>NC_091795.1:87030000-97030000 GCF_041296235.1 Equus asinus | reverse complement strand
GAAAGTCTGGTGCCTTTTCATGCTACTTCCAATGCCCCAAAACTTGATCACACTTAATCAATGCATGCTCTTTCAGTTTAAATTCATATTTGTCACTTTCCAGTTAAGTATATGTAAAAACACATCCTCAGGTGTGGAGTGCTTTTTTTTATTGGGAAGCTGTAATGTAATAACCATGGCTAACATTTATTAAGAGTTTACTATGTGATAGGTTCTATGTGGTAAGAGCTTTTTATCTTACTTGAACTTTTCATAGGTGGGTAATCTTATCTAATTTGAAACAGAGGAAAAAGGGCCACAAAGAATTGGTGTAACTTTCCCAAAGTCACACTACTCATGAATGGCACAGCTGGAATTTTAATTCCAATACTGTGCGTCATAAGCGTTATGCTATACCGCCCGCAGTTGTAGCAAAATGAAACAAAATAACAAACCCAAATGGACTAGCAATATGTGGATTTTAAGTTCAGCTTCATCATTCGTTTAGTGCCTCTGAACCAGTCGATGTTTCTAAATGGGTTTAACTGTTAGTTCATTTCTTTTTTCAATAGAAATACAGCTGCATTTTGAGAATGTTTCTTTTCATTTACTTTGCACTTTATAATTCTCCATTTGGAAGGAGCAGGGTTTTGCATTGCATGAGAGAAAACAGAAGTAACCTGCTAGATTTTTTGGCTTTACTATCCACTTCCTTAAGGTCATGGAGGAAGACTGAGTGTGTGGTAATAAATGAAGAGACTTAGAGCAGAAGGAGAGAGAAGGAGTTCCTTGAAATAGATGAGTGATAGGCAGATAGATGATAGACAGATAGATAATAATTCCTTCAGTTGGGGCAAAGAACTATGCCTTTCACCCTCATAGAGGTGGGGCTCACACCTGTTCCCTGGTAGTGCCCCAGGGAGGCTGCGAGACCCCAGGAAGGGATGGTCCTCAGGGTATAAAGTCTAAAGAGGTGGGACCAAATCTATAGAGGTTCTGAAGTTCCAGAAAAATTCCTGAAGAGCTGCTGACTTGGTGGGCCATGTAGACAGGGACGATGGCCATCTCGGTAAAACTTGTATGGACAAATAACCAATGACCTGAGGTGGCCCTCATGAGAGGCCAGGGCCTATTGAATGTCCCTGGGAGGGCAGGAGAGAGGAAATCCACAGGAATGACTAGAAGTGAATTTCTTGTCAGCCCATCAGAATGGAGTTTGGAATAAAAACTCAGTTATGTATATACGATAAGTTATTCATTATAGATGTTTTAAATACCTAACACTTGTCAGACACTAGGAACTCAAAGTTAATATAATTGCACAATAAAATACACGGTACTATGCATGATGGCTACATACACATTCTTGTCATTGGCATTCAAAGTAATTAAAATTTTTTAAAATATTTTCATTACCTCCATTTGATACAAAAGCTATATTGTAACCACTAAAACTAAGAAAAAACAACCACAGGGCACAATACTGGTGGTGGTTTTTGAATTGAATCTTGAATTACTTCCCCTGAGTGATAAATCTTGGGTATCAGGAACCACAAGCAGTGACAGCAAATGAAGAGCAGAAGAGAGGAAGCCAGTGTGTCTCGTTGGTAGATGGTATATAGTTACCAGCAGATGAGATGTTCATTAAAGATGCCAACATTTGTTCATGCTATTTGATACCTCACATCTGACACTGTAAAGGAAACAGACATAGATTTTCTGGACCCAATTCCAGATTTTCTGGGATCCATGGAGGAAGTGTGTCATTTTGTCAGAATACAGGCATCTAGGCCATCGGCCTCCAAATATAGCCTCGCATTGATTGTCAGAACTTCCCTCCAGTGAGCAGCATCACTTGTGCCTAACCATCCATTTTGCCAATTTCCGTTACATTTCTCTACTGAGTAAAATTCACTGCATGCATTCACTCCTAGTCATGTTTCAAATAATAACACAAAAAAATCGCATATCTACCACTGATTTCTTACCTTTCAAGGTACGCTTGCCTGATGGGTAGGACAGGCATTGCTTATCACGAAACTACTGTTTCTCAAGAATTTTTAGGGCAACAAATTCTTTCAGCAGGCGAAGTCTTACTCTGGAGCTCTATGTGATTGGGAACAGCAGAGCTGCTTTGCTGAAGCAGGGGTGGGGGTCCCAGAGTGCCACTGCTCACCCCACTTCACTCCTCCTCAGCAGTCCCCTTCATACATCCTTAGAATCCTTAGGGCTCTTTGAGCACCCCAACTTACTACACTAGACTCTTTGCTCCTACAGGGAAGACATCATGCTCACTCATCATTGTCTCCTCAGCATGTATGTATTGGAAAGAGCTATGATGGAGTCAGTAGAAAAACTAAAGCTGGAACCCAGTTGTCCTCACTCCCAGCCCTAGATGTTTTCCCATTACACCCGAAATTTATCTAAGGATTTTACATTTTGCATATCAAGGTTATATGGATTTATAAAGCTAAAAGTTACACATGTTTAACCAAAAACCCAGTGTAACTGAAAATCTGAGGGTTATTTTCTAGTTATTTCAAAAATCTCCTAAGCATTCTGTAGGAAAATATATTTACCACAGCTAATAAGACTCTGTCTCTCCACTATCATTACATTTCTTCAAAGCCTTTCCAATAAGAACTCTCCAAATTATCCCCCCTCAGCTAGTTCGTCTGCTCAGTCAATAAGCAACGTTTTATTGCTTTTATGAATTAAGCCCACTTTGCCTCCAATCATTTTGCAAACATCTGTAGCAGAAGCAGTCTAGGGAGCTTTTGAAAAATCAATCAGAGGGGAACAGCTTTCACTTCATGTGATGGGTTTTTTTAAAATTTTAATAAAGTATTTACACATGTTTGCTCTGCCTGAAATGGAAACATGATGGAGACGGCAGCAGCATCAGAGAACGGAGGCTCCTGAGCTGGGGGCAGCGGCGGGCCCCTTTCCTGGGTCTCTCCAGGTGAGCAGGTACCTGTGGCTGCTGCCTCTTGGTTGAACAACAGAACTGACAAAGCTCGCCCAGCTTTAGGTGGGAGCACTGCTTACATGAATCTTGCTGATTGATTGAAGACATTCTTTTTTCCCTTCTGACTTTTCTATGAGATTTACACGTGAATAGAAATAAGAGGGACATTTTCAGTTATAACACGATATCTAGGTCTGGTCTTTATAAATGAAAAAAAAAAGTTACCTGTGCAGAGGTGAGATTCTATATAACACAACGCGGATTTAAAAACTCACTGTGAATGTAAAGAAAGGAATGATAGAGGGAGGAGGGAAAAAGCTATAATATCTGACTCACGGACACTGAGACTGAATCTAAAGGTAAAGACTGTGGACATCCACATTTTCCAGAAGGAATTCTGAGGTCATGTCAGATACTGTAGTTACTTCTGGAAAATCTGCATGTACTGACTTTTAGTCTTTTTCCCTCTGTTGTGTTGCCTTCATAACATTTTGCAATTTGTTTTTAGTGTTGATGTGTTTCTCGCACTACATGGCTAGGCAGTCATTTCTAGAGCACACACGTTCTTTCTGTCCCTAACCTGCTCACGTGGATTATTTCATTCTAAGTGTTTAGGCCCCAGAAGGTGACTGTGGTTCCACAGGGTGAAAACTTGTAGTGGAAGGAGGAGGCGGGGGGACAGGGAGCAGAAATGGCATATTTGACAGTGTTGGTTGGGACAGAAAGTCAATGACAGTCAACTACTGAACCAAAGCCATTTGGGGCCAGGTGGGATCCAGTCTAGTTGAAATCTCTCACTTTACTGACGAGAAATACAAGGCCAGGATGGTGAAAGCCCTTTGTCAAGGAGAAAACCTCAAAGATTGTATTACAGCATTGGGTTCTCTATGTCATTTTCTGTGTTTCTCCTTATCTTTACCACTGATGGGTTTGAGGGAGACTTTCTTTGAAACGACAGTGATGTGATGCTCTGAGAAGCATTCCTTATTAACAAGAGGAAGCTGACTTACGGACAGTGAGTTCCTTGTGTAGAACAGGAGGATCTGAGACAAAATAGGACTTTGGATTTGCCTACCTTGCAAAGGACAGCAAAATGGGACAAAACAACATGTTCCAGAACTTGACCATTGTGACAGTGGAGCCCTGAGGAGAGGATGGAAAAGCCCTGGAAGGGAAGCTGAGGGAAGGAAGGATGTCCAGCTGCCTGTGCACGGTGAACCTGGGTTATAGGAGCCCTGGCACCAGCTCTACGCCCTGTGCTCATGCTCAGTTAACAGGAGTAATGAGGCATCAGTCCTTTCTGGTAGAAGTCTGAGCTGTGTGTCTCTCCAGCCATTGGTGACAGAGGGCGCCCATGGTGGCAGAGATGCAATTATCTTCTGGTTGGACAGGAATGGGCTGGGAGGTAAAACCCAGGAGCAGAAATGGAGAGAGAGTTCATTTTCTTCTCCAAAGGCAGTTTTCAGAAGAGTCTATAGCTGCTACCTGGCAGTTCAGAGGTAGCTGTGACTCAAAATAGCCCCCTTTGCTCAGGAGACTCTTCTTGCATGGAGGCCAAGTTCAACAGGCTTTCATTCCCCCATAGCCATTTTGAATTATTGACTAAAAGGATTTGAGCAGAGAAGCATGCTTCCCTGCTCCCCAAAGTCAACCCTCGAGTGAATAAAAGCTGTAATCAACTTTGCACTGGAATGAAGCACAGAAAACAAATTCACAAGAACGCTAGACACATTCCTTAGTCATTGAAAGCTAAGGTTTATCACCAAATTCTTGATGAATATTTACCTATCGTTTTCATAATCACAGGCATTAGAATGCTGGCTGGTATGTTTACCAGGAATACATACCTGCCTATTTTCACAGACTTTATGACAAATAGGTGGCTCCCCCGAGCACAGTGCTTAAACATGTTATCTTTTTTGAAAAAAGATAATGCAATACAATGTTACTTTGAATAATACAAAAAAGATTATTTTTGTAGCATGTTCAGACTTGAGAATTTCTGTGCTTCAGTGGCTGATGCACCATTGCCCTGATGTAATATTTCACCATTTCCAGTTCTACCCTTAAAAAGGGCAAATATTAGAAGAACTGTACACTTTACATATCTTATAATTTTATATGTCAATTATACCTTAATAAATGAAATGAGACAATCAGTTTTGATTTACTCCCTGTGCTTTTTAAAAACATTGCTGGTTTAAATGGTGCCCCTCAGATTCTCCTGGTCGCCTGTCGCTGCAGCAAGGCCATCCTTGAGTGCGCATGTCCTACAAGTCAGGTCCTTTTTCACTACTCACTGCAAACCTTGAATAAATCTCAAGTCAGATCCTCAATGCCACCTCAGTCTCCTCCCGGCTCAGTCCTGATTGCTTTCTAACTTCAAATTCACTCCACCTGAGACATTTATCGTGTATTTTAGGACACATGTTGTGGCCCAGAGATGGGGATCCTTCCTTCCTTGTTCTCTGCCTTCTGGAAACCACGCCTGCTACATAAACCAGACTTTCTCTTTTTTCTCTTTGCTTGGGTTGGTTGAAAGGGATGCTTCTGATTCATCTTTTCCTGGGTGGCCCAAGGCAATTACAAAGTCCTTACAAGTGAAAGGGGGAGGCTGAGGAGTCAGAGGGGAGATGTGATGATGGGAGTGGAGATTGGAATGAGGTGGAAGACCTGATGACACTTGCAAGCGTCTGTTGCATGGTTGAGTTGTACTGACCCTCAGAGGGTGAGGCTCCTTTATTCATGTGTCAAATTCATTTATTACCTAGAATTTTTAAGCGCTGGCTCCATGTCCTGGGCATGACTCCTACTCCCTGGTTTGCCATCTTCTGATTTCTTCCTCTTTCCTGACACCTTATTCATTGTTCTGCTCCTCCCTCCTTGAAACGCTCTCTTCACCTGGCTCCCAGGACACTATCTCTTGTGGTTTTCTGTCTTTTATTGACAGAGCCTCTTCAGTCTCCTTTGCTGGATCCACTTATCATCCTGACCTCCAAATGCTAGAATGCTCAGGGCTCCACCCTTGGGCCTATTCTCTTCCCCGTTAACACTCTCTACCTTCATGTTCTTATGAAATCTCATGGCTTTAGTTATTACCTACATGTGAATGACTCCAAATTGGCATTTCCTACTTGGATTTATCTTCTAATCTCCACATTTGCATATTCCATTGCCTTCTTGACATCATGTCTGTTGTGGGTTAAATTGTGTTTCCCCAAAAGTTATGTTGAAATCCTAAGCCGGGGATCTGTGAATATGACGTTATTCGGAAATAGGGTCTTTGCTGATGTAATCAAGTTAAGATGAGGTCACACTGGAGTAGGGCAGGCCTTGCTCCAATGTGAGTGCGTCCTTGTAAGAAGAGGAGAAGTGACACAGATACAGACACACAGGGAAGACGGCCATGTAAAGACAGAGGCAGAGATAAGAGTGATGCAGCTGCAAGCCAAGGAATGCCAAGGATTGCTGGCAGATCACCGAAGCTGGAAGAGGTAAGGAAGGACTGTCCCCTAGAACCTTCATTGGGAGCATGATCCTGCCGACGCCTTGATCTCAGACTTGAAGCCTCCAGGGACGTGAGACAGTATATTTCTGAAGCGTTAAGTCACCCGGGTTGTGGTACATTTTACGGTGGCTGCAGGAAATTCATACAGTGCCCCAAACCAACCCTGATCCCTTTCTCCCTAAGTCTGCTCTTTGCAGAGTCCTCATTTTATGGGTAATCACAATCCCATTCTTCTTATTCCTCTGCCCAAAATTCTTGGGGTCATTGTTTCGTTCCTCGTCTGGATTGTTGTAATAACTCTCCTTTGGACTTACTTTATCCTCACCTTTCCCCACTCAACAGTTTATTCTCCAGCAGCCAGGTCTTTGCATGGCCTGCTCCCTCACCTCATTCAGGTCTTTCCTTAACTGCTGCCTTTCAGCGACGATTCCCAGCTCGACTACTAAAATCGTGCTGCTCGCTGTCCTCCCGCCTGCTTTTCTCCTCCGTAGCAACTTTCATAAACAGATATTCCATAATTTCACCTCTTCGTGTTTTCTTCTCTGCCGCCCGGCACAGGAATATAGGCTCTTTGAAGATGGGGATTTGTGTCTGTTTCTTTGCTGTCTTCTCCATCCCTAGATCAATGATCAACGTACAAGTGCTCTACGAATAGCTGTAGGTAAAGGAATGGATGGATGGCTTCCGCCAATCTTCAGATGTGTTATGTCTGTTACTTGTTTTCCTCTTCATTTTTCTTTCTTCTTTTTCATGCCAATCAGGCAGAAAGAGCTCATTAACAAATGGGACCCCTGCGTTCTTCTCACCTGTATGAAGTCTCATCTGGGAAGCAAGCTCCAGGGAGGTCAGGATGCGCAGCTGACAATGGTCACTACCGTAACATCGCAGACGTTAACTCTGGAAGGAGCCTGAGGAGGCATCCAGGGTCTGCCCCTCGTTGTGTATCTTGCTTAGACCAGCCTCAGACCCGACTTGGGAGGCAAAATGCACTAAAAAGAACAGAAAGAACTAAAAGTTCCTTTTTCGCCAAGACGTGTGGGGGCTACTGAGTTACCTGTGAACCATGAGCTCTTCCTGACCACTGAGCTGCCTCTAATGTTTAGGCTCCAGGATGTTAAGGCCCAACCCAGGGCTCCACGTCCTTCTCACTTTGACGTTCTTCAAATGTATGCTTTTCACATGGGCTCCAGTCTCATTGACACCTTTTTTCCCATGCTTTATTACCTTTCACCTTGTAGATAGCCGGGAAATTGACCTCTTCCAGTGGAAGATTCTGGAAGGGGTTATGACATCTTAATTTCTCATCATATTCCTTAGCTGGTAAGTTTTAAGTTGCAGGGCTCAACAGTGCCTATTTAATTAAATACTATTTCTGTCCCCATTAAGTGGTGTTCTCAAGTTAATTCAAATAAAAAATTCCAGGTGAGTCTGTAATTTGTTATATCACCTCCTCCATGAAGCCCTCCCTGCTTTCCCTAAACTAAAATGTAGAAGTTCAGCAAGCAAGCAAAAGTTTGGGAGAGTCTACCCTGAGAGCGCTGGAGGTCTTACTGTGTCACCTTCTCAGTGCTCCCTAACGATACGGTTGACAAGTCTTGTTATCCACCAATCTCTTATGAAGAAACCAAGACTTCCACCGAATAGCTAGCTGAAGGTCTCAAAGGCTCCAGGGGCAGAGGTAGGATGGGAAGCCAAGTCTGCCTGGCACAGAACCCTTTTCTTTCTGTGCCTAGTTACGGCCTAGCTTGAAATTTCAAAGAAGGTGCATAAAGACATGGCCCACATATTCTTTTGTCCTGTAATGCCAAACTGTCTTCTGTCCTGAGGAAACTCCATATGTTTACAACAGACAAGATTCCAGCCTCCCTGGGGCCTCCTCTTCCCTCTTCCTCCTGTTCCCAACACCTCTTTTACAGAGCATGTCTGGTACCTAGATGGAGAAGATAGAAACCAGGTATGCCTGAATGTTTTCACAATAAGGCTATTTTGTAGAGAAAGTCAGACTCATATTTAGTGCAAAGAAGGACATTTCCACTTGGTAGCCATAATATTATTATGTCAGACATAGCCGTAAACAGCATTCATAATCTTTTATCCTCTTTCAAGAAAATGAGCAATTGTGACCTAATCAGCAGAAAAAGCCAAATCCTGAGGAGTAGGCTGCCATTCTGAGACCCAGTTGACACCCTAGACACGTATCAAATGAAAGCCCACCAGATTTGTGCTGGTCCAAACCTCTGAGAAACAAGAATTGTGGACTACGTGGATTTACAAAACAAGGATTCTGTGACAAGGGCTTGCCTTAAGGAAGGGTGCAGGGTAAGCGTTGGCTGGAGGAAACGTACTGAACTTGTCGCCCATACACACCTAAGCCAAAAAAAACCACAAAAACGTGGTGGGGGGGCGGGTTTGACTCTTTTTTCAATTTTTATTTATTTATTTACTTATTTTTTCCAAGTAATTTTAAAAATAGTTTTAACCATTGGCAAAAGCTGACCTTACATTGGCACATCTGCGGACTCACAGACCATTTAAGATTGAGTCAACAAGTGGAAGTAAGGGCTTACAGCCTGAGGGTATTAGAAAAAAGTGCATGCCCTTCGTAGGACAAAGAATGGGAAAGATAGACCCCAGGTAGACCAGTCTGTCATCCAAAGCCCACTGTGTTACCTGTGTTCGTGTCCCAGCATCCCCCATGGCTTCTTAATGGGTTATAAGTCCTGTACCTTCTCTCTTCCTCTACAGTTAGAAATGAGTAGTACTTGACTCATGCGATTTGGGGCCAAGGTTCCTCGTAGAGCATTTGGAAATCTCTGCTTTGCTAGAAAAGGCATCCGATACGGTTCATAAAAAATAAAACCTGAAAACATAATCTCTTGCCTTCTTCATCATCTTTCTGAAGTTCACTGTGTGGTCAGGGAGGCTGGGCAATGGGTCAGCTGAGGGTTTTTGTGTGGCTCTGGTCATCGTGATGTCTACTTTAATGGTAAGCATAAAATGGCTTTGTCAGGCCATTTGGAAGGGGAATCCACGGCTAATGTATTATACAGCTAGACTTACAACTTTCCTTTGCCTGATTAAAGCTTTCTGGGAGAGGAAAACTCTGCTAAACATTGGATATCAACAGCAATCTTATGCAAACTACATTGCATGTATGACTGCACGGCAACAGATGAGTAACAAACATTGTAATAGTAAAGGAATTCTCACCATTTCTCTTTGAGTTTGGTTTTATGAAATTCATTTTGATGGAGAACAAACTTATCCCCATTTTATAGATTAAGACAAATACCCAGAGAGGTGAGTTAATTTATTTGAGAGTACACTGCCAGGATTTGAACCAGGTCTGGCTACCTGCAGAGTTTCCCATTTACTGTACCACATTCACTTTCAGCATCTACTTGAGCAATGTAAAGGTTCATTTATTTTCTTGCTCAATTTTGAGATAGAATATGGTGGCTCCTTCCATCTTATCTTTAATTGTGTAGGTTGTGCACTGCACAAATCTTAAAGGCACCATCGCATAGGCGTGATTAAGTACCACACAGTTTTGGCATTATAGATGATAAAACTTCATTCTTTGTAAGTGGCACTTCTCTGTAGGAATTATGTTAATTGTCATTCCCTTCAATTTAAAGACCTGAGGCTCCTACATATGGAAATGAATTTGCTAACTTGCGTCATTGGCCTTCATTTGGCTCATTGGAAATGAGTCCTCTTATTGGAACACTTTATTTTCATGTAGTCTAAAGAATCTCTCTGAAGTTAAGAAAGGCGTATAAAGAACTTATTTACTTGGAATATTCTTATGGGTGAGGAGTTGGGCATTTCATATTCAATTGTGTATATTTTTGTGCATGCACTGAGGAATTCTGAATGTTTTTCTCTAAAATCTTAGAGAAACAAATCATAAAAAGAAGATGAAATTCCATAGCTGTTGGGTGGTTGGACCTCAGGCAGAATTATTCTCCTTTTTCTTTTCTTTCCCTGGAGCCCTTTCAAGATGGAAGATTTCCCTAGACAGCAAGTTCATAGTAGGGGTTGGAAAAACAAACAAAGAAAAAGTCCGTAGGATTCTAGGCCACATCGTTGACTCAAGGGAAAAGACTCTAAACTGTCTTTTTGGTTTGGGTGAAAAAAAGAATCCACAGGAACAACTGCTTCTGTTTCCTTTAAAATTATAATGGTGGAAACACTGTAACGTTTCTAATTTTCGTCAGCAGGCAATTGGGCGATTAGACCCTTTTACCGTCTGCATCTCCCCATCCCTGAGTCCCTAACCCTCCCCTGAACTTCCCTGTACTTTGATCTTATTTTTCTCTGGTTCCAATACATGCAATATACAGAAGTACAAGGTGAGAAAAGAACATAAAGTCAAATTTTAAAAATCACCTTATAGAGCAGAGAACTCCATGCATAGGCCGCAGAGCTTGACCCCACTCGTGGTCCGGAGGCCACACCCTCCATCTGTGGTTTTCTTCTCTTTCCTTTGCAGGTTCCCCTTGCATGTAGGCAGCACCTTAGTCGTCACGTTCTTTGTCGGGACCCTCATCCTCACCCCGTCTGGTGTCTTGTAGATGGAGGTTGCGGTGACCACGCACTTCTTATGCATAGGCTGGAGTACCCCACTCCGTTTCCATAGTTACTGAGATACTCATTGTTCAGCAGTCACCATCTTTCCCCTTCATCATGGGATCCATTGTACCAGCCAATGTTGTGAACTGAGTGAGTGTCAACATAACCCTCCAGGAGCCAAGGGTTCCCAAATGGCCTAGTGGCTGTCTCAGGTTTCTGCCTAGTGAAACAGTCCTTTTGTTGCCCATCGTAGATGTTCCTCCCCTGGGTGATAACTATTCAATACAGACCAGAACCATGGAGACGGGAAACAAACATTTGGGAGTGGGTCATTAGGTCTACTTACAAGCGCTACAACCCCCACCCTGGGCTCTGTATATTCTGCAGATGGAGAGAAATCTCATCAAATGCAGAGGAAAAGTCCTATTGCCTGTAGGAAACTGACCAAGTTAGTAGTGGGCACCCAGTCACAATACAAAGTGCTCAGGGCTGTGAAAGCAGCTGGAACAGTGTTCCACGTGAGCAGACAGGCAGCTCCCCAAATAAATCTGGCAGCATGAGAAAAGCCAAAGGTGCAGAGGCTAAATCAGGTCTTGAAGGATGAGTAAGAATGGACGGAGCAAGAACAACTTCCTAGCAGAGAGAAGAGCATGCGCGGAGGCGTGCAGAAACTCTGTTATTTCTGGTTTCAGACAGGATGACGTAGATGATAATGGTTAAGAGTAAGACAGATCCAGTTTTAGTCCTGGTTCTGACCCTTATCAGCAGTATGGCCCAGTGGAATTTATTTAACTTTTTCTTTATGTGTGTGCCTAATTTACTTTAAAAAAAACCCAAAACCAAAAACATTGAAAACAATCGCACTTACCTCATTTTATTTTACGAGTCTTAAATGACAGTGCACTTAGGGCGCTTGTTACTGTGTTTGGCACATTTTAAGTGTCCACTAAGTGTCAATATTGGAGATAATAATTGCAATCCTGACAGAAAGCACCAGCACAATGGGTTCTGACTAGGAAGAGGAGCATTGGAGCCTGAGATGTGGTCTTGAAGAGTTCTATGAAAGGTGAGAGGTTTGGTATGGTCAGCACTATTATTTAGTAGAAAAGAGCAAGGAGTGAGTAAGATATGGAAGCATGCGGAAGAGACCCACTCAGCCATTTAGCAGGTACGTGGAATTTATGAATGGGAATGGGAAAAAAGACCTTAATATTTCAGCTGAATTATGTTGGGCTTTGAATGGTTATAAATTGTTTGGATTTCTTCTGTAAGTTTTGTGGAAATCAATGGAAGGCATTGAAAAGAAAGCCATCAGGAAAAAAATGAAAATAATTGTCAAATTACGGTGCTGGGGTCATAAATGTCCTTTCCTCCATTTAAAAGATGTTATTGATCTATATCTTTTGCTGTTGACACTCCTAAAACGTGACAGCTCAGTCTAGGCAAGCTGAGACTTTCATACATGACATAATCGTTAGTGGAACTTAGTTTTGTGCTTATCAGCAAGTGTAAAAAAAGTATCTCATATTTTGTATAAAGCTTACCTTGAAAGTGTTCCTCTCAGCTTCCATTGGCCCAGGCCTTAACTTCTGTAAGCAAGGACACTTCTGGAACTGACTGATCCACTGGGCAGACAAGAAGAGCCATTAAGGTCATGGGAGAGGGGAGGAAGGAGGGAAGGGACTACATGATATCAGTGCCATTTTAGGTTGGTGATAATACAAAATCCTGGAAGAGTTACTAAGACCCATCTTTTATCATCTTCTGAGTCTCCTACAGGATAGATTCATTTTTCCATTAGTTTTCTCTAGACCTAATTTTGTTTATCAGAATTCCTCTTAGGAAGAACACTATTGTTGTTGGTAAAAAAAAATATTTTGATAAAGCACGTGACTTGACCGGTGAGTTACCTAGAGTGTGGTTAAGAAAGAAAAGTTGCTCTACTGGGGGAAAGGGAGTGAGTGAAGAATGAAAGCAAGAGCGAGAAGGGTTTTAAAAGATAGAGGACCCAGAAAGATGCTGAGAGTGAAAGACAGTGCAGCTGGGTGCGATTCCTTTCTAGGACCCCCAAATATGAGGGGAGCCCCAAATACAGAAAGTGGGGGAAGGATCTGAAGGCTTTCTGTCCCCAGGCTTTGAAATTAGGGGTTTGCGGCCAGATTGCCTAAACCATCAAGGGGCCGTGGGCCCAGCTGCCAGGTTCTAGCTTTCATTATCCAGAAGTGCTAAACTGAAGAGCTAAACCACTGTGGCAACAGGAGGCTATTTCAATCTAAGTAAGAATTCAAATTTTTTTTTTAAATTTTAAGGTAGTCTGTTTAAAAGGAACCCTAATGCCAGAGCCAATGGCTGGTTTTGGCCATGAGAAGAGATTGGAGTTGAACCCAGGTTTAGAATACAGTGTTACTCAGAGACTGAAAGAGAGGAGAGACTGGACAAATGCTTGGATTTTGCAACATTTTAAATAGAAATTCAAGAAGAACCCCAAATGCACCATTTTTTTTGCCTTGGCCTCTTGTCTGCAGGAAAAAGTTTGTTAATGTCGTTTTAGGAGGGTTAATGCTAGCTTGCGCTTGTTTATGCATGCAATAAGTCTTCAAAGAATGTAGAATGTGGAAGCTGGAAGAGGTTTGTTCTTTCCTCCTTATTTGACAGAGAGGGAATGAAGATGGGAACTGCGGAAGACTTGCCGAAGGTCACAATGGAGACAGAATTAGAGTCAAGATGGTCTGAGTCCCAAGTGATTCTCTTTTCACCACATGTGCTGCTTCCTGTTTCGAGATTTCTTTTGCTTAAGAGAAAATAATTAGAAAGCAAGACGGTAGAGAAGAGAAAAATACTTCAGAGGCAACATAGTGACAAGCCCACAGTAGGAATTTGGGGGGATAAGATTGACTTGAAATTGAATTTCTGCTCTGCCATTTAGACTGCTCGAAGGCGAGTCTCCTCACCTGTAAAATGGGGGTGATAATATCCGCCTTGCCAGGCTGTATTAAAGATTAGGGAAATAATATGTATGGAACACTTAGCGGGATACAGCTGGTGATAGCAAATATGTTGCCTCTACCCGCAGCGATCCAGTTCATCCCTTCGCAGGGGAGCTTGGACCAGCATCGTCTCCTCTATTGCCAAGTGGAAAAGGCCTCCCTGTGTGAGGCCGTGCGAATGCAGGGCTGTGATTTCATGTGGGGTTTGTTCCAGACTCTCCGCCCTGATTAGATATCTAGTGAGAGGCTCCTGCTATCACACTAACCGCACGCGTCCTCGTAGCTGGTTTGGATGAGAAGACCTGCAAACTTCGGTGTTTCTGTTGCTTCAGAGCATGCTTGATTTTGATATGGGTTATGCTCAACACTACCCCTCTTTTAAAAAACCGTGTTGAAGGGGCACATCTACCAAAGAATTCATCACTTGTGAGTTTCAAGAAGCAGTCTAGAGTAACACATGCGGAAATGTGCAATTTATGGAGGACTCGGAGGGTGTGGAGGAGAAGCAAAATGAGATAGCTGTAAACTTATTGTTTCCCCCTTCACACCAGAAATTAGGTATTTATTTTATTTTCTTCTTATATTTTTACCTGTGTGACTCTCATGTCATCCGAGTCTCATGGTTTAACAGGCTGTAGGGGTGGCATTTCTGTTGCAACCTGCCATTAATCACACTGTTTTCCAGCAGAGGCTGTTGGTCCATCCACTGTAAGAATGCAGGGCGACGGCAACCCAACTAGTTAGGACTGGGAGGACCTTTGCCATGCACATGGCAATTTCATGGAGGTGGTGCTCCTGTTAGCTTGGGTTGTCCGCCTCTTCAAGCACTGGTACACTCTCTCTGACTTTGTTTTCTGCAAGGACCAAATTGCTCATAAATATCCATTTTTAGATAGAAAGATGCTTCTTTTTAAACTACTGTCTTTTTGAGAGCCGGTTTTTTACTTTCCTTTCTTCTTAACTTTTTATCTGTTCTGTCCTTGCACCTCACACTCAGTTGTTCTCAAGTGCAAGATGGTCAAAAAGTCAGCCTGATGGTTAGGAGTCTTTCCTCCATCCTCTTTCTTCTCTGAGCACGGTTTACTTTTCCTCAGGTTCTGCTAGACACCTTCCTGTGTAGTGGGAGCCACTGGTAGTTACAGTGCTGCTGTTGTTGGTTTTAATTTGATCTTCATTTCTTACTAGGCAGGGTCTCCTACACAGGGATTGTGCCGTTCTGTGCTTGATGCATTTCTGAGATCTTTTGATCCTGAATGAAGGGTTATAAGGCAATGGAAAGGACCAAGGGGACGAGGGTGAGCTCTCCTGGGACCCAGGGTGAGCTGGGCCCTGACTTGTCACGTCTCTGCAGGCATTTGGCTGTACTTTTTCTCTCTACCTCTTTTCCTCCAATTCCAACAATGAGGAATTGTTGTCTAAGATGTGGTCATTCCCTCAAGTTTTGTGCCTGGTTTACCTGTGGTTGCTCTCTCCTGGAATTTTTCCATTTTCTATACATCTTTGCAGTGAAGAGGCCGCAACTTATCCACATACACGTAAGGAATTCATCAACTCGTGTTAAGCAGACCGGTGACTTCAGGGCCCTGGTATTTCTCAGCCCTGCTAAACCGCTGGGATCCGTGCCAAGTTTTCATGGAAAGCTGTGTGCTGAACTCTACTGTGGGGTTCTACCTGCTGTTCAGTTCACCACTTTGAGCTCCACGTATTTTCCAGCATTTTCGCAAGTCTTGCTCTTCACCGTTTAGCTTTATGTTTTCACTTTATCATTGAGCAGTTGAGTTGCTTATCTCTCTCTCTCTCTATTTATTGTTGATTAACTTTAAAAGTTTCCTCCTATAACTTTAATCCAAAAATATTGCTTAAAGATACATATGGTTGCATACAAAAGTATTTCTAGATACAGGACTATACATGAGTTAGAGGATACACCGTTTTTCTTGCTCAGTCAGTTAAGGTGATCTTCGGGAATGACACCCCAGCAGCAACAACATGCCTCATGCCCTGATCTTGGTGTCTACTACCATTCTCCAATGAAAGGACCCAGGCTTCTTGGGAAAATGTTTGATTCTAGGACTGGGGCAGAAAATATATAAGATTAGCCTAGAGCATTCTGTAGTACCAAAAAATAAGAAAGGGCTAAAACAAAACAAAACAAAAAACCTGTAGCAGTAGGGGTGTATCAAAGTGACCCAGACGTCAAATGAAGGAGCTGCTAATGACTAAGCCTGGAAAAACTGAGTAACAAAAAATATGAAGTAACATTGTTTTATAACCCAAGGTGTACAATAAACAGCCATGAATCATTACTGATAGAAATAAATAATTGAATAAACAGGGGAGAGAAGACAGGTCTCCCATACAGAAGAATTCCAAATAATTTATGTAGGTATTTCACACTCTAGGAGGTGGAGCACAATGGCTCACTCCTTAGATGTGGCTGCACAGAGTGACTTTCTTCCAAAGAGGACAGTTCGCACAGGGGAGAAAGATTAGTTCTCCAGAGGAGAAACTTGACCATCACGACCTCAGCCAAGTGCTATGTCAACATCAACAGTGGTAAGTCATGGTGATAGCATTTATCCTTTACAGGATGTGATGATGTGATGAAAGTGGTACCTTACCTCTGCAGTCTTCCTCCCAAAAGCACATAATCTCAGTCCACTCAGGAAAAAAAAATCAGAAACTTCCCAATTAAGGGACATTATACAAAATATTTGAGCAGTACTCCACAAAGCTGTTGAAGTCACCAAAAACAAGGAAAGTCTGAGAAATTGTCACAGCCAAGAACCTAAGGAGACACTACAACTCAATGCTATGTGATATCCTATGTGGGATCTAGAAGCATCAAAAAGACATTAGGTAAAAACTAAGGAAATCTGAATAAACAATGGACTTTAGTTAATAATAATGTATCAATATTGGCTCAATTCATTAATTGTAACAAATATACCATGCTAATGTAAGATGTTAATAATAGGGAAAACTGGGAGTGGAATATATGTGACTCCCTGTACCTGTTTTACAATTTTCTGTGAATCTAATGTTGCGCTAAATTAAAACATTTAGTAAAGAATATTTTTTGAATCCACAATAAGAGCCAAGCCCTACTCTAGACACTGTGTCTACAGCATGATTGAGAGGCAGGAAGTGCCTGATCTTGTAGAGCACATTTTCTTAGGATACATTTTCTGGGTTTTCTTTATATTGCCCATTAAATTTGGATCTCTGCTCGAATTAAATTTTCATGGATACTGTTTTCAGGCTCTTCATTTCTCTCTGTCATTCAGAAACTGATTTATTTGTAGGATTGTGGCCGCTCACTCTACTCCAAAGACTAGACCTGAACATACAAGTAAAAGGAAAAATGTCTTAAGAGAATCTCCCAACAGTTGGTACAAATACCATGCTTATCACTCTTTGTGAAGTAAAATTGTGACTATGTATCTAACACAAATTTCTATTAAATGGGGCTTTCTTAATATTAGGTCCATAAAGAGGATGCCTACTGATATCTGGCAGCAAGAGGAAGAGGGACAAAGAAACTGACACCAAAGAGCAGGTGCGATGTCAGCAAGGGTAATTGTCTGAAGCTGCGTGGCACATGTAAACAAATCGTGCATCCTTCAAAGTCCTTATGTCTACAGCACATTATGAGAACTGATGGCCGTCAGGATGCTTGGTGTTCAGTTAGGGACCAGAGCGAATAGTGAAGAACAGACTCTGGATCTAGACTTCCTGAGGTTCGCTCCCACCCTGTCACACAGCAGCTGATGGTGGTCTGTGGCATAGGCTACTGTAGGAATGGAGCGGTCCATTCAATGGGCTTAGAATAATGTCTGTCTATAATATATACCGAACAAATATTAACCGTGATAATAAAGAAATGGTCAAATTATTTCAGGTTATTGACGGTGAGCATATATGTAATGAACTGAAAACAAGGTCAAGCAAAATCACAGAAAAAATTCAATACTGGACAGTTTTATAAAACCCAGTGTCTATGATTAATGCATTGCAGCCTTTCAGAATACGAATATTCATCCCTTTCTGTGACATCCATAGGAAGGGAGGAAGGAAGAAAGAGAAAGAAAATACACTGGGGCACATTTGTCAGAGTTTGCCCCTTGCAGGTTTCAAGAGCAGGCTTGGAGATGGGTTGAATGTGCTAATGTTTAATTTATGGGACACTTTAATAGTGTATAGAGATGGCAAAATGAACCTCCTCTAACTTCATTCTTGTCTCATTTGTAATAAAAGTTATTTTGCTTTTTAACTTGGTTGAGAAGGACCACACCTGTCCTCCGACTTCTAGTGGAGGGTTTTATTCAACGATGTACATGGCAGTTTCGTGGCAGATGTTGTGGGGGCTCTCCTGTCTCTCCTCTCCATTCCCCACCCTCTTGCATAGCAGCCCCACATGGTCTGCTTCCATGTGTCTGTGACTTTGTTTCCGAGATTTCCTCGCTTCCTGAGCTGCAGGCAGGCAGGCTGGAAGGGTGAGGTATTCATGCCCTTGGATCCAGCCCTCACCTAATGCTAACAAGTTGGTGGATCAATGCCCCGGCCCCCAGCCCTGCCTGGGATACAGCTGAGAGGTGGTCTTGTCTATCTCCCGGAGTTCCCTGTGGAAAGAGAGTGTGTGGACACTCTCTTTCCTGGCTTCCTCCCTTCCCTAGCTCACTTCCTCGTGTTTTTACTAGAGCTTCCAGGGGTCACCTTTTAGATAAACGACTTGCAGTCACATCTTTGTCTCAGAGTTTGCCTCCGGGGGGCCCCAACCTAAGGCACACTCTGTACATCATTCTGCCTGTTTTTCATAATTGAACACTTTCTTTCCCCAAACAGCAGTACTAGTCTGCAGGCAGAGGTGCGCTGTTTGCCACCACAAAGCCTTCGGTGGTGATGGCTCGCCGAGATGGTGGCTGTTGGGTAGACAGATAATTTTGCCAAGTACACGTCAGGTACAGAGCAGCCAGGACCACTTCTCACCAAGGCCATTCTCTTATGAGCTGGGGCTACTCATATTTAGTGATACAAATTTCCCACTTTGACCAAAAATTATTCTCATGGTATTGGCACGTTCAAGTCACAAGAAGAGGTGGGGACCTGATGAAGACCGACACTCCATATTGCCCTTGCCATAGCTCATCTTAGACATCAGGGAGGGAACAGGGCTTGAGAGGAAGACCACATAAATGCAATAATTTCCCCTGTTGGCTATTTAGTAACTTTCACTGTTTTGCTCACAATAACTAGGCTTTTAAATGAAAAAGATATAGGAACTGGTTTTCGGAGCCAGTGTAGCTGAGGAAATTGATCGTCTAGCTATCCTGTAGCTACAGGTGGGGAGACAACTTTTAGATATATCAAAGATGGTGACAACAATGGAAAAGGGAGAAGGCAGCTTGTGCTTTGGGGCACGCAACAAAGACTGCAGTGTGGGGAGTGTGTTTGGGTCTGGGATGGGCGCTGGGGACTGAGCGGAAGAAACGCCCGTTCTCTTGTTCCCACACACATGCATCTCTCCAGTCCATAACCACTTTGAAATCCTGTTCACCCACCTCCCTGCTATGTTAAGAGCGTTGCTTACAAAGTAAGCTGGTGATTTAAAAAACAAAAAAGTCTGTGTCTGCACCACTTTTTAAATCTTAATTATGAACAAAGTTGTGAAAAAATGCACAGTATAATTTTCATTTTAAAAGTTTCAAAACAGCAAATGGAGCTTTAGAGAGCGAAGCTGCCCATCCCAGAGTTACAGAGGGACGTCTCCAGGTGTCTGTATAACTATTTTCCTAGAAGAGACTCGTTGAAAATCATTGTGGGAAGAAGAGAAAAATCAACTCCCCCAAACCAAAGGATTCTGTGAAGGATGATAGGGATACTAGTCACCTTGAATAAACAAGCCTGCAGAGTGAATGGGCTTTCTTCCGACATGGTTAAAAGCAGAGGATAAGAAGAGATGCTGAATGTGAATGTGGTCGTAAGATATAACCTGTCTTGAAAAATGCAGCTATCGAAACAAAGGTTTGGCAAGGATGCCTGAGAGTCGTCAGTGTTGCAAGACTAGCAGGATTCTTTAGGGCATCAGATGCTCTTCAAAACCTGTCTTTACTCTAGAAACGTACTGACTTTTCAGCTCATTAGGACCTGTCCCACTAAAGACTCTCATAATTGCCCGAGCCTCCGCTGAGAATTTCTACAGCTATGCTGGATGTGTGTGATTCACAATACATATTTTCTCCGCTTTCACAGTCGAGAGGCCCGGATGCACACACTTTCAAGTGCTTTCCAAATGTCACCCAGCCTTCTGAGAGCCCTGGGAAGCATCAGGTGGCCTGCTATAATTGGGTCGGCTGGCCCCCAAGACGGGATTGAGGCAAGTGTTGACGAAGAGCTCAGAGTGGATTCAGTAACATCATCAGAAATGAAGGTCAAGGGGCCTTACCCACTAGCGCAAAGGAGATGAAAAATGTGTTGAGTCAGAGGATACAAATTCATTCATTCATTCATTCATTCATAGTTCATACTGTGTATTAAGCATGATGCTGCCCATGGATGTTTTAGAGAAGGCTATCTCAAGCACTTCTGGATACTTTCTTACAGTTGTCTCATTTATTAAAATCTTCACAACTGCCCTCTTTTTGACAGACGAGAAAATTGAAACTTAAAGGCGACTATTTGCCTGGCTTATTCTGAATTATGAAATATCCTCAAGATTTGAGACATTGTGAGAAATAAATTTTGTTTGACCTTTAGCTAATTTTGTTGTTTTCGAATTGTGTGGAAAGTCATCCTCCAAGAAGAAGAGTAAAACCTTATATATTAGAGGATTTTCACAATTATTTTATTGTGACAGCAATTCAATATATGTGTATTGTATTTGCTTTAAATTCAGTAATAGGTTTAGGCTCTTGAGCTAGCCATCAAAGTCTTTCTACACCAAACTCTTGATGTTTTTGAATGCCTCTTTTTCTTCCTTAGGAAAAGATATGAGTTGCTTCTTGAGGCAGCAGCTCACTGGTTGGCGAAGGCTCTTGTGTGACCCAAAAGGCTACAGTTTTAATAGATCAAAGGTCTTTAGTGCAGATGAAGTAGTGGGGACGTCGCCCTCTGGAAAGAGTTTGCATCTGGGAAGGAGCAGCGCTAGGTAATAGCATTCACTCAGTTGACAATCTTGGGAGAAAACCTTCCTCCAGGGCTTGTCAACCTCATCCATGCATCATGGTATACTCAGAAAATAATATATGTCCAGCCTTCTGCAAGGGAAAGAGGATGCTGCTGGTGGTGGAGGCCACCCGCTGGAGTTCTCACCGACTCAGGTCCCATCCAGCTTCTTTGAAGGCTGCAGTGGTTAGTACATTGACCCAACTACAATCCATTTGAGCTACACTGTGTAGTAGGTGAGAAATTCTGAGTATGTCTTTCTTTAGGATTCCCACATGAAAAGCAAAGCAACATGGGATGTTTGCTTCTTGAGTCACTCACATTCAATTTATTTAGCTAATTCAAGCAACATTTCTTAAGCATCTAGCAGGTGTTGGGTTTCATATGAGCTGCTGAGGTTACAAAGACACAGTCTACCCAGACCTTCTTCCCAAGAGGGTTGCAGTGAAGTAGGAGAGGCGCACACAGGGAAACACAGGCAACAATGATCCCATGATAGAGCTATGTGTGAGGTACTATTGGGACCACATGAGAGAGTGATCGATGGTGGACATGCTTTTTAGAGGAGGTCACACCAAAAGATATGGGCGCATGGCCTGATTCTGAGAAGAAAGGGTGGTCTGGCTCTAAAGGAGTCTCCTGTGGATGCATACTGGATAACTCGCATCTGGAGGGCATTTTTCAGCCATTGCTATCGCGACGCAATTCTAGGTCTGCCTTCAACAAATACTGTGCATGTATTCTGTGTGGACACTGTGGTGGACACCAAGAAGATAGTTCTGCCCTCAAGGGACCCATAATTTCCTAGCAGAGGCAGACAACAAACAGCTGCAGGAAGCGTGTACCTCAATTCTGTCAACAATGTTTGGTCAAGATGACCTAAAGGGAGGAGCCATTAATCTGACATCCCACACCTAACTGGTGTGACAATTGGATGTCTGCCTGGCCTCCAACACTGGAAAACTGATTGGCAGTAGCAAACTGATAGGTATCTCCTTTCAAACCCTTCAACATAACTACCATTGCATCCCTTCCCAGCAGCCAGTTTATCAGCACCAACTCATGCAATGGGCATCCTGAGGTGCGTTCTCTCCTCCACAGACACCGGACTCCAGAATCCTGTGTCTGGGCCCGCCTCTGCTTCATGCTGTCAGACTATGCACTGCTTGTGAGCCAGGACCAGGTGCACTCGCTTTTCGCCCTTTTCTTAGCACCTGGTGCATGCTGTATGCTCATAGGCTAGTCATCTATGCTTGTTCTTCAGTTATTTTTTTCACTATTTCATTTAGTCATCCATATTTGTCAACTCCTTTCATATGACAGACACTGGAGTAAATCCTAAGGACACAGTGGTGACAAAATGAAGCAATCCTGCCCTCATGGAGATTGCAACCTAGTGCAGAGGATGAATAATTCAATAAACAATGAAATTGCTCATAAGAACAAGTATTTCCTGCATGTAATATTTTACCACACTGTGAATTACTAGCAAATTAATTAGAACAAAGAATAAATTATATGACGTCACAACTAAAGAACTCTGTATTAAAAGCTGACTTTCCTGAAGTATCCAAAATATACTATGGTAGGATTTAGTTTTAATAAATAATAGTCAAAATAAATTTTCTGAAAACCCTAAATTGCATCTTTTCTTCTGACGTGGTATCTTATCATAACTTCCACAAAAGTTGGTAGGATTCCTAGCTGAATTCACAAATGTGCCTACGAGAACAATGGCTGCAGTCAAGAGAAGAATGGACCACAAAGGTGGGGACCAGCCCGTGCGGTCTCAGAAACAGAAGCTCCATACCCCGAGCTGTGGTGTGGATGTGGGTAAAGAGGTGGAAGAACGCTTGATGAGGAGTGGGGGGCCTAGAAAGGAGGTTTGAATAAAACTGACACAAGCGGGAACTAGGAGTGTCCAGTTCTGCCAGGTAAATCTTCCTGGACCTCTTTGCTCAGTGCCACTTTATTGTACCTCTGTACCTGTCCAGGCTTTGCCCTCACCACCTTGAAGAGAATGCTCGTTTCCGGAAGTGATTGTTTACTCAACTCTAACACCTGAGTAAGCAATCACAGAGTGGGAAGATGGTGTTTATCCTAAACATTCTGGTTCACTATCATCAAAGAGAGGTCTACCCAATAAGGCAGGAAATACAGTATTACAAAATTTTATGTAAAATGCTAATTGCTGTATGTAAAGAATATTCTTTCCATTCTTTGTCATTTCAGAATTTCTGGCACTGATTACAGGAGCAAAGAGAAGTATTGTGACACCTCCTGGTTACATCCCCAAGAAGGAAGATTTTAATCAATGTTGCACTCTCTGTGGAAGATTAAAAAAGAGTAGAGATACAAAAATTTTTTTTTATTCTCCCAACTCTCTTTTTTCCCGTTTCTATGCACTCTCCCTTCTTTAGTAAGGGCAGTAGCATCTCAAAGTGTGCGTCAAGAAATCCTAGTCTTGAGTCCACACGGTCTGTTTCAGAGCTAAAACCTTTCTTGTTTTTTCCTGCAATGTCTAAATAGAAACCATTCATTCAAATCTTATTCAACTTCCTAGAAATAAAATATGAAAGTGGGTGAGAGCTACAGTGCTCTCTGCTATCCAATGCAAATGTATGCAAATTTCTTCATATTAGAATCATTGTCTAGTTGTCATCCTCGCACGGGGCACATCAAAGCCATATGACCTGATTTTTGCACCTGCTGTTTAATTAAATTTACAAGGCAGACACTCTCTCCACTCCCGGTGATATACAAATCCGTTCTTACAACCACAGCTTCTAATTTACAAGGTCGTTGACTACTGAGCTTCATCATCAATAGCTGCCCCACTGCCCTTTGTTACCCTGAAGATTAAAAAAGAGTCGTGGCCATCATTTGGGCAGATGAATTAACAGAAATAGTATAAGTCATTTCCCTCTTCCATCCGAGCCCCGATTTTTGTTGTAAAAATGCAAAGGAAGATATGAATCGGGGTATTGAATTCCAATAGGAATAACATTTTTGCTTCTGTTGGTTTCCCCTAATTTTCATGAAAGAGATGGGGCTGCGAGCTTCTCTGTACTCAGATGCTTCCAGTTAGTTCGTATCTAGGGGAGGAAGGAGTCCTGAATTAGCAAGGCCAGCGTGGTCTGGGCAGGAGGACCAAAGTTCTCAGGCTCATAAGCTCTAAGTGTTTTCTGAGAGATGTGTATGGCGTGATAACAACGTACCATGAAAGTCTCCCTCAGTTTCTATCCACCAGGAATTTTCAGGCTTTAAATTGCGTGTCTCTCTACATAATGGAGGAAGAAGATGGTAGAGAGTGATTCTCACCATTTTATGCTAGTTTATTATTTGTTCTCCGCCTGTTACACTGTTTTTTGTTTCTTAAGAGCTGGTACACAGACATGGATTTGATTTCTGTGAGAGATGGCTCAGAAAGGAAAGCCGAGGGAAGTATTTTAAGACAAGGCTAGAGTGGATGAGAAAATACTTCTTTGTCTTTTTCTATGAAGTCACCCAGCTCGAAGACTTAAGTGGGAGAAGACTGCCTTCTCAGTTATTGTAGAGAAGATAACTTCATAAAGATAATATTTTTTTTCACCCATACCCTCTGAAATCTCAAAGTTCCTCAAAAAACCTAATTTGGGAGAAATACGTGAAACGCGTTATCTTCTGATAAAGAAAAGTGAACTTCCAAGGGTCCACCAATAGGTGGCGCCACGCATTCACTGAACCAAATTACGTTGCAGACAGGTTTGGAAGAAGTGACATAAATTAAAGCCTTGAGCTGCAACTAACTGTGCGACATATGGGTTGAGTCCCAGGCCTGCCCAAGAATAACTTTGAAGAAAATTTTGTTTTCTGGCAATACAGATGCTAACACACCACAGAACCTTTAAAAAGAATAAATATGTAGATGCTTCATAGCTTTTGGAATAATTTAACCTTCCCCCCAAATTAAGATAGCATCACAAGAATAAAATAATATAAGCTCTGTTTTTCAGCTTTGGGGGGAAAAAAAAAACCCAATCTAATGACTGTAATTCTCTCAAGAGGTATTTGTCAATTAGTTTTTATTTACTAACATTTTATTATTTCAGCCTCAAACGTAGAACAAAGAGTGAACTCATCTTCAAATGAACTAATCTTTGATGAATAAATAATATTTAAACACAGAGTTCTATGTAGGAAAATGTCATTGACTGAATTTAGAGTTTTTTGCTTCTTTGTTCTGTGGTATGAAATGTAGTCACAGTGTTCCCATTCGAGAACCAAACGTACTCCTTAGAAAAGTCTTCATTCTATCATGAGAGAGATTTGTCATCACACTGGAATAGGTGGTGAACGGTTTCTGAAAAACAAGATTTATAAAGCTATTGATTTTAACTAAAAGATGAAACCATAGCTTTAAAATAAGTAAGCCTTTAACTTTAAAACCTAGGTTTTCTGTAAACAATGACTGTTTACTAAACTCTTTGGCTTGGCCTGTGCTTGTTGGATCCGATACAGGTTGAAGTTATTCCTGACACTGGGACCTGCTCAAATGAGGTCCATGATTAGGGAAAGGCAAGCTCAGCTGTGGAGGGGTTGACAAAGGAATTGTGACTGATGCAAATGTCAGGTCCCTTGACTAATACAAACTTCTGCAGTGGGAAGGCTGCGAGAAATGCCCACGGATAAATGAAGCCTTAAATGTATTTCTTCGTTGCCTTAAAAAGCAAAATTAGTTTTTATTTATCTTTTTTTTAAAAAATGTATCTTTAAAGTCAATATCATTAGTCCATTTTGCTGCCCTGAAAATGTACTCAACAGCTGGTCAGACTGGACAAGATCATCTCTTACATGCCTCATATATAAACAAGTGACATTCCTGCAAAGAAAACACATTTCCCAGTGATTTACAGGATGCAATCAAACTATTGTAGTTTGTTGTTGTTTTTATTTCAGTATCTCATGAAATGCAAAGGGAAAAGGGAAACCAACATTGAAATGGCTACTCTGTGCCTGGTTTGATGCTACTCAGTACTTAAAGCCTATGTAGATACGTGTGTAAATATATATATATACATACACGCAATGTATATGTGTGTGTGTATATATATATTTTTTTTTCATTGATGAAAGGTTTAAAAATCTTTAAACCTGAATCCCAAAGCAGTGATAACTAATACAACTACTTTTAACTATTAGATTTTGATCTCCTTAGCCACGCAGGATACATCAAATTCAATTTTCTATTTCCTGTGATTAATACAGAACCTGACACAGACTAAGGGACTGTTAACTGTTCATTGTCACTACTGTTATTTTACTTTTATTTATTTATCATGTTTTGATTGATTAAGCAAATGGTGTGACTCCTAGGAGCTGACCACTGTGGTGGGTACTAGAGAGGATGCAGACACGAAAACCGTGGTCCTTTTTATTACAAGGTTAATAGTTGAATTATGGAGACAGCTTTATATACGCACAACAGTGATAAAGCAAACTGTCCTTAGCCTTTCTGATCATCAACTTCTTCATTTGCAAAGTGAGGCTAAAATAATCTCCTTACAAAGTTGAGAGGATTAAATAGGAGTTTTCCCAGGGCTCCAGCACAGGGGCCACAGGCAGGGGCTGTCCCAGCAGCTCTGTGATTACGCCACTATCTCACTTAATCATCAACACAACCCCGGGGGCTGTTCTCCCAGTCCCTCCCAACAAAGGAGAACACTGTGGCTCAGAAAGGTTATGTACTGTTTCTAAGATTGCATAGCTAGTAGTGAGCGAGCCGGCAATGGAGCTCAATTGTTGGGACTCCCCATGATGAACCCATGTCGCACAATAATTGAGAGGTCTTCTTCATAAAGCCTCAGTGCGAATTCTTCCTGGACACTCTCCTGCTCAGTTTTCTTCCTTTCTATCGATTGGGAGCTGTTTATTGAACACTGGGGATACCCAAGGCACTCGCATGCATGGGGCCACGTGTGGAGGTGCATCTGAGACACGCTCCCTGAAGGAGCTACTGATCTATCTGAGGAAGTGTGACTGACACACATGGAAATCATGAAAAAAATTTGTGTCGGGGATTTAGAAAACAATCACCACTGAGAGAAGTGACCATGTGCCTAACTCCGTGATAAACACTAGGTAGACATGAGACCTCTGCATGCAGAGCCCAGCATGACCGAAAGGAACAGACGTGCCTTTGGAGCAAAGCGAGGGTTTTAGGATTGTAGCCTGGTGACCTGCAACACTGAAATCTCCTTCAGCTTGGTGGGTCTGCAAAGGCATTGGAATGCAGGGCCAGTCCCAGGGATGTCTTGCTTTAGAGCCCCTGGTGCTGGTTCACGCAGTGGTGCTGTACCTAACGGCAAAAGCAAAGAGGACAACACCACACGTTTGCAGATGCAGGGGCAGGGGAAGTCCAGTGACCAGCCAGGCTGTGGGAGGCATGAGGGCTGGCTGATGTGTGGCCTGGTGAGCCCATAGAGAAGGCGCTGGAAGCGCGTGGATGGCCACAATGAGCAACGAAGGAGGACAAGCCAGAGAGACCACCGGTGACAGGGAAGGGCTGAATTCCTCGTTCCTCCTCGTCATAAGCTGAAGTCATCGTAATAAGCAAATCGAGGCGATGCTCAAACAGAAAAATTTGAAGTTTGAGAAACTCAGATGTAACAGAAAGGAAGACCGTAGAAAACCTGTTTTTTTGTTTCTTCAGCACAAAGCAGGATGGATTACCTAGAGTTTGGTTGACAGCGTATGAAAAGGCTGCCTGGCTGAAGGCATCAGCATGGTATACAAGCTCTTTCTGTGTTTTTAACTAACCAAGCAAGTCTCTCAAACTCGCTAACACTTCATTGCCTCAACCATGAAGGGACGTGACAGTTATCCATCCTACTGGCTAGGATGTTGAGCAATCCAATGAAGTAATAACTGAAACAGCTCTTGGGGAGCGAATATGAGTGATTATGATAAGTCCACCTCAGATTCCATCCAGACCCTGAGGTGTCAGGCAGGCGTGGTCGTAACATTTTCTCAGATGACACTCGTCTGAGAACATATTACAGTGATCCCAGCAAACACACATTTAGATTTTTAAGCAGAGGTTTTCCCTGCTCACGTCTTCTCTCCTTCTAACTTCCGTGTGCATATGAAGAGGGGAAACCCAGGTCCTAGCTCCAGCCCCAGATGCAAATTGCAGCTCCACTCTTCAGTTGTGATCCTCTAACGTTTGGCTCCATGTTTTGAGTTTCAGTTTCTTCACATCCAAAATGGATCGTAATATCCACATCATGGACGTGGTATGAAGATCACATCAGACTACAGGTGAGTCCCTGGTGCAGTGTTTGGCACATAAGAGGTGCTCTCTGAAGTTTCTCTTGCATTGATAAGCTCCCTTGAGGGCAAGCACCACACTTATGTGTTTTCACGTACCACTCACTTCTTTTCCAGGTCTTTGCTAATTCTCAATGCCCAGTAAATCCTTCTTAAATAATTACATTCAATCTCATGTAAGAAGGCAGCTTCTGGCTGCTTCTCTGAGGTAAGTTATAGAACAAAGGACACTAGAAAAGACTGTCTAGTCTATGGTTAAAACGTGCTTCTACTGGGCTGTGTCGGAAATCATGAGAGTGTAGATGCTGGGGTCATAAAACCTGAGTTCAAATCCTGGGTCCTCTATTTACTGGTTCTGTAACCTGAAAAATGCTAAGTATCCATGAGCCACAGTTTCCAGGAGAATGACATGACATAACAATCTAAATGCTTCGCGTACTGAGTGACACAGAGTGAGAACTCTGTAAATGCCGGCTGTTTCTTTTGTATTTCTTTTATGAGTTAGCCTGTTGACAATAATGCTGAACCGATGGGCATGTATTCTAAGTACTGGCCCGTATATCAGGCCTTGTGTCCTCAAGGCCTTCTGTGCATTCACTTCCACGTGTTGACACAATTGTGTAGACCCACAGAGGGGATGAGGCTGTCTTGAATTCTGAGTTCAATGCTCTACCCAACACAGGAATCCTTTCTATGAGGCCTGTGCGGACAACAACTCTTGCCAGGCAGTTGGGGAACCCTTGCCTCAGCATGCCATTTATTTAATGCAGCAAAACTTCACTTTCGGAAAGTTTCTTTTTTTATTTTATGGAGAGATCTTCTTTGACCTGCCTCCAAATCGGTCGTTATAATGCCTTCTAGGGAAAAACAGAATTCTCCCTCTACCACACGATGGGCTTTTGGCAACTCAAAATGTTCCTATTGTTTAAGATAATTTCAGGAATTTTAGTGTATTTTATTGTCATTATTTCATCTTTACAGAATCCTTTTCTCCCCCTAATCCATGCCTGTCCCCAGTTAATATCTATTTAGAAACAGAAGACTGGTCCCACTCTTAAGTATAGAAAACCAAAAAAACAACAGCAGATAACTTTTTTTTTCTTTTTTTGAGGAAGATTAGCCCTGAGCTAACTACTGTCAGTCCTCCTCTTTTTGCTGAGGAAGCTTAGCCCTGAGCTAACATCCATGCCCATCTTCCTCTACTTTACACGTGGGACACCTGCCATAGCATGGCTTGCCAAGCGGTGCCATGTCTGCAGCAGGGATGCAAACCGGCGAATCCTAGGCTGCTGAGAAGTGGAACGTGCAAACTTAACCGCTGCACCACCGGGCCGGCCCCAAAAAGCAGCAGATAACTTCTGACCTTGCAGCCTGAGCTTGGTCACCGCTTGATTTCATCCTGTTCCCTCCATTCTCTGTCGCGTCAGGCCATTTTATTTGCTGACAGCTTGGAAGGCCCAAGGTAGCAAATCTTAAGTCTTCCTCCTCCCACCCTCACCGCCATTTACTCCAGTTTGTCCCCAGGAGCAGTGAGACAGCAGCGAACTGTAGGACAGACTGTCCTTGCTGGCGAGGCGCGTAAGCATTCACAGGCCCTTTGTCCCCCACGTCCGTCATTAAAACACTCTGTTGGCTGTCTCTGAAGAATCTTATTTTGGAAAAGTGTAAACATGTTGGCCTGCCAGAGGAAACCATAAATCTCCCTGTAGACACAGCAATCGAATTTCACTGAACAGAAAGAAGAGCACTTGCCAGTTTGAGGTTTCGTTTCAACCTGGCCATCTGCGTTCAGACAGAAACTCGGGCTACCGTGCTGTACAACCCACAGCAGAGAAGCATTCCACTGAAATCTTCCGAAGCTATTAACCTGTTCATGGCAATATTTTCCAGTATGCTATGATGGAAGCTACTGCTTCCCCTAATTTCCCCTAAGTTTAGCCCCAAAGCCTTGCTATACAATCTTCTTACACAAATGATGAAAGCTAGGTCTGCTGAAAATTGTGCATGAGAGACTGACCTCATTTCTTACCAAGAGTGGAGGGCTTGGAAGCAAGAAGACCATGGGTTGAATTTAGATGCTGATCAAGGACACAGCTGATGAGCAAGAGGCTGCTCTGGGCTTCAAGTGAACCAGAGTTCCACTATATCACGATAGCATCAGAACCTGTCGAAACTTTCCGGCTAAATTAATTCAGGGTCGGGGCCAGCCCTGTGGCCGAGGGGTTAAGTTTGCATGCTCCGCTTTGGTGGCTCAGGGTTTTGCCAGTTCAGATCCTGGGCGTGGACATAGCACCACTCATCAAGCCATGCTGAGGCGGTTTCCCACATAGCAGAGCCACAAGGACCTATAACTAGAATATACAACTATGTACTGGGGAACTTTGGGGAGAAAGAAGAAGAAGGAGAAAAGAAGATTGGCAAAAGACGTTAGCTCAGGGGTCAATCTAAAGAAAAAAAAGAAATTAATTCAGGGTCGTTCATTGAGGAGCCAGGTTCTGGGGTGCTAAAGAAATTTCAAGAATGTGACAATACCAATTTATATTCAGTGTTGGGAACTCTTTATTTCTGATTAAATCCCACACTGGGCCCATCACAAGCCTGAGGGAAGCACCTTGGTGGGGCTGCTGGACCCTTAAACCATAACTAGCCTGTGGTTGACAAGAGCTGCTGCTGTAAGCGAGTTCTCACCTGGCCTGCTGTAGGTACAGCTTCAAAAGATTTCTTGTGGACTTGGATGGAAGACAGCAGGTATAAAATATAATGGTTCATTCAGCCTCCCACACAACTTTCTGAAGCAAACCGCTACCACGTGCCAAATACACACTAGTTCGGCAGGGTTTACAAAGAACTATAAATAAGCTTATGTTCGAATAATATAGTTGGAATATGCACATGAAATCATTGAAACAGTATAAGGCAGGGTGTTTTAATGATAAGATGACTAGTAGAGAACCATTGCTCAATGAGTGCAGGGGACAGAGAGGGGTCTCTGAGCTCCAGGGATCAGGGAAGGGGTGAGCCATCTGAGCAGGTCCCGAGGGCAAGGTTTGAATAGGTGCAAGAGGTAGAAATTCCTAGGAGGGGGTCCTAAGCTGGGGTCCTGTGCTCTGCTTTCCTGAATCCTGTGGAGCTGAAGGAGGTGAGCCGTGGCCTTAGCTGCTCTCTCTGGAGCCGCCTTGTTTTCAATTGCAAGTGCTTGAAGATTAAGCTAATGAGCTTTCCTACTGTTGATGGTGGGGAGCCAATGCCTCTCCTTGGCACCCAGCCCTAGTTATTTTTCTTTTAAATAAAGAAACAGGCTGTCTAACATCAGGTGGAGACCTAGGTGCCTTGCAAAGCCTCAGGTTGGAGAACATCTTTGCCTCAGGTGACAGATGGTCCCATCACACTCCATCTCCCAGACCTCTGGCCTCAGCGATACTGCACATATGACACGCTAGTTGCAGACACTCTGTCATCCATTCCCATTAATGTGTGATAGAACTCAATCAGTCCAGCCGCCAGTCCAGCTTCAGAGTGAAGTTACAGGAAACAAAGAATACCATTTGGACTCCTCAATGACCTGCTTTCTTTGCCTCCCAGCCAAGATTTGAGGAAGCACTTCTTAGCAGCATAACAATAGCTTGAACTCACAGTTGATTATGGTGTCTTGAGTTGACCATGCGATGCCATTTATCAAATCCGCTCTCCTCTTTGGAATTCTGGCATGCTTCGTGTTGACTTGGAAATCTCAGCAAAGCACAACTTTGTTTTTGTTTAATGCTGCTAAATTTGAAGGAGGTGTGTTTGTGGGTGAGTGTAGGTTTTGAGTGAAAACATTTCCTATTTTTGTGGGATTCTGTATGTCAGGTTTGTATTCACCATTCTGTTGTTTATTGTGTTCTTTTCATTTTTATTTTTTGCTTTGTTTTGCTCCTTGTAGCATAGCAGTTGAGAATGATGTCAATTTTAGGACTCTAGAATCCTGTCTTTATTGTAGACTTGCAAAAAAGAATTACAAAGTTGTTGGTACAGGAAGTTGTTACATGGCAGGAAACCACTGAGGGACAACACAACACCTCTTCTCCCCCTTTCATAGGAACAGAACTTGCGATTCTAGTATATGCCGGGGAAAATGCCCATTTCCCAGCCTGGCTTGCAGCTGCATGTGGCAACGTTGCTAAGCTTTGACTGATGGATATAAACACATGTTGTGTGTGACTTTGGGGCTATGCCTACAATGGAGGGGAAGCCCTCTCTCCTTCCTCCATCCTGTCTCCCATGTGTGAACGAGTTGCTTGGACCAACAGGATGAGGACAGCACCTTCAAGATGGCAGAGCAATGGTTGGGGGCACCTCATCCTTGAAGCCATTGAGGAACACCGTATCAACCCCGGATTGCTTCTTTTTCAAGAAAGTTTTAAATCTGGTGGGTTTCAGCCACCATTTTCTTAGGTTTTCTGTTACACGCAACCAAATTTAATATTAGCTGGTAGGTCACTGACATTTCAAAGTGACTTTTACTTTACTATGGATTTTTTGTGCATCACCAGCTCCAGAAATGCTTGTTCATTTAATGAGTAATCAGCTCTTCTGCTCACTTTTCTTAGGACGAGTGTAGTGCTACAGTGAGAGTACCTCCTTTGGAATATTGCTCACCCCCCTCCCTCCTTTCTTCTGATATCTAATGAGCACTTACCATATGCCGGAGACTGTAATAGAAGCTAATCCTTACACCTAAGGCACTTGAATTTGGTGGGAAAAGAGACATGCACACTTACAGATTTGGCAAAAGTTGGAAAGGGTCATGGGATCTGGGGTTCAGAGAAGACCTCCCTGAGGATGTTACCCTAAAAGTGAGACCTGAAGTAGGGATTAGCTAGGTGAGGAAAGGGTAAAAATGCTTCAGGCGAAGGATCAATGCGTGTTGCAAAGGCCCTGAATTGGTGGAGAGATGGAGAGAAGGCTGTGGAGAAGCTGAAGCTGGACCAGGATGGCTACACAGAGAAATAAAAGTGTGTGTGTGTGTGTGTGCATGTGAGAGAGAGAGAGACAGAGAGATGAGAGAGAGACTGAAAGATAGAGAGATGAGACGAGATGGGACGGGACGGGACAGGATGAGATGACATGAGGTGGGATGGGACGGGACTGGATGGGATGAGATGGGATAGGGTGAAACGAGATGGGATGAGACGAGGTGAGATGAGATGAGATGGGACGGGACAGGATGGGATAGGATAAGATGAAATGAGATGAGATGGGATGGGACGGGACAGGATGGGATGGGATGAGATGGGATGGTGTGAGATGGGATGAGATGAGAAGAGGTTGTAGACTGGAGAGCCAAGTGTATTATTCAGGAGCTAGTCCAGTTGCAGAAGGCCTTGTAAGCCATGTAACCATCCTAAAGTTTTGGACTTCATCTTGAAAACCATAGAAAACATCTGACGGGTTTTAAACATCGAAATAACATACTCGTGTGAATTTTAAAATTCTCCCTTTTGCTACAGTCTGTGGAATAAATAGGAGGAAAGCAAGAGTAGGTCCAAAAGGTCATTGAAGATGTTGCTTTAGCAATCCGGGAGAGAGCCCTGTGTTCATGTTTACTCGATACCTTCATTTGAATTCTTGTTCACTTATCTTCACATCTCTCCTTGCCTTTGTGTTGCTGTTCTCTATGTCTGCAATTTCCATGGTAATTATCTAGCTTCACGTCACAGCAATACACCTGTAGTGAGGTGCTCACTTATTTTTCTCTTATGCTTTTCTTTTCCAAGACCCCTCATGTTCCCATACTGGATCCCAGTTAATATTGTTGTGAGTGGTCATCCCTAGTCATTCTTTCACTATGTCCTTGTTTAATCTACTGAATGGAATGTTTTAGCCACATGTTCTCCTCCAGCTCTTGTGGGTCTATGGAGCTCTGAGGGTGTATGTGGCAGATGCTCTAGGTCACGTGGATGGAGGCCAGAGAGTAGATGAACGTGGCAGTTGACCCCCACCCCTACTTCACCCACTTCAAAACTCTGATATCCATGTACTTCATGGAAAGTGAGCTTCTGAGTAGGATTTTCTTTGAAAAATAATCCACCTATATTGCAGGTTTAAGAAATACTGCTCTGGAGGATCAATGCTTGCAGAACACCAATACGCTATTTTGCATACATGCACTTTTAAGACCCCATGGGTACCTTCCAGATCCACCCTTCCACCAGGTTGCTGGAGTAGCATCCTGACCGCCCCTTTTCCCAGCACCAGGCCTTCCCCTCAGGTCTCTTCAACACTCTCACTGCTCACATATTTACTTCACACCAGCTCTAAACTTCTGTCCCTGGTTTCAAAGTCCTGTATAATTCCTCTTTACAGAATGAAACAACCTCTAATTTCTCCATCCTGCACCTCCCTCTGATAAGGCAAAGCTCCCTTTTGTTTTTCTTACAAACCCTATCCTTCCATTTTTCTCTTTTTACTAATTTTTCTTTACCTTCTCTCTCTACTAGACAAAATGTTCTTAAGCTCAAAGCCTAGCTTACTTCTACCTCTTCATGAAAATACCCACAATTATGTCTCCTTTTCCCAAGATCATTAGATACTAATCACCTGTAGATCAGATGTGGCACTCAATTCTACATAGTCTTCCAATGTCTTCTGTTGCCATTTCTCGGCTAGATTACAAACTCTGATGGCGAGGGCTACATCTCGTAGAGTGTTAAGTCAAGAAAATGTGGTAAGTAAGGCAGTATCTTGAAAATGGCAGGCTATTATTGGCCTTTGTAGGATTTTCTTCCTTTCGTTTGCTGCAATATAAAGATGGAATGAAAATACTTTTCCTCGCTTCCAGGGAGTATTAGAAGACAAAACATCCCCATCTGAGAAGGAAGATCTAGTTCATGGTGGTGGATGATGGAAACTCTGGGTTTAATGAGCCATCAAGTTCTACTGTGAAAGAGCAAGGGGGTTAGAAGGCCTGGGAGGGGGGATAAAATAGCAAAGGTGTGGGGCATAAACCAGAGGGATACAATTGGGAATCGCATGGGGAAAATGGAGGAGAGAAGTGAAAATAGTGACCATAGAAGCCCCAGAAGCCTCCAACTATCCTTGATGAAGCTGGCTTTGAAGGAAGAGGGCCTCCTTTTCTGGAAGACCTGGTGATTTGGGCCTGTGTCTGTGTATAAAGCCTATGGGAGATGCGGCCTTGCCTCCTGATGGCACAGGATGTACCTGGGCCAGGACCTTCAGCGTCTGCCCACAAAGCCCATATCCAGGGGTACACCTGAGCTCCTCAGGGGACTTTACTGAGACAGGAACCACATCTGCTGACTGCTCAGTCAAAGCAATAGCCAGCTGCCACACACCTTTTCTCGCTCCCATCCAATTACCCATAAGAACACTTCCCCCTACACATAGTTCTCTAAAAATGAGGCGAAGACACCTACTAGGATTTTTATTGGTGGAGAAGCTCTTGCAATTGAGCTTGGAACGGCAACACGGAAAAAGAGCAAAACCCTTAAGCTGCAACAGTGACATCTCTGTTACAGTTTGGTTGTCAAATGTCAAATGTCAATTCTTGCCTTCCTTAGCCCACATAATCAATATTCAGTGATGTCTTTTGCCTGTAGGCTCAGTTACACCTGTCTACAGCCAGGTTAGGTGGAGCATTCCAACCTTAGTCTGACCAGGAGGGAGACCATGCAATCAGTGGTAATGCTTTAAGCCCATGATCTGATGTGACTGCGGGGCATCTCACATACCCACTGCTCACTGAGTCATAACCTTTCTGGTCTCACCTCATTCACTCACTCTTTATCTGGGACTTCTTCTTGCTGTGCTCACCCGGTACTGCAGCACTTGCCCTGATCCCCACATCGCTTGTCCCTCCACTGAGCCTTTGATGCCCTGCCTATCACTTGCCAGCCTTTTCCCTAGGAACTGGGAGATGCTTACCTGTCCTTAATCCACAGTGTTAACTGCCTGCCCGCTATTTGCTAGGTTCTGTGCTAGATGCTCAAGACACTTCAGGGTCTACCTGTTACCTGGAGTCCCTTGGCTATGTTCCCACTTGTGATACAGTTTCCCTTGAATACCACAATAACTGTGACCATATCCCACTCAGTGTATTGAATACAGCCCTTTGAGGTCATCACTCCAACTGGCTCTTATTTGCAGTCTGTGATCCTGCCTTCTTTCCCATCCCCATCAGCCAGTGTTTCTGATATCCCAGAACTGAGTCATGACATTCTAGTAATTAGCTGAGCAGAACCTTATTGGCCTTATCTTGAAGCATGGCTGGTTCATTTAAGATCGAAAGAGACACTCGTGTTCATTTTTAGAGCATGTGGCTCTAATCCATTCAATGCACCTATGTTGAAAAACGGCTGACCTAATTGTAAAATACAATTCTTACTTTCCTAAAGCAATTGTATATCTTCCTGTAGTGAGGGTCTGTAGCAGTTGGGGGAAATTTCACTGTGACTGGTGGGAAATGGAGCTGAAACAAAGATAGGGAGCATGTGTGGAGTAGCTGGGGAGGCACCGCATCAGCTGGACACAGAAAAGTGGGAGCAGCATGGTCTTCACCAGCCACGGCCAGGGCACTGGGGAAGGAGGAACCCCAGGGAATGGGCAGATCCGGGAGAGAAGGCCAAATGCTGACCCATTCAACAGCCTGGTTAGGAACAGGCTCTGAATCTAATTCCAAAGAGGGTTGGTGAGTGGGATCGGCCAGTCAATCAACCTGCAGCAAGCATGCCCCAGCACTGTCAGGCACTGAGAGAATGTGAACGTTGATAAAACACAAAGCCTCTGCCTGGAATTCTTACAATCTATGTGTGGAACCATGGAAGAAGGGCTGTGCACTGGGGGACATGGTGAAGTTTGTTCTAATACCTGAAAACGGGAACAACCACACCTCCCATCTGTTATGCAACCACGATTGTGGAAGGTCTTGATTGTACTACACTTTCTTGTCTCAGAACCTCAACTTGCTCACATTGATCCTGGCCTCAAAATATCAACCAAACCAAAGACTTCCTCTCCTTCTGATATCCTACCTTAAGAATTCGTGAGCCCAACCCGTCAGCGATCACAGCTGCGTTCACTTCCCCTAACAAAATATTTTTTTTTTTTACAAATTGTCTGTGTAGTTTCTCCCTTGCCACGGTAAGTCAATAAGACTCAGTTATCATAACAAGTTTCTTTATCTGAGGAGGGCGCATTCCATTATTTGAAGGACGCAACAAAATTCAGCTGTGACTTCCTCCCCCCCACCCCCGCGTGGACGGCGCTCTTGATCCAGGCCACTTCTGTTAGCTTCTTTCAAGACTTTTTGTGTCTCTTCCTCTTGAAGCTTCTGGCCCACAGCAGAGAGATAAGTCTCACGCTGAGTCTCTGCTCTGATTCTGTGGAAGCTTCTAAGCACCGAGCTTTATTTTCTCTTGGGAAAACTAGATTTTACCCCTGGAAGTCTTTGTTCTGATTGGAATTGTTTTCCTAAAACTTCCTGGTGAAATTGTGTTCATCTGACCCAACTTTGTCTGGCTCCATATTGTCCAGCACATTGTCTAAAGGGAGAACAGTCAATAGAGAGAATTCCAAAAAATCCATTAAGAAAACTGTCTCCAAGGAGTGAAAAGTTTAAGGTCTTGTCAGGCCACTCTCCTTCTTTGGACAAACTTTGCCTTGGGTCACCATCTGAAAACCTTAAAGTGTCTACTTTCCCTTCATCCTGTCTGTATTCCCGAGAGCTGATTTAAAAGATAAAATCTCCAAAACCGTGTCTGCTTGGAAAGGCAGATTGGCATGTCTGTGATCGGAATTGCCTAACTTCTGGTCAGCTGGTATGAATCTAAAGGACACATTCAACCAGGTGTTAGCAATGCTCACCTGAGGATCTTAAGTCTTAGCCAGGCTGGATGCCTGCTTCCAGTTGTGCATCTTTATAACCCAAATGCTCACAAATGTCATAAAACAGCACAATTTCATCAATTATAATTTCACCAAGGATAATTTGGAGAACTTTCTATATGACCAAATTGTCCGTCTTAGAAGTGATTCAGAGCAAAAAGGCAGGACAATTCCTGATATTTAATGATCTGTCTTTATCAGTTTGCATGAAAAATATTCTAAAAGAAATTCAGGTTCAAAAATAGCTTCATTAAAGGGTACTCTAAGGGGGAATTTAGCTCCCAACTTCAAACTCTTCTTTTAAACTCAAAGAATTGTCATTAACTATTGAGGGCCAAAGTCACTGTTTTCTTATAGCTACACCAGTGCTTAAATTTTAACGATAAATCATACCCCTGGGTCCATCTTCCTCCTCAGTGTCAATGATGGCTCAAGTAGCAGGCATCTCCACTAGCCTCAGACATCCCTTACTTCCTAGCTAATAATGGTTACCTGCGCCCCTTTGATGGAGGAGATGCTTTGCCCTTTTATGATACCCACCATCTAACTTAACTGGGTAGCTTTATTAGCAGATAGAATTGTTAGAGTAAATGCTCTTTGTGAGATCTCTTCCTTGAAACTGCTGGTTTTCCCTCTATTTATATTCAAATAAAAGCTAACATGGATACAGACTTACTAGTATTCTTGTGCTTAAATCAGACCCAAACTTGAATGAGGTAGTAGAAAGATCATAGACTCTGCAGCAGAGTTTATCTATAAAGTAGGAATAATAATAATAGTACCAATTGAACAAGATGTCAGTAAAATGAACTTAGAACAATGTATAGCAGCACTCAACACATTCATCATCATCATCATCATCATCATCATCATGAAAGGGGATGTTGCCAGTAAATCCACCCTGTGGATCAGAGAGTCCCATGCTAATGGGACTGGTCCTACCCAATTCAGTCACGGATAATATTCTTCCCAGACTTTAAATGACACCATTTCTCTTTCCAAATCAGGCCATTGAAATTCTTCCTATTGATTTGTGAAAATTGCTCATATCACATTATAAGTTGTTTAGCGTCAGTAACCACATCCAAAGAGACACATAAACAACTCCTTTGTTATTATTTGAAACAAACACTTTAATTTCTTTTTAAAATATCTCTATTAGAAAGTCACAAGTTGAGTTCCCCTTACAAATTCAAAATCTGGAAGTGAAATTTGCTGGAAAAATGGTCCCTTCTGTGGCCAAAGTCATATATAAATCATCTGGATTTGTGCCATATGAGAAATCACCCAGTTTCAGTGATTAAGAAAATTTTGTTCTTGTTTTTGTTTAGTTTACCCATCAGCTGGATAAACTTGATCTATTCTCTTTATTTCCCTCAGCCTCAGTTTCCTCATCTGTAAACCAAGGAGATTAGAGATAAATAACTATAGGGTTTCAGCCAGTTTCATTATTATAACATTCTGTAATTCCGTGAGACCTGTTCACAGTCTAACCTCCATGCAATCACAATATGCTTTAATGCCATAGTAACCCAGGAGCGCTTCACCGCAATTAAATCAGAGCACACAGACAATGCCCAGCAAACAAAGCTGGGAATCAGCCCCACAGGTGTTTTTTATGAAGACGGATTCTAGATTCTGCATTTACAGCTATAGGTGCATTAAAAAGAAAAGAAATGGCAATGCCTCTATCAAACCTATTAAGTAAGAATGCAAGAATTAAATGCCATTACCATCATGAATAAATTTTACAGTATCTATCACAACTTTATGTGAGGCTTTAGCATTGGGAACCAAAGGGACTATAAAAGCTGTTTTATAGTCAGATTCAAGCCATTTGTGGCAAGAGACTACGTGTTCCCGATTCTCTTCCCAGTTCCATACTTGACAGTGAGATGCTGATTAAAGAATTGCTCTTATTTCCTTCGAGCTGGAGAAACTGCACTGCTCTGCTCGCAGCCTGCTACCTTGATTAATGTATAGGGCTCATCACTGAAGCGCAGCAAAAACATAGCTTGGGCTTTCCTTGCTTCTAAATATACGTACTTTTAATGTCTGTATTCACTCTATGTAATAGCCCACCAGGGAAGAAAATCAAATTACATACTGTACACCTAAGCCTCAAAAGTACTGATTACTGATTGGGGAAAGGAAAAAAAAAGGTAGAATTGCAAAATGAACCCTGAAAAGGGATAGATCTGACTTGTTCAGGACTTATCACCATATTGCTGCTGTCGGGGAAATGAAACGCGTCAATATATATTTTAATTAAAGTGTGAAGTATTGGACCAATTCCGCAAAGTTCTGAGTCAGCACCTTTAAAAAATTCTTTTATCTTCGTTGAAACCAACTGCAAAGTGATTTAATTTGTCTGGAAATTTATGATTTGTGAGGCTGTATAAATCAACTGTTTGGGGGTAATTGCTTCAAGTGGCAACATATTTGTATTTGGTAAGGCGAGTTAGGATTTCAGAAGAAATTCACTAGCTTTATGAGAAACTAAAATGTTTGTCGACAAATGAAATATAAATGTATGATCTGAAGCTCTATTTCTGGAATGAGGCATCTGAGGAGTTACAATGTTACTTCAGATGCATTCAAGAAATGAACATGTCAGGTAACTTTAACTGCAGCTTAAATGACCATGCGGACAGCAATTTTCTCCCATGTTAATCAAAGTTTTCCTTGAAATTATCTTTTATTAGGATTAAACACCATACTCTATGGGCCTAAATTATGCTCCTAATTAATTACTGGCTCAAGCTGAATCAAATAAAGCCCAGCCAAGTCTTTGTCTTTTGAAATAAGGTATAGAAAACTTTCGTGGTTTGTAGGACTCGTCTCATCAGAGAGATCCGCCTCCTAAACAGAAAAATGTGTTACTACCTCTCTGTTTCAATAGAGTACAGAATGAGCATATTGAATATTTGGAAGAAACTTGTGGGTCTGAGTTAACTTGTATCATTTTGCTAACCTGGAAGTTTGTTATGGCAGAGCCACAAGTGAAGACGCGGTGTTTCATTATTGTTGTGTATACAGCAAGAGCACATTAGAAATGCACAGAAACACAGGATTGAGAGATGGCAGAGGGGAGAGGTGAAGTCTCTGAGAACTGTTTCCTTGCTGACAGACGCACAGATTCACTCAGGGAATATATGCTGGGGTTCCGGGGGCCGGGCAGACTGTATGCATGTATGAAGTGTTTGAAGCAAATTCCGCAAAATCCTCAGCATATTTTTATTTTTTATCTTTTATTTCCTCCTTGTTTCATGATACCAAATACACATTCTCCAGAAGTTCGAGGAAATTCAGTGCTGCCTCAAATAGATAAGTGGCCAAGGAGGTCAGCATGGTGAGTGTTTTCAGAGCACACCCACTGTCGCAAGGTCAGGACAAATGGGATCTTTTGAGCCCAGGGACCTTTACATGTTTACAGTTTCAGAGCTGGAGAACCTTCCAAAGTGATTTCTACTTTTCCATGCCAGAAGTTTCTGAGGGGAGAATTTGGTGATCAAACATTACTCTCTCACCCAAACACGTTTTTAATTTGAGTGCCGGTTTTGAACACTAGAAGCTTCAAAAATTTAAACTGATGCATTTTGCTTATTGCCCTAAGTTTACTTTGGCTTACTAATTTCTTGTTTTATGTCAATTTTGGAATATTCCATGGTTTAAACTTGGAACTTCAATATACCTGTGTTCTGTTTTCAATTTAATACGTGAAAGCTTACTGGGCTGCTGCCGTATCTGACGCTCAGCCAGGCACTAGGATAAGAAGCCAGCCTTGAGAAGGCTTATGGTCTAAGCAGGGGGGTGGGTTATACATAAACAGAGGCAGTGTCTGACTTAGATAAGGGTAAAGAACTGAAGGAGTGGAGAGAAAAGACAAATTCTGATTTAGGGAAGTGAGAGTCAGAGCAATCAGAACTGAGAACATTACTTTGGATCCAGATTTTGAGGAGTGCTTCTTTCTTTTTTTTTTCTTTTTGAGGAAGACTGGCCCTGAGCTAACATTCTTGCCCATCTTCCTCTATTTTATTTGTGGGACGCCTGCCACAGCATGGCTTGATGAACAATGTAGAGGTCAATGCCTGGGATCCGAACGGGTGAGCCCCAGGCCACTGAAGAAGAGCATGTGAACTCAACCACTACGCCACAGGGCTGGCCCCTGAAGAGGAATTTTTTTAAAGGGAGGGTATATCTGGATGTCACGCTGTATTTGGTTTTTGTTCTGGGGGTCACACAGCAGCCTATGAGCAAAATAATGAAAATATTCACCTGGATTAAGTGTTGTCACTGTCATTAAAATACAACATATATAAATGAAACAGGGAGTTGGGTATTTTGTGTTGGATGTTTTGCAGAAAGAAGAACGTCAGCAATGCTCAGCCCTTAAATATTTTGAAATTTAAGGAAATAAGTCTAAAGTTTCAACATGTAGTCTTTCCATCCAGTAAAATAAAAAGGTACTAATTATCTATCAATATTTTTGAAATTACACCCCCTCTGATCCATCAATCCCATCTTGACAGATTTACCTCTAGTCAAAAATTATGTGAAATGAGATCTTTAGGAGAATATTTATTGTAGCATTATTTACAAAAGATGGTTGGAAATAACTAAATTCTCAATAAGGAATGAACTATATCAACTTACATTGTCTAAGGAAAGCAAACTTTTATTTATCCAGCTTAGGACTCACTTTCTTTTCTCAAACTGAAAAATCCTGTCTTTCGTGAATTTGGGAACTCCGTAGCATTGTCTATGATTATCTCCCTCTCGTCCATCTCTCTGTCCACTTCTGGAACTCCCATCAGCCAGAAATTGATGTCTTTCAATGTAGCCACTACAATCTGTTGTATTTTCCATTGCATTTTCCTGCTTTCTGGGTAGTTTTTGCAGATCTGCCCTCACATTTACTGATACTCCCCTAAATTGTGTTCAGTCTGCTCTTTAAGTCATTAATTCAGTTTATTTAATTTTTAACTGTGTCTTGATTAGCATATTTCTATTTGTTTTTTTTCTAGGTTTCTTATCAATTTTGCATATTGTCTCATTCTTCCCAGATGTTTTTTAAACCTATTATCTTTTTAAACATTTAAAAAATACTTAGATTATGATTCCTTTAGCATCTTGTTCTATTATTTCAAGTACTTGGGCTACCAATGCCCCTTTTTGTTGTGTCTGCTGCCTGTACTCTTGACCGAGTTCCTTACTTTTGTAATTTTGTTTGCAGACTCCTCTTTGGTAGCTCTGGGTCCCTGCCTTCCCTCTCCCATGGGAAGCCGGTGAGGTAGGAGTTGTTGAATGATTTTCAATTTGTTTCTCTTAAAGGTATCACCATCCTGGACAATAATTTCCATTTTAAAGCATTAATTCATAATTTGAGCTTTCCTTCATAATGAGGACTATGTAATCTTGGAGTCTAAATCCACGTGAAGTGCTTGGTTTAGTTCTAGTGGAAGTTTCTAATGAAATACAATTGTTTTTCTGCTGAGGGCAAAACAATCTTCTCTTTTGTCCCCCTATTCTATTGCACAGATTTTATTAGTTTTCATTTCTCTGAATTAATGGCACTTTGGGAGTTCTGGTTTTATTCAAGGATATCACTCCCAATCCCCGACCTCTTATGGGTTTAAGGCCTTGTGTGTGGTCATGAAAACTCGAGTGCCAAAAGTCATGGGACTGCGAATGCTCCAGAACTACAGCAGTGATCGTGTTTGAGGCTCACTCCATGGCTTCCAGCTACTTCTTCACTTCTGGTAAGAGAGATTTTCTTTTTTACTACAATTCCAACTAGTCATTAAAAACAAATTGAAGACATCTTTAAGAGAGGGAACAGGCAACCTGTGGTTGGGGGGGGAGATATTTGCTCTACATGTATTTATCGAAGGACCCATGTCTAGAATACTTAAAGAACTCTTGTGTTTGAGGAATAGCAAGGAGCCCAGCGTTGTTAACAGGGAGGGAGCAAGGGGGAGATTAGAAGGAGGTGAGGGTCCAAAGCATCTGGGGTCTACATCACAAAAGGCTTTATAGTCTGAAAACTTTGTCTTTACTCTGAAAGATGGGAAACCGTTGGGTGGTGTTGAGCAGAAGGATGACAAGAGCAAATGTAAGTTTTAAGAAAATCACTCACTGTGTTGGGCAAGGGCAGAAGAAGGGCGATCAGACAGCAGGCCGTTGCAATAACTTAAGTGAGAGATAGACCAAGAGTGTTTAGTGGTGGAGGTGGCGCGCTATTGCTGGAGTCTCAGTGAATTTTGAAGGACCTGATCTTCTGATAGATTGAATGTATATTCCGAAAGAAATAGAGGAGTCAATGTCACATCTAGGTTTTTGGCCTGAGTAACTGGAAGAATAGAGTTGCCAGCAACCAGGATGCAGTAGAGTGCATAGGGAAGAGATTTTGAGAAGAACAGGAATTTGGATTTGGATAGTTAAGTTAGAGAAAGAACTGGAGATGTTGAGCAGGCAATTGGACAGATGAGTCTAAAATTCAAATGGGACACATGAGTTGGTTATATAAATCTGAGAGTAGTCTTCCTTTTGACTGTTATTTAAAGTCCTTAGAGTGGACGATGTCACTAAGGCACAGGGATAGATGGAGAGGAAATCTAAGGACCAAGCCCTTAGCATTCAATGATTAAGAGATTGGGGAGACAGAGTAACCTAAGAAGGAGCACCCAGTAAGATGGAAGGGAAACCATGGCAATATGGTCCCTGAGACTAAATAAAATTCTGCTCCAGGAGAAGGCAATGATCAACCATGTCCAGTGCTCTGGTTAGGCCAAGATTGAGATCTGAGCTTTGGACTAGTCAATGCAGAGGCCATTGGTATCCTTTATAAGGGACATTTCAGTGGAGTGGTGAGACTAAGTGCTAAGTGGACTGGGTACCAAAGAGGATGGGAGCTTAAGCACTGAAGAGAATAGGTGTCGTATGCTACCCCAGGACGAGGTTTATGGAGCTGTAGTGGTGTCTGGCGTGGCACAGCAAATGATGTCCAAGAGACCAGGGTGCTGAAGGAAAATGGAATTTATTACTTGCAGTTCCCAGAGAGTAAACTGCAGCACACTTCACAGGGTCAGCTGGAAGTTGTGGCAACGCATGGGCTTGACCAGCAGGTGAGGAGTGAAAGAGAGAGAGACCTGTGGTCTGGAGCCTTTATTGGGATCCAGGAGGTTAACCAAGTAGAGTTCCTGTGCTCGTGAAAGATTGGTTAGTATACAGGTAGTGGGTGGTCTCAGGGGCCTGTCTGTCAGGAAGTTGAGGGTCTTGGTATCTGCTGTCCCACATGTGTGGTGAGTAAAAGCAGAGTTGAGTGGTCAAGTAAGGTCAGGGCATGGGCCTTATCTAAGCAAGGCAGTGAAACAGAAGGTTTGGTTTTGTTTACCTGAGCTGGTTAAAGGCCCAGAAGTGGCTGCCAAGGCAGCACAGAGAACCGCTGACAGCAGCTGATGACAGTAAGTAGAGAAAACATTTTCAATAAAAGTATTTCTATTTAAGGGAGCAGAGAAGGGGAAGAAATTTGGTCAAGAGAAGGTTTTCTTTTTGTTTATAAAATGGGAAAAAATAAGAGTATATTTATATCAATGGGAACGATCTAGTAGGGTGGGCAAGTATGATAAGGAAAAGAGGAAGAGGAGAATTGCTCAAGCAATTGTCCTTGAATAGATGAGAAGCTGAGAGAAGTAGTGTATAGTGGAGGGGTTTGCCTTAACTAAGGACTTCAGAAGATTTCATCCACGGTAATAAGAGAGAAGTCAGAGAATAAAGACACAGGTATAAGCTGATTAGTAGATTTGGTTCAGGTAACCTTGGAAATTCTCTTCTGATAGCTGCAATTATATTAGTAAGATACAAAGCAAAGTCATCAGTTGATAGTGAGGATAGAAATGAAGGTGTTGGAGGTATGAGGAGAAAGGAGAGTGTATGGAATAGTTATCTAGAAGTGAAAGAGTGAATAGACTAGGAAAATGTACTGCGATGGTCAGACAGCAATAATGGCTCACTTGAAATTTTTGGTATGAATTTTAATTTGACAGTGTTCAGTATGGCTGCTTGCTTTGCTCCGGGAATGATTTGATGTCTGAGCACAGGGCACAGAGTAGATAGAGAGTTAGATTTACCCAGGTTGTGGTTTTGCCAAACAAGAATGATGAAACAAGAGGGATGAGGGGTTTGGAGATGAATGAATGCAAGGGGATTACTATAATAATTGATCATGGAATTTTAGAAGGTAAGGAAGGAAGATAGGACACCAAGTGGCTGAGGGACAATGGAAAGATGATAGGATCCAGGTATTGGTGGCAATATTGAGATGAAAAAAGAATATTACTCTTGAAGTACTAGAGGAAGTGAACTGGAAAGATGAGAGGCAGCGGTCTAAGAATGGGAAACTTGAAAATGTGAATATGAAGGACTTGTGCCCATTGTTAATAGCACGATCTCGGGTGTAACCAAGGGTAGCTGGGGTCCAGGGGACAACAAAATCATTAGGTGACAGGAGGTCAAGGAAGTGACTGGCCAGAATCATCTCCAAATCACCAATAACTAAGCCAAAGGTATTGTGGGAGAGAGTGGTAGTGGATCAGAGGCCAAAACCATCAAGGAATGAAGACCATCCAGCAAGTAACCCCGCCTGTGATTTTGATCTCATTTCTTAAATTTTCTTTGTTTTCCTTCCTCCCGACTTTGGGGCTTCATCATTTCTCCATCCAAAGACACAGTACATAACTGCCTCCTAACTGGATTTGGTCTGCATGCATTCAGAATTTTCCTTCCAAAATCCACTCTTCGTGTTGCCATCAGAGTTGTTTAATCGAAATACAGATGTGATCTTATCACCCTGCTGCTTGACAACCCTTTAATTACTCCCCATCACCTGTAGGAGATGTCTAAATTCCTCAACCTGGAATTCAAGGTCTTCTACGGCCTGGTGACTTCCTACCTTCTCATCTTCCACTCTCCCACTTCACATTTCAGCAACAGAAAACTGTGCATTTCTGCTTTGAGTATGTTCTTTGTCATGTGGTTTTTGCCTTCCCTCAGCTGAGACTGCCTCTGCTCCCTCACCACCGTGCCCAATTTTTGGTCTACAATTCATCATTGAAGTCTCCACTCAAGAATCACATTTTCCAGGAAGCTGTCAAAGCTAGAATGGTTGACACAATACACCATGGGCATAATTTTTCTATGAAGCTTGCCAGCAGTTCATAAATATTTGTGGAATGGAGGAATAATTGAATAACTGATATTTGCTTTTCTACTTTGGGAGAGTTTAGAACTTACAGCAAATAAGATCCTTTAAGCCACATCTCACTCTTTTGTTTGATATTTGAAAACAAGGAAAAAGGAAGTAAGATTAAAATAGTATTTTATAATACTCTACTCAGTCTCCAACAAGCCAATAATGCAAGTCCTGACTGTTTAAAGAGGTACCTGGTCTAATGCTGGTCCATGTATCCACTGCCCAGCACCAGTTTAAAAACTGCTGCCAGGCTCTGAAGATTTGTTTCCCATCTGCAAGGAGACAAGGAGTTTCCACCAGAATCCCTATCAATCACATTCCAAAGCACCCTGCTTAGTTCTGCTGACGTGATTTTTGTAGCAAGAGTTTCTTGATCATTCTCCATGTGTGATTTGCAACCTGGCACAAACTTCTTATCTTGGCATTTTGAATAGTAGTTAGCCACTCCTTTTATATTATAAATGGGGAGACTGAGGCACAGTGAGAGTAAAGACAATCCACTGCACTTAAATCTATGGTCCCTGGCTCCTATCCACCCATGCTTTCCACTACTCCATGCTCGCTGTTAGAACTATTTTCTAGATCCATCTTTGGTTTCAATCGCTTGACTTTTAGCTTTGTATTAAAAAAATTAAGTTCATTCCTACTTCATAGTATTCTCCAGGTTTATCTTTCCCATAAAGGCTTTTTGTTTCCTTCCTGGTGGAAAAGAATCAGCATGTGTTGTGGTATTATTATTTAAATGTTTATAGTCTGCCATTTTCCGCACACCAAGTCCCCAGCCGCGTCGAGTCAGACGGCCTCACACAGGTATCGTCTGCTCCATCTGGTCCTCGCCTTGCTGCAGGCAGGCCCCTGTATGGTGCAGCAGCTGAAGGTCCATATGGTCTCAGGTGTAGCCCCAGGTAGAGCATATTGCAGCATGCCAGTCTGCAAGCCTTGAGGCAGGAATGACTGCCGGGAGGCACACATCTGAGTGAAGGGGCCACCACTGTGCCAAAATCAGAGGGCAGAAGGTGTTCTTGGCCTCCAGGATGGTCTGGCCTTCCAGGACCAGTTGGGGACCAAGAAGCCATACTGAATTGCAAATGTCAGTGCTGAAGCAACATCCAGAAAACTTCCTCTTCTCTTTACCTGCTCTCTGCCCCACTAAGTCAGGTAAAGAATTTTGCATTGGCACCATGACCGAAAATGTAGGTAAAGGGAAACGATGCGCGTAAATCTCAAAGTGGGATATTGTTAGCTTACTCTTTTCTTCAAATTTGGCATTTTTCCTTTCAGTGTTTCTTTCTTTATTTTATTTCTAAGAAGATAGTATTCCTGAAGGAAATCTGCTTTGGAACTTAGAGTCCTTCTCCTTATTCAGTGTGGACTCTATCAATAAAGTTTACACACAATGAGTTGTGCTACTAATTTTTGAAAAATAAGAATTTCATCTGAGATGTTAAATTTCTTGATCAATGGCAGTGAAGTATACAAAAAGGGATAGTTGACAGTGATTTTCAATGTGAGCTTGATCCTGCCTTCCCCTAAGGAGCCTTTAACTCTCCCCTCGCTCATCTTTGCCGAAGACGTCACCTTCGGACCTCTGTTTACTGGGATTCTTGAATGGGGATGCTAAAAAAGCCCTCACTGTCACAAATTACCATTTCATATAAATCTCTGAATCTTTAAAGTAATTTTAAAAGTCATCCATAAGGCCTGAGGATAACTTTATAACGAAGCTTCCAAGGTTATTTAACGAACTGCACTACAGTTTTGGTGTGAAATTGGCTAGTCTTTTTTAGAATGCTTGGAATTTAGTTGACTGCCCAAGGAAAAGAAAATATTAATGTACACCTACCTGTGAGCCCTGAAACTTGAACAAATCAAAGCATTTTAAGAACTCTCATTTTTATATCTATATCAAAAATGTATTGAAGAATATATTTTCTTTCCCAACATTCATAAATTCATGTGTTTGTAAGGAGAAAAATCCCTCTGCTTTATGAAACTGCACCAGTCCAAACTTTACCAAAAGCCAAGATCCCGGAGTAGTAAAGGCAGCTTTTGAATTGCTTTCACTTCCTATACTCTTCAATGGGCAAAGAAAATGTGGCTTAAACCACTCAAATATTTAGGGGTGACATAATGTTTTCCTGTGAGGTCAGTACTGATCCTTTTCTTTTCTTCTCCCCATTCTACAGTGAAGAACATCTAGATTTCAAATCCTTCAACTAACCGATTGTGTGTGCACTTTCCTTGGGTACCCGCTATGGGCAGCCTGGAGTGATGGGAGCTTGTGCCGCGTCCAGCCTCTAGTCTCCTGTTCTCCATGATTAATTTCTGGGGTCTCTTTCATGCCGAGTCCTTAGCTGCATGTAGTCCCCACCTTCTCTAGCATCTTCTCACACTTCCCCAAATATTGGTACCTTCAACATGGGCCTTCCTCACTCAGAATCAAGCATGATATTCTCAATATTTATAGTACAGCCCACTCTGCTACTAAAATATTCCTTACAAAACCAAAAAGAATACTAACATCTGCTTTCCAAGAAGCATGTGTTTTTGAAACCCATCTGAAAATGCATTCTCCTTTGCACTTCCATTGCCTGTGTTTACAATGTGGATATTTTAGCCCACTTATTGTGGGGTGTTGGTGTATAAGAAAGCATTTCGGGACACCGTTTGCTCAGAAGTTTCTCCTTGAGACTGGTTGCTTTATAATTTTTATGCTGGGAATGACAAAGATGCTGGTGGTTTGGAGAGCTGCATACTGCTTTTCAGCTCTCCTTCAGACAAAGGATTGGCCAAGTAGCAATGTTATCAAAGGTTTGCAGACAGGACTGTGGAAGGGACTCTACTTGGGTGGGCATGGGGAGGAGTGGCTCTAGGCTGGATTTGGGCTTGTGAGCTTCTAGACTCCTGATGGTGTTTGCCTCTGTGCATTACCCTTGTGAGTCCTCGGTGAGGGCAGAGGATGGTACTTCTCTAATACATATATGGAACAGCAGAGTAGTGACTGGGTGAGAAGAGAACATTCTGAAATGGGAACCAAAAGAAGAAAGAGATAAGGACCTTGGATGGAAAGTAAGACCTGAAGAAAGTGACAAACAGGTATTCAATTTTCTTGGAAATCACCAAAGTCCTCAGGAGTAGGGATTTCCTCTTGAAAACGGAGGTGCAAAGTTACATTCGTGAACAGAGGTATTAAGCTACAGGTGATGTAATGACTAGTCAGGGCTTTCCTGACTTCTTCAAGGTCCAACTGAATTATGTAACCTGCTCCAATTCTCAGGTCAAAAATAATCACTTTCATCTACTCACCGAAGGCAGGGATTGTTTCTCTGGGAAGGCTCTTATGTCATCTGGAGGACATTTGTTTCCCAAACCTGGTTTGGATCACTCTTCTGTTGACCTTGGAATCCCTCCCAGAATGGGTACAGTTGTGTGCACAAAGTTCGTGCTCAGAAAGTGTTTGTTGAGTTGATTTTAACATGGATATTTTGAATGCAAGCGATGGACGAGCTCTTGGCGATATCATATTTCAACTTCCCCACTTAGAGAAGAGCCAGTGAACTTCAGAGGACCAAAGATGATGAGGAGTGGAGCCTGGGCATGAAATACAGTTCAAAGTAGGAAAACCAAGAGAGGCAAAGAGCAGTTTATCAGAGAAAAGTCCTAACACAATAATAAAGGCAACCCAGAACCCCTCACCAGCAGAGCCAGAGGCAGAACAGGAGAGATAAAAGAAGGGCGTATTCATGTGTCAAATATTTTCATACCCGAGGCAAAGTTAACAATCCAACATAGAGAATTTGAGAACAGAATACTAAAAATGAACCTTGAAATGAGACATAGACATTTCTTTTTATATTTATAACTATCTCAAGCCCTTCCTAGAGATTTCCTGCAGGGGATAAAAACAGATACTTGAGTAATAGATATTACTTGTATCTTTTACTAGATTGCGAGCTGTGTGAGATCAGGAGTTTTGTTATTCACCTGTGCACAACTCCCCTAGTGCCCAGCTCTATCCCGACACACACACGTGGACACAGACATGTGGGCACACACACATCCCTTTGCTCAGTGCGGTGCTTGGTACAACACAGGTGCACAGGAAATTTTTAAGTGGAGGGAATCATTCAGTCATTTAACAAATATTATTAAGAAGTCTCTCTGGGAGAGCACTTTACTCGTTGTTTTCACGTTAAGTAAGGTGAAATGTTTGCCTTCAGGGGGTTCATAATCTAGGGGATGAGTATAAATCTCATGTTTGTAAATTTCAGTGAAGTATGATAGGTTAAATGACGTGAGGGGTCCCAAAGGGAGAGTTAGCTAAATCAGACAGGTCAGATAACCTGCACAGGTGAAACTCTCTACTAAATTGTAATTCCTAGAAGTAGGAATTTTCCAGGTAGACCAGGCAGAAAATGCCATCCAATGAGCCACATTGCAGACACAGAAGGTAGAAGGTCCCCCACTGTATCAGAATGGCACATTGAGTGTTTGTGTCCCACATTATCCTAAACCTGCTGGGGCCAGGGACTGTGTTGCCCCCTTTCATCTCCATTGCCCCAGAACTTAGAATAATGTCTGGCAAACAGCAGGTGCCCAATAAATGCTTGCTGGATGAATATGCAGCAACAGATGAATGGCCCCAAAGAGATGTCAAATCATTTCCATAATTCCTCTTATTTCATTTTAAATACCAGGCCTTTAACCCAATCTCCCTACACATGACTTATCTACAAATGGGGGTAAAAATCCAAAAATTGTGCTGAGGTTTCTTAAATGTCCAAGAAGAGAACAGATGGCAATTTGAAATAGTTATGGGAAGAAATTAATGGGAAAGAAGACAATGGCGAGAGAAATCAGTGGTTTCTCTGTGGGCCTAAATCTGGCGAGATCCTCAGAGGGACTCACGCCACTTTGGACCCACTCTCTCCTGCATTCAGACCCCAAGCTGTAGCCCAGGACTCTGCCACACTCAGTGACATTCACTCCAACTTGCAAGAAGAATGTGATAAGCAGGCCTATTTTTAAGTGGCAGTTGAGTTGAATTCATGTCGAGACAAGAAAAGGGTGGTGTGAGAGAATGAAAGAGAGAGAAGCTCTGATGGGGCCCTGCGGTGAAGGGCCCATCGGAACGTCCTGGAGTTGCTTCCCTGTTTGGGAAATTGACAGGAATGAAGGAAAAGTTCAGCTCAGGAGTTCTCAGGAGACACAAGGCTTTCTGTCCTCCAGCTGTCCACTCCCACTCTGAGTAGGTTTTCTTTGAAAGTGGGTAGGGCTAGATAGCCTGGACATTCTGGTGGTCCTGGGATGTTGTGAGGCCACAGAGATGCCCTGAGCGACGTGGGGACCCTCAGTCCCATGGCCACTTTCTCACATTGGATGACGGATCATTGCTCAACAGCTAGTGTGTGTGTCTGCTTTTGCAGGGGAAGGAGGGGGAGAGGCAGAGGTGAGGCACACGGGGAGTGTCTGAGCACAACTCTTGCCATTGGCAGCTTGTGGAGACTGAGCTCTGAATCTGGATCAGGGCTTAGACTACTGTTTAAAGCCTCACCATTTCTCTAGCCTGGAGAAATTCCAAGGTTCAGGGGAAGAAACAGTACAAATAATAACAGATAAAATTGTGTTTTACTTGTAATGGGCTTGAGGGATATACCGGAAAAAATATGGAACCCTGTCATAGACTTCACACCACATTAGGCAATTTTAATTTTTTTCAAAACTAATCACAATAAGGAAACTGCAGAAGAGCAAGGAGAATTATGAAAGCAGGGTCATTCACCAGTCTCCTTTCTGTCACCAGCTTCCTCAGTGAGACACGCTTTCTCCTTGCGTGTGGACTGGACTGAGCTGTAAGACACTCCCCAAGAGCTTGGATTTACAGGAGGTTAAAAAGGACAAGGAAGGTGGCATGTGGGGGGGGGGTCTCTCCTCCAGACATCAGGAGGGCTGGACTTTCAGTTCCAATTTCTGGAGTTTTCTTAGCTCCCTTTCTTGGTTTGTGAGTTTAGCATGAGTGAAAACAGGCAAATTGGGTATGATGGTTAATTCTGTGTCAGCATCACTGGGCTAGGGGATGCCCAGGTAGCTGGTAAAACATTATTTCTGGGTGTGTCTGTGGGAGTGTCATTAGCTTTGCATGGGAAGTAGCAGACTAATGCAGAAGCGCATCCTCACCAATGTGGGTGGGTGTCATCCAATCCACTGAAGACCTGAACAGATGAAAAACTGGAGGCAGGGTGAATTCCCTCTCTGATTGAGCTGAGACCTCTGTCCTCTCCCGCCCTTGGACGTTGGCACTTCTGGGTCCTGATTCTCCTGGCTTCAGGCTCAGACAGGACTTAAATCATTGGCTTCCCTGGTTCTCAGGCCTTGGGACTAGAACTGAATTACACCAGCTCTCTTGGGTCACCAGCATGCAGAGGCCAGATCGTGAGACTTAGCCTCTGTGATTGCGTGAATCAATTCCTATAGTAAATCTTTTTCTATATAGCTCCATCAATATATTAATTTATCTATATTATCCATATCCATGTCTATATCTATATCTATGCCTATGTTTATGTCTATATCTATACCTCTCTTCATATTCTATTGGTTCTGATTCACATGGGCAAAGCCTGCGTGGCTGTCGCTTTCCTCACCAGGCCACAGACTTTCTCCTTTGACTCTCCTGAGCTGCCTTCATTCCCTGGATCCCGTGATCAGAATTCCCTGTGTTTGAGAGAACAGGATACACGGCGAGGGCGTGGAGCCATGCTCCAGGGGAGGCCAGGCACACAGGCACCTTAAGAAGCTTGAAGGAGACATAGACGGAAAATTTCTCTCTTGTCCCAGCCTCTAAGAGGTGGCTGCAGCTTCCCAAGCCGGGAGCGGAGCACTGGGTCTTGCTTTGGCCTGGATTTGGTCTCCTGGTGCTGTATCTCAGACACAAGGCATCCTGCTCTCATCCATGCAGGCCATACATCTACTCGACTCTCCGTTTCTGCAAAGTGACCTCAGTGCTTTTGAAATCCTCACTATGTCTGTGTGGAGGGGGGAATCGGTACACAGCCACGTCGTGATGACTGAGCACACTGGGATCACTGGATCTAAGCAGCAGGACATAGGGTGAGGAGGCAGTTGTCCAGGCCGGCCCCTCAGCACCACTGTGCTTTCCCTTAGGAGCATCCTGCAGGATGATACCCAGCGTGGTATATTTGCCAAAAGCTTGTTTTACAATTTATATTTTCAGGATTTTGAACCTCATTAACATTATTGATATTTCAAAAACTCTAAAATTAATAGACACTATGAGATATGACAACCAACTCTTTCTCTCTCTCCAGTGGCCTGGCAGAACACCTTGCTAACCTTAGACTCATGCACGTTTTATACAGGTTGTGTATGAGTTTTCTTAAACATGGCTGCTTTTTGGCGGACCTGATTTTAATTACAGTGACGCATGGGATTCTGAGGCATGCTCCAATTTTATTTCAGAGAATTATCCATTCTGATTGAAATTCAGGTCACCTACCAGAAATGCTGTGCCTTGCAGGGAGTTAGGGTAGGTTGGATTGAGAGGTTGGTGGCTGTACCTTTACGAGGAGTTCAAAGGTGAGGGGCCCAAATTAGGAGAGGGTAATTTATCCAAGACGTTCCAGAGAGGAAATAGTAACTACTGCTAATCACTTATTTTCCATGACACACATTTTAAGTGGGTTATCTCATGGGAATGCTCTAATTTAGTCCTAACCTATCAGCTGGCCTTATGACACCCATTCACAGATGGAGAAATCGGGGTTTAGAGAGGCTGCAGTACCCGCCCAAAGTCACACGGCTGGGGTGGCGAACCTGATGATGGACTTGCTATCATGCACTAACTCCCAAGACAAAAACACCTGGGTAAGTTTGAGGAAAATGCTTTAAATTCCCCTACGGTCAGAACTACCTTAGGAATTTCAGGGTGCCAATTTGAATTTTAAAATTTACAAACTTTAAAAAGCCTGATTATCCTACTGTTTAAGGAAAACCAAATATTTCTGATACAGCCTGTGATAGGATTGCACCAATATATCATGAAATAATACCTAATTACCTTTCTCTGGATGGCAGTCATAAACGTAAGAAGAGGCAGGCTGCATGTATACGTGTAGGCACTGGTAACAGGTTATCTCGCAGGAGGACTAGGAAGTAAGAGGCCAGGGGCAGGACACTTATTTTTCACGCCTTTATACTGTTTGAATTTTTTATGTGTAATTTTTATTCTGGAAGAAAAAGTGGGGTCCACATGCACCTTCCTCCTGTACCTATGGAAACGGGGAGTCCCACGTCACCTCTAGCCAGGCTAGTCCATGAAGAAATATGCAGCCCTTTGATCTTATTGGTTCTTATGTTTCGTCCAGAATCTAGAGCGCCAAAGAGGGCGCGGGTTCCTCCCTGTGTAATTGGAGATTGCTCGTCTGGGGGAGCCTGGGTGCACTGGGACTTACAGGAGCTTGTGGTTCACATCGTCACCCAGCTAGTTTGCAGAGGTGAGTTTTACAGCACCTCCTCCGCAACAAAATAGAGGCATGCACTTAAAAAGCATCGTGGATGCGGTTTAATAAAACAAAGGCAGCACTGTTTTTGATCTCACAGCACAACATGAATACCACACAATATTGCCAGTGCTCAGCTCCTAAAATCATTACTACAGTCTTCCACGTGATGCCTCTTATGCTTAAAATGTTGCCTGTCCTCCTTTAACTCACTGCCTTTGAAATGTTCTCCCCAGGTGTTTTCATTTTCTTTTCAGCTCCCCTTGACAGGAACCAGCATTGGGACCAGGAGGGTGGGGTCAGGAGGGGGTCCTCCCTAGGAGGCTGGCTTGTCCTTTCTCTCTCTGGATTTCAGTTTTCTCATCTGCAATAGGAGGGTCTTGGACAAGGCATCTCTGAGACCCCTCCTAGCTTGCAGAGTTGACCTCTGTTCTAATTCAGAGGAGAAACACGGGCGCCAGGCCCCCACTGTGCCTTCTCCCAGCTCAAGGGGAGTCTTACACTCAAGAAAAGGGGCCCTATGAGGCTCATCAAGGCTGAATACTCCCCCTTCAAGTTTTGCATTTAGGATAAACTCAAATGCATATGTAATGCATGATTATTAAGGCATCTCGTTATTGTTGTTATTGATTTTTTAAGTGTGTTCATTACTCAGCTTCTAAATCCATTACAAAGAACAAATACATATTTAAATATTTATTATTATCTTAGATTGTGGTCATACACTTCCTTATCCTCCCACTTCCATCTGCTCCATGATTGACTGAACAGATGGGTGTCGCACCCAGTTCTAAAAGCCAGAATATAAAGGCTCTGTGCTTTATACTAAAAGAAACTATGTAGCAAAGCAGAGGAAGCACACAGTTATATCATTTCTTCTCTGAGGTCTTTCCTTATCAGTTAAGCAGGAATTCCACAGTGTTTCTGAAATTCACAACTATAGTATGTCAAAGGACACAGCAAAGAGAATAATGACTATTGAATCAGTTAGAGCTTCTCTTCGGTTTCTTTGTTGCATTTGGCAACACTGTTCACCCAGTCTTCCAAGGTAGAAATCTTGTTGCTGCCTTAGACTCCCTTGCCTCTTTTCATCCACCTTGGTAAATTAATTGGTTATCAAATCCCAAGCACTTTCAAATCTGCAATACTGCCTGAATCCATTCGCCTCTCACCACCTCCACTGCTTCTGCCATAGTCCAGGTCTTCACCTTTTCTCTTCAGTATATCTTCCAAATCTCCAATTTTCTGTAAAACAGATAGAAGTATGCAGAAATGCTCTGGGAGCACAGAGGGAGAGCATGTAAACTCACGGACACGTTAATGAAGACAATGCAGTCTTGGCAGACAAGCCAGGTACTTGGGCACAGGGCAGAGCGTGGCCAGCTTCTTATATCCTGTGAAGCAGTTTAGACTAAATGCAATAGGCTAAAGGGAGCCATCGGAGGTTTGTTAAGACTACAGGAATCACTTGATTGCTTCTCTGTTATAGAAAGATGGCTTTCCTGTGGAAGCAGAGAAAGGACTGGACAGGGAGATTAATTCTCACCCAAGTTCAGACGAGCCACCTTCAGAGACTGAACTCTGAGTGCTGATGCACACAGAGGAAAGGGAATGAAGGTGAGGCTCACTCTGATGGTAGAATTGACAGGACATAGTTATCAGGGCTGGAGTGAAAACAAGAGAAGAGTTAGGTTAATGTCCAGGTTTCTCACGTGAAGGACTGGGTCAATCTTGGTGCCAGAATAGAGGTAAGGATGACAAGTGCAAGAAGAGGAGAAGGAAAATGAAAAGAAGAATGATGGGTAGTTTTAAAACTGCTGGATTTTAATTACCTGTGGAATTATCCAACCAAAAATATTGAGTAAACAATAGATAATTAATATGACGTAAGTTTTATTGATTAAGAAGCAGCTGTCTTATCAACCCAAGATGAAAATGTGCGTGACTTTTACCCAAGGGATCTACCTCTAGACATGCTACCCTTGAGAAATCCTCCCATCTGCGCAGAAAAAGAAATGTAGGCTGATTTTATTGAAGCATTGTTATAGTATACAAAATTGGAACTAATCTTATCGATCATGAATAGAGGAATGAGTAAATAAAATTTGGTCCATTAGTATGGTGAAATGCCATATAGAATGGAAAGGAATACCATGGCGGGCGGGTGAAGGTTTTACAATCAGATCTCTGGGGGAAAGTCCTGATTTGTAGGCTTTGCTGATTTCAATGGTGTAAATGTTCCCATCACGGCCAGTTTCAACCTACAAAAGTGCCACCACTGAATGTGGAATTGGGAAAAGATGCACAAAGTAAGCTTTAAGCGGCCAGTTTGAGCCGGCTCCAGCACACCACTGGGAATGAACGGCATCTTTTTACAGCAACACAGATACTCTCAGAATATCAATGTTAAATGAAAAACGTGATCTGTAGAATGATTATAATATCATGACATTTTAATTTAAAGAAAGCAAAAAAATCAATATTATATATTCTCAAAGAGTATTATATATGGGAGTATTCTTAATTAAAAAAAAAAAACTCTAGAAAGAGAAACACCGGATTTCAATTCAAATTTCCTCTGGTATTGAGAGGGGAGGGGGAGGTGAAGAGTAATTAGGATTGGAAAAAATTCTTTGTGAGATTGAAAGTCTTATCTGGAATGTTCCAATGTTTTAAGGAATGTATATTTATGAATTATTTTATTAAAATTATTTTTCAAAGTAAAACCAACATATAAACAACACCAAACTAAAAACATAGGCGGTATTTCTTTTGCTTTCTTTTCAGAATTCTGAGGAACAAACCACACCTTGCTGGCCTCCATTACTGGGGACCAATGATGATTGGATGGAATTCATGGATGAACCTTAACATTAGACAAAGGGCCTAGTTTCAGTTCACATTTGATCCTTTTACAACTGAAGTGCTGCCTCTGAACCTCAAGTTCTGGCTGTGCAGTATACTCTAGTGTCTTCTGGCTTTTTTTGTCTGATTTCCAGAACCAGGAAATTTCTTCTTTGCCCAGGAAAAATAAAATAAGGGAGCGGGGGTTGTGCTTTCAAAATTAAAATGTCCTTTCAAAGCAATGGTGTTATGGACTGAATGACTGTGGCCCCCAAATTCATCTGTTGAAGCCCTAAACCCCAAAGTGATGGTTATTTGGAGATGGGGCCTTTGGAAGGCAATTAGATTTAGAGGAGGTCACAATGGCGGGGACCCCGTTATGGGATCCTTACAAGAAGAGACCAGAGAGCTTGCTTCCTCTCTCTTTCTCTCCATCATGTGAGGACACAGCAAGAAGGCAGAAGTCTGCAAGCCAGGGGAAGGGCTCTCACCAGAAACCAACTGTGGCAACAGATCTTGGACTCCCAGCCTCCAGAACTGTGAGATATAAATGTCTATTGCTTAAACCACCCAACCTGTGGTATTCTGTTATAGCAGCCTGAGCTGACTGAGATAAATATCTAATGTTAAAGAAAGAGATTTGAGAAATGTCAAAAGCCAGCCTTCAAAGACCTAAAGATAGGTGCAATCTAACTTGTGTTCTTGACAGTATCTTCAGAAAGGCCAACTATGTGGAGCAGGAATGTTTGTTTTAATTGAGGGGGTATATTTGGTTTTCTCTCTGAAATATAAATGAAAGGAATACGGTTCTCATTGTTGTTTCACTAAGAGGGAGAAGGAAGAGATGATGGAGTAACATCATTGAGATCCAGAATATTGTATCGTATCCATAGAGAAAGTTACCCTGCAGTTTGGCAAATCTGAACCTTGTCTCAGAAGACAACTGGGCCATCACCTTCACGTGGGGCATGGAGGGTCAGAACGGAAGAGCTGTACGTAACACAGCAGTATAGTAGCAGAAACAGGGCTGGCCTTCCCTTTACACCAGTCGATTATGGTAGAAGGGCTAAAAGAAGGATATTGGATTGAAAAATGGAAAATGTCCAAGGAGATGTTTCAAAGTATATCTTCATCACCTATATACTCTGACTGGAAGTTATTTATAGTCAGTTGCCCCAGTGACTCACAACTATCCTGTGTATTTCTTCCTTTCCACTTCTCAGTTGCCAAAGCATTAGATGATTTTTGTCTTGAAACACTGCATCTTCCTCCATTTTTCCTTCAACCGCTTGCTCCAAAGAAGGACCTCCAGATCTCTCATCCTCAGGCAGCCATCCATCACAGCTGGTGAAATTCAATTCTGTTGGACTTTCCACCCCTCCATGTTCCTTGATACCAGACAGATGGAGACCCAGCACCTCAAGTTGTGCTGACTGTGATGAATGAACCAAGCAAACAAAGGGATACAAACTTCAGGACAGAGCCAAGAGAAACTTACTTTTCATAGATAAGCAAAATAATTGTTTTGACTCCTTATTATTCTTCAGCATTGTGGAAGTCAATGTAATCCACAGTTAGTTGGCACCTATTATAATAAATAAGACATGGTTTCTACTACTGAAGAGACACAAACTTATGCAATTTTTATCATACAGCCAGAATGAAACAAGGTCTATATGAGAGGTGCAACAAATGGACTTTGGAATTAAATAATTACTACTTGGGGAATCAGGGAAGGCCCCATGGAAGAAGCAGCAATTAGGCAAACTCAACAAGAAATGTAGGATTTCACCAAGTGGAGTGGAAGTGAAGATCATTCCAGGAATTGTACATAATGGCTGCTTAGAGGTCAAGCATTCTCCTTGATCTTACACTTGTATACTGAAATGACACAGAGAAAACCACCACTCAATTCTGATAATTCAGTGAAAAAATAATCCAGTTGAACCAATACTTTGGCAAGAAGAAGGCAAAATAACCAACTGATTCACCAAATTCTGTTCTGTTTTTCAAGTTACTGCATTCATATAATGCATATTCAAGGCACCACCTACCTCAAAAAGTCTACTGTTTTGAGGAGCAGGAGAGTTCCCTTTCCAGAAATAAAACAAATAGGTTTCTGTTTGTTTGTGTGGGCAGTGTGGGATATTATAAAGAAGCACTACAATGTGGAGAAATTGCCATTCAGAGACATAATACGGTCCATTTCTGTTTTCAGTGGCGTGGATGGAAAAGGATCAGGATTGCCTTTGCCAGCAGGGCCCACACTGAGGAGTCAGTAATACCTCTGTTTACCTGAAATGATACTGAAAGCACGGTGTCCTTCATGGCTCTTTATCTCCTCCAACTGAGCAAAATGTTCAGCATGAACTTCTAAATATAGTGACACCTTCTATGTCCAATCCGCTGAAATTTGCAGCAGGAACCCAGTAATGGGGAAAGCTGCGAAGGGTTACAGTGCTTAACTGCTGCCAAGAGTCACTTTTTCTTCAGGAAAGTCAAGTCGGTTGACTCGGCAATTGACCATCAGATATGATGGGATATTTTTCATTGTACATCATTGTATCTGAATTATTTGGATGGAGACATCAAAGTTAAGGCTTGAAACTATAATTTTTCCAGTGGCAAACTGGACTTTTTAAAAATGTTTTTTAAATGTTTGATTCCAACCAATACAATCCTAATCATTCCATTGTAATGTGTGACCTATTTTAGAGTTCTTTCCAAATAGTGTGATAAATAGAAAGTGTAATATAATTCACTGATGAGACAGACACGGCCTTTTCATGTCTATCAGGCCCACGGTCCTTAATAAACTAGAAATTATACACACACACACTTGTGCGCGCACACACAGGCACACACACACACTTGATGTGATATTTTCCTTACTCCAACTGGGAGACTGAGGTAAATGAATGGTTGTAGTGCCCATCCAGTGGTAATATTTCTAGAAGGTAAACCTAAATCCCTTCAACCAACAGTTCTTAAGCATCCACTAGAAGAATAAGGATGCAGAAAGGAATAAAGTCCCTTCTGTCAATATTCTCACAGTGTGGGGGAGAAAGAGACAAGATCAGACCTAGTGAATGAAGTTTGGTAGCTACGAGGATCAAGTTATATCTAGAAGTATGGGAATATACAGAAGTAACTGATTAGGCCTGGGATCAGAAAAGGATTTCTATGAGACATGATGCCCATGACCCTGGTTCTAAAGTGCTGACTCCCAGGGCCTGGTGAAATTTTTAATTAATAAACAATCGTTAAATGAATAAATGTATATGAACCTGTTTCGTGACTTTTACTGCTCTGTACAAATGTCAATGTTGATATAAAGAGCAGTGGCACACACCCTTGGCTGCAGACGTTGCATCTCAGGCTGCTCTCTCTGCTGTCCCTCTTCAACGTGATGCATGCCCCCCACAGACTGGTTCCCTCCTCTGCTTCCCTCCTCCCTGGGAAGTCATCTTTCCATTGTTCCTCGCCATACTTACCCACTCTCCATGTGGTCTGCTCTTGGCTTGACCCAACTTTCACCTGAACTGCTACTGTGGGTCAGCCCGCACTGACCCACTTCTTGGGAGAGATCGTGGACAAAGGAGACAGCTAATGGGATCCAACCTCGAAGGCCAGCAGCATACTTTTACCAATTAACAATTCAGTTTTACCGTGCTAAACATTGCTTCCTGTTTTGCGGAGTGCTTTTGATCCTGCCTGTGTGTCTGTAAGATAGGCTTACCTGTGCCTGTTATTTCCATTTTAAAGCTCAAGAAAACAAGACTTACAAAATCAGTGGAAGAGCAGCAAATAGGATCTGCGTTTTCTAATTCCCAGGCCAGGCTTCTTTCCTTTTTTTGTAACAGGAGCTTGTTCACCATAGAGAAGCCGGGAAAGGGACAGAGTAGGTCAGAGTGGGAAGGATCAGGGACCTACACCCAGGCCGCCTGAGATCAGATTGTATCCCACTCGTTCTTCCAAAGAAGATTCAATCCCCACTTGTACCTTTGGACACGAGATGAGAGAGATTAAGGTTTTCTTTCAGAGAACCAAATAAAGAGATGCAGAGGGTGATTTTGACATTTTAGAATATGTGCTAGGAAGGCTTTGACATCTGTGACCTCAATAATTGGAAGCTTTCGCCATGTTGTGAAGGGGCTGGGGGCCAGCAGGCAGCCCCTGTCAGATACCATGTCAGATTGATAAATGCGTTATTTGGTGCTCTGTCAAAATGCTCATGTTAGCTGGGCGTGATCTCTCACGCGCATGGAACATGGGTTGCACCATCTGCTCACTTTGGAAGCAGAATCTTGAGCCCATACCCTGTGCCCAAGCCAGGCCCGTGACTTGCCCCAACGTGGAGAGGACGCGTGTGTTTGGAGAGGTGCCAGGCTCTGATCCTTGTGTGCACAAACCTCGGGCTGCTTCCGGACTTCAGAGAATTGCTTGTATCTGGGCTGTGGCCGTGGGGTCTGATAAATCACCATCACTGTGCCCACCATCCATTCAGGAATTGCTAGAGCCTTGGTTGAGTGCTAATGTTTTTATAATGTGCCGTTGTTGTGACAGATTGGGATCAGAAAGCAGGCTGTTCAGTGCCCTTTGTTTCTCTTCAAGCAAGGTTCTTTCGGAAACCATCACTCTCATCAGAGCAGGGCGTCGTCTGCATGGCAGAGCCGGCTGGGACTGATGTCCAGGCCAGTATTCCATCAAGTTGCTCGTGCTGGCTGTCAGCCGCAGGGGTCCCAGCTCGGTGTCAGCAGGAGGGTGGGACGAGGCTCTTGATTAATGTTCAAGTCCTTCAAGTACTCTGTCTTTGTGTCTAAGAAGCACCAGGGCATCGCGGGGATGATGAGGTGGAATCCTTGACCGTGATTATTGAGGAATCGGGTCTGACCATGGCAGAGGGCTATGGGCCTGGAACAGCCCGGGAGCTACAGAAACCCCAGACCTGCTCCCCGTGCCAGCTCTGCCATTGACTTCTGGGCAACTCTGGGTACGTCACCAAATCTCTGGGCCTCAATTTTTTCCTCAATGAAAAGGATCATCTGTGATCATATTGTGGAACAATGAACACATTATTATTGTGCTTGGTTCCTAACTTAATAAATGCTGGTTTCCTTGAAGTTCAGCTTCCTTAACAGCAGAGGGTTCTAGTATAATAGCCATTATAAACTAAGCTGGGAGGACAAAGCATCCTACTATGTCACACAAACTGATCACGTGCATATAATTGATGTGGTGACCATTGTTTTCTGAGCCTCAAATCTGGAACTTAGACAATTATTATTTTTAGGTCATTATGGGACAACAGTACAATGATCTCTGTGGGGACAACAGGGAAAAATGATTTATTTATTTACTTTTTTTTAAAGATTGGCACCTGAGCTAACAACTGTTGCCAACCTTTTTTTTTTTTCCTTGCTTTTATCTCCCCAAATCCCCCCAGTATACAGTTGTATATCTTAGTTGCAGATCCTTCTAGTTGTGGCATGTGGGACCCCGCCTCAATGTGGCCTGACGAGCAGTGCCACGTCCGCGCCCAGGATCCGAACTGGCGAAACCCTGGGCCACTGCAGTGGAGTGCATGGACTTAACCGCTTGGCCATGGGGCTGGCCCCGGAAAAGTGATTTATTAAGAGCATGGCTGAGAAGGTTGAGGACTTGAGAGCCTCGTCTTAGGGTCCACCCACCTTCTGTGCTGATGCAGGCATCCTGGGCTTAGTATTCCTGGTTGATAGGCACCAAGACTTGAACACCTCCAATGCCAGGCAACTCACTATCTTGTCGTAGAGCTGAAAACCTCTGTGAATGACTCAGAACACTTCGATGGCTTATTGTGGATGCTGGCAAACTTTTTCTGTGAAGGACCAGATAGTAAATGTTTTCTGCTTTACAGCCATGTAATCTCCATCACAACTGCTCAGTTTTGCTGTTGTAGCTTGAAAGCAGCCATAGACGATATGTAAGCCAATGGATGTGATTGCGTTCCAACGAAACTTGATTTACCAAATCGGATGGCAGGCCGGATTTGGCCTCATGGCCATGATTGACCTCTGATTAAAAGTGTACTAGATAAATTAGATAGGTATGTATTCTATTTGTCCTACCTGCAATTTGGAGTATAAGGGAAACGGAGGCAATTGTTGTCTGTTTTCTCCAGCTCCTTGACGATTTTTCTATTCCTTCCAAATGCAGCCAGACATGTAAGCTTCACTGTCTTCTTTCAACTCCAAACATACTGTGTGTATATATTTTCCAGGTGATGAGATTCTGACATTTTTTAAATTGAGTTATTATTATGATTCATTTTTAAAACCAAACATAGAAATTAATTCAAAGTATTTTTAAAAGACATGCTGCCGGTGGCTTGGGGGTGAGAAGTACGATGTTCTTATCCTAGAGAGGAGGATGTAGAGTGGGATAGAATTGTTTTGTCTTTTCAAGACTAAGGGACAATATTTATGTTTGTTTTAATGACATCTTAAGAGAGTTTGTGAAATTCTAACACAGTGAGTGTGATTCAGAGCCTTTTCCTTCTGAGTGAAAAGCTCTTGACGTTGTCTGCTGCATGCTGTGGGCTCATACCAAGCTGGGTCTCTGAGCCCACTCACAGCTGAAGTTGTTTTCAACGCGGTCTGCTCCCTAAACAGAGACCAAGGCGGCCAGGCTGAATTCGGAGCGCGGGGGCTGCAGGCTCTGCAGGGTCTGATTTTGGGCCTGGGTCTCCTTCCTGCCCGGGATCGCCCTGCATGTTCACCAGCTGGTGGGGGAGTGGGTGACAAGACGGAAGGGAAAGTGTCTGCCTTAATCCTCAAACATGCCCGGCACGTTGTGGTCAGCAGCTGGCTGGCACATGAGACTGGTCCTCTCTTCCTCTGCAGGCTCCTGGGCACAGGACGGGCCAGGGATCGGCCAGGAGCCGCTTCCTCCGCTCCCCCTTGCCTGAGCTGGGCTCTACTCAAGAGCTTTTTTCCAGAGCATCACTCTGAGTATCACCCTTCCGCTCCATTTGGGCCACTGACCACTTTGGAACCGGGCTGTCACGGCCTCCTTAGAGTGCGTGCTCCCCGCAGAAGCAGCCTAGCCAGGGGCGCCCTCTTTCCACTGTTAACTCCCTTAAAAGGGTCCTTGGTACCATTTCCTGGAGTCCTGAGCGCGGCAGCTCTTTTTGCTGCACACAGTCTCTCTCTCCCAGCTGTGCATGCTCTTCTGGGGAACCTCGTGTGTGGGTCTCTGTTGAGGAGGGACCCTTTTCTCCTAAGTATTCCCCCTTCCTCTTTGCAAGTGGATCTGCTCAGATCCTTCTCTCCTCTCCACCCTTCAGTGTCCCCTGGTTGTCTGAACCCGACTCGCATACACTCTGGTTTGTGTCCCCTAGAAGCTGTCTCACTTCCTACAACACCCCCCCTCTCCCCCGTACGCAAACAGATTGGGGACCGGGCAGCCTCCTCACAAGCCCGTCCTGAAATCATAGTCCTGCCGCAGTCAGAGGGGCGCAGACCTCAAAACGCTCGGAGAGCAAGGCACGCCAGCGTTCAGTAAAGACGCATCGACAGTCCTCGTGCGCCAGGGCTCGGTGCAGCCGAGGAGCTCCTGGAGACGGGGATCTGCGCGGCTTTTTCCTTCTATCTGTTCTCTTGTGTCACAGCTCAGGTTCTTGGGGAAAAGAAGGGCTGAGAAGAGCCGCGCGTTTCGGGGCAGTCACCGGTGAGCGCGCTTTTCCTCGGGCGCGCGCACTGCTTCTGGCCCAGGGCCAGGCGAAGAGCGTGCGTTTCAGCGGACCGGGAGGGGCTGGATCGGACAAGGCCTGCCGCAGGCAATGCAGACACCATCCCTAGGGCTTTGTGCTAGGGACCTCAGGACACAGCATTGAGCGTGCCCCGACGTGCTGCATAAACGAGGCCCTGTGAGGAAGAAGCTTCACAGGAGGCTCAGTGATGCTGGCCTGCAAGCTGGGCTCCACTGGGCCAGGCCTTCCTTAGGCATTGTCTGGCAAATCAACCACTCTGACCCTCGGTTTCCTTATCTGCAAAGTGCAAATAGTTACCTATAAACACTATTTTCTCTGTCTACCCCCAGCACCACTCTTAGGATTAAATACAAAAGCATTTCATAATCTTGAAAGAGCTTGGAATGGAAGGCATTTTTATTATTGGTGACAGAGAGGGGTGGGTCTTATGGATTCCAGGCATTTCTCCCATATCCTGAGCACACAGAGCATGGGATAGTGACGAAGAACGCTTATGGCCGGTTCCCAAGAAGTCCAGGGTCTAGGCTAAGTGTGGGAATGCAGAGCAAATTCCAAACAGCTGACTGTCTTTGCTGGGACACACAGTGTCACAGCTTCCACCTTCATTACAAGCGCCGAGGGAGGAAAGAGAGAGGCGAAGTGCAGGGGAAGGGAAGGGGGTTTTGAAGTCAGACAGGTTTAGGTCCAAATACAGGCTTCTCCAATTAGAAGTGAGGCTGCTTTGGACAAGTCAGCCAGCCCCTTTGAGTCTCATTTTCCTCAGACGTGGGATCAGAGTGACAAGTAAAATAGGGCTCTTGCAGTCCCAGTGTTCTTGAGGAGAAGACTTTATATAAAGAGCTTAGTAACTTCCGAGAATGTAGTAGGGATGGTTACTCTGGCCAGCCCTTGGGCAGGGGTGGGGTGAAGGAGGGAAACCCTACTCCTGGGTGAGCACATCCTGGCAGGACTTTGAAGTATGTATATGAGTTCGATAAGTGCAAGAGTGAACGATAGCCCCTTCGAGTGGAACATAGGAAGTGTATGGCAAATGGAGGACACACAACAGTGTATGGAGTGGTGTGAGGACAAAGGAGACACAAAGAAGCTGCCCAGAGGCCAGGTTATGAGTCTCTGGATGCCACATTGGACTCTGACGTGACTCTCCTGGCATTCGGAAAGCCATTCTTGCAGGAGACATCCGACAGTTTGGGAATGCTTGTATCGCATTTTTATATTAAGTGCAAATGTTAACTCCTCTTTTCTTCTCTCTTAGCTTCCTGCCCAGAGGAATGTTCTCAAGGGGGCGGAAGTGCCCACTGCTTATTTTCTGGCTTTGAGAGGTCCTTCGTATTCCTAGAGGAAGAGTGGTGTGTGGGGGAAACAGCAACTGAGGATGCACCCAGCCCTGGTTTGGAAACAGGTGTTCAACTTTCCAGCGGTGCTTGAGTGTGAGGCGTGTAGAGAGGGGGTGAGAGTGGTGGTGCGTGAGAGCGTGAATACGCAATTGTGTGTGCACGTGCGTGTTTGTGGCATGTGTATGTTGAAGGTGGGAGGAGCCCAGAGCAGGAAGGCGGGTCCCGGCGCAGCCCGCGGGGTGACTGATGCTCCCAGCACAGCAGCCACGAGGCAGCAGCTGTTGGCGCTGCTCCCTGAGCGGTCTTGCGCGCCTTGCGGAGAGCCAGGTGCGGCCCCCCTGCAGGAGGGGTTCCCAGGACTCATCTGCTCAGGGCTTAGCGCGGGTTCTCCTGCTGGGCCTTGGGGGCAGATCCCATTAGCTCCAATGAACTCTCCAAGCCAGTGTGGGGAAAGTGAGCCTTCAGGGTGTGGAGTCGGGGTAAAAACGCATGTGCACCCCTCCCCCATCAAGCTGCCAGGGAAGCGTGGTTGAGAGAGCAGGGAAGTGAGGTGGTGGTGCGTGTTTGGGGAGGTGCCAGGTCAGAAGGGGGCCACGGGCTGTGCATGAACGTTTGTGAGGCTAGAGAAAGTTCCTCACAGAAACAAGCAAATAAAGATTGTGTGTTTGTCACTTCATAACAAAATCCAAAGAGGTGAGTAAAAATTGCCAAGTTTTTTCTTCACTTGGGGAAAAAGTCAGTATTATTTAGGTGAATTGTGAAACAGCTTCAGTTAAGGGATTTCGTCAGGGGTCAGGGATGCTGGATACCAAGGTGGACTACAGGTAGCTTCGCTTCCGAGAGTCACTGTTGACCTGGTTGGATGGCTATTTATTGAGAGAGAAATACATTGTGCATGTTGCAGAGAACAGCAAGGAGGTGTCGAGGACTGAGTGAAGGAAGGGATATCGAGCGCGTACTTGCTCATCACCTGCTATGTGCCTGACCCGACCTGGGCTATTGGTTTAGTGCAGATTCTTACCACGCCCAACCCTGCAGTGTCAGTATTACCTCAGTTTCATAGATGGGGAGACAACGGCTCAGAGAGGTGAGGAACTGCCTGAGGTCATAGGTAGTGAATGGTTCAGGTTTGGAACCGACGTCTAGCTAGCTCCAAGTCTTATACTTTTCCGAATGTCTGACTTGTCTCATTGAAAAATGATATTTAGAGGAAGCAAGCTTTTATGGGGGCAGGTGTTTGCATATACCAGTGTTCCTCACATACCCTCCCATGAATGCACCCAGACAATGGAAGAGCAAGATCTCGTTCATTCTTTGAGATGGTAAGTTGTGTCCCATAGCAGCTTTCCAGGTAGCTGAAGATTTACCTTTATAAGATCTATGAGTGAGGGAGTACATGAGAATGCTCCGTACTCTCTACTGAATTTTTCTGTAAACCTAAAACTGCTTTACAAAACATTCCATTAATTTTTTTAAACAGGGAACATGTCAACGAGACACAGGAGCCACCTTCAAGGGTCTTCCACTGGGTAAATCTGGGATAATCCGAGCATAAGAAATGATAGAAATAAATAGAATAAATACAAATCCGTGAGTCCATACAAATATAAATGAATGGAAGAGTGAGTGAATTAACTGAAAGCTCTTCCTTGCAATAAGATGCTAAATGGTAAATGTAGAAGGAAAGATAGAAAATCACCATTTGGCAGCCGTCACAGTGGTGGTTGATTTGGGTGGGAGTCCTCAAAGGGGTTGATGGAATGGGTAGAAGTTTTATGAGGAACACGGTGTTGACATGATATCACCCACAAAATACTAATCAACTAAAATGGGAAAATAGTGACTTGATAGTGGGGAAACCTGGCAGACACCAACAGGACCAGGCGATCAAGGGAAAGACGATGGGTCTGCATCATGCGCCTCCTGATGGGGCACACTGAGAACAGCACAGATCATTCCTGTGGCTTCCTCCCAAGAAAGCATGACCTGAGCCTGCCTGTGCCTGAGGAGAGAGTGGACACAGGTCGAGGATCATCCACAGAAGGTAAGGGGGGACCGAAGAGACTTGAGCACTGCAAGCAATGCACATTCCTGGATGGGGTTCTGGGCCAGAAAGTGAGATGAGATATTTTTGGAACAGTTGGAAAAATTCGAAGGAGGTGTACAGATTGCACGGGAGTGTGGTATCGGTGCTAGTATTCAGACCTGGGGAGTTGGAAGGACAAAGATCCACTGGAGTATTTAGGGATGATGGGGCTTCATGTCTGTGGCTTGCTCTCAAATGGCTTAGAAGGAAATAAAAACTGATAACAGATTTATACATTTACAGACACACAGAAACATGCTTAATAAATAAAGAAGGTGCTGGAGCTGATGGAGCAAAATCTTACCTATTAGGGACTCTGGGTGGAGGGAATGTGGAAGTTCATTGAATATGGGGCTGTGGGAACTCAGAGAAGCCGGAGAGTGAAGAGTCTGGACTGAGGTGGAATTCCTCATGGAGGAGGTCAGCTTGCATTGAGCCTGAAGCATGTATAGTGTTCAGAAAAGAATAAAGAAAAATAAATAACATTCTAGTAGAGATGAACAGCCTGAGCAAAGGCTGAGAAGGGATCAGGGAACACTGAAGAGACAGCTTGGCCAGGATAATCATGGGAGGCTTCATGGTGGGGGAGACTCAGGGATAACACTGGTGTGAAGGTGCAGTAAATAGCTGTCCTGTTTGAGTGCCCACTATTCCTACTTCCTCTGAAGAGCTGTCTGTTCTCCATTCCATGTGGTCACTGGAGTGAGTCTAAGACTGAGACTGGTGGATCTTCACAGTCCTTCCTTCTGGAAAAAGTGGTTAGTCCGGGGATGGTCTCATGACTTAAAAGGGACCATCAGGGCACTCCCTGGATTGCTGGGAGGATGCTCGGAGGAAGACATGCATCTCTCCTGGGACTGCTAGGCTCAGAAGATGTGAGTCTGACATTGCCAACAATTGTCCAGCAATGAGAATAGCATTGTTTTTTTATAATTTTAAACTTCCACAGAAGTGCCTTTTCTCCTTTGTAGCACTAGTCGCTGTTCTGGCTTGGTGCAGGTTGACGTCCCTGGTGAGGAGTTCCCAGCCAGTCTGGATACTTCGTTCTCCTGTTTCTCTTGAGTTCTTATAGCCTTGAATTGCATTTGTATCTCCTACCTTCTTTTTGCTCTTAAGCTTATCTGACCTGGTATTACTATTTAACTGTTCTATATCAGTACACGTTGTTTTCCCAATTCTCTTGTAAATTCCTAGAAATTGATCAGTAAATATCTTAAATAAATAAATACGATATCTTAAATATGTAAATATAGACGGCTTTGAGCTGAGGGCAAAGATGACTGGAGGTATCAATATGTAACATATACAAAGCTGTTTGGGCAACTTCATCATTTATCCTGTCATCTTTAGTCATGCATCTAGTTAGTCCTCAGCATCTCTAAATCCGTTTGTGCTAACATTCTCTCTAATTTGGACAGCAAACTCTTAGAAGGCAAAGGATCTTTTAGGTCTATCGCTCCTCGGCAGTACCCTGTATTAGCATAGGGCTGAGGGTAGATTACCAGCGAGTATTAAAAAAACCCCATATACTGGGAAATACGTAGATACTGTATGGGTTGAAAAACTATTCTAAGCTAACTCATATGGAAACTGCAAGAAGTCAAGCTTCAGATACTTAGCGATTCATCTTTGTTCTTGATAGTTGACATACCATAATGTCTGGCCTGGAATCATTTCAAACTAGAAAGCAAGCCATCAAGAGGACTAGTTATCCTTTTTAATGCCATGTAGACAAGTCCTATGGCAGAGTTTGCTCTAGCAATCACAGGTGAAGTGACGTAAGAGTACATTATTTTTAGCTAGCATGGACTTGAAAAGATATCCCCCAAAGGAGAAGAAAGTCCTCCTTAAAATTTCAGGTTACCATCATTCACTTGCTAGAAGCCTTGGGTCACAAAGTTGGGCCAGGATCCATTTTATTTCTTCTATGTCTTGCTGTACATGGTACAAGTTTAAATCATACAAATCACATATGGATAAGATTTTTAAAATTCTTCATGAGGAGAATTGCTGTTCTGGATGGAGATGTGGAGGGGTTGAATTTTTTTCTAATATAGAAGATTTATAAATTAATTTCAATTATATCAGGTGAAAAAGACCAGAATTGCAGAATAGAAGGGAATCCTTATTATGGAAGACACCATTTCTAGTATAGAAGAGTAATTTACTATATTCTTAAAAGTGAAAATGTATACCTAATTATCAGTATCATTTGCTGGTGCCATTTAACTGCCTTTTTTTTTTCTCAAAAAAGAGAAGAAACATGCCTGGTTTCAAAGAAAAGTCACACTTATAAAACAAAGCATTCATAACTTGTGAAATCGTAGCTAAAGGCCCCACATTACTAATTACCTAACCAGAGATTCTAGATGAATTTAGGAAGGCTTTTACTCTTCAACTGTGTGCAAAGATTAAAGGAATGACGTACCAGGGAAAATGAAATTTAAGATGTATTCCCACATTTTAAAGGAAGTTACTAGAGCATCTTTGCTTAAACTGGAAAGGTGATTGTCCAATAAGGATCTGTTAACGCTTGACCTCTCACCCATCTCCAGCCTATTCATAAGAGGAGATAAAAACTCTTAGTAGTGAGAATTTCTGGAGAGAAACCAGCAATAGGGGGATCCATATGTTTCTTGCCACTTGGAGGAGAGAAACTAATGTATCAGAAGCAGGCGTTAGTCTCTAGACTAGAAAGATCTAAAGGAATGAAGCTAGCTGGATCTGCCTCTGATGTCAGAACTGTCAGAAGGTTTATATGACAGCACACTGATTTTTCAGTATTTGGTAGACAAATTTATGAACCAGAATGCTCCCTGCTGAAATTAGCTGGGTTTGGGACATTCTGAAAAGTCTCCACCCAAAAGATCTGTCCACCAGGGAAAGGTGACCTCAACATAAATGGTTTACCCCAAACAGGCCCTAAGGAAGAGCTGGAGGGGGTCAGATGAAGAATGCATTTCCTGCATTAACGGAAAGGTTATGTGGAGGAGCGCTGAGTGTATCCCAAGGACCCAGAGCTGTGCTCGGTGGGAAGCGTCAGCATGCGAGTATCTGCTACACACAAGAAACCCAGGACCAAGGCAGTGGTAGAAGTCAAGCTTGCACGTGCTTCATTTATCATTCTACATAATTATCTTCTATATAGTATAAAAATATATATCTAGAATGTATAATGTAATTCTCTTTCTGTATACGTATTAGGAAAGGAGAGGCAAGAAGCTGACCTTGTCTCTTTCTCACTACTCATCTTCAGAATCGCAGATCTGGCCTATGTTGAAGGATGAGAGGAAAAACTTTATATTTGATGAAAGTCTGAGGTTTTGATGTTAGAATTGACTGGACTTTTTAAAACCTGAAAATAAGAATGTTTGTTAATATCTGAAAGTGATCAAATAAATTATGGGACTGTGTTTTATTGGTGAGGAAGAAAGAAAATATGGAGCAGATTTGAGAGGCTTTGGTGGAAAAGAATTAAGTTATAAGTTGCTTTTAACCTATTATGGTCTGTCTGGCATGTTTAGTAAATAAGTTATGGAGTGAGTACATCGCTGATCTTGAGTTTGGGTAGTGTCCATGAAAGGCAAGACCTCTGTCGGATTGCTCTCTAAAGACACAATGCTGACCTTTGTTTATAGTGAGTCATGATCCATGCTTCCAGAGGAGGAATGGGACTGGGTGTTCTTCCTCTCCCTCATCTCCTAACCCGGGGCTGGGTTACATAGAAGATTCCCGGTAAGCATTCATTGTTAGAGGGTGGTAATCAATGAATGAGGCTTGGAAACCCACTGTAAGAATCCAGGCTGGCCGTGTGACTGCCGACCGAAGTTAGCTGAGGGAGCTTTGTTCATCTCCAGCTCTTTACCAGGAAAGCCTCCCATCCTTCTCTTCATCTGTATGAACATTTGCCATAGTTCATGTTGAGTTCAAAGCTTACATCTTCCAAAAATATTTTTCTAACGAGCTCAACCCATGGAGAGCAGTCCTTTGAAATCTCATGGCTCCTACTCTGAAATTCATCTAGAGCTCAAGGTCTAGAACACAAATGAGGATGAATTGTGCCTTTTCAGCCAACTTGACATTTATTGAGGAAGAAGAAGAAGAAAGATGTCTTACCTATGAAATTTTGGTATTTATGTATTTTATAATAAAAAGAGTAAATATGTTTATGAATCTGTTAATCTGGCCCTAGTGTGTGAATTAGTAAAGGAAAGAAAATAAAAGTGTGCTGAGCATATAGTCTTTTCCCATCTTTCCCTCATGTTAATGCTTCAAGAATATACCACCACCCCGACTTCTCCTATGATAAAGCTAAGGTAACCAGGAAGATAAAGGGATTTTGCTATGATTACAAAGATAAAGATTGAAACCCTCACTTTATTACTGAAAAGCTCTGCTGTATACAACATGCTGCAAATCCTGAGCCAGAGTGGAGCCCTGGCCCGAGTCGACCACGGAGCAGGCACTTAAAACATATTTATCAAATGAAGGAATAAACACAAAAATTTTTGTAAATTGAGTCATACTCTGCAATTCCCTATTGGAACAAATCGTGAACTATTTTATCATCTGCCATTGTGGCATTACCAACACCAGCCAAAAGCCAAACAAAAGCTTTTATACTTTAGCTAGAATCACGGGAGACTTGAGAACCCAATGAGAAAACAAGTTTGAAAGTCCTATTGAAATAGAAACTATTTTTATCATTTCTTTTCTGACTTTTTTGCCCACATGTCACATAATGAATGGTCTCTAAACAGCCATCCAGGTGGCCCAGATGCACACTATTTAAGGGAACCCCTCAGTGAATTCTTTTGTGGAAGGAAGAAAGAAATCTCTCTCATTCTCCCCTTCCTTCCCCCCTCACTCTCTTTCTTTCTTTATTCAACATATTTTGTGTACTTGAAGGTAATGTGCTGGGCTCAGGATACTGAGATGAAAAAGTCAGTGTCCCACCCCCAGAAGCTCGCACAGCTAGAGCAAAGAAATCATGAATGCCTGTTTCAGGTTTTGCATGTTGGCATTTCTCGAGGCAGAGCCGGGGGATGCGCTGCGTCTGCCTTTGTGCAAGCGCCCGGCTCCCTCTCTGGCTCGCTCGTTCTTTGTTTTTGGCTCAGAGTAGATGCACGTCTGCCTGTGTGTTTTAAAGTTCAGTGAACTGCACAGTGAAGTTCTTTCTCTCTGCAGATTTTGTAGGTGTAGCATCTCAGCCCACACAGCCCACCTGCTCCAATCTCTGTTTCATCTCCAAGAACTGGTGTTTTGACCAGCGGTGCTGACTCGGGATTAGTTACTGAAGCATGAAGCAACCAGACAGATCTGAGTTCCCCGGCCTGTTGAGGAGACCACGGAGCCAGCTGTCCAGGTGACGGCAGCCAGACCTCCTACCTGTCACTAGAAAGAAGGGGCGTGGACCCTGCCATGGCCACTGGTGGGGAGGGAAGTAAACACAGGAAAATGATGGAACTGTGAGGCTGCTTCAAAGAATGGTATAAGGAGAGCTTCTCAGTGTGCAGGTGTGGGTTAACATTCCAGTTTTGCTTTGCGTGTTTTCTTAAGAAACAGCAGTTTTTCTTTTTTCCCAAGAGAAATGATATTACAAGACAATGACACATTCCCTGGCTTGTGTGGGACCCCTCTGAGGGACAATCTGGGTAGCTCTGAGCCCCAAGAAGGGTTGCCTTGAGCCTGACAGGTGGGAACACTATTTGATAACTTAGAATTTTACCCACATTTTACCATGCAGTTTGCTAATCCTACTCTAAATGCTCTAAAATCTATTCCTGGACTGACCTGGAGAACAGAGAACTTTGATTACAGACGACTCGATTTTGCTTTGCAGAATTATTTAACTATTAGCTAGACACACCACTACTGGGCCACTTTAATGAACGTTGTAGGAATATCGTTGTAGGAAACATCATTGCATTTGGCTAGGAGGGGCTGCTGTGCCCATGCCTAGCTGCAAGAGAGGCAAGAAAACATGTAGCTGATGTTTTCAGAAGCTGTTGAGGGAGATGGGCTCAGTTTGATTAGATAATGGCATCAGTGAGGATGGGCTTAAACAATAAACATTTATGTCTCCTTCATGGTAATTGTTTATCTTGCTTCTGCAGAGACTTGCTCTCCACCATCACCAATTTCACCCTAGGATCTTGGGTGACAGAGGGTGACCCTCTAGAATACTGCTGGTTACTATGGCAAAAGGAAAAGAGGGTCTAGCAAAATATACACTAGATCTTAAAGTTTTTTCCCAGAAGTGGTACGCATTATTTTGCCTCACATTTCCTTGGCCACAGCAAGTCACATGGATATGCTCAATTTTGATGGTGTGGGCAACGCAAACTTACCATTAGCCCGTAGAAAGAACGAGTCACAATCATGAGTTTTTCTCTAAACAGAACTAGTAACTAAAACCCAGCATCCCCCTGCCTTGCCTCTTTCCCTGGCTTCAACTCCAAGAAGTGAAGTTCTGAAGCCAGAATGACAACTGAGACTTGCTCTGGAAGAAAGAATATTGACCAGCTAACTAGCAAATTATCATTGGCGCCTCTGCTCTTCTGTTGCTGTCAGAATGGAAGTCTTAGCATGAGGTTAAACACTCCACCTTCTGAGGATGCCCAAGTGTTCAGACACACATCAACGACAGTGTCCTTCATTTGTTATGAGCCCTGCAATGAAGTCATGAACACAGTCATGAACACAGTTCTCAGTAGAACATGTTACTACTGAGGAGGATGTTAGAAATCCCTTTGTCTAAACACCTTCGTTCCCCCCTCCTTTGACACATAGTGGAAGAGATCCAGAACATCTGAAAGAGCCCATTTTGCAGATGGAAAAGCATAGGTGAAGACAGATGAAATGACATACCCAGGACAAAAAGTTGATACTGGTTTCAAACTTGGGTACATATTATAACGACTTGAGAGACATTAAAAATGCTGCTTTGATCGTCCCAACCCCATGGATTCTGATCTAATTGGTCTGGGGTGCTCTGGGGGCAGTGAGTTTGAAAGCTCCCCAGGTGATTCTCACGTGCAGACAGAGGGAGACCCCTGAGTCAGTTAGTGGTTAACCAAGAAATTAAACACAGGTGTTCCATCCCAAGGCCAAGCGTGAGCAATTATATTTTAACAGGAGGGACCTGGAATTTTTACACGTCACAGTGTCATAGAAAGTTGGAGGGGGAATCACAAGGCCATGCGCCCACCCCTTGGTGACTCTCAATATTTTGCCTGTGGTTTTTACCATCATTTTTAAGCTCTTTCCACTTCTCAGCAATAACTTTTTTGAACTGCCAACTCTGGGGAGTAATCTTCAGTTTCAACAGCCTCTGGAGAAATTACGGTGTGTTTTTCTCATAGGGTAGACAACTTAAGGATTTGTTAACAAAAGAGTAATACAAATTTTCTGTTTCTTTTACCAAAGACTCCTGAGGTCTTCAAGGCAGAACTTTTATTTCAGCACACGACGCCGTGTAGTTGGTGAGATGGAAGACACCCCAGTCAACATGTGCTGCCCAAATTAGTTTGCATCACCCACAGCACAGACCTCTCCTTCCTTCGACTCCACAAGCTGTTAGACTTTAACAGGACACAAAAATAAGCCCTTGAAAAACCTGTAGCCCTTTATAATTAAAGCTGCTACTAAACTTTTCTAGCAGAAGCTCAATATGTTAGACAATGATGTGGAGGTGAGGCAAAAAAAAAAAAATCAGTAGTTGAAGATCCAGGCGTAGCTCATAAAGTCTCACAAAATGTTCTAGAAGGATTTAATGTTCTCACAATATTGATAACTGATGAGATCTGCAAGATTCCTCTAAAATCAGATCTGCCTGGGATTCATCAAATATCATAGCAACTTGGCAAATTTTAAAGGCATTTTCTGCAGTATTTTCACCTGCTCTGTTGGTTAGAAATACAAGTCTGTCTTCTGGGAGACATGAAGGTGTTTCTAAAACAGCACACGTAGCAATGACTTCATTTCATCACATCCCTTTTCTTTTGAAAGGAGCATAGATATAGCAGATTGTCTTTATGAAATTTGCATTAACATATCCATATTTAATGATGCCACAATTACTATCACACCCTTATACCCAAGTATTTTAATTATTATAATAATATTCTGAATAGCATTCTTAGTAGACTATTTCCTCATCAAAAGTTCACTGTGTGTTTTCCTTTTAGTATGTCCCTCAACTTTCCCATGCATATCAAGGTGAATTGCTCCTTTTTCTGTGTTCTCATAGCTCCTTGTCCTCATCCCAATGAAAGCATTTCCTGTCTGGCATTATTATGGTTTACGTTTTACATTTTTGTTGTTCTGCTAGTTTGTGAGTTCCTTCAAGGCACATACTATAGCTTTTAAAACATTTACTCAGATTATCAGGACACAGATAATCAGAAAAGGCCTGTTGAACTGAACTAGGTCACTGAAGTCGCACTATCCTTCCCAGGGCGCAGGTTGGCGCCTACCATACTTTGCCTGATGCCCTCTGAGGATGCTTCTTCAACAGGTTAAAGGTTGTGTTCTGCGACGTGGCGCACCATGGTGCCCATCACCTGGTGTCTCAGCTTCCTGGGGCTGCCATAACAAAGCACCACAGTCTAGGGGGCTTACACAACAGGAATGTATCAACTCGTAGTTCTGGAGGCCGGAAGCCTGAGATCAAAGTGCTGGGAGGGTTGGTTCCTTCTGAGGGCTGGGAGGGAAGGATCCATTCTAGTCTCTCTCATTGGCTTGTCACTGGTCGTCTTCATGTTCACTGGTATTGTCCCTGCGTGCCTGTCTGTCTCCAAATTTCCCTTTCTTATAAGTACACGAGTTTTATTGGACTAGGGTTCACCCTAATGACCTCACTTTAACGTGATTACCTCTGTAAAGATTCTGTCCTCAGATAAGGTCACATTCTGAGGTACAGGGGTTAGCACTTCAACACGTTAATTTGTGAGGACACAATTCAACCCATAGCACCTGGTTGCTGCCATCTTGGTGACCACTCATTGCTTGTCATATCTACAAGGCACATGCCAGAGTTTCTGGGTCTCCTTGCCTTTCCTCACATTGTTTGTATTGCCTTGCATGTCCAGTTTCTTTTAAGTGAGCTCAAGACTCCATTTCTCTGTCTCCTGCAGTGGAGGATTCCAGACCGACCTTTACCTCTGCAGGCAGAGAGCATCACTTTTTCCTTTATTGACCACTGTCCCTTGTACCTCTAGCTAGCAGACTGTGGATAGGTATTGACATCCATTTAACCCATTAGCTGTGAACTCCTACAGGGCAGGACTGGGTCTTTCTCTCCTAACTCCAGCACAAAGCACAGTTCTAGCTAATGTTTGTTAGATGAATAAATGACACAAGGATTGTAATTAGGTGTCATTTCCCTTGTTAATTCCAATGTGGTGATGATAAAAGGGCTGTGTTGAGAAGGACTGAGGGTCTCTGGGCCCATCTGGAAACAGTGCCTCATTTAATCAGCAGTGTCTCCTATAAGTAGAGCTGGGGCGTACGGGGCCTACTTTCATGTATTTGCCAACCCATTTCTGAGGGATGCAGAGAGTATAATTTTGACATTGAATATTAGAGAGAAGAAAATAAATTCTTGGATTCTCAACCAGAAAGTAAAGGACTCCTGAAAAAGCTATCATGAGCTTGAGAAATGACTTAGAAAAAAATAAAAGGAAAACTTATAAGGTTCCCCAGTGAGGAGAACCCAGAACAGGGATCAGGTAATCAATGCATGGGACAGAAATGAATAAAGGGCTGGAATCCATATTTTGGAAAATAAGTGCAGACAGGATTCCATGAGGATGCAAAGAATTCAGTAACATAGAAGTCTAGTCAATCGTATAGAAGCCAACTCAAAAGATAATTGGTAGATTATCAACCAGTATATGTTTCTACTAACCAGGGAAAAGAACACGCATATGTTGTAGCCTTACAGTGTGTAACTTCCATGTGATGAGAAAGAAAACAACACCCAAAAGGGGAAAATACAATTAAATAAAATATAGCCAGTAACTCAGTTTCCATATATAAATATGTATGAATGGTGTATTCATCTGTAGTAATCAATATCAGTTTTTAAAAAATGAACTAAATTAGAGCCTCAGAATGGAGATGTATGTGTTTTAGATGAAATTCCGAGAACCAGATAAACTTTTGTTAATCTGTATTTTAATTAAGTTGCTATGTAAACACCTTTGCACATAAAATTGTCCAATATTTATTTTATACCTGAAAAAATAACTGGGACAATTTAATATCAAATCTAGCCACATCTTCAAAGGGAAACCATCTACCATGCAAGGGTATATCATAGCAGCAGGGTAGCTAAGTGTGGACTGCAGCCCCTATGAGGACGTCGTCATAGCTGTCCCTATTTGGAGCAGGTGACCCCATCCTTCTGGCAATAGTTGATTATCAAGGTGGATACCAAAAACAGATTTTTCTTTGTCAAGTGAAGCGACTAAAACGAGTGAATCAGATGCTGCTAAGCACTGGCGTTCAAAGATAAAGCAGAGTCAGTGCCATGGCAACTCAAAGACACATATAAGCAATTACTATGGAAAACCGGAACAAGGAGCCCCAAGGAGAGACGAGGATCCAGAGAGAGAAGATAACAACAACATGGGATGGCCACGGAAGATTACGTCATCCCCGAGAAACTCAGAGGACGCAGAGCATTTGCTCCCTGGGGATTCTTCTGATATTACCTGGGTCCTTTCCTTCATCCTTAATTTAGGTAGTTTGAGTTTGCACCTATTTCTTTTGATAAATGTTCCTGAGACAAATATAAATAATGTCTGAAATAAAAATTAAAAATAAAAAAATATTGCTTGCTAGAATCTCTACAAGAGATAGAAATCAGTGTGGAATTCTGATGGGAGAAGCAGCTATGGAGATTGGAAAACATTCCATGAATTTCGGATATGACATCAGACACAAGTATATAGCATAGAAGTGTCAGAGACGGGAGCAGAGCTTAATATGAGCTCATGACATACGGCTGCTTCTAGACAAACAGAAAATTAGATAAAAATCAACATAGACAAATGCGAATGATCTATGTTTGGTATAAAAATCAGAGCCTTTGTCCTGCATCCTGGATCCATCTGAAGGGAATCTGTTAAGGGATATACATGATCCCAGAAAAAGACCGCATCTGAGAAAAACCAAAAGTCTATAAAACTAAATAATGAGAATTCATTTTGGAATGGTAGAAGAACTGGTTGTCCTGTAAAAGAATAACTCTGTATGGAAAGGTATTAAAGGACCATTTTGCAACTTAACTAGATCAAAGAATTGGAGAAATTAAGACCTGGCTTTGCTTCCATTTCTCCCAACTACTGCATGTTTGTATAACTTGAACTTGCCTAATTCAAGCATAAGTTCACTTTTATCTGCTTATATACTGACATGCAAGACCCTCATAAAGCTGCTGATAGCACCAAGTCATATTTCATGCTGAGCCATATTACTCAGCATTTGAAGTTGTTCCAGTTGCTGCTTTACCTAATATCTATAATAGTTACTCACTCATTCATTCATTCAAAAAATCATATTAGCCATCTACTATGTGCCAAACAATTGGCTAGATATTATAAAAACCGTAGGAAATAGGACAAAACCCTTGCCCCAAGGAAGCTGATAGTAGAAAGTAGAATACAAACGAGGATACACAATGTGGTGGCAGTGAGTCCAACATGCTGGAGGATGCTGAGGAAGGGAATTCAACCAGCCTAGTCTCTGGAGTCTGGAAGGACTTCTGATAGGAAGTAACTCTAAAGCGAAATCCTAAAGGCGAATAAAATTCCCATGGAGGAAAGTTGGGTAGAAGGAAAAGAAATTAATAAATGCTGACTTTTATTGATGATTTATTGTGTTCCAGCACTTTATAAACATTTTCCTCCTTAATCCTCATTGTAGTCCTAGGAGGTACATAGTAGACAATGGATGGAAAACGAAAGCAGAACGATTGGAAGAGATTGCTAATTAGAATTATTCAACAACAAATCAGCTACTTTAGAAAGAGCGGGTTCCAACTTTCTGGAAGTGCTCAAGCAGTGGCTAAATAGAGTCAGAGCCAAAACAGATGATTGAGGCACAGAGAGGGGATTGTACTTTATCAGATGTTTCCAAGGGCCCGTCCAGCCCTGAAATGTTCTGACACTGAAAATGCATCCTAGAAGATTTATATAGCAGTAGATTTGTTATGATAATGTACTTGGATGATGACTAATGTTGTTATAATGTGCAAAGATCTGATTAATCTGAGTAATAATAACATATTTTGGCAACAAAATAAGAAGGCAGAATTTCTAAACATTTGTTATATCACCAAGAAATTTCCATCTCCTAAGGACAGTAGATTGTAATGATTTTGACCCATGGAGCCCATATGGTTATAATGAGTTCACATTCATTATGTATATATTCAGAAAAAGATGTTTATTTATTGGTAGCACATTCACTGGATTTTAATAGCAGCTGTAATAACAGCAACGCTGTCCTATATTGCGGTCCCCCAGACTTGTCACAACAGTAAGATTTTCATGTTCCTTTTCCCCTTATACACCGACTAAAAATCAAACTGAATTCGAGTCAAATCCAATTTCTCATATTTAACAGCCAAGAAATTAACACATATGTAAAATGATTAAGAAATTTACACTTATTTATCACAGAAAATGTAAATATAGAGTACTGAATTGTAGGCTGTATTTAAAAGCAAGAGCCCAGACTTGGTCTACAAAGCTCTTGTGGTCCTTGCTTTAACCCAAGAGAGAGAGTATGACTGAGTGAGTTTAAAATTCCTACATGCGGGGGTTAGAGAAGACTTATGCAGAGCTATAGGAAACGAAGTGTGTAGTCACAAAACAGAAAAACTGACTATGTAATTACAGACCAAACTCCACAAAAAAAATCAATAAAAACAAAATTAAAAGTCATGCACTTTAAAGGAGATCACATCGGGGCCACAGTAAGACCAAGTTGAGTGTCACTCTCTCTCCGGCTCCATGACAGCCAGCTCTAGGACTCTGTTATTTGCTCCGAGATGCACTAAAATCCTTAGCTTACTAGGTTGCATCCTTTGGGAGAAGAAAGGTGAAACTTCTCAAGGTCTCGTCCACTTTGTCTGCTCAAAGATGTGTAGATTTTTCACATTTTAATAACTCTGAAATTGACAATATTATTACAGTTAATATTATTAGATAGAATTGTATCATGACACAATTGTTGGCATTTTTTTCTCTCAGTGGTGCACAAAACACGTACAGATTTCATACGTGGCGTCTTAGATTTGCTGAAAATATTTTATCTTATAATCCTGATTTCTAATTCACCTATTTGATTTCTTTTCCATTCCAAATAAACAAGTGCTCTGCTGTCTTCTCCCTTCCCTTCCACGTTTGCCTGGATCTGCTTCCCCTGTGTTACTTCCAGAGAGCTTTCCCTTTCCCCAAGTGTCTGCCCTAACAGTGACGGTCCAGTGGACATTGAAGACACACGGGCGCCTTCCAGAGTGTGGCGATGGAGCGAAGACGCAGCTTCCCAGCCAAGAACTACTTTCCCCAACCTTCTTTGCATTTAAGTGGGGCCATATGACTAATTTTGGTCAATGGAATGCGAGTGGAAGTAAAGTGGTTACTCGTAGCTGAGAGAATTACCCATTGGGTATGTCCAACCTGATCTTCGCCCGATCTGAGGACCTGCCTTAGCAGAACCACAGTATAAAAGGAGTTCTTGTTTAAAAGTATTAAAACATTAAGATGTAACCTATTTTGTACCCCTAGTATGTTGAAGTGAACTTTGCTAGTTATTACAGTCAATATCTAGGGTGATGCAATGACTTATATAGGACTAAAGAGAAAGACAGCACTGGGTTTCACATTCACCACAGGTAGTAAAACACAGGGACTGAGTTCTTCTCGATAAGATGGGATTGCGTGTGTGGATCAGTGTTCCTGATGAGAACAATAAGAAATGCCAAGTAAAATACAGGTATATAATGCTTAAAGTCATTGGTGAACTAATGACAAGATTTCAGGCGGGAGAAAAGCTCAGAAGCCTAAGCTGGCACTCTGGAGCCATTTTTCCCCAGGGGCCATTTGCCAAATCTGTTTATAGAACAAGAGGCTGAAAATCTGGGGTTTTCCCAGACAGAGGACTGATGCTTAGGGACTAGAAACACAGCAGAGCTTCAGCAGATCTGTGGAGCTGGACATAAAACAATAGAGATTTGTATGTCTTCAAGCTTTTTGCCTAATAAAGAAGCTGCACAGGGTAAGAGGCTAAAAACTAAAAAGAAGAAAATCTCTGAAAGTAAACTCGAATCAACAGAAATAGCAGACAATGTCAAGAGAACTATAGATCATTGAGATATTAGAAGTAGTAGAAGATAACTTTATTATATCTACAATTAATACACACAAGAAAAACATAGGAGAAAATAAATGAGAAGAGAGAATTTCAATAGAGAACCACAATCTCTAATTAAGAAGCAAATAAAATTCAAATAAAATATACAATATCTGAAATTTAAAACTCAATAGTGAGTTTAACTGCTGGATTAATCTTCTGGAATATATGTGAATAAAAAAAATCCAAATGGGGGGCCGGCCTGGTGGCACAGCGGTCTAGTGTGCACGTTCTTCTTCGGCTGACCGGGGTTCGCCCATTTGGATCCCGGGTGCGGACATGGTACCGCTTGGCAAGCCATGCTGTGGCAGGCGTCTCACATATAAAGTAGAGGAAGATGGACACGGATGTTAGCTCAGGGCCAGTCTTCCTAAAAAAATCCAAATGGTAGCAAAGAGAGTAAAAAAGAATAAAAATCTAGGAAAAAACACAAGAGGAATGCAAAACACTTAAAAAGATCTCAAAATTATGCAATTAGAATCTCTGAGGGAAAAAAGAGAACGGGTGGAAACTCTACCTGAAGAGATAATGACTGAAAATTTTCAAAATTGATAAGCAAGTTCAACCTATAGATTTATGAAGTTTGGATAACTCTATGCAGGATACATACAACCCCCCTCCCCCATCTATGCACATTATAGTAAAGCTGAATGGTATATTACAAACAATTTAAAAGCAGTCATGGATGGGAGAGGAAATAATTTTTTGTCCAAAGGGACAGCCATAAGACTGACAGATAACTTCTCAAGGGACATGATTGAATATAGAAGTCAATGGAAAGACGCACGTAAAGAAACGAAAACAGCAACAAGAACAACAACGAAGACTGCTAACCTAGAATTCTACAGCTAATTAAAATACCCTAAAAATGAAGGCTAAGTAAAGCCATTTCCCACAGACAAAAACCTAGAGAATTGTTTGCCAGAACACCTTCACTGAAATAAATACAAAAGGGAGAAGGAGAATGTTCTCAGAAAGAAATGTAAATGCACAAAGCAATGAACAGTAACAGAAATGTGAAGAAAGGGGTAATTTTAATTAAATGTTGACTAGGCAAAACGATAACATGTCTTGAGGAGCTTAAAATATGTGTAATATTAAAACTGTGTCAGCATCCCACATAGAAGAACTAGAAGGATCTACAACTAGGATATACAACTATGCACTGGGGCTTTGGGGGAAAAAATACAGAGGAAGATTGGCAGCAGATGTTAGCTCAGGGCCAATCTTCCTCACACACACAAAAAGACTAGATGGCTTTATCAGGGATTTCTTCAAAAAATTTAAGGAAATTTAAAAAAGTTAAAACACTAATTTTACATAAGATTTTCCAGAGACAAGAAAAAGGAAACACTTCTCAACTCACTTTATGAGGCCAATTTAACCTTCATACCAAAACCTGACAATGACCCTACAAGGAACAAGTTTACAATTCTGTCTTGTGGGGACATTACAGCATTGATATAGAGAGAGATGATCTATCATAACCAAGTGAGTTTAGTCCAAGAATTCATGGGTGGTTTAACTTTAGATGCATTAGTCTGATCTCAGCCCAACCTTCTACAAGTCATCCATCCTGTTTAACAACCCTTCCAGTCCTTCACGTGAAAAGCAAGGTCTCCTGCATTTGCTGAGCGATGGCGCCACCTCCGTCCGCCTACTCATCACTGACAATTTGAGTACCTAACTCATAGCATTTTTCTCCACATCACATCTTTCCATTTCATGGATAATTTTAGCATCCACAATGACGACACATCTAACACTCTCGCCTGTTAGATAACCCTGTGCATCTAATTACCTGCTCCTCTGAAGGCTGCCACCCACTCTGGACCCTTGTCGCCTGGAACCATGAACTCTGAAATCTTAAACTCAGTTATCCCATTCTGTTTCTACAAACTTGTCTACTTCCTTCTCTCCTTCACCTCTACCTAACAAGTTTCATCCTATCTTCTATCTTGTTTTCTTCATCGTAAATTCCTTGGTTTATCTCTCAACAACTCTCTTCATTAATATAATCAACGTTTTGCTCTTTATTCTGTCCCAGATTCCTGAAAAAATGTGAAACTGGGAGTACTCTAACTGGTTGCCTCTCCTGGATTGTGGCAGGGCATTGTGACCTGCTGGAGGAGATCTCCTAACCATGTTCGTGGGCTGTAGATATTACGAGAATTAGCGCTCATTGGGTCATCAGTCCTGCTCAATAATCTATATATCCATAGTCCAGTCTCTTTTCAATTCCCCAATGGGAATACTTTAAGCATTTTCTGTTTCTCTCTTCTCTCCTCTCCACCTCACCCCTACTGTGTCACCAGATAACTGTATCTCCTTTATCACATATGAAAGTCATCACATTTGAACTCTCCCAAATTCTTGCACAAATGTAAAGCCTCCAAACTGAATTTTACACCATCCCGACTTCTACTCCACATATGTAAAGTTATTGCTTCTGTCTGCCTCTGGATTCCCTCTGTGCCACCTTCTCAAACACTATGCTTTCTCCAGTGTCCTTTTTTACCTTGGATTTTCAACCTTGCCTCCTGGAACCCTCCATTCCATCAGCTTTTACAATTGATATGATTTTTTTCCACATCAAAACTAAACTCAGATGGTTGCCTTCCGTGCATCTTCCTCTCTCCTCTGACCCCCCCCCCCCAAACCCAAATTCTAAGCTCTAGCTACTCATATTCTTTCAAAACCTGGACCCTTGACCTCGAGGCCATTTCGTTTGTCCTTTGTCTCTGGAGCCATTTTCCTTTACTCTTAAAGTGAAACATTCTACAGCTCATTCAGGGCCCAGCTCAAACATCACTTGCCGTGGGAAACTCCTGCTGACTTCCAGAGGAGGTTGGTTAGTTACAGTGGATATGTGTGATCATAATACTTAGTCCTTCACCTCCTCTAACGCTTATCAGAGTTTATTGTCATTCCTTCCTTAATTGTGCCTTCTCTGCTCAGCTGTGTGTCACAAGAAGGCAGGGGTAAGTTTCACTTTCTAACCCACTATATTCCTATTGCAGAACCAGGTACCTGGTACAGAGAGACCTTCAACAGTCTTTTGTTATATGAATGAACAAAGGATTGTGTGGATTTGACTGCTTTTCCAGGACATGTTATTAATTTTTATAGGAAGAATCTCTTACACTTTAGCTCTACCAAAAACATATTGGGACAACTGCGGAATGGGAGATAATGACACAAGTCGGCCATCCTGATTCACCAGAGAGAGTCTTGATGATCTGCATCCCACTTCAGAATGCCATCTGAATTCACCGGAGAACGTCAGACCTGCGGGGTTTGTGGCATCACAGATTCTGTTCTTATTCTTTGGCAAGAGCAAATTCTTACTCAGAATATTCATTTTTACCTTGCCTGCAATGCATAATCAGATGAGTACAGAAACACTGCAAATACAAAGATCTATAAAATCACTTGCAGTTTTCTCTCTCTGCAATTTAGAGATCCCCATTGTCTTACGTTCTTCTATAATTTGTTTTTACGTCTCTTTGTAACCCAGTTAAGCACCAACTGTGAGGTGACTCTGAGTGCCTGGTACAGAGCCTCATCCTGTCCAAAGACCAGAGACTGTTCTTGTGAGCAGGTTTGCTGTCTGTGACCTGAAGGGAGAGATAAGCAGAATGTGTCACTGTTTGTTTCCTTTATCTTTACAGCTGAGCCTAATAATGAGTCCAAACTGGAGTCTAAGAGAAAATATACGGTGACTCTACTTAAGGAAAAAATTATAGATATAAGGAGAGAGAATTCAAATATTATACATAAGTATATAAGCTATTACATATAAGAAAAATGTTCTATATTGGATGTGTATGTTTAAACATACAGACTCACATATAAAGTGTTTACAATAGTACCTGCAACTTAATAAGGTTATATTAATATCTGCTGTCTCTATTCATAGGAAAATGGGCACCTATATGTATTTATAGTTGTGTTTAGGGAGGTAATGTAGTTTTCTAGAAAGGACATAAGCTTTTTCATTAAATTAAAAATAGCATTTTTATGTAAATGCTAGACTATGCTTTTCAAAATGATCCTAGACTTTGAGACCTGACATTGGTGTGGGCCCTGCCTAACCCTGAATTCACCTCCTGCCACCCTTTCTCATTTACTATATTCCAATCACATTGGCATTTTTATTTCTTGAACATTTTACAAGGTTCTGATTACCCATTCTTGACTGGGCCTGGCAATTGCTGTTCTCCTTGCCTGGAATGTCTTATGTAAGGCCCCCCTCCGCCCCGCGTCTTCCCCCTGCGAGCTCCTGCTCATGGCTGCATCCTGTCTGGAGCAGGAGTCAACATCCACACCAGCTGTTATCCAGGCCAGATAATTTATTATATATTTCCATGGTTTCTTTTATTTTATAGCACTGCTTATATTTGAAATTCTTACATTTATTTGTGTATATGTCCTGTGGTTTCCACTAGAGTGCAAATTCTCTGCGGGTAAGATATATCTATATCTATATCTATATCTATATCTAATTTAAAGCTTAACGCCTACCCAGTTCAGAAAGTAAAGAACAAGACATAAAAAAAACCATATAGATTGGAAAGGACAAGTTAAAAACACCTTTGCCTGCAGGCAACACAATTATCTATGTAGAAAATTCTGAGGAATCTAAAAAAAATTCTTCTAGAACTAAAGTAATTTAGTAATGTCGTAGGATAGGACGATGTAAAAGGTTGTATTTCTCTATACTAGCAGGGAACAACTAGAAGTTGAAATTTAAAAATATATACAATAGCATTAAAATATGAATAATTTAGGAACAAATTTAGCCAAACAATGTGGATCTGTATATTGAAAACTGCAAAATATTGCTAGGAAAAATTAAGTAAAATTAAATAAATGGATTACCTTTGATTAGGGGCTGAATTGTGTCCCCCTAAAATTCATATGTTGCAGTTCTGACTCCTAATATCTCAGAATGTGACTATATTAGAAGATAGGACCTTTAAAGAGGTGGCGAAGTGAAAATGAGGCCATTAGAGTGGGGGCCTAATCCAATAGGACTGGTATTTTTATTAAAAGAGGCAGAGACACCAGAGATGAGTGTCCACAGAGAAGAGAGCCTGTGAGGACACGGTGAGCATGTGGCCATCTACAAACCAAGGAGAGAGGCCTCAGGAGAAACCAATCCTGCTGACACCTTGATCTTGGACTTTCAGCCTCCAGAACTGTGAGAAAATAAATTTTTATTGTTGTAGCCACTCAGTCTGTGGCATTTTGTTATGGCAGCCCTTGCAAACTAATACATGTACACGTATATTAGAAGATTCAATATTGTTAAGATGTTAATTCTCAACAAATTGATTGATTGAGTCAATATGAACACAGTGAAAATCTCAGAGGACTCTTGTAGACAATGACAAGCAAATTCTAAAATTTACATTGAAAAGGAACTTATTTTAGGCAGCACAAATTAGAGAACTTTAACTACTTAAATTCAACCCTTACTATGAAGCTCCTGTAATCAAAATAGTGTTAGAGTATGAGTACAGACATATAGACCAGTGGAACGAAAGGAGCCCCAAATAAAACCACTCATATGTGGCTAATTGATTTTCAACAAAGGGGTAAAAAGAATTCAATGGAGGATGGTTAGTCTTTTCAAGAAATGGGCTTGGAAAAACTGGAAAGTGATATGAAAATAGATAACTCCCAACACCATATGGTATACACAAAAAAACCTCACAAAATAGATCATTCAACTAAATCTAAAAGCTAAAACTATGATACTTCTAAAGAAAATTTAAGAAATAAATCTTTGTGACTTTGGGGTTGGCAAAGATTTTTAGATAGGACATAATAGGCAATACCCATTAAGGAAATATTGGTAAAATGCACCTTATCAAAATTTAAAATTTCTGCTTTTTAAACGGCATCTTAAGAAAACAAAAAGATACGCCACATATTGGGCGAAAATATTAGCTATATATGTATTTGTCAAAGGACTGGTATATAGAGTATGTGAACATACTCTTACAATTCAACAATAAGGAGACAACACAGTTAAAAAAAATGTGAAAAGGTGCTAATCCAAAAAAGATATGTGAATGGCAATAAAGACATGAAAAACTGTTAAACATCATTAATCATCAGGGAAATTCAAATTAAAACCACAATGAGATATGACTACACCTCCACTTGGGATGGCTAAAATGTAAATAAAACCGTAAGTACGAAGTGTTGTCAATGATATGGACCAATGAAACTCTCATACACTGCTGATGAGAATACAAAATGATTACTATCACTTTGGAAAATAATTAGTTTCTTATAAAGTTAATCAGAAAATTACTGCATGACCCAAAAATTATACTCCAAGGCATTTACACAAGAGAAATGAAAATACTTGTCCACAGAATACGTATTCCACAAATACATAATCCGCGAACACACATCCAGATGCACACAAATGTTCATAGCAGCTTTATTCACTGTAGCCTACAATTGGAAACAACCCCGATGTCCATCAACATGTGAATGGATAAACAAGATGCAATATACACATACAGTGAAATGATATTCACAGTAACAAGAAATTAAGTACTGTTATGTGAATATGAATAAATCTCAGAAATATTACGCTGAACAAAAGAAGCCAGACAAAGGAGTGCTTGCTTTGTGATTCCATTTGTACACAATCGAGGGAAGACGAATCTAATCTGTGTTGCTAGAAAGTAGATTAGTTGTGTGTTGAGGGCGGGAGTGAGAACTGGTGAGGAAGAGCACAGGGAAAACTTTCGTGGTGTTGGAGGCATCATGTGCCATGGTTGTGGTTGCTATTTCATGGGTGTATGCAAATTTATCAAAACTTACTGAACTGTATACTTAAAATATATTTTAATTCCTTACAAATTATGCCTCAGTAAAGCTGATTAAAAACAACAACAATAAGAACAACAAATGAAACCTCCTTAATCCACCCTTCTCACACGCGTGCTAATCAGAATTATGTACTCCACCCTTGATGCTGCCCCAGCATGGTATTTGTATTCTATTTAGCAGTTATACAATTTTATATTTCCATAATTAATTAGTTTTCTTTATATGCTCTCATTTAGATGATAAACGTCTGGATTCCTAGAACTGTTTTATTTTTGCTGCATCTTCGTTGCCTGTTACAGTGACTGGCACACAGTAGGTTCTCCATAAATGCTTGTTGAATTGAGTGGAGGTACTACAATGTGATCGATCCTATCTCTGGTAGGCAGGCTATGAGAAGAGGTGGACAGCCATGCAGTGTAGGGTCAGATGCACCAGCTCCTTTTGTGCGGCTGGTGGAACCTCTCAGACAGGCAGCAGGAAGTTGGCAGGGAGTGCTTCATGGGAAGCCAGAGACTAATGTTCAGTGGGATCTGTAATGCATCAGGATGGGGTCCAGGGGACCCTGTGGCCTCAATACTTAAGACAGAAAGGAGCAGAGCTGGCATCAAGCCAGAGGTTTTACAGGGGATGAAATGACCAGTCCCTCACTGCCAACCAGGTGTGACTGCCGTGCTTTACTGTCATCATCTCGTGCACCTTCGTGTCACCTCCGCCAGAAGTGTGGACGAGCAGGAGCTCTGACAAGTCCCGTGAAGAGGGTTATAGGTTGAGTAGCAGTTGAGAATCCTCCCAAAGCAGGCAAGCAGATTGTCTGTGGCCTGAGCTGAATCCAAGTGAACAGAAATGTCAGAGCCAGAGCCATCTGACTGTCTAGGAGCAGCGCAAAGGATTGCACTCAGGGGCCTCGTTACACTACTTATGTCTTCTGGGCTACCCCGTGGGTCCTTACCAGAGGTAATGAACAAGAAGAAAGCTAGGCATCAGCGATAGTCAAGATCGCTGCAAATCTGTTCCACCTTCTTAACCTCTGTGGCCCAGAGAGCTGTGTTTATGACATTCATCCTGCATTTTGTTCCCTCTCAGGAGAGCCATGATAAGATAATGATACACATGTCAACTGGCATGTGTGAAACTGGCAATCAGAGGATTAAACTTGAGTGTCTTTGGGAAATTCTCAAAATACTACCGTGGGTTGTCTGAACCCTGCCAACTCTCCCTCTCAAATGCATGATCTTCCATCTGTCCCTTCTCTCCCCACTCCCCAGTGCCAGCACCCTAGGGCAAGGCTCCAATCCTGGCTTTGGTCACTGCAAGAACCTCATTACTGACCTTCTTGCTCTAATTTGTCACCTTCTCATCCATTTTCACTTCATCCAGAGCAATTTGTTCAAAACTGAGAGGCTGCTCCGATTAATAATCTCAGATGGCTTCTTAGTGTCTATGGGAGAAAGATCTAACTCCTTAGGTTGTGTGAACATTTTCGACATGGCTCCAATCTCTCCAAGCACCTTCCATTCTTACCGTAGGGTTCTTCTAGCTTGGAATCTCTCTCTCCTCCCTCTCCCTACACAGCTCCCAGTTCATCTTCTGAGTACTCAGTTCCCAAATACTGAGAGAAAAATTGATGACCCTCACATCTTTCATTACAATCCATGGGTTTCTGGAAGACTGTGGGTAGATTTCCTTTTCATCAGGTGCCTACTCATGAACTATTTAACCTGAGGATGGACGTGAAGATGTTGGCAAAGAGAAGGGCTAGGTAGAAATTCTGGCTCTGGGCAAAGGCAGGTCTTGGAGGAGATCTCGGAGATGGCAAATGCATGGTCATCATTTCCTCTACATGTTCTAATAACGCTGTAGGTTCACCCCTATCAGAGCACTTTTGAACTATAGTTTCATTTTTTGCCTGGTCCCAGGTACCTAAGAGATAATCAATAAACATTTATTGACGTGTCATTCACAGAGTCTCTGCTATGTGTCAGGCACGGTATACTGAGACTTACCTAGTCTAGTGGCTTATCAACTTACATTCTGAGAACTCACCATGAGGCCGGGCTTATAAAGAATGGTAGACATTCATTCATTTAGCAGATGCTTATTAAACATATACAATATGACAAGCTTTGTACAAGGCTCTTATGTTTAATAAATTGTACAGGAAGCTTTACTCCATGGAATTTCCCAAAGTGTGAGGACAGGCCTATCTACATTCAAATTACCTGGGCGCTTATAAACATGCAGATTCCTGAGTCAACGGGTATATCTGAGGCCTCAGAATATGCATTTTTAACAAAGATCTCAAGTGATACTTAAGCACAGTAAGTTTGAGAAATTCTGGTTGAGTAGTGATAAAATCGTATGATATTAGATAAGCATTTGATGAATAAATTAACTCAAAGAAAAAATATGAATTATCTTTCCATGTGTTTCTGACCTCTAAACACACCTAAAAAGCATTAGTGATCAGAGTGACTGATATTCCACAGTCCCCTCATTTGATATCTTTCGTATTACGTTTTTTTAATATTTGCCTTTCGTCTCTTCCGCGCATTCACTTTGGGGGCAGGGGCTATGTTTTAAGTCTAGCCACCTTTTTGCCTTCCACGGGGAAGCACAGGGCGGGGGCAGAATAGACATTCAAGTAACACCATGACTCAATGAGCTAAAATGCAACACTGACTTGTGCACATGCGGAGCACAAGAGAGGGCTCATTTAGCCTTCCCTGCTCCACAATTTGGACAGATATCTTGGTTTCTGACCATTTGCAGGAATGTGGAAGTGCCCCTTTTGTGCTTTCTAATGTTATGCCACCTTGAATCATATAGCTTATTCAAGTTGATTCCTAACTCCTCCAACCTTTGGATCCTCACGGGACCTTACTTTTCTTATGAAAATATTCTCCCAGGCCCCTGGGTCCACTGCTGCTTCAAACCTAGTGCGAAGGCATTTCAGCGTGATATGACTGCGGAATTAGGGCCAGCCCCGCCAGCACCCGTTATCCCCATGTGATGAGCAGTTTGGGTGGGCTGAAGTCAAGAACCATGGCTGACGGTGGCTTTGGTTTTTGATCAAGGCTGGGCTGAGGGCTCTGGTTCTGTGCGGGTTTTCCTCTCATGCCGTTTTGCAAAGGCACCCCAGCAAGCTTTGATGCCTCTGGCTGAGGACATGACATCCTAACTTAGTGAAAACAAGCTGCTCGGTAGGACGACAGGACCACTGCTATAAACCAATACTGGTCCTTTGATTAGGTCCAAAGCGTATTTCCTGATCTTATTTCCGTGGTTCATTCTGCCCTTTCCTTCCAGAACAATGAGAAATAAGCTCCTTGGTAGAGAGCTGTGCTTGGATAAGGGGATATTTTTACCTTTATTTATTTTTTAAATAAAAAACATGTAGTAAAAAAATACATTTTTCACATGAATTATGTCCTGATAAACCTTTCAGCTGGTTGTGTACGTGTTCTTAAGAAATGCATGTTGCTTTCTAAACAACCGTCTCTTCTCTAGAAAGCCGATAGAAGCTGCCTAATGTACCGAGCTGCACAGCTTGAAAGACCAATGCGTGTATTTCGACTCATTTCTTCCTCTAAATAAAAGCAACATATAGAGCATGTTCCTGCTTTTCTTTCTTTTTTTTCTCTTCCTTTCTTTTTCTTTCTTTCTATCTTTCTTTCTTCCTGTCTTTCTACTTTCCTACTTCCTTCCTTCTCTCTTTTCTTTTCTTTTCCTTCTTCTCCTTCTTTCTCTTTAAAGCTATTTCCTTATTCAATATCACGCTGTGTTTTGGTTAGTTGCTCACCAATATCTTTAACCAGACGTTGAAAAGCAGTTTTACTTCAAAAGTTCCTATTTTTTTTAAAGATCTTTAGGTGCATTAACAAACATGCACATAGAAAAATCTCAATTTTTTTTATTGTTGTTGAGGAAGATTAGCTCTGAGCTAACTTGCCAATCTTCCTCTTATTGATTTATTTACTTATTTTTGAGGAAGATTGATCCTGAGCTAACATCTGTGCTCATCTTCCTCTACTTCACATGTGGGATGCCCCCACAGCATGGCTTGATACGCAGTGCATAGTTCTGCGCCCAGGGTCTGAACCGGCAAACCCTGGGCTGCCAAAGTGTAGTGCATGAACTTAACCACTTTGCCACCAGGACAGCTCCCCAATCTTCCTCTTTTTTTGCTTGAAGAAGATTAGCCCTGAGCTAACATCTGTGCCAATCTTCCTCTATTTTATATGTGGGTCACCACCACAATATGGCAGACAAGCGATGTTGGTCTGCACCTGGGATCTGAATCCGTGAACCCAGGCTGCCAAAGCAGAGTGCTCTGAACTTAACAACTAGGCTATTGGGCCAGCCCCAAATCTTACTGTTTCATTTGACTGCACACGTGACCTTTGATGCTGTCATTTCTGAACTGAGATAATGGGCAAAAGATTGTTTATAAAAAATCCACTCCCACAGAAAATGGAGATAGAGAAATTAGAGAAATTGGGAAACACAGTCACTTGTTTTGTCAGAGAAGAGAGTTATCACTGAAGCTCAATTAAAAGGACAACAGGAAATCAGCAGCACCAGTTAGAATGATTCTGAAGCTGGGCTGGTATTTCAGAGCACACGGAATCCTCTTGGCTGATGCTATTTCCTCTGCTGGACTGTTGTCCCTGACCCTGACCGTCCATCCTTTCAGACGCAGCCCTTCTTCATAAAGTTTCAAGTACATGCCCTACTTCCAAGAGGCAAATGGTCCCTTCTTTAGAGACCCTTAGACTGAGGATTTCTAGCTCAGGAACCTCGAGAGATTGCATTGTATCAGTCATGCATCTGTGGGTGAGGACACTATAATTGCTCAACACCATTTGCCTGACTCATTTTGATGAATAGAAGGGAGTCACTTTTGAACTAGTAGTGTTATTGTGCTTTTGGTAGGCATGTCTTTTTTCTTTTTCTCCATCCTTCATTCCTTTGTTTCTTCCTTCCTTCTTTCTTGATGCCTTCTCCATTTTGAAACAGATCTATTATTCAGTATTGTTGTTGATCTACAGTCATTAAACACACCATTGTTCGTGACTGAGCCTGGTATTTTACTATAGAAATTTTCAAAAATAAATTCCCGAAAATTTAACAATGATGAAGAAATTAGCCTCGGCTTTGGAGAGTGATGCTCACCAATTTTGTTTCCATTTTCTCCTCTTTATTTTCATTCTGATGCCAGAGCAATTTTCATCTCCTTCTGAGCACTCCCTATTGAAAAGCTAAGTGTTTCAAATAGAACGGGCAAGATTCAACGCACTGCTCTACATCCCAGCAAGTTAAGGACATACCATCTGACCATTAGCACCCCGCTGGGCCTCAGAAGGACCGTTTTGCCTTGGCTGAATGTCATTTCAGCCAGTAACAATTATTTACTTCTGGAAAAAATTTGCTAAGGGACGTGGAGCCAACTGGTGCTTTTGATTTCAAGGCCTGCTTGGTTATTCCTAAATTTCAGCTTGGGAAGGAAATTTGCAATTACCTCTCGAGAACACGCCATTTCACAGGAATCGTAATGGCATTTCACTGCGAGAAGAGAGCGTTCTTTATTGTAAGATGCGCCACCAGGTTCCTCATCAAGGAAATGGCTTTTTCTCAGACTCAATTTACCTTGGATGGTGCAAAATTCACCAGTTTTCAAAATCTCAGCCTTTTCATCATGTAAAATATATGCTAAATTTATAATTCTCTTATATGCAAATAAGAAATTAAAAAAAGCACACAAATTTCCAACTCTCCATAATGTCAACAATTCTTCCTGGCAAAACAAAAATTGCTTTTCCCCTGTAGCCTCCAAGCACTCTATCTCTACTGCTACGGTGATCATCCCGTCTTCCCTGCATTCTACGGATCTGCGACCATATGTGAGCTCTCTTGCTGTCTGAAGGGTCCCTTGGGGACTGCACGTGTGGACCCGTACATTTTTATGCACATTGCCTGACATCTAAGAGACATAATTATATGCTATATATAATTGTATATTAATCGTATATCATTATTGAATGACAATAAAAATTTTTATTCATGAATTATGAATTACATATATGTTTGCATGTATATGTATGTATTCTACTAACTCCTACTGGTATTTCTCAATTCACCCTATTAACCCCAAATAAAAATGGAACCAATAGACATTTTATTAGACTGAATTAACTCCTCCCTTCCCTCAATCTCATTTGTTGCTTAGACTTCTGTCATTTGGCACTTACGGTAATTGTCACTTTATACAGAACTCAGTAGATCAAGTTTTTTCTGTTTGGTTTGGTTTGGATTTTGTAGAGGAAATTGGATATTTTTGTAACCTTCAAAGAAGGAAAAAAAAAAAGTAATTTACTGCAACTATTCGATTTGCTGGCCTTGTAGAAATGTAGCCTAAATTATTCTGTAAAGGAAAGGGGCTCATCCTGACCTTTCCGCAAGTTCTGGAGTAAGACCTGTTAGAGGGTTATGTTCAGAGCTCCCTTGGAGTCAGCACAGTTCACTCTTCTACGGGTTTCTATGATGTTGTCCAGCAGAACTGCAGACATATGAGAGAGCCAAGCCTTCGCGAACCTCCAGCTCTGTAAAACGCAGGCTTCTTTTTTCCTGCCAGCTGCCTCCTTCCCCAGAAATGAATGGCATCTTCAAGTGACAGAAGAATCAATCCCAGGTCTGAATTAGTTCTAATAATGATGTGTATAAATGTGTTTGCACGTGTGTGCATGTGTATTTTCTGTTTTTCTGCACAATAAAGTGTTATTTCCAGAGTGTGAAGTAGTGGTTATTGTAAGAATATTTTATACACATTTAAGGCTACTTGTTTAATGTGAGGAGGTTAGACACTAACAAGACTCAGCAGATTTCATACATTTTGCACAGTTCTTCCTTGATGCCCGTCTTAGACGCGTCTCATTCCCATTACTATTTACGATGCACCTGTAAGCACATCAGCTCAGATCTTTGGATCTCACAATCTTCACCCACCAAGTGAGAAAAACATATACCTTTCTGGCGTGATGTGATGATGTAGCATGAAACAGAATAGGAGAGGGCTTTGAAAATGCAAGGGAGTCTCTGGCTGTCAGGTCTCTTTCTGATTTTACCACTGTCCTGGCTAGGGGTACTCCGTCTGCCCGTGAGTGTGGTTTGGTTGCCTCAGAAAAGGATTATTATGAGGAAGAATGGGTGAAAAAACAAGGATGTGGAAGAGACTAGCAGAAAAAGCAGGAGCAGCTGAAGAACCTGTTGCCTATTATGGTAACCGGACAAGAGAGTAGAGACCACTCCAGAGGTAGGGGTGAGTGTACATGAAAGGTCACCCAGAGGGCTCATAGGTTACTAGTAAAAGTGAGCATCTGATCAGCTCAGAGTCCTAGTGGTCACCTGAGTGTGGGTTCAGGAGGGGTTTGGTTGGTTGGTTGTTTTATTTTATTTGAACATGGGCGCTATTTCCTGGATTGTCTCTGTCCAAGCTGACTTACCTTACCGTATCATGGTGAAGCTTCAATGCACTAATAAATGTAAAATTTATTTGTAAACTCTCAGTTACCAGAAAAATATAAGAGATTTTTAAATTATGGATATTGCTGCAGGAAAAGCTGGTCTGTTTGTATCCTCAGGAAGGCTTATGATAGTGTGGATGGATCCATCATTCCCAGAAGCAGTTTTTCCTGAGTCCCTTGATTTCTATCAACAGATCTCTGAGAATGAGACACGTTTTGAGGTTTATCATGAATCAGCACGATGTCAATTTCTGAGGTGCAAGATGAGTAGAAAGACTGTCGACAGCAGCTGTGTTTAGGAAAGTTTCTGTCATCAGCCTCTTTGATATGACGGGATGTTTCTTCCCGGGAGATGCCCGACCCAAAGGTCTGCCTCTGTGCCCTATGGACCCATGGTCCCTCTCAGTAACTCTGTCTTTCATGTTTCTCCCTTCTCTGGACTCACGTCCAGGCACGTGATCTCACAGTAATGCTGTTTGCTCCTGCTTCCATTTTATGTCACCAGCAAACTTTCCCAAGCTTGCTCTTTGCCCATGCACTGGCATTCTCCTTGGTGGCTCCCATTTTGTAAAGTTTTCCTCATGGCTGCCAGATTTGCTGTAGGAATCAGATGTGTCTGTGTCTCATTGGTCTTTCTTAGCTGACTGTATTTTCTTTAAATTTATTTGACTAGATGGAAAAGTATATTTTCAAACACTCCAAGTGTGAATTGCCAAGCCCTGCTGAGAAGCCCACAATGAGATCTTTGCAGTTCTTATAATTTTCAACAGTAAAACAAACCCTTAATGATTGGAATGAGTTGAAATTGTTTTGATAGATGCAGCTCCATTATGGTATTCTAAATTATTACTCTAACCTCAAAGCAGGAATTTTCTGTCTGCCGCTCTTCCTCCATCCCATTTCCAGAAAAGAATACTTTTCCCAAACAGATTAGTCTGTCAATAAATGATGGCAGACTAGAATACAATGCATAGTGCTTCAATTGCCGGATTTGTGGCCCTAACACACTGCTCCATTAGTAGAAATAGAGAAGTTATAGTTTATCTGTGTTATCATTGATATGTGGGAGCCTGTACTTGGGCAGGAAGGTGGGCTGAGCTCAAAGTAGTCAGTTTGTCTCTGCCCAAGGCAGAGTAGAGGGCCAGTCACAAACCGATTCCAGTGTTAGTTCAGTGTAAATGCAGGCTGTTCCTATTGCAAACTCTTTCTACCTTCTTACAGCTCTTCCAAGGACAGTGGTAACCAATGCTTTTTCTCACAGGGCTGACTCATAAACCCTGAACTAGAAGCACATAGAAAGAATAATGATGAAATGAAACAAAGAAAACTAGGAAAACTACAGTGTTGCGGTGTTAAGAGAGGTCGCAAGATTGTTGAAGAAAATAATGAATCAGAAAGGGCAAGAAATCAATGACTTCAAATGGCCACAATTCATTTCGTTAAAATCAACGTTTGTTTTGGAAGAAAAAGGTGGAAAAGAATATAAAGTAGGACTGCTAGAATGGGAAGATGGTTTTCCAAAAATAGTTGTGGCAAGATGCAGGTAAGAGAATGTGTAAATATCTTGATTAGCTATAAATCAGGAGGCCGCGTGGACAGTAACTTCGGGAAGCTGGGTTTCTCCTTCACAAATGTCCAGTCTTGGACTGTCGGTCTGCTCTGATTACCTGACATTTGTGTTTAAGGAGAGCCCTCCAGTAGCGGCCTGCTAGTCCCTTGCCATCCACATGGGTGTCACTGTCTCATTTTTCTTTAGCAAAGAAAGCCCCTGACCTATTCAGAGCGCCATATGCAACAAAAGTGAAAGATTTCCCCAAAGTGAAATATTCAATCAATTTTTAAGGAAGAAGCTCAAATATAAGTGAAATAGACAGAAGAGCGCCATGTGAAATAAAGTGGATTTGACTGTCTGACACGGGGGTCAACGTGACACTCAAAATAAGCAATTTTTCAGTCATTTTTTTATTAGACCATGACGCAGTATTTGAACTAACGTTATCTTCATCTTTCGGTACAACCAGACCCTTGATTGCAGCCTATTTCACTGTGCAGATTACTGGTGGTTAAAGACGGCTTTTGGTTTCTGTATCCAAAAGGAGGGCAGCCCAAAGACTTTGTTATTTGTGCTGCTGCTGCTGCCGTTATTACTGTTTTGGCAAGTTCTCATATAATGCTTGTCAGCTTCCCCTAACTAACTTCTTTCAACTCCAGTTTCTCATTATTGGAGTGGAGATATTTCCAACTATTTGGGGTTACTGTGGAAATTCAGTTAGATGATCCAAATACAAGCATGGATTGCATTGCTTGAAAATACGAGACACCTTTTTTAATGTACCAAAACAAAAGATGACTTTAATACCATCGCCATAATGATTACCTTCATAAAATAAAATGTATATTATGCCACACATGTTTCAAACCATCAAGTGTTGCAAATTCAGAAAAGTCAACAATTTCCTTTCTGGAGACAAGCACACCCATCCTTTGCACAATTTTAGTCTTCCGTGTTCAGAAAAAGGTGTTGCTTAAGGCAGATTTTCCTAAATGTTCAGGTGCAATCATTTTTGCTACTTCCGTGTAGCAAAACAGTGTTGGATTTGCTGTTGACTGGGGACAGAAGACAAGGAAATGTAACAGATAATAACCGTACATGTGAACATGACTTTGACTACAAGTAAAATCACTTCAATAAAAATGGATGAAATAACATGGACATTTATTGTCTCACATATTAAGGAGTCCTGAGGTAAGGCGGGCACACAACGCTTAGTTCATTGACTCAAAAATGCCATCAGGATCCCAGCACTTTCCAAATTTCTTCTATCGTTTTTTTCAGCCTGTTGGCTCTTGCTTGTAAATTTGTCTAGTCATAGATCCAAAACCTGTCAAACTCATATAACCATATCACAAAGCAGGATATGGGGTAATTTCTCCTCAAATACCTCGTAACATTAGTGAAGAAAAGGTTACTCAGGAGTCCTGCAGAGCTGTCCTTCGATAAATGATGGCAAACTAGAATGCAGTGCACAGTGCTTCAATTGGGTATTGGGTAACAAGTATTTGGGTGCGGGGTAACAAGCCCATGGACTACTGCAGGGCACTTGGGAAGGGGGCACTCCCTCAGTGCTCAGTCTTGACAATGAGTAGGAGGCGGCTCTATTAGTAAGGGGAAATGGCTGTTGAACAAGTAACTCATTTTGGTGAAAATGTTATCTATCTATCTATCTATCTATCTATCATTTATATATCTATACATGTATATATGTAACTATCTGTTATTATATGTGATATATAAATATATATTTATAGGCATATTTTAATCCATACACTAGTAAGAGTTTGTTGGTATTAAAAGTGTCTTAATTATGAATACACAACCCAAGGGTGTTTAGTTCATATTTAAAAGCTTCTAATCAAAAGCTAACATTATGCAAATGCAAAATGGTACAGCCTCTTTAAAAGACAGTTTGGCAATTTCTTACAAAACTAAATATACTTTTACCATAGGATCAGCAATCATGCTCCTTGGTATTTACTCAAAGGAGTCGAAAACTTCTGCCCACACAAAAACCCACACACAAGTTTATGGGAGCTTTATTCATAATTGCCCAAACTTGGAGGCAACCCAGATGTCCTTCAGTGGATGATGGGTAAATCTTGAGTGCTTACCGCCATCTCTCTTACTCTCCTTCTCCTGTCCTCCCCCTTGCCCCTTCCCCTCCCTATGGTAATTTTGAGTTTGCGTCTATCCAATCGCAGGCTGTCTGTCTAGAACCAGACCTAATAAGAATCCCTCCACTGTCTGCCCCACTTAATGTAATAACCAACTTTCTCTTCAGAAGAAGGCAGCCTACCAATACTTAAAATTTATTTTTAAGATACCTGTCCCCTATTCCTTTTCTGCTCTGCTTTGAAATGGATGTGACTCATCTCACCAAGAACCCAGTCAATATAACAAAATAAGTTGAATAAAAATGAGTAAGAATGTGAATTGTGTTAAACAAAAGGAAAGCGAATGGAGGAAAGTTGGATGGATCCAGAAGTGTTCGCACACAGATTCAGTTTCAAGCCTTCTTGCATTCGATGCCAAGATGCAAACATGATCTGTGATAAGTCAGAGTCAATAAGGTATGAAAACAAACTCTTTGCCCCTTAAAAGCACAGTTATTTCTGATAATAAAACTTAAGCGGACATTTCTCGCTTATTCTTGTAGAGCACATGGTATCACGTAATCAGCAACGTCCATGACAACATCCTTACAGTAAGCAGTGGGATGAGTTTTGCAGGGCTGCTTTTAATAACATCCTTCAAATGTTCTGCTGCGTGAAAAAAAACAAAACAAAAAGTAAAAAAAACCCAGTGAATCAGAAAAAGCAGTCTGTGGGACATTGGGAAAGAGACAAAGTATGATGCCACCCAGGCAAATGGCTGTAGGTATCTGGCTCTACACTTCAATGGATGTCAGGGTACCTGGAGCAGAGGTTGCAAACTGGCAACTTAGGAGCTTCATCCAACCCACAGATGTGGTGTGTTTCTGCTGCAGGATTGGTTCCCACAGTGTCTGTTTTTTAAAATTATGTTCTAACATAAAAGTTAGGCAGGTTCCCATAAAAATCCAGACCTTTTAACAATTCTTGTGAAGTGGGACACTGGCAACACTGGATTTTTATTTCCACAAAGTAACCCTTAGCTGGAGAGTGTCCCCTGCCACATTCAGCTGGCATGAACTCCCCTGTTGGCCTAGTGAATGCCACTTCAGACCCTACTACAGAACAGGTCCACTTCACTCACCCGCGTCACCTCTGCCCGAACAGATCTTTCTGTTGACGACCCTCCTCAGAGGAAAAATGGGACCTCTTGTTCTTGAAGCAAGCCCATTAATATTCTTTCTCTCTGCTCTACTCCATAAAGGCTTTGAATGACTCGGAATGCAAAATCTTTCCTGCAGCAGCTCTCATGCACGTTGTCAGCCAAATATGAAACTCTATTCTTTGATTCAGCTGAGCTGATGGGGGAACTTAGTCTTTGGCAAGGATTGTGCTGAATAGAATGTTAAATCATTGGGTTTATTCCTGATCCATGCTCCAAACGCACTTGAGAGAAATGACCCATTCTCACCAATAACAGTGACTCAAGTCCCTGATTTCTAATAAGAATTGGAGGCAACGTTGTTGGCAGAAAATGTCACGTTGGAGATGTATATTAGAACTTTCTTCCAAGACTTGGGGTTAGGGTGGTGACTAAGGCTGTATTTCAAAAAGTCCTCAAGCTATGACCTATTGCTATTGCCCCAGTCAAGAAATGGTGCTTCCCTTTGAAAATCACTGGTTTAGTGTATAATTAATTAATTTTTATGTAAAAATGTTCATTTAAAAGGTGTCTATAAGCAATTATGTTTTTAAAACTCATGTTCTGTTTATTAAGACCATGGGTTAGCCAAAGAGTTCCCTCAGAAAATACTTTCAGGTGTGTATTTATTTCCAGTAACTTATGTTTTCTTTACTAAATGGAAACTTGCTAAAAATGAATATGCTTACAAAAGTGCCTACTTCATGTGCATTAGATTGACCGGGCAGTGGGGAATCAGATTGAAATAATGATAAAGACACAAAGTCCAAGAGTTTTAACCACTGATTCAATCCAGTTAATTCTTCGCATAATTTAGTTTTCACATCTTACAGAAGTGTGTTGCCTATTTTTTCTAATTAGTAAATTACCATATGTCAATAATCTATATATTCTTTAGAACAGATTTTTGTCACGTTTTATATCAGTTTAAAATAATCTATTTCAGATCATTCAAGAATCGTGAATACTTATTGAGTATATTGGATCTGAGCTCGGTTTTCTTCAAAAGATACTTTTTTTGAAAGCCCTGCCTGATCCACTGTAATTAAGCTCCAAACATAGCTGAAAGCTTTGAAAACTAAGCCATTACATCCCTCCAACTTTACCTCCCATCTTTCTCCAGTAGCAGCACACAAAGTGGAATAAAAGAAACATCTTAGAATTATCATAATTCAATGCTTTCAGATAATGTATTTGTGCCCTAGTTTCTCAAGTGTGTTTTTATGCTTAACATTCACTCACTCTGTTTTGTCTTCTTCAGCAGCTCCTGAAGGCCATTAGCTCTCCATTAGTGAGCTCTCAGTGCGCCTCTTCCTTTGGGCTTTGATCTGTCATGAACCTTTATGCGTTCTTCTCAGTGGTGCTTTCGGTCCTACAGAACTCCTCCCCATCTCCCCACACACTCAAGATTTATAGGGACACATCTTTGAAGGCCTCCTAGATGCAGAAGGGTCTCTTTACTGATGGCAGATGGAAGAAGGGCTCACAGCCATTTTCTGCTCTTTGCTACCTTAACAACTCTGGGTTTTGTTCTGCTTTTTTTATTTTTTTGTAAATTGGGTCACAGATGTTTTATTGCTGCAAAATGCTTTGAAACTTTTTCATATGTTCAGTGGGAAAAGATGCCTCTCAAAATTCATGCTGAAATAATTAAGCTTTTTAATTTCACTGTCAATTTATCAGAACAAGTGATAAATCTCTCTTTAGACTGCCTGCTTCTACACACATGGCTTCTCAGTCCATTGACTTTCTCAGATTGTCTGAGAGTGTCTTTCTAACACTGCTCAGCACGCCATATGGGCACACTGACACTTCACCAAAATCTTAAGACCCCAGGAAATGTCAACTCAGGTTCCCTGGAAGCTGAAGGAGCTCGGCCCTGGCGATTACACAGAAGCTTTGCACTGTGGCCACAGACTATATGCAATAATCTTGACTCTTTCTGACTCGGTTCCCTTTGTGCTCAGAATTTCTAGAAATGTCACCTCACTCCAGAGAATTTGCTGTCCTTGCAGTTGTGGCTGATTCAAACAAGCTTTACCATCCATGTAGCACGGCAGTGACAGACGTAAAGGCCTTTTTTGGCAGGATCCAGGTCCCAATTAGGGTCCTAGATCTGCTCCCAACTCTATAAGATCTTGGACAAGTCCCTTAATGTTCATGACCCTCAGTTCCCTCACGTCAAAAAGGAGGAAAGAAAACCTCACAGGGCTCCTAGGAGGGTTACATAAATGTATCAATTCCCTCTGAGTGCCTAACACATGGTGAATATTCAACAAAGATCCACTCTTTTCTCTTCCATGGGTTTCACAGGATGGTTTTCAGTCTGTTGACTTGGAATTTGTTGAACCATTCCCTGCTGCTAGTATATTTAAATAGCTCTGGAGTTGCTTATAAGGGTCAATACTTACGCATTCTCCAATTCGGCTTTTTTTAGTTGACTTGCAATTTCTATGATAGATGGTAGCTTCCTGGAGTTTAAATAGAAGAGGCAGATCTTAGGATCTCAGATGGTGTTGCTTTAGAAATAAACTTGTACTTATGGTGTTCTTAGGAAAAGGCTGGCCTGCAGCCTGACATTTGTGCATTGATTGGTCTTTTTTAAAAAAACAAAACCAAACTCATTTTTCCAGCAAAAGTATTTTGCCTGACCAACCTACTCTCTGATTCTCTCCCTCCCTTCCCTCCTCTGTTCCTTTTTCAAACACTGAGTTGCTTCTATGCGATAGACCAGGAGTTGGAGAACTTCTTCTGCATAGGGCCAGGAGTAAATATTTAAGCTTTGTGGGGCAGACAGTCTTTCTTACTAGTCAATTCTGTCTTTGTTGCACAAAAGCAGATAGACAACAGTGAAATGAGTGAGCGTGGCTGCATTTCAATGAAAGAGTTCTCAACAGGGGTGGTTTTGCCTTCCAGGGGACATTTGGCAATATCTGGAGACACTTCTGATTGTCATGAATGCAGAAGGGGAGCTGCTGGCATCTAGGAGGTGCAGGCCAGGGATGCTGCTAAACATCCTTCAGTGCATGCAACAGCACCTCCCGATAAAGACTTATCTGACCCAAAATGTCAATAGCATCAAAGTTGAAAACTAAAACCTTACTTACAGACACTAATACTTGAATTTAATGTAATTTCATATACAAGAAATATCAATCTTCTTTTATTTAGTTTTCAACTATTTGAAAATGTTTTCTACCACCCTTAGCTTGCAGACCACACAAAAAACCAGCAGCGGGCCCGAGTCTGCCAAGTCCTGTGCAGGAAGGCGGGGAAACAAAGATAAATAGGCAAGAGTCCTGGAGATCCTTACTCAGAGCTTCTGAAAGCAAGACAGGCAGGTGTCATTTCCCCTACTCTCTGATAGAACAACGCACTTCCGTGCTAAATTCCCTAGGGGAATTGCAGATTATTTCCTAGGCAAAAACAATCAGTTACAAATGAGGGCCCCTGGGTTAAACCTCTCTTTACCTTCATTTTCTACTCTTTATATTGACACAGTGTTTTGTGTTCTCTGTTCTCTAACACAGCAGCTTCCTTGATTTCCTTCTGGGAGTTTTTATCAAGTTGCTGTCTGTCTGGTTGGGATTGCAGCTGGCCCAAACTGAACAGCCCTGTATCCTGATGGCTGGCTCCAACTCCTGGAAAAGCCCTCTGTGTATCAGGTGGAGAGTGGCTGCCTCAAGAACATAACAGGAGCCTCCAGGCTCACAGGCAATGCTGTGCTCAGTGCTGCCCGTGACCTGAGCGTGAGTGTGCGCAGTCCATTCTCCTCTGCTTGGGGTAAAATAAGAGAATGTGATGATCTAAAGGCACAGCCCAGTCCTTGAGTCCATAACTTCTCTAGCTTGTCCTGAGATATCCCAGAATTCTCAAGGAAAGTTCGTTTTTACCAGGGTAAATGACATGGCTCTTGTTTCTTGAAAGAATTATGGATAGCCAGATACCTAATTCTGATCTCTAGCTGTCTCACAGTTCTTCACATCGTTCCCACTGTTTTGAAAAGCTTGTCCGTAAATTCCCTGCTGGGCTCTCCCCAGCCCAGAGGACCCAGAGGATTGGGGGCTCGTTCTTTTCCTCTGCCTTCAGGAGACACAGCACAAGAACTGTGTTCCTCCACGGTGTCTCCTCCATGGTCCTCCCCTGGCTGCAGTGACCTGGGTACTGCTTATGGCTCCAACCCAAGGATTTTGCTGAGCTTCATCCATGAAGACCTGATGAGAGAAACTCATGTATTTACACGAACACACACGAAAGCGGACACACTTCTCAAACACTAGACATTCAACAAGTCATCTGTAAGTCAACGGTTTGGGATGTGGAACCTGTTTCTCAAAAGAATGATTTTATACTTGCCCAAGAGGTTCTTGGATTATCTCGCGGAAGCCCATCTGATCCAGAATGTGCCTGCCGCCTCCGGCTGGCAGAAGTACCACACCTGATGACGGTTTTACAAAGGCACATCCATGCCCAGACAAGAGTTAATTTGCGTTTGCTTTGCTGTGGGAATCCCGTCTTAGATCTGCTGCTCTCAGGTTGGAGGAAGTCTCAGTTTCTGCCTCCACTGATCATTCCGGGTCCTGAACCCTCTGCCACATCCAAGCTGGACTCCAGTGGAGAAAGACTGTCTAGGTTCAAACCCCAGCTGTGTGATTTCAGTACAGTCTTTAATTTCTCTGTGCTTTTGTTTCCTCATTTGTAAAATGAGATGATAGTAGTCTCTGCTTCTTAGGGTTACTAAAAAGATTAGCTGAGTAAATATATATATATATATATATATATATATAAAAGTCAAAAAATATATATAATGAATTTAGTACACTGGTCCATAGTAAGTATTCAATAAACATTAGCTATTGTGATTTTTTAATAAATGATTATTTGAATCTAGCAATTAGTACCACTAGATTTTCCTGTCCTACCGATGTCTTTCCCATCAACTCAGTAGCCCAGTAAAAGAAAATTTTTCGATTTTTCTGGGGAAGAACGTAAGGTACAGAGAGGTTAAGTGACTCGTGCAGGATCACACAGCCAGTAAGAGATGAAGTTTCAATTTGAATCCACATCTGTCTTTCTCCAAGAGTAGAAATACTCTTTCTGCTGGATTCCACTGCATTCCCCTTTCCTACTTCTTTCCCACAGGAATCTGAGAACAGATCATGAAACAATTCTGCACTAGAATTTTGCTGTCATACCAGCTGCGCCATTATATTGGCTTTCTGTTGCTGTAGAATGAATGACCACAAGCTTAGTGACTTAAAACAACCCAAGGCTGAGCTGCATCCTCAGTTTAGGATCTCGCAGGGCTGTGATCAAGCTGTTGACCAGGGCTGGGTTCTCCTCCGGAGACTCCACGGGGAGGAGCCTTCCTGCTTGCATGGCTGCGGACGACTCTCAGTTCCTTGTGGTTCCAGGGCTGCGAGCTCCGGTATGTTTTGACTAGCTGTTGGTAGGAGGCTATTCGGAACATCAAGAGGCTACCTGAGGTTCCCAGAGACTCCTCACAGTTCCTGTCCATGTGGGCTTCCAAAACACGGCTGCCACATCATCAAGATAGCCAACGAGCTCCAGAGGGGGTCTTTTAGGAAGACAGAGTGTTCTATAGCCTAACAATCACAGGAGTGTCACCGCACCCCATTTCTACTTGTCATGGTACAATTTTAAGCCTGTGGGGAGCAGTGGAGGTAGGGATGGACACTCACACCTGCCTGATGAGACTGAGAGTTTTGCCCCTGCAGATGTGTCGTAGGAGAAAACTCATACATATTTATTATCCATCCAAGTCTATAAAGTGCTTCTTTTGCCTCTCAGGTGAACTCTGAGTTAGCTACCTAGAAAATAAATTCTCTCTCCATGGATCCAGGTTGGCACTTGGGAAGTGTTCATCCCTGAATTAATTTCTAGGACATAGTATTCTGGGAACCACTTCAGAGAAGAAAACCTATCCCATCTATTCTGGGCGAAAACTTCGGGCTCTTGGTCTTCAGCGTCTCTTATTGTACCTTTCTATGTGCATCACCTTACGTGTCTGCCTGTCCTCTCACAACTCAGCTCTTCGTTCTCCTTCTGTCAGTCCCTCTCCAGTTGCTCTAGAATTCTATCAGAACGTGCTCAAATCCCATCAGGCTTGCAGATGGACCTCGTGCACAGGGCAGCACATTTCTCTGTCTCTTTCAGCTCCTGAGGTCTATCCAACTATCCAAGGTTGTCACAGCCATCACTGGCCAATGGCTATCTTACCAAAGAAGGTATTTTTGTATTAATACATCCTTCTAGAGACATCATGTCCAGTCTCAGAGAATGTTCCACCTAGCTGGACTCCTTACTAGACTAGTAGAAGAAACAATTCTGGGTAGTTAGCTCTTTCATCATCTTTAGTTGTAGGACAAGGTTGAGACAAGCCCTCTCACAGGCTTCTTATTTCTTCTTTATGACATTTGGACAGAAAAGTTGCCGACAAAGCCTCAGACTCCCATGGCCATGCCAATATTAGTTTCTCCCAGTTACAGATGCTGCAGTGGAATTGCTGGCTATTGATGAGAGGTTGCTACTGGATTGTGAATAAGGTTAGGCATAATTCTGCTTTTCTAAAGCACATGTGCTTCAGAAAATCCCTTTGAGATTCCTGACAGCTTTTTCTACTACCTTCTTTGCTTTATTTACTCATTTGTGTACTCCACAGAAATAAGCAAGTGCCCCTGATACACAAGGTAATGTAATATATATATATGCAAAAAAGAAAGTATCCTTCCTGCAATGGAGCTTACATTTTAGTGAGCTATAGAGAAAAGTTTGCACCTCATTAATAAAACACGTGTGGTTCTTCTAGTCGAAATATAGGTAAGTCATTATGGGAACACAGAAAAGAGAGCAGCTAGCTTTGGCTGGATTGTGGCAGAAGGCTTCAGAGAGGAGTTAGCTGTCAAGTCGGGCCTTCTCAGATGAGGAGGGGCTTGGGACTGTGCTAGAAGCTTTCCTTTAATTTGCCGGAAGACAAGGGAAATTATAAGAGTATTCGTCAAATGGAAAATATCCCTGGATACAGAATGAAAAGACCCACAGTTTGTTCAGTTCTGCCACTTACTAGCTGTGAGGCTGTGAGCAAGAATTTCTGAGTTTCAGTACCTTCACCTATAAAGGGGATGCCACAATCAGCCCATTTAAATTCAACAACATTAATTCCGACTCATTCAATCAAAAGGGGAATTTATTAGAAAGATATCAGGAGGAGAGCTCGCAGAACCAGTGAGTGGCTGGAGACTCAGGCTTGGAAGCCAGGCAAGAACCAAAGAAGTTTTCAAGAACTAGGAACACAAACTGGGCCCTGATCAACGGGCCCCCGCACTGCTGCTGGATCAAGCCCGGCCCCCAAGGTCTCCTTCCATTCTTGTCGTCACTTTCTCAGTATTGGAATTCCTAGAGCCGGGTGACTGGCTGTGCTCTGGATTTCTGAACTTCCATAGCAGGAGAGAGGTGCTGAAGTTGTTCTCCTGCCAAAAGAGATCAGGAATGCTAATAGAGCAGGGGCTCCCGGAGGCCCTGCGGGACAGAGAGGGCTCCCTTACAGAGTGTGATGCTGGCCAAACAGGCCAGTGAATGTGAAACCGTTTTATGAACTGGGGAATTGTATGCATTGTAGGAGTCCTTGTATATCCAAGATGTCTTTGTTTTGAATATTATTACCTGACAATAGATTTAACTAATCTGATTTGGTAGATGAGGGTTGGAGAAGATCTCTTGCAATCAGCTCCATTGACGATTTGTACAAACCCTGACCTTCTTAGGGAATACCGAGTGACGCGCTGACATGCTGAGCTTAGACGCCACACAGACCTTCAAGCTTCATACTACAAAACCAAACTTGCTATTCATTTTCCACCAGGAATTTGGAATGCCAAACAGCTGTTGAAAAACAACATTTTGACGAGAGGTATAAATGATGCAGAAACATATGGGTAAATTTTTCTTTAAAATAAACAGAGGCATTAAATCAGAGGGGAAAATTTGATTGACAGGATTTACTCTGGAAAAAGACTGAAGTGCTCCTGTACTAAAGTAGAGCTGTATTCACCTCATCTCTGTTCGATGTGGGAGAGATGGCTGGCCACCCAGCAAAGCCCTTTCCCCTACTTCTGTAACGTGCAGTGGCCCATGTGTGACTGCCAGCCCTGCTGCGTTTCCCAGCCTCCCTTGGGGATGGCATCACCAAGTAACCAAGTTCTCTCCCAGTCTATGTGAGCGGAAGTGGTGTGTGCCATTTCTGCTCCTGGCCCCAGTGGAGGCGCCTTTCCCATGCTGTCTTCCTCTTTCTGCAAACTGAACCCAGAAATGGTGGTGTCCCAGCTTCAACCATAAAGACAATGACAACCTCCCTAGGGCAGGAGTCAGCAAACTTTTTCTCTAAAAAGACAGAGAGTAAATACTTTAGACTTTGTGGGCCATACAGTCTCTGTTGCTACTATTCAATTCTACCATTGTCACAAGAAGAAAGTCGTAGGCAATGCCTAAGAAATGGCTGTGTTCCAACAAAACTGTATTTACAGAGACAGATGGAAGACCTGGTGTGCCGACCACTGCCCTAGGGGATAGAGAGGCAGAGGATGGAGGAGTAAAGCTCTGGAAAGAATCTGGTCCTGTGAAGGACCCTGAGGGACAAGGCTGCCCTAACACATTGTTCTGCTAACATCACAACGGCTACATAGGAGAGAAGCAATCTTTTCTACAATTTAAGTTCTGGGTTTATGGGAGTCTTTGTTACAGAAGGCTATCCTTGCCTTAATACAGCAAATAAATAGAAAACCAAAAAGTAAAATAAAAATAAGAAAAAAATGGCCTCTAGGGAGAACTTCATGATCAACCAGATCAATTAACAAAATTTGTGCAATAGAATCTTTAGCACAAAGCAATATCTATACCTGGTAGTATCTGCTATTACACCTAGAAGGGGCCATGCACATAGCAAATATTTAAATTACGTTTCATGCCTCGTTTATTTTATATTATCTTCAAAATTATTATTAGAATAGCTGATGTTCCAAGCTGCATTCATTGAACCATTCTTGGGGAAAAATAATAGTTTGGACCATGTGTGTGTAATAGAGACTAATAATTCAGTTGCTCACATTATGGAAAATGTGTGCAAATTATAGTGTACCTACAATGGCAGATTACAGCTCTGCCCTATGAGGTATTATGGAATCGAGAATGTTTAGTCTGGAGAAGAAAAATATACCAGCTCTACCTTCGTTTAGCCAAAAAGAAACAAATGGAAGAAAAGTTTATTGTGAGTGGCCCTAACAGGTAGAACAAGATAGAAATTTCTATAGAGAAATAGATTTTGCTCCCTGAAAGAAGGGTTGGCATAAAAGGTAGTCCACATTCTCAGATATGCAAGAATTCTGACTTCCTTCACTTTCATAACAGGACACAGTTTTTATTTCAGCTGCCCCCTGACACACTGAGTGGTGGAAACTTATTCACAGTTAACTCAATGTCACCCCTTTCACAAGGATGTCTAAGATTAGTGCAGGCTTTACCTATTTCCAAGGTGCTGGGCGTGTGGGGATGGGGGTGAGGTTATCTGGTCCTCGCGTCATTCTCTCCTCACTGACCAGTTTTCATGACCCCATCCCCGTCTGCTATGTGGTCACCTGTCCACTGTGGACACTGCTCTGTGTCTCTCGTTTCAGTGGCCAGGCTTCCCAGGCCTGCCAGCTCACTGTGCCTGTGCAGGCTGCTCTCCAGTCATGAAAACTATGATGGTTCATTGGCTACAGGGATCTTGTTTAATAATTCAAAATATCCTGCTTCAGGAAGCAGAACTATCATCCATCAGAGCCACAAAGTTGGATGGATTGCCTTGCAGGAAGTGAGTCACTCATCATTAGAAATGATCAAAGTTCATGGTCTTTGTCTGGCAGGTTGTAGAAGATTTCAAGCACTATATCAGAGGCTGGTACAGTGGGAGGTAGGATCACATCAATGGTTTCTCAGTGTGGCTGCACAGGATAACCTCTGGTGTTTGTTAAACCATTCACTGATTTTCTTGCTCTGTTCTGTGATAAACTGAATTAAAATCTTAGGGAGCAAGAGAGATGGCTGGTAGTTTAAATAAACTTGACAACTGATTTTTATCTGCCATCTTTTTTTAAACACCCTGGGGTTCCCACTTGATCCTGAGGTATTCAGGAAAGACTGGTGTTCTAGATGATACCTGCAGAGGCTTACCAAATTGGACACATGACATGGTTCCTGAAAGCAGAGTAACTAACACACAATCGGTAAACACTCCTTTTGTTTATGTTGTCAATAGCAGATGTTGCAAAGCGACATCACACATGCCTGCTTAATATTATCAAAACAATTATTCATGTATTCATCTCGGCTCAGTGTACTGGTACAAGCTGGCACGACAGATCCTTCAGACATGGCCTTCGTGAGCGCATAAACAGAAACGTGTGTCACATGTAATAAATCACCCCCAGCGCACATCACCACGCCTCGCGACACAGAGCGTGCTGACCTAGAGATAAGGCAAGGCTGGCTTCCGAGCACTCTGGGGAGAACCGAGATTCTCATTATCCAGGAGCCAGCGATATTGCAGACTGATCCTATTACTTACATTTCCCAGGATATCCAGAGCGGAGGCAGACTCTTGCCTTCTGCTGAACGACGACGGCACACAATGTGATGAAGCCACAAAGACGAAAGCGAGATGCTTCCCTTGGGATTGTTTTCATTCAATCAAACAGTGAAGCTAAAATATTCAAACGCATAACATGATGTTCAAGTTTAATGATGTGATTATTTATTTTCTAGAGTTCAACAGAGAAATAGAAAATGTCATAAGAAAATGGTCTTTGTTTTGTATTTGGTTTTTAAAAAGATTTATTGAAAAGTAAATAATTTAATTAAGAGATTCCTTGAGTTAAGAGCCTAGATTCTGCAGTCAGACTCTCAAAGTCCGCTTAGTTGAGTGGCCCTAAGAGTGTTACTTAAACTCTCTGTGCCTCAGTTTCCTCACCTGTAGGATGGGGATGCAATAGCGCCTGCCTCACACAGTTGTGGAAAGGACTAAGTGAGTTAAAACGTAATGCCTTTAGTGTACTTAATAAGCCTTATCTTATTACTTACCTTTTCATTCAGCAAACATTTGTTAAGTGACTATTGTGTGTCAGGTACTGTGCAGGGGAGGGGGGTAGGGGGGTTGGGGGAGAGAAAGTTAACAGTGAGTAAAACAATCTTTGCCTTCCCTTTAGGAAAGGACTTAATCTACCAGGTAGCCTCAAATATGCTCTAATTATAGGGTCAAAGTGCTGAGGGATAGCCACTCGTGGCTTGGATTCTGCAAGGAGTCAAGGGAGGGCTAGGTCATAGCATAGGGGAGTGTCTCATATTCCCACAGAGTTTGTATCTTGTGAATTCTCACAACGTTGTAGGAGGTTGTAGGAGGTTTCATTATCTTCTTTGATGAGAGAAAGGAAAAGAAAGGAAGGAAGGAAGAAAGGAAGAAAGAAAGAAAGAGAAAGAAAGAAAAAGTTTATTATTAAACATAAAGAACTAAAACAAAACAAACACACGAAGACAACAAAGTTAAAGAAAATCAGAGCACTTACAAATAAATGTTGGTAATACTTTACCAAAACATCATTGCAGACATTTTCCCTCTCTCCCTCTCTCTCTGAATAAGACATACAGGTCTTTTGAATATACACATGATAGTTAGACAGATATGGATGAGGTACAGATATCATATAAGTGTGTATATATACATAATGCATCTATCTGTCTACCTATGCATCAAGAGACAAAACAACCATAGGCATACTATATATGGTGTTTTTAATCAAACTTATTTAATTAAATTTTACATGAAACTAGGCAAAAAATTCAAGGAAAATGGAGAATTTTCAATACTTCAAATAAATATTTTTTCCCAAGTGATACATTTCAAAAAGAACTCTCCAACGTTAAGAAAAAATTATGTAAAACACGAGGAAGATGAAGTTATTAATGATCATTTTTGATTGCATGCTTCAATATTCTCCTGCATCTATTGATTTCCTGCTGTGAAAAGTTTGAAATTTAACACACTTCTTCTCACCTTCTCTCGGAGACTGTGAGTTTGAGTTCATTTCTGGACAAATTGAGTTTGACGTGGCTATGAAATTTCTCAAAGGAGATTCAGAGCAGACAGTTGGATAATTCCAAAATTTGGTTTTGTGAAGAGAAGCCCATGAAAAAGAGGAATAATTACGGAAAAAGAAGGAGATCCTGAAGAGTTAGAATTTATAAAACTCAGAGCTTCTTTATAAAGTACCAAGTAACGTTGTCAACAAGCCCAAGAAGAAGACAAATGGAAAAAGCCCACTGGATTTGCCAGCATGAAGGCGAGTACCTGTGGTCCCTGCAGAGAGCCGTGCAGATCAGTGTGGCTTGGGCAGGAAGCACTGTGGTGGGTTGAGGAGCCAATGGAAGGGAGAGAGTATTGTCAACCAGTGTGGACAAATCTTTCAAGAAGGAGGTACACATGATGAAATACTATAAACCCATTACAAACGGTGATCTAGAAGAATATTTAGTAACATGGAAAATACTTGCAATAGGTTGCTAAATCATAAACATTATGTAAAGAATAAGGTAGAATACCCACCCTGATCATGAGCTGTGAAACTTCTGCTCTTGCATTGATATTTTATCTTTCATTTTAAACATTATTTCTTCAATTTGTGAAGAATTTAAAACCATGTCTTCAACAAGGAAGGCAGGTGTGGACTCTGGGCGCCCTTTGGTGCCTCTAAGAAGTAACCCCAGGCAGCCTCGGCAAGTAGACCCTTTATGCGTCACTGTGGAAACCTGCTTTTGTCTGTAACAAAGACTAGATCTACAAGAAGGCAGAACAGGTGGCCTCTCAATGGAGGGACATTGGATGGGCAGCATCATTATTTACTACCCAAATAAGCTCAATTGTGAGAGTGAAAAGAGGCACAACCTCTCTGGGACTCTGAACGGGCAGAAATCGAGATACTCTTGTGAGCCAGCCGGGACTTGTGGTCACCCTAGCTATGAGGGACGCAGGACGGAAATGCTCATCCATACCTCTCCCGGTGTCCTCAATACTTGAAATCTCAATAGATAATGATGCTTTGGTTTAATGGTTTGAAGCTTTCTTTGAAAAGAAAGCATGAGATAAGCATCTCTGAAAAAGGTTAATTGCAACTATTTCATTTAAAATCAGACTAACTCCCTGGAAGCTTTTGAGGAATGGGAACTATTTTAGTTAGGGCAGCCTAGACTGTCCTAAGAACGGAACTAAAGCAGCCAGGGCTCGTAAATACTAGAGAACTTTATTTCTTACTCATTCTATTCATTTCCTAGGGCCGGCCTAACAAAGCACCATAAACTGGGGGCCTTAAAACAACAGAAAGTTATTCTCTAACAACTCTGGAGACAGAAAGTCTGACATCAAGGAGTCTCCAGGGCCGTGCTCTCTCTGCAGGCTCTATAGGAAAATCTGTTCCGTGCTTTTCTCTTAGCTTCTGGTTTTGCTGGCAATTCTTGGCATTCCTTGACTTGTGGACATATCACTCCAACTCTGCCTCCATCATCACATGGCTGTCTTCTCCCTGTGTGTCTGCGTCTCTCTTCTTAGTATAAGGACACCAGTCATATTGGATTAGAGCCCACCCGAGTGACCTCATCTTAACTGCATTACACCTGCAAACACCCAAATAAGGTCACATTCACAAGGATGGAGGTTAGCCCTTCAACATATCTTTGGGGAAGACACAATTTAACCCATCACAGAGATTCAGATCAGGAGTGTCAAAAGATCCTGTGAGGTCAAGAAAGATGGCACTGAGGCCCCAGTGACATGGATTTAGAAGTGAATGGGAGATGAGTGAACAGAGAGAATGAGCATGAACAACGGCATGAGGAGTTTGGTTCCAAAGGGAAGGCAGCTAGACAGAGGGTGAAGGGTTTTCTTAAATAAGGAGATTTAAATATGCATAAAAGCCAAGGGGAGGAATCCAACTGAGAGGGTAAAGCTTAATATAAAAGAAAAAGAAAATGATAATTTCAAACTAGGCAGACAGGCAGAAAATTCAAACCCTTGGTATAGGGATCAGTTTTAAAGAAGGAGGGACAATCTCTCTCAGAAGAGGAAGAAGAAGGAACAGTAACGGATACCAATATGTTTCTATTACAATTTTTTAAAATTAGGAATGTGAGAGAACTCCTGATAGCTTGCGTTTTCTCTGCCAAGTGGGAGACCAGCTCGCTGGCCCAGGGCTGCATGTGGGGTGGGATGGGGAGGAGGTGCTGGGGTGAGAGCAGGGTGAGAGGTAGGAAAGAAGAATGCCTATCACGGACTCTGAGTGAGTGAAGGACCAGAGATTTAGGGTTGCCATGTGGTCCCGATGGCCAGTACGAAGAGTTTGGTGGGACCAGACCTTAAGACCCAGGTGTGGCATGGTCTTGAGAATGGCAAACCCAAAAGCTGAGGCCTTGAAAAGAGTAAATCAATGAATGCATTTTACAAAACAAAACAAGTGAACAAACAAATAACGCCTGGCTCATGAGTTCAGGGGCCTGAGCTCTAGGCAGGTGCAAAGCAGGAGTGTTGGATGGTTCACCTGGGGGTCCTCACCCGGAATAGTCAGGATGCTCAGGAGGTGATATTGATGCAGCTCTGTTGCTTGACGGGTTGCTCATTCTTACACCTATGATGAGTTTCATCTCCCACATTAACTATAAGCTCCTCAAACACGAGAAACGTGACATTTTATTTCTTTGGCAGTGCTCAGAGCTATGCTGTATGTTATATATATATGGATCTATCCATGCTCGAAGGATTTTTAGACTCTATTTACATATGTGTAAATATATATGTAGATTATATATGATATGCAAAGTACATTTTATTTTAATTGATAGAAATGTGTCTTACTTAATTATTTTTGCATTGTACCAAAGTTTTGCAAGTGGATTCCATTCTAGAGATATGGTGGTTTCTGCTGAGTATTTTCTTCTGAGTTTTTGACCTATGAAATTTTTGATGGCTATAAAAAAAGAATCAATAAAAATTAATTGGGTAGTTTTTTCTTATTAGTGAATATTCTAATTTTGCCTGGTATTTTGGTGGTCATTTTCAATATTTATATGTCCAAACAGATAAAAGTCATCAATTTTGAATATGTAGTAAAATTCCTTAATGTATAGGCATTAAATGTCAAAATGATATAATAGCTGAATTGTTGAAAACATCTCTATAAAGCATCTCTACGATAAATATAGTAATCAGTTTATTATTTGAAATAACCTTATAGCGAATATTTCTGTTAAATGCAAAAAAATCACACACGCAACTCCTTTTATAATATTAATAATAATCCTTTAATTAACAATTTTATTCTCATTTAAATTTTAGTCTGTAGGATTTCCTTAAAAGGTTACGTCTTAAAAGCCAAAGATGGAGCATTCATCTCTGTCCCCTATCACTTAGCTTAGTGACTTAAGCGTCTAAAGCACTATTATTGTTAAACTAAGTTTAATTCTGACAAGGCTGAGCGAAGCTTACTTTTGCATTAAAAACAAAAAGATAATTTGCTGTGAAAATTAATAGTGTCAGGCAAGGAAATGTTCATTGTAGCATATAGAGCAGACTGTTCTCAAATACTTGCGAAACTGCTATTATGATACAAATATTGATCCACTAATTGCTAACTGTTCATTACAATTCATTAAAGGGAGGCCCACAGGACTCTTCTGAGACATCACTCACAGTGGCCACAGGAAATGAAATTAAGAAAACAGTAAAACCCCCTCCATTTCCCACTGCCACCACAGAGAAACACCACTGCCCAGCAAGGGTTCTTAATTCTACAACATGTAAAAGACTCCAGAATTCACTCCACTGTAAGGCAGCCCTAGATATGGGGTAAGCTTCCTGACGGAGGCCCAGCCATAGTGCTGGGAACCAGCTACAGGTCTTAGGGAGAATGCGTCTGACTGACATGATAGCCCTCGCCTCAGTGTCCATCAACTCTGTCACCCCGGAAGGTCATTTAGTCTCAATGAGCCATGGCTTCCTCATCTGTAAAAAGGGAAAGTCCTTGCATGGCCTGCCTCATGAATAAGGCCATGAAAGAGCTCAGTACTCTGCAGAGTGCACTCGAGACACAGGCAGCCAGAGGATTCTGATAACACAGGGAGGTGGTCATTGTCATTATCATCAGCATCCTGGTTACAGCAGCTACAGATTCTTGAACACTATGTGACAGTGACTTTGCACATCATTGCATTCTATTCTCACGATGACCTTCCAGGCTAGGAATTATCATCTCCCTTTACAGATGTGGAAAGGGTCAGGGTCACAGAGGGTCCCTAAGCTGGTAGGTTTCCATGCAGGTCTGTCCCAGCCCTTGCTCTCTTACCCCATGCACTCATGATGAAGCCTACTGGTGCCTTCTTGCTGAAACGCTCTCCACAGGAGCAAACACCACCCATTTGACCTCCACTGGTCCATGGTTGCTAGCTCAGATTTCAGCTAGTGTGTGGGAACTGGGCCAGCCTGGCAGGGAAGAGCATTCTATTCTAGCTGACCCACTGTCCCTAGGGGCCACCATTCATTGACTCAATGCCTGCAGTAATTCTCCATAGCAGAGCCTGAGGTCAGGCTACTACAGGGAGAAAGCTCCCCCAGGCCTGGCAACTCTCTCCTTCTCTGTACTTGGGAAAGTGTGTCCCCGTGAGCTAGAAGCCAAGCTGACTGGGGTAAGAGAGAATGACTTCTCTGGGAGAGCGATGTGAGAGCTCAGAGTCTATCCACCTGAGACTGAGTGATGGCCCCATTTTCTCTCCCATCCCTTCTTACTCACGTGCGATGTGCAGCCAGAATGCGTGGACAATGAACTCCAGACACTTAGCTCAGACCCGAGGCTACTTTCCTGGAGCTCTTCTTCAAGGACATGGATGGAGCTCAGCATGGGTCCAAAGCTCTGTCACAGCCGTTCATTTCTTTCTGCTCCAAAAACACCTGTGGAGAAGGCAGGGAGGGATGTTAACCCCATTTTCCACAAAGAAAGCAGGAAATTATCATCTGCTGAGCAAGGCCTTTGGGGTCAGATTGAACTGGGGGATACCCTGGATTTTTAGTTACTAGCTACATGATTTGGGCGAGTCACTCAAGCTCTCTGAGCTTTAGTTCCTTCCCCTGTAAAATGAAGAGAGTAGCATCTGCCACACAGGGCGTTGCGGGGAAAGATGACCGGATGTGGCAATCTTTAGACTTGAGCTACATTTGCTTCCCTTCTCTTTAACTCAGCAGATGCAAACAAGGCTCCTAGAAAAGGAGCACCCTGGAGAAGCCAGTGGTCCTGAGGAGTGGCAGAGCTGAGAAGCACATCTGGGTCTTCAGATCCAGGTTTACACCTTTCCTACCGGCCCAAGTTTCCATCATAGCATCTTCCAGAACGTTCAGAGTCAGAGTAGGTGAAGAGGGAGGGTGTTATTTTTACCTTAGATCCATCAACTTTTCACATCCACCACGTTCCTGCTTCCTCCAGCCTGGAGTTAAAACACGGAAGAGGGAATCAGAAGTCACCCTCCACAGTGTCCCTTTCCCTGTGGGTTAAACTCAGGGTCCCTTGGAATGTTCCTCCTGATTCAGTTTTACTTCTCCAAGGTTATGTTTGACCTTAAGTCTTGTTATGTCAAGCATGTTACATGACAACCAGGCAGCCAAGGCAGGAGCGCTCTTGGCTGGTGCTGAAGCCAGTGAGCCAGAGCAGAGAGAACCATGAGAACACCTCTCCCAAGTAAGCGTCTCCCAAGGCCTGCCCATGAGGTTTGGTTGGCGCCCTGTCCTCGTGTGTAACTGTGGCGTCAGGTGCCGCACCGTGACTCTGATGCTGGCTGTGCGTCAGAGAGATGCCCACCAAGAAATGGACTTTCAATTAAATACATTTTTTTTTTCCTGCTGAGGTGACTACGAGAAAGATGGTCAACTGAGACGATATTAATCTTGTCAAAGGAGGGCTTCTGCTTCCGAAAGGGTTAATTTCAAAGAACGGTGTGGCACCTGTGGATCAAAATGTGTTAGTAGCACCATTCTCCTTCCTGGAGGTTTCCTTTTAGGTTGTGCCCACCCTGCCAGTGAATGGGGCCGGGGCTTACTTAGGGAAGCTTCTGTTTCCCTTCTTCTGTTTTCTCTCCTCTTTCCTCTTTTGTTTTCCTTCCCCTCAGAATCCACTGTTGCTGATCAGATCAAGTCACATCTCCCAAATTTCTCGTTTCATTCTTTTAGCCTCTTCATCCCGTCTTTTAATTTCTTTTTCATTGAATTCCTACAAGACCTGTTATCTGTGATTTTGTTGGCTTTTAATAAATATTATTTTGTATTTATTTTATCTTTTATTCCATGCTTGGCCTTCCTCTCAAAAGAAGAAGGACTCTGAGGTGTACTCATCTTTGGATTCTTTTCAGAGTCATCCCCTTGCCCGACTCTTCGCAGGAGCTCAGTAGAATGCAGTCCTGTCGCTCCATTTCAGAGGCCACCCCTATGACTCTCTCTGTAGTGTTTCCCATTGTCCTTAGGGTTCCATGCAAACTCTCTCTTGTGGCCATAAATCCCCAGAACCTCCTTGCTGCTAACCTCATACCCTGGCCTCGCAGACCTCCTCCAACAGTATAGACTCAGGAAGCCACTTGTAGTCGCCAGACTTCTCCAAGCCCTCATGGTCCACAGGGTAAATTGCAGACTGGTTAGTGCTGCAAAAATCCAGGGCAAAACCTTTGAAATCACTGGCCTTTGTGTTGTACATGGATAGATACAATATGGACTTCACTGCTTCCACTCCATGAGTCCAGCCTTCTCATATAAAGCGCAGAGGGGTCATTTTGTGGATTAAATGAGAACATTTGGTTAATGGGCCTGAGTGACAGAAAATGTGAATTGGCCCTTGACCAGGGAATTTTCCCTTAGTGGATGTGCAGCTCTCACTCAGAAGCTTAAATCTCTATATTGGTGGCAGAATAACAAGAGGCCAGATGAGATCTCATTCTCCTTTCCAAGACCAGCTGCCTTTGGGGGCTGCCCGTAACAGAGATGCTTAGATGACTGGCACTCATCTAGGAGCACTTAGCGCAGATTCTGACCTGGGAGAGACCTGTGTCATCAAGAACTGCTTGAATTGGATTCGGCATATAGGAATAAAGACTTTTTCTAAATAAACGTAATACTTAAATTCCTTTGCTCTCCATACAGCTGGGTCTCTGAGCCCCAATATTCTCATTTTTGAAATGTGGGCACTAGTACTTAATTTCCACAATCATTGTAGAGAACAAATTGGATCAAAAATATATATGATAAGCTCAGAAAGGGCCATAACTAATAGTAGATGTTCAATATGTGTATATACTGTATATGTAAACATATTTTTGTTTTGTGGAGGACCTCCAAACTTCAAACTTTCTAGAGTCACATTTTTTTAAAAAAATTGAGATATAATCATGTACCATAGAGTCAAGTTTATAAACATACAATTCAGTGTTTTTTAATATAGCCACAAAGTTGGGCAACTATCCCCACTACTAACTCCAGAATGTTTTTTATCACCTGCAAGAGAAAGCCCATACACATTAGCAGCCACTCTCTCTTCTCCACCCATCCTTCCATCCCGCAGCCCCTGACAACACTAATCGATTTTCTGTCATGATGGATTTTCCTACTCTGAATATTTCATATGAATGGAATCATGCACTATGTGGCTTTTTGTGCCTGTCTGGCTTCTCTCACTAATATAATGTTTTCAGGCTTCCTCCATGTTGAAGCACATGTCAGTACTTCATTCCTTTTTATGGTTGAATAATATTGCATTGTATGGGTAGATCATATTTGTTTATCAGTTTATCAGTTAATGGACATTTGGGTTGTCTTCACTTTTTGGCTATTCTGAACAATGCTGCTATGAACACTTGTGTACAAGTTTTTGTGTAGACATGTGTTTTCAATTCTTTGAGTATATACTTAGGAGTTGAATCCCTGGATCATATGGTAACTCTATGTTTAACATTCTGGGGAACTGCCAAACTTTTTAAAAAGTAGCTGGACAATTTTACATTACCACCAGCAATGTAGAAGGGTTCCAATCTCTCCAAATCTTCCCCAACACTCTTTATTGTTTACTTTTTTGATTATAGCCATCCTAGTGGGTGGTAAAGGGCATCCCACTGTGGTTTGGATTTGTTTTTTCCTCATGACTAATGATGTTGAGTATCTTTTCATGTGCTTAGTAGCTATTTGTACATCATCTTTGGAAAAATGTGTATTCATATCCTTGGCTCATTTTCAAATTGGATTATTTGTCTTTTTATTATTGAATTGTAAGTGTTCTTTTTATATTCTAGATACACGTCTCTTATCAGATATATGATTGCAAATATATTCTTCCTTTCTGTGGGTTGTCTTTTGCTTTCTTGAGAGCAGTCTTGGAAGCCCCAAAGTTTACAATTTTGATTAAGTCCAATACATCTGCTTTTTCTTTTGTTGCTTGTACTTTTGGTATCATATCTGAGAAAGTGTAGTCTAATTCAAGGTCATGGATATTTATGCCTTTATTTTCTGTAAGAGTTCCATAATTTGGTTCTCACATTCATGTCTTTGACCCATTTTGAATTAATTTTTGTACGATGTGAGATATGGGTCCAAGTTCATCCTTTTGCATGTGGCTATCCAATGGTTCAAGCACCCATGCTGAAACGCACTTGTTGGTTTTCTTGCCAGTCCCACCTGGCCCCTGCCACCACCCTCCATCCCACTACCCCCACACTTGGTGCTCAGTTCCTGGCACTCAGGGAAGGTTCAGAAGGCTCAGAGAATGCTCCTTGGATAAATCAGTGACCAGCGAGTGTCAAAAAATGTGCTGAGCACATGTTGAAATCTTGTCCCCCAGCCTCACTGAGATGAAAATTACTGCAGAAAGAGCACCAGTTGTTCAGTTAATTTTATGAGAATGTTAGTGGAGTCTGTGCTGGGGTAATACAAATCAAAGTCAAGGTCAGGCCAAGTGTACAATCTAAACAGTCCTGTAAATTCCTCCTTTACTCGTTGACAAAGTTGTTGATCTGAATCTCACAAAATTTCCTCCCATGTCTGCTCTCTCCTTGACATTGAGGTATTTTGATTACACCAGAGAGTCCTGGAGCTCCTGCCAAAGGTGGAAAATGTTGAGCATAACACAATTTCTTCTTTGAGTTAAAACAGCTGTTAGACTTTGATTAAAATATGCCTTGGGTTTTAATGGAAGCCACGCAGATGAGACAAACAATTTATTTTTTTTGGAATAATATTTAAAAAAAAACAAGTGAAATTAATTTTAGCAATGTATTTTGCTAGGCAAATTTATCCAAAATTGTATCATTTCAACATGTAGTCAATATAAAAATCATTAGTGATCTCATATATTCCTTTCTAATTAAGTGTTCAGAATCTGGTTTGTATTTTATATATGCAGCTCTCCTCAAATCAAACTAGCACATTTCAAGTGCACAATAGCCCCATACATCTAATGGCTACAATTTTGGACAACATAGACTGGAAACCCCATCATACAGAATGAATGTAGCAATCGATTGTACAAAATCAATTGAACTACAGGAATTGTAAGATCACCATGCCATTCCATAGTTAGAACCAAGCAAATGGTGGATATTTTTATCCAATATGGTAGCACTCTCTTTATGTTTGTGCTAGAAGATCTCTCTACTGGCCTTGAGAAGTCCTTATGATAGGACAGTGACTCAATTCTATGAAAGTCCAAGTTAGAAGTAACTTTTAGGAAATTATACTAAAGTGCAAAGTGATGCTAAAACAAGTTTCCTTTACATATTTGCAGAATTTCCAGATAACTATTCTGTTCTCTTCTGAAGAGATTTTTTAGAGCTTCTGGCAGTTTTTATTTTTTTCTTCCAGCTCTTGTTGGGATTTTTTTTATAGACCCTAAGTTGTTCATAATAAGCCACCCACTTTCAAATAGGTTCTCTCTGGTGCATCTGTTCCTAGCTGGTAGCAGTGAGCAAATTCGAGTTTAGAAACACTGTGAGAAATGTTAAACACTAGCATTTGGTGGAAGCAGGTGCCACGAGACCGACGTGAATGTCAGTAGTTGCAATTGATCGGGGGTTCTGGGGAAACATTCATTTGGCCTCTGCTTAAAATTCTGGGAAGGGTGGCATAATATCCATGTGATTTCCCTTCAAGTTTCAGCTTTGGAAATGTATCCCCAAAGCTGTGTGAATCTCTGTTGAAGGCCAAGACCATATTGGCTGTTTTTTTAAAATATCTCATCCACCTTCTTCTCTCTTTTCTCCATGTTGTATAGCATTTATGCATTCACAATTCCCTTATGCAGAATCTTGCTTAGTCTCTGAGCTTGATTCCACTTTACCTGCCCCCTGTGCTGGCTGCAGAATTAAGAGCACAGGGAGGGAAGCAGCCACACCTTTGCCTAGCCCATCACTTGGAAAAGAGGAATGATCCAAACTGTGGATCTATGTGAGCCAAACGGTGATGGCTTTGTCTCTATTATGTGCGGTTAGCCGTGTAAGCGTCTCAGCAGAACGTGTGATTAGAGTTGCCACATAAAATACAGGACCCCAAATCAAATTTGAATTTCAGGTGACAAATGAATAATTTTTTTTTTTAAAGATTTTATTTTTTCCTTTTTCTCCCCAAAGCCCCCCGTACATAGTTGTATATTCTTCGTTGTGGGTCCCTCTAGTTGTGGCATGTGGGACGCTGCCTCAGCGTGGTCTGATGAGCAGTGCCATATCCGCGCCCAGGATTCGAACCAACGAAACACTGGGCCGCCTGCAGCGGAGCGCACGAACTTAACCACTCAGCCACGGGGCCAGCCCCGAATAATTTTTTAATATAAATATGTCCCAAATATTGCGTGGGGCATGTTATACTTTAAAAATATTAATGATTGTATCTCTGAAATTCAAACTTAACTGGGTGCTATGTATTTTTATTTGTTAAATCTGGCAACCCTACAGAAAAGGCCAGCCTACTTTTCAAGCATCGGTTACTACCCCCTGACTCCAATCTCTCTACATGCCTTTCACAGTGAACAAGTGGCTGCCTGCTACACACAGTTCTTTGCAACCCTGGTGTCTTCATACGTGCATTCAGCCAACAAACGTGTGTTAAGAATCTACTAAGGTGCTCGTGACACTAACATGAATAAATCATGGTTGTTATTATTAAGAAGCTTATAATACAGTAAGAGGAGTCAGATATATAAATAAATAAGGGGAACACAGTGTCATATGGGCTACAAATAATTGTCTACAGAGACTATGATGGAGGCCACAGAGGGAGCAGTTTGTTTCATTTGGAGAGATCTGGAAAGACACCATAGCTGACCCTTGAGTGAAATCCCTCGGGATTGAGGAGCTATTCATTAGAGAGCTTGGGTGGGAGGACTTTATGCACAGAAGAAATCTCTCCAGCGAAGCCCAGTGTGGGACAGCTTAGTGTGTCTGACAAATTGTAAGCAGTCCAACGGAGCTGTAGGATAGGGTTCCGAGTGTGAGGAGGAGTAGAAGATAGGAGTAGGGTAGAAGGTGGGAGCTAAACCAGTGAGAGTCTTTTAAGTCATATTAAGACGTTTAGAATTTTATTTTGGTGGTCAGTAGAAGGTTTCATGGTGTTTCAATCCAGAGTTCCCTTAAGCTCTTATACCATTCACAATTCCTCAGTCGTCAGCAAACAAAGCATAGTCACCTCCTTGTGAGTCTTCCCGACAAACCCTGTCGGAGGAGTCATCTTTCCTTCCAAGGACCACACTGCGGTGTCATTGCCCCACCCTTCCCTGCCACCCTGACGTGTAATAACTACCTAGCCAGCTGCACTGCCCAGAGCTGAAGTCCTCCCCAAAGGCGGGAAGGGACTCCTTCCATCCCTGTCTTCCCAGAGCCCAGCAGAAGGCCCAGCAAAGGGTAGGCATCTCTGGAGTAAAGAAATTAAGGCACTTCTTGTTTCTCTGTAATTTCATAGTTTAACAGACACTTACTAACCGGAGCAGGGAGCTAGGCTGCCAGTCTGCCAAAGCTGCCATAAGAAAATACCACAAACTGGGCTGCTTAGCAACAGAACAATAGTGATTGATTTTCTCACAGTCTTCAGGCTAGAAAGCTGAGATCAAGTGTAGGCAGGGTTGGTTTCCCCTGAGGTCTCTCTCCTTGGCTTGTACACGGCCGTCTTCTCACTATGTCCTCACACGGTCACCACTCTGCGCCTGTCTGTGTCCTAACACCCTTGTAGGGACATTAGTCCTATTGGACTAGGGACCATCCATATGACCTCATCTTACCTTAATCACCCGTTTAAAGATTCTGTCTCCAAATACAGTCACATTCTATGGTGCTGGAGTTTAGGACTTCAGCACATGAATTTTGGGGGGAAATGATTCGTCCCATAACAGCTGGATAATGTGGAAAAGGGAAAATAAATAAGACACATCCCTGGTCTCGAATTATTCACAATGTAGTTTAGCCTCAAATCCATAACTTACTTATCTTTTAGAATAGTATCTGTTATCCAACAAATATTTATTGAACCAATGAATGGCTCCTAAGCACTCTGCTTCCTCACTTATAAATAGGATAATAGCATCCACTCCATACGATTTGTTGAAAAATTAAATGAGAATAGACATACCTGTGCTTTGTGAACTGCCATTGTTGTAAAATACTAGGACAGGTATCATTTTGAAATCCCAGTTGGTGTTTTCCTGTTTATTTCGTCCTCTGCTATTTCTTTCCCACTCTTCTCCAGCACTCGGGCGGGAGCTAGTCTAGTCTCGCTTAGGTGCCTCAAGGATGGAACTTACACTGCAGAGCAGAAGGCAAAAGTGTTTTATTCCAGTTCTTCTGTTTCAAATACAAGGCCATTAGAGGAATGGAGAGGATTCATGGAATAGAAATTCAGGCAAGAATGTGAAGACTCCCCATCCCACCAGCTTCCCTCACTGGAGACCTTGACAATGGGTTCATGAAGGAGAGCAGTCAAATCAGAAGTAAAAAGACAGTATAATGATTTTCTGAGGGGAAAATGAAAGCTCCGTCATCTGCTTTCTGAACACAGCCCAAAGCAGCAGCAAGCCCTGGGCCTGGGGGCCTCTGCTGCTCTGTGGTCTGAGTGTGAAGAGATGAGAAGTCCCCGGAGAGGACCAGCCCCACGTGAGTTAGGCAAACAGACCCACAGGGATCTCCTCACATGTGTGCAGAGGAAAGATGCTCATGCCCACAGCGTTGGCTCAATCATCAGAGAAAAGCTGGACCTGAGTGATGCCACAGAAGGGTTTGAAAAGATCATTTCAGTGCTGATGGGGCCTGAGGTCTGAGGAACTGCTTGTGGACTGCTGAGGGCCCAGACAACAGCACTGATGTCCTTTCTAATGTCCCCCACCTCCTTAGACACTGCGCAAATCATCAGCTCCTGGAATTAGACACAGCCTGGGAGCGATGTGTAGGAAATTCTCAATGAAATGAGTTAGTTTCTACTTCCTCTTCCTCCAGTGATCTGATTTAAAGTGCTGAGTTCTGGAAGAATTAAAAGATACTCCATCCACACTGGGTCTGTGGAAAGAGATTCAGACACCCTGTGGTATGTTAATATTATGGTAATGTCTTAATGAAGCTAATATAATTCATAGAAAACCCTTCTCTATTACCACCCAGAATTAAAAATCAGGCTCTAGTGGTTTATATTGCTTTTAATATTTCTACCTTGATCATAATTGTGTATCTGATAATTGAATGCAGTCTTCTAAGCATGGCCAGAGCCCCCACTTCACAGGAATGGTTATATGTTTCCAGTTAAAATGCAAGGAGCACTGTGGACAAGAGCATGGGAGAAGGAGTCATTCTGTAAGATGTGCAGCGACTCCATCCACTGCGGGCAGGGTGTCCTCTGTGTGGCCTGGTGATGGAGTAGGGCAGCACCCTCGGGCTGCGGTCTCTGGTGGTCGGGGGGCACTTTCAGGTCTGACCCTCTGTCATTAAGCTTGCTGCCAGGCACCTCCCCATGGTTTTCAGCAGGTGGCACTGGGAGCAGGAGGAAGAAAGGAGCTCTGTGTATGACCCTCAAAGAGGCCACGCTGACAGGTCCAACGCATCAGTCATTTCTAGAAGGGCCTTTGTTTCCTCTCCTCCAAGGTTCTGGGTATCCGGTGGTTAACTGAGCACCTGAATGTGCAACTCGTGCCCAGGGCCAGCTGGCCTGCACACATGGGAACAGGTGTCCCGTGTGACACCAGCAGGGAATATATGGGGCCAAAGAGCAGTAAGAAACAATCATTATGGGCCCAGGTGTGGCTCCAGCTCCTTCCAGATCCTCTCGTTCTTGTCCTCATCCCCTAGCAAACCATGGAGGCCAGGGGCTCACAGATGCCTCCCATGGCCACACTCTACACCTCTCCCGGCTGCGGACACCCAGGGGGCTCCTGCTGAACCACCCATAGGCACCCCTCCCTGGCGGGAACCAGCACCCCTGCTTGCCTGGACAGCCTGGGCCCTCCCTGTGAGCCCCTCCTCAGGATGTGCCACCTCCTGGTCTGTGGGCATCCGAAGGGACCAGGGGTGCTCACCTGCCTCTGCATCGCAGCCTTGAATTCGTGCATCCTCAGTTAGCCTCTCTGCTCAGTGAAGAGCAGACTGTCATTCCAGGCATGATCCAGCCTCACCATCCCTGTGGAGTTCCTCCCACTCTTGGGTTTTGCCTCCCTGCCCTTGAATAGGAGGATGGCAGTCATTGGTAACAATTCTTCAGGGCATTGAGCCTACACTCCCCTCTCAAACCCCTCACAGGTCCCCATTGCTCCCCCAGGAACTACCTCCACTGCTGGTCAGATTTCTGGAGTTTGATTGCCAAGTCTTGCCTAGTTCAAGTTTTCAGGATTTTCTTTTTCCTTTTACCATCTTAATTGAGATATAATTAGCATACCACACAATTCACCCATTTAACGTGTGCCATTCAACGTTTTTTAGTATATTGACAAAGTCGCGAAACCATGACCACTATCTAATTCCCGCACATTTTCACTGCCCAGAAAGAAACTGCATACCCATCAGTAGTCACTTCCCGTCCCCTCCCCACCCCCCAGCCCCTGGAGCCCTATTCTGGACATTTCATGTAAATAGAATCATATAATATGTGCTCTTTTGTGTCTGATTTTTTTCACTTACATAATGATTATGAGCTCATCCATGCTGTAGCACGTGTTGGTATTCCATTCTTTTTTATTGCTGAGTAATATTCCATTATATGGATAGACCACAGTTTGTTTATCAGTTGTTGGACATTTGTGTCCACATTTTATGTAGACAAGTTTTCATTTTTCTTGGTTGTGTTCCTAGGAATGGAATTACTATGTTATATGGTAACTCTACATTTAACATTTTGAAGATTTCAGTTTTTAATATGCAAGTTAAAACAAAATAAATGTACTCCTAGAGAAAAGGTACCCTCCCTTCCCATGTATGGAGCCAGTCACGGATTGGCACTTCCCGAGGTCTTTAAAGAGGCTTGATATTTCTGGACCTGCAGCAGTGGACAGACATTTGAGAGACTGTGCCTCTATTTGTCCCATCTGCCTGAAGCCCTGGACTCAGTGACAGAGTTGAGGCAATAATTTGGGTTTCCTCGCAAAGGGTGGGTAATTTTCTATGTGTCATGTAATTCCCTAAAAGCGTTTTCCTTGTCTGTAAAATAAAGTAGAAGTGGCATGCCTCCTTCACATATTTTTAATCACCCTACAGTGCAGTAATGACGTTTGTGAGCACCATGAACATCTTTGGATGTATTTGGTATTTGCTAAGTTACCATCCGTGTCGTCTCCTAACGCACTAACGCCTAACATAAACTAAGGTTTACGTGCACACATGCCACAGACATCAAGGCTGACGTGAGCCGCTCAGGAAGGAGCTCCCAGTTTTTGTCCTCATTTCCACATCTGTCAGGAAGGCTCCTCCTTCCCCTCACGCTGTCCCCCACTGGCAGTCACAGCCCTGCAGTTCCTCTCTGTCCCATTCGTATTGTTATTGACCAGAAGACGGTCTGGAAAAAGAAAATAAGCCATGATCATAAATGATAAATAAATAATAAAGCTTTGTATTTGGGCGTACCTGTGACCCTTGTCGCCCCCCTCCACGAGAGGCAGCTGACTTAGGGCGTGTAGCGTTCTTCTGCCATGCTCAGGGTTCATAGACAAAAGAGATGGTGAGTCTACAGCGGCTCTGATGTGCTGTGCTGTGTGCAGCTGCTATGATTAATAGTCACCACCGGCTTTTGTGACGACACGAGACACTCTCTATATTCTTTAAAACAGCACTCATGCCAACTCCCGTTCTAGCTCAACATCAGGAAAATTAAATTGAGTCCAATCTATTCCACTCAGTCCAGTCCAATAACATTCTAGAACCTTCCTTTTGAAGTCGAGATTGTATTTCCCACTCTAAAGGTGAGTTGGTGTTACCTGCCTCGTATGCTGCCATCAGATATTGTAAACAGTGTGTGTCACCAGAGGCTTGGCCAGTCCTGGGATGCCTGGGTCTAGCGCAGAGCTGTATGAGCCACACCAGAGCCCAAGGCAAAAGAAACAGTCACTAATGCTGATCCTATCTTTACTTAAAAGTTTTATTTTTTTTTCCGTTATGATTTTTGCTTTAATTTTGATTTTTTCAAATGTTACATTAAAATATTACTAATCATGATTCATGGGTTTTTCGCATCTCTTTAAATTTTGCACCTGGGGAAAGGGAGGCACTTGGTCCACCTAGTCCACATCCTGGCCTAACATTCAATAAGCACTCAATAAATGTTTGCTTAATTAGAGAATTAAGTAAACAATCAAAGAGAAAACCATGCCCACGTTCTCTGCCCATCAAGGCAATCTAGGGAGACACTGCCTCCTCCAAGTAGTCTTAAAAGCCATGCTTAGGATGCAGAGATACAGGGATGCAAGAGGTCCCATCCAGGAAGGCATCTCAGCACCAATGGGATGCATGGACTTGCAGGGGTGGATAAGGAGGTGGGGTAGGGGAGCTTGAGTGATTGGGAACAGCTTGGAAAGTAGAAACTTGAGTCCCATTGCCTTGGCATAGTGAAGAGAAAACATACCGGTAAGAAAACAGTGTGAACTCCACCTCATTCTGTCATCAGGATCAGTGTGCATCCAAGCAGTGGAACAGCAAGGCATGGACTTTGGAAGCAGAAAGAACTGAGTGCACATCTGACTCTCCCTCTTACTGGCCATGCCATTGGACAAGTTTCACCCTGGGTCTTTATCCCTCATGAGAACAATGGACCTAATAATAGTGACCAACCTCAGAGGATTGCACTGAGAGTTACATGACATGGGGAAAGAGTCTAGTACAGCACATGTCAAACGGCAAATCTTCAAGAAAGGGCATCTTAAAGTACTGCTAAGTTCACGAGCCACATGAAGAACTCATTTGCATGTCAACTGACTCTTAACCCCTCAACTAGGAATAGATCTGCCCTTATCCTTTTGGGACCAATAGCTGCTAAGCTTCGGTAGACCAGAGTGTGTGTGAACGAAGATTGTAATTTGTAATGTGTGCAGCTTAGTGCTCACATCCCCTGAGACACAGCTAAGGTTGGCACCGTGGCTGCCAAGCGCTGCCATTTATTCCTGCTGGAACCAGAGCTGGAGCAGAATCCAATCTCCTTGCAAGTACTTTAGATTCCTTGGAAGAAAGGATTCCTGTAGAATATTAATATAAACTGTTATTATAGAAACCTGCCAAAGTCGCCTTTTTATTTTGTATCGCATCAGAGGTTGTAAAATGAAGACTTCCAGGAAATATGCAGTTGATTGGCTTTGAGTCATTCCAACAATGATTTGCAAATTTTGGATTTCAGTGTCTGTTTGGATCTGTATATTTATATACCTGACATGACACACCAGAGGGAGTCACACTAGGTAAATACACTTCCATTGAACCCAGAGTCACCGATGCCTTTCGATGGCAATGATGCAAGTGGAGGGCACGAGCGGAGCTGAATTCAGGTATAGCTTCACGTGTCTGAGCTTTGATGGTGGGGGATGTCTGGCCTTTGAAGGGGGGTGTGTGCAAGGAAGAAAGTTCGTCCAACTCCATCCCCTTGCGTGGCTGGGGTTCTGCTCTCCCTTCAGTTCTCCATGCCTGCAGCGCGTTCCCTGGCCCGCACCGTCTGGCTGTCTCCTCTTCTATTACTCCTCGGCCTGGAGACTCTCTCAGCTCTGTCAGCAGCTCCTTCTCCGTGTTTGCTGTGTGTGTTTGTCTTTCTGAGATGAAGTTTGTTTTTCAAGCTCTGACAGACTGGCAAGGCAAACAAGGTTGCCATTTTTGTTTTGTTTTGTTGTTATGAGCATGGCAATTTTTAGCCCTTCAAAAACAATCCTGAGACTTGGGAGGTTATAATTTAGGATGCCATGTGTAGAGGCACACATTCAGATCTTATTGTGGCTGAGGGAACAATCTGAAGGCAGGAGGTGGGAGACAGATTAATGTGGGTGATTTATCAATTGTGAAGGGACCAAGCTCCTGACAGAATTAAAAAATGAAACGACAGAAAGGAAAAGAATTTTATAGAACATTTTGAAAAATTAATTTTGAAGAATGTGTTTATGTCGGAATATACATATGTATATAGAATGCATAAATAAACATTGCATCTCACACATATATTTACCTCCTGCTTGTATATGTCAGGCTTTTGGCAATCACATGCCTTCGGAATCCACAGAAGGAAAGACAAAAGGGTCTCTGGATGTAATAACTAGCTATCTCTAAGTTGTGCTGTACGCATGGGGGACACCATTGACTCCATTTTACAGATAGAAGAAACAGAGGGTCAGAGAACTTCCACAACTTACTTCAAATAAGAGAGCTATGAAACCACAGAGCCAAGGGTAAAAGTCCAGTCTTCTGTTTCCCCATCCAGGTTGAATCTAGAAGTCCCTGCCTGAGAATGTTCTTGAAAGGTACAGACTCTCTGAAAACCCATCAGATACTGGGCAGATCTCATCATTTCTCTGGATATCAGCAATGGGGCCTATCCAAAAGAAAGTCATTAATTAAGACAATCTCATGGCTGGAGACAGACAATGATTTTCTTCAAGCTAGTGTATAGAGTCAAAGGGCAGTTTAGAAAGAAAATTCACAACTTATATTAGAGTCTTTTTTCATAAAGTTACCATCAGTTTACTGTATATTTTTTTCCTTCTAGACAGGATTTTACATGACAGCTCTTTAAGGGGATGAGACATATATACTTATAGTAACTTTCATTTAGGTCTCTTGATAAGTCTCACCTTTGCCATCATTCATTTCTTTTGGTCACTAGTCAGCTCTCCCATTTTAAAGGTGAACATCACTGGATTCTCAAAGTCAGACATCTTGGTTGAAATCTGATCACAGGACAAGTCTTCATCTTTAGGAAAAACTCCAAGAGGAGAGTAGCTGTGAAGTATATTGGAGATTTAAGAGCTAAACAAGAGAAGATTACTTCTATCATTACTATTAATCTTTGAAAAGCAGTGCAGGTAATGAATCCAAACCAAGCTCACGCTCTGGTTGTGGCTCCTGGTTTCCCGAACCCTCAAATGACCTAAGGACATATCTGAGCTTGAACACTGTGTCCTGGGCTTCCTAGGGACCTAGATTTGATCTGAAATTCAGTTACTCCAAATGGTGTTGGGACAGTCTCCAACACATTACAGAAAAAAAAAAAAAGGTCTTATGTTCTTATTTTTGTCCTGAGAGTGTACAGCACTTCTGGTAGGGATTGATGCTATAAAAGCAAACCAACACATTTGAAAGGTAAGAGCGAATAAGCAAGGTTATAAGTTCTTGGAAGGCAGGGCTGTGTGTCTCTACGTCCCACCCAGCACCCTGGGCTTCACATAGGAGGAGCTCTTCACATGAAGTCTTTGAATACGTACCCAGTTAGCTAGTGGTCATAGTTCTGGAGAAGGATGTTTTTCTCTTTTGACTTTATCCTGTTTCAATTTTCTTTGGTACCAATAAACATGGAACAGTTAAGCAACATCAGTCAATTTAGCAAGACCAACAGTTCAATTATTTTTGTGGTGAATATTGTAAATGCTGATATGAGAATAATAGTAATAGCAGTGAGGATATGTGTTAAGCTCCTTCCATATTCTAGGCTGTAGATGAAGTTACATAGTACCGATAACCGACATTCTATTGAACACACTTATTTCCCAATATGAATGTCATTTCCACGATAAAAAAGAAAAAAAATTGGACTGTAGAATTTACTTTGGAATGTGATCATGGGAGGAAAGCGGAGCATAATATGGAGGTGTTAAATGGCAGATCTGTGATAAATATAAATATCAAATGTGTTATTTTGATGTATACTGGCGATAATTGGATTTTTAAATTACCCATCTATAAAGAACAGAATCTATAGTGCAAGAAGTTTAGTTATGAAAATAATTATAAGGAAAAGCTCTGTCGGCCTCACATATAATTTAAAAATACACTCACATATATATTGGGAACATTCAGAGTTTCCATTTCCCACCCCCAGACTTCTCAATAAAGTTATTGCAACAAGTTTGTAAAACATAAAACTAACTCCGTCTTACCCTCTATCTGATTGTGAAGAATGGAGATTAGCCCAGAATTTCTAACCAATGAGGCAGTGCATAAATTCTTGCTATTGTTCGTTTGTCCAGCATTAGCATAATAGGCCTAGAAATGAATAATTTTAATCATAGATGAACTTCCCCAGAGAATAGAAGATAAGGGAGCATTTTCCTACTCATTTTGTCAGAAATGGCTAGTAACCAATGAGAATTTTGAAAAACAACCAGACGAAGTCAATAAAAGCAAAAAATATTAATAAGTCAATTGGAAAAAATCTAAAATATGGAAAACATCTAAAGAGAATATTAGTAAATCAAATCTGGTAATGTATATATAGGATAATATACGATGAATATGTTTAGTTTATTGCAGAAATGCGTGGTGTAGGTCAATACTTAAAAACCTATTAATACAGCTGAAAATATTAACACATTTAAGAAGAAAAGTAATCTAAACATATGTAGAAAATTTTCTTAGCATTTACCATCAGTTATGGTAAAAATGATTAACAGAATTGGAAGAGACAAGAACTCCCTCAATATGGAAAGCGTAATTTACTAAGTAGGGAAAGGTTAAATAATTCCCTATGATTTCAGAAAAAGACAAGGGTGCCTACTTATGCTTCTACTCAACATTACATTGAATATTTGAGCCAGAGAAATAAGACACGAAAACATATTTATGGACTGGAAAGTCAAAAGCAAAATTGTCATTATTTGCCGATTATGTGATTTTCTATAAACACACAGAATACTCTATACACAAATCATTTGATTAATATGAGAGCTTAGCAATATTGAAGGTTTTAAAATTATTTTAAGGTCAATTGCACTTCCCTACCACAGTAATAAATTATGAAAAGGAGGGAAAGTAAAATACCTAGAAGTAAATATAATAAATGAATAACTTTTTGTCAGAAAATAAATTGTTGAATTATTGTAAAATACAGAAGAAGAGTTAAATCAACGGAGAGACAGCTCTTTCTAATGTGTTAGAATACTATGTTGTAAAGATGGTATTTGTGCAGGAATATGCAAATAGATGAATGGAACAGAAAATAGAAAAAAAACAGAAACAGATCCATCGGCCAAAAAAAAAAAATCAAAAAATGAACCAGGAAAAGTGTTTAACTGTATGGAAAATTAAAAGTAGAGTCCTACCTCATACCATACACAAGAATAAATCCCAAATGGCTTAGAGTTTATATTTAAAAGCAAAACTTAAAAAAAAATTTAATACTGTATAATTTACATTTGTGACCTTTGGGGTAGAGGACTTTTTTTCGAAACAATATGTTCTGAAAACAAGCAATCAAGATAAGGAATATAAATTTGACTGTATTAAAATAGAAAGAAAAAAACACAAAAAGAAACTACAGATAAAATGAAATGCAAGTCACAGACTAGGAGAATATATTGGAATGCAATTAACAAAATATACAAAGGATTATTTAAAATCAATAATTAAAAGACAAAAAAATGAGCAATAAAGATTAAAAGAGATTTTACAGAAGAGGAAAGAGGAATGGCTAGCAACCAATAAGAAGAATTTCCAAACTCATTAGTTAATCAGGAAAATGCAAAATAAAACCACATTGAAAAAACCCTTTCATGCCTATGTGTTTGGCACACAGAATACCCAATGCCACTGAGGTCATGGCACAACACAGCCTGTCATCTAGGGACAGTTTAGGGATGTCCAGGGCAGCACCGGTTATGGCAAGAAACTGAAAACAATCCCAGTGCACACTAAGGAACAGAGACAACGTGCAAAAGAAACAAAAATTCTTGGAGCCGCGAATCACCATCTACAGCAGGAAAGATAAATTACAGGGGCACATGTCAACATGGAGAGAAATGTGTGGTAAAGAAAAAAACATGCTGTGAAGAACAAATACTCAATGATTCCAGTTTTATAAGTTTCAGAAATTTAACATGTTGTTTAAAGAGTCATACTTAGGTGGTAAAATATGTCAAAAAGGAAATGACCATGAGTTGACAGCGGAGGAGCATGGCCAAGGCCACACTGGAAGAAAGGACGTGGGACTGAGAAGGGCACATGTGGGCTTCAAGGGTACTGATGGGGCTGTAACTTCATTCTGGAGAGAACAGGAATGGGGTTCACTTTAACAGTGTTCTCTGTCTGTCTGTCTGTCTATCTAACCATCCATCTACTTATAATCTACCTACTATTTTACACCTCCCCACGCACACCATTTTATAATCAAAACAACTAAGGAAAGGAAGGGAGTAGAAGCACGAAGGAGGACAGAGGAAGGAAGGGAATGGGCCATGCCCAGCTCTTTAAATCTGGTGCGAGCTCCTCCAACCCAGATAAGGGACATGGGGATGCATTCATACATTTGCTAGATGGCCGGGTATGTGAGGAAGGAACTGAGAGAAGGGGTCCTGGACTCTGTTCTGCAGAGTCTGGAGGTGACCTTGATCTTAGACTGCACAGTTCCATGTATATGAAGTATCTAAGTCAGTCAAACTCATAGAAGCAAGTAATAGAATGGTGGTTGCTAGAGGCTGGGGAAGAGGGAAATGGAGAGTTGCTAATCAACAGATAAAAAGTTTCAGTTATGTGAGCTGAGTAAGTTCTAGAGACCTGATGGACAAAATTGTGCCTATAGATGACGATAGTGTATTGTACACTTAAAACTCTGTTAAGAGGGTAGCTCTCATGTCAAGTGTTCTTGCCACAGTTAGCAATAGAAAACGAAGACTGAGAGATGGGGCAAGGCGCTGAAGGAGAAGCCAGGAAAGTGACAGCGCAGGGTCTATACCGCTTACCATCGCCAGCCCAACTTCAGAGGACCCGCAGTGAATTGTGAGGCACCTGCCTCTGGAGCTGCTGGATGAGGCTCCTGGGCTGGTGAAGCCCCAACTGATAAGAGGCAGGAGGACCTCAGACGGCCAATTCTGGCGGCTGATACTTCAGGGCAGTAGGGAGAGTGGTAAACGAGGTGCTTCTTGTTTGCAGGTTCTGCTGGGGGTTCCAGCAGCCTATGAGGTGGCTAGAAGGGTCCCTATTTTTAGGAGACTCTTCCCCCTCCCCCAGCCCCACCTCCATCTGGAAGCCCTCTAAGATGGCTGATGGCTAAGGCACAAATCTGAAGGCATTCCTCTGTGGCTTTAATCTTTTCAGCATCATCCATAGCCTTCAGAGTAAACTTCGGACTCCTGAACATGGCAAACGCAGTCTGGGATGTGATCTTTCCCACCTGCATGTCTCCTCTCTTCCCCACTCACCCCATGTCCTTTATTATCCACAGAAAGGGGATTACCTGATTTCCCAGGAACGAGCCATCCTTGTCCATGCGTGCGATCCACTGTGCTTATCACAGCACCCCCGGATCAAAGCTCATTCCCTTCAAGGCTCAGCTCGAGTACCATCTCCGAACGCGACCTTCCCTGGTTCCCTCGAATGACTGGGCTTTCTTGCTCTCTGCTCCCACTGTGCCTTCCGCAAACCCCCAGCAGTGCAGGGATTACATGCCACTGTCCCTTTCACCACTAGAGGAGGGACCTGGTGCCTTACAGAGGTTTGACAATGCATTAATGCATCAACATTACCAATGAGTCACTGCTGAAATCTGAGAAACGGTCTCTCTTTCTCCATCTCTGTCTTTCCATTTCCTAAGGAATCCAATTCTTGGCAGTAGGGAAGACCTACAGGAATTCCTGATGAAGTTGGAGGGTCAGAAATCCTAATCATGACCTTGAACCATTTAGAAACCCACTATAGATAACTCTATCCAGCTCTTAGATTTCTTAACAGCAGGATGGCCCAGGACAAAGGATTGTATGAACACAAGAAGCTTCCCTGTATGCCTCCCCTTGAGGCCTTTAGAATTTTCAGACTCACCTTTCAGAGTCATTAGCCTATAAAAACTTCTGAACTCTTTGCTGTAAACCCAAAGCTACGATAAGCTATGGCAGGCTCCTCTTATTATGACGGAGTAAACAGCCCAGTTGATTAATGAACAATGCATGTAAGTGAAGCTGAGCAGCCAATTACAGGTGAAGACAATGTATGTCTTATGGGTTCCAAGGAGAAATAGATCAATATGGTTTCATATAGATAAGGTAATCAAGCTACAGGAAGGGCCTGATTAATGTATTGCACTGCGTTCCGCATGGGAGTAGCTCGCGGCCAAACTCAGAGAGAAGTTAATTAGATGAAGCAGAAGGAAGTGGAATGCATGGTACACAAACAGTAGAAAGACTAATACAAAACGGGCGAAGGCCCTGAAAGTCAGAATGAAAGTCATGTCAACGTGTCAGAAGCAATTGCAAAATCCTTTGGCACCTCGGGAGTTCTTTCCACTTGAAATGATCCAGTTCATAAGGAGATTTTCACCTTCTGGACAGGTTCTAAGATAAATCTGCCTTATTCTCAGTTTTGCAAAAGCACTATTTTGATGCACCACTCATTCATTCATTCATTCATTCATTGATCAGACACCTTTAAGTACCTCTTCTGGTCTGGGTGCTACCCTGAGTACTGAGTGTAGGAGGATAAGTAAACCCTCATCACTGCTTGGACAAGTTGATGGTGTGTTGGAGAACCCAAGAAGTAAGCGGTCGACATTCACACGTGGTGGTGAGTGCCATCGTAAAGTACACACCGAATGCTATCATGCTGCACTCATAGCACCACAGCCGCACAAAGCCCATCTGATAAGGTAGAACCACAGAGGAAAAAGCCCTAGGCAGGAAGCCAGACCCTGTCTCAGCTCTGCCACTGATCAGCTAATCAACTCACAGTGGGCGAACCATTCCCCACTCTGAGAAGTAACACGGACGCTGGAATTGGACAGAATTATTTAAGGTACATTCTGGTTCTATGATTCTAGGCCTAGGCCAAAGATGGTCACGAATTGTTGTGCCTTTCTGCTGGAGAGAACCGAAAGCCCTACCCTGTCCACCTTCCCGCAGGTGTGTAGAGCTCACGGAGTCAGCAGCAAAGCTCTGAGCTTCGTTCAGCCTTTCTCAGTACAATCGCATCCCCACCACACCTGCATTGGGCTTGATCACTGATGTTTTTCTCATGTTTCCCCTCTGGCTGCGATGTTCTTTTCCTCACTCTACCTTCTCCTGGAAAAGTCCCTACTCCCCTTTTAAGCTTTTTATTCCTGTAAATGGCGTTGTAATTATCTGTTTCATGCAGCTTTCTGTGTAGTTGTGTGATTTTTGAAGGTAGGGGCTCTATATTTTTCATCTCTGGGTCATAATCATATGGTACAGTGTCTGGCCCCTAATGCATGTAAGTGTGTGGGTTTTAAACTTAATAGTACATGAAATGACCATACTATGCAGCCTAAACAAATCCATATTTTCTTCCATTACAGCCACAAAGCAGTTGGAAAAGAATAGAGGAAGACGGCTTGGGAACCCTGGTCGTCTTAGCAGGTGGGTGTCTGAGGATGAAGGTGTGACGTGGAGTTGGGTGTCTGTGGGCGCCCCCAGATCCCCCACAGTCCTAGTGGTTCTGCAGGTGTTTGGCCTCAGGTCTGCAGCTTCAGAAACTGTCTCCTGAGTACGTCTGGGTTGATTAGACTCATAGATGCTGATCCAGGCTAACAAAGCCCCCAAGAGACTGGTGTCTACAGTCAGAATGATTTATTAATTTGCATGGAGCACTGCATCTGTTAGGAAGAGACCAGACATTTCTGTGGGCCTGACTCTCATAGTCTCTCCCTGCAGACCTGCAGACGAGCCCTACAGGAAGCCAAGTCATAAGCAGGGGCCAGCTTGGTGAATGTGCAAGCCAAGCCAAGGGATGCAGTGAGAGGAATGAAATGTCTTTGGGCTCTGGCTTAGACAACCAGCTGCTTCTCCCTTGAACCCGTGCTGTCGGTAGGGCTGAGCTGCACAGGGCTTGGACACTACTTAACGGGCACTGGCAACCCAGTGGTGCACGACCCCCAAAAGCCACCAAGGCTTGGGATCAAGTGCCACCTTTGGGTCTATCTACTGAGGTGGTTTTCATCACTCTCCTTTGTCTCTGGGCCTCAGTGTCCTTGCCTGTGAAGCGAGAATAGTCCTGACCCCCTCCTCGAGAGCTGTGGCCAGGACTAGAAACGGTGTGAGAAAGCAACAGCTCAGTGCCCGCACATCACAGGCGTTCCACAACTGCAGTCACATTGTCACGTTTGCCTCCGGGACTCTCCTGTTATATATTGCCTCTCTGCAGGCCTGTCTTGTGAATAGTTTTCAGCACAGTTAGATGGCCTGGGAGCCCTTCCCCGGTTAGCCTCTTGTTATATGGGAATGGTTCCCAGGAGAAGGGTTTTTCCTGAGCTCTGACCTCACTCCTCCTTCTCCCCACCCCTGGAGCTTGCCCTGGGTGCCTTCATGTGTGAGGAGGCTCCTGGGAGGGGAGGGTGGGCAAGGCGGCCTCATCCTGGCATCAGCCCTCCCAGCAGGGCCGGGCTCTCCCGCTAACCGTGACCATCAGCATGGACATGCAGCGAGCAGCAGGGGTCTTGGCTCCCACCTGCCATTCTTTTATTTCGGTTCTCGATTTGTTCTGAATCCTGGTGGAGGGAAGTTCCGCTAACTACACGGGAATCCCTCGGAGACTCAGCACTAAGCTGAACTCTGTACTTCACAGCACTGTTCCAAGCATTTAATTAGTAAAATGAAAATGCATTTTCTTATTTTAACTTTCTGGAGAAAACATGCTCATACCTCCCCACGTCCCCCTGTATCTGGTTGGAGTGAGCCAGCCTGAGTGGCAACCCAGGGGACCAGGACAGGGCACCCACAGCTCTGGGCGGGGGGGGCGGATGCCATTTGTGCCCCCAGACAACCGCCTGCAGAGTTAAACCCTGAACAACAATTTCCAGTGGGAAACCTGGGGGGTGAGGCTGGTGTCCATGCGTGACCATCGGCTCTGCCGCCTGCCAGCTCAGCGACCCTGGCCGAATCATCAGCACTCTCTCTACATTTCAGTTTCCTAACTTGTAAAATACGGAAATCTGAGAAATGCTCTCTCATTTTGGGTAAGTATCAAATTAGGTAATTCATGTCAAGTGTTTACCACAGTGCCTGACACGCAGCCAGTGCATGAGCACATCTCAGTTGTAATAATAATAATAATTATTGTTATTTCTCCTTCTCCACCTCCCACACTGGACCCTGCATTCTTTAAGGACCAGCGTTGGACTTCACCTCCTTCGCGTACACACCACCTCAGATTCTCCCATCTCACCTGCATCCTGAGCCCCGCCATCTGCTGGATCCTGGACTTGGATGAATGGCCATACCACAGGGCGACATTGACAATGGGGCACCAGAGCCTGGGGGAGCAGCAGACACGGCTTTCTCCATCCCTTTATGTGGACCGCCTCCTACGTGCAGTGCTCTGTGCGTCCTGTCCAGAGACACCCTGGGGCTTCGGGGCCCACTGTGGCTCTGGGATGCCCACCTGTATTTTCCCTTCTTCTCCTCCGCAGTTCCCTTTTTCTTCAGACTCTGAGATGGTGTTAGACCTTGCCCCAGGTTCCGTGTTCTAAACAGTCAGTCTCAGCAGGGCCTTGTTGCCCTTTGTATCTTGGGTGCCTGCCGAGAATGATACTCCAACCTTAGTTAGTGCCCAGTAAGGTTTGTTGACTGAAAGAATGAAGGAATAACTGACCGTCCAAATGCTTAATGGATTAATGAATGAGTCTGTGTTCATCCCTGTATTCTCACTGGGGAATACGCTGCATTTCATTGGAGTCTTAGTTCCCTTGCTTCTAACATAATGAAGGAAAGAAAGGAAGAAAAGAGAGAAAGAGAGGATGGGGGAAGGAGGATGGAAGGGAGGGAGGAGATGAGGGAGGGACGAAGGAAGAGAAAGAATCCAAAAGAAAAGCTGCCTCTCAATTCCAATCCGTTCCAATTGCCTTGTTTGCTGATTTTCATTTTGGGCCAAAACACTGCTAGTCTAGCAAAAGGGAGAACAAAACCAAAATCACTTGTGAGAACAAGGAGTGCCAGGAAGATCTCTGATACAATGAATGGTGGATTATTTTTAATCTGGACAAATGTCAGAAGCATTAGCAGCTCAGTGCCAACCCCCCAACCTCGTGTGAACCTTTAATTAGCTGTGAGCCTGGAGCCTTTCCTGGGAAGCTGTGCCTTCGCCAGTGAACGAGCCATGATTGGTGACTGGTGGTGATCTGGTCTGGGAGGCAGTAAGCCAGGGGGCCACATGCTGCCCTGCCTTCAGTTCAGGACCATGCTTGTGCATCCCTTCCCTCGGGACCTCTGTTTCCTTCGTATAAAGCGAAGACTCAGGTTCTAACTTTCATCAGACTATTGCTGACAGAGTAACAGTTGACTCACCTAAAAGATGGCTTGGAGAAGATATTCGTCATTTCTGGGGAATTTAATTGGATGGGATGCCAGCTTGTTTAACATAACCTGGGAGGGCAGACCTCTATGCCTGCACGCTGCTTACCTGAGGAGAGGGTCAAAGGGCTCACCAGGCTCCATGGCCAACAGGGTTGGGCTCCTGAGAGATGAGACACCAGGCTCAGAGACCACACTCGAGTTGCCCTGAAATAAACATAGCTGACCTGCCTGCATGTACATCCTGCTCAGTGTTAGGTCCACCAAGCGTGACCCACGGCCAGCATCTGTGTTCTCTGAAGAACTAGAGCAAAGGGTATGGATGCTAGTGCTCTGCTCCTGAGACCACTGTCATTCTCAGAGGCTGCAGAGACTTCAACATGAAAACATCCAGAATGACTTATGGCCACAATGCCTTTCTGGAAAACATCTTTTTTCAGCTGAAAGAGAGAATGGGCCATTGCTGAGGTGGTGGTTTTGGTTAGTTCTCATCAGGGAGGTTGCGACAGCCTCTGTGGACCTCCACTGCTTCCGATGGAAGCCTTGAGGGGTCTGCCCTGGTCAGTGGGGAAGATGCTGCTGGGAGCCCGTGTGCTTCCCTTTTGTGAGGACTTTTTACTCTTGCAAATTGATCTTATCTCCTCATCAGAAATGATCACTCTTGAATTTTCCCCAGGCATTCTCTCCACCTGAAATGTCTTTCCTCATGGACCAAGAGATTTATCCCAAATCACTGATACTGTCATTGGAGAGAGTCTTGGCTCCCAGGCAAAACCTGTCCAGCAGGAATCCTGCCTTCCCCCCAGCCTCCTGCTCTCCACTCAGCCGACGTTTCCCTACTGCCGAGTGCTATACCACCTGCGCCTTGTGGAGATTCCCGGAACTCAAGCCCTGCCTTAGAGGCTGCTCTGCTAACCTCATGCTATCTGTGATTCCCAGAGGTGATCTGATGACTTGTAGCATTGACCTCACTTCCAAAGCCTTGTTAGTTCACGCCCATAGGGCTTGCCTGGGTCTCGTTATATTTGCCATGACAACCCAACAAGGACCACCAGTGCTTACTGTGTACCGAGCCCTGTTGTGGGTGATGGGAGGCAAAGAAAAGTGATAAGACTTGGGCCATATCTTCAGGATGTTCACAGCCTTGTGACACCTCTGTGTGGCAGAGCGTGAATAAGAATGATGAAAATATTCCATAGGAACTCATTCAGCGTAGGAAATAATTTCCTTGAGGAAATGGAATCTTTGGTCTCTCAAATAAAAACAGTCCATGAAATCAAGGTGTAATTATTGCAAATCAAAAATAATTTTATATTACAGAAGAATATTCTGTGCCAAAGAAGGTGAACGCCTCTGCAGGTGAAACGTGCACATATATGTGCCAATACTCACGCGCATCTGCAGTGGATGTAGCGCAGCCTTGTAATCAAGTCAGAATTTTGTTTCATCTGTGTATTCACTTGGCCATCAAAACAACTTTGTACTTGGAGCCTCATGTTCAAGTTGGGGAGACAGAGCACAGAGAAGGCAAGCGATTGAACAAGGTCACATAGTCCCCCCACAGGGGAATAAGAATTCATGCCTGGATCTCCTCCCATCCAGCTCAACCCCATTTCTACGGGTCTGATCTGCCCTTGCAGCCAGCAATTCACCTTAGATTCAGTAGACACATTATCATATGTTTTTATTTAAGATAAAATAGATTTAGAAAACTTTTTGTCATATTAGCAGATGGTTTAAACTAATTACATAAAGTCTTTAAGAAAATCACATGGGAGGGAAGCGTGTTTGTGATCGGCTGACCGAGCAGAGCCTGGGGTTGTGCTCAGCTAACGGCCTCGTGCGTGCCTTCCTTCACACAGGTAAGGCTGTCGGTTCTCATCCCCCTGGGAGTCATGCAGGGTGATGGCATTTCCTTAGAGAGCTGACAGGGAAAAACAGGCTCTCTTCTTAGTTTAGAATTTGTTGGCATGCAAGCCTGTGAATGTGACTTCCTTTCTCTCAACCAGAAGGCGAAAGAGCCCGGCCTGTCGGGAGACACACCCTGGGGTGGCAAGACATGTGCTGTCAGTGTGTGTCTGTCACAGCCATGTCCTTTGTGTGTGTACACCGCAGGCTTCTCTCTCCAGAGAAGGAACAGGACTTGCTGGGCATATGAGAAACCGAGGCTCCAACAGTCTGGCCTTTCCTGGCTCCTGGTGGATTCGGACAGGCTAACGCTGCCCTCCCCATCCTGCACTCCCTGGGCTTGTTCTCTGAGGGCACATCCCTCGTTTCAGAGGCACAGGTTCCGCACTCCAGGTGAGGGAGCTGACGCTTCCCTGGGAGGGTCTGTCTTTGCAGAAGGATATTTTGCAAACATCTACTGTTGCTTTGCCCAAACTTACTCCCTAAGTGTCTGGTCTCTTCTGCACCGTGTATGTCCTGGCTCTTGGCCAGCACTGTGGACAATCCTGCCAGGCTGCCCCACAGCAGCTGCTCTGAAGGTGGTGACTGACTGCGGAAGGAAACGCACCGCTCCCAGCCCAGCTGTCTGGTCACTGCAGCTCAAAGCACTCGGACCAGGAGGGAGCGAAACCCCAGCCGCCCGCCTGACAGCCTGTCACCTGAGCCCCTTGGAAAACACAATCAAGAACTTCCTCCTCGCTCAGAGCTGAGCTGGCCCGGTCCCTGTAAGCTCCCGGCCAGCTCTGGGCTTAGCCGGCCTCCCTGCTGAGTCTGCCCCTCCACCCTTTGTGCAGCTGGAGCCCCAGAAGGGAGTAATAATTAAAGAAAACTTTGTAAACGTTCAAACTGAATAAAACTGCTGTTGTTCAGTCTTCCTTTTCTTCTTTTTCTGCCATCTGGAGCCACAACCTGTCCGGTTTGCAAGCCCAGATCCCTGTCCTGTTTACTCCTGTCACTTGTCTGTTGCTCCTTTTCACTGGCGGTTCTCCACAGAGAAGGGATTTGCTGGTTATTTCTGTCCCCTCCCGTGCACGCCGGAGCCTGAGCAGCTCTTCCCTGCATCCTGGCTCCCAGGGCACCTCTGCATCTCCCCGCTTCCCATATGCTGCGAAGATATTCCTGCCTCCACCGCTCGTGAGCAAACTGCGCGTGCCTGGGCGTGCATGTGGCTGCTGCTTTTCTTGTCATGTCATCCCCACTGAGCTCCTGCCCATCTGAAGGGCCTGGAGGCCCTCTGAACCAGGTGTGCCTACGTTTAAAATACATTTTTAACGTAACAACTTTAAATACATTAAAATATAACATTAAAATACATTTTCAAAGTAAAAAAGGAAAACAGGTGGATGAAAATAAAGCAACAAAATAAAATGACCCCAGGCCTGATGGGTCAGGACTTCAAGTTACACTGACACTGCAGGTGGGTCCAAATCTCTGTGTCCTTGCAAGGGGAGTGAGGAGTGTCCTGGGTCACATTGTGTCCCCTAGATATACACGTTGAAGTTCTGACACCCACTACCTCCAAATGGGACCTTATTTGGAAAGAGGGTCGTTGCCTTAGATGTAATTAGTTAAGTGAAAATGAGATTATACTAGAGTATAACATATATTCTTCCAGAATTGCTCTTTCAACAAATGATTGTCTTCTTATTAGGTGCCAGGCATTGTCGGCATATAAAAATAAATCAAGCATCTAGATCTGTTCTCAAGAACCCCAGTCTGGCTATGGAGTCAAGGCCCCTTGTAGACTCATCTACACGGTGGATAGTACTGAGCATCCGAGAGGGGCTCAGAGCAAGTGCAGCAGGGGCACCTGTTCGGAAATCTGTGGAGGCTTCAGGGAAGAGGCGACATTGAGGTGCCAGTGGTGGTGGTTGGCTCCATGGAGGTTGGGGAAAGTAGATTGAGAACTTTTTTGTAGGGACAGGTGCCCCAAGACAACCTGTATATAGTAGATGTAACTAGTCAAGTTAAAATGAGGCCATCCTGAAGTAGGGTGGGCCCTCATCTAAGGTGAGTGTCCCTGTGAGAAGAGGGAAATTTGGACACAGATATGCACAGAGAAGACAATGTGAAGACACAAGGAGAAGGTGAAGGAATGAGGGCTGGCTTTACCAATGGGGAGATGCTTGACCCAACACTGGAGAAGAAGTGGTGTTTGTAAGGTGGAAGATGGTAGTGGTGTTCCAGATAGAAAGAAAATCATGTGCAGAGAGAAAGCATGCAGCCCTCAAGGAGAGTAAGCAAAGGCCAGATCATGAAAATCTTCAAATGGGACGGAAGGCGTGTGGACCCTCACGGAGCTGATGGTGAGCCTTTTCTAACACAGTGCAGGCTTCCGTGACTGTTGTCACATTCACATATTTCTCTGAATTGCATAATGTCCTGACTTCCTTTCTAGACTTAAAATATTTTTATATCTTTTTTTTTTTTTTTTTTTACTATATATGCAAAGCGCTTAGTTAAATGGTTTTATTTTGTGCCTACTTCATGAGTACTTGACTTCTGGGAAGTAATGGTTGCTTCCTCATCTAGCTTATTGAATTTACCCTACTGCTGGCATAGATCCATGGCTGAAAATGATTATTCTTGACTCAGGATGAGAGGAGCCTTAAAAGGCAATTGAATCATACCTGCAACTCATCAAAAGCAACCCTCCAACCTCCCAGCCCCTCCCTCTCCCACGCTCCCCACTTCCTGCTACCTTCAGCATTTTTGATATCCCGTCATCCAGATCCTGAGAGTCAGTGATAAAACAATCATCACTCGAAGTGACCCATTTTGGTTTGTTTTCTAAAGATAGAGGACAGGCACAGGAAACCAGAGCCTTCCAAGGTCTTCTTCAGGTGGTCCAGCACGATGATGCAAGAATCTTTTCAGGGAAAGAAGCAGCTCATCTTTCTGGAGGCGGTGTGGAGTGACCCTTGGCAGACGCCATGAAAGGACAATGGACAAGAAGGCTGTCTCCCCTGTTCCCCTCCTTTCTCCTCTGTAACCATGGCAGTTGCCATGGAAATCACACCCTTGTGATAGTTCCTTTTGACTCACAGCTGTTGAAATCACTAACATAGCATAGGAGAGTGGATTTTTTAATTTAAAGTGCATATATATATATATACATATGTGTGTGTGTGCGTGTGTGCCTATGTTTAAAAAAAAGGATCTCTCCTGTTATAACCATTCTGCTAGAGGCAGAAGCAGCTGCTCTGTCAAGGAGAGGTGTCTGCTGTTTCAGCAGCCTCTTCTTGTTAGTGAGGAGTAAGAAGAAGAGAAAGAAAGACAGAAAGAAATGGGAGAAAAAAGTCATTTATTGACCACCTGCTTAGTGCCAGGGACTACGCTAGATACTTAAAAATCAGTTTCTAAGTTAATTCCTCAATTTGATATCCAACCACTTTCTCTCTTTAGTATATGAGGAAACTGAGGATCAGAGAAATGAAGCGTCCAGTCTGGAATTTTGCAGTTAGTAACTGGCTGACCTGCCACTCAAACCTCGGTCTGCCTGCCACTGAACGCAATATTACTTCCACTACTTTATATTCTCCAGGCTGTGTCAAATTTTCCTTGAACTCTGTAGCCATGGACTCCTCCAATGTTTGCTGTGGAGTAAAGAATTTGGCCTTGCCCAAAGAAAGCTCTGGCCTTTGCCTTTGCTTCTGGGAGGTAATCTATGTGCTATTTGATAGGCTTGTCATTGTTTAGGTCAGGGGCTGGCTGGGGTGTGCCAGTTACATCTGAGGGTCTTAGGATGGGAGCTAGCCCCATAAGAAAGACAGAAAGATGACCATGTGATTTAGGGTGGGGCGTTGGATCAGGGAGTTTCAGTAGACCCGGAAGGTGAGATTATCAATCATGCCTACTTAATGAAGCGCCAATAACAACTCTGAACCCTGGGGCTCAGACAATTTTCCTGGTGGACCGTACTCCCTACGTATCATCACGCATCCATGCCAGGAGCTACGGGGAGAGGACAATGGAAGCTTTGCATTTGAAACCCTCTCAGATTCTGCCCTATGCATCTCTTCCTTAGGCTCATTTTAAACTGTATCCTTTCCCTTTAATCAACCATAACTGTGAGTTTCACAGCTGTCAGTGTGTCTTCTAGTGAATTATCCAAACTGAGGGATGTTTGGGGAAACCCCCAATCTACAGTCAGTGTCAGAAGTGAGGGAGGCCTTGGGGACTGTGCCCTCTAACTTTCTATTGGCTGAAACTCTCATATTTCTGTAAACTTTTTTTTAAACCCTGGTACTTTAGATTGTTTCTCAATCAATAAAGCAAACTTAATAAGGAGCTTCTGTGGATCAGGCTGTGCATACCACACATAGCGGAGGATACCTGGCATGCGATAGATCATTTCTAGCTCTTGGTATGAACAGCTGTCTCCTCCGAATCCCATGAGGCAAGGACTCTGATTTATAGGTTCATCTCCGTATCCTGAGTACCTAACACAGTGGCCAGTAGAGAGTAGGTACTCAGAAGTCTCTGTGACTATAAGCACAGATAAGTCTTCCAGTCTCAAAAACTCAAAATGCATGCTGCAAGGAGTTTAACAGAGCAACCCTTAGACTTCTACACTGGTGACATCTGGTTCCAAGAGAATGATGACTGTCTTAGTCAGCTTAGGCTGTCATAACAAAATACCATAGACTGGGCGGCTTAAACAACCGGAATTTATTTTCTTCAGTTCTGGAGGCTGGAATTCCAAGAGCAGGCTGCCAGAATGGTCCGGTTCTGGTGAGAGGCTCTTTTCTTAGTTTGTGGATACTGCCATCTTGCTGTGTGCTCACATGGCCTTTCTTTGAGGCGGGGGGGGGTGTGGAGGGAAACAGAGAGCAAGCTCTCTGGTGTCGCTTCTTGTAAGGACACTAATCCTGCATGCAGGTTCCAGCTCTAAGACCTCATCTAACCCTAGTCACCTCCTAAAGGCCTCACCTCCAAATACCATCACAATGGGGGGTTAAGGCTTCAGACCATAGCAATGACAATCTGAGGTAACCAGAGAGCCTTTGCAATGAAGTGAGACTGGTGGGAATGAGAGGGACGGAAAGCAGGGGGCTGAGGGCAGGGGCTGCAGGGTGACTCCCAGGGGCAGGGACTTGCATTTCCTCAAATCTCTAATCTGTCTCCAGTGGCAGAGGAAAGAGCTTGGAAAACACCTCATGTGTTCTTTGGTTTCCTTTTTTATTAAGACAAGTCATTAGGAAAATGGCAGAGAAAACCCCACTCTTCTGCCAGGTGTCCCTGTTCTTATCACTCCCACCTGATGAAGATGGCTGCCCTGGAAATTGACAGCAGTCCACAGCCTTCTGTCAGGGTGGAAGGACCCCCCTAAGCAGAGAGTTCTCCCTGGAACTCACAAAGCACTTAGCACAACTCTTGGTGAAGCATTCAGGAGAGTTAATGCCAGCGTTTCGCAGAAAAGGGAACTGAAGTTCAGAGAGATCAGATGGCCTGCTTGACCTGTCCCAGGGGGTCATGGCAGCCCAGTGGGGTTTAGCGTCCAGTCTCTGATTGCCAGGGGAGCGCTCCCTCCATTCCAGAACACTGCCTTCAAGTAGAGGGACAGAGTTCGCAGCGAGGAAAGTAACAGACTGCATGGTCAGCCCTTTGGGGCACATCTGGAAGGTCACATATCTTTAATAAGCACCTTCTTTTGTGTATTCTCACAGGATAGCCATCTGAGAGCTGAATTAATGCCATTGTCTGGTAGAAGAACATGGCAGAAAATGGCAACCCAAGACCGTTTGGAACAAACTGCTGAATTTCAGCCTCAATTTCAGCTGAGAAATCCTTCAAATCCTGTTCCATTCCTGTGAGTAGAAGGGCAGTTTCATATATAAATCACCTAAGTTTCCTTGGAATCTGTGGCCAGATGGATCACTCAAACGTAAGGACCAAGACTGAAAACCACTAGGGATGACTAAAGCTATCTTTGACCAAACATTTGGGTCTCTGCCATCTATTCTAAGAATGGCCATTTGAATAATACCAGTTGTGAATTTGCAATCCTTTTTATTTGTTCATCATTGATTAAAAATTTACCAGGGATAAAATGGCGACAGAGTCCCACTCTCTTCCCTCAAGGAGTTCATAGTCTAGTTGGATAGACATAAATGTAAATGCTAACACAATACAGTGAGATGGTAGCTATGAAAGATGCCAGGGAGCCTGAGGAAATGGTGCCCCGAGTTGTGCTGGGGTGGTCAGGTGGGTGCCAGAGGTTTCCTGAATGAGAGGACTTTTGTGCAGTCTCTTAAAGAACGAGTAAGAGCTCATCAAATTAACAAACACAAAAATACTGCAGGATGTCAAAATGGAATGTGCAGATTCACGGTGGCTGTTTGGAAACTGCACATATTTCTGCTGGGCTGGCACGTGGGTAGGTGGATTGAAGTAAAACATGAGGTCCATCTTGAATTATCCATCAACTGCTGTACCCAACCTCAGCAGAAAAAATTTGTAGATATAAGGTGATCTCTTACAGCAGTCAAAGCAGAAATGTGGCTGCTCCCCAAAGTTCTTGCCTGGGGAAATTTCCCAACCAGGAATTTTTTCCCTTAAGGAGCATGAGTTTACTCTGTTTCCACCCTGTAAAAGGTTTGCATTTGTTAGTTTCAAGCAAATAAAACTTAGTGCTCCCCAAACAATCTGTTATTATCCATCTTCCATTTACTGGTCCAACGAACACTGATTAAAGTGACCTAACGGTATGACTACTTCATTTCAGGATTTTAATGAACACGGAGGGAGAGAGAGCTGCAGGCATTTGGGGTGTCTTGAAACTGCTCCAATTTCAAGCTTTGGGGTGGTAATAATCTTTGTGAATTCTGGATCCAGCTCTTCACAATTCCTTTAAATATTTTTTAAGGAAAATGTAGCACTTCAAACCCAAAGTAAAGCTAAAGATGTACCATCAGTAGAGGTTTTTATAATGAAATGCAGGTAACAACTGCAAGCAAACTGTGAAAAAGAAAAACTGGCCTGAGAGGGTTATCAGCATTGCACTTGTACATTTTCAACCAGATTGTCAATTCTTTTCAGGGCAGGAGGAGAACCCCATTTCTTGGTTTTCTAATCAACATTATAAGAACAGAAACTGAGGGCCTACTAAACACAGAACCTTCTATTAGACGCTGTGTGGAGGACGAAGAGAGAGGTTTTGGGATCCTAGTAGGGAAGAAAGACATACATGGATAGATGAATTAAAGGATACACACAAATAAATGTCTTAGAAAGCTGATAAATTCATTTTCATTAGAGATCTAAATTGCCGAGTACAGAGAAAGGTGACATAAATTCTGTCTAGGGGACTCCCGGGGTGGGACATAGTGGAACGAACCCGAGGGGAAGGGAAAACCTTAACGGTAGGGTGACAGGGTGGGAGAGGAGGGTGATCACTGTGTCCCATTCCTGAGGTCCCGCAGACACACAGTCCACACTGAGTCCATACTTCCAGGACAGATGAAAGGATGGGTGGATTGGTCGATGATGAGCAGGTAGTTGAAAGAACAGATGATTCCCTGATTTGGATAGAATCAGCTGCTTGCAGCGTGAGAAGATAATTGGAAGTGATTTGACCAATTCAAACCACATTTGTCAGGTAAAGTTTGAAAGAGAGGGGAGGTGACATTTGTGAGCTCCTACTACAATGGCAGAATTGTTCTTAGTCTATTTCAATTATTTATTCTTCACGCTCACCCTCAAGCTGGATATTTTTGTCTCCATTTGACAGATAAGAAAACTGAGACTCAGGAGGCCATGTAAATTGCCAAAATCACACAACTCTTAAGCAGAAAGCCGCTTTCAAATCCAGGCCTGCGGAATGTGCCCTGGTCAAACCATCGCCAGGCTGAAGTTCCTGGGAGGGAGGGAGTTCACAGGTGGCCATGGGTCTGTATTCTAGGTAGGTGACTGCTATCTTTTGACAGTTTGGAGGCCCCAGGAATCTGATGTTGGGAGGGAACATACTTCTTCCCACCCTCCCCTGGTGTCAGTCACTCCCTGAGGCCAAGACCACAGTTTAGAAGGTGTCAGGCTGGTGGTGGTTCCAGCGGGAGAAAAGTGGGGGGGTTCTGATACCAACATGACTTCCCCTGAACTCATATATACCAATTAAGACAGCCAATGGAGCATAAAAGGAGTGGTGAAAACTCCTGTTCTAGCTACCACACAGGGCTGCGAGGAGGAAAGGAGAGCCTGGCAGTCTAAATGCCGAGGGCTTGTATTCTGTAGATGGCTGCACAGTGAGTTCTGATTCCTTTTCTAAGAAGCCATCCCATGGAGGAGTAAACATTAATCCACTGATAATGATAATCGGGTGCCACCCATGACAACACAGAGACATCCAGTGACTCCTCCTGAAGAGGACACATGGCGTGAGTTATTGTAGATGTGGACTGGGTTTCCCACCCATCCCAGCATTCCATACGACACCTCTGTGTGTGTGTGTGTGTGTGTGTGTGTGTGATGATGGCCATGGGATAATGACCAAAATAGATTCAAAGCCAGGTTGGCTTCAGTTTATCACTCTCACCCCAGCATAGCTAATTAGCCGAATAGGTGTTAATACAGCTTCTCATCTTTAATCACAGATAACAATAAAGTCAGTGGAGCACTACTGAGTATCAAAGATTGTGCTGGGCCTGGGCTTCTCACCTTTAAGTGTGCGTCAGAATCACCTGGAGATCTTGTTGAGTGTTAGAGCCTGGGCCCAGCCCATAGTGTCAGACACAGCAGGTCTAGAGTGGGACCCAGAGTTCAAATTTCTGACAGGCCTCCAGGTGAAGCTGAAGCAGCTGCTCTGGGGCCACACTGTGAAAACCACTGTCCTGGACATTTAATGTTCCCAAGCGTCTAGCATCTCTGTCAACTCAGCACTGGTTGATATTCCCCTGGGACGCACCGAAGCCTGACTGCCATGAGGGTAGTATTGGAGTGATCGGTCATCCTTGCCGTTCCAGGTCACACCCTGCTTTCTCAAGCACTGGGGAAGCAGATGGCAGTGTATTTGAAGTGAGTGATAACCAAATGACCCAAACACCTCTTGGTAATTGCTAATATGTGCTAAAGGAGTTTGGTGACGGGCATCTCTCAACACACAGAAATGCAACTCGGAAGTCATGCCTTTTCTACTATCAGAAGACAAAAAAGGACACATGGATATAGCCAATTCTTATTGATATGGATAGGTAGATAGATAGATAGGTAATGTACATTGATAGATAAGATAAATTAATATATAGTAATATATATTATATATATTGATATTGATATATACCTACATAAATATATGAGAGAGAGAATGAGAATGTTCCATAGCAACCAAGAAAGATCCAAACAAGGTAGCCTCAGGACTTAGGATCAGAGAACCAGTAAACCCACAGTGGGGGCAGGTGGCAGAACAGGGGCTAGTATACCAGAGTGAAAGGCAGAGGTCTGCCCAGGTGCCCAGGCAGCACAGAAATGGAGACTTAAGGATCAAACTGAGACACTATGATTAAATCATGGCGGAGAGCTTGGCTGGCTGAGGCAATATTTAAAGACAAAGGCTCTTGCCTTCATGTGTTTTATTGGTGAAAGATCCCGTGAGGAAAGTGACTTAGCACATTGCCTCATTCACTCTAGGTCAGAAATCTTTGTTTGTAAAGACTTAGGATCTATTTTCTTATGGTCCTTAGGTTCCTGCTTGCATGACTATTTGATAATAATTGTTTTCAAGGACTTCTCATGCATTCATTCAAGAAATATTTACTTAGGGCATGCTATGTTGCAGTCACTAAATGTGCAATGGATTAAAAGAGAAAGACAAGGTGTTTCCATCATGGAGTCTATTGTCTAAGAGGAGACCAGACATTAACCTAGTAATCCCCAAAATAGGTGAAATGATAATCCAGCTGTGGGAGATGGCTGTGTGAGACTATAACAGCATGTAATAGAGAAATTTAGCCTGGACTGGGCAGTTGGAGAGAATGTCTGTGAAATTCGACCCACGCACTGAGACTTCAAGAGTGAATAGGACTTCAGGAAAGCAGAAGCCATAATTTGCTTTCCCACTTTCAGTAGTAGTACCCCATTTTATACTCTCAATGGCTCTGCATGGTGGATAGGGTTATTCCCAGTTTAGAGGAGGGAGCTGAAGCTAAGCTAGGTGATGAGGCCTTAGGGTCACAGGACCAGGAAGTAGCAAATCAGATTCACACCCTAGTCTTCTGTGAGTCCAGAGCACTATCTTCAATACCTCATCATTATTTTGTATGAGAAAAAATACTTGAGGGTACAGATGTCCGAACTGAAAGGGATCTTAAAGAAAAGATAATTCAAGTTCCTTGTGGTATGAGTGGAAATTAAAGAACTGAGATCAAAAAGGAGTTGATTTCAGTCATGGACGGAGAGGCAGAAGCAGGGCAATTTCCTGACCCCACATCAGTGTCCTGTGGTCAAGTACATGGCCTGGAGGGACCCCTCCACTAGTCCCAAGCTCCCCCACTCCCCCCTTGCAGCTGATTGGTGCACAACTAACAGCGGGCATTCTCCAACCTCAGCAGGCATTGGAATCACCTGGAGTACTTGTTAGACAACTGTTGGGCCCAGCTCCAGAATTTCTGATTCAGTAGGTCTGGGGTGGGGCTGAGGATTTGCATTTCTAACAGGTTCTCAGGTGATGCTGACATTGCTGGTCCCAGGACAATGCTGTGAGAACCAGCTGCTGAGCTGGACCACAGAAAATATCTGTGATGAAAGTGGCTCACATTTTGGAACCTGACGTATATCGAAGTGCCTCAAACACTTTGAGCCTAGTTAGGTAACTACCAGTCTTGTCAAAGCCCTCTGCTCCTGCTCACAATTCTCTCTCATCCCAGGTTAGCTAGTCCATTTTTGCATCCAAATCCCATGTATCCTTTGATATCCAATTCAAATGGCACCTTCTGCTGGAAACTTCCACCATCCCTCTTTCCCAATTGAGATTTGAGCTACAGTGAACTTGCCTGTCACCTTGTTCGTCTCAGCTTTGATTTCATCACAGTCTCCCTATTACAGTTATCAGTTTGCAGAGATCATATCTAATCCATTTTATATTCTTACATAGTGACTTTCTAGTGTCTAACACAGTCTAAGCCTCTAATATACATGTATTGAATAGAAATGTTAAACCTTGAAAATCATTAACCACATATTTTCACATTTTGCACTTCTGATAGGTTCATGAGGCAATTTGAGCAGGAATATTTTGCCCGTAGTTTTAGAAGAGGATAAAGGACACACATACAGAGATTGTAAACGACACACTCAAGCACCCTAACTATGCAATCTTGGGTCCCTGCAAAACACGATTGGTGCGTTCAAATCTGCCATGGAGGAGCTCTTACAAAGGAGCGATTTATAATGATGTGGGCAGTGTTCAGAGAAAACAGGGATGAAGCAGGACCCTGGGATGAGAAGCTATACCCCGCTGGAGTGGCCGCTGAAACCTAGAGAAGGCATCATGTGGAAAGGGTCCCCTGAGAAGAGCTGTGGCCCTCGGTAGAGGAAGTTATCGCCCTGCACTGACCTGCCAAGAAGGCAGCTGAACATATGAAATCCCCCACCTCACTATCCATCCCCCACCCTCACCTCTTGCACTTGCCTCCCAATTGTCAAGCTCAGCTGGCAGGCAGAAGGTGAAGGATCCCATCCTCTGGGGCCATGTCCATGGGCCTCCAGCACAGAGATGAGTGGAGAGGGTGGACGGCAGGTGTGGAAGGACTGATGAAAGACATCCCAGGCATTGATTCCAGCCTCTGATTTCTGCGCATTTTCTCCTCAACACCGCTGCTTCAACAGACTCATAAATCTTCCTGTTAAAAATGTCTACTACATGGAACGTATATGGTTTATTGATAAAGACAGGGCAGTTTAATTAAATTTTAGATGGAATTGCTTTAGAAAAAGGCTCATTTTAGAATTCACACTTTCAGACAAACTTTCTGCTTTATGGGTATGAGTTTCTTTTAAAAAAAAAAAGTCAACAAACCATAGCACTGAAAACGTTGTTTCCTGCTAGCTCATTACAATCTGCCTCACCGAGAAGATCATACATTTGCACTCTACGGTAGGACTTAACATGCGATGGGATAATGATAGGAAAATGAAATGAATTTCAACAAATGATCAAGGATGCAGTTTCAAAAGACTGGTGGAATTCTTAGTACAATAACGTTTTTTTTTCTAAGTCATGTATATTTTATGAGTCTGAAACAACTTATTCCAATAAGTCTTTGGGCTATGGAAGCAGAAAGGGAACACGATGTAATGTAGCATAGCATAATATATGAAGCAATCATTCAAACATAGCTTGCAGTACATCCGTCAATAAACTTCCACTGTATTGAAGCTAGTGAAGTGTAGGATATATTCAAGCAGAAGATGTTTATTCAACGCATTGTAAAAAATCCATTTTTCTTCGGCTTGCCAAATGTGCCTGAGAGTTATTACTAATTTATCATGAAACAGCAACCACCAGTGTGATATAAGCAAGAAAAACTGGGTAATTTCTCATCCTGTTCTTTTGGACCTTAATGAGATGCCACGGGGATGTGATTATAATGATTGTGGTCCACAGGGTGGGGTCATGCCTTGACTCAATGGAGGTTCAGATAGTGCTGAGAACATGGGCATGGGTGTCAGAAGACCTACGTTCCACTTTCAGCTCTCCCAGGAGCCAGCTGGGCCACCCTGAGCCTCAGGGGGAAACTGAGAGAACTAAAATGTGAACTTGGAAGTCCCCTCCAGAGATGGAGTTTATGATTCCTAGGTGTGTTGGCAAACCTGTGTGCACACTGTGTTGTGTTCCATAGTCTCTTCCCTGGGCCCCCAGCCTGATCATCTCCTAGCAGAGAATGCTCACTGCCCTCAGGATTTGACTGATAGCACCTCCTTCCTACCGACCTCTGACCAGCTCAGATGACAAGGTGTTCTGTAGAGAAAGCTGGTGTGGGAAGCCCAACAGTGGCTCTAGGACAATTTCAAGTTGGCGAATCTTGAACAACGGTGGTTGTATTAGTTTTCTACCGCAGCAAAACAAAGTACCACAAACTTAGTGATTGACAGTTACCATTTCATGGTTCATGTGTGTCAGAAATCCAGGTCTAGCTGAGCTGAGTCCTCTGCTCCAGATCTCCCAAGGCTGTATATGAGACATCAGACAGTTGCTTTCTCCTTAGGTGCTTGGAATCGTGGTTGCTTGCTTCTTAAAGGTCAGCCAGAGAGCATCTCTCTCTTCAGGAAGGGGCCAGGCCATCTTTCAAGAGTTTTAGCCTGATTAGGTATTACCCAGCCAGTATAATCTCAAATTTGATTAAGGTGAGGTCCCAACTGATTTGGGGCCTTGATTACATTTGCAAAATCCTTTCACCTTTGCCATGTAACAGAACCTAATCATGGAGTGACACTCCTTCATGATCAGAGACACCTCTGTCCTTAAGGACAGGAGATTATACAGGGTGTAGAAAACCCCAGAGGACTAGGATCTTGAGGACCATCTTAGAATTCCATATGCTAGACCTGAAATAAATACTTTCTATAGTCCACTTATTTTTCAAGACCAGGAGCTCTAACTCTATTTCCTTGAAAAAGCATTTGCAATCAGTGCTCTCCTCCTCTCAATTCTTCTGGCATGGTTAGGCCAGCTCTTGGCTCCCCAGGACAGACTGCATTTTGCTGATAGTTTATCATTTCTCTGCTTGGTTTCTCCAAAATCATCTGTAAATTACTTAAGAGCAGAGATCAGGATTTTTAAATCTTTGTATTCATGTTCAGCGTATTATCTTCTATATAGCAGATACTCAGTAATTAATGATTGGTTGCTAGTATTAAAAAAGCACTTGACATGTACGCAGTTCTTTAAAGTTTATAAATCACTTTCATGTAATTTACTTCATCTGATAACTCTGCCAGGTGAATACAGAAGAAATTAAATATTATTTTCAAGATAATTTATTGAAAGATGGTTTAGTAGCCAAAAAATAAGATGTACTTTGAATTAGCTAGGTTATCAAACAAGTAACATAAGTAAAAAGTGCAGAAAATAATTTTCATCTAAATCATACCTTCCCGGGCTTCTGTTTTTTTGCTATTACTAGAATACTTCTGGGAGAGCAAAATCTTTCTTTGTGTTTATTGATAGGTACTCCACTCTTTCATTTATCTTGCACCACGTATCAGTTAGCACTTCTGTATTTAAGAAAATTGCTTTGGGGGAGGGATGCTCAAAAGGACCCAGGGAAGAAATCAGCATAGACGCCACTGCCCTCGTTTATAAATGTGTTTCCTCAGCTTTATTACCCCTAGACGTATTTTAAAATGAAAATATGAAAATAGTATAGAATTGTTTAATGTGGCAGAACTAATGTCATGAGAGAAAATAAATGTAAATCTACAGATTTCATGAAAAAAAATAAATGAAACGCTGCCATAGCAAACGATTCACTTAAGATCATGAGCCATGAGCGATCACATCCACTGGCCGATGTATGCTGCTCGCTTCTCACTCTTGGTTCAGTTCATGGCTCACCACACATTGCCTGAGATGCGGGAGACAAGAGCAGTGGGGCTGAGTCTTTCCCTTAAGGAATTTATACCTGTCTTGAGGTTTCATGAAGAGAACTAAAATCCCAGGTGAAAAGTGTGAGGTCAGAGGGAAAAGCAAGTTGCATTTTGAGTCCCAGGAAAGGGACTGACCCCTGAGGAGGAGAAGAGGACATCTCATCTGGAGGTTAAGGTAAAAAGGGATTGTTATGGACTGCTTGTGCCCCTCCCCAAATTCATATGTTGAAACCCTCCCCTCCCCAGCATGTGATGGTACTAGGAAGAGGGGACTTTGGGAGATAATTAGGATTAGATGAGGTCATGAGGGTTGAGCCTTCACTAATGGAATTAGTGACGTTATAACAAAGGCCCCAGGAGTTCCCTTGCTCCTTCTGCCATATGAGGATACAGCAAGAAGTCAACAGTCTGAAAGCCCGGGAAGAGGGTCCTCAGTGGAACTCTCCCAGGCTAGCACCCTCATCTCAGAATTCCAGATTGTAGAACTGTGAGAAATAAATTTCTTTTGTTTATAAGCTACCCAGTCTGTGGTATTTTTGTTCTAGCGGCCTGGGCTGACTAAGACAGGAAGAACAACATTCTAAGCAGAAGGAATACCACCTACAAATGAAGAGAGGTATGAGAAAGCTCAAGATATGTTGAGAAATTCAAGTAGTTTGGTGGGGCTAGAGCAAGGAGGTGGGAGAGGGTGAGTGAGTGAGAGATTGGACTGAAGAAACAGGCAGGGGAAGAGCATTGTGGGGGACTGGAATTGGCCACCCCAAGATATGTCTCTTTGGCATGGGGATTATTTTGGGCTGGTTACTTTTAAAAAAACTGCAGGCAGGAGAGAAACTCTGAGAAGCAGAAGTTACCCTTTGTTAAGAGACATTTACGTGTGTAAAGGAGATCTCCATCTGTAAAGGTGTCTCCCTCTCTGTACAGGAAGAAGAGTGGATGACCTTATCTCCAGAAACTCTTATCAATGTGGAAGGCATGGACTTAAATCTGCATAACAACCTTATCCTTGTTTACTGTGCTTTTCTGGTAATCTCCCATAACGGACTTTCCTCTCCCCCAAAGTCCTCCTTTGTCTTCAGCTGAGGGTGGTGTTTAAGGTGAGAGCTTCTACTATTTTGGCAAGTTGCTCAGTTTTCCAGAGCCTCTCCCATGTATACATGTTATAAAGCTTTGTTTAATTTTCTCATGTGAATTTAATTCATTGTCTGGCCAGAAGGACCCAGAGGTAGAGGAAATGTCTTTCTCCCCTACAGCATAAGTGACAAAATATAGCATGCCAGGCCGTTTACACTTCAGAAGTATGCCAGTGGAGATCCACTGTCATGGGAAGGATGAATTTTAAGGATGTAAGTGATAGAGACAGAATGACCATTAAAAATATATTTCTAATAATATGAGTCAGAAAGTGTCAACGCTTAAGTAAAGCAATGATATTGAGGAAATCAGATTCAGTATTTTTAATGAATAGAATCCATAAGATTTGCTGGTTAATTCAATGGTCGTGGGTCACAGTCAGGGAAACTGAAGGAAAAAATGGTGAGACCAAGATTTCTGACTGAAGTAACTTGTGGTTGTTGAAACTTGTTGTGATTAGGAAAGACAGGAAGAAGCAGATGCTGTGGGGAAAGAAAGAAATTATTTTTTAGAGCCGTCCCTCATGGCCTAGTGGTTAAATTTCGGCACAATCCTCTTTGGCGGCCTGAGGTTGGTTCCCGGGCACAGAACCACACCACTTGCCTGTCAGTAGCCGTGCTGTGGCAGCAGCTCACGTAGAAGAACTAGAAGCACTTATAGCCATGTAGTGGGGCTTTCTGGAGGGAAATAAATATATGTATTTTTATAACGTTGAATTGAGGGCATCTGTGGGCCCCCAGTGGAGGTGGAGCAGGCAGTTAGACACAAAGTTCTGAAGGTTTGAGGAGGGTTTAGGCAAAAGCCAAATTTAGGAGTCATGGACAAATAGAGAGAGAGAAAATGATAGAAAAGCTTATTGATATTGTACCCTTGAACCTATCATGTCGTTGAAAGGTCTCTGCTTTGGAGTGGCACTTTCTCTCCAGCAAGGCTCTCCACTCTACTCTGCTGTCTCCACTCCAGGCTCAAGGAGATCCTTACGATGACCTATGACGAGTGTAACTAACAGCTAGTCTATGTCTCGTATAGAAATGAATATTTGCTCCCAAATTGTTTGACTCTATATCCCAGTGATAAACGTTCTCTTTGAATCATGTTATAAATTGTGTCAAATCATTATTTAGAAATTAAACTGTCCTCCAATGAAACATAAATCATGTTACATGATTCAAATTATAGGGACAACTTGAGAAACTTAAAGAATCTGTTGTGGGTCTCACCTGGGCAAACAACTCCTCTCATGTGGCTGAGCCAGGCTGTCAGCCGAGAGTAGGGAATGCTGCAGGGTGAGGGGACCATATGACACAGACTGTTACAGATGGACGCTGTGAAAACCCAAGTCAAAGTTGTACCAGGACAGGGGGCAGGAGCAGGACTGAAAAATCAGAGGCAACCTTCAAGAATGGGTCAGAGAAAACCTTCCAAATGGGGCAGATTATATCCCTTGGTGGGTTCTGCGCCAACATGCGGAGGATTATGTGTAACTACTGCCCATGGAAGTGAGGGGCCTGTGGCTTGTCGCATCGGCTGTCAGCCATATGGCGTGTGTTTGCTTCAAACTAGACTAACTAATACAGTCAATGATAAATTATCTTTCCTTTTTTCTCTAAGTTTCTCTAAACTTGCTGCATGTGGGTTGCAAAATTGACTTTTTGCTTCCTAGAAATTAACACAGAGAGGGAAAAAAAAAAAGAGCAGCTAAAAAATTCACAGATCCATAAAAATAAATACACAAAATGTTCTCTTTTGTGTATCCAAGAGAAGCAAATCTCTATGTAATTCTAAAATCATAGAGAGGGCATCATGTAACAGAATGTTCAACATTTCCAACAACATTCTCTAGGTGTGTGATGCTGAGTTCCAAAGGCCTGTCCTATAGAACACTCTTCTACTCTGTGTACTTTCTAAAGAATTTCTGATGCTGTGTGGGAGTTATCAACATTTTTGTTTAAAAGGCACAGGAAACGCTGTCCTCCCTGGGTTTTGTGTCTGACTCCCCTTCAAGACTATGATTTGCTGAGGTCAAGAAGAATATCGACTTGTTTCATCAGTAAGTAGCTGAGTGACTATAACGAAGTTGTTAACCGAGTTGACTCGCATATAATGTGGATGCAAAATCCTGTGGGATGACTTGATGTGCGTGTATACAGACACACACATATTTACACACAAACACACATGCAGCTTTTTTGTAAGTTATAAAACATTATCGTATAGGGTGCTAATGTTTATATGCTCAGATAATAGCTCCTGATGATTTGAACTCGTCTTTCCTGCGTCGAGCCTCGGATAGCGAGGAGAGGACCGTGTTATCACGGGTTCTCCCCACGATGCATCGCCTCACATTTGCCCACACTGAGCCTCAGCTGCCACTTGCCACCCACGCAGCCCGCCTGGAGGACTCTTTTTGCTGCCGTCTATCCCTGTCAGCTTGACGTCTTTCTGTTCGATAGCATTTTTAGCATTGTCTGCAAACTTGGGATTGACATGGCACACCCCCTCTTCTGGATTAATAAGCAAAAGAAGAAATAAGATTTATCCTGACAAGTATTTCAAAAACACTCATTTATTCTTAAACATTTTTAAGCGAACTCGTTTTTAATGTCCATGGTGAATTTTTTTGTTTTTAGCAGTCTCATGATAATTGAAATTTGAGTAATTTTACATTTCGATGTTTGTTAAAATGCTTGCAAAGGAAAATTAAAATTATAGTGACAAAATATTGGATCTGAAAATGTCATAGGAGACCTTAAGATGAACACAGGCCTCTGAAGAAATCCTTAGCACGAAGTCCCAAGATCGATTTAAAAGGCAGTGTCACAGAGAGAGACAGAGACAGAGAGAGAGTGAATGGGAGACACAGGGGGAGAGAGAGAGGTTAAAAGAGAAGAGGGGGCAGACTTCCCCTGAGCACGGGCTGAGCAGGGCCCCTGCAGGCTCTGCGGAGGGGCTGGCAAGAGCAGTGCAGAGGGTGTGCTTCCCAAGGAGTTGGCTGAACTCTCCCCGTTTCCTGTTTCAACTGCTGTTCCCTGCAGCGGGGAGACTGTTCCCCAAGGATCCCGGGGGATCAGCTGTTCACAGCCGGGCAGACCCTGGCCTCTCTTCACCACTGTTGTGTTCACCGTCCAGGGAGCCCCACAGGGCATGCATTTCCGCACATACTAACCTTTACCACCTGCCTAAATCCCAGAATTGGAACATTTGGAACTAAACCAGCATTTTAAATGGGGTTATGGCTTCGTGGAGTCTAACTGCCTCACCCCTGCGCACAGCCCCTGTTGGCCTAGGGGACTTGGGGCACAACGGTATCCCACACAGTGCTCAGGCTTACGGCTCAGGATGACGACACCCTCCTAGCCATGGTCTTGTCTCGGGAGGCCCCCAAATCAAAATGCATGTGAAACATATGTGAAGGGCTAGTGAAACATGAGTGACAATCATTATTACCATGACAGTAAATATTCTATTAATTAGCTATTTAGGGAATATCAGAGACGTTTCTGGCTCCAAAAAGTACTGAAATTAGACGGAATGGCTGATTCACCCACACCCAGCTCAGCAGTCTTTAAATTTGTGGTTTGTTTCCATTTCCTTCCTCTGAATTTCCTACTCTCTGGAGTTTTCTGGATGGAGAATCTGAAGCCTCTTCAGTCCTTCAGAAGTGACTTACATATGGGCAGCTTTTGTGAACACCTGTTTTCTCTTGAGCCAGGAACTTACATGTGAGATTTTTTCTTCCTAAAATACAATTTTGTGCAGTATTCGGTTATCAGATTCGTGGAACTCAGTTTGTTCATCTGGAAAATGGATGTAACCGTGTCCGCCCGACTCGTTCCACAGTGTTTCTGTGCCATTTTGCGCTATGCCTAAATTACGGATTGGCCTGAAGCGTCTTTTCTGGAAGTGCCCTTGTGATGAGCTCCTGTGCAAACATATGCATGTATAGCATCAAGAACCTGCACATGTATTTTTAAAATGATATCATTGCCATCAGCATTTGATCAACAACAATGTGTCAAACCACCAAGGGGCAGAGTGATCAATAAATTAAAATATGTAGGATGATCCCCTACCCTCATGATGCTTGTCAAGCTGCATCGGAGAGAATGAATTCCAAAGCCAGATCACCTGGTGCGGGTTCTGGGCCGGCCACCTACTTGCTGGGCGACTCCAGGCCAGATGCTTCACTCCCCATGCCTCAGTTTCCACATCTGTAGAGTGGCCACAGCAACCATCACTAAATCATGGGGCTGTTAGGAGGATTGAGCGAGCTAATTCGTGTAAACCACTTTGAAGAGTGGCTGGCATAGGATAAATGCTATATAAATGTTTCTTAAATAAATAAAAAGCAGATGATAGAGTGAAGGAGACAAATGTATTTCATATAATTGCAGTGCAATCTAAAAATTACCAGGAAAAGAGTGTGTAAAGTGCTACGGAAGTTACAGGAAGGGATGACTGACGGGATGGAATAACGGCAAGGCATCCCCTTGGTGTGCAGTAGGGGTGTCATTACATGGTAGTCATATGAGGACAGGCCAGGGGCCGAGAGTGGGCGAGAGGGAGGCAGGAGGGCCAGCCCTTCTGGTCATGAGGGGGACTCAGGCTCCTTCCTCCTGTTTTAATGGCAGGCTCTCTTTTGCAGTTTTTGCTCTAAAACCTGAAGTCCATGGGGACGTGTTTGCTTGATGTGGGCTTCCCCTAAAAGAGCATTTGACTGAAGATAATGCTGGCACACCCAAAGGCTGCATGACTGCAAATATCTGCCAGTTCTATTTCTGAATATTGACATATGTCCACAGTCTACAGAGGGATGCTTTGGGGAACCGATTAGAAACAACGGAATCTAAAATGTGACCCAGGACGTACTGATTCCCAGGGGCCAACAGCGCTCAGTACTGAAGCCCAGTGGCCCAGTGGATGTAGATATCAAATCTCTTCCTCCAGCTGCACATTTACAAGCAGGGACTCCAGCGCTGGCAGGCTTCGCAGCTCGCTTTTCAGAGGGCGCCCATCTCAAAGAATGGGAGGGCTTCTGCACTTGCTTTGACAAACCCATAGGTAGCTTTGGGACAATGGCTCCTGTCTCTTGTAATTGTTCCTTAGACAAGTACTCTCCTGATTGGAAAAGTGATGATTTTATTTGATTTTATTTTTAGAAAAAGATCACCGAGCACTGGATCTGAGGACAGCTGGAGTGCGTGGGACGTGGGACGCTATTTTTTCCTCGCTGTTTTGGGAACCAAGCAGATGGGTGGCCACTTGATTATATCAGGGGCCATGTACGGTGCCTTCCAGCTGTTGGTCATGTGACCACGTTTACTATGGGCCAAGGGGAGAATTTCCCTTCTGTTTTCCATTTTCCCTTGGTCCTCAGCGTCTCTGAGCTGTATTTCTGGGCTGCTGAAAGAACATCTGCCTGCTTCTTTCTGAAGTACGCAGCCATGGATTCTCTACAGGACAAGAATTGCCAAACGCCTTTTGTAAAACACACAAAGAGACTTTGCAGCATTCGGGTAACCTGAGCAGAATCTGGGCTTGTTCAAGGAAGCAGGGCCGTGCACTTTTTTCCCAGCGTCTGCAGGTAAGACAAAGCTGAGGAATCAAGAGCACTTGGCCCACAGCAGAAGATTTGAAGCAACGCTCCAGCAATTACAGGAGGGAGGTCTGAGAGGAATCCTTCCTGCGACCACTAGGTGTTTCTCTGCTGTCTGATTGTAAACTGGTGATAAAGAGATACCACTTTTTATGCATATTGGCACTTTACAGTTTGCAGAGAGCTCTATGCTTTACACGTCACAAATGTGGTTCCATATACTCTCAGCTACATACCAAGTACTGGGGCCTCGTTTGCTCTCAAGTCAGTCCATCCTCAGACATAGACCCAACCGTTCATGGCTGACCAGGTATAAAAATCTGCCCGTACAATAAGAGCATCTGTCAACGTGTGGGTGACAGTGGAGTAATGTTGTGACATGAATGGGTCCTGGTCTGAGCTGCTCCACAAACCATCCAAGCCACAGTCTACTCACGTGTTGGAAGACAATTATTCTCTTCCTTGTGGACCTCACAGGGTTTGGGTGGATCGGATGAAATTGTATGTGAGAAACTGTCTTGGAAATGATAACATTTTATGCTCATGTTGTTATCAGTAGAGTGGTCTAATGCCGACACGCTCTCAGGCCTACCGTGATTTTGAAACTTCATCAAACAATAAACGTGGGATTCTCAAATGTCTTACCTCCTTGTGAAAATGAGGTCACTGTACATCATTGGTCCTCTGGCGTGTGCCTTAGAAAAGGGCCTGAACAAACCGCGGTGGACAGAATTCTGCCTCTCTGGTGCTCTGTGCTTCCCATGATTTCCCTCCCTGTGTTTCCTCGTTACACCTGACGAAGTAGCTGGACCCCTGTGAAGTAGGTAACACCACTGCCATGTTGCCTCTGAGGAACCAAGCCTTAGGGACTTAGAGATTTCCCAGGGACTCATCAAGTAATGGGGAAACCAGGATTTGAACCCATGTCTCCTGGCCCTGCCACGTGAGGCATTGTCAGGGGGCTCTGCAGTGCGAGCCAGCATGCTCTGGTTCAGCCTTCACTGTGGGAACACATGCCGCTTTAGGAAGCCTCTTCCTGTCTCTGCTTGGTCACGTCAGATTTCATCTCTGCTTCCCAAGAGTCCCCGTGGGAAGGTGACTTGAAGCCAGTTTTGAGTTTTTGTAGAAACTTCTCCAGTGTAAGGCAGGTACTCAGGGGTGGGTGCAGACTAGATTTTACAAGTACATCTGTTCTGTTTATTTTTGCTTCTTTGCAGTATTATCAACTTCTGCTCCATATGGATGATCCATATTGTGCCTTGGTGAAATGATACCACATTATGCTTTTATGCCTTTATCATCAAACACTACTCATGAAAAAATCACCAGGTTTGCCTAGGTTCATCTGTTCAATTTATTTTTCCCAAACTTTATTTTGAATAAAACACCTACGGTAAATGTGATTTATGTAAATGAATAAAACAAAACTGTTATATAAGCTTTTTTGACATCATTCAGCCCCGTTCTGTCGGGGTGCCACTATACAAAATCTTCTGGCAGCAGCTTTCCATAGGATTATATTATTTCTGAAATCGCAGAGCCAAAGAGATAAAACTATAATATACTTTCAAATGCTTTAATTGAATTTTTTCTCCTCTCCCCAAGCTCCCCATATGGAGGAACTCCAATATTTTAAGAGAAGCTTTTGCTTATGAGAATCTTGCAGCACTATTCCTAGTGCTTGTAGCTATTCCTCTACCTCAGACTCTCTGCATTTCTCTATTTTTCTCACACCTCGCTCCCTGATTTTATTTAAAGAATGACAATCCATCTTTCTTTTTTTTTTTCCTTCTTTATTGTTATATTTTCTTGCTTTCTACCCCCTGGGACCCTGAATGGAAGAATCCCCATTCTCTGAGCTTGTGCTCGGGCCCAACTCCTGTGTCCTGGATTTACACGCGTTATCTCACTTATTGCACGCAACACCCGGGTCTGGGAGGCATTCTTATCTCCACCGGGCAGATGGGAAATGAAGGCTCGGGGAGCTGAGGGCCTGACCAGCTCAAGGGCCGACAGCTAGACTTGCAGCATGTCGCTGAACTTGTGCACACCCACATGGCCGCAGGCAGTCCGGGAGGATGAATGCCTTTGCACCAGCTCTCCTCAGGACACGGACCCCTCTGTGCGGCTGACGCCTGGGGCAGCTTGCAGTGTCTCCTGCTGGCGAAGCCATGCACATGGCTGGGCTTCCCACATGGCAGACCTGTTGGGTCATTCTTGCCCCAACATTCTACACAGTGAGGAAACTGAGTCCCAGAAGGGGAGTCATGACCTACCCAGAGCAGCACATCTGGTAACGGGAAGCGGATGATTCTGAGATCTTTGAGCTCTGTGTCCAACATGCATTTCCTAAAATCCAATAGTCAAAGACCCACAGTGACCCGCAATGAAGAAGTAAACAATTGATTAGTTCACAAAACAGTAATTTACAAGACTTTCTTAAAGCAGACATTTTCCATCAAATGGGGTAATAAATATTTACGTTTGAGATAATGTATGTGAAAGGTTTTGCAAATCATATACTACTAAAATACATGTTATGATTGTAAATGTGAAGGACTGAGAACAAAAATGAATCAAACTGTTTTCCCTCATAAACGAATGTCAATTGGTTTGTGTACCTTTTGCTCTTTCTTCCACATTTGTTGGGAGATCTGTCTGCTACCAAAAGCTGGACTTACATTACTATTGAGATATCCCCTACTGGATTTTTCAGAATTATTCAGATATTTCTGTAAACTACAGACACAATGTCCAGCAGTTCTCTTGTGGATTAGCCATCAGGAAACGCGCTCGCACTACGGTCATCCCAGAGGCTGTATATCCCTGGAAAGTTCATTAGAATGACAACTCTCCATGTCCCAGTGTCCCTGGATCCAGGATGAAAAGACTTGAATATTTTTGAAAGTCTCTCTCACTGCAGAAGAGCAGGAAGCTATAGAAAAAAGACACTGGAGTGGAAGAGAGCTAGGAAGTGGCTTGTACTTTCCAGGCCATAATATGACATGAAATTAGCTTAGCCTAAAAAGTAGTCAAGAGAAAACTGGGTCTAATCTGTATTTGTCCTATGGTAACCACAAAGAGTGGTTGTACATTCAGTTACTGCCAAGCAGATATCTGAGCATTACTATTTTGATACTTTCTTTGTGTGCTCAAAACTCATGCCCAGCATCGGTGTTTGGGGATTGAACTGATTTCTTTTCTTTCTTTCTTTTTTTTTTTTTTGAGGAAGATTAGCCCTGAGCTAACTGCTGCCAATCCTCCTCTTTTTGCTGAGGAAGATTGGCCAATCCTCCTCTTTTCGCTGAGGAAGATTGTCCCTGAGCTAACATCCGTGCCCATCTTCCTTTACTTTATACGTGGGACGCCTACCACAGCATGGCATGCCAAGCGGTGTCATGTCGGCACCCAGGATCCGAACTGGCAAACCCCGGGCTGCCAAGAAGCGGAACGTGCAAACTTAACCGCTGCACCACTGGGCCTGCCCCTGAACTGATTTCAATTATGGAAGTGGGGGTTCCATTTGCTTTTATTTCCCCCTTTTTGTGGCCACATCTCTACTGCAGGAAAAAGAATATTCTTCCTATTGCCTGAAAACACTGCTGAAAGCCCCTCACCAGCTCGGACTGGGCTGCTCGTGGCGAGAGGATTAGTATGAAGTTGTTCCTTTTTAAAGTGAGATTTATTTGTCATAGTCATTGCTATCCTACACGAGGTGATATTTTTCCTTCTACACAATGAACATTCGATAATTAACAATGTAACGCCTGGCCCAGTAGCTCTTCGCGGCCTTGGCCCAAGAGCTTGAAAGTGTTGGAGTCATGGAAGTCTTTCTGAAACTTTTTACCTTAGTTAAGAGCAAAGATTGAAGAAAAGGTACCCAGGAAAAGGTAGAGACAAAATTCTGGGTCCTGAGCTACGGTGTAGCAGCAATGCTCCCTGTAAGCATTGATGATGGTGCATGACCCCTGTAAGCGTTACTGTTTTAACACACTCAAGGTTCTCCACGTGGATCTCACGTCATGCTTGTTCTTCCATTTTGTAGGTGATACAACAGAAGCTCAGAGAGATCTGGAACTTATACCGTTTGTGCTTTTAGAACCCTCGGGTGTTCTCACTCCCAGATCACTGCTCTCTTTTCTCTTTCTCCTGCTTTCTCAATCCTTTCCCAGATTTGCATCCCTTTTGTTTCTAATTTGGTGTCCTGCTCGTGCAGAGAGATTATTGGGCTGGTTGTTAGACTCAATATTCTCACAGAGGGACTCAGCAAGGGTATCCTGGGGCCACTGGTGGGACCATTTATTCAGTGGTTACTGAGCAGCCTCTCCCTTACACCCTGTCTCTGGCAGGCAAAGAATGAATCACACGTTTGATTCCAGGATGCTGACTGACCCTCATTAGCTCCATGGGCAGAATCAGTTCTCCCAGATTTTGCAACAGAGTAGAGAGACTTGCTCCTCCCAGAAAAACATAAATCAACAAACGAAAACAAGAACTTTTGGGGCCGGCCCCGTGGCCGAGTGGTTAAGTTCACGCTCTCTGCTTCGGCAGCCCAGGGTTTCACCTGTTCGTATCCTGGGCAGGCACATGGCACCACTCATCAGGCCATGCTGGGGTGGCGTCCCACAGGCCACAACTAGAAGGACCCACAACTAAAAAGTATACAACTATGTACCCAGGGGCTTTGGGTAGAAAAAGGAAAAAATAAAATCTTAAAAAAAAAAACAACTTTCAAACGGTAACTTGCAGCATATTGGCTGGTGTTGGAAAAACACAGGGTGGCTTTGGGAATGACATTTAACCTTACTAACCATATTTTTCTTTCTAAAAAATGAGTATGGGCATGCTTAATGTACAAGTCAATTTAGAATTAAATAAGTCAACGTACTTGAACATGCCAGCACGATCACCAACACAATGGAGAATTTTGTTGAACTTGGAGGTTACACTGCCTTCCTCTACTGACTCAATCCTAGTCCTTGCTCATATTGTCCCTCTAACTCAGTGCTGGTCAAAGCTTCTCAGGCTTCGAACAAGAGTCTCAAAGTCCCAGGAGTCATCCTCCTCTCCACAGTCCGCGTTCCATACTCCATGTCTAAATCCTATTGGTCCTATTTCAGATAGATCTCCTGTCGGTGCTACCTACGCACTCCACTCCTGCTATCAGCTTCACCGTTGAGTTTTAGAGCCTCTGTTATCTCATGCTCGTGCATTATCTCGTGTCCACCCAGTTATAGCTGCCACCAGTTTCCTCCTATACTGGCCCGTTCTTTTTGTTTTTTCGTTTGTTTGTTTTTCTTAATAGGCTTTATTTTTTTTGGATAGTTCTAGGTTCACAGCAAAACTGAACAGAAGGTACAGAGATTTCCCATATACCTTCTGCCCTACACATGCACAGCCTCCCCCATTATCAACATTTCCCAGAGTGGTACCTTTTTTTCACAATGGATGAAAGTACATCGATACATCATGATTACCCAAATTCTGTAGTTTTCATTAGGGTTCACTCTTGGTATTATACATTCTATGGGTTTGGACAAATGTATAATGACATGTATCCACATTATAGTATCATACAGAATAGTTCCACTGTCCTAAAAATCTTTTGTGCTCCACCTCTTCATCTCTCCCTCCTCCTAATCCTTGGAAACCACCGATCTTTTTATTGTCTGTACAGTTTTGCCTTTTCTAGAAAGTCATATAGTTGGAATGATACAAAAGTAGCCATTTCAGATTGGCTTTTTTCACTTAGTAATATGCATTTAAGGCTCTTCCATATCTTTTCATGTTTAGTGCTGAATAATATCCCATTGTCTGGATGTACCACAATTTATTTGTCCATCACCTACTAAAAGACATCTTGGTTGCTTCCAAGTTTGGGCAATCATGAATAACGCTGCTATAAACATCCATGTGTAGATTTTTTTGTGGACCTAAGTTGTCAAATCAATCAGGTAAATACCAAGGAATGCAGTTGCTGGATGATATGGTAAGAGTGTGTTAAGTTTTATACAAAACTGCCAAACTGGTTTCCAAAGTGGCTGTACCATTTCGCGTTCCCACCAGAAGTGAATAAGGGTTCCTATTGCTCCACATTGTTGTCAGCATTTGGTGTGGTTAGCACTCTGGATTTTGGCCATTCTAATAGGTGTATAGTGGTATCTCATTGTTGTTTTAACTTGCATTTCCCTGATGACATGTGATTTGGAGCATCTTTTCATAAGCTTATTTGTCTTGTATACATCTTCTTAAGTGAGGTGTCTCCTCAGGTCTTTGGCCCATTTTTTAGTTGGGTTGTTTTTTTGTGGTTGAGTTTTAAGAGTTCTTTGTACATTTTGGATAAGTCCTTTATCAGATATGTTTTGCAAATATTTTTCCCCAGTCTGTGTCTTGTCTTTTCATTTTCTTGACAGTGTGTCTTACAGAGCAGAAATTTTCAATTTTAATGAAGTCTCACTTATCAGCTCTTTCTTTTATGGATCATACTTTTGGTGTTGTATGTAAAAAGTCATCAACATTTCCAAGGTCATTTAGATTTTCTCCTATATTATATTCCAGGAGTTTTGTACTTTTGCATTTTACATTGTGGTATGTGATCCATTTTGAGTTAATTTTTGTGAAAGATATAAAGTCTGTGTCTTTTTTTTTCCTATGAGGAAGATTGGACCTGAGCTAACATCTGTTGCCAATCTTCTCCTTTTTGCTTAAGGAAGATTGTCACTGGGCTAACATCTGTGTCAATCTTCCTCTATTTTGTGTGGGATGCCACCACAGCATGGTGTGACCAGTGGTGCTATGTCTGTGCTCAGATCTGAACCTGTGCACCCAGGGCCGCTGAAGTGGACCACATGAACTTAACCACTGTGCCCCTGGGCTGGCCCCTAAAGTCTATTTCTTGACTAGTGTCTTTTCCTGTGGATGTCCAGTTCTTCCAGCATCATTTGTTAAAAAGATTACTTTTCTCCACCATATTTTCTTTGCTTCTTGGCCAAGGATAAGTTGACTATGTTTATGTGAGTCTCTTTCTGGGGTATTTATTCTGTTACATTGACCCATTTGCCTGCTCTTTCACCAATACCACTCTTTCAATCACTGTAGCTTTATAGTAAGTCTTAAAGTCAGATAATGTCAATCTTTCAACTTTGTTGTTCTCCTTTAATAATGTTTTGGCTATTCTTGGTCATCCGTCTCTCCGCATACACTTTAGCGTCAGTTTGTTGATATCCACAAAATAACTTGCTAGGGTTTTGACTGGGATTGTGTTGAATGTATAGAACAAGTTAAGAACTAACATTTTGACAATATTGAGTCTTCCTGTGCAGGAACATGGAATAGTCTTCCTTTTACTTAGCTCTTTGATTTTATTCATCACAGTTTTATAGTTTTCCTCACATCATCTTGTACATCTAGGTTATCAAATTTGTGGGCATAAAACTGTTCATAGTACTCTTTTATTATCTTTTTAATGTCTGTGAAATCTGTAGTGATATCCATTCTGTCATTTCTGACATTAGTAATTTGTGTCTTCTCTGTTTTTCTTGGTTAACCTAGCTAGAAGCAAATCAATTTTTTTGATCTTTTGAAAGAAACAGCTTTTGGTTTGGTTGTTTTTCTCTTCCGATTTCTTGTTAATTTCTTTGCTTTTTGCTTTAATTTTTCTTTTATTCTGCTTACTTTGGATTTAATTCACTCTTCTTTTTCTAGTTTCCTGAAGTAGAAGCTTAGATTATTAATCTTAACTCTTTGTTTTCTCTAATATATGCATACAATGCTATAAATTTCCCTCTAAGCATTGCTTTGGCAGAATCCAACATATTTTGATAAGTTGTGTTTTCATTTTCATTTAGTTCAAATATTTTTTTTTGTTTCACTTGAGATTTCTTCTTTGACCCATGTGTATCTTAGAAGTGTGTTGTTTAATCTCTGAGTATTTTGAGATTTTCCAGGTATCTTTCCGTTACTGATTTTTAGTTTAATCCCATTGTGGTCTGATAGAAGACACAGTGCTATTTCTATTCCTTTAAACTTATTAAGGTGTGTTTTATGTCCCAGAGGTGGTCTATCTTGATGAATGTTCTATGTGAGCTTGATTTTCTATACTTTGAAAATAATGTGTTTAGGTTAAGCTTTGGGGGGAATTTATTTTGCTTGGTTTTCCCTGATTCTCCTGGATCTGTGGTTTGGTGTCTCACACTAATTTGGTGGAAATTCTCAGTCTTTATTTGTTCAAATATATCTTCTGTTCCTTTCTCTCTTTCTTTTTCTTCTGGAATTCCCATTATGTGTATGTTACACCTTCTGTAGTTGTCCTACAATTCTTCCATATTCTGTTGTGCTTTTTTTCAGTCTTTTTTCAGTTTACTTTTGAGTTTGGAAGTTTCTATTGAGATATACTCAAGCTCAGAGATTCTCTGCTCAGCCATGCCCAGTCTACTAATAAGCTTATGAAAGGCATTTTTTATTTCTCTTAAAGCATTTTGATTTCTGGCGATTCTATTTGATTCTTAGAATTTTCATCTCTCTGTTTACATTATCCATCTGTTCTGACATGTCTTCTTTATCCAGTAGAGGCTTTATAATATTAATCATAATTATTTTAAATTCCCAGTCTGGTAATTCCAACATCCCTGCCATGTCTGAGTCTGGTTCTCATGCTTGCTCTGTCTTTTCAAACTGTGTTTTTTGCCTTTTAGTATGCCTTGTAATTTTTTTCTTGATAAACAGACATAATGTACTGGGTAAAAAGAACTGCTATAAATATGCCTTAAGTAATCTGGTGGAGAGGTGTGGAGGGAGGGGAAGCATTCTATAGTGCTATGGTTAAGGTCAGTTTTTTAGTCAACTTGGGCCTCTGGATCATGAACTTCACATTAACTTTTCAGTTTTTGCTTTTTTCCCATTCCCCTTTGGGTGGGAGAGGGGTGGAGCTGGATATTTTCCTTCTTCCACATGGAAGGCTAGAGGGGGCTGAAATTGGACATTTCCCTTCCCCCAGGTTAGTTAGGCTCTGATAAAATTCTAGCAGGTTAGGCTCTGGTTAAACAGTTTCTCCTAAGAGCAAACCTTGTAAAAAATAACAGAATGCTCTGGCATATCATATCTTGAAGTGATTATTTTTCTTATTTTTCCCCTAGCCAAAAGCATGAGGACATTTTTCTCTGCGATTCACCGTGAGAACCTGGTCAAGCTCCTGGAGGTAAAACTCACAAAAGTGTGGGGACCCCTCTATGACTGGTTTCCCTGAAGTTTTTCTCTCAGATTTGTTCACACTGAGCCACCAACAATTTGTCAAGCACAGTTTAGGTTTTCCTACCCTGGCTCTGGTTCCTTCAGAGGCTCCTGCTCGTGAGTTTCTGCTCCAGTGGGTTCTGATTTTCTGTATCTGCCCATCTGTCTCTCCAATTTGGGGAAGCAGTGGTTCACCCTATGACTTCACTTCCCTAATGGACCTAAGAAAAGTTGCTGATTTTTCAGTTTGTTTAGCTTCTTATTTGTTGTTAAGGCCAAGTGGTGAGTTCTTCCAAGTTTCTTACATGAGAACAGAAGACCAGAACTGGTCCATTCTTCATACAACATGTTCAGTCACTCGTTGGCTCTTGGTTCTCTTCAGGATGAGTTTCATCCTCCTGAGAAGGACACGCAATCATGGCTTCACTCTCAATCTCTCCCAACTTCTCCAGCCTCTTGTTCCTCCACTTTATTCACACCACAGCCACAGCAAACTTCTAAACCTTCCAGAAATGTGGGGTCCCCTCTCCTAACTCTGTGCCTTAGCAAGCGCCATTTCCTATGTCTGAATGATTATTCCCCTCTCCTTTCTCTGTTGGGAATATACTCAACCTCCAAGATTTTGTTCAAAAGACACTTTTTCCCCCCTAAAACCTAAGCTATAGTTGGAGGCTTCTCCCCTATTATCTTGTATCCTTTGATTAGAGCACTTACAGCCTTTTATTTTAAGTATCTGCCTTTTTCCTCTTCCATCAGACTGTGCTCTCTACAACACAGTGACTCTATCTAATTCACCTGAATGAACAAGTGAAAGAATCAACAATTGAACATAAGAAGTTGGAGTTTTTGTCTCCAAAATCCTTTCCCTGATTTTTAAATTGGGTCTTGTAATGGGATTTTAGAAACTATCAAAGACAAGACTTTTACTCCCTATATTTTCCCTTATTTAATGGGTATTATAATCTCTGATGTCATTTCTCTTTTAACAATTTTAATAATTTTTTAATCATGACATTACATTTATAATATAATTAAGGCTTTTATCAACTCATTTAACAAAAAGTAATATTACTTAAATATTACAATCACTATTCTCATTGCCTCCCCTAGCACATTACTTCTACTGCTGGCATTACAAGCTGAGTTTTTATGAACAAGATGCTGTTCATAACTCATATAACAAGCTCACGAAGTAGATATTATGACTACAGTTTTATAAATGAGAAAGGAAGATCAAAAGATTGAAAAGATGTTTTCAGGCCACAGAGCTAGTGAGCGGCACAGTCAAGAATGGAATTTGTTATCCCATCCTGATGTGCTACAGACACATTGCTTCTTTTTATGGGACTTATTTGTGTGGCCCTCTTTTGCCTTTATTCAACTTTTTATTTTTCCATAAACAGATTTTGGTCTCTATTCTTTAGGTTTCCAACTTTCTATAACTTGCAGACTGTGGCATTTCTCTTTTCAATCTGTTACCTTTGTCTATTTTTATTTTACTATTTCTTGAAACCTTCTGATAATTTTTTCTAGTTACTTTTTCTTCATTTCCCTTTGCTTCCTATTTTCAGGTCTGATTAGATAATGGATTATGGAACCTAGATATAAAAAAACAGTAGCTTTTTCATTTGTTTCTTATTAAATTTGACCTCAACTCATAGAGATGAATAAGTAAAACTCTATACCACTGCAGCAATACTCTGAAATATCACCTTGCAAAATCCCATACAATAAGATCACCTTAGGCTCATTTTGGTTTCTCACACAATTTCAGTTTATTTGTGTCATGAAAGGATGGTGCCCAGTGGAGTGTGGCGTTTACCTTGACAAGAGAGAGAGGATGTATACAAACAGGGTGACCCACACCCAGTCCTGCAAGGGAAGCCTTTGCCTCTGTTTAAAGGAGAATTTTAAACGGTGGCTCATAAAGTATACAGGAGCTTTTATCCCTTGGAAATTTGAACTTCCCTTCTCTTTGGGGAGATCACAAGATCTTCTCCTGTTCTGTTCCTGAGGTGTGTGCAAAATGAGTTCTCTTATCAGTTCTGCCTGCTCAGGAGAGATAATTTAGCGACAGAACACAGAGCGTCCTTGTGTGATTTCCACCCGGTTTCCTTTGCAAATGCAGCATGTGATTTCATGGACTTTTTATTTTTTTATTAGAATTTGCTGAATTTGAATTAGCTACAATCGCTCTTTTTAATAGACTGAATGAAAAATGTTTAAATTCCATAGCATCAGTGAAACCATACATTATGTCTGAGGACAAGGGCGAGGAGCATCCGGGAGTGTTATCAGCAGCTTTAAATAGGTATTGAGTTTGAAGATAGAGCGCATGAGGAAAGAAAGTCAGACCCAAGCAGGTTATTCAGCTTTCAGTTCTGAGGAATGTGTCATCGCTGGCTTCTGTAAACCTACCTAATGTGATTTATCTGATCCATTTCAATGCAGGAGAATGAAATGGCTCCTGTTTAGCAACCAGTACAGAAACAGCAGTTATAAACTCACGAGGCTGGCGCTGCTTAAATATCTAGGCAAAGCACTTTTTAAATTAGCACTTTAATCTTGTTAGTGGTCTGTAAATGAGAACCCCTCTCAGCAATCAGATGTTCACAAATAGGGCCATTTCCCATGGACCAATAATATTTGAAGACTAAAGCTATCTTGCTAAGGAGGATTGACTCTGCACCAGGGTTTTAACAGATATCTGAATATACCACAGAGTCTTCATTCGGGAGCACAGAGTTTCACAGTCTTGGGGTGACTCGTGTCACTGCTCAGGCAGCCTTACTGTCCTATTCTATTGTCATTTCTTTCCATATCTCTCTCCCCACCATCTCCTGGATCTCCTTGATGGTGGGGAAATGAGACACTTGAGAGGAGAAATAGGACCCTTGGAGGGATGCAAACCAGGAAAAACACTGGTGCCTATTCACACCCAGAACTTCAGGAGAGTGCTCCGTTATATATTCTTTCTGTGGATGGTAGTTTTGCAGCTCACAGGGACAAATGGCCACTGGACCACAGCATCGAGGAGAGGTAGGAACCAGTATGTGCTTTTATCCACTGCTAGCATCCCTGTCCTGTGCTGTAGCCACTTTGTTGCTCTGTCTCACTGTACCACCTCTAATTATCATGTTGTTAGTATTTATTACTGTTGTTTCTTTTCATCAGGAGCCACGCCCATAAAAATTCTATTGTGCATGCAGCATACCTCTCCTCCCATCTTGCCCAGTCTCCATTCATGTTTACGTTATTTACTTGAACCTAGAATTGATGGCACTAGGTAGAGTGCAGTGGACACTGATGTGCTGCCCAGATCCCCTTCAATGATTGTCACAGGTGCTGAGAAGACTATCGGACAACACCTGTCCTGCCCAAAGTCACTCCCTGTCCCCAAATAGCGGAAATTAAAGACTGTCCCATCCAGGACAGCACCTAGTGGCCATTCTAGCTCCAGAGATCCCCTGAGATAGGAAGCTGTCCTTGGGTTTGCATCACAGCTGACTTCCTTCCTCTTCTCAATTCTGCTTCTTCCCCCACCTCCTCCTTCACAGGTGTGCATCCCAAAGGAGCTCCCTGACAACAGCCTGCACCTAAGCTCATCTCAGAGTCTGCTTCCTGGGAGCCCAGCCTGCAACACGGAGCAAGGTCTTGTCCTGGATCTTGAGATTTTCTGTGTTAGTGTGGTAAACAAGTATACAATCCAAGATGGTCTGACAAATGCATAAAAAGGGGCACAAGTGAGGGACTTTGGGGGCCAAGAAATGTGGTGAGGGAGTGGGGTGGGAGGTCAGGGAAGGCTCCAGAGAGACAGCGATGGAAATGTGTCCTGAAGAATGAGGGAAAATACTTAACATCAGATATACAACAGCAGAGTGGAGACAGATTATTCCAGACCAAATGAAAACAGGAAATTCAAGTGTAAAAGGACATGGAGATGATAGTGAAAATAGTAAATAGCTGACACTAAATTACATAGCAATGCAGAATTCTGTGAGCCAAATTAAAGAAATTTGATTTAGTTCTGCATGGCAAGTTAAGAGAAATGGCATTTGTTCCTTTTAAAAGCAAAATTTGAGTTAGAATCCAAATGTATAAAACAGACATAGGCAGAGCTGCTTGGACTGGATCAGGGCAGGTGCCCGGAATGCTGCCCACTCCATCTAACTCTCTTCCTGCAACACCACAGTGGACTTCTGGAACTTTCTAGGACCCAGTTTGAAACCCATAGTTGAAGAAATAACGCTATTTTGAAGGAGTTTTAAGCAAGGGATTTACAAGATGGGTTTGCATTTTAGCCAGATTACCCTGACGGCAATGGGGCTAAGACCTTGTGTGAAGGAGCCTAGAAGACAGGGAGGCCAGTGCGGGCGTGACAGCAGTTTTCCTGGTAGAAGAGGAAGTGCAGCTCCAGTGGGCCTGGAGAAGCTGATGGTTGGCAGGACTTGGCGATCAACGATTGTGAAGAGGAAGGCAGCAAGAAGGATGGAGGCGACAGCATCTATTGGGTGTAAATTAAGGGATTATTTGACAGAAGGAATGAAGGGGCTGAGCAGGCATGGATAACTTCACTGCAGGTGGTTGATGCCTCAAATGTTCTTTGGGGGCGGAGCCAATGCTAAGTGATCGCTTTTGCCTTGAGTTGAGTGATTAGTTTCCTTAACACCTGCCACTTCTCTCCAAGTGCTTGATATTAGGATCCAAGAGAAGCATGATAGAGGCAGCACTGAATCAGATGTGCTGATAGGCATTGAAAGGGATCAGCCGCTGCTTCCTATCCGAGATGGTCCACAAGAGTTGCTCATTTCTGAGCCCGCTTCACTCCTTTGCCCACCACACAACATTCCGCCTGGTGGCTGGGCTGTGCACGAGCCCTCGGCAGGGGAAGAGGGGCAACAACCAACAGCGGGAGAATCTCAGAGAGTAAGTCTGGGTCCCTTTCACACAGTCTTGCTTCTGCTAAGTTTGGGCTTCTGTTTGAGGCAAAAGTGCAGGAGGTCCTCAGGGTCTCCATCCGGAAGAATCACAGATGAGGACGTTGACTCATTATCGAAGTGAGGAGAAGAAAGATCTCCTCCCCCGGTTCCTCATCTTCTTCTAAATTCAGAACAGAGACCTCAGATAGCAAGTGCTCCATATCCACCTGAGGGTTCCACAGGTGGTGTAAGGGCCAGCACGAGCCCCATGGCCTTGGATGTAAGCTCCGGGTCCAGAGTGACTTGAATGATAACCTTTGTGCCATCAGTTATGGTCGTCCTTTATGTGAAGCTAGGGTTCTGCCTTAACATCCTGATTTTCTGTCATTCCTCAGGCTGCTGTATTGGGCCCCTGACACTCTGCTGTCTCTGGCCAGGCCATTCCCTTGGGGGTCTGGGTGTTGTCCTGTGTATGCTCACATCATGGTAGTTTCCTTCCAGCTGATTGACCTCATGTGCCATGAACCAGCCCCTCATACGTCTTTGAAAAATGCCTGCTTCTGTGTACTAAAGCCTTACCGCTCACGCCCATGGCACCACCTGGTTCCTAAATTTGGCTGACCAGTAGCGTCACCTGGGGACCTTTCCGAAAACAGATTCCATGAACCCATATTAGATCTGAATAAAAGACTGAATATGGGCATGTGCATTATTTTAGAAAAAACAAGTGAATCCTATAATCAGCCAGTTGGGGAACTGGTAACTGGGATGACCTTCCTTAAAATCTCCTTGTCCAAGCCCTGCTTTGGGTACAGACAAGGGAGAAGACAGCTGAAGGGAAACGCTGCAAAGGGGTTCACGGTCTGATCAACTGTTGGAAGGGGGACTTAAGTACTTTGTCTGCTGGTGAGCAGATGGCAAAGTCGGCACGCAGCTTTGAAGGATTCCAGCACTGCCCCGGTTTCTAGTCCAGATTTAGGGAGAGGGGCAGAACATCTCCACCTCCAAAAGCTACTTCAGACCTGCTGAAGGTCCTGGGACATTCCTCAGCTGAGACCTCATATCCCACCTCATTTTTTAAAATGTATCTTTCATTACTATTGAAGTGACATGTGAAAATATATTTGTTAAAAAATAGGCAATGACTGAGTATATGAAGTAAGTGGCTCCTTCCACCACCCAACTCTTCTCTCTCCTAAGTTAACCAGTTAATTTACTAAAAGTTCTACCTTTGTAGACCTCATTGCACACATATGTGGAGAGAGAGAAAAAAATAGACGTGTAACTTTGGCAAGTTATTCAACATTTCCGTATCTTGGTTTCCTTATCTAGAGATTAATAGTAGCACCTTCCTCATAGGGCTCTTAGGAGAATTAAATGAGTTAAGATTCATAAAGCTCTTATACCAGAGTCTGGAAGATAGTAAGCACCATGTAACTGTGGTTAGCAAACGAACATGGATGTGTACTTCAATACGCTATAGATCCAGGTTTAAGATTTGCAGTTTCTCACTTAATATCATGTCTTAGAGCTCTTTCTGTGCTAGTACACACATATGTACCAAAATCGCATAACAGTTGCATAGTATTATATGGATGACTATAAACTATTTAACAATATCCTTTGGTGGGCAATTGTGTTGTCTTCAAGGGTCAGTATTTTTAAAATGTTGCAATAAATAATGAAAAAAATGTGTGCACTTCTTGCATAAATAGGGAAAAATTTTGTAGAAGAAACAGTTGAATTGTTGAAGGAATAGGCAGATTTTCGGACTTGAGAGAGAATGACAAATGTCTGCTCAAAGGCTGCTCCTGTCTCTACCCTCAGCAGCAGCATATGTCTATTCGCCTCACAGTCATAAATGCTGGATATTACAAGCTTAAAAAAAGCCTTTACTAATATGAGGTTGTAGGAGAAGAGTGATACCTTCCTTTGTTTTAATTTCACACAGAACTCTATCATAGCAAAGTCGGGGGGCACGTATCAGCCTTTTCTGAGGACAGAGGGAAAGGCCACTGCCCGGCCCGAAGGGCAGCTGGGAGGCGCAGCCTGAAATGGGATGCGGGAAGGTCCCCACGACAGTATTGGATGCGTCCTAGGAATTAGTTCATTTTATTTCCTTTCATTCGATTTGAACCTGATTGCTAGCATTTAATTTTGAGTCTAGTAACTTCCCAGTATGTGGCTAAGATGAACAAGCTACAAAATTTTATCTAAATGCATAAGAAACACCCTCCTGCTCTATAAAGTTCTTAGAATTAGCATTTCTGTTCTGGAGACTGCCAAACCCAATCATTTTAGTGTTGGCATCACGAACATTGATATCTTTTCGCTGACAGTAATTGTAATATTGAGCCAATTGCTTCCTGAGAATAGATAGAGACTGATAGAGTTAGATTTTCGTGTTGTTAGTGCCATGGGATGGATCTCAACTCCGAGAGACCCTGTGGACAGCAGAGCGGAACCCTGCACGGTCTTTCTGCGCCTTCCTCTCACCTTCCAGCCCTGTATCAGACAATGCTCCACTGCTCTTCATAGGGTTTTCATGGCCAAATTTTTCAGAGGTGAGTGGCCAGGTCCTTCTCTAAGTCTGTCTTAGTCTGGAAGCTCCACTGAAACCTGTTCACCATAGGGGACCCTGCTGGTATTTAAAATAGCGGTGGCATGGCTTTCAGCATCACAGCAACATGCAGCCACCACAGTATGACAACCGACATAGGGGTGTTGTGGTTCCCTGACTGTGAAATGAACCCAATGAGAGTGCTGAGTCTTCAGCACTTGACCACGAGGGCTGGCTAGAGTTAGACAGATATATAAAATATTATTAACTTTCACTTCCTATGAAGGACTTTTGGAGTCTAGTTAATGATGTTTTACTGCACCTTGCATTTAACTGATGCCCAGTAGTGTAACTGACAGCTGTGATGTATGCAAAGAACAGAGCAGGCTGGGGCGAGGCAGCGCTGGCTTACACCTCCAGGACCGTCATGTCCAAGCTGACTACCTGAATATTCATTTTACTCTCTCTGAGCTTTACTTTCCTCATTTATAAAACAAGGAACATAACACATATCTCAAAGTGGAGTTGTGAAGATTAACAAAATAAAAAGCAAGCACCTCCTTGAGTCTCATGATAAACCTGTGAGGACTATTACTCAGTTTATGCCTTAGTCACAGATGCAGCGCAGGGGCTCAGGAGTCTTGCTCTAGGTCACATTAATGTTAATGACATCACTGGGACAGGAACATAGGACACCTAACGTCCAGTGAAGCACTCATGCCACCGAGCTGCGTGTCCTTGGAACGCAGGTCTATGTGTGAAAATCCACCAAGATCAGCAGACACATTTCTCATCGCCATCCTGAACTGGGCGGTTCAGAAGATATCTGCAGATGCTTCTTGCAGTTTCGGGACAAAATGATATTTTGGCATAATTATATTTATACGAAAAATTTTAATGACTATCATTAAAGCAAGTGATAATCCAAATTCTGTTCATTACATTATGATTAGCTGAAAATCTTAATCAAAACCAAATATGCCCAGGAAGACCCTTATCAGGTGAGGAACATTCCTGGTTCCGGTTTAAAAGCATCGCCTCTGAACCGGAGGCTACGTCTGTGCCCGTGGGAGCTTTATCACCTACTAGAAGGAAGACCAGAAAATGAGACTTTGCTCTTCCTCTGAAACTTTTCCTTTAAGACCCAGGTCAGAAGTTTACCTTGGAGTGTTCTTCAGTGTTTCCCTGGGGACTCATCTCTTGGCGTTTGCCAAACTGAACACTAGATGTCACTGTGTGGCAACAAAATTTGGATTTCGAATGCATTTTTATGTGGCTGTAAATAAGGTGTTCCTTCTGGGAAAAAAAAAAAAGTGAGACATCTTTAGAAAGGATCAGTCTTTCTCAATGGTCTCTTAAATGTTCATTTGGGAGAAGTATTATTAAGTTTATTTATCATCTATGGAGATTTATTTCAAATAAACACAAGCCTAAAATATGTGTATATTTGATGTATCAGTGATTTCAATCGTCATATTCTAATATCCATTTTTTTCATGGCTTTGTGCCACAAAATGGAGAGCAGTTTTGACTGAAATCTGTAAGGCAGTGATTCCCAAGCTCTCCTGTCAGCCCCAAGCTCTCTGCTGACTTCCAGAACTCTCTCCACCCCAATGCTGGACATCCCATAGGCACCACAAAATCCTTCTCTCTGATATCTGCTCATCACTTGTCTCCTCATCTCCCTGATCTGTAGTCAATGGTAGGGCCATCGACATATGAAACATAAACTGGTTTCATGATATAAAATATCAAATGATTTTTGCCTTTACTGTCTCTCAGGTACCAATCCAGCGAGTCACCAAGACCGACTGTAGTCTCTAACACCCTCACAAGATCCTAGCCGAGGTCCTTTCCCTTCCTTAGCTCAGAAATCTGTATTTTTTAAAAATGTGCATTCTTGTAACATCAGTCTCCTAACTGGTTTCTCAAATTCAAGGTGTTCTGTCTTCAGTTAAAGAAACAAGACACCCTGATGTCAATTAGATGGCCTCTCCATTGACGATGGAAGCAGATCCAAGCTCCTGGCATGGGTGACCTGTGGTAGCCTAGTCACTATCTTTTCCCTGTTTGTCTTCTGTTTTATACCCCCAAGCCTTTGTATGCACTGCTGTCCCTGCTTCGGAAGTCCAGTTCTTTCTCTAACTGGCCAATCTCTTGTTCAAAATCCAACTCCAGTGTTCTTCATCTGTGCGTTCTTCACCAAAGCTCCCTTAATTTTTGCATCCTATGTTCTAATTATTTCTTTTTACTTCTGTCTTCTCTTTAGTTCTTGCATATGTCATGGGAAAGGATGATGTCTCCTCCTCCTTGTTATCTTGACAATGCTTCATATATGGTAGGGAAGTGAATGTATAAATGGCATTTTTATATAACATAATATTTTCCTCTAATTTTGAATTTGTTAATTAAAATTTAGCCGAATGTAAAAGTGGAAATTTCAGTTGATGCACTAACAGATCAACAGATGTCGTATTCCAGAACGAGGTGCAAGATCTTGTGGCTGGATTTCAGAAGGAAGAAGAGAAAGCCAATTGCCTGACTCATCACTCCTCACTCGTGGCCTGATCTGAAGGGTTGGGAAGAAGCTGGAGTGGAGGCAAGATGATCCCAGTGTCAGTTTTGAGGCATGAGGGGCATTCCCTCCTATCTCAAGTCAAAGAAAAGGTGCTTTAAGGAAATCAATCAAAAGCTTGGATATTTGTGGTTTGTATCTTGGCAGACACAGGGAACTAGCATCTGGCTCCCTCCTGAAAGATCCTAAGGGTGAGAAAGGAGAGGCAGCCACCCTGAGAGCTGAGTGAAGAGGAGGTTGACCTTTGGGCAAGGATGCGTGATTACTCCTCACAGACCAGGTGTGGGCTCTGAACAACAGCGCAGACGTGTGTTAGACTAAGCCTTAGACTAAGTGCCGTCAAAGATGGCCTCTTAGAGGAGGCAAGGAGAGCTTGATCCAAGAGCAACCTGATACCTAGGTTCTGGGGAAGGAATCACAGTGGCCATCAGGCAGGCAGTGCTGATTATAAGCTGCCGTCTCTCAGCTTCTCACCCACCCTCGGATGCTTAGCTCTGGGATGCCAGGGCTGGGGCTCCAAACCACCCTTCCCCTTTGCCAGGGCTCCCTGTCCTGCTCTGCTCACGGTGCTACTGGAGGGAACCTGCAAGACTGGAGGGGAGAGCGGGCTCCATCCTTTCTCTGCACACTGTTCCTGTCAGCAGCTTGACAGCAGCGCTGTTTCTCCCCTGCAGTGTCTGTTAAGCAGCACTTCATTTCAATTTCTGAGTTTGTCCACATTTCTAGAACCAGCCTCACCATCCTCTCCCCTGAGCAGCACTCCCTCTTCAGAGGTCTGAATCCCAGCTTCCTGGGGTCCTTCCTTCAAACTTCTGAATGATCAGCACAGGGGGCAGCACATTGCTTACAGGGCTGGGCTCCAGCTCAGGTGGTGCTTTGGCCAGCTTCCATGTTCTCATAACTGCCACCTCTTTCCTTTGTCCCCCTGACCTGGGGCAGGTAACCTCCTCCACGGGCTACTGCTGGGACTCCAGTTTCCTTGTCTGCCTTTAAGTTGCCGGCTGCCCAGATTAAATTCTCTTTGTTAAAATAACCAGTGAGTTTCTGCTTTCCTGTCTGGACTCTGACCAATAAAAACGGCACTTAATTCCCGCATCAGGAGGACTGAAGGTATGGATCCCAGGTAAGGAGAGATTGTGAAGACCCCAGCAAAGCCCTCGAGAGAACACACCTGCACAGCTGCTGTGCCCTTCCTCCTTCCTTCCCACACTCCACAACCCTGACCCCTTATGAGGCCGGGTACCAGAGCCAGCAGCAGGAGAGAGGGCAGGTGTCAGCCCAGGTAGAGAGGGGCTGAAAGCCAACCACGGCTACCTGTCTGGCGGGGGTGAGGCCTCGACTCAGCTCACTTTCAGGGCTGGTCACCACATGGCCTGGACACAGCTGTGACTTCACTGCTATATTGTTTTTGTGATATCAAGGAACTTGATTTTTTTTTTTTTTTTTTTACTTAAAAGCGACCCCCAAAATGTAATGAAGCCTGCCTTAAGTTTCATCTAGGGACAAATGGAAGAACTAGCGCACTGAGCAGGTTTGAGGGAACATGGGTCACAAGTGGCACCCACTATTATTACAGTCTGGACGTGCAGACAGTCGGGTAAATGGAAAATGCAGCAATAGGGTAAGTTGTGGACTGCAGGCCAGCCTGTGGTCTCACAGGAGCCTGAAGAGGACAGGGCTCATGATGCCGGGCCATAGGGAAGCAGCTGCATTTCTATTTTCTCCACTAGCCTAAGACACTGTCCTGCCTGGCCCCAACGCCCTGAGTCACATGCTCTTAGAGATGAGAGGACCTGGATTGGACAATTTATCATACAATTGCTTTTGTCGCTCACCTGCCTGTCTACACTTCTGGACTGCAAACTCCCAGGGCAAAGATGGTGTATGCTCACCATTTATTGCTAGCTCTGTCAAATGCCAGGTCATTAATACATAATTGTTAAGTGATAAAAGCTTTATCAGGGGTTTGTGGCAGACAAAGGAGGTGGGGGGCTGGGGTGGGAATCAGAAAAAGTGATGGAGAAAGGGCACTGAACTTGCTTTTGGGGATGTCCAGAGAACAACAGGAAGACAGGGGAGAAGCAGGTGAACTCCCAGAAACAGGGAGGGCATTTGGGGGCTGCTCTGCAGGGGGCTGTAACCCCAGCAGACTGCATGGCCTGGGGGCGTGGGAGGTGAGGGGGTCCAGTGCCACGCCTGGGATTTCACTGTTATGCAGGAGACGGGGCCGAAGGATTAAGATACACAGGCACCGTATTTGAATTTATCTTTTAGTTCATTCCCATCGCCTGGGGAGCAGGGATCTGAGCGTCTTCAGCATCCTTCTGCGCCCCTTCAGGCCTGCGAGTGACAGGAGCAGTTCCGCGCCCAGAAGCGCGGCTGGCCCTCTTTCTTGCCCTCTCTCCGGAACTGTTTTTTCTCCTCTGCTCTCTGAAAGCCTTATTGATTGCTCAAAGTGAACAGCCCACGGTTTCCTCAACCCCGAGCAGCTTGCATTTCCTCTGACGTGGCCTCTGTCTTCTCCCCTCCCCCAGGAGCCCTGGGGTTTTTACATTTCAAATACTTGACAGCTGGGTGAACTTCTGCTTCCGCCCTAAGAAGGACTCTTTGCATTTCACAATGGTCGGCCAGTGGCGCCAGGGCTATTTTCTCTCCAGCTGTGAGAGAGGCTTTTTCAAATGACTCGGAGAAGCTGCTGTCCAGCTGCGGCACCTCGCCCTCTCACAGGGCTCTGCATTTTAATCAGTGGCCTCTCACTGCCTCATTTGTGGGCTGACGCAGATGCACCCCCTCCCCCAGGCCACAGAGCATCCCCAGAGGCCTTCCGCTCCAGCAGGTGAGCCCGGGCTGACGTCACTGCAGGTGTGCACTCAGCGGGGCCCAGCTCCCCCAGGTCCCTTTTGGTGCCTTCAGGTGTCCCACTCACAGCTCTTCTGAGTCTTTTCTAAGGAATAGGGCCTCTGACACGATGCTGAAAGCCAGAATATTCTGTGTGTACGGGAGAAATACACAAAACTCCATGAGGGTGACATGAACCTGGACAAACTGAGGGGATGTGGAGGTGTCCTGATTCCACAGCTGGATGATTTTTGGAGTATCCCAGCTCCTACCCACACCTCTCCTGTGCATTCCTCACTCAATGCCTTTGTTCATGCTGGTCCTCTTTTTGGAAAAATTCCTGCATTGTACCACAAATGTTCCTGCCTGCTGAATCTTATCCATCTTCAGAGTCCTGGTTTCCATGGCTCCGCCTTCCAGACGCCTCTCTTTGAATAGCCATGGTGTCTCCACGTGGTATTTTGCTTCTTTAATAAGAAGAGCAATGATTCATAATCACTGTTTTCACCTTGTCAAGTGCTAACGCCTCTCACATGCGTTCATCTCATTTAGTCCCCTCGACATTGTGGTTGGTACAATAGTCATTTTACACACAGAACTAAGGCACAGAGACTTGCCCGTGCTGGTCAGGTGTTGGCAGGGCCATGATGGTGCCAGGCAGCCATGCTCCCTCCACCACACTATCTAGGGCAATTGTCCTTCATATGGCTGATCTCCTTCCTCAGTCTCCATCTTCCCTGAGGACTGGACCCTGGTATCATTCATCTTTGTGAGCCCTGCAGAGCCTAGCCTTGCAGACATGAAGGGAGAAAAGGGACGGAACGAGAGCAACAAGAAATGTACTGAGCACCCACACCACACCGAGAACCATAGTCCAAGTTTCCGTGGCAAATATCTGATATAACCCACCCAGCTGTCCAGCAAGGGGAGTTTTAACGTACCATTTTTTATGGTAAATAATATTTGGGTCGTATTAGACTGTACGAAGGGAAAATGTATTAAAGCCCCCATTCCTTAGTATTTGCTCTTTGTATTAATTTATCTCACGGGCTACTCTCAGAGTCGATTTCTTCAAGAGATGATGGACATGAACTAAGTTGTCTCCTTTTCCTTCTCATCTGCTTTGATGCATTCACGAGTTGGGAGCATAGTGGACTTTCTTTTATTTCAACACTGCTTTCACGCTCCTGAAGCCTGTTTACTCAACACAACTCAGCGCGACAATTATTGTTATCCACGATTTACAAATGAGGAAGTGATATAAGAGTTAAATGTCTATTAAAAACAGAAAGACACCAACTTGTTCTAGTACACAGGAGGTCTCAAACTCATAGTCCTAACTTGGCCTAGAGACAGGTTTGGATCACATAATGTCTTCTTTTATAAATTTAAATTAATTAAAAGTATTTAAAAATTAGTTTACATTTCAAAAAAATCCAGATTTCTATTCTCTCTGGTCAAATATCAGATGATCTGGCAACACAGGGCCTTCATTTTCACATGGCAACAGTCGGTTGATGCTGATGAATCCCTGACCCCTGTGTTTTAAGGTGCGCTCTCCCATGTGCCAGCCTCCACCTGCAGCCTGTTTTACTGATTCATGATGTCTATCAGGCTCCTGAAGGTACTTCCTCTGCCTGATAAAGCTTCAAGAAACACCACACCTGTCAGTGGGACACCTGTCACCACATATGTCTCTAAAGGATAGTCACAGTCAGAATCTGTGGTCCATGTCTATTGAGCTCTGCATTCGGACATGATCTCAAAGATTAAGCAGGTTAATACAGGGATCTAAGATTGGTTAAATATCAGAAATTCCACTAATTGTTAGAAAACCACATAATCATTTCCATAGATGCAGAAAAATAACTTAGTAAAAATCAGCCCTCTTTCATGGTAAAAAACCCTCAAGAGCTGTACTGAAGGTCTTAGCCATTGCAATATGCAAAGAAAAAAGGAAGGAAATGAAAGCTGTTAAGACTTAAGAGGGGGCCAGCCCCATGGCTGAGTGGCTAAGTTCCTGCACTCTGAATTGGTGGCCTAGGGTTTTGCCGCACGGACCTAGCACCACTCATCAGGCCATGCTGAGACAGCGCCCCACGTAGCACAACCAGAGGCATTCACAACTGGAATACACAACTATGTACTGGAGGGCTTTGGGGAGAAGAAGAAGAAGAAAAAAAGAAGATTGGCAACGGTTATTAGCTCAGGTGCCAATCTTTAAAAAAAAAAAAGGATGTAAGAGATAAAATTTCCCGTAAATGCAAATAAAATATTTTTTCATAGAAAATTCAATATAATCTATAAACCATTAATACTAATGAGAGTCTTCATATATTCAACTCATTTATTCAACAAATATATATTCAGTGCAAAAGTGGCTGTTGTAGGAATGGCAGATACAGCAGTGAGGAAAACAGAAAGTTCTGCCTTCATGGAGCTAATCTTTTATTTAAAAATACATTTATAATGTGTCTCATGATGATAAATGCTCTAAAGAACAGTAAAGCATAATAAGTTGATTTATGTATTTTTAGAAAAATAGGTGGTGGTTAGGGAGGCCTCACTATTAAGATGACATCTGAGTGGAGCCTGAAGGAAGGAAGGGAACTAGTGAGAGCTGGGAGACCATTCCAGGCTGGGAGGACAATGAGGGCGAATGTTATGAGAGAGGAGCATGCCCAGTGTGCTAATAACAGAAGGAAGGTGGTGAAGCCGTGTGAGCCAATGGACGTGGGATGCCAGATGAGCTTGAAGAAGTTACGTGGGGCCCGATCCCATCATTTTGGCTTTACCCTGAGTGAGATAGGGGCCACTAAAGTGTTTGGAGCAGAGAGTTATTTGTCTCACAGGATCACCCTATCTTCTTTGCTAAAAATAGAGGATGGTAACTGCAGAAGCAGGGAATCAATCAGGAAGCTATTGCAATAATCTGGGAGAGAAATGTCTGTGGCTTGGACCAGAGGTAACGCTGGAGGTGGGAGGCGGGCTTAGCGATGACGTTATTCTGAAGGAAGAGCTGACTCGTAATAGACTCAATGTGCTATGTGAGTCTTGAATTTATAAACTGGAAGAATGGAATTTCCACTTACTGGGTCCTGAAGACTGTAGAAAGGAGTAGGTTTGGAGGAGGTGGGGAATCAGGAATCTGATTTTGCACGTTAATTTTGAGATACTGAAGTATAAGTTTGGCCCAGGCTTATGCTGCAGTAACCATAACAGATCTCAGGGGTTTAAGTCATATGTTTGCTTCTCACTGATGCCATGCCCACTGTAGATGGGACAGTTCTCCAGGACACTGTCTTGTATGCAATGACAGTGATGTGGCTCTGCCATTTCTACTCACAGTCTTCACACTCATTGCCAAAGAGAAGTGCAAGCTTGGAAAACAGGGCAGGGCCTTTCCAGTGCCTCAGCTTGGGAGTTTGCAGTGGACACAGCGCTGTGTTGCCCAGACCGCCCTGCGAGCTCTGACATGTTCATCAATTCATTATCCCTGCTGTTGGAGAGGTGGGTGCTGATGGACCACCCCTAAGTCCCTCCCCATGAATGGCCTCCTGTAAAGAGAGTCATTTAGGCCAAGGAAGGTCCTCTCCCTAGCAGCAGCCCAAGTCCAGTGACAGTGGACATGGGGGAACAAAGGTGCAGCTCTGGACTCAATTTGGAACAACTCTGACTGCCTGTCCCAACTCTAGAACCCCTCACAGGATCAGCTGAGGCTCTGTTGTAATTGCATCACAGCCAATTTTTCCCTCTGCCGGATTCTCCTCCCCTCACTCCCTCTCAGGGCAGTCCCTGAAGGCCTGGCCCCAACAGCTCCCTGCACCAGGCCTCTGTGACTCAGCTTCCTGGGAAGACCTAATATGTGTAACATTTTTTTTATTTTCTCAGCAAGAAGTAGTCATGTTCTCCCACCTCAGTGAAAGTGTGGTGAGAAATACAGTCTGTGACCTGGAAGAGAGACACCCATTGGGGAGCACTCACAGTGTCCATCATGATGTCCCTTTCAGACATCTAGAAGAGATATTAGGTGAGCAAGTGGATATATGAATGCATATTTCAGGGCTTATGTCCAGACTGGAGAGAGGAATCTTGGGTGATATCTAAAGACTAATACCAGGTGACATCCCCTAATACTTGAGGACAGACAGAGGAGAGGTGTGAGAACTGAGCTCTGGGCATGCAAACATTTAGAAATCTCAGAGATGAGGAAGACCCAGAAAAGGAGGCTGAGAAGTTAAAGATATGTGTGTTCTTTGCTGAGGAATTCCTAAGAAACTCTCACACTTGTACACGGGGAGATAGGTAGATAAATTGACATTGCAGCATTTCTTTTTTTAGTAGAAAATAGTGGAGATAACCCAAGTATCCATCAACATGAAAAAGATAAATAAATTGTGGCAAAATCATGAAGTAGTATAGAATATAGCAGTTGGAACCGATGAAATTGAGTTGCATGCATTAATATGAATAAATCTCAAAAATAGAATGTTGAGCAAAAACAGCAGTTTCACTATCATACATAAAATATGATCCCATTTATGTGAAGTTTAAAATATTCAAAACAATATCATTTATTGGTTATGGACACACATCTGTGTAATAATAGTATGACGTTCACGCAGGACTCTGTGTTCTGCAGTGGGGGAGGGGTAGGAGTATGTTTGAACACTGATATGTATGTCATCCTCTGTTCTTATTGTGAAGGCTGAAATGGTTTACATAAAGAGATGCCTTCCCATCTTGCTATTACAAAGCACATAAAGTATTAATAAAATCAGCTCTTTTAGGTGTCCTTGTACAAACATTGTAAAATCATTGATAGCTGGAAACTTTGATTCACTTAGCTATTACCAAAGTGTCGTTATCATAGTGAAAGTAATAATGATAATGATTGTAATGACATACCATTTTTTAGCCTACACCGTGACTAGAACCAAGCTACACCTTTCTTACCCATCGTTGTACTTAATCCTCACAATGATCCCAGAGCAGAGAGATGATTATTACTCTTATGTTGCAGACGAGGAAACTGCTGCCTAGAAAGAATAAATAAGCTCAGTGTCTCACAGCTAAAAAGTGGCAGAACCAGAACTTGACTCATCTTAGTTTGATTCCAAAGAAAATATTCTCACTTGCAATGTTCCCCTCTTCTCTCTGCTCAGAGCATGAGTTCAGTTATGGCCTATTAAATGGAAGAACTGGTGGCACTTGGAGAGGCCATAGGAACAGACCTTGTCTGATACTCATCCTGCTTCTCTCCTATGTGAAGCACAGAGCCCTAGAGTGGCAACAGGACGTCATCAAGCCTTCCTCAAGTTCCCAGCGCCATGAGCCCATTCCTGTTCTGCTCTTTCCATCCTGCGTGTTCTTCATAACAGAAGGCATCACAATTCCTATGCTTACTCTTCTGAGGAAATTAATATAATTCAATTGAACTGAACTTAAACTTACAGATGGGAATGACCTCGGAGAACTTTATTTCAACCCACTGGATTTACAGATTGAAAGGAAAAGCCCAAAGAAGTGCAGTGGCTTCCTTCACTGCCGCCATGTGGCAGTTCCCAATTCCATTTGCATGGTAGAATCTCCTGGGGAGCTTGACCCCTGAATCCCTCAGCCTGGTGCTGGTGTTGGATTGTCCTTGGCAGCTGCCTGGTGTCCGCAGGTGTTTCTGATGTGAAGCCCGGGTTGAGAACCTCTGCGTTCATGGTCCCTTCTCCCGGCGCTCTCTCATATTCAGGTCCCTGACCTCACTGGCCAGGAAGCAGTGACTGGGACCATGCTTCTCATGTTGCCAATAGGAAGCGGCACATAGGAAAAAGCTGGAGTAGCCTTTGCTCTTCGAAAACTTTCTGAGGTTCATAGCAGGTTCTATCACATACTTTGTCCACATACAGGACTTATGTTATGCTGGTTTTTATTTAGTGCATTATTTGAGAGGTAAAGAAATTGATAATGCCTTGTTTTTAGCAGCTACAGATGGAATGTATTTGAGAGTCATGGCAGCTCAGAACGTTAGGGTTTGCGTTTAGTTCTATTTCAGAAATCTACAGAAGCCTAACTCCAGTTACCCTAAGGTCTATTTTATATAAACCAGGGTCATCAAATGTGTTCTGTCAAAGGCAAATAATAAATATTTTATTTATGTCTGCAGTCCCTAAGGTCTCTGTTGTATCTGCTGAACTCTGCCTTTGTAGCATGAAAAACATCCGTCGGTGAGACATAAACAAATAAGTGTGGCTATGTTCCAATAAAACTTTATTTAGAAAAACAAGGGTAGGCTGAATTTGGCCCCCACCGTAGTTCGCCAGCCTCTAAAGTGTCATGCTGAAATAGAGACACTGATAATGATCCAACTCTTACAAAAGCCAAAATATAATTCAATTGTGTTTTTTGGAGGGTTCCAGAAATTAAGAAAGATTCTCCAATGTTCTTTTTAATGTTTCATTCATATATCCAAAAGTTTGTAAGACCCTAACAAAAAGAACAATGTTTATTCCAGCATCTTTTGAACACCTTTACATCTTTTTAGCCCATCCTACCTTTGGTGTGATTTATAAATGTTTCTCTTTTTCATCTTTGTAAAAATTGTTTTAAAAATTAGCAGAAGTAGGCTGCTAAACTCCAGAGCAGTCAAATAGCAACTTGGAAAATGGAAAGGCAGTGACACCAGTCATCTCATGATTTCCACTTTCTGATTGCTTCATTCCAGAATGCACATGCGTGAAACTTTCGATAGAGCTGCATCATCTGAATCATAGTTTTCAGTTTCAGCCCAAACCACTGCCACTTATCAAAACCTGGCCTTGCTTGATTTAGGTCTTCGAGCAAATCTAGAAAAGTGGTTGCTAGAATGAAAAGAATTCTCCATGTGTTCTTAGTGTTGCTAGAAGAGGTTGGAAGGAAGAGAGATGCCCTCTCCTTGCTATTCCTTCAGCCTCCGAATGACTATCTCAATTCTAATAGCATCTCGTGGCTGCACAAGAATATTTTAGTTATAGGATAAGGTGTTCTTGCAATTCTGCTGTGATTTTCCACTGTAATCCAGCAATGAATGAGGTGGCTACTCACTTTTATGCTAATAAATGGCCTCCATCAAAAGGTAAAGGAACAAATGAAGCCAGAACTACCCGCAGGGAGTTGTCAGGAAGCATCCCAAATGAAATACGATGTTCAAGGCATGGAAGGGATTGTTGGAATAGATACTGCCTGGACTTGAGGGTTTTGGGGGAGCCACTCACTCACTTGCCCCACATAGGCCAGAAGCAGGTAAAAAATCGACTGCAACATAATCAGGTAGAATTTGTGAACAGAAAGTCAGATAGGGCCTTGCCATCTGGAGCGCAGCCCAGACTTCTGGGTGGTTCTCCTGAGCAAACCAACAGATCTTCGCAGGAAACAGTCCACTCTCAGCTGCACATCTTGCCGTGATCTCCTTATTGTCGCTTCTGTTTACATGTTGCCAATTTTCATTTACGTTTCCTCTACTGGCTGTTTTTAACAATGGGGTTGAAGGATATTTATTTTTAGACAAAACTGTTTTTATAATTAAATCCTCTCTTCCCTCCGCACGATTAATTGGTAGAAGTGCAAAATTAGATAAAGTGAAGCTGTGATTTGATCCGTAGAGTAATATGTAAGCTAGAGGATCTGGAGTTGTACAAACTTGGGTTTTAATCTAGTTTTGCCACTTACTTAGTTTAACTCTTTGAGCCTGGATTTCCTCACCCAAAATATGGGAATATTAGCACATTGTTCAAAAGATTGTTATGTAGCAGTCAAGCAATACGGGTAATGTGCTTTGGCCCTGGCACATAGTAGTTGCTCAGTAAATGAAGAGGGAGTTATGATGATGGTGATGCCTATGGAAATGACCTGTCTTTCTAAGAAGTGAAGTCATCCTGTCCAGCGTAAATGTACAATGATAGGGAAAAGATAGATGGGCAAAAACAGACCATCATTTCTGAGTCTCTTTTTCATCAAATGATTTCAGAATGGGGTTTAGGATGATTTTCCCAAATGAGAGAGATAGCATGTTCAAAGTAAAGGACAGCAAAAAACCCACCCAAAAGAGCTAAATATAGGCCATTTTGCTTTGCGTAATCCTAGTGTTTCCTCTGTTCCTCCGCGTTCCAAAGTCATAGATCATCGGGAATCAAATGTCACACCAATTTATCGAATTCTTTGGTGGCAGGAGTAAGAGGTGATTATTTGTTTGTTGGTTTAGTTTCAGAAGGCCAATCAGCCATGAGCTCTTGGTTATAGCATTCCTATGACTTTAAAAGTCCTATGATTGTTTCAATCAACAACTTCAGAAAGAGCAACCTTAGTGTGAAATATCCACTTCCTGTGAACTGTACGTTGTATATTTCCATGTGAGCGTTGCTGAAAGATCTATGTTGATGTGAAAGGAAATACCCTCTGCTTCATGGCAGTAGAAAGGGTTTCATAATTAGTGGTGATTTCCACCAACAACTTTTATTCACTTATTCTTTCATTAAACATTATTATTGAGGTTCTGCTATGTGCCAGACACTGTGGCAGGCATGGGGGAAGAGCTGGGAAATAGGTAGAGATACTCATTTGAGACACTCGTCCTTGAGGAGCAGGGATAATGTAAGAAATGCACTTGGCCCATTGTTTCAACAGTCAACTTTCAATACATGGTAGGTCTTATTAGTGTTAAAAAGATTCTTTGCTCCAGGAGGCTATGATTCTCTAAGCTCTATCATCTACCCACCTTTGCACCAAACAGTAGGTGACGAAAACAAGAGGAAAATTCTGAAAGTAAAGAGAAGAATATTCAGGTAGGACGATGATTGCGAAAACATGCTACAGGAATCTAGATATTAGAAAGAGAATCAGCTCAGGGGTTCAGCACATATTACAGTGCTCCTTTTTTTATTTTCCCCCTGAAATAAAAGCTTATCTGGACAAGGGATCATTTGCACAACCATTGGTGAGGAGAGGAGCTGAAAACAGATTGGAGAGTAGATAGTGTGACATTCCCTCTTGCAGGACTTTCAACACAGCTCATCATGGTTCAACAACATCAGTGAGATTGATTGACTGGTCAAAGTGAGAAAAGTTTCCTCCATAAGCAGTAATATACAAAGGAGACTGTTACAATAAGAGTAACTCTGGAGTCCCACATCAAGTATAATTTCACCAAAGAGAATGAATGAGGGTATTGAGTATGTGTGAGCGTGCGTGTGTGTGTGCTGTGTGTGCATTTGCACATATGTGTGCTTGAGTGCGTGTGTCCCGTTACGCTGTGGTCAGGCAGCTGCTTTTCCTTTTATTGCTAGCATTATTAGGAACATTTCATATTCACTGTTGGTTTTTACATCCTCAAGTTTTCTTTTTTTCTTAATCACTAGAGTGCCTGCTTGTGTATATTTCACAAACACACACACATACCTATTTTCAAAGCCCCAAAATATTATTTTTTCATTGCCCTACACCTCTGAGTTAAAGAAATCTAGCATGGTCACCTCTGTTGCTTTCAAATAGTACTCCTTTTCCAGCACTGAACTTTGCCTTTCTCGAGATGTCTGTCTGACTGTGAGCTTACAGCTCATGTTCCTACCGGGTCTGTGTAAAACTTATAAAGACATTCTATTTGAAAGATCCCATAGTGGTCACTAAGTTAAAAGGCTGAATAAAAGTGATGAAGCTGAGGCTCTAAGAGCTTAAATAACTTTATTAATCACATAATTGGTGTATGTGCTGGCCAATTAAATGCATTATTTTTGTTTGTTTTTATTTCAGTGTTAAAATTTAGCAAAAAGAGACGAGTGCAGAAAGGCAAGTATGTAACATGAGTTTTATTTTGTTTTATCTTCTCTTTTAAGTTTAATTTTTAAAGCTTTAAATTTTCATTCAGAAGTGAAATCAAAAGGCCCCAAGTGTTACAAAGGTAGAGCGTTTCTTGCACCACTACCCACAATCTCACTCTTTTGTGGAACCATGTACACTTGGACTTCATTTCTTTTGGGGAGAGGAAGACAGCCGTATCACAAGCGACCTCAGTATTTGTAAAAAGGCACAATATGTGAGAGAAATTCGTTTCTTACTCAGATGAAGCAGAAATGAGGTGTTTCTGTTTGGGGGTGCCTCTTTTCCATTCAGGGTTGCAGGGGTCCTGCTTTTTCCATCTTGGGGTTAGACCATCCGCAATACTTGACTTCCGCGGTTGTGTGGGGGATTTTCCGTTAAGACAGCCGGTAAAGGAGAAAGGTATGGAGGATGGCGAGTGTCGGTTTCTTCGGGCCAGACTTGGTAACTGTACAATGGTGTAGAGCTATTCTACTCATGCTGTATTGGCTGTGACTCCATTGCATGGGCACGTCTGACTGCAAGGGGTCTTGGGAAATGTAGTCTAACAACTGAGTATGTATGTATGTGTCTATGTCTGTGCATGCACTTGGGTGTGTGTGTGTGCATGCGTTGTATGTGTATGCATGTATGTATATACGTGTGCATGAATGCATGTGTATATGTATGCATGTAGATATATCGGTGTGTACGTGTAGGCATATATGGAAATGGAATCATGCTCTATGCACACTTCCCTGCAGATCCCTTTTACCATATTAGCGCATATAGGTCATTATTCATATTTATTGCACAGTATTCCCGTGTAAGAAAGTCCGGTGCTTTATTTAACTAGTCTGTACGGTCTTATCCAACTTTCAGAACATAGTAACATCTTGCTTATTTGCTCTACGCAATGACGTTTTAAATACTTGAGTTTGTGCATAATGAGCCTTTACATACTAAAAACTACTTTTTATTAAAATTCTAAGCAACTTTTTCATGAACCTATTTCTAAATGTATCACACAGTTAGAGGCCTTCTTAGAAATCATCCACTGAACAGGACTGACCAATTACATTTGGGACTGTGGCAGAGAGAGTGGGGCTGCCCGAGCACGCTTGTTCCCCGTTGCCAGTCTCCTTGGCTGGTTAGTTCTCGCCTCTGGGCTGTGGATGTGAACAATGGATGCTCATTCTACGCCAGAACATAAAAGACTGGCTGCAAACGTCAAGCTGTCGTGCCCATCCCTGTGACCAAGGAGGCCTCACGCTGAAGTGGTGGAACCAGGAGATCAAAGCGAGAAGAATTGTTGAATTAGCGTATGGAGGATAATCTCCCTGGAGAACGGCTGGCCAAACTCGCAGCAGAATTTTCATGACTGCGAAGTGCAAACTATTGCATTAAACTCCTAAAAGATAAGAGTTGTTCTTACAGCATGTTCTATCCTGACTAACGAAATGCCTATGCAATACCATTTAAAATAGCAATTACGTTACTTTATATTATTAATGTAAGCCCTTCCTAGTCATCAGCTTATGTAATTTGTACAACAATATAATTGTGGGCACAGGCAGCTTTGAAATGCGTTCTATAATTTGACTCAACATTTATGAGTTAACGATATTTTACTTTTTGAGCTAGCATATCTTCTTTTTATGGCATACGGGGGCCTGTGTGTATATCTTCTACCCTATTGCCACTTTTTCTATCTTGTGTTGGTATTTAGATCTTACGTCAGTTAGATTTTAGCAGGTAACATCTAAATTTAGTTTTATTTGTAAAAGGAAAGTAAGTCGTCTCAGAATGAGAACCTGAGAACGTCTCTTCTGAGTAAGCTATTTAACTGTTAACAACTAGAATGTGTGGTGTTTATTTTCCATCAGAAATATTCCTTCAAGGGTCCTTAAGACTACTTCCTCTCTGCCTTGTTTTCAGTGGTTGTGTTACAATTCTTGGCTTCTCTAGGTTCTCTCTGATTTAATGTCACCTTTTTTTGCTCCTACCAACACAGCCCTTCACTCAGGCTTTGTGACCACAGGGAAATGAAAGTGCCAACAGGGAGGCAACTGAGCTGATATCTAGGGGCCCGTATGCTGGGCCCACCTGCTGATAACTTCGTGTCCGGTTCAGTCGAGGCAGGTCACCGTCTAGATTCCATTTTTTCCGTCAGTAAAATTATAGGACTGGATTGATTACCAATTAAGCTTTCTCTGTACACCAAATTATCTGGTTATAATTAATATTAACAGTTTTGGGGGACTGAAAACCTGTCCAAATATTTTAATCAAGCAGCAAAAAATAATAGTTAACATACATTCAGTACATACTATGAGCTAGTCCACACACCATGCCCTTTCCTGCATCACCTCATTAAACAAATTTGTGAGATTCTCTTATACTCTCATTTCATACATGGGAAACTGAGGCCTGGAGAGGAGAGTGGCATGATCGTGGCCATGCAGCGAGTAAACGGTGAAACAAGCAGTTGATTCTAAGTGTGTTTGATTCCCGAGTTTCAGCTCCTAGCCCTTATCCTCTACTGTAAGCAAATGTGAGTGATCGCTAGAGAAGCCCCCAGGAAATTAGTAACAGGTGCTGTCGTTCTCATCAGAAACCACGTCATTTTTCCGTGGTCACTTGGAGCCTCGTTTGCACAAACATTGTGGTCTGTCCTAACACGACTTGTCAAGTGGTCAAGCGTCCCTAAGCTGCAGGGACCACTGTGACTGCTGAGCTGACTTACCCCCCTTTGAAGATTCAGTCAGTGAGGAAAGTGCCATCTCACGTAGATGTAGACAGCTCCTTATCCACGACACCATGGGCAGCATGAGCTCCATGTCTGCATCAGTTCTGCTTGTCCCCCAAGGCCCATGGGGTCCTGAGGAGGCCCAGGTGCATGCCGTGCACACATGGGTCTGTGTCACAGCTGAGAAATGCTGAGTGTGGGAAACTTTGACCATATAAGAGGGCTTCTAGCAAATCTGCCCAACCTTTGCTCGCAGGGGACACGTTGGCTTTATTACCCTGGTCAGAAAACAAGTCTGCCCTTTGCCCTGGAGGGAGACACTAGCTTCCAAGGCTGCTGTGTAAGTCTTCTTGGAAACATAGTCTGAGATGCATGGAGGTGCCATGGAAAATTGCTTGCTGACACTACCTAAAGGTGAAAACATGCCCAGAAGCAAAATACACCATCTACGTGCTCCTCCATTGGACTACCATAGCATCAGCAATGCTCAGGCACCTCTTCTCTGCCAGGAATGATGGCGCGATGTGGAATGTGGAGCATGGAGGAGAAGTCCCCAAGGTCTCCAGAAGGCTCGTTTTCTGGAGCAGCTGGTCTGAGTATAAATTAGTATAATCTATTTGGAAAATGTTGTGGTAATATGAACAAAGAGACATAAGTGTATTGATACACATTGAATGGAAATTTCAGGTCTAGGAATCAATCCCAAAGGAATAATCCAAAACTGTTGGGAAAAATCCCATGAATAGATTATTTATAATAACAAAGCGGTTGTCATGATCTAAAGAATAGGAGAATAATTAGAGAAATTATAGTGCATTTTTTATGAGGTACTATCTTTTTATTTAAAATGATAGTTACGGAATTCTTCTACTAATAAGAAAAATACCTATGATGTAATGTTATGCGAAAAATTAGGATTAAAATTGTGTGTATAATATGAGTACAAATGTGGTGAAACGCCTACACATAAGGGGAAAAATCTCGAAGTAAATTCACTGAATACCGCTGAACACTGTTGTGTTAGCTTAGGGGAAGGAACCATGATGGGTTTTTTTCTCGTCACAGTTCTCCAAAACTTTTGGACACATGGTTAGATTTTTAAAATGAAAAATATACATTAGGTTAAACTATTGTAATGATGTAGCTATGCTATCACTTAGATATTAATCTCCAGATTTAAATCAGAAATGAACCAGCATTTTTCTTCTCTTTAGTGTCAAATCCTTTCATGGGTTAAATTCATAGTTAAAACTTCTGCATTAAGACCCTTTGTTTCCCAAGCATGAGTTGCATCTGGAACTCTGAAGGGAGGTCGTGGAACAGTCTACCTGCCCAGAGGTCACTGTTGGAACGAGAAGCCCCTCAGGAAACAGGGCTCAACTTCTTTGCCCTGGAGTCCTCTGTTAATTTAGTGACCCCCCTCAAGGACAAAGTGCAAATGCTTGCAAGTGTGTCAAGGTCCTTAGACATCAGCGTTGGGTTGGCTCCTACTCAACTCTCTGGACTCACCCATCCATAAGTAAGCACTTCCTGCTCTCCTCCCACTCCATGACCACCCCTTACTCTGAACTGCCCCCTGAGATTCTTTAAGCTCCTAGAATGTTCTAGGCTCTCTTTGACTCCAGACCTTCCTTCTTGCTAACCTATATGCCTGGAACTCTTTGCGTCCCCAACTCACTTTCACCAAACTAACTCCTACTCGTGGTTAAAATCACTTTCTCTAGGAAGCCACCTGCAGTCTGGATCAGGTGCCGCTGCTGTGTCCCCTTAGCTCTCACCGCCTCTCTGTGCTAACAAATGCTTTTGAAGAGGCCGGAAGATTTTAATTGGGAACTATCCTGGAATATACCAAACATTTGATTCTAAGAGGTAACAATTAACACCCATGCGTCAGCTCAAATTGATGAGAACAGGAAAGGCAGGTGAGAATTTGCCTTCCACTGTTTTGTAAGTTCATAAAAGCACAGTTTATTTCATAAGTAAATTTTGTTCTAAGAAGAGGCTTGATCTTAGAAATTGTGGTGTCAGATGGACTTCACATTGAGCCGGTTGTGTGATGAGCCCCCAAAGCATAAGGACAGAGCGCTCACACAGGACGTTTTCGTGGGTATAAATCAAAGAAGCATCTGGTGGTTCCCATATGACTTGAATTAGATTGCTACTTTCTGAACATGAGGCATAAAATTACCAGATATGTGCTTGCTTTCCTTTCTATTTAAATCACTTTACTGTAATGTGTTTCGATTTCTGATCTAAGTTATTATCTGATAGTGCTTTGATAAACTTTCTTGTTTTACGTTATTTTCCTTAAAAGTGTACTTCTTGCAATACCAAGTGTTAAATTATGTCAATTTCTATCTGAGGTGATCAGGCTTTCGGTAAATTCCTGAATTATTTATTCCAAACTGTTAAAAATCCACCCTGGGGGCCCGCCCAATGGCATAGTTGTTAAGTTCGAAAGCTCTGCTTCGGCGGCCCGGAGTTTGTGGGTTCAGATCCCAGGCGTGGACCTACACACTGCTCATCAAGCCGTGCCTTGGTGGCATCCCACATACAAAATAGAGGAAGACTGCCACAGATGTTAGATCAGGGCCAATCTTCCTCTTGCAAGGAAAAAAAAAATCCACCCTGAAATTAGAACTCCGAGTGAGATATCGGCCATAGAGAATAACAATATTCCAGGACTTTTCCTGCATTCATGATTCACTGCTTACTGGGTGGAAGGAAGGGAACACATGCCTTCTCAAATAAGTGCCATGAGCCTTCCCAGATTCCACCTTCTTCCTTTACTTGGCTGAGAATCATTGACCATCCCCACTGGGAATACATTACATCTTACAGGTAAGTTGGAACAAACGACCTATAAAATAAATCTATTGGTAAATAGAGAATTAGGTCAAGTTATTGATATATAGAGCATTTTAAACTTACTTTAGATAAATTCTATTACATGGACAAACATTTTTCTAAAGTCTCTCTCTGGACTAAGATATCTGTAGAGACATCTCAGGTTAGAAATAAAGACAGATACTCTAAGAAAACTTTCGCGAAGAGGAGTTTTAAAAAAATCCCTTCCTGTTTTCTTATTTCAGATCACCATTTATTTTTTCAAAGATCAATAATGCCTGTTGTGGTGGGCTTCTTGGTTTTGGAATCTGCGAGGAAACCAGTTGGGAGAAAGTTCTGGGGCCTTACAATCTTATCCACCCGAGAGGTTCCCCTCCTTCACAATGTCCTCCTATTCTGCAACCCCAGGGAGGGGTAGTTTTCATTTTGGAGCCATCTTCTCTAATAACTAAACACGTGGTGGGGCTGTCCTTACCATCAAAGTTAATGAAAATGGGAGATCATTGGTTCCCTGCTGTTATGAGGAATCCTGTTTGGTAGACACAATTGATGCATTTTTTTAAAGGAACGTTTCCAGGGTCTTCAGTGTTTGATGCTCCAAACCACGCAGAGAACATAAAGGAAAAAAGCTGCAAAATTGTTAATACTTTTGACCAATATGGCGGTTATACTGCATTCTCCAAGGATCTTTCTGCTAACGCATCTGAGCTAGATGTGATCTAAGGCCAATCACATAGTGGGGATCAATGGCTATTTCATCAGAGGGAGCCCAGCTGCTAGATAGCTGAGTGGACTGCATTTCACCCTCCATCTTCCAAATGCCCAGAGCTGACATGAGGCAGGAAGGGTTTTTGCTGACATGAGCGATTTGAGCTGAAGAAGCCAAGCTGCTTTTGAGAATATAATTCATAGTGGCGTTTCAATCATTTGTGTGTGTGTTTTCTTTTTGTTGCATTTTTCCCTTCTGAAGAAACTTGCCATGCGGTATTTAAGGTGACCTAGCTCTGGCAACAAGAACGTTCAGTGTGGTTTATCTTTCCACCCACGCGCAACTCGCCTTGACGACTTGACAGGGATAGATCAGCCTTGTAGAGGAGCAAACAAAAAACCAAAAATACCCTCCTCCAAAAAATACCCCACGGTGTGAAACTCTTTCTGAGAAAGAGTGGCCTGTTTCCTTAAAGTAGAAAAAAACAACAAAAATAGATTTTTCTTAAGACTCTTGTTTACTCAGATGATATCAATTCTGTTTCTAGCACCACACCACTGTAGTTGCTACCCAGAGATTTTTAGAAAGAGAGATGCGAAGGCAATGGGGCTCTGCTATGAGTGAGTTGTGCTTCTCTCGTCCCTTATTAGAAGGTAAATGCATAATTATATGGCACGCTCATAGAAGAGCAATAAACTTTACGGGAGTATTTATAAAACAGTATGTTTATATCAACGGTGCGATATAAGTAACAAATAATAATAACATTGTGAAGAAAATTAGCTCCTTAGATGCATAACATTTAATGTGTAGCTCTATATAATTAATATCCTGGCAATGTAATGTGTTACTCATTTTCTTGTTTTTTTTTCCCTCCCCTTTACTAAGAAGAAAGAAATAGAATTTGTTTAATGCAGCATTTTCATGGTAGCATAGAGGCAAAATGTACCATGCTGGATTCATCTGATTTCCCAGCTGATAACTGTGAAACTGGGCAGTAGTTTATTGATGTACATACAGTCTGCCCACTTAGATTATTTGTAAATACTGTTAACCCCTCCTTGTTTTCTTTATCTCCATGCCTAACATCTCGCTAAACACCCTGTAATGTGCAGGACAGCCTCCACAACGAACAATTAATCGCTCAAACTGTCAGTAGTGCTGAGGTTGACAAACCCCAAATTAGCTCATTCATCTTTAAAGTCGCCCTTATTCTTCTCTTCGTTTTGTGCTTGAAAACACTTGGGCACAGATGAGCCAAGAGATTTAGCCAAGATAAAATTCCATGGTGCACAGCGAAGGACTCGGGGCTTGAACTGAGTCTGAATCCCTCCACACCTGCCTCAGGCCTCTTCTTCCGTGAGTCCTGCTTGCACTGGAGCTTAGTATTTGCTACAACAGACAATATATGTGCTGCACAAAAGTGTGTGTGTGTGTGTGTGTGTGTGCGTGTGTGTGTGTGTATTTTCCTGACATCCAGAAAATGGTCCCTGGGAGCCAGACAGGTCTGATTCTAGGCAAAATTATGAAGAAGGCCACATCCATCTTTGACTCTGCTCTCCCACTGCCCCCGATGAAGCAGCCCCCCAGAGAGTTCACCCCGAGGTGCGTTATTTCCTAGCCAAGGATGGTCCCACTCAACAGTGGGAGAAAAATATATGCAAGTCTCCATCTCTCAATCAACCAAGGAGCCACTTGGACAAGGTCACATCCTCACATGCTGGTGGGAATGAGTCCTGAGCATCTTCAAGTTCTGTTACGTTCCCATAGAAACCTGCCTTCTTTTCCGAGGTATCAGGGCCACTCACGTTGTGGTTTTTCAACAGAAATGTGATGCCTGTCAGATTCAGGAGGAACTTTATTTTGCCAAATGAGCCTTCAAAACGCATGTTTGTGGGAAGCTGCCTAAAGCCAGGGCCACAGAGCAGAGAACTGCATGCTGGAATGACTTCTAAGAAACCATTTCCCCGCGAGACAAAAGAGAAGCGAGACCTGGTTGTGTGCTCGTCCTGTGGTCTCCAATACGGGCGCCCCATCCTCTCTCAGTGCCACCCCTGTTAATAATGCTCTTGCCTTTTCACTAAAGCATTACGTTACCGGAACTCACAGAGAAAGGGCCCTTCCTCTCCACTATTTAGCTGTCACTGTCACCACTTAATAAACGGTTAAAAGGCAGTGACTCAGATCGCAGGTGCCAGTTTGGCCTGCGTGATTGTCAAATGGACCCAGCCCAGCTAATGTAGGTCTTCAACAGCCCCACTCAGGATGCCTAAAGGCAGGCCCAATGCCAACACCCTCTGGCAAGTTCCAGGAGCAAGGAGGGCAGTTACAGGGCGTGAGGAGTGGAACTGGGCTTCCTGGCGGGGAGGCGTAAGTGGCTTGGGAGGAGGACTCAGGGAGGAGGAAACTCATGACTCTGAATCTGAGTGGTTTCTGCTCAATGCTCTGAGCACGTAGTAGTACACTTCTCCTACCACCTCTAGGGGCAGAAGACCTGGCTCTGCCGTGTTAGGTGTCTAACTTGTCAGGCAAGTCTCTCTACACCTACTGTGGAGACAAGAGAGCATCTTGGCACTCCCGAGGGTTCTTCATAGATTGTGACACACTGCTGGCCAGTTGGTACAGTCACTGTTAAGTATGAAGGGCTTCTTTCATGCAGTCACTTAATTTAGTCAAGGAACCTTCATGTATGGTTCTGGGCCACATTCTGCCATCCCTAGTGGTTCATTAAGGATGCCAGGATGGGGTGATGGGCACCAGCAAATAATTTTGTGAATTTTAGCAAACCTAATAAGCACCATTCTACAGCATTCGAACCACAAAACCTACCCAGTGCCCACTATGTTCCAGGCACTGTGTTTGGCTCTGGGAACACTCAAGCCACATCCCTGTGCTCAGGAAAGAATGAGGTGCATAATAACTTGATACACATCCAAAAAATATGATGGATGTGATGCGTTAAGAGAAGAGAGGAAAGCTTGTCCATCACCTGGAATTCCGGACAGGAGATTTGGAGTTGGTGGCAGAGATCATGGACCACAGATTGTACATGACTTAAAACTCCAAGTAGCTGACCAGCAAACAGGTGTCTTTGATGCCCTTGATATGGAACATTTTGTTGGCGTTGTGCTTATCATCGCCATTTCAGCCTTTGCAGCAATGCCTTTATCTTAATTCCATGTTCATCATTTGGTTATTCATCTTTCCAGGTTATTTTAGGGCACGACGTTACCCTGGCTCTTCAGTAACTTGCATGCCTTGATATGATATGCTTTAGACCCAGCTCAAGCCTGCACCCGCCAGGAAGCTGCCTCCCATTCCCTCCAGGATCACGGAGTCTACACAAAAGACCATAAATTTTTACTTGCACCTTTTTAATGCGCACATCACTTTGTATCTTTTATTACGACACAAGAATTAAGTTTATTGTTGCACAAACTCTTTCTTCCAGTTCACATTACTAGCAATCATCAGAAGAATATTTATATCCAGAAAACGATAAAGTAGAGGGCAAGTTTTGAATCTCCCTTCAGTGAAGTCTCATCAGAGTCTCCCAGTGTCCCCATACAACACCTGCCTTCCTCTCCCCCACCCCCTGTTGACACCTCCTCCCCCTGGGCTACCATAGCATCCTGAATACGCACCTGCTGTAGCTCTTTCCACACTGCAGCTAATTTTTTTTTTGTGGTTCTCTCTCTCTGATAAGACTTGAGTTCTGAAGAACAGAGACTGAATCTTTTTTGCTCAGCACCTTGTATGGCATGGGATAGACAGGAAAAACTTAGTGTTTGTGTTGAGATTAACTGCATGTAGGTATCTGTTAATCATTTGGGCAAGAGCTTTAAGGAGCCAGCACAAAATTCTGTGCTGGTAAGCTTGGCCGTTTCCACTGGTGGTGTTATACAGGAAAGCAGTGAGAGACTCAAAACAATCAAATCAAAATGAAACCTTATTAGGGTCAAATTATACATTACACTGAGCCCTTCTTAACATGAGTAGATTTGACCTGTATATAAATAATGTGTCTTTGTTTTGTTTTTAACCCAAACCTGTGAACTGGCCTTCAAATGGCCATCAAGGTTTGAGCCTTGTGCTCTCTCTCACTTTGGTGCAGAAAGTGCAGCTGGGTGATTAGCATTTGAGGAAGTTACTGTTAGGAACGATGTCTCCAGAGCTGCGAAGGCCAGTCCTCCTGTCAGATTAGATCCTGGGACAGCTATGCATGTGGATCTCATTCACGGGGCCTGGCAGATCTATCTTCCCTGAGTTACCGCTGAAACTCACGACCTCTACTCTTTTAGGGTGATTTTGTAAAGAAGCACCCTGCAGAAGATATTTTTGTCTGGTTTATAAAATTTTCATGATAGACACTGCGGGTAGCCAAGGGGAACAGTAGAACATAGGGGCTGGGAACAAGGGGTCAGAGTCATGATGACACATTGACCAGCCCTGGATGAACTTCAGACAAGGCACATAACCTCTCTGAGCTTCAATGCCTTCTTTGTCACTAGATGCTAATAAGAATTACCTCTGTTGTTGTGAAGATGGAGTAAAAATAAGGTATAAAATATTATGCATGGCCAATATGAATTAAAAATAACTTTTTATTATGCTTCTGTACAATGTCAATTTACATTATCCTTTTAGTCACTATTTAGAAGCAGATAATAAAGCGAAACGAAAACTGCCCTTTTGTCTTTTGGCTCATATAAAGCACAGAGCTAATATTTAATACTTAGTCACTGTAGTTATGTGAATTGGAATGTTTGTGACATAGATTTTCTCTTGCTCTCACATTATTTTCACTTTTATTTTACATTTAGATTTTTGAAGCCAATATTTCATCCAGACAACACATTTTGGAAGTAGATGAGGCATATTCTATGAATAAATAAGCATATAATGTTTTATTTACATAAACAGAAAAAATAGGTTTCTTGTCGTTTAGGACTTATAATATTGTTAGGTGAGAAAATACACCTAGAGTGAAAGTAAAATGATGCATGCATATACGTACACACACGCAGAGTGGCGCACTGGGAGCTGTATGAGTTGGCGCTCCAAAACGAAAAACAAACCCTCACTTTTAGAGTTTGCCAATTTCCATGGTGTAAATACTCCCACGACGGCTAGTTTCACACTACCAATAGTTCAAGAACCAGCACACCCAATTCCTGAAGCCTGAATTGGCTCCTGCAGATAGAGGCTGAATTGGCACAGACTCAAAGTGGAAGCTAAATTCAGAAGAGGTCCACATTTGTGGACTGGCACAGTCTGGGATCTCTCTGGGGGCACAGACAACCTGAGCCGGGTCTGAAAAGATTTGTAACCTTTGGAAAAAACAAAAACAGGTGAAAAAGCTCTAGCATCTGTGTTTAGCCAGCCCATCCATTCATTATGCATTCATTCATCTATTTATTTAGTCAAAATATATTTTGAGTTATAACTGGATGCCAGACACTTGTTAGAAGGCTTAAATACAAGGAATTACAATAGCTCAACGGGCAGAGGATCAGAGAGACATAGAGTATAAAATAACATTGCGGACCAGCGCTAGAGCTATGCACATGCAATTGCTGAGGGGAGCACTTAACTCAGCCTGAAGGGCAGGGTCAGGGAGGTCTTCCTGGAGGCTGTGACGAGTCCTGAGGGATGAAGAGGATCTCCTTAGGCCAAGGCAGGACAGAGAAGGGCATTCCAGCTGGAGAGTGTTTGAGTGAAATAAAAAGAGGACGAAGCACGGAGTGTGGAAAACTACAAGCAGATCCATGCTTGGGGCGCATGACCTGCAAGGCAGCAGGCAGGAGGAAGACTAGTGACTTGGGGCTAGGGACTCGGGTGCTGGGATTCGGCAAGACCTTGTGATCCTGTTAAGAGGCACGGAGTATCTACCGAAAGCCTTGGGCCACCTCTGCTGTGATTTGAGCAGACGATCGGAATTGCATTTTAGATAGGTCATGGGAAGGAATTTGCTGTACACATCCATTTCTAGTGGCGGGAAGCAGGGGCAATGGTATCTGTCGAAAGGTGATTGTCATTGTCCAGGGAAGATTAGATGAGAACGTAAACAAAAGCAATAAAATGTGGGATGGAGCAGAATCTGTGATAGATTTTGTGCAATTCCCTTGTCTTTCAGTTTAGACTTTTTAGACCTTTTTACTTAGTTTAGATTGAAAGTCAAGCAATATCATTATCTCTGAGTTTAGGTTTAAATTTTCATTTTCCCATAGTTAGCCAGTTTTGAGCTTTCTTATTTCATTAGATGTCTGTTAACTCATGCAATAGGCTGTCTTATTGATGTGCTAGCCTGCAAGGAACTATATGTGCATGTGTGTGTGTGTTCATTTATTCCTGGTACAATATAATACTTATGTTCCAATTTTCTTCTTTTATGTTAAATAAACATGTTTATCACCAGATTATGATTTGTGTCATTATATAAAAGAATAATTAAAAATTCCCCCAAATGGTTATTAATCTTAGTTGGGGAGTATCTCCTACAGTTAGTCAGTAGAGGAAAAGGAAAAGTTAATTATAAAATTAATTTAGCTCTAGAAAACTTAAGATGGCAGGAGCTTAGAAGACTGAAATATAGCCCTTTTGATACCCAATAATTAGATAGATTTTTCTGTCTCTGCAAATACAATAGAGTGACTGAAATCCAAAATAACAAACAGACAAACAAATTTAAAAATCGGCATTACTAGGGTTCAAAGAGGAAAATAATACAAGTTTTTTTAAAATTTCTTAGCAAAGACATATCTCTGGGTTAATTTTACTACTGAAAGATTTGATAATTATGCATTATCTTTGCATAAACATTGTTTTCGAAATTTAAATTAAAATATACTTAAAGAATATTGAAAACACTTGAGAGTCATTTATTTGGGTTTTTATTTAATATACAATAATTAGAATTTCCCGTCCAAAGTACGTTTTTTCCTCTAATGCTTTATGAAATGCATGATTGATTTCCTTTTTGTTAATGTAATCAAATAGTTCTGTTTTGCAATGTGTTTTTCCTTATAAAATTAATATAACCACATTACAGGACATTTGTGAACAAGGGAGATTTAGACTTCAATGTCTATTGCAAAATTTTGTAATAGCAAACAATGAAGGCAACTAAAATGTTCATCAATGGAAAGATGGTTAAAAAACCTACTATGGGATATGACTTGACAACAAAAGTAATGAGGTAGATGTACACATAAAGATATACATTGGCATAGGATGACCTCGAAGTCAAATGTTGAATGCAGACAACAAGAAACAAAACAATGCATATAACATAATGCCACTTATGTAAACACACAAGACAATACGTTTTAAGATGCATACAAGGAGACATGATGAACAAGCACACCAAATTGATAGCAGCTCCCTCTGGGATGCGTGTTTGGCAAGAGATAGGAATAGACTGAGGGATGGTAATGAAAAGAGATCTAATTTTAACTATGTTTAAATTTATATCATAATATTGTGTATTAGCTTCATGATTAATAACAGGTAAGAAAGAATAGAGAAGGGGTGAGTGGTGCGGGAAGGCTCATGATTCCACCACTGTTAATAGAAAACAGGGTCAGATTTAATGTGTTCCTTCCAGGCTTTTTCTTATTTTTCAAAAAAATATAGATCCGATTATAAAGTATGTAAAAAGTCCTCATTTTTTCATTCAATGCTTTAGTATATTGTTACATAGTCTCCATAATTGGGAATGTGCCATAATTTATGTTACAATTCTCTTTGTGGGTATTCGTTTTTTATATTGTAATGTTAATGGTGAACATCTTGCATATAGTTTGATCTCATATTTTGAAGAGTTTCCTTAGGATAGACTTTCTGAACTATTAATAGGTCAAAAGCAATGCACGTTTTTCTGTTTTTTAAATTTTATTTTTCGTGAAGAATCTTACCTGTGATAAAAGTGAAAACCCTACACAAACGTGTTATGAGTCATGGCTTATTGCCGATCCTTAAGCAGATTCAGTTAACTTACTTGTTTTTTGTTGTTTGCGAGGAATGGGCTGGCTCCTGGACAAATTCCAATCAAATAGGAGGCTGTCAATCTGAGATGAAACCAGAGTCAGTGTCCCCTATTAAGAACTGTGTTCTTTCTGCAAGTGGCCACAGGGCATGCAGTGCCTTACACAGTGCTTGGCCTAGGATAGTCAGTGCTCAAAAACTATGTATTGAGTTAAATTGAAAAAAAATGAGAAATCTGAGTAAAACCCCAGCTAAAACAAAGCGGTGATGGATGCCACAGCAGCCCAGGTGGCATTGGACCAGGCAGTCTGGAGTTATTTGTTGACAGCAGCTCAACTCCCACAGGCACCTTTTGGGTAGTCAGAAAGACTCAACAATCTGAGCTGTACATCTGGCCGTGGTTCCAATGCACCCAAGCGTGAAGGTCCATGCTCCATTCAGGTCAAGTCACAACGAGCTCACAAATCTGTGCATCTATGACAGCCTGTCTGTAAGAGGATAGAGGGGAAATCTATTTCCTGCATTAGAACATATCAATGTATCCATTCTATTGTTCATGAGCCAACAACACCCCCCTTTTACAAGATTTTTATTTGGAAATAATCATAGATTCACAGGAAGGTGCCAACTTGGTACAGAGAGATCCTGTGTACCCTTCACCCAATGCTTATATCTTGCATGGTTGTAGTACAATAACCAAGATAGAATTTGACATAGGCACAATGTGTGTATGCAGTTTTATGTCATTTTATCCATGCATGTAGATTTGCGTCACTAATACCACAATCAAGATACAGAACTATTCCATCACCACAGAGATCTCCCTTTACCCCTTTATACACTCATGCACCACGTGACAATGTTTTGGTCAACAACTGACTGCATAAATGACAGTGGTCCCATAGGATTAGGACCACATAGCCTGAGTGTGTAGTAGGCCATACTATCTAGGATTGTGTAAGTACACTCTGTGATGGTTGCATGATGAAAATGCCTAACCACGCATTTCTTGGAATATATCCCTATCAGTAAGGGATCCATGACTGGAGTCATATCCCCATCCCCTCTTTACCACATGCACAATCTCTAAACCCACAAGCAGTTTCCCATCTCTGTTCTTTTGTCGTTTTGATAATATAAATAGAATCACAACATATATGACCTCTTAAGATTGGGTTTTTCACTGAGCATAACACCCTTGAGATCCATTCAACTTAACATGTGTTTAAATAATCACCTCCTTTTTATTGCTGAGTAGTATTCCATTGTATGGATATACCACATTTATTTAACCAATCACCTTTTTTCTTTTTTAAAAGGTATGCTTTTTTGGTGAGGAAGATTGGCCTTGAGCTAACATCTGTTGCCAATATTCTTCTTTGCTTTTCTTGCCAAAGCCCCAGGACATAGCTGTGTATCCTAGTTGTAAGTAACTGTAGTTCTGTGTGGATGCCACCACACTATGGCTTGATGAACAGTGTGTAGGTCCACACCCAGGATCCAAATCAGCAAACCCTGGGCCTCCAAAGGGTAGCATGTGAACTTAACCACTCAGCCATGGGGCCAACCCCAACCATTCACCTTTCATTGAAGGACTTTTGGGTTGTTTCCAATTTAGGCTATTACAAATAAATCTACTATGAACAATAATGATCAGGTTTTTGTGCAGACATAAGTTTTTACTTCTCTGGAACAAATATCCACTATTGAAATTACTGATTCAAATGGTAATTATATGATTGGTTTTGGGAGGTTTTTGTTTGGTGCAGATACATTTAGATTCTATGTCTTCTTGGTGGATTGATCCTTTGTCTTAGTCTACTCTAGTTGGTATAATAAATTACCATAGAGTGGGTAGCTTACAGAACAGAATTTTATTTCTTACAGTTCTCGAGGCTGGGAAGTCCAAGATCCGGGTGCCAGCCAATTCTGTTTCTGTTGAGAGCCCTCTTCCTTGTTGGCAGACACCCCGTTCTCTCCTCATGTGATGGAGAGCATAAAGAAGACCAAACTCTCTCGCCTCTTCTTTATGGGCACTAATCCCATCATGAAGACTTCACCATGGTGACCTAATTACCTCTTAATGGTGCCTTCTCCAAATGTCATCACTTTTAGAATTAGAGTTCCAACAAATGAATTTTGAGGGGGACACACACATGCATTCCATAAGACTCTCTGATCAGATAGAATGTTGCTCTCTATATCTGATAATTTACTTTAATGTCTATTCTATCTGATGTTAATATAACCACTCCTGATTTCTTTTAATTAATGGTATCTCTTTTCATCCTTTTACATTTAACATAGCAAAATCAATTTTTCAAAGTTAGTTTCTTAGAAACAGCATACAGTTAGGCGAGGTTTTTTGTTGTGTTCTTGTTTGATTTTTTTAAAACTATTTTGCCATTCTCTGCCTTTCAATTGCTGTATTTAGACTATTTACATTTAATGTAATGATTGATTTTTTTAAATTTGTTTCATTTTGCTGTTTGTTCTCTCTGCTTTCACATCTCTATTTTCTTTTTCCCTGCCTTCCTGTGAGTTACTTGAACATATTTTAGAATTCCATTTTCATTTGTAGTGTTTTTGAGTATATGTAAATTTTCATAGTGTTTTTAATGTTCACTCTCAGTTGTGGTCACTCTAAGTTTAATGGTCACTCATAACCATAAGTTATCACAGTCTGCTAGTGCTAACATTTTACTAGTTTGAGCAAAGTATAGAACTCTGACCTCCTTTAAACTCCATTTACCATCTCCTCTTTATAATAATTGTCTTAAATATTTCCTTTACATATATAGCTTAAATTTTCATGCATAATTTAGGAGTTCCAGAGGAGGAGGGAGTTCTATTACATTTACCCATAGATTTAGTCTTTCTAATGTTTTTCCTTTCTGATGCTCCAAGATAACTCCTTTTATCACATGCTTTCCATTTGTTAGAGTATTTCTTGTAGCCACTCTTTTAGAGTAGGTTTGCTGGTGGTAAGTCCTCTGATTTTTTTTAGTCTGAGAATATCTTATTTTTCCCTTCATTCCTGACGGATATTTTCATTGGATATAGACTACTAAGTTGACAGTTCTTTTCTTTAAGCACTTGAAAAATGCTGTGCCATTTCTTCCTGGCCTCCATAGTTCATGCTGAGAACTCCACTCCCATTGGAATTGATTTTTACCCTGTAGGTCACATGCCATTTTCTACTGTGAATTTCAAAGAGTTTCTTCTTTGTCTTCAGTTGCCAGAAGTTTAATCATTGTGTGTTTTGGTGTGGATTTCTTTAGGTTTACCCCATTTGTGGTTTGTTCAGCCTCTTGAAACTGTAGGTTAATGTTTATTTCTATATTTGAGAATTTTTCAGCTATTATCTTTTTGAATACTCTGTCAGTTCTACGAATATTTGAACTTTTGTTACAGTCGCACATATCCTTGAGACTGTGATCATTTTTTTCTAGTCTATTTTGTTGTCTGTTGTTAGATTTGAGTAATATGTGTTGTCTACCTTCAAGATCACTGATTCATCTGTCCTCTCCAGTGAGCTGTTGTACCCGTCTATTGCATTTTTATATCGGCTATTGAAGTTTTTTAGTGCTATAATTTCCATTTACCTCTTCTTTATCATCTATTTCTTTGCTGAGATTTTTCTGTATTTGTATTTAACTGTTTGCATAATTGCTCAATGAAGCATTTTTATGATAGTTGCTTTAAAATGCTTGTCAGGTAATTCTAATACCTGTGTCATCTTGGTGTTTGTGTCTTATGATTGCCTTTTATTCATTCAATTTGAGATCTTAGTTCTTAGCATAATAAACGATTTTCTGTTGAATCCTGGACATTCTGGACATTGTCGTTCAAGACTCTCAATCTTTTTTGACTTAGTTTTTAGCAGACTTTCTCTTACAGCATTCTGGTTGGTGAAGGTGACTCCGCCTCCTCATTGTCAGGTGGATGTGAAAGTGCAGGTTGTCCACTCGGCTTTGGTTGGCACCCAGTGTGGAGAGCCTCCTTGTTACCACTGGGTAAGAATGAGAGTTTATTTTCTCACTAGGTCTCTGTGGCTGGAAGGAGGAAGGGCACCCCATTGGTCTTGCCCACTTGGTCTCCAATGACACTGTGGGTGGGTAAGGACCTTTCTCATGCAGGTGGTGGTGGAAGTCTTGACTCTGCACTAGGTCCCCCTGAGACTACCAAAGTGAGAGTGGACCGCTGCCTTATTGCTGGTGGGGGTGAAATTCCAGGCTCCCCTAGTGTTTCCCTGAAACCTAGGTGCCTAGGTGTGTCTGATGTGGGGACCTGGAATTGGCCACCCCAAGATATGTCTCTTTGACATCAGGATTATTTGAGGCTGATTGCTTTTGATAAACTGGAACAGGGAAGGAGGCTCTGAGGAATGGAACTTTCCCTTTGTTAAGATACGTTTACATTTGTGGGGTAAATCTCTATCTATAAAGATGGCTCCCTCTCTGTACCAGGAAGAAGAAAGGAGATGACCTTCTCTCTAGAAACTCTTAATCAATGCCAAAGGCAAGGACTTAAATCTGCATTTTATTGTGCTTCTGTGGTAACCTCCTGTAACTGACTTCCCTCCCCCTCCCAACTTTGGCATTTCTTTAAGGATTAAGCATCTTTCTTTAGGCTGGGAACCAATTGTGGGGCTCATCTGTGACCGCCCCCCCCCCCCCCAGCCCGAGGCAACACACCTGCCACCCCACGGTGCTCACTGGGACAGCAGACCTATCTGCCGTTTCCATCAAGAGCTGTGCTGACAGAGCAGCCTCGGGACTATTGTAAAAGGGACATTTCAATCATATGTGAAACACCCTGTTTGGGGGGTATATAACCACTATGTGCACCCCACTTCTTCAGTGCCCTTTCTTCCTTCGGGAAGAAAGGCCCAGGGCCATGGTTCCTCATAAAGCTTTGTTTAATTTTCTCTTGCTATTCTGTCTCATGTGAATTTAATTCATTCTCCGGCCAGATGAAGCCACCTTTGGGAAGAGGAAATGCCTTCCTCCCCTACACTGACATGCACCCTCTCTTTGCTGGCACTGTTTCCTTCTGCCTAGAAAACTGTGTCTTCTATTCAGTTACTCCCCTCACACCTATAAGCTTTATTTAAATACTCCTTTACTGAAAAGTTTTGCTCAACCACAGAAACCTTTCACTGCTTTCAAATCCTATGTCATTAATAGCATACTTTTAGCATAGATCATGGTGCATTACTAGATTATTCTTTTCATTTGTAAGTGTCCTCTTACCCTGGCCCTCTTGTGAAACTTGTACAGAAATGTCAGGAGAGTGCTTTGGTCAGGAAAAACATTTTTAATGACTCTAGTTGTGTTCTTTTAAGCCAATCATTTGAAGGATGGGTAGAAATTGAAGAACACCCAAGGAAGAGGTGATGGGTTGGGACACAATAAAATTGAGGGATCTGATAATCACCGACAATGATTTATAAAACTGTAGGCCTCAGTGAAAAGAATCCAAAAGGGAAATTGCACGAGTGATTAGAAAATATGAAAATATCCCCAAGTTCATTTTCTTACATAATTGTAAGTGTAGGGGTCTGAAATTGGCCACCCCAAGATATGTCTCTTTGACATCAGGATTATTTGAGGCTGATTGCTTTTGATAAACTGGAACAGGGAAGGAGGCTCTGAGGAATGGAACTTGCCCTTTGTTAGGACACATTTACATTTGTAAGGTAAATCTCTATATATAAAAGGTGCCTCCCTCTCTGTACCAGGAAGAAGAAAGGAGATGACATTCTCTCTAGAAACTCAATCAATACCAAAGGCAAGGACTTAAATCTGCATTTTATTGTGCTTCTGTGGTAACCTCCTGTAACTGACTTCCCTCCCCCTCCCAACCTTGGCATTTCTGTAAGGATTAAGCATGTTTCCTTAGGCTAGGAACTGATTGCTGTACTCACCTGTGACCACCCAGCTCAAGACAATAGACTTGCCTCCTGCTACGCCCTCCGAGATAGCAGACCATTACCTGCTGTGTCCATCAAGCACTGTGCCAACAGGGCAATCTTGTGACTATTGTGGGAGGGACATTTCAATTACATGTGAAACACCCTGTTTGGGGGTATATAACCACTCTGTGCACCCCACTTCTTCGGTGCCCTTTCTTCCTTCGGGAAGAAAGGCCCCGGGCCATGGTTCCTCATAAAGCTTTGTTTAATTTTCTCTTGCTATTCTGTCTCATGTGAATTTAATTCATTCTCCGGCCAGACGAACCCCCATTTGGGAAGAGGAAATGTCTTCCTCCCCTACATAAGGAAGCATTCACTGCAGAACAGGGTTTAAATTCATTTCATCATTCCCATTATTATTCACCAAACAGTAATATCTGGTCAAAATTTAATACATTGAAATAAAGAAAATCATTGAACAGTATCCCTTTGTAATTATAGTTTAAGCACAATTTATATCTTTTCACTTATCAAAAATGGCTACTCGCACTTTGACATATGGAACAGTTTTGGTCGGGGTTTTTGTGTTTTGCTTTCAGTTTATTCATTTGCTTGTTTACTTGCATTATGTGTTGGAAATGCTCCATAGAAACTGCATATTCTTGTAATTCCTAAAAATATTTTTGCATCTGAGACCTAACTGAGGCTCTCAATAATGCAATTAGTGGTGTTGGCTTTACATTTTTCTTTCATAAGAGAAAGTCTACCCTGTCATTAATGTCCTAGGCTCCTTCTCTCTTTCTGCTCTATTAGCATGAGTGTGAGGCTTTTATCTTCCTGATTGCCTCTTGATCACAAAAGGAATGCTCTATCTCCAGCTCATGCCCTCATTCCGGGAAGGAAGATGATAAAAGTGACAGAAAAAAGGGATGGTATCTGTTCCAGGAAAGCAAAACTTTCCCAGAAATCCCCAGCTGACTTGTAGTTACATCTCTTTTTCCATAAGTGTGTCTCCCCAGCAGTAGAGAAGTAGAGTGCAATTTTTTTGTACTGTTAGCCTGGAACTCTGCTGCTCTAAAGAAAATCAGTGTTGAGTCTTGGAGGAAGAAGGAGAGAGATTTGGGGAAGGAATAGCAGTGTTTGCCATACACATCAGAATCCTCTTGGTTATCAGTAGATAAAAATTTGTCTAGCCCTTAAAAAATGAGTTCCCAGTGCCCCTGTGCAAAATGTAGATATATGTTCCAGAGCCTCTCTGGAAACCCTTTGAGTTGCTTGGCTAGGGACATCAGAGCCCATGAGGATCCACCACTCTTGGTGCTCCCTCCTTGAGATGGCACATGCTGACACCCATTTGTTCTTGAGCATCACCCTGGTGTCTGCATCATCTTTTCATTTCAAGCACCAGAACAAATGTCATATTTCCATCTGCTGTTGGTATCATATTTTGAGTCCAGGAACCTTCTCTTTTATTTTATGAGTGGATAACAATCCCCATTATTGGTAAATGTCTAAGGTATTACTTATAAATGATGGGCATGAAAAGACCTCCATAAGGACTTCCATTTTCGCCACCCATTCAGCACATCACAGTCACCCTTCAGCACATATTACATGCAAACACATTTTCACCACGGTGTGTGGTGTGTGCATTTTAAGATAACCACAGATCAGACAGAGAAAGACAAAAACAGAAAACACAATCAACCTTTGCCCTTTTGGAGCCATTTAAAGTTATGTGGTTGTGGCTGATAACCTATCTGCATTAGAAATATTTCCTTTTGTCAGCACTCTAGCTTTTGTCAAGAAAAAACAATCAAAAAGGAGGAAAAAAGTTTCTCAAGTTAGCATAGCAAAGCCCTTTTCTAAAGGGCCTATAAATAATTTTAAATTCCTGGTGCTGTCTCAAATGTGGCTCTTCTGAGCTGCAATGTCGGCTATTTCTCTGAAACTGCAGTAGTCATTCAAAAATAGTTTCACTCAATTTAACTGCCTATTGAACCCTCTAAATTACAGATATTAAGCCTTTGGTTTCACAACAAACTTAATGAACAGTTCTGACAATCTATAAGCAAGGCCACTGGAAATTCATGGGCCAGATGGAATCACAGATTACACCATTTTCCTACTGGCCTGCAATTTTCTGGCACCTGGATGGACATTCCAGGGATACATGTTATGTCTGGTGAAACATCCCTGACCCTAATAACTGCACGTGTGTTTTAGAAAGCTCATAGCAAGCAAAGAAGTGCCTGCTAACTTTCACTCTTGACTCTTTGAAATATCAGGGCAAAACTCACTTGGAATATTTAGATGATATTTAGAATGCAAGGTGATCTAAAGAGATCCTGAAAGAGGAAATTTATCTAAGGAATAAGAGGCACTATGGGAATAGGCAGGGTAAAGCAAGAAAAATGCAAGGAATGAAGAAATCTGCAAAAATCAGAGGTGTGAGATAAGGAAGAAAAATAAGTAAGCTAGCATACGAAGAAAAGAAGACAATTTGAAAGTCAAAATATTCCCCCAAGAATCTCTGAATTATTCTTGGGAAAATTAGCATTAGTGACACACATTTTATTCTAAAAATCCCAAATATCTGCTTTATAGTGATTTTAAGGAGAATGTAGAGAATCACCAGGAGATTCCTCTCCAGCCTGAAATGTGGCCAAGTGTCACTGACATGATCAGTTACAGTGGAGTGGGATGATGGTGGACAGATCCTCATCACATATTTCTTCACTAGCAGTGCTCATAAACTGCAGCCCTGTGCTCCAGTAGATTATGAAAGTTCCCATTTTCAGAGAAGACGTATCAGTATTTTCTTCCCCTTATCTTCATATGCATCATGCTGTATGGTAATTCTTTTTTACCAATCTTTCTTCTTCAGAGTAGACAGTGTCCTCCTTGAGGGAAAAACTTATCTTATTTACTTCCTTATCCCTGTGTTAGCAGGAAGCTGAGACAGTGAATTCTTAGGAAGTGTTGGTTGACTTAAATGCGTGCTCCAAATCCTTGAGAAAGTTGAATGATTTCCTCTTATGATAATCAGAAAACATTTAAACCATAGATTTTCATTTAAAGGAGAGAAGTGTCCTAAAGAGAAGCCAAACATGTCTTGAAATATTTGAGTATGTTGAAGGCAAAGAATGGCTATGTTTGCTGTCAACAGTATCGAACATTGTTTCGAAAGACTTTGTGAGCATCATTTCATCTAAACACACTCTGCTTGACCCATTGTAAATAACAAGAGAGGTGGTTAATCGGGCAGGAAATAGGCAAGAGATCTCCTAGGTCCCTATGGAATCAAATGCACTTGGCAGAAAGCAGGGGAAGTTCCATCAGCATTATACATTCCAGACAAAAATTCTTATTAAGAAATAACTGTAGCATGGTTTGATATTAGAGCTTGAATGGTCCCTTGACAATATAGCGCAAGTACCTTATTTTAAGATGTGGAGATGACGACCAAGTCAGAGAAGTGAGTCACACACATCAGCTGGCTGGGGTCACCCCCACATGATTAGCGTCAATCTTCCCAGCCTGGGGTCCCTGCAACCCTTGGAATATCAAAAATTGGCAAAGGAGCTGTGAGAGGCTATTTTCATATTTTCAGAAAACCTAATGGAAATCTAACTTTTGTTATCCATTGAGCTGACAAAACAGCTAAGAATTAAGTTGTATTGTAGGTGATGGATACAGCTGATAGTTCTTTGGGCTGAAATTATGATGACACAATTTAGTCAAATTCATTATTTGATGATGAACTGCTAGTATTGTGCCAGTGATACCTAAATTATGAAAAATGTTATATATTATTTAGTAAATGTACTTTGTTTTTAAGACTGCCTTTAAATATGGTTTTTGTGTGAAGAGTATTAAAAGGCGTTCCTGTTGGGAGAAAGACATCGATGGCTGAGAAAATGCTCACTAAATATTTTATCTTCCTCCTCAATCTGTTGTGACCTCCTGGCTGTTAGGCAGAGCCAAATGACTTTATCTTACCCATAAAATGTGAGCAAAGGTGATATGTGCCATTTCTGGCCTGAGATAACAAAAAGCTTGATGCGATCCTGTCATGTTCTTTCTCTGCTGCAGTGACTAAGGAGTGCTGCTCCCAACAGGTGAGTGGAGTCTCTTCTTCACCTCCCTACCCCCTGCCAACCCTTTCAGCACACCTAGCGTGAGGAAGAAAAAAACTCCTGCTGTGTTAAGCCACAGAGAAGTGGGGAGGTTTGTTACTTCAGCATACCCTAGAATATCCTAAGTCAGGATTTAACGTTTACCAAAAACCCATACATAACAGCCCTGTCAGATGCTTTTCAGTCACAGTTTCATTTAATCCTTACAAAAGGCTGTGATGGAGGTTTGGTCTCCACTTTTGTATGGAATTTATAGACGGGGGAACTGAGACTCAGTGAGGGTCCATTCATTTCCAGGCTCCCACAGTTGAGAAATAGCTACTTAAGGACTTGAATCCTATTCTTCTAGACCCAACTGCCATGTACTTCCCACTGTCCGAGCCACCAGGATGAACAATGAACATCTATTGAGAGAATAGAGTCCTCCTGAGTTCAAGTCCAGCACTCCACAATTTTTTTTTCCTCCCGAAGCTCTGCATTTCTCCCCTTTGGGAGATTCCAGTCTCTTTCCTGGATCTCCAACTTGTCTTCTGTCTGCACACCGAAGCCAAGATCCAAACCAACTACTTTTTCTGTAAAGTAGGTTCAAAGGTAAGCCTCCTGTGTCACAGCCACTATTTGCCGTTAGAGTATATACAATACCTTTCCCTTTGTAAAAATAACAAATAGTGGATTGATTTTCTGACCCTTGACCTTCAATTTTGTGTCAAATATATAAATCACTGGGCTTATCTTTATAAACAAAGGCTAAAGTTGTTTATTGCAGCATTTTCTACGGCACAAGTCACATAAGATGCAAGGAGTCAGATTTGCATACATTTTACTGATTATTGGAAGGGATTTTTCTGTCCCTTCCCATCTCTTGTTCAATTACATATCTATTTTCTTTTCCTTCAAGAAGGTCGTGTATTGCTGGAGAGGTGAACTGTAAAAGTCGGCAGTATCTGGCAGAGATTCACGTGGAGCTGGAGATGGTTTGTACTGCTCTCAGACTGATTAAATAAAGGACGTCGTGGGAGTAGAATGAGACTGTGTGCATACTTTAGTAAATGAAAGTAATGCATTAGAATGCAGCTTTAGGGTCTAATTTAAAAATATAATTCAGGCACCAGCAGAAGCCTTTAAAATATTGGCAGATGTCCTTATGCCAATTTCATACAGAGGACAAAGTGGATTAAAAGACAAATGTAATCCACCGAACAGTTCAGCTTCCCTTATATTCACTAGTGTTTTAACGTCTTTCAAATACATTTTGTTTAAAAAGGATTCGACATCCATTTTTTCGTACACAATTGCAAAATTACTCGAAATCAACCTCAGAGATCGTCTCAAACTATTAATTCATGTATAAGTTTTCCATTCCCACACCCCTCTACCCAAGGTCTATTTAGAACCTACTATTTGTAAACTGTGAAGTGAAGGCTGCCACCTTCAGTGAAAAAAAATGGAAATGATGCAGGCAGCTGGGTGGAGCTTACTTTGCCTTGGGAATAGCCAGGCGTCGTGCAGGGGGTTTGCCCTTGGGGAGAGTTTCTCAGACAATCACGTCCACTTTCCACTTGAGGTTACCACGAGGTGATGGGGGAGAAACAGCCATTGTTCCCTCCCTTCTCGCTCCGGTTTCCCGATGGTGTTTATCAGGTTCTGCATTCCTGAATCCGCTTCCGTTTTCCCTGATCCTCCTGTTTTTAAGTCGGTAACGAGGAGTTCCAATGCCAAGTGAAGTGCTGAAGCAAGCACGGCGCTCTCCGTTCAGAGGTGAACTTGGAAGGTTTATCAGTTGGGGAGGTTTTTGTGATACTCAAGTGAGGAAACTGTTTCCAGAGCGACCTGCTTTGTCACACGGAGGTAGAGGCATGGCCAGCCCGTTTATCGTGCGTGTAATTCCAGTGCACCAAAGGGAAGAGTCAGGAGACCCGCTGACCTGAGAATCACGACACCCCCAGACACGTTCCTTTGGACTGGGGATGAGATTTTCTTTCTGAGACGTTTACAGGATGAGGCGTCTTAAGGGATTCTGCCCCGACAGAGCTGACTGGCCATGGTGTCTGTTAGCCACCCCAAGCTGCCATTCACCTTTTTAGGAGAAAAATAAAACCAAGAAGTCACTTTGAAAATCTATTTCCTCATGAGCTCTAATGTCTTAAGTATAAGAATTGCCCTTGGTCTGTTTCTCCTTAAAATAAATCAGCAACTAAACAGAAACTGTTGGCTCTAATTCATAACATTTTGGCTCCATATCTGAAAAACATAAGAAAATGGTGTGTTGTTAAAGGAAAAACCTAAAAACAAGTTAAAAATTAAAGCCAGCCTCACCACACAATGGACTGCGAACCTGGCATGGCCTGCAGCGTGATCCGTTGTGTCTTTTCCTCGTTTGAAGAAGCGGCTCAGAGAAGAAAAGGTCTGATCTAATGCTCACACTGGAAGCTGCGGAGGTCGGATCAGCACCTGCCTCCTGGGCCCCTGATCCCCTTCCTCTGCTGTCTTCAGAGCTGATAGCTGCTTAAGATGTTTGTTTAAGTGCAATCATGGATTCCTTGGAGCATGACTTTGGCCACAATAAGACTGGCTTTATTTCTATCAAGTCCACTTAGGTGGTTAAGCCCTGGCTTGGATGTTATCTATCAAAGCTCGAAAACACAGAAAATGTACACTTCCATAGGGCGGAGAATATTTATCTCTTTTGTATAGAATTTTTCCATCTGCAGAGGAACATGTAATAAATATTATTTGCATCTCCTCAGATGAGTAGATAAGAAATGCTTTGATGATAAAATAGACCTGCCCTCTGAGATTTACTTTATAAATATATATTTGAGAATATAGCAACTAAGGAAATAATAGACTTTTAATAGTTTTCCTGAAAGCCTTTGCTTGGAGGCCATGATAGTTCTTAAATTGAAAATGTTCTCGTATTTTTAGTGCTGGCTGCTTCTACTCTGATTTCTGTGACATATTATCTTAATATGTGTATCTTAAGGCAATACAACTATCTGTGCCACAAATAAAGTTTCTTAATATTTTTTCACATACATTAAAGTCCCACTTCTTTCTTTATTGGCCTCTAGTACAGAAAAAAGAGAATATTCCTTTAATTTTTTGGAAGATATTTTTCAATGGATCTGTCTGTCAAAGATGCAAGGTAAATCTCCTTCTGGAAATTTCTGCTACTGACAGAGAGAAAATACCAGTTCTTGTCTGCATTCTCATATTTGCATGAGAAAAATGGAACTCTAGGAATATGATCAATAAGAACAAAGTATATCACATATGGAAAACGGAGACCTTTCACAGGAACTCATTTGGGGTGCTGGTGTCCTCAAGGTTGCTGGATGATCCCCGAGCAAATCCCCTGATTTTAGTGAGCCAGAGAATGTCAGAGGAAGGGTGAATTTATCTTCTTTCCCTTACAGTCAGGCTATGAGCCAATTTTTTAAAAAATTGTACAGGCTTCCTAATGTTTCTTTGAGATCAGGACCACAAACTTACTTTTACTTGTTTTTTCTTTTAATCTTCTATATTAAAGTTAAAAATAAGCCAAAACAACTGTTATGAGTGGAATCACATTCCCTCAGAATTCAAATGTTGAAGTGCTAATCCCCATGCTCTCTGCCTGTGACCTCATTAGGACATAGGGTCAGTGCAGATGTAATCAGTTAAGATGAGGTCAGACTGGGCCCCTGATCCAATATGACTGGTGTCCTTAGAAAAAGGAGACATTTTGGACACAGATACATACACACAGAAAACACCATGTGAACATTAGGCAGAGATCAGGGTGATGCTTCCACCGCCAAGGAACACCACAGATGGCCAGCAAACCACCAGCTCCTTGGGGAGAGGCGTGGGTCAGCTTCTCCCTCACCATCCTCAGAAGGAACCAGCCCTGCCTTGACTCTGACCCCCAGAGCTCTGGGACAGTAAACGTCTGTCGGTGAGCCACCCAGTTTGTGCAATTTGTCACAGCAGCCCTGGGAAACTAATACAACTCTTGAATGTTTTCACTCCTTTGGATTATCTGTGGCCCTGTGGCTTCATTACAAAAACAAAATAAATTAACAGAAACAAGACAGAAAAGTCATGGGAAGATAGGATCATAGAGGTGTCCTAGTAGACACATTCTGGCCACGTCTCAAGGAGCAAGGGAACCAGATTGGAAACCTAAGGGCCGGTGAGGACTTTGTGCCTTTCAAAGTGTTGTGCAGACAAGGTAAGTTCTACAGAGCTTCCAGAGGGGCCCTGTCTCCAGCTTCATGGCAGGATCGATGAAGAGCTCAAAAGTAACAGCTGCCAATCATGGAAAAGAACATGCATAAGGAGACAGCCCATGTTTTCCTTTGCTATGTGCCCACTCTTTCTACTTTCATTTGTGTCCAGAAGATCCAGGACTCCTTCTCCCACAAAATGAGCTTGTTTCTACTGTTCTGTACCTTTCAGCCCTGGAGCAAATGCAAGGTTAGGTCACAAGTCTTCTTCCTCTAGGCAGGGAATTTGCCTGTTCTTACCGAGTCTTACATCAGATAAGAGTTCAAAACTGTTGTCTCCTTGCATCTTGTTCTGGTTTTGCAGAGGAAAGTGGAAGGGGGTGGATATAGGATTCCCCCAGCAACCCTAATGCTGGAAATGCTGCCAAGCTCAGGGCAATCAGGCACATGTGGTATATGTCACCCGGGAAGCTGCTTGTTTGAATAGGCACTCTTTCCAAAGGGATGAGCCCAAGGTAGGGTGCTGTCTCCGCAGCTCCTGGGCCTCCCTGGAGGAGAGATGTGGAGTTGCACAGCCTGTGAGAGGCCCCTTAAGGGAATCTGGAGCTCCACCTGAGCCCAGGTATGGCAGGTTGACCTGTGACCTGCCTCAGGGCCCAGAATGAGGGAGGTGAGAGGCTGGCCAGTAATGTGACCGACACTGTGGTGTGGCTCTGAGGCCACACCGGCTACTTCTTTCCTTCACCTTTCCTGAGTGAGCCACGACAGAGGGTTCCCAGATGAGGAAACGGTCAGTCCTGAGAGAGAGCATCGTAGACCAGACCTCTGGGTGCAGTGGGCCTCCTGCGCTTCCAGAACAGCCGAGAACCAGCAGCACGGTCGTCAGGACTTGCACTTTTGTCTAAAAGAATGGAGTAGCGAGTACTTGAAGGGAAATTTTGAAGGCTTTTGTATATTGTTTATTTTTTATTCTACATAATAAACTTTTAAAACTGTGGGTAGGGGCCTGGAAGGCCCTTAGAAATAGGTTTCAATCAAATAAAATACCGTTTGTCCTTTGGTCTTGAATCTCTCCACATCATAGCATGAAAACAGGGAAATAAAAAGCCCTTCTGGTCTTCTTTCTGGTCCATCATTCCTGGATCCACGAATTCTCTCAACCCTGATCCTCTAACACGTAGGCAGAGATGCAGAACGATAGCAAAACGTGGTCTTTTACAGGAGGGCCTTGTAATTGCTTTGTCCAGATTTATGCCCAGCGTTGGAACCTCACCAAACTATTGTAGGTAACAAAGCACAAATATACGAATTCCCTTTCCTTTGCTTTATAAATCTTGAAATTACTTTTACTTATTTTTATTCCTTATCTATACACAGTCTGACTTCATTATACCTGACTTATTTTCACAGAGGCAGCTTACAAGAAAAGAGCAAGTAAGATCAAACTTCTGAAGGCAACTCACTGAGTGAGAGAAGGAGAGAAAGAGTGCGAACAAAAAGTAGGGAGTGAAGAAATGATGATAAGGAGAGAAACAGAGCATTGAGCTTCCTAGCAACCATGGCCAATAACCAAATCTCATGAATTATATAACCTTCGTTATTTAGTAAAAATGCATTCTATTTTATTGTTGTTGTTATGTGCCATCAATTCAGCTCTGACTCCTGGTGACCCTATGAATGAGTGATGTCCACAGTGTCTTGTCCTCAACAGCCCTACGCAGCTCCTGTAGACTCGTGCTTACAGCTTCCTTTATGGAGTCAGTCCATCTCATAGCTGATCTTCCTCTTTTCCTGCTGAGTTCTTCTTTTCCCAGCATCATCGTCTCTTCCAAGAATGCTGCCTTCTCATGATGTGCCCGAAGTAGAACAGCCTTAGTTTTATCATTTTTGCTTTTGGCTTAATTTGACCTGGGACCCACTTGTTCGTCTGTCTGGCAGTCCAGAGTGTCAGTAGAGCTCTCCTCCAACACCATATTTCAACGATTCAGTTTTTTCCTATCAGCCTCCTTTACTCTCCAGCTTTTTCACCTGTACATAGTAACCAGGAATATGAGGATGTGGGTAATCTTGGCCTTAGTCTCTAATGACACTTCCCCACCCTTGATGATCTTTCCTAATTCTTTCATTGCCGCCCTTCCCAGTCTCAGTCTTCTCTTCTATTTCACAGGAGAATGAGATCATTTCCAGTCTGAAAGTCCTAAGATAAATATGTCTTGTAAAATCGTTGTGTATGTGACATTTAGAATATGAGAGAACAAGTTTTCACTAATCATTCTTTAAAAAACCACAGAAATTCCATAGATCTATTTCTTCCACTGACCTCCAGTGAAAGCCAGTAGACAGTAAAAGCTCCTAATAATCCTTTCAAGAAAGTTCTGGTGCTGGTGCTGATGGCAGCACATGTTGGGATAAGAGATGTAGAGAGAGATAAAAATGCTTGTCTTGGGTGTGTAGTTGTTTTTCTAATCTGACAAGTTATGAATAAAGCCTGGAGAATCTTAAAAAGTGAATAGTCAACATAATTCTTAGATTTATTCCTTTTGGATCCCAGTTGTCTCAGATGGGCTTGTGACAAGAATAGTACGCCAGACTACTCAAGTGGCTCTCATCAGGGAGCACCAGAAGGGCAGGCATTTTGTGTTATTGACTGAAAGGAGATCAATATGCTCTACCAAGCTGAGGGGAAACAATTCATTCTTTCTGTGGAAAATGAAAGATTCTGACATAGAGTCTTGTTCGACGCAGGGTTTGCCCAGGTCTGTGGGAGTGGCTGAGGGTGTCTGCAGGCAGGGCCAGGCCTTCCCAAGGAGTAGGTCTCAGGGCCCCTACACTGCAGCAAAGCCTTCCCGCAAATGAGACGCCATCAGCTTATGGAGTTCAGGAAGAAGAGGAAAATGCACCAAAAGAAAGTGCAAGGAATTAATGAAGACAAAAACAGATGATTCAGCTAGAAAACAAAGCCAGTCAAAAAGCCAAGGCAATAAAAGTGAAAGCAGGCATCTTTTTAATAAAAAATCTAATTTAAAAAGAGGAAAATATAAGCCCCTGGCAATAGCATTTATCAAAAACCAACAGCAAATATGTTATTAAATGGAGAATTGTGAAGAGAAGTTCCACTAAAATCAAGAGAAAATATAAGGATGCTAATTATTCAAAATGGGTTTAGAGGACTATGTAATACAATTAAAAAGATGAAATTTGTGATATAAATTTCAGAAATGGAGAAATATTCTCTTATTTACAGATATTGTTATATGTTTAGAAAATAAAAGAGATTCACACAAAATGCTCATAACTAATAAGACAGTTGCCCTAAGAAGCAGATTATAAGAGATATATAGTGGCTTTCTTTTAATAATCAATTAGGGATTTAAGTGAAAAATAACAAATAGAGTTTATTCACAGTAGTGACATAACTACAAAGGATATAGTATTAAATGCAAGATTAAATATTTAAGTCCCATATGCAATAAACTACACTTTATAGAAAGATATAAAGAAGACTTAAGAATGACAAGCCTTATTCCTAATTAAAATGTCAATTCCTCAAAACAAATAATTCAATCTAGTAAAATTTCAGTCATAATCTTCACAAGGGTATGTTTGGGAACTGGACAAATTGAATAAAAATTTATGCGGAAAAATAAATGTGTGAGTCTTGCCAAGGGCAATGTGAAATACGTGCAAAATGGAGGTAGGTTTGTTCTATCAGATATTAAAATATTCTAAGAAGCTTCTATTATAACAAAATATGGCTATTCCAGAAGAAAAGAAAAGAGGATTGATAAATATATCCAAGAATGCATGGAATTTAATGTATAATACATTTAGTATTGCAAATAGATGAGAGAAAAACTGGGCTTTTCTATTAATGATGTTGAGAACATAGGCTAAACATTGGGGAGAAATCAGTTTGATCCCTATTTTATGCCATATGTAAATAAATTCCAAAAATTAAAATATTTTAAAAATGCAAGTATTAATGTAATATCTGAGATTATTGGAAAGCATTTGTGGGGGAAGTCTTCCTAAACACTATAGGAAAATGAAAAGCTATTGACCAAATAATGACCAATTTAATGTTTACACATTTAAGACTTCCATAAATCGAAACATAACAGAATCTTAGTCAAAGAGCAATCTACAAAGAAAACATTTGTAACATAGGTGACAAAGGATTAATATCCCTAATTCCTAAATTAATTTTATGCAAATTCCTAAAATTAATTTTAAAAGACACAAGTATAATTGGAAAAATGTTGAGAAGATTTAAAAGGCATTTGATAAGAAAATAAATTAAAGACTGGCCCAGTGGCATAGTGGTTAGGTTCACGCACTCTGCTTTGGTGGCCCAGCATTCATGGGCCTGGATCCCAGGCACGGACCTACACACCGATCACCAAGCCATGCTGTGGCAGCATCCCACAAACAAAATAGAGGATGATTGGCACAGATGTTACCTGAGGGACAATCTTCCTCAGCAAAACAAAAATTTAAAAAATTAAAATTAAATAAATAAATCAAAAATTCAAGAAGTAGTTCAAGGAGAGATCCTGACCAGGGTCAGGGAAATGCAAGTTATATGGCAGATTCACTGCTGTTGCTTGCCCGTCAGATTGATACATGCTAAAATGATTGGCCCCATCTACTGAGTGCATGGGGAATCAGCATTTTCATACACTGTGAGTAGGAGTGTAAATATCCTCATGTTCTCACTTCCCTCCTTGCCCAGCTTAGAGTCTAGCATCTCTCATAGCAATGATTTCACTGATTTGCCTTCAACTGCCCTAAACCTTCTACCTTGCTTGTATTCACCTGCCAAAAACCTAACCCAAATCTCCTTAAATCTGAATTTCCACCTTCTCTATGGCGGCCCCTGTGCAACTGAATTTTGCTTCATGGAACACACACACACACACACGGATGCACACACAAACACATATATTGTGATGAAATTCACTCATTCTCTGTTCCCTTGTCCTTTCATTCTGCACACTGACTTCAGTCCCATCAACTTTTCACCATTTGTCCCAACACTTACATCCTCACTTTCTTCCTTAGAGTCTAATGTTCATCATCATAATTACTCCCTTGACACACCTCCACAGGTCTCAAGAGGGTCCCCCTCATGCTCATGGCTTAGCAGTCAGATTTTACATTACATTTTTTTAGGTAATTTGCTTTACTATTCTCCAAGAAGAATGTTAACTCTCAACACTCAGTCTTCCTCAATACACACACATACACACACACACACACACCAGCAGCTGATGGCTCAACACTGGAAAAATAGAGGCAATCAAGCAGAAGCCATCTTATCTCACACACTGTGTCAGAAAAATATCTGCACTTAAACCCTGTATTAGAGTTCTCCAGAGAAACAGAACCAATAAAAAATACATATGTATTACGTATGTATATTGCACATGTTACATAGAATATATATATTCTGTATATAACAATAGAATATATATTAGATATATATAGAATATATATTAGATATATATAATATATAATATAAAATAATGTGAAAATTAATTTCACAAATTGAGCTAGACACCAAAAAATTAACTTAAAATGGATGATAGACCTGAAAGTGAAACTTAAAACTATAAAACTCCTTGAAGATAGCAGAGGAGAAAATCTAGATGACCTTGAGTATGGCAATGAGTTTTTAGATACAACATCAAAGGCATGATCTATGATAGAAATAATTAATGAGAGGGACTCCATTTAAAAAAGAAATCTGCTCTGCGAAAGACACTGTCAAGAGAATAAAAACAGAAAAACATAAGCCACAAACTGGGAAGAAATATTTGCAAAAGACAAATCTGTTAAAGGTCCATTATCCAAAACGTACAAAGAACTCTTAAAACTCAGCAATAAGAAAATGAACAAACTGATTAAAAAATGGGCAAAAGACATGCAGAGGCATCTCACCCAAGAAGATATACATGTGACAAATAAGCTTACGAAAGGATGCTCTGTGCCATATGTCATGAGGAAAATGCAAATTAAAACAACCATGAGATACCACTACATACTTATTACAATGGCCAAAACCCAGAACACTGACAACACCAAATACTGGTGAGGATGTCAGGCAATAAGAACTCTCATTCATTACAACATGCAACATGGTACAGCCACTTGGGAAGACAGTTTGGTGGTTGCTTACAAAACTAAACATGCTCTTACCATATGATCCAGCAATTGTCCTCCTTGGTTATTTATCTAACCTAAGTTTTCAACTTAGGTCCACACAAAAACCTGCACATGAATTTTTATAGCAGCTTTATTCATAATTGCCAAAACTTGGAAGCAAACAAGATGTCCTTCAGAGGGCAAATGGATAAATAAACTATGGTACATCCAGACAAAGAAATGAGCTATCAAGTCATGGAAAGACATGAATGCAAGTTACTAAGTGAAAGATTCCAACTGTATGACGTTTTGGAAAGACAAAACTATGGAAACAGTGCAAAGATCAGTGGTTGCCAGGGGTGGGGATCGAAGAGAGAGGGGTGAACTGGGAGAGTGCAGAGGGTTTTCAGGGCAGTGAAAATACTCTACATGGTACTATGATGGTGGATACATGTCGTTATACAATTGTCCAAGGCCATAGAACATACAACAGCAAGAGTGAACACTAACGTAAACTGAGGACTTTGGGTGATTACGATGTGTCTGTCACTGTAACAAACTGATTGTAACCAATTTACCACTCTGGTTGAAAAGTTGACAGTGAGGGAGGCTGTGCATGTCTGTGGGAAGGGAGGATATGGGAACTCTGCACTTTCCAGTCAATTTCGCTGTGAACCTAAAACAGCTCTAATAAGTGTTACAAATTGACTTTGAAATGTAAAATCAAATATGCAATTGTTCTGTCCACTAGTGCTGCATAAAAATTACCCCCAAGTTTAGAACCTTAAAATAATTTTACTGTGTTCCCAGATTCTGTGAGGCAGAATTGAGCACCAGAGTAAAGGGTTCTCTCTGCTCCATGACATCTGTGACTCAGCTGGAAAAATTCGAGTATCAGGGGGCACTTGATGGCTGGAGGAAGGAATCACCTGAAGGCTCATTCTCTCATAGGAATGGCTTCTGGACTGGAAAGATTCAAAGGTTAAGTGTCTACATGTAGCCTCTCTATGATTATTTTATTTCTCACAGCATGGCAGCTTCATGGTAGTTGGACTTCTGACACAGTATCTCAGGGATCCAAATGCAAGTGTCTTAGTGAATAAGACAGAAGCTGCATCAAATCTTATAACCCAGGCTCAGAAGAGGCTCCAACAAAGAATCATTTCTATGGCACTCTGTTGGTCAAACAATTACTAACCATCCATATTCTTGAGGAAGGGAATTTGAATCCATCCATTAATGGGCAAAGTCAATGTCACATTGTAGAAAAGCATGTGGGGAGGGGATAATAGTTGTAAAATCTTTGGAGAATACAATCTACCAAAACAACTGTCTGAGTGTGCATCAGCTTCTTTGAAATTTCAAATTGAATTAAACGTGATGCTATTTTATAGGAGCCAGAATATTATAGCATATCAAATTTTGATAATTATACCAAAAATTAGGTGCTCAAGATGCAGCTAATGCAGCACTTTGAGGAAAATCTATAGCATTAAGCTTCACATAGAAAAGAAGAAAAGTCCCAAATAAATTATCTATCTCCCACATTAGAAACTAGAAAAGCAAAAGAAAATTAAGCCCAAATCAAATAAAAGAAAGAATGTAGTAAAGATAAAAGCAAAAATCGAGGAGATGGAAAATAGCAAACAGTATGGAAAAATCAATGAAACACTAAAAGCTGCTTATTTTAAAATATTAATAAAATTATTAAATCTCTTGTCAGCTGATGAAGAAAAATAAAAGGGAAGACACAATTTACCAGTACCCAGAATGAAATAATGGATAGAACTACAGATCCCACAGAAATTAAAAGATAAAGGAATTTATGAAAACTTTTAAGATAACAGATTTAACAGATGAATTCCTTGAAACATACAAACTATCAAAACTCACTCACAAATAAATAGGTAACCTAAATAATCTTACATCTAATAAGAATTTTAACTAATATTAAAAAACTTTCCTACAAATAAATCTCCAGGACAGAATGGCTTCTCTGGAAAAGTCTACCTAATATTTAAGGAAGAAATGGTATCAATTCTACACAAACTCTTCCAGAAACTCTAAGAGACAAGAACAGCTTCTGAAAAAATATTGTGTGGTCATGATTACTCTGATACCAAAGCAGAAAAAGACTAAATTGCTCAGGAATTGCCTTTGACGGGAAGTCAGATGAATGGACTCATATAGCCTATAGCCTTAAATTTCCTGCACCGTTCCCTCTGTTTTTGAGATTCATGTATGTTGTTGCATGTATGCTTTTCTTCCACTTTTGTTCCATTTTGTTCTGTTGCTAAGTAGTATTTTATTTTACAGATAATCCACAATTTATTTATTCATTCATCAGTTGATGGATTTTAGCTTCCAGGATTGATTCAAATTGCCATTCTAGATATATTTATGTCCTCATGGAAATATAGGACTAATATAAAAGAAATGCTAATTTACGATGCAACCTGCCTGTAATCTGCAACCTGTATTCCATGACCAAAAAGTGGTAAAATCACAGAGAAGATATTCTGATAGTTCATGCCATGAAGAGCGGAAGCCAGCTAAAGGAAACTTTCAGAGGCACTCTATCTCTATGATGGCTTTCAATCAGATTGACATTGCTGTCAGTAACAAGTCACTTTCAGCTGTGTCTTTTAGGTCCTGCTGTAAAGTTATGTTTAAAGCTCAGTTGTTTAAGTGCCTCCTCTGCTGTCCTTTGTCCCCAAATCACACCAAATCGTTAAAAGGCCTGCTGATCTTTCTGAGGATGTGCTCCATATTTTTAAATTACTGCTCCTACTATATCATCTCCCCATTAAAATCCTTGAAAAATTCCCTTTATCCTTAATATAAAATTAAACATATCCTGCAACTAGGCTACAAATTTCCTTTCCAGACTTGGATTTCCATTTTTTTCCAGTTACCTCCTGAATGGTCTGTTTCAGAGAAATGATTTTGCTCATTTTCAGCATATACTTTCATATTTTTAAAAGTCAAACTTTGTCCATACAATTTGCCTTCATCTTGAAAATCCCAAACTACTCCTACTCTGCATGCCTGTTACTTTCTCTCAATCTCATCGCAAACCTAAATTTCCAAAGAAATTGTACTTGATCTTTCCCACCTGGAAATTATTTCTATTTATTCTCTTCTTGTATTCTTTATCGTAACATATTTAATTTATATATCTAAGCCCTACAGTATGGCAGAAAGTGATAGACACTTATGGACATAGTCAAGTTTTCTTGTTTGTTGATTTGTTTCTTCATTCCTTTCCTAGTTACAAAATTCTCTACTGTATCAATCTGCTTGGGAGGTGGCGTGTGCCACTCTCCACAGAAAATGAGAACTCCAGGTACTCAATTTTCCAGACTCCCTTGTTGCAAGGGTACAAGCACATGACCAGGCTTAGCGAATCAGACGCAGCCACCCAGGAATTTGAATCAGGTCACAGTAAGGCGAAAAAGCAAGCAGAGGGAAGATTTCAGTCTGGCACCAATGACATCAGCAGTGGCAACAGCAACCTCTGGGAGCAAAAGCCACTGAAGCACCAATTGCAGCTTTAGCAGTCATTGTCCACCATCAGCAGTTCTGCCCAGGAAGGCCTTGTCTAACTCGTTTTGTAGAGGGATTTTTGCTGTGATTCTGGCTGCCTGGCTTCCCTTTGATACCAACTTTTTCCTCAACATGTTTCTTTAAGCCTTCTGGTGATTTTGCTAAGTACTCCTCATCATTCAATAAGTCTCTTTTTCTGCTTAAATCAGCTTGTTGACAATGGAGAACCCCATCAGAGCTGAACTTTCCCTTACATTACCAAGTCATCACAGCCGTGCTGTAAGATGGGCATTAATATTCTCATCTGCATATGATGAAACGAGCGCAGAGAGGACACATAACTTGTCTAAGTCACTCCTTTGGCACTTGTTATTTATTACACGTTATAGTTAAGTACTGAGTTTATCCTGTAGGGAAGATACTATTTGGAGAAAGTCATGAAATAGCAAGTTGTCTGGGATTGCAAAGGGAAGACACGTAATTAAATAATAATTCTGAAAAAAGGACCCTTTTAATCCAAAGCAAAACTAGGTTTAAGGTCAGTATCTTTGAAGATGCAGCTGACTTTATTCATGTCTCCTAATGCAGATTTTATTTCAGGCTGGTAATCGTTCTGTTTTCTCTGCTGCGGTGGGTAACAAGGTAGGAAGGAAGAGGTGAGAAGATGTGAGCTACACTGAAATTGCGGTTAATAGAGGGAGTGGACGCAAAATGTTGCCTCATTGCCCAGTAAACACTGCCTGTAGATCCACAAGATTTCTTGAGGCCCTACTTCTGTTAAACCCTGTAGCCTATTAAGAGCGCATAATTTCCTGATGACCTATTAAAACCATCTCACAAATTCTGTGCACCAAAATCTAGCAAACACTTTTTAAAAAAAGTAACAATTGTGAAAAATAGTACCCCTTTCTCCTCAAAGATTAGGAGATGGCAGGATCTTATCATTATTTGGGAAGCACGTGCTTCTCTCATTTTATTAAAACACTCATGTTAATGTCCAGTTTGCTGTGCACAGCAGAATGCAAATGTCTTCTTGGCACTTTCTAAGAAATCTGGAAAGATCCAAGTGAACATAAGAACTGGTGGGTGATAAGTGTGTCACAACCAGAATTATGGATTTTAGAGCTGGGAGGAAATAAAGTTGCCTATTTTTGAAATAAAATTCCAACTGTTCAAAACCCTGTAGTTTCCAGGATTTAATTAATGCTCTCTTTGACGGCCCATTAATGAGGTGTAGAGACTTCTGGGTTAGCCTTTATTGGCACTCTAATAACATTTGGTACATATTTAAAGACTATTTTGGAATGTGTCATTCCTCCCAATTTCTGCAGAAGTGCGACTTCAAGTAAAGGAGACTGTCATCCAGCCTGGATAATTCCATTGAGGGCTCTTTCTAAAACGAGTCCCCAAATAGAAACATTATGTATTATAGGTAAGGGTGTGCCCCGGTCCATCTTTGGATCAATTTTCTAGGGCTGCTGTAACAAAGTACCGCAGACTGAGTGGCATCAATAAAGAAATTTACTGTTTCACGGCTCTGGAGGCCAGAAGTCAGAGATCAAGGGACTTCTGTTGGGGCTTCTGAAGGCTGTCGTGGAGGGTCTGTTCCGTTCCCCTCTCCAGGCGTCTGGTGGTTTGCTGGCCGTCTCTGATTTCCTGGTCTTGTAGAAATGTCACTCGGTCTCTGCCTTCATCTTACATGGTGTTCTCCCTGTGTGCATGTCTGTGTCCAAATGTCCTCTTTTTATACTGATGCCTGTAGTGTTGGATTAAGGTCCACCCTACTCCACTATGACCCCATCTTAACTAATTATCTGCAACAACCCTATTCCTAAATCAGGTCACAGTCTGAGGTACAGGGAATAGGACTTCAACATAGGAATGGGGCGGGGACACAATTCAACCCATAACAATGCCCAACAAAGACAAGCCGATCTCCTCTGATTACTGGCCCCTCGCCAGCTCAGTCTCTCTGACTGAACTGCCCCTTCGAGTCTTCTCTCTGCTCACCGTCATCCAGAAAACCCATGACTCTCCTGAAGGGGACTTCTTTATAATCTTCTGAAGCATTTCCAAAAAATGACAGATCAATGTTAGTCTCTGCTTTTTCTGTCCATTCATTTCATCAATGAATTTAACAGCTCTTTACCATTAGCTATCTTTAATTCTTTATCTCAAAAAGTTGCTTATCTCTTAAGAGTGGCAAACATTCTGCACTGAATTTGGTGTGTCCTGTAATGTATCCAATAGGCTATCAGCGTTCTAGTCCTGGAGCTCAGGCAGAAGATGCTGCGCCACAGGCATACAGAGGCATTTGCTGTCTTGATTAAAGAGAAAAAACAGGAGAAAAGAAAGGAACAGAAAAAGGAATACACAAACTGTTTCTTAAGCTCAAGCTAAAGAAGTTGCTGGACATATGTTCTTTTGGAACATGTTGCATTTCAATTGAGAAGGTGGCTGCATTACAAATTAACATCGATATATTTAGCACAAAGAATATACTCCGATGAAAGCAGCCTTGCATGACAACTGCAGCCATTAGACGTTGAACACGTTTAGATGTGTTGTACATTTAGCCTTGCTGAAGGCATTTGACTGCTAACTGACTTTCTGTTCCTTGTTCTATTCGTGGGCCTGATTCTCCAAAGGAGCCTCTACATAGCAACTAAAGCATCTTGAGTGATGGAGCTCTAGGTAGGATTGTCACCAGCTTCCAAGAGTAGAGTTTGAAGAATCCTTCGCTATTATTTCTTAGCAATTCTGGTGTCTTCCCCTTTCAAAATTCTCCTCCATGTTCCTTGGCTTTATCTGACAATGTGTAGTTTAATGACCCTTTTCCCTTTAAGAACAAATTGATTGTGCGAAACACTTTCTTAATTGCTACAAACCTATAAAATAATTTCATTGGTTTCACTATAACCAGATACTTTAAAGATATCCTCTAGCATTCATTTGTCAGTGTTGAAAACACAACTGTCATAGGGCTAATCATTATTCCTTTTAGTTGAATTGTCTTTTTATCTAATTTCTTTCAAAATCTCTTTGTCTTAGGTCTTTTGCAGTTTGATTAGATATATCTTGTAAATTTTTTTTCTTTAACCCTGCTTACTACATGCTTGAGCTCTGATATTTGAGAATTATGTGATTCTTAAGTCTGAAAATTTTCAGTTGTTGCCAGTTTCAACGTTGCTCCCCCATCTCTATTAGGACAGGCCACTCTACGGTCCAAGTCTCTTTCATCATTTATTTCTTTTGTTGCACTGTGCTGGATTCTATGCAATTCTTTCATGTCTATCTTCATGTTCACTAATTATCTCTTCTTGCGTGTCCAATGAACTAAACTTTCTTTTAGTTTAAACGTCACTTACTCATTTCTATACACATTATATTGAATTCTTGTTCAAAATGGCATGGGTACTACTTCCAAAGTTGTTTTCTCTGTCTATGGATTCACTTAGTTTACTTCTGAAGCTTTGGACCCTGGCTCCAATGCTGTCTGCTGAGGGTGCACTCACCGAGTGGGTGTGAGTCTGATGCTGCTGACTTCCTGGCCCTTCCTTATGCTGGTGCTTTTGAATTAAGAGTTGCAGCTTGCCACTCTTCAGAATATGCAAACAGTGTGAATTCAAGATTCAGATCGTGATGCTCTTTGGCCAGTGGGCGTGAATTCTTAGAGGAGATGTCCTCTTGCTCTCTAGCGCTGAGAAAGAGAGTTGTCTAGCTGATTACCTGTGTGAGTCGGATACTTTTTGCCCTCCCTGTCTTGAAGTGTGTAGATTGTGATCAGCCCTAATCAAGAGGCTCCTTCCCATGTCTCCATGCAACCCTGGCCCAAGTGTATGCTTCCTACAGGCAGATGTCCAGGTCGCTCATTATTTTCACTGGATTTAACCTCCTACTTTGCACCTGGCCCTGAAGATTTTGTTATTTCTTATAAACCCATTCATACATTCAAAAATTTTAAACCGATTTAATCCATTATATTGAATGGTTTTCTAGTGGTAGCGTTTCGGTGTATTTTGGAATATTTTGTGTCTTACTGTTAGGAAACACACACACACACAAATATACACACACGCACTTCTAATACTACTCTCCCTGATTTATCCTTCTGAGTGTAAGTGTTTTGCTCTTTAGCAAATCCCCTTTGCACCCAAAACCTACCAGGCAAACAAGTCACTGTCTAAATGTCAAAATCTCTATCACATAAGAGATTGAGAAATAAGCAATTTGAGTTCAGTTTCCCTCGTGAAAACCCCTCCAAGAGCACCCCTAACAACCGAGATGAGTCCATGTCCGTCGTCTGATGATTTGAAATCCACGGACATATCTCAGGTGAGACTTCCGGTTATGTGGGTTTCACTTCCACTCTCCAACATATCTCAGACGATATCTCCCAGTGAGAAGTGAAAAGCAAATTGCATACACACTTTACCCCTCTGGCAATGGCTTTCTCCTGTACAGAGCTGTGACTGGCTCATTAGGTTAAGTTATTTTTCAACCACATCTTCTCTGACTCATAGATTCTGTGTATCTCATCATTTATTTGGTCAGAGATTAGCAAGTTAGCGATGTTAACACTTACACTCACTTTGCATTTAGCTTTTATAGGAGTTGAAGGTAGAGGCTAACTTTTTTAAAGCTTCAGCGACTTCAATAAGATGGAGGTTGATTTCTCTCCTGTCAGACCAGAGGTGGGCGGAGAGCCCAGGGTGGTGGAGGCTCAACCCAGTGAGATCATGCAGGGACCTCAGTTTCTTTCATGCAAATAACGCAGAAAGTGCAATTGTTCTGTCCTCTTCTGGGATGCTCATTGTGTGGCCCATCACAGCTTCTTAGTTCAGGGTCTCCAGAGTCAAAGCGTCTGAGGTCAGCTCCAGGGTCTACCCCTCGGACGGGGTTTGCTGCACCGCCTTGGGTCTGTTGTGCAATGCCTGGGCTTCAGTTTCTTCATATGTGTAAAATAGGAATAATGACAGTAGCTACCTCACATTACTGTGGGGAGAGATTTGTCATGAGAAACAAATCTGACATTTTCTGGAAATGGTGGAACAGTGCCCAGATAATGCTAACTGGACTCTCCAGGGTGCAGAAACGTACCGTACCATTTCTAGTCCTTCCCTCTATAAACTTATTTTGTCTTTTTTTCCCCATTCTTAGGTGCAATCTCTAGCAGATATTGTAGGTTTTCTTCCAACCCATTCTATCATTTAAAAGTCATTTTCAGGTTAAAAAATACATTTTTAAGGATAAAATTTGGTTCTTTCAATATTATTCCTCTCAGAATTAACGAAAGAACAAATCTTTAATGACCATCTTTAAATTTCTTCATCAGTAGTGTCTTACTTCAGACAGTGAGTAATCTTGACTCCTTACATGCTCGACCTTGGGGGTCTCAGCCAAAGCTCTTATTAACTAGCCTGTTACGCTATCATCACCAGGTGTGTCCCCCCAGGAGACTTCGGGTTCTTTGAAGGCAAGAACTGAATATTTTTCTTCTTTGTATCCTCGCAGTTTAGCATATTATTGGCATACATAGGTGCTCAATAAATATCTATGAATAAGTAAATGAATAAAAGCATTTAACCAGAGTTAAATAGTAGTTTTCAACTCAACGCCAGTATACACTTAGCAATAGCTCAGAGGACAGCGATTTGCTATGAAAAGTAGATTGAGAATGTGTGTGTGCAAAGATGGAAAGAAAAGTGGTATTAAATAGTTTTTCATGACGAGTCTCTGGAGGCAGTAGGTGAGCCCTTGCTCGTTAGATCGTCCTAGCACAGAACATGACAGCATTAGACTGTAGTCTGTAATCAGTCCCAGCTGGAAGCCCACAGCAACATTTCTGCGCTTCTTGCCAGTTCCTTGTTAATCCTTTAAAAGGGTAGGGAAAAACAAGGCCAATGGCTTCTGCTACATAGAATGATTTATGGATCCCGGTTATTCAAACTTTTCACTCCACATGCTATATATGCCAAAAAATTTTATTCCAGGAATGTTTAATTGATTAATTATGCCACGCAGCCTAGATGGCCGACGAGCACAAAGGAAGTGTTGTTATAGCCTTTACATGCTATCTTTCGCTTTTAAAATAATTTAGGTTCCTCTTCCATTGATCACAGCAACAAAGGCTTTTAGGGACAGAAGAGTGGACCCTGTAGGCCTATAACCTCCCCACACCCCATCTTCTAGTTATGAGCCTCACATGAACATGAGCTTTCAGGCAGACCCTGAGGCATTCACTATCAAGTGTGGATTTTGAGGTGAGTTTTGGACTCTTCTTCCCAGGTCACCTGTGGCGTTGATGGATCTTCCAAGTTGGTGTGAGGTAATGTCATCTTCACACGAACTAAAAATATAATGGATCCTTTTTGAAACTCTTAGAGCAGTAATCAAAAATTGGCAAAACCTCTAGCACCAATAAAACAAGGTATTGTCTCTTTAACATTGAAAATCAAACTTGAGATCTTTGAAATGGAATTTCTAAAGTGGTGTACATGAGCCAATGAGAGAGGATTGGGATACTGAAAGGCTGATTTTTGTTTTCATAATTTATAAGAATAATAATAGTGTGTTATTGTATTTGGTTTTAGTTGGTAAAATAACTTCTAGGCAATAAGAATTCATTGGCTTACTCCCGTGTACCACGGTCCTAGGGAATGCTTTCTTCACAGAGCTGCAATCTTTTAGAAAAGGAAGGGAAAAACAGAGAAGAGATGTCAAATGTTATTTTAATATCTGTTCTTATAAAACACAATGTTTATTAAAGAAAATTTATAAAAATACATATAAACGTAAAGAAGAAAATCAACATTTTTACCACTAGAAATAGTTGCTGTTAATGTGTTAATATTTGGGTTATACGTGTGTGTGTGTGTGTGCAGTATATAAAATACATTCTAATTTTTCAACTTAAATTTATACTGTGGGCATTTTACATGCTATGAAATATTAATGAATATTTATTCATGGTTGCTTAACAATCTATTTCACAGATATATCACTGTTTATTTCATTGAAACTGGGCTCTTAAGTTTGAAACTAAGTTAGAATTCAGAGGTTTTTATGTCCCACTCTGGTGGATTGGGCCCACCAGGAGCCAACTTGTTACACGTATCACATTTTCGGTAGAGAGAAATACATTCTCCCTCATTATGCAGTGGCATCTGCTTATGATTTTTCATAGGGATTGCTGACAATACCCGGTATAGGGCAAAGGGACTTAAATGTTCCCTGGGACATTGAAGGCCTGGTGGGTCAATGGCAATGCTTCTCATAGACACAGGGGCAGCATCAGCCGCTATGGAAAAAGTGCACCATCATTGACAATAGAACTTCCAGGGGGATTGGCAGTATTGCCCTTTGGGATGAAAAAACAATACAGTGTAAAGACATCAAGAACATGTGAGAATTCATTACTTTGAGTTGACAAAATACAGAAATCATAAGCACTTTGTTTAAGAGACTAAAGATGAGCTAGAAAGTGAGTGTGCTGCTTATTGATTTATTGCTGCTCAGCTCCAAATTCACCCTTTTTGTCTGCTTTGTGGAAAGAAATCTGGGTCCTTCACATTTTTCCTTTGCTGCCTGGCAGGGTGTTTAGATCTGTCGATAGAGGGTACTGACAAGACATTGCAGGAGGAATGGATTTGTGTTCTGGTTCTGGTGTTCATTTGGCAGTCTCCTGCAGGGTGCCCAGGTCTCCAGCACTGGCTCCTGCGGGGCATAGTGGCTAGCAGCTTCCCTTGGCATGCCCATTGGGCATAATTTTAGCAGTGTGCCTCTGGTGAGTACCTCACCACAAACAGCTTTCCTCTGCAACCCAGAAGGTGCATTTACCTCAAGTCCCTGATGGCGAATATCCAGCAAGTTCTGCCAGCACAGTCCCATGATGACTTCTCTGTCACCCAGTGGTGGTCCACTGGATTCTCTCCAACAAAATCTCGGTCTTAGCCTGGGGGTAGGAGGCACACTTTTCCTTGAGCACTCCATCTCAGCCCTAGGGCTAGTGGTGGCTCCTTATATCTTCTCTTCCTATTTTTTTAGAGTTCTCTTTACTCCTGACTGGCTACTCTATCATTATTCCAGTCTTCTGTTATATTTAATAATTCTTTATATTAAACTTTCTCCCTTCAAATTATCATGTGGTTCTCTCTCCTTACTGGAGCTTTAGTAATACAATGCATTACCACGGATTCAGGCAGAGTTGTAAGGAGAGTGGGTAAAAATAAGAAAACAACGCATGGAAATGGAAACTGAAGTTAGAAATTTAAATCTTCTTAGGAGACAGTAAAGAACATGAAATCCCTACATGAAGTCAAGTCAGTAAGATGCACAACATACAGGTGAACCAACAGTCAAGGCCTACAGAAAGCAGAGGTGAATAAGATTTGCTTAATGATTGAACAAAACAATGAAAAGTTTTAATGAGTAATTTATTTTTACATCAAAGTGTCAGAAATTAACCTACCGACAGTAAAATGAAAACTATAGTAACTATCTACTAAAATAAATTCATTTAACAAAATTCCATTTTATGGGGCACATTTAAGGAATTATTATAGCTTGATTTTGAAAAGAATGTTTCTCTAGCAAAAATGGATGATATTGAGTGGAGGCATTTGATTTTTTTATTTGCTGTCCTGGAGCAAACTACGGGCTAATGGCCAAAACTGACATACCACCCGTTTTTGTAAATAGAGTTTTATTGGAACACAACCTCACTCATGTGTTTCCCTGTTGTCATCGTTGCTTTCACACAATGACAGCAGAGCTGAGTAGTTGCAGGTTTTTGTGTGGCCTACAAAGCCTAAAGGGTTTACTCCCTCCCTTTTTCTAGAAGTGTGCTGAGCCCTGCCCTAGGAGGAAGTGTGTGGCACTGTGTTGGGTGGGTGCCATGCATTATCTCAATCAGCCTTTGCCATGACCCTAGGAGGTGGGAGCTCTCCCTGACTCAGGCTTGCTCAGTCAACTGAAGCTTAGAGACCACTGCAGGTGGTGATAAAGGGAGAAATCTTGGAAGTGACACCAACAGGGTTCAAATTCTGCCTCCACTGTTTAATTTGTTCTGTCCAGCTACCAGCTTCAGTATCTACATCAAGAATATGGAGGCAAAATAATCACCACATAGAACTACTACAGCTACGAACGTAAATTATTGAGATGAAGAGCGTAGCTTAGCACTTGTGACCTGGAAAATGCTCAATAAATGTTTTTGCATTATTAGAGAATTTAAAACAATCAAGACATCATGGTGAGTAGCAAAGCTGGCATTCCAGTGCAGCATGTCTGAGTCCAGAAGCCGAGCTCACAACCACTATAAGAAACTGCCATGTGCTTAATGCACAACTGAAGTACACTCTTTTTTCCTCTTTTGAGCTGTCTGATTTTCCTGTCTTTGGGAACAAGAAGTCTGAGAGTAGATACACTATTGATCTATGGCCAGTCAACCTGATACCAGAGTTTCTTGTTTTCAACTCCTGTCCATCATATTTTGTGGGGGTTGTTATTACTCGGGAAGCATTGTTCCTTTTTGCTAGTTCTCCCCGGCTATGGGTTAAAGAAGGTGTGGTAGGAAAATTCCCAGATGGCCCCTAGACCCTGCCGCGTGATGTACTTACCTCCCTTTGAATGTGGGTGGGGCTTGGGAATATGGTGGGATTTCACTATCATAATTAGGCGAGGGGGTTTTGCAGAAGTAATTAAGGTCCCTAGTCAGTTGACTTTGAGTGAATCATAGGAGATTATCCTGAGTGGGCCTGGCTGAAACAGATTAACTCTTTATAAGAGAGATTTGAAGCCGGAGAGATTTTGCTCCTGGCCTAGAAGAGATTACCTGCCATGTTGTAAGAGGGTGCTTTAGAAAGTCTGTGAGAGGGTCACATGGCAGGAAAATACTAGCAGCCTTTAGAAGCTGAGTATAGGCCTCCGCTGACAGCCAGCAAGAAAAAGGGGACCTTGGTCCCAAAGCCGTGTGAAAATTAATTAGGTCTTTCCCTAGTCAAGCCTCTGATGAGAACTCAGCCCCAGTCAACACCTGGACTGCACGCTAGTAAAACCCTTAAGCAGAGAATCCTGCAAAGCTGCGCCCAGACTCTTAACCCAGAGAAACTGAGATAATAAACGTGTGATGTTTTAAGCTGCTAAGTTTGTAGAAATTTGCTATATAACAATAGAAATCTATTACAGAAAGATAAGCTGTAGTAAAAGTAGGGACATATTTTTCAACAGCTCGTTGGAGGGAAGAAAAATATTTGCTAAAATCGGACTCACTGTGGTTATCGGAATGAGAGTGACTAATTGATTGCTACTGTGTCCTTGTCCAGGGAGTAGCAGAGTCCTGTATGCGGGACCATGATGTTCGAATCATACCACTGCTATGACCTCTATCCCTACTGCTGCTATTAATTTACATTGAGGGTTTATTATATGCCAGGTCCATTTAAAATGAGAATGTATTGTTTTTGTGGTAAGAAATAAATTAGTGTTGAAAAAGAAATATCTGGATTTGGTTTATTATTATTGATTATAACCGCGTATGTGGGAAATGCCTGTTCATGAATTAATCTCAGAGAGTCTTTCAAAGCAGGTGTGGTGAGCTTGGCTCAACAGCAGTATTTTGTGACAAAATAATTTGTTAAAAGCAGGAAAGCAAGCATAGTGGCTCTTGAGAATTGCCCATTTGGAAGTTGAATTTTGTGATTAAAACGTATAATGTCCTAACTACTAGAGATGCAGCTCTGTGGTCATGAAATGGATAAATATTGGGAAACGGATGAGGAAGGAAATGCCCAGCAGGCTGCGCAAGGCTGGGCTACTAAACTGATGGCAGGTGCTGTATAGTCTCCTTTGTTGCTGTAAGAAATTACTGCAAACCCAGTGGCTTAAAAAATGTCAATTGATTATCTCACAGTTTTGTTTAGGAATCTGGGTTGGCCCCTCACATTACTCTGCTGGTTTCACTGACCTGCAACTGAGATGTCAGCCTGCTAGGCTGTTATCAAGAGGCTCTGGGAAGAATCTGCCCCCAACTTCATTCACATTGTTGGCAGAATCCATTTCCTTCTGATTTTAGGACTCAGGTCCCTGTTTCCTCGCTGGCTGTCATCTGGAGGACACCCTTAGCCTGTAGATGCCTCTCTCTGGTCCTTGTACCTGGGCCCCTCTATCTCAGAGCCACCAATGATGCATCAAAACTTTCTCACACTTGGAATCTCTTGGACTTCTCCTTCCACCATATCTTTCTGACTCCAGCCAGAGGAAGCTCTCTGCTTGAAGAGTTGATGTAATTATACTGGACCCACCCAGAAAATGTAGGAGAGTCTCCCAAACTTAAAGTAAATGACGTAATTACATTTGCAAGGTCTGGTTTTGGCCATGCAATGTAACGTTCTCAGAGAAGGGTGCAGGCATCTTTGGGACCTTAATTCTGCTTATCAGGGATGCTCTTTTAAGAAAGCTGTGGTCAAGTCTAGCACAGGGTTTCCAAGTATGTTCAGAATGATTTAACTACTTTCTGTACTGAGCCCAAGGCCGAAGTGACAGCAGGTACCCTCTAACAAGAGAAACAAAAGTTTAGCACAAACTGTGTAGTTTATCCTGTGGTTAAAGACAGGGTTATGTGTGGCTTCTGGGATGGCTGCGCACTGGGCATGTGTGCACGTGGATGTGGGCCCAACCTTGCACGTGCGGATCTTGAGAAAATGAATCTTAGATTCTTTTTGATAAAATGGGGATAATAAAATCAAATGAGTGATAATCTAAAGGATAACGATGTATTTTGCAGACTTCCTATGGTGATCGAATATGACAATCCACGTAAAGAACCTTGCGCATAGAGGATGCTAAACAAATGTTACTTCCTTCTCCTACTCTATTTTTCCAGGGTTGCTACAAGAATCTAGTAGTTATTTTTTTTTTTTGAAATGTAGTTTTAAAAAACCCCAAAAATAATATAGATGCTTATATTGTCTGCTACTCAATTTCTACCTGGTGATTCTGGAAGATTTTGAATCTACCTGTGGACACTAATAAATATACACGGTTGAAGTATCCAATAGTTAAACACACAAACATCTGAAATGTTATAATTTGTTCATGTAAAATATTATGTTGAAATAAATCTATGAAATGTAAGTAAATACGTGAAAAGCGGTTTGATAATTTTTTTCTGTCTATGTATGGAATGGTTAAAAGTGGTTTATTCTGAGTTTACAGATGTGTAAAAGTTCATAAATAATTCACACAATAGGACAATTGAGAATAATTTGAAGTCTATTACATCAAGCACCATTGTTTGTTATAAATATCCACATGACATTGAAACTCTAATTTCTTCTACGACCAAGCATTAGAATTATTACTTGGCAATTAAGCCAGTCCCTCAATGATGTTTGCTTAGACAATACGTGTAAGGAAGGATTTCTTGACAACCGATATTCTCCATGGCAGCTGGAGAGCTCCTGGTTCATAAAATGCCCGCTTTAGGCAAGATCATGAGACGTGAAACTGTTACGCCCTCTCTAATGCCTTCTCTTCTCTTTGAAATCAGTTCTTAGTCCTCTGTCCAAAGGCCCAGATCATTCCTCTCCCCTGGGTGTTCTCATTATATATTGAACATTTCTGTGGAACTTTCCTTACTGTATTTTTGGGGTTTTTTGTTTGTTTGTTTCTGTTTCCTCCAGTGGGCTGTGATCTCCTCAAGTGTAAAAACCACACATGTTGACTTCTATTTGTAGGTCTTATTTGGTTTTCTAGGTTAGAATTGGCCCTCAGGAAAGCACTTCAGTTAAAGGCACTGAAGAACTTGAGTTACAGACAGAAGACAATAAAAGAATTTAAGACAATGAGGGTAAATGTGAGCTAATTTTAGAACAGAGATTGAACTAACATATAGTATAAGACCTAAAAGAAAGTTTGTAGAGAGAATAAGAGAAATATATCTATAATTTCAAGTATCTTACCCTGGCCTCTAGGCCAGGTTTTTCAAATTTAGTTACTCTATTGAATCTGACATATGTATTACCATATTTTTTCAGAAATTCTTTCAGTTGTTTAGCAATTCAAAATCAGCAATTGTCCTAGTAATTTGAGAAATAAAAAAAGAAACAATAAAATACAGAAAAAAGAAAAAAGGCATTTGTACCAATGATCTACTGACTCGAGGCTGTGAGGATGTGATAAGAATATTGAAATTGAGAGCTATCCATCCAATAAGGCATATACTTGCCTTGTATGTCATTTTTTAAAAAGGAAATGTGACAGTTTTCACGGAGTAATTGTTCAATGAGGCTGAGGACACACATTACATGTTGGCCCCTGGTTCGGAAAGTGTGAACACCTAAATCTTAGAATTAAAAGTATTTCAAGTTCACCACCCCATTGAGATGGAACGCATGACTGAAGCTATGACCTGGGCCACATTAATGCTGGGTTCTAACTCAATGAGCTTATTATACATAGACAATGAGGAAGGCACTAAATTAAGGTTACTCAGAACAAGTGCCATGATAGTAACCCTTCATAAAAACCTATGAGATTATTCCTATTTCCCAAGGTTTTTATAAATAACTAACATGTGATGCCTGATAATAATCAGAAACCAACATTGCAATCCGTTACAATCTACCCAAATTATGCTCAATCCAGTGAACCTCAAGGACTCAGGATTAGCAATGCTAACTGTATATATTTTTCTCTAATTAATCATCTTGCCACTGGTCCTAGACTCTTTCATTATATACAGTTTACAGCATAACCTTTTCTCATTTGTTTCAGACTTGTTCATCATCTTTGCAAAATTTAGGAGACTGAACATATTAAATGGTAGTAAAAAGAAAAGCTCAATATTCCTTATTGTGATTCCCAGTTAAAAATATCTTCCACCAGCAAACATATTCAAGATGTTATTTAGCACTCATAAAATATTAGTATGTTCAGGATTAGTCATTTTAAGGGACCATCTAGAGGTTGGATAAACTTACTGGTTTAATTTCTGTTAAATATTTGAAGAGCTCATGCTCTGTAATAGCTTTTATTCTTAGTAAGGACATTTTCATAAGACTACAGTGTTCTTTCAAAACCAGACATGACTTTAGGCCTTACGCCCTGTGATTCATGGCAAGAATTTAGCTTAGTCATATAAAATTTACTTTTTATTATACAATTAGAATGTCTAGTCGATTTGCCAAATTGAATTCTGGACTCAAGTTTAGCAAGATTCACATTTGTATATGCTACGGAACAAACAAACTTCTCTACCACAATCAAAATATGATTGTGATTTCTGCAAGTGCGTAGGAATGCAGTACTTCACTGAAGTCAGTGCGTGCCTCAAACTACCTAATAATCCATTGTAACGACTCGTTATATGGCCCTTCCTGTTGCTCTGTGTCACGTGCTGCTAACTGACAAAACACCAAGAGAAACAAAAGCCCTGCAAGAATCTCACTGTTGACTAAAGTGAAAATACAAACCATTTTACACATGATAGACGCCATAGTAGATGTCTGAAGAAGATGTCCTTTGGGAACCTAGGGTGGGGAGGAATTAGTTCTGCCTGGAGAGAGAGCCAAGCGTTTTCAGAATTGACATTCCAGGGAAAGTTCACAGGGCAGAAGAGCAATTAGGGTGTGAGTGGGAGATTTGCTTCTCCCTCTGACTCTCAAGGTGACTTTGAGGAAGTAATGCAAACTCTCGGATTGTCATACAATTTTGTCTACATTTGCTTTCTCATTTGTAAAATGGAATAATAAAACCAAAGTCACAGGTGCCAGCTCCACTCACAGGGCTGATGCAATTACCAAAGGAAATAATGTTTGAGAAAATGTTTTATAAACTCTACAACAATGTACTTGCAAAAGATTAGTTTAGAAAGACAGGTTGAGGCCATATTTGGGGGACCCCTAATACCACCTAAGAAGCATGTGCCTTGTCTTGTAGATGGTCTTTATGTTGTAGGTCATTTTGACATGGACCATGTATGTGGAAGTAATGTGTTAAAGAAAGTATAGCGAGGAGAGAATGAAAGTCCAATTGAGGAACCAAGTGAGGATTATTAAGTATAGATTAGAGGTAATAGTTGCCTAAGCTTGGGGAATGATGGGAGAAATGGGAAGGAGAGGTGAATAGGAGCTGAAGTGAGTAAGGAGCAATAAGGCCTGGTAACTGATTTAACGTGGGGGACAAGAATGAGAAAGGAATCAAAGATGATCAGATTTTAGCCCAAGTGCCTAGAAGGAGGCCATGGCCAATAACCAAAGGAAGCCACCTACCATGCGTGGGAAAGATGAGCAACATGCTCGCATACTCTCTGGACTTTACGTGACAGCACAGGGATAGGGCTGGGGCGATTGACTGCGGATGGAGAGACAGTTTGGAGATTCATCAAGATAGATCTGAAAATTTTTAAAAATGAGCAAAGCTGAGAAGATAAAACTCAAACCCAAATCTTCTGGTCATTATTAGGGAGTTCCACTCCAGAGCACAGAATGTTTCTGAATTTTCTCTCTTTTAGGGAAGTGATTTCTATTTTAATTCTGCTTAGCATCACTAATTCTAAACCTTTCCTCCATAAAATGACTCTTCTTTGAGAAGTGGAATTTCATAATTCTAGAACATGTCTAAGGTACTTTACTTTTTAATAGCCCATTCCCTGGGGAGCCTGTGTGAGCAGGAGGACTGGAGGAAATGGCAATGAGTAATACTTGGGGCTTCGAAAAGCATTTGTGGTCAGGAGCATCATGACAGGTGGACAATGGGAAGATGATGAATCCAGGAGCAAGCATGATGGGAAGAGGCAGCAACCCAGCAGCCATCCCACCTCAGGACAGATGTTGTCAGACAGTATCAAAGCCCTAAGCTCTGCATTTGGGATTTGGGGGCACTTCTCTTGCTTTTGAAACAAGTTTTGCACAGTGGAAGCAGGATATCAGCCCTGGAAAGGACTGGGCGCTATTAATGCACAGCACTCAGTGTTCAGGTGTCAGGAGCAGGATGGCCAGGAACGCAATGTGGGCATGTATTACGGCCTGGATTTCAGTATCAGGTGGAAAAGATCCATTTATCACATTTAGAAACCAGGACAATTGGGGCTGAGTCAGAGAGGGTTGAGTCTTAAAACCTTGCTTGCTACTCGACACTAGTTCATGGTTAGGCACCATTGGCATCCCTGGGGGCTTGTTACAAATGCAGAAGGAATGAAGACCAGATGCTCTTGCTCTAGCTCTAATCTTCATATACGAGTTGAGTTGGAGTTTATATTGGGTCACAATGGGAGGTAAAGATAGACACGAATGTTGAGTTCAGATTTTTTAAAAAAGGAACTAAAGAATGAAGACTGGAGCCATTAAAAACAATGAATGGAGGCAGGGAGAGTGTTTGATGATGGGCTCAACAAAGCCTGGATGTAAGAGGGGAAGGGAGGTAAGGGCGCGGGGGTCTTGAGTGAGGGTGACCGGAAAGAGCTGCAACATCAACTGAAGGACGCATGTTCAAGGGGAAAAATTTTTTAGAGAAAAGATTATAAACTTTATAAACCACTACTTTTAAAATAGCACAAATGAATTTGAGATCAATACTCTGCTGTAATTTATAGTGACACATTATTATATAGTAATCTAAACGCTTTGAGTATTTTTTTTTCATAAAATGCTGATTTTTTTTCAAATTCCTCACCAGAGGTCTACACAAAAAGACATTGTGCCCATATAACATTTTATATCACATAATGTTTAAAATTTTGGTTAAGAAGAACTTCATTGAAAAATGTTATTTTTTTGCTTAAAATGAATGGGTTAAATATCATCCCAGAGGAAACAGAATATTTCTATTTTTTTTTTCTTTTTTATTCTTGTCTGCCATTTCATTACAGGAGAGAGCAGGCTTCAAATATAAGTGGCATTGCACTAAATATGGCAGGGCCTGGGGCCAGCCCAGTGGCCGAGTGGTTAAGGTCGGCTGCTCCGCTTCAGTAGCCCAGGTTTGCCAGTTCAGATCCTGGGCACGGACCTATGCACCACTTAGGAAGCCATGCTGTGGAAGCATCCCACATAGAGGAACTAGCATGACCTACAACTAGAATATACAACTACGTACCGGGCCTTTAGGAGAAAAAAAAGCAGAAAGATTGGCAACAGATATTAGCTCAGGGCCAATCTTCTTAAGCAAAAAAAAGTTGCCTTAAGAAGAAATATGTCAGGGCCAGAGGGAAGGCATCCTCAGAAACTCTGTGGAAAACAGTTTGGAGGAACCAGCCCTCTTCCTTCCTTCCAAGTCTGGATGCTGCACCATATCCGGCACTTTTCAGCAACCCACTTAAGAGATCTCAAATCAGATTTCCTCAGCTCTTACACAATCTCCTCCTCCGCTCTGGAGATTCTTTTACAGGGACAAATATGTCCCTTTATGTGACTGAGAGCTGGGGTCTTAGTTTGGAGCTACCTGGAGAGCTACCTGTGACTTACTTTTGCAGCAAAGAGCATTAAAGCAAAAACATCAGTGCGGAGGCTCCCTGGACTTTCCAAGTCCAGAACTGGGCTCTGCCAGGCTCCCACTATTGTCAGATTCTAAGAAACAATTAGCTTTGTGCAAGTGTGAAGGCAGCAAGAAGACCAGTGTGGCTGCCATTTACAGGGACGCTGGCTTGTCATTTACTGTAGAAAACTAGTGATTAGACCACAATAGCAGCCGTAGATTAGAGATTTGCCTTTTTGAGTTTTTTTTTTTAAGTATTACACAGAAACCAGCACCTGGACAATGCGTTTTCCACCTAATCATCATCAGAGAAAGGATGTTCAGTCTGACAGGTCAAAGATACCTCTACCAAGAATTATGGGGTTTTATCTTAAGGATGCGTAATGGTTTCTAATTGGAGAGGGAATTTGTTGCTGAGTTTCAGATCACAAACCCATGTCTGGAGGGCTCATCCTTACTTTAGTCCATCCATCAGAGCTGTATTTGTCAGTGAAGACGCATCGTGAGAAGGTGCAGAGCACTATGGCGCCAAGGTTCATACGTGGGATGTCTGATCTGTGGACACCTCAGATGTTCCTCTGCCTTGTGATGGCTTTTATTCCCTCCGAAACTCTGATAATGTAATACGGTTTAAACATGTGTACACCTGAGGGTTTAATTAAACAAAAAATATGAAACAGCAAATCAAACCCACCAAACAGTAAAAGTTAATTAAATTATTACTGAAGAATCACCTAGAAGTTACATGCATAGGGAAAAAGAAATCTACAAAACAAAAACAATTTGAAAAGATTTCATACAATCAAAGACCCTCATCTTACCAGGAAGAAATTGAGGCTTAGAGAATTGGAGGGGTTTTCCCATATAAAAATGTCAGTAAGCAGCAATTTGGCACCAGACACATTTGAATACTTTCCATGCAATATGTCCTGGACAAGGCTCTGGGGATACCAAGATGAAAAGTCCTATTGCCATTCTTCACAGACCTCACAGTCCAGGCAACGAAACAGAATCCGGTGCAGACAATGTCAGTATAACCTAGAAATGGAGTGATGGGCGCTGGGCCTCTTTCCATTGCACCATGTGGCCTTCCATCACACGATTACTCTGCTCGCAGAATCTCATCAAATCTGTTACCACATATTTATTTTCATTAATAAATATGTATTAACAGCTACTAAGAACAAGAAACTGTGCTGCAGGATGTAGTAAGTACCAAAATGAAGAATCCATTGTCCCTTTCCTTAAAGGATTTATAATCCGGCATTTTGGGGATGACACTACTGAAGATCAGAAACAATGCAGAATAGAGGCAGTGGAAGATTCTAGAAGGCACACTGCAAGCTCCCAAGGGCTTAAAAAAAGGACAAAAAAACTACATTTGGTTGGAAAATCAGGAATTTCTTCAGAAATGGGTGATACTTGAAACGGATCTTGAAAGATGGATAAAAGAGCAAAGGTATGGAAAGTCCGTGGATTAGGACAGAAGGAAGGTGTCTTGTGGGAGAAGGTCATAATTAAGGTGCGTGCAAAGACCCAGGGGTGGGATAGCCCAAGGGGTGCTCAGGGGACACCCGATTGCCTCGATTGGTTGGAGGATACAGAACAGTGGACGTGGAAATGGAGCTGAAAGATAGCATTGCATTCTGCTCTCCTGGGCTGTAAAGGCAGCACTGGGATGTTGGACTTAACGTTTGGAGAATGATGATTTTTTGACACTTTTTAAGCAGGGAAATTGATATTCTTAGCATTGTGATTTAGGAAATTTAGTAAAACTGCCAAATTGGACTGAGGTTAAATATATAAATTTTAGTTCTAGCCTCTTGATCGTGGAACCTATTGTTCTCGGTACATAAATGCTGCAATACTGCTCTCATCGTTCCTTCAAATGATCAGTTCCATATATTCCAAGCATTATAGTCTCCTGGTTGTTGATGCACAGGTACTTCAAGTATAATTTAAGCCAAACCTCTCATATCAACAATGAGAAAATTAAGTCAAAGATAAGTGGCGTGGTTTTAAATGGTATTTCCTTTTCTATCTGTAAATGTAAGTTTTTACAATATACAGCATGCGCCGCTTAGAAAATCTTGTCTGTGTCTTCTGGCTAGTAGCTTTTCTGCTTGGTCTTATGACAGTGTGGTCATAAGAAGGTTGCTACCCCATTCCTATTTTTGGGAAAATTAATTTCTTGATGCGACTTTGGCAGAAACATGAATCTACTGAAAATCCTGAGTAGGTTTTAAAAACATAAACTTGCTCATTGCTATTCTTCCCTATGGGTTCTGTGACGTACGCAATATTTCGTAGCTTACCTAAACTTATAGAAGATCAGACATTTAAGCTCAAAGCATGTGGTCAATAGGCTGACTTCAAAATCTCATTTACCTTCTGTTTTGGTGTATTATCCGTGGTGTCAGCATTCACTTTAGTACTTTTTCTTACATTAAAACACTACGAGAATAACTGGTGCTGTTATGTATTTTTGACTAAAGAACAGTCCTCTAAAAACAAAGGAAGGCACAATGCAGACATCGGTATGTGTGTATAAGACATGTAATTTCCCACATTAAAATACATGGATGCTTTCCATCTAGCCCCTCACCTTTCCCCACCACAAAAAACAAAAAACTCCCCACATAAACTTCTGATCTCCTGGGCATGAAGGGGATCAATGTTTGGGCCAGAATCAAACATCACAGAACAGCAAACATGATGGTGCTCGAAATTATTGTTTTGAATGTGAAATGTGAATCAGGTTTCAGCTGCAAATATTTAACCAGATAAATGTGAGAAGCAAAGAAAAAGGATTGGCTTATTTTGAAGAGATCTACCACCAGCATTCCAGACTGTACTCTTGGATCCTGACTCCCACTCTTTCTACAACTCCCATTTTGCATTTTTATATATCTTCCCCCAAGACTCTGCTCCGGGAGAGTCAGCTCTAAGTAAATGAAGGCTCTCCATTTACTTGGAAGATCATTTGAGACAGAATACAAGATGCTTCAATCTCTGAGCCTACACCAGAAAGCCTGCTTCCCTGGATCTTGGACCAAAGTGTTTGGTGTTGAGACACGTACACCTTGCATATTTGATAGGACAGTGAAGTCTGTCACCATGGTGTCATCCTTTCTCCAGTGCATCTACTATTAAACGTAAAAGGCATGCACTGCACCTGGAGTGAACATAGGAATTCAACCTACTTCAGGGTTGGAAACACAAAGGGAAACATACAGGAGGCATTGTAATCCCAATACCCACCAGCCAGCCTCTTCCTGCATAAGCTATTCTGTTGGAGTACTGCAATAAAGCTTATCTTTACTCTCAGATACTAGGCAGGCATAATATAAAGAATAAATTATTTTCAATCCCTTCACTGGATTAAAAAAAAGGAAAGACAAGAAAAACATTGCGCAAAAGCAACATCTTGTTGCCAGGACTGTTGTGAGAAATGAAGAGTGGGCAACAGTCAAATATTTTTAACTCTGTAGAGTCGTTATTGAAAAGTGCTCAACTAGTTTGCTGCACGATTTATCTCCAGAGTTTGGGGAGAAGTAAAGGAAAATGTCAAGAAAAGACCTCGGTTCAGTTCTTGGTGCTTTCCTTCAACACTCTGTGCCCTCGATGGGATGGGACCAGGGAGAGGGGCCTAGACAAAAGTTCCATTTGGTTGGCCCATGGCCTCAGTTAACGACAAACACAGCACATAGAACAGGCGTTGTGGACATTTTAATTTGAGTCATATTCCTTTGGATTCTGTCCATAGTGTATTATTTTATTTCACCAATTTGTAATTTATTATAGTGACAATATCAGTTGTCATATTTTGGCTTTTAGTTATTGCAAACAAAAAGGCTTACATAGAGTCTGCTTTCTCCAGAATCGGGGTTCAGGTGTCTGTGTCCTCATTTTAGTTAGCTTTCTTCTTCCTTAGATTTATGTGACAACTAAAAAGGTCAATGGTGATTTTTCATGAAGCTGCAAAAAGCTGTCAAAATTGCATTCTCAGAACCTACAGCACATTAAGGAACATACATACTGTATCTGGGGGGAAAATGGGAGAGATCAAGTGTGCTTAAGCTGGGTAGATCTACTTGCCTCCACTCATTTGAGCCAGCGAGAATCTGCAGAGTTATCTTCAACTCTTCTCAGTTGTCTCTTGAGAAACTACGCCCTGCTGATGCTCCATCTTACATAACTTTCCATTCCTTTCATTTATCCCTTACTCTCTATATTTATTCCCTCTGGCTGGGCCCCTTCCATCACTTACCCAGCTCTCGCCGAGTCTTCACCCCATTCTCCTCCCTGACAGCCAAAGTAATTCTATAAAGATTCGGTTATGTGTACCCCCTTCTCTCAGCATCCATAGGATTGACTCCCAACTCTTTGACGTGGCTCACAAGCCTCTTCTAACTTACTTGGTGCTTTCCTTCACTAACTTTCTCCTACAAATACCTCTTTACTGTATCCCAAACACGTCACGTGTTTTACACCTTTACGCTTCTGTTTTACCATGATTTCTGATTGCTGTTTCTCTCTCTAAATCCAAGTACTCGCCCCCTATCCATGTGGTGAACAATTATTTATCCTTCAAGACACAATTGTCAAGATACAAACGTCCCTTCTATCTTTCTGTGACAGCCCATGTCCAGTTAGCTCTGTTAACTGTCTTTCTGCAGTGCTTGTGGGACAGTGGCATGCAGTGGTTAGAAGACCAGCCACCACAGTGGCAGACTGTGGTTTTAGTCCCATCTCAGCCACTGTACTAGTCACATGATCTTAGCAACTTATTTATCCTCTCCTGCTCTCAGTTTCCTCATCTACAAAGTAGAGATTAAGAATAATAATGCCTGTTTCTAAGGTGCTATGAGATTAAACTGAGATAATACATGAAATACCCTTGGTTCAGTGCCTCCCATAGTGCAAATTCCCCCAAAAAAGAACTCATTATTTTTACATATTTCTGTTATTGTAGTTTTATGTCATATTCTATCTGTTTAACATGTCTCTTTCCCTGCTGTATTGTGTATTTTCTAAAGGAGGAAATATACCTTATATACCTTTCCATCTCTAGCACATGGCATAGTACTAGTTATAAAGGTGGTGTTAGGGTTACCAGATAAAGCACAGGATGCCTAGTTCAATCTGAATTTCATATCAATAAAGAAGAGATTTTAGCATAAGTATGTTCAAAACATTATGAGATGTACTTTCACTAAAAAATATATATATTTAAACATCTGAAATTCAGATTTATTCGGGTATCCTGTATTTGTAATTGTTAAAATCTAGCAACTCTGAAGTTCATCATCTAAATTGCATCCACATCAATTTTTTGAGGTTAAGATTCATGAAAGACTCTCATGATGATGAGAAGTATTTACGTAGGACAATAATATCTGACATCAACTCTTTAATTTCCTTTGTGACCCTCCCTAGGATCACCAATGCTTCACTGGAGACCTCATCATTGAGAAACTACCAGGAACGAGCAAACTAGAAAAAATATCTGTCGTTTTCACATCCTGCTTCACTTGAGCAGGGGAACTAACAAAGTGAGGTGGAAGGACAAGGTATCATTTTCTTAAACATCAGTTTTCTCATCTGTGAAATGGTCCTTATTACAATACCTGCTACATGTTTTAACATCAGTAAAGGATAATGGAAAGAAAGAAAAGAACATGTGCACACAGAATGTATTCTTATTTTTAAACCTGAGAGTTTTTTACCCAAATCCTTCTTGCAGATATGAGTGGGTATTCATAATTATATTTTCCATATACATAAGAGTTTATCATTGCAGGGCAAATATTCCTTATGCTTCAGTGGAGATAAATAACACTGATCATGGCACTTGAGAAGACAAAGTGGAATTCTGAAGAGACGAGAGATAAAGATCAGAGCAGACTGGTCTAAACTCCAACCCATCCCTCCTTGTAAATGAGATGTTGGAAAAGTCTCTTTGGGTCTCAGTTTCCTCATCTGTAAAATGGAGGTAGTAACACGTAACTTACAGGATTGTAAGGAATTAAACATAAAAATGAGATAATATTTAAAGTGTCTAGAATCACACTTGGCCCTATGCAGACAGTGCACAAAGGCTAACCTAGTACTCTTTAAAGTTCAAAAACACAGGTGGATTCTATTAGTTTTCTATTCCTGCACAAAAATTGCCACAAATGCCGTGGCTTAAAATCACACCCATTTATTAGTTCCCATTTCTGTAGGCCAGAAACCCAGCATGGTGTGACCAACTGTGTGCTCAGGCCATCACGAGGCTGAAGTCAAGGTGTCAGCCAGGCCGAGTTCTTGTCCGGAGACTCTGGAGGTCAATACACTGGCAAGTTCAGTTTTTGTTGGCAACATTTGATCTCTTACAGATGTAGGATGAAGGACCCTGCTTCTATTGTTGCCTGTCTACTGGACGCCATTCTCAGCTCTTAGCAGCTCCTCATGTTCCTTGCCTTTTGGGCTCTTCCATTGTCAAGAACCAAATCAGAACTTTATTGAACTTTGAGTCTCCGGCTTCCTTTTCTGCAACCAGCCGGAGAAGTTCTCGGCTTTTAAAGGCTCAAGGGATTAATTCAGACCCGTCCAGATAATCTCTCTGCCTTAAGGCAGACTGTGCCATATAACATAACCCAATCATGGGAGTGATACTCAACAAGTTCACAGGCCCGGGGATTATGCAGGGTTTGTACAATAGGGAGGTAGGAAAGCTCACTTGTCATCTCAGAATTGAGCCAACTACAGTTAATGTTTTAATCTTGCTACTTTCTAGCTTTGCGATCCTGGCCAAAAGGACTCTTCAACTCTCAATATCTCTGCTCTCTTCCGCAACCCTACAGATGGAGTAGGGCAGGATGGGGAGATCAGCCTACTCAAAGGATTATGGCGAGTTACAAATAAGAGGGAAGGTAGAGCATTTTGTAAGCTGGAAAGTGCCTTTTCTTAATCACACATTTCTCTTTGCATAGTATTTTTTAATTCTTTCATTACATTGCAAACATTTGTCTATACATGGCTCATTTAGTATAGAATTCTGAGATGGTTGGTGGCAGATAAGTTGTTGATTTTTATCTCATTTTCTCGTTATTTAGCATTGCTCATATTATAGCAAGTGCTCAGTAGTTATGAAATGAATGAACACCCGAGTTTTTAAAACTCACTAGGGACTCAAGATGGGTATGTAGCAAGGGAAGTAAATAGACACCAAATTATTTCTTGGAAATACTGAAAAAATGTATATTTAGCACAGAGAAATACGATTTTTTTTATTAAGTACTTTGGTCAAGATTCTACCAGGTAGAATTTACCTTGCAATTAACAGATATGCAGTCAATAGATATGATGCAAGTACAAAGTACTAGGCTAGTAACAAAGTTTGCATTTAAAATCCTGATTTTATGCTTCCTTCTTATTTCTTACAGCATCTCATACATCAGTGATATCAAATGTGTCTCTTAAAGAATTTAGGAATACTCTGAATTCTAAAGGAATTGTGGAAAAAGACCTTACCCTAATTTTTTTCTTCAATTTATTTTTTTATCTTTCAAAAACTTAGGATGAAGGTGAATGAAAGACTAAACAAAGATACAAAACAAAATGTAATAAAACATGGATTTTGGATCCAAACAGAACTGGTTTTGACTTCAATCTCTTCCACTTGGAAGTGGAGTTTCTTGGTATGTTTCTTCATCTGAAAAATATGGCTGATTATGTCCATCCACAGCATTATTGTGTGGAGTAGATATAAACTTTGTAAGCTTACCTGCATTCTGGTTAAATAGTAGGTTGTCATAAATTGTAGCTGATATTATTATGAACGTGATAAGTAATAGTATTTTCTTTTTTTTTTGGTGAGGAAGATTGACCTTGAGCTAACATCTCTTGCCAATCTTCCCTTTTTGCTTGAGGAAGATTGTCCCTGAGCTAAAATCTGTGTCAATCTTCCTCTATTTTGTGTGTAGACACCTCCACAGCGTGGCTTGATGAGTGGCATGTAAGTCTGTGCCCAGGATTGAACCTGAAAACTCTGGGCCACTGAAGTGGAACACGCTAACTTAACCATTAAACCTTCGGGCCAGCCCCAAGTAATAGTATTTTTAATAAAGATAAAATCTAGGGATGTTCTGACTTGATTATTTCAATGCTTGGTAGAAAACAACACTATTTCCAATGCAAAAATATTAACTATCCCTGAATATCCACCAAAAGTCTAACCAAGGCTTTGAAAGACAAGTTACTTGTGCAAAGCTACAGATCAGTGGCTCCTCTGAATTCGGATCCAAAGCCTGTGTGAACTTCTTGCTCTCCTCCTTAATGCCCAGTCAACCCAGGGACCCCATTGGCCTGGGGCTTACTTCTGTTCAGTCAGTGTGAAATCATCATCTGTGTATCAGAAACTTTCTTACAAGTTTAAAAATGTACTTTGGAAAACTAGAACATAGAATCTTTTTAAAAGATCTTTATTTTCCCCCTCAAGCATCTTCCTGAAACAGCCAGCTAGAAGAGACACATCCCCCTACACAAAACCCACACAAGAATATCAAAATCTGTTTGATAATGAATTTAAATTTTAAAAAAAAATCCATACGCTAAAATCATTTTTATTTTTAATTTTTCCCTCTTTTTTCAAATTCATGGACATAATGTTTCTTATTGCAACTCAGAAACATCCCAAAATAGCTGCCAAAATCTTACAAATAAACATAAAACCAAGGCTTTTGCAGTACAAAAATAGTCTTCACTTCTGCTCTAAAGGTTGGTTGCCCTTCTAAATCTTAGTTAGGGCTGGGACTCCATTGGCGGCTTAGGCAAGCAGCCACATTTAGATAAGACCAACTTTTCTATCTGGAAAAACTCATACATATACGAGTTCGTGCCTTCAATCTCAACTATGTATGTGCATTAAAAAAATTTTAAAAGAAAAGCAGACTACAACTAGAAAGTTGGAAAATATGGATAAAAATGGACTCAATTGCAATGTAATTCATGCAGGGTTATGTTACATTATGAGTTATTGTCCCCAAAAACTTTACCATGATTAATATCATATTTAAAAGTACCAACAGAAACACTACTCTTTTATTCAAATTGCTCGCATAAGTAAATAAGAGGTTTTCTTCATCATAACTAGCATTTAGGATCTGTACTCTAAGGTATAGATCCTGGCCTCCCCCTTTCCTTGAGGTATTGGAATCCTATAACTGATTATCTTCTGAAATGAAAAAGCAGGTCATTCTGCTAGCATGACATTGAACTCAAGTCTTTGAATGTCCATCGTGACTGCGAGTTTTGCTCTACCGTTTTTCCCATGACATAACAGAAGAATATCCCAGCTTTGATTTGAGTAGCATATGTAAAATAGGAATTCAACCTACAGTTAAATTAATGGCATTCTGTAGGATAGACTAATCTTTTTTCAGTCCCCATACTTTACAAAATGATAGGCAGAAAATGAAATGTCTGGTTTTCCTTGTGATTCCCTACCAGGCCTTGGAAGCTAGTGCATGATATGGCCCCGCCTAGTTTCTTATCACTTTCCCTTTAGTTCTAGAAAGATGGGTTTCTTTCTATCCCTGTGACATGCCAAGACTTTTCCATCTTTTAGCCTCCAGGTGTTTGTACTTGCAGCGCCTTTTGACGTTCATGGGAGACAATTCTCCATGGGTCTCTGATGTTGTGCAGCTTTTATGAGGAAGGCAGTGACTGCCCTGTTTCAGACCATCGTGTCATGACTGTTGGTGTAGCAAACAATCCTGGAAATAGATCCAGTGTCTCTCTCTGGAGAAAAAGGCAGGCATGCTTACTACCTGTTATAAAAACCTCAGCTTCTCTAAGCTCAGTGCCCTTCTGTAATGGAAGACACTGCATTTGCAGGTACCATCCACTCCTCTTTGCATCCCCCTACGGGAATTGGGGCTTGAGAAACTGGCACAAAATGCTTATACTCTGGTACTGCTGTAGGTGTGGGTGAAAACCACGCTTCCTCTAGGACTCAGAAGCCTCATGTTTCCTTCCACCATCGGTGAAACTACGGCAGGCTAACAAGTGAGTTTGCAAGTAAAATCTCAAAAATCCTTCACAGGCCTTGACAGTGTCAGTTATCAGAATAGGATGTTGAGAGGTATATAACTTTCTGGAAGACCAGGGAGAATAACCCAACAGCCTTTGCTTGTCAGATGGAAATGGTACATTGAAGAACACAGCTGAGCTGGGCCCAGCTGTAGGCATGTAAGTGGCAGCAGTGGAAACTCTATTCCCCACTCCTCACATGGATGCCTGTAACCAGGGCCTGTTCTCCCCTGAGGCTGACTGGGATGTCTTAGCTATTGGAATAGGACACACAGATTTTGAGTGGTGGAGTGAAAACAACCCTAGCACCTGATGTGGGAACACCCTGAACCCCAGAGAAATGGGGGAGAGAAGGACATCGGTGACTTGTGTCTTTCATAATTGTCCTTGGAACTTTCCTCACAAAGGAAAATGCCTTGAAGCAGCTCTCCCGAACTGTTGCCTGTGTCTTAAATTTAAATGACTGCTGGGTCTGCCACCTTCCACTCGGCAACTCTAACTAAGACTGAATCACCATTTCTCTTGAACTTACTGAGAAATTTATCGGAAACAACAAAGGGTGGCCCCAGATACCACACCTCACATGCAGACCTTCTGACAACACCTCCATCTCAATGTCTTCCCCACCTCCATTCTCTCAGCCATTGCTCAGTCATTCCAGGGGTTAACACGTCACCCTTCTGGTGATGTGGGCAAACAGGCCAGGCTAGACTGACTTCCCTCTTTCAGCTGCTCCCCAAACAAGCATTAAACACAATTATTTAAACTTAACTGGGGAGGCTCATGCGTTCGAGCTGTGGGGAGGTCATTTTGGAGTCAGTTTCATCCTCTGCCCTCTGATGGATGGGACTGTTGGGGTTCCTAACCATTCTAAATAACACTTTCTTTCTCAGAGCATCATATGCACCCCCAGGCTATCCTTGTATAGGACCCAGGCATTAACTTGCCTTCCTTGCAGAAACATGGTAACTTAGAGCGGTCATAAGAGACTTCAAGTGCTTAGGGAAACCACCGTGGATGGGTGTCACTCAGAGGACGGCAAGTGGGGACCTTCATGGAGGGCTAACTGACTGTGCACCCTGCAGCCAGTCATCCTAGGATACGAGTCATTCAATCAGAAAAACGTGGTGCAAAATGTGTCCTTTGCTTTGGTTGTGGTCAATGACATTGCTTCAGCCCTAAAAGGCTTTCACATCAGCCTGGACTCACTGACCAAGATCACTAGGGATGATAGAATTTCCATTGGCTTCTTCCTTGCAGACCAAGGTGGAATTTATGCAATCACTAAGACATTCTGCTGTACCTGTATGGATTCTCAGGTCGAGTAGAAAGGTCAGTGCAGAAACTCAAGAAGAAAGCCAGCTGGTTTTCTAAGGTGGACCTTGATGGTTTGCAGAATTTGTTCTGCTGGTTGGATCTGACACTCTGGGAAGCCTGTCTGAGCTCAGTACTGCAGGCTGATCTCATTCTGCTCCTTGGAGTCCTGTTGCCAGTAGTCTTAATTAAATCATACATAAAACAAATTGAGTGAATTTGATTCAAGCCTCTGTCAGTAAGATTAATCAGGGTGGCTGATAGAGTGGCATGCTCATGGGAAAACTGGCCAGAACGCAAACCTGTGGAGACGTCAGGGGTGGTTACTATTCAGAGTCAGTTCTCCACAGGTCTTCCACGTTTCTGTACATCTTGTGAGCAGGGAACTTACTGTACTTTATTCCAAAATATCTTTTTAAGGATGTTTGTACAGTGAATATTTGGAAGATAGAGATAATAAGATCAAGAGTGTTTTCTGCTGATTATGAAAGATTTGGGTTCCTCGAGCCGTGAGTTTCTGTCCTATAACACACTCATTGCTTATTCAGGTGCCATCTGGTTTTCTTTGCATCTTCCTGTGAGAACTGTGTCTTGGGAAACTTCCTCAAAAAAACAAAAATGTTCATTCTTTGATAATGATAACTTTGCGGATAACAACCTGCCCTCCATCTCTGACCTTGGAGTTATGTGTCTTTTAGCATCTAGGAAATTGTGGGAAGCAAACACATGAGCTTACAAATAAGGTTATTCCAGACTTTTTATAGCTCCTCATCATTCAGATCTCTACTCAGATGTTGTTTCCTGAGAGAGGTAATAGCATCCCTCCCTCAGTTGTCTTCTATCTTACAAATGTTCTTTCTTCTCATTGTAGCCCGTATTACTGTCTTATATTAGCAGTTATGTATGTAGATATCGTCTGTCTCCCTCCAATTGAATGTATGCTCTGTGAGGGCAGTAGCTACGGCCTCTTTGTCCTTTTGGTTTCCAGTGTCCGGAATAGCGCCTGGCATACAGTGGGCATTCAGTAAATATTTGTCGAAGTTATTTGGCCTTCTTCACAGAATCATAGGGATTTATAAGACAAAGATTTCATATGCTCTCCCTTTTCTCTCTGGCCAAATTATACACAAAATATATCTGAAAGATGAACATCTTTTGCTGCAAATATGTGTATTCAGTATCATGTAACTTACGACAGAAGGAGTTGGTTGTATTAAAGAAGCTTTAGCCAAAATATGAAATGTTTCTTATACTGTGAAATGTTGAAACAATTGTGAGCAATCAGTTCACAAAAGGAACCATTATTCCACGACTTTATCCTCAATCTTACAAATCCACACAAATACCCAAGAACAACATAACTTTTCCATTATAATGACTCTTACTGGAAAAACATATAAATTTTAATTGAAGTAAAACCCATTGTTGACCACATCACTTGCTGGGCTACAATTACATGGTGTAATCAGGAGCAGGGCCTTGGATCATTTCCGTGGAAAGACTGGAGAGAATCAGCGATCAATCCACCGCATCAAAACCAAAACCAAACAAAATATTTGATCAAAATCAGTTCTATAGTAAGACATATGTAACCTAAGAGTCAATGGGATGATTAAATCCAAGAGAGGAAAATGTAGATAGAGTTTGGATGAAGACCATCCTTATTTGACTGGCTCTGAATTTAGTTGTTTTTATCTCACCTTGACATCCTTGGCAATTATAGTAGTGTTGCACTAGGAGAAACAAAAAGGCACAGTGAAAATCACAGAGCTCATAATTGTGTCTAATGCCAAACATTTTAAGAAAGACAAAACCTAAATTACTGTGCTTTCTTAACAAATAAAGAAGATGAGAGAGGCCCATCTTTCCAGTCCCCAAAATGGACTGTAGAAGATCACTTCCAAAAACCTAAAAGAAAGAATTATTAGTATCAAGTTAAGAGTTCCTCAGGTCTCTTACTAGTTTTTATTTTTTCCATTAATAGATGTTATTTCTTAGAGGAATTTTAAATTTACAGGAAAAGTTGAACAAGAAGGACAGAGATTTCCATATACTCTCACTCCCACCCCCCTTCATTCATAGTTTCTTCTATTTATTAATGCTTTTATCAGTGGGGCAAATTTGTTACACTGGATGAACCTCAATATTGACACATTATATGAAGTCTATGGTTCACATTAGGGTTCTCTGTTTGCTTTGTACATTCTATAAGTCTGCCAAGATGCACAAGATCATGTACCCATCATTATAGCATCATATAGAATAGTTTCACTGCACTAAAAATGACCTGTGCTACTCCTAGTCATCACTCTCCCTCCTTACCCCTCCTGCTCTGGACACCTCCTTATCTTTTTATCATCTCCACAGTTTTGTCTTTACCACAATGTCATACAGGTGGAATCATGCATACAGTATGTAACCTTTTCAGACTGGCTTCTTTCACTTAGCAATATGCATTTTAGGTTTCCTCTATGTCTTCTCATGGCCTTATAGCCGTGATATTCTTTTCACTTTCTTGATAATGTCCTTTGAGGCACAGAAGTGTTTAATTTTAACGATGCTCAAGTTATCTAGTTTTCCTTTTGTTCTTTGTGCTTTTAGTGTCACATCTAAGAATCTATTGTCAAATCCAAGTTATGAGGATTTCCTCCTACACTTTCTTCAAAGAGTTTTATAGTTTTAGCTTTTATATTTAGGTCCATGGTCTTTTTCGAATTATTTTTTATATGTTGTGTGGAAAAAGTCCAATTTCATTCTTTACATGTGGAATGCCAGTTGTTCCAGCACCAAGACTATTCTGAAAAGACTATTCTTTCCTCATTGAATAGACTTGGTTTCCTTGTTGAAAATCCGTTGGCCATAAAAGTATGAGTTTGTTTATGGACTCTCAATTCTATTCCATTAATCTATATGTCTATCTTTCTGCCAGGAGCATATTGCTTTTACTACTGCAGCTTTGTAGTAAATCTTAAAATTGAGAAGTGGGAGTGCTCCGATTTGGGGACTATTTTAAATAAAACTTCTATGTATATCCATGTACAAGTCTTGGTGTGGACATATGCTAATTTATCTTGGGTAAATACTTAGGAGTAGAACGGTTCAGCCATGTGGTAGGTATATGTTTATCTTTTTTAAAAAAACTACCAAACTGTTTTCCAGAGTTATTATCTCATTTTATGATCACAGCAGCCTACGAAAGTTCCAACTGTTCCACATTCTCATCAACGCTTCTCGTGATCAGTCTCTTTAATAGCAGACGTATTACTAGATGTACATTGGTATATTATTGTGATTTTAATTTGTTTTCCCTAATAATTAATTGTGTCTACCATCCTTTAATGTACTTATTTGCTATCCTTAAATCTTCTTTGGTGAAGCAGCTGTTCAAATCTTTTACCTATTTATTTTTATATTTTGTCGTTTCTAGTTCTTTAATTGCAAAAATTTGTTATATGTTCTGGATGCATTTCTTGTATCTGATATATGTTTTATAAATATTTTATCTCGGTCTGTGCAGTTTTTAATTTTGATGTCAGTCGTTTTTCCTTTTAGGGAGCATGCTTTTGGTGTCATACATAAGAAAACTTAGCCTATTCAATGCCACAAAAATTTTCTCCTGGTTTTTTTCTTGGTGTTCTATGGATGTGTAACTCATTTGAAGTTAAGGTTTTTATATCTTAGAAGAATGGATGAGTTTTTATTTTGTTTGTTGGTTTTGTTTTGCACATTGATCAATATTTGCTCTAATGTCAGAAACACATTTGAGGTTTTTTTCTCCTGTATTTTTCTTCTTTTTGTTTTTATCATTGGTTTTAATGGCTTGAATGTCTAGGACATTTTTATTGAATGCTAGACATTGTGTATAAAAGAATAGTAAAGGCTCCAGATGGTCTAACTTTTCACCACAAAGGGTCATCATTTTTCCATTGGATATAAAAAGTAGGGGCTGATCATCTTAATCCAGTCAGGGACAGAATTGAGTCTAGGTTCAGTTTCCATTTAGGCAAGGGTTTGTTTGTCTCTGATTTGCACATGCTTCTAATGCAAAGCCCTGCAGATTTTTCCATCAAGAGCCTAGTGTACTCACTGGGCCCTGACCACTGATGGATCTTGAACTCTAATCCAGCATTTAGAAACTGTCAGAGTCTTCTGGCTTAGTTTTTTTAGCTTCCTACCATAAGCACCTTCATAATTAGAAAACTGGCTGCATGTCTTTCTCATTTTGGGGTCACTTTCTGCTCATCAAGATCTTGCCCTTTCAGTTGTTACCATTGCTGCCCAGCCCCACAAGATCATGAGATTTTCTTAATCCTGTGTCCCGGGGTAGCTATCATCCTCTGCCTGGACAGAGCCTGGATGCTCAGATCTTGCTCTTGCCCAGAATCAGCAAATGTCCCCAGAAAGGAAGTGGCTTTAGAATGTCAATTTTCCTGCCTGGGTTATGCAATCTGGAATCTTTCTCCTTCTTCCAGTCTTTTTTGCTTCAATAGTTCTCTGATGTCTTTAAATAGTTTATTTTTTTAAAAACTCAGATTTCTTTAGTGTTTCTCAATGGAAGTGTTGGTCTCCTCGAAGGTATTACATTGAATTCAAAAGCAAAGTGTTATACAGCCCCTCATCTTATCCTTTGTAAATTAATCTGAGCATTTTCTTATCTTCCATTCCTGTTGTCTCCCTCTATATTTGTTGTTGTTTTACTTTCTAGAAGATTTCCTTTATATTATCTTCCACAATTATTTAAATATGTGTGTGTGTTTCTCATTCTTGCTTGCTCAAAGTTTAAATAGCACCCATTTCTAAATTTGTGAATGCAGCATATTCTCTTCTCGTGGACACAATATATTCTTTTTTTTCCTCTGAGAATGTTACAGCATTTCTGATATGTGGCATGTTCTTCTGCCCCCACATCATCTCCATTTCCTCAGAGTTCCACTTTCTGTCTCTTATTTAAGATTGTTCTGTGTTTCAAGCAGAGAGGAAACCTCAAGGAATGAATTTACAATGCTACCTTGAATGAACCTCTCTTCATTTTATTTTAAATCAATCCAGCCTTACCAGCTTCTTAGGTTTCCCCTGGCAAGGAAACTTCCCATCATGACAACAGAAGTCTCAATAACCAGGTGTACAGACCTTTCTAGGAAAGAGAAGGAGAAGAAGGAAACATACATAGGTAGTCATTAAGTTTTCCTCTGACTCTTTCTGACATATGTCACACGTTTATTTCCAGAATTTCATTGGATGAGGTCTTCAAAGGGCTTTAGGGGTCTTTATATGCCCTTCACACCCCAGGAATCTGCTTTCCACATTAGTAGGACTTCAAAGGATGCTTGTTAGTTAAATTCCTGCTGGAATTGTGGGGCAACATGCAGCCAGTAGAGAAGCTACCAAAAACATTATAAGGTCCCTATGTCAACAGCTGAAGTATATGTAATGTAATATCAAAAGTTGAATGTGAGGAGCCTGCCCAGTGGTGTTGCAGTTAAGTTCACACGCTCTGCTTCAGCCACCTGAGGTTTGTGGATTCAGATCCCAGACACGGACCTACACATCACTCCTCAAGCCATGCTGTATCAGGGTCCCACACAGAAAAAATAGAGGAAGATTGGCATGGATGTTAGCTTAGTGAGAATCTTCCTCAGAGTAAGATTGGCAACAGATTTGGATCAGAGCTAATCTTCCTCATCACCACCCCCCCACAAAAAAAGTGAATGTGAAAGAATTATGCTTTAAGAAATCATAGTCTCCATGAGCATATAGATTTTGATATTTCACTAAGCTGTCTTAACTGTTCCTAATAAATTAGAAATTTAAAAGTTGACAGAAATAAAAGTAAGATAGAAGGGTTGTAATCACTTCTGTCAAGTACACACAACTCATGCTTTTTTGTTAATGAGCAATGGTGAGTTTATTTTTCCCCTCTTCCTTTGGAGCACACTTTGATCAGTGTGATGTATTCTCAGACCATCTTTGTATTTTTTTTGTCTGGTCAAGATGTAGAGGTGATTTTTGAATATAAAAAGGAAGTAAGATGAGGACAGGAGCACATTGATGCTTAATTTTGCATTGGTATTTCAAGTTATTCCAGGTCCTTAATTTTATGACTTTATTTACTGACTATTAGAGTGAAAAAGCAATCAAAATCAAATAGCCTGGCTTGCACCTGCATGGGCCTGTCAGTGATTTATGGCATCACTGCTCTCAGGCTGTTCCTTTGGATGTGCCCTGAGCTTTGGCATTCATCACCTCAGCTGGGCTTCAGCAGGTAGCCAGCCTGTGCATCGGACCCAGGCCTGCTGGGAGCAACCTGCAAAGCACAGCCCTCCAGCCCATGGCTCAGATGGATGGCTTTTTCCTTGCTTACAACCATTTAGAAGCTACTATGAGTTTTTCAACATTAAGATTGTAAATTCTCCTCTAGTTCAGATCCCATGCATCCTCAGTTTTTATCTAAATAAGAGTTGCATAATTTCAGGGAAATTTGTTTTTACTTTCTGTTATCTTGGCTTTATTTCCCCTATAAATTCAAATGGAGGTGAAAACACTTTACTCTTTCCACAATGATTGCACCTCTCTTGGTTGTCCAAAGAAATGGTAGGATGTGACTAGCTCAAACCATTATCATCATCATCAAAACCATCATCATCATCATCTTCATCATTTTCTTCATATTTAAAATTGCTATCGTGTATTATTTATGTGTGTTTTTTCAACATACAATGTACCTTGACTGAGGTAGGTTTATCTACTCTATGCCACACACTGTTCCAGTGGTAGGAAATACAGTGGCATCTGAAACAGAAAATGTTCCTACTCTCCTGAAGCTTTTACCCAAGTGAGGAATCCAGACAACACAGAATCTGCCGTTAAATAAGTAATTTCTCTTATTGTCAATTACTAGGAAAAAAATAAAGCATGATTAGGGTAAAAGCCAATGTTTTAGATAAAAGTGAAACATTTAAGCTGAAACCTGAATAACTGAAGACTTTTTGGAGGAGCCTCCAACCAGAAGACACAGCAAGTGTAAAGAGCCTGAGTGGGACAGGAGGCGGAAGTGTTTGCAGATCACAACCAAGACTAGTGTGGCTTGAGTATGGAGAAAAAGGGAAGAGAGAATTCTTCAAGCGAGCTTGGATGTATAGTACAGGGCAGATCATGTAGACTTTTGTTAAAAAAAGGAAAATGTAGGGGCCGGCCCCGTGATCCAGTGGTTGCATTCACACACTCCGCTTTGGCGACCCAAGGTTTCGCGGGTTCAGATCCTGGGTGCAGACATGGCACCACTCATCAAGCCATGCTGAAGTGGAGTCCCACATGCCACAACTAGAAGGACCCACAACTAAAAATACACAACTATGTACCGGGGGGGCTTTGGGGAGAAAAGGGAAAAAATAATAAAATATAATAAAAAAGAAAATGTATATATGTACATATACACACACATATATTGATACATAGACTTTTTAAGCATTTTTTCTTAAGAGGAGATGGCTTTGATCTAGCTCATCCTTTCAAAAGATTATTTGCTGTTGGTGAATTTGTGGAGAAATAGCAACCCTTAAGCACATTTGGTGGGAATGAAAATGGCCCAGCCATAATGGAAAGCAGTATGATGGTTTCTCAAGTTAAAAACAGAATCATCACATGATCCAGGAGTTTTACTTCTGGATATGTACCCAAAAGACCTGAAATCAGGGCATCAAAGAGATATTTGTGCACCCATGTTCATAGCAGCGTTATACACAAGAGCCAAAAAATGGAAGCAACTCCTGTCCATCAGCAAAGGAATGGGTAAACAAAAGGTGGTGTATAAATACATATACACAATGGAACATTATCCAGCCTTAAAAAGGAAAGAAGTTCTGATAGATGCTACAATATAGATATAGTTTGAGCACATTGCGCTAAGTGAAATAAGGCATTCACAGAAAGATAAACGCTGTATGTTTCCACTTATATGTGATAACTCGAGCAGTCAAATTTATAGAGACAGAAAGAAGACAAAAGTTTGGCGGAGGAGGAAATGTAGAGTTTGTTTAATGGTACAGTTTCAGTGTGGGGTGTTGAGAAAGATCTGGAGATGAAGGATGGTGACTGCACAACAAGATGAAGGTCGTTAACGCTACTGCACTGCACGCTTAACAATGGTGACTAAGCTCAATTTTATGTTACAGATAGTTTTCCACAATAAAAATTCTTAAAAATTGAAAAAGAAAAAGATCGTTTGCTGCTCTTTGGGTCATAAATTGCAGGAGGGCAAACATAAGAGCTTGGAGACCTGGTAGGAAGCCATCACATATTTCCAGTCCATATGCAGTTGTAGCTTGGACAAGTATGTCCCTGGTAGCCTTGACTGGAAAGGTTTCAGTGTAGACAGCAAGTGCAGACAGAGGATACAGACAGTCCATTCTAGGAGTGTCATTGTAAAGGTGAGTGGAATTGTAGCATCTTTTAGCTAGAGAGGATGTAGGTAAAGGAATATATGTGTGGGTTTAAGATGGGAGATACATAGCACTATGAATGTTGATGGGAATATCCATCAGGGAAAGAAATCCTGATGATGCAGAAGAGAAGGGAATGAATGAAGCGCACAGCCTTTCATTAGGAAGGTGGGAATCAGATTTAGTAAATATTTGGAGCAGTTGCCTTTAGATGGGGAAAGGAAAGGTCACTCGTGGTGAAATCCAGGTTTAAAAATGGACAAGGCAGGGCGTGGGGGCCAATGCCGTGGACCGGTAGTTAGGAAGTCAGAAAGATGATTTAGTTCTCATTTAATTGTTTCTGCTTCATCAGGGAAATAAGAAGTGAGGTTATTATTTGGCAGTGGAGAATGGGACAGGTTATTGCTGAAGGTCAGAATAAAGAGTAGAAGTATGAAATTGTCTTGGTGAGTGAGGGAGAAAATTACTTAGAAAAATGCAGGAGGATGATATAGCAGGACTTAAAATCCATTTGGGATTTGTGAGAAGTGTACATAATCTCCTTTACTCACCATAGCATTTCTACAAGGTAGGCATTGTTTTACTCAAACTTATAGGTGCAAAGGCTGAGGCTGAGAGCGTAGGGTAAATCCCAGTAGAACCCAGGTCATTGCATGCTCTTTCCATTTTGGCAAGGCTGCACCTCAAGATGTATTGCTTAGCGTCCAGTATGTGCCAAGCATCTGACATTTCTCATTTAACATTTTCATGACAATATCTTTGCCTCCGATGAAAGAGAGTTTTGAAGGAAAGTTTAGGCAACTTCCCAAGATCACAAGAGGTGAAAGTAAGTTGATTCAAATGATTCTGGCTCCAAAACCCATTCTCTTCCGCCCTACTCATGCACTCCACTCAAAGCAATGTCATTCAGGAGAGGCAGAAGCATGCAGAGGAATAACCCAGGGCCAATTTCCTTCATTCTCTGAGGTCACAGAAAAGGTGTTATTACACTGTGTGTGTTTTAAGATTATTTAAAGTATAAATTTTAGAAAGTTCACAGATTAAGACCCCAGGGATGATTAGGGCTTAACTGTTTGCTGAGGAATAAAATAATCTGAGGCCCCATGTCAAGCAAAATAGAAACTATTTCCCGGTTTCCAAACTTCTAGTTCCATACAATCTCTGCTTGAAGTCACTGGCAAAAAGCACTGTATCTAAGCAAATTGTGTTCTTTGGAAATGTCAATTTTAATATGCTAAAATCTGGTGTTTTTGCAGACAAAGACAGGGTGCCCAGTATAGTGAAGGGTCAGCAGAATTCTGAGTAACTGACTTCACTCCTGTTTGGGGTGGGATTTGAGTTTGACCTTGAACAACCTTGCTGCTCAGTGTGGCTTCCATTTCCCACTTCATCTCCTCATGGCGCTTTTAATTCATCATACCTTGACACCATCTGACATGTGTCAATAGCTAAAGATTTCATCTCAAAATGAAATATTTTGTAAGTCTTCCCTAGCGTAGCTTTTTGCATCATTGGATCTAAAATTAAATTGATTTACCATTTGTAAGCATAACAGCAAATGCAAAGTGATAGATCTAATTATATTTTTAAAAGCCATCTATATGTCAAAAATGCATTAAGCAAAGTTAGATAGCAAGCTGTGAAAAAAAATTGCAAAGTACACATCAAAAAATCCATAGTATATACATTGGAAAAGAGAAATAAAATAAAATATAGACAAAGAATATAAAAAATAATTCACAATGAGAAAAATGAATGATCAACAGATGTAAAAAGTTGTTCATCTTAAAAGCATAAAATATGCAATGAGGTATAATAATTATCTGATTATGAAAGAGTAATTTTAAATTAAATGTGAATAAATCATTGTCACTAAAAATTGAAAGTGCTCAGGGTTTGTGATTGTGCAGAAATTCTCTATATTCTCACTGTTGGTTAAACATTTATGGAAGCCTATTTCAGTTTATACATAAAAGCCTTAAAGATGTTCACACCTTTTAAACAGCCACTTAACTTCCAGAAAAGTACCCCAAAGAAGTAACTAGCTGAATGGGCAAACATGTATGCATATGAGCAGCATTCACATGGTAATCATTGCTCTTCAAAATTTTTTGCCTGTTGAGTTAGACACAGTCCTTAAGTTTTATGAAAAGTGTATGGAGATGTAAATTCTAAACTCACAAATCTATTAAATGAAGGGAACTGTGTGGAGCAAATGAGATGATGCATATGAAGTCTCTAACAAAATGCCTAGAATACAGGAGGTGCTCAGTACATGCTAGTCAGTACAAAAAAATTACACCAGTGCTGTTGCTGTTATCACAGATTCATGGAAGTTTTCCTCGAATGGTTCTTCCTTTCTTCTCCTCTTCGCTCCACTTTTCTCTATTCCTCCTTTCTTTTGTTCTTTCTTTCATTCTTTCTTTCTCTCTCCTTCTTCCTTCCTTCCCTCCTTTCTTTCTTCCTTTCTTTCTTCTTTTCTCCCTTCCTCCCTCCCTTCTTTCCTTCTTTCCTTTCTTCCTTCCTTCTTTCCTTCTTTCCTTCTTTCCTTCCTTCCATACTTCTGTCTTTTTATCTTCCCTTTCTGCCAACATTCTTGAGTATCTAATATGAGCCATGCATTTCACTAGGCTCTAAGGTAAATGAAAACCAAAACACCATGTTCTGCCTCAAAGAACTGATAACATAGTTGATGTAACTAACCATGAAGGAAACAATATTATACATGACAAGGAAAAAGCTTTGGGTTCTGAAGGGAGGGAGTGGCTAATTCTGCGTGAAGGAATTTCTTAGACATTTTGTTTGGAAAGGATTTTGAAAGCCAACTGGTGATATATCAGGCAGAGAAAGAAGAGTAGCCTTTTCACGCCTCTGACGTAGCTTTGCACTTGAAAGGACACAGCCCTTTTGGAAACCACAGGAAAGAGAGGGGCGGGAGACACGTGGGAAGACCTTCAGGTGATGAGTGAAGATAGGTCAGCATAAGTTTTGGAAAGTCTTCAGAAAAAATGATAAGTAGTTTGTCTTGATCCTACATAGATACTTTCAAGAACAGTGGCCTGCTCAAATATGTGTTTGTAAGACTAACATGTCAACAATGGTAAGAATCAATTAACTAATACTTGATTCAACATAGAATTTTGAGGGAAGCATATGTCATGAACAGAGAGCGTGCCCGTGGTTTTCAGTGATGGTGCAGCACACTTCCTAAAGCACAAAGAGAAACGTTGCCAGTGCTTATTCCTCCTGTGATACAGTCTTTCCTTAGGTACCAGAAAGTTCGCTGACAGTCTAGCTCCCTGATAGCTTATTCAACAAGCATCATACTATGCTAAGTTGGGCCAGAAGTGAGAGACACAAAGATGACAAAAGCTAGGTTCCTTTTCCCAAAAACTATTATGGGCTAATAAGACAGGAACACATTTAGCCACCTAGCAATGGGTGTGACAAATGCTATAATAGGCTTATGTGTACAGTAGAGGGAGAATGGAGGGGGCGATTGACTATTCTTGGAAGAGAGTTTTGCCAGGGAAGAAAATACTCACCATGAGTATTAAATGATGATATTGGACTTTACAAGGAAGTAGAAAGAGAGAAATGCCCTCCAATCCTATTTTTTTTGTGTGATGCTATTTTTCTTCTCATGATGCCTTGCCTTAACCCAGTAAGAAGGGAGGATTGCTCTCTCTTCTGGTTCCATGGCAATGCTACTGTGGCTGCCATATGCAGTTTCTCCTATGCATTGACTTGTGCCTGAATTTTGTGTATACAATCTTATTATATTATTAGACTAGCTCTTTGAAGTAAGTAAAATATTCTTGATTTTGTAAACAAGAAAAATAAATCCCAGCAAATTTAAGTTAATGCTTATCATAACAATAATGGTGAGAGTGAAACAAAATCCTGCTCATTCTGTTATCAGAACACATACTATACTCATTAATAGTGTTCCACTTATGCCTCTATGCTAGCAATTATCTTGCTGAGCTATAAGCACATGCCTCCAGGTGAGGGTGTGGGCTCAGCTTATTTATGCTGTGTCCTGAGTGTGGAGTATAGTGCTTGGACATAGTAAGTCTTCCAAAATATTTGAGGAATGAACATATAAATTAATGCATAAACACTTAAAACATCCTTTGTTACCTAGTTCTACCAGGTATGAAGATTTTTTTATATACTTTGCCTTCAAAAACAAATTCTGTGACTTTTGAGGGCAGAGTTCTGCCTTAATCTCTGTAGCCCATTACCTAACATAGACCCTTGTCTAATGTAGGAGACCCTGAAAGATTTTTATAAAGTAAATTACCCGTTTCTGATAGAATTTGGAATGGACTTCAATCCTTCTGCTCAGTTTTGTAAAACCAAGTCTCCTCACCCCATTAGGTCAGTCATTCTCCTGCTGCTCTGAAAGGAACTGAAATCATTGCCTCCCTTTGTTTCCAGGACTGTTTCGGCTCCGGGGTTTCAAATACCTTCACACGATTCAACCTTTCTGGCTAATATGACCCCTTTAGAGAACTTCTTTTCTCTAGGGAAATTAATTTAAAACTCATCTTTCACCTGAGCAAATGCTTAGATCCCAACTGGTTTCATTCTGATAGGAAATATTAGCAAATTATAATTAGAGGGAAAGATTCAGGGGGCAAAAAAGGGAGAAGAACCGCCCTGACAAACCCTGACTGCCGTTCTAATCCACGCGATGCTATTGTCACTTTTTTATCCAAATTTAACCTCAGTAGGCAGTAAAATTAGAAAATGTTTCTGCATCATTTAAAACTCCAAATCCTGCCCATTGTTTTAGTTACGAGATACTAGTGCCTTTGGTGAGACTGAAGATTGTTGTCTAAGAAGCGATCTGCCATTTTTAAGCAGCTATTAGACTGCTTTCCATTGATGGTGGACTTGCTGGACCTCACCTCACCTCACCTTCAGGTCCACTTGGATGACGCTAGTGCAAGGAGCTTCCCCACCTGCTGTGACCATTAATGATCACTCTCTCCTGAGTGAAGCCAGTGGCCAAAACTTTTATGAGAACATGGATTGCGAAGTGACTGCTATATGTACCTTTATTGAAATTGCATTCTTGTGGAAAGACGGGTAAATAGTGATGGTAGTCTGGAATCAAATAAACCAGCAAAGAATTATCGATGATCCAATTGCCTTAAATTGTGAACTCTTTTATTTCCCACTCTCACAAAACCTTCCATATTCAAATGACTAGTAAACAACTCCAAAACCCTGAAGACATTCTCCACTCCTTTCTTGGCCTCCTACCAATTTCCCCTCTATGAATTATGATTGATCATCACAGATCTTAAATATTTCTCAAATCCGTCTTTTTCTCTTCCTCCCCTTGCTATTGCTCTAATTCAGGCTCTCCACAACTTTTTCCTGACAAATTTTTACAGCCTCTTAATGGGTCTGGTTGTAGAATGAAAAATGCATAGGAGCACTTTGTAGAACTTAACGGCATGTGGTTTTCACCAGCAGAAAGGAGACATCACTGCTTCTTACGTCAGCCATAAGATTTAATATTCTTCCAAAATGCTTACTCCCCTCCCCTGTTGAAGGATCATGTCCACAGCTCTGTGGTTTACAGCGACCTCATCCCTCCCCACAGGAAGAGTGTTCTCACATGGGCTCCACTGCGTGATTTGCCTTGGTTAATGAAACATGTGCAGACGTGGCGTGGACCATGCCCAGGCAGAAGCTGTGAGAGCCTGGCCTGATGTGGCCACGGTGTTGCCCCTGCTGGGAGACTGGCGCATCCCTCTCAGCAGAAGTGCTGCTTCAGCCTGGGTCCTGGAGTGATCAATGGGCAGGGCAGCAGCTGACTCAGCCGATATGTAACATGAACATGTTCCTATAACATGAACAAAAAAATACACCTTTGTGGTTTCAGCCACTGAGATTTGGGGGTTATTTACTCCCACATTATATAACAAAACCTCCTTAGTGCAATGAACATTTCATTTTGTAGGTTATTTAATTCCTTGTCAGAAAGTGATTTTGTATCAGCTGATATTACCTCAGGATGCTCTGTCACTGGATGTATGAAATAGGTCTCTTCCGTAGAACATCTGATGAATATTGATTAAGTGAGATAATATATGGAAGGCAATGTGCCGAACACGAAGTAGACGATTTACAAATGCTGGTGTCCCTGCCCATGTCTGCTCTTTATTAATTTAAAATGACTCAGCTGTGTGTACTTAATGTCTTAGCTGATTCCAAAGAATGACGTTTTCCAAAAGTCCTTCCCCTTAAAAATAGTTTTTTTAAAAGCAGACGTGTTTATGCCTCTGGGACTTTTCTTCTCTGTTGACTTGAGTGCATCAACAGGCCATGCTCTCTGGTGGCTCCATTCACAATTAACCATCACAGGAAGGGCCACCGACTTCCACCCTGACGCTGGAATTGTTCTGTAATTCTGGCTCAAGAAAGGCTATGTCATCAGCAGCAAGCATTTTTTAAACCTCTATTAAATGCTAGGCTCCGGAACCATAAAGATGCATAATTCAGAGACCGGGTTCCGGAAGTATAAGTGGCAACTCAAGAGGCAGAGAGGCCCAGGGGACCCACAAAGGAGCGAGATCACCATGCGGGCACTGAGGATCTGGACTGAAAAGGAGATTGCTCAGGGCCAGGGCATGAGCCCGGCTCCACGGCAAGCAGGAATCGGACTCACCCCACAAACAGGCTCAGTCTGGGCCTTATAGCGAAGCAAAAAGGGAAGAAACAGCACCAAGAATGGCAGATGGAAGGGATGTGACTGGAATACAGAAGAGAGGGAGAAAAGAAGAGGAAGAACGTTTACTGAGCACCTACCACATGATCCTAGGACTTAGGTTTCTTTCCTAATTTAACTGTTAAGGCAAGTCTATGAACTAGGCATTAGCTTGCATGTTCTAAAGATATGGAAATTGAGGCTTGTAACTTACTCAGTGCCTCACAGCTAGCAACTGCCGGCGCTGTGGGTTCCTCTTCTGCCTCTTCCACCTAACCAAGACATGTAACTTTTGACACGTGACCTCTTAATCCACATTTCATAAATATGCCTTATCACCTCAGTTGGCTGTCGTAAGGGTAAAATGGGAAATGGATCAATACACTATAGTTACAGAGTTCCCATAGCCTTTACTCTTTCGTGCCCACCCACATACTATTCCCTCTGCTTACAGTACACTTCTACCCTCTTGCCACCGTGATCTGCCCCTGTGCACCTCCCCAAGCCTTCGCAAGCCTGGCCTCCTCCACTCGGTAGAGTCCAGCAGTGCGTCTTCCGCCAGCTGCCCCACAGCGAGTCACTGTGCTCCATTGGCTGTCTATGCTTGTATATTAAAATCATTGTTTTGCTATCTGTCTCTCCTCTCTCCAGCCTCACCTGAGACTTAAGTTTTCTGGACCGAGGAGCTTTTTCTTCATGGATTTACTTGTACATTGCTCATTTAACAAACACTGATTGAGAGTCTGCTGTGTGCCCTGTGGCCTGCCTGGTATTGGGGACACACTGATAAATAAGGGTGAAATGGTCTGTGTCCTCACTGGGCTTACCCTACTGGACGTTACGGACAAGGGGCTGGCAGTAGTGACAGGGGCCACTGCAAAGGTAAGGGACACAGAGGAACTCTGAGGATGAGAGAAGGCGCCTTCCCTAGATTTGGGAAGTTGGGAAAACCATCCAAGGGGAAGTGACAGCCACACTAATACCTCAGAGAGCAGAGGAGGGCGACAAAGTGAAGGGGAAGGGAGCAAGGACCACTTTCCCAGTCCCCAGCACACACTGTTGAACGAAAGGGAAGGAGTCTTTGGAAGCTGTTTGCCACCTTAGACCCTATATTCCTGGTAGTTACCACAGAATGGGTTAAAACACATCAGTATCTGTAGCCCAGCAGTGATACTTTCGTATACTTTGTGAATTCAGCCTATCTTTTAAAAAGACTCCTCTATACGTTCTGATTTCTCATCACCATTGCCTGTTTATCTTATCTCGCTTTCTGAAATCTCCTTTCAAGCTGGAAAGTGCAGCTGACTGCAGAAGGTGTGTTTATACCTTGGTGACAGAGAAAGGAAAGTGAGGCAAGCAGAGGTGAATCAGATCGTCGGGGGTTTTATTGTGTTCTCTGAGCCACTTTTAATAAACTTTCCTGATACTCAGTAAAAGGATGTGGTCTCCATCAAAAGCTCTTTTCGGTAACCAAATCAACAGGAGGAGAAAAATACACCTACACAGCCCCAGGTGCAGCCGAGGGCATGGCACCCTGCAAGGGTGCAGGGTGTCAGTTCCTCCCGGCTTGTGGAGGGCTCGCTTGGACCAGCACCTCGAATTTCTCCTCATGCAGTCACAGGCATGCGACAGACAGAGCCTCTTTCAGCTTAAGCTCAGGGGACACCAAGAGGGCACTGCTCTCTGCCCTCCCATCTCAGAATTGCAGCTTTCTTCCCAACCTAGAACTTTCGTACCCTACAGCCTCACCCCGAAGTATTGGCCGAAGTACTAAGGACGCTGAGTAGCCCCAACTTCATCTGCCAAATGCACACCCTTCTTGCATAGCCAGCCAGGCATCTCCCGGGGTGGGGGTGTGGAGAGAAACCTGGTCTGGAGAGGGAGGAGTTACATTTATTAGCTCTGAGTGGAGGAGCAGAAGCACAGACAACCCTAGTCCTGAGCTGGGCAGGACCTCCATTACCTGATCAAGAGACTACACATGTCTTCTTGCCTGGAGAGTTCCATGTCCAAGAAATAAAGGATGGATGGATGGACAGTGTGAGCCCGACAGCTGATTTGGGGAAAGGCTTAATGGTCTTTCTTTAGAAAACTGCAATCAACAGATTTTCTTACTCGTCTCTGAATTCTCCATACATATTTTGAAGTCTATTTTATTTTGCACCTATTATGTTCAAGGCACTCTGGTAGCCTTCATAATGTGTCTTTTAAATTTATTTTAAGGATTAGATGAAAGTAGGTCAAATGAAAACGTTTAGCGCTTTGTGTATAGATTAAAGGACAACAGGCAAGGAACAGCCTTGTATCATTTGCCCCTGTGTCATCAGCTCCCAGCTCAGCACCATGCACAGAAAACACAGACAACAAATACCTGTTCACTAATCTGCAGTAGTGGGACAGAAAAAGAAGATGCTCTAATACTCATCTAATGTAAACTCGGCTCTAGCCGGGGTACTGACATACTAGGGGTACTTTACCGAGAATTTTTCTTTTAAGTCTCACAGCCGCTCTGAGAAGTAGGTCACCTATACTCATTTAACAATTAAAATAACTGGGGCTGAGAGTTTAAGGGACTCTACGAAAGGGTCCCCATTTGTGTTAGAGCAAGAATTTGAACCCAGACCCCTAAGTCTAAGCTCAGTACTATTTCCACCAGGACATAGTTCTCAAAATAGTGAGAAACATAAACTTATTGATGCCAGAAGCAAGCCACTGCTGCTGGGCTGTTCTCCTTACCCATGCTTGGTGGAATTACTGTGACCTGGGGCCTGGTCACCTTATCCCCCACTGATGAGTGATGCCGATGTTAGGGCCTTCATCTACATTGTCCCAATCTTCTTCAAAATAACTCTCGGAGATAAGTACTACCATCAAAGCTGGACAGATTGAAGCGGAGTTGTAAGGAGGATCCGTCATCTCCCAGCCTCACCCAGCTTTGCCTCCAAAATCTGCTCTCGGAATCACTGTTCTCCTCACACATCTGCTAATAGATGGGGCATTCAGGGTCAGCACCAAAAAGCAGGGACTTTTAAAGCTTTCCAAGGGCCCAGAGGGGCACTCCAAGATCAGATTTGAGCAAATGACAATGTGGCTCTGATGGACCAGTAACACCAACCCTTCCACGACACCGGGCTCACTGTGTACCTGCTTCTGTTCTCAGTGCTTGAACTCGTTCAAACACACATTTTTTTTTCAATTGAAATCTGTTGGTGATGTATGAAATGGTAAGTCTCTAGAATTATCACCTTTTGGATAGTCACCAAAACACGAGTAATATATCACATAAACATTACTTTGTTCAGTATTTCATAATCATTTATTATCTGGCCAACCTGCACCCAAACAGATCAATAAGGCCCTATTGATGAGGATCTCACAGAGCAGACAGTAGGAGAGTAGAGGAATGAGTGAGCAGACCACCAGAGCATCCTGAGCTAAGGTCCCTTTTGCATGTTTGTGCAACGAGGGCTGCACTGAGACGCAAGAACCCAGCTACCCTTGTCCCTCCAGAAGGGCTGATATGTAATTTGGCCCTGTCACTGAATAGGTGCTCAAGTGACAGAGAAATAGAAGAGCATATTTCAGACTAAAGTACAAAAGTATCAAAGAGAGTTTGTGATGCCAGTGACCAGTTCCATGAGACTGATGAGAGATTGATAATAGATGTTGACAATTGATAGGACTTGGTGACCAAAAGAAGATTTGAGCTGGATCATAAAGGATCTTAAATGTCATGCTAAAACATAGCTTTGAATACAACAGAAATGTGTACCGACTTTGAGTGGATAATATGCTCTCTGGAGGCAAAGGGCAGCCTCCAAGTCAATTCAGCACGGCTCCCATCGATGTGCTATATTCACGGTGCAGCTGGCAGCAAAGAGCTTGGACTAGAAGAGAGACTTTCATACTTCTTTTAGCAGACAAAAACCTCAATTTTCTTTCCTTAAAAATAATATTATTTATTTTATCTTGTTTTATAAAATATTATAAACATTTTGACAAAAACAGAGAATAAAATAATGACCACCTATGTAACATTCCCAACTTTATTGGACGACAACCTTGTGCCATACTTGCTACAGATGACTTTTTTGTGGATTTATAAACATTCAACAGCTGGTGAGGCCCCTGTCTGCCATCCCTAGACTCGATCTCCTGATTCTCTCACAGAGACAACCACTCTCATTCATTCCGTGTTTATTCTCCTAGGCAAGTGCTTAAAGGGTTACTATTTATCAAGAGAAATTTAAAAATAATTTGCAGTTTTGTAAACTTTTTATAAATGATATCACACTGCATGTGTATTTTCTTCCAATGCGTTTGCATTTTTTTGCTGATGCAGGATGTTTTAGAGATTTTTTTCTACTGATCCCTATAGTGCTTCTTTGTTAATTTTAACTGTTGAATAGTATTTGATCACAATTTTTTTATTCATCTGTTGAGGGACATTGAGTTTTGGGGGAAATTGGCAAGGAAAAATGCAATGGCATGGAATTTATTGCCGAAATCATGGAACCAGAAGACAAAAACTCTGTGTAATAGCGTGCAAGAAACCAAGGTGTGAGCTGGCTTTAGCATCACCTTCCGTGGGTCATCTGTCCCATTCTGGGATCTACTGCTTAAATGTCTCTCTGCAAAGGTGTACCAAGTGGTTCCCCTGAATACCCACAGGCATCAGGAAAACACTCTTGTTCAACGCTTTCAATGAAAAATTTCACAATGTTTCTAGTTGACAGCTCTCTGAATTCTGTTAGGGTAGTAGGTTATGTGCTGGGATTTCTATTATTTTGATGAGTATTTGTGGTAATTTCTGTGGCTCTATTCCAGTTCAGCTCACAGTTATTTCTATTTAAATTATTTTCTAGGCTTATCCTCAGAGAGAAGTGTTCATTTCTGCATTGGATGGCTAATTGAGGGTGGAAAATGTTTATTGTGTCTGCGTTGGATCCACCATTTCCAGTATTCCCCACATCTCTGCCCTGGTTTACTTTAGGCCATTTCAGAGAACTCTATCCTAAATTGTTTATCACATACTATCAAGTGGCGGGGATGCCTCTATGTAACGAGGTAGAATTTCTGAGCAGTGAGGGATGACACCATTCTTAGGGAACTGCTGTGCAACAGACACCAGGTAGGACATCTTCGCCTCTCTCCCTGCTCCTTCTAATGGCTTGAGGGGGACAAATTATTCCCTTGTGCAGGTGGGAGAAGTGAGGATAAAGAAGCTTAAATCATTTGTCCAATGTCATACAGATAGAGCAATGGAAAATAAGTCCAATTTTATCTGTCTAAAATTATATTTTTAGCTCAATAAAGTCAATATTTCAGTTAAATAAAAGTAAATTTCTTCTCACTGCATATCGTCCTAGTGGGTTCTGACGTCTGCAGCCATCCTGGCAAACTGCACAGCATGAAGGACAACCGAGGACTCTGTGCTTTTGAACACACTTATCCAAACACTCTCCATTTTTCTTGAACTTCGCAGGGATATTCTCCCCAACACAGCATTTCATTTTTTAACCTCATAATTTTTATAAAAAATACTAGTGAGTTGGCATAACGTGCAGGTTGCATGAGTAGAACCATTATCTTGCCACAGCCCAAAGGTATTACAAATACCCGAGCCAGCAGCTCAGCTCCCTCCTTTGCACGCTTTCCGTACGTCGTAGCCAGCCAGTGCCAGGTCTAAGCAACCCCGCGTGTGAATGGGGGGTCCCAGGGAGAAGTGCTTGCAGTCAGTTGCCTCTGAAAGGCAGCGTAATGGTTAGCAAACCAGACGTCCTGATACATATGAGGCTTCCGGGACAGAGACCCACCCACAGGCTCTCAGTTGGGGAAATCTACAATTAACATGGCAGTGAGGAGAAGGGTCTGGTGTACAATTACAATATTTTGGCTAGTGCTTATGCTGAGATATCAGTTAATAGCCTTCAAAAATTCATAGTTATTTGCTAAAATGTGAAACCATTTATAAGGGTGCAATCAGTAGAGTAATTTGATAAACTTGGCTGGATTTATTTTGAAAAATTGACTTCATGGCTAAAAATGATGGATTCTGTGATATGGTTTATATGACAAAAAGCATAATCTTCATTGGCTTTGAGAAGACTTGAGAAGTGAACTGAAGGTGAAAAAGTCCACACACAAAGAGAAAAGATTCTTCCGACAGCTTCAGCAATTCTGACGTGTCATGAGCCCCAGAAGATTTTGGAGTTTGCAGCTGCAGATGACAATTCCTTTTCTTTCTTTCTTTCTTTCCTTTTTTTTCTTCTCAAACTGCATTTCAACAATGAGGCAAGTGATTGCAGCGTGGCGATAGACAAAAGCTGTTTTCAGAGGATTGCCTGTTTGCAGAGGCCTGGGAAACCCAGGCTTCCAAGTCACAAACAATAGGTCTTTTAACCTAACACATTGCCCCAAACTGGCTGGTAAACATAGTTCCCAAAATTGTCATGATCCAACATATTAGGAAACCTACAATAAGAAAAGCTTAGCACAGTTTTCTGTGCTCCAACTATAAAGAAGAGCCTTGTGGAAGAGCCTGTCTCCCAAGCTGGATGGCAGCTTCCTCTGATCTGGAACTGTGGCATGATTCTCACTTCCACAGGCATCCTTGTGCAAGGACATCATCACAACACACACCCACCACGACACACACAGGAATATGTTGCCTAACAGTTTGGGGCCCGCTGGGGGAGATGGTTGCGCTCTGTATGGACTGGGGAACACGTAGACCTTTACTCTGATTACTGTCTCTCTACTCTCCATCCCTCCAGTAAATTGTAGTTGAGGAAATAAAAGATTATCTTTCTTCTTCTCTGAAAATCCCCTGTCCTTTAATGTGACTTTAAATCTATCTAAAGAGATGAGAATGATCCTTGGGAGCTATATAATGAAGTTACTTGGACATTCTTTCATTCTTTCAACCAGTCAATTGAAGATTAAAAGTCATAGGGGGCTGGCCAAGTGGTGTAGTGGTTAAGTTCGTATGCTCCACCTCAGTGGCGGGGGGTTCCCATGTTCAGATCTGCGCGCAGACCTAGCAATGGTCATCAAGCCATGCTATGGAGGCATCCCACATAAAATAGAGGAAGATTGGCACAGATGTTAGCTCAGCAACAATCTTCCTCAAGCAAAAAGAGGAAGATTGGCAACAGATGTTAGCTCAGGGCCAATCTTCCTCACACACACTCACACAAAAGTTATAGCATTACTGGTGTATCTTCTGGGGATAGAGAAGTAAGTACGGGCGGCCCTTCCCTCCCCATGTATCAAAAAAGGCATATATTTTAACACTTTTATACTGTAGTTAAAGGGTTGAGTTAGAGAGTTGAGAACTGAGAACTGAGTTAGAGGGTTGAGAACACAAAGCAAAACACCTCATGGTGCTTAGGAGACCAAGAGGCCTGGGTGATCGATATGCTTCTCAGAGAAAGCAGGAGTTGAGTAAGTAGTAGTTGAACAGAAACAAGAGTGGGTGTTTGCTAGAGAGACAAGGATAGAAAGGTCATTCTAATCAGAAGAAATCACATAGGGACACAATGGCATGAAGTAACAGTAATAACTAGTACTCATTCATCGCTAGCTGTATACTGGCTGTTAGTTAAGCATTTGGCATGCACTCATTGTGACGGCCTCTGAGACAAGTACTGTTATTCTCCCCATATTGTATATAACAAAACTGAAGTTTGAGAATTAAATAGCTTGTTCAAGTCAGACAGCTAGTAAGTAAGGGAGATGAAATTCAAACTCAGGCATTTTTTTCACTCCAGAAACTGAGCTCCTAATGCCATATTGCCAGGACTTAGTACAAGACCTGGAGCTGTGGAGTCAGGACAAAAAGGCTCAATGCTGGGCAGGGGTCGTTAATCCGTAATATGCAGACAAGCGGGAGTGTTCATAATACTTTAAACAGGGGAGTGACTTTACCGTGTGAATATTTTCAAAAGCTACCTTTTGCAGCTATTGCACAAGCAGGATTGGCAGAGAGGAGCTTGGAGGGACTGGAGACTGAGAAGAGGTAGAAATTTGCAACCCTAATGAGAGAGAATGAGGATGAACAGAAGCAACTGCATGGAGATGGCATGGTGAGGATGGATTTGAAAGACATCTGAGAATTAAAAACCCACATGACTTGGGCAGAGGAGAGAGACTGCAAAGAAATGCCCAAGAGTCTGGGTTGAGAGACTTGGTGAATCAATCCCCCGTAACTAAGGTTCTGTAAACAGAACAGCCAAGAACTCCCACTGGGGATCTGCTGTCTGTTACTATCAAGAAGCTGTTTCCGACTACTGACATTGCACAGGGAGGCGAGTGCAGACAGAACAATAGGGCTAACTTCCTGTGTTGCAGGAGCCTCCAGAGAGGTTAGGAGAGAGTAAGCCAACACAAACAACACCATCACCAGACCTGGCTCATGTCTATGGTGGGCTTGGAGAGGGGTGCAGGCGAAAACCACCACCAGAAATCAGAGGAGAGAAGACCACCATGGGCTGGGTTGGAGCCTCCCACGGTGCAGGAGAAGGGCCTTGAGCTTAGAAGATGGGAGGGTGTATGAGCCTGCACAGAGACAGCCCTGCACATCTCTGTCAGCGTGTTCATGCAAGAACAGCTGGAGTCTGACTTCCATGTAGAATCTTTGGGTAACATACAGATCAGATGGTAGATTCAACTCAGACTACAGAAATCCCTGAAAGAGACATTTAGGTGATGTGTTGTTTTATGTTTTCTGTGTGTGTTTAAGTGTTTAAATTGCTTCTCTAGACATTAACGTGCCTTGGAATCACATGCGGGTGTATGTTAAAATTTAAATTCCTAAGTGGCCCCCCAGGGATTCTGAGTCAGGATGTCTGGGAGGGGAAATGAGGACCTGACGTTTTAACCACAGCAACTGAGTGGCTCTGATGCCAGTGTCTGGGGACCACACTTTGAGAAACACTACTCACCGAGATGTGAGCTCCTGACAGTTTTATCAGGACAATGACACCTAGGAAATTGTATATTAGAAAGTGAAAACAGTCACCATCGTATTTTTTATTACAGTGGTGAGTGAATGCCATAGTATGAAATAAATCCTTTATGAAATGAAGCAAAAATCCCTATGAATATTCAAACGAGAGCCTTTGGATTCTTCAGATGCACTCCCTGAGTCTTTCTCTTTCTTGCTTCACTCAGCCTCACTTTTCTCTCAGACTCCCATTTTTTCTCTCTCTTTTGTCCTCATCTCTTGGCTCGACTCTCATTTCTCATTTACCTTCTCTACATCCCTTTCCTTGTCCCTAACCCTCCCACCTGCCCTGTTTCACCTATTTTTCCATTCTGCTGTGTAATTTGTGTCTCTCCTTTTATCACCGCAGTACCCATCTTAAAGAGCTGATTTCACGTGATTTTTTTGTCGATTTCCATAGGTGTTGGATGGTGTCAAACACTTTTTTGCATCTAGTGAGATGATCATATGCTTTTTCTCTTTATTCTGCTGATAGGATGCATTGTGCTGATTGATTTTTGAGTGTTAAACCAACTTTGCATTTCTTTGATAAAGCCACTTCCCCATGACTTAGTTTGCTAGTATATTGTTAAGTGCGTAGTATCTGTACATGAGGGATTTTTCAGATCTTTTAATGTCTTAGTCTAAATTTTATCCAGGGAAATTCCAGCTTCATAAAATTAGTTGGGAAGTATTACCTGCTCCTTTATTTTCTGAAATAATTTTTGTAGTATAGAAAATATTTCTTCCTTAAATTTGGGTAGACTTCCCCAGTGCTATGATCTGGGCCAGAAGTTTTCTTTTTCAGAGGTTTTTAAGCAATGAATATAATTTCTTTAATTGATAGATGTCTACTCATTTTTTTATATTTCTGCTTAGGTTAGTTTTTATAATTAGTGTCCTTTAAGGAATTTTTCCATCTCATCTACTCTGTTAAATTTATTGGCATTAAACTTCTGATGATGTTTTCCTATCATCATTTTAATTTCTCTAGTATCTTTGGTAATGTCTTCTCTTTTATTCCAGATACTGATAATTTATGTCTTATATTTATTTTCTTGGTCAGATATCTGGAGGTCTATTCTAGATATTATGAGTTGCGAGTTGTGGCAATTCTGGTTTCTGTAGTTTTTTCTTTTTCTAAGTGTGTCATTTGTTTTGCTTTGGTGCGCTATTATCCTGGATTCACTCAAGTTGAAAATTCTGTTTCTTTTCTGTAGCTCTGATCGTAGTTGACATACTTTTTCTTTAGCTGAGCTGCTTTGCGTCTGCTCTAGCCAGAGATATGGGCATACAAAATTGGGGAGATCCCTACCTGGCTACTTTCCTTCTTCGTCTTCCCTTCTCTTCTTTCTCCATCTCCATTTGCATCTAATTTCACTATGCTAAAAACTATGCTAATAGCAACTCTACTGCATATAATTCTCTCCACTTGTGGTGTACTACTCTTTCAAATCTGAATGTTTCTATAACTCTCCAATGCCTTCAGATAGCTACATTTTGTATTATGTTTAGAGTTTAGACTTATCATTTGCAGGAAGACGGGTCATATGCAATCTTGCTTGGCCATTCCCCAAAACAGATTTACATCTTTCTTTGTCCTCATTTTTTAAAGAGTTTTCACTGTAAAGAGAATTGAGCAGGTTTATTTTTCTTCTTTTGTTTGGCTCTTTATAGGTCTTGTCCATCGTATACTGTCTTACATTGTTTCTGATAAGAAGTCTGTAGTCATTCTTATCTTTGTCCTTATACATAATGTGTCTTTCTTTGCTTGCTGTTTTAAAATTCTCTTTTTCTCAAATTGTACTGCAGCAATTTGATTACAATGTGCTTTGTTGTGGTTTTCTTTGTGTTTATCCTGCTCGGGTTCTCTTAAGTTTCTTGGTTTTGTGGGTTGTAATAAAGAATCTTACTCCATTATTTGATGTTTGATTACCGATGGCTTTTAAGGCCCACTCCTCCCTTTTCCCCTTCTGCCCACATCTGGAAAAGATGATCAGAAAGCACAAGTGCTCCCTTCTTTGGTGAACCCTCACCCTGCCACACGCTTTAACCACGATAAAACTCCAAGCCATTCTCCTTTCCTTCCCTGTTGTCTCAAGCCACTTTAAGGCCAGCTTGGGAAAACTGCCTTAAACTTCCCAGATGCCTCATTATGTGAGTAATAAGCGTTTTCATATCTTCATGGTACATGTGTATAGCATCATAAGTCTTAACATTTGAAAAAAAATTTTGAGTTGTAGTTCATCCTGTATCTTCAGGTATCTACAATACAGGTTTATAATTTTCATCAAATTTTGAAAATTGCACTCATGTTTTCTTACGATATTTTTCTGTCCCCATTCCAGAACACGAAATTCCTGTATATGAGAACATTTGATATTGTCACACTGGACACTGAGCTTCTGTTAAATTTTTTAGGCATTTTTTAATGCCTATGCTTCAATTTGTATAATTGTTTATATCCTGTCTTCACAAATTCTTTGATCTTCTCTTCAATAGTATTTAATTTGCAATGAAGATCATCCAGTATTTTTTTTTATTTCAAATAATTTTCAGCTCTAGAAATTCCATTTGATTCTCTTACAAATTTTTAGTTTCTTACATCATTATGTTCATTTTCTCCTTTAAAACTTTAAGCATATTTATAGTAGCAGTTTTACAGCTTGGGTCAGCTAATTCAATAATTTCTGTTATTATGGAATTCATTTGTATTGGCTCATTATTTTTTTTGTCCTGTTCTGTGTCACAGTTTCCTTCTTTTTAAGCAAGTAATTTTTGATTGGAGATTGAACATTGTGACATTATGTTATTGAATATTGGATGTTATGCTTTGTGATTTTCTTTGAAAACTGTTTCACTTTGAATTGTCAGGGATCATCATTATTTGTGGATCCTCATGATTATTTTAAGCTTGATTTAAAGTTTTGTTAGGGCAGGTCAGGAAAAACCTTTATTCAGTTTAACCCTAACTATATGATATGATTCTTTTGAAGTCTCTACTGAGCACTCTAGTTGTTCAATAAGGCCTTTTTCTCTGGCTGATTGGCCCTCCAACCATATTTGGATTCTGGAAATTGATTAGCTGACAGCTCTTTTGTTTTGCTTTGTGCAACCTTGTGAAATTTCACTTAATGCATGCGTGTCACTACAGCAACAGATTCAAGGGGACTACTCTATATATTTTTGGAACTCTGTCTGAATGGTTTCCTTGTCTCTGATAAATTGCCTTCAAAATTTCATCCACCTAAGATTCCACAAGCTACCATCTCTGCCTGCTCAACTCAACAGTTTTTCCTTTCTCAACTTGGGTTCTCCTTTCTTACAACAAGATCCATAAAATTCCTTGAGAGAGAAAACCAGGTTAATCATAAGACTCGACTCATTTGTTTTCCTCATCTCAGGGATTACAGTTGTACTTTGTCCATTGGCCAATCTCTGAAAAAGTTATTCCATATATTTTCTCTATTTTTCTGCTTGTTTTTTGGTAGAATGATAAAACCATTATCAAGTACTCCTTCATTGTTGAAAATGGGAGTTCCAAGATCTTTTATTTTAATGCTTTAAAAAAAATTTTTTTAGAAAAAATAGAGGTTGAAGCTAACAAATTTTAACCATATTTGGCACTTCCAATGAGAATAACTCAGCTCAGGTGGCAGTGAAAAAAATAGAAACCTTTACAAATGGCAAAGTTTACAGTGCTCCAGCCAGTACAAATCACAGCATGTATAATGTGGCCTTCAAAGAGGTCCTGTTTATTCTTTATAAAACAGTTGTAAAATGTATTCTTATTTCACAAATATTAAAATGTAAATTTTTTGCATTTATAATGAAAAAATAGTATTCTCATGAGACAGAGGGAGAAAAGAGAGCATGAAAATAAGAAATATACAGTTGTATTCATAAACAGAACAAATCCAAGGAAAATGGTAAATACTATACACTGATGTTTCCATGTATAATTTTTTCTTTTTATGTTTTTCTAGAATAAATGCATTATTTGTATAATAAAAATGTCTTTTAACAAATGATGATGGAACCACTAAATATTGATATGGGAAAAAAGGAAACTTCATCCCTACCTTGAACCATACATAAAAATTAATTTAAAGTGGATAGCATATTTAATGGTAGCCAACACTGGTGATCTAGTGGTTAAGATTCGGGGCTCTCACCACCATGGTCCAGGTTTGTTTCCTGATCAGGGAACCACACCACCCATCTGTCAGTTGTCATACTGTGGCAACTGCATGTTGCTGTGATGAAAGCTATACTACTTGTGTTTCAAGTACTAACAGAGTCATCCATGGTGGACAAATTCCAAGGGAGCTTCACAACTAAAACAGACTAGGAAGAAGGACCCAGCCATCACTTCCAAAAAAAACGGTCAGTGAAAACCCTAGGAAGAGCAGTGGAGCATTGTCTGATGTAGTGCTGGAGGGCGAGAGGGGGGTGCAGGAAAGACCCAGCAGGGTTCTGCTCTGCTGTGCACAGGGTCACTAGAAGTCAGAATCGAGTCAATAGTACTAACAACAATTCAAGGGTTGCGTTGATCTCAATTCTTTTGATATCAAATTCTGGGTGAATTCTATTGAATTATTTAAATCTTCATTTCAAAATAAATGGATTTATTATAGCATGATGGGGTGAAAAACAACTAGGAATCAAATAGAATACAATGTTTTGACCACTAGAATCAAGAGAAGTATGTAAGTTGAGAAGGTTTGTGCATATTGAAGACTAAGCCTGGAGAAATCCAGGATGACTTTCTAGGGGGGATTCTGAATAGGGGCAGGAGTTAGCCAATGGTTAACGGAAGAGAAGGGCTTCCTAAGCACAGCAAATACCACTGCAAACGTACAGAGACATAGCATTTTCAGGTGATTTCTTTGTGCTGAAGTGTACTCCGTGCTTCTCCAGCCAGTTACTGAGAGCTTGCTGTGGCTGAGCACTATTGTAAGTGACTCACTGTATCACTTCTTTTAAACGTAGAAAACACATTTATTTCTAGGTTATTATTTCAGCATCTGACCACCTCAAGCATCCTATAAGAAATTCTGGGGACCAATGCCAATTTCTAAAAATTCTTTATTACATTTTTGTTGGAAGATGTTAGAAGCTTTCTTATAATATCATATATATATATATATACAGAACCTTCCTAGGTTCTTATTTTATATTATGAATAGGGAATTACATGAGTAACTGAATTGGATCATATGTCTGACTTCACTCTGTTAGTCATTTTAATATCCTGTGACATGGCTTTTGCTTACATTATCAGCCATCAAATTTTAAAAAATAAAAATAACAAAGCAAATGAGGCCTCTCAGATCTTCCATGATTAATGGGGAAAGAAATGCTGAAGCAGAGAGTGAGACTAGCGTGAGTTCGTGCCAAAGAAACAGAAGCTGCACTGCCCCCAGCCATGCCTACCAGACTCAGCCAACACGCAGCCCACTGGAATACTATGGTTCTATCCAAATCTGTCCCCACGTTTCACCTCAAGGTCCTTACGCCAGGCTCACATCTGTCCTCCACCCATAACCCCAAGTATCTGCTATCAAATCTCCTCCAGTGGAGAGACTCTCGAGGTGCATTATGGGAATGCACAGGCAGCGTCCTGGCCAGGAGAATGTTCACCCATGTGGAGGTTCTGGCCTTGAATTGAAGCCTTTACAACAGGCCATCTGTCTCTTGTTGTCAATCCCTAGGTTCTTCGGGGATCAGAGAAATGGGCTGTTTCATTCCGAGTCTTATGCTAATGTGTTTCCTGACATACTGTTTGTTAAGACTGGAAAGAATACTGTCTCCTATTAACAATGGAGAGCCCCTGGTGCCAGGCTTTGGTAAACTGTATTTTTCCAAGTTACTTTCTGTATCTCCTAAAGTTTTTATGAAGTATTATTTACAATTAGAAAAATATTAAAATCTATTTGAAGCTATGACTATGGTACTGTTTCAGTTCTCTCGTATTTATTTTATTACTTAGTACATGTATATTCACTGATTACTGTAATAAAACTTTTTTTAAAAACCTTTTCTCTATGATTTTATTTCAAAATATTGGAGAAAATTATATGACTAGACTCTGGAGAACTTGATACTACCCATATTACTTTACAAATCTGTAATCTTGTTGGGAATATTTTCATATGTCTGTTTTCATTGCGTTAAAAGATCTTCTGAGTAAATACGCCATAAAAGAGAAGCTTATTTGCCAATCCACAATACTTTATATCCTTGAACGAAGAAATGATATGAAGGGGCCATTTTCCTCTGCTCTGCATGGCAGTAGTGTCAGGATGCTGTATATGACAGGGCAGTGACTGACACAACACACATGATTTTAGATACTATAGACATATTTTATTATAATATTCAATTTAAAAATAACTTTGGCAACAATTCTGTGACCTGCCCTATAATTAAAGCATAAAAAATACATTTCGTATCTTCAAGAAATGCATAGTTAACTTCATAATAAATATGATGGGCAGCCCCCTAGAGCAGTTTGATTTCTGAAGCAAAATCTACCACATCATATGGCAATTACCATTCAGGAGGATTTTCATAAGCTTAGTAAAGCTAGATATTTGAATTAACTTCTCTGTTCTTGTTGCATCCTGAATCTGCTAAACAGGTTTCTAAGAAAGGAGAGAACGAAAGACAGAAAGACAGAAACAGAGACAGAGCCTGTGACATGAAAACAAGAGGGATAAAGAAAGAAAAAGGAAGGAAGGAAGGAAAGGAGGGAGGAAAAGGAAAAGAAAAAGGAAAAAGAAGAGAAAAGAAAACAATTTCCATGGAGTAACCAATGACAGAAAAATTTGAAGTGCTGATTAATTCACAGCCTATTCATTTGTTGTTTTTTGTCTCCAGCCTGAAATATGAGGCAAACAATAAGTGATTAATCTGTATAGTATCCTGAGAAGAAAAACTGATCTTTTTCAAAGTTCTCTAATCTAGTAAATCTTCTCTATAGTCTTTTATTTCCAAAAACTACTTGATCCCCAAAATCACTTAACTAATCAGCTCTATGCGAGGTTAAAAATCTTTCCAGCACAGAAAGACCATCGTCTCCATTATTAAAGGAGATCAGAGAAACCGTCTTTCCATCATCCTAATGAGCTGAAGGACTGCAAGTTTACTGCCCACAGAATCACTCAGGATGTTAGGCAAAGCTTCCTGAAGATGAGGAGAGCTTGAAGGAGCAGGCTGGAACGACAGAAACTGACAGTCGTCTTAATAGCTGATTTTAGTGATGCCAGCCATACGACAGGACTAGAATTTTATGTGAACATCATCTGTGTTTACATGGATTGCATTGTAGAGAGATTGGGAGGAAAGAGGCTAAACGTATTTTGCTACATTGAGGCATCCTTAGTTTTGGTTCTTTACTTGCTTCCCTGGGAAAAGTGAGCCAGCATCTCCTTTGGAGCAAATGAGAGCTCTACTTCTTAGCTCTTATCACCTGAGTACAGAAGCTAATGCATAGGAGCAATCCCATAGAAATAAATCAAAGGGAAAGTTAGTTAAGAGCCTTTTCCCCTCATTTGTCTCTTTCACTTATTGCTAGTAACTATCAGATAGGCAAGAAAGAAGGTCCGAGGATGAATTAATCCATCCAATACGTATTCATTGGTCAACTTTCTATACCCCAGTGTCTCCTCTAACACCATATATTCATTACCACAATCACTAAAAATGGGCAGAGAAAGCAATTTTGCTTCTACCTCGCTCTGAAATAAACACAGAATAAAAATCTGAGTAAAATGGACAAGACTCAACCCTCATGAGGCATATAGCTTAGTGAAGATTACAGATAATGTAAGTAATTATTCCAAAATATTACGGTATTCCAAACACGTAATTGTTGATTGCTAACTGGTTTAAGGGGAAGAACAGGCAGTGATGAGAGATCTTGTCTGGAGTCAGGAAAGGCGTCCCTAACGCTCTCTGTCCTCTGAGATCTGGAGAATGGATAAGCATTTGTTAACCTGGAAGGGAGGCAGAGTCCTCCAGAAAGAGGGGGAGCCCGTGTAATAACACTGCAACAAAAATGATCCTTTAAGATGAAAGGCTGCTTTGTTTCGAGTAGAGAGAATATGAGGGGATCGAACAAAGTGAGGCTGAGAAGTCAGTAGAGGCCATTGGGTGGAGGCTGTGTTAAGGATTTAGGTTTGGAATCCTAAAAGCAAAGGGGTTTAACCAGGGCAGTGAGATCATCAGATCTGATCTTTTTAAAAGCTCATCCTAACTGTTGGTTGCAGACTGATGGGAGGAAGAAAAGGATGAGTCTTAGGTTGGATTCCAATGCTGGACCAGCATAATCTGAAGGATATACTCCCTTGCCTTGATCCCTCACCTGAACACAGGGGCAAACAGCCTAGAGTCACTCGTTATTCCCCCACTGCAAACTCTCTGATGCAGCTCACAAATAATACATGAGGGGTGGCTCTAGGCTTTTCATGCCACATGTTGGCAGCAGTACTCCCACACAGCTCAGCTCTGGCCTGTCCTCTGGGCATGTGAGGTTTGCTCCCTGACCTGAGGGTAAACCTCAGTGGGTCTTGCTTCCGTTGCTTGCTCCCTGTATGTCTGAAGTTGCCTGGTTGGCCCGGCCTCCTCCTTTACTTTCATATTTCCTACGTCATTTTGTCACAGGTTTATCCCTTATATAATTCACAGTTTCAGTATTTTGACCCAAGTTAAAGTCTCTTTTCTTCCAATAGTTTTTTTCCTATTTACATTTATTCTTACAAGTTGCTTACAAAATCCTTTGTTTCCAATTATTTCACTTTTTTCCTTATTTTGCTATGTTACTTGGTATTTCCTTTGTTTATCTTTTGTTATATATTTTCAGTTTTCAAGTTTTTACCATCTGGCAAATTTAAACACATATATTGTTTTAAAAATACTATTTATAGGCTGAAGACTTCCAAAAGTATATCTCCAGCCCAGAATTTTCTTCTTAACTCCAGAACCACAACTTCTCCATTGATATATCCACCTGGACAGATCTCATATACATTTCAGAATTAACATGCACAGAACTGAATTCTTGATCTTGCTCCTGGTGCCCTCCTGTCTGGTGCCTCCATGTGAAGAAAGAGTATTTCCATGCATTCCATTCCTCAGGCCAAGGTATCATGGACATCTCCCTCTTCCCCGTGTCCATATCTAATCCATCATCCAGTTCTATTGGCTCAACGCCCAGTTCTTCCCAATACCCACTACCACAAGCCCAGGGCAAATCCTCAATATCGTTTGCTTACAACAGCTTCCTGAATGGTCCTATTGAAGCCGCTCTTGACCTATTCCAGTCAGTTTGCCACATAAAAGCCAGATCACTTAAAATCTTTAAATTGGATTGTTTAGAATTTCTTTAAAATAATTGTTGCATTAAGTTCCGGCAGTACCAAGTTGAGAGCGTGTAGCCTTCCTGATGTGAGAGGGAGCGGGGCACAATTATGGGGGATACTCCTCAACTGTTGCTTTCTTCACCCCCTTCTGGATATCAGGGCCCCTTTTTGAGAACTTGCATTTTAGAAATGCCTTTGTAGCACACTGCCTGATAAATTGGACTGCATGCTTTTTGTTTGTTTTACACAGTTTCAGAGCATGAACATCTGACTGCATGCCCTTCTACCACCGTATTGCCTGGGATATGGGTCACACACTCAAGCTAAACTTCATTGCCATATGTTACCTCTGTGTGTCACTTTGTTATCACGACCTTGTTCCTCAGGGTCCCATGGCTTCCTCCAAAGTAAAAGCTGCAGTTCTCTCTCTTGATTGCCATTCATTCATTGTTGATTGAGAACCTACTGGGTAAGACAAACTGTGCTTGCTGTATCTGTAGGAGATACAGAGATGAGTAAAGTTCACTCACTGCCTTTAGGGAATTTAGAATTCAGTGGAGGAGATGGAACATGTGTAAGTGCCATATGCAAGTTATGCGCCAAGTTGAATTGGTGCCCAAAGGAAGGAATGGCTGATTCTAAGGTAGTTAGAAATGGGCACCGGGAACCCTATGACATAAGATTGATCACAGATTTTTTTTTCTTTAGGAAGATTAGCCCTGAGCTAACATCTGTCGCCAATCCTCCTCTTTTTTGCTGAGAAAGACTAGCCCTGAGCTCACATCTGTGCCCATCTTCCTCTACTCTTTATATGTGGGACGCCTGCCACAGTATGGCGTGACAAAGGTACATAGGTCTGCACCAGGATCCGAACCCGTGAATCCCCTGGCTGGCACCACTGGGCCAGCCCCTGATCACAGATTTTAATCTCACTAACAGCTTATTTCTATATATTATTTGGGTTATTTTACAAATGTTTGGAAAATAGCTCAGCACATGTCCCCTGTCCAAAATTTTACTTGAGATATTTCATCTCGTGAAAGTTTCATCTTCTAAAACAGACCGTAATAATAGCTGCCCGATGCCAACTAGGGTGCCCCCTGAGTGAATCCAACTTCTTTGTTGTATGAAGAAACTCAAGGTGAAAGCATTTGAATTCAGTCCTGCATGCCCAAATAATACCAGGGAGAGCAAAAGATTTAAAGAATATTTCTCTTAAAATATTAACTTTTACCAAGGGTTTTTATATCTTCCCACTGCCAAACTTATTTTAAAAATATTGTGCAAGTACAGTGATTTAATGTATATGAAGATGTAGCGTAAACTGTGAAGAGCCAACGCAACTGTGTGACGAGTCCGTGATTCAACAGGATTACAATGCACAGACACAATTCTCTAAGTCTGGGGGACCCAAAAATAAGCGGATAAGGACACAGGCTCCCCAGTGTCATAGTAGCAAAGACATTGTCGATACTGTATTTTTGGCATCATTTGGCTAATATTTTCCTCTTGTAAAATAAAGCTTATTTAATATTATTTCAGCCCTCATAGAGTTTACAAAATGGGAAAATGTGGATCCTTATATGGAAATAGAAAGTTGATGCACAGGAGAAAGACTTCAGCTAAGTGTCTTACCAACTCCAGCATGTACCATTTGTAATAAATTGCCTATAGATAGTCTAAATGTGTAGCTGAGAAATGTGGACACGACAGACAGCAGTAAAAGGCCTACTTTAGAGCAAGCGCAAGGTTAAGACAAAGCTCCCAGAGGGTGACAACCTCACTCCAACAAAATACACTCTTGGAGGGTATCCTGTCTCAAGATTTAAGAGGTATAAACAATTGGGTTTGACCTCTGTGTACTTGAATTTCTTTTTCTATAAAATTAAAAGGTTGAAGCAGGTACCCAGTAAGGTGTAAATCCATCCCGAAAACTGTCTGAATATGAAATGCCAATTTTGGGAGGAACCTGCACGTTGTTATTCTCTCCTTTGGTACCTTGACACACTGAAACACAGCCTGGGCGGATGGGAACCATCTATGGACTCCCACAGTGGGGATTTTTAAGAATTGTAACCTTTTTCTCAGAGACCTGTCTCCCAAATTACATGTACAAGCTTTAGGCTCCACAAATCACCAACCTGCTTTCACTCCAAAGCCAGGCTTTTTATTTCTTTACATACATTTCCTGATTTTAACTCTCCACCGAGCTTTGAGTCTTTTTAAGCAGCTGAAGTCCATGCCTGCCTGTCCTTACTCAAAAATCAGATGAATTTCATAATACTTCCAGCTCCTTCTACTTTAGAACATCCTCCCGTCTAGGGTAGCTCACGGCTTCACCCCTAGCTGTCCCCGTTCCTGCTCCCATGTCATCTCCTTCTATGCCCTTTGGTCGTAAGCAAGTTGTCTCCTAGGAGTTTCTGAATTTCCTGTATGACAAGAACATATTATGTCCTTCAGCTGCAGTGAATTTCTGTCAGTATTGTTTACCAGTTCTGCAACCTAGCTCCCTAAAGGGCAGTAAGAGTAATAGTTCAAACCACTGTCAACACGGGTCACATATAGCTATACATGAATAGCTACCTTCCCAGAATAGTATGTGTGCCCACCATTTTGTATGGGTTTTGTTGATATATGAAGTGTCATCTCAATACATCATGATATAAAATCAGAGCTCAGTAGGAAGATCACCTTCTCTAATGGAGAGAGCCAACACAACATTCTCAGAAAGGCTTAGAAACAATCTTCTACAGAAGAGTGCTCTCAGGAGCAGCAGGAAGATCTGTACTACTGTCTGACAAATTCAGTGCGACACCTTACTAAGGACAATGGCACAGACCTTGGTCAATTTTAAAAATACAATTATGCAATATTAATATAAGACATCAAACTTCTTAAATAAAACGAGCACACTCAAGCCTTCAAGACAGCTTCGCGTTGCCAGCCGGAGGAGGCTCGGAGGCGAGCATCAGCATTATTAATAGAGCTGTGTGAGATCTCCTCCCAGATCAAATGCGCCACAATTTGTATGCGCTTCTTTGTTTAACTATTCATTCCCATTTGTTCCTAATTTCTGCATCTAAACACAAGGTAGATGGCATCTGACAAGAAACTTTGTTTCTGATCAACTACAAAGAAGTTTTCCAGCATCTGTTGAGCTCAGCTAGTAAGCACAATTTATAAAACAGTGAATGACTAACCCCTGTAACCATTTTAATGACCCTAAAATAAAGTGCTTAGAGCAACATCTGTCTCAGCAGCTGGGTTCTCTGCATGAGTGGGCAGAGCGACACATTGGGACAAATTCTGTTCTCCCTTTTGACAGAAACAATTGCAGCAGATCATTTTTATCGTAATCAATTTAGGTACAGTTTCTTGGAAACCATCTGTGTAGTGTTCATAGATTGTGCTTAAGAATTTAAATGTGTATATTTTTGGTCGCTCGATGTAGCATCTGCTAATGGCCACATAAGTTCCAGTTTTTATGCAGAAAGCTGTTTCCTTGTAAAGGGATTAGTAGAATGACTACTTGATTTTTTCCTTTTAACTACCCAATAAGCTTCTGTAGTTTGAACGACATCCGTCACAGAGTGTTACTTGTAGAATTAATTCCTTAAAAAATAAAAACTGGAGTTGAAGTTACAAGACAAACAAAGCTTCAGTGAAACATTTTATTGTGTTTCTATCTCTAGCTCATAATTTTAAGTTAATATGGTTGTATATGGGCAATTGAAACTAAAGAAAAGCATAGCTTTTGATAGCAACTGTTTTTCATTCGTTTTCATCCAGTTTTTTTTTGTGGCTTTACAACTATTAGTTAAACAACCATATAAAGAAATCAAATGGCTAAAGCAGCCAACAACTACTTTGGCTTTGAGGATAATTTTAGAATCATATTAAAAGATAATTGCTCTTCAAACACCAGATAATGAAAATTGAGTGGCTTTGGTGCAGAGATGAAGGATTTGCCTAAAAAAACGCTGTCAGCTATATTTTGGGATGAACGCACTCTCTAATGGGACTGAGTCTTGACGACACATTTTGACTAGGGAGATTTCTCTTCTTGTTTGAGAATTTCTTTCGAATTGAGCAAATATGGCACTATCTGGATAGTTTAAGATAATGTTAAGATTTCCATGGTTTGAAAAAACATGTCTTTTTCCTCTAGGAACAGACATGTTTAGGCTTTTCTCTATTCAAAGGCTTTGTGAACCCACAAAACTAAATATAAAACCAACTGGTTAAATAATCAAATAAACAAACAAAATAGTGTCAGAACTCAAATTCTATGAGATTACACAACACAAGGTTATATCATTTTCGCATTCATAGAATACTAAGTAGACCTTTAGGAGCAGTGTGGGTTTTGTATTTTATATGCCTCCCTACAGACACTTAGTCAGTGACTATTATGTGTGATGGGCTGGGCTTACAAGGTGAGTGGGAAGTGGTTCTACCCCTGAGGGTCTCCCAAGCTAGTAGGAAGGAAAGAGCTTCTTGTAACTGGAGTGGCTTCCCCCGTGCTCCCAAGGTGCTATTACAGACATATCTCAATTTGGCAAAAATTTGGAGTAGTTTGTCCAGCAATCAAGCTGAGCTGTATCCATTCTTTTCCTTTTACTCCCCTGTGGTAAACAGTCTTGATTTGCAAAACAGAATAGGTAGTGAATTGTCTGTAATAGTATGCAGGTGATCCTAATAATCAATTATTATTTATTAAATGGGTGGTATGGCTTTGCATTAGTTAATTGAAGCACTAAAAGAATGTCAAATTAGAATTGCTCATAAAAATGTTTCATTGTTAATTTCTGTCCCTGTACTTTGCCAGTTGTTTACCCATAAGGACATGAAAAGAGAAAAAGAAATACAGTGGTTACGGAGTTGAGCTCATAATAAGCATAAGAGAGGAGAAGGATTAAAGTTACCAATAAGATTTCTGCTATAGATAATTCAAGTGCATTTCAGGAAACAGATCAGCCGAATTAATTTACGGTAAGTTCTGAAAATGGCAGGAGGTGAGATTACTTAAAGCATGTGCCATTTTTGGCTCCCCGGTCTAGAGAAGTTCTTTCTACCCCAACTATCAATCAGCTAAATTATCTTCAAACTTAATTAGATGAAAGAATTTGGTCCTATGATTTTATGTGCTGGAAGATGTCCAGACTATTAGAAACGTCATTTCAATAATACCCTTTTATGCCATCTGTAAGAATCACACCAAACAGGCTTAATGCAGATGAACATAACACAAAACAGAACTTACAGCCAAAGAGAGAAACAGAGTTCACACACACACACACGCACACGCACACACAAGCCTCAAGCGTCACAGAGATACAGAAAGATTTGTAGGAGCCCTAGAGAGAGAGGAGCAGCAGAAGCACAGGAGAAAGTCAAGACACGACTTCTTCCATTTAAGATCCACATGCCTCCAACAATAGCTTGTATTTTGAGCTTCCAACTACCTTTTTCTCAGATTATCTACTGGGATGTGGTCCTTTGGAAAAGCGTATCTTTTCATTTAGATGGATGTGTGCGTGTGTGTGTGTGTGTGTATCTGAGTGTGTCATTTTAATATCCCATCACAGTTTAATGAGGTGTTTCTTTTCTCAGGCACGTAAATCACAGGTGGTTTGGCGTTTTGTAAAAGCCGTATACCTGGGTACCATCCCAGACTTGATTACTCAGCAGATTCTGGAGTGTGGGAGGTAGGTGATATGATGCATATAATGTAGGCACACATACCAATAATCCAAGATAGAAAGAGATGAACACTATGAGAAATGCAGGTGCATGCTATGGTAGTTCGTTGAGGGAAAAATTCTTTCCAATTGGAGGATTGGGAAATCTTCCTATGCAAGAGGTAGCATTTGCAGAAGTCTTCCCTTGAAAAAGTGCCATTTTACTTGCAGGATAGATAGCTATGGTCTTGCAGGTAAAGAGAACAATGTAAGCAAAAATTAATCATTGCGGTATCTTCTTGCCTGTATTTCAAGATTCCTTATGATAGCCATATTTGTGACTTTCAACTCCTAATGGGTGGAAATTCCAAAGTTACTGAAGATGAACGGCACAATTACTGAGGTTCACTGTGGGCTGAGATCCACAGGTTCCTCGCTGTGCAGGCTTTTGTCCAGTTTTGAATTAAGCACCGTGTGAAGCCGTGGTTCTCAAAGGTAGTTCTTGGACAAGCCACATCAGTATCACCTGGGAATTTTTTAGCCTCGCAAGTTCTTGGACCCCACCCCAGTCATACTAAATCAGAAGCTCAAAACCTGGGGCCCAGCACGCTGGGTTTAACAAGCCCTCCAGGTGTTTCCTATGCTGTCTAACGTTTGAGAATCATAGCATGAAGCAATGATGATCAAACCTTTCTTCAGCTGGTGGAACTTCATGGGGACCTTCCTTCCTGATAAAGTTCGTGGCTGGGTTATCCAGTCTTTCTTGTGCCTTCACGGAGAACTTAGGTAGGAGCTTATCAGTGACTATATTCATTTTTAGGGAACTCTTGGTAGTTAGCCCTACTGATTATTAGTCCGTTGCTTTGATTTACAAAATCGCGCATTGCAATTCTATGGGCTCCTGCTAAGAAGCTGCCAATGTCATAGTTGCTCTGCTGAGCTCATGACAGCTCAAAACTCCAAGTACTATGGGGCTGGGGACAGGGCAAGCGTCAGAGACTGTAGGTGCCCAAGAGGATGTGACACAGTTCATTTCAGAAGATGCAGGGCGCTCAAACCCTTTGCAGTCTCATCCCTTCAAGTCATCTACAGGATCCTTAGGAGATGGCTGATTTCTTGCCATGGTGTAGTTGGGTGAGGTCAGCAGCTCTTTCAGCCGTGATAGAGACTAAAGAAGCATCTGTGGCTGCACATTGACCCAAAGGCTTCTTTTACAGTGAAGAACCAGAGTCTAAGGGCCTATCGCTCTCTCTGGCTCTCCCTTCTGACCTCTGGTTCCCATGCCATTTGGGGCTGTCCCTACCTACTGCATAAAGGCAAGTTGCTGGTGGAATTGATCCACCTACAATTAGGGACAAAGAATCTCAATGTTTAAAGGGGCTCAGAGACTGTGTCCTTCTACCTCCTCATTGCTCAGATTGCCATACTGAAGAGCAGAAGGTGAGGGAACTTGTCCAAGGTCACTTGGATAGGAAACTGCAAAGATTACAGCTGTCTGCAGCTCAGTACTCCTTTCCCTTCATCATTCCTCCTCTTCCAACACTGTCTGTGCCCACCAGTGGACAGTGAGGGACTCAGTTGCCTCCAGGATACGTAGGTGACACAAGCGCACAGGCGTATTTCAGAAATGGGCAGGGAGGGAATCTGAGAGCACTTGCCCACCGAAAGTAAGCAGCTCGAGCCAGTTACTGCCACATGAAAACACAGGCCCAGCGTTGGCAGATATTACTTTTTTTGTATGAAAATTCCCAAGTTTTAAATGTTGCCTCAAATGAAAAATGGTCGTGTGAGATAAACAAACATGTTTATAGGTCTGATGGGGGCCATGGGCCACCAGTTTGAAAACTCCACCGTTTCAAGCTAAGTTGTGCCCCACACTGACTTTTCTCATTTTTTTCTCAGTTCACTTAGTTTGAAGTCATCCCTTTTCCAGCCCTCCTGCCTGGAGCAACATCTGCTCTTCTATCTCTGACCTACTTTCGTTCCTGCCATTCTTTTCGCCTGTTATGTATAACCTCTCTCCGATATCCAGGCCAACTTAAATGTCTTTCAAGATCTAAGTCAAGTCACACCGCCACCATGCAGCCTTCCTTGGCAGTCTAAGTCAGCCAAGGTACCCTTAGTGAACAAGGCATTTGGGGAACAAGTCCATTTGGCGCTCAGCTAACAATCTATGGCAGGTAGTGGGCACACTCAACTCCAGTTGCATACTCAATCACCTGGAGAACTTTAAAAAGCACTGCCCTCTGGGCCTCACCTCCAGAAATTCTGATTTAATTGGCCTCAGCTGGGACCTAGGTGGTCTTTTTTTTTTTACACTCCAAGGTGATTCTAATTTGCTAGAATGGACAATTATTGAGGTGGTTAATGATACCTTACTCACAGGCTTCTTTTGATTAATCAGATTGTAATCAACTAAAAATTTAAAAGGCTGGGAGGGGCTTTATATTTACATATTCCCCACTGAGGAATGGCAAAGAATATTATGTCTAATAGATGGTCCATGGATGCATGAAACAGCCAGTAGTTTTCTAGTCCACAAACCTCCAATGAGCGTGCATTTCTGTTAGAGCTGTTTATACTTTGTCACTTCCCACATTAAGGGTTCTTGTTTTTGTCCAGTTGTGAGGCATAGCCCATGCCTGAAACGGTCTAGAAAAAGGAACTGGGGTCATTTGGGCCAGAGCTGTTGCTTATCTTCTCTGTTTCCAGATATTTGCTGATGACCCTGGTCACAACAGCCTTAGATAACACTAACGAGACAAGAAGGGATAGGCATGTTCTGCCAGGGCAATGGGAGAGGAGCAGCTTGACACTCTATGTCAATATTGAGTCCGTAAAATATTTCCCTCCTTTCTGAGCCAGTAATCTTGGTCTCAGGAATCAACTCCAGTAACAGAACAGAATATGAAATACTGGAAATATCTGGATGCATATAAATATTTATTGCAATTTTACCAAATAATAAAATGGAAATAACCAAAATATCCAACTCTGTACGGCAAAATATCATGTATGTAGCCATTAAAAATGTTTCTAAAATACCCATTGAGAGTTAAATTGATTTTATAATAAGTTCATTTATTTATTACTTTATTTATCTTTTCAATAAAGTACATGTTTATTGAAATCTCCCATGTACAAGGCATCAAGATGATATATCCATCATCTAGATGGTATATTCCTAAATACCGTGAAATTTTGCTGCTCTTATGAAAGTATCTTTTAAATTTTTTAATCATATTTTCCAAGTGGTTTTGAGGAAAGCCACCAGATTTCTATATGTATTTTCCACTTACTTTAGTAATTTCACATACTTAAAATAGCTTTTATATTCAAGTTTCTTCCCTAGGCTTGTTCTTTAGGTAAGTTCCTCTGCAAGAAGTAATTCTGCCTCTTGGATTGTAAAACAGTAGTATTTCTTACTTCTATTTGATGTGCGTTGTTTGCCAAGAAGTTGACAATGATGTAATACCGTTTTGGAAATAGAGGGTATCATACTCATCTTCTGATTATAAAAGGAATGTTTTACTAATATTGTCAACTTCAGTTGTGTCAGAGAAAATAGAGAATAGTGGACTAATTTGAGACATATTTTGGAAGTAGAGTCTATCAGACATTGATAGTTCAGATAGCTTAGATATGAGAAAAAAGAAGGAAACAAATATCACTCCTAGGTTTCTATCTTGAGCAACTAGCTGACTGGTAGAGTCATTTGCTAAGACAGGGAAGCCTGTGCATACAGGGTTGGGATGGGAGTTTTGGGTCATAGATTCTACTTCAGACATTCAAAGGTTGAGATATCTATAAGAAAGACAAGCTGAAATATCAAGGAGGCAATTGGCTGTATGAGTATAAAAATAGAAAATATTAATTGGAGTCACTAGTGTAGATCTGGTATTTAAAACCCAAGGAATATGTGAGATCACATCTGTAAAGAATGTGACAGAAGCTGTCAGACAGAGGGGAAAAGGACTTAAGAAAGAGCTCCAAAGTGTTCCAACATTTAGTATTTGGCAAAATTGGAGGGAGATAGGAAATTTCTCATCAATCTCTCTTTATATTTATCTTTCTATATATATGTGTGTGTGTATATCTATATATATGCACATAAAGATTATATATATATCACTTTGTACATTACTCTTACAGTATGTACGCCATTATTTTGTGTTTTTTTCTTTAAGTATCTGTGCCTGTGCTAGAATGTAACTCAGTGGCAAGCATTTCTCTTATTCACCTCAATATCCACAATATTGTTTATTTGTTTGGGTGCTGAATAATGGATGGATGAATAAGTAAATTAATGAATAAAAGTTAGATAGAAAGATGTTATATAAAATCCTAGCAAGCAAGATCCAGTAGTACTATGGATTGAATATCTGTGTTCCCCCAAAATTCGTCCATTGAATGCTAATCCCCAATGTGATGATATTTGGAGGTAGGGGCCTTTAGGAAGTAATTAGGTCACAAGGAGGATGTCCTCAAGAATGGGTTAACTCCTTATTGAGTAAAGAGGAGGCGAGGGATCTCCTTCCGCCTCCCTCCTTGTCTGTGTCTCTTCCTCTCTCTGCTTTCCACCATATGAGAATACAAGAAGAAGATGGTCATTTGCAAATCAGGAAGCGAGCCTTTACCAGACACCCAATCTGGAGGTGCCTTGATCTTGGAGTTTTCAGCCTCCAGAACTGTGAGAAATAAATGTCTGTTGTTTAAACCATCCAGTCTGTGGTATTTTGGTTATAGCAGTCTGAACTAAGACAAATAGTATGCACAAACTTTTTATTTCTTAACCAAGAAGCTTTTATCCCAGTATTAAATTATCATTCAGCATAAGAATGGCTACCAATGTGCTTTATCATATTACAGATTAAATGATAAAAGCAATGTGGTCATCTTGTAGAAGAAGGAAAAACATTTGGGAAAAAACTCATTTACTTAAAGAAGCATTGATAGCAATCTAGGAATAAAAGAGAATCTCTTTAATCTGATAAAATGTAACCCTTCAAAATACATATCAAAGCTTACACATGTTGGCAAAATTTTAAAGGCATTCTCATTTAAATTAGGAGCTAGAGGAAGACCTTGGAATCAGCACTATTATTCCTTGATCTAATCCAATGAAGTAAAATAAGGAAAAGAAATAGAATATACTAGAAGAGACAAAAGTATAATAATTTGCAGGTAAAACTATTTTCTACACAGAAAATCTAAGATAATCTACAAACTATTAGAACCGAAAAACAGAGTTTAGTAGGTTTGTTTGATAATAATCAGTATCCAAAAACCAGCAGTTCTTCAGTTCACAATTCATAACTATTAGGAGTTGTAACAGAGTAGAAGTACTTTTCGTAACAGCAGAGTGATCCCTGCAGTATGATTTCACGGACGCAAAGCCTAAAGACAAGCAAAACGTCACTATTGTTTTGATGACAAAAAAAAGAAGTGAAGTCTGGAACATGAACTGGAGAGATAGACATCAAATCTGTAACAGCAATTGCTTCTAGAGAGGGAGGGCAATGAATGGGGAGCTTGTTTGATGTACAAAAGTGATTCCACAAAAGTAAAATTCTGTTTTTAATTAAAATAATATGAGCCAAAATTTAATGTTTATTATTTCTGTTTTGAGTATATAAGACTTTGTTACAGCATCTTATGTAATTTTTTTAAACACAAAGAAAGAAGAAGGGGTGGGCTGGAGGGGATAGAATGTCAGGGCTCAAGGCAAATGCAGAGGGACTGGGGGCAGGGTTTGAGTCCTCACTGAGGCCTGATGCGCTTAATCAGGAAGGCAGCCACCCAGCTGAGCGGATCCAGGAAACCGAGCCTGGAGAGGCCAGCTGGCTTGTCTTCCTACACGATGGGGGAAAGGTCCCTCCCAAAAGGCCACTCCAACACTAGCCACTGCTGGACATGCAGCTGACACTGATGGCTTGCCTTCATTTAGATAAGACTGGCTGGTTCAGGAGCGAGTATGAGAGATTCTGCATGTGGAGAACATTAGCAATTCTATCTTACAACAAAATAAGCAGCTTCCCCATTTCTAAAGATGACTATTAATGTCTCATTCCAAATGCTCTTAAACACAGAAAAAAATTATATGTCTTTGAAAGCGCTTATTGAAAATACTTGAGAGGGACCATGAGGGAGCTGTCTGGATTACATGAAGAGTTCAGAGTTGCTAATCCAATTCTCAGTATTTATTGACAGCCCGGTCGGTGCCATACCTCGCAAGAAGGAAATATTCTTGACTCTCTCTCCGCCAAAGCAGATGGTGAGTAGCTTAAAAATTTGATTTGTCTCGAACACTCCCTTTTAGGGCAGTGTGGTAGCTTCCATTTATGACTTTGACAGGTAAGATGTAATGTTCAATTTTGATGCAGAGCTTTTCACCCCGAGGCACGGACATCTGGGTAGCAGTGGGGTTCACACACAGCACGTGGGTGAGAAACGGGGTCCTTTTTCCTCCATAAGCCCTTCTGCTTCATCTGCCTTTCGGAAGACTTTGAACAACACATTCCAAGTTAGGGAATTGGGTAATTTTATAATTTGCTGAAATTTTTAAAATGTCTAATTTGTTCCTGGAGAGTGTGTCCTTCAGCCTACATATCTAATATTATTGAAATATCCGGGTGTGTCAAAATCTACCCACAAAACAAAATAAGTTGACACTGACATGTCCTCAGCATCCAGTAAAGGACACTCTGTGGAACCTGCAGTACCGGGGACGTGTGACTGGGGACACAGCCCTGTGAGATTTTGTTTGCTCTACATAAAGAAGCAAGTTAGACATTTTTTTCAAATTCCTATGCCAGAAAATGTGTTGTTTTTCCTGAAGAAGTGACATTTTTGTTGTTCTCTTACGAATGTTTTGCTCAGACATGAGCGTTTATGTCTGTCATCCAAGTGCATGAGGGGGAATGCCATCAGCTCTGACTTGCTGTGTGTCCTTGACCAAGTCCCATATCTCACTCTGCCTCAGTTTCCTCATTTGTACAAACTGCATTACTGACAGTGTCTTTATATAAGGTATTGTTGAAGATCAAATGAGTTAGGACCTGTAAAGTGCTCAGAACAGAACCTTGCTTGCAGCATGCGTTTGATAAATAGCCGTCATCATTAGACAGAAAGCGAGTCGTGTAATGAACATATTTCCTATTTTTCGTTTGGCTGAGAGGAAGCTCAGAACTGAACGTGCAGTTCAACAGAAGTGGTTGTATGGGCTTCACAGTCTGAATATTGATGTGCTAGACTCCCCTCCACTTTGTATTTTTCAAGCCTTTGCTTATAGCCTCCTACGTTTTTCTTTTTTTTTGGTATAAATTCTTATCAGGTCGCCTTAAATTTTTTGAAGAAAGAAGACTGAAACAGAGCATGCGTATTTGTCCCTGTGCTGGAAGTGCCCTAAAGTGAATGGTGGATGAGCAGCACCCCCACTTCCACTCAATTAATGAGGGAACAAGGACACCCAGCCAGGCACCGGAGGAATGCCTTCTGAGACACCGATGTCTGATTTGCACTCAAAAGCGTGTTCTTGCAGGCCCAGGGCGACCTTGCTTGGAAGGGAGAAGGGTGTTCAGAGACCAAAGTTCACTCGGGCAAGACAGTAGGGGGCACAGTTGAATACTGGGGGAGATGAACGCCTCTCTGTAAACCTGCATAAAATAGACTGTAATAAAATTCTCATGGAAAAGTCACAGGGTTCGTCTGAGAACGCCTCAAGGGAAAATGCATTCACTCAAAATCTGACCCTTGGTATTAATCTGTCTTTACAGAACTCAGACCTTCATCTAATCACTTAACTTCTCCAAGTCCCCATTCGCTAGAAATAACACCAGCGCCAGCCATTCCAATGGAGGTGGAGGTCTGAGTGAGTGGAGGGTAAAGCATGATTTCTAAACTCAAAAGCATTCACACGTGTGAGGCGTCATGACTATTATCAATTTCTTCATTGCAGTTCCTTTCTAGAGGACAGTCCCTTCGCATCTGAAGACAAGCTGAGCCTGAAACTCTTCCCCCTTTGCAGGTAGCAGCGGCCTCCCATATGCTCCTTCGTCAGAGGAATGAAAGGAGAGGAAAAAAGGAGACCGTATGCAGGGAATGGTGCAGCGGAAAGCTTTGCAATTGTCCCTGCCTCTGTTCGCTCACTCGCAGCCAGCCCGGCTAAGGGTCATTAGCTTAATGAGCTATTGTATTTTTTTCTCTTTCTCTAAAAAGTCTGCTGAAACATCCTCCCAGGAGCCAAATGAGGAGGCGAAGAAATAAACAGCAGCTGATGGCTGAGGGAGCTTAGCCAGAGAGCCCTTCAGCTCAGGATGGCTGTGCCTCCGTGTGTGTGTGTGTGTGTGTGTGTGTGTGTGTGTGTGCTTGTGTGTGTATAAGGGTGAGGGGATGGAGGAGAGGGTAGACAGACAGGCCTGCAGATGAGTGAGTCTTCTAATAGTGCACGTGGTGTGAGCAGCCCTCCAGAAGTGGCTTGCCCCAGAGGTGGCTCTGGGTTTCGAGAAAGTCAGGCGAAGAGGTGAAGTGAAGATGGGATGTTATTCCCAGACCAAAGTGATCATGGAAAGCTTGGGACCTTCCCCTGTTAAAGGGTCTTACTTTTAGACACAGTGTTGGGCAGGCACAATGAATTACTTGACCCACAGTGGTTCTCTACAGATGCCTGGGGGAGGACTGAAGGAGCCTGCCCACTGGCCTCCTGGTCAAAGGGAGCTGGAGAGACACATCCGGGCTTCGCCCTGGGCCCACTTGACCCTGTTCCAGATCTTCACTATCCGTCCCCTCCCAAGACCAACCCTGCAAACTTCGGGGAGTTTCTATATAGGCTCATTGTTAGAAATGTGAAAACTGAGACAGATATCAAGAAGAGAATGGAAGTCACATATAGTCTTACAATCCTAAGACAACCTTATTGACATCACAGTATGTTTATCCCAGATACGTAGTCTCAAAGATTTGGCTGTTTGTGCTCCCTCCACATGACATTTTAGCAATTTCTCAAAATTCTACCAAATTTTTTAAAACTAAGTTTAAATAATCTCCTCTGCTACACATGTTCTATGACATGTTTAATCTTTCCTCTGTTGTCGAACAGGGACGGGCTCCATTATTTCATCACACACCACTTAGTGATTACCTTTGCATCCCACTACACACATATATGCAGGTATCGTGATTTCGTTGTCATTGATTACTAGAAGTGGAATTACTTGGTTAAAGTATAAATTCTCAAAATGTGCACAAACACACTCCCCAAGCTTTCCAGAAAGGTCTTGTAATTTTTATTCCCTTCTGAAGTGTATTAAAGTGCTAATTTCATCCCACCTTTCCAACCTTGAATAGCATAATTTAAAAATGATTTTCTATCTTGAAAGACCCAAAATGCTATTTAATTGCTTGAATGTGAACCTTTGTTTCTCATGTGCAGGTCTTTGGCCTGGAGAGTTCACCGGGATCACATGGTAAAGAAGAGTCTCAAAGGAGAAGAACGGCCCAGTAAAGCCCTGGTAGCCAACCGCGTCGCCCCCACCGACCTGCACCTGCAGCTTCCCGTCACCCCATGGGCCTTCTGCAGGGGTGCAGAGCAGACCCCAGACTGCGTGTCTCCCCAGGAAGAGGCCTCCGCAGGTTTTCCAGGAGCCCAGGTGAGGGAAGCTACGTGGCTCTAGAAGGACTGGAGGCCTCTCCTGCTGAGACCCAGCGCAGGACCAGGAAGAGCTGCAGGTGCCTGTGAGGATGGGGAGAAGTCACGCTCTTGTCGGGCGGAGAAGGGCCTCCAGGCCAGGGGCTCTGACTTTGTCCTGATGCTCTTCCTCATCTCCTGGGATCCTGACCCAGAGGAGACATGAGAGGAGAAAAGGGTGGTTGATTCAGAGCTCCCCTCTCCCCTTTCTGCAGCCTCTTGTGTCCTCATCACCCTGGTTCAGGACGCCCTCTCCGAGCAGCCCTTTCTGAGTAGACTCTCCATCCAGGGGCTCCTGCAGCACAGCCTCCTTATCCCGACCTATCACGTCACGCTGTGACTTTTGGCTATTTATCCTTCTCTTCTGAGAAACTCTATGTGCCTCGAGGGCGAAACCATGTCTTATTCACTTCCCTGCGACGGAGCACAGTGTCTGGCACACAGTGTGTGGTGAATCAGTGAATGGAGCAGGAATTTTCAGAGTCCCACCCACACGGCATCACCCCCCCTTCCCCCCGCCGTGGGTTTGTCCGGCTCACCTTCTTCACGGGAGCCCTGCAGCTCGGTAGGAACTTCTGGGTGCAGGCTTGGTGGGGCGGCCTTGTTTCCCTGGGCAACCTGCTTTCTCTTTCAGAAAGCGTTTCTCATTTGCAGTTCTGGGGCCTGCAACTTTTGCCATATGTCGGTTGTCTCTGCCTTCGTGATCCCAGCCATATTAATGTTATAATTAGAGCCAGTATTTATACAGATTTTCTTCTGAGCAGCTCCTCGTGCTTTGCAAGAGTGATTTACTTTATCGTCCCTGCATTTCTGGTTCAGGATATTATTCCATTTTCCTTTGGGACATAGATTGGGAGAGAGAAGGGAAGAGAGGGACGTGATGGAGACAGAAAAATAAAAGGAGGAGCTGTCGTTTGGGAAGTAGCCCTCCAGCTCCACGGGCCAGAGCATCTCTGAAGTCTTGCGTTGTTGACTCAAGGGTGATGTTCAGGCATGACTATTTGTACTAAACTCATTTACTACAACTGGCATTCTTCATAGGCCTCTACTTTTACTTGATTGTGTTATTGGACGATATTAATACAGGATATGAAAGATCTTAATACGCTGTGGTTTGGCGAGTTTCTTCTAAGTAATGTTTCGGTCACAAACAACCCCACTCAAGCCTCTGTGATTTATAACAATCAAGGCTTGTTTCTTGCTCACGCTATTGACTCTGGGTCCGCTCTGGCTCTGCAGCCCTGCTCAGTGTCCCATTCCCATCCTGGCGTCGCGGATGAAGGGGCAGCGCCTGTCATGCTCACGGCAAAAGGGAAAAGAGCCACGGCTAAGCTGCCTGGTGGGAGTGGGGCACATCACTTCTTCTATGTACCAGCCCACGCCAGTGGGGTGGGGACGTCCATCCTTCTCTCAGGGAGGCACTGCAAACCACACTGCGATGGGGAGGAATGAATATCCTTTTATGGGGCTGACAGCAAATAACAGGCAGTGATAATGACGCTCTACCACATCTATCTACAGTTCCTTTGAACTGTTTCCATTCTTCATCCCAATTCTGCTTTCCCTCTCTCTTCCTCATGGTGACTTGCTATCTCTATACCATCCCTAAGCCACATCCTCACACATACAGCCTCTCCTCCTTCTGAATCCAGTGCTCAGATTTCCTCTTTGCATTCTTTGCAGTTTCCCGAAATGGTTTTCCACCTTGTTCCTGTGAAAGTAAATCAGCCCATTATTTTGTTTTGCAAATAACCACTTATTAAAAATCTAAATATCTTTTTTCTAATCATATGAAATCAAAAGTAGCAAGACATGGTCACAAAATGGCTGTTGCATCTCCAGGCATCAGAAGGTAGAAAAGGAATTTTTAAAAAGGCTTCTCCATACAAAACTTTGCATTTTATTCAGGAAGGGGAGACTTTCCCAGAAGATTATCTACTTATAGCTCATTGGACACAACTGTCTTATACGGCTACTGCCAGCTCAAAACTAGACGTGAAAATTAAGCATTGGGCTTCCCTGCCTCTATACAGGAAGCAAAGGGAAGATGAATAAGAATGGGTGTTGGGTGAGTCATCCTACAGTGTCTGCTACCATTGCTTTTTTAAAGTTTTCATCTGAAAATTTTCTCATCAAAAAAGCAAAACAAAAAACCATGTTATTAAGAAACCTGGAAGTATAAGTTAAATGGCAAAGGGGAGCATTAAGGCAGCACAATATTGTTCAAAGACCATGTCATAAGACAGACCAGTTAAAGCAATGCCTGTAATTTTAGTTATGAGTTTTGAAACCTTGGGAAAGGTCTTTGGGCTTCAAGTTTTCTCATCTCTGAAAAGAGATAATACTGTCAGTCTTTGAAAATTAGCAGCTGTGAGTTATACTTTGTTCTAGGTAGGATGCACCATATCACACATGGGTCAGCGGGTACACACACACACACACACGAGGAAAATCAATGATGTTTGAGCAAAACTCAGTGTCCAAGAGACCTAATTCTACCTCTGAAGATCATTTGCTGTATCATGAGCTATTCACATACCTCCTTGATCCCCACTGATGTGTAGACCTCAATGGCCACTGAGGATGTTCCAGGAGGTGTAGTGCACAGGGCCTTGCACACACGATGCAAACATGTTGATTTGCGCAAGAGTGAATGCCTTCAAAGGGGACCCAAAGGCTTGGGTCAACAACTCTTTCAAAAGACATCCTAGACCCCCAAGTTCTTCCCACCTACGCCACCTTCACGCTACTTCCAATCCCCTCCAATCCCACTCACCTGGAGAGCTGTAACAAGCTCCTCGCTGACCTCTCTGCTTCAGCTGTCCTGTCTTCCTTCCACTTACTCTCCCCCAGCAGCCAGAAAGCCCTTCTATAATTAATTAGATCACATCATTCTTCTGCTGAAGACCCTCCACTGGCTTCCTCTCTCACTCAAAATCGAGAGCACTGCCAGCACTAGGAGACTCCTCCTTTGGCTGAGCCCTGAACCCAGGCCTCAGCCCCCACAGCTCCTCCTCTTTGTTCTGTGGACTGTTTTGCTGACCCTCAAACAAACCAAGCAAATTCCTACGCCAGGGACTTGCCCTGCTCTTCATGGATATCTGCATGGCTCATTCTCCCTTCATTCAGGTCTCAGCTTAGAATTTCTTCTTCAGAAACATCTTCACATTACACACTTATCTGTTGATTTATGGACTGTCTCCTCTGCTAAGAGGTAAGTCCATGAGGGGAGCAACTTTGTCTCTTTTCTTCACTAGAATATCCTCAACACTAAGAATCGTGACAGGCACATAGTATTGTTGGAGGAGGTCGTGGAAAGGATGTGACCGCCAGTTGACCTGACAGCTGAAGCTGGGCAATCAGAGACTCCTCACGCCTCCCCTGTCCTTGGAATGTGCATTCCGCCCATTGTTCCCAGTGGGAGCCATTTTCAAGGACACAGCCTTGAGAAAGCAATGTGTTGTTGAGACCATCTGGACGGTATACGTGACTGAACCTCAGGTTTAGGCATCTATGGAAACTTTTAAGATTCTGGCTGGTGAGGGTGGAGATATGCTTGTCTTGCAGCAGCCCAAGGCAGCTTCATATATAAGCTCCCTTGCTTGTTCAACCCGCCATCCACCCATCTGGAGTGGTCCCTCTCTCGTAGGTCTCTCTTGCTCTTCATATGTGGAGGCCAGTTTCCTAATCAACAAGTATACACTCAGGAAATATTATTGAAGAAAAAGTAAATGAATTAAAAAAGGGACAAATGAATCAATCCAAGAGCAGTTCCTGATCTCCATGCCCTTTCATTTCTGATGATTCAGTTTATATTGATTGATCCCGAAGAGGCAAAGTACTAAAGGCTAATGTTTGTGTAGTGGTACAGTTAAGACAATGTTTTACATCTGCTCTCACAATGGATTCTCTCAATGGCCTTAGCAATCTTGTCAGGTTGGCAAGGTAGGCAGATTCCAGCGCTCAAGATCTGGGCTGAGACCCAGGTGTTTCCTAAGCATACCAAAGTTTTAGAACTGCGGCACACAAGGACATGCTTCTGTCCTTTGTTTACAGATGGCTTCAGCACTCCATTCCATTCTTTCTCTTAGTAATGGCCTCTCAGATTTGGCTCCTATGTCTGTCTCAACAGCCCCCAATTGATGCAATCTAACAAGTTTTAATAGCCATGTTAGTATTCATGTTGTTATTTGTTGAATGTGAATGTAACTAAGATTTTTACTCTCAATTTTTCCTTCTGTAATTGCTGATTCCTACATCCTGTGGGTGAGGAGCAGAGGGAGAGAATTTTCTCTGCCTTTGAAGCATTCAAGTTCAATCTTGGCATCAGCCATGTCATGTCAGATCTTACACATTTTTAAGGTTACCAACTGCTTCGTGATCTTCCTCTATAATATGCTCTGAATCTCTGTGTTCTCTCTGCTCGAGAAGTTGCTTCCAACCTTACTAGTTCTATGTAAACTTCATCATTCAAGTTTGCTCATCTAAAAAACTATGTCCTTTTCAATCAGTACAAAATGGTGATGCTAAATCAATTTATCTTATCTGCGTCGGGGAGGCTATCCAAAAGAAATTTAAATTTTTATAAAAAAAAATCTTCTTTATTGTAATTCTTTGGGTTCAGGATCCTTATAACTCATAGAGTTTAGAAGAGGCTGGAAAGAGCTTTAGCTGCCCCATGCCCCAAGCCCTCCCCCTCATACCCCTACATGTAAAATTGCATGAAACCAGAGTATCTGCAATTGCACAAATTGAAGATAATCGCCCCTCCTGAGTGGTCCAGCTCCAACAAACTCAGTCCCTTACTCTGTATACATTTTTATGGGCCACTCTCTGAGTGAGTAAAAGGTATCGGGAACGTTGTATACATCTAACATAATTGACTCTGGCAATGATCCTACGAGGTATCTGTAATCTGGAGATGACAACACTCACACAGGAGCTCATTCACTCATCCGAGGCACCAACTGTACAGATCTGAGCTCCAGGATAGTCAATGCCAAACCCAGTTCTTACCACCGTCCAGTGAAGACGTCCTCTAATTCAGCTGTGCATCTCCGAGAGGATTATGACAACACCTAATGGCTTTACAGAGATTTTGCATAGGGAAAACTTGTAAACTATAAAAGCACTCAAAAGTATTAGCTGTTTCTTGTAACCATGTTCTGTGAATGAAAGAATAAATGACTAGCCCTGTTTACTAGCAAATTATTTTGTCTTCATCAAGTCCTAACTTGCTGCCCTTGAATTTTGTTTAGCTTAGGAAGAAAATCATCCTCAAAATTCGTATTTTGTTTCATCTGATCATGTTAGGCAATATGGGATTGATCTGTGCCATCTAAGAGTTCTGCATTCATTGACATATTTAATTCTGTATTTTATTATTAAAAGCAACATTAACGATACACTGATACACATGATAACCTCACTTAAAAAATGCATCCAGTGGGGTATTTTTTTTTTTTCTAAAGATCCTGTATTCTTCATTAATTCAGCTAGCAAATACCACCCCATCTGAAAGCAGGTATATCTGGCAGATGGAATCAACGTAGTAAATGAAATGTATCAATAGCGTAGGCAGGCTGCAGAGCGCTCACCACCGAGCTATTTTTGGGCAGTTCAGCAGATTTCTTCTTTCCATAATAAGCAAATTTTCTCCACAGAATTTTAAATTTAACTGATTTTTTTCCTCAACAAAATAAAGTTACTCCAAAAAGGAGCGTCTATTAACTCTTCGCCATAAGTTACTTTTAGGATCAAACTTCAGAAGGAGAAAAGGATCAAGTTTCAGTCTTGGATTCTACCTGACACTCTACAGTATATTATTACAATGATCTTAAAGTAAAAAGTTGACCTAATGGATGTAAGAAAAGGTTGAAAAGTGGCTACGCTGTTTTTCTCCTAAATAAACAAGCAAAGTTACTGTCATCAAAGGAAAAAAATCAGCATCATTTTAATATAGGATGTTACCATTATTAATAACTGAGGAATAGTGCTCTTTATACAGCACTTTTTAAGTAGATTATTACAAGTATGGGGGCCAGCCCAGTGGCGCAGTGGTTAAGTGTGCACATTCCACTTCGGCGGCCTGGGGTTCCCGAGTTCGCATCCCGGATGTGGATGTGGCACGGCTTGGCAAGCTGTACTGTGGCAGGCATCCCACATATAAAGTAGAGGAAGGTGGGCACGGATGTTAGCTCAGGGCCAGCCTTCTTCAGAAAAAAGAGGAGGATTGGCAGCAGTTAGCTCAGAGCTAATCTTCCTCGAAAAAACAAGTGTATCAATTGGAAGCAAATAGTCGGTTTGGCTTTAGGTGTGTGAAGCTGATGAAATGTTAGCAGCGGACTGGAAATGAGAAAACCTGATTTTGTTCCTCGGCTGTCACTCCCTAGCTCTGTGATCTCTGGCAGGACACCCCCCACCCCCAGTCCTCAGGTTTCCATCTGTAAAATGAGAATAAAGAAACTCCTTATATTTGGATGGCTATCAAATGAGAACAAATCTCCCCAAAACATAAATCTAATCCATTTTATCCCCTCATTAAAATATGCCCGTTGCCTTCCCATCGTCCTTATTGTAAATGTAACTCCCTCTCCCTGGGCGGGCCCCTGCTGGGGTCTCCAACACCCTGTTTGCCTCTCTGCCTTTCCTGCAGTCAGGGACAGCTGTGCTAAAGCAATCCCATTCCTGGGAGGGACCAGCCTCTCGGTCTTTGTGTGGTGCTGTTTGTTGTAGGAACAGGTTGGAGGGGCAGACTTTCTTCCCAGGGCTTTCCTCCTGAGGCCTCGGTGCCCTCTCTCCCCCGCCCAAGACCGCTGTGAAAGTTGTATTTAGGAGCACGGAGAAGGTGAGGGAAGATTGTGAAGCAGCCTGTTCTGTGTATAGTTAGAATACATAAGCAGGATAAATTCACTTTGATAAAATATCTAAGATCAGGGTACAGCATTGGCTAAAATTGTTAAATTAGATGTGGATATTTTGCTTGTTGGAAAACTGCCTCTACTGTTACATGTCAATCATCTGTCAAGACTGGGGCCTGACACAGGCTCCCTCCCCCAAGTGAGTGGAGTGTCTTCCCTCAGGGCAGATAGGACGGTGAGAACCAGACCCCTCCTAGGCTAGGGGTTCAACTGTTGGGCCTGGTGGTCCAGGCTTCTGCTGGCCCGTCCCACATTTGGATGACACACAACTGAATGGATAAGGGAAAGGACGGAGGGAAGTCAGAGCAATGGCAAAAAGCCCTCTCTCTGTGGAATTGCAGAACGGGCGCTCCTACCACCTGGTTTCAAAGCTCAGCACAGAGCCAACAGAGCAGCCTGGGATATGCTCGCTACTCAAAGGGAGTCCTTCCCTTCTTTCTTCTTTCCTTCCTTCCTTGACTGTTGGGGGTCAGCTGAGAGCCAAGGAGGCATGCGCAAGCCCCATGCTGTGGCCATTTAGCCCTTTGCTGCAGCTTGCCTTCTGTCCCTGGACGCAGAAGGATGGGAGGAGGAGGAGGGAAGCACGATGAAGGAGCTCCTTAGAGAAGCCACTAGTCTCTACCGCTTGACACTCACCTTTACCTGACACAGAGGGAGCTGTGCCAGAGGAGAGACAAGGAGCATCAATGCCGCTGCCCCTTGCCAAGATCAGTCTTCACTTGTGACTTACAATTCAGCTCTGCCCGGAGACCTTGGGAAGTACGCCTGTCATGCGCTCCCATAGCTCTTCATACTTCCCCAGACATAGCATTCATCACACTTCATCGTAATTACTTGTTTGGCTTTTTCCTTAAATCATACACTTCCTGAGAGGAGGGCATGCCTGTCTCCTTCACTGTTGCTGGTGGATATAGTAGGATATGTATGTTGTTAACAAATGAATGAACATGCTCTAGGACTATTCCAGAACTCTAATGGAGTATTCAAAGATAAGTTGCTATTTTTAATCATTCAGAAGTCCTCTCCTGCTCTAAAATTCTGTAATTCTCTGTCATGTGAAGGAAATAATATAATCAATGCTGTGTAAGAATTTTAGATAATTCGGATGTCTAATCTTAAGGACTGAAAATCAGTGATCGCTGTCTTTTGCTATTTAGTGGCTGACTTGAACTGATTTGGCTTGATGATCAGATGGCCATTTTTCTTCCTAACCCAGCAGCACGGGTTAATTTATACAAACTCCAGCTCTTCCTATATGCAAACTTAATGCCAGAACTATTGATTACATAGCAGTTCCACATTGGCTATCCCATATTATCCCTGAGGATCAAAGTTTTATTGTCCAAGTTATGTACCTGATAAGGTTTTCATCCCCAATTTTAAAAAAAGCTGTCAAATGTTCTCCTTTTTTTACTTCCCTGTGGTGGAAAAGATGAGGATTCTTCAACACAATAGGGCCAAGAACGGCTTTCTACCATATGAAAGCAGTATTTGGTGGTGACATTTTGAAATCACAGTATCCAAATTACCTTCAAAAAATAAGTAAAACAGTCATCAAATCAGTCATTATACTAAAAACCAAAAATCTGTGGCTCCTGGCATCTGTGCTTTCCATTTCCTTCTCCCCTGTGAGTGCATGCACAGCTCTGGACTGTTCCAGGAGCCACTGAAGCATGTATTTTGCAGAGTTCCAGGCAGCTCATCTTATGCAAGTTATCTCCCATTGCAGCCCTAACCCAGAGATTTTAAGCACTGCTTGAGTGACTAAATTGGCCATAGATTTTCCACATACCCCTAATATTATTGCAGAGTTCCATTATCCTGTGGGCAATCGCTGGTGGGGAAGCTACATTTACAGCATGGCCAGAAAATGTTATATCCACAATACTTTATGCCTTTAAAATAGGGGGAAGGGAAAAAGAAAGAAAACTCATCTCTGAGTCATTGGCACTTCAGTCAAAGCAAAACATGGCCCCACTGCTGTGTAATGCATTATGTAGCATCAAACTGATGTTGCAGCTTCAGCAATACGTTGGCTGCACTGTACCCTTTCACGAACGTTTGAAAGCTGAATCCAGCACAGAGTTTGAATGTGCCTGTTCTGGAAGAGAGACAATGCTGAATGGGAAACAGGAATGCCAACGGTGCTGTGAGGGGCTATTACTCCTCTGCAGTTACGGAAGAGAAATGTGCACATTATGCCCTTCCAATTGCTGTGGGTCACACAGGGCTGAGGAATTATCTAGCACAGTATGGGAGAGAATGCAGAGGGCACTGGGCTTGAAGAAGGGGACCGGGATCATTGGGGTTATTGTGTCTCACCAGGGAAACATTTATAGAGATGGGAAAATCATTTGGGTTTACGTTCTTTTGGAGGTAAGGTACGCACCAGTCCCCTTAATCAAGTGCCTCTAAATAACAAAAGATCCTTCCTGGAATTCCAATGACGCTTGCCAGAATGGGTTGATCAGAAAATATCCTCACTTAAAAGAAAAAGGAAAACATGTTGGGTCACAGAAGGATGGGGTATTTTAGCACTGGTGACACACATGCAGTATCCTTAGTTCTCAAAAAGGACAACAGAAATATTATTGAAATGTCGTCATCCCTGTGTTAACCACGCCCCAAGGAACCTTTATGTGCTGACTCTGCCCTTGAAGAATAACTCATTTCAGAGTCCTTGAGGAGCACCATGGCCTAATTCTTAGAGTCAAATTCATAGTTGACAATTATTTCTACAAAACAGCATTCATTCAGTAATCAAACACGGGGCATATATAAAGCACCAGGAAGTGAGAAGGTGGTAGGCATGTAAAATTTGAGCTGATTTGGTATCTTTATATTTCTTTTCTTAGCATATTCTTTATGTTGTGTTATGTCTCAATTTGTAACCTATTTTGGAATATCAACATTACACTAAGTATTATGCAAATACAGGCGAGGTATTGATCCCAACACAATGATTAGATTTTTAAATGAAGAAAAACTAAGTGATTTGGCAAAAATCAGTGGTAGGATATCAGCGAATATTTTTTAATAAGTGAATAGATTATTTGAATTGCCCACTAAGGTTCCTACTATATCATTAATTTTCGTTTATTTTAAGTTGATGAATGGTCTAAATTCCTAGAAAGAATGTGAATTAAAGGAAATATTAAAAGAACAAAGGTAGAAATGACAAAAAGGATTACTAATGAACATTATAAATAAACTAGTCTTATGGTGTAATCCTGTATGTTCTCTTTGTAGCACATAGAATTATAATTACAAATTATGGGACTAGTTGTTTGTTATCCATCTCACATACTAGAATCTAAGGTCAGTCAGAGCAGGTAAGGTTTGCCTCATTCATTCCCGTCTTCCTAGTGTTTGTCACATAGTTAGTACCCATATATTATTCATCATTTCATTATCTGTCATCTGCTAGAGTGCTATGCTCAGTAACACCATCATTGTGAATAGACCTCTCCCTGGATAGTCAAATATCTCTGTGAGTTCTGCTATACACACATTGAAATTGCATATGAATAAGAAAGTTCAGTGATATATGTGACTCACTTCTCTCTCCATATTTCCTCATATCTCATTATCAATATGGTGGACAGATTGAGGCACCAAATAAATACACACATAAATCTTCTTGCTCATCTACATTTCCTGAATACTTACAGTTAACAGAGCTAAGTGATTAGTTTTGGCTGGTGATATTCCATAGAAATAACATGGGTCACTTCTGTAGTGAGGGAGTGAAAAGACACCTATGACTGCCAGCCCGGCTTTCCCTACCACAGTGACTAAGGGAGTCATGTGTTCTAGACGGTGTCATCACAAGATAGTGGAACCTCCACAGCCTGGGCTCCTGAGCGACTGTGTGGAGCAGAACTATCTGCCAATCCACATGAACCATTTCATGTAAGCCAAAAATAATCTTTATTGTTGTTGTATAAAGCCATGGAGATGTTGAAGTCGTTTGTTACTGCGATACAACATAGCCTCTTCTGACTAACACGGGCACAGACTTTACTGACTCTCCCTTCCCAAAGTGGGTTCAGTCCCTGTCACCTCACACCTTTACAGTGATCATGATTTCCTAGATGGTCTAGTGACCATCCGTCGCTCCTGCTCCACCTCATTCCCCTCGCGCTGCTGGAAGAATCATTTTAAGCTAGATGCTTGATCACGTCACTCTCCATTTCAAAAACTTTCAGTCACTCTCATTTGACTTTTAAGCCATGAGTATAAACTCCTTATTTAAGCATGTGAGTTCCTTCAAAATCTGGATCAAATTATAGATTCAGCCTCTTTTTTCTCCTTTGCATGATCCATTTGCTGTAGGAAACTGGTTCTTTCATTCATTCAATGAATATGTTTCCATTCTTTCTTTAGAGTACTAGAGGCACAGAGGTAAACAGAACAACAAGGTCCCTAGATCCTGAAGAACTTACATCTAAGAGCAGTAATGTCCAATAGAACTTTCTACAGCAATGAAAATGTTCTATGTCTGCATTTTCTGATATCGTAAGCACTACACATATGTGACTCTTGAGTACATGAAATGTGGCTATTGTGACTGAGGACCAGAATTTTTAATTTTATTAATTTTAATTAATTTTTATTTGACTATAAATAAGCCAGATTTGGCTTATGTTTACTGTATTCGGCCATGCAGTTCCACAGGGAGGAAATGGCGATTCAATTAAATAATCAATCAAACAATAAAGAAGTCAAAACTATCAGATTGTGACCAGTACTATGAACATAATTAAGTTAATAATAGAGAACAGGTTGAAAAGTTTATGTCATTGAGAGGATAGCTATTTCAAACTTTTGGGTCAGAAAATGCCCCCCTGATGAGCTGATATATGATTGGTAAGAGAGCGGCTCATGAAAACACTAGAGAAAAGTATATTCCAGACAGAGGGAATAGTGCAAAAGCAGAGAAGAATTTGACGTATGAGGGCAGGAGAAAGAATGGCAGTGTTGCTGAGCAGAGTGCGAAAGCAAGGGAAGAACCAAATGGGAGCTAAAATTTTAGGGCTTTGAATGCATGTTAAGGAATGGGCAACCCCTCTACTTACTATTTTTTGATAGTCTGACCAGTCGGAGCCCTAAGATTTTGTGATCAATGTTTTCAGGAAAACCTCTCTTGTCTCTTCTCTTCATAAAATATTTGTCCTTCGGGACCCTCTTATTCTGGCATGAAAACTTCTAATCCAAAATAAAGCAAAGAAAACTCTTTCTTATCTATAAGTAACTCTATAGTTACCTATAAGTAAACTCTTTCTTACCTAAACCTCTAAGTCTTATTTTCTGGGCCACTATGGAGCAAATTCTAAACTTTGCTGACTCTTTTCATACCAATTTTCATTTTATTTAATTTAGGTTTTTTCTATTTGTTCTGTGTTTTGGTTTTACGAATTTATGGTTCTCTCCCCAAGCAAATTTAAGCAACTTGAGACTGGAGCTCAGGCTGTTAATGGATTCTGCAATGTATCCAATAGAGTCAAGTTACACGTGGGCATTGGTAAGTCTTATTGATTAACTGCAATCTGTTAAAATTAGAATACATATATTCTTCTCCGACATTTTGTTTTGTTTTGTTGACTTAAGCACACATTTACTTTAGTTATTCTTAAATGTGAACCAGAGGTTGAGTTCCTCTGAGAAGCTGTGAGCCTCACAAAGGAAGAAATTCATTTTTGAATCCTCAGCACTTGGCACAAAATTGATCCTTAATAACATATGTGGAGTAATATAATTAAGCCATATCTTCAAAATGTATTATGAAAAACATAGAAGTTTTGGCATGCAAATCATCAAATGAAAATGGAGATGTGGCTTCATTTAATATCAATCCTGGTACCACCTAGAACCAGGACTTTAACACATTGTAGAAATTTTCAGTATTATTCTATTTCTCTTCATCTGTACCAAATGAGGTGTTTTCTCTTCATTAAGAAAGTTTGGAGGATCTGGAATCCTATGACTGTCTAGTTCACCAAGTTGACATAATTCCATTCTAGACTAGAAAATTTCATAAAAAGCTTGATGTACAAACTTAAACACATATTTCCAAATAAGCAATAGTATCCATTTCTGAAAATTCTCTTAGCTCTTTCTTATTATCTGAGATTTCTAACTCATTTTAAGGCTAGAAATAAATGTATGGCAGGGTGAGACGATGGAAAGAATATTAGATCACAAATCAGAAAGTGAATAAATGGCCAGACAGTAAACAACAATATATCCCATGACAAAGCTGCAGATAACTGATGATTAACAATGAGGCCAACTGGAAGAATGGGAGCTAAGTCTGACCACATGGCCATATTTCTGTTAATCATGTTGTAATTAGATTCGATTAAAGGCCATAAAGAAGAATTAAAGACGTAGACAGTGGCAGCTGGTGACTTGGTAGCATGACCCCCATGCCCTCTCAATCTTTATTACCCCAATTTTCCTGTCTCCAGCTACAGCCACCTGTTACCATCAAGCCCATTTCCAATCCCTGATACTCACCCTCATCGAAAGGCCTCCACTTATTTCTTCTGCGAGGCATATGCTGTCTTGTCTAAAGGAAGCAAGACTGAATTGCAATCATAGAGCTGAATTCTTATCCAGGGTTCACCACCATTATCTCTGTAGATCTTGATGCCACTCAACCTCTCCATTTCTCAGACCACAAGACAGAGAAAACATCCCCAGCTCCTCACATACATTGTTCTGACAGTGATAAGGGCCACACATAATTCTGAGTTGGCGTGTTGTAAGCTCCCATACTGGCACGAATTGTAGTAGTGTCTTCTGAAGTATGTTCTATAATTGTTAGTTCTATAAATGTTAATAGGCATTATCAACAATAGAAGATTCCTTAGTAAAATAGGATGGGAAAATCTTGGGGTGAACAATGTCAGGAAGGTTCCTCTAGTGCAGCGTTCCTCACTGCCTCCAAAGCCAATATGCACTGCAAAGGCTCCAAGAAGGAGAGAGAATAGGTGGCACTTTCCAAATTTACTTAACAGTAAAAACTTCTATTTTGTATAGCACATCATGTCCCCAGCATCTTGAGTTACTTTAAATCATGTTTTTTGATGAATGCACTGCTTGCAATGCATCCTATAGAAATCTGTGAAGTCCCTCCCATCTGTACAATGTGATGAGGCTGAGACCTATATCACTGATGAGTGAGAGGTTTGCAGGGTGGTTTGGGGGCAGGATGTTGGCCCTGCCCCAGTTAGCGTCGTCTGCTTGTGTCTCCAAAGGAGAGTGGGATGGGGGCTCTTGGGGGTACATGGTGGTTGGCAAAGCAGCTCTCACTCCGGTCCTACCCTCCCTAGGGAACGGATCTGTCTCCCCAGCCAGTCCCACTACTTCAGGTAGAACAGCATAGCTTCCCTGTTTGATTTAATAGATAGTTAAAAATCAACTCTAAATATAGTGGAGTGTAACTGTGTAATGATATGTTTATGTTCAGTGAGGGGGAAAAGAAGGAAGTGAAAAGAGTAACAGTTAACAGTGTCACCTCCTGTTGTGCCCAAACTGTGAGATGCAGAAATTTGATACAGGATGAATAAAATTAAATTGCTGGTCCTTTTTGGCAAATTTTTTCTCCAGTCCTTAGCTGTTCTACTGAGGAACTCTAGATTTCACTTACCAGAGCTTTTGGGGAAAGAATAGAAAGCTGGATCCCAGCAGAAGACTTGCCCCTGGACCCCCCCCCACCCCACCCCCAACCACCATAGTAATCATCTGTCGCTCAACTACAGCAACGCTGGGACGCCTACAGGAACTCAAGTTTGAGCAAAGCAAGTCTGGACTTCATTTCCTTGGCCCATCAGTTCTAGATTGATGACCAGAAATCATTTTAGATCGAGGTGGCATAGAATCCTTGGAGTTGTCACAATCAGGTCCATGATGCAGTCTGAAATTCCCACTGTCCTAAAGAGGTCTGCTCAGGAGACTTCTGTCAGAATGATTGGGGTTTTCAGACTGTGTTCTCAGTCCATGAGGACAGGGAAGAAAACTGTTGTACCTAAAACATCATAATGGTTTTGCTTTCAACCTAATCCATCTCCTTAGTGTGGCGTGCAAGGCTCTTATTAAGATGGCCTCAGTCTCTTCCATCAGCTTGGTCTTCTGCCTCTTTCCAAACTGCGTTTGCTGCCTCATCGAGCAGGTACTATCTGTTCTGTCTCTAGCTGTTCCTCTCTCTGGACACTAATTCTCAGCCTTTTGTACTCATTCCTTCTTATGCCCCACTGGAGTGCCCAGAACTTCACCTCCAGATCTTGTCTCTTTTTTACTAACATTTCCTGCCTTGATGATCTCCTAATGTGCCATGGCAATAAATGCCATCTATATGCAATGCCTCCCAAATTTATATCAACAAATCAGAGACCTCTGCTGATATCTATACTCACACAGACTTATTCTTACTGAAAAATCCCCCTGGGATATTTCATGAGTCTCTCAAATTTAACATGTACAAAACTGAGCTCCTAACTGTGCTTTCCAAAATGTTCTTCTTTGTCATCTACCCCTATCTTGGTAATTGGCAAGTCTACTTTTATAGTTGTAAAGGCCAAAAACTGTAGAGTTATCATTGAGTCCTTTCTCCACCACATTCATTCTCATACCTGAATCTATTAACTTTAAATTATGTCCAGAATTCAACAATTTTCACCACCTCCACTGATAGCACTCATATGAAAACCACTCTCATCTCTCACCTGGATACTGCATTGGCCTCTGCTTTAGAATGATTACAAAACTGGCCACAATCTTCAACTCTCCCTGTATCCATGACATTCACAATATATCTTTGCATTTGCTCCAGCTAAGAGGTAAAAGTTATCCCTCAAACACACTTGAATCAGGCCTGTGCCTTGCTTGAACTCTATCCTAAGTGCCAACTCTAAGCCTAAACATCAATCCACATTTTCTTTTGAAATCTTGCCACTACCATGTGACTAAGCCCAGGCCAGCCTGCTGGGGGAGAACCCAGTTGTCTCAGCCAAAGCCATTCTAGGCCAGCCGACAGCTAGCGAACCAGCAAACATGTGAGAAAGCCCATCCAAGGTCAGCTGAGGTGCCCACCTGTCTCATAGCTCACAGTGGACCCCTGTGTGAGCTCCACCAAATCCAGAGAGCTACGCCCCTGTAATAACAAATGCTTCTTGCTTTAGGCTTCTGAGTTTTGGGATGATTTTATGCAGCAATAATTAATGGATACATCCCTTAACGTGCCTTCTTGCTTCTGCATTTGCTTGCCTATAATGTATTCTCAACCCAACACTCAGAATTATTTTATTAAAATATAAGTTATATCATCCTACTTTTCTCTCCGAAGCCCTGCAATGCTTCTCCTTCTGGTTGGACTGAAAGCCTAAGTTCTTAAAATGAACCATAAGGCCAGCCTGGTCTGTATGCTGCCAACCTGCTATCCCTCTGAAGGTGTCTGCGACTTTCCCTCTTGCTCTCCGTGTTGCAGCCATGTCGGCTGCCCCACTACTTCTCAGATACCGTGGGCCTATGTAGTGCTCACTGCTGGCGCTGCCTCAGACTTGCTTCCCCCATAGATGATGGCTCAATCCTTCTTCTTCAGCATCCCCATGAGGCCTTCCCCTGGCCCCCTATCTATAATGGCAGGTACCCCTACCTACTCCAACATCTCTGTCTCTCTTCCCTGCTTTATTCTCTTCAGCACTTTCACTGTCTTACCAAACATACATTTTTCTTACTATCACTCTCAGTACATTACTGTAAGCTCTGATGGGGCAGGAATGTCTGTCTGTTTCATTCATTGCTGCAGCCTAAAACAGTGCCTGGTATGTAGCATGAACTCTATCATATTTTTTAAATCAATGAATGGATAAATGAACGTAGGAAGGTGAATCGTTAGGACTCAAATGCTCCTCCTCCTCTGCCTGGCTCTTGCTTCTTCACCCTCCCAAAACCATTGATCCATAGGCTTTGTTTTTAACTTTCACCTATTTTGCTACAGTTATACTCCCAACTTGTAGTACTTGGCACATGGAACGTAATTCTCCTCTAATATGTAGCACATTGTGTTATAGTTATATGCAACTCCAGGTTCAAGTTCTACCTACTGAAAAAAAAAACCCAGTCTCTTGCAACCCTCTCCTCTAAATATTTATAACGTTTCATGCCTATTTAAATCAATATCTTACCTAATCATCTATTTTCCTCAACTGATTGCTTCCAGTTATGCTGGACTTGTTCCGTCAATTAGAAACTAAGCTCTTCGTGTGTTTCTGAATCTCCAAGGTGTCTTGAACAGTGCTTAGTGGTACAAATCTCTTTTCTATCCCACACCGGAAGGTGTCCTGATAGGGAAGAGAGCTGAAAAGAGACAATGAATAACAAGAAAGTTAATATAGCCTGAAGGACCCATTTCTGAATGTTATTCAGCATTTTCATGCAGAATTTTGTTGAAAATACAGAAGACAAACTAATTAGACACATAAATATGAAACAGCAAATGTATGGAAGGTCAGAGAGGCCAACAGGTTGAATCACGGGGCGAAATCAGAGATGAAATTTAAGAACGACAAACATGAAATCCTACGTTTAGGTCCAAACAACCAACAGTACAGGGACCCAGATGGGGAAAACTGGGACTGCCCACTGCATGTAGAGAAAAAAGGTCCCTGGCTTTAGGAAATTTCAGGATCAGAAGTATCTCCAGCACAAAATAACGATTACAGAAAAAGCTGTAAACAACATCAGGAAACAACATAGTCCAGAACAAAAGAGGAAATAAGTTTGTGCCAATCAAACCACATCTGGAGCATTCTGTTTAATTATGGGTGTCGCATTTTAAGATGTTGAAAAACTGGAACACACTGAGAGGAGGGGGAGAGGCTGTGAGGTAGCTTAAGAACTGGGCCACTGGTGGACTGGTTAAGTAATTTGGGAAGGTATTGTTGGAAAAGAGAGGCAAACCAATTTTTCAAACACCTGAAGTTGAAAAAGACTTAATCTGGCCAGGTGCCAGGAATGATCTAGAGCCCTTCAGAGAAAGTAGAAGAGGTAGCTCTCTATTGTCATATGGAGGAGCCACTAAACTGCCAGACGTGAAATGGGCAGACCCACGAAAACATGAGCCCCTTCCACAGCCAGTGTGAAGGCAGACAGGGCTAGCCCTCTCAGGGTGGGCTTAGTGGGGATTCCTGGAGTGTAGGAGAGCCTGAGTGAGATGAACCCCCAGGATCCTCCCAACTCTAAGATCCTATGATTCTGGGTATTTTATTGGGACAATTCAGAACAAGCCAAACTGGTGATTGCACTTTGTCTTGTGAAAGCTTGGAGCTGTGGCTGTAGGCAATTGAGTTCACCGAACAGGAAGCTCCGTGATGCAGTGGGATGGAAGTGCACTGCCTGAGAGGCAGACAATTCTGACTCTGGTCATGAGTGATCAACATGACTCTCAACTTTTTCGTTTCTAAAAAAAGGAGGTGTCTTCCTTACGTGTATGAGCCTTAATAGGGTGAACATCATACACAGAGACTATGTTTTCCATGTGTGTATAATGATTATTGTGTTTCTATTTTGTCAGAGTTTTAGACAGGTATTTTAGGGAAAACGGATAGATCAGAACTTCAGCAAGGCATTTTGCAAGATCTTTAGTGTTATTTTGGTCTAAATACAGATGACGCCTCTAGGTGATGGTGAACTTAGGAGGATTTATCACTGGATGAAAGGTACTGCCCCAAAAGATGCAGATTAATAGACCAACGGCAACCTGGATAGAGTTGTTTAATGACTGGGCTGTGTTTTCAACCCCTGCTCTGGGTCATAAAAAGATCAAAACAGATGGAAGTAAATCTGACAAAATTAAATTTAATGTGTGTGTGTGGTCATGTCTTATACTTGATTCTAAGGAAGAAGCTTAATCTCAGAAAGGTGAGGACAGCGTTTAAGAGTTTCATCCATACACTTAGTCAGTTGAGTGTGGGTCAACAATGAAATGTGGTACCCAAGAAAGATGATGTATTCTTAGGCTACATTAGTAGAGGTGTAATTTCTAAAAATATTAAAGAGGACAGAGTTGCGTTCTACTGTGTGTTGGTGGGGCTGCCTATTCACTTCTGTACGTCCCAACTTAAAAGATTTTTGACCCATGGGAGCACACACTGAGAAGTGTAACATAATGTAAACCCAAAACAATTTGCATGAAAGAAGGGGTGGGGAGGATATCTACCCCAAAGACTTGCAGACTTGGAAGTTGCATGAACACTGTGGCCCTGTCCCCCAGTCTAGATTGAGCAGCACTCATCGATGCCCAGTCTCTTTGTGAATTGCTCTCTTCAGGTATTCACATCTTTTAAGCAATCTTTAGTGGTTACTTGATGTTCTAAGAGCAAATATTTGAAGATGAACACTTATACACACACAAAATCACACACACAGCCACATGACTGCCTCTAAAATGAGCAATAATTTCAACTGTTGTCTTAACCTGGATTTGGGCAAGAGGGGTTCTTTTAAAGAGAAGGTAACCCACAGAAATGTAGCTCTGTCTCCTATAAACAGAATCTTCCACGTTGTTATTCAGAGCAGTTTAAATTCATTCCAGAAGAGGCTCTTTGATCTATATTTGCACATCCAAAGGTTCTTGGGGTAGTTTTCCCAGAAGAAAGGAGTAGTCTGCATCAAAGGTAAATACTGGCCTCCACCTGGAGGGAAGCACAGAACTACTTGCAAATTTTAAAGAGAGTTTTTATCTGTCTTTTCATCCAGGGTTCAAAACTCTTGAGGTCCCTTCTTAGCCAAGGTCACCTGTCATCTGTAATCAATGTGAAAGAGAGTGGGTGGTCACACAGGAGTCAAACTCAGCACTAGGCAAGCAGGAGACGCTGTGGCTGTGCCTCTGTGCGTTATGGAATCAACCTCTGCTCCCATTTGTGATCTTGGTCTGATTGTCAGGCCTATGGAAGAAAAGGATATGAACAGGTAGATTTAAATATGCACAAACTGGAAGATCACCCTCCAGCACTTAGTCTGTGGTCTGATAAAGAGAAGGAGGCACTTGGTAATGTAGAAAATGGTTGAAACTGAAGGTGATCTGGCAGAGACCTGGAAGGAATGGGTCCAGGAGAGAAGATGATGTATCAGTTTGAGAATGTTGAGGTAAGGGGTAAAACATCCAAATGAAAGTGTGGAGCTGGAGCTAAGGACACAGATCCTGCCTCTAGACTTCGTCTGGGGAATCCCACAGGGATCGCTCTGCATATGGCACAGGAGAATATCTCACATTTATGACTACTGAAGGCAACACCTTCCAAAGCAGTAATTGGCAGCAAAGCCATTTAGACCTCTGCTGTTCACATAAACCTTGAGTTTCCTCTCATTTGGGCTGTAGCTCTCTGATAGCATTTTTATTTTCTTTAAAACTACTCAAATTGGGGATTGTGACTGGCTTCCACCATTTGGGTTTGGAGAGCTTTTCCTCTTGGCTGGGATCATGCTAATTTTCAGGTCTTTGGTATGTGTTAGATCGTATCCTCTCCTTTCTCTTCATCATCACTTTCTCCTCCCAGGACTCAGCACCTGCCTAACTCTCACAGTTACATATAGGGTGATCATGAGTACTGATGGATAGACAGATCCAGCATCACCTCGGTGCTGGGAAAGAAAGGGAAATAGCCCCCAATTAGTCGAGGAGTGACGATGACATTCCTATCAACTCCCTTCAGCCTCTCATTGCTCTTTCGACATAACACTAAGCACTTTGACATCTAGCATCTCATTTGGTCCTAGTACAGATAAGTGAGGGAGAACATTCTATTGTCCCCATTGTACAGCTGCAGAAACTAAGGTGCAGAGAGGTAATTAAGTACAGCCAGGTACTGGAAGTTCTGGACTTGGGAGCTGCATGTTCTCTTGAGTCTCACTCTCTAGTCCTTTCTGCTTCATTTTGCAGTCTAATGTACTCAATGTAAGAAACAATGATGTTGAGGAGATTAATATTTCTACATCAACAACTTGGTGCAAAACACTCTCCTGGGCATTTTAAATCTGCAGGATCAATCAATCCTCACCAAAACCTGGCAAGTATTTCTATTCCCATTTTACTGATGAGGGCTATTAAGACTCAAGACACAAAGCAAGTCTCCTAAGGGTACATTGTAGGTTCAGGGTCAAGATTCAGCCCTAGCCCTGCCTTACACTTTGCCCTGTACCACTTTCTGTGAGGTGGTCAAGTTCATGCCCCAGCAAATTGTTTCGAGTGGAGTGGAAGGGCTGCGGGAGTCCGAGGAGTCCCCACTCCTCCCAGGGGCAGACTGGGCAGAAGTCCCAGAGAAAATGGGATTGACCCTGGCAGCCATCCAGCTCTGACAAATACGTACCCTGGGGGGTCAGTGTTGGAGATAATAAGCACAATCACTCCTTATTTCCTCTGTTGGATGACTGCAAGAACAAGGTCTCCTAAATAGATTTCACCTAGAGACTCAAGCTGGGCAAGAAGAATGAGAGACTGGCAACGTGTGAAGGGGCTTGCCTGTGACGTCTTCACGCTCCTCAGGGCTGGGGTGGACAGCGTCTGCCCTCAGCTGACCACCTTAAAAGGCAAATGCTGCTGAGTCCCAGATTTGACTGAGAGATCCCCAGAGCAAACAATTCTCTCAACATTAAAGGTACTGATGTTAATTAATTAAGTGAAAAGGAGTCTTAATGAATTCTCCCCCTCCCCTCTCTCTCTTTTCTCTCTGCCTCCCATCACCATGACATGTCATTTGCTTCATGGTGGCTTCTGAGTTGCCACCACACCAACTCTATGATTCACAAAAATCTTGTATCTAATACAGTAGCAATACCTATAATGGGAGAGGGGTGGGGGCAGGGAGGCACAGCACATCTCACCATTTCCATCTAGATGAGGAGCAAACAAAGAGATAATTATAAACTGTTTCTCTTATTGTTGCTCTCGCATCAGACATGTGCATCCCTCTCTCTCTCTCTCCCTCTCTCTCCCCCCTTTTTTTTCCTCCACAGAAAAGTAATTCTGTTGTGGAGATGGCACCAGGTGCACGGGGTGACCTCACACACACCAAATCGGGAGCTGACATCCATCACACTTTGAAATTTTGGATTTCATCATTTCCTGATCTTTCTAAAGGGATCACAGCACCTGGCCCTCACAGCTGTAGTTCATTTAGAAAGCAATTTAAAAACCGAGAAAAAAGCAAATGACATCTTGCTGCCTCAGCCTTGTCATTAAGTATAGCAGAATGGCCTTCATTTATGAGGCACATGGCTAAGAATTAATATCTTTCAGGGCTTTCTCGAGTAGAGATTACAAAAGGTTTGAAAGACCACTAAATAATTAGTGGTATGACTGAGGCAAGCAAAAAAAAAAAATAAAAAAAGGAAAGAAATCCCTCTTTTTCGTTCTACAGAAGAAAATCGGAAATTACACTGACTTTCCTGTCTCCGAAGTGTCGGGAGTCATGGCTGCAGCACCCTTTGTAAACCGTATTCTGTGCTTTGCTCTGCTTCTTTTCCCTCCCAGGCGGATTCAGCCCTCTCCGGGCATATATGTTTTACGACTCCAGAACAATCGTGCAATCGTCAGAAGTAAAACATTTTTTTTTTTTTCTTGAAATGCTTTGCTGCGATGGCTGTGCATGCCCTGCTTTAACCATTTGAAAGTCAGTTGGCAGATCTCTCTACTCTTTCCAAACCCCTTTAGACAATGTGATGGGGGAACGCAGATCCTCTGGAGAGCCATGACAAAGGGAAAAAGCACCAGGAAACCAGATAGGTGTTCTAGTTTTTCCAAATGTTTTTACTCCGTGGCAACGTGAAATTTGGAAAATTACTTCCCTGGAGTTTAATTTTCTTATTCTGCACAATGAATGGGTTAAAGACATGGCTTCTGGAATCCTTTAGAGAGCTAAGATTTTAGTACACCAAGCAGGATTCCTGAAAACTATTCAGCAATCAGCTCAAAGTTTTTGCCAATACAACTCTAGGCAGAGGTTCCTGGTCCCAGACTCAAGACAGTGAGAGTAAAGTGTGAAGTCTCTTTCAGACCTGGGTCTTGTTTCCAACAATCCTTGTTTGTTGAGAACTACAATATGGCAGGAGGTGTACTTGCACCATCTCTGATCTTCCTTATCACCTTTCAAGTTGGGCATAACTATTCCGTCTTTACGGTTGAAGAAACTGAGCAGCTTCAATACTGTGCCCAAGCGAGCAGGAGGTAGAACGCCAACGGATTCCTCTGGTTCCTCTGTTGGGTTAGCATTTTAGTAGATTTGCAGGAGTCACTTTAGTTGAATTCCTAGGATAGTGTTAATTTGGCCTGCCCAAAACCCTGGAGCTAGGTAGCCCACCGCCACCCTGCACCCCACATTCACTCATACTTCTTTTACGTTTTTGGTCTTTAGCTCATCCAGGTTGAGTTGTCCTGCCAACTAGATGTTTCCCAACATTCATTAAAACTTATGGGCCCCTACCATACATCAGAACCTCTTCTGGAAGAGAAAGGGAATACATGTTTTGAGCACCATTTTAGGAGCCTGCATGCTCCTAGATGCCAGCCATGTGTTATGTAACTTAATTCTCATAACCCCCATAGGAAGTAGGTTTTATAATCGATCTTTTATTAGCAGAAAACACAAGCTTGGGTAGGTTAAAGAGCTTCCTGTGATAGACTGTACTATTGTTTCTGGCTGTTCACTTGCTCTTTTTATGAGAAAATTTTAGCTCCCAGCTCATGTCACATGATTTGCAGCACCTCCTGTGTAGAGAGGACACATCCCTGACCCCTAATTTTGCACACGGCCGTGTGACTTTCTTTGCCCAGTGGAAAGCAAGCCAATATGTCGTATGCCTCACTCAAGCAGAAGTTTAAACCTATTTTGTGTTTCCCCCAGTTCTCCTGTACTTTCTGTCTGCCAAGAGAAGGCTTGTTCTCCATGTGACTCCCCCTTGAGCCCGATCCCCTAACAAGAAGATGTGCAAAGCAGAATGCGGACAAGCCATAGAGACCATTGGGCAACGTGAGTGTGAAATCATTACTTATTGTGTTGTAAGCCACTGTCATTGGTTATTTTTGTTACCAGAACAAAACCCAGTGAAAGCTGCCACCGCCCTTGCCCAACATGTTAAGGCAGTGGCTGCTTCTGCACTGCTGTCATTTGAAGTGTGCATGAAGTTCTGATTGACCTGGGATTCTGTACAAAAATAGAGCCGGCATTGTCAGCAAATGAAAAAAAGGAGTACAACATCAGGTGTAAGGATTGTTATATCATACAGGAGGTAACTCCTGATCTACAGACGAGTCATAAAAAGATCTTTCACGGAGAAAGCAGGTTTCTCTTAACCTCAGTGTGAACAAGAAGCATGGCCATGACCTTAACAGATACACAGGTACATGACAGCTTCTTAAATAGACAGTTGTCATCACAGTGAACATATTGGCATTAATTCAACTCCAGCTTAGAGACAGGAATCAATTCAGACTTCAAATACCAAAGGCACAGAGACCTCTTGTTCTTTCTTATTTATTCATCCATGTATTTATTTATGCTTAAGGAATTAGTTGGTTAGTTTTAAAACAACCATAAGTAGTTGTCAACAAAAGAGCCACTAGCCATGAGGATGTTTCTTACTGTGTCTGTACAGGTATCAGTTCAGTCAAAAGTTATACGCAGTTTTAAAAGGCAAAATCTTGTATATAGAATGACCAACGATGGCAGCTTGCTTAGGACGGAGGGCTTTCCTGGATCGTGAGACTTTCTGTATAAAACCAGGATGGTCCCAGGCAAACAGGATGCTTGGTCACCCAATGTATGGCATACAGCTCTTTATCTTGGCATATTCTCCTTAGCCATATCACTGAATCTTCAGGTCTTCTATAAATCGAAAACACTTCCTCTTCCATGAAGACTTCCTTCCTTTGACCATATTCCAAAATTGTAATGAATTTGCCCTCAGAATGGAGAAAAGCACCTAAAGTTAGTAATTCAGAGGTTAGCATGTGTATTCTATTTCATTCTTTCTTTGGTATCATTTATCCTTATTGCTAGAAATCTCCTTGGTGATAAGAGATAAAAGGATTCTGAATTATTAGCTCAGTAGCTGGATATTAGAATCTCCTGGTGAACTTTAAGAAGTGTTCGTCCACAGGCTCATGTCAGCTCACTCAAGTCAAAATCTCTGGGGATGGAGCTGGGGCCCTGACTTCATTGTTTTGTTGCTGTTATTTGTTGTTTTATTTTGTTTGAAGCTTTGCAGGTGATTCTAACATATAGCTGGAGTTGAAAACTACTAACATGGCTCAATTTTCTCATTAAAAACAACAGAAGAAAACAAACAAACTTTGCTTAACAGAAGTTAGCTAGCTAATGCCAGATTTTTACAAATTACCAGCAGCAAATTTTAGATGAGGGGAAAATCAATAAATTACACTGTCTAAATGCTAATCTTTCATCACAGTTTTTAAATAGGTCCATCCATCTATCCATCCATTTCAACACATGTCTGAACTGCATCTCAATTGGCCCTCTCTACTTCCCTCTTGTTTACCATCTCCCCAAACTAGGGACTGTCCATGGGGACAGAGTTGGCTTGTCATGGATGACAGGATGATTGAAAGCCACTGAGTCAACAATAGACAGCTTATGCTACGGTAGTCTTTTTACTTTCCCAGCGTCTACTACAATGCAATATGGTCACAGTCTAGGCCCAATAAGTCTATCAGTAGTGTCATACAGAACTTCTTGCTGTGTTGGCCATGGGCTGTACAGAGAGGCCAAGATGTTGCTTCCCTTAGCTCTCTAGTAGAGCAGCTAGGGCAAGGCGGAGCAGGAACCTAGAACAGCCACAACTCTTCCAGCAGGCGCCCCTTCTTCCAGTGTGCAGTAAGAAGATGACCACTTTCCACATGTACCATGATGTGAAAAAATTTTGGAATACGCTGAAATGCTTTTAATTTGTTCTCTTTCCCAATGTTTTTCTCTTCCTGTCAGTAATGTTGCCCTCATAATGTTAACACTTTTTTGGAGGACCTAGGCTTCCAAGCACTGAAAATAGTGGTTTCACTTACATTATTTTACTTAATTCTCAAAGCAGTCCTGTTGGATTTATTTTATAGATTAGAAAAGAGAAGATAGAGAACTTGAGTATTTGCCACAAATCACATAATTGGTATGGTAGAAATGTCATATAAAGCTGCCTAACTGTTTTGTTTGTTTTTTAACTATCACATCAGTTCTAAATTTGCCTTGCTATCATTTTCATGGTCAAACCAGATAGAGAAAAATGACTTTGATTTGAAAGAGCTGTAGTTTCTCTGGACTTGGGGTTGAATTTTTCATCTATCTTCTTTCCTTGAAAGCCAGAATTAGTATCTAAAACATGAGAATCTAAAGAATCAAATATCTAACATAGGCAGTAAGGGATAATTTGGCAGGCCTGAGTTAACCAAACCCTGCACATTCCAAAGGTCACCCTGGACAAGTTTTCAGGAGATCCCTCCAAGCCCTTAGGATATCCTGCCTGATAAGAATGTTTTTGTATACCTGAGGTTTGGGGCCAAGCCAGATAGTGTATACCAATCATAGGAATTACAGTGAATGTCTGTTTTTGCGTGCCTGTGGCTTCTGGGCCGTGATGTCTCAGTTTGACTTCTGAGGGCCCTGGGGTCTTAGTAGCTGAGGCAAGTTATACAGCATTGTATGCCTACATGACTGACCCCCAATAAAAACTCTGGACACCAAGGCTTGGGTAGGCTTTCCCACTTGGTAACACTTTGCACATGTTGTCACACATTGTTGCTGGGAGAATTAAATGCTGTCCATGTGACTCCAATGGGAGAGGACAACTGGAAGCTTGTGCCTGGATTCTTCTGGATGCCACCAAATGTGTCTTTTCCCCTTGCTAATTTTAATCTGTATCCTATCACTGTAATAAACCATAACCATGAGAATAACCCCTTTTCTGAGTTCTGTGAATCTTTCTAGCAAGTCATCAAACCTGAGGGTAGTCTTGGGGATCTCCAACACATAGTGCTACTCGGAGACTAATATGTTGAGAAAGCTAGAGGATTTATGTGTGCTTGCCACTGCCCTCCACACTAACAGCAGGGTCGAGTATCAGCTACAACTCCTGTTAAGGACTTTATAATTATGCTCCTTAGAAGAGAAGGAGGAAAAAACATTCTATAGAAAAACTAGAAGAAAATTCTAAGTCAGTGTATAATCAAGTGCTTAATTGTGTGGTAGTATCTATCATTGCTGTAGCATTTCAAGAAAATACTGAGAAATACAGAGGTCAAGTCATTTTTCTTTTACCATTAATGCCCTTGAAATAATATAATCTTGTCAAGGACATTTGCTCAAGAGTAGATTAATGCTCACACGCTTGGAAGATAAATTGGGCTACTGACATACTCTTATTAGTTTTCTTTTTTTTTTTTTCCTTAACAGCCACAAAAAGCTGCCAATTTCATAGAACTAAGAGATTTTTCATAGGAAAGATAGATCTTAAAGTCCTTGGAAAATGAAACCATTCTTGCTGATCAGGCTTTTTCCTATTCCCTGCACTTTGTTTAAAGAAAGAAAATGTGTCATAAAAACATACGTCTCTTTCTCTTCACAAAGTAACGCACTTCGTGGGTTGGTGACACCCCAATTCTAGCTTTTTAAAATTTACATTTTAGAGTGAATTTTTACAATCTATTTTACAGTGATCTTTAAAAATAAGTGAGACGTGTAACATCAGAAACGGAATCAGCAAATGGCTGAACAAGCAATCTTAAAGATGATTTTTAAAAGTAAAGAAGATGTGGAAGAAATCCAGCCATTTGTGACAACATGGATGGACCTTGAGGGTATTATGCTGAGTGAAATAAGTCGGAGGGAGAAAGTTAAATACCATATGATCTCACTCATAAGTAGAAGATAAAAACGACAAAAAAAAAAAAAAAAACCACATAGCATTGGAGATTGGACCAGTGGTTACCATTGGGAAAGGGGGAAGGGGGGAGGGCAAAAGGGGTGATTAGGCTCACATATGAGGACGTGCACTATAATCAGTGTTCGGGTGGTGAACATGATGTAATGTACACAGAATTCGAAATATAATGTACATCCAAAAAAATAAAAATTAAAAAAAAAGCATTTAATATGATTTAAAAGTAGAAAAAGAAAAAAAGAAAAAAGAAAAAGAAGAAATTTTTCAATTTTATTTTATTCTTGGAAAAAAAGTATATAAATCTGAGAAATACTACAGAATTTGAACACTGTCATTTTATATTTAACCCCAAACTGTATTTGTCATGAAAACAAACAATACCCTAGGTTCACAAATACTTTAAGTGAAAATACAGCAGATGGGAAATTAGGGAGCGAGCCTGAAGAGAAATTATGCTTTTGCTCATTTCTGATTTGTTTGGTTTTTAGCGAGGTCTTTCTTGAAAGGGCAAAGACAAACATCTTTCTAGTAACGCACATATCCAGAGATTCATCAGAAAGAAAGAATACTTCAAATAAGGTCTGGGGCTACCTAATGAAAGTGACTCCATTCATGAACTGGGTGGAAGGGAAACTGAGATTGTCTCCACAAACTGAGATAACAGCTAGAATTGGTGGAGAGTTGGACTGACACAGGGGTTAGAAATGTTTAGTGCAGTGGAACGCTGGGAGGCATCCATGGCACGTGGACCACGGGATGGCGGCCTTATCCAGATCCACACAGGGACAGGGCGACGTTTGACGTTCACCAAGGCAACATTCTGAAAACAGTTCAGTCAATTGCTTCGTAGCATTTTAAAGAGTAAGAAGATGTTAGAATTGTGTTTACTTTAAATGGAGCACGTGCTGATTGCGCTCTCTCTCCTCGAGGTGTTGTGTTTACTTGATGCAGCAGGACACATCCCCTTATGATCAATGGTCCATGGTGGGAGACCCCATCACCTTGGTTACCTCTAGAGCTCCTTTCTCCTCTGGAAAAAAAATTCTGTATACCCTTGAAAACCTCCTATTGAGTCTAACTAAGGAGGGGAAATGAAATAGAGCATTTTTGATTTAAAATATCCTCCATCTCCACTTGTAAATTGTATACTTTCAAATACACCTTGGAAAATGGTCTTATACTACGACTTGGAATTGAGTTGAACTGTAAGATCTGGGAGGAGGGAAAGTGTCAAATGTATGAATAAATGCTTTGTATTGTCTGTACTTCCTTATTTACATCTTTTCATTAATATTAACCTTTGATTATATGATTTATTCAAAGTGGGATCTAAGGACTCTTCAGATGCTTGTAGGGATTAAGAGCCGTTGTGATTATGGCTTCAGAGAGGACCAGATCTTGGTCATGATTTTCTCACTTTCTGTCTGTACTAGCACACCAGTTTTTTCATATCTCTCTGAAAGTCTGTGTGTACTTTCTGCCTGGTATCATTGTCATGTGTGGTTATGTCTTCTCTTTTCTTCTCTGTTTTGAGATCTCTGACAGAAGAACTGCTGTGTGGTTATATTTGTGTCCCTCCCAGCCTGTCTAACACAGTGCCTTTTATAGGTGGACATTCAATAATTATTTATGGGCTGTATGAATAAATGAATAATATCAGTGACATCATCAGTGTATACAAAGGTAGAACCCTTTATCTTTGATACATTTCAGCAAGTTGTTCATTTTTAGATTTATGGAGACAAATAAAAAAGCAGTTGATAGTCACATGCTTGGAAGGGTTTAATTCTGGTGACTTCTTAAAATGGAAATTTTCTAAGTGCCAATAAGTAGCATTTACATTATTTGTTGTGTTCTACAATTTTGTCGTGATAATAAAATATTGTTCGGATATAAAAAAGATCAGACCAAACCAGCCTGGGTCGTGTCCAAACCATCTGTTTAGGTCCAAAAAACACTTGTAGGGAATAAATATGTCTATAATGAGCCTGTGACTTTTAGATTTGAAACCTTAAGTGCAAAACTCAGTAACAGTCCTCAGATGGCAGCTCCCAGAGACATCTACGAAGGAAGAAAACAGGCGGGTTACCACTGCTCGTCAGATGCGTTTGCCAAGGAAACTAAAACATTGAAATGTAGGTCGCAGATGGAATCCCTTTCTTTCTTTTAGGCTACAGTGTCCTAACCAGAAATCTGAAACCCATACGTGATCGAGCTCCTCATAAGACGAAACACCCACGTCCCTCTTTGTGGGGTTTAGCCCACCCTCGAGCATGTCCCTCTCTCTTCTCAAGGTTGAGTAGGGAAGACTTTCTCCACCTCCATTGAGACATTTTTGCATCTCCCGCTATAAGCCAGGCGCTGCGCAAGTTGTTGGCAGTATAGCAGCAAGCAAACCAGACAAACCTGATCATTGCCTTGGTGGAGAACTTTGCGGAGTGAACACAGTCTTTGGAATCAATTCTAGATTTGAGTCTAACAACGTCTACGTGAAAGCTAAGCGAATACATACACTTTTGGAGAAATCAATAAAATACTTATGTCTGGAAAGAATAATGCATTCAGAGCAGTAGGATTCATATAACCTGCTAAAAGGGTGTCACTACAATGTAAGCAAGATTAGGAATATGTGTGGTCAAAGAGGAGAGAAAAATATGACAGAGAGCAGAGCCTTGTGAATGGTGAACAGACGTAGCTACTCACTGAAACTAAATTTGCTTAAGAATGAAGATGGCCCTTCACCTATTCAAAGACAAGGAGAAACAGGGTCTCTGCTCTGCTAAAATAAATGAAAGGAAAATTTCAATAGTTCCTAAGTGCTCAATTTGGCAATGAAAATTAACCCCAAATTCGGAACCTGCCAGCTGTATACAGATGAACTGTATTTTAAATGTCACTTAAAAAACTGCTACATAACTAAAAGCTTAAAACAGAAATATTGCTATGAGATCAGATTGAAAACAAAGTTTTTCTTGTGAATTCCAATTTCTTTGCTCTCATAAAAGCTTTGGGGAGCGAAGGCAAGAGGGCGGGCCATGGTCATCCCGATGTCCTCTCCTTCCCTGTGGGAATCTGAGGAGAGTTATTCTTTTCAGGTTACAAATGACCACCGGTATCAAACTGGTTGATGTCAGACAGTTTTTCCAAAGAAGCTGACACACTCTTTGAAGTATTCCCTCCACAGTAATTCAATAATTATTGAAAGCCTACAATGTGCAAGTGAGTGAGATCTGCTAGCCCGGGGACACAGGGAGAAGGAGGTACATATGGCTCCTGCCCTCATGGGGCTTCCAGTCAAGAAGGGCAAAGAGGATAAGCAAGCAGTTAATAGTATTCCTTGTCAGAAACATTTTACAGGAACGCAACAGGAGATGTGAGAGCCAGAAAGGGAGAATGGAGCAAGTTGAGAGAGGGTCGGCAGGGTCAGCCTCTCCAAGGGTATCATTTTGGCAGAGACGAAAGTTTGAGGAAGACACAGTTCTGCAGAACTGGTGAGGGTAGTGGGGAGCATGTCCTGCAGGAGAAAATGCATATGTAAATTCCTCAAGAGTTCGATGCCTTTGAGGATATGCAAAACACATTAAACAAAGGAAGAATCTAGAAGATAACCCAGACAGGGCTCATTCACCATGTCCGATCTGGACATTCACAGAGCTCTTTAAGGCTTTCGAGCAATGCTTGGTGACAAGAGTCTCACAGGCACATGTGGATTGAAACCTTCCAAATCCACTGTCTGCCATAGAAGCATTAAAAACACTTTAAAAATAAAAGAATCCTCTGATACGACATTAAATGAAAACATTAATACACAAATTTGTAAATACGGTATAGTTAATATATTGCAAAGAAAATTTTTTGTAGGTGAAAATTCTGGAAGGAAATAGAACAATGAGCTTACAGTTGTATTGTGTTATTGTTAGAGGAGTGAGCAATTTTTTTAAATGGTCTTTCCCTTTTATTTTCTTTTTATTTAAATATTTTTCTTACTCTTAAAGTCACAAAATTACGTTCACTGTAATCATTGGTTTATAACATCATCATTTGTTCAGGCTCACCTTTATTTATTTGTCCACTTTGTTTGAATAATCTAAAATACACCTGATCTTCCATTAACTAAAACAAACCATTAGAACCTGAATAATAAGCTACATTTAATGACACGGTCCCCCCGCCCCCTTCCTTGGTGATGAAGATCACTCTGTGTAACCATTTTCCTATGTCCCAGGGTAACCATTTGTTTTTCTTTCCTTCTTTTTACGTAATTCTATTGCATCTCTAAGTACTACTACAATGCATAGTTTGTAAAATCATAGTTGTTTTTAAATTTATAAAAAACAGTGTCCTGATGAAAGTAATCTTTTGAATTCCTTTTGCACTTAATATTATTTCACTAGATTCATCCTTCATGGCCGACTATATCCTACTGTATGAAGTACCAGAGTTCATTCATGCATACACTCCCAGTTCATGAATTCTCTCCAGATTTGTGCTATCACTAATAGTACTTAAAGGTACATTCTTGCACCTGTCTTCTGTGGTTCACAGGCAGAAGTTTTCTTGGAGTATTTGTCTAGGGCTAGCATTGCTGAAACATAAGCTGATGAATGTTTAACTTTACATTAAAATCTCAAACTGTCTTCCAAAATGATTCCTCCAATTTCCAGGTAATGTGAAGGAGATTCTGTGAATCTATAATTACTCCAATACTTGGTATTTCCAGATTCTTTTCTAATTAAATAGACACAGTAGAGGATTCCATTTTGGTTTTGGTTTGCATTTCTGTGGTAACTAATGACATTGGCCACATTCATTTTCTCTTTTGTAAAATATTCATCTTTTTTGTCTGTTTTCCTATTTTTAAAAGTTATCTGGACCTTTCTTAGTGATTTTTAGAAATTCGTTTTATATTATTGATATTAATCTTTTGTTGGTTTTGTGTTTCACGAATTTCTTCTGTCAGTTGACAATTAGTCCTTCTAAGGCTGTTTCTTTTTACTATTTTAAGACATCTCACTGATGAACAAAGTTAATTTTTATATAATCAACTTAATTAGTCTTTGTTTAATAGGCAACCCATTTTGCTTTGTTTTAGATCAGTAGATCTAAATAATATTAACCTATAGATTTTACTCAATTTTGGTATCTGTCAGTAAAAATAATATTTAAGTCCTCTGAAGTTAAATTTTGTTTATTGTGTGAAGATAAACACAATTTCATCTCTTTTTTACAACCTAATGTATTGAACGAATTCTCCTTCCCCATTGATCTCACGTATACATTTTTCATATGTAAGTTTTCATAAATGTATAGGTCTCTTACTGAACTCTCTAGTTGATACATTGGTCAAATTGCCATCATTGTATCTACATATAACTTTCCATACACATTTTAGAATTTAATTTTCAATGTCTAAAAAGAGGAGTCTTCTGAGATTTTGACTGAGATTGCATTGAAACTATAGTTCAGTGTGAGGAGAATTGACATCAGCAGTATTGAGGCTTATCCATGAATGTATCTTTCTATTTATTTAATATATATTTAATTTCTTCAGCAATATTTGATAGTTTTTAAAGTACATGATTTTTAAAATTTTTCCCTAAGCATTTTTATTCTATTATAAATGGTACTAATTTTCAAAAATTCCATTTCCAATTATTTGTTGCTATTATATGACAATTGATTTTTGTGTATTGTCCTTACATTATGTAATCTCACTAATTCACATGCTAGTTCTAATAGCTTTTTTATAGATTCCTCAGAGGTTTTTTGTTTGTTTGTTTTACGTAGGTGATTATGTTAACTACAAATAAAGATAGTTTTACTTTTTCCTCTCTAATATGTATGCTTTAAATTTATTTTTCTTGCCTTATTACAAGGCTAGAACCTCCAGTATAATGTCAAATAGAAGTAATGAGAACAAACAATGCTTCCATCTTCCCAATCTTAGGTAAAAATCTCCCATCTTTCACTATTAAGAATCATTCTACCTGTAGGGTTTTTTTTTTTTTTAATAAGCTTTTTGTTAGGTTGAGAAAGTTTCCTTCTATTTCTAGTTTTCTGAGAGTTTTTATAATGAGTTGATGTTGGATTTTGTCAAATACTATTTTGCATTTATTGAGTTGGTCATATGCTTTTTTCTGTTTATTCTGTTAATTTGGTGAATTGCATTGATTGATTTGCAAATGTTAAACGAATCTTTCATTCCTGGGATAAACTTCACTTAGCCATGATATATTACATTTTATATTGCTAGATTTTATTTGCTAATATTGTTGAGGTGATATATTTATATACATGAAAGTTATTGGCCTATAGATTTTCTTTTGTAATGTAATTATTACAGTTACCTACAGAAGCTTATAAACACCTCGCTCAAAATTTAGTTTGGGATGTTGTGGCTGATGATGCCACACACAGATACCAAGAGCGTATGAAAAGTGTTATTCTTTACCTAACTGAAGTCTCTGAAGAGAGCAGGGAACACCTCTACTGCAGGTCTGAAAAGGCTGGAGAGAGAGAGAATAGAAACAAGACTGGCCCAGGTTTTATTGTGATTAGGGGGTGGGGCTGGGGTGAGAGCTCAGATGCATGGGAAGGGGCTTTAGTGGTTCGAATCTCAAACTAGTGCCAAAGAAGAGAACACTCAGGTTTTCTTATCAGAAAGAGCCCCGTCACAAAGCCCAGTGAATGCGGAACTCACCATTCTGATCCCCCTATGGTTTCGTGTTTGGAAACAATGCTATATAGTTGCTTTTATATATATATAAAACTCTTATATATATATATATATAAAACTCTTTCCAGTTTTATAACTGCTTATATGTCCAGTACCTCTTAAATCATCTTGGAATATGCTGCTGCTCTTGACCCTTCACTCTTCTATGTAAAATATGGAATCATGTAAGCAAATGCCATAAAACGTGTTTGGGATTTTGATCGCAATTGCATTGAGTCTATCAATCAATTTGGAGACAATGGCATTTTCACAATATTAAGTCTGGTATATATCTCCATTTATTTAGATTTCTATTAATAGCTCTTATCTTCATATCTCATTTCTAAACTTCGTAATGTGCATGCATTGCTATTATAACACACATATCATTTAATAGAACCTTATATGATTTAAAAATACATGGAAAGATTAACTCAACAGTCTCTAAAATAGTTATGGGGATTCTATCCAATGCTGTCAGTGACAGAGAACTCACTCTAGTTGATTTTGTTAAGCAGCTAACCTTGTTATGAAGATTTTCCTTAAAACAAACCAAAATTCTCCCTCACGTAACTCTCTGTGTCCTAATTTTACTCTCATTTTAAACAGATAAATCTAATCTCTAACATTATTGTTTAGTTTCTATCATTTAAAAATCACTTTCACAAGCTTTTTAACTGTTGCATAATTAATCTTCATTAAAATTGTGGACAGAAAGCAGAATTGGTATATTTATCCCATTTATGGATGAAGAACCTGGAAATCAGAGAGTTAAAAAAATGTTTCAGTTCTTATAGCTAGTGAGAGCTTTTGGCCCTTAATTCAGTGTTATGTCCATCAATACCAAGTTTAGATTATTTCAATCTACTCTGCAAAGCAAGGTGCAAGGTCACAAGAAGATAAAAAGCTGATATTATACTTAGCGTTTTCTAAAACACATTTCTAGTTTACAAGGTATATACATCTTTAAATTCCCTGGATATAATCAGACTAGGCCTGATGGTCTTTTATTTTATTTATTTATTTATTTTTTGAAGGAAAAGATTAGCCCTAAGCTAACATCTGCAGCCAATCCTCCTCTTTTCACTGAGGAAGACTGGCCCTGAGCTAACATCCGTGCCCATCTTCCTCTACTTTATAGGTGAGACACCTGCCACAGCATGGCTTGCCAAGTGGTGCGTAGGTCCGTACCTGGGACCTGAACCGGCGAACCCCAGGCTGTCAAAGGAGAATGTGTGAACTTAACTGCTGCGCCAATGGGCCAGCCCCTGACGGTCTTTGAAATGGAGCATTTCATGTCTTGTACTACCTGGTTTTCTACCTGCTTAACCAGCATGAAAGACAAAGAAGTTTCTCTAATTATTGTTTTAGTAAATTCTCAATGACTCTGGATGCAGTTATTTGTGGTACCTTAAAGTTATTGGACCTTTTCTTAAAAAGAATTTTAAATTTATGAGAGTATATTGAAAGCGTAACTGAAGAGGGAAATAGCGCTAATATTCATGAGTGGTCAACACTTTGTATGTGTTAAACTCATTTCACCCGCCAGCTCTGTGTGCTAATCCATATTCTCTTCATCCTACAGATGAGAGTCAAATGCTTAAAAAGTGGTAGGTCAACGGTGTAATACCTAAACACTCTGACATCATATTTGGATTCTGTTTTTCTCATATTTGTGTGCCATAGTGCGCCAGAGAGGTTTTTAATGAAATCTAATACATAAAAATATCAGGAACTTCCACTAAATTCTACGCTTTTAGCACCACACTCAATAATGAGCTGATTGAGCAAGAAGAATAAGGAAAAGTAGAAGTAGCTGAAATTTAGATTCAAACCTAAAACCAGCTGGCTCTTAAGCCTCTGTGTTCCCATACACATACAAACAACTCTACTGTGCATGTATGTAAAATGGTCAGTCCTGTTCCAACCTTTGTAACAATTTTCTTAAGCTAACTCTACTTCACCATGTGGAAATCCAGAGTAAGGGGACTGCTTAAACTTCTGTTCTAGTGCAGCTTATATTTTAGTGAAGGAGAGATGGAAAAATAAATAAATGAATAAGATTTTCAGATAGTGATATTTTCTTGTAATATAGAGCATGGCAATATGCTAGTCAGTGACTGCCTGCAGTGGCGACATTTAAACTGCGACCAGAAAGACACAAGGGGGTCAGCTACATGAAGATCGGAGGGCAGAGAGATGAGACAAAGGAAATGGCAAGTGCAGGAACCCAACGATGGGATTGCCTGAGCTTGGTGTGTACGAGGGAAACCAAGGCAGGCAGATTGGCCAGAATTCAGTGAGTAAATTACAGAGCGACTACTATGGAGGGAGAGAGAGAAACAGAGTCTCCGCAGACACTTAAAGCCATGGTCATGAACACAAAATTCATTCTAATAGGGAGACTTTGAAGGTTTCAAGTGGGAGGTGTGCGAAAAATATAATTTGGTGTTTGAACATATCAGTGTGTGTGGAGTATAGAGGGTGGACTGTGGAGGGACAAACATGGAAAAAGAAAGACATGTTGGTAGTATGTATCAGTAATCTGAGCAAGATAGGATGGTGCCTCGGACAAAGGTGGTGGGAGTGAAGGAAGGGACAAGTGGATGGATTGGGATCATATCTTCTTTTTTTTAATAAATAAGCCTTACTGATAGATTGGATATGGGGAATAAAGGAATTGACTCCTCTTAGGGTTTCGCTTTGCTGGTTGGATGTTTGTGCCATTTACTGAGACAGGGAACCATCAAATATCAGCACAGGGAGAGAAATGGGTTAGGGGAGAGCTGGGATGAAGTGTTTGTGTTCTAGAGGGAGAGTTTTGGCCACATGAAATTTGAGACACCTCTGAAAAATCCAGTAGGGGTGGAAAGTCTTTTAGTAAACCTCTGTAGCAAGTTTTTGAGATAGAAAAAAAATGTGTCTCTATTTCACCAAATGTTTAGTGAGACCTGGAGAGGGTATATAACTTTCCAAGATCACAAAATCAGCAAATGATTAACTGAGGGTCTAACCTGGGTCTGATGGACCCCTTGTGAGCTGTGAGTCTGTCATCCTGACGTACCTCCTTCCTCTCCACGTGGCCAGGCGGTGATGCAGACACACAAGCAGACTGTTGTGCAGCATGAAGTGCTGGAATTCCCTGTGACTGCTGGACGTGGAGTTATTCACTTATAAAATGCATATTTGGAAGATTCATGGACCCTCCTGCAGAGCAATCATTTCACAGATACAACATACAGGTGCATGGGGTTCAGCTCATATCTGCACTGATTTCCCAGAGGGGCTCTCGCTCAAAATTTGAGTAGAAAAAGAGGACTTTAAGAGTGCTTCCAATTTAGAGTGCTTTCCAGGCACATAAGTTAAACAGCTCGTTAACTAGGACTCTGTCCACTCACAACACCTTGGACAGCAGCTGCTTCGTGGAATCTCCCTACTCTCGCCACAACTCCCGGGCAGGAGGAAGAAACTTTTGGAATATTAGGGTAGAAAATGCTAGTGCAGAGAATAGTCCCGTATCCCTTTTGTGGTTTTTTTGAATGCATTGTAAAATAAGTTCATTGACCCTTTAAGAGTTGAGCATGAGCAAGTTAGTGCAGTGCCAAGAACACAAAGGTCTCCTGACTCCCTGCCTGGCTCTCTTCTGCCATCAGAAGTCTTCTCTGTCATTTTCATGACATCCTTACCATTCCTCAAATTAAACACTAGATTTCTATTTTCTGCACAAAACACTCCCTGTTTCCCAACTACATCCAATTACTTGCTGACCTCTCTGTGCTCCTCCTCGCCACCCGGTAGCCAGGCTCCTGGAAGTTGTAAACCTTGAGTGCGGCCACAGCCTGGTCAGCTGACTCAGATGCACTCCAAGTCAGGTTGCCTCCAGGGTACTTGGAGAGCTGTGGGAAGGCGACCGATGTGCACACAACGGGGGAAGCTCTCAGAGGATATTGGCAGCAATTCAGTTGCCAACCAGCTGCAAAAAGCTTTAAAGGACAGTGTTGCATAAAAAATGAAAAATGTTGATTGAGGACATATTGCCCTTGATTGAACACTGAAGGAAACCTGCTGGCAGAAAAATAGATAGGAGAAAGAGAGAGGGGAAGAGAGAAGCGGGGGGCATGGAAAAATAGGTTTGCCCATTCTACCAGCTATAGAGAAATTTTAAAAAATTTGTCAACGCACAGCAAACATCATCAGAGTCAGATTTTGTGTTGTCTACTAGAAATCCAATTCCAGGACTCTATAGAGATCTTGCCACATTTTGCTTTAGGACTGCCCAGTGCTAGAACATTTCACACCTCTTCTGAAGATGCCTGGACAACAGTCCCCATTATATGCCCTCCTTCCCAACTTTGTCTAAAGGCCCCAGAAGGATGGGGCAGGAGGAGGAGGTATATTTACAGCCTTCAGAGCCAGGCCTTGGGGCTTTATAATCCATTGACCTCCAAAGATGTAATTTGGTTACATGCTCAGAGATGCTAGCAGCTATTTCATTATTTATCCCTGTAGGGGATTTGGCTCAGTACCAGCAAACAAGGAAGCTTTCTCTTACTTCCCACAAGTTGTATGGCCAATGGTTAAACATGACTGTTCTGAGGATTCCACTCTCCAAAGTTCAGTCACTCACCAGTTAACACTGCCTAGGGAGGATATATTTATGAGGAATGTTCTGGATCTCTTGACTGGGAGGTTATACTGTGATCTGAGCAAGAGATAATTTTTACCTAAGATGACTCATACTCACTCTGAAGCGCAATTGCACACCTCACCAGAACTCCTGGGTATATGCTTGAAAACTGACCTAATATCCAGAGACTCACAGAACACAGTCGTTAGAGAAAACTAGGGCATGAGCCACGCCCCAAGTTAAGCCGATGTTCATCCTTTGGTCCCAAACAGGCACCATCGGGAGAAGGTACATAACGGGGATCCTGAGAAACTGTGGTATCACAGGGAGGCGTGGGGAGGATTTACCAGCTTTGGAGATGGTGAGGCAAAGCATCAGCTCACCAATATCCTATTGCTTGATTGAAGGCTCTCGGACACTGGGTTTTTTAAAGTTGTCCTCTAAAATACTCCATCCCCCACATTGTTGATGAAGGGAAAGAGGGCCAGACACAATGGTTCTCAGCTATCAAAAAATGGGCTTATTGATAGTCGCTATCGTTTTAGTATGGTACTAACCAATGCAATTGATATAAAAGTACTAGATGTAATGCTTTACCCTTCTGACATCTTGTGGAGCTGCTATGCAGCTCTATTAATTAGAAATGTGTGGGGTAATGGGATCGTGCTGCCCTTGGCCAGTAAAGCTGGACAATTATATAAATATCCTTGAGGCCACAGCCCCTCATTGCCACTATAGGAATATAGACCCATATAATACCAGTAATAAACGTCTGTGAGATCAACAACTTCACCAAAGGCTACAACATTTTGGGGAGATATTACTACATCAAAGGCGTATGCCCCATCGATTCTATTGTTAAGAATATGTCACAAGGAAATGCAGGGTTGGCCATTAGACTTAGTATGGCCATTAGTATTTTTTGTAACAATAAAAAAATTTTAAACCACCAGAATGTTTAGTAACAAAAGTCTACTTAAATAAATTTTGATCAACTATATAGTCCAACACTCTGCAGACACAAAAAGTGATGCTGTAGAACGTTGATCCATATGAAAAGATTTAAAATATTTGCTGAAAAAGGTAGCACCAATTTCTAAATAGTGTGTACCGTATGATTCATTTTTGGTAGTTAAAATATAATATACACAAATATTCTGAAAGTGCAGCAAATATCTAAAACATGTTGAGAGCAGTTTTTTTTGAGTAAGACAAGAGGTGCTTTTATTTTCTTATTTATTCTCACTTAAATTTTGAACTTATTCTGAAATGAACACGTATTACTCATGTAATAAAAAAGTAATAAAATTTTAATAAAGAAAAAGGCACACATAAATTAAATGTAATTTAGTAAAGAGACACCACGCAACTATTGCTTGCCAGGAGGTGCATAGGGTAGACGGAGACGCAAAGGAGAAGAAATCAGTTCTGCTTTCCAGGGACTCATAATTCTGGGAGCAGAATAGGAACTGAGGATGCAAAGGGTGCGATACCAAATTCCCCGCAAGTGTCAGTTTTCTTAAGGTGGACATCGTGGGGCTGTCTCTCAGCCCTTGTGCCATTTCTCCTGTGTTCAATAGTTTTAGAATATCTAGGCAGAAATTCACCAGCTGTCATCTAGATATTGAGAAAGAGAGTTTTAGGCATAGCGCTTTATCTTTCCAATAATCCACTGAGGTCCTTCCAGGCAAGGAGTTCAGAGCATGAGCACTTTCGATCCTTCCACCTGGGCTACACTTCCTCCTCTGAGATTACATAGCTGACTCCCATTACCTCTCATATAGGTCTCAGATCAAATATCACTTATCAGAGAGGCCCTCCCTGAGCACTGTGTCTAAAAGAGCTGCGACCCACCTCAGCCTCACCATCACTCTTCATGTCTGCTTGGTTTTTCTTTATAACATTTATCATCATCTGATATGCTCTGTGTGTGTGTATGTGTGTGCGTGAAAGTTTGGCTTGTTTTGTGTTTGCCAAAGCTCAGGTGTCTGCAACAGTGGTTGCCATAGGATAAGCATTTATGTCAATATTTGGAGAATTAATAAATAATTCTGATGCTCGGGCTAAAGTGAAATGTGTATCCAAACACCAAGATTATTTCCATGTTCACATCTATGATGTTGAGAAAGGCGTAGAAGAAGAAAACCATGACAAATTCCAACCCAACCCCTGATAAGAGTGGAATCACTTTTGACTTCAATGGTGCAGGTGACCAGGTAGCTTAGAGGACTGTGTTCACTAAGCTAGTATTGTAGGTGGAAGGCCCATTTGGCATGGTTGCCTTTAAGGCTACTCTAGATCCATGTAGTACACTGGAGATCCAGGGCCTCTACATTTGTGTGGGGAGCTCCAGGAAGTGTCCTTCCATCATAGTCTAAGTGAATGCCACTCCCTACCTCCCAGATCAGTGTTGGGATGTTTGACAGCAGGCTCGTGTCATCAGCATGAAAATATGGAAGTTTGAGTGGTCAACAAAAGTCATCAATACAACCATCAAAATAATTTAAATTCATGTCTTATTAGATCAGAATTATCGTCTTCATGCATGGGGTGGGGTTCCATGTGGAATAACTGGTTTCAGCTGTGCAACAGCCCTGAAACTGACAGGCTCTTTCTAACCTTGAGTCTTCCATCTCACAAAATATACTGTGTCATGATGTAGGCCTTCCAAACTGTCAGGATCTTCTCCATGTTAAATTTGAGCTACTCACTTTCCAACAGGTAACCTGTAAGTGACTCTCCCCAGAGAAGTAACGGTCTTATTGATTTATTATGTGACTTTAAATAACATGACTGCTTAGAGAATTTGCAGACCTCACAGCCCTAATTATTTCCTCTGGAAGAACAATATCTAGGGTGAGATCCTTGAGAGTAGAGACTGTTTCATTAATCTCTACACCCACTATATGTAGCAAAATACTTGCCACATAGGACTCAGTAATAGTGGCTGTTCTGTTAAATGATTGAATAACTGAGTGAGGGTTTGAGCCATGAGGTTTGTCTCTTAAATCTGCAGTGTTGTGATGTTATCCAGCTTCCCACATAACCAAGATGCTTTCTACCACTCCAGATTTCTTCTTAATGACTCTTTAAATTGCTTTATGGGTGTAACCTATGAGCCATAGCAACACTGAAAGAGCTCCTGGAATACAGCCTCACATCCTGGTTCCTGAAGTGATGATTTTCAATTCAGCCCAAGCCTGATGGACCGCACCAGAGAAGTGGAAGTGAGAGCGGCACTCTGAGCAGCTCCAGGCTGGCGACAAGAGATCCTGAATACATGTCGGGACGCTGCTATGAATACGCTAAGGCAACTTCAAATACTGCAGTTGAGAGGAAGTAACAAGGACTGGTTGAGGCCAAAATGCAGCAAAGTAACGGCGCAAAACAGAAACGAAGAAAGAAATATATCGATCCAGTGGCCGGTCTGTTCCATGTTCAAGAACAAGCAGGTATCTATCTAGAAGCAAACTCCTATATTGAAACTTAGAAACTTAGCTCACATCTCCCACCTACTAAATGATATGGCCTATGGCATACCACTTACCCTCGATTTCTGCCTAGACAGCAGGGTTATGAAGAAGATCAAGTGAATTAACGGATATAAATGGATTTTATAGGCTAGAATACACTATATAAGTGTAAGTTATTTTGCTCTCAATATGTGAAAAAAGTGACTGTATTGAATAAAGTGGACCATTTTCACCAACATCACCAAACTGGCGTTAGCAACTCTTTATATCTGAGGCCTGTAGGGATAAAATCAGTGGTGTATTGGAACGGGCGCCTACCGACTTCCAGGAGCTGATTGTGAGCATCTAGTCTCAAGTCTCAATGTGGCTAGTTTGAAATCAACCACGGTGGGAGTATTCACACCATGGAATTTGGTAAAAGCTACAATTGAGGACCTCTTTATCCCCACCAGGAGACAGTTATTAAACATTTACCATCACACAACTGGATAAAATGTGGGATTTTTTTTTCACAGTTAATGTTACTTTTACTTTTCTCATATCTAGTAAAGAGATTTTTCTGTTTGTTTTGCACTGGCCCTTTCAGACACCAGTACCCCACAGATTAGCAAAATAATCAGCATTCATAAGAGAGAAAAAAATGCTCTAAATCTGAAGACTGTGTCCACCTTTCTCAGATGAATTTAAATTCCAAGGTCTATATATGCTTCGATTCCATATGGTACCATGAGGTCTCAGTAAATATCATTCAATGGCTCTGATTTAGTAACAGTAACACATATATACATACATATATATATATATATATATATATATATATATATTCAAGTCATCTGCCATCTGCTGGACTTTGTAAATGAGTCAGTAGTCCCAGTCAATGGAACGGTGTTCATAGATCCTAATCTCTAACCTGATTGAGACGGTTTGAGTCAATAGTTTCTCCCTAATTGTTGAAAGATTAATAACACATTTATACTCTTTAAAAGTAGCATTAACCTCTAAGCTTGCAGAAAGTTTAAGCTTTCTGTCTGCTGAACCCCCACTCAAAGATCTGTTCTACAACAGAAGTTTATGGACCTCCTAAGACGATGGGGTGGGGGAGAGGTTAGAAAGGGCTCTTCTTATTCATCCTGCCCAAATACACATTAACTTCATCATAGCTCGACTCCTGTTTCTAGATTTGATACCTCAAACGTTCTCTTCAACCACGGCCCTGGGACTAGTAAAATATGGCTATGGCCAAAGTCTGGAAGTGCGGTTTTTCACAACGAGGGAGATTTGCATTGAGAAATAGATGTAATATAGAAAAAGCAAAACAGAAATATGAAGACATTACAAGAATTTTGGGGGTGATTTTAGACCTGCTCACTTTCTGCTAGGGCATCCCAGGGTGTTCAGCCTTCTCAATTTTCAATAGCATAGCATTTAAATGATCATTTTGTCCCCCACTCTGCTCCCCAATCTAAACAACAAAAGAAGGAATTTAACCTCATATCCTCGCTCTGAAATTAGCTCTATTGTCAAAAGATGACAGCTGTATCCTGATTTCAAGAATTTCGTGTTGGAATAAAACAGCATTTTTGAAACCATTGTGTTGCTTCAAACAGATCTGTAATGGTCCCTCAGCAAACCATTTTCAGAAGACTTGGGTAAGTAAGATAAAAAGACACCATTTCTAAAGAGTTGCTTTTATGGGCTAGGTCAGAGTGCTCTTTCCATGTTGTTCATTCCCAGTCGAATTTCCTAATAGTCTATCTCCTCAGCTAACAGATGCCCGGCCTCATGTCGGAACCAGATCGCGCCACTGCTGAGATGCTATCCAGCTCCTTTCTTATTGAGCCGTTTCCCTAGCAGATGGTGCAGTGCTGCAGGCATACTCCTTCCTGTTAATTACCAGCCTTCGCTACAGATGGAAATGTCAGTCAGCCTCACAGGTCCTGGTTCCTGCCATTGCCTCAGTCCATAGCCCTCTACCTAGGCAAGATGCTGCCAACACACACCATGTGTTTTGTGACTGCTGACTAGGCAGGCAACAAAAAACAACTTACTTCATGAATATTCATGGCGGAATGTTTCAAGTTCTGTTCATCTGCGATGCTTATAGATCTGCTTAAAGGGGGTTGCACCTTCCTAAGAACACTCTGCCCCTTGTTTTCCTACACTGAGGATATGTGAGTTACCCAAGTGAGTTGCCATGGCAACGTAGAGAGGACCATTAAATGTCCGTCATTTGGAGCCTTCTGTAGGCACATCAATTTCTGACTAACGTTCTTCTCATACCTTTAAGTGTCACTTAATTATCCTTGTCCTGCTGTAACAGACCAATAGTCACCAAGCTGAACTGATTAGCTAATAACTGTGGGTTTTCATTAAACCCTGATTATCTCATTCACACGTACACAACTAAATGTGGATTCCTTGATCTTTCCTGGCATTTAAACATACTAAATGCAGATAAGTGAATTTCAGTAGTCATTCTTTATTCATTAAGTCAAATTATTTTACTTTCTGTGTAAAACTCTTTAGGAATCAAAAATGGGTATCTTTTCAGCTTTATAGGAGAAAATTTGGGCTCAGGTTTTGAGAGATCTGAACCAAGCATTTTATTGAAGGTAATTCAGACAAAACTTCCTGAATTCTTCACCGTCTTGGAGATGTCGTATTTAAAGGTGAGATCAAGTGGGGTGATGGAGAGCATCCCAGCAGCTCAGAGCTCTGTCCTCCTGTAGGCTTTCCTCTCTCCGTGACTGAGCCCAGAGAAACCAATATTAAATACCCCAAACATGGGCAAATGGGCTTCCAGGTGAAGAGACTCATCTTCCTGAGGACAGAATCATCAGCAGACCAGGAGGGCAACGGCCAACATGAGGAGTGTGTAAGATTGAGATGTAGCTTTCAAGAGTCCTGCAGGATTTATGGGGTTTTTTTGTTTTTTTTTTTAACAAAATGTGAACTGTTTTTTCTTCAGGTATTTCTTGTTCTGGAATTAGGCTCCACCCTACAGAATTGCTAGCAGGGAGGAGAGCTGCAAGGGCTATAGGAATTCCTGAGCAGAACTGGATATAGCAGGGCAAATCAGAAGGTGCTATGTGGGGGCTCCCAGTGATAATTATGAAGTTTAAGTCTTCTTTCCAGGTTCCTTTTTAAGAAGATTTGATTTGTACAATTTTCATGTTTAGAAGGAAAAAGAATGCGCGCTTATGTATTATACAAGCGGAACCGAGAGTAGGTTATTCCGAATGCTGCTGTTCGTGCCATTGAGTTGATTCTGGCTCCTAGTGAAACGTTGCACTGTGTTCTGAATGGAGCCCTTGGAAAAAACCTATGCTCCATGTGTTTCATAAAGAACTAGGAAAGGATGTACCTCCAGGGTATGTATGGAGATGACGCCAGGAGGGTAGCCAGAGCTCCCCATCCCCTTGTTCAAAATTCACTAGGATTGAACCTTGCAACGAGGAACACATGTGGTGAGGTACCGGCAAGTGTTTAACAAACTCGCCAAAAAAAGTAATGTCGGCACATTATGTATAAATGCATATAATTCCATTATAAATTTTACTCATATAAAGTGTGTGCAGCACACAATTTACAGATAGTAATAAAACATACGATACTCTTTGTTGCAGACTCCACATAAACAACTGATTCTTACAGAACGCTTCCACTGATTTTTGCTGAAATTTTGTATCTGTAGCCAACCTATGGTCGCAATTCCACCAGGATCTGGAAATTAAATTGCATCCCTTTCTGACAGCTCTTTTCCCATTAAATTTATAATCATTAAGTCTGATATGTGACCTATTATTAAACTATTTCTCATACTCACACAAATTATATTCATTAACTGAAACCTCTCTCAGCTTCATCACTTTGTGTGTCAGAATTTCACTCGTTGTCCAATGATGTGAATGACCGGCTTGCTGAGGTGGATAACGGTATTCAAATACCAGAAGAATATTTCTTTCATTTTTTTTTTTGTATTATTCACAAGTGACTACACACACAACACACTTTTAAGTTTAATCTGCATCATTAACATTTTCTCTGTCACTTTTTTAATTCTAGTCGATAAACAAAGCAATAAGTCAAGCTTTGATTTATAGCATTTGCCACTTTCTGTAGTGTAAATACTCCAACCATGGCCAACATCAAACTATCAACATGATGTTGCTGAATGCAAATTTTGGAAGAGGTATGTAACACCATACTTGATTTTTTAATAATGGCAATGTTTAGCAGCCAACTTATAAAATCCCTGAAAATTTATCACTAGGCTCCTGCAGGCCAGTATGAGTCAAACCCACTGCCTCGAAGTTCAAGCTCAACACTTTATTCATCTCTCATCTCTTTCACAGGACTGTATGTCATATTAGAAGTGCGTCTGTTTACAAATATGTAAAATTACATACATTTGCAAAGTCTTACTTAGGAGGAGCTTAATAAACTGTTGAATAAATTGAATTGAGTGGATGCACACTTAATGAAGGTAGTTGAAAAAATGAAATGCAAACACATGGAAAGTTTAATGACATTTGGCTGGTTTTTGCTTTGTGCCAAGGGAGGTTTAACAGAAAAGCAAAGCTTCAGAGGAGGGTAAGAGCTCTCTACAGTCTCATGAGGGCAGGTAAGGGGCTTGTCCTGAGCCTAGAAAGTGGTTAAGATTTGGATAGATGGAGAGGAGAAAAAAGATGTTTTGGTAATTAACCAAAGGAATACTTACTGATTGACTGCTAGTCACCATAAATGTTATATTTTATAATATTAATGCTTAAAAAGATGCAAAATTATTCTAAAGAATGTATCTTCTAAACAAGTGGAGGGACACAAAATACATTTCAAACTTGGTTAAGAGTATTTAAATCCCTAAGTTTACCTACAACAGCTCCTAGAAATTAACCACTGTATCAAAAAGAAAAAAAAAAAGGTGTCTTCTTTATTTGTATATACACTATCTTTGAGGATTCCATAGGAAACAACAGCAATGAAAAGTCATCTGTAAACCAAAATTTGTTGGCAAGATTTTGTAGATATATGGAAACCTACCCTTTTTCCTGAATTTGGTCTTCAGAGAGGAAGGGGTAGGAGCGGGCATGCAATGACAGGTGAAAATGATGAAAGCTTTGGCTAGAATTTGTTTTCATTTGCAGACTGGGACTTGGAGGAATTTCCTACTTGACCAAAGTTGGCCCTGAAGGCGGGGCTCAGCACTGGATCTAGGGGCGCGAGGAAAGGGAAAGCCAGCCCTTTCACTGCTCACAACGGGAAGGAAGAACCACAGATGGAGATGAAAAGAATGTAGAGATTTTGCCATTAAATAAGAAAAGGGACCTATCCTTCTGAATATACAAGTATCTTAACCTCTGATAGAGAAAATGAATGAAAAATATAAGTAATTCATAGAAAAGTAAATATGGAAAAAAATGACCAAAATTGAAAATTGTTCCGTCTTGTTAGTAATGTAATTAAGACAATAAGATGACATTTTCTCCTAAAAAAGGAGAATAAGCAATGACCAGAGAAGTTATCATATTGTTGCCTCTTCAGGTATAGTGAGATAGATTATGCTCATATGCTACTATGAGTTGCCATTAATTTGCTTCTAAAAATCAATTTGACATGGGTGTCTAGAACCACAAATGAGTGCATACTCTGAGCCAGTATTTCCAGGTCCTGAAGAAAGAATCACAAGTGTAATCTAAGAATTTTTACTTGTGGAGGGGGGGGGGGAAACCCTTAATTTCTAAAACAAAATAGTTAAATATATTATAGTCCATCTATCTATCTATTTATCTAACTGATTAATTATTTAAAGAAAGCACTATTTAGTAAAATCAAGTTTTGCTTCATAATCAGAAAAAGAAAATCAAAATTAATTTAGAAAAGAAATATACTGCTTTCTAGGAGAGCAAAGTTTGGGTCCAAAATGGCCTAGACGTATATCTGGTTTGGATTTCTATTATCTGAGCAATATTGGTTGTAAATTACTTAGTCTTAGGTCTCAGGTTTCATGTCTTTTAAGAGGTATAATAGCAGGACACTCACAAGGCCACCACGAGGATTACATGAGCATCCCTTACAGTGTGCCTGATACATGCATGTCAGGTGCTCAGTACCTGCTAGTTTCCTGCCCCAAATTCAACACCCTCCTGAATGGCACCAACTAATGAAATCAGAAGATCAAAATAAGATCTTTTTCAGTCTCGTTAATTTTATCAAAAAGCCTTCTGCACATTCTCTAAACCTAGTGAGGGTCAAGCCCGTGGAATGCTAATAAGCCTCTTGAACACAAAGCCATCCTGTGTGAGCTTTTGGTACTCTCCTAAGCATCTGTTAGGAAAGATCACACTCTTAAGTTTGCCAAAAATTATACCGTTCATACTGTCTGCTCAAGATGTTTGGGCAAACTTTAAAACAGAAAGATAATATTTTGGACAACCATTCCCCAGCACTATAACTCTGAGGGATGTTGGTTTGGGGACCTGAAGCTTAGATGGAAAAGTAAGACCACGTCACTCAAAAATATGATGACACCTTTGCCTGAAAATGAGGGAGGGACTAAAGATGTGCCTCTGAGATAGAAAGCAAAATCAGAAGGCAGCAAGAAGACAGCACCAATTTGAAAGAGAAAAAAGAGTGAAATCTGTTTCTGGCCATCAGAGGAAGCTGATGTAATCCAGGCTGACTCTGGGGACAGTGATGGTGCCAGCTATGGAGGCCACATGGCTTCTAATGAGGCCAGGCCCAGTTGCAGCTCAGAAGAGTGGGTGAGCAGCCAAATTTCACCCAAGGACAGAACCAGCCTTAACAGCTGGTGAGTGAATTAACTTCAGGCAAACAGAGTGGACCCAGGTGGAAGGACATTTTGAATCTCTCCCCTGTGGGTAGAAAAAGAAGAAAACATCTTAGGAAACAGAGCCACCATAGCCTCTTTATTTTCTCTTAGTTTCTTCCGGCAGGCTCCTTTGGAGTGCAAGGGGAAAAGAGAGTAGGACAGAGAAGATTTGGGGTTCGGCGAATATGGATCAGTGATACCTCAAAGTGTGAAGAGCTGCACAAAACGAGCTGGGCAGAGCCAGGGCCAAGGGCAAGCTTGTATTTCAGAGCTGGTCAGGAGTCTGGGAGTTTACCAAGGCAAAATTTCACTTTCGTAAAAGGAAAACCTATTAGGAGATGCGATCTCTTGAGAGCAGAAAACAGCTTTGTATCTCCAGATCTTATAAAAATGCTGGACCCCTAGTATTTGCACAGAAGATGTTGTCGACTTGTTCTACAGTGCCTGTACTTCTGAGATTCACCTGGATATAGGGTGGGCCGTCCGCACAAACTCCTGTTCCTGGAAGTGCCCTGATCTGATCCTGGCTGCGGGCTGATCCTGGAGGGATGGCAGAAGGGGTTCTTGCAGTGAGTGGACCCCTGCTCAGCATCCAAGGGCGTCCAGGGAAAGCTGGCACCTGGCAGATTGAACACTGTCCTGCCACCTGGTGGCTCGATCCCTAAATTGCAAGGGCAGGTCTTAGCTCCCAGAAAGCCTCTAAATAAGAGAATTTGCAAAAGCATCAGGAGGTGAAGCCATTTTGACAAATGTCAAAGGGAGAGGCGAGCATTTCAGAAGGATGGGTAGAATAAAAAAATAAGCATATGTTGTGAGAGAAAACAGCTCTCTTGATGAGAAAGAGGCCCAATCACATGTGAGTGGGCAGGCAGGAAACAGAGGAGGCAAGCGCAGCCCCCGGGGTGTGGGCAAGAGACCGCACTCGCCAGCGAGCGGGTTATTCCGGGAAGACGCACCTCCTCGCCAGGCTGAGGTTAACCGTTCCTACGCAGCCCAGGGAGAGAGACCTGAGAGCTTCTGCTCCCCTCCCTCAGTGACATTCTAATACCCATATTTAAAAACCTTCCCAAGATGGCACACAATCCTGTGCTGTCGTAAACATCCTTATGCCTTGTTTCCCTTCTTTCCTCCCACTTTTGTTTTCTTCCTTCCCACCCCTTTCTTTACTCAACAGGTATTGGCCACCTTCTACGTGCCACTGATTGTGCTGTGTGTTGGCATATACAGTCAACACACGGAACACAGAGACAGCTGAGGAAGAAAGGAAGATAAATCAGCAGTTCAAGCCCAGAGAGCCAAGTGCAGTGACAGGGCCAGCCCCCGGTTTATGAGAGAACAGAGGAGGGGCACCCCACTCCGGGAGGAGGGATGCTGGGAGAAGCTTCTGGGTGCAGCTGATGTCCAGGGGATATCCAAGGATGTGTAGCCATTAATAAGACGGAAAAAAGGTGTTAATGGGGGAAGTGGTATGGGAGACATTTCAAATAGAAGGAATAGTAGGTAAAGGGAGACTAAAAAAGCAAAGACATGTCCGTGGAAATGCTAGAGTGACTATTCCACACGGAGAGGGGGCCAGAGAGAAGTTTAGAAAGCTTGCAAAGGGTCAGACCATGAAGGATGAGCTGGTGGCTTTGCATTTTACCCTGACAATCTGAAGTCCTGCTGGAGAATTTTAAGCAGGGGAGGAGAGGCCACTGACAAATACTGGTAGACATTTGGGAAAGATGGCTCACGCTGCAGTGGGACAGGAACAATTCTGGAGGCTATGGCTGCAAAGCCCAAGGAGGCCTTTAGAAGGAATGAAGCCACTGAGGATCAGTCTGGATGAAGACTCAAGAGTTTAGAAGGCAGAATTGGCTGACCTTGGCATTCTTGCTGTACACGCAGGCCATGGGAGGGCGTCAATCTTGACTCTAGGTTCGGTTTACCAGATGGCTATTTTAGCATTCTCATATTGAAAATAAAGGATGTGAACCAGTTTGGGGAGATGATCACTTCCACTTTGTGCCCCTGGAGTGTCAGTCACTGTGTCCTTGGGCACCTGGGCATTGCAGGACTGGGGCCAGAAGCTGGAGCTCAGGCATCTTCATCTTCCTGTCTCTTCTTGTCCTTTTTGTTCTTCTCCTTTAACCTCAATTCTAACCTCTCTGTCTCCATTCTTTCTTCTTAGTTTGTTCTTTATAGAGAAATTTGTTTAGACTCAGACTCCAGAAAAGACTGTTTCAGAGGGGGACGTTGAATGGTGTTTTAAGAAGTCAACCAGAAGACATGATCTCTGGACCTCATTTCTCCCCTGGAACTTCCATTTTTTACCCTTGGACTCAGTGCACCCCAAAACACAGTCTCTCTCCGCCTGTCCCCACCCAATTCCTTTTTTTTATTCCTCTTCTGTTAAACCTAAGAAATCCTTATGCTGAAGATGATTATCTTATGTTGGTTTTCCTGGAAAAGACAATTCTTTAAACGAAAACCCAGACTTTACCAGAATGACAGACGAACGTACGTGGCAGAAACATTCAGGGCATCTGATTTTCCAACATGGTCCAGGGAACCAATCATCGACTTTGCCATGGATACACTTGGTCGTGTGTCTCTCCCTGGAATAAATCAACTCCCACACAGCTCTTCTGTGGGCTGAGATGGCCAGTTCTGGTTAATGAACCCATCCTGTCACCTCCATTTGGGTCCTGGAAATAGGCCGAGCTCTTTCATGGTTCCCTGTAAATTTCAAAGTGTGTCTTCAGCTGCTAAAGGTCAAGTGTTGCCAGTCCTGTTGGCTGTAATTGGTCTCCTGCCTTGGGCTTGGAGAGGGAAGTGGGAAAATGTGAGCTCTCACATCCAGGCCAAGCCTTCTCAAGCTCACGTTGCCCATAAAGCTTTTCCATGGACCATCTATTTGTGGGAGAGGGGGCTTCATTGAACTTATGAAGAACTCACAATGGAAACTGGAACCCTACTTGTTTTTTCTTTTTCTTTCTCCTTTCTTGGGTTAATGCCAAAATCATTTGACTGTTTCCTTTTTACAAAGACAGAATGGATGAATGTGTTCTTTCAATGTTATCCAAACCATCATGTTCAAATAGAAAGGAAAGCTCTGCAAGTCTTTGAAAATGGCAAAGATGTGAGGTCCATGGTAGGAGCAAAGAGGCTTAGATTGTGCCAGACATTGTAAAACCACATGGCATCAAAGAAAGAGTCTAGACTCTGAGGTCAAAGGCGCTTGTGTCCAAAGCCCATTTCTATCTCCCCCACTTATTCTCTTTGAGTCCTGATTTTCTCATTGGTCAAATGGGAATAAAAATACCTACCTGTATTAGTCAGGGTTCTCCAAAGAAACAGCACCAATAGGATATGCAGAGATATATGTAGAAGTAGATTTATCATAAGAATTGTTTCATGTGGTTATGGAGGCTGAGAAGTCCCAAGATCTGCCATTTGCAAGCCAGAGAACCAAGAAAGCCAGTCGTGTCATTCAGTCGCAACCCAAAGGCCTCAGAATCAGGGGCCAGTGCTCTAAGTCCCAGTCTGAGTTTGAAAGAAAAGATAGATGTCCCACCTTAAGCAGAGAGAGGGTGAATTCCTCTCGTCTCTGTCTTTTTGTTCTCTTAGAGCCCTCAGTGTGTTGGATGATGCCCCAAGGGTGATCTTCTTTACTCAGTCTACTGATTCAAATACTAATCTCTTCCAGAGACACCCTCACAGACACAGTAAAAAATAATGTTTCACCAGCTCTCTGGGCATCCCTTAGCCCAATCAAGTTGATACACAAAATTAACCATCACACTACCTTATGGGATTTTCATGAAGATTAAGTGAGATGATCAGAACTGGAAGAATCTTACCTCCTAGGAATCCTCCTCTCCTTTTCTTGCTCAGGGTACATTGCTTTTCTATTTTCAACATTCCATTATTTTCCAACATAGGGCCTCCACATATGCTGTAATCTTTTTCTACCATATTGTGTGGTCCCACCCTCCCTTAGGACTCCCGAACATTTCTCAGGTCTGAGACCCAGTCTCCTCTTAGAAGTCTTCTGCAACTTTGCAGAATGAGAGGTATCCTCCTGTTATCCACACACATGATTTTCTCAGTTCACTTTTTACTACAGGATACAATCAAAGGCCTTAGCATGGTTATGAGGCCCTTCATGTGATTCTGCTGACTCTTCTTGGCTTGTCTCTTGTCACTCCTTGTTCCTCTCAAATTGTGTCTCCTTAAAGGAGGACTTAGCGCACACTGTCACAAAATTCCAGCTCTTCCTGCCTTAGCTGTTTCCTTCCCTGGAGACTTTGCCACCACCCAACTCTGGTCTCCCATGGCCTCTGCATCTCCTTCCATCACAGCACTTACCTTTCCAGATAGGAATGAACTGTTCTCACATCTTTCTCACCAGGTCGTGGACTCCTGGAGGGCAGAGACTTTATCTTGTCCATCTCCATAATCTTATTTCCTATTGCAATGTTTAATACACAGCAGTGTTGATGTTAAAATAAGTAATATGGACTACCCCCTGCCAGCCTGACACATGGTTTTACAATCTCCCTCATTAATCTCCCTCTACGGCTGATTTCTGCCCTGACATCATCTCACCTTCTCAGTCTCAATGGAAAGGTAGGGGCTGACTTACTTTTACTGACATAGTGGCCTTCGTATTTGAAAGGAAATATCTTCAAACCAAGGAAAGATTTTTTACAAGAGGAAATACATGATTTAATTAGGTTAGCAACAGAGAGGAATTTTGAATTGCCTACTTTTGATGGGTTTGTTGGGACAGTATTTCTTAAACTGAGTTATTTGAATCATCGGCATAATCATCACTCTAGGTTCTTTTTAAAAGTGCAGATTCCTAAGCAGCTTTCCGGACCCAGCATCACAGTCTCTGGAAGTGTGGTAATCTTCAGTTTTGATAGTTTCCCATTCGAATTCCTACCTATCTAGCCACTATGCAGGAAGCAGAAGTGCCCAGCTGGACAGATGCATCGATAATGCAAATTACCCGACCCCTCTGGACTTGTCTGAGAACAATAGGCTGTCTTTTGTGAACAGGAGAGGCAATTACCTCAGAGTTTAATGTGTGCTGGTGACATTTCAAGGGGGCGTAGTGGAAAGAGCATAGATTTTGGAGTTAGAGACTCGCCTTTGAATCCTGGCTCTGGCACTGACTGGTCATGTGACTTTGGGCAAAATACTCCATCTCTCTAAGCCTCAGTTTTTCAATGAGAAAGTGTCAATGAATCAATGTGAGAGTTCAAAGAAATTTTATAAAAATGTATATATACATATATGTATACGCGTACGTGTGTATATATATAGTGCCAAGCCTAGCATCTGGCAAATAGTAGACATTTCACAAATTCTGTTGTTTTCTTCCTTGTATTGCTTAGATCTGAAGAAAAGAACTCAGACAATTACTCATCAACACAGGAGTCAAAAGCATTGACGGCGCTGTTCAAATGCGGTTGGACTAGAGGAATCCACTTTTCCCTCTCCTAACGTTCAGTGAGATGGAGCAGAAATGCATGCAGATTTCCAGCTTGAACTTGGCGACATCTAAGGTGTCTTGAGCTTAAAGACATTAGACATTGAATGTGAGCTACTATTTGCAATAGGACCTTTCTAGAACCATTCTGACTTCAACTATCTGCACATAAGCTTCTGAGCTGATTTAGTGTTACGACCTGAATAAAGGGCAAGAGACGGGTCATGCAGCTCAACAAGGTAGACGAAGACTTGGATCAAATTTCAGAGCTGCTAAAATTAAAATCTCTTTTTCTGCTCCTCCTCATATCTTGTCATCATTTTTGAGGCATCTCACATGCTCTTTGCCCTTTAGCTTAGCACATCTTGCCTTTGTAAAGCACTCTGCTATCAGGCTTATTAATATTGTGGAGACTTATAAGATCCACAGCCAAGAGAAAGAAGGAATGGGAGGAAATTAAAAAAAAAAAAAAAACAAGGAAAGAACTCGTAATTATCCCCAGTAGTCAGCATTTTCCTCTTAAGTTTGTAAACTCAAAGAGATTTTTAAAATTTCATTTTAGATAATTTTTCAATTAGAAATATTACTCCACTTTTATCCTCAGAGATTTTTAAAATTTCAGTTTAGATAATTTTTCAATTGGAAATATTACTTCACTTTTATTCTCAGATCCTCACTCTCAACCATCTATTAATTCGTTCACTTACTCGTTCATTCAACAATTATTTATTGAATGTCAACTAAGTGCCAGGAGTTATTTTGGATACTTACTTGGTCTATAAGATGAGGTGGCCGAACTAGCTATCACAGACATGTTGATTTCTCTCAGTGTCTTTCCCAATACAGATACAAGCAAAAAAAAAAATATTTTCTTCAATTGGAGGCAATGAGAGGAAGTTGTGGAGGATAAATACAACTTTAGAATCATAAAAATTCTTTCTAAAGATAGATTTTTTTGCACCATACTGAGTAGCAGACAGCTTTTAAGTGAAAAGAGTAATAGTGAAATTATTCTTTGTTCTTAAATAAAATCATATTCTTTATTAGCTAACTTATACTCAATTAAGGAACAGCATTCATTGAGAACCAACTGTGGCAGAAAGTATTGGAAGGTCAACGTATTACCTTTAAGGCTTTATCTTCTCTGATGTGAAATTACACCTACCATTTCTTTGAAGGTTTCGTTCTTGAGAAATTTCCTGAACTTTGTCTTTATTTACAAAGATATATTAGCTTTTTCATACTTATGCCTGTTAGAAAAGATGCGTTCTTCTAAGTCACCTAAACACTTACAGTATAGACAGCACCAAGAAACATAAGGTGCCTCCAGAAATTTATTTAGTGTTCTGAAACTACTTAAGAACTTGGCAAAATTTTTTCTCTGCTGAATACGCATTTCAAAGAAGTCGTGTATCTGGATCAGTGCTTTGTTGACTAACAATTCGCTCCTAGATGGCAACTGTCAACAAGGAAATTCGGCTGATTTAATGGACCTTGCTCTTAATGAACTCACATCTGGGACAAAGTCTATAGTGGCTATACAACTAAGTCCGTCCAGGAGAGCTGGAGGAGCCCCTGAGATGTGCAACTGACTGTGGCAGTTGGGAGGAAATCCAGCACAGGCAGGATTATATGACACCCATAGGTTAGGGCTGCTGGTTACCTAGACAAGGCATTACCATGTGTATCAAATGGATGAGAGGGGTAGATATACCCAGGCATTTAAGAAAGAAATTGATAATTGCATAATTTCTCAGAAGGGATTGTGCTGGGTTGAGGTTGAAATTCAACAGCAGAAATTCATACCTGGAATGGGGCTCAAGAGCATCAGGACTTCGGACTTAGAGAGAATTGGCCAGGACACACTCCAGGGCAAGGACTCAGGAACCAGACCAAGAAACAGACTAAGCACTGGTTCAAGGAACTAGGCTGAAGCCCAGTTACTCAACTAGGACACTGGTCTGATTGGAACTGGAAGGCAGGTTGGGGGAAAGGGTGAGGCACTGGCTGTGGGTGCAAATTCACAGGGCACCAAAAACTCTCACTAGTCAAGATAAATACTATTTTAATGCAATACTTATAAACATCAAAATTAATGCAAAAAAAGTCATCAGTGAAGAAAATATCAAACTGTTTAATAATGACAGGATTAGTATTACTGATTTTTCCTATTGCCTCCAGCTCCCATGAGGCTCTGCATGGTTCTCTTCCTGATCCTATCTTCACCCCAGGCCCAGCCCTGCTGGAGGGGAGCAGGCCTCAGTGTAGAGTCCTCAGCCACTGTATGCAGGAGCTGAAATCCCTCGTGCTCGGTGTGGGTTTCAAACTCAGCCTGGAGGTAGGTAAGATGGCCCAGCCCGGGGAAGAGGAAGGTCGAGGTGGAGCCAAGCAAAGCAGAAGTTTTACTCGCTGAAGGCCACCGCTTCATTCTCACCCCTTTTGCCCTCCTCCCTCCCCTCTTCCCCTCTGGTGATCACCAATCTGATCTTTGTTGCTATGTGTTTGTCTGTCGTTGTTTTTGTCTTCCACTTATGAGTGAGATCATACGGTATTTGACTTTCTCCCTCTGACTTATTTCGCTTAGCCTAATACCCTCAAGGTCCGTCCATGTTGTCACAAAAGGCTGGATTTCATCATTTCTTATGGCTGAGTAGTATTCCATTGTGTATATCTGCCACATCTTCTTTATCCGTTTGTCCCTTAATGGGCACCTAGATTGCTTCCAAGTCTTGCCTATTGTGTATAACGCTGCGATGAACATAGGGGTGTATGTACCTTTCTGCATTTGTGTTTTCAAGTTTTTTGGATGAATACCCTGCAGTGGAGTAGCTGGATCATATGGTAGATCTGTTTTTAATTTTTTGAGGAATCTCCCTACTGTTAAAGAAAAAGAAAGCTCTGTTCAGCTTTCCTCATCTGCACTGCCACCTCGATGATCTTTAAACAATGTCTTATTTCAGTATTTATAACCGGTGAAGGTGTTCATTTTCTGAGTCTTAAACTCACTTAAAACATCTGCATGTTCTGCTCTCTGCTCCTTTCTCATCCTGGGTTTCATAGTCCTCACTAGTTTTGTCCTTCTTCCGTTTTGAATGTCATATTTCTCAATCGAAAAGATGGAAATTAAGAGATTAGAAATTGAATGGTTATGATTGGAGATAGCTAAAATTTTTCCATATAACTCAGGCTGTGTATACATATTTATATATCTATAAACAGACATGGCGTGTCTGTATTTCTTCTGATTTTCTAACCCTTTAGAAAAAGTGGTATGGTGTTAGTGAAAAGAATATTTAAAAGAGGAAAATTCATGAAAAAAGTTAGATTGGGTTTCAGAAATGAGATCATGATGGAATAGCTTATTACCAGACCAATAAACCCGACAGATACAGAGATCCCTGGACACAGATATACATACATATTGGAAGGCACTGAAGAGTAATCAGAAGCAAGCAAAAGCAGGGAGACCTTACCCCTTGGAAGAAAGGCAGTGACTGGATGAGAATCAGGTGTGGAAGGTGTTGTGGCGGCCCTCCCAGCGCTCCCAGTGTGCACAGCACAGGAGCGAGGAGTCAGGTGCAAAGGCGCGGTTTTTGTGGCTTGAGATGTCTGAGGAACCGAGCTGGATGCTGCCTGAGAGCTTAGGAATCAAACGTGTACGTAAAATCTGTGCCTTTAACTCTACATACATTATATCTTAATTTAAAAAAACTAGGATTTAAAGCTGGATCTATTTATTAATATATCACATTTATAAGTCATACAATTTCTCTGAGCCTTAGTTTTCTCATCTGAAAAATGTAATGGGCGCTATTCATTGCAAATCTGCTTTGATCCAGACTTTCTCTTAGCAGCTAAAGAAACATCAACTCTAAACCTCACAATAATCCTGCAAAGAAGTTTAATTATTTGACTTGACCAAGATCAGTGTAATTCCACGGTCACATGGGCATTACTGTAGATGCTGTAACTTGGCGAGGTGTCCTAAGGCTTTGTGCTACTGTTGCTGCTCAAAGGGACTTGGTTGATTCCTGATCCTGAAGAGAAAATGTTGACCCCAATGGGGAGACCCTCAAAGGCAACCAAGGCCAATTGTCTCGGCTATGTCTCCTTAGTCTCCAGAGTTTTATCCTTGATGGGGTCTCTCACCCCTCGTGTTTGAAGGTCTGTGATTAGGTGACAACTCTGGGAATTCTCAACTATTCTGCCCTTGTTTCAAGAGTTTGACACGCTGAAAACTCGAAGAGTGAGGCAAGCAGCTGCAGAGAAGTGAAGACACATTTGCAAGATGCTGTGAGTGGCGCTTTTCTTCCCTCCCTTTCCCTAAATTCAGAGAGAGTGCAGTGTGACTAATTACACCAGAGAGGGAAGCAGAAGCTCTCAAGTTAAAGTATTTTGGTAATCATGTTTACCGCGGGTAAGTACGTCTGCATTAAATAAGTCAAAACACAGTGCGCAAAATTTGGAATGATTCCTTGAGCGCTGCAAGGACAGAGTTAGATGTAGAAATGATATAATGTCCAAGTCGAAACACTATAAGAGAAGATAAACCATCTGCTTCAACTAACTCAGATCCACTTGAAAATGCTAATCGTATGGCAGCGGGATGATTAAACTGCATTAAAAAAAAAAAAACAACACTTTTTCGGTAAGAGATGCAATGCATTTTTTAGTGAGATTGGGCTGCCCACAGATGGGAGGAACGTTATTACCTAAATTAGGTGACCATCAGTATCAAAGCGTGAGTCATAGGTTCTCAGAGGCCTTATTGCTCACTCAGGCTCTGGTCTGCCTCTGTGTTTGCAGATGGTCCAGAGAAGATGATTAACTTGTCCAAAGGCCCACAAGTATTTAATGAGAGATCCAGAACCGGCACTGGATTCAATGCCTTTATGCCTCCTCTTTCAGTGGAGAATTGGGTCCTAAGTCAATAAGAAAATACTACCCAATCTTCACCCAATCACAGCCACATTGACGCTAGAGCTGAAAGAGACCTTCGCAGCTTTCTGGACGCAGAGCCCCAACTCCCCACTTTATGGGCAAAGTAACTATGGATAAGAGAGATATGAGTCACTATTTACTCCCCCACAAAACCAAGACATGGAAATATGCAACACACACACTCTTACGGATATCCTGCTCTTAAATAGAGGTGGATGAACGTCTCCGCATGGGCTCAACCTGGGGCACAACTTTCTCTTGCAATATCAATGATGATGATATCGCCAATGATATGATGATGCTAATTAGGATAATACATTTTTGAGAGCTCACAGCAGAACTGTTGAGCAGTTTTCATATATGATTTAATTTAATCCTACAAAGAATTCTGAGGCTGAGTATTAGTTTTCTAGGACTGCTGTAAGAAACTACCACAAGCTGAATGACTTAAGCAATAAAAATCTATCGGCTCACGTTTTGGAGGCCCTAAGTCTGAGATCAAGATGTCAGGAGGCTGGTTCTTCTGAGGGCTGTGAGGGAAGGTTCTAGGCCTCTCCCCTTGGCTTGCAGATGCCCATCTTCTCCCTGGTCTTCGCATCCTCTTCCTTCTATATGTGTGTCTGTATTTCCCCTTCTTATAAGGACACCAGTCATACAGGTTTAGGGCCTGTCCTAATGACCTCGTTTTGATCTGATCACCTCTATAATGACCTTATCTTCAAATAAGGTCACATTCTGTGGTCCTGGGGATAGGACTCTAACATCTGAATTTTGTAGGGTCACAGTCAGCCCATAACAGGCTGTTATTGTTGCTATTACTGTTATTCCCATCATGAAGAGGCAGTGACTGAGGCTCAGAGAAGGTAACTAATGAGCTCATGGTCATAAAGCCAGTAGGAAGCAGAACTTGCATGAAGCCACGGGACCAAATTAAAAGCTTTTGTTTTTCTTCCTCAAAATACTGTGTTTGCCTTTGTGTTCTGTTGTCCCCAGGTCAGGCTGACAGGAAAGGCACGGGTCTCTGACAGTTCCTGGAAACATTCTCTACCAGATGACTCCATGAGGAATCTCTTTTCCCTGAAGAAAATAAGAAGCAGATTTCCAGCTCTCCACCATGGGAGCTGGAGCCCTGCTCTGAGCTGCCCGGAGCCCCTGAGCTGTGCTCCTGATTTCTGTTGTCCCCAGTGTGGACTGAGGTTCTGTGTGTCAGCCATTACCACCTCATCAGTGTCAGAACAAAAAGCCGGGCACAATCTGCTAAGAAGCCAAGAGAATATTCCGTCTTCAGCTGGGGGGAACTAATGACGACAGCTCTGCACCATTCTCCCAGGCAGGGGATTTCATCTGACAGGGCAAATGCCTCAAAGAGAGAAGTGACTGTGCCTTGGGAGGAGAGAAAGATTGAGGTGTGAGGAGCAGGAGTCAGCCCGAGATCTGGACCTGAAATACTGGAAAGTAATAGCGCTGAGGGAAGATGAGAGCCAAGATTGCTGGCTAGAAAGAAAACAAAGAACTGAAAGTCAATCAGATCCATTAAAGCAAAATATGTCTGGTTATAGCACACTTTTCCAAATATTTCACTGCAGTTAGTCCTGAGTGTACAGTACTTCCTTGGGAGTCATTTCTATATGAATTCCATGGGGAATGTAAGGCCAGGTGAAGCAGACAGGAAAGCCTAGGTATGGATCGTGGGAGGGAGCATGACTTGCTGCACAGAAAGCAGCCAGAGTTAGACAGGGCTGGGTTTGCATCCTGAAATGCCCAGCTTACTGACAGGTGCTGAGGCCCTGGGAATGGGAATTAACTCTGAGTGTCCGTCTCTACACCCTAATGCGTGCATGATGATGGGGTCCTGATGAGTTCGGATAATTCAGTGAGATAAAACCCGTGGAAGTGCTGGAGTGAGCTTTGCACTTATGAGGTGCTCAACACATGTTTTAGAATAACAAAAATTAATTGCATAGTAAGGTAGAGAAAACTGGGAAACAGGGCTTCTGTTTGAAATTCAATTCTCCTTCTTCTAGGCCACAAAGAGAGAATTACGTATCCATCATGAAAGATATCTAAGGAAGGGGCTGTGTCACGAGTTGATAGAGAAATAAACTCCCTAAAATCATAAGATTGTAAGAAAAAGTCTTGAAGAGCAGAGTTCCAGTGAGACTGGTGGTTCACATAGACAATTGGCAGTTACTATGTCGTGGCTATTTTGCCCACAGAGCAATCGTGGGCTCCTGTAGGAAAAATAAATAGTTAGTCCCGAGACCAGTGAGGAGAAAAATAGCGTGGGAAATCTTGGTGGTTGTGACTTTTATTCGCTCCTAAAATGGGCTGTTTGGAGCACTAAGCTGCTGGGATTACTCCGGCTGGGCGTCATTTCCCCCTTCCATTTCTTTTTCTGATGCACAGCCTTCCTAAACGCCTCTGATGGCTACAAAATTCTTCTCGCTCATCCTTGCCTGGTCAGCATGGGGACCGAGGGCTGGGTACAGGGAATGATGCTTATTGAGTCGCAGTCCCTGCCTCCTTGTGTACCCTGCACACTTAATTCTCCCAGCAATGCCATGAGCTAACTGCCATTCTCCCATTTTTCAAATAAGAAGAGTCCCTCCGAGAGGCTTGCCTAGAGAGAGCGAGCTACTTAGCAGCAGAGTTAGGATTTAAACTTTTGTCTGTCTAAGGGCAAAATCCATGCTCTTTATGTTATACTTATATTAATAAAATAACAAAAATAATGTTTACATAGCATTGACTATATGCCAGGTGTGGTTCTAAGTGCTTTAGATACCTAAGCTCAGTCTTCTCTAACCCTGCTCAGTAGGTAGGGGTAGGTCGTCATATCAATTTACAGATGAGGAACGAGAGGAATGGACGGATTGACTCGGGCAGAGTTATTAAAGGTGGAGCTGGGACTTCATCCCAGTTGGTCGGCCTCCCCAGTGTTTCACCAGTGTATTAGTCTGCTCGGGCTGGCATAACAAAGTTCACAGACTGATCTGCTTAAGCAACAGACATCTATTTCCTCAGAATTCTGGAAGCTAGAAGTCTGAGATCGAGGTGTGGGCAGGATTGTTCCTTCTGAGGCCTCTCTCCTGACTTACAGATGGCTGTCTTCTCCCCACGTCTTCACTCTATGTCACAGGGTCATCTTTCTCTGTCTGTCTGTGCCCTAATCTCCTTCTCTTATAAGGACCCCAGTCATACTGGATTAGGGCCACCCCAATGACCTCATTTAACTTAATTTCCTCTTTAAAGCTCCAGATGCAGTCATCTTCTGAGGTGCTAGGAGTTAGGACTTCAACACGTAAATTTTGGAGTGACACAGGTCAGCCCACAACCACCACTGTACCACAGTCTTTCTCTCCGATTGCAGTCTCGCTGCTTTGCTTTTATGTTCTTCTTCTCCTAGGGTCTTGCCCGTGTGGTTGTGACAGGCCATATTTGTGGCCTGGTATGTCCTGCATTGATCTATGGACACTGAATGTATCAGGCAGTGTGGCTTAGCTCCCCCCCGGAAATCCTCACCCCCAGACTTCAGATAGCATTAAGCACCTATTGACTGATCTCAAAAGTTTGCTTTACCGAAAAGTCGCCATTCCTCATTTATGAACTTAAAAAATTATGTGAACAGACCAAAACAGTTGGAGAAGGGCAAAGGTAGAGATGGAAGTCAGCTATGTTGCCTCTGGGAAAAATAAAACAGCTTGCTGTGTACTCTTGAAGCTGGAGTTATAAAAACCTACAGTTTGACAAGAGAAAATATTTGTTTTAACATTGAGACAAAATAGTGAAATAAAAACTGTATGTAAACATGGCCATGCCTAAATATAAAACTATAAATAAGAAATAAAAGACGGGAAAGAAGTGACTCAAACCTCTCACATCATTTGTCTTCCAGTCATGGTGCAGGAGTGCTTTTTCCTTCTCATTTCTCCTTATAAAAATTGTTCACATTCATAAGTATGTAATACATTATAGTGGAATAAGTAGTAACATTTTGAAATAATCTATAATTTCTTAAGAGTGAGCACCTTCTAACTGGCCTTCTTTTGGACTACAGAGTCTCTATGATAAAGACACCTACCGTCTTACAAGAAGCCTGAAAGCCTTTGATCTTGCTTGTGAGGCAAGGTATACGTCTTTAACAGAGAGAGCAAGCCCGAGCTTTCTTGTCAACCCACCCTCACGGTACTCAGCTCTTTGATTCTCCAAGCCTCCTTATTCAGTCAGTGGAAGAATGATTAATATCACAGGAGGGCACAAGACAATGAAGGACCAGAGGGAGGCAGTCAGCGCTGGCCGCGAGGTCTGCTGGCTTCCACTTTCCTCCATGCTTTGGTGCTGAGAGTATGTTTCTAAGTTTCTCTTTAATAATGCAGGGTTAATTTCAAGTAGAACAGATTCCATAAATGATTGCTTCCAGTTGTATTAACGGCAGTACAGAATTTTGTTTTTAATATACATATTTAGCAATTTTAAAATGGTGTTGCTCCTGACCAAATTTTAACACGCTGGAGGTGACCAACGTATTAATTTATACTACCAGCTTAATCTGTTTTGGACCAGCTCTGAAAAGTTTTTGCATGTGGTGAATATGTTTAAATTCACGTTGCTGTATCATTAATGAGGCAGACTATAGGACACTGGCCCTCAGAAGACTCAGACCTACACAAGGATTTGTGCTAATCAGGAGTCCAACGTGTACTATGCCCTATTGAGCCCAACATGGGCCTTCCTCAGTCAATGCCAGGCAAGGCCGGGTGCCCCAGAGTGCTTCATGCTCCCATCTCAGTTTTATTTTATTATCACCTGAGCAAGAACAAGAGAACATACCACATGCCCCCCAGTGTGATCATGTCTTACTATGGATAGTTCTGGGGCCCACATGATTTCTTTTCATTTTACTTGCTCTAGTTAGGTTTTCTTTGTTTAGTTTTGCTGTTTTTCTAGCTTTAACTTCATGGTTTGACTGTGAGAATAGTCAGATGTAATGGTTAGGCTGTAAGAGAAGTTAGATATTGCTGATGACTGGTTCAAGGTTTTGTCTTGGTGAGGAAGATTGGCCCTGAGCTAACATCTGTGCCAATCTTCCTCTATTTTGTATGTGGGATGCCACCACAGCGTGGCTTGATGAGTGGTGTGGAGGTGCACTCCCAGAGTCTGAAGCCGCGAACCCGGGGCCACCAAAGCAGAGCTCAAGAACTTAACCACTATGCCATTGGGCTGGCCCCGACTGGTTTAAGTTTTAAACAAAAATTTTCTCATTTATATTTTAAGCTTTTGCCACAGCTTCATAAATTGTCTTGAGAATGTAAGGCAAACAAAAAAAATTACTAGTCGCAACTACCTATCCGTACAAACCAAGATATTTTAATCTTGTGCAACCACAACAAAATGCCAGAATAAATTAGACGCTAAAGATGACACTGACCTATCGTCCATAATCCTGATTTCAAATGCTTGTGCCATAAAACAACTTCACTTTATAATTGCTTGCTAAAATAATAAAACCTAAATTTGAACTCAGACAGCGGTAATAAGACGTTGGTTTCATCTGCTTTATATTTTATGGATCTACCTGATAGCTCATTTGAAAATAATATTTTCTTTCTTAAAAGTTTGGAAAACATTAAAGTACACCAATACCATAACAATTGTGCTTCTAAAAGCAGAAATTGCTTGTATTGTGACACTGTTGTCGTAGTTTCCTGGAATTTCTGTTCTGGTTAATCGTTGATTATTTTCAGCCTGTCCCATGCTGCATGAGTTATTTCAAATTGAACCAGGATTTGGATTTTCCCTGGGAAATAACCAGTTACTCATTGCCTCTGTTGTTATTCATAAGATTGATGACCAAGCATGACGGTTACTACCAGAACCTGCCTGACCACGGCAAATTTCAACAAAATTCTCAACTCCTGTAAACCAGTTCAGAGGGGATCTTGCTGTTTTTCTAGCTTTCGCTTTCAAGATGTCATATAAAGTCAAATCCCTAGATCTGGAGGTCAGATGTCTTCCAATACAGAGAAAAAGAAGTTAGCTTTCCATTATACAGTCATTCAGAATTCCCTCGCCCCAGTGAGCTCAGAGAGGGCAGTATTTCCTGTTAGGAGGAATCTTGGCAATTTGGGTGTCCACTCCTGTCACAATGTTTGGGGGTGAATTTATTGTCATTTTGTAGTCAAGGGCCAGAGATGCTGGATACCCTCCAATTCGTGGAATAATTATTTAGAGATAACTTCTCTCTATATTGTGAAACTTTCAAACCCCTCATCTGAAATTCATGCAGGTGGAAATCTTTTTAAAATTATTTGAACCAAGAATCTAAATTAATTTTACAGCTATAAATACACAGCTCTCTCTTTGCACAGCTTTATTACATACTGAATTTTCCAAGAATGCAATTACTTTGTAATTCAAGGGGAGATTACATTTTGTCATATGGGAACTTTACCAATAGGTAGTCACAGTCTGAAAAATCATAATGTCATGGCAGCACTGCTGGTGGTATCCGGGTGACCCCTACAACATCCATATCAGTCTTCAATTGCAGCTGTCACAGTCGCAGTTCTTCTGTGTATAGATGCAAGATCTGCCTACTTCATCTTGTGAACTTGAGCCAAGGCTTTTATACACCCCTATATGCTTATTATTATATATGATTTCCCTTTTGTTCTCCTCAATGTTAGTGGAAGGAGAAATATAGAGTTATGTATAGTTATATACTGGTTTTTAACTTCAAACACGGAAATGTAGACGATGGAGTTAAACACACTCTTTAGTTCACTGTACATTATTCCTATTTGTTCATGCACACTTCTCTTGTTTCATAATTTATCTTTTATCTTCATAACACATTCCTACTCCCCATACAGCTACATTGATATATATACTGAGCACCTCTGTTAGTCTGTGACTTTAAGGAATGCCCTCGTGCTGCATCCCTCCCCCTTTTCCTTACACGCCCAGTGAGCAGCATGTTTTTAAACTGCATTCATGGGGCTACATGTACCTCTGAGCACTTGAGCCCTGCCCCTAACTGTCACCTGCTTCTTTATTATGTACATCTGCTGCATCCATCCTCCCCTGGAGGCCACAGGAGGGTTCCAGTCTCTGCCATCAGGAACAGTGACCACTGGGCATCCTCGTCCATGTCTTCTTACGTGAGAGAAGTTCTTAGCGATATGCCTAGGGCAAGGATTGCTGGAGTCACAGGATGCGTCTGTACTGAAGCTGGTTGGTTAGTATCGGGTCGGTCCTCAGAACGGCTGCACCAGCTATACGTCCACTAGAGAACATGGCCCTGGGTCCCTCCTCCCTGTCAGCCTTTGACATTATCCTCTTTTATGGCCTTTGTGTGTATGTGTGTGGTGGAGCTAATAGGCTTGAAGTAATAACTTTTTGTATTTCCTATTTCTCTGATTACTAATGACTGGAAAATCTCTTTATGTGTGTATTAGGAGTTCATCCTGTAATTCAGATATTAATCTCTAGCCAGTTTTAGACATCACAACCATTTTTCCCCCATTCCTTTTTGAAACATAAAACTTTAATTTTGAGGTAATCAAATTAATCAATTCTTGCCCCATATTTAGTGCTCTGGAAGTTGTTAAAAGTCCTCAGCCTCCCTGAATCACAAAGAAGACATTATCTTTCATTTTCTAGTTAATGTTGTGGTTTGATCACTAACATTAAAGTTGTGCAACACGCAGCTCCGTGCGGCCACCCTAGGGCCTCAACCCCTCGCACATCTTTGGTTCTTTGCCCCATGTCCCTGTCCCTGCACCAACACCACCCTGCTAGCCTTACGGTGGCTTTGTAGGATGTCTGAACAGCTGGCCTGGGTGGTGAGCATTTGTGAAGAGTGAGCCCAGTATAAATGAGGTGGCTCAAAAGCCTAAGAGAGTTGAGTCCGCATGAGCTGTAGGGAAAGAGCTGGTGTGATCCTGTTCCCACTGAGCCGCACCGTTCTGTAAAAATCAGCTGCCTGGGCCACCTCCAAGGAGATCAACAAAGGAGCCACCTCTAGCTTCAGCACCGGCCCTGTCCTGCGTCCCTCACTCTCTCCACCCACCTTGTTACTTCAGGTGTGGCTGCTGGAACCAGTTGCACTTAGGTGCACTTTCTGCTCGTTCTTTTCTCTGCTCTGAGGCTCCTCTGTCACTGCCCAGCGGCAGTTCTAAGGCAACTGCTCTGCTTTCCCATGCCTGGACAAACCCGGAAATCTGAGGGAGTTCATAATCATGAAGCAACCCTCAAACATCGGAGGACGGAAGAGAGATCATCAATGCACCCTCATCCTCCGCCCCTGCGCTGTACAGGCTCCTCCAATGTCCCAGGTGCCCCCAGCAGAGAGCAGCCAGATGTCACGCCCTCAGGTTAGCTCTCCCTCCTCCCTTGTTTCACCCTTTCCTGACCCCACTTCCCAAAATAAACACCCTGCATCCAGGCCCCTGCCTTCAGCTCTGCATTTGGGGCCCACTGGCTAAGACAGGAAGGCCACTCAATTCTGACCTTTACATGTCGTATTTAGTCCTGGTCCCTGGCTCATCCACTGATGGATCCCATATATCAAATTCAGCCAGCAACTCTCCTGTTTAGCCCTTGTTACAACCTGTATCTAATGCTGAGGAGCTAACAGTGCAGACGGAGCATTCTTACCCCCATGAAGCTCTCACTTTAGTGCAGAAGACAGAGGGACAACTAGGCAATTACTATGGAAAGGTGTGCTTCTCTTTATAGTTCGGGAAAGATCATGTTCTTTCATCCTGAGCAGCAATAAATTCCAGCTGCCTCTATGTGCAGAGAAAGATTTACACGAGAAGCTGCTTATAGACAAGCCATGTGCAATAGAGAACCACAACACTGGACAGTACCCATCCAGGCAGACATGAGGTTCGTGTGAGCGCATGGCAGACATCACAAATAGCCACAGCGCTCTTGTCCTCCGCAGCTCACGGACCTCCTTCTGCACTCTTCTCATTAGAGCCAAAAAGGAGCTGCTCTAGCTGGGCATATTTCACAGTCATGATAAAAGCTCTTTGCCTGGTAAGAACTCCACATTTCACAGGTGAGAAGATAGGTCCAGGATGGAGGAAGGCCTTGGCCAAAGTAAACTTGCAAATTAATAGCAGAGTTTAGACAAGAACCCATGGCTACTGGTGCATGGATACTTGTAGCCTGAACCCAGGTCTGCAGATAGAGTGTTCTTTCCTCCTTTGTTCATTCATCCATCCACTCGTTCATTCTTTCACGCAATGCTCTTTGCCTATTCACTTTACATCCATCACTATGCATAGGAACAACCCTGTGGCTACTGATGCAGTGCCCTTTCCCCATTGGTTAATTGATTGACTGATTGATTAATTCATCCAGTCGTATCTTTAGCAAACAAAAAACCTTAGCAGACAATGAGACCAGAGGTGACATATCACTCTAACTTAAAAGTCATAAAACCTTAGTGTTATTCCTACTAGACTATGCACTTCCTGCAGGCAGGAACCACTTCTTCATGTCTGCTATTTCTCCACAGCTACCATGGTCCCTCTCCTAAGTCAACACTAAGCCCTAAGGAGCTCTGAAAAACCCTGTGGTATTGAGGAGAAGAGCTTGTAAACACCTAGAAAACATGGTGTATATTGGTCAGGGTTCAAATAGGAAAATACAACCATTTTAAGTATTTCAAACAGAGGCACTTAGTGTAGAAACTTGATTACATAAGCAACAGGAGAGCTGTGAATCCAAGCAGGGTGTGACGAGGTAACTGAGCCATCAGCAGCAGGAAGCCACTCCCTAGCCTAGGCTGGAGGAGGAAATGAAAGAGGTGACATTGCAGGAGCATGGGGGCAATGCCACCCAGTCAAAATTCAGCTCATGGAGGACCCCTGTGGTAGAAGACATGCCCACTCTGGGGGCTGCCACCTTCAGAGAGAGAGGAGAGCCCGGCTCCTCCCTTCGTCCCAGCTTCCATTTCCCCATCAGGGCTTCCAATTGGTCAAACTGAGCGAGAGCCAGCTGCCCCAGGAGCCTGGGAGAAGCAGCCCACAGGGGTCAGCCTCCTGGACTTAACAGAGCAGGGAAAGAACAAAGAATGGGATCTGCGGGAAAAGAGCCCCAAGACCCACATGAAGCTCATGGCCCCTTCCAGTTCTAACATCCTGAAGTCTCTGCTCAGGCCTTGGTCAGACCCATGCTCCAGAGCACAGTTCACAGCTTCAATAGGAGATGGATGTGCCTTTCATCCTGCAAGAGATGCCAAGGATATAGGATTCTGGGCTCTCATTTTTTTAAGTTTGCTACACAGATGCAAATATGCTATTCTAGACAGTGCTATAATATCTGAGACACGTGCCCACACAATGGAGGAAAATAAATATTTGTGTAAGGAAACAGATTTGGGTTTATAATCTTAAAAGGAAATTTACTCGTCAAGTTAAAATATAGGCTAACATATGTTATTAGGAAACAATGTAACTTTATTTAGTTCAGTGTCCTCCAAGCAAACTCGGGTTTCTCATGTACACCATCATTGCAGACCTACCTTCCAAAGACAGCACGACACAGCGGGGCAGAGTCTCAGAGAGAAGGAGACTTCCCAGCAGGCATCCAAGGTGCCAGAGACAGGGAAGGAAACGATGTCCCGTGGATGGGAAGCAGGAGAGTTGAGATGACATGGGAGGCTGTACTTTATTATAGAAGTCGAGCCTTAGGGAGGAAGTCATACCAGTTAGATCCACATGGTGTCCATGGGACAGAGAGAAAGACAAGGCTGTATCAGAGTGATGGGAAGAAGAACTGAATAAAAGTGCAATAGAGAAGTGCACACACATGTGCACACATCCACATTTTCTCTATTTTTCAATTTATTGTATACATATATAATTAAACCAGCATTTATTGTCTACTACGTAACATAATCGACATTAGATAAACTATGTGACAAATAATTTCTTCATAAATGTATGATATACCTCCTTCATGCAGATATTATTTATTGTAAATAACACTTAGCTAAGAGAGCCAAATGGCTTGTTCAAGGGCACTCTGTCAATAATTCCAGGACATTTTTGTATGACTCCAAATTCTGTTCTTACCACTATACATCACCAGTATAATAGGCATGTATTAGGAACCACTTTAAATAGGGATTTACATTTGCCCAACCTCTTGTCATTTAACTGTAACTTTAGCTAATCATATACCACAAAGTAGAATGCTGCAACATCGATTCTTACATTAACTGCTATTGTGATAATCTTTCGTGAAATAAGGAAACTGAAAAGCCACTGAAGTTTGGCATTGAAAAGCATTCTATCCAATATTCCTGAGTTTTTCCTTGAACACTTATTAAGACTACACAGTAAGCACTCCGTGAAGCGTTCTGACACACAATATTTGATTTCCTTCTCTTAACAACCCCAAAAGGTAAGTACCATTGTCTCTTTTTTACAAATAGGAAAACAAAGGAGGTGATTATTTAAAGCTTGCCCAGAGACCCAGAGGCAGGAGCTGACAGAGTTAGAATCTGGATCAGCCATGTGACTCCTTGGGGCTGCCACATTCCGATTCGGAGACCCCTGGCTGAGACAGCCCTCCGAGCCAAGGAAGACTGCTCACGGCTGCTCCCAGAGGCCAGGGCAGGTGTTCAACTCTTGGCCTTGCCGGCTCTGGATTATGCTTACTACAGGCTTTTTTTGAAGGAGATCTCACATAATAACCCTATTATTAGTATTACCATCATTATTATCATAATCCTTTCTCTGAAATAATTTCCGTAAAATATTTTTACTAAAGAAGAGGAGCACTTGAAAAAAAAATGCTAATCCATCCCCTACCACGCAAACCCCAGATGGCCTTGTATTAAGTGGAGGAAGACACAATGATAATAACCACGATTACCATCAATTCCACACAGCAGCAGATGTGAAAGAAATAAAGATGCCGAGATGCTCCTATAGAAGTTGAGAAAATCTTTCTGCGCTCCACACAACACAAAAGCACCAATGTCTGCGTACAGAATAGGTTCTATACACTCACATTTTAATCTTTCTGGCATATCTATGCCCCAGATGGCCCCATGTTTAATGGGAGAGAATAATCGTCACTTGGTGAGCAATTCAGGGGAAATTGCAGAAGTATGGAAACTGCCCTGTGTATCTTTATTCAATTTTCTCTCATTTCCCCAGCAGCATGAATAAAAAGAGGGGTGCACGTTTTTAGCAGAGGGTGCCATTTTGACTTCTCAATGAGAGGACACCCAAAGTGAGTTCTGCTAAGACTCTTCTGCCGCATTTTGGCTCATAAACACAGGAGAATAAAGTCAGTCTATTCCTTGGCTGTTGTACCTAAGTGTAAATTAGTTAAAATTGATAGAATTAGAAATTAGATTTCCTCAGTTGCACTACCACATTTCAAGTGCTCAATAGCCACATGTGGCCAGTGGCTACCATATTGGATAGCACAGAGAATGAACATCATTGTAGAAAGTTTTATTGGACAGTGATGCTCTAAATGCTTAGCATACTCATTTTTTTTAAGTCACTGTATTGACACTTAGAATCATAAAGTTTTTAAATGTAAAAGACTTTGGACTGCATGGAGTCCAACAGTTCCTCTTACGTAGGAGAAAAAAAAAGTGAATTTTCTAAGTGAGCCATCCCAGAAAGATGCTATAGGAAAACCACCATGTCATAATGTGTATTCACTTCCTCCCCAGCTGTAGTTTGTAAGGTTCTCAAGGACAAAGCCAACTGTTATCCATTTGTTTATTCCAAATGTGTAATACTATACCTAGCACATAGTGGAGATCCAGAGTAATAGGGTTTAGAGAAAATCCACAGTAATAGGGTTTAGAGAAAATCAGACACCAGCTAGGTAAGTACTGGCTAAGAGTGTCTAGAGTGTTTCTTATTACGTCACCTGAAGGCTAGCCCTGGATTCTCAGAGCAGATATGGGCCAACTGGGAACAGGTGCTAGACGTGTCCACTTGGGCAGGTGTTGGTGGTGCCTCACGTAACCCAGAGAGGGTTCATTGTAACAGACAAGGTACATGTTCAAAGGCCTGAGCAAGAGTGGTGCAAGTTCAGGTGAGCAGGTTCCAGGATGTCTATTGGAAAGCAGACCCCATGAAGTTCAGAATCCGCAGAAACAGCTCTCATTTCTCCCAGTAAAGCTCCAGTTTCTAGATCTCACCAGGGGAAGGTAGAAACCTGATTCAAGAAGAAACTAGAGAACAAAGCACCTTGCCCCAGGCAGGGACTCAGACCCAACAAAGGAGGCAGGATGAAGATGACTCCAAGGGATCTTAGAATATCCTTATTTATTGTGTCGAACAAGCTAGACTTAATCAATATGGATTTGCAGCAGCACCAGCCCTGTCTCCCCATCCCCCACCTCAGCTTAGGGCAAGGCAGAGCCTAGAGGCACAAGGTCGACAGAGAGCAGGGGGCAGTGGGAGGCTGGGGGGCCTCACTGTGGGGTGCTCAGGCTAGCACAGGAGAGGGAAATCTAGGTTTGGGGGCAGCCCTCCATTACCCAATGGGCACCGACTTTGTGTGTTTCCGTCAAACGCAAGTGAGGCCACCAGGAAGAAAAAATTGTAAAAATGCATAGGTCAAAGGCATTAAAGTAGTTCGTACAGGGAAAAGCAGAAATTTATGAGACTTCCTGCCAGTGCTGTTAACGCTTCTATATTGAATTATATATTGCGGATCAGGGCCCAGGCATTCACCCTAATAATGTCAGTACTCGCCCTCTGAGGGCGTGATCTGGTTTTGGGTGGACAAAGTTCACACCAAACCAGCCAGGAGATCGACAAGCACAGAAGCCAGCCAAGGACCTCATAGTCACTAAGAAATCTGGACAGACAGCCCATGTGTGGGGTTCCCTGCGGCCATTCCAGAAGTCAGACCCCTCTTCAGCCTCCCCTCACCTCTATTTAAAGCAAGCAGCAGTTAAATGTTTAAATTGAGCTTTCAAGTCATTTCCTCAAAGAGTTAACATAATATAAACCATCATAAAAGAAAAAAAAGGACCCATTTATACTCAAATTACACAGGAGTCACTTGTCTCTATCCAGGCTCAAGAGTATTTGCTCTTAAAAGCTATTTTTTCCTCCCAAACAATAGCGCAGGTGCATCGCCTTCAGTGTACAGCGTATTCATCCCGGGAGGCGGGAGGGTGATTTCACACCTGTTCCTTCTTTTATTTGCTCCTGGCCTGGCTAATTTGCCCAGTGTCAAGATTGGTATGGCCAGCGTGTGTCAACAAGAATTACTGCTTCTCTGGGCAGTGTCCTCACTGGGAGTTTGCACAGTGTGATGCGCCGCACGCCCCGAGCTGGATCAATCTGTCTGTTTCACATCATGTATAAATGGAGCTGATTGGTAATAATAATTTAGAAGAGATTACGTGTTTAGTGAGATATCACATAGAGAGAGGAAGAGAAAAGATAGTTTTAACCGGCATGTCACATACATCGCTAATAGGGAGAGAGAAAAAAACAACAGACATTATCCTGTGCTCTGATTGTTTAAAGGTACGTTCCTGGAAAAAGACATCTGATCTTCACTTTTAGAGCAGAACAGAGAAGAAACTCACAAATCCCTAAAACCTTGCACTTTGCTGTGTTCCTGGGTGGGTAGAGGTCAGTTTTCACATCTCTACATAGTCAACTTGTGAGGCAAACACTGGGATTTCCATCAGAAAACAGCGTGCCACGTTGACGTAAAAGACGGTTTGTTCTGCGGAATGGCAACCACCTTACATCTTATTCTGACTCTCTATCTTCCTCTCACACTTATCTCCTAATTTGCTCTGGAATAGAACAGCCACAAAAATTATGAAAGAAAAATTGCTTGGTTTAACTCCAAAGTTAGAACAATGCATTATCAGACACACACATTTTTAAAAATCATAATTTCCCACCCATTACAAATAGTTGACATTATTCTGACATTTATATTTTTTAGGTATGATTTTTGTAATTCTAATAAACTTGTTGATTTCTTTTTTTCATCAAAACGTGTTTGGTGCTTTTTGTTGTAGTCTGATGCCAGCGCAGGGTGCTGCTGAGCGGCTCGAGCTGTAAGCCTGTCAGTTTCTGAGTCACAGCTTCAAAGGCTCACAAATTTCCTAATCAAACAAAAGGCTTTAAAGCAACATTTGATATTTTTGAATAATGTGCACCAAATTATTGAATATAAACTTATTTCATATTTTATGTTGCTTATTTAAATATTTAGAATATGGTTTTAATTACCATGAGACTTTACTAAACATCCACCTGTCAGTAAAGAAACCATTTTTTTCAGATCCATGTTCTCCTGAAAGGGAAACAGGTGTGAATACCTGCAGGTATTTATCCACCAACAAAAAATAAAGGATATCTGTGAAGCTTGGAGGAAGAAGTAAACAGGAATGAAATCTTGAAACTGCATGCCACTGGCACGCGACTCCAGCCCAAAATGCACAGAGTCCAGATGAGCAGGGAAACGAGGCCCCATCCCCGGTGAGTAACTCGCCCTCCTGGGAACTTCAGGTGCAGCTGCTCTCTGCCTTCTCCCAGCCTGTGTCAAGGTGACCTTAGGATGCCATAAAAGGAAATTAAGTCCCCAGGGCCTTTTAAGAACACAATGGTGTCAAGGAGGACAGTCAAATAAGATGTGGATGTAAACATCTGTTGGGACAGACACAGGTGGCTTTGCTTTAATTTGTAGCCCCAAACATCAGCCCAGGGGTAGGTTCAGAGAAGGTCCCATCTCCACAAATGAGGCAGGAAGGGAGGGAAGGGAGAGGCTGCGCTCAGGGCTGCTGTGCGCAGGAAGGAGATGAAGAGCTCACCACCGCCTCTGGTACGTTAACTGTTGCTGCCATGAGCACCACGCATGTTAGCTCTTGGATTAAGGAATGACATTTGAGGTTAACTATGATATTTCAGCCTAGGCCCAGATGCCATAAACAAAGGAAAAATAGACTCGTCTGGGTGTGGGACACCTCTGCTCTCATCACAAGCTTGAACCCTTAGACTTTACATTTGTAACTGTTGCGGCAAGGAAAACAATGTCATCAGAATATTGTTGTAAAAATACTAACTTTATTTGTTACAATCAAATCTGAGTAATTCACAGCTCATGGCATATGAGGATATTTAGTTCAGAGAACTCGGCCCTCTGCCTCATTGTAACCCTGCAATGAAAATGCCAAGACACACATGGCATCTAACACCCTGATTTATGTAGCTGCCTTTTTATACTCAGGCCATTTTCACAGCATTCCATGGGGTATTTCTGCCTCCAGGTCTCCCCACTGACCCCACAATTGTTCAATCTCACTGAGCATTTTTTTTTGTGAGGAAGATTGGCCCCGAGCTAGCATCTATGCCAATCTTCCTCTTTTTTCTTGAGGAAGATTGTCACTTTGCTAACATCTCTGCCAATCTTCCTCTATTTTATGTGGGATGCCACCACAGTGTGGCTTCATGAGTGGCCCTAGGTCTGTGCCGGGGATCCGAACCTGTGAACCCTGGGCCCCAGAACCAGAGTGCACAAACTTAACCACTATGCCATGGGGGCCAGCCCCTCTGAGTAATCTTTTGTAAAAATAATTTCAAACAGCAGTGTCAACTTTCAAAGTGTCGCTGCCCTCCCATTGCCTCTAAGGTCACGTCCAGACTCCTCACATCGCACCTGAACCTTCTGCTCGAGCCAACAGCCCTTCTGCATTTCCAGTCCTCTCTCCTAAGGGCTCTCACCTCAGGACAGCAGGTGCTCCTTGTGTAGGAGCTGTCTCAGCACTCCTCTGTCTGGGCATCCTCTGTTCCCTCTTCCCTTTTGCCTCTGATCTATGTAGTGGTAAGTAAATGAAAAGCTGTAGGATATATTGGAGTATATGAGGAAATTGTGCAATATATATGAATATATATTTGGTTTAAAACTAATTCTGCCTGACTTTGTTTTTCCAAAAGGGCCTGATGTGGCATGTTGAACATTCATTGTACATCTGCTTTAAATATTTACAAAGTCCCAAGGACAAGAATGGTGTCCTTGGGTGCTGGCCCGGTGGCGCAGCGGTTAAGTTTGCATTTTCCTCTTCAGCAGCATGGGGTTCACTGGTTCGGATCCTGGGTGCGGACCTACACACTGCTTATCAAGCCATGCTGTGGCAGGTGTCCCACATATAAAGTACAGGAAGATGGGCAGGGATGTTAGCTCAGGTCCAGTCTTCCTCAGCAAAAAGAGGAAGATTGGCAGCAGATGTTAGCTCAGGGCTAATCTTCCTAAAAAAAAAAAAAAAAAAAAAGAAACACCCTTAAGGAGTTCTTACTCTTAATGTAGCTTCCCCCGTGTTGGCATTTCTTTAAGGATAAGCATCTCTCCCTAAACTAAGGATTAATTACTGACCTACTGTGTTCTCCTTGTGACCACACATCTGCTGTGCTCACCAATCTGCTGTGCCAGCAAAGCAATCTCATGACTGTTGTAAAAGAGACACTCCTTATGTCTGCTTCTAGTTCCAAGATGGCATATAATCACTCTGTAGACCCCACTTCTTTGGTGTCCTTCCTTCCTTGTGGAAGGAAGGCCCCAGGCTAGTGCTCAGATCTGGCTCATAAGAAACTCACCCCAATTTTGATTTATAGTTTGAATATGGACTATTTGCATCAACATTTCTTGGCATAGTCATGGCAGGATTTTAGAGAAACCCACTGGAGACCACCTGGAATCTACACTGAACCTGTGTTCAGTACCAGTAGGGGCCCATTGAGTCCCCAGGATCACTGCGTTCTTCAGGTGACCCTGGTTCCCCTGAAACCCAGACCTCCTTATTTTAAGTCAATGGTGCAGAGTTTATATGAGCTGTTTCAAACCTTAGGACTAGGTGTCTTATGGGGGGTACCAGTCATGCCCTAGGTAAGAGGAACCTAGTGGGAAAACTCCTAGGATGGAGGAAGCTTGGGGGGATTTCCTAGGTCAGGGGAGCCTAGGGGGAACTTTGGAGTGAATAGGGCGGGCTGACCTTCTTCATTTGGCTTTAATTTGGAAAGAATTGTGTTTATAAAGTCTGAACAAAATGCTGGATGAAGAAATGAGAGTCTGAACTTGTTTAGCTCTGAAGAAAAGAGACATCAGCTCCACCGGGCGGAAAGCGTTCTCAGGTGACTAAGAACCTCGTGGGAGTGTCAGGATCAATCCTCGTGATGAGAGGACTCCACTATCACTCAGGTTAATTAATTAAAGGCTTGTCCAGGAAGAGCATATGAGGGTTGGTGGCCCACATGCTCCAAGCCCCCATGGTAGTGTTAGACCGCCAGTGGGAGAAACCCAGGCATGTAAGAGAGTGTTTATGACCTTTCTTTAGGGAGTAACACTCACAAGCAGCACATTTCTGACCCACTGCACTGTCACCAGAAATTATTCAGACTTTATAGTAAAACGAAACTAAAAGAAAAGCGAGAACTCAAGCTTCTAAAAGCCAATCAGCTCCGGAATAGGCAACCTCCCCTCACTACTCCACTGACTTCATGCTGAAACTTGCAAGTGCATAAGGAAATGGGGGGGACTGTAAACGGCTAGCAAGATAACCCGGGATTCTTTTGCATCAGAGATGGTCAGACAGAAATGTGAGTTGCACTCCATTCACGGCTAAGGGTCCTACCAAACTACTGCCAGCCTCAGGGGAATTACTTCGGCCATTAGAAGGAACTTTCTGATTAGATAAGCTCATTTTAAAAAGTGCACTTAAAATCTTCAACATTCCAAAATAACTTTATTGAAAGTTTTGTTGGAAAAAGCTAATAAAAATTAAGCTATTAAAGGGAGTGAAAGGGAAATTTAATAGGCCATGGCTTTACAGACACCCCCATAATCTACTCCCAGAGTTAATGAGACTGGGAGATTTTCTGGGAAACTGCTATATTAAAGATTACTGGAACCCTTCAATAGAGCCAGGTAGTTACTGTCTGTCCTGGCTGAAACCTGATAAACTATTTGAAAGGATTTAGCAACATATGATCAGAAATATGACCAGAAATTTGGCCAAACTGGAAGGTGATATTCAGAGCCTGATAGGAATTTTGTTTTCAGACCTTCTTCCCCAAGTTAAAATAAAACTAAGCACCCAGAGAGAAAGAAGTAAATTAAGGTGAGGTACGTGAACAGGTAGATCAACCTATAATGTCATTTAAATTACAACCCAAATTTCTGAGAGCCACTGTCTTCAACTTATAATTCCTTGCAACACGGGAAGGCAGCTCTAGAGGCAGTTCAGGTTCCACCCATTTTCCTTGTCTCAAAGAGCTTGCAAACCCTCTGGGGAATATCTAGCCCATTACTAATCTCTAAGACTGAAGTAAAAAAAGGATAAAAGGCAAGAAGAATGGCCAAAGCAGCACCCCTGGCAAAAATATAGCATCTTGACTATCTTCCTCACAAATATTAGTTTAAGAAAAAGCTTAAAACAAAATTCGGATTCATAACTAGGAAGCCTTGTATTATTGTACCTGATTCATGGCAGTCTCTATGTATGTGTGTGTGCCTGTAAGTATGTTATATGTGTGTGATATTTTTACCTCTGGTTAGCATGGCCAAAATTAAGAGCTCTGATTGGTTGACTTAACGTAAGTGCTTACGTAACTTATTTCTGAATGCAACTAACCCTGACGTCTTTCAAGTTAACATGATATGAAATGATCTTTGGTAAATGAAAGCTTGTTTCAGTTTGTTGGCTTGACTGAAATAGGCATGTCCTCAGAGTGGGCAGTATTTGGATATGATGCAAACGTACAGCTTGGATTTACTAGTCAAATAAGCTCATGTTACTCCTCTTACAAATTTGTCAGCAAAATAATAGCTTAGAAAGATAACTGATTTTGTCAGATGTCTCAAAGTCTTTTTAGGCAATCTAAATAATGACTAGAAATGAGTCAACTAAATCAATATAAAAAAGGTAAAAGTTTTTGGGGAAACTTTAACAATGATGATGCGATGTGCTTAAAACAACTTAAAGATGATGGCTGACTGCTTTAGTGTCACAGGACGTTTCTGTGAGTAATCTAAACGATATTGTTACAAACAAATGTTCTAAATGTGAGATAAGAGTTTATGGACAAATTTTTAGCAATAATTATAGTTTATGACATGAGTATTTAAAATAGCTTCCAAAATCTCTTTGGTAACTTGAAACTTTAAAATTTTTCTAGGTTAAATTAAATGATAAAACTCATTGAGTATCTAGGTCATTTCAGCATAAGAAAATATGAGACATTAATTACTAAATATAGTTTTATCTACTTTTGGCTTCTTACAGAGAGACCAAAAGATGTTTTGGTCTATTAGTAACATGTCTTGTATTTTATTAAAAGATTACACTATGAAGTAGCATATTTCTGGAAATTATCAAAAGTATTTATAAATTTGCCAAGCCACAGAATGCTAATGTAAAAGACAGTTTATAATTGCTTACTTGTTAGTTTTCACTAAAAATAAAGGTCTACAAGAGTTAAAAATTCTAACTTTTAGAATTAAAGCTGCTAAAAATTATTAAGGAAGACATCTTTGTATTCAAAGAAAGGAAGATGTATGCCTTCAATAAAGAAGGTATAAAGAATGGAAATATTTCTGTTTATTTTGTTAAGAAAGATAAATTTGTCCTAATGTACTAAGAGGGAAGGAAGAAGGCATGGGATAAATTCTAAATGTGAAAAGAAAGTTATAAAAAGTTCGTTGAAGAGAAACCCTGAGGAAAGAACTTTGTACATGGTCAAGTTGGCTTAGATTAAAATGAATGTAATTAAGTGAATAAATTTTAATATCAGAAGTAAGCTAGTACAAAAATTAGAATTTGGTCTTCTCTTTCTTAAAAGGGTAATTTCCTGGACTTTTAGTCTGATCTTGATAAAGAAATTATAAAGATTTTCTTTATTTTTGAGTGAGCCTCACTTCAATTAAATGGGTAACTAAGCATTGTTTCACAGCGACACAAGATCAGCAAACATTTGATCTTGTTTGACCAAGTATTTTAAAGCCTTTTAATATTTTTGACAAGTTCCATCAAATTTGTATCCTAAATGAAGTCTTTCTTTTGACTTAAAAATAAAATTCTCTGAGGATTTTCAGAAGGGCCCTGGGACTTCTCAAAGAAATTTGTTCTCTCTTCATATAAAGAGAGAGATTCTAAACTAGTTAGGTTTGTTTAGCATGCTAAACGGCATAGGAAGCATTTTCAAGTAAATGATGATAAACCTTCTTAGGTTATACTGTGTAGGTACACATTCATTCTCTTAACTCTGCTACCTTGCTTGCAACATCACAAAAAGAAAAAGACCACAACTGCATTCTATTATCTAATTTGGCTTATGGATGAGTCTTACTTAAAGGATAAACAAGGACATTATCAAGTTGGATATGCTGTCCAGCCAAGAGAATGTCCAGTACTTTCTATTAACTCTTCTATCCCAGGAAAAAATTTCCTTCCACAGGCTCAAGGAATTGCTGTGGAAGAAGAGAAACAAAGGTGGCAACAAAAGGGAGAATTTTTGATACCACCACACAGATGTGGTTTAGATGTGGAACAAACCATAGTGCCTACTGGAACACAATTGCCACTGCTCCAGCATTGACACCAATTAACCCATTATGCACCTGAAAAGATGATTTTGTGGGGAAAATAATGCTTTTGAAAACTTTCTCCCACAGTGACTCATAAAGCCTATACTTGTTATGCTATATGCCCAAAATATAATCTGGAGAAACTGTTTCATGGATTGCAAGGTCACTTTCCTCTCCCTAAGGGACCCTTTAAGGTACAGCAGTTGGACTCTGTCCAAATGCCACCATCTCAAGGATATAAATATATCTTGGTAATGATCTGTGTATTTTCCTTGCAGAAGAGCAATGGTTCTAGCAGTAGGTAAATTGCTATTGGGAAGATTAATTCCTATTTGGGAAATTCCTACCTAGTTACACAGTGACTAGGAACTCATTTTGCTGGGCAAATGATTAAATCTATTTGTAAATTTGGCCAATAATGCAGCATTTCCACTGTACTTACCATTCCCAATCCTCAAGATTGGAGGAAAGAACTAACCACACAACCAAAACTCAATTGGCAAAGCTTTCAGAAGCGTTTGATCTCTCATGGCCAAACACTCTTCTGCTCCTGCTCCTCAGTCTTCAGTCTACACCGTTTGGCAAACATTGGCAGCTTCCTTTCACGATAATAACTGGATGGCCTGTGCAATTAGATGAAGGAATGTATGAACCAACTTTGCCGAAAGGAGTTATCTTACATTATTGTCAAGGTCTCATTGAGACACTTGAAAGAAATGAGAAGTTGGTAGCTGATTCTTTTCACAGTGAGTTCCTGGGAGATGAAGACCTTGAGGATCATGAACTTCAACCTGGATATTTTGTTTACTGAAAAAGACACCAGATAAAAGACTCTTTGCAGCCCAATTGGAAAGGACCATATCAGGTACTTTTAACCAATTCATGCACTGCAGAATCAAAAGGCATAGACTCGTGGATTCACATTTCTTGTTAAAAAAAAAGAAGGCTTCTCCACCTGAGTGGGTTTCAGTTCCTATTTCTGAACCTGACTTCAACTGACCAATGCAAATGTCTCCAAACCAAGATGAGAAGACGACAGCATTTGCTGCAGACAGCTGTCCCAAGACTCCACACTAGGCCTGTATTCCCAACCTTATATCTCCCCATTGTAACATTTATAATGCTTAAACCATATACCTATTTTATAATTGTTCCATTTTAGATTTTAAGAATACTATCATACTTAAAGAAATTAAGTGATTTGGAACAGACTGGTCTTGAAGGCCAGGCATTTATTTGGTGCCTCCTATTGGAACTCACTGGTTGTGGGGAACAAATCTCTGACCTTGGCTATTGCCTGGATGGCTAAAGCCCTGCACCCTGAGCTTCCCTTGGAAGCAGGGAAGGATTAACACTGAGCTAATACCTGTTGCTAATGGTCCTCTCTTTAAGGCCTGATGGGCTCATTCAGCGTTCCACCGATATGGCCACCTAGCAGCTGTATCTGTTCCTTCCTTGGGTTTAGATGATGTCATATCACATATAGAAGCCCTGACTAAATTTACTCAACAGGGCCTTAACGATTGTCAAACAGGAATAGCCTCATTAAATACTAAAATATCTTTAATGAGAAAGGCTGTCCTTCAAAATAGAATGGCCCTAGCTATTTTAACTGCATCCCCAGGTGGTACATATACAATTACTCAAATTGAATGCTGTGCTTTTATACGTGATAAATCTTCCAATGTGTCATCTCTGCTAAAGCACACAAAAAAGCAGGTGAACGCCTTAAATGAATCGTTTATAATTGTAAACAATGTGAGCATGCGGAGTCTTGTAAAAGCACATTGCAATGTTTGCACAATAATGTAAAATTAATTCAAAAATTATATAACCTATGAAGTGCTTCCTTGGTTAATATATACCTCTATCCTTGTCTGACTATTTCCCCTCATGTTGATAACTGGACAAATAAATGAGATAAAAGCCTAGTATTGAGGGGCATCATGGACCCAGGGTAGGCAGCAACCAATCTGGCGCTGAGGGATAATATTTTGATCATCAGTGCTTTCTATCAAAAGATTATAAATCAAAAGTGGGAAAATGATAAATAAATGATGAGAAATAGGTTTAAAACTAATTTGACCTGACCTTGGTTTTCCAAAAGGGCCTGACGTGGCCTGTTGAGCATACACTCTATACCTGCCTTAAATATTTACTTTGTCCCAAAGACAAAAATGATGCCCTTAAAGATAGGGTTGTAGCTTTCCCCATATTGGCATTTTTTTAAGGATAAATATCTCTTCTTAAATAAAGGATTAACTACTCAGGATAAATATCGCTGTGTTCACCAATCTGATGAGCCAGAAAAGCAATCTCATGACTATTGTAAAAAGGACATTCCTATCATATGCGATGTCTGCTCTTTGTTCCAAGACAGTATATAACCACTCTGGACACCTCATTTCTTTGGTGCCCTTCCTTCCTTGGGGAAGGAAAGCCTCAGGCTAGTCCTCAGATATGGCTCATAATAAACTCACCCCAATTTTGATTTATAGATTGATTAGGGATTATTTGTGTTGACAGTAGTCATGTCCTTAAGCCTCATTTCAGACCCTACTTTATTTTTTTACATAAATTTATACTGAGGACTCATCACCCCAGTCCATGGAGCTCCCTGGCCTCTTCTGACCTTCATGGCATGGTCAACACCACACATTTGGCAGCTGTCAATTGTGGAAATATTTGTGGGACATCTCTCATATATCAGGCACTTCAGGAAGCTTTATCTATCTATCTATTTATGTTCATTTAATCCTTGCAACAATTTTCCCATGATTATGGCAATATTATTTCCATTCTTTCAGAAGTTTTTTTCTTTTTTTTAAGCATGCTTTTTGGTGAGGAAGATTAGCCCTGAGCTAACATCTGTTACTAGCCTTCCTCTTTTTTTCTTTTCTCCTCAAAGGCCCAATACTTAGCCATATATCCTAGTTGTAGGTCATTCTAGTTCTTCTATGTAGGATGTCACCACAGCATGGCTTGATGAGCAGTGCATAGGTCCATGCCCAGGATCCAGACCAGTGAACCCCAGGCCGCCAAAGCAGAGCACGTGAACTTAACCCCCTATTTCCATTTTATAGATGTAAAAATTAAGATTAGGTAATTTTCCCAAAATACAATGATTGTTCATGGACTTTCCTTGTTTTCTATTTAATGTCTGCAGAGTCTGTGCTCATGTCTCCTCTATCATTCCCGATACTGGCAGGTTGATGTCTTTCCTTTTTTCTTCATCATTCTTACTAGAGGTTTATCAATTTCATTGTCCTTTTCAAAGAACAAGCTTTTGGTACCATTGATTGTCTCTATTAGGTTTCTTTTTTTTATTTCATTGATTTCTACTCTTTATTATTTCCTTCCTTCTGCTTGCTTAGTCTTTATTTTGCTTTTTTATTTCTAGTTTCTTAAGGTAGAAACTTAGATCACTAATTTGAAGCCTTGCTTTCTTCTAGCGCAAGCATTTAACACTACAGTTTGCCTCTATGTTGCATTCAACAGGAGAGAAAGGATGAAGTGGGTCTCTCCCTCTTACCCAGAACTGGAACCCCTGAGTTTCAGTAAAGAAATGAGTGCAATGGAAAGATCCTGGGCTTTAGGGGCAAACTGTCTTGGGTTCTATGCACACTGCCTAACAAACTGTGTGTCCTTGGAAAGTTCCTAGGAGTCAGTCTCAGTTTCTCAATTATAGTTGTTATAAAATGAGACAAAAAGTCTTATTTCTGGTGTTTCCATGATAATTTATATAAGATGACGCGGAGTGCCCTGAGCTGGTGTTCTGGTCCTTCCCATTCTCCAGACCACTGAGTCTTGGCTTTTCATCCATATCGACGTAACGCACAAGCAACCTAGCACCTTCACCCCTGGCTTATTGACCTCTGCTACTTGCCTCCTCATTTAATATTCAGATCTAGTTAGCATTTACTAATCAACTACTCCATGCCAGGCATTGTGCTATATTTCTCCATATGCTGGCTTTTAATGCCAAATACATTCTTATGGAGGAAGTTGTTATTATCCAACTTTCTAGAAATAAAGAAAGACAAGCATCATGAAGGTCACACAAATTGTATGGTGTAAAGCCAAGATTCAAATCTGTAGTAGCTTCACTCTAATCCCATGCTTTCCCCCAAGATATTACAGCTGCTCCTAATGTTTTACATTTAGCTTGCCTGGATTTCTCGTTGTCAGCCTCTCCATGCCCTCTCGTAGCTTAAGGGTCTCCGCGCTTGAATTGCTCATTCTGTCTGGACATTCATTCAGCTTTGGTTCTGGGGTCCCACAGCCCAGCTGTCCCTGACACCAATGTGTCCTTCAACTCCAGAAGAAGGGCAGGACACAGTGAAGTCAAGGTAGCGCTTGACTATGCACATCACGACCTACTTAGGGAATCATATTTTTAAAGAAACTTCCACAATGCAAACTGTTTTCAATTTATTAAAGTAGAAATTTATATTCATAGCTGAATGGAGAATTATTTCTTACTAACTATTACCATTTCAATTTCTAGTCAAGGACAAATCTGCTTTTTCCAAAACATAATGCCGGTTCCTATAATTCCTGTATGCACTGTGGGTCTATCGTAGATACACATTCTCATCACGATGCTTTTCTAAGTAATGAGTCTATAAGTCCCTTGACTCATCTTCTTCAAGTCTCTGAACCAAGGCAGACTTAGGAATTAAGGCGCTAAGCCTCTCATTGGCATGTCATTTCCACGCTGGCCGCCCCTGCAGGCTCTTTACCTCATTGAAGTCAAGATGTCTCAACTAAGAAGAGATGAGCTGAACTAGGGAAAGCTGAGAGCTGCTTCCACTTGAATCAGAAACGAGTGTTGAGAGCGGGGATCTAGAGGTGGGCATGGGTGTGGGGACAGGCTACTAACAGAGGCAGAGGGGAAAGTAACTGATGGTTAATTTACGTGTCAACTTGACCGAGTCTCAGGCTGCCCAGACACTTGGTCAAACGTTATCCTGGGTGTGCCTGTGAGGGTGTTTCTGGATGAGATGAACATCTGAATCAGTAGACTAGTAAAGCAGATCACCAACCCCAGTGTGGGAGGGCCTCATCTCGTTAAAAGACCTTCAAATGGAACAAAAAGGCTGAATAAGAGGCAACTTTGCCTGCAGAACTGCTTGAGAGGGGACACCGCTCTTCTGCCTTCGGGCTGGAATTTACACCATCAGCTAGTCTGGTTCTCTGACCTTTGGACTTGAACTGGGACTACACTACTGACTCTTCTGTGTCTCCAAGTTGCTGACTGCAGATCTTGGGGCTTCTCAGATCCTTAATCATGTGAGCCAATTCCTTATAATTTAACTCTATACATGGAATTTATATATATATATATATAATCTTGTTGATTCTGTTTCTCTGGAGAACCCTGGTGAATACGGACCGGAAGTTCAGAACATGCTGTAAATTAGAGGAGGTCTCACAGACCAAAGTGAAGGATGCTGACTGGAGTCTACATTCCCTATTCATTTACTAGCAGTATGCCTCACAGGAAGTCACTTACCCGCCCTCTTAGCTCCTTGCCTTCTTTTTAGTTAAGGGTTTGGGATTATATGACCAGAGGGTTACCCATGGCCCTTATGGTCTCAGGCTGTTCTAAAAATAGTGCGGCTTTACACTTTTGCTGGCAAAAGATAGGAGTCCTTGTTTCTACTCTGATTATGGTCCAAAGGTTAAATTGAAACCTGGTTCTTGAGAAGCTAGGCCATATTTCTTTGTCAAATCAGTGTTATAAATGATGCTTAGGTTCTCAGACCAGTCCACTAAACACTACTGACCCACGGTGGACTTGTACTGGTGTAAGATCTGGGTCCTAGGAAAACAAAGGGGAAAAGGGAGCAAATGAGTTTCCCAAATGTTGCTGAGCCTGGTGCACCCTCCTATCAACCACCACAAATCCCTTTCTTCATGGACACCCTCCTGTCTACTACCACGAACGCCTTTCTTCACGGACACTCTCCTATCTACCACTACAAACCCCTTTCTTTATGGACGCTGTCCTATCTACTACCACAAACTCCTTTCTTCATGGATATTCTCTTGTCTACCACCATGAATGCCTCTCTTCATGGACACTCTCCTATCTACCACTACAAACCCCTTTCTTCATGGCTCCATGGTCCACTAATTGCTAATTAGGCCCCATTTCCCGAGAAGTTCCAGGTTATAAGATCACCATGCCAACTCATTTCCCCATTAAAATTTCCTAAGAAAACCCCTTAGCGCCACTTTCTTCTAAGCAGTAGGAGAAAAATAAGTAGTTCACTAAAAAATATTAAGTTACTAATATACTTTCAAAAAAAAATCTTCTTATCCAAGAAATAGGTCAATATAGACCCAACAGTGAATGGGATACCAGCTTTATATATAAATTAAACAGAAATTTTTTGGAGAGGGGGAGAAGAGGTATTTGAGGCACATGATTACTTTTGCAGCTAAACCAGATTCATCCTGGAGAAGCCCAAGTTCAATGCCTTGAGATTTATGCTCCCCGCTCCCCGTTCCAAACGCCCACCTGAGGACACACAAGGTTATTAAGAGTTATGAATATTCACCCTCCTGTGGTAAGGGGACAGGAGCTCCGGTAAAAATGATAGTTTCAACAGAGCACTCATATGTAAGTTTGGAATGTTATACATTCCTAAAGAATCGTCATGAATCGTGGGCCATCAGCATCACCCTTCATGCAATATCAGAAGTCTTATTGCGGTTCCTTGTGCTTACGTCTATCCAGCAAGCATTCTTCTTGCCCTAACTATGGCTTTTCCCATCTCTTTCCAAATCAGTCATGAAATCCATGTGTTTTAGCCTATCCAGTTCCTGACACATTCAAGACTCTCTATAAACGCTTGCTGTATCAGTGTATCATGAATGGCCAGTCTACACTCTACCAAAAAGCAAGAGTTAATCTCCAGACCTATCTTAAGGTCCCAGGATGGTGTGTCACCTCAATTTCATCACATTCTACTGAGCACCAGTGAGATGCAGATATGTTAGGTAGAGCGTGGGGTTTTCACAACCGGACAGAGGCCATTACCCTTCCTCAATCTTCATGTCCACCTGAGGGCTGATGCACTATTTCTCGATAACTCTACATAGAGTAAATGAGGAATCTGCAATTTTTCCGGTGCTAAACATTGAGTGGAGCATATTTTTATGTTTGCTCACTAATTATTTAATTCAACAAATATCTACTGAACATCAGATAAATAAAATAGCAATATCAAACAAAATTTCAGCTAAAAATATCAAATAGGGGCTGACCCGGTGGCACGGTGGTTAAGTGCGCATGTTCTGCTTTGGCAGCCTGGGGTCCACCGGCTCAGCTCCGGGGTGCTCATCATGCCATGCTGTGGTAGGCGTCCCGCATACAAAGTAGAGGAAGATGGGCACGCATGTTAGCTCAGGGCTAGTCTTCCTCAGCAGAAAGAGGAGGATTGGAAGATGTTAGCTCAAGGCTGATCTTCCTCAAAAATAAAAAATATATGTATATATAGGATAGAGCGAGGATAAAGTGGCAAAGGAAGAGAGACTTGCCCTCCCCTCACAGAATGTACTGTCCTCTGGGATGGCAGGCATTAAACCAGTAACTACAGGTCGATGACCCCACTTTAAAATTTGTAATAAATACAATTCTGCCTGTAGCTGGATGGAAACTCATGATTTGATAACAATACTTGTCGAAAACAGTGAAATTACATATGAAGCATTTTTAAAAATATTATCTGTTTTCTCCTGTAAGGTGATTATGTGATTTTTATATTGAAAAGCTTGATAATTATGAATAATATGTAGACCCACAGAACAGTACATACTGTCCTATAGAAAGAAAATACAAATTAATTTGCATGATACACACACACACATGCAAGGACACACACAAGTGCTGGTGAAATCTAATAAGATCTGAAGCTTGTATCGACATCAATTTCCTGGGCTTGATATTGTGCTACGGTTATGTCAGATGCTGCCCTTGGGGGAAGCTGGGTAAGGGTACAGGAGGTCTCTCTGTACTATTGTTATATATTTCAAGTTATTTTAAATTATCAGAATTATTTCAAAATAAAAAGCTAAACAATAATATGCATGCTATAAATACTGCAGTCTAAATTGTTTCTTCATATGAAGCCTGGAGAAAAGATGCCTAAAGGGACACAGTTTTGTTATAACACTGGGGTTGTGGTCTTCTCCCCTTTTAAAAAATACTTGAATGTTTCAAACAATCTATTCCATGATATATAAATACTATTTCAATGCTATTTGACTGATATTAAGAGAAAATGTGGTTTAAAAACTTATTTCCCTTCAGAAAGAGTCTGCTTTGAACATTTTCTTGTTACATACTAAGAGAATATGAACGTTTTTGTAAAAATCCTTTCAAAAAGCTAACTCACCTTGTCAACCTAGCTCCTCAAGCATGTATCTTCTCTGCCATGATATTTCAAAGAAGGACAGAAAAGTATGTTGAAATACCTGATAAATCATCATTTCAGGTTTCAGGCATTATTTCAAAACTCTAGGTGCTGCTCCCCGAAATGCAGCCACAGCTTTATCCTGAATGAGACTCAATTGTTAGAATCAGTGTCCTCCTTTTTCCTCAGCTGTGAGGCTTCTGGTGCTCGAAGACAAAATGAATGTCAAAACCTCATCATCCTTTTAGCTATTAACAGGGTTATTTTATTTCTTTGTATTTTATCAGAGTAAAACACATATTATATACTTATTGAATATGTATTTTCTATTTTAGGTGTAAAAATATGTAATCAAGGATGTCACTGGATTTTCTACACGCTAAGTAATCCTTTTGTTTTTGCACATTAAATCTATATTAGTAACATTTACTACTAACCGTCTACCACAGATTTTATGTACATATTACTAATCAAAATGAATCCTAGTGAACTATCAATTTACTTTTTATAAAAAAATGAATGTTTGTTTCTATCATGGCCAGATCTGGGTGCTTCTGCGGGAATCCCTGTGCCGCTGAGCTGGAGGAACCAGCCCCTGGCCTCACCGTCCTCACGCATACTCTCAGGAGCCTGCAGATCTAATAAAATAGTAAATAGGTAAATGCACTGGGAGGTGCATCAAACACCTTCATAACAACGCTCCCTCAAATTTCATTAGCTCCCCATTTCCTTCAGAATTGAAGAGCATATAATAATAATAATAACAGCGACAATAATATCAGTAAATACTTATGTAGTGTTTACTGCCTCCCAGGCTCTGTTCTAAATGCCATATATATTTTAACTCTTTTTATCCTTATAACAGCCCTATGAGGTAGGTAATGATTTAGCTCTGTTTTACATATAAAGAAAGTGAGAGTTGGGGCTGGCCAGGTGGCATGGTGGTGAAGTTCGTGCACTCTGCTTTGGTGGCCCAGGGTTCACAGATTTGGTTCCTGGGCGTGGACCTACACACCACTCATCAAGCTATACTTTGGCTACATCCCACATACAAAATAGAGGAAGATCGGCACAGATGTTAACTCAAGCAAAAAGAGGAAGATTGGCAATAGACGTTAGCTCAGGGCCAATCTTCCTTAACAAAAAAAGAAAGTGAGAGTTAAGAAATATGTCCCAGATGCATACAACTAGTAAATAAATAAGTTTGAATTCCCAATCACAATCTAGCTCAAGAATTTACATGTTTGATAACTACAGTGTGCTGCCCTACTCAGAAAATCCCTGGCTTCATATTCAAGGACAGTGTTCATTTGACCATGTGCCTCTTCTCAAGCCTCATCTCCTTTGGTCCTGCATCCCTAGCTAAATAGTATACACACCGCTCCCTAGACATGCCTGTTCCGGCTCCATGAACTTGTGCACCTGGCTCTGCTTTCTATAATGTCCCCTGTCTCTATCCAACAACTGGGCCATCTGGGCCCTAGACACCATCTTTCCTAGCTCTATCAAAAATTTCCCTAAGCCAAATGTCACCCAGAAACATGGCTGCCAACCTTCGAAGGACCACTCATTCCTTGGCAACGAGCTCATCAGCCATGATACTGCCAGTTAAGGTTGGAGACCCCTCTTTGGTTTCTGTCCCCCAAGTATCATACATCTCAGATTCAGGGGCAGCCCGGGTGCCAGGGGAGACACTGACGAGGGAGACTGAGTCTGGTGATGGCTCAGACTAGAGTCAATGAAATGAGACTCCTGGCAGATTTACCTTTGCAGGTTGACCCAAGTATGATCACCAAATGCCCTACAAAATTCCAGGAAGGGATGCCAGGGGACACAGGGAGCACAGATGGAAGGGCTGCCGACTGCACGGAGGGGGCAAAGCTCAGTCCGGGAAGACTTCCTAGAAGAGGTGCTATTTGACCAGCGCTTTTAAGACAGAAAAGGAATTAGCCAAAAACGATGGAGGTGGGGGTAGTTTGTGCGTGTGGGAAAAGTCACTGCGGGCAGAACAAGCAACCTTTTGCTACTGCACGAAAGGAAGAAAAAATAGAGGTGACTGTGTGTGCAGACTTGTTAACTCTACGTGTGCGTGCGTGTATCTGTAATATGCGTGTGCGCATGTGTATCCCGATATGGTGGCTGCTGCTTAGGTCTCCCTCAATCAGAGTCCACCCTTTCCTACCTTTATTCCCACACGTCCTCAATCTTCCATGCGGCTGCAGGTGCACAGGTCTGGGAACTTAGCATGTGTTTTGTGAATGAGCTTTGGCTCTCTTCATACAGACACCTTGAGCACACCTCTGAAAACTTTGATTAGCAAAGCAGAATAATATGGGTTCTTTATATGCCATATAGATTCTATTTCTCATGAGAAAATTTTATCTAAACTATGCACAAATATTTCCCTATTTCAGTGAAAGGGCACGCTGTCACTGGAGTCTACCTGCATATTCAAGGTAAATCCTACAGGAGGTTTGGGGTTTTTGATTGTAGTTCCATCTGATTATCTAATTATAGCTCCCCTCACCCTTGCTACGGCAGTCAGAAGAAGATGGGTGGTCACAATCACAAATTAACAAATAAGTTTCTACAGCAAATAAAATTATTTGATGGATGCTTGCCCCGTGCAGAAGTTTGCACATGTATTCCACTGTGTGCTTTTGGAGACAGATAGTTTATGAACAGGTAGAAAATCCACAGGCCTGTGATGTAAAATGTCTACGATCGATTTGACAAATGGCTGCCATTTTACTTGGGGAAATATTTGCGTGGCTGTACTCCACTGATAGCAGAGCTCTGTTCCAGAAAGATACGCTCTGCTCCTCTGGGTCAACCTCACAAAACAATTCACAGCAAAATGAATACAACTTGAGAGAAACTTGAAAGAAAAGTCAGAACAACCACCTTCTAAGCAGCAGAAGAGTCACTAATTCAAAACAGAGACAGAAACTCTAATTAAACGCCAAATCAAACCAGCTCGTTTTTTTTTAGAGGAGAGATTTTCAGCCTTTCAGTGATTTGCTTGTTCTTAGACACAAAGGAAAGGGAGGCGCAGAGAGTGGGAGCTCTGCCGGCAAACGCCCCAGACTCCCATCTTCCATTTAGCAAAGTGAACTAGGAAAAGGAAGGTTATTCAGCTAACAAGTAGGTATTGTTTCTTAAACTCCTGGTGGCCGTGCAAGGGAAACAACACACTGGATGCCTTCTTGTGGCTTCCTCATCTGGAACCCTCTCCCTGCCCATCAGAGTCTTGTCCAAACACCCCCCTGGCAGCTGTCACCCTCCAGATTTGCAGAGCGGAGCTCAGTGACTATGCCACCCGTGCGAGTTGGAAGAAAGCTCATTTCCACGGAGGAAGACAGGGAGATGACAGGTTTCTTTTGTTAATGTTTCATATTTTGTTTTTCCAGGGCAAGACAATTCACTTGGTGGACATAACAGGCAATCTGGCCTCCACATAGACAATCCAGATGGCTGTTTGTAGCTGAAAGGGGTTGGCCATCAGCAGACTCAATCCGGCTCTTTCATTATAGGCGACCTTCTCCCCATGGCCTGCAAGCCACATGGTCTTCTCTCAGGAATTGTGTGTTTTGAATGTAATGTGTATCTTTAAATTTCTAGCTAACATCCATGCCACTGTTAATTTTTAAAACTTATATGCTATTTGGAGATATGCTAAATGGAAGACAGTGAAATAATGTTCTGTTTTGACATCTTCTTAAAGCAAAATGCTTATGAGGCTTAAAGCATGCAATATATTAATTAATGTGGGTGTTAATTAATGGAGAGCTAATCCTAGCTCTGACTTAACTCACTGTGTGGCCTTAGACCAATGTTCTTCTTTGAATCTTGTTCATTTCTAAAGGTAAAGAGTCTGAAGTCCCTTCCGGCTTTGACAAAAAATGATTTGTTTAATTAAATTAAGTCTGATTCAGTTGAATTCACCAGATTTTGAATGAGTGCTAAATGTCAGAAAATGATGGGTCAATGGCCCATGTTCTCAGGGAGCTCAAAATAATACTTTATTTAATTTTATGGTTTCATCTTGATACTAAGTTCATTTTTTTGACAGTGTAGACAAGTCAAAGAAGAAAACTTGGAATAACATAGATAGGCCGAAGCACTGCTTAATCACAGGACTCAGCAACACTTATGGAAATAACTAGAACATGACACAATGCAAAATAAACCGAAATTTCTACCCCCAGGTTAGGTCTGAATGGCCCTGGATGAAAGAATAATCGAAGACTGTGGAAAGGGTCAGAGAAGCTTTGTTTGGCAATCTGACAATCCAGTCTACTTGAACCTTCCCTTCTAGGAACAGACAAGGAAATGCATCTAACCCCCCGACGGAGGGAATGGAAAGAGTGAGAAGGATAATTCGAGACCACAGCACTAAGGAGTGTTTGAGGGTCAAACCTAGGGAAGACCAAGAACAAACAAGAAGTCCCAAGGTCGGGTGACTGAAAGAAAGTGGGATCTGTTCTGCCATTAATGAGGGAAATCAATACTCTTCCCAACGGTCTCACAGCTTCTGATGGCCCATAGCATCCCTGGTCACCGTGATGAGCTAGGTGCTTAGATGTTTGGGAATTAGGGGCCTGAGCTGCCTTAAAACAGCAGCAGAGGAAACAGACCTCCCCCACCCACTGTCTCAGCCTGCCAGGGACAATGGGACTGGGGTTCACCACTTCCCAGGCTCCTGGGAAAAGGCGCTCAGGCCCTTTGAATGGTCCTTGCAGTGGAAAGTGGGTTTTCCGGTCCATTCCCCATGGTGATTCTGCTCTTTGATATAGCCACAGAGCCCCCAATGGATGCTGATTTGACTGAAAATTTGACTGATAAGGTGAGCTCAGGAAGACTGCTCAGAAAAGTTTGTGTATTCTGATTTCTCTGCCGTTTTGTCCCAGTTGTAATTATTGGAGAGCTGTGACAAATGCATGCATCTTGCCAGTGCAGACACCCTTTTTGTCTGGCTGTTGTGAGCTGAATTGTGCAGCTCCAAATACATCTATGAAGCCTTGACCCCCCACCCCCCCCATACTTCTGAATGTGACTGTATTTGGAGATAGGGCCTTTAAAGAAGTCATTAAGGTCAAATGAGGTCATTGCAGTGGGCCCTAATCCAATATGACAGCTGTCCCTATAAGAAGAGGAGATGACGATACAGAAGGAAGACCGTGTGAAGAAGCAGGGAGAAGGCCATCTACAAGCCAAGGAGAGAGACCTCAAGAGACACCAGCCCTGCCCATACTTGATCTTGACCTCCAGCCTCCAGAACTTTGAGGAAATAAATTTCTGATGTTCAAACCACCAAGTCTGTGGCACGTTGTTCTGGAAACTCTTGCAAACTGACACACCGGCCAAGGGTCAAAAAGCTGACACAGTCAAGCGCCAGCACTGGACTAGTGGTCCCAGGAGCCGTAGCAGAGTCACCTGCGGAGATGAAATCCTCGAGTCCTGGAAAAATACCTCGGAGCACAAACAGAACCAGGATGAATGAAGAGAACCTGGATGGTTGTGTTTATTGTCAGAGATGCACGTGTATAATTATATTTGTCAATTATTCCTTCATAAAGTTGGGGGGGAAAGTGTATGTGGGTGGTACAGTTCACCTAAAACGGGGTTTTTAACCGTGGCCTGTGGCTACATATTTGAATCACCTGGAGAACTTTTTCGACCCCTGAAACACAGGTCACACCCCAGACCAATGAAATCAGAATCTCTGGAGGGTGAGAGCCAGGCATCAATCATAAGCTAAGTTCTCACACAATTCAAATATGGAGCTACGCTTGAGAACAACTGGCTGAAAGAGACAGAAGCCCTTGGCACAACATCTCATCATGGATTATTTTTCAGTCTATTTCGTTACTGTTATTTTTATCCTCTGAAATGTATATACTGCATAATGGCCTCATTACTTGCTCTGAGTTTTATAGAATATTTCACATGATAGACTCATTGCTTGAGTTGTAGGGATAGACAAAACTTTTCTTGTTTTTAGTGTAAGACAAAGGGAAAAATGTCTGGATGAAAACAAAAATGAAATACTAATATAAAATAAGTAATTCAGGCAGCATGGCGTTTTGTTAAGAGTCTAAATTTCTGATAGTAACACAAACTTATTTTTTGGTGAGAGGAATTTCACCATTTTTCTTACCTCAGCTTTTTAAGCCAGTAGTGGCGTTAAGCAAACTCTACAGGCAAGTGTCTGATTCCTTTCCTTTTTAGGCTGTGTCAAAATACCTTTCAGTAAAAAAGATGACTTGAAAGCTGTAAACCTAATTAAAATAATGGCACATTCGCAGATTTTACATTTGGACAGATTTTAACGCATCCCCATTTTTTTCTAACATGATGGAATCCAAGGATGGCCATAAACAAAGATTGGTCTGATGTGAGATGATCTCCATAGCATTATGCAATTTTTATCTGAAAGAAAAGTTTCAAGAGGGGGAGCTAGTTAGCTAATTGATTACAGATTGTGACTGAAATTTTGCAGAAAGAGATGCTTTCAGTGTTTAAGGAAAATCCTAAGAAAGCAGTGTTCCCATGTTCCGTTTCTACCCCCGCTTTCCCTACAAAGCTCGCTGATCACTGAAGCTCTCATGTGAGCCCGGCATGGTAACTCATTAAGGCTTGACAAGCAAAAAGCAAATAGGACTTTTAATCACGCATCTCACAGAAATGGAGCTAGGAAAGCCAAAAGAATTGCCATTACGCTCTAAGTCACGTAATTCAGAGCAGCTAAGGGAATAGGTGCATGCAAACAGCTCTGTGGTTAAAGCCCTTGGAGCGGGTTCGAGCAAAGCCGAGGTAACGTGACAACACCAACTGCAAAACCAGACGTCTGACAGCTCCCTGCGGTGTGTCTTCTGTCAGCTAATGTGTGCTAATTCGTAGATGGCTTCATAAGCGAGCCACAGCTAGGCTCATTGGTTCCGAGAGGCAAGTAGGACCAAGACGTTCTTCTTAGCTTTTCTCTTCTTTCCTCCCTTCCTTTCCCCTCCCCACTCCATTCCTTAAACCATTGGATCGCCCCACTTCCTCCCTCTCCTGCCTGCATCTTTTTCTGAACCAAGATCAGACATAGTTGCTTTTGTGGTTTTTCTGTTCATTTTGTCATTTTCTCACTTGTTTAGAAAATAAATTCCAACCCACACTCACACCTGTGACAGGGGCCCCTCCCTAAGGCACATCAGGAAGCCAGAGCAGCCTCTGAACAAACAGTCCCGAGAGGGAAGAACAGCACGAGTGCGTGTGTGAGAGTCAGTGTGAGAGAGTGAGCGTGAGGGTGCGAGTGAGTGAGTGTGTATTGATTTGTGTGAAGTGTGAACAGCATATACTAAGAACTTGCGTGTGAGTATCTGGATCAAGATAGACATGCCCAATACATTCAACCGTATGGAATATTTCGTGTGAACCACACGCTGTTGTGAATTGTGGGAGATACATCTATGTTTATGTTTGTGAATACGTGCACCCTCTCTAGAGCTCCTCATAGCTTACCTTTGCTCATTTGACCTAGAGGAGAGAATAAAACACAACACACATTTCACTCTACACAACCAGTCCCATCAGCTGCTCTCCCAGCCCACGTGGTAGGATGGGATGTGACAGTTCTCACTGGTATCTCAGCTTGGCAGAGTCCAGCACTAAGACATAGAGTCTGGAAGAGCCAGATTTAAAGCCAGGCCGCACCACGTCCTAACCATGGGGACCTCGGGCACACTCCTTAATCTCCCCATGTCTCAGTTTCCTCACCTCTGAAATGAGGGGAGAATCTGTCTCTTGGCGTTGTTTGTGTGGACTGAGATAACATGCGTCAATAGTAGCCATTACCATGTGTATCCAAGTGTGCACTATTTAATATAAACAAACTATTTGCAACACACTTTCAAGTGCACATTGTCTCAAATTCCTAAGCCACCTGGACTGTCCCCCTGCAATCCCAAGAGTCCTTTTCTAACACTGTCATACCAGGGAGTTTGCTGAATTCTAGTGGGATGCACAGGGGCTGGAGGGAACAAGGTGGTGGCTATGGGACGGCTTTGAGTCTTGGGCGACCATGTAAGCTGGCACACAAATATTTACTGTGCACTTTTTATAAGTCAGAACTAGAGAATGGCCTGCTTGTAGGCAAAATGAAAAGTAAGGTAGAAAAGGTGAGGTGAGCTCCAAACTGCCGAGCAGACGCCGTGGTTTGGAGGGCAGCGTGGGACAAAAGGGTGTGGACCCTGGAGCCAATGTGCGATGACGTGCATCTATATTCCAACTGGAGTCACCACGGCTCTAGACACAGATTTTAAAGCAAAAGAGCATTGAGAAAAAGCATTTGTTGTGCTTGCTGGTTTCTTATTGAGCTCCAGATTCTTCATCTTTACAACGGCAATGAAACACATCATGCTTTCTAAGGGTGGTGGTGAGAATTAAATTAAATTAAATTGAGAGTATAAAACACTTACCTCAGTGCCGGGCACAACTTAACGCTTAGTAAATGTTAGTTTCCTTCTTACGCTCCATTCTGCTCACCTTTTTCTTTCTTCCCTCTTTCCCTCCTCTCTGTCATCTCAAAGCCCTGGACCATCCAAAGCCAAAGACCCAGAAAAATTACCCTAATTGTGTTTTCTGTGATGGGTCTGAGCATGATGCTGTCACAGGGAAGTGACTGGGTCATTTCAGCTCACACAGACTGTGTGTGTGAGGGGTGCTCGTGGACACTATGATGCACCACCCAGGTTGCCCTTCGGTGAAGGACTAGCTGCCCTGGGGCTGGGGGTGTTGGTGGACAGCCCTCAGGGACTGCTTTGGCTGCAGAGAGCTGGCTCAAGATCATGCCTCCTCTGGGGTGATCCACATGCATGACTGGTCCATGGTAGAGGTTGGGGACAGGGGCGAGTAAGAAAAGGCTACCCATCTCAGCCCAACACAGACTCTTCTGAAGGGCCATTTTAGCTCATTATCTTCCCATAAAACAAGCAGAGGCTGCCTTGGGCCTTTGCTGAAGCTGGATTCTTCCTCTGCCTACTCCTGCGGCTGTCCTTGCCTTTCAGCAGGTGATGATGCCAAGCATTCCTTGTAAACATCATTCATGCTAAACTCTCATCTCGGAGTCAGCTTTCCCAGAAGGCCACCTGCAACTGAGCATCACAGGAACTCGGCCGCTCTGCACCCACTGATACTTCAACTCATATAGTTATCCTGAGAGGCAGGCATGCAGAGGGTCCAGGCCCGGTCTGAGGACTCTGAAGTTATCGTGTGGGGATTGGCTGCCACACAAAGCATTTATTCCAGCAAAAGTCATGGTGCGTGATGAGGCTGACAGAGGACTTTGAAGCTGTCCTCTGGGAAGCAGTCATGTGCAGGTAACCAGCGGAACTATAAATACATTTATTAGGCTTTTGTGTAAAACTCATTCCTGCCAGTGCTGACTGGCCCACGATGGGTGAGAGGATTTCGACTCTGGAGTCCTCATGTCCCTTTCAGCTTTGTCTGGAGAAAGAGGATTGGGGGCTCCAACCAAACTGCTTTTGGGACCTTTAATGTTCAGTTTTGACAGGCTTTTCTCAAAGACAGACATGATGAGGGTGGGGCTGAGAATCCAAAATGGATCCTTATAAATAGAAGAGGGTCAAAGTTCACTATGAAAATAGACTTCAAAAGACAAATGCAGTCATCAGGTGAGTGCCTCTGCTGAGGCTTGCTCTGAAGAAGCTGATGAAGCGACTTCATCCCCTACCATCCTACCATCAAAATGAGGTCCCGCAAGAAGTGGGTTCTATGCTTAAGACTGAAAAGTTGCACAACTTGATTCTTTGACGTGGAAGCTTTAGGGGTATGATGAGTTTTCACCTTGCTGAGCTCCCCTGATTTGCACCATGAGGATAATGATAGTATTTAGTGAGCTCTTTCCATGTGCCAGGCAATGCGTTAGGTCCACATCACAGCCTCAGAAGTAGACAATAGCATCCCCATTTTACAGATGAGAAGACTGAGACTTAGAGAGATTATGTGACTCATCCAAAGGCTCACAGAGAGGAAATGGCAGCATTGGGATGACAGGCCTCTAGGCGGTCTGGCTGGGCTCACTCTCTTAACCGCCACGATACAACAGCTCCCAATAACAACAGTACCTACTGCACGCAGTGCTGGTGAGGATTGGAGATAACACACGCAAGGTGACCAGCAGTGCTGGGCACAGAGGAATTGCCCAGAAAAGTGTACCTATTGGGCATTCTTTTTGTATCTGGAAAAACTTCATTAGAGAACACCGGTTAGCCAATTTGACTAGCATGGTTTAGAGCATGACTTTGAGAAATGGGTGATGCCCTGGTGGCCTGAATTCAGTAAATTTCAAGTCAGGAGGGCAGTGCAAAACTCTTGGGTCCCCAAAGTGGAATTGTGAATAGGCCCAATCACCCCAGAACCACAGGCACCTCCCATTAAAGAACGACAGCGGCTCATGTGTGAGTGCGCTGTGTGACCCTCCGGAGGGAAGAGGAGCCTGGCTGTTCCAGACCACTAAGCCTCACAGCTGAGCCCCTGCTGGTAACAAACCAGGAGGACCAGAAGATGCTGCTGTCTGAGGGAAATGCACATTACATCAATCTCCAGCCCTGCCAGGATCACAGACCATGATGCATAAACACAACAGATATCTTCTTCTAATACCAATCCAATGAGCTGAAAGGAAATTAAGAAAGGAATGGTCATCACAAGTTGAATTTACTCAGAAATATACACTTTAAAAGCGTGCTGCCTTTGCCAATGTTTCTCTCATTAAGCCTCTATTTAGGTATATTGTTTACCATTTAAGCACTGATTAATTTCCATTTTTTTCTTTCTGTCTTTGACTCATAATTACTCTATGCAAAGTACAATTTCAGAAAATGCAACATTAACTAAATAGGATTGGTGTAAGCATAATGAACTCACTGAAGATGGGTTCTACTATCTGCTCAATGAATGCTCTTCAGCATCTCTAAATTAGGGGAAACAATGTCCGCGACTTTGGGGAGAAATCAAAGCCAGAAATGAGTGTGCTGTTTTTGCTTAGATCCCAACGTTTGTCACTGCTCTCCTGTCTTCCCTTTTTTATCACTAAATGCAACCTGATCTTTAGAATTTTTTGCCCCTGAAAAGATGATTTCTAAGTGTCATATTTGTAGTGAATGCCTACCATGCAGCATTTCACTGGAGAAACAGAGAAGAAATGACATCCAGGCCCTTTGCCTCAGTGACTCTCGGGGCAGGAGACTTAGAGCAGAGAGGGAACCAGCAGAAATGCTGCAGAGGCGGTCTCTGTGTGACCACGTGAGGCATGGCTGTTTTGTAATCCCTATTTTGTCGCTGAGCAAATCGAGGTTCAGAGAAGTTAAGGAACTGCCCTAGGGCCACAGTTAGCAACTGCTAGGGAGGGAATCCCAAAGGGAGGCAGGCAGGGTAAAAAGCCTGTGTTTGCCCTACCCCATCCCAGAAGCTTCGGTGAAGCTTCGGTGAGCTGGGTACAAACAGGAGAGACAACTGGCTCTTCGCGGGTGAGAGCAGCGCTGTCCCTGTGTCATGAGCGAATGCAATTGTGAAAAGAGTTTTTCATTTTCATTGTTTGCTTTTAAATTATTAGTGTCATTATCACAACAGCCCCTCTCAGGTTAGGAAGGCATTTCACTCTGGACTTTCAATTACAAACATTTCAATTTTCCACCAAGTCATCGCTCCAAGGATTGAGACTCCCCGAGTATTCTCCACACAGGGGTCACCTTTTCAGAGGAGAACTTAGTGAATTTACATTGCCCCTCCAGAATTATCTACGCAATAAAAACCATGCTGACTGCTGCATCACACATATTTGTAGACATTCTCAATACACTCGGAAAACTCACAAGTGACTCCATCTACTGTCTCAAACTGGCCATGGACTTCTTTCCCTGTGAGCAGGTCTGGACCAAAGAGAACTAAGAAAAGCTGAGCTTACATTAGCAAAAGCCACAGCTGAGCAACCGAGCTCAGGAGTCTGCTGCCCGGGGTGGACACACAGCCCTGCTGTGGACCAGCTGTTCCACTTGAGTCCACGACTTAATGACTTTACCTCCGGGCCCTTCATCTGTATAGTCATAATAACAGTCTCTGACATAAGTTTGTGGTGAGGATTAAATGAGATGTGGTGACCAGTCCTGGAACCTTCCTGTGATGTTAGCAGTTATTCTTATTGCTAGGAAACAAGTTATTATTATCCCTCAATATTGTATAAATCCAGACTAATCAGAGAATATTTAAAAAGAACAAATGTATTATTGCAACTTGAGTCTTCTTGTCACATGAATAATTGGACCATGCCCCTGCTTTTAAGGAAGGATACAGGGTTTGAGAAAAGAACTAAATGCTATTTGTCTGCATTATGAATGGTTCCCACCTGGAAAGAAATGTGGCATATAGGGGTGGCATAGGCTGTAAAGGTGACTAAGTCTAACTCAATTTGTAGCTCTGTAGCCTAGAAGCTGTGCAACCTTATGCATGTCACTTGGTCTCTCTGCAATTCTATTTGCTATTTACGGAATTTGTAATAAGCACCACCTTACAAGATTGTTATGAATAAGTAGGATAAAAGTGGTGAAGTTATTTTGTAAAGTGAAAAGTCCTTAAAGTTGGGCTTAACAGAATTCACACAGAAAAAAAAGATTTTAGTCATTACCGAGAACTGGGCTATTTAAAAAGTATGTAGCTAACAGTTGCATAGAGTTTTATATTTTACACAGTACTTTGGCTTTGATATCATATTTAGTCTTCCTCAAAAGCCTGAAAACTAAACAGGCCATGTATTACTGTTGTTACTAATATTACTGTTTTCAACTACACAGTCACTATCAATACCTCTCAGGTAGCGAGGGGAAGGAATTGTTATCCAGTCTTCTGATCTTTTTCAATTTAATAAATGGATACATGTAATACTAATGAGACAATGGTGATTCTAAAAGCTTAACCAGAGAGCATTTGGGTAATCTGAACCTACTAAAGAGAAGAGAGTATAAAAATGAGAAAAATATACGTCAGCAAGGAAACCTTGACCAAAATCTGGCCTTAGCCATAAGACAGCAATATGATAAATATAAAGAAAATTTCAGGAATTCAATTTTGTGGCAACCAAAGAATGGATGAAAAAAGTCAGTGATCTAAAAAGACCACAACAGAACGCGATCTCACGAGTAGTAAGTTTTGTTCAGGACGCTTCTCAGTTCTAGATGCTCAGAGTGGAGGATCAAAGCCTGGTATTCGGACAACAGGTGTCTGAATTGAAGTGAGATGGTGTTTACTAACATGGCTTGATGGAGTTCATCTTTCAGATGATTTAACTTCTTTATTTAAAAGCTGCCTTGGGGCTGGCCCCGTGGCCAAGTGGTTAAGCTCACGCATTCCGCTGCAGGCGGCCTAGTGTTTCGTTGGTTCGAATCCTGGGCGCGGACATGGCACTGCTCCTCAAACCGCGCTGAGGCAGCGTCCCACATGCCACAACTAGAAGGACCCACAACGAAGAATATACAACTATGTACCTGGGGGCTTTGGGGAGAAGAAGGAAAAAATAAAATCTTTAAAAAAAAAAAAAAGCTGCCTTAACCTCTTTCTGTAAGCATGCGGCACATGAACAGACAGTCACAGCTCTCCTCTAATTGTGAGCATCCATTCAATCTGTAATCTGGTTTCCTAGATAGATTTAAAAACTGTGGGGTTTATCTTCCAACTAATGTTCCACTTTAAATTAACTGTCAGTTCCCATTCGGGTTAACAAATTAGTCAGGTCATCCCACTGCCCCAGCCCATTCTTCATTCAGCATGTTTTTTGCATCTAAAATGTCCAAGACACCGTTCTAGGCATTAGCAGGAAAATGTCTTAGAAGACAAAATCAAGTTTGGGTAAGTTTCACAAACCACTCAACTAGTGGCCGAGTCAGAAATCTGAATGCCGTCCTAGATGAATCTCTCTCCTCCTCCCCTCACCACATCCACTCAGACCACCAACCTCACCAGTAATATTTTCTAAAAATCTCCTGAAAACCTCTGCTCCTCTCCATTCCCCCTTCTACTCCTCCGGTCTGGACACCTGCAAAATTTGAAGGAACAATCCCAAGACCATCCTCACTTCTGACACCAATTGCATATCTAGGAGTTCCCAAGACCACTCTGAGTTTCGTTAATGAGCTAGAAGGACTCACAGGACTCATGGAAAGTGCTTGTACTCACTGTTACAGTTTAGTACAGATAGAGGTCACAGATTAACATCAGCCAAGGGAATTGGTGGCCAGGGTGAAGTCCAGGAGGGTTCCAAACATGGAGTTTCCAGTTTTCCTCTCCCAGTGGAGTTGTGGGCAGCATTACTTTCTCAGTAACGATGTGTGATAATATGCACAGAGCATTACCATGCAGAACAGCTCACTTGAGCCTTGACGTCCACTGTGTTTATTGGGCTGGAGCATGTAAACCTGATTGGCTGCCCACATGACTGACCTTGGTCTCCAGCCCCTCCAGAGGTCAAGATAATACCGTGTGACCCAAAGCCTCCACCCTAAAACATGTTGTTGGACTATCAGGATGTGTGCCAAGGCCCCCTGAGCAAAAACACTCCTGTTAGGTATGACATTCCAGGGCTCAGAGCTTATCTCCCAGGCACCAAGGGTAAATGCCAGACTTCTCTTAGGGGAGAGTTCATTTCTTTACCACACAATGCCTGAGTATCTCACTTGGAGTCATGAAGTATTCTTTTAACCCATTTCCCTGACTCCAGGCTTCTCTCTCTCCAATCCATTCTTCATCTTTTTGACATACAAGTATTCAAATAAACCAAATGTTATTAGGTTGCTCATCTATTAAAGTTTGCTGAGGGATTCCTCATTATCCTTAGACTAAAGTTCAAACTTCTCAACATGGCTTAAACTCTCTACAGGAGAGAAGAGATAAGCACAGAGTACTTATCAAGATGGAGGAATTGTAAACCACTTTATATTGTATTTATTTTTTAATAAAAAGAGTACTATCAAGAACCTTCCAGAAGACAGAAATTACCTGCACAAGACACTTTGCTCAGGAAATCCAGAATGTGGGAAGATTGGCATCAAATGAGAAAGAGGTGAATCAGTGACAAGTAGAATAAGCTTTTGTTGGGGGTGTGTTTTTCTTTACCAGGACTGAAAATGGACTATGTGAAGCCCATCACCAGTCTATCAAATGCAGTGTCAGGGAAAAGGCAGAATGGCACTGTACAACAAAGATGGGCTTTGGAATCAATCCTTTCAATGACAACTGTGCCATATACTGCGTAACTTTGGGCAGCTTACTGGACTTTTCTAAGCCTTAGTTTTCAGATCCTTTAATGCTTGTCGAAATGCTTATCTTACGGATTTGTTGTGGTAAATATATAATGAATTATTGTACTTTTTATATGCCACACTATGTTTGAAACTGTCCTAAGTCTTGAGGGAACAACAAACAAGACACACCGAATCCTAGTTCTCAGAGAGCTTAAAAATCCCTTGTCAAGGGCTTAATCTTCATAATGTATAAGGAACTCACACAGCTGAACAATAGAAAAATAAACAACCCAATCAAAAAATGGGCAGAGGATCTGAACAGACATTTTTCCAAAGAAGATACACAGATGGCCAATAAACACATGAGAAGATGCTCATCATCACTAATCATCAGGGAAATGAAAATCAAAACTACACTAAGATACCACCTTACACCTGTTAAAATGGCTATAATCACTGACTAAAAATAACAAATGTTGGAGAGGGTGTGGAGAGAAGGGAACCCTCAAACACTGCTGGTAGGAATGAAAACTGGTGCAGCCACTATGGAAAACAGTATGGAGATTCCTCAAAAAACTAAAAGTAGAACTACCATATGACCCAGCTTTCCCACTACTGGGTATCTACCCAAACAATTTGAAGTCAACAATCCACAGTAGCATATGCATCCCTATGTTCATTGCAGCACTATTCACAACAGCCAAGACTTGGAAACAATCCAAGTGCCCATCGAATGATGACTGGATGAAGAAGATGTGGTATATATATACAATGGAATACTACTCAGCCAGAAAAAAGACAAATTTATCCCATTTGCAACAACATGGAAGGACCTGGAGAGAATTATGCTAAGCCAAATAAGCCAGTCTGAGGAAGACAAACACCAGATGATTTCACTCATATGTGGAATATAAGCAAACACATGGACAAAGAAAACAGTTCAGTGGTTACCAGGGGAAGGGGAGTGGGAGGTGGGCACAGGGGGTGAAGGGGAGCACTTATGTGGTGACAGACAAGAAATAATGTACAAAGGAAATTTCACAATGATGTAAACTATTATGAACTCAATAAAAAAAAAATCCCTTGTCAAAGTGCTTGGCAGAGTGGGCATTAAAAATAAATTTTATTTATTTTGCTCATTCGCAGAGATCCTCCAAATAAAGTCTCACCTCCAGTTTGTGGACTGGCTCCTGGTCTTGACATGGGATAACAGGGCATAGCCTTTCCTGAGGACTCCAAAGGAAGATCTCTTTTCGATGCTTTGATTATAAAGAAGTTGCAATTCACTAGTGATGTTTTAAAGCACGTGTGCTCCGATGCACTTTTGAATCCTCTAAAGAGCCAAGGAGGGAGAAACAGTGTCCTCAGTGAATGGTGGCCAACTCAGGTGGTCTGGAGCCTCTAGAGTCACATGGGCCACCAGGCTGTATTTAGGGCCGTGTGTTTGCTAAAAAATCTCACAGATGACTTCGGCTGGCCCTGCCTGGGTGACTGGAACATGTGAGCACAGGAGCCTAATGGCAGTGCTCAGGCAGAAGAAAGAGAGCAAGGAAGTATAGTGCTTAAGAGAATGGGCCTCAGGGTCCAAATCCTGGGAATCTCTGCTCTCCAAGAGGTTAGCTCCGGGAGCCAAGCTGCACTCCTATACGTCTCTGCTCTAGCATTCCTCTATCCTTAAAATGGGGACAATAATAACTCCCTTCCCACTTGTCATGAAGACTAAATAAAATGATGCATGTATGCATATGCCTTATGTCTGATACAGAGTAGATATTTGATAAACATTAAGGCCCATTTTCCAAAACTGAATGAGGAGCAATCTGGAAATTTCTGCAGAGAGCAGGTGGAGATGAGCGTGCAATAAGGCTCCGGAGAACTTCCTTTCTGCTCAAAACCTGAAGAGAGAAGAACTGGAGCTGATACAAAGGACTCAGTAACGACACCATGTGGACATGAGCTGTGGGGGCCGTTGGGATGAATTGAGTTCACGTGATGGTTAAACATATTTGAAGGAAAGAAGAAAAGCAATCTAGCTTTTGCTTAGGAATGATCTGGGAGGGCCCAGAAGGGACCTGTTACTTGACTCTCTAGGAAGCTGCACAGTGATTGATTTTCATGTCTCTGAGAATGGACTTCAGCTTTGCACCCAGATAGAAGAAAACGGACTTTTGTCAGATTATGTCACTGGCATCTTAAATATCCATCATGTCTTGAATGCAACCAGAGCCTCCTCAGGCCCCGTGTACTTGGGACCTGAGTCACAGATGCTGTGGTGCAGGGTTTTGACCTTCTTGGCTCCTATTAGTCGTGGTCACCAGAGACAGGCTGTGGCTTCTCCAAGGGCATGTCTGTCTCATGCTTTCCCTTGATCGCTGATTTTGTCCTCTCTCTTTTGTGATGTAAAGAGAAAAGAATTTATGGCTTTTGAAATTACACCTCTTTAGGAGATGGGCACACGTTTGATAGCAGGAATAAAAATAAAGCATCTGATGGTAAACAAGTTAAAGCAGCCATAGATAGCTATTTCTTGGTCTTTTTGCTATTTTCTTCCTTTATTATCTTTTGTGTATAAAGCTCCAACTTTGTTAATGATTAAAAATATTTTTTAAGGTGAAATTTCCATTTCAATTCAATAAACTTTTGTAAGTGCCTTCTATGTGCCAACCATGGGATTGGCCATCCGTTGGACTGATTCTCTCTCCTCAATTTACAAGACCTGAAGGAAGTCAGTGTATTACTGTGACACAATGTAAGTGTTGTATAGAAGTGTGTGCCAGGTACAATTTCAGTACATAAGAGGGAGGGGTTGGATCCATTTTCACAAGTCACAGAAGGTACACAGAGAGGAGAATCCTGAGTTAAATATTAAATGATGAGCAGAAGTTGCCCCTGCAAATAAAAAAGTACAGATCTGTGGGAAAACAGCTTGACTCATGAAATGCAAGTAGTTCAGCCTGACCTGTTTATAGAACCTGACAGAAGGCACAGAGGGAACTGAGGCTGAGAAGGGACCAGAGTCCAGCCCAGGGAGGATCTTGAATATCAGCTGAAATGATGTTGGCACCATCTTGTAGGTGATGGAGCAACAGCTACAGGTTTTAGCGGGGCAGGGTTATGATCACATGCTGATGAAACATAAAGCAAACATGTCATATGAGCACCAGAGGTGTCTTATTAAATTCAAACTTATTTTTTTATCTAATATCCACTTACCATTTCCATATCTCTTAGTCTGGGAGGTATAGAAAAAGCACTCAAAAATGGAACCCATTGTCTCAAGGGATCACTTTCCAAATTGTAGAGGATCTGACAAGGAAAGAAAGAGGAACAGGTTTCCCATTAACTTTTTTAATTGGCATAAAGCCGCATCGATGACCTATGCCAACAGCAATGAGGAAAATAACTTTATTTCTTCTTGAGAACCCTCCACTTCCCGCTCACAGCACAGGTATCATGAGTCATGGCCTCCCACCTGCGTCTGTGGTGCATCCAACCCACACAGGCTGCAGCGGTTCCCTAGTTCTCTGTGATATTTCCTGAAACTTGGGTGGGTCACTTTTGCTTTGACTTGGTTCCCAGATCCCAGAGACAGAAGAATCTATGCAGCCTGTGGCTGGTGATATCAGACCCACAACCAGACCTCGTCTGGGAACAGGTCAGCAACCTGGGACTCTAGGTCCTAGACACTCCCCTAGCATCACACGGTAGGTGTTCTCAGGACATTAAGTGTCCGAGGAATTAATGATTGTTTGGGACAATCATAGTTACTGATCCTGTGGCTGCATATCTCACAGCTCTGGCCTCGCCCAGGATGGCCATGACCTCTGCGTGCTTGCTATTATGTCTCATGTCCAGTTAACTTTTAACCTAAATGACATAAATGTACATTTTTAAACCAGTTGTAAACTCTGAAAAAATTATAGAATGATAATGTCATCCTATTTACATTCTCCCTCCATATCACCTCCTCAGTTCCAGAATTCAGACAAATAACGAAAAGTTTCAATGGAAAGAACATTCTTCTTTGTTTTGATCTGTGAAGAGCCCAAGTTTCAAAAATCCCTCTCATTTTGTACAATTCATTTTCCTCTGTCTGTCTGTCTGGAGAAACCATAGTTTGCTTAAAGGATGATATCAGAACTGGGTAACCTCAACTGCTCTTACCAGGCACTATCCCAAATGGCAATAGTGAAAGCTTAGAAATGATCTCCCAGTGGCAATGAGAACAGTGCAGCTTCAACAAGGGCATGAAAGCACCAGGACTGGTTCTGCTGACGAGTGCTGTGGAAGTGGGGATGGGATTGCTTCATTTCTGGCTGCAGCATTAGGCCCCTATCAGGGATCCAAAACGTACGGAGCATCTACAACACATCAAACACTTTGCAGGGGGCTTCAAACATGTGGTCTAATTCAATTGTCACAAAAAACTTCAGCGTGGGCATTACGATCCCTCTTTTAGAGAAAGAGGAGCCAAGCTAAGGAACTTGCCCAAGATTGTATTTGGGTGAGCTAGGATTTGGAACTACATCCATCTGGCCTTGAAAGTCATAATTTTCCACTTGACTGTTTTTTCTGCAGCCTCAGAGATAGGAATAGACATTTCCAGGCAAAGACATTTAGTTCCGAGGACTCAGGGAAGTCAATCAGACAAATGGAGTTAATTAAAACAATAACAATGACAACTAAAACAAATAACCAGGAAAACAATTTAGTTTAATACCTAAACTTCCCAAACTTTGTCACTGTCCTTATTTAGCAGGGATGTCGAGAGGCATACAATATGGCTTTTAGTTCGCTGAAACTCTCAATCAGGTGGAGAAGAAGATATATACATAAATAACTCAATCCAATTCATCCAGTCATTTGTTCATTCATTCATTCATCCATGCCTGGAGCTATAGTAGGCACTGAAATAAAGATATTGAACAAGTAGACCCAGTCCCCACATTCAGGGAGCTTGCAGAGCAGCAGAGGAGATATACATGAAATAAATGTAAGCCCAATGTCAGCTGGGGTCACTAATGCCCTTCAGATCCAGAGATTCTGCCCAAGTTCCCATCTCATATGCTATGGAAATTCCTTCATTTCCCAAGATCTCGGGAAATTCCCGGGAACTTACAGTTCATCTAATCACCTTTGGCTTCCATTTTTCATTTGAGGGCTTACTCTTTTACATGGGCTGACAGGCAAACACAAACTTCTAATACATGCTCGACCCTTCGTGGAAGAACAGCATCTCTCTCAGAGCATCCTTGGGGCTGCCCTATCCAGCAGACACACACCTTCTCGTGATGACTGAATGGCCTGCGCTGAGGACAGACTCCCCTGTAATTGGAAGGCTCCTCTTCCTTTCCTGCTGTCTCCAGCATGGTTCTATAAATTACTCAGAACCTTTGCTAATCTCTCTTCTTTCTTCTCCTTTCTTTGCCCTCTCCACTAGCCCCAAATTCCAGTTCATAGTTCATAAATGCTCATTTTATCTCTCTCCTTCTTGTCCCTCTAACGCAGTTGCTTAGAGCCCTACCTGCTATTCCTGGGCATCTGATCAAAGTTCCTAAACAAAAAGTACCCTTCTTTAGGCATTTCTAGCTGAAGAAGTAACACTATTTCTCACCCCAATGTGTAAAAAGTTACAAAACTAATGATACACCTGATGGTGATAGAAAAAGAGCAGGATGCTATGAGAGTTGTAATAGGAGGACTCGGAATAGGCAAGGTTCTGCAGAGGAAACACACAAACAAACTAACTGAACTAGCTGAAAACAGTGAAGTCGATTTCTCATGTGCCTCACAAGTCCGTTGCTGGTCCACAAGGATGCCACTCTTAGTAGTCACTCAGGCATCCAGGCTGATGGAGATTCTATCTCAACCCATAATCGTAAGAGCTGGGATGAAAAAGAGAGCATGGCTAACCACACACTACTTCTTAAAGCCATTTCTAATCACTACCGTTGACAAACACAATGCTCACTTTCACTTGGCCAGGCCTTTTTCAATGGGAAGAGAAGTGTCCTCTACTCGAGAGGGAGAGCAAATAGCTACAAATGACAATACGGTCTCCCACAGTCTGCCATTCTGATCACAAATATTAATTTCATTCCCCTTTTTGCTTGCAAATACATGAATTCCTTACGCAAAGGAAATAGCTCCTCTGGCTCTGGAGATCTATACTGTATACTAAAAAAAGAAAAACAAAGATGAAAATTCTCTCTCTACAAGCAATACATCAATGATGGAAGAGAGACTGCATAATTTCAATAAACACTCTAAAACCCCATTGACAGACGTTGCTTTACTAAGACACTGTTCTGTTCCTTGGTCCATTGATCAAATTCTTCCTTGGTCCCACCCTCCTTTTAATTATCCTACTTGGACACATTTGAAGAGATCAGTATAGAATACCTCTCCTGAAGACTCAGCAGATTCTTAGCAGGCTTCCTTTCTGCATAAGGTTGGACGCCTAAGACACAATTTAAGTCTTAAGGATCACTCTGTTTTAGTTCAGACTAGTGTCCTCTTAGTAAGACAGTTTCTCAAAAATGGTGTCAGTCTCTTTTCCACTTTATTTCAAATAACTACATCCAAAATCACTTTTTGGATCTGCATTTTTTTCCCTCTAGACTTAACTGCTTGTACCTTGAGTCTACTAGATTTCCAAAGAAGAGAAAAGGTAATTCTGTCTCTATCTGAACCATTTTATCCAATTGAAAGTAATTCAGTAAAATTTTACAAGGTTTAACAAAGACTACAATGTTTCTCAGGATTTGGCCCTTGTCCCTGGCTCGATTTTAACCAAGCTACGGGGCTCAAAGTTGGGAGACTAAGAATTGATTGCATCTTCCAACCTTTCAATTTATTGATTATGGGTTTTTCATTTCTTTTTCTTCCTGTTTGTAAATTGGACAATTCTTTCCTGATCTTATCTCTTCCTCATAGACCCTCATTAAATGCAAATATTACCAAAAAACTCGTGCCACCAAAAGCCTGAATTCCCATTTACTTGTCTAAAGCTATGTATGATCTTCTTAGAACATATTTGCCTTCCCATTTCCCATGGATGGCAGTTTTCTAAGTGTTTCACTGTGATCTGACATGGGTCACCATCCTTATAAACCCTAAGATTTCCTTACTTTTCACTGTCCAGCTCTGAAGCCAGGGCCACATGTTCTGCTCACCACAATCAATCAGGGTCCCACACTGACAGGTATTCCATCTTTGGCACATGTGTTCGAGATCTCAGGGTGGAAAAGAAAGAGAGTATGGTGAATAAAGTGTCAGCTCTTAAATCTTCTAGCTGGAAGTGACATGTATTTTCCACTGACATTTCATCAGTCAAAGCTAGTCACGTGTCTAAGCCATGAGATGTTTATGGGGTGAAGGAGGGCAGTGCTCTCCTAGGGAGAAGGCGTAGATATGTTTGAACACAGAGGGCAAAAAATCTAGTATGAAGAGTTAGGGAAGACCTTTCTATGGACATGATATTTAATCAGAAAAACAATTTGGTGTCAGCATTTTGAGTAAAGGCTTCAACATGTGCTACATACCCAAGACAAGAAACATTGCACAGTCTCAAAGAGGCAGCCCACATGGAACGAGAAGATGGGGCGACTGCTGGCAGGGGCCAGATAATGACGAAATGTCCTAAGTACTTTCATAGAAACACACAAAACTGCCATTGTGAGGGGGAGAAAATATTCAGATTTCAGGAATTTTGAATGTTTCTTGGAGAAGTAGGACAATAGATACTGATTAAGATTTTTCAGATGGAAGTTTATTTGGGAACTTTTAGAGTAAGCATTGGTATTTCTCAAAAGCAGCAACCAAGTAGCCAAACCCAGCTTTCCTGGGGTGTGAAAGGAGGGCAAGCAAAGTAATAGCTAACTCCAGAGGCTTGGCAGTGGGTGTGGTGACCAAATGGAGCCTCAAGGCTACACAATGAAAGGATCACTAATTGCTGGGTTTGCTTTCCTTATCACAATTGTTCGGTATGGTTCTTAATCCACACCAGGAGGATTCAAACAACAGGAGTAGATTCTCTTTAAATGCATAATCTTAAACCTCAATTGATACTAATTCCTGGCACTAAAATTATGTTTTCCCAGTATTATATTTCCATATCCTCTTGTTACCGAAATCTCTACCATTCTCCCACATGCACTCTCAGACTCACTGAAAATAGAAACCATCGGGCTCGTAAATCCTTGTATTCCCACCACTGAACCAGTGGCCTGTCTATACACGCACCTACGTTTTCTTTCCGCCCAAGATTAAAAAGGAAGCCAAGTCCATTCTCTTATCAAAGCCAATCCTATCTATCCTCGAGTTCCATCCTCATTCACTTTCCCAAGGACTCGATCCTTCAGTTGTTTTCTTCTCTCTCCTACCTCATTAATCTTTCTTTCTAATGTATCATTCTAATCAGTAGACATACATTGTCCCAGAATTTCCCATCTTCAGAATGAAAAAAAATCATTCCTTGACCTCCTAGCACTTGTTAGCTAACAGATTATTTCTCTACTCCCTTTACATGTTCTTTGAGAATTGTCTAAGATGCGGTCTCCATTTCCTCTATTCTCATCAATTTTAACCGAACGTTGGGACTTCCTCCTCCAATTACTCCTTTAAATCTGCTCTTGGTCATCAGTGAACTCCATGCCTTCCTGGCAATTCTTTTACATCTCCTTCGCCACTTTCATTCTACCAAACCCCTGGGGCTTGCAGTTTCTCCAATCTCAGAACAGTTTTCTCTTCGCGTACCTTCCTTTTGGATGAGTACATCAACTCCTATACTTTCTTAACTGATATAAATACAGGCTCATCAATTATGCATCCAAAATATACTCTGAACCTGTTCTCTGTCCTCCGTCCTGGTTTCTACCATCTTAGTGCAGGTTGCCATTAGCTCTCACTCAGATTATTGCCAACATCCTCCTAACAGGGGTCCCAACTTTCTCTTCTCTAATTCATTCTCCAGACAGTACTGTTCTTAAATTATAAATAAGATCATGTCACTGTCCTGTTTAAATCCTTCCAATGCTTCCTACCCTTCTTCTCACACCCCTCAGAACCATGGCCCATCTAACCATGGCCCACAATGCTGGGCATGACCTGGCCGCTGCCCATCTTGCTGACCTCATCTCTTACCACACTCCTATCTGGTCACAACTCTCCAGTTAGCTCTCTGACCCTCAAACATACTGAGTTGTGTTTTTTCCCCTCCTCTAGGTCCTTATGAATGCTATTACCTCTACCTTTATTGGTTTCTGTCTCCTTTTCATTTCACTGCTGCTGCTTCTCATAGCTTGTTCTCAGGTTAAATATCCTTGCTCAAAGAAGACTTCCCTAACCATCCATCTGTCCATTTTTTCTTAACTTAGTTCTTTTCTTATTTGTTGTACTTGATGCAAACTGTCAGTGCTTTTATCCAATTGACTGTGCTTTAAGAATATTGTTGCTGCATTGTTTTGTTTTATTTTAGTCTCCTCACTAAGATATATACCCTAAAAGGGCAGAAGCCACATATCTTTTTCTCCATTTTATCCTCAATGATGGGTACATTGCCTGAAACACAATAGATATTTGTTGAATAAATGAAATCTAGGAGCATAGCCCAAGGCCAAGGGTTGCTCTAATTTCACCATCTGTGCCAATCAAATTAAACTATTTGTGCAATTTTCAGACTTTGAAATACATTGAATTTAGGTGCTACAAAGTGATGATGATTTCTTTTCTCTTTCTCCTTGCTCCCCCATCCTACTTTTAGAGCTTATCTGCAAGGCTGACATAAATCCCATAATGACGATACATATGCTAAAGTCAATAGGAGTTTCTACCGATTCTTCATGTTACTCAACAAATTAGAGAATAATTCTATTTAGCAAGGAGAAGATGGCTCTCTCATCACATTAAAATATATTAAATAAAGATTCATTTAAGTAGAATCTATTAGCACAGTATATTAAAGATAAAAATGGACAATAGACTCAAGAAGAGGCAGTATTTCTCCTGACTATACTTTCTATTGTGTGTGGGTACTGAGAAATACATTCTGGACTAACTGTCTAAATTTCTATGCTGCAAGTCATAAGCAGAAATCATGGGAACAGACTTTCAGAAACTCTTATATGGCTCGCCCCTTCTCAGGCAACCCAGGAATTCCACTGACCATAAAATGAGGCAAGACACAACCAAGAAAATAAAAATAAACAAATGCTGATGAACACCAGCCCAAATCCTCTTGCTCAGTAGATGTACCTGCTGAGTAACATAGAGTCGCACGCTCGCTCAGTGTGTACATGGCCTGGAACACAATGAATATTTGAAGCTTTTAATTCCCCCTTATCTGTATCTCATTCACAGACTCCCAGCCTACAAAAATAGTAAAGCCAGAGAGCACGTATGGAACAGACTTATATCGTGCGATGTTGGCCTTCTAGGAACAATTTTTAATCAAGAAACTAGACAGTGTCAGGAAGAGCTCATGTAGCTTGTGTGGACTTTCCTATAAAACTCGGCCCAAAAAGGAATTGCAGACTGCTTCCAACTCTCCACCATCGTCAGAGAAGCTGACCGATCGGAAGATTCACACTCAAGATAACAGAACAACACTAGATGACTACCTTGCACATGACATGAAATAAGGGAGTGCTGTGCATGTCAATCTGAACTTAGGATCAGCTACGAAAGACAGAAACTGGCAGCACCCAAGTACGTTAGCCCAAGGATGTCCGCAAACCTGGAAGAGACAGCTCATCCCGGATGAGAAATACATCATGTAGTCTATAAAACACCAAAGCAAAAGAAACAGGAATACGTAAATTAACAAAACAAAAAAAAGAGAGAGAGAGAGAGAGAGAGAAAGAAAGGAAGGAAGGAAGGAAGCTATCTCTTATTGCAACACATGGGATGCTGTTATGTTATTCTTGTTGCATGCCATCAAGTTGGCTCTCACTCCTGGCAACCCTATGAATGAGTGATGCCCGGTGTCCTGTCCTCAGTAGCCCTCCCCAGCTCCTGTAGACTCACGCCTATGGCTTCCTTTACAGAGTCAGTCCATCTTGTATTTGGTCATCCTCTTCTCCTGCTACCTTCTACTATTTCCATTATGATTCTCATATTATTGTCTTTTCCAAAGAATCCTGCATCTCATGATGGGCCCACAGTAGGACAGCCTCGGTTTTATCATTTTTGCCTTCATTGATAGTTCAGGCCTAATTCGCTCTGGGACCCACTCATTCATCTGTCTAGCAGTCCAGGGTATTTGTAGAGCTCTCCTCCAACGCCATATTACAAATGAATCCATTATTTCCTGTCACTTTTTCACTCTCTATCTTTCCTCCCCGTACATAGTCATTGGGAATATGAGCATATAATCTTGGCCTTGTTCTCTAGTGACACTTCCTTACACTTGATGATATTTCCTAATTCTTTCTTTACTGCCCTTCCAGGTCTCAGTGTTCTCATGGTTTCTTGGCTGCAGTCTCCGTTTAAATTGATGACTGAACCAACGTAAACAAAATCTTTAACAATTTCAATGCCTTCATTGTCTGCGTTACAGTTGTGTGGTTCTTTTTTTGTTGTGATCTTTATCTTCCTGATGTTCAAACGCAGCCCTGCTTTGGCACTTTCTTCTTTCATTTTCTTTAGAAGTCGTTTCAAGTTGTTCTGCATGACTGACTGACTGCTGCTTTCTGCCGGTAAGATGGTGTCTTCTGCCTATCTTAGATTGTTGATATTTCTTTCACCAATTTTCACTCGTCCTTCATTGGAGCTCAGCCCAGTTTTTTGTATGATATGTTCTGTGTACAGATTAAGCAGACAGGGAGATAAAATGCACCTCTTTGCTTAACGGAAACCCTTCTCCCTCTATGTTCTGTCCTGGCAGTGGCTTTCTGTCCACAATCCAGAGTTAAATTCATCTCTTAAAGTATTCCATTTATCAAAGAATAACAAATAGATATAAACTAGACACTGATTTCATGAAATTCAAAAAATAAAAAGTCAACTCCAATGAAAGTAAAAAGAATGAACTAAAAACAAATAAAAATATAGAAAATAATAAAACAGATAACAAATTTTAAGAATCAATCTTTTGACATAATGAACAATGAAACAGCAAATGAAAATAAAGGTGTTAGAAATAATAATGGGGCTATAACAGCAGACAGAACAGAGCGCAAAACCTGAGAGGCTGTCAGACACAGGGTTAAATGCCAGCTACTTTTACAATCTTGTTTACTGGATAATTTTCTGGAAAATTTTAAGTTGTCAAAATAGTAACAAGAATGATTAGACTACCAATAAGAACAATACTATGAATTTATTTTTTTTCAAAATTTTAAGAAAGGATTAATTCCAAAATATTTAATACAATCCAGAGCATAGACAGAAGCATGCACTGTTACCCAATGTGCTTTGTAAAACTTTTAAAACGCTGCTATCAAGATTTGAGAAAGTATAACAATAAAAACTGAACACTGGGATTAAAGATACATTATTAAGTTTAACATTTTATTTTACTTTTAAAACATGCAAATTACATTTGTTCACCACCACTGCAATATAGCTCTAATGTCTTTTCTTTGATATGTCTATTGATCAGAATTCTGTGTTATGTTTTTAAACAAACATGTCATCTGAATTTCAAGTGTCAGTTTCTTAAAAGTGCAAAGTGAATGTGAAGACATTTAGAAAGCAATCTAAGTCCAGAAACTTCACGATGCAGGATTAGAGAGACTGTGGGAGGAACTGTGTAGATGTCATTAATATCACAGGTTCTGGAGCAGGTCCCGTTAAGCAATAAATGTACGGGTAGCTTTAGCCATTATAGATGCTCTCCATACAAGAAACCTCCTCTAAACAACTGATAGTGTGAAAGTGGAGAAGGAAATGAAAGATTAACCAGCGCTCCTGAAGGCCAGCCCTCAGACATCTGTCCCACCGCAGGGGGTGGCTCTTACTGTGTGCAGCCACCCCAGCACCCCAACCCCTCAGTACAAGAGCAAAGATGTGCACACTGAGGATGCTTGTCTGACAACCTGTGTGTAGCTCAAGGTGGGCCATGCATCTCTTCATACAGACTGTCCTCCCTAGGGACAGCCTGGAGAGGAGCAGGAAGGAAAGAAGAGGGTGATATGGAGAGAAGTCACTGAGGGGCAGCAGTCCCATCAACTCTGTAACTCAGAGCCTGAAAAGCCCTCGCTCAGGAGCTGGCTGAGAGACTCAGCAGCTGGTCCCCCAGCAGAGCTCACCTGTGCTCCGGGCTGAGCAGGATGTAGCTGAGTAATGCTGGCTTACCAACTCTACCCTCTACTTGTGTAGTCATACAAGAAGAAGAAGAAAAAAAAAAGAAAAATCTTTCAATATGATTTTTTTTAAATGGTGCTAAAGACTTTAAAGTCTTATTTTTTGCCCTTTTACCAGATAGCTAAGAGTATCTGCATTTCGTATGAAGCATGGATTTGCTTTGGTTTTTGTTGTTTTTTTCCCCTCCTAAAGGAACTCTTTTTGATAATCAAAAACTCTTAAAAATGTTGTTTATTTCCAAAACACCTTAATTATTTTTAAATTGTCTCATATGCAACCAAGCAGAGATTTTAAAAATGCAATTAAAATGTACATGAAATCTTTTCAATACGAATTTTTTCAAAGTAAAAACCTGTAGGAACTATTAACAAGAGTTTTATGTCAAAACTTTTTAACTGGTTAGGAATATTCCAGTGAATGAAAAAAAGACAAGAACAAATGCCATTGGAACTATTTGAAATAAAAAAGACCAGTCCATTTATAATTCAAAGATTATACCTAGATATACCAAGTATATTTAGATATACCAAATTCTACTAAAATATAATTTGAAGATTATGTTTAGATTATGCCTTACATATCCTAAGAGAATCAACTAAAAAAACTATTAGACTCAATAAGTTAGTTAGCAAAATAACCAGATAAAAAATAGATATAGAAAATTCAAAATCTTTCTTAGAAATTAGCAACAAGCTTTTAGAAGATTTAATGAAAAAATGACCACTTTGAGAATAGGAGCAGAAATAATAAGTACCTAGTATAAATTTTGCAAGATTTATGTGTAAAATATATAAAAACCAATAAACAAACAAAAATATTTCAATGATCTATAAAATAAACGTGAATACGTAGAGTGTTAACTATATTCTGGATGGGAAAATTGAATTCTATAAGCATCTTTTTAAACCTTTTAAAATTGTTCATAATTAGTTTATGTGATTAAATAAAGCAAACCATATCTCTAATGGGAGAACTCACTATGAGAACGTGGTAAACCACATGCTGTCATCTTTGCCACTAAATGGAGAGCGTGGTAGAAAACGAGGAAAAGGTCTAAGATAAAAGAGCTTACTGATGTGTTTAAAGCAGAAAAAGAGAGAGAGAATATTGTTTAAAATCATAGATTAAAACATGCTTGAATTTACTTTTATTTTTTAAGCAAGTTTGAGCGAGGTGTCTGTGTCTGTCTTGCAATTGAAAGCGAATAATAATAACCAATGAATACGTGAAAATCAAGTCTTGCTTCTCTAGCAGCAGAAATGTTTGCACTGTTTTGCACTGTCCCATATGACGTCAGCTAGCTACATGTGCCATTGACCTCCTGGACAGTGGCTAGTGCAGCTGAGGAACTGAATTTTCAATTTTATTTAACTTGAGTTAATTTAAATTTAAATTACGTGGCTAGTGGCTACTCTTTTGGACAGTGGAGCTATAAAGTGATAAAAATCTACAACAATTAACACAATAGAAAATGTTTGGCATCACAGATTAGAAATATCTTTGGAAATACATTAATGTTGGGGAACATATGCTGTGAAAAGAATTTTCTCATTTTACTTGTTAGAGCACAAATTGGTATAAACTTTCCTTAAAATAATTTGTCAATTTGTTTCAAGTGTATAACTTTGGCCCAGTAACTTCAGAACCTTCTAGGAATCTGTCCCACAAAAATAGTCAGAGATATCAATAATAATTGATGTGCAAAAATTATTAATATGATATCATTTATAATTTTTAAAGTTTGAAATGCATTTAAATGAGCAACCCATGAAAACATGGGTACTGGGGGAAGATTAACTGTTACACATGCATTTGCAGTCAAGTTTGGGGGAATTATTCATTAAAATGCAAAATATTTACAATATAACATATTTTATAAAAAGATACAATTCCCTCTCCATGTCTGTCTCTCTCTCTCTGGAATAAATTAAACAAATATTAGTAGCTACCAGTTTTTCAAAATAACTTAGTGTATATGGAATAACAAAACTTGCTTAACATTTGTTTTAGCTTTTTCTATTGTCCATTTAAAAAATCTTCAATAAAAAGAAATGAATTACAATAATATTATGAATGAAAGTAAACTCTCAAATGTTAATAGCAATTTATGGTTTACAAAGCATCTTCACATTTATTATCTCTTTTTATCGTTCAGCAGCTTATAAAGACAAACCTCAGTGTAACAAGTGATTTGCACAAAATTACACATTTTTTCAAGTTGTATGGCCCAAAAGAGAACTTAGCTATTATATTTGTTATTTAAACTAATGTTACGTTTAGCAAGATCTCAAAGGTGGAGTGAGTCTTTCTGTTCTGGGCTTGAGTCTTCTCTGTTCTGAGTAAGCTACAATTATCTGCTAAGTAATTAATCTACTCAAAAAGAAATCTCACTGTCAATTTGGAGAGTTGAATTCATTTTGCAGCAGAAAAAATTCTCTCTACTTTCATCTCTTTGGAGAGATTTTCAATTAATCCCTGCAGAGGGTGTTCTCATGCGTGTTTTGTAGCCTGTCTGTACACAACTTCTCTGTGAATAAAATAAAATTCCTAAACAAATACAGGTCCAGACATACAGATTGTCTTGTGCAAACTGCACCCATGCATACTAGGTCAACAGTTTCTCCAGCACTCACTCAGCACGTTTAACAGTCAGTCTCTCTTTCATGCAATTAGATAGAAGCTGGATTAATTACTTCAATCAGGTTAATCCCTGTGGGGTGATCAACATATTGTAAGGAAGCGATTTACCCCTATTAGTTTACCTTAGGATCAAGCCTATTAGTAAATAAAAGCTTGGGATTGTTAATGGTACTTTACCTAAAATAGCATAAGATATTTTATAAAAATTGCCTCAGGAGTTTTCCCAAATACTAACACTGCCTTCTTTTGATGATAAGTCCAATTTCCAGATGGAAAAGATTAGTTTAAAGGCTCAAATTATTCTGTCATTGACTGTTAAGGTTAGGGGAGATGATGAAGAGCATAAAGCCTAACCTGGTACATCACAAATGAGAGTACAGCCTAGAGTGATGAGGTGGCTTGCCCAAGGTCACACACTTGGTGTCAGAGGTGACACTGGGAGCCAGCTCTTCTAAATCCCTACTTGATACTTGTTACTGAAATCTACTCACAGGAGCAAAGGCAAACCAATCTACCTTTCCTAAATTCCAGGTAAATGCATCAAAATCAACTATCTAATTAAAAAATATAGATTAAAATAAGATACCTTTATCTCAGTTCTGTTGTACTACGCCTTTTGTTTGGGATGAAAGACATCGAAAGCCTCTAATAGGACTTTCTGGTATCACATTTCCAAAAATTAGTGAGCAATGTTAATAGTTTTGTGTTGACTCTCTTTTCTACCATTCTCACGGAATAGAGCAGTTTTTATATCCTCAGATTGAATGCCTTCTGAAATAATAATGAAAAGATTATTTCTCAGATTTGTATAGTGCTTTGCATCATTATATACATTATCCCACTTTAGGGGGCTTTGTTTTGCAGCAATAGATTTAAAAAAACAGAAAAGTGGTCTGGATAAGGCCCTGCTGTAACCAGGACCTGAAACATGGAGAGTTGGCTTTATCGGGAGCAATGGGGGAGGCTGGAAGGACAGTGAGGAGGTTTACATGGAGGCTGGAAGGACAGTGAGAAGACTGACACTAGAGGCTTAAAAGACGATGACCCATGTTTTGTAGTAATAGAACAAGTGGTAAAACTACGGTTTGCATTAACCTGGAAAATGGAAAACATACCAAATTAACATACGCATGCAGATAAAATTTCTAGGCAGAATATTGAAAGTGCCAATTGGCTTCTGTTAGCTGCATATGATAAGAGATGCGAAGAGAACTACTCAGTATGCAAGCAGAATTTCCAATCCAGACTTACTAGGTCAAAAAATAAAACTGTTTCACATTTCCAGGCTCTCCAGCTGGCACAAGACTCTCAAAATGAGAAATGGCCTCAAGGTAAAGAGTAAATCAAGAATGTGTCATAAGACCCTTTGTTAAGACCCTGGAAAGACGTCAGTCTAGTACCTTATCTCAGCTAGGAAAAAACACTTCTAAGAATCTTAAAGTGTTCTTTCACTGCAGCAGTACCCTTGGTCCAAAGTAGAGAGAGCTCGCTCAAAAAGATTTACGGGTGTGGCTTTTGGGACATGGAGTGAGTGGCAATCAGATTTGTAGAAAGCTCACAAAGTTTTTAAAGGATTGTACAAGTTTGGATTAAAAGAGGCAGAAATCATTCAAAAAGAAAAGATACCTCTGGGATTCTCAACTTCCTGCAGACCAGAAGGAGTCTGAGAAAATTGCTCAGGTGAAATCATTGGCTATTTCTTTTGGGAAAGAAAAGATGTTTCAGGAGGAAGAACCTCAGAGTATGGAACCAAAAATCATGGAAAATCATGAATTAGAGAACTACTTCTATGGGCAGAACTGGCCCTAATCAAGGAAGATTCCTTTTCCCCAGACACAGGCCCTGACATGAGATCAGCTGGATTTCAGAATTGCTATGGACCAGTGACCTCCATGTGCATCCTGTCCCTGCCCTTCTTAATGAGAGTGTCTGCTGCAGTCATCTTGTCCTCATCTCACCATTGTATTCAGGTGTGTGGAGGGCAGGTTTGCATGTCTTTTTAAATCACAGTTCTCTGGATCAAAGTCAAAAGCATCCACAGAGAGTACTCCACATTGGCCTGACGTAGACCATGAGATTACGGACTTCAAGCTCACTGTTGCAACTCGATGAGTTTGGGACAGGGGTCTTGTTAGGGTGTGAGTATGTTTTGCGTATGGAGGGGTATGAAACACTGGGGCCAGAAGGTGGACTGTCGTAGAGTCTTACACCAATGGTGCCCCGTAAATCAAACCTCCCAGTACCCATGCCCTTGTACAATCAGCCTCAAACTCTGGTTTTTTGCTGATGTCCATCAGACATCAGTAAATATATTGCAAGCAAACGCTTAATAAGCTGCTATTGTGTTACAGTCTTCTTCTGGGACACTGCTGCCACTGTGAGAGGAAGTCCAGTCCAGATCAGCCCTCTTAAGGATGAAGCACCACAAAGAGAGAAAGCCCCAGTTGAACCCATCCCCCAGCTATGCCCCAGCTGGATGCCATCACATGAGACAGGCTGTGTGAATCCAGCAAGAGAACCACCAGCCAACCCAGAGAATTGTGACCATAATACATCATTGTTCCAAGCACTAAGATCTGGGACAGTTTCCTACTCAGCAAGAGGTAACTGAAACAAGACTTTTCAGCAGCAACAGAAGAATCCAGCAGAAGCTGAGTAGTCTCTTCAAAATTATTGTAGGAGAAACTATTTTTCACTTGGAATCCTATTTGTAATCAAACCATAAATTAAGCAAAAGTGTAGAATAATGCACTCAGATAAACAAATTCTCAAAATTTTACTTCCTGTGTACTTTTTTGGAAAGAAGAGCTCCAAGAAATGAGGAATTAAACCATAAAAGATGAAGAGATGCATTCAAAGAAAGAAATATTTAATACAGAAGAAATAAAAAATGAATAGGCAAATTCCCAGAATGATTCTAAAGGGGATTCCCACGGGAACAGCTATGCACAGGCCTACCTCATTAGAGGAGGAAAACAGAAGACTCCTAAAGGATGTCTTCCAGACAAAAAAAAAAAAAGAAAATTCGATATGTTAAGAGGAGATTCACCCTTCGGTCAGGGAGGTGGATGATACACTAATTATGACTACTTAGAAATCTAAAGAGATAAAAGAGATAAAGTATTAAAATAAAACAAAAAATCTACAAGAAGGAAAATGATTATCGCAATACACAGAATCGTCACCATTTTGGGAAGGGGGTTGTGGATGTGTCTGAGTGTGCACGCATGCACATGCAGGTCTGCATTAGGTGTGGGGGTTGTCAGAGAGCTGATTCGTCATCTTACACATTGGGAAGTCAACAGATAATATCTAAAGTGGAACAATCAAGACATAGAAGTGAAGAGACATGGAAGCTTTATAGAAATAGGTTAGTAAACACCACAGGAAAAATTGACTAGAAGAGTTGAGGGCAGTCGCCTTTTTGAGGTGGGAATAGAAGTGAGAGAGATGGAACACAGGTCTGCCGTCTGTATTATAAACATTACAGAACCACTTGACTCTAAAAACGATGTGCTTGAACATCTTTGACTACATTAAAAGAAAACTTTATTATCTGAACATCTGTGTTTGTGATTGAAATTCACAGTCGCTACAGAAGTTAACAGTTCTCATTCTTCTGGATTAGTTGATAGTCCAAGGATGCTTTGGGGAGAGGAATAAGAAGTGACAGGAAGGTAGCACATGGCCCAGAAAATGGAAATTCTGGGAAGAGTGGAGAGGATTATCTTTAACTTTGTCAGTTTATTTACTGCATGTCCAAGCTGAGGAGAACCTATTGCGGGGCACATACGCTTCAGTACGTTTCCTGATCTTCTAGAGCTAAAGAATCTAGCAAGCCATGGGAGAGAGAATCTGAGGCATGGGCTTAGGCTGTCCTTATACACAGTCTTTCACAGGACAACTGAAATCAGAGTCCTGCATGGGATTTATGTAAATAGAATGAATGGAATACCATGAGATCAAGAAGCAAGGGATAATTAAATTTTAACTGCTGGAGGAGGAAGATAAGTACTCTTGAAGGCACAGGGGACAAATGAAGAGGGGAAAGGCCAAGGAAGAGAAGAGAGATGAACAGAGAAGGATCCATGAAGACTTGAGCCCAGGTGAAGAGCCCATGGCAGCAGCAGCTGCCACTCAGGCCGCTCTCCCAGTTTGCAATCTCTGTTACAAATGAGATCACTTCAATTAAATAAGTGTATGTGGCATAATCATGTGCTGCCACCCCTTCATTTTCTAAATTGCTGTCCCCAGGACAGAGGTCAGAGAACAGAAAGAACATCTGCTGTAAAATAAATCAGAGAAGCTCTGGTTCATTGCTCCTGCGGTCGTCAAAATGTGCGCTGGTTTCTGCAATCTCCTCTCAGGCAGAACAGCCTACCTGGTTCCCGGGGAAGGTCAGCCAAACTTCCAGGGGTGTTTCCAGGTCATGCACTGGTTTATTTCGGTACTCAACAAGTATTATTGATCACCTATTATGATAACAGGCACAGTTTCTGCACTCATCAAGATATTATTAAAGCGTGGACATAGATGATAAACAAGTAAACAAACAAGCAACACATCTGATAGTGAGAAATGTTATCCAGGGAATTACAATAGCAGAGAGCTATTATAGAGATGACAACAAGCTCTGTTAGGCAGCCTTCCAATATTGCCTCCAATGATCCCCATCTCCTGGTATTCACACCCTTGTGTAGTCCTCAATCCTTGAGTAATCCATTGCTAGAGATAAAATATACCAAAAGTGATGGAATATCGCTTCTATTATTAGGTTATAGAAGAATATGATGTTTGCTTTGCTTAAACTCTCTCTCTGGCTCTTCTCACATGTTTGCTCTGATAAAGCAAGTTGCCACGCTTTGAGTTTCCTTACAGAGAGGCAAGGAATTGAGTGTGGTCATCCGAGAAACAGAGGCTCGTGGTTCAATATTGCTAAAGGAACTGAGTATCACCAATAACCGCATGAGTGAGCTTGGAGTCAGAACCATCCTCAGTCAAGCCTTCAGTCGAGACAGCCTGTAGCCCCCATCACTGTCTTCTTTGCAGCCCTGTGAGAGATCCCGAAGCAAAGCACCTGGCTCAAAATCCACAGAAACTATTAGATAATAAATGTGTGCAGTCTTAAGTCATGAGGTTTTGGGGTAATTTTTTACACAGTAATAAATAACTAAGGCACTTACGTATATACATATGTCTTATATGTTCATATAAGATATATCTCTTTTTCTTTTGTTTTAGAATCTATTCTGACAACCTTTGACTTTCTATTGAAGCATGTAGTATTTTTTGCTTTAATGTAACTACTTTTATATGTTGGGTTAAATTAGCCATCTTATTTTGTTCTTTCTTGGCGACCTAATTGTCCTCTGCTTCTTTTATCTCATTTCTTGTCTTGTTTGGTTTGATGGAGAATTTTTATGATTCCATTTTCCACCTCTAACAATTTGGATATTTGGAAATTACCAGATGCTCTCTAATTTATCAAAGTACGGCGTTGTCATTTCCTTTGCTCTTAGACAAGAATCTTTAAGTACAGTAACTATACTTAACCACTGTAGAGTTCATGTATCTCCTGTCTGTGTAACTGTTTTTCTGTTGTCTGTTGTTTCCTCTCTTTCTCATTCATGATACCTTGTTTTACTGTGTGGCTGTTTACTTTTGTGTACTGATCATAATATTTAAGATTATTTCTAGGAAGAATTTGAGGTATATGAAAATGGAATATTTCTTAACAGAAGATTTTCCTTTTCTTTTCTATAACCGTGAGAAATATTCCAGGGTCACTTTAACTCCAAACTCAAGGCTTGAGGTTCTCCGGGAGGCCCAGGAGATGCAGACCTGGGATGGAACCCACAAGAGGACTGATTAACTTTAGATTTGTATTTAAGTTGTTGTTGAAGCCACTTCAAATAGCAGCTTAAAGTGTGGGTGGGCATGAAGCGGACACTTGACTTTTATTTAATTTCTCCATTCCATAATCTCACTTTTGCAGATGTTTCCTCTTGATTAGCAAAGACCTTCGAGGAAAAGTGTATTTGAGTGTAAGATTGATTTCTTCAAGCTACCATCTTCTCCTAGATTTTAGCCCAGTTATTTCTTCATCACTAGTTCTTTGATGTTTTCAGAATTTTCTCACATTTAATCCATCAATTTTTCTATAGTTGTGCTCTATGTGAGGATTTGTTTTAATTTCCTAGCCTGCCATTTCCAGAACTGAAAGTCTCTAAATAAATAATTTTTATAAAAAATCTTTTTTCCATAAGAAAAATGATGAGTGATTCTCTTATATCTTAGGGTTTTGTCACTATTATGATCAGTGTATTTCTTTACATCTCAATATTTGTTTTTCCTGGACAAAAAATTATATATGTGTTTTATGTGATGCTAACATATCTAATAACTTTGCTGCACCATCACTAATTCTTAGAGTTTGTTTATTGATTTTCATGAAATTTGTATGTAGACTACTGTGTATGCAAATAAGAATTTTGTTACTATATTGCCAGTTCTTATATATTGTATTTCTTTTGGTTGTTATTGTAGTGCATTTTCTGATACCTGAAGAAAATGTTGCAGAATAAGGGTTGGTGATAACAAGAATTTTTATCTTTTCCTAAATTCAGTGTAAATTATTCCATCGTTTACCATTAAGTATGATGTTTACTATACATTTTTGATAGGTGCTTTTTGTGGTAAAGAAATTTACATTTTACTTCCCATATCTTAAGAATTTTAAAAATCAAGAATGCTCACTGAATTTCTTGAATCATTTCTGCATATATTAAAATGACATATTCCTCCTTCAAATCGTGACTATGTCATATCATGCTATAGATATTTGGACACTGATCTATCAATGCATTATTCAGATACTCCCTGTTTGGTCATTTTAACGCACTGCCAGAGAGAATTTAATGAAGTTTTACTTAGAATTTTTATACCGCTCTTCATAGATGAAACTAGTTACTTTCTTCTCTCATGAAAACAATTAAAAATAATAACCTAATCTAATCACAGACAGAGCTAGGACCTTCTCTGTTCTCCTATTTTTCTTGTCAAGTGTCCTGACTAAAAGCAGGCTCTTGTCTCTGTCAGGAGAACCCCATATCAGCAGATAGCCCCCAAAGGAAAGACTGAAACAGGAGTCCCTTCTCAAACTAGAATCACATGCCTAAAAAAATGAAATTTATATTACGTATACAATTCAGCCTGGGGAATTTGAATGTCTTCATGATGGGCCTTCTTACTCAAAAATATAATATGCATTTCCACTTGTCCTACTCACGTATTTCTGTCCCTCAGGAGTATCTTTGAATTTTCTTGTTGTGAAGCCCATATACCCTACATTTATTCTTAAGTTTTTTGTTTTCTTGGTTTTGCTTGTATGTTTTATTTCTTCCACTATACGTGTGTGTATGTATAACTCGACTGGGGCAATGATTCTGTCTTTGAGCTCATCAATGCATCTTCAGGGTCTAGAACATGTATCATTCACTCAGTATTTGGTGATGAATCATAGCAGGGGTGGGCAAATTACCGTCCTTCGAAGGCCAAACCCAGCCGGGGGTGGAGCGGGTGGCAGGCTTTTGGGAAGGAAGTCCTGTCGGCACACAGCCTCTCCATAGGTTTGCATGTTTTCTGTGGTTGCCTCTGCCATCCTCAGCCCCATGGAATAAGTGCAACAGGAAACCCTACGGCTCACAAACCTACATAGTTACCATCTCTGACAAATGGAAATGGCAAGCAACAGGATATATTGGAGTATATTGTAAACCTAATTCGGCCTGACTTTGTTTTCCAAAAGGGCCTGACATGGCCGTTGAGCACACATTGTATATCTGCTTTAAACATTTGCTATGTCAAGAACAAAGGCCCTTAAGATAAAGGTGCAACTTCCCCCTACGTTGGCATTTCCTTAAGGATAAGCATCTTTCCTTAGGCTAGGAAATGATTGCTGAACTCACCTTTGACCACCCAGCTCACCTGTGACCACCCAGCTCGAGACAGCAGACCTGCCATCCTGCTGTGTCCACGGAGACAGCAAACCTACTACCTGCTGTGTCCATCGATGGCTGTGCCGACAGAGCAGTCTCATGACTATTGTAAAAGGGACATTTCAATCCTATGTGAAACATCCTCTTTGGGGCATATAACCACTCTGTGCACCCTGCTTCTTTAGTGTCCTTTCTTCCCTTGGGAAGAAAGGCCCTGGGCCATGGTCCTCACAATGTAGCTCAGAATAAACTCTCCCAAATTTTCATTTATAGATTGGTTATGGATTATTTTTGTCGACACTCGTCATTTACAGAAAAAGTCTGGCAACCTCTGAATTAAAGGACAAATACCTGAAACCAAGATATTCGTTCATAACAGGCATTGGAATCCCCTGGTCTAAGCACAGGTGAGGAACCTGCTTTCTTTCCACCAAAGGATTCTGCACTTTCCCTGGCTCGACTCAAGGGCCGGGTCACTGTTTTCAGAGAAAGTGTTGTCTCTCACACACCACAGCGCCTCAGTGTGCATGCTGAACGGGGTCCAGGAAGGGGGACAGCAGGCTCAGGGCGTCCCAGTGATGAGGCGCAGTGGTGGTACAGAAATCCCCGACACTCCAAGGCGGACAGCCAGCCCGGGCTGGGCCACAGCTCCTGCTTCCCCAGGGAACTGGGCCCAGCTCTCTGTCTCTCTGCGGACTTCAGCCAGCCCCCTCCCCAGGTCCCCACGGCCGTGTGCTCTGTCTTAGCTCCATCAGAAGGTCCAGTAAATGTCACTCTGCAATGCTCCCATTACCAAATTAGTCCTGGCCCCTGTCAGCTGCTGTCTGGCAGCCATCACTTGCCAAGCAGCGACTCCATGCCGGGGAGCTTGTTTACTGGGAGGGAGCACAGGCCCCGTGCTTTTGAGGAACCGCAGACCCCTGAGGCAGAATTAGGAGAGGACCGCCAAGTGAGGCAAGGCCGGCTTTGCTACCAAATAAGGCCCTGCTGGCTCATCAGACTTCAGAGCTGGGCACTCGCTCACATCCAGGGCTCATCCCGTGCAGGGCGCATCTCCTGCCTGCAGTGCCGGGGATCCTGAGGGAATAGCACTTGGTGCTTGGGGTGTCTCACAGCCAGGTCAGAAGATCCTATAACAAATCATGAGGGCTTGTTGTCATAAAGAACTTTTCTCTGAAGTGCACAGGGGCCGCTCAGGTTTGCTGTCAGACGAAGGCGGCCATCCCTGTTAGGCAGCTTTGTCCAGGGCAGAACTGGGCTGCCTCAGCTGACACGATCTTTCCCTGGGCCGATGTGGAGCAAGTCCTCCTCACCCACCCCAGAGTGGCCCCTTGATTGGGGGTTGGTTGTCCCTTGGCTCCCCTGAGTAGGGTCATCCCTTATTCTAACTGAGAGCGTTCACTGAGTGAATGAATTCTGCTTGGAGTGATTGCATAAATTGACCAAAGTAATGAAACCTATTATAAGAGAACGTCTCCCACAGGCACACAAACACACACCCTACATACATACACCACACACACACCACAACACACCATACACATGCCCATACACACAATACCACACAACACATAACACAACACACACGCACACACGGAGGCAAGATAAGCACATCTTTGCCTATTATTCACCGCACATAGGACTGGAGGACAAGAGCTGAGAACTATGGACTAGGAAAAGTGCAGAGTTCAAAGCCAGAAGAGTCCACCCATATTATATTTCAGTCAAGTGGGGCTCAACCATCAGTGGGAGGTAAGGCAGCAAAAGTGCTCAGAGTTAATTCTAAGACATTTGCTCTCAGTGCTGTCGAGTGGATTCCACTCCCAGCGCCCCTGTGTGCAGCAGAACCAAGCCCTGCCCCGTCTTTCTGCACCATCCTCTCCCCTTCTGGGGCTGTTATCAGGCAGTGCTCTGCTGCTATTCACAGGGTTTTCATGGCCAATTTTTTCGTAAGTGGGTGCCAGGTCCTTCTTCCTAGTTTGTCTGAGCCCGGAAGCTCCGCTGAAACCTGTCCACCATGGGGGACATGGTGGTATTGGAAATCCAAGTGGCAGAGCTTTCAGCATCACAGCAACATGCAGCCCCCGCAGTGTGACAATGGACACATGGGTGGTGTGGTTCCCTGACCAGGAAACAAGCCCAGGCCTCAGCGGTGAGAGCACTGTGTCTTAACCGCTAGAGCGTCAGGGCTGGCTGAGTCTCAGACAGAGGGCCTGCATGTGACAGTCCCTTGCACACAGCCCCAGTATAACATTTATTCTTACCTCTGCATCCGACACATGCTCAGCAGTGCGCCTTGGATACAGCAGGCGGTTGGCGTTTATGTTAAGGGGAAGAATGAATTGATGACCTGCTCAGCAAATGACTGAATGAGTGCTTTGCAGGGGAAGACTAAGCTTTGCTCAGTTTGCATCTCAATTGGCTCAATTGTTTCCATTGGCTCAGGCAGAGAGCTACGCAACTCAACAAAATATCTTAGGCAGGAAACATCAAGATTTCAAACTAATTCCCGGAAAAGCAAAACCTCAATGATGTGTCACCATGCAAGGCCAAAGCTAAGATACTTGCGCAGAAACAGAGGAAAAGTGAGCTTAGCGATGGCCCGGTGAGCTGTCGTCTTACATCTGCCAACTGTTTTTGTTTGCTCGGAGATGGAGGAATAGACAGAAGGCCCATTGTGAAGTTGTGAAGAAAATTAACTAGATGACAAAAAGTTAAAACCTCAGATTACATAATACTTTCCCTTAAATATTGGTGACTCTGCAGCTGCCAATAAACAGGACTGCAAGTAAACATTTTGCGTTTAGACACTACTTGAATTCAGCTTGCAAGACGAAGTCAAATTATGTCAGTGACATTTTTAAAATGAAAAAACAGGAGAGCTGCGGAAAAGGCTGCGAAAAACTATGATTACTGCCCTAAGGACTTGTGCTTTTTCTCCTGGATGCCATGTTGAAAACAATAGAAAGAACTATAGAAACAGTAGAAAGAACAATAGAAAGAACCTTGAAATATAGGGGAACACCTATATTCCACATGAACTATCCCGGCAGAGGGTGTGAACATTCCCCCAGAGCACTCACAGTAACCTGCTCATTTGCCATCCAAGGAAAGAGGACTGAGCTCCCCCAAGGAGCCAATCTTCCTCCAAGATGGTTCCTGATGTCAGGCAAGCTGTACAAGTCCCCACAGTTAACAAGTGTAGGAGCCAGGCTTCCAGCCCACCTCTCCCAATCCAGATTCTGTGCTCTTCCCAGTTCCCACCATCCTCCCTGGAGAGAAGGGAGGGGAGTCTGCACAGCCAGGCCTCTATTGGAGAGAGAGAAAGATGGTCCTCCCCACGCAGCCCCTCCATAGCCTCCTCTCTATAAGAACTCCTCTTGAGTTATTCCAAAGTTCACTTTGTCTTATGATTTATATTGACATTTAACTAAGTAAAGTAAAAACTTATGGAGAGAAAATAGTAAAACTGTCAAGTTTGTTTAGCACCAAGTATCGTGCTGGAACCAGGAGTTGGTACCTTCACCGCTGACAAATAAAAATGGCAAGTAATAGGATATATTGGAATATATGAGGAAGCCATTTGGTGTAAACCTAATTCGGCCTGACCTTGTCTTTCCAAAAGGGCCTGACCGAGGCCATTGAGCGTGCATTGTATATCTGCTTTAGAGATTCCCTATGGCAAGAGCAAAAGACCCTTGAGATAAAGGTGCAACTTCCCTCCCCCTCCCAACGTTGGCGTCTCCTTAAGGACTAAGCATCTTTCCTTAGGCTAGAAGCTGATTGCTGAGCTCACCTGTGACCGCCCAGCTGGAGACAATAGACTTGCCTCCTGCTCCGCCCACCAAGATAGCAGACCCACTACCTGCTGTGTCCATCAACTGCTGTGCCCACAGGGCAATCTTGTGACTATTGTGGGAGGGACATTTCAATCATATGTGAAACACCCTCTTTGAGGGTATATAACCACCCTTATACCCCCACTTCTTTGGAGTGCTCTGTTCCTTTGTGGAAAGACTCTCCCGGATTATAATCCTAAAATTTAAGCTCAGAATAAACTCACCCAAATTTTCATTTATAGATTGGTTACGGATTATTTTCGTCAACACCATGCACTTCTGTTCTGCCGGGTTGCTATTCCTTGTCCCCATTTCATTGACAGTGAAGGTGAGGTGCGGAGAATGGTGAAATAAACTTTAAAATTCCAGAGCCCAGCCTTTCTCTAACATACCCTGTGAGCTCCCTTCTGAAATATCTTTATTAGATATGATTTTGTCATATCCTAGTTTTCCCTTGCTGTCTAAAGTATTTTGAGTTTTTAAGTTGCTCCTCTATGTAAGCATTCTGGCAACTGGCAAGAGCAGGCGAGGTTAGGACAGAGCGAGGACAATATGGCCAGGTGCTCGCCTCCCAAGGCAAGGGCTAATGGAGATAAGTGAAATGCCTAGAAAACCGTGGAGGCAGTAGATGAAGATTCCAGCGGCCAGCACAGAGAAAAGCGGACGTAGTGAGAACAATATAGCTCACAGCGGACACAAGGCTCCATCACAGCCCTGCAGAACGGCAATGCCGATTTTAACAGAGCTGGAGCTGGAAGGGGCATCAGGCTCGATGTTTTACAGACAGAAAACCTGAGCCTCAGAACGGGAATGTGACTGGCCCGAATTTGCAATTAGTTAACACAGAGATGGGCAGGAGCTCGGGTCTCTAGGTATCTTCCCCTCGTCTTTTGATCTGCACCTGATTTCACGGAACAAGAGTGAGAGGGGCTAGCAGGGTGCCAGGCAGGGGGCGAGCACCTGGTGGGGCTGTGGCCAGGGAACTGCCAGCCCTTCGGCTGTCCCCGTTCACACTTCAGTCTCATCAGAGTGCATGGCTGCCCCATGCTCTCCCTGCCACACACACCTACATGAACCCCCACCTATCGAGGGCCTCATGAGTATTTCAACTGTTATGAGGTGCTTTAAATAAATCCTGGACGTTTATTTCACAGAGGAGGAAACTGAAGTTGAGAGAGCTTGATGGTCTTGCCCAAGGTCATCCAATTGGGACCAACACACCAGAATTTGGACCTAAACCTGTTACGCTCATGTCTTCTCCACTTCCAGATGCCTTTTTCTAAGACTTGAACTGCCAGGACATCTCATTTACCCGTCAGTATCAGAAAATGAGGAGTTTCCTTACAACAGGAATTCTTTCCATAACTGAATATTACATTGACAAGCACAACACATCTAAAATTTTATTTTAATGATTTATTTAATAAACAATACAAAGTACTTCATTAACTACTAGCCTGTTTATCTGTTTAATAAACAATGTACTATACTATGTGCCATTCTAAGCACTTTACATACATTAAAACCTTTTATCTTCTTAACAACAACATAATTTAGGCATTATCATCATTCCCAGTTTACTAATGAGGACACTGAAGCCCAGAGACATGTAGTAAATTATTTAAAATTGCACAACTGGTAAGTGGTAGGGCCAGTACTCAAATCCAGCCAAAAGTCTATGCTTTTAACCACTAGCCCATTCTCCCTCTATCATTCTGTAGAAATCTTAATAACCTAGAGAATGCGTATTTTTGTCTTCCTAAATTGAGAATAGTGAACCCAGTTGAGCCTTCTCTATAATTCCAGGTCACCTGGGTGAACTTAGTATATTACATCCACTAGAGCATGTCCTGTGGTACCCTCAGAGACAGTCAACTGCAGAGAAGAAATTTCCCCTATCTTGGCCCCAGATTGCTGTCCTCATGGGGTTCTTTCTAATTTGTACAACTCTTCTATGTATTTATTCTGCTATCTTCCGGCACTTCCTACGGCTATTAATATATTGGTATATATTATTCATAACCTTGTTTTATAAATATTTGGCTGTGTATCCTTGCAAGATTCTCTTACAGTCTGGATGGTAAAATGCACGAGCTTTGTGACAGGAATACATCTCCCAAAGGAATTTTTTTTTTGATAGATTGAGTGGCATGTCCCAGCTAGATGTAGCTGTGTGAGGCATAACATCACTTAAGATTCCACTATAAGGGTTGCCCTGATCCAGAGCCTTGGGTAGAAGGAAAGTCAGCATCCTGCCGAGGGACGCTCCACGGAGATTTTCCGATGGAGGAAGTCACCGCAGACACAGATGTGGCATCATCAGGGCCTCCAGGGCACAGTCATCTCATTATTGTGGAATGTCCCTCCCTGCCAAGCCCCCAGTACTCTACTAGCTGAAACTTTCACTTACAGAGGTGCAGAGACTCCCACAGAACAGAGCAGGCTGGGCCAGGGCTTCATGCGGGCTTGTGACGCTTCAAGTTAGGCAAAGTTTTGGTTTCAGCATTGCTGCTAAAAACCACATTTCCCACGAGTAGCCTGAATTTTGACTCACAGCCTAAATAGCTCGTAGAGGCATAGCTGGCTCTGGGTTTCACTTGGCAGTAGCTCCCTGCTCACACGGGCTCTGCAGCCCGCAGGCCTCCCAGAGGCAGGGTTTCAGGCTGGGGTCAAGAACTATCCAGAAGCCTTCTCCTCCCCACTGGGTCATTGTACAGTGGCAGTCCTCAAGTCAGGGTCCCCTGACCAACTGCAGCAGCATCACCCGGGAATATATCAGAAATGTAAATTCCCAGGCCCCACCCCAGCCCCACAGAACCAGAAACTCAGGGGGGCCCAGCTTTAACACGTGCAGCGGGGGATTCTGGAGCACCTGTGGGTTTAAGGACCACTGCTGCAGAAACAAGAAAATCGGACAAAGGAACCAAATAAAATGAATTTAGGAATAAAGGGAAGATAGACTCCCAGAGAATGAGTCCCGCAATCAGAGGGCTGTGGCAGTGACCCTAAGGGAGCTTCACCATGCACATTAACCTGCCCGATGAGCTCTCATGAGCCCAGCCAGTTACACGGCAATGGCTGTCCAGACACCATGCCAAAAAGAATTTTGAGGCCATGCCTCAGAAGGAAAGCGAGACAAGGTGGGGTGGGGGACCCTGCCATTTCCTACCTAAGGCAAATCCAGTTTTACTGAAGTGCTCTTAAAAAGTAGTGTGCTAAAGTTGGAAGGCTTTAAGAGATGAGATCATGAGGTGCAGCCCCCTTTTGAGCAAAGAAATTGAAACTCGAATCAGATAAAGACCTTGGAGAAAGCCATAGAGTAGTTGTTAGAATCTTCTTGGGATGGTAAAACCTGGTGAGAGAATTTGACAATGGCTCTGGTAGAAAAGGGTGCGAGAATTTCCTCCACCACACTGCCGTTGAGTAGATAAGCTGCTTGAAAACTCGCCCTCTCCCAATGCTGTGCGTGTGTCTTTGGAGATCTGTGGACTTGAAACTGTCCCTCAGAGATGCTGACGCTTTGTAGAAGTTTTACCCTACTGGGGACATCACAGAGATGTTCTAAGATCAGGAAAAACTCATGCACAGAGTCGTTTTAAATAATGTGGCTTTCCTTATGACCTCTCCCTCCTTCAGAGAGACTGGAATGCCTTCGTTTATCTATCCCATAGGAATCTGTGCTTGCCTGGCTGGAAAGACAGCTGTGTGAGCAAAACAATCACAGGCCTCCACTCCAGGAAAGTTCATTCTAGTGAGAGTTCAATATTAAACAAGTAGAGAAATAAATATTAAAATTTCAGTGTAACAAGTGACGTGAGAGAAGTCCAGAAGAAAGTCAGTCAAGTTCCCTTCTACGAAGTGACAGAGAATGGCTGTCATATCTCTTGGAGTTTAGTCTTTTGACCTGTTATTAATTTATTCCGTTTTCCTCACCAGCCCCGGTGTCTCCACTTTATGCCTCCCCACGCGGAAAACCCACTGCCGGGTCCCAAAAAATGGTACAAGAAAGGTAATGCAGAACCCGAGCTTCTTGGCATTTACAGTTCCGTTTAGGAAACAAAATGGAAATAACTGTAAAGAAAATTGTGAGTCGTTTCTGCAATAAATGTTTAAGAGTCGAACAAGCAGATTTGAGAAGAAAGAACTCACGATATGACAAGGGAACGCTTCAGGCCGACAGTGGGATGAGAGCAGAGTCCTTTATGAGAGCAAAATTTGAAAGGTAAGCTGTCTCTGCTGTGTGAGTGTGTGCACATGTGTGTGAATTTTATTTCATTTTAATGAGAGAGATGTTAGTGGGAAATGCATGAGAAAGAATGGCACCAAGAAGCTTATGGTGGCTGCCTTCAGGCCCTTCAACTGTGGGACAACTTTTCCTTCTGTCTTTGTGATTTAAATTTTTCCTCTTTTTATATTTAGGAAAAGTAAATATGGCGTAAAATTTCAAATAAAACTTCATCCAAAGAGGCTTGCCTATGCCAGGCTGGTGACACCAGGCCCTGCGTGCACTGGACACTTGGCCGAATGTCCTCTTATTAGGCACAGAGTTTCACGTTCACAGAGGTACTTACACACTGTGGAAGGCTAGAAGTCTCTCTTTTATCCCAAGCCATTTCATGAAAATGCTACAACCATTGTATCCAGCTGTGGCAAACTGGGGTGTTCAAGAGCAACATCAGGGTCAGAAGTCGTACAGCCCAGGCCCGCCCTAAAGCACAGACTCTTCTGGACTTTTCTAGGGTCTGTAACTGGACAGGGCAGAGTTTAGAATTTCCTCACATGTTCTGGCTCCTTCTGAGATGTCAAGTTCCATGTGAGCTGTTTTATATACTCTGCTCATTTAATTGTCACCACAAACTTATGGGTAAATATCATGATCTTTTTCCACTCACAAGAAAACAGAGGCTCAGACAGATGGGGTCACCTAGTGGATGTCACACAGCGATCTGAACCCAGGTCTGTCCTGACCGAGAAGGCCTCCGTCCACTCTATCAACCTTCCCCGCAGGGCACTGGTCCTGACAGCGTTTGTCACATCATTTCCATCGCCCGACTCTCTGAGGAGCTTTCCAACAGTGGGTGCATTTATCTTAAAGCAAGACAAGAATCCTTCTCTAAGTACCGCCCAAGACATCTAACAGACGGCTGACCCTTCTGCGTGATTATAAGTTCTGTCAGTGCCCGGCTGAAAAAGAGGATGAGGTTTTGCAGGTTTTATCTTTATTAAAGCCAAAATGTTTGGCTCTCGGTTGGCCAATTTTTAAAAGGAGTTTTAAACTAATGATAATTGATAACCCTCCCAACTTGCTTTCATCTGTTTTTGACTGAGATTAAAGACCCTGCCTCCACATGAGGTTCCCTGGCTTAGGGGTGAGATGCCTCACTCCCCCTTCCTCTGGCTTGACAGCGCTCAGGTGTTGCTCCCTGATGACTGGGCAGCTACACAAAGCAGAGACTGTCCAACTTGAGGCTCGCTATGTCCATTGCTTGCTTCTGACCAGATCAGGAGGGCTGTGCACTTGGAAGGTTGGACACTTGAAGGATATTTCCGTGTAGGAGTTGGAGATTGCTCAGAAAGAGCCAAGCTGAAGGGAAGAGGGCAGGCATAAGAGAGCCCCAACTAGAGATCCTTTCTGGCCATAAGTAGGGAAGCTGACAGAAGCACCTGCTGTCTAATACTGTCCCAGACCTCACCTGGACTACCCATGGCAGCCGCACTCGCCAGGGTAGGCTGGTGGACCCACCAGATCCAGAGCCCACACAGTGTACTTCCTTGGTGGGATGGGCAGGAAGGGCTTTGCAGAAGACTTTGCCTCCCCCAGCTTCTGTCCTCACAGGCTCGTGCTGTGTAAAGAAACGTGCCATGGCTGGAAACAGAGCCTCTGGGTGGACAGTATGGACAAGGAGTATCATCCCTCAAAGGGTGACCATTTCTGCCGCCTCTTCATTGGCCCGTAAAGTAGTCCATGAGAAATCCTTCTTGCTGCTACCAGGGAAAAACAATCAGATCCACTCAGCTGGGCCAAGGGATGAGTGACTGAAAGCCTCTGGAGGATGTGCTTCAGTGCTGGGCTGCAGGGGAGAGGTCAGGGGTCCACTTGGCTGAAGCCAACAAAGGCATATCTATCTGCATAGCTGCCATGGCAAATTGCCACAGCCTGGGGGGTTTAAACAATAGTAGCTGATTGCTCACGGTTCTGGAGGCTGGAAGTCCAAGATCAGGGTGTCAGCAGTATTGGTTTCTCCTGAGGCCTCTCTCCTTGTCTTGCCAATGGCCACCTTCTCACTGTGTCCTCACATGGCCTGTTCTCTGTGCAGACATCCCCGGTGTCTCTCCCTTTTCTTGCAAGGTGACCAGCCATATTGGATTGAGGCCCCACCTTTTTGACCCCATTTAACCTTAATTACCTCCTGAAAGGTCTTGTCTCCAAATACAGTCACACTGGAGGTTAGGACTTCTACATATGGATTTTGAGGGCATACAATCCAGTCCAAACAGAAGGGATGCTAATGAGAAAATGGCAGGCATCCTGAAATAGAACTAGATAACAAAGCACTGCATGAGCTCCGGGACGGGAGGGAGGAAGGAGAGAATTCCTTCTCCCCATCAGCCACCATGTCTAAACTCGCCATCCAGGGCTAGCCCGTGTGCCCCAGGTACACCTCCAACACCCTCGGCCACAGCAGGTGTATTTCAAATACTTTCATTTTAGGCAACTGTGCCACACTGTCCTAGAAATAATTTAAGCAGATAACAAAAACACATATATATATACATATAGATAAACCAAAAATAAATATGAAAACTCAGAGTGAAGTGAAAAGAAAGAAAAATAGTGAGATAAAACTCTGGAGAAAGTGATCACAGTACAGAAACACGAATGCTGAGGGGTTTTACATAATTACGAAGAGTTTCTGCCAATGTTCTAAGTCCCTCATAACCAAAGCAATGGGAAAACATATCAGCTATAAGGTTTGGGTCACGCATGGGATCCACTGTGGACGCTGTGAGGATTTTTCATGTTTATCATTGACCACGCCACCCCCACCCCAGCTCTTTTCACAGTCCCTGACACACAGCTGATGCTCAAGAAATACGAATCTCCTGTTAAAATGCAGACTGATTGGGCAGGTCCAGGCGGGGCCTGAGAGGCTGTGTTTCCAGCATGTCCCCGCGTGGTGCTGCTGCTCCTTGGCGCACAGTTCGGGCGGTGAGCATTCAGAGGGTCTCTCAACGCCAACTGTGGAGATAAGGACAAAGAATTCGTGGCGTTGCTCTAGCTGCAGGGCCGCCTTCCCCCCACCCTCTCTGTATCTGGTGATCGACTGTGCTTCCACTCGCCCAGCTGTTCCGAATGCAGTTCTCCATTCTTTTGCGTATCACCCAAAAACTGCCTGTGGACCACACTTGGCCCTCTGTAGTACATGGGTGTCAATTTGAGGCTCCTCTGGTCCCTCCTTGGATTGCATCCACACCTTACCTCTTAATCTCTGCTTTTTTCGTCTTTTTCATCCATCCAATCCAATCTGTGTTCTATTTCCCAAGATACCTCAAAATATCTGTACCGCGGCTGACTCCCTTCCTTATTTTTAAGCAAAGTTCTGTTTTCTGCCAATTTAATGGGTGCCTGGGAAAGTGAAACAGCTACAATGTTCAGTCCACTTTCTTGATCCAGAAGCCTGGGCCATTTTGAAAGGCTCTGCGTGTGGTTCTGGAATATTATGCTGAATCAACAAAGAACATGGTTCAAACTGAAAACCTCGTGTAGTTGGCAGCTTCCCCCCCACAGCTCAGAGCCAGGGTACACGATCAAAGGATAAGACATGTAGAGGGTTTTAAAATGCTTTTTGTTGGAGTATAACACGCATTTAGAGGAGCCGTACAAAACCAGCAGGGCTCAGCTCAAGGAATTCCACAAACTGAACACACCCATGTAACCGGCCCCCAGAAACGGAAACTTACCAGAAGGTCGGAAGGCCTTCCCTGCCCTGTGGCCTCGCCCACTTTCTCCCTTCTCCCCAAGGTAACCCTTATCTCCACTTCTCTTACACAGATTAGTGTTTTTATGCAAATGGAATCAAATAGTGTGTGTTCTTTGGTGGCTGTCTTCTTTCCCTCAACACTCTCTTTCTAAGATACAGCCGTGTTTCATGTGTAAATTTGCTCATTCTCCTTCCTGTATAGTATTTAATGTACAAATGAACTACAACTTATCTGTTCTAGTCTTTTGTTAATGGATTTATTGAGATATAATTCACATACTATATGATTCATCCATTTAAAGTGTACAATTCAATATTTTTTAGTATATTCACAGGGTTATGCAACCGTCGCTATAATCTAATTTGACAACGTTTTTGTTCTCACTAAAAGAAACCCTGAAACCATTAGTAGTCAATCTCCATTCCCCTCCACCCAGCCCTCAGCAATCACTAATCTGCTTTCTATTTCCATAAATTCGCCTCTTCTGGATTACATAGAAACGGAATCACAATATGTGGTGTTTTGTGACTGCCTTTGTTCACATAATGATTTCAAGATTCATTGTTGAATGTTTCTGTACTTCATTTCCTTTTATCATTGAATAATATTCCGTTGTATGGATATACTATCCTATTTATTCATTCATTGGTTGACGGACGTTTGTGTTTTTACATTTTGGCTATTATAAAGAATGCTGTAACGGGCATATGTACATAAGTTTTTATGTGGACATATGTTTTCTTTTTTTAAGTTAACTAATTATTTGTATGAGGTCACATTGGCTTATAAGATTATATAAATTTCAGGCGGACGTCATTATTTTTTACTTCTGTATAGACTGCATCGTGTTCACCACCACGGATGGATACTTTCATTTCTCTTACGTATATATCTAGAAGTGGAATTAATGAGACCTGTGGTAACTCTGTGATAAACTCCTTGGGGAATTGTCCAAGTCTTTTCCAAAGTGGCTGGAACTTTCCCAAAAGCAATATATTCCCGAAAGGGTTTTTGACTTCTCCACATCCTCATCAACACTTGTTGCTGTCTGTCGTTTTGATTACAGCCATTCCAGTAGGTGTGAAGTGGTCTCTTACTGCGTATTTGATTTGCCTGTCCCCAATGACTAATAACATTGCACATCTTTTCATGTGCTTATTGGCCATTTATACATCCATTTTGGAGAAATGTCTATTCAAATCCTTTGCCCAATATTTGATTGAGTTATCTGTCTTTGTAATATTGAGTTGTAAGACTCCTTTACATACTCTAGATACAAGTCCCTTAGCAGTTATATGATTTTCAAATATGTTCTCCAACTCTATGGGTTGTTTTCTCACTTTCCGGATAATATTATTTGCATCACAAAAGTTTTCAATTTGTATGTACTCCAATTTATCTATTTTCTCTTTTGTCACTCATGCTTTTGGAGTTACATAATATTTAAGAAACCACTGTGTTATCTAAGGTCACTAAGATTTAGTCCTTTGTTTCTTGTAAGGGTTTTATAATTTTGTTCTTAGATTTATGACCTATTTTGAGTTGATCTTTTCTTTTTGTATGGTGTGAGGTAAGGGTTCAAATTTATTCTGTTGCATGTACATATCCAATTTTCCTAATGCTATTTGTTGAAGAGACTATTTTTCCCAAGTGAATGGTCTCAGCGCTCTTGTCTAAAATCAATTGACCATAGGGGATTAGGAGTTTACTTTTTTTGCCCCATGTTTGGCCAGGGACTGGTAGCTTGGTGCTTCCCCCTGGCATTTCCCCAAGAGTGCAGCCTTGGGCTTACACACAGTCTTCCAGGCTGCTACGGTTGAGTGTGGTTTTAATCTGAAGCCTGCCTTTTCAGGAGGAGCTGACATGTCAGAGTCTCTGGTTCCATCAGGTTTGAGCAGAGCTGTGTTTAAGCCTCTTGAGCCAAGGAGCTTCTGCCCTATGCTGGTTGATCTGTGTGCCATCCGGGGAATGCCGGCGAGTCTACCCCACATCCTGCTCTGACTGTTCCTGAGTGGGTGCAGTCTGGCACACATTGCCAGCTTTCCTGACCCCCAGAGTGGACAGTGATTGCAGGAGGGCCCTTCTTGGTCATCTCTTTTCCTGGTTCTTTTAAATAAACTTCTGGCTGCTCTGCCGTTTTACATGAATTTCGGAACTACCAGCCTATTCTTTATTACTCACCACCAAGGTCCCCATTCTTTTTTTTTTTTGGAGCAAGATTAGCCCTCAGCTAACTACTGCCAGTCCTCCTCTATTTGCTGAGGAAGCCTGACTCCGAGCTAACATCCGTGCCCATCTTCCTCTAGTTTATACGTGGGACACCTACCACAGCATGGCTGCCAAGCAGTGCCATGTCCGCACCCGGGATCCGAACCAGCGAACCCCGGGCCGCCGAGAAGCGGAACGTGCGAACTTAACCGCTGCGCCACCGGGCCGGCCCCAAGGTCCCCATTCTTTTTGACAGCACCTTCAGGCATGGATTTCTTCCATCATGTTCCAAATAATCAGTGTCCTCAGGCAGAGCTATGGGGCTCTTCATCCTTAGGGCCTGCCTATTCCCTTAGTCAGGGCCCCTGAACCACTGCACCAGTGTAGTGGGGTAGGGGGGGAGCCACTTTTCCAGAGTGACACCTCTCTCTACAATGGGCACTAGGGAAAGAGCAACCCCTGGTTTTCTTGGTTTGCCCCTCCAGAAGTGGAACCTCTGCCCTACAAGCAAGATGGGCAGGGGCCATAAAGGCCCCAGAGTCTCACCTACCTCAGCTAGGGTAGGGCTGCTGCCCTAGCAGCGGGGGCTGGGTGAGGGAAGGGAGGTCCTCTCTGCCCCGCCTGCCTGGATCAGAGCTTCTGCAGCCCAGGGCTGGGGGTGATGAGAATCACTGGTCCTGCCCCTCCTGGGTGAAACCATAGCCCCATAAAGGAAGCTGCGGAGAAGGAGCCCTTTCTTGCTGCACCCACCCAAGGAAAGCTTCTGTGGCACAGAGCTAGGGCAGCGGTGGTTAATGGAGCAGGTCATGGCTCAAATGCCACAGACTCTTGCTTATTTTATGAAGATTTAGTCAATTTTCTTGAATTAACATTTTTACATTTGCTGTGTGTGCTTAGGAAAATTTCCAGAGACTTTAAAGGACTGTTTTCTTATATGGTTTTTAATAGTTAGCTGTTGCTTTACTGGGAAGGAGTTCTGCCGAGCTCCTCGCCTCGTCATCCTGGAAGTTCCATCTCCGATCTCTTCTATTCTTGATGGATATTTAGGGGGCTTCCCGTTTGGCCCTATGGTAAAATAATGCTTCTATGACCAGCCTTGCACATGTCATCTGATGAACAGATGTACACCTTTCTGTTGAGCACACACCTGGCAGTGACTTATTTGGCAACAGGGCTGCAAATGTCCAGCTTTAATTGTCAATATTATCAAAAGGCCTTCCAAAGTAATTGTACCTATCAAACTCCCAATGTAGCCTAATTTATCAATCTTTTCATAGATCATATTTTAAACGGATTTTAAAAGTTTCAAAATTTTAAATACTCACTTGTGAACTAAAATCAAAAAAGTGAATAAAAGAAGGGAAACAATGTATTTCTATTTTTTAGCATATTCTATTTTTAAAGCCAAAAAATATGGCATTTATAGTTTTTACATCCAAACACCCAGGCGCCTTATACCCAACACACTGAGTCTAGCAAAAAATTCCCCTCTCTCCTCCAAATTCAATTGATGATAAAAACTGGATATTTATTGACCAGCTACCTCCAGCAGTCTGCCTTGCCTCACTGTTTTGCTCCATTCAGGAGTTTATTAAAAAGAGCTGCAGCGACTGGGTCCCACGTGTTCCCATTAATCATCTTGGCCTCTCAGGCTTCTCCCAGGGCTTCACCCTTCAATTTCTTCCACATTATTTCCTCTTTCCAGATTCTTAAAAGTTGGCTTATTCTCTCATGCCTGGGCTATTTTTCCTTCTATGACAAGATCCGCTTCCTCAGTGTTGAGTTTTGGAGCCCCTGAGACACATGTCAACATTCTGGTTCTTCCTTCTTTTTGCTGTTATCCATAGTGGATAGCATGGTTGACTCTCCAACATCCATTCTAGTAGTTCCCTGATGTAATGTAAGTTGGAGAATTGAGCTCAGATCAAGTTGTGGGAATAATTGGTCTAAGAGTACTTCCATCTCCTTTGCCAATGAACTGACTCTTAATGGATGGGTGACAAAATTGGGGCTAATGGATTACGAGAAAAGCTTGCTAGAGGCTTCTTAAGAAAGGTTACAGTATCTCGCTCTCTCTCTCCCACTGGACATGAACCAGGCAACAGAGCCCTGGTTGTTATTGCAGCCATTTTTAAGACTGGAGGAGGGAGGCGGGTGAAGACAGTAGCATGGATAGCAGAGCAGAGAGTTGGAGAGAACCAGAGCCCTATTTATAATCGCTGAAAACACCACCAACTGACCCTGAAGTTTTCCGTCACTGAAATTAGTTATTTGAGATAAAAAATCACCTTCTTGTTTAATCCTGTTTGAGCTAGCTTTTTATTGCCTGCAACCAAAAGAATCCTAGCACAGTAGTTAACTTCTTTGTGTCTCAGTTTTTCTGCAAGTGGAAAAGAAATATTGGCTGCTTCACAGAACTTTTGTAAATATTTCGTTAAATTGTGCATGGAAATCCCTCATTAAAACACTTGACACGTGGTAAGGACATGTTAATTTTTGTTATATGAATGAAAGAATATGGGAATGCATGAAAAAAATTGTTCTGTTTTGACAGAAAGAGAGGTGGAAAGAATTGAATCACAATTCTGCAGGAACGTAAGCTCCAAAGGGCAGGGTCCTGCTCGCTCTTCGCTCACTCACGTGTCTCAGCATGTAGAACGGTGCGTGCGCATATGAAGCACTAAACATGTATATTGCAGTTTCTAAGCTCATGAGGTCAAGAAGGAAACTAAGTTGATTGATTCAAATAGTTCTAATGAACACCAGCTGCGTGTCACGCACTGCGTGAGGGTGTGGGGGTGCAGGGATGCATGAGCCAATCCCTCCAAACTTATTCCTGGGGAGAAAGATTCGTCAAACAATAATTCAATAGAAGAGGGGGTACAGTGGGAGTCATACAAGGTATTGTGAGACATAAAAGAGGAAAAACCAACGTACGCCTGAGGGACTGAGGAAATCGCAGAAATGAGATCTAAAGAATGAACAGGAGTCTTTCTGGAGAAGGAGCTGAAGAAAGTGGAGGCTTTGTGGCTTTCAGGCAGAGAAGCCATACGTACAAAATATCTGCTGGGTGATTGTGGAAGGAATGAGTTGCAAGGAGGATTTAAGCGTGTGTGAGGAGCATGGGGGGGTGAGATAGACAGGAGTAAGTAGAGACTAGATCATGAATCCCAAGCTGGTGACTTAGCTTTCCTTCTCTAAGAAAACTAGGGCTTTTGAACAATTTCTTACATTCTATGAGGCTCAGATCTGCCGAGGAACATCGGCTTTATGGCTTTACCAGGCTCTGCTCGGGTGTGTGGGATATGTGGGTTCTTGGAAGGGTGGCTAGGGTACAACCTGAATTGGGGACAAAAATCAAAGCAAGCTCGAACCTTCAACTTTGTTCTCAAAAAAAGAGGAAGAATTGGGTCTTTATCACATGAAGAATGAGCCAGAGTTGTGCATTCCCTTTGGCTTCTCTTGGAGAAAAGCAATATAACTCTATAACCACGTCTTCACAACCCCCTGGCAGCCCACTGTCAGCACACTTCAGGTACGAGTGACCAGGACCTCCTGGATCGTCATCCGCTTTTGCTCACTACGTACCAAGTCCCCCTTCAGGTTCCCAGCAATGGTCAGTTCAACCTTCACAGATGCAAATGAGGTGCCTGAGTCCCCTCTGCAATAGAAATGAGTTAGAGAATTTTAAAGTTAAAAAACCTACTTTTGTATGCAAGGAGGAGAAGATATTTTAAAATTGTGAAAGGAAAAAGGAATGATATGAGTGTAGGATTAATGCACTAGTTATTGTTTAGGCGCTGCGTTAGGTCCTCTAAATACCGTAGCCTCTTTAATTCTGCAATAGTCCCCCAGGCAGTCATTACATCCCCATCTTACAGATGAGAGAGTGGTCCAGAGGTCATAAGTTGGCCAGCGTCACATTGGCCATGCCTAACTCAAAACAGAGCACTGATACTGAACCTGCCTTGCTCATGGTTCAGTGGATGGAATCCTCTGTTTGTGGTCAGAAGACACAAATGCCATTTGACAGTCATCAGACTGTATGGAACTAAGATAGCCCCACCTCCCTTTCTTCATCTGTAAAATAGAGTGTAGGATAACATCCTCAGCCTGTTTTCCAAGTCTTCTTTAAGGATTGCAGGAGACATCATGCACATCGGAGGCTTTGAAAATAACCCAACACAACGCGCTACCTCATGCTTTATCCAGCTGGTCCACAAATACTCCCTGACACTCATGATCCAGTTTGGTGCCGACTTTACTATGCAGACATCTTCAGGAAATAATTAGCCTTCTGCTGTAACATAAGAATAAGGAAGGCTCAGCCTGGGCCCTGAGGCAGAACGTTAGGCCGGGAAGTTTTTGTCTGCCCGGGACTGACAAAAGAAGATATTGTTTATCATATTTTAAATCTTCTTTTTAATCAACATGCATGCAATGCTTTCACATAGTTAGGTTTATCTTCAGTGTTGCTGGTGATACTTATCATTTCTAACCTAGAATATAAATAATCACCGTAAACCACCCAACCTCAACTATGTTGGTGGGGCCCCATACTCCATACATATTATGCATCAATTGTTCTCATACTTGCTATGGAACAGTTTAATGGGGTCTGGGCATAACATTTGAATGTACAATTGTAAGAGAAATTATTTGCCTAAGATATTCAGAGAACAGAGTTGATCTACCCAAGCTTTGAGATTTTTCTTTATTCCTAAAGTTAGAAAATGCAAAGAAAGAAGCTGCTTTAGGTGAGCTGCCCCTTTCACATTGGATAAGTCAGTGAAGCAAGTGAAGTTATGCTGTTGTCCACCCACCAGTGGCCACTGATATATTGATTCTCTGACTAAAAATTAATTCTTAGCAACAGCCTTACTCAAACTTCTTTATGAAATAATATTATGGAATATAAAGAGGACCTGAGTTTGCCTCTGAGATTGTACTTTAACAGTCATTCTAGGAGTAAGAGAAAGAGAATGGAAGGAGGAAGAAGATGGCCAAATAGCTGCTCGAATAAAGGAATGTTTCCTGGGTCTGGAGAGGGTACAACAAAGGGAAAATCCCACAACATGAATACAACGTGTACAAGCCATAACCGTAGATTCAGCCTCTAGCGGAGAGGATGAGAGCATGGCAGGCTGTCTTGGCGATTCAGGGTAAGCTTTCTAAAGCCCACTGCCAAGAGACTGGATTCTAGAACCTACGATATGTAAGATTCTTCCAAGCCTTGATTCAGCTGCGCCTTTGATTTTCTTATGAACTCTGAATTCAGTGAATTCAAATAAACGTGGACTTTAGGAAGCTTTGAGTTGGAGCCAAACATAGGTTAGCATATTTAAAGACTTTTGCAGATACATTAATTCATCCCAAAGTGTAGATGTATAAACTTTCAAGAGACCTAAATGGTCCTCTCTCATCCAGTTATGGGCCAGAGGACCCAAGGAATCCTTGAAACTCAGTCTCTCAGGTCTATGTAGATTGGCTCCCAAACCACCCAGCGTTGAATATCTTCAAAGGTCAGTTGGCATTGAAAGATAGGACTAAATCCTGCATCCTGGAACCTTTTCCATTTTCTCGTAATATCAAGATTGTGCTGCAAACACCTTCTTCAACCTCTGGGAAGTGAGTGAATTTCCTCAAGGCAGGCCCTCCTCTGACACTTCCTTCCAGCATCCTTGTTTTCCATCTTTCTGCATCTGCTATCTTTATGTACCCCCCAAATCATCCCCACAATTTACTCTTTACCTGCCATAAGGGGAAAAAAGGTACAAAAATAATATTTACCAACTATTTTCTGTTTAATTAAAAAGATGGTAGTAAGTTCAGTTCAATAAGTATTTGTAGAGTCTCTACTAAAGGTCTGATACTAGAAGAGTAGAAAAATTGACAAGGCACAGCCCCTGCACGAAGCCTAAAGAGGCAGGAACAAACATACAGGAACAACTAACAGAGGAATCGTAAGAGCTGGAGAGGTTTCAACGAGAGAATCCACAAATTTAGGCTTGTGCTCCTCAAGGCGTGGCCCGTCGCTCTTCCGTATTGGAATCACCTAAACGTTTATTCAAATAGACTTTTGAGGTCTCCCTACACTTAATGAGTCAGAATCTCTAGAGGCAGGACTTAGGAAACTGCATTTTCACCAGCAAAACCTAATGTATTGTTCTCTGAATGACCTCGGAGAGTCAGAGATCTGTCTGGAAGGCAGGAGAATTAAGGATGGTTATGATTTCAAAAATCAGAGATCTGAAAGGCATTTTTTGCAGAAGGAACAGCAAGGCAATGGCAATGAGAAAACCTAGGGGAGCGGCCTGGAAACTAATCCATTTTGGTGAGAGCACAATAAACGTGAAGAAGAGCCATCAGCAATGAGTTGAACCCTGAACCTTTGTCTTCTGCCCTAGTCAGGGCTATTATCATTTGTTTGCAGACTGCTAACTGAGAAATCCACACTTCTGTTAATTTTTCTTACGTTTCTTACGTTAGGGGATGTTTAATTTCTTTCTCACTTGCCTTAGTTTCCTAGAATGACACAGTGAAAACATCTTGGGCTTTTGTATAATTTAAATTAAATCAGTTGATTTAAATTTTAGCTCGCCCACATGATTGCTTTGTGACCTTGTGCTAAGTCACCTATCACCTGCGACCCTCAGTTTATGAATCAACAAAAGAGGAATAATAACAACAAATTGTTGTTAGGGCTCACAGGAGGGCACAGCAGGAACGTGGCACAGAGCAGGCACGCAGTGAAGGGAAGCCATTCTAACTGCTATTGGGCCTCTAGGACACTGGGAAACCAGTGTGCTTTTTCTTGACTTTTTTTGGATTTAATAACTCACCCTTTGATTCTAATCTTCAGATGCAACTGTCTACCTGGCATGTTTATGATTCCACTGAATTTCAACTTGTGAAGCTCTTTTAAGGCACGTCAACCGGGACAGCACTGAGTCCTTGTGTTGGGATGGCCTGGTGCCAAGGCAAATGTTTAGACTTGGCTGAGGGCTCTGCGCTCAGTTAGTGCTGGATGCTTTAAAGCAAATGCAGACCCGGGAGCTTTTTTGGGAACAGAGGGGCTGGCTTCTCAGCAGGCACATTATAGCCACACAGGTGCACTGCCTCCTGGTGACAGGGGGCGAACAATTGACCCGAGAAGCTGAAGCAGCCATGCCTGGGAGCGCCTGGAGCAAGCGCAGCCCTGAGTGTGGGTAGCCCTGTTTGACTTGGCTGCAGGCCCCGCAAACCTGGCGGTCGGCACAGCCCAGAGGAAAACAGCCTTGACATTGACTCTGGTCACTGCTGCGCTCAGGGCCACCTGTGGGTTTCACAACCTACCTTCCCTTTCCCACAGTGTGCTAGCCAGTTAGTTTGCGTTCCCAGAAAGAAGAGATCCCATTGCTCTCTGCTCCAGTGCTCAGTGTCTGCTCAGGGTCGGCGCCTAAAGGCACTCACCTGTGCACACCTCTGAGCACAGGCTCTGGGCCAACTGCTCCGTCAGAAGCCTTTGTTAATTCTGGATCTCTCTCCTGTTTTCAAGCATCTATAAATATACAAGTTCTATTGCAATGGGGAAGAAACTCACATTCATTAAGCACCTGCTTCAAGCCAGGTGCTTTCACACACAGAACCTTGTTTAATCCTCAAAGCAACTCTGTGAGAAAGGAGTTAATATCCTTATTTATGTGACAAAGATGGTCAGGTGACACGTCAAAGGAGCCAAGATTCGGACCCAGCCTTTTGACTCTAAGTTCATGATCTTTCCACTCACTATGCTGCCTCTTAACATGTTCTAGAAAAAGCAGCAGGCAGGGATGAGAGACCTGGATTCTAGGCCAAGTTCTGACATTGGTTGACCAGAGATAAACCTCTCCTTCTGCCTCTCTGTCTGACTCTCCTTATGAAATGAGAAGCGTGGACAAGCTGCCTTTAAGGGCCCTTCCGGTTTGCGCCTGTGTCTCGGGCTTGTGTACCATACCAGAGACGAAGGGTGGGGAGCAGGGAGCACCTCTGCCTCGCTTAGTCAGCCCCTGCCAGAGGGCATGCAGTGTGTTCACTGAGGGACGGACGGAGGCGGTCTTGACGAAATTCCACAGTGGTCCATGGTTGGGTGAAGACTAAGGTATGAGTGGGTCCCTTTCTATCCCAAGGCAGACAGATCTTTAGTGAAGGCAATTTGTACAACAGGAAGAGGCAACACACGTGTATCCAGGAATATGAACAATGGAGGTTGGCACGTGCCGGGCACTGTTGTGCTCTTTATGTGTACTGACCTACTTCACCTTCACGATGACGCTAGGCGAGAAATGCAGCTCTTTTCCCCATTTTGCACATACCCGAGGAAATGACGCTCAGGAAGTTCGCACACACCGCTAGTGAGGGAGGAGCGGGAGGGGAACCCCACCAGTCACTGTCCCCGTTACATTCGGTGGTGCTTTGACAAGAGCGGGTGGATGGGATGTGCTCGTTAAGAAATCTGCATCGTATTTTGGAAGAGGAATAAAGTTAATGGTTCTTGAGCTGCCAGACTTGGCTGGCCACTTTGCCTCTGTCATTTCACATAATTCTTAGATAGGTGACATGTTGAGGAAATCATGGCCCAGAAGTTAGAAAGGCTTTGTGAAGATGGGAGCAGATTTCTGACTCCCTGGCGTCCTTCTGACCGCACGTCCTGTGCTCTTTCTGCCACCAGGCTGCCTGAAGCGTGACAGTCTCTGGCCAACCCCCACCTGGCCTGCTCCTGCCTCCCCCCTCCTTGTAGGATTTAGAATGTGCAATCTTTACTACTCACCCCTATTTGGGGAGGGTACTTCAACTACATAATGGAAAGAAAGAATGTTAAAAGTAAGCCTACATAGCATAGCATAGCATTTATAACGATATGTAAATATTTAACTATTTCTTTGCATATCCGTTTTTCCATTAATCCATGAGGTGCTTGAGTCCAGGAAACACCCCTTTCATCTCTGCTCTCTAGCTTCTAGCACAGGTCACTGCACGAGGCAAGGGGTCACATCTCCCCCCTTTCTGCACTGTGAGCAGGTGCTTAGGACGCCCCAGGTTAAACACGAGAACGCAGTGCAGAAAGTCTGTTTCCGCTGCCAGGTGGGAGCTGCGGATCCCAATCTTATCTCTGAGACCCATCGGAACAGAGCTGATTGTGTTACCCAGAGGCCCTTGGGAAAGCTTTAGAACTGAAGCACCGGTATAACTGGCTGTTTCAAAATGTATTAAGGTTTCCGAAAAGTGGATTAAGTAAGTTTCTGAACATACATTCAGACAGCATTGTGGCATGGATTTTATTTATGGAATTCTTTTACTAATTAAGCAAAATTGACTTACTAACACTATCGGAGCTTAAATTTCAAGGTAACCACTTCAGAGAGAGAGAGGTTGTTGCAAAATCAGGCTGCGTTTCTCAGTCGCTCTCCCTTCCCTCCCCAGGTGCAGCAGAAATGGCACACGTCTGGTGTTTAAACCTCTTTTTATACATGCTTCTTAACTTGTCTCCTTGTTCCGTGTAATCACATGTGTCTCTAACCTCTACTTACTTACTAAAATGCATGACAATCTGTTCAAAGAAACACAAGTTAATCCCATTTGAAAATTAGGCAATTGCCAAACTGTTTCAACCTTGTAGAGAGGGACAAATTAATCTGAGCTGTTTGAGCTCTTTGAAATAACATACCAAATTTGATCAGAAGTTATCTTCCTTCTTCTTAAACATCAGGAAGTAAACAATGAAAACCCTGGAAAATGCCAAGCATTGGAGCTGACACTGAGACTGCTGGTTGCTCACTGATTGGAGATGCACAATATGCTTTGGAAATTGTCTAAACACAGGTGCACGGGAACCCCGGCAGCTCTCACTCACCTTTTGGCTCCATCCCAGGTCCTGCATCAGCAGGGACTGTGGCCACCCCACAAGTGAGGAGGCTTCTGATTTTAGCGGAAACATTCAGTGGAGATGAGTGTGGGGGGCGGGTGTCTCCTGGAATACCAAGTACCCTCAGGAAAGGTCAGTTTAATTAAAAATGCATAAATTTTTTCCCTATAAATATGGAAACCCAGAATATCAGGAAAGAGGAAGCTTAATGGTTTGTGTGAGTGTGTGTGTGTGTGTGTGTGTGTTTTCTGCAGAAAGAGCGACAAGGAAGTAGGAATGGATTTGGCAATTGCGAGTGTGAACAAAGGCTGTATCGAGTGATCGAGTTATCAGGACTTAATCACTAAAGAGTCCCTCCATTGGAAGGACAGTTGCAGACTATAATTCAGGGGTGCCCATGTGTCAGCCCAAGGACCCCTAACAAACAGGCTGACTCACAATAGCCTGGCACGCTTCTTAAAGAGCCCTATTCTGGGTCCCATTTCAGACTCGTGGAATTAGAATCTCCAAGGAGATATTTGAGGATCGGCGTTTCTAACAAGCTCCCAGGTTATTCTAACGCATTTCTTGGTTTAGCAGCTCTTCATTTACATTTCTCATATTATGAATGAGAAAAGTAAGACCCAGAGACATTGGCAAAAGTTGCCCAGGGCCACCCATCTGGTTCTGATCCAGGATCCCAATTCCTGGCGAAGCCACTCCTAGGAGGACACAAACGTATCACTTGCCTGACTCAGGTTTCACTTTGAAACCTTTTTGTTTGGAAAAGAGGAATCTCCTCTCCCTTGGCAGGCTGCCTTCTCTTCTACCACAAATAATTCTTTCAAACAAAGCTAAGCTTTTCTAAAGCTGGAAAATCCATCCTAATCACAGTGTAGTTTCCCTCCTGTAGGTTGTGGAGAGCTTGAGCTGTCTTCTTGCTGCGCTGCAGGGAGGGACCTCGTCTCGCACCTCATCGCTGTCAGAAAGTAGTCAATGGAGTGATTTCGTGGGTATTAGTCCACTCAGTTTATTTTATTTGTCTAAAAATGTAAAGAATGTTTACTGTAACCTAGGGCAGGGCCTGGCAAATTTTCCTGTAAAAGATCAGGGAAGAAATGTTTTGTGGGCCACGTGGGCTCTGCTGAGACAACTCCTCTCTGCTGTTGGCAAGAAGCACAGAGAGCACGTGAAGAAATGGGTGTGACTGAGGGCCAAAACACTTTATTTACAAAATCGGAGGTAGACTGGATTTGGCCTACAGGTCATAGTATGCTGAACTTTGGCCCAGCAAATCAAAAGATCAAAAACACAAAATCATTTGTCTCTAAGCAGCTCACGATCTAGTTTAGGTGGAAGACCTGAATGGGAAGTTAACAAGACACAGGGGTTCGAGAGACAGACTAGTTTCCACGTCAAAGAGCCATGGATAGGTCAGTACAGACTAAGGCCGCGAGGTTGCGCAGGAAATGCTGGGGGCTGGCCAGGCTCTCCTGGGGGTCCTCACCCCTACATGGCCAGGGCCCACCCCCCCACACACAGGAAATTGCAGGAAGCTTTTTCTCCCTCCAGCACCCTCTACTGAGAAAGCTTAGCATCGTGCTCACTTTAAAAGAGAAAGAGGAATTTCGTTGTTCATCGCAGAGCACTCATTGAAAGTGTGCATTTGGATTTGAGAGGCAATAAATTGATAATGGACGCAGCCCTATTTTGGAGAATCTATGTTAATTTTCTCCATACTTATTGTTTCGTTTAAATTTCCTTTCTCTTCTTGAAGCGATTTTGCAATAACTTGGAAAATGATTAATTTTGTATGATCTTCAGGTTTCTTAAGTCTGTAATTATTCTTATTAATGTAATTTTGATTAAATAAGTTCCATTAATATAATTATTAATGTCTTGCATGATAGTATCTCATTATTCAATTAATTTTTGCACATGCTACCTTCTCGTAAACTACCTTTTCACTAGGAGCCACCGCCGTACCAGTGTCCCCTCAGTGATGCTCCAGCCACACTGGCCTCCTGAGTGTTCCTCAAATCTGCCCAGCAGGTTATGGTCTCGGGATCTTCTCTGCCTGGAATCCACTCTCTGCATATAACTGCATGGTTCTCTACTCTTATTTCCTGCGTGTCTCCTCTCAAAGGTCACCTAAACAAAGAGAATGTAAGTGCTAATTTAACCAAAAGAGCATCACATCATTTTCTCTCCCTTTATCCTGCTTTATTTTAACCTGCAGCACATATCAAGCTCTGCCATTTTATCTATCTATATATCCAACACGTACTCTTGGTTATGAGTGTATCTCAACTGCCTCCCGTTCCTAGGACATATGCTAGAAGACGCAGGGACTTAGTTCCTGTTTCCTGCCGTGTCCTCAGTGCCTAGAACAATGACTGGCACATAGTAGACATGCAATCCATTTTTGTGGTTGAGTAAATTTCACCTATTCTTGGACCTGTTGGGAGAATGGGGTGGGTAGAACCCCATTAGCAACTGCATTAGGACTGCCTTAGCAACATTTAATGCAATTAATCGCCTCAGGAAATTCGTGAAAAATCATAGGCATAAAAGTTTTAAACGAGAAACAGTCCTATTTGTGCTGGCAATTGGAGAGGAGCTCAGGGGAAGACTTGGTTTTGCGGGACGTCCATCCCCTTACGAGTTGTTAAAGCCTGGGTGTACAGCCGTGCATTTTGTTCTGCCCTCTTGCAATCTTCTTTCTGTGTCTGGGCATACTGCAAAACACTCTGGGAGTCCCTGGTCAACCTGCCAGCCCCTGAGGCCCTGAGCTCCCCACCATCATTTCCCTGCTGCTGGCTCTCAAGCCATTGGAACACCATCTCACCAATGGATTCTTTCCTGTCTCCCCCACCCCTTTTTAATCCCTAGCAACTACAACTTAGCTCTTCTCTCAAAATACTTGTGGGGCCACAGGAGAAAATAGTGAATATTCTTGAGTGTCCTTTGTATTAGGAAAATCCTCAAAGCTAATGCGGGTGCAGTCTCTTTTCTCTTGGTTCAACCCAGATCTTTCCAGCCTACGATGTGTAGGAACAGGAGTGCACCAGGACCTCTTGGTGAGTTAGGAATGTAGAACATGAGTCAGATGGGCTGTGAGTAATTCAACAGCTTCAGGAACGCAAAATTCACTGGAACATTTCTCCTGGCCTTCACTCCCCAACCACCCAAGGCTCCAACTAATGTGATTTTGGAAGATGCTCTTGTTTCACAGTCCAAAGCACTTGGAAAAAAAGGCATAAAATTGACGTGGTGGCTTGGTTTTTTTCCTAGGAGATTCCTCTTTAAAAACTTACATATGTTCCATTTTATTGTTTCACTTGCAAAAAGGGAATTTGAACCTATGGAATTATTATAATTGTATGTCAAGAAAACCCAACTCGGAGAACTATTTCTATACACATATTAAACTCATTTACTCACTGAAAGATCCTGACCATTGGGCTTCCAAAGTGGCCCAGAGAAATAATGATTGTTCCCACTTCATTTCCCTCTCATTAGAATATTCTGTTTTCTTCTAAGCAGAATAATTCTGATGTAAATATAAACATTATTTCAAGTATACCTAGTTTTGTTATGTTCATTTGCATCTTTTTAGCAGCGTCGAACACATGTGAACTTGGTCAATATCACAAAATTGCCCACTGAATAAAATCGGATCTCTATTAGGCAGTCACAAGTGTACCCCTAAGTAAACTCTAGGCTTGGTATTGCAGTGTTACAGAACTTTAGAACTCAAAGATGAACACTAAGAAGGACTCTAGAGATGATGTAACACAAACCCTTCATTTTATTTAAACAGGATCAAATAACCCTTGTGGAGAAATAAAGATCACTCATCCCCCAACTTCTAACAGACATGAGTTTGTTCTCCAGATCTAGAGTGGGATCCCAGGGGTCTGAGTCGGGGCGCAGGGGGTGGTGCATGGGAGGCAAGGATGGTTGATCAGCATAACTGGGAGCTAAGGGTGGTTCAGGATGAAACTGGACCACTGAGAGGATGGATTCTGGTCCCTATCTGTTGAGGAACCCCAGGCGAGGCTCTGCCTTTGGGACTTTGAGTGAAGTCTGACCAGTAATTGTTTAGCTCGGAGCATGTCAGCACACTCAGATCTCCACATTGGCCCACACGGTATGTACACACACACGTAAGCTCCCAGTCTGCTCTCTGTTCTCCCCACTTCTCCCCATGCCGTCTCCAGAGGACACTTTCTGACCTTCGAGAAGTCGCTGGGATGGAAGGGTAGTGAGCAGGATCTGTGCAGATTTGTCAACCCAGAGGTCAGTGGACAGACCACACATTTTGTTGGCTTTGGCCAAAAGGAGGGATACTGTGGTCAATAGACAGAGAGTGAGGGGCAAGAGGCAGAGACGGGGCTAACGGTGGACTGCCAAGGGGTGCGAGGAGAGGAAAATGGCCACAAGGACTACCAGTCATCAGGTCCACCCACTCAGCTGAACACCCAAGGTGGGGATGCCTGCCTGGTGGGCGGAGGCTGCTGGTCCTCCCTTCCCTGCAGGATGGCAGCGCCAAGGGCCTGAGGTTCAAGACTCTCAAACCACCTTCTCATCTGCCTGGCTTCTCTGTGAAATAGGGCAGGAGCTGGAAGGGGCTCAGAAGAGGCACCTGTAAGTCTCATCCTGAGGCTGTATCTGTGCGACAAGTCGTGGTCACTGTGGTCACTATGCTCGAGGCAACTAGAATCTGTTCTGGAAATAGGGTCACCACATCTAAGTCTACAGATGCTCTAGCATGCAGAGCACTTTCTAAAAAGCAGACTCTGGACAGTACAAGGCTGGCGGGGTCGGATCAATGCTCAGAGAGGTTAAGCCACCAGCCCAGGAACGCACAGCTGATAAGTGGGGGCTTGGATTTCACAGATGATGGAGGTGATGGGCAGCAAGTGGGGGGAACTACCCCTAAATTTGCAGGGCCCAGGGCAAGACTATATCGAGAGGCCCATTTGTTGAAATATTTTGAAGTTATAAAGCAAACCGAGAAACTGTTAAATGAAATAGATTTTATCTGCCCACCTTAACAAATAAAATTTCATAATGTACATTGAAAATTACATGGTTTTTGTGTAACCAAAAGTCAGCAAAATATCAAAGATGGCTGAATTTATTACTGCATATGTCTGAGTGCTTTCCTGATGGGCTGATGATGGGCTTATTTCTCAATAAAGAATAAGATAAAGACGGACAATTCATATATCACTGCTAAAAAAATTTTCCCTTTGTAATGGTTGCCTCAGTTTCCCTCCCACGAACAGATGATAATAATACTCATTTATCCATAGCCTGGGCAATGCTGAACATGTAGTTGGACATCATTTAATCTGGCTGTTGTAGGTATTTAAATATTTGATCAATACACTGATTTTTCTTTGCACTTAGTTTATGGTACTTTTGGCCATGGGAAAAAATAATTTTTAATTTTGAAAAGGATAAACAATGCTAAATATCAAAACATAGCTCAAAAATATAGAATCTGAATTAGCACCGATAGGTGCAGAACTTGACAAATATATCAACAGACCAAAATGGAGGAATACACAGACTATGCTCATAAGATGACATTCTAAGCAGTGGGCAAAGGGAGAGTGTATTTGATAAATAATGTTGGGACAAAAGACCATCAAGTTGGGAAAAATAGCATACTCCTGCCTCACGTTGTGCTCTATCTAAGACAATGAGAAGGATTAAAGGGTCCATGTCTGCAAATAAAGAGAATTTTTCTCACTCCTTTGAATATTTTAAATCTTTTTACTACTTCTCAAATTGAAGAAGCTACTGACTGTGTTAAATGACAGTGATGGAACTTCACTTTACTGGTTTTTAGCTGATTTTAACTAGAATGCTTCGAGAGTCTCCCCATTAAGAAAAATGCTGGCCTTTAGCTTGAGATACTTGCCATCATTTAAGAAAATGTTTTTCTATTTCAATTTATAGTGTATTTATTAGGAATTGTAAGGTTTATAACATTTCATCTTAGCGTCTGCCAAAATTCTCCATAAATAGGATTGTTGGGCCCTTAGGGTATATTTATTTTAAGCCTTTTGAAATTTATTTACAAATTATCCTCCAGAATCCTTACATCAATTTAGACTTGTGTCAAGGGTATATATGCCTAAATGAAGCTTATTAGAAAGAATATATACTTTGGTGTACATGTTTCCACTTGTGGACCCATACAAGATAAATAACCACTAAGTCTCTTGGGTGTCCTTCCAGAGTTACTTTAAACACGCAAAAAATACAAATATACACTTATTTCCCTCCTTTTGTCGAGAAGAGTTAAATGCATTTGAGCTGTTTTTGTATGTGCCTATAGAGTACCATCATTATGTTTTTTAACATCTGGATAGAATCCATGAATAGACGCAGCACCAGTTACCCAAATACTGCCTTATGCATTGGCATCTAGCTCCTTTTCAGTGCTCTGCTATGGTCACAGTGCCACGGTGGATGACGCCATTCATGCATCACTTCACGTATGTGCAAATACACCCATAGGAACCTCAAAGGTGGAATAACTCTGTCCAAGAGCCAGGCCATATCATTTTGAGAGCTACTGCTGACTTGTCCTCCAAAAGGGATTTAGTGACTTACATTCCCACATCAATGTCTGACTGTGGCCATTGAAACACAGGCCGTCAACAGTGTGAGGAATTTCTTGATTTTTACTCATCCCACAGTTGGCAAATGGTACCTTAGTGTAGTTCTTTATGTCACTCTTTCACATGAGAGAAGTTGAGCATCTTTTCATTTGCTTAAGAGCCATTTGAAGTTCCTCTCCTGTAAACTGTTCGCTTACCTAGTCATTTTATTAAAAATTTCTTAGAGGTCTTTGTGTATGGCAGATATCAGTCATTTTTTTAACAGGAAATATACACATTTTCTAATTTTGTCACTTATCTTTTGATTTTGCATGTATGGTTATTTTTATGCAGAAGATTTTTTGTAGATTGTTTTTTCACTTAGTCAAAATTATCATTATTTTCCTGTATGGCTTTTTAATTTTGAGCCATATTAAAATAGTCTTCTTCAGTACAGAACTGTAAATTCATGCCTCTATGTTTCTTTTAGTATGTTTATGGTTTCACCTTTTACATTTTAGAATTACACCAGTATTTGGTTTAAGATACGGATTCATCTTTAATTTTTCCCATGAGAAATATGCTGAAAAGCTTTTCAAATTTCCAGATATTTTTCCTAGTTTTATTTTTAATGTCTTCATTGCATTGTGATAGAAAATGTTGTCTGTACTATTATTTGCTTTGAAACGCATTGAGTTTTGCTTTCTTATTTTTTCTTTTCTTTTTCTTTTATGTTTTATATTTTTATTTTATTTTATATTTTATAGTTTTATATTTTTATCTATTTTTTTTTTTTGAGGAAGATTAGCCCTGAGCTAACATCGGTGCCTATCTTCCTCTATTTTGTATGTGGGACACCTGCCACAGCATGGCTTGATAAGCAGTGCGTAGTCCACACCCGGGATCTGAACCAGCAAACCCTGGGCCGCCAAAGCAGAGCATGCAAACTTAACTGCTACGTTAACAGGCTGCCCCCACACTGAGTTTTATTTTTGACCTAGTATATGACTGCTTGCCATGAATATTTAAAATCCTCAATATGAGAGTAGAGATTAAGATCTACCCTATTGTCTTCTGTATTTGTGTTGGGCACAAACCTTGTGGGTTTTCTCAATTCCATTGACAGTCTCCTCCTTCCCTCTCTTGGTCAGGGTGCCTCTTAAATCAATTCTCTCCATCACATACAGAGGTGTATGGAAATGCAGCATCCATAATGAAATGCAGTGCACATGGTGAAGTGAAGTGAATATGATGAAATGCAGTGAATATGGTGAAATGCAGTGTGCAGGATGAAATGCAGTGAGTGTGATGAAATACAGTGCACAGGGTGAAATGCAGTGAATGTGATGAAATGCAGCACACAGGGTGAAATGCAGTGAATGTGATGAAATGCAGCACAAAGGATGAAATGCAGTTTGCATGATGAATTGCAGTGAACATGGTGAAATGCAGTGGATATGGTGAAATGCAGTGCACATGATGAAATGCAGTGGATATGGTAAATACAGTGCGCAGTATGGAATGCAGTGCACCTGGAGTCTGCCTTCCTGAGCAGCCTCGACATCCTGGGTGACATAACCAGGGAGTTTGAGGTGGCTGGGCTCCTGTGGATGAACTTTGACCATTTGAAGGCAGACAGATACATCTCTTCCTTCTTCTCTCCTCAGGAATGTTCTGGGGTTTAATTTCTCCTTGAAAATCTGCTTGAGAAGTATCCTATGCCAAGTGAACACAACTGCCAAAGGCCCTGAGGGACCAGCACTGTGTCACAGCCAATCGCATTACCCAAAATCTCCCTTTGCCTCACTTGTCCTTTTTTCCTCATTTTCACAGCCTTGGGCTTGAGACTATGTCACCATTTTAACTCTCATTTTAGGCTTTTCTTTCTAGAAGATCCAGGCAAAGGACATAGTCTTACTTATTTTTTATCCACTATAAAATGGTCTTCTTTGGGTCATCCTATGTTATGGGGTGACTTCCATCTTGTCTGAGCTTAAGAGCACTGCCACTGTTTACCCATTTCTTAGATTTGCCGTTCTGCTGTGCCCATTCACTTAATTTCAAGCTTCTTCAATTACTTTGTTTTAGACGTGTCTTTTTATACAGCAGAGAGTTGGATTTTGTTATTTTGCTTTGTGATCCTCTCTGAACTCCTTTTCTTGTAATAGATAGGATAATCCATTCATTTACTAATAAGACAAACATGTTTGAACTTGGCTCTCATCTAAGTCAAGGTTCAACTCGAGAAACAGAATCCTTGGAGAGATATATTAAGAGATTTGTTACCAGGAATTGACTTAGGCAGTTGTAGGGGCTGGCTGGGTGAGTCCGGAATCTGCAAGGCAGGCTGTCAGAAAAGGCAGGCTGAGCTGGCAGGCAGGAGCTGAAGCTGCTGTCCACAGGCTGAAGTTTTTCTTCTTGGGGGACCCCACAGCTCTGCAATTAAGGTCTTTCAACTGATTGAATCAGACCCCCCCCAGACAGACAAGGATGGTCTTCTTCCCTTAAAGTCATCTGATTATGGACTTTACTCACAGCTGCAAAACACCTTCACAGCAACACCTGGATTGGCATGTGATCCGATAACGGGATTGTAGCCGAGACCAGTGGACACTTAGAGTGGATCCTCACATTTCGTGTTATCTTTGTTGATTTCTTGCTTAAAAAAAAACAGGCGTGGTCCATTTTTGTGGTTTTTATTCTTAATTTTTTGTGATTTTTCTCATATTTAGGAAGATTTGTATTTTTCTTCAAATGATTGCTTTTCATACTAAATTTTACTACAATACCTTTAGTCTCTGTTTATTTAGGCAGAATTTACTAGTTTCCCAATGTGAGCAATGTTGAAATAACGTGTGTGCTCCTGCCTTCCTGTCACCTTCCTCTGCCCAGTCCTCTGACTTCCGTCCACAATCTTTGTTAATGTTGCCTTTGTGCTGTTAAATAGGTTTATACTTCAGATACTTGATCAGGTTTAAACGATACTCAGTTCTTTCAGCTGAGGTATCAGAAAACTCGCTCTGCCTCAACTTTCTTTCTCCTTTCCTCCCAATTTTTGTTAGTTGTGTCATTTCGTAATTGCCAGGGCGTATGACCTTTATATTTTGTACATCCCTGTCACACTCATAGGAGTTTCCGTCTTACATCTATAGTTAAACGCATTCCATGTCTACCACCAGTTAAAGAGTTTCTCTAGTCACCTCTTGGTTGAAGTTTATCTTCTAGTAATTTTATTGTAGGGGTTTTGACAATACCACAAAAATATTCCCAATGTTCTTATTTTTCGTCAAGCTTGTCTGTAGTTTTTATATTTGGCAGCTTGGCTAGGTGTAAAGTCGTTGGTCCACACATTTCCCTCATGAGTCTTAGAGGTGTTGCTTCACTTTCCTCTGGTACTGAAGCTTTGGGGGAGTCTTGAGACTAACTATTCTTTTCACTTTTATTAGTGACATTTCACCAACTGCCTTAAAAAGTCTTTGTCTTTAAAACCATTAGCTTCATTAGTGTATATATCAAAGTTGACCATTTCATGTCAATCCTCTTCGCACGTGGTGGAGCCGTTCAAGGTGTAGATTCAAGTCTTCTTTCATTGCAGGAAAGGAATTGTTTGTCCTTTATAACATTAAATATTTGTTCTAATGCTTCTTTGGGGACACCAGTTATGTGTGTGTTAGCAGTACTTTTTTCTCATCTTTTATGGCTTTCACTTTCTTTTTTATCCTTCGTTTTCATTTCATTTTTCTTTTCATATCTCTTATTTCCAGTCTGTCTCTCGGTAGATTTTGTGTAGTGTCTACTCTGCCACACTTCATCTTATGATGCTTTTGTTCCTTTTCTCCACCTTTGTTCTTGAGTTTGCCAGTACGTGTTTCATCTTCTGTCAGCTTACAATTTCTTCCCTCAAGTCTTGCATTTCTTCTTTTTTTTTTTTTTTGAGGAAGATTAGCCCTGAGCTAACGTCCACTGTCAATCCTCCTCTTTTTTTGCTGAGGAAGACTGGCCCTGAGCTAACATCCGTGCTGATCTTCCTCTATTTGATATATGGGACGCCTGCCACAGCATGGCTTGATAAGCGGTGCATAGGTCTGTGGCTGGGATCTGAACTGGTGAACCCTGGGCCACCAAAGTGGGGCACGTGAACTTAACCACTGTGCCACCGGGCCAGCCCTCAAGTCTTGCATTTCTGAATTGTGATCTTTCCTCTCAGAGTGAACTGATCCAATGACTTTTGTGTTTGTTTTGTTTTGTTTTGTTATTGTTGCTGTTGTTTTAATAGAGAACCAATTGGGAAAAATTTTCATTGCTACAGGGTAACACTTTTCCTGGCAAGTGGTCACGTGTTGTCAAGTTTTTTGCATTTATTTCTTAAGTATTTTTGTATCACCACTGAATCTTCTTTTTTAACACTTATCACTTTAAAGATAATATTTATCATTTTAACAGTTATCACTGAGTGGGTTGGGTTTTCTTAGACGATATTTACAGATCTGAGCATGGTGGGTGTTGGGGAGAAACGACTACAGCAGAGTAGCAATCCGAGTTCAGAGCTGAAAGGCTCCATGGTTTCTGCTGCCACAAAAACAAGCTTCTAATTTATTTCCTTCCAATAATATATACAAGCCATTCTATCCCCCGCCTTATCATCTCCTGACTCACACTAGATTCAGAAATAATCTGGCCACCATCCCTGCTCTTCCAGTGTCCAAGCGTGTCGTTACCACATAGGCGGCAGACGATTTTCATGTCAGGGTTGCCCTCTCGGCTCCAGGAAGCACATGTTCTGGTCTATACCCAGGGCACCTGTGAGGTCTCTCTCTTCCTCCTCCCTTCCTCACACAAGAGTTTCTGCATCACCTTGGGGATTTTTACAGGCTTCACATGTATTTCAGAAATTTGTGGTTGTATATGTGACCAAGTTCCACTAAAAATGGAGATTGTGCATTTTTTACATTCTTCCTTTTGTTTTGTATACTTTCCAAGAGGAGCAAAGGAAGAATGCTGACTTGATAGATCATTCACCCTGGAAGCTTCTTAAGTATTTTTGACACAGAATTTTCTTCACTCTATCGTCTATTGCACAATGCTTCATAAATAGACAAATATGAATTCCTCCTGTCTAGAGAAAGTTTTCAAACTTTTCAACCATGTCTCCAGATAGGTAGTGTCAGTGCATTCTAACCAGGATTCACACAAATGCAAGTTCATGCGAACACCTATGACAAACAAATGAAAACAACACAAAAAATTCTCAACTTACTGGCTATACTGCGTTAAAATTTTCTTTTTGCATCTGTTTCATTTTTTTTTTTAATGCTTACCATGGCTCATTAAATTCAGTTTATGATCCACTAGTGGCTTACTACCCTCTTATCTGGAAGATTTGTTCAGTCTGCACCTAATATTAGTTGAGTGTTGTCCTTGGGTCACGCACTGTGCTGGGTGTTTTCATATGACTGCAGACAACACGTGCATTCAAATATGATTTCTATCCTCATGAAAGTCTATAGAAAGACAACTAAATGGTCAAGAGAATTAAAGGCCATCATAAAGAGGACGACAATTACACCCTGACTGTCTTGCATTTATCTTGTCTAACAGAGTTAACAACTAATTTGAAAATTTTCATCTAATTTGTTTTTCTAAACATCTGTACCAGTTGGGCAGAGATTACATTGTTTTTCAAGTAAGAATTTCTTAAGGGTCAGTGATTTTGTGACTCGCTTGAGACCACAGTCAGTAACTCACACAAGTAGACCGGATCTTTGTGCTTTAATTCTTAGTCATTGTCCTTTATAGCACATTAAATATAGAATCAATTAAAATTATTAGTTGTCAAAGAAGATTAAACAGATATGAAATAAAACTTTATTTGAAAGAGTTATTAATCAGCACTGAATAAAAATAATTTTTGTTAATAGTCAAACATTAGTCTGGGGACAAATCTTAAAATGTTTTAGTTAAAATAACAACACCAACACACACACACACCCCAGAGGTGCTGTTTAGAAAGAGAATCTTGTTAGAGGCTGTGTTCTCTCGAGGATTGCTACAGTTGGTAATAAATGTGCTCAAGATGAGCTGAGAATATGGACTGAACGACACGTTACATGGACATGTCTGTCTGGAAAGCAGCTTGGCGGGATGGGCGGAGTTGTGGACCATTTCTAACATTTGGAGTTTAATGTCAGCAAGACACACAAGCCTAAGCTCCATGTTGAGAATCCTCACCTGCTGGGAGTGTGAATCCCCGGATGAGCATCGTGCTATTGGAGACCAGCTCAGGACTCAGAGAAAGCTGACCTCAAGCCCTCCAAGGAAGACAGACCCATTCAGAAGACAACAAATGACCCACACATTCGAGCAGAGCGTCGTTTGCGGAGGAGGGCCTTTGATAAAAAGGAGCTAGGCCAGCAGAGCCAAGATCCCGCCACAAAAATTAAGGGGGATGAGGCAGGGGCCAGCCACATGGCTGAGTGGTTAAGTTCACGTGCTCCACTTTGGCAGACCATGGTTTCACCAGTTTGGATCTTGGGTGTGGACATAGCACGGCTCATCAGGCCATGCTGAGGCGGCGTCCCACATGCCACAACCAGAGGCACTCACAACTAGAATATATAATTATGTACTGGGGGACTTTGGGGAGAAGAAGAAGGGAAAAAAAAAACATTGACAACAGATGTTAGCTCAGGTGCCAATCTTAAAAAAAAAAAAAGGAAGAAGAGGCAGTGGATGAATTTTCATCAGAGTGATAAGCCTCCCTCAGGAGCACCATCTCCGGACATGGGTATGCGCCCAGCCTGCACGCAGGAATCTCCTCAGGCCTCCCGACCCCAGAGGTTACTAACCTGCTCACGTGGTCAGATCAGCAGTGTGTGCCCACCACCCATAGTTTGGCTTCTATCCTGTTTTGGCCTGAGACCGGTATCAACCGCCACCCACCAGACACCCTTGAAAACTTGTGGCTGGTGTCCTTGGCTGCTGGAGTCTATCAGTGAGAGCCTGAGACAGAGCAGATTCCAGCCACATCTGCAAACTGAGCTGCGGGGTTGAAAATAAGGAGCTTATGAAAGAAAACAATAAAGCAAAGATTGAAAGGCTCTGCAGAAAGAGAGAAGAGGAAACAAAGCTAGACATACGTTGTGTTTTCCTTCGGAGAGCCCGCGTAATCACCACCGGCTGCAGGAGGTCTGTCCAGATGCAGCCGCGTGAGAATGCTTCCAAATGCAGCTCATGAACTTGCTCACTTTTCAACTCTGCTGCAGATGTGACCCGGAATTCAGTCCTAAACTACGGCAATGTGACTTTCCAGGGAAACATTAACACATAGTTCCTGGTCCACAGCTTTCTGCCAGTGATTCAGCAGCGCCATGGGGTGACCCTATCAAAGTGGAACTCTTTCATTTAATTAATGCAATCTAAAACTCCATGCAGAATTCATTCATTCATTCATTCATTCATTCATTAGCTTGTTCTTCTAAAATGTAATTTTACTGCTTTATCTCCGGGGACAGGATCAGAGTCTGGCATATCATAGGCAGGCAATAAATATTTTATTGAATAAATGAGTGAACAAACTCAACAGATTATTATAGAAACTTCCACGGGAGATGTAGGCAGTTCAGAAAGAACCCATTGGCAGCCTTCAGGACATCGGGTGTGGGAGACAGTCGCAGGCTGTACACCATGGAACCCAAGTACCCTTCCCCCAGGACACGCTGTTCCTGATTCATCTCTCTCTTCTCCCCGTGATGCTTTCCGGTCAAGTGGATTTGCTGCGGTCTCTAAAGTCTATACCAGGGCACAGACCGCTTCTGAACTTTCAACTCACACATCAAAGCTCCCACTGAGCTCCTCGTCCTGGGGCTTCCTCAGGCTCACTGCGCTCCAGGGCATGAGATCTGACCTGTTCCCCTCCTCTCTCAGGAGCCCCCCGACCCCATCTAACTGCTCACCAAGCTGACTTCATCCTGTTGTGTTGTATTCTCTCAGGTCTTCACCCTTCTCTTCACCGCATGGCTACAACCTCAGTTCAGCCTCCGTGAGGTCAACTGTCCACGTGTGCCAACTGTTGGTCAGAAGCTTCAGGGGTTTGCTCAGTTGATAAGCTACAGATTGACCAAAATTGATGTTCTCTCCTTAGGATCTATGGACTTATCCGTGAGGGGCAAGAGAGTGTGACAACCTGAGCATGCCTCAGAGGACTCGGTTCTTAGGACTGGGCACTTAGTGAGGACTGGACCTCCGTAGGGAGAACAAACAAGAGTGCGGCATGAGAAATGTCATGCCTCCCTGGATGAGGCCTGCCGCCTGCAGCCTGCGGTGGGAGCCGGCCCCTGGTTGCGTTTTCTATTTCTGCCTCTCTGTGAACCACCTTGTGTCATCCTTCCCGCTCTCTCGAGGGCTCTGCACATGTCAAGAGAGAGTGAAACAACGGTTGCGACAGATTTTCTCTTTCAGGGTTGGCCTGGGCCTGCCACAGCTCGGGTCTCTGGTTTCATTCTCCCCCACTCTCATCTGCTTCAGAACCAAGAAAGAACACGGGGGCCCAGGCCTCCTCTGGATGCAGTTGAGGTGCGCTCAAAATATGCTCTGCTCTGAGACCACTGCTTTGAGGAGGCGGGTCGCCATCACCCAGTGCTATTTCCCTGAGAGAGTCGGAGGGCAGCTCAGGGACCAACAACTTGTGCAGGGAACACAGCATGCAGCGGTCCTGCTCTGCCACCATGACACCATTTGCTGACAGGGATCTCAGCTGGTTTCTGCGATGGAACATGGGAGTGAATCTTAAGGCACATCTAAGAATGCTCTGTGTATTGGATTTCGCTAAAAAGCAGTCAACTTTAAGCTTGAGATCCTGCATCCCTTCCTGGATAGGGCAAGAAGTCACCAACTTCTCTCGCTGAAGTCACACCCAGCCCACATCCTCTCCGTCCTCCCACATGAACTCCTCTCATCCTATCCGCTCTGAACGTGTGCACCTGCCCACACCCACACCTGCCGCCTCCAGTCGTGAGTTCTCAACAGCCATTTATCTTTCACATATAAATGAAGGAGATATACATAAATGTGTGTGTGTGTGTGTATATATATATATATATATATATATATCATGCATACATTCTAAGGGAACATGAGTAGAAGAAGAGAGACCATTTTGAGATAAGAAGTGACAGCTGAATCAGTGTTCAATTTTATAGATGCATACACTCATATGCATGTGTAAGCATATGTATATATTTTTTATTTTACCATTTGCAAGTTGTTTTCATGATGTCTTTTGATAATTAGAATATCTTTTGAAGGAAGTGGTAGTATTATTCCCATTTTGCAAATAAATGAATCTATAATTTCACAGAGACTAGAATTTGCCCAAGATCAAACAGCTAGTCTACGATAAAGCTGAAGTAAAAATGTAAAACTTCTGGCCCATGCCCTCTTGTCCTACCCCACATGATGCTGCCTTTCCACATAATTTTTTAACTCTTTAAATTCCTAAATTGTTTTCTAAAACTAACCAACTCTTCTGTGGCATATTTTTCAAATCCATTTCTACAGAAGAAACAGGATACAGTACAACGAGATTAACCAGGAAAGAGCCAGCAACCTGTTCAACCTCCCGTCCAGATGGAAGTGTCAGCCTCATCCATAAGCCTGATCGTGGTGAACAATTTCCAGTGCTGAACATCCCAAAACTCATCTGCTGGGCATTAAAACTCGAGAAATTCCCACATTAACTACTGCCAGAGATTTTGTCAGCAAAATATAACCATGGTTTATCACCCAAAGTTGATACATTTTTAGCCAAAAGGAAATATAGTTGATCCTCATTACTCACAGAGCCTGTATTTGTGAATTTGTCTATTCGCTAGCATTTACTTGTAATCCTAAAAATCAATTCTTGTGGTGCCTTCATTGTGGTTCATGGACATGCACAGAGGGTGGAATTCTCAAGGCACTCCACGTGCACGCTCGCAGCTGAAGGTGAGCAGAGCAAGGCTCCCCTTCTTGTCTCAGCTTTCACACTATAAACAAGTGTCCCTTTTGTGGTCTATTTTGTGCCACATTTTTCATATTTTTGTGCCTTTTGTTGGTTATTTTGCTGCTTAAAATGGCCCAACCACAGTGCCAAAGTGCTGTCTCATGTTCCCAAGTGTGAGAGGCTGCGACGTTTCTCAGGGAGAAAGTCTGTCTACTGGGTGAGTGCCGTTCAGGCGTCACTTAGAGCACTGTTGAGTTCAACGTCCATCAGTCAACAACGAGTACATATTACAGATAGGTATCTGTAAACCAAATGCACATCAAACAAAGTCGTATATTGGTCACTTGACAAACATGTGGTGACGAGAGCTTTGAGGACCTTACCCCTATATTTGCCCCCGAGTAGCGGCTCAGCCTCCACTAAGTCAGGGTTCATGGGGACTTTGTAGAACAGAACCATTGCAAATCACGAGAACTGACCCTAATTAATTTTGCTTGTTTTCAGTCTACGTTGCTTTATCATGAGTTATTTCTGAGGCAGCAAAGCAAATGTTTAATAAAATCCAGGTATTGTTATTTCTAATTAACATTTTTAAATACTGAAAATATTGGACTCCCAATAACCTCAATTTCCTCATAAGCAAAATTAATATCCATCGAGCGTATAGCTTCCAAACACCACCCAGTGCTGGAGAGTCAATGGTGGAAGTGCTGGGCGTCGTCACTAGCCCCTGTGTGTACCACACAAATAAATCAAAGAAACTAAGTTGTGCCAAGTACCAAAAAGAAAGAGCAGGTGTAGAAATAGAAACCATGGAACAAGAGCTACTTTGGGCATGGGTGGTCAGAGATGGCCTCTGAAGGCGGGAAGGCAAGAAGAACAAGGAATCAGCCACCTCTATGTGAGACTGGGGAGACCACCTCAAGCAGAGGGAACTGGCAAGTGCAAATGTCCTGAGGCTAGAACGAAAGGCAGCCAATTCCAGGGAGGGAAAGCTGGTCTGGCAGCTGGGGAAGTAAAGACAGAGAACAGATCGGTGTGTGAAGAGGTAAGCCCTTTCTAGTCATCTTGAATAGAGATGTTATTGCATATTCAATAGATGTCGCTGCCCTCCATTAAAAATACTTTATTTCCCTATGATTGCTTGCATGCGTGTTTCCCAGCACTGAGGCTTTTCCTTTTATTCATCTAATTTACCCTCATTGCCCAGCCTAGCACCTGGCACAGCAGAGCTAGTAAATAAAGGTTTGACTAAATGACTGAATAACGGTCATCCACCTATAAAACATGATCAAAATACAAATAATACTACCGTTTCTAGCTCTACTACAAAGCAAGTTTCCTGGGGTTTTTCTATATTATTCTTGCACCTGTGTGTGTCCAGCCCTGAGCATGCCGTTTGATGGATGAGGAGCCTGCCTTGCAGAGCGGTGATGTGGCCCGTGCGAGGCCACAGAGTCGGTGACCGAGTGGGAAGGAGAACCTAGGTCTCTGGCTCGCAGCCCCTGAGCTTTGCATCCTTGCCCTGCCTGCACATGGCTCTCTGTCTACTGGAACTCACAGCGCTGTACCCGCCTCCTCTGGCCTGCTCATTTGACTGCGTGATATGTCCCAAAATCTGTGTTAGTTTCCTATTGATCCTGTAACAGATTACCACAAATTTAGTGACTTAAAACAATGTAAATTTACTGTCTTTTAGTTCTGGGGGTCAGAAGTCAACACTGGGTTCCCCAGGATAACATCAACGTTCTGGACACCCTGGGGGGGAATCCACTTCCTTGGCTTTTCCACCTTCTAAACCTTCCTGAATTCTTGGTTCGACTCCTCTCTCCGTCTTCCAAGCCAGCAGCGTGGCGTCTTCTAGTCTCTCTTGCTCTGTCCTCTGCTTCTGCTGTCACATCTCCTACTCTGACTCTGACCCTCTTGCCTCCCTCTTATAAGGACCTGTGTGATGACATTGGTCCCACCCAGATAATCCATGTAAAAATCTCCCCATCTTAAGCTCCTTGACTCAACCACATGTGCAAAGTCCCTTTTGCCATGTAAAGTGACTTTCATAAGTTCCAGGGGCTATGATGTGGACATGTTTGAGGGGCCTTATTCAGCCAACCACACGTCATTTACATGATTGGTTTTTTTTACCAGAAAGGTACAGAGGCGGCCTTGAGAATGCACCTTCAGGTATCTGAATAACCAAGGATCTAGCTGCTACATCTGAAATCATCACTATGAGGCCAAGCGCCCATGGGCTTCTCCTAGTAGTGACTGACATGACAGAGACACCGAGACTGGCCAGTTCCCAGGGGAGGCAGGACTCCTCTGACAGACACCTTTGACTCCAAGACTCCCGACAGCTTGGCTGAACTTTCTCAAGAAGTGCATGGCCACCCAAGACACTTCCACTCGACCTTCTTTCCTTGGGTCCATCTCCTCTGCTTGGGTCTGATTGGCATTGTGTTCTGACAGGTCTCCCCTCCCTGTCTGGTTCTCTCCCCATTTTCTCTCAGAGTCTTTCCCTTAATAACTTTCTTGCACATTTAAGCCATCTTTGCATCTGTTTCTTGAAGGACCAGGACAACATGGGTCTCATGGCATTTCAGAAAAGGACTGGCTTATTTCTAAATGCATGTGGCAAGGAGAACTTCTGCCATGCCCCTGGTAAGGTGGTCTTGACCCTGTCTCCCCGATTAGGCGCTAACCATATCTTAGCTGATAGGGCCCTGCATGACTTGGTCACTTTTGCTGAGTTGAGTTCTTTTGAAGTAACATGAAAAAGCCACCTTGAAAATTATAAACAACAATCTTTTTTGAAAGGCATGTGTGTAAATACTCCCTAGAAATGTGCTTAACTGATTTATTTAACAGTATCCTTCTCCATAGGTAGATTTGACGTAAAATTCAAAATGTATTGACTAATTATCAAACATAATCCCTAGGGTCTAAATTCATGAACTTTGATGTGATATTGATAAACTCAGGGGGAAAGTTCAGGAAGGCTGGGTGGCACCAGGAGATATGCTACACAGGGGAGGTGAGGTTTTGCTGACCTTGACCCCTGAAGGGCTCATGGTCACTTCATCGTAGAGAAGTGGAGCTTGAGGCCATGTGGTGCCAACAGTTCACAGGCACTTCCCTCAAGGCTGGATGTCAGGGACTTGCCTCGAAGGAGAGGACCCACAATGATCTGCAGAGCCAGGCTTCCCTGAGGCAGAGACATAGAGACCGATTTTTAGAGTCTGAAGCAGGATCCAGATAATGTACCAAGATGTTATTTCTTTAAAAAAGGGTAAAAAGGCACAATGAGCAATTACCACTTGTCCTCATTTTGGTGGAAAGAAACCTAGGAGTGGATACATTGTCTCTTGGGGCAATAATTATTTTTCAAGTGAATGGATTAGAGCAGAAAATCTGAATTTAGTTCCGGCTCGGATCAAGAAAGCGGACTCTAACCCTTGGTTATTTACACCAATGCTACGTTTGTAAATTATACCCATTTTATAAGGTTTGGAGAACGATTAAATCGTATATGGTAAATGAAATTACCTTGCATATCATAAAGTACCATGCAAATGCAAACTGATGTCATGTGTCTCTCACTTCTTTGATCTTTAAAATTGGGTCCTGGCCAAATTATAGCATCCATTTATCAACAGTCCACACGTTTGAAAGTATGACCTATTCCAGGTACCAAAGCTTCCTGGAGAGTCTTGCTCTTTCTTCTCTCCACCCCTTTTCCATCCTGCCCACCCATCTCCTGAACAACTTTTCCGTAGGCCTTTCCTGCTAGGGACTGGCGAGTGGGGACCACCGAGGCTCACCATAGGTATAGGGACACGGGCACACGGAGGGTGAAGAGTCGGTGCCCTTTTATGCTGAGAAACAGAGCACACCCACAAAAAACAAGTTTGTCCTTTCCTTTCATTCTCTTTTTATAGCTGTAGTCCTACACAGCCCCATGGAAGCCTGTTTCAATTAAAATTAAGCACTAATACAATGATTGCTGGACTCACCTGTGTCTGTATTTTTCACCCTTGTCCTTACAGGGGATGCATTTCAAATTCTAGAGAAATGACCTACATGTCAACTGCTCAAATTCAATCCATTTCTAAATTAGAACTTTTTCATATATGCGAAATTAATATTTCACAAGTAGGAATAATGTACAGGTAGAAGCACAGGATAAAAAAATGATGCCTTGCCATTAAACATTGATCCGACAAAATAAGCACCTTCTGTGTATCAGTCGGCTTTGCCAACTAAATAGGTCCGTATTCTTGCAAATACCGACCTAAACATGACCCAAAAAGTCTTGCTAACTGGGACTACATGAATTCCCCCAATTAAAAAGTGTCAGTGGAATTCACTGGGGTTCTTTCTGTTTCACAATTCATCAAATAACTTTTTTCTTAAGTTCCTCAGCCACTGACCCCCTTCTAAATGCCCTTAAATATACCTGTGCACAAGGGGCAGGGACGCCCTTTCACTGATGGCTGGGGAGGGCACAAGAGTCCCTCTCCATCCCTGCTCCTCAGCCTGAAGAACCAGCTTCTCAGATGAGGAGGTCACATGAACTAGACTGCTCTCCCCCTGAGCTCTGTGCCTAACAGCCCTCTCGGCTAGGAGGGCAGCTATATTTTCACCAATCGCTAAGCCCCTTTCTGAAGTTGTGGAAGTAAGTGGCAGGGGAAATGGAAATGGACCCTTTTCCAGAAAGCTCTCACACAGGTGAAATGGGGCATTTATTTAACTCTCTATGACAGACCTGTTCAATTGAGAATGGGGGCAAGGCCGGGACTTTCAGTCCCACTTCCGGGGTGACATCCTGCTCCCACGTGATGGAGAAGTGTTTCCACAGGTGCCAGGGCCATGCTCTGGATGCCAGGACCCAGGGCTTTCACCTACTCAAACATGCATATTCTGATTCATTCCTAGCAACTCTTTATGCGGAACAGGCAACACTGAGGAAAGTACCTCTCCGACTGCATGCACCAAGAATTCTAGAAACTTGTTTTCCCGTATGACACCAGGTCACACGTAGAGCATACCCAGAGAGAGCCAGGGTTGGGGGCACTGTCTCCATACTGTGTGTGTTTCCAGTTTTCAAAGACAGTATTTTGGAAAACATAGTTTTATCCATAACTGAGACAAAAGATCCTCTTTTTAGTAGTTTAGCAACTTTGTAATCTTTCTCTTTTTTCTTTGATATTATTTCCCTTTGAGTCATAGAAAGGAAAAAAATTAACTTTAGTTTAACCTTTTCAGAGGGTCATTTAGCTCCATTTTTGTTACAGTCCTGCCTTTCTTACTGAACATCTCATGAATTAAGAAGCTACCAGACCCCAGGCAGCATGGCCCCTGGTCCTGTCTCCCTGTGTGCCTCTGTGTGGGTGGGACGTTTCTTATGTGTTACTGTGTGCCAGGCCCTGTGGTAATCATTTTTATACATTCTGTCTAACTGTAATAACTACTCTGTACAGTAAGTTTTGTTACCACACTCTAGAGATGAAGAAATTGAGGTTTATCTAGAAATGAACTTGTCCAATGTCATAGGTGTGTAGGTGGCTGAGAGGACATAAGAACCAACTCCCACGCTGTGTCCAGGTTTGATGCGCTCATTTGCTGAACACTTATGGTGTCAACACTGACAGATAGATTCTCATCATAATAAACAAGTATACACCTATTAATACTCTATTAAGAGATTTTGGATTTATTTCCCAAAGTAAAAATGTACCATAAACTGAGTGCTTAAAACACTCAGAAGTACCCTCTGACCTTCTCGTGGCTGGAAGGTGTGGGCAGGACTGCATTTCCTCTGAACTCTCTGGGGAAATTATCTTCCTTTGTCTCCTCCAGTTTCTGGTGGCTCCGGGTGTTCCCAGGCTCGTGGCCTCATCCCTCCAATCTCTGCAGCTGTGGTCACACGGCCTCCTGTTCTCGTGTCTGTGCCTCCTCTGTGTGTCTTTTATAAGGACACTTGTCATTGGATTTAGGAGTCCCTCCGACCACAGGGGTTTACACACTGCGTAAACACTGTGAGCAACAGGCACCTGGGGAAAGCCTTGACCCCTGCAGGACCCCTGCAGGATAATCCAGAAGGACCTCATCTCAAGATCCTTAACTTCATTACACCTGCAAAGGCCCTTCTTCCAAGACGGTCACCGACCTCACAGGTTCCAGGAATGAGGACGTGGCTGTATCTTTCTGGGACCACTATTCAACCCACTAGATTTTGTACTATTTTTCAACCTTTTAAAATTTCCTTCCATATTCATTGGTCTATTCAGATTATTTATCTTCTTAAATCAACTTTAACCTATATTTTCCCCAGAAAAACCCATCAATTTCTAGCTTTTCAGAAATATTGACCAAGATACACACACATACACGTATATTTCTTACCATTAGCTTATTGTCCTCTGAAAACACGTCATAGTCTCTTCTATCTGATTTGTTTTTTCTTCTCTTGCTCAGTGCTACTGGACAGATATATGGATTCTGTATTAGAAGATTCCCCTGGCTTTTTTGTTCTGCATTTTTTCTTTGTTGACATTTCCTAAACCTTCACTTGTTAAAGTACTATATTTTAATGTAATGATCTTACTTAGAGTCAGTAAATAAACAGATGTCATTCCCTCACCATTCTCCCCTCTTTCTCTCTGTTAAATTTACTGTAAAACACTGATAGCCTTTGAATCAGAATTTCCAACAAATGAAATCTCTGTTTTCGTCCTTTGAAGTTGGAGCCCCTGGCCCAGCCCCAACTCAGGCTCGGGAACGTTTATCTCTCCTTTTACCGTCTCACCTCCCTCATCCCGCCAGAGACATCGCTAACATCTCCATTTAATAATTTCCACTAACAACCCAGAGCTCGATTAGCATAATAAGTATTTCCCATCTGTGCTGAGGGGGCCTCTCGTCACCAGACTGAAAACTCACTACTGTGCAGGAGAATCTCTGGGAATAATTAGGATGAAAGCAGGCAGGCCACTCACCATGGAGCTCTGACTACCACGGGTGTGACGAGTAGGTTATGGAAATGTGGCTGTTGTCATCTCTGTACAAACTGGAATATCAGTCTGGAAGAAAACTTCTTTGCATCTTTGATATGAGGTCCTATGATGGAGACTCATGTGGCCAGGCTAAGGAAGGCAATGGCCGTCCTGGGGCAGGGTCAGCCTGGGTGCAGACCAGCTGAGGGAGCCACTCCAGTCGCTGTCCTACTCAGAGCTTTAGGTCCCTCATCTAGAAAAGGAGGAGTGACCGCAAGGAGTCAAGGCTTCCCCCAGGTGGCTGTTGCTCCCAGTGTCCAAGGTGTAAACTCCTATAGTCAGAGGGACACCGAGACAGTGTCAGTCCCACAATGCAGTGCAGTTTCTGTGCCTTTTCTTCCCCCTGTCTGCCCAGGCTCGTCCCTTCTGTCCTGTGGGATAACTGCTCTTTCTCCTCTGCCTTTTTAGGGTTTTTGTCCGCCTCATGGACTTCCTCTGAGGGAACTGCTTCTCTGCAGGTTTCTCCCAGCCTGCCTTCCTCCTTCTCCTCACTGCTGCTTCCTAGCCCCACACCCCAGATCCAGCTCTTTCTTAGGGGTACTCACTTGGATGTCTCAAAGGAATCAGAAATTCAACTTCAAAACCAAATTATTATTTTCCCTCAACTCTGATATTTTTAGTGTTTCCAATCTCTGAAGGTTGCTCATGGCAGAAATCCAGAGATCATGTCTGACTTTCCCTCTTCCCTATACATAATTCCTCAGAAAGATCTTTCCAGTGTACCTCCAAAACATTTCTCAGTTCCTTCTGTGTCTTCCTATGCCCTCTACAAATTCTAGTCCAAGCGGCATCATCTTTCAGTGACTGCGACACCCTTCTAACTAGTCTCCCTGAGTCTACTCTGGCTTCGTCCATTTGGTTCACACCTGAGTGAGGGACATCACTTTAGATGCGAATTTAATCATCAGATGCATCAACGGCCCCATGGCTCCTGGAATGGAGTCTAATGTTGCTGACGTGCGATCCCAGGAAGCCCTCTGGCTCCTGCCTACTCTACCCCCTCATTTTCTCTTGCTCTTTGTGTACGGACACACCAGACTTCTTTCAGTTCTTGAAAATCTATGTTTCTTTGAGCCCTAGTTATTGGACTGGCTGCCCTCTCTGCTTGGGATGGTACTCGTATGGTCCCGTTATGCTTTACTTAGCTGTCATCTGAGAATCTCAGCTCAAGCATGACTTCCTCTGGTCGTCATTCTCTGATAAGTCTGTTTTATACGCTAACTCAGAATTATAGACATCTTATTTGTCTGTATTATGTATCTGTTCGTGTGAATATTAACATCTTTCATTTTCCAGGAGTTCCATGATGGTGGAGGCCGTGTCTGTTTTTTTGGTCCCCGTTAAACTCAAACCTGGCCCATTATAAGAATTTAATAAATATTTGTTAAATTAATGAATTATACTCCAATATCATCTTATGCTTAAAAGAAATGTCAAGGAATTTTTGTTACTTGGTGTCACTGAACCGTATCTAATATAACTCTACACACAAATGCTATAAAATATTTGAAAATCAGATTATTGGGGGTGAGGGGAGATGTGGGGAGACAGTAGGCATCGGGTTGTGGTTTCTAAAATAGATTCTGGGAAAATAAATAGTATAATGAAATTTAGAGACAACTAGGCTACTCATCAAACCTCCGTCATCCGTAACAGTGTTCCTCTCTAAGTTTCAGTGACTTCTTCCATAAAATGGAGATAATACTGCAAGAATTAAATGAGAAATGACACTATCTGGCACATAATAAGCATTGAGTTAGTTGCAGACATCACGGTTATTAAAATTATTACAGCTCCAAGTAGGCCTGCAAGTTCTGGGTGAGGCTGAGCCAGAAGTCATGTTCCCTGACAGGGGACTTTGCTGCACTTCGTTACTTCTGAATAAAAGACTCGGTTGTTTTCATTCTTCTCTCCACAGCATAAGCTGGCGCTTCCTCCCAGGTGTGGCATGTGGGAAACCTTGTCGCTTATATGAATACGAAGTAGATCTCAGCATTTCTTACTTAAAACTGAAACTCTGGCTTTTGTTTGCTCCTGTCTCAGTAAGCGGTTGCTTAAAAAACCTCTACTCTTCCCTTTGAGGCCAACTCTTAGCTTTTTTATCAGTCCAAAAGGAGATGTGACTCTTGACCTCTCTGAAGCACGCGCTCACTGGAAAACTTGACTTATTTAGGAAAAGCAAGCAAAAGTGTGCGTTCACTATAAATTTTTGGTTTGGCAGCTTCAAAACAACTTCTTTAACCATTTGTGTAAATGCTTTCATCTTTTGCCTGTGGGTGAGGTTTAGCACGTAAGAGAACTAATGCCTAGGAGGTATGGCTGCCTGAAACTCACGATAGACTTCTCACTTTTTTTTTTTTTCTTTTTTCGGCACGGAATGTAGTGAACTACAATTTAAAGTAAAAAGTTATGTTCAGAAATGTGTACCATCATTTTGAAAGTCAAGTTGCCTACCATTAGCACTATTGAATGAACTAATCTAAATTATTTAAGTTGAATGCAGAATAATCCATTATGTTTAATAATTATATACTTGGAGAAAAATTAACCAGTCTTCTAGACATTCACACTTAAAATTTCCCAAATACTTCAGATGAAGAAATCCTATATAACAACAGCTTGTGAAGTTATTCAGAGCGCTGTGGTCTTTTTCAAGGTTCGAGTGCACTGTATTTGCAAATATGTCGGTGTTTTTGCTACAAAAGGGGAGTGTCTCGTGCTGGTATTCAGAGTTGAGGAAGCAGGGAAGAAAGCACTAAAGTAGACGAAACGGGGAATGGATAAATTCTCTTGTCTGAAACACTCGGGCCAGATTTGTTTTGGAATTCAGTATTTTTCAGACTTTAGAAAAGTAAGACTGTGTGTTTATCACCGGCAGCCCCACCATGTCTATGGCTGCACCTTGTAATTCAACTCACCGACACTTCCAATTAAACCTGGACATTTCCACTGGGCGAGACACAGAGATAGCTCACGTAAGATGAGATGTTTTGTCACCAAACGAGTTTTAAAGACAAACTTATTTTGAGTCATTTATCTTCGTTTCAGTTGGATTTGGCTTTAGGACTATGTGGATTTAGACAGCATAGACACAGGATTGTGGGCTGTAAGCCCCGACTATGAGGATCCGTAAGATACAATTCAAGTGTGTGTAGAAGGTTCGTTTTTAGAGCTTTCTAAAACTTATTACCTTAGCAGGGTTTCCTTCAGGTCACTTCGAGACATGAGTGTCAGTGAGGGGTCTTATCGGTTCTCTGCTCTCCGGGATCTAGAAGAATCTGTCCCCGACATGGTGGTCTTGTGTGTGTGGTGATGGTGGTCGGGTGCAAGGGTCCAAAAATGAGGCAGGGGTGGGGAAGGCGAGGAGAAGAGGGAAAGCATTTCATTTTAACCTGGGATACCTCTTTGAGGAAAACTGCCAAGCAACTATGCATAAAGCAGGCATAATTACATTATTATTTGTCATGCAAAAAGCCACAGAATTAGAAAATCAGTTTAAATGTGCAAAGCAATTCACATAAATAAAACCCTACACCCTAAATCTGGTGGGGGGGGCGGCTATTTCCCAGAAAACACTTTTCTCCTCTAGATTTTCTACACAGTGGCCACCTTTCCTTGAATGTACACATTGCATAGACCAGGTGCTCAGTGGTGAATGAACGAATGACGTGATCCAGATTTTCTTTGGGTCTCTATTCCAGGCAGCTCTCTGGGCATACAGAATCAAATAAGGGAAGTTTTTCTAGCTCTTTCTGAGGATTCCTCAACAATTCTCAGAGCTGGAGAATATTTCGTAGTGACGGTGGAAAGCGGGAGGAGGCAGAATCCCTTTGCTAGCTCCCCAAGCCAGAGATTACACTAATAAAGTCTCAGGATACCTCGAAATTCTCTTTATTGAACCTCACTGAAAAGTACCTTTGATGTCCGGTGGAAGGAAGTGAAGTTCAGCCAATCTGAGTCCCTAACAGAGATGAGAGCTCAACACTTCTCATCACTTCCAGGCACCTCATAAGAGGGAAATCTCTTCTTTACACCCCTGCCACGCCATCATTCCCATTTGAGGTTTTAAAAACTTTAGTCCATATATAGAGAGAGAAACCACTAGATAGCACATCGTACTGTTTCACATGCACTTTGGTGTTCAGAGAACTGGCGTTTGTCTGTGCAGGTCATTGTGTGTTGGTATATGCAGCTCTACTCCTCCTCTGTCACACCCCACTGTGCAAAGCCCCCACGTCTCAGTTACTCATCCCCCTGCTGTGGCATTTAGGTTGTTTCCGGGGTTCCCCTGCCACAGCATTGAGGTGACGGGGTCTTGGGCATATGTCTGAGTTTCTCTAGGGTATGTCTAGGAGTAGGATTGCTGGGTTGTAGATGATGACAAGGGTCCTACACTGGTCTGTGGGCTTATGGGACCTGTGCCTCCCAAGAGGCCCATGATGTTATCTCCTGTTACACTTCCCCTTCCTGGCTCTGCTCCAGGAGCTCCCGCTTTCTCCCTGTGGCTCTGACGCCCAGTGCATGCTCCTGCCTCAGAGCCTCCACACAGGTGGTGCGTGGTCCTTGCAGACTCTTCTGCCAGACACTTGCATCGCTCAGTCCCTCCGCTCCTTCACCTCATTGCTTACGCGTTTGAGAGCTGGTATTATCTTTGGAGGAAGATTTTAAATTAGCAATTCTTATTTTTAATGATTATAGGATGATTCTGGTTTTGTACTTCTTATGAAATGCATGTTGCTATGTTATATTGTTCTAAGAATTCAATAATTTTGTCACGCCATAACCAAAATTGAAATTTTGTGATTCATTTCTCCCATAAATCATCCCCTTTTCTCTTATCTTAGCTCACTGCCGCAGGAAATTGGAAGGACTTCTATTACATTGACGTATTTAGAGTAAAAAACAAGTCAATCCTTGAGGTACTTCCTAGGTTTTTTTTAAACCACCAACTAACACTTAAAGTTCTCTTATATATCATTCTGTTTTATTTTATTTTATTTTCATCCTGACAATTATGAAAGATAATTTTGAGAGAAAAAAAAGAATAATTATCCTTTCAAAATTCAGATCTTACAGGAAATATCTAACATTGGAATCCTGTGAAATCTAACAAAATGTAAATAAAGTGAAGTTTAGGATGACAGGGGACCTGGCATTAAGACCCAGTCTGGGTCAGATGAAATGCCTGCAGAATTTCAGAATGTATCAAAAAGTCATCATGAAAAGATCCATATAAACAAAACTAAAACAATATCAAGTATCGCAGTTATGCTAACCCAATTGGGAAGAGAATTTGAAACAAGACATTTAACTGTAAAACAGATTTGCACATTATAAATATAAATCCTGTACCTAGAAAAAAAGAATGGTGTGAAAAGTATAGGAAAACTTAAGAGGGTTGCCATGGTCAGTAATTTCCTCAATCAGAAAGACTGTAAATAAGAACTAAATATTCTTTAGGAGCATTCAAATATTTCTAATAAGGATATAGCAAAATTACAAATTGAAGATTCTACTAGATTGTAGTTGGGGAATCGGTGATTTACAACCAATTAGCAATTATAGGCTTTATTAAAGTTCTATAACTTTAGGTGTTTTGGAGGAGAATATATTCATTTCCATCACACATGTCCACCCTTTCAAAGACACATAATGGTGATGTTACCTGGAGGACAGTGGAATAATGACACAGAATATTCTATGCTGTGTTATTCCTACAGGATGCTTCTGCAACTCCAGGCATTCCGTGCCGACATGGTCTTCTCAGCAGAATGGGAAATTGGCTTTTATTATTAAAGGGCATGTTTCAAGTAGAACACACAGAGTGTGCCCTGGATCAGGACAATTGAATTGTCCCTGTCAAGAGAAATGAGCTTCCCCGGATGAGACAGTCCAAACTTTGGTTCCGGTTGCCCTCTAACACGCTGCTCCCGGTCCTTTATAGACTCCTGTGACAGCACATTCTTATTACATTCCTTCACTGAACCCTCCTATCAAGCCGACTTCTGGAGAAGTAAACTTATAATAGCGGCCTAAGAGACCCAGCTATCAGACCTGTTAGTATTTGCATCTTAAGTCAAGGAAATCTCTCTCTCTAAGAGGAATTAAATCCATCCACAGAGGTGAAAGAAGGGGTCCCAAAGACCCACAGTCATCAACATTTACTCCACACGATTACGGATTTGTCTGACTGAGAAGGCCCAGGTTGGAAAGACAGACTACTCAAAATAATAAAATAATGCATAAACAGCTAGTCCCATGATCCAAATGTCAAAGAGATAGAGTTCTATACCTATAAATAAAACATCGCCTCAGATGAGCTGAGCTTCAGTGTGTGTGACCAGTGTTGTTAACGTGTGTACAGCCGTGTTGGCCGGTGGCCCTGGATGGTTCTCCTTGATTACTCTGGGTGACAACTACACAAACTGGCTGTTAATGTTTTGGCAGATTTGAGAGGAAAAGTCCCAGAAGATTAGTGACAAGCCCTCCAGGCATTTGCTAGTCAGGGCGCTTCCCCGGGGCGCGTGTGCCGTGAGGGACACAGGGTCAGACGAGTAGATTCGAGAGTCAGGAGCAAGAACGAGGGCTGGGTCCGGTGTCCATGTGACGTGTTGAGCGGACCTGCCGTACATTCATCCTGCAGATGGAGGCAAAGTGAGCATGCTTTGTCTGAATAAAAAATGATTTTGGCAGACTCAGGTCCCCTTCATGTGATCAAAGTGACCACCAAGGTCTCAAGTGACAAAAATGGAAGAGTGTGTCAGATCAAATGAACGTGTCTCAAGTAAGGGATACAGTTTGTGTGGCTAAAAGCCCCAGTGGCTGCACAGTAAACAAGCGTGTACTTCCCAAAGAGAATGAGAAAGAAATTGGTGGCATCAAAGTGTCGAAGTGAATGCTGCCCCAAACAAACGAAGGGCAAGAGGAAAATGTCCCGCGTTAGACAGACTTTGAGCCCACGTCCTTCCTGCACAGGCAGCAGCCCCAGGCGCTCGGTGACTGACAGAACCCTGGCCTCCTGCTGGAGAAAGAACAAAGGCAGAAGGACCAGGAGGCAGCGCCGTGCAGTATGCGAGAACGTGAATGTTGTCCACAATAAGTTCAGGTAGACAGTGGAGGCAGAGTCCCTTGTCAGAGGTTAGAGTTGATTTAGCATGGAGATATTGGGAACACTAGAGGCAATAAGGAAACTGATAGCAAAACGTAGAGCTTTAAATAATTTTAGAAGAAAATACTTGGAGAACTACGCATGTCACCGTCACACTGTTCTTAATTATGTTTAAACAAAAGAGAGACAGATTTTTAGACGCCACTCAAAGGGAAATAGTTTTTACGAGAGGTGATTTGCTGGTTCGAACCCCTACCCCCTACACACAGGAAATGGACAGCATAAGATCCCTAGTTACCATTTGATAGGAGATTATTTTTCTCAGTTGAGTTGAAGTTTGTAGTCCTAACCTATGTGTGTCCATCACCAGTGACCAGTACTCAATTCGTTGAATAAAGAAGATATATACTACCTTTATCTCCTTCCAAGATAATACTAAATCTCTGCTATGGTCCAGCCATGTGGGTCCAGACTGCTGTTTCTCCAATATTGTCTGGGGCCCATCGGCCTCAGTCACCTGTGAGGCTGGAATTGGAAATTCCTGATTCTCATCCCAGACATAATGAATTAGAATGCATCTAGGTGGGTCCAGGAATCTTCATTGTTAACCAGAATCCCCAGGTGATTTTATATATTGGGCTTTGGGGATTTCATGTCTATCTGAGAAATATTCTATTATAAGGAAATTGGTATTTCGATTATAAACTGCTCTAAGGATAATATGTGAATATTGCAACTATATATATTTTCTACATTTTATGGGTAAAACTGTCAACTGCTAACTCCCCCCAAAAAACCACCATTGACAAAGTAAAGCCGGGTGTATTGCTTACTGCCACAGGGGAACCCACCAGACGCTTCTAAGTGTCCTAGTAGCATCCAGGGAGAGGGCAAAGTGTTCGTCTGGGGTGAGTTTCTGTTTTAAGGTGGGTCTTTAAGTGTTAACAGAAGTGGGCTAATTGGGATTGGGTGAAGTTTGTGCATTATAGGTTAGGATTGGTGGACATACAAGAAGAGGATTTGAAAGGAGTCCTAAAGAGTAAGCAGTTGTTTGACAAGGCTAGTTAAGCAACCTATTGCCCCAGAAAAGGATAATGAGGACTAGTTGAGTAGTCGATTCTTCAGATAAATAGATTTTAGGGGAGCTCCTGATACAAACCACAGAGTTATTAGCAATTTCATCTTCCTTGGTAAAAGTTTCCTGGAATAGAAAGTGAGGTGAATATGGACAAAGAATGGAGTTGTGCCAATGAAGACAGGAGCTGTGAGGTTGCACATGTTTTACGTTCTCCAGACTGGGGCTGAATTTCCCATCTCTCACCAGCTCTCTGGAATGTGCCCTGTGTCAACGTCAGTGGAGGAGAACATATACTGCAATTTCTAGAAGGAAACCAGACTCCAACCAGGCACTCAAAGATGCTCTTCCAAATGAGACTCAGCAGGAGGGCACACGGGAGACGAGATACTTCACTGTACCCTGTGTCAGGGTGCCGGCGGGGAAAGGGAAATTGATCTATTTAGTCTCTAATTTTTCTGGGGGAATATTTCATTTTTGAGATGTGCTACTGGTAAAGGATATGCTTTGTTGTATTACATAGTATGGCAACAAATTTTCAGGGGTGACACATTTTTTGAGAAACATTGTCACAAAATCTGGTATACCTTATGTATCATGTAGGAGAGGAAGACACTTCCTCTACCCAATGTGGGTTCTTCTGGCCGGAGAATGAATTAAATTCACATGAGACAGAATAGCAGGAGAAAATTAAACAAAGCTTTATAACATGTATACATGGGAGAGGCTCAGGCAACCTGAGCAACTCGCCAAAATGGCTGATGCCCCCACCTTAAATATCATATTCAGCTAAAGACAAAGGAGGATGTTGGGGGTAGGGGGAGTCAGTTACAGGAGGTTACCAGACAAGCACAATAAACAGGAATAAGATTATTATGCAGATTTAAGTCCTTGCATTCTGTATTGATAGGAGTTTCTAGAGATAATGTCATCCCCCCTCTTCCTGGTACAGAGAGCGAGACATCTTTACAGGTGGAGATTTCCTTTACAATGTAAATGTCTCCTAACAAAGGGCAAGCAAGTTCCACTCCTCAGAGCCTCCTTCCCATCTGCAGTTTATTAAAAGTAACTGGCCCCAAATAATCCTCATGCCAAAGAGACGTATCTTGGGGTGGCCAATGCCAGTCCCCCACAATCACTACTTGTGAACTCGGATGGACAATGCAGCTGATCATAAAGTGGGAAAGGAAATAGAAGCAACTAGTCAGTTTAATTCACAGTGGGCTTTGTAGGCAAATGTAAGTCATGTTTGATCCTGACCTATTGCACAAATATGTGGCATCAATATCAAAGGGCCATTAATTCCCGAAGCCCTGGTCTACACTGCCTGTGATTTTTTGATGAGTACAGAGTAAATAAATAAATAAAAGCAGAGTGTGATTGGAGAATGTTTCCATGGAGGTGACTGCAGGATTTTTTTTACATTCCAGAGACCTTCTGACCTACATAAGAGCAGTATCCTGACTGATACTGGGTCTGGCAGTTAAGATAAGCAGGATAACAAAGAAAAGAAGGAAAATGCTGGAGAATGTTTGCTGGCACAGTGCTCCCCCAAGTTTTCACATTATGACATATACAGAAAATAGTAATACTTGTAAAATATACTGGTTAAAACGAGAGTTAGGCCCTGGAATTCCTTCCCTGAGGGCAGCAAGGGATCAATATCTCAGCAAACCTGTATCCACCCCAGAACCAGGCTGGGAAGCTCTCATCTAGAAGAAAGAGAGCTTTTCTGTGGGTTTGTTCTCTGACTCCATCATCAGGAAGGAGGAGAAGAGATAGACACTCATCAAGTTTGCAAACATTCACTGAGCCTCACTTTTAGGTGAAGTAGTGTAAGGACCTTAAACATGTCATGATTGGAGGAAAAACTGTTCCTGCTGGCTGTCTTGCTCTTCCTTAAATTGGCCTTCCTTCATCATAGAAGGGTGGGAGGTCAAGTCCAATGTCAGGAGTGGGCATAGGGAAATAACCAAGAGCTGGCCTTGAGCTGACATCTCCTGAAACTGAAGCAAAAAGAAATCTCCAGTACTACCATCATTCATTAGGTGTCTGGTTGAAGCCTCAGCTGGTCATAAAATTTGCCCTATTTTGGTGCCAGGTGACAAATCAAAATGGCAAGCAATAGGATATATTGGAGATTATGAGGAAGCCATTTCGTGTAAACCTAATTCGGCCTGACTTTGTTTTTCCCAAAAAGGCCTGACGTGGCCATTGAGTGTGCATTGTATATCTATTTTAAGCATTTGCTATCTCCCAAAGATAAGAACAAATGCCCTTAAGATAAAAGCAAGTTTCCCACAATGGTATTTCCTTAAGGACAAGCATCTCTCCCTAGGCTAGGAACTTATTGCTGTGCTCACCTGTGACCACCCAGCTCCAGACAACAGACCTGCTCCCTGCTGTTCCCACCGAGACAGCGGATGTACTACCTGCTGTGTCCGTCAATCACTGTGCAGACAGGGCAGTCTCGTGACTATTGTAAAAGGGACATTTCAATCCTATGTGAAACATGCTCTTTGAGAGTATATAATCACTCTGCACACCCCATTTCTTTGGTGCCCTTTCTTCCTTGGGGAAGGACTCTCCCGGGCTACATGGTCCTCACATTTTGGCTCAGAATAAAGTCACCTGCATTTTCATTTATGGACTGGTTATGGATTATTTGCATCAACACAGGTCAAATCTACAACTGGCTAGTGTAGCAGAGCTGAGGCTAGAATCCTGTGCCCTCATCTCCACACCAAACTGCTTTTGAGAGCACTCATCGTGGTATAGGTGGGGGATGCACAAGGAAGCCTGACACCTACGTAACCACAGCTTCACTCGGACCCAATGTGATTACCAAGAACAGGCTCCTTCAAACCGTGAGACTGCAGGATGTCACCATCACTAACAATTGTCACTGGTTCTCACAGCTTGGAGAAGATAATTGCTGTTCATTGTACCCATTGAGTAGACACTTGCTGGCAGACGAGGAATGGCATATAGTCCCTGGACTTGGTTATACACGTAATTCTTTTTTCTGTTTAATTACAATGGTCTTCTTTGAGCCACAAGTGACACTTCTGTTATTACCCCGCAGGGGGCCCTCTGAATCACCCTCCAGGACAAGCACTTAGACAGCACGGAGACTTCCCTGTGCGGGAGCATTTTGTGCATCCACCTTCCAGCTCTTTCTACTCACCAAACAATGAGGTTCTGCTCAAGGCTTGTTGAATCTGTCAGACCAGGAGAGTAGGGATTGAATTAGATGACAACAAGTGCTTTCAGAGACAAAAAAATAAAGGTCAAACTTGGGGATTCCAACCCATTTTCTTCAGAGCAACTAGATATAAGAACTACGATCTCTCCTTCTCTCTCTCCCTCTTTCTCTACATGCAGACACGTATACACAGACCACTCAGTGAGAAGCAGCATTAAAATTGCTAGAGAGGTTTACATTAATTTCTGGAACATGTTTTGAAGCTTTAAGTCATAGTGCTTGCCCTCATCTCGCAGATTTTTCATTCCCTTTCCCTCACATATAATTTCAGCAAGTACGTTTTGTGTATACCTGTACACATATATCTATCTTTTAATTCCCACGACAATCATGTGAGATTCTTCGCATTTTAAAGAGGCTCAGAAAGGCTTCATGGCATTCCCTAAAGTCACCTAGCTAGTAGGTGACAGATCTAGGATTCAAGTTCAGTGCTTTTCCCATTTCACCACAGCTGCATGTCACAGGAAAGCCCCAAGCCCTCTGTTCGAAAGTCCCCACGCCCTTGACCTCTGCAAACCCCATACAAGTGCAGGATTTCCCGAAGGCAAACGTCTAAATCCAACAATCCCACTCTCTGCAGGCGTGTCCTTTGGAAAGGCACACCCTCCTTAGCAAGAATGATTGATTTGCAACCTCAATATCTGCATTTTCCCCGAGCATGTGTCCAGCTTCACGTATAAATCCTTAAACACCTCTGAACATGACAGCGAGGCCCCACTTCCTCCCCCAGAGAAGTCACAGGCCTGAGTGGGCACAGACATGCTCAGGAACCTCGCGCATGGGGAGACCACATGATTTATTATCCAAAACAGGACTCTGGAGAATGAAGAGGCACCATAAATCCCAAAACTAACACAACGGATAAAAATGATAACTCTCCTGGGCAGGCTGGGAAATATGGTCATCTTACCTACAAACTTAAACTCTTCTGTTTAAGACCGTTTTAGCATATGCCCTGGCTTTAGAGCCTTGGAAGTAGAGAATTAGCACGTCCTGATAACTGTCTATATTGTTCTCTATTTGTCCAGCAAAAAAGTAAAGTACTAACCTTCAAGTGGTGTTGATCTAAGAATATGACATTTTTGCTGATCTAGTCAAAATTTGCATGCATGTGTGCACACACATGCACACACACACACTTGGCTCTTCAAATCCCCTTTAAGTTTTAGGAAAGTGCTATACCTAAGGTCGTTGGTTTTGATTGCTAGAAAGTCATCAATTATAGACAAATGGTCAGGAAGGAGAATTTAGGTCTTGTTCATGGAGGAAATCACATGTAATTTTGTGACTCCAAGACGTCCTGTGGAGTCGAAAGTCTTGCTCACGCTCCAAAGACACCTTTGAAGACTTCAGGTGCCCTGTGTCTGAGACAGGTTGGGAAAGACTTCCTCACACACCATTTGTCATCGTGCCCTTGAATATGGGAATAAACGGGCTGAGCTCAAACATCAATAATTTCTTCGCAAGATTCAATTTTCAAAACATGGACTGACTTCTTAAACCCAGTTTTGGCAGTGAAGTAACAAGAGTAACCTTTTTTTATACATTTCATGGAGAAAATAAAATGAATTATCGTTGTCAGTTCCAAAACATATTTCAACAAAATCAATTTGAAATATTTTTTCCATAATAATAGCACAGGAATGAAAAATTGATCAATGCCAAGAGAGGGTCCAGATATATGCCACAGGTTTCAGCAAATAATAATCTGGGGGGAAATCAAGAGCTATTCGATAAGTGATGTTTAAAAGGAATAATCATCAACTTGGAAAAAAGTTAAGTTACATTCCTACCTTAAGCTGCTCACAAAAGAAAAAATGTGAAGAATAAAAGAAATAAAAACTAAAAAGATATTTGACAAGTACAAAAATATGTTCAATATGTGAGTCTAGGAAAGAAATTCATAATGGAAACAAAAAGACAATCTCCACAGAGTGACAGATGATCAATTTGTCTACGTTTAAAGACAAAATTCTTATTTGACAAAAGATGTCATGAAATATTTAAGTAAAAGGGAGAAAGAGGGAGGAGAAAACAAGAGATCCTGAAAATCAATAAGACATAAAAGATCCAAGAAAAAATGGGTAAAAGAGATGAACAGACGATTATAAAAATTAAAAAAAAAATAAATGCAAATAGATAACAAATACATGAAAAAAATGTATCAACCGTCCCAGAAGTAAACAGGCAATGTAAATTAAAACAATGGAGACCATTTTAGATCCATAAGATTGGCCATTTTAAAAAGGTTGATAATGGTGAGTGTTGGCTAGAATGAAAAAAAGCTGTTATTCTCATGGGGTACAGGTGGGGATGCAAACTGATTCAGCCACTTTAGAGGACGATTTGAGCCGACTGTATTAACATTTTAAGTGTTCATAACCCACGGTCAGCAACCCTAATTCTAAGTATCTACTCAGTGAGAACACAAGCTGCACATGTTATCTTTGCATCATTGTCTGTTGGTTGAAGAGTTATGAAGAACCTAAATGTTGGCATTTGATACAATGGGTTCCCTGTTCTAAGGGATGAAACCTAGAGGGTAGCGTTTCAACACACAGTTCATGTCTTGCTTGGTGACTGTCCTGACTGATCGATGGGGTAGCTCTCCTGCTTTAATTATTTGGCTCCTTTTATTTCACGACTGTCAATCTGAGGGATTTTCTCATAGTCTGTATCCAGCTGAGGAAAAGACTGGGAGCAAGCTCAGGGTTTATGTGGCTGAGCTTGGAAGTAGCAGACATGAAGTCTCCTCCGTCCCACTGGATGGCGCTCAGTCTTCTCCCTCATCGAACCAGAAAGCCTGCTGGGAAGTGTGCCCAGGACCAAGGGGAAGAGAACTTCGGTGAACATTCGGCAGTCCGTGCCACCATGTCCAACAATGGAGAAATGTCTGAATAAACACATTGAGATGAATGTACATATATTATTATAAAAATATCTTTAAGATGTATTTTTAAATCAAAAATAAATATGCAGAAATAGAGAGAGAGAACAATACTATTTATGGTAAAACATCATCATCATGTTTTTTCAGAGGCACACAAATGCATAGAAAATGGTAAGGACATAACCAGACAGACAGCAAGCGCATCTCAGGAGAGGGTGTTGGGATTCAGATTGTGGTCAAAGGGGAGTGTAGACTTACAAGCTATGTTGAATATTTTTTAATAAAGTGAATGCATATGTCCAGTACTAATATAATTAAAAATAAGAAACACCTTTCTCCCTTAAAGTTAGCAATCAAGCTGCTATCCCATGGCTCTGACTCCGGGGAGGTGTGGGGTCCACCAGGAAGCGAGGTGTAGTTTGCTAGTTTCTTCCTGTCTCCCATGCACAAGACTGTTGAAACAAGTGCTTTAAGGGTCAAATTTGCTTTCTACCACACCGCGCTGTCTCTCTAAATACAGTTCCTCAGACTCACCTGCTCTTCTCAAACTTCAGTATGCCTCCGAATCAGATGGAGGGCTTATTAAAATGGATTTCGGGTTTTGGATTCAACAGTTTGGGATTCAGCAGGCCTGGGGTGCACCAGAGGATGTGCCTTTCTAACAAGCACCCAGATGATGCTGATGCTGCTGACCTGGGGTCGCACTTTGAGAACCATTTAGCTATAGACGTCAGCATGCTTTTCTGCTTCAGCTGTTCACCCGTACACTGCTCTCTGTGCTTTTGTTGTTATTTGCTTCCATTGTGTCTGTACGGTGCAAATACTAGACGTATAATGGTGTGTTTCTGAGCCTGTCTTCCCAATCCCTGTTCAGTGATATCATCTTGGTAGGCTGTAGTCAGTCTAGACAGGATATTTACAGCACAGAAATCAGCAAATGCTACAAAATGAGCGCCTGTCCCCACCTTCCATGAGAGCCAGTTGTTAAACATTTACGAGCACACCACTGATTAAAAATCAGCATTATTGCTGCAGAATCATTCACGTCTGAGTTGTGGGCATCCAAATAGCAATCTACCCCAAAGGGTTCTGGCTTTCTGGCTTAGACACCCTAAAACCTCCCTTCCTCCACCTAGACAGGGGCTCCTGTCTGGCTATCACTGTGTGTTGGGCTTCGTAATGCAAACCCACTTGGAGGGAGGAAGGCATATAAAGACCAGAGGAGCTCTGGCTAGGGCTGCTGGGGAATTCTTTTTCTGAGCAGTGTGGACAGGAAGGCTATAGGAGTGGTGATATCTCTTGCTATGGTCTACATATCTCCCTTCAGTGTGTTAAAGAAATGCAGCTGAAACCATCAGGGAGGCTCATGCCAGTCTTTAGAGCACTCATCTCAGAACCCTCCTTAGCCTCAGTTTTTCCCATGGAACCTGGCTCTCAGGTTCCTTTCTGGCCTCATCCCACCTCTGTCTTTTAATAATGCCAAGCACAAGCTGCACTTCGTGAGTACCAGCACTGGGGCTTCTGGCTCACTGGTTTGAATGAGTGAGAGTGTCAGAAACTATGGATCAAGAGAAAGAGCACACATGGGTCTGGGCATCAGAGAAACCTGACACTAAATCCCAGTTCACACACTTTCTACGCTATGACATTCGCCATATTATGGAGGCTCAGTTTCCTCACATGTACCCACTCGGAGTGTTGTGATGATTAGGATACTACTAAAAAGTAGCCTAGCAGAGAAGCCGGCTACATTATAACAAGATTCTTACTGTGGCTTAAAAAATTTGTCAGAGTAGCATCTTTACTTGAGGGATTCAGTACATAAACTTTCTAGAGAATGAAATTAGAATAACCCCTAACTGATTCCCAAGCCTATATTTTAAATTCTAACTTACCACTTAAGTAGCCCTGTATCGTTCCCATATGGTCATTAACCTTCCATGTGTGAGCTTGTAAAAAAGAGCTCCCCGGCTAGGGCCTGGTTAGCAGCTCTTTCTGTCTGAACGCTGACACCCGTTAGCATCAGTCGACATTTTGTGTGCTAGCGTTGTTAAAGGAGAGCCTTGCCGATGAGAAATTCTGGAAGGTTTGATTTCACTTTGGGAAGATGGAGAATGCCTTCTAGTATCCTCACATTTGATGGTGGTATTCCCAGCTTGTGAATTACCCATTAATATACTATTATCCTGTCGAACTTCTCCTTCACTCTTCCTATTTAGCTTCCACAAAAAAAAAAAATCCTACCGAATAGCTGTAAATAGGTGCAGCAAGCTGCTTGAGGGTTCTGTCCTAATCAGGTTGGAGCCACCCAGATCACTTTCCCTTAGATCTCATTTATTCCTGTTCTGAATCCAAGAGTCACAGATTTTAGAGCTGACAGAGATAAGAGAAATTGCTCAGCTCAACCAGAGCATTTCAAGGAGGAAGAAGATGAGGACCAGGGGACAGAGTACACGGAATAACTCACCCCCAGTCATAACTATTAAGTAGCAGGGCCAGCATTTTAGGTCGGAAATCTCAACAGAAAGAAATTTTAAAATTTTTCAGCCTTGTTGAAATTCCTAGGAATGAGTACTGAGATATTTTACACTAAAACAAGCAAAAATTTAGCAAGGCTGATAAATAAAAACTAAGACATCTCAAGAACATAAACATCTTATAAATCTTATAGACTGGTAAAACTTTTCAAGAATATATGTAGTTGTAATTATTACACTAATAATAACAATTTATTGTGGGTCTATGTGTTTTACAGATATATGTACGATACAAGTATATTTTCATAAGGGTCTGGGCTCGTTATGTATATGAATTCACTTTAATTTTCACAATAATACATAAATTGAGTATAATTGTCCCTCTTTTACAGGGAAAAAGACAGAGGTCTATAGAGTTGAAGGTAATAGGCTCATCAGTAGGAGAGCCAGGAATGTGAACTCAGCTTTTGTTTGACCCCAGAGCCCATTCCTAATGGTCAGGACCGACATTTCTATGCCCTACTTCAAATCTCTACCTTCAGTTCAGATCTGCCTCCCCGGCAGTGCTCTTCCTTTCTTTCTGGTCTCATTCCACTTCCTTGCCTTTCAATGACTATCAACATCTGTATTATTCACAGAGCCTGGCTTTGGAACAACTTAAAATCTCCCTGCTCTACTGATGTAGGCAAGGTTTTCAGTTTAAAAGATTGTATGCTTTGTCTCTTCCATTAGGTTGGGACATTATGAAGAGGACACACTTGCTGAGGTGAGGAAGTTGACAAGACCTGAGAAACCAGAGCTGTGGTTTCCGGGACTGGGGTGTGGAGCAAAGGGATTGATTGCAAAGGGGCATTAGGAAAATTCCTGTCTTGATACAAAGGTTCTGTTTCTTAATGGTGTTGTTGGTTACATGAATATATACATGTCTCAAAACTAATCAAGTTGTACATTTAAAATGGATGAATTTCGCTGCATATGCTTCATAAAGTTTATTGAAAACAATCCTCAAAGTTATCATCCTTAGCCTATAGTTCTCAACTCTCTTTGAAGAGCCTAAAGTAGGTCTCTGTATCAGTCCAGGTCCCTGCAGAAAATAGATGGCAACACCCAAATCGGATAATTTATCAAGAAATAGATGTGGTGTAGGGTAATCATGAGAACAGTTCGCTTTCCCAAGGCTGATAACATCCCGGAGCTGTTGACACTTCCAGCCTGGAGAGGGAAAGGGCCAGGTCAGGGGCGTGAGGAGGGCCAGCAGATGTTGGCTGTAGCCTTAGAAGAGGCAAGGCAGGTGGCCAGTCCCTGGGCCCAGTAGAGAGAGGACAAGGGCGATAATACCTAGCCCCACTCTCCTGGCTCTCTCTAATCTCACAATGGTACCCTGCAGTACCCAAATTCAACCTGAAGCCAGACTCTCCTATGTAGTCCATATGGGTCTGTGTCCTGGGTCATAGTGCAGGATGCAGAAGGGCACAGAGTAGGGTCTGAAAGGCAAAAAAGAGATGTCTAAACTGGCCCTACTGAGCACCCATCCATTGCTTTTACCTCTGGAGCCGTGGGCAACAGCTCTTCCCCCCTCCGCCTCTTCCTGGCCCTGCCTTTAGGACAAAGGTGACAGGCCCTAATTTCTAGGACAGAGTCTGTTCATGATATGAAAAGGTTATCAGGACAGATTGACGGGTATGGAATTTCCCCTAAGTGACCCCTCCAGAGGGTGATTAACAGGACACTAAGCTATTCCTCTGCCCGGAGTGAAGCACACAGCTGCTCAACAGCTGGTCATACAAAGGCAGCTGGGGCTCCAGGATTTCTAAGTGAAATAGGATTCAGTGCTTTTGCCTTCAAAATTACAGTCATCCTTGGTTCCTTTCTTTCTATGATGCTTATAACCTATCTATCAACAATTGTCTTGGCTCTACAAAACATCCCCAGAAAATAACTATGTCTGTCCCCTCCGCTGCCACTACTCTGATCAAAAGCCTCATCAGCCAGATCAGTGCAATGGCCTCCTGATCATTCTCGCAGCTTCTGTCCTCGTCCCCCCTCTCAGTTGATTCCGTCTTCAACATGGCAGCCAGTGGGAGCATTTGTTGGGTTCAAAAGCTTCCCTTGGCTTAACATCTCAGTCACATGCAGGAGCCAAAATCCTTAGAATGGCCCATGGGGCTCTTTAGGACGTGCCCCCACCCCACCACACGTGAGTTCTCTCTCTGACATCATCTCCCACAATTCTCCTCCTCTCTCTAGTCCTTTCACACTGGCCTCCTACCTACTTCTGGAACATCTCAGGAGCACTCCTGACTCCAGGCGTTTTGCACCTGCTGTTCGCCTCACCCTCAGGGCAAGTATGGCCCTCATGCTCCTCCTTCAGGCCCTTTCTCCAATCACATAGCTGGAAATGTTCTGCATATTTATTTATGTCATTAATTGAAGCCGTGGCTTCCCTCTTCCCCCATAGAAAAGGGCACAGAAGTTTTGTGTACAATTTCATGGACTTCAGGGACCCCTAGAAGCTTATTCATGTATCCCCAAAGTTTCAAACTGTTGTATCAAAGTATTATAAAATCTTAAAGACATCTACATTCACAGAAACACAGTTTGTCTGTGAGGCTGCCTGAAACCTTGTCCAGAAGTGTACCACTCTCATCTTCATAATGAAAGTCGTTGGGAAAAATCCGACTCGCCCCACAGAAACCCTTCACAGGCAACTTTTCTGAACTACCTGAATCAAACGCCACCTCAACGATTTGGTAATGTTTCTCAGTATAAATCTGCCTCGTTTCCAAAGAAACTTTCTTTTTCAGTAGCTCTCTGCAGCTGAGCAAATGCTAACACCATTGGGGAAACCTATTACCTGGCACTAACAGGGCTTGAGAAAGAAGCAGGCGCTGTTACTAATATCCTCATTCTGGAGTCAGAGATAAGAGCCCTTTCTATGCCGAGCTTTGTTATAAGTGAAATTTCTCATCCCTGCTGCAGATAAGCTGTGCCCGGTTGTTGAAAGCATTCCTGGGCTCCCATTTAACACGTTATGAATGGAGAGGTCTGTGTTGCAAACTCCGAGAAGCTGTTTATAATCTTTTTCCCCGACTTTCACTCACTTCTGCTTTTTCATTGGCCCCAGGCTCCAAAACCACAATAGTGATAACTTTCCTTCAGCCTCCATACGCCCACCCTGCAGACGGGGGTGCTCATCTTAAAGGTGTTCCACTTCGGGCCACTAAGACTGGATCATTCCCCTTGGTCATGCCAGAAGGTCTGATGGCGGTCTCTGCATGATGCCGCGAGCTGGGCCTCACTGTGAAATAAGCAGGGCACCTAGGCGAGAAAAAGTGACCATGAAACTAAAGCATTAAGCTGCTATAGAGTGTTATGCAGCAGGCATAGTGGAGCCATTTAAACTCCACACATCCCCACTGGGCACACTGCGGTGCAGGCTGACTCCATGAGAATTAGTTTGCCATTCATAAGAAAAATGTTCCCACTGAGCATCTCTATCAAAATGAATCTTGTCATCTTTGGGTTCCTACACTCCACCCCGCCCCACATCCAGTGGCCTCCAAGCTTGTCTCCCACCCACTCTCTCACTTCTTTCAGAAGCACCCACCACCCAGATCTGAAGAGTCAATTTAACTTGGTAGCCCACGCGGGAGGATGTTGGCGGATGACCACAGGATGGCCGTGCGAGGCCAGAGGCATCCTGGGAGCTCCCCAGAGAGTTCCTTCTGCCTCTCCCAGGCGTAGTTGGGTCCATGCCCCTGTGCCTTTATTATAACCCTTCTCCTATCGTACTGCCTTCAGTTTTTACACCCTCCCTGACACACTGTTAGATTGAGAAGCTCGAGGCTAGAGATCATCTTAGTGATCCACAGGACCTACCTTCTCCACAATAGTTCCTCAACACTTATTTGTTGGAGCGATGAATGTGTATCCAGTTTGAGAACAAATATAAAAAGCTTGATTTCTTTCTTCAGTCACTGCTGTCAAGCAGCCTCTGCCAGATCTCAATTATATATAATTATTTTAGATAATTAAGAGTCATAGTCAGCTATTTTAAAAGACTGGTGTGTCTCAATTGAACCTTCCAGTTCAGGGAGGTTCTCCCTCCCGGGGTCTCAGAGGAAAGAGGGTGGGGTCTGCTCTGCCTCTCTTCCCATCTCCTTTCTCCTTGCCTCTTCTTTTCCATCATTATGCAGCCTGTGGATGCTTCAGGATCTGTGCAGGAAACAGAGGAAAGCAAGAAAGCATTGACCGAGTTGGCGGCTTCGGAGGTTCTCTCTTGCCACCCTGGATGGCCCTGCAGCCCTCTGCTCACAGCCATCTAAATGTTGCTCCTTCAGGGGACGTGCTGTGCTTTCTTCAGAGTTCTCTGCACTGCCCAGGTGCCACATGAGTAATGCCAGCCCGAGCCAGTCTCTTAGGACATCTTCAGATCTGCTGCTGTCTCCCCTGAAGCCAGATCTCGGGAGACTGAGAGCTGCCCTCTGGGTTGGGGCTGGGGCCACGAATCCAGCCCGGCCCCAGCGGCCACATGCTGCAGCCTCTGCAGCCCCTCAGAGACGCACGCTTCTGGCCATGCCAGGATGGCAAGGACAGGCTGCACACTGCTGCCCACCAGGCCTGCCCCGCTGTGTCTGTCGGCTCTGCAGAACTCACGGCTGCAGATTCTCCAGGTGTGAAGCAGAGGCCAGCCAGACACCATGCTCGCCACTGAGCATCCTCATTAAAGGGGACATAGTTCCTGTCTTTAAACTGCTTATGCTCTGTTGGAGCACCAGGCAAATGAATGAGCCATTATAATGTCCTGAGATACATGTAATGATAGATGTAAATATGGAAGATTTGGGGAGACTAAGGGGGCACGCCTGACCATGACTGGTATCTAGTCAGGACACTCTGGGTGCCAAAATATTGAGAGCTTTTGGGGCTAGCCCCGTGGCGCAGCAGTTAAGTTGGCATGTTCCACTTCGGAGGCCTGGTAGTCGCCAGTTCGGATCCCAGGTGCAGACCTGTGCACCATTTGCCAAGCCATGCTGTGGCAGGTGTCCCACACATAAAGTAGAGGAAGAGGGGCATGGGTGTTAGCTCAGGGCTAATTTTTCTCAAAAAAAAAAAAATATTGAGACATTTTCCACAGGTTGGCAATAACCACTTCTGTAGCTCCAGGGAGCCTTCTCCCCGCACTAGCAGGCCCTTCTCTTTCTCCTCTGCCTCCCTGGGAACCTCAAATCTCCCCAAACCCAACAATTAAAGGTACCTTCCTGGTACAGGGGGCCTCCACACCCACACGAAGGCCTTGGTCTCTTTAGAGTCTTGGGTGCCTGTGTCTAAGCTGCTGGAAAAGATTTTGTGTCACCCTGGTACTGACTCTATTCTGAGGGGTTAGGGAGTGTGTTAGCTTTCTGTCACTGGTGTAACATATCACCACAAATTTAGCTGCTTAAACAGCACACATTTGTTCCCACAGTTCCGAAGGCCAGAAGTCCAGGCTCAGCACAGGAGCCAAGTCTCTGCTCAGGATCCCACAGGCTGAAAGCAAGGTGACCCAGGGCCGCGCTCCTCAGGAGGCTCTGGGAGGAGACTGCTCCACGCCTGTTGAGGCTGTTGTCAGAATTCCATTCTGTGTGGTTGCAGGACTGAGATTCTGGTTCCTGCTGGCTTCCACCAGGGCTTGTTGGCAATTCCCAGAAGCTGCCCACATTCCTCAGCTCATCGCCCCTCCTCCATCTTTAAAGCCAGCGTCAGCAAGTCCAGTCCTCACACTTCGAGTGTCTCCCACCTCCCCTCTGTCCTCATCTTTCCTAAGTTCCTCCTCCACCACATCTGACTTGGTCAGAGAAATTACCCTGCTTTAGCGTGCAAGTGGTTCGATTGGGCCCCTCCCAGAAAATCCGGACTTCTCCCCTTGTCTTACGTCTGTAACATTACACCCTCCAAGTCCCTTGATTCCTGTCTGATTGAATGACCAGAACACACAAATCTTGGGGCAAAGGGGTGTTTGTAGAATTCTGCCTGCAATTGGTGACACTTTCCAGAGGGGCTAAAGTCTAAAGTGAGACCTGAAGGCAGGGAGGTGGGAGGAAGAGTGGAAGGGAAGTCTTCAGATGAAGCCAGAGAAAGTCAGGGCTCTGAGAATAGTCTAATGTGGCCAGCATGGAGGGTGCCTGGTGAAGGGCGATGGTAGGACAGGGGAAGACGGGGGAGCAAAGGCCACATTCAGAGAGCCCTGCAGCCCATCCTGAGGAATCTGCCCTTCATCCGCAGCCTCCCTCCACTGGTTTGTTGCAATCCTTTCCCCCATGTGTGGCATCATTTTCACTATGTGTGTGATTTCATCCTATCAAGTGTACAATTAGAAATATTTGTTCCTCTCCTACATTTTGGAATATTTCCTTTATTAGTGGAGCTGCAGTGAAGCAATTTCTGAGTTCTCATCTAACTGAGAAATCCCGACCGTGTTGATAAGTGATCTTTGATGATCCTGGCCACTCAAAAGGCAGTGAGCACAATAGTAAATTCCTTTAAATTCTTGGACGCTTGAGATTATTCACTTTTCACAGGAGGCCCAGAAGGGTGAGAGACTTGCCTAATTCTACACAGGAAGAAAGAGTGGATTCTAGTCCCAAGTGGTCCTTTGTTATTTAGGGGAAGATGGTGGGAAGTAAATCACAGATAGAATTTTCTTCTGATTTTATTTTTGATATATCCTTCTGGCCTTTTGCCCAATTGAATTTATGTTTTCTTTCAATTTGTTTCACTTAATTAGATTTGCCAGATTTTTATATGCTTTAGCATTTTCTTTAAAGAGACAACTTGATATTTATATATTTCACATTGCTTTTTCTAATTTATTGATGTCTGCTTCTGTCTTAAGTATACTCTTTCACTTCCTTCTCACAAATTTTATATTCCTCTCTTACTAATCATTTGTGTTAAATGTTTTATTTGTTATCATTGTGGCTTAATAATAAAAATACTTAGGATTATAAATCTACCTCACAGTGGAATACGCATGCTTCTCAATGGCTCATGCATAATACCCTCAATGCTATTATTTTTTAGATAGCCTGTAATTGATTATTTTTTAATTCCCTATTTGATTTGGGAGTTATTTAAGGTGTTATTTCCATATTTAAAAAATTCTAAATGATTAAGACTTTGTTTGCCCTTTTGTTGTTAATATTTTAATTTACCCATTTTTGAATTATTTATTTCCATTCATCTTTTAGTTGGCAAGGGTATGCCTTTAGATTGCTTTTTCAAAAATAATTTCTGAGTGATTTGTTTTCTAGATGTTTTTGAATTCTGCTATTACTTTTATACTTCCTGTGTTGGTTTTCTATTGTTGCATATGAAATTACCACAAATTTGGCTGCTTCAAACAAGAAATACGTATCCTCTCACAGATGCTGTGGTCAGGAGCCTGCACAGGACTTTGCTGGCTCCTTTGCTCGGGATCTCACAAGGCTGCAGTCTAGCTGTCAGCTGAGGCGGGGGTTTCATCTGAGGCTCCAGGTCCCGTCCAGGTTCATGTGGTTGTTGGCAGAAGGCATTTCCTCACATCTGTAGAGCTCACAGTGGCTTGCTTCTGTAAGCCCATGAGAAGAAATGCTCCAGGAGGGGCACAGCCCACTTTTAAAGGTCTTCACCTGATTGAGTCAGGCCCACCCAGGTAATCTCCCTTTTGATTAACTTAAAATCAACTGATTTGGGTTTTTTTAATTTATTTTTTTATTGCAGTAAAATTGGTTTATAACATTATATAACTTTCAGGTGTACATCGTAATATATTTTGAATTCCGTGTAGATTACATCATGTTGACCACACAAAGACTAATTACAATCCATCACCACGCATTTGTGCCTAATCACCCCTTTCTCTCTCCTCCCTCCTCCCTTCCTCTCTGGTAATCACTAATCCAATCTCTGTTGCTACATGTTTGTTTGTCACTGTTTTTATCTTCTATGTATGACTGAGATCATACAGTATTTGACTTTCTCCCTCTGACTCATTTCACTTAGCCTAATATCCTCAAGGTCCATCCAAGTTGTCACACATGGCCGGATTTCATCATTTCCTATGGCTGAGTAGCATTCCCTTGTGTATAAATACCACATCTTCTTTATCCATTCGTCCCTTGATGGACGCCTATGTTGCTTCCAAGTCTTGGCTATTGTGAATAATGCTGCGATGAACATAGGGATGCATGTATCTTTATGCATTTGTGTTTTCAAGTTCTTTGGATAAATACACAGCAGTGGAATAGCTGCATCACATGGTAGATCTATTCTTAATTTTCTGAGGAAACTCCATGCTGTTTTCCATAGTGGTTGCACCGGTTTGCACTCCCACCAGCAGTGTATGAGGGTTCCCTTCTCTCCACATCCTCTCCAACACTTGTTGCCTCCTGTCTTGTTAATTATAGCCATTCTGAAGGAAGGGAGGTGATACCTCATTGTGGTTTCGATTTGCATTTCCCTAATAGTTAATGATGTTGAACATCTTTTCATATGCCTGTTGGCCATCTGTATATCTTCTCTAGAGAAATCTCTGTTCAGATCTTTTGCCCATTTTTTGATTGAGTTGTTAGTTTTCTTGTTGTTGAGCTGAATGAGTTCTTTGTATATTTTGGATATTAACTCCTTATCTGATAGATGGCTTGCAAATATCTTCTCCCAATTGTTAAGTTGTCTTTTCTTTTTGTTGATGGTTTCCTTTGCTATGCAGAAGCTTTTTAGTTTGATGTAGTCCCATTTGTTTATTTTTTCTACTGTTTACCTTGCCCAGTGAGTCATGGTGTTTGAAAAAAGGCTGCTAAGCCTGATGTTGAAGAGCGTACTGCCTACGTTTTCTTCTAGAAGTTTCATCATTTCAGATCTTACATTCAAGTCTTTAATCCATTTTGAATTGATTTTTGTGCATGGTGTAAGATAATGGTCTACTTTAATTCTTTTGTGTGTGGCTGTCCAGTTTTCCCAACACCATTTATTGAAGAGACTCTCCTCTCTCCATCGTATGCTCTTAGCTCCCTTGTCTAAAATTAGGTATCCATAGATGTGTGGGTTTATTTCTGGGCTATCAATTCTGTTCCGTTGATCTGTGTGTCTGTCTGTTTTTGTGCCAGTACCACGCTGTTTTGGTTACTATAGCTTTGTAGTATATTTTGAAATCAAGGAGTGTGATACCTCTAGTTTTATTCTTTTTTCTCAGGCTTCCTTTGGCTATTCAGGGTCTTTTGTTGTTCCATATAAAGTTTAGAATTCTTTGTTCTATTTTTGTGAAAAATGTTGTTGGAACTTTGATAGGGATTGCATTGAGTCTATATATTGCTTTAGGAAGTATGGACATTTTAACTATGTTAATTCTTCCAATCCAAGAACGTAGACTATCTTTTCATTTCTTTGCACCTTCTTCAATTTCTTTCAACAAAGTTTTATATAGTTTTGGTGTATAGATCTTTCACCTCTTTGGTTAAATTTATTCCTAGGTATTTTATTCTTTTTGTTTCAATTTTAAATGGAATTGTATTCTTAATTCCTCTTTCTGCTACTTTGTTTTTAGTGTATAGAAATGAAACTGATTTTTTTATGTTCATTTTGTATCCTGCAATCTGACTGTATACATTTATTATTTCTAAAAGTTTTTTAGTGGCCTCTCTAGGGTTTTCTCTATATAAAATCATGTCATCTGCAAATAGTGACAGTTTCATTTCTTCTCTTCCAATTTGTATCCTTTTATTTCTTTTTCTTGCCTGATTGCTCTGGCTGGGACTTCCAATACTATGTTAAATAAGAATGGTGGCAGTGTGCATCCTTGTCTTCTTCCTGTTCTTAGAGGGATAGCTTTCAGTTTTTCTCCATTGAGAATGATATTAGCTGTGGGTTTATCATATAGGGCCTTTAGTATGTTGAGGTATTTTCTTTCTATACCCAAAAATCAACTGATTTGGATCCTTACTTACATCTGCAAAACTCCTTCACTTTTGTCATATAATGTAATCTAATCATTGGAGTGACATCCAATCATATTCACAGTCTTCCCCACATTCAAGGAGAGTGATTATACTGGATGTGTACACCAGGGAGCAGGAATCTTGGGTCATCTTAGAATTCCGCCTATCATTTCCATTTTAATATGCCTTTGTCTTTTCATCTCAGTTTTGCCTCTTCCTTTGGTGTTTTGCTTCCTTTTGATAGATTCTATAACATCTATACGAGTGTTGATGAGAATCCTTAGCCCTGACTAAGAGACTATTCCCTTCTGACCCTGGCTGGATTCCACTCTCTCTAGGGATCCTCCTGATTCCTGCCTGTACCTCCTACATTACATTTCTCTTATCCAAATACGGCTATGGAGAATAATCTTTCATGTTTTAGACTTTATCTTACTATTTCCAAATAATCTTTGACTATTACTTATAAATTGTTCCAACTTCCTTTTAACTCCTGTTGCAAGCTTACCCATTTGGTCACACACAAATATGAGCTCCTTTCTGGTAATATAGGCAGACAGGTGAGAGTTTTCTATGCTTCTATAACTTCCCTATCAGTTACAAGAGAAGTATGTCACCACACCAAGTTCTGTCACATATGTGAACATTTATTTGTGTGCAAGCACAGAGCACCATTATTGCTCATGCTGTAAACTCGATGGCGTCTCAGTTCTTTGTCCATTTTGTGTTCTACTGGTACCCTGCATTAAAAGTTTCTATGAGACAAAAGCAATGATGTGCTAACAGTGGGAATGACCTGACTACCCAGTTGGACTCAAGTGACTAAGAGCCCTTTTAACTAATACCCGGACACAGATACTTAGGAATTAAGCAGAGGGGCCACTCCTAACATTAAAGACCAGAAGGTGCTCTAGCTACTTAAACTGTGTCCATATAAGGAGGGAGGATGTCTCTAAAACATCTTACACAAACCGTTTATCTTGAAAACCACACATTTCATCAATGAAAACATTTTTTTAATTTCTTCCTAGTAATGGAAAATTCGGTAATTCAAACTGACCTACTCACTGTGAAAAACTGGATGTAATATTTTTTTAAAGCTTCTCAGCATCATTAGAAAATTTATAAGTAAGAAATTCTTGGGCCAAGATTTTGCAGATGACAGATATATAGAGGGGTAAGCTCAACTTTTAGGGCACTTTTCCTTTGCATGTTTGGCTAATATTGAAAAATTGGCTGTGAATATAAAAAATTGTGCCGTGCTTCTGACCATCTCATAGGACCAAGGGTACCACAATTGACCTCCAGGATCAGCCAAAGGGAATTTGCCTGATCATTTGTTTAGGACCCGGATGAGCTCATGACAAGAGTAAGGATGCACTAAACATAAATCCTCTCCATAGGAAGAAACCATCATCCTAGTCTCAACAAATTTATACAAGCAATCTTTCAAATTAACAAAATGGAACATGAGGAGACAAGACACTATGCACAAGAACTAAAGTCAAGAGAAGACAAAACAATTACAAAACTACAGAACTTCCAGATATTAGAGTAATCAGAGACACATTTTTAATTAATTTTGATTATATGTTCAAGCAAGTGAAAACAAATACATGAAAAACAAGACTGAGAATTTTAGAGAACTTGTATACAATAAAGACATAGTAGGTTTAAAAAAAACAAAGTTTAAAAGTTAAAAGTATAATAATGAAAATTACAAACTCTATGAATGTGATTAACAACTAATTAGGCATACTGAAGAGGGAAGTGCTGAACACAGAAAAAGGAATAAGAAACAAAGTGGACACAATAAAATTTGGATTAATCCATGAAGCTGGACTCCCAGAAGAAAATGAAAGAGAGTAAGTGAGAAATCAATACTTGAGGAGATAATTGGTGGGAATCCTTGAAAACTGACAAAAGAATTGAACAAGAGATTTGAGAATCCCTAAAAACCTTAAGCACGGTAAATAAAAGGAAGTATGGCTTGACCATTATCATAGCAAAACTGCTAAAAAAACAAAGCTGAAGATAAACGCTTAAAAATAGCTGGAGAAGGAAAAAGAGAGATTATCTTCAAATGACTTAAACATTGGACTGACTGTTGACTTTTCAGTTAAAAAAATGGGAGCCAAAAGTGGTTAGATGACGATATCTTTAAATACTGAAAAAAATAACTCCCAACATAGAATTTTATACCATGCGAAAATGATTGTTTTAGAATGAAGGGAAAATGGAATTTTCAGGCAAACTACATTATAGAAAATTTAATGCTAGCAAACCTGAAACAAAGTAAATATTAAAGGTGTTCTTCAGGCAAAAGAAAATCATCCCAGATGGAAGTTTAATGACTCAGATAGGCTTGAAGAGGCACAAAGATTATAAATATATAGATAAATCTTTCCACAATGAAAAAGATAACACAAAAATTTTTAAAAACTCTTCTAGAGAATAGACAAAGCAAGAGCACTCTAAATTTATGAGGCCAGCATAACCTTTGTTCCAAAACTTGTCAAGGACATAGGAAGAAAAATTATAGATCAATTGCACTATTGCATAAAGATGCAAAAATCCTAAATAAATAATATGAAACAAATACTGTGATGTGTAATAACGATTCTACATGACTACCAAGCTGATCTTATTCAGAATGCAAGATTGGTTTAATATATGAAAATTAATTGTCATAATTCATCATATTAAGACGATCTAAGAGAATAATCCTGATCATCTCCAGAGTTTCAGGAAAAAAATTAGAAAATCTAACAACTTCATAAGCGAAAGAAAGAAAGGAAGGGAGAGAAAAAAAGAGAGGGGGAGGGGGAGAAGGGATGGAGAAAGAGAGGAAGGAAGGAAAGAAGAAAACAAGCAAGACCCAAACACACCAGAATAATCCAGGAGAAACCCTGATAAAGGGTTAGGAGGTGAACATGGATAGTGAATATCACACTTATTAGTTGCTGGTTGAAAGCCCGAAGGTAGATAAAGATGGCTTCTTCTAGTCAACTTTTTACTGGAGGTCCTAGTCCAGGTCAAAAGGAGGAAAAAAAGGAAAAGTTACGCCATTTTTCAGAGGTAAAATGATTACCTACAGAGGAAAGTAAGGAGATATACCATGTTTATAGATTGGGAGTCTCAACATTTCAAAAACAATTTTCTCATAAAGATCTCAAAACTCAGTACAATCCTAATCAAAATGCAAACAGCATTTTTTGTGGAACTTGAAAAAACAATATTAAAATGTATCTGATAATGCAATAGGCCAAGAGTAGCCAAGGCATTTCTGAAGAAGAACAAAGTGGGAAGATTTCCTCTAATGGCTCCCACAATTTATTGTAAATTTACAGTAATTAAACTGGGGTGACATCAACACAAGGATAGACAAAAGGCCAATGGAATAGAGAAGCACACCCAGAAATAACATGCACATACATGCACACTTGATTCATGTTAGAGGTGAAACTACAGAGCAGAGGCAAAAGAAAGGCCATCTCGATAAACAGTGTTGATATCACTTATAAAAATAAATGAAATGTGATTCTATCTCCTACTATACATAAAATAGATTCAACAGTAAACAGCAAAACAAGCTTCAAGAAGATAATATAGGATAATATCTTCCTGTCCTTAGGGTAGAGAGAGCTCTCTTAACTAGAACACAAAAGGCACTAAGCTTAAAAGAAAAAGATGATAAATTGTTATACATTAAAATTAAAATTTTATGTTAACCTACTGAAACCATAAAAAGAGTTAAAAAGCAAGCCATAAATCAAGAGAAGATATTTGCTAAGTAAATCCAGTGGTGAAAAGACTCACATCCTTCATACAGTGAGAGCTCTCACAGATCAAGGAGAAGATGGAAGACAAGATGGTGGAAGGACTGACGGCCATGGCTGGTGCCACTTGCTCTGTTTAGTATTGTGCGAGCACCTACTGATGGTGATTTTAAAGTTCTCTTGCTTCTGGTTACATGTCTGCCATGCTCTGGAACCTTCTTTTTCAGACTCTTCTGGTCAACCTGTCTTCTTCTCACCCTGGAACCCATTGCAAGCCCCGCTAACTCCTACCAACTTTCTCCTCCTTTCTCTGTCACATCCAACCCTGCAGCTTATTCCATGGCTTATTTTTCCAGATTTGATTCCTGATAAGCAAAATTCCAGCCTTGAGAGTTCCTAGTGAAACCCTTTTCTCTCTTGAAATGCTATTGTTTTACCATAGAATTTTCAAAGTCTGGTATGAAATTCGAAGCTGAGCAAAGGCTCCATGCTTTAGGTGGTCTTCCTTATCCAGGGCAGCAAGCCGAGACTTTTGGTTGAGCTCTCGTGACAAAACGGAGGAGGGAAAATGCGTGAAGTGATGTTTCAAATGACCACAGTACTACACTTGCTTTCTGGAACGTGTTCTACCAAATGCCATCAGTCTGCCTGACTTCCAAGCTGAGTTTGCCCTCATTTCCCTGACTCTTGTCATCTGCAACGTCCATGGAAAGAAGGCAGCACCTGCTACGGCGGTTAGCAGACCTGATTTTGGTCCCAGCTTGGTGATGACCTCTCTGTATCTCAGTAACTTCATCTCTAAAATGGTGGCAATGAAATCCACCTCTGAGACCTCTCACCATGACCAATGATCTAAAGTACGGGGTAAACCACTTGGTCCCTCCAGTGTGGGGGACACGGGGCAGGGATGCCTCCCAAATACAGCCCCCCAGCTGGTCCTGGGTGCCCACCTTGAGGTCTGACTTTATTGTATTCCACCCAACACTACAAAACATTAGCAAGTCATGTAGATTTGTTGAAGATGACAAAGACAGGTTTTTTAAAAAGGAGGATAATACCACATGCAGCAAAACGTCTGTGTCCCCATCACGTAAGTCTCCACCCCAAATGGCTTTCCAGTGGCCAGCAGCTTCCTCCTCAAAGCCCCTCTCCCGTCCCTGCCCCCACACACTGCTGGCTGCATACCCCGTGGATGGTCAGAAAGAATGATCCAAAACATGGAAATAAGGCAAAGAGGTAGGCACCGTGATCTCTCAATGTCATATGGGGGCAGAGGCCACCCAAAAATAATCTAGAAAAATGTACTGAGTTTAACTGTTTCTCGTCAATTAAATGCCTCACATATGTGAAGTTGCCTATTAACTTGTAAATGTTTGCCTGTTAGAGATGTTAGTAATTTCTCTCTGCTGGAACATAAATTCCAAAGACTGTGGCCCTGTTGGACTTGAGCCGCTTTTGTGCTCCAGCCACGCCCGTATCCGTAGTTAGCTTCTTCAATGCTCCTTGAATCTGGTGTAACATCTGATTGGCTCACCCATTAATTAAAGGGTTAATAAAACCTTTGACCTGTGCTTATTTTATATTTACTTGAGAATAGTGACTTCAACTCTTAGAAAATTGTATTCTAATATCCTTTACTTAACATAAATTAAAAAGCAAAAAACCTTGAAATTAGCCTTTTCACCTCCATTCCTAAAAAGCAGTTCCTCAACCACTTTTGGTTTTAAAAATAGCCCTTGCTGATGCCGGCTCTCTTTGGGGGGTCTTCAGTGCTTCGGCAGCAAGGGGGAGAAGTGTTCTCCTTATCACGGTCTCACTGTTTTCTTGGTCGTGGGTGAGTATCCTGTGACGTTAACGGGTCTTCCCTTCCTAAGCCCCCTTGTCCCCTGTACTTATTCCCTGCTCATGGTCCCTCCCTTCCTCAACTGACAGGCTGCGCTTCCACTCCCCTCTCGCATTTTTGTGGCCCCCACTCTTCTATTTGACATTACACATTGCCAGTCAGCACTGGTAGCTCAGGAAGTCACTCATTTCAGGTTCAAGGCAAATGATCCACACACTTGCTCTTTATAGAGCTCTCTTTTTTTTTAGTTTAAAAAAAATTATTTATTTTTGTTTTTAATTGCAGCAAAATATACATAACATAAAACTTACCATCTTAACCATATTTAAGTGTACAGTTCAGTTATGTTATGTATAGTTTACTGCAATTAAAAATAAAAGTCAGGATAACCTAAGTCCTTGACCTCCAGGTGACACGGATCCAGCTTCTAGGAAGTAATGGAAAGCTCTATGGCTACGTGAAATTGCCAAACCACAGGCAGTGGCTGCAAAGCATCTACAGCCACAGAACAGTTGGATATCCGTGGGAACCGCCCCTACCCTATAGTGCGAGTGTGTGCGTGTGTGCATATGTGTGTGTGTGTGTGTGTTTCAACTTCCTAACCTGGAGCTGGGGTAGGGGTAAAATGAGTTTCGTGTGTGTGGTTGAGTCTATTTCTTCAAACATTCTGAATGATAATTAGCTTTGATTTTTACATCTATTCATAATGATAGCAGAGGGCAACACATAACAGAAAGGGGGTTGCAAGCTCTCCACTTAGCAATTAATTCTATTATTAAATGCTAAGAAAAAAATAAGTGCCTGCCAGCTGTAGCTTTATTATGTTTTCCCAGAAATAATAATGAGAAGTCTGTGGAAGTATATTATTTATTTCTCCTTTTCTCCCCTACCCTTGGAGGAGAAGAAAAAACCCATGAGTGGTTGCTCCTTCCATGTGAAAATGAAATGATTCCGCTATGAGAAGGTGGCTTGGACAGAGCATAAAGACGGAGATCGGTGTCCAGGGGAAAGCTTCTTTGTTTTATTTTTACTTTCTTTTAAAATGGAGCATCTACTCTGGGCCAGAACCTGTGCTAAGCAAGATGGGGAGTAAAAATTATAGAGTCCTTGGAGCTTCCTTTAGAAGAGTTCGCAGCCATCTACGCACCTGAATTAAACCGAAATAAGGTGAATGCCAGAGTAGTGAAATAAACAGTACCCCGGGAGCACAGAAGAGAGGGGTTAGTTGGTAATGATGTCTGAATTTTGGTAGAGATGTGAATCATCAGTCAAGAAATAGCTATTGAGTTCCTTCTGCTGGCATCACACCTGGTGGGTAGCGGGTTCCAGATCGATATGAATTGACTTTGAGTCTGACCTAGATGCCTGCTGCAATCCTCACCACATGATGAAACAGGGAATGGGCCTCATCCTGCCTCCCCATTCACCCATCATGTTCACTATATGGGAAGCAATGGGTAGCGTGCCCCGCAAGCTGAGAGGTGCTCATCAGTGTTTGCAAAAGTGAAGCAAGTTCAAACTCAGAATTATTAATAATTTAGGCCAAACACCCAGAGACTTAGGTGAACACTGTTGTAATTGCCTGGGAAGTAAATAGAAAATGGACATATTTGGAATCATGTGCCCTTGAGCTAACTGGAACCTGACACCCTACGTCAACTAGTTGTGTGACCTCGGGTACACTGCACACCCCTCTCAGCCTGAGGCTTGCTATCTATAAAATGGGTGGAACAGTGCCTCATTTACAGGGATATTATGAAAATTAAATAGTATGTGGAAGAACGTCCAGCATAAGGTAATTTTTCAATAACGATTTCTTTTTTGAAGTCTCACATTGCTATTGTGGTTTAAAAATCAGGTTTGTGTTGAATAGAACTTGGCTTTTCCATTCATTTTCTTCCATATCTGGGAGATAAGCTGTGTGGGTGCTGCAAAAAAAATTGTCTTCAGTGAAGAAACTCAGGCATCCACACCTTAAATCCCTTAATTGAGAGTATTTCCTCCTCCAGTTGGCCCAATCCAGTGACCTCAATGACCTCCATCATGAGAGCTTGTAAATGAGTCAGGAACATCTAATTCTCTCTGATTCTAATCCAACCCGTGGGATAGAAACCTCCGTGTCACTGCCTGATGTGTGAGTGTCACTGTGTCCGTTTAAGCAGAAGATGCTCTAAATGAGGTCTTGTGAGCTAGCAACCCCTGGGCAAAATTTGTCCTGAGGATATTTTTGGCAGGCCCAGCATTTCGTGTTTTGTTTAAAATCAAATGTGCACGTCCTTGTGGCAGGGGTGGGGCCCTCTTCACTTTGCCATAGGCTTCTTACCTTCTGTGCCTCAGATGGAGTTTGGTTCACATGGGATGTCACCTGCTGGCTCCTGTAGGCCATCTGAGCTTGTGACCACTACTTTAAACGATGCCCACATCTAGTCTGGTAATACAGGAGGCTGCCTATACGGGTTTGGGAGAGGATCAATTTAGTGCAAAGACAACAGTCTCCAAATTAATCTCCTTACCCCATGTCTCTCTCCCTTTAATGCCTCCTCCCCAGTGAAAGTGATTGATCCTTCAGAAAGAGATTTATTGATTGTATCACTTCTCTACTTAAAGTCCTGCAAAAGTTCTGTATCATGCACAGTTCCAGGCTCCCTGCTCCCCCTCATGCCCTGCTAGTCCATGCTTCGGCCACACCGAACAACTTTGCAAATCCAAACATGCCCTCAGCATCCGTAACCACACACCTTTGCAAACAGCCCTTCCTCTGCTTGGAGTGCCCTTCTCCGACTTTCTCGGTTAACAAGCCTCCCTCAAGCTATGATCATAAGCATTGCAAAGTGTTTCCTACTTGATGGACCAAGAAGTCAAAGGCTTTGTCCTCTGACTTCTCAGAAGAGCCTTTGTTTTCTCACATTACGGCTATTTTTACTTTTCATCCTCTTCATAGTCCATGTTTCTTGAGAGAAGATATCTCTGCAGTATCTTGTAGCAAAGGGCCTGGCGCCCACAGTGCTTGTGGCAGACGCAGCTCGTTGCCCACCAGCTCTCCATTCCCCCTTCTCTCCCGCCTCACAGAGCCCAGTTCTGTTCAGACCAGATGTGCGCTCAGCTGCCAATGTGGCCAACTAGCGTCCTGACCAAAGAATCGCAGACAGAACACTTTGTCTAAAGGCTAAGCCTTCTTAGGAGAAAGCCCTTTGCCCTTTAGTCAGGAATGCGGGTGCTCTGCCTGGCCGTGCTGCACTCAGCCTGCCGTCACAGAACAAGAAGCCACAGCCAGGGGCTGAGTGCAGGAAGACGAGGAGCGGGGCCCCCGACCAGACGCCTGAGCAGTTACACCAGGCTTGGCTCTGCCCTCCAAACTGCTGACTTGATAAAATATCCCACTGTATATTTAAAGAGTACTAGTTGAAGTTTTAGGTATTTGCAGTCAAATACTTTCTCAACTGATACAACGGTCAGTACCTTTTACTGAAGAAATGCTTTGTGTGGTCACTCATTCAACAGCAATAGATTAAGCATCTGTGATTCTGGGGGCAGAAAACAAGACCAAGTACCTACCTTCGGGGGGTTTACATCCAAGTAGGGGAGACAGACAGTGAACCACCGTGTGAGTAAATGTATCACAATAAAACTTCACGTCAAGTAATCACAAGTCCTATGAATAAGCAGGATAAGGCAACGGAGAGTGACACGAGATAGAAGGTGGATTCACCTGGGGAGGCAGGGGACACAGAAAGGACACTCTGAAGAAGTGACATGTGAAGTCAGAGAATGAGCTCTGTTTCTCATCAGGAACAGCAAATACAATTGGTTTGAGGCAAGAATCTGTTCCGGGAAGAGCAAGAAGGCCAGCGAGTCTGGACAGCAAAGCACGAGAGAGAGAGAGTGGTGGAAGATGCCACCAGAAAGAAACCCCAGGATCAGGGGATGCAGACAGTGGGACCACAGATTCCATCAGGGATTAGCTTCTATAAGTAATTAGAAGACAGGAGCAGGGGGCGGGTTGTGATGGGCTGTGTTTAATGATTTGATTTACCTTTTCCAATGATTATTCTGCTCTCTGGAGAACTGGTTGTGGGGGGAGGCAACATTGAAAGCAGGAGACGAGTCCAGTGGCCATTCAACTTGTCTAGACAAGAGATGATAGCAATGGTGGAAAGTGGTCCTATTAGAGCTGTCTTATGGAGGTAGAACCCATAAGACTTACAAATTTGGGGTTCAAGGAAAAAGAGTCATCAGAGGTGACTCCCAGATTTTGGCCCTATCTCTTGTGAGAATGTTGGTGATGTTTTCTAAGATGAGAAAGAATTGAAGGCATCAAAAGTTATTTGCATATGCTGAATGTGAGATACCAATTAGGTATTCAAATAGAGATGTCAGGTAACAAGTTAGAACTCAGGGGACAGTTCAGGGCTGGAGATGGAATTTGAGGATTCATCAGCCCATGATGACATGGGACAGGATGAGGTCACCTAAGGAGTTAGGATGATTAGAAAAGAGAAGAAGGATGAGGGGAGTCCTAGGGAACACTAACCTTCAGTTGTCTAGGAGAGAATAAGCAGCTAATAAAGGAAAGATCAGTGAGATAAAAGAAAACAAGTGAGTTCAGCGTCCTGGAAGGCCAGTGAAGAAAGTGCTTCAGGAATAAAGAACGAAATCCCTTTGTCCGGTCGAATAGATGAGGATTGAGAATTGATCATTGATTCCTTGACAAAAGTACCTTTGTGGAGGGATGGGGACCAAAGCCCGATAGGAAATGGTTCAGATGTGCGTGAAAGGCGAGGCAGTAGAGAAGCAAGTGCAGACAATCTTCTCAAGGAAGTACGCCATCAAGGAGAGAAAAGAAAGAAAGTGGTGCTCAGAGGGATATGCGAGATCTAAGTGTTTTTCTTATTAGTAAAAAATATTAAAAATGTTTTCTACTGATGGGAATGATCCAGTAGAAAATGTAGTAATGATGATGCAAAGGAGAGGGCACGATTTCAGAGCAAAGTCTTTGAATCAGCAGAAGAGGATGAGATCTAACGCACAGGAGCAAGGTCTGCTCATTCGCTGTAACAGGAGAGTACCTAGAGGTGGATGCAAGTAGATTCATGCATTTGATGTTGGGATGGCGTATTAGATATTGCCTAGTGATGGGGAGGGGGATGATGGATGGATGGATGGGTGAATGGATGGGTGGATACTGCTATATTTTCTAACTCAAAAAAATGGTGCATTCTATAATTTGTCTCAGTGGAGCAAATGACCCCACCACGTTATGAGCCCCCAAATTATCAAACCACATTTGCAAACAAAGAAGTTTTGAAAGAAGAATCTTCTGACTTAAATCTTTTAAGGTATTTCTAAAACAGACAAATATTCTGTTTCCTGAGGTCTCCACTTCATCTCCTCTGACAGGAGGTGCAAAGATATAGGTGTGAAGGAGAAGAAAGGTGACTGGAATGGAATTGTAAACAAAATAAAACTCCAAAAGAAAAGAAAAATGTGCTGAGACTTCAGGGCTAGGTAATTTTTTTATTGTTATTCTCAGTGGAATGTTCCACAACTAGACGTAGTGCCAATACATTTCCTAAATAGAGCTTTGAAAACATTCTAGAGTAAAATCGACCAAATTAGCATTTTATGATTATTTCCGAGAGTGAGAAAAATTATGCTGTATGGTTTTGTGGAATAAATTAAAAAATGTTTATTGAGTTTTAAGGAGATTTGTGTTTCAAAATAACTTCGAGTTCATGGACAAGTTGGGAAATATGAAGTTTTGTGCAGGAAAATTCCTTTCAATGAACCAATAGCAAGAGTAAGCTGAAGGGAATTTCTCAAACTTTCAATGAATTTTTGGAGGAAAAAGAATCTGGATAAACTCAACATAATACACTTGAAACAACTGGTTGATTATAGTGGGAATCTAGTCGTAATTACCCAAATATAAATTCAAATCCCAACTCTATCATTTATTAGTTGAGTGATCGATCATAACTGTGAACTTCAGGTTGCTGATTTGCAAAATGGGATGAATATTAACATAATCGATTTTTGTGAAAATTTAAAGAATTCACCTATGCAAAGCACCTGGCAGACTGCGATATATTGTGGGGACTCAAAAGCTGCTTCCTCTTTTATTATCTTTCTTTTATTTACTTTGTTTTTTTTTCTTGCTTCTATAATCCCACCACCAGCAGAAGCGTTGATGTACATAGACAATGTTCTCATCCATCTCCTTCTCTGAGAATCGATTTCATCTTCATGTTTCCCACACAGCAAAAGATACACACACACCCCCTAAAGCACCAAGGCATTGCCCTTGCTTTTCAGATAATTGTTTTGACAGAAGGAAAAACTTTTGTTTTCTCTTTGACCATGTGACTTTGAGTTCTGGAAGCATTCAACCCTGGCTGATAACTTCCTGGTATTTTAATGTGTTGCACTGAAATTATGAAAAATCACTCTTTAGTAACTTCCACTGATGTAATAAAGAGAAAGACTCTATTTTTTATGACAGCTGACAGCTTTCCAGTCTTGCCCTCCCCTTTCCTCTTTGCCTCACATCTGGGCAACCTGATAAGAACCTGTACTGATCATCACTTGGCCAATGGACATGTCAAATGATATAAAAGCACCTGCCTGGGAGGGCAATAGCATGCATCTAACCCTCATCCCCCGTAAAAACCCAAAGCCTCTCTCCTGCTCCCTTGCTCTTTTTTCGCTCTTGACCTTCTTCTGGGGGAAAGCTTTTCCTGTAGACTATGTGAGCAGTAAATTTTATTTTACATCCATTGGTGCTTAACATCCATAAAATCCCAGGTGGGGGCTGTCCGGTGAACTGCAGGAGATGTTAAGTGCCCCCCAAAACCCTGCTGATAAAACATCTGGTACCCATCTTTCCAAGTGTTATATTAATAATTAACCAAACATCCGTTCATTCTGCCAGCCACAGGGATTTTTCACGTGCTGTTTCCTCTGTCTCCAATATTCTACTACAGAACCCTCCTCCTCTCACTCTTCCTTCAGATGAACTTGACCCTCTCCCTTTAAGGAAACCTTACTTGACTTTCCCAGTCCACTCAGATTCCTTTGTCACAAATTCTCATAGATCTCTTTGCACTGAGATTACAATAAGTGGTAACTACGTGTGTAGCCAGGCCTGGTGGGCCAGCAGTTAAGATTCAGCGCTCTCACCACCACTGCCTGGATTTGTGTCCTGGTCAGGGGACCACACCACCCATATGTCAGTTGTCATACTCATGTGACAGCTGCGTGTTGTTGTGATGCTGAAAGCTATGCCATCAGTATTTCAAATACCAGCAGGGTCACCCATGATGGACAGGTTTCAGTGGGGCTTCCAGACTAAGAGAGACTAGAAAGGAGGACCTGGCTACCCACGTCCAATAAAACTGGCCATGAAAATCCTGTGAATAGCAGCAGAGCTTTGTCTGATAAAGCGCTGGATGATGAAAGGATGACACAAAAGACCAGGCAGCGCTCCACTCTGCTGTGCACTGGAGCGCCAGGAGTCAGAATCAACTCGTGGGCACTAACAACGACAAATTACCTATGTATTAGTATAAACATTTGATTATTTTCCCTCCACCATTTGATTACTAGCTCCATATAGTGGGGGCCACCTCTGATCACGCTTCCCCATCGTTTACCCAGCACACGACGCAGTACTTGGCATATGAATGAGTAAGCAAACATTTTTTGCATTAGGCATTAGAATACATCAATGCCTCGGCTAGACATTGTCCCTGTGCCTCGTGTGTGTACATGTGTGTTTCCACACACACGCACACATATCCACATAATAAATCACAGTGAGTTCCTCACTCTCTTGCACAGAGCTCAAACACCTTCCTCGGGCGAGCTTCAGGTCGGCCCCAGAAACTCAGGCAAGAGAAGCAGCAGAGGGAAATTCTTTTTTAAATGTATGTTTCAGAGGCAGATCATTGTTGTGGCTCCTCATTTAGCCATTTACAGGTTGTGTGATTTGAGGTGAGTTGCTTAACTTTGGTGAGAATCAGTTTCTCACCTATAAAACAGGGATTATAACTCCACACTCCAGTGTGGTTGTGGGGACTTGAAATTATATGTGTAAAGCACTCTCCAATGAAACTTATAAAGCAAGTCTTTAATAAATTGTGCCTGTTTTAATTATGCAAATTAGTCCGTTGGTAGGTTAATTTGCGTAGCAGTCCAGAACCAAAAATCAAAAGTGGGCAGTAACAAGCAGCCTCCAAGGGACCGGATCAAATCAAATATTCACATTCGTGGAGCTCACGCTTCCTTTCAGAATTCTTTTTTAACTTATATATAAAAACTTCTTAAAACTCAGTTCTCTTTTATAAACTTAAAAACTTCATTTCTTTTTATTGATATTTGAAAGTGAAATAAAATCAAACTTCAGAAATTCAGATGAGTTTGCCCTGTGATCTGCACATCCCCTCTTCTGCGCTCTCCAGATCTCTGCTCTAAATTGATACTGCTTTTCAACAACGATCATCTCCAGATGCATATCAGTGGAGAGAAGCAGAGACAGCACTGATGACATTTCTAAATGGGATGTGTTGGTGCACAGATCTCTCAAATGCAGTCACTCCCACACTTAATTTCTACCCTTCAATCCTAACGTTTCCTGAACTAAACACCCTGTGGCCTCGCCTGTTCCACATTCTTGTTCCCAGCTGTCCCTGAGCGTCAGGCAGGCCTGGAAGCCTTTTCCTCTTTCCTGAAGACAGTGGGGCTGCACCCTCTTCTGGTAGCCTTACCCTCTTCCAGTAGCCGTCTGCTGGGTCTGCAAACTGAACACCACTGCCTGGAGACTGCGACCAGGGGAGCATATGGCTTCGTCCTGGATGGACTTAGTAAGCTGGAGCTGAACGTTCAAGTTTTGCTACAAGAAGAGTGTGTGACTCAGAGCCAGAAGGGAAGCAGCAGCCTCGGTTCCACCTGAGGGGTTGGTGTGGGGCCAGGTTCTGTTGTAGCTCCTGTCCATTGTCGCTCATCTGTGGATTCGCCTTGTGGGCTTGGGGCAGCAGCCAGGCCCCAGGCTCTTCCAACTCCTGTCCCATCTTCCCTCCAGCTTCTCTGAGTCCTGGGCCAGGAGCACATGCAGCCCCAAGGTGAAGGGCCCAGCGGATCTGCATCCCCATCACGAGATTGGAGGGGGTGGGAGACGTGGGTCCGTTTGTCCTTGCTCTCTCTCATTTCACGTCCATCTTTCCTTCTCAACCGCCAGCCCTGCTGACTTCATACTCAACACCAGACACAGAAGCAGACTGCTTCACGAGCTCCAACAATCGCATGAGCTCAGTTGCAAATCCTGTAGTTATACCTATGTGAGATACAAGAAGTCCTTTATCTGTATCTCTCGTAGTGATTCTGCTTCTCCAGTCAAACTTTAAATAATTACGTGTCTGGAGAATTCCACATGTATGGGATGTTGAGAGCTTGAGAAGGGTCATTAAGGGAGAGACATTGGAGCATCCCCACAAAAGCATGTTCAGCCATGTGTGCTCTAATAAGATGGCCCTTTGCTGTGACCCCAAAAGTCATCCAGGAAGATACACAGTTCTTGCTGTGAATGCATTAATGGTGGAATCCATCAAGAGGAAAATTATGGTGTCTAGGTCAGTTGGAAGATGAGAAGTCTAAATAGCAGAAGCTGACACAGAAAAAGGTAGAGAGAGGTAGCCATGAGGAAGTAAGGTAGATGATTGACAGGTGTTACGGGGAGGGTATTGAACATAACCAGGTTTTGGAATTGGGAATATTAGGTCAAGATGGCCATATCTTTCTGGAACAAATAAATGCCAAGGGTCATGTGAGTCACATTTGTTTCTCAACCTCTTATGCCCAATGAGTCATGTGTATATCTAGTTTTGTACAACATCTTGACTTGGCCCCTGCTTCCCATCTCTGTCCAGTCCCTCATTGCCTCTCATCTGAGCCACCGTAAGAGCAGCTGAACCAGCTCCTCACCCACTCTGCCTGCCTCCTCTCCATCCTCTTCCCCACACAGTGCCCCACTTCACATTCTCTCAGTGCAGCCATAGTCATGCCAGTCAGTTCAGTAACCTTTGACATTCCCTATTTTCTACTCGGTATGCCACAGTTCCTGAGGTGGCGTGACTTGTCTCAACCTATATTTCCAGCCTCTCTTCCAAGGACAGCCCTATAGGAAGCCTGTTGTGCTCAAATTGAACTCAGTGTGACTTTTGCCTAGAACCCTTGATATCAATATTTCTCCATGACCAAAACTTACCTGTTGTTCAAAGGAAAATACAGATGACTCCTCCAAGAAAACTTCCCAAACGCACAAGGCCAGAAGCCATTTCTCTGAAAATCCATGATATTTTACCACTTCTAAATTATATTGTAGTTATTTACATATTGTTTTTATTAGACTATGGGATCCTTAAACTCAGGGCTCTACAGCACTCAGTTCAGTCCTTGGCATAAAATTGGTGCTCTATAGGTGTTAGTTGAAAAAATGAGACAATATGGTATCGTTTCTCCAGTGGGTTGTGGCTGCAAGCCTAGTGCACCCACTCTCTTAGGGAGAGCAAAGTTGTTTTAGTCTTATTTTACTTGGGTATTTTTTAAAAGAAACACCAGTGTCCTCCCTGACAATAGAACCCAACATCATCTATTTACTATAACGCAACACTCTCTACATAATAGAATCTAAATGGCTTTAAGCTCGAATCAATTTGATGTCGTAGACTATAGTCGTCTTTTCCAAGTAAAAGGAGATTAAGTTAAACACAAATCCTTATTCTTTGAGTCAATCGTTTGCTGAGCCATATAAACTAGACTTTTTAGCAGACAAAAAGCAAAGGCATGCAGGGGCCAGCCCCATGGCTGAGTGGTTAAAGTTCCATGTGCTCCGCTTTGGTGGCCCAGGTTTGCAGGTTTGGATCCAGGGCAGGGACCTACACCACTCATCAGCCATGCTGTGGAGGCATCCCACATACAAAATAGAGGAAGATTGGCACAGATATTAGCTCAGGACTAATATTCCTCAATTAAAAAAAAAAGGAGGAAAACTGGCAACAAATGTTAGTCCAGGGCCAATCTTCCTCACCAAAAAATAAAAAACAAAAATCAAGTGCATGCATGTGTCAACTATCACAGTTATCTGCATACAGTATGACTTCTGGAACGTCCTTTCCTCTTATTTATTCTCCTCTATCCTTTGAGCCTTAGTTTCCACCTCCTCTGAGAAGCCCCACTGCTGAACACAGGAACGATAGTTGAGGCTCTCCTTTAAATACCAAAGCACCTGATGGGTGTCAATCATTTTTTACTTGCCACCATTCTGTAGCAAATTATATCTGTCAGTTACTCATTCCACTAATCGTTATAGAGAAATGATTATGTGCCAGGGCCTTCCAGACTACTGGAGGGAGCAAATAAGTAATAATATTTACAAAGCATTGTGCCAAACATTATACAAGGATACGCACAGAGAAATGCGGGGTTGGAGAAGTAGATACTTAATCAGGTCTTGGAGTGAGAGAAGATCACAGATGAATTTGCTTTATTAAATTTACTAGAATTAACTGTATAAGTACTTTAATGTCAGAATAATAGTAATAAAGAGATATCATGTTTTGAACTTTTAAACTTACATCATGAGTATACTTTAGTTCCTTGGAAGTACAACTTAGTCATTTATATCTTCTTTGCTCCTCCAGTACCTAATACAGTGCATGGCAAATAATATTTCATCAGGATCTGTTGAATGAAAAGCTGACATTATAAAATTTCACTATGAATTCCACTGTGAGGTATCTTGTATATTTTTTCCCAGAAATAAGGAATACAGTAAAACGCAAATAAAGTGACAGTTCAGTTATCCTCTGAAACACAGCTGGCTACAGGGAAAAGTGGTAAAATTCATCCGGAAGCTTCTCTTACTAAACCCTTTTGTCCTTCATTAATGTACTCTTTTCAACTTGTCCTCCTTCCTTATACAACGACCGTGCTTTAAGTAGCTTTCCTCTTGCCCCTTCCATGCCGAAACTACTTTCAAAAAATATCCTCGTATATGTCATGTCTCAGGAAGAGTGGAGATATTTTACGTATATTTGACCTCAGGAAAATGGGTGAGAAGAAATCCAGCACGGAGTTGGAGAAGTATTCGGAGGAATCAACAGACATTTGGTTTCCTCGAAGATTCACCCCAAGAGTATAAATGCTGAGTATCATCCATCCTGGAAGCACATTTTTGTGGGTTGAATTGTGTCCTCTGAAAAGACATGTTCAAGCCCTAACCCCAGCATCTGTGAACATGACGTCATTTGGAAATACAGTCTTTGTTGATGTGGTTCATTCAGATGAGGTCACACTGGATTGGTATGGGCCCTAAATCCAGTGTGGCCAGTGTCCTTATATGAAGAAGACAAGAGACACAGACACAGACACAGACTCCGGGAGAAGTCATTGAAGATGGAGGAGAGATTGGTGTGACATGTCTACAGGCCAAAGAGTGCCAAGATTTGCAGAAAACCACCAGAAGCTGGAAGAGGCCAGGAAGGATCTTCCCCCAGAGCCTTGAGAGAGAGCGTGGCCCTGCCAACAACTCGATTTGAGACTTCCGGCCTCCAAAACTGTGAGAAAATACATTTCTATTGTTTTAAGCCATCTAGCATCTGGTAATTTGTTACGGTGGCTCTAGGAAACCAATACAAACATCAACTGTCAAACACATAACCTGAGTGTGCTCAGATCCCCGTTCACTGAAAAGGGCCCACGCTATTGTGCCATTACTAGTATCACGGTTGGTGTCACAAAGAAAAAGCATCTGATCACACAGAAAACTACGTTTTCACCCCATCAGCAGTCAGACCCTTTAAATAATCCCCCTTTTTTTTTTTAAGAGAAATGCATTCACTCTGACTCATTCATTCAAGAAGTATTCACTGAGTGCATACTTTATTCCACCACTGTTCCAAGCACTGAAGATACATCAATAAACAATAAACAAGTGAGAAGGAACACCCCTGCCTCACGAAGTTTACATGCTAGTGGTGGTTGATAAGAAACTTTGGTTTTTAGGCATAATCAAATTGACAGCTCAAGTGCTTTGTCAAATTTCTTTTTTATTCAATTTTGATGTGGAACTCTAATCAGCTTAACAAATTTTATGACGATTTATGGAAAGGTTTGATGTAGGTCTGTAGAGTGGAATAGGTGTCCACTGGTTCTGGAAAAAAAAGGAGGGGGTTCTACAAAGTGTCGAAGACATTCTATCACAAGAGAAGAGGAAAGGTCCTCAACGCTTTCTGTGTGTTTTCCCTACTCTCTCCCTAAAGATGGAAAATTGTTTAATATGCTCTTTCTGGCCAAACACCTGTCAAATTCCTATTTTTACTTGATTTTAATTAAGAGCAAAAACTAATACCCTTTTAATTAATTGCACATCTTCTCTCCACAATCCCTCTGCTGCTTCTTCCTCCACTAGATAAGCCCCGAACAGAATCGCCGTAGAATTGAGGAAACTATTAGTCTGGGACCACGAGGATAGTAAACACAGAGCCTCACAAACACTTAAGTATTCAAATTTATTCACATGACCTTAATTAGTAATAATTCTAATTTAGTTTGAGTCGGCCATCTTGAAAAATATGCAGTTTGTTCAGCAAGAACCCACCAACCTCCTCCAGTGGTTTTCCCGTCATATGTGAATCATTAGGACTAAAGAAGGAGCCAAATCTCCCTTTAACGACCCCTCTTCCTCATCCTCTTGTTACTGGGTGATGGAGCATCACGTGCACGGCATATCTCCTCTCCTGCCTGGCCTTCTCAGTGAACTCACCAAATACCGAGAGGCACTGCGTACGATGCCATATTTCATCTCTGTGTACGCCAACGTTCTTTTTGTCCACCAGTTTCCATAGCTCTGTACCTCTCCCTCACTGATCACTAAAATCAGCCACTCATTTTTAATTCTTTTACCTTCTAAACGACTCTCATATCCTTGCCTCTCTTCTTCCCATTCCTCAAGTTGTTCAAGACTGTCCTGACCGATTTCCAAACCATCTTCATAACATGCCACCTAGAGGTCTTTCTAAAATGCAAACATGGTCAGGGTTTTGTTTGCCCGTTTGTTCATTTTCCTCAAACCTCTGAATGGCTGCCATGGTTCTCAAGACGGGCCCAAGCCTCTGACGAACAGAGTCCGTTTTGATCTGACTCCTAACACTTTCCTCACTCCATTTTCTTTTCTTTCTTTTTTTTTGAGGAAGATTAGCCCTGAGCTAACATCTGCCGCCAATCCTCCTCTTTTTGCTGAGGAAGACTGGCCCTGAGCTCACATCCGTGCCCATCTTCCTCTACTTCATATGTGGGACGTCTGCCACAGGATGGCTTGCCAAGCGGTGCCACGTCCCTACCTGGGATCCGAACCCGTGAACCCCAGGCCACAGAAGCAGAAGGTGTGAACTTAACCCCTGCGCCACCAGGCCGACCCCTTCATTTTCCTCCACTTCTGCACAGACAGCTGCACTCCTGCCATTTCATACTGGGCTAGTGGAAGCAGACACTGCCATGTGGCCTGGACCTCCTGTAAGCACTGAGGCGCTCATTTCCCCAGATACTTGGAATGTTGGTAACTGACAGCTTTCAGCTAAATCCCTCTCCAACAACTGTGCCCAGCCAAAGAGAGCCACCTAGATTAAAGTAGTGCCATTTAGAGGTAGGGGCAGTGACCCTTGAGAGTGCTCAATGTCGGGGCCTGAAACCCTGGCCCCTAGCTCTAAGGAGGGTAACTCTGAAGGGCAATTCCGGTCTCAGAGCTCTCTTTGGGAATTGGCTTGGATTGCAACTGCATCACAGTTCACTGGCCCCCTCTGACCAACCCTACTTCCTCACAGCCCCATAGATGATCCTGGGGGAAATCCCCAAGATGCACCACATGCACGTCTGCATTTCAAAGATCTGTCTCCTGGAAACCTAGCCAAAGTCACTCATGATTGCTATATTATATTATACACGTTCTCACTTCCAGGTTCGTAGATGGTATTTAGCCTAATGCCCTTCTCCCACTTATCCACGCTTTTTCTTCCAAGGTCTTCTCGATTCCTCCCTTTGCCCCCTAGAAAGAGTTGATCATATGCTGCTTGTACACAGCTGCAGGTAATCATTTGATGTCTGTTTTTCCTCCTTCCCAAGATGGTAAATTCCTTCAAGACAGACAACCTATTTTCTTCTTGGTATCTTTCATGGTTAGGCTACTGCCCATCACAGAGTAACGGCTCAACAAACATTTGTCATGTGAGTAAATGAGTGAATGATCCTCCAGCTGGAAGAGTTCAAGGCTTTTAGGAGTGGAACCCACTCGGCTTAGGACAAGAGGGCAGAAATCTGCTGTCTCTCCAAGCAAATCAATGCGTTGACTAATCAATTGGCCTTGAAGGATACCTAAACACTTGAGTAATGAGAAAGTCACTTAATTAAGACTTAGCTTGGGTTAAGTGGGAGCATAAGTCATTATGCTCATTCTGTCTTAGGGAACAGAGAGGTTGAAAGCATGGTCGCTGTTTATTTGAATTAATTCATTGATTCAGTTATTGATTCAAGTGATGATGTCAGGTGTGGTGCTAAGTCAGGCGCAAACTAAATCTCATGCACGCCCTGCGAGCGTGAACTAAATAGATCACAGTGCAAGGTCGAGGGATAGGGGCCACAGCAGGAGGACGTGTAAAAATCTACAGACCCAATAGATCTCATTAGGCAAGTCACCAATCCTGTCCAGGCCTTAAAGTAGAAAGCAGGTCAGCTCTCCTCGGACAGTGCGCGATTCTGACTGAGACTCTCTCCTTGGTAAGTATCCTGTTACGTCTCGCATTAGAGGTTGTCAGGTCTTCATAACAACTCATGTAATACTGAGTCAAGAGTGGAGAGGAGGAGACAGAGGTATGGAGAATGCGCTCTCAATACAATCCTGCAGGAGTGGAGAAGAGACGGACCAGAAGAGGGTGGGTGATGACTGGAGAGCTAAGACATTTGACCAAAGCCCTGAGAGCTCAGCTGGTGGAAGGCACTGCCCACTGGTGCAATGGAAGCACCTGCCAAATACGGGGCTTTGGGCAGGGTGACCTTAGATTCAGTCAGCACTGAAACTGTTGCTGTAGAGTGGCGCTTGTCAAAGCGTAGTACACGGGCCATCGGTGCTAGTCACCCAGGATGCCGGTGAAATGCAGATTCCAGAGCTCTTCTCCACATTATAGCTAAATCAAAGTCTCCAGGGAATTTGAGCCCAAAATATGCATTTTAAAAGACTCCTGGGTATTTTATACACACTGAATGTGAGAATTAAGAATCACTGGTGTGGATCCTTGGGGAATGGAAAAGCAGAGGCGGATTCTTTGTTTTCTTTTCCTGGGTGTGTATGCATGTGAAAGTGTGTGAACGTGTGTGCTTGCATGTGTGTGTGCTTGCTCATGTGCATGTTTAAGAATAGTAACAGAAGTTTTGAAGAAGGTGGAAGAAACTCACTCAAAGGAGGATGCAGGCTGTTAGAACAGTATTTAATTGATATCAAGTACTATTCTGTTAAATGTCAATAAAAGAGATTTTAGGCTTCTGTTTAAGAAGGGTTTGGTCTCCCTGATGTAGCAGAATGATTAGTTTAATAAGACAATAAAACTTCCATAAGAGGGCAAGCGGTGTTGACAACACGCTCCTTCGCAAGGACAGAATTTGAAAATACCATTCCCAAACAGAATACACGTGCATTCTGTGGCTTATTATTCTCCAATACTCTCTACTTTGAATAGCAGATAAGGAAAAAGCATGTTTGTGGCACTGTGGTTAAGGATGGAATTTTAAGCTCTAAGAAGTTCCTTTTCTTCTGAACGTCTGCACGGGCCCCTCAGCCTTTCTGCTTTTTCCATTCTAGCTCGTACAAAGACCAAAGGACAATAACATAGCTTGATAACATCTTGCCCACAGACTGGTCACACAAAGAGCGTGGTTGGGAATCCATATCCCAGTGTCAAGCTAGAAACTTGATAATGAAACAAATAATTTATGAACTCTACCTCTTTTTCCCGGTTGTGTTACGTGAGAAGGTCTGCGTCGTGGGTCCTTGGGTTAGGTGTGTCAGCACTGCACAGAGGGGCAGGCCTTATTTAAGGAAGCAGAATCAAATCAAGATGGTGACACAGAATTTCTGACTTTCTGCTGAGTGCTGTTTCTTCTGAAATCACGGCCTCCAATGAGCTGCAACCTCCAAAAGGTTCCCTTCCACTCAGCTACTTGCATGGGTTACATGTCACTAGTACATCCAGCCCAAAGGATGCAGTTGTGCTGGGAGTGAATATCAGAACACAAGGGAATCCGCAGGCTGGTGCCCACCTGCCTGCTGAGCGGCAGGGTAGAGGCCAGGCTGCCTTTCCTCCATAACGTTTAAAGGACTTCAGTCTCTCTTTGAGCATTCTACAAGACTGAGGAGATGGTAAGACCAACGCAGGTCTCTACGCTCTTGGGGGCAATGGGACACCAGGATGGCTCCTGGGCTGAAACTGAAGGATAGCCCTAAAAATTAAGGCAAAGCAGTGGTTCTGCATTTATCCTTGAAGGTATCTCTCTCCATGATTCATGCCCAGGTTCAGGAGCCCTTGTCAGAAAGAAACATTTAATGCCACTGGTGGCAGGACTCCCTCCTTACTGTGAGTGGTGGTCACAAAGAAGGTGGACCTACAGGTCAGGGCCCTGGGAGCCATTCTGATACCAAGCAGTGAGCAAAGCCTTGCCAGTGTCTGTTACACGAGTGAGTGATTCTGCAGCTCCTTTTGCACGTACAGTCTGGAGTGAGGCTGGGACTGCTGGGCGAATCTCAGAGTCCAGTGTGTTGAGCATGGAAGGCAGATGAGGGCTAGTACTCTGAATGGTACAGACAAGTGCAAGAGGAATTTAAGAATGGGAAGGAGTCTGCCTAACTCCCAGGTCAGGCAAGGCTTCCCCGAGGAGAAGGCTACAGCTAGGAGCTGGAGGGCCGCCTTGATGTCCAGGGTGGACGGTGCCAGCCCCAGAAATCAGTGCGTCTCCCCCATCAGACTGTGAGCAACCTGAGTGCTGGGACCACACCCGACCCATCCGTGCCTGGAACCAGTGCTAGGAGGGCCTGGCCAGCAGGTGTCCAGAAAGTGTCTGCTGCATGAATAAAGGAGAAACAGGAAAGGTCTGTGGGCATTGTTGGGACATCCCTGGCCTAGAGGGCTCACCTAACCGGAGAGCTTTGGGTGGGGGATGGACAGGGGAGAGCTACACACACCAGGGTCAGACCTGAAACCTCTTCTTAGAAAATAAGGAACACAGTTCACAGGCAAAGTTACACTTGCCATGCGGAAGCTGCAGAGGGCAAGTATCGCTTAAAGAGTGAACTGGGAATGAAGGGTCCTCCAGGAGAGGGGAGGTGACCCGCCTGCAGGAGCAGGTGGGAAGTTAGTGTTGGGAACAAGCACAGCAGTGTGGCCAACAGAGAGAAAAGCCCAAATAGTGCCATAAGGGCCCAGTCCGTGTGTATGACCAGACCCTCTGAGGACACTAGTATGGTTCTTGGACGATCTTTCCATCTCCCATTTCTGGAATTTGCAACTAAAAAGTTGAGAGCTTTCTGGGGAGAACTCTAAAGATGATGAGAGATTCAGAAATGACCCAAAGAAACAAAGGAAGGTACAAAAATCTCTCCTAAAGGAGAGCTGTGAGAGCCACTTTAGGCCTAATAAATAACCTTATTCAGTGCTTACAGCAGACCAAGCTCTGCTCTAAATCCACGCTTCATTTCACGTCCCAATATGGTAATAATGGAGATCACTATGTGTTCTGTTGAATTGAACCCTCCCAAAATTCATACACTGGATTTCTAACTCCCAGATCTCAGAATGTGACCATATTTGGAGACAGGGTCTTTACAGAGGAATCGATTTAAAATGAGTGTATTAGGGTGGGCCTTAATCCTGTATGGCTGATGTCCTTATAAAAAGGGGAGAGTGGGAGACAGATGCACACAGATGCACAATGAAAAGGATACAGGAAGAGGACCGCCACCTACAAGCTGAGGAGGAGAGAAGCTGGAATAGATTCGCCCTCTCAGCCCCCAGAAGACACCAACCCTGCCGACAACTTGGTCTTGGACCTCTGGCCTCCAGAACTGTGAGATGATGCATTTCTGTTGTTTAACCATCCAGTCTGTGATACTTTGTCACAGCAGCTGGAGCAAGCTAAAACAGGATGACTAGCCTGACTTTACAGGCGAGTAAACTGAGATACAAAAAGGTTAAGTAATTCATCCTAAATCACAGCCAATCAATGGCAGAATCCAGTCCAAAGTTAATCAAACTGGCTCTAGAGTTCATCGCACATCACAGCCCCTTCATTATTATGGAGACTTGAAAAACAGATCTGGAGCACTAAGGTGAATTTGCACGAGGTCTGAAGGAGAGACCCAATGAGAAACCTCAGAACGAGATCGGCTGTCAGGGAGAAACTCAGTCAATAGGTATGGCCAAACGTCAGCATCAGGGAAGCTACAGAATCACTACGCTTTGAAATAAAAGTGACAAATTGAGACAATAAAGCTAACAAACGAAACACTGTCACATCTTGCAAAAAGAGAGGGTGACGGATCAGATCAGATCACCCACTATGGGGGCCTTTCAGTCCTGGCCCGGCAAAGCCCATCCCAGCCTAGCAAACAAGCCCTGGCAGAGAACCAGAAGCCCTGCTGTTCACTTCCGGCCCCAGGCCTGTGCATGGCCTGTACAGCCCCACTACAGGGAAAAATCGCTCTCTGTCGCAGGCCATTCATACCACTGTTTCAGCCTGAAAGCCTGATTTTGTGGTTCTTAACTTGATTCCTGACCTGGCTTTCGTGCTCTTCACAGGATAATATTTTTGCATAAAATAATTACAGGCTAATACAGTAGTGACAGTCTTCAAAATACTTTTATCTTCTATTTATTTATTTTTTGCATAGCAACAGTGCCATAAGAGTTGTGCGTTTTGGTTTTTTTCCCTAACTCTATCATTTGCTTCATTATCTGGCATTCTTTTCTAGAAGAAAAACCCCTCCTCTTTTTTTTCCCCACCTTCTCTCTTTCTCTCATTAATATTTTGGATATTGTTATAGACTCGTGGATTTTTATTTGTTCAATATGTCAATTATCATCAATTTTCTTTTTAACTATCAGGTGTCCTAAATTGGGAAACTCAGAGCTCTTCACACCAGTTCCAGTGTCTTTATGGCACAATCCAGTCAGTCACTGAGAGCTTCAAGAGCTGCTTTTTTTTCCGACTTTGTGGGACATGTGGTCTCGGTCACAAGCTCTCAGCCCTGCCATCATGTCATGGAAGCAGCCATAGGCAATAGCATACGTGGTTGGGTGTGGCTGTATTCTAATATACTTCATTCTCCTAAAGAGGCGGTGTGTGGATTTGGCCCATGCCTATGGTTCGCCACCTCTGCCCTAAGGACTCCCCATTTGTTATCTTCGTTCCTTTGGTTTGGATCTCTGATTTGGTGCCACAAGGAAGAGACATCGCCATGAAATCACAGTGCAGTCAGACTCCCCTCCAAGTCACTAGTGTTTCAGCAGTACAGTGGGTTATATCTAAGAAGAAGACAGCAAGATGTCATGAAAAGAACGCAAAATCTGGTGAGGACCTGGAGTAAGGCTCTACACAGTTACTCACAAGGTGTGAGACCTGGGCACGTCTCCTTGCAGAGATGGTGGGAAAATGGAATGAGATCAATTGACATGTGCATTACGTAGGGATCTGCGTACATGCCACCTGTGACCATTGCTACCACTTTCGCATTGACACTAGACAGAATGGAACACCATAGAGAGGAAAAATCATGCTCAGAAACACGGCTCTCCCACCAAGCATGCTGTGTGATTTTTTTTCTCTCTCTCCTGCTCTTCAATGTCCCATAATTGTAACCGGGAAAGATAGAGGGATACAAATGTCAAAGACAATCTGGAAAGATTAAAAGGAGCAAGGGCTCTGGGTTGACAATGCCTGAGTTTGAACTTGACTATAGCTTGCAAACTGGGTGAAACTGAGTAAGCTTCTTCACCTTCAGTTTTCTCATCCATGAATTCTGGATAATAAAAGCACCTATTTCTTAAGTTTGTGGGGAAGATTAAGTTGAACAATTCATATAGAGCACTCAGCACAGTGTGCCTTCTCCACAGCAGCCTCTCTTCTTATCATCAAAGAGAGAGCTTGGGCACAGGTCCAGTCACTTTGTTGAACTTATGTTCTACCCCATAGTTGTTGCTGGATGCTCTCCTATGCATTCTTTCATTTTTGCTTTTAAAGATAAGAGAGCTGAAGCTGAATGTGTACAAGAAGAGAAATATCCTGCCGAAAGCCACACAGCTAGCATGATGGAGATAGGGTCCAAATCTAGATTGACTGGTCCCAAATCCTGTGCTTCCATCTTTAAAGCACAAAAGATGTGCAGACCATTCTCTGGTTGGGATTGGCAGAGAACACCAGAAAATTTAGGGAGAGAACTCCCCAAAACATGGAGAATGGTCTCTAGCCTCCTCGAGGAGAAGAGGGCTTCCCAGCTGAGCAGGTGTAGCAGGGAGCCAGCAGGCTTCCAGGGAGATCACCAGACGTTCGTCAGTAGAAAGCTTGTGATTTCTTTTGAGCTCATCACTTTGACAGCTACAAACCCACAGGAGAAGATGCCGTTGTCTATTCCAGTTCCATGTCTTATATTCTCCTAAACATTGTACTAGCTGCAAGACTTTACTATCGGGTGTAAAGGCAAGCCTGTATTTAATAAAAATCAAACTTTACACTCACTTTTGGTCATTTGGGCATCAGTGAAAACAATTAATAGAATTTCCAACAGGAAAATCCTTCAAAGCTGCACACATATTCATTCTGCGCTGAGGCGTTTCTCGCGAGAGCAACACTATGAGACCTGAAAACCACTCCTGCTGAAGCAGGGAGTTCCCAAGACGGCTTCCGCGTTAAACGTGAGCAATCAACGGGGGATTGGCTGGCTCCGCTTTGTGTCATCAGTGCCCTTCCCAGCCCTGGGCTCCTAGAGGGCTCAGCAGATACACGTGGAGTGGAGGAATCATTTCCTCATCGCTCTATTGTTTCTCTGTCAGTAGGAGGTCATTGGCATGACAAATTTCCAGAAGGATGAGATCTCGTGGACAGTCGTTAGCACTAGTCTTAAATTTATTATGTTTTTTATTATTGTTCTTCATAAAAGTCATTAGGAATACAAATGAGAGTCAAATTTTTGAGTGGCTGCTACTTATTAATTCCTTGTTAGAGATCACATTTGCTCCAAAAAAAGCAGTTAACAAATACATCACTTTCCGTTCCTCCTGCAGCCTCCTTCAGCTCCCTCACGGGCCTCTCCAGACGCTAACCTGCTGGTCAGCGCATAGCGAGCGCACTCTGGTACTCTTCCCTGACGTCTCCCTCGAGACACCAGCTAGAGACCAGATTGCCAGAGCGGGGGAGAAGCGGCTAATAACCACACAACGGAGAGGGCTCAGTGGCTTCTCTGCAAAAACATTCCTGGTTATAAACAAGACCATGGCAATTATGCAATGTTGGTCACTTTTAATCAGTCTTATTTGCGTGAAATAAACCCTGAAATAGTTTAGCTATGACAGTTTCTGGCAGGCGCTGGGATATGCGGCCTTGCAATAGTTACTTGGTTAATTAAAATCGTTTCTTCATCTCCTCTAAATAGCGTCAAGGGGTCCCTTAGAGGAGGGGTTGCGCCGCTCCGGCTCCATTTGGCACAGCTGTTCTGACTTACATTGGGCCCTCTAGATAGCGCGTGCTGGCCATCTTCAGGGGTGTTCAAAATCAGAGGGAGAAAAATGCACAGCGGAGAAAGTAGTTTAGGTAGTTAGATAACGGTTTTAAATCCAGACACTAGTTAAATTACAAACGACAAAATACACGTGTGAAACTAATTAAAGTTAACCCATTTCAAAGGTAGTCCTACAGACAATAAGAACATCCTAGCTTCCTTTGGTCCTGCAGGATAATGAGATATCAGGGCTGATGGAACCTCAAAAGACTGTCGAGCACAGAGCATCTCAGATTTATCAGAACTGTGACTCGTCATTAAACTCTATATTGGTGAAGACCATATTAACTTAGATTGATGCAAATGGTAAAGAACAATTTATTAATTAAAAATAGAAATCTTAACATTAATAAAAATCAAGTTTATTTTATTTGTAAAAATGACATTTTTGCCCTCCTTTTAGTTGCTTATCATTTTTGAACAATCAACAAATTAAGTCATATTTACCAAAGATGTATGTTCAAAAATTTTAGGCAATATTTGATGACAATATATTAAAATTATGACTCATCTAGTCATTCCTTAATTCCTCTAGACACATTTACAGAGTACCCTCTCTGTGCCAGTATTACTCTGGGAGGAAGGGAGGACACAAACCGCAAGGGAACACAACAAAATCCCAGCCCACGAGGAGCTCACACACTGGTCAGGGACCCTTCTCATGACCACGAGTTGATTATTTTCTCCTTATGGGAAGTAGAGGAAAGAGCCTGACGGTTGCCTGCTGTTCTTCAGCAGGATGAAATGCAGCAACGCCTCCTGTCCCTTTAAGAGTGAGGGTCATTAACACCAGCCAGGTGTTGTAACAAACCACCACCAAATCTGCGTGGCTTAGCACAATTAAGGTGTGTTTATTCTCACACAAAGGTTCCTGCAGGTCAGGTGGCCCCCCCTCCTGTAGCTGTGCCCTCTGGAGAACGTGGAACCCAAGGGCTCAGTGGTAGTAAAGAGGGCTAGAGGTGGCACAGGAGGCGTGAAGGGCGGGGGCTGGAACTGGGAATCATCACTTCGTCTCCACTCCACTGGCCAGAGGCGTCTAGAGCCCTCTAGTGTGGCGTGGAAGCCTCTGAGAACTTTGTCTTTCCACAGAGGTCTTCGACACCTTCAAATTTATTGGCACAGGTTTTTTAAAAAATATTATTATACATGAATTTTAGTATGTCATTGCTTTCCATTTTTCATAGTGTATTTGTTTATTTGCATCTTCTCTCTAATTTGGAAGGTCAGTCTTGTCAGAGGTCCACCTAGTTTATTAGTATTTCCGAAGAGCGGGCTGAGGGATTTGTTAATTATCGTGTGTGTGCGCGCATGTGCAGGCTTCTTTTCCTCTTGCCTATATTCCATTGGAAAGAATGAATGTTATACTGCAGATTTGTAAAATATGCATTTTGTTTCTCTTCCTTTGGTGGTTAGCCCTAATCGATTATAGTTTATATGGTATTAATAAGTTAATTTTCATATCAATTTTGTTATAATAAAATACATGGAATATTAGGGAAACTAGAATGGAGCAGAGAGATAGGGAGACAGAGGGGATGGAAGGATCTGACTCTTGACTTGTATGAAGATCAGGTGTAGACAAAGTGGATGCTGAAGAGAAGATTCAAATAATCACCATGAAAAATCAGAAATAAAGAAAAATAATATATAATGACAGTATTTCCTTCCTTCCACTTACTCATTTCTCACCCTTGGAACTTTTATTAAGTTGGTGTTGTCACTTCTATCTTCCGTGTCTTTTAGCTTTTTTCTCAATCATCCTATTACTTTATTGCTTTCAGATGCATTCTGAGAGAATTATTTGAACGTAACATTCAACTTACCAATTTATTCTTCAGCTATACCTATTCTTCTGTAAAACTCCATTCATTGAGTTCTTTATTCCAACATTTTCATTTTCCAAAGCCAAAGTCTTCTTCATGGATGCCTGCTCCTGTTTCCCATATCTTTCCGTTTCTTCCCAAGCGTACCTTGTATGGATTTTAAACCCTTATTTTATACTGTCCTGTTAGGTTGGCCCCGTCAGGTATTGATTGTTCTGTTTATTAGCTCTTTCTCACATTGTTTTGGCCAGGTAGTGTTCCCATGAGCTCATCTTATTCCCATGGGACTACTGGCTGCACTGTTAGCAGTGTCTGCTGGGTCATGGGGTGAAACATATCTTTAGTTAATTCGTCTCAGGTAAGTTTTAGGATGTCCCAAGGAATAAGGTCTCCAGTACTACCTTCTAGGCTCTGGACTCTCTCCTTATGGCTCCCTCTCCAGCATGGAACTTCCTGGATTTCCTCCCCAGGCACTGCTGCTGTCCTGCAGCTGACAGCCTCTCTGTAATTACGTGTCTCATGGGATGCAAGTGGGGCTCGGGGGCTATGCCAAGGCTGCCGAGCTACACTGCACTGCCTTCTGTGGACTCTCGACCAGTGCCCTGGTTTAGCACTGAATTCGTGTTGCCCTTTTGCCTCTGGCTGAGAGGGGGCTGACCAACACTGTCGTACTCTGTTGATGTTAATGGACTGACAGACATCCATCCTGGGCAGCATGAGATAGTTTTAAAAGAAATGAAAGCCAATCAGTCCACCCCTCCCACCTGTCTGTGAGCAATGATTCTCTTCTGCTCTGGGCTGCTGGACCCTCCCTCTTCCACCTTCTGCTGCTGCCAAGGGAACTCGACAACCTTTCTCCCCAAGGACATCTCATGATTTCTGTGTCAGGCTTTATAAAGTTCTGAGATACGTTAGCCTCCATATATCATCCGTGGCCTCCCGAGGGTAGAGTTTAGACACCATGTACTTCATATCTTTTCTAGAACCTCGTAATCCTCTATTTAAAAGTTCTCAGGAGAGGGCTGGCCCAGTGGAGGAGCAGTTAAGTTTGCGCACTCTGCTTCAGTGGCCCAGGGTTCCCCGGTTTGGATTTCAGGCATGGACTTTGGATCTTGAGTCAACCCATGCTGGGGCAGGCATCCCACACACAAAATAGAGTAAGATAGGCACGGTTGTTAGCTCAGGGCCAATCTTCCCACGAAAAAAGAGGAGGATTGGCAGTGGATGTTAGCTCAAGACTAATCTTCCTCAAAAAAAAAAAAATTTCTCAGGAAAGAAGAGTCCAGGATACAAGTCGCAGGTGGCAATGGCAAGAACAATGGGCCTGGATTGGCGATTTCTGGAGAAAAGTAGTAGGAAGATAGTTTGGAGGCATGAGTGACCTGGTAGCCATTTTGTCAATCCAGGGTCCACTCTCTTGCAGTACATAGTACAGTGCACCTCAGGCTCCAGAGAATGGGAGACTTGTAGCCTTCCCTTCTCAGATCACACACTGGTCACACCTCAGTGGCTCTGTTTAAGGTAAAACCTTGTCTTCAATATGGAAACTAGATAGAGCAATCGTTTACAGACAGCAGTGAGATTTTTTCTCGCGGAGTTAGGATACCTAGGGAATAGACAGCTGTGTTTGGAATACGTTGGATGTGCAGACTCAGCCTGTCCTTCCCCCAGCCAATCCCCCTAATCCTGTTGTGTCTCTCCACTGTCCCCAACCTGAGCGATTAGGGAGAAATATTTTGTTTATCAGCTACAGAGAGAACACCGCCCATTAGCTGATGAGACTGGAGCAGGGGTTAGCGGGCCCATTTGAGCCAAACAGAAAATTTTCTGCCATGCAATTCCTCCTGTCTTTTTGTTTGCCCAGCCTGCCCTGGAGGTCCTGATAATTTGGTGAAATCCATGAAACTTAGTATATATGGAGAGGTCAGAAATGAATCCCCACTTTGGAAGCCTGCCAGAAGAAGCTGGCGCGTCTCTCAACAGGAGGGGCCTAGATTTATAACCCATGGGATGGAAAGACAATGAAAAAGACAAAGGAATTTCGTGCCAAATAGAAAATGCCTCCAGACTCTTCTGATTTTATCTCATATAAGTAGCCAAGTCCAAAAAGACTGGAGGCCAGTTTCTAATTCTCGTCCTTACATTTGTGTAAACTTTGACGTTTTGTTGGGGATACGAATATGAATATGAGCATGCCGATGTTAACTTCTCTGAACGACCACAGAGCAAGGCCTTCCCCTGTCTGTGAGACAACCACCTGGTCCATCAGCATGTGTATCTCAGCAGAGCCTATATTAGACCATTGAGAGCTGTTGGTTTCCGAACTCACAAGAAGTTATCTGCGCACTCCATCTGTCTATCAAGAAAGGGAAAGAGAACTAACAGCTACTGAGATTTTCATGGGCTAGGCATTGTGCCAAGTGCCTTGTCTACATTTCCACATTTAACTACCCAAGAATGTTGTGAGGCATTTAATATCACCCACAATCTATAGGTGAAGAAACTGAGGCTCCAAGACGATGGTTAACTGGCCGTGAGTATTAAGATGCTTCGGACCAGCATCAATAGACATGCAGGATGTCATTTTTTCTCTTTCTTTACCTATGAAATTTCCACTGAACTCTCTTTGTGATAGATCTGAAATATAGCATTTAGGTGAACATCAATCTAACATGTCCCACCTTTGAAAGAAGAGATTAAGGTAAATGACAGAAATCAGCCATTGGTCACCATGCTATTTGCACTTGTGCTGCTACTTTGTGTGCTAGATAGGCTCTGAATGCCTCTATTTCTCACACATGATTTTCTCTTCACTGTGCATCCACAGCTGTGGCAGAAGACAATGACAGAGTATTCCAAAGGCTGTAAGTGACATGATAAACCAAACCGTCCATTGGCGACGGCAAAGAGCTGCCGAAAGACAAAAGATCAGAAACACACAACTGTTTGTCATCCCTTCAAAGTACAGTGTTGAGTTAAGCTCCCGATCCAAGTTGGACCCAGATCCAAACACAAATCAAACCATATGGTTTTGTTAATTAGGAATCTTAACTGCAACCAGTACTCCCTATGGGGTCCTGGGCAGCGGAGACACAAGGAAGGAAGGAAGGAAGGAAGGAAGGAAAGACAGACAGACAGAAGGGAAGGAGAGCCAGGGGCAGGTCCAGACAACACTTTATGATCCTCCCTAGGCATATGAGCAAAATCTTAGGGGAGCAGGGATCAAAAATGTTTGAAATTTTGGCAGTGTACATTAGTACACCTAATGAAAGTAATTGTTAAAAGATTATGAAAACTAATTTGGTCAAAAATGTAAGCATAATCAAAGTTAGTATTTAAAAATTGGTAGTTGAGCGAGTTCCAAGCTTAGAGCAGATGGTTTGTTTTTAAAATTAACTGTTTTCTTCCCAAATATCTAAGAATTGATAAGGATTTTGTGTATGTGCATCCTACTCAGTCATTCCACGAGTAATTATATGGTACTTTCTTTGTGTCACATGTAGTTCTAAATATTATGGAACAAAAATGAAAGGGGGAAATATATATATACATTCCTGTCCTCATGGAGGGTAAGAAATTTTTAAATAAAATGTTAAGATTCCAGTAGTGGATAAAAGGGAATATATAAAAGGTCTTTTGCTACATAGAAGAAAATAAAAAATGACAAAAAAATTTTCTTGGCCAATAATCAAAGATGTTCAGTTTAAAAAACACTTTGTGATACTAGTTTATAGACAGAAAAATTACCACACACTCACGCAGCCAGCCACTCCAGGACTGATGAGTCCGTGATGAACTCACACACACACGCTCAGAGCAGAGTTTCCAGTCCAACAGAGGAACAAGAAGTCAGAGCCCCCTTGCTGGGTGCCCCTTCTCCATGACCAGACTCATTTGGAATCTTCACTAAGGAACAATGTAACAGAAGCAAAATTCTACTTAAGTGCATTCACTGCAGTGCTGCCTAAAATAGAATAAAATTGTCCATCAATAATTGGTTAATTATTGTATATGAAAAACAAGATATTTTCTCTACATAGAAATAGAAACATTTCCATGTATTTTTAAATTTTAAAAAGGCAAGATATAAAATAACATTTTTCCCATGATTGCAACTATATACGAGAAGTCTTCCTATAGACAAAGACCAGGATACAATACGGAAAATGGAATTATCTGTTGAGCGTGGGTATAGAGAGAAGAGAACATTTAATTCTGCAGAACGTTACTTCATATTGCTGCATTTTCTTTCCAACATATAAAGTAAATAGATGCAAGAATGGATAAAATAAATGGAATTTACCATAGGCTGAGCAAGGGATTAAAAAATGATTGATCAATGATGGATGAAGAAAAATGGAATCAGTCATCAAGCTTTAAAACATAATACAGATGCTTTCCTGGTTGAAAATAGGAGTCCTCTGAAATTAACCATGAGCCCATCTGGTGGGATTTGGAAGAATTCATCCAGCATCATTCATGTTTATCAGAACAACCCAATCCTCAATAAGGAAATAGAAAAATGCCCAATCATATATGTTTCCATTGACTACTTAATACACCTATAAAATTTTCCAAAAACTGTAAAGTATATGGGATTTTAAATACCCATAACGCAGAAAAGAGTCATTATGATATTACACATATCTGAAGGTTAATTCCCAGATTTAGAAGAGGGTGATTTGCATATTACAGCCTATAGAAAATAACAGGAAGCAGTCTCTACCTCACACTCTTTCCTTCCTTCTGCTCCTACCCTTCCATCCTTCTTTTTTCACCACCAGGTCCCCGCTCCCAAAGAAATCTAAGCCATGTGACTTTTTTCAACATCTGCTTCCTTTCTTTTCTTTCATAGAAAGCACGCCTGAATAATCAGACCCCACTGCTGCTGTTAATTGTAAAAATCATTAGTAAACTTCCAGGTGCTGTTTACTATATAAGCATTGTAATTTTCTATCCTAAAATCAGCAACTCCCCCACATCATTGTCTGCCCTGGGACATGAGTACTGTGTGGTTTTGAGGCTGTCAAAGGCAGTTGCAGCTCCATTTACTGGGACTGAAAGAGATCGACCCACACCTGCAGCGTGTGAGGCAATAATTCCTAATATTAACCAGACCTCATGAGGAGCAGGCCCTTTTGCCAGCCTCCTCGTGATTAAACACTTTGCAATCCATGTGAAATCATTGAAATATGCTCTGATTGACTGACACCCACCCCAAGTTCACTCTTCCGCTTTCTGCGGCCACTCCACTCCACTTCCCAAGGATTCTAGAGAGAAACCTACAAAGAAGATAAAGCCAATCTACTTGCCACTGAAATCTACCTGATAAGCAGATGTGCCTGTATCTTTGTGATTGCAAATGAGCTCAGAGGAAGAGCAAACTCAAAAGCCCTGGAAAGCCTGAACTAAAAGAGGAATGAAGAATCCTGGAGATTTTAGTGAGAGAGAAGATCACAGCACATAGAGGAAGTAACTTGCCTAAAGCCACACAAACACTGCCTAATGCTTTTGTTACACAAAACAGATTACAACTTCCATCTGTTTCCTTGAAGGCACCTGTAGTTTTCCTCAAAAAATTCAAGATGAAAGGAAACAAAGCCTGAGTTTACATCTTTCCCAGGTAACGTAACAGCATCCCTCATCCACCTGCTGTACTTTCGACAGAGCTCACGATCCCTCCAAGGCTCCTGGAGACAGGATCCCACACAGCCTTCCAGGAGCCCTGCAGGCTGGTCTGGCTGCTCCTCTGCCTGTGCCCTGTGCTACCTTGCACATTTACAGCCATAGTCATTATTTTACTGTGCCGCATCATCTGTTTGCATGCCCCTGTTCCGGTGGTATTCAAAGGGCTCCTAGTGAGAGCTGCTTCCCTTCTTTTCATTTTTATATTCTTGGCCAAGTACAATACCTGAATGAATGAATAAAATCCACTGAGAGAGCTTGTCTAATATCCCACACTTGGAATAAATGCTAGAGCTAGGAAGTCCTTAGAGACCATCTGATCCAACTCCAAATTTAATTTCCTCCTCAGAGGCACAAAAACATTACCTGACTATGCAGGACTGTGCTTCAGTTTGGCATCATCACCACCTCCTTCTCTAGTCTTCCCTACATCCCAGAGAAGAATCCTAGAACGACATTTCCCAGAATCCCTCTCCCCATAGGTTTCCAAGTGAGTTGGCCAGTGAAAGGGAGGAAGTCCACGTTCTCCACTAGCAGTTGCAGGTAGACAGTAGCTGTATAGTTGGACTCACAGGGAAAAGTGTGAAAGTGGGTGTGATTTTCTCAGCAGCTTCCAGGCAAGGTCTTGCTCGTCTCCTGCTTTAGTGCTGCGGGCTGAGGACTTAAGCAATGATTTCACTGTCATTTGTTCCCTAGCCCTTCCAAATATTGTGTTGAGGTTTAATTCCTTGTCTTAAAATCTTCGTACGAGAAAAGAGTCATCTTTTCAATGAAGGGTGCTGGGTCAATTGGATATCCAAGACACCCTACCTCACACTATACATAAAACTCAATTGTAGATTGCAGATATGTACCTCACATTATACATAAAAATCAATTGTAGATCCAGATGGGAAAAGTAAAACCATAAAGGTTTGAAAGAAAACATACAAGAACTTTTTCATAACCTTGGAGTAAGCAAACCTGAAATAAGACACAAAAAATTGCTAGTCATAAAAGACAAAGTTGATAAATAAGACTCTATTTAAACTAAGATCTTCTGAATATCAAAAGACACCATTAAGAAAAGTAGAAGGCAAGCCACAGAATAGAAAAAGATATTTACAAGACATATATCTGACAAAAGGCTATCCAGAACATATAAAGAAATTTTTCACATCAGTAAGAAAGAGGCAGATATGCCAAAACAGGAGAAAGATTTAAACAGGCACCTGAACAAAGAACATCTAAATAGCAAAAAATGTTAAAAGGGTAATCAACTTCATTGATCATCAGATAAATGTAAGTAAACCAGTATATACATGAAAGAAAATTTCTGATTTAAAAGACAGACAGATAAAACTAAGTGCTGTGTTTGGAGAAACTAGAATATACACACTTATAGGAGAGTAAATTGGGACAACTATGTTTACATGTGGTTGGAAAACTGATATTATCCACTAAAACTGAACATATACATATTCTATATCCTAGCAATTCCACCCCTACATATGTGTCAATAGAAATGTGCTCATATATTCACAAAAAAATTCAAGCATATTCATAGCAGTAATACTTGAATAGGCTCATACCATAAAAAACTGATCTTTGAATCAAAAGTAGAATAGATAAATGGTGGTATATTCATAAATGGAATACCATAAAACAATGAGCATGAAATAACTACAATTTCCTTCAACAAATAGATGAATCACAATCAAAAGAACTCAGATGTAAGAGAATACGTAGTAGATAATTCCATCGGAATAAATTTTAACAATCAGAAAAAAATCTATGGTTTTAGGAGTTAGGACAGTGGTTACTCGTGAGGTGATAATGACTAGAAGGGGACACAGAGGGGAACTTGTTTGTTAACGTCCAACTTCTTAATCTAGACTCTGGTTATATGGCACTTTCATCTTGTGAAATTCATTGAGCTCCACTTTTAATATTCAGGTATTTTTTCTCTATGAACATTAAACTTCAGTGAAATGTTCACATTAAAAAACCCTTCTAGGGGGCCAGCCCGGTGGCATAGTGGTTCAGTCCATGCACTCCACTTCAGTGACCCAGGGTTTCCTAGGTTCGGATCCCGGGCGCTGACCTAGCACTGCTCATCAAGCCATGCTTTGGCAGCATCCCACATCCAAAATAGAGATGTTAGCTCAGGGCCAATCTTCCTCACCAAAACAAAAACTGAAACAAAAACCTTTCTGGGCCAGCCCATGGTTAAGTTCAGTGCACTCCACTTTGGCAGCCTGGGTTCCTGGGTTTGTATCCCTGGGGTGGACCTACACCACTTGTGTAGGTGGTGTGGCAGTGACCTACATACAAAACAGAGGAAGATTGGCAGGCATGTTAGCTCAGGGCTAATCTTCCTCAGGCAAAAAAAAAAAAAAAAAAAAAAAAGAGGCTTAACAACAGATGTTAGCTCAGGGAAAATCTTCCTCAGGAAAAAAAAACAAAAAACCCTTCTGGAGCCAGCTCTGATGGCCTAGTGGTTAAAGTTTGGCGCACTCCACTTCGGCAGCCTGGGTCCATTTTCTGGGTATAGAGCCATACCATCCGTCTGTCAGATGCCATGCTATGGCGCTGGCTCACACAGAAGAACTAGAAGGACTTGCAACTAGGATATACAACCATGCACTGGGGCTTTGGGGAGGAAAACAAAAGAAGAGGAAGATCGGCAACAGATGTTAGCTCAGAGCGAAAAATAAACCTTCTGACTTGGGATACATAGAGTGACTTGCAATTTCCTGACTGACAAAGTAAATTACTTAAAGTGCACAGACAGTAAGTTTTAGGACAATGGTTATGAAGATGATGATTACAGAGATGATGATGACGAAGATAACAATGATAAATACAACAACAATGAGAAATATTTTCAACTACCGTGAAAACAGTATCTACTATTCGTTAGGTGATAGACAATGTGTTGGAGACTTTACTTAACTCATTTCTAACTTGTCACCTTGATACGTACCTCATTTTAACCTTACACTATCCTAGGAGGTAGGAATTGTAATCCCCATTTCACAGATTGGGAATTTGTTCTGAGTCACCCACCCCGTGTCAGAGTTAGAACTGTTTGATTCCACATAACAGGGATTTCCCACTCCTCAGCGTGGTTAACTTTATAAAATAATGGTATTTTCCATTTGTATTTCAGAAACTCTTCTGAATTTGTAAATCCTGATTCACAGAACTGTTGCTAGTATCGACAGTGACATGCAAGAAACTGGGAACTCTCAGTTTCTGTCTGAAGTTGCCAAAGTTCAGTGCTTACAGGCTTTCTGCCTGGAACGTGTAGGATCCATCAACTACTTTTCTCTAGTTCCTTGTAACAACCTCCATCAAGGTGCATAACCCAAGAGATCCGGGATATACCCAGCCTATGCAATTCCTCAATCTCCTTTCTTAGGAAGAACCTAAAAACATTTTTGGGGACTACACAGGAACAAGAACAACCTTTGGGGCTGACGGCTGCCTAAAAGAGTCTCATCACCCAGAAAAGTCTTCTCTTCTGATCATCCAGCAAAACTGGAAATTGTGAGTCTCTGCAATCAGAGGAAACACTGTTTTCTCACTTGAAAAAAAAAATGAACTATTAATACTGACCTTATAGGGCTGCAGGAGAGGACTTGGTGAAAGAAGCCTTCTGAACACCCACTGCAAGGAGCACATAGAACACAAGATAAGGGAACTCCCCTTCAAAACCTCCCATCTCTTCCATCTAGTAGAAAGGAAGCCTGAGAGTCCAGAGAGGGCTGGGAGCTGCAGACGCGAGGACACTGCACGTCGGGAGAGGCAATGAAGCTTTTCTAGGACCTGGTGAATGTCCTCTCCTTTTCCTCTCAAGGACAGTTCTGAATATTCACCATGATCCGAGTTTCTTGCTCGACCGCCTTCACCCAACTCTGGCATTTAAGCTTGAACTCCTGCTTCAGAGAAATTTGAAGCCAACTGGCCATCCCCGGCCCTTCTGCTCACCTACCTACAGAGGAGCCCTCATCATCCTCATGGCTTTTTCTCCTGCCTCAGAGGTAGAAGACGGCCTGAGCTCTCCAAGGACAAGCCCTATCTCTGTGCCCTCAACACCTTCCCATCTTCCTTCACTGGCTCTTCCCAGCAGTTTATAAAAACGTGCATCTCTCCAATCCCAAAATGTACGTCACTTCCTCCTGTATCATTCTTGAAACTGAGTTACCCTCTAAAATGCCCCCTCTTAAATCAGCTTCACCATCCAAAACCTCCCCCCCATTTCTTGTTCCAATGTATCCAATGATCATTTTCACTAGTTTTGGATACCCATCCAAACACAGCGCACTCCAACTTGCGCCTCTCCGCTTTGCTGCGGCTGCTTCTGCTGAGCCTTGTAATTTCAAATCCACTGAAAACATGTCTCTCTCTTTACTGCCTGGACCCTCCATTCCAACGGTGTCGAGGATTCCTCATCTCTTTTAGTCTCCCTGTCCATTAGTTTCTGTCATACCTCAGCTGCCACGCACCCTTCTGACCTGCTGGTTGGTCCTTCTTTCCAGCTGGGCTCTGATTCTCCCTGTGCCTGAATGCTCATGATCGCTGGGTACCTTCCCTCAGTCCTCTGCTCACACCACTCGGATGGCCTCAACCTTTATTTTGACCCCAGAATTTTGCCCACAGCTTCAAATTTCCATATGCAGTTCTTCTCTGGATATTTTCATCATAATATCAAGACCCTATGAGTTGGTGAAGATTCTCACTTGAGAAGGGAAGAGACAAGACTGGCGACATCCAGAGTGCATTTCCATCCTCTGTGTCTAGCACAGAGTAGGTTGTCAATAAATGTTTGTTGACTGAATGAATGAATAGCGAAGAGGGTTCAGAGACACTCAGACGATGTCATTTTCTGGTCCATACTGCCCATCACTGGGACTTCATCCAGCCACACGTAGGGTCAAGTGCCAGGTATCTGCCACTCAGTTTCAAAGAAGAGAATTAAATTAGCCAGGAAGCATAAGACTATCATTTAGTCTATGTAATGCTTTTTCAAGTTTTCATTAGTTGGATGTCATTTTTTTCCTTTTAATTTAGCCTCTGGCTTCCAAAAAAGCTATATTTCAGAGAATGTTCCTGAAGAGACCAAGGCTGTTCATAAAAGACCATCTCAGCAGAGCCCCAGTGGCTGGGAGGGCCAGGCCCGGCCAGCTATCACAAGCTGCTTCCTCATTTAACATCTCCACTGAACAGGTGCTGTAAACCATTAGGCGGCTGCTCTGGATGAAAACGAAGGATTTGCTGTATAACGTATTTTTTTTTTTACAGAGATTATTTAAGGCACGATTTCTGTTTATGGTCCCAGGATAAATTATAATCACCTTTGTTTACCTCCTATTCCTTTCTTAATTAACTGACAACCTATTAGCGTACTTTTTTTATCCCAGGAGTATTAATTATACATAATTTATATCATAAGCATTTATTTCGTATCAGTGGGATGAATAAAACATTTACCTGCTTATAGCTACTTGAGGTTAACATTTTTACACAAAAAACTCACCTGAGACTTCCAATCAAATTATCAGATTTTTAATTTTCTGTTACATAATGATACTATACCAGTCATCATAGCATTTTATTCCACTCTAGGCTAAACAATCGTTTAGCAGAGTACCATGCTGGCAGCATTAATTAACCAATGATACATGCTTTGCTGCACAATGAGATGCAAATCACAGAAATGTGAAATTTGCTAGGATGAGCACCGGATCCATATTGCAATGGGAACACCAGCTCCAGCGCCAGTGAAGTCACAGAGACCCCTAGGCCTTTAGTTTCATAGCTCATCAGGACTAGAAGGGATCCTAGAGATGAAAGGGCACATCCTATTGTCATTTGAAAGAGAAAGACTCATGGGCTGAGAGCAGGCAAGTATCTGGGACAACCCACCCCATCAGCAAGCAGGGGCCAGAGCTTGGGACTCAGAATAAATATGGACCCCATTCCAGGACTTTTTCTACCCACACGGTGATGCTCTTCTCTCTTGAAACATGGCAAAATTTGAATGTTTGGATCAAATGTGGTCTTATGCCCAAATGTTTTGCAATGAAATGTATATGAATCAGACTTCGTGGAGAAGTGTCACAAGCTTTCCTCTAGGGGGTGTCTTCGGTGATGTTAAAGAGGAATTGTGTCATCCTCTCAAAAGATTAATAGGTTGACTGTAGCGCCATAAGAAGCCCCAGTTCCGGCCTCCAGGCTCACATGCAGGCTATACTTTTCCCTATTTCCTATTTCCCTTTCCCGCTGGACTTTTTGCTGGTTGTCTTCTTATGCTGAGTGTGTGGATGTTCAAGACCCTGGATCCTGGTCCCTTTCTGCTCTTGGAATATTTACTCGCCAACTACAGTTATGTAGAAACCAGTGGCAAAGTTAATAACAATACAAATGTATTGCTTCACCTGAGAAATCTTCCGTTGCTTAGAGGGAAATACAAGGATTTCGGTGGTTTTGTGAGAGAAGGAAAGAAGAAAACATACACGTGTGAGATCCGGAGCATAGATGGCAGAGAGGAAGGGAGCTAAGTGGAGGCGTCAAACATCCAAGCCCCGACCAGGGTCTTGTCCCTGTTCCCTCTTTCAATTCTCACATTCGCCCTGGAAATCAGTGTCATTATCCTCATCTTACAGAGGAGAAAACTGAAATTTAAAAGGTTCTGTGACCTGTCTTGAGTCACAGCTGCACCAAGAGATAGTGCTGGGGTTTGAACGCAGGTCTAGGTATTTTTAACATCCAGGCTGTTTCCATGACACCACACTAACAGCAAGAGAAATGGAACAGGCATTTAGGTAGAAGTGCTGAAAAACCCTCTCCCCATGTTATCATGCCCTGATTTGGAAGTATAAATGCTGCGTCCTTAATTTATTCTACCATCTTGCCAGGAAAGAACAAAGCATATTTCTCTCAAAGAAGTCGTTTCGAACCCCTTGACTTGTTAGTCGAGGTGGTGAGAAAACACTTGATGTCAATTCTGGAGAAGAGTGAGAGGAATCTTTTTTTGAATCTCCTCTCATAATGTGGAAATGGTACCAAAGGCAGAAAGAAAAACATACAAAACAAAATACAAGATGCTCCAGGGTTTCCTGACAGACGTAGCTGCCCACCCTAATGGGTTCTCCAAAATGGCGCTCTCCAATTCCCCCCCGGGGCCAAGCCCAGCCGGCTGAGGAGCGCAGCCCCCTCGAGGCTCACGATTCATCCATCTCTTACTCCCTGCTTAGCACAGAGCGTGGAGGGCTGGCGAGCACCCAGTGCTTTCAGTAGGGCCATCCTCTTGCAGCCAGCCATGAAATGTTGGCTTTTTCTAGGCTTCCATCTCTTTACTTATGTTGTCTTCATAAGCAGTCTCAGCCATGCCCATGACTTCAAGTACCGTTGACCATTTCATGGCTCCTCAGTTTTCATCTCCAGCCAGAAAAACCCCTTTTCTGAGAATCTGCTTGAGGTGTGTACTCAACAACTCCCTTAGGGAGTCTCAAAACCACCTAAAACTAATATGTATGAGACCACACTCATGATGTCCTCCCTCCCCCCACACCAAAAAAAAAAGAAAAGAAAAAACCCAAACTAGTCCTTTCCCAGGAACCCTTAGTTCAATGAATAACATCCTCTGTCCATTTGTTCACACCAAAACCTGTCTCACCCCCATAACCAATCTATTGCCCATCTATTTTGCCTCCTAAATAGATCTTGAATCCGTGCATGTTTTCCACTTCCACTGCCATCATCATAACAGGCCTATTAATATCATTCACATGGACTTGTGCAATCGCCTTCTAATTGTTATCCTCAATTTCAGTGTTGCCCCCACCATCTGCTTTCTGAACTGTCACCAGAGTAATCTTTTCAAGATTCAGATCTGATGATATCAATCTCATTAAAAATAATGCGAAAGACCTTTTTAAATTTGGAACAAAAGTAGAAACCATAAAGAAAAGATTTATAAGGTAGACTATATAAAAATAAAATATTTCTGATGACAAAACAGCCCTAAACAAAGTTAAAGATGAAAGAGACACTTGGAAATTCAGACAAAGTACTAACTTTCTTAAACTATAAAGACATCCTAAAATAAACCTTAAAAAAAATTACAAACAACCCAATAGAAAAATGAGCAAAGAACTAGATACACAAGTGTACAGACACACACACACATATACAAATGGTTCTTAAACATTTTAAAAGATATTCAACCTCATTTATAATAAAACAAAGACGAATTAACAGGATACCAATTTTGCTTATCAGAGTAGTGAAGTTCAAAAAGTGTAACACATTCTGCTAGTAACGGTATAGGTAAAAAGCCCTTTCATTATTGCATTAAGAGTAGAAACTGGTAATTTAATAACTACCGACTTTCAATGCACAGATTCTTTGATCTAGCAATTTACTTTCGGGAATTTATCCTTCAGATATAATTGCACATGTTTGAAATTATATAAATATATATCATATATATATATTTATACAAGAATATAAATTGCAGCATTCTTGTAATAACTGAAGACTGGAAATAAATGAAATCTCCCCGACACTTGACTGGTGAAGTTCAGGCAGACCTCACTTCATTGTGCCTCCCTTTATTGTGTTTTGCAGATATTGTGTTTTCACAAGACCCTCCGCCAGTGAAAAGATTACAACTCACTAAAGGCTCAAATTATGGTGAGCATTTTTTAGCAGTGAGGTAGGTTTTAATTAAGGTATGTACATTGTTTTTTAGACGTAATGCTATTGCACACTTAACAGACTACAGTGTAATGTAAACGTAACTTTTATATGCACTGGAAAACCAAAAAATTTGTGTGACTCACTCTGTTGTGATATTTGCTTTGTTGTGGTGGTCTGGAATGGAACCTGCAATGTCTCTGAGGTATGCCTGTATGCTGTGATTCATACCTACAATGGAATACTATGCAGTCATGAAAAAGAATGGGGGAAGATCTACCTAAACAGAAATAAAGCAAAGTCTTAGACACATGCTTAAACAAAACAGCAATGCATAACACAGTGTGTGCAGAGAAAATATATATATACTTGCATGTACATGTCATAGCTCAGGAAGAACACACAAACTATTTCATCTAGGAGGGGACCTGAGTGGCTAGGAGCCTGTGTTGGGAGAGACAATCACGTTTTGCTGGATTCATTTGTACCATTCTAAACTTTTTACTCATGTGTACACACACGTGTATGTGTGTCTGTGTGGAAAGAGAGAGAGGAGTGTAGGCAGCCCTTTCAGAGGTCTGCGTGTGAAGGGGAAGTGAATAGGGGGTGGAAATGGGCAGGGTGTCTCAGGTGTGAAACACATCGGCCGCTTTTAGGTGCTGCTGAGAATGAGGCAGGAGAGAGGGTGGATGCACACACAGGTGAGGAAAGCACAGTCAATCAAACCCCCTGAGATGGTGTGAGGTGAGGGCCCGGAGCTCGGATGGATGGAGACAGGAGGAGGGAGCACCCTTCCATGAGGGCAGGAGGGAAGGGAAAGCGGCGAATATGCAAGTAAACAGAATTTGATGCCCTGCAGTTTTAATCTTCTGAACAAGAAGATACTCCCGTGTCAGTGAGTGCAACCCAGAATGCACAGGACTCCAGTGAGGAAGGAGGTGAGGTGCAACAAGAAGTCCTCAGGCAAACTCTAGAAACATGGCTACGGTGGGGGAGGGGCGGCATTCAGACTCAGAAGGTAAGTACGTTTTATCCTTTCCTGCGTCAGCCTTGCCTGCCCCTCCAGCAGATCGTCAGAACAGCATGCACGGCAAGCTTGTTTGGACTTCAGGAAGTGCACTGTGGTCCCTTTCCTCCCTGCCTCAGGGACCGGCATCTGTGTCAGCTCCAGGATGAGTCTGAGGAAAAGTGGAAGACATTCCTCTGACAGCGTCTTCTCACAGGTCCTGAGTCCAGGCCCCTATTTGGAGATGAGGAAATTAGAGCCGAAGAGGAAAAAGAAGAGCAAGGCCCCATTATACAAACACTCTGACCGCTGGAGCCCACCAGGCCCTGATGGGAATGTCCAGGGGTCATGTGTCCCCCCGGAAGGGGCCTGCCTTTGTATCCCTGCTGTCGCATCAGCCAGGAGTAGCCCACAGGAAGCAAATGCTACATGAATTCTAAGCACAGCTGGGGCCCTTGGGCCATCACGCTGGCTGCCTTAGCTGGAGCTCTGAGGGGCGCATTCTCCTGACGGCCACAGGGAGGAAACAGAACGAAATCTCCAGGTACCAGAGCAGTGCCATTCGGACACTATATCCTGACAGCACTAACTCCAGGGCAAGACAGGCTCAATGCCAGCTTCACAAAGGTGCCTCTGGGCCTGTACTTGCCCAAGTCCATCTTTGACAGAACTGGTCGGGCAATTCTCCATTTCTCTTGAGATGCTAGGTATTCTGCTGAATCTGAGAAGAAGCAAAAACCCAGGAGTTATGATGTAAGATGGTAAAAGAGGATTTTGAAACCACATAAATAAATAATATGACCTGAAACTGCTTTTTTTTTAAAGAAAGAGAACAGATGCACCTGTGCCTACCAAAAGATTGTCTGCAGATGAGCAGTGATATCTCTGGGTTGATGGAATAACAGATAATTTTCATTTCTGTCCCTTTTTTCTTTCTTTATTTTTTTTACTTTTATTCATTTTCAAAATATTTTACAATAAGCGTAAGTACATGTATAACTTAGAATATGTGTATTGTGGATCTACTTTCTACCAAGTCCAGCTGGGGGCCGGCATGGCCTGGTGCTCAGGAAAGATGGTATAGACATCACACTAACTCTCCTGTCCGTTTGCTCAGACAGACAGCAGTTCACTCCGCTTGGAGAAGAACAATGTACCCAGGTTGTTTAGCCCCTCAGACTGGTCAGTAGAGTAATAAGACTGTGATTGTTAAAGAACTGGATATCCCCCGCCCCAATTAATGGTATAGAGATCCAGGTCCAGCCAAAAACATTTCAAAGAAAGAATGTGGTTTGGTTCTGAAGTTTAAACTTCTGCCTGTCTCCTTGGAGTCTTTCCTGATGTTTTCTCTTCCTTTGCCAACTGTTGAGCGCTAACCATGCTAATCATTTGGGGCTGTAATCATGTCCCAGGCAAGTGACCTCCTGAGGCTGCACTTTCAACCCTGTTTCCTTTGGCGCCCTTGGGGTGCGTGCAACGTTCAGTCTGAGGTCCCGGCTCCAGGCCACCTCAGCTGTCTTGACAGAGCCTGTCAGGGGCACACTCAGCTTCTGCCTGATAATTCATCCCGTCTTGTCTGCTTGGCTCAGCGCTCCTGAGAGAAACACACCCACTGTGCGCTTTCTCCAGCCTCCCCCGTCCACACTCCTCTCCTTCCCCGCTTTCCTCATCTTTGCTTCTGTTTGTGGATTCTCACATCAGTGCGGAAAACATAATATTTTCAAAGACAGTCCTTCTGGAAAACCTCTCCTGGGCCTTCACATTTCATTGTAGAGGCTGTCAAACCTGTAACTAGGTTAAAATCTACTCAGTTTCTAGGGAAAATAACTTCATCCAGTTGTTTCAAGCTAACGTGTATCAGCAGCTACTATTTGCATTATTTTCATGGTGATTTCAAGTTGATAAATATATATTGCAACACAGTGTTGTGTAAGGTATGAACTCTGACTTCAAGGAAGTTATGATCTCATATAATAAGTAGAAGATACCTTCGTATAGTATTTTTCATGACAGTTAACACAGATATATCCACAAGAATATTAAAATTTCAGAATGTCAAAATACAAAAACCTCAAGTATAAGACAATCAAGAGCATAAGAAGAAGAGAAGTTTTCAATTTTTCAAATAAACATGAAATTTTAAAGTGACATATTTGAGAAAATATATATATGTGACCTTCACATCAAAGGAATGGTCAATATTTAAAAAAAAAATGGCTCACTATCCCACTGCCTGATCCTTCCCCAAATCCTGCTCGTCATGCCTACTCTTTAGGGGAACTGTTGAGTCTGGTGTGAATCCTCCAATTTCCCAGAAAAAGACTGTCATCCTTCCTTGCCCCCTCTTTATTGGACAACCTTATCGCCTGTGTTCTAGTGCGCCTTCTGTTAACACAAGTTCTCCATGTGGCAAGCCTGTCATCTCTGGCTTCCTGCAATACCTTGCATGGGGCCACCATATAGGCCCCAATACACCTACACACGGGTGGAGACGGGACTCACCAGTCTTATTTTCATATTATGGAGACCATCAAGTCCTCATTGGGTTTAACTTTGTTGCACTACTTTGTAAACTGCCCAAGTTCATGGGCCACATGTTCTATGCATGTTAAATGCAGCTGGGACATGTGTCTGTGAAAAGATTGGCACGCCAGCCAGTTTCTGCATATTAGGCGGTGAGCTCTGTGAGCACACAGGAACTGTGTCACTTTCCTCGTTGTTTCCCTGTGCCTTGCACAGTGCCCGGCCCAGAATGCATTCTCAGCAAACCTTAGTTCGGTAAGAAAACCTCCAGTGTGCTTTCTGTCAAAGGCAGGTCCAGAGCATCAGGTCTGGAGTCCCTGGGAGCCCGGCTCAGCCGGGATCACAGAATCGCAGAACGATGGCGAGACCATTCCTCCACCCCCATATCCCCTCTCCCCTGCCCAGGAAAAAGAGGACTTAATCCTTTCAGTGTGTTTAGAAATAAAAGAGAGTTGCCTCTCTTTCCACTAACTGCTGTTCTTCAGGCAAATTTGAAATCATCCTTATTCTCCTCAGACTACATACTAGACAGTTCTTCAGCCAATATTAAAAAGTAGTCACCAAGCTCATTACTAAATTAGCAATGGAGAAGCTGAAGGTAAAAACAAAATGATCGCTCTTGACAGATGGCTGGCGAATTTGTCGCCTAGCCTTAGAGACCCCTGGACCTGAATTGAAAGTAAAAGCAAGTTTACTTATGTCACTTCAGCCTCTTTTAAGGCCATTAGCACCATATGATAATTAGCACCAGCTATCTAAAATGGATTTTGAGGGGCCAGCACAGAGTTGGGAATGGAGATGAAGGTGTATTCATGAAATCGCATCTAGAATTTGGCTTAGGAGCCAGCCCTGAGAGGTGACTGCTAATGGGCTTTCATCTCACTTCACAAGCATTTCGCCACACTTCTAGGATATACTCATGAGGAGAACCGAAAGACGGAAGCTAGTGCCGTCCAAATGAAAGAAGTTAAAAATAATTCTCACAGGATATTTTAATAGCATTTCTACACCATTTACTATTTTTCCTGCAATAAAGAAACGTATAAATGTCTCATTCTAACTAGAAAAAAAAGTTTGAGGAAAAATTTGGCAGTTTCCAATTTCAAATAATTTAGTCGCATTAATGATGGAAAGAGATTGAACTCAAACTCACAAAACTTCACTGCCGATGGACATTTTAGAAAAAAGAATGTAATATATTGCTGCATATGAATGTGGAGAAGATAAAGCAGTTTTCTGAAAGCACATGGACAATAATGTAAATACAGACAGACAGACATTGGAATCAGACAGCCTGTATTCAAATCTCAGACTCATCGACTACTAAAGTGCAAATTCTGGCAAGTCACTTAACCTCACCGTACCTGATTTTCTCATTTGCAAAACAGAAATAAAAATAACTAACAGGGTCACTATGACAAGTGAGTGAATTCATAAATTTAACACACTTAGAGCATTGCTGGCAGATGGTGAGCTCTTCGTAAGTGTCAGCTCTCATCATTAATGATAATGACTCTCTGCCTTCCAAGACAGTACTCAGGGTGGTGTGGTCGAAGCATTGAGTTGGAACACCTGAGTTCTCAGCCCAGCTCTTACTATGTTGTTGAGCAAGTGTTTGTCGTTTACTCCCTTACTTTGGACATCAGTGGCTCCCTCTGAAAAAATGAGCAAACTAGATTGAATAATCTCTAATTTCCTTTCCAACCAGCATATTCTATGCTTTATTTGGAAGTAAAAGGCTAATTTTCAGAAAGAACCCCAAGTTTTGAGGAACTCATAAGGTCCTTAATTTTATAAGTGAAGATAATTTGAGAATTTATTTATCACTCTCTCTTTTATCAACATGATACAAAAGCAACTGAGACATTGAGCCAGGTGAGGGAAGATGGTCAGCGATTTACTATCTAACTGACTGTGCGTGTCCTTCAGCTGAAGCCAAGTGAAATGTTTGCCTTTTCTCAGATTTAAAAAGATGGCTGCGGAGGGAGGCAGTGTTACAGTGGAGCAGTGACACAAGCGGAAACGTGGCCCATAGGATGGAGAGAAACCAAGTCGAAGGCAGAGCCAGAGATAACCTGTATAGACAGGCACACTCCCTTGCTGTAGTAGTTACACATTGCTCATAACAAATTATTCCAAAACTCCATGGTTTAAGACAACAGACATTTCTCTTACACAACTTCTAAGGGTCAGAAACCTGGGAGTGGCTTAGCGGGTCCTTCTGGCTCATGAAGTTGCTGTCAGGCTGTTGGCCAGGTCTGCAACATATAAAGCCTTGAAAGGGCTGGAGGAGTGACTTCCAGGTAGGCTCATGCGAATGGTTATTGGTTGAAATCCTCAGTTTTTCATTGGTCGTTGGCTGGAAGTCTCAGTTCCTCTTCACTTGGGTCTGTCCACAGGGCCGCCACCTGAGTGTCCTCAAAAGAAGGCAGATGGCTGCTCCCAGAGCAAGATGAGATCCAAGGTTGGTTGACAAGGTTGGTTATCTGAGAGAGAGCTCTGTATGGAAGCTGGTGTCTTTTATAACCTCATCTTGGGAGTGATATGCCATCAGTTCTACCCTATTCTATTTGGTCACACAGACCAACCCTGGTACAGTGTGGGAAGGGACTACACAACGGTGTGAACACCTGGAAGTGGGGATCATTGGGGCCATATTGGAGGCTGGCTACCACACTTGCTTGTTTATGCCCAAAATAAATGGAATAGGAAATAAAAACTTCCATTCCTTCAATCTGAACATTTCTGTAAACATCTTATAGAGACAATTATTCTTAGATTAGTTGTTTGAGCCACAAGGTGGATAGAGGTATAATTTTAGCTAAAAACAGTAAATTCTCCAGCATAGGAGAAAACTCCAGCTGTGCTGGACTTAGTAAAAGGCGGTGTGTCAGTCTCAAGCAAGGCATCTTCCAGAGAGAATTTCAAGAGCAATTTTGATTATACTTAAGGAGTGCAGTGCAAATCTAGTAATTAATATCATCTTCCTTCATAACTTGAAATTGCATCCCAGCTCTGACTTGCCCCCTGTATTCCACATTAGTAAATATAATTGCCTACTTGACATACACTATAAACTTGAGTCTCTCATAGGTCTTCAAACTTAACATTTTCAAAATAGAGCTCCTAATTTCTACCTCATACCACCACCAAAGCTGTTCCCTCCTGTGTCTTCTACCTTGCAATAAATGGTACCACCATCGATCCAGTTGCTCAAACTAACAATTTAGAAGTCACTTTTAATTCTTTACTATTCCCCGCACCCCATGTATAATCATCATCTGTTTCTATTGGTTCTACTTCCAAATATACAACACAAGCATGCCCACCTTTCTGTTTACTGAAATCACCCTAGACCAAGCCATATGCTCTCCCTCACTTGGACTGCTGTTGCTGCTACTAACCAGTTTCTCTGATTCTACTTCTAGAATTCCCCTTTATTCATTCTTTACACAGCAGTCCCTTAAAATGTCTATGGAGGAGCTCAGCTCATGCCCTTGATCAAAGCCCTCCGATAGTTTCCAGTTATACCCAGAATAAATTCCAAACTCCTCATCATGACTGCAAAGCTCTGACTATGCTCTATCCTCATCTCACACACTCCCCATCTTGCTCACTGTACACGTGCCTTCTTCTTTTTCCTGCATACAAGCAATACACCATACTTGTTCTCACATCAAGGCTTTCTCACTTGCTCTATCTGGAATCTCCCCCAGGTACTTTACTAACATTATTCTTTTGATTTTTCAGGTCCCAAATAAAATGTCACCTTTTGGAGTCCTTACATGAGAATTTATGAATGTTGGTCCTTGTTCCTACCACTGTCCATCATGATTAGCCTGTGTTATGTTCTTAATGTCACTTGGCAGTACTAGAAGCTGCATGTTTCTTGATTATTATCTTGTCCCAATGGAATCTAAACTCTATGAAACCATGAATATTCCCTCTCTTATGTATAATCAGTTTCCCAGGATCTAGTACAATAAATGCTAGCATTGTATCTAGCATATAGTTGGCACTCAATAAATATTTGTTAGATCAAGATGTAAATGATTATGAACTACCTGGCTGTCAGGGTTGGGAAAATCTTCTCCTAATTTATTTGAGTGTTTGCAATTGTTTTCTATGGGTACAGCACTTGGGTATCTTTTTAGCACTAAGAACTTGGATGAGAGGAATATGAAAGTAGAGTGAGCAGAAGGAGTGAATACATACAATGATGAATGGGCATAAAGTAGTCCTTGCCTCAAAGCTAGTGCTTCAAATGGAACTGGAGATGTGAAATGGCACAGACTGTATGAATAAGGACTATACATGTTCAACAGAATGTCAAATCCCTGTTAGGGGACCACCAAGTACTATGGCAAAGAGCCATTTAAAATATCATTGAGTTATAACCTTCTTGAGTGCCAGTTTGGCTTGATTTTCATTTTTCATTTTGACGAATTTCCCTGCTCCTTCTGACAAGTGCCAAGAACAGCGCCTGGTGCATAGTAGGAGCCCAGTGAATGTTTTAGATTCAGGTGAAATGATGAAGTAGAACACTGGAGCCAGAGTTGGCTGGAAGTCTGCATCTGAGTAGGCATACAGAGAAAAAAATATGTTCAGTGCCCAATTCAGGCCAATTAGCATTTTAGAATCCAGGCTAAGAAAACACCAAATTGAAGAGAAAAGTAAGTATGATACCAAATGTGATAATACCATTAAAAGAAAAGAAAATTACAAACACAGAACCCTGGTAAACACTGGTTAAAGATCCTAAACCAAATATTAGAAAGTTAAATCCAGCAATATATACATATAAAGGAGAATTAGTCGTGATGAAGTGGGGTTTATTCCTGCAGTAAAAAGCCGGTGTGATATTCAAAAATTAAACAATATTGTGGGAGCAAGATAAGGATGTTTACTTTCACAACTTCTTTTCAACATTTTACTAGAGGTCCTAGCCAATTCAATAAGGTAAGAGAAAGAAAGAAAATACATAATGTTGGAAAGGAAGAAGTTAACAATCCTCTTTTTCTTTAGATGGCACAACTGTATATATAGAAAATCTTAAGGAATCCAAAAACTCCTAGAACGAATGGTGATTTTCAGCAAGGTAGCAGGATACAAGATACACTTTATGAGTTATTTCAATAAAAAAATCTCAATGTTTTATAAATTATCACCAAAATCTTAAAATCTATTTAAATACATAATCACTCAGTAAAATATGAATTGCAAATGTCAATCAAAAAAAGGAGATTTCAAAATTAAATAGTAAAACGTATAGAACTAATTAGAGTGAGTTTGTATACACAAGTTAATTTGCATACCTTAGTTTCCAAGGTCTACCCACTGAGAGGGGCTAGAAGCAGTGACATCCCAGTAGCACTGAGCACACCTAGTCCCACATCTTGGTTTCTAAATACCATTCTCCAATAAAAGAATCCAAAACTTCTTAGAGAAACTACTAATATTAGGGCTTAGGTGCAGAAAATAGAAACTAAACATGGAGGATCTTGTAGTGACAAAAATAAGAAAATGCTCACCAAAAAAAACATGAAGGCATGTCAAAAGAACACAGGGAAAGAGGCCAATGCTGAAACAGTTTGGGCAAGAAAATAAATAATAACATTAGATTATTCCAATAAGATAAGTATTAATGAGTTTATATTAATATAAATTAAATAATAAATTAAAAATGGGACACAAGAGAAAATCTTGTTTACAGAAGAATTTTTTTTAATATCAATATCCCCTCTCAAGGAAGTTAAGTTTAATTTCCCTCTCCTTGAGTGTAGGTTAGACTTAATAACAAGCTTCTGAAGAATTGCATATAGAAAGGAAAAAAACAGAAATTTATGTGGGAAAATATGGCAAACACTACCTTAACCAAGTGATCAAGATTAACATCACCAATAACGAGTCATCATATCATGTATCCCCAGATGAAAAAGATACTTCATCTTTGCAGAATTCTTCCCCAACCTATAAACTCAATCTAATCATGAGAAAACATCAGACAAACCCAAATTCAGTGACATTCTACAAAATATCTGACCAGTATTCCTCAAAAGTTTCAAGGTCATAAAATATAAGGAAAGGATGAGCAATTGTCACAGACCAGAGGAGACTAGGAGACATGGTGGCTAAATGTAATGTGGTACCTATATTGGAACCTGACACAGAAATAGAATATTAGTGGACAAATTAGTGGAAAGATTCTAACGGAGACTGTAGTTTAGTTAACAGTATTGTACCAATGATATTTTCTTAGTTTTGACAAATGTACAATGGTTATGTTAACATTAGAGGAAGTTAGTTAAAGCCTATGAGAGAACTTATTATCTTTGTAAATTTTCTGTAAATTATAATTATTCAAAAATAAAAAGTGTATTAAAAAGTATATAATAGGGGAAGGGGGGAGGGCAAAAGGGGTGATTAAGCATATGTGTGGTGATGGACTATAATTAGTTTTTGGGTGGTGACCATGATGTAATCTACACAGAATTCGAAGTATATTACGATGTACATCTGAAAGCTGTATAATGTTATAATCCAGTATTACTGCAATAAAAATAAATAAAAATTTTTTAAAAAATTAAAATTAAAAGACATAAGCATATAGAAGCAAATCCTAAGCACCATATAACATCTATATCTCAAAGATGCACCAAACCTACACTTTTTTATCAAGTAAATTCTACTAAACATTCAAGGAACAGATCGTTCTTAGATTATGCAAACTATTCCATGGCATAGAGAGTGGTGGGCTAATTCTCAAGTTATTCTATGAAGCTAGCATAATTCTGAAACAAAGAGAAAAAAGGATAGCAAGATGAAGGAAGGAAGGAAAAAAGGAAAGAAAGGGAAACAATATAAACAAAACAAGTCATTGCCAGTTATGCACTTGCACACAAAATCCCTAAAAAATATATTAGTAAATAAAATTAATCAGTTTATTCAAAGACTAAGCATCATATAAAACAAGCAAGGTTTAAACCAGGACTTCAAAGAAGTTTCAATGTTTGTTAATCTGAATAAATAGAAAAAAAGAAACACGATTATCACAATAGTTACTGGAAAAAAACACTTGATAAAATTCAGCATCTCTTCCTGGTAAGGAGCTTTCACTGGAAATGGAAGGGAATTTTCTCAATCTGCTGAAAGGTATCTGCCAGTTAATCACACCAACACCATATGAAGGGTGAATCTTTAGAGATGCTCCCACCAGGGATGGAAGCCAAAAGAATGATGGACCCTCACTATCACAGAAACTAGAAGTTGTAAATCATACATGAGATAAGAAAAAAAAAGTATGGAAGCTCATGGAACAGTAGTGTCAGCTTGTCAGAGAGCAAAGTATGGGGCCCCATGCCAGACCTGCTGAATCAGAAACTCTTAGAGTAGGAAACAGCAGTCTGCGTTTTAGCACGCCCTCAGGGAGTTCAGTGTGCTAAAGTTTGAGAACCTTACTGTAAGCAATGCTGTTGGTGTCCCACCCGGGTCTCCTGTCCAGCCAGGGCACTCTGACCCCCAACCACTGTGAGTGTCGGATTCCAACAGTCTTCTGAGAATGGTCCTCAGCAAAGAAATCAACGTACTTAGAAATGCCTGGAAGACTGCCTTATAGCTGGGACAGCCTGCAGCCAATGACTGACTGACAGGGGAATATAAAACCCACGCCTTCTTGCTTCAAGGTCACACAACTCTATGATGCTATTCAAGGTTCCGAAGACCCTGTGGGATCAGACTGAGGCTGGGCCACAGCTCAGCCCACATCTTTGCTCAGTGTCTTTCCTTGCCCCGGCCTGCTTCCCTCCCTCTCCCATGGACTTCACCCGAGAACACACCTTCTCTAGAAACTACCAGCACAAGATGGAAACAATCTTTATGCACTTCCATACTTTTCTTTTCTTATCTCATTTGTGATTTACAACTTCTGGTTTCTGTGAGAGTGAGCATTGGTTTTTGCTTCTGTCCTTGGTGAGAATGTCTCTAAGGATTCAGCCTCTAATGATTCACTTATATACATTAGCTCATTTAATGTGCACAATGTTCTTCTGGTATAGATACCTTAGTATTACCCTCATTTTCCAGACAAAGAAACCAAGGCAAAGAGAAGACTAATAGCTCTCACGATGCCATATAGCTAAAGATATTTGTTAGTTGGATGAAAAGTAAAGGTTCAAATATAATTTAAAGTTTGCAAATAAGGTAACAGTAAACTATTAGAAATTGAAAATGCAACAATTAAATTTGTTTTTAATCAAAATAAGAAGAGTTTACCAAAGCATAGACACAGCTAATCATTATATTTACCAATCACTTTATTTGGTTTTCATCGCATGCATTTACTTATTTTTATACATAACTGTGGCAGAAAAAGCAACACTAACCAAATATAACCCCTGCCTTCCCAACCCTTGGTTTCTAAATTTGGAAACTCAGTAGATTCAATCAATTTTTGGATGACTCCATGATATCTGAATCTCCTCTACTTGTTTTTAAAACTCAGGGACCCAAGAGGCTCCCAGGCTGAGCAGGGAAGAGCGCCCCAGATCCTTCCGTCTCCCCCACATGGTGGTGCTGTGAGCGTGAAGGTCACGTGTCCACTTTGTACAGATGCAAGATGGAAGAGCCCCCATCAGCCTGGCTGCCAAGCAGCTACAGGCAGCTGAGCTCAAGTCACCTCCCAAGGATGTCGCTACAGGTAAGAGAAGAAAAAAATCATTGCCGTGTGTGGTCACTGAGATTTTGAAGTTAGTTATTGCCAAAGTGTAGCTGAACCTATCCTGACTAATCCAACAATTCTTTACTAAACCTCAAATCGGTGGGACAGAATAAAGTAGGCAAGGAAAAGAAAGTACTGAAAAATTTAGAGAAAAATAAAGTTAGCTTTCCTCCATATAATACAAAAGTAAAGCCCTGATGGAATTATAGGAAAAATATTAAAAGAAAATGTAGGAGCCTACTTTTTAATAATATTTTGGTAAGACAAACATTTTTATAGGTGCCAAATTCAGATATTAAAGAAAAAGAAAGACAGACATAGCTACCTAAAGATGTAAAATTTTCTCATGAAGAAAGACATATTAAAGATTGGGAAACAATTTTCTAGTTGCAGAAACATTCTTGTAATACACCTATACATGCACACATACACACATACACAAATATGATGCATAGCCAAAATACCTAAAAAGAAATTCTATATATCAAGTAAGAATAAGTAAACACCTAGTAAATGTAAAATAATAATGGATAAAGGATATGAATAGATACATTACAGATGAAGAAACCCCAATGGATAATAAGAATATCTGGAGAGGTCCATCTTGCTTATAATTAGAAAAATAAAAATTGAGAATATAATATTTTCATTCTTTAAACTGATAAAATGTTCAAAGAATAATAATAAATAAAGACAGAGGTGAAGAATCAGAACCTTCATGCAGTATTGGATGCTGTAAATAGAAAAAGCTTTCTGAGGACAATTTAATTATATCTATCAATTTTTAAAAAACTGATTCCACTTCTAGGAACCCCTCACAAAGAAATATTTAACCATATGCACAAATATTTATAATATTCACTGTAATATTATTTGTAATATTTATAAGTTGGAAATATAATGCACATCAAAAAGGAGAAATGAAACAAATTATATTGTATCTATATTAAAGAATATTATGTAGGTGTTTAAAAATTAAATGAATAAGACGTTTACTGACATGGAAGAATGTCTCAGATTTAGCATAAAAAATGCAAATTGCAAGCAATGAGCATAGTTCAATCCCTTTTATATAAAAAGAATATACTGGAGGCACCTGTATGCATTATTTGTGATCTGTGGAAATATGAAGACCCTATTTAAACTCTATGTAATATTTATTCTTGAATTTATTAAAAAGAGAATGTGTTAGTTAAAAAAATCAATTGAATAAAAACTAATATGCAGAGCCTCCTATTGAATCAATAGCAGATGTGTATGTCCTTGATTACTGTTCCCAAATCTAGTCGTTGTTGTACATACTTCTCAGTTTTGCAATATTTGTGCACTCATGTTTACATATTATTTTTCTTTAAATCAACTCATTTTTATTCTCAAATAAAGTTACTTTTATAAGTTTAAGCCATTGCACAAATGAGAGATAACTACAAAGATAAATGCAAAAGAGTATTCAATTTAAAAGAAAATTGTGCAAATATAGTAAATCTAAATTTTTTTAAATGAATGAAAATATGTTACTCAATGAGAAAGAGGCAGATGTTTTTGATAAGTTTGATAAACGATTATGCAGCTGTACACTCTTGTCAGTGAGACAATAATTTTTTCAGTTTCAGCTAACCAGCCCCCAGTTACCTTACTTACGTGTGGTAGGGAAGGGTAAAACCTCTCGAGACTCTTAAATACTGAGGGTTCACTGTTATTCCAAAAGAAGTGAGCTGTCCAATAAACTTTTAATTCAGGAGACTTCCACACATCTATGAAATCGGGTCTTCTCCTGAACATGTCCACCGACATGTTTACATAATACTAACGCAAAAAGGCAGGACTCTCAACGTCTAATCCAACTCAGTGTTGTCATCTGACATGAGGAAATACCCATCAACGCCACATTTTAAGTTTTTCAACTGTCTTTCCACGATGTTCAAAATAGTTCTCACTACTTTATATGAGTTTATAACCAGGTTGGTCAACAACAATGTTTCAGATATTTGATTGAATGGGTGAATTTCTCAGAGGACTCACTCCCAGAGTCTGGATGTATTTGTCTGATGAACAATTATAATTAAAATAGGCACCAGTTACCGACTTTGAGATGCCATACTGAACAGTCTGCACACACTATAGCATTTCACTCCCACCACATCCTGCATCACTGGGTCCTCATGATACAGTTGAGAATTTGAGATTCAAGGAGGTGAAGTGACCTATCTGGGGTCACATGGCTAGGAAGTTACAGTGTATCTATCAGCAGCAAAAATTGAACCTCAGAATGGTGAATTCAAGAACTATCCTCTTATCTTCCAAAACGGAATCAGAGGGTGCAGCTACACCCCAATCTCCTCAGAACAGCTGGCGCCATGAACCCTCCTCTGTGCCTTAACTTTGGGGGACCCTACTCAGGCACCAGGGCCCCTAGAATGTAATGTAAGGGGATCCCTGACACTGCCGGTACAGGTGCCACAGTCAACACCTTGAGCAAGCCATTGGCTGGCTGGCAGGGTGCCTCTGAGCCGATCTGTGTGTGTGTGTGTGTGTGCGTGCGTGTGCGTGTGTGTGTGCATGTGTGTGCATGTGTGTGTGCGCGTGTGTGTGTGCGTGTGCGTGTGCGTGTGCGCGTGTGCGTGTGTGCGTGTGTGCGTGTGCGTGTGTGTGCATATGTGTGTGTGCGTGTGTGTGTGCGTGTGTGTGTGTGCATGTGCGTGTGTGTGTGCGTGTGTGTGCGTGTGCGTGTGTGCGTGTGCGTGTGTGCGTGTGTGTGTGTGTGCGTGTGTGCGCGTGTGGGTGTGTGTGCCTGTGTGTGCGTGCGTGTGTGTGTGCGTGTGTGCGTGTGTGTGTGTGTGTGTGTGCGCGTGTGTGTGTGTGTGTGTGTGCGTGTGTGTGTGTGCGCGTGTGTGTGCGTGTGTGTGTGCGTGTGTGTGTGCGTGTGTGTGCGTGTGCGTGTGTGCGCGTGTGGGTGTGTGTGCCTGCGTGTGTGTGCGTGTGTGTGTGCGTGTGTGTGCGTGTGCGTGTGTGCGCGTGTGGGTGTGTGTGCCTGTGTGTGCGTGCGTGTGTGTGTGCGTGTGTGCGTGTGTGTGTGTGTGTGTGTGCGTGTGTGTGCGTGTGTGTGTGCGTGTGTGTGTGTGTGTGTGTGTGTGTGCGCGTGTGTGTGCGTGTGTGTGTGCGTGTGTGTGTGCGTGTGTGTGTGCGTGTGTGTGCGTGTGCGTGTGTGCGCGTGTGGGTGTGTGTGCCTGCGTGTGTGTGCGTGTGTGTGTGCGTGTGTGTGTGTGCGTGTGTGTGCGTGTGCGTGTGTGCGCGTGTGGGTGTGTGTGCCTGTGTGTGCGTGCGTGTGTGTGTGCGTGTGTGCGTGTGTGTGTGTGTGTGTGCGTGTGCGCGTGTGTGCGTGCGTGTGTGCGCGCGTGTGTGCGCGTGTGTGTGCGTGCGTGTGTGTGTGTTTGTGTTTGTGTGTGTGCGTGTGTGTGTGTGCGTGTGTGTGCGTGTGTGTGTGTGTGTTCGTGTGTGTTCGTGTGTGTGTGTGTACATCTGCTTCTCTCACCTTCCTGGCTCCCTCTCCTGCCCCTTTCTTCTTTCCTCTCAAGCCCAACCTGCACACCTTCTACAGCCCAACCCTGCCCTAGCTTCTGTCTCCCCTTCTATCACGGTTGTATCTAAAATCATCCTTCCCGCGCCGAGGTAAACACATTATACTTTTTGAAATACCAAACTAGATTCAGAACAAAAATACTCAAATGCCCAGACTTCCCAGCAGATGTATTATTTAGGTTTCACAAGTATATGATTGACTTTTGTGCATTTATGTTGTAATAGTCTCTTCAGCCTCCAATGAAATAATTGATCACAGTCAGCAATTAACATGTTCAAAGTTCCCTACATGTGTTCAAATTAGTCACTTGTATTTCTCTGCATTCTGGATCCTGGATCCCGTCAACGGTTTCAGGTACTAACACCTGCAGTCTATGTCCAGGAAGTAAGCTGAGTTGACAAGTGTGATGCTTCCTTCCTTCCTGTTGTGTATCAACCGCCAATGCAATTTAGCCCAAACCCAGAGTCTAAATTGAGAAGCAGCTTGATGCTCTACTCTGCTGTTTAATTGTGCCATGTGGTCTTTGAAAGGTTTTTTTTTCTGTTTCTTTTCTTTTTTTTTTGAACAGTCAAGATGAAATTGGCTTCTGGTCAGCAACTCGCTTTCTTTTTCCCTCCTCTGAGGTAGAGTAGCCAAAAAGGATTTTGTTTTGTTCCATTTTGCCTGCAAAGCTATGGGTAGCCAAATATGACTACAAATTATCTACATTGTTTTTATGAAGAAAAATATATTTATTTTACCAGCACTTGGAAACATCGCTTGCTGGGGCCAGGGAACTGATGCTGTCCCCTGATTTCTGTCCCACTCTTCCCCTAATTGGAGAGATCTGAGCACACCAGAGGATGTATGTGGCTAAATTGGGGTATCATGAAAATAGTTCACAAAGCAAGTGGAAAGCTATATATAAAAATGATATTTACTTCTCATTTTAAATGGAGCCTAAGACAAAAGGCATATAGGTAAACACAGCTGCAACACTTTTAGGCATATAATCAAATGCAAAAATAATATTGGAAAACTATGTTAATTATTGTAATTAAATTGTGAAAAGTATTGATAGAAAAATATCTTTAAAACATATAAAATCAAAATGGAGCTTATCGCTTTATGGGAATTTGCTGTTATATATGATGTGCCTAGGTGGGTGCGCCATTTTGCCAACTCTCTGCTGCTCCCCAGCAGAAGGATAGGGAAAGGGTTTATGGAATGGCAGAGCAAACTGGGCTCAACCATTAAGCTTACCACGTTCCCAAAGTCCGGAAGACCATCTTTGGCTGCCTTTAATCTTAATATTCACTCTGCTCATGGATTCTATGTTCATGAAGACATTCCTCCTCCAACAGAGGTTTTTACACTAGTGTTGGAGTCTGTCTGGTTTACCATGCTTCCCTTTTAGGATCTGTCTGGGTGTAGGAGAAAACCGGTCATCAATCAAGAGGTTCATTGGTGCCATCTCTCCTACTTACTTCATATCATCCAAGAAAAAAATGCTTCTTCAAGCTTTTGATCAACTTTACTCACAGCAAAGGTTGGTTGAGGAGCACACTGGAGTCTTCCCCATCTGTTGCTTCGTGGAAATGTTTGTACAGGATCTGGGCTTTCTGCCGAGTCCCATTTCCATCATAAGTCTTGTGTTTCCTGTGCATATTCTCACTCTACACATTAACCCCCTTTTCAGTTTTCACTTAAGTCTTATCTCTCACTTGATGAGCAATTTTTTCACTGGCTGGATCATTTACAACAGTTTCACAAATGCCTTTTTCTCATTTCTGTAGGGAGAAATTGGTGAACTTGTTCATTCCTCAGATCTGAGCCATTGCTGAATTCATTCCTCTCTTTAATTTACTCATTTTTATATTCTGGCGAAGAATCTTAAGTGTCTTAGCTTGTCCCACTTTTTCTTCATTTTCATCATCAGCACTAGCAGTTGGATTTTTTGGGGGGAGGTGGACAAGTATTTCACAAAGAAACTAAATTTGTAATAAGCAGATATAAGTTACTGCATATAACAGTGCACAGAGATGATTCAAGCCATGCGGAAGTGGGCCTACGGGCATATACATCAGGTTGGCTGAATCCCAGACCCCAGCCACAGGGCACAGATGGATGCTTACCATAGCAAAATGTCACAGTGTTTGTCGAAGGCCAGAGTGGCAGAGCCAGGTACATCTGTTCAGCTTCAAAGTCCACACTCCTTCCACCACACAGTCCAAGTCACATAAGCCAATCAGCTTCACATAACTTACCTCTAAGATGAGAATCATAATAATGATGATCGTTTCACAGTGTTGTGAAGCCCACCTGAAATAATATTTGTGAAAAACATTTGAAAAACTGTAAGTACTCTGCTGTTAGAGTGTTTCCTATATTACCACGGAAATTCCATTCCAGAGTATCCGCCACACTCTGCCACCAGGCAAGAGGAATCCATGGTTTAACGGGCAGAACTGAATCTGTGTGGGGAAAAAGTAATAGGGGGGTGTGCAAAATTTTGCAAAGTCTTAGAAAATAAATGTTCTTACAACCAATAAAACAAAGTATGGTGCATTACTGGTAGGAATGTAAAATGGTTCAGCCCCTGTGGAAAGCAGTATGGTTGTTTCTGAAAAATGTAAATAGAATTACTGTATGATCCAGCAATTCCTGCTCTGGGTATATACTCAAAAGAATTGAAAGCAAGGACTTGAACAGATATGTCTACATCCATGTTCCTAGCAGCATTATTCACAATGGCCAAAAGGTGTAAACAAGCCTAATGTCCATTGACAGATGAACAGACAAACGAAATGTGGTCTATCTATACAACAGAGAATTATTCAGCCTTAAAAAGGAGTGAAATCTTGATACGTGCTACAATGTGGATGAACCTTGAAGACATTACGCTAAGTGAAATAAGCCAGGCACAAAAGGATAAATACTGTATGATTCCACTTATATGCGTCTCCAGAGTAGTCAAATTCATAGAGACAGAAAGTAGAATGGTGGTTACCAGGGGCTAGGGGGAGGGGACAATGAGATGTTATTCGTTAACAGGTACAGGGTTTCAGTTTGGGAAGATGAAAAAGTTCTGGAGATGGATGGTGATGATGGTTGCACAACAATGTGAACGTTCTTAATGCCAATGAACTGTATGCATAAGATAGTAAATTTTATGTTACATTAACATAACATTACATTAAAATAACACAGTAAAAACGAAAATACACTGTTAAAGTCACCTACAACAAACAAATCACTATTAACATCATGCTAAGCATTAAATGAATAATAAAGCATTAAATGAATAATAATGTGTCCTGTATATTAATTTCCTTATGTCATCCTCTTATTCCCTGAGTTTTAAAGATCTTTTCTTTTTTACTTGCTGAGGAAGATTTGCCCCAAGCTAACATCTGTGCCAGTCTTCCTCTATGTTGTCTGTGGGTTGCCAGCACAGCATGGTCACCAACAAGTAGTGTAGGTCAGCGCCCAGGAACCAAACCTGGGCCACCAAAGCGGAGTATGCCAAACTTAACTAATAAGCCACGGGACCAGCCCCTAAGATCTTCTTTTTTTGGAGTGTCAATGAGATACTTGTTATCATCTGGCTTAGTTGTGGATTATAAACAGATTAGAGGTCATTTATTTTGCCCTTATCTGGTCTTCCATTGAAATGCTCAATAAAGTTCTTGTCTTATGTCTAAGAATTTTTTCTTTTTGCCTCCTGGGTTACACCATGATTTTCAATAAGCTAAGTTTTGTGGATTTGTCAGATACAAAAAAGTTTCTAAGTATTTTTCAGCCTTTTCCCAATCTTTTCTTACTTTCTCCACATGAACTCATGTCAGAGCGTCTGCCATCAGATCCTGTGGGTTAGCCCGGTTCCTCCTTCCCTCCCAGGTAACTCAGCCATGCCGTGGTGAGATTCAGGTGGCCTCTGCCTCATCTTTCCTCCTTCCCTCTCTCTCAAGACATCATTGCAAACATTACCTTTTCTCTATCATCCACTCTATTTCTCTTTTTTATTGATGACACACTTCCGCTTTGTTTTGAAATTACCCCCAATAGAAACAGCTCACAACTCTAATACCCAGCAGCCAAAATTCTCTATTGACGAAAGCCATTCAGATTGTTTTTCTCATTGAGGAAATGGATTGAAAGCAATGATGAATTATTCCAAAAGTAGGCATCTAATAAATGTTTGTAGTTGAGCCCAATCTGTTTTAAGAAATGATGACAAGGCATCATTCTGAGTTTTAACTGACAAGGTCTTGCCCCCAAGCTCCACCCCAATGTGACAGTAGTATTACTCAGTGGTTAAGAGCATTCACTTTGAAATTAGCCACAGTTGGAATAGAATCCAGCCTTTGCCACCAACTAGCTGTGTGATCTTAGGAAAGTTATCCAACCACAGTACATTTTCATCTCATTCTTGAGATAATGCCTGTTATGATGACTAAGTGAAATCAGGCGTGCAAAGTCCAAGGTACATATTTATTCAGTTTGTACCTACTCACTACTGTGCTGATGAAAGCGGAATGGGAAATTGTCTTCTCTCTCTTCTATTTTATTATCAGATATATTTTTGTCCTCCTTATTACTCCCTTATAAAGTATATTGGTGAATCATTAACAAAAATACGTGATCATTAGCCTAGATTTTTTGCTCCTAGAGCCTGAAGCTGTTAGTATCCTCTCGGTGTACCCTGAGCCCCTCACTCAAAAGAATTCAGGGTTGAGTGAAGGCCCAAGGCAGTAAGGTTGTAGAAATTGTGGTTTTGTCGGTCTTTCTGCCAGGATTCTACCACCTCTGGGGCCGATCCTTTCCTCTGTCTTATTGTTTACCTGCAAATCACTGAGTATACTGCGTACATGTGTATAGTCACTGCACTGGCGGGAATGGGTCTCTTGAACTGCAAATATCAGCAGGTAGCCCCAGAGCGCCTTCAGTGAACACCCCAGCCTCCGTGGGGAAGGTGATTGGAAGACGTAGGGAGACATCCTGGGGGTTTTCCTTCATCCCTCGAGTAAGAAGTGTCTCTAATTATGTAGCTCTGATTACTCACATCTTACAAGAGTAGTTCCGGACTGATGGGAAGGATGAGGAAAATAAAACAAAGTCTGACTCTCTTTGCAGAAAGCTACAGTAGAGTGAGAGATATTAAGTGATGGAAGCATAACGGGAATGAGTATGTGAACCCCGTTAGGAGCATGAGTTTCCTCCCCTGAGTCAGGCCCATTTTCTCAGCTCCGGGAGCATCTGCAGAGTGGGTCCCTCAGGGCCAATAATCAGCATTCAGTGAAGGTCTCAGTATTGTATTGAGGGGTTTGAAGTTGGGTGGGCGCAATAAGCAAAGAGCTTGATTTTTCTCCAATTACTGCCTTCCAATATGCTGTGAAGCATCATCCTTCTTTTCACTTTAACATTAATTTCTGACTAGTTTCTACCATGAGCTTCTCACTGAGAAAATAAGACTTACTTTAAGACATGTTAAAGCCCCTTCCGTGTGATTCAAACCTCCTCCCCATTCCCAGCTCAGGCCTGACCCCTGGCGCAGGGGCCTCCGGTGCAGAAGAGACGCCGTCTGTTCTGCCTGGTTTAGTTACCTGCTCCCACTGCAGTGGCTAGTGAGGGAGAGGGAGATTGGCGAAAATATACAAAACTCTTATTCGATCGGTTCTGTTATAATACGATTCCTGGGCCCTTCGAGTGATAGATGTCCAGATGCTGGGCTTCTCCTTGGATGCAAATATGTGGGCTCCTCAGAAGGCTTGTGGAACGTGAACAGTGCATGCTTCCCAGACACGTGTGGAGAGCTTTTCGACTCGCTTCCAGTGCCGTCCCTCCCATGGCCGGCTCCTGCACCCACAGCCTATCCCGCAGCCTCATCACGCTGGGCACTCCCTTCGTCTTAGTGTCCTCAAAGCAGCTCCAGGTTGGCTACTGCCCTCAGCACCCGCCGAGCCCAGGGGAACCCCACACCACTGGAGCGCCCCTGGGGAGACAGGTCATCTTGTGCTGCCCTCTGCTTCCTCCTCTGCCTTCTCACTTCTCGGGCTACTTGGAGTGGAAGGATGAGCTTTCCTGACAGTTGGTCTGTGTTATTCAGCCCAACAAGGAGAAACCCTGCACCTCCCTTTTGAATGTGGCAGATTAATTACCTCTTCTCTCTTTGAGCACCAGTCAAGTCTAGACTAGCAAAGTCCTATTCCATATCCTGTTGCACATAGTTGTTAAATAGATCAACATAGTCATTCTGTGAATGTATTGAATGGAGAAACGGGTAAACGGAGAAATCTTCATGGGTAGAAAAACTTTCTGTGCACATACTCTGTTACAAACTAGATCAAAGCTTGCTAATGGCAGAAAAGGCAATAGATCAAATATTTTCTTAATCATATAAATGCACCTTGACAATAATTCATACTCTAATTCCTAAAATATTCCAATGACATATTTCCTGCCTTCCTATTTTGATTCAGTAATTATTGATATTTTGAAGGTATTTATCCATTTAGCAGCAAAGTAAAATAGTTGTACTGGCAGGACAAATAAAGTCGGGTGCATTGGCATTCTTGGGGAAGATGGGAGGAGAAAAGATCACTAACATTTATCAATCACCTACCCTGGTAATCGTCAATAGGCCCTCTCTCTTATCTCCTACAACAATATAGCAAGGTGACTAACCTTTCGCTGCAAACACTTGGGCTGTAAGAATTTAAATATGTGATTATGAGCACGTGGCTAATAAGTGCCAGACGGAGTTCAGATCTGTTTCAAAAGCTTCTCTTGCTCAATCTTGATGAACTCAGGCGAAAGAAGTTCAAAGTGAACTTGTGCACGCTCTTGACTTAAATTGCTCTTTTGGATTCCTCTCTAACTGAACTAGTTTTCTTAGAGGAATATACAAAATAAACATTTCTCCCCTTGACCACAAGCTCCATGACAACAGAGAACATATCTTTTTGAGATCTCTGATCCCAGTGTTTGGCATAGTGCCTATTTTCTTGCACATAGTAAGTGCCTTATATATTTAAATAAATTAATAGACAATATGTGATGAGGCAAAATGATACCCAAGGAAGAGGAGAAAATACATAAATAAGCAACTTGAGTTTGATCAGGTAAAGACAGGTTTTAGGAAATGCCCATATTTTTTAGGTTAAAAAAACCCTGAAATTTGACACCTTTATTCCTTTGTGAAATATATTGATGCAAAAAAAAAGACAGGGAGAGAAAGAGAGAGAGTTTCATTCGAGAATAGTTTCCCTTTACAAAACTGGGAAGAGCAGATTGCGGCAGCTGAATGGAACATCCTGGCAGACTGCATTAGGAGAATGATAACGTGAGAATCAATGTTTAAAACATTCCCCTAAAAACCAAGTCTCAAAACTTAAAAATGCAGCCTCTGAGAAATGCCTGAGATACTTGGAAGGTATGAGCAGGAAGAACAATTACCTTCATCTTATTTAGATCTTTCACTCCCTAATTGTTCCTGGCTGGCTTATAAAGATCTCTGGATGAAGTTAATCGTCTTTAAATACCAGAGTAGCAGGCTCGATCCTTTACAACTTTCTTTTACGTGTTGTATTTTCCTGGAAAGCCTGTAATTCTATAATACTGATCCTGAAACCAGGAGCTGCCCCAAATGGTGGTGCTGAATTCATGCTGGAAATGGTGGAATAGAAATATAAGACCAATTTACTGAAGATGGATGATTCTCCTGCATCTGTGCTTATGCAAAGGAGTCCTTTCTACTTTGCCTCACACCAAGTCTGGTATCACTTCAGGGGTTGGTGGACGTGCTGATTTGGGTACAGAAAAAAATATTCTCACACTCGGAATTGCACTAGGAGAATATTTCTGTCTTATACTTCTTCGCAGAAGTCTCCAAGATTGTACCTAGTAGAGACTCTGCCGTCCCTGCTCTTCTCCTATTTCTCAGACTGCATGGGACTTGCTGTTTCCACCATCACTAGGGGCAGGATTCATAGTAGTAACTCAACCTGCTGCCTACATATCTCCAACTGTAGCCTGTTCTCTCCTAATTAGGCTGCTTAGATAAAAGTTTCAAATAGAACCCTCAGAATTCTGGACTTAGGGTTTCAGTCTAGAATGCTGAGACTGTCCACCTCAAAAGGCACTCCTCAGCCAGTAGAACCCCTGGGTCACCTGTCAACCACGATGAGCATTCCATACCACCACCCACTCTTGCCTGCGCAAGCACCTGCCTCCTCTGCATCAATGACTTGCACCTAAGAGCTTCCACATCCAATTCCTTTCAGTCAAAGTCTCTGTCCATTTACATTGCACACAGTTCCTACAGTGTTCACATCCAACTTATTTCATGTTTTGTCCATTGAAAATCATGCTCGCCATCAGCATTATGAACCAGTACGCTGAGCATATACTGACACTCTGAGAATTGCTCTTCAAGTCTGATTTGCTCAAGCACATTACACCATCCTTCACGGCATAACTTGTTTGCTCTTTTTTTCATTCTTCAGGATTATATTGAATCTCTTGATTAACTTTTTAAAATATTGCTCATTGACCAGAAAACAAAATCATCAGTTTGTATTCCCTTCCTGTTCAACACTAAGCATGAGTCTCTGCAAACGTTTACTATTGTTTCTGAAGTCTCATCTGGAAGCCTTATGAGGAACTCTTACATGAGAAAAAATGTTGCATAAGTCAAGGGAAAATTTTTCTGCTTTGTGATTACTTGCACCTGTGGTTTGCCATAAAAAGATGAGGCATTTAGATCTTTGATAATCTCTGTAATAGTAAATGGAACTATTATATGTTTTATTATTGAAGTAGATTTTGACCTGGCACTTACCATTTTGTTTGCAATTTTGGGATCAGGAAGTACTTGTGGTAGAAGTACATTCAAATAGTCATTGAAGCTGAAAGATTGATGATGATATACAGTGTGGAAAGCCACTAAGAGTTCTTCTGCCATTCTTTTATCTTGCTTATCCAAATTTTCCTTAAATAAAAAGTTTGTTATTCATCGTTTTCTTTGATACTAGTTGAGGAAGTCAGACATCTCTATGCTTAGCTATTGGTACTTGCTGGCTTATATCTTACTTTCCACCATTTTTGATATTGAATGAACAATGGTATACCGCATAAAGATCTGCAGAAGGACATTTTTCTTGTTTGACAATATCCACTGTTCAGAAAATTCATCATGAAATTTACATTTGCACTTTGACATTTTAGAGTTCAGATATACACAAATAAAAGATAGATAATAGACTTCCTAATTCATTCTATGAGGCCAGCATTACCCTGATGCCAAAACCAGACAAAGACATTGCAAGAAAACTATAAATCAATATCTCTCATGAATATAGATGCAAAAATACTCAACAAAATATTAATAAATTGAACCTGACAATGCAGAGAAAGAATTTTACACCAAAATCAAGTGGGATTTCTTCCAGTTATGCAAGCCTGGTTCAACATTCAAGAATCAATGTGATTCATTACATCAACAGACTAAAAGAGAAAAACACATGGTGTCAATAGATGCACAAAAAACATTTGATGAGTGTTTAAAATCCAACACTCCATAATAAAAGCTCTTGGTAAACTAGAAATAGAGGGAAATTTCCTGAACTTTATAAAAAATATTTACAAAAAACCTACATCTAATATCATACTCAATGCTGAGAAACTTGAAGCTTTCCCACTAACATCAGGTACAAGGCAAGGATTTCCCCCCTCACTACTCCTTTTCAACATTGTCCTGGAAATTATTACTAATGCAATAGGAAAAGAAGTGGAAATAAAAAGTATACAGATTAGAAAGGAAGCAATAAAACTATCATTTTTCATGGATGACACCACTGTTTATGCAGAAAATCCAAAAAAATCAACAAAAATTCTTGGAACTAACGAGCCATTATAGAAAGATTGCAGAATACATGGTTAACATACACAAGTCAATCACTTTCCTTAATACCAAAAATGAACAAGTGGAATTTGAAATTAAAGACATCATACCGTTAACATTCCCAAAAAAAAGAAATACTTAGGCAGAAGTCCAACGAGATATGTACAAGATCTAAAACTTGTAAGCATCTAAAACTTGTGAGGAAAACTACAAAACTCTGATGAACAAGATCAAAGAAGAAATATATAAATGGAGAGATATTCCATGTTCGTAGATAGAAAGACTCAATATTGTCAAGATGTCAGTTCTTCCCAATTTGATATATAGCGTCAATGCAATTCCAATCACAATCCCAGCAATTTATTTTGTGAATATCAACAAATTTATTTTAAAGTTTATATAGAGATGCAAAAGACCTGTAATCATCAAGACAGTATTGAAGGAGAAGAACAAAGTTGGAAGACTGATGCTACTTGATTTCAATCCCAATTATAAAGCTACAATAATTGAGACAATGCTGTATTGGTGATAAAATAGACAAAGGGATCAATGGAACAAAATGGAGAGCCCAGAAATAGGCCCACATAACTATAGTCAACAGATCTTTGACAAAGGAGCAAAGGCAATACAATGGAGCAAAGAGAACCTTTTCAACAGATGGTGCTGGGACAACTAGACATCGACATGCAAAAAAAAAAAAATCTAGACACAGACCTAACAATCGCCACAAAAATTGACTCAAAATAGATCACAGGTCCAAATGTAAATTGAAAAACCATAAAACTCCTAGAAAATAACATAGGGGTAAACCAAGATGACCTTGAGTATGGTGATGCCTTCTTACACACAACACCGAAAGTGTGATCCGTGAAAGAAGTAATCAATCATTTGGACTTCATTAAAATTTAAAATTCCTGATCTGTGAAAGACAATATCAAAAGAATGAGAAAGAAAGCCACAGACTGGGAGAAAATATTTCAAAAACACACATCTGATAAAGGACTGTTATCCAAAATACACAAAGACCCTTAAAACTCAACAATAAGAAAACAATCTAATTTAAAAATGTTCCAAGGACTGAACAGACACTTCACCAAAGATAATACACAGATGGCGAATAAGTATATGGAAAGATGCTCCACATCATATGTCATCAAGGAAATGCAAATTAAACAACAATAAGACACTACTACACACCTACTGGAATGGCCCAAATCCGGAACACTGACAACACCAAATTCCAGTAAGGATGCGAAGCAAGGGGAACTCTTATTCATTGTGGATGGGAGTGCAAAATGGTACAGCCACTTTGGAAGACAGTATGGCAGTTTCTTGCAAAACTAAACACTCTTACCCTACAATCCAGCAGTTGTGTTTTTTCGTATTTACCCAAAAGAGTTGAAAACTTATGTCCACACAAAAATTTGCACCCAGATGTTTATAGCAGCTTTATTCAAAATTGCCAAAACTTGGAAGCAACCAAGTTGTCTTTCAGTGGGTGAATGGATAAATCAACCGTGGTACATCCAGACAATGGAACAGCATCCAGTGCTAAAAGGAAATGAGCTATCAAGCCATGAAAACACATGGAGGAAACTTAAAGGCATATTACTAAGTGAAAGAAGCCAATCTGAGAAGGTTACACACTGAACGATTCCAACTTTATGACATTCTGGAAAAAGCAAAATTATGGAGGCAGTAAAAAGATCAGTGGTTGCCTGGGGTTGGGACCTGGTGTACGGATGAACAGGCAGAACACGGAGAACTTTCAGGGCAGTGAAAACACTCTGTTTGATACCATAATGGTAGATACATGTCATCAACCATTTGTCCAAACCCAGAGAAGGCACAGCACCAAGAGTGAACTTGAACGTAAACTACGGACTTTGGATGATTTTGGTGTGTTGATGTAGGTTCCTCAGTTGTCACAAATGCATCACTCTGACGAGGGATGTGGATAATGGGCGAGGCTGTGCATGTCTGGTGGCAGGGGATATATGGAGATCTCTGGACCTTCCCCTCAATTTTGCTATGAACACAAAACTGCTCCAAAAAAAGAAAGTGTTAATGGAAAAAAAAAAAGAAGGATATTAGCAACCACCACAGGAATTGAAAAGATTGAATTTGAGCATCTCAGTGCCACATCAGTGTGTCTGTCTCTCATAAGTAACTAAACAGGGCTTGAAGGAATCATTAAGCAATAAATTAAACTCTGTATCTGATGTGAAAGCAGTGAACTTCCCAGTTTGCTGGTAAGGGAGAGTCGTGCACAGCCTCCCAAACAAAGTCAGAGCTGGTCTTATGGAAGGTTTGGGGAAGCCTGGCCCACGAGGGTTGGTGGACTTTGAGAAGCGGACCTGTGTAGCCATTGAGAACTTTCAACTGTGTCACTGTGGTCCCTGGAGTAAGGCAGACTTTCAGAAGCAGGCTCCCTGGAGTGAAGCATTTGCTGACTGGCTACTGTCTGCAGTTGCGGGGCTGTCTTTGGTTGGCTGACTTTGCGAAGCTCAGGGCTGTCGCCAACTCGCCAATTTTTTTTTTTTTTTTTTTGAGGAAGATTAGCCTTGAGCTAACTACTGCCAATCCTCCTCTTTTTGCTGAGGAAGACTGGCCCTGAACTAACATCCGTGCTCATCTTCCTCTGCTTTATATGTGGGATGCCTACCACAGCATGGTTTGCCATGCAGTGCCATGTCCACATCCGGGATTCGAACCAGCGAAGCCAGAGCCGCCGAGAAGCAGAATGTGCGAACTTAACCGCTGTGCCACCAGGCCAGCCCCTATTCGCCAATTTTTAGGAGTGTGACCCACCACAGGAGTTTGGCAGTTACAAGCTGGATGATTTTCAGAGCATTTGTAGCGATGGGAGGTTATCTCTAATTAACAGTGGTCACTTGTTCACAACTTGGGATTTAAGCCAAAGAACAATTTTGTCCTCTCTTGAATATGAAAGAAAAGGTACTTTTAATTCTTCTCAGTCCCTTCGTTTGGTTTTCCCTCAGCCAGACCTGTAGGAGAGACGATGGGGAGTGTGCAGAACTTTGCGTGGGGGGGTATGACTGTCACCTAGGGTTGCCACTTATGTGATCGAAGCCCCAATTACTGTGGTGGAAAAATAATTGCTGATTTTTGTAATTTATTGGTAAAAGCTGGATATGGGACATTTAGGACTTCCCCACAAAGTCAGTATCGGACACAAGACAAAATCATTAAATACAGGACAAGTGCTGTATGGACAGATGCCTGCTAACCCTACAGTAAGGCATCTACCACAGTGGACATTTGTCAATCTGTTCCTCACTTCAGCATGAACTATCACAAGTGTAATTAGCTGAAATGTTAAGATTAAGCCTGATTATTTAAGACAGGCAGGAGAGGCAGCTCCTTGTCCATATCCATCCACCATTTCAGAGTCTATTCATTAGTTGCCATGCCTCTTGTTACTTGGAACTTAATGTTTTTGCACTTCGTGTTTCTCCTGAAGCACATGTGTTTGAGTGGAAGAATTCCAACATGAAAATCTCCAAGATGACACTCAACAAGCTCACATGTGAAGCATAGAAATACAGACAGTGAAATCTCTGCGAGCTCCCTTTGCATGGGTCTCCACATTTCCAGCTTGGGGGATGTCCAAAGATTTCATTTTCTCCACAAACATCCAAACACCAGCGAAGAGATAGACCATTTGGTTCACCACTTCAAATTTTTTTGCAATCTATTTGCAATCTAATTGTTTATTTAATGACCTCCCTCTTTTTGCCTTAACTATCTTGCCTGGTAAGCTATTCCACACATTTATGATTCTCTGCGTGGAAAAAAAAAAAAAAAGAAACACTTCCTGACATCTGTTCTGAATTTGTTTTTCTTTAATTTTCATTTATACCCTCTTGTTCTATCATCTGTGTTGGGCTCAAAATAGGAAACCATGTTGACATTTTCCAAACCATTTAAATTTTATGTTCTTTAATTAAAATCCCCCTCTTAACTAGATACACATCTAACCTGGTGGGTAGACGCTGCGATCCCACATCCAAAATGAAGACGATTTTTTTTTTAATCTCCCCACCCCCAACAGGAAAAACAATCTTGAAGTCTCAGTGTTTCTGTGTTATCCAAAACCAAAGAGGAGATTCACACACTTTTATTTTCTCCCCAAGAAAAGAACTAACTAAACTTGACTGAAATGAAGTTTGAAATAGTCATATGTAGCTTCAAGACCAAGCAAGCTGGCGCCACGGGGCTGCTTTTTATAAGCATTTTTCTTTTTCTGGGCAATAGTATTTGTGTTGGTCAGAAACCCTGGCTTCACAGACCAGTTCCAAATTTCTCAGCTCATATATCCTGTTTCCAACCTTGGAAGCTAATAGAAGCTCTTCTACTCTGGACCATTGCATGAATTACATAAATAAAAAGGATCATATTTTTCTGAGAGACAGCGAGGCCATATCAAACTTAAGTAGGAAACAAGTAAAAGGTTTTCTTGGGTGAAGTTTGTGGTCATGTTGGAACCAACGTGTGCGAGACTAAATCATTTAAAAGCCAGACATGAAGGGCATTCTTTTAATGTCTGCAGCTCCCCTCCCACAGTATCTAGAACTGCCCTGCAAATAACTGATGTTTATAGTTCATCATCCCTTACTTTTTAGAGGGTACGTACATCTTGTAAATAATACAGAATGCCTCCAGAGTATCTCAGAAAAAAATTTTAAATTCAGAATTGTAATCAGCACATGTTTGTTTACAACTGCTGTACTGGAAGTGAGACACACAGCAGCTGCCAGAGCAGATCTGGGACCTGCCCTCATGGAAATGGACCTTCTAGGGTGGAGACAGACAATAAACAATCAAACCTGTAAATGCATGCTCACAAATTGTAATAAGCTCTATGAGGAAAAAATAAGAGGTTAACGAGAGATTAACTAGGAAGGACAGGCTTGAGACTGGGTCGTCCAGGAAGGTGCACTAAGTCTGTGACACTTATGTTGAGATCTGAAGGATAGGAGTGAGAGGAACAGTGTTCCAGGAGGACGGACCAGCATGTATGTGATGGATCAGATGTGTTGCAAGGCATTGCCCACCGTACCCACTCTGCAACGGGAGGAGAAGTTAGGAATGATGCTATCTCCCAGCATCCCTTGTCCTGACCAGTCCAGGATAGAGTTTGCCAAGAAGAGAAATCCACAAAGATCCGGAAGCAGAAGAGGCACCAGCTCCACCGTTCTCTGGAGGCGGCTCCACCGCACCTGGGAGCAGAGGCGGGATTCACAGAGGCTTCCCCACAGGCGTTCAGGAGACACCTGCCCGGCTGCTGCAGACTAAGGCAGTTGGCGGGAGCTTTCTCAGGCGCTGTTGGCAGTCAGCACTTCCCGGTGAGCGGTTAGGTCTTTCCACCTTCGATGCTTCCGGCTGAGGTCTCAGTGTCTGTTCTCATCTTCTGGCTGGAGCTCTCCTGATCCTCTCTCTCACAGTCCTCCCAATAGTCATGTGAGCCCATGTTAAGCCCCTTTACTCCCGGAATATTTACAGTGGGTCTGTTTTCCTATCTGAAGCCTCACTGATATGACGTGAGAAGGTCTTAAGGAAGGAAAGCCCTCAACACGGGCAAGGAAGCAAATGCCAATGGAAAGCAAAACAATATTGCCTTGGAAAATGATGCTGGGAACATCCAGTGTTAGATCGGGTCTCCTAGCACTGGAGCATTTGGAAGCTGTGTGCACACGTTTTCTTTTTCCACAAGCTTTCACTTTTAGTAAGCAATAAAGATCCAACATGTCTGAAAAGTTCAGATATTGTTGGTCTTCCTTTACTCTGATCTTTCTAAAAAGAGTGAGAAGTTAGGGATGAACATCACATAGCTTTGTGCTCCTCTATTGGGATTGTGACAGCTCTGGAAAGAGCTCTGAGACACCGTGGGAGAAGTGCACTATGTCAAGGAAACCTGCTCCAGTATTCCCAGAGCCCTTCCTCAGCAGGGTGTTGACTGTTTAGAAATTACAAATTAGCTTTCCATTAAAATACATATAATTATGTGATTAAATATGGGGAAGTAATGTCCTGCAAAACATTTCCAGTCTACTAATCCTAAGCAACTCAAATAGTTTGTTTAGACAAAAAAAAAAAAAAAAAATTCTCCTTTCTAGGATGGACTAGGACTGTAGATCACAGGATTCGGTTTGTTTTTAACCAACTCTAAATCTTATTCTTTTCCGTTAAGACTGAGATTGCAAAGGTGCCCAGGTTCGGGGGCATGAGACACAGAACAACTAATGATTCCACCCTTCATGGGAACTCAACAGGGACTTTACGCGATAATGAGGCCAGTGATGGCCAGCTCTGGTTTTGTATCTCAAGAAGGAGTAATCACGAGATATTTATTTCTATTTTTATAATTAAGCTATAATTTACATACAGCAAAATTCACCCTTTCAATGTAGAGTTTGCAGGTTTGGATAAAGGCAGCAAAATCAAGACAGAGGTTCGTCATACCCTGCCCCACCTCCCATCCCCCAAAGAGAAGCGAGTTTAATTGGCTGCTTTGAAACCTGCAAGCCCAAAGCCTTATTCGGAAAAATGAGCTGAAGCCCTTTGCCCTCATCGTCCAGCGCTGTCTCTGGAGGGCTTCAGGGAAGGAAGCAATGGCAGTCAGAACTCATGTGTTGAGTCTGCCCAGCCCTGGAGTCAGACAGGCTAGGCTGGAAGCCTGATTCTGACAGATGCTCAGGGAATTCTTGGGAAAATCCACTAGTGTTTCTAACTCTCAGTTTTCTCTTCTGACAAAAAAGATGGGCCCCTAATGGCTAAGACATTGTGTAATCGAGAGCAGTACAGGCAGCATTGCTGGCGTGGCATGGAAGGAAGCTGTCACATGCAGAAGGTGCTCCGTAAAGGGCCCCTCTGGGTGCTCAAAGACGACCTGGGGCTACCTGGGTGGATGGAGTGTTGCATTTTTCAAACACAGTTGTTTCTGTTGCACCTGGCTGTAGAGAAAGGAAGATTAAAGGAAAGAAATGCACAACACAGACATGAAACATGAAGGAAGAACTGGGAGGGAAAGCGAGCAGGCACATTTGGCTCTTGACTCTCACTTCACTCATCTGGTTATCTAAAACGCTGTAAGGTGACTTCATCTTGCTTCATCGTTTTCCCTCATTTCAATCTTGGGGGCTTTATCCTCCTCTTCCAGTTGGTTTTCTTGGTATAATTACCTTCTCTCTCTGAACTGCTTGTCCTTTCAAAGTGCTTACTTTGTGCTGTCGCAGAAGTACACATTTTTGGCCAAAGTGATGGAATTTGCAGCCAAATGGAAAAGAATATGTGCAATTAATGAAAAAACGGCAATGGACTATAATTTACAGATTATTTGGCAGAAGCAAAACGAGTGAGACATGGCCCACTTTGTTCCCAGCCTGGTTCCTGTAAAGTCTTCTTTCAATTTTATGCAAATAATGTATCAGAGAAAGGAAAACTAGGGATTCTGAGTGTGGGAGCATTGCACAATGCCCTTTCACTCTGAGGAACAAATATTTGATGGTCTGCAATGAGATCTCTGCCGTGCCTCCTGCATACCCCCAGTGGTGCCATATTGGACTCATTTCTCCATAATCGCTCTGCCACAAACACAATTTTCCATGTAATTAAAAAGATTTAACAGCATCTTCAAAGATTTCACACAAACTAAATGAGTAATTTGATATTAGGGTGAACTTTCAAGGAATTTGGAGTTTGGGGCCACGTAACACCCATTGAGTTTGATAGAAGAAAGATACATAATCTCTTCCAGAGTCTGAAAATCTGTCCTACCAGGTGCAAAACTGAATGTGGCTTGCCATGCTCTTGTCCCAGGGAATAAGGTAGTGAGAAAGGGAAACTATGTATACTATGAAATGAAGGAAAGAGCAGAGACTTTCATGATGGTTAGCTTGACTGGGCTAAGGGATGCCCAGAGAGCTGGGCAAACATCATTTCTGGGTGCATCTCTGAGGGTGTTTCCAGAAGAGACCAGCATTTGAATCAGTAGACTGAGTAAAGGAGAGCTCCTTCAGCAGTGCAGGTGGACATCTAATCCAGAGAGGGTCTGAGTAGAACAAAAGACAGAAGAAAGGGGAATCCACTCTCTGCTGAGCTGGGACATCCATCTTTCCTGCCCTCGGACATCGGCACTCCTGGTTCTAGGCTTTTGGACTCAGACCAGGATTTACACCATCAGCCCCCAGATTCCCAGGCCTTTGGACTCAGAATGAATTACACCACCAGCTTTCCTGATTCTCCAGCTCACATACGGCAGATCGTGGGACTTCTCGGCCTCCATAAAGGCGTGAGCCAATTCCTATAATAAATCCCCTTTATATATATCTAGCTCTATCTATATCTTATTGGTTCTGTTTCTCTGGAGAACCCTGACTAATACAATTTTGGAGTCAGAAAGATTTCAGTGTCTGCTCTGATGCTTATCGTTGTGTGAATTAGTGCCAGTCATTGAGCCCACCTGAGCCTCACCTTCCTGATCTGTGAAATGAGCCTGTAGCTGCTCATCAGATCTTCCACTGGGGGCAGAGGCGATGCCGGCTCATCCAGCTCCGTGACAAGCTTGCATTTTATTCTCAGCACATTGGGAAGCCGTGAAAGTTGTACTCAGGAGTGATGTTTCCTCGTCACATTCTCAGAGACCTCTGCATCAGTTAGGGCTTTTGGATCACAAGCAAAAGAAACCAATTCTGGCTACACGAAGTGAAGAAATGTGAAATGATGCAACGTCTGAACAAGCAGCTCTCAGAAGCCTGGGAAGCGGGTACCCCGGACATCTAACAGCAGGAAGGAACGGATCCTCAGCTTCAAACCCTCCCAGCTCTTGCCACTCCTGTTCCAGGTCCCAGTTCCAGAGTCAGCATCTGATTGTAGGGCTTAAATCACAGGCCCCCCTCAGCACGAGGGGAGAAGGGGGGCTCCTCTGTCAACAGCCTTAGTGGTAAGGTTGATGCAGTGAAGGGGGACAATTACAGTGTCTTTGCCAAAATCAGGACTTTTGATTCTCAGAGGGCAAAAACAGTCAGCATTGACTGCCATCAGTTTTACCAATCTGCGGACAATGAGTGGGAGAGATTCAGGGGTGGAAGAAAGTGATGGGTTGGAAGGCTGCTTCCAAGAGCCAAGCAGGAGCTAAAGGTGACCTGGGCTAAAGGAGGGCAGTGGAGGTCAAGACACGAGGGCAGATCTGAGCCCCAGTTAAGAATTAGAACCAGAAGGCCTTGCTGACAGACTACACTTACAGTCTGAGAAGGGGGAAGAATAAAATACGATGCCAATGTTTCCGGTTGAAGATGGTAATCAACGGACTCAGGTGTCTGCGATTCGCCTTAATTCTATCACTAGTACTGCTTTTAATAAAGGAAAGAATGTGTGCATATGGCATATAACATTTTGAGCTTAATGTATTCATATAGGGAACACGGATATACAATACGCATATGGGCCACAGCATCTGCAAATCTATTTTAATAAGCACTTTTATTAAGCTTAAAAACAAGCTTTCCCATTTATTTTTTTTAATTTCATGAACATATTTAAAATTATTTCTTGACTCAATGGAGCATTTTTTTAACGAATAAATATTTGAAGGTCCTCTTTTCCTTTTTTTTTTAAATGGAGCCCTAATCCATGTTCCGCTCGGCACTGGCCCTATGTGAGAACCACCCCCTCGCCCCCCCCCCCCCCGCGTGTAAAACAGCAGATTTCAGGCGTGGCGGCCTCGTGATGAAAGGAGGTAGGAAAGTGCACAGTGTATTTCAAGACTAAAAATATCTCAAATTCTGGGATATTGGTTCCCTCCTCCTCGAGACTATTAGAATGAGAGTTTCAAAAGTTCAGAGACTATTTTGGTCGGAAGCCTGAAGTTCTTCGAAATAACAGCGAGCAGCTGCTCCTCTCTGTTCCCCTCTCTCCAGCTATAAATACAGGGCACTTGTAGAAATTTTGGAGTCAGCCATGGAGGGTGTGAGCACTTATTGTCTTTTTAATTTTTCCTCCGTTGTGTCATATTTCTCCATAAAGCAGAGGTGGAGAATTAATTGGCCTTGTGAAAATCAAGTTTCATTTCTCCACAGAAGAGGGAGAGCTTATAAGCTTTATTGTTCTGGTTTTGACGGCTCAGATTCTTATTGAAATAAAAGTAAATCCTCTGGACTCCATCATTATTACCCCAGGTTACTCTCTGAGTTATTTCTGGAGGTTACCTAGCAATCACTGTGGTATGAGGGGGGACGCAAGGGTTCGGGGTGTGTGGCACCTGAGAATCTTATCATGGCACTGACATTCGCCAGGTGGGTTACTCAGAGGTGATCTCTTGCATATCCGGAGGGGTCCAGGTACTCCCCTGGAAAGGGCAGAGAGGGAAGGCCACCGGCTCCTTCTCTCACCCCACAGAGAGCAAACTAACTGGCAGGCATGGCCACTCTCCAGGAAATGACATAATTGAGAGTCTTCTCTTGAGGGGCAGTATAGCAAAACCATGAGGAGCACAGACTCTGAGCCAGACCACCAGGTCCGAGGCATGATCTCACCACTTACTAGCTGTGTGACCTCAGGGAAGTTGCTTAAACTCTCTGTGCCTTTGTTTCCTCATCTGTAAATGGGATGAAAAGAGAACCCACCTCATCCAGCTGTTGTGAGAATTAAAGGAGTTCATGAATGTAAGACACTTAGGAGAGTGACGAATATCAATTGTGTTAGCTATTAGTGTATTTTTTTTAATATTTCAAGGAAAACTACAAAGACAAATAGCAGTAGATTGTAATTTTTGTTTCTTATAAAGTTGATGTGAACATTTTTTTTATGAGCACATTTCCATGTTTTTATTTTTTTTTTTTTGAGATTTCACTTGTACACTATTGTTAGTCATGTTGTGGATACACCACTTCCCCCTTTGTGCCCTCCCCGATCAGATCTCCTTGTCAATATATTAACTTCCACCTATGAGTGGAGTCATATAGAGTTCGTCTTTCTCTGACTGGCTTATTTCGCTTAACATAATACCCTCGAGGTCCATCCACGTTGCTGCGAATAGGCCAATTTTGTCTTTTTTTATGGCTGAGTAGTATTCCATTGTGTATATATACCATATCTTCTTTATCCAGTCATCAGTTTCTGGGCATGTAGGTTGGTTCCACGCCTTGGCTATTGTAAATAATGCTGCGATGAACATAGGGGTGCAAGGGACTCTTGGGATTTCTGAATTCAGGTTCTTAGGATAGATACCCAGTAATGGGATGGCTGGGTCATAGGGTATTTCTATTTTTAACTTTTTGAGAACTCTCCATACTGTTTTCCATAGTGGCTGTACCAGTTTGCATTCCCACCAACAGTGTATGAGGGTTCCTTTTTCTCCACAACCTCTCCAACATTTGTCGCTCTTGGTTTTGGATGTTTTTGCCAATCTAACGGGTGTAAGGTGATATCTTAGTGTAGTTTTGATTTGCATTTCCCTAATGATTATCAATGATGAACATCTTTTCATGTGTCTATTGGCCATATTTATATCTTCTTTTGAGAAATGTCTGTTCATGTCCTCTGCCCATTTTTTGATCGAGTTGTTTGGTTTTTTGTTGTTAAGCCGTGTGAGTTCTTTGTATATTATGGAGATCAACCCTTTGTCGGATAAGTGGCTTGTAAATATTTTTTCCCAATTAGTGGGCTGTTTTCTTGTTTCAATCCTGTTTTCCCTTGCCTTGAAGAAGCTCTTTAGTCTGATGAAGTCCCATTTGTTTATTCTTTCTATTGTTTCCCTCAACTGAGGAGTTATAGTGTCTGAAAAGATTCTTTTGAAACTGATGTCAAAGAGTGTACTGCCTATATTCTCTTCCAGAAGACTTATTGTTTCAGGCCTAATCTTTAGGTCTTTGATCCATTTTGAGTTTATTTTGGTGTGTGGTGAAAAAGAATGGTCAATTTTCAATCTTTTGCATGTGGCTGTTCAGTTTTCCCAGCACCATTTGTTGAAGAGACTTTCTTTTCTCCATTGTAGGCCCTCTGCTCCTTTGTCAAAGATTAGCTGTCCATAGATGTGTGGTTTATCTCTGGGCTTTCAATTCTGTTCCATTGATCTGTGCACCTGTTTTTGTACCAGTACCATGCTGTTTTGATCACTGTAGCTTTGTAGTATGTTTTGAAATCAGGGATTGTGATGCCTCCAGCTTTGTTTTTCTTGCTCAGGATTGCTTTAGCAATTCGCAGTCTTTTGTTGCCCCATATGAATTTTAGGATTCTTTGTTCAATTTCTGTGAAGAATGTCATTGGGATTCTGATTGGGATAGCATTGAATCTGCAGATTGCTTTAGGTAGTATGGACATTTTAACTATGTTTATTCTTCCAGTCCATGTGCATGGAATGTCTGTCCATCTCTTTATGTCGTCATCAATTTCTTTCAAGAAAGTCTTGTAGTTTTCATTGTATAGATCCTTCACTTCCTTGGTTAGGTTTATCCCAAGGTATTTTATTCTTTTCGTTGCGATTGTGAATGGGATTGAGTTCTTGAGTTCTTTTTCTGTTAGTTCATTGTTAGTGTATAGAAATGCTACTGATTTATGTATGTTGATTTTATACTCTGCTACTTTGCTGTAGTTGTTGATTATTTCTAATAGTTTTTCTATGGATTCTTTGGGGTTTTCTATATATAAGATCATGTCGTCTGCAAACAGCGAGAGTTTTACTTCTTCATTACCTATTTGGATTCCTTTTATTTCTTTTTCCTGCCGAATTGCTCTGGCCAACACCTCCAGTACTATGTTGAATAGGAGTGGTGAAAGTGGGCACCCTTGTCTTGTTCCTGTCCTCAGAGGGACGGCTTTCAGTTTTTGTCCATTGAGTATGATGTTGGCTGCGGGTCTGTCATATATGGCCTTTATTGTGTTGAGGTACTTTCCTTCTATACCCATTTTATTGAGGGTTTTTATCATAAATGGATGTTGGATCTTGTCGAATGCTTTCTCTGCATCTATTGAGAGGATCATGTGGTTTTTGTTTCTCATTTTGTTGATGTAGTGTATCACGTTGATTGACTTGTGGATGTTGAACCATCCCTGTGACCCTGGTATAAATCCCACTTGATCATGGTGTATAATCTTTTTGATGTATTGCTGTATTCGGTTTGCCAGAATTTTGTTGAGGATTTTTGCATCTATGTTCATCAGTGATATCAGCCTGTAGTTCTCCTTCTTTGTGTTGTCCTTGTCAGGTTTGGGGATCAGAGTGATGTTGGCTTCATAGAATGTGTTAGGGAGTACTCCATCTTCCTCAATTTTCTGGAATAGTTTGAGAAGAATAGGTATTAAGTCTTCTTTGAATGTTTGGTAGAATTCTCCAGAGAAGCCGTCTGGTCCTGGACTCTTATTTTTGGGGAGGTTTTTGATTACCGTTTCTATTTCCTTACTTGTGATTGGCCTATTCAGATTCTCCATTTCTTCCTGATTCAGTTTTGGGAGGTTGTAAGAGTCTAGGAAGTTGTCCATTTCTTCCAGGTTGTTCAATTTGTTGGCATATGGTTTTTCATAGTATTCTCTTATGATCCCTTGTATTTCATTGGTATCTGTTGTGATTTCTCCTCTCTCATTCCTAATTTTATTTAGTTGAGATTTCTCTCTTCTTTTCTTGGTGAGTCTGGCTAAAGGTTTGTCGATTTTGTTAATTTTTTCGAAGAACCAACTCTTTGTTTCATTGATCCTTTCTATTGTCTTTTTTGTTTCAATATCGTTTATTTCTGCTCGTATTTTTATTATTTCCCTCCTTCTACTGACTCTGGGCTTTGTTTGTTCTTCTTTTTCTAGTTCTGTTAGGTGTCGTTTGAGGTTGCTTATGTAAGCTTTTTCTTGTTTAGTGAAGTGAGCCTGTATTGCGATGAATTTCCCTCTTAGGACTGCTTTTGCTGCATCTCAAATGATTTGGTATGTTGTGTTGTCATTTTCAGTTGTCTCCAGATAATATTTGATTTCTTCTTTAATTTCTTCAATGATCCATTGTTTGTTCAGAAGCGTGTTGTTTAGTCTCCACACTTTTGCACCTTTCTCTGCTTTTTTCTTGTAGTTGATTTCTAGTTTCATAGCATTATGATCAGAAAAGATGCTTGATATTATTTCAACTCTCTTGTGTTTATTGATGTTTGCTTTGTTCCCCAAAATATGGTCAATCCTTGAGAATGTTCCATGTGCACTTGAGAAGAATGTGTAACCTGCTATTTTTGGATGAAGTGTTCTATATATATCTATTAAGCCCATCTGGTCTAATTTTTCATTTAATTCTATTATTTCCTTGTTGATTTTCTGTCTGGATGTTCTGTCCATTGGTGTTAAAGGTGTGTTGAGGTCCCCTACTATTATTGTATTGTTGTTGATGTCTTCTTTTAGTTCTATTAAGAGTTGCTTTACAAATTTTGGTGCTCCTGTGTTGGGTGTGTATATATTTATAAGTGTTACGTCTTCTTGGTGGAGAGTCCCTTTTATCATTATATACTGTTCCTCTTTGTCTTTCTTTATCTGTTTTGCTTTGAAGTCTACCTTGTCTGATATTAGTATAGCGACACCTGCTTTCTTTTGTTCATTATTAGCTTGGAGTATTGTTCTCCATCCCTTCACTCTGAGTCTGTGTTTGTCTTTGGGGCTGAGGTGTGTTTCCTGGAGGCAGCATATTGTTGGGTCTTGTTCTCTGATCCATCCTGCCACTCTGTGTCTTTTGATTGGGGAGTTCGATCCATTTACATTTAGAGTGATTATTGAGATGTGGGGGCCTACCACTACCATTTTATGACTTGTTTTCTGGTTTTCTTCAATTTCCTTTGTTTCTCGTCCCATGGTTTAATCTGTTCTGATGAAGAGCTGCTACTCTCTGTTGTTGTCCTTCTACTTATCTCCTCTGCTCTTGGTTTTGTAGCCCCTTTCCTTTTTTTGTTTTTTCAGGAATGAGGGTTTTCCTGAGGATTTCCTGAAGAGGAGATTTTGTGGCAATGAACTCCCTTAATTTTTGTTTATCTGGGAAAGTTTTTATTTCTCCATCGTATTTGAAGGATATTTTCGCTGGGTAGAGAATTCTCTGCTGTAGGTTTTTGTCCTTCAGATTTTTTAACATATCATTCCACTCTCTTCTAGCCTGTAAAGTTTCTGCTGAGAAATCTGCTGATAGCCTGATGGGGGTTCCTTTGTAGGTTAGTTTCTTTTGCCTGGCTGTCCTTAGTATTTTCTCCTTGTCGTTGACTTTTGGCAGCTTCACTGATGTGGAGTTGGTCTTCTTGCATTAATAAAGTTTGGAGATCTATCGGCTTCTGTCACCTGAAGAGCCATCTCTCTTACCAGATTTGGGAAGTTCTCAGCCATTATTTCTTTGAATAGGCTTTCTGCCCCTTTCTCCTTCTCTTCTCCCTCCGGTATACCTATAATCCTTACGTTGCATCTCCTAATTGTGTCTGATAATTCTCAGAGAGTTTCTTCATTTCTTTTTAGTCTTACTTCTCTCTCCTCCTCTGCCTGCAGCATTTCTATATCCCTATCTTCCAAATTGCTAATTCTTTCCTCCATAATATCGGCCCTACTGTTCAGTGCATCTAGATTTTTCTTAATCTCCTCTATTGTGTTCTTCATTTCCAGTATTTCTGTTTGGTTCTTCTTTATCGTATCAAACTCTTTTGTGACATAGCTCCTGAACTCTTTGAGTTGTCTATCTGAATTCTCTCTTAACTCATTGAGTATTTTAATGATGGCTGTTTTGAAGTCATCGTCATTTAGGTTATATATTTCATTTTCTTTGGGATTGTTTTCTGTGTATTTGTTATTTTCCTTCTGTTCTGGAGATTTAATGTATTTTTTCATATTGCTCGATGTTGTAGATTTGTGTCTCCGCATAGAGATAGAGTTTAGCTGCTCCTTCCACTTGTTTCTGCTGGTGTGGTGGGGGAGCAGCTGTTTATACTGCACCAACCAGGAACCCTATCTGCAGTTGCTAACTGGGCCTGGGCCCCTCCTCGTAGTCACAGTGGTCCTTTGGATTCCCTCTTCTGCTGTGGGGGCCATCACGGTGGGGCTTCAGGCTGCTGGTGCCTACTGTTGCAGACCACCTAGACGTGCTCCCTCCTTGGGGCCTGCAACGGTGTTATGGGCTTTTCCAGCGGCCAGGGGTAGGATCACTTATATTTGCCTCTCCGTCACTGTTGGCACCCACAAAATCTCACTTGTCCACTATGGGTCACAGCAGAGCTATTGGCATCTTCTACAGTCTGTGGTTAGCTCACCTAGCTATGCTACTTTTGTCCCGGGGTCTTCCAGCCTTGTGGCTGCCGGATGGGTGCTCTCTACTAGTGCTGTGCAGAGGCTTTCGCTGAGGCTGCTGTGATCCTGTAGGGTTTCCCCCTAAGCTATGGAGCTGGTCGCTGGAACTCCACCCAGCCCCAGTCCTGTTCCCCAGGAACTCGGGGAGCCCTTTGCCCTGTCTGGGGGATAGCCAGAGATCCTGATTTCAGTGGTAGCTGGTCAGCTGCTGCCCTGCCTGATATTCTCCTCTCTGGGACCCTCCCGGTGTTGTGGATGCTGGGAGTGGCCCCTCCACTAATGGCAGACAGAGAGTTTTGTCTGCTGCCCGGGCGGAACTCTGGAGCCTCCCCCCCGAGCTGTGGAGCTGGCCTCTGGAGCTCCACCCAGCCCCAGTCCTCTCCGAGATCTCCAGCAATCCCTTGCCCCATGGGGCGGGCAACGGCAGCTGGGGGTCACCGCGCCCTCTGGGATTCTCTCCGGGACTTTCCCAGAGTTGTGAATGCTGGGTGTGGCCCCTCCGCTAATGGCAGACACAGAGTTTTGTCTGCTGCCCGGGCGGAACTCTGGAGCTTCCCCTCCAGGCCACGGAGCCAGCCTCTGGAGCTCCACCCAGCCCCAGTCCTCTCCGAGATCTCCGGCAATCCCTTTCCCCACCGTGCAGGCAGTGGCAGCCGGGGGGCTGCTGTACCCTCTGTGCTTCTCTCTGGGACCCTCCGGGCGCCGTGAACACCAGGCGGGATCTCCCCGCCAATGGCAGGGCGAGACTCTCCCTGTGGGCTCAGGTGTGTAACTCTAGAGTTTCCCTCTGCATTTAGGAGTAATTGCGGGGGGGTTAGGTAGGGTTCTGGTCACCTGTTTCCACCGTCGCTCCTCTGGTGTGTGCTCGCTCCTGCCCTAGGTGTGTGTTGATCTTCTGGGGACGTCCGTTGGAAGAAAGCCGCTTGCAGGTACTAGGCTGTTCGGTCAGGGTTGGAGAGTTTTCACCTATGTCCACCTCCCCCCGGAGGGAAGTCCGTCCGCCTTCCGATGTATAGTCGCGTGGGTCTCTCAGACGTCCTGAGATGCTATCTGGATATCCTTTGTTAAGCGACGAGTGTCCAAATAATTGTAGACTTGAAGGGGGAGAGACAAAGAGGACTACTCACAGCGCCATCTTGGATCCTCCTTCCATTTCCGATGTGAACATTTTTATTAAGAAAATTAAGACGAAAACTGTGATGATGTGGGATAATGACGTCAGAAAAAGAGTTTAAGGAGCAGACAACCCAAATTCCTTAAAGTTTCTCTAGTACCATGGAAATAGTGCAAAGCAACTGTGCTCTTCCAAGTGAGGTTTTGAAGACACAACTGTCTAGGTGACCTCTGTGAAAGCTGCTGTGCGGGTCCACGAAGCGTGAGATGAGGCTACGGAACTTTCCAGCACTGTCTGCCGTGTGATACAGTGAGCCCTGCGGCATGCTCACGCCTCGTCCCCTTACCTCCTGCCCCTCCTCTTCTCCCCACCAGATTCCGGCTGGACGCTGACTCCACAGAGAACACTGCCGCCACCACTGCTCAGCCCTGCGTGAGGCTCAGAGCCGTGGCAGGTGAGGGGTCTAACGGTGTCAGCAAGTTTTCTAGCCATAGTTCTAGGAACTAACTAAAAGAAAGAAAACAAAAAAAGAAAAATGATAATCCAGAATACAGTCACTCGCAGTCCTCGGGGCTGTCCCACTCATGAGATTCTGTCACCCTAGGCCCTCTCTGGCCCTTCAGCTCCTAACAAACCACCTGAGTCAAACCACTGAAGAGCCCCTTGGAACCCTTCACTCCCATGTCTCTAGGACTTGTGTCAGCTCCTTCCTTTGTTCTGGGGCCACTCCGTATCAGGCAGGGGCGGAGCAGAGGCCAACAAAGTAGGCATGGCCCCTTTACTCCTGCAGTTAATGGGGACATTACACAGACAGTGACAACAAGGTATGAGAAAGGTCATCTAGGGGATGCGCAGCATCGTGTAGGGACCCCATTTCTAGCCTCCCCTGGTACAGGAAAGGAAACCTGGCAAAGGGCTACTGTGGTGTGATCTGGGTGGGGACAGTGGCTACTAGGAGGGAGGGGACGACACCTGCGAAATCCCAGAGGAAAAAGAGAGAGTAGCTTGGAGAACAATCACTGTGGCTAAACTACAAGTTACAAGACAGGGAGAGTGGAAAGATGGGGCTGGAGAGGTGGGGAGGAGCTGCGAAATTAAGGGAGGTAGACGTGTGAGTGTGGGTGTGGGAAGGGATGTATATAAGTATATATACATACACATGTATATATTATTTTTGAAATGTTTTCCTACAGTCAGATTCTCCCTGTGTTCCAGTCCTTCAGTATCCATGAGATTTGACTTAGGAAGGAAGACATGATGGAGGGGGACAAATTCTGATCCATTGCCTCCAGGAGCCTGTGGGGCGAAGGAAGGGAATAAATGCAGTGAGGTCAGACCTCAGCTTCTTAATCCATGGGTCCAGGCAGGTCTGCACCTTGGGAGGGAGGGTTGACTTTAGAAATATCTACATCAGCAGAGCAGAGCATAAAGTCACTGGGGCTAGTGGCCTACTTTCCAGAGTGAGAGCATAATGGAGCGGGTTGCAGACCCCGCAGGGAACTCGCGCCTTCAACTTGGCACCATGCCCAACAGAAGAGAAGGTGCAGAGTTGCTGGCCGACAGGACAAACGGATGAGCCTGTGCAGGGTTCTTGCCCCCCATGGCCGTTCAGAGCATGGACAGCATCCTGAAGACTCAGTGTGCCCAGCTAAGAAATGCAAAGGTGCTAAGAAGCTGGTAGGAGAGAAAAGGCCTCTGGTCAGAGCTGAAAAGCATGAAATATGTGGAGCTTCTAGACTGGAGTAAAGGTGGAGCCATTTCTGTAGTGGGTGCCAGCAAATTACTTAAAATGCCAAATAGTGCCTGTGGTCACCAGTCCAGAGAGCAAACCCGGAAAGCCCTGAAGCAGAGAACAGGGAAGACCCAAACAAGCCTCCGTGGATCCACGGCGCTCTTCTTCCTAATTCCCATGAGGACAAACGCCCTCCTTCACCTGGCGCCATCTTGGGGAGAAGGGATAGAAGCAGCATCTTGAAAACTCTGATCCATTCTAAGCCATTACAATATCTAAAAGCGGCCAGTGAAGGAAGCAATGAGAGAGGGTTGAATTTTTGTTAATAGCCAATATTTCAACTAAAAGTGTGTGTTCAGACTAGAAGAGGCTGCAGACTCATCAACTGGCAGATGTTTAAGACTTTCTGTTGCCCAGCAGGGTGAGGGCTCCCAAAGCAGATTGTGTAAACCATACTAAACCAAAAAGCTACCTTTTATTTACAAATGAGACTCTAGAAATGTGGAAATTTTCAATCCTGAAACCGAAGGCATATTAACAAGTTGAACTCTACCCTGACACCCACCAATCGTGAAGCCTCAGAGGGATAACATAATCTGATGTGCATTTTCACAGATTGCTATGGCTCCCATTACATGATAAAATGCCATTAATGAGACACCAAGAAAGCACATCACATTGTCAGCTTAGTATCAGTATGAGTGAAGCCAAAAATTCCCTTTCATGCTGTCCCTTTAGGAGACTTTATTGCAAGCATCTTCCCAGCCCTGTAGGAGCCATGAGCCAGGAGGAGTAAGAGGGGTTTTCAGCAGCTGCCAAACATGATATTTCTGGACAGGCTGTCTCACCCTCAGCAGGGGACATCTGGAGAGTAGCCTTTCATCTGCTGGCCTCTGCACGTCTGGCTACCTGCAAGGGGCTGGAGCCCAGGGCGTGTGTGTGGCTGGAGCCTCGCTATTGTGCCCAGCTGGGTTCCAGCAGTGCTAGGCAGAGAGGGAAGTTTCCTCCCTTCCAGCAGCAACATCTGTTCTGGGAAGCTTGTCCATTCCTCTCTAAGATGTACTTATGGCTCCAGCCAGCCTGGAGGGATGGTCTCATCAGTGACAACCACTCTGGTCTGACAGGTGTGGGTGCCCCAGTGGAGCACCGCCCATGGCTGGAGACCAAAGCATTCCAAGAGAAAAGGCTGCCTGTCATGAGCTTGCCACCTGGCTCTGGGGTATGTGGCATCAAAAGGAAACAATCATTTATTAGTTCCACTAGAGCAGACTTTTGCACAGTGGGTGTCCTTTGCTCCCAGGAGATGTCTGTTCAGGATAACTGAACTTGCAGCGTAGGGCAACAATGTACTATGACCCTCACAAACAGCTAAACTGTGGCTGAGCCCTCAGGTTATGAAAGTTTCCTGCTCTTTTGCTTGAGGATATCTTTGCTAAGCTGATAAAATAAAGAAATAATTTTTGGTCATGTAGAAAAGTTAAGTTGGTATAAGAAAGAGAGAGAGAGATTTCCTTGTTTATCCACGCATAAGCCCTCAAAGGTCTACTGTGTGATTAAAGAAGATGTGAGGGATGTGTTCATATATGGGCATTTTCATGCATGTTATGTAAATATATAGAAAAGACCTGGAAGAATGTATAACCGTTAGTAGAGGTCAACCCTGGGAAGACAAGGGGAGAGAGGGTTGGTGATGGTGGTTCTCCGTATCTTCTATCTACAGTCTATATTATTCGTCTCTAGTATAATAGGTGTATGTTGAAAAATTATTGAATAGATGATTTCATGGGTTCTTGGATCCTTTTGGATGATGTTATAAAGCAAAAAGAATATGAGTGTCTAATTTGGGGCAACTTTGTGCTGACTTTCTCCGCCCTCCTCATCAATCTGGAGGTGCAGTGAGACAGTCCCCCTGGGCCTGGAGCCCAGGTCTGGGTTTGGCTGGAGCTCTACTGTTAGTAGGTGGCGTGTAGACTTCCAGCCTCATCTTCCTCCTCTGTAAAACGGAGGCAGTGAAATGCACCTCAGAGATTTGTCATGATGAGTGAAATAATACAGCTCCAGCCCCTGGTGCCAGAGAGAGTCCCAGTCAATGCTTCCACGAAACACCCATGCCCACTCTGCATCCCATGGTGGCATGCATGCCTCCACTTCAGCCCCAACACAGCTTGTCACATCCAATCTTATTCAGGCTCATTTTCCCACTAATCTCTGAACTTGACAAAAGCGAGAAAGCAGGGGCTCTGTCTGTACCCATGGCCTCACTCAGGGTTGGGCACATGTTCATTGACCAATAAGGAATGAAGCCTAAGCGAATATGTCAATGGAGGAATCCAAGAGTGAGCAAATAAATAAACAGTGAGTCAATGAAACAGTCAGGTCGGTATGTTTAAAAGATTGCTGGCCTTTAAAACCATGTTTCTGTTTATGGAAGATGAATACTAACATTACTGGAGATCATCACTTTTTAAAATAAAAAAATTGATGATCATGATGATCACAGCTGCTAACATTTATTGAACACATACCATGAGCCAGGAAATGTTCTAAGAGCTTCACGTGGCTTAAGGCATTCAGTCGTACCCAGCTTTCCATGAAGAAACTATTCTAGTTGTCTTTATCTTACAGATGAGGAAACTGAGACACAGAGATACTAGGGACATTGTTGAGGGTTTCTCAAGTGACAAAGCCAGGCAGTCTGGCTTCAATATCCAAGCTCTTACTACTCCATTAGAGTGCCTCTCAATTCATATTATCCTTCTTGTATAGCCTTCCTGGGTAAAAATAACTGAGCTGGAATCTGGCCTGAGTAGATGAGTTAACCCCTTCACTTTAACAGTAGTTCCGAAGCTGGAGTTGACCAGCAATAGGTTTCAGCCAGGGCTGTCTAAGGGGAGCATCAAGAGTCATTGATCAAGTCAGTCCTTAAAATATGTGGCCCAATCCTAACACAGGCCCAGAGCTGGTGAGTGTCCAGTCCCCTTCCCTCGGAGTTGTGGGACAAATGCCCATCCCCGTCACAAGCACAGACAACACGTCTCTCACTCACGTTGGGCCTTTGTGATTTCTTTGAGAACAGCAGAGAGTTCAGCTGAACAAAGCAGTTCTGTCATGAATCTTGCTAATTCAGATTGGGCAGGGCATTAGTCATTAAGCACTGGTAAACGACCAATTTTCTATCACAGCTGTTTTGCAGCTATATCTGAATGCAGAACACAGCCTTTCAGGCCCACATAGCAATAAAATTTGCAGTTTCTGGTGGTAATATTCACTTTGCCATCAGAACTCCTTAATGACCAATTTGGACCGAGATCATTGGCAACTTCTGGTTCCTCCCTGGATAACAAAGGAGAAGCAATTGCCATTTAATTTCGGGGAATGACTTTTCAACTCGTGGAAACTCTTGTCCTCCTCCACGCTAACTTGGAAGCAAGAGTAGGCACTTTCACAAGCTGCCTTTTTCCCCTAGTGCCAGGTACAAAATGATTGGGGAACATCAAGGCAGCTTGCAAAAAGGAAAAGGCAGCAATCTGGAGAACGAAGACAGAAATGAATAAAATTATCAGAATAAAATATTCAGAATGTTAATAAAAAGATTCCTATTTTGACCAGCAAGTTACTTGATGGAAGTTAAAAAAAAAAAGATGCTTTCTGTGAGGACTGGAATGAAATTATCCATGCGAAGAAGAAAGCCTGCCTCGTAGCTGGAGTCCTAGAAGGCCAGTAAAGCAGATGGCACCTTCCGCCTTTCTCCCCAATCCCCCAGACATATTCCGTGAGAGGTCGCTAACCAACTGGAGACCCATGTTGGGAGAAATGAGTTTTCTACCAAAGTGAATTCATTAGGTGAAACTTGTTTTCCCACGAGATAAAACACTGCACAGTGGTTAAAGCTAGGAGATGAAATTGAACCAGTGGCTCTCAACTTGCGCCATTTTTGTCCCCATGGGATATTTGGCAAAGTTTGGAGATGTGTTTGGTTGTCCCAACTGGGGAGGCTGTGGAGGTGCCGCTGACATCCAGGAAGTAACGATGAAGGATGCTGTTAAACATCCCAAAGCGTGGGACAGCCCCATAAGCAATCCCTCCCCCTGCCCAGTGAAGATTGATCTGGCCCAAAACATCCATGGTGCTAAATAGAGAAGCCCCGAATGAGATGAACTGGTTCATATGCCAGTTTTATCACTTATGGGCCATGTGATTTGGGGGCACATTCCCTAACCTTGCTAAGCCTCAATTTTCTTACCCCTAAAATGAGGAGTGTTAGTGAAACTCCCTCATTAGAATTGTTGTGGAAAATAGAGAGATAATGGAAGTCAAGGACTTAATACAATTCCTGGCAACCTGGAAATGCCTTGCACATGGTGGTTACTTTCAAAATACTTGTTGAATGAGATCTTAGACTTATTTCACTAAACTCATATAATTCTAGCACACAACAAAGAAACTTGAAGTATGAATTACACAGCCTTCCCGAGGGTGAATATACGCTGTCCAAAAGACTCTAACTTTTGGACAGGAGCTTTCAGGTCCTAATGGTTACGTGTTATTCCCCCACAGGGTCAGAAGCCACTCTTTTAGCTAACTGGAATCTAAGGTCAGAAGAAACCCATTTTCTAAACAATAATCCTTGCCCATCTGATATTCGAAGAGAGACTCTGGTGGCTGCTTTTATGAAGTTGATGGGGCCAAGAGCTCAGCAAACCATCAAATGTGTTGGCAGCTGAGTGTCCAAGGATTTGTCTGCAGCCAACTCTGTGCTTGAAGCATCCATCAAACCCCCATTTGTTTGATTTGGGGTCCTGCTGCATCCACACACTTCCCTTGTGTTAGAAAGAAAACCCAACTTACAATAGACCTGTGAAGATGCCTGATCCTTTGACAGAGTTGAAGGGGATCTGGGAAGGTCATTCATTGCAAGGTTATTTATTACAGAAAAAAATTGGAAACATCAGAAATGGCCAATAATAAGGAATTGATTAAATAAATCATATCGTGTAGCAATTAAAATCACATTTCTGAAAATTATACATTACATAGGCAACTATTCATTATACACTTGTGAATAAAAAAGCATATTTCTTATGATCTGAATTTTTAAAGGTTATAATTACGGATACCTGGAAACATAAATAAAAGATAGATATAAATAGATAGTAAGATACATAGCTGAAAGGATAGAAAAAAGATGGATGAGAAAGGTATAGACACAGGTAGACAAGTGGATAGCTGAATACTGCTAGCAGTTATTTTTGGACGATGAGATAATGGGATACATGTTTTACCCTTCAGGCTTTTTGTTATTTCCAAATTTCTTACAAAATGACACACATTACCTTTATAATCAGACAAAAATTAAGGCATCACAATTATGTTACTCAGAACTATCTGCACATCAACATGGATTATAAAGCATGTGTCTCTTCTTTCCGTTTTGGAGGAGTTGGGACAAGGTAAGGAGGTCATTTCTCCGAAAGTGAGGAAGTGAGGCAGGAATGGTAGAAACAATGAGGAAACAAGGAACCAAACCCAAGTGCGTACAGTCAGAATAATGGACTCTGGGCCCGGCTGCCCTGTCACTGCTGTGGGGCCCTTGGCAAACGGCTCCTCCTCATGAAAATGACAAATGGCACTTCTTCCCTTTGTGGTTAAGCTGGAATGAGGATTGGAGAAATGCCAAGTAAACTGGGAAGGGCTGCACACCAGTTAACTACTCAATTATTAGGGCGGAAGTGCTTTTTCTTGAAAATGGTCTAGTGAAAAACTCTTGCTACAGAATAAGACCTGGGTTCCAACTCTGGCTCTGTGCTTTGTTAGTAACAGGACTCTGACCAAGTCTCTTCATTGTCCTAGCTTTCAGTTTCCTGATTCAAAAAGTTAGTTATCACCATCTTACTAAATGCTATTAGTTCAAAGGCACAGAGTACACAAAGAGCTATACTTTAAAACACGCACCTTAAGTTTTTACTTTTACGCCAGAGATGCTATTTTTGAAATGAGGATCCATGATGACTGTGGTTAACATGCATGTGGAGAATCCTCAGAATAAAAAATATTCAATATATCATATATATAAATATATATAGCAAAATACATTATGTAAATGCATTTAATCTCTTGATCAAACAATAAATCTAAGTATATTTTAGCACAAGGTCTTGTGGAGATGCTGAGCTGACTACATGTTGTCTACAGAAAGTTGGGTTTTTTAAAATTAAAATAAGGGCAGGTTTTCTCAGAAGTACAGAGATTGCTGTGTGAGCAGCTCTATGATGTACTGGAAATCGGGACGGGCTCTGAAGGCCTGGACCACAGAGCGCCAAGGTGTGGACTGCACAAGATGGGCTTTGTCCAAACGCCGAAAGGAGAAAAACAACTGGCAGAAGTAGATGCAGAAACCAAAATAAAATTTGAACTTGTGATAATCACATAAACTCTTGAATACAGAGGTAGGGAAATAATAATGGCTTAATCCCTGCCTTTTCTGTCCTCTCAGGCAGAAAATACAGCTGCTTCCAGTCATGGATGGGCAGTCAGGCTGTGCCCACAGACACTCTGAAAGCTCAATAACAATGTGAGTATAAACTACGTGTCCTACTTGCTCGAAACCAGGGTGTAAACTAGGTCACAGCTATTTTAAACCCTCCTCTCAAATGTCGTGAGATACCAGGTCAGGGGGCACTCCTTTCCTAGGAACATCTCCAGAATCTCCTGGGTGTTTTCAGTGCTAGGAGGTCACCCTGGAGGGTTTCATCTCATTGTTGAGGCTGAATGTCAGAAATCCCCTTCAGGTTGGTGGAATCTATGCCACCTCCCAAGCTAGTGCTTCCAAAGCCCCCAGCTGATGTGTCTGGACCAGAGGCACATCAAGAAATCAGTGTGGTTCATCGGACCAGGCACCGTGGTTCTTCAAGCTGAGAAGAAGAACAGTCTTTCCCATGGAAGCTACCTCTACACGAACACACCACGCCAACATCAGCCTGGGCTCCCAAAAGAGCTACTTCTGGGTAGACTTGGGTATTTCCCCCCTTGTAGACAATGACCCACATTTTCCTATTAATGGCAGATTCTCTACAGGGATTGGACCTCTGTTGTCTCTCCTGATATCCCACAGTGATTCCGTTTCAGGAGTTCCATCAACCTTCTCTTCCAGAACGCCTTGGTCAGAGCTGTGCTGGGCTGACTTAGGTAGTACCAAGTACCACTTTAAGTTAGTCAGTTGAGTTTTAATCCCTGAATCTTAGGATGAAGGGGTTGAGATTTTGATTCCTGCTTTCTCAAAGGATCCTTGAGTTGTTATGTAAATTTGCTCACCACCCTCCTCCAGCCCCCATCCATAACCACCATGTCCCACAGAGCAATCATTTCTCTCATGGACAGAAGCATATTGCCTCACTGGACATTTCCTCCAGTTGGAATCACACAAGCTATGTGTTCGATGATCACATAACAATGACCAAGAATTTCAAAGAGCGAGCACAGCCTATGTGGGCTGCAACATGAGGATGAATTTCACAAGGAGAAGCAAGTTAAGTGGAGCATAAAATGCAGGCATGGCTAGAAGAGGCTGCAGGACAGCCGACGGTTAGGATGCATAGCATAGGACTGAGCACGAGGTGTGTCCTCAGAATGGGAAGAAAGTTCACTGTAGAGGAGAGTCCGGTGAGGTGAGTAGCTCATGGCGAAGCTAGAGATGTGATTGTTTCCAAGCAGGTCCAACCACTTTCCTGGAATAGTCAGTCACAAGATCATTCTAAATCTCTGGACTACAGAAATCCGAATTCCACCTCCATCTCTTGGAACTAAGTTTCTGATACCCATTTTCAAAGTGGGAACCTGGAGTTCTGGTCCAGGACAAAGATGGCTGGTCAGGACCAATCCCAAGGCCTCGCTGTGAAGCACTGAAGGAGGAAGGCCAGAGCAGGACTCCTGGAAATACTGAGAGGTGAGCTTCCAGCTCCCCATCCGACTCAAGGGGAAAGATGGAAAGAAAGCAGCCAGGTAGGAGGCAGTGGGACAGAAATCAGAGGAATGTGGGAACTATTCAAAGCAGGGATAGACATAAGGCTGAGAATCGAGGTGAGTCTGTGAAGGTCCATTATTGGAGCCAGCTGCCCCAGGCACGGGGAGCCAGCTACTGAAGGACCTGGGGCTTCCGAAGGAACTCCCATCAGGTGTTCCTTTGGCTATCTTTTGGTTGATCTTGCCATAGTCAGGTTTTCCTTTTCAGGGGAGTTGAAGAGCAAAACAGTAACAGAGGGGTCCCTACTGCCCACCCTTAGACATATTTCTTCTAGACCCTTCCCAAGGATCTCAGATAGGGAAGTGACTTCAGAGGAACAACTGGACCAAGCCTCCTATGTTCTCATAGCCAGCCCACATCCTGTAGAGAAGTCACTGAGACCCAGAGAAGTTAAAAGGTTGCTAAGAAATCTAACAACCAGGGGTTGCTACGACAATTTTCTTCATACTACACCACACGCAAATTTTATTCGCACTGATTTTTTTTTTTCTTTCTTCCTCTGCAGGAAATATATCTGACCAACCATTAGACTCAGTAAAGAACTTCCTGAAACTTCTAGCTCTATTCTCCTATCTCTCAATGTGTCCATTTAGAGGTTGAATCTGTGAATTCAATATATTCCTCCTAGCACCGAGAGAAGAGGGAGGCAGACGTTAATCCAAAAGATCTCAAGTAGTACAGATACGACAAAGTATGCAAGAGGAAGTCTACTTTGATCATGGCCGAAGCGAACGGAGTGTGTTGGCAAAGCAAGAAGAAATTATACCGTATAACAGACTGAGCCTTTGTATCACAATCTCTGAGCCCTTACTTTATACTGTGCCCCAGGCCACTGTGGTTTTCTGTTGTTTGTTTTTTGTTTTGCCTTTGTGTTTTCAATTTTAGTAAATTTTTTAGTTTCAAAAAGTGGCATTTGGTTTGTTTTTAGAATTCATCTCTTATCCTGGTATCCATGTGCTTTCATTATAACTTTTATTTTTTATATGTTTAATCATTTTTAACATTTAATTTTATAGTTTCTTTCAGATTGTTCTGTTTTAATTCCTGGGGTGCAACTTTCGTGTTAATTGCTTTGGCTGACTGTCCGTCATGGTGGGCCATTTTCCCAAAAAATGTGTGATTTCATCATATAAGCTTCTCCTCAGCAGGTCTGGTGTTTCTGTGGGTATCTACATGCCACAGGTAGGCAAACTTTTCTGACAGAGCAGTTTTACATTCACGTTGGCTGTCGGCCCGGGGCTTGCATTTTCCTGCACTGGATTTTTGGTAACTCCTTGCACTTTTGTGCATTAGATGCTACGCTGGTTACAGGCACAGGCCTGATTTTACTTCCTTCTACAGCCTTGGGCAGACAGTAAGCTTCTTTTTGGCTCCTCTAGGCCCCCTTGTATGGGCCTAGTATGTGCCAGTGAAAAGCCAATCTTTCCTGGATACCATCTTTTAGCAGGGATTCCAGCTTCTCATCTCCGGTTGGCACAATCAAGATCTATGGTATCTGTGTAAGCTACCCACTCCCAGGGCCCCTATCTGATCTGTATCTCCCTGGTTGTCATGGCACAAACAGAAGCCCACTGCCTAGGGTTTGCATTCTCTCTCGGTTTTTGGTGTGAAATTCTGTCCTGTTCTTCCTTTTGAGCATGTCTCAGTATTTTTCCAAATTGTTTTGTCATTCGTTATTCAGCACTTCCGTGTGTTTTGAGGAGGGGTCTTCATCCCTTGAGTCCGCTCAAGCATCACTTTGCTCCCTTTGGGGCCGCAACCTCCTTTGTTGACGCTCTCCCCATGACTGTTCTCCTCTGAGCCAGCGGTCTCCCTAGCCTCCCCAGTGTGCCTTAGCCATGGCTTCCCACACTCTTGCAAGTTTCTTGTCAGTCTCCTAGTCAAACATCGCCCATTCCCAAGGTCTCGCTCAAATCCTTCCTCCTCCTAAAGCATTTCTAACGTGGAATGAGCCCAGAGTCCTTTCTCGCCCTTAATCCCTCCAGCACAAACTGTCTGCCACCATTCTTCCAGCAATTTTTTGTGGCTGTATACATTTTTAAATCGCAGACTCAGGTATGCAGAAATATGACTTTATTTTTCTACAATTTAACTTAACATCCATCTTGGGCTCACATTTCAACCTATGGCAGAAAAGTAAACCTTACCAACTCAAGGAAAATTCAGTCACTTCCGTTTTCTTTTGTCAGTCTGTCAATAAATTCATATTATTTTTCCTTCCTTTCTTCTTCCCTTCCACCTGGGCTGAGAGCACTCCGGGCAGGCTAATGTTTCTGACGACATCTGAGGGAAGTTGTCTTGTTCAGGTCAGACTGTGCCCTCCGCTGTCATCCCTTGAAACGGAGTCCAGTCCCTGCTAGTCTTTGTTCATTGGCCTTTAGACGCCTGCACCCCTGCTCTGACCACTGTCCAGTCATGCTCTCTGCTTTGGGACATATGTAGCCCATGTCACAAGTAGAAAGACGATTCCCTTAGCTCCTATCTCCACTGGCAAGGAATAATGGCTACAGACATGTGGAAATTGTGACACCCTCCCCTCGCCATGCTGGATGTCTTTGTGAGTTTCCCTACTCCAGTGTCAGGCTGGATGGGGCCTCCACGAAGAGTCCCCAGGCTAGATTCTGTACAAGCAGGACACAGGTTCCCTGCTTTCCGATTCCCCCACACTGAGGGATTCTATGACAGTCCCAATTGTTCCCTTTCTGGGACGGACTCTGGAATGAGCAAAGGGAGCAGGAAACCCACACCCAGTCCAGCGTTTGCTTGTATCCAGCTCTTCAGAACAAGTCTTAACTGCACACTTCTTCCAAGAAGAATTCAATTCCCCTTCCTTGGGATACAGGTGGGAAGAGAGGAGGAAAAGGACCAGTTAGGTACACGATCTACGAACTCCTACTGTTTGGAGATAAACTGGGTAGTAATTCCTTCCAATGTTGGCTCCTGATAATCCAAACTAAATTTTGAAACTCAAAGCTAAGCTATGACTAACATCTTTCTTTAGAAAGGACCCTGCTGGTAGGGGCAGGGAGGAAATATGGCAAGAAGGAATTTTAAAATCACATAATTTAACCTCAGATACCACCCCTGACGCTCTTGCATCGGACCGTCCTTTTTTTTGTATATGTTACAATGGTCCCCACAAAGAAAAGTTAAGGAGTATCCTCATCTCCTTCAACTGCTGATTCTGATGGAAAGACTGAGGGAGTCGGTCTAACCAAAGCTCAAGCTTCAGGTCAGTTTCAATATTTGTGAATTCTGCCACTGTGGGCTATGGGACAAGCACATCTATTTGAAATCTAAAAACAAACTATTCAGTTTTTCTTTTTAAATTAATTTCTCAGTAATGTACGCATAAGTATAGTAACAGGTGTCCCATGAATACAGTAAAATGTATACCCATTAACTATATTTAAATTCAATTTTTTAAAATAATTGCATACTATCCCAATTCATAATCACCATGTCATCCTTGGCCCCTCCCAAAGGGTGGGCACCACCCCAGTATTAACAAGGGCCCAAAGGTCAAGGAGGAGGTGAAGATTTCTACTGGATACATTACTTCATAATATCTTTCTCTTAATGATAATTTAAAGTTATTTTTACCTTAAATAATGAAATAGATGTGAATATGAAAATGCCCATTGAACCAAAGCAGGCTCATCTTCACAAACATATCCACTATGACCACTTTCACTCAGTACTTACGTTACATAGAAATAATTACATGATAGTGACTAATTTTTCTCATTCTCCGTCAAGATTTTTTCACTGATGTTCAATTTAATGACATAACATATTGGTATCTTAAACTGTCTCTCTAGTTAATATAGAATGAGCATTAATATTAATATGATAGAAATATGGATTTAAAACTTGTGAAGACCTTTGTAATTAATTGCTTATGCCTTTTTCTTTAGAAATTGAGCTAAAGAATCTTATTAATTAATAATAATAACTGCCTGCTTGTATAGGGTTAACTGGATTCATGACGAATGCCATTGCATTGAACTCTGGCCACAACTTTGAAGGACATGCAATGATAACTCTCACTGCACTGAACAAGAATTGGAAACTCAATCCGTTTGAGGTACTTGCCCCAAATCCCACAGATAATAAGTTGCAGAAACAAGATTTGAACCCAGATCCATCATTCCTCTGCTTGTTCTACAGCTGGTTGGCCTCTCTAATTAAATCCATACATCTGAGTTGGGCGGGGAAGTTGTTTCTCTTCTGGTTAAGTCTAACCCATTTCTTGCACTTTTCCCACGTGCTTCCGTCACCTTGTTAGGGACAACATGAAGGCTTCTGCCTCCTCTTGCACCTCTCTGATGTCAGAACTTTGCCTCCATCCTCTCTAAAATGGCCGCTTTCAAGCCAGAGTTCGTGGATGGTTACCCTGCTGAAGAGATCACCCCAGCTCCCTAATGGTGTGAAAAGCAATTTCACATAAGCCTATTTCAGAGCTGCAAACTCCATCCATTAGCCAGTCAGAGAGAGAGAGAGAGAGAGAGAAAGAGAGACAACCAGTTGCTCTACAGACCACTGTAATTAGAAACAAAATGGATGTGATAAATTCCAAACCTTGAGAGGAAGTCGGCTTTCCCTGGAAAACCTGTTTGCAAATGGTACCATGCTTCTGCATTTTTCCACTTGCTGAGTTTTCTGCATCTGCTATTTAAATATAACAGCACATATGGTAGCATCATTTTGCAAAGCGATGTAAAAGAAGATGAAGAAACCATTACCCTCCCTGCTTCCACTCCTGCACCCGCCCCGCTGCCACGTTGAGGATCCAGAGTATGGAGACCTGAGGAAGATGAGTGACCCCCTGGGAGAGGGCCACACTTCACTCACTTCCTTCTCCTGTGTCACCTGCCCCCATGTTTCAAGTTCTCTCCCACCTGATCGTCCAAATCCCATTCATCAAGGATTAGTGGGACCCCAGTGGCTTGTTTCCAACGTTCTATTAACAGAGGTCTTTTATAATGGATGGAATCTTCATAACTGCTTTACAGTGGTCTGTTTAAGATGTGAAGAAGCTGTTCAAGTTTCACTTGGTGACAGAAATTGGAGCAATAAAAAACCTCTTAGGTCACCTCATCTATCCCTCTGCCAGCACTGTCTGTATATCATCTAAGCTGACTTTAAATGAAACAAGTGGCCGCTACTGCCCAGGAAAATCATTCCGCGTCCTAATAAAGTGCCCCCAGTAAAAACCTTCCCTGGTTTCTGGCTGAAACGTTCCCCCTTCTCCTTTGATTCTGTTAACCCTCAGTTGAAGGGACTTCCCCTGTGAAATGACTTTTCCTCGCTGAGCGTGTGTCTGACACGCCCCTCACTGCAGGGCTAAGCTTGGAGCTGGCCCCGGGGGACCTGTGGAAGAAAGTGCTGTGCCAACTGCTCCCTGCTCAGCACAGCGGCTCTGCTGCCTGGGAATGTGGGCTGGGGAGGCAGCATCGGCTGAAGGTGGAGACACGTCGGCCAGGAATCTTGCAAGGAAACCAGGTTGTTATCTCCAAAAGTTATTTCTGGAACAAAGGGCCTTGCACTACTGTGAGGTCTTGCTGCCCAACGTGTGATCCAGGGCCAGACGCATCAGCCATTGCCTGGGAGCTCATCAGAAATTCAGACTCTCAGGTCCCACCCTAGACCTGCGGAATCGGAATCAGCATTTTCACAAGGTCTCCGGGTCGTTCCTGGCACCTCAACATTTGAGAAGTGCTGCATGAAGTCCTGCTTCTCAAACCTGGAGCTTAAACAATTTCAGATGCCTGGATGCTGCCTCCAGAAATTCCCATTTAATCGATCTGAGATGTGGCTGTGCATAGGGATTTCTTTTTCTTTCTTTCCTTCTTTTTTTTTGGTAAGGAAGATTGTCATTGAGCTAACGTCTGTGTCAATCTCCCTCCATTTTGCATGTGGGATGCTGCCACAGCATGGCTGACAAGTGGGGTGCAGGTCTGCTCCTGGGATCGGAACCCCGATCTTTCTCGACAACAGTGAATCCATGGTGTGGCAGAGGTGGCTACTTACTGGGAAGTGGTGCTAGTGGCAGCATTGAGGGGACAATTGGATGGCATTGAGGATACGAGATGCAGAGCCCACTGCTGGGCAGCAGCAACAGGACTGTCTCCAGCAGACCAGTTCTGCAGCTGTTGTCTCTCCATGGCGACTGTCTACACGCATGGCAAGTTTATCTGATGGCAGATCCTAAGTCTGTGCCCAAGCTGCAAGGGAGGTTATGGAAGCAAGTAACTGAGCATTTGAAGCTCCTGCACTGACAGGCAGGTCCTAGGACCCATTCCGGCTCATGGGGCCCCTGTGAAACTAACAAAGATGTCCAAAGAGAGAAGAGATGCTCACAGGCTGGGCAGCCAAAAAAACCAGAGATGGCCATTATGCTAAATACCTTGTTATGGAAGCAGGAAGTTTGGGGGAACCTCATAACCATGGCGTAGGCTGATGTCTATCTGAGATCAAGGTCCTGATAATTCCTTCAGACTGGGGTGGAAGAGGTGAGCAGGGAGAAATGTGGAGGCCTGTCTTTCTCCTTCTCGTTAAGAGGGACATAGAGAGAAATACACATAGAATTAAGTGTAGGACGTAGAGGGGCCCTAGAAAGTGTTTAGTCCAACTGCCTCACTTTGTAAATTTAACTGGGGCCTTGGGGTCCTACCCGGGGCACGCAGCTGGTTAGGAGTCAAGCTCAAGCTAGAACTAAAATCTCTAGCTCTCTATCCAGTTATCTTACTACTAATTAGTTTTTGGAAAATGTTGACACTCTAAATTACCTCCAAAAGATTCTTGGCGCAATACGAATTTCTATGCAGGTTTGTCTGTGGTGGGTCAAAATGATATCACGTAAGTCTAGTCCATAATAACTACCTTTAACTATCAGACTCTAAAATACGTAATTAAATATTTCCCAGGAAATGTCCCAGATCCTCCAGGCAATCATTTTTACAAGACCAGACACAATAGTTTAGGGTAATTTCACGGCCCGTAATGCAGGTTTAGAATTTAAACTTTTTGACTTGCTCTGGCCCAACAGCATAAACCTTCACTCTCTGCTTGGTTGATTAGTACATTTCAGTGGTTCATTCTGGTTGCAGGTGAGATATAAAAAGCATGTTTGGGGCAGTTTTCTAGCAACTAAAGCTCCACACGGACTGTCTGGGTGATAGATGGTACCTCCGAAAGCGGCGTTGGACATTCAGCTTTCAATCCCTCCTTATGGGCTCTTTAAAATCCAAGCTGTGAAGCAGCAGCTGAGGCTTTACATCCGGCCCCTGCAGCCAAGACTACACAGAACGGGGTGGGGAGCCATGCAAAACCGAGGGTGGGGGCTGTTGTGGGCTCAGGATGGGAGTCTGGTTCTAGGTCACACTCAGGAGTCTATCACTCCTGCTCACTTTACAAGACCCTCAGCCTCAAAAGGAAGGACCTCTTTGTAATTCAAAGCCAAATGGGGGCGGGGGAGGGGAGTAGGCAGGCACTTAGGAAGAAAGAAGCAAAGTGTTTCCAGCGACTCAAAGCCAAAATGAGAGGAAAACGTACAGGACAGTTGGTCCTGTCCAAAATGTTCATACGACATTTAGTCCATAAGACATTTGGTCCACGCCGAAAGGACCTTGACATTTATTTGCTCCTGTCCATAATGTCCATGAGCATATTGGGTCCATGCCAGATGGTTTTGAACAGGACTAAATATAAAGAATCTTTTGGTGTGGACCCAATGTCTCCAAGGACATTTTGGACAGGACCAAATGATCTTGAGAATATCAAGGACCCTTCGGTGTAGACCAAATGTCTCCATAGACGTTTTGGACAGGACAAATTTTGATAAAATATCAAGGACATTTTGACATGGACCGAATGTCCTATGGACCAAAAGTCTTATGGACCAAATATCTTATGGACCAAACATCTTATGGGCACTTCAGACAGGACCAAATATCAAGGACTTTTTGGAGTGGACCAAATGTCTTATGGATGTTTTGGACGGGACCAAATGTCTGCTAATGGAGAGGAAAGGTTTTCCCCATCACTGATGAAGGGCAGACTGTTTCAATATTGAAGCAAACTTCTCCAACTCTTGGAAGCCATCACATGATACTGTAATGTCCCATAGGAACCTCACTTGGAATTATTCCAAAGCTGAACTTCCCATATTCCCTACAAATCTGGTCCTTCTCCAGGATTCTTCCTCAGTCACTGGTATCACCTCCCACTGAATCCCCTATGCTAGTGTAAGGTGAAGGTTAAAAATGTTGCTATTCAGACTGATGGAAACACTGACTACAGACATTTCTGACTCCTAAATAAGTGACCTACTTTGTTTCTTGGAGTTCATAATTCTTTTGCCTGGCTGAATACCTTAAGGAGCCTGTTTTGTACTGAAGGTTGAAGCCTTCAAGACTCGATCTGGAAAAGAAGAGGTGAATTACTCAACAATACAAAATAACAGGATTTGGAGTATGCTTGGGCACCCTAAGAGGTAAGATGCCCCAGGGAAAAACAAAAGAAGCAGGAGACATTTAATGAGTCATTGAGAACATTTTGTAGATAATGGTGAAGTTAGAAGAGCAAATTATCATGAACAACCATCTGAAAAAGTTGTGTTAATATCCCTGTGCCATTCTGAGACAAAGCAGAGTCTTAATGTGAACAGACATGAGGCGGGCACAAAGGCAGTCCCTGGGCAGTGCGGCCATAGCTCCCAATGGGAAAGCTATCCCAATGGGGCAGGCAGGTAAAAGCTACGTTAGGTGGATGTGGCGAAGACGAGTCACTAGTCTAATGGATCTGAAGGGAGAGTACCGGGAGGACCATGGGGTGGGGTGACAGATTTCTGAGTGGCGGCCGGTCAAGGTGATGAGCAGCACCTGATTCTGATCAGTGCTTCCATACTCTACTGTCGGAGTTTCTGTATGAAGAAATAGCCACCAAAGTTCCTTTTGCTTCATCTTTCTCTTCTTTAGAGTCTGAACTCCGTCCAGATGGCACTGGCATGTGGAGATATAGTTGAACATTTTCTTGGGAAGAGTGGAAGTTACTGAGAGAAACCTTCTCAGAGAAGCCCCATGGCTGGAGAATAGGGATCGAAATGGAATGCTATTCAGAGAATTGTGCGAAAACTTTAAGAGAAATTTTCAGGCTCCTGGACCATAGTGCTCGAGTCTCATTTTCACAAGGTTAAAGAAAACACAACTCTCATACAACTATAAACACAGGCCAAAGATTTATTCAGCTCATTAGTTAATGAGGAAGCCACTAAGATGTTAATGAGAATTTGAGAAGCTTGATATTTATGGACAATTTAATAAATGTTAGAAAAAGATTGCTAAGTTAGATACATAACTGATTAATATTCAATAGGGCTATACACTATAACCTTTGGGGCTATTTTTTCCCCACTGGATGGAAATTATTTGCATCTCTACCAGATAAAAATCTACACATTAATGTCTGCCCCATAGAGTTGGAAATAGCCCAGTCAACAGGAAGTCAATCAAAGGCACAAACCCAGTCCTGTGCTGAGAAAACCCCCAGTGACCTTGTTTACTTATTGCCAAATCTCAGATAACTTTTCTCACTCTGGAAAGCTCTCAGGTATCTCAGAATTCTCAGACAGAATTCTATCATCAAGAACTACAAAAGACGGTTCAAAGACCCTATTACTTTCACAAAACACTTTAAAGCAAGAATAAAATGTGGAAACAAACCCCCCAACGAATGAGTCTCCGAGAAGCGGCTCAACGACATTGGGCCCAGTTAAAAGAACAGATTGCTCAGTGGCACACGTGTGAAAGGCATTTCTTCCCCTTCTCCCCTTCCACACAGATGGAACATTTCTCGGAGCACAGACTCCCACAGGAGTATGTTCTTGCGCTATTCCTCTGGTGGATGAAAGGTTAAGTTGACCTTTTTTCCACATAGGAGGCATACACTAAACCACACATCTAGGGAAAATGCTCGATTCCTGTTTGTTTGTTTTTCCTGAGCTTGCCTAAGGGAATTGGGTCATCTATCTTCAAAAAGAAGGAAATTGTTGGGCTCTAAAATGCTGGTCTCTGTTTTTTAAGTGCCTTTAATACCTCACCCTTCAGAAGAGAAGTGTTTTTGCAGACACAGTTCTCAGCAGAATCTTTTCTTTCAGAAGACTACCTTAGCAGTTACATTTTTAGCTAGTCCTGCACTGAAAACTTGAGTAGACCCACTGGTGTTTGGATGAAATGGTGAAGCAGGAAGAATTCTTTTGTAGGATAATGTGTCCTGGCATGCTGACAGGGCTCCTGCCCAGCCCAGAGGGAGGTTCACCAGCCCACAGTAGGACTACCTGGCAGAGGCTATGTGCTGCACCACTATGCCAGGGACCACCAGATCTGAGTCCCACCTCTGTGAGAAATAAAGGGGTCCCCGGGGACCACAGCCACCCATTGGGGTCCACAATTTCTTACAGCTCTGCTCCTTTGCTCGATCTGCAATAAACAGACAACGTGAAAGCAGACTTACTTGAGTCATCAGTTCCCCAACCTAAACCCATGACCAACTTTGTGGTCTGGTCAGGCTCACCAAACAATCTGAAATTTTTATACTCTAGGATTTTTCCTGCTCTAGGAATGGGAAGAACTAAATACATCGGCCAAATATCTTTATAGCCAGAATTTTCAGTATAACAAAAAGATTTCCAAGTCCTAGTCACATTTAGATCAAGGCGCATTAACATAACAGATTTCTAACTCAAGAATTTTGATGATCTATTACAGTTTGTTCTAATGGGATTTGGCCTTCACTATAATTGAGGGCAAAAAACACAGAACTGAAGCCTTAAGTCCAAAATTGTTATGTAGAGGAAGCTCTCTTCAATCATTTTTTAGAATGCATTGATTGCTGGAAATATCATCTTACTCATTCCATGTGTTTCTAGATTTCAGTTTTCTAAGTGCCAGAAGCCTACCTAATTTTACCATGGGGCATCTGTAGATATATTTCTAACATGGAACAAAAACTTCAATAAATCTATCCGGTTAGCTGTGGATGCCATTATAGCTTCAGGGATTTTTTCTTTTTCTTTTTCTGAGTAAGTCAATAATATTTAAACTGTTTAAATGACCCTTTTCCTGTTTCCAAGCAGAAATTCAGAACTTATTTGTGTATAATGTTAAAAAGCTGGCAAATAATGTCTTGGCCTGGCATACTCTAAATCCTCCACTTAAATGGAAACCGATACCTTCAAAGTCATAAAACGTCTGCCAAGGAGAATGGCATCAGCAAAGCCTAACGATGCCCCGCACAGAAGGCAGAGCCTTGTCGGGGCGTGAAGACTTGAACGCTAAAGTCTCTATGGTCTCCTGAGTGAAATGGAAAGTGTGCTGAGGAGAGGGCAGGCCTGGAGTCCTCTACAAGGATTACAAGAGCAGTCGTGTGACCATTTTAAACATTTCTCACATGCTTTTAGCTTTGTGGAAACACATCCCTTCTCTTTATAGTCACATCTGTTTCCCATGTTAGAATATAACCATCTTCAAGGAACATACAGAAATCTTTTCCTATCTTTCCCTACATTTATGATATGCATGTATTGCAGTTGCATAGACCAACTGTACTTCAGAAAGGCACCGTTTATTCTTTTTTGGTGAAAAGTATCCGCATTACTACTTCTAAGAAGAGTGTGTAAGGAGGATTGTATAAAATGAGTCTTTCTCTGGCCATATGTGGCTCAGAGTAATGTTAACCATGTTGTCGCTTTTATCCCCAAAACAGAAACACATGAGGGCAGGAAGATGATTCCAGAAAGTGTTATCTGAGGTTTCTATCCTCTGCCCCATCCCCTACACACACATGCACACACACACACGCACACACGGGCTGCATGTGTAAAGCTGTGAAGATGCAGTACAGGGCTCAGTAGAGAGCTCGGGGTGGTGCGTCTTGGGAATGCATGGAAAGGGGCTGAGGGGATTCCAGGGGTCTATGAGATCCATGTGTGCCCTTCCCAGGAACAGGTGAGAAATCTGATCTTGTCCGAGGCGGCCAGAGGTGGGAGCTCTATGGGGACGCTGACTTTGGTGCAGATTGACAAGAGGTGACAGTGAATGAAGGCCATCTATAGGACCTGGGAGATGTTGTGAATACGGATAGCAACCATGGCTCAGAGAAGAAGAAAGTGTTTTTTCACACACTGTGAGCAAATCTGAGTGATCCAGCCACGGCTAGAGGTGGACAGAGAAGTGTGAAAGGCCAACAGGACGTTGCGTTACTAGGGCTGTGGGGACACTCACATTGGCTGTGAGAGGTGGATCCAGATGGGGGGCTCATGGATGCTGTGTAAACCTCAAGTCCTATCAAGAAAGACGTCACCTGGTACCTGTAATATATACAATGGAATATTATTCTACTGTGAGAAAGAAGGAAATTCTGCTGTTTGCAAAAATATAGATGGACCTTGAGGGCATTATGCTACATGAAATTAGCCAGACAGAGAAAAACAAATGCTGCATGGTATCACTTATATGTAGAATCTAAAAAAAAGGTCAAAGTCCTAGAAACAGAAAGTAGAAAGATTGTTGCCAGGGGCAAGGGGGCAGAGGAAATGGGGAGAGACTGCTAAAGAGTACAGACGTTCAGTCACAAGATGAATAAGGTCTGAGGATCGAATGTGAAACATGGTGACTGGAGCTGATGACACTATATTGTATCATTGAAATCTGCTAAGAGAATAGAACTTAAATGTCTCACCAAAAAAAAAAAAAGATAAAGACATGAGGTGATGGACGTGTTAATCAACTGGATTGTGGGACTGCCTTCACAATGCATACGCATGTCAAATCACCACAATGTGCACTCCAAAAACCTTACGATTTTATTTGTCCATTGTACGTCAATAAAGCTGGAAAAAAGTAAAAATGATAGTAATATTTAAAAAAAATAAAGACATTACCAAGATTTCCTTGACTGCTGTGGAATGTGTCACGTCCACACACAGCTTCTGAGCCAGGCTTCAGAAAACCTGAGGAGAAGGTGTCCCGGGCCCATGGCCCCTCTCCTTCCAGCACGCCCGACCTCCTCACCTTCCTTTCCTCTCCCAGCCCCAACCACGCTGCTCCGTCCTACAGACCTAGGGCGGTTGCAGGATTTATTGATGCATGATTTGTTATCCACCCGCTCTATGATTTATTGTCCAAACTAGGACAGCTTGGAGTGTCAGGTGGGAACTGTTAACAGTTATTCAGGGGCACAGGTGTGAACTGGGGCTCTCCCAAGCGAGCGAGTGGTCATCTTATTCTCACTTTAATGTGAGTTTAAGTCAGTATTTTAATCTTTCATTGGGGCATTTCTTTTGTAGATTTTCTCTCATGTTACTGTGGTTTTAGGAATTCGAGAAAAGGTGTAGAAATATTTTAGGTGGCAGAGGAATGTCCCTCTGTTCCTTAGAAGACAATGAGACAGTTTCCCTGCCTCTATCATTTATTTATTGTATGATTTGTGGGATTTCTCGTGAACCCTCTGTAACTCCATTTCTTCGTCTGTGTAGGGAGATGATAATACTAAATAATATCAACAAGAAGAGTCTGAAGAGTTCATGAGGAAAGTCCTTGTGAACGGGTGTTACCAAAAGTTAAAATGCTTCCTGAACGCCTGTTGTAATTATGATCATTGTCGTTGTCATCACCTTCACTTTCTAGTCTAAGGAAGGCCACGGACACTCTGAAACTACAAGCTGAATTCCTGATCTCTGCTTATATTCACCGGGTAAATGTTATTTAAACCTCTGAGCTTCACTTGGGCAAAGAGTAACCGAGAAACGTCAGCTCAGAGTGGCGTGATGGTGGCAGTCACTGACTCACAGCGAGGCCTGCATCCCAGTAGTTAGGAGGCATGAGCGTTTTCTGAAGAATGACATGTAAAATCCATTTTCCTGGTTTCACATGTTCCGTGCTCCAAAATCAAACCCTGGGCAACAGAATAAGTGAGGGGGAGGGTGCAAGTTCAGTTTAAATAACTGACAGGAAAATTTATTTGCAATCTCAAAATATGACATGATGTAGTTGAAAGTAAGCAATTTATTCTCAAATATAGAAAAAATCCAAGAGATTTTCCTAAAATAAGGGCGATGGGAAGTGGTCCTGGGAATGCACACTGCAGGAGGAAATTTATCTGTGGATCTAAGAGAACCAAGGGCTTTCTGGCCAAGAAGTCTCCTCACGCTTCTGGGTGTGACAAATCAGCGGGCTGGTTAGATCTTCTGCAATATTCCTTCTAATGCTCTAGCATCTTGTGATTACTTAAGAAAGGAAACTCGATTAGAAGCAGAGCAAACGCAGCTTACGGTTCCGTGTGCCGTCTACTCCCCAAGTGACTGGAAGGGAAGGAGGATGGCTCAGTTGTACCCTCCTCCTTCATGTCTTAATGATGGTAATGTCACGATGATTATTTTGATAAAACACGCTGAGCGAACCTCTTTGTGTATAGAATAAAATACTTCCTATAGCATTTTTCTTTCCCAATGGGAATTGATTTGAATCACGATGTGTTACACACAATTTCCTTCTCTGCAAAATAGTCATGAGAGATACAGAGTCAGATAGAACTCTGCCAAATCCTCGAAAGCATCATTTTCTCCATCTGTAAAATGAGGTGAATACCTCACCATGGAGTGCTACATGCAGTATGATGTGACCAGCACTGAACACAGTGCCTGGAACACAGACAGACTCCAGGGCAGGCACAGCTTATTCACTCAGAATCTGGTCCTTACTCCAGTGTGCCAGCCCTCTGCTGGCCATGCACCTGGGATACAATGACAGACAGAGCAGTCATTGTTCTTGCTTTCAGGGATCTTAGACCTAGTATAAGGGTATGAAGTAAGTAATAACACCAATATAAATATAATTGCAAACTTTGATAAGTGCTCTTATCAAAGAAAAGAAGAAAAAATGAAAGCAAAAAAGACAAAGGCCTAATTTAGTCTGAAGAGTTGTGAAGTTTCCTCGGATGAAGTTACATTTGGTATTAAACCTGAAAGAAAAGAATAGATGAAATTGGGGGAGAAAGAGTATCTATGGATGTAAACAGAGCAGGACATGTAAAGGCCCTGAGGCAGGAGGCAACCTTCCACAGGAAGGCTGATGCTCAGTGAGTAGAGGGGGAGCAACAAGGGAGGGGCTCAATTGTACACAGGCCCATTTCTCTGTGCTTACCTGTTGTAGTGCATTTAGTTGGGTTTATTTCTGCATTAAGAGTCACGAGTATGCCATAGGCACCACCTTGGAACAAGTGCCTTCTTTCAACCCCGGCACCTAGCGCAATTCTTGAAACAGTACGTGTCCATGAATGAGTATAAAGCTGGAATATCCCCTGAATTCAACCGCTTACTTGCCTTGATCTAGGTAATGTTATTTTAAAACATGGTCCCTAAATTTCTGGATTAATATACACTGGCTGCCACTCTTACCCACGGTGAGGCCACCTGTCCCAGATCTTGTCCCTTGCACTAGTTCCTCTCATCTCCACGTCCCCTGGCCTGGGGCTCAGGGCTCTGTCTGGCCAGTAGGGACAGACCTTCCTTTAGTGCGTGGAGGTCTACAGTTTGGGTCTTGTAGTAGAGCAGCTGAGCTTCTAGGATACGCTTATCTCAGTTCTCAAACTCAGAATCTTTTCTGTAAGTATTTGGGAGAAGTGGGGTGGGGAAGACAGATTAGTCTCAGCTCAAGGATTCTCTCATCCTCTCAAGTCTCTGCTTTCTTCTTTTTTTCCTCACAAAGGCTCTACTATTGATTATAACCCATCATACCAACACCATTCTGGCACCCCACCCCACCCTAATATATGTGCATACACACACACACACACACACACACTCTTTCCCAGAACGGCTTATGTACGTCTGCATCACAACCAGGCATATGATTCAAGTTCTTTCGCATTGTGTCAAAGAAGTCAGGGAAATAGCGAGCTCAGGGGTTGGTAACCTTTTTCTGCTAAAAGCTAGATAATAAATATTTTAGGTTTTGTGGGCCGTAGCCCCTATCACAGCTACTCAAAGCTGCCACTGTAGCATGAAAGCAGCTATAGGTGATATGTCAACAAATGGATGTCACAAAGTTCCACCAAAACTGAAAACTGAATTTCATATAATTCTCACATGAAGAAAGTCTTTTGATTTTTTTCAACCATTTGGAAACATAGAAATCATTCGTACCTCACGGGCTATAGTTTGTCAACGTGAGCTAGCTAACTGTTGAATTTTCTTCTAGGCATTTTGTGATAAGCCCAGGGCACTCCAAGGTCAGGGTAGGGGTGGTGACAAGCATACACCACGTCAGTCCCAACTGTACCTACGGCTCAACCCTGGTCTAGCCAAAAGGTCCTATCACAAAGGAAGGAATTCAAATCGTTGATGGAATGAAAAAGTGAATCAAGTATGAAATGAATGAATGAATGAGTGAGTGAACGAAGGAAGGAAGGAAAATAAGCAGTTAAAGGAGAGAGGGTTTTCCTGGAACTAGGAGCATATAATCTGGATCCGCCTCAGGACTACTCTTGCACTTTCATACAGTTCCCTGACAGTTTTCAAAAGCAAAGCCCTAATTTGCATCTCTAATTAGAAACATTTTGTGACTCGAGAGAGAGACTGGCTTGAATGTTATTATACAGCACTGGGACATTAAAAAGGATCAAGAAAGGAGGCTGTGGGTCTGTGCTAGCAGAGGCATCTTCAAACTCTCCCCAAAGTGGGTTCAGTCAAGCCGGCATATGCAAAAGATTCACGATTTTATATTTCAAATAAGAAACACGTTAGGGAGAAAACAAGAAGTCTTGCGGTTCAATAAAAACAGAGAAAATACGCAATCACTCTTAAGGCTGTCATTGCCCCCACAGAGCAGTAAATAAGAGCTTTGATACATAAAAGCAGTTATCAAACAGTAACAAATTAGTTCTTCACCATCTGTGATCCACAAGAGGGGGTGACAGTTTTAGTGCGGGATTTTAAAATATGAAATCAACTATTTACGAACCGGGTTCAGAGTCTCCATGTCTACCCGGCCTCTTCAGGCACAGCCACAAGAAAGCGCTGAGGTTTTCAGCTAACAAAAGCCCGCAGTTGTGGCTCCTCTCTTTAAAATATGCTAATTACCGCCTGACATTTGTAAACAAGATGTTTCCTTCCATACCACAGTCACCACGCTTTCATACTTTCACATGGCTTTAAAGAACCAGATTCACACAAGCGTCTGGGGTTACAGAGCCTCAGGCGAAGGAAATCCACCCACCCTTGCTACCTTGGTCTGGACCCTGGCCAGACATCCATCAGCCAGATCCTTTGCTACCCCAAAGTCTTGCCCCTGGGGTCCCCTGGGACGCAGCTGGGGCCTACCACCCTCAGTCTCACTCACACGAGGCGCCCAGCAGCTTGCCACAATGTTCTGTGTTGTTAGGCTGTGCTTGACGCCAGGCGGCTCCAGGAGCACCAGACTGAAGCCATGGATCTCAAGAGGGCCTCACTCCCGGGGGCAGGGGGCCACTTCCTCACCCACTCTCCCTGCCACCTACCTATAAGTCAGCAGCAGAAATCAAAGGAGGCCAGACACTGGTCCTCATCCAGGTCAGGGGCCCAGAGCCGCCCCTGCTCCCTGATCTCACCGTTGTCCTGTAATGCAAGCCATTTCCGAGCGGGGAAAGGGGCCCCTCCCGAGAGGAGTTGTGCAAATCCTCAGAGGAGCTAGAAATTCCTGCTCTGGGAAATGAGTATAGAGGTCAGAAAGAAAAGCAGATGGTTTTCCAGAAACTGAGGGGCAAACTCCCCTGTGGGATGTTAGATGCAGCTTCTCCTCTTGGCCATCTGATGTTCTCCTTGGTGAGTCGGTGGAGATGTTCAGCTGACGTCCTTGCTTCTGTGTGCCGTTCTCCGCCTTCTCTGTTCTTTTCAAGTGGGAGGCAGCACAGAAGTAAGTAAATCAATAACAATTGACTCTATTTACCATTTCCTACAATGTTATAGGAAGAAAACGACGAGGCTTGCAGTCAGAAAGAGATGTGCTCAAGCCTCGTCTTGGTGTCACGCCGCAGCCTGTGAGGCAAGCAAACCGCTTCAATGTTCTGTGCCTCCATTCTCTTGCCTGTAAAATGGGAACAAGTTCAAACGGATCAACCGAGGCAGTTTATATGAGAGTGGTTCCCACAGGTCTCCTGCGAGGAAAGCGTACACCGTGGGGGGAGGTGACGCCACCGCTGTGAAGTTCCAGGGAGGTCATGTAAATGGGACGCCTTTGCGACTGCACAGTGCTATGCAAGCAGCAGACGGCACTAGGGGCTCCACCAGTGATGTATTGTGAGACCTTCACAGTGTCACCGAGGGGTCCATAGCTGACAGTTGCTAAGGCCCCTCCTGGCTTCATCAGCCAATGGTCTCAACTGCACCTCGGGGGTGATTTTTTTTTTATTTTGTTAAAGATTGGCACCTGGGCTAACAACTGATGCCAATCATTTTTTTTTTTTTCCTGCTTTATCTCCCCAAACCTCCCCTGTACACAGTTGTATATCTTAGTTGCAGGTCCTTCTAGTTGTGGGATATGGGATGCCACCTCAACATGGCCTGACGAGCCGTGCCATGCCCACGCCCAGGATCCGAACCCTGGGCCGCCACAGCGGAGCACACAAACTTAACCACTCGGCCACAGAGCCGGCCCCCGGGTGGGGGGGGTGGTGATTTTTAAAATTCTTGAAGAGGTGCTGTGACACTACGAGTGGAGGATGAGTGAGGACTCATGTTGACCACCGTCAGGCAGGCGCCGGCTAGGGGACTATTTCTACTCGGCCTGGTTTCCACACAGGGGCAATTAGGAGAGTCCTGGCCTCCAGTAACTCTATCTGGAACCTGGCTGGGTGTTTACAAATCCAGCACAGAGTGTACTCAGATTCCTCGGCTCCGAAATTGAAGGGTATCTCTGTTATTTATTTACAGTATTTATTTTGTACTGCAATAATTCAAACCAAATCAAACTCCAACCCCAGAAACAACAGCCTGATGAATTTGTGAAGAAACTTTCCAAAATAAATCTGTTTTTTGGCTTGGGTTAAGTAGGAGAAGTTTCCACCCCTAAGGAAGACTTTTGTTTTGTTTGTTTGCTTTATGAGAGTTAGAAGGCATCCAGTAAGTCATTACACAAGGGGCCGCGCTGTCTTAAACTGGAGACGCTACTGGCACCTAAAAATGTAGGAAAATAATCATATTAAGAGTTATTATTTTTAGGCATTGAAGGGCTTGTTATGTGCCAGGCACCAGATTATAGATAACTTAAAACTTTTAATACTAATGTTATTATCTCTATTTTATTGCTGTAGGAGCTGAGATCTAGGGAAATTTTATGGCTTGTACGAGAGACCAGGATGGAGGAAAAGTCAAACTCAAACGTTCCCAGTCAAACGCCGTGTCTTTCTCATGCCGCCATCGCATTGCCCCTCCTGCACGCAGGTGGGAAGTCTTTTTCTCCCTAGTGTGTTTCTAATGAATATTTTCAGGAAGTTCCAGAGGACATTTTAAAGTAGTCACATCTCTCCCCAGGAAGACTGTCCTTTTCCTGGTTAACTCTTGTCCTACAGATTCAGTGTTTCTCAGTTCAAACGGCATTCAAATCAGCCTCAGCCTGCCATAAGCACCTGAGAAAATTCATTTCACGAGGAATATATAAACAGTTATTAAATGTAAGGAAACTATTTTCATGATAATTCCAAATCAAATTCCCAAGAAAAACATCCCTATAGAACCATTAGAAATGCAATTGTGTGAATGAGACAAGTGAAGAAGTAAAAATGGGAGATACGATTCAACAATAAACACTGCTTCACTTAAAACCTAATGGAATTGAGGGGCTGGCCCCATGGCCGAGTGGTTAAGTTCGCGCGCTCTGCTGCAGGCGGCCCAGTGTTTCGTTGGTTCGAATCCTGGGCGCGGACATGGCACTGCTCGTCAGACCACGCTGAGGCAGCGTCCCACATGCCACAACTAGAAGGACCCGCAATGAAGAAGATACAACTATGTACCGGGGGGCTTTGGAGAGAAAAAGGGAAAAAATAAAATCTTTAAAAAAAAAAAAAAAACCTAATGGAATTGAATTCTCACTTCTACACTAATTCCTTTCCCTTTGCTCCTGTGGTTACTAAAACACAGTTTATGGAGAATGTGTCTCTGTGCTGCTTCCTCAGCCGGAAAGAGAGGTCATCCTTGACACTTCCTTAGCCCTCATCACAACCTCTAATGAAACGCCAGTCCTGTCAATTCTGCTTCCTTCATAGAGCGGCCGCTTCACGACAGTGCCACTCCCCAGACTGGGTCCCCGTAGTCATTCACTTGAATTCATACACAGCCAGCTATCTGGTTTCTGCCTCAAATCCAATCCAATCCAGACTCCACTAGGGGCGAGAGCAAGCCTTCTAGGATGCGCCTGACCATGTCGCTCCCTGCAGGAAACCCTTCAGCAGCCTCCTATCACTCCAGGACACCTGTAAATCCATGAAGAGGGCCCACGGGCTCTTTCTGACTTGGGCCCCTGACTCCTCACAAGCTTCACCTCTCACCCGCACCCTACCCTCTAAGCCTTAGATTTAGCCACATTGGTTTTCCCTCATTCCTTCCTGCCTGCCCGGCTTCTTTCCTTCTTTCCCCCTTCTTCCCTTCCTTGCTTCCATCCTTCCTTCTTTCTGAGCAAAATGCACCTCTTCCCTCTTCCTTCGGCCTGGGTTGGCATTCTTCCTGTTGTCTAGCCAGCTGCCATTCCTCTTCCAGGCTCTGGACTAACTGACCTTGTCTGGGAAGCTTTCCCTGTGCCTCTCCTACACTCGGCTCCATGTCTCTGCTGTGAGCTCCCGCTAGCACGTGCTCCTTCCTCTTACATCACAGCAACTGCTTGTTTCAGGGCTTGTCTTCCCCACCATCCACAAGCTCCGTGAGAGAAGCTTCTGTGTCCTTCTCACAGTTATAGTTCCAGTGCCTAAACCAGCAGTTAGCATGCAACGTGCACTCAATGTTTCTTGTAGGAATGAATGAGTTTCAAGTACATTGAAACATTAGTAAAAAACAGAATATGCTGTTTAACCTGAAGTTAGAGCACTTGCAGCCCCAGATCATTTCTGAGCTAGAATCAGAACTCGTCTCTTCAGACTCTTCCTTGTAAACAGAGGTTAAAGAAATGAGCTTGGTGTCTAGAAAGGAGTCTCAGCAGCCTCATAATGAGCCAAGTGATCTTAATCAAAGAACAAGCTCCTTGAGCCTCCCTTTCCTCATCTGTGAAACGGGAGTAACAGTACCTGCCCTGTCTTCCTCTTAAGGATAATATAGGGATCCAATAGGATAATGTGAAAATGTAAACTCTAAAGGGCTCAAAAAATAAGTAGTATCTTATTGGTTAAAAAGAAAAAAAGAAAGAAAAAAGAATACCAGCAACTTCAACTCTGTGGAATAAAAGCTCACACTCACTGTGTGCTTCCACAGGCCAGGGACTGCTCCATGTCCTAACCATTATTCCTACCAACCATCCCAGGTGTAATGAGCGGTCCTCCATGCATACAGCAGCATGCAGGGCGAAAGCTGACAGTAAGAGCACCTGCTGGTATCTCCTACATGACAACCTAGAAACTGCCCAGCAGACGCCCCGCCAGGTTCCCATGTTGAACAGCAATGTGCCACCACGGTGATGGAGTTGGCGTGTTCATTCCCCGGGGCTGCCGTAACAAAACTACCACAAACCAGGTGACGTAAAACTGCACAAATCTATCCTCTCCCAGTCCTGGAAGCCGAGAGTCTGCAGGCGAGGTGTGGATAGGCTTTGCTCCCTCTAGGGAACTCCGAGGGAGAATCAATTCTTGCCTCTTCTATCTTGTGGTGGCTGCAGTGTCCTGGTGTCCCTTGGCTTCTAGGAGCATCACGTCAATCTCTAACTCTGTCTTCATGTGGCATTCTCCTCTCTCTCACTCTGTCTCTGTTTTCGCTTCTTATAAGGACACTAGTCATCAGATGAGCCCCACCCTAATCCAGGACGACCTCATCTTGACTAATTACATCTGCAAAGACACCACTTCCAAATAAGGTCACTGCAATGGACTGAAATATGTCCTCGCAAAATTGAAATGTTGAAGCTGAGACCATCAGTGTGACTATATTTGGAGACAGGGCCTTTAGGAAGTAATTAAAGTCAAATGAGGTTCCGAGAGCGGGCCCTAATCTTATGGAACTGGTGTCCTTACAAGAAGAAAAAGAGATCCCAGAGCTCTCTCTCCACCGCGTGAGGACATAGTGAGGAGCGGGCTGTCTGCAAGCCAGGACAGAGTCCTCACCAGAACCCAGCCATGCTGGCACCTCGATCTTGGACTTCAGCCTCCAGAACTGTAAGAAAATAAACTTCGGTTGTTTAAGCTGCCCAGTCTACGGTATTTTGTTATGGCGACCTGAGCTAAGACAGGCACATTTGCAGATTCTGGGGAAACAGGAATTTGGGGAGACACCATTCACCCCAGTATAGTCAGTGAACATCCTTAGCTTTTTTCGTCAGAGTCGAGGCAGGCAGAGAAGCCACTAAGTTACACAGAAAGATCTTCATTAATATTTAGAGCAGGAAGTCTCAGTTATCTGAAACAGCACTTTACGAGGACTCCCTGGTTTCTGGTGATGCAAGACAAATGAGGAATTTCTGTAATAATGAGAAAAATGGCTATTCTTACAATTGTTTAATGGATCAGGGGTAAAATTTGGTTTAGAAGTGTTTGCCTTCCATGTTTTCGCAGTTTCACTGGTTAGAAATGTGATTTTTGTGGAAGTCTGGTGCTGCTGCCTCTGCACATGCTCTCATTATCCCACTCTCATGTGGACATATGGCACAGAAAGCTAGAAAACACTGCCCAATTTGTCTAAATACCAACGCATGGCCTAATTCACCATGGCGCCCATTGTGCTGGGAGAATACAGCTGGGGAACTGTATCAACACTGGCCAAAGGAGTGCCCACCAGTTCAAATGCCAATCCAGAGCTCACACTGGCCTTGGCATGTGCCGGGGGCACATTTGGAACGAGCAGGTTGGTGAGGGAACTGGAGGGGTTGGAGCATGGAAGGTACGAAGAGAGACTTCCTATGTTTCTGACCTCTACATAATTCAAAACATGTAGCCAAATTTCCCATGCCAGAAAATTTGAAAAGGGTATCTTTTTCCTCTAGAATCTTTCCTTCCCATTCCAAGATGGTTTCCATAACTCACTCTTATTTTTAAGACACAGGATTCAGAAAATCCTCGAACTAGTGCTTTCCTCTGGGGTAGAAATAGTGCTCCTTTCTCAAATCCCACCTTCCCTTTCTCTGGAGAACAATAGGACGCACAAGCTGAGGGTCTGTCGCTCACTGCTCCCTTCTCAGACTGACGAACTAGGGGGCAGGGGAGCATTTGGATAATTTACTTAATAAATAATTTATAACAAATGATATCTAACAAAGCACTAAAATAATATAGAAAGATTGTGTCTCATGAGAAAGGTATTAATTCAATCCCTGAATGTTAATTGAGTACTTGCTGTGTGCCAGGTTCTGTGCGCTGAGAGAAAAAGATTGAAGCCATGATTCTGGCTAAAGAAACCCGAAGTGGGGAGGCGGGGCCACACAGCTTCACTTCTTACTAGCTGTCTGTCCTGAGGTGATTTACTTTACACCTGAGGCCTCAGTTTTCTTGTGCATACAATGGAGCTATCAATATAATACCTTTAGTATAAAATTGTTATGAGGATTAAATGGACTAAAATTAGGATAACACTTAGAACAGTTCCTGGCCAGGAGCTGGAAGAGGGACCATAGGGAAATCTATCCTACAAGGATATCCCATTAAGAGTATTACCTGCCTTCAGGCAAAGCTGCTTCCGAAGGCGAGAAGGGGTTTCAGCAAAGAGGGGCGCAGCTGAGCACAGCCTCACTGGAGGGTCCACCTGGGGTGCAGTCCAGGAACCGACCCCACTAGCTCACAGCCTCAGAAGACCGGCGCTCCTTCGTCTCAAAACTGATCTGCCTCCATGCTTCCAGAATTGTCTGGAGGGCATTTGGGGCGCTGGATTTAAATCCTTTCTACTGTTTGAATATTTCACCATGAGCATGTTTTGCTTTGATACTATTTACTAGAGAGTGTGTGCTAGCTAGGGTGGGAAGGTCCTTTTCCAGCTGAAACTCGTTCTATAGCTTTTGTCCATCATGTTGAGTCCCCATGTCCACTCACATCCTGCACAGGTGGTCTGTGAGCCTGGGGTAGAAAATGGAAAAGCTATGCAACATGAGCCTACGAACAAGCTTCTTTCTCTCTGGGCTCTCTACACGCTGCACGCTGTCTCAGGCTGGGGAACAGAAGGTGTGTTTTCCCAGGGGCCCCATCAGCCAAGAAAAAGAGGGAGTGGTGACATGCAGTGCCGGGTGCACGGAGGCCAGGTTTCTGCACAGCACACGCATATAGCACGTGTCTCGTCTCTCGGGCTCTCCACAGACTGTGAGCCTCTTAAGGGCAGGGGCTGTATCAATCAGGCCTTGATGCCTCCAATACCAGCAGAATGTCTGACATGAGGTAGGTATTGAGGAAATAATGCTCAAGGAGCAAGTGATGCCGGGCCACCAGGATGCTCTGGGACTCGGGGTAACAAGATAACCCAGGCAGAGCTGAGAGGGTTTCCCCCCAGGGTCTCAAGCCTCTGCCTCTGAGAACAGAGCTACTCTTGAGAAAGCCCTGACAGCCTCACTGCAGCATCTGCCCCAGGCCAGGGGCTGTGGGGAGGTGGCATACCTGGGGGTGAGCCTGCAACACCCAATTCCTCCTCAGAAGGTGCAGACTTCTCTGAGCGCATGGAAAGCTCTGGGCAGGCAGTCCAAGAAACCATAAAGATGGGGTCTGCCCACCCCCAAGCCCATAAAGGTGGCATCTGCTTTTCTGGGGGAAATCCAAATTTGTCATTTCTACCTCTTTTGAAGCTCCTGAGAGAAAGACAGAGCAAAACTTCTAGGTGTGCAAGTCTATCTTATAGAACAAGTGACTAGAGGGTTTCCATTGACAGTGGAGAGAAGAAGAGCATCTGGAGAGAGTGGAGGTCTTGGTTCCAGTCCTGGCCCTGCTACGAACTTCCCGGGTATTTGAGGGGAATCATTTAAACCTTGAGGGCTCATTTCTCCATCTATTAAATGAAAAAGTCACCTTGACTACATCCAGATAATGGAATATTAGCCAGTGTCAAAAAGAAATGAGCTATCATGCCATGAAAAGACATGGAGGAACTTAAATGCATATTCCTAAGTGAAAGAAGCCAATTAGAGAAGGTTACACGCTGTATGATCCAATTATATGACATTCGAGAAAACGCAACACTATGGAGACAGTAAAAAGATCAGTGGTTGCCAGGGGTTGCAGGGTGGGAGGGATGAACAGGCAAAGCACAGAGCATTTTTAGGGCAATGAAAATACTCTGTATGATACCATAATGATGGATCATGTCATCCTACAGTTGTCCAACCTACAGCATGTGCAGCACCAAGAGGGAACCCTAATGTAAACTAGGGACTTTGGGTGATCATGATGTGCCAAGTGGGTTCATCAACTGTAACAAATGTACTATCTGGTGAGGGATGCTGGTCATGGGGGAGGCTGTGAGTGTATTGGGGCAAGGGATATGTGGGAAATCTCTATCTTCCTCTGTTTTGCTGTGAATCTAAAATTGCTCTAAAACAACAAAATCTTAAAAAAAAAAAAAAAAAGTCAATTGATGACGTCTAAGGCAGCTGCAGCTATAATCTCCAAATGGGGCCGCCACTTCCAAAGAAGCCTATTGGGTGACTGGCGCCACCCGCTCTGCCTTTCTCTGCAATTCTCTTCCCAGGCTTTACCAAGGGACTCTAATATGTAAATGCTCCCTTTTCTTGTCATCCAGCATGCTTATCTGATTCAACTCCAACTGCAACTAAGAAGAGCCATAGCAAGTTAATTATACTCAGTTTCTGCCTCAAAAATACCTGATAGGATTTCAAATGCGAAATTACAAAAAGAGTTCAGACGTCAACATGGCCAAACCATATGTCCTGTATTACCAGCTTGTGTTCTGCATATCTACTCTGTGATCAGGTTTTTAAAATTGATTGCAGTTTTTGTGGACTGCAATAAAATCTGCAGATTACATAAAATTGGGATGTTTTGTATTTCGTTGCCAGAGAAAGTGCTCCTTAACTGAATAAAGTAATTGCAAACAGATCTTGCCTGTTACTTTTCTTTCGAAGATTATTTGTCTCTTTATAACTTCATACATTTTTAAGCCTGAGCAGGAATAGCATGGTACAGGTAATAATATTTACTTGCAAATGAACTTTATGCCATCTAACAAAGACTTTGAAGGGAAAAATCATATGACATGCAGTTTTCCTGAGTCTGAAACTAGGAAAACCTTCAGCTAGTACATCAAAACATCTGAGATGGGGAAGTTCTCATTAACTTGCAAGAGCATCCTCCCAATTCGTGTTTGAATTAATTTCTTCATAACTCTAATGGCAAAGTCAGAGGAGATCCACTCCATTTCTTCCAATTATTTTACATCCAACTTATATTTCTTATACTAACATATTGATAATATATTACATATACAATATTATTTGTAATATATCCAATTTATATTTCTCATATCTTTTAGAACATGTAACCTAATCATTAGGAGTGAGAAGTCGGTAAATCAAAATGGTAATTCCTCTTCGCCTTAACTAATTCCTCAGGAGATATGGGATTCTTTCCTTTTGGCTGCAATTCTATTTATATATTTCTTCAACCCATGAAGTAATCTTATTCTCACCAATAAGTCCTGCTCCATCTCTTCAATGATATATAAGAAAGGATACAGCATCTTCTTCAAGAGTGGAAAGAGATACATCTCTCATTGATCATTTGGAAAGAATAGCTCAGTCACCCAGACATGGGGATCATGTCCCTCCATTCCTCTCACCTCAGATCTTCATGGAACTAAATATAGGATCTCCCCTCCAGTGCCTTGGAAAGGCCATGCTTTCCCTCACTTTGACAATATTTCAGCCCTGTTTTCAATTCTCTCACTTGCGTCTGAATGAGATGGACTTCCGTATTCCCCTTGACCTCACCTCCCTACTCCAATTCTTCACATTTTCTTCAATCACCTTTCATGGCTTCTCCCTTTATTCCAGCCATACACGATCCTGACTTTTATTCAAACCCATCAAGAGTCACCTACTTCAATATCTAAGTGTTGCCCATGTTTGTGGTCAGTCACTTCAACCCCATGTTGGTCTACGCCACCTTTCAGATCCTGCAGTGCCTAAATGTACTCTGGACTTCCCATCAGCTCAGCGAAGCCAACACACTCTCACAAAGTCAATGTAACAGTTTTAACCATCAACTCTGTCTTCTTGCATGTGTGACTTTCTGATACCTGTGTTTCTTTTTTTTTTTTTTCCGTCATTTCCTCTTACTCAATTTTCTAAGTTTTTGCTTCATTGTGTTGTGTTTTTGTGCTTCCTCTGATGAGTCTTTGTCCACATTAGGGGGCTGGCCTTGCTCGTTTCATTGATTGCACAATCTGTGAGGAGTGGGAAGGCGGACTCCATCTTCCTTCGTTGTAGGTCCCCATACAGCCTCATCAACTGCTCCGCACGCCAACGCTAAGATGTTAAGATTCTCTCAAAACACAACCTTGTAGCGAATAAATTATCAGTCTCTAGAGTTCATACTCTCATGCATGTTCCAGAGTTTGCCTTATTTGTGGTGTTAGGTCCATAATAACTGAAATAAAAAACAAATACACTGAAGACCTTCTACAAACCAGATTTTGAACTATGTAATAGAAACCAAGAAATGTGTCCCAAGTCATTATATTCCTGAATGTCATGTTTCTTATTACATATAATCCCCATTTTGGGAATTATTTGTTTGAGGAAAAGTCATCTATTCATTCCACAAATATTGATCAAGCAATTGCTGTAAGTTGGGCAGTGTGCAAGGTGCCAGGGATGCAAAGATACAGCCCCACCCTCCAGAAAGTGTCAACAGACATACTTGTGCCTAATGGTTACAACGTAAATAGTCACTCCAATCACAGAGGAACAAACAAGGGTTACTGGAAGACGATGAAGACGCTCAGAGGTGTCGAGAAGTGCTATGTAGAGGAGGCGGCATTTGAGCTGAGACAGGTGGACAAGCAAGGACAGACTGGACGTGCAAGTGAGGAAAGGCATGGGAGACGACAGAAAAGGCAACGAACGACTCAAACCTCATCAGTCTGGCAACCTCACATCCTGAAACAAGATTTCCCATGAGGACGTCCCTGTAGTTCTGTGTCTTGTGACTCTCAGATAATTAATTTGCTGCATTTTGAGTTGTCTTAGGTTCGGTTTATATTAATGATGAAACCGGATCGCTAGGTTCCTTCTTTGCACATTCCTGAAAATGGCGTTTATTATTGTAGGCCTTTAGTGTCCCTGTACTTCTCGTTTTAGTTACTGTAGTTACATTAATATTTTCCCTATTAATATTCTATTTCTTTCAACACTAGATGTCCCAGATCCTAGCAGGGGAAATAGGTTCATCCAGTTACGTGCCATTTCCCGAGAGGCAGAAGGTTGGTTTTGTTTTTTAAATGTCTTTTCACACTTTGCATGTTTTTTCATTGTTTAAATATTTCAGTGTTTCTCACTGAGGATCTTATTGGTGAGGAGACAGACAGAAGTCAGTCTGTCTGGCTCGAAGCTCACTGCCCCTCTCTGGCCTTGAAACTTGGATAGGTCATGTAATCTCTTTGAATGAATCTCACCATCTGTAAGATGGCACACTAAGAACGCTGGCCACACGGTGACTTTTGCGAGTACAACGTGAGTTTACTCATGGGAAGCTCTTAGAACTATGCCTGAAATCCAAAACGTGCTCAATTGACACTGTCAGTTATTCTATTTCCCTTATTAAGACAAACAATGTAGATTTATTTTTTCAAGATTAAAATGTTTCCATATTAACCTGTCCTACTTTACCAGCAGGGAGTTGTCACAAACTCTAAATGATCCAATTCCATGCCCAGTAGACACTCTGGCCTTACCCACGTGAAGACTAGGGTACAAGGAGCGTGGGTTTAGTGCAGGATTTTGGTTTAATCCATGCCTCCCCAACCTCATCTCACTCCCAAGACTCCTGCCCTGGATAATGGGGGTCTCATATTCTATTGTGGGCCCCTGTGTGGTTTTTCCTTCCAATACCAGCCAACTCTCAGACACCAACTGGGTGTCCAACATTTCACTCCTACTCTGACACAACCTGGAGCTAGTGCAGATCTCACAGGTTAAGGGATCAGTTCTACAAGCCTACGCTGCTTCAGATACCAGCTGCATTTGGGGTACCCAGGTTACCCACACTTCTGCCCAGCCAACTACAAAATTGGTGGTTCTCATGACACCTTCTGCAGGTTCAAAAATTTGCTAGAATAAGTTGGAGAGCTCAGGAAAGCACTTGACTTAGGTTTATCATTTCTTATAAAGGATACAATTCTGGAACAGCCAAATGGAAGAGATGCATAGGGCAAGGTATGAGGGTTAGGGGGCACAGTAGAGCATCTGTACTCTCTCCAGGCACACACTCTCCCAGAACCTGGATGTATTCATCAACCGGGAAACTCCCCAAGCCCATCATTTAGGGACTTTTACGAAGGTTTCACTACATAGGCAGGATTGAGTCAATCACTGGCCATTGGTGATTGAACTCAACCTCCAGCCCCTCTCCCATCCCTGGAAGTCCAGGGTGAGACTGAAAGATCTAACCATCTAATCATGCGATTGGATTTTTGGTGATCAACCCCCATCCTGAGGCTGTCTAGCCCTCCACCCCCGGGCCTGGAGTCATCTCATTAGCCTGAAAAAGACCGGGGTTTTAGGAGCTCTAGACCAAATATTTATTTTATATTATACCACAGTATCTCAGCCCCTAAAGCTATGGTCTTGTCAATGTTGAGGTGACATGAGTGGAAGGGAGGAGAAGAGCATGGTAGAGAGTGGAGGGCCAGGACACAGAACAGTCTTCTGACTGCCCTGGAGGAGCCCTGTCACCTTGGGCAGCACACTTACCTCCCCTGGTTTGTTTCTGATGTGCCAAAGGAGGAGCCGATTCAACCATAACCAGAATGATTCAATGCTCCTTTCCTGAGCACCTCATCTGTGCAGACACCGTGCTGCCTGTGGTCTAAGGATCCTTTCTAACCCTCACAATGACTCAGCTATGTGGCTAGAGCTATCCTAACTCTGGAGAAGAAAAAGAAGTTCAGAGGTGAGGAGTCAGCATCAAGTTCACCCTGCTTGTAAGTGGGATTCAAACTCGGCCAGCAAAGACTTTCTGTTTCACTCATATGCACAATTCCCTAATGAACCTCCCAACTCAGAAATACAACATCATCTTCAACTAGCAACAGCGAGGAGCATTCGCATGTGACCCACTGGAACCCCTCTGCACACCGGTTACTAGTCAGATTTTGTCAAGATTCTCTCTTACTAGCTCTCCCAGAGTTCATCCTCATTTATGTTTTCTCTCAAAACTTGGTGTTAACTGCAACTGAATAAATAACAGCAAGAATTTATTTTGCCCACCTTTTCAATCAAGAAGGCCCTCCTGTGGCACGTTGACTTCCTGTCGACAAGTGCGGTTGCTCGGATGTGTGACACCTTTGACCCTTCACACAACCCACCTGGGGACTGACTACTGGGGCTGCCTGGGCACTGGATTCTAGTCACTGAAGCCTTGGACTCTTTCTGGCCGATGCATATTTTAATGCCTGCAGCCTCTTGAGTTGCTGACCATCTGTCTGCTCCGGGCCCTGCAACCATCCGCTTCATCAGCCCTTTCATCTGCCTGAGTTTTCTGAAGCATCTCCTAATTCAAAATCCAGTGGAGGCTTTTCATTCTCTTGTAAACTCACCAAACTCCTAACAGCACTCGCGCCCCAGACTGACCCGGGTTCTACCACAGAAAGGCCACTTTACTTAAAGGCCCCTTTTTCTCAGTTTGTTTGCTGGCACCGTGTCCTGGGCCTATTTTACAAATGACAATTTTTCTGTCTCCTAAATGGTCAGACATACTGGGATAAAAGTGAAACGTCTTTTGGAGAATTCGCTAAAAAAGCCAGAGGCCACAGACACTCAAATGCGCCCGAGTCTCCTTGACCATTTCTGAGCTGATCTAGGAGGGAATGGAGACTGTTGCTGAATTAGAAACAAACACTGGTCTGAACTAGAAGCTGGATAATTATTTGAAAAGAAAGTTTAAGCGTAAACACACCAGGCAGTCACTGCCCAAGCAACTGGTCATCAACAGTCAACAGGAATTTCCTGCCGACCCTCCCCGCTTGGGATGCACGTGACTCGAGGACGCACCATCCACCTGTGCTGACAACCAAACCAGGGCTGGTTGAGAGACTCCCACGGCCCCTGCTGGCCTGTCTGTCCCACAGGTGCTGCCAGAACCCGGCGCTCACAGCCACTGTCAACAGTGAGGGCACGGGGTGAAGGGCTGTGAGCACTTTATTTTGATCCAGACATTAGAACACATTCTTGTCTACACTTGCTGACATGAGTCCATATAGTTCTGCCTAGGATCTTTTTATGCCACTAAATCACTTTTTTCTCTGATTCTGAAAGGATTTGAAGCCACTTCATCAAAAGCACAGAGTCAAGTGAGTGAGGATAAAGCTAATGAAATGGAAGTAGAAAATCACAACTGAGAAAGGAGAAGGAAGACATGCAGAAAGCAGCAATGGCCTCATTTTTTTTTTCTTTCAAAGATATGCTTTTTTCTGGTGAGGAAGATTGGCCTTGAGCAAACATCTGTTGCCGATCTTCCTTTTTTTTATCTCCCCAAAGCCCCAGGTGTATAGTTGTATATCCTAGTTGTTGGTCATTCTAGTTCTTCTATGTGGACGCTGCCTCAAAATGGCTTGTCAAGCAGTGCTAGAACCGTGCCCAGGATCCAAACTGGCGAACCCCTGGCTGCCAAAGCAGAGCCCGTGAACTTAACCACAACGCCACTGGGCCAACCTCTGGTCTCACTTTAATATCATGCTCTTACTTTAAGTCAAAAGTTGCTTACAGGAAACAGTCATTTTAAAAAACAAACAATTGGATTAAAATTGTCAAAAAGGAGCCCAATAGGCCATTCAGTATCATTTCTGAATCTAAGGAATTGCTTCTCAAATTTATTGCCAAAATAATTTTGTTTACTCAAATTGGTTGTTTCCTTCTTTCTGGTGTTTTGAAAAGAATTAGATGGATTTTTTTTTTTTTCCTCTGGCTGACAGGAAGCACAGAGATAAATCTAGCGTTTGTGCACAGCAGCTATTCAAGTACCACTCAGCATCCAAATACGTCTTTCCTCCTTGCTAGGTGTGATTTGGTTAAAGGACCAGTTTACTGCGTGTAGACACGGTATGAAGAACACTTTGGGGGGCATATAATAAAATAACGGACCAACTGTGACTTACGAAGACGTTTGGTTATTTCCCGGGAAATAAGACTGGACAGAGCCGGCACCAGGGTTGGTTCTGGGGCTCAACAAACTTACAAAGGGAGCAGAACCTTTACCCAAAGTCTCCAAGTAGAGTTTTTCTTACGTCCCACGGGCCAAAATCAGGTGACAACCTGAGAATCGCTGAAAAGAAGAGAGAGCGCGCCAGGACTTGACCCCCTGGATCAACCACATACAGGAAGGAAAAAGAATAGTGATGACACAAATCATTATAAGCGTAGATAATGCTTACCATGAGCTAGAAGACATTATAAATACTTGCACTTATCAATCTATTTAACTCTTTTAACAACTCTCTGAGGTTGTTAATCTTCCATTTAGGGCTTTGGAAACAAGCACCGAGAGGTGAGCCCCCCTGTCCAGGGTCACCCTGCTGAGCAGTGACTGAGCTGGAACCCAGGCAGCTTGACCATCGTGCATCGGGGCTCTCTGTACACCTTAAACTTTTCTAGAGATGCCAATTCTTACAGTTTGGCTTTTGAGAGGCCATAAATAAAACATGATCTGAGATTATAAGGACTCTAAAAGGACCCAGTGTCTACTTCATGGAAAGATGAGCTTTTCCAACTGGCTTACCCGAGTGATTACACAATCGCCTCACTGTGTAGATGAGAAAATTCCCCCGGAAGTGGAAGCAACTTGCTCACAACTTAGTAACCTGACAGAGGTGGGATTAGAAGCCAGGTTTCTGTCCACTAACTAACTAACCTGAATATATTTCACTAATATTTTTCCCCTCCATCTTATTCCCTTGGAGCTGCCATTTTCTTTTCCCTTCACCCTGTCACAATCTGAGTGGATAAGTATGCATTGCAGCATGTAAAATAGCAGGGTCTGTGTGCGTTTTGCAGCGGGTGCCCAGGAAGACAAGCGCTGTGGATTATTTGGTGCCATCAGCTCAGACCCGTTCTGCTGCTTGCCTACACACAGGGAGGAGCCAAGCTCACTGTGACAACGCAGTAGAGCAAAAAACAAAAACCAAAAACTCACTCAAGGCAGTGGGTCTACTCTGTGCTGGTCACAACCCCTCTCAGTCTCAGTTTCTAATGTGTAAAAGAGGATTAATATATCCCACAAGAATTGTGAATAAATGAGATGATTTGTGTGAAAGCTTTTTTTAATTATAGAATAAGTCATTTTTGTTACTATTACACAATTACAGACTTTGAAAAACCATAAGTATTTTCTAAATCAGCTTATAGATGTTTGGATTTCACTAACCAAAACACACTGGAACTTGGTCACATACTCTGGATTGGCGGCAGTTCACCAATGGCAATGGCAACGAAGAGACTGGCAACGAAGAACTGATTTATCTTACCAACTTCGTTTAGAACCGTCTGATTCGAATACCAACAGCAAAGCTAGCTCTAAGCAGGACAGCACTGCAACAGGAAAGGACAGTACACGCCCAGTCTAGACAATGATGATAATACAGCTCAAATCAATTGAGTGTCATGTGCCAGGCGCTGTGCTGGTGCCATATCTAAATTACCTCTTCTTACAGAAGGATAACTTGGACAGTCCCCTGCCTCTTGATATTTTCTCTAGATCATTGCAATTTAATTCCATTCGTTCTTTTATTCATTTATTCAAATAATTATTTTTGAAGGTATATTATATCAGATACCAAGTGCAATGCCTCTAAAGTGTAAAGGGTAGCTAAAATATGAGAACATCAGGAAGCATGTTATGGTAGAAAGAGCTTGGGACAGAAATCTGGAGATGCCATTTCTATTTCTGGCTCTACCAGCAGCAGTGAGGCCCTTCTTGGTGCAAGGCCTTTCTCTGAGTCTCATATCCTGCATCCATAAAAGATTGGTACTTGATAAACTCTTCTCTAAACCCCCCCAGTACTGACCTTCCCTGGGACTAGCCCCCGAGAAGAGAGCTTTGGTTTTGGGCTCCACAAAAGAAATCTTAGTGCAGGGATGGGCGTGCCGCAGGAAAGCAGAGTCTTTCGCTGCTGTTACTGCTGCTGGTGACAATGAAGATATTCACACTTCATGTGCCAAACAGTCCTGTCACAGATAACCGTGGTGTGAGCCAGCATCTTCGTAGACTCCTGGCTCCTGTCCATGAGGCTCAGAAGGAATTCAGCAACTGGGGAGAACTCATGACTCAAAATCAGATCCTGCTGCTAACCCGGCAAGACCTCCATCCAAAGGCAAGAGTGTAATTGGGGGACGCTGGGACTTGTCAGAATCAATAGGGACAAAGTTTCCACTTTATTCCCAGCCCTTGAGTCAGCAAACCTTCAACGGAGTCAACGCTGTCTATTATCAAAGTATTTCCTCACCTGCAAGCATTGGCATGTATCGCACCAGACCCACTGGCATGTGCATGAATGCACACCCACATGCATGCACACACACACACTCATGCATGCACATACACACAATCATTGAACAGTGTCAGCTATTGTTTCTGAATTGGTTGGTGACACATCAAGCCCCTCATGACATAAACTTTGCCTTATGCACTAGCGAATTCTGGTGACTACAAAAGCAAAACCTAATCTGTACTTTTTTCTTTACTTGGGCTCAATTTTTCACTTACACAAAAAAGAAACAAAAACAAATAGCTTGCTTGAGTGCTGGGGATTTTCACTACAACTCTTAAAAAAAATCCCAGAGTTAAAATATACTATATCTGTCAGTCTAAGGAAGAGCCCCAAATACTGATGGACTTATGTTGAAAGCACTTGATTTATCTATTTCTACGCCTCATTGGCCAGGCCAACGCCATTCAAACAAAACAAAGGGTAATCAGCCCTTGGAGTGATTGCACTTTCATGTTGCTAAAACCTAAATGCTAGGTCTGGTCAACCTGCTACATTTCTGCTACTAGTTACCAAATTGGAACATGATAGGTGGTAAAACCAACCCCAAACCAAACATAAATCTTCCATTGTTGGTCTCTGTTAAAGGCTCCAAATGTCTCTTTAAAGCCACAAGTGTACATCTGTACTAAATGGTCAGGCAGACAACTTGCTGGTTGCACTTTTAGACGCTTTAGGTTATACTATTCTTTTAATAGAAGCTGCACTATGCAGTGTTACAATCAAGATTCTGAAGGGCAAGAAGACCTCCTTGAGTGGGGCCTTGACCAAGAGGCAGAGCACACAGAGAGCATCATGTTTGGGTTGGGTTGGGTGTGGGAGGAGCATGAAGGGAATGTCACAGGACAAGGTCATGACAAGGGCCACTGTAGCTGACATTTCTGAGCACGCACTGCACCCTGCCACCATTCTTCTCTTTTCACTTCACAACAACCCTAGGAGGTAAGTGTTGTCAGCATTCCCATTTCACAGGTGAGAAGGTTGAAGCTTAGAAACCTAAGCACTTTCCCAAAGACAGGTATCTACTAAATAGTAGAGGGAACCCGTGACTCCAGATCGGCCTCTCATGCCCAGTCTCTTGCTCCTTGAATGCCTTCATAGTGCTTTATGCCTTCAGCCAGGCTGGGGTTCCTGCGAATAAACATAAGGTGGGTAGAAGCGAGCCCAGGGGATGAGATTGGGATGTTAAGAACAGGTAAGAAAGGGCCTTCTCCACCCTGGTAAGAAATTTATGGTGTAGTTATTATGCACTGAATGTTTGTGTCTCCCAAAAATTCATATGTCAAAGTGCTAACCCCCCAATGTGATGGTACTTTTGTGTGGGCCTTTGGGAGGTGATTGGTTTTAGATGAAATAATGAGGGTGGGGACCCCATGATGGTATTAGTGCCCTTATAAGTTGAGGAGGAGACCCCAGAGCTTCTCCAGCTCTACCACCTGAGGACAAGGCAAGAAGGCAGTTGTGTGCAAGCCAGGAAGAGGGAGCTCACCAGGAACAGAATCTACCAGCACCGTGATCTTGGACTTCCAGCCTCCAGAACTATGAGAAATAAATGTCTGCTGTTTAAGCCCCTCAGTCTGGGGTATTTTGTTACGGCAGCCCGAGCTGACTGAGAAAGCAGTCCGTGCGGACACTGGGTGGAGTTTAAGTTGGGTAGCATTATGGTAAGATTACAATGACACATAGATATTCCTAATTTTAAAAGAGAAAACCACACTTTTTAATTTTATTTATTTATATAATTACAGGCATTGACGAATGCTTACTGCAAAGATCCAGAGAATAAATATTTTAGGCTTGGCAGGAGATACACAGTTTCTGTCTTGTGGGCCACAGGCTGTGGTTTGCCGACCTCAATATAATAGAATAATTTGTGTGAAGGAACCTGTAATCTCCCAAAGACTAGCTTTTGTTTGCTGCGCAGACATCCAAGTGATTATTTTTTACAGGAAATTTATCTAGGTGTCACTTCATTACAAACATAATTAATTAGGGACCTATATGGATAGCTTCTTTGTTACGGTTTGTTAGAGCATCCTTGTACAGGAACAAAACTTAAAAATGATCCACTGCTGTTAAAAAAAAAAAATTGAGCAACGCTCATGCATTAAGGATCTCTCAAATGCTAAGCAGGACATGTCAGGAGCCTCAACTCCTGAGGGGCTCCAGCCTCATTCTACAGAAGCCACCAAGACATATCAGAGCCTCACAGTAGTTTCATGTTATATAAAGAAACAAGAGAAAAAAAGATCCCACATGGGAAATGTTGCAGCCACAAGAATGTGGTTGCCCTTTTCTCTGTCACCTTATATCTAAAAGTAGATATTGCTGTTGGACCAGTTTCAAAAACCTCTCATCTCACATGAAGACTTCAGCACCCCACCCCACCCCAAACAAACAACTGCCCTATATTTTCAGCAACTATCAAGGTTATTTTTCTCGCCTTGAGTCACAGAATCACTTTCTCATCTGTATATGTGACGTACATGTTAGAAAGAGGGGAACTAGTTTTTGTTTCCCATTTTAAGGCATTTTACCTTTTTTTGACCTATGTATTCCTTCCAACAACTTTATGAGGTGGTCACTCTTGCCCCAAATTTACAGATAATGAATTTGAACCTCAGAGACCTTCAAGGTCACACATCTGGTGGGATGGCTGAGTACAAGATTTTATCCCAAATCATATATTCCAACATCTGCATCCTTTTCACCACACCAGATTCTTTCTCCCATACTTAACACATTTATCAAAGCTCTTCTCTCCAACTCAGTGCGACCCATCAACTCTAACATGCGGACTCAATTGTCAGGTTTCTCATTGGCCTTGCTCCTCAGTCAGAAGTTCCCTCCCTCCTACCCCCAATGGCAAAGCACCCTGAGCATGAGAGGGGTCACTGAAGGGATCAGGGAAGGGGTCCTCCAGGGACTGTGCTCCAAGGTGCACAGCCAGAGCTAGGACAGGGCAGGGCAGTGGAGCCTGGGCAGAGGCCGCGGAGGAAAGGTAGCTGAAACCGAGAAGGCAGACCACCACCGATGTCAACAGAGCAGGGTGCCGGGCCCACGGAGCCCTGGGGCCGATGGAGCCCTGGGATATGAGCCTGCCCACAGAGCCACCAAGTCTAGACTCCAGATGTGCGATCACTGTTACCAGGCCAAGTCAGATCCAGCGGGTAAATATTCTTACCAGATGACAGTGGGCTCTGTTACAGCAGTGATGACAGAGGACAAAAATAGGAACAGAGTAAATATTGGGCATTGCTGCTCCGGGGGGAGGTAAACAGACACACACGCACACGCACACACACGCACGCACACTATCACACACTCACATGCGTGCACACGGGTACTCACACAGTCTCCGTGCACTTCTTCAAGATGCTATTATGTCAATAGAGCACATCATCTTTGTATTTTCTTGCTATGTTGAAATAGTTACAAGATGAATTGAAGACGAAGTCAATTAGACACTTAAAATGAGCTGAAAGTGGGTGCACAGAGAGGACACGTGCTATTTACCTTCTGATTTTTAACCTTTAGAGAGATCAAGGGCTGAGAAAAAGATAGAAAGCAAGCTTTTTTCTTTTTGAGTTTCTAGAATGCAGGGCAATGAAGTATCAATTTACTTCTAGAGATGAGAGTTTTACAATTTATTTTGGAGCATCAGAAGAGCCCTGCATAAAGAAATCGAAAAACAGGTCTGCCCACCCAATTTCCTCAGCCCAAATGTCTTCCACTGTCTCCCACATCCACCGTGTCACCTTCATTATAGCTAGGCCCAATGGCGTCACATGCTGATTTCAAAAATGTGACTTTTTACGTCTGCCTCAAGCAATTGGAAGGAAAGAACATAGGTTTTCAATAATTCCAGAGTTGTAATATCTCTTTGCTTAAAATATACTGGCACCTGGTAGGAGGTAAGGTTTCACTTCCTTGTGAAATTACAGCCTTCCATATGTCAGAGATAGCAGCTGAAAATGAATGAAATGCTAGCATTTTTTATGAACTTCCCCACTCAATCCACAGTCTCCCAGGAGGCATTTAGGTAATATTATAGTCACTTTCACCTTTCTGCTATTTTACGTCTTGAGAGGATACGACTTTATTTGGGGGAAAATAGGCCTAAAACCAGAGTTTAAATCAGCCCCTTTAGATTAAAAGGCACAGGAAAGGAAGGAAATTTCCACTTACCATCCGACTATTATTTTCCAGACACTTGGCATATTTGACCACCTGTAATGTTCACGGCAGCCCTAAGAGGTAAGTATTTTATAGACTAAACAATTTCCATGGATTCACAGAGATGATCTGTGACAGAGCTGGAATTTGAACCCATCCTGCCCAATTCCAGATGGAAATCGAACACATTCTGGGAAAAGGGCTGGAGCGGGGTGAGGAGGTCAAGCGAGGCTGGCCACTCTATCTCCTAGCTAAAATCAGCATTCTGTTTTATTTCTAAAACTTAAACTCTCTCATATGATTCAGTGAGTCCATAAATAAATGTGAAGTCTTTCTCTTCATTCCTTTTCAGATCAAAATTAAAATGTGCCTCCCAGCTCTGCTTGAATGAAAAGTTCACAATGCATAGAATTTTAGCTAAAAACAGGCAAAACAAACAGTGTTTAGTAGATTCAGTATGGCCGTAGGTCCTTTGATCACGGCTGGCTCAATTACGGACGTAAACTTAGCAACAGTACCTATCTTAAATAGGCATTAGTGTATCCGGGTCTTCACATTGTCTTGGGGTCATCATAATAGAACCTCGATTACCATTGTATCACAGTACAGTTTCTGAAAGTCAATTATTCACATTTTATTATTTTATATTACATAAATATATATAATAAATTATAACATAATTTATATTATTCATTATTATTTAAATGTCCCATTATTTGGATACTTAAGAACTTTTTCTTCACGTACTATGTGCTTCTGGGGACAACGGACACAGTATTTGAAACTCGGATCTTTTCCACAACCCCTAGAGCGTATGGTCTCCAAGATTAGAGATGCACCGTCCAATAAGCAATATATTTCTGGGGAAAAAAAAATCCCCTTGGAAACAAGAAGCTAAGGGAATGACTTTTTTTTTTCTTAACAGACAAATCAAATTCAGGCCCGGTAGGTACCGATTTTATTAAGGAAAATTCCTACTTTCCTTAGTAAGAGTTTCAAGCCTATTTGAGAGAGAATTACATAACTTTACAAGTTCTGAGTATTATATAGTGCCAGTGTGACTGAAATAAAAAAGACTTGGATCTGACTGCCTATTTCTATTTTGTCCCACACACTTTCTTCCTGAATCAACGTTAATAACATTTCCCATTTAAAACACCCCCAACGTCCCACTGCAGTTACTCCTGATGTCTCAAACTCCCGTTCTTGCTGATGAGGACTTTCTTTTCAATCTAATTTATTTGGATTCTGTTTTCTCCATCACAGTTGGGGAACTTCCCACAGAGTTGATGAGATCACTTCCTGCTGACTCAGCACATTTCCGGTGCTGACTCAGGAGGCTCAGGGCTCAGGAAAGGCTGTAATTAAGACTGATTGTTGGAGATAATACAAAGCCTCAGGAAATGTCACAAGTGGCCTGGAGACTTTGAGAGGAAAATTACCTTGCAGCACCATTCCCTTACACCCTATGATCCCACTCAAACTTTTGCCCCCAATCTCTTGCTTTCATCTCGCAGCGTTCCTCACCTGAGCTAGGATTGTATCTGAATCCTACAGGTGACTTCTCACAATTCGCACTTAGTCCCTGGCGGTAGTTTGGGTTTATGAAGGGCAGAATGACCTGGAGCCTTACTTTTAACCTCTGGCCTCACCACTGCTGGCTGCGATTTGTCCTCTTACCTCCTTGGGCTTTCGCTCTGCACCTTCACCATGGGACAGTCCCCACCTGCTGTTCTCACCTCCCATCACTGTTGTTCATGTAACCAGATGCTGGATGCCTCCTTCTCTGCATTTGAAATCTGGTGACAATCAGCCTAAACTCTAGGTCTGGAGTAAGAGCTCAAAGCTGCGATTTCTGTGAGGCCCAACAGCTCGGATGATCCCTCTGCATGCAATGTCCTGTGCTCAGAAGGCATTCTATTTACCCTTCACGGTTCAATCCAGTCACCGTGGGCATTTCAGTTTAGCAATTTCACTAAAGATCTGGGAGCTGTTTGGAGGTATCACGTCCCATAATGCAAAGTCTCTGCCATTTGGATAGCTGTACCTCTTTCCTCTTGGCCTTCCCACAACAGGGTCTCCGAGGGTGGTGTCCCGTTACCCAGGTGGGGGCTCCTGCCGGGACAGCAGGCAGCAAGTGAGACAGTCTCCTTCTTATGACGTTGGATCCAGTGAGTTACTACGGCCTTTGGAAGCACTTTGATAATTTTGGTGAAATTAATAAATGTCAGATATAATTACTATTATTTTAAGCATCATGGAGCATGAAAACTTTTGCAAGGATAACTTAATGGAATCAGCAGAAAATCTCTTCTGCCTCAGGGTGGTAAGTAAAACCTTTGCATTAAACGTACTTCTTTTGACTAAAGACATCACACTTTACAGGTATTGTCCTTAAATAAACAAGCCCTGCAGCCATGACAGCAGTCACCTCACAAAAACAAAAGTCCTTAATAAGTACAAGATGGTCCAGGACAGAAAGGGTGGTGGGCTAATGGCAACACAACTCGTTGAAAAGTAAAACCAACATCAAACTAGAAAACTTCTGCACAGCTAAAGAAATAATCAGCAAAATGAAAGGCAACCTACAGAATGGGAGAAAATATTTGCAAACCTTCTATCTGATAATGGCTTACCATCCAAAATATATGAGGAACTCATACAACTCAATAGCCAAAAAACAAACAATTTGATTAAAAAATGGGCAAAGGACTTGAATAGACATTTTTCCAGAGAAGACATGCAAATAGCCAACAGGTACATGAAAAGGTGCTCAATATCACTAATCACCAGGGAAATGCAAATCAAAACCACAGTGAGAGGTCACCTCACACCTGTTAGGAAGGCTGTCATCAGAAAGACAAAAGACAAGTGTTGGCGAGGGTATGGAGAAAGGGGAACCCTTGAGCACTCTTGTTGGAGATGTAAATTGGTGCAGCCACAATGGAAAACAGTATGGAGGGTCCTCAAAAAATTAAAAATACAACTACCATATGATCCAGCCATTGTACTTCCGAGTAAACATCTGAAGGAAATGAAGTCACTGTCTCAAAGAGCTCCCTGCACACCTATGTCGCTTGCAAAATTATTTAAAATAGCCAAGACAGAAACAACCCAAATGCCCATCAACAGATGAATGAATAAAGAAAATAAGTAAAAATAAAAATAATGGAATATTGTCCAACTATAAAAAAGAAGGAGCTCTGCCTTTGCAGCAACAAGGATGGACCTTGAGCACATTAAGCTAAGTGAGATAAGTCAGAGAAAGACGAATACTGTATGTTCTCACTTATGTGTGGAATCTGAAAAAGCCAAACTCATAGAAATAGAGAGTAGAATGGTGGTTACCAGAGGCTGGGGCACGTGGATGGGGAGATGTTGGTCGAAGAGTACAAACTTCCAGCCATAAGATGAGTACATTCTGGGGATCTGATGTATAGCATGGGGACGTAATTAACAATACTGTATGGTATCCTGGAAAGTTGTTTGGAGAGCAGATCTTAAATGATACCACCACACACACACAAAATGGTAATTATGTGAGGAGATGGAGGTAATCTAACCTTATTGTGGTAATCATCTCACAACATATATGTGTATCATATCATCACATTGTATAACTTAAACTTAGAAACTTTACATGGCACTAATCCATCAATGAAGCTGGGGAAAAAAGAAAAAAAGGAAAATGAAAACTGAGCAAGTTTGGTTACTTCCATCCTGCTATTCTACTAGTTTCATAAAAAAGGGATTCAATAAATATCTATTGAATTAATCAGCGACTGTTCAAAATATTTTACTATTCTTTTTCTAATATTTTATGAAATATTTCAGGTATGCAAAATGATAGAAAAACATAAAAGGAAATATGCATAATGACAACACACCTCCCGACCAGCTGAAGGCATTCAATATTACCAATACAGTTGAAGCCCACTTTGTACCAATTCTTCTCCCACTACCCTCTCCACCTTCCCCAGAGGTAACCAATATAATATTTAATCGGATTTTTATCATTTCGGTGCTGTTGTTTGTTTTACTTTGCTTTCACAGGCATATTTTCCTAAGTAGTATTTCCACATTGGAGAGGTTTCTAACCACTGTCTTGAGTCACGCTGGTGTGCCTGGAACGAGTTATAAATTACCTAGTGTCTGGGTCAGCTAGGGCTGCCACAGCAAAATACTATAGACTGGGTGGCTTGAACAATGGCAGTCTCCTTTCTCACAGTTCTGAAGGCCAGAAGTTCAAGATCATGGTGCCAACAGGATTGGGTTCTGATGAGGCCTCTCTCCTTGCCTTACAGAGGGGGTCTCCCCCCGGTGTCCTCACGTGGTCTTTCTTCTGGGTGCGCACATCCTTGGTGTCTCTTCCTCTTCTTATAAGGACACAGTGCTATCAGGTTAGGGCCCACCCTTCTGGCCTCATTTAACCGTAACTACTTTCTTAAAGGTCCCATCTCCAAATACAGTCCCACTGGGGGCTAGGGCTTCAGCATGGATTTGGGCAAGGACCACAATTCAGTCCCTAACACCAAAATATTGATCCTCTCTGCCCTCTAAGATCTTACTGATTATAAATAAACAAACATGAACCAGTGATGGAAACCACTCCCCTGGGGACTATATGATGGCTTCTTGGAACACTCACCCATTCTCTATCGGCCATCCTTGGCCATTTCTTTCAAAACCCAAGACTCAGAATTTCTTTGAGAAGCTTCTCTGATTTTTCACACCCCACATTAGGACTTTATATTTGGACAGTATTCTTGGGTATAAGCTTGGTTTCTCCCCATTAGAACTCCCTGCTCTCTCCTTTCCCTGTAACCATTCACAAGAATAGAGAGTGAGTCAATGAGGGAGAAGAGATGGACGCTTTTCTTATTTAAAGTCTCCATCTGTCTGGTGTATGTCTCTCTAGTAGAATCTCTGCACCATGAAACTTCCTAATCCGTGTAGATCCAACGCTCTTACTGGTTAGAAAAGCCAGTCCCTCTGAGCTTTCTCCCAAATTAGTCCACACGATCTATTCTGAACGTGGCATCAGATGATCCAATCTTCTCAAAATATGAGGACCAGTCACAAGCACCACCTGCTTCAGGCAATTGCCCCAGAGTCCTCCCCGGAGAAACTCCGCCAGCTGCTGACAGCTCACAGCTAAGTCGTTCTCCAGAAATTGCCCCAATTGCCTGCAATTCGAGACAGCCACCTCACACGAGGTCATTTCCCCTTCCCCAGGTTGCACTGGTGACTGATCAATGGAGGGCACAGGAAGGCCCGGCCTCCTTGCCTCCAGGCAGGGCAACAGAGTCCAGAGCTCTTCGTGGAATGAGCCGAGGCCTTCGTGTTGACTGTATTTCAGTCAAACTCTTCCATTTGTTCAATTCTACTTGTTTTACTCACCCACAGATATTGATCCGAGGACACACCACAGTCAAGTTCCTGTCCTCAAATCTATGCCTCAGAGTCTGCTTTCCCAAGAACCTGATTTTGGCAGCTGGTGTCAGGACTGGTCTGAAGAAGCTGACTCTAAAGTGGGATTCTGGAACTGGACAACCCACTGGCCAACTGTCAATGAAGACTCTGTCACTGGGGACCAGTGAAGGAGGTGTGAAGAGCTCAGGGCATGCTGAAGTGCAGCTGTTAAAGTTTCACAGTTAGGAACCAGGAAGGGACATACTGAAGGGCGTTTACTTGGGGTGCAATATGTCATACATCTGAGAAATTCAAGGGGTATAATAATTACAGGGACAATGGGCTCCAACGGCAATTGTTGAATGTTATTGCTACTTTGATGCAGAAAATTTGAGAATTATGCCCAGAAGTTAACATTCAGTGTAGCAGAGCTCTAGAGGAGGTTGAATTCTCAACTTCAGCAAGGCTACAATGCCAAGACCACATCCTTGTTTGGGAAGATGGAACCTGAGGTATGGGGTGCTGACTTCTAGGTCAATGTGCTTGAAAATTTCAAATCCCTTGCAGAAATGAGCCCCTCCTTCCTGTTAAAATCAAGTGGCCTGTACTTTGTAAGAGATCAGGTATCCAACCCCCTTCCAACTCACCCCTGTCCCTCCTTAAGATCTATCCAACCAACCCTCTAATCACCAGATCAATAACTAAGGTTAAGTCCCAGCATAACATGGCTGGGGAAGTGCTGGGCCTGCTGAAAGAGGAAAGGGATTATACCCCAAAAGAGACACAAGACCTTGCCAAGATATGTCAGCAAGAGCTAGGAGAGTGTACATGGGACTGGATCCTGAAGGTGTGGGGTCAAGGTCAGGGTGAAACACAAAGGAGGATAAGGAGGCGCTCTCCCATGAAGAAGGATTTAACACCCTGGCAAGAACCATAGGGGATGGTGCTAACACACTGTAACACACTATGATAGCACACAGGAGCTGGGAGAAAGCAATGGCCTGCACTAAGTGAAGTAGAAATCCCAGAACTTCTCTGGCAGCATGGAAGATGGGATCAAATTCTCAGAGAACTAGGATGGCTAGAGTGGATATCCTATGGAAGCCGCTAGAAGTTAACAGGGATTAGTGGAACACCAGCCAATAAGTGTGGCAGGAGGGCTTGCAGACACTCAGCTTGCCAAAGCAAGAAGGAATGCCCTGGTGAAGGGAGCATCAGCTTCCTGCTTTCTACAGGTCGTGACTAACTATAGGAAACTCTGATATTGAACTGTGTTCCTTGACATCAATAGAACAATAAGATCCCAAAATATCAAAAGCTAGGTGGCAATGCTTAACCACTAGAAAGAAGGTAGTGCAATTATTGCAATGGAAGGTAAAGTCAGAGTGGCATTCAGGGACCCTGATCCACTGAGAGCTATGGAGATGATCAAGAGAACATGTCACTCCCAAGGGCAAGAGAGATGGCAGCGGAGGAGTCAGGAGGGGATAAGTGGAGTCAGTGTTCTACAGCACTGTCTTGTCCAAAAGGACGAAAGCATTTGTCAATACAGGTAAGTTATGTATTGTTATAATTACTACGGTAGCCACTAAATGAATGCAGGAAACAAAAAGACAAGAAACATAGATAAATAGAAAGTACAAAATAACATGAAGGACCGAAAACCAAATATATCTGTAATTTCATTTAAACAAATGAACTAAATGGTCTAGCTAAAAATTGTCACAGTCTGAATACAAAAACAAAATCCTAGTATACTCAATTCATATAAAACGTATCTAAAACAAAATGGATAGAACCCTCAAAAGTAAAAAGAAAGAACAACATATACTATGTAAACACCAATCAAAAGAAATCTGATGTAACTACATTATATATAATGTATTTTAAAGCAAAATTCATTAATAAAGAGGGTCAATTCACATAACATAATGTTCAAATCTCCCAGAAGATAAAAAAAAATTCTAAATTAGTATGCAATTAATAATATAGTCTCAAAATAAATAAGACAAAAATTGCCGGATCTATAGGGAGAAACAGAAAATTCCACCATCATTTCAGAAATTTTGACCCAATTCTCATTAATTAGTTGTTCAAAGAGATAAAACAAAAGAACAGCGGAGACAGAGGCTTAAACAACTTGATAACATACCTGACTCGCAAAGACAGAATGTTATTCCCCTGTGGGGGACTGGAATTGGCCACCCCAAGATATGTCTCTCTGGCATGAGGATTATTTTAAAAACTGCAGACAGGAAAGAAACTGAAAAGCAGAGTTTACTTACCCTTTGTTAAGAAACATCTACATTGTAAAGGAAATCTCCATCTGCAAAGGTGTCTCCCGCTCTGTACAGGAAGAAGGGGGATGACCTTATCTTTAGAAATTCTTAATCAATGCAGAAGGCAAGGACTTAAATCTGCATAATAATCTTACTCTTATTTACTGTACCTGTCTGGTAACCCCCTGTAACTGACTCCCCACACCCTCAACATCCTCCTTTGTCTTTAGCTGAAGATGATATTTAAGGTGGTGGCTTCAGCCATTTTGGCGAGTTGCTCAGCTTGCCTGAGCCTCTCCCATGTACACATATTATAAAGCTTTGTTTAATTTTCTCCTGTTATTCTGTCTCATGTGAATTTAATTCATTTTCCACCCAGAAGAACCCAGAGCGGGAAGAGGAAACATCTTCCTCCCCTACACCCCAAACTGCAGAATATAGAATCCTTTAAATCAGAGACAATTACAAAAATTAACAATATATTGGGTCATAAAAGAGTGACCCATTTTTAAAGAAATGAATTTATATAGAGTATGTCCTCTGATAATGCAATTATGCTGACAGTAGGAAATAAACAAAGAAAAGATAATTAGAAAATATGTATATGTTTGGAAATTAAGAATTACATTTCTAAATAATCTATGATCTTAAGGGGAAATCATAATTCATGATGAAAATTAAAAAATATGTTTAAATAAAAAATGCATAAATACTACATATCAAAACTTAGGGGATGTTCTGAACTGCATATGTTAGAAAAGAAAATTAACAAATGCTGAAGATTAATGAACTAAACATCCATGTCAACAATCTAGAATAACAACTCATACCAAACTGAAAAAAAAGATTTTTTTTTTAATGCAAGATTCAGTTAAATTTTTTTAAAAGGCACACAAGGGAGAAGGTCAAAAAACCAAAAGCTGACTCTTCGAAAAAACTAAAAAGATTCATAACTTGTGGCAACATTGCTCAAAAAGAAGGAGAAAATGGAGGAAGAGGAAAAGCACAATCCCAAAATGAGAAAGTGGGGGATTTATCACTTTATGCCAATATCAAAAATTCAAATGAAAAGAGCAAACTCCTGGACAAAACATAATTTACCAGAATTGACTCAATTAATGTAAATAAATCAATAACAAAACTTTTTCCTCATAAATAATATTCTAGGCCAAGACAGCTTCACCAGCAAATTCAACCAATCTTTCCCAAAGTCTTTCAGAGAATATGAAAAAATAAAACTTACTCTCCACAAATAAGAGGTTAGAAGAATCTTAATACCAAAACTCAATTAGGTCTGAAAAACAAAGCAAAATTATAGAACAATCTTACATTTAAATATAAATGCAATCACCCTAAAAAGAACTTAGCATTCCAAATCCAGCAATATATAAAGGAATTGATGGATTTTGACCTAGCTGGGTCTGTATCTGGAATTCAAGATTGGTTTATCGCTGGAAATTCCATCAGTGTAATTCACCACTTTAGCCGATTAATGGAGAAATCCTGTATGATCTTAATGAATGGATAAAGCCAATCTGATGAAATTTAATGATCAGTCATGATAAAATATTACTGTAAATACAGGGGAATTTGAAAGGAGCATCCTTAATCTAATAATAAACATCAGTCAAAACACTACAGAAATACTAATACCTGCGAGGCAACGTGAGAGCTTTCCTTTGAGGTCTTCAACAGGACGGAATCCTTCCCACTTTCACTCTGCATCCCACCCGGCACGCGTGCTTGGACAGTGGGGTATCCATAGGGAAAAAAGTTGCGCTGGGCCGCTACTTGACACCCTGCAGAAACATCAAGTCTATGTGTCTTAGAAATCTAAAGGGGAAGACAAAATTTTAAGGCTTTAGAAGATAATATAAAGTATTATGTTCATCCCTTGAAAATATCTTCATGATTTTCGGGTAGAGAAAGATTTCTTACGCAAGCAAAAAAAATGGAAAAGTCCTAATCATAGAGAAAAAAATGGATTATATTAAAATTAGGAGCTAGCCATCATGCATGCCTGTGTCCCAGCTCCAGCACAGCTCCTCCAGGCATTGTGATGCTCGCCCTTTTGCTCCAAGCTCCTAGAAAAGCTCTTATAACGTTATAACATTGTATTATAGTGTCAGCACCTGTCAATGACTCCAGACTTTGAGCTCCCTCATGGCAGGAAACCTGTCCTCATGATGTCTATACTCCGACACCTAGCAAACTCTCTGGCACATAGAAGTTGCTCAGTGAACGTATGGTGAATTAATGTGAACGGAGGAGGGCACCTCCTGACAACGCTCCGTTTATCCGAACGTTGTGCGGAGCACCAACAAGAGCTTAGGGCGGTCTCGAAGCACCGTAATTAAAGGGCCCTTTCCAGCTCCCTTGGTGGAGGTTCTGCAGGCTCACTGTGCGTGAACGCCCAGAGCAAAAACTGCTAAGAGGACTCGGGGCTTGTTCACCAAGTCTTTGAGTTGGAATGCTTCTAACGAAAACACAAAGGTAGCTTATGGGAAAATGCGTCTTCAAGTTCGAATCCTGTGGGTTTTCATGGAAGTGGTTTGGCTGGGCGTGCAGGGGGCACCGTCTCCCTCCAACCACTGGAGCTCTGCTGATTTGCCGCCGTTCATTGGGCAACAGCTGGCAATAATTTTCGTGTAGGAGTGAGGGATTCGGTGACTGATCCACTCTTTGCCTTGTGTTTCATTATCTTTGTTTTTGCCCTTTCAGCTTTTGTAATGGTCTGTAAAGGAGTGTGAGGCAGAGGAACTGAGAACAAAATATGAGACAGAATCTTGAGATTTGCAAGCTGGGTGAAATGGGATGTTTCTTCAGGAAAGGTCTTTATCAGGAAGTTACGTCGACGCACGAATGCTTAGTCTCAGAGGTACAGGAGAGATCCTCTAATTCCATGTCATCCGTTTACAGCTAATGGAACGGAGGCACAGAGAGGTGCAGCGACCTCCCAGAGATCACCCAGCATGCTGGAAGTTGAGCAGGGACTAAAGTCTCTCCCTCTACCCCCAGCTTTCTTTCTCAAATCCCACCTCCACCTCCCGCATTCTTGGTCAAGCTATGGAAAATCTGAAAGAAAGGCGGAGCTGTGAAACAGTGGTGTTCAAACTCTGAAGTCCTCTGGCTCTGCCCAGTGACTTCCGTGACCATGGCAGAGGTCTGAAAACAAAAAAAGAACTCAAAAACCCCTGCGCACGGAAGTAATCTCTTTCCCCTGAGAATCAATTAGCCCATGTTGTAAAGCATTACACAAATGCTGTGTTATTACTGCATGATCATTGGCGTGTGCCGGCTGAGCGTGTTAATGGGAACACTCATGGTCCAGAGACTGCCTGTCAGTCCACAAGATGCCCAAGAGAAAAAAGAAGTTCAAAGTTGAAGTCGTTAGAGGAGGAACAGGAGCATCTCATTATTAGAGGATAATGCAACTCAGTTTACCCCAAAGGCTCCATCCGGCCCAGCAGCCAGGACCCTGGTGCCAGGCAAGCAAGCTGGGCCCCGACTCCCTTAGGTATTCACTCCATCCTTTGTATTGTCTGAAATTTTATGTCACTTCACATAATTTATGAAAACAAGCAAAGGATGCATGGATGGATGATAAACAGACAAAAAGACAGAAAGGCAATAAAAATAGACAGTATATCAACATTTTAGAGAAACCACTCTCTGCTGGTTTCTACTGGAGACAGGATGCATTCTGCCTCAGGGCCCCTGAGCTACTATTTCCACCTGGACCCTGGAGCATTCCTTGGCTGCTAGTGACAGGCAGGGAGACAAGGCTTCCTGGCAGCACTTGTCTGCATTCAGAGGATGGTGGCAGGAGGCAGATGTGACAGGAGACCCTAATCCCCTGCCTTGTCTTCATCCACAGCTGGCAGGGAACAGGAGAAGGGCACAACAACACAGGTGATGGGGGCTCCTGGCCCATGTGTTCAGCTGCTCTGCTTGGGCACCAGGCAAATGTAGATTAACCAGAACAAGCATCTCCAGCAACAGCAGCTCTGAGGAAGGAAGACAGGCCCTGGCAGAGGCAAGGAGGGAACTGCAAGGAAAGCAAGGAGGCCTGGGTACCAAAGAAGAATTCAAAGCCATCAATGGAGAAAGGAGATTGGCCTTTGGTTAGAAGGAAGCCAGGAAAGGATACAGCAACCTGGACGGAATGGATGGGAGGAAAATAAACTGACATCTCATTGAATGAGGGACATAACATTTACGTCTTCAGACAAAAGAAACTAATTCAGAATGTAAGGCAAAATATTGGGAAGAAAAACTTACTTCTGAACAATTGGTGTATTTTCTTTCGTGGACTGTGTGACTCTCCCATTGTATACTTTCCCTTTTTGCTTTGGTTGCCAGGAAGCCCATGTTTTAATTTGCAATCCAAGTTCACTAAGTGAGTAGGACCTTAGGGCATAAATCCTCATGACTAATTTTCCCTCCAGTTTCATCATGCCATTTTATCTATCTTTCCTTTTTACATTGACTTTTAAAAACCTATCTGTATATCACTATTTTCTTGTTTTGTAGCCTTGTAAGCCACACCAAAAATTTTTTGGAACAAAGCTGTGTAGAAATATATACATGGAGTCTTGTAGGATTTGAAAACAAAAGAACAACAAAAAGTGATATAAACGAGACCAGAACCCAAACATGCAGCAAAGGAAGGACCACGGCCTGGGGCGCTAGGCACCTCTATTCTAGTCCTGAGTGAGTGAACAAGTGTACAGCAGTGACGTTGAAGGGACTGTCTCACCGCCCTTGAACCTCTTTCACCAAGGGTGAAAATGGAAAGGCTTATTTCTGTCATCGGCCAGATCCCTACCAAATATAATCATCACTGCTTTGAAGTTTGTACAGCTTGTGTGCGCCCCCCAGGAAGAGGGCTGGAGTCGGGAGTGGAGCTTCTGGCCAGAGAGTGCCACCCTGCAATTGAGACACTGTTTGAGAAATGAGGTACTGCAGACCAACTCAAGAGTAAGTAGAGGGTACAGGGACTTCATTATTCAAATGAGGTAAGAGTGGGCTTGGGAGCTGGCAAGTGAAAAGTGGAGACATGGATTTTGAGCTTCCGCTTTGTTGAACTCAAAAGATCTGTAGGCAAGAAAGCAGGACTCACCAGAGCAGGAGCAAAAGCTGGCTAAAGGCATGCTGTTCAAACCCCAGGGTTTGGGAGAAGCAAGGCTGGAGCGAGGAGCCACATCCCTGATGGCTCCTATCACACAAGGGCTACCCTCTGAGAAACCCCAAGTGGAAGTCCAGGACAGCCGCCACGTGTCCTGATAACCACAGCATGATTACAGCCTTGGGAATACAACTTACAATGGTGTCTCGGGGGTGGGTGGAGCCTGCATCGGAGGGAGTGGATATGTGCAATTATGTTCCATTCGCGCAGCCCAAAAGTGTGCCACACAAACAGCATTCGCTCGTGGTGATGCTGTACAATTACGCGTTCAATATCTTCTAAAAACTCAGATCAATGGGGCACATTTTTTCCTGCGGGGCCAGGAGGAACCGGAACACACACAGAGAAGGCTGACATCCTATCCGTGACTCTGAGCACATCCGAGATCCACTCTGGTTCTTAACACATTGAACCAAGTAGACATTTGGTTAAACCTGACCTCTCTGCCACCGGAAGCCAGGAGAGCTGGGATTTCTGCAAGCAGGTCAATTGAGCCCTAGTCAAGATCAATATTTCCAACTTCAGAATCAATGGCCACTTTGTCAATAAAGTGTGTGTGTGTATACGTGTGTGCACATGTGCATGTGTGCATGGGCGTGCATGTGTGGTGGATGCCATCCCCGGATTCTTGTGTTCTAACCCTCAAGCACAACATACCTCTCGTCCTACTCAAGACTGCCTTACCCGGTAAGTGGGCCAACCCAGCCCGATTTCCTCTTGGCCCACAGAGGGATCTGAGAAAAGACTGACAGGTGCCTGTGTCTTGGGACACATAGAATTTCAGAAAGACACTGTCACCCAAGGACGTGTGAAGCAATAGGAAGAAAAGGGGCACGGGACAAGAAAGAACAGAGTTCAAATCCCAACGGTTTATAGCAGTGTGGCCCCAGAGGGGTGTGTGAGGCCTCCGGGCCTCCATCTCTTCCGGGTAAGACAGGGCGGCACAAACAGGGTCTCAGGGGCGCGGTGCGGCGTGGGTGCCACGGTGCGCGGAAGCACGTATGCTCAGTGAGCATCCACCGCGTGCTCCCTCCCTGCGCCGCCCCGGTCTGCCCAGAGCGCCCCCGGTGCGCCCCCTCCGGGAGTGGGAGCCCTGCGGGCCCGGCGTGCCAAGGCCTCCTCTGAGTCTCTCTGACTCAAGGCGTCTTGCTCGAGGGGCCCTGCAGTAGCTGGCTGGTCTGGATTTCCTGGAGTTACGTCTGCGGGGGTGGAGCGGAAGAGTAGGCTTGAGGGAGATGTGATTAAGGAGGGACAAGCCCAGAGGGGGCCTGGGGTCTGTGATCACGCAGCCCACACTCAGCAACTGGCGCTCTTTCAAGGTGTAAAAATGCTCCTTAGTAATAAACAGTGCTTGGGAAAATAATAACATATGGGGTTAACAATGACACCTCCCCACCCCATAAAGTGTTTAAGATTGTGACAGACACTTAAATCAGCCTGGCACTGACTCCAAAGGGAAGTCCCTGCCCAGGGGTGGACCACGGAGTCAGAAAAGCTTAATTTTTCTGATGCCCTTTTAGGGCTAGGCCTGGTTTGTTCTGCTCTCAGGGTGAGTGGGGGAGTGTGGGGGACTGAAGGCCAGGCCCGTCGAAAATGCTGGGCGTGCACGTAGCTGACAGTGCAGTCTGCTAAGATGTCCAGGCCTCAGCGGGCTCCTCAGGCCCAGGCCTGCCCCTGACATCTGTGGGGCTGAGACGAGAGCATAACTGGAGGCACTCACCGCCCAGACTACACCCTCCTGTCCACTCCCCCGGGCCCCCTCCCACAGCCCAGGGCTTCTCAGAAGCCAGTCTGTGGTGTGTGGACCCCCAGCCTGAAAGTCCAAGCTCCAGCCCCACCCGCCCCCCCCCCCACCCCCCGCAGCCACTCCCTGCTGAGGAGCGTGCCATCTGGCAGCGGTGGGGTGTCTGCCCTTGGGACAAGCCAATCCAAACCCTCATATAAGACTCATGCTGTTAGGTTAGGGAATTCTGGGTCCCAGGTACTGAGAGCATTGTCTAGTCTAGAAGGTGGGGGGCCAGGGAGTGGGCTCCAAGTGGCCGGGCTCCTGGCGCACCCTGGTTGCCCCACCCTGTGGGGAGGGGCACAGCCAGAAGAGGTGGGTAGAGGGGTCCTCTCAAGCTGAGGGCCCAGGCCAGGGCTTCTCTCACCTGGGTCCTACCATTCAATGAGGCAGCGGCCAAGAATCAGAGCAGAGGCGAAGAAGTGAAAGAAGAGATACAGGAATGAGGAGAGAGCAAGGAAAGGATCAGCGGCGGGGGTTTGGGGGAATTCTGATATGGGTGCAGACACCATCTAATCCAGGTGAAGATGGGCTCTATGCTGGAGACTCGGCCACAGGCCAGTCTCTTCTGAGTGAGAAATAAGGAGACAAGGCCGACCCGCGTGGCCCTGTGCTCCTGGGGATGGCACCTCATCTGAGAGATTCAGGACAGAATTCCTGGACGTGATGACCGGGCTGCCCAAGGAAAACCAGTCAGACTCCACTAGTTCACCGCTCTGAAAAAAATGGATACAGAGGTGGCTGATTCACACAAGCACCATAAAATCAGCCCTAGAGAAGGCTATTTTTTCCTTACTGCAGGAACACTTCTGCATTTCTGCTAAATCTGCCCGTGATTTTAAAGTGCGTAGAACTTAGTATTAGAAACACGTGTGACCCAGGGCACCTCCAGCTGCTTGCCCCACAACCCGGCTGGAAGGCCCTCCAGTGTCTTCCTAGGACACCAGCAGGCCAGGAAGGTGAGGCCTTGCTCCAACTTGGTTTGAAAATATGTGCTTCGTGAGTGCTTTTTCATCTCCCAAAGAGCTTCAAAATGGCAGATGAAGTGAAATATATTTTTTATAGCAAAGATTCTACTTTCTAAAGTTTTGGAAACTTGGATATTTCCTGCTAAATTAGAGAAATGTTGAATCCAGTAGAGTGTAGCATGATGGAGTGTGAGTGTCTTGGTAAAATAATTTAACAAGTTTCCTATATGCAACAGAGATAAAACGCTCTCAAATTATTGCCTGAGATCTGTTGGATCAATGTCGCTGACAGTCACAAGCTATTTATCAGAGCTGGTTAGTAATCTATTCTTTGGCTATATCTTACTATCCATTCCCTACAGTGACGAGCAGATATTGGTTAAGATAGAATGATCCCCACACATAACCGTAGATTTTTTAAGTTTTTGGCAATGTCAAAGCAAAGAATAACGAGAACACTTTCTATAAGAAATGTGTGTTCTTATTGTCATTTTCATATCCTCCCATTTATTAAAAAAAAAAGTTGCTTTCTTGAGTTATTCTAGTTTTGAACTCAGTTCCAACTAAATAGTTTTCTAATCCTGTTAAGAAAGATTTTTTAAATTGAGATATGTAAATATACATTCCCATATGCATGTAGGACTCTGCGGTTGAAGCTATCCATTAAGTAAACAAATATTGGCAGCCTTCGTGAGGGAGGCACGGCGCTGGGTCTAAGACGACCCTCCTCGCCAGACAGGGGAGAGGATGCCGTCTCAAGGGAAGAGAATGGACTTGGAACTGAACAATTTGCGTGCCCTGGGGTGCATTAGACAACCTTTCCAAGCCTCGGTTTTCTGGATGCAGTAATGTGACAGCTATCATGGAGAGTTGTGGGGAGAAAGGAAATCATAATTCTAGATTGTTTCATGGAGACAACAGTTATCTTGGCCACTATCGTTTCCTCGGCTCTTACACGCACTCTCCGAGAGCTGCCTTCTTACACGCACTCTCCGAGAGCTGCCTTCCCCGCTTATGGTCGTAGAATTTAAGCAGCAGCCTTGGGAGATCACAATGTAATAAGCTTTGCTAGAGTCTACCATCTTTTTTTATTAAAAGCTGAGCTTTATCTATAGGACTTTGTAACCTTGAGAAACAAAAACATCACATTAGCCCTTTCCTCAAGAGATCTAAAAGTTCATATTTCTGCTCTTTTTATGTCTTTTTGCTTCAACCTCAAACAAAACAAAATTAAACTTTTGCGATGAAATCAACAGAGAAGGAGCAGAGCGACTAGCAAATATGAAGTTGAAATAATTCCCGGGTCAGATTCTGAAGACCTGAACTAAGGCGGCAGCCCCTGGAGCTACCGAAAGATGAAGACGCGTTAGTGTTCCTCACGCATCCCAAACAGAAGAGAGGAAGCGTGTCAAAGAGACTCAACGGTGGGAGCAGGGGTCACAGCCAGGAGGAAACTTAGAGGTTGTGGGGAGAACTCCCTCTCAGGAAGGAAAATAATGTTTTGGGGTTTTGAAATTAATTTGCAAGATGAAGTGCTGTGTGCATCGTTCTTCTGAAACGTTTCCTCCCCAGAGTACTTCCGATGGCTCAGCAGTGTGAATGTCCTGCCATAGGAATCTGGGTGCACTGCCAAAACCAGAAACTACAGCCATGACATTTTTTTAAGCATTTTTTTGTTTTAAAAGATTGCTTGAATTTAGTATATTCTGTCTATACTTGAGTGGCTATGTATATGTGTGTGCATATGTGTCTTAATTGAATGCCATTGAAATGAATGCCATTGCCCTTCCCCAAAGTAAAGTAAAACTGACTTTTCAAAAAGTTGCATGGCACGTTTTCTGCAGTTCTTAGCGCCTCCCAGGGACAATGTGTGCTGTCCCTGTGTGAGAGGCCGAGAACGTCCTACTAGAGAAGAGATGCAGAGGTTGAGAGAGATGTTGATCCATGTCTAAAGAGAAAAGACCAGAATGCTGGGGGAGGGGCGTGGGAAATGACCGCGACACAGACTGTGGAGTTCAGCCAAGAGAGTTCCATGGAGGCAGGTTAGCACAGTGTTGTTGCATGGGAGGAGAAAGGAATGGTGATGGTACAAAGGGTTGGCACAGTCTAGAAGGATGATGACGGATGCTGTGACTGTGTCCCCTAAAATTTCTGTTGACAGCCTAACCCACAATGTGATGGTATTTGGAGGGGTGGCTTTGGGGGTGATTAGGTCACGAGAGTGGAGCCCCCAAAAATGGGATTAGTGCCCTTATGAGTAGACACACAAGAGAGCTTGCTTCCTCTCTCTCTCCCCACCACATGAGGAAACCGAGAGGAGGAAGCTGTCTGCAAACCAAGAAGAGAGCTCTCAGCAGAAATCAGATCTGTAAGCACCTTGATCTGACTTCCAGCCTCCAGAACCGTGAGAAATAAATACCTGTCATTTAAGCCCCCAGTCTGTGATATTTCTTATTGCAGCCTGAGAAGACAAAGACAGTGGGTTTGGCAGTGTGGGTCACCATCAGCGGAGACCCTTGAGAGATGTGGCGAATGTGGGGTGAGGACGGGAGGCAGGAAATTGTCATCTAGAGACATGGCAGAGACACTGGGGGCTCAGAGAACCCAGAGAGAGAAAACCTAGGCACTTGGGAAGATAGTCTGAGCCACCTAAAGAATGTCTGTAGCCCTTTGGTTTAGAAATGAACCCTGCCCCATGCCTTTCCATCAGCTGTGATGTCCTTGTCTGGGCTCCTCACATCTTCTGGGAGCACAGGAGGAAGGACCCCAGGAGCAGAGGCGCCCCTTCATTGAGCACTGGGCATGCTCCAGATAGGCGCGTTGAGTCCTCCATGCAAGCCCACAAGGGAGGTACTCCTTTCCCAAGGAACGAGCTGGGGATAAGCAAGATTCAAAATCCACTGGGGTCCAGTCAACAGAGGCAAAGTGATGAAACCAAATTGCCCAGAGCCCTGAATCTAACGTCTGGTTAACACTTTACATCCTCTGGGTTGAGTTCTCACATCCCTGGAAGGACCCTCACCTCTAGCTTCAGGTATGCAATTGTCCTTAATTGGGGTCACATAGCAGGCTACATAGCCGTGCCTCTGAGTTCAGAGCCAGTTACTGAGATACGTGTCTGCAGGTCTGCAAGAGCATCCTCTCCTCTTGTGGACAGTGTCACTCCAAATCAGCAGTAACACAATGCAGGAAATAGCCTTACCCCAGAGATATGTCAACAGTGGGGCTTACAGACGGAGCCTGCTGGCTCCAGGCGTGACTGGGCCAGCACTGTCTTTTATTTAAATGTTAAACGTGACTATTTCTAGGCTTGATATGTGCTCCCTCGTTCTGTCCCCACCATCTTGCCCCCGGCAGCTTCTACTTTCCTGCTTCCCTCTGTGCTCTGAAGGGATTTGAGTTGACTGCCCCTGATTAAATTAATATTGATCTGTGCATGATCATTGTATTAAATACTCAATACAGTTCAAAAGAAGATCTTCCAGATCAAAAGACCCCTTGCTCAGGTAAAACAGGATAGTGACAACCTGTATAAGACCCAGGATCTCCCAAGACCATTTTGGAAAAGTTAGATCAAGCAAAACTGCTTACGTTTTTCTCTGTAACTTACCTAAACCACAAGCAGGAAAGCTGCTTTTCAGTTAGTGTTAAAACAGAATATTCCCCCAAATGAAGTAGGATAGGTAAAACTTTAGAATTTTACTGGGATGTGATTCCTAACAGGTGGCAACAGAACACCACGACAGAATGGCCTCCGAGAAAAGTTCGCTAAGACATTTTTTTAAAAGCTTCACAAATCTGGAGACGAAAGACCTATTTATCTCCTACAACTGGCTTCGGGTGCAAGGAGCAAACCTCCCGCTCACTGGGATTCCTGGAAAATGTGGGGAAGTGGGCTGATAAAACACTTGGACCTCCCTTTACCCTACTTCTAGTCGTGTTCGGCTACCAGGAAGGGACTGGAAGCAAAAGAGCAGAATCAAAAACCTCTTCTGAAACCGGATGCTCCCTTCTGGGCCCCAAGGATGCCGTTGTGCGTGTCTGCCGCACTCCTGTAATTGCGCACTGGGTCGCGTCTGCCCCTCCGCCAGAGCTGCCTATGCAGCCACCGCGCACCAGCCTGTGCAGACGGAGGGCAGTGGAAGCCCAGGCTAGCCCGTGGCGGAGTGGGTGCTGCAGTCAGGCCTCTGGGAGACCACAGCCCATGCTCTCGCCATCTATGTTCCCAACTCTATTTTGAGCCATGTTGCAATTTGGCCAGCTTTCAACTGCCTCCAGCGAAGCCACACTGGGAGACACCGTGGGTGCAGGTGAGCAGGATAGTCACTGTGAGTCTGAGGAGTTTCCCCACATGCACTGGACACCTCCACCATGTCCCCTTCTCCTTTTACACCCTGGCAGACACAGCTCTGTGCACAGGGGGAAGATGGAAGTGACCCCAGATGGAATCCAGTTGCTAAGAAGACCAGGACTACAGCGACGGCTCTCAGCCAAGCGCAGACTGGCCCTGCCTGCAGTGTGCTATATTTGTAAACCTGGGGTTCTTGGGGCAGCTGCGCAGAGGTGGGGTCAGTGACCCTGGAGTTCACTGTGGGGAAGCACGTCGCCATGAGGAGCTGTGCCACCACAGGTTGTCAGAGCTCCAGATCAGGGACTGTTTCATTCCCCAACACAGCCCATGAATGATTATCCCTGAGGCTCAAAGTGCAGAGCTTTCCAGGTGGAGGCCGGTCAAAAGTCCCCTGAGAGACCCTAAGCCAGAAGCACCCAACTAAGTCTTTCCCAGATTCCTGACCACACAAACCGTGAGACGGTCAATGTCTGGTGCTTTCACACAGTAAGTTTTGGGGTATCTTGCAACATAGCATTAGATAGTTAATACAGACTTATAAATGAATAATGCCGATGTAACTGGATTGTCCCCCTTTACAGTCGAGAAATGTGTGCCAAATTGTGACACTGGATCCTCACTCTCTCGGATTGACAGGAAGTCCACCATCCCTCTCACCCTTGGGGTCCCCTGCCAGTGTGGTACCCTTGCACTAGCTGTGCCTGTCCCAGCTGCCCTGCTGGAGCCGAGGCCTGGAGAGGCCCCACTGAGACTCAGTGGGTTCCTCACAGCCTCAGAACTGGCTGTTTGGGAAAGTGCACCATACGCACCAAAGATGGAGGAGCTGAGCCCGGACAGTGCACAGCGCCCCGTGGTCTGCTTGTGCTGCCTCCAGGCTCTCGCTCTCATAGGTAAACCCCAAGGCCAGTTTCTACGCTGAGAACCAGAGCTCAGACACCTCCCCGGCAGCGTGGATTCCACCTGACTCAGTCACCAGGCAGGAAGTAAAAGGCCATCTCTGCCTGAAGCAGCTGAGCCCCAGAAGGCAGTCTCAGCTCCCCTGACCCTGAGCCAGACCCAGTCACAGGGGCGTGGCCTCAGCTGCTACCTCTGATGCCACAGAGCTCACACCAAGCTCAAAGCTCAGCGGGCCTTCTGATGTGAAAGAGGACCTCCCTCCAGTCAGCGGACCTCTCTCAGCCAGGGAGCTCTGCACCAAAATTGGCAAATAGCTTTTTGGGTTTGGTTGCCCTGGCTGACCCAAGGGTGAAACCCTGCCCTCAGAGGCCTGGTTTGGGCCAGCGCCATGAGCACTGCCTCACAGACTCAGAATCCTCTTTCCTCTTAGACCACCAAAGGTGATGCTGGGGTTATCCCATGGCCCCAACTGTCTCTCAACAGCCCTGGCTTCAAGGGTGTCATTGCCCTTGCCTTTTTCCTGGGCCAAAGTCAACCCAATGAGCCCATACAGTTTTCACTAATTTGCTATTGTGGGGAGAAATGGGATGCATTTCTGTCTCTGCCCTCCTAGAGATCCTGGTCTCCTCTTCCCCTCAGCCCCCCAGCACTTTCCTGGTCCCTCAACCCCCCACACTTCCCAGGCCCCTCAGTCCCCCACTTCCCAGACCCCTCAGCCCGCCACACTTTTCAGGCCCTTCAGCCCCCCACACTGCCCAGGCCCCTCAGCGCCCCACAATTCCCAGGCAGACTTCTGCTCCACATTACTGTTCTTATCTTGCAAAGAAAACCTCAGAAAACCCCTGCTGACCACTTCCACATGACAGGAAGATGAATGAGACACAGTCCCAGGCCTTAAAGTGCTCATGGGCCAGTGGATGAGACGTGGTCAGATCGCTTGTCACAGTGTGGCATGGGCTTGAATTACCATAGAAACCATGTATGGAAAAGCTGAAGAAGGAACAATTAATTTGGTTTTAGCAGGCAGGGCTGGGGATGGGCAGATTAAAGGGAAGCTATAGATAAGATATACGTTTAGCTTTAGCTCTGAGGGTTAGGAGAAAAGTTCCCCGAGTGAGAAGCATTAAGGAAGGACACTCAAGGTAGGAGCAGCCACGTGAAGCAAATGCTCAGACACAGAGAAGACACGACACGGGGTGAAGAGCAACTTGAGTGTGGCTGGACATTAGGATAAGAATCCAAGAGAAGTTACGGGGTTGACTGGAGAAGGCAGCTGTGGCTCCTCTGCCAGGAACCTCGAATTCCCCTGTCAGGGCTTCGGGGCTTATCCTGTGGGCAGCCAGTTGTCACTACAGTTGCTAAAGGTGGGGGCCATTCAGATCTGATATGTGTTTGAGGATGATGACTCTTAACAAGGCCTAGCCAGTGCTTATTTATAAAGAACTTTCAGCCCGTTATGAGAAAGTGAGTGACATAAATAAGCTGAGTTTCTGTTGTGGGTTAACCTGGTAGACCTTCCAGCCACCCCACGCCCTGCAGGAGCACCTGTTCACACATAAGTGAGGTCCTAAGATGCAATCCTTGTTATTCGGCCATTAAGGCCCCATGACCACCTTGAACATGCATGGAATTCTTCATTGGTATATTGTCGTTAGGCTATCTATATGCCTAAAAGCTGTAAAATTGTATTTTCTCAACTGGAAATGTCTTATGACTACAAGCTCTTTCTAGTCAAAACTGGCACACCCTCTAACTCTCCCATTCCAGCCCCCAATTACTGTGAATGAAAGGTTTAAGGACCTTGAAAGGGCCTTCCTCTGTATTCAAAAGATGGTCTCTTTGTAGAGGCCACATGGCTTATCCCAGAGAGCACTGGGGCTGGAGCCTGACATATTTAGCCCCCAGTGCTAACTAACTGTATGAATTTGGACGCTTTGCCTAACTGAATCTCAGCATCCTCATTCAAACCAGGAAAATAATAATCTCTCCCCTGTGGGAACTTGGGTTGCAAGTTTAAGTCTGATGAGAACACCTGTGCCTTTAGAGATGCCCCCTAGTCTGGCCCCGTGGGGAGTGGTGGGGCCACACGGGGGTACAGAGTTCTATCTGAGAGCAAAGGAGAGTGACGGTTTTATTAGCCTGTAGCCTGGCTGTGAGTAAATATCTGATCCCATAAATGCTTTCAAATGTTGAAGATCCTTTCATAACCACTTCTGTTCTGTGGGTCCCTACACCTGAGGACCCTATCTTGGGAACCCACTGATAACATTATCCCAAATTCCTTCTGGTCCTTTCACAGACAATCTGTGATCTTATTCTCTGCCAGGGAGGTGCACACTGGAATTAATGGATAGGACACAGTCCTTGATGTCCCTGCTCAGATGGCTTGGCAGAATATCACCCACTGAACAGGACAGACAGCTGTCAAGTCACACAAAGGGTAGAGAAAAGGTAAAGCATACATTTAATTCAAACAGCTGACGGGTGGGATGCAGAAATCCGTTTACTTACTGCATAAGTGTCAGAATTTCACCATTGATATTTGCCGTTATAGTGTTTGTTTTTATTTTGTTCCCCAAATTCATTTGCTCTTTCATTTCATAATTGGTCCATGTATTTCCAGCTCCTGAGCATCTCCTGTGGGCCAGGCACTGAGCTCTCCCTAGCCCGGCTGTGGGATTGTTTTCATCCTCAGGACAAGCGGGAAGGCGATGCTGGTTATCACCTCCTCCCAGGGAGGGAGGTCTGCTCGCCTAAGGCTCACAACTGTCAGGAAGGCCATGTCCCTCATCTGTTCAGCTCAGCACAGATCTATGTGGCATCTTCCCCACTACAAAGATTACATTCGAAGCCTCCCTCTGTGTTTATGTCTGCAAGCATCACTCTTATTTAATTAATGCTCCGACAGCCTCGGGGGCTTGCAGGTCCCAAGCACAGCAGCACCTTGCCAGCTTGCTGGGTGCCCCTCACACCTAACCCAGCCCATGCCACTCTGGACCAAGATGGGACTTGAGCCATCATGTTGAACCATGATGTGGTGTGACTTGCGACATCCTCAACAGAAGCCAAGAGCACTGAATCACTTTCGCTGTCAAACTACACTGAGATTCACATCTACCAAGAGCTATCAGCACACCCAAGAAAGTTCCAGAACTGCAAAGATGAAAGCAAGCCTCAGGTGGCTAATGTCTGAGATGGGTGGGAGAGCTGTGCTCCACTCTGCACAGCCATTAAGGCCTAGATTTTCAGAGGTCTGCCATCTTCACCATTTGGGTCTCAAAGTTACCCTGGGATTTACACACACCCAGTAAATAGGGAAAGAGAGAGAAAAAGTATAGGATCATGTGGGCTATTTTTACGTAATAAACCTAGAAGTGATGTACATTATTTTGACCTACAATTCACCAGTCAGAGCTCTGTCCCAGGGTCCCACCTAGACAAAAGGGCTGCTGGGAAACCAGTCCCTGGGTTGGCAGCCCTTCTCAGCTATGGCTCCACCTTATGAAAGGGGTGTGGATTTTAGGGGACAGGAAGGCATCTCTGTCACAGCAGAACATATTGTTGAATGAAAGGGCACAGTTTATAAAACAGCAGCTCCCATATAACCATTCATGTAAAATCTCTGATACATAAAAATCTGTGATATGTATACACACATATACAAAAGTATCGTTCGTCTCATATTTTGGGTAGTGAATTTGCCCAGTGAGAGCTGCCTTCTTGTCCAAATCTACTTGGATCCATATTTGAAAAGTGACCAAGGAGAACTCAGACAGTGAGGGAGACCAACTCTATCTCAAAAAAATGAACTGAATCTTTAAGGTCTTTGAGTATGTTTTGGTAGTGAGGGACCCCTGCAGGTGTGTGTATGAGTTTAAGTGAGAGTATGTGCAGAGAGAGAAAATCTAGAACAGTGATCACCAAATGCTTAACAGAACTTATAGCTGTGAGACAACATTTGGGGTTGATTTTTACTTTCCTCTTTTCAATTTTTTATTGTTAAAAATTAATTTATATTCAGGAAAAATAATCAATAAGACTATCTTTATTTGAGAATAAAAAAAGAGAGCATAATCTTTATAGTAAAAGTAGGCAGGGGCTGGCCCGGTGGCACAGCAATTAAGTTTGCACGTTCTGCTTCTCAGCAGCCCAGGGTTTGCCAGTTCGGATCCTGGGTGTGGACACGGCACCACTTGGCACGCCATGCTGTGGTAGGCATCCCACATATAAAGTAGAGGAAGATGGGCATGGATGTTAGCTCAGGGCCAGGCTTCCTCAGCAAAAAAGGAGGACTGGCAGTAGTTAGCTCAGGGCTAATCTTCCTCAAAAAAAAAAAAAAAAGTAGACATCCTGTGGGATGATGGGATGTGTTTTACAATGAGGGAAGATACACACACTCACACTCACGCAATGTTGTTAAACGGGAGATTGAGGTGGCAGGGGGATGTGTTTCAAAATGTCATGTTGGCTGCAGTGTGAGAAGTGAATTAGATGGGGCAGGACCAACACAGGCCACCATGACACAGAGCACTGTGTACTGAGGAGTGATTGCCTCTAGGGCTGCCAGTGTGAAGGCCGAGCAGCCAAGCAGGTGGATATGTGGGAATCGGCTGGAAGGGAATGATGGTGTGTGGACTAGCTAGTGGCAGCAAGGGTGGAAAGGAGTAAAGGAGTCAAAAGTAGGTATTAGAGGTGGAAACAACAGAAATTGTTCATTGATCAGTAGTTGGGTAAAGAAGCTAGAAGAGTCCAGAATAACAATGGCAGTGTCATTGAGAATATGGGAATTGCAAGAGGATAAATTATGCAATCAGGCTGGAAATTCTTGATCTCAAAGCCCCTAAGGGATATCCTGGAGAAGACATCAAGAAGGAGGTTAGACAAATACTGCTGGATCTCAAGAAAACATCCTAGCTGGAGAAAGAACTGGAAGGATCAGTGTCCAGGTAGTTCGTGGAAGTAAGATGGTGGAATATGGCTCCCCTGAAAGCACATGCATACAGGAAAAAAGATGGCCTGGATTAGAAGGCCAACATTTAAGGGATGGGAAAAGGAAAGGTATCCTCAACAAAAACCAGAAAGATAGCCAGGGAGACAGAAACAAAACCTGGAGAACAGGTCATCATGGAGGCCAAGAGAATAGATTTTTTCTCAAAAAAGAGGAAAGTTTAGGGCCAGCCCAATGGCCTAGTAGTTAATTTTGGCTCGCTTCCCTTCAGCAACCCGGGTTTAGTTCCAAGGTGTGGCCCTACATCATTCATTGGTGACTGTGCTGTGGCAGTGACCCTCATACAAAATAGAGGAAGATTAGCAGAGATGTTAGGATATTAGCTCAGGAGGAATCTTCTCCAGCAAAAAAAAAGAAAAAGAAAAAAAAGGTCAACAAAGCCAAATGCTGTATAAAAATCAAGTAAAATATGTACTAATGTATTTCTTCAGGTTTGCCAAAAAAAAAAAAAAAAAAGACTGAGAGGCTAGTGGTGGTCTGAGTAAGAGTGGTTTCACAGCAAGATGTAAGAGGGCACAGAGAATCCACATGCAGTGGGTTTGGAAGTTAATGGAGTGAGAAAAGGGAGGAAGGATAGACAAATATTTTAAGAAGTTTAATTGTAAAGGGGAGGAGAGCTGCAGGGAAGCAACTGAAAGGGAAAACTGTCCACAGGAGGGTGTTTTGCTTGTCTCACTTCCCTTTTTTTACAAAATGGAGATTCGGACATGCTTCAATGCCGATGGAAGGGGATGTTGAAGAGAAAATACATTTCCTGGGGTAAGTGGGAAAAAAGGGTCCTACATCAGAAGAATGACATCTCTGGGATGACATCATGGGAAGAACGACATCATGGGAAGAAAGGAAAAATACAAGTAGACATCAAAGTCAGTTTTAGGGTTTGTTGTCCATTCATACAGGTGCATTAATTGTCTCAACAAATATTCTCAATCTCACCAGCTTTTCTTAATAACCGTTGTTTGCTCTCAGCCTAGTCCAGTGTTGGTTGTCTGCATTCATGATGGTGGTGGGCATGGTACTTTGCTCCATTCAGGCTTACGTGATCCTTTTCTCTAGTGCTCTACAAACCTTGCGGGCCTCAGGAGCTCTCTCTTGGATCTGCCAAATGCAGTTAGATGACAAGGGAAAAGAAAGAAGACACAGATGATGTTGCAGGAAGACTTGAGTCAGACTTGAAAATGGCATTCATCACTTCCACCTACAATTGCACTGACCAAAATCCAGTAATTTGCCCAAAAAAGCTGTGAGAGGGGTAGAAATATTGTCTAGCACTACAGTCAACAAAAGGAAAGGCAGAGATGTTAGTGAGCACGCCCTTTTTATGCCAAGAAGAAAATCTCTGTTGTTGCATTCATTTTGTTAATATTTGTATCTATAACAGTGACTTGAACGTAGTAGGCCCTCAAAAATCTTTGAGGGAGGACGAAAGGAAGGGGGAGGAGGAAGGGAAGGATTGAGGAAGGGAGAGAGGGGTGTTTCTAGAAATGAGGCTGATTTTCCTAGACATAGATAGAGAAGATGGCTGCTTAGCTGGTGTGACTTGAGTGAGAGTTTTTCTATAAAATTCCTAAAACAAACAATGAAAACCCCACTGTAATAATTACGAGCTCCACCTGAAAACTGAAGATAGCTGTTCCAAAATGGAAGCCTATCAACAAAGTGCCTTCGTTATGGAAAATAAGAAGGTGTCAGAAGCCAAAAGGACATCTGGTCTATTTCACAGACAGGCAAACACTACAGCCCGGCCCAAGCATACTGGAGAATTGATAGGACAGTTGGCAGCACCAATATTGAGAGAGACATCTTTTATATATGCACTTTGGGCTCTCCATTAGCTTTTTCTTTCCTTTCCTTTCGTTCGTTCAATCATTCAACAAATATGCACCGTTCTGAGTTAGTAGCAGTAATGATGCTTAGGTTCGCAGAGATGATTCAGACTGTTCACAGTCTAGTAGGGAGACAAACACAAAGACCAACAAGCGTACTAAAGTGAATTCAAGGAGAGGCCAAATGAAGAAGCAGTAATGCCATGACAGGGGTCGGAAAAGGCTTCGTAGAGGCTGTCTGTCAAACCAAAGCTTGAAAGATGAGGTGGTGTTCACCAGAGGATCTGAAGAAGAGAATATGCGGCAAGAAGGGAAGGCATTCTGAGCAGAAGAATCAGAATTAACAGAAGCACGACAGGAGAACACGCACCAAACAGCATGGCGCATTGATGGAACTGTGTGCCATTCTGTATGGCTGGATATCTGGACAAGGGGGTGCTGTCCATCATTTCTAGACTTATGAGTGGTACTCATTTCTGACATTGGTAAAGTAGCCACAATTCCTGGGAATTAATGGAGAGAAGTGTTACTATCTCATTGATAGATATCTATCTTGTTGCTAGAAACTGAGACGAATGTGGTCTCTTAATTTCAGTATCACGAACTATACAAAATAACTACAGGTGATACCATCCCTCCCCAATTCTTATTTGGAGCTCATCTCACTCTCTGTCTACATGTGGTCTTCTTTTTTTTACTTTTTCCCTTTAGGAGAAAAATAAATCTCATCTTGCTCAAAACATTATGTCTTTATTATTCTGTATCTTCTGGTTGTCTATGGTGATTTTAATATAGCATTTTAAAATGCCAGGATACTTTAATAACATAGTATACCTTTTGCTCTTGCAAAAACATCACATTATTCAATGTACGCAACTGCAAAAAGATATGACTCTTATATAATTTATGTGTCCTTGTGGTGTGTTATTAATGTGTGCACTTTATAAGGGTATAATTTTGGAAGCAATTTTCCATAAAATTGTTATAAGTGTTGTCTTATAAATTTGAGATAATTTGGCACAATATTCATTTAGCCAAATTACCCTACTAATAACATCTCTTCATTTGTAAATACCAGTTCAGACTGACATTACACATTCTGGTGAGATATTGAGTCTTGTAGGCTCACCCAGATATTGCTGCATAATTTAGGGTGAGGAACAACGAGCTCTATTCCCATAGTAGGCCTGCTGGGTTCCCCTAGGTTGAAATGCACAACTAGACATATTTGGCCAAAACTGACACTTTTTCATAAAACGCTAAAACTCTAATACCATTTGATTCTGAAAGGCCATCAAGGCAGGACGATAGAGCAAAATGAGTAACAGGTTGGCATTAAGGTAACGTAGAACTGTGTGCTGGCTTGGCCTGTTGGTAGTGGTTTTGTGGCTTTTGACAAGATCTGAAATGTCAATAGTCTTCAGTCTCTTCATCAATTATGTGAAGATAATGGGATTGGACTGGATTGCAAAGATTTCTAGGAGCGCAGAATGAGTTATACCTGGTCTACTTTACTATTTAATTATATATTATCCTATATTGTCTGTTTCTAAGGTTTGTCTATCCCATCTTTATAATTACATTGCAAAGTCATCCAAGCCATGGCATTGATCATCCATTCATTCATTTTGTAAAGTTATTAGACAGCCTTCTGTGTTAATGGCGAGCACTGAGGAGTCCCAGAGGTCTGTGTTCAGGCCCTGTCTCCATCCTTACTGGTTCAATATCTTTGAAAAATTTACTTCTCCTCTGTGCAAGGCGCTTTGGGTCTGTTGCACAGCCTCCCTGAGCTTGAATTTCAGTTTCTTCATCTCTAAAGCAGGACTGATAATGCTCCTCTTCATAAGGGTGTAGCAAAGAGGCTCAGTGAGAGAATGCCAGTAAGAGCTTTGACACAGTGCCTGGCTCATAAGCTACTTCCAGAAATATAGCTAATAACCAAGATGAAAAGTACTGGGGATGGGTAGATCTTAAGGAAAATTCACTCTGTCCTCTTAAATCCAGCCTAGCATAGAATGAAAGAGAAGCATTCCTTGTACAACTAATATCATGAATGAAGCATCTCTCGTTATTTCCATCGTGGTACACGAAGCACTAGACAAATATTTCTTGAATTAAATTGAAACCACACTCCAATTTTACTGAAAATATATATAGCAAAAATGGAACAGGGAGCTGAAAGCCATCTATACCCAATGATACCCTGTGTTCAAGGAAGGCAGAATCAAGCCATGGATTTATGCATGATCACTAAGCACCTGGAAGCAGCAAATGCAAGGCACTGTTGAGTAGGAGTCTTAGAACAAAGTGGTGGGCAGGTTGGGAGGCTGAGAGAGCTTCCAAGGACCTTGAAGCCAGGCTGCAGACAGGATGAATGGCCTCGGTGGTTAGGAACAAAGGCATTAATATGCTAACTCCCTTTGTGATTCTGAATGTAAATGTCTTGCTCCCTGGAGTCCATAGGCATGACAGATGATGACTAACTGGCCAGCTGCCCTCCCTGGCCCAGGCTGTGCTGATCCCTGGCCAGCATCTTTAAACAATGAGTGGGGTTTGTGGACAAAACACACTTTGCTAAGCTGTGTCCATTACCAAGTAAATCACGGCATATCATAGTTGGGCAGAACAGAGTTCTATCCTCCACGACTACATTTCTGTGTAGATGGAATCTTTCATTGACAGGGAGATCTCTTCCCCTTCCTTCCACCCAGTCATTCATCATGTATTCAATAAATGTTGTCTGATTGCCAACTATGCCAGCAGGAGAGAGCGATAAGAAGACACAGCCCTGCCTTCTGAGGGCTTAAATCTGCCATGGCCAGCAGGCTTTACTTCTTCTTCTGCATCAACTTCTCCAAAATCCACACCTCCCCTCCTATTCCCAGTGACACGTGAGGTTGGGTTGGGGCAGTTACCCAAACTCTCCCGAAAAGAACAGGATCAAAACCAAGGGTCTCTCCAATAAAGAAATCTGGGCCTCCAGGAAGGACAGTGCTGGACAAGCATCAGTCAGTCACTGAATATGACTCAGAGTTTTGCCCACCACCAGGCAGCTAAAAGAGAGTAAGATGGGATAAATTATTAGGCCTGTGGTGCAAGGGGGGACCCAGCCTGGATTATTGTGTTTCAATACTAACCTGCCCCTATGGGCAGGTCAAAGATGTTTCCACTGGGATCTGCAACTTCTAACAGCCTGTCCACCATTCAACCTTGTGAATACCCAGGGTAAGCAGTCCTTGTTTACAAAGGAGAAGTCGAATTTGGTTCCCAAAAATAGTATGTGGAATCACTGAATCTCAATTCTGAATGTTTCTTACTATTGTACCATCTTTGCTTGAAATGCTTTCACCCCGCAGGGGTGGAGTTAGCTGTGAAGTTAGCAAATGTTTAGTAAGAACCCACTTTTTCTCTTGTTCTATATTTGGCCTTTCAAGACAAAAAGGAAATTTTAAGACAGAATTCCTGCTCTGAGGAGATTATAATCTGTGAGAACAACACGAAAACAAAATACAAGAGAACAAACAACTTGGGTTAGGATATATTTGCCTCTCAGTTTTGTGGCACAGACTATGAGCACAGACTCAGGGGAGATGGGTACCGTGGGAAAGCTTCGAGTGGCTGCAGATGGCAGAGGGGAGAACATCACCTTCTGAACATGGGGCTCAGGCATTCTCACTCAGAAAGCCCTTCCAGGAGCACTAGATGGACCTTTGCACTCAGAAGCAGAAGAAAAGTTAGAGCTGACCAGAACTGGGGCACGTGCCTCAAAACCACAGAAATTCCACAGACGTCCCAGAGAAGAACCTCATGGTTCCACCCCAGCAGAAGGGAGAGAAATGCTTCCTTTATGTAGCTACAAAAAACAAAGCTTCTCTCAAAGTTTGCAGATCCCCATTTCATTCTCACCATTTTACATCTGTGGCAATGTGGTAGTAATGTCACCGGAATGTTGAGAAGTCACACACAAATGCAACAATTATTACAGCTTGGAGACTAGTCATATGAAGTCGTGAAACCTGGCAATACATTCATGTGTAGCTGACGGTGGGCTGACAGCCAAATTTCCCATGTGCTTCGGAAAGAATTTTCACCACCCGTGATGCCAGTTGACAGCCAGGGCTGTCTTGGGTGCCAGGGGGTTCAGGCTATGTTGATGGCAATCAAGGCTCTGAAGTAAGATCCACAGATGTTGGTCAAATTCTTGAATACTTCGCTATGCATTTAGCTAGGGCATACTGTGTTTTCAGACTGGTATGGAGAACTTCAATGCTGTATTTGAAAAATATGATTCAATTCCGCAAATCCATATTGACCATATATTGTGTTCCAAACACTCCGTAAAACACAGGAATATAGAGATAAATAAATTCTATTTCCTGCTATTGATGAGGACCTAGTATGACAAGGAAAACATAAGCAAATAAGTACAAGGGATATGACAAGTATTGGAAAAGAATTACATAAAGAAGGTTAAATGTGTTACACGCACCACTTTTACCATCATGAGTATGGGTCTAGAGCAGAACAAAACTACAAACTTAGTAAGCTTTCATGGAACCATTTGACCACAATTATTTCCTTCATCATAAAATTACAAAATATTTCTATAGAACATAAAGTTTTAACACAATATTAGCTACACTGATTTTTACAATCCCAAAAGTAATTCCTTGTGTCTGGTGTCATGTCACTCTTTCAAGAGTAAATAAATTGAAGTTAGGAAAATGAAGTGACTACCCAAAACTAAGGAATGTCAAAAGAAAAATAATTAGCCTGGAAACTTGGGCCTCAACCCTAGTGTTCATCTTATTACAACCTAAAGTTCTATCATAACCAAATTTCTCAATTTATAATCCAATCATAGAAGTAATTACATTAAGTGTAATTGGCCTAAATCTGCTAATTAAAGGTGGAGACTCTCAGATCAGGTTAAACAAAACCAAGACTCAACTAACTGCTTTTAATAATGTATTAAAAGCGTGAGGGGGCTATGGCTACCACTGGAGACAGAGAGAAGAATGTTGCTCCCATCCTTAACACAAAAAAAGACAGATAACCTGCAAGATCACAACCTTTTCTGAACCCATTAGAGAACTGAAGTCTCAGTGCAACCAACTGATTCAAAACATGAGGAAAGACGAGAACTAGAAAGGCGATGGAGGTGGGCACTTGCTCCCTGGAGTGGATGCTGCTGCCAGACAACCCAGTAAGAGGAATTCAGCTAACGTGTGTAACTAAGGGTGGGCTACCCAGAGACTATGGGACCCCTGGGTGACCCTACCAGCGGAGGTTCACAGCAACTTGCACCTTCTCTCCATGGACCTCACTGGACCATCACAAGAGCTCTGGGGAATGGTGGCAACCTGAAGAAGCCCCCTTGGCAGCCTTCTGGGAGGGAAACAGCAGCAGCAGGAGAGGCACAAAGCTGCACTCTGATCTTTCTCGCCCATCTCCTTTACAGAATCAAAAGGCTTAAGCCATTGGCACAAAGACAGCAAACCTGGTTGCCCAGAGGCCACAGGTGAAATCCAGTGCATCCGGGGAAAAGGAACAGAAGAAAAAAATATCCTACCCCCAAGAGGAGGTACAAGAGAACATCCTGACCTCAGAAAATTAGAAATCCCCTACTGCTGGGGACCAGATGCGTCTTGAGAGGCCCCACCATTGGGAACTAGGGACATGGGACATGCTCAAGGTGCAGGCTGAACCAGGATAACAGAAGACCGCCACCGGGCAGGGATGAGGGTGTGCAGGGACAGTCTCTCTGAAGACAGGCACAGAGGGAAGACTTAAGGCCGATGGTGAAACAGAAAAAGCCATCAGGCGAACCCAGCACCAGCCTAAGCCCAGGTCATGCCAGAGGAGGTGGAATCCTGTGATGTGAGGAGCTGAGGACAAGGACAGCAACCACAAATCCCAAACTCAGCACATTCCTTACTAAATTGGCTCAAATCTCCTCACTAGAGGCCTAGCAAAAAAGAAGGTGTGCCCATTTCCAGGCATGGATACCATTAACGTTACAATTGCTGGATGTTAGGTGTTCAACAATTAGCCTATATTTTTAGGATAATTCCTTTGCTATGTTTCCTATTAATTTTAGGCTTTTATTTTAAGCGAATCTTAATATTTGGAACTGGAATACTTGTAATTAATTAATAACACAAATTCATTCTCTAGGATGATCTTTTAAGAACGTAAATTAATGATGCCAGACTCTGGCTTAGAATCCCGCATGACTGACCCTCGCTGCTTCCCCAACCTCATCTCATACCAATTTCTGCCAAGACCACTTTTTCTGCAGTCCCTCAAATGCGCTGATGTCTTTGTGAGCCCATGTGCCCTTCTCTCAGGAATCTTCTTGTTCTCATTCTTCATCTGACTGGCTCCTTTTTCATCTCTCAGACTGTAATTTAAATGCCACCTTCCCCAGCAGGGTTTTCATGACTATCTGATTAAAACAGGTCTTTCTTCTATTCTCTCTCAGTGTTTGCCCTAGTCTGTTCAGCCTGCTATAACAGAATACTAGAAACAACACATATTTTTTGTAAGTATCAAATGTATTTCACTAGATTCATTTTTAAATTCAAGCTGTTGGACAATTTTTTTGTAATTTAAAATTTTTTATCAGAGGTGATGAAAATATTAATAAGCTATTAAATATTGACAGCAAATAAAATTACTGGACCATGCATTTATAAAATCCATGTTTCACAGTAAAAAGTTCCAGCTATACTACTAAACTGAAGGAAACATCTTTTAGCTCTTTATTTCTAATTATAACACAGTTTAATATTGACATAATTTACCTTTTTCACCCAGTTATTCTCACAGTTTCAAGGCTGGAAGTCTGAGATCAAGATGTCAACAGATTCAGTGTCGGGTGAGAACACACTTCCCGATTCATAGACAGCAGTCTTGTGTCTGTGGCCTCACATGGTGGAAGGGCGAGGGAGCTCTCTGGGGTTCTTTCATAAGGGCACTAATTCCATTCATGAGGGCCCCACCTAGTCACCCCCCAAAGATTCCACCTCCCAATTCTATCACATTGGGGATTAGGACGTCGACAGATGAAGTTGGGGGGACACGAACATCAAGTCCATAGCAACATTCTCTTTGTTCATCAACTGCATCACAATTTAAAATATATTTTCTTTGTGTTCACTTGGTGAATGTCTTTCCTATCTACTGTAAACTCTATAAAGTCAGGAACTTGTATTTTTTCTCTCTTTTTGGTATATTGTTTGTTGTTGTTTTTAAATCGCTGAACACCCAATGCCTAATACATTGCCTGTCACATAGTGATTCTAATGTGCAGCCGAGTCTGAGAACCACAGCCCTAAACCCAGGGAAATACTGTCAGCTCCCTGACTCGCTGTGAGGTTGAAAGAGCCCCAGGTGCTGAGCACTCGTTGTGTGCCCTTCGAGAACTCGTCGTCTCCACCCTGGGGGATGCTTGCTCAGGGCACGGGCAGCTGAGCCATTTGGCTGGGGCTTCAGGTCCATCTGAGGCCAGATTAGGCCAGACACGCAGGCCTGGGAGCATCAGCTGGTACGCCCCAGCCACAGGTCTCCTGGGAGCCCCAGCGCAGCAAAAGGAAGTGACAGCTTGTGGACAGTAGTCTTGCTACAAGGATGATGGTGCTGGCCGAGCTCTGCAGAAGACCTGCCTGGAGGACTGCTGAGTGGACTTTAAAGGTCAGCAGAGGCAGAGAAGGAGAGTGGGGAACACAGTGCTTCTCCAAGGCTTCTTACCATGTTCTGGGAAAAATCTACCCAGAGCAGGATAGCATGACACCATTGGGAAGAGGGCGAGAACACCAGCAGCAGCTGGGAGGAACAGAGGAGCCATCAGGCAGGGAGAGACAATAAGGACCAAATGCAGACGGCCAGGCCTGTGGGAATCCCGTGCAAGGCCCAGGGTGTGGGGCAGGAAGAGCCCTGGGAGGCCCCTCATGAACTGAGACTTTCCAAGTTAGTCCCTGAGACGGCCCTTCTCACAGGGTAACAGCTCCCAGATTCACGCCAATGGAGGATGATTTGTGATGTCATGGATACGCAGTGTCCCACAAAGTTATGGGTTTGGGTTACATTCAGCGGAGTTAGCGGAAAGGGGCATTGCCTCAGAGGCTGACTGGGATTTAGGCCCCTCTTTGTGGCCAGAAGTCCTGTTTGCCCTCGGTCTGTCGGCCACTGAGCTCAGAGCTGGGACGTGCACGTTTATGGGTTTAGGGCTTCCAGGGGCAGAGATGGGGCGGGGCCATGCCTCGGGCTGGTGAATGGGAGCCTGGACCCCCTCTGCCACTCTTTTGGTCACAGGGAGCCCCCTCTGCACCCTGTCTTGATCCACTGACAGAAATCCATGGCCTGCTCTCCCACCCTCCCTGATCATAGTTCTTACAAAGAAGCTGACATGCTTAAGAGGCTCTGCCGTGTCTGGCCCTCCCTACCTGTCCAGTCCCATCTCACTGCCCACCACCTGTGCTCTCCCGACTCTAAGCACCTGCCATTCTTTCAGTCCCCGGGACAGAATCATTTCCCATGCTGAGAATTTCTCATACTCTTCCTTCTCCTCTTAACTTGGTTAAGCCCCATCCATCCTTCATGTCCCAGCTCAAAAGTAATTTCGTAAGGGATGCTGTCTCCGTCTAGTCCACAGTCAGAGGCACTCCAAAAGCCCTGTACTTCTTTTGTGTGATGCTTTCATGGTTGCAATTCTGTCTATTGCTTGTTATTCATTTATGGGCTTTATCCTCTACTAGACTTTAGTTGTATGAGGGCAGGACTACGTCTGAATTTGTTCGCTATTCACGGTGCCTGGTACATGATAGATGCTTAATAAAAATGTGCCTGAATGGATGGATGCATGATGCTGCATCACTAACTAGATTTTATTTATTTAAATCACTCAGCCTGATGTAGCAAAAGTAACAATGGATTGGGAATAAACAGATGTGGCTTTGAGTCTCGCCTCTCTGGGTGGTTGCTGGATGGCTATAGGGGAGTCGCTTCCACTGCCTAGCCTCAGTTTCCTCATCTGTGACATATATGCATTGTTCTAGTTGACCTCTGAGGTCCATTCTAATTTGGATGTTTTAGGATTCTCTAATCTGCCTCAGCATGAATCTGATGCAGGGCATCCTCTGTGGGGCAAAGCTATGCTAGAAGAGCCAGGACATTTCTAAGATACTCTGGCTGGAGTTCTATAAGACACTGGGGTGTCACCTTTTCAGTCAAATTACCCATGGGAACCTCACTTCAAGTGTTTCAGGGGCTTAACTTCCAGCACATCTTAAAACTCATTAAATATGTATGACAGAGTTCAGCAGCATAAACCTCTCCTGTCAATCAGTGGTTTCCAATTAGCCTCCTTAGTTTCACTTATAGCCTAATATCTAGAAAAACTGGCATTCAAGTGAATCCAAGACAAGCAGGTGGTTATTAACTTCATAACCACGGGTCAATTTCTTTAATTACTGAGAGTCAATTTTATCTTTGATCAGCTGAATATAAAAACATATTGTGTATATAAATCAGTGCTGTCTAATAGAACTTTCTGTGATAAGGGTAATGTTCTATCTCTGTGCTATCCAAAATGGTAGCCACAATCACACATGGCTACTGACTACTTGAAATGTGGCTGGTGTGACTGAAGAACTGTTTTCTAGTTGTACTTAATTTACGTAGCCACATGTGTCTAGTGGCTACCATCTTAGACAGTGTAGAATCTAAACGATGTGATATATGTATAAAATGTCATGCACATAACAGATCCATGAGCATTGGCTTCCACTATCACCAACTCCACCCTCATGAAAGTGATAAGAGCAATCTTCCTAAATCTCTTCATTTCTCAATCCCACTGTTGAACTCACTGCATTCAAGGAATCCAGCCTGTACAAAGTAAGGCCCAATAATGTTGTAGAAGGGAATCCTGACTCTGGACTCCTGTGAGTCTCATAGACAGCACACATTCATTCCCTCATGGATGCATCCATTCTACTCATAATTCTCATCTGTCTACAATGTGCGGAATGAGGAGACCGGGAGGGGCACCTGCCTTTCTGAAGGAGACAGTGAGTCCTGCCTTGTAGCTACTCTGCTCTCAGTCATATTTCCTTAAAGAGCTTCAACTCTCCCTGAGGTGGGCTCCCCAGTCAGTTCCAACTTGAGATCTATCTTCTTTATTTGTTTGCAAGTTAGGAGCGAAAAAGAAATAATGATGGACCCCTTTCACAGATAATGAAATCTATGAAGCCAATTTCACATAGCTAATGTTTAACATAAGCAAAACACACCCACAAACACACACACACAGGAAGGCTGGCCAGCAGACCCCTGCAGTTCAACAGTCTAAATGATCACCAACTGGAAATGGAAACCTGAGTCAGGAGTGAGATTGACCATGCTCAGCACTTTGTGCCAACTGGGAACTCTGGATAATATCAAAAGACAGAGGAAATTAAGGTTTGATGAAGCATGAATAATTAAGATGAGTCCAGGGCCAGAAAGGAAGGAGGTTCCAAAGAATAAAATTAATTTGTAAACATAAGGGAATAGAACTATCTGTGGCTCACATTTATTTCCAGCTACAGCATGTGGAATGTTTGTCTGGCATCTATCATCAAATGGCAAAGTTCATTGTTCTGACTGCCTCAGTGCAAATTTCAGACTAACCTAGATGACCTGGACTCTCAAGGCTTAGAGAAACAAGAACCACAAAAGTAGTAGACAATTGAGGCCAAGAACAGAATTGTGCACTGCAATATGAACTAAAAAGTCCATTTTTGGTTTCTGAAAATAGAACCCACGCAATGCCATTAGTCGTTAAAGAGCAGACAGCTCACACTGGAAGCCCCTCAATTCCTTGCACACCTCTTTACTTTTATTTCTGCCTTCCCCGCAACACGCACACACACACTTATAGTTGCACAGCTATTTATTCAGGTGATTTTAAGTTCAAATGCTTGTTAAGAGGAGGTTTCAAGGAAGAACAATGCCATAACCTGGTGCAAGGCAGGCCTGGAAATGACATAGGGCTTGAATCTAGTTGGAGCGAGAGAGAAACAGATGCTCGTAGACTGTTGATGATGACAGGAAGCTCAGTTTCATTGAGCACCGATTGATCAGATCTGCTTCCTTTTCTCCATCCCCCACTTCCTGCCGCAGCGTGAGGAGGAAGCTCTGTGCTCTGAGAGAGAATAGTACTCCGGACTCAGCTCCAGATGGGAGCCCACAAGGGACCAGGAGAGCCGGGGGCTCCTAAACACAGAAAGCTGCCTGAGGGGCTGCCAAATAGCCCTGCAATAGAGGAAGGAGAGGGCCCACAGGCTGGTGCATCGCTAAGAACAACCGGGTATTTGTTCCACAAGAATCTGCTCATCCACCAGCAAGATGGATGCCAAGACAAAGATGTGTTGAGTCTTGTATGAGGACAGTGTTCCCTAGACTGACATTGTGAGTCTTGCACGGGAACAGGGTCCCCATGCAAGGCCCCAGGTCGTAAATATGAGAGGTAAGAGTGATGACTCAATCACTTTTGGGTGTGAAATTTCCAGCCTGAGGCTGTGCAGTGCTGCAAACCCAGGTGGGGTGCCAGGCGGAGCTGGGGCAGCAGAGCCCCTGCAAAAATCCTCCACAGTGGCCAAGGAGAGAGAATACGCACAGTAGTCTGTTTACGGTTTGATTCCCTCGATGTCTTTTCTTGTTTTTCCTGCCTGTCTGCTGGGGCCAGTTAAACATTTATAGACGTCTAGATAACGTCAGAGTTGATTCTGCATCTCCCCTATGCTTCTGTCTGGTTTTTAGATCACAACTTCTAAGACCTTGTTAACAATCCTCTTTAAAGAAAAGGGAGGAGCAGAGGTACGAGAAAGGCTAAAATTCTTACAAAATCCTAAAGGATACACATTTTTCAACCCATGATCCATATCGCAAAGACTGGCAGTTTAATCAAGTTTTATAGCAATTATTTCCCTTTGCCAAAGCACCCGGAGGCCACAGGGATGAAAATAAAAAATCATTATAAGATTACCAATTACCAATTTTAGAGATAATGATGTGTACGTAATAAATGAATAGGCTAGATTTCCATATATAAAGGTGTTTAGACACATTAACTGATCCTGTTAATGACATATTTGGGACAGAGAAGTAGAAATATACCTACGCTTCATCCAAACGACCAATAATATTTGCCGTCTGACATGAAGACATGCAGTTAACGTATCACTACCAGACACTCTCCATCTTGTTCACAATATCTGCCAAAGTATTTGCAAACACACTTTCTAGTGCAATGGGTGTGCACCCACATGCCTACGGAAGCCAATGGCCACCTCTGCAAATGATTGCCATTCTTTTGGCTTCTGGTTGTCAGGAGAAGGCTTGGACCTGTCCAACGTGTTTGGCAGGTGGTGTTAGTCTGGATTTATAATCGTGCATTTCCTCCAGCAAATGCAGAGGTCAAGGGCTCCTGAGCCTGTCAGACGGCTTCAGGGCTGTGTCTGTGGATGCCCAAAGGAGAGGGAGGTTTACAGGCAGAGCACTGAAACGCCACGCGTTTGTTTGTGTTTGCGTATGTCGTAACCAGACACACGCACACATATACACACCCTTATCTGGATTCAAAACAATCTAAGAAATACAGGGGTTCCTCATAGCACACCATTTGTTGTGCTTTTTAAAATAAGTAAACACTCCTCTTCCTCATTCCCTATCAAGTTTTTAAAAAATGCAGGGGACTAGTCCCTCTTAGAAGATTTCTTAGCATTAAGAAGATATGTCACATTTATTTATAAATAATAATTTGAGGGGCCAGCCTGGTGGTGTAGAAGTTAAGTTCACATGCTGCATTTCAGCAGCCTGGGGTTTGCTGGCTCGGATCCTGGACGCGGACGCACGCACCGCTCATCAAGCCATGCTGTGGCAGGCGTCCCACGTATAAGGTAGAGGAAGATGGGCACAGATGTTAGCTGAGAGCCAATCTTCCTCAAAAAAAATTTTAAAAATTAAAAAAGTAATTTGAGTTTATTTAATGCAAACTCAAATGTTCAAATTGCAAAATAATGACTACGGCATTTTGACATCACATAGCTCAGATTTCCACCTTTCATTCCCTTATTCCCCCAGTTAGAACTAGTTGCCATCCCTAACCAACCAAGGCTTCAATTTGCTTTCTGTATAATTGGCAGAATTGACTGGATCATTTTCACATTTCCTTTCTACTCCAAAATCACCAATTCATTGACTATCCGAGGAGAGCGTTCCTAAGGAACAGTGGAAAGAGCATCGGCTCTCATCAGCCGGAACTGGGTAGGAGATGTTGCCCCTCTGCCTATTAGCTGTGGGACCATTTCTGTCTCTGAAATGAGGTTAACGCTACTTCAGTTCTGTTCTCAAGGATTAAGTGAAATGATGAATGTGAGGCACAGCAAGACACGAAATGTTATTAGTAATATTGGTTTTTATTCAAGTTATAGAGACATCGCCTTGTATAAATGGAAGCCTAGAGGCAGGCTCAGTGGATTTCGTGGCTGCTGAAGTTTTCGCATCGGTTCTGTGATGAGAGGGCAGGCTTCGTTCTGGTGTCTACAGCTCGTGGTTCTAAGACAGCTGCCTGTTCAACCACAGCTGCCTGTTCCCTGCGTACTTTCTTATCCCAAATGAGACAGAGGTGTGGATCTCCGCTGGCCAAATTGCTTCTTCCTCTGTAACGGCCACTTTGTGTCTCGGGTGTCTTGCCCCGAAGCTTTAGCAGCAACTCCGGGGCCACTGATCTTAAATGAAAATCCATCCCCCTTTGCCATCCCGTGCTAACCAACACAGCTCGTTGGAGGCTCTTGTAAGTTAGCCCAAAGATGTTTGGAACAAAGGAAAATCCACAGGAAATAATGTCCTTTATCAAATTATCTTGCCTTTGTGAGGTGAGGTTCAAAACCCAGCTGAATCGCCTTCATCCTGCTCAGTCTCAGGCAGAACGGTTCTTCCATCCAGGGAATCGAAATTCTTTCCACAGCTGCTGGCAACACTGCTCTCCTCAGAGTGGATTCACTTCTTTCCAGGCCTCAGACATCACATCAGTTCAACATCAAGTCTGCCGTGTGCCTCAGTAGGACACAAGATGGTTCTCCCACGGACTTTCCGAAATCTGAAAAAGAAGCCAATGCCTAGGCCCCAAAGCGGACACCACATGTGAAATGATGTTTCAAGACCTGGCATTAAGTGTGGTCAAAGACCAAAGACTCCTGGTTTCTGAGGGCATTAGAGTTTCTGGAGACAACGGCAGCAGGATGGCAGGTCTCTGTCTATTGTCTGAAATCCGTGACCTGTGTGGGATTAATGAGGCATAGACCCATTCTCTAGCACGCGGCCACATAATGTTACCTTAACACATTAATTAATGCTGCTAAAAATCCCTCCATTTAGTTGATTGGCAGAATGAAGAGATGCATAATATAAAAATCTAAAATTTTGATTTTAATAATGAAAATCTACAAATGGAAAGAATCTGGAAAGATCCTTATCTATAACAATGAGGCAAAAGATACCTCACAGAAATACAATGGTCTCCTTTGGATCCAGAGCGTGAACTGACATGAGCAATAAATGATAAGTCGCTTGCCGCCCAGCCTCTTGACTTCCACACAGTAAGATAAGAAAATATTTGTTTTCACCTCCTTGTTTCCAGGGTTTCTAGAATTATGTGGAATTTTTTATTGAGATGCTCTGAGCTCTTCATCAGAAGATATTTGTGGCACAGGCCCTTTCACGTGCTACGGATGTCCCAAAGAAGTTCTGTACAAACCAAATTGTTCAAGGTCAAATCATATTATAAGTTCACCTGGAAATTAGTTGTTAACCAAATTGTATGATAAAGAATAAAGAGTGATCAATTTGTTCTAAGTTCTCTCGACTGGGCTTCTTTCACATATTTCTGTAATAGACACACATTATTTTATATATAGGAAAGAATCCATTGTTTTTATTGATTTCACAGAAATACTCACATATCTGGCCATCATATATGTGTTCACTTTCTATGCTGCATAACAAATTACCACAAATTAGAGGATTGAAACAACACACGTTTATTATCTTACTATCTGTAAGTGAGGAACCCAGGTGTGGCTTAGAAAGGTCTTCTGCTCTCCCTGGGTCTGACAAGGCTGCAAACGAGGTGTGGTCTGGATTGCATCTTGTCCGAGGTTCAACAAGGGAAAGCTCTGCTTCTGAGCTCCTTCAGGTTGTTGGAAGGATTCATCTCCTTTGGCTGTAGGCTGTTTCATGCTGGCTTTGGCCTTTGACCAAGGCCACTCTCAGCTCAATGGGCCTCTTGCATTTCCTTGCCACACGGCACTCTCCATAGGCCTCTCACAATATGGCGGCTTCCTTCCTCAAGGCTTTAGGGGAGAAAAAGTCTCTCTTAGGTGTGCTAGCAAGCTCTGACATGAGGTATAGAAGGTGTGTTCTTCTGCTTTAAAAATGTCTCTGTTTTACTTTCTAATACAGTAAATATCAGTGGATATAACCCAAGTAAACAAAAGTTCTCTGGGGTCCTCAATCATCTATAAGGGTGTGAAACGGTCCTGAGGCCAGCAAGGTGGACCACTGCAGCTCTAGAGAGATTTGGGAGGATCTGTGCACGAGCAGGTGAGTCTGGACCCAAGTGACACACTCACTCAGAGCCAGGGAGGGGACTTCTGTCTCCATCTCAGTGCAGAACCCACTAGAACTTTGCAATCCCGAGGAGTGAAGGTTTACAGAGCATCAGAACAGCCACTCAGGTGAAGGCCTGACCAACACTCTGACAGCCTGCAGCAAAGCAATTATTGAGAAAATATAAAAGGAAGGAGGAGGACAGTGTAGGAAGAAGACATAAATACAAGAATTATAAGTATATAATCCTGGGGCTGACCCCATGGCCGAGTGATTCAGTTCACGCACTCCGCTTCAGCGGCCCAGGGTTTACCCAGTTCAGATGCTGGGCGTGGACATGGCACCGCTCATCAGGCCATGCTGAGGTGGCGTCCCACATGGCACAAGCAGAGGCACTCACAACTAGAATATACAGCTATGTACCTGGGGGCTTTAGGGAGAAGAATTTAAAAAAAAAGGAAAAAAAGAAGATTGGCAACAGATATTAGCTCAGGTGCCAATCTTTAAAAAAAAAAAAAACAAAACTATATAATCCTGGCATATTTTGAAATCTAGAGATGATGCTGATCCCCACCAGAGGAGTCACCGAATGTCTGGACTAGAGTGTTGTCCTCTCATTTAAGATCCATATAGCCAGCTACTTCAGCTGTTTCAAATGATCTTAACATAAGAAAGAAGGAAATTAAAAAAAAAAAAGACTTCAGTTATGATGGAAATGTCTCTTGGAAAGTCCATTCCTTCTGAGACACAGCCCATTTGTCATCAATTAACTCAAAATATATTCAATTTCCCAAAACTGCCTTCAGTTCTCTCATAGACTAGTTCACTTCAGTAAACGCTCATTGCAAATGTCAGTAAAATTATTTTTAATTAATTATTAAATAACTTCTAAACAAAATTCCAAATGACATATTTTGTATCTTAAAATAATTCTAGAATTCATTTTGAAGAATGCATAAGGATAACTCTAAATGTTTTTAAATATAAAAGATTGATGGAGGGATGTGACATAACTAAATAGTAAAATTAGTTTTAAAACTAAACCAAGAAAAAGACATTGTGGTATTAGTGTAAGAAGAATTGATATAAATAAATAGAAGAGAGGAGACAGTAACAGAAGACAGAAAAAAAACACAAACCGGAGAGAAAAGATGGATTATTCAGCATGACTAGTGTTAAAAATGAACATTAACTAAAATCAAGTTAGAACTCCATCTTCTATCTTACACCAAAAATAAATTCTATATGTATTAGAGAGCTAAATATTTTTAAAAGAAAGCATAAAAAGGAAAATATATATCGATCTAACTGATCTTTACAGAAAAGGACTTCCCAAGCATTTAAACAATAGAAAACAAAACAAAGAAAAATTATTGGTAAGTTTGAATGATGTAACAAATAATATAATAGCTGCAGTATAAGGCCAATAATAAGGTAAAGAGACTGAAAATATATTCACAATAAGTATGATAAAAGGTCAATATTCTTAATATATAAAGAGAACTTACTCATCAGGAATAAAACTCCAAAACAGTCAAAAATTTTTAAAATAGGAAAATGACTAAAAATATAATTCACGGAGTTGATACAAATGGTTAACACATTTGAAAACAGGTTCTACCTCGCCGACCGGCAAAATGAGATACCATGTTTTACCCATCAACGAACTGAAGATTTATAGATGACATGTTCGATGCTGGGAAGGAGAGGGTGGAAGGGGCACACATATACTTTCCTTCAGGAGAAAAATTTGGAAACGTATATCAAGAATCTTACAAAAGACCTAGAATTCAAAGAAACAATCCTGACTAAATAGAGACTCTAAGTTTTCGATATAGGAGTGTCTCCACAGTGATTACTTATCATTGCAAACCTCGACGGTCTGTAATATCTCTGAGCATCAATGCTTCAACTGAAAATCAGGAATAACCCACTTAGTGTATAAATTATGTATATACTTGTAACAAAGCCTGGCACATAGTGAGCGTTCAATATATGATAGTTTTTACCATCTTTGTTGTTCTAGCAAGACTCGGATGGTGACTCTCACTCCCAATTCGTGTCGAGCTTCCTTCCGAGCACTGCCTGATCTCGTGGGCACTCGCGCTCCCTGGCAGGCCGTTGGAGCCACTGCCAGCCAAGTTTTGACAACTATGAGAGCTTACACATTAGAAAGAGTGTGCACGCCAAAAATTCACTTATTGAGACTATTCCCTTGAGATGGTGAATGCGGAACATTATTTGTTACGATGGATGGTACATTGATAATGACTGATTTCCAATTGCCAGTACATGATAATAATTTTGGTGGATGATATGTGCTCGAGTGCAAGAAATATAAAGATAGAGAGGATAGATAGATAATGAGAGGTAGACATATTTATATACACTATAAATATATGATATATATAATAGAAAAATTGGGAAATTGCTCACGTTATAAAAGAACTCATGAAAGAAGCAGATCCGCCACAAGACTCCTAGCCTTGTCTACTGGCGTTAAAACGGAATTCATTGAACTTCTTAAAGTACAATTCATAATCAGGATCTCAGGGACATGTGTCTCATCACATGAGGCACACATGGAGAATGATTCACGTTTATTTTCATTTGAAAATCACAGTGATCGATGCCTCCTGATATTCCAACTCAAATTCTGAGATATGAACACGTAGCTGGAAATGGCTTGAATGGGTGACCACAAAGAATGTGTCCACAGATGGATTGCCTCAGGGAGATTAACCTGTTTTTTAATTCATTTAATTACTTAACAACTTAAAAATTAAGCACTAACATTTTCAAAATGCCTAAAAGACCTCAACACAGTAATAGCTCAGAAAAAAATGCACAAAGCAAAGGTAGTAATGTTAAGACCACATCCACTCACAAAGGAATTGAGTTTGAATCAAAGTTTAAGCAGAACAACTGATCACTGGGCTGGAAATAATTACTTGATTGGATGAATTTTTTTTTTTATTTTAAAACCTCAGATGAACTCCTGTGTCCGCCCGAGTCTTCATGTGTTCGTTCACCAGGATCATTTATCAGTACATCCATTTTCCAAAACGGAGACTGGTTAAAAGCTTGTTACATTAGAAGATTTTTAACCTCTTCTCCTCTCACATTAGGTCTTTTTTGTGTGCCTTCTAGGAAATTTGTATTAACAAAAAGGAAATTTGAGTCACTGAAAGAGCGCCATCTTAACCCCACCAACGTCATTGATCCCAAATTTCAAGTGACTAAAACTCAACCCAAGTTGTGCAAATGAGGGAACCATAGCCACAAGCTCTGTTTCATTCCCCTTAGTAATTTTAATTGCTTAGTAATTTTAATCTTTGTGTCTTTATCTCGGACTCTTCTATAAATCATTTTCCCCGCAGCTCAGTGATAAGATGAGCTAAGCCACTCTTTTTCCAAATTACAGAGATCTAGGAAAGCAAAGGTTGAGAGTAAATAAGACGACACTAAAATCAGTGTTGAGGCGAACACTCCTTGCTCCCAGCTTCAGCCCACCAGTGAACAGACACGCTCGCAACGTTTCTCCTTTGTAGATTCTGAACAAGCTTCATGAGCCAGTATCTCACAAACATCTGCCTTCATTATAATTATATTTCTATTTCAGCTGCACCAAGCTATTTCCACATGAGCCTGTTCATAAAGAGCTTTATAATTAAGCAAACAGAAATATCTTTTTATAGGATGCAGATCTAGGGGTGATAATCACACACAAAATACACAGCAACAGTTGCAAATAGAGTGTTTAACGCTAGTTATATAGTTAGTGATGTGCTCAATAAAGGCTGACACGTCTTTGTTCCTAAATACGAGAAAATATGGTCTTTGCTACACAGCAGTGTAAACTGTCTTCTTCTCCTATTTTTTTTTTTAAGCAAAGGCCATATTTTTCAGGGTGGGTTCTTAAAACGTGTGTGTGGTTTATATAACAACAGGGGAACAAAAAGCACACACATGTGCTCTGGCTTAGGAGGGTTTGCAATCTGCCTGGTACTTGGAGAGAGAGGAGTGATTCTAAATATAAGCAGCAGTGTGTGGAGGCACAGAGGGTGACAGATTAAATTAGTAGATAGTAGATACTATGTGATGGTACTACAGAAGGAGCTGCCAGACAGGAGGAAACGTAAACTACTAGTCACGGGATAAAAGAAAATTCTCACGTTCCAGTTAAGTTTACCCAAGCCCTTGGGTGTTTCCCACGAGGGCCAATCTTTGCTCGTGTACACTTCAGCAACTTTCAGCCCGCCCCCACCCACCACAAGCTTTGAAGCTGTGAAAATGTTTGCTTCATCATTTTGTAGACTTTCTTGGCCGTCCAAAAGTCATGCAATCCCAAAGAATTTGGATAGAAAATGTAGCCATTGTTTGCTAAGATTCAGCCTTGGCATAGAAAGGTTCAAGTGTATCATTCAACACTATGTTCTAGAAGATGTATGTCCAGCTCATATACTGTTCCCGAGAGGGCACAATGGTGCAATGCTTTAGAAAGTGACTTCACAAACAAACACTCATGCACACACACACACATGCACACATATAAATAGAGAGAGAGGATTTTAAAATAGTAATGCCCTTTGACCTGGTAATTCCAATTGTATGAAAATATACGAAGAAAAAGAAGTCCAAAAAGAATTTAAAAAACAGCTTTTATCAAGCAACATGTTTGTCGTATTATTTATTATTGCTATAAAATAAAAATGGAATGTTCTTGAATGGCCAACTGTAGAGGAATGGTGAAATAATTTATGGTACACACACTCAACGGAATGTCTTGCAGCCGTAATAAATTAGTTTTCTGAAAACTTGTAACGATTTCGAGGAATGTTTACTATATAACATTAAGGGACAAAAATAGGGAAATTACACAATATAAGCTCAACTACGTACAGATGAAAGTTCAAAAAATGCAAGGAAATATATCAAGATGCTAAGAGTGGTTAGATTAGAGAGATGGGTTATAGATGAATTTTATTTCATTCTTTTTAATGAGGTGGATTTTTCAAATTTTACATAATAAGTACCTCCTAATTGCAGGTTCAATAAAGGCTATTTCTAGAAATATGACCAACCTCAGCACGCATAATAATAATATAATTTAGAGTTGTTTAGCTGTTTTAGGCTTACTTCATCTTTGCAGACAACTGGCTGGAGTAACCAAGCATTTTCTCTTCGTGAAATGTAGCTGAGTCTCAGGTCCACTTTCTCCCTGGTCTGCTAGAAAAGGCGTTACACAGAGATTTAGAGCATGTGTCCCAAACATAGCCATATTTGTTCTTTAAGAAAAGAAAAATGAGCCCACTGCTAGAAAAGGCCATGGGCTTTATCTGTAAGTTGTGTCATTTCAACATATTTTATCTGCTTGTTGGCTTGAACTTCTCTCCTGCTCCGTGTATATATGAGTATTTCTTTTTTTACCCTCATTTTCCTCCAAGCCTTGATGTTTCCTTGCCCACCATACATCTTCTTCTTCTGCCTTTCTCTGTGAAGAATTTCAAAGCACATGGTTAACACTTCTCCTGTCATGCTTGTGCACAGCAGTTTCTTGTACAAATACACTTGCCTCTGTCATTGGTGTGCTGTTGGAATGAAGGACTGCTACATTGGTCATCTTTTTTCCAGCATCCAGCACCCAGTCTAGAAGAGAACAGGTGTTCAGAAAATGTATACTGTTTGAATGGATTCCTCCTTCTCTTTTCTCTTTCCCTCTTTCTTCCTAACCCTTGAAAAAAAACTCACATGTAAAATCGTTATTAAAAAATTGCTTTTCTTTGTAACTCTTATAAAACTATCACTCACAATGTCCAGTCTAAAAACATTACAGTTTTTAAAAACCCAACCCAAGTAATAATACATGTCTCTCTCATGTGCGTAGTTTACTACAATTCTTATTAATTTCCTCTCCTCTCCTGCGGTCTAAGCCCCATAATATCAAGGAATGCACTATCGTCCTCACCAGCCCTCCCCTCCAAACACAACTCTTACCTCATCTAAACCCACTGGACGTGGTCGTCTTGGCTCTTGGCTACCTCTTCCATTTCCCTCCACAGGGCACTCTCAGGACCTCACCTCTCTCTTCTCGCAATTCTCTCTGTTCTCCCAGGGCCCCTCAAGGCGTGGACCCCTCGAGACTTTAGTTCTTATTGCCTGGCTGCTTTTCTGCAGAGAATGTTCCCAGTCATTGTGTTTTCTTCCTTCAAAATTCCAACTGGGAGAAAAGAATGAAGCAGATCCCCCATGGATGCTCCGCTGTAGTCAGAATTGGGGTGGGGAGGAAAGGAGTGAGTTGTAGAATACCAACATATCGTTACACTTTCATTGCTGTTTTGCAACATTATCAGGCATTCAGACTATATCTGGGGACAGACCACATTTGTAAATATGAACTATTCTACAAGTCTAATAATGTCTTTAAGTATTACTTTTTCCATCACTCTTTTCCTGGCCTGAGACAAGTCATGTAATGCAAACTGTCATGTTTTGTCCTATGTCATTCACAATCACTAGATTATTTGATTAATTTCATGAGATAGAAGAGCCAATTCAATGAGCTATGGTTATATTCAAGGTCCAACATACAACCTAGAGCTGACATCCACCTTCAGCGTATGCACACACATCATGGAGCAGGATGCTTTATCCAGGGGAAGGTTAATTCTTCAAAATCCAAGTGGCGTGCTCTATTTACTCCTACATTTCAAATGACACATTTTAGAGGGGAAAAGAAAATGAGACATCATGTATTACCTCTTTTAAAAATCTATTATGTTAAAGGTAAAAAGAGGAGGTAGGGTGTCCTAAAAGAGGGTAACACTATGCAAATGATGCTGTGATTCTGTGCATAATCATGTTCATGGAGCTCATTACTCAGGAGTTCTAATCTAATCTATGTGATTGTGTGTGCCAGGACCCAGGGCAGGAGACAGAACTTACTCCAAGTATTTGGACACAAAACACTTAGTACAAGGAATTAAATGCTTACAAAATCACTGAGCAGGACAGAGGAATGGAAGTGAGGTAGCAGCTGATGGACCACTGGTACCACTGGAGCTATGATCCAGAGGAGAGGGAGCAGCTGCTGCCTTCCACATCTCATGCAGGGATTTTTGATGGCTGAAGGACAAATCTCATTCCAAACTCCAGTCTCTAGCTTTCCAACTTCTCCCAGTAAAAGAGGTGAGCATAGGTTGAGAGAGCCAACCCCCAGTGGGTGAGGTAGAAATGAATTGCTGTATATTGTGCAGAGGTAGGTATAAGCTCAGACCATCTGTCCTTGAGCAAGTCTGTTAATGTCTCTGAGCCTCAGTTTTTACACCAGCAAGATAATGTTATTGTCCTTGTCAAATTGTTAAGAACTGAATATAATGCATAGAAAGACCTAGCCCAGTGCCTGGAACATAGTAGGCGCTTGATAAATTGAAGCCATGATTGCTGTCCCTCAAGAATCATATGGTGCAAATGCTGGCCGTCAGAAGATTGTTTCCCCAGCTCCAATGTGTAACTGTGGGCGAGAGAAGACACTAAGTACCGACTCTGTGCTGGGACGCTCTCATGACGCCACCCTGGTCACCACAACCACATGGGGTGCAGCTTGTTTTCTCCATTCTGCTGCTGAGGAGCCAGAGGATCAGAGAGAACACGTAACTGAGAGAACACGTGACAGGACCCCCTCCTCCCACCTGTCTCCGCCACACACACACCAGCTGAATAAAATGCCACCTTCTTTCTCTTACACCACTCTGGAAGGGCCAACACCGATGTCAGAATCTTTGGCTCACTTCAGTTTTCATTACTTGAGGGTGGGGAAAGTGTGGACTTCTTCGATCGGTTCTCCTACAGTCTGACCAACATCTACCTAACTCCATTCTGATCTCTGATCTCGTCACAGCTTTATGCAAAACTTCTGCTCCAGTCATTTGCATTGAGAGAGAATTTCCAGCTGTATCACTTCAGCCTTCCAGTTGTGGGGAGCTCATTCGTTCACTGGGGCACCATGTTATTTCATGCCTCCTGAGCTAGCTGCCCTGATGGAGATTCAGAGACGAACAAAGCTCAGACCCTCCCCTCAAAAGTACACGGTCCTGCGAGGGAGAAAGATGTGCACCCAAGGTACTGCAGTGACATCTGAAGAGACATTATTAAAATGCTTGACTCCAGACGGCAGGAACTCTGGCAGCCAGGACTGAGTCTACGCCACGGGGGGGCGGAGCGGGAGGGGGAAGAGAGGCTTCACCCAGAAATGACTTTTGAGCTGAGCTTCGATGAATGATGTATTTCCCCAAGTGGAGAAGCAGAAGAACATTTGTCTGGGAGTTCTGAAGCCTAGGATGTCCTAAAAAGGGCCTCAGTCCTTTGGCATCTTCACGTTAGTAAAGTCTGCTGACACAGAGCAGGTGATGTCTGCACATTATGGGCGAACTGCATTTTGGGAGGGAAGTGGGGGGTGATAAAATCTTTTAAATGACCTTTGTGTCTTGGGTCCTGCAGTTCTAACCCATTGCCATTGAAAGAATGGAAATACCCTCTGGCCCTAGATAAGACAGACACCAGGGCAACACTCAGAGAAGTGAAGCATAAGCTGAAGCCTAGAGCGAGAAGGTGCCCAGTGCAAGGACTGGTAAGTCTGCAGGTACCTGGTGCAGTTACGGGATGCGTCTGGGAGGGGGCTTGGGGTGAGAAGAGGCTGGGGAATGAGGAAGAGGCAGTAGTGGGGACAGGCTATGGAGGTCCTTAAATGCCTCACTAAGGAAGACAGAACTTATCCTGCATACAATGAAGAAGCTCTGTGCTTGTCTTCAGGCTCACCTCCACCAGGCAACCTTCTCCTGCCACTTCCAACCCCAGTGAAGTTCTATTGTCAATCACACACACACACACACACACACACACACACGCACGCACACACACACTGCTTTATTATCTTGTCATGAATCTATAATGTATTTCTACATGGATCTTATGTCCAGGATAAGAAACTGTACCTGATTTAGTTTTTTATTGTTTTTCTCATCAGGCATTGTTTTTCTCATCTTTATATATAGAAAAATACAAGAGCTCTAAAATACTGTAAAGGAATGTTATTTTGCTACTTATTGGTGTACAACTCAGGGTAAGTCACAGTGTTGCCGTAAATAGGGGTAAGAATCTAAATATCAATGAAGCTTTCATGAGACAATCTCATCCTTCCCTCCTCTCTGCCAATACTTTCCCACCCACTGTTACCTGAGAATGTGGCAGCAGGTGAGCAAGCAAACATAAAGTGCAGAAAGACTAGCCAGCCTTTAGCCTTCATTTCCTCTTGAAGAGGCAAGACTCGCAGCAGGCACTGTTCAAGCACGTCAAGCTTGAGAATAGCCACGAGACTCATCTCTGTTGTGGAAAATAAATGTAAGGCTTTTCAGAACTGCAGGCAGGGGGACAAAGAATATGTAACGCCCTGGCTCATGCCAAAAAGCAGTGCATAGCCTTGCAGCCAGCTCAGCTGCCCCAGCACAATGATTTAGCCCTGGGGCAGGACAGAAATGATGTTCTTGCTGTCGCTCTCTTCCCACCTATGGGTGGTTGACTCTGAAAACTCCCCCAGTTGGGCAGGTTTATCAGAGAAGACTATGTCTAGGACCACTCTACCCAAGGCCCAGATGCCAACACTCCAGTCAACATCTCCAGAGTGGATAAGGCATGCCAACCCCAGCTGCCGATGTTGTCGTTTTTAGATGTGATGTCAAGCATCTAATTCACGTCTACAAAGGGGAAATTAGAGTTTTGAACACAATTTCTTCCATCCAGACTGTCTAAAACAGGCTAGACTGATTTGTTCAGGGGCAGTGTTCTACATGGTTGGATTCTGGGATGTTGGGGCCAGGGAAAGGAGCATCACACCAGGATTTATGAAGACACTGACATTAAAGTGAATGAGCGTAGGGAGTGAGTGGAGCCGAGAACTGAGTCTCAAAGGGAAAGCTTAGTCTAATTCACCTAAGAAGAGCCTTAGTGAGTTGCTAAAATTAAGGGACTCAAGGCAGTTATCAAGTCAGAACATTAAGCTAGGAATAGTTTTGAGCAATAATACAATTTACAAGAGATGGTTTTGAGTTCATTGAGTCCCTTGGCCAACAGCCTCCATGCCTCAGTGACAGCCTACTGTACCACAAGTATTGCTGTAGCTTTGGAGTAAGCATCCTGGATTTCCTTCACAACCTATTTAACTGCCCTGTCAGTGCAAGAAAATAAAAATCAATTGTACAATGTAGAGGCAGATTTTCCCAGGCGATGGTGGAGCCGTTGGTCCTCAGTCTGAAGACGTCTTAGACCAAGACGCAATATGGGCAGTTACTCAGTAGCAGGCTGCTCTAATCTAAATGTAACTCTGGATTGAGGTTTTGTAGGTCATTGGTCCCCCAGCAGGCGGAGGCTGTCAGTATGACTCGGTCTGGGCTTGGTATGAAGTAGAGCCGCCCAGACCAGGCCCTGGTCCGCAGAGTTTCTTTAGCCACCAGTCTCAGCACGCCGTGGAGAAGGAGGCAGGTGTCCCCTGCAGCAGATCTCCTGGAGGCCAGTAACTCCTCAAGCACCATCAAAGGACACCATCAGAATGTTTAAAGGAGTGAAGGATGTGGCCAGGGAGCTTTTTGATGGCAGTCACGGTACACAAAATAGACTCTAATTATGATAATTTCCTAATCCAAAATCCAAAATCTTAAATGGGCATGATGGGTTGGGAAGATGCGCAGAATCTCAGAGCTCACAGCCTGTTTGACAGTTGGCTTCACCACTGTATGCTCATGAGACCTTGGGTTTATAACTCTCACCCTCCCAAACCCAGCTCAAGTCCTGCCTCCTCAGAAAGCCACCCCTGATTTCTCCTAGTTATCCTTCTGGTCTCCTCATCTTTTAAACTCTTAATGGTCTCAGGGTGCATATCCCAAAATTCAATACTTGGTGGATGCTGTCTTGTGCTGGTCTGATTGTTCTAGAGGTGAAAGTCCTGTTATAAAATGACTGCCGGCTATAAGAAAGAGTACCTTTCTCTGTTTCTCAGCATTGAGAACAACGCATACCATAGATTCTCAGGAAGACCTTGTGGATTGGCTGAGCCTGTAGACCGAGGCCTCTTTTAAACGATAGCCAGTACAATTATAATTCTGAGGTATAAAGTCATTCTCGAGGCTGAAATTACATCTAGTTAAAGCACTTGTTCTGTCTCCAAAACAGAGCTAAATGTCTACCACCAACACCCTCTTCTCCCCCTCATGGACTGACTCTCTGAATGGTCCACTGAATGGTCCACATCGTCCACTGACCCAAGTCAGAAATAAGGATTTAATCATCATCTTTGTTTCCTCCTTTGTTCTCCTTCAGCCCCTACAACCAGTGGGCCCCCCCCGTCTCGCCAACTCTAAGTGAACTGTGTTGCTCCCAGAATGATGTTACTCCTCTCCATCACTGCTGTGGCTGCCTGATGGCAGCCCTCCTCGTTCTCAGCGGATTTACTGAGCAACCTCTTCACCGCCCTCTGCGTGGATCCTCGTGTCTGTCAATCTAACTTCCACACTGAGGGATTGATCTTTTTAACCTGCAGATCTGATCACATCTCTCCCAGAGGAAAACTGTGTAATGGTTCCCCACTGCTTCCAAGATTTGCTTAAACTACTAATTATGGCCCATGGGGTCCTTTAGCATAGGGCTCCTAGAGACACTGCTTATCTCAGTTCCTGCCACATCCCAACAAGTACGCTTTGGCTGAGTCACATTAAGCAATTTGGGATTTCTCAAAGAATCATGTGTTCCATGCATCAGGGCTTGGAGTAGACTCCCATAGACTGGAATACCCCACCACCTCCTCACCCTTTCCTCAAGGCTCTCTCTCTTGTCCTTCAAAATGCCACTCAAGCTATATGTCCTTCTGAAAGCATTCCCAGAGTAGGTCAGGAACCGGGATCCAAGTAATTCCCTACTAACATTAAAGTATTTAGTACCCTATGTTCTCATTATGGATCTTCTCCAATAAACTAGACTCACTCCCCTTTTAGAAAAGAATCTATATGTCATTGATCTGTGCATCCTCAGAGCTTAACCCAGTGCCTGGCTCAGTAAATGACTACTGAATGCATGAATGAGTAGAGAAAGAAAAGGATGAAACATATGAATGAATAAATAAATTTGTGGTCAAAGGAATAAGTAAAATATGAATGAAAATGTAGCATAACCTTTTTGACTAGGTCTGCAGTCGGTTATTAGTTGCACATAAATACTCTAACCACATGCTTCTTTCCATTGCCTGCATTTCCTCTGGGCAGCTTCACGTAATTCCTTGGTTTAATTTCCTCCTATAGGCACACACCTCCAATATCCCCATTTCCGGGTCAGAGAGTAATCCCCGGAGTTTCAGAGAACACGTGACTTCTTAGTTGTATATCTCTACTTGGATAGCCCGCAAACATCTAAACTTCAGAATGTTTCAAGCTCATGATCTTTCTGCTGCAATTCAATTATTTATATTCCCTCCCTCGGTAGAAAGAACCATTTCCTTCTTGATCACCCAAATCAGAAACCTAAGTGTAATCCCTACTCTTGCTAACTTTCAAATGTCTACGTCCAATCAAGCCCAAGTGCTTCCACCTTATGACTATCCCTGAATAAGCCCGATTCCCCCTGGAATCGCTCCTAGGTTGTCCCAGCAGTCTCATGGTCTCCCTGCCTGCATTTTGTCCTGCTCAAATCTACTCTCTGCACATCAGCCAGGGTGCTCTGTCACAAGCATGTCACCCCAATGATTACAACGCTTCAGTCATTCTCTAGTGCCCTCTGGATGAAGTCCAAACTATGAAAAGGTTTACAATGCCTTTTCTGAGCCCTCACCTGCTTAGCCTTCAACCCACTGCTTCCTACTCCCTGGGGTTTCCAATTATGTGAAACCACTTTAAGCTCTCCAAAGACATGGCACCCTCGGGGACTCCAGGCTGATTCACATATGGCTCTTTCATTGTGAAACACTCACCCCATTTTTTGTACACAGCCCATATACCTGCTAGCTCAGCCGATATGTCATCTCCTGGGAGAAGTCTCCCTGGTCCTCCAGATTAGGGGCCTCCCTATGTGCTTCTCTAGGATCCTGTACTACCTGTAACATAGCATGTACCACACAATTGTAGTTTCCTGTTAATATCTCTGCCTTCCCTACCACTCTGGGAGCCATTGGAAGAGGAATGGGGAGGCTGGTGGGGGTTGATTACAGAGCATTAGCAACTTGATAACATCCATCAGAGTCCCTTTCTTTGATACAGGTAATTGATCATCTCTCAGTCTTCAATGCACACGCAGGCTGAAGACAAGTCTCCTGTACCTCAAGCACCATCTCTATGGCTTTCTTCTGCTTCTGAGCTGCTCTCACGTGAAAACGATAGAGTTGCACTTGAGGTCCAGGAGAGCAGATGTTTTATCAATCTCATCCATGAGTGTATTTCTACCATCCAGTAGAGTAAGTTCTAAAAACATGTGTGTAGGATAGTGAATGAATCAAACATTCAATAGGCACTTGCCAACAGTCTGCTACATTTCAGAAGTAGGGTTAAGATCCCAGGGGAATGCAAAGATGTATTTCCTGCCCTTTAGAAAAGTAGACTCTGGTTAGGAAGACTGAGAAACACATAATAAAAGCATTACTCTGGTGCAAGACATTATTCCAGGGCTCTATGAGAATGACTTAGTTGACACTTGAAAATTCAAAAGAAAAAGTAAAGGACGAATGGCTCAAACGTTGATAGTTAGCAGATTAGAGGAGAAAAATATTAGTTTGCACTGGAGTCATTCTAGAATAGGGAAACTGCATTTGGGAAACAGCAGGGAAAAGCAGGACTATGTGTTGCGCATTTGGGGGCTATACAGAGAAGAAAGAGAGAAGAAACGGATGTTTGTTGAATAATGTCTATGTACGCACTACAATTCGCGTGAATTATTCATGTTTCATTGAATCCACTACATTAAAAAGAAATGTTATTTATGCTAAAATTTTCCTGTTTTGACAGATAAGGAAAATGAAGCTTAGAGAAGTTAAGTGAATTTCCCAAGAGCCTGCAAAAGTTACAAAACTAAAAATTTAATCCCAATGCATTTGACCCTAAGACCGTCCTTTCCTCTAGCCTGGCAGGTATAAGTCTGGACTGTGCAGATCTGGTGAAGGGTGGGAGTGGGAATCGCCTGGAATTAAAACTTTGGTAGCCTATCACAAGTCCCCAGGTCCCTATTATTGCCATTTTTCTGTATCTGAATTTCATTTCTACTTTGATGGTTTGAGAAAAATAACCGAGTCCTCTGAATGGTAGCAATTAGACCATTTGTCATACTACAAGACCACAGTAATTTACTCCAAGGAGCAAACCTCTTGAGTTATCATCTCTATTCAGGGATTTGTCTACATGAATTGGTTCCCAGGTAACACACATCCAGCATTAAGCAGGTGTATTACCTTTGACATTCTCTCTTGCTCTTGTAAGGAAGCTGTAAGAATGACTTGGTTAATGATGAAAAAGTCAAAAGAAAAGCAAAAGGTCTGCCTAATAGTCTTTTTTTTGTTTACTGCTGGTGTTTCTCACTCTCCTCGGGAAGCTCACTGTATCATGCCCAGTGGATAAAGGATTTGCTGAGCATTTTAAACCATGTCTTGAGATCTGCTTCAACTATGAAAATGTTTTCACCTTTCTCCTAATATAGAATGCTATGTTTTTCCCCTCAAAATGTGTAACTATGGTTTTCCTAGGATAAATCATGCCAATAAATACTTTCACATATTGCTGGTAGGTGTATAAAAGGATTCAACTCTTTTGGAATGCAATTTGGAAATACGTATCAAAAACCTTTAAAATGTCCCCTTGGTACAATAATAGTACTTCTCTGACTTTATCCTGAGTAAAATAACCAAGAGAATTGCAGAGAGAAAACCTTGATATCAGAGATATTCATCATGAGGTTATTTATAAGAGACATCATAAATGATCAGCAAAAGGGTACAACCGCGTAGTAATTTTTATTGTGATGTTCACATAATGATACGAAGCAGCTAACTTATAATGTTAAGTGAAAAAAGGAGCATATTAAATTATACGTAAGGTATGATGGCAACTCCAAAAATAAGTGCGCACTGAGGAAGATTTAATTAAACTAAATCAAAGTGTAGCAGTGTTCGAGTGGCATAATTAGAATCGATTTTTTCTACTTTTCTATGTTTAACAAGTTTTCAACAATGAGCATGTTTGTTCTCATAATCAGAGAAAAATTTATTTTTAAACAGCTTCTCTTTGTTGATGTTATACATAAACAGAATGGTAGAAATTGAGAGAGATTAGTTTTATAACTAAGAAGCAAGAGAAAGACTTTGAGATATATTTCAGAAGAGATACTGACATAAGAAAGTTAAATAGCAAGTAGTCATGAAGTCGAAGTGCTCAGATGTTGGAAAGATCTAGAATAAACTCCAGACACTCTTGTAGTTTCCAGGAGAGGGAAAAATCTATTATTGTACTGCTGTCTATTTCTCCCTTTAGGTCTGTTCGTATTTGCTTTATATATTTAGATACTCCAATGTTGGGTGCATAAATATTATCAGAGAGAAGAATCTAGACAGTGAGACTTCTCTACAGAAATCCTGAACGACAATTTGTACTGATTCCTAAAATAAAGAGACAGAGCCGGTGGAGCTCAATAAATTTGCAGAGAACAGAGGGATGTCTGACAGACAGATAATTAGAATCTTGTAAGGAGAGAAAAGTTATGACATTCATGACTAGCTTTAAAAATAGTGATCTTTAAGTCGCAAATAGCGTCAGAGTCACATGAGACTACGTGGAGCCTTGGCAGCCATGTTAGATGGGTAAATATAGAGCGAGAGCCTAGAGTTGTGATTCAGTAAATAAGTGTTTCAGGCAACCCTTCCCTAGCATGTCGTCAAACCCACACTGTCTACCCTGGTGTGAATTCAGAGCTGCAGGATGTGCAGAAAGAACTGTGAGTCAGTTCCACTGAGGCTAGCGACTCCAGAGTCTGACGGGGCTGGAGGTGCTGCCACTCAAGGATGAGATCAGCCACTTCATGCAGCCAATGCATAATAGTCACGCTCCCAAGATAGCAGTGACTAAGGAGGCAACAATGCTGAAATCATGCCGGCACCTCTCGTAGAAGGCAAAGATGCTCCTTGTCTCAGGCTGAAGGCCAGATCACAGGGGAGGATGTCATAGATCAAGGATTTTTTTCTAAGATGCACCAAAATCCCTCTGGCATCACTTCACTCACCAACACATCACTTTAAACGTATTTTCCCTTAAGTAATGCCACAGCTCCTTACACTAAACCAGATGCAAACTGCGCATCCTAGACCACCCCCCATCATCCATGCTAGGGATAGCTTACCGTCTTTATTCGTTCCACCCCAGCACTCAGGTGAATCACCTGTTCAAATGCATATCCTCTAGTGCCTGGGACAGTAGGTCTCAAACGAGGCACAGGAATTTGCATTTTAATCAGCTCCTCGGTTTATTATAATAGAGAAAATCCACAGATTTAACTCAGAGATGCTGCTCTGAGGTATCCGTTTATCAATCAGTGAGCAATACTTTCTAAACTACCGTCAGTTTCACAAATATGGTTCAATACAGTCATTTAAATCCTGAAGCACTAATATCAGTTCTTAATAAAACGGAGGCTGCTGGTTCCATACTGAACCCAGTTACTATCAATATTTTTATCAAATTATTGGAGGGAGACAAACTAAAAGATTTCATAACTCTGAAGTCTTTAGATGACACTAGGTGGAGAGAGATTGCCAAGACATTATTAGATAGTTGGATCAGGATTTTAAAAGGTTCTGGCATTCCTAATAAAAATGGGTCAAAACAAACCAGATGAAAATAAATATGTATAAATAACCAGTCTTGTGTTTTGAGTCAAGGAATCACATGCCCAAGTTTGAAAGATCCTGGTTTGGATCTTTCCAATCTTGGATGTTTGGCAAACAAGGCCCAGAAGATTGAAACAAGCTACCTGGAGGATATGATTGGACGTCAACATTTAGTGCTCATGACAGAGGAACGCACAGCCCCCAGACATCCCACTGTGCAAACCACATCTGGAGTGCTGGATTCTGCACTGGGAGCCACATTTTTAGAAGAAAATTTGCATATTGAAGCATATCCAATAGAGAAAATTGTGATGGTGACGGTCCTGGAAACCAACCCATATGAGGAGAAAGTGAAGGAATGGGGAATGTTCCCCCTGGAAAATAGAAGACTTGGGAGAAAGAGCAGAGCTATTGTCAAATCTGTGAAAAGCTCTCATGAATTCACTCTTGGCTGTTGCAGAGTAAAACCGAGGGCAAGGGGAAAAAATAATATAAGCTACAGTGCCGCCAAGAATGGTGTTTGTCTGTTATTCTTTCCAGATCACCTCCATCATGGTGCCCCACTCCACTCTCACAGACTGATCGCTCTGTCACTCCTGTGGGGCTTCATCATTCTGGCCCTTCCTCTGCAGTGGCCTCTCTTAATTGTCTACCTGATAACACTTACTCATGGTTGTGGGCTTGATTATCTCCTCCTTTCTGAAATCTTAACCCCAACATTTCCTGCCCTGTAAAGACTCTGCCATCCAGCACCATCCTCCGAGCCCCCTCAGGCCCCTGCGTACTTCTCCATCACAGCAACCTTCAGGGTGGATTAACACCTTGTGCACATCCCTGCTGCCTTCACGGAGCCACGTCTAGGTCTTATGGATTTTCTTATCCCCAACACTAAACAGATCCTTAAGAAATGCAGAGAGAGAGAAAGAAAGGGAAAGACAGACAGAGAAAAAGAGTTAATCTAGGATCCATAGCTAATTCACTTACACCCCCGAGGTGTGACCTAAATCAGGAGTAAGAATTGAACTCAAAGCTTCCCTCTAAGAAAAGGCTTTTAAGGCGTGACTAATGACAGGCTTTTAGACGAGATCAATAAAAAGATGAGAACTCAGTCTGATGCACTGCCATGAACTCGCTCTATATGAAAACCACATGGCAAATTGGCAGTGAACTCTTGGTAGGAGATCCAAAGAGAAAGAATAGAAATGTTGTTCCTTAGAATTCAGCAGTGGCCCCCGAAGCAGAAGAAACATAATCTTGATCATTTGTTTTACCATAATTCTCTAATTTGATCGCCAGTATTTCTAAGATAAACTAGGATCTTTATACTTAAAGCTGATTTGTCCTGAACCAGTAGTATTTCATTATATATAAAGACAATATTATGAAAACCAAAATTATCCTAATCAAGTGTATAAAATGAAAACATTGATGTTGAAAGCTGAATTGTATCAAGTTGCACTGAGTATGCGTAATGACAAATTACGCTGTCTCATAAAAGCGGCTATATATTACTTATTTTTTTACATGGAGTCAGGGAATACTAAAACTGATGTGTCATTTAACCATACTATGTTATGGTTCCCCAAATCTCCAGACTAGAAATTATTTGCCAACTGTCCTATCCTGGAAGGCCATCAAACAATAGAAAACGAGCAGGGCTGTAATATGCCGCATCCCAACAGAACAAGCTCAAAAGACACTCAGATCTTTCCAAAGAAGATACACAAAGGGCCAATGAGCACACAAAAAGAGACTTGACACCATTAGTCATCAGGATAATGCAAATCAAAATCTCAATTATATACCGCTTCGCATCACGCTAGGATGGCTGTAATCAAAAAGACAGATGATAACAATTGTTGGCAAGATGTGGAGACATCGGTACCCTCATACACAGCTCATGGGAATGTAATATAGTCTAGCCCACTTTAGACAACAGTCGGGCGGTTCCTCAAATGATTATACATAGAGTTACCATTTGACCCAGTAATTCCACTCGTGGGATATACCCAAGAGAAATGAAAATATGTCCACAAAAAAAACCCTTGTACACAAGTGTTCATAGCAGCATTATTTATAATAGTCAAAAGGTGGAAACTACCCAACTGACCATTCCTGAAGAATGGATAAACAAAGTGTGACATCTCTATACAATGGAATATTATTTGGCCATAAAAAGAAATGATGTACTGATCCACGCTACAACGTGAATGAACCCTGAAATCATTATGCTAAGTGAAAGAAGTTAGTCACCAAACCACGTTACATGATTCCATTTGTAGGAAATGTCCAGAATAGAAAAATCAAAAGGAACAGAAATTAGATCAGTGATTGCCTGGAGGTGGAAGCAGGAATAGAGTAACATGGAAGTCATCGCTGAAGGGAACGTGCTTCTTTCTGGATTGACGAAAATGTTCTAATATTGTTTTTGATGATGTTCCGTAACTCTGTGAATATACCAAAAAACATTGAAATATACACTTTCAATAGGAGATTGTATGGTATGTGAATTATATCCCAAAAAAACTATTACAAAAAAAGATCATCAAAAAACCACAGACAAAACTCAAGAAGATATTTTTCAAATATTGCAACTTTGTGATTTTTAGAGGCAAAACTATTGGACAGAGATAATTCTAAAAAGAAGGCTCTAAACTTTTCTGAGAGTTCAATCTTAGTGTCTACGAAATTGGGCAAGTGTTCCCATTGGAAAATGTCCAGTGCACCAGATAAATTTTCAAACTTAATTTAAAAGTTAAAACAAAATCTGAAATTCAAATATTTAGAAGGAAATGTAATTCGCCTAGTAAATGATTAATAGTAATGTCCCTAGAGAATTCAAAAATTTTATAACTGTAGCAGAAATTACGTTCTTGGAGTAAAATTTCTGTAACAAGAAAATATGTCTCTGCCCATCTAACCATTGAAGTCTCCTGGGTTAAGAAATATTTGTAAAACTAATAAAACCGTCTGAAGAGAGAGAAATGATCTTTGTATCGTTCCCCGAATGACAGGACTTTAGGATGGAGAACATCTTTATCAACCCACGTGCTTTCTAGATGAAGACCCCAAGGCCAGCGTGAAGAGCTCCCCCTGCCGCAGGTTCCCGCCTGTGGGTAGCAGAGCCACAGCTCAGCCCAGATCTCGACGTTTTCACTTCCACTTCCTCTCAGCCTGAGTCAGGACTTCTGAAACGAGCGTTTGCCACATCTGTCTGCAGAGTTAATGTGCACTTCTGGTCTCTCTGTGGTGCTCTGGGGGGAGCTTTCATGGGAGGCAAGTAGTCCACCCTTTATCATTTCCCAGAGAAGATTTCCACCTAGAGGTGTCGCTTAAGCAGGACCCATCTCCACAAGTCCCTCCTCTCTAGGGCTGTTTCTCTATCTCTGTTCAGTGAAAACATTTACCAAAGGCTCTAAATTCCCCATCCGTCATGCACTTTGTATCTAAGTGGGAACAGACCAAAGCTGCAAGGCACAGCATGTCCTGCCCTTTGTTGGCTCCTCCCTACCTATTTAGCATCTTTTATTTAGAGCATTTTCCACAGACAGCCAGGCATACGTGAGGAATGAGCAGGTTTGCTATCTGTCTGCCAACTGACAGAGGAATACAGGCAAGAACCAGACCCCACCTGCCAACTCTCGTCTGTCTCCTCTTTGGCCCCAGTCAACATCTTGAACTTCTCCCCATTCTTGGTTACATAGATGAATAAAAACATTTGTTCCCAGCGATAGAGGTTGCGAAACACTTTCACTTTCAAAAACAACATCTCATTTGCTCTTCCCAGCCACTATGTGAAGGTGCTCATTAACGATCATTTTATAGTTAAGCAGCACGGCCCTGGTCACCCAGGGAGCAGGGAGTAAGCTGGGTCTCAGGCTTCTACCTCAAGCCTGCTGCTTACTTGTGAGTTTCCTATACCACAATACCTCCCAGTAACTCAGACCACGACTAGGAACATCACATTCCCCATGCTAAATTCTCTGTACAATTATTTGCTGGATCTCCCGTGATTCTCTATCACCATGGACATAAACAGTACCCCTTGCCGTGCCTGGAACATCTCAACACTTCCTGGCCAGCACCCCTGTGCCATGTTGTGTACACAAAGCAGACACGAGTCTATCCCCAGCTTGGGTCTCATTCACGACAAAGAGCTACACTGCTTCTCACCTGAGCCTTTCCACCAGCATGGAGATTGGAGGTGCTCAGGGTGACATGATAGTAAGGAATCTCTGATGAGGATGGTCAGACTTAGCAGCCAGAAATCTCTAAGGACATGTAAGCAGCCTCCAGAAAAGAACTCTTCCCAGGCTGTGCTGACAGGCCCGTCCATCCTCTTGGGAACATGCTCCCATCCTGCTGGAAACGCTCATGTAGCTGAGAGGTACTAAAGATAGTTGCAGGCTCTATAGAAAGCCAGCTTTGACTTCAGGATTTCTAAGTCCCTTTTAGCTATGGAACTAATACAATGGCAATGACATTACAACCATAATTTGTGGATTGCTCACGTGGCATTTTTAAACAAAAACACTAAGCTTATATGCATGAAATCTATAACCAAGCCAGAAAAAGTAAAAGAAAGTAATACTTTTTCTATGAATTCAATTAAACAATTAAGTACCAGCTTTTTCCCAGATTTTGTGCTCAGCAAAAGAGATACAAAATTCGATGAAGATATGGTACCTGCCCTTAAAGGGCTAACAGCCCAGCAGAAGAAAAACACACATACACATAATCTAAAAACGATGTGCTCAGGGTGACTAGATGAATGCACATAAGACTATGAATACAGCAATGAGAGCCCCACATTTTGGAGAAGCTTCACAAAAGAGGTGATATTTGAGCAGAAGAGAAAGAAGAAGAAATTCTTGGTCTTTGTCCTATACTCCCATGACAACGCTTCAACAGCTACCAGTACTGATGACTTCCAGTGACAAATTTTTAGAAGTACCAGAAAGCCAGCACAAGCTACACCCTTATGATTCAGTCTGCTTTTGTGGGGAAATAGTATGGCTGTTTTTCTGACAAGGAGGGAAGAGGTTTTCAAATCTCCACATGGCCCTCTGAAGCCCAAAAATGTCCCATTAAGACATATAATGCCTTTCTACATATTCAGATAATATTTTATACACTTTATTAAACTTCCACTGTATTCTTATTTAAATTAATCATCAGTAGGCTTGCTATTGTGAATACAATTATTATCTTTTATTGATTAACTTTTCCAGTTGGTAATTGCTGGTGAATAAAAATAGTCCTGACTTTGAAGGGGGTTGTGGGGGTCAAAAGGTACACATTTCCGGTTATAAAATGAATAAATCATGGGGATGTAATGTACAGCCTGGGGACTAAGTTAATAATACTGTACTGCATATTTGCAAGCAGCCAGGAAATTGTATCTTGAAAGTTCTCATCACAAGAAAAAAAGTTTGTAACTACGTATAGTGACGAATGTTAACTGGACTTATTATGGTGACCATTTTGCAATATATACAAATATCAAATCATTCCATTGTACATCTGAAACTAATATAATGTTATGTCAATTATACCTCAATAAAAAAAATGGTACTGAATTTAGCAATGTTGTATCCAATATCTTGCAAACTCTTTTATTAGTTTTAATAGTTTCTAGATTCTCTTATCCTTTGTTTCTCTATGATCACACTAACTAAAACTAATGACAGTTTTACTTTTCCTTATACCTCTTATTTTTCTTATCCAATAGCATTAGCCATCACTGCTATACTGTGTTAAACAGTGCTGATGATAGTCAGCCTTCTTTTCTTTTCTTTTAACAGCTTGTCCTTAAGTTTTTGTTTTTGTTTTTGTTTTTTCTGAAGGGAAATATTTACCCTGAACTAACATCTATTGACAATCTTCCTCCTTTTTCCTTTTTTTCTCCTGCCCACAACCCCAGTACGTAGTTGCATATCCTAGTTGCACATCATTCTAGTTCTATGTGAGCCACCACCACAGCATGGCTACTGACAGATGAGTGGTGTGGTTCCACGACCAGGAAGTGACCCCAGGCTGCCAAAGCAGTGAAAGCTGAGCTTTCACCACTAGGCCATCAGGGCTGGCTCTCTTCTTTTCTCTTTTTCGTTAGTTTCTAGTATTGGTGTTTCCTTCCTGATTCTATCATGTATCAAGAATTGAGTTTGGGGGTGGGCACCCAAAAGCCTCTATAGTTCATTACCTTGGCAACTCTCTCTTACTTTTTGTGTTTCTTCACACAGGCCTTTTTTTCCCCCCATTTCCTTGAAATCTCCATGCTTCTTTCTACCTGAAGTCATTTGTACATATGCTTTTTTATGACATGTTCCTTATTTTTATCTTTCAGAACTCATTTCACATTATACTTGTTTTTGGAGATTTAATTTTTTTTTCTTTGGAGGAAGACTAGCCTTGAGCTAACATCTGCCAATCCTCCACTTTTTGCTGAGGAAGACTGGCCCTGAGCTAACATCCATACCCATCTTCCTATACTCTATACATGGGACGCCTACCACAGCCTGGCATGCCAGATGGTGCCATATCCGCACCCGGGATCCAAACCGGTGAACCCCGGGCTGCCGAGAAGTGGAACGTGCGAACTTAACCACTCAGCCATGGGGCCAGCCCCTCAGATGATACATTTTTTAAAAACCCTTTCCTGACTTGCCCTTTGCCACACCAAACTGCATCTGATCCACTTGCTGTACTCTCTCTCAGCATCCTGTACTCCTTTGTAAGTTGCATAAGTTTCAATTTAGTAATAATAATTTTAAGTGATTTAATACTCAGCTAACTAATAATAATAGCTTAATGTTTACCTGTCCCACTAGATGGAGAGTTCTATAAAAGTGGGAGTTCGTTTAACTTCTTATCCCATATGTCTCAAGTTCTTAGCATAGTGCCATGTACATGGTACATAATAAATGTTTATTTAATATCCAAACAAGAAAATAGTTGAATAGAAACTTAAAGCACAAAAATTTTTGAAACTTTAATGATGTTTAAAGTTTTACTAATTTACTTCTTTTTAGTACGTCATGCTCATATCCAGCGACTTCTCTGACACTTTGTAACTGCTGAGTTAAGCTGTGCTATGCATATCTGCAAGTCTTATCTATGAGTTTACCAAACACAGAGCCCACTTGCAAATGGCAAAGTTGAGGTTCTCCACCCCAACTTACAGATACATATGCATGCATCATAGTTGCTCATCTATTTCCCAAAACCTGTATTTGGGGACATTAGGAGAAACGCTTTCTTAGTTGAAAGAATAATGATTGGTCATTATTATTTTGGTGGCAGCTTTTACAGTATGAAGAGCAGGCATGGTCTTTGGCTCGAAAGCCCTAGGCAGATGAAAACTACTCCAGATTACTCCTGGAATTTTGCGTTTTTGTTATTCTTCTTTGAGTAGCAATGTCATTATTAAAAGACTTTCCTCTAATTTATATTGTTAAGACAGACACGTAATTCATTTAAAGTATCAGTCACCATTGATGCCTATGACTCTTTCCTGTGGTTCTCAGCACCCACATCCTTGCTGCTTTCCCTCCTACTCCCCCTGAGCTGGGAGCGCAAGACCTCAGTGCCATCTCCTCCCGCCCCCCAGTGTAGCCTCCACCCTTGGTAGTGCTGATTGGTCTACCTCTAAGCACTTTTCACGTGTTTACTCATTTAATCCTCCCAGTGACATATTCTGCTGTTGAGACAAAAGAGGTAGAATGAAATCAAGAGGCTTGTCCAAGAGCCTGCATTCTTATCTGCTATCCTCGGCTGTCTCCCCTGAGCAGGGCTCTGTAACAACTTCAAATACCTGTCTTTTTGGCTTTTATTGAGGTAACACTTATAACACTATATAAATTTCAGGTGTACATCGTTGTGTTTTGACTTCTGTATAGACTACATCATGTTCAACACCAAACTCTAGTTTTTATCAGTCACTGTATGAATGTCTCCCTTTACCCCTTTCACCCTTCCCCTTGAGAAATCACCAATCTGTTGTCTGTATCTATGTATTTGTTTGTTTGTTGTTTATCTTCCACACGTGTATGAAATCATAGTGTATTTGTCTTTCTTCACCTGACTTATTTCACTCAGCACAATACCCTGGTGGTCCATCCATGTTGTCACAGATGGCAAGATTCCATCTTTTTTTATCGTTGAGTAGTATTCCATCATGTATAAATACCACATCTTCTTTATCCATTCTTCCCTTGATGGGCACTTAGGCTGTTTCCAAGTCTTGGCTATTGTGAAAAGCTCTGCAATAAACATAGGGGTGCATATATCTTTTAAAAGTGGTGTTTTCATGTTCTTTGGATAAATGCCCAGAGGTAGCTCTGGCTCAAATACCTATCCTTCCTGTAGAAATAAATAAATTAAACCCAGCATCTTAAGAGCAGTTCTTAAATAAACTCCATAGAAGAAATGCACACACAATTTAGAAATTTACAAAGCATCTTTCTCTCCAAACTTTCTCAGAATAGATATATATGTACAGCCTAGTATATGATATCTTTTTTTTTTTTTTTTTTTTTGTAAGGAAGATTAGCTCTGAGCTAACATCTGTTGCCAATCTTCCTCTTTTGGCTTGAGGAAGATTGTCCCTAAGTTAATATGTGTGCCAATCCTCCTCTCTTTCGTATATGGGACACTGCCACAGCATGGCTTGATGAGCCGTGTGTAGGTCTGCCCCCAGGATACAAACCCCTGAACCCCAGGCTGCCGAAGCAGAGGACACAAACTTAACCACCAAGCCACCGGGCCAGCCCCTGAGACATCTTTTTATTGTTTTTCACCCAAAGAAAAATGTTTTAGGGTGTGTACCAAATTGTAGAATGGAAGAGGAAATTTTAGATCTAACTGCCTATTCGTTGCCAAGACGAAATCTTACCCAAGGTCCTCAATAAATGAGGAGGCCTGAGAAATTCAGCAGTCAATAAAGTTTGCAGAAAGTGAATGGATTCAAAGACTCAGACGCTGGCCCAGTTGACTTCCTCCACCCTCACTCACCATTTGTGCCTTTTTGACTAAGCATACAATCTATAGGTAAATAGAGAAAATTATGGTAGCAAACCCGGGATGGTGGATCACGGCTATGTTTATTCTTTTCATTATTAAGGTTAATCAAATGTGAACTCAAGAAGGATACTGTATTTTGATTATGATACCAATATAATAAAATATTAGTTTTTCACAGATCCCTGGCCTAATTAAGAGGATGTGTGAATATCAAACACATTTACTGAAATTCAAACATACTCACGTAAGTCCATCAGGAGTTTTTTAGTAAAAGCAAACTCTACTTAAACAAAGTGTTAAACTTGATGCTTAAGCAGATACAGAGGTCATGCATCGGTTCCTTATTCCTCATTGCTGAGAACATTAGCCAACATCCCATTGTTAACTCTGGCATGTGTACATTGAAACAACAGACTACAGTCTGTTTAGCATAATGTCCATCCAATCTTTAAATTAGCAAGAGTTCAGCCGTTACTTACGACTCTCTGACACGCAAACAGGCACATGGTATAGATTTAAGCAGAGGTCATTTCAGAGACTAAATCAACGGCAGAGTCAGTTGGCTGGAATTCATTAGAGATGGGCAATATTTGGCTAATTATGCAAAATTCCTAAGGTTTTGCCTATTTCTGTATCAGATTTCAGCTTTACTGGGTACAACTGTTTGTGCACTATTTTTTTTTTTTTGTATTAATGATGCTAAAAGGATTTTGGTGTTTCAAACTTTGTACATTAACCTAGCAGGCAAAATCTTCTGTAAACATATTCTAAGCTCTTGGCAAACTTTCCTCAGGAGCAAATATTAACTCCAGATAGTGTTTATTAGCTTTTATAAAATAATCACTGTAATAGTGGCATGTAATTGCTAGAGGTAAATGCTTATCTGGGCCAAGAATTAATCAAGTTTGAGCTCCTTAATAGAACCCGGTCAGAAATAATTTATTTCTTGCACAGTCTACATTTTAAAATAACCATGTGATTTTCCTCTAATTTTGTTTTGCACTCCAATGGTGACTTCACAGAAATGCACTTCATCCTGCCTGTTCCATCAACATAAGAACACGGATAAGTGAATTTTGTATTATATAACTTAGATAAAGCCATGGGAGACGCCATGGTTCATCTTCTTACCCTACACCTCTAGGACTGACCTCAAACTTATAAATGGAGATTCTTCCCATTTAAACAGTCGTTATGCTTCCGTATTTTTGAAGTGTTGTTGCTACTTTCCTAAATACTAAGAAGTACATTCTGATATGAAACATCTGCTCTCTACAGGGTAATCCTGCTAGAAACATCTGTGAGCAGGTTTTTGTGTGGACGTAAGTTTTCAACTCCTTTGGGTAAATACCAAGGAGCACGATTGCTGGATCATATGGTAAGAGTGTGTTTAGTTTGGTAAGAAACCCCCAAGCCGTCTTGCAATGCAGCCGCACCATTTTCCATTCCCACCAGCAATGAATGAGAGTTCACGCCGCTCCATGTCCTCACGGGCATTTGGCGCTGTCAGGGTTCCGGATTTGGGCCATTCTCCTAGGTGTGTAGCAGTATCTCACTGTGGTTTTAATTTTCACTTCCTAATGAAATCTGATGTGGAGCGTCATATGCTTATTTGCTATCTGTATATCTTTTTTGGTGAGGTGTCTCTGAAAGTCTTTGGCCCATTTTTTATCTGGTTGTTTATTTTCTTCTTGTTGAGTTGTAAGGATTCTTTGTATATTTTCGATAACAGTCCTCTCTCAAACATGTCTTTTGCAAATATTTTCTCCCTGTCTGTGGCTTGCCTTCTAATTCTCTTGATAGTGTCTTTCATAGAGCAGAAGTTTTTAATTTTAATAAAATGCAGCATAATAATTATTTCTTTCATGGATTATGCCTTTGGTATTGTATCTAAAAAGCTATCACCATACCCAAGGTCATCCACGTTTTCACCTGTGTTAACTTCTGGGCGTTTTATAGTTTTACATCTAACATTTAGGACTACGCTCCATTTTGAGTTAATTTTTGAGAAGGGTGTAGGGTCTGTGTCTAGATTCATTTTTTTGCATGTGCATGTCCAGTTGTTCCAGCACCATTTACTTTTTTTAATTTTTACTTTTTTGAAGAAGAAGATTAGCACTGAGCTAACATTCACCACCAATCCTCCCCTCTTTGCTGAGGAAGACTGGCCCTGAGCTATCATCTGTGCCCATCTTCCTCTACCTTGTATGTTAGCCGCCTGCCGCACCATGGCTTGATAAGCAGTGCCTGGGTCTGTGCCCAGGATCCTAACTGGAGAACCCTGGGCCACTGAAGTGGAGCGCACAAACTTAACCACTATGCCACAGGGCAGCCCCATATGTTTCTATTCAAATAAATCTTGATTTTATGGCGTGTGCTCATAATCATTTTTAGGTAAATGAAGAAATCTTTGGGAGACTTGCTCCAAAGAATGGTTGAGAATAAGTTGAAATTAGCATATCAATAATTACTATGCAAATAGGACTCCTAAAGAGATTTAAAAGTTTGCTTTGCCCAGGCAATTTACATATTTCTCTGCAAGATTAACTTTGTCATAAGGAAAACTTCCTCTGAGCAAACACATGGACCCAACTTTTCTGTACAGATTTACCAAGAAGCTAAAGTTCCAGGACCTCTGAGCTCCATTGGTTTCTTACACGCCCTTGGGAGGGGACCTCACAATGCATTTATATGGTTGAAAAATTCACATTTTTGAAAAACTTACAAAACAAAAATATTTTAACTGCGATCAGTTAAGACTGCTTGCTCTGCCTCTCTACTCCCCGCTCCTCCTATTGTTTCCCTCAGACGCGATTGGCATGGCTTGTGCATTTTTGTGTTTTGAATAAAGAGTCGGGATACACTTAGTTTGGACTTACTGGGGTATATTTATGTGGCGCTGTCCCTCTCATGCGTAAAGTTATTGTTGTCTGTCCTAGGATAGGAACAACTTGCAGGAGTGTTCCTCCTGCCCATTATGCCAACTCCTATGGCATTGTGACATGAAAGTCCAGGGCCAGAGATCATACACCAATATCAATGCATCTTACAACATCCAGCACTAAAAGTGTGTGGGTCATAGGGCAGAAATAAGGTTTGAAATATATAGAACCAGAAGCTAACCTGTGCAAAATCCTTCTAATCATTAGTCATGTAAAGTTGCAAAGAGAGGATGCAGTTCTCATCAATGACCAATGAAAACAGAAGCTGTCTTCTACAAGAGTACAATCGACAATGTAGCATATGCAATTTTAAATGCATCGTGCATTTGTTTATGGAAAGCCAACAAAATATACTCTACCTGAACAACCGTGTTTGTAAGGCACAAATCTGAGGCTATAGTATAAACAGTGAGCACATCTGTGCGTGCGGTTGCATATTTTATACATCCCAACTATCAATAATCAAAATACATTTTAATCAACTGTGCTAAAAGAAGATTGAGTGACCCTTCTCCTCTTTCTATTAACGATATTATAAATAGTTGTCCAATGAAGAAGCACTTCACAGTGCATGAGCCAAAATTAGGAATAAAAGTATTATGGAGATGTGTCATGCAGGTAATTGATGAAAATATTGTGCCATTTTTATAGATTTTGTGATATTTGTGATATTTTTCAGCTTCTTAAAATTTGTTTTCTTATTCTAAATAAATATTCACTTGCATTTTGCACCTATAATTTTCATCCTTTTTCTTAAAGAGAGCCTGAAAAATTGTGCGTGCTTCGGCCCACAAAACCTAGCCCTGCCCTGGTCCCCATTATTTCCCTTAACAAGATTTTACCATAATCCAGACTGAAAAGAAACTAATGAATCTAGATGTAAAATTGTTCAAGGAATTGCTAACTTCTGGCCAAAATGTGCAGCAAATCATTTTCTAGATGGTACTAAAATAACTTGTAACATCTAGATTAAGTAAGAGAAGATAAAAGAATAAAATCCTGATGAATACTCTGCAGCTGCCACTTTGTAGTGGAGGCACATGGCCCTGGGGCCATACTCCTGCCTCCCATCAGCCTCATTAAATCACAGGAGAGGCTGGAGGGGAGGGAGGGCAGTGGCCAGCCTCAGAGTCCACCCGGTGATACACACACTCTGAGCAGTGTTATCAATCTGAGCAGGAACAAAGACGCCGCTTGCGCAGCTCCTGTTTATCCCTGGGGAAGGCCATTTTACCCCCAGCCTATCATTGTTTGATCTCCTTCTCCTGGGATTCAAGATGTCAGCAAGATCACCTTCCTTGGGGCGACCTCTTCAGTTGAGGCAGGTGGGAGGAGGAGAACGGCAGACAGGGCTGTCCCCATGACTGTAGCCCACCGCCCTGGGTCTGCTTTCTTAAAGACACTATACTCATCAGGTTCTCCTGGGAATTGGCTCACCCAGTTATGGAGGCTGAGAAGTCCCTAGCCTGCAGTCTGCAAGCTGGAGACCCAGGAGAACCAATGGGATAGTTCCAGTGTGGCAGGCTGAAGACCCAAGAAGAACTAATGCCTCGGTTCAAGTCCAAAGGTCGAAAAAGACCATTGTCCCAGCTCCTGCAGTAAGGCAGGAGGAGTTCCTGTTACCAAGCCTTTTTGTTCTCTTCAGGTCTTCAGTTGATTTGATGAGGCCCACCCACATTGAGGAAGGCAATCTGCTTTACTTGGCCTACTGATTCAAACGTTAATCTCATCCAGAAACACTCTCACACACACACTCAGAGTAACGTTTGGCCAAATATCTGGGCATCTCGTGGCCCAGTCAGTTTGACGTAAAATCAGTCAACACAGACACTGAAGCCGCGAGAAATCGAATATCCCTCGTTTGATTCTCGGAACAAGCTCTCCCTCCTCCACCACCACTTCCACATTTGGATCAACGTCTAGACAAATGGCCCTGCTCGATCCATTCATATGATCAGAAACCATCTACTGGTCACTCACAGGGAGCCCAAATAGTGTATGATCTTCAGGTCGTTTTAAGGAGTTCACAGTTTCCCTTTCAGACAGAATGGTGAGCCCAGGCTGCCATACCAGAACATCATAGACTGGGTGACCTCAGCAACAGACATTAGTTTCTCACAGTTCTGGAGATTGACAGTCCAAGATCAAGGTACCAACATGGTCAGGTTCTGGTGAGTTTCCTTTTCCTCACTAGAAGACAGCTGCCTTCCTGCTGCCCCCTCTCATGGTGCAGAAAAAGCTCTCTGGTGTCTCTTACAAGGACACTAATCCCATCAGGAGGGCTCCACCCCCATAACGTCATCTAAACCTAGTCACCTCCGGAAGGCCCAGCTCCAAATCGCATCACACTGGTTGTAAGGGCTCCACCAAACGAACTTTCAGGGAACACAATTCAGTCCATAGCAGAACCTGTGGACCATTTACATTGAAAAAGGGGCATGAGCGAACTGGCTTTCAGGAAAGTCACTCTGGCGTTAACAGGGAGGAACTTCAGAGAGGGGAAACCTGGAGGTGGGAAGTTGAGGAGTCAGAGGGGGATGGGAGAGATATTTAGAAAAAAACACCCAAAACATTTAGCGGCCAATTAAAAGTTTGACATATGGAAATAGGAATGTATAGGTGTGTGGGGGTTTGGGGGAGTGGTTAGTTAATGGTGTGGCGATAAAGAAAAACAATTAAGGCCAACATCTCATAGAATTTAACAGGACGCAAGTTAGGAGTTTGTTTCACTGGTTTTGGGTGGTTTTTTGGCTTTTCCAGTTTCACCGAAGTGGCCAAGTAGCCCAAAGTGCAGATTCTGATTCAGCAGGATTGGGCCAGAGCCTGAGATTCTGCATTGTGACAAGCTCCCAGATGATGCCAAGATGCTGGTCTGCAAACCAGCTGCTTTGAGCACTAAAGGCATAGTGGCAGAGGAGGAGGAGAACCAAGCAGAATGTCTTCAGGGAGCTCACGTGCTCCCTGTGGTTGTAACCATACCCAATTTTGCCACGTGTCATGGGACCAAATGCTAACCCTCTCTGGGCCTTGGTTTCTTCATTTCATGTTTAAGGCTAGGAAGGGCCTCCATGGTTGCTTGCAGGTCTGTGAGTGCATGACCTCAAATCTAAGAGCACTTGCTCCAGGAAGAAAGGAAAGGAAAGGCACTTGTAGCCAGCTCATAGTATCAGGTCCCAAGAGTATATTATATATAAAACGAATTCTTTTTTAAAGGAATACTGGTATAAAAAATAGTTTTAAAAATGGGCCGCTGATAGCTTAGGTTATTACAACTAAGTCAATTTCAAAATCAAATTTGCTTTGAGATCTTCCATCTCTGTACTTCCTTAGTAGGCACGCCAGCCTTTGAGGGCTGGGTGCAACCAGTACCTCTCTCGGGATGTCCAGTGTGGGCTGGCTTGAGGCTTTAGGGTTCCCACTGGGGAGTGAAGCTTTGTATTGCACGTTTGGTAAGTTTCTGAATCTGGAAGGACTTCTAGGAATTATAAAACCCTCTGGTTCATAAAAACTATTTGACCCTTCACTTCTATGAAATAATTTGCCTCCAGGGTCCAAATTACTGAGTCCTCATCATCCACTAAATTAGTTGTCATTCTAATCGATTAACTTTATGTTCACCCAGGATCCATAGACGAGGTAGTATAAATATAGGCCAAGTTCACTGTGTATAATTTATTTGGTGTCAAGAAAATAAATCATCACATAGCAGAATTTATTCAAAGTACATGATTCATACCCACAAACTTGTGCTTTTAATTGGAAATGTGCTGTTGGCAATACAAAATATGGGTGACTAGATTTTTAGGGCTAGTTTCCAATGTGGGCTGGAAGGTGGGGTAACTCCCTGTGGTACAGAGCACACGCTGAGGTGACATTGCCAGGCCACAGGCACCAGGTCGGAGGTGGCGCTGGATCTCCAAGGCTGGGAGGGGTGACACGCGCAGTGCAGGCAGCTTGGGAGTTTCTGTGAATCCCACCCTCACAGACAGTCCTTTTCTATCCCATTCTTCCTTGACCCGCCCACTTTCTTGGGGTGATGTTACAAATGGCTCTCATGATCAATTTAGCTGTGGTGTGCAGGTGAGCATTCCTAGAGTTAGTCAGCTGGACCAGGTGAGCCTTTCAGAAAGCTCTGGAAACGCCCGAGAATGAAATCTTGAATTTGGAATTGCAGGCGGAGCAGACGAGTCTCTGGGAAATGCCCTCCCACGAGGCAGGGGCAGCAGGAGAGAGAAGATTCTTATAAAAACAGTGTCCCCTCCCAGACAGGCTCTAGCCACTCCAGATAGCTTGATTCCATCCCAGATGGAAAATCGTTGCACGACTAGAGGTTTTGCAGCCGTTACCTCATCTGACTCAATCCTCGCAACGCTCTCATGAGGAAGCTTGTACCGTACCATTGTATAAATGAAGCACCCGCGATTCAAAAGCATGAATGGCTGCTCAGGGGTCAGAAAGCGGCGGGAAGCGAACTCAAACCAGGGCCACTGGGCGCCAAGCCCTGCGCCGTTCCCACAAGGCCGCACTGCCCCTGCCTTCATGGCCGGCTCGGGCTCTTCCCTGGAAGGCCACGTCCTGGGCTCAGCAGCATGTGGTGACCTCCCATGGTCACCTCTCTGCTCGAGGCCTTTCCATGTCTTGGCTCAGCTCCAAGGCCTGCTGCCCAGTCTCCTAAGAGGGCAGGGAAGGAAATCAGTTAGAATAGGGAGATTTCGCCACTTCTGGTTCAACTTGTCCTAAGGGGCAAGGAATAGTAACAGAAGGAATTCCAATAGGCCTTTTCAACAGAAAGCCATGAGCCTAGCCGTCCAGGATGGCAGGTGTCTTGGGGTGTCCGATGGTTATCAAGCGACATGGCATCCCCACTGCTCTCCCAAATACATACATCTCAAAACAATCCTGACTTGAAAAAGTAATAGCTGTTAATCATACTTTGCACCCCAAAATGCCAGATGGCACAAAGAACAGAAAGGAGCGAAGGAAATTTTATCGTCTTTAAAAAACATCCTGCAAAGCAGTGTCTCTCTGATGTTACAGGCAGCAGCTCCGACTATCATCAGGGGATAAATCAATTTGCAGCAGCTGTGGGCTGCTGGCTAGGTCCAGGGCACGGGGCCAGACTCATGTGAAGGAAAAGACGAAATTGGGGTTGTCAATCCCCAAGGTTTCACAGTATCCTCTCTGCCCGCCTGTGGGAAGTCCACAGCCATATTTCCTGACTCCAGTTCTTCCTTCAGTTTTCAGATTCTTGAAAGGAGCTGTCTGTACACAGTGAAATCACATCAAGCTCACTGCGCCCCCACAGGGAAAAGAGCGGCTTTCCATAGCTTCCTCTCCAACCTGGAACAGAACACAGAACAGAAGGGACAGAGTTGAGACACGGAACCGGCAGAACTTTCTCTCAGGTGGCCTTTGTTCCAGATACATTGCATAAGATTTGGGTAAAGCGGGGAACATTTGCACGCCACATGTGCAGTTTACCTACTTTTCCAGAGTGGAGACGGTGAGCCCAAGGGGTTTGTCAGAGGCTGGGGCTACACTGCTTTCTTGCCTTGTTGCAGGGCAGCTGTTGTGGTTGCTCCGGAGGCCTGGAGAAGTCTACAGCCGAAACTCAACCTCTTGCCTCCCTTAACAGTACAACATTGTTTGTTGACTGCCTATTCTTTTATAAGCCTGCTGGGAATGACATAAAACCACCCCTGAAATTCTACTACACACGGGTTCAGGCAGAGGCATAGTGAGGCCTTCCAGGGGGGGTGGGGAAGAATGGAGAACAAGGACAGACGGGACCTGGGAAAACTAACTCGGCTCAGGGCAGCCAGGTATGTGGCTTCATATACAGGTTGTCCCCAGTGAGCCCAGAGGACTTGGAAACAGCACAGCAGAGGGACCAGGGCCAAAAAGAAATGAAATAGAACAAAGTCGAAGAAAACAAACGAACAAACAAAACTACAGTCCTGCCCATTGTGTCTGGAATGACATAAATGAAAGTAGAGGCCAGGAGTGCCCAGTGAGAAGGGAACCAACATTTATCTCAGCCCATTAGCTCCCTCACTTTGTGTGTTAAGCACCAAACTTTGTGCTGTGTATATATTATCTCACTTAACTCTTCGGCTGACCCTTATTTCACAAACCTGCAGGGTGGGTATTACCCAAGTGACAGATGACGAAACAGAACACAAGAGATTAAATAGATGAGCCAAGGGTACAGAGTTACGATGCAGTCCGTGGGGTGGAAGGGCCACCCAAGTCACCTTTTCGAGCTCTGGCTTGTCTGCAAGACCGCCTCCCCACTCGCCTGTGGGCTACTGAAGGGCAGGGCTCCGTTTGCGATCATGCCTCAACACAGGCGGAGCTCTCTGGAAACATTTGTTGAATACTCTTTCCACTACACCATTCCTCCGCGTGACAAGGCACAGCAAGAAAATGACAGGTAGCAAAGCAGAGGCCACGAGAAACGGTCATTAGAAGCAGGCTAGACAGGTTTTCAGCTCTGCTGAGAGCTGACCCCCGTGTGAGTCTCTCCAACACCTCTCTCGGGAGCCGGGGGTTTGGTTCCTTGTTCCTGAGCTCTTGCTTCTCAAATTCAATGTGAATTCACCGGGTGCAGTGAATGGGATGAAAGAAAACTGAGTCCTTCCCTGCTTCAGGGAAATTCAGAAATGTCTTTCACTGATAATAAGAATAGCATTGTTTGGCTGCATTTGTACCAGTTGAAAACATTTTGCTCAGATTTGCTGTAAAGATTTCAGTACCAACCACATCGTCTGTCGGAGATAGGAAATATAAGGCAGCTCTGCAAATCAGACAGCATTTGAGAGCTGGAAAGAACTTTGATTAAACAAAGGGAATGTCACGATGTTTCCTGAGCCCCAGACTGAAATGCCCTTGTCTGGTTAAAAACTGTATTTTGCATGGCCCTGGTCTTCGCCTTCGGACGTGGCTCTCCTGTGAAGCTGTTTGGACCATGAACTTAAAGAGAGATCCACAACTGTGACTAATTGTTTTCAGTTCTCATTGATTGTCAAGACTCCTGACAAAATTCTCAGAAATAGAAGCTGCAATTGCTGCATGTGCAAGACTTTCTCAGTGTGTGTGAGCACACTCGCCATACAAGCCCCCTTTCCATCTGGCTGGAGAACTCCTCAGAGAGGAGGCACGGCGGTTGCAGAGCACCAGAATAATAGCAATAACAATTTCCTCCTGGATTAAAGATTTCCTTGGTTGAGGCAGGGCCAGAGGCAAATATATGCCCATGTGAGCGCATTTGCAGGGAAACCGGAGTCAACCAGGTAAGGCTGGTTTCTGAATGCATATAATTCACTAGGCCAGCTGCAAAATGAATCTAACAACGTGATTGCACCACTCTGAAACAGCTGAGACCAGGAAAGTTCAAACTGGCAGACTTCTCCTTCTTACTGAGGGAAGAAAGTGAGCCAAGGTTTAAACAATTACTGTTTATCACTGTAAAAGGCGTGCAGGTTGCCGTGAAAGTGCCTGCGTGCATTCAGGTAGAAACATCCCCCCGGTGCCTTCCAGGGCTCTCAACTCTTTAAAACTGGATCTCGGGAAGGCGGGAATGGAGACCAAGTGGAAATCAGTTTGCCCTTTCGAGAGTCGAATTCTCCTTCATTGATCAGGGGGACATCCCACTCTGTTCCAGAAGGTAAATGTAAGAACACTAAACCTAACCTTTCTGAGAGCAACTGCTTCAGATGGTAGAACGCCCAGACATTGTACACTTCTGCATTTGCAACAAAGCCCTGCTTTCAGTTCTGAAAGCAGTTGGGACCCCAGATTGTTAATTGTTGGTGGCCAATAGTAATACAGAAAAAACGTGCACAAATACACACCCATACATATATATACACATTTACATATATGTATATGTAGTCATGTGTTGCTTGACAATGGGGATACATTCTGAGAAATGTGTCGTTAGGCAATTCCATCATTATGTGAACATCATAGAATATCTTACACAAACCTAGATGGTATAGCCTACTACACATCGGGGCTGTATGGCTCTAATCTCATAAGACGACTGTCGTATATGTGGTCCATCATTGACTGAAAAGTCTTATGCCCCACGTGACTGTGCTTAGAATTTTATGAGGATATGTGTGGGTCACAAGTTTCATTAAAACACTTAGTCCTACAAATCGTTTCTTTAGGATATTCATTCCTGCCAGACCAGTCATGGATGGAATCGTCTGCTTGGGCACTGAGATGTGCCTGGAGGTCACCATCCACAAAGGATGAGATTTTTAAAAGCATCTTAGTGTCCTTTCACCAAGTTTCCAGTAGAAAGTAGACAGAACCTGGACTCAAACTCAGACCTATACAACTCCGAACCTTTGTTCTAGTCACCTCCTCAGACTCTCCGATGCTCAGGATAGGGCTCAGGGTATATTGATACCTAAACCATGAAAGTGTTCAGGAAGGCCCCATTAATTTACTGTTGATACTGAGGTGCTTTTAGACTTTGAGCTCCAGGTGGACCCTTAGCTGCCTTGAGGGAGCCCCACCCCTCCACAGAGCTCCAAGGTACCCGTCAGGGGCCCTGGGTCAAGGGCAGAGTGTCGGGGTTGGGAGCCTGAAAGGCAGACTGGAAAGAGGAGAGCGGGTGGGACTCCTCTGCCCCCTACCATCCTTGGAGCTGCTCTACTTTGTTTATTTTACATAACAGACTTTCCAATGGCAGGTCTCTGAAAAAAAGAATTTCACAGTTCAACTAACTGGGGGCAACTTTGGAATCCACTGAGCTAGGCAGTTTCATAAACATTCAAGCTTAAATCACTCTAACTGGTTCCATCTTAGTGTTTCCTCTAGATATTCTCTGGCTTTCCTAGAGCATCTTAATAAAAAAGGAGGCCTTCTAACCATGATATCCACAAAAGATGAGATTTTTAAAAGCATCTTAGTGTCCTTTGAGAGGGAAAGTCCTAACTGGCATTGAGTGTTCTCATCCAGAAGAGCTGCTATTATGGTGATAAAGTATTTTGGAACCGCTGATCTATGTCAACACTCAGGTGGAGGACACATTTGTCACTTTTTAGGGTCTCCTTTCCTAGCTACACTTCCCGGAAATTTCTAGAATGCATCATTTTTTAATTTTTTAATTTTTTTTATTTATTTATTTATTTATTTATTTATTGGAAGATTAGCCCTGAGCTAACTGCTGCCAATCCTCCTCTTTTTGCTGAGGAAGACTGGCCCTGAGCTAACATCCGTGCCCATCTTCCTCTACTTTATATGTGGGACGCCTGCCACAGCATGACTTGCCAAGCAGTGCCATGTCCGCAGCCAGGATCTGAACCGGCGAACCCCGGGCCGCCGAGAAGCGGATCGTACAAGCTTAACCGCTGCGCCACCGGGCCAACCCCCAGGAATGCATCATTGTTTTAGTCACCAAGTTTCATCAGTTTCTCCCCAGACTTCCTTATCTTTTTAATGGCCATTTTGACAAACTGTACATTTATACATTTACAGGTATTTTCTTATTTAACTTTCCGTCTTGTTGAAGGAAGTATCAACCATGTCTACCATTCCTCCTCCAAAATTATCTCCTTAAGTATGAAAAAATTAATTCAAGAGAAAAGAAAAATTACTGGAACAGATATTAGACTTTTTTCCATTGCAAATTATCTTTACTAACCAGCTGTCTGGGAACTGCTCCAAACTGACATGAGGTTCTTCTTGATAACGTGGTGTTTCTAAGCAACATTAGTGGGCAAGTCCACGTATCCGAGTGGTCAGCTACCACTCTGTGACTTCAACCAACACATTTCTTTTGTCAGACATGCGTGTAATTTGATAGTTGTTCTGATTAATATCCATTTTTACAGAAGGCTTTTTAAAAAATACAACTGAATATGATGCAAATTGAGAATTCCTCATCATATGGATTGCCATCTATCTATCATATGTCATTGGCCCAACAACACAGCAATAGACTCTCATGATTCCCCTTTAAGCGGAGGAGGAGCTAAGTCATCGGGCATTCATGGCCCTTCATCAATAGAGCTCTCTCCACGAGGCACTGCTCAGACCTGATGCCGTGGGGAGTCACCAGGTCCCTCCTCCAAGCCGCCTCTCTGAGAGTGTGAAACTTCTCACCACGGAGGTGTCGGTCATTTCTGCTCAGCAGCTACTGTTTCGGGGCAAATCTCATTGGGCAACCAACGTAAAATACGGCTCCCAGCAGCTCACTCTCCACCCAGAGGAAGCCTGGAGGGGCCCATGATCCTAGGACTTTGTCTAATATCAAGGCTACCCATCAACAGTAATGGTGATTTCTATTTTTAGGGCATTTACTGAATACATACCCTATGCCAGGCATTGTGAGGCTTATTTCTTTTAATACTCACAGCAGTCAGCATCTTTGAGACAGATATTATCATTCCTACTTTAAAGAGAAGACAAATGAAGCTTAGGGGAACTAAGCAATTTCACCAAGTTTCCAGTAGAAAGTAGACAGAACCTGGACTCAAACTCAGACCTATACAACTCCGAACCTTTGTTCTAGTCACCTCCTCAGACTCTCGGATGCTCAGGATAGGGCTCAGGGTATATTGATACCTAAACCATGAAAGTGTTCAGGAAGCCCCCATTAATTTACTGTTGATACTGAGGTGCTTTTAGACTTTGAGCTCTAAAAAAATCGTGTACAGTTCTACCCTCCCTTTACGTAGGAGAGAAAAAAAAATCTCCTGTTCATAGGTTTTTCTGGTTATACTTACTCATTTTGCCTTTTTTTTTTTTTGCTGAGGAAGATTAGCCCTGAGTTAACATCTGTGCCAATCTTCCTCCACTTTATATGTGGGTCACCACCACAGCTTGGCTTGATGAGCAGTGTGTAGTCTGCCCCTGGAATCCAAACCCGCGAACCCAGGCTGTCAAAACAGAGAGCGCGGAACTTAACTACTACGCCACTGGGCCAGACCCTCATTTTACTTTTTTATGAAGTCATTTGTCCTTTTTATGGGTAGAATTTGTAAATAAATACTTCAATGAAAAAAATCCTTTTGTCATTTTACCCTCTCAGGTCCTGAGGGCACCTGAGTTCCAGCTCCTTAGGGAGCCAGAGAGAACTCAGGACATTCATTCCAACTATATTAATCCCTCCCCAAATGCTCAGGAGAAGAATTCCTATCTGAACAATTCACCGTATGTCCCAAATAGTCTACCATCTTCATATTTTGAAAGCCTCAATCCCCTCTAAACAGGACCTTTCAGGTAGTATATTTATATTTTCAAATTTATATTATTGATTTCCTCATTTATTATAAAATTCCCACTACCTGTTGTCTCTTGAAATCATTATCTTCTATTTTCTCCTTCTTTACAAAACACCCCCATAATCCCACAATCCTATAATAGAGTTTTTCAAATGGAAAACCAAGACCTGACAGTGGGTCAAACCATCGATTTTGTAGGTTGCAACCTGATTTTTTTTTTATTTTTAATAAATAGAATATATTACAGAATAGTATAGAAAATACGAGTGTCATCTATGGCATTAGTTCTCAATCAGGGGTGTTTCCTTCTCCAAGGGAACATTGGCAATGTCTGGAGACATTTTTGGTTGTCACAACTGCGGGGGTTGGTGCTACTGGCATCTACTGGGTAGAGGCCAGGGATGCTACCAAACATCCTACAGCGCACAAGACAGTCCTGCCCATCACAGAACTACCCATCCTAAAATGTCAACAGTGCTGAGACGGAGAAACCCAGAGCTATTGTAAGGGTAAGCATTATTTCATGAAAAAACTCTTGTTCTGAGTGTGTGTGCACACGCATATAGTAGGTTGCAGTGGAAAATTTTAAATGAATTCTTACTATCGGATGAACTCTAAGAATTTTGCTAAATGCTGTTTTAAAACCCTCGCAGATAGTTCTCTCTCTTGCTAGAACGAGGGCTCCAACGCAGGGGTCACGGGGGCAGGCGTGAAAACAAAGGTTCCCCGACTGGCCAGGTCTGCGTCCCTAGTGAAAGCGGGCTAGGCCAGCTGCCTCCTTGTGCCCGTGGCTCTTCGTCTCTAAAGTGATTTCATACTAGGGCCTCCTCACCTGGCTGTTGGAGGATGGAATGAGCAACATTTGCACCTATCCAGGGCTTCCATCAGCACCTCACAAGTCGCAAGTGCTCAGGAAATGCTAGCTACAATCGTGCACATCTTTCTGACTCTGTACCGTCAAAACAAAAGCACTCGCAGGCAGGAGTCTGCAGTTACAATGGGAATGGCAGGAACTCTGGAGTCAGAAGAACCTTTTCTCAAACACTGCCGCTCACCACTTCTGTCTTTCTCAGACTGCCCAGGTGACTTCCTCTGCACTCATCAGCTTATTCATTAATGAATTAGCAGTAAGAATGCCTAATCTCAGGTGATTTTAGAAATAAGTCGTGACAAAGCAATACACACACATACATACACTCGACTCACTCAATAAATATTAATCCTGGGCCGTTTCTCTGAGTGCTGAGTGCCTAACAAAGCAGTTGATTGACACCTGGTAGAGCTCAAGTAAAGGTCTCCTCTGAAACTTCTAAATTGCTAATATATCATGTTGACCATAATGTGTCAGCTCCTGTTACAAGTGAGGGATGAAAAGACACAAAAACGATAGGAGGACGCGATGAGCAAGAGCCCTCCCTTCTTGCCTACAGCCTACACTCTTTCTCCTGCACAGGGACAGTAGATTCTTATTCCTAATGTGCTTCTCTGCTTTCATCTTATTGATCTTCACCATAAGCCAATGCAGAAGGCAGGGCAGCAATTACTGTTCTCTCTTTACAGATAAAGAAACTGAGACAAGTAAGGAAAGAAAGAATGAGGGAAAGCAGCACTTGGAGCTGGAGCCATGGACTCTGGTTCAGGCCTGGTGCTGCCCTCTCCTCACGCAGTGATCTCCTCTCAGTCTCTTCCACCCAAGGGGCCTCAAGCTCCTCACTCACAAGATAAAGGGACAGATTAAATTATCTCCAAGTTCCCTTTGATTTTTTTTTAGATTGGCACTTGAGCTAAAAACTTGCCAATCTTCTTTTTTTTCATTCTCCCCAAAGCCCCCCAGTACATAGTCGTATATTCTAGATGTGAGTGCCTCTGGTTGTGCTATGTGGGACGCCGCCTCAGCGTGGCCTGATGAGTGGTGCCATGTCCGTGCCCAGGATCCAAACCAGTGAAACCCCGAGCTGCCACAGCGGAATGCGCGAACTCAACCACTCAGCCATGGGGCCAGCCCCCTCCCTTTGTTTTTAAAATCATTATAATCAATGAAAGTCTGAAACTTTCCCCAAGTGAGATGGCTGGTGGATGGCAGAGCCAGACACAGATCTCTGGCTGGTGGCTAAAGCCATGCTCTTTCCTGGACACTCACACATGTGCCAAGCAACTACAGGGCTCTTGCAAAACACCTAAGTAAAACTCATTTAGATTTTCACTCCTCAAAAAGATGAATTTGTATAAGATGATACTTTGAAAAGAGGGATGTACCAACATCAACAAAACCCATCAAGAATTTCTTTTTTTGTTTTTTTCCTTCTCCCCATAGCCCCCCAGTACATAGTTGTATATTCTGGTTGTGAATGCCTCTGGTTGTGCTATGTGGGAGCCGCCTCAGCATGGCCTGATGAGCGGTGCCATGTCCACAGCCAGGATCTAAACCAGCAAAACCCTCGGCTGCCTAAGCGGAGCATGTGAACTTAACCACTCGGCCACCGGGCTGGCCCCAAGAGTTTCTTGATTGAAAGATTGAGGCTTTTGGCTAAGGGCCATGCATGACCCAGCATATTTTGTAAGAATCAATCTCTAATTGCATCAGTAGGTTCTTATCTGTGTCATTTCACAAAAGCACGTTCTTAATTTTTGAGAGAGCAGCTGACTTCGTAATTACAATACTGATAAGATTTCAAACACCTGAATTCTGAAACTTTCTTTTCTGTTGCACGGGTTGCCTCGGCAGCACAGGGCATGTGGTTTCGAAGCCACCTCTGTCTTCTCCTCAAAGAGCACACCACGAAATTGCACGGTGCCTGACACTTTCAGGAGAGTAATGTCCCCAAGCCCACTCTTGAAAAACTATCCCCCCAAGAGGGAGTTGATCCGGAGATTTCAACTTCTCTGAAAAACCAGCAGGAAACACAGAAAATTACTCTGACTTCAGTAGCGCTGGTCATCGTTCACCTACGGTATTTTAAATTTTTGACCTGCCCCCAACACATCCCTTGCCTGGTCTCGGGCTCTGCTTGCCGTCTCACAGTTCTCGTGTGTGCCTGGCCTGGACCCCCGGCCCTCTGTCTAGCTCGCCAGGCTCTTTCACATTCTTCTGCTTTCGAACATGATATTCCCTCTGCCTGGCACGTCCTTCCTCCTTCTCTGCCTTGTGGACGCCTTAGTCCTCCTTCAACAGGTTCCTCTCCAGCTCAACATCTCCCCAGCCCACCAAGAGAGATTACATTGTGCCTCCTGTGAGCTCACAGCAAACCTGTAGTATCCTGTTAGCAATGTCACACTGTGCAGTGACTTTCAATTCACATGTCTGTCTTCTTCATCGAGCTGTGAGCTCCAAGAGGGAGGGGACTGTCTGTTTTGTTCAACACTCTGGTCCCAGGACTTACCCTAACTGTACTTTAGTTACTCGTTCAGTGCTGTCTTCTCTGCTAGACCGTGGGCTCCATAAAGGTCAGGGTCAGGTCTTCTGTGTTTTCCTGCAAGGCACATAGTCGGTGCCTAATAAGTATTGATTGATTCTATAAATTTTAGTAGGTAAAGAATTTCTTGATTATATGTGTATCCACCCTCTCTTAGCACATGCCTAGCACATAGTAGGTGCCTCTTGTAAATGTCTGGAGTAACAAAATGAAGGAAGTTTGAGCACTGTTATAATCCCGGCTCAATCCTGGCTGGGTTCTGTCTACCTTGGCCAGATCTGGCCTTTCAAGGACTCTTCACTAAATAATTCATCGAGGTTGTTGGCGGCCTCAGAGCTCAACAGACAGCTCAGCTTGGCCTGACTTATGCTCTAGTCTGTTAAGAATTTCTTTGGTGCAAACATCACACGTCCCAGGGGTGACCCTCAGGGACCGATGGAGAGGGCAGGGGACTGATAGTGCAGCCGTCTAGACCACGTTCGAGGCACTCACCTGCAATAGTACAATTTTCCACTTTAATTTTGCCACCATCATGCAAATTTAAAACCCTAACTTACCACAGGAAAGGAAGACCCGTTAGGACATCTCAGGTGGCCTGCGTCCCCCCTGGCATCAAACCAGTAGACTGGCATCTTTAAAGGGTGACTATCTTGAACTTGTGACTTCAGCCCATACTTTTCTCTTTTAAGTGTTTACTGGTGGAGACGCCTTTGTATTAAAATTCCTACATCAGCGTTTCTCAAAGAATAGTCTTGAGACACACGTCTTCAAGGTGATCCATGCAGAAGGGGCTCATAGGCCAAATAAATTTGGGGATTTAAAGGCTCTTCAGGGCCCTGCAGTGCAGTTCTCTGCTTACTTTGCTAAAAGCCTAGCATTTCCCAGACTCACCAGCTATGGAGCCTTCGTTTTAATACCTGTATCTGTAGACGCTCTGGGAAAACAGTGCCCGGAGCAGAGGTCGGCAAACTCTGTCTGCGTGGGGTCAGATAGGAAAGTCTGAGGCTTTGCCGGCCACAGAGGCTCTCTGTCTCACAGGCTTCTTTTGTTTTGCTTTACTTTTTTTTTTTTTATTTTTACAACACTTTAAAAGTGTAGAAGCCATCTTAGCTCATGGTTTGTGGAAAAACAGGCTGAGGGCTGAGATTCAGCTGCGGGCAGCGTTTTGCCAATCCCTGCTCTGGAATATTTTTTCCTGACAACCAGTTGCCAGGCTGAACTTGAGTCCAATAAGCTTCTACAAGTACCAAGTCTGAATTACCCTTGACGATCTTGCCCTTCTTCCCTTTTGGAAGTCCGTGGAAATTGTTAGTTCTGATAAAAGCATGTTCTTAGCAATCCCAGGGCAAAAGGTAAGTAATAAGTATTGTTATCAGATTCCAAATAGTGTTGGATCACCCCTGTGGGCCCCGCGCTGTTATGCGTGCTACGCCTGCATTATCACGGCAGCCCTGCAGGGCAGAGGCTGGCGGAGATAGTATTCCGACCCGGCCCTCCAGCTGCACACTGCACACTCCGCCTGGGGCACAGGCCGGTCTCATGACTAGAAGGCTAACCAGCCATAGACCGTGGCCGATTCTACCCGATTTTGCAGGAACCCTGGTGTACGGGGCAGGGAGCCACACGCTGGGACCACCTGCTCAAAGCACCATCCCTGGATGCTGACCGGCTGCTCCCGCCAGTCCTGGCTGCGGGTTTTTCCCATAGAACCATGTCTAATCAAGGAGCTGGAATCAAAAACACCTGGATTCAAATCTTGTTTCCATCATAATACTATTTGAGTGATCTTGAACATGTCAATAAATCTCTTTAAATCTCAGTTTCTTGACCCAAAATGTGGTGCCACCACCTCCCTTGCAGTGTTGCTGGGAGGGGCCAGTGAGGCCAGGTGGGAAAGATGTGTACCACGTGGACACAGAAAGGGCACAAGAGCACCACGCCCCCTTCCCTTCTACAGCCCTCTTGGGGACACCCCTTTGCTGCCAACGATGCAGAGCAGAATGAGACATGGCCCCCTGCCTACCCATCTTCCAAGACAGCTGCATTTAAAAAGAACATTGAGGGTCCGGCCCGGTGACGTAGTGGTTAAGTTCGTGTGCTCCACTTTGGTGGGCTGGGGTTCGCAGGTTCAGATCCAGGATGCAGACCCAGCACTGCTCATCAAGCCATGCTGTGGCAGCATCCCACATAAAGTGGAGGAAGATGGGCATAGATGTTATCTCAGTGACAGTCTTCCTCAAGCAAAAAGAGGAAGATGGGCACAGATGGTAGCTGAGGGCCAATCTTCCTCACACACACAAAAAGGAACATTTAAAACAAATGCATGTGCAAGGCTAGGGGAGCACAGGGATGATTAATTCTAGCCAAGGAGCTGGGGAAGACTTCACAGAGAGCTTTGAGCTAGACTCCTGGGGAACAAAATGAGATTTGACCAGTTGAAGAATGGAGGAAAATTGATCTTGGGCAGAAAGGCAGCAGAAGCAAAGATGTAGACAGCTGAGAGAAGCTGGCCCATCTGGGGATGGCACTTGTTGCCAGGAGACTGGAACGTGAGGGTGGGGTCACAGAAGGGGCAGGAGTGGTGCCTATGTGAACACCCTGGATGCACAGTCCCCACCAGGCTCCAGGGTGGTGTTCTTTGAAGAAGATAACCCAAGGTTTCTTCCCATGGTGCTCCCTAAGAGGACACGGCTGATGCCTGACCTAGTGCCACTGAGACCCAATCATCTTTCTCTACTCCGTCGTCCTCTGCCACCATCCACGAGCCTCTTCCTCAGTCCGCCATTGGAGCCATATAATGAAGCCCTGCCAGTTGCGTCCCAGGTCTGTCTCCCCTTCAGAGGATATCCCCCAAGGATGGTCATGACTTTCTCATCTCTGTGTCCCACAGCGTGTAGAACACCTGCCTTGCACACCTGCCCTGCATGCTGAGCCTTCAAACTTGTTGGTTGAAAATAAATCTAATTATAGGTGAAACTCTTATAACAGAGTATTTTGAATTTTCCCATCAAAGGCATCTTTTCTGCCTTTTCTGCTGAATTCCACATTTCTGGAATGTATCAAGAACATTTTCTGTGTCTAGCCCCCTGCTAGATTCTTTCATAAAAAAAAAAAATTTTACTTAAAGCTCAAGGTAACCTATCTCCCTCATTTTAGAGGTGAAAAAAAAATCAGGTTCAGACTGATTAAGTAATATGCCCAATGACACACAGCTAGTTCAGGGAAGAATGAATGCTACACTAGCAACACTTCAGTGGACCCACATTTACTTTACCACAGTGAACACATAATTGAGAATCTGAATTCCAAAGCAATAAAGTAAATAAGAATTCAGACTTTTTTCTCCATTTCCCATCCACGAGTTAGTTTATTTCTGTCCCCCCTTCAGATACACACACACACAGGATTCAAAATAATAAAGATGTGTGCAATTAAGATGGGTTCTTTTTGTTATGAGGAAGCAAAAGGAAAGGCAAGATAATCTCTCAGTGTTTGTTTTCTGTCCTTGACACAGAGGAATAGACCCATTGGTGCTAATAACGCCTAATGCAGTTCATATCCTGCTTCTAAAGGCACCAGGGAGAAAAAGGGCTCCCCCTAGGCTGAGTCCTCCCATTTCCCACTGTGACCTTGAACGAGTCTGTCATTCCTAAAACTGTCCTTCGAACTGTTATGTTCTTAAACGTTTTCCAATTGCAAAACAGTGTAGAGAACTATGACATCCCAAGAGTCCCTCGGTCCCGAGCGCCCTTCAGTGCCCTGAAACGCATGGGGAAGGGGAGGGCAGCTGGCAGGGAGGCGATTAGTGATTCTTGGTTTTGCCCAATAATCTTTCACCTGAAATTCTTTGTGCAGACTCTTCCAGAACCTTCCCCTGGATGGACCTAGTCTGAACTGAGAGCAGAAAGGCTGCAGGCTCCCCTTCAAAGACAAGGGTATCTCTCAGATGAGGGGACCCGGGGCACAGGTTATTAATAGCACTACTCTGTGGTCCCATACATCGTAATAAATGCCCCTGTCACTTGTTTACCCACACCAGACAGTAACCGATGTTCAGATAAATGAAGTCGGCGCCTGCAAGATTTATGAGACACTCCTGTGCTTAGCTCTGTTTAATCAGGAAGTTAACATATTACGGTGTAAAATCCTTTACAAGCGTGTACAGAGAGCCACATTCGCGCTTTGCCAGTCCCGGGGTCAGGCAGCGCCAGCCTCTCGGGAAGCCCAGTAAGTGGACAGGCACAAGGAGCCGCTTGCTGGCTGGCAGATGGTATTTGCCAACAACATTGGGGTTACTTTTTTTCCTTTTCTCTCTTTTTTTTTCTTTTTCTTTTTTGCCTTTTTAAGGTTCTCATGTCTGCGGAGGCAAGGTGCTAAGCAGGCACACGTGGCCCTGCCTCTAGACCCGCCCTGGGAGAGCCAGGAATCAGGACGCTAATTAGGGTCAGGACGGGTGGTGGAGGCCGGCCCAGAGCGCAGAGTGTTTGGACAAGGCCAGCGAGCATGTGGGGGATCAGCATGAGGCATCGCACCTGGAGGAGGAGACCCGCGGCTCCAGCCCCAGTGCCATAAGCCTGGCTCCACGAAGTCTAGCCGACATCTGGAATGGATATCAGGAGACACAGACGGCCCTCGCTGGCGCGCCGCGCTACCTTTGTACTTTTCGTTGCAAATTGAAAAGCAAAACAGACATCAAGGATATATTTATATAACTGTCTTCAAGTTGCATTTTCTACTCCCATCTGCTGCACATGATAAGTTTCAAGTGTTTTCTAATAAAAAAAAAAAAAATAGGCTGGCGGGGTGGAGTGGGAGGAAGGACTGGGTGTGCACGTGTGTGCGCCTGAAGGCTTGCGCCTTATTTGGTGCGGAGACGATCTTTTTCAGGCTTCATTTAAAACGAGACGTGAAAACACGCCGTCTCGGAAGGTATCGCTGTTTCAAGATGTTCTGATATTTTGCATGTCACACATATTCAAAAATTTGCATTGAATCACTTTAAAGAAAAAGAGGGTCTATTTCTTAAACCCTTACACTTACTGCTCGGGTGGAGAATGTGACAGGGGAAAGAAGCCCATATTTTTGTTGCTAGGTCTTTGGAGAAAAGAGAAATGTGGAGGCGTGAGATGGTGGGGTGAGATATTTAGGGAAAAAAATACAGCATCAGATAGAAATACGTCAGGCAAATCCAAGATAATTTGCGTTTGTCTGCATTTAGGTAAATATATGAATCCAGATGTGACTGTCGATTATTCATGAACAAAGCTGGAACCACCATCAGCCAAGTTTAGTTCAGAATTGGACAGTTCAGTTACCAGCCAGGACTGAAACCAGCCTTTTTCTTTTCTTTTTCCACTATGGAGAATGAGAGGAAAGAACCAGGATAGAGAGATTCTGTAATTTTTCCTTCACCACTGGACCACGCTTAAACGTGAAAAGTGAAGTAACAAATCAGGAGGAAACGCCCCTTGTAATTTAGGATTTATTGAAACAAACACACAAAATATGTGCCATTGGATATAGCAGGTAAAAATGTAAGGTGTTCTCCATGTCACAATCAGCCGATCGCTTTTCTCAGTTTGTCACTTTGAAGAGGACAGACCACGCCACATATTGTCAGAGGAAAGGCAGGATGTCCAGTTCTTCTATGGGTTGCTCCCCAATCCACATTTCTCCCAGGAATCTTCTCTACGTCCAAACGAAGACAAGCGTCTGCCGATCAGGAAACACCATGCCCCAGATCAGCACCCTGGACCAAAGGCCATCAGTAACGCGTGCTGGAACGCTCAGCAGAAATGACAGCTGGCTCTGACTGCAGCCAGGAGAAAGTGGTGGAGAGAGCAAGACTTTGAAACGAGACAGACGTGAGGTCAAACCCGGGCTCTGCCACTGAACTGCCACGTAACCTTGGACAAGTTACTTAAGCTTTTTAATTTTCAATTACCTCATCTGGAAAATGAACTTAATAACAAGTATCTCATAGGGTGGCTAGAATAATTAATGAGTTAACATTTGTAAAATGTCTAGTGTGCACTCTTAGTAGGACTTCATAAATGATATACATTTGCACTGTCCCACATCACTGGGTCGCAGATGCTCCTGCATGCTGGCATCAGCCCCTGCTTACCCATGGCAGGCATCCTAAGCCATCCCCACCAGCTTTCCCACTGAAGCCTCAGCCTTACAGTCCTTTTCATCAAAGCTCTCCACACACCTACTAGCCTGTGGTGAGACTTGTCACATCAAGCTAAATCTATGTGTTATCTTGGTCTGACCTGGGTCAGACCTTCACGTTAGCTGGGAGAACGGAGTTAGCAATATCTGTTGAATGCCTACTGGGTACCTCGTGCTAGGACAAGTGTTGTACATTTGTCTGGGCTCCGTTTCTCCTCTTGCTCAAATGTGAGGGGCGACTGGGCTCTTTCTCTGACTGTCCCTTCCTCATCTGCCTTTCTTTGAGTTTCTTTCATCATGTGAGAGCCCTGACCTGGGCACAGAACCTGCTCCACAGGACTGAAGATGACAGACAGAAGTGATGACAAGAATTTGCGTGGTCGGCACCAGCCCTCACCATGGAGGACAACAAGCCATGCATTGGCACAAAGTATTTAAATTGAGGAACTGTCATTGTTGGGCCACATATAATATTCTACCAAGATAATGTGTGCTCTAACTAAAATATATGGCTACGTTTCTTTGAGATAGTGTGGAATCCTACCTCCACTCTTCTCATTACAAAGAGAAAAGAAAAACCCAAAGTCATAAAATAGGACTTAACATTTCCTTTTCTCTGTAAGGTGAAAACCAACCGCGTGAAGAAGTCTAGGGTTTTACAGGGCCATCGACAGCCCTGCGTCTCTCAGAGGCCCAAACCCGTGCAGCGTCCTCCACAGGCACAGAGGCCAGCGAGGCTGGGGAGACACCTGGCAGAGGAACGGCCACAGGACCCCTCTCCGTCCTGTCCAAGGAGACTAAACAGAGAATCCAGCAAGAGATTCCCTGTTCATTTCCTTGAGTTTCATTTACATAAATAGAAGGAAGCTGAATGGAAAAAAAGGAGAGAGACATCTACATTCCTAGGGCCAGCAATGAAACCAGACTCCACGCTAAAACCTCCTGACTCTGCACACGGTGTCTCAGTTTCCTCTTCTGTAAGCCAGGGGTGATAATGGCACTGATTTCGTGGATTTGTTGTGAGGATTAGAGGAGACAAAACACACTAGGCACAAAGCACAGTGCTTGCCGCTTAGGGCCTCCGTGTGAACTCCCGTTATGACAATCACCTCTTCATCCCAGGGCCTACGCGTAGGACTGTGGACCTGCGAGCTCACTGAGAGCTGAGGGCCAACTTGCCCAGAGGATGAGACTCTGCCTCGTAAGCAGACATGGGCCAGAATCCAAAGCCATCCACGACTGTGGGGATGGTCAATGACTCTGTACCTAGTTGAAAAAGCTACCTTTGTTTTATAAGAACGAAAACTGTTAACGTTGGAGAAAGAGATAAAAACCATAACTCCTATGACTCTGAAATCTGGACAGAACTAGGTCTGTATATTTACAAGAAGCACGTACACGTATTTACAACAAAGTTAAATGTATTTAAGATATTTATATGGATCCACACACAGAACATTTTCACACTTGGAAACCTGGGTCCCATTGTGTTTTCTGTTGCCGTTTTAGTTGAGGGGAGGGTTATAATTACATTAAACTTTATAACTTAAAAAAAAAATCTTTTTCCCCAAGGTTAAGCAAACACATTACTCTTTGGCCATGAACTTTGGTTGTTTCTCTCTGACAAAATTTCCAGCTTTGCTCAATTTCCAAAAGAATGTTGTGAAGCATTTGGACTCGTACCTAAACCATGTTTGTCCAAAGAGGTCAGGACAGAGCCTAAAAGACTTTTTGATCCAGAAAATAGTAGTCATGTCCTCAGTCGTTCTGAGATAGTCATGGAAAATTACAGCACAGATGTTAATACTGGATCCTTCTTCTGCCGCCCAGTGCCCAGGAAGCTACAGAACAAAACCGGAAGAAAGCGAAGGATGAAAAGGCTTGTGTGGTCCCTGGGAAAAGGCCATTCTGGGGTAGTGTCTTGAAGCCACGACAGCAGGGACAGGAGGGCAGCAATGAGCAGGGCTGAGGATGAAGTGTCTGAACAGAACATACTGGAAGATACTAGCTAAGTGTGTAAAGTTCTAGTCGGGCTGGAGTCCCAACTCTGCCATTTCTTAGCTGTGTGACACTGAGAAAATTACTTGACTACTCTCTGCCTCAGTCTCTTCACCTGTAAAATAGGAATAAAAATAGCGACTGTTTTATAACACCTGTTACGGTGAGGATTAAATGAGTGCATGTAAACTAATGTTTAACACGGTGCCTGGAATAAAATGTACTTAATGCATTTTTGCAAAGATAATAAGGACTGAAAGGAATTGTTTCCAACATTCACTATGTTAAGATGCAAAAGCTAACAGCACAATAGTGGCTGCCAGGGGCTGCGGAAGGCGGCTGGGGAGTGACAGCTTAGTGGGTGTGGGGTTTCCTCTTCGGGGCAATGAGAATGTCTCGGAACTAGATAGAGGTGATGGTCCCGCAACACCATGAAGGTACCGAATGGCACTGAATTGTACACTTTAAAATGCTTAATGGCCAACTCTATGTTATGTGACTTTTACTTCAATTTTAGAAAAAAGCTAATGGTAGCTACGGGCCTAAATGGACCAAGAAAAGAAGGGCATATGAGAGAAACCCTGACACTCAAGGATGACCCTAAACGGGCTGGCGGGTCAAAGCCAGCAGCATGGCTGCTCCTGGAGGCTCCTCGGCCCTTTGCCAGGCTACGGCTGGCAGGTGTCTGGCCAGGCCCATTCAGCACTTCTTTGTTGCAACTCATTTGCATCCCCTCAGAATCATAAAATATGGAATCTAGAGAAAAGATGTTCACAGATCTATTCTCTGCCTTAGGGCAAGACTAAGGACCCAGGACAAACCGTTATCTCAGTGCCTCCTTCAGAGGTGCAAGAAGAGAATTCCTACAGGGTCTTTATGCTAGGGAACATTTTCATATTCAAATTAAGTAATTTAGAACTCCTTGTGCTGTTAGGAGAAGACAAGAGTAGCTGTCACCAGTTCCGGCTCAGAGAAGCTGTGGAGGCCCCCGCCCCCTGAGGCGACCAGACACTGTTCCTCAAAAGGAGAAGGGGACAGCAGCAGATCCTGGCACATCTGGAGGCGACAGGGGAGCTCCCAGGTCTGGGGAATGAGGAACAGATCCAACAGGCAGCCAGCGAAAGCTTGCAAATGCACTTTACAGCTTCCAGCCGACAGCTGAGCCCTCAGCAGCACTCTCAAACAGCGTGTGCCTTCCGGGAATCACAGCTTCCCAAGCTGACTTCCCGGAATCGCACCCTCCAGGCGCAGAGCCTGCTCAGCCCCAGTCCCTACAGCATCCCTGGGCTGGGGCAAGGCTTCTCCTGCTAGCTGGGCGGAGGATGGAGGAGGAGCGGAGTATGGAGCGAGCAAGCAGAAGTCTCCAGATCCGGGAGACAGTCACTAAAGCTTCCTTGGGTCTTTTGTAAACTGTGTTCAGAGGCTCTCCCTTTACTTTGCTGCTATTTCCCAAAATCATTTTCACTGTGAATACATTCCTTCATTCAATCAATATCTGCTGAGGACCACCTATGCATCAGTCATCAGCACGCTAAGACTCAGAATGTGAAAATAAATTAAAAGTGGTCATTAACCCATTTGGAGGGAAGGAGCTAAGTAGAAATATATATTTATAATACAATGTGACAACAGTGATACTAGAGCTGCCACAAGCTATAGAGGAGGGTACCCCGCCTCCTGGTGGGCAAGTGGCTCAGGAAAGGTGGTTGCACTGCCTTGAGATTTGGTAGAAAGACAATAAACAGGAAAGGTATTTCCTAAAGTGATTTCCAATAGAAGTGATCACCAATATTATATGAATTGAAAAGGGTGCATTTTAGAATATTTAAATTATTTTCTGATTGCTGAATTTTATTCATCTTTTAAATGGGCTTAAGTCACTCATGGAAAAAAGAAAATAAGGAGAGAGTGAAAGAGAGCAGGAGGGAGGAAGAGAGGAAGAACAGGAGACTAATTTACGACTCTATTCTAGCATCACATACAGAGGGGTCAGCAAGCAAAGAAATGTGGGAATGACCGTGTTTATGTATAAGTGACATAAACAAGGAGAGAATAGTTAACTTCAAGAATCTAACCAAGTAGTTTCAGGTCAGTTAATAACCAAGACGTTGAGATTGTGTGTGTGTGTAAGTGGTACTGACTGACTCACATGACGATCTCCTTCCGAAATGTGTTTTCTCATTCTATTGTGTAGCTACATAAGGTGCTAGAAAGTCTTTTTTCCGAAACAGCAAAGCCACTAGAGTGATAAGGAGTCTAAACGAAGCCACAAGATAATTGAGAGAAGGGGTGTGTTTAAGATGGAGACGAGACTACCCAGGGGAGGCATGATGCCTGGCCACTAACCTCTACCAAAAAAGCGCCAAGTAAATATTGAACTCCAGCAATGAGAACAGATAATGGGAGCAGATGCCTCTTGGAAGACTAAGCTTTATGTTCAAAGAAAAGTGATCAAGAGGTCAGGGGTCATCCACCTCAGAAGGGAATTGTATGCCCTGGACAGTTGAACTCCTACACAAAGATCACTTTAAATTCTTAACGCTATAATTCTTAGTCATCTAAAAGGAAATTTTATAGCCTCAGATTTCACCAGAAATAAAAGGCTAGAACCACACACTGCTTTCAGGTGCTGGGGGCCACGTATTCCCAAAGGTGAGTCTCAGAAAAGCTGCAGATGTGGATGGAGTCATCACTACCGTCAGGCGGTCCTTGATGAAAGGGGGCGTCTGCAGATACTTTGTTAAAATTCCGCTAAGGTTTGGAAACCCTTAAAATATGTTAGTTGGGTTGAGAGTCTGTCTTGCCTCCACCACCAAATTTCAACTGCTCTGTAGCCCAAACAGAAATCTCCCTCCGGCTGCCCATACATCTCTCTGATACAATTTCCAGCCTCAGTCGAAATGCCATGCAGACTGTACCATGGAAAAAGTTCTTGCTGCAGAAGAACAATTGTCTGCTGCAGAAATAAAGTAATGCCATTCCTATGAAATCTATAAACTCAAAACAGGGACACAGAACTAGTGGTTGCCAATAACTTTAACTTCACTTATCTATATTTGGCAAAAATTGTGCTGCAGCTGGAGATGAAATGCTGAGCTAAATAGCTGCAGAGACGTGAGCTCCAGAACAGCAATTACTAAGCTGTGCTGCCTGGTGTAAGAGTTCACGTTTATTTATTATATTTAGAGCAACTCTCTAACTCCGTACTGTACAGACTGCATTGTCTTTTCAAGCGATAGCTGCTCATAAGAGCATCTCCACCTCGCTATTTGTCCACAGAGGTGCTTTAAGGGAGGCCAAAATCTCTCTTGTGGCCACAGTAACACAGCCTAGATGGCAGCCCCGCCACCAAATGCACCTCTCTTTTGTCCATAATGGGAAGAAACTATTCTCGTTTTCAACTCAAACTTGGCTTATCACATACTGTGCACAACTCTGATGATGCCTCTTTTTTTATCAGTGGAGATATTGATAATTATAATTGGCAGGCTGAGGAAGAGGCTATAAATATCCCGTCAGCTGCCACAGAGGAGAGAAGTGGGGGGAAAAAGAGGTGGCAGCACGCCTCTGAAAGGGGCCGATGGAGAAACATGGTCCTCACCACCATTGTCTCCCAGCCAACATCTGTTTCTTATAGTGAGTGATGATTTTCATAGAATCATAGAAATTAGAGATAGAAAGGACCCATTAGGTCATCGAGTACAGCTCTCCGCCAGTGTAGGATTATTCTCTACAGAAAGACTTACCTCTTTGTTCTCATAATAAAGCTCCGAAATTCACGAATGGATTCCCAGCAGAGGATGGCTTTAATTGGACTCCAGAGGGAAAGGAGTTGAAAAATTATTAAAAACCTAACTCTGTGCAACAACTGCCGTCTATATGTTTATAAGACATGGCAAGATGGAATGTTAGCAATTTACGGAGCCTCGGACAAATTCCACTAGGAGTGTTCAAACTCGATTCAGAGGAAACTTGGACTTTTTTTCAAAAAAGGAGGAATAAAGGGCTGGCAAGGCAGTTATCGAAGTTATTTTTTAATCCAGTTCTAGAATTATTTCCAAAAGTTGAACTCCCTGGGATTAAACACATTTTTTTATTTTAGGGAACATCATTCCATTTTCTCATGTAATGACAACCCAGCTTATCTTTGACTTACTAAATAAATTAATTTCTATTTTTGAAGCAAATTTTCTCTCTGATGTGTCTAATCTGCGTTTGCTCTCTGAAACTTTACTTGCAAATATTTGCCTGATCTTCCCCCCTCATTTGTCCCGGTTTATCAACACCACTAGGAAACACGTCTGTCTTTGTGTGACTTGATTTCTAATTCTGATTCATGCTCTTTTCTTGGGTGGAATCTTAACCTTGAGAAAATCTCCGATGCTTAGACTACAACTGTGTTTTCTAATCAACAGGAACAGACCTTATTTTTGCTATCATTGTCCCCTTTCTCCTACGTTGAGCAGTCACTAACGTAACCCATTTCAGACATGTTCATGGTATTCTGCTCACCAGATGGAACTCAATAAACACCAACTCAAAAAGTGGGAATTAGCCTTTTGGAGGCATGTGGTCCAAAATGGTGAGCAAAAAGGAATGTTCTCTGAATCAAGTTAGGAACACCAGCCAACCGGGATGCAAACTATGAACCCATGTGTTCCGTCCACACGCCATCATCGTGCTACGCTGAGTGACTGAGTCGCACCAGGGTCTGAAGTCCTCCCTGGCACAAGTGAAGCACTTCTTTGCAGTTTCCAAGGGAGAAGCTCCTTTCATCCAATTATGTAATCTTTTGTTTGAACATCACATTAACCCAAGAAATGTTGATATTCTTATTTGTTGTTATTAGCATCGTCGAAAGGTATTTAATTGGAATCTATTTTATATGTGACAGATAAAGGCAGTTAAATGGTCATAGTTATTCTGCAGTTAGCAACTTTTGAGAACCTGTTACACACAAAGCACTGAGCTGGGAGAGGGCATAGAAAGTCGAGTCTGACATGGCCCTCAGTCTTTGAGAGAGACAGAGACAAATGCCTGCTCACGATCCGGTGTGACAGGAGAGGCGGGTACACAGCATGAAGGAAGGACAGAGGAGGGAGGGGCTGACTTAGCCTCACCTTCCAGAAACTCACACTAGCATGGGTGACAGCAATGTGCACTTGTGCAGAAATGACCTGCAGAAAGAAGATAAATAAGTATGTGTAAATTTCGTGGTATCCTTCAACTAGTGATTCTGAACCAAAACCCAGAGAAGCAGGTTATAGAGCAGAAGCACATGCCTGTTTGGTCTTAACTCAGGAGTTACCTTAAATCAGAACACTAAATACGAATCAGGAGATCCGAATTTTGTCTGTTCTATCACGTGCCGGCTGAGTCACCATGTGCAGGTCACTCATTCATTTGCTCCATATGTTTTTTAATAAAGACTTATTTTTTAGATCAGTTTTAGATCCACAGTAAAATTGAGAGGGAAGCACAGAGATTTCACATATACCCCTGCCCCCGCACATGCACAGCCTCCCCCCCAGAGTGGGACATTTGTGACAATTGATGAACCCATATTTTTATAGCCATCATCCAGGGCAGTTGCTTAATGCATCTAAGCACTAGTTTCTATAAACTGGAAACAGAAGTGTCTACTCTGGTGTGAGGGCCAAATTGGATGACATATCTGATGATACACTCGTGGAGAAATATTATCCTGAGTGGTTATTTCCTAAATGTGTAAATTTAATCAGTTTCATAATTATTTATGCATGTTCATACATAGCTAAAGACAGTAACTTGATGTGTTTCTCTGTTTCCTTTTTATCATGGTCATGGCTTCTTTTCATTCACTCCTCAGACATTTAGGATGCACTTACTATGGGCTAGAGCCTAGGCAGAGTACTGTGGGTGATACAAAGATTCCTTTGAGTGGGTACTGTCTTAAGGGGGCTTGATTTTAGAGGAGGTCCTTATGATTAGCTTTTCGATGATTTGGATGGGTTCTGTGGTTAATTCTGCTAAGTTTCTCATGGGAAATGAGTCATAATAAATCATGTGGTCTTACGAGGATCACTTTCGTTAAGCATGAGTACGAATGTCTGTTCTCACCTGTGCAGAAACTGCCATAAGTCCTGCTCTGAGTGAGCTGGCTCTTTTTGGGTGTCCTTGGTAATAGACACCAAATCCAGATTCCCAAGGAGCTATGTTTGCTGCAGTCAGCGCTGGAGGTCTAGTGGTTAAGATGCAGCTCCCTCACCACCGCAGTCTGGGTTCATCTCCCGGCCAGGGAAACATATCACCCACCTGTCGCTTGTGATCCAATGGCGGGTGCAGGTTGTTGCGATGCTGAAAGCTCTACTGTTGCTGTTTCCAATAACAGCAGGTCCCCCCTGGTGGACAGGTTTCAGCAGATCTTCCAGACTAAGAAAGTCTAGGAAGAAGGACCTGGCCACCCACTTAAGAAGAATTGGCCATAAAAACTCTATGAATAGCAGCGGAGCATTGTCTGATAGAGTGCCAGAAGGTGAGACGATGGTACAAAAAGACCAGGCAGTGTCCTTCTCTGCTGTACACAGGGTCACAGAGTCAGAATCCACTTGATGGCACTAACAACAAATGTTTGCTGCTTTGGGGGTTTGTTTGTTTTTTAACGATTGGCACCTGAGCCAACATCTATTGCCAATCTTTTCTTCTTCTTCTTGTCCTCAAAGCCCTCCAGTACATAGTTGCATATTTTAGTTGTGAGCCCTTCTGGTTGTGCTATGTGGGATGCTGCCTCAGTGTAGCCTGACAAGTGGTGCTAGGTCCATGCCCATGATCTGAACCGGTGAAACCCTGGGCCACTGAAGCAGAGCGCATTAACTTAACCCTCTGTTAACAACCACTCGGCCACAGGGCCAGCCCTGTTTGCTGCTTCTAAGAGATTCAGTGAAAGGTGCCACTACATTCACCTGTCAACTCCCCATCCATAATTAATTTGGCCTCTTATTTCATCACGCATAACCCACAAGTGGTGAAATAGTATTACAAACTAGTGTTTTCCTGCTTTCCTTTTCTCTCTACAGAAAATGCAGTCCCCCCTAAGGAATTCTGGAGCACACTCGAACGACATTCTCTTGTTCAATTCCAACTTCATTGGCTTGTAAATAGTGTTTCCGGGCTCTCTCTGGCTGTTTCCTCATCACTGATTTTCAGAACGGAAAACTCAACCGATTGCCTTTTTAACAGTAAATTACTGCAAGGGTACCAAATGGCTCTGATCTCAGTGAAGAACAAGCAAAACTGACCCTGGCTGAGCTTTCGGAGACACTGTCCTACCATCGTAAGGGCAAGAGCCTGAAACCAGGCCATTCTGCCAACTGCCTCCTATGGTCATTTCACTTTCTTTTCCTTGTCCTGTTTCCTGTGGTTATGCTCTTTTTCCAGCTGACTTTGAGTTTCATGAGGGCAAGAACCATGTCTGACTCATCTTCTAATATCCATTAAACCCCAGCAACTAACGCTGTTCTGGAAAATGCCCGCTGAATAATTGAGAGGTGATTTTGCACTGATCCAGCATTGATCTTTTGGGTTATGAGCTGGTGAGCCATGCACTCAATCTCCCAGGGAGAAATGGAAGCCAACTCGCCCATAATGCAACTGGACCAACAATCTTAATCTTACCAGCACCACTCTCTAAATAACACAGAAGACCAGCCACAAACCAATGAATAGACCACATCTGAAGACATACGCAGTTCCAGAGGATCTGCATCATCGCTCTGTTTCTCAGACTAGAAAGAGTTGGATGGCCTCTACCCGACAAGCCATGCTACCTGGTAATTTAGGGCCAATTACTTGACATCTCAAGGCCTCAGTATCTTCATCTCTACGAGATATGTGCATAGCCAGTATCCAAGGTCCTTATAGATCTGAAATTCTTTGATTATATTTCTGTCAACAATCACTAAATACTGATTGACTGGATAGAATGAGCTGAAAAGTAAAGGCTTAAAATTGAATTCATTTCTATAAAAATGTATTGAAAATGTATTTTGTGCCGGGCACCACGCTGGGAGCTAGAGGAGCCCTAAGAGAGAGAATGGCAATGCTTTTGTCTCCAAGGAGCTGGGGTTCCTTCTCTGGGTGGTGTCATACAATTATCTCAAAATTCAGTAGAAGATATGGGCTCGAGGGGAAGTGGTTCTTCAGCAACTGTGCCCCGGCTTTCTTGTAACCACCGTGAATCACGCGCCATGGTGAATGGGTTTATTATTGAGGAGCTTCGCTGAAGTTGGACTTCTCTCATCTAATGCTGCTCCTCCTCCCCACTCCCAGGACACAGAGACCTTCTGCAGGACACCCAACTGCCCAGTGCTTCCTCCGTGCCAGGCAAGGCCCAGCCAGGCTCTGCCTCCCTCTGTGAGGGTCTCTTCCTCTGCTCTCCCCTGACTACTATTTATCCACTGAATCTCCAGCTCCTTCCTTGGCTCCCGTTGGCTCCTGTCATTCCCTCCTCTGTACTCCCACTGCCCTGGCACTGACCTCCACTCCAGCAAGGCCAAAGCCTTGGAATTGTTGACCAGGTGGGAGTGTCCCTCCCTAGGGTCCAGGTTTCCCAGGGACAGGAGCTGCCTTTCCAATGACCCTGTACCGGTGCCAACCTTACTGTAGATAGGCCTTGACACCTGCTATGAAACATCTGCTGTTCACCTGTCCCATGGCCGAGCATGACACATTCACTTGTAGCTTTGCCTTCCGTAACCCCATCGTTGAATAAGAATCAACTTCCTGTGTAAAAGCCAGTCTCACATTTGGGAGGCTGACATAACCTTAAACTCATGCCTTCTATGACACTAGAAGGACCTAGAGAAAGGCACTAACCTTGAGCAGCAGGTCAAGGTGTCTGAGAGCAATATGCGCACAGTCAGCCCACTATTACGACTCCTCCTTTTCTCTCTCTTTCTCCTCAGTGCATTCCAATTGCCAGAGTGCATGCCTGTCCCTTCCGCTGGACTGTCCTCCTTCTGAGGCAAGGCCCGTGCCTTCCTCAACCTCATGTCCCATCCACGCCGACACCCTGCAGAGTGTGCATGCAGATCGCACTAGTTCATGCTAGATTTAACATAATTGCTAACATGGTGACCTCATACTTTGTGCCACGTACGGCTCTATGAGTTTCACACGTAATAACTCATTTAGTCTTCAAAATAACCCAGTGAGGAAGGGCAGTAGTCAGGCTTCCCCAGAGAAAAAGAATCTATATATAAATATATATAATAGATAGATATATAATCTCATTGAGAGAGAGAGGTATTTTAAGGAATTGGCTCAAGCAATTGTGAGGACCAACAAGTCCAAAATCTGCAGGGTAGGTCGGCAGGCTGGAGACCCAGGGAAGAGCTGATGTTGTAGGTTGAGTCTGAAGGTCATCTGCTAGTGGAATTCCTTCTCGCTCAGGGAAGATCAATTTTTTTCTATTAAGGTCTTCAGCTAATTTGATGAGGCCCACCCTCATTGTGGTGAGTAATCAGCTCTACTCAAAAGTCTACTGATTTAAATGTTAATCTCATCTAGAAAATTCCTTCACAGCAATATCCGGACTGATGTTTGACCAAACATCTGGATACCATAGCCTAACCAAGTTAATACATAAAATTAACCATCACGGGAAGGTACCCTCATTACCCACATTTTATGGAAGAGGAAAGGAAGGTACAAATTATTGAAGTAACTATCCCCAAGTCACATGGAGGCATGCAGCACAATTGGGATTTGGAAGGGACACTTGTCCCAAGAGCTTGTGTTCTTAAGCCCTGAGCTATGCCACCTTCCTGTGAATCACAGGTGTTCAATATTTTGTCATGAGGCTGTACAAGGGGAACAGATGAAGATGAACCACCACTTTCTGACATTGTCAAAGAAGTAATGCCACAAGTCACACGTAGCCCGCATCCAGAAAGGCAGTTCCAGAGACAGAGTTCAAGAGAGTGACTGCATGGTTTGGTCACAGGATTCCAACCTCAGCATCAACCTGAACCAATTCCCTGGGCCCTGCAGGGCTCAGAGGAAGACTCTGCCCCCGGAGGCTCCTGGCTCATCCGCCTGTTTTTGTCTTTTTGGAGTGTGTGTGTGTGTGTGTGTGTGTGTACGTGTTCACCTGTGCATGATTCCAGAAAATCTGCTATGGATTCCTACGGGGACACCAAGGACAGATTTCTCCATTTCATCGTCTATAACTACTTCCTGCTGCATAGGACCGAATCCTAAGAGGGTCCTGCACTTGTCCAAACCTCCAAAATAGTGTCAATTCACTGTCACCATTAAAAGCACTGGCTCTGGGTTCAAAGAAAATTGGGTTAGAATCCCACGTCTGTCGCTTATTAGCTAAATACCTTTGGACAAGTCATTTAATCTCTCCAAGTTCCGGGTCCATTTACATAATGGGCTAACCAGGAGGCCCACCTGGGAGGTCATCGTGGGGACTTGGAAGCAATGGCCCATGTAAGCAATGCAGCCCAGTGCCCGGCATGGGGGCCTGCTCAATGGGTGTTAGCCATGATCTTGAAAGATGATTAATGCTTGATCGTCAATATTTCCTCTATTAAAAAGAAAAATCTTTTTAATAGAAAAAATTGCCTAACCAAAGCACTGTCCTCATTAAGACTTTCCGCATGCCTCGTGCACTGCAAAAGGCTCAGAATGATCTGATGGTTCGCCCTGGCTGGGAATCTGTCTATATGGGCCACCTTTGTTCTTCCCACTGCCAGCTTCGACAGCTGACCTCACCCCAGGCCACCGGCCTGGATAAAGTCCTTCGCATCCTCTATCAATGCAGCAGTCATTCACCTGCAATGGTTCATTCTTGCAATATGAAAGTGTGGCCACAGCTGGCGCCACCACTTATAGCACCGCAGGGACCCTACAGAGTGTGGTCACCGTTGCCGTTGTCCTGGTAGAGACAACCGTACCCCACTTGCCCACAGTTTGTTCCAGGAGGAAAATATTATAAGTGGTCCTCCACAGGGCACTAACTTTACTCAGTCTTCTATAGGAGATTAAAGGACTTTGTCTCCATGGCTCTGACATCATTTCAAATGTATGAACATTGGCCCAAAGCTTAATGTATTTCAGCCATTGTACATTCTCAACTTTTGCTCTGGCTGCAGTTCCTCTGCTTAACAGAAAACAGTCCTAGAGCAAGTGAAGGCCATTTTCCCACATGGCACCTTCATTTTGTTTTCCAGCCTCTAAGTGAAAGATGGCACCTCTCACCTCATGGCCATGGCAGAACACAGAGAATGTCGCCATGGACCTCACAGGAAATGATGCATATTCCCCAAATTCTTCTCAGGACAAAGGGGCCTCCTCGCCTCTGCCCCACACTGTGCTAACACGGAAGTGTGCAGCGGCAGCAAGAAGGGCAGGAATATTAGATGCGTCAGTGTTGCTGGGGTTGGACACCCACGATGTTGGACAAATGAAAGCTGAGCGCTTACTGTCTGTAGGACAAGGCGCTAAGTGCTGGATTTACAGCTGCCTACAGACAATCCTGTACCATCCCTCAGGGAGCTTACATTTCTTTAGGGATAGACAACTAATCACTGTAATTGCAATTGTGATACATGCTACCAAGGAGAAGGGCAGGGTGTGAGAGAATACAAAATATGGAGGCTGGACTTAGTTCGGCAGCATGAAAGCCTGCCCTAGAAAGTGAGATTTTAGTTGAAATCTCAAGTGTGATTGAGTGAGGTTGGTAAAGAGGAATCCAGAAGAGCTTTCTAGGCTGAGCTGAAAAAGCTGTGGCACTGACCAGGGGTGGTAGAAGTATGTTGTACTGCCGGAACCAAAATAAGTGCTAAGTGGCTGAAGTGCACAAAGCAAGGAGGAGAGAAACACAGGCTGATGCGGTGGGCAGAAGCAGGAACACACAGGGCCTTGCAGACCACGCTAATGACTTTCAATTTTATCCCACAAGGTCTGGGAAGCCTTTGCAGGCTTAAGACAGGGGGTGAGAAGATCAGATTTATCTTCTAAAAGATTATTTTGGCCACATGGAGAATGAAATAGTGGGAGGGAAGAGTTGATGAGATTCAAACACAAATGTGCATGCCAGTGTTCACAGAAACACTATTCATAACAGCCCAGAGGGAGAAAGGACCTTCTACCTTTGTCCATTGGATAGATAAACAAAATGTGACATACCCATGCAATGGAATATTACTCTGACATAGAAAGGAATGAAGCACACAGACACTCTACAACACTGAGGAACCTTGAAATCGTTATGCTCAGTGAAAGAAGCCAGACACAAAAAGTCACATACTTTATGATTCCACTTATATGAAATATCCCCACTAGGCAAATCCATAGAGACAGAAAGCAGATTTGTAGCTGTCAGGCTGGGGAGAGGGAGGAATGGAGAATGACTCCTTTAACAGGTATGAGTTTTTCATTTGGGTGATGAAAAATTCTGGAACTAGACAATGGTGATGGTCGTACAACACTGTGAATGTACTTACTGCCGCTAAACGCTACACTTCTCCTGCTTTGGTCCCACCACTCCCTCAGGCTGCACCCTGTATGCTTCAGATACCCTGACTCTCCCTCCCCTCAGTTCAGGCCTGGCTGCTTGTTGGGGACAGCAATGGGGACACCAGGGTGGATCTGTGCTTTCATTTCCTGCATATCGTCCCCATTTGGACAGTCAGGTTAATCATGTTGTCAACATTATTATAATAATAACCTCTGAATGAGTACAGCGCTCCAGTGTTTACGGAATATGCTCACATCTATTATTCTATTTCTTCTATTCAGCAATCCTCAAAGTCGATATTTTAACTCTGTCTTACAGATGAGCAAATTGGGTTCAGAGAGGTTAATTAACTTGTGTAAGATCCCACTGTGAACAAATATCAGACCAAAAATTGGAATGCAAGTCTTTGGCCTGCATGTTCAATTTTCTTTCTACCAAATCACCACTTCCATCCTAGAAAAACAGATCTCCACGTCTCTGCCCTATCCCCATCCCAATAGCGTGAAAATTCTGTCCCCCCTCAGTCAGAGGGACACAGTGATCCAAATTATTCACAGAAAGCACTGCTTTGGGCTGACAACTAATAGTCCAGCATTTGACCATCATTCCCGTGGGTTTTTAATGGGAAAACATCACAAATATTCCCCAATTCTTTCCTTTTTAAGTTCTCCAAGAGAGAAGCAAATCTCCCCAAGTTCAGTGTAAGAGATTTTGTATGTGTGTGTCCGTGTGTGTCTGTGCATTCTGGGCCCTTTGAGCCCGGAAAGGTCTGTCCTACTGATAAGCGCATCACAGGCCTGCGATAAATGCTTGTTGAAGTGAAAGTAAAATTAATATGAATTCACTTACATTTCACAAATAACACTTATACAGGCCACATAATACTTAGGAGAAAGACAAATATCCTAACTCCAGAATGAATATCTGTAAACTAGCCACCAACCTCAAAAAAGTTTCCGATTTACTGAAGGAAAATATTTTCTTCTGCCCTAGACGATGCTCATATCATCTCAGAACACCATATGGAACATGGGTGTACATTGCACTGAAATAATCTGGACTCAGTTTTCAAATTTTGTCAGCCACTTTTGCTCTTGTTTCATAGAAGTTGAAGGGGGGAGTTAGTTCTACCAGGAGCAAGGATTGCTAAAACCATTTCCCCCTCTGACCCATTTGGCTCTCAGCTAAAGGGGCGAGTCTAAAGAGCCAAGGAGAAACTGGTTACCAGAACTGTCCACGCCTACTCTACCCATGCCACCGTGACCAAGAGTTATCACAAAAGGGGCCACAGTCGGAGAGCAAGGAGGACAAAGGGGCATGAAAAAAAGTCAGTAACGTAAAGACGTAGTGAAAGAAAGGGATTTAAGGAAACCACCACCAAGCTCAGAGGTCAGGGAGCGGAGAGGCAGTCGAGGGGCAGCACACGTGAGTGCTCTTCTCGTTCTGCACTTGGTGGACCCCTCTTGGTGAAGGTCGCGCCCTGACCATCACAGGAAGAGGAAGCGATGGCCATGGTTGGACCTTTCAACTCTATTCCGCCCATAATGAACCGCATGGCATTAAGCAAGTCACTCTGGTTCTGTGATTCAGTTCTCTCATCTGCACAGTGGAAACGAATAAATGTTTCATGAGACTCTTGTAAAGCTCAACTAAGACGATGCATGGGAAAGGGCTTAGAATATTACTTGAATAAGAACATGTGGATATGGCTGAAAGAAGTGTTTACTGAATGAAAATAATAACAATTAACAATTTTTAACGCCTTTCTACATGCCTGGCTTACACAAAGAGATTTTACGTGTATTCTCTAATTAATGCTTCGTACATTAACTCTGTGAGGAAGGAATTATTATTGTTATAGCCTTTTCAGAAGAAGAAACTGACTTACAGAGAGGCTAAGTCACATGCCAGGCCACACAGCTAAGGCGGCCTGCAGAGACAGCTCCAACACAGTCAGAGGAATTGAAGTCCACATTTTTACCCACATAATAATAGTAATGATAAGGAGGAGGAGAAGCAAAAGCAAGCTTCGCAGACTGTCTTGTTCAATCCCCATAACAACTCTGTGAGCGAGGTATTGCCATAGCCCCATTTCTCAGATGAGAACATTGAGGGGAGGAGAGGTTGATTAACTTGCATTGGAGGCACAGAGCAGAAAAAGAAGATGGGGTATTGGGAAACCACAAATAGTTTGTAATTCCTGTTGAAAAGCAACTTGGGGAAATGGACAAGAAAATGGAACTTAGAGCCAGACTGCCTGGGGTCAAATCCCAGCTCTGTCACTTACTGGCTGTGTGACTTTAGGAAAGACACTTCACCATCCTGTGCCTCAGTTTCCCCATCTGAATAAGGAACAACAAGAGCACCAACCTCATGGGTTGTTGTGAGGATTAAATAAGCTAATATGTGCTAAGGGTCTGTTCCTTAAGTTGTGATGCTCATATCGTCAGCGGCACCTGGGGGCTCATCAGAAATGCGGAGTCTTGGGCCTACTTCAGACACTGATCCCAGGGAACTTTGCACACTGACCTTTGAAAAGAGCTGAGAGTAACACATGGTAAGGTCAATGTGAGCCCATGTGTTTATTATCTCTCTAACTAACGGAACAGAGCATGAGTGCGGGGTGAGGGGACAGGGACGGAGGGAAATGAGCCTGGGGCAGCAAGTTGGGGTGAATTTTGAAGGCCCAACCCAGTAAATCAGGTGCTGTCCTGAAGGGAAGAGAGACAGAGGAGGCCCTGGGGCGTTGGAAGTGGGGACACAGTCAAGACTGCATTTTAGGATTCACTTCCAAATAAAGCCAACCAAAAACATGATCGAGCATTAAATGAGCAAGTATTGCGAGGTTCTCTATCTGCAACCCCAACTCACGTGATTCTTCCAGAGCCCAGGGTGCCCTCGGGCACTCACCTGGGAGAACAGAACCTTGCATGGGCATGCATCCCATGCCTGGCTCACCGAGGGACCGCTGAACCAATGAAAGTTTCTCCTTTTTATTCTTCCCCACTAGTGGGTCAGGACCCAAAACTAAGCAAATGAGACAATTCATGTTAAAGTGTGCCATAAACTGGAAAACACGATGCAAAACTGAAGATTCCTTATTGGAAGAGCAATTGCCTTCTAAGTGGAAGAAGCACCAGACACACCATTAGAAAACCTGTGCCCTGGATTTCCAAACTTGTTGCAAGAAATATCTGTGAGATTCTAATTCAACCAATCTGTGGGGGGGGGGCGGGGGGAGAAGGGAGAATATCACAACTGCTAGGAAAGTCTGGTTTTTAGAAAGCATCTCTAGACTATTTTAATGGGAACTAATGATTTAGAGCAGCAGTTTTCAAACTCCAGTGTGCATCAGAATCTCTTGGTAGGTTGTTCCAACACAGGTAACTGGGCCCTAGCCATGAAGTTCCTGATTCAATAGATCTGGGCTGTACCAGCTTGCTAGGGCTGCCTTAACAAAGCACCACAAACTGAATGGCTTAACCAATAGAAATTTATCATCTCACAGTTCCAGAGGCCGGAAGCCCAAGACCAAGCTTTTGGCAGGGTTGGTAACTTCTGAGGCTGTGGGGGAGAATCTGTTCCATTACTTTCTCCTAGCTGCAATCTCTGGCGTCCCTTGGCTAGCAGATACATCACCCCAATCTCTGTCTTCATGTTCACGTGGCATTCCCCTTGTGTGCATGTCTGTCTAAATTTCCTGTTTTTATAAGGACACCAGCCATATTGGATCAGGGATCCTACCTACTCCAGTATGACCTCATCTTAACTAATTATATCTGCCATCACCTTATGTCCAAATAAAGTCACATGCTGAGGTACAGGAGTTTAGGACTCCAACATATGAGTTTTTGAGAGACACAATTCAACCCGTAACACATACCTTACCCTGTATGTAATTCACTGCCCCCAAATCCTAATGAATCCAGATCATTGTGGTAACGCATGATCCATACCACATAACTTTCTTTCACTTTCTTTCTTCTCGCCCTATTCAGCTCCCTCTAAATACATATTTCTTTGCCATTGTACCTTCCTCCTGGACCCCTGCAAGTTCTCTTGGAATGAAGCTCTGGGCCTCCACAGCAGGACTTCTTGGAGCAGTAGCCCATCAATGCCCATCTTTGTGAAGGCGGCATTCACCGGCTCAGTGGTGCTTTGTCACTCCAAGCCCTTCTCCCTCCCAGGACCCCGATGATTCCCAAAGAGCAACTGCCTCCCTGATGCATCTATAGAGCTGGAAATCTGTGGTTACCATGGTTAATATTTCTGCCTTGATTGGCACCACCAGTAATTGAACTGCAGTCTCTCGAGAGCAACACGCTCTATTCATTAGCTCCTATTATGTTGGGCCATTGCATCAAACCACATTATTTTTCTGCTTACAAAAAAAAAAAAAAGAAAGAAAGAAAAGAAAGGAAGAAAGGAAGAAAAGGCAGTCATGAATACAACGCTCTGTTGCCATATGAGATGTTGCAGTTTTGCTTTGAGGGTGAAATCGTTCTAGACGGAATGTAATGTTGCACCAGCTCTGGCCCCATCAAGAATGGTGAGATGTAAAGTGAGAAATCTTAATTTCGGTGGCACAGTCACACAGAATCAGAGCTAGAAATCAAAACTAGCCGAGTCCCAATGTTTGTGTCAGGAAGGCAACTGCTCGTTTGTTTACCATACTGTCAGCATGCTTAGAACCGTCTGAATTCCTGTCTCCAGCACAGCTATTTATACCCTGCCCCCACTCCCGGCATCTCAGAAATCTTTTGTGGGAGTTTTTCTTGGATGAGTTAATAAAGAGTGCATGGATTTGTAAAATCTTTGGATTTTGATCTCAGGTTTCTATTTTCAATAATCATGACAATGTTTTGCTTGTTTTTAAGTTGGAGATGCTTCACTTTCCTTCATTAAAATCCCACTTTTGCTTTCTCTCTTTTCTTCCTCACTTACCTCACCACGGTTCCTGGAGTTGAACTAATATCAGACTGTGTATCTGTGCAAACAGGAACGTTATTAACAATAACAAAGAAAATGCAAAGACTCTAGGAACAGGTGGGTTTTTTGGGTTTGTTTTGATTTTTTTTATTCCAGCACTTATTTGTAAAACTATCCTGATTTTATAATTTCTGGCTCAGGAGATGGGAAATTGTAGGACTTCAGAAATTCAGTGCGGACCTCCTGGACTCCATCTGCTTTCTGGTCCCAGTCACCCTTTTCAACACCTTCCCACGGACCTTTCTTCCCCACAGCATCCAGGCCTTATGGCTTCATGCCTGGAATTTAGAAATCACCTTCTCCCTGACTAGTTGTCTCTGCTCTCCTCTTGATTTAGTATCAGGCCAAAGTCCTAAAACTACTTTTACTCCATTTCTTGAGAAAGTTTACAATATTAACATTATCTTCCCCCCCCCCCACAAAAAAAAATAGAGTCAACCAATTCAGAGACCAATGACCACAACTACAGCAAAGTTTTGGGGTTTTTGTCACTATACTAAAAAATGAGTCTGGTATCTCCAGGCCTGCCTTGCACTCTCTGGTTCACCACAGGCTTCACCACTCCCTATCGCCCCACACTTGACGGCTTCTCAAGCTATGAAAGCTGCCTCGCCCTGAAGACATTGACGCATGTGTGCTTGTTACTCTTGCCTAATGCAGCAGAATTAAATTTCTCTGTCTGGCTCTTCAATCATCTAAACATTGATGTCCTCCCCACATTCCACCTCCTTCCAGCCATGTTACATTTGATTTATTCCATTCCAGTAAGGCTGATCTCCAAAGCTATGATTTCCATTTCACAACCTCATACCCAAAAGCACATTTCCAGAGCTTCCCCTCCCATGAGAGGCTTTTGCTCCTCCCCTTCACCCAGCTGAACGTAATCACACTCCAGTCTCAGTTCATGAAGCTCTCTCTGCCCTGTAGCCGATACGGATTGCCCCAAGTCAGCACCATATAGCCCTCACCCCACTACCTGGGATGGACTGAGTCATCCAACCCAACTGGAAGCTTCCCACTGGCAGGCTGCAGCCGCTCTCCAGCTATACACATACAGCTCTAAACACATAGTGGGTATGACCTCAGGAAATACCTTCAAATGATTCATGTGTGTAATGAAGATAATAGATACGAAATAGTCTGCTCTAAGAATTTCCTCTCAACATAAAATGAAATTGCTGCTCTCTCTAACTTCTAGGACTCGGAGTTCCATCATATGCGCTTACAAACTCCAGGCAAGCTTGTGCAGTCTTCCCCGGGGCACTTTCTGAGCAAGTTGGGGAACTGGGTCACTGATCCTCCAGGCCCTTCCACCCAGCTGCATCTGTTGCACCACGTCAGGGCAGAGTGCCTGGAGGACACAGGACTCTTATCATTCGACTCAGCCCTGGCGGTAGCCCCAGTGGGCTCCATCTTACTCCCAACACCCCATGCCCTAACCCTGCCTTCAGCCTGACCTCTATGCCCCTCTGTCCTGTGCCCTTTGCTGGAATGCCCTTGATTCTTGTTACAAGGCCTTACTCAACTATAACCTCTTGTGAGAAGCCTTCCCCAAGACCCCATCAGCCAAATGGAGGCTGGCTAATCACCGCCTCCTTGGTGCCCCTCCCACCCTGTGGACCTGTTGCTCTTTGCTGGTGCCCCCCATCCACCAGGGCTAAGATTCTCCACTTTGCTTTCCCCCTACGAACGCCTCCTACACCACAACTGCTCACCCTTTTGCTGCTGAGTTTCTCAAAAACCCAATCTGAGTCTTCAGCAGGAATCTGGGAATCAGTATGAGAGCACGTTGGGGCCCTAAATTCACCCCCCACTCCACCACCCATCCCTCTGACAAAAAAATCACATATTTAAAATTGCTGAGCCCAAGATCTAGAACATAGTAGGTGGCTACAAAATGCTAATTGTTTTCCTTCCTTCTAATTGTAGGAAATACGAACTCTAACACGATGACTTCCCAGGCATTTTAAATAATAAAATATTTTCAGTCCAAGTAGATATTTAAATGTGTAAGATTCTGAGATCAATTTTCTTTTCACAGGAGTTAAGAAATGAAAAGGCCTGGAAGGGTTCACAGTGAAAACTCTTGGGGTTTTTTCTTTGTATACTCCAACTCAGCTGGCAGCTGAGCGCCTCAAGGAGGCTAAGGCCGTGCCTCTAGGTGCATTCTTGACTTCCCTCCTCTCTGGCCAATCAGCAGCCCCGAGTGACTGCCTAGAGGACCATAGGTCCAGTCGCCGATCAAGGCAGGCTGTACCACATCAGACCGCATGTGGACGTTCTCCACAGTAGAAGCAGGGGCTGTGGTGGGTGACAGTAAACGATTCAGCCAACTCTCCCTCAACCTTCCAGGAGGAGTCCCCGGATGGGGAGCAAATCTATATGCTGTGCACGCTACCTTCGTTTCCGTGGTCAGAATATTCAACAGACCTTCGATCGCCTTTCCTGACTTGGGAACCACTTCCGGTCTGAGGTCTCTTCTTGCAGTCGTTCCATGAAAAGTCTGATGCTATGTTCTAAATCTCCCCTTCCTTCCAACATATCACCACACCAAGTTACTGCACACACACTCCTATCCTCTCCATCTGAGAACAAATGCTCTTTTAAGTTCATCTTTTGGGGATTGAAAACAGGTTGCCCAAGCAGCCCTCAAGAGAGTGATCATTCCAAGGAAATTAGTCATGCAGCTATTAAGATTTAAATAAATTCAGCAAATAATTTTGACCCATCAGACCAGATTTTATCAAAACCCAGTTAGACTTCGATGTTTTAAAAATTATTTACACATGTGCTACCTCCAAAAACTGCGTGTAGTAATTCAATGTTAGTCTACCGTCAGCACAGTGACCTCCCAGTGTCACTTTTAAACCAACGCACTGCTGTGGGGAATTTAGTCAGCACACCTAATACTAGCCACTTCAGCATTATCTAGTTGCAGCGTATCCATTGTAAATGTTTTAATTTCCAGATTCTCACTCTGTGCCTTTTCACTATCTACTCAGTGTAGACTGAGGAATTTAATTAATTTTAATTTTATTTAAAGTTCAAATTTAATGTAATGTTCAGTTTACAATTAAGAGTATGTATAAATCATAATTTATAATGTATTCTAAAGTGAGTTATGACCTGGGGGTTATTATCTAATAAGCTACCTGTTTGGTCGAATTTACACTCTGGGGAAGGCAATGAGCCTTGACGTACAGGGGGCCAGCTCGGTGCAGAAGCTGGGTGAGGTGTGCTTTCAGCCTTCCCTCACTTGACCTTGCAATCCTTCTGAGTGGTGGGCATCATTAGGCAGTAATTCGGGGCCTCGTGGCAATCGGGATGTTGTGCTTGCACCCAGATCCCTTCCAGACATTTGCGGAGGTCTGTGTTTCCCGTGTATTCAGTGTGGCACATTGAATATGGTGCACATGCTGGGAAAAGTTGAGCGGCTGTCTTTTCTATTTAAGGGAATCTCCAAGCACATGCCATAAATTATCCTCTGCTCGGTTTTCTTCACTCGCACGGAGGAGTCCTTCTGGCTTGGCCTTGAGGCCACGTTGGTATGACAGGCAGGTGGCTGGGCAGTCACGTGCCCAACATGCAGCTTGCCCTCATCTCTGCCTGGGTAGTGGACAATACAGGGATAGTCAGTGCCTTTTCTTTTTTTTTAATAAAAGCATACTGAGAGTTTCAAGGATACCAAATTTTGCATAAGTCTTTCATCTTCCCAGGTCCGGTTTCCCTGGGAAGAACTATTTATGTACATTCTTCATGCCTCTTCCTCTCCACAGTGCCTCCCACACTCTTATCTTTAGGATTTTATTATTTTTCCATAAATTTTTTTAAATAAACAGAGGATTCTTCTAGCTTGGTCATTTCCCATCCGTACCCCTGAGTATGGAGGAGTTAATATCTCAAGAAGCCACAAAACAGCCACCCCTGGGGTGTGCTCGCCCTTTCAGTCCTTCCCACACCACTTAAGGCCTTTCCAGAATCCCACGGGGCGCCATGACTCAGCTCTGACATGAGCAGCCTAGTTGTTTTCCTGACCTTCAGCTCTCCTTCTCATTGGCCAGTATTCCCAATATACAAATAGTTGCATTTTAAGAATAGAGCAAACTTCTTGTCCTCGGTTTGACATACTAAACTACTGGCAGAGATGTATTCTCGGAACAGCTTTTTAAAGTCTGTCTGCAAACAACACCAAGATGAAACGTGTCTCCCAAGCCTGCATGGGGATGGCGCTTCTTGGCAGGAGAGGTCCTGCAGGCCGGGAAGATCACAGCCTGGGCTGCAACCCGTCAGGAGGTCTAGACAGCGGCTTCTAATTCTGGAAGAGTGGGCCATTAGCAGAGCCAACAAATGACATGATGGTAGACCCATCTATTGTGGACGCAACTAAGTAAGTAAGATATATTTATGAATTCAAAACGGCTGAGTCATTCTTTAAATCAGAATTAAAAATCCAAACCAGCAATATTCAAAAAGTTTCTCCTTTTAGTTTAATTTAATATATATGAATGAAATATATTTTACAAAGTGAAAAGAGTTTCTTTGCATAATTAGCAAATGACAACACTGTTGTTGTTGAACAGTCTGCACAGATAGACACGGTGTAACTGAATCAAGTCGCTTCCTGTACCTTCGCTTTGCTGGGTTCCAAGTTGCCTCGTTTGTGATCCTATTGCGGTATTCTTTGGAACAGAGGAACGCTTCTCTCTTGGCCTGACACTCACTTCCAGCCACGTTATGGGTGTGATTTAAAAACGGTTCAGGAGGAGAAATGCTTTCCTTCCCACACTCGTGCTTGCGGTGACAGCACATATGTTAACTCTTTCTAGTTTTGGACGAGAGTGGGTGAACATGATACTTACTGCTAGCCAGATTCTGTGCATTTTTTTTTTTTAGCAATTGATTTAACAAACATCTTCTCATAGTTGCATGATGCATCTGCAGGTGGAAAGAGTAACAGCCTATGATTTTATACTGACAGGAAATTTTTACATGAAAAAATCATCATTGTGAATATGGAATGAAATATTATACAGCCAATAAAATAAGGTTTATAAAAAGAGGTATGTAAATTTATATTTAAAATAAGAAAAAATTTTATATATAACAGTAGGAAAAATGTGAAATAGTCTATAAATATACACAGCTGAGATTACATTATATATATAATTATATGACTTTTATATGCAACTAGATATGTGTGTATATCTATTTACATATATAAACAGTAATTATGTCTAGTAGGAAGAGCAGAACGAGTTTCACTTTTAAATATGTTTAAAAGTCAATTTATACGTATAAAAATATATTCTTGTAGTTTCTGAGTTTTTATGAGAACATCTTATTTTTCTAAGCAAATAAAAATTTCAAATAAAATATATTTATTTCTACAATCCCATTAGCAATACAGAAACAAACCAAAATTGCCTGGTTCTCTAATCTGGAGACCATTTTAGCCTTTCAGTTATTCCATTCACAATCACATGGAACGGAAAAGAGAGAGGTTTCCCCAGAGGCTCAGGAAACCCTCTCTTCCCTGTGACTTACAGCCTTTAAAATCACGCTACAGAGCCCTGTAGTGCTGGGGGACAACGGGAGCTTCCGTTGCTGTGAAAGTTTCCCTTTTCCACATTCTACTGCATTTTAGTGTGTTATAGCAGCCACCGTAAATGAGTTGATGCTACATTTTCTGTTGCCACCACAGTTGCTTGAAAAGTGAGAGGCTCAGTCAATTCAACACACAAATGCCACTTGTCAGATGCCACTGAGGGGTCCAGCACCAGGCAAAGTGAAGGTGCACAGATGCGAGAGCAGGAAGCCACTGGACAGTCTGAGGGCCAGCTGGCTGCAGAGCACTATTTTTGCATACGATTTTTACAAAATCCTTATTATCTCCTTTAGAGGGTAGATATTGTTCCCTAAGTATTTGAGCAAATTAACTTAGTTGCAAGAATATGCTCATCTTGACTTAACAAGCAAAACTCCTCTGGTTTGCTTTCTCTGGTTCCCAAATAGCAACCCAAATCAAAGAAACCTCAAATCCTTGACCTGTGTGTGTTGTTTTATTTTGCTTTTCATTCTTGGGAAAGTGTACTTGGTGCAAATGCATGACAGAAAGCATCCCAAATATGTCCCAATAGAATGTGACCCAACACTCCCTTTGTCCCTGTCTGTGATGCCTAAGGTTGCGTTTCTGCCCTCTTCTCTCTGCATCTGTTTTAATTCACCATCAGCTGGAAGGAAGGAAATGAGTACAGGGAGAGGGAACAATGAACACACTGTAATTTTTACAATACACCAGCAGTAATATTGTGACAAACAGTTCAACAGCGTAATTCAGTGCCTCCAAACACTCAAGTATAGTGGAGAACAAGATCTGTATTTCAAGAGCTAACAAGTGATTTAGGGCATCCAGGGCTTGAGCACCCTACATACCCAATAATCATGTGCTGAATGAACAAACTAAAGAACGAATGAATGTGTGAATGAGTGAAATCAAATAGTCTCTGAGGGCTGGGTAGTAACAGTGGCCCAACAAACACAAGTTTATTTCCTCTCCAGGACCACAAAGTCCTCCTTGCGTTAGCTCAAAATTCCAGAATATTTTGCTCTCACAGCCCTTTTAAGTCAAGATGTACTTCTGCCATGGGTACCAGGGAGGAGTGGGCTCAGAGCTGTCCCCCAGCAAGTGCTTCCACCCAAAACTGACATACATCCCTCGCTCTGCAAGCCCACAATGAACTCCCAGGAGGCAGAGCTCAATCCTTTGCCTAATTTTTGGGAGAACCAGATACTGGTGAAAACCTTTCATGCCTAGCACACAGATCTTCTAGAATCTAGTCAGGAATCAACATCGCCTCTCCCTGCCTTTAGATACTGGGATTTCCTTCTCCCCCTCGATAAAGAGGAAGTCAGCTCCTCTGCTCTCGCACGCTCGCAGCTGCACGGCTGCTCCCAGTGGCGGTCCAAGCCAAGGCTTTACAATATTGTATTGACCTCGATTAATAATCAAATCCTGGAGACAGGGAGCCCACTAATCAGGTAGGTTTTATCTTGGCTGCACAGCACTGGATGTCTAAGGAGGAGGTGCTACAGTATAACAGAATTCGAACCCCAGCTCTGCATCACAATTGGATGAATGATGTCGGAAAGTGTGCCCCTCTGTCAGGTAGAAATGGACTCAAGGTCATTCTGCATATACAGTGAGGACAGCTACTGATTCTCTCTCAAGTATCCTCCCATTTCTATTTCTTTACTCAATATTCTCTCAAGACCATATAGTTCCTCAAGAAGTGATAATACCATGCCTGATCACAATAACAACAAATACTTATACAGTAATAGTATTAGATGCCAGACACTGTTCTAACTATATTACATACATTACTCATTTACTCTTCACATCAACACTTTGAGGAAAGTACTATTGTTGGCTCTATTTCATGTGAGCAAACCGAGGCACAGGAAAGTAAAAGAACTTGTCCAAAATCAGGCTGCTAGTAAGTAGTGGACACCAAATCCAGACCAGGGCAATCTGGCTCCAGAGACCCCAGTCTCTTTGCCTGCACACTGGAAATGCGTCAGGATGCTTTACGCCGATATCAATAGCTCCCAAGACAGGATCATTATTTCCGTTTACAAGGGCAGATCTTGCCCAAGGTCACCCACCAAAGCCGAGATCTGAACCTGGCATTGAACACAACTGCACAGCCAAGGGTGTTTCCACTTTTCAAGCTGCCAATTGCTTTGCTGTCCTAAGACCTACAGACCAAGTTGTTTTTTCCAGTTGTATTTATGCCAACAGGAACAATTTATTTCTTCCCATACGGCCTCTCTTTTCATTTCATTTCACTCTCCAGGCCTCTTACAAGGAGCTTGCATCCCGGACAATGGCTTTCTTGGGTCATGCGAATGTTGCTTACTGCCTCTGACCTTGCTTTGAAGACCTCCTTGTCTACCCTGGATTCTTAGCTCTCCTCAGAAAAGCTATTTAATTCAGAGACTCTCCCCCAAAGAAACTTGAGTCGCTGAAAGCTGACGCTCAGATTTCCTGTTACGAACCAGATTCTATATTCTCTGGGTGCTAATTTGCCCTTGAGGTTTCCTAGCAGGTATACACACCTGAGCTCAGGGACTGAAGCCTCCCCTTTCCCAGGTGGGATCTACCGTTGGCCACATATTTCACACAGAAGTTGAAGGGAATCACCCATTCCTCTTCTCTGTGGACAGCTGGAGAGTGGGCCTGGACAGATGGAACAACATGAGACAGAAAACCTCAGGGCACGCCACGTCAGTGGAAGATGATTTCAATGACTGGGCTAGCGTAGGACTTTGATGAGCCTCTCATTAACTGGTTGACTTTCAACCCAAGTTTTACCTACCATGTCTTTTTCCTTATAGCAATGTGGAGCCATTGCCATCATTGGCACATCAGCTTTTGATGAAATATGCAGGATAGCTAGAAGCTAAGCAGCATAATTGAATTCACAACTACTTGCTACAGGATTATAATTTAATGGGAGCATTATAATTTACTAAATACCATTACAGTGACATCAGATCCTATTAACCAAAAAATGGAATAGCCGTATGCAGCAATTTTTCTTTACTATTCATAGTAGTTTATTATTGGGTGCTTACCTCTAGACTAGATGGATGTTATCTTTTTGGCTTCCATCTTCAAATATCTTAAAAATAAGTCAAATTCAAGTACCTTCAAATTTAGTACCTCTAAAATCTTGTACCTCCAAATTGAAGTCCAATTTCTAAATGTCCCCTTTAAAAAATCACATTCATCACATAGATGAGAGCTCCCAAAAGAGCTTCTATTTGTATAAACCAATAAACAATAAGAAATATATATGGAGGTTCAACTATGTCCCAGTTATCCAGGGCCGGATGCATGCTGTGCATGTGTGGAGGAGGAACGGGAGTGCAGGGTTGGGTGTGTGTATCCTAAATGGACCAATGGTCCTACAATGGAGGTATTATTACCTCTGCTTTAGAGATGAGTAAATGGGAGTTCAGAGAAGTCCAGGGCCATCCCATTAGCTAGGTGAGGAAGCCAAACCCAGGGCCCAGTTCTCTCTGACACTAGAAGTAGCTGTTCTGTCTTAGTCTACTCGGGCTGTCATGACAAAATCCCATGGCCTGGGTGGCTTAAATAACAGACATTCTTCTCACAGTTTTGGAGACTGGGAAAGCCAGGATGAAGGTGCTGGCAGATTCAGTACTTGGTGAGGGCCTTCTTGGCAAGCAGATGGTTGCCTTTTTGCTGTGTTCTCTCGTGGTGAAGAAAGGAAGCTCTGGTGGCTCCACCTCTTCTTATAAGGGCCCTAATCCATCAGACCCTCATCTAAACCTAAGTATTTCCCAAAGGCCTACCTCCCAATACCATAACATGGGGGGTTAGGGCTTCAACATATGATTTTTGGGGAGATACAAAAGTTTAGTCCGTAACAACCTGCTCTGTGGGATTTCTCCAACCCCAATGTAGACAAAACAGTTAATATTTTTCAAGACCTGCATGAACCCATCCTAATGGGTGATTTCCTGCCAACATCATTGATTAATGACCAAAATGGTAGATGTCCACAAAAATGGTCAACTAGTTAAAGGCAGTGGGCATCTTGCCCCTCTAAGCACCTAGGTTGGGGTGAATTTCTGCTTCCTCCATTCCAAGGGAAGAGTTCTAAGGTTTCTATAGGGGAGCCACTTGTTATGAGAAGTAACTACTTTTAGTCAATATTCTCATCTGTTAATATACACAGTGATATACTCTTAGAACTACCGAGATTTGGGTTTTTTATTATTCCTTTTAGAACTAGGAGCATTCTAAATACCTGCTCCTTGTGTTTATCACAAACCTAGCATGATTTCCTTGAGAGTCTGATCAAGTGCATGTTTAGAGGGATGCTCTCTTCTTTCCCAGCTATTATCAAGCTTTCCCACAACCCTCTTCCACTTCCTTTTCCGACAGGCCCCAGGCTTGAAAAACTGCAGGCACATACCTGGGGTCAAAGGAAGTATATTTTCAATAGTGTTAATCTCAATACAGCCACAGCTGGAGTAACATGCACTTTGCTTCCAAGGCTCTGAGGCAACATGGGAAAATACACGTAACCCAAGTATCCTCATGCCATCTCAACTTGGAATTAAAAATGGGCTCAAAAAGAAGAAAAATGGGGTGAGGTTATCAGTAAAATTTATACTGCTTGGGCTGTAAAATTTGCATTGCTCCTACTCCACAAAGCAGGAGTTATCCCCCTGAAAAAATCCTCTCTGTTATTTCTGGAAGACCTCGGGGGTCCTATATTAGCTTTTAAACAAGTTCTGTTGCCCACAGGTGTTAGTCACCATTGTCTTCCTCTCAGGTACCAAGCAGCCTTTATGACAACCTGCTGAGGCCTGTCTGGAAAACTGTGTGAAGCAACACATCACGTGTGGGGTCACCGAGTCCCAGCCAAGGCAGCAGCTACCACGGGAAATCCAAAGAAGGACGTGGTTTCAGAAATCTCTCACATACAGTGTCAGGACCCAGCATTTCCCTCTGGAACAGGGCAGGCACCATCCCATCTGCATCTAGGAGCAGATCCCCATTTCTCAGCCAGGATTTTCCATTCCACGTGCCTCTCTTGCAGACCCTCTGGCATTCACAGATACCCCCTTCTTGCTATACTGGTCACAGCTCTTACCTCTGAAGCACGTTACAAATACACACATGCATCATTACTCACCCTGCCCTCATACTTTGTCCTACTTGCCTCACAACTCACAGAGCAGCCAGGGTGTCTTGTCTTCTAGGAACCGCCCCTGTCCGCCTGTTATCTATGCTCCATTCCCGCCACCCTCTGGATGGGGCACTGCTTGCTGGGCCTGCTGATGCCCCCATCGACTCTGCCAACAGCTTCTGAGCCAGCCAGCATGCCTGGGTCCTGCACCAGGAGTAGGAGAACGCTCCTCCCCACCTCAAGTAGCACTTGATCAGTGAGCCTCTGTGCCAGGCGTCCTGGGCCCCAAGGTTGCCCTGACTACAGGGTCTTCTTACTCACCACATAGCTCAGGAAGGTCCATGAGGCTGTGCCACAATAGAATTTTCCACACAGGCAACATGCTATCCTCTCTTCTGTCTTGCACAGTTTCTGTTTTACCAAGATTATTCTAGAAGGTCTGTATACCATGTACTAGGGTGGGGAAGAGGGGACCAGCACAACCAGTGAAGGGAAATTACAAGGACAGATATGTGTGATGTGGTAGAAATGAAGATGAAGGGTAGAGGCAAAACCCATTTTAAGGACACACAAACTTGGCTTAAACTCTGGCCCTGCTGCCGGCTCCCTGTGCGCCAACAGCCAAGTTGCTTGAATTTTATGCCCTCAGTTTCTCCCTCCATGGCATGATGGGGCTGGACCCAGATGACTTTCACATGCCATAGAGTTCTGGCAGTCTAGGACCTTGAACCCGAGATAATGTCTTTAGAAGAACAGAGATAAAACGAAGTCATGATTAAAGTTTGATATAACATTAAACTTGAACCCAGATAAAGGCTCAAGTATAAATAGTGGAAAAGTGTCATTTCAAATCAACAGAAAATAATTCTTTAACCAGTAAACGATGTCAAACAAGTTATTTGGCAAGAGTGAGAAGAAAGCAGGGTCTTTAGCTTCTTATTTCAAACTGTTTCCAACAGGATTACAGGTTTAAAAAAAATTAAAACAAGACAACAAAAGAACTGCACTAGAAGAAAATGTGGTATTTTATACCCTTTAGGCAGAGACAGATTTTCTAAATAAGCCTGAATAATAAATACAAATAAAGGAAAAATTACATATTCAACTTCAAATGCAGGTTTTATGTATATAAATATTTTTATACAGCAAAATAAAGCAACAAACATCTTAAGACAAATGGCAAACTAGAAAAAGTGTTTTCCAGGCTTATGTTACTAGTCAAAGAGCTAACGTCTGCACTACACAAAGCCCCAGGCTTCCCCATCCGACAGTCCCAGGACCCGCTCATGGTCTACTTTCTGTGAAAGTGTGAAAGATGCCCCCTGGAGTGGTGCAATGTATAAGCTTGAAGATGGAAAAAAAATTTCTCTCCGGGAAACAATGTCTTCAGAAAACATTTGGTGAGAAAGATGAGGCTGTTGTCTGGGCAAGGCCCAGATGGGCTGCAGGGAGGCCATGGGGTCAACGAGCGGTACACGAGAAATGGAGAGGGATTTCGGGGCAGAGGTTGAAAGAAAGAGAGATGAAGAGGTTGAGGAGAGAGGGCTGAGCAACATGGCAGAATACTTGAGCACAAAGGGAAGAGTCATTCAGGGAACATCCCCAGCATTGGAAGCAGCCAAGAGACTGTTGAGAAGATGGAAATCTAACGCGTGATCTTAAATTGCTTGCTGAGCTCTCATGTGAGTCGTTGTTGCTCTAATATGACCCCCACCTCATCTTCCCAACTTTGGGTAGAGCAGGCTGCGGCCCACCATGGAGTCAGCGGTGCTCTGAGAGCCCAGATGTGGAGTGTTCTCCAGCTCCATGAAGCGCAGAAAAACCCAGCGCACACAGGAGGTGAAGCAGAACATAGGCAGTGAGAATCTAGAGGAAGCAGGAACACAGAGCACTAAGTGACCAGGGGACATGTGTCCTCCCCAGCCACCAGCTTCAAGATTCCCAAAGATATTGTAAGGGATCAGTAACAGGGAGGGAAAAGCCAAAGCTTATGGAAACCTTAAAGGACAAGACGACTCTTAGCAAACTGGAAAAGTTACAGGCATTGAGGGGCAGATACCTAGTTTTCATATGAAAGAAAATATCCAACCACACTAATATCAAAAAAAATTCAAATTAAAGGAAAGATACTCTTAGCTAATATTATTGTCAAAATCCAGGTGTGTTTATGGAATAGCTTATATTCCCACCAGGCAAAGAGAAAGGAGCTTGTCATACACGGGGCATTAAGTAGACACGTCAGGAGGATAAGACATTAGAAGTGGGACTAAACTAACCCCAGACTAAAGTCTGAGGAATCACCTTTACAAGGCTTCAAAACTAGTCTCATGGGACTTTTGCTTTCAGGAAGACAGAGTAGGCATACTTTACCCTATTCCTCCCACTAAGAACAACTAAAACCCTGAACATCATACGAAAGACAAATAGAAGAAGACTCTGAAAAGTAGAGCTAAGACAGATTAGCTAGGGACACTGGGACCCAAAGACTGACACCACAGGAAGCTCCCTGGGTTTTCACATTGCCTCCTATGTTCCAGACTCAGAGCTAGAGGGGCGGGCAACACAGAAATGCCGCCAGGTGCAGATAAAAAGAGGCCCCCCCAGTATGTTCTTTCTAGTCAGAGGTAGAAGGAAGAGGCAGCATAGAAAGACAGAAAACTTTTAGATACTACCTGCTCTACTGCAGTCAAACACACCAAAAATGTTGTGATCCCACTCCCACCCACACCAGCAAAGGCCAAGTGGAGGAGCCAGACCTCCATCCTTGCCAGGCTGTAATCAGGTTCCCACAAACCCTCCCTAGGGAAGTATTGAGAAGGAGAGACTAGGGAGCCAGGACTCTCATCCCCCCAGGTATAATGAGCCCTTCCCCCTCTGCCCCTGCCCCTCAGTGTCTGTCAGTGAAGACCATGTGGGGAGCCTAGACTTCCACCCCACCCAGCAGTAGTAAGGTGCCTCTCCCCTTCACTACAGGGGTGGCATCAAAGGAGGCCTTGAATACAGTCAGGGATTTTACAAGTGCTCAGTGATAAAGAAGCCACCTGCCCAAGGTGTCAGATGAGGCCACAAGAGGAGCAGTAATGAGGCATTTCTAACCCTCTCATCCTGGATGTTATCAGTGGAGCCCCAGCAAAGAGCCGGAAATTCCACCCTCAGGAAGAATGAGAAGACCCCGCCCCTCACAAGTCTTAGAGGCTGAGTGGGGATCCTGGACTTCTACACCCACCTGAGAGTAATGTGGTGACATTGCTCCCCTACCCCTAGAGGATAGTGCTAGAGGAAGCCAAACAAAAGAGAAGGTTGAAATAAGATACAGGGTCTCAAAACTTAATATTCAAAATGCCCCAGTTTCCATCAAAAATTATTTGTCAAACTAAAAAACAGGAAGATCTATAACTGAATGAGGAAAAAAGTCAACAGACTCCAGCACCAAGATGACACAGAAATTAGAATTACTCTGATAAAGATTTTAAAGCAACCATCAGAGAAATGCTTCAAAAAGCAGTTACAAACAGGCTTGAAATGAATTAAAAAGTTGAAAGCCTCAGCAAAGACATAGAAGATATAAAAAGGAACCAAATGGGAATATGTTAACTTAAAAAAAGAATAACTAAAATAAAGAATTCAATGGATGGCATCATTCATAGAACAGAGGGGAAAGAGGAAAAGAAATCAGTGAACTTGGAGGTAAAATGATAGAAGCTACCCATTCTGAGCAAGAAAGAAGATATACTGAAAAAAAGTTTAAAAAAGAACAGAGCTGCAGTCACCTAAGGGACTATAAAATAATATTTAACATTCATGTCATCATTAAAAAATGGGCCGAAGACCTTAACAGACACTTAACCAAAGAAAATGTCACATAAGCATATGAAAAGATGCTCCACATCATATGTCACCAAGGCAATGCAAATTATACTACAATGAGATACCACTACACATCTATTACAATGGCCAAAATCCAGAACAATGATGACACCAAATGCTGGTGAGGATGTGGAGCAAGAGGAACTCTCATTCGTTGTTGATGGAAATGCAAAATAGTACAGTTAATTTGGAAGACAGTTTGGTGGTTTCTTACAGAACTAAATGTATTCTTACCATACAATCCAACAATCGCACTCCTTGGTATTTACCCAAAGGAGCAAAAAATCTATGTCTACACAATAACCTGTGCATAGATGTTCATAGCATCTATATTCATAATTGCCAAAACTTGGAAGCAACCAAGATGCCCTTCAGTAGGCGAATGGGTAAAACAATTGCGGAATATCCAGAATGGAATATTATTCAGCACTAAAAAGAAATGAGCTATCAAGGCTTGAAAAGATATGGAGGAACCTTAAACACATATTCCTAAGTGAAAAAAGCCAATCTGAAAAAGCTACATACTGTATGATTCCAACTATATGACATTCTGGAAAAGGCAAAACTATGGTGACAATAAGAAGATTTGTGGTTGTTTGTGCAGATGGGGGAAAATGAAAAGGCAAAGCTGAGAGAATTTTTAGAGCAGTGAAAATACTCTGTATGGTATTAAAATGATGTGTAGGTGTCATTAGACATTTGTCCAACCATAGAGTGTAGGACAGAAAGAATGAATGCTAAGGTAAACTATGGACTTTGGATGCTTGTGATGTATCAGTGTGGGTTCATCCTTGGTAAAAAATGTAACAGTTTGGTGAGTGTTGTTGATAACGGGAGAGATTATACACATGTGGGGACAGTGGGTATATGGGAAATTTCTGCACCTTCCTCTCAGTTTTCTTGTGAACTTAAAACCACTCTAAAAAAACAAAGCCTTAAAAACAAAAAGGAATGAAGTGGGAAGTGTCAGTCTAACCAGCTTCGAGACTTATTATGGCTGCAGTAATCAAGACTGTGTGGTGTTAGTGGGAAGAAAGAGAGAGAGAGACCCACAGACGTGTGGAACATAATACAGACCCCCTTGTCTTACACAAAAATAACTCAAAATGTAGCATGGACTTAAATGTAAAATGTAAAACTATAAAAATTTTAGAAAAAAATAGGGGAAAAATCTTTCAGAATCTTAGGGTAGGCAAAGAGCACTTAGACTTGACTCCAAAAGCACAATCCATAAAAGAAATTTATAAATTCAGCTTTATCATAATTTAAAACGTTTGCCCTGCAAAAGACTCTATTAAAAAATGAAAAGGCAAGCTACAGAGAAGGCCAAAATATTTGAAAATCACATATTCAACAAAGGGCTACTCTTTAGAATATAGAAACAACTCTCAAAACTCAACAGTAAAGAAACAAGCTAATTAGAAGATGTATAAAAGACATGAACAGACATTTCACTGTAGAAGATATGCAGATGGCAAATAAAGACAGGCAAAGCTATTCAACATCATTATCTGTTAGGGAAATGCAAAATAAAATTACTCATCTGAATGGCTAGGACCTTTAGAAAAGTGACAACATCAATGCTGGCATGGACGTGGAGTAACTGTTATCACTCATATGTTGCTGGTGGCAAAGTAAAATGGTACAGCCAGTCTGAAAAAGATTGGCAGTTTTTTAAATAGTTAAACATGCAAATACCATACATCCAGCAATTGCATTCCTGGGGATTAATCCCAGATAAAATTAAAACTTATGTTCACTCAAAACCTGTACGTAAACATTCATAGCAGCTTTACCCACAATAGCCCAGATCTGGAAACAACTCAGATGTTCTTCAACAGGTTAAATAAACTGTGGCACATCCATATCATGAAATACTACTCAGCAATAAAAAGGAACAAACTATCGATACACATCACAACTGAGATGAATCTCCAGAAAATTCTGCTGGGTGAAAAAAGCCAATTCCAAAAGATTATATGCTGTATGATTCTATTTATATAACATTTGAAAATTGCAAAATTATAGAAGTGTAAAGCAGATTACTGGTTGCCTGGGGTTAAGGAGGGGGCATGGTTGGCAGGCAAATGGGTATTCTACCAAGAGCCACACAACAGATGGTGAGGGAGCAGTCTTACTGTATTGATGTCCACATTATGTTTGTGATATTGTGCTGTGGTTTTTCAAGATGTTACCTTTGGGAGAAACTGGGTATAGAACACATGGAATCCCTTTGTACTGTTTCTTCTTGCACATGAAGCTATAATTATTTCAAAATAAAAAGTTTAATTAAGAAATAGAATGTGAATAAAATTAAAGAAGCCTTTGGCATAAATTTTAATGAAAGATTAAAGAAATAAAATACAAAAATTAATCTGCATTATGTAAAACTCTATTGCATATTATACCTGAAGTATACAAAGAAATCCGCCTGCATTTATGATGGCAAGTCACTAAAAACATAACATATGGTTCCAGTCAAAAGAAGAAATGAGCCTCAAAGTAATACCAAGTGATACCAACTAATCTAATGACATACAAAAACAAAAATTCATCATTATTAAAAACACACACAAAACCAAAACACAGCAAACAACAACATGACATTTACAATACATGGCATTATTAAAAAGCTACTAGGCTTGTAAAAAAGCATAAATTTTTCCATAATCAGAAGAAATAAAAAATAGAAACTCACTCAGACATGAGGAAACTAGTGGATTAATAAGTTAAAAAGAGAACATAATTTTATTCCAAACGTCCGAGAAGGCAGAGGAAAGCATGACCATGATGAAAAGGGAAATGATCTAATTTACAGAAAAAAAAAACTAAGTGAAACGTTTATAAATAAAAAGTATTTCAAATTAAAAATAAAAACACTGGATTAAGAGCAGATTAGACATAGAATAAGAAAAGACAAGTGAATTTAAAGAAATAGCAGTAGAAATTATCCCAAATGAAGGACAGAGAAAAAAGAATGAAAAATTAAACAAATTATCAGCAAACTGTGGGACAATGTCAAGTTCTCCAGCATTCATGTAAGTGGAGCACTAGAAGGACTGGAAAGAAAATGGAGAGAAAAATTTTTGCAGAAATATAGACAAAGACTTTTATATCAAATTTGATGAAAACTGTAAATCTATAGATCCTAAAAGCTTAACAAACCCAGGCAAAAGAAATGCAAGGGATAATACGTGAAGTTAAAATTTTCTGAAAATGAGTGATGAGAAAATCTTTCAAAAACAAGATAAAAAGGATACAATAAACTAAAAAGGGCAATGATACGAATTACAGCAGATATCTCACCAGAGACTATGCAAACCAGAAGACAATGGAGAGACATATTTTAAAATATTGAAAAGCTGCTAATCTAGAATTTATCCAGCATTTCAAAAGCGAAGATAAAATAAAGATCTTTTTGAGACAAAATATATAATTCACTATCATCAGACTTGCACTACAAGAACTTTAAGAGGTGTTTCTTCAAAAAAAATAATATTAGATGAAAATTTAGACATATAGGACAGAATAAAGAGTGCTGAGAATAGTAAACATGTAGACTGTTATAAAAATACATTTTAATTATTTTTTAATGTATAAAAAAATTGTTTAAAGCAATAATAATGATACTTGTGATAATGATGTATTGTGAGATTTATGGCATATGTAGGACTAAGAGGTATGACAATAATATCACAAGAAAAAAGGTGTTATTGGAAGTACACTGTAATAAGATTATTATACTAAAACTGAAGTGGTAAAATATTTGAATAGGGACTGAAATAAATTAAAATTTCATAATGTTAACTCTAGAGCAACTAACAAAAAATAAAAGAGGAACAACTAATAATCTAGCAGTACAGGTAAAATGTAGTCATAAGAAGGAGCCAGCCCAGTGGCGCAGTGGTTAAGTTTGCACGCTCTGCTTCCATGGCCCAGGGTTCACCGGTTCGGATCCCAGGTGAGGACCTGTGTACCACTTATCAAGCCATGCTGTGGCAGGTTTCCCACATATAAAATAGAGGAAGATGGGCACAGATGTCAGCTCAGGGCCAATCTTCCTCAGCAAAAAGGGGAGGATTGACAGCGAATGTTAGCTCGGGGATAATCTTCCTCAAAAAATAAGAGTAGTCATAAGAAAATTCAATGAATCCACAAAAGGAAGCAAGTAGGCAAAAAAGTAATAAAGAACAGATGGAAAAATAGATAAATAGCAAGAGTAGACTTAATCTCAAACATATTCATTAGTACAGTAAAAGTAGATGAACAAAACTCCTCAATTAACGACAGATACTGTTAGACTGGATTAAAAGAAAAAACAAGGCAAACATAGTATATCAATAATCTAAGTTAAACATAAAAACAAAGATAGATTAAAAGTAAAAAGATTTAAAAAGTCTAAATGCAAACATTAATCAAAAGAAATATGGAGTGGTTATATTAATATCAAAGTGGTACTTCAAAACAAGGATTATTACCAGAGATAGATAGGGACATACCATAATAATAAACAGCCTACAAAAATCCTAAATGTGGGGCTGGCCCTGTGGTCTGGTGGTTAAGTTTGGCAGGCTCCACTATGGTGGCCCAGGTTTGCTTCCCAGGCACGGACCTATACCACTTGTTGGTGGCCATGCTGTGGCAGCAACCCACATACAAAATAGAGGAAGATTGGCACAGATCTTAGCTCAGGGGGCCAATCTTCTCCAGCAAAAGATAAAAATTTAAAAATCCTAAATGTGTAGGCATGTAATAAAAATGCTTCAATGGGCATGAAGCAGAAACACAGAGCTAGAAGTTGAAGTAGACAAATCCTTAATTATGGTTGAAGATTTCAACAACTCCTTCTCAGGAATTGCTAGAGCAATTCAAAGAAAATTAAGCATTTGGAAAACCTGAGACCCAATTGACCTAATTGATCTTCATAAAATGCTCCATTCAACAACACGCTCCTGAGGTCACATGGAATAGTCAAACGACAGATCATACAATAAGCCATAAAGTCAGCCTCAAAAATTTTAAGGGGATTGAAATCATGCAAAGTAACTTCTTTGACGACAATGAAATCAGTAACAGAAAGACACATGGAAGATCTTCAGAGACTTGGAAATCATAACCAACCCAGGAGTCAAAGTAAAAACTAAAGAGAAATTAGAAAATATTTTCAACAGAATGAAAATTAAAAATCAACATAATAAACTTGCTGGATTTCAGTTTACAGCTATAGCAATGTTTAAAGAAAACTTTAGAGCATTAAATGCTTGTATTAGAAAGGAAGAAAGGTCTTAAATAAAATGATCTCACTTTATACCTCAAGAAACTAGAAAACTAAGAACAAATTTAACTCAAATAATACGAGGAAAGGATTTTTTTAAGCAGAAATCAACAAAATTAAAAACAGAGAACCGAAAAAGAAAATCAGTGAAACTAAAAACTGGTTTATGAAAATATCAATAAAATTGATAAATCTCTAGCCAGACTGATCAGAAAATAAAGAGAAAATATGTGAAATATCAATACCAGGAATGAAAAAGGAGACATTACTACAGATCCTCTAGATAAGGCAAAGATAATAAGGAAATATTGTGAATCACTTCATGACAATAAATTCAACAACTTAGTTGAAATGGAAAAATTTCTTGAATCATACAAATTGTCAATATTTAAATGAAAATAAACAGAATATTTGAAACTGATATATTTATAAAACTCTCTACTTGAAGCCCTATATTTAAATTGTAGATGAAATTGGATTTACAGTTGAAAAACTTTCCCACAAATGAAACCCCAGGCTTGGATGGTGGCATTAGTGAATCTAAAAAGCATATAAGGAAAAGATAATATCAATTCTACACAAACTCTTACACAACATAAAAAAGAACAGAGTACATCCCAATTCATTTTATGAGGCCAGCATTCCTAAAACCAGACAAAGGCATTACCCAAAAAAATACCAACTTTTTGGTAGTAGCCCTCATAAACATAGACATAAACAAAGACCCTCCTTCCATGCAACTTTCTAAAGTTTTCCTAGAATTGATCACTTCTTCTTAGTCACATTTACAACTTTCTGTCATTTATTATAAACTGCTGTTCACACATGTGCCTCTGGCAGAGAATTTCAGGGTAGTTGCCCAGCTCTTGCATGTAGAGTTGCCTGGTAAATATGCCTGTCATTCTTTTGATGCTAAGCCACAGGTGTATGTTAGGTTTCCTTGACGATGAGGTGTTTCCTGTAAGTACAGTCTGACTTAGGTTTAGATTCGTGGCCTCAGCTGGACCCCTGGGGCAGCCTCCGTTTTGTGGATCCCAGTATACAAATTAATTTTACCAGTATGTAAGTATGTAGATCTTTTTCCTTGTGTTTTTCATCTTCCCTCAAGGTGTCACATTTGCTTTCCAAGCAAGAAGCAGGAAGGAAGAAAACGAAAGTGGAAAAGAAAGAGCACTGTATCAGGAAAGCAAAAGCTTTTCCAGAACTCTCAGCTTCCAAGTCTCACTGACTGCAATTGTGTCATATGGCAGCCCTAGCAGAAATGGCGTCTGGGTGAGTATTTTCAGCTGGGAACATTGCAGCCCATGCAAAACTGAGATTCAACTAAAAAGCAGAAGACAAAATGAATATTGAGTAGGTCACCGGCAGCGTCAATCACAGTTGTCCATTTCTAGTTTTTATAACATTGCCATCAGATAATATCTGAACCATTTCTACTTTCAGAACTTTGTTTTCATTGTGGCTTAACATATGATCAATCAATACATATCTATTTCACGTCTTGAATAATTTGACTTTCTATACTTTTACTTGTTTTTATTTACTTGATATATTGTAAGCTAAGAAAGGTAAATTAAAGTTTACTTGTTCTTTTGTGTTTTCATCTGTTTATTTTCTGTTTTAATGAGTTTTTCCATATTTTGTGCATTAACATTCAGGATAGACCTTCATTGTAGGTTGTAATCTTTATCAGTACACAGTGTTTATCTTTAATAGTTTTTACTTTTAGTTAAAACTTGCTAGACATGAATTTTACAACTCTGCCTTATTTTTATTTTTATTTGCATTTCCTGGTAAATCACCACCTCTTCTATTAAAGTTATCCTTTGTATGTCTTTGTTTGGATATATTCCATAAATACTCACATCTTCTCTCCCCACTCAAACTCAATGTTTTGGCAGTTTATTATTAGCATATTTTATGTTTACATTCTGTTTTCTAATCATACTCTCCAGTTACTCAGCTTTGCGTCTCATTTCAGTGAATTCGATGCTGTCACCAGTCTTCTCCTTTCCTTTCTTCCGTTCTCATTTCCTCCTTCTCTCTCGTCGCTTCTCTTCCTCCTGCCTCGTCCCCTTTCTCTCCTTCCCTTCCTCCTGCTCCTCCGTCTTCATCTAAAATCTCTAGTGATCTCCTGCTTGCCTACAGCTTATTCTCTCACAGGCTTTTTGAGGACTACTGGGGACTATACACCTTGAGTTCTTGAATGCTTGAGAAGACCTGCCTGTTGTCTTTCTACTTGAATAGCAGCTAGGTTGCATATAAACATCTTGACTCATATTTTCATCTCTAACTTTGTAAACATTGGTCCATTGCGTTTCCCATTTGAATGCTATAAAAACGTCTGGGGCCACCCTGCCTTGTCGACTTAGAGAGAACTTGATTTTCCCCTAGGTGCCACGGAATCCTCCCTATTAACTTCAGCAAAACACGTGAGAGTAGTTTTCTTCTGAACTTGTTTTCCTGGGACATGGTGTACTCTTTCAATCTGTGGATGCCAATCTGTTTGTAAAACAAAAACCCAAAATTTAAAAATATAATTTTAAATTTTTGCCTACATTTTCTCTCTTCTCCTTTCCAGGCACAACTATGATTATATGAGCTATCCTTTATCTGTCTTCACTACCAACGATTTCTTCTATAACCATCTGTAATTTATTTCTTTTCTATTTCATTTTGCTTATTCCCTGAAACTTACTTTTTATGTCTCAGAATGTGTCTTTTGCTGTATATATTTTTTGGCTTCTGGTAATAAGAGTCTTGTTTCCATAACGATTTTGATTGTTTTCTTACTTTTATGATCTCTACTTTGAGGCCCTACATTTCTCCTTTGAGTTTTTCTCTCAGAAAGGTCACATGTTTGTTAATATCTTTGCATCCATAGAGAACTATTTGTTTATACATTTCTTTACCTTTGCGGCATCATTTTTTCTGGTATGTATTCTCTACATGCCTTTCACTTTTTATATTCTAACTCTCCACTTGTGTTTGGAATCAATCTACAAAGCTCACGTGCATTTTGATGACAATTTTTCAATGAGTCACCCATTTGCAGGGTGGTGGTGGAGAGGGATGGAGGATTGAGCTTGAGTGGCTGGAGGTCTGGGTCTGAGCCCATTACTTCTGAGCGCTTTCTCAACAACACCCTCCACCAGAGGTATGACGTCATCAGTTCTACGTTTTCTGTAAGGTGATTTCAGCTTTATTCTCTTGAGCTCTCCAAGACTGGTATCCGTAGGGCAGTATTCCCCATCCACCCTCTATATCAGTCACCCTCTTCTTTCAGAGATGCGACCACTATGATGTCCCTCTTTCACTTCTACCTCCCCTCTTTTTCATCGAGCCAAACAGGGCAGTAGAAATCTCCTAAAGGCCACCAAGTCACCCCCATCTTGTCCACCAGCGTTTTCTACCTGCTCTGGGGAACTCATCCCTCTGTCCACTGTGCTCCAGGCTTGTGGAGATGCCCCATCTCCCCGACTGTCCTTCCTTGCCCTGAGTGTGACTCAGTCATTGGTAGTTACATCCCTAAAGAGTTTTTAGTGCTGTGAGGGAAGGTTTTGGGCAGAATAACAAACGATAAACAAGGACACAAAAATCATATAATTAGAAATGGACAGAAATTATCAAAATAGTAATGACGGTTATTATTTCTGAATAGCAGAATTATGGATGATTGTCATTTTTTATATTTTTAAATTTCCTACAAAAGCTACATAATTATTTGTATAACCACAAAAATATAATGCATTAAAAAAAGGATTGCTGCCTCTTGTCTCAAGCAAGTTCTATATATTTTTACCAAATGCAGGCCTAAGTCCCACTCCAGCCCTTGAATGGACATGCTCCGCTTCCTCAGTCCCCGATCGATCAAACGGGCTCTAACACTGAAACCAGATTACCACAGAGCTCTTCTGAAAAGTCAAGAAATAGTGAATAGAAAACATCTCGAGCTTGCCGTGGAGGAAAAATCATATGATCATTATGAGAGCCATTTCCGACCTCCTCAGACAAATCGTTCATGCCTAGCTTGTCTGCCTTTTGCTAAGTTGAACCTCTGACACGAACTTTCCTTGCTGGCAGAAGCACTGCAAGTGGACGCAGAAATCTGTTTCTCAAGAACAGAACTCACCGCGGGTGGTGCTAGACAGCCTCCTGTCAACGTTTTGAGCACAGATCCCTCCTTGCTTAGTCTCACCTTTCCCAGGAGAGCTGAATGCAGAGGAATTCCAAAAGCCGGAAGCCTGCACTGTTCAGAAACACGACATACCCACGGGGAAACAGCCAGATGGAGGCTGAGGAACAGAAGCTATGCATGTGACCAGTGTCCCTTCAGAACTAAGGCCTCCTGCAGTTTCTGCATCAGACATTAACAGAGACATAGGAGCTGAAAGAAATTGGGGCAATTTGTGAACTAAACGGAATGTTCCAGCATTTAAATGTACCTGAAATACCCTGTCACGATACACAACACGCACAGATACACTTGCATAAAGTTTACAGAAATACAGGTTTCTGCTCAATCTAAGGACAATTTCTTTAACACGTAGAGAGTCTGTAAATGATGTGGACTGGCTGATGCGAAAAAGAGTCAAATGAAATGACTTAAATGACTCATTGGTACCCAGAGTTGAGTCTGTAGTATCTAATTCTTCAATGGACAATCTGCCTTGGCCTACCTACCTAATAAGATATCTCTAAATGTTATATTCAATCACTTTAACTATAATAAACCAATTCACCCACGTATTGCCCTTCAATACAAACCACCAAATCACAGAGGAAGACCAAAGGCAAAGGTCATCTCTAAATTATCTCTAAAGATTTTTTAGAAGGCCTAATTGTAAACAAAGAAGAGATTGAAAATTTTTAGAAGACTGTAGATGGCCGAGACTCCAACTGTTGGATCTCTTCCTGGATTTTCTGTGCAAAAACATTGAGTTTTAAATTTGAACTACTGTTTATGAGTGGGGGAAAAAAAAAACACTTTCAAAATGCACCTCATGTCATTAGATTAATTTGCCATGCACCTCGGGCAATTATATTAGTGGTAAAGCTATTCTTCCAGACCTTGTCCCCTAGCAGGCACTATAATTAGAGAAAGCCTACATCCCTACAGACAGAACCTCTGCAGACTGGAAGGCAGAGCCCATCACGTTAGCCCCAAGCACCTCTGACTCTCTCTCTGTGCTGAGAACGAGGCGAACGTGCACTCTGAAAATTAACACAGCCAGAAAGGAAACATCCCACAGGGCGAATCAATACCCAGCAAAGGATAATGGGATTCCTGTTCAGGCAGCTGTGTCCTGCCCCCTCCCATTAGCACCTGTCAGCCAGAGCAGTCAGGGCCGGTCAATGGGCAACTCGCCTTACAGCTCAATTCTCAGGATGATCATTAGCTCCAGCCGACGCCGAGGCACCCCACGCTGCCAAATAGTGTCCTTTTCTCCTTAAATGCAGACAAACAATGCCTTCTCCTCGAACAGCTGGCACAGACCTTGTTAATCTTTCTTGTTTCACTTCTGTTTTGCCCTTTGCACAGTGTGTAAGAAGAGATCGACGGGAAGGTAGAAATTAGGTTATTCGAGTTAATTTCAGGACCTGCGCTACTCAGGGACTTAGAACCCATCTAGGCTGGCATGAGTCACTTAGAGGTAATCACAGGATGGAAATAATGCTCCCCTGATCGTGTCAGCTGGTAAATGATCAGCATCTACCCTTTGGAGCATTTTTATAACCATTTGCTAAAAAGAGTACTGAAAGATCCCACATGGCTAAAAATCTCTCCCTCCCCCTACCCCTCCCTCTCTCCCTCAGTCCTTCCTCCCTCACTTCCTCCCTTCCATCTTTCCTCTCTTTCTCTCTTTTTTTCCTACCCTCCTTTCAACCCAAAGTAGAAGTGGATAGCCATTGAAATGAAAACTGGACACAGATAGCAATCCTGGAGGGGGATAAGACTGAACAAACGATGCTTCTGGTCACAGACAGAGTTAAATGCATCCTGCAGAGGAGCCAAAACTAGAGTCTAGGGCCAGCTAGGCCTGAGCACTTGTCCCTATAGGTCAGGCTGCTTTAGAAATGTCTGTATAATAAGGGGTCAGGAATTCTAACATCTTCCAGAAATTCAAAATAAACTGAGATTTTTACCCAGATATTTTATACCCTATCCAGGAGAATTGTGAAGATTCTTCTAGACAAATTCGGCAGTCAATTCAATGTTTTCATTTTTGCCTTTTTCAACAGACTGGATTTTCCTCTTAGTATATGGACTTATAACTCAACCCCATTCTATTCTTAGGACAAATCAAGTCATTTAGTAATTGAGAGGAAAAAGGCAAAATTTCAGAATATATTATACAACAATAATTTGATCACTCTCCCCTTCAAGTATTCACTCATTCAGTCCTTCACAAATATTTACTGAGCTCCTGCTTAATGCCAGATCCTTGCATGCAAAAGGAGATCCCACAGTTTAGTTGGGGGAATCTACCTGGGGACAGGAAGGGAAGAGAAGAGAAGGGTAGTTACTTTCACCAAATCTGGTCATTTCTAAAGAGCTCTGAAAATCAGAGACAAAAATCCTCCAGTCTTCTACTGACAACGTAGACAAGCTCCAAAGCCAACCTGTCTCCACCCTGAAAGTTTCTGCATCTGCTTCTCTCTCTCTTATTAAAAGAGTAACGCACGTTCATTATAGAAAGCATCAATAAGAAAAAGAAACATTTTTTAAATTGCCTGTGATCCCCATCCAGAGTTTGGTAATTATCATTCGTGTGTGTGTGTGTGTGGCATGTGTGTATGTGTGTATATGTGGTGTGTGTGGATGTGGACGCTTTCTCTTGTACCTTGAACTATCCAAAATTGCTGACGTCAAAATATTTTGACATACGAAATGGTAATTTCATATAGCCCCATCTATTGTTGTAGATAGATTTAAGGAAATGGGACCATGGCATACATACTATTTGTATACTCATTTTTTTCATTTAATTGTATAACGTAATCTCCTTTTACTGACATTAAACATTCTAATAGTTTAAAATTAAACAAACTATCCAAAATAGTTTCCAATGGCTCACCATTTTCCATTATATGGATGTAAGATAAATGTTTAATTATAGCAGACTATTTAAAGAAGGTCTTTCTGATTTTCCACATTTTAATATTTTTACAAAAAGTAGCCACATCTCAAGCTTCTTCCAGTCATGTCACTGATGCTTTGAAGTCAAGCGCGAAAGATGTGCCCTCCAAGGGAAGAACAAATTAAGCCCAATTTTTGAATAATGCCAATAAACCAAAGACTCTCAGTACGTACACTTGACCCTGATCTCCAACAAAATTAGTTCTTGCAAACAACAGCTTGGACTGCCTAAATATTTACCTTCCACCATCACTAAGATATACACTGCCATCTATTTGTTGAAATATTCTTCCTGATTTAATAATGTCCTTCCACCTGGGGACACCTACACTGCCACACACTCACGGGGCAGTGCTCTCTGAGCCCTGAAAGCACCACTGAACACATAGGCTATCGTACTCCTCCCCAGCTGCCGGGGTAGAGTGGGACCCTCGTGAATAAGACTGCAAAAGGAGATGGGGTCACACAAAGACAGAAAAGGAGGAAACTTTGATTTGGAAAAAATTTCTGGGATCATCCATTTGAAAATCTGAAATAGAGCAAATTCTTTTGTTTCATTAAGGCAAAAACTTCAGCATTGTACAGCGGGGGAAATGCTGCAGAGCGAATGCATCCCAACCCTCCCCAGGACATCTTACACGGAGATGAATCACCAGCCTTCCATATGCTCTGCCTTTTTTCACCAAGCACACGACGGAAAGCAACCCAGAAAACCCCCACTAGCGTCACACCAGCCCTCGACCAGCCCTATCCATTTTGAAAATGGTGGAAATGGGAATTCCAGTGGTAGATTTCATGTTCCTGCCATGATATGTTTTTAAATGGTTTAAAATAAAACATGAAATTCTTTTAAGCAATTTCAATTCCAAGAAACTATAGAGAATGAAGATCCTGAAAAATGATTTTTCCTCAGATAGCGCTCTGGGATCCAATTTGAATTGAAAAGTGTTTATTTGCTGAGTTAAATTCACCCTATATGTCCCTATACATGGAGGGATTCTAGCCAAATAGCCTGAAACCTCTGTAGCAGATATAATCTGCCTTTTCTTTCTCTCTGAAGATAGCATTCCTGATTTTCTGCGTTCCAAGCCACAACATGTTTCCTTCAAACCTTTTGAGGCTGGTTCTGGTGCCCTTTCTCTGTCTCATCCAGAAGTGGGAAGAAAAGGCTCAGCTGTTTGTAAATAGAAGGCAGCAACTGAGAGAGACTTACAATCATTTGCACGTTGATAATATTTGAATTTTAAATTTCAAAGAGCTTTGCAAACTTACAAGCTTGATTTCCCTTATTTTTATTAGAAAGAAAACTGGCACACGACTGCTCAAGATAGCGAGTTAACTGCAAAGTTGATAGTAGAAGTAGTAAGTCCTGAGGCTTCTTCCTGAGCTCCCTGTAAGTCACCGAGCACAGAGACTGCATCATCGGGGCCGACCCGCTGGCAGACCAGCACGTGCTTAAACCTTTGCAAGCACATGGAAATCATTGCTGGTTCTAGAAAAAGTCTTTTGTTGTCCACAAGATGATTGATCACATGTTCACAGCTGGAGATTAAACAGACCCAAAGACGTAGTGGTCACTGCCTTTTGCCATCATTCCAAAAGCGTGATAGACGGGGACACCAGAAACCTCTCCTTCCGCATATACCCAGTGGCTCCTCCTACCCCCCTCTACTGAATGCTCATTACTAATTATATTTTAAAATGTCAAATGTTATTTATTTTGACATTAGAAAAAATGTCCTCTGAGAGTGAAAACAGTATGTTTAAAGATGAACAAGCCTGATAGTAAAAGTTTACAGCTTTGAAAGTCAACAGATTTCTCCCTTTGCCCTGCTGGTGGGTTTTCAAGTCTTCTGCTGAAAGAAGAAGTAATGTTGGTCTTCAGAGGTGATGTTTCAATACACTAACCAAAACTTAAACCAGCGCTCACATAGCAACCTTGCTGGCTTCTAGGAGATCATACAAATAAACACAAACAGCCACATGCACATTGTGGAAAATCAATCAATATATACTGGATACTGTAATTTGGCAGATATTGGAAAACAGCCATCATAACTCCTTGGAGAAGCCCCCACCCCTACCCCCCTCTCCCCCAGGCTAAGCAGCCAAGTTCCTTCTTCTGTGGCTCATACGTCACCATCTTGACACCGCACATTCCTAGTGAGCTCTTCCAGCCACAGTACAAGTTGCCCTTCCTGCAGCCTCAGAGCTTCTCTCTTCTGGTTAGAAAACCGCGAGCGCATAGGTACAGTGAAGCCCCCTCCAGGGTGCAAACACTGGAGGGGAGTAACCCAGGCGCTAAAGCACGTCGCTTGGTTGTTGCAGCTGTAAGACATCCCACTTCCTCACAGCCATCTCACTTCGACCCCGACCTCACCCACTAACGAAGGTTGGTTTTCATGGCTCAGTGCAATCAGCACCGGACTAGAACTCCAAGGATTCAAGGTCTAGTCCAGCCTCTGCAACTATGCATGTTTCATGAGCTCTGGGAAACTGTCTAATCTATGTGGACCATGGTTTCTTCATCTATAAAATTTCCTCATCAAGAAAGGATAGCAGTGATTCCCCTTTCTGAGGTTAAAGACCACTTCGAGAATCCAACAGATTCTTCAGTCCCTTTCCCTATAAAAAAAATGTGCATAAAGGGGGCTGATTCGATAGCTTAGTGGTTAGGTTTGTGCATTCCACTTCAGAGGCCTGGGGTTCACAGGTTTGGATCCCAGGCACAGACCTACACCCTGCTCATCAATCCAGGCTGTGGTGGCATTCCACATAAAAAACGGAGGAAGATTGGCAACAGATGTTAGCTCAGGGCCAATCTTCCTCACCAAAAAAAATAATAATAAAATAATTGTACATAGATATTCTGTGGATTAAGAAAGCAGGGGAGATAAGAGGCACGTGCGTTACAGATCATTAAAATTGTCCTGCATATTCTACCAAACAGGTTGGACTTTGTCCCAAAGGCAACAAAATCCCCATCAAGTTTTTTAAACAAGACAATGAAATTATCGTATTTTTGCTTTAAGAAATTAGAAGGTTGTCATCATTGTAGAGAATGACTTGTGAGCATAAGGAGGTGCTATGTAGGGTGCAGGTCAGGGAGGGAAGAGAAGGGTGAGGGAGTGAAAAGATAGAGGGAGAGGGACTGAGAGCAGGTATTACTTGTCCGGAGCACTGCTGCTCGAGCTCTGGCCCACGACCCAGCAGCAGCCGCGTCACCTACGAGCTTGTCGGACACGCAGAGACTCAAGCCCCCCGACCGGCCTTTGAACGCAGGATCCACACTTTAACAAGATCTCCAGGCGATTTGCACTTGGAGGAAAAAAGCGCTGGGCTACATGTTAGTTAACGAGCCTTAGAGATGCTAGGGACAGAACCCAAATTACGGCAGTGCAACTGGAAAAGAGACGATAAATTCGAGAGTTCTAGACAAGGAAGGATTCACCGCATTTGATAACACTGAGTGTGAGAAACGCAATAGAGGAAAGACCAGGAAAATATCCAAGATTCTAGCTTAGAGTACGGAGTAGGTGGTCCTGCGGTTTGCTGAAAGAGAGAACACAGGGAGAGGAGCAATTCTGAAGATATTATCAAATTCCCTTTGTGACACGTTAACTTGAAGTACCCATGAAACTTCGCTGGGGTCGTGCCCAACAAGCATTTGGAATACAGGTTTAGAGCTCAGCAAACAGGTCCTTGGTGAAAGTAAAGATTTGGAAGTCCAGGCAGAGAGACGGTACTTGAAGCTGGGGAAAATGATGATGTTGCCTAAAAGAATATAAAAGTAAGTAGAGAAGATATGATGAAAGAAGAAAATGAAAAATAGAAGAGAAAGATGTGAGTACAAATCCTAAGATAACCACCAATTAAGGTGAAAATTAAAGGGGAAACAAAAGAAGTTGACTGGTCAAGAAGAGTAATATTAGTGGGGCAGAGACCGTCAACTGACCTCTGATACTCTTTGCCCCTTCTCTATCTCTCGCACCTCTTGGTTTTAGCTCAGCACATGGCTCCTCTGACACTGCTGATAATGCTTCCAAGGTCAAGTGAGATGAGGACTAAGTCTCCTGATTTAGGAAACCAGTGGTTCCCTTAAGAGCAGGCGCCGTGAAGAGGCAGCGCGTGAGCTGAAGTGAATGGAAGGTGAAAGAGAGAAGGTGGTAAATTTAGAAAGATTCTCCAAGTTTTTGCAAGAAAGAAAATGAGAGAGGGTCCTACCTTGAGCAGGAGGCTGGTTCAAAGACAGATTTCGTTTTGTTTCTTTTAGGTTAAGGATGGTATATATATAACGTGTTTACAGTCAGAGGGGAAGGAGTCAGAGAAAAGCAGAGGTGAAGAGTCAGAAGACACGGAACAGATGTAAGTGGCAGAGCAAGAACTTAGGGGAGGGCAGACGGGCGGGACGAAGAGAACAGGTGGAGGTCTCGCCTTGAACACAGTGGCTATGTGGATTCCAGGCACTGGGCTCATTATGAACCATAAAGCAGGCTAATGGGGTGGAAAGGCAGTCCCCAGTACAGGCAAGGTACTCACTTGTTAGCCGATGGGCCAACGGCAAAACGCCATCGAGTGGCTGCTGAGTGCCCAGGCACCCTGAGTGTTGTTCCAGAGAATCTGCACCTTGCCTGTGCCTTATGCTTCCCGGGACATTAGTCTGAAGTCCTGAGCTGTCTTTCAAGAAGCTCTGTATATATCTGCAACAATCACATTTGCCTTCCAATTAGACTTTAGCTTTTCAGCTTTTAAACCAGTCCAGTGTTTCAAATCCATATTTAGACAAGATGTAGAGAAAGCATCATATTTCGTAAAAGGTGAAAAACCTGGAAACCAAGAGAACAATTAAACTGTCAGAGGAGGAAGTCCTTTTTGGGGCTGACACTGACTCACTGTTTGAACGAAGCTGTTCAGGAAACCTTCAATGATTCGTACAGAAAACAAAATCAAGAAATTACTTTGTCAGGATGTGCAAATTTAACCTCCAGGGATCTGGGGAGGGGGCGACAGGAGCAGCTCTGTAATTACAAGACGCACCGAGGTATTTCTTTCTTGGCAGTGACGAGATTGTGCAAATTGAAAAGTATGTAGTGACAGTTGGTGGCAGAAATCCTAGAGAAAACGAAGCCTGCCAGGTACCAATCCGTGCATAACAAGATCATCACAAATGCATGGATGACTCACATTTCCCCTACAATTTAATGCTGGTTCTACGATATGTGATTTTTGAGATTTTACGCTTATAGCTGGTGTCACACATGGTCTCAGGTGACACCAGCCACTTCTGTCCAATTCCCTTCTCTCAGGTCAAAGATCCAGGAGGAGAAGAATAATCAAAACATTTGGGAGGTTAAAACACCATTTGAGGTTTTTTGAGAATTATACAGAGAGCTAAACTCTTCTAGTTGTGAAATTAACAATGAGAAATAAAACAAACAAAAATAAAAACAAACAAAAAAAGTGGCACATGTTAAACTTCATAGTAGCAACAAACATTGACTAAGCCCCTATTCCAAGGATGGGAAATGAGTGTGTGCTGCCGCATATTGCTGTTTCTTTCTTGTAGTGAATGGGTATTTATTAGGCACCATATGAGTCTCCAGCACCACCTTAACAAAGTACCACAAACTGGGTGACTTAACTGAAATGTACCGTCCCACGGTTCTGGAGACGGGAACCCTGAGATCAAGGTGTTGGCAGGCTTGGTACCCGCTGAGGTCCGTGAGGGAGAATCTACTGCCTACCTGTCTCCTAGCTTCTGGTGGTTTGCTGGCAGTCATGGGCATTCCTTGGCTTGTAGGTCTCTTCCTTCATCTTCACACGGTGTTCTCCCGTGTGCATGACTATGTCCAAATCTCCCCTTTTTACAAGGACACTAGTCATATTGGATCAGGCCCACCCTAATGACTCCATCTTCACATGATTCCTTCTGTAAAGGCCTCATCTCTCAATAGGGTCATATTCTATGGTCCTGGGGGTTAGGACTCCGACATATCCTTTTTGAGGAGAAGGACACAATGCAACCCCTAACAGGCACTTATTTTGACCTTGGCACTATACTAGGTACCAGCAGGATAAGGATGAATAAAAATGAGACCATCCTTCTCCTCATAGAGCTTAGAATCAGGGCAAAGGGACAGATATTTAACAGGCACTTAAAGAATTACCCAAATAATTACCCAACTGCAATTGTGAGAAAGACTAGACAGGGTTATGGGAAAATGTATAATGGAGGGATGAAAACAATCTAGGGGATCAGGACCCCTTCCCCCAGGAAATAACACCGAGGGTGAGTGCTCCTCACCGCCCCCCACCAGTGGGGTGAGTGTCTCCGGCAGAGGGAACGGCCTGTGTGGAGGCTGGTGGGTGGAGGGGGTGGATCTCGGCAAATGGAAAGACTGGAAAAGTGCTGGAGCATATGTCTCAATGCGACAGTCATGAAAGTGAAAAAAGGACTCACCACTCTCGCCGACCGCTCTCTTATCTCCCCACAGCCTACTGTTCCCTGGGTTACTCCCTCCCACTCCCTTCCTCCCTCCTTTTATAACATTTAGAAGTGTTTAGTTTTGTATTTTATTTTTCAGGAATACATTCAGGAAATGTCCAATGGCCTTTCTCTAGAAAGAGTAAGTTCCCCACGCCCGGGTTCTAGAGTCTGCTTTATAGGAAGCAAGCCTGGACCACGCCAGCCCCCAAGCAACTGGGTGCCTCTTTCTGAGTATAGTCATTAGAAGCCCAGATTCTGGGTTCAGACTGCCTGGGTTGGACCACCCCCCCTCCCCCCCGCCGCAACAGTAGTCTTACCCTTCCTCAGCTGAGAGACAGGAATGCTAAGAGGCCAGTCCTCCATAAACACACACTAAACACTGGATATGACAACACTTAATGCAGGTTCTGACAGCTTCACATGTCTCTTCCACTCCATTTTAAATGTCTTAAGGGCCTTTTTACCCAATGCCTAGAAAAGCACCTCAACTATAATAAACACACAATACATGCTTGTTGAATGAATGAATGAATAGTGTATTCAAGCTGTGCCTGAAATACCATAGAATCCATTTCTACCTCAAGTGAGAGATGGCTTAAGTGAAAAAACTAAGGCCCTTTCTAACCTTAAGAGTGTGTTCTGTAAAGATCTATGTTATTTACATTCTATCACTTATAGCTTGAAAAATAATCTGACCCACAAACGGATAGGCCACAGTTATTAAATAAACTTTTTGCCTCTTTTATTTAAAGTGTTTTAAGATAACAATTACAGGTTTATAGTTTTGGTTTTGTTTTTTTTTTTTTAAATAGCATGACCATAAAAGCCAAAGGACGTTCTGAAAACCGCCTGTGAGAAAGCCCCCAGATCAGTCAGATGGACTCCAGGTTCATTCAACCAGATTTGTGAAGTACTGTCATCGTCGACAAAACGTGACGGGTGTTGTGGCCCCCGTGATGCATCATCACACGTTGAGTATCAACCTTGCTGCATCTCATTTACTCCTCGTCTAATCACAGGGGGTAAATTTTGTCATCATACTACAGGGGAAGAGAATGTGCAGAAACTACTTCAAAAGCAAGTCCTGCTTCAGAGCCCTTCCTTCAAATTGCCATTCTGGTTTTATCCCGGAAGTATGCTTTTTAATCTCTATTTCAAATTTGGCTCACAAAGGTATACAACAGGTTTATCTTATACCGTGCAATAAAACTCCACCTTTGATTTTCCTCCAGGCTGGGGTAGATATTGAGAAGAGGGAAAGTGTAAACCAGGCTTGGTACTTGGTGGCCTCCAGTGGCTCAGGGATGCTGGCACCAGGAGCAGGGGAAAGAAAGTTAGAACTCGGCCAGTGGGAAGTCAAGGAGAGCTGTTCATGATGGGGAGTGGGGAGTCTGGACAAGGTCAACAGGCCCTCAGATAGGGTCTTCCCCGGCTGCTCCTCATGTAGCCCATGATGGCCCTGGTACACTAAAGTCATCTTCCCAGACACCACTGAATGCTACTCTTACATTTCCAAGATGCTCCCCATCCGAGAATCAGCAAAGGTAATTGACTAAGCCTGGTGAGAGACGGTTGACAGCCGTGATTTACTCAGGGGAATAATTGAAAGCAATGACCAACCTATATGCCCAAATATAGGCAACCAGGGGTGCATAGCTGAGGCCTACAACAGTGCCTTTCAGTGTCTTCCAGCTGACCCTGAGTATGCCTATTGTAAAAATCACAGAATCTTCTCTGAACACACCAGAAAATAGACAATAGATTGTAAATATCATGCTCAGATAGGCTAATGTGCCAGAACTCCACCCTGCCGTTCAGGGAGCATCTTGGTTGTCATGACCAATTGATAAATGTACCTTAACCCAAAAAGTCAGTAACAATTCTGATGTAATAACCCATGTTTTTCCAATGGCAGCAGATGACGTAATTGGAAGTTACAACAAACACATCCCAATTGCAGATACAGCTATTTAATATTTCAGGCAACAGCTCCAAAAAAGAGAGGAAGAATGAAGAAACTTTGGGAGACAAGTCATTGTGCCGTATCTGTGCTGACCCTGAAAAGAGACTTGCCAGTAAGATGCAGACACTCATAAATAGATCAAATAGTGCCTAGGCACCAGTGTAATTACTCAGAAGAAATTTATCATAGAGCCTTTGAATTCGAGAATTTTTTTCTAAATTTGCCAACCCAGATTTTAAGGAATCCACTTAAAACGATCCTGACAAAATTACCCAGAATTTTTTCATTAATGCATATCATCCTCTATACAAAAATGAAAGTTCTAGGGCCCGGCCCGGTGGCACAGCGGTTAAGTGAGCATGTTCTGCTTCGGTGGCCCGGGGTTCGCCGGTTTGAATCCCGGGTGCAGACATGGCACCACTAGGCGAGCCATGCTGTGGTAGGCGTCCCACATATAAAAAAATAGAGGAAGATAGGCACAGATGTTAGCTCAGGGCCAGTCTTCCTCAGCAAAAAGAGGAGGATTGGCAGACGTTAGCTGGGGGCTAGTCTTCCTCAAAAAAAAAAAATTAAAATTAATTTAAAAAAATGAAAGTTCTAGGCTGTCTGGGAGTTGGGACTCTCCTCTAGGCTAATACAATTGCTTTAAATTGGTTTTCCTGCTCCTAGCCTCATCTCCCACACCCTCAATTTATTCTCTACATAGCACCCAGAGTGATCAAGTTGAAACCTAAATCAGCTCATGGTTGCTCTTTGGCTCCCATCTCCTTCCAAGTGAAAGCTAAAATCTTTAAAATGGCCTATAAAGTCTGACAGGGTCTAATCACATACCACCTCCCAGTTCTCAGTGCCCATCACTCTGCCCTTGCCCTGCCTTTTAGCCAGCCTATATTGCAAATCTTTGAATGCCAAGTAAGATCTCATCCCAACACCTTTCCATTTGCTATTCCGTCTTCCTAGAATGCACCTCCCTTAGATATCTACATGACCCTTTCTTAAATTTATTTAGAGGTCAACTCAAACCATTACCAAAAAGTCCTTCTCTGATCTCCCTATATAAAAGCAACAACATTCACTGCCACATCATCACCCCCCAACCATGCTTCCTTTTTCTTCATAGTTGATAAATGACATACTGCGTTAGGCTTCCTCAAAGATGATGTAGATGGATTTTTCCCTATTCTCCTTGCTAAGCACAACTAAATATCTTGAATATTTATATGTAAGACAGAAAAGAAAACTCTAAAATGTTGATAGAATATGACAGGCAGTCTGGGGACCTCACAACCGAAGGAACAATGTGGTATGAGCTCTCTGGAGTCCTTTTTATCTCTTATATCCCAGACTTGGAGCTGAAGAAGCCAGCAACCTAGGAATAGCAAAGAGCACAGGCAACAAAGCCTCCCCAAAAAGCCTGCTCTCTCTAGCCTAAGGACCAGAAAAAGGGCAGCCTAGAAAAATAGAAAACACTTACACAATACCTGCCCTATTCTAGACAAACAACAGAAAAACTGTGCCCCCCCTACCCCCGCCAACAAAGGCAGAGGAAGGAAACTAGACTCCTACCCTGGACTGGCTGTAATGAAACATCCTGGGGTGGCTCAGAGAAGGGTGAGTAGGGACTCCCCATAGTGTCAATGGAGACCACACGGGGAGCCTGGAATTCTCTCCAAAGTGGCCCTAATAAGGCATTCCTCCCCTTCCCAAGAGAGGCAGCATCAAAGGAGGCCTACGAGGGAGGCACCCGGTGGTAACAAAGCCACCTCCCACACCGCTGTGGAGGCCGCGCGAGGAGTGATAATGAGGCACTCCCACCCTCCCACCCAAGACATTATGTAATAACAAAATGATGAATTCACCAAAAGACATAGAAATCATAAATGTGTGCATCAAACAACAAGCTGTAGAATGTGTGAAGCAAGAACTGATAGAATTGAAAGGATAAATAGACAATCACAATGACAGCTGGAGATTTCAACACCCCACCCTTGACAAGTGATAGAACTAGACAGAAAATCATCAAGGATAGAGAAGAACTAAAACAAAAGGCTCTAATAGGCATTTATGCAACAGTCTGGCAAAAACAACAGAACACACAGACTTTTCAAGAATTCTCAGAAGATAATATCAACATAGACCATATCCTGGACCATAAAACAGCCCTCAACAAATCAAAAAGTATTGAAATTATACATAGCGGGTTATCTGACCACAATGGAATCAAAACAGAAATCAATAACATAAAGATAACAGAAAAACATCTAAACGCCTAGAAACTAAACAACAGACTTCTAAATAACCCATGGGTCAAAGAGGAAGTCTCAAGAAAAAGTTTAAGAAATTGAATTGAATAAAAATGAAAATGTAGCCCACCAAAATTTTTGGGACATAACCAAAGCAATGTTGAAAGAGAAATTTATTATGAAAGAGGAAAAGTCTCAAATCAATAATCTATGCTCTCCTCTCAAGAACCTAGAAAGGGAGGAGAAAAATAAACTCAAAACAAGAAAATGGAAGGAAATACTCAAGAAAAGAGCAGAAATCAATGACATTAAATACAGAAAATAGAGAAAATCAATGAAATGAAGAAATTGTTTCTTTGAAAAGATCAATAAAATTGACAAACCTCCAGCAAGTCAGAAGACGCAAATGACCAACTTCAGGCAGGAAACATAGAATATTACTACAGACCCAGGAGACACCAAAAGCATAATAAAAGAATGCTATGAACAACTCAGCACGCACAGGTTTAACAACTTAGATGAAATGGACCAATTACTCAAAAAATCAAGCTACTACAATTCTCCCAATATCAAATACGTTATTTGAATAGCACTATAACTATTAGAGAAATTAAATGTGTGATTTTAAAAGTATCAGAGTAGAAATCTCTGAGCCCAGATAGTTTCACCAGAGAATTCTACCAAATGTTTAAAGAATAACTAACACTAATTCTATACAATCTCTTCCAGAAAACAGAAGAGGAAGGAATACTTCTCAATTCATTTTATGAAGCTATTCTCATTATCCTGATATCAAAACCAGACAAAGACAGCAGAAAAAGAGGAACTATTAACCAACGTTCCTCCTCAATATAGATGTAAAACTCCTTAACAAAATATTAGCAAATAGAATTCATCAATATATAAAGAGAATTATTTACCATAACCAAGTAAGGTTTTTACCCAGGTATGCAAGGCTAGTTCAACATTTGAAAATCAATCAATGTAATCTGCCATGTTCGCAATCTAAAGAAGAAAAATCCAAAGATCATATCACTTAATGTAGAAAAATCATTTGACAAAACTCAACACCCATTTACAGTAAAAATCTCTCAGAAAAGTAGGAATAGCAGGGAAATTTCTCAACTTGACAAACGACATCTACAGAAAACCTAGAATTTATATTATACTTAATCATAAAAGATTGAATGTTTTTTTCCCCTAAGATTGGGAACAAGGCAAAGATGTCCACTCTCACCACTCTTATTCAGCATAGTGCTAGGAGATCTAGCCAATTAAATGAGGCAAGAAAAAGAAATAAAAGGCATATATGTCAGAGATGAAGAAACTAAACTATCTCTATTTGCAGTAGATATGATTATCTACTTAAAAAAATTCCAAGGAATCTCCAAAAAAACAATGCTTAGTTAGTTCAGCAAGATCACAGGACACAAGGCAAATATTCAAAAATCAATTGTATTTCTATATACTCTCAATGAACGTGTGGACACTGAAATTAAAAATACAATATTATTTATAATTTCTCAAAAAATAAGAGCCACTTAGGTATAAATGTAACAAAACATATAGAGGACTTACAGGCTAAAAACTAAAAAACACCGATGAAAGAAATCAAAGAAGATAGAAATAAATGGAGAGACTTATCATGTTCGTGGATTAGAAGACAACACAGCAAAGATGTCGATTCTCCCCAAATCGATATATAGGTTTAATGTATTGGTTAGCAAAGTCCCAGCAAGATTTTTTGCAGATACAGATAAGATTATTCTAAAATTTATGTGAAAAAGCAAAAGAAGCATGGTAGCTGAAACAATTTTGTTAAAGAAATATACAGTGGGAGGAATCAGTCTACACAATTTCAAGACATTATACAGCTACAGTAATCAATACTGTGTGGTAGTGGTTGGTGACAGACATATAACTCAATGGAAGACAACAGAGAAGCCAGAGATAGACACACACAAATGTACCCAACTGATTTTTGACAAACATGCAAAAGCAATTCAACGTAGGAAAGGTAGCCTTTTTGACAAGCAGTACTAGAGTAACTGGACATTCATGGGCAAAAAAAAAAAAGCCAAGTTATCTCCAAAAATCTCCTGGCACTAATAACAGTTCATCAGGACTACAGGATACAAGATAAACATGCAAAAATCAATGCATTCCTACGATTTTTTCAACCTGAAGTTCGTAACGTATATAAGTAACTCAAAATGGATCACAGGCTTAAATGTAAAACTGGAAAATTTATAGAAAAAAGACAAGAGAAAATCTTTGGGATCTTGGGCTGAGTAAAGATTTCTTAGACTTGACATCAAAAGCACAATCTATAAAAGGAAAAGTTGATAAAATGGATGTCATCAAAATTAAAAGCTTTTGCTCTGTGAAAGACTCTATTAAGAGGATAGAGAGACAAGGTACAGACTGAGAGAAAACATTTGCAATCCACATGTCCAACAAAGGACTCATCTCTAGCGTACGTAAACAGCTCTCAACTCAACAGTAGAAAACAAACAATCCAAATACAAAATATACACAAGACGTGAACTGACATTTCACTGGCGAGGATATACAGATGGCAAACAGCACATGAAAAGATGTTTAGCACAATCATCCATTAGGGGAATACAAAATAAAACCACAATGAAGTATCACCACATATCCAACAGAAGATTTAAAAAAATGGAGACAACAGCAAGTGCTGGCAAGGATGTGGAGAAGCTTAATCAACCATACGTTGCTCATGGCAATGTCAAATGGTACAACCCCTCTGGAAAACAGTTGGGCACTTTCTTAAAAAAATAAATATTTCTTAAAAAAATAAACTACCATACGCCCAGCCATTGTACTCCAGGACATTTACCCCAGAGAAACAAAAACTCATGTTCATTCGAAACATGTACACCAATGCTCTTAGCAGCTTTATTCATAACAGTAAAAATCTGGACGTAGCCTAGATGTCCTTCAACAGGTAAACATTTAAACATAGTGTGGCACATCCGCACCGTGGAATACTACTCAGCAGTGAAAGGAATGCACTATGAATGCATGCCACAACCTGAAGGAATCTCCAAAGGACCATGCTGAGTGCAAAAAGCCAATCCCAAATGTGACATATTGTATGATTCCATTTACATGATGTTCTTGAAATGACAAAATTAGAGAAATGGAGAACAAATTAGTGGCTTGCAGAGATTAGGGAGTGGGCGAGGGTGGGAGAAAAGTGTGGCTCTAGCGGGCCGTATAAGGGACGCTTGTGGAGATGGAGACATTCTGCATCTTTGCTGAGTCAGTGTCAATGTCCTGATTGTAATATTGTATTATAGTTTTGTAAAATGCTGTCAATCAGGAAAATTGGGTCAAGGGGACACGGGATCTTTCCGTATTATTTCTTACAACTGCATGTGAATCTATAATGATCTGAAAATAAAAAGCTAATAGAAAATAGTATAATTTTTAAAAGTGCAAAGACTTACAGACTGCATATTTATCTGTTTATTTTCTGTCTTCCCACCGCTACTGCCAGAAATGCAAGTGACAAGAGCCAAGATGCTGTCCATTGGGGTCACCTCTGTTTCCTAAACCGAAGCAGTGCGTGTTGGACGGCAGATGCTCGAATCTCTGTTGAACAGGTCAAGCAGAGACGTCAACTGCAGAGCAACTTTGACAGAACAGGGCATGCCAGACTGAAACAGGGAGGAACTCAGTGGGGCAGGGTCCTGCCCAGGCCTGAGACGTGGCTTACACCCATGCTGCAACAGTTCACAGGGGCCATGCCTGGCTCTGATCCTAACATCTTCAAGAAACGTGGAGACAACGCAGACCTACCTAGCACTTGCCACCACAATCCTTCCTTAGGAAGCATGTCATCGGGTTTGCTTTTTGAAAATATCAATAACGTTGTACCCTTCTGCAAAAATAATGATGGCTGACATTTATTGAGCATTTATAATGTGTCAGACACAATTCTAAGTACGTATTATCTATTTTCCCATGGAAGCCATATATTTGGTAGTATTGTTATTCTCATTTTAGGAAACTAAGTTGGAGAGACATTAAGGAATTCATGGAAGGTTACAAGCCAATAAGTGTTTGAAGAGGCATCCAGACCCCACAGTTGGACCCTGAACCCTCCCTTCCTCTCCCCTTTTCTCTCCTGTTTCTCCAATTCTCTTGACAGGAGCTATCAGTTAATAGACAATTGTTAATTCAGAGCAGATAGAAATATAAGTTTCCATTTTGTAAACCAACAGAAGAAACTGGAAAAAAATGTCTAGGCCATGAAAGTAAATAGAGTTCTGAATCTTTCCCCATTCTGTTTTTGTAAATGAAATCTTTTTAAAATTGCAACACACATGGAAGTATTCTTGTCCCAGAGAATTTTACATTTTATGATATTTGGTACAACTAGCTAATCAGTCCTGAGGGCCAATAAATGTCATTGAGTCATTTTATTGTCATAGGAATTTTTCAAAAATTCTTTGTGATTTATTTGTCAATAAAAATTCTTTGTCTTTGCCACTTGGGTCTAAAGACAGTGGGTCCTAAAGAAAGTCCTGCGTTTTCTGAGGTGGGAGAGAAAAGGGCAAGGCCTGGGAGAAGATAAACTGGAGAAGAAAAGAAAGGACTTAATTACTCCATAAATAGGAGAGTGAATAGAAGCCAGGGAAAGATCTAGAAGGAAGAGGCGGGAGTTCGGAAAATGCAGAGGCTGCCTGAGGGAAAGGCAGAAGAGGGCATGGAGAAAGTGATTTGGGAACAAATGCTGTTTAGAAAGAGCCTCAGGAGAAGGCTTAGAAAGATTCCAGGAGGATTTTCAAGGTTTCGCCATTTGGTGTGCAACAAAAACCATTTTCTGTCTCCCCACAAAATCTTTAGTAAAATCCCTGCCTTCAAGGAGTTGCCTAGAGGAGCCGGAAGCTCGCAGCCATCTGGGAACACGGTAAAGGGTTCACATCGAAAGGCACAGGCAGCATGTCTATCAATCACTTAATTAATCAAAGTTTAAAAAATGGGTATACGTCTTAAGAAAAGCAGTTCTATTTATTTGTGGTAACAGGAAATTTAAAATTAAGCTGCATTATGTCATTTATTACAGCTCATTCTGTAACCTCAGGCCCTCCATGACCAGTTCAACTGACCCCATCTTATCAACAGAGTAACTAAGAGTGAGTTTTGAGGAACTGAGACCCCCTGTCTGGTTCAGGCCAGCTGAGACCACCGCCCCATCAACTGGGCCTGTGCAAATGCTTGGGAAGTGACCTTTTTGATGTCAAAGAGCTAAAAACTCCAGCCTCAGATGACGATAATGCCGCCATTTTGCGAACATGCGTCCTGTGAAGAGACATGAAGCTTGACTACACTTGCCCAGATCACCACTTACCTCACCTCTCCTCACCTCCAATCATCTATCTCCACACCTGAGACCTCCCTGCCCTTCGTCCCATAAATTGTGTCCCAAGCCCCGGATCGGGGAGACAGATCTGAGAGCATACGCCCCTGACCCCTTGCAGATCGATCTCGCAAAATAAAGCTGATTTCTTTTCCCAAAAGCTGATGCCATAATAATTGGCTTTTTTTATGTACATCAGGCAAGAGAACCCCAATTTTGTGCAGTAACAATCTAATTTAACTTTCTTCCAAAGGTTTAAATAAAAGACCACCTCACTACTAGACTAAAATCTACTTTGGTATAGAGGGATTAATAGGAATCAAACCATAGAGACCATTGAGCTGTTTGGTGGAGAGACTGTGGTACCCTCTGGGCCTGTCCCTCAGAGTTCTCTCAATTCTGCAGCAGCCTTGCCCCTCGCCCAGGAAGGAGACGAGCCTGGAGGCTTCCCAATCAGAGCAAAATACCAGCGAGGGCAATAGACCTCAGCAGAAGCAATTGCAGGCAACAGGCTCCACGCAGAGCTTGAAGTACTTTCAATACAGTAACTCATCCGAATTCCTCAGTAAATCTTCCTATGCCTCCCCAGCTTAAGAAACAGACCTGAGACCTCAGCCTTGGTAAAGTGACATTGGAAATCAAGCCTAGGTCAGACTTTTCCTTATATCCCACTTTACTTCCTGGATGACTCAGAAAGAGGAACAGGGTCACCATGCAAGTCACAGTTTCTGTGTGTCCTGATTTCTCCTGGGGAGAAGGAGCCAATCGCCTGAGACGTGCTCTCTTCTTGGAATGCATGCAAACAGGGCTGGCTCACTTGCCACAGTCATTCCTAAATGGATTAAAACTGAATAACTGAACCTATCTTTCTGCTAATGGGAGTAAAACCCTCATCAGCCAGTATTAACTGACACCCGCAGTCACTTAGGCAACTGCTTAAGCAATTCGCCTCCCCCCAAATGCCAAATATACACATTTGAATGGTAGGCCCCTTGCTCCTGAATATTCATTTCTTTTCAATTATTTCTCTAGCGGGGAAAAAAGTGGGTTTTTGGATAATATTATCCACTATTTATATTAATTATTAATGATAATTATATTATTATTTTATATTTTAAATAATTATTAATTAATATTAGTAGGGGGTAATATTATAATATTAACAGTGGATAATATTATCCTGTTAATATTAATAGTGGATAATAGGGAGAAAAAAACCAAAACTCTACAGAATTAATTTAATTTTCCGGTAACACATTTGAAGAGTTTGGGTACGAGCCACCTTTTTCATGATGATCAATCCCATCACTTCAAAATGCTCTCATAAGGAGCTACTTTTCCTCACTTGATCTTTTTTCTATTAATCACAGGAAACTATTCATCTTCACTAAAAGCAGATCCCTAAGTTGTTTTTCCAAAGCTGGAGTTGCCATGGGTCATAACTCAGCATCGATATGCAGATTTCACTCGCTAAGATTTTCCGAATAAATTCCTGCCTTTGAGGCCCTACTCCTTCTTTGAACGTGCTCCAGGCTGTTCTCATTCCCTTCCCTCCAGTATCAGTAAGGGACGACATCCACTCCCAGCGTGGGGTCACCAAAACCCGAGAGCAGAGGTGGGTTGGCGTCTCCTCCATCATTGTTGTTATCCCCTCCTTCCAGACCACTCAAAGTCACAGGAGGACACATGAGTCCAGGGATATGGAAGGTCTCTGGAAACTGTAAATTACCCTACGGATGTAAAATATCATTATTATAATTATAAAAATAACCTTAGTCCTCCATACCTCATTCTATACTCCATGTTCTCCTGAAATCCTCATTCAGCCAACCTTCCGACGTCACTGTAGATCTGAGCTGTGGATGTAAATGTGTTGAATTTTGTGTTGTCACTTCCAACTCACATTTCAAAATCCATGTGTGAAACTAGTGTGTTTACTAATTGTTTATCATATCACAAACATTTCAGTTTTGCTATTATAAAGAGACCATATAATAGTGTCCAAACTGCTACAGTTTTGAGAACAAAAGGCAATCTTATTAATAATTATGCAAGGATCTGAGGCAAGAACAGAGACTGCCCTGAGCAAACAGGACGTGTGGTCACACCGACTGGAAGCTTCCTATTGCTAAAACTTTATTTCAATGCAGGAATCATTTTACAATAAAGATAAAAGCTGATTAATTCTGTGGCTTATTTCATTTTCTTTCCCATTCCTCGGCATTCATCATGCAGGTGTTTCTAAAGAAAAAATTCTTCTCTGGTCACTTCCCTGTTTTTATCTCTGGTCAATGTTTTTCTAAGTGAGTTAGCTCCTGCCTAAATTGCACCACTTTCTATTTCTCTTTGCCAATACTTCTTTAATTGTATCTTTATTTTTTTTTTTTTTGACTAATGTAGAAACGTTATACCGTAGGTGTTTTTGGAATCATGTCATTTCCACTGAGTATGATATCTTTTATTTTAAAAAATCTAGAGACTCTATTTTGAGATCTAATTGTATGGCACTGAATATACTCATTGCTCATTTGTTTTTACGAAAGCATCCTTAAACCCAGGCTTCTGGGTTAGGACACACCTGCTTGGAAACGTTCTGTTCCAGCCAAAAGTGTATAAGGGAGGGAAGAGGGAAAAAGACTATCAAGCATCACATGAGATGTGGGGAAACAGGTGGACTCTCCCACTGGGGACTGCGCATGGAGCTGACCTAGGTTTCAGACTTTTACATAAAGGGAATTGACGTTCCATGAAAATCACTTTAAAAAACAAAACACTGTTCAATGAGGAATAATAAATAAGATGATGAGAATTTCATTGAGAAATCCAAACAGAGATTAGATTTGGGAAAGAGTGCATTTGTTGAAAAGAATTTAGGCAACACAATTTCACCCACAAGGATCATCAAATCAAACAACCAACGTAGTTTCACAATCTTGAACCCACACCCAAAAAAAGTGATAAAGGGATGAAATATTTTGCATCTCATAAACAGAAACAATTGGAATGTTTCTCCTTGGGGGGAAGAACGCTTTGAAACAACTGGGTTGTTTATATTCAAACTAAAGGTCCCATCAAGGTAGGTTTGTTTTTTAATCTCTCTCAAAAAAACATGTGGTAGGGAAAGGAGTATTTTTAAACCAGAAAAAAAAATATGTGGCAAAAAGTCTTTAATAACATAAAGAAGGCTTATTCCATAGTACTGAGTTCAAAAGAGAGGATTCAAGTTAAATCCATAATATAAGTTTTGTAAAAAATGACTCCCACCTCCCCCCATATAATCTCCCTCCTCAAAAGACTAGAGATGAATGAACCAAAATATTCATTATGCTTGCCACTTGATGGTACCATCACAGATTACTTTTTTCTTGGATTCTTTATACTTTCTAGAACTTTCCACACTTTCTTCGACGAGCATAATTACTTTTAAAACACTTTTATTACAAAAAAGAAACAAACAGGAAAAAAGTAACAGCAGCCAAAAGACGAATAGCTCCCTGAAAGCATTTTAAACAAAAGTTTGAGTAATATCATCCGTCCATTTCCTCTTTGCCGTCTCCATCCCCCAAGTGAAAATCTTTGATATTTTTTAAATCATGGGAAGCCCACATATAGTACTCTAAGAAACGGCCTCTGTTAACTGGGCAAACTCCATCAGACCCGCAAAGACAGGATAGGCAGGTTTGGCTAGATGCCCTCTGTCACTGCTAGGTAGATGCAGGTCATCCCAGCCTCACAGCAGACAAAAACCCCCTGCTACTGGAGAAGTGCTCTGCTTGTTTTCAATGTTTTCATCCTTTTGTCAAACATTAAAGGTGCGGAAGTCTCCTGCTACCCTGCTGGGCACGCTGTCCCAGTCATCACCTGTGTCTTCTGGGGAGGGCCCAAGATCTTTCAGAAAGATCCCTAACAGCTTGTATTTCAGAGCCACCTCCTCCAGCCAGCGAGAGGGAACATGCGCTATTTCCAAGGACCCATATGAAGTCTCCATCCTAAAGAGGGACAGGATGCCAAAACAGCAGCCACCATCCCCTGAGAGTTCCGTGCATCCGGAAGGATTCTGAATCCACCTGGACTGGCAGTCTCCCCCAGTCGTGAGGAACAGCCATCCAGCTACGCGCCACGCACGGCATTCGTTTTTGTCCACAGAACAGCTGAGACTCTTAAGAGTTTCCAGGAAGCAGTTAGTGGAAGGCTTCGTCGCTCAAGCCCCGCCCCCACTTTTGTTTTAAGGATAGACACAGACAGAAGGAAGGCAAAGGGACAAGGGAGGCTCCTTTGTTGAAGGAGAGAAGAGCCACAATAATGTCCCTTTGCGAACCTCTCTGGTCTCCTGGTGTTAATGAATCTTATTAGCCTGTGCAGGTGGGTGACCTCCGACTCCCAAGGTTTGGACGCATAGAGGTCTTGGAGGGGGGTATTTCATTTACTAAAAGGGGGTGCCCTCATCATTAATATTCTCCTCCCTTTCTGTCAGAGGTAAGGAAAAGCTACGAACCTAATGGAATGCTGTCTTTTCATTCAACACCGCAGTTCAGCTCAGCCTGACCACACCTAAAGAACCAACACCTCTCCACTCCCAAAGCATGAACCGCATAGATGGGCTCTTTCAGAAACGATGGATTCTATTAGCTAAAAGGGAAATAATCAGGCTGAGTTGGGCTGGGCAAGGTATACTGCACATATTTCATAGATAATTAACTGTAGGACCATGAGGTCAAAATTGCCAGCAAGAGAGGAGGAAGCAGAATCTAGTTCTCGAAAATGTCCCAGACACCAGTTTCCAACTGTGCTGCCAGCTTTATAAAGAAACACAGATACTCAACAAAGCTATTCTGCACAACACACACGTCCTCTGGGCCTCTTATCTGGCGGTTATCACACACTTTGACCTGTTCATCATATGAGTGCACATCCCTCCACGACGATAAGGTCTCTCTGATTTATCTGCGCTTGTTTGTGTCCTCTCATAATGCAGGCACCAGAAATATCTGCACACAGATCTCTTACATTAAATCTCACCGGGCACTGAACACAATGGGTGAAAACACTCAGCAGTATGGCTTAACAAACAGATCACAGCTTTGGAGTCTAAAAGACCTACACCATAATTCACAGCACAAGTTACTACATTTGTGACTCTGATCAGGACTTGGGTTTCTCATCTTCAAAACGGGACAATAGGAGCTGGCCCGGTGGCGCAGCAGTTAAGTGCGCAAGTTCCACTTCTCTGCGGCCCAGGGTTCGCCGGTCCAATCCTGGGTGCAGACATGGCACCACTTGGCACGCCATGCTGTGGCAGGCATCCCACATATAGAGTAGAGGAAGATGGGCACGGATGTTAGCTCAGGGCCAGTCTTCCTCAGCAAAAAGAGGAGGATTGGCAGATGTTTGCTCAGGGCTAATCTTCCTTGAAAAATAAATAAATAAATAAATAAATAAATAAAATGGGCTAATAACACCCACCATGAAGGACTGGTGAGATCATCCAAGGTAAGGAATGTGTGCCACATGAAGTGGCAGCTGTGGCTATTATGCCATTTTCTCCACTAGAAATAAAGCTTATTTTCCTTGGGTGAAACTTCTCGTCACGTATATGTCGCTACTGTTTTTTCAGCCCAGTATTTGGGTTGTTACTGTTACTATTTTTTAAACACTATAACAAATATTTAATAAACCCCTGTTGTCTGGATATTGTGGGATGTGGATACAGAGAGAAGTTTCTGCCCTCTCGGAACTCAGACTCTCACTGCAGAACTAAGTCTTAGGAACACAAAAGAAGTCAGCAACAAAAGCCAGTAGTGCTAACTAAGTGCCTTGTCCGTAGTCAGCATTTTCACATATACTTGTCTACTCAGCTGAAGTCAGGTGACAATGTAGTGCAAGGACTATGAGGACATGGCCAGTGGTCATGACCTGAAGAGAGCGTGTGGGGTTCATTTTGTTAACTCCACCATGCAGCTCATGGCCCTGGACAAATTGGCTTTGCAAGATGTGTTGGTAAACTGAGTCTGTGAAAGAGAATGATGGAGGGTGCTCAATGGGTCCCGAGGGTGAGTAGGTGTTTCCATGAAAGGCAACCAACAGGAACATCATTTTCAGAAAAAAGCATTTGAGATTCTGTAGTGTATATTTGGCCTGTTTTTCCTGGGCTGGTGGTGGATATTATTTTACTTATTTCAGCCCTGAACACCATGTAGGGACTCCCCCCAGTCAGCTGAGCCTGTTTAAAACTGTCTCCCAGGGAAGTAGGGTGCCCCCGAGCCTAACCTGCACCCCTCCCGGCGCAGAGTGGCTGGCAGCAACAAGAAATCCAGCCTGGGAGTGGTGGATGCTGGCTGTGTCAGCTCAGCAGGGAGAAGCCCTGAGAAACAGCCCCTGCAACGTGGGAGCTGCCACGGTGCCCCAGACAAGCGCAGGCCTGGGCGGCTGGGGACCTGGTCTGCTTCCCACTCTGCCACCTACGCCCACATCCAGGCCCCAGGGCAGCTTCTGAACCCGATATGTCTAACCCTCACCACAGGTCCACACAGCTACCTGGAGCCAGCGCCTGCTCCAACAACGCACTCATGAGATGATGGCACTTGAGCCTGAAATATGGAAAGGAGTGGCAACAGCAGTCTGGACCTCTGCCCTCCTGCTAGTGTGCTCCTGCTTCCAGAGCTGGACAGCCCCTCAGAGGCCCCCTCTAGCGCTCTCACTTCACCATTAGGAGGCTCAGGCCAACGGGCCAGCTGGCCACCACTGCAAGGACAGGATGGTGGGCTGCTGAGGCACCAGCGGGTGCAATACTGGCAGGCGCTGCCTCTTCACCACGCTCTTCAGAATTATCAGATGTTATATTTAACATTGTCACACTGGGGCCAACAGCCGGCGCACCAGACATAGCCGTCTCTGAATGTTCCCACAGCACTTCAAGCACCGTTCAGATGCTGGTTTAGGTCACAGCCTGGAATAAGACTTCAGAAATAAGAAGTCATGATGCTGCAGAAACAGACCACAGCCCGTCGACGTGAGAACAGATCTATTTATGGAGCTGTGGGCTGGGCACTTTGCACCCAGGAATTCTGTGAAGTAGGAACTTAAGCTAAATTAATAAGTTCCTCACAGTCTCCTCTTTAATAAGCAAAAGAACCAGAATTTGAACTCAGTTCCATCTGACGCCAGTGCCGGGCAGGATTTTGCTTCGTTTGGTCTGGTTCATGCACCCTAGCTGATCTTTTGTACTACCGCTACCTTTAAATCCATTTTGGGATCCAGTACCAGTAAGACGCCAAAATTATAATGTATGCCAGAAGACCTCAGTGTCTCCAGCTACTTTTTATACTCTGTCTCTACTTAAAGTTTTGCTCAGTATGACTTGTTTGGCCCCACTGCACCCTAACTATCTGACTGACAAGTTTTTGATCAGGAAGAGAGGAAGTCGTCAGCTGGAGGTAAGCGCAAAAGAGAGGCGTTTATCCCAAGCAGGCGCTTGAGAGAAGAGCTCCTGGGCATGGCGGAAGCGCTGCGCCCTGTTAAGATGGAAACGGACGAGCAGTGAGGAGGGTTCTATGGGCAGAGGAAAAGTAGGAGGAGACAAAAGGACCCCAAATAGTCTGGTGATTCCAGGAACCTCTCTCCGCGCTCTGATGTTGCTCACGCTTTTTGCAGTTTGCATTTGATAACAGAGTGACAGGCGCAGTCGTTCTCCCCATCAGTCAGCATGAAGGAGCAGGCAGGTCGGGAGCACAGCGTGTCCACCGTCATCCCTGCACAACGCTCACACTTCCCCCCTGGATGCTCAGCCTTGCCTCTTGGTCCCTCCTCCACCCTTGTCCAAATTCTGCCTATCCATCAAGGACCCATCCACACGCTGCTTCTCCCTGGAAGCGTCCCTGTCTGTCGGCTGGAAGCGATTTCCCAAATTGCCATGTGAATCATTAATTCTTGAAGGAAAGGATCCCCCCATATCCCCTCTGTGGCTCGGTCCTTGACACGTAACAGACAAGCGAACACCTGCACACTTTCGGTGACCTGAACTCCTAGACCAAGGAATACAGCCAGCAGCCGAGGCACAGAAAGGACAAGTTAGATGGCCGTTTAACCGAGAAATGGGGATTTGACCACCTGGAAGGGGAGAGCTGTGTTTTAATAAAGGACAGCACCACGTGGCAGGCATGTAGGGGAATGAAGTAAGTGGCACGGGAGCTCGGGAGAGCTGGGTGACAATCCAATGTCCACCCCCATCTAGCTGCAAAATGGAAGTAACAATGCGGTCATTTTCAGAGGATTTTGTGAGGATTAAATGTGTAAGAAAAACCCTCAGTACATTCCAAGTGCGCTATAAATGCTAACATGAAACCCAGACAAACCTGCGCTGCTGTGGAGAGTGGTAGAATCCTTGTTCCTCCTCTCCGCATGGCTCCAGGTCGTTGACAGCTGAAGCCACAAAGGACTTGCTGAATCTGCACTCAGAGTTCGCTCATTTGATGCCAAACAAGGACTCAGGGCTGGCCCTTCATTGGGCGGTGGAAGGAGCTCCGGGCTGGGAGGGGAGTGGGAAAGGATTCCCACGCAGGCCCCGCCATGATAAGGCCAGTCCATTCTGTGCTTCTGTACCCTTATCTCAGATAAAAGCCTTGGCTTTGATGGCATCCAGGACCATTTACAGATTAAGAATTCACTGACCCAGGGCCTGGCCCCGTGGTCGAATGGTTAAGTTCTCACGCTCTGCTTCGGCAGCCCAGGGTTTCACCAGTTTGGATCCTGGATGCGGACCTAGCAACACTCATTAGGCCACGCTGAGGTGGCATGCCGCATAGCAGAACTAGAAGGACCTGCAACTAGAATATACAGCTAAGTACTGGGGGGCTTTCAGGAGGAGAAGAAAAACAAAACATTGGCAACAGATGTTAGCTCAGGTGCCAATCTTTAAAAAAAAAAAAAACAATTCACTGATCCAAGTTGTAAAATTTCTAGGATGAGGGCCCTGGGGTCTCAGTGCAGCCAAACTACATGGGGTCAAGTGATACCAGTGACTCCTTTATTTCCTGGCTTCTCCTTCTGTAGCTCTACAAGTCCTACCCAACCTTCCCAAAGCCAACGGTTAGTGACTGTCCCCTGCTTGTCATTTTCTCCCCTGCTCTGCCATTGATGTACACCATTCAATCCTTCTTCCCCACCGTAGCTCCCAATTCAGTGCAGCAATGACCTTGGTTTTGCCCCTTTCTACAATTGCTGCAAAAGAAATTCAGGGGCTGCCATAAGCAGCCTGCTCAGAGAGAGGTGCTGTGAGCTCGGGCTGCCTGCACAGGGTTTGAATTAGAAAGTACCCAAATTAAGGTAGGTGTTACAAAAGAAACTCCAAGTGCTCACCAGGAAATGCTCCCTGGTGGGGAACTGAATTGAGGAAATTGCTTGTGTTCAAGCTGAACTTCTGAATCACAGGGTCATTATTACACCCACTAAAATTCCTATTGAGCTTTGGACCTGATTCCAGGAGGTCACAGCAGGGACTGGAGTGCTCCTGCTGGGGATTTCACCAGGCCAGTGGGCTGCCTGCCCTGCCTCCCTTTGAGACACTATTAGGTGATTGGGTCATTTCCAATTTGACTGACCCACGTTTTCAACCATATTTAATCACATCAAATGCACAAACACAAGCTCCACACCTCCTGTGTGCCAGGCTCTGGCCTCGACCAGGAGGCGTAAAGAAACCTGGAGAAGCTTCTCAGAGCTCCTCAATCCTATGAGAATTGTGCCAAAGGTTAATTAACAAACGAGACATCCAGCTAAGAACACCTAACGCGGAAGGAAAGAACAGAGGGAGGTGCCATCAGGGAAGGTTCTAGAAGGATTGATTTAAGCTGAGCCCACAAACCAGGGACAACTATGCAGATGGAGAGAAGAAAATTGGATTCTCCAAAAGGGAGCCCCAGTGGAGACAGCCTCAGAAGACACGAGGAAACAGGAGGACATTGAAACGCATGTCCACCTCACCGGTTGCAATTTTGCCTCCTTCATGTGGTACCAGGGCCTGGGAGCCCGAGGAGCTGGGAAATTGCCCATTTCCAACCTCAGCGTATACAGCAAGCCTCGGAGGAAAAGGCACAGGGTAGCAAAAACTGCACCCACCTGGTGTCAGGAGACAAAGCCGCCACAGTGACTAGCGGTCCCGGGACGGGGCACTGGCCATGCAAATTCTCTGAGCCTCAGTTTCTTCACTTTTCTTCACTTGGTGGGGAATGACACCAGCAGTCCTTCCTACTTCATGGGATTCTTGCAAGGATTACACGAGGAAATGGATGTAACAGGGGGATAGGACCTAAGGTGCCGTATGGCTGCGCGGCCGGCAGGAGCAGAAGCAGTCAGAGCAGCAGGGACAGAGGCAGATGGTGCCTCGTTAAGGACACCAGCTCTGCAGCTGGAGAGACATCTGCATCGTGATCCCCACTCAACCCTTTACTGGTTGGAGAGGTCACTTCACCTCTCTGTGCCTCAGTTCCCTCATCCATGAAAAGGAGGTGATCACCTTCCTCCACTTCTTGGGATTAAATGAGTCAACACTTTTAAAGCCCTAGAGCAGGCTTCAATTAACATTAACTGTTTATTACGACTGCTATTTTTATTGCTATTGAGAGGGACCAGTTACGTATGACGCTCAGAAACCCAGGTGAACAGACAATCCCGGCTGGCGACCCGGGGAAGAGCTGATGTCACAGTCTGGAGACGATGCTGCGGTCTGGAGTTGCTGAGAGCAGTCTGGAGGCACGCTTCCATCCTCTTCAGGGGACATCAATCTTTTTCTCTTAAGGCCTTCAACTGACTGGATGAGGCCCACCGCATTAGGGAGGGTCATCTGCTTCCCTCCAAGTCTACTGATTTAAATGTTAACCTCATCTGAGAAGACCTTCTTGGCAACATCTAGACTGGCGTTTGCCTAAATTCTGGGGAAGACGGCCCAGCCACAGTGACACATAAAATTACCCACTGCAGCAGGACTGGAGCTGTCTGGTGAAGCTCTATCGTCATCACAGTGCAGAGGACCTGGCACTTTGCAGGTGCTCAATAAATACTCAAGTGAATGAATGGATGGATGGATCAGCGGTTCTCTATAAACACTTAGAGAGAAACTATTGTATTTCAGAGATAATCTTTTTTAAAAAATCCATGTCTGTTTTTGGCGTGAAACAAATGGACTTCTGGAAAAAATCATTTGCTGTTCTATTTTGAGTCTTTCCCTGTGGACCCCAGAGGCTGACAGCATCCACAGCCCAACCGACCGCCCCTCCCTGCCCTGGCTCACACCCATTACAAAGCACAGCACTGTCTGGAGGGCAGAATAGGAAAGGGCGGGCGATGTTAGCTCCTGCCAAGAGACCAGCCACTGCTCTTCTGCCTCAGGAAACAGCCAAGGCTGAGAGGAAGCCACTGCAGGTGCCGTTCCAGGGGCCTCTATGTTTATGAGAGTCCCATGAACTGGGAAAAACAAAACACACGTGTAAACGTCGGATCAATCATTTACACGGATGTGCCTCAAATTAAGAGTGATCCCCTGGTCAGGCACTGATATGGGCTGTCTCTTTATTCCTCTTGTAACATCTTATGCACCATCTAGGACAAGGTTTGGGAATGCCGAAGCTTATTGTCCAGGGAATCGTATGCTTGCTCAAGGACATAATTCAGATGAGAGAATTACAAGATTTCTGAACTGGAATGAGCCCTGAGACATCCAAAGCCCAGAAGCAGGCCCAGGGAGGCAAGGGACGTGCTCAGCGCCACGGAGCCAAGTTGTCCTGCCGCCATGAAGCAGGGTTGGGTTCTCCCAGCCCCGGTCCAGAGACTGGCCATTGCACCACGGTCTGCCATCATTTGGAGAGGTTCTCGCCGGGGCGGACTAATGAAGGTAACCAGTTAGACTGCAACTTGCAAAGATATAAAAACACCTTCTGGTCTAAAATTCAACTCACAGTTTAAATCAAAGATAAATTCCATGATTTCCCCTAGCCCAAAGCAGTCTTTATGGCATTTGAGTGAGCACTAAATTACAGTTTCAAGCAAAAAACATCCTTTCCACGCGTTCACACACATATCATCACCTCCGATGCTACACCCCTATAATAAAATACATAGGAAATAAGCTTATTATATTTAGGGTAATTTAATCAACTGTCTAATATATATTCTACCAACCCATGTATGTGACTCATAATGACAGTGTATTCACTCAAATAACTTTACATTAACGGGCCAACAAGACACTTTAAAATGAATACCAGCCTCATCTCCTATGTACATGTTTATTTGATAAATTTATGAAAGTAGAACGCTATCTAAATGTACAAAATTACATTTACCTGTTAAAAAGTTTCCATAACATTCAACTTCAGAACAATGAAGAAAAACACCAGGATCCAAAGTATATAAAAGAAAATATCCATTACAGAGCTCTAGTCATCCAACTAACTGAGGTAAAATTTTCCTCCATTGAAAGATCATCAGTTTCATAAACTTAGTTTCCTAAAAAACAAAACTCGTACATATGCATGCCAGCTCTCAGAGCATCTTTCAGTGTCTGCCTGGTGGGTAAGCATTTGACTGTGATGTTCACACTGGAACTATATTAAGCTAAGTCCTGTAGGAATAATTAGAAGGTTGACTTTTTTCTTATTAACACATATATGTTGTGGCAATGGAGAAAATTTTCTCAACCCTTCATGAAGGCCTGGTGGAGCAGGCTCCTTTTGTGCAGAATGAGGCAGAGAGAGTCAGGTAGAGGAGGACTGCCTCCACCTGGGTGCTCAGGCCTCAGGAAGTGGTTTTCAGTCCACACCTCCACACACTTGGCTTCCTTTTTCCTCTCGTGCTAGGAGGATATGCATGCGAATGACGAGGATTGTCAAAGGACAGATGCCTGAGCTCCTGGCCTCCCCTTCTATAATCCTTGTCACCTCACCAAAGTGGTGAATCCTTCTCTCTTCAACGATAGCATTTACAAAGGAGATTCTGCTAAAGGTTTCCCCTTGTCCAATCAATTCTCCTTGGTACTGTCAGTTTGCTAGACCTCAGATCCCTTCCCAGCCCAACCCTCATGAATGTTTTTTAATTGGTCTGGTTGACCACAAAGAACAGGAATTTCACACTTAGCTGCTTTGGCATCCATAGTATAGCATTAATTGTGATTGCCACGAGCCCAAAAAGACACCATCACACTTGTCAACAAATATCTCCAATGTTCACAGCACCGTTCCATGACCACAGATCACAAAGGGAGAAAAACTCAGTCTTCTTCTGACGGAATTCCCAACAAATTCCATTACTCAACCAAAGATAACAATCGGTGTTTTAATGCAGAAATTCCTTCCCTGTTTTTCTTAGGAAATTTACGTTTTTCTGAATTCCAAATCCTAAGAAAAATCAATTGTGAAAATAGGAAAACAGGAATAATTATTACACTTTTCCTAAAAGAAACAGAGTTAACAAGTAAGACGTTATTGGTTAGATGTAAGTCTCTGATTGAAATCAAAAGCAAGAGTAGGAAATGCCATATATGGAGTCCAAGATTAAGATCAAAGTTTCTGAAAACTGAGACAAGAGCAAGGAAGAGAGGAGTGTGATCATTGAGTCAGTTGGTGTTGCTTGTAGCCATTGGCATTTTACAAGAGTGTGTTCCGGCCATGTCTACTGCTAATGGTGCACCACTATTGTCAATAAAATAAATATTAATACGTTTATACACAGAGTATACTTTACACAAATCCTAGGAGTGGTGTTCCAGGAAATAACAAGTTTGGGAAGGAAACAAAATAAATACTTAAACTGGCAATACTGACACTCATTCTGAATAATGTTGTTAACCATGCTAAGAGATCTAACTGTTATATTGTTCAAATAACACCCAATAATATTCTATAGTGTTTTCCAGTATTTGAGTATTTGCTATAGGCTACAGTTTTTTGTAAATATTTTAACGGAAAAATGCAAAGAGAAAATGCCAATGCTATGGAATATTACATGAAATCAGAAACTGATTAGCATAAGTAATATTGATTTCAACAGCAAAACCAAAATCAGAGCAAGTCGACATTTTCACTGTTAGCAAAGAAAACTAGTAACCTAGGCCCTAGCACCCGAGTCATATGTGCTTTTAGACGCAGAATAGTTAGACCAGCTCAACACAAAATGAAAGAAAATTGTCTATGTATGGAATATTTGTTACAAAGCAAAGATCAAGACTAGCACATGAGGCAATTGATGCTTTGGATAGTTTAAAACATTACTTTTAAGAATGGCAATTTTTAAATATTAAATATTTGGGATAATATCTTTCCATTTTTAAATGATTTTTACTTGGATTTTTGGTTTTATTTTGTTTACTTGGTTTTATTTGGACTTTTATTTGGTGTACATTTTGTGTTAATGTACTCCTTTTAATGTTTTCTATGATCAAACATTCCTATCAGGAAGGGATCACTTTTACATGTCACAAGATATCAGTTCATATACGAGTAATAAGCCGTGCATTTCTTATGGTATCTTTTGTTTATGGAAATCTTTTGAAACTTTTAGTATAACCCTATTACAATAAAAATTATTTGCTGTTTATTATTAAGGTCACTCATTATTCATTTAAAATACATATAAAAATATTATGAAAAATACAGACTAAAATAATTTCAGGGATTCCCTAGCATTCCCAGGAATTCCGATGTCTCATTCTCAGATCCCAAACATTAATACTTGTTGGGAGTTTGGAAATATGAAACCCAATGGTTATGGAAGAAAGGGCACACGATTTGCAATGTAGATTTTGGCAGGCAGGAAGTAGAATTTTTGCCAAATACACTATCCATCCTTGGAATAAAAGTTAATATGAAAAGGCATTTAAAGAAGTTTAACTGAAGATGAATAAAGTCTATAAAACGAACGCTACATTGCTTTGCTGATGTAATAATATAAAGGTAAAAAGTCTCTCCCAATTGTTAGCACCTGTTTAGAGATAACTTCCATTTCACTTAGAAATATTTGGAAGTTTGGTCTCTAAAAATAATATTATTTAATAATAACTACTACAAATAACAGTTCCTTAAGTCAAACAAAAATCCTTTGAAATACAGGTTCTAAAATTACAAACTGTATTTTTTGGCTCTAAATCATTTTACATACCTTTCCCTTGATTGGTAGAGGGAAAAAAGAAATAAAACACAGAAATAAAAAAGAAGTAACTCTTATAATCTCATAGAAAAATAGATTTCCTTGAAAACTGTTTTTGGTTCAAAGCCTTGGATGCAATAAAATAAACACCCTCTGAGCTATTCCTAATTCATCTTTATTTGATGGTGGTTATTGACTGGATTCTCCAGGAAGCAGATGCCGGGATGGAGTTGAGAGCACAAAAGGTTTATTGGGGAGTAACATCTATCAAGAAAGAAAAGGAAGCATGCCGGATTGGGCTGAGGAGCTGGCAGACTGCAAGGACAAATGACATGGCAAAGTCTCCCCCAGGGAGCTCCAGGGCAAGGTTGACCTTAGGAGAGTCCTATGTTACATGGAAAGGGATAAGACCTTCTTCCACCACTTCTCTTGGGCATCAGCAAGCCCACAGCTGGAAAACTGAGGCGGATCTCCACGAAACTAATGGCCGGAGGCTGTCAGTCACCCACACTCATTACAGTGGGGAGCAAGTCCATTTTGAAAAGGGCCTCTGAGCAGCACATCTCTGTTGCACTACATAGCAAAAATGACCAAAAAAGAAAAACAAAAATTCAGTAAATAGGCAAAATCGCCCCCAAATCCACAGAATTTTAACTAGTACTCTTGTTAAAAGAAGTACTTTATACAATGGGTGGAGTAGGCTTTTACAACTTGGAGTCAGGGTCAGGTCAGAAAATATACCCCAGTATGAAGTTAATTACTCAAGGGCCGGATCTTCTCGGCGGGGTCTTGTGTTCCTCTCTGAAAGCAACAGAACTATAATAATCACATTCAGAAGCCTCCCTGACAAGTACAATGTGACCATGGAAGATTTTTATGAATTAAAACCACTTTGGATATTCGTGTTACGAAAAAATAGCAAAACTAAATGCTGCAGAGGTAAGTTATATTGGGGGTATCAACTGATTCCAATGTTCTTAAATGTCTTACTAGAAGGAAAAGCATAGGAATGTTGGCTAGATTACTGACATTAATTTGCGTGCAACAAACAAAACTATATATTTTCTCCATCTCTTCCTGGGGTCATCTTATATTTGCAAAGGCTCACAATGAGATAATAGACCACATTTGTAAAGGGTACTCTCCATTTTAGCCCAGGCAATTAAACGGAAACAGAAAAACTGCCCCCACAATTGCCTAATTGCAGGTGCAATCAGTAGCTAGCAGGTGCAATTAACCAGGACCCTTCATTCAGAGGCTGTGAGTGACAGATCAGTCAATTATTCAATAGCAGACACAACGATTTTCACTTGCAATTTTGTATTCAAACTATTCATAGACCCCAAAATTGATAAATAATAGGAAAGCCTCTGGAAAAATTTCTTTCCCAAACTAATTGTCTGTCACCACAAAAGAAGAGACTGGTTTAATTCCAGGCCCCACTTGTGAGCTTGGGTCAACAAAAGAGCAAAGTCCGATTTCGGACTTAACTCAACTTCCTTTAGAACCCTTTGACGAAGGGAACACTCAGGATCGTCTTAGACCTTGTAAGGCCACTCCTGGCCTTAGCAGACCTTGAATCACTCCTCCCATGTAAACTTATGCCACTGGGGTTAATCCAGACACTACCATGCATGCATCATTTATTCAACAACAATTGAGAGCTGTTTAGGAGTCAGAGGCTGAGACAGAAGAGTTCATAGAACATGAGCCCTGCTAAGAAGCTCAGATTCTCCCACCACATGTAAACGAGCAGATGCAATAAGATGCAATAATTGGAGAGACGGAGGGGTAGGAGCAGAGGATGAAGCACCTCCCGCTGCCTGTAGGAGACTGGGAGGACCTCACCGGGTGACGGCGCTCTGAGCGGGTGGGAAAATGACAAGGCGTCAAAGCAAAGAGATGTCCGATGTATGCTCACTCAAGAATGTAATCTCCCGCCGGGCATCAAAGATAAAATGCCATCCAATAATGCTGGATCTCATTCCACAAGTTGCCTTAAAAAGAATAACTACTTTCCTTTTCTCTTTTTAAGATTATTCCTCTTTATTAGTTGGGTTAAACTAAATGTTTTGATAAATGAACACAAACATATATATTGCTTCAAGAGCCACAGAAGTTGATTTAACCAGGTAACAGATTTAAAGCCAGATAATCAGTAAGTAAAAGACAAAGATTGTCAGACAGAATTTACAAAAAGAAAAATTCAACTATATGTATGTATAACTATATATGTTCATAACTATATATATGTAGTCATGTATATAACACATATATAAACATATATACATAAATATATACATTGCCTACGAGAGACATACCTTAACCAGAAGGATACACAAAATTTAAAGGTAAACAGATGGAAAAATGTACACCATGAAACACTAATAAAAAGAAAGCTATTCTGATCATACTGATAACAGTAGAGATAAAAGGGTATATTTCATTAGAATAACGGGATCTATCCAACAAGAAGATATAACAAGCCTAAATTTGAATACACCTAATAATATAACCTCAAAAATATATAGATTAAAAAAATTTACAGAACTGAAGGCAAATGGAAAGAGAAACCCACAATCACTGTTGAAGAGTGTAACACAGCTCTTCAGTAACCGAAAGAACAAGCAGCCATGAGTATTAGTAGAGATACCGAAAATGTGAACAACAGAAACAACAAATGATTTAATTAGCATAGGTAGAACATTCTACTCGAGAACTGAAAAGACGCATTCAAGTGGACTTACTCCAGGGCTAGTGAAGTCCTACTACTAAGTCATCACGCAGTTGGTGACTGTACTGAACGGCCCAGGCATCCAGCGACCACTGTTGACTTTGGCTGGTTGGAACCTGAACATCTCCTAGTCCCATATAAACTCTAAGAATTCTTTATCTTACATCTTCCCAGTCCTTCTTGCCTAGAATCATGGAATTTCGTATTTTGCATGTTCAGTTTAGTCATTGGCAAGAGAACCAAGGGGAAACAACGCAGAGCTCTTGCCCCCTTTCCTTGCATAGCTTCTGCCTCTCTGGTATTCTGTACCACCAACTCCAGCACCTCCACCTCCCTGAACCCTGACTTCTATCAACACCGCCAGTCTCTGCTTGGCACTCCCCCCTACACTGTGGCCAGAAAGCGCAACTAGGTGGAAATCCAGAGCTCTTGGTTCACCTTGTTTCTTTCGTTATCTGCAGTCTCTTCTCCAGTGTCTGCAAAGAGTTATTTCATATATTTGATCCAATTTTCTATTTGTGTATGGTACGGGTTACTCCATCATGACTGCCTATTTAAAAAAAGCAACATTTTATTGGTCATTGATGTATCTGGACTCACTGAATTATCTTGATCAAAGTGTCCTTGTCAAACTTCATCCTTAAAGGACTGGTCATCTTTCATATGACTAAGAATATATTTCGTCCTTGGAATGTCATATGTGGATCAATTCACACAAAAGATCATGAGTCCATGAAAGGTAGGGATCTTAGAATCTTGCAGTGGTTGAATTTAGATCAAAAAGAGAATGTAACAGGTCATCTAGTCCAACCCCTCATTTTTAAAGGTGGAGTAGGAACTAACTAATTGTTCATCAAATCTGTTTTGTCCTCTTGGCAGAACACTAGAATGCATTAACCAGCCTCATATGCAATTAAGTATGGCCATGTGATTGAGTTATGGCCAATGAAATATGAATGGATATGACACATGCCTATTAAAAAGTACTTCCTACATAATCTTCAACTCTTTTCTCATCCACCAACTCAATAACAAAGATGACAGGGCAGAGCTATAATATAGAAAGATCCTCGATCACCGAGAGAGCATGTGGAAGTCTGGCAAGCAATGAGAACACTCAGCTGTCCTCTATGAAAGCAGGACACCCTTACTATGTTAAGCCACTGGGACTTAGAGGGTTTACCTGTGACAGCAGCTAGTGTTACCTTAACAGATGCATAAGCAGAAACTGGTGCCCAGGAAGGGAAAATGACAGTGTTCATCAGTCCAATATTTTTTTCATACCAAAGTCATTTCTTACTGGTTCTAGAGCAAGGGCCAACCAAGACCATGCCTTGTGTGCTGTCAAATCACTCTCGGTAGCTAAAGTAGTGCCTTTTTAATGGAGCTTTTCATTTTTGTCCAATATCTACCACTAGAATATGATGACGGTAAGAAAGCGCATTCAGTTTCCCAAGCACCCTAAAAGAATGTTGCCAAACAGTAAAGATCTTCATCATACTTCCCCCAAGCAGATCTGGCCAAACACGTGAAAGGAAAAGGGACGTTCACCAGAAAAACTCATAGGCAGTGGGGTGGTGATCTCCTTACTGTTATCTATTTGCTGAATAATTTTTTAAAGAAGGGTAAATTATGAGGCTAAGAGAATAATCAAGCACGCCTTTATTCAAAGAGTTAACCATAGAAGATACTTGAAAACAGGCCATTGGAATTAGTTCCCTAAAACTAAAATCACCAAGATAAAATTTGTCCCAAGCACTCTAACTTTTACCTAATGCCTCTACTCTTGACTATTCTAGTTGAAAAGAGTATCGATATCTCATATAGCAAGTGATTTTCTTCCTCCTATCCCCCTACCGCTTCCAGTATCACATACTAGTTGAAGACCTTGGCCACGTAATTCAGCCTCTGATTAATTTATTGCCCTTCAGCTCCAAATCCACCTTTCTTTGACCTGCTGTGTAACACTCTGAGACTCACTGTTCCCATTTGAATAATGGGAGATGATACTGATACTTGCTTCCTCTGTGTCAAAGATCAAATGCAGTTGAGTACTCGAATTTCTTACACAGAATTAGCAAACCACCTCTGCATTAATCAGTTCACTCATCCCGATGATGTGCAACTACTTAATGTCAATACTTCTATCACAAGAGGGGGATTTTGTCCTGAAAACGTCAGTCCCTGATGACATACAGTCATATGGAAATAGGAAGCTAGCAAGTATTTCTAATCTCTCCAGCCAAATCAGCTGTTTTCTATGCCCTTCTGCTTTTGCACCTGCCCCCAACACTGTAAGCCATGTGGAAAGTCCACCCTGCTGCTCAGTTCCACAATGGGAAGAATGAGAGGAAGGAAGGAAACGCTTCTTCAGGTCCATCTGACAGGTGTGGGGATCCAATGAGTATGTGATGGTTTTCCCTCCCTCCTCTTTTATTGAAATCAACTCTCCAGTCCTATCATGAAGAGGTAAAGCTAGTTTGCAGTATCATTTCTGGGGTTATTTATACACCCAATGCTCAAGGGTTGGGTGTGGCCATGAGTACGAACTTAATCAATTGAACTCTGACAAGACTAGCTGAACACTTCCCCCAAATTAGTTATTTTCACCACAAAGAAGTGCAGGTGCATGGCTTCCTGTGCTGAAATGACTGGCCTGGCGGAGATGAGTCAGTGACATGTGTCATAATCTGACACAGTCAGTGCGTGCTGTAGCCCTGGAGAAGGTCTCTAACCACAAGCAGATCAGTCTGGGGCCGCGTGTCCCTGGGGCTCCCAGCCGGCCAGTCTCAGGCTCCCCTTGTAGAGCAGAGACTCAGGGACTCCAGAGGAACAACAGGTGCGGTGGAGGGAGGGTGGTGAAATGGTCTCTATTGTTTTTATAACAATCCTTTCCCGTTTTCTACACTGCAGCCTTCAGTCCATTAAATGCAATTTCCTGGCATCACCCTAGCTTGAAAGGCCAGATCAAAAGTACTGAGTGTCCCAGCTGTGTGGGCCTCGTTCAGACCAAACATTAACCACAGCCCCTGCAAATGATTTATTCCATTTGAGACCTGGAGACACCCTGTGCGCTTCCTCTCTGTGGGATGGGCTTTATTGTTCTCCCTGCACTGCAGTTGTGAAAACATTTCCTTAATGCACTGTCTCCCTTACAACAAAACAAGTCGGCCTCTGCTTGGATTTCACACGTGTATGGTGCACAAAGGAGACAAGGAGGAGAGGCCCTGTGGACCCGGGAAAACTCACAGCTCTCAGACAGACAGATTCACGATATGCAGCAAGTCCCTTTTATTCCTCATGGAAGGAGACAAATACAGAAAGCATCTGAATTCACATTTTGGGAAATACAATGATACATAGAGCTGAATTCTGTGCCAATGGTCACAATGGTCATAGAAGTGACAGGAGTAAGATGAGCGCTGGGGTTGAACCAAGGACCCTCAGGGTAACTGCAGTACTGAGCCATGACATTAAGCGAAGATGAACAACCATGGCCTCTAGCCTCTTTAGTGTTCATAATGGCTTTGACTACACCCATTATTGAATTTTCTTAAACCCATAAAGATGTGGCAGGAAAGGAAAGGAACTAAGAGCCAGAAGCCCAGAGTCCCAACCTTCTCTTTCGTTAACCAGCTCAAGGCATAGCACCTCCCTTGGCCTCAGGTTCCTCATCTGTTAAAAATGAGAATAACAATCCTCCGAGGGATGTGGTGAAAACCAAATGAGATTAGGCTACAAAAAGCTTCCAGAAAGGTAATGCACTAGACAAATGGAAAGGGCTGTTTCTACCAATTAAACAAAATGACCAAAAAGTGACGTGGATTATCTTGGTAAAATCTGAATTAGCTAAAGAATCAGAGCTCCTCCCTAGGTTCTTGGGGATTGTTTTCCCCAACATCTGACACAAAGCCCGTCAGTCCTAGGAAATCTGCTCCATAAGCAACATGAGCATCTGTCTTCCCATTTCAGTTTCCCTCCTGTTGCTTTCTACCTCCAGGATCAGGTAAACTGCGTGCTGTTTCTCCAGTCTGACTCTTTATGACGACTAAGGCTTCTAAGAGAAGTCGGCCAAGAAACACCTGCATCTCAATGGGGGTTTCTAGAAGCCCCTACTGTCTACAGAACCCAAAGGAATGGGGCCATGATGGTAGAATGACATGCAGTAGAGTTGATATTTTGGACGGATGAACTGCCCTGTGTTCATGTCGTCAGCGCCCTACTCCTCCAATAAGACAGCTCTGAATATAATCTCATTTCAGGACAAGTGTAGTTTTGCTGCTGAAACAAAAACTCTTGTCATCTGAAACTCTTTCATATATAGATTCTTCTGGAAACAAGTAGTCTGAAATAAATGGTGAGAACAATGACACCAAAAGAAGAGAAGATATCAAGGGTTTTTTTTGAAACTCAGGAAACCAAAGCTTTGGAATGCCCGAGTCAAAATCCAGTGTGTGACAACAGGAAGACAGTGTGATGAAGTTCTTAATCTTTCTTCTTTCATGGTGTCCTTAGTGTCTCAGTAATTTTTTCACAGTGTTCCTGTGACAAAAGAAATATCTAATAGTTATGCCTACTGAATAATTAGTTTATAAGCATTTATGTCCTAAGAAGTTAGTAGCCATTTAAAAAATAATGCACAAATTGAAAGATAAAATAACATTTTCTTCATTCTAAAACAGCCACTTACTAGTAGATATGTGCACTTATTGGGCTTAGCACATCTTCTCAATCCTCGGACTTAGTGGACATTGCCGCCCTCATTTCCTGTTTCATACTGATTTTCCTGAAATAGTTGCTTTTTATCTTAATGATCTTCAGAAACTCAGATTGAGAAGTCACGTCATTAAAAAGAATGCAGCATGACCCAAAGTTGAAACCGAGCTATCTCAAGCTAGTAGCACACACATTATTGCCTGACAGACACAGAGCATCACTGTTTCCTCAGAAAACTGAAGATATTAAATGTCCTGCAGGGATCGTGTGAGTTCACTGTAGCGCCCTGGGCTGCTTCAGAGCTCAGAGTGGGGATCACAGGTCTAGTGAAAGATCCCTGGGCTGGGCAGCCACAGGCCTGAGTGCAAGCTCTGCTGCGGCTCCCAATGAGATGTGCAACCTTAGATCACAGCGCCAACCTTTCTGGGCTTCAGTTCTCTGTTTGCAGAAGGGAGGTGAGAATCTCTAAAATCACAACTTACTTAGAATTCTTTCCTAGAAGAGATAAGCCCAAAGTAATTCACACACATTTTCAAAAGGATATAGAGAATGTGTGACTACCAAACTGGGTTCTGGTTCTCAAAAATCAACCCAAGGATTTCATTAAAAAGAGACATGTGCCACGGCTTTAGGAATTCTGATTCAGATCTGAGACGGGACCCTGAACATGCATTTTTTATTAAAGTTCCTCCAGATGATTCTGTTGCCTGGATTAATTTAGGAGTCATTTCCTACTGACAACACAGCAAAACAGGGAGCCCCATGCTCCAAAGCACGGAGTCAGCACAGAATGTTCGCGAACATTCAATCTACCTCAGTATTTGCTTCTAATGATCCTTTGCCACATTCTCTTATCCTTTTTAATTTGATCACATCATTCTAATGGGTTTATTTCCCGGTTTCTCTCAGAATGGCAATAAGGCCTCGCCCTGCCATGGTACAGCTCATGAAGTCACCCAGTGTGGTTGGCACCTAGCCTCCAGCTGTCCCCTCGCAAAAGATAAACATACATTTTCACTTTTGTGATAGTTTTCTTAAAGGCTTTGCCAGATGTCTGCATTTTCTTTGACACTTTGACTTCTCTGACACACAAGTTCAGGGTCAATATTCCAAAAAGTAATGAGGAAAGGGCTCCCAGCTGCTCTGTGCTGACCTCACTTTCCCTACTGACCAGCGCAATGGGGCCACCAAATCCTGGTGCAGAGAAACTGTTCCTTTCTCACTGGGCTCAGCTGGAAGTCTGTAAGGGACATTTGGAAGGATGGTCATCAATGAATTACTTATTTAATGTGAAAAAGAAGAAAAATTTAAAATAGTCTCCACGGAATCGAAGTTTAGCTCCATCATAAAGCATTCCCTCTTCATTGAGTTCAGTAGGTGCTGGTTATAAACTTCAGTGTTTGGGTTTGGTTTGAGAGATTTTCTTTTTGGTAGTTAATACAAGAGCCGTAACCCACGAAATATAGCAGCTATCTCATGGGCCTGGTTCTCCATCCTTGCAGACATTTAAGCTCGCACTTGTGGTGCATAAAAGATTTATAATGATCTCACCCACATATATAAATTTTATCCCACACAGGATAGAAAGACCTAGAAGCAGAAGCAGTGAACAGCTGAATGTGAGCACAGAGTCATAAATTCATAACACTTACAGCTTTTTAACAACCTCATCATAAATGTGACTGATTTCAATTTAATTTATAGGATTCTGCAGCTGGGTCCAGGAATGTCCTTTGAAAACTAAAAATTTCGGAGCAACATCTAGTTTGGAGTTCCGTGAAAATGTCCATGGTGTCGGGTAACTGACGAGACAATGTATGGGCAGTGCACGGGCTGACGGGGAGATCCCGACAAACACTGCGGCAAACTACAGGGGTCAGAAAGGCTCCAGACACCAATGTCAAGGATGCAAGACTGGGTTCTAACAAAACCATCCGGTAGAGCAGGAAAAGTCCTGTTTTTTTGTAAGACAGACAAAACTGGATTCAGAAATCCTCTCTAGCTAAGTCACTCCCCCCTAGCTAAGTGATCACATCTTGGATTTAAATCCTTCCAACCTCAGTTTCTCTGTTTTAAATAAGGTATTCACTGAGACTTAGAGCGAAGCACCGTGCTAAGTGTTTGCACATATTATCTCATTTTAGCTTCACTACAACTTCAGGGTGCTTTCTTTAATCCCATATTACACGTGAAAAAGCTGACACACTCAGAGATTAGCCCTTTTTCTAGATCTTTCAGCTAATAAATGTGACGATGTTTGCATGTAGGCTGTCTGACTCCAGTGTTCTTTTCTGGACCAGCACCCTAAAGTCCTTCACTATAAAATGCAAGTAACTGGACCTGCTTCAGAAAATGATGTCTTAATGTTTAAGGTATCCAGGACAGTGCTTCTCAGTTCCCTTTTCTGAGATAAGATGATATGTCATCCACTATCACATTCAATAATTTATTGCATTGGCCCCAATTTAAGTGACAGAATCTGCCAAACTGCTGGCCACTGATCCACCTAAGATTTCTTCCTCCACTCAACCAGGCACAACCCCATCCCAACCTGGAGAATGAGGGTGTGATGAATCTTTGGCCCAGGCAACCTCGGCACAGCCCCTCAGTCCTAGACTTCTAGGGTCACAATTTTTAGGGTTTCAGTGAGGGTGCATCTCATCTTCAAAGAGCCTGTATATTCCCTGAGACCCCAAATATATCCAATTATTACTTACATGAGGAGCAAACAAGCGTTGGTCAAGCACCCACTACGTGTCAAGTACTGGGCCACATGCCAGAAACATCCAGGCGAACAAGACCCAGATGTTGCCCTTAGACTTGATGGTTCAGGAGGAGACAGACGAGGAGCAGGCGACAACCAGACAGTGTGAAACGCGCTCCTGAGGGAGGACACACAGGCATCGGGGGGAAACCAGGATCAGGGAAAGCTTCCTGGAACATATGATCTCTGAGCTGGCACAAGGCCTGTGAAGAAAACCAGAAGAGAGTTCAAAAGAAGCCACACAGGAAGGCACGGCGATGGTGCAAGGCTGGCAATCGGGACGGCCAAGTCACAGGCTGAGCACTGTGCCCTGGGCCTGCAGGAGGGAGCGGGTCAGAGGGGAGAGCTCCGAGGAAGGGAGAGCAGTTAGCGGGTCACGACCACAGTGCCAGCACAGGGGACGAAGAATTGAACACTGAGAGCATTAATGAGAAGGGAGACAGGCGTGACAGTAACCAACTGTCTTACCAAGACGAGGCACCATTCGTTCACTCAGGGAACACACTCCATTAAGTGCCACAGAGTATGTGTTGCCACATTTTGTGACTTTACTATCAGCACTGAACATAAACAAGACTCGGTACAAAATGACAGCACATCTCTCTGTTCCAGATGAAACCCAGGGAGAGCTGAATAAAAAGATTTGAGGATGAATCAGAAAAATGATGTACCTATTAAAACTTACAATATCAACTTTCATTTGCAGCAAAAGCTGGGAAATTCCAATGGTCTTTGCTTCCCTTTCTTGTAAACCCAGCCCATAAGGAGTAAACATTCTATATTCCAAAACTATTTTGCAAATAATACCTGATATAGGTCTGACTAACATGCTCGATGTATATCTCAGTATGCACAAAGTAAAATTCCATTAAGAAAAAGTACTCGATATTTTTTGGGAAAAAAGCACAGAGTAATAACTTTTCTTTCCTCTGAGTCTAGCAGTTAATTTCCATGCTGGACAATGTTTTTAACAACGTTGGATACACCACGGCAGTTTAGGGAGTTCTCATTTAGTTTTGAACTCTCTTAAGTTATAACTTTCCTTCTAGCTCAAAGGGATCGTTTATCTGCTGTACCCTTAATACTGCTGCTAATCTTAGCATGGAAAAGCTTCCTAATTTGAAAAGGAGAAGTTTAACAAGACACGAAGCCGATGGTTTGCATGATCAGAACATCTAATTGAGCTATAGTATTCTAAACCATGCTTGCGTGCAGCAAGATAATTTTTCCTTCATTTTCTATTTTATCAGAAAATTAACCTTCATTTAAAACACTATCGTCTGATACACTTTCGTAGCTACATTCTCTCCGCTGTTCAGAAGAATTTGAATTTTAAATTTGCCATCCCCGTCTCTGAAAAGGAAACTGAGGATGCTTCCAGGACCAGGTGTTTATGATCAAGCAGACACGAGCATGTGACCCGTGTCCCAAGCACGATGACTGCCAGCCAAGGGGACTATGTAACCAGGTCTCTTCTTCTTTTTCCAACCTTGGGTGAAATAATGAGGCTCTGACTTTGCATAGCAATTTTTTTGTCTGAGAACCTAACAGCCCCACAGTAATTTCATCGAATTGTCTGAACACTGGAAGCATTTAAGTATCTCTCTGCATAGAGAACAGAGCTTGGCCCTAGACAAGCCGGACCTGACTCCTGTGACGGTGACACAGAGCTGGCTGCCGTACAAGGGAAGTTAGGTGGTTCATGTGGCAAACAGTGCGCTAAGCACTAACCACTCGTGACACATATGGAACTGGAGTGGGCCCAAGTCCATATCCTGATAAAATACCCCAACTTCAAACTTACGAATTGCTGATATTTCTTCCAATAATTCAGTCCCCCTCCAAAATATTTCTGAAGATTCTGAGGGAGGGTGAGGAATAGAGGGGATATACTCTCACATCTGGCCATCTGTTATAGGCTGAATTGTGTCCCCCAAAAGATATATGTTCAAGTCCTAACCCCTGGTACCTGTGAATGTGACCTTACTTGGAAATAGGTCTTTGCAGATGATTCAAGCTTAAAGGAGATCATTAGGGTGGGCCCCAACCACTCTAGCAGGTGTCTCTCTAAGAAGAGGAAAACTTGGACACAGACACCCACGGAGAATGCCATGTGATGCCAGAGGCAGAGACTGGAGTGACACAGCTGCAAGCCAAGGCATGCCAGGGATTAATGGTCACCACCAGAAGCTAGGAAGAGACAAGGAAGGATTCCCCTACAGCTCTCAGAGGGAGCGTGGCTCTGCTAACACCTTCACTTCAGACTTGTCGCCTCCAGAAACAAGAGAATAAATTTCCATTTTTCAAGCCACTCAGTTTGGGGTACTTTGTTACGGCTGCCCCAGGAAAGAATACACCACCTCAGCCACATCCTTCCTCTCCCACACTCTGCTCTAAAGGCAAATGTGGATCCAGGTCTTAAATTCTCAGGAATACTCCTAACCCGGTGCTGTCGTATGGAACAGACTTTTACTGAAGGTTATGGCATAAAAGGGGGCAATTACCTCACAGAACCAAAACTAATACTCAATGTGCCTGCTGGTAAAGCTCATCGGCAGAAGAAACCCAGTGGACCTCACCAGGCGTAGGTCCCAGGCTGTCACCTTGCTGCAGGGCCAGCTCCTTCCCCAGAGCGCTTAGCCCACTGTCCACCACAAGTCCCAGCTGCAACTCCCATTTCTAGAACTTGCCCTTAAGAAGCCCCTAATCATTTTATAGAAAAACAACCTCCCTCCTGACCCCAAGGAGGCACCTGCGTTCTTTCTATACAAAACGGTGAAACCCCGTGAACTCAAGCTCCCAGCACAAGACTCTCCCCAGAACCAGGATCCCATCAAACAACCAAAAGTTCCCTTCACATTTTCCTAAACCCGTAGGGCCTCTGGGAAATGCTTTACAAACTGGGTTGGAAGAATCCGTTGCCTCAGAATCTCCTGGGGTGCCTGATACAAATGCAGGCTCCTGGGCTCCACCCCAGCCCAGTGAATTACAGTTTCTGTAGGGAAGTTTAGGAACCTGCATTTCAAAAGCATCCTGGTAACCAAGAGCTGCAGTTTTAAAATCACCAGCAGAAAATGTAGCCAACCTAGAAAATAGCAGTACTTTCCTTCCTTCCTCATAAAAACGGGAGGAGCGAATGAAGAGGCTGATAAAACCTTCTGCCACATCCACTTGGGCAAAGTTGAACTTTGCTCCCTTTCCAAGGACAGGGACTCACATCCTCACCACCAGCCTTTCCTTCCCCTGCACACAGGACAGCTTTCCAGGCATCCACCCTGCTACTCCGCCCTAGGGGCCTGCATCCCACAGGTGACACCCCCTTTGCTATTGAACTTGACCCCTGATGCCGTTTCTCCGTGGAGACTTTGGGTGCTCCCAGGCATAACAAACCACTCCTTCCTCTCTGCTCTTCTTTACTCTCTGGTGGCCCCTGTCAGACCACCTTTGACACTGGCCAGCCCACACGTGTAGATCGCAGGCTCCCTGGATCCAGAGACCCACCTCCCTCCCGCCTCCACGGGCCCCGGTATTGGCTGAGACTTGGTGAGATCGCCAACATGTATTTCCTAAATTAATTCAACTAATGATTCAAATCAAGCGTTGTGATCTTATTAGAATATAGCATTCAAAATAACTCTCATTCCTCAGTCCGTGTACCCCTGTCCTAGGATATGTGTTGAAATATACAGATGGTGGCCTACTGATGTCACTCACCTGTTCTCTTTTCTTTCTCTTTCCCTCTTATTCATACACTCGAGGTAAGAAGGAGTCACCCACCCATTCAACAAAGATTCATTGAACTCCTACTCTGCTCCAGGCGACAGACACAAATAATTCTGGGATTCTATCATTGAGGAAGTCATAGACTTGCAGAGAAGAGAGAAGTAAACCAATGATATCGGATAAATATGAACCATGTCCCATTGGAGTAGAGAATGGGAAGTGTCCAACTCTGCATGACCCAGTCAGGAAGGACTTCACAGAGGTCATCTGAAGCTAGTCTTAATGCCAATCTGGGTAAGGCATGAGAGAAGATGAGTCCCTTTAGGGTCTTTTGTTCACAAGACACAGAAACTGACAACATGATTGAAATTCCTCAAGGGGCTACATGGCATAGACACTAAAACACTGACTTTATTTGCTTAAGGGAGTTATATAAGCTTTCTGAGCCTCAGCTTCCTCATCTGCGACATGGACCTAATAAGAGTTTCTGAAGAAAAATACTGTATGTAAAGTGCTTAGCAAAGTACATCGTAAGCTCTAGATAACTGTACATTATTGTGAAGGAAAAGGGAAGACTTTACAAAGATAGGTCCCAGAGCAGAAGGAAGACTGAAAATCAAGCCACAGGAGGGCCAGAGCCAGGGCAGCTGTCCAGAGAGGACGGCTCTGCTCCAGACAGTAGCAGGTTAGGCTCCAATCAACTTGTGTAATTCCCAGGACAGAGATTCTGCTTGGCCAGCTTAGGGCAGGAGCCATCACAGGGATGAGGCCCTGGGAGATGAGGCTCAGCCATCCTGCTTTGCAAGAACATTCCAGACATGGGCACGGACAGACCATGGTTTGAGAGGCAACCCAGGAGGCTTGGTACAGCTGGAGGGGCAGAATGGAAAGGACTTTGGATTCTATCCCGTGCGCAGTGGGAAACTCTTCAAGGGTGATAAGACGGGAGCATAGAGCTCTGTTCCGGGGACACAGATATGGCATCCTTCCTCAGAAGGGATCATCAGGATTCAAGCCCGGAACAAGTCCACTTATCCCACCCCGGACCCAGCCTCCACAGGAGGACCCAGGCCATCAGACACTCTGATCTCCTCCAGGAGGTATCCACGGGGTGGCCTTCTGTGGACCAGGGACATCTGGATACACTGATAGAAATGTGGCCAGGATCCAATCATCTTGCATGACACAGGTCATTCCTGAATGGCACTCTTTTCTGATGTGCATGCAACAAAATTGCTTGTAGATCCTGGGATACAAGATATAATTTTCAATCTACTTGGCCCCCAAATTCAGCAGAATTTGGATCTTTTTAAGTGTTTTAAAAACAATCTGTGCTAATGGCACAATGTTCTTGCTAATGCCCTTTAAGGGCCAAATTTTCAAAAATGGCAAACAAATTTGTTTGTCATTTCCATGTGTAGTTTTATTGGTGGGTATAAATACTGTAGCTGAAATAACAAGCTGGTTTTTCCCTGCAAACATTTACACTGGGATCAGATGAGGTGTACATTGGAAAGGTTATCATCCACATCTAAGGAAAAAGGCCAGGACCATTCTCAGCCAGGGGCACACTAGCCAGACAGAGTCAGAAAGGGTCTGTGAATGCAGACAGAACAGAAGGTTCTCCTTATGCCAGTCCCTGAGAGAAAACTACACAGCAGGCCACAGGAACACCAGCTGTGGCTTGTCGCCTGACTCAAGCGTCTCGCCTCCTCTCCTCTCCCCACCGCCTCTGGTATTATTCCAGACCACCCACCCTGGACCCTGCATCTCCCAGCTCTCTGATCACATAGGTACCAAGTCCAGCTGCCTAAATGTGCTCCAGGATGGCCTTGTTCAGGATCAGACTTCCAACCTCAGTGTACTTCCATCCCACATGGCCCCGGGCTCAGGTTTCTTCCCTCCCCTAAGCTCTGAGTTGCCTAGGAGTACAGATGGGGTCTTTCCTGCCAGCCTGTGCCCATCAGACTCCCACCCTGCCCTCATGCAGACCCACAAAGTCTTGTAATTCAGGTAAGCAAGTGACTTCTGCGCCACTCCATCCTGACTATTCCTGACTCGAAGAGTTAACGTGAAAGGGTCAGAAACAAAAGGCAAGACTGAGGATCAGGGTGTGAGTCTATGTTCCTCTGTTCTCAAATACACTAGATGAGGCTCTAACCAGGGCATGCCCCTGGGATGTACCGGATGGCAGGACCAGAAGCCCATGGTGACTGGTGCCTTTTCTGATTGATTGGCCATGGCCACGCTATGCCAGTTGTTCTATTATGTTGGACATCACCCATGCTGGCTGTGGCCAGTTAAAAGTGAGAAGTAAGAGTGAGATCAGCAATGGTCAGCATTGCATAAGGGTGGGAGTGATGGCAGCTCTTGGAATATGAAGAAGTACTATAAATCAGCCACGGGCTCCTGTGGGCAGCCTCTTCCCTCTGGGAAAAGAGAAGGAGCAGCGATGGGTTGGAGGAGAAAGCTAGCTCTGCCCACTGCTGTCACACCAGGCCAGCCCGGCAGAGGTCAGGAGGGCCGAGGTGCTAAGGGCACTTTAGTGAGGAGAGGAGGTGTCCACTTGCACCCAGGCCGTGCCACCCACAGGAATGTGCCCAGAGGACACCACAGGCTTTCTAGAAGACAGAGGGTCTCAGGTCTGCCCATATGAGCTCTCCTTCCCTCCAGCTGCACCCCGTCCTCAAACACGCTCCATTTGGCAACATGCAAGCTGAGTCCTCGTCTCAACAAGCCCCCCGTGCATGTTACCTGCACACACACCATACCACCTTTGTCAAACTCGGCCAGCAAAGAGAGGCCTTTCCCACATTCCTGCGCCCTGCCCATCTTTCTTTCCCCCAGGGAACAGAGCATAGACAGGAAATGACGGATAAATCAAACGCATACTTTATTTTTGAATCCAGTCTATGTCCCGGGCGTAGAATATAAGCATGAAGCCAGAGACTGTCTGTTACCTCGCTCTCAGACCCCAGCACTCGGTCAGACCTACTGGGATGTTGATGCTTTCCTAGGACTGCCAAAAAAGAAAGAAAATTCTTCCATTCGGCTAACACCTGATTCTGAGATAAACTTCGCTTGATTGTCACCCATAATAGCCCTCGCTCATTTGCATGGCAGAGACCCAATTTTATTGGATGGCTACGCTCAAACCAGTTCACCAAGAATTACTCAACAGAGGATTGGATTAGCAGACGTGTTTAGTTTGGAAGTTCTTGGCTTCACAAAAGTTAGTTTTGGTTACTCGGAATTTTCCAGTACATTTTCTCTAGCTTTAAAAACAGATCTGATCCACTCATTATTTTTCTCTCTCCAGAGTTTCTACATTTAGCTTCAGAACTTATCAATGACATTTTCTCCAAGCAAAAGAGACTCGTCAGCCAACAGCGTATCTGTTTTAGAAATGAGAAGTTGAAACTTTTTCCTTTTTTGAAGCCATGGGTGAGTCTCCGAGAGCTCACAGCCTCCCCACCAGCTTTGCTCAAGTGGTTTTGAGGGAAAGAGCGAATTTAGAATCTCGTTCGCCTGCCAGGTCCTGCTACAGGCACCACGGTTCTGAGTGGAGCGTTGCCAAGGGTCATTCATCCAAGACAATCTGATTGTCCTAATCGGTATGCCTTCAGTTGTGTCCATGTGCAGAATCTGGACCAGCTTCGGCGCTGAGATGCCCTCAGGAAGTTCGGGTCTGCGTCTCCAGCATGCTGTGTCATGGAGGGACCGGCAGCGTGACTCTTCAAAGGTCAAGAGTGATGTGCTGGAGGACACGTTGCTGCCAGCCACCAGTCCTTCTGGCCAGAAGCGGTGCTGGGGCACTGGCCCAGCCGGGCTGAGAGGTGATGTCAAATGTTCCGATCATGAGCTGGCTTCTGACTAAACAGAGCTCTGGGGTAAGGGAAGGGTGGCTTCCCGCTAAGCTGCAGCTCTGAATCCTGTGAAGGACTCGTATCCTTCTAGAAGCCCTTCACTGGTGTTTGCCAGCAACCTAAAGGTCTTACTCCACTAATTGGTGTGTAGACAAAAAAGAATAAACACTCCCGAATCCATCCTCAGGCTAGTCTCCACTTTTACCCACTGTGGACCAAAGAAAATGCTTACTTTATAAACAGTTCTACTTTATAAACAAAGATCCTGAAAACTACTCTGTGATAGATTTCTGCATATTGGCCTTGTAAAGAAAAGAATTATTACTCCTTGCTTTTAGAAAACTAAATTTTGTAGTTAAACTTCTTCTGGAACTGAAATAGCAGACCCAGCATCCAAAGAGAAATTCATCCAAAGGTAAAATATTCATCCAAAGATGAAATTTGCATCCCTACATGAAACGACTATCCACATCCACAAAAGCTACGCACTTACCTGAACTGGATGGGACCAAGAGAACATACTCAAAGTAATAAGGCTCCTTGAGGACATCTCCTTGGCCCACAGGTCCTCCTGCTTAAGGCTCAGCCCCCTCCCTCCCTACACGGCTGCTCCCCCCACGGGCTGACAGCCCACCATGGTAGTCCCTGCCTCGTGAAGCTGAGAGCCAGTGGGAAGACAGATAAATACAGCAGGAAAGCAAACAAGTAGACAAATGTAAAAGTATCAGCGGCTTTTACAGATGCAAATATAAAGGTAAAGCCATTGCTTCCAGATTCTCCCAATGTCACTCTGGGTTGTCCCCAGAGAATCTAACCTTTAAGCCCTATACCCTCTAGATCCCATCTCAGTCTCCTCAAGAAAACACTAAGGCCCTTGTCTTTGTTATGATCTCATGCGTCACACACGCTGCGGGTGATGAGTGGTTCAATAGGGCTCAGAAAATGCCCTGGGTTGTTTCTACTCGTAGCATTTTCAATTGAAAACATCCTGAAAGCTAACCAAAACCCTGCAGGCCGAGTTTTGCCCAGAGACTTGGAACGACCCCCAGCCCTATGACAATGGAGCCCCATAACACTTTGCAAAGAGTCCTCCTCCTGGGAAAACCCAAGCGCTTAATTCTTCTTCATGAAGTGTCACAAAATGTCAACTTGCAGCCAGTGCTGCAGACTTGCCTCTCTCTTGGACAAGGGTCTCCACTGCCTTCTGGGAGCCAACACTCCCGGGAGACCACACCCGCTCCCCTCGTTTTCTTTGCAACAGGCTTCCACGCACTTGGTCCCTCTGACCAGTGATTGAGGTGTGGAGTGGCTTTGCCAAAGCATCAGAACTGGAGAGGAAACTATGGAGCACAATTTGGATTCCATAATTTTTACCAAATAATAGGACTGTCCACTTTTACAGCTGAAGCTCCTGCGGAAAGCAGCAAATATGGCAGTGTAAACACAAGCTTGAGCCACAGTAAATCTGGCTTCCTGTTCAGCTCCAACAATACTGTCTATGTATGACTTTCGCCTGGTGACTTCACCTTTCCCAACCTTATCAACAAACTGAAAATAATTACAATAAATGAGGATTAAAAATGATACCACGCGCATCTACAACATGGTTGCCACTCTCCTAACAGCAGACATAGAATTCTTGATGAAATTTTTGAGGCTGGTTAAGTCTGATTTTCATCTTCGTTTTGATCATTTAAAAAGACTTGGTTGGTTGTTGAAATAATTTGGTACAGTAACTCATGGGCATTTTTCTGGTGGGAAGAACGTGGGCTTTTGGCATGTAACAGAACAATCTCAGCTTCGTGTGAATCTGGCCGGGGGTGGGCTGTGTCCAAGGTGTGTTGTAGCTGTAGGTACAGAGAATTCAGATCCCTCTAGTGTCCTTTTTTGTGTCTCTCTTGGCTCTGACTCTCAGGTAGGATCTGTGTCTTACAAACCTTTCAGCTTAATCCACTGTTGGTACACTGGACGCTGTCAGTGGGAAGGTGGCGGGGAGGGTCATAAGGGAGGGAGGGGCATGTTCTAAAATCTTTTTTTTTTTCTTCAGCTTTATTAACACATATTTGACAAATAAAATTGCAAGATATTTAAAATGTACATTGCAGTGACTTGATATACATATACACTGTGAAAGCAGTCCCACAATCTAGTTAATTAACACATCAATCACCTCACGTATTTATCTTTTTTGTGTGTGAGAACATTTCAGTTCTACTCTCTTAGCAAATTTCAGTTATATAATACAGTGCTATTAACTGCAGTCACGTTTTACCTTAGATCCTCAGATCTTATCCATCTTACAGCTGAAAGTTTGTGCCCTTTGACCAACTTTCTCTATTTCCCCCATGCCCCCAGCCCCTGGTAACCACTTTCCTGCTCTCTGTGAGTTTGACTGTTTGGTTTTGTTTTTTAAGATTCCACATGTAAGTGATACCATGCGTCTTTCTGTCTGACTTACTTTACTTAGCATAATGCCCCCCGGGTTCATCCATGTTGTCTCAAATGGCAGGATCTCCTTCTTTCTCATGGCTGGATAATATTCCAGTGTGTGTGTGTGTGTGTGTGTGTGTGTGTGTGTGTGTGTGTGTCTACAATATCTTCTCTATCGTTCATCTGTTGATGGACACTTAGGTCGTTTCCATACTTGGCTACTGTGAATAATGCTGCAGTGAACGAGGAGTGCAGATGTCTCTTTAGGGTCCTGTTTCCATTTCCTTTGGATGTATTCCCAGAAGTGGGATTGCTGAATCCTATGGTGATTCTATTTTCAATTTTCTGAGGAGCTTCCACACTGTTCTCCATAGTGGCCACACCAGTTTACATTCCCACCAACAGTGCACAGGGGGCCCTTTTCCACAACCTCCTCAGGAGTCAGCCTTTCAGTGGGCTTGGGCCAGGGGCCATGGTGTTTCTGCCCCAGGGGCACAGCTGGTTTTGTTTTCCCATCCCTACTCCCTTCCCTGGCTGTAACCGTCCCAATCTATTTCCTTAAAGTCATGTGCCTTGTTTACGAGGTTTGTGAGTTTATGGTTATGGTTTTTCTGAGGTGAAACTGAAAGGCTGAATAGGGCTACACATCCACTGCCTGCTGCCATTTACCCACACAGCCTGGCCCGGTGAACCTTCTAGAACACAGCGCTGCCCCCATCTCTTCTGCTATACAACACCCTTCGGTGATTTCCTAAGTCAAGTAATTCTCAACTCCAAGTGCAAGTTAGACTCCCCTGGAGGGGAGGAGAAGAGTGAGGCCCAGCCCCAGTCTACGTTTAATGGCATTGGTCTTGGTGGGCTCCCACGTCTTGGTGGTCTTGGTGGACAGCTGCATCACGTTGATCTTTGGCGGAGTCCTCCTGCATCAGGACTTGTTAAAAGCTTGCCAGGAGATTCTAACATGAATCTTGGTTTCAAAACCATCGATCTGGGGCTCTGTTCCCCAAAGTATGCTCTCAGACCTGCAGGTTTCTTAGTAATAATCCCAGCCCCACCCCACACCACCATTTGAATCAGATGCGAGGTGGTATACAAACACATTGAAGTGTGAGAAGTCAGACTGCTCACCCTCATTGTTAGTTTCCTGGGGCTGGCCTAACAAAGTACCAAAATGTGAGTAGTTTACACAACAGAAATTTATTTTCTCACAGTTCTGGAGTCTGAGATCAAGGTGTCAGCAGGATTGGCTCCTTCCGAGGGCTGTGACGGAAAGATTCATTCTCTCCTTGGCTTGCAGATGACCTTCTTCTACGTGTGTCTCTTCACATCATCTTCCCTCTGTGCATGTCTCTGCATCCAAATTTCCCCTTTTTATAAGGACACCAGTCGTATTCGATCAGGACCCCCACTAAAGTCCTCATTTTAACTTGATTCCCTCTATAAATACCTTATCTCCAAATATGGGCAGATTATGAGATACTGGGGTTAGGACTTCAACATATGAGTTTTGGGGAGACACAATTCAGCCCATGACACCCACCATGAGGCCCAATTCACCTGATGAACTCCCCTGCTCATCTTGTAAGACCCAGATCAAAGGCCATTCCTCTCTGATAGATGGCCTGACCTCCAGCCTTCCAAGGACAATGGCTGGGTCTTATCTAACTTTACATCCTTTCTGCCTGGCACATGGTAGATGCACTTTCACAGATGACATTGGTTGTAAAATGAATGAAATACCGTAAGATTCAAACCCCAAATCATCATTTAAAAAGTCCCTAGTTTTTAAACCAATCGCTGATGAGCAGACAATGAGAGAGCTATAAATCCTGAACACCAAAAAGATATTTCACTGGCTTTTACTCTCTGCTATTCAGCAACTCTGGGCTACTTCCTGGGAATTACCTGCCCAGAGAGGCCACAATCCAATGGGGATTGGAGGGAAATGCCAAATTAGAAGAGGAACAACCCCCACCCCCACCCCCGGCCTTACCTCCAGCTTCTCCTCATCTGCTCACCCTCCTCACCTTGCTCTGCTCACATCCCTGCTTCACTCTCCAAAATCCTGATGACAGGATGTCATTCCAGTCCCCAATTATTTTTTAACAAGTGGCCTCCAAATCACTCCTGAAATCTCCTTGACATCACAGAGGCCAGGAAAACAACTCCTGTGTCCTGAGGAAGGCAAGATGCCAGTGCCTCCCCAGCCCATGCAGTCCCAGCTGGAGCATATGTTTCCTGGGCCGTGGCCACCTCCTTCCAAAGACAGGTGTGTTTTAGAGGTTTGTTCCCTTTGAGCACACAGGTGCAGGAGCGTGGTTTTCCTTAGGTTCTACCACAAGCCATCCTGAAATTTTTTTTTTAATGATAAAGTCTAGATTGTTTCACATTTCAACTCAAATTCCAAAAAAGTTCATTTTACTACATTTGATTTCTTGACTTCTCCTTTCACACGAAAGAACACGTGACACGACTGACCAACAAATATAGTGCTTGCTTTTTTTCTAGTAACAGATGCACTTTAAAAAGTTAGAGTGATAGGGGAAAAAGTCAAAAGAAAAAACTGAAGTTAGCGTTGAATGAATTAATAGCAGCCAGGCAGCTGGGTGTGTGTCAGGGCAGATAAACAAGGAGCTGGAGCCAAGGTAATTTAATTGTAATCTGGCCGTAACACTAGCAGCTGAGGGCACGTAATCTACCGTAAGTTTGTCCTGAGCTGGGCAGCCCTCCTTCTTTCTCCCTTTCTTCCCCGAAGGTAAAACATTTCCCAATGCAAATATAGGCTTTTACTTTCCCCTGAGAGTTGGTTATTCATTTCTTACAATGTTCTGAAAAAAAGATTGAGTATGCCAGGTAAGATCACACACACTCCATTCTTAAAAAGCACAAGGACACAGAAATTATTTTCTCTTGACCTTGTTTTTTTTAGGACAGGGCTCTTTTTCTAAATGCATCTTCCTCTGCCTTCCTGCCCTCTCCCGCCTCCTCTTCCCAGCTGATATTACATGATGTACTCTGCTCTCTAGATCTGAGAATATGTGAAAAGCTTGAGCTGGGAGAAGCCGGTGGCATTTATGAATGCTTGCAGAAGTCCATTCTCTAATGTCATCAGACAGAACATGCATGTGGAGGAGGAAGGAGAAACAGGCAGTGGAAGATGAACTCATTTCAAGTTAAAAAAAATTAGATTTACTCATCGCTCTATTATAAACGTAGAGAATTTTCTCCCAATTCATCTCTGTTGTAAAGAGAGTTATTTTAGGGGTCATTGTAAGGAATAATATTGCCTTTTATTTTCTATATCCAAGGATGCCACAAATATATCTTCTGCTGGGGGGAAAAAAGCAATAATGCTGCCTCTTTTCTATGGGGAAAAGGCAGCTTCTTATTTCTCTGTTAAAGAGTTGTCAAGACACTTATATTTTTCATAGCATTAAAAGTTATTTTTTATTCTGCTTAATTGTTCATTGAGATTTTAAAACCAAATCTGCCTCCTTGCCAAATATCTTTGTAATATGTACATTTCACACTGGTTTATTATAATAGGTTTTCTCATGGGATCTAGCATTCTGGCATCTGCTTTGTTATGATATTATAACAATAATTAACATTTAGCTCTTACTGTATAGCCAGCCTTTGATCCATATTTTTAACAAAATGTAATAACAATGCACACAGCACCTTTCATCCCCCGGCCTCAAAGTAGTTGGCAGCATCATATTATAACCCAAGATAGTTGTATTTACTCCTGAAACCCTCCCAACGCCCCCGTGGGGTCTGTACACAGCAGGCATCTTCCTCAGGGGAAGGGAAGGGAAGAAAGGTCAAGACAATGCCAGGCTGCAAGACGAGAGCGGCAGAGTCAGGAACAGACTCCAGTCCATTCACCTTCTTGGTCAGAGATTCCAAAGCTTCAATGCACTTGTTTTTAAATAAAGGAGATGGGGAGAGAGACGTGAAAGGCACTGAACTTATTATGATGGGGGTTTGGATCTGTCCTGAAAGTCAGGCCATGTCTTCTGATATGAACCCCTGGAAACAAAACTCTGATTAGATTACAAGATGCTTATTCAACGAATATTGATGAGCACAGACTTGGCGCCATATGCTAGGTCTCTACTAAGCCTCTTCCCTTTAGAGAGAGGTTAGAAGGAGGCATATGAATGACTCCAAGAAGTGTAACTCTCAGTCTCTCTAATCAGGGCAATCAACAGACACCCAAGACGCATTGCTCATCCTTAATGCTGTTGACTTGATGGCCAACATGGATCAATTTCGCCCAAAGTTACCCTTGGAATAGTTATCTTATCTCGTTTGCTTTTCTCCTCTAGGTCCTAACTCTTAACTCCTAGGCATCTTTACAGGAAAAGAGGCATATCACCATGTTAACTTTGGGGGGATAATTTGTCATGCTGATAAACAAAAAGAAGCCAGTTGTGACTCTTAAATTCAGAAGGATGAGCACGGCCATTATAGGAAAATCAACTGTCGATGTAGTTAACTAATGCCTAATGGACACGGAAAATTTTTCCTCCTATCTTAGCTTCACTCTGATGTATAAAATCCCAGGTCAATGTAAAGGTGCAGCTCTAGGTCAGAAACTGGCGTGAAATGAGTGAGGCAACATCCTTGCCTCAAAGAAGACGCTCAGAAGACAACTCTGTAGCAAGAGCACAGAGTGAGTGGGAATGACATGTGACTTGAACGTGAATGAAAAAACATCAGCAACCACCGTAGCTAACCCATGCTGACACAGCACTAGATACACAAAATCACTGAAATCTCCAACAACCCCGTGAGGCGGAATCTATCATTATTTCCATTTATGGGTGAAGAAACAGATTTACAGAGTTTGAGTAAGTTGCTCCAAATTACAGAACCAGCAGGAAAGGAGTGGAAGTAGTCTGACTCAAGATGCACTTGGAGTCATGGATTTATGCAGATTCTGTTGAAAATACCTATGGCCTCCAGAAAGCAGTTTAGGTATGATTAATAGTAATGATGATGATCATAGTTGTAGCAGAATGGCAGTTAGCGTGTATTTAGTGCTAACTATGTTCTAAACTCTTAACATCCATCATTAGCCCTATAACAACCCTATAAGGCCTAATTATTAAATTATCTCCATTTAATGGCTGAAGAAACTAAGTCCCAGGCTAGTGAGTGGTTTCTTTAATGGATCTGTGTGCGTAAAACCATCTGCTGTGCCCCTTTTCTCAACAAGAAGGGGGAAGAGAAGACAATATCAGATTGTCTGACCTGATTTGGGAACAGTCCAAAGAAGACAGGCCCATGTCCACCTCTTGTCAATTCTTGTTTTTCCCTTTCAAGAGCATGAATTGCTACAAAAGGTGCTATTCTCTGATCCTGCGTGCTGCCCCTGCTTCCATCTCCACTAAAATAAGAACAAACACTTTTAGAAAAGGAGTGATTCAATAAAGCACATTCCAGGCCAGTCCACAAAGAAAACATCCAATTCAATTTTAGAATGAATTTAGTCCAGATCTACATTTTTACCAATACCATATGCATCTTGCCGGACCTTCACTTTAGTAGATTCTCATTCCACATGTAAATAAAAATAATAGCACCCATCAGAGCCGATATCTGAAAAGGAAACTTCTTCATAACAAATCACATAGCAGAAAAATGTGTTTGGCTGTGCTCCAATGCCCCAGAGTTGATTTGAGAACTCGAAGCATGCATCAGTATAAACTCCTTAGCAAAGTTATTATCCCCACACAGCTCAACAGCTATTCCACACTGAAAATGAGAGACCACAGCACTGGGAAACCCAAGCAGAATTTCATTTCTTGTAACTTGGGGCAGTAAGCTAAGAAGTTATAAATACTTTCATCTACCAAGAACTATCAAATGGAGTCTCAGCACATTGGCGCCAACTTGGGTTGCTGAATTGAATCTTGTTTCATCTTAAAAACAACTTTTTGCCAATAGGATAAATTTGAAAACGATTCAAATTAGACTGATGTCAGTCATTATAATTTGTCCCCATGGGATGGAATTCTCATCATCCATGGCAGCATATCATTTCCTGGAATAGCTTTTATAGAAAGGGTCTTCATACCATTGTCTTTCTAGCAAAGGAACTCATATGATGAGTGGTGTTTGATATAAAAAGTTATACTATAAAAGCAATGGAGGAAATCATGGATTGTCTAAACAAGACACAAATGTTCTTTGCATGGATTCTGAAACCATGGCAATGTTGAGAGGCCCAGTCTGGGAACATGTTGATGATTCAGTTCACTCAGAAGAAAAGAAAGCATGGCGTAAAGTCATATGCGGAAATGTAGGTGGTGTCCTAGAACGAGGAGTCCGGATGAATGGGATGAGGCATCTGAGCTTCATGTCTTCACAGTTAAGAAAACCACATGGCGGCTTCAGAAAGGTGTTAAGATCTGTCCCCTAAACACAAACCAGCTAAGGTTTCTACATATGGAGCCAGCAGCACCTTCTCTGGAACCTTCCAGAGCTGCCTCTTACTTGGTGGTAGGAGTGAAATGATCATATTGTTTCTCTGGCTGCTGAAAAATTCTAGGGAAAAATGTTCCATCTGAAGCATGGTGTTGCTTGTGATTCGGCTGTGTAAACTTCCACATTTATGTTGCTCTAAAGTTCCAACGGGCATCAGGTACAAATGGAGGGGGCAAATGCCGGCAAGAAGAAGAGAGAAAATGAGGGATGCTGCTCAGCGATTCAGATAGAGTACAATCCTCTTGGAAATCAAGAAGCCCCTCTCCTGCCCCTGCTCATAATTCTAAAGGAAAAAACCCTTTCAGATTTTGACCTCAAATTTGTAATGTTATTTGTTCAGATAAAATGTTGGTTAATCAAAATCTTAAAAAGCTAAAAGTTAGAATAAGAGTAAAATTGGTTACATGACGTGGGAAGCTGCACTTGGTTGAAAACGCACTAATCTGTAAAAAACTGGAACTGGATATTTTTTATAGCTTCCTAATCCCCCTCTCTCTGCAGATCACTCAGAACCCACACTGTGTGGAGGGCTCAGTCAGCGTTGTTTAGACACGCCACCCCCCCGCCCCGGCTCTGTTGAGCAGCTCTTCCAGCAGAACCCAAGTTTGCAAGATTGCATCCATTTTTGAGGAGTCGTAATCTGAAAATTAGGAGATAGCTCGGTCTTTTGACTGAAAATGAAGCTGAGTCATTTACACAACAGTAACGTGAGATTTGGGGAAGGGCAAGAAGTTGGGGCTTCCACTCTATCTCTGTGCAGGTGGCAGAGTCCCAGAAGAAGCCGTGGGGTGGAACCAGACAGAGCCTCGGCTAGCTCTCCAGCACGGGACCTATTACTATGAAAATTAATGTAATGTGACTGACTGTTTCTCTTAACACAGAGGAGAGAGAACCAGGAGAAATTATTTTGCAGAATGATAAACTTCCCTATCTAGTGTTAACCCTGGGGAGATCCGGAAAAGTAGGAATTTTAATTTGAACAATAACGAACTAGTGAGTGATCCAGGTTTTGGCTGTATAATGACTGTATCAATTTGCCATCTCTGAAACCCAAACCAAGGCCCTGAAGAAGCAGGACTGTTATCTACACAACAATTAATACGTTGAATATGCTATTAAGAAATAGCCCCATCATTCTGCTCTGCTATCACAAGCGTAACTTTTATTCCTTGGGCAACTTTATAAATCCTCAGAAAAATTGAATAAATGTGGTATAATCTAAAGGAGAACAGCACTGTCATTTACAAACAAGTGCTCGTTTCAGTTTTAGCTTTAGATCTCAGACTAAAAACCTACATCGACAAGGAGAAAACATTACTGCATCCCAACCTACGCCTATTTCCCCAGTTTATGAAAAATGACTTTGCTGTGATAAAGAGATTGAATGTTTCCTTCCGCTTGGCATTGTGTCAGCAGGTAGACCCTTATCTGTTCATTTAGGAGTGAGATGATTTTTTTCAATGGCACTTTTTCCTCTCCACAGTGAGGAAAGTTTAATTTGATTGTTGAAAGGCAGTAAAGGACAAAATGGCACTTTCTGCAGACTAAAGATTTATCACTCCATTTGCCAGGCTTAAAGCAGTCTGGCCCGGGCAGTGCCTTAGGCTGGTCTGATTTTTACATAACTCCTAGAAAAAAAGACTACCTGACCAGCACCAGGGACGGCCTTATCAGCAGCCGAATTGCAGCCATAGCAGTATATTTATTCTCTATTGGATCGGGGAAAATTCCAAGACATTCTGGGGCGCAGCTGTATTATTCAGGACTTGCCTCTCAAAAGTGGTTTTGGGGCATTGGGTGCAGAGGGAGGGTTGGAAGGTCATGCGTTATCTGTGCCATCGGCTCCGCACGTCTGGGGTGCAGCTGTTTCCCAGGCCTGGGAACCACACCCTCCTGTGCACTGAGAAGAGCCCCCGATGCTGAGCGTGGCTCCAACACGCCACATAAAAGGCAGGCAAAGACCAGACTGTGCTCTCAGGCTGCCAGGCAGAGCTGGCAGGGGAAGACAGCAGTTTCCCATCTTTTCAGTGCTGCGACAAGATCTTACTCCAGAATCTGATTATGCGTCAGGAAGAGCAAGGAGGAGAAAAGGAGTCACATCTCCCTTCCCTGTGGTTCCTGCTCTAACTCTGCAGCTCTCCTGCTGCTGGCCTCCAACAAGGAAGGCTATAAAACACAGAGGCCCGGCGGCGCCCTGCACGCAGATTCCCTGTGAAGCAAATCCGATCTGCTGCCATTTGCTCATTGTGTGACCTTAGGCTCGATGCTCTCACTTCCTACACCCCCATTTTCAAATATGAAAACAGAGGTAGTAACGTGTCTGCTAAACAGGGCTGTTTTGAGGTATCAATGGTTTAAGCCATATAAACGCTTCATGGGCTGCCATGCAGTCAGGCCTGGAACTGTTATTGACAATGTACGTCAGTAGGTCCCCATGTCACTCTTAAAGACATAGATGGCCCAATAGTTACATTTTCACCTGTCCAGGTCATGCCCCTTTTACTAAATTGTAAGCTCTTTGTGAACCTGGACCACAGGGTGGACAATATCAACATGAAGAGAAAGAAACGGGGTGGATGGGTTCCACCTCTTGAGCAAACGATGTCTCCTTTCTGTACCTCAATTTTTTTTAGAAAGGGATGTTAAAGAAGGATCCCAATAATTCCAGTCCCAAACGGCTGTTGAAAGGATCAAACTGTGATAAGAGTAAAGATAATTTCCTACATTTGAAAGCACTTCTCAAATGTCTCTTACGGTAACTATCGGGCTTGCAAACCTATTTGTTGATTGTTTGAATTCATGACACCAGCTCTACAGGCTCCTGGATCAATGAGAAAGTCAGTTTAAATAGGATGCCCTCACTAGAATTCTAGGTGCCCAGAGTAAAAGACTCGACAAATACAGATTCCCCTCCTCCTCCTCTGTACTCTGCTCATCTCTGCAACGGGATCCTCTCACGAGGTGCCTTCCTACCTTGACCACCTTCAAACCTTCAGCTACACTCAGGGATGCAAAGGAATCGCACTCTCAAAACTTCATCCCAAGCCATCTTGGGTTCCCCTTGAAAGGGCGCACTCAAAGTCATTTCAAAGAGCACTCAAAAGAATAAAACAGGAAAGCATCTTCAAAGGACAGAATGCCTTTGTCACCCGCAAAGTTGTTCTTCCTGACAAAGCGAACAGCGCTCTCACAACAATAGTCATGTTGACCCCACTCCAATCCTGGGAGGTGGGTATGGTTTTGCTGATGGCGAAACTGAAGACAAAGAGGTTAACTGGCCTGCCAGCACTCCCAGTTTACAAGAGGTTAAAGGCCTTTTGTAAACTGGGAACAGGTAATCAGGCAAAGTCATCTTGGCACAAACAAAGCCCTCCAGAGAAGGGGAGGGTAGATCTTGGGGGTTGTTGGCTAGTCACTCTTTCCCCAAAAGTGAAAATATCAGATCAGATTGGTTTAAAGAACTACAGCATAAAGACAGAGTGCAGCCCTTGAGGGCTCTTGAGCCAAATGAGTCATAGAGTCAACAAGAGAAAACTAAGAGTACCGCCTGGGCAATTCCGGACTGTCCTCAAACTCCAGGTTTTAGGAGCCCCATGTATGGCAGGAAATACCATAGACCAAAACTCCACATCAGGCTCCTCTGGCCTCTCCGACTCTAGTCCACCAAGCACACATCACAGAACAGTCTCCTGTAAGCAAATACTCCTCCTTCATCTCCATAGAGACCTCCCCTGCTGCCTGCTGCCTGGGGAGCCCTCCAAAGGCTGGAATGGACCCTAAGACCCTCCCCTGGAGCTCTCTGGGCTGCAGAGCGAGTCCAGCAACGCTATGCCTTCCTCCTCCCTTCACCCAAATTCTCTCATCTCTCAGCACCCATGTGGGCACTGTCTCCTCCAAAACTTCCTGATCCTGCCTGCCCAAACTCCACTCCCCCAATTCTAAACACACTCATTCAATGGCTAAATACTTACCGAGGTCCTCTGTATGCCAGGCAAGGTGGTGGGAGGGGCGTGCAGGGACCCCTTATTTATAACCTTCCTGTATACATGGATTTCTGATGTGTATTTGTGGACCAAAGGCCTGCACGTGAATAATGGCATTCCTCTTCTCTGAAAGCCCAGGGTGCTGGAGGCGGGGTCGGGGAGTGGGGGCAACAAGAACCGAAGCAGAAATGGAGTCACAGCTCAGCACTGCCTCATGGTGGACGTTTCCACGGGGAGCGTAAAGCATTCTCTGAGCTGTGTGCCTGGACTGTGCCAGCTGCAGCCCTCATGGCTGGCTGGCTTCCCCTGGCCTGCTCGTTAGCTCCTGCCCAATTCCTGATAGACTATCAACAGCAAACGAAAATCACCAGGATTTGACCATTCTGTCAGCTAAACACTGTAATAGAATTCAACCATTAGCTGACCTTGTTATTTGATGGCCCCCAGGCACGCCCCTTCTTCTGGAAGGATGCCATCCGGGAACTCATATCCTCTGGGAAGTATCTTGATTACCAGCATTTGGTCTCAAACCTAAGCTTGCCTTTCTGCAGTCCCTCCTATGTCCTTTAGCACACACCTTCTCAGTTAATTTGCACAACAATGGTCTGCTGGACTATTACTATCTTTAATGGTACAGCCCAGAAAACCAGCCCCAGAGAGTGAGGGACCAGCCCCACACAGCTGGGTGCCCAGGGTTCAGGCTCACGAGGCAGTCTTTCCCGGCAAAGCCTGGAAGAAGCTGAGCAGGTCTACTTCTTCCATGTGTGAAGTCGCTGCTTTATTTCAGACTCCTTTTATGTGCCAATAGCTGTAGGATTCAACAGGGGATGCCTTAAAAAACACCTATCCTCTGGCTGGAGGAAGGTCAGATCACAAAGAGCCTCCATGGGCAGCGGGGAAGCAAGAGGACAGATATTTCACGTCCCATCTACTTTTTTTGTCACTTAGAGGGATTGGAAGACCCCTGAGTGTTGTCCACAGGGGTTTACGGAGCATCCCCCGTGCCTGGTGCAGCACCCATAAAACAACCTTGGAGTACATTTCTGCTTGGAGTCGGGGGGCAGTGGAGAGTGGGTTGGGGAGGGGAGGAAAAAGATAAACTGGCTTTACCTCTGTCCTATTACTTATTACCTTATTATTTGGCCAAACTAAGTCATCAGCCATGTGCTCATCCCGATACGCATGCACACCACATCTGCCCTCACAAGTGTCCCATATTGTCCCATATCTGTGCCTCTGAATGCACCATTTTGTTTGGAATGCCCTTGACTGCCCCTCTCCCATCTAAATCCTTCTCACCCTGCCTGGCCAATCCAAATGCCTGAGCCAGCTTGCTCCAGGAATCTCTCCTGACCTTCCACGGCTAGATGCTGTCTTCCCTTCCTTTATAAAACCCCACAGGATTATTTCTGTCTCCTGTTGGTATTTATGTTCAATCTTGTCTTTGTGCAAAGATACACACACATGCGCACGCACACACACTGGTCTACATATTCTGGGATGTCAGATGCTGTATTTCCTGCTTATTAAAAAGAAAATCCCTTCAGCACTTGACAGAGTTGTCGCACGTGGTAACTGTCCAGTTAACGCTGGCTGAATTTCCCTTGTCAGTAAGAGACGAAGAAGGCACTTGAGTAGTAGAGTAAGGTGCAGAGGCTCAGTGCTCCACATAGTGCGTGTGGGGATGGCCGAACTTGCCTCGCCCACGTTCACGCCTCCTTCCCGGGGCAGTCTGTATCCCACGTCTCAACAGCAGACCCTGCCCGTGGTGGAGACGCCAGACTTCTCTGAAGGGCCAGCCCAGCTCTAGCGCTCTCCACAGCCTTCACCGGGCCTGCATCTCAATTCAGTCTCTCCCTCTGCCCGGTCTTGATTTTGTCCCCTCCTTTCCACCGGCGTGAATCTCATGAAGTCTCCTAATTAATGTCCTGCAAGAGGAACATGGGACCAAGAGCCAGCCATTGGAACATTCTGAACAAGAGGATAGGACAGCCCATTGCTTTATGCAGTGTGGGCCGCCATGCTTCCAGCCTCCTGTCCCACAAACCCCACACCGCCGCCCAGGTCTGCCTTCCCTCCCTCTCCCAGCAGCGTCTCTCTGGGCACAATACTGCTCATAGGGGCGAGTTCTGCATCTAGTCATGGGGCAGGCAGTAGTTATCTCGATGGCGTGGAGCAAAGTGGGCCAAAAGGCTCTCTGCCCATGAACGCCTCCCACAGGCCCGCCTGGGGCTGAGACTCCCTCCAGTATAATCAGCTCTCTGGGAGGTGGGAAGAGATGCTCTCCCGAGCATGCAGAGGTGGGTGGGGTACACCCACACAGCAAAACGAGAGACACGTTGCAAAGGGGCCTTGGAGGAGATGTGACCCGTGGAAAGGGCATTTTGTGGGGTACCCGGCTGGAGGAGGGCCAAGAATTTAAACTTGTCTCCCTGCTACCATTCAGAGTTTGGGGAGCACTTTTAATTACAGGAGCGTAACAAGCCATGAATGCCCATGGCTGATCCTGACTGGATCCATCTTAACATCCTGAGAGGTGGGCATGAATTGGTTCACTCGGAGCCAAGCCTTGCCCGTCTTCAGATTTCCCACCCACTGCCAATCGCTTCGGCCAGTCTTGCGACTTCCAGCTTCCACTGAGGACCTCCTACGGGCTTACAGGTCCCAGGGTACCTGGCTTGGCCTTGACCTGAGTCACACCGATCCTCAGCACATGTGCCCATTCCCAGGCCAGCATGTGTTCGTGACACACAAGTGTCAGGGACCCACTCAGGGACTTCTGCTTCCCTAGAAAAGAGGGGGTTACCATATAGGATGTTTGAATTGTCACTCCAGATCCAAGATTTTACAGCCAGACAGACTTGGATCTGACCCCACTCTCCTTCTCTAGAAGGATTAATCGCAAAGATTGGGAACATGGACGGATATTGTAGAAGCTCACTCTGGGTTGGGGTCCAGTTGCCCAGCCGTGGTTGGTCACAGTATCATAAATGGTGCTGCCACTTGTCCTAAAATGTGAGGCCCAAGGTTTTGTGAAAATCCTGGCTCATGCTTTATGTTCTAAGTAACTGTTCATATATATAATTAGTTCAAAGTCAGAGTTTAAAGTGATCTTCTCTGTACTTTGGGAAGGCAAGAGGATGCCTCATTTACCCCAGGTCACCCAGTTTGGTACAATGATCATTCTTTCCTACAGATCTTGGCTTTGTATTTCCTTAATTGACTCTGGCAGTTGGCACGCAACTTTCAAAAAACCTACTAAAGGGGCTGGCCCGTGGCCTAGTGGTTAAGTTTGGTGTGCTCTGCTTCGGCAGATCAGGGTTGCGGGTTCACATCTAGGATGCGGACCTACACCACTTCTCAGCCATGCTGTGGCAGCGACACACATATAAAGTGGAGGAAGACTGCACAGATGTTAGCTCAGGGCCAATCTTCCTCAGCAAAAAAACAACCACCAAAACAAAAAATTTACTGGAATGTCAGCCTTAAAGGAAAAAAAAGAGATTATTTGATGAATTTGATCTAAGTGCCAAGCAAAGCACAAACGGTCCCCAAGGACCTGTTAGGACACAGGAGGCTCACGATTGATTGCTTGAGAGTGAGCAAACAATACAGCATAGTATTTACCGGCTAAGCCAGTGGAGTCTAAGAGACACAGCAAACCTGCGTCCTGCAAACAACCAAAGCCTGGAACTGGTTAAAACGAACGAGTAAATAAAAGCAAAAACCACTGAATTTGTAAGATAAGAATGGTGGTAAGCCAAGAACAGGGATCCCGTCCTTCAGAAACTCAGACCTCAACAAGAACGGGAGGGCACTCCGCCTGCGCCCGGTGCACAGTTGTGTCACAGGAAAGAAAAACATTAACCAGAATATGCGGCTGTCAGCGCCCGACTTCAGGTGCCATCTGCATCCATTCCTGGCACTATTAATCTGCAATTAACAAGGCCTTATGTTTTATCCCCTGCAACTCGCTGTCTTGGAGTCTGAGGGAGGGGGCGAGCGGAAGGGAACACACAGGTGGGTGGTGAGCCTTCTCGAAAACAAATAATTCTGCTTTTCGATACTGAATCACTGGGATGTAAGCTGCTCTCTCAAACGAATCAAAGGTCATTTGTTGAAGCAAAATGGAATGTTTCCATTACGTCATCACGTGAAGCAACTCCTCCAACATGTGGTAGCACATTACAGACACGAGGGTTGTGTGGTGAGGCAGCCTGGCAATCTTTATTTGTATTAGACACAGTCCATTTTGAAAGTCCAATGTGGTGGACAAACCCCTAAACTCTTGAAATGGGCAGAGGAGGGCAACACTGCTGAAAGCCTGTGGGCACCGGAACAGAGCAAAGAGCAAGAGTTCCAGGTTTGGGCATCCCTGGCTTCTGATCCTGGGTCTGCCACTCACAGTTGTGTGAACTTTGGCAAGTTACTTAACCTCTCTGTGCATCAATTTCCTTATTTATGAATTTAAAAAAGAAAAAAGCTCAGCGGCCAGCCTGGTGGTGTAGTAGTTAAGTTTGCACACGCCACTTCGGTGGCCTAGGGTTCACCAGTTCAGACCCCAGGCACAGACCTACCCACCACTCATCAAGCCATGCTATGGCAGGGTCCCATATACAAAATAGAGGAAGAGTGGCACAGATGTTAGCTCAGAGTCAATCTTCCTCAAGCAAACAGAGGAGGATTGGCAACAGAAGTTAGGTCAGGGCCAATCTTCCTCACGAAAAAATAAAAAGTTCATTATAAGGATTAAATGAGATAACTGTGAAGTTCTGGCACAATAGATGTACTATGAATGTGGGTTACTACACATCAGACACTTTGATAGATCCTTATTTGGTTGTCTTGAAGTTTATTTATAGGTAAAAAAATATTTCAGCCAGTTATTAAGGGGCCACTTTTGGGTAAGGGGAAAAATGCCATTCATGCCCATTTTACTGAAAAAGAGGTAAAAGTCCAAGTGTCTTTCCCACACTGCTACACACTACGCATGGAAAAGTGTGGTTGATCCAAAATGGAGTGAATTTCCTTGGCCAACTCTCTGGGATAAATTTTTTGAGTGAAAAAGGCAGAGGAATTCCAGTGCTCCAAGTACGTTGATCAGAAGGGCTCATGGTCTGACTCGTTCTTGTTCTCAAAGGGAAATATACAACTTCGGGGTAACAAAAACACATGGTGAATCCAGCTGATGGGCAGGCTACAAGTGGCAAATAGATTGAAAGAAATTTATCTTTTCTCATTTGCTATTTGGTAATACACGTAGGTAGCAACAGACGTCTGCTGGAGTTGATTGAATCCTGATATAAAGCAAAATAGTTAACAGTAAGCTGGAAAATCATAGCCTCTTCTAAAACAGCAAGTAGAGGTAGTTAATAAAGCCAAAACAAGTAACAATACCAACAGTAAGGCATAGGTACTAATCGCAAATTCCCTCACTGGCTTGCACGCAAGTCAGCAGATAGGCAGGAACTCTGAAGGTTTAAATTAAAAGTCTCCATGACACTCAGGAAAATACGCCTTCCTCCAAAGCCGGGAGAGATATGCAGGTGCTTCTGCATCATTCGAAAATTCTGCCACTTACAGAAAGAGCATTTCATGGTCATTGGAGGCTGGGACGCAATTCCCTGCAGCTCCCACTCCCGGCCAAGCCTGAGGGACGTGACTCATCCGGAGTGAACAAGGCAATTTTCTGTGGGGAAACGTGTCCCCACCCCAGATGTTCGCCAAATTCTGCTTAATTAAGTAAAGCTCTGTGAGCCTGAACACGTACTAGCAAATGCTTTTGGTTCTCCTTTAAGAACTGTGGGAAAAATAATGATGGACTAGAGGGAGAGACTGCAGACGTGCACACCGGCTTGCCCGAAGGCAACCGATAGATTTCAGAGATTGGCACAAAGATAATTAACTTTAGGCAAGGATTCTACACTTGATAAAAAGGTTAATTGAATTCAAGCTGTATTTGTTGGTCATCTACCATGTAGAAGAAGACTCTTAAGATGTTTGGGACTGGCAGGTGGAAAGGTAAGGAGTTGTCATGAAAGGAAGTGGACAAAAACGTCAGTGAGAACATTTCTTCCCTGATAAACTTTCAGTTTTCTGTGAGAATCTGCCATGGCAACCATTACACAGGCTGGAATAAATATGAGCTAAAGAAAGGTGGGAGAAACTTTCTATAGACACTGTAGGAACACGGACTGATTCTCACTGGAAAAAGATTGGAGGGGCTTCCCAGAGACCAATTTATAAATAACGCTTCTACTAACACTTTTATGAATGCAAGTTTTTCAGGCACAACTTAACTGTTTAAAATAAAGTATAGGAGGCAGCCCCGGTGGCCGAGTGGTTAAGTTCGGCACACTCCACTTCAGCAGCCCAGGTTTGGTTCCTGGGGATGGACCTATGCCTCTCGTCAGCCATGCTGTGGTGGTGACCCACATACAAAATAGAGGAAGCCTGGCAGGGATGTTAGCTAAGGGCGAATCTTCCTCAAGCAAAAAAAATATTATAATAATAAAATAAAGTATAAGCTTACCAGGTGTTACAGATTGAATAGTATCCCCCTAAAAAAGATAGGTGGGAGTCCTAACCCCCAGGAGCTTAGAATGTAACCTTATTTGGAAATAAGTTCTTTATATAGAGGTCATCAAGCTAAAGCAAGATTATTAGGGTGGGTCCTTGTTTTCTCATCTGCAGGGCAGGCGCTCAGTGCTGTGGACACAAACTGCACTATGTTTCAAAAACCATATTTTTCCATTTCTCCCCATCTGCCTTCCCAACAGCCAGCGCCTAGCAGCCACTGAGCCAAGCCAGGGGCCTTTTGTTGAATAAAAGCCCTATTTCTAGCCAGTCCTTCCTTTTTTGGGCTGGTCTTGCTGCCCATTTGGAAAGACCACTCTCCACCAGCCACCAGTCCAGATCCAGACCCTCATTATACCAACAAGTGGGGGCAAACTCCCTGAGCCGGCCTTCCCTCCGCACTTGAAGCCACCATGAACCTCTCTGGACTTATGGGCTGGAACCGAAACTTTAACATTTAATGACAACCTGGCTGAACTCTTACTGAACGTGTCATGTGGATCTAGCCTACCTCAACCACGTCACAATCGTGCTCTTTGAGGTCACGGACAGTGCTGTATATGTCCTGGAATTCCAAAGCGCCCAGCCCCGTGCTAAGCAAAGGTTAACCTTATTCATCAAACTGAGGGCCAGTGGGCATTTCTCTTCAGTAGTGGAAGGAACTCAGACTTCAGTGTCAGGCTGAGCTGGATTTGAATTCTCAGTCTGACACTAATGTCATGACCCTGAGCAAGTTACTCAACCTTTCTGAGCCTCAGTTTCCTTACCCATAAGATGGGCATAACAGTGTCCCACCCCTCACACCCATGAGAGAATTAGATGAGCTAGTGCATGTGAAACCAGTCCACAGTCACTGCTCAATGAATGTCTAATGTATATTTTTTTAATCTGTCTCTAATTCTGTTCCTTATTCTCATTCCATCTCTCTTTCCTGCTAGCCGATAGTCATCTTCTGAACACATCAATATTTAGAACACTACTGGGTGGTATTATGGAGGAATATTCTATTTTAAAAAAAAGGAATCACAGTTTGAATGTGACTGTGTTCCTTTTCGTGGCTCCCTCCCCCTTGGAGTTACTCAGTTGAACGATGGTACTGCTGTCAGAAACAAAAGATTTGTGTGTCACCCAGCACGATTACAGCATCTTTCTCCATTATGCCTCAAAATTATTGAGGGAGAGTTGGCTCAACTCACATTTGATATTCAGTGATGACTGGGTTCATTTCTATCTTCTTATAGCCTTTCAATCCAGTGGAGTAAATAATAAGTCAGTAATGCCCAGAGGACCAATTAAACACTATTTATCCAAGTCAGTGGCAGGGTGGGGGATGATGGTGGGCAGAGCAGAAGGCGGAAGAGAAGAAATAGGCACTCTGGTCCCAGCCCTTAAGAAGCCAAGGCCAAATTAATATCTGAATCATCACTTTCCTTCCAGATCAATCAGTTTCCTCAGTTACAAATAGCGGGGCTCCAGTCTCTCTAAGAAAACCAGTGAAAGGTCTACATTCTCATGGGCTTTTCCTGATTGACCCACGATTCCCTGGATGTAGCCCTTAGACCTGAGTTTCAGTTGCAGGGTAGCTGAGCTCTGCTTACAGAAGCTGCAGCGTATGAAAGTGGTCTCATTGCCTTGTTCCTCTCTATCTCTAACATCCTGAGAACTGTGACCCAGTGCGTAAGGGCTGGAGGGTGCTGCCCTTCATTTTCAGATCATTATGTCAACATAATCACTTGCTGCCAAATAATTGCAAGCTGGAGTATATTAAATATCCCCTTAAAGAGGCTACATTCACAAGAGTTCCATGAATTTGGCATAAATGGAACCAAATTGTGTTGTTTTTCAACAAAGTTTTTGGCCAAATCATTATTTCAGAATATAAGCAAACTTTGAATTAACTCTGAAAGACATAAATGAAAAGTCTGAGATCAGACAATTGAACAGATAGTGAGCATCTACTATGAGCTAGATGCTAGCAAATCAAAAATATGAATTTGACATAATTGCAAGATTGTTGTAAAGAGTGAGCGGAGTAATAGATGTTCAGGCGCCTAGAATATGGCCGCGTGTCAGGCGGTCCTCTTCTCCTTTCCCTGTCCTTCTCCTGGGAAGCAGACATGGATACAACTTATCATTCCTTCCTTGTTGGCTGTTCTCTCAAGCTGTGAACTTGGTGCTATGGGGAGACATTAGAGGAAGTGACAGCACTGGGGACAAGAGACTTCAAATAGCTAGCGGAACATAATGGGCTTCAAATAAGGAAAATTTAAAGCTGGGGACACAAACTAAGACAACTGGAACTCCACTTTACTCTCATTTTCACATCTCCCTTGGGGCATGGATGCCTCTGCTCATCTCTGAGCGCCACCAACAGCTCCCACTGATTTTCAAAGCCTGAGTGAGGCTGGGGGCTGGCTGGGGATGAAGAACTCTCCACTTCATCTCAGGGCTCTGTCGAGAATCACAACATTCTAAACATATAGAGCAACCCACTACCCCACCCAGGAGTCTTCAGGAGCAATTCGAACAAATGCCTGATTCAGGAAAGCCAGTCCATAGCACACATACCATGGGCCAGCCCAAGGAAAGGACTCGTGCTGGCCACAGCGTCATTGTGGTTGCCACAACACCCTCCCACCTCCCCCTCTGCACCCCCAGCCTTCGCCCCTGTGTCCCGGGAATGTCAATGGAAGAGAAAACAATTGTTCAGGGAAGATTGAAAACACCTCTCTTCCTGCCAGAGCATGTGCATTTCTGGAAGAGATTCTTATTTCTTTTTAAGGCTCAGAGTGAGAAGCTTTTAGAAAAGCTAAAAATATCTGTTAAAGAAGAAGAAAAAAAACTATCCAGCTTTCCCTTCTTTCTGTGCAAAAAGCTCCGCAGCACCCAGAGGTGCAGAGTCAGCTTTTCGACTCTCATCTCTGTACACGGGGTGGGGGGGAGAAGTGTCCCGGGGGCCTGGGTCTTTTAGAAACAAAGGTACAGAGATAAAGATAAAGGATAAAAGAAACTCAAGAGCACACTATGGAATCTGAGCAGTTGAAAGCCAAAAATGGCCTGTAGAGTTAACTTAATATAAACGCTTCATTTTACAAGTAGAAAAACTAAAATGCCAACAGATGAAATGGCTTGCCTGGAGCCGCAGAGCTGAGATATAGCAGCCAAGAGGAGAACTGGCCACTGCTCCTCCTCACCCGGGAGCCCCTTGGCTGTCCAGGCTGTGCCTTGGACCTCTGTCCACCGTCACACCACTTGTACCTACAACCCCGAAAATGGCTCCTGGGGATCTGGTCCCGCTACTGCCCCGATGTGGGGACACCTCACTCAAGTTCCCTCTAGCGGCCACGGTGAGCTGCTATGACTCTGCGGTCTGGGGGCCCAGCTCCCAGAACTCACGAAACACCAACAGCCTCAAAGGGATTTTTCACCAAGGACCACAATATCAGTAGGAAGGTCACTAACTCACCAAAGACCAGAAGAATTTAATTCTCAGTGGCCCGAGGAGCTCGAAGGGCCACACCTTGCCTTCAAGGGATGAGAAACAGAGGCCAAGAAGGGGCCATGATTTGTCCAGCTTCACCCCAGGTCAGAGCAGGGTAGAGAACTCTGCCTTCACATCACGGCCATCCTGCCACACCACGCTGCCTCTGTTGAGCTTGTCCTGTGATTTTTCCACTTACTCTCTCAATCAACACCACTGACTGAGTTCCTACTATGCACCAGGCACCATTCCTCGCATGGAGGATACACACAGAGCAAGATAGATGAGACTCCTACTCTGGGAATGTTACATCCCGTTGATCCCACATGGCCCATATCTTCCCATGAGATGCACAAATATAAGGAGATGGCCACACCTGGGCTTCCACACAAACTCTTACCTTCAGGAGTGAGAGCACAGCGAATGGCTCCCCATGGCTCTTGAGATGAAGCACAGACTCCTCACTGTGGCCCACGGGCTCCATACCCTTGCCTCCGCCAACCTTCCACATGTTTCTTGCTGTCCCCAGAAGCTGTGCTCCAGCCACACAGATCCACACAGACGGACCTGTAATTTCCTATACAAGCCACCTGCTTACAAGACTCTGCCACTGCATAGCCTACCACCCCACATGGACACTCTTTCTTGTCCCTTCCCACTTCCACTCTGTAGCCTTTCTTCCCAGCATAATGCAGGGACTGTGGGGCATTCTTACACATGCCAGAGCCTCTGTGAGGTGCTCTGCAGAAGCTGTGTCACCTCGCCCACAGCCACCTAGGAGTGACTCCAGTGGTTCTCAACCTCGCTGCCCCACTGGAGTCACCTAGGGGAGCTTCAAAATGTAACACCCCATGGGTTCCACCCCACCCGAGATCCTGATGGCCTTGTTCTCAGATACTGGGGTGTCGGGAGTTGTAAACGGTCCCCAGGTAATCTAATCAGCAGCCAAGAGTGAGAACGGCTTAGTAAGGTAATATTCTCTCCATTTTACAGATAAAAAACTAGAGGCTCGAAGAAGGGACCCAATGTGCCAATGCTAATTCAGTGATTCATATTTATGTTAAAAAAAAAAAAGCAAAAGCAGTTCATACTGGAGTGGAATTTCACTCTTGTACGTCTGCCGGCAGCCCACATCTCCAGTGTGGGGTGGCCAGGGTTAGCAAATAAAAACACAGGACACCCAGTCACATTTGAACTCCAGATACACAACAAATAATTTTTCAGTATGAGTATGTCTCAGATATTACATGGGACATACCTATACTGAAAAATTGTTCGTGGTTTATCTGAAACTGGAATACAACTGAGTGTCCTCTATTTCACCTGGCCACCCTTCTCGAATGAATCATCGTGCCGGACACTGAAGACTACAATACTTGTATTATGAGGGGCAAATTCCTAGAAAGGGTCTTCACGCTATGTTAAATTTGACTCGTGCTGAATTCACCTTCAAGAGTCACTTCTTTACCAGGACTCACAAACGAACATCCACAGCGCAAAAGATAAAGTAAAGGCAGAGGAGCCTCCTCGACCTCCATAGAAGGACTTTTCTTACGCGCCCAACAATGAGGCTATCAGCCAAGGCTGATACTGCACTCGACGCTTTTCTCTGCATTTTAGCATGTATTATCTCCGAGTTCTCATAACCACCATGTGAGAGAAACAGGCTTAGTTACAGGCAGACAAGATAAGCGCTGACAGTGGCAATTACTGAAGGTCACCTGATATGGTCAGGATTGGAAGGCACATAGTTCAGCTTCTAGGTTGACTTTTAGGGGCCCACAGTGCTGCTAGGGGTGGAAGTTGACTCTCAGGTTTCAATCTCTCACTCTAAAGTCTGGAATTTTAAAAATGTCAGTTAGTGTGGCTAGCTGAATAATGAAAATAATCCTGCTTTATAAATCACACCCTCAGGAAAGGCAAGTCGTCAAAAGCCAAGATCCCACTCCTCGTTCAGCCAGTCGCACTCGGAGTGGTGAGGACGGAGGTTGGCCTTGGAGCACCCGGCCGGGATCCCATGGATGTGCTGTGGACTGAAGGTCTGTGTCCCCCAGAAGTCCTGCTGAAGCCTAACCCCAAGGTGATGGCGTTAGGAGGCGGGGCCTTTGGGAGGTGATTAGGTTGTGAGGGTGGAGCCGTCATGAATGGGATCAGTATCATTATAAAGAGACCACAGAGAGCAATCTTGCCCTTTCTGCCACGTGAGGACACAGTGAGAAGATGGCCATCTATGAGGCAGGAAGCAGGCCCTCACCAGACACCAAATCTGCTGGCACTTTGATCTTGGACTTCCAGCTTCCGGAACTATGAGAAATAAATATTGTTTAAGCCACTCAGTCTATGGTATTTGGTTTAGCAGCCTGAGCATAAAGACAAACGTCCCCTTGTCCACCATTCTGCACGAGGCCTCACTCTTTGGTTACTGTCCTTGGAGCCGCTTTCTTCTTGCCCTGTCCTCAGATACCTGACACGCTGCCTGCCTATCTCCGAGCATAACAGCTCCATACACATGCATCAAACCATGGTTGAAAGTCCCTCCACCTCACGATCTTCGGAGCATCCCTGTGCAGCATCCGCAAGTTGTCACACCGCCAACACCAAGCAGAATAAGCAAGAACAACAGAGACGTAAGTAAATTCCCTTCCTGCTCTCCAACCTCCCCATAAACACTATATCCTTTAAGGTGAGAAAAATCTCTTCCATCTGGTTTGAAGGATCATCTCCAGACTTCAGTGACCATCCCCTCCAACTCGTGAGCCAGCCCCTCCCCCTTCTTGTCCCATGAGGAAAGGTCAGAAGAAACTGACCCTTTGGTTGGTGCTCCCGTTTGAGGGAACAGTATCAGAAAGAGCCTCTCAGAGGCCACATCGTAGCACACGATGCCCCTCTGGCCACCGGGTGTATCACACAGGAGCAGCTGGTCGTCTCTCCCATTACACCCTCTGACCCCCACTGGTTAGCAGAGTCTTCTCCCCCGCCCACCAAAATGCAGCCCTCAGGTTACACATTTTGAACTGGAACCTCAAGTCTAGGAAGAAAGGAAAGGATAGGCAGGGAAAAAGTAATTGAGTGTATCAAGAATCCATGTATCCACCGCTCTGTGTCAGAGCTTATCCTATACAAGTCCTTCATGGCAGACCTGGTCCACGGCCTGAGCACGTGCACACACACACAGGGACGCACACACCCAGGCAGGTTCATCTCTGTATCGTTGGCTGCCACTGGCTTCCTAAGAAGCTTACCAGGGCATGTCCTGACTTCAACAATGACCTGCTAATGGTTTTACATTTCTCCCAAGTATTATAAGCCATCCTTGTCACTCTTATCTCCTAATGAAATCAATAAATTCAGGAGACAGCAAAGGGATAGAGCAAAAGCAATGCCGGAGCCAAGGGCACGCAGGATTGTCTGCTAAGCCGTAAATAATCATCTTGAAACGGTAATCAAACCTTGACTTTTGCTTAGAGGAATGAAGTTGCAGATCCCCTGGCAAAAGAAAATTTCTTCCCACTTTACGTAAGAAAGAATAATGCACCCTATATAGTTGTAGTTTTCTTAACACTGAAAACTCTGTCACTGAAAACTGTATTCCTGTGCCTTGCAGGAGCCTGTGACAGCAGCTCAGAGCATTTTATCTTTGTGGCCCTCTCTCACATGTGTTTATAGCAATAAACACCCCAGGTGCGCAGTTGTTTTACTTGCCCCACAGTTTTGCCTTGATCTTTAAAAGGTTTGTTACGTACTTGGCTTCTGTGTTAATCTTTTCCCTCTACGTTGCAAAAACCACCCTAAATATCAAGTTACTCATTTCTTCCTAATCCTCCCTTGTTCCAAGACAAATCCGACCAGTCACCACTAGCTACCACCTTCTGCTTGAATTACTTCAGCCGCTTCTCATTGCTCTTATGGGAAAAAAAAGTCCTTTCAGATGGTCCCTCCCTACTTCTCCCAGCCCACTGCCTTCCCACCAACTCCCCTAGCTGTCTGGGCTTCAGCCCCGCTGGCCCACTTTCAGCTCCTGCAGCATGCTGCATTGCCTTCTGGCACAGAGCCCTGCATGTGCACTGGCCCCCCCCGGAGCACCCTCTCCCCGCTGCACTCCTGGTGCCTCTCCTCATCCCTCAGACTCCCATAAGCTGCCACTCTCCCCGGGATCCTTCCTTCCTTGGTCTCCCCCATGGGGTCACTCTTCTTTTCTACCTTTCATAGCCTTCTGCACCCTTCCTTTCATATCTCTTACTGCAGCTATCAGTTTACATTGATTTCGGTGGTCATTCATTAATATCCATCTTCTTCACGAGACAGTAAGTTCCAAGGAGCAAAGGCCAGATATGCTTCAGTTCCAGCACAGGAACCAGCAGGTAGTAAACATTCCATAAATACGTCATGAATGAAAAACACAGGGGCCCAGACGAGTGGAAGGACATGCAGGGTCGGCTGTTATTTTCTCAGCTATCATCCTGCTCCATCAAAGCACGGACAGCACTCCTGGAGTGGGATCAGTGTGATTCAGCTGCAATCATCCCAAAGGGCCTCTCTGTTCCGAGGTTCAGCTCCCCCAGTGTCTGACTGCCCCAGACAAAAGGGCAGGTCAGTTGAATCAGTCTTGGTCAGAGAAAGAGGGTCACCTAGTCCAAACCCATCCCCGGTGAGCCCAAGAAGCTTCCCCCAAAACAGGGAGAGACGAGCTGAGCAGGATGCCCAAAATTAATCAACTGATTCCTATCATTTAGCTACATAAGAAACACAACACAACACACATACACGTATGCCTTGATTCCTCACAGACAGTGACCCATGAGCTAAACAATAAATGTGACCACACAGACGCACTTGGAATGCGAGGATGCAGAAAAGGAAGAGAAACAAGAACAAATATTTCCCCCTGCAGGCTGGGCTTCTAGAGAGGAGCGTGAGGAGAGATGGGATGCAGAAGGTGACTAGATCATAATGAGGGGACTTAGTCTGGAGGCAGGAGGCTCAGGACATGGGAAGGCTGGCCACCCGGGCTACCACCAGCCTGTGATTCTACGCTTCGTTGGACTTAAGGATTGTACATTCCACTCTCACCTCTGAATGATGCCTAATCACTGTAGGCAATCCCTGGCAAACACTTTAAATTCAACTGCCCCATCGTGACCCTCACTCCAGCCTTCTACTCAGACCTCTCCTCATTCTGCCCAGACACCCACGTGTTCCAGGCAGCTCTTCTCAGACTTTCATGAGCACGTGCATCATCTGAGGCTATTCCAGGAATTTGTTTGCACGAAGACTCAGGTTCAGTAGGTCTGAGATTCTGCACTTCTAACGAGCTCCCAGATGGTACCTTGCTCTGGCCCAGGGACCACTCTTCGAGTAGCGAGGTTCTAGGATGCAATAGGGTAGTATCTCCATAGCTCTTAACCTACTGACTCAAAATAAGCTGATAACTAGTTGGTACCCAATTACTTTGTTGGGCTGTCTATAGCATGTAAACCACATGCCTTCTGAAGTCAGCCTGCCCTTGAAGACTTACATAAAGTGTCTTTCACTTCCTTCTTCCCTCTCTAAGGAAGCTTTCAATCCCTGGTGGCCTACATTTTCGCAGGCAGCTTGTGATGGTTCACTTTATGCGTCAATGTGACTTGCCGAGGGAGCCCTGAGCAGACATTATTCTAGGTGTGTCTGTGAGGGTATTTCCTGACCACATCAGCATTTGAGTCAGTGGATTCAGTAAAGTAGGTCATCTACACCCTGCAGGTGGCCATGTCCAATCCTTTGAGGGCCTGAATAGACCCAAAGGCAGAGGCAGGTGGCATTCAACCCTGCTTTCCTGCCTCACTGCTGTACTTGGACATCTTATCTTCTCCCGCCCTCCGCCTGCCATTCGCAGCATGGGCTCCCCAGTCCTCAGGCCTTCAGACTCAGACGGAATTACACCACCAGGTTTTTGGGTCTTCAGTTTGCAGACAGCAGATCACGGGGACTTCTCAGCCTCTGTAACCGCATGAGCCAATTCCTCATAATAAATCTCTCTCTCTCTTTATATATATATATATCTCCACCCTATTGGTTCCGTTTTCTGGAGAACCCTAATACACAGCTCTTGTCCACCCCTCGCACCCCCAACCTCCCAGGGGTTCTCTTTCCTCTGCCTCTGAACAAACCCACGAACACCACTATGCCAGGTATTTGTACGTATGCCTTTATCCCAAGCAAGAATTTTGCTTAAAAAGAAATCAGCATATACTCAGAAGAGAATTTCCACTGTGCATTACAATTCAGGTTTAGATTCAAACCTTTTTCTTCCTCTGCTCAACACATGGGTTGTACTGAGAAACACAGAACCACTTATCCTACTAATTTCTGATAAATGACCTGGGAGGAGTCTGTCAGCTCTGCCTCTGTTTCCTCACCTGTAACTGTGGATGGTGACACCTTCCTCACAGGTAGTTGTGACATTTCAAGGCACATTTGGCAGGTCATGACTTTTCTTCCTCATGGTAGGGCCCAGCTTTCCCTGAAATCAACTCATGATCATGTCAACGTTAACCCCTTGTGTGGAAAGTTAGAGCAGCAATCCTGATGAATTTAGGGAGAAAAGTACACTGTATTCCAGGCCGTTCGTTAATTTGGATTATCCATGCCACCCCCTCTGTCAGCCTCAAGGATAACTGAAAGTTGAGTGGACCATTACATGAACACCAACTTTAAGCTTTCACTGTCATTGAACCTGAATTACATTATTCTTTAGTGCCAAGGAGTAAATTCCTTAATGACTAATGAGGCAATACATCCAGGTGTCACCTTTTATACCAATAAAACCAGCCCAGGGAGGAGTCACATTAGCCACCCTTTAGAGAAAGAAGGCATCCTATTTTTATTCTGAAAGTCCTGGACCAAAAATCCGAAAGCATCTGAAAAGAAATGCACCATTTGGTTTGCCTCCAAACTCACTTGTAAAGATACACACCCTTCTGTTTCCACGTCTCCCTCTTCAGATTTGTGACGCACACAAACAGCGAGAAGACAAACGTCCCCATTAAAACACATTGACACTATGATGACATTCATCATAATAAAAACAATTAGGAGAAGGCTCACAAGGTAGCAGATCTTCTGCAGGTCCTGGGTAACCCTCCATCACAGCAGGCTTCTGGGAATATCGATCCAACCATTGGGAAGTAAAAAGCCAGGAGGAAGTGTGGTGAGAAGCCTGGTCTACGTGCATCTGAACAGAGATGGGGACGCCTCTGCCAAGTGGTTCTGGACTCTGTGCCTCATCGTGATTCTCAACTGGAAAGTGAGTTTCTTTTAAATTTTTTTCCCTTTGAACAAATAAAACCAGAACATAGGAATTAATAAAATTGAGCCCCTTGATAAGAATCCCAGTTGCCAAATCAGAGCAGGACATTGTCAGAATGACAGGATTCAGGCGCAGGAAGGGTTGGGGCCCCAGGGAAGGAGCTCAAAGGTAGAATGCTGCCATGTGTGCCCGGCAAAGGCACTTTAGAAGGAGAAGAAGAAAAGTAACAGGGGAAAAGGAGAAAGATAATCCTAGGGTTTGGAAACTCATTGTGTCAATTCATAGGATCTGAATGCAACCAGAAGAGCAAGAACAGTCTGACCAGGATCTCAATCTCAGGACCCTTTTAGCAAAATGAAGGAAATCATGTGGCTCAGCCCACTGCCTGCTCAGGAGCAGAGATTCTGCAGCAGCAGGAGGGCTGCAGAGAGAGGCCAGCCAGCAGGAATGTGGATGGGAAGGAAGCTTTCTGTCGACCTGATTCTCGGACATCAAGCTTCTTGCTTCTCCTCCCACTGACCAGGTCCAAGGTGAAGGCAGCATCTTACATTTGGGGAGAGTTTCAGAGGACTTTTCCGCACGTGCCCAATCTCATCGAATCTCAGCAACATGCCACATGTTGGGCTGGACGGTGGTTGTGGTCACTCTCACTTTCCAGCCAACAGTGCTGAGGGTCTGAGGCTACGCTAGGTTACACACAGTTAGGAGTTACGGCAAAGAGAAGTCTCCAATCTGGGTCTTCTAAATGCATGACTGCAGACCTCCTGGCCCAGTGCCACAGTGACATCTCCAACAAGTGACACACAGCAATGGGTCCCTTCATACTATTACTGTATGGTCAGGAGTGCTTGTAAAATTTCCACAAAGCAAAACAAATGGCAAGAGCACCCTTAGAGTTCTCACATTCTCTGCGACAGAAGTTGGAACTAATTGAACAATTCTTTAAACAGAGGAAAGACCTTCACCACTTTACTCAACTTTTTGGAGATAAAATACAAAATCAACATAGATTACCCTAAACATTATGCTAATGTTAAACAGAAATAATCAGTGTCTTCCTTTCTTATCTTTCTAAACAATGGATAACGATAATTTTGTGCTTTGCACTCACAAAAATACTTGGTCAACAGCTTCTCAAGCACTCTTAAAGGAAAACAAAACTTGGAACTATGTTTCAAAAATCCAAGTTAAATTAAGATATTTAGAGTTGTTAATAAATTTATTTCTACTATGATCCATTAGGGTTTATCCTAGGTATACAACAATTGTTCAATATCAGAAAATCTATCAGTGTGATTCACCACATTAACAGATTTAAGGGAAGAAAAGTCACAAGATTAGCTCAATGGATGCAGAAACATTATTAAATAAAATTCAAAACTCCTTTAAGATTAAGACAAAAACCTTCATAGCAATATACAAAAATTTCCTTAACTACATAAATGGTATTTAGCCATACTTTCACCAAATGTTAATATCATAGTAAATAGTGCAAACTGAGCCTTATTCCCATTAATATCTGTAAGAAGGCAAGAGTCCCCACAGTTGCCACTACTATTAATATGAGAGGGATGGAAAGGACTGACCCTAGAGCCAAATTATCAGGGCTCCAGCTGGCTCTGCTTCTTACCAGTTGTGCCATCTTGGGCAAGTTTGTATTTTCTCTACTTCAATTGCCTACTGACAAAGACTCCCTCCTTAACCAAACTTTAGTCAGGCTTCTCTGAGCCCTCTTCTCAACTCATCCTTGTCCTCGGCCCTGTCTTGGGCCTGCCTGGTCCAGTTGTAGCAAGAATCCTGATAAATCAGTTTAGGGAAAATCCTCCCATCCTGGAGATCTGATCAAGTTCTCCAGCCCCCTCCTTTGACGTCTAGGTCCTTGACCAGCCTCCAGCAAGAATCCTATTAAGTCTGTTTAGCAAGACTCCCTGGAGTAATTTTCCATCTACCAACCCCCAGCCTGCTCCTCAGCTGTAAGCCCCCGCTTGTCCTTGTTATCTTCAGAGTTGAGCCTGATCTTTTTCCCTTATGGCAATAGTCTTGACACCATTGCAATGGTCCTGAAGAAAGTTTTCCTTACCATTTTAACAAGTGTAAGAATAAATTTTTCTCTAACACGACCAGTGAAATAGGAATGATAATATTACTTACCTTACTTGTTGTCATGAGAGTGGAAACAGTTAATACATGCAAAGTGTTCAGAAGAGTATCTAGCACTTACAAAACACTCTATGATTATTATTAGTGTACAGATATATATTTTTAAAAGAAATAGAATAAGTGGAAAGAAACAGACAAGATGCTACAAAAAATTCTAGAAAACCACAATAAATTATTAGATATGAGGTTGCTGGAATACAAAACCAATTGTAAAAATCAATGCCAGCAATAACCAATACAATTTTTAAAAAGTTGAAAAAAAGTACCGCCTTCTTCAGTAACAACAAGATAAAAGGTGTCTAAAAATAATCTAATAAAAGATGTATACAACATGTATGAGGAACATCATAGAGCATTATTCAAAGACGTGAAGGCCAAAATAAGTAGAGAAATGTGGCATATTTATGTGTTAAAAGACCTAACAATATATGTCAATTCTCTCAAACCAATCTATAAATTCAGTACATTGCAATCCAAATTCCCATATTGCTTTTCTCAGAACCTGACAAACCAACAAATAGCAGTATGTGCCCCCCAGAGATCAAGATCACCTTAAAGCTATAATACGTAAATTACTTGTCACTGACATAGGTGCGGTCTAATAAACCAATCATGCAGAATAGAGAGTCCTGAAATAGACTCACACGTAAAATAAAATAATAAAAATTTACATATGAGAGCTAATATTCAGTGAGTATTTATTATGGGCCAGGTTATGTGTGAAGGAATAAAAGAGCAGTATTGCTCAGTTAATCCTCAAAAGGTATTCACTAATATTATCTCTGTTTTGCAGGTAAGGGGAGCTAAGGTGGAGATGCAGAGAGATTATCTAACTTGATGAAGATGACACACCTCTTAAGAAATGGAGCTGGGTTTAGAAACCCACGCAGTACGCTTCTGTAACCTCTGCTGTACCATCTCTTTTAGAAACGCGGTATTCTATGAGGTGGTCTTAAAATTCAGTAGGTAAAGGCTAGAATATTCATTAAATGGTGATGGAACAATTAGCTAACCATATCAAGCACACACACGCACGCACACACATGCACACATGCACACTCCAGAAGGATTGACATCAATTTAAAAGTGAAAATTTTAGAAAAACATCTAAAGAATGTTTTCAGAACATTGGGAAGAGATTTCTTAAGCAAGTTATAAAACACTAACATTTTAGAAAAAGATTGATAAACGTAGCTACTCTAAAAATTTACAATTTCTTATACATGTGCAAAAAGATTTACGCACATAGCTGTTCACTGTTGTAGCATTTCATTGGCAAAATTTTGCCAGTAAATGCCTAACAATAGGAAAATGATTAACTATAGTCTGTGATATTCATGTAATGATACGCATACCTATTCAGTGATTAAAATGAATTAACTAAATATGTGTATATTAACATAGACACAGTTCAAATATAATGCTAAGAATATCAAGTGACAGAAACATAGAATGTAAAACACTTCTGTAAAGTATTATGAGTACATATATATGGTGCAGTAGAAAAGCACGTTAAGCACACACATTTTCAGGATGGTGGTTTCCTCTGGGAAGTGGGATGAGGAAGGATAACGGGATTAAAGAGGTGTAGATAGAAGACTTCACAATCTTGCGATGTTTTATTTCTTAAACAAAGATTATATAAAGAAAATGTTAACACTATTACTCCTGGGTGCTGAATACCTGAGTGTTCACTTTATTGTTCTCTTTACTTTCTGGATTGCTTTAAATACTTTATATTAATAACATTGTCTCTAAAACTCACTCTTGGGTGCAGGGTAGAGTAGAGAGGGGATGTAGGTAGGCAAAGAGACTAGAGGAGGCTCTTTGATGACCCCAGGCTGGAGGTAGTGGAGATTTGGAACAGAGTGGTGACAGCGGAAATGTTTTGCTAATAGATTAGATGTGGAAGTTGGGTAAAATAATGAGGAAGAACACAGAATGATTCCTAGGTTTTTGATCTGGGTAACTGATCAATGTTGGAGGCAATGATGGAGCCATTAACTGAAAGAAATTGGGAAGAACAGGCTAGGGGCACAAATCAAGAGTGTTTTGTGGCTATTTTCAGTTTGAGATCATTATTAAATATCCAAGTGAGTTGTTGTATAGACCATGTAGGCAGATTGGATGCAGATACAAGCTTTGAGCTCAGAGGTGAGGTCAAGACCAGAGACATGATGAGCTGAAGTCATCAGCTTAAGTATCACATGTGGGACCTCAGTGAGAGTTTCTTCTTAGAGAGCATGGACGGAGATGAGAAGCAGGCCAAGGACTGAGTTTGAGGAGCTTCAAAATTAAGAGGTGAATCTGAGTAGGGAGAGTGTGGTGGGCTGAACAATGGCCCCTCAAAAATGTCCACATCCTAGTCCCCAGAAGTGGTGAATACGTTATCTTACCAGGTAAAAGGGACTTAGCAGATGTGATTAAGTTAAGATTGTTGAGGTAGAGAGATTATCCTGGATTATTCAGGAGTCTTTATAAGGGAGGCGAAAGAGTTAGAGACAGAAAGAGATGTAAGAACAGAAGCAGAGGTCAAAGAGGAGAAAAGAAGCTACGCTGCTAGCATTGAAGGTGGAGGAAGGGGTCACAAGTGAAGGAATGCAGGCAACCTGTGGACTCTGGAAAAGGCCAGGAAACGAATTCTCCCCTGGAGCCTCCAGAAGGAAGGCAGTTCTGCGAACAACTTGATTTTTTTCCAGAGATATTTGTCTTGGACTTCGAACCTGCAGAACTGTAAGATAATAAACCCATGTTGACTTAAGCCACTAAGTTTGTGGTAACTTTTCACAGCAGCAGTAGGAAACTAACACAGGGAGTTGCTAAAGGTGTCCGAAAAACAGCAGCTGAGATCCCAAGAGGGCAGCAGACATGAGGTTATTTGTGTTCCACAAGTCAAATGGTGAGAGTATTTCCAAAAGGAAGGAGTGGAGCTCTGCATGAAGCATCGCTGAGAGATACTGTCCACGGGGAGAAAGATCTGACTGCTGGATTTGCTAAAATAAAGGTTGTTGCTGACAAAGTCGCTTCCTAGAGAGTAGGCTTCAACCCCACTTGGAGTGGAGTCGGTTAAAGAGCGGGCCAGAGGTGAGGCCGTGCAGGGGGTATAGACAACACCTCAGTGAGGTTCCTGTAAGGAGCCAGAGAGGGACATGCGCCAAACACAGCTTGAGCATCGACTTTAGCTGAGTTTGAATGCAATGGAAACACACCAATAGAAACAGAAGAACTGATCTTGTAGAAGGAAAGCCCTGGACTGCTGGTAGGGGGGAACTCCAGGGCACTCTCCAAGATGGGAGCCTGGAGAGGAGCCGCTGGAGGGAGGCGGGGAGTGTGGGCAGCACACATATAGGGCGACGTGGGTGAGAAGACAAAGACTTTGAGCACTTCTACCAGCTCAGGAACTTGGGAATTTGGGTGATCAGTTGAGACGGCATGGCGCAGAAGGGAAGGGGAGGGGTCTGGAGGCTGGAGGTAACAAGAAGCTGTGAAATTGTCATTGGGCAGAGGAAAAACGTGCCTAGCACCTAACAGCGCAAGAGAAAGCAGTCATCCAGTTTCTATTGCCCTCCCTCCCTTCCAGTCCCATCCTTCAGCTGGGTGTTTCTTAAGTACAGAATCCCCTTCAAAATGCAAGCAGCGGGGGCTGGCCCTGTGGCATAGTGGTTAAGTTTTGCGTGTTCCACTTCGGCAGCCCAGGGTTGGGGGCTTCAGATCCTGGGCGCAAACTTATTCACCGCTCATCAAGCCATGCTGAGACAGCATCCCACATACAATATAGAGGAAGATTGGCAGAGATGTTAGCTCAGCAACAGTCTTCCTCACCAACAACAACAACAAAAAAATGGAAGCAGCAATAGGCCAATAAAAGAAAAGATAGGTTTATTTTCCCTAGCAAAAAACTTAAAAATTGTCCTGTCTTACCTTGTGTTTTGGTGAAAAAGAAAAGAATCTTAAAGGCAAACCGTGTTTCTAGACTTTTGATAGTAGAAAGGACAGTCCCAAACAATTAACAAGCACAACAAACTCAAGATTCTTTGGGGTCAATCTTGAAACATTAAAACTTAGTTTTCAGCTTTTTTAAATTCAACATGAAGCTTTATCACAAGCTACACAAAATCTGTTATCATTTCTTAGCCTTTGGGTATTTTATTTAATTTAAATGTTGAACTATGACTCAATTTTCCTAAGTCTATATCGCTACCATATGTTTCTGGAAAAGGCTGCGTTCACTGCCTCCCTCATTTGATGAACTATTTTATAACCAGGAAAATGTGATTAGTTTATTTATATTTAATCAAAACACACTACAAAAACTTGATAACTTACTCCTGAGAGCTTTGCATCACTGGTGGCAGATTAGAAAAAGTGTTCAGCCACTTCATCTGATTTACCATCATAAATATTCAAATCTTACATATTTGTTCCACAAAACAGTTGTTTAAGTGGCTTTAATTTATTTTTGATTTTATTGTCTCAACTGTATAATGCAAACCAATTGTTAAAATTGGTAACATGCATCCATCCAATAAATATTGAAGAGTCTCTCTCACTCTTTCTCTCTCTCTCCCTCCTACATGAAGTGAATTACAATGAACCTGATGGAAGTGCGGAATCCTATCGTCCATCCTGCCAATTTCAAAGGGGATATTTGCATCACATCAGCTAAGCAAGTACTCTGCATATGCAGGATGAATGGAGGCTGAAATTTCACCATTTTCAAATATTTCTTTCTTTAAAAAATTACCTCTAGGAGTTCTGCTTCCAGTAACATGGCAGGCCAAGTGTTCAAACTAAACACTGAAAACAGCTAAAAATCACGGATTAATTTTTTTTTTAATTCCTAAAAACATCTTTATGACATAATACAGAATTACCAGGCCAACCTCGAAGGGAAAGCTGGAAACAAGAGAAGAAACAGTAGCAATGAAATGACTTCTGCCTTGAGAGCAAATCTGGTGAGCTTTCATCTTCCCGGCCTCGATGAAGAAGCCCAGGTCCCTTACAAAGTGGAGAGTCCGGCAGGAGACCCTCCTTCCTTAGAGCCGGGATCCCAAGGACAGCCCTACCGTAAGGGGTTGGGGAGCAAACGCCACACTCACACCCGCAGGAGACCACCTCAGTGCTGGGAAGCCTGGGCTGGGAGCAGGGGAAGGCTTCAAGAATTCGTAATGAAAAATAAGCTTTCTACCCAAATTAATTCAAGTTAACATTAACTAAAACAAAATTCATAGCTTGAAGACTTTTGGACTTTCCAGGCAAATGTCACCAATAAAACCAGAGTAGCTCGACATCAGGAAAAAAAGTAAATTTTAAAGCAGAAACAACAATAGGGATAAAGAGAGTTACAACATAAAAATAAAAGAAAATGCACTGGGGAACATTTTTCTCTAATTTTATGTTTTGTTTTGTTTTCGTTTGGAAGGGGCTATTGTTACTGTTGCTCATGAGTTTTCCCCAAACCTTATATATTCCATGACGCCCTTCTGATATCCTAAAGGCCTGGGCTCTGGAACTCAAAAGCCAGTTTGCGTTCCCTGAAACAAAGTGGGAGACGCAGAACTGCACCGAGAAGGCCGCCTGGGGAGTGTCCTCAGAAGACATGTCTTTAAGGAGGGGAAGAAGGGAGAATCAGGCACAGGGAGGAGATGACTCAACAGGGCTGTGTCTGAGACTTCAGCCTCCTCCTACTGCAAGCTCTGGAGCTGAGAATGGCCCCTCAGGTGTGTCCCAAGCTAAGGCAGGTGAGGGGGCCAGGCCTTTGTACCCCGTATCAGCCAGTAATTGAACAGGGGCCGTCCTCTGGGAGGTGAGGGAGGCTTGAGTGAGGCGGTTCCTTATGGCTGAGGGCAATTCCCAGATGTGCTGGCCTGAATGGAGATCTGCCTAGAGCTCCACCATGTCACCGCAGTCCATGCTTGCTTCAGATTCACACCTAAGTGTGCCCATCAGGGAACAGCTCCTCCAGGATTCGGGTTGGACTGGTTACCTGGGAAACTTAGAAGAGAAGGTTTCGAGAATAACCAACAGCCCTCACCACTGCAGTTGATGTCAAGGCTGCAAGTGACATTCCTCCACCCCTCCTCTGCCACCAATTCAAGAGTCCCCACACCGTCAACTTGCAGCTCTGCTGGTCTAGGCAGCTTGCCTGGTGGGGCAACCAAGTCATTATCTCTGAAGAGTCTGAAGCCCTGGTTGTCACTCCCTTCTCAGGCTACGACTTCTGTACTTGTCCATCTGCAGTAAAACCGAGCATAGGAGCATCGAGAGACATCTCGGTTCATCCTCCAAGCACCAGACTCAGTCTTCCCTGGCCTCATTGTGCATCTACATCCCTACTCTCCTTGAAACTGGGGTCAACCATAACTGCTAGGATGAAACTCCTTTTCTTGTCTGCTGGTCACTTGTCATGAGAAACTCTTAAGTGACCAGGTGGTGAGTGTAGATTACAGTTTAATGGGTGTAAATGACACTGTCCTCTGGTAGAAGCATTCTCCCCCTGGAAGCCCCAGGACCTAATATGGCAGGGAGAGAAACCACAGATTCCCTGAGTGGGTCACTGGGAGTGATGGTAAGGAAGGCCACTCCTGCTACTCTCCTTTGGTTCCCAGACCCAGGTTTTCTACCTACTAGGGACACCGCCTCATCCACATGGCATGTATTCTTGTCCTGGATGATAATGCCCCACTCTCATAGAGTATTATCTCTAATTCGCAACCTCAGTTAAATTTATAAGAGGCTTTTCCACCTCTCTGTCAGGCTGGCAGCTTCTGGGTGATGTCATGCGTGATGGAAACAGTGGATCCCATGGTCATGTCCCTACTACAACACCCCCATTGTGATAAAGTGGGTGCCTTGACCTGAAGCGATGTTATATGGAATCCTACATTGGTGCATCATAGTGCTGGCTTAGGCCCTGCAGGCAGGAAAGACATCTATGCCAAGACTAATGATTCCAGTCAAGATTCGTCTCTGTCCCATCCATGGTAGACAAGGTCCGGGTAGTCAGCTTTCTATCAAATGGCTGTTTGGTCCCCTTGAGAGACTCTTAATGCGGGCTCGGTGTTGCTAGTCTCTGTTGCTGGCAGATTAGACATCTGACAGCAACAGTAGTTAGATAGCCTGGGTGAATGGAAGCCTATACTGATGGACTCATGTGTAGCCTTTCCTCTCTGCCACTATGGCATCCATTGTACCTGTGCTAAGGTAGCTGATGACAGGTTGACTGATGTCAACTGGCTGAGTCATTCTGTCCATTTGGTTGTATACTCCCTCTTCCATGGTGAATATACTTTTCCAGGCATCACCATGTGATACACAGATCTTCACACTCTGTGCTCACTCCTATAAGTCCATCCAAGGGCCTCTTCCCCAGACTTCCTTGCCTCCCATAGGCCAATCTTTCCCTTTCCAGAACATTCACCCCTGTCCATGAGCTTTGCCATAAATGTCACGTGGCACATATTCTTATCTCAGGCCATTTCTCTTTCCCTACAAAGTGGATGACCAGATGGCCTACCCAGATATATGTCCTGTGGAGGATTTCCCCTCACTGCTATCTTTCAAAGCCATCCCTGAGTGGTGTTGCGTGTAGTCTCCTATTGACATGCACCAACGAGTCAAGTCTTCCTGGCTCCATAGAGGACTATCGGTGTGAACTGCGGGAGAAATACGAAGCCTACAGTGGTGTATGATAGTGGGCACAGCCGATTGTCCCTGCAACTTCCTCATTCTCTCTGGCCCTGCTCACACCCAGTCCTGGATATCCCACTTCCTCTTATAATAAGTCCATCCAATCTTGTAAGGCAGTGAGTCTCACAGAACTCAGCCTGGCCATGTGGTTCCTTGACTTCCCATAGTGACATGTTCCACCTCTGCCAGGATTGAGAAGCTTGCCAGGAGCTGCTTTTCAAATGACTCATACTTCTCTGCTGCTGATGACATAGCCTTTCTCCAGAATGCCAGTAGTTACCTTGTGACTCTCCCAGGGCTTGCCATAAGCTCTGCATGGTGTCTTTCCCCATCATACATCTCTCTAGCACCAGAGATATCTGCCGTACTATACCATATCTACCAGTGAGTACCATAGGGTCAGCCAGGTTGTACAGCACAAACAACAGGGTCACTTGCACCACCGCCTGACCTTCTGCAGAGTGCTTTCCTGTCTGGGTCCTACTCAAAGATGACAGCCTTCCATATCACCTAGAAAATGAAGTGAAGCAGTATTCACAAGGGCAGAACATGCTGCCTCCGAAATCCAAAGAGGCCTGCTAAGCATTGTGCTTCTTTTTAGTGGTATACTGCATAAGATGCAATCATTGCTTACTTTGGAGGGGCGATCCCAGTAAGCCCCAAGTCCTTGGATCCCTACAAATGTCACTGATGTGGCAGGCCTCTGGGTATTCATGGGGTTTATCTCCCAACTTTTGATGTGCATGTGTCTTACCAAGGCCTCTAGCCTACTTACCACATCTTGCTCAGCTGGACACATCAATGTAGTTGATAAATGTGATATTCTGTGGAATGTCCAGATAGTTAGGCGATTTCAGACTAACAATGGCAAAGAGTGAACGAGTTAACAGGGACCGGGAGCAGAACCATAAGAGTATCCTTTGTTTGTTCTATGTGAATATGAAAGCTACTGATCCCCCTTTTCTCAGAGATCGAAAAGAACATGTTCCCCAAATCAATGGCTTCCTTCCACAGGCCAGAGACTGGGTTGATCTTCTTTAACAAAAAATACCACATCTGGCAGAGCAGCTGCGAGGGGAACCACTACTTGACTCACTTGGTGGAAGTTCCCTGTCTTCTTTCATGGTTCACATGGTTTGTGTAGTGGCCAGAAGGTGAAGTAAGCGGGGCTATGACAAGGACCACAACTCCGTCATTCTCTGTCTTTGAGGGTGGCGCTCACCTCTGGCCTTCCTGCCCCCAAAATGATATGTGATCATGTTTATAACCTACTATCTAATGGGGGGGAGGGTCTTCCCCACTACAACATTTCTTTATTTGAGGCAAAGGAACCAATGGGGAGTTTCTGCCAAAGACCAAATACATCCCTTCCCCATTGTACTCGAGGACCCAAGTGACAGCCAGTGGATCCAGGGCCTGTGAGCTGGACATGAGCCAGGATTTCTTTCGTTACCTGCCTCCTTGGTCTCTACTCTAACAAAGGGGCCATGGTGTCACTCTGTCTCCCCAAGTCTCAATGTCAGTTCAAAATCTCCGGAAAGCTTAGGTATTCCTCTTCCCCCCATGTGCATTTGCCTGTAATGTTGTAGAGTCCTCCCTGGGAGGAACTCTGCTTCTCCTTCAGTCCATGGGTTCTGGATGTGAGAATTAGCTCAATTGGGCAAGAGATCCTGACTATTGCTTGGCGTGGTTTTGCTCATCCTCCTGATCTTCCATACTTGATTTCTTTTAATTACATAAATTAAACGTTACCCTCATTGGCTGCCAATCTTTCTTATTTCTAGGAGCAATGTGTCTATTGACCATCTCCATAGCTTTCTGCAGGACAGGATACCCCCTGGGTGCTCCACTGATCTTGCCCCTGTTTGTGATCATTGCCTCCACCTTGCTTCTGAAGGTGAACACGCTACCTGGCCTCCATCATCTCAGGACCCTATCATCCTATTGCCCCCAAGAACCCGTCTGTGGTTTCATCACCTATCATCAGCTCTGACCTACAGAGCATGGCCATTCCTGAGCTTCTCAGTGATTCTGGGGCCACTCTCACCAGTTCACATCTTGGTCAGGATCCCTAGGGAGACGATGTTAACCCTTTGTAAATGGGAGGTTCTCTGGGCCATCTCAGGAACATATCCACTGTAGCATGCCCATTCTCTGAGCCGTTTGGTCCTTTCCTCCACCATCTGCCTGAGTGTGGGTCCTTGCTTCCTCCCGGGTCTCAAGCACCATCCTAGCAGAGTGTCAACGTTGTCTCCCCAGGGATCTTGACCAAGATGTGAAATCCTGTACCAATGTAGAGTGCCCCCCATCACTAAATTCTCCCTTACTCAACTTTATATTCTATATTCTTTGTCCCAATCCCATGAGTACTCTCCTGGGTCCCTCTGGGACACAGTAGGCAGATCTTATAGCTCCTCCACCGTGTACCTCTTTTGCCTTTGTCAGCCTGGCTCAGCCCCAGTTGGGCTATGCTGAGATTTGGCCTTGTCATTCACCTGGGTGCCAGGGAGGAAGATGGGGCTGGATCCTGAGGGGTCAAGCCTTGTTCTATAAGACACTTGCCTCATTTGAGGCCTCTGTAGAATCTTCAAGAAAGGGGAATAGAAAATCTTCTACAAGGGGTGAGGAGTTGGCCACTTCTGCAAGCTCAGAGGATTCAGGGGAATGGAAGGGGCAAGTCCAAGCCTCAACTGTCCAGGTCCCCCACTCCAAGTATTGGGGTCCCACCCCTTCCCTTTTAGGACCCTGACCTTGGAGGGCTGAGAGCTTAACCTTCTATAAACCACTGCCACTCTTAGCATTAAGACTGGCCCTCCAGCTGACTTGCCTTCCAGCTGCAGAACATTGGGATTTTCTTGAATGCTGTCAAGGAGGTACTCCAACTTTCACAGTTTGCCTTAAACTGCGATGAGTCACTGCAAGCCTGTTGCTCTCTCTTGTCAACAAATCAATAGCACTCAGCCACAGCCGCCCGATCCCACAGAGCTTCCCGTTACCACTTCCCTAATGCCTCTCAAGCGTCATCCATGCTCCACTTACCACCAGTGACAGGGTCCTTGTCAGCCAGCCATGTGCTCCATCTCCAATTTTCCATTGAGAGCCCACTTCTCCCAAGCACTTCCTGTGTCGACTGCTTTAAAGGTTCCCTGGAAACAGAATCTGAGATGGAAAATTTCAAGCAGAAGATTTATTGGGTAGGGTTCTTGGGAGATTCCCCTGTAAAGAAGTGAGAAAGATAGGATTTTTCAGTAGGAGACGCTGACTCACAATGAGGTTGCAACTGAGGCCACCTGCAGCCAGTCCTGACAGTGCTCTGGAGCTGAAATGCCCCATCCATCAGAGCTGGCCCAAACTGGGCTGAGGGAGCCAAGCCTTTGTATTCCTGCCTCAGCCCATTACTGAGCTCGGTCACCCTGCGCGGGCACGTAGCCTTGAACAAGGCAGTTCCTGGCAGCAGGTGATATCCAGGGAGTGGCTCAACCATGAGCCATCATTCCCAGCAAGGGAGTGTGGTGGATCAGCCCTGAAGTGGGATCTGGGCAGAGCACCCCGGTATCCATGTCAGCCAAAACAGGACTGCTTTTTGTTCTCTTCTTTCTGCTCTCATACGACACCCCCTACCTAAGATAATGCAGAGAAAGGTCCTGTTTGGACAGGAGACACAGAAAGGCAAAGGGAGCAAAGACTTCCAGGATGAAAGAGGAAAACTTCAATTAACATTTCAAACCATTACCCTACCGCACCAACTCCACAGTTCGCTAAGACTCCCACTGCCTTTTCTGCACTCCCCAGATACGGTTCCTCCTTTTGTGACACACTCTTTCCCACCACACTGAACTGTCTCAACGGCTGTAATTGTCCTACACATCCCAGCACCTTCAGTGCCTTGCTTGGTAGCACCAAGTGTTGAATGAATAAGTGAAATCATCAAGCGAGTCACTCATGTTCCTCTGGCCAGTTATGCGGTTCTGTGCCAAATGGAAGGGACTGGAGATGTTTGTTGTTGTTGCGTGTTGTCAAGTCAGCTCCAGCTCCCAGTGACCCAAGAATGAGCGAGGTCCGCAGTGTCCTGTCCTCAACAGCCCTACGTGGCTCCCACAGACCATGCCCACGGCTTCCTTTACAGAGTCACTCCATCTCATATTTGGGTCCTCTTTTCCTCCTGCCTTCTACTTTTCCCAGCATTATTGTCATTTCCAGAGAATCCTGCCTTCTCATGATGTGCCCACAGGAGGACAGCCTCTGTTTTATCATTTTTGCCTACAGCGATAGTACAGGCTTACTTTGCTCTGGGACCCACCTGCTCGTCTTCCCGGCAGGCCAGGGTATCTGCAGAGCTCTCCTCCAGGGCCATATTTCAAATGAACCCCTTTTTATCCCATCAGCCTTCTTCACTGAAAGGATTTCCACATGTTCCCAAAGCCCACGGCTCTTTCCACAGACATTCAAGGAAAAAGTTCAGATACCAGGCAGTGCAACTAATTTGAAGAAAAGACCTGAAGAGGCCATGCTATTTTCTAAAACAAGAAAAGGAAAAATATAATAAGCCTGTTGTAGTGATGCAAGTGCAGACAGCTGAAGATGGAAACACAGCCAAGTGTGCTCAGTGCAGTCGGTCAGCAGGGACCCCCGGTCACAAGCTGTCAGCAACAATCGTTCCCAGAAAGGGAGGGCAGGTGGATCTGCCCTGGGCAGGGTGATCAGCTGGGCAGAACCCTGGCTTGGAACCAAAAGGTTTGCCGTGGAGACCCAGAGTGAAGAATCAGGAACTAGCCTTGTCGGAGCCAGTCACTCCCCGCTCTGAGGCTCTGTTCCACATCTGCAAAGCGGGATCATAAAAGTGACATGCAATGTCTCACAGGGTCCTCACACAGGTCAAGGGAGAGCTGTGTATAAGTTATAAGGCAAAGGCTACAGCTGCCACCCACGCAAGGACAGTAGTTAACCTCCACTCTCCCCGTGCAAAGAGTTTCCCTGGGGTGCTTCTGTCTGGATGAGCTCCCCATGGGAGAAAGCTGGGGACAGGGACCTGAGCACTCGTCACACACTGGTTCAGTTCTGGCCCTGTTGGTTCCTGGTGGGAGAGCTTCTGCTTAAACTCCTTATCGCTCAGCTTCCCCATTGCTGAAAGGGGTTAGGAACACCAAACTCACGATTTTGTTATAAGGGCTAAAACGTATAATGTGTACAGAGCATTGACGTTCATCTGTTATTACAGAATAACAGAAATTATGAAGTTGTTTTAAGATTCTGAGATCCTTCCAAAGAACGCTAGTTGTTAATCTAGAGGTCCTTCTCTTTTTTGTTTTGTTTTTTTCCCCTAATGTTTAAATCAGTCATTTGCCATAAGTTAAAAGGTCACACTCTTTATCATTAGCTACCAGGAAGGCTTGACTTTTGCTGGTATTTTGATTTTGCTTTAAGGGAAGAAAATCTAAAAACTGTAGATGGCGGTAACGTTGGGCTGAAATCAGCTGTGTCCCCTGCTTTGCGTGCACCCTTCCCAACCAGCCAGGCCCTGGGCTACGAGTGGAGGCTTCTCCAGAGCAGCCTTGGGAATTGTGTGCCTGACCGAGGAGCCCCAAGGTCAGGGCTAAGGGGCAAGAACGCTGATACCCGCACAACCCTGACAACGAAGGCCACGTCGTGAGATTCATCCTTTCAAGAGACCCAGCCTCTCTGTAAGGCTGGGCACCTCCCGCCACCACTCGCCCTGTGTCCCACTGTCACCACCAGAGCAGGGCCAGGTCCACCCCTTGACCTTCCCACGCAGTGAGCAGACCCTAGGGTTTGCTCCAGGACAGCCCAAACCCTGGGCACATTCGCCGCTGAGCCAACATGGGTCAGACCCACCCAAAGGGCAGCCACATGTGACCCATGGAGAAACCAGTTCAAACCCTGCTCCTTACGGCGAGTGACAGGAAACCAAGAAGACGCCCAGGCAGTTCTGAGGTTAACAGGGAGGGTCCTACTGTGCCCAGATCTCTGGTTTCTGTTCCTCTCAGTGTTTGGTCCCCTCCCACCCATTAGTCAGGAATCAAAGTGAATGTAAGATGCAGACGCGAGGTCAGGGCTGGGTCATGTTCACCTCCACTTCTCCAGGGCCTGGCACACAGGACACATGGCCTCTGTGAAGTCACCTCCCCTTACCACCAAACCACTCTTGATTCCTCTCAGAGAGGGGCCCTCTAGCCCAAAGGGCAGATGGGCCTACGGGTAAGACAGGGACTGCATCCAAGGAGTAATGAAGGCCGCTCACACCCCGTCAACCAAAAGCATTTGGTTGACAGAGTACAAACCAAGATATTGACTGCAGTTTTACTTGTGTTCTTAACAGTCCAAAGAAGGAAAAAAAAACATCTCTGTGCTGAGCCCTGAGCCCCCGTGCCTTGAAGGAGGAGGCGCTCGGATGAAAGTAGGCGAGGAGTCAGTGAACTTGGCATGACAAAATCTGACTTGAACGACTATGAACCCAAAAGGAAAAGAAGAAAAAGGATCTTAAATTGTTATTTTATTTAGAAATAAAATGCAAATTATTACAAAGAATAATAGTCCAATTGCTACAAAGTGATTCATAGATTGCTGTAAAAGCCCTCTGGTCCAAGGGCTTAACGCCCTACCGATAGGGGATGCCAGAGGAGCAGGCAGTAAATAGGAGGGAATCTAGAAGCTGTAAGTCAGACCCTGTCCTGCCTGGGATGGACCCGCCCACCAGGGGCACCGCAGGCCCCAGGAATCCAGGCTGAGTGTTGATTGGCTCACGTTTCTGCCCAGTAGAAACAAAAGCCCTTAACACATCCTGCTCCCTGAGACAGGAAAGTCAGAGAAGTCTGGGTGTGCTCTAGGGGAAAGCAGAACAGACAGACAGATGGAGAAGGGCCATGGGAGTCTGGTAGAGCATGCCCTTTACAAACTCTCGCTTCGGAATTCCAGCCCGGCCACTCACTAATTACATATTTGGGCGAGTGTCTTAACCTCCCAGACCTGTTTCCTCATCCGTAAAATGACAGTGATAACGAGACTACCTACCTCATAATATTGTTTAAAGATTAAATAGGACAATTCTTGTGGAGTGCTTAGCACACTGCCCACCATGCTGCCATTGTTATTGTTGTTATTGAGTCAATTTTGCAGGGTTTTTGAGAATTGCAGTACCGAGAGGATGATTAACGTGTATGCCCCGGGTGCTCACTCTGTGATGCCACCTAACGCAGGCCGATGTCACTAGACATCACCACACAAGGGCAAGACCCCGAGCTTGGGGCTTTCATCTCTGCCTGCGCTGAGCCGGTCACTTCTCTGTGGCTCTCAGTGTCATTCACTGGCAAAATACAGGTTTCACACTCCATGTTCTCTGAGCCGTCTTCCAGTCTAACAATTTTTGAGCCTGTGCTTCCGTTAAACACAGCGTCTGATGGAGCAGAGATGGCTGTGTGTGTGGCTAGTCTCTCCTGAGGTCCACTACACCTCTCCCAATCCACCTGGTCACGTCCTCCCCATGCGGAAGGCTCCCTCAGGGAGTGTCTTTGTCCCTGGCTGTGATGATAGCTCATTAGTGAACGTCCAGTGTGTCTGAGTTTCACCAGGCTTGCATCCCCTAGCAGAAAGCAAGGTAGAGTTGGCTCTCTCGTTTCTAACGCACACATCCAGACTGAAGAAGATGTTCCCTAAACAGACACAGTCTTAAAAAACCTCCAGGAAGCCAAGTGTTAAACAAAAGTGGAACTTGAGACATTTTCTCTTGATTCCCTATTATGGGCATTTGCTGTTTGCTTTGCAATTGCACTAGCTTGTGCACACCCACACACATGTGTACTACAACGGCACACACACACACAGTGGAGCGCTGCCCCAAGTGCGAGGATCCCTAATGGCTAAAAGAACTGCACTGAGTATTCGCGGGGGTGGGGGGTTTAACAGTGTAAACGGGATTTCCTAGACAGGCCTGTGGGATAAGATACCTGCCAGCGGCCAGAGTAAATGATCAAAAAAGGCAAATGAGGAAAACAGTCCATTCAAAATCCATCTAATGTCCTAACTGCCAACGCACAGAGATCACCACGCCTCCTGAAACCAAGGAAGGCGCTTAGATGTACAGATTAAAGGAAATCAAATTTCCGCTCCCAGACTCCTGTGCTGTTTTGTCACTATCTTATTGCATTTGGTCTGGGAAAAATAATTACGTCTCTCTAGGCCTCAGTTTCCCCATCTGTGAAGTGAGAGTTTCTATTAAGTGGCATCTCAGATGCTGTCTAGTTTCCAAAACATGGCAACTCTCTCTACGACAGGTTTTCACCCCTTGGGGCCATGGGTCACTATGTGTATCTGATGAGCATGTGGACCTTCTCTCTAGAAACATATGCAAAGGCTCATAAACACAGAGAGTTTATGCACAGAGTGTGAGCGAGGATCAAGAGAATCCTTTCTGCCTGGCATGCGGGATGGGCTTAAAACTCTCAGCTCCAGGAAGAGATCTCTCCAGAATAGTTTCTCTGAAAGAGAAGCAAAAAATACAGCAGCTGGGGAAGTTTGGAAATCTGAAGTTCTAGTTTAGAAATAAACACAGCTATCTCATTCTGAGCTTTAAAAACTTGAGTCATAATTCTATATAATACCTCAAAAAAATAAAAGATGGAAGATATTAAAGCAAGATTCATTCTTGTGATAGGCATATAAGCTATTTCTGAGGCCAACTGGACATGTGGAGTCAGATGCTGACAGATCAGGTATTATGCAGATGTCCATGGCTGGGGCTAATGAGTTGAGTGTTTTCCCCAGATGTTCCACCGGTGTCCAGAGCAAGAGGGAAGCTGGCTACAGACCAAATCAAGTTTTTATCTCCCTGTAAGATAGTGCCAGGCACTCAGGTTTCATCAGTCCCATATTGGAGACATCAAGGTGCCACATCATGGTTGGGTAACCCTACATTCAATCCATTTTACTGAAGACAGAACAAATGAACTAGAATCAGAGAACTCAATGACTCATGTCAGAGGTACAAATTGAAAGTCAACACTTGTCCTGTGTATAATCCAGCTGAGGAAGAGCTTACAGCACAGAATGCTCCTTGTTGACTGTCGCTGCTACTTCCTGAAAGGAAAGCTCACAGAGAGTGTGTGTGAGTGTGTGTGCATGCTCACAGCTTTAAACAACACTGCCCATTCCAGGAAAATGGAAAAGAAGAAGAAAACGGAGCCCAAAACTTCTGTTTTGTTTAGAAATAAAATACAAGAACAACTGTTAAAATTATAGTTGAAATAGTGATTTTAAAAGAATTCTTTATTTCCAAGTGCATTTTCAGGGCTGGCATTGTGAGGAGCTCTCTGCCACCTCTTCCCCCCTCTGTCAGCATGGTGTGTAGGTCCTGGTCCAAGTACTTTTTGCAAAGAAACCCTTCGGAGTGTGTAGCCCCTTGTACCTCTCTACTTAGCAATGATGTCATTCGGCCTTGAATGTGAGTTTAAAGGAGCTTTTGTCCCCACTAGCCTGTAATGTATCTAAGGACCTAGGCTCTGCATCCTTTAGTGGTGTCATCCTACTGACACCCGGTACAATGCTTGTCACGTAGATACCATACTGTTTGAACAACTGAATTCAAAGTTACTGTGCTGAGGCCCATGGATGAAATGTGGTGACAAGCACTCTGGCTGAGGGCAAGGCCCCGGGCTCCAGGCTGTCACTCACACACGGTTGCTTTGACTCAGGAGCTTCTTTGAACTTCTCCTGACCTCAATTTCCTTATCTACGAGATCAGGACTTTGAACCAAGTGTGAGATCCAGGTTTGGCTTTTATGCTTCTATGTGAGCTTGTTCCCAAGAACCCAGCATCAGAAGGAGCTCCCCCTAAATCTGCCCATCCCAGACTCTGCTTTTAATCCACTGGGATGGAAAAAAATGGACAATTCTTCAGGAGTGTGGTGGATACCGGCTCTGCGTGCCGGCAGTGGGCTTCGCTATTTCTGAACGGCTTCTGATTTACATGGAGCTGAAACACACTCGGAGACCCACAGCACTTTAAAGCCGCTCGAAATCTTCTCTCTGAGGATTGCATGTCAAAGCTGCAGTAAAGGGCCACTCCTCTTCAGGAAGAGCAGGCGATTATGGAGGTCCACCGGGTAGTGAAGGACTTCTGCAACCAGCAGCGTTCTGAGCGTGTCCCAGTAATTGGACCATGGACTCCAGGGATGAGGGTGGAGATTGCGGGCTGACTTTCCGGAGCCCCCTTGAAAGCTGTCAACAAAGAAAAGAAAGGTAGGAAGAAGGGGAGAGAGTCAGGTGGCCAAACACAGGAGCTCTGTTCTTGCCCAAGTGTCACCGCAGAAGCCAGAGCAAGAAGCTTTGGGGGAAAACTAGTGCTGGGAGAGGCAACGTCCGTCCTGAAAAGATGGCTCACCATGGACCTTGGGGAGTAAACTGCAGCAAACCCGGGGGCACCCTGCTGTCTGGCTCTCCTGCCTCAGGGCGACTTCTTGGCCTCCCTCCTCCGAGGGGTCTTCCCTGATCCCTCCTCCGCCCTCACACGTCCTACCCTTCCCTTCCCCCGAGTCCAGCTCTCCTCAATGCTGTTCATGTCTCCATTGCTGCACTCACTTCTTTGCAAAGTGATTCTCTGCATATATCTCCCCCCACCTCACCCCCGTTGGGATGAGGTTCTTTGAGGCAGGGTGTGTGTCCACTTGGTCTCTGCACTTTCAGACTCAGTACAGTGCCTAGCGCATGGTCAGCACGCAGTAAAAGTTGAATGAAAGACTAATTGAACGAATGAATGAACAAACCTGAAAAGGAATGCATTCATCCAATAAGCTTTACTGAGAGCCAAGTCTGTTGCTGGACCAAAGGGACAGTGGGACACCCAGAGTGGAGGGGGAGGGGAACAGGGACATTCCAGCCTGCGCCCCCATTGAAAGGCTGGCCACCCCTCTAGGCACTCACTGGAGTATTCTACCATCATTAGTTCTGTGCCTATCTTGTCCCCCTGGCTAAACCAGTGAGCGTGCAAGTGAGCACAGCAAGTGCTCATGTGAGCGCCTCTGGCCCTGGGAGATGCTTTGAAATGTTTAGCACGGAAATGATACGCTTCCCCAGGGAAAGGGCCAGAAGCTGATGGAGACTGGTTGGGATCCGTGTGAGACCAGGCCACTTAGGTGGCCAAAGAGCTGTATTCCTGAGTGCCCAATGTACAGAAGGGACAGAATGAAGGTTGAGAGGCAGAAAAAGCAAGCAGAGGAACAGAGGAAAACAGCAGCAGTAACCTGGAATAAGAGAGACTGTGTCACAGCCGCAGGCCAGGGCCAGGGACGTCCGTGCCTGATTCACTTTGTCTATTCTCAGCCTCCTGGGACGAGCTACCGGTCTGAAGTCTGTCTTGTGACAATACGATGGGGCTGGGTCTGCAGTTGGCTTGTCAGAATCTTGACAACCCTTCACAGCACCCTGACATACAGCATCCACGTGGTCTTGTGTATCAAGCGTGGCACAGCCATGCCTGGGGCAGGTAAATTTGGAAACTAGGCTGCTTGGGTTCAAATCCTGACTGTCACATACCGACTATAAGACCTTGGGCAAATTACCTACCCTCTCTGTACCTCAGTTTCCTCATTTGAAAATGGGAATAATAATAATACCTACCTAACAGAGTTGTGGGAATTAAATGAGGTAATGTATGCAAATCACTGAGAATGATCTGGCACATAGTCAGCGCTATGCATGTTGTTGTGATTATTACTATGGTGAGGATGATTCGTATAGTAAGAGAGGACATGTAACAAGGAGGACATATGCAAAATCTAATTTTATACTGTATTAAATGATGAGAGAGAACACAGACCGAGTTAACATGGCTATGTTAAAAGAGCATTTATTTCTACTCATCCTAAAACCAAGTGGCAGAGGGTGTGGGTTGGGGGCATCTGCATTCTCTGGATGGAAATTTATAGCGAAACGGGTGGCGATTGTTTCATATTATTAGACTGCTTACTTGCCAAGGGACTGATAAGTTAAGAGTTGAGACAGGCTGCCCAGAGCAGGATGTTTTCTAAGGAGCATAGGGCCTCACTCCCAGGTCCACCCATAAAGGCCTTGGGTGGGACCTTGTCAAGTCACTTCACATCTCTGGGCCTTAGGTTCCTCGTGCAAACGAGAGGGGACTAAGACACTAGTAATGGCATTGAGAAGGCCAGGAAGAGCAGGTCCCAGCTCTGTGGAGCCTGTGATGAGTTAGGTCTTCAGACCTCCCAGAAGCTCTGACAGGTGGGCAAGCTGACCGAATGACCTCATCCTACAGATCGGGGGCAAAGCCTCAGAAATGATCTGCCCAGGCTCCCAGGCGAGGCTGTGGAGCTAGCCCATGGGCTGAGGTGTCCTGACTGCTGTGATCTAGAAAAATTGCCAAAGCAAGCCTGGGGTGCGGGAGCCCGAGAGAAGGGGGCACAGAGGACTGAGGGAGGGGTGGGGGGGCTCTTTCCAACCCCCTCATATCGATGTTCTGAGCACTTGCCTTCAAATGGTTCACGAGGTGACAAGCAAGGCACACAGGGCTGGAAGGATCTTTGATGTACAAAGTCCTATTTGGCGGGGAGCGTGTGTGGGGGGAGGAAGTGGCACTCTGGTGGCTTCGTGCAACTATTTTCCGAGACTAACAGGATGCTGTTTTCTTCAAACAAATCTGATGTCCTTGTGCCCTATCACCCTTGACTCAGATCGGTTACAAAGACAACTTCCCCCAAGGTGATCGGGCGCTGGACTGTCCTTTCAAATCGTCCTTCAGAATGCCTTTGATGTGCGGTCCTAGCTCCCTGGGTACATTTTCCTTGGCTCAGTTGACTTTCAAGTAGTTTTCAAAGTAGTTTCTTTCAAAAGCAGCCTTTTTTAAGTAGTTTCTCGGGAGACATCTCAGCATCAAGCTGTACACACGTTTATGTAAAATGTCACTTTAGTCACTGGGCTGCTTCTGAGGCCAAAAGCAGTTCAGAGTTATCGTGATCTTAGTGTTCTTCCCATTAGCGAGGAAGGTCTCGTCCCAAAGGCCAAGTGGACACAAGTGTGGAAGAAAGGCCACTTTTACTCACTCGTTTATGTGTTCATTCATTTCACAAGTGCAGAATGAACCCCAACTTTGTGCTAAGGTCTGTTCCACAGAAGACTGAAGATGCTTGCAGAATGGAAGGAAAAGCAGACACAAGTAACAGTTATAAGAGACGAGTGCTATAAGGAATGTGTGCAGAGCATGCCAGGAGGCTCCAGAGGAGAGAGAGGCTGGAGAAGGCTTCCGGGTGGAGCCTGGAAGGATAAATAGTGTCATTTTATGTTCTTTATCTCAGAGGTGTACTGAAAAGAAAAAACTTGACTTGTAATGCTTGCCAACTTCCTTGGTGTAATTGCTCCCACTGTATAATAACAAATTTCAAGCTACCGGTGTGACATCACTGAGTGCAGAGTTGGGAAGACATACACAGTAGCACACCATGTGTCCACCATACAGACGCAGTGGCCGTAAATACCCACTAGAGAATAGATGGTAGTAAAATAATAAGTGATAAACTCAAGTATTTATTATCTTTGTTTTTACTACAATTTAATTGTAGATTTTTGTAATTTAATTTTTAATAATGGCTATGTTTAATAACCAGCTCCCAAATTTCCTGAAAATTTAATGATAAGCTCTCCTGTACACCACTGGGTTATCCCTTCCTTTACCTCTACAACCCTGGTCAAGCTGCCATCATATCTCTGCAAGGAATTACGCCGTCCTTCTCACCAGTCCCCCTGCCTCAACAGTGGTGGCCCCTCCTCCCACTTCGCCCACCCGTTCTCCACAGTGTAGCCATGGTAATCTTTCTAAAATGCAGTATGATCACATCATCACTCTGATTAAACTCTTTGATGATTGTCTGTGGTTTTCAGTTCCCACCATGATACAGACCCACTGCCTCGCCACCTGGTCCTTGCCATCCCCACCTCCTGCATTCTACGCTCTCGGCACGCCTCAGGGCTCCTCCTGCCCCCACTGCCTGCAACACCCTCTCTCGTTCTTTACACTTGGTTAGCTCCTGCCATCCAGATCTCTGCTTGGACATGACTTTTTGGGAGACTTTCCCTGACCTGCCAGACCCAAGAGGGTCCCCCCTGTCGTGCTCCCACAGGGTCCTGGTCTTAAGCCATGGAAGTACCTCTCAGCTGGGTTTAATGACCTGGTTTTACAGCAGAGCTGAGGAGGGGTCCTGGTACAGACTACTCGGCCCTGACTCCTAGCTCTGCCACTTACAAGCTGCGTGTGCTTAGAGAAGCCACTTCAGCTTCTGAGCCTCTTTCTTTCCCTGTGAAGTAGGGCAGTACCAGCCTCTGCCTTGTAGAGTTACTGTGGGCCTCAAATGATTTAATGCGCGCTGAGTGCTGACTACAGCACCTAGCCCACAGCAAGTGCTACTAAGCGGCAACTAATACTGGCCTTGTGGCCTCTATTTGCCCCTTTTTCTGGTCCCCACAGGAACCGGGGCTGTTGTTGGAGATGTGAGTGTAGCACAGTGTTGGGACTTCCCAGGTGCTCAGTGACTCTGTTGAAATGAACAATCCAAAGAATGCATCAACAAGAGGAGGAAAAGCCAGGCATTCACTGCAGAGAGCACGTCAGGTGGGGAGGTTTGGGGCGGAGCGTGCTCCCAGTGGGTGGGAACAGGAGCATCCGTGTTGGACGACAGCTAAAGTGGCAGCCACAGGAAGGCTCCCGGGAGGGCCGCTGCCAGGATCTGGCTTTGACACTCTTTCTGAGGCACCAGCTCTGTTCCACCAGCCTATATTGGTCTTCTTGTGTTTCTGTAACGAAATACCACAAACGGGCCAGCTTAAACGACAGACATTTGTTTTCTCGCAGTTCTGGAGGCTGGAAGTCCGAGACCGCGGTGTGGCGGGATCAATTTCTGATGAGGGCTCTTTTCCTGGCTTGTAAACAGCCACCTTCTCACTGTCCTCACGTGACCTTTCCCAGGTGTGTGCACAGAGAGCTCTGCTGTCTCCTCCTCTTCTTACAAAGACACTAATCCTATTGGATCAGGGCCCCAGCCTATGACCTCGTTTAACCTTAGTTACTTCCTTAGAGGCCCCATCACCAAACACAGTTACACTGGGGTTAGGGCTTCAACATACGCATTTGGAGGGCCAGTGGGGGGACACACAAACATTCAGTTCATGGCACCTCCTTCCCCAGCCCAGACACGCCCCCTCCCTGTTCACACACGGGAGAACAACCCTATCTGCCCTGGCCTCCTCTGTTCTCCGTCTGTGGAGAGGTGAAGCAGGAAAAGCATTTCATCATCTCTCCAAGTAGGCCAGCTGCTCCCAGCACCTCTGCTGGAGTGTGTGTGTCCAGTGTGTCTGCAGCCAAGAAGCCGTTCTTTCGACTAGAGACCTTATTAGTTGCTAACTGCTGAGAGATGTAGGAGCAGGGCCTTTCAGCAAAAATCCCCCTTAAAGGGCCTGCTTCTGAACTCGCTTCTGCCTATTCAGAATTTTCCAGCCACTTCCATTCTTTTAAGTAATTATTTACAAATTGGATTCTCAGGGAATTCATCATCAGAGTGCTAGCATTACACATGTAAATAACAACTAATTATTTTTTCAATAAAAGGCAAACCATTCTTCAAATAACCAATGTCATTAGGAAACTCAGAGACCTGTCACCCATTCTACCCACAACTGAGGGCGTTTCTCAGCACTTTGTCTCTGGTTGGAGCTGGGGAGGTACACCGTGAAGGGAACAGAAAGCCATGATGGATGCTCTCTCGTCTTAGGCTATCATTAAACAAACTCTTTTCAAACCATTTTCTCAATTCAAAATACTTGGCACTCAGTAAAAATAGGAAGCATTTATTTGTGGTTTCATCAGAGGTATAATAACCACTTGTTCTAAAGCATCCACTTTTTCAGGAGTCAGTTAGGTCTCATGACATAGCCCTCAGGCTACTGTCGAATAGCCAGTCCCCCACCCTCCCCATAACAGAACTTCAATGTTATTTGTGTCCAGCAGAAAAGACAATGTTTGCCAGCCCCTCTGCAGCTAGGGGTGGCCCTCTGAGCTCTGCCCAAGGATGTGCAAGATGAAATGCGTGTAAGTGGGGCAAGAGCAGGCTTCCAGGACGGCTGCTTAATAAAAGCAGAAGGGAAGGGAGGGCTGCTCTTTTCTCCTCTTCCTCTTTTCTGCTCTCTGAAATATGGATGTGATATCTCAAACGCTGACAAATTTCTTGACCATGAAGTAACGATGAGAATTAAGCAAACCATGCGGTGGGGAGGTGGAGCAGGAAGACAGGAGGAGCCTGAGTCCCTGACGACTGTGGAGCAGCCACCCCAGGCCTCGGTTGCCTGCACCAGACTTCTTTAGTACGAGAGAGAGCTAGCCTTTATCTCGTCTGAGCCACTGCTCCTTCATTTGGCTGTGATTGGTTGTTCTGTGATATGCAGCCAAACCTAACCCCAACCAATGCCATGCTTCCCACAGTCTATACAGCCAGAGAGGCCCAGACAGCCGAAACACAGAGCTTCTTTACAGACAGCACGCTTGTTACTCTTTTCTCGATCCATTCAGGAATTATTTGCTGAGGTTCTGTTCACCAACCCCCCCACTAAAGGCAACTCTGTCCCCTAAGGTTCCCAATGCAATCTAGGATGTCAAATCAGTCCTGACTTTATTAAAATATTAGGCAACAGGTCCCAAGGAGAACGACTCTTCCATGCCTGATCTTTGTCACTGTCAAAACATAAGAACTGGATACTGTTTGATCTTTCCCTCTTTTTGAAGGCCTTAGGATAGAAATTTGGAAGAGATGTGACAGAGAAGGAAGTGTGTGTGTGTGTGTGTGCAGCGGGGGGTGTGTGTGTGAAGATGTGTGTGTGCACAGAAGCTCTCATACATGTGAGGATGTTGGGGGAGAGGAAGAGAGAGACGGAAACAGAAATAAAGTGTGACACTGCAGAAAAATGCGACTGAATTAACATTTCCTATCAAAAGCACCATGATTCTCAGTAACATTTATATTCAAGCACTAACTCATCTGCACTTAAGGGTTGTTAAAACTCTAACCACCCTAGCAAAAAATTTAGTATAACAGCTCAAATCCATATAATTTTATTATTTTCAATAAAAATGAAATGTTAAGTATATAACTAAAAGTGATTGAGTTTTTATGTTTATGTAAGACTCTTCACATAATTAGACTCACCCATCTATAAACTTCATTTTCAATACAGCCCCAAGTTTTGGTGTAAATAGAGTCATCACCATAATCTCAAGACACATCTATCCAATTCTGGGAAACACCCAAATAACTATGAATCTCCCAGAAAAAAAAGAAGTCATTTTTATATTCTTTTGATGATATTTATTACTAAGCGCACACATCTCAAACAAAAACCATATAAAAATTGCAATATATAGCATGAATAAGACCCACTAACATGTGAAGGTAGCTCAGAGTTAGTAATCAACTAGATCACATCCTTTAGACTGAAATCCCACGGTGTATTTCAAGGGTGTGCTAATGGCCTCTGCCTGCGAGAGTGTGAAGCTCATGTTCTTTTTTCCAAAAACCAAAATGACAATAATTAAACTAGGCAGCTGCTGCCCCCAGTAATATGACAACCTCTCCCGCTCCCTGGAATTTGCTGGAATCACCCTGCTTGAGCTCATCTCATTTGAATTAGCTGTTCCCTCACTGTGCCCCAGCAATCTGGGTGAGTTTCCCATCTATTAGCTGAATTATTCAGATGTTTTCCCACAATGGCACTAGCAGTGCTCATAGAACTAGTTTCTAAATCAACAGTGAATTACATTATTGACAGTCTGAGCAGATTAATTAAGAAATCTGTCAGGAATGACGCTAGGAGAGCTGGCTCCTTTTCAAGTCAGATCCCCAGTCTTCGAGACAGAATCGTACCTGAGGAGATTTCAGAAGCTGAAGGGCGAGCTGTGACACCAAATCTGGGGATGGAGAGAGTCCCTCTGAGCTGAAAGGTAGAGCCGGGGTGGGCTGGGGACAGAAAGCCATGCGCCACGCACACACACAGACATGCACACACAGAGAGTTGCTGGCTGGCTTACATCAACCAATGTGCAGGGCTGCAAAAAATATTCTGTACGGAGTAAAGTACTTTTTCAACATATATGTATTGCTTTTACTCCCATGCACAGATTCCAGTGACAGGAAACATCATTAACTTGTCAGAAGAGTCTACTTCATCTTTTGGGCTTTTGAATGCCTATGTTACAGCGTTCAGGGTCTCAAGCTCCCAGAAAATAAGCAGCCTAGGAAACCCCCTTTGGTGCCACTATGAGAAAGCAACTTATCTATCTATCTATTTTTTCTTCCTTTATAATAAAAGTCTTGTTGATTTCTCCAGGTAGTCTTACAACTAAATCTCAGCATAAATGCAAAGAAATAAATTAAGTAAGTAAAAGATTTGAATATCATAGTATTGTGCTGTTTGATTCCATTGATTTAATTCAAGGAAGTTTGAGAGCCCACTACATCAGCCAGTAATACTTTCGCAAATTGGCACTGGATAACACATTGGATCTAAAGTCTTAAGTCCTGGATTCAAGTCTGATCTCAGTTCCTTAAGTAACTGGGTGGCCCTGAGCTTGTCATTTCTCCCCCAAAGCTCAGTGTTTTCCCCTGTAGCGATCCCTGCCTCGAGTCTGCAGTGAGGACCAAGTGGGGAAAGGTGTTTGAAGGAGGCAATGGCAGACATTCCAAGCATGCCTACTATATAACACAAAACTGCAATATCTCATCTCATTTCAAGTGCAAAACAATCTTCCAAAAAGCATTATCTCTGGTTTAAGAATAGGAACACTGAGGCTTACAGAGGTGAAGTAAATATTCCAAAAGCACAGAGTTCTAAGAGTGGAGGCTGGGCCCTTACCCTCAGCCCAGTCGCTGGGCTCCTGTGCTGAGGTCGGGGTGCCCCGGGGCAAAGGGGTTGGAGCTGAGTTCCTGTAGGTGAGTTGGAGTTCTCAGGGAGGGCAGGAGAGGGTGTGGTGTGGGCGATGGGTTGGGAAGGAGGGTGTTCCAGGAGCCTATCTAGGGAGGAAAGTGCAGGAACCAGGGGGAGACATGCAGGTGTGTGGTGTGTCTGGGGACCAGTGAGTACTCGTGAACCCAATCCAAGCCAAGGAGCTATGCAGAGGGTGCAGGAGTGATTGTGATAATAATACTAACCATGAGGACAACAATCACAATAATGAACACTATTGAGGATGACCTGGTTGGGTACTGTTCTAGGTGCTTTCCATGTATTAGTTAATCTAGTACTCATATCATCTCATGATAGACAAAGAAACTAAGGCAAAGAGGGGCTGAGTGACCTGAGATTGGTTGTGAAGTGGACTTTGAGAGTCTGAGGAATAAGTAGGGAATGTTCACCCTTTTTGGAACTCTCCATGAAGACCTCCCCACCCAGAGTGTAGCCACAGAACAGCCTGAGATGACCATCAGAGGGACAGTTGGTGCATTCGCAGTAGGCTTCGCATCACCTGAGGCTCACCAACAGAAGCTGGAAGACCATTTTCCTGGGATATTGCAAAGGCAATTCCTACAGTTTGTCTCTTTTACCTCCAGATTCTGTCATTCCATGAGGCTCAGGACTGGGGTCAGTTTTATGACTTGATATTCTGCAATGTCCTCATTGGTCACATCCAACCATCTGACAGAACCCAGGACAAAGAAGAGTGGAGTTTTTTCACGTGTACACATGTATACACTGAAAAGAGTTATGTGTTATTTCTGCATGATTGGATTGCAGAAATGAGTGGTTATTATTTTTTCCTTATATTCGTCTATATTTTCAAATTTTCTACAATGACAACTTGTTATTTTGATAATCAGAAAAAAATAATCATTTCAAACAGAAATGATATGTAACTCCAAATGGCTAACAGAAAGCTGTGGCTGGACCGGCCCCGTGAACGAGTGGTTAAGTTCACACACTCTGCTTCGGTGGCCCAGGATTTTGCCAGTTCAGATCCTGGGCATGGACATGGCACCACTCATCAAGCCATGCTGAGGTGGCATCCCACATAGTACAATCAGAGGCACTCACAACTAGGATGCACAACTATGTACTAGGGGGCTTTGGGGAGAAGAAGAAGGAAAAAAAATATTGGCAACAGATGTTAGCTCATGGCCAATCTTTAAAAAAAAAAAAAAGAAAAGGAAAGGAAAAGAAAGCTGTGGCTTCTGGAGACAGAAAAGCTGTGACGCATAATGGAAAAAGCACAGAATTAAAAAGTCACAGTCTTGCCACATCCTGACTGTCATACTTGGGGCAAGTCATTTAACCTCTCCAGACCTCATTTCATCATTGACAAAATGGAGTTACAATATTACTCAGTAATTTCACTGGATTTCTGAAAGAGTCAAACTGATGATGTATGTAAGGTACCTTGTATAAAGTAGAGGCATCCATGTTGCCGTTACTCTTGTTGATGGTGTAGTATTCATATTCGTGTTAGTGTTATTGATGTAGACGTAACCTGGACACTCAAGAACAAAACATATTTACAATTTTTCTTTATATGAAAATGTTAACACAGATGGTATCCATTTTTTAGGACTGTTATATAGGAAATGAAAATAAACTGGGCCCCTTCTATGTGTTTGAGTTTTATTGGCATTCATTAGCCTATTAATGTGGATCCAACTGCCTTAAAACCAATCAGTTACACTAAAAGCTTACCCAGGGGTATGGAGAGAAAGAAAATAGTCTCCCCAGATCATTCTTCCCAGTTTTAAGATGAAAAACTACAGATCCTTCAGGCCAGACGGGAGAGTCCTTCTGCAGGAATACACTGGCTGTTGAGAACTACCATCCCCACGGCAGCTGTCCTTGGTCCTGACACTTTCTTTGATCTGTCCAACAAAAACTACTCCCCCTTAGCAAGTGTAACCCTTTTTCAGAAAAACCACAAAACAGTCATTTCAAGTAATTATGATCTTATTATATTAAATATTATTTATACATAGACCTGAAGCATAAATTACTTTATAACCCTACACTCCAAATTAAAATAAAACATATTGTGAAGACTCTTTTTAATTTATGACCCAAAAAAGTGTAGTTAGGAGTAGAGTCTTCCCATTTCATAAACGATTTCATAAATGAAAATAAGAGATTTGTCATTAAGCGGTATTGATGATACCCACAGTGTTCATATGTTTTTCAATTTCATTAACCTTTCAAATTAGGTATTCATAACGTGTTAATGACAGCATAACACATCATTACATTATTCAATGTAATTTCAAGGACATTATGTATAGTTGATCATGTTAGAATCTCTTGTCTTTACAGCTGTTAGAAAACATTATACTTTCCAAGATCATTAGGGATGTGTAAATACCAAACAGCTAAATCTATGGCTCCAATAATAGTCCCTGCTTGACCTTGAATTTTGATCAGGGTATGACTAGGCAGTTTCTACTAGTGAAGGGTTAAGCTCCCTTGAGTGTTTTATACATGAACTGGAGAAACACAAAGCTGACGGAGAGCTTGAGAATTTGTTTAATTAAATTCCTTGCTTTCAGATTGTCAATGATAAATTGAATTATGTTTTAGCAATAGTCACTCCCCCTCCACCTTGGAGTGGAGCATACATTCCTGCCCCACTGACTATGGGATTAGCCAGCTGCTTGTTCTGCCAAAGGGATGTGAGCAAACATGATGGAAGCAGAGGTTTTAAATGTGTGTGCATGATTGGCTTGTTCTTTTGTGCTCCTGTGCTCCAGCACGAGAAGAATGTGGCCCAGGCAGCCACTTCCCCTCTAATGTGGGCCCCAGAATGAGACTCATGGAGCAAACCTGAGCCTGCCCTGAGCCTGGGACCAAGCCTGGCCAAGATATGAGATCAGCAGAACCTGAGCCAACCCGCAGACCCATGTCTGCAACAGACAAATGTTTGTTACAAGCCACTGAGATTTTTAAGTTTTTTGTTATGCAGCATGATTAGGGCATTAAAGGACTAATACCATGGCAGGGCTCTTGCAGTGCTCTGTTTAACTGCTCATTGCTGCAACAGGATCCTGGGACATTCTGAGGTTTGATTTCGGAAGAACACAACATTTTTGTCTCTTGCATTAAAATCTTGGCACTGATACCAAATGATATTGGACACATCACTTAATTTTGTGCGTGTGCTTCAGTTTCTCATTCATTCGTTCAGTAAGTCAGCCAGTCACATGATCACATTTTTTTAAGTTCTTTCCACGTTCTGGAAACTGTGCTAACCATGAAGACAAAATGGAGAATGAAATAGACAAGGTTTTTTTAACTCAAGGTACTGACATTCTATAAAATGGGTATAACTCCTGGTCTACCACCCTCATGAGATTGGAAGAATGAAATAAGATCATGTATGCGAAAGTGCTATGAAAGAGTTGAAAGCCTTGAGCACACACGAGGGAATCTTACTTTGAAATTCAGCATTTTTGTTACTTAAAAATGTAGCACAAACTTTAAAAGATCTACAAACTTTCTTATGGTAATATTTATCTACAACTCTGAAACAGACATTCTTATCTTCAGCTTACAAGAAAACAGAAATCTTTCTATACACCATATACTGTCTGTCTTTGGAATTAACTGGCTTCTGAACCTTGCACAAGAAAACTAGGCATCCCTAATTATTAGTGAAAAGATGAAAGAATTTTTCCCTTCCAATTTCTTCTGATTTATTTATATTTTTCAAATTTATGTGTATTGATTCTAATTTTCTTCACTTCGGCAATTACTTAGTAATGAGGTTTAGGATGGATGCGTTTTGATGGCAGGACTTTGTAACTGGGTGTCAGTGAAAGGGAAGATGGTCCTAAGATCAAAGACAGTAGAATCCTAGAGCACGAAGGCACCAAGGCATCGCTCAGTCCAAACCTTCACCCACATGTGAGGAAATGTACACCCAGGGGCTGAAGTGATGCATTTGGGAAGAGCAAGAACTCGCAGCCCCCTGCTCTTGCTTTCGGAGAAGTTTCAGAAAGCTCAACGATCGGCTTAAGAAAACTTAACAAGCAAGTATCTGTCATCTGTGATGCCCTGTTCTGGGTTGGAAGCTATCCAGAAAGTGTTTCCAGAGTCTCTAGGGGATCAAATCCGCTCAGACATGCAGCCCTTGCCGCGGAGGCACAGTCTCCTTCGGAAGTTATCAGATGCTCCTTCCCTTTGAACCGAGACTCAGCAGTCAGTGCGGGCCCTGCAAGGCTCTTATCTTGTTTCTTGCCATTGGGGTGGTTTGATTCATCACTGACAGGTGCTGCCCGTATCTGCTCCTTCGCTCTGCCTTCTGTGGGAGAAATACAGCAGCAGCGAGCGGCGATGGAGCTCCCTCTGTACTTTCACTATCTAGCGACTTTGCTTTCACTCTCTGCTGGCCTGCCAGCCATTCTGGCTCAGTAAAAGTAAACTAACAGAAACTACTCTCTAGCCTCTTTCCATGAATATTACTGCTGATCTTTACAGCCCTTTGCGGCATCTATTATTATTCCCCTTTCATAGAGGAGGAAATCGAAGCTCAGAAATTCACTTGCCTGGGGTCCCACTGTCACTAAAAATCTGAACCAAAATTCGTATCCAGATCTATCTTCAAAACATTTCTCCTTTGCACCAAAGCACACGTTTTTTGTTTGTTTGTTTGTTTTCAATGAAAAAAAAAGCACACTTCTTAACAGCAGCAGAAGATCAGCAATTACAAGAAGGAGTTTTCTGGAGATGAACCCAGCTGATCCTACTTCTAAAATTCACAAATACCAAAGGGAAGTTGAAAAATTACACCTGGGAATTTCATGTGCATTTCACTCGGCTCTATAGTATTACCTATACTGATAAAGACCTTCACATTTCCTCTAAAAAGCAAATCAAAAGGCCCTTTGTAATACCTGAAAATCACCCAAGATTGTGTCATCTCATCTCCCAGCCCTTACAGCTGCATCCACAGCTGCCTAGAATTAAACTGTGGTTATCACAGTTTAGCAAAAGGGATAAATCTCAGTAAGCTACTGAAAGAGTGAGTTAGGCAATCAACTCCAGTAAAGTTAAGAAAAAAAGGATAGGTAAAACCCCAGATGTTATTGTAGGTGCCAGTGAAAGCATGTTCCTTGAGGCTGAGAGTGGAGGTGGGGTAGCGAGCCACGCTGCATTTGAAGACCATGGCCAAGCTTGGCCTGGGCCATAATTAGGGGCGGGCGTTTAGTTCACGACTGCAAAGTGCTTTGAAGGTGAATGAGCCTCATAACCCCAACAGCCTCCTGGAGTGCCCTGATGTTCCCCTTGGTGGCTGCCACCTCTGAGCAGTGGAAGGAGCTGACCAAAGGAGCCACCCATGATGGCCACAACCTCACCCGGCCCTTGCGCCTCACTCAAGATGACCACGCATCCAAGGTGGTAAAAGAAGTCCTTTTCCACATCAACTTAAAAAGAAAAGATACTAACAACAGTTGTGCTTCCACTGCTTAATGACAGGACAGCTTCTCCCCGTGGGGAGTGACTGGCGGGGCTCAACCACACCGGTCAGCGGGACTCTCTCAAGGCCACCTTCCTCACAGCTGCTCACACTTGCCAGGAAGCAAACCACCACATTAGGACATGGGCTCGCAAGAAGGGAGACATGTCTGTGGCTTCCAGAAAGGCACCACAGACAGGCTGACTGGACTGTCCACGTGCAGGACTTCAGCCACCCTCCAACTTGGGTGCTACCACAGCACTTCCCGCATCATGGGAGCCAGCACCCTTGCACCTCGGGTGGATGGAAATGTCTCTCGGAGCTGGGCTGTTCTCTTTGCACCTTCATGTGAAGCCAAACCTATTTGTCAGTTTTCACTTCTCCTTTGGCCCATTAGGAAAGGCCGGTTGTGTGTGGTGACACCAGCCATAAGCTTGCTTCTTGCTGCTTCCAGCCCGGAACCTTCCCCTCCTGGTAGAACCCATTCACTGTGGCTTCACATCTGTCCTTTCCTCTTGGCACTTCAAAGGTCAGCTGTGGAAGCTTCATGGTGAAAAGAAGGTGCAGGTGCTCCTGGAAGAAAGAAAAGAGTGGAATGCCCTTCAGTGCCACACAGTGAAAAGAATATGGGCTTTGGCATCAGGCAGACCTGGGTACGACTTCCAGCTTAAGACGTTCGTCCTCTGGCTCACCTCGAGCCTCGGTGTTCTCACTGTAGAATGCCAAGGAGTTCAATCAAAGAGCTTGGGCAGAGTTCCGAGTGTCTGGAAGACACTCAATAAATGGTAACCACTGTTGGCTATTTTAAGAGCTGTCGAGTCAGAGAGGGTAGACTTGTTTTGAGTAGCTCAAGATGATAGCCAACATTTATTGAGTGCTTATTATGGCCCTAGCCTTGACTTTATTTCATTTAATCTACTCAACAATCCTATGGGGTAAATGTTGTCATTATCTCGATTTTCCAGAAGATGATGCTAAGGTCCAGAAAGGTTGAGTAACTTCCCCAAGATCACACAGTAAGTGCTGTGACGCACGTGAAGACAGTCTGACTGTTGAGGCCACCGTCCTGAGCACTGTGACACACTGACTCCTCCAACAAAGCTGGTGAGTCAGTGTTTCCATCCGAGACTCTATCACCCTGTGGTTCGTTTTTGTTTTGTTTTTCACCAGGGACGCTTGAGTGGAAGAAATTTTACAAAGGATCGCGAATGCTGGAGTAGAAGCCCAGAAGCAGCAGTCAGAGAGGGGCCGTCTCTGCAGACTGTGAGAGCCCAGCAACAGCTACCGTGGGGCTTGAGGCAACTCAGATTCTCTGGAGGGCAGAGATGGAGGCAAGGCTTGGACGCTCCTGGTTTCCTGGACCACGGTGAGGGCAGAGGGGAGCAAGAGGGGCAAGGAAGGGAAGCAGACACAAGGTGCTGACTTGCCAAGCAGTCCTGCTCTACCGGCCACCAAGAGGCAGTAAGGGTCCCCATGCCACATGGGACATCTAGAAACAGCTGCACAGAACAACCCAGCCCAGCACTGGCCCACCCAAGGGAGCAATGTAGGGGGGTTGTTGCCCCTCCAGTCCTCAGGAGTCACAACCACACCACAAGCAGTGAACACCTACACTTCCCAGGGCGTCACCTGGCTTCTCCAGGTAGCCTCAGAGCCTGGCCTAGGAGAGGCGGAGGTCAGAGCCCCATGCCTGTGCAGCCCCAACCCCACCCCAGTGGTTTCCTGGAGTGGAAGAAATTTTACAAAGGATCGCGAATGCTGGAGTAGAAGCCCAGAAGCAGCAGTCAGAGAGGGGCCGTCTCTGCAGACTGTGAGAGCCCAGCAACAGCTACCGTGGGGCTTGAGGCAACTCAGATTCTCTGGAGGGCAGAGATGGAGGCAAGGCTTGGACGCCCTGGCCTCAATCCTTGCCCAACACTTCATGTCTGAGGGAAACAGAGGCCAGCCCTTCCACAGGCTTCTTCCTCTCCCAGTCCTACCACTTATTGCACTTTGGGAGAGGGGCATTCCCTGAACCCACACAGCCCTTCAATGGGTCCTGGTCACATCCTTAGGAGGCCCCATTTGACTGTCCCCCCCTGCTGCACCTCTCTCCATGGGGGCAGAAGTTGATGGGGCCAGGAATATGCGCCCACCCCAAGGGGACATGACCCCACCAACACCATGTTCTGGGTGCCCAGGACCCGAAGATTCCTGGCCTAGATGTCACCAAGCCCACTTCAGGGCCTATGTTGCCCCTCCCCTAAGTCTTATGTCGTCCTCCAGGAAATCCGCTGTGTCGTGTCCACCCATGAGTCCAGGGAGACCAAGGCCCCCATTGTGGGTGGTGACAGTGGAGCCGGGATGCATGGGCGGGAGCACCCACACGCAGCAGGAGGCCCCTGGGAGGGCAGTGAGCTCCAGGGAGGGGCCGCAAGAGGGCTGGGCGTGGAGAGGAAAAGGCTGGGGAGGGGCTGGAAGCCAGCTCTCCCTCTGCGGCCATGTGCTGGCACTGAGCCTCAAGGAGTCTGAATTCCAGATTTGAAGCTGGTCCTTGAGGTCAAGGCAGGAGGAGAGAAACTACTTCACTCAACAATTATTAAGCCAAATGTGTCGTTTTAAATACTAAGATCTTTAATATTTGGGCCTCCATTTGAACTCCTGCCCTGGATGCCTGCAAATTTTCGGGGCCATGTTCTCCTCTTACTGAACCTCTTTCCAGCACCTTCTGCTGCCCTGTGCTGCAACATATGCCCAATGCCTCATTTATCCTCAGGGGCAGGAAAAATGGAGAGGCAGGCAGGAGAGGGTGGGCAGGCACAAAATTCTCCTAGACTTTGGGTATTTCCTTTTCCTCCACTGTGTGTCTGTCCTAAGGCATTCCCTTTGCCTGGCTGATGAAAATAACTGTTTCTGGAAGGTGGCTGTTCCAAAACAGACCCTGGTATTCACTTGTTCACTCATTCATTCATTTATTCAACAAATGTTTGTTGAGTGTCTGCCCAGCGTTGGGCACCCGACTCTGTAGGTACAGCAATGAAGACAACGGGCGGGAGACACTGCCCTCACAGAGCTTGCATTCTATTGGTGGAAAACACACAAGACGGTACTAAACTGAGTGGCAGGAAGAGTGCCCACCACCATCAGTGATGAGCGCCCACCGTGTGGCACGCTGCTCATTTCACAGTGTGGCTTCCTGAGGCTCACGGGAGTTAGCAAGGTGCCCACCTGCAGCCGCTGAACTCCTAAGGACCAAGCTGAGCTGATGCCGAAGCCCACGTGCTGTCCATCACCAGGTCCCTCGTGTGTCAGCGATTCGTATCCATCCTAATAATAATATTAATTCACTAATCTTGGCTTGAAGATATAACGGCCACTTCCTTTGGAACAATATTAGGAACACGCAGCAGATGAAAAAGAAAATGAATCAAACACCACCCACAAAGATAAGCTGGCACCGTGATCGACAACGGTGGAATCTTTTTTTTCAACCCTGATAAACAGGAAAAGAGTTTTGGTTTCGAAAATCAACCGATTTCCTTGCTGTAGCGTATCTAGGTTGTGTATCGAAGAAAACAAAAATAATTCTGGGCACAGAAGGGAGATGGAATATTTCCGCACTCCACACTGGGCCAGGCTGGCTTATTCCCAGACATAAAGAATTCTAGTGTCCCTTTCTCAATAAAAATAAATAAAATAAAGCAGTTCAACCCCGATGGTGAGTGCCAACAAATGTTACAGAGCAGTGGGGAGCGGGTGGGTGGTGTGAAAATGTTTCGCAATTGCTAACAGCAGCCCTGTTGTGAAGCAAACAGCTGGGAGGCCAACGCAGGTGTGTTAACACAGCCCGGCCGTTCCCACCACCCCTCCCACTGCCCCCGGTGCTGGCCAGGATCTCGGGGCCACAGCTGACCACAGAGAGACTCGGTCCAGGAAGGCAGGCGTAGGGGACAGATGCTGCTCGGCAAACGTCCCTGCAGGAGTCACAGTCCTGCTGCCGCCAGGCAAACCCCTGGGCCTCCCAGCCCAGCAGCTCCTGTTCCACCCACGCCCAGCACCCAGACCAGAGCGGGGGTCAGAGGCTCTGCTACGTGACTGCTTCCTGTTGCAGAAAGGTTGACAAACAGCTTGATTTGGTTAAAAATACCAAATACAGGGGCTGGCCCCGTGGCCGAGTGGTTAAGTTCGCGCGCTCCGCTGCAGGCGGCCCAGTGTTTCGTTGGTTCGAATCCTGGGCGCGGACATGGCACTGCTCATCAGACCACGCTGAGGCAGCGTCCCACATGCCACAACTAGAAGAAACCACAACGAAGAATACACAACTATGTACCAGGGGGCTTTGGGGGAGAAAAAGGAAAAAAAAAAAAAATACCAAATACAGGATGAGGCCAGACAGGCTTTGTCAGGAGTCTCAAAATTCCCTTGTCCCAGCCCTGGCCTGACTCTGTGGCCTGGGGCAAGTCAGCCCCTCTGAGCCCCACATCCTCTTCCTAGCTGTGAAGAATCTAGATAATGCACGTAAATGCCTCGGAGCAGCAGCAGGAAGGGTGACGGTGGTGTTCTATGACCATTTCACAGGGGTCCCAGGCAGGTTTAGGGAAGAACTTGAAGAAATTCAATAAGATGTACACCTCTCCCGTGATCTTCAGAGGGAAGTGAGTGAGGGAGCGAGTCCCCCCCTCGCTTAGTCATCTCTCCCCCAACAAGCGACCTTGGACGACATTTCAAGTTCTTTATGTTTGAAGGGTACAGAATTTTTTTCCAGGTAAACTTTAGTTCGGTCAAAGGGATGAAAAGAGTTGATACACAGAAAGCACTGGCATTCTTGTGATCATTTTTTCATGCTAAAGACTGTAAGTTCATCAAATGATGCAAATTTTAAAAGGACAACGAATGGACAGTCTGGATGCTTTCGCTGTTGTTCATTTCGCAGGGCTTACAGGTGACAGCCCCTTTTCTTCTCTCTAATGCAAAGTTTCTAAAGCCAGACCAGTCCAGGGGGTCCTGGGGGCTCTTGAAATCGTGTGTGCCTGCTCTCCTCTCCTCGTGAGGGTTGCATCGCTCTCACTAGCATCTCAAAAAGGTTATTGACATGGGCCACCCCTCCAGCACCAAAGGGAATTAAACACCTGTTTTTTGAAGACCGACTAGACACCATCCTTCAGTTCATCTTCCAGGAACCCCCCAGTGAGGACTGACCGTCTTCCCATATCCCCGTTCCCGACTCTCCCTCTGCCTTCCCTTTGCCTATTTCGAATGCATCATTTTCTCAAGGGATCCTTTCTCTGAGAATAGGTGCTGGGACTGAACCCAGGACGTGGAGGTGGGTGAGGGAGTCATCAGAACCAAAGGAGCAGAGTGCGCCTGATGGCCGGAGGCAGCATCCTCCCTGGCTGCCCTCCCGCCAGGGACCCCTCCCCAACCGCCTTGAGGCTGCAGAGGACTTTGCTGGGGCTGGGAGAGAAGCCAGCAGCAGCCAGTATCACTTTTCATTAACTTGTTCAGCGAAGGAGTATTTTCTGGGCACCTACTCCAGGCCCTGGGACGAGGCACAGCCGAGGCAACCATGGGAGGCGCTGGCTGGCCCCCGCCCCTTCCCACACAGGCCAGAGCAAGGATTCCTCACGCCCTCCCGTGGGGCCTTCACGTGCTGAGCCCACTGTGGGCTGAGCGTCAGACACAGTGATGCTCACGCTGCTGAGAGAAAACCCAAGAGCTGCTAGCTGGAGAGATGAACTGCACGCACTCCAGTTTGACTTCAATCCCTGTTTGCAAGTTCTCTGTGCTCCTTTGGATGCACGAGCATCCCAGCGTACTCAGGGAAGTCCCAAGTTCACTGGTCCTTGCTCTGGTCTCCAGCCATAGGAAGTGGCCATGGGAGCACCCATGAAAGGACCCAGATGGTGACCAGTGCCACTGCCAGTTCTGGACTTACAAGAATCCTCACTTTGTCACTTAACTACTAGCAGTGTGACCATATCTCAGTTACTTTACTTACCCTCTCTTGACCTTGATTTCCTCACCTGTAAAAATCAGGATAGTTCTATATTCCTCTGAGGGTTGTCGTGAGGATTAAATAAAATAGTTAGGTAAAGCGCACCCGGCATATAACAGGTATTCCATGCACAGTCCGCAGTGTGATTTCGATGGCACCCTTGTCTTAGCATCCTAGCATCAGGATGGGAAGCATCCAGGTGTTGCCACTCTGCACTTGACCGAAGGTCCCTGATACGAAAGAAGAGAGTGCAATAGTGCTGGGTAAACCAATAGGAGAGTGAGCACACACGTTGCAAGCGCTCTAGGCAACAGTGCAAAGCCGGCTTGGTTGTGGCTACACAGTTGTCAGAAATGCCCCAGACAGCTGAGGCTCTTGGCTAGGAGACAGGCGGGCTGTGATGTGCCCTGGAATCAGGCTAGTCCATAAATGATGCATCAAAAGCAGAGCAAGCTACAAACTATGGAGCTTCGGGCCACAGAACATCTGTGCAGATGGAGGGACCTCACCAGGCAAGGCAGCCCCAGCTGTGCAGGTCCCTACTCACCAGGGCCGTCCAATGGTGCGCCCCATACAAGCCTGCTCCATGGCCGCAGCTCTCTGGGTTACACAGAAAAACACACTTATTGTGTGACCTTTAAATATTTAGTGTTTTATAGAATAAAAAAGGCACACGATTCCCCAATGGCAGTACTTTCTTCAGTCTATTATTAGGGGATGTGAGGAAGGAAAGGAAAATCCTACCTCCAACTCCTAAAGGTGAGCCCTGTGGGAAAGGTCACTGCCTGGTGGTCAGAGCAGGTGCCAGGGCCTGGCACTTGGGGTCCACACTGAGCTCTCCAGGGCCAATGTTCTCACAGAATCACTGTTCTCTCCATTCAGAGGATGCCATGCGGTGGATGTGGGTGATGCTGTGCCCAGCATTCCTTCCCGGGGACCTTTCCTCTTCTTATCTCCATCCAGTCCATCATGCAATGTTTCAGCAATTTCAGTCTCAGAAATGAGCAGGGGAGGAGCCTAGTACATGGGAGCGGGGCAAGGATCCTGAAAATAAGTAAATATCCTGGTCTGTATAATGTGGACACCCAGCAAACATTTAACCCTCTGCATCCAGACCCTGCCTGAGGGATGCTATGCAGACGCTCCATGATCCACTAGGTGCTTGGTGATCACTAGGTGAGCCGTGATCACTAAGTGATCTGTGATCCTCTAGGTGATTCAAAATGTGCTAGGCACTCAGTGATCCACCTGGTGCTCAGCGATCACTAGGTGAGCTTTGATCCACTAATTGATCTGTGACCCTCTAGGAGATTGGAAATATGCTAGGCACTCAGTGATCCACTTGGTGCTCAGTGATCCACTCAGTGCTCTGTGATCTGATAGGTGATACTTGATCCACAAGATGATCCTTCAAAGAGCTTTATGGTTACAATTGTGGGCCTGGGATGTAGGCAGCAAAATGGAATCTTGCTCCACCACAGCGCTAGCTATGTAACCTGGGCAAGACATTTAACCTGTCATGGCTCAGTTTTCTTACCTGTAAAATGGGGGAGAATGAACCGTACCTCCCAGGGTCACGAGGAGGACTGAATGAGTCACTGTCAGTGAAGTGCTCAAACAAGGCTGGCACCGGGGAGGCACTGTGCGGTTTGCTGTATTTCTGGTACTGCTTTCAAGGTAAAATGAAACGAAAAGACTTAAGTGCAAACTGCTGAACCCTTAATGCAAACGATTATCGCTATTACTATTATCATTGTATTGAGAATGGGAAGAGAGGTGTACATTGCTGCAATATAATATTGTATTTATCAGACCACACTCCCCCCCGAGACAGGATCCTGAATAGTAAGGAAAGCAAAAACTAGTCCAAACTCCATGCCTGTTTCTGTGCTCAGTCCTCTCCTATGACTACTTTCCATAAAATGATGTCACTCATCAAATAGGGAGGCGCCTATCAAAATTCTGGAAGTCATTTAGAAAATCCAGTGTAAACTGACACAAGACGAAATTTCCCAGCGGCTGAACCAGCGGGGAGTCTCCCCCGGTCCTGAATTTCCTCACATTATTGAAAATGCTCCTTTGTTCCTATTCCCCTTTGCTACCCATTGAAAGGAAAGCAAACTGGGTCATGCATTCAACCGGAGAGAGAGAGGCTGCCAACAGGCCGAGGGGAGAGAGTAGTTCTCTGGCGACAGAGATGGCCTCTCGAACCGCAAGTGGTAAAAGAAGCAGAAAACTCCACCTCAGGGGCAGCTATTTTGAGGGCCGTCCTGCAAGCGCTTGTTTCAAAGAGGAGCAGAGTGTAGAAAAGCAGTTACCAACCTAAGACCGCAGAACCCAAACTGCGTTCAGAGCCCTGTTGACAATTTTAGTTCCAGGCAGAGCGGGGGATGGAGATGGTTATCTGTTGGCAGTGTGGTCAGTGGTCAGCGTCACACGGGTGCACCCCTCGGCCTTCTGTGCAAGGGACTGCTAACCTAGGGCTACCACGAAGGAGCCCAGAACACTCGGGCTGACCCACAAGCAGATAAAGCAGAAATAGCAGTTGCTCACGTGTGTGTCACCAGTGTCGCCGTCTCAACTGTCATGCACACTCCCCGGAAAGACAAGTGCTCATCCACCAGCTTTGCGGCCTGAAAATCATGCTGCAAAGTGGGCAACAGTGTTAGTAATCAACCTCCTAACAGACAGAGGGCCATTTCCCTCCATCCACACAGACTCGCAGTCAGCTTCCTGAAGGAGGGAGCAATGGATCACCCATTGCTCTGGCCCCCCCAAAACAGTCAAATAATTTACACAAAGTAGATGCCCGGTTAGGTTTGTTAAATAACTCAACAAGTGAACAAGAAAGAATCCCCAGCTGAGCTAAAACCCCATCGAACAGATCAACAGTTCTCAGACTTTTTGGTCTCAGGACTTCTCTGCACTCTTAAAATCTGGGATTCCTGGGCCGTCCCCAATGGCCTAGCAGTTAAGTTTAGCGTACTCCACTTCGGTGTCCCGGGTTCGGTTCCCAGGCACGGACCTACGCTGCTCTGTTAGCCATCACGCTGTGCTGGGGGCCCATGTACTAAAAATAGAGGAAGGTTGGCACACATGTCAGCTCAGGGCAAATCTTCCTCAGCAAAATTTTATAACGTGTGAACGCAGAGTGGTTACTCACTGTTTTGAAATCAGAAACCATATTTTAAAAATTTCGGAAAGCTGATGAAGTGATAGAGACAATTCCTGGTCAATACACATTCTCAACCACAGGGGACGTCCCCTGGGGCAGGCATCACTGCCTACTGGTGCACACGTCCTGGCATACACACAGTCGACGTGTTTGTTGAATTGCCTGTTTAGTATAGGTGTACACTTATATAGACACATAGATTGGCTTTGATTTAAACGCATTTTTTCTAAATTACAGTAGATCCATTGTGAAGGAAAACTATAATAATCACTATGTCTTGTAGAGCCATGAGAAGGTAATAAGGGTTCTGGTAAGTTTTCTTTCTCTTTAGCTAGTTTAGCTATACTCACTGTTATTATCAATAGGTATCATACAGTGAGCCGTTCGGTATGCCGGGCTCATTTTTAACGTGTTGATGACTGCATGTACTGCTTGCTGGTTTACAGCATCCTGATAAATTAGCAACAAACTCACGACTTCAGGCTAAGTATAGGAAAGTAGTTTAGACAGAGAAGGAAAAAAGACACTCACACAATTCTAAAATACAAAAAAATATTATCATTTCACCCAAACTTCTAAGGCGGTTTTCCTGAAGAATGTTCTTCTGGAACACCAGCAAGTTTCCACAGAACTCTAAGATCCACCAACACATTGTCAGATAAATTCCTGGGTACCAGAGGCTGCCAAGGCAGAAGGCGAGAGGGAGCAGAGGTGATGGAGAAGGCCAGAGGGACTTTTACACCAAAGAAGAGAGAAGAGACAGGACAAAATGGAAGAGTCTTGTCATATTGTAAATAAGCCATTTATTCACAATTGTGAGTTCATGTGAATCGACACTAGGTATGAGGAATAAGAAGAAAGAGAAAATTGGGACTCCCAAATAAACACTGACAGGCATTTCTTGAACGCTTCCAAACCTAGAAAGAAAATTAATTAGACCTTTTAAAAAAAATTCTCAGATTGAAAAAAACATCAAAAAAAGTCAGCCTCCATCTCTTAACATCAAGCACTCAGGCCCCTCGCTGCTATCAGCCTTCTTATTTCAATGTCATCATTCTTTCCTTTGTCTTTCTCTTTGATTCAGAGATTAGCCGAGCATATTAATACGTATGTTTCCCACTTCCTGCCCACAAGCTTTTATCTCAATTTCTTTAAGGTCTCACAACGAGACACCGGCAACTTCTCTAAAAACCGATACAATTTTCCTACCCAGCTGTCTGGTAGTCACCGCTTCTTGTCGCCTCTGGATGCCACAGTGCCTGCGTTCCTTCAACAGCCGTTGACCGAGCTTTGTTCTAGGCACCGAGGATTCCGGCTGGAACAAGGCAGACCAGGACCTCGTGGACCTTGTCTTCTGGTTGAAAGAGACAGACAATAAACAAGGAGACAACATTAAGATACTTTAGAGTGTGATGAGTGCCCTAAAGAGAATAATGCAGGGTAATGGGCTAGATTAGAAGCATCTTAGGTAGGACAATCAGAACCCAGAATAGTGAGAAGGAATAGGCTATGTGATGACTTAGGGTAAGAACATTCTAGAAGGAATTGAAAATACAAAGACTTTACAGGAGGAACAAGCTTCGCACGTTCAAAGAAAGTAAAAGGGGGCTAAAATAGCTGAAATACAACAACACTGAGAGGAGGGAGAAAAAACAGGTGGAGACGGGATTGCAGACAGCTTTGTAGGTTGTAACAAAGAAAACGAAATTTACGCTAGGGCAGTGGAAGATCTTGGGAGTAGCTTAAGCAAAACTGTGATAAAGTGTGACATGCTTTAGAAAGTTTTGCCTAATGCTCTTATGAAATTCACAACCTGGGCCCAAATTCTGCCTTAAACAGCACTATTGCCATGCAGAACACATGCAGACAGAGAAGAGACCGTTAGAACACCTATTAGAAATTCTATTTTTAATAGATTTCTGATTCTATCTCCCCAAAAAAATACCTCTAGGTTCATACTTGGCTTGGTGTATATTAAAAATCTGTTTGGAAGCAAACTGTTTTTAAAGTACCTTTGGTTTTAATTAGTTTAGCATTTTAATTTTAAGAAAGGATGAGAAACCTTAATAAGAAGCATTTTCCATTTGGGTGTTTAAATCTGTACCATAATGTTACATTAAAATCATTTCTGGTGTGTTAATTAATAAATCTTAGGAATATTGCAAATGTGAAAGGCCATTGTGACTCACCAAGCTTCACAGTAGCTCATTCCATTTTAAAATTCTATTAATCCTTGTTACAAATGACAAGATCGTTTAATTTCTTAAATGGGACATTTTTATTACACATAGAGTCCTTCATCTAAGTGAATTTATTGGCTGTGACAGTCCTTAAAACTCGTTTTTGTTTTTCAAAATGCATTTTGTCAAATATTTTGCCTATGTTTAATTTCATCCATGTTTAGACCACAAATAAATCTGACCATCCTTCTCCAAGGCTCCACCCGGGGAGCTACGCCGAGCTCCGAGGCAACGAGCAGGAGCGAGGAGGGTCAAGCCCAGGGTGGGCGCGAGAGTCTGCCCTCACCCCCCGCCCCGAGGGGCCGCATGGAGACGCACTTTCATGCACAGAGAAGGTCTTTGCTGTTTTCGCTTGGACAGCTGCAGTGCGACGGGCAGAATAAAATCACCTGAAAGGTTAAGGAGATAAATACGTTGATATTTATAGCAATTTAGGATCCACTGAGGGGCTTGAGTGGGGCTAAAGAAAATCAGTGTTCTCCAAGCCTGATTTTAAAATATTACAATATTTACAGTATTATTCCTGAAGGGACTCCTTGGCGAAAGGCGCTAAGAGTTGCATTCGCTTTTGTATTTATCCCAGTCAGAGACCAGGCGTGTTTAGTACAAAAAGGAGCCAAAAGTTCATGGATGCAAAGTCCTCAGAGCAAAGGCAAGTCATTGAGCAGTTTGCTCGGCTCACGAATTTCCTGGTCGCTGAAGTTCAATCCTCCCATTTTACAGCTCTTCTACCATCGCAGGGGCTGCTGCTATTGATGCAGAACGTGTTCTGTTTTCTGGTAATTTGTCTTATATTCATTTGTCACCTTGTTTAATCCTTACTGCAACCCACTGTATTATGGTGATAAGCATGTAACACGTGGGGGAACCGAGGCTCAGAGAGAATGAGGCACTTGCCTCAGGTAACACAGGATTCACACACAGGTCTATCCGGATCCTTCCGCTATGTGCCATGTTGCCTGCTGTGCCAAGGTCGGTGGGATTTGAGGTGAATGGTGGCACCAAGCACCTCAGCTCATTCAGGAAGGCCATGGAGAGCATCGGCACTGGCAGTCCCTACATCAAAACGGACCAAAGCCCAGACTGCAGTGTCGGTGGTGAATTGAAGAAGGCCACACACTCCTTGACACTTCCCTCACAGAGAGGTGGGTCCTCTGCCCTCCCCCTTGGGTCTGGGCTGGCAGGTGGCTCCTTTGACAAATAGATGATAGTGAAAGTGATTCCAGGCAACAGTTGTCAGAAAAAATGCAGGTCGCCCAGTTCAATTTGAATTTCAGAAACATAACTCTTTTTGTGTGAGTATGCCCCATGCAACACTTGAGACATACTTATACTAATAATTATTGTCATTTATCTGAAATTCAGATTGAACTGGGCATTCTGTAGTTTTATTTTCTAAATCTGGCAACCTTATTCAAGTTCCAAGACTAGCCTTTGAGAGAACTGGAAGCTTCTGCCTTGATCCCTTGGAGCCTTGAGTAGTCACATAACACACCTGAACTAACCTGCTGCATGGATAAGCCTGAAAGGACATGGCAGGGAGGGCCCATTGGACCCATCCATGCAGCCCACCCCGCCAAGGGGCCAAGGATGTGAGTGAAGCTGCCTGAGATGGTCCAGACCAGACCAGCACCTGACAAACACGACTGAGCCATCCTAGTCTACACTAAAGGATGCAGAAGAATCATCAGGGAGCTCTGCCCGAAATCCCAACCCACACAATCATAATCCATAATAACGGTCATTGTCTTCAGCCTCTGTAGCAGAGTTCGCCATGCAGCAATAGAGAACCGGAAAAGAACTGAGAAAGACAGAAGGGAGAAAACCGAAGTAGTGGCCAAAACCCACCATTTTGAAGAGTGATGAAGATCTCAAAAGTGTTTCAGACATTGGAAAATATGCAACTGTTTATTTCATGTCAATTTTTAAATTAAAGTGTTTAGTTTATTGTAGCTCAACCTTTGCTGTAGCTTATTGAGTGCAAGTTGGTGGCTCACAAACACCATTTTTAAAATACACCCTGAAATGTAGAAATAATTCTAAGGAATATTTCTCAATCTTCACCTCTGTGGCGCTTCCCTTTAACTACATGGTACTTTTTAAAAAATAAATTAGAATAGCTTGTTTATGAGATATCAACAGCTGTTGATTCACTTGCTAATTAATGATTCAGACAAAAATCAGTATGTAAGATCCAGTGACAACCAGTTTGTAATTATGAGTTCTTTCCTTGTCACAAGTCTTATAAATTATAGACAATTTTAGAATTTTTGCTTATCACTGGTTACTGAATAGACTCTTTGAATGATTCCGGTCATTATTTCATCAATTACACCCAAGCAAGAAACGTGGGCCCCTCTTTGGTTCCTCCTTCATTATCTCCCAGGACCAGTCAATGACCACCACTTGTGGATCCTGGCCCCCAAACGGTGTTCAAATCCATGCCTTTCTCCTTCAAATCCATATACCCCATCACAACTGTCTGAGCTTAGGACCGTGGCCACGATCTTTTTACTGGTCGTCTTATCATTTTTGCACCCTGTGGTCATTTGAACAATGGCCCACAAAGATCTCTATGTCCTAATCCATTGACCCTGTGAGCATGTTACCCTACATGACAAAAGGGACTTTGCAGCAGTGATTAAGTGAAGGACTTTGAGATGGGGAGGTCACCTGGGATTGTCTGGTGAGCCCATGTGATCCCAAGGGTTCATATAGAGGGAGTAGTAGGATTAGTCAGAGAGACAGGTGGTGATGTGAGGCCAGAACAAGAGGTGGGAGTGAGGCACCCTGAAGATGGAGGAAGAGGCTGAGAGCCTAGGAATGCAGGTGGCCTCTAGAAGCTGGAAAGGCAAGGACAGAGCTTCTCCCCGGAAGCTCCTCCAGGAGGAACACGGCCCTTCAGACACTGAGATTTTTGACCTCTGACCTCCAGGCTGTAGTACAGTAACGTGTACTGGTTTAAGCCACTAAATTGGTGGTAATTTGTAACAACAGCAAGAGGGAACTAACACATCCCCTCAATTCTTTCTCCACATTAACAAGGTCTCTTTAACTTATAAATTTGTCCGTGTCCCTCCTCGGCATAAAACTCTTTATAAAGGTTTCCATTTGATATTAAAATAAAATCCAAATTCCTTAAAATAGCTGCAGGCCCTGTTCCAGCCTTCCCTTTGTCCTCACGTCTTTCCACTCTCCCCACCACACTCTAAGCTCTGTTCCCCAAACAGTCCAAGCTCTTCCTGCCTCGAGGCCTGGGACAGAGAGCAGAATGAGTCACCAAGTCCTGTCTTTTTTCTCCGTAGTCCCACAGAGAGGTTACGTTTAGAAACTCCCTTGCAGTCAGCTCAGAGTCTGTGCCCACAGAACGGGTAAAGCCTGGTATTTGACCCTTCTAGCCGCTGCCCCTGCGATCATCCACACTCTCTCTCTGTTCCCATCTGACAGCGGAAGGCACAAGACGCTGAGCCACTGAAGGCCGTGGCGTCGCATCACCGGTGTGACTGGGTGGAGCGGTGTCCCCCCACACGCTAGGTTTTAAAGTGAGAAAGAAAAACACTAACCGTGTTGAGCCACTGAGATTTGGGGTTGTTTGCTGCAACAGTTGGCTTACTGCAAAACCTGTGCATCAGCTGTTACCCCGCCTAGAACATTCTCACTCGAGATATTTCCATTGCAGCCTCCCCAAGTCTCAGCTCAAATGCCTTTTACCCACAGAGGGCTTTCTCACTACCCTATCTAAAGAACACCCTCCACCCACAGGACCTTGCTACACTCTTCATAACAGTTGTCGTTATCCCCAAAATTTTAGTTTTTTCTTTGCTTGTTCATCATTGCATCCTCTATGCCTAGTATAGTACCTAGCACAGAGTAAGCATCCGATAAGTATTTGTTGGATGTATGGGTGGACGGGTGGATGGGTGGATGGATGGATGGGTGGAAGGAAGGGATAGTATGAACACACAGGTTGACAAATGCAGGACTTTTAAGAACTTGAGAATAGGCTAACACAGCCGGAGAGAGGTGTAAAGATAAGCAGGACAAGACCATGGATGTCTGGATGTTTTGTATATTATTCTAAAAATCCTGATCTTTATTTTATAGGAATTGGGAAGCCATTAGGGTTTTTTAATCAGAGTGAGTCTTCCAGAATTTTAGTGTGGCAGTAGCGTAAACAGTGGTTGATTGGGACAGAAAAATTGGAGGTAAGTTGACCAATTAGGAAACCACTGGTAATAATAATGATAAAGAATATACATTATTACCATTTATTGGATCGTAAGTATATATGAAGCACTGCACTAAAAATGTAATTGCATCAGAGCTCATTTAATATTCACAACAACCATAGGAGTAAGAAAATATTATTATGCCTAAGAGACATGAAAACCGAAGCAGAGACAGGTAAAGTAACTTTCCAAGATCACACAGCCAGTGAGCAGTGGAGTCACAAGCTGAACCCGAGCAGCCTGACGTCAAGCCCAGTGCTCCCAGCTACTGTTTGCTGCTGTGATTACAGTATATGATCATCCCGGCTCCTTTTAGTATTTAACTTCGTCTCACAGAATCTCCTGGATGGCAGTTTCCCTTTTTGGTTAGAAACCAAGCCTCGGGGTATTTTGACTTCGTTCGTGTAACACACCTGCCGTCACTGTAGCCTCAGACATGTGCTTGCTGCTTCTGCTAGTTCACCGACATCTCTCTCGCTAAACAAGGGGAGGCCAAAAGAAGACACAGAGAAACAGGCAGAAACGCCCACGGATGGCAAAGATGCTGAAAGAGTCTCTCTGAAAGTCTGAATAAATACTTGGAATTACTCTCAAGCAATTTTTACTTTCCTGGGTGTGCCTCACTTTGGTCTTTCCAGTTCTGATCTTGCTGGTGGGTATTATAAACGTCGACCACTGCGAGGTGCCCCTGGTTAGAGGTGACATGGCTAGAAGTTCTTTCGCTCATCCTGGACTCCAGGAGATCTCTCTGCTTTAGCACCTCTATTGATTGGACACAAGCCCTTCTCTCCCTCAAACAGCAGGTCCAGGCATGTATGCAGGCTTGCTTCAATTAGGGGCCAGCACTGTGGCGATTGTCATTTTTCCTTTGGTATGCATGAGTGTTCCTATGGGAACATAATTTAGCTGGACATATTAAATCATGTCATCGGCAGTCACCAGCCAAATGAATTATTGATCAATGGCTGTGAAATCAAAGTGCATCTGCAGAATGACGCTTGGAAGCAGGGGTTCATTTACAGTCAGCTTTCTTCTGAAAGGTCTCCATCTTCCTGAGCACCGCCTGGAATGGGTTTTCCAGGGCTTTGCTTCTCATACTCTTAAATATCTGTATGATGTCTTTGAAAGGGCCTTGTAAGCTCTCAAGCAAATACAGATGCTGTGATGACTATCATTTCAGGTGACTGTCTTGTTTTTATGAGCAGAAATACACGAATGGATTTTCCAGCTTATATATTACCTAAACGTACTGCCTCCGCTCCTACCCAAAATGACATGGCCACCACCACCACCAACACTCCTTAGCGACCCTGTGGGTGGCACCGGCATGAGGCACTGGCTGCCCCACTATTCTCCCTTACCTCCATATTCTTCCTCACTCATCCTTCCCACGTATATCCACCTGGCTTGTTCCCTCGCTTCTTCTGCATCATGTGGTTTAATCATCCCAGCCTGACAGGCAGCACCATTACCATCCCCACTGGACAAACAGGGAAACAGAGATGGTGAGAAACGCACCCTGAGTTGCACAGGTAGTGACGGGAGAGGCAAGATTGGAACCCAGGCAACTGGAATCCAGAATGGATGAGCTTCCCCCATTCTCTGCCCACGGGAGGCAGAGGGAAGAAGAAGTGTGGAGCTGCTGTGTGAGGAGCCTGCCTTGCTAGTTTACAAACACACCATGTCAGGGTGGGGCGTAGTCCCGTCTTTACCCAACACCGCCTCCCCCTCTCCAGTCAGTGCTCCACAGACTCGCATGCAGATCACCCGGATCTTCTTAAAGTACAGGCTCTGACTCCATCAGAATGGGGAACCGGAGATTCTGCACTTCTAACAAACTCCCAGGTCCTGCCAATGCTGCTGGCCTGAGGACGGCATCGGGGTGGGGAGGTTCCTGTGGTCAGCTCAGGATGAAGGAGGGTTAGTGAACAGGCTGGCACATCAGTCAGGTCCTGGCAGGAAAGAGATGGCACATTCAAGTGGTTGGCAGTGAACTTAACGAAGAGACTGTTCTCAGAACGGTGGGCAGGTTAAGGCAATCGCCAGGTATGTAAAGACCAGGAACTAGCTGTGACAGGAGGCCATTACCTAGGTCTGAGGGGGATGAGGAGGGAGCTCCTGCCATGAGAGAGGGCACACCTGGAAGGCATTGTGGCTTCAGGGGAGGGACACAGCCACTGTCATGCACAGCCCAGGAAGGAGGGGCCTGGGAAGTAAATACCTCTAACTCTCTCTCCTGGTCAAACCCAGCCCTAATCACTAGCCTGAGGCACAGGTCAGGCCCAAGAAAGGCAGATGATGCTTCTGGAGATGCAAAAGGAGAGCAACTAACACTGGGTACTGTCTCCCTTAACTAACTGCCTGACCTTGGAGGGAGGATCAGGCCAGCTCATTCATTCATTCATCCAAGAGATATTCATCGAGCACCTGCCGCCACTGTACACTCTTCTAGGCAGTGGAGATAGAGGGGGAACCAAACAAAGCCACTCTTCTCTTGACCCTACATGCCCGGTGTCTGGATAGGGGACCAGATGAACGGCTAGTGTACTGCTGGGCAGTTGTCAGGTATATAGACAAATAAAGCAGGACAAGGGAACTCAGAGGAACAGGAGGCGCTTTTATAGATAAAGTGCCCAAGGAAGGTGTCTCGGAGGAGACTTGTCAGCAGCATCCTAAATGAAGACAGAAGACCAATGGTGGACACAGATGGAGAGGCCGTCCAAGGAAAGAAGGACAGCCAGGGGTCAGCATGGCTGGACACAGTGGTTACAAATGCGGCAGATGAGGAGGTCGCCAGCTTGCTGCGTGCACCCTCTGCTAAACGGTTGGTCTCTGTCATTTCCTCGGGATGGTATTCAGCTCCACCCTCGCCTCCCAAGTAAGGGAAATCACACCTTCTCTGGGGGCCCCAACCGCTAGTCCCAGCATCCTGTGCCTTCATTAACTTCCAGGGTCCTCCCTACGGAACCACAAGAACCCTAGTGTCCTCTCTTCTATGCCTGCTGACTGCCTTGGGAAGCTGGAATAGGTGGTGGTCAGCCCCGTATTTCTCCAAGGCCCATAACACTATAGTCCAGCTTGCCTTCTGCCTTCAGAAATCTCTGCAACCGAAACAGGCAATAGTCAATATGATCAAGCACATCTTCAAATGCAGAGAGCCTGTGTCGAGAACTCAGACCTCTCCCCATATCCACTTTGACAGCAGCACCAGAATGGGCCCAGGGGTTTATGGAGCTCAGCAAGCATCAGGAGAGGGATGAGCTGCCGGGCTCCTGGTTCTGCAGACACTTCCATCGACTCTGAGGCTTTCTTTGGAGACTTGCCCTCGACTTCAAGGACGGAGACACCATCCTCCACCATGGCAGGGAGGAAAGGGCCCCACAACCACCACCTCAGACTCTGTGCTCCCCAGAAGCCCAGCCCCCAGGCTTGCCCTCCTCTCCCCATTCCTCTTCTCATACAGCCTGGGGATGTGTGTGGCAGGGTGGTGGGTGGTGTTAGTAGGGCCTGTGGAGGTGTCTGACCCCAACTTCTAGCACTCTCTTTAGAATATGAGAGCACTTAACAAGTTTTGTTTTCTACCCATGGGTCCTAGTTGCACAAGAAAGGCCCCACGCATCATCTTACTACAAATGAAACTAACACATGTCCATAGATGGACTTGTTAACAACTTTGGTACAAATGTGGTTTGCGAGAGGCGGCTGCACATTCTCATAGAAATGAGCTTTGGCTTCGGATTTTATTATAATTCTCCCCTTACTGCAACGGTGACCAAGTCACATTACGAACCCCGTGCTTTTACTCTTCCCAAAGGCCTTGTGCGTGAGGAATGTTCAATTGTTTTTTGATGACTGTAATGCAATCCCGCATTTGGCAGACAGGTTGTGGGCACGTGATTAGAGGTAGTAGCTGAGGCCAGAGGTCCTTCCTCTTCCACCTGAAGCAGCATTGATTCAGAGAGTGCACGAAGTTTGGGAAGGTGGACATAAAGTAACAGGAAGAATGGGAGCCTACATAGTCGGCTACATTAACCAAATAAACATAGGCCATGGAAGGGGTGACAGATGTTGCTGTCAAAATACGTCATCGTGATCTGACAGTGTATATATTAATAAGATTGACACGCGAGGTTCAAGTCATAAAATTTGGGAGGTTTTGTATAAAATGATCAAAATATATGCAATTTCTGCCAGGATCCCATCTCTCCATGTATGGTTGGAGGGCATCTGATTCAGGTTATCCTGACAACTCTGAGCGGGCTTTGCTTAAAGCAGATTTTACGGCCCTCAGACTCCAAGAAGCGTGAATGTCCAATTTGTAAATCATCCCACACTTGGTTATATACGTTCCCAGGCACTGCCCCCTATGGCTCAGGAGGCAGCCGGCGGTTAGGGAAGGCCCAGTGTGACATAAACAGAGCTCTGCTGAGCATCCCGTTTGAGGAGGAGGACCCATGTGAGTCTGGGTTCTAGTGGAATTATAATAGTGATTACAATACCTAACATCAATCGCGTGCTTACTGTATGCCAGGCACTCTTTTAAACACTTTATGCATGCTATTTCACTTAACCTTCCAAACATCCCATGATACAGGGGCAGAGGCGGAAACTGAGGCACAGAGCTGGATAGGATTCAGTGGCAGGGTCAACAACTGAGACAGTGGGAGGAAGAGCGGGAGGCTTGCTGTGTCTGCTTAACTCCTATTCCAAATTTCTATGGATGTTCCTTTATTTTTTCCTTGCTGTTGATGAGTAGGAGACAATGACATTATACTTGCAATGCGAATTTCTCAGGTGTTCACACACAGTTCAGTTTCACTCCGTGCGTCTAACTTTAAGACTTCTTTAGGGACCTCCACTCAATGGCAGAAACCACACAGTGACACAAAATAAACAAGCCACATTTGCAATCGCCAAAAATTGCTTCACACAGTAAAGTGAGACGTTAACAAACAAAGCGTTGTACTTGCGTAATTTACAATGCATTTTCTAATACACCGTCTCTAGAGCTGATAACCTGGTGAAATTTGTAAAGTCTTATCTTCATCAGAGAAGTGATTTCCCTTTCTGCAAATGATCTCTAAATAAGAAGAGGCATTTGTGTCAATTATTTGACACTGGAGACATAGTGTTGACCTACAAAATGAATTTCAGAAGGGGGAGGGGCAGGAAGCCAGAGCAAAACAAAGATCTTAAGTAAGTTGTAGGCAGAGACTGCCAGAGGAGTATCTTGGCCACAGCAAGAAGAGAGTGGCCGGTCATTGCTCCAGGGCAGTCACAGCTCATGTTCAGTTCCCACCGCCCACTCATTCGATTTTGTTTAACACCATGTCCCATCGTATCTTATTTGCCTATTGCGATGAAGCCTGTAAGGGTGGAAATGAACACGGAGGTGTTACTTCGAAAAAGCCACATCATTTGAACAGCTGTAGACTGTGTGTTATTTATCAGGACATTCGACCAAGCCAGAGGAAAGGGCAGCTACCTGGCACAGAAGGAGAAGCCTTGCCCGGGCTGGCTGTGACATGAATGGAGGGACAAAGTGAGGAGGGAGAATGGCAGAAGAGAGGACAACATCCTCCAGAGTCACCTGAGTGGAAGAGAGAACTTCCCTACCCTTTCAAAAGCAGAAGTGGTGTGCTTTCCAAGCTAATCTCAATATGATGGAAATCACACTGCAATCAGTTTGACTAAAGAGAAGATACTGGTAATTATGAGAACCCATTAATGGTGGTTTTCAGGCCGGTTTGGGCCTTTTGAGTCACTTGTTTTCACTTATTCTGCACCAGCCCATGCATATTACATCTCCTACCTGAAAAAATACCTCGATTCTGAGCTCACTCATCAGTAAATCTATTCTTGCTGGGACAAGACACAGACAAAGCAGTCACAGGATGCGGGGAGGCCCAGGGGCCTGAAACGGGCCTCGACCTGGCCTCCTCCCTCCCCCACCAGCCAAGGGACCTTCAATCTCGCACTGAAGCCCCCTAGGCCTTGTTTCCATATTAAAAAACAGTGATTTTTTTTTACAGGACGGAGGAGACGAGACCAGAAGTCAAGCTCATGGACTGAAGCTGGCACTTAGAGAGGCCTGCCAGGGAAGAGCAGAGGAGGTAACACTCCATGTGGAATAACGATGAATTGTACCTGCCCAGCATCACCCGTCTACCTTGGGGCTGGGACACAGTGTCCAGGAGGACCTCGTTCAAAGAAAAACCCTTGCTCCCAAGTCATCCAGGTCCATGCCCATTGGCAAAGCTTCCTTCAATTCCTATCAGAAGGCAGGCCCCTGGGGGATGGGCAGGAGGAAGACGTGACAGCGAGTGAATGCCTCCACCAAATCCTCAACTATTCTAACGATTCTTATATAAGATTTCCTCTTCCTGATATTTCGTTGGTTCTAACAGAATTCTCATGAAATGGGTACGTTCATTCAGATCTATCAATAGTTACATACACATCTATCTAGCATCGGTTCTGAGCTGGTTTGTCTAGGGCCATGGGGCCTAATGGGGTGGAACCTCCCTGGGTTCATACCTGAGAAGGGATATAGTTGCTGGGCAGAAAGGGGCAGGCCTGAGCAGGAAAGAGAGCCACCAGTGCAGTGGGCAGGACCCCCTGCAGCACCTGAGCGGCAGTCCAGTCTGGGACGTAGCACATATCCTGGGCATACAGTAGGTGGGCAGCGAGGTAACCATGTTGAAGGGTGATGGGTCCTAAGAAGGGAGTCCTGCAGAGGGTCTGTCAGCAGTAGCGGGACCCCAGCAACCACAGCTGAGGGTGAGCCCGCAGCTAACGCCAGGGAAGGCCAACAAAGACAAGATAGCACGGGAAGAGCCAGGATGCTGGAGGTCGCAAGGTGAGGCCTCAAGGACAAGAATCAGAAAAAAACAAGGACCAGTGCTGGACTCAGGGACAAGGCAGAATTCAAGATAGGCAGACGGGGCAGGCCCCTGGAGTTCCAGAATGTGCAGCTCAGGTATCCCTGAGGCTGGCCCTGGCACAGGAACAGACAGGACTGGGCAAGCAGTGGCGGAAAGCAGTCCCCAATAGGGTAAAGCATGGGACTTCAGGGCCTCAGAAAGACACCCAGTCCTGATGGATAGAACCAACAGCTTCGGGGTTGTTTTCGTCTTTAAAATAAAATAACAAAGACATGATGTTACAAAAATCGGATAATACAGAAAACACAAAGAAGAAAGTTAACCCATGTTCCTTCCCATAAAAGAAATCCATGATTAACACCATGGTATATAAACGTCTCTGTTTTTCTTATGTGCATATACACATGTGTTTGTGGGGTTTACGTATGTACAAATATAAATTTTACCCCCAAAAATGTATCTATACTAACAGACCCTTTTATGAACAGCTTTTTTCACCTAACAATATGTGATGCATATTTTCTACGTGAATAAATATAAATCAATATCATCTTAAATGATTAGTATAGTACTTATTTTACACACCTGCCATAACATGCTTTACAATTGCAAGACATTAAAGTTTTTCCATTTTCTTGGATTTATAAATGGTGCTCCAGTAAACATCCTTGTACGCTATTTCCTTAACCCAAGCTCCTAAAAGTGAAATCAGCAGATCTAAGCCCATTTTCAGTTGTTAGTTTTAGTCTTATCTGTTGCCAAACTGAACTTCAGGCAGCAGCTCTCCCCCTCGTGAATATTCATGCGAGAGGTCCTGTCTCTCAACAGCTCTTTGACCTCGTGAGTGTCTGTCACTTGGAACTTCACTTGTCTAGGCCATCCATAAGGGGTCTCAGGCCGCTCATTGCTTCTGCCCTTCACCCCTCAGTAAAATCTCAGTAAGAAAGACTTACAAATTGCCGGAGCACAGAATTCAGGAACCATGCAAACAATATCTTGAGAAAATTTTTGTGTATTTATTCAGAGTTGTTCTCTTCTGATTCTTACTTCTATATTAAAATCTTTTCTTGGTATTTGTGAATACTCCTTTTGAACGTGGCTTCTGTTTCTCACAATTCATATCAATGGACCACCAAAAAAATCTAATAACATACAAAAAAAATTGCTTGACAGAGAACATTGATATGACCTCCATTGTCTGACTGAATTTAAGGAGAATGAACAGTCCCAGCCTTGTGCAAACACAGGCACTGAGTCACGGTTATAAGATGAGAAGCCACGTGGCTGCAGTGGGATTAGATCAGAGCCACTGCGCGCATCACGCACAGACATAACGTGCAATCAAGAGTGGTCACCCAGCACAATCACGGGGGGCGCGGTGCATTTTTCTTACAGCAGGATCCAACAAATTAGGGTTTCAGAGAAGCGAGAACAGCACTTGAGGAAAAAGAAACGCAACAAATTTACCTAGACTTTCAAAAAAGATTTTCATCAAGTTCCAAAGGTTGTGTATTACCAACAAGAATGTTCCTGTTACAAAAGGGACAATGAGTAAGAACTGGGAAAGACAAGACTGGAAGAACGCGGACTGAGGAAGGACACACGCCCTGAAGGCTTTGAGCTCCTTTCATTCCTGTGGCGCCTCCATCTTGGGAAAGCCTTCACAAACCCGCTTAAAACAGAAATAAATGAGATAAGTCTAAGATACTACTTTCAGGAGAAAAAATCTAAACCAGGACCTCTCAGGGGCCAGTGACATAATAATAGGAAGGTATTCTGGGGGGAGAGGGTTCTTTGGTTAAATAATTTAGGGAAACAGGTCATTCAATATCTCCCCCACCTTGAATATTCACAATGCACATTATCATTTTTACAGCCAATAAGAAGTTCTTTGACGTAAAAAACCATCTTTAATTGTTCAAAAACTCTTATCTGAGTGAGCGCCTATCACAGTCTCACAGAATACCAATGTTTCGTGAACTGTAGGCTGATCTCAGTTGTACATATGAGCCCATGGGAATCAAAATGATCCATCATAACTAAAGATGCAACAGCAAACTGGCTCTCCATTAAAATAAAATTTTTTAAAAAGCTCCAATTTGTAGTGTTTGCCAATGTTCGTGGTGTAAATACTTCCACTGTGGCCAATTTGAAGGAAGGCTTTAACAACCAAGAGTGACTTCAAACTCTTAGCGTAGGCTATTCCTTGAAAGTTCAAAGTGCTTCTGTCCATGATCATGAACGTAAACAAAAAACGTCTGTCAACATCAACACGGTTGATGACACATAGCTCTTGGGAATAAACTAGATCAGATTAAAGAAGCGAACCGATTGAGGCCTAGGGACGCACTAAAGCAGACACACAGAGGGAGAACATTAAAATGTAGACATATACACAGCCTGCAGGGAAGGTGACAAATCTAGCTGTGGGATTTTTTAGGAATGAGTAGGAGTTTTCAGAGAAGAGGATTTGAGACTGAGAGAGCCCACAAAAATCCCAGGTTCGTGTTTATTTAAAAAAACAGAACACCTCTTCATATTAAATTGCTCCCATGACAGATTTGAACTCACAGCCTTCGGTGAGCCACCAGGGGCTGAATGAATAACAAAGTGTGTACCACCCACCCCTCCTGAGGGCAGAGACCACACTGCAAACAATAGGAACTCTGCATGTCCATCCAAAGAGCTCCAAAGTCCAAGAGTGCCTCCCGGGAGGGACAGGCGACACAAGGAGCACTAAGAGGAAAGGAAGACGGACCATTGGCCAAACTACGAACAGAGAGGCATTGAACGGTTCTGCATAAAGTACTCCAAACTGAAATCAGTCCCCTGTGCCACTCTGAGGCAGGAACTCAGCATCTCGAGGCAGGTTGTCATTCTTAGTCCCCTCCTTCCCCTCCCTTTGCCTGCAGTGCCGGGGAGGTGACACTGAGCAGACAGAGGCCAACCTTTCCATTGACAAGGGGCACAACTGAGAGCAAGCACACCTTGGATGTTCTTGAAAAGACCTGCTGGCGAGGATCATCAACATCTTGTCAACTTGTCAGGCCTGAGAAACTCCTACTCCTGCTTATGAGGAAGTTAAAAATTGCCGTTCCTTCTTTCAGCCCTGACTTGCCAGTTTCAAACTTTGTGGTCCTGTACTCAGGAAAAGTGAACTTCTATAAACGCATCATATTGCGGATTTTTTTCCTGACAGATGTGTAAGCATGATGCAATTTGGGAGCAAACAGTATGGCCTTCCTATTAAAAGAACAAAAAAATTCTGGACATGCACTATTTTCAGTGAGGAATGGGGGATCCAAGTTGTGGGGACCTGCCCAACGAGATTCTCATATTGACACTGTTTCACGGGTCACACGGCGCTGAGCTTCGTGGAGCCTCCAGGGACACGGCCACTTACTACATAAGATGTTCATGCACCACAATTAGAATTAAATGAGCATATGGCAGAAGAAATCTGCTCACAGGAAAAGAAAATGAAAACTAATATCACAGGGAAAACCTTAGACCCATCTGAGAGTCTATGGGCAGAGTGATGCCAACCTGAGGAACAGGAGCTGGGAGCTGGTCGCACGGTGGGCGGGCCCTAGGGACGAGCGCTGCGTGCTGGACATTCAGATCACCCTTGGCTTCTGCCTGCAACTTAAAATCCTACTATCCTGCCCCTGCTGATGTTTGCATCTCTTGCAACGATTTAGCAAACAAGTCTCCTCGCTATGAAGACTTAGTCCTTTTAAGGTTTGAAAGATACTTCACAGAAAAGGAATTAGCAGCCAGTTTAATTTTTCACCTTAACTTGCATTTCAGTTGCTCTGGCCTCAGAGAGGATTTCTTTGAATGCCTTCCCATCATGACGCGGGGGTCATGGAATCAGACGGCCTGCAGGTTCTCCCCTGAAGGAGGCCGAACAGTCGCGCTACCAGGGCCTCCTTTGTTAAAGGCAGGCTTAATAGCTTTATCAATAAGCTCTTTATTCCTTGAGTCACCTTGTAGCAATCAAACCAGCTAGAAGAGTGTTTCTGATCTTGGGTACTTGTAAACTTTGGCCCCAGTTGGGCTGTCTAGGGGGGCTCCGGACTGTGACATCTCCATGCAGTCATCCTGGCTCTGGCCAAGGGGACCTAATTATTAAATTGAATGCTCTCTTGGCCCCGTTTTCTCATGAAAAGAAAATATATTTCGTGGTGCCAGTTGCTCGTTCGGGTTCTTGACAACGATCTCTCCGGGTCCCCTCACTAGCCACAAGGAGGGTGGGACTCAACGCGAAGCCAGTATTGCCCCCTGAAATATCCTTGTGGTGACTACCCTCTAATTAAAAACACCTTGCAACATTCACGCCCTTCCGAAGCCCTCGCCCTTTGACTCGTGGCTGGCCTGGTACAGCCAACCAAATGTGAAAGAAGCATTGCCGCATGCTTCTGAGGCTGGGGTGCAAGTTTCTGCCTTTGTCTCTTGAAAGGCTTGTTCTGGAGAAAGCCAAGCCCTGTGCAAGAAGTCTGAACACCCTCGACCACCACGCTGTGAGGAAGCCCAAGCCAGCACATGGAAAAGCAGCGTGGAGAGGCAGAGCCAGGTGACTGCAGCTGTGCCAGCTGTCCGAGCTGGGTGCCAGATGCCTGAGTGAAGAAGCTGAGTGGGACCCCCCACCCAGGAAAGCTTTCAGATGAGTTCCAGTTCCAGTCATGTCCTGACCGTAAGTGTGTGAGACCCCAAGAGAGGACTGCCCATGAACTCAAGCAAGCCACAGAGCTCTGAGACATAACAATATATTATTGTTCTAAACCTCTAAGTTATGCAGCAAGAGACAGCAGGACCCATGCTCCACTCACGTTTCAACCGAGGTTTGAAACACTACTTGGATCCCAGAGACGAGTATACTTGCCCACTGAACAGAGACCGGCCTTCATAACGGAGGAGGGTGCAGAGGCAGGAGGTAGTGTCATGCCGTGAAGGACAGGAGGATGCCGGGAAAAGGTACCACATGGGTTGCCATCGTTGCCTGAGTGACTGGACAAAACTCATCCTTGAGCATGGTTCTCCTGCATCCTCCTCAGTTTGCACATGTTTTCTACTTTGCCCCAGGGAACGGGCAAATGTCTCTAAATGTCTGCCTGAAACTCCTTACTTGCCGCCTCCTCCAAGAAGCCTTCCTGGCCCTTTCAGACGGCCTTCCCTAAACTCTCACTCTCTACGGAACTTCATTAGAGTGCCTGTCACTGTCTCATGATTGCTTTTTGCCTCTTTATCTCCCTTCCAGTGGCGCCCTTGAGGGCAGGGATGGGCTCTGTATTCGTTTCCTGGGGCTGGTATGTCAAAGTATCACAAACAACAGAAATTTATTTTCTCACAATTCTGGAGGCCAAAAGTCCAAGATCGGGATGTCGGCAGGGTTTGTGCCTTCTGAAGGCTCTCTCCTTGGCTTACAGATGGCTGTCTCCTTCCTGAGTTTCACATTGTCATCTTCCCTCCCTCTGGGTGAGTCTCTGTCCAGATGTTCTCTTAGAAGGACACAGTCAGATTGGACTAGGGCCCAACCTAATGACCTTGCCTTAAGTTGATTACCTCTTTAAAGACCCTCTCTCCAAACTGGTCAAATTCTGATATATTAGGGGTTAAGACTCCAACATATAAATTGGGGAGGCAGGCCACAATTCTCCATCTAAGAACATCTTATTCTTCTGGGTGTTTCCAGCTCTCAGCAAGCAGATGCTCTAGAAAGGGAGAGAAGGAGGGAGGGAAGGTGAGAGACAGGGCCAAGAGATAGATGTAACTGTCATAGACCAATTCAAACTGGCCCTATTGTATCAATTTCTATCAATAACAAAATATCACAGTTATCTTGCAGGGGCAAAACCTGCAAGTGGTGTCAGTGGAGCATGCTCAGAAGATGGCAACCTTGTCCTCAGATGATCTCAAGCCACCTAGGAAAAGTTCCTTAACTATGGAACTTAATGTGATGAGAAAGTGGCAAGGGAAACATAATAAAAAGTGAGGGGTCCCTTGATTTGTAGCATACCAGACTTATACTGTTACACTCCCACCATCCAATCAGATTCTGCCAAGTTAGCATTTTGCATAACCACTCCTACTCTAATCTCCTTAAAAGTCTGTCCCCTCTTAGCTCCTGGAGACAGATTTGAGCTTTGCCTCCTGTCTCCTTGCTGGTCGGCTATGCAGTAAATCTCTTTCTTCTCTCAAAAGCTGGTACCATAGTATTGGCTTCTATGCACATCGGACAGTGGGCCCTTGCCCAGTAACAGAGACAGAGTGACAGAAAGTTTGGACAGAAGGAAAACGTCGTGGGGCTAACTATGGCTAAGTAGTGAGGTAACCACCCATCAGAGTTTCCTACTACTTTGAAAAGGTGAATCCTAGTATTCTTCAAATCTGGAGGAATAAGAAAGAATAAGATAACAAATGGTATAGAGAAGCCCAATGGTCAAGTGCAGGGGAGATGTAGGCAGGATATGAAAAGTGGTTTAAAGACTGAAGTGTGAGTAGAAGAAAAGAGAGGAAGCAGAGAAGATATGCTGGAATGTGAACTGAAGATGACATTTCTAGTAACTCTGACTGCAAGCATCACTTAAAATGCTGGCAGAGAAAGAGACGAAATCAGCGCCTCCTACTTTGATTACCAGGCTCCAAAGCTAGTAGAAGAAATGGACAACAGGAAATGGAAAGAAGATAAGTGGATGAGCATCTGAATCAAAAGAACAGAATTTTCTATGAGCATCAAAATGGAAGCATATCTGCACAAACACGCACAATTACATGCATGTGCATCCATGTGATCACGGCACAGGTGCACGGTGATGTTCATAGGTTTGCTGCATTTAATTGAAAATAATACCAAAAAATAGTCTAAGATGACTCTGCTTAACTATTCATAAAGAATTCAAATATTTAAAAACCTGATGAATAAGACGGGAAAAATCTAGCTTCACTTCTGGCTTTAATTCTATTAGAGAAAAAAATCATTTTATATCTAACAATTACTACATTAAAAAAAGACATTTTATAAACTTAGCACCAAATAAGTGTCTTGATGTCTAAATTTTCTTTCTAACAGTATTTACGTTGTTAAAAGAAATGTTAGGAAAATATTCCCACACAAAGATACAATTTATTACCACTTCTGTAAAGGGCATCAGATCGCCATAGGTGTTCAAGCAAATATGGACACAGCTGTTTCTAAGTCAGTCTGTCACAGGTGGCATGCCCTCTTTGTAAATAATATATTTTTTAGTGAAACTCTGCAGTCCACTTAGCAAAAATAATTCTATACCCAGCAGTAGCATATGTATAGAGCATTTGAAAGTTTTCAATACTAAAATGAGAATAGACTCCTCCAGCCAGCCCAGAGCTGGGTGTCAGGCACTTAGTAGAATTCAGAGTGCATGTAGAATATTCTTCCAGTTAAACATGGGCCAGAAGTCAAGGGAGGTGGGGAGTGGGGAGAAGACAGTCAATGTGCTTAGAAATTCCCAGTTGCTCTTCACTAAAGCGTTGTCTGTTCACCTGCTCTGTCCAGATCCAACTGCTCCGGTTAGCACCAGCCCTGTAAACCAGGACTATGTGAGCAGTGGGCAGCTGGAACCCCTCAGCATCCTCTCTTGTCAGGGATGAATCAATCATCTCGAAAGATGTCAGCATCTGCCCAAACCATTTTATATTAGAATAAATGGCAGATGGTGGTGTTTTTATATTTAATCAGTTCCACCAAATGCAGTTTCATCTCTTATAAGACGAAACCATCTGCAGTGTGTAGGTGTACAGACCTCACAAAATGCCCGCTCTCGAACCTTCCTCTGAAGGCTCCAGCTGTACACATGAACGTTGGTTGACATTAAGTACAATAAGCCCAGAAATCGTCTAAAATAAGGCCTTGTGTTTTTAATAAATACTTGCATTTAATCATGCTAAATATTCATGGTGGACGTGCCCTTCACATGAGGGTCGCGACGGAGGTTTTCATTTCATACCCAACACAGCTTTCAACCATGTCTGGAGGCTTCTCGTTCTAAACTCCCTGAAAATTCTCTTATGACGAAAACCGTCCTTCTCTTTGCCTGTGAATCATCTTTGCAAGCATTTTATCTTTACCTTGACAGGAGTCCTTTCAGAGTAGGTTGGCTATGACTGCCAGAGTAGTCAGCTTGATGCACACATACACACAAAAACACTCACGCGCTCACACACGCATACTCACACACTCACACACACTCTCACACACTCCCACTCACATGCTCACACTCAACACTCACGCACACCCACAATACAAATATAAAATATCATTAACACGTGCATTTGTGCATCACCGCCTGGGTGGGGCCGACCAGATGTAAAAATGGAGGACTTATTTCGAAATGCTGGCAGATGGAACCCCCACTATTTTGGCCACAGAAAACAATGAGCAATCTTACCACCAACGGTAGTTTTGACGCTTTATTCCTTCTAGAATTGGAAGCGAGGGTGAGCGTAACAGGGGTCCAGAGAGCAAGCAACCATGTCCCCAGGATGAAGGCGACTGCAGGGGCAGACGGTTCTGGAACCTTTGGTCCCACTGGGACACAGGAGAGCAGTGTGAATTTCTTCCCAGACACCAGGTTTCTGTGGAATCAGCAGGTAAGATATTGTTCAACCTGATGGTGTCGTTCCGTTATTATCTTAAACTTTGACCAGCTCCAACATCTCAAGTCCAAATTCCTTAGGTCGGCACCCATGGCTCTTCCAGCCTGGCTCCAGCCTGCTCCGCACTCCTCTCTTCACGAACTTCCCATTCTTCAAGGAGGACCTCAAAGACACTTCTCTGAGAAGCCTTCCAGCGTCCCCCAGAGTGGCTCCTCCATGGGTAGCCTGTGAGTGTCGTGATTGTGTGTTTCCCACTCCGCCTCCTCTACCTCACTCCAAATTCTCTTTGCTTCCTTCTGTCTCTACCTTCTTCGACTTCTTATGTTAGCCAAGTACAGAGTCTGTTGATTGAATGAACGAGCGAATGAATGCATCGAAAGCATTTGCCGTATTAAAATACCATAGCTGAGAGCAGTGGAAAGGGACAGGGTTTATTATTTTCCCTCCAAATCAACAGAAAGGAAACAAACTAAATGAAAGAAAGGGATGAAAGAATCAGAAGGGTAATGAAGTCACGAGGGAAGCAGCATTTAGTTGCCTAGAATCCAATAAAATTAAGACTTCCGTAAAAGGAGAATACAGTGTATTCCAAGATCTTTAAAAGATGCGCTCGTAATTAAGCAGCTTCCCATTAGTTATAACCAACTTGGATGCCCAATAGGCATCTCAAATGTGACGTGGTCAAGAAAAATCTAATAAGTGGCCCTCCCTCCTGCCTGTTCCCTTCCCTATAAACCCATCACCACCAAACCAGCTCCTGCCTTCGCCTTTTCTCCCCCAGGAAACAGCCCCACCACCAACCAGCAGTTTAGGCAGAAACAGGAGCAGCGGGTCCTGTGAGCAGGAGCTCCAGAATGGATCAGCAGTCCTGCCACCACTCACCGAACTCTGCTCCGCCATGCTTCTCCTCTCGGCCACCGGCCATTGTCACTAGCCTGAGCGGCTGCACTGCTTCCATCCGGTCTCCCCCCTTCCTCTCACCTCACTCTTGCTGTTCTGCACCCAGCACCCACAGTAATCTGTGTAAAGCCTATGTCAGATCTTGTCACTCCCAGCTCAAAACTTTCCAGTGATTTCCTGACACATTCAGAACAAAATCCAAACCAGCGGGCCCACCAGGCCCTGCGTAATTCAGCTCTTCCTGCTCCTCCAGCTCTCCTTCACTTTTCCTCCTGCTCTCTGAGTGCCGGCCACACTGGCCTTCCTTCTGTCCCGCACAGACCAACCTCATTCCAGCTCCAGGATTTGCATGTCCCTCCCTGTACTAAGAACTCTCTCCTGCTTCTTCACGTGGCCGTCTTTCCTCCTCATTCAAGTCTCAGTTCCAAAGCCATCTCCTCCCAGAGCCAGCCAGGACTCTCACACCAGAGCTGCCTCCTTCCTCACCTGTGGCCCCCAGTGTCCTCGCCTCTACATTATCTTTAGACTATTTATCACGGCCTGAAATGACATTACCTGTCTGATCATGTGTCCCTCATTAGAAATGGGGGATTTGCCTTCTGATCCTTGATGGGTCCCCAACACCTAGAATTGTGCCAACCTATCGTAAGCAGTCAATCAATACCATCCAATGACCAATGGATTCTTCCAACATCACCACTGTTTTAGCTCTTGGTAGCCAAATGGCTCAAACAAAAATATACTGAGTCTTTTGGAAAGTTCCTACTTCTGATTCCCTGGCAGACAGATTTTTATCCATCCCACCCCATGTGCATTAAAAACGGTATCTACTTCAAGATCCTATGGTAGCTCACCTGAAATTTGCCTAAGTAGTGTCTCTTATTCTCTTATTCTATTGTCTAAAGACCTTCAGACTTTATCTGTTCATTAGACAAATAATAGCTGAGGTACTGGACTATGCCAGGCCCCATGAGAGCCGTATTGCAGACAGGCTGGGCTCTCAAAGGGCTGAGTGTACAGGAAGACAAACGTGTGGAAGCTGCACCTGCTAGGATGGGGAGAAATCCAAGAACCTCCCCAGAAGTGGCATTTGAAGGATGTCAAGGGCATCAGGGCATTTCAGAAAGGAAGCGAGGCACATGGCCACAGGGGAGATGTGCAATCGCCCAGATGGATGTGCCTGGAACCAAGCAATCACGGACACGTGTAACTGTATCCTGGTTTCTGAAACAAGGGCCCCTCAAACCCCCCCAAGTGAATTCTATGTCTGGACCTGGTCAGGCTGACCAGAAGTCCTCAATGTCGTGACTTCCTGTCATGTTTCCTATCAAAAGGCGTGGCTAGAACCTGCCACGAGCAGCCTGTTTCTATAGTTGAGAAAATAGTCCCTTGTGCCATCCATAGATATTTATAGAAATTCAGACATGAAATCTCCTTTAGCGTATAGTGCTAGAAAAGATGGCTATACCAATGCCTACCTCAGGGGGACAATCCTTATTGCCCCTGAGGAACTGGTACACTCTCTAAGGTCACCAAATGTCTCTCTTTGTCCTGGCCGCCGAGAACCCCCCAGCTGAAAGTGATGTCACACCACCGTTAGTTACTATTATCACCCTTATGTTTCACCCAGCCTTCTTCTTTATTCCCTTAAATTTCTATTTCTATCTCATCTTTGTTAAATTGGCTGAGTTGTTCTTGTTGTGTTGGTTGGTTGATTGGTTGGTTTGCCATTTGTGTGTGTGTGTGAGTTGTATGTATGAGTGTGAGTGTTTAGGGGTAAGTAGCTTCAGATTCTTTTGAAAATAGAATTATACAATAAAAGTTAATATTTTAAAGTTGGTCTTTTTCCCACTGCATACACGTTAACAAGGTGGGGAGAGAGGAGCCAAGTTCACTCTGTTGAGGCAGGGGCCTCCTGCACATACTGGGAGCAGTCCCAACTGCTGGGCAGATGCCCATGACCTACGGGGTCACCTTCTGCACCCGCTCAGGGGAAGAGAAGCCAGCCAGCTAGCGAACGAATCTCCAGCAGAAGAAATGCTGAACAGGGAGATCAAACTCCCTCCTACTCCAAAAATAATTTTGTTCACACTGAAGAGGAAAGAAAATAACGGGGAAAGTTTTTGTTGGGAGAAATTAGTAAATATTTAGCTGTCAAAACAGGCAAACATATTTTGGCTTCTTTTGGAATTCACAATGATTATTCTCTCTTTGGCAGACTTCAACTGCTATTGTCGGCCCAGCATCCCTGCTCCCTACCTTCTTCTGATAAAAATCAGCCATAGAATCCCATCCTCTTGGCCACAGTCCCATGAGTAAAACTGTGACCCAGGACAGGCCATCCAGGTCCTTCCTGGGGATTTTAGGTCTGGGTACTCGGAGAGGACAGCCCTCTCTTCTCTGGGGCCCTAAACTGGGACAGGTAAGCCTACAGGTGCTGACCGCCAAGTCTCTCACCACTCTAGGAAGGCCTTCTGCAGGCTAAGATAAAGACAGAAGCTTAAGCTCAGATTACCTGGGTTTCTTTCATTTGCAACTGAAAGAATCCCCACGAGCATGGTCTCATTTTACAAGACGGGAGAGAGAAGCTCAGACAGGTGAAACAGCTGCCCATGGCTGCCACAAGGAGGCCCCAGGACTCCCGACACCCACTTGGGGGCCTCCTGCTGCACAGGCCGCCTCCAGCTCACCTGTGTGGACTGAGGGGTGACCAAGGTCCTGTGCTCAGAATTCACCACCTGGAAGATGAATGACTGAAATCCCCTCCCGGTTCCCTCCAGTCCTTCACCTGACTCTCCTTGCCCTATAGTCACAGTGACGGAGAAGACTACGTCGCTGCTGGAAGTCTGTTAAAAATTACCCAGACGGAGCATCCAGCCGTTATGCTGAGCCCTGCTTCGGGTTTGCGCTAATTAACACATTTCTGCTCCTTTACTAAGAACTTAAGGGATGGGATCCTGCACGTCTTTAAACAGTGTTTCGTGTTTGCCTCGGTCCCTCTCTTGCAGACGACTCCCAGTTGCTTTCCAAATATCCCTCCTGTCACGAAGAAGGCGACAATGGAGGGAGAAGGAAACAGAGGTCTTCTTCCCGGGCCCTCTGAGCTGGGCAGAGCAGTGGTGTCCTGATTCACACTGCGGTGAAGGGGCTTTGGGTTCAACTCTTGACCTAAGCACCAATGAACTACTCTGACATGGAGTAGGTTACTCCCTGTCCCAAACCTCTGCTCCTTCACCCTTAAAATGCAAATAATAGCAATGCATGTTCCAGAACACAACTGTGCGGGTTCAGCAAAATCACGTCTTCAGAGCACCTAACCCAGGTCTTCGTGCCTCGCAGCTCCCCTGTCAATGTTAAGGTTAATGTTAATTTCCTCCTCCTTTCTGTCTCAGCTGATCAGGAAAAGAATGTTTCCCATGGTACACTAGCCTACCTGCTCCCCGGCTAAGTTACATAGAATTATCATATCTTCTCATACATAAATATACATAAGAGGAATGGTGTAACATTATTAGCATAATGAATATTCTAATTATGGCTCTAACATTAAAGCTGGCATCAAACATTAATCCTTAGGGAATACCGATTGCCAAGGATATAATTACCAGCTTGTGATGCCGTGTACTGAAAAAATTGAACTTGTGAAATCAAGGAGCCATCAGATTTCTCAAAACACAAGAGGAAATCTGTTACAATAGAGCACTAACACACACACACGCACGCACACACAGTGTCCCTTTCCTACCACACCCCTCTGGTACCATTTCTTTTTGCCTATAATGTTGCAGCAGTGACGGCTCAGGAGAGTGCTGTGAGCTGACCAGTACCACCGGTAAGGATTTACACCAGGCTGGATGCTGGCTGGGACATTTCCCCACGTTTCTCGAACAGCAGCACTACAAGGGTTTTTGGTAGCATAGTCCCATCTTGTGCTTGGGGATCTGAGGTGTTTAGAAGTTAAGTAATAATAACTGTAACCACAACAAGAGCTAACACTTGTGTGTGTTTTTTATGGGCTGCATTTCTGGAGCCATTTGCACGGGTTATTACCCCACTGTGCACGATGACACTAATACTTAGCAAAAATCTTGCCGCCGAACATTGGTGGAGCCAGAACCTAAACCCAGGTCATCGCTCCCAGAGGGAAGACTTTGGAATGCTGGGAAACACTCCCTACTTGTCGAGGCTCACACAGGTCCATGTCGGGCAGCTGTGATTCAAACCCAGCTCCATCAGACACCTATCTATTCTCTAGACGCGGGATTTCTGGAGTTGAGCAATTAATTTGACATAATTGCTTATGATTTTCTTGAAAAGAAAAGAAATATAGGTTCAGCTGGCTGCAGACTGAGCCCTGTGAGTGTGATTAAGGGATTTCTGTTAAGCCAGAGCAAAGTCTGAACTTAGGCACAGAGGACTGTCCCCAGCATAGCTGGCATCCAGATTTTGGTCAATAACTCAGATGAGCACAAACAAGGTCACACCTTACGTTTATGGAAGACATAAAGACAGGCAGAAGAACATGCAACCAATGGGAAGTTGGGCTGAATGGAAACTGGCATTGACATTGAACTCCAACTCTGCCAGGTACTGTGACACCTGTTGCCAGTTTAGGTTGATAAGATAAAACGGAGGGTGCCAAAGTTAAGAGAGCCAAACACAGACCTTTCCGGGCAGGTTAGAGAAATCAGGATGAGAAGAGAGTGGCCGGCCTCATCTTGGCTCCTGGGGGAAAGCCTGGGGAGACATTCACTGCAAAGGTGGGCAGTTAGGAGCAAAAATTCTCCTGCCTCCCCTGGAAGCCGCAGGCATCAGGCAGCCTCTGATTCTGTGATGCCCTAAACCTGGGAGCTTTAGAAGGAGGAACTCCAGAAGATCCAAAGATCAGGTGATCCTAGTGGCCCTCTGCCAGAAGGCCAATTGCTTTCCTCTCAAAGGATCCAGTTCTAGGGAGCAGGGGAGAGCCAAGACCACAGAGGGAGGCAGAGATGAGTTCCTGGGGGCTGCACAGGTCCCCTAAGGTTAGGAAAAGCCAGCAACGGTGTTAGGTGCATGGGGTTTCAGTAGGATCACTCTGGCCCAAGCCTGGAAAAGGAATTGGAGGAAAGCAGAACTGAAGGCAGAGGGACAAGTTAGGTGATTTGGATAAGAAATCCAAACAAGAAGCAATTCCAGAGGTCTGAAGGATGTGAAAGTGATTAGACCTGGTGATTGATTGGTACGGAGCATGAGGGGAAGACAGGTGTAAGGGTAACTCCCGGTATTGACTTGGGAAGATAACTAATAAAAATTTTTTAAAGATCAATCTGAAAAGTTGACACACAGTTATAGGAGGCTCCTTATAAGACTTTGTCTCTGCCATTGACAACAATATGACGTATAGAATATTCGCACTTTGATTCAGCATCTCTGCTAATTTATGTATATAACCTCATACTTCCATTCAAAGTCCTTCCAGAAGAAAGTATCATGGAGCAGGGAGATGGAGAGAAGGGTGCGTCTATGTGATCAACCCCTGGAATAGGGGTAGTTGTGCAAGTTCTCTCTGAGCAGGACAAGGCCGTCTGCCAAGGAAGTGGACCCTGCCACCTCAGCTGGAGCAGTGTGCGGAAGAGGGCAGGGTCACAGCGCTTGCAGAGTGCAGCTTACATTCTGAGCCCCAGATGTTAAGAGTCAGATGTAAATGGTAAGGGCCAGGTGTCAAGGGTGACTTACTGTGCACCAGAGACAAGGGACCCACCAGTAAAGGGCCTGGGAACACTTTAAAGCAGCACACAATTTTTGTGTGTGTGTGAGGAAAATTGGCCCTGAACTAACATCTCTGCCAATCCTCCTCTGTTTTATGTGGGATGCCGCCCCAGCATGGCTTGTTGAGTGCTGCCAGTTCTGCACCCAGGATCCAAACCCAGGGACCTTGGGCCTCCAAAGTGGAGCAGGCAACTCAATCACTAAGCCACAGGGCCAGCCCCGCAGCATACATTTTTGAAGTCTTCATTGTGCATCCCCAACCTGTAAGTTCCAGTGGATGAAGAGCCTAGGATGCTAACCCCTGGGAGGGCACGCCCATCAGAACCATCTCATCAGGGACACCGACCAGGCTTTGTCTCCCCTCCCTCTCTGTCTCATGCAATCCAAGCATCTAAATTAAGAATGTGTTGAATGCCCTCAACTCTGGGGTCATCACTTAGGGCAAGAGCCATTTATCCTTTTCTGTCTCCTCCACTGGACCTCGCATGGTGCTCCTGGAGAACCCACTCAGTAAACTCGGACTCCGAGGATGAACCACCCAGATCATGACATTGCAGGGTAATTCACAGGCTGCTCACCAAGCAGGATCCACAACCCTGCTCAAGATGGGGTATCAACAACAGGGCCTGGAGAGCCCTGGCTTTTGCTGGTCCTCAGCCTTGTGAGTTCTCCCAAGCATGAGCAGTTTCTGGGAAACTAATAGGTTCAGATAAGACTCACAGGAGAATGACTAAAGCAGATGGTAATTTACTAATAACCATAATAGCTGCCAGTCATTGAACAGTTACCATGAGACAGAAACTAAGCTCCACATTTACCCATCTCATCTCTGTTGCCGTGTGATAGGCTCAGGAAAGAAAAAATCCCTCATCCATCTTCACCTTCAGGGAGGGTCATGAAAGCCAAGGATGGCTTTCTAAGCAGATGTCATCTGCTTGTGCAACGTAAGCTTCAGGGCCCCTCATTTGCATGGGCCCCTTCCAAAGCCCTGCATGTTCTCCTTCCAGATGTGGGGATGAAGCAGCACCTCCAGCCCCACCCTGGAAGCAGGCAGCTCAGCCTTGCGTGGGGGTCTCTCTCTCTGCCCTGTTGATGGTCGTGAGGATGGGCAGAAGCTACAGGCTGCAGCCCTGTGGCCACAGTGTCCAACCCACTGCCACAAGCTGGCACCAGCTATGCATCCACGCCCTGTGTCTGACAATGAGAAGGGTCTGAACAGAAGCTGTCTGTCCTGCTGGCACTGCTCCATGCTTGGGACTGTCACAGCCCAGTCGTAAGGGCCAGCTTACCACCAACAATGCTCGGACTTGGGGACAAGGGAGGTGCAGGGACCTGGCTGAGCAGGACCAGCTGCTAAGGCAGTCATGCACCAGCCCCTCCCTGGGGAGAGGCAAAAGCTGCAATTCTCCAAGGCCAACCCTGAGAGGCAGCTCTGCAGAGTCGGTCCCACACTGTCATCACCAGCAGAGCCTCAGCGCTGAAGGAGACTTCCCTAAACTGCCGATGATCCAAAACAAGAATCCATCAGCTGCACTGGGAGAAAGACTGAACTCTCTTTCTACTCACTCAAAAGAAAGTAACACCACAAAATTGTTGTCAGATGAAGAGGCAATCAAAGAACACCAGGCCAAAAACCCTGGGGAAAAAAGATATTATGGAGGTGTGTCAGGCAGTTAACTAATAATAATATACTATTATTCTGGATTTTTGTCACGATTGTGGTATTTGTCCATTTTTTAGATTCAAATTTGTTGTGATTTCCCCCATCCTAAACAAATTTTGTCTTCATCCCTAATTTTATATTCATTATTTAGTATTCTCTTTGTTAAAGAGGGTACCAAACACTGTATAAGCTTTAGACCCCACGGCAACTGGATCCGCTTGTGGCTTTGAGACATTGCAGCCCTATCAAAAGAAATCCCATTCCTGATTTATCAGTGGAGATGCATCCCTTAGTTTTCAACCCTAGAATGGGGAATTATGCATGACTATTTTGGAGAACACTTATCAGGGTTTAGTCTAACAAGATTACAAAGGCATGAATGCCAGTTCCCTAACTGGAACATTCCCCTGGAGCTGCAAGAGACTGAGATGCTCTTAGGAGCTGATGGCGCCCCCACAAAATTCATTTGTTGAAGTCTCAACCCCTAGCACCTCAGAAGGCAACCATCTTTGGAGACAAGGCCTGTAAAGAGGTGATTAAATTAAAATAAGGTCCTCAGGGTGGGCCTAAATCCAATATAATGGGCATCCTTAAAAGGAGAGAAAGAGACACCAGGGGCCTGTGAGTACAGAAGGGTGACCATGGAACAAGCAGCGAGAGGGTGGCCATCTGCAAGCCGAGGAGAGAGGCCTGAGAGGAAGCTGACCATGCTGGCACCTTGATCTCGGACTTGCAGCCTCCAGAACTGTGAGAAAACAAATATCTGTTGTTGAAGCCACGCTATGGTATATTGCTATGGCAGCCTGAGCTAACTAACATAGACACCGTGACAGATGCCCGGGGTTCAGAGCAGGGAGTGGAATTGCCCAAAGAAAAGTTTAATCTATTTCAAGCTTATAAAGGACCAGCGCTGAGGGCTATACCCATCTTCCAGCCATGGCCCACTCCTGGATTGTCCAGGGCACTCCTGGTCTCCACAGAACAAAACCTACGGAGTGGTGGGCATTTCCAAACCCCCCTCGCAGCCCCACCCCCACTCTGCCTGTCACCCAGGCCATTGGCCTGGCCTTGCTGCTCCTCCAGCCGACTCTGTTCCAGCCTCTGTGTTCCCACTGCCTCCTCTCACCCACGGCTAAGCTCTCAAACTGAAACTACCTTAATCTTTCCGGCTTTCAAGTTTAATTCCACTGATCCTCTCCAGACCACCCTAAGCCGGCTCCCAGTGTCTTCATTTGAGTTTCCAAGTCTGGCCTTCTGCTCGTAAATCCCTCCCAGGCTGCTCAGGGGCGCTCTGCATCCCTTCTTCCAAGTTGCCGCCCTCATTGACCCCAGGGGCCATCCAGTCCCTCCCTTGCAGGCAAGCTGGAGACCTTGCCAGCTCCCCTCTCTCCCTCCACTAGGGTTCATCTCCAGCCACTAGTCACCATGTAAAATCTGAGTGCTGCTCAATCCCTTCATTTCCTCCTTAAAATGTAGTGCCCAGAACAGGGACTGATGCCAAAAAGCCGAGGGTGCAGAAACACTCCAGAGAAGTTGGTAGAACTAAAATAATGAATGAATGAAATGTCTCCCGTAGGGAGAATTGGTTAAAAGGCATGAGCTTTATTTTAATGCTGATCTCCACATGCGTGTCATACGGTGGCCTGCACATGACGACTGTCCTTTGGGAAAGGGCCAGCCTCAGGATCCGTTCAGATGCTCTCTAGCTGCGTGATAAACTCCTCTTGGCTAGGCTGCCCAGCAGATCCACCTGTTGGAAAAGCTCCTCGTGAAAGCACACAGGCGAGTGGAGCCTTGGGCTCAAGCAGACGGCAGCTGCCAAGACTGTGATTTCAGGGGCACCTGGAGGCCACTGAGCTTGAACATCTCCCCACCGTGACAGCCCAGCACTCAGGCCCGGAATAAAACCCCTATCGTGCGAGCCGCAGGTGCTCGGTCTCCCCAGGAATGAATAGGAGGGAGAAGCTATCTCCCCTGTGTTTACCACCTGGCCGGCAGAGTCCTCAGGGCCCAAATGCAGGGGGGTGAAACGGGTATTTACTGCGGGAGAGGCTGGGGCAACACTTGTCTGGCCTCTGTGTCACGGGCACATCAGCGAGGCACAGTCTGCGGGTGATGGGTGGGTCCTTTAGGAAGGCGCAGGGAGCACAGGTTGAGACCAAGCACCCAGGGAGTCAGAAGAGGAGGGAAGGGGACAAGAGGCACAGGGGCTGTGCCACAGAGGGTGGCCCAGGGAGTGCCCTGGAGAAGATATGAAAACTGAGATGGAAAGGGGGTTAATTTGCAAGTCTCCAGGCCATCCTTTCTGTATATGAGCCACCCATGTGTAAGAAGCAACACTGACGACCCCCTTTTTATGCCCACACTCTCCCCTAAACCGGCTCCCCTCCGGCTCAGCTAGCCACTCACCGTATTTGCAGTTTACACGTCCAGCTCTCAGCTGCCTCCCACGATGAGAGGAGGCTGTGAACCCTTTAACGACTTAAAAGACACTTACTAAAAATGAGATCATGGAGAATCACCAAATATTTGCGTTCCTAGTTATAGTTTTTGAAATGTAAGAAGTGAACATTTATTTTTTAAGGAGAAAATCTGTTAAAAGGATACAGCATGGAGCAAACGCACGCACTCCTCAGGGACTTGGAAATCAGTAAGAAGGACCTCTCTCTCTGCTTCCCCCTTTCTAAAGAAATTTAGTAATTATGTTGCTGCTACATGCAAACTCTTCAATACACTGTCTGGCCTCTGAAATTCAATCAAGAGACACTAAATGTCACCTGCTGCCCTTTGAAGATCTGTCACATTTCTACCTCTGTGATGAGCAGAAGTGTAAATGTAAGAGAAAGAATGTGCTGAGGTTGTGGCCTGTGAAGCTCCTCGTCCAGGTTCTGCAGCTAAGCAGACTGTAGAGAGCGTTTTTCATCCAAGGGTTGAGATTAATGCAATAAACTCAAATCAAATATGACACGGAGAAATCAGATAGGCTGATGTTAGCTCAACAAACTAAGCAAACTTTAACTTACCAAAGAACAAGAGGAAAATAGTCTTGAAGGAAGGTTACCTTCCTCTGTTAAACGTGGGAACAGGGACTCAAAGAGTACTTTACAAAGGCGACCGATGCCATTGCAAAGGATGTTATTCATACTGAGACAGTAAAAATGTTGTTGATACTCAATATATCTCTACAGCTTATGTAACTATATTAAACTGTTATACTTTGTAATCATGCTATTTTTATGTAATTTTGCTGAAATAAGCATGTCAATCTACCCAAAGACCTCAACTTCATTAACTATATGTAGATAATATTTCTGAAAATTTTAACACTAAGAATGTGACATATTTAGCACCACCTGATGGTACAAAAGAGAGATGAGAATGGGCCTTAATATTTGAATCATGCAAAGGGAAATTATAATTTTTTTCATGTGAATATACATATTTTGCAACGTAAAACATTTTGAAGATTTTAGCATGTGACATCAATTTTCTTAGAAATTGAATTTTTAAAAAGAGTTTCCTGTAAAATCTACTAAAATTGTATCTATATAGGAAAATATAACCAACTAAATATAAGAACTCACAAATCACATCATTATTTCTTCATACATAAAATATTTTATTTAACAATAAAGTTAAATATATAAGCCATACGAGATTATGCATTTAACAAAAATTTTTGAATTGCTAAGAAATATACGCCAAGAGAGAATACGAAAAGATTACATGTATTGCAGTGCAAAATCTTTTCCCAAATTTGAATTTCTCTATATTTAAAATACAAATATTTTTAAAACACGACAGAGACCTCCAGTTTAATACAGAAGAGTAAAGATATTTCAACCCTCGTGCAAAACCCACCCACAAGTTTTGACAAAACTCAGAGGCATAGGCATCCCCAAACCATAATATACAAGAAGTGGAAGTGAAATGTAGTGACTGGTCAAGCAGGAGGGGGACTCCATGGCTACAGACTTTAGACAAGGGTGAGAGGGTGAAGGTCCCAGAGAAAGTGGCAACCCTAGGGGGCAATCCCACCTCCCTTCTCTGGGACAGCAGGCAGAGGTGGGGAGTGAGCAGCTCCCATGGACTGAGTCTGGCGCAAAAGGAAAGCAGGATGTGCTGGGTTGGATGGGAAATCAATCAGGCCCACCATATATTCAGGAAGCAGCAAAGAAATTCAGCATTATGGGCAGAGTTGCCTCTGAACATTTCGGATGACTTTGAAAGCAAGACTGGCAAGAAGGCTCTCAAACAGGAAGCCCTGTGTCTCATAAAGAATCCCTGCTAACACGCCCGCAGCCTGCCCTCCTCAGTGTTACTTTGCAGTTAGTAGGACCAGCTCTGAGGAGTAAAGAAACTGCTGAAAACCGAGGAAAAGACATAGCCGTCACAAGACAGAGAAGCACAATCAAAATAAAATTAAAGTAAGCAAAGAATTAAAAAGGACTAGATAGAAAATGAAAGATAAGGAAGACAAACCAAGAGATCCCACATCTGCCTAGTTGGTATCCCTAAGATGGAATAGAGTTAAATACGTATATTTAAACAGATATGTTAAGAAATTTTTCCATAATAAAAGATTTTAATCTGCAGAATCAAAAGACATGTCCCAGAAAAAAGTGACAGGGTCAATAGATATTTTGAAGAAATAGAGGAGTAAGTATATTCCATACAGTAATATAAAGCAACATTAGAACAAATGTATAAACCTTGGGAAATATTGAAAGAAATATACCTATATCAAAATATTAGGCCACAAAGAAAACCTCAAGTAATTCCCAAAAGTAGAAATAATGAGACAAAATGCCCTAAGCATAAGGAACAAACTCGAAATTAATAATGAAACTAAAACACAAAAACAAACAGATAAATCTCTATACTTGGAAACTTAAAGACTCTTTCTCAATTCATAATCAAAGAAGGAACCAAAACTGGAATTCCATTATAAATAGAAAACAGCAGAAATAATGAAAAGGATGCATAGCAGAACCTATGGGTTACGTCTACAGCAGAGCTCAGAGAAAATGCATAGCCTGGTATATATATTAACAACCAAAGAAAAACAAAAATACATATATAGATCATCCAATGAATGATGATAGAAAATAGATAAGAAAATGCAGCCAAGAATAACAGAAGGAAGGAATTTATTAGTAAGAATCAAATGTGAAATTAATTAATTAGAAAACTGAAAATGATAGCAATGATAAATCCAAGAATTTACGTAAAGTCAACTTTAGCCTAATTTTGACAAATAAGAAAACACAAATAAACACTATAGGAAATGATAAGGGGAGACATTTTAGGAATCATACAACACCACTTTTCTGAACTCTATATGGTTCTAAGAATCTGAGTTAAAGAGATTATTTTCTGGAAAATATAAATTACCAAAACTTACATCAAAAAATTAGGAATTCAAGTAGATCAATTATTCTAGAGGAAATAGAGAAAATTGTTAAAGTGCTAAAACCTCCCCCAAAGCAGTGAGTTTAGGTGATTTGGCAAGAGAATTCTATCAAATCTTTAAGAAACAGATACCTCCAGTGTTCTTTCAAACTATTCTAGATCATGGAAAAATAACAAAGACCCTCAATTCTTTTTTTAAGCTAGCATAGTATTAATTAACAACAACAAAAAGAACATGACAAAAACCTCTCATTTATGAATATCAATGAAAAATCCTTAGCAAAATAGTAAAAGAACAATATACAATGACCAAGTAACAGTAATCTCAAAATACAAAAATGATTAAAAATTTATTGAGTCTATTAACATAAATCATCATACGAATATATCAAAAGAAAAAAATCAGGGGTCAGCCCCATGGCCAAGTGGTTAAGTTCGCACACTCTGCTTCGGCGGCCCAGGGTTTCACTGGTTTGGATCCTGGGCGCAGACATGGCACACTCATGAGACCATGCTGAGGAAGCATCCCGCATGCCACAACTAGAAGGACCCACAACTAAAAAACACACAACTATGTACCGGGGGGCTTTGGGAGAAAAAGGGGGGAAAATTAAATGATCATCTCCATATAAGATGAAGAGGCATTTTACATAAGTTACCAACCATTTTTTTTTTTAAAGATTGGCACCTGAACTAACAACTGTTACCAATCTTCTTCTTTTTTGTCCCCCCTGCTTTTTCTCCCCCAAACCCCACAGTACATAGCTGTATATTTTTAGTTGTGCGTTCTTCTAGTTGTGCTATGTGGGACGCCGCCTCAGCATGGCCTGATGAGTGGTGCCATGTCCACTCCCAGGATCCGAACCAGTGAAACCCTGGGCCACCGAAGGCAAGAGCACGTGAACTTAACCACTCGGCCACGGGGCCAGCCTCAGCAATTTTTTTTTTTTTCCTTTTTCTCCCCAAATCCCCCCGGTACATAGTTGTGCATTCTTCGTTGTGGGTTCCTCTAGTTGTGGCATGTGGGATGCTGCCTCAGCGTGGTCTGACGAGCAGTGCCATGTCCGCGCCCAGGATTCGAACCAACGAAACACTGGGCCGCCTGCAGCAGAGCTTGCGAACTTAACCACTCGGCCACGGGGCCAGCCCCTAGCCTCAGCAATTTTTAATAAATATTCTTAAACAGGAAAAGGTGGATAATTGCTTAATATAATGTAAAGGTACAACATCTACAAAAAATTTCAATTAAGAATGTGTACAGGTGTAGTTAGTTTTTGTGTGTGTGTCAACCCAAACGTTAGCATCATGCTTACTAGAGAAAAACTAGTAGCTTCCAATCCAGTCAAGAAAAAAATAAAAACGCCCATTGTCACAATTAGGGACACGGTTCTAGCAGTAATAGCCCATCCAATCTGATGAAAAACACATATGAAGCATAAAAATTAGAAAGAGGAATTCACCTTAAAGGACCTCTGATTTGGAAAAGACAAGGAAGTCATTGAAAAACTATTACAAACAAGAAGATAATTTAGTAAGATGGCTGGATACAAATTTTATAAAGAGAAATCAATGCTTTTATAAATAATGACTTTGATGAGATTCAATATGCACCAAGCTGATATTGAACTTCGGTACAAATCGCAAAGCGATGAAGTCTTTAGACATAGTAAGTTATCATTTGTGCCCTACTCTCCCCAAAAATAAACTATGTAGAGACATAAGCTCTTATCTGCATAGATACCTCTAGAAGGTTATACAAGAAAACCTGATTCTCGTCACCTCCATCAGAAATGGAGGAGAGGCTCACTTTTCACTGTATTCTCTTTTGTATATTGTATCCTATGCATGTAAGAACTATCCAAAATATAAGCAAAATCTATTTTAATCAATATGAAGGGAATATATGCTTACTGGCAGCGTTTCTCATTTCATGGTTAGTTCTTAAGGATTCTTATCTTTGGAGCCTTAAAATGCTCATAACAATTCCGGGTCTCAAAACTCATATCTCAGTTACTGTTGAAAAAAAAAGTAAGAACTGTTCTAATTGTTATTCTCTTATAAAAACATTTAAAGTTGTTTTAAACCAAAAGAACATACTGTCATATATCTGTATATTTCCATGTTGGTTTTTTGTTTTTTTTTTTGCTGAGGAAGATTTGCCCTGCGCTAACATCCCCTGCCAATCTTCCTCTTTTTTTGCATGTGAGCCACTGCAACAGCATGGCCACTGACGGATGAGTGGTGTAGGTCCACGCCTGGGAACTGAACGCGGGCTGCCAAAGCGGAATGCACCAGACTTAACCGATGGCCACTGGGGCTGGCCCACTCTACTGTTTTTAACCACAAAACATATTAGCATCATTATGTTGTGATTGTCCCCTGTATTTTATAGCACTTCGCCTTGTCAGAACAGAGGTAGGGTAGTCTGCACATTCACCCTGCACAGACAGTCTGCCAGGACTCAAAGTCTCGCCCTGGTATTTACCACCTGGTGACCTCGAGTGAATTTTTAACCTCCTCATGCCTCAGACTCCCCAACTGTAAAATGAAGATGATCATGGTTTCCTCCCCGTAAGTCTGTTGTGAGGACTAAATGAGTTAATTCTTGTAGAGCACCGGAAGAGCGCCTAGCCCATGGTAAGTGGAACACAAGCGGAGCTCCAATTATTTTCAGACTTGGGGGCTCGGTTCAGTTCTTCTGAAAGGCGAGGGTCCCCTTCGGCTGCCTGCTGAGGGAGTCAGCCCACAGCGTGCGTGCGTGCGTCGCCTGACTCTTTTGGTCCTAATTCCCTGTTTGTGGTTTCTCTGTGTGAGAAGGTAAGAAGATTGAAAAGCCAGACACCTGTGCTCCACTTCTGAGTTTGGCACAAAGGGAACCCACAGCTTACGGACTTCTCGTATTTTAAAATTTTCACTCTCAAAAATAAAAACCACCGCAGTAGATCACTTAGCAAAATGATTTGTCACCTTAGAAGAATCTTACTGATTTATGTAGAGAAAATTAGTATGTAAACAGAGTAAACTTTCTTAAAGACTAAAAATCTCAACTTTATCTCGAAGGGAGCTATTAAATTGTAAGCTACAGCTACATTGTCTTCCACTGCTGCTCACGGCTCAGAGTTAAAAGAAGGAGACGAAGAAATAAAAATCTAAGAGGTTCACTGGTTCTTCCCAAACACAGACTGAGCCCCTCGTCTGTGCCAGGGACAGTGTTCACTGTTGGGTACACAAAAAGGGGTGCCAGAGGTCACGCTTTTGAGCAATTCACAGTGTAGCACCTCCTCCAACATGCCCATAATCAATGTCTTAAGATTAAAGAGGGTTTGATCTTATGTCATATTTGGTTTTTTTGCCAGCGCACCTCACACAAATATTTTCTTTCCAAATCCTGGCATCCAGCTGCAAAGCTGGAACACCCTTCCCCATTCTCTGCCTGGAGAACACTCACTCAAAAGCGAGTCAAATCTCTGTCCCAACAAGCTGCCTTCCTCCAGCACCTCCCTCCCTTGGCCCCTCCCTACCTGTCCCCACCACTCTGGGGGATCCTTTCCAAACCCCTGAACACAGCTGTTATCACTGCCCCTCTGCCCCAAAGGCCTGGAATCCTTGAGGGCACAGACTGCATGGTCCTCAGTCACCATACTCTCAGCACACTCAGTCAGTGGTTGATGAAAGAAGGAATGAGCAATTCTAGAAACTTCCTGGCTTTCCCTTTACCCAGGTCAGGCTCATATTGTCCCCTCGAGGGTTTGTACAGCACTATCTCAGCCTTAGCTGAAATCCACTGTGGCCACCCACAGGTACTATGGCCTGGTCCTCCCCACCAGCAATTAAGACAATCTAGAAAATATTGATAATTTGTTGGTCATCTTTAGGCCATACCACCCTCTAACAGGTGCATATAATGCTTAATAAATTTATTAGAAACAGAACATTTGTATTCAAAACAAAGATTTTCTTTTAGAGCAAAAGGAATAAAAATCTCCAAGAACACTCAAATCTACAGCCAAGGCATGCAGATGAAGCTCTCTGTCATGAACTTTACTGTCAGTAACGATTAGGAATTCCCTTCTGTCCTTGAAAGAATGAACTTCAAAGTCAGCCTGAAACCCTAACATGGAAACATATGCAAATGGGTAAAAATGAGCTCTCCCCACTGACCGGGAAAGCCAAAAGGAGCCCCTGTCGTCTTGTCAACTTTGAGACTTGATAGCTTCTCAAGAAATAGGCAGGTGCTTAGACTGGGTTGGTCCCAGTCATTCTAGGGCCATCCTTCTGTTTGTGGTTCTCTGAGCCTTTTGCATCTCTTCCTTTCTGCGTTTTTCTGGCCGCTTTTTCACTCTCTTGATCATTTCAATACCAGCAGGAGGGCACGAGGAGCAGAAAGAGATGATATCATGATCCTTTTTTTTTTTTCTAGCGGTATTTATGATAAAAGGCTTGAGGGGAAAGAGAGCAAATTTCACAGCTGAAATGAGGGCTTTGAATAACCCCGGGGTTTTGATTATTCATGCAATGGCTCTTCCCAGTCTCCACAGATATTTGATCCAAGCCAACAAGTACATCCCAGAATCTATTATTTCCCAAACAAAGCACTAGGCGTTTTGAGAAATACGAGAGGACCACAGGTTTGAGCCCTGCTCTCGGGGAGTTTTTCATCTCTTGAGAGATACCAGGTCTACACATGCGAAATAATTATGAACGTTAAGACAGTAAATGGTATCAAGTGTTCCAATAAGTAGAACAACATATTATAGAAATTCTGAGTGCTGGCTGCGTGTCCTCCAGTCGGAGCTTCTCTCTCATCACCAGCTACATGGGAGCCGAGGAGAACCAGCCTCGAGTCCTGTCTTTCCCTCCTGCATGATGTAGTTAGCACCAGGAGCAGCAATATGGCAAGGTGCGAAAACGGTGGGGAAAACAATGACAGCCCGAGATTTCTTACTAAGCAAAATGCTCTGCGAGCCCTGGGCGGCAGGGGACCCAGCTTCAGCAGGGATGAAGGCCTGGGTTTCCAGCTCGGAAGACCCTCCTGCTGGGGCCCATCAAGCCGTCCTCCCTGTGACCTGGAGAACCCCCAACAGTCACTGTCTGTTCACTGCCCCCCAAAGAACTCCATGCAAGGTCACCTTGTCAAAGAGCGGAAAACTTCATTCCAGCTTGAAATCTAATTCTATGTTATCCATAGATTATAAGATAGCACAATTTTTCCTCATTCTCTTTGCATGTAAATTGACCCACTGCACTGTAACCACTACTTACAACAAGGGGGTTTGATTTATAGCTGGTCTCTTCCTCATAAATCACACCTGCGGTGTGGCGCTCAGCTCTCCAGGCACTGCGCACTTACCTTTTATAAATGACTTGCGGTGACCTCCCATCGAGAGCCGCCTGATGGGTCCCCTGTCCCCTCCTGCATTCTCTCTTCCTTTGCTCCTATTCCCACAGGGACTTCAGACCCAGTTTTTGCAAGCATGCCAGTTGTGTTCTGTTTGTTTTTATTTTTTAAATTAAGGAACGTCAAAGTTACAAAATTAAAATCTATGGCTTTGCCCCCTGTACTTGGCTGGCTGTAGAAATACAGCTGTGCCACTTGTCCCCTCCCTTGTAGGCACAGTTCCTTTAAGTTTCTTTCCTGGGGCATGGATGGGGGCAGAAGTCTGGCCTTTGCAATAGCCCGGAGCCCTGGGGGCGCACGGCCCTCTCATTTCGTAGAGGAAGCCGGTTGATACCCACAAAAGTTTCCTGCGAAATGTCCTGTGGGGAGTTAGGTAAGAAATGCTCAAAGTAGGTCAATTCCTGTGCCTCCTGCTTCTGTCCAGCGTCTGTGGAGTCTCTGGGAAGCCAGGCAGAAGCGTGTCAAGGAACTAAGGATGCAAGATCGCAGCTGCCAGCCTGGGAGAGCTAAGACGCAGGCAGCCCTCGCCAGACTCTCCTGCTGGAGGACACGGCATCAGGAGAGAAAAGGGTGACAACATGCTCTTGTAGCCCAGGGCAGTGACAGCAGGTCCCTGAGCCCAGGTCTACAAACTTATTTATGGTTTAGAAGGGCTAAAGATGCTCAACGATACAAGCTGGTGTTCTGAGTGCCCAGGACGCACCCCTGTTTCCACTGCCTCTGTTGCTGATGTCTGATGCTATGATGATGAGCGTGTCACGGCCCCAGGAGTGGGCCACGGAGGCTTCTCCTCCCTGGTGAAGGAGATGGGGAGCCCACCCCATTGCCACCTCTGAGCCATGTCGCCTCTGGGACTCACTTTATTTTCTAGTACAATGAGGCATATAGGTTATGTTTGAACTCCCTCTAACTCTGAAGTTACGTCCTTCTAAGACTTATGCAGTCAGGGAAGATGGATGTTTATGAGAGCAGCGCTTCCCAGAGAATGCTCCAGAGAGCCACTTAAGGGTTTCACAACCAGAAACATTTGGGAAGTGCTACGTTTCCTTATGACGGGACTTCTCAGAATCTTTTTCAGGTCTCCTTATTTAACTACATTTTTTTATTTTATAGGATTCTTTAACTTACAAAAATGACATGATCCTTGTAAACAAACAATATAGAGGTTTATAAAATAAATATTGATAATCTCACCTTCTCTACTCCAATCTCACCCCCTAGAGGCAACCAGCACAAGTTCGGTAGGTCTGTGTATCCTCCTAAAACCTTTACGGATCCTGACTCCCTAGGAGGGGCATGAAGCAAGAACATGCTCCCAGTTGTTTGACCCCGGCACCTTTTTTTCACAGAGCACCTCCCAGGTCCGTGTCTTGTGAGAGTACTGTTCTGTTCTAAGGGAACATACTAAAGGAACATACTCGGGGAAATCTTGAACTGGAGCTCAGGATGCTTTTGATCAAATGACACTCTTTTACTAAATCTATAGGTTGTCCACACAGGTGAGAGGCAGACAAAGGCAATACTGTTCCGCATGCAGATCATAGGATCCCTCCCCTCTTAATGAGATTTTGGAGAATCTCTTGCTTCTCTGGAGGAGCCTCTCAGAACCAGCACCGGGGGTTCCTGCCTACTTGGGCTGTAGCCTCACCTGTGTCCTTGGGGTCTCGGTGCGTTAGGGATGGTGAAGAAGGTGTGACACCAACCACCCCTGCCCCCCACCGGCATAGGCTGGCATAGGATGCTACTCTTATCTTTATATTCCCAGCTCCTGGAGCAGCCCTGGTTCGTTGCATATCCTTGGTAGGTCCAGCTGGACTTGGGGATGAATAAATATAAAAGGCAACACTGAAGTAATGAAAGACGCAACACCCAAGTCAGGTCATGGTCCAATCTTACGTACCAGATATGTCTTCACGTACACTGTTTTATTTAATCCACAGAAAAACCACTCTGTGAATTCAATGGTATTCTCCCCACTTTGCTAAGGGTTCAAGTTTGCACAACTAGAAGGGCAAATCTTGGTTCTGTAACCTTCTGATTGCAAGCAAAGTGGTCTTCTCACTACACCACAACTGTCACTACACTTCTTCCTTCAAGTCCCACTTTCCAGTCCTCAGGGATTGAGGGAGTGAGCATGATGAGTGCAAGGACAGCTGGCTACAGTCGGCAGCCTGAGCTCTCGTCCAGACTTCAGAGGAACTGTGTGGTTTGCGGCCTAAATAACCTCTAATGGTTTTCACTCGGCCCCTTCTCTTCTTGACGTTGTCTATTTGGTCCTACCTTCCATCCTACCTTCAGTCTATTCTCAAATGAAAGTACCTTCACTATGGTGCTGATTTTGGACATTTTCCAAACATAAATAGCAACATTAACGTATTATAACCCAAAACACAGGGAAATTAGAACAGTACTGTGTCTTCTCAGATCACAGACTAAACTTGATTTGGTACTTAAATACAAAATCTCCATTTTGGCCTCTAAGCCGTACATCACTGAGATGCACTGTCATTTATTCAGTAAACATTCACCAGGAGTTTTATCTGTGCCAGATCCTGAGCAAGGCACCAAACTGCTCTCTTGTGCACAAGACTGATGCCCTGGGCTCCAAGAGGACACAGGCTGGTGAGGAGGCCAAACTCGCATTCCCAACCAACGCAGTCGAGAGAGCAGGTACGAACAGAAGAGTGAAACACAGGTGGAGACAGAAAACAAAAACAAAACCTTAAAACAACAGTCACAACTAAAAACCCTCCAATAAAATCCAGGAAAAAAAATATTTTTAAAATGGCCCCTAGAACTGTATTTTAAGCCATAAAACTCCTGCTCTGGCTCATTCTTCTTTGACTCACAATTTTACGTCATCCACACACAGATTTGCAAGAGACACATGACTTCTGAGATTCAAATGGCTTTCCAAAGGCACCCAACTCCTCATAGTGAAACAAAGACTCTTCTGGTGAAGCGTATGTGGAGAAAATTCCCGAAATCCAAGGTTAAACTGACGGTTAGAATGTTTGTGTCAGAGCAGTACAAAGGGCTCCATTCCAGAATAACACAAACTCTGCATTACGGTATATTGTCTAGTCAGTGTAAACCAAGCTGAATTATACAGCAAGACCATTTATAAACTTCAACTGAATTAAAGCCGTGTTCACACTTCACAATACTATGCATGGCAGACCCCACGGGAAAGGCTTACGCATCTCACCATGCTACAGGGAGCAGCCCACGGACACTTCAGACAAGACCACGTTTTATAAACTTTACACAATGACTTTTCCCAGTAGCAATATGTTCACCTTTCTTTACTGTTCATTTCCACGTTTAATTGTTTGTTTTGATTCAGCCAGTATCGCCAAAGAAAGATTTTAAGTATAAAGTTCTTCTAAAGTCAAGCCACTCTACAAATTTTTTAATGACTTCTAAATTTATCTCACCTCGTTTCTCTAATTATTTTAAGGATCCTAAAACGGACGTGCATCATGAGAAGACTTTTTATTTTCCTAGGGGAGAAAAAAAGTAATAATTGTGTAAAAGAGAGCCTGTCACTGCAGCAATCAGCAAAGGAAAATAGGCCAAGTTCAAGAACATACGAAGGTAAGTTAGAGCTTGTTTTGAAAGAACACCTTTTATTCCATTTTTCCACTCATAATAGAAATTTGCTGCTCTAGAGTTTCTTATTTTAAGTCTGGGAACTAAAGTCTATGTATAGAATATCAATGAAGCGTCTTTTTGCTGTAGTTATTTTTCCATTAAGAGCCATTGACTTACAGAAACATGCATTGAGAGCTATAACATGTTAAAATCAATTTATGTAAGTTGGGTGTGCACAGCTTTTTAGACACAAGTTAGTTTGAATAATTTTACTCATTGCCTTTAAAGTTAAGAATGAGTCATATAAAATTATTTCAGTAAAAGCCACAAACAATAGGCAAGCACAGTGGTGTGCTATGTATGGTTTATAAATAAGAGGATGGAAGCAAAGGGAGGAAGTAGATGAAAAACCAACGGGAAAAGGAGAGGAGGGAAGGGTTAGCAAAAGGAGGTTGAAATGTAAAGTCAGAGAGCCAGACAAAAGCAATAATAAATCCTACAAGGTGGTCAAGGAAGGCCTCTTTGACAAGGTGACATCTGATCTGAGACCTGAATCTTGAGAAGGAATGTTCTCAGCAGAGGACACAGCAAATGAGAGGTCCTTGCAGCAGGAATGCGCATGGCCTAGTCAAGAACAGGAAAACTTGGGTGACTGGAGCCAGGAAGCCAAAGGAACATGAAGGAAACGGTCAGAGAGTCAGACTTAGGCCTTTAAGACATGCAGGGTGGGGGAGGGATGACCTGGATTTTTCTGATAAATGCAATACAAATCCATTGGAAGATTTTAAGCAGAAGGGTGATATGCTCTGCCATACACTTTTTAAAAGGTCATCTGGCTGCTTTGGGGGAAAGGAATTTAGGTAGGAAAGACTGGATGTAGAAAGACCAACTCAAGACTAAGAGACAATAACTGAATCCAGAAAAGAACTGGTGATGGCTTGGTCCAGGGTGATAACATTGAAAATTATGGGAAGTGGTTAGATTAGAAGGATCATTTGGGAGTAAAGCTAATAAGACTTGGTGTTAGATTTGATGTGAAACAGACAATCAAAGATGAATCCTGGGTATCTGGACTAAGCAACTGGGTGGATGGTGGCACCATTAATTGAAATAAATAAGACTAGAAGACAAGTTTTGCGGAGTGGAAGTGGGAATCAAGAGTTAAGTTTTGGCCTTGTTAATTCTGAGATGACTATAACACATCCAAGCGCAGCTGTAGAAAGACAACTGGACATGTGGTCTGACACTTGTTGGCAAGATCTGAGGGAGGCGCACCTTTGTACTTATCACCATACATCATCTCATTTAATCTGGTAACCAACAAATGTGGTGAGGTGCACAGAGTAAATATTATCCCCGTTTTCCAGAGGAAACACTGAGCCTCAGATAGGTTGAGTTTACTAGAGCTGCAGCAACAAGTAAATCACTGAGAATGAAACCCCTCCTCCAAATCTGGTACCCTTGCCACCATGCTGTACAGAAACTGAGGAACACATAGAGTGCAACACGAGAGTGGCTAAGAATAATCCAAAATTAGCATATCAGAAATTTACTATTTTGATTACACAGTTATTGATTTAAAATTTGGGTACCAAAGTCAACTATCGCCATCATTAAGATATTCTATGAGCTATTCATTATCCCTTTTCCGAACTTAGAACGAGGCAAGTGTTTATAAAAATTGTGTAAGACTTTGAAATGGACCAAAAAAAAAAAGATGACTGTGTGGCTTGTCTAGTTGATCTTTTAGGGTATCTCCACCTTTTACTGTCCTTGAGCCATTTTACAATAGCTGCACAAACAGCAATAGTTGTAGAAAACTGATAGTAACGCAAATGACCCTTTCCATAGAAATGCAAATTGTGTTTGGTGGCAACGCAATCGATTATTGCTCTGCGGATTTTGGCCACTGTTGCGTCTATTTGTAAATTCACTTCAGGGTTTCTCGTGGCCTCTGGATGTGTTCTGAATGCTCTTTTGAACTGGTTGTTCACACCTTTTTTGTTCCTTCGTTAATTAATTTGTTAACTAAAATCTTTGACAGGCATTCACTTCTATTTGTCTTAGGGTGATGATTTTAACCCTTTTTAAAAATTATCCTTTAACATAGGTCTACTTTTTAATATTAGAAATTCAGAAGTCCTTTTTAAAGAAACATTCCACCCCCCCCCCCCACCAGCAATTTTAAAGGATTTGTTCTTGTGAAAAGGAAGTACTGACATTTTAGAAACCAATTTTGGAACTTTAGAAATATGAGTCAATTTACCAGCAAATAACTAGTGAGGCTTTTCTGATATTGAACAGAGTTTGTAAAGACATTATGTCTTCCATAGCAGTATTCAAACAATTATCTATGTGGTTTTGAATCTTCTGCAACTGAATGTCAAAACTGTTTGCTACCCAACCAACCCACTACCCTTCACCACTGACACACACATCCTTCTTTGTCAGGGTGAAAACATCATCAGTCTACTTCAGAACACCTCGTCTTTGTTCAATGAAGAGTCGCTTGCGTGTCCCCTTTAGGAACTAATGAACATTTTGCATTCCCACAAAAGCCAACAACTCCTCCCTCCTTGGCATCAGGAACTGGCCACTGAAGATGGAGTTGAAAGATCTGTAAAAGAAGCCCAAATCCAATTGGGGAAAAAAGGCAGAGCCAGAAATTCAAAATTAAAGACCTGTTGGGAAGAACAGGGGTGGGCCTGATCCAAGGTCTCTAAGAAAAGACATCAAGGGTCCCAAAGAGGAATTCAGCAGGAAGTCACTGAGAGTCTGTTTATTGCCTTGGGCTCAATACACGGCCTGAGGCTTGTTGGTGAAGGCTGGGTCTGGCACAGCTTGTGCTAGTAACTCCTAAGAGCATGGCCACCTACTGTGGGCTGCTCCAGGAAAACCCTGGCTAAGCCTATCTGTGTGAACTAAGAATTGTACGCTGGGAGGCCATTCATGGACCATCACCGCAGCCTGTGCAGGGATGGAGAACATGAAGGCATCAACACATAATGGACAAGCATCCACAGGACTGTGCAGGACCAATCTTCAACAGTGACACCATGTGGTAGTAAGGGACAACTGCAATAATGGAGATGGAGCCAATTTCTGGTTCTCTCTATGGCTGACATTTGGAAGCAGAATTGACTGAACCTCTTTGGAGCAAGCAACCCCTCCTCCTCAAGTTTACATACATTTTAGAGGATCCCCTCAAGACTCAGGTATATAGGGGTGTATGTACGTGCAATGAATTAATTGGGAATATGAAAGTGATATTACCACAGTTGTATCTGAAGTGGCTGAACCAGGCTGCACAAGTTACACCATTTCTTCTCGAATAAAATTCCATATTATGTTCCAACTGAACCAGAAGGGAAAATCAAAACATCATAATTGAAAAACAGGAGTTAAATACTTTTTACAGCTTTTCAGCTGCTTCAAGTTGAGTTTCTGCCCCTTCCAAAGGATGGGAGAGTGAAGACAGCAGTAATTATTGTCTATGTTTCAGATTGCCTCTCTCTTGATACAGGTAGGATATAAGCCAGGGGCCCAGCCCCACCAAATCAGACATTCTTCATCCCAGGTCTTCAGACTCAGGCTGCATTCTGGCAATAAGACCAGGACTCAGTGCAGGTGGGCCAATGACCACAGAACTTGGGGCAAAATGCAAGTTATGGAAAACTGTAGTTGAAGACAGCTTTGCTTTTAATGCTGACAGATCTTCTGAGGATAAACAAGATTAGGCTACAAACAGAAGCTTTTGAGGTCTACAAAGAAAGGTCCTAAATAAGTCCACTTTTGAGCCAGCCCTTCAGCTAGGTGAAAGGAGTCCCAAGTCAGAAACCTCAAAATAGACACAGGGGGCTGCCACTGCGGTTTTCACTTCCACAGGACCGAGAGTTGCACTTCCATGCAGATCTCGTGGTTATAGAAAGGGACCCAAGGTGGGAGGGCTGCTGGTCAAGGCTCTCCCCCAGCTCTGCCCACCTGCAGACATAGTCAGGTTGACAGAGGAACTTCAAGGACAGACATTATCCAGAATGAAACTGGCTTAAAGCAAGAAATTCTTAGCAACACCATCACCTGTTCACGCAGACTCAGGGGCCAGCCCAAGATCCGAGTCCCTTTTGTTTTCTTGTGTGTCTTCCAATGGCCTGCTGTCCTCAATCTCTAGAAAACAGAAAGGATGAAGTAGGTACTTCACTCCAGCTTCTCATGTTTTCTTTAATTCCAAGAAGATCTAGATTTTCAGAGAACTCTAGAACTCAAAGCTAGATAAATTTGTAATAATTGAAACAAGTCAAATGCCAATAGTTAAAAATCTTTCTTGAGTTTCTGTCTAGAGTAAAGGGAAACCAGGCTATCCTTAGGATTTTTATCTGCCCTAAATCTATCCAAATGGATATGCTGGGGAGCAGCAGATACAAGCACTTAATCACCAGAAATGTCCTTGACAAAGAAAGATCATAATAGGAACTGAACAGGAAAAGAGAGCAGAAGAGAGAGGGAGGGACTGAGGCAGGATGGCAGAGAGAACGAATTCCTCTCCAGGACAATCATTTAAATTGCACCTTGGCTGGTAGTGAAGGAAAGTCAGGCAGTGCTGCAAATAGGAGCTGAGCAGTCAGAAAGCGCATCCTTTGATCCCTTTGCAGATTCCAACCCAGGGTCCACATCCAGAACCTTCATCCCAACATTCAGAGAAAAAACTAATATGAAATTTATTCTTCTAGATGAATCTGAGACAGCTTCAGTTGTAAGTTCCCTAAAATTAAACAAAATAAAGTGTTGCACAGTGGAGGACCATCAACCCTAACTGGAAAAGAAGAGGCTAGCTGGGTGTAGCAATCACTTTGTAGATCTTGGGTCAAGCATCATGAACGCAGTCCCATTCATTTATTCCCTCCCTCTTTCCTTCCTCCTGCTCTGAGTAGCTGACGCTTTTGTGAGAAACATCTAGTTCAAACAGCTAGATGGAAATGCGGACAGTAAAGCAGCCACAGAGCGAGCCTGAGAAAGCAGCCCCACCCCCAGCTCCCTCAACAAGGGTGGACACTGTTGAAGCAGTTGAGAAGCTATAAATAGTATTTAACCCCTGTTTTTTTCTAATTCAATTTTTTATTATCTCTCCTGAAGCCCAGGTAGAACATAAATCTAAAGTCTGGTTGGGGGCATGAGAAAAGGCTTGAGGACATGGCCAGGACCTTGGTCACTGGGCTGAGTTCTCGCCTGGTGGAGAGGACAGATGCTGCCAATGAGGACAAGAAAAGAGCAGCTCCTATAGGTACTACGTGCCTGCCATTCGCCTGCCTGCAAGAGTGGGATCACCTTGGAAAGCCCCCTTTTAGAGGTGAGAGCACTGAGGACAAGAAAAGAGCAGCTCCTATAGGTACTACGTGCCTGCCATTCGCCTGCCTGCAAGAGTGGGATCACCTTGGAAAGCCCCCTTTTAGAGGTGAGAACACTGAGGCTGAGAGAGGTTAACAGCCGCCCACAGACATCTAGTTGGTGGTGGGTGTGCACACTGGAGGCAGGTCTCTCGGCCATGAGACAATCTGCTTACATGAAGATGTCTAATAAATGAGGAGGGGACGAGGTCAGATGGCACGGGCTGAACCAAAGGGAGTTCCAGAAGAAGGGGATGGGGTATGCAGAGTGCACAGCTGGTTCAGGAAACGGGAGTCCCAGGGATGTCTGGACATGGGGGGTGACGAGGAGGTTAGGGGCCCTTGATGCTCAGTAGCTTGCATGCCTCAATCATTATTTCTTTCCTCCAGGTACCTCGAAGAGGTGAAGTACAAGGACAAGGTTGGCTTTTTTCTCTTGAGAATGTAGCTCAGGTTTGAATTTGTCTTCAAGGCTTACAAACAGCAGGATAAGATTCCAGTTCCCTCGTAGTGTCCACGGTGGGGGTGCCTCAGAGGTCCCCTGACACCTGCCATCAGTGAAGTCCCTGAGGCCCGGAAGTCGGGGCGGAGCCAGGAAGAGGCAGCTTGGACCTAAACACAGCAGCTGCTCTCAGGTCAGCCTCTCAACCAGGAGAACTTGGTCCCGCCCCAAAGGATCAAGAAATGGCAAACCTTCTCTGGGCCCTCAAACTTGAAAAAATGTCACATCTGGCTAAAACAATCAAGAAAGCCCTTCTATGCAACAAACAGAATGTTCCAGAGGGAGAGGATTCCTCCTGCGCTACCCACCTGGAGGTCCTCTGCCGCTTTCAAGAGAGACAAGTGCCCAGGTCAGATGGGACTTCAGATCTCATTGCATCCCCTTTGACATCAGCCCTGCTCCTCAGGCCTGTGGCCATCACTCCCAGGACAGTCCTCGCTCCCCCTCCTGGGAGGGGGCCGAAGCCATGTGGACCCTTTATGGGCAGACAGGCATCTGAGGAGTTTGTGAACTGGCCTCCATCCTAAGGCAAGCTAACGTGGGGGTCCCGGTGGGGTCACCACCTGCACAGGAAACTACTTAGGGACATTTTAATGCCCTGGACAGTCGGGATGCACTTACCTTAGGCAAACTCCTTATAAGGAAACCCCTTTTTAGAATCAAAGAATCACAGGATTTTAGAGATGAAAAGTGCTTGGTGTTTGTCTTGTGTAGTGCCCACCTCAAAGCACACTCCGAGGAATCAAGAGCTCCTGAAAGATACTGCCCGGCAGGGGGCTAGGCAGATTCGCTGGGTGAAAGGACTCCTTTGAACACCGTCCACCAGGCAGAGCAAGGCGCACTCGATGGGAACACACAGACGATGTATTTCCCTGGGCACAAGCTAGCCTCCGAATGCCAACTAACACTGCAGGCCCCGGGGAGGCCCGAGGGAGGGTCTCCTTGCAGCCTGTCCCTGAGCAGAAGTCCCCAACAAGGGTATTGAAAGGGGAGAGGCAAATGACCTGTGCAGATCCGAAGTTCCAGAACTGCGTACTCCCTGCTAAGGAAGTGTGGGATGCCCAGAACTCAATTATAGTCAATCCAATTATTTCAGGCCCAAGCTCCAGTGCCAGGTCAGGGGGCAGATACAGAGATTTCCTGTCCAGGAGGCCCCAGAGACCCCAGTGTGCAGGAAGGGAGGGCCCCGGCAACCAGCCACAACTGCTGAGACCACGCTGGGGCTCTAGGAAGAGCCCACCCTGCCTGGCTCTCCTCAGGGTCCTTGGCCCCACGGCATCCACTCTACTCACTCCCACTGGCCTTGGCTGTCTTCTGGGTGTCCTTCTGTCGGTTCCTCCCCTCATCTACTTTATTCCTGCACCCTCCCCTCTCTTTGGCAAGCCTACTGAAAGGCCAGGGAAGGTGTCCGCCGGGCGCTGGTTCTGGGGAGGGAAAGCCCAAGAGAGAGACTGGAGGGGTGAAAATTCAGCAACTGCTTGATGCGCAGTGCAAGGGGCAGGCGTCAAACAGTGTCCAGGTCTCCAGCCTGGGTCGCACAGGACACAGCGATGCCCTCAACAAAGATGTGGGGGAGCAGGCAGGAGGAGACATCTATGAAGGATATAAAAAGTTAGCATGACAGTCCCAGAACAGCTTGGATCCGAGGCACCTATCTCCCACTTCTGAGCAGAACTGACTCCTTCCCTAAGGGCCATTCTGTCCTTGTCACTGCACCTTTGTGCCCCAGGGCCAAACTACTTCAGAATGCTTCCGGAGCAAGGACATCAAAATAGGTTATAAAGTATATTTTGGGAAGAAAAAAAGGTTAATTCTTCTTTTAGTACTTACAGGGGAAAGCACTGTCTTGATCTGAAGGGAAAAAAAGAAAGATGTTCTAGCCAAAATTGAGTACAACCGTGAAGGCGCCTGAAGCTTGTTTCTCTCTTGACACTGACTTGGCCATCAGTAATGAAATGGGGCATTTTGTAACCTGAAAACTGAAGTGATTATTTAAACACTTTCCCGGGCTGCTGATTTATCTGCCAAGACAGAAATTCAGGGTGGAGGAAGGTAATGAAGCAGACCTGTGTCTGCCACAGGATGCACGTGAGCAGGGCTCGCAATCTTGGCTCTCACCTCCCTTGTGTGTGACATGGGAATATAAGTCCCTATCCTGCAGGGTCTTTGTGAGGCTTACGAAGGCAATGGTGACCATAACAGCTGGCTTTGACTGGGCTGGCCAGGCAGTGGGAGCTATTCCAGAAGCTTTACATGCGTGAACTCAGTCATCGCACACAGCGGCCTCAGCGGTGAGTCCAGAGTCCCCATTTCACAGGTCCTGGGAGCCTCCTGAGGAGGGTGGGAGTTGGTCTCCTGGAAAGCTCCGCACAAGACTATTTTGACGATACAACAGTCTGAAATTATAAGGTGGAACCCAATATTGAGCAAACAAGAAATGAAGTGGAAGGCACGTTCACTGTGCAGGCACAGCGGAAGGATTCCTCTCTGTGCTCATCCCTCTAGGGTAGTTTGAAGACCCAGCATCCCGGACAGACACCACTCGCCTCGGAAACCACAGCGCTTGCAACCTCTGGCCCTCTGACTGCTCTGGGAAATCATGTTTACTGAAATCACGGCTACTTTACTGTCACTTGACTTGTCCCGGCCTCATCCTCACTTTTCTTCTGGATGAGAAGCCCCCTGAAGGCAGCACCGTGTCCCACACGCCTTTGAATCTCCATAATAGGTACCCTGTATTAGATGCTCAATAAATACTTGCTGATTTAAAAAAATGTATTTGAACATATTGAAAAGATTCGGAATGAAAGGAACTAACAAATTGGAAGTTCCTTTGCGAAAAATTCACATCTGCAGTGCAAAGGTTAAACGTCCTAAACGGGGTGAGGCAAAGCTAAAGCTCTCTTTGGAAAATCATTGCATATGTTGCAAACATCTTCCTGTGCATTTGCTCCAGCTGCTAAACTCAGGCAAAAGCAGGCCTGGCGATCTTCTTCTTCCTGGATAACTTGCTCAGGACTGGCACAGAGGAGCCCTCTCTTTGAAAGGGAACCGAATGCAATTAGCAGGGTCTTTTGCAGAAGCTCTCAATGGGCGCCGTCTTTCTGAACAGGAAACGGCATGGCTCCCTTCCCCCTCTGCAGGCTGAGAGCTCCCGCAGCAGGTTTCTAGCTTGCCGGGTAGGTTTGGGGGAAGTCGTGAGGTCAGCACAGGGAAGGAGGAAGTGGAGAGCAGCAAGGAAGTTGAGGTCGAGAGATGCAAAAGGGCCTCCTTGGTTTTCAGACTCAGACCTGCCCTTCACCAGCACCCTGCAGTCTCTCCACAGAGAACCTCGCCTCAGGGCTTCACAGGTGGCTCAGCTTTGACTCAAATCAATGCCAGAATCCAGTGAGAAGAAAGGCTCCACATGCAAATGTCCCTGGGAGACGTAACTAACCTAATTTCTGAGACGTGAATGGCTGATGTCTCTAAGACAAAGATGGGGGAAAAAGGAGAGAAAGGGCGTGGGTGGCTCCATTGGGCACAAAGAAGGCAACATTATCACCTCACAGTTGGGTCACAGGCCACAAGGGAGTGCCAACCACATGTCCACAAGTGAAACATGTGGACCCTCCCAGGCCCTGGTGGTCCCACAGCTCCTTTGCCATTTTGCCATTTGTCTTTTTGGGGTACCATGCCAAACTATCAACCCAAGGCGTTACTGCAATGACGACACTGCTTAGGATTCAAAAGACCAGAGTCCTGGTCTCCCTCTGTCCCACGTAGTGTGTGAATTGGGGTAACTCACATCATCTCTCTGAGCCTCAGTTTCCCTATCCGTCCCACGAGCTAGCTGCATTTGAAGCTCAATAAGGCTCCTTTCAACAACAGTACCCTTTATTCCGTGATAGAAATCCTGGCATCGTTAGAATCAGCTTTCCCAAAAGACCCATCATGCTGGCTGATTTTTGGTATCAGTTTGACTGGATCACAGGGTGCCCAGAAATTTGACTAAACATTATTCATGAGGGTGTCTTTGAGACTGTTTCCAGATGAGATGAGCAGTGGAATTGTGGACTCAGTAAAGTAGATCACCCCCTCAATGCGGGGGCATCATCCAATCCCTTGAGGGCCTGAGTAGAACAAAAAGATGGAGGAAGGAAGAACTTGGCTCTTTCTGCCTGACTCATGGGCTGGGACATTGGTCTTCTCCTGCCCTTGGGGCATCTGCTTCTCAGGCCTTCAGACCAAGACTGGAATGCACAAAATCTGTTCCCCTGGTTCCCAGGCCTTCGGACTCAGACTGAACTACACCACCAGCTTCCCTGTGTGCCCAGCTCCCAAAGGCAGATCGTGGGTCTGCTCAGCCTCAAGAACCGCATGAGCCAATTCCCTATAATAAATACCTTCCTATAGATTTATGTGTATCCTGTTGGTTCTGTTCCTCTGGAGAACTCTGACTAACACACCCACCAAGAGATTCATGGTCCAGATGACCCCACGAGGGGGTTTCAATTGTCTTCATGAGAATGAGGACAACTTCTTGCATGCCACTCTAGAGACGCTGGAAGAACTCTGCCCTTGTGAGCCATGGCTGCAAAGTGGAGACTTGGAAAAAACTAACCCTTCCTCCTCTCCCTTCCTTCCTTCCCTCCCTTCACATTTCCTTAGGAATTCTGGATTATAATCCTACAGCAGATTCTCCATCATTTCCATACAGAATGCTCAGTATTTGTAACCTAATGAGGCTGAATCAACCCAGAAATTGAGCTAGGAGGTAGGATGTCAAGTCCACACCTCTTGGCACAAAAAGAGACAGGCTTCTTCAGACTAGCTGAGAGAAGGAGAAAGGCAAGGCGAAGTCTTGACGCCCCATCCCAGGGCTCAGGAGACTTATTGCGTGAGCCGCCCGCCCTGAACAGTCTAAAGCACCTGTTCTGGTGTGAACCAACGGCTTCTCCAGGAAAAGAAAAAGAATTCTATCTCATCCTGTTGGAAGGTGTGCTCCCTTCCTCACAGCGTCCTATCCGAGTCTATCCGTGAATTCCTGTTATAGTTCATTTAGGGTAAAAAAATCATACAGCAGGAAGTTGAAACGCCCTTTGTTCCAGCCCAGAGGACACTGGTGAAGGGAGCGCTGGCTTCTAAAGGCCCAGCCCAGCCCAGCCGTCCCGGCTGCCGCTCAGGTTGGTGTTAGGCATTAATGTTCTACAGCGATATATAGTACATGAGCAAATACAGGACTTTTATTGTCTGCCTCCCTAAATCTGTCCTGCTATAACTTAAAAAAGAAGTTACAGCATCTCTATAAAACTATTTGGTTTTAACTAGGTTGTTAAATTTGTTTGCTGAGGTCAGCTGTAAGGCGTTAAGAATTTCAATAGCACAGGGTGTCAAAGATAAACACTCCAGTCAGTGTGTGGCAGTGGATGAGATTTATTTTGCAAACTTGGCCAACTCCAGAAAGGGGATTATACGTTTTAGGAGATAGGGCGCCGTCCTGTTACTGATGTTCATTTAGATTTTTTTTTTTTTTTTGAGACGGAAGGGCATTAAGCCGCTTCATAAATGTTAACAAAAGTTTGTTGCAAAGCATAAGCCCCAAAGTAGGGAGGAGGGGGGGTCAGCTGGCAGATTGTGTCCCCAGGTGTGGCCTGTGCCTACCTGGGGAGAGCGGGCTCCTGTATTACATACACTGTCTGCTTTCATGCTTCCTAAAGAATCAGGAAACGTGTAGAATCGGCCCATCCATACTTTTAATTTTGTTTCTCACAGTAGCTGTATATTTGGTGGCGGCTAAGATATTCGGATGCTAAGTCAATGATTTTTTGCTCCTCCTTTGACTTATATTTGTGACATAGTAGCCATTGCAAGGATGCCAAACCCTTAGAGCTATTTCTTTAGAAAAGTAAGAAGAACTATGAGCATATCAAATTCATTTCTAAAAATTATTTTATTTAAACCAGTGGTTCTCAACCAGGGCTAATTTTGCCCTCTGCCCCCAGGAGACATTTAACAATGTCACTTTCGGTTGTCGCTCCTGGAGAAGGGGAGATATACTGGCATCTAATGGGTAGAGGCGGGGATGCTGCTAGACATGCTACAAGGGACAGGACAGCCCCCACAACCAGGAATCATCTGCACAGACTGTCCAGGCCTGAGGGCAAGAAACTCTGATACGCCAATCACGACCTCTCCTCATAGAGGATAAGAGGTACCAGTTCTCTGTACCTGAGTGCTCTGAACACACCGGCACCAGCTGAGCTTATCTCATTTAATCCTGCCTCTGTCAGAAATGTTCTCTTCTGATATGACCTGAAAGTTAGGGTTCTACAAAATCCTAGTATGATCAAAAATTGTCAACGACCTCAGTGTCCCCAAATCCAATCAAAGATGTTTCGCCCTCATCTCACTTAACTCCTGGGCAGCACTCAGCCCTGCCCGCCACGTTCCCACCTGGGAAACCCTCTCTGACTCCATTCACCTGCCACCTCTCTCATGTCACCTCCTCTGCCATCTCCACAGAACCTCCCCAAACCAGTCACCACAGGGGTCCTCAAGGCCCGAGGCCAGCTCCTCTCTCCTCCACTGCTGGGCTCTTTGCTGGGAAAGCTTGGCCACACCTCAGCCTCAACCACTTCCCAGCATGGACAACTCAGAATGCAGGATTCCAGCCCGAAGCTCTCTGTATTCCACACCCCTCTGACTGCCTGGCTCTCCTCTCCTTAGGACATCTCGAAGGCAACTCAGACCAGGGCCTGAAACGTACCCTGAGTCCGTAATCTCCCTCCTAGACCTGTTCTATTCCAGCGCTCCCTGGCTGGCTCGGGAATGACCCCCATTTACCCTGCTGTGGGTGGAGCCTGCAGGTCATTCTTTACCCTTTAGTCTTCCCAACGGGCTGTAACCAAACCGCCACCCAACCCTGTGGTTAACTTCCAAAATACTCTCAAATCCATCCACTTCTCCTCAATCCCTATACCACGCCCTTGCCCAGATTGCCACTCTCTCTACCCTGGACCACTGCGGTAGACGCTCAGCAGACGTCCCATACCCACTCGGCTCTCTCTGACCTGTGGCCACAGGGATCCCACCAAATGCACGTGGAGTCATGATGGGACGCTCACCTCAGCCTGCCTGCATACTCACACACGTGCACACACAGGAACGCATACTGCTTGCAGCCCATCACCAGCTTTCCAGTGCTCTTAAGGTAAAACACAACTTGTGAACTTGGCGTACAAGACCCTCTGTGTTCTGGTCCCTCTCATTCACCCTCTGCCCTCCAAGCACACAGGCCTTGCAGTCCCTCACTGTCGCCTCACTCCCTCTGACCACAGGGCCTTTACCTGCGCTGCTGCCTCTGCTGAAAATACCCTTTCCTCGCCACACCCCACTCGGCTGTTCCTCGTTGTCCTTCAGATATCAGCTCCGCATCCCCTCTCCTGGAAGCTTTCTCGCTCCCCGCACCTGTAACATCCTCTTAGAGCACCTGCTCCAGCCTCTCTAAGCACTGCTCAGTTGCGATTTTACAGGCTTTACTTGTGTCATTGTTTGGTTCTTTTATCTCCATTGACTACAAGCAACTTGAGGGCAGAAGAACTGAGACCTTAGAGATGCGAAATAACCTGACCAGGGCCCGCGAGGAAAGGCACGTGCCATCTGACCCCAAAGGCTGCCGTGCTCTTAACGGCTGACTGTTCCACGAATGGAATTGCAGTTAAAATCCTATAAATATCCAAACTCTGGTTTTATCTAAGTATCACCTAAACAACCATTAGGCAAATATTTTAAATACAACGAATGAATGAATGAATGACTCATCCTCCCTTTTTACCCTCTTCAGATATTTGATCACCTTCTATGGTTTTTAAAATTTAAGCACTGGCTCCCGGTGGAGACACATCCCACTTTCAGGATCTTCCTTCTCCTGCAGCCCTGAGCCCCCCTTGCAGCATGGGATGTTGAGCGGATGTTATCCTTCACTCTGCGGTCAGTCACCGGAAAGGCTGTTTCTGAGTCTGGCTTTTTGGGGCTCTCAGCGTTTGTTTGGAAGTAAGGAAGCTGCTCGGCCTCAGGGCAGGCCGCCCCTCCTCTAGCACTGGACTGACCATCATGAAGGCCTTTCTGTGTGTCAGTTTTACAAGGAGAAATGCTTTTAAAATAAGCCTTCCAGTGTCCCTCAATGAGAGTAACCAGCAGCCAGTACTCACGCTACACCTGAGAACATGGACAGGCTCACCGTGAGAGCATGTTGTTTCCATCGTGGAAAAGTGTAAAACCTCGGAAATAGACACTTAGTAAAGGAATAGGATGAAAAGGAAACACAGCTCCTAAAATGGAGCACACAGTCGTCACCCCTTATTTGTGGGGGATACGTTCCAAGACCCCCAGTGGATGCCTGAAACCGCGGATAGTACTGAACTCTGCATGTACTAGGTTTCTTCCTATATATACATAGCTATAATAAAGTGTAACTTATAAATTAGGCACAGTAAGAGATTAACGGTAACCAATAATAAAATAGAACAATTATAACAATATACCATAATAAAAGTTACCGCGAATCTTAGCAACCTCAGTATACCATTTTTGTTTTCTTTCCTTAAGTTGAGAACTTTCACTTTTTCACTTAAAGGAAGCACTTTAGGGCTTCTCTTTGGCATATCCAAATTGCCGGCATCACTCGTCCTGCGCTTTGGGGCCATTATGGAGTGAAATAAGGGTGACTTGAACCCAAGCACTGGGATACCTCGGCAGTCGATCTGATAACCCGGACGGCTAGGAAGTGACTAACGGGCAGGGAGCATACACAGTGTGGATCCACTGGACAAAGGGGTGATTCCCATCCTGGGCAGAACAGAGCTGGACCGTGAGAGATTTCATCAACTACTCAGGATAGTGCACAACTTAAAACTTATGAATTGTTTATTTCTGGAATTTTCCATTTAATATTTTTGGATGGCAGTTGACTGCGGGTAACTGAAACCGTGGATAATGGGGGACTATTGTACAAGAAAGTTAATCAAAGGCAGGATACTCAAGAAAATGTAAATTCTACGGTTTCAATGGGAAACATAATGTGTGTCAACCATCCAGAGACCAACCCAAAATACAGCCCTTCATTGCAGTGGTGAGGTAATAAATAGGAAGCTTTGTTCTAATTTTTCGTCTCTAAATTTAGGTTCATTGCAGTACAGAGCTCAACATCTTAAAATGCATGCCAAGGCGGCTTTATGAAATTTTAAGCAGACTTTATTCATTTTGTTCTGTACTTAAAAATATGAGATATATTCTGCATAGTGCGTAAATTACATTACCTGTTCGGTAGGAAATCAGTCTTAAATTATTTGTTTCTGGGACCACAGTTCAATCCTGTTTAATTGCTTTGAAAGCAACGCAGAAAGCAGAGCTGGGCTGTGCGCTCTGTTCTGTGAACCAGATGGAACTGCAGGAGATACGGGGGCTGACGGGTCTCAGTTTTAGGGCTTGTGTGACATTCCCAGGCTCTGCAGAGTGGGAATTAGCAGACCCTCTGAAAATAGACAAGCCACTTAGGCCCTAAGTCATATTGCCTACCCACAGATCTTTCTCCTCTCACCTATTTTCCCTGCTTTCCCCCTCAGCACACAGGAGGAAGCTGCTGGCAGAATCTTTCTTTCAAACAGAGTCACCCAGACCCCGGGTGGAAGCTCAGCTCTGCCTCTGGGCAGTGGAAGGATCAGTTCACTTTCTAGAGAGCCATTTCTGCAACAGGAAGTTGGGATCATGACAGTGGCCTCGCCAGGCCGTTGGTAGGACTTAATGAGGGGACCCAAATGCAGCTCTTAGCACAGTGCCTGTCAGGTCCACCAGCCACCACCTTTGGTCACTTCTCTCAACTCCAAATTCACCTCAAGTCTATCCAACAATAATTTGCTGAACCGTCACCTCCCTAGACCAAAGCTCTCCTCTTATCCCTCTCTCCCCGGGTTCTCCTACAATCTCATGTCTAGTGGCCAACAGGCCCATGAAAAGATGTTCAACATCACTAACTATCAGGGAAACACAATCAAAACTACAATGAGATGTCACCTCACTCCTGTCAGAATGGCCATAATTAACAAGACAGGAAATAACAAGCATTGGAGAGGATGTGGAGAGAAGGGAACCCTCATACACTGCTGGTGGGAGTGCAAACTGGTGCAGCCACTATGGAAAACAGTATGGAGATTCCTCAAAAAATTAAGACTAGGGGGGCCAGCCGCATGGCCGAGTGGTTAAGTTCGCGTGCTAGGGCCTCAGCAGCCCGGGATTTCGCTGGTTCATATCCTGGGCGAGGACATGGCACCGCTCATCAGGCCATGCTGAGGCAGCATCCCACATGCCACAACTAGAAGGACGCACAACTGAAAATATACAACTATGTACTGGGGCTGAGCAGGGGGGAGCTTTGTGGAGAAGAAAAAAAAAACCAAGATTGGCAACAGATGTTGGTTCAGGTGCCAATCTTTTTTTTTTTTTTTTTTTTTAAAGATTTTATTATTTCCTTTTTCTCCCCAAAGCCCCCCGGTACATAGTTGTATATTCTTCGTTGTGGATTCTTCTAGTTGTGGTATGTGGGACGCTGCCTCAGCGTGGTTTGATGAGCAGTGCCATGTCCACGCCCAGGATTCGAACCAACGAAACACTGGGCCGCCTGCAGCGGAGCGCGCGAACTTAACCACTCGGCCACGGGGCCAGCCCCATCAGGTGCCAATCTTTTAAGAGAAAAAAAAAAAATTAAGACTAGGACTACCATATGATCCAGCTATTCCACTGCTGGGTATTTATCCAAAGAACATGAAAGCATGAATGCGTAAAGATACATGCACTGCTATGTTCATTATGGCATTATTCACAATAGCCAAGACTTGGAAGCAACATAGGTACCCATCAAGGGGCAAACAGATAAAGAAGATGTGGTATATGTACACAATGCAATACTACTCAGCCATTAAAAAGGATGAAGTCTGGCCATTTGTGACAACATGGAAGGACCTTAAGGGTATTATGCTAAGCAAAATAAGTCAGAGGGAGAAAGTCAAATATCCTACAATCTCACTCATAAGCAGAAGATAAAAACAACAACAAACAACGACAAAGAGACAAAGATTGGATTCGTGGTTACCAGAGGGAAGGGGGGAGGCAGGAGGATGAAAGGGGGGATTAGGCACATATGTGTGGTGATGGATTGCAATTAGTCTGTGGGTGGTGAACATGTTGTAATCTACACAGAAATCAAAATATAATGATGTACACCTGAAATTTGTATAATGTTATAAACCAATATTACTGCAATAAAATAAAATAAAATTTTTTTAAAAATCTCATGTCTAAGGACTCTTCTTGCCTTCTACATACTTCAGGGTACAGGACCAGAATCACAGTGAGCGCTCCTAGATGGTAAAGATGTCGAAGTCGCCAGAATCAGCTCCTCACATGTCAGGAAGCAGCTCTTCTCTCCAAGAAAATAAGGTTCATCAGAAAATAATATCCACAGTGATGGTCCCCAAATGCCACTTGGGTGTATATTCTCATACAAGGTTCTGCACCCAAATTATGTTTTTTCAAAAAGGCAGTGTTGGGGCCCACCCAGTGGCATAGTGATTAAGTTCATGCATTCCACTTCAGCAGTCTGGGGTTCACAGGTTCTGATCCCAGGCGCGGACCTACACACTGCTCATCAAGCCGTGCTGTGGCAGTGTGCCACGTACAAAACAAAGGAAGATTGCCACAGATGTTAGCTCAGGGACAATCTTCCTCACCAAAAAAAAAGGGGGGAGCCAAGTTTCTGCTACTAGATAATGCAATATCTTAGGCAGTCACAGAAAAGATCTGGGCAAACATGTCCTATGGAAGCTCCCTCCCAATTCCTGCAGATGGAGCCAGGGAGGAAGGGGAATGGGGCGCATGCGCACTCTCCTTAAGAGCCCCATTGTACAGCCTGGATTCCCAGATGCACAAATGGAAGGGGGAAAGGCTGGGACGGGAAGAGTGGGGAAAGAAGCAAGGACTCACATCTACCATGGGGGAGGGAAGGCGGGTGGGAGGAAACCCACCAAAAGACACTGCCAGATCCCAGGTTTATCGTGCAGCTGCCCTGAGCCCGCCCTTCCAACCCCACAGACTCCACAGCCCTTTCTAGCAGTGACGGCTGACACTGCGAGTGGCCTGACTAGGTCTGAGGACACACCCAGACACCTTGATTTTTCCTCTTCCCTTGACTCAAAATCTAATTTTTCCTTTCCTTTTAGAACTTTGAATGATGCTATCACTGAAACTTCTAACGATAGGCACCTCCCAGTTCACAGACTCTGTCCGGATGACCTGAGGGAATCACGGCCCATTCATTCAGGACCATGTCATTCACTGGCTGTGAGTGACGGTTGCCAGGACTCCCCAACGACATCAAGCCAGGTTAGAATTCAAAACTAAGTGAAAAAGCAATATACGATATTCTATCAGCACCAAGATTGCAAAGATGTAAAGTCTTGATGGATGGGGGGTAAACCAGCTATGAGGCGGAACAGTAGATGCCTTAGGAGGGCGGGAGAGCGTGTTTCTCCTTGTTGAATTTTACATTGCACTTGTAATACTTTCTCGGGTCAAAGTTAACTGTGAAAATTCTAAGTGGTCCAAAAAGACCCTGTCCTAAAAGTGCATTTGTTTGTTGATATTTTTCATTTCAGACTGTAATGTCCCATGGAAAAATTAGAAGACATGGTTCATCTTCCAGGCTACCTCACAAATGTCCTCTTACTCTGACTACATTGATTTAACAGTATTATGGATCAGCCTGGAAACAAACCACAGGATGGGTTTTTCACCTTGATTTCTTAGGAATGTCATTCTCCAACTGTGAGCTCCACCTCCCGCAACTGCAGACAGGGCAGACACACACAGTTTGGGGGAAGCCGAGCTGGCTGGTTTCTTGGGGCCTTGGCTGAAAGAGGGGTTATCTGCAACCCACAGGGAGCAGGGCTGGAAGGCAGAGTGCAACCAGAAGTTCTGTGGACTGGAGAGGACTTATTGAGGACAGGAAAGTGCACGGAAACCAGAGCACCCAGTAAGGGGCCTGATGCAGACTTGGGTTTGAAAGAAGCCAAGCAGAGAGGAGAGGAGGGGGCTGCCTGAGAACAAGGAGCGGGGCTGGTAAATGATAGCTGCTCTGGACTCTGCCTGAAAGTGAAGCCCTCTTGCCTGCCCTTCTAGCAAAACCTCAGCATGTGCATCTGTGCATTTGGACCCCAAAGATCCTGGAGCACCCCACCCTGTGTCTGGGCCCCTGCCCTCTCCCTGCAGTGAGGACAGAGGCAGGGCTGCCCCATTCCTGAACTGGGGATCCAAATGCAGCGCCCACTGGCTGCCCACAGACAAGAATACAGGACGACGCTACAACCAGGACTTTCTTTCATCTTCATGCATGGCCTGTCCACAGAGGGACTCAGGGGCTCTGGGCCTGCAGCCACCCACCCACAGAGTTCAGTCATTTCTTGGAAGCGAATGTGCGGCCAAGTATGCATACGAGGAAAGAGGCTATTGTCTTTCACATCCACAGCAGTCACCACTCTCAGCGACAGGACCCCTGGGCGAGCTGGCCAGGCGGGGCCATTGCTCCAGGTGGGGAGGCTGCACCCCTGAAGCTCCCTGGCACTCCCTGGAGAGAGAGGTGACCTCGGCCCCAACCGCGGTGCTGGAGAAGGTCTCCCTTCAATGACTGCAGACTCACTTTAACCACAAGCTTCTCCCTTCCTCCACGACTCTCACAAGCTTGTTTCAGTATGTTGTTCGGACACCATTTAGAGAAAGCTTAAATTCATTAAAGCAAATCTCCTCCCACCTGCCCCTCCACCCAGGTTCCCGGTTGTGTGCCAACTGGCAACTGTAAATCATAATTTCGCCCAGAGTCTTTCATCACTTGTCCTAGAAGTAAGCGGCCCTGTTGCCTGTAGGTCCCTTGGTGATCAGCACATTCTTGAATGGGCAGCCTCTCTGAGTCAGCTCATAACGAAATTCCCAAAGAGGGCAGAGACATCCAGGGTCTCCGCTCAGCATCTGCTGGTTGGAAGCTTCATCTCAGTCTCCCTTTCTAACGTATATTCTGCTCTGCCGTTTGGCTCAGACGTCATCTACTTGGAGTAGACGGAGAGGAATAAAACAGCCAATGACTGTTGACCCGACACTGGGCATCTGGTGTGAAACCCGTGTGCTCTTCCCACTGAGACTAGCCCTGGATCCATCACTTTGGAAGCAACCCAAACTCAGTTACTCACTTAACCCCAATACCCAGCATGCCTGATGATGGAAATCAGAAGGGAAAAGGAAAATCTTAGGGGAGTACCCAAGAGGGAGACTAATTATAGCCCTAAAAGTTCAAAAAGAAATTGGCCCAGGCTTCTCTTTTCAATGAAACAACAACGTTTGCAGTGCTGGAGAGCGGCTTCACAGCACCAGTGTGTCTGGGCTCTCCGTCAATTAAATCACAGTTTGACCAACAATGTCAGAAACCAGGCCTACGAGAAGAAGTAAAAGGAGATCCTCTCCCTGGCAGCAAATTCTCACACTGGAACTCCATTAAGCATTCCTTCCACTCCTTGCCCATTGTGCTAAGGCCACATCCATTCTTCCAGCCTGATTGTGCTGGTTTGACCATCTCCTCTTACTTCTCCCCCTTCTGTTTCTTTTCTGAGCATGCCCGTCCTTTGCTGTCAATTCCAGCCCTTTTCCCCTCTCCAGGATGAGTAGCATCAGTGGGCGAGGCAGTAAGGATGGGTAAGCACCTTTCCCCTCCGGGCTCACAAAAATGTCGTCTTTGATTAGGGGTGAATTATTTTAAACTTGTGTTTGAGCCGAAGTCTTTGCTATAAGTGGCCCCAGTTTCTGAAGCTAGCCTGTGAGGCTGGCCATCCACTGCCTTTCCACCTCATGAGCTCTCCCAGGCCCTGTCCCTCACGGGCCCCTCCCTCTGGCCCTGCCATGCCATCCACCTCCCTCTCTCTGTCCCCAGCCCAAGCTCATGTCCAGAGGCTCTAGGCTGCTGGTCTGGCCACATTCCAGGACTTCCTATGGCCAGCCTCATGCTGCCACTCCTCTGTCGTCCACTTCACTTGTATTCATATTCTCTATCTCCTCCGTCTGACACCCACCGTCTTGTCCACAGCAGTGAGCAGTCTGCTCACACAAGCTTATGTTCAAAGTCATCACTCCCACTTTCAGTTTTCCCCGTAATCAACAATTCACTAAAAGTAATTCCTGGGCCTCACAATAGGAACTTTTTCTATGAGCTGCAGATTTTGCCACCTCCCAATTTAACCGAAGTGAACTTCCCAACCCCTAATTGTCAAAAGAGAGCGGAATTTGATTTATACAGTTATGTTAAATAAGATTCCAGTGACAAGGCCAATTCAGGTGATTGGAAAAAGGTAAAATTGAGTCAAAGTTCTACAGGCGCAACACTACAAATTAGGAAAATTCACAGTGGAAAGTCATTCTCAGGCTGCTCTTTAATCCTACCATCTCCTTACTGTACTGGGGACGCGTACTTAGACTATAAAGCCAACGAGACCTCTCGTTTCTATCCTTACAAGGTTGCCCATTTACCTTCGAAAAGCCATACTAATCAGTTAACGTGACTATCGAGGGAGCCTTTTATATAGACTTTTGATGTGTGTAAACTGAATTGCCAACGAATCCCAGGATGGACTCAAGAAGTCAGCAGGATCTCTCTCTGCCGGATGTCATCGTAACAGAAAGTCACCTAAAAAAAATCTCCAGCATGTAAATTACTTTAAAATCAAGCAGGGCTGTTTTACATTTTGAAGATAATAAGATTAACCAGAAGGAACTGAGAGAGAAAACCATTGTCAAGCCCAAGTGAAAAACGCTCAAAAACTATAACCATGAGAGAGCTGAGTCATCTTTGACAGAATTTCAAGGCCCCATGGAAGTCCCCCAGCACCATCATAAGAGGGGGTCACATAATTCTCTTCTTCCATGAGCCAATCAATTACACCCAGCCCTTAGTGACAGGCGTCATCAGGCCGAGTTGAAAACACTGTCACGCAGAGTAGGAGACACCGCCCTTCTTTGATTTTGGGGGCGTGCTTTATCACAGCTGCGTTAAACTAACCAGAAATCACATCAGACAAGGGGGAGACACATTGGATGGCTTCTGACATGGGGTACAGAGACGAGTGGGGAGATTTCCAAAAAAAATGTTACGAAGATAGATGAGTTTCATCTTCAAGATCATCTTTCTGTTCTGAAAACCCAAACATCAATGTCCTAGGCCCAGAAAGTAAAACTGACAACGAATAGGATGTGAAACCAGCCCGACTACTACTTGTATTTCGCCATGATGCTAAAAGAAAGTGCAGGAAGTTAGGCAGCTCGATGATGTTTAAGGTCTCTCAGACGAGATCGCCAAGTTCTAACGATCATACTCAAATGTTGTTAGCAACAATAGAAAGCACAATCTAAACATGTGATTTAGGAAATTTTTTTAAAATGCATTTGGGGTTCTTTTGAGAGTCCTGAAATTTCCATAGCAGCTGCATACTTCAGTCCTGGTGGCATTTGGGGAAACACTTGTCAAATCCATATTTGAAGCCAAAACTGCCTGTGTGAAAACAATTTTTTTCCCTATTGTTGAGTGAAAATTCCATGAGCAAAAAATTCTTGCATTGTGTCCAGCAGAAGTACGTGTTTCCACTGAAAATATTACCCTAATGAGCTTGCTTGTAATGTTTACATTGGAAATAAGCAACAGGAATACACTCGCTCTCTCCCTTTCTTTTTCTCTTCTCCTACCTCATCCTCCACTCCTAGTGAGCAAGTGCGAGCAAACTGGCAGACAGTCAACAATGACAAATGCAATTGCTCTCCTCTGGGTCACAGGGAGGCCTCTAGATATCACCCTACATCTGCAACACACCCCTTAGCTCCCCCATCGTGTGTCCTCTTTAAGGAAGAGCTCAGAAGGTTCTGACTTGTAATTGTGGCAAAAGCTTTTGGCACCGCCTATTTGCAGACTCCAGCCCAACTGGCTGAAGTAGTCTTTGCTCATTTACCAGCCAGTTCAGGTCTCAGCTGCAGTTTTCAGCTTTGATCAAAGCTGAAGCTCATATCATCACAACATCATGTGTGAGCCTGGGTCTGGAAGACCAGGAAGCAGCAGAGAGGGGACATGGAGCAAGGCTGGGCCACCTGCTCCCCATTAGGTTGAGATGAAAGGGTGCAGCTGGCTGGCCCAGGGAGAATGGGGTGTGCACGGGGGTGGGCAAGAGAAGATTGGCGAGGGGTTTCCAGGGCCTGGAACCCCATCCCTCCTTGCTGCCACTTACGTGCTTCCACTGAGCGCCAGGTACCGGACTTGGCACTTAGAGGAGAATAAGAACCCAGCCCTCAACCCAGCCTCACAGTCAGGGCATCCCAGACACACAGAGACACAGCTAATTCTAACCGATGTCAGGCGGAGGAAGGCCCAAACGGGGAAGCAGTAAAGACCTCTGGGAATAGAGAGAGAGCGAACAAAGAAATATCAGGAGGCAGCCTGCAAGGATAGCGGTGTTGCAAAACCATCCAGAAAGGGGAAAGTGAAGGGAGAAAGCAAAGGCTTCCAGGACCTTTTCTCCCTTCATTCAAATCCATCTATAGAATACCTACTAATACAATTATTTATTAACCACCTACTACATGCAAGACACACAAATAAATAAAGTATCGGTTCTGCCCTCCAAGATATCAAGACAAAAACACAACTGACTGTGGAAAAGAGTTGGTGATAAGTTATTCGGTCCCACAAAGCCCCCAGGGGAGCGTAGGGAGAAGCTGCCTTTGCAATGAGCCTCCAAGGCAAGCGGGATTTCAGTAGCCAAGATGGAAGGTGAGTTTGGGCAGAACTCTTGGGTCTTAAGAGAGAATAAAGGCAGGTACAGAGCTTGCTTCCATGGACTGCTGGTTTGAAGGAGGAAATCTCATGGCCTGAGGGCAGCACTCCCCTGAGCAGCATTCTGTGCTCTCTTAAGACGAGGGGTATCTGGAGCTGTGGCCTCTGTCCTGCAAAGAGGGCATCAGCATTCAGCATTTACTGGGGCAGCAACCAGACCAGGAACCCGGGGGAGTGCCAGGCAAGAGAGATGGGCTCTACCCCACGGGCTTGCACAATTGCCTCTCAGCTTTCATCAGGGCACTTCCTTTTCAGAATCCTGCAGGGCACCTCTGTCCTTCTACTCTTCTCCTCTGAATGCCTCAAACTCCAAGCCCAGCCGCCCACCTTTCTAACATGCTGCGCAGCCCTGGGCAAGCTATTTAACTTCTCCTTGTCTCAAATGCCCCCTTTGTAAAATGGGAACGATTAAGAACAGTATTTCTCATAGGGTCCTACTGAAGATAAAACAGGCGCATGACTCATAGGACACTGAGCACAGCTGAGTCCTCACAAACTTTAGTTATTATTACTTATATTTCATTACTAAGTGAGTTCATCCACACCCATGGCTCCATCATAATTTATAAGCGGATAAGCTTTCAGTCTATATCTGCAGCTCATCTCTCTTTCCTCGTGACCAGCCCTGAAAATCCAACAGCCTGTGGACATCACCCGGTAACTCCCACAATTCCGACAGGCACCTCAAATATTTCAGACCCGTCTAAAACGGAATTCAGCGACTTCCTTCAACCTTTCCTCTTTTCTCCCTGATCTGGGTGAATAACATCCAGCAGTTACCCAAAAGAGAATTCGGACGGTCATCCTAGACTTGCCTCATTTTCCATCCAATAAACAGATCTGATTTACTCAAAACTTCTTGGTGGGTGACCTCCTCTCCACTCCGGCTCCCATCGCCTTATCATTTTTCATCTGTCCTTCCCCTCTGCCTCCAGGCTGCTTCCCCTCTGATGGTCTCCCGACAGCCAGCTCACAAGTGTAATCCCATCACCCTGCTGGGTAAACCCTCCCAGGGCTCTCATGGCCCTCCAGAACATCTATACTCCTTCCATCAGCATCTAAGGCCTTTGATGATCTCTCCTGCTATCCAGCCTCATCTTCATGAATGTGTGCTTCACACACTTAGCCCAGAGCAGGCTCTCAATAAACACCTGTGGAATGAATGAATGAATGAATGAATGAATCCTCCATAGGTTTCCCGTAAGAACCTTTCCTCTGGCCACTCTGAACTTTTTCTGATTCCCGAGGCATGTCATCCTGGAAGACAGGCGTTGGCCGGCCCTCACCTCCTGCAGCTGGCTGCCTGCTTGATCCTCTGCTTCCCAGGACCTCCCCAGCTGAGACGGGGGTCCCTCTGTGCCTTCAGGACCCCCAAGTCTGTTCCCCTTCAGAGACTATTCCCTGAGGGTCAGTTCACTGCTGGTCATCCCCACTCATCTCAGAGCTCCCTGAAGTTCAGAGTCATTCATAATTATCTAGAAGTCTCTGGAATAATGCCTAGGACTGCCTGGTCTAAAGTAGGCATTGCATTAATGATTTATTATCCCGCAAATGAATGGATCAAATGCCAACCATGTAGAATAAACAATACTCGCAAAGAGAGAAGTCAATGTGGCATCTCTTTTTTTCCTTTTGGCTTTATTTCTGTAGAACTTTCCAGTATATGCCACCTACTGTCTCACAAGAATAGAATAGACCTTAGTTTCCCCTCCTTTTTTCTGCCAGACTTACCTCCTGCTGCTGCATTGACAGCATTTTGGAAGGTCTACCTTTCCCTCAAATTTCTCATGGTGATTAAGGACTATAATTGCCGCTGAATGGTCCAGTTTAGCGCAGAGAAAGCCAACCAACATTCACCAGTGGACTTTAAAGGCTGACGGGTGAAACAGCCAAGAAAAGTTCATTCAGCGCGGAGCCATAAAAGCGTGGGGGAAACTCCCTCAGGCCCTGCAAGAGCAGGCCTTTGTGATGCAACGTTCCTCACGGAATCTGCGGAAATTGCATCCTAAAACTGCAACAGACGGCGGGATAGAATAACAAGCTCTGTTATCACATCCCAGCGACACACAAACGTTGCTCATGCAAGGAAGAGCTCTGGAGAGCCACTTGTCAGGCAGGCTGCCCGGACACACCCCAACATCCGGACATTCTCAACCCCCCTCAATACTGCTTCAAAGATCCTGCACAGCATAGGCGTTCAAGGGCACGAGAAACAGGCGAAACACACCTCCCTGTTCTAAGTTTACAGTTGAAGCCTGGTCAAGAGACGCCAAGACTTTTTGACATTTTGGTTTTTTCTAAAGGATCAAGGGGTAACAAATGTGGTCACTATACCATGCATGACTTTGAAATGAATGGGATTATTTTCCCACACAGGACCAGCTGTAAAGATGCATCTTGGAAAATGCAGAGTAAACGCAATGTGTAGAGACTGGAGAAACTCTGAGTGTTTCAAAATATCTGTGAGCCCATATAATATAATATGATATGATATGATATCTAAGCCAGGACATTTTTCAGAGCAAAGCGAAAAATTATTACAAATGACACCTGGCCAACTAGATGTTAACCAGTTCCACCCAGGCAAATGAGCGAGCATGGTCACCTAACTCTGAGTCACCTGCTCTGTGAATTAAATCCTCAAGTGCAGAGGACAAAGGGCAGCTTGCTTATCAAGGCCAAACGTATTGTTTACAGAAGCTCTCTCTGGACTCCATTCTTCCACTCTTCCCTGATGCAGTTTCAACCCAAATTACATAGGCATTTTTTATCAGCAAAAGCAGGCAATAAAATATGGGAAGAACTATAAGAGAACTGGGCCAGCACTCTTGTGAAATTCTTTCAACACACCAGCATGCTTCCACAAACAGGAAAACATTTAGCAAGAGGTGTGCAAGCTGGCTAGAGATGCAACCAGATGATTCAAAGGTGACTGTCATCTGGCACACATCAGCGCTTCTCCCCTTTAAAAATAAGCCCATAAAAGTAAAGCTTTGCTCCACATGTCCAAGTGTCTCTGCATCGCAAAAATAATTTGTATTCCAATCAGGTGATTTTGAAAGAGAGGTGAGAAACGGATACATAACATATGCGCTGGCAACTTCAAAGCTTCCTTAGGAACTTCAGAACTGGCTGATTCCACAGCACTGCTCGTCTGTTACTTCAAGGACAGGTAATGTGAGCCTGGCTTTCTTCCAACCCAGCCCCCACCCCAAGTAAATCACCCTAAAAAATCTGAAGTCAGAGAGACCATGATTTTAAAAGTAAAATCAAGAGGGTTATCTTGCAGCATTTTCTTCTATTCACCAACCAATTTTTTACTCCTGGATCCTTCATAAAAAATAGACCCAAGTCCTCTTGACCCATCGCCAAATGCAAACCTAAAGGAATAAAGGAGCTTCCCACCATCCCACTTCTCTGCCCTAATACAGTCACCTGGTATGATGCTACTGGTGGCGAAGATTAAAGAGGAAGGCATTGTCGAGATGTTCACGGTAGGAAGAAGGAGCTGCTCCTCTGCCCTGCAGCGAGGCCATTGCCAAGCTGTGAGCCAGGACCCCCGGCTTCCAGGCAGCCTGCACAGGGCACACAGCACTGGTGGGCAGGCCTTCTGGGCTCAGCACATCTACAGATCCTGAGCAAGTCCTTTGTTCCCTTGAAACAAGGCCAGGACTCTGCTACTCCTTAGAGGAGACACTGTGGAAAAAGCAGGCAGCTGTGCGCTCCGATGCTGCACGAGCACACTAATGTTTGATTCATGGATGCTGCGGGTGTGCCCTGTGGAGGAAACCAAAGCTCCCTGAGTTCTGTTTTCCATTGACTGGCTGCATCCAATCTATTAATGCTCCAAAGTGTTGCCTCCACTGCTTCTCCTTCCCCGAGCACATTTCACACTGTGACAGAGCAAAACCTATTAATGGGAGCTAAGGTAACATTTCATTAACTCGGAATTCGCTGATCTGATATCATTCATACTAGGCTGAAGTTTAAGTTTGCCCAGTAATCCTTTTCTTCTTTCATATGGCAATTTAAATTTATAAACAGTATTTGGGGGGAAGTGTCAAAACACATCAGAGAATACATTGTTTCAACACATCCAAAGCGCTCACTGCAAATAATTGTTACAGGAAATAAGTCATTGTTAAATATTCACTATCGCAGCTCCCTGAAGACTCCTAAAAGGCAACGTTTCTATCTTAGATGTGTTACTGTGACTCTTTAAAATAGTCTAAAATTGGCACTGGTTGTTCCCTGAATTATTGCAAATGAGTGTCATCTCATTCAATCTGAAAGGAAGAGCGCTATGTCTAATGAACACCAACAACTGCATTTTACAGTGTTCCATATCAGTCCCCAATAAGAAGCTATTGACAGAGCTGCTTTTTATTTTTGAAAGTGCAGATCCACACGTTTCCAACTGCTCTGCCACTGAGCACATTGGGATTTGTGTCCAATCCCATGCTCTGTGCCCTATAGGAGATGTGAATCTAATTGGGAAGGCAAGACTAGAACTTAGGAGAATAATCGGATCCCGTGTCTATGGCACTGAATCCAAGCAAAATAGAAAATCTCAGAAAGGCAAGAGCTTGAGCAGAATACATCCCTGAGTCAGGAGGCTGTTTCAAGCCTCCAGGACATTGCACATGCCAGGCAAATCCTTCGCCACCCCCTCCAGGTACCTGTGCACTCTGGAAGACTCAGCTCAATGACTCCTACATGGGGGCCCCCTTGAGGCCCTGGTCCCCTTATTCTAATTATAGCATCAGTATGTCTGCCACTTGCCTGCATATTGTGCAAGCCCCTGCCATTGCAGGTGACACTTCACATCATAGTGTGTCTAGTTGTCTTTCTCCACGACTAGCTGTGGACCAAGCCTGTGTCACTGGGAGTTGTCAGCATCTTTCCAGGAACCAGGAACAAATTAAACTCTCAATAGTGCTTTGCTGAATGAATGAATGAATGAATATACCTTTTCCCATGTTCTGTTTTTCGTGGAAACTTCCCGGCTTTCAGAAATTAAGTAGCAAATCAGGGCTGCCACATTTTTGCCCAGCAGCCCACCTGCATCACAGTTTTTGCAGCCCTGTGGAATCTAGACATCATTTTAAAATGTCAGCTATACTAGGCAGTTGCAAAGGTGCTATCAGTCCCCCAGAGTGGAAAGTCCCTCAGCTGAATGGACAAGCGAGCTTCCGGTTCCCGTGACCCACATCTGCGATTTCTCAGGCATTTTTACATCGTGCAAGGCTGTGCCCCACATTCAGGTGGCCTCTCTCAACTGCCACCTCATCTTCAAACATCTGTAATCACCTCCACGGCAACGACATTTCTTACATGACACTACCTGTTCATGACAATAAGTCCGTCTTCCAGCAAGAGGAAATCCAGCATCACACACAATCCCTGCAGGAGAACCAAGAACAGATGCTCTCAAGGTGGGCTAGCATGGAGACCCCCTGGAATACAGCGGGAAGATTTCGTGCATGACCACAGCACGAAAGGATTTCTAGCTGCCTTCTTTTCATACAGAGTTTATGTTTCCACTTAGCTGAACGAAGCTGTCAGCTGGCCTTAATTCCTTTCTGACTCAGGTTTTCTATTGTCACCCTCCCCAAGACATCTGTTGCCAAAGAACCTGTATTCCGACTCCAAATCTTATTTTAACTGAAAACTAATCAGTCTTTAACCTTTCATAACTTCATGTGGTTGATTCATTCTGTTTCCAAAGTGTGAATCACTCCTCTACCTTGACCAGGTTCTAACCCTCCACATTCAGATTAAACTGGATTCTGAACTGTGCTTCGATTGTTAAGAAAGTCCTCTGAAACTCCTACCCTGCCAGCGTGTGGGTGTGTTTAATAAGTGGAGTGGGGAGTTGAGGATCTGCGCCTGGCTCTGCCTCTGCCATGCCAGGACCTCCTCGTGGTGCTGCCACCAGGGAGAAGGGGCCTGTCTGCGCTCTCCCACTTCCCCGCGCTTCCTCTTGGCCCTGTGTGGGCAAGACACCCAGAAAGCCAGCTTCCTTGTGCCCAGAAACACAGATTCCAATGGCCCCCAAATTTCTATAATGTTGGCCACCTCTCCAACAGTATCTTCCTCAGTCAATTGGTCAACCACATCCTGGGCTATCTACAGAGATGAGCAAGCTAAACAGGAAGTACAAATGACACAGTGCTAATATGGCACATGGGGAGAGCCATTGACTTCACAGTCAGCAAATCTGGCTTTGAATCCTGGCTTTCCTGCTTATGCACTGCTTATGCCTTCACAGGTTTCGCTACCTTTCTGTGCCTCAGTTACTCAGGTGTAAAAGCAATAGTCATCATACCTGCCCCACGGGAGGGTCGTGAAGATTCATGGCGATGATGTAGTTAAGGCATCAGCGCCTGGCGCACTACATAAACACTCAACCAAATGAGCACTTTATCTCTCTTCCTCTTTATCTGTCTCTACATGTCTATATTTATCTATATCTTCCTCCTTTAATTGAGTGTCAGCTTCTTGGGAGCAGATACCATTCCTGATTCACCTTTAACCCGTCAGAGAAGGTAATCACTAACTGGTAATTGATTTAATTTGTTAGATTCACACTGTAACCCAACTTTCTGTCATTTAAAAAATATTTTAGTTACTACAATACATTGCTGAACACAAATACGGCTTCTCGTTTCTCTTTCCATAGCAGGCTTCCAGGATTTTCTAAACCTTTGTGCACAATCCTGCTTCTTGTGAGAAGGCCTTCCACCCAAGGCAGCAAGAAGCTTGGGGACAAGCCTGGCAGAGAGGTACCACATAACACATGTAATGGAATGTGCATGGATGCCATCAGAACACACACACGCACACATCCAGTCACACACACGTGCACAGGCGTGCACACAGGCACACAGGGGAGGGACAGCCAAAGGGAAGTATTGAATTATAGTTAGATACACATCTTGTTTTGTGAATTCTTCACGCAGTGTCACACACAGACTACACTGTACCTGGAAAGACCAATGATCTGTTTATTTGGGCAATGTGGGGAGGGTGGTTATCCATATGCTTCAAGTCAAAAATAAATTTTGTCGTAAGACACAGAGACAGTTGAAGTCAAGGTGAATTTCTTGGTTTGAAAGAGCTGGGTAATTGAAGCATCTGCTTTCCACCATATATGAAAGATGCACTTTAGAGGAGTCTTCAGCTTTGAAGGCATTTTCAGCAAGGTGTCTATGAGTGCTGACTATGTGCTAGGTGCTGCAGAAGGTGTGGGTGGCAAAAAGATGTCCCTGTCTTGTCGGCGGGGCCACCACACGACAAGGACAGCAAAGCGAATTGGACGTGTTGGTGCTCCGAGGGAAGCTGATACAGTGGGGCCCACAGGGCAGGGGGTGGTCAGTCTGAGTTTGCAAATCAACTCTACAAATGGGGCCCACTTTAAAAAGTAGATCCAAAAAATTCGAGTGAATTCAAAACCACACTCGGAATGGGGTCCAAATGTTCCCAACCAAGAGAATTCATGAAAACGCCTGAGAAAATGTGCCCAAATCATGCCCTTTTCATTTCTATAACTGTCGGCTGGGGTGGCAGCCCCACAGGCAGAGGTCCTGCCTGGAAAGTGACATGCTTTTCTCTCACCTGTTTGTCACAAGAGGGTTGAATTTACTGGTGGCAGAAAGACTCTTACAGCAGGAAATTTCCCAAACCAGAGGCGAATTCCTCCAGCGCCACCGAGGGAGAAATAAGAGCTTCTCCTCTCTTAGATCCCAATGCCCATTCCAGTCTGCCAAGGGAAGTTTTTCCATTCAGTCAGCAAACACTCATGGGGGCACCATGTGCAAAGCATCAGGCTTCACCTGGAGACAGCAGAGTGAAAAGACCCCACCCCCGTGATGCAATCACTTGAGTCTTGATGTTGAGGTCAAGTAACAAATTACTCAAAGGTAGCCCAACTCTGGGGATAAAGATGAAACTGGCAAAGCCAGAGATTGGGCTCTTCTTCTCATTCTGCCACTTCTCCTGGACCAATGAGGTTTTTTCTGGAGCTCTCTGGCAGTCACGGCATCATGGGTCTCTGTGCCTGAGCTATAGGTCCCTCTGCCTCCACTCAGGAAGCACATCCTTCCCCAGCGTCCAACCCCAGACAGCCCTTCAACAAGGCTCCCCACTCAAGCGTGCAGCCAGGTCAACTTCCAGGCCTTTCTGCTCTTCCAAGCCCCACCAGAGCCCTTGATTAAGCCTTCTGATGCCTGGTTGGAACTCCTCCTCACACTTATTCCTGGTATCTGCTTTGAGTACCTTCAGCCACCTCGGCCAGCCGCTCACTCATCCCCTCTAAGTTGCCAGCTTCTGTCTCTGAGCCAAGTGTCTTCCACCCTGTTATTGTTTTGCCTCCTGTCAATCAATTTATGGCTCATCATAAAATTAGCATCCCCACAGTTGCCACAACCTACAGAAGACTGTTTTTGTCTAAAGCTTCTTAAAAAGCAGATTCATCAGGAGCTATTCTAGATAATCATATGTCACCCTTGCATATACCCAAGATTTCTGAAGAGCGTTATGCATTTTACCATTTGATAAAAGGTGCCATTCTCCCACCACTCAGCAATGCTCATCAGCCCCCAGCCCAACTAAGTCTATTCTGGCGCCTCAAATTCTGTTCCCACCTTTGGGTTAAATCTTACAGGATCTTTGGGAAACTGAATATACATCAGCTATACATTCACCTGCTGGAGACTTTAGTGATCAGCTCAGTTGTCAACAACTGGTGATGGGCAGGACCCAGCTGGAAGGAGGGACAAAGGAGGCCAGAGGGACCCCAGGGCCAGGCAGTGCCACAGAGTCCAAGAGGAAGTGCAACTGAACAAGCAGCCTGAGGAGCCCAGCCTCACTACCTTCATCCCAGCACCTGGTGTGGCCAAGAAGTAGGCGAAATACGACATCTCTCCCTCCGACACACTCGATCCACTTGGAAAGCACCCTCATTGAAAATCGCAGTTCATAACTTCTGTCTCTGCCACGCCCTTTCCTCCAATTTTACAAAAGTTACTGTGTGCCATTTCGTCAACAAACTTTAAATGGATAGGGGTAGGTTTTTAAGAATTTCTTGCAACAAAGCTGTATTTTGGCCATATTTAGTGATGACATCAGAGAAGCCCACCTTGGCCCCTTTCTTGAGTGTTTACCCTGCTGAAACCACATCTTTTCCCAATCCAGAGCTTTGTGATGCAATCCCAGAAGCAGGAGGCCCCGCTGGAGACCAAGCAGAGTCTGCAGTTGTGACCAACATGCCTGGACAGGTCTGGCTGACAGGTGGGGTGGACTTTCCACAGCTCTTCTACATCAGGAACCAAAGGGCCTCCAGGGTGCTCACCCAAAGCTTAGAGAAGACCGGGACCCCGGGCTCCATCTGAGCGCTCAAGTGGTCTTGTCTCCTGGTCACCCTCCAGAGGTTCTTGGGTGCACCTGGATTACAGGAGTTGGTGGTGAACCAGAGAGGAAGGCTTTTGGCTGAAAGTGACAGAAAGTCTAACCACAGTGGCTTAAACAAATAAGGGACGTATTTTTCTGGTTCAGTGGCCCCATTCTGAGACTGCTGTGGCCTTTCCCTCATGGTCTCCGGTTGGTGAGAACGGCCCCACCTACCACACCTGCGTTCGTTCCATCAGAAAGAGGAGGAAGTCAACCCTGTAGCAGTTTTCAGGAACTCTAAGCAAACTTTGTTTCCTCTTGTCTCTTTGGCCAGCATTGTGCCACATGGCCACTCCTAGCTGTAGGTAGCAAAGATAACAGGGATTGGAAATGGAGGCTGGGACCACCGGCCAGTAGTATGTGCCCCAAGGGGGGTCCTGGAACACAGGACTCGGTTTTAGAGTAAGCAGCGTACCCACATTCCCAAACCAGGCAAGTGGCTTCCTCCTACGTCTGCAAAGAACACAGAGTGACTTGAACACACTGAGGACCACCTCACGTGGTGACAGGTTTTCCCTCCTCCCCCAGCACTGGGGTGCCCCACAGAGCCACTCTTGAAGCCTGAAAGAAGCTTTGTGCACGCAAAGGAGCCTGAGCAGGAAAGGAGGATAAAGGGAGATGCCACAGGGAGAAGAGAAGGGAGGGCCACGAACCATAAGGATCTGGGAGTTCTTGCAGGAATAGCTGAGATCTCTGCCTGTGCTGGAGGTCCTGCTGTAGTGGGAGATTGTGCTGTAATCTCAGGGCTTGCGATCTTGGGGAAACACAGTGACCTCCAGCAACTAGAATCGACTAACCGTGTGATACAACAAATGAAAGACCAAAGCACCATTTGTTGGAGCACTGAATTGAAAATTCATTTGTGAACAAGGTCTTTTTAGATAAGAGGGGAACTAGAAATTTGTAGAGTCTAATGTATGCAGGATTCTTTGCCTAAATCGTTTTATTTAATCCTTACAACAACCCTATAAATAGGCATTATTTTCATTTACTGATAAGAAAATGGACATTCAATCATCTTGAATAACTCATCTAAGATCCATCAACTAAAAAGTGGAAGAGCCAAATTAAAATCCAAACACTACCTACATCCAAAGTCTGTCTTCAATATCACGCGTGTTCAGATGGCTCAAATTTTATGTGAAGAATTATTTTTATTATTTATAATACCCCAGCTATATCTAAGAAGATTTCAAAATAGCCACCTCTAAAAAACCCTGTCACCAGCTACCCAGCTGAATGACCTGCCCCTCAGTTTCAAAGGTAATGAAGATGTTGGGATTTTTCCCAACTGTATAAGAAGGTGGGAGGTCCAGGGCAGATCCAGAATCCCAAATTCCTCTTGCAATACTCTGTCTAAACCAGGGTTCTCATCCTTGCCACAAAATCAACAAAGTCACTCATTCAGCAGCTTGGGACCACGACTGGGGTGAGGCCAGTGAGACACCACGGAAGGAGGGGCCAGAAATCTCAGTCCTCAAGATAAATGATTTTTAATGCAACATTTTTTTTAACATGAAGCTTATCTTTTTAACCATTTTTTTTTTTATGATTGGCCCTGAGCTAACATTTGTTGCCAATCTTTCCTCCTTTTTTTTTTTTTCTCTCCAAAGCCCCAGTGCATAGTTGTGCATGTTAGTTGTAGGTCATTCTAGTTCTTCTATGTGGGACACCTCCACAGCACAGCTTGCTGAGCGGTGCATTGGTCCATGCCGCAGATCCAAACAGATGAACTCTGAGCTGCTGAAGCGGAGCATGGGAACTTAGCCACTCGGCCACAGGGCCAGCTCCTTTCAATGCAATATTCAAGAAAGAAATAATGCAAAAAAATCCACGGTGAGCAAATATCAAAAATTTTAAATAAAGACAGGTGGTTGGTTGGTTGGTTGGTTGGTTCACCATTGGGAGGTTTCTGAAATGGGAGTTTCCAACCAGCCATAGATCTTGGCCCCCTTGGCCTTTGCACCCCCTCCAGACAGTCCCATGAGGGTTGACAGTGGGGTGCAGACAGATTGGGCAATGCGGTGCTTTGTATAAAGCTGTGGTTTGTGATAACAGAGCTTCCATTCACTTTTTCTGCTGGGTTACAAATACTGGAACACGTTTTGCTAAGTACACGGCTGCTGGCGGCGTGCAGGATTCAGGCCCCACTTTGGCCACTTGCTCAAACAGCTCAGGGTTTAGTCCACAATAGAAAGCAGAGAGGAGATGGAACAAGGAAGAAGACCACCGATGGCCTTAGCGAGTTCACAGCCTCCTGTGGGCCGATGCCACCTGTGCAGATTCCACATGCAGTTGTCACTGCAGCACCTTTCAAATGTCCCTCTCTCTGGGAGAGACTGTAACTTTAAAAGGACCCTAACAGTGTTAGAACCATCTTGTTCCCCTAGAAAGACACCTGGTGCGTCATGGCGAGCAGATGTGAAACATGTTACTCGTTAACGGGCTCACCACTAATTGCTTTGACAATAATAGAAAGGCTAGAAGGTATTACACTGGGTACATGACAATGCAAACAGGACTAGATTAATTTGCATTAAAAAGGTTGCAAGAGCAATTAGTACAGCATCAATATCATATAAATGCTAATTTATACAGCTCCCAAGTGACCCCCAAATTCCTTTCGCCAAACTAGTCTAAGTGTGGTTTCAGAAAACATGCGCACTCCTGCCTGCATAGCTCCTTTGAAGGAGCCGGACCACGGCTGCACTCTGTGTCCACTCCACATAGACCACCCACTGCCACGTCCCAGATGAAGGGTCACCTGGGGAACTCCATGCAGCCCACAGAGTGCTCTGTGTTCAGAGGGGCGCCAGTGATCGACTTCAAAACTGCTGCATACAGCACAGCGCCAGGAGGCAAAGGTGGCCCTCAAGGGCAGGGCTACACCGCATCATGGGAGGAGAGGGGCCTCTCCGAGAACAGCTGAAGTTTTCCACTGTCAACCAGCAGCTCCTAATGATCAAAGCGATTGCCTTAAATAATTGATTTATTTATACTAGCATAAAACAACCCTGGAGCATTGCAAATAGTCTGAGATGAAATCACACCACTTGGGAATGAGAGATGCTCAGAAGTCCCCGTGTCTGGCAACCCCTGAGGGTGTGATTAGGGTGTCCCACATCAAAGGAGGGGGCGAGGAGCTCACCCAGGAAATCGTTTCACACAATTCATTTTAAATGACAGTGCCAATGAGAACAGTTCCTCCAGAGCATCCTATCGCCCATTTATTCATCGTAATCCCGCAGGAGGAAGCAGGAGACAGCACGGGGAAGGAAAAGGGGGGAGCTGGGGAGGGGCACCTCCCTGGGTGAGAAGAATGTCCCACTGTCATCCTCACCTCTACTTGCAGGTACGGTTACACGTACACACACATTCACAGGCATATCACACTCACCGGCACACACAGCTTGTGCCAGATCTGCCCCTTTCAAGAATCTTCCTGAGTCTTCTTCACGATGTCAGTGTTGCAAAGTTTTATGAAACCTAGCCTAGGGACACGATGGCGGCAACTCCTGTTCCCACAACAGCCTGTCACCACTTCCACGATTGACTCACAATGCAGAAGAGAGACCCACAAATCCAGCTGAATTCCAGAGGTGTACTGAGCACCTGGTGTGTGCAGACACTCTGCCAGGGACTGTGGGGTGCAGAGGGGATTCAGAGCAAGTCACCAGGAGGATATAACAGAGAGCGGGGGACAGATCACATGCCGCCACTCATGGTCAGTGTCATGATAGGAAAGAACAAGTCAAGGGCTGTGAGTGCTTCCTGGAAGAAAGCGAATCTGAGCTGGCCTCCCTGAAAGCTGAGAAAATTTCGACGGTGATAATGGGACAGGAGCATCCCAGGATGGAGGGAAGGGTGTGAGCAGAGGCACAAAACAGCTGACCCAAGATTGGTGGTCAGCACTGGGTCTGGGGCCACAGTCCTTCAAGCCAAAACCCGAGAGGTATCGCGTAGCAAACAGACAGACATGGAAGCAGAATGTTTGAAATGGGAATCGACCTGGAAAACGTGAGATATAGTCACTGGCTTGGAATTTCCCAGAGTCACATACCTGGATGTATTCTCCACAGTCTGTGGCTTTTCTTTGAACAAGTTAAAATGTTCGGTTTTCATTGTGATCATCATCTTAAAAGAAGACACTAATATTTGTGTATTCTGCACCACCTGGCAAATTTCCTAATGACCAGGCTGTCTCGTCACCTAGGTCACTCCTGTGTTTATGGGGCTGGTGCTAATAGCTGTGCTGTAATGGATGCAGGCTAACAAGAAAAGAATAGAGGCCAACTTGATACACGATTAATGAAGTTGGGCAGAGCAAAAGGTCAGACGACATCACAGACCGCTGTATGAATCAAAGTGTCACAGCAGTTCAAATAGAAGATCCAGTGGGAGAGCTGAGTCACCCAAGACGGGGCAGTAAGCAACGGCCACACTCGCCAGGGCCTGGCCCCACTGCCAGCACCACGACCGTTCACGTCAGCGCAACATCATCACACGAGCTTGAACTTCAGTGGGTTTCGGTTTGGTTCACAACTAATCAGAAAAATTGTTTTGATTTCTAAAAGTGTGGGAGCCAAAAGCAGAAAAAGGTCGACTCCTAGCTGTGTTCGTACAAATAGAACTTGTTTAAAATAACACCAGTTGATTGAGATTCTTTTTTTTTTTTTTCTTTTAAAAGGAGTCGCTACGTTTGTTGAGTTTGAGAAACGCTGCACCAAACCACGAGCTTCTTGAGGCGGAGACCAAGTCTCCCTCATCTTTGAGCTTCTGTTTCCAGCATGGTGCCCGGCATGCGGTGGTTCAATTGTGCCAATGCGAGGGCGTGTGGCATCTACCGGGGCAGGGAAGGTCATGCTCCGGGCACTGAGGTCACCCTTTCACAGAGCAGGTTCCGGTGGACAGTGGCCACCTATGTACTTTGGACAACATAGAGGTACTGAGAGGAATGGACTGTCCCAGCTGGAACTCAGAGACATGCAACCAGCAGAACGGAGACCGGGGATCAGGGAGCCCCAGTCGTGCTAAGCTTCCAGACACCCTTCCATTTCTCAAGGGCTCTATTCTCTTACGTTTACAGCTTGTTCCTGCCATAGGTGGTGGTGGTTCAAAGGAAAGTAGAATCAATCCTGCTTTTCCAGAAGCAAAGAAGCTAGAGCTGGTTCTTCTGGCAAAAAAAAAAAAAAAAAAGCAAGTAGATAGAAGATGAGCCTTCCAGGCAGAGGTAATGGAAGACCCCATTCAAGACGCCATGAACAGTTTGGTTTGGCTTGAGAGGAGTGGGTGTGGCAGCGTGGTAGAAGATCTGACACGTGGGAAGAGGTCAGGCTGTGTGGGCTCACAAATCAAGTTCAAGAACTTGCAGAGAGGGTGCAGTTTAACCAAAGTGGTTTTCTCTGCATTTCTCAAGCTCCTTACCCCACTCAAGCAGCCAGACGTGGACACAGCCACAGCCTTAGAGTGGGAATATTGCCTCAATATTGGAGAGGGGAAGAAAAGAGCTAATTCTTGGATTTGGAAAATAAAAATACACTTTTGAATTTTATGGAAGAGATAATAGTGTGAGAGAGTGGAAATAAAAGTAGTTTGCTAGTGGACAGGAAAGTAGAGAATCGATTCCAGATTCCAGACACACTGGAAGCAGACACTCAAGGTGCCTGCAGAAAATCTGAGCATGAGGACCTGCTGGGCTTCCCGGAGGGTGGGGAGTGGTGGTCGCGGGGGGGGGGGGGGGGGGTGGTCCTAGCAGGCAGCAGGAGCCCAGAGCATTGGGGTAGGGGTATGTCAGAGCGGGTGGTTCCCAGAGCCTCCCAGTGCTCCTGGGCATGTGCCTGAGAGGCTCCCAGAAGTGGTGCTCAGACTCTGATAGCTTCCAGATTCCCAAAGACCCACAGATATTCAAGAAAACAGAGCGATGTAACCTTGGGAACAAGCAGTCCCAAGAGGGGATTGAAAGCAGTGAAGAAAGAGATACCTGGAAAGGGCTTGTGCCTAGTAGGATCATCGACATTACATGGTCCTAACTATAAAAGCCAACATTTACATAGCTCTTACTGTGTGCCAGGCACTGTCCAAACCACTGAGCGATCGCAGCCTAGGCAGCCAACACTGCACTCAGGACAGCCGAGAGGGAAGAGGAGCTCCTGCGGAGGACCCAGTTTTAGGATCCAACATACCACAATACAAAACAAATCTAAGTTAATAAAGAACACACGAGCACCTTGTCACTCACGATCTGGCACTCAACACTGCATAATGGCCCCCCAAATGTCCACATTTTAATCCCTCAAACCTCTAAATGTTACCTTACACGGGATTTTGCAGACTTGATTAAATCAGGGATCTTGAGATGGGGAGATTATCCTGGATTTTCAGGGTGGGCCCTAAATGCAATCACAAGGGTTCTTATAAGAGAGAGGCAGGGGGAGATTTGACACATGTGCAGAGGAGGAAGCACTGTGTGCGTGGAGACAGAGAGTGGAGTGATGTGGCCGCAAGCCAAGATACATCAACTGCCACCTGAAGCTGGAAGAGGCAAGGAACAGATTCTCCCCTGGAGCGTCCTGAGGGGGAGTGACCCTGCCAACACCTCAACTTCGGCCTGGTGATACAGATTTCAGACTTCTGGCCTCTAGAACTGAGAGAACAGTTCTACAACAACAACCTTTCTGTTGTTGTCAGCCACCCAGTAGGGGTAACCTGTTACAGAAGCAATAGGAACTTAACACGTCATCCTTGAACATCTGCTCCCTTGATAACACCGTTCAGGCCCCGAGGTTGCGCCTGTCCACACCTGGGACACCTGTCCAAACCTATCTCTTTGAGTTACAAGAGAGATGAATTCAAAGGCCATGAAGGTCTGAGGGCTGGATACCCACACTGCTTTGAAGTGAAGGAAAGGATGGAGCAGTGGAAGCAGTTGGGGGAGAGAAAAGACAGATTAATGTTCTCGTCCATCCTCTCAAAGGGCACGTCTACAATAGCTTCCTAGAGGTGCCAACTATCCTTTGATTTTCCTCTCTTCATCTCCCAGTTCAAGATGCAGAGGGACACACACAGCAGTGTGGTATTGGTAGCGGTTGTACATGGTGACTGAGGAACACTGTGCAATTTTAAATGATTCCTCTTACTCTTACGTTTGTATATATGAAGATATAGACAATAGTCATAAATATAATTCTTTACATGGCCAGCCAAGTGAATACTGAACACCAGAATTGCGAAGGCTTTTATTGCTATTAAAATCTATAATAAGATTCAATTTATTTTTCAAAGAGGAATTAAAGGTTTCAGTTATATTAAAATAATTTTGATGTTAATTGTCAAAATGCGTGAATTATAATCTACACCTTGTTTTTAAACAGATAATTTTAAATAAGTTGGAAGAAAAACCACTCTTTGAAAACATATGTAAAAATAACTTTAATATCTTGAATTTTGTTTTGTGAATTTATACTTTAATGAAAATGTATTCAAATGTTGCATACTTTGAAAACAATTGCATCTGATATTTTAAGCATTTAGATCGTCACTGTTTGGTTTTTTTTTTAAGATTGGCCCTGAGCTAACATCTGTTGCCAATCTTCCTCTTTTTTTTTTTTTCTCCCCAAAGTCCCAGTGCATAGTTGTCTGTCCTAGTTGTTGATCCTTCTAGTTCTATGTGAGAAGCCTCCACAGCATGGCTTAATGAGCCATGAGCAGGTCCACGCCCAGGATCCAAACCTGTGAACCCTGGGCCACCAAAGTGGTTTAGCCAGAATACAAGCAGGCAAGTGATGCCATGAGAGCAATGGTGGGGGCATTGACTGAGCATTAGGAGGCAAAGCAGGCTGGAGTTAGGAAACATGAAAAATAATATCACTAACTAAGTACTTTCTGACTTTTATTTTTTTCACTCTTTAAACTACAGTTACTTCATTTGTAACAGTGGCCGGAATGCCATGACCCTTGGGTTGCAGGTGCTCAGCATTCTGCAAGGGAGACCACGCAAGATGCTGGAGGCAACATGGCAGTGGGGAAAGACCATGGACTTGGAGCTGCTCAGATTTGATTCCAGTCCCAGCACCACCAGTTTAGTCTCGTTGGGATCATGGACTCCAGTCTTAACTTTTCCAAACCTCAATTTTTTTCAGCATAGACTCGGGATAATACACCTCCCTCATAAGGTGGCCGTAACATTAGAAATAGTGTGCAAAACACACCTAGCGGCTAGCAAATAGTGGGTGCTCAATAAATCACAGCTATAGAGTCACGAAGGCACAGGGCCTACAGGCAGAGAATGGCATGGTCCTTCCGTGCAGAGCCCATACGCTAGACCTCCACTCCTGGAAGGTGGGCCGTGGGCCCGCAGCATCACTATCACCTGGGAGCTTGGTAGAAATGCAGACTCTTGGCCCCTCCCCAGGCCAAGTGAATCAGAATCTGCAGGTCACCAAGACCCCAGGGGACCGCTACCTACACAAGAGAGTTTGAAAGCACCTAAAACCTAAACCAGCGGTTTCGGCCCTGACTGCACATTCCAATAATCTGAGGGGCTTTTCAATAGCCAATGCCTGAGCCCGATCTGTGACATATTAATTCAGAATCCCTAAGGGGGGGGAGGGTGTTGGGCCTTTTAAGAAAATTTCCCAGGTGACTGCAATGTCCAGCCAGGATCAAGAACCAGCGGCTGTATCAAAAGATAGGAAGCCTTTGGGGCTGAGCCTCATTATGACTTTCATGAGCTCTTGGCAGTTTTGCCTCCATGGTCCTTTCCTCTATCAAATAATATTAAAAGTTATATTTTTTATGTGTTAGTAAAGAGATGAATATGTGAATATTATATATTAAGATACTTTAATCCAAAGTTTCTTATTTCGATACTGACTCCAAAAAAAAGTTAAAACATTTCATAGGACTCTAAAAGTTTGTCATGGGCCTCAGGCATGGTCCCTACAGTACCTAATGAATAAATCTGCTCTTCTTTGGGATGTTATATAAAGGTAAGGGTGCAGACATGGTTGATGAGAGAAAGGAATTCTTAATGGAGTTTTAAAGTGAATGGTTCAATATGTGGGAGCACATGGCTCACAGACAGATCCTGGTCCAAAGGAGAAGGAGAGGAAGGAAGGAAGAGAGGAAGGAAAGAAAGAAGGAAGGAAAGAAGGAAAGGAAGGAGGACAGAGTCAGGAAGGAAGGAAGGAAGGGAAATTTAAGTGAGTGAAATTCTAACCAAATGGAGGAAGTGCTAGGCAGGCAGAGCACGCCTCTGCATGCTGTACAGCTGTAATTGCACAGTTAATGCAAACAACATTTATTGCACACCTACTGTTCACCCACTCATTCTTTTAATCATCCATTCTTTTGTTTCTCCAGTTCACGACAGAGCCCTGAGTGTGTGCCAAACCCTGACAATTCAAAGACGAGGATGCTACCAAGCCTTCCTTCTATGGGTCAAACACTTAGGGCAGGCAACCTCATACCTGGTTTATTTCATTACTTTCCCAATAACATTAACGCAAGACTGTCTATTTCCCAGAGTGTCCAAACTTAATTAAAGCAACATGTCTAAAAAGAGATCAGCTGGAGCACGTGAAAGTGGAGTGACCGCTTCAGACATCCCTCGTAATTACAAGCTGTGTGGCCTGACAGCTGCTCCCAGGGGAGGCTTCTTATAAATTATTTTTGTTATTAAAAAAAAAATCTGGCTTGAAAGGATTGGTTACAAAAAGCAGATCCTTGCCAGTAGGAATCTTGAGTAGACCATATCTACACTATAGTTGTACAAACACAGAGAAGAGAGAGCAGGGGGCCAAACAGAGACCACCCCACACAACAGTGACATCAAACCAGTGAAAATAAGGATTCTGCTTTCCATGAGCACTTCTTAGAAAAAGAGGAAGGGGAGAGAAGAAAAGCAGTATTCAAAAGTCTCAGTAAGGCTAAGTAATTAGAAGCATAGCGCACTATTCAGTGCACAAAAAAGCAGGAAGCTTGGATGCAAAAATTAAACATTTTGAATGTGAAAGTTTCAAGTAAACAAAGATTAATTGCTATATGCATTGGCTTTTGCATTTAAAAAAAAAAAAAGACAGCTACCATGGCTGCATGCTTCTGGAAATCGTAAATTCTCGGAAGTTCATCCCCACACCGGTGAGGCCAATGGAAAAGGACAAAACAGAACCTTCTAGTTCTGTGATCCCACAACTATAAGGGTGCCTGGCATGGGGTAGGCACTCAATAAATGTAGATGGAAAGAAGAAAGGGAGGCAGGCAAGGAGAGAGGGGAAAAGGGAGGGAGGAAACAGAAAGGGTGGAATGAGTAGGGTTGGGGTGGGATCAGAAGTGGGATTGGTGCGTGTCATGCGTCATGTCTCAAGAAATTGTTCCAAGGTCTTTCCTAAGGCAAGTGATGGAGAATAGTGTGATTTTGTTTATTAGTTTGACAATGAGAATGAAAGGATTGATTGTATGTTAAAAAATATATAAAGTTCTATGAGATACAAAGGCTAATTATTTATTTATTAGTTTCTTCAAATCTTGTCTGTCTTTACCTTCATTTGTCTAGTCTTTAGCCACTCCTGTCTTTTGAAACAAGTCCACTTGCCCTCCCTCATAGACCAATAATGAGGATGTCCAAGTCACGGCAGCACCCAGCTGGGGAAGTTCTGGGCCTGCTATGGCAGGAAAGGAGCTGTAGGACCCAGCCAGGAGGTATTGACAGGACCCAGGGGAACACGTGGGGCTGGACGAAGATGGGCGTAACCGAACTGTGCAAGAGGGAGAGTTCATCCATGTGGGAGAACTCTTTCATAATACAGAGCATTAAACTCAGCAAGGCCCCCAGGCAATGCTAACATGCTGCTAGGATGGCTCAGAGTAACTTGGAGAAAGCCATGGTCCACATGGAGGAAGCAGAAATGCCAGGGGGGCCACCCAGATGGAGGAGGAAGGGAGGAAAAGGCTCAGGGAAGTGGGCATTCCAGAGGAGATATATCAGTGAGGTCAGAAAACCAACCAACCAACCACACTCACCAAGAAAGCCCAGGAAACTCCGAATTTGTCAAATTGATTAAAAAAAAAAAAAAGCCTTGCTGAGAGGCGCATTGTTGAAAATTTCAGAGGTGGCCATCCTGTTATTACAGAACTGGACTCCTTAATGGAAATGGGCTGATGGAATCTTGAAATAATAGAGGCTAGTGTGGCATTTAACCAGAAGCAAGGGGGACACAGTTATAATCGGGCAACACAGCTGGGGTGGCAGCCAGAGGCGCCTGAGCCAGAGAGAGTAATGGACACAGAGTAATGCATTCCTGATGAGATCAGTGCCCTTACAAGAAGAGACACAGGAGAGATGACCTTGCTCTCCACCACCTGAGGACACAGCAAGAAGGTGTGCATCTGCAAACTAGGAAGAGGGCCTCCACCCGACCCTGCTGGCACCCTGATCTCGGACTTCTGGCCTCCAGACTGTAAGAAATAAACCTCTGTTGTTTAAGCTACCCGGTGCATGGTATTTGCACCATGCTATAGCAGCCCCAACTGCCTAAGAAAGACAGGATGATGTCATTACTGGGATGTAGGAGATGAACGGGCTCTGTGTGTCCTGCCTTCAGACTTGGGCAACTGGATAGATAGGGAACCACAAAGCAGATTAGGACCCTGGAAAGAGGAGAGCAGGAAAAATGCCAACCGCAGCTTTGGGACCGAGTGTGAGAAGCCTGTGGGACCCCCATGTGGAACTTGAGAGAGACCTGGGATAGAGAAGGAGATTTATCAGCACGGAGGTGACAGCTGACACTAGGAGTGATCATAGGAGGATCAGAACATTGTAAAGAGACCCCAGAGATGGGGCCCAGGTAGGAAGAGACTATCACATTGACTCAGCTAAGAGGATCTGAATAAGTGATGCCGCTGGGAACAAATGGAGGGGTCCTCGTGAAGGCCCATCACAGTGTCAGCGTCAATAACAGCAAAAGGATGGATGAACCGTAGGCAATCGTGACTGGAGAAGGGCAGCGGTGCTTCATCTCTATAAACATTTATGCTGCTCTATGAATTGTCTGTCTAATCTCTTCATTACAATGCAGTCCCTTGTCACGTGCTTTGCTGCCTTCTCCCCTCAACAATGAAAGAAGATAAAATTCAGTTAACGCATGGATTTACACGATGAAACAACGAAACAATTGCTCTTATTTTACTTGATGCATTTCTTAACTCTGAGGAATTGGGATAATTTGGGGACAGTGTCAGTCGTGGAAGGTCCCAGGCCCGCCTGTTCTCTGCTCTAGTACCTCTGGGGAACCACATCTGTCACCAGAACTGCCCACGTGTGCAGAGCCTGCAGGCAGCCTTCCGGGTCAAGAGGGAGATGCTTCTGCTTTACAGACCAACACATTTGCAAAGGAAACCACATCAACTACCTTTGCTCACCAACGTAGTCCTTCATTCATGAAGATTCAACCAAAAATCACCAGGTATTTAAGAAAGAAAAAAAAAATAAAATATTTCAAAGAAAGAAATAGGCAACTGATCCTAGTGAAAAGAGAAATAGTTATTGGAAAAGAATAGAAATTTTTTTTTATTTTAGAGGCATCCTTGGAGAGATTTCCAGAAGCAGAGAACAAAGACAATAAAGAGCAGAAAATAGAGAAATAAAACAGGAGAATATTCTCTAAATTAAAGAGAGACCTGGTGTTTCCAATAGAAAGGGTATACCAAGTGCCACACAGGATGAGTGAAAGGGAATAAAAAAACACATTTACACTCTGTTAACATTTCAGGATTCCAGAGACTAAATAAGAATTCTAGGTGCCTCTAGAATGAAGAAAAACCCAGACTAACCACAAAGGACAAGAACTAAACTGACCTCAGACCTCTCAATAGAATGTAATTTGGAGAAGAAAGGAGAAAGACAGTCAAGACCTTAAGGGAGAGTTATTTTGAAACTAAAATTCTATTCCAAACTATCAACCAAGTGGGGTGGTCAAAAATAAAGATATTTTAAGAGTTGAAGGACTCAGAAAGTTTTACTTCCCTTTCTGAAAAAATTGCAGAGCAGTAAATAATTGCAAGGTACTCTCCTTGGCACTTTGCATGTACTAACTCTGAATCTTCACATCAACCCTATGACATTATTTTTACCCTAAATTTATAGATGAAGAAATTATGGCACAGAGAGTTTACGCTCTGGCAAAAAGAAAAAGGAACTGAAGAAACAAGATGCTATAAAATTTAGCTCACAGTGAACTAAGGAGGAGATCATTGGAAAGAAATCCGAGGTTGACAGCTGTGCAGTGTGTCTAGAAAGCAAAGGACCAATTAAAAGAGAAAGTAAGACCTCATGAAGAAGGTCTTCAAGAGAGAAACAAATCCAATTACTTATATTGTATGAAAGAGAACCTGAAAAGTCTAAAAGGCATGCCTATGCATGTGTGCCCTCAATCAATGGTTACCAAAACTTCAAAAGACAAAAGAAAATTACAAAGAAAACAAGAAACACCAGGGTGTAACAGGGAGGGGAAGAGAGCTGTGCAAAACACCCATGGCCTAAATATAAGGCAGATTCACAGGTGCCCCAATTTCTTTTAGGAAAAGAAAAATACACTTACTCTTAACTCTTAGGAGATTATCCTTCAAATAGCACCAGTTCAGTAACATAGAAATAACTTTTCCTTAATTTGTTTTCCAGTGAAAAATATTAAACAAGCACTATAATATAAATGCTGTTTTTTAACTTTTTATTTTTAGAATGTCATTAGAAACACAGAAAAGTTCATTATGGTTACAGTAAAACATATAAATATAATATCAAAATATAATGGCATAGCTGGACAAAGAGGAAAGAAAGATGAGAACTATAAAGATGCTAATTTCCTCATTTTTCTTAACAGAGAATCAACAGATAATATCTAAAGTTAATAGATCTACAACACCAAAGATATGATCCACGAAAGAAATAATTAATAAGCCGGACTTCATTAAAAGCAAGAACTTCCGGTCTGTGAAAGACATCGTCAAGAGAATGAGAAGACAAGCCACAGACTGGGAGAAAATATTTGCAAAAGACATATCAGAGAGAGAACTGTTCCCCAAGACAGACAAAGAATACTTAACACTCAACAATAAGAAAAGAGACGACCGACTGAAAAATGGGCAAAATGACAGAACAGACACTTCACCAAGGAAGACATACAGATGGCGAATAAGCACATGAAAAGATGCTCCACATCGCATGTCATCAAGGAAACGCAAATTAAAAAACGAGATACCACTTATACACCTACTAAAATGGCAAAAATCTAAAGTTGATGGATAAAGAAATAAATAAGCATATTACCTAAAGATTTGAGCTACAGAAAAACCTGAAAGATACATAAATCAGCAAGTCAACATATGAAAGAGAGATGGAGGAGTCTGAAAGGCATCAATTTCTCTATCTTTCCTAGTTAATACACACGGTCCAAAGTTGACTGATCAAGATACAGGGGTAAAAATAATTCTAGATGAAGTTGTGGTGGTAATTTCTAGAAGAATTAAAAGCAAAAGTGCTTATCTTTAGGGCATGGGGGACCAAGGCTGAAGGGATGTCTAGAAAGAGACTTATTTTTATTTTGTATCCTCTGCTGCTCAGAACGTTTTTTATAATGTGCATGTAGTGCTTTTGTAATTTAAAAAGCAACTTTTTAATCATCAGCAATTTTTCTGTTAGGGAAGAAAACAGCTGAAGGATGAAATCTATGGAAATTTTTCTAGAGCCTAATAATAGATGTCAATAGCAAAGCATTGCTGAAAATAATGAATTTTTAAATTTTGAAACGCCTTGAAGTTTTTCTCAAATTGTGAATCTCCCTAAGGGTGTTCCTCTGAGTCCTACTTATCAGACGCACTACTAGGTTCAGATTATAAAAATCTTACCTGTAATTGAAGCCAGCTGCAACCTTTTTGACAAGGACTAATTGCCGATAATGATTTAAGTGCTGTAAATTCACACGCCACGATTGTTTTAAATGGGGGAACCTCTCACAGCTTTCTCTGAAAAGAACTGTTAATCTTTGCTGCTGACTTATCAAATCCTTCAGTCACCTGTTTGCCATCATTTTCATGAGCTGATAACGTGTTTATTAAAGTCATAATGTGCAGGTGGAGGAATAAAGGTCTCGTTTGATGGCACTGGAATTTCATCTGACATTTCTACATGAGAGAAGTTGGCATAAGCATCAGGCTTGGCTATGGTAGAGAAAGACAATAAAGGCGTATGTTATTTTTTTTAACTAAAGGCAAATAAAAAGTCAGCATTTGTTTAATATCAGTAACTTTAGATGATGTGGCTAGGTGAAATCCATAATCTATAGGGTTGTCCCTTTACCTGCTATAAATCAAGGGTCCCTGGTACCAACAAAACTGGGAGTCTGTGGGTCTGTGGTAAGCAGCGTCCCTCCGTACCTGGCATCCTTGTCTCTCCTGGGATGTGTCTGATCTTTTCATCTCTGCTTCAGCGTTGCATTGGTTCCCTTTCTCTGCTCATTACCGGATTTGGGGCACCTCAAGTACCACTGGCGGGGAGTGGAAATTGTTACACCCCTAATTATGGAAAGAGGAGCAGTTCGGCAGCATATATTCAAGAGTTAACAGGGCCTTTGACTTTGCAGCTCGACAGCTGGGATTTATCTAAAGCAAATAAGAATGGATGCTGTGTAAATTTTTAGCCACAAGGATTTAATCAGGGTATTGATTATAACTGTGGGAAACTGGAAACAATCTCAAGGGCTGACAACAGGGGATGGCTCAGACACGGACAAGATGTGCAGTGATGGGTCGTGTGACCCATGGACATCTGGGTTCCACAGCCCAGACACCCACTTACAAGGGTGTGAGCACCGTCACCCTCGACATCCTCCTTTGCAAACTGGCAGGACCAGTACCTGCCTCATCTGGTCCTTGGGGCATTAGAGGGCCCAGGATGCATGAGACGCTCAGCACAGAGCCTGACACGTTGTAAATCTTGAAAAATGCAACTTAGTAATAAGAGTAATAATAATAATGGTAGCAGTGGTAGTAACTGTAACCACAAACATCATGTTGAAGGGGACGCCATACTAACGGAAAAACATCCCTGTGGGAATTAACGGGGAAACAACAAAGTCACTGTTTGACCTCGTTAAAGGAATAAACAAATAATAAAACTGATTATCAAAGTAGAATGTTAATGGTTATTATTCCTAAGTAGTAGAATTATGATGATTTTATTTTCCTTCTGATTCTCAGTATGTGTAAACCTTCCACAAAGAAGGTAGTTTACTTTAGTAATTAAGAAGACAAAAGAAATCACATTTTTTTCTTTTTTTAAAAAACGTTATTTATTCATTTATTTTGGAGTGAGGAAGATTTGCCCTGAGCTAACATCTGTGGCATGCTCCTCTATGTTGTATGTGGGACGCTGCCACAGAATGGCTTGATGAGCCTCGTGTAGGCCCACACCCAGGTTCCGGGCCCGTGAACTTAACTGCTGCATCACCAGGCGAGCGCCAAGAAATCACATTTTTAAAAAATATTCCTGTTTTAGATTACTCCAGTTCACAGAATCTCAGAATTGGAAGAAACTTGCAGTGTTATCTCTTCCAACTCTCTCACTAATGAAGAAAGTGAGGCCCCAGCAAGGGGAGCTGGCTCCCGGGCCCCTCCTCCAGCAGCAAACCAGCCCAGATCCAGGGCTCCCCAAGAGCCCACAGCGCCATTGGAATTCGACACAAAGCATACAGATCTGGGTATCTCCAGGGACAGATCTGTCTGGGCTCTCTCTTCTATCCTGGGCACATGGCACGGTGCCTGGCACATAGTGGGAATTCAATCAGTACCTGCTGAATGAACGCAGGAGTGAATATGAGTCTCCCGTGCGCTCACACGACTGCTCTCTGCTCTATGTTAGAGGACATGCAAAGAGCTGTGAAAGCAGCGGAGAATACTCCTGGGACGTTCCGAAAGGTTGCCCAGAGTGTTGAGCCCGGTCCTGGAAGATGCAGCCAAGAGATCTCCAGCCCAAAGAAACAGCCACACACTGTGAGTTGGGGAAAAGTCTGTTGTTTTAGTACAGCTAGGTCTAAGGTCCAGCAAGACAGTGTGTTATGAAATTGAGAAAAGAGAATAACTAAGTTCCATTCTTCCATTTATTTCTAGGCCCACTTAAGAGGCTAATTGGCTCTTTGGGGAAAATGATCTGAGATAAATTGTTCCTCGCTGGTAGTGGTTTCATGGGTTTTCCGTCCAGATAACATTTGCATTTTCACCAGAGCCCTCACTTGGCTCACAGTAACGTGAGAACCGTAGGTAACTAGGGCGGTAGGCAGGATGGCGTTCTCAGGCGGGAGCGCCTCCGAGAGCACTAAGTCACCTCTTCCTGACAGCTGCCAACCCCACCCCAGGAATCGAGCCCGAGAGATTCTGTAAAACAGAACCCTACACACCTTTCCGCCAACCAGCCCAACCCCAGCCCAACCCCACACCCTCAAACAAATGGGTTCCCAGGGACATTTTTATGATGGATTTTTTTCATTATCCTTTTCATCTGCTCTTCTGTAGCTCTTACAATTTAGGAGAGGTTCAAAAAAAACATAGTCACTGATTTCCCAAGACACGGTTTTTCACCACTAGTCCCCCGTTCATAGGCGCTTAAGCTGCTCCCCTCGGGACTGTTGGAACCCATTATTTCCCTGGGAGACTTGATGTCTGTTTTGATAGGAGCAATTTATCACCCTGGTGAAATCAGACTGCTGTTTGGAAGGCAGGCCCAGGATTTATGAATCCCTTTTCTCTGGGAATGAATTTAATTCCCAGGGGTGGAAGTGGCATTAAAAGATTTGGCCTGCCACACCGGTGGCATTTGAGATGGTGGTTTCCAAAGTGAGTGGCAGCTGAGCCAGGAAACCGTCTTGTGTCCCGTGCACGCTATGTATACACTGTGCTGGAAAAGTCTTCACCCTTCCAAGCACAGAGAAAACTCAGTTTAGTGCATGAAATCCAATTAAATTGGGTATAAAACAATGGTTCTAGCTAATAATGAATTCAAAACAATAAAATTGACTTGCAGAACATTTTCACTCTATTTTTAGTATATATGAGCTTTTAAATTATTATTATTTGAAGATACTTTTTCAAGGTATCCAGTTTTAAGCTCCAGACCAAATTCTTGTCATATCTGGACCGATTCCTTCCTGCAATTTGTAGTCTAGTATCGTCATATGTATTACAGCCAGGTAAGTGGTCATGATGCCTATTGCAATCACCTGGGAAGATTTAAAAGCCGTTGATGCCTGGGTCCCGCCTCCAGGGCGTCTGAGACAATGTCTAGGGCACAGCTTGAGAATCAGGATTTTTTTAAGCTTCCCAGGTGATTCTAACGTATAACCAAGTTTGAGAACCACTGCTATACAATAATGAACTTGATCTATTTGAAACAAGCGTAGCAGAGTTTCAAATCAGACGTCCTTCTTATAATTGGTCTTCTATTTTAAATGAACCAAACCGGACTTCCTAAAACATTTCAGTGATCAAGTTGGTAAATGGACAAATATGCCTTACATCATCATGGGCAGGCAAGTTGTTTACAGGATGAATTGTCTGTATCTTCTTTGAAATTTGCATGCAAATCAGGGATTCTAGCTATTTGCAGTACTTTTGCTCTATAGATTGCTTCCCACTGATCACACAGCTCACTTGCACAGCTTAACTTCAGGCACTACTTGATGTTAGTCCATTGTGCCAAATAATGGTCACTCAGGTTCTGTTCCTTCTCTTACTCTCTCCCTCTGCTCGTCACCCATCACCCATCCACCCAGCCATCCTTCCACCCATTCAACCTTTGCTAGGCAGTGGGATTACAATAACGAAAGACCTCATTCTTGTCTTAAAGGAGCTGACCATCTGTTGTGGAAAGTGGACAACAGAAATCATAGGAAAGGGTGAGAAATGCGACATGAAATGGCAAGTTGAGCGTGCCAAAGGAGCACAGAAGATGGGCACTGAATACTGCATTGAGGCAGGCAGATGGCCATTACAATCACAGGAGAAAGTACCACTACTTCTGCAAAGTCACTTTTTGTATCATTGAACTCTTAAACTATTGATTATCATCTGTAGGACATAGGCATAGAATGAAGCCCACAGGATGGAGGTGCAACTATGTGTCTTGGCGTCCTTATGAAGTCATTCATTGGGACTAAATAAACATATGCATTCAATGATTAGGACATTAGTGAAAATATGAAATGTCAGAATTCATACATCTTCTGATTTACATAACGGTACTTGTTTTGGGAATAACTCGTATACCAAAAACTCTCTGTCTTGGTCTTGCTAGTTCCATGCTTCTTTTAAAAGAACAAAGCTTACCTTCAAGGACAGATGTTCACATGAGGAAGGCTGCAAACTTAATGGCTGTCACCAGGGTCAAGAACACTGTGCTCTTCCTGCGGCTCCCTTTTTAAACCTCATTGACACTGGAGATTTCTTCACATTAGTAGGTCGGCACATGATAAAGTATGTGCCTATTTTAAGACCAGGTGCAGAATGCTAGAGGACCAAGCACCACTGCAAATATCAGAAATTCCTAGGCAGTCACCTAAGAGAAATGTCACCAATGAGACGTGGGATAGAACGGGACCAAATCACCTTGTCCACACACTTTAAGTGACGGTTTACAGGGCTCCATAAAAAGTAAGCACAAAATAGGGTCTAAATGAAAAGACTGTGCGTTGGTTGATAATATAAGTGAGGGGGGAGAGGGAGCTCATGTGATGTTTTCCTCTCCCCATTTGAAATGAATTTTGGATCTGGTTTTAATTTAATTTTGTGGTCTTACAAAATTGGAACTCTAAGGTACATAAAGGATCATTTAACCCAATATTAATTTATAAATGAAAAAACTGAGGTGCAGAATGGTGAATCAACGTGGCTCTGAGTAAAGGTGAAAGTCAGAAGCAAAACCTCAGGCTTCCAACCTGCCATGACCCTTCTCCCCATGACCTTGCAGCATGGTCACTAAAGGCATGCCTGAAACCCTCCCCAGGACGAAGACCTCTAATTGCCAATGCCTCTCTGAGGGCAAAGCCACGGCTGGTTAACCCAGGCAGTGGCTACAAATCTTGGCCTACAGATTTGAGTGCACAAGAAACATAGTTTACATATTTTTCTGACAACTGGATTTAATTTCAGAGTCTCATTTTCTCCTCTATAGGATCACTCTGAGGCCTGGAGCACCTAGTACCAGGACAGCGAAGTGGGGCTGGAGCATGCGTGCACGCGGCCTTCACTTCTTGCCATTTATCAGTATTCTCCTTCCGTCTGGTCTCCTGGTGTCAGTTCACGCAATTTACCTCAACATCCTCCTTGTCCCAATGGTGGGCCCTCTTCAGGCACAGTGGCCCCCTAGGCCTCTCTGGCCACAAACTCAACATTCTGTGTTGTTGCTTGCTCTCCAAGCGGGTGAGAGTGGGCACAAGGGGGGACCCGTGAGGAGGCTGCTTCAGGCCTGTCTACCTAAACAGCTGATGAAATATTTCACCTGCTCGGACCAGGGAGACTCTGCATTAAGGCTATTTTCTGAGGCTCTACCCAGGGGATTTCAGGAGTGACCAGAGTCCTCTAGGAGTTCTCAGACATATCCGGCGTTTCTATAGGAACCCTTCACCAGCCCCTCCCACCGAGGACCCACAACTACTGAGGGGTGTGTGGATGAAGACAGAGTTCTGGACACCTCCCCAGAACTCTTCTCCCTTTCTCCAACCTCCAGAACCTTTACTTAATCTTAGGGCAACATGGAACAAAAACTGGCCCTGAGCTAGTGTTCTTCCAAATGTACTGTTCATACCCTGAGTTCTTTTGAAATTCAAAAGCCAAGAACTGAGTTCCCTGTTCTGCTGTGCTTCACCTCCCCTGGGGCAATGAACGCCTAGCTTCCAAAGTAGAAGAGCAGGGAACAGTAACGAAGAGCAATAGCTCAAATGTGACTCTACCTCACCAAAATCAAGGTGCCAGCTCAGCTTGAGTCCTCACATGGTCCATGGCGGGACCACACTGCTTGTTCATTGCCACACTCTTACCCCCAGACCCTGTCAGGTTTCAAATGCCAGCCACGAAGAGGAGATCCAGAAACACAGGAGACTAGAGAGCACACGCCATCACCCCTCCCAGGGGGAGAACACAACCCACTAATGGCGTGTCAGTAACACTTCCTCTGACTCTGAAGGCAGCCACAAGATGACTGTGTCCTCCCCGAGCTTCCCTGTCCTGATCTGTAGCCGGCAGAGAGCACTCTCTATTTACCAAGATTGCAGATAGGGGACATAAGCCCTTAGCAAGTGCGTCTGTATAGTCGTTGTACAATAAATAGCAGCCATCATTTAAACCCTTCTCTTCTGTATCATCATTAATAGCATTTTTAAGATTGTGAAATTTCCACCTGACATCCATCTGGGTTTACCAGCTTGCATAGTGTTAGTAAGGAGACACCAGGTCACAATAGTGGTCACTACACAGGCCACGTGGAGGAAGATGTGTTTGAAAGAAGCCTACATGTGTAAGATTATCTAGGAAATGTGAATGATGACTAACGAAAGCGATTTGGCAAGGGTATGACTCAGAGCAAGCCTGTTTCCATTTCTAGAAAAACAACTCAAACCACTTGTCTTACCAAGACTGAATCTGTAGCACAACCGCTCTGAGTTATGACCCATTATGTACGTGGCGCAAACCAGGGGTTTCCATCACCCTCCCTGATTCAGCACTTGCTCCCGCAATTCTCACCCGGATGTTAAAAATGCAGACTCCCAAGAGTTCTCGACTCAGAATTGTTGCCAGAAGGGGCTTCCAGGAGGAGAAAGAATTTTAGAACACATCAGCAGGAACTGCACCTGAGAATGCTTCCAAGCACGGAGGGACAGTCCGAGTGAGAACAGCTGCAGCTGCATGGGGCCCCATGCACATCCTGCCGGATGTGTCCCAGCCTGACTTGCTGCCCAGCACTCACACTGGTCAGAAGCACACAGCAGACTTTTGCCCAGCCCTTGGCTCCATCTGGGTATTCCAGAGATTTCACCTTTGACAAGGTGTGCTGTTTTCAGGTACTGGTACTGAGTAATCAAACTGACATAACTACCACACTTTCTCATTTTTCATATTCATAAGACTGAGGGGTTTTTGACTGACAGCCTGCTAAAACTGCATTTTATATAAACTTGGAGCTAGTATTGACTATGCCCAGACCAACACCTCCTGGAATAGTTTCCCTTCAGTAGAACCCCCGCCAGGGTAAACAGTTCACGGTACCAGTGTTCAGATCCAGTTTCTTCCAGAACTCTACTCAAGCCTCACCATTCCAAACTGTCTAAAGACCTAGAAACTCACATGAAGTTAATCCAGTTATTCCAATATGAACCCATTAAGTAACTGAGAACCCCAGAAAGCACATTAGCAAATGGTTTCCATTTGGTCTAATAGTGAAATAGGTCAATTACATTTTTTCTCTCTCTCTCTCTCTTTAAACAAGAAAGTTCCAAGTCCCACATCAAGAGCTGGATTAAGATCGAGGGCTTAGCCAAACAACACAGGGATAGAGTAATAGCTGAGCCCTCACTTCCATAGCGACTAGTCTACAGGCTCCATTCCAAGGGCTTCACTGACATTAACTCTAATGCTCACAACGACCCTATGAAGTCGATATCACGATTAGCCTCAATTGACAAATGAGGAAACTGAGGCACAAAGACACTTAAGTCACACAACTATTAGCAAAGCCTGGATTCCAACCTAGGCGTCTGGCTCCTGAGTTTATGCTTTTGAAGACAGATGTTCAAGAAGTAGAACAGGGCAGCTCTGGATGCTGAGCTGAAGACAAAAAGAGTTCTAAAGTAAAGGAAGAGAATTTTTGGAAGCATAACTGTCATTATAGACATTTTAAACAACCTGTCAAAAGCCACAGCCCTTTCTAAGGCAGCAGCATCCAATCATCCCCACACATCACCTCACTCAGGGAGGTTTACTCATTCCATCTTTCTTCCATTCAATATGGCGCTTCATGGTACCCAACCTCAAGATGCCCAGAATAATAACGCATCTTCATACTGAGAATTGGGACTTTGATAGGGAGAAGAAGGGTACTTCCTCTATGGAGATGAGGGAAGTCAATGTCTCTGCCGTCACTCTTAGGGCCATTTGCATTTGAAGGTCCCTAGTACCCTAGCACCACCTCACAGGAGTTCCTCTCGACACATCCTGCTGAACCCAGGCATCCTGTCAGCGGAGGCCATCCATACTCAGGCCAAAGCATATGAAAAAAGAGGCCGCTGGCTGGACGCTAGGCCTGGCTGCCTCTTGCCTCCACCACATTCCAAGGCTAGAAGCCACTACTGGAGGCAGCGGAGCATCAGGCCAACTCACCCTCAGCGAACCATGTTCACACAAACACAGGAAAGATGCCAGCCGGGGCAAAGGCCCAGTCCCTGTTGCCACCTCCAGGTTGGAAAGACACAAAGACAGGTTACCAGGACAGACCTTGAGACGATGCCACCCACAATCACAGCAGAGGTGTCCGTGAAAAGTGGTAGACCAGAGAACATCCTAAGCTCTGTGGGAATTTCCCCCAGGTCCAATCGTCAGCACGGGTTTAACATTTTCATTGAACACCGCAGAGTATGTCCTCATTAATGACTCGTAAAGAACCTTTTAACAGAAAAACTGTTTTCCGTCTTGACCCAGATACTAAATACAGCACAACTGACAGAGCTCAGTGGAAGCTTCTCGATGTTGGCCAAGTGCTGAGACGCTTACTCACGGAGACGTGCTCAGATCTAAAAGGCAGGGGGCAACCGGCTAACAGACGCGTTTATGCAGCAGAGCCTGTCCAAGGAGGACATTAGGATATTTTCCCTGAGTTCTCTAAACTAGGTCAGGCTCTCCCCGGCCAGTCTGATGGCATAGGGAGGGCATCGCCATGTCTCAAAGGTGCCTGAAGGCCTGAGACACCCGTCCAATATCATTGAATCTCTGGCTTCCATCCTTTCCACCTTTCACGGTTTGGCACAGTGCTAGGCAATGGAACTGGAGAGCACGACACACAATCAGCAAAAAAGAATATGGTTCAAAGGTTTCTGGGCAGGAAATGTCAAAGAGTGAGGTGTCTTGATGAAGGCAACCAAGAAAACGAAACCAGTCTGGTCTCTGAAACTCAACCGCCTGCTCCCGGAAAAGCCCTATCAGGGCTGCGGGTGCCTTCACGCAGAGCCCCCTTCCCCCGCCTTCTGCAGGCCTCGCTCCTCCCGCCACCCCCACCTCCCAGCTCTGCAGCCTCACTCTCAGCGAGCGCAAAGGGAGGGGGACCGCAGAGAAAGCGGGTTTTGTTGGTAAAGTAGCAGGTCTGAGATTCTGTGATCTTCCAAAGCCAGGCTCTGGAGGGCTGGGCCGCTCCTCTGAGCAAGCCTCAACCGCGCGGTTCGCAGCCCGGCTGAGCGCTGTCAACCGAGGCAGCGACCTTGCCCGTGGCTGTTTCGTTGCTCATTTTGAGGTGGGCAATGGGTCCTTTCACTGCTCGGGCCAAGGGGCAACGCAGGCCGTTAAAAACTTGTATTGCTGGTGATGCTTTTCAGACTTCATTAGAACCGCCCGGGAATAAGGAGGGGGGCGCGCCCGGACTGCAGTGGGTGGCGCCCGCGCAGGGGCCCCTGGAGGGGCTCCTGGCAGGGGCGGCAGGACGCCGGGCCAGGCCCCAGCTGCAGCCTCGTCGACCACGAGCTTGGGGCGCTGGCCTCCCCAGCCCCGGGGCTGCGCTGCCTCGGAACTGGCCACAGGGGAAACTGAGTCCTGGTGGCCAGAGGGTTTCTAAGAACTCAGTCCAACGGGCGCTCTCGCGCGCGCTGGGGACTGATAGGAAGTTTAGCCCGAGGTCACCCGCCGAGCTGGTGGGAGTGCACCGCCCCGCGCCTGCCCGGGTACAGGGGGCAGCCTGGGGCACGCCGGGCGGCCTGGAGGTCCCTGTCGGGCCCGGGGTGGGGGCGCGGGGGCTCAAGATGCCGAGGGTGGCGGCGCGGGGGTGGGGCGACGGCGCCGGTCACCAGGCTGCACCCACGCCCGGGGTGACTGCAGCACCTGCATGGCAGCTGGGCGCCCTCCCCTCTCTTCACGCCTCCCACCCCCCGCCCCTTTCTCCGCAAAACTTCTGGGTCCCTGCCCCGCGCGCCTGGACCCTGGAGCCCGGCTCCAGTCCCAGCCCCAGGGGGTGGAGACAGGGAGTGAGGCTGAGCACCCCAGTGCAGGTCTGTGCCGCAGCCAGAAGTCCTCACGCCTTCCTATCTTGACTAACTTTGTTGAATGCTTATATATAGTCTTTGCAGAAAGAAGTGTTGAGAAATAAGTAGGGTCTCATTTACCTATTTAAGTGTATTAAATAAATAACTGAAAATAAATCCAATTACACGCCCCAAGCCAGGTTTTAATGGCTTTCCTCACGGGGGGTAAATCCATAATGTGAAATTAAACGGAAAAGCCAGAGCCTCGTGGAAGGGGATGTCCAGAAGCGACAGCAACAGAATCTCCCCACGGAACAATCTCCTTCCTCAGCTGGAGGCGCCGACCAACAGGAAAATAGCGATAGCATTCCTAAAAGGTTAGATAACAACAGGTGCCGCCGACCTGGTATTTATCTTCTTGGCTTTTACTTGCTAGAAATATTTATCCTTTAGTACCTGCTATACTATTTAGCATCTCATAGGATTCCCCAGCCTTTTGTGCTGGTGGGTGTTTTTCTTGTTACTTTTCTTGTTGATGTAAGTGAACAGCTTTAATTCCACTTAAGACCTGTGAGCCATTCTCCCCACCTCCTTCCCACAGTCTACCCTCTTTTAACAAGTAAAATAAAGTCAATTTTCCAGGTGTTAAGTAACACTGAATAATAATTATATCATCAGCATAAAAATTAAGTGCTGGGTTACACCACAGGAAAATACCTTGCATTTTCTGTCTGGTTTCTATGTTATTTCTTTTGAACTCCCAGGGATCCTGGCCCCACCGTTGCAATGTTTAGTTACTGATTGATTTTTAGTGTATTACTTGAAAATCCTGATTTCCAGCTGAGAGAATGAATGCATTTTAAATGTGACATGCAAGCAAGTTAATGGGATGAAGAGGCGACTTGAGTAACTTTTTCCTTTCTACGGATTTGTTACTCCAGGTGGGAACTGGGTGACCAGCCATGCTGTAGACTGACTTGCCATTTATCTGCCTGCCTGCTCCTCTGGTTTCAGAGGTTAGCTTTGTGTTTACGACATATTTCATACTGAAATGAGGATTATTACTTTGCTCACACCATTACTAAATGACACAGTAGAGTGTACGAAGGACATCAATGTGAAATGCTCATGCTCACGCAGATGCCAAGCCAGAAGGAGGAAGCACGTCAGCCCAGGCCCCACACCCTGCACAGCCCGTCAGCTCCTACTCCAGCGCCAGTCTGTGACCAGACCAGCTTCCGCAAGTTGGCCTAATGGAGTTCTGACTCTGGACTGACATCAGGGTTCCAACTCAGGCCTGCAGGCAACATTTGGGCCTTAAATCCCACCCACCTCACCACCTGAGCCACAACTGCCAAACACACTGACTCAACCAGGCAGAATTTCGCAATGAGTTGCATAATATTTGGATCAGTGGCATAAACCACATTAGCCTTGCAAATGGAATTTTCAAAAACCAGTGGGGCCCCAAACTTCTATTTGGCTCTTGTAGTTGCACTAGTCCCTTCCACCTTAGAAATGTCATGTCCTCCCATCCCGTCCTGCAGGTTTCTTTCCACTACTCTCCACACGTGCACACATATGCATCCCAGACACCAAATTCATCCAAGTGTCCTTCTCAACTACTGATTCCCTAAAGCAATGAGAAAGGAGGGAGTGATTTTGGACTACTTTGTGATTTCATTTGGTCTTTGAAACACTGCTTATGCTGTGCTGTTGGTGAGATAAGCATCATTCTTCAGTGCCCTGCGATATATGTAGCTTAGCGCCTGGCCCATGCTCAGTGCTCAGTAAACATCTCTTGTTGGACCCGCAAGGACTGGGAGAGCCTCTTATTTCCCCTACAGTTCTTCAATTTGAATGTCCCTAAGAGCTAATAGGTTTGTTTTGGTTCCTGATTCTCTTCCACCCCCTCACTCTTCCTTCATCCCTGAGGAAACCCACCGTATGAAAGCTAGCCCGTCCTGATCAACATAAGCGAGCCTGCAGCTGGATTCCACAAAAGTAGGAACCCGGGTTCCTCTGAGTCAGCGAGCAGGCAGCCTTGAGATTCACCTCCCCCCAAAACAGAACTATTTTCCCCCTTATCTCCTCAAAGGTCTGAAGTGGCTCAAGTTCAATAAAAACTGTGGTCTCCGAGGCCAGTAATATCTCCGAGTGCATGAACAAATAAATCAAAGAATAAAGAAAGCTACTGCCAATTGTCCCTCTTCCTTGCTGTACTTTTCTCCCTGTGTTCCTAGGTCACTTGTTTTAGACATCATTTTTAAAAAATTGAATTAATTTTCAGTTTTCAATCTAATTTTGATTCATTGGCTTAGTCATTGAATTTTAAAAACTCGCAAAGGAACTGGACCCTTCAAATCTAGTCACTGTCCAGATGAGATTCCTTACACCTGATGTAATAGGCCAGTCTATTTTAAAGTCTGAATAAATATCAAGTCACTTTTGGCAGCCATGGAGGTTACCTACCATGACATCAGAGTGCCCAACCCAAACAACGCTACAGAGATGTCCTGTCTCCCAGACATGAAGAAGCCAGTGTTTTGAGCTATTTGTTTCCCCAGCCTAAAAGGCCCTCTGCCCTGCTCCAAATCTTGCCCATCTTTCCAACTTCAATTCAGGTCCCACCTTCTCCATAAAGTTTTTCTAGCCTGCTCCAGCTCTCCTGAATCTCTTCTGCCTCTGGATCCAAGATCAATTCCAGTCCTTCAAATTAGCATTTAATTATAAGGCTGTCTTGTTTTGTTCTCCATGCTTCCAAGTGGATTATTCTGGCTTCCCAACATGGATCAGAGTGGGCAGGGCCCATGTCTTCATGTCTTTTTATTTTTCTGGGTTCTGCCCAAGAGGAGCAGGTGTAGACAGAACGGTAGGAGGGGTTCAAATGTCCTTGCTGATTGGTTGATTAGATCTTTTCACCAGCGGTCGGTCTCCGAGGCAGGAATCTGCTGTCAGTACCCGCAGGTGGCTTCTGCCCTGACCTCATTACAACCACATGTGGCCCAACTGTACTACCTTTTCATGGATTCTAGTGGCGAAGTTCAAGGGGAAAATAGTGAGCAATGGTTACTCGCAATGCATTGTACCACCTACCCAACAACTAGAATAAGATATGGAACACAAGTACTTTGAAAGAAACAGAAAATGCTCGTAGGGCTCAGAGAAAAAGAGAATTTTCACCAGAGGTGATGGGGCAGGTTGGACAGGAGGGAGGCAGTGGCAGAAGGTACCCAAGTGCGGAATCAATCAGACCAGGACTCAAGCCATGGCTCAGTCATCTGGCAGGTGTATGACCTTAGGCACTGCATGGCTTTGCTCCTCACAGTGTGGTCGGGGTCACGGGCGAGACCTGGGAGCTTATCACAAACTCTGAGCCTCAGGCCCCACCTGAGCCTTCTGGATGAGAATCTGCATTTTAATAAGTCCTATGATGATTCACGTGCACGGTAAGGTTTGAGAAGCCTACTATATGGGATGATAGTTATTGCTGCCCCCAGCATCCACTTCTTCTTATGGCAAATAGGGCCTCCAGTTTGCTTTGGAGGAACAACTCCTTCCTTGTAAATCACTTACCAAGTGGTCAGGGCCTGGAATGAAGCCAATCAGTGCATTCCATCTCCCAGGCTACAGCAGCTAGTCCATGAATGGGCACGTAGCCCAGGTCAGGCCAATCAGAGTCAATAAGATAAAGCCAGGGCTGGTGTTTGGTTACTTGGGAAAGCTGACTTGCTTTTCCTCTCAAGATAAGGAGAAAGGATATTGGGTTATCACTGCTGTGAACCATCTTATAGAGGGTATTGGGGTTGTCACGATAGAGGACATTGAGGTCGTCACTGCTGTGTACCATCTCATGGAGGGTGGTGGGGTTGTCACTGTTGTGAACCATCTTATACAGGGTATTGGGGTTGTCACTCCTGTGAACCATCTTACAGAGGGTGTTGGGGTTGTCACTCCTGTGAACCATCTTATAGAGGGTGTTGGGTTGTTACCGCTGTGAACCATCTTATGACTACTTGAGACCTGAAAATGGACTATGGAGCAGGTAAAGACAGTAATGAAGATGTAACGGCCCCTTATGGTGATCTTCTTCAAGCTTGTATAAACGAAGCTAAGTGGAAGAAACTGTTTAATTACGTGACCCAATAAATTCCATATTTGCTTAAGTCAGTTTGGGGTAGGTTTTCTGACACTTGAGAATTGGATGAGGTGGCATGTCTAAAGCATCCAGCACTCTGCTGTGGCACACAGAATTGCGATGCTAATGCTATGGCTGGGGTTGCAGCCTCTGCAGTGATCGCTGTACTAGTTGAACTTGTCCTTGAAGTCTTTGAAGACTTTCAATGGCTCCAATTTAACAAAGATGAAGAAGGAAAACCTCAAGATAAGTTTATCGAACTTTGACTGATCTAGATGAAACAGAGTTCTGTAAGCTATTTCCTTTTGCAGAATAAAATTGTGGGTGCAAAAATTGAGGACTAGAAGGTATCTGAGTAAGAGACCAAGAGGATGAGCCCTTGTACTTTATAAGATTAGTCTGTTCTCCTAAGGGAGAGAAATACTCTTGCCCTCTCCTGATGCTTCCTCCTGGTAGCCTTTCTTACTGCCCACCTGGGGATAGAGATATCTATCTGGCTGGTATTTTAGGAAGCATAACTGAGCAAGCTTGGTTCAGCTCTGCCCTTCTTTTTCCCCTCGATTTGAGAAGGACATGAGTTCTCGGATGCTGCTCTGGGCTGTTAGTCATACCTGGGGTTGACTCCATCCATCAGGGCACATCTGTCCAGCAGTCATATATCTGGACCAGCATACACCTGCTTCAGGCCAGTGCTGCAAGGACTGGCTGGCTAAGTTGGCCTAAACTGAAGTCAGTCCAGCAAGCCACTTAGCCCACACACCCAAAGCTATATCCTCCCACGTGGTCTCCATCAGGAATAAAGATGCCTCCATCTCTACTCACTGTCTTAGTTCTTAACATGTTCAGAAGCCAGGCAGGGAAAAGGGGGCTTCTTTTGGGGGAGACCCTGTGAAAGCTGCAGTAGTCAGAATAGGAGAGGGCTGAGATGGAAATAGGGGAAGCAGCTTGGATGCCATTGCAAGGACTCAGGCTGTGCTAGTGAGACAGCGAGGAGAGAGAAGGAAAGAAAGGGAGAGACGTGAGAGAAAGTGAAAAGGAAGCATCCACAGGAATTGGCTTTTCATGACATGCAGGCTGGATAGGGAGGCTGTGAGAAAGGAAAGGATGGAGAGGGTATTCAGTTTTAGGGTTGGCAAGGTGTCTGGATGGAAAAATCCAATGAGAAATAAAAATGTGAAGCTGAGGGTCAGGAGGGAGGGAGAGGAATATTGCATAGAAATAAAAACTGAAACCTAGAGTTGTGGATGAGATCCAGTGGGAGCAAATGTGGAGGATAAGGAGACGTTAGTTAAGGGCAGAACCAAATAGGATGTCCATGTTTGGCAGGCTAGAGGGGAACAAGGAAGGGGCGAAAGAGAGTGAATCTGCAGTGAAAGAGGTCAGAGAATGAGAAGCAGGGAATCAATGGGAGGAGGACAGAGTTTCAAGAAAGAAGAGCCCCTGAAAGTGTTAAAAATAAACTACAAGGAGGACCAGGGAGAAAGTTTGGGCTGAACCCTTGGAGCAACTAAGAAGCTAAGTGGCAGGGCCCAAAGGCCCAGCCTCTCCTCCTCACCTAGGAACCAGGTACAAGGCGGAGCACGCCGCTACAGGTGGGAGGAGAAGAAGCTCACTCAGGCTACCTCACTGCCAGTTCGGACGCCGAGCAAAGATGGCCAAGACAATCCAGGTCAAAGTCATGGGGAAATATCATGGATCTACCCTCTGCAGTCAGGCCACACTGTCAGGCCAGGAAACAGTAGCCCCGCCTCTATGACAAGCTGAGTCCCCCTCTGGCCGGTTACTGAATTCCCACCGCCTTGCTGGATGCCGTTTCTGATGACTTCAGCTGAGATGAATCCCAGAGAGAGGGCTATTTTCTCAAAGTCGTGCCTCTTTAAGCACTTAGTGGGAAAAAGAAAAAGAAAAAAAAAGCTGCATAAAAGGCACCACGGGGACCGAAAAAAAAATCCTCTGATCAGCTGCATTCAAATCGCCTACTTAGGAGAGAAATTAATGTTAACTGCTAAGGTCAAAGAATGAACTAGAGACATGGCTCTGAATTTTTCCCTAGTTTTTCACTCTGGTCACACGTTGTGGCTTCTCTGTGGATTTGACACTGATTCTACCATTTAAAGCAGCCATGCGAATGTATCCCGGCCCTGGGGCCTGTGGGAGGGCTGGCTGCCTGCCTGCCTCAGTCAGGCTACACCAGCCCATTATAAATGGACTTCCAGCCGGGAGAGACCACGCACCGCCCCTTATTCTGTCAGACCCCACCTACCATTTGACAGTTACCTGTCGTGTGACATCCATGGAGAGGAATTCCCCTCTGGGAACAGAGAGGCAAAATCCTACTAAACCAATTCTCTCAGGGATGCATTACTTTTTAGAGGGGGGGAGATGAACCAAAATGAAAGAAATATTTTACACAAAGTATTTTAAAATTAAAAACTAAAGTAGACTCATATTCTGCAGTATGTCACTGTCTCCACTGGTAAGAACGAAGGATAGCAAAAGATCTGTGGGCTTTCTTAAAGAAAGCTTTTGCAGTACTGAGGATATTTTCAAAGACTCTGCAAGGCCAATTTAAAGAAACCGTCTTCCCAAAAGCGTTTCAAGGGAAGTCAGTGTTCTACCAACGTGATTTTTCTCATACGCTTGGGCTGGACACTGAGCCATTCTAATTTCAGTTTAGAGCCAATCTTATTGTTCAGCATGACAGACATTATGAGAAAAGGACTCAACTTTCAGTGAACTGAAAAGAAAAAGCCCCTAATGCATCCATGTTGCCTTGTTATTCGGTTCACGCACTGTTCTTACTATGTGCTCAATAAATACACATTAAACCTTTCACTTAGTCCTAATTACTCAGACGAAAGCAAATTTTTGCATAAAGTCCATATTATTAAAATATTATCACAGTCTTCCACACTAAACTAATTGGATGCTATTTTCAGATTTTCTGCATTAAATTGAATATGTTCTCAGTCGTTACTTAGAGGCCAAGCAAACACTTTTCAGAAGCTGTCAACACTTGGAAATCCTCCGCGTGGATCTCAGCTGCTAAGGTGGTGATTGTGAAACTTCCTCTGCACAGAAACGGGGAGAGCAAGGCCTTCATCAAGGGCGCTGCAGGCTTTCCTGGTGCCTCAGCGCTCAGTTGAGACGATGCCTTGTATGTTCTGATGGCCCAGAAACAAGACGGCCATGGGTTCATTGACAGGGCAGCAGGCATCGAGCTATGCTCATGAGGGCAAAATCAGACAATTTAGTTTGAAGAGGGAAAACATTCTGTCTTCACTTACCTGCACACACACACATGCAGGCACACAAACACACACATACCTCTCCCTGCAAAACTGCCTCCTCTCTCATTTCTGTAACCATCAGCTGTCTCTTGTCCACAGCAGGAAAATAATCACATCAGCGAAACAGAAGCCCTCGTTTTTTCTTTCTGCCACTTGCAGGCAAAGCGCAGCGTCTCGGCTCAGCTCAGCTTAGCAGGGGCCCTCCTGCCGACCTTAGAATCTGGCCTGAAAGGAGGAAAGTGTTTTCATCTTTAAGAAAGGGAGGCAGACGGCATTTTACATTACTCTTTTAATGAACGTTACTTCACTGTTATTGCCAAGTCACAAATCGGAGGGGTTGTGATTGCACACGTGGTAAAGAAGTATCTTCCAAGAATGAATGGATGTAGAAATCATGGTGTGTGTGTATACGCATATGTGTATATATGTAGATGTATATACATGCATGCATATGTCTATGTAGGTGTATATTTGCATACACACACACACAATGGAATATTATTCAGCCTTTAAAAAGGGCGATCCTGCCATTTGCAACAACATGGATAACCTGGAGGACATTACACCAAGTGAAATAAGCCAGACACAGGAAGAAAAATAAACGTGTGATCTCACATGGAATCTAAAAGAGTGGAATACAGAGAGGCAGAAAGTAGAACAGTGATTACCAGGGTCAGGAATGGGGAGGTGGGGGAAGTGGGGAGATGTTGGTCAAAGGTACAAAGTTGCAGTTGCGTAGGGTGAATAAGTCTAGAGACCTAATGTACAGCATCGTGATGAGAGTTAATAACACTGTGTTGAATACTGGAAATTTGCTAAGAGAGTAGGTTTCAGGTGCTCTCATGACAAAAGAAATATGGCAGCTTTGGGAGGAGGAGATATTAATTAGCTTGACTGTAGTAATCACTGCGCTATGTGTATGCATATCAAATCATCGTGCTATACACCTTAAATATATACAATTTTTATTTTAAAAATTAGAAATAAAAGAAGTGTCCTCCATGAGAGTAAGTAACCCTGCTCAAGTGGCCTGTGGCATGCAGATTTACACTTTAATCTGGAACAATGGGCAGAAGCTGCATATCTCATAAGGACAGCTTTCTGATCCAACAGGCAGAGCCCACAGAGGTGTTTAAGAAACCCTCATCTCTAAACCCCCATCAGTTCTTCAGGTCTCGGTCAACACTTACTATCGAGTGCTTCTGGTACTGGTTCCCCAGCCCAGCGGTCATTTATGCCGTGTGCTACGCCAGGCATGAGGAACAGTGCTGGGGAGGACCCAGGACATGCTGTCAAGTGCTCATATGGGGGATGTTTGATAAATGTTGGCTGTTTGACTGTTTGCATAGGGTGACTCAGACTCGAGCACTCACTCTCTGGCCGAGCAGACTTCCTAGTTGGGTTACCATTAATGAAATGCAAGGAAGCATATACTTTCCAAAATAATGTACTCGACTTCAATCCTGTAGCAGTTTGTGTGTCTTTGAAATGTCTTTTGAATTATGAAGTATTTCAAAAATATAGAAAATTATACAAACAACATAACATACACCCATACAGACACCTGTGAGACCTAGTATTTCTTAACCTTTTCACATATTTCTTTCAGACCTCTCATTTGATAAGGGAAAAAGATATTTTAAATAAGACAGTTCAGATATAATTGAAGCCCTTTTTATAAATGATATGAATATTGTTTTGCTTGTTTGTAAACATTATATAAATGTGTGCATTGATCTTTCAATAATCAGCTTTCTTCACTTAATATTTTACTTGAAAGATTCATTTATATTAATCCAGTCCACACAGAGTACATTTTAACTGTTGTAGAATATCCCACTGCTTGATTATATGACAATCTGTTTATCCCTTAGCCTGGGATAGACATTTAGGATGTTTCCAAGTTTTGGCTATGACTAAAAAGCTGCGTTGATGTTTTTGCACATAACTTCTCGGGCACAGGCATGAGAAATTCCCTGGGGCACGTCCCTAGAAGGAGAATTTCTGAGTCAAAGGGTGCAACTCTCCACCTTTGCCAGATATTGCCAAATTGTTCTCCAAAGATCTGTACCAATCTGCATTTCCACACAGTGTTGTGTGACACTTCTCATTACTTCACATCTTCCCCAATATCGGATGTTCAAAGACTTGAATTTTTGCCAGTCTGATAAGCGTGAGAGAGAACCTCACTATTGCTCCAATTTGCATTTCCCAGGGGTTGAGCTTGTCCTCCTGTCTTTGCTGTCCTCGTGGATTGTCTAATCATATTCTTCGCCCATTTTTCTCATTGTCATTTGCCTTTCCTTATTTTGAAAGAGTTATTTATCTGTTCTTATTTTTGAAACATCTTCATTGAGATATAATTCTCATACCATACAGGTCACTCAAAGTGTACAATTCAGTGGCTTTCAGTACATTCCCAGAGCAGTGCATCCATCACTAAACTCAATTCTAGAATCAAGTTCTAGAATTCCAGAAATTTTTCATTAGCACCCCCCAAAAACTGTGTACACTTTAGCCATCACCCCCCAGTCCCATTTCCCACAGCCCCAGGCAACCACCAATCTTTTTTTTTTTTTTTTGTCTCTATAGATTTGCTTATTCTGGACATTTCGTCTAACTGGAATCATACAACATGGGTTCTTTGGTAACTGGCTTCTTTCACTTAACATGTTTTCAAGGTTCGTCCACGCTGTGACATGTATCCGTGCTTCATTTATTTTGTTTATTGTGCTAAAGTATAAGTCACACAAAATTTCACATTTTAACCATGCTTAAGCATGCCATTCAATGCCGTTAAGTCCACGGTGACACCATGTCACCACCAGCCATCTCCAGAACTCTCCGTCTTCCCAGCTGAAACTCTGCACCCATTGAACAACAACTCCTCGTTGCTCCTCCCCCAGCGCCTGGCAACCCCATCCTACTTTCTGTCTGTATGAATTTGACTGCTCTGTGGACCTCATATAAGTGAGAACATACAATATTTGTCCTTTTGTGACTGGCTTACTTCACTCAGCATAATGTCTTCAAGGATCCTCCACGTTGTAGCATGTGTCAGAATTTCCTTCCTTTTTAAGACGAAACAATACTCCATTGTACAGGTATACCACATTTTGTTTATCCATTCATCCATTGATAGACACTTGGGTTGTCTCCACCTTTTGTATATTATGCTGCTGTAAACACGGGTGTACAAACATATATTTGAGTCTTTGCTTTCACTTATTTTGCACATATACCCCGAAATAGAACTGCTGGATCCTACGACAATTCTATGTTTAATTTTTTGAGGAGCTACCATACTGTTTTCCTATTTATATACTCCCAACACTTGTCTTTTATTGGTTATATTTGTTGAAAATATCTTCCTCCAGTACCTGGCTGTCTTTATTGTACAGGGATTTTAACTGTAATGTGAAACTTACGACTCTTTCCTTTATGGCTTTTGCTTCTTGTATCTGATTTAAGATACTTTCCCAGCCCAATGTTAGAAGATATTCTCCTGTATTTCCCCTTTTCTCGTGTAAGTATTGACTCTCCCTGAATTGACCTCTTTGTATGTTGTGAGGTAACGATCTAATCCAACTTTTTCCCGTATGGATTGCTAAATGTCCCAAATAGCAAACCCGTGCACTCTCCACTAACTTGTAATTCCACCTCTGTCCTAGACCAACTTCCATGTGGGTCAGTTTCTGGGTTTTCTGGTCTTTTCAATTGATCCACTTTCTATTCTTGCCTCACTGCACTGTCTTAATTACAACAGCTCTTTTAATAAGTCTTAATATTTAGAGAGGAAGGCCCACATCATATTATTTTCCCTTAAAACTGTCTTATCTATTTTTGGTCCTTTATGCTTGCATGTGAATCTCAGGATTCTCTATTTGAGTTTCATGAACTGCATTGAATTTATAGATTAACATTAAGTGTGTACTCAAACCTTTGTGATACTGTACATTTTCATCCATGATAACAAGGTCCCAACTCCAATTGCTTTGTTTTACAAATAAGGACCCCATTGACGTTCCCACGACCATACAGAGAGTCAGAGGAAGAGCCGAGCCTGGAACCTCAAAGCCCCCTGCCTAATGCTTCTTCCACTAACTTCAGATAGGGACTCCCACCCCTCCGAATGACAGAGCAGTGCCTTCCATCATCTGTCTGCATAAGCCCAGGGATTAAGTCACTCACTCATTCAGGTAGTACTTTTGAGTGCCAACAGGCCTTTTGGCTCAAGTTGTGGGCACAGTTCCTCCTCCTACCCTGCAATAGGATGCAGCTTAGGGGCTGAGCAAAGACCCAGAGCCATCCCTTGGGAGGTGAAATTGGCTTCAAGCCTTTGTGTGTGGTCGGTGAAGAGGGGCAGAGGCGCAGCCAGAGGAAAGAGCGTGTGGGGAGGGTGGAAGGATGCAGCGTTGGGGCTCAGAATTCTGTGCGGGTAAAAGATGCCCTGACTCACACTCACGAACCCAGCAGGAAACCAGGCGCAGAAACCAGGCCGCCAATGGGCTAATTTATTGTTAAGACAGAATTTGACTGCCAAGGGCACCAGCACGTACTTCCTATGGCCAAACATTTGCTCCATGTATGCAAATTGCACAGGAAGCCAAATTATCATCAGAAGTTTTCTCAGTGACCTCAGAGCCAGAGCTGGGGGAGCAGTTTATGATTTGAATGTGTCCTGACGTCAGGTGTACTTATTTCCAAAACAGGGCATTGTCGGCATGGGAGGGCGACGATCCCCGGCTGGGACTCTCCCTGAGGTGGACGGGCCTCAGTGTCTGCTCCCTGGGTCCCTTCCCTCTGCTTCCAAGATGACCCGCTCTCCTTCGGAAACACACACTCTTTCCTTGGTCATGATCACACTGTGATCTGATTGGAGTCAGGTGTTTTGCTCCCCTAATTGGAATTACAGTTTAATTTTTAAAGTGGGTTACTTCCACTTTGTTGGGGACAGGAATAAGCTCCATTTGGGCAGCAAGGAAATTGAGGCCCAAAGAAGTTAAGGGACTCCCTTATCCACGGTTGCCCAGAGAGCGATCGCCTGAACTGAATTTCAAGGCAGGTTTTAATCCAATTGAAAGGGGGAAACGTCTGAAAATACAAAGCAGTGAAGGTTAAGCAGCTAAATCTGGCGCCTAACCACATCAACCTCTGAGGTTAAGAAACTTGAAAGTGGAGACCCTGACTTCTACTCCTGTATAACTTCCCACAGCGCCTAGTCCAAACATGCTCACGCAGGCACTTCATACATGTTGACAGCGCAGCTCTCCCCTTCGGCCCAAATGGTCCCAAACACACACAGAGGCATAGGACACTAAGCCACATGGTTTCCCCTTTCCCATCAAGTCACCTTTCAAACCACAGAGGGTGTCCTTCAGGGAGTTCCTGGGAGTCCTTTCCTCTAGGGTCCACCTCACTTCTCTCCCTGCCCCACATGCCTTTGGGCCTTTCTGGCCCCCTGGGACACCACCCCATCCTGGAGCTGCTCCCCACAGTGCTTGGTGTGGTGATGACCATTATTTCTAGCCCCATCGCCAGAGGCAGAGGTAGGTCCTACCTATACATCCCAGACCAGCACACCTTTCTCTGACCATGGCCATGGCCCTCATCATGAGTGTGGGGTCTCTTTGCTAAGCAAAGCCTCTGTTCCCTCCCCCGTGTGACCAAAGATCCCCTCCCTACCAGGACTGTGGGGCAGAAGGAAGCAGGGAGTGACATCAGAAGAAAATTCCATCTGACCACACATTTAACAGATATGTATTGAGTGTCAGTGGGACACACGTGTTGCAATGAACTGAGCCCTCAAGGAGGTCAAGACACTAGGGTTCTAGTCCCAGCTCTGCCACCAACTCAACCAGTAGCCTTGAGTCTGTCAGTTTCTCCTCTCTTTGCCTCAGTTTCCCCATCTGCAAAGAAGAGGGTTTGACTGCATGATCTCTGAGCTCCCTTCCACCTCTGATAGCCTATGATTCTCTGTGCATGAGCATTTTTAAGTGTTGTTCAAAAGTGGTATAAAATAAATAATAAATCTAGTAAAACATATATAAAGCACTATATTCCAATGAAAAGCAAGTCCTCTTAAGATTACTATAACAACCTTGCAGTCATTCCAGGTGATTTCATGGAAGTCATCCCTGCATGGCTTATACAAATGGACAAAATACCATACCTGAGCATAGAACACCTGAGCAAGAAAGGAGAGGAAAGCGATGCTATAAAGTTTTCCAGTATACCGTTTTAAGTTATTTTATATTTGGCTTTTACGGTAGGCAAAAATATCAACCTACAGAATGTTCAAATGAGTTGTCCATTTTCACATGTACATTACAAACAAGAAAAACATTTATCTGGGCCAACACAGCCATGTTTATTTAAGCTTGTTCTGATCAAGGCAACAAATCCAGAATGTGCTAGTAGTACTGACAATTCAATGTTTCAATCCGTTTCTGTGGAGGGTTCGTTCTTTTCCAAATTCTTCTGGCTTCCTTTTCCTTATCTCAGGAGTTCCTGAGCTGAGGATCAGAGATACACTCCAGAGGGCCCTTAACACCTAAAAATGTAGGGTATATGTATTCTTGTATCCTAGCTTTCATCTGATTTTCAAAGGGAACTTGGACCCCAAAAAATGGCCTCTGATTATGCTCCTTGTTCATATGCAGGGGAGAAAAATTTCCAAGCCAGACCTGCGTGTGAACAAGCCACTTGGCAGAAAGAATCTGGATTCTGGCATCAGAGAGACCTGGTTGAAGTCAACTTGCCAGCTGAACTCTGCTTTGGACAAGTTACCTGGATACTGTGACTCTCAGAGGCCTCATCTCAGTAAAACATGTGTTATTCTGAGGACGAAATTCGTTCCTATCTGTAAACCGCAGCGCGTCATGGTGCTCAGTGGATGGTAGGCCATGTGCACCCCTCAACATCAAGGAAACCCAGAGCTGCCTCCCGAGCAGCTCCAGGCACCAGCTCACCCCGTCGACCTCACCTCTCGCTGGAGACCTAAAGCACAAGCGCAAGCCAGTCAACTGAGCGTCTTTGAACTCAGTGTCCCGTTGCCTTCAGAAGCTAAACTTCTCCTGGAGAGCGGTTTCCATGAGAGCTGACTGAGAATCTCCATGTGCCAAACGTCTAACCTCCAGGTTCCAACATCTCCCCTCAGGCAGATGTTGTAAGAGGAGAAACGGCTTCCACGCCCACCCCAACGCTGAGCCTCGGTACTTTTTCTCCTTCCACCTTTGCCAACAAAGCCACTTCCTTGTCCTCGAGGCACCTACGATCCCACTTCTACTTCCTCCTTGACTTTCATTTCTCATACCTTGTCTTGAGCCACATCCTCTGTGCTAGAAACAGCTTCTGCTTCCTGCTAGCCCAGCAGCCTCTGAGCACTTCCTCCATGCCTGTCCTCTTTATCAGGACTTTCAACACCCGTATCAATAGGGGATGTTTCTACACCACGCAGCCCGCAATTGAGACACCCGCAAGTTGGTAGGTTCCTATCAAATCTGCTGTGCGCTGGAGACTGGGAGGCCTGTCCTGCTCCCCACGTCCAGGCAGGGCACAGAAGTGCTAGTTCCCGTCTCTAAGCAAATGTGAGAGAAAACTCCTCAGGCACCTTCCTAGGACTTGGTACCTAACCCTATTTTCCCCTTTTCCTGGGATGAGGAATATGGGTCAGTGTCGAAACCCCAGCTGCACCATCAACTAGCCTGTGGTCTTGAGCCCTTACCCTCTGTGAGCTTCGGTCTAGTAAGTAGACAAGACACAGTCTATACTCAAATACAATTACAAGGTGAGTATTAGATGGAGCCTGTGACCAGACAACCAAGAGCAGAAGGAGAGAAAGAGGGGATCCTTTTGGATGAGGTAAAAAGAAGGGAACATTGGAGCTGAGCCCTTCCAACTCCTATGAGCTTAGAAAGGCCTTAAAAAATTGGGTTTTATATAATAAGATTGTTATATGACAATAACAACAATAATCATTCATGGAGTGTCTACTTGGTGGCGGGTGCTAAACGTGCATTGTTCCCCACCCTTGCAACATGGATGTTAGACTTGTTCTCATCCGGCAGATGTGAAGTGTGCGGTTCAAATGACCTCCCCTTACAGACCTCATCGAGGCAGGTGGTCTGGTCCCACCACCACTGCCATAACCCCTCTCCCAACATTGTAGTTCCAGAAGAAAGGAGGAGCTTTAAGGCCATAAGTGTTGCTAGGTATTGTGATGAGATGGTGAACTGAGAGGCCTCTGGCTTTTCTTCTCTCTTATAGACGTTCCTTCTTGAGGGGCACGACCACACCTATATCCTTGGAAAGAGGCAGAAGCACACACAGAGCCAGGGGAAGTGTAGCCAGAGGCCCCGGGCACCAGCCTGTCCATGGAGTCTGGAGTCTTCCCACAGGAAAAAGAAGCCCATGTCAAGAAACCCAAGCCTAACCAGGCAGTGACAACCCCATGATGGTCTTGGTGACCTCCCCAGGGCAGCTGGACACAGCCCAAGTCATCCCAGACCTCTCCAACTCAGTCACGGAGCAGTGCCTGATTGTCTAGACTTATGAGTCTGCTGAGGGTCTAAAAAACAACCAAAGTGCAGTTCTGTCCACGGTGGTCCTGTTGTAAGACATTTTGCAAAGTCAGAGTCCTATGCTTCAGACAGGAGGCTCTCTCGGAACTCCGGAGTCAACCAATTAGACTGATGGATTTGGCCCTGGGCAGAGCCCGGGGTGGCCAACGCCTGAGGTCCTGACCCTCTTGCCCCCAGGAGGTGTTATCAGGTGAGACAGTCCTGGCTGGCTCCTCTCAAGGAATGGGGATGCATCACATGGATGAAGGCTGCCGAGAATGGAGACGGGGTGGACGAGGGTGCCCCGGCAGGGGCTGCAGGAACTGCCAACAAAGCAACCCCACAAATGACTGCCTATTAGCGATACCACAGAGGGCGTTCCCACACCAAATGCCCTGAAAGGGCGCCACCTGGAAGAACACGCGACTCACTGTCAACTAATGTGAAGTCTTAGCTCTGTGCCCTCAAAGAGGTTTTTTCAATTCCTTGGACCTTTGTTTCCTCCTGTGTATAATGGAGTTAACAACAACGCCTTACAAAGGTTTCATAAGAACTAACGTTGATGATGCGGGTAAAGCCTTTGGCACGCAGTAGGTCCTCAATACAGGTGAGCTGCTATTATCATCACTTTCGAGTACTCGAAGCTGGAGAGATCTATTGCTAGGCTTCTAAACAGAAAACCCAAGAACAGGATTCCCCACGGTAGCCAGGAAATCCTACAGCCACCAAGTCGTGTGTATGGGCCCAACAGGGCAAATATGGCACAGAGCACTCCCCACCCCAGCAGGTGCACACACAAGATTAGCCTTAGGCTCTGGGGGCCTACGGGATCCTGATGCCCCTGATGCACAAATCAGATGCATTTCTGAGGAGAAGTTACAATGCTTAGCTTCCCTCTGTTTCCAGAATCAAGTGCCCCCAATAACCACCTCCACAGGCTTGAGCCTGACTGCTACCTTAGGGGCTCACAAATTGTTAGAAGGCCAGCGATCTTCTTGTGGTTTCTCAGCCCTCCCCATCCCAGCAGTTTTCATCAAGTGCTTGATGGTCTCCGTGGCAACTGCTAAGCCCTGCCCACCTGAAATCCTAGCCCCCACGGGCCCCAGCCAGGCTAGCAGGACAGACCCCACTGCTGAGTTGCTCAGCTCTTCACATCCCTGAACGAAGGTTATTGTGAAATGGCTTCCTCGGCTGGGAGGTGAGTACTTTGTTCCTGAAACCAGGTGCCGAGATGACGAATACTTCCCCTTTAACTGTTGGGGCTTTATCAAACAGGGAATCATAGGTCTGCTGAGGTCTAGAATAATCAGATGGATTGAAACAAGGAAGGCCCTTAACCAGGCCATCAGCCTGTGAGCTCTCTCTGGAGAAATGTGAGCCAAAGAAGTCATGCAAGGCTCCACAAGTAGGCATTGTTTCTAACATTTCTGCAATAGCACCACCTGAGAGAGCAGCCACTTGTCAGGACTTAAAAAAAACACTTTCCTAAATCAGTACAGCACAGCCTTAAAGGGCCGCCCCCCCGCCCGCTGCAGGGACGCTGAGGAGGACGCCCCTGCCGTATTCAAAAATGTTGTTCCAAGGACACTGAAGCAGGAAAAACCAATGAGGGAAAATCACAAGCTCTGTCTGGTACAAGGAGCTTAGAGGGGGAGATCAGGCTTTCCCAACCTGCATAGTTCCCTGCCAGACAAGTGACAATGACAGGGATTGAAATTAAAAGAAAAGGGACACAATGCCCTTTTCATTTAACTTCAAGGGCAAGTTCTTTTGGTTTGCGGCCACATCTGCCAACCCCTCACCTAGGATTCTCCCCAGGGATATAAGAGACATTTCTAGCCTCTCAAAAGAGGCCACAAAATGGCTTTAGAAACAGGACTAACCTTTTGCAAGGTGAGAAGTCTGGTTTCATTATTTATCTTAGGGAGAAAAAGGACTACAGGGAGCAAGAGTAGAAATACACCCCAAAGAACACCAGCAACAAACTGGGTTATTAACCCGAACACCAAGGAGTATATCTGCCCTCCGTGCATTCAACCGGTGTGTGATAACCTACTGCCCACCAGACGCTGTGGGAGCTCCTGCGACGTAAAACTGAATAAATGCAGGTCTGCACCCTTGAGGAGCTCCCATGAGAGAGGCAGACACTAAGGAAACCATTACATTACCTGAGACCAGCTCTCTATCAAGGGGAAGAGCAGGCGAACAGGGAACCAACTCCTCCACTCCCGGGTTCAAGCACGGGGGGGATTTTGCAGGATGGAGACGGGTGGAGCCAGGATAAGAAAGGATGATATTGCGAGTCAGAAATGTGAGTTCCAGCCACACCTCGAGGCACAGCTGGTGCTTCTTTAGTGCCTGCCGCCTGACGCTGCAAAGCAGTGCAAAGCTTACTGAGAAGATGTGGGAAATCATTCTGAGAATTTTTAGGAAAGATCCTGAAATCATGACATTCGAAACTATTTCGTATTCGCCAGACTTTTGGTCCTGATCACCATGATTCCATCTGGCACCATTTTGGTTACTGATTAACACCAACTGCTATTTTCAAAAGTATACCTTTTTCCTTAAAGATCCGCAAATATATTTTGTTTTAATCAATTAAGGAGTATTTACTGAACACCTCCCATGTGCCATATCCTGTTTGACATCTATAAATAAGTCTTGAAAAGTGCGACTAAGCAAGACTATATCGGTGGCATCAATCTTCTGGTTTCCCCTTTCATTTCTATTGGTTTGGTCCTTATTAAGTGCGTGCGATTTTTTCTTCAAGAAAAGATTTAACCAGTCATGCTGCTCTGTGTTTTTATCTTTTGTGCAAAGAGACTAACTTGTAGTAGAAATAAGGACAATGGCGTTTGGCAAGAGGAGTGAATGTTATATGTGGGGATTGAGGTTTCACCATCCCCAGAAAATGGAATTACCAGCTAAAGTCCAAAATTTGACCTTTATGGTATTTCCCACAGTGACAGATTTGAGAGAATCCATCGGCCAGTGGTACCAACAGAAAGGCAACAATTGATCGGGGAGCCCAGGCTCAACCATACAGCAAAACGCGCACCTTCCTCCACACACACGTCCGTCACTGGCCCTCCTGCGTGGCTTCACGGAAGGGATGAGCAGCCTTCAGAGGGGCTCTGTGACTATGACTGACTCAGTCCCTTTCTCCTCTCTTGTCTGAGTTATATCTGGGCACTGTTTTTTTTTTTTTTCTTTAGGGGACAGAAGAGAAAGAATGCCAAGATTACTGGTGCATCAAATGATTGAGAAATGTTTGCCGTTTAAAGCCATTTCACTTCCTGCCTGATACCACAAAGAAGCTTTTTAATAAAGTTAGCCTGTACTTTTCTTAATGTGACTATGTATCTGGCTTGTTTGCCCATTTTTCCTTTTCAAAACTGGGTACGATAATGAAACACTTGTTTCCATTGCTTAAAACAACCATATTTCAAGGCAGTCAATTGAGAGAAAAAATGTCAGTGGGCGCACAGAGAGGAGGGGTGGAGCGTGTGAGGATGGCCCAGTGGAGCAGAAGACAGTGAGCGACAGGGACCCAGGTGCTCACCTCGCTCTGAAGGGGCCTGGCTGTCATCAAGTTCCCCTGGGAAGCTGAACCCTCAGGCTGTGAAGGGACAATGAGCAGTTAGCAACACCCAGAGCAACGGGCACCCTCTTTAGGCATTTGCCCTTGGTTACCAAACCCTACGGTTGGCATGTGACTTGCCCAGCTACAGCCAAAACTTGCTTTGCCGTCCCCCCAGGATAGTTCCCAAAGCAGGGAGAACCCATACCAAAAGAGTCCCGTGACTAGGACACAGCAAACCCCAGGACCAGCTCTGCCCTGGCCAAGCCGTACCACTGCTACTGAAACCCACCTTCTCCGTGTGACTCACACAATATCCAGCCTAAAATAACCACATACATCTCAAACTTACACAGTGAGATATGTCATCTGTATCTCAATAAAACTGAGAGAGGAAAAAAAGAACTACAGTGACTCCTTCTTAAGTGCTTACTACGTGCCAAGTACTCCACGTTTTGTGTCTGCCTTCCCATTTATTCTTCTGGACAACTTGGAAGATAGACGTTGCTGTCTCTCTTTACCTAGGAGGAAACAGAGACGTAAAGAGGCTAAATGGGTTGATCTGGCTAAACGGCTAATAAAGCCACACCCACAGGGTGTGAATGCAAGTCCCCGCTCCGGATTACCACGCACACTGCTCTGGGGCTTTCTGGTGGAACTCCCAGGTACCTAGGTTTGAGGAAGATACCTAGCAGTGTGGCCCTATTTCTTCTTTCAGCATTTACTAAGGGCTTGCTATTCTGTAGGCACTAGAGATGGAGAGATGAATAGAATGGTGTCTGTCCTCCAGAACTGTGTTCTCTAATGTGGTAGCCACTAGCTACGCATGGCTATTGATCACTTGAAATGTGGCTAGTCTGAACTGAGATGTGTAAGGTGTAAAATACAAACCAGATGTCAAGGATTTAGCATGAAAAAAAAGAGTGAAAAATGTCTCACTGATAATTTTTCTATTATTACTGTTGAAATGATATCTTTAACATATTGGATTAATTAAAATACAGTTTTTAATTTATTTTCATGTGTTTCATTTCACTTTTTAAAATGTGGCTGCTGGACAGTTTCACGTTACTTATGTGCTCACATTATACTTCGACTGGACAGCACTGCTCTGGCGGCACGGATCTGGTGAGGAGGACAAGGGAACAGAGCTGTCCCTGTGACATAGGTAGGCAAAGAAAGTGAAGGAAGCACCAAGGGAGGCCGCGGGAAAGCGAGTGAAATCCTGCCGTCGGGCATAAAGAACTCAAATGTGAAGGTCAAGCCTTCTAATCAGAGATCTAGTTGATTGACAGATAACCTGCCATGCTTACTGGCCTCTACTATAGAGACCTCATAACAGCCTGAGAAGGTCATGGGGTCTGGATTAACGGTTGAACAAGCATTGGCAGCAAGAAGAACCCTGGATTCAGTTCTGAACCTCAGTGGCAGCTCGGACACGAGCTCTGCTCTGGTTTTCACTTTGATCTGGGCTGTATTTGTATCAGGAAGTGTTCCAGACCCCAAGCCTCCCAGCTCCCAGCCGGGAGAAGTCCAAGTCCCACCTGCCTTATTTTTATAAACCATTCCTCTTACCCAAAGTATTTTGCAGATGGTAACATACACTATTTATGGCCTATTCCGTATCCATTCCTCCTGTTTCCTGCTGGAAGAACCCCACTTTGGTTCAGAGCAGCCATAGTCCAGCCCAGGTGATGGGCCATGATTGGTCTAAGTCAGTCTGGACCATTCTGCTCCTCACTCCCCAGCCTCCCTGGTAGCTGGGGCGGGGGGTCAGGTTGGGGGGGTGGGAGGGGTGTCATCCAATTCTGGCCATGAGAATAAAGCCAGACACTGCTTTGGGGCAAAAGTCTGGAAAACTTCATTTTCTTGCTAAAATGGGACAAAGCAGGGCTCAAAATGCCCCACCACCTTCATCCTGCTTCAGATGTGATGGCTGGAGCTGTAACAGCCATATTGCAACTGTTAGGAGAACACCAAGAAAATTGCAGAAGGTTGACACTAATATCGTCAAGCTTCTGATCCAGTGCCGGCAACTAGTTAGCTCCAGTCTTCTTGTTCTCTGAGGAAAAATAAACCCCCCGTTATTTAAACCACTAGAGTCAAGGAGCGAGATACAATACTGTACTTGCAGCCTTTGACGTTCCTTCTGACATACAAACCAAACACAAAACGGAAAGCAGTTTGTCCAAAACCTTAGACTCCTCCTGAGGAACTCCATCCCTGCTGTACCACTCTTTGCTTCACAGCCCACATTAATCACAAGTTCCCGGGGGCTCCCTTTGTGTCCACTGTGTCCGTTTGAGGTGGGAAAATCAAGGGGTTAAGCTAGTAGTTATGGTTGACGATCTCCACAGAGCGTTCTTAATTCCAGATAAACTTCACAGTTATAATGAAGGTTTTTCTTTCCAATGTAATATGTGTAAATTTTTTCATCCTCCAATTTATAAGAACTGACAGAGGATAATTCATTGCTCCAAAAGAAATAGAAGATATAGTCACTCTCTCTCTTCAGAAGCTTGAAACCAAATATTTGCTGTTTGTTAAAATATATATATATATATTATACTTGAAAGTTGCCAAGAGAGTAAATCTTAAAAGTTCTCACCACCAAAAAAAATTGTAATTATGTGAGGTGATGAATGTGTTAACTAACCTTATTAGGTAATTATTTCCAAATATATACGTGTATCAAATCATCATGTTGTAGACATTAAACTTACACAATCTTATACGTCAATTCTGTCTCAATAAAGCTGGGGAAAAAGAAAACCCCACCTCTGTTTTCCTCCCCTGCGGCAGACACTGCCTGGCTGCCCACCGGGTGGCAAGTCTCTCTCAGTCCCCACGGCTCCAAGCCCAGCTGCCCATGCATCACTATTTTTTAGGTCATATGTGTTCCTGTAGCGAGAGCCACAGGCTTCGGGTGGCCAGGCCCCTCCCCAGGCTTGAAGAGCAAGTCCTTATTATCCAAGCTGATCACGCAATTCCCTCCCCCTTGACAGGAATTGCTCAGTTCTGGCAAATAAGCCGAGAGAGGGGGTGGGCTGGGAGGCTGCTGAGAAAGCCTTCCTTCCTCTGAAAAAGAGGCCTTGCAGCACCAGGGGCTGCAGAAACCACAGGTCTCAATCTGGCCTCTCTCAAAACAAGAGACGTTTGTTTTTTGCTCTCGTGAGAGCCCAGGGCAGCTCCAAGCGGCTGGGGCGAGAAGGCAGGGTACAGGCTGTTCTGCTCCACGCAGTTATTCAGAGACTCAGACCCAGGCTGACGGCAGCTACGCCATCTTCAACACAGGCTTCCAAAGTCGCCCAGGGCCACACCCCAGTTAGCCAAAGGGGATAAGGCTGGCCTGCCCTCCTTGACAGCATCTCCTGGAAGCACAGCTTAGACCCCAGGAATAACTGCGTTGTTGTTGGATGTTAGCAGTAAACGTGCACAAGTAACTCTGCTGATGTCGCCAATCCTTTGGCACCATGAACCAAGTTCATGTGTATGTGTTTATAAGGATGGTGCCCAGAGGTTCTAATGGGCCCGGCATGCAAATGACACTCACCTTCCTTTGACCAAACTAAGCCATGTACCCCACCTGGCTGCAAGGAAGGGTGAGAGATGGACTCCAGCTGTGTATCCAGAAGGGAAGGGAAACAGCTTTGGCGCAAAATGAAAATACAGGGCGCCAGTCTCATTACAAGTAAGAATTTCAAAACAGTGACACAGAGCATTAAGTCAAGGGCAGGAGCCTTCTAAGCAAGGGGCTCTGTGCAGCTGCACAGGTCGCCCACCGTGAATGCGGCCCTGGATGGAGTAGGCGCTCAATACACGGTGGACGACATCATCTCTTTGTTTTCTGATCCCTGATGGTACCTACGGCCTGAGCCACGTGTTTTCCCTTTAGTGTCTTATCTGATGCCGTCTTTCCTAGCAGCTCCTTGAAATAAGGAATAACACCACATATCCGAGAGCACTTACCTGGGGGCATATGGCACTTTGAGTGGTTTAAGGTGAGTATCATTTAATCAGATTGATTCTAAATGTTCAGAGTAACAATTTCACAAAGAAAAAGAAAGCCCACAGGTTTGAAGGTCTGACATGACTTTGAAAAAACCAACTAAAATCAGTTTGGCAAATCAGGTGAAACTGGTGGACTGCTCTTCTTGACAGCATCTCCTAAAACTACAACTTAAAGGCTCTGTGAACGGTGGCATTTTTATTGCATGATAGCAGTAAAAATGCACAAAATCACTCTCTGCTCAAATCCAGAACTCTTTGGCACCCCCTGAACCAAGCTCATTTGTGTGTTTTAAAACAATTTGCATTTGGCCTCATGCTGCCTTTTTCTCGCTGGCACCATCCCCACGGCGCAAGCATGAGACTGTTCTGCAACGGCACGTCCGCCTGCAGCCAGGACGGCCTACAAGCCCCAGCACGGCCTCAGTCAAGGGCAATAGAGCCATGCTCGTTACACCCTCCCTGCCAGCCAGCTCACCTAACAGCCTCGACAGTGGTTTCCAGAAAGGGGTATGGTCAGGTGCACAAATGGCAGCTCTGAGCATGGGGAGTCCAGAAGGAGGGAACCAGTGGCAAAGGGAGAGTGTGGGCCATGCCAGGCTCTGAACTTCCAGGCAAACACCTGCACTTCATCTTCATCCATGCCCGATATTGAGATGATGATGATGCTGGTGATGTGATGATGATGTTAGCTTCCTCTCAAGTGTATGATTGTCTTGTTGAGGGGAGTGAGACTGTATTTGCAACTGTTTATTGAGTTTCCCACTCAGCAAAGTGTGCCTAGCCATGGGAGGCCAGGGTCCAGCCACATGGCTGTGAGGAGAGTGGACATGGAAGATTCTAAGGGTGGACCAGCAGCCCTCCCCCACATCTGCTATGCAGGGAGGAGAGAAACACCAATTCTGTCCTCCTGGAGATGCTGTGACCCCCTTCTCTTTCTCAGCACACAGAGACCGACTTGCTCCACCTGGCATAGGTCTAGTAAGTTACAAAACCCTGTTCTTAGATAAATGAATCCAAAGCTTTAAGAAGGGAGTGGTGGGGGTTGACCCTGTGGTGTAGCAGGTTAAGTTCACGTGCTCTGCTTCGGCGGCCCGGGGTTTGCCAGTTTGGATCCTGGGTGTGGACCTACGCACTTCTCATCAAGCCATGCTGTGGCAGGCGTTCCACATATAAAGTAGAGGAAGATGGGCGCAGATGTTAGCACAGGGCCAGTCTTCCTCAGCACAAAGAGGAGGATTGGCAGTGGATGTTAGCTCAGGGCTAATCTTCCTCAAAAAATAAAAACAAAAAAGAAAGGAGTGGTGAAAATGATCTTGGATCCATTTATCAGATGAGAAAACACACACAAACATTCACACATGAACACATTTATGCACGCGCGCACACGCACACACACAATTACAGGGCACTTACTGCATGTTAGGGACAACACCAAGCTCTTTCTGTATATCAACTCACCTACATTCCTGTGGGTGGTATTGTTATCCCCACTTTACAGATGAGGAAACTAAGGCTCTTGGAAGTAGGGAGCCTAGGGAAGTAGGGAAGCTGTGCATAAGTCGTGGAACTAGGAAGCCAGCGTAGACTTGGCTGAATCCAGAGCCCTGCTCCTATCTGCTACTGTCTACCACCCCAGGATGCCGCAGGGGGCTCAGTGCTCAGGCCAGCACAAGTCCATCTCTTTGCTTCTCTGTGTCCTTGGCAAAGTCTGCAGCATCAGATGTGGAGGAGGCGTGTGAGGGGGAGACCCGGCTTGGGAGGTCCCCACAAAGGAGACCTGGAATAACACGTCCCGCATTCTCAGCTCTGGCATTATCTCACTGAGCTTCTGTTACCTGCTGTTGCTTGAATCATCTTAAAGTATTTTTTAGGTCATACATGCTCACTATAGAAAATCAGGGAAAAGCCAGAGTATTATGAAAAAGAAAAAAAATTATCTGTAATTGTCTCATTCCCCAGGTATAGCCACTGCCCATTTCTTGGTGCATTCTTTCTAGTCTTTTTTTTTGTGGTACACACACGCATCTAAATATATGCCATATGTATGTATGCTTTTACATGGTTGGGCTCGCGCTATACCCACAGTTTTATACGCAATAGTTTAAAGCTAACATTGCAAAGTAAATGTCTTCCTATGAACTACTCTTCAATGTGATTTTAATGGATTTAAAATATTTTGCTATATGTATGTAAATACCAGAAGTAACTGAGTTATTCTTCTGTTTTGGACATTAAGGTTGCTAATTTCCCATTTTGCTAATTTCCGATTTTGCTCGTGTATTAGTGAGATGAATTTTCAAGTGAAATCCTTGAACATAGATCTTTATGAACATACTGGAATAGTTTCTGAGACTAAATTCCTAGGAGTCAAAATACTGAGTAAAAGGCTGCGAACATTTTTAAGACTCTTGATCGATATTGCCAAATTGCCCTCTAGGAAGGCATTACCAAGTCATGCTGTCTTTGTCGGTGGCTTAATGAGATTGCTTTGGCTTTTACGTGTGTAATAGGGAATTTTCAGCTGGCGGAGCTAAGGCCTGGCCCGCTTCTCCCTCTCCTACACTCACACATCAGCACCTGCTTGCATCCTTGGACAGGCAGGGAGTTGTGTCTTGTAAGGAGGTGCTTAGTGTGGGAGGGGCCAGGAGGAGACTAGAGGGGACCACGTGGCATCTTCCCCAACTGGTCCAGGTTTTCGCCCCAAGGGAAAGGGAGCCGCAGAATCGCTCACTTGACACACGGGGAGAGGCTGGGCAGCAGATCCGCCTCATCCCTCTCTCTCTGTGGGAAACCTGGCACCTGCTGGTCCTCTGAGGGCTGAGAATTTGAGGATCCCCTGGAAGTCGCACCCAGCCTTGGACAGTGGCCTTCTCGAGGCAGACGATGGCAGTGGTAAGACGCCTGCTGGTTCATTCACGGGCAGCAGCCCTGGATGAGAGATGCCAGTGCCTCTGAGTGACCTGGTTGGCGGAAGTCTTCAGGGGAATAACAGAAATAATTGGGTGCCCTCTGAGAGGAGGCTCATATTACCACTCAGGTAGCAGCTCTTGGGCCAACAGACAACTGAATTAGATATTCCTAATTTTTCTCCATAATTTTTAAGCATTTAATTGGGTTTTCATGGCCGGAGTCCATTGCTCCATCCATCCTCACACTGGAAGGCTGAATTGCCCACATTTGAACGGTAGCTTCCTTAACCCCAGCAACCTCGGTGGGGAATGAAGGGCAGGGGCTGCAAGGGGCTCACCTGCCAGCTTGCCAAGTCTGACTCCTGGCCTCAGACAAAACTTCCACCACAGTCATCCTCATCTAACACCTGAAGCCAAGGGCTGGCTCAGAGCTTCACAGTTTAGCAGCTACAGGGACAGTGTGATCTCCAGAGCAAATTACAGTCAGAGGGAGGACAACTTTAGCAAAGTTAAGAAGAGAGCTTTAATTTACACTTCTCTAAAAATGTAATTGTTTATTTAAGAAAGCTTTTTGCCTTGTTAACAGAAATTAGCAAATGAAAACGTATTTCCACTCCAGAAGCGTCTTGGAAATTTACAAATCTGGCATTACATAATCATCAATATTTTGATCTTTGAAGGTCAGAAAGCAAGGCATACAGCTTTTCCTTAAAGTTCAAGGCTTAGAGAGAGACGCTTTAGAAGAGAAGTCCAAACAGCCACAATTCGTACATCATCATCTAACTGTTTTTTCTTCTGTAAACATGGGTCAGCATTCACCCTATGTTCTTCACCTGCTTATCCAATAACCTGATAATAATAATAAGTAGCTACTGATTATCAAAATTACTACTTGAATATCTCAGCTCGTTTAATCCTTACACCTCTGTGATGTGGGTAATAGCATTAAACCCGTCTCACAAAGGCGACAACTGAGCCTCACGGAAGTCAAGTAGCCCACCCAGAGTCAAATATTTGGTAACCTACTCAAACCAAGCCTTGCCTCACTCCAAATGCTATAGGCTTAAGGGCAATGTGCACCAAGCATTTGCAACCACAAGATTAAAAGTTACTAGGTGCACAGTCTCTTGTAGGTACTTTATATGCAGTATCCAGAACCCAGCAACCTCCTCTCATGGGCCTCCCCCCTATAAGTGAGGAAACCAAAGTCAGCCAGGAAGGAAGCCCAGCGCCAGGCCCCAGCAGTCGGATCCCAAAGCCATTTCAAGTTTCTGCCACTTCGAGTTGCTCTCCTCTCTGCCTGAGCAGTGAAACCACCTGGGTGGCTATTTAAATGCTGACACCCAGGTCTCACCCTCACACATTCTAATTCCATTCGTCCAGGGTGGGGCCCCAGCTACCACGTTATTTTTAAAAATTCCTCAGAAGATTCTAATAGCCCACTGGGCAGAGGGCTGATGACCACTGTGTGGTCCTTTCATCCCTTGCAAATTCGTCCAGAGTGGTCACCCAGCACTGTGCCCTGAGCTTTCAATGGTCAGCAACACACCGCCTGCCCTCCAGGGACGGTCAGGCTGGTGGGAGGATGAATGGTAGGCAGAAAACGTGAGGAGTTTCCCAACAGGGCACCCAGGGTGCCAGAGAGGTCACAGGAGGAAGGTTGGGGAGGGACGGGAATTGTCAGGAAAGGAGTCACAGAGGAGAGGACTTAAGATGAGTAAGAGCTAGCTGAGAGAAAAAGGGAGGAGAAAAAGAAACCTGCCCACTACAGCGTCTCCACTTCTCCTTACTGCTGCAGGGCTGAGAAAACACAACCCACCAGAGAGGCCGGTTCTGCCCATCCACCGGTCCTGCAGGGCGTGAGGAGGAAGGAAGATCTGCCCATCAGCCGGGAGGAGCGGCAGCGACCAGCCCGATTGCCTCATAGATGAACTCAGTCAGGCAAGACTCACAGAGCTCGATTCTCACTTCAGCTCTAAAAAGCAGAATGAGGATCTGGGTGCAAACAGAATTGTTAGAGATTTTTCATTCTAATTGGGAACTCACCCAGAGAGGCCACAAGAGCCCAGATAATCAATCTCTTGCACTGTGTGACAGGGCAGCCTGCCCGCTCCATTCCACCGGGATGGAGCAGAACTTCCGGCAGGCCCAGGAGGGGCCACCGGAAGCTCCCTTTCCACAGACCAGTTCCCATTGTCGGAAAGAACAAGATGAAATGCCATCGGATTCTCAAGGCCCAAATCAATCACCTGCATTTCAATTCCCTTTTCTCATCAGATCCCAGCAGTGAACTGGCCCGGCCCCATCAGAATTCTGCGGTGATGGATGTTGAGACGACAGGAATTGAGAAATAGGTCACCCCGTGGGCTGGGAAGGTTGCTGTGTGGTTTCATCTAACTAGGTTGCTGGAAAGCCCCCATGCCCACAATTACCCCCTGAGTCACCAGATCTCCATGAAGCGGTAGATTTTCAGTATCCAAACTTCATTCTCGCGGATAAAGAGCCTGGTGTGGGTAAGGAGCACAGAATCTGTTGTTGAAACCAGATCCGTTCATTTAGTAAAGGCTTCCTGAGCGTCTTCCAGACACCGGGGGAGCACTAAGTGATGCTCAGGCCCTGCTCTAGAGAACTCACCTTCCAGGTACTCAGAGAAAAACAGGCACCAGGCCGGGCCGGGCACAGAACCAGAGGCGGCCCCGGGGCAGCAGGAGGCCGGGGTGGCGGAGGTGGGGTATGCAGGCGGGGAGAGCCTTGGGCCATGATACCTGGGGAGCCAAGATTTGGAGAATGAAGAGGGGCTTCTCAGGACTACGGGATTTGATCTCGCTGGGATCCACGCCATTTGGTAAGAAAACTAAGACTCAGGGAGGTTGAGTTAACGGCCTCAAGGTCACTCACTGGTATGCGGAAGACCCAAGCTCAGCACAGGGTACCCAACCCTAGAGCCTGTGTGCCTAGCCCCCCAACGCCAAGGCTTCTGTCAGGTATAAGGATGAGAGCACGGGCCAGTGCATTTGGCGACCACAGGTTACAGGTGAAGTCACAAGAGTGCAGAGGTCACCCAGGGAGTGTGAAGAATGAAAGGAAAAGGTGCTGAGGATGCAGTCCTGGTGCCCCCACTACCGAGGGGAGATGGAGAAGAGAAAAGGTCTCAAAGGGAGCTCAGAGGAAATACCCAGAAAAATAGGAGGGAAAGCATCCACTCCTTCCTTTTTACCAAATGGGAGAGAAATAGCCTGGTCCCTGAGGAGTTCATATTCCCAAAGGGCTTCTCCACAGGACAGAAGAGCAAACCACTGCCTGGGACAGAAGCCGAAACAGGACTAGAGCAAGGCAGAGAGTGCGATGGCCTCCAGCTGATCTGACCAAGGAAGGCTTCCCGGAGGAGGAGAACAGTGATTCTTAGGAGCTGATGTCCCCTGCATGGGAGAACTCAGGGTTGTTCCATGATATAAGTGGATTCTGACCGTGGCAAAAAGTCAATGTTGTATGTGAAAGCTTTTGGAAGTAGCCTCAGAAATATAACCGCGTTGCAGGGGAAAGAGATGAACAGTGCCTATGAGTGTTTTTCAGGAGGTCATTATTTTTATTGAATTGTGAAATATTGAGCAGTTCTGTTTTTATTTTAAAAAAGAAAACATTAAGAGATGACAGAAAAACACATCAAGTGAAGTTTGTTAGTTCCACTAAAATATTACCTGCCAGAGGAGAGTCTGTCCTGTAATTATCATCCGTGCTCAGTGCATGCTAAGTACCATCTACATGTAGCCGATGGTTTATTTTCCCTTCAACTTCTCTGCTGCTATTTTAACCATTTTAGAGAAATGAGCTTTAGCAAGTCAAATGAGAATTTAAAGAAATGAGACTTGGGCCCAGCGATAAATAGTATCATTGCCATCGATTGCATTGTTTCAAATACAAGATTTTATTTTGAGAAGAAAGTTTAATTAACCAGAGGTGGATCACTAAATTCTTTGACTTCAAAATCGTACTTTCTGCAAGATTTCACCTGTGAAATTCACAGCCCTTAATTACCGCCTCATCTTAAAAGGAAGAACCTTTCTTCCGAATGCCTAATAATGTTATTACGGGAGGTAATTACAGATCAGGTGCCTGTGCTCCCTAACACCGACACGCGTGCACTGCATCATCCTGATCTCTGAACTTTGAATGCAATTCGTTAGGGAAACACTTTCTCCCCCGAAACAGTGTTGATGTTGTGGATTTGCTGTTTTTTCTGTTCTTTTTTCTTTTGAAAGGGGGAAAAAAAGAAACATTTAGAAATCAGTCCTTTACTGGCTGAATTTCTTCACTTCCCAGAAAGCAAGAAAACAATTGTTTCCTGTAATTGGACAGTTTGATTGGAGGCAGGTGGTGCCGAGCAGAGGAAACCGGAGCCACAAAGCCAATTTTGGCTTCGAGCACATTTCCTTTAGTTCTAAGCTCCAGCAGTACAACATGTAAATTGGCTCCACAAAAGCCAGCTATAAATTTAGTTCCCATTTCTCTAACAAGCACCTTATCAGCCATGAAGACTTGTAGCAATGGGGGACAGTGTACAGATCTGACATGATGATAAAGCGGCCCTGAGATACCCCAGCATTAATTTCTCAAGCGTGTTCTTGCTGCCACAAAACAGGGATTTATGAGCAATTCTGGAAGCATCATGTGTCATCGTTTTAAAATATGGTGATATTTTCTCTTTCCAGGTTACTTGGCCTTCGCATTGCTGAGTTGCATTATCTTGAGTTAATATTTGCTCTCAATATTTTTGAGTAACAGGCCAAATCAACATGGTACCACAGATTACAAACACCAGACCTGAGAAGGGGCCAAAACCAGAGGCGTGGGGACAAGCGGGAGCCGCTTGTTCCTCTGCTGTTTTTCCTCCAAACATCCCTGAGCCTTGTCCTCATTTCTCTTCCCTAGTGCCATTACGTTCATCTTACTCCCTGTTTGGCATCCGACAACCAACGCTCTTTCATAGATGGAGGCTGAGGCCCAGAGAGGCTAATTGCTTTGGCCAAGGTCACACAGTAAGTCAAGAGCAGAAAAGAAGCAATAGGTCCAAATGCTAACTTCCCAGCCCACTGCTCCAAGCACACACTTCTCGATTAATTTCCTCCCGTCTGTAAATCATAATTCAAAATATTTTTAAGAAACTTGGGGGAGGTGAGGATAAGCAGGAGGACATTTACCTGATAATTCTATCAAACTATTGTTCTTTGTGTACTCTACACATTAAATCAGTTACTTCAAAGGTCCAGGATATTTTATTACTAATTTCTTGCCATGCTTAAATTTGTTTAAATGTTAATCTAGTGTTTACATAAGTTTTGAGCTCTTTATTTATTTTTAGAACTTGAAAATAATCTTTTCTAATCCCAAATAGATTAATGGCTAAAATAACCTCATCCCCAGATAAATTTCACCTGTCAGTCTACATATCTGTATAGAATTATATTACAGAAAACAGATTGCAGGGTTTGCTTAGAGCCTCGGAATTGCAACACTGTTTTCCAAGGTGGTCACATCAAAGGAAATACCACTAAGCTTTCCTTTTCAAGCCAACAGATACCTGTGGTTCAAAATCTTGACTGCACTGATGAAAGTAACAGAATCTAAACACCGAAGGTTCGAACACAAACGACAGATCTCCTCCAGCGACAGGGACACTTGTCCTTTTCATCTTTGGCTAAAAATTCCTCTAAAGACACACCAGCATGAAACAGAGATGACATCTCTCCCAGCCTGTTCAAGAAAGAATTCTCCTGCCCTTTATCCCGCTATAATTACCCAATTCTGCCCCAAGACGACACCTTCCCACCACTCCTACCCCCAGGGCTGCTGGTGGGGAGCAGGGCCCAGAGGTGACGTGTGCACAAATCCAGGGAACGTAGTCTAAAAGGCTTGCACGCTGATTAAAGCTGTCAGAGGCAGGTTGAGTTTGCACAGGGAGTGCTAGTTGATAGCTAACTCAGAACTCCTGGCAAGGCTACAGAACCAATATTTTTACAGAGGTGGCATAGTCTTAAACAATGTCCTCAGTGTGCGGGACGCAGCCAGCCCGTCTATCAATATCCAGACAGAGTGACTTTTTTCTCCACCTTTTCTGAACAAACAGGCTGTGAGGAGCTGGGAAGGGTGGTTGGGAGTGAGGAAGGTTGAGCAGGACACAGCAGGGTGCTGGAAAGCCATGTCAACGCTCTCTTTCAGTAGACGCAGCTCCCGCCCTCAACTGGCATGAAGCTGGCCGAGCCAAGTGCAAACAGGTTGCAGCCATCAGCTGAAACCAGCCCCTCAGCTCTGTTGGTTTTTCCTAACATGGGTAGAAACAGCTACACAGACCTCAGCAGAAACACATAGAGCCAAAAGCACAGTGCGTTTCTCCTCAAGGGGACGCAGACAGGCCGCGGCATCTCTAGAGTCCCGGCACCTTCACTGACAAGTGCAGCCAGCTGGACCACCTGGGCCTCCTCCTTGCCCTGCTCTCTGGCCTCAGTACCTCTGAAAAGGACGTCCCACCTATTCACCCATAGTGACTTCAATACTCTGTACCGGAAAAATCCCCTTCTTTGTACAGTTTCATTTCTTCCCAAAGCCTGTATCTTTTCCCAGAAAACAAACAAACAAAACTATTCAAGCTTTTAACAACCCAGCCCACAATGTTATCAGGACTAGCTGGCCCAGCTGGTAAGGTGGAAACGTCAGTGGCCACCCCCTGCAACCTTGGAGGTGGGCAGTGAACTAGGAAGTGACCCATCCCCACGGCACGGGGCCCGGGGCGAAGGCAGCAAGCCAGGAGAGGGGTCATTAGTGGCATCGACGTGCTCTACCGTATTCCTTTACTAGGATGGCCGTGCAAAGTACTGCCCAGGAGCAGGCTTTAAAGGACACAGATTTATTCTCTCAGTTCTAGAGACCACAAGTCCAAAATGAAGGTGTCAACAGGGTCATGATCCCTCTGAAACCTACAGGAGAGAATTCTTCCTTATCTCTTCCTAGTTGTGTGGTTTGCCAGCAATCCTTAGTGCTGTGGACTGAATGTTTGTGTCCCCTCGAAATTCATATATTGAAACCCTAATCCCAATGTGATGGCATTTGGAGGGGGAGCCTTTGGGAGGGAATTAGGCTGTAAGCATGGAGCCCGCACGAATGGGATCAGTGTCCTCCTAAGAAGAGGCCAGAGACCTAGCTAGCTCGCTCGCTCTGCCACGTGAGGATGCACAGGAAGATGGCCTGCAACCCAGAAAAAGGTGCTCACCGGAACCTGACCATGCCGGCACCCTGATCTGGACTTCCAGCCCCAGAACTCAACACATAGCCTCTGTTGTTGAGAAGCCGCCCAGCCTCTGGTATTCTGTTACAGCCGCCTGAGCTGAGACACCGGTGTTCCTCGGCTTGAAGCCATAGCCCTCCACTCTCTGCCTCCATCATCGCACGCCGTCCTCCCGCTCTGTCTCTGTGTCTCTCTCCTCTTCTTATAAGGACACTAGGCAAACTGGATTAGGGGCCCACCCTGCTCCAGTATGACCTCATCTTAACTAATTACATCTACAGAGACCCTACTTCCAAATCAGGGTCACATTCTGAGGTACTGGGGTTAGGACTTCAACATATCTTTTTCGAGGGGGACAACACAACCTATAACTGCCACCAAAACCTTTCGCTGCCTCCTCTTTGCTGAGGGAATGAAGTTCTCATCCCTGGTCTGGCTTTCAGGGCTTCCGTGAGTTGGTACCTTTCCAGATTCACCTCCTGACACTGTCCTTACGCGCCAACCCAAGGGCCTCCACCCTCCCTCACGAGCCCACCTCTGCAGTTTGCTTATGCTGTTCCTTCCCCCAGGAAAGCCCTTCCCCACTCTCACGGCGCTTTCAAAACCCGTCCATCTGTAGCATCAGCTTCAGGTTCAGGGCCCTCCAGACTTTCCTCACATGGCCTCGACCACAAAGAAACTGAGTTCCCTGTCCCTCACCTTCATTCTACTTTATGCCAGAATAATAAACACTTTCATTGCTCTTGGTTTTCTGTGGGCTCTTTGGAGCTTTAACTTTCCCCACGGTGCCTGTCAAGTGGCAGACACTCCATAAATGCTTAACGACGTTGAGGGATCTGACACCTACTCAACCCAACACACAAGCTGACAGTAATACTTCCTGTCCTTAGATAGAAGGTGGAGGAAAGACGTTCTAGAGTGGGGAGAGGCGGGAGGCTGGGAGGACCTGAAGAATCTGGGACGGTCTCACTTTGCGAACACGTGCCCTGACCATTCAGAAGCTTGGCTAAAACAGCAGCTCACTCAGGGCTGACTGACCCGTCGTGACTGAGTCTGGGAGAGAGAACCCTGAGCCCTGACGCCCAGCATCGGCCCTGTGAATCCTCTGAGATGCCCGGAGGGTCTCTTCGGGGTCACTCACTCAGCAGCCGCTGCCCTCCCTTCAGCAGGGAACCCGCCGGGCACTGAGACAGCTGATTCCAGCCCGTCTCCCCGGACCAGCTTCTGGCCGACGGCCCCTGAGCTCCCCCACCAGTGCGAGGACCAACTCTGAGCAGTAGAGGGAATGGTTGTCACAGAACCTGGAGGTTGTTCCCAGGACCCCCCAAACACGAGGAAGGCTCTGTCACACATGAGCTAGGGACGGGGTGGGAGATCGGGGTGGGAGATCAGGGTGGTTCTGGCTCCGTCCCAGAGCTGCTCGCTGGCCCACTGGCACCAAGTGATCCGCTTCATTTCCTGTCCATCTCCTCAAAGGAGTAGGAACTGATCCGCCTCCCTGAGAGCTGGTTTTACAACAGATCACGTGTGTAAAGCCCCTTGAACAGTGCTTGCTGCATGGCTGGTGCTCAGTAAATGATAATTATCTCGAGGATTGTCTTATCACGTCCAATGGTCACAGTTGGTCCAAAGTTGTCAGCATTCCCAACCAGCCCAAAGTGCCGTCTTCGGCTCCTGATTTGTCAACAGAAACAGGGAACTCACCTGGTAGATGTTAGCAGCCCCATGCCAGTGCCCCCCCCCCCTTCTCTCCCAGAACCCATGCATCCTCCAGCCTGGAAAAAGTCGACATCATCTCCACTTCCCTCTTTCTTGTCTTCACAGGCAAGCAGCCTCCCTTTGCAGTATCTGTCCAGACTTCTATCCTTCCCTTTCCTCCTGCCGTAGGAACCTTCCCATCACCTGGCTCTTTCTTCTGCTCGAAACCTTCTCCAGCACACTGGAAAATTCAAGCCCACAGCAAGGATTGAGCCTCTCCTGGTCCAGATACCATCAGAAGTAAAGAAGGATGAGACACCAGCCTGGCCGCCAAAGAATCGCTGTCCAGGAAAGAGGAGCTGGGCAAACGAGGCCCCACAACATGGATCTAACATCTCTCTCCTGCCTCTTTTCTCACTCGCTGCTCGCTGAAGCAGATAGTCCCTGAAACACAGCATCTTTCCACCCATCAGCCTCTCTGCCTGGATTTCTGGCCTCACGCCATTGTAGGTGTCCAGATCCTATCAATGACTCAAGGCCATTGAGCACATCCATTTCCCAAAACCCCAACACAAAGCAATCCTGCCCACTTCGGACTTCTTACTTAATGCCACTCAATCACACATTGTCACCTACTGTCATTGCCCTTCAGACCTTCCTCTCCAAGCAGAATGCAGGGCGTTGACATCGGGGCAGGACCTGCTTCTCATGCTTTGGTATCAGCTGTGATGGAAGGTCAGGCCAGGGCTCCCAATGCCTGTCCCCTCCCCTGACCAGGGTCCTCACCTAGGACACAGCCCTGCTCCAACCCCTGCACCCTCCAACCCTCTGTTTAATGTGGCCCAGCCCTCAACACAAGGAACACCATCCCGCAGGCAGCAGGTGGGCAAGAGAGCAGCTGCTTGTCCGTTTGGAAGACCTCCCGCTCCCTGTAAGAGGCCCGGCCCGTCCACCAGACCCTCGGCACCATCGGATGGGGATTACCATCTCCTCCTTCTGCCTTCTCCCATCAAGAGGTCACCTAACTTTGTCTTAAAGTTTTTCGGTGAAGGATGTTCCCCACACATGGAGGCAGGTCATTCCATTCTTAGTTCTCCCTGTTGAGGAGGAAATACTGTTTATTGAGCTCCTTATGTCCGCCAGCAGTCTAGGGGCCTCCAGATGTATTTTCTCTTTAATCCATACAACTACCTTGTGAATTATCCATCATGTTACCATTTCCATTAAAGATAAGGACAGGGAGGCTCAGAAGAATTAAGATAACCCAAGTCACTAATGTGTGCTGCAGCTGGAATTAGAACTGGCCCATCACATCACTTTATTCTTTTTTTTTTATCACTTTTTTCTTTACTCCACTTCTGTTATTGATCTTATTATTAATAAGACTCCTCATTTTTATTGTGCTAAATTTTGTCATGGTATATTTTCCGCCCTCTGACCTCTGTTCTGCATCTCAGTCCATCAATAACTATTTTCATCTCTTTTTATTTTGATCTGCCTTCAGACATTTGAAAGTCGTCAGCCTGTTCCTCTTATCTGACTCTGTTCCCAGAGCCTGGCCCAAACTAAGGAAATAGTCACCCACAGGAACTTTGGTGATGAATGGGGAGAATTCCAGAGTTGGGCCTTACAACCCCAGCTCCTCAAAGCAGAACTCCCTGAAAGCCGTTTATGCCACATACGCTACTGCGCCGTCTCTTCCGCTGGGAGGGGAACAGAGCAGCGGCTAAGAGTGTTTGTCCTAGAATCAGACCACCTGGGAGCAGATTCCTGCTCTGCCTTCTACCAATTCTGTGATCCGCAACAAGTCACTTGACATCTTCGAACTTTGGATCGGCTTCTGTAAAATGGTAAGTTACAGCCCTAACTCGTGGGCTTCCCCTGAGAACTCAAGATCAGCGTGCAAGTCTAGGGCCCGGTGCGTACCGAGTGCTCAACATAGTGTAGCTCCCGATACTCTTCTCCTGTGACACATGTGCAATCGACAGGACCTGGGCATTTTTACAGAATGTCGAGTATAGGTCCAAAAGTACAAAAGAAAGAAAAGCTGACTGATTCCTCACACTTGATAGTACAGACCCAAATGGGCAGCCCTCTTCTTCCGGATGGAGGAGCCCCCGGTGAGAGCACGACTGACTCGGGAGAGTGCCGTTCCTAGTGCATGAGTCAGATGAGATGGGAAGATAATGTATTTGAGCAGCCACGCAGCTTCCATCTGGATACTGAGAGTGCTGCACGGTCTCTGCACAGCCACAGAGGAATCTCTGCCATTCCCTTTGGATCTGCGAGAGAGCTGTTCTCAAGCCAGGGGATCCTGGTTCCCCTCAGCCTTCAGGAGCAGAACTTGGTGCCATGCAACTTGCCCTTGGACCAGCCAACATCTCACTTCCCCGAGCACCCACCCCCAATACCAGGCCTTCTCCTTGTCTCCCGGAGCCCACATGCCTGCCATGTGGCAGCCTCCAGAGGCACATCCTTACACTGGGACTTGATGTGACCCCACATGCCTTTGGGAGGAGTTGGTTATGTCTGTGCTCCCGAGCGCCCCATGCATGCAGTCGAAGCCCACAGCCAACTGTTATCACCGCTCTATCACTCTCGGATGTCTCCTCTGGACCAAGAGCCTCCAAGAGCAGGGGCTGCATCTTCTAATCCTCTTGTTCTCAGCAACAAGTGGATGTTGGATAAATGAGCAAAAGAAGGAAAGGAAGGAAGATAAGAAGAGAAGGAGGGAGGGGAAATGAAATCGTTTCCTGGAAAGTCTACGTTCCCTCCCTGCTGTGACCCTCTGCTGGCTTCCTGCCTCCCTCTGATCTATTCCTCACCAACCACGCACTTCAGTCTAGCGCATGTGTTTCTTCCTTTGCCTCTGCAACTTTGGGAATCGATTTGTTAGGGTAGTTTTCACCTTAACATATATAATCAGAAAAAGAAATTACACTGTTTACTTCCAAGGGCTTCTTGACGCCATCCTTTGGCAAACAGTGCTTTGGAAGCTGCCAATAACAGAACAGTGAAGCCGTGTGCTCAGGCCGGGGGAGCAAACCGTGAACTGAGTCCCTAGGACTAGAACACAGAAGAAGCCGTAGCTCAGGTTTCAGCAAGGTTGAGGAGGTGGACAGGAGCACACAACATGGTGTCCTCAGGACTCAGCTCCTGAGCTCCAGGTACTGCACACCCGAGCCCCAGGTGCTGCACACCCGAGCCCCAGGTACTGCACACCCAATCCCCAGGTACTGCACACCCAATCCCCAGGTACTGCACACCCGAGCCCCAGGTACTGCACACCCAAGCTCCAGGTACTGCACACCCAAGCGCCAGGTACCGTACACATGAGCTCCAGGTACTGTACACCTGAGCTCCAGGTACTGCACACCCAAGCCCCAGGTACTGCACACTTGAGCCCCAGGTACTGCACAACTGAGCCCCAGGTACTGCACACTTGAGCCCCAGGTACTGCACACCCAATCCCCAGGTACTGCACACCTGAGCTCCAGGTACTGCACACCCAAGCGCCAGGTACTGTACACCCGAGCTCCAGGTACTACACACCCAATCCCCAGGTACTGCACACCTGAGCCCCAGGTACTGCACACCTGAACTCCAGGTACTGCACACCTGAGCCCCAGGTACTGCACACCTGAGCCCCAGGTAATGCACACCTGAACTCCAGGTATTGCACACCTGAGCACCAGATACTGTACACCTGAGCTCCAGATATTTCCCACCTGAACTCCAAGTACAGCACACCTGAGCCCCAGGTACTATACACCTGAGTTCCAGGTACTGCACACCTGAACTCCAGGTACTGCACACCTGAGCCCCAGGGCACTCTGTGCTGAGTCCCAGGGTGCCATGTCCCCAAGGCCTGGGATGCTATACCCCTCTGACCCAGGATGCTGCAGGCTGGATGCCTGCCTGACAGCAAGGCCCTTAGCCAGAGAACTCGCATTTCATAGTCTTACAGACTGGAGCACTTTTGCGAACTTTGCTCATTTGATTCTCACCACAATTCATGAGCTATCACTATCACTTCCACTCTACAAAGGAGGAGACCGAGGCCCAGAGAGGTTAGGCAACTTACCCAAAGTCACCTGCAAGTATATAACCAAGTCAGGACTCAAGCCCAGGAGACTGGACCCCAGACCTCACGTTCTGTCTGCCCAAGCCTCCTACCCTGCTGATGGGAGTGTACGCCGGCTCAACGTTTTGAAAAATTGTGTGTAGCCATCTGGATTTGAAATAAATATGTTCCTATACTTTGACCTGTTAATGCCTTCTGGGAACCCATCCAAATGAAATATCCCAGAATATGGGGGAAAAATATTTATGCACAAAGATGTTCATTGCTTTATTATTTATTAAGAATACACTGCATTCTGAAAACCTAGAAAACACCTAAATGTCCAGCAGTAGGGAAATGGTGAAGTACACTAAACTCTGATTTTACATGCATTTATTAAAGAGACACTAGTTAGAAAAAGCCAGTAAAAATATGGGAGACTACATTATAATTTAAAATGAGAATAGGAGACTACAAAATTGGATATATATTATTGTTCTACAAACTGATTTAAAACCATTTATTGAGAACCAACTGCATGCCAAGCACTCTACAAGTATGAGAGATAAAATGAGAAATGAGAAAAACTTAGATCCTCTCCACTGAAACCTACAATCAAAGGATGATTACAACTAAGTAAGAAAATTAACATGCAGGAAAAAAATAGAAAAAACAAAATACACCAAAGAGTAATAGCAATGAACTTCTGATTGTGAAAATATAGGAAGTTTCTTTTTCTTCTCTTGTTTTTACTCTTTTTTCATTTTTAAATTTGCAGCAATGAGTATACATTGCTTTTTGTTTGTTTGTTTTGTTTTTTGAGGAAGCCATCCAGCACCTTCCACGGAGGTGACAATGCACCAACCCTGTGCCCCTCCTCTGTGGCCCTCACCTTGGAGCACCTGAAGAAAGTACCCGTGTGACCCACACCACAGCTCCCATAGAACAAGAACAGCATGGCCATGAGGGTAACTTTCCGATGAGTCAAGACAAGCATGTTGTGTTTTTCTCCGACCTTCATGGTCATTCTCACATGATGGGCAGATGATAATGTTTAACTGTTTCTAGTAACTCCTTCAGACAGCAAAATGAATCTAAAAAACAAGCAATTTCATTTGGAGAAGACCTTTAGGGTTCAAATGTGTTGTTTTCTCCCACTAGGCACTTCTGAATCTGAAGAGTCTTTTTTTTCCTTTCCTGTTTCCCAAATGAGTACGACCTAGTGACAAGTACCAGGAGTGGTGCTCAAGAGGTGGGTGGTCTAGATTCAGCCCTACCTTGGCTGAGTCATTTTTCCTCTGGGACCTCCGACTCCCATCTTTGAAACACACAGTCCCGGTGAGATGCTGCCTAAATGCCTTCTGGCCCCACCGCCAGGAACCAGGAGTTCCACTCCCTCCACTCCCGGTTGGCTGGTCTCTGGCCATGGTAGACCGTTTTCAATTTCTCTCTTTGCTCTTTCAACACCATTTAGTAAGTCGCTGTGCTTTCCTTGCTGTCACATCGACCTGCTCGTTGGACAAAATGTGCAAGAATGTGGAGTGTTTGGGGCAGAGGAAGCCACCAGCATGTGCTCGGCCCTGAGAGGCAGCCAAGAGGGCAGCGAGGTGGTGAGGAAAGAGCACAGCAGAGTGCGTCTCCTGAAGGGATAAATGCCAATTCCAAGACCTCAGGCTCCAGAAACCTCTTAGGGCCCAATCTCATTTGTTCAACTCCCAGCCAACCACAGCCCATGGATAGTTTAAGGGTCCACGGTAACTAACCAGCAGCAAGGAACAAACGCTTGTGTTTTCCATCTACATACTATGGAATGATCTCGTCTCTATGAGTTTGCCAGGGTGGCCATAACACAGAACCACAAACTGGGGGCTTAAACAACAGACATTTATTTCTCACAGTTCTGGAGGCTGGGAGTCTGAGATCAAGGTGTCAGCAGGGCTGGTTTCTCCTGAGGCCTCTCTCCTTGGCTCGTAGATGGCTGTCTTCTCTCTGTGTCCCCACTTGGTCTTCCAAGCGTGTGTCTGTGTCCTAATATCCTCTTCTTATAAGGACAGGAGTCATTTTGGATTGGGGCCCACTTCATGACCTCATTTTACCTTCATCACGTCTGTAAAGACTCTGTCTCCAAATACACAGTCACATTCTGAGGGACTGGGGGTCAGGACTTCAGTGTATAAATTTAGGGGGACACAACTCAGGCCATAATATTGCCCAAAATGTTATTTCATAGATGAGAAAGCCAAGACCCAGAGAGGCTGTGGCTTTTCGTAGATCTCAGAGCACATTGGTGTTAGAGGCCAGAGTTGTGTGCTTGTTCCTGAGGCTGTGGCCTCTGCCCCTCCCCCATCCTTTGAGTCACCCTGTAAGCTCTCCTCGGCCCTGTCTCACCAGGCCTAATATTCTCATCTGTGAAACGGGAGGTTAATTCTAAATTCCGAAGTCATGAGGTCTGTCTCGGTAAGGACCTTGGGGCCAGGACAGGAAGGCATGGTGGGCCCCGTCAAAGGAAAGCATGAAGAGGGCTCCCAGACACACGAAACTACCTGAGGACAGACTTTATACATGATTTGGAAGTTTAATTTAACAGCAATAATTTAAATTAAGTCACAGGTAGTTCTGAGACATTGAAATGAGTCCTCTGCCTAAGCTCACCTTCAGACCACACTCGGTCAGCCTCTTTGGGTTTCTATGTGTCCACGAAAGACACATTCTGCAATTCTTCTAGAGTGTTCAAGACACTAGACTTGTTCTGACACTAGAGTGTTCGAGCACCCCAGGTGCGGACATCCACACCCCTGGATAGACCCAGCAGGCCGGCTTTCTCTGTCCTCTACAGAAGTATCTTCCTGAGTGTGTCATTCACCGGGGACTGCAGCGTATGAGGCCAACCAGCGTTCTAGAAGATGGAAACGCCCTGAGGCTCCAGATCCTGGCGTACGCTGGTTCATGAGGTGGCACCTCCATCTCCAGACTCCTGGTTGCTCACCTATAACCATCAGAGAGGGAAGGTGAGTGTCCCTCTCTGCAGCCGGGGGGTGAAGAGAAAGGCGGACCCAGCTTCTGAGCCCCTCTGCATCGTGACCAATGGACTCAACCTGCTGACTCCAGGTCGAGGACTCTTTCCACAGTGAACAGGGAACACTGCTCTTCTCCCCTGGAAAAAGTCCAGGGACCTTCTTTGCATGAGAACTGCGCTGACAAGTTCGGGCCGGGACAGCGAACCTGCCGTTCATGTCCGCCTTCAGACTACTTGGCTAACCAGTCCTTCCAACCTTCTCCTTAAAGTTCGTCTCGTTTGATTCCTAGCATTCTCCTAGATTGGCTCTCATTTCCCTTTTTTAAGCTAAATGCTCCCAACTATTAAAATAAAAAGAAGGAGGGAAAGAAGGAAGGAAGGAAGGGAGGAGGCAGGGAAGAAGGAAGGAAGGACAGTCGTATTTTTAAATCCCCACTTTCACATGGATGTCCTATTTTCTTACTTCTTTAATGAGATGTGAGGATAAACTGAGTTTCTCCTTTGAGATCTGAGTGCTTCTTTCAGTCTTGCCAGAGAAATGCACCTGCCCCACAAGTTCCCACGGTCCCTTTCCAACCCTCCTTTGAGAGTCAGGAGGCAACGCAGGTCGGGTCAGCCCTGCAGAGAGGACGGGAGCTGACTGAAATCCTTCCTGGTCTGCATTCCACTCCGTGAGTCAGACCAAGCCTGCTCATATCTCCACTGTCACTGGAATGTGCCCGCTGTGCAATATTTATAGTTCCTTCTCCTCTTTCTGATGAGGCTTCTGATAAGGACGACTCTACCTCTGGCAGGTGCAATCCTTCACACTTCTTCACCTACTGCTGTGGGTGTTGGTCCCGGGACCAAGCACAATGCCGGCCCACCCCTTGCCCTCCCTAGCCTGCAAGGACAGCCACATCCAGTTCCTCCAGGTCGGGAATTCAGCAACTGGGCACTGCCGGTGTTTGCTCAAGGGTTCAGTATTTGAGACTCATGGCTAAATTCAGTAATAACACCACAATTGCATCAAAAAGCATTATAGTGATTACTGAGTTATATTAGGAGCTTATTTAAGATAACACCTTATTTGTACAACGTAGTTCAAATAGATGGTTAGTGCAGTCAGCGCGATTGTTGCACTCCTTATGTGCATTAGCATAATCACTCTGAAAGAGCGTGCTGCTTCTAAACAGATGAATGGCTAAAACCGAAAGCATAAATATATGTCTTTTAAGGTGGTGGCACAGTTAGAATAAGAGGGTTTAGGTTTATATGTAAACAGGAATTTAGTTGTCTCTTTGGTACAGTACAGTAGGATGTAAAAATCTCTCCAAGACAGCTCTCTTAAAGAAGCAGAATCAGCTACCCCAACAGCAGCGTTTTATTACTAATGGCTTCTGTTTACCAAGTCCCCCTGTGGGCAGGCACCGTGCCGGGCGCCTCGTTCACTCCTTTCCCACTTCTGTGAGGGAAATATTATTAGCCCCACTGGAGAGAAGATAAAATTGAGGCTCTGGGAGGTTGAATACTTGTCTGAGGCCACGCAGCTGGACTTAGAGTTCAGGACCAACGCCAGCCTCTCCGTGTGCCCCTGCCCCTCCACTGCCCACCCCCACCAGAGGTGAGGCATCTGCCTGGGTTCCAGACAACCAGGAAGTGTCAGGACAGGCCTTGGGGTCTCCCTCGGTCCTCCGGGTGCTCTAAGTGATGCTGCGTTCCAGGACCCGCACTCGGCTGCAGAACATGGAAAGAAGCCAAACGCAGAGGCCCGGGCCAGGGAGGGAAGCCCTTAGCACTAACTCTGCCTCCTCTCCTGAGGCTGCGGCAGCTGCTGGGCAGGTGCAGGGGGTCCTCAGATGATGGAAGCCCAATGGCCTCAGTGCATGTTGGAACTTCCACAAATCTCCAGACTCCTCGACCCTGCCATCGCCAGCAATCACCCCTCTCTGAAGCCTGCATGATGGCTTGTACCTGGCTGAGAACTGTCACTGCTCCATATCCCTCAGCATCACCTTAGCAGATAGCTTTCTGTGCTGGATTTTTTTTTTTTCTTTGCAGAGAAATATGATTTTCCTCACTTCACGCATGAGACGCTGATCTGCTCTGAGAGGCGCAGGTGAACACTTCCGGGGGGCCCTCCTCACCAGCATACAGCCTCCCAAGCCTGAGACGCTATACTTCAACTGCATTAAGACTGTAGCATCTGGACTTTCCAGGTCATTTGTGAATAGTTCAAATGCTAATTCCCCAGTGTCAAAGCTCACCTATGATTCCTTCCAACAATAGCTTCCATTACCCCCTCTCTGAATTCATGACAAATGCTAACCAGTAGCTACAATGATTAATTTGAGTTCAACTCTGATCCTCTGGCAAGAAAGCTATAGAGCTGGAAGTTAACCGAGACACCAATTATACAGTATAATGCAATAGTCCCCCCTTATCCACGGTTTCACTTTCCATGGTTTCAGCTCCAGTGTGAAAATATTAAATGGAAAATTCCAAAGCAAACAATTCATAAGGTTTAAATTGCACACTGTTCTGCACAGTGTGATGAAATTCCCAGGACGTGAATCACCCCTCTGTCCAGCGGATCCACACTGTATACGCTATCGGCCCGTTAGTCACTTAGTAGCCGTCTCAGTTATCAGATCGATTGTTGCAGTATCACAGTGCTGTGTTCAAGTCACACTTATTTTACTTCATAATGACCCCAAAATACAAGAGTGGTGATGGTGGCAATTTGGATATGCCAAGGAGCAGCTGAAGAGCACTTCCTCTAAGTGAAAATGTGAAAGTTCTCAACTTAAAAAGGAAAGGGAAAAACCATACGCTGAGGTTGCTAAGGTCTATGGTAACTTTTATTACAGTATATTGTTATAATGGTTCTATGTTATTACGAGTTATTTTTGTCAATCTCTTACTGTGCTCAATTTATAAATTAAACTTTATCATAGGTGTATGAATAGGAAGAAACGTAGTATATAGAGGGTTTGGTGCCATCCGTGGTTTCAGGCATCCACCAGGGGTCTTGGAACATATCCCCTGAGGGTAAGGGGGCACTATTGTGTACCTAATTGTGTATTATATTTCACGTAAGTTCATATAATAGGACACATTGAATTATATTGCAGAGGAGCAATAAATCTGCTGAAGTTCTTAAAAAAAGTATTTTCTTTAAGCACATTGGACATTCCACAGCCAGATTGACCCCACTCTGCTCTTGGCACACGCTGCCCAGGTGAGCCTCCTGTGGGCCCCTGAGCACCCCGCCCTTCACACAGAAGCTGGCGCAGTCTCCCAGCCTTAGCCTGAGCTGCTGACAACCATGCCAGACCAGGGACCAGAGACCTTGTGGGCTCTGAGGCTTCCACCCCAGAGGCAGCTGCTGAGGAATGAGCAGGCCTGTGCACCACCCCACCACCCAAAACTGTTGGAGATGGAGAACAAAGGCGACAAGAGAGCCCTGCTCTCCAGGGCACTGGGGAGTCCCACTCCGGAGAGAACTGTTGTCGGCACGCAGGGCAACACTCTTGTCCTCCAGCAGCCCTCACCAACAGAGGAATTATCATTAGGACATCCATCTCGTTATAGCCAATTTGGAGCAATAAGTGACCACAGCAAAATTGCCCCTCTGCACGGTGGCCAGTCAGGTCTGAGTCAGGAAGGATGCACGCACGTAGGGGTCTTGGTGACGGGAAGGGACATGTCACAGAGCTCTGTTTACATCCCAGCTCTGCCCTCTCTCCACTATAAGACCTTAGGCAAGTGGACACAGAGCTGCTGTGAAGATGAAATGAGCAAAGCCCTGTGCATGGCGTCTAGTACTCAGCGAACATGACACTGAGAGTAGTGACATTTATATTAGACACATGGACGTGTCTCTCTTGGAATGGAACGTATTCCACACAGTTTACTCTGAGAGAGCGTCTGCACCAAGCACACCTATAAAAACGCCCTAACTGTCTTCGTCCTTCTAATTCCACTGCATCCTGGAGTGTCCTTGGATTTCAATAACAGACAATGAGATCCCCAGAGAAGCCATTCCCAAAGTCCCCATTCTGAGTTAGGTGCCCCCTGCCCTCACCACTCTCACCACTGCTCTTGTCATCATTTGTGCGTCCATCTCCACCTGGGACAGAGTCCCCCGGCCATGGCCGTGTGGCATCTCTCTCCCTCTAGTTGCCCTCACAGGGCTGGCACAGAGGAGCCGGGCAAATGTTGATTTACTGGAGGAAGCTGCCAACTTTTCCCCTGGCTGCCGATTTAAGCACAAGATTCAGTTTGATACCCCCACTAGGTGAGCAAAGGTGGATTTTAAACTGATAAACACACCTGTGTTTGGCACATGGGCGAATTCACCCACTCCCCATGCTGGTCTTGGAACAGTGTCTTATCGTAGAAATAACAAGAGGAACCCTCAGCATACTGAATGCCCACAGGCACCACACACTGCAAGGAGGCAGGGAGTGGGTGCCCACAATCATTTCATCCTCTGCCTGTGAGGGAGGGAGTGTTAGCCCCATTTTACAGATGAGCAAACTGACACTCAGCAAGGCTCATTTGCCAAAGGTCACACAGCTGCTAAGTGTTTATCTACACTTGAGACTAGAAAGGCCATTGATGTCTGTTCTAGGAATTAGGATCATTGATGCTGAGAACACTTAAAAATAGCCCCGTGCATTTTCCCATTCTTGAGACAGGTTTACTAATCAGGGACATGGCTGAAAAAATCCAGCAAAATGACTCAGTTCCCAGCAAAATGTCATTTCTCCCCATCACTTTGGGACAACCCCAGCCAAGCCTGCAAGCACAGAAACAGAAAGAGGGGTGGGAGGAGAAAAAGGGAAGAAATGGGCGCCTCAGCACAGCCAGAACGATTTCCTCTCACATTGCCCTGCAGCCTCTCGGTCAACTCCGGGTGCTCACAAGGCAAAACGCCTGCTCGAAGTCAAGGGCAGGCTGGAGGGCTCATTTCCTGTCTTCTAAATATACTCTCGTTCTGATGGTATCTCATCCCCTGCGTCACGGAGGTCGGCCGCCCTTTACATTGCAAATGTCTCGGGAATTTCTTAGCCCAAAGGAAGCTCTGGTGGAGAAAGCTAGACTTTCTAAACGCCTTCAGGAACAGTGCGCTCAGGCCCTGCTCAGCCACTAGGCCGTGGCCGCCTCTCCTGCTGCCCCTCATTCCTGCCCCTCCTCCTTCCCATCCATCCCCTCCTCCTCTTTCCTCTTCTCCTCCGTGGCCAGGGCACTTCCGGCCCTCAGGGTGGGCTGTAAACGTCCAGCAGTGCGGCTCGCTATGAATGTTATCAGAGGAAACACTTGAGAACCAAGAGGCAAACAGAAACCATCTCCACCTGCTGTCACTCTGCCGCCTCCGGGCGCCCCAGCCTCCATCCAGGTGTCCTCAAGGAAGAAAGGGCCCATTCAGGACTGTGGCTGGTGGTTCTTGGGCTGAGTTCCTCAGACATGGCAGAAAGAAAGGAAAGGCACAGTAGGAGCTGGCAGAGCTCCTGGGCAGCTCTGAGCTCGGAGCAGAGCCCGGCTGACACCCACTCAGCAGTGGCCGCACTCTACGGCCCTGGGCAGGTGGCATGGCCCTCGGCCTCCATCAGACCATCTGTACACTGGGTTACTAAGAAATGTGACTGCTCACAGGCTTTTATGAGAATGAAAGGACATAATTGCCTAAACCACATAACCCACTTTGGCACTAAGATTTGAGAGACTGTGTTCCCACCCTGGGCCTGGGACATTCCCACGATCTCATTTAATATTTATAGTTATGCCTCCCTCCTTCTCACGACCAATATTAATATCAATAACTACAGTTCCTTTCATTGCTATGGATAGGAAACCAAGGCTTAGAGAGGTGAACTCACCTGCTCAATGTCACAGAGCTTGGTAGTGGCAGATCTGGAATTCTAAGTCCAGTTGAACCGAGGTCCATCGGAACTCTGCTCCTCAGCATCTTCCCCCAGACCGTGGATGCCCCTGGAGGGTCATAAAGGCAATATTCCCAAGGGTGCAATGGTGCAAGAGGCTGAGAAAGAGACATCAGGGAGGTGCCTCCTCCAGCCTGCCGTGAAAGAACGCACCATCACTGCCATTAAGCATGTGTCTGTCCCTCGTTGCTTGCACAGGGCCAGCATGGAGGATCCCGGCAGGCAGGCAGGATGACAAGCACAATTTCTCCCTCCAAACAAGCCAAAACCCCCAAAGACTTAAAGAAACCCCAGGACTCAGAGGCCACCAACTACAATATCGATAATACTTGAACAGCTGATAGCTATTGATTTCCGACTGTGTCAGGGCTATACACACACCAGCCCACGTGGTTACGGTGGCTCTAACCATTTAATCCTCTCAACAGCCTTACAGGTCGGTCTTATTAACTATTGTTATTAGCATTTTATAGACGAAAACCCTGAGGTGGAGAAGAGAGAAGACAGTTGCCTGATATCACACAGCTGGGATCCGGTGCAGCCTGGGTTCCAAGCCAGACGATCTGGCTCCAGCATCTGTATTTTTAACCAATTCGCCATTTTGGATTGTTTCTGTGATTTTGCTTGAATTCTTTAAAGGGTGAGGTGGGGACAAGTTCCAAAGGGCACGCATGGGTCCCCCTGCGTGAAGAGTCACTTCCTGTTGGAGTCCTCCGTGACAAGCCACAGAGGTGCGTGGCCGGGGGTCATCGTACTTCCTCCTCAGGCTCCCCCCGGCCCAGCGCCAGCCGCGCTCAGCCACAGTGGTGGAAGGGATTTCTCTCCAACAATCCCAGGGCAATCCCTGAATGTCCCCTGCATGCCCTGGGACACTAGCTCCTTCCTGGGTCTGGAAGAAGGGAAGAGAGGGAGAACAGGCCACGGGTGAGGGAGAGTGAGCTTCCAGCGGGGCCAGGGGAGTGCGGAGATGACTCCAGGTGGGCTGAGAGTCTGGGGGTCCTCTCCAGGCCTCAGGTCAACACCCTACTTTTTCCCTCTGGCCTGCTGGGGAAGGAGAGCTGCCGAGCATCCCTCCCTCTGAGGCCTCTGAGAAATGAGGGCTTATTCACAGAGCTGAGGTGAGAGCCTCAGGATGGGTAGGCACCAGCTGTGTGGCCTTGGACCAGTCCCTGCGGTCACTGGCAGTGGATAAGAAGTGTTTAGGCTGGTACCCGAAAACCATTCCTTCTGGAGAACAGTCAACGAATGAGCTCAGACCATCTCCTGCCTCAGGGTGATGTCACTGCCTCCTCGGGGCAGGACCCATTAAGCCCGGCAGCCTGTGTTCCCCTCGGTCTCCATGATCCTCAGGCTGGTCAGTCACTCTCCACCACTTCTCTCATGAATAATGAGAGATTTCACCAATAGGCATCGCGGCGGACCACCTAGGGCAGCCCTCCCCACATCACTAAAGCCAAATGTGAGCATCCTTCCTAGATGTGCCCTTGGTGATGTCTCATAGGTAGTTTGGAATGGGCATGGTGTGAGTATTTACACGACAGAAATGGGCAAACACGGCTTTTTATTTTGTCTCTTTTTTTTTTTTTTGGTCGGTTGTTAAACATTTACTGGCATAGCACTGAGCCCATGGATAGAGAGACAGAAGAGGGTCTCATCTCATCCCCAACCCTCGATTCCCCTCTCTGTGGAGAGCCCAGCTAGGGACTGGTGGAGTCCCCAGGGAACAGTGCCCTTTCTGATCGCTGGCAGAGCCCTGGGACATGTGTTCTCCCCCTTGCCCCACCAGTCATGTGCTCTCTGAAGCATCGTCCCTAATGTCACAGAGCTGGCCAAGCCCTAGTTTCCTCATCCGCAAAGAGGCCACTGCTGGGAACAGCAAATGGCACAGGGCCTTGGAAATTACGAAGCCCCACATCCGACAGCAGACATTGGTGCTGGGGCAACAAGCCACTTTTGCTTGGGCTTTACCAAGCTTTCCACAAGTTTTTCTTCCTCCTAATTCTCTTTGATCTTCACGAGCTCTCAGAAAAGCCCCCAGGGAAGTGCACTCGATGTCTGGAAACCCCAGGAACAAAGAGTGGCTGTTCATAGAAGTGCTTATAAGATTTGCCCAGCTCAGGACCCAAAGTGTGCGCCAAATGATACCGTGAGAAATAGCCCGAAGCTGGAAGCCACCTTCAGGCCTGTCACACATCACTGTTTTACAAATGGGGCAACTGAGGCTTGTTCAAGGCCACATATCAAAATACCACAGAGCTGAGACCAGAAGCATCTAGTATCACATGTGGAAATTGGGAGAAATGGATGCTTTCCAGAACTTACCACCCAACGTGTAACACGTTTCTGAGTCAAACTTTTCCTGAAGAGTCAATATTGCATCAATCCACTTAAGCCATCCAGCACCCACTGGCATTGACCTGTGAGCCGGACTCTCTCGAATGGCCCACTTGACCTCTCCTTCTGTCCGATGCAAGAATTGGGAGGCATTTCCCAGGCCTCCTTGCAGCTAGGGTTCTGGATGCAAATTAGCTTGCACCAAAGGACACCTGTAGAAGGCGGACGTGAGCCAGATGCCCTCTTCCTGCAAAGCTTGACGGTCGCTGCTGCAAATTAGGTCGCAGAGAGGCGGGGTTTCCAGCAGCAACCTCACAGTCTCCATTCCCCAGCTCGCACCTTCCTGATCCCGGGATCGGACTGGGGCCTTGGGCAGCGTTCTCCAGGAGCAGCAGGTGCCGCAGCAGCCCCTCTCTCGGGAAGTCTCAGAGGCAGCAGCTCTCCCAGGGGCCGGGTCTGTATTCTTCTCGGAGTCCTTCCAGCGGCCCAGCAGAGAACCTGCTCCTTCAGCCTTTGCAACCATTTTGTAAAGACAAAATTCTCTGTATTAAGACTCTTTCCACTTAATATTTCTAGAATGGTTTCCGTTCCCTGCAATGAGCTCTGACTGATACATCTGCCTTTAGGTTTTCAGATCTAGACAATCTGTGTGCTCTGTGAGTTTAAGGATTGGCTACCTGAAAAATCTATGAATCTCTATAAAGTCCTTCCTGACTCTATGACTGGTCCCGATACACTGTCAGGGAGGCACTGGAGTGTCAGCCTCAGCTGGCGGTTCTATTCGTGAGCATCAGGATTCACGCGACGCTGTGCTTTCTCTTGCACACACAAGCAAATCACATACACCTGGTACAGACTGAGCCTCTGCTAAGGAAAAGTCCAGGGGCTCATACTAAATTCTCTCCCGTCTTAGACTTCTGGAGGGAAGAACCACCTGTAGATAGATGAATGGAGAACAGGGGCTCAATTTTAAAACCAGGGCGAGACCAGGGTCTCCGATTCCCTGGTCCACAGAGCAAGTCCTGTCCTTAGTCCAGCTGTGACACGACCCCCCACAGGGCCATTACAGACCACTCATCAGATGGGGAAAGACTCCCTCCAGTGGCCTTGGCCTGCGCCACTGGCCTTCCCTTGTCTCTGGGCCCACCCTCCTGCCCAGCGTAAGTGACATCAGCCTCTGTGACTCTCTTCCAGTTTCATCGCAGTCATCTGATTCAAGGACTGATTCAGACCATCTTCCCATTTCCACTTCATGCTGTGTCGTCAAAGACACATGTCCAGCTGGTGAGCAGAGTTAGAAACACGCATCAGTCTAGAGCAAGGAACGAAGGGATTTTCCTGAGAAAGTGGTTTCAACACTACCCTCTGGAAGACAAGGCAGCTAGAAAGTCTGAGACACCCAGTAAGTAAACGGCTGAAAGACGGGGGACCCGACTCTCCCAGCCCCTCTGCCCCTGCCTCCCCTCTCTCCCCACTCCAGGTGCAGTCCTGGGCGAGCTCCACCCCCATTCCCACCCCCCAGGTGCCAAGCACAAGGGTCTTCCCTCATCAGCCCACTCACCCACGGACTCAGCCTCAGGAGCCCATAAATGGCCGTGCCCCCACAGACAGGAAGGAGCCTCAGGGCTCTCCCCAGACCCCGTCTCCTGAATCGCCTCTCTCAGCCTGGCACGTTGCACCCTCTGCATTTCACGATGCTTGCTTTTGATTTTAATTACTAAGTTTTTTTAATTGAAAAAGTCCCACATACACATGGTAACAAGAAAGTCAGAGCATGAAAGGATATATAATGAAAAAAGTAAGCCACTCTACCATCTCAGATCCCACAGCCTGTTCCCCAGAGGCATCACTATCAAGAGCCCCAGGGGACCCTTCCCACCAAGTCCTTTGCAGGCACAGGGCAGACCCTATTGACTGGCTAATGTGACAGCTTTTTCAGACTCTCTTTCCTTGCTATAGTGACTGGAGAGCCAGACACCTGCTTTCCCAGCCTTCCCTGCCCCTGGGGTTGGGGACGGGCATGTGACCCTGTCGTAGACAATGAGATGTGGACGTGAGTTGGCCCTTGGTGGGGGCAGGAGGGAACAGAGAGGCATCTGAGAACCTCTCAATTTCCAGATTTTAAGAAAAGACAATCGTTTCTGGTCCTGTCCGGTCCCCTTCTTCATTCTTTGTACTTGGATGTGATGTTCACACCTGCAGCAGCCTTTTTGGGACCATGAGGAAAAACGTGTAAGGATTAAAAAGCCAACAAGTTTCGTGAAGCTGGCACAGAAAAGAAGCTTGGTAAGCAGCAACTGCTTCCCTCCAGATGTGGAGTTACAGGAAAAAAATAAACCCTTATTTTTTTAACCATTGTTAGCTGGGTTTTTTATTCCTTGCAGGAGAACCCATCCTAATTGATACAATATACAAGCATCATTTGTAGATCTACTTTTGTTCAAATGGTGCCTACTATTCTCTGTGCTCTGCTCTTGGCTTTTCTCACTCACAACACGTATTTGCAATGTTTTCCGTACCAATTCCTACAGGCCTACCTCTTCCTTTCCAGTATCCCCAGAGCATCTCACTCTGTGTTGATATATATTACAGATACCCTAGGTCCCCTGCTAATGGACAATTTCATTGTTTCAATTCTATCCTGTTACAAACAAGACCCCCACAAACATCCTAGTAGATGCGTCTCTCTGCCCATGGGTGAGAACACCTGAGCGGTAGATTGTGCAGTAACCTGTAGGAGAGGAAGACCACTAGACCTTCCACCTTGGGTCCTGTCCCTGCTGCCTCTTGCCCCCTTGACTGGAACTTCTGAGACCCCTTTGCTCCCCAGGGCCACCATCACCAAGGCTCACACTTGGATTCCCCTCTTCCTCCTCCACTCCCCTTCCCAGCCCTGAATGCTGGGGCACCCACCACCAGGCCCGAGCCCTGGGCTCCCCCCAACCTGTGACCTAGTTTGGGTGAGTGGCACTCAGCCAACTTCCTCTGGGACTGAAACCCAGACTTGCTCTAAGCAGACTCTCCCTCCCGCCCGTCCCCGTCCCCCCTGCCCATGCCAGACCAGAGGAGCTGTGGGCACCCAGGTCCGCTCCCCGAGCCCTGCCCTACCCAGGCGCTGTTTCCAGAGCTGGCCCTCCTGATCTGTCCCTTTCCTGCTCTGGTGAACTGGCCCACATGACTGACTGAGGCCCAGCTCCCACAGGAAACGCAGTGAGGGCCACACCCCACCTACTGCCAGGCTCCGGCCCCTGGTTTCAGCACCTGTAACCAACCTCAGAAATTCACACCAGAAACCCAGCCTCACACCCCAACCCCAATCCCACTTGTCAACAGAAGCTGACAAATGCCACTGCTGGGTAGAGAGAGACACAAAGAGATGGAAGAACAGATATCTAAGAACATATGAAACACGCGTGCATAGTAGTGTACCAATGAAAACAAACATATTTGACATTCTATCAGATCGGACTGGTTTATGATCACCAGCCTGTGCCCAGCCAGCCAGGGCATGCTAAGAGCTGAAACACATATTGGGGCGGGGGTGGGCGAGGTTGCTCAGCCCAGACATGCAGGTTACATTTACAGGGTTAATTTTTGTCTTCTAGGGTAAAAGGCCATCTTCCCTAATTAGCAGATCCGCAAAATTGATTCTGATACGAGCCTGGGGCTGGCCACGGGCTGGGCTGCTGGCCCCTGTCTAGCTCTCTCCCCAACTCTCCCATCCCCACCAGCCAGGTGCACCTGGGCCCATGTGGAACCTCAGGACGGTTGGGTGGTTCTTCTGAGACCGTCTGGTCTAGTCCCCTGATTTTACAGATAAGGAAACTGAGGTTCAAAGAGGTCACAATGGTCACACAGTCACTTAGGGATAGAGCCAGGGCCAGGAATGACTGAGCTACTTACATGAGCACCCCTCCTTGTGTCAAGCACTGTCTACACTGGTGTCTACTACCCACAACGCTCCTTTGAGCTAGGCAGTGCTGTCTCCGTGTCATAGATCAGAGACTGGAGGCTGGCGAATGTTAAGGAATTTGCTCAAGTTCACCCAGCTGGTGAGAAGCAGAGCTGGGGTACATCCTCGGCCTCCTGACTTGCCAGCCGAGTCCCTCCACTATCGGTGACACCGCTCCTGGGACAAGAGTGAAAACTGGGTAGGGGAGAAAGAGAGAGAGTGTGTGCTAACGAAAGGAATGGATGGTTATTATTAAACAATGAAAATGCAAATAAAGTGCCTAAAACAGAAGCCAGCAGGTGTTCAGTAAAGCCGGTGCCTTGCTTCTTAAGTAAGAAAGTGCCTGAAAACCAAGAGGACAGAGGCATGTCAGAGGGACACAGGAGCCCTTCTGAAAGAGCTCGCAGTGCCAAAACCAGGTCAATACGAGCCACAAAATAAGTGACGTAGCATTGGATTATTACCCAGAGTTTAAAATAAATGTCTACGCTTCCACACCAACATAAACAAATGATTGAAAACATAAATAACGGGGAGAAGAGACAATTCACCCTTACAGAAGAATTCCAAATAATTTATGTAGACACTGCCCCCTCCAAGAGGGGGGAGTGGAGCCACCCTCCCACCACGGTGCAGGCCACGCTCTGTGTCGGGCCTCTGAGAGGACAGGTGGGGGCGGGTGTCACTTCACAGCAGAGAACCCTGACAGACACGGCCCCAGCCCAGTGATCAAGGCCACATCAACAGTGACAAGTCAGGTGACAGCACGGGCCCTACACACGACGTGATGGAAATGGCACTTGGCCTCTGTGGTCTTCCTTCCAGGACCCAGTATCCCAGTCTGAGGGTCAGAAGAACACCACACGAGCCCGCAGCACGGGGCAGTCTACAAACCCCGGCCCTCGACACCGTCAAGGCGGTCCAAAGCAAGGAAAGTCGCAGACCAGGGGCTGCCACGGAGGCCTGACAACCAAATGTAGGGAGGGATCTTGGGGTAGAAAAGAGACTTAGCAGACACTCGTAAAACCCAAATAAACTGTGGAGTGAAGGGGTCGGGAATTCTCTGTGCCATCTTTGCAACTTTTCTGTAAACGCACAGCTATTCTAAACGACAGGGTTCTAGTAAAGAAACAGGCAAGCGTCCCAGGCTATCCACAACTCCCCACGCGTTAGGCGAGTGGGAGCTCTCCAAGCACTGGAGCCGGGCCTGCTCCAGGTCAAGCGACGGAATCCCTGGGCCCGGGGCCCAAGCATCAGACATTCCAAAGGTCCCTGGGAGTCTCCCATGCCGTTAGAGTTGAGCCCACTCACCAGGGTAAGACATGAGTTAACACAAAGGCCTTCCATGGAGTCAGATGCAATTCTGAACAAATTCTAGAGTTCTTGTAGAATGAAAAAGAGCTGCACTGAACTGACTTCTTCCCCTGCCCACGACATCTCTAAAGGTGTCATTGTCGGATCTTCGGTGTCTCCCACTTCCTGTGCCCGGGATGGCTGCCGTTGTCATCAGGTGGTTGAGGGGTTCAAATTTCCTCTCTGTGTGAAAATGCAAAGTGACCTGGGCCAGCTAGGAAAAGAGCAGGTGTCCTCTTTCATCCAGCTGGGGTCACTGTCCCCTAGGGGGTCCCAAGTTGGCCCTTCCTGCTACACGGAGGTCTCAGACCTGACACTCCTCAGGACTTGGCTGTGCTCCCAGTGGTCACCCCAGGAGCACTAGAGCTTCAGCAGGCCAGGGGGAGGCCTGGCCTCCACGCCCAAGCTGCCGGGCGGAGGGGGGAGACATTTCCGACGGGCAGGCTGGCCCCCCGCCAGCAGATCCCCAGATGCCATGCAACGCACACCTGAGTGGGGTAAGAGAATAGGTGTGTGTAAACAGTATTTGAAAAAGAAAATCGCTGTACAAATACAGCACTTGTTAACACAGGTGTTTATAGGTGGAATTATTTTTCCAGGGCTGCTATCTCCCAACCTTCTTTGTGAGTCTCAGCTCACACCTGCAGGGACTTTCCTATTCAGTGAAGGCACACGGGGAAACGGAGAGTCCTTGTCAACCTGGCGAAGCAGGAGGTCAGCAATCGGCTTCAGGCCAGGGTAGTTTTCACCCAGTTTCCCTTGCTGGAGTTGCTTTCATTTTTTTAACCTGCTCTAACAGGATTCAGCCTGTTCAGCACTTCCTGCTCAGCTAAGAAGCGACTCATGACCACTCGAGGGCAGTCACAGCAAGATGGAGCTTTCCTGGGGCCAGGGTGGGGGGGCTGGTGCTCTCTGGGCGTCACTGTCTTAGCCTTTTCTCCTCCCCCCAAGGGAAGTCTCGCTGCTCAGATTTTATGGACAAGGAAACTGAAGACACCCGTCCAAATTCACAGAGCTAGGAAATGGGGCCAACTTCAGACCTGGGCGGAGTCCAAAGCTGCACCTGGCGAGGCCTCCAGACGTGTCCCCGAGGTGACAACACCTGAGGGCAACGGCGCTGTTTGTGGGAGCACAGACACAGCCACTGAAAATAGGCGAGTGGGTCATTTTGTTCTTCCTCCTAGAAGAAGGCAGAATGGTCAGGTGGGAACAAGGAACGAAGTATTAAAAATGGTGGAAGGGAAACTCCACACCACTGAATGCACACTTAAAAATGGTGAAGAAGGTAAATTTTATGTGACATGTATTTTGCCACAATTTAAAACATTTATGGAAGAGAAACTTAAAACTGAGAACCTCCGATTCTATACGGAGACCTCACACCAAATAGGTGAGTTTGGTTTTCACTTAGTGGTCCATTTTTGGTAACTGCCCGGCTTTGCGTTCTGCAAGCACTCGGTCCCCTGGAAAGACCTGCTCTGACATTACCCTCGATTCATGCAGATGCGAGGCGAGTATTTCCCCAGCATTGGGGGAAGCCCTGCAAGGTGAAATACCCCACATGCAGATTCTTCCGGGGCGGGGGGGTGGGCGGGGGCGGGCGTTAACAGCTCTGTGTCCGGGGCTCAAAGGCAGGCACAGGAGGTGTGGAGGGGACACTTTGTCTGGAGGAAGAGAGCGGCGTCAGTCCCATAGGAAGAAGGCGCAGGAGACTGAAGGGCTGGTACAGACCAGGAGCACGAGCAGACGCCGTCTCCTTTCTCCCGGCCTGTCATCAGCCTCCGTGAAGCCAGCTGAACGTTGCAGCCTGGGGGACACTGAGGCCTCTGTCACTCTTGGAGAGGGGCAGGACGGAGGGGGTGGGGCCAACACACACTGTGACCGCTAGTGGGAAAGCCAAGGTGGCAGCCTGGCTGGAGGTGACTGGGGTGAGCCAGATGGGGGTAGGCGCTCACTCCCCAGAATCTTCAGAGAAGCCTGAGTCCCCTGCAGACACGCAAGACGGGGCTCAGACAGGGCCCCTGGGGCACTGCGGACGAGTGCCACCCACGGCGAGTGGAGGACTTAGGGTCCTTTGCCATTAGTAGCGTTTGATATCACTGTATGTACAAACCAAGGGGACATATTATTATTTTGGTTCCAGCAGCAAAACCCCTCAGTCCAGCTTGAGGACCAAGGAGGTTTCCAGAAGCTTTGTTTTTACAACCATTGCTCTGTCCTGACCTCCCTCTTTGGCCTCCACTCACAGACCAGCTCCGTTTCACAGAGGAAGAAACAGAGGGTCAGAGAGACAGGCCACATTCACAGGTGGGCCTGGTACTTGAAAGCTGTCCAGGGTTGAAGCCCAGGTGTCCTGGTTCCTAGTGGGGGTCTTCCATCCTCCATGACACTCTCTCTTGGGAAAGGAGGAGCCCCGTGAGCTAGGGGGAACACTGGTCTTCCCTCCAAACCCCACCTGGCTTCTCCCTAGGCTACCTTCACCCCTGCCTCTCCCCCTGCAAGGCAAATGGTACCAAGGTGGGCCAGCACACAGGCTTGAGCCCTACTGCAGGCCAGTGGCTTGATGTCCTGTCACTTGACAAGGGACGAGAGAGAGAGGACACCAGCTGAGAGTCCAAAAGTGCACCACCAAGGAAGTGAAAGCTTTTCCGTTTGAATCTATGACAAGTCTCTAAAAGATGGGACAGTGGCTGATTAGACAGTATTTTATGTCATTCTAATTAAGATGACCTGATAGGATAATTACAGACCTGCTCCCTGTCTTGGAAATTATTAGAATGCTGGCACGTACTCTCCGCCTGCCAGGTTGGAGGGTCCAGGCTTCACACTGCCAATCTCCACCTCCCTCACCTTTCCAAGGGACACACATGCCAGTGCTGAGGGAGCAAGCTGCAGCCGGTCCAGCACAGGTCTCAACCAATGAGCAGAGAGTTCATGAACCCTGTGTGCCAAGAAGGTACATCACACAGAGAAATGGATCTTTCATCAAAGGACACTATTTCTCTTACTCTCTATCAGTTTAGGGACCACCACCAAGGTGCAAAATGCCCACACACACGCGAATACACACAAACTCACGCATCCCCAAGGATGTTTTCTGGCATGAACCCGTATCTTCTGACCCATTCCTCTATCTCCATGCCAGCACGTTGCCTGGAGCATCCTGGGTCCTCTGTGGATGTTTTTTCCTGAACCACAGCTGCCTTCTCCGATGAATCATGTACAAACTACCTCCAACTCTGGTTCGAAGGGAGCGCCTCTCACCTGAGTTTCCTGGCTGAGCAAACTGCTGCTGTTTGCTTCCCACCCTGCAATTCCACCTGGGACGGCAGCCCATGCAGCGGGCACAGTTCAGGGCGCACCCAGTAACAAGCAGGCCCGAGCTCCCCGGCCAACAGTAGCCTCCGCACGTGCTCCAGGATTACTGGGCAGTTCACCACAACTTAGCACTTCTTCACGTCTCCCAGCGCTGACTTCTCACTCCTCAATGTGGTGACATTGACACCCATGAATAATCGCAAAATAAAGGGAGATAACTAATACTTAGCTCTGCTAGGGGAAGCACTTGGGGGAAACCATCTTTTAGTTGAAGGGGCTGATATTTGTCAACTGGAGGGCAGGGCTAATTAGATGCATCAACTGGCAATGACAGGGGGCTGAAAAACAGCTTGTCAGCCCACAGTGACTTCCGCAGGACAGTTAATTGCTGAGTGCCACAGGCAGAGGCCAGTGCACACACAGGCGGGACTTCCATTCACAGAGGTCCTGGGCTCTGAGGACCCGTGACCAAGTGTCCCCCCATAATTCAAATGTTGGAGCCCCAACCCCCAGTGTGACTGTATTTGGGGAAGCGACTTCTAGGAGGCCATTAAGGTAAATGAGGTCATAAGGGTGAAGCCCTAATCCAGTTTGATTGGTGGCCTTAAAAGAAAAGGAGAGACCAGAGATCACCCTCTGTGATCTCACCCAAACCCTGCCACGCCAGACCTTAATCTGGGACCTCCAGCCTCCAGATCTGCGAGAAATAATTTTCTGTTGTTTAAGCTGCCCAGTCATTAGTAATTTATTATGGCAGCCTGAGCTGGCTAAGACATCCTCCACCTGCCCTCCCAGGACAGGAAGCCCTCTAAACACCCCCCACTGAGAGGCCATCTGACTAGGCTTGAATACCTCCAAGGATGGGGTGCTCACTCCCAATTCTTTAGCTTCAGAACAATAGAATGGAGAGAATTAGGTACTTCAGTCCTCAAAGACCTGGGTTCAAAGCCCCTTTGCCCCCAAGCCCACCCCCCCTCCCCAACCTGTGCCCCACCCTGGGGAGGGGTCTCAGTGCATATGCAAACATCCTAGCGAGAAGCCTGAGCACCATGCTGGACGGCCCTGGCTCTCAGCCCCGCATCCAGTTTGCTCCCTGGTCCTAGAGACTCTGCCTCCTTCCTGGTGGGCACCCAGGCCCTCCCCTGTGGATGCCTCCCACCACCAGCCGTCAGCAGCTTTCTCCTGGCTTTTTGCCACGGCCTCCTAACTGGGATCTTTCCCCTGGTCCTCCCCTCCCACCGTTACCCCCAAATCCATCCTCCACACTGCTCTCAGAGTGAGCTTGCCGAAACACACTCCCGACCACACACTTTCCCACTTAAAAATGCCACTTTGTCTCCCCATGCCCTCAGGACAATGGCCAGACTCCTTAGCACCTTGTTCCCAGTGCTCCACACTTGGCCCCAATACCTGCTCCTGTGGCATCTCCAGTCACAGGGTGACTTGCCCAACCCAGCCCAGCTCCATGCATACATGCGCCCACATGGGCGCACCATGAGCTCACAAGCACACACATGTGCACATAGGCATATACGTGTCCGTGGACATGCGTGCACAATTTCTTGTGCACACACATCCCCTCCAGCCATTCTGTCTGCTGCCAGTGGCTCCAACATCCAACAACTGTCCCTAAGCTCCCCCAGCCCTGACTGACTGACTGCATGACCTGGGACAAGTCGCTGTACGCTCCTCAAGTCTCAGTTTGCTCATCTGCAAAATGGGAACCAAAAAATCATGAGTTATGAGCTCTCAACGGAAGGATGTGGAAAAAGTCTTTGGGACAGAGTCTGGCTGTGTCAAGAGTTTGATGAATGTTGGCTGCCTTCCCTCAAAAGAAAGCTTCTAGAGACATAGAGCAGGGTGGGGGAAGTGGGAGAAGGGAAAGAAAACTGGACAGGGCAGAGGGTGGGGAAGGCGCTGGTTCAAAAGGCCGCACGGACATCGGGCAGCCGCCACCCCACCCCATCCCCAGGAGGAGACGCGAGTAGTCTGCGCAGAGACGAACTGTCATTATTCTTCTATCATTTGGATGAGAATATTTATACAGCAAGCACATCTGAAACAACAACCATAGCAATGTTTTAGACTCGTTTGTTCAACGCAAGAACAAAACCCAAGTTGCCTTGAAGTGAAAAAGAAAGAGAATGTCTTTTCCTCTTTCACCACGCAGACACACAGGCAGAACAGCACGGGTCAGGCGGAGGAGGGTCCCTCAGCACCCAGAGCCCTGCCGGGCTTGTGCGTGCCCCTGAGCCTGGTGGAGCAGCTACCATGGGACAAGGATTGCTCCAGAGGTCTCCTTCCTGTCCTTCGTTTACGGGCAGAAGAGATCTGCTCCAGCAGTGTCCCCTCCCCCGTGGTGGAGGACACCCAGAAAGCCCACACAAGGTCCCACATGCATCCCCATACCTGGCAGAGAGGGAAGGTGAGAGTGAGGGCCAAGAAAACAGAAAACACATGGAGAAAGGCAGAGAGATACAGGACGAGAGAGACCGAGACAAAGAAGGAGGCTGCAAAGACAGAATGGGCTAAAGCTAAACAGAGGCACAGACAGACTGACAGATACAGAGACAAAAGGAGAGAGGGGGGAGGGTGAGAGGGAGGGAGGGAGAGAAGGAGGGAACAGCCTCGTTCACCCTCCTTTCTCGGTTGTGTGCGCCCTGGCCCGCCTTCTCAAAGGGAAGCTGCCCTCCCTTTCGCCTTCAGCAGCTCCAAGTGAGAGGGTCAGCTCGTCGGGCCTCGTAGCTAAGAGAAGAGTGCTCTATGTCTGGTAAAGAGAGAACAGAAAAGGCATTTAAGCCCCTTGGCGCCAAAACAGGGCAGGGTAGGCAATAGCCTGTCACCAGGTAGAGGGCCCACACAGCCAAGGCCTCAGACCAGCTCCCTGGTGAACTGGCTGATGGATTCACTGCATAATTGCCTCACCCCAGAGAGAGGTCTCCGAGGAGAGCCATTGGACGTCTTGCAGGAGGAATGCCCCACTGGACGCACACCTGTGCTGGACGTGCATCCGCTGTTCCTCCCAGGCACTAATTACAATGGAGCCAGCAGTAAGATTAGCAGCTGGGGCCAGAGAGACAGAGTCCAGGAGGCCGTGAAGTGGGGCCTTCACACTCTCTTTTTTAAATTCAAAAGAGAAACAGGAGTAAGAAGTCCAAGTCAATCGCGTCTGGTTCCTGAGGCTGCCATGCCTGCAGGCTCAGCATGAAGAACGTTCCTCCTTAGGAATCACAGTCAGATCTCTGCTCTGAATTCTAACATGGAGTTCTTGGCCCGTCCTGACACTGCTGGTCAGACCTTGCAGGCCTGGGCCTCTGTTTCCCTGCTGCATGCCCCGACAGCAGGCTCCTGGGTTGTGTTTTTATTTTTTCATGGTACTAACTCACATGTGGTGACATTTCCAAAGCGTCTGAAGAAATATCCTCCAGGCCACGTCTGAGTTGTGTATTCAGGAAGAGCCCATTCGAGGTGAAGAAGTTAACAGAGAATCATGCTGGAGTTGGCCGGGCTGAGGGCTACCTTGGATTCCCTCTCAAATAAGTCAACGCTCAACTTCAGCTTCAACTTGAAGAGAGTCCCAAGTGAGGTCCTAGACCCCTGGACCCGTGGACGTCCCCTAGACCCCTTCGGAGTGTCCATGAGATCAAAGCTATTCTTATAAGACTTCCAATATAGTCTTCGCTTTTTTCACTATGTCGACATTTGCACAGATGGTACAAAAGCGACGGTGGGTGAAGCCGCCGACACCGTAGCACAAATCGAGGCAGTGACAGTGGCATTAAACTGCACCAATGGTCACTGTGTTCTTCACTGCCATGCTCGTCAGTTTCACTAAAGAATGTCATGATGAAGCAGTAGAAAGTGTTAACTTCACTCCATCTCCAGCCTTGATTCCACATTCTCTTAATATTCTGTGGGATGAAATGGGAGGGACAGGGAAAGCCCGTCCTGCCAGGCACGGAAGGGAGGAGTTGTCAGCAGGAAAAGCACTTGTGGGACGCAGTCGCCAGCGAAACCAGCCACTTTGTTTCATGAAACACCATTAGCACTTGACATCTGACCAACTGTGGCTTTTCAGACTTAGGTGTTTGGCAGACATCCTCTTGAAAATGAACAAATGGGCCTGTTAGTTCAAGGAAAACAACCGAGGGCATTTATTGTCAATGATAATATCTGAGATTTCAAGCAAAAATTGGAATTCTGAAAAACTTCTATCCAGCACCACATGTTTGACTGAGAGCTTTCCAAGACTTTTCTGATGAGATTGATGGGGAGTTAATGAATGTGGCTGCTGGATACTGTATAATGAAGTGTGTCAACATCTGGAAGATCTGCGTAACTCAGAAAACCAGTATTTCCATTGACAAAGCAAAATCATGTGTGAGTAAAAGACATACTCAAAGAACGAGATAGACCAACAGACTTTAATGTAACTCTACGCACATCGCAATTAACTTTTCAGAAACTACCACTCGTAGAGTTTTAGTGCAGTATCAAAGAAGCTTATCTACAATTATCCGAAAATGCCATGAAAATACTAACCATACCTCTCTGTGTGAGGCTGGATCTTTTCCTATGTTTTACCCAGCGCAACATGTTACAATAGATGAAGTGCAGGAACAGGGCAATCCAGCGTCTCCTGACGTGAAAGAGCTTAGCAAAAACATAAACTAATGTCCTTCTTTTCACTATTTTTTGTTTTGGAAAAAAATATAGTTGATTTTATAAAAATATGTTATTTAAACCATATGTAATGGCTTTATTAGTTTTATTTTTAATGAATAACTAATATTTTTTAAATTTGTCAGTTATCATTTCTAATCAGTAAGTAGCCATAGATGGAACCCACACAAACAGAAGCTCCTCCGTAATTTTTAAGAGTCTTGAAAGTGTCCTGAGATCAGAGCTCTTGGGGCACACAGGTCCAGGCACTTACTACTCAAAGCACCATGGCTTCTCCCGAAAGCTTGTTAGAAATGCGGGATCTCGAACCCATCCCAGAACTGCTGACCAGACTGTGTATTTTAACAAGAGTACATTTCTTTGGCAAGTAGGCCTCACTTCAGTATGGAGAGGGGCACGTATAAAAGTATTTATGACTTTCAATGCAGCTCCTGTTCTAAATCCTGTGGGTCTAACACTTCTCTTCACCTGACATTTCCCTGGAGAATCAAGTCTCCAGCGTGTACTCAAAGGTGGGGAAATTACCCCAAAGCAAGGCATCATGGGTCTGACCCACAGGAGCAAGTCTGGGGAGCATGGGACCTCTCATGGTCGAGGCTCTGGGTGGGATGTAGGGCCTTCTAGCCACGTGTCAGAAGTAGCCAGGCACGTCTAGTGTCTGCGTCAGCCCTGATCCCACAGACGGCTAGAGGGAAGAAACACCATCTGTGCGGTGGGGCCCCACGGAGTGGTCGTCAGTACTGCTATTGTCTCCCCATCCCCAGCCCACCCCCACCCCCGCCATACTGTGCAGGGTCCCTCTGGCCAAGGGCACTCTGGCTGCCCCTGGACTCCATGACTGGACGGTGTACACCCCACAGCTGCATCTCCCTACCCCACACCCTGCCCTAGCCCTGACCACAAGCCCACCCTCACTCCGGGGCTGGGGGGAGGGTTAAGCAGTCAGGAGGCTAGGGATACAGAGGCAGGGTCCAGCCGGGGCGGGACAGAGAGGGGACACACAGCTGGCAGGAGCACCAGGGCCCTGTGCTAGAGGCTGAGAGTCAGGGCCCAGCTTTGCCCTGGAGGCCGTCAGCACCAAGGAAGGGCCACCACCGGCCAATATAGGGAGGCAGGTCCCAGGGTGCGGGGTTGTGAGGGGCTGCCGAGACTATGTGTAAAGTCATTGGAAAAGAGCCTGGCACATAAGTGCTCAGCAAACCCTGGAAGCCAGGGGAGAGTCCAGAACAGATTCTCCCTCCTGGTCCTCAGAAGGAACCAACCCTGTCGACACCTTGATCTTGGACTTCCAGCCTCCAGAACAGTGAGAGAAGATATCTCTGTTGTCGAAGCCCCCGGGTTTGTGACAGTTTGTTACGGCAGCCTGAGCACCCTAATCCAACTGCCTGGGAGCTATGGTGACACCTGTTTTACTGGTGAGGAATCTGGAGGTCTGGGGGATTAAGAACTGTGCCAAGGTCACATGGCCAGATGGGGGCCTGGTTCCAGGCCCCCATGGAGAGCAGAGCTGGGCGCCATCCTGCATGCCCGGGCTGGATCCCAGCCACACCACTGACCCCATGAACTCTGGCACATCACTTGTCTCTTGACCTCCCTGAGTAGGAGACATCCAGTCCAGACTGGCTGGGAAATGCAACTGACCCCTGACTATGGTCACCCCCTTGGGAAAGAGCTGAGTCAGTGCACCGTGCCCTCCAGGGTGGAAGGGGAGCCAGAGGCCAAGGGCCTTCAGGCACCATCTCAGCAGGAGAATCGGGAACTAGATGCCCCAGCTGCCAGAGCCCCGTGAGATTTCTTAAACTTCTGCCACTTCCCCACTTTTTTCCCTTTTGTAACCACCCTTCTGCCCAGCGTGGTGGCGAATTAACCCCTTACAGCAGCAAAGGCTGGCCTTCAGGATCAGCAGGGGCAGGGGTGAGAGGAGCACCCCCTCCTCCGTGGAGGCCCGGCCAGCCCAGAGGGCACCTGCTGAGGGATTTGGGGGATGAGGGGGAGCCCGGGCCAGGGGCCACTGCAGCCAGAAACTCCCTGGGCCCCCAGCATCCTCTGAGCATGGGCCTGACGAATGGAAGGAGTCAATGGAACGTCTCTCCCTGGGGGGTCCAGATGCAGCAGAGCTCCCAGTACTGACTGCTCACGAAGGGCAGGCCCTGAGGGAGCTACCCTCCAGGAGGGGTCTCAGACTGTGGATGCTGCTTCACCAGTTACCTGCTTGCCCTGCATCTCCCAGATGCTTCCCTTTCACATCCTATTCAATCCTTCTTCTCAAGGGTGAGAAAGATGAGGAGACAGGCAAGACCACCAAGAGGGAGCTCGCCAGGCCCTCATCTATGCCCTGGGCTCCAGCAATGTCACCCAGGCCTGGTGGTCTCTGCTCTGCCTTGGGAAGGTACAGGGAGAAGGGGTGAGCATAGGAGAGGGGCAGAGTGCTCCCCAAGACGGGCAGAGACTCACCCGGACCCAGAGCATTCACTCAGGCATGCGTGTGCATTGGGGCAGTAGCACTCACGTAGTATTTCTGAACTAAAAACACATTTTTTACATGAGTTATTCCCTCTGATCCTCAGAGCAATCCCATGAGGTAGAAACTGTTGTATTAATACACAGTTGGGGAAATTGAGGTCTGGACTGGCGCCTTGACTAGGCTGGAATTCAAACCTGTGGGACTCCGGGTGGGGCCCTCCAGTCGTGGAACCCATCCCTCAGGATGGCCATGACCACGAGGCCACACCTGCCCGTAGCCAAGAGCTCTGGACAGGGAGCTGTCACTGGGCACCATTTGCAGTGCTCGCCCCTCGCCGGCAGCTCCACGTCCTTACCTCGAACCTTCCTTCAGGCTGTAGTCAGCCTGTTTCCTGCATTGTGTCCAGAGCAGAAGAGAGAGAACTACCCACTCAACACCCACCTGTTCCTGCAACACAGCAGTCACCCTGCAGCCTCATCTTCCCCCAAACACTCCTCTGGCTTCGAGTCTCTCCGCCTTTACCACTCCCTGGGGGCAGCAGGCGGGATGGGAGCAGAGGGAGCTCCATGTCAAAGTTGGTGGGCGTCCTCAGGCGTCGCTCAGCCACAGGCCCAGATGCACTGTCTGGGTGACAGAATGTGACAGTCTACCACTAGCCCAGGGCGGGGCACGCGATGAAGGGGTCCAGACCCAGCAGACACAGGCGAGCCCCTCCGCCCCCAGCCCCCCGCTCTGCTCTGCCCTTGGCCCTGCGCACCTCTGCTCTGCTTCTCACCACTTCCACAATTCCCCCCCATCGCTGCAAATGCAGATCCTCTCCCTGGCCAACTGCCCTCCCCACCCCCACCGGGGCCTCTGCAAATGTGACAAGTCTCCTGTCCTCCATCATGGGTGCTATGGCACCATCAAGGAGGCCTGGGCCCTGAGAAGTCGCTCTGAGACCCTCTCTGGGGTGGTGGGGTGTGGTGGCAGCAGGCACTTGGAGGCACTGGTCCACCCAGCTTGGGACCCAGAGATCGGGACAAATACCCCTGTTTTCTGGTTTGGGGTGGGGGAGGTATGTCATGCAGAGCAGAGCAACCGCCTAACTGAACTCAGATAGGTGACATCTGTCATTTCTCTGCAATCTGCAAGATTGTCGCTTTGCCTGGGAAGATTAGATAGTGAAGACCCAGTCATCAGAAAATCTAGCTCTAGATACCCAGTGTCTCCTTCTGTTCTGTCTGTGCCCGCAGCATCTGTGAGACCGTGCCAGAGGCCACAGGCCTCTCCTCAAAGCTTTGCCTCCCTACTCCACGTCTCCCCATCCTTAACTTTTTCCCAAACACCTCCTCCAGCCCCTTGCAGTTTTCCAAAATGGCACCCAGCCTGACTCCAGCTAAGTCTTGGGGCCCTCCTGTTGGCAGGTCATTGTCACCACCCCTGGTTTTCTGGAAAGGAGCAGAGTCCCACGTGTCTCTCTCATTTCTTCTTTGCCTCCTGGTTGAATGGCTCGAACCCAGCAATGCCAGCCCCCACCCACCTGGTCCTGACCTCTGCTTCCCAGAACTGGTAAGTTGACAGGATCTCAACGATGAATGCTTTGTGTTGACAGGATTTCAATGATGAATGCTTTGTTGGCATTTCACATGGTTGTGAGAAATTAATAAAGAAATGGTCTTTCAACAGACGAGGGCAAAGCAGCGTCTTTGGCTTGTGTCTGACAGGCAAGCGTCACCCTCTGGAAAAAAATGTAATGGCCAGCTTCCACAGATGCCGCCTGCCTGTCAGCACCTCAGGAGCAGGCCCCGGACCTGAGTCTTAGAGGTGACCAAACCCCACAAGATCACACAGCCTCTCATTCATTCTGACATCTTCAAAACCAAATGTCCCCAAAGAAGTTTTCTTTCCAATCTGAGTTCCAGGATCGTCGGGTCAAGAATTGCTTCCTAAGCTGGTGCTCCTTCGATGGGGGCTGAGGCTGCAGAGGGTCAGCAGCAGGAGGGTCTGACTGTGTGTCCATTCTTGTCATGCTGACCCCTGCCCACGTGGGCGCCAGCCTGTCTTCACTCCCTGACCTGTCTCTCTCCCTGGCATGAGGTCACCTGTCCCTTCTCCAGGCTCAGCCTGAGATGTAAAGATGCAACTCAGGCAGAGACTGACCTCTCCTGAGGGTGTTGCCATCTTCGGCCCAGTTCCTCGAGGTGAAAGGAGAGGACACAGAGGTGGTCTCCACGTTGGGTGGAAGGTTAGACTTGACGGTGCCTCCAGCCAGGATTCTGTAGTCTCAGGAAAACAGGATGGAAACATTCTGTAACCTCCAGCCAGCAGCCTAGCTCCATCCTGATGGCAAGCCACTTCCCATGGCCTAGGGCTCCCTGTTGGCCTTTGGCGAGAAAAAGAACCCAGAATCATGAAGCAGAGAGAAGACTTGGTCAAAGTGGGATTGAAACTTTCACATCTTAAAAATATGCCAACTCTTTTCATCTCTGGTTTAGTTTGTCAAGTCTCCTCCTGGCCAAAAACTGGCTGCAAGTGAGTGCCTGGGACAAGTCAAAATTCTCCGAAAACATGACAGCTGTGCTCCTCTGAGCACTGCTCTCTCGCCTCCCTCCCTCGCGTTCTCTCCCTGTCTCCTTCTCTCCCTCTCCTTCCTTCTCGCAGTATATGCTTTTCTATCTGTGTCTCTGTCTCTGCTCTCCTCAGAATCCTTCTCTCCCCCCACTTCTTTTGGTCTCTCCTTCTCTGCCTGGAGGGAGCTCTGCTTTTGCGGTCCCTCTCCCCAAATGAGTGTCTCAACATCTACAAATATCAACTTCATTAATTTCGGAAGGACTTATCGGTGCAGAGGTTAATTGTCTCCCTGACATGTTTTTACCGAATACATCTGGGTGACAAAATTAATTTCCTCATTAGCTATTTTTAAAAGTGGAACAAGCTAAGGGGGAAATCAGTGCAGGAGACTGTGCAGTGTGAGCTGTTCTGGCCTCCAGGCCATCCCACGCTCTGCCCTGGGTTCCCCCTCCCAGGGGTGCTCACCCACCCCAGGAGCCAGAGGCACTGAGGTCAGAGGTCAGCGTCATGGGACCTCCGAAGGGAGGGTGGGCCCGTGGAGAGATGTGAGGCCTGAGTTCCGGGGCCAAGGCTGGTGTCTTCAATCCAAGGAGCTGCAGGGAGGCCCAGGTCAGGGAGAGGCCTGGGCCCAGCGGCCAGGACTCAGGACCCACCCTGGGTGCTCCAAGCCCCTTCCCTGTCCCCTGCGGGAAAGCTGCCCCCTAGTTGGACTCCCAAATCACGGCTCTTTTGAGCAGAAGAAGAGGAGCACATAGAGACAGAGATACATCAAAAGGGCCTCAACTCCAAGACCTGTCCTGCTGAGCCCAGGAAGCCAGACCAAGTGATTCTGAGGGGCCACAGGGCTCTGTGTCCTTCCTCAGCTCATGACCAGCCAGGCCCACACGTGCTTACAATGGCGGCCCCCAACCCAGATGCCCCAGCACGGAGTGACCCTGGACCCCACACTGAGAGGCAGCTTCCTCTGCAAGAGAGGAAGACCAGAGCTCATCCAGACGCCCAGGCCTGGAATTCGAGTGGGGACATCTTGGACCACCTAGTGGAAGGTCACTGTGTGGGGAGGCTGGTGGTGTCAAGCAGCTGGGAGCCATAGCACCCTAGGCCAGTCATCATCTTCTGTGGCCTCGGTTTCCTGGGCTATGAAGGAAATAGCTGCCCCCACTGCCTTAAACTCCCTGGAACCTGAGGCCGCACATTCACAGGTCCCGGGAATCTCCCAGCCGTCAGACCCCACGGCTGTCCCAACCCCTCCTCACCCTGTTACCCCTCCTCCCTGCCAGAGTCACCCTTCTCGTCACTCTCAGCCGATATTCACCGTCGGTGCTGATTGCTCCGGACAGAGGCGACCAGGACTTGGAGACCCAACAAGATACAGAGTCCGCAACTGCCCGAGTGGAGCCCGCCCCCCGCCCCCCACCTGGCCCCTCCAGGCCGGTAGGCAAGTGCTCTGGGCCTCATTCTAGCAGAGAAGAAAACAGACTCAGGGGCCAGACACTGCCGTGGGCCAAAGCCAGGTCGGATCCAGAAGCCCCTTCCTCCCGGGCCAGCCCCGACCTCACGGGGGACCCAGCCTTCGTGTTATCTGCCCCTTCCTTTCTAGGAAAGAAGGCGGCGTGGGACATGGTGCTGATACAAATCCTGAATTTCCTGTTTCTATAAACTGAGATATCACACACACACACACACACACACACATACATGCACCCGGGACGCTCCCCAACGGCCACTTCTGACCTAGCCCAGAGAAACTGCCACGCTACAGCAATTCCAGGAGCAGGAAAAACCAGACCCAGGGAGCTATCTGGATGTCACAGGCTGTCAGCCTGGGGCAGGAAGAGAATGGGCTGCCAGCACCTCCCCTCCCCGTCTTTATCTGCTGTTCAATTGGGCCTCTCCTTTCTCACGGCCACTGCCCCCTCCTGAAGGCGGGCGCTCAGCTGGGGCAGAAGGATCCTTGGCACCTGGTCGCCTTCTGGCCCCTCCCTAAGCTTACAGCTCTGGCAACCAACCACCCCACCCAGACTTGTGCTTAAACGACAGAGAGGGGCCTCCAGGAGCACAGGCCCCTCCCCAGCACCCTCCCTCCCCTCCCAGAACAGTCTCTGAGCTACTGAAGACACAAGCAGGAGGTGATCACACACACAACCAAGAGCCCCACGTTCAAACTGGTTTGTGCCGAACCCTCCCCAGGAAACCTTCTTGCCCAGCTCCAGTCTGCTTCAAGCCTGAAAGGGCAGCTCCACTGTCTCCAGCCTCATGACAGCTACCCCTCCCTGCTGCTAGCCTACCTGGCCCCAGGTTTCCTGGAATAGGAATTCCAGACTTTCTTGTGGGGAATAAGAGTCTGGCAGTGAAGTAGGACGAGGCAGATTTGCTCCTGTTCCCCAAGAGCAGGTGTACTCCAGCCAGCCTGGCCTGCAGGGGCTGGGGCGGGGTGTGACTACGAGCAGGCCTCAGGGTGCCCCTTCTCCCCTGAATCTGAGCCTGAGGATGAGGGAAGATGAGGGGCCAGGGAAACTTCCCCATGGGGATGACCATGGAGCTGGGTTCTGAAGGATGAAGAGGAGTTTGCCGAGCTAATTGAAGGAAGGGCATACAGAAAGGGAGCAGCCTTTGCAGAGGCCCTGGGACTTGCAAAGGGCCCAGGCTGACTTGAGAATTTGCAGCTGCCATATGCTACCAGCATGTACGTTGCAGAAGGTCGGGAGGGTAGGCAGGAGTCAGAAGGAGCCCTGGGGGTTTGTCCATGGAGGTACTGAGCGGGGGTTAAACAGGAGAGTGGCAGAATCCCACTGTGGGTTGAGAAGAGTTGAACACACCTGAGAGGCAGTGCAGAGGCCAGCCTGGGGTTGTGAGTGCCGCAGCAAAGCTTCGCCTTGAAACCAGCAGGGTTTTTTTAATGGGACTGCTTCCTCTGAGAAACAGAGGGGACAGAGTACCAGATGGACACTCAGGACTGCAGGGAGGAAACTTTAAGGCATCTGGTCCCAGGGCCCAGCAGGCAGGCCAGTTCCCAACCAGTGAAATAGTTTGCCCGTGAGTTCTGCGGAACCAGAAAAGTTAGATCTTGCCCCATTTTGGAGACAGGGAAACCGAGCTAGGGGGCGAGTTCATATCACAGTCAGGCAGTGCCTGCGCCAGGAATAGCACTCCGATGCCCTGGACTCCTACACCGGACTGCACCCTTTGATGTGGGCGCAGCAGCTGCACGCGCTTTCCTGCGAATGCACCTGGTTGCCTGCATCGCCTGCATCTGTGGGCGTCGGGGTGCTTCGAGGTGCCCCTCCCGAAACGCCGTCCCCCCTTCTGAAGCCAGCAGGTAGAGCATCGCTCAGGAAGAAGAAGGTTTGTGCAAAACCTAAGAACAGAGAGGAAACTTCTCAGGGAGCTGACACTGGCTCTGTGTGGCTCCGCAGAACCAAGGTCCTGGCTTTTGGAGGACGTTTTCCAGCCTGTCCTCATCCACACCTCCATGCGAGTCTTTGCTGAACGGCATCTCTCCCACTAGACCAAGAGCTCTGGGGACAGGCATGTGGACAGTGCCCAGCAAATCTGTGTAGGATGGATAGAGGATGCTGTCCTGAGGTGGCCCTGACATGCAGGGGGTTACAGCAGAGCTCTGCACACAATGTCCTGCGGCCGGGGGTGCTTCCCACGGGCTCGCCTCCCTGTGCCCGTTGCTCTCCCTGCTCCCTGGGTTTTCTGTCTTTGAAAAGAACAAATCCTGGGCAGCTTGTCTCCGCAGGATTGCTCAGAGCTACTCCAGCCAGCGTGTGTGGAAAACAGGTCACTGGAGAGAGGACTTCCAGAGCTGGTCCTGCCCGTGGGCAGTGGGGTTAGAGGCACGGGCCTGAAAAACCAGGTTTTCTTGTATTCTGGGTCTTGCAACTTTTTGACAGGGGAAAATAAAGCATCATTCTACAATTTTGTTCTCAATCCAAAGGCAGGGCGCTCTGGAAAGTGGTCGGCTTCTGCATGTGGTTGATTTCAGGATCCAAAAATATGGCAATGGAGGAAGGGCAGGGTACAATTTAGGATTCAAGATATTTTCTCAGACACATCTTAAATATGATTAGAGCTTGAATATTAAGCGTATGTGTGTCTTATGCTCCACTAAGAGCCTCTCCTGGCCTAAGTATACAAGGCACTTCTAGGAGTGAGGACAGCATTCTGCTGGTGTCACTCACCAGCTAAAACCCTGCAGTGGCTCCCGATTGCCCTTCCAAAGATGTAATAACTATTATCGTCCTTATCGAGTTTAGTGAGGGCTGGGCTAAGCACTTGGTAGGTATTACCTCGTTTAAGTCACAAAACAATCATAAAAGGAAATATCACTAAACCCATTATAGAGATAAGAAAACTGAGGCTCAGAGAGGCACAGGGACATGCCTGAGCTTACTGCACCGCACAAGGGCAGAACTGGGATGAACACCAAACCTACTACGGCCGTTCTCAGCATCCCGGCCCCCAGGGTAATCGCCCAACTCTCTCCCTCCCTTTCATCTAATTCCCACCATGGATGAAATAGTTCAGGTCTCTCCTGCTACTCCGGTGAGCTCCTGCCAGGCCTGATTAGGGAGTGTCTCCCCATTAGGTGGCATCCTTGTTGCTTATTTTATCTGCCTCCTCCAGACTGGGACCCCTGGGGACAGGGATTTAGGCTCTGCGTGCTGTGTCTACCACAGAACCTGGTATAGGGCGTGGTGGGGGTGGTGGGCAGTAAAATATGTGGAATGAAACATTTAATTCTGCACTGGAGTGTCGTTGTCATTCTTCACAACCCACGTCGATCAAGAAAATTATAACATCTACGATGAAGTCTCTAATGGGGCTTCTCACACGGAGACAGAACCACCCAGAGACCAGGTAAAGCCCAGACTGCGGGCCCCACACTCCTAGGTTCCGGCTCAGCAGGCCCAGGCAGGCCGGCGAGTTTGCATTTCACACGGGCTCCCAGGTGCTGCTGCTCTGGCGCCGCCCGCCCTCCGAGCGGCACCTGCTGTCTGGACTGGAACCCGTCCTCCAGAAGCAATGCTCTAGACAATTAGAGACACTGAACCAAACGCTTACCAGCATTTGGGGCAGCTTGGAGACTCTGGGCCACTGCATTAAAAAAAAAAAAAAAAACCAACGGACACATTCTAAGTTTTCTATTTGAAGGAGTCATTTGCCAACGGTGGGGGGGGGGGGGGGGTTGCCTCTGCATTTTTGAAATGGGACTGCAGCATCCTAATCTGGGTCATTGCAAGCTCACCACGGTCATCCCTCAGAGAGAACCGGGGCTCCCCGTGAGAGGGGCAGAGTTCAGCCTAGAGTTCTGTTCTGACTTCTCAAAACATACCATTTACTCTGGCTCTGGCCCATGAGAAAAAAATTCCCTTATACCACACACACGCACGCACACACGCACACACGCGCAATCAGCTTTGGCTTCAAAATGAATGTGCGAGAGCCTGGGGGAAGGCCCGGGGGACAGGGGAGGTGCCGTCCCCATGTCCCAGTGTGTGCACAGGAAGATGCCCCCGGCAGACCATGTCAGCGTCCCCGGCAGCCAGAGCTAGAGAATCACCCGCCCTGTGTCCTTTCCCAGTTACCGTCGCTATCGGAGCTGACTAAAAAACCAGTAGCAGCTGGCAGGAAATGGGTGAGAACACTGACCACAGATAAACTGTAGGACTCCACAGAGCAGCGGCAGATAGCCTCCGGGACAGGAAGTGGCGCTGTCAGGCCTCAGCCCTGCGCCTGCTCACGGGGCACTCCCGGGGCCAGCGAAGGGTGTGCATGCCCGATAATGCTCAGGGACACAGCTGTGGGTCACCAGGAAGGGAGTCCACAGTGGGGCACGGAGCACCGCCAGACTGGTACAGGCCCACGGTCCCTGGAGGGAAAGAAGCGGCGGGTAGGGAGAGAGAAGCACAACAAAAAAGCCCTGGCTCTCAGGAGGTCCGGGCTGCCATCAACGTCGGTGGGGCCCACGGTTCCAATAATCCAGCCTGTGAGGAAATGACAGCAGGCCGGGGCTATGCTCTTGGGAGCAAATTGGCTGCTACCCATGCATTTCTCAACCAGGGTTCCCGCAGCAAAAACGACCAGCTCTCAGGAGGAGAGGGGCTGAGGCACGTGGAAAATGTGTGGCGGGAAGTACTCTTTTCAGTTATGGACCCAGTGTTTTTAAATACTCTTGCAGCTTTTCAGTCAATTCAAAGGACAGACCCTCTGAAGTTCATAATGACAGAGAAAATGATAGCCAGGCAGTGTTCCAGATCCTTCCCATGCATTACCCATTCCATGCCACAGGCATCCTACGAGGTAGTCCAGATTAGCCCCATTTTACCAGTGAGCAAACTGAGGCTCGGGCATTGAGTATACTTTGCCCTGGTCACAGAGCTCGTAAGAGTCAGAGCCCAGAGTCAAGGGCTGGCCGCAGTCTCTGTGCCGTATGTACACAGAGTTAAATATCCTCTGCTCACAGGGAGCCCTTAGGGGCTGTGAAGGAAGGGAAAGAGGGAGGTGACAAAGCTGAGAGCTGAGTGCCTGTGGTCAGTGTTTAGTAACATCCTCCCATGGCCCAAGGTGGACGCTGGCCCAAGCAGCCCAGTGAGAGTGGACCCACCCTCTTTGCACCCCAAAGCAGAATCAGGGGTTCTTCCAGGGGCAGCCAGAGCAAGGTGGCCTGTTAGCCACTCCCTTCTCCATGACATGCTTTGTGACAAGCTGCAGTGGAAGCTCCCGCAACTGCACTTGAACTCGTGAACCAGGTCGTGGCCTCAGGGGGATGGGCTCCCCTGAGACAGCCAAAAGGGGCATTCCTGGGGCCTTCTGCCGGCTCTCTCTGCAGGCAGCACTGCTGCAGGCGGTGGGGGTCCCCTTCCTGTCTCTGAGAAGCAGGGTAGTGCACCTGCCCCCCGGGTGCAAGCGGCCCCCTCTGCTGGCACTGGGGCCATCAACTGGGTGGCAAGACAGGAGTTCAGCTGGGCGACTGACTCACCCTTGTTCCTGGAACTGTCTGAAGGCGGGAGAGGATGCTGTGGGTAGGTTCTAACTGTATCATCTGGGCTGGGGCCGGTAGCAGATGGTCCTTATAAAAAAAAATACTTCCATGTGGGCTTAAAATAGCACAGCACTCACCATCAGCTGAATGGGGAAATGTACGCGCCGCGGTCACGTGGGGGTGGGCGCCGCAGGCTGCAGGTCGGGACGTGGGGGCCCAGGCACCAGCCACAGCGGCCATGGCCTGGAAGGCAGAAAGGGGAAGCCTCAGGCACCCGCTGTCGGCCTGGCCTCGCGTTAGGCAGGTGGCGTGTGCGGCCCCAGCAAGCCGCACGACGATCCTAAGCCCGTGTAACCCACTGCCACAGAGAAGACCTGGAGCCTCAGAGACACCCAGCGGGGACAGGCACAGCAGAACGCAGGAACAGGATCCCGGCGCCTTCGGAGTCTGCCCCAGAGTAAATCTCAGATCCCTCACTCACTGTCTGTGGGCCCTGGGGCAAGTCACTTCCTCTTTCTGCGCCTCAGTTCGCTGGCCTCTGAAATGGAGCGGCCTGAGTGGATTCCACAGGGAGCAGAGTCCTGCTAGGAGCCCTGCACTCGGAGGTGGCAGGCAAGCGAGCTTGTAGCTGTGGGGACGGTCGCTCCTGAGGCGTGAGGGAGCACTCGCCTTCTCTCCCTTTTTTTTTTTTCTTTTTTGAGGAAGATTAGCCCTGAGCTACCATCTGCCGCCAATCCTCCTCTTTTTGCTGAGGAAGACTGGCCCTGAGCTAACATCCGTGCCCATCGTCCTCTATTTTATATGTGGGACGCCTACCACAGCATGCCCTCACACATGGTGCGTAGGTCTACACCCAGAATCTGAACCCGGGATCTGAACCAGCAAACCCCGGGCCACCGAAGCAGAACATGCGAACTTAACCACTGCACCACCACGCCCGCCCCCTTCTCTCCCCTTTTTTGAAAACTCCTTTTGTGTCCTTTTTTTCAACCATGCTACATTTCAGCAGGTAGAAGTGACAGCTCTGGAAGTCTGGGTCTAACGTTCCACCCTCCGGGCTGACGCTGCGTGCACTCGGAGGGAAGCCGATGACAGGCACCACGGGGTGTGACAGGAGGTGGAGAAGCAGCTGGCTCCAGAACCTCCGGAACGGGCAGCAGGAGCGCAGCGGCTCAAACTAGCAGCATAGGGCAGCAGAGGCTCCCCGAGGCAGCCACGGTGGCCCTGACTCCCTCCCGACCCCCCAGAGCTCAGCAAATGGACCCCAGGTCACGTGGTCTCTGAGGTGCCGGAGACCTCCACCTGCAGGGCAGATGGGGACGCTCTGAGAGAGCCAGGAAGGCCGAGACGGAAGCTTTGTCTGAGACGGAGGGCTTCTGCCCAGCTCCCCTTTGTGCCCTTTGGGTATGTATGCTGGGCTGGTAAGTGTTTAACAACTGGCTGTGCAGGGGAGTAAAAACCAGCTCCGATTTGTGCCAGTTTCCGCAGTATAATCCTCCCACTGTGGCCAGCGTGATCACCGAACGCGGAGTTGGGAGCTGCCTCGAGCTCCAACGCCTAGCACATCGCTGCTGATCAGCAGAGCAGCCTCGCACAAGAGGCTCACATCTGGTGGGGGACAGACACGTAACAACGCCAAGGGCTCAATCGAAAGGCAGGGCAGCATCGGGTTAAGAGGTTAAGTGTGAGGGTTAAGACTTGGACTCTTCAGTTAGACTCTGGTTAACTGTGCCTATTAAAACCTGACTCCCTTTACTAGCTGTGTGGGCCTTGGGCAAGGTACATCCCCACTCTGGGCCCCGTGTGTAAAGTGAGGATGATGATGTTACCCTCATTATGAGGGTAACCGTTTTGTGGTAAGAATCTCTCTGCAACAGGCCATTATTTTGGGGGACGTTACTGAGGTCAAACACATGTCTCTCAGCCAGCTCCTGTCTGTAAGGAGCAGGGTGGAGCCTCACCTCCCAAAATTCAATAAATACACATCTTCCCTCAACCCCACATTCCCCTCCGATTACCGCTTTATCTGTCTTCCCCTCGCACACTTCTTCAAAGTGTCATCTCCATTTCCTCTCCGCCCACCCACTTGTCCACACGCTGCCACAGCCTCAGCCGCCATCAAGCCACCAAGTCAGCCCTTGCCGATGTCACCGGTGACCTCATTTATAAGTCCAAGCAACTTTTCTCAGTCATCCTCTTACTCAACTTTCCAGCCCCATGAGGCCCTGCTGACCACTCAGCTTTGGAAGCACGCACGTCCCTGAGGTTCCATCTCCCACGCCCCTCCCTCTCTTGTTTCTCTGTCTCCGTCTCTTTGTCTGGGTCGTCTTCCTCTACCTGGGTGCTGCAAGTCTTTGGTGGGGCCACGTCTCGTCCGGCTGAACTCTCTCTAGGTGAGCTCACCCACTCCAGCGGCCTCAGGGATCTGGATCTATACCAATCTCTCCCAGATTTCACCTCCACCCAGACTTCTCCTCTGCCCCCCACAGCTACACAACCAAAAATCTATTCCACATGCCCCCTGGGCCATCTCAGAGGCACCTCAGATTCGACTTGTCCAAAACTGCGCTCATGACCTGCTCCCAGACCCGTTCTGCTTCCGGAGTCTGTAACTTACTGACCGGCCACCGTTCAGTAAGTTTTCTCCGGTTTATCTTTGCCACCATCCTCTCTCTCCCAGATCTAATCTACCCCAAGTCCTGTTTCCCTCCTGGCATCCATCCACTTTGGTCGTCTTCATCCCCATCCCCCAGTGCAAGCAAGCACCATCTCTGGGGACCAGGCAGGGCTGTAGGCTTCTGACCACTCTCGCCATTTTACTCGTCCCTCTCCGGTCTGTCCTCCATGTCCCTCCAAATCTCCAAAGCCATCATCTCACCTTCCTGCAGAAAACTCTCGCGACACAGACCAGAATCCAACATGGCTTCTTAGGGCCTGTGCCACTAGCCTCAGCCTATTTCTCCCCATTTTTCTCTGTGTGTGTGTGTGTGTGTGTGTGTGTGTGTGTGTATTTGTCTAGAACAATCTTCCTCTATCTCCACCCCTCACCACCCCACCCTACACACAGCCCTGCACTCACCCCTTTGACCCAATGCCCATTCATGCTTCCCATTGCAGCCCAATGCCTGCTTGCTCAGGAAGACTTCCTCCTTCCCTACGCCCCCGTGCACCCAGTCTAGGCCAGGTCCTGTATTGGACCCCTGCCAGCTTCCTGTACCATTTTCTTCCTAGCAGTTAACATGGTTTGTAATTATTCATTTATTTGTGTGGTTAATTGATTAACATTTAGCTCTCCCACTGGGCTAATAATTCCCAAAGGGGAAGTTGACCTTCGTTTTTAGCAGGGTAATGCTTTACCCTGGGGTATTGTCTGTGAACTGCAGGAGGGCCCAGCCCCACCTACTGAATGCCTGTGGCACTTCCAGCCATTGTGACAGCATCAAAAGCCCTGTACATTTCCATAGACCCTGGGAGTCTGGACCACCCGCCTTCTGCCCGAGATGGTAAGAGCCACCGGGACAGGAACGCTGTCTAGGTTTGTCCAAGCCCCAGTGTTCTGTAGGGCCCAGCACACCGTAGACACTCAGAAAACACATGTGGATGGATGAGTGGCAGCTCCCGAACAAGCTGTTCTGACCGCCTTGGTGGACACTTGCAAGGAGCTTGCGTCTGGGGTCCTGGAAGTCATCTTGCTATGGCGGACCAGACATTGATCCTTAGCACCCTGGAGATGGAGTCACCTCATCATTCCTGCCCCAGGCTCCACTGGGCAGGACTCAGAGTTGCGGCTCCATCATTTCACCATCTGTGGCCACTCAGGGTGCGTGTGATGAGGTGGATCCAACCTCCCTTGACCATGTGCCAAGGAGGAGCTGCTGGTCCTTTCTCCACGAGTCAGGACCTCCACTCTCTCCCTACCTGCTGGCAAGCATCTACCCAGGTCTGCACAGTGCGCTGGCTGCCAAGAAGAAACAACCTCGAAGTGCCAGCCAGGACCTCACACCGCAGCACTCGGACTCCCACGTTGAAGCTCTTTCCTCCGGCTCTCGGCCCTTCTCTTCCTCGCACGGCGATGGACCTCATTCTCCATCATCCAAATTCGAACCACTTCACCCAGATTCTGGGAGCTTTCACAAACCAGCCAGGATTAACACCGGGCTGCATGCTCCATTTTTGCACAAACATTTGCCAAGCACCCACTTGGTGTCATCAGGACCGCCCCCCGCATGGACCTTCATGTCCCTCCTTCGTTGGCTTCACGTATGGCCCATCTAGTGTCTTCTGTCTGCTTGCTCCTTCCAGTTTAACAGGACCATCTCACACCTGTTCTGTGCTGGGACAGTGCTAGGCCCTGGTCACAGCAACCAATAATGCCACATGTCCCTGGCCTCATGAGCTCACAGCGGACCCCATTTCCTTCATCATCTGCCTGCTTCGTTTAATCCCAACCCTTTATGCTTTGTCAAGCACTATGCCGAGTCCTTATGGGACTCAGTCAGGAGTCCGAGTCCCAGTTTATACAGGACTGGATCCAGTTAGAGAGGGAAGAGTTTGTACATGTGAGGCCATTAGAGGACAAGTCAGAGGGTTTTAGACAGAGAACTAGAGAGTAAAGTACAGAGAAGATGCCATAGAAACTCCAAGAGGGAGAGGTCAGCACGGGTTGGAGCGGTACAGTAGGAGTCATAGGAGGGATTAGCATCAGGCTGGCCCTTAAAGGACAGACAATAATAATAATAATGGGAGCTAATACCTATGGAGCATAACGCTGTTCTAATCAATTTATGGGGACTGTCTCAATCCTCACAATCACCCTATGACACAGGTGTTATTCTTACTCCCATTTTACAGATGAAGAAACTGAGGCACATGGAATTAAATAATAAGTTCGAGGTTATGCAACTTGTAAATGGCAGAGCCAAGACTTGAACTCTTGCAGTCTGGCTTCAGGGACAGTGCTCTTAGACACAACCAAGAGGGTTTGGGTGTGTGAGCTACCTATAGCAGTGTAGCAAACTTCCCCAGATTTAGCAGCCTAACACAATGTATGTTGATTGTCTCGGTCCCTGTGGGTCAGGGATCTGAGAGTGGCATAGCTGGTTCCTCTGGCTCCTGGCCTCTCACAAGCTGCAGTCAGGGTGACACCTGTGGTCACCTCAGGGCTTGACTGGGGCAGGACTTGGTTCCAAGCTCACTGATGAGACTACTGGCAGGCCTCGGGTCTCCACCGGCTGTTGGCTACAGACCACAATTCCTCGCCTCGGGGGCCTCTCCACAGGGCAGTCACAACATGGCAGCCGGCTTACCTCCGAGCGAGTGAGTGAGCAAGCAAAAGACTGAGAGAGACCAGGACAGAAGTCACGGTCACTTTGTAGCCTAATCACAGAAATGGCATCTCATCACGTTTGCTGACATCTATCCATGAGAATCGAGTCACCAGGTCCCGCCCACACCCAAGGGAAGCATATTCCACCAGGGCATGGGCACCAGAAGTAGGGGCGACGGGGGGGCTAGTGGAGGAGACAGGAGTCCACAAACAATGTGAGGCGTAAGCTCACTATCTTTGTGTTTGCTCCCCGCCCCAGGAATCATAGCTGTGTTTTCTTAAGTAATAATAACAGCCTCAAAGTGAGCTAAAACCTGATCCCCAGCCTGAGAGAATCCTTCCTCCTGTTCCTCCCAGAAACTAAGTGCCAAATAAGACGAACACTTCTTAAAGATCATCTGCACATTCAGCTATGTAAAGAAACACAAGTGTATTTGTATTTCGCTGGCGTCAGGCTGAGAACTTGGCACCATCTTTCACTCCTCCCACTCCCTCACCATACGACTTCAGTCGGTCCCTCCGAAGGGCTTATTTTTCATCTTTTCCCTTCCTTTCCCACTGCCCACAATGAACAGCTTCCCCAACGGTTCCGGTGTAGAGCTCCCCCTTCAATCGATCACTGTCAATCTCAGCTTCTGACAGCCCCGATGCACATAGGCCAGTCACCACCCATGGCTCCCCACGGCCAAAGGGCAAAACCCAGACTCGAGTTTGGAATTGATATTCAAGACCTTCTTTCTTGTAGCCCAAACCTGCTCCCCACACAACTTCTCACTCCAATTGATCCACATGCCTTGAATCTTCCTGCTTCATGCCTCTGCTCGCTCCATTTCCTAACCCTTAAACCCTTTTCCTGCTCCTCCTCACTTATCCAAATCCTGGGCACTCTTCAAGGTCAAGTTCATGCCTGCCTTCTCGATGAACTTCTCCAAGACTACTGCGACTCTCCGAGGCCAGACTTAGCAGGAGGCAGTGTGTGCTCAGCAGGGCCAATTAAATAAAAATGCTCATCAGAGCAGGCAAACTACTCCAGAACAGTTGTCTGAGTTCCCCTCCCTAAACCTCCAGCCCTGCCCTCATCTTCACCTGTGTCCTCCCTCCGGTCGCCCTGGACTCAGCCTTCTGGCTCACCTGGGCAATGGTTCCCAGTGTCCTTCCACCTGAACACCTGCTGCTACACAGCCCCATGCCCCCGAATACTGAGCCTCCAGGCCCTGCTCATCTCCCTGTTCCACTGTCGTTCCTCACTGACTCTGAGGACCTTTCCGCCAGAACAGGGCTAAGACCAGGGTAAATATTGCCAGGAACGATAAAGAAGGTGAAAAGCGTTCATTGATAGGACTGCCCCCTAAAAAAATACACAGAAGATGCTATACTCTATTTTTCAGTGCTCAGAACAAAGATATCTTTCCACTTAAAATCTAAGAATATAAACTCAGTATTACAGTGACGGGGGAGGAAAGCACGGCAGGTGCTAGAGATCAACGCACAACCCACAACCGCTTTATACGAAGCCTGTTGAAGTTGTGTGCCTCAGGCCGCGTTTTCCATCACTCCGAGGTGAGACAGCCGGGGAGCAGATGCAGATGCAGCTAGGAGAGGCGACAGGAAGCAGATCTGCCCTGTGTATCAGGAGCATCGCACAGAACCTCCTAATGTCAGCGTGGCCCCCAAGTCTTCCTAGTAACGCCCCCTGTTCCCTGGGCCCCGGGAGATGACACCTACATTACTCACTACACAGTTACTCTTGAACTTTATATTCTGCTGTTCCCTTTTCGCACATTGTTCAGAAATAAATGTTGGTGCCCACGTTACATTTTGCTTTTAAATAGCATGCCCAAGGGGCTGGCCCCGTGGCCGAGTGGTTAAGTTCGTGCGCTCCGCTGCAGGCGGCCCAGTGTTTCGTTGGTTCGAATCCTGGGTGCGGACATGGCACCGCTCATCAAACCACGCTGAGGCAGCGTCCCACATGCCACAACTAGAAGGACCCACAACGAAGAATATACAACTATGTACTGGGGGGCTTTGGGGAGAAAAAGGAAAAAATAAAATCTTTAAAAAAAAATAAAAAATAAATAAAAAAAAAAAATAGCATGCCCAAGAGGAGACACGCCCAGTGCTCTCTGAGCCACACCAGACAGGGTCCAGGCCATTTGCATAAAAGGCAGAAGTTAGAGCTGGGAAAGCTGACAGGTGAGGGCGTGTGGAGACCCACCCGTGCTCCTAGTACCCTCCCCACTGACCACGGGCCGTGAAAGAGTCCCCTAACTGTTCGAAACCAAAGCTGACATCTCTGATAAGCAACTTGTCTCAGATTTTTTGTTCCAAGGACCACTTTCTACTCCTAAAAATTATTGAGCATTCTAAAGAGATTGTGTTCATGTGGGTTGTATTTGAAGGTATTTACTGTGTTAGAGATTAAAACTGAGAAAATTTTTGAATATTTATCAATTTGCATCAAAAAATCACAATAATAAATTCATTACACATTGGCATGAATTTCGCATTTTAAGAAAAACAACTATATTTTCCAAAACGAAAATAACGATGAGCAGAATGGCAAGAGTGCATACTTTTTCCAAGCTCCTGAAGGTCTGAGTTAATAGAAGACAGCTGGATCCTCACACCTGTTTCTGCAGTCCGTCTCTGGCATTATGTTGCTTTAGTTGAGACACGTGAAGAAAATTCAGCCTCAAACAAATATATGTTTGGAAAAGAGAGGATGACTTTGTAACAGGCCTTTCAGATCATCATGGCTATTATCCTTTGATACTGCACCAAAACTCAACACGTGGCAGTTTCTTATAGGTTAGTTGCAATGTGGAATCTGAAACCATATTGATTCATTTTTTAGACACTGCTACATTAAAATCCACTCGCTATTATGCCCTTTGAATAGTTTTTTTGTTTTGTTTTTACCCATTCATGAATTTGCGACATCACGCATTGGCCATTTGGAAAATATTGATTCATTGAGTCACGCAGATCTATGATATGTTGATATATTTCATTATACAATATCCAGAAATCATAGCATTAATATGACCATTAATCTCATCAGCAAAGTCTGAGAGTATCAGAAAGCTATCAAGCTCACAGTGGTGCATACTAGTTTTCTAAAATTCTAATTTTCGCTTGAAATCTTCAGTTTTATGATGGGCAACAAATACTGTCAGTTATTTTTCTTGAAGTAACAGGCTCACTTTGTTCATTTTCAAGAAAATGTCTGCCAAATACCCAGGTCTGAATAACCTGGTTTGTCAGTCAGTCATTCTTCTAGAAACATCAGGCTGCATGGAAAAGCCTAGATGAGAAACCCAGCCCCTGTCAACGGCCTGCAGGGTCTGGCCACGTGAACAGAGCCTACTCCACACCTCAGAAGTAATTCCACTTAGACGAAGAAATAGCAGTCTTTTCGCGGTGTTCACAAACATTTGTGTTAATGTGTCAAATGAATCAATGGTGATTTTAGAAGAATTGTTATGATCTTTCATGAAATCAAAAATTGGTGAAACCATTTGGGTCATTTAGTGCCTCTTCATTTTTCATGACATTCTAAAAAGTCAGTATAATACTTCTTTGGTCCTCGTTATTTTCCTCTGTTGGAGGTACAGCAGAACGGTAAGGGGTAAGGCCATAGACTGGAGCCAGGGTGCTAGAGTTGGAATCCTGGCTCTCTTACTTGTTAGCCACGTGACTAGGACAGGTTAATTAGTTATTTTGTGCCTCAGCGGTGGAATGAGTCGATAATAATGGCATCCACTCGGTGGCTACTGTGAGGACCAAGTGAGCGCCGACAATGGCACTCTCACCAGAGGCAGCAGCTATCGCCATGGGTTCGCCACGCCCATCCCTGCCTTGCGCTTTGTGAGAAAGCCTCCGGACTGGCTGGCAGCACGTGGTTCCTGTCCTGGGTGATGGCCAGTCCAGAATCTAGAGAAGTTAAACAACAGGCAGCCCCTCCTGGCTCTCTCCTCCTCCTGTCAGTGGGGGTGACCTGTGAGGAGAGAGGAGGCCCCGACACTGAGCCCTGATGTCTGAGCCCTTCCCTCTAGAAGACTAATGGGACTGGGAGAAGACAGGGCCGGTAGGGGGTGGCGGGGGGGGGACAGAGGGGGCCCCCCAGAACCTTGTGCTTCCTCTATAGCTGCCCAAGGTGACCCATGTCATCACCTTCTGATGTGGCCACATGTGATGGGAGTGATCTAAGTGGTACCCACGGGTTCCCATCCAGTAGCCCGAGCAGGAGCAGGGATGACACTGCCTTTAGGGGAAAGCTCCCACAGCAGTGGGCATGGGCTCCACATCCAGAGGAGGGGTGCCCAGCCAGCCCGGCCCAGCCCAGCAGTGAGGGCCTCTCGCGCAGGGTGAGGGACTCTCCCCCTGGGTGAGGACCCACTGTGGAGCAGGGGCAGGCCCTGCCCCACAGGATACAGTGCCCGGGACAGGCGTCTTGGGAAAGGGCAGCAGGGACGAGGGGAGGCTGCCGACTGGTTCGACCTCAGACTCCCAGAGAGGCTTCTGCAAAGAGCTGTGGAGTCAGCACAGGTGACTCAAACAGGAGGTACCTGCAAAACAGGTAACAACACCGGAGCCAAAACATACCCCGCACAAGGAAAGAGGGGTCCTGTAGACAGGCAAGGCTTGGGGCAGCCAGCGGCCCTCGCTCTCCAGCTGTGAGACCTGTCAGGCATGCTCCTCCCTGTCCTTATCCCACCCCAGGGCTCCCTCATGAGGAGCTTCGGTGACCCCCAACTTGCAGTGACCCTCGACCCAATCTGAATTTCTGTCACAAGACGTCTTTATCAACATTGCCCACTGCTGTTTTCAAAGTCAGGAACTAAGGAAATGAATGTAACTGAATCAGAAGTAGAGGACACATTTATGGGCTAAATGCGCAAAGGAAGAAGAGGAAGGCGGTGCAGAGGCGAGGGGAGGGCGTAGGCAGGACAGGGAAGGAGGGAGGGGGTGGAAGGCCCACTCGGGGAGAGCTCACGGTGTGCCAGGAGCTGCGTCTTCATCATCTCACGTAATCACAAGAAAGTTAAAGCTGAAACGACTGTCTCCCTTAATAGACAACCTAACTAAGGAGATTTGTCACAAGTCACAAAATGGCGGGCGCAGTGCAGACCTCAAAGCCATTCCTCTCTCCTTTGCACATCCCGCTGCTGAGATTGAGGGATGAGGGAGTGGGAAGATTCTGGAGAAAGTCATTAGGTAAACCCACATTTGCTTGCTAGCTTGTTGTGAGGGTTTCACACAGGTACCCTAAGCACCTGTCGACTGCCATGGGCGACCTTCCGTAGCGAGCAGATGAAGGCTGTGCCAAAAAGAGTCAGGTCAGATGTGACAGGCAGGGCACCCTGCTGGGCTCAGGAGACTGAATTCCAGGGCCTCCAAAGTGCTGGGGACCGTGGCCAAATCACTTAACAGCTGGTTTCTTGGCCCTGTAAAATGGTGAGGGGTGGGCTGGCTCCCACAATCCTCTGAGAGGGGCAGGCAGACTTAGAGACATCAGCAGATGACATCATCACAGTGTTCACCTCACAAACTCCATGCTGCAATGAACGTGAAGAAGTGATCAGTGCTTACAGGTAATATGACTTTCCAACCAAAAATTTATAAAGAAATCACCTAACAATACTAGCATAACTAAGAAGAGAGTTCGATAAGATGGTAGAAAGAGAGCAACATAAAAACTCAATGGCTTTCTACAGAGCAGTAATAATTAGAAAACATTTTTAAAGCTCCCATTCCCATGTATAGCTTATAAAAATAATATATAGGAATAAACCTAACAAGACAGGTGTAAGACCTATGTAAGGAAAATTACCAAATATTGCTTATTAAAGACCCTACTCCTGGGTAGGAAGACTTCATTTTGAAAGATGTCAATTCCCCTCCAAATTAACCTATAAATGCAAAATAAAAATTTATCATGGAGGGGCTGGCCCAGTGGTGTAGTGGTTGGGTTTGTGCACTCTGCTTCAATGGCCCGGGGTTCACAGGTTCAGATCCCAGGTGTGGACCCATACACCTCTCATCAAGCCATGCTGTGGTGGCTTCCCACATACAAAATGAAGGAAGATTAGCACAGATGTTAGCTCAGGGCTAATCTTCCTCAAAAAAAAAAAAAGAAAAGCAACCAATTGAAATAAACCCAAATATTTGTCAATAAGAGACTGGCCAAGAGAACTACGAGCAGGTGTCCTGAGGGTTACCAAGCACCCTCTTAAAGTCATGAGGTGGATGTGCCCGTACGTACAGACACGAGAAGAGAAAGGCCTGGAAGAGACACCTGGACATGCCTCGGGACTACCTACAGGAGAGAGCGGATCGGGCAGCAGCGGTAGCTGGAAGAGAATTTTGTTCCTTTCCCTCAATGTTCTTCTGAGTTGCTTCTTTCCCTACACGTAGAAGAGCACGTTCATGCATTATTTGTGTAAATATCATCAAGGCGGGGCTTGTAAGTTTGGGCCCAGCAACTGTGAGGCCCCTCCTGAGAGCCTGCAGTCTGTGGTCCCAGGTCCTCCCGACCCCCGCCCTGCCATCTGCGTCATCCCCTCTGCCAGAGGTCGATTTTCCACATACTTCATGGAGCTCAAGCTTCAGGCCCCTTACTACCCGGGCCCTTTTAAAATAAATATTCACTTTGTGTACCTAGTATTGTATTTTAAATTTAGTATTTTCATTTTAAAGAGGAGCATAAAAAGTATAAGCTTTGGGGCCACCTCAGTGGAGAAGCAGTTAAGTGCGCACGTTCTGCTGTGGCAGCCCAGGGTTCGCGGGTTCGGATCCCGGGTGTGGACATGGCACCACTTGGCAAGCCATGCTGTGGTAGGCGTCCCACATATAAAGTGGAGGAAGATGGGCATGGATGTTAGCTCAGGGCCAGTCTTCCTCAGCAAAAAAAGAGGAGGATTGGCAGCAGATGTTAGCTCAGGGCTAATCTTCCTCAAAAAAAAAAAAGTATAAGCTTCAAGCCCCACAGATCTGCATCTGCCCCTCCAACTGCTCACACTGGCATCTCAGCCCTCTCCAGGGCGGGACCACTGAGCTGTGCGCTCAGTGACACACGGTAGCTGGATAGTGCTGCTGGGTCCACATCTATGGGGTTACACACAGTTGAGTGGCCATTGCACAGGCCAGCTGGCAAGTCTGCGGCGTAGTGTGACAAGGCAGCCCAGACCTGCGGTCAAAGCCAATTGTTAGCTGGCGTGTGGGTGCCTAGGCCAGGGTCCACATCTTGACAGGGATGCAGTGGTTGCTGGACTTCTTTCCTTCCTCTTCCCTGGTGGAGACTGTCACGGGGAAGATGAGAGGCAGCCCTTTGCAGGTGTGGTGTGTTTCTTGTAATTCTGGCACAAGGGGTCCTGAACACTCAGGGTGGGGGGCGGTGAAATCTCATCACTGGGGGGCGGGGGAGCAGGCTGGCTTCAGAGAGTGTCTCCATCCTCCGTCAGAGGATTTTGCATCTGTGATCGGGAAACTCAGCCACTCGGGGAAGAAGAGCCGAATGCTCTGGATCCTGGAGAGTGACTGCCTTGCTGGGCTGGAGAATGAATGACCTTAGAAGATGAGCTCAGAGCTGGCGCCTGAGAAGAAAGAGTTCACCGGTCAATAGCAGTGACAGCTCATGGCTGGGTCCTGGTCAAAAACTATAGACATCTCGCTGGGCAGCAGTGAGACGCCATTCTCTGGTGAGCCAAGAAGTGAGTGGCACTTCCTCCCGCTACTTGGTTCTTTCCATTCTCATAAGCAGGGGCATTTTTCTCACTCAAAAGAGATGAGATACAGAAATCTCTAAGAAGAGACACACAGAGCCTGGAAAATGCCAGGATGAGGACTCATGTCTGCTCAGGGTGAAGCATTGGTGGGCCAGGCCTTAGCAGATGGGGATACCTGGGCTACGTTTCTCTAGAATAAAAATACTGCCTACACTAATATATCTTCTATTAAAACATTCAGTTGAAAAGGCAGAGTACATGGCACAATCAGACAATCATTGCAGCCCTGCGTGGCATAGAGAAAATTAGGAAGCAACCTAGATGAGCATTGAGGAGAGCCACTGAATAAAATGTGTATATATACATAGGATGGAATTATAGGCAGCCATATAAATGATGCTGTATGGGAAGTTTTATTGATAAGGAAATATGTTTAGAAGATGTCGCCAAATGAAAAAGAAATGTTCTCAAAGACGTACGTAGAGTATGATCCAATTTTGGCCAAAGGATATAAAAGGTAGAAATTTATATATAGGCATGAAGACAACAATGGCAGTTGATATTACAAAATATGCACAGCATTCACATCTGAGTGGTGGCATAATGGGCTGCTCTATTTTCTTTTTTTTTTGGATTTTCTACATTGTATATTGTGAACACGTATCAATTTTATGTTCTGGAACAAAATTAACATTTTCGTTTAATTTTTCAAATCCCATGGAATTGAACCACATTTGTAGTTTACAAACCCTTTTGCGTTCAATGATCCCAGGGTGCACAGAGGCCACCTGAGCTGGTATTATTGTCTCTGTGGCTGAGGAATTCGGGGTTCAGGCTGATGGGTTCTTGCCTAGAACAGACAGACACCACAGGCTCCAGGGCTCTCTCTTCACTTGGGGAACCAAGAGGGGCACAGAATCCAAGAAGGCCTGGCCCACCGTGTCCCCCCCAGTCTGTGCCCTCCCCTGCCGGGCTGAAGACCCCAGACCAAGGCGCCTTTTCAGCTCCTCTTCAGGCTCCAGCGCCCTGTCATCTCTGTTCTGTTCTGTTGCTGTCTAGTCACGCCGCATCGCCTCAGAGGTCACTGCGAGCCGCAGCACAGCTTCCAGCGGGCACTGTTCTCACCGTGAACAGCCTGGGCTCCCATGGACACCGAGCACTCCTTCCAGCCTGTTCTGGGCACACCCTCCCCCCGTTGTCCCCCTTGCACTCCTGACCATCTCCGTCCAGGAAGAGTAACGTCCGTGGGTTCAGCCCCAGGCATTCCGGGTCTCTAGAGTCAGACCAGCCCGGGTTAGAGGATCTGCGCCTAGGAAACGCGCTCTGGGCCAGCTGGCTGGGGCCTGGGGATGGGGACCCCGGGGAGGAGAGAGGCCCCAGTCAGAACCTCCGGAGCTCTCTGGCCCAGCAGCGAGCAGTGGCACGGGGAGCCTTCCCCACTGAATGAGAGAAGCAGCCTCTGAGGCCCCGGCAGAAACCCGTCCCCCGACCCAGGCCTCAGCCGAGGCAGCAAATGCCAAGGGCTGGGGGACCAGCCAAGCCTGAGCTGCCAGCCAGGAACCTGTGGGTCTTGCCAGGCAGGGGTGGAGACTGACACCATCACCATTTGTCACAACCGACCATCGAGGGGTCCTCCCCAGCGCCCTGTCTCTCCATGCCATCTCATCCTTGTCCACTGACAACACTGGGCCTGGCCAGCCATGGCACCTTCCAGGTGAAAAGTCTTCAGTGATACTGAGTCCAAACTCCTCCACCAGGCAGTGAAGACACCCCCGACCCAGCCAAGCGCTCCAAGCTGGCCCCTACACCCAACCCGGCCCTGGGGCTCCAGTCACCCAGGCCACTGGCTCTGCCCCAAAATCTCTGCATTCTGCCTGGCAGGCACCTTCACCTCCTCACGGCCCTTCTGCCACATCGCTTCCTGCTGGATCCCTGCTCATCCTTCAAGATTCCCCTAAAATCCCCACCACTTCCTGAAGGACTTCTCAGACCCGACCCCACCACTGGAATTAACCCAGCCATCCACACGCACTCACGCGTGACTCCAGCTGTGTCTCCACAGCACTCGAAGCTTCTACCACAGTCTGCCTGTGTCCATCTGGTTCTTCCACCCTGACCTCTGAAGGGCGGGGACCACATCTTATTCATCTTCACGTCTCACCACCCCACCCTCCATCTCCTCCTAGCACAGCACCCACAACGTACACGGTAGGCACTCTGTGAAGCCTCGTTATATTGAAACAAATGCATGACCAGCTATAGATTCTACTTCTAATCTAGCGAAAAGGAAGAGCCGTTTGCTACAAAGAAACTCACTATTGAGTGAAATGTTCTCGGAGGATCCCAGACCACGCAATTCTTCGATGCTCTAAGCTCCTCGTGGAATTTTTTTGAAATCTCCTTCAGTTCTTGAAGAGACCTTGACCTTTCAACCGTGGGCAGTGCATAGATTCTGCCCTTCCGAATACATGCAGTGGTTTCCCATCTTGCCCAGTCACCCAAGGCACAAAGTCAACCCCATTTTGAAAACCAGCCCAGAAGGAAGAAGACCCCTCACTAAAACTTGCTGGGAGGGGGCTTGCTTACTTCCCATGACCGTAAATTGTAGGCAAGCCGTCCGAACCACTGTGCTGTGAGTGTCTAAACAGACAACCTGTCACCATAGCAACGCTCACATCTGTCATTACCTCCGAGAGAGAGAACACCTTTTAAAGGAAATCTTCTGAGCAACATGTCATGTTAACTTCCATGCTTCTTACCTATTCTCTCAGGAATCTAGGCCTGAGCACCCAGGGGTAAACAGTGCCTCCGTGAACAACCTAGAAGGCACTGCCACAGCCAAACGTGGCCTCCTCCTCGACCTGCCCCCACCTGTCCTTGGATGAGTCAGGTCCTGGAGCGTCCCCAGAGCCACAGTCTGCTGGCTCGGCACGCAGGGCAGTTACACAGCCAGTTGTTATAAAAATAATAGCTGCTGCTTGGGTGATTTGCATGCATAATCTCACTTAATCCTCAGGACAGCCTACGCAGCAGGCGTTACCCCAACCTCGCGATGAGGAGCCGGCCTGGTTCCAGGGCCAGCCCCAGGAGCTCCGGCCCTCCTCCGTGCCGCCTGCTAACTGTTGTGACAACATGGGTCATGCCTGGCTCTCAACATGCCATCCGTGCACTGTGGATCTGAGCGTTTTCCCAACGACCCAGAAAGAAGGATTTTTTTTTAGGGGCCCAGGCTGCCCCTCTCTGAGCCCAAGAAGATGACTGGGGGCCTGTCCTGCTCCGCTTTGGAATGAATTCTAGCCTCTTCCACTTGCTGAAAATCTCCCCAAGCAGCATGCCCATTATCCGGGTCATCGTTCTTCCAGATCTTACATGGGACTTCTCTGTGTGTTTGAAGGGCTCGAGGACTCGGGAAGCACAGGGGAGACTTTCCTGTGCAGGAATCACCTGTGGGTCTGGTTAAAACACAGGTGCTGATTGGGTGGGTCGGGGTGGGGCCTGAGAGTCTGCACGTCCCACCAGCTACCAGGGGAGGCTGCTGGTCCTCCATCCCCTCTCTTCAGAAGAGAGGATGCATTGTAAAAAGATGAGGTGTTGCCTGCAGGACAAACCAGGACTATTGCAGGCTGCATGTTTCTAAGGAGGCCTTCGAGAAGGGGAGGGAACCTGGCTGGGGAGGCTGACTGTGGCCTTCAGGAGACTGACTCACCCCCGGAGGCCCTCTCGGGCTCTAAGCTCACTGCTGGTAGCAGGATGTCTGCTCCACTTCTGATTCCCCAGTGCCCAGTACCTGGAAAATGCCCGATGCCCCATAAATGTTGAGTGGATAAAGGAAAGATGGGAAGGAGGGAGGGAGGGGAGGGAAGAAGGAGAAAAGGAAGGAAGAGAGGGAGGGAGGGAGAGAGGGTCTGACATCAAAGAAGACTGAGAAATGACCTATGTTTATAAAATTATGGAACACTCACCCTTGTCTAAGATAGGCACAGAATAGCTATTCCATGCTAATGGATTAACTGATAGAAAGAACTCAGGCTTCTTTATAAAGTTTTATGCATTTCTGTAGCCCCACAGGGTCTCGAACCCTACCTTGCATATATTACATCAAACTTCTAGAACCAAAGAAACTTCTGGATATTTGAAAGATGGAATTTTAGGGGCTGGTTAATTTTATATGTCAACTTGCCTGGGCCACAGTGCCCAGATATATGGTCAAACATTAGTCTGGATGTTCCTATGGGGATGTTTTTGGATGAGACTGACGTTTAAATCGGTGGACTTTGAGTAAAGGAGATTGCCCTCTATCATGTGGGTGGGCCTCGTCTAATCAGGTGAAGCCCTGGGTAGAACAAAGACTGACCTCTGCCAAGCAAAAGGGCTGCCAGCAGATGGCCGTCAGACTTGAGCTGAATCACCACCTCTTCCCTGGCTCTCTAGCCTGCCAGGCTATCCTGCAGATTTTGGACTTGCCAGTCTCCTTCATCATGGGAGCCAATTCCTTAAAATATCTTTCTCTCTACATACATATACACATCTACTGGGTTCTGTTCTCTGCAGAAACCTGACTAATACGGGGGCACAAAAAGAGACTACACGTTGTAGCAGATGATACACACTGCTTGTCCCAAAGGTTACTGAAGTATGACTCCCAGACTCGAACAGAGGCTGAATATTCTCGTGCTGATGAACCAGCGGTCCGAGGACCTCTATGAACCCAGGGGAGCACGGAGCTACGCCTTCAAACAGTGGTTGTCAAACTCGGGTGTGTATATAAGTCCACAGATGTCCTGTTAAAAGTGCGTCTGCCAGCCACCCCCCAGAGACCCTGATGCAGAAATTCTGTGGATTCCTATCCAAACCCTAGCACCCTCCTCTATCCCCAAACCACACTTGGAGCACCAGCACCCAATAGCTTTCCTGGGAGGGATGGCCTCCGTCAGAACAAGGAGACCAACCTATTCTAAAAGACTAACGTGAGCTCTGCTCTTTTTCTATACCTTAAACTATCAGCCAGACCATATGAAACCATATGGGACCATCTTCGACATATAAAAATGGCAATTTTGTATAGTTACCCTAACACACCTAATTGTGCCTCATTTTTAAAATCATACTGAATAAAGCCCATGTAATAGCCACAGTCCTCTCTCTTGCAGGTCCTCTGGAGCATCCCCCATCTCACCATGCCATCTTCAGCAGTGGAGGTCTGGCACTGGGAAAGACTGGGCACACTGTGTGGGCCTTGGGCGAGTCACTCCGCCTCCCAAGCTGGCTTCCTCGGCCACGAAGCGCCAGTGAGAACAGCACTGCCTTCTCGGGGCTGAGGCAGGACTCAGAGGGGGCAACATTGCAAGCACTCCATGAAGCGCCCCTCTCATTTCACACATGCAGCTACAAGGGGTCAGCTACAAGGGGTCAGCACTGTTTCCACAGAGGCCTCATTCTTTGCTGGAAGATGCCGCAGAAAGAGCCCTAACCCTGGTTTCCTGAGCCACACAGGCTGCTGGAAACTCTAGGGCCTGGGGCCAGTGCAGAGGCCCCCTGCTCAAGCGCCTCCCCAGTGTTTACAGACCCTCCAGCCGCAAGAAGTCAAAGGCAAGATGGGCAGGGCCACGCCAACCATCTTCCCGGTGCCTGATGTGAGGCCATGAGAGCGGGTGATGAGCAAATGAAGACAGGAGGAAAGAGGGGAAGGAGAGAGGAAAGGAAGGAGGAAGTGTTTTGTCCCTGGCCCAATTTCCCAATAACCACCCCTTCCAGGTCACCCGCCAGTCTTTGTGTCTGCCAACCACCTCCCATCTGAGGCCACCAGCCTAAGGCCAGCTCCTCTCCCACAGAGGAGCTAGCTCCCACCACCCCTTTCCTGGTGTTGCTGACAACCCACCTATGACCCATGGCTAGTGCCACCCAGGTGAACCCGACCTGGCCCCCTCCTCTCTGGGCCCCACCTCTCCCGGCCTGCACAATCTGCGGATCCCCAGCCTGGAAACCAGCCCCGGGGTCCAGCCTGGGAGCAGGCTCCCTTGCCCTTCAGCTGCTGCTGCCCTGTCCATCCAAAGCCCTGGGCTGCACAGAGGGGCCTGAAAGGGGCAGAGAGTGTGGCACTGCCAAATGGCCTCTGTGCCCTCCCTAGGCTGCGCGTGGTGACCTGGGGTCCTCCAGCCTTGTCCTCCTCACTGGCCTCAGGAGCCTCACAGGTCCCCATGCAAATGTGCCTCCAGCGTGGTGAGCCTGCGCTGCATTCCTGGACAAATTCTCCTCCCTCACAGCCAGGGACCTCATTCTGGACCCCGCCAGGAACCGTCACGAAGAGCCCCAGAGAAGCCGCATAGGGAGAGAGAGGGGGAGGAGAGAAGGGGCTGAAGACCGGGTCCCAGGAAAGAGGCCACCCTGTGGACGAGGCCAGGGACAACTTGGAGACGGCCCAGCCCTCTAAGGAGTACTCTAGGAGCTGAGAATACAACACTTTGCAACTTCAATTAACCACTGTTAAAAGTGGCAAATATTTGTAAACAGCATCCTTACAGAAGACTTCCCTTTGGTTTTGTTTAATAATTACTATTTAGAGAAAGTCACGACCTTACACACACACAGCAGATGCTGCATTTGAATAGTGTTCCTGAGGAAATTCAAGTAATGGAGAAAAGAATCAACTGCGTTCTTCCAAAAAATTGGCTTAAATGTCGTCAGAGGCACTTCCGGAGCTCGCCTCCGGTGGACCCGCCCTCAGTGCAAAGGTGGGGTTCTGCAGCCGTGGTTGATCCATTCAGTCTGCTTTGCTTTCATGAAACAGAGGCTGAGCCGGGGTTCCTTCACTCCTGAGTTTACTCATTCCCCGGGACCACAAAGGCAAACTGCGTGCAGGGACAGATCCACAGTAAGGAGGGAGCAGAGCAGAGGGAGCCGTGGCCCCAGCACCTTGAGGCCATTGTTTTCCACGCTTCTGAGCACCACGGGTTTCTCTCTCCATTGAGGACTACAAAGCAAACGGGCTCAAGGGTGCTTCCTTTCCCACCCCACAGCCTAAAAGATAGGGCGCTATCCCCCGTTTGGGTTCCAGAAGGCCCTCAAGTCTGGGGTGGCCAGCTCATTGCTGACCTGGGGCCAGGGGCCTCGGGGGCCTTCAAAGCCTGGGTCCGTTAGAGAGGCCAAACGGCCCAGGCGCTGTGCATTCAGGGCTGGCTTACAGAGCAGCCGCAGGATCCGAATTCATGGGCACAAAAAGTCATTGGCAGCGCTCGGCAACGCGGGCCGGGCAGGCAGACTTTCTCACCGCCAGACAATGCTCGCTCAACATCGCGCGACTGCTAAGAAGCACAACATTTCATTAAACAAATCAAGTATGGATTTGGTAGCTTTAGCTTCTATAGACATGCGAGGCTTTTGGGGGCGGAAGGAGCGCTGGCAGCTTAAACCCTAATCCTTCACACAGCCCACAATGTAGCCGTAAACCCTGAAAGAAATTAGACCAGGTTTAAGTGAAATGACAGCCAAGAGAACCGAGCATTATTATGCCTCACTTTTGTTCCCTCCCTTGTTTTCCTTTTTTTACCCCACTTCTAATTTATGCTATATTCATATATTTTTATACCCTTATAAGCCATCTGAAATCCTTTCTCGAACAACGAAATAGATGAAATGAAATGAGATGCAGTGAAATGAAATGAAATGAACGATAAGCTGTCAGATTGTCGCCTGACTGAGGAGGAGATCAGAGCCCCAGTGTGAGGTCCCTGCACACGTCCCTTGGGGAGCATGTCCCCAGCAGGGCCCCGTGAGAATGGGCAGTCTGGACACGAGCCTCCTGGGTCCCCGCAGAAGCAGCCATGTTAAGGTTTTTAAAGGGTTTCAGCTTCGGTGCCTCCCAGCCCCAAGAGATGTGTTTCTGCTGTGTCAAAGGACCAGCAGCGTCAGAATTTCCTAACGTGTGAAAATATACCCCGAAACTAACATACACGTTCTCAGGCTCCCCTGAATCGAAGTCTCTGGGGGGATGGGACCAAGGCCCTGCACTTTCACCAGGTAACCCCCAGCTCTGTAAGACTTGAGTGCCACGGCCCTGGAAACATCAGGCGTCCGCGGCCTCTACACATGACGTCCGGGCCCTCCCAGCTGCTGGCAGCGGCTGCCCCATCCCCTAGGGCCATCCCTCCCTGACACCGGCTCCCCCTCCAAGCTGTGGCCACATGGCGCCCCACTCCCTGGCCTTGCCTGAAGCCCTCCTCCCCACAGCACCAGGGACACCATGGAGCCCCACTGGCTCCCGGGCCAGTCCCCCCCCAGCCCCCCAGCACCCCCCTAGCCTCATGTTGGCCTTCGCTGAGCCTCAGGCAGGGTACATGGCAAGTAAATGTTTGTTGAACAAACAGATGGATCTTTATCATTTTCCTCCAGGAACTCACTCACCCCAAACACACAGCTTGTGACAAAACAAAGCCCAAGCAGAGCTCTTACTCGACCACCGTTTGGAAGTTGTGGGCATTTCCACGTCTCTGAGCCTGGTCCCCACCATTCCTCTCCTCTCTCCCTGACCAAACATGACTTAAGTTCCAGCCTCAGCTCAAATGCTGCCTCCCCTAGGAAGCCTTCTTTGATTTCCTTTTATTCGTTCAACAAATCTTTCCTGAGTACCCACCTTGGGTCAGGCACTTTACTGGGCTGAGAACAAGCAGAGGACAGGCAGAAGTGGTCCCTGCCTGGACCCTCGAAGGGGCAGGTAAACGCCACAGTGACTCACGGCCACAGGGATTCACTGCCCCAGTGTCTCTGCCAGAGCTCTCTTCTCAGCGCTCTTGTTTTACTCCTACTCTTTATAATTAAATATCACACACACACGACACACACGCGCGCACACCCTCTAACAAACAATGAAGGCTGAGTCTGCTCATTCGCCTGGACACTTACAGAGAAAACTTCCTCCAGAAAGACTTTCTGATTAAACAAAGAAAGAAACCAGCCCCAAAGCAGGGGAAGGTAGGTAAGGCTGAAAATGAAAACCAACACCCATTAAAACCGCCATGAGATACCACCACACGCCTGTTAGAACGGCCAGAATCCAGACACTGACAGCACCAAATGCTGGTGAGGATGTGGAGCAGCAGGAACTCCGTCCCCTGCTGGGGGGAAGCCAGACGCAGCCGCTTTGGAAGACAGCATGCTGGTTTCTTACAAAAATAAACATGCTCTTACCCTGTGATCCTGTGCTCCTTCGTATTTACACAAAGGTGTTAAAAACTTACATCCACACAAAACATGCACGTGGTTGTTTACAGCAGCTTAATTCAGAACTGCCAAAACTTGGAAGCAACCCGGATATCCTTCCCTGGATGATGGATAAATAAACTGTGGTACATCCGGACAATGGAATATTATTCAGCACGAAAAGAAATGAGCTATCAAGTCATGAAAATACATGGAGGAACTCAAATGCATATTCCCAAGTGAGAGAAGCCAATCTGGGAAGGCTGCATCCTGTATGATTCCAGCTATATGACTTTCTGGAAAAGGCAAAACTATGGAGACAAAAAGGTCGGTGGTTGCCAAGGGTGAGGAGGAGACAGGGGAGGTTGCACGGAGGATTGTCGGGCAGGGAAACTACTCTGGATGACACCATAATGATGGACACATGTCCTTACCCATTTGTCCAAACCCACAGAACGGGCAACACCAAGAGTGAACCCTAACATAAACTATGGACTTTGGTGATTATGATGTGTCCATGTGGGTTCATTGATTGTGACAAATGTCCCACTCTGGTGGGGGATGTTGATAATGGGGGAGGCTGTGCATGTGTCGGGGCAGGAGTATATGGGAGTCTCTATACCTTCCTCTCAATTTTGCTGTGAACCTAAAACTACTCTAAAAAATAAAGCCTTAAAAAATGTTTTTAAAAAAGAACACCCAAAAAAACAGTAGTCACTCTTTGCCTTACTCTTACTAGTGACAAAATCAAGGTCCCCAGCTATAAGCCTCAGAGCTGGGAGCACGGCAGCTGCGTCTGGCTCTGAGCCCACACCCTGCTTGGCACCAGCCTGCCTACGATGGGGCAGCTGGGCCCCAAGCTGGCCTCCCCAGGGCTGACTCTAGCCAAACACAGCACGGGGTCCCAGGGCGGGTCAGGCCAGCTGCCTGCACCCACTGGGGACATGAGGAGACAGGAACTGCTGAGGGCCCTGGCATGCACAGCTCAGGGAGGCACCGGCCGGCAGCCTCCAAGGCCAGAGCGAGAAAAGGGGATGACACAGGCCCTGGGGCCGACTGCCTGGACACAAACGCCTCTTACCAGTTCTGTGACTTTGAGCATGTTACTTGGCTTTTTCGTGCCTCGGTTTCCCCGTCAGTAAAATGGGGAGGGCGATAATCATGCTCTCGACGTTATAAGATTGCTGTGCCATTTAAGTGAGGTGACAACTCGTAAGCATCCTTGGAGCCGGGATGCGGGAGGCCTGCAGCGAATGGCTGCTGTGACTGCTGTCATCTGCCCCTTACCAAGCACGGCTCCGGACCCTGTGCGTTCCTCAGAGCTGGAACTCCCCTGCCCCGCCTCCTGCCTCCCAGGAAGAGCCTCCCAGGAAGCTCAAATGATTTCCCAAGGCCACCAGCTAACAAGAGGGAGTGGGACCAAGGATCTCTGCCTTTTGGGGTCAAAAGTCCCTGTGGAAGGTGCACCTGCCTGCAGCGAGCAGCTGGCCTACCTGCCCGGCACATTCCTCAGGTGGACGTGGCCTGGAAACAGTGAAGCCCTGCCTACGAGGGGGAGGTGAAGCTGGACAAAAAGCCCCAGGTAATGTCAATGGAAACCCTAACCACAGCCCTGCACCTGGTGGTTTTGCATTTCCCAAGACAGCCGAAGGGACTGCGTGTGAGGCTTCATGCCACGGAGCAAACGAGCTTCAGCCCGCATCCCTCGTCCCAGGGAAAGCTGGAGTAGGCCCCAAAGCCACTTCACGTCCCAGCCTGGAAATGCTCTGACGGAGCTTCTTCAAACACGTCCCCCTGGTGACCTGGAAAACACCTGAGAGGCGCCCCTGACTTCGGCTCTGAGTCAGACCCGTTCCCACGGGGCCCTCCAAGCCGCATCCTGCATCTCAGACAGGGAGATGCTCTCTCGGCTTCAGGGAGGAGGGAACAACACTCTATCCCCCAAAGGCTCCTGGGGGATTAAAGGGAGATCCCAAGGCTGCTTGTCCAGGCTGCAGGCTGTGTCAGGATGGCCACCCACAAACTGCCCCCTGCACCTCCAGTTCACATCCCTGGGAACCCTGAGTGTCTGGCTCCCTCTGATGCCAAATATGCAGGCAGTGACCCCAAAGACACAGGCATCACGAGGGACATGTTGCTCCAAGAGCTTACATAACCTGTCCAAGGTCGCACGGAACTGGAAGAACCAGGACTCAGAGCCAGGCCTGAATCCAGGGCTCCGGCACTTTCCTGAGCCTATCCTAACAGCAACCGCAGCCACCAGGAGGTAGGGAAACCAGCCCTACCGTGTGGCCAGGCATCGCCACCCTAAGCCTCGGCACTCTGGGGAAACCCCGAACACCAGAAGACAAGGTCCCTGGCCTTGAACTGCAATGAGCTGTGGGACAGCAGCACAACTGTGTGCAAATGACCGGAGCCAAGTGCCCACATCAGCAGGGCCGGCCCCGCTGTATCAGACAGACAGACAGGCACGTGCCGAGCGGTCAGGGGCCGGTGAAGCTGCAGGAGGCCTCTGCAGCTGCCGGGAGGGCGGGGCGGACGTGGCCGGCCAGCGCCTGGCCAAGTGCTGATGCCGCCGGGGCGCTGCTGAAGACGAGGAAGTGCCGGCGACGGGCCTTGCCGCAGCCAGGGAGAAGGCGGCCCAGAGGCCCTCCAGCCCCACCAGAAACTTTCACAGGAAGCGAGAGGCAGGTGGGGAGCACCCGTCAGAGACATAAACCACAATGGGGCTGGACAGAGGAGGGCGCCTGCCGATCCCTGTGCCTCCTGCAGGGGAGCGAGCCCAGGAGGGGGTCGGAGGAAGCTCCCCCAGCCCCGATTCTGATGAGCTGGGCTGAGTGCCCGGCCCTGTGTCCAGCTCCCCGCGGTCTGAGCCCCACTGCCCCCAGAGGAGAAAGAGCAATATTTGCTTGATTTATCTGTTGACGCCTTCCCCCAAGTAGACTCGTGCCCATCGGGTGTTCCAGTCCAGGAGGCTGCTCAGACTGGAGCCACAGACCCTCCTGTCTACTGCAGCCCTTCTGAGAGGTGCCTCTAGGAACCACAGCGGCCCTGACAACAACCGTTCCCCAGGAACAAAAGGTTCAAGAGCTAAAAAGGCCAATCAAGGCCAGATGGTGACTCAGGCGCTTCGCGGCTGATAAGAAGCAGTCTCCAGTCAACTCACAGCTGATCTCGTGCAGACGGACACCTGGCTGTCTTTCCTAACCTGTCCCCCTGGACTGTGTGCCCTGTGGCCTCCCGGCCCCCAAGTCTGTGCCTGTCCTCTTACCAAGCATGCCGTCCCTGCTCTCAGGGTCCCTGATCACCTTGTGGATTCAGAGGGCATGGTTCCCGAATGAGGTGACACCAGCTCAGCCAGCAGCCTCAAACTTTTGCTCTGACACTGCCACCTACACTATCAGGCAAACTGCCAGGAGCCGCACCCACGGGGGAAATGGGCCAGGCGACACGATAGCAAGAACAAAACCAAAATTGGGAGTGTTCTTTTTATCATCCCTAGACTTGTATCAAAGACCCCGGCAGCGAAAGGGGCCTCCCGGGCAAGCAGTGGATTTCTCTGGCGCTCTGTACCCCCACCCCTCCCGCCACCTCCCATGCCCCCTCCTCAGGAAAATGAGAAAGTGGATCAGGTCAGAGCAAAGCACTCCTCATTCTGCCATCGCCACAGGAAAAACTAATTAGTCACCAAATATTCAGAATGGGTAATTGCTACCTGAATTAGTAAGGGCAAACAGCCAGCAGGAAAACAGTGGTTTACTGGTTCTGAGAGCTCGCCTCTCCTAAGCCGGGGTCCCAGGCTCTGCTGGGATGGACTGGCTCCGGGGAGACGTGATTCCCACCCGCAGCCTGCAGCAAAGAGGGGACATGGCAGCCTGGGGCGGCCCCTGCTCCCGGGTCAGTCCAAACACTTCTATGGCTAAGAGTCACCATTTGTCTCTGCTTACACATGCATGCACCTGCACTATACACACACACAGACACACACTCGCACACATGTGCACGCATGCTCACGCACATGCACACACCACACGCCTCACATCAGGAACATCCAAGGGTTCCAAGGCGAATGCCTCAAACCTAGGATTCTCACCCACGGTTTGCATTGAGTTGCCCCAAGTTCCTCAGCTCTGACAAGGAGGTATGTAGACCAAACTGAGGGGGTTGCCAGCAGAAAGAGGGAGAAGGGAGGGGGCAGGAAAGTTGAGATGGCCCTAAGGAGGACACAGGCACCTAGGAAGGCTGGAAGAAATCGGCTGCAACTCCAGTCCTCCCCACTCAGGTACAGACTCCAGAGCCACGCCCAGAGTGGCCCTGGGGAGCCCGCTGAGCCCCATCTCTACCCTGCTGTGTGACTTCAGACAGGTCACTTCCCCTCTCTGGACCTGGGTTTCTGCCTGTGTAGAAATGAAGTGATTTGGTGCAATCATTTGAATAGTTCTGAGCCCTGCCCTCCAGGAAGGCTTCAGCTCAAGTTTGGGGTCATCTCAGTCCGCCCTACCCTGCAGCCCCTCCCCCCACCCCACCTTTCAGACAAACAACCCACCCGAACACTTACCATGGGACTTCCCTTGAGTGTCAGCAAGCAACTTCCTCTGAGGTGGCCATAGCTCTCCGGAGGCAGCCCGATGTCATGGGCAGCTTGGGCCAGAGACACCCGGCCAGCGACACTGCCGTGAAACCTGCGCAGGGAATGCTGGGTTGTGTCCGGACGAGCTGCCCATGCCGCCTGCACATGCATGTGAAGCTGCTACAGAAATTGTGTGTTCACACAGTGCAGACTACTCGTCCTTCACTTCTTAATGACATGGCGTAAACAGCTCTCCTGGCTGTATGTGGAGAGCTTTTTTCCTAACAGCCAAACAATAATTCTATGGAATGGCTGTATCACTAGACATCTAACAGAATCCTTGTTGAGGTTATTTCATCTCGGGTATTTCCAACCTTTGGCTTTTACAAACATTGGTGTAATGAGTCAGCTCATACCTACTCACTTTATACAAATAGGAAGTTCTCAATGTGTCGATACCTTCATGTACCTTTAAAGGTTCATACTCGCCCAGAAACAAAGTCTAGAACATCACACACCAAGTTATTAACTTCGGTCACTTCAGAGGCATGGAATTAGGGAAGAAAGCTCTGCTTTTTGTAAGCAAGTAACACTTTATAATTTTTACAAAGGAATGAGTAAAGGGAAAATAAACAAAATGCAGTCCCTATTTAAAGCTCCTGAGAGGTGGTTTTATTCGCTAGGACGGCTCTGGCAGGAGCAGAGCCACACAACCACAGAGCGAGGCGAGAAAGGTGGATGTGTCCGGCCGAGGGAGAGGCCGGAGCCACTGCCTTGTGCTGCAGGGTGGGGAGCCCCCGGTTCAAATCCCGCTCAGAGCCGTGACAGGGCCGGCTGTGACGTCCTCCCCGGGGACTTCAGTTTCCTCGTGTAGAATGGCAACACGGGGAGAGCCGGCCGCAGGGCTGCCGCGAGGTGGAACGAGACAAGTGGGGAGAGCGCCTGACACAGAGGGCTGCCATCGGGGTCCCTCCTGCAAGCTCCCTTCCTTGTGGGAGGCCCAGAGAAAAAGAAAAACTGAAGTGCATGGCTGCTCCTCGTATCCTCACTCCTGTCCCGCCTCCCACACGCCGAGGTCGCTCCGGGCAGGTGACGGGCAGGTGGCAGTTTACAAACCCATGGTCTTTCTCCCAGAAGAGCAAACTCCTGTCAACACTTTGGCTTTTGGCAAAAATGCAAAGCAGATTTCTGCCCATCTAGAAATCTCAAGGTGATTAATAACTGAGACAACCCCTTTTGTCACCAATAATATGGCAATCAACTTATTGGTCAATGTTTATTAAATAATTTGCTTAGGAAAACTCAGTAAGCCCAAGAACACAGAAAGAGCAACTCAAGGCTGGAGCAGGGCTGTTGTCAACAATCCCAATGGTGTTTATAAAGTTGAATGACCTGCCCTTTCACACCAGAGCGCCTAGGTTAGGAGTCAGGACGCCTGTGACCTCAAATTCAAAGGGAAATCTAGATGAGTGAGAGAGGTGTAACATGGCAGCTGTCACACTTCTGTCCCACCTGCCGTGGTCACCACGCTGACCAGCCCACACCCTCCAACGTCAGCACCCAACCAGGCCACCAAAAGCAACCGCTGCTCACTCTGGTCCTGTGAGCTCTGGGCTCAGCGCCTTTAGCCGAAAGGCCCAGGGGCCTCATCTGGGAGGACACGGCTCCTTCCTTTTGGGCTGTCAAGATGACCCGGCAAGACAAAGCTGATGAGCTAAGAAATCAACTAGTGCCTATGGGCCGTGTCACCACCTTCCCGTGAGTCTCCAAGGACTGCCCGCACACGCAGAGGAGCTCACGTCTGTGAGACAACCTGCGGACTACGAGAGGTCTAGCAGACAGATTTGCATCTCTTAAGGCTTCAGTCACCTCCCAGGGCCAGCTCTGTGTCCCCAACCAGATGGAATCCCCACGGCTGGGAAGGAAGCTGCCTGGAATCACTGCCAGTCACCACAGATGCACGACGGCATTTCCCCATGCCCTTGACCTGCTCCCTTCCCGCCTCCCCATCCACCTGCCCTCCTCTCTGACCCCAGAGCATGTGTCTCGGGGTTCCCAGCACCCAGGGAAACAGCCGTTGGCCCTGCCCCAGGAGGCATTTTGAGCATCTCTAGTGCCCCACTAGGGAAACATCAAAGAGGCAGTGTTTCCCATCGCTTCCGTAAACCCAGTGACCTGTGCAAGTCTGCGCACAGCGCCTGCAGGACATGACCTGGGAGCCTGGCTTTGATCAGCGAGTCGCTGGCACCCCAGACCCCCACGCCCCGATTCATTCTGCCGGCAGCTGAGATGGCTCCCCCAGTGGAGGGGGCTGAGATAAATTACGCCTCAAATTGGCACCTTTATCCCACTCAATAAAGCCTCTCCCCCATTTTATTATGGGCTAATGGGTTAAACATTTTTAATTTTAGAAATAATCGCAAACCATTGAACAGCACACACCAGCTCCATGTCTCCCAGTTGACGATTCCTCCATACATAGGGACGGCAATATTTTTAGGCCCTATTCAAGTTACCCACCCTGGCTGCAAATGAAATATTAATTAAAGGTTATGCTCGCAGCCTTCGGAAAATGATTACTCAAGATAGCAATTATATTTCCTCCCCTTTCTGTGTAATAGAACTGCACCTTGCTGTGCCGTAGAAATTAATAATTCTGAGCCCTGTCGTTGCAGGCGGCATCAAAGAGAGGGCATGCCCGAGAGGGGAAAACACAAACACGGCAGACCCACAAAGAAAGGGCTGACTTCAAACGAGCAGGATTCTATATTCTGGGCTGGGATCGTTTCTCAAAGTCATTAACCACCCTAGCCAACTCAAAGAGTGGCCCAATTACAACGCATACAGAGAAACAGAAATTAGACAGAACGTAGCCACAGCTCGGACTCTGGGTCACTAAAAAGCTGTGAGGCCCACAGCCTGGCAATCAGCCAACTCTCAGGATCCTCCCAAAGGATTTGTAAACTCAGGCCGGCCAGCTGACTCAAGGGTCAACAGGTCAGTACTTCCTAGGCAATTTCCACGTGAGAAGAAAGAGGACCATTCGTAGCCTGGAAAACAGCAATAAGACTAGCTGCTATTTATTGGGCACCTACTGTATGCCAGGCCCACTCAGTGAGGCAGGAATTCCCATCTTCATCTGATAGATAAAATCACTAGAGCTCAGAGAGATTAAAGGACTTGCCCAAGGTTACACAGCGAACCGCAGAGCTGGATTCAAACCCACGGACCAGCCATCCCACAAGGGCAGGGTGTGTCCCTCTTGTCCACTGTTGTGCCCCCACAGTCCACCTAGCATGGTGCCTAGCACACAGTAGGTGCTCCAGACATTTTACTTACTTAACGAATGAATGATTAAACTCCTGAACCAATCATCCATGCTTGGAAGGCAAAACTCTGCAACTTCTCAACAAAGTAGACAAAAAAAAAAACAGTTGTGACTTTAAATGAGTCTCAGCTTCAGGGACCCGGGTTGGGTGGGGGAAAGGGTGAGCATGCAGTCCCACACGAGTCATGATAACAGGCACGCACCACCACCCCCGCCCCATGCGTGGCCCAGGTCTTCCCCAGAGGCAGTGTCAGATATTTTTCATAAGATGAAATATAACAGTACACAAAATGAGTGGTATATGGTGTGAAACAATTACGGTTTATTTTGTCCCATGATAATGTGAAAATCAGAACTTTTTCACGCAGCTCCCTTGGAGAAACCTTCGGGGACCAGGCCAAACCATGCCTGACCCTGAGGGGGGTGGTTCCCACCACCCCACGGCCCTGTGGGTAACTCTGGGGCAAAGGAGAAAAGCCCTCAGGCCTTGTCGTAGGGGACAAGGCTGCAGGTTGTAACACACCAGATATTTGGGTGGCTGTGACGCTGGTGTCCCCAGATCGCGTGGCCTGGAGCCAGGGGCCCAACAAGCAGAGAAAAATTTGCTGACCCTATTGGAGGTGGGAGAGCTGCTGAGGCAGGAGGAACAGAGCTGCCCTGGAGTCACTGCCCTGGAGGTGGGGGTAAGGCCTTCCCCCTGGGGCAGGGAGGAGGAGGGGTGCCCAAGAGCTATGGGCGTGGAGAGACGTTTCCAGGGAGCCAGCCCCGGGGAGGACAGGAAACTCCAGCATGGTTGGTGGCAGACTGCGGGGTGGGTGGATTCTTCAGGTCCAAGGATTCTTCTGGAAATTGCAGCACCTCTGTATACATGAGAAGTGGGGCAGCCCTTCACAACGTGAAAGCCAGGAGAGGCAGGGGAGGGTGTGGGAGGAGGCCATGGAGAGACACTGGGGACCTCACAGGCTCCAAGCAGAGGGAGGGGCGGGTGGACTAAGAGTTCCTTAAAGGAGGCAGGCAGAAGCTCAGCACTGGCCAGCACCCAGGCTGGAGAGACAGCTGGTGGACAGCAGCCAGAGGGAGGGACATGCGTTTCCTGAGTGTCTGGGACGTGTGGCACTGCGCTAGGTGCTAGATACAAGGTCAACAAGGCAGACCGTGCCCTTGAGGATCAGGCGGTCAGGTGAGCAGCTGTCAGTGCATCCCACGTGCAGCCAGATACAGAAACCAGGGCCCAGAGCGCCTGGAGAATGGTGACAGAGCCCAGGAGCCTTTCCCACCCCTCCATGGACACCGCTTGCATGGGGTGGCGCTGTCACAAAAGGCCCAAACAATGTGCTTCACAGTCCCTGAGACATCTTCGAACCCAGGGTCCTATCAGACTCCCTTATCAGATGGCCCCCGAGGTAGAGGACACGTTGGCCGACAGACAGCCTGGGTAACATCAAGGCGGGGGACTGTGGCAGGGCGGGATGGGGTGGGGGTGGTAGGGGGCTCCTACCACCTCCAGAAAAGGGGACCCAGAGCCCCCTGCTTTTCCTGACACCAAACTGAATCCACTGACACTCATTCTCCTCGAGCACACAAGGTCCCGGAGCCCAGAGAGCCGCTGCCCAGAGGCGTCAAGGCCGCCAGCTTCCTCCTGCCCTAACCTCTCACTCCTTCCTTGCTCAGCCAGGCTTGGTCAGAAAGGCTCACAGAGAGATAGCACAGTGTCAGGAGAGAGGACCCGGGCGGCCGGAGGTCAGAGCCAGCCCCAGGGGCCAGAGGCAGCTGGGCCCTGGGCAGAGTGGCCTGGGGACTCCATTCGTGGCGGTAACAAACGCCCTGCTCTCCGAGTTCCTCAGGAAGCCCCCCAGACCCTCACTGGCCTCCTTGACCTGCCTCAGGGCTACTTCTGAGTGGGGCCAGGGAGCTCAGGACAGACGTGACAGACCAGGTGAAGCCACACGGAAGGCAGCACCGCCTGTGGGGGCTGAGCCAGGACCCAGCTGCCCAGCCTGGGACAGCATCACCCCTGGCGCAATGGGAGCTGAGGACAGCTGTCCCAACTCTCATGGGAACTGAGTGAACGGCGTCCCTGTGAAGAGGGAGCGGGAATGCTCCAAGAACCGGATCCTCCTTCCCTCTTCCAGAAAATTGAGATCATTTTCCAGGAATGTTGAAGAAGTCAAAGAAGCTGCTTTCTGCACCCCTCAGACGCAGGGAGCAGGCGCTGCCTGCCCGCAGATGCCATGGGTCTGCTCCCAAGGCAGGAACCCAGGGAAGCTGGGGCCAGGGTTTGGGGAGCCGGCGGCCAGGCTTCCCCTGGGACAGACCAGTGACCACTGGAGGAAAGAGCCTTTCATTGGCCGTGTTCCTGCTTCTCCTTCCGCCTGCGGCCTCACCCACCAGCCTGTGGATGGGAAGGCGGAGCACACAGGAGACCCAGGCGAGGTGTGGGCACCTCGCGGCCCAGAGAGAGAAGCTTCTGGCCCCCAGGTGGGAGGACACACGCCCTCTGGCCCAGCGCTGTGCAGCCCGGCCTGGTCACGGCCTGGACACCGTCAGGCTGGGCGAGGCTGCCGGCGAAAGGCTCTGCCGAGGCCTGGCTCAGGGAAGAGGAGGCGCACACACGCTCAGGTTCTCAGGCCATGGCACCTGCGGAACCCCTCGCTCTGCGCCATCATTAGGGCTGCGGCGTCTCCGCCCTCAGGAGCTCCTGGCCCAGGGAGAGACTTGGCATTAGCAGACCCAAGCAGGGTGATGCAGGCTGATGACCAACCCAGGGTGGGACAGGGACGTGGCGTAGGGGCAAGCACAGAGGGGCCTCTGCCCGGGCTGGGGGGTGCAGAGGAGGGAAGGGGAGAGAGAGTGGACGGCCCCGCGGGCCCCGGGGGCGCGAGTACACGGGCGCTTCTCTAGAGCCTGGATTGAGGAAGTTGGGGTCAGACTCCAGGGGAGTCTTTTTTGCTGAATTCCCCTTCCAGACATCAGAAGCAAAGAGGAACACAGATTCCAGACCACCTGCACCAGCTCCTCTGATTCTGTCATAAAAAAAAAAAAACATTGTCCCGCTTCTGCTTTGGGGCCACGGCGGGGATCAGGGGGCCCCGCCCACCGGCCACGCCCCCAGCCGCCGGAGCCGTCCTCCCCGGGGAGCTTCCCAGCGGTCTCCAGGACCACCTGCCGCTCTCCCCGCGCGCGCCTTCCCGCCCCCAGCTCGCCCCTTCTGATCGCTGCCTCCCGACATCATGTGTTCCTGTCCAAATCACCTTTTTGTTCAGGTCCGTTTCATTGCTTAAGACCTTGTCTGATGAAGCCTTTCATTATTCCTGAGCCTGGACGTAATCCCTCTCTCCTTTAACCACCCCCACCCCAAAACCCCCACCCCTCGCTCGCAATTTGTGTAAACGTCTAACCCGTCGGGTCGCACTACGGGAGCTCCAGGCAGATCCCTGTGGCCTGCCCACTGCGCGGAGCCGGGGGTCCCAGGCGCTATTTGTGGAGCGGAATCAGAGGGGAATTGCTCCGCGGGGAGTCTGTTTCCACCACACCCTCCCCTGCAGACTCTCACGTGCCAGGAACCGACCCTGTCTTGGTGATAAAGGTTCCTCCGCCCTGACGTGAGTTCTTTCTCTGCAGGACCCGCAGAGCGCCCCTGGGCATGGCCAGGCACCCATCCCAACTGCAACTTTGAAGGGCGATACAGCTCGCCTTTTGTGTACCTACTGTGTGCTGGGCAGGGCGCCGGGAGAGCCACAAGACACAAGACAGGGTTGGTCCTGTCGGAGGTTGTGCAGCGAGGCGGGAAGAGGGTGAACCTGGGGGTCCGGGAGACCCCGGCTCAAACTCCGGCTCTGCCGCATACCGTGGTTGTGATCTCCTGCAAGCTGCCCTTGGCTGTAAAATAGAGACAATAATAGCTATCTTGCAGCCTTGTTACAAGAACTGAAGGAAAGTGTTAGCATGTGGTGGGTTCTCAAGAAACAGTAGCTGTTTTGGATGCTGAGTTCACTGTGAGAACACAAGCTCTGAACCCAGATTACTGCGTTCAAACCCTGGCTCCACCACGTGCTTGCTGCGTAACCTTGGACAAACTTCCTCACCTTTCTGTGCCTCTGTTTTCTCATCTGTAAAATGGAGATAATATGCTTAACAGTTACAGAGTTTCTGTTTGGGAGGGAGAATGAAAAAGTTTTGGAAAGAGATAGTGGTGATGGCTGCGCAATGTTGTAAACGTAATGAATGTCACTGAATTGTAGATTTAAAATGGTTAAAACGGATTTTTAGGTTATATTTTATCACATTTTTACAAAGTTAATGTAATATACCAAGATGCAATGAATTGTACACTTTTAATGGGTGAATTGTATCATATGTGAATTATATCTCAATAAAACTGTTTTTAAAAAATAAATGGAGACAGTGATAATGTGGACCTGATGGGGTTGTTGGAGGCATTTAAATGAGTCCCTTCAGAACTTGAAAGAGCTTCGAACAGTGTCCAGCACGTGGCAAACACTGGACCAGTGTCACCTGGCATATTAAATATACCTCATCCATCATTTCATTTAATCTTTATAAGAACCCTACTCATTTTTTTTAAGTATTTTTGCTTATTTTATAGGTAAGAAAATTGACAATTCAGAAAAGTTAAGTCAGTTTTGTATGGAAGTTGCCAAGCCAGGACTCCCACCCCAGGTGTGTCTGACATCAAGTCCATCGCCATGGTCTTAGGGAAAGTGTTGACAGGACCCCTGACTGAGTCTAAGCAAGCAGAAAGCCGAGGGGAACCCGGGCTTCTAAGCTTGTGGCTCACAGTGGTAGCCTGGGGGACAGCAGCAACCACACCATGCAGGTGACACACAACTGGGCCTGCAGGTGGACAGGTGAGCATCCAGCTGTCCTCAGGGGCCCTGTGAGAACAATTCAGCTAGGCTATGGTACCAAGATATTCTGTCAAACATTATTCTAGAGGTCTGTGAAAGTATTTTTCAGGTGAGATTAACATTTAAATCAGCCGACTTGGGGTAAAGCAGATGACTCTCCATGATGTGGGTGGGCCTCATCCAATCAGTTGAAGGCTTTGATGGGAAAAGACCAAGGTCCCCTGAAAGTCGCCTGAAGAAGTCAGGAATTCTGCCAGCAGACAGCCTTCGGACCTGAACTGCACTGTCAGTTCTTCCTGAGCCCCCAGCCTGCTGGCCTACCCTGCACTCTCTCTCTCTCTTTTTCTCTCTCTCGCTCTGTTTCCAGAGCACCTGAAATGTGCCCTCAGCCACATCTCGGTAACAAGAGCTTGAAGCCCCATCCCTTTCCTAAGGAAGGAGAAGTGCACCTGGGTTTGAGGATCTGTGAAAGTACGGGCTTTCTGGGGCCTTTCTCATTTTGTTTTAGGATCCTTTTTTGTTGTTGTTATTCAAACCACTCAGAAACATCTGAACTTTCGGCTTCTCAGTCGGCTGTAAGTCGCCTGACATGGCCGTTGCTACGTGAGTTAAAGATCTTGACGTTTGAGAAACCGTCCTGCTCGGTACAGAAGGGAAGGTCGCCATGCGGAGGACGCCCTGTAAGTGATGAGATTCCCGGCTACTGAGTGTGGAGCTCGGTCCCTCTGAGATAGCACCTGCAGCAACACCCACATGACACCGGACACCTCTAGAAACTTCTCTGATACCTGCCCCCATGCTCCTCTTCAACACAGCTCTGAGCTCACAAGCAGGAGCCTGGCCCTCGGCTGCTGGGCTAAGCAGGAGACACTGGGCTCAAAGAGAGGGGCTGGCGGCTCCCAGAGGCTCTGAGGGGGTCAGTGAGAGAAGGCTCCGTCTGGATGTCCAGCTCTGCTTTGCCTCCTCCTAAAGCTGAACTCACATTTGACCCCTGGTGAGGCTGGGGAAGATCTGGCCAAGCCACAAAGGTCACAGTGCCAGGGGTCCAGGAGGCGGGACTCAGGCCCAGAGCCAGAAGACAGAGCGGTGGGTGCAAAGCCAGAGACGCTTCTGTTAATTCTTTCACTGCTCAGAGCAACTGTGGCAGGTGAGGCTCCAGAGACTCAAGGTGGAGAGGGGCTGAAGCAACTGGGTGGTCAGTAGGCACAAAATAGACCAGGGCACAGTGGGAGAAGCGTGACGAGGCACTGTCACTTCCAGACAGAAGTGGGCTGTGGCAGTGCCCAGCCAGAGGCCAAAGCCCATGGGGGCAGCGAGGGTGGTCCTGGGTCAGGTCACTTCTCAGGGTCCAAGACAGGACAAAACTAAGATGAGGCAAGACATAGATGAGCTCAAGAGAGCGCACCTACAAATCTTAAACACACCCCAAATTTGGGATAGGTTTGCAGCTCACCCCAAAGTCTAGAGCTTGGAGGTCAAAAAACATTTCAAGTCTGCACACATTTGCTTTCAAGTGAGAAAAACAAGATTTGAGAGCAAATTGTGAGCTTCCGTCCAATGGGCTGTGCGAACTGCAGGATTCTAAAGGAGGAATGCGCTTGAATGGGAAGGCCCCTGCCTCCCGGGCCACCCCGCATCACCCACGGCACTGTCTCCCCCATTCTGTGGGCAGAGGTGCCCACAACGGGACAGCCCCGGGCACGGGCACAGCCCAGCCCAGCTGGAAGGGCACGTCTGGCCCTCTGAGGCTGTTGGCTTTGCTCTGGCCTGAAGCCGGGAGTCAAGGGCCCTGAGGAAGGCAGCCTGCTGAGTGAGCGCCAGGGAGGGAGGAAGTGAGCACGCCAACTTCTGCTTCCCCCCCAGGCCTGGGAGGGAGCGGGGCTTTCACCCGCGTGGGGGCTGGGGAACCTGGCTTTCCCCTAAAAACTCTGCATGTTCCAAAGATGCCAGGTAGGATGCAACCACGACCACCTCAACAGCACGAGCGAGCACCCTATACCTCCAGATCCATCCTGAAACCTCAGTCCCTGACTCAGTATCTCCCTCCGAGCAGTGACAAACAGCACCAAGCTGCCAGCACCCCACAGCAGATCCCTGACTGTGGGTGCCACGGAACTGTGCTGGAGCTTTGCCCAAAGCCTGGGTGCTCCAGGGCCCAGGTACAACCAGCGCGGCCCTCCGGGTCCCTGCCCTGAGCAGGGCTTCAGTCCTGAGCTCCACCCTTCTCTCTGAGTTCCAGCTCTGGTCCACATAACCAACAGCTCTGTGATAAATACCAGTTTGGCACATTGCACTAAATGCTTCAGGCCCAGTCTCTCTGGTCCTCAAAATAACTTGATGCAAGGTCACCCACATATCACAGATTTGGAAACCGGGACTCAGAAAGGCAGGTGGACAGCGAGTAAATGGCAGAGTCCAATTTGAAGCCAGGTCCACCTGCCGGTGGCTCGTGCTCCCTCCCTTGGAGCCTATGGGCTGAGCCCACCCTGAAGAGCCCACCGCGCCCTCCTCTGCTCAGGCTCCACACTGACCCCTCCGGCTTTCCCACAGCCCCATGGAGTCCCACAGGCTCTTGGGCCAAAAGCTTTGAAAAGAGTTCAGCCAGAACCATCTTGCAACTCAAAACGTGAGTCTAGAAGGAGAGAGGCAGAAAGATGCTGAAGGTCTCCCTTCCAGCTTCCATGCCCTCTTTATCCTCTCTCCTAAAGTCTGGTCCCCACATCTAGTTATGGAACAACCGCTGCGTGCAGGGTGAGTGCCCCACCTGGCCTGACCCACCCGGCAATCTCACTGTTGTTCTCCTCACCGCACAGGTGGGAAACTAAGGCACAGAGAGGCTGCATGGACCTCCCAGGGTCTTCTTACCAGGGCTAAGTGCTAGAGCTAGCGGCTGATCCCAGACCTCGCCGCTCCAGGGCCTGTCTCCCCATGGAGAGCACCGCCTGCCTGGTGAGACCGATCTCCGTCACCCTCCTGCTGCCAGGGCCGCCTGTCTTCCCTCCTCCGGACTGCACAGCATCTGGACCCCACTGTTCGCAGGGAAGGTGGAGCAAGGACAGCTGTGATAAATCCCTAAGGGCAGTGTGCTGCCTTTTGGGCTCCAAGAAGCCACATCCTTTTCTCCCTTCTGGGAATAGTCATCGGAGGGCCAGGACCGACGACTCTTTGATCTATTGATTCACGCTGCTCTGGGAGATGCTGTTGAAATATGCATGGCCGTGGCCTCAGAGGATCATTAGGACACACGCTATAATGCATTCCTACAACCCAAGAAGCAGCTCACGTCAAACTGTCAGGCCAGTCGGTTGCAGTAGAAATCTCAACTGAAAGAGATTCGCCTAATAACATCAGTGCACTGGGCATGCACTGGGGAACCCAAAGGCGTCCTTAAGGAGGCCCTTAGTCAGAAGGCTCTGGGTGCTCAGGGCAGCGGCGTTTAATGGAATAGCCGAATGTTTACGGCGTCTTTAAACATCTGCAAACCAAGAAGTCACAGTAAGGATGAGTCAAAGTTTCAAAGTGGTGTAATGACACCCTAGAGGAGGGGTGCCTGGGCCTGGGCTCTTCAAATGTCAGGCACGAGCATTCTCCCCGTCTCTCTCCCTTTCTCTCTGTCTCTCTCTCTCCCTCCCTCTCATCACAGGTCTTGTGATGCATAAGCAATCTATCCCAGGTTCTAAAACACCTTCACTCTACTTGCTGGCAAGATTTGGAGGGAGTTGTTATATATGTGCTTTTTAAGGTTGTAAGTTTGTAATTCTGTGTTGTTAAAAACTAGCACTTAATGAAAAAAATAACTACTCATTTGCAATGAATCTTGATGTTCTTGAGGGTTGTCTTATAAATGGAAGCTGATTCTTGTAAATATTTGGTTCATTAGCTGTCCTATCTGAAATAAATTGTTTTTTCTCTGTTTTTATGGTGGTTAACAGTTTGTGAAGCAGTTTTTATATACGTTAGCCAGTGGCTAGAACATAATCAGTGCTGGATAGAAATTTATTGAATGGAATTATCTAATTTGATTTTCACTGCGGCCTAGATTTTTGTTAGACTTTTGTTGGAGGGAGAGGCCACCTTTTTAAAATGAAAATCTCACATGCCCACAGTGAACAAATTTGATCATTACAAAAGGTTACACAATTTCAAGTTAGTTTCCCACCCATTTCCCAGCTCCCCACAGTCTCCAGAGGTACTGACCTTCCACGGCTTCCTGTGCATCTGTCCAGAAATTTCCCATCTACACAAAGACATACAAATACCCTTTTGAAAAGAATAGATGTATATCATCATCATAAGTTTTTGCTTTTTCCTTTAAATTTAATGACATACCTTGGCATGCTTTCTTTGCAAAATTAACCTCATCCATTTCAATGGCAGTAGAACAGTTCATTATATGGAGGTATCATATTTACATGCTAAGCCTCTAGTTTGTCATCATTACAAATCTTGCTGTAATGAACAACCTTGTTCACATATCTTCACCTGCGTTGCCAGAGTATATCTTAAGGATGAATTCCTGGAATTAGAACTGGAGGCCTCAAAACATATGCACTTGTGATGGTGATACGTAATGTAAAATAGCCACCAAATAATGTAAAAGCTGAACCAATTCCACTACCACCAGCAGTGTTTAAGAGCCCTATTTCTTCACAGCCAGTCAATATTGCAGATGACCAGACCAGTTCATCTTGCCAGTATAACTGGTGGGAAAACAGCACCTTGACCTGCTTTGCTTTCAGGAATCCATGAAGTTGCGTGTATTCCCAAGTTCTTGGCTTTTCATCTTGTAAAGTGAGACGAAGGCTCAGCGAAGCTGTGAAGGGAAATTTTCAAACGTTTCAACAGCTGTAGAGGAGTCACCTAAGCCCCATGTCAGCTCCAGGTTAATAACTCATAAGAATTCAAATGGAGGGGTCAACGGACATCAACTTAACCTTCAGGCCAAAATGGTTTCTGCCCACTTCATCTGCGAGCTGGGCTTCTGAAAGGAGGAGAGATTGAGTCAACTCGCTTTGCAACTGGACGGAACACTTTACCTCTCTGAGCCTCCAATTCCTCCTTCAAGAGAGAGGGGGCCCAACCACCCATCTGTCAACCTTCATCAAAACACACGCTCTTTCTGCAAAAGACATCGGTGGAGAATGGGACGATGTGCCATGGGAATCGCTGTGTCTTCTCATCCCAACCGAGCAAAATTTACCTCCTTGTGTTTTGTTTTTCCCTGCTTTTCATTTTAAAATTTTAATTTTCACTCTGCACAGGTGATACGTTCATGTGGTTCAAAACTCAGAACAGTATAACCAGGCAAACCTTGAGAAGTCTGTTACCGCCACATGCCTGATCCCCGCCTCATCCCTCCCCCTCCCTCATTTTGTAATTTCCTATCCCTTTATTGTTGACAGTTTTTATCATTCAAATAATAGTTTTATCATTAAAATGATAGTTTTTTCTCATTTTCAAAATTTCAAAATATATGATATTGCATTGGCTTTTTCACATGATCTTTGACTTCACCCCGCTTGCCCCCGCCCAGAGGCACCTTCTTCTGCCTTTCCGAGAGATTGCCAAGGTCCTGCCCCAAACTGAGACCACGGGGTAAATGTGAGAAGGAGCTAGAGTTCAGCTGCTATAAAAAAAAAAAACTTGTTTTAAGTGTCAACATTTCCCAGTAGGGAAATTGCTACTTGGTGAGTGAGTGTCTCATCTCTGGGAACATTCAAGGAAATGCAGTCAGGGACATTGTAGAGATTTCTGCGCTCGTCAGGAAAGAGGAGCATCAGATTTCTTCCACTTCCCAAATTCAGTGTTGAAATTCATTCATTCATTTATTCAGCAAACATCTAGGAAGCTTCCCATGTGCTACAACGTGCTGGGATCGCTCGCAGAAAGCGGAACCCTACAGCATCCCCTGCCTTGGGCAGACACAGACTGATAGACAATACCTACAAATCCAGGCTGCCAGGCTCAGCGGCGCAGGTTTGGCAATGCACAAATTTCCTGACTGCACCGAGACCCTGACTCAGACAGGTAACCAGTTAGCAGGTTGACAAACAGACACATAGAAACGATCATCATTAGATGCCAAGAGTCAGTGGGAGGGGCAGGTGGGGAGCAGAATGTGACAGGGACAGAGCCTCTTAGCAGAATCCTGAGTGAAGGCCTCCTCCCACCCATGGGCCTGAGTGGCCTCTCTGCTTATCAGGTGCCACAAAGGTGGGACTGATGGTTCTGGAAGGGAGGGGCCCTGTGGGGTTGTGACAAGAAGTGGAGAAGGAGTCAAGAGAGCTGGACTCTGCCCTGGGCTCTGCCTCCCACTGACTTCAGCCTCGGGCAGCCATCGGCCTCCCCTCCAGAGTCTTCTCCATCTGAACAAGGATGAGACCTTGTCCCTCTGGTCGCTTCTTACCTGGGGAAGCATCAAAAATATGCTCAGAGCTCTAAAGGCCCTATAAAAATTCATCCTCAGCTGGTGGTCCATTACCCACACTCTGCTGAAAGAGAAAAAGATGCTGATTCTAAGAGAGTCTCTCCAGAGATATGTGAAATTATCTCTCTGAAGAAACTCAAAGGCTGGAGGAGAGAAGTTCCACATTGCTGTGGGGCCTGTGGTCCATCCAGGCTTGTCCCTGTTGAGAATTTATCCCGAGGTGTAGTAGAAGGTACAGGGTAGAGAGCAACGGAAACAACACACACGGGCAGTTGATCTGGGCCAGGGGCGATGCTAGATGCTGTGCATCCTTTATTCTACTATAGAGGCTTAAAATCTTTGTTATGGGCCAAATTGTGCCCCCTGACACCAAAATTCCTATGTTGACGTCCTACGCCCAGTACCTCAGAATGGGACTGTATTTGGAGACAGAGCCTTTAAAGGGGCAATTTAGTAAAACGAGGTCATTAGGGTGGGTCCTAATCCATTATGACTGGGGTGCCTATTGGAAGAGCTGATCAGGACGCAGACACGCGCAGACCCTGTGCGGACACAGAGAGAAGGTGACAAGGGGAGAGGCCTCGGGAGAGAACAGCCTCCAGACACGTGGATCTTGGACTTCCAGCCTCCAGAGTGCAAGACGGTGAATTTCTGTTGTTAGAGCTGCCCAGTCTGTGGTTTTTTGTTATGACCGTTTTAGTAAATTAATACAATCACAATTTATCACCTTGATATTTTTAATCTTTCTTATTTTTTGAGCCATGTGTGGTTGCCCTCACTATAAGAGAAGATTAAAAGTCCTTGTAAGAGGAAGCCACAGGCTGTGGCCCCCACACGCGTGTGCAAGCACGCATACACACTCACACGCCCACATGCACACGTGCATGCACATGAACTCCATATTGCCCTGTAGCCATCAATCCTGAGTAAACATGTGTACGCTCCTACCCTTCAAGCACTGTTATAGTCCGTGCTACGTCTGGTTTATGGGTGACCTTCAAAATGAGAGAGCTCTTTGCAATGTGACAAGAGGGGCTCAAGTGTCAGCTGACCTGTGTGCTTACACAGCCTCGATTTTTTTTCTCCTTTTCCTCCTCACTGCCTCCTCCCCACCCCAGGTGAAGCTTTTCCCCAGGTCATCGTACACTTGACCAAAAATTTCCATGGCCGTGTATGTGGAAGAAATAATAAATCACCCCTTCCTTTTCAATAAATAATGGTGCGGCTGTGATTTTAAGAGCACGTTCCCACCGTCTCCAGAGTTTGCCCACAGGGAGCACCGAGAGGCTTCCTGTGGGCTCCGAGCGCACATGTCCGGTGGCTGCAGCCTCTGGGCAGAGCCTGAGCTGTCTGGATCCCTAACCAGGAGCGTGGAGAAGTCCTGCATGGACTAGGGCTCCTGTCTGTGAGAGCCACCCTACAGATGTTCCAGAAGCTTCCATAAACTTCATTTTCCTCACAAGAGAACACCTCAGCTGTCAAGAGCTCAGCGGTGTCACTTGGGATTGGAAGCCATTTTCGTTCACTGCTAAAGGCTGGTTTTTTCTGGAGGAAGACGCTGCCCTGGAAACAAGGGTTACGGATGAGACGAAAGTTGGTCTACCCACCAAAACCAGTAAGCCATTGTGAGACAGCTTTTTCCCCTTATAAACCATCAAAATATACTGTTTAGTCCAAGTTGTAACGTGGGCTTCTTCTTTTCTGGATAGCTCTACATGACGAAAATTGTTTCTCCAGCCAGTTAGAACCCTTAGAAAAATACACCATAAAAATAAATTGTTATTTTTCCTAACGTTATTTTGCTGAAAAAACAACACGAGAATAAAACAAGAATCCGAGACTAAAATTGCCCTCAGGCCCATCCCCTAATAAAAATAAATGTTTCCCTTTATCCAAATTATTTTGTCCATATGCACATTCAGTTTTCACATTAAAAAAATGTTAAATCAAGTGAATAGCAAGTAGTTTGTTTTTTCTCTTTCTGAGCAATGTGCTTTCCTTGGAAGGATGTGAGGGTAATATGAAAATGAGCACAAAGCAAAAAGGACGTGAGTCACCCAGTCGTTGATTGTCACCAGGGGTCAGGGGTCAGGGCCCCTGTCCAAGGCCGAGAAGGAGAGTCCTTGCTACGCCTGCTTGTCACAGAAGGAAACACTACCACCAGACCCAGAAATTGGTCACCAGGGTCCCTTACAACTGGCTAAGCCCTTGGCCTTCCAAAAGGTACTTTTACAAACATCTTCCCACTCGTTTACAAACTTAAAGTGGTAAGTGCGGTGCCTGTTTGAGAAAAATCCACCTGTCCACATCAGAATTTTTCCTCTTGCATGTGTCCCTTCTCACCTTATCCGCGTGTGCTCCGGATGAGTCATCCAGCCAGCGAGCCAGTTCAAGAGAACCAGAGGTTAATTTCCATCCTTTCCCAGACAAGTCGTTTCAAGATATTCTTTTCTCCAGCAAATCTTAATGAGCAGCAGGAAAATATTCCAGGTTCGGAGGGCCCAGCTCTCATCTCCTGAGCTTCCCTCTGTGCCTGCTTATGGGGGCTGGAATTTCCCTGGGACTGCTTCCTCCGGCCCACTGCTGTGGTGTAGACAGCAATCTGGCAGTGAGGACCCTGCAGGACACCCAGTTGCCACTCTTCCTGCTCCGCCCTCAGGCTGGGACCGAGCCCACCCACGTGCTCCTGCCTCCTTCAAAAGTCCCGCCAGGGACTGCAGCCCAGATGCTTGGCTCCCTGCCCCACTTCCAAACCTGCTCCAGCCCCATCCGTGGGGACCGGTGTTTTGGTCTCCTCTCTCGGCCAAGTCTTCAGCTTGCCTCACCTCCCCGGCTCTGACAAGGAGCTCCCTCTGCAGCCCCCAGACTCCTCAGAGTGGGCAGAGGGGAGAAGAGGAGGGAAGACAGCAGCGCCTCCCCAACGTGGCTCTACGCCCCACAGCCAATTCCAGAGCATCACAGACCAAGTCAGAACTGTGAGGGACAAACCACAAGAAAAGCGGTAAACCATTCAGACCATGGCTGCCGGAACTCCAAAGTATTCCAGAGTGTTCACCAGTAACTTTCCATTAACTGCCCTACACTCTAGAATCTTCTCTTTTCTTTACAATAATACTGACACATGTCCAAGCACACATGAACACAGGCAGGCACGCATGCACCACACACTAGACATACACATCACACACACACAGAGACATACACACACTACCACCTTCGTTAAACTACATGTGACCACGTGTTCAGAAATTGCAATAGTCAATAGGGCAAAGGAAATTCAATGCTTCTGATTTGACCAGAGGAAGCAAGAAGGGGTGGCAGCATTTGCCCAGATAGCAGACTCCAAGTGTCAGCTGCACCTGTTTCTCCCAATGGACCCACAAGCACTGCTGTCAACTTTCCCCAGGTGTGGCCTGCATCCTGCTTTCTGTTTCTAGCTCTCCTCCTTCTTTCTCTCTTTTTCTCCCTCACCCAAAAGACAAGGATGTTCTAGGCACCTGGTCATCAGTCTACCAGGAGAACTGCCCGATTGTCCTGAGACATAGCTGGCTCTTGCTAATTATGGGCCATGGAGAAGAGAGCGATGGGGCTTATTCTGGAACCTGGACCACAGAGGCTGCCCTTGGAGCAAGCTGTGTCATCCCCTGCCTCCTGGGCCAATTTGTGACCAAAAGATATGCAAGTAAGTGTGAACATGCGAACCGTGTGTTGGCAGGGGGTGGTGGGTATGTATGGCATGTGTGCATGCACTGGTGCATCACATTAGGTGTGGCTGTGTGTGAGCATGTTTCCCATAAGTGGCTCTTTGTGTGTGACTGTGTGTGGCATGTGTATAAACATGTTTGTGAGCAAGCGCATGTGTGTGAGGAGTGTGTGATGTGTGCATGTGGGTGTATGAGCCTATGACCATTGTGTGTGTGGTGTGCTGGAGGGAGCCTGCAGGGGGTGAGGCTGGGATGTGCCTCCCCAAGTAGCTGGTCAGTGCACAGCAGGACGGGGAACAAGAGAAAGTTCCCCTTCTTGTGCCCTGTGCCCTGTGCTCTGCACGTTGGCAGATTATCAAGGACTGGGAAGGACCCTAAGAGATCCCAAAGCCTGAGAACAGCAGAGCTAAAGCTGAAATCAGTTGAGATAAAGGCTACGTGGAGAATCAGGGTCAGAGGAAAGTCCCCAGTGACCACAGGCCATCAAGGCCAAGCACAGTTAGCAGATTAAGGAGGGGCAAGAGGGCCAATCCGATTCCATCATCAAGGACGCTAAGGCAGAGCTATCAGCGAGTCCCAGGGGCGTGAAAATACCCGGGCTCGGGAAGCAGAGGGCCATGTTGGACCCCAGCCACCTCGAGCTGTGTGACCCTGGTCCTGTTAACCAACCTCTCCTAGCCTCAGTCTATTCACGGGGCAACTGCAGATACCAGCAAGAACCTCCCTCGCACAGTGCTCGAGATCAAATCGGCTGAAGTCCACCAAGGCGCTCCAAGACCCGTCACATGCTGTGTAACTGCTAGTCCTTGTTTCCAAAAAGCACCCGCCAGCTGATCCCGGCAGAGATAGCAGCCCTGGCAAAGCCTGGAGAAGAAGGATGTCGTGGAGGGACACGAGGAACCTGGGAGAAGGGACAGGCAGGCGAGGAAGCTTGAGTGAGGAGGCCCACCCCAGGAGCCTGGGGCCTAAAGGAGATAATCTGCCCTGATCCGTGTACAGTGCAGGTAACTGGAACAGGCTGCACCGGAGAAAAGTGACTCGGGCCAAGACACAGGGCCAACTGGGAGCTCGTGAGAACTGACACAGGGATCACTTAGGGGTCCTGTTGCATCGATGTGAGTCACTATATGATGAATAAACAATATACCATGAAGATGCAATATACAAAATACAATGAATATATAATATATGATGAATACACAGTATATGATGGATATGCAACATACAAAATGCGTTGAATACACAATACATGATGAAGGTCTGAACCCAGGCAGTGGGAGGGGCAATGAGAGGGCTGGGCAGAGGTGTCACAGGGCAGACATGACCTGGACGGGATGTTGCGCTTCAGTGAGGAGGCCCCGAAGACCACTGTCCAGTCTCTGGTTTGGGAGATAGCCAGGGCCAAGGTGTCCTCTCCAAGATATGGAGGGTGTGACGTCTAGAACAACTCAACCTTCCTGGGAGCGCTGTGGGAATATTCTGAGAATACTGTGTCTACCTCTTCCTGGCAGCTTTCCCGGGAGCTCATCTCACCCTTCTGCCTGGTGCTCCCACCACTAGGGAGTAAGGAGAATTCAAGAGACATCACCTGCATACAGGTGAGCTGGTTGGGAGCAAGACATCCTGCTCCTCTCCCCTCTGTAGGAAGAAGCAGAGAGGACCACATTCCCTGCTCCTCAGTGGGGTTGAGGCAGGTCGGGTCCAGAGAGTCCAGAATTGGGCCTCGAGCGCTCCCCAAAGCAGACCACGCTGGAGAAGCCAGAGTTCAAGTCCCCCCCCAGGGCAGTGGGGAGCGCCGGGACTCAGACACAGACCCACAAGTCGAAGGCAGGATGAGAGAAAGGAGGTACGCTGAGCACTTCACCCCCAAACCCTGCCACCTCTCAGGTAGACACCATGCTTCTGAGAACCAGTCCCCGGGGCGGGGCTAACTTCTGTTTCTCCAAGCGAAAACTGTCTCCCTGGGTCAGATCTGCAGGATCCCATTGAGCCAAACCTCAGACTCAAAAGCCCTGGGGCGGTAACCATTCTCTACACACACCTCTAAAGAGAGGCCTGGGATCAGGGCCTTGCAACACCCAAAGAAGCAACATCAGTAACCAAACAAATGCTGATTATTCTCTTGGGCTTCCACAGCAGACAGGGAAGGCTGCTCTTTGCTATTATTAACTTGCCAAAAAAACCCCTTGCTTTCTGACAAAGTTCCCCCTCGGGTGGGGCTCTTCCTCCACCACACAGTTCTCCTTCAAACCCCCCAAACACAGGGACTCTCCTGGCCAAACCCCCTTCAACTAGTTGGAGGGTCCCACGGCGATCAGGGGAGAGCTGGTTTCCCCATTCGGAGGTCCAGAGGGCCCCTCCTGGGCCAAACCTGCCCTAAGGCCAGCTTAACGGGAAATGACTGACAGACATTCTAGGCCACTAAGAGCCCTAATGAGAGCTGTGGATTCTCACCGAAGGTCTTGGGCATTGAGTCCCCCAGAGCCGAGGGCACCTCCTCTGAGATGGACCCTGGCACATCACGTGCTAGGTTAACTCACTGCCCTCAGAGAGGGAGCCAGGGCGGCCGAAGGTCTTTACAGTAATCACTACGGAGCTGGATGCAGAGCGTGTCACTCAGAAACTCCCAGAGACCCATGTTTGAGGTGACAGTTGACCACGTAAAACCATGGGGGACCGGGGGCGATGGGAATGCGGCTGTGGGCTGGTCGCAACGTTATGGTTACAAAAAATAAAATGGAGAGAATCTTTGGCTCTGGATGAACAACGGGTAAGAAAATGGAACGACTTCTTTTTTGTTTAATTTGGAAACTATGTCATACCTCTCTGTGCACATTAGACATTTCGCAATTCGGAGACCGCAAACAACAATCCTACTACAGCATAGCCTCGTGTATTCTGTTTGCTTAAAGACAATTTTTAAAACTTCACTCTCTGAGAAGAAGAATGGGATGAATATGAAATATGAGGTAAAACAAAGAATCCTCTTTCAATTTAAATTTAAAATAGTCATCAGGGGCCAGCTCCGTGGCCGAGTGGTTAAGTTCGTGCGCTTTGCTGCGGCGGCCCAGGGTTCGGATCCTGGGCGAGGACATGGCACCACTCGTCAGGCCACGTTGAGGCGGCATCCCACATCCCACAACTAGAAGGACCTGCAACTAAGATATGCAACTGTGTACGGGGTGAGGTTTGGGGAGATGAAACAGAAAAAAAAAAGATTGGCAATAGTTATTAGCCCAGGTGCCAGTCTTTAGAAAAAAAAAGAAAGTCATCAAATAGAAGTTAAAATTAAATTACCTTCTCCCAATTCAAGAGCCATTCCCCTGGAGTCTTTGCTGAAATATTTGAAAGCACTCGTGAGGGTGGAGGTGAGCCTCGAGACTGGACCCTCACACTGCGGAGGGGAGTGCAAATTGCTACAACCCTTTCCAGAAGCAACAAAGTAGTATGTGTGTTCTCAAAAACGTTCCAACCATGTGACGCAGAAATCCGCCCGCCGGAACCTGCCCTAAGGAGGCCATTCAAAAGAAGGAAACTGCTATACGCACAAGTACGCTCACGGTGGGGTCATCCGTGTACTGAGAGTTGAATGCAACTTAAGTAGCCAACATCTGGACATCATAAATAAATCATGTCGCTTCAAATCCATATAATATTAGACAGTGATTAAAATTATAAAACTGTAGTAACGAAGAGAAGGTTCTGGGTATTGTTGATAATAACCTACAGGAAATAAGTACATATTGCACAAGATGAAGAAGGCACTGCCCCAAAACTAAAGCCGTTGTTGAGTTCGCTTTCTTTTTACCTAACTGTCCTTCATTTTGTTCCAGAATATTCTCAGGGAACCTGTTTTCTTAGGAACTTGTTTTATTAAGATGCTAGAAATAGAAGTTTACCCTTTTAAAATCATTTTTGAGAATTTGTTCTAAGGAAATTATCACACATTCATTACCACACTACTTCCATTATTTTTTTAGTGGAGGATAAGCTAATGACCAATAATAAAGGATTAAACAAATAATACATCTCCAAACAGTGGACTATTGTGCTGCCAATCAAAATTATGATGTAGGAGAATAATAACACAGGGAAATGTTTCAGATATATTAAATGAATAAAGCAAATTACAGAATTGATCTTAAAGTGCGATTCCTCTTTTGTAAAAGAATATATTTTTTATTTTATTTTCTTAATGTTTTTTTCTTTTATACAACAAAAGTTATTTAAAAATGGAAGAAATGTTCCCAGAGCTAAGCCTGGTAATTTAAGCAAAAAAAAATATCTAAGAGTTAGGTGCTAGAACTGTAAAGCTCTTAGAAGAAAACATAGCTGTAAATCTTCATGACCTTGGATTAGGCAGTGGTTTCTTACATGAGACACCAAAAGCACAAGCCAGCAGAAAAAGAAAGATAAATTTTTTTATGGTTTTTATTCATCAAAATAAAAAACTGTGTGACAGAGGACACCATCAAGAAAATGAGGGGTCAGCCCTGTGGCCGAGTGGTTAAGTTCATGCGTTCCACTTTGGCAGCCTGGAGTTCGCCAGTTTGGATCCTGGGCATGGATCTACGCACCACTCATCGAGCCATGCTGTGGCGGCGTCTCACATAGCAGAACTAGAAGAACTTACAACTAGGATATACAACTATGTACTGGGGCTTTGGGGAGGAAAAAAAAAAGAGGAAGATTGGCAACAGATGTTAGTTCAAGGCCAGTCTTCCTCACCCAAAAAACAAAAAGAAAACCCACGGAATGGGAGAAAATATTTGCAAGTCATGTATCTGATAAGGGTGTAGTACACAGAATATATAAAGAACACATAAAATTCAACAATAAAAAGAAAAATAACAATTCAAAAAAGGGCAAAGGATTTGAATAGACATTTCTCCAAAGAAGATATACAAATGGTCAACAAGTACATGAAAAGATGCTCAACATCATTAGTCATTAGGGAAATGCAAATCAAAATCACAATGAGATAACCCTCTACACCTGGTTAGGATGGCTAGAATCAAAAAGATGGACAACAAAAAGTATTAACGAGCATACGGAGAAAGTGGAGCCCTCACCCGTTGCTGGTGGGAATGTAACACGGTGCAGCCACTTTGGAAACCAGTTTGGCAGTTCCTCAAAAAGTTAACCATAGTTAGCAGATGACCCAGCAATTCCACTGCTAGGTCTGTACCCAAGAGAAGTGAAAATCTGTGTCCACACAAAAACTCCTGCGGGAATGTTCATCGCAGCAGGTTCACAGCAGTCAAAAAGTGGAAGGAGCCCAAATGTCCATCAACGAACGAATCGATACACAGACTGTGGTGTATCCATGCAATGGAGTCTTCTTTGCCAATAAAAAGAGTGAATAACTGATACACGCTACAACACACATGAACCACGGAAACATTATGATCTGTGAAGGAAGCCAGACACAAACGGCCATATATGATATGCTTTTATTTACAAGAAATATAGCAGATCCATAGAGACCGAAAGTAGATTAGTGATTGCCAGGACTTGGGGAAGAAAGGAGTGGGAAGTGACTGCTTATAGGTACAGGATTTTTTTGAGGATATCATAAATGTTCTGGAATTGGATAGCAATGATGGTTGCACAACTTTGTGAGTATGCTAAACACCATCATATTGTACACTTTAAAGGGGTGAATTTTATGGTGTGTGAATTATGTCTCAATTTAAAACGGTAAAACCCTATTTATACATGTACTATATATGTCCATATATGCATACAAATATGTGTGTACATATACGTATAAACATCTGTACGAGCAAATTGTGATGAATCATTATGCGCAGGTCATTTTAAGCCCAGATAGTGGATACAAGGACCCTATAGTCCAGAAGCTTTGACTTTCCCACTGACAACCATAAGGAAAATATTAAGGTGACCTCAGCAGATAATGAGCAGAATGCTTTCTCCTTGAGTTAATCACACAAGGGAATGTTCACATGGAGATTTCAGATCTGTTGGTGATTTGAGGGGAAAAAAATCACCCTGGCTGAGGGAAGATGGTGATCAAATCCGCAAACGTTCGGTTTAAACACTCTCTCAACTAATCAGAGATTGGGGTATGCATCAAATCGGAGCTGCCATTCCTGAGACTTTTTGTTATAAACTTCTGTTGACTTGAGAAGTTCTTGCACGCAAAGCACGGCAGCTACAATTCCCTGAAGTCCTGCCTACGGGATTTTAGCCCCCCCAGCCAGGGCCCTGGGTCCACATGCTGTCCTCTGTCTCCTGCTCAAAGATCACTTCCCATTGTCCAGGAAAAGGTCCTGGGAGGCTTTTCCCAGGAGGCAACTGAGCTGTCGGCAGACGACCAGCCTTCTGACACTCTGCAGCTCCCCCTTGACTATTGGTTCACTTTGTGCTCAGAAACCTCCACTCAAGAGCCTCGGGTGGCCCAGCGTCCTGTTTAGGTGACAGCACCGGTAGGAAGGCTGCCTCAGACCAGAGGTAACAGACCTCGCAGGTGAACAGCCCATGCTTTCCTCTAAAGTGCAGGGTCCTAACTTCTCTGAGGTTTAACCCAGAACTGGCTCGAGTAGCGAAGTCTCTGCCTTAGTGCCCCAACCACAGAGGGGACAGCGGGACAGCCAGTGGGCCGGAAGCCCTCCGAGGAGGAGGGGGCGGACCCTTCAGGAGCCCCGTCCGCTCCCGGTGGCCGGTCCTGCGGTCCTGCCGACGCTCAGCCCTGCCCGGTGTGACCCCCCAGGCAGCTCTCCCCACTCCAGGGCGGCTCTGAGGGACCTGGTGCTCTCCGTTCTCCCTGCGCTGGCCTGAAGTTTGCCCGGCTGGGACTTGCACAGAGGTGCACGCGTTTTGCTCTGAAGCAGCTCTTGGAACGAGCCTACCCTAGTTCACAGGAAAGTCCTGCAGCGATGTGAAAACGCCAACCAGATCTAGGCCATTGGTTCAGTGACACTGAGAACGGATGAAGCCAGGGAGTAAGACTAAGAGATGCCCACAAACAAAATACCGAATTTCACTTCCTCACCAGCACTGTAATGAGGAACGCCTTAAGAGATACCCCATAAAGCTCAAAGCAAATCTTTCTTCTTCATTTATTTATTTATTTATTTATTTATTTATTTTGAGGGAGAAATTCCCGATTGCATACAGCCAGGTTTGCAAACCTGGCTGTGACAAACGCAAGTGGCAATTGCTTTCTCCACGTTTCCTCCTCCATCCTTACAGATGCTAAGGCTGAGCTCCTCTCCCCAGTTAGCCCTTCCACAAGGTTCCTGAGGAGGACCTGCTCCAGCTCCACCAGTAATTGCATCTTGCATAAGAATCCTTCATAAAGGACGTTGGTAAGGAGACGCACGACACTGTCAGGAACAGACTGGGCGAGTCCATTGGCTGCCCCAGACCCAGACCTCAGGCGAGTCCCTTCTCCTGGGGGTGCCTCAGTGCACAAAAGGAAAGGGCTGGAATCTGAGACCCCTGAGGTCCTGTCTGTCCCAATCTCTTCCACCCAGCCCTGCCTGCTACTTGTGACCTTCTCAACCAGGACTTAGATGTGTTGAGCACTTTAAATGATAAATCATCTTGATTGCAGTGAAAAATGGGTTTGGCAGAGTTGAAGCCCATTACGAGTCAATGAGGAGCTGCCTGGCCAAATGAACAGCCATAGAAGCAGCTTTGTTGATTTAGCAAGACAGTCTTTTCCTTTATTTCTTGTAAAGAAAAAAATGCCATCATTCTTAAACTCATCTGACTGCTGGCCAAGAACCACTCATTCCGCATGGTTCTGCTATGACGTCACGTAAATCTGGAGGGAAACTGAGGCACAGTAGACTGCAGAAAAGGCCCCACTTCATGTGGGGACAGTCACAGGCCAACGCCTCGCGGCCGCAGGTCTGGGATTCAAGCCTGGGGAGCAGGCGGAGCTGTAGCGAGCAGGCACTAGGGAGGCTGGCAGCCCGGTGGGGGAGCACCCAGACAGCGAAGCCCTCCGGGTCAGGCTTCCCATCCCAGGTCTCCAGTAACAAGCTGTGTGACTCGGTGCTCGGTGCACAGTGAAGGTTGCTGCTGTGAGCCCTGGGGACACCATCACGAAAGCTCTGCCACTCCTGGTGCCCTTTTCAAGAGAAACCTAAAGCCGGTATCATGATTGACTGAGATCAATCACACCCCTCCGAAGGGCATCTTTGAGTATCCCTGGTCCCAGCGTCCTGGTCTGAGAGTAGACAGCCAAGGAGGTGATCGGTAGAGGCCATTGGGGCTGGAAGCTGCAGGAAAAGTGACTGAACAGTGCAGCCGGGGAGGAGGGTCAAGCTGGACTGGCCCTCAGCAGCAGGCAGGGCATGGGGACCCAGCACAGGGCAAGCAGAGGAGGCAGGAACCTGAGATGAGTTGCCACAGGTCTGGACACTGTGGGAAGACAGAAGGCAGCAGGGCCAGAGGTTCAGGACGTGTGCTGGAGTCAGGCCAGAGGTCAGCGTGTCCACACTGGATGAGGAGGACCAGCTGCATAAGCACAGAGCTGGACCGATGGATGGTCAGCAAGCCCGCCCTGCCGTCCTCTAGAGTGGGTTAAGCCTTCTACATCAGCCCTAGACAAGGTCACTGGCTCTAGGACATTGAGCACAGGGCTGGGCACAGAGTAGGCAGCAATGATGTTTGCAGGAAGGAGGGTGCCCCAGCGTCTGGAAGCCAGAAGCAGATCCAGGCCACATTTACCAAAAGACCACTTGTCTCCATGGTCAGCTCCCTGGTCTTTCGGATCTCCTCCCAGACCTCGTGAAGCCTCGTCCTACTTCCTAGCTTCACAGTTTCCGGAAACAGCCTGCAGACATGGCAGGCACTTTGTGGTTTCCACTGGTCTTTTTTTCACATACGCTACCACATGTCAGCCTCACGAAATCCCTGTGAGGCTGGTTTTATTATCCATTTTCCAGATGAAGAGACTGAGGCTGAGGCAGGTTGTCTAACCTTCATGAGATCACCAGCCAGTAAGTGCCGGGAGCCCAGCCTACCCACAGACCCAATCCCTCCCTCCGCAGCCCGAAGAAAACACCATTATGGAACGTCTGCAGTGAGCCAGGCGTCTGACACATAGCATTTCATCAAATCCCTGCAACATCCCTTTGAGGTCAGTGTCATAATATTTTGATATCCAAAAACGTCGAGAGATTGAATAACTTGTGTAAAGTCTCTCAGCTTGTTTCAGAGTGAGAATCCAAGCCAGACAGGTCTGAATCCACAGCCAGCATCCTCTCCGTTCAACTATATGTAGCACTAGCTGCCTTCTCCTTCTTTACCACCTGGCCATTATAGACCCCCCAGAACAACTTCAGGGGACGTTCTCAGCCACCAGCCTTGGGCCAGGTACCACCAGCTCTTTGAGTAGTGGCGACATTTCAGGTTCCGAGGGCACCCAGTTCTTGCACGTTGATGAGGTTGATCATCACGTAACTCTGCCACGTCCACCCCCAGTCGTCGCTGTTCCAGAAGCCCTAAATGGGACATGGCAAGGTCATGCGCGTTGTGGAGCTTCTGTTTACCTGTCCTCTGTCCTGAGAAGGGATTGACCTCTGTATGGAAGATCAAGGTACAAATCCCTCTGATGGCCTCTCTTTGTGACAAAACCACACAGGATTCCCTCCAATATGACAACTTTGGTGTGCAATCAGGAGAGAGAAGTCTGCCAAGGAAGGAGGTACCTCTCCTCCCCCATTAAGGCCCATCTCGAGGCCATAAAGACCTATGTGCAGGGGCTGGCCCAGGAATGTAGTGGTTAACTTTGCATACTTGGCTTCGGCAGCCCAGGGTTTGCAGGTCTGGACCCTGGATGCAGACCAATGCTCATCAAGCCACACTGTGGCAGCACCCCACACACAAAATAGAGGAAGATTGGCACAGATGTTAGCTCAGCAAAAATCTTCCTGAAGCAAACAGAGGACAATTGGCAACAGATGTTAGCTCAGGGCTAATCTTCCTCACCAAAAAAAAAAAAAAAAAAAGAAGACCTGCATGCTGTCACTAGGATGAGGAGAAGTCCAGTTGACCTCTTTGGCCCGTGCCTTCATCAACTCCACATAAACCAGCATTTGACACCTCGTGGTCAATTTACAGTTTCCCACAAGAGGAGAAGGGTATTGGTCCTTTGCAAATTTTGAAAATATGCAAAACAGAGCACCAAATAATTTGGCCTGATTGGGCAGCAATCGGTCTCCATTTTTGACACGTTTCTTTTAGGCAGATGATGCAAAAATGGTCCCACTAATGTAGTAAAGAGAGGACACCTCAATAAAGCCAACATTTTGCTCCAGCTTTAAATCCCTGTGCAGTGCCTCCACATGAACGCAGTCCCTGGCCTGCTAGGGACACTGAAACCCACTCAGTTTCCATGGTGGGTGTGAAGAGGCTCCAGCGATCAGGGTGAGCTCGAATTTCCGCAGGAACATCGTGAGGGCTGAGACAGGAAACGAGCTCCGTCCCTAGGCCACAGAGGTGCGGATGAGCAGCAGGGGACCCAGGCCAGGGTCTTCCTTTATGCTCTTGTAACCTGTGGCCTTGGGCAAGTAGGTCACGAGCACCTCCACTTCTCCAGCATATCCTTCACGTAAGAGGGAAGCAGGAGCGCTGGTCCCCAGCGCAATGGAGAGGATTGGAAGAGAATGCGTGTAACACGCTACGTGCCTCTGAAGTGCTGTGTCCCTGTTGATTATGGAGACCACCATGCCGAGCTCAAGAGTAGCTAAACATAGTATTCCCAATGGGAAATTTCAGCCCAATGTCCAGATTCATCCAATCTCACCCAAATCAACAGGAGCTGGCACAAAATAAATAGACCAATATCTCCCATGTGGTGGGCACCGGGCCTCTGTACACACAAGACCTCCTTTATCCCTCACAACTACTCTCCTAGGCATCAGTGTTCCAATATGGTGGAGAAGTAAATTAAGAACCTGGGAAGTTAGGTTGCCTGCAGGAATTGGAGATGCTGGGTTTGGAGACCAGCTTTAAGAAGTGAAGAGAAGGATGAAGCAACCCACTCAAGGTGGGAGAACCTGCTCGTGCTCGGGGACCCCTCAGCACACACTTCTCTTTCCTACCGCCGCAGCAGCTGTAGGAGACCAGCTGGACCCCACATGACTACAGCTCCGGTGAAACAGGACAGGATGCTGGGGTGCACGACAAGAATCGGCTACATCCTTGTTCAAATGAGAATGGGCTGCAAGCAACTGCTTCAGGCTTGTTTTTGAAGCACTGCCTACCCTGGGTGACTCTAGGGATCTAGAAAGTTCCGGATGGGCTCCAAGCTGGCCAAAGCCCAGCTGCAACTGAGTGGGTCTGCCTCAGCACCCATAGTAAGAAGGATTTTGCTGTCCTTGCTGACTGTTTTTCACTCCCTACTGGGTTTATTTTGGCTTTGATCTTTAACGGTGTGCATATAGAATTGCCCCCAAAAGAAAGTTCCCCTGTTCCACTTAGAAGGCACCACATGTCTTCCTGCCTTCAGTGCGCGATCGGGAGCTTCTGCTTTGGGACTCAACAGACTGGAAAATATCAAACAACGTTTCACTGAAGATGTTTCCAGTTGAGATGCTGCTGCAGCGGTTCTCAGAGCCCAGGAGGAATGTCTAGTCTGCCAACATAACGGAATAATAAAGTTTGTTGTCAAATATTGAGAAACTTCAGACCACACTGGGGATTGGTGGCCTTGAACACTTGAAAGCTCCTGTGTTGTCAGAGTCGCAGAAGCAGTATTTCATTCTAACGTGACGCTTTTATGGGTTATCATGGAGCTTAGAAGCTATAAAGACCCAGCGTGATTCACTCTGACCCTTGTGTTGGTGATAAGGAAACTGACACCCAGCGAGGCGGGGCCTCGTCCAAGGTCGCGGAGGCCCTGGATGCAGAGCTCAGAGCCGCCAGAGCTTCCATCAGCGCCTGTCATGGGCTGAACTGTGTCCCCCCAAAATTTACATGTGGAAGTCCTAACACCCAGTATGTACCACAAAATATGACTGCATTTGGAGGTGAGTTCTTTAAAGAGGTGATTAAGTTAAAATGAGGTCATATGGGTGGGTGCTGATCCAGTTTGACTGGTGTCCTTCTAAAAAGAGGAGATTGGACATAGATAGGCACAGACGGAGGACCATGTGAGGACACAGGGAGAAGATGGCATCTACAAGCCAAGGAGAGAGGCCTCCGGAGAAACCAGCCCTGCCCACACCTTGGTCTCGGATTTCTGGCCTCCAGAATCGTGAGGAATAAACGTCTGCTGTTTAAACCACCCAGTCCGTGGTACTTTGTTGCAGTGGCCCTAGGACACAAATACAGTGCCTCTCTCTGCTTCCCCATGTCATGGGAGCCATTTAGGAAACGGGAATTGGAAAATACATCATTTTTGCCCACTTATTGAAATTGACAGAATGTTGGGCAAAGGACTTTTAATCAGTGACATATATTAGGGAGGATCCCTGGGATGTTGCTCGTATTGTGCAGACGGTGATATAAAGCAGTGGAAGTGGCCTTCCTGTGTGACTGGGAAGCTATCTCTGCAATCCGCAGTTCCCAAAGAAGCCATCCAAAGCTGCCAGCACAGTGACTGGCACACAGAAGCCCTGTTAACCTCCCATCCAGCAGGTGAAGTGAGACTCTCTGAAAAGCAATTACAGGGAAATGCCACATGTGTTCTAACAAAAGGTATGAAGGGCTCTGGAAGCCCAGAGGAGAGGGCCTCTGTCTCAGCTGCCGTGGGTGCACAAAGATGGGTCACACAAGGTGCCTGGTGAGCCAGTTCTGGCATTCAGATCCAAGGCTATGTTCTGGAAGAGAGAACACCTGGAGGCAGAGTCGGGGCACTTGCATCAATATCGCATGTCTGGGGAAGTGCAAGGAGTTTGCTGCCGTTGGAAAGAAAGCTGTGTCGGGAGGGTGGTGGGAAATGAGAATAGAGAGATGGAGAAGGGCCCATCACGAATGGCCTCCTGGTTGCTGCTAAAATAGAGAATGGGCTGAACCCCAAGAGCATGGGTGTTGCAACGCTGAAAGATTCTAAGCAGATGGGATGGTCCGCAGATTAGAAAGATTGCTCTCGCCACTGGGAAGACGCTGGACCAGAAGGACAGGGACTGCGTGCAGCGAGACTTGTTAGGGCCCTGTCCACTGGTCCAGGAAGAGATGACAAGAGCTCAACAAGGGCAGTGGCCGTCAGGGTGGAGAGGCAGAGGCAGAGGGAGGCGGGTGGCAGTGCTATGGGGCACCAGATCATTTCCTCTCCATGAGCTCACAGGGCACTACATTCCGCAACCTCCCTGGCGGCTGGCTGAGGGGCCGTAGGACTGAGTTCTGGCCAGTGGGATGGGTCAGAGTGAAGCAAACCATCTCCAGGCTTCTCATAGGATTCTCTGGTCTGCTGTCCCTCTTCTGCAGCAAACCTGGAAGTCCTGGACCCCAGGGGCATGGCTACGGCTGGAACAAGATGTGACCCCCAAGTGACTGCCTGGAGGAGAGATGCTGGGGTCGTGCCCAACCCACGTAAGACTTTGTGTGGGCAAGAAACAAATGTCTGTTATGTTAAGCCACTAAGATTTGGGAGATATCTGTTACACAGCATAACCCACCTGACCTCACCGGGGGAGTCAGATTACTGGTGGTTGGACGGGGCTGAGGAGAGAGGTGAGTCTAGCTGGTGCCATTCACTACGGCAGGAGATGCTGGACGATGACTTCACTTACGTTAGACACGTGTGTTTGAGGTTCTTGTGGCAATAAACAGATGACGACTAAAAATGTGGATGTGAAATAACTTCCGGCAAAAGGCAGACCTGGAGCTGTAGATTTGGGGGTATCAGCGTCCGAGTGGTGGCTGAAGTCTCCTGGAAGGAAAGAGTGCATCTGGGTGTGTTATGAGTGCAGAGGGCAAAGAACATTAATAGTTAAAGAAAAAGAAGAGGAAGAGGATCCAGCGAAGGAGTCGAAAGATGCTGCCATACGAGAAGAGCAAGGAGAGCTTGGCGAGGACAGCACAGGAGCAGAGGCTTCGAGAAGAGAGTCATCAACAGGGTGATAGACAGCAGACAGGGCAAGTCAGATGAAGAGCAAAAAGCCCTACAGATCCAGCAGACAGCAGGCCACCAAAACCCTGTATTAGCCCCAGAGCCATCTCGGGGGAGTAAGGCCAAGGGCGCCAAAACCCCTGCCGCCCAGGAAGGAGGCAGAGTGGGCGTCTCGGGGGAGAAACTTATCCAAGAACAGGTGAAGGGAGGCTGAGGGAGATGCAGGGTCCAGAGAGGTGAGCAATAAACAGAGAGAGATGGACCAATGACCAGCAGAAGGGAAGAGGGAGAAGGTAAAGCCAAGAGAGGTGATGCTTTATGGAAAGACATTGACCGCAAATGGCAGGAGACAGCGAAGGACAAGCTGCCAGGACCTTCCTCGGGCAATTTCCTCCAGGGCACTTTGAGTTCACAAGATGGCAGCTGACTGGGGATGCTGCCCCCATCTCCAGTGCACCAGCCTGCTGGTGCAGAGAAACTGCTCGGCCCCGTAATCCAGGGACGGCATCTGACTCCGTGCTGGGCTGGATTCGGCTAAATGATGACCTTCGTCCAAGGCCCTCAGCTGGGTGAGAGGAAGATAACAGGTGTTTAGGATAGGCTCAAACCTTGAGGTGCTAGGGGTTCAGGAGGTGAGATAAGGCAGGTTCAGAAATAGCTCAATGGAGGCAGACAGTAATAAGTGCCTCAGGAGAGGAGCAGATAACGCACCGAGGGAGTTCCTAAGGGAAATGACTTCCATCTAGAAGGGATCAGGAAAGAAACGTTTGAGGCAGAGCCCTAGGGGTCCAGGCCTAATATTTGCATACTGATGTCACTTCCAGGTTTTGGAATAAATGGTGTGTCTCTTTCATGCCCCCTGGGCTTTCTTCTCAGTTTAGTTAGCTGCTGCTGCTGCCCCTGCTAACAGCACTGTTGTGCGTGTTCTTTTATTGAATACCCTTTATTCCTTGGATGATCAATGCATCACAAATCTAACGTGGTAACAAGAGCTGACCGTGGGTCTCCAGAGGCACCGCCTGGGATTATGGGAACAGAAGGCATCCGAGGAGGACCCCAGGAATAGCGAGTATTTACATCTCACGCAGTTGGCTAGACTGGTGAAGACCACAGGACCTGCTTTGATAGATACAGGCCGTGCTCTTTCAGTCAGTCTGCTACTATGACACAACACCACAGACTGGCCAGCTTAAACACAAACGTTCATTTCTCGCAGTTCTGGGCGCTGGGAGAGATCAGAGCCCAGCACAGCTGGGTTCTGGTCAGAGCTCTCTTCCTGGTTTACAGGTAGCCGCCTTCTTGCTGTGTCCCCACATGGTGGAAAGAGAGATCATCTCTCTTGTGTTTCTTTTTATAAGGGCACTGACCCCTCACCATCTAATTACCTCCCAAAGGCCCCACCTCCAAACATTCAGTCTGTAACGCTCCTTCGTAAATTCCCTCCTGTTGGATAAAGAAAAAGCCAAGAGGTAAATTTCACTTCCCAGATCTTCCAAATAATCAATAAATTCAGGCCACAAAGGATGTCAATAATTTTTTTTAGAAAAGGGAGAGGGGGAAGTCATCTTGAGTACAACAGGTAGTGAACCGATAACTATTTATATAAGAAGTAAATTTTTTTTTTAAAGATTTTATTTTCTTCCTTTTTCTCCCCAAAGCCACCCAGTACATAGTTGTATATTCTTCATTGTAGGTCCTTCTAGCTGTGGCATGCGGGACGCCGACCCAGCGTGGTTTATGAGCAGTGCCATGTCCATGCCCAGGATTCGAACCAACGAAACACTGGGCTGCCTGCAGCAGAGCACGTGAACTTAAACACTCGGCCACTGGGCCAACCCCAACAACAAGTAAATTTTTTCATATAAAACTGAAATGGACACAAAAGTCAATAACTTTTTTATAAATGTTTTTGCATCTCTTAACTTGATTTCTTCTCACACGACCCTTTGGAGTCACAGGTAAGAAAACCAAGACGCGTCATGGATAAGATCCACCTAAGGTCACAGAGTCAAGTGCAGAGGTACAGGCTTGTTCCAGAAACAGCGTTGTGGGGAAGATGCTCATCCTTCCAGAACAGCTCTGGGTGACTCTGAGGAAAGGGTGCAGAGAGAAGAAAAATTCTCCCTGGGGGGTTGTCATTGTTCTGTTGTGTGCACCAGCTTCCACAGGACAGCGACCACCTCCAGGGGCGGATTCTTGAGGCACACTCATAAAAGGCCTGAGGGCCAGGTGAGGAGGAGAAGGGGCGGGCCGACCTTGCTCACCTTCCACTTTTCATCATTCGAGCCTGATGGAATATCACAAGCGGTGTGAGGTGAGAGCTGGGGCTTAGCACAAGGCATGCCACAGTTTCCAGGAGGGGCAGGAGGTCCCCCCAACAAGTCAAACCCCAAAATAAGTCCCACTTTCTGCTGACAGAACCTTCCATGTTCAATCAAGCCCTCCTTTACACTCTCTGGGAGCTGGCATCTCCCCTCGACCCAGACTCTGAACTTCTAAACTCAAAAATCCTGTTGGCTGCTTTCACCCTAAGCACACGCATGTCACAAACCTGCAGGACCAGCTTCCACCTGTCTCCAGGAGCAGTTTGCATTGGGATTAGTGTTTGGAAGCAGAAGGCTGTGCCTCGGTTTCTTTTTCTTTCAGAGCTGATCAGCTAGAAAAAGGTATTTTGCAAGGCGCAATGGAGGTAGACCGACTTCTCTGCTAGCCACTTCGAGGACATATGGCCTGCTATCCCACCAGTTAGGAAGTGATTATTGGAGCAACACAAACAGATTTTTTTGTCAAAGCAGAAGTGTGATTTTCTCAGGTTCTGTGAGAACACACACACAAATTTTTACCAGCCCAATCTGTTTTCCAGCAGCTGAGTGGCCACAGGGCCTGGGAGGCCAACTGGGGTGTTTGGGAGTCACAAATGTGTGCCTGGTGTGGTCTCTGGAATCTTCGAGCGTACTTGACCTGATAGGAGGCTGGACTGCCACAGATTGGCCCATTGGCCATGGAGCGGTGAGTAATGAGAAAAGGCGGGCTGCAGTGAGAGGAGCAGGCCTGGAGGCAGGGGTCACAAGTCATTCTGTGACCACTGGCAGCACCTCCCCTTCCTCCCTGCCCAGGCCCTCACCTGTGACAGGAGGGACCGCCCCCGAAGCCACCTCCTTGCACAGAGGACCGTATAAGAGGGCTCATCTCCTACACAGGGCCAGCACTCCTTCTATTTTTTTTTTAACTCACTATTCTAATTTAGTTCTAAGATCTCTTTGAAATAAAATTTAAGACTTGCAAGAGACGCTCCAGTAAAGATGGCACATGGAACACATTGCTTTACTTTCATTACCTCCTTAATTAGCTCCAAATCAGAAACCTTTTTGTTTTGTTTATTTTACAATATAGATTTGTACTGTCCAATATGGTAGACACATGTGCTAAATTTGCAATTTTTATTAAATAAATTCTAAAATTCAGTTTGTTGGGGGCACCAGCCACATCGCAAGTGCTCAACAGCCACACCTGGCTTGCAGCTACCATATGGAACTGCACAGATAAAGAACATTTCCATCATCGCAGAAAATTCTGTTGGACAGTGATGGTACAGAGCCGCAAGGAGCAAACCGCTGGGGCAAGCACGGTGGGAAAGTGCTGGAAGCTGGAAAGCGCAGGATGGGTGGTAACTGGCTGGGTGAATGGGATAAAGCTGAATCCTAAACCAGAATTGGGGAATGTAAGGAGCCAACTCACCCCTCATGTTTGTGAGGCCTGAGCAGGGGGCCTAAGGAAGCCCCATGCCCAATTCTGAAAAAAGCCTAAACCAAGATAACAAACTTCATCGAAAGGATCAAAAAAATACCATCTCTGTCCTCTACCTTGGCAAACATGCCTTCTGGATAATGTAAAAGGACACTGTATTTGATTATTAGGGCTGCCATAACAAAGGACTACACACTGGGTCGTTTAAATTAACAACGGACATTTATTCTCTCACAGTTCTGGAGGCTGGAAGCCGAAAATCAAGGTGTGGGCAGGTTTGGTTCTTTTTGAGGGCTCGGACTGGGGAACTGTCCCATGCCTCTCTCCTCGCTGGTGAAGGCCAACAATTCTTGCATCCCTTGGCTTGCAGATGCCTCCCTGCTCCATCTTCACATGGGCATTCTCCCTGTGCCTCTGTCTTCACGTGGTCTTCTTCTCATAAGGGCACCAGTTATGTTCAATTAAGGACTTGGTCTACTCCAATATGACTTCATCTTAACTAACGACTTCTACAAAGACCCTATTTACAAATAAGGTCACCTTCTGAAGTACTGGGGGTTAGGACTTCAACATATCTTTTTTGAAGGACATAATTCAACCCCTAACAGGCAGGGTCAGATTCGAAATCCTCAGGCTCCTCTGTGTTCTGCACCAGAACAGACTCTGGTTTGGCAGCACAAGAGCCCCTGCTCTGGCTCCTCCCCTCTTTCCACCCCCAGCTCCTCCACAGCTGAGTGGCCTTGCCCTTGTTCCACCCATGCCTCCCACATCTGCTGCCCCTTGGCTGCCCCTCAGCCTGGGTGTGCACGTGCTGGCAGCACAGTCCACTCTAGGAGGACTAGCCCTGGGAAGAGGCCCCCTGAGGCCCTAGAGGCAGCACTGGGGGCATGTGAACAAGGGAATTTCAAGGTCCCATTTTCCCCCAAAATATATTCTAGAAGGAGAGAATGAAGTCCAAGCTCTGGGGGGGGGCATGTCCCCTTGGGAAGGGGCACAACTGGAAGAGGGAATTCAGGACTCTCCAAAGCTCATGCCCCAGATCAAAAAGCCATCTTTCCCAAAAAATCTGATTTACCCAGCAGAATCCACAGAGGGCTCAGGATTTGGTGGCCCCAAATACTTCTGGAAGAGAGGGTAAAAGTGGAGCTACAAATAGAATTACTGGAAAGTCTGTTTAAGAAGCAGTTAGGTCTTCAAATCTCCTTTCCCACTGAGCAGAAGACTGAAGGTTTATTCTCTAGAAAGAGCACAACAGAAGGTGTCTAGACGGGGAGGTTCCAGGCACAGATGAAGGCCAGGGTACCATACAGAAGGAGGGGTAAACGAAGGTTTGTATACTGAATATTGAGAGACTGCACACCACCCTCAACCCTCTTCTCTCACTCAGTTTCCAGAATGTCTAGCCTGTCACCTCCAAGAAGAAGATTGAAGGATCCCTCTTTGTGAACTCAAACCAGCCCAAGGAGAAAGACCTAACGGTCCTGATATTGGTAATTCTCCAGCAAAACAGCTCAACCATTTTCCTTTACAATGAAGCCCACAATCAACAATCCCCATCACACAGCCAGTGCTCCCAATCTGCTTCTTATGTCCCCCTTTTAAATATAAGCCAGCAACCAAGGGTCTCAGACATTTGAAGAAAGCCACTGACATGAGAGATAGAGACCAAAACAGAGAGAATAAGGGCAGCTTGGAAGAAAGAGAGACAGTGCACAGAGAAGAAAACATCAAAAACAGGAAACTACTATTAACATCTTCAGATCAATAAGAAGATATGGCATCCATAAGAAAAGATACTTTTTTTAAAGCGTCCAGTGGCACAGCAGTTAAGTTTGCACATTGCACTTTGGTGGTCCAGGGTTTGCTGTTTCGTATCCCGGGTGTGGACCTACACACCACTTGTAAAGCCATGATGTGGTAGGTAGAAGAAGATGGGCACAGATGTTAGCTCAGGGCCATGATGTGGTAGGTAGAAGAAGATGGGCACAGATGTTAGCTCAGGGCCAGTCTTCCACCAGTCAGCAAAAAGAGGAGGACTGGTGGCAGATGTTCGCTCAAAGCTAATCTTCCACAAAAAAAAAACAAGACAAAATAGAACACTGTAGCCAGGGAAGGGCATAGAAGGCACAGGGACAAAACTATACCACTGGAGAGTCACTTGTGAAGGTCACAGCCTCAAAACACAGGCCCACTGAAAAACTGAGATTTAATCAGAAGATTATAGAGCTGTTCCCCTTCCCAATGCCTCACTGTTACACCAACAGGGCTCTTAATAATTGGATTACAGCTGGAAGAGCTGTGACACAGATCCTCTCTGAGTACCTAGGGAAGGTCAAAGTCAGGAGGAGAGAGAAAATCAAAGCATTAGAGGAAGCTAACGTCCACTCTAGGAGGACGGGCCTCAGCACCCATAGCTGGAGCAAGTATTAAATACAGCCCAACTCTGAGGCAGATTAATGTAAATCCTCACACTAAAGCCTATTGGCCTCAGTTCCTTTTACCCAATACAACATGTCTAGCTTTCAACAAAAAATATAAGGCATGTCAAAAGGCAAATAAAACCACAGTCTGACAAGATTAAGCAATCATCAGAACCAGACTCAGATATAACACAGATGTTGGAATTATCAAACAGGGAATTTTAAATAACTATGATTAATGTGTTAAGGACTCTAATGGGAAAAGCTGAAAAAAATGCAAGAACATATGGGTAATATAAGCAGAGAGATGGAAACTCTAAAAAAGAATCAAAAGGAAATGCTAGAAATTAAGTACACTGTAATATCAAAAACATTGAAATGAAGAATGCCTCTGATGGACCCATTAGTAGCCTGGACACGGGCAAGAAAAGAACCACCTTGAGGATGGGTCAAAATAAATTCTCAAAGTGAAACACAAAGAGGAAAAAGAAGGGAAAAAAACAACACATAGCCAAGAAATTTGGAACAATCTCAACTGGTGTAACATACACATAACTGGAAGAGCAGAAGAAGAAAGAGAATATAGCAGAAGAAATATTTGAAGCAAGAATGGCTGAAAACTCCAAAGTTAATGACAGACATGAAACTGCAGATCCAACAAGTTCAGAGAATAGCAATCAGGATTAATACCAGCAAATCCAAACTTAGGCATATCATATTCGAACTGCAGAAAATGAAAGATGAAGAGAAAATCTTGAATCGCAGCCAGAAGAAAAAAACACCTTATCTACAGAGGAACAAGGATAAGAATTACAGCAGACTTCTCACCAGAAGCATGCAAGCAAGAAGAGAGTGGAGCAAAATACTTAAAGTCTTGAAAGAAAAACAAAATACCAACTTGGAATTCTACATGCAGAGAAACTATCCTTCGAAAGTGAAAGATAAACCTCATCAAGTTGTAAACATTAATTATGTACAGCTTTTTGTATGTCAAAAAAAAGAAGACATAAGGAAACTTTTGGAGATGATGGATTTGTCTATTACCTTGATTGTGGTGATGTTTTCGCCAGTGTACACATATGTCCAAACTCACCAAATTGTATAATATAAATATGTGCAAATTTTTGCACATCAATTATATCTCAATAAAGCTGTTTAAGTAAATAAGTAAAAGTGAAGGAGAAATAAAAACTTTCTCAACCAAAAACAGGGACTTCATCACCAGCAGAACTATCCTGCAAGAAAAGTTAAAGGAAATTCCTCAGAGAGAAAGACAATGATATAGGTAAGAAACACAGATCTAAATAAAGAAAGGAAGAGCGTTGGGGAAGGAATAAATAATGGTAAAATAAAATCTTTTGGGTTTTTTATTCTTAATAGATCTAAAAGATAACTGTTTGTTCAAAGCAGTAATAGTAGTAATATATTGGGTGATTATAGCATATGGATAAGGGAAATGAATGGCAGCAATGTTACAAAGAATAGGTGGGAAGAATTAGAAATTATCTGTTAAAAGGTATGTGAATGACCCGTAAAGTGATACAGTGTTATTTGAAGGTGGATGTAGATTAAAATGTATATTTTTGACAAATAAAAATGGCAAGTAATAGGATATATTGGAGAATATGAGGAAGCCATTTGGTGTAAACCTAATTCGGCCTAACCTTGTCTTTCCAAAAGGGCCTGACTGAGGCCATTGAGCATGCATTGTGTATCTGCTTTAGATATTCCCTATGGCAAGAGCAAAGGCCCTTGAGATAAAGGTGCAACTTCCCTCCCCCTCCCAACGTTGGCATCTCTTTAAGGATTAAGCATCTTTCCTTAGACTAGGAACTGATTGCTGTGCTCACCTGTGACCACCCAGCTCAAGACAATAGGCTTGCCTCCTGCTACGCCCTCTGAGAGAGCAGACCCACTACCTGCTGTGTCCATCAAGTGCTGTGCCGACAGGGCAATCTTGTGACTATTGTGGGAGGGACATTTCAATCATATGTGAAATGTCCTGCTTGGGGGTATATAACCACTCTGTACACCTCACTTCTTTGGTGCCCTCTCTTCCTTCAGGAAGAAAGGCCCCGAGCCATGGTCCTCAGATTTCAGCTCAGAATAAACTCACCCAAATTTTCATTTATAGATTGGTAATGGATTATTTTTGTCGACATTTTAAACTCTAAGGCAACCACTAAAAAAATGTTAAGTGTACTTGATACTCCAACAGAGGAAATAAAATGAAATTATATAAAATGCTCAATTAAAATCAGACAAGGCAGAAAATGATGGGGGAAAAAAGAAACCAAGAAGAAATGCAACTATAGTAAGCAGTTAGAAATATAGTAGATATTAATCCAACTATATCAATAATCATTTTAAATGTGAATAATCTAAATATACCAATTAAAAAACAGAGTTTTTCAGAGTGGATAAAAAAACAAGATCCAACTCTACATTGAACCTATTTTAAAAATACAGACACAGATGGGTTAAAAGTAAAGGATGGAGAAAGAGATATCATACTAACACTAATCAAAAGAAAGCTGGAGTAGATATATTAATTTCAGACAAAGCAGACTTCAAGATAAGGAAGATTGTCAGGGATAAAGAGGGGCGTTACACAATGATAAAGGGGTCAATTCCCCAAGAAGACATAAAAATCTCTAACATGTATGCACCTAATAACAGAACAGCAAAATTCATTAGGCAAAAACTGACAGAACTTCAGGGAGAAGTAAACACATCCGCTATTATAGTTGGAGGTGTCAACACCCCTATATCAGTAATTAAGATACAGTAGGCTCCATAAGGACATAGATGACCTGAACAATCAAGGCAATCTACTTGACATTTATAGAACATTCCATCCAACAACAGCAGAATACATATTCTTCTCAAAGAGTACAATTCAGTTTACATAAAGGTGAAAAACAGCAAAACTAATCTGTGTTATTACAAGTCAGGATAGTGGTTACCTTGGGGAGCAGACAGGAAGGGTAACTGGGAGAGATGCAACGAATGCTTCTAGGGTACTAGTAAAGTTATATTTCTTGACAACTATATGTGCACTTTGTGATAATTCATCAAGACATCCGTTTATGCTTTGTGCACCTGTTAGTTTGCCTATTATGCTTCAATTAAATTATTTTTTAAAAAGACAGAAAAGGGAAGGGATCCTCCAGGAGGATGGAGTTGCCTGGACGACATTCAGTACAGATGCCCAGAAGGCTGCCAGTCCGGCTTGGAGCAGCCAGGGAAGTCCAGAGTGAGTTACTTCAGAAAGATGGAATTGACCTGCTCCAAATGTCTGGAATCAGAAGGAGGAGGAAAGCACCGTAAGGGCAGGAGAGGTGAAGGTGGAGCCATATCTGCACAGACTCCACAAAAGTACAGGTGCTCCCACAGAACTTTCCTCTCTCACAGAGAAAAAGAAAGGGCTGCTGGGGAGTGATTTGATGACTTTGATCAACACTCACAGGAGTAGGCAGAAATAAGGCAAGCTCCCAGTGCTCCTTGATGTTCTATCAACCCATAAAATGGAGTCTAAAGGAATAGAAATATCTTTTTCTTTAACATCCTTCCTTTGATGAGGATGCATTACATACTGTCACGTGACTTAGTGGTGCTTGTTTTATGAGCGAAAACAATAACCCCATTCAAATTTCTCAGATTCCTCGAGACCAGGGTAATTCCAAATTTAGCCTCAGTACTGAGCTACATGCACTCATACTCCGCTCGCTTTTTCTTTGCAATTTTTTTTTTTTTTTTGCTTCGTGGATCTTACAAATGGTTTATTTTCAATTTCCATAACTTTTCAGTACAATAGGCAGGGGTCCAGGGAGCAGAGATAAATAAAATTATTAATGATCTCTCCACACTCTTTCTTGATTCCAACATTTATTCATTCATTCATCTTCCAAACTAAAGCTTTGTTTACGAATGAAAGAACAAACAAGTGAAGAAATAGATGATTTCATCAGAGCTGCCAACACGTAACAGAACCGGACACCTTCACCGTCTTTGTCCACCTTTCCACCGCCAGCTGTGGATGCTGAAGAGCCACAAAATGGGCTAGATGCGGACATCAAACGGACAGAAGGGAAAGGACCACAAGGGAACTCAACAACCAGATCAATCAACCAAGAAATATCAGGAGGGATCTTTTTTCTGGTAACATTTTTATAATTAACCTACAAACCTAAATTCCATGGAAAAGAATCTAGTGCAGAATCCCAAAGTAGTAATAACATTCCCACTTCTCAGGTTCACGTGGCAGCATGGCTCGATATTAACTTCCCGTTTCTTCCTCTGTGTGCTAATAACGAGTGAAATAAATACTCAATCTCCAACCTGTGGCCTTAAATTTAATCCCAGGTCTCTAGGGGGCCTTCTTGCTTTTCTAGTCTGGCCTCTTTATTACACAGATAAGGCCCAGGGAGACAGCAATCTGCCCAAGGTCACACAAGGTCAGAGGTACAGCTGGGACCAGAACCCAACTCTGCCCCTGCCTCTACCTGCATTGCCTCCACCAGAGGACACCCAGGTCCCCATAGACGCCTGTGCCCTGCAGCAGCCTGGGAGACCCTGCTGCTCCAGATTCTCCAGCTTCCCCACATGCTGCCAGCCCCCAGATAGCTGCTGCAAACCTGCTCCCTCCTCAAAGCTCAGAGCCTTTCTGCCAGTACTATACTGCTTTCGTTACCCTGATCATTAGGGAAATGGAAATCAAAACCACCGTGAGCTATCACCTCACACCTGTGAAAATGGCCTCTATCACAAAGACAAGAAATAACAAGTGTCGGAGAGGGTGTGGGGAAAAGGGAACCCTCGTACGCTGTTGGTAGGGATATAAATTGGTACGGCCACCATGGAAACAGTATGGAGACTCCTCAAAAAATTAAGAATATGATCCAGCTATTCCACTTCTGCGTATTTATTGAAAGAATACAAAAACACTAATTCAGAAAGATACATGCACCCCTGTGTTCACTGCAGCATTATTCACAATAGCCAAGACTTGGAAGCAACCCAAGTGCCCATCAACTGATGCCTGGATAAGGAAGATGTGGTATATATGTATATGCAATGGAATACTACTCAGCCATTAAAAAGATGAAAGCTTGCCATTTGCAAAAACATGGATGGACCTCGAGGGTATTATATGGGACAAAATAAGTTAGATGGAGAAAGACAAATACAGTACGATTTCACTCGTGTGTAATATAAGAAACTGAACAAAACAACTGAACAAACAAAATGAAAACAAACTCATGGAAGCAGACAACAGATTGGTGGTTACAAGAGGAGAAGGGGGCTGGAGGGAGGGCCAAACAGGTAAAGGGGGTCAATTGTGTGGTGACAAATAGAAGCTATACTTTTGGTGGTGAGCACATTGTAGTGTATACAGATGTCGAATTATAATGCTGTACACCTGAAGCCTATATAATGTTATAGACCAATGTTACCTCATTTAACAACAACCAAAAAGCTCAGAGCTTCCCCTCCCTCTGCTTCCAGCCTTTCACTTCCCCTCCAGAGGGAACAGAAGCCAGCAGAGGCACACGCGCCTCTCCCAGCATCAGCCCAGACCCTGCACCCCTCGAGGCCCCTCTCCGCCTCCATCTCGTTCCTCCTCCTCCCCAAGGCCAATCCCTCTAGCTTGGCTCTTGACCTCCCCACTTACAGCTTCTCCTGACCCTTGTCATGGTGAGCCGGTTTCAGTCGTGCTGGCATCTCTGGTCTTAGAGAACAGCACCCTCTCGCTGGTCCTGGGCTCTCTGCCCTCCGGGTGGGCCCCTTGTGAGAGCTGCCCTCCTTCATCTCCCACTCAGCCTCCACCCACCGCTGCCCACCGCCTTCCTAGACTCCAAAAACTCTGTTCAGTTCTTTGCCCCATGAACCGCCTGACGGAGTCAACCCCATGGACCACTCCCTCCACTGAGCACTCTCCTCTGCTGTCCCAGGGATGGCTCGCTCTCTGGGTCATCCCCCATCAGTGCTCCCGGCAGCTCTGCTCCCTCTGCCCACCTCCACCTGCGGTAATTTGAGGGCTGGTCCTGGCCTTCCTCTCTTTTCCCTCTCCCTGGAGGTGTGCATCCGCTCCATAGCTTCACCTACCAGCCAGACACCCGTTGCCCCCAACCTCCAGCCAGATGCCACCCTGACCACCCCCGGAAACCTCACCCTCATCCTCTTCCCTCTGCCCCATCCACCTCCACGCCTCTCCTCTTCCCATACAAGCTATCCCTTCTTACCTTCCCTGAATCACTCGCTGCTCCCTAGCTTGTCCACTGACCTCCAGTTACGCTGAATTGCCTTCTGGTCCCAAATTCTCTGGAGCCCCACCCTGCGGCCCCATGTCTCCCTGGACGCCCCCCCCCCATTAGGACTGACATACTGGGTTAGTTACCGCACAAGAATGTAAGCCTGTGTCTGTCTTGTTCGCCACAGAATTCTCAGTTACAAGCACATCCCTGGTTCAAAAATGGTCAAGTTTGTTCAACTTTTAGTTGCATGAAGTATGTGTTTACCTGGCTAGGTCCCCTTCTAGACCCTGAGCCCCTGGAGGGCAGCAGTCCTGTTTGAGTTATGTCGTTCTGTCCCAGCGCCCGGCACACAGCAGGCCTTGGTGAGTGTTGCTCTGCTGCCACTACTGCAAACCAGGACACGCAGATCCTCGTGGGATGAACAGAAGAGGAACAGCGGTCCTGGTGACAAGGGTTTGGACCAACCATATATGGTCAGTTCACATGGGTCCCAAGCCCCAGGGAGAGGAGATCAAACTGGTGACCTCAGCTCCATACAGCAGAAGCACAGTGCCCGGGCTGCATGGGCATTTGATGACGTGGTAAAGGTCTGCTCCCATCTGTTGGAACTGGGCCTCTCGTCACCAGACCTTTCTGTGCCGTCTCCAGCAGGTTACTGGGGAATGCCCCACTGCCTTCCCCGGAACTGAGGAGCGGCGGCCCAACTGGCCACATGACTGGACCAGCCCTGGCACCAGGGCAGCAGCCTGGCCTTGAACTCACAGCCAGATGATGCTGCAAACTGACTACCAGCTGACTGAAGAGCCCGGTGGTGACTTTTGGACTCGGGGCTATGCTGGCAAACTCAGCCACCTGTCCCAGCCACAAAGGGCTGCTCTGGGGGGCCCTGTTTTCAGCAAGCTGCCCTGCAATCTAATCGGCCTCTGAGAGAACAGCAAGCAGCCCCTTCTGCAGAACCAGAACACAGAGAAGCCAGCACAAATGGAAGCTGCAACTCTGAGCCTCTGCCAGGCTGAGGCCAGATATGCCTGGGCAGGTGCACTGAGTGCTGGGTGTCAGGCACACAGCCCTCTGAAGGGTCCTGGCCCCGGCTGCTCAGTGTCCCTCCCTTCCTTTCCCCTTCACTGTCCCTCACAACATCATTAAAGAGTAGGGATCAGAGCCATCACAGACCCCAGTGAAATGTCTTGTCGTTTTCCTGGGGTTGCAGCTCCCTAAGCATTCTGGATGGAGAGGCGACACTGATCTGGGGGCAGTAAATCGGGCGGAACAGTTGCAGACACCTGGAGTTGGAGGAGCCGAAGCAGCAATCTCAACTTGGAGCCATGAGTCCTTGGGGGAGTTCTGTAGCTTCCCAGATCTTCTGCGTCCTCATCTCTGAAATGGGGACATCAATGGGGCCAAGCTCGTAGGTCAATGGGAGATGCACATCACATACATGGCAATGGTGTTCTTTCCTCTTCTGCTGGTAAATTGGCCATGTTTTCACTGTCCCGGGACAAATAGAATGGACGGATTTCATGTCCTTTTGGCAGATTTATTATATTTCCGATGGCCGCACATTATTTCTTTTCCCTGTGGGAGGAGGTGGGGGAGAGAATGGCGCCATCCCCCACAGCCAAGCTGACGGCCCAGAGGTCCCCTCCTTATTCCCTGAACAGATACCAACTGAGGACCTGCATTCTAGAAAGGGGAGGTAGATAATAAATGACAAGCTTAATACATAAATAAGTTATATAGCAGGTTAAAGGTCACACGTATTCTGGGGGAAAAAGGAGTAGGGAGGGGAACTGGGAGGCAGGGGAGGTGGGGGCAGGTTGTACATTAAATAGATTAGTCAACAAGGACCTCACTGAGAGACGAGATTAGAGCAAAGGCTGGAGTCAATCAAGGGGAAGTCTGGGGAAAGACCCTTCCAGATGGGGGAGGGGCTAGAACAGGGCTCCGAGGGGCGGGCATGCCCTGCACATTTGCGGACGCCTCCACATCCAGACATCGGGTCTGCCCCATGACCCCTGGTTCTGATCCTGGGCATCTGTGGGCAGCCAGATGGGGCCAGGCCTTGCCCCTGGTAGTCCGAGCTTGGCTGGTCTGGTCGCGGAGGCCCTGCCTCCCTGATTTTCCCAGATTTCCCCATATCACCTGCTCCTGCGGGAGCACATTTTTACTGCGAGGAGAGCCCTCAGAGCACACTGCACCCCAGGACATCCCATCTTTGCTGTTTCCCACACTGTGCATACACCTTGGTCAGCCTGCCGGACTGGACTTTCTCATCCGGCACGCAACAGGAGCTCATCCCACTCGCCTCTTCAGGTCCAGCAGGGGCCTTGCCGCAGGGCTCTGGGTCCATGCCCCAAATCTCCTCAGAGCCTGCAGTTAACCAGGTCATGCAGCTAACCACACACCGCCAACTCTCTCCAGTCAACAACTCGCAGCCACCAGGAGCGGTGGGTGGGACTGGAGGTGGCCCGTGAAAGTGAAGGCTGCCTGGAGAATGAGTAGACAGTGGATGGCTGGGTAGATGAGTGCATGGACAGATGGAGGAAGGACAGATGGATGGGTCGCAGATGAGCTGGCTCCAGGAGAGAAAACAGTCCTATACTTCCCCAGAAAGCAATCTAAAGTAGCATGCTGTCCCCCTCCCGAAGCACTTTTTCCAGCACCCCATCCCACAAACACAGCCCCCTCAGCTCCCAGTCCTCAATCCCAGACTCACACCCAGAGTGACTTCCCCTCCCGCCTGCATGGTCGGCTGTGGAAATGAGGATGCTTAATGTACGCTCCCCAGGGGTCCTTGTGCTGAGACACAAGATGAGGCAGTCACCTTCAAATGCTTTCTAGCAATAGAATTATTTCTTCAAAAGAAAACTCATGAAGGTCTCCAGTAGACAGGAGAGAAAAGCGAAGCTGGTCTGATTGAAGTGAAAATAGGGAACATGGCTGGAGCGCCAACACTGACCCACCCCAGCCCACCCCTTTGCCCTCAGCTAGGTGCCCCTGGACCCCACAAAGCACTGCGTACCCTCCTCCCAACAGGGCCAAGGGCTCCAAGAGCAGGGAGAGCCGCAGCTCTTCTTGGCCTGAGGCTCACAGCTCAGAGCAGAGTCACAGGCCCCGCGGTGAGGAGGCAGCTGGAGACTGTGCTGACTGCACTAGACGAGGGGTGTGTGTGTGTGTGTGTGTGTGTGCAAGAGAGAGAGAGAGTGTGTGTGAGAGAGTGTGTGTGTGAGAGAGGTGGGGAGAGGTCTCGATCCATATATAATTTAACTCTACCACTAAACACACAGGCCATAGTCACAGCCATTTCACCAAACGGCCATAAAACCACAAGATAAATAGGAAATCCCTAAATCACAGGAATTTTTCTGGGCAGGGAGTGGTGCGATAAAGCGCTATCTGAACTAGTCAGAGCTGCAGTGACCCGGGTGGAGTGGGCAAACAGAGAAAAGACCCGTTCCTCCCACCGGCTGCCCCATAAACCTTCTCCAAGGCTGAGAGCTGCGCTCTGAGGCCCGGGTCGAGGACGGGTCCCCGGGACTGGAGGACACAGGCCTCCTGGGAGCTGACCCCACGGTGGGCGGTGGTCCTCAGCAGGAACCTCTGCTCGCCTCAGGTCAGCGCCTCACAAGGAGGAGCGGTCCCCTCGGTCACTCCGCACCCAGCAGGGATTTGAACCCAGAGCCCACCCCAGAGGTGCTGCCAGCCAGGCGCCCAGACCCTCCCGGCACAGCCTGTGTGGCAGCTCATTGTCCCTCACGGCCCCTCTGACTGCACAGACCTGCAAGAAGAGTCTAAGTAGCTTCCTGAAGCCCACCCCTGAGAAAGTGGTCAGGCTGGCAGTGCCCCAGGCCTGTCCTAGGGCCACACTCCTCCAGCCCCAGTCGAATCGTGCACACTGGGCGGTCATCCAGAAAGGTGCCGGGCGCATGGACCCGCTGAAGGACACGTGGATCGTAATTCAACTCGCAGCCAGAAAACGCGTGTGGTCGACCCTCAGTCGCCTCCACCAAGGGAAGGGAGACCCGGTCAAAGGATGGACAGCTCCCCTCGCACAGCCACTGGGCCACCATGGGAGAGGGCAGCCAGCACAAGGGGGCAACTCTGCAAGGCCAGGGGCGCAGACAGGTGGGTGGGCTCCCCGACACACACACACATGCACACACACACACACACTCTTTGATGCCTACCCTACAAACGATCTGCTCAGGGTCTCCTCTTTCCCCTGCAAGGCCAGGTAACCAGGCCCCTCCATCCTCACATGCCCAGGGCCCTCCCACTGTGGGCCATGTGCTCCTCAGCTCCCCCGAGGAGCTGGTGTCTGCAAGTGAACAGCCACTTAAAACATGTTTTTTTCTTTTTGCAGAAAAAAAGGCCTTGGATTTAGGAGGCTGCTGCTGCCAGTGTGTGCTCCAAGCAGATCCAGGGTCCAGGGCTTCTCCCACCCAGTCAGTCTGAAGCGTCTCCATCAGGGACATCACTGCTGCCCCCTCCCCTGGCCTTAGTGCTATCCACATGGCCAGGACCAGAGAGGGGCCGCGAGATGCACGGGGGAGCTCACGAACGTGCAGCAGAGGGACGGCTCAGAGAGCAAGCACAGGAGAGCTGCCCCAGATGGGAAAGGAGAGAAGCAGGAAAGGGAGCAGAGTGACAGCTTTAAAGATGGCAGGAGAGTGGTGGGGAAGTGACATATCTTTTAAGCACCAACAAATGCCAGGCCCTGTGTCAGATGCTAGCACTGTCACAAGAGCCTTCTGAAGTAAGGATCATCTTCTCCGTTTGACAGATGAAGGAACTGAGATTCAGAGAGGTTAAGACACTGGCCTACAGTCACCCAGTTAATAAGTGCCAAAGCTGGGATTGAAACAATTGAGAGAATCAGAAGACCAGCTGGGGGTGGGGAAGGCAGGGCCAGGGGGCGCCGGTGCCTGTGCTTTGTGGCCTTGAGGCACTGCTAAGTACGTAAGGACCTTGCCCTCATGGGGCTTCTTCTCTCAGTAGCAGAGAAGCACAGACCTTCCTAGAAGAAGGTGTGAAGTCACTCAGAAGGCCAGGCTCGGGTGACCAAGAGTCTCAGGGCTGAGTGTCCAGCGCGTCGCTCAGCCCCGGACTCACAGTGGCCCTCACTTTGATAGCACACTATATCCAGCAAAGTATAGAATCTGCCACAGTTGTCCTATTTTCCTTTTGTGACAACGAACTGCAGGAGCGCTCACTCAGTCGTGCTTGGAGAGCTGAATTTCTTGCCACCCCACCACCTCACCTGCATCACACAGAATGTCGGGGTCTCAGAGCCCATCAGCAGCAGAGCGAGGGACCGGGCAGCTGGCAGGCTCAGGCAGGAGACTTGGGGCACAGGCCTGGGAGCCCCACTGGTGCTCAGCCGTTAGATCTGGGGGGCCACCAAGAGAAGAGCGTGAGTCTAGGATCACGACAATCGACCCAAAATCACCCCCAAGAGCACCCCACCAGGGTTCTCAGAGTGAAGGCTCCTAAGGTGGAGTGGGGAGGCCGGAGGACTTGAAATCTGAATCCCACTTTCTCCGGAGGGGAAGGCAGCCAGGGACGAATTGAGGCGGGCCATTCTCCACGTCAACGGGCTTCTCTCCATCGGGAACAGCCCCTCGAATCTGGTCTGTGCTGTGCAAGCCCCAGTGTCCTGAGTTGTTGATGGCTGCAGCCATCTACCCAACGGGAGTCCTGGCGACGAGACTGAATCAGGCACTTGCTACTTCCAAGGGTGCTGGTGTCAAGGAGCATGACGGGGTCAAACCGAGGCAGGCATCCGCTGGCCTCGGAGAGGCCATCTAAGAAAGCAGGCAGACTGAGGCGGGTGACTGGGCGCTCGTCCTTTGGACAATGAGTTGGCCACTCAGACAAGATGAGTTAACCTTCCACAAAATGGTTCTCTCCCGGGGGGCTGACATTTGGGGTACAATGGTCACGCCCTTCTTTTAAAAGTCCTGGGCTGATGCTCTTCATTTGATTTGAGAGAAAGAAATTTTCCCCAAAGCACTTCTTAAATAAAGGGAAGATAAACCCCCTTGCTCTGTCTCCTTGCTGTGCTCTGTGCCTTTAAGACACGCCCGCTTAGTGAATATGTACCTTAAGAGGTTAAGAAGTGTTGCCTGTCACCTCTGGATTTTTTTAGGTGTGTGAACATCCAGAAATCAGCATGGCTCTAATTTCTACTTGACAAGTCAGTGTAGCGAATTTTAAAATGAAAAATGTGTCAACTTCAAACTTGCCTTTCCTCCCTCTCCCTGCCAGCTGGGCCTCCTGCGTCCTGCTCTCTCGGGGCATAAATTGCAAGGAGCTAGGACAGCGCACCCGTCAGACCATGTGCTCCTCGGCTGGCGGCAAAGCCAACGCCTGGGCTGGGAGCCACTTGATAAGTGTTTATAGCGGGAAGGCCTGCTCCGGCCTGCGGTGCATGGCTCAAGGCTGGGGGCCGCCCTGCCGCTCTGCAGAGAGCGGAGAGGGATGGACTCACCCCTAAGGATTCGGGGAACAAGAGCTGTACTCATCACATAACAAGAAGCGCCAGTGAATGTGCTTCAGAGGGGACACTGTGATGGAGTTCACTGATTCCTCAATTAAAAAGTCTCAAAAGGGCTCATGGTGCTGGGGAGCATCTGGGAGGCCCTGTTTTGAGCAGGCAGAAAGACAGGGCATGTGTCTTCTACAGGACGTTTATCCAGGAGGCAGCATTTCTGCTGCTTTGGGAGTCTCAGAAGGGAAATAGCTGGAACAGCTGAGTTTGAGGAGCAGCCATGGCCCCCAGGAAGGGAGCAGGGCCTGGTAGCCCTGAGCGGCTCCCGCCAATAGAATCCTCAGGAGGCAAGGACGCCCTGGGGACCCTGATGAGGGGCTCTGAAGCAGGAGGCAGACTCACAGTGTGAAGTGTCAAGCCCTGGAGAGCACAGGAGGGTCTCCACGATGCAAGCACCTTTGTCAAACTGACGCTAGAGCAGACTCTCGTTGCAGACCTGGAGTGAGGGGCGCCGGGGCAAGGCATTGTGGGGTGAAAAGCAGAACTGCCCAGCCGGGGAAGCCAGAGGCCTGGACCTCAGCTATGCCCTCTGCAGCGTGCATGGGAAAGGAATGGGGCAGGAGGATGGTGGAACCCAGCAGCCGAGAGCAAAGGGAGCTGGCAGGGGGCTCAGGGAGACTGATGCTCAGGGTTCCGAGGGAATGACTTCTTGCCCCAGAGCCCAGCTCAAGTGAACACAAAGACATTCTTTATCACTTCAAATCTCCAGAAATCAAGAATCATGCAATCCTAGGACTAGATAGCATCCTAAAATGTCATCTGGTCTACCCCATCTGCCAGAGGAAGGTGCTGACAACCCCTTTCTAGAAGCCAGGCAGCTGCCCAGGGCCACTGGGCAGGTAGTGGTGGCATGGGGATGGCACCATTGCTCCTGCTTCTTCCCTGACAACCACCTGAGAGGAGGGCAGAGCCAGCGGTGGGATCTGGGTCCCCTATTTCCTGCTCAGGGCCTATGAGTCTCCTCTCCAGAAGTTTCAGGCGCCCTGGGGGAGGCAGTATAGCTGTGGGGGCTTGGGCTGGGGGACTGGGCTGGGAGCACCCTCATTCCTGGCTTGGCCACCCTTTCCCGCTACAGAGTCTTCTGCCAACTACTTAACCTCTCTGAGCCTCAGTTTCCCCATTGGAAAGGAGGGGCTGATACCCACTCCCCACGGAGGAGTCCAGGATTTCCCTCAGCCCTCGTCAAACGCTAGCTCCCTTTCCCTCACGTCTCTCCTCTTCCTACCAAATTCAAGTCAAGCCAAATTGATTTTCCTAATCAGCCTCACTAATTTCCTGTCCTGGCAGTTTCCAAAACTAAAATGCCTTGTTGTTCAGGGCCCGCCGTCTGAGCTTCCTGTGGTCTTCCCGTGTGGGCCACATACCAACGGGGCGGGTGAGGAGTGGGGTCAGCCCGAGGACCCTGGCCCGCCCCGGCCCATTGTAGTGGCGCAAACGGTTTAATTATTAACTCTTTCTCCAGTGCAGTCGGCCTCCCACGCACATTCACGAGACACTAACCCCTTCAACTCAGGCAACATAACTCGGCCGCCCACATTACAAGAGTACAACATGCTTGGCTTCTGAGTCACTCTCCAACACCATGTTTAATGCCTTTCCGGGGTTATTTATCATCGAGAATCACGTATGCTGTATATGTCAACAACTTGTGCCAGCTTCCTTTCCCCCCGGCCTCCTTCGGCCTGTTCTTTACTCCTCAGCTTCTCTCTCGGGTCCTTACCTCTCTCATCCAGATTCAGTTAATTCTTCTCAGCCGCCCTAAACTCTTCCTGGACAACAGCCTTGAGTCACAACCCCTGACCACATTACTTTCCTTCCCCCATCTCCTTCGCTCTTAAGCACCCCTGTGCCTGAGAAAATTCTCGGTTTTCTTCCTTCTTCTGGGAACAACCCTGGAGTCACAGGGGAAGGTCATTTCCTTCACCCTCATCGATCCCTTGATGAAGCACAAATATTTTAAACGTTCCTATCATGCTCTTATACTTTGGCCTGCTCTCTTATGTTCAAAGCTCCCTGTTACGCACGGCACCAAGTTCCAATTCCTTTTTCTGGTTTTTGAGGCTGTCCTACCCTTGGCTCCAGCATCTGGCTCCATCCTGCATATGCAATCGCTCCCTAGGTCCAACCATCTGATCTTCCATGCCTGCCCTCAGCCACAACACCCCCTCCTCTGGTCTCCACCTCAGCGAGATCCCACTCCTCTTTTCTTCAGGGTCCTCCTAGTCCCATCCTTGACCTCCCCTTCTGGCGCTGGAGAGTAAACCAGCTTCCAAGCTAGACGCAGGCAGCATCGCACCCTCCTGAGCATCCCCGACAGAACCCAATGCAGAATTGCTCCAGTCCACAGAGGAACAAGGGAAGTGCTTGTGAGTTTATTTCCTGTGGCTTCCATGACAAATTACTACAGACCAGGTGGCTGAAAACAACAGAAATGTATTCTCGCACAGTTCTGGTGGCTAGAAGTCCAAAATCAAGGTGTCAGCAGGGCCACGGTCCCTCTGAGGACTCTGGGATGGGATCCTTCCTTGCCTTTTCTTGGCTTCTGCTGGTTGCCAGCAATCTTTGGTGTTCCTTGGCTTTTAGATGCATCACTCCAATTTCTGCCTCCATCATCACACAGCGTTCTCCCCATGTCTTCTCCATGTGTGCCCTAGTTTCCCTTTCTTTATGAGGACACCAGTCATGGGATTAGGCCCATCCATATGACCTCATCTTAATTTGATATCTGTAAAAGCCCTATGTCCAGATAAAGTCACAGTTACAGGGACCAGGGGTGAGGGCTTAAACATATCTTTTTCAAGGACACAATTCTATCCACAATACTAATCACAGATCTTTCTTATCTTTAAGATAACAACACTCTCCCCCACTCCCCCAGGAAGGTTGTGAAGACAACAAAATAAAGGAGGTGGAAGCCAGCCGCTTTCTGGCACAGATTTCTCAACCTTTTTCTGTCGAGACCCACAAGACATTCTTGCAGGTGTAACTTTGGGCCCACCAGTTGCTTCTTCTCCTTCCCTCTTTCTTTCTCTCCTGAAAACATTGAAGTGAGAGTGACAAAATTATAGACCAAACCTGGAACGGGTGCTAATTTAAGTACTTTTTAAAATTAAGGAATCACTGGCAAATTTTGCCACTTTATAACAAATAACAATTTTCTCGGAATGTTAATTGTTCTTAAACAATTAGGAAACATCAGTTTAGATAGAGGACAGAGTTCCTTAATAAGCACCTGCCCCTCACCCCTTCCACCCAGCCTGGGCAGTGGAGGGGGTTCCGTCCAGCCCAGAGGGGGATCCTTGAGAGCTTAGGTCTGGGGTCTGGCTCTTGGGCCTGAATCCCAACTCACTATTAACTAGCTGTGCAAACACGGGCAAGTCCTTTCAGCAATCTGAGCCTCGGTTTCTCATCAGGAACTACGAGCACCCACCTCATGGGGTCGTTGCGAGGATGGAATGGAATATGCTTGTGAAACAACACACCTGGCAGATTCTGAGTGCTCAGTACCTGTGAGCTGTTATGGTTATCGTGTGCAAATGTTTCTCCTGGGGCAGTAGACACTCCGGCAGGAATCCAGACGTCAAGGCCAGAGGGATTATCTTCGGTACTGGAAGGCCTTGCTAAATTCAACAAGAGGCTATCTGCTGAGTGTTATCAGAGACCTCTGCAGCTCCATAGGCTGCTTCAGTTCAACTCTCTGCTCTTGGAAACTGGAGATCAGGGACCAGGCCCTTGGAGGCTGGATTACTCCGAAGGCCCTGGGGAGTGCACAGAGCTGACGTCGAGTTAAACAGAGAAAATGTTTCCCGGCTGGCGCCCTCCCCATCACCGCATCGCAGAGGGTGTTGAGAACTATCCCAGCAGGCCCCAACTTTCTGGGAACTCTGCGGTGACCCCAGCCTGCAAGTTCTAGTCAGGCCACTGACAGCAAGCATATTTCTAACTCCAGGGAATTAAAACTAATTTTGTTCTGAAAACACCAGGGGAGCCTCCAAGCCTTTGAAGACACTTGGGCGGTTGAGAATTCTGTGCTCAGGAATTCAGACTGTTTCTCTGCCTTCCGCACACAGTGCGCCCTCCGCAGACTCTCCTGCCTCACTGTCCAGGGTCTCTCTGGGCCCGAAAGCTGGCCTCCAACAGTCTCCCTGCCCCCACCACCGCTCTGCCCGGATTCTCTGCTTTTTAAAGCATGAAAGAGACAAGGCTGTTAAATCTCTTTTTTTCCCTCATTGCGTTTTTCCTCCCTCACATTCCTAAAATGCTCTCCTTCATCTCTGCGATCTGTGAGTGGCCAGCCTCTGTTACTTCTGTTTACATTGCGGAAATTGGAGACTGGGAAGAATTGATAAGAAAGAAACACTGGGAGGAAAGAGGAGCTAACACCCTAATTAGATGGTAACGTTTGGCTGGTGGGAAACAGTGCTGAAGTGCGAGACATATTTCCCCAGAAACGCTGCCGAGTAATTATTTACCATTTTTCCTTCATGATCATTCATTCAACATCATTCATGTTATAATTGTGCACGCTTGTTCCTGCTCCACTTTAATAGTAGTGTGTAATTTTCCTCAGTGGGCATGGCTGGGTTTGTTTTGCTTTGTTTACAAGGGAGTTTGGGTTTGTTCTTGTAGAAAAAAAACTGTTGCTTCGCTTATTATGTACACGGGAAAGAGACAGGACAAAATCAAAGATTTCCCAACATGAGTGACTCAAGAGCAGTTTTAGAGAAAGGTTTTCTGCGAGTGGCACCTGGCAGGGATGAGCAAGACGAGGCGAGTGCCCCCAAAAGAATGGCTCAGCCAGGCTTTCTGAAAACTGGGAATAAGAGCATTCCTGCTCTCCAGGCCTGGAGGTGTCCTGCCAGCTGAAAGCTCTCCTTCGCCACCAGGAAGCCAAGACAGGAGTCGCCCAACGCACAGAAGGGCCTTCTCGTCAGAATGCCTGCATGCATGCGACTTGGGCAGGGTGGGGTCCCTGGGGCCGTGTCGATAATGTGACACTTTCTGGAGGCTGAGGCAGGTTCTGGAAACTGATCGTCTGCTACAACTTTCTCACTGATCAGCGTGAAATTAGAGCAGTTGATTTTTAGTGCAGTCTTCCTGAATTTAGGATCAAAGAACTGACAGGACATGGTCTCAAGATCCATGAGAAAAGGCCTGGGCAGCTCTTGGTTTCTCCACTGATTCCGCTTCTCCGAAGCCCAGCGCCACGCCGCACACCCTCTCTGAGTCCCACACCACAAGAGGGCTTCTCAGCAATACTGACTTCCCAGGACTCCAGCAACGGCCCTTCCCTCCCTTTGCCTCTGGTAGCTCCTTTGCCATGGGTACAGACCACGCTTCCCCCCGGAGCCATCCACAGAAGCATCCCCCAGAAAAGACCCCCAGGAAACAGACACCTCTGCAGCGTCAGGGGCTCCGAAGGCCGCAGAGTCCTCTAACTAGAGGTGGAAACCCACCCTTCTTTCTGATGAGCGCTCTGCACTGTCTTTTGCCCAAATACAATGGTCCTCGTTAGCTTTCACTGGGGCTTTGAACTCCACACAAAACCTTCCCTCCGCTAACTGCCTGGCGCTGGGGGCCCTGGGGGCCTCGGGGGCCCGACCGCCCTCAGCATCTTCTTTGTGGTCTATTTTTAAGGTGTTTATAATGGAGCATTTTTTCTACTCCAAACTCCCCCTGGGTGAGTGAAATCTCAGTCTGGGAGGAGATTGTGTGGCTTTCCAAACACCAACAGCTCGGTTTCAATGTCTGAGAGTAAACCAAGTTGCTTCTGAGCAGGACCAGTCTTTGGCCCTTGGAGGGTGGGGACAGAGAACTGGGAGAAACGCCGACACCCCTGTGTACCAGCAGGCAATCTGCAAGGCTGCAGGAACCAGGCTGCCAACTCGGGCTCGCTGGTGCCCCTTCTCCCTCGGACCCAACTCACCTGCAAGCCATGTTCCAAAAGATCATTGGGAAGTGAACCCACTCAAATGCAAAAACTTCTACCCCTCAGAAGCAATGTTTCAGCCGTCCCATGGGCCCCGGCTAGCCCACAAAATTTGATTTCGTCCCTGGATTGCCGGCCTCTCACACTAATGATGATAACGTGTGTGTTAAGCCTCCGAATGGGCCAGCTCCAGAGGGAGGGGGAGCCAGACCCCTCCAGACAAGGTGAGCATGAGGGCGTGCAGAGGGGGCACTGTCTTCAGTTAACCCTCTCCCCTCCATCTCTGTGCCCTTCTCTCCCTGGGGACCAGATCCTGAACTCCAGCCAGGAAGCCCACCCCACAGCACCTCATCCTCAGGGGACAGGGTCAGACAGGCCTGCCCGCGCTTCCATCCCGAGGCCCCCACTCTACCTCCCTGCTAATCTCTGCTGCCTGTGCCCAGGCCCGGGCCTGTCTGATGAGCAGGTGCAGAGGCCAGGGCTCCGGCTGAGCACCCTCGAAGGGAGAAGGGCAGCAGGTACAGACGCCTGGCCTGGCCCCACCCGGCTGCACAGCAGACAGCAGCCACGTCGCTTCGCCTCCAGGAAGTTTCTTCTTCTACCAAATGAAGGCCTCGGAGCCCTAGACCATGTCATAAGATCTCCTAGGCAGGCGTGTGGGTTTTTGAGTAGAAAATATTCATGAACCCAAATGAATATCTACCTCATAGACTTTCGGGCAGTGTCACGAGGCGTGATGAAAACACACACGGTTTACAAGAAGCCATTGGAAGCCACTTGCCCACATCCTCTCTCCTAAGGGGTCCCAGATTTCCAGTCTTCCCTTTTCCCACCCCACACATTCTGAAGGCCTTTCCCTGATGGCTCTTATATCAAGAGGGCCAGAGCTTCCTCAGCAGATGAGGCAAAATCAGAGTGGCCATTTGTAAATCCGTGTGTTGGTGAAGCCGGGACCTCATGTGTTCTGGGAACCCCCCCAAGTCCCTGAGCCCCAAGCCTGCACCCCGCTGAGGAAGCCCACCTCCCGGTGGCCCAGCCGGGACACGCCCTGCAGGTAGGATGAGTACGATCCCGCAAGATTGAGACCTCTTAAGGGCAACACAGATCAGCCACTATGTGTGAGAGGCCAGGAGCTCCTTGTGCATTATATTGTCTCAATTCTCTCATCAAGCCCTTGTCAAAGTGAGTAAACTATGTGTAAAGAGATCACAATTGTACAGTATCTCCAAGGGGCCACGGGGAACTCCCAGTATTTTCTCTAGAGCTGCCCCTACTGTATTTTAAGCAAACCCCAGACGGAGAAGAAGGTGATAGTTCATGATACAATTAAATTCTTTACTTTATAACAGATTTTCTCTAGATTTGCTTTTGGTAGGAAAGTGTATACAATGTGTGCTTGATATTTATTTCATAAGTGAATGCTTATCATTGCACATACAGGCAACTTTTCAATAACTTACTATCCCCAAAAGCAAAGCAAGGTGTCCCTACAAGGATAATGGAGCATAATTTAAAAAGTAGCAATGTCTCACTTAAAAAAATCTCACCAGAGATTAAACTGGTACCCAGTGGCAGCCCCATTTCTACACCATGAGGGAGCAATCCGCCCATGGGGCCAAGTGTATGTGACCCTTAGACTAAGGCATATGCAGGCTGTGGACTGTGCAGCTTTCTTCCTTCCTCCTCCTCCTTTCCCTCCTCCAGTCGACCGCCTGGAAGACAAGGGAGAATGTAAAACTGTTGGTGTCATGGGGAAAGAGACTGATGGTGTGCCCCAATCTGCTGTTTGGAACTGGCTTGTCGGTCCTTCTCAAAGCTCTCAGTAACATCATGGCACCTGCGTGCGTTCACCACGCGGCTCTCTGCCCTACACCAGGCCACAGGCTGCACAGTCAGAATGTCTCAAGCGTGGTTTCCGTCACCCTAAGGCAAGGGATCTATCTAGTTCAGTGATTCTCAACCAGGGGTGATTTCGGTAACACCTGGAGACATTCCTGGTGGTCACAGCAGGAGAGGGGTCTATTGGCATTTAGTGGGCAGAAGCCAGGGATGCTGCCAAATATCCTCCAACGCAGAGGGTACCCCCCTAAAGCAAAGGATCACCTGCTCTAGTTGAGGACGTGAGGCAGGGGGAACATAGCTGATCCCAAAGGGAACGAAGTCAGACACTCTGTAAATAGATGTCCTATTATGAGAGTTGCAGAGGCTAGGGGGAAAGGCACACAGATTCCAAGGGCTGCTGCAGCCTCAGTTTCCACTTCTGTGGAATAAGAGGCTTAGAGGTTGTGCTTACAAACTACCACTGATGCGCTGTTTCGACCCCTTCCTCTCTTAGACAAAAATCTCCTTCTACTCTCAGAGTTTAAATTAGGAATATTTGGTGGTGTGATCATGTATGTTTAAAACCAAACAGAAATTTCCTGTTCCCCAGCACAAAATAAAATTCGAGTTTATAAAAGGGCCTGTAAAATCTCATAATCAAGCCCATTAGCCAAGCTAAATGCTCCACTTTGATTTTGTGGTGTTTAGCTTTCTTTTCTTAGTACCACTTCATTAGCACGCTTTTAATGGATGCTCTTCCAGCTTGCTTCTTGAAATTGCTGAAAAAGAAAACACACGACTTTAAAGTACAAGATACAACAGAAATATCCCTCCCGCTTTCAATATGGAGGCTCAGGGAGTGCAGAGAATGTCGGGGGGCACAAGGAAAGAGAGCATGGCCCCAGATACCATGCCTTGCTGGAGCGTTGGTATCGCCTACCGCATTTCTGCTCCCTGGCCTCGTTGCCAGTGGCCTCGCTAATTTCCAGCTCTTTGCTGCTTCAGACGACCAGATTTTCTTGATTAATAACAAAAGGTTTTGTTGGGATCAGAGCTGTTTCCCACCATCTCTATGCAAACCCCAGCAACACAAACCGCGTACATTAGCATTTCAAGGCACCTCCTATTACGGACAGCAAGAAAAGCCCCTCTTGGTGGGTAAGATCCATTTTGTCCCCTCTTGTGACATCTGTTCTAACTTTTAAAGCCAGAAAGGAAACTAGATAATGCCAGAGTCCTTTGATTTACAGCACTTGCCCTTGGACACTGCGGAGCTCTGAAAGCATGAAGCCTATCTGGACATACGGAGGCAAGAATCCACAAATTCCGTTCACAGGAGAACTCCAAAAGTCATTCTGAACTTGTGGTTCGAACTTTTAATTGTCTTTTTCGTGATTTCTTAATTGCATTTTCAATTACTTCTCAACTTCACGGAACTGAATATGTTACACTTCAATTTTTTGGGGGGGTGGGTGGGGAATGTAAATGTTTATTACTGTATATGCTATTGTATTTCATCTCTAATTCCCCCAAAGCTAATTTTGCTTTAGTGAAGTGAGGAAATCGAAGCAAATCCGTTTAGACAACTGAAATATGTATACAAATGCGGAGGGAAAGCCCCACAAGTGATAGGCTATAAAGGAAGAGACAAGAAGCAGCCCGTCAGATCTCTGCCCCCTCCCACCATCTGCGCTGCAAGCCCTGGGGTCCCTTACAGTGGTCATCCCCAAACAAAGCGGAAGGCAGATTCCAGCCGGTTTCCCATTCACTATTCATTCCGGGTCCATCCGCTCCGTATGCATTCAGCCAACTGCCGTCTTGAATCGGGGCCCTCTCCCAGGATTGACATGGTAATGAAGTCCTGGTGCAGCTCCATGAAAAGACCGCCCTAGGTACGCCCCTCTCGGACAAACCCACCCTTTTCACCCCATTCAGGCTCGAAAATTATCTCATAACATTACAACATCTGTGCACAGGGCGCCTGCCTTTCGGAGCCGGGCGTTTATCACGCAGCGGTGCCGCCCATGCCGGCTCCCAGGGTGGGGCCGCTGCCGCTATTGGGGCCGGAGCCCACCGGCGGCTCCCTCCCCTTCCCGCAGGCTTGGTGCTGCCCAGCGGCTTCGCCCGGAGGTGCGGGGGACCGGACGCTCAGCACAGGAATTTCTGTTTGATCATTTTCAGGTGTTAAAGGTGGGCGCAGAGTTAAACTATGTCACGCGAATTGCTGTCAGAGACCTTATAATTAGTCCAGCAAGGAAAGCCAGACAAAATATGTGTGTGGGGGGTGGGGGTGGGGAGTTAGCTAATGAATTTTGCTCAGGCTCTCGCAAATGACATTTGCTCAACTAATAAGTGTATTTGAACTTTATTTAAACTGGCCCAGGTCAATAAAATCTAAGGGGAAGCAGTGAGGTTGGGGGAATTTATGGGAAGGCTGCACCATCTGCAACTTATATGTGTTCTGCCCCGATACAATGATTTCATTTAATTTGATTTGACATTTAAGAGCCCTTTTTGGAAGGAAAAATGAATATTTCTACATTCTATTTGCAATAACCTCACCTGACTCTGCACATAGCCAAGAAGAATAAATGTCACGTTCGTTGCAAACAGTTGTGGGCCATCCTGGAGAGGGCCGGCCTGCGGTGGCTGTTCCCGTGGCACACCCGAGGGCCCATTTGGGCTCGGAACGCTCAGGCTTGTTTTGTTTGCTTCCCTGTGTTCAAATTCAAGTGATGGTTTGGATAAAATGTTCTTGACCACTTGTGAGGTGGATTTTTGGCTGCCACCCGGGCTGCACAGAGTGGCTCTTTGAGACAGGCATCCAGGAGCCATGTGGTCATCGCAGGGCAGCAGAGAGACGGGGCCAGTGTGACCCCAGCTTTTTGTGAGTACCCATTCCCTCTTTCAATGACTTTCTAAAGCTTTTACGTCAAGACTGAACTGTTCTGGCATCACAGGACCTGGAAATGCCCCCCTGGCAGGTATTTTTCCTTCGGTCATCTTTGGAAAAGCAACTCTGTGCCTGCTGACCTCCAGGAGCTGCAGCTCAGGGAACAGAAACTGGGGATTAGATCATGTCTCTAGGGCTCTAACAAGAACACAGGGGACGAGACCCACAGGATGGACATCAGAAAAGTCTCCTGCATGGCTCTCCTCCTCTCGGCCCTCCAGTCACAACCCGGGCTCAGCCCCTCCACACGGCTGACCTGGGAAGCTGCAGCAGCCTCCTCATTCAACCCCTGAGCCCACCCCGCCAATCCAGCCTCCCCCTCCCAGCCCAGCCCGCCTGCCAAAGCAGCACTGGGCAGACTCGCTGCACCTTGAGTCCCGAAGGGGTCCCACTGGGGTGGGGTGCAGCCAGGCGAGAACCAGGGTTCTGAAGCGTAGGTCTGATTGCGGCATCTCCCATGCTCAGTGGTTCTCCAGAGATGCCCCACTGCCCCAGAGCCCTTCCGAAACGGGACCCACCCCTTCTCTGAGCTTATCTCCCATCCCCCACAAAGTCCTTAGAACCGGACCCTGTCCTGGACCCTGAGCTCTCAAGGGTCCCACTCCAACCCTCACCAGGCTGATCTCTTCCCCACAGGCCTATGAGTCCGTTATGGGTTGAATTGTTCCCCCTCAAAATCCTTACTTTGGAGTCCTAACCCCCAGGACCTCAGAGGGGGACCTTATTTGGGGATGGAGTCTTTGCAGAGGGGATCAAGCTAAAACGAGGTGCCCTATCCAATATGACTGGTGTTGTCCTTATAAAAAGGGGGAAATTTGGACACCGACAAGCACACACGGGGGAAACGCCAGGTGAACATCTACAAACCAAGGAGAGAGGCTGGAAGAGACTCTCCCTCACAGGCCTCCGAAGGAACCAGCCCTGCTGACACCTTGACTTGGACTTCTGGCCTCCAGAACTGTGAGACGATGCATTTCTGTTGTTCGAGCCCCCTGGTCTGTGGTGTGGCACTTTATTACAGCATCCTGGCACACCACTGCAGGGTCTGTAGGGCTGGGAGGGGTCAGCCCTGGAGCAAGCCATGCCTCAACTTCTAACCACGCTCTGGATGCTTAAGACCCCAAAAATCCCTGCCTAAAGCACTGACCCCACTTCCAGGGCCTGAGCAAACCTCCTCCCCAGCTGCATCCTCCCAGCGGGGACCACATCACCCATACGCACATCCCAAGGCCAAAGACCAGCTCTTTGTGGGTTGTGGGGAAGCAGCTTGGGTTCCAGGGCTGGAGGGTCCACAGGCCACTTGCAAGGCCCTTCAGGATGCCAGACAGACCCAGAGGTGGGAAGAAGACTGTCACCCAGGGACCTCTGCTGCCCCCTTGCCCTGCGCCCCACGTGTGTCAGAAGTGGGCCTGCCCCCCTTTCACCTCGTGCTCCCATCATGACAGTCACCCTCTTCCTCAGCACAAGAGCGTCCGGGGCAGCGGGGGTGGGGGGGTGGGCAGGGAACGTCAGCCCCCTTCCCAGGCCTCAGAGGCTCGCCCCAGGATGACAGGAAGCTATGGATCTAGGAGAATATCCTCATTCCTTGATTTTCCCAACAACCTCTCTCCCCAGGTTTATTACTTAATCCGGACTTGCTTTCTCTGATACCATAGCCATGTCCTCAGGCACACGACCCTTTCAAAGGCCCCATGCTGGTCACAGGTGTGTTGAAGAGGCCTCTGAGCTGCTCAGGCAGTCAGCAGGTTGGGGGCCAAGCTGCCCCTCAGCGTGTGACCGGGGCCAGCACAAGCCTCCAGCGGGCTGCCCCCATAGAGTCTTCATGACCACACGCTCCTTAGAGGCGAGCCTCCCTTGTCGGGGGGCCTCTACCCCCGGCAGCAGGTTCTGGGGCCTGAGAGCTGTCTCTCAGCCTCCTCTGAGGTCTCAAGGGGCACTGGGCTTCAGCCAACAAGAGACTCACTCGGGCAGGAACCCCTAACCCTGAGGCCCCCGCCTTCCATCATGGCAGGGCCTGTCCTCCCGCGGCCCCACACGGGCCTGCCGGCCCCAACCCCACCAACAGGCCCCACAGAAGCAACAAGGCACAGGGTACCTGCCGTTTCCTACCCTGAGGTGGGTCCAGGACTCCCAGGTGTGGCTCCTCTGGCTGTCATCCCAGAGTGAACGCGTGGCCCCCATGGTGAAAGCCGCAGGGCCTTGGTGACAGAGGGTCTCCCAGTGCCTGGGCTCCTTCTGGAATCATGGGGTCAGTCTCCTGTGCCCAGCCCCTGCTCCTCCCTCCACCCCGCCTGCCTCAGGAATCTCACAGTTTGTGTTTCTGCCGGCAGAAGCCTCACTCATCACAGATCCACTTTCACTAGGGCGAGTCACTTGCTGGCCCCCAAGGAGGACGGGGGTCCGTCGCACTGTAGACAGCCCGTAAAGAAACTCAGGGGAGACGACCAGATGATGAGAGAGGCCACGGAGAGAGGCCACACGCAGGAGAGCGAGCGCCCCGCCGGCGACCAGCGCCAAGGCCTCAGGGAGGGCATCCGGGACCCCCATCAGGGTGCCCCCAATTCCAGACCCACAGAACTGTGCCCAGTAACACGGCTGCTGTTCCAGGCTGTTCTGCTGGGGTGCTGTGTTGCACAGTGCTGGGCGACCGCACCACCTTTATCCAGACCCAGGTCATTTCTGGGATTCTAATTTACCAGTGTTTGTGTTTTTGTTTTTTGCTTTCCCCATTTTATGACCTCCTAATTCATCGCTCGCTGCTTTGCCAGAAGTCCAGCTCGTAATAGCCAAACAGTCTGTGCACTGCAGTCTCATTACAAAACCTATTTATCTTCCTTAAATATCCCAGAGCAGTAAAACTAAAAATATTATCAAGTTGTTTTGGCTGGAGCTACCAATAGCCTTTCCACAGCATTGAGCTTCCTCATTTCTTTGACCTGAGTTTAAAGGAAAAAATATATGTATAGATCACTCTGAAGATCTCCTTTTTGGAACAGCATCACGTAACCATGACGTTTCTTCTTCCTGTCAATCTCTTCTCCCGTCTGGGACATTCAGTGCCCCAGGATGTCTCCTCATTCCCCAGCCACCTTACTGCCCCACAGGGTCCCCTGCCTTCCCTGAAGGCCCCTCCCTCCTACCCAGTTATACCTGTGGTTTGACAGCACAATTCTATCTCTTAGTCAATCAAACCCCTAGCTGGCCAGCAAGTGTTTGTCGAATGAGCTCAGCGTGGTGGGCGCCCTCCCACATACCTCCCCTAGCCCCTTCCTCCACCCTCCCCATCCAGCCACAGGACTTCCTGTTATGACATTCTCAGTCTTCCAAATTCCTGCACTGCCGAGTGTAAGCACCTCTCCCACCCTGGCCCCACCCCACAAGCCGCCAGCCAGAGACTGCAGGTCACCAGACCTGTGGAAGGGTCCCGCGGCTACAGGAACAGAGGAAAGGATTCACACTTGGCCAGTTACTTTTTTCAAACTCACAGTTTATTAATACTCAGAAAAACCATCTTAGCACCCAATTATTCCATTTTAATCATTTAGTGGGTGCCCACCAACCACATACTAAGAAAACCATGCAAGGCATGAATAAATAAAGCTTGGTGCCTGACCTTGAAGAGGTCCCCATCTGGTGAGGAAGGTAGAGGTGGACATGGGGGAAACTTACACACAGGGAGAGCAGGGCTAGAGCCCAGGTGAGCCCAGGTGAGCACAGGTGAGCGCAGGTGTCGTGGGAGCGTGAGGGGCGGGGGATTCTCCAAGGGTGGCAGAAACTAGAAAGGCTTAATAACAAAGGGCACACTTTCACAGGCCCTTGAAGGGTGAGACTTTGCCAGATAGAGAAGGAGAAGGGGGTCCAGGCGGAGGGCCCAGCGGAGGCCTGAGTGAGCCTGTCTCTTTACCTCCATCAATGAATCTGTGCTAAGGTGACGCCGATAGCTAATGGCTCCGTGGGTCAGCCCAGGGCCAGGACTAGGGCGAGGGTTTCAGAGCAGTGCGGACTTGAGTGCAGAATTGAAGGGGATGTCAAAAAACTCAGTGGTCAAGATAAATCATGTCTTAATGCAGGACTGGAGAAATCAAAATTAATGCAAAAGTCCATGGTGAACAAAATACCAAATTTTTAAATAAAAACGGGATCAGTATTACTGATTTCTTCTTTTGCTTCTGCTCATTTTCACTGTTAAAATGCAACTTTTCAAGTGTTCGCAGCTATGATATTTGTGCCCTTGTTTTTACCATAAGTCCCTTTACTTTATTTCTGGGGAAAATGAGAGACAGAAAAAAATACATGCCAAAAGCTCATTCGTTCCTGGCTCGGTCTCCAGCAAACTCTCCTGTCTATAAATTCCCTCCACCTTTTGGAAAATCAAACCATTTTTTTAGGGGGCAAACCCTGTGGCAGAGTGGTTAAGTTTGCACGCTCTGCTTTGCCGGCCCAGGGTTTGCAGGTTCAAATCCTAGGGGCAGACCTACACCCCGCTTGTCAGGCCATGCTGTGGCAGCATCCCACATAGAGAAACTAGAATGACTTACAACTAGGGAATACAACTATGCACTGGGGCTTTGGGGAGAGAAAAAAAAATAAAGAGGAAGATTGGCAACAGATGTTAGCTCAGAACCAATCTCCCTCACCAAAAAAAAAGAAAGAGTGGGGCGGACAAGAAGTTTCTGGGATGGACGAAGAGGGGTCTTCTTTAAAAAAAACATTTTTGACTAAATACTTCAGTTCAAGGGTTGGAAGCTTTCCTTCACATTGAATACTGTTCACCACCCTTTTCCTCTGTTACCCAACGAACAAGTCCAGTGTACACGCCAAAGGCTTAAAGTTGGCTCCTGCCCTGGGGGAAGTGTGTGCATCCTGCCGGAAGCTGCAGAGCCGTGCAGGAAGTTGCAATTACCAGGAGGGCTGGGCTTCTGCAGAAGCTGAACAGCGCTGGCCTGGATATACCAGGGCTTATCAAAAGAAGGTAGATGGGGCGAATCTGGTAATTAATAGGATTGTAGGTTTCAAAGGAAAAGGGAGGAGGCGACGGCAGCTTTGTTGGTGCTCAGCACTTTCCCAAAATCACAGAAACAGGATAAGCAGCCACTGGGCAGGTCCACCAAAGGGGTGCTTCCTGTGGCCACTTTGAGCCTGTGCCCAGAGGCCCTCCGGCTATGCAGCTCTTCTAGCTGCCACAGCAGCCTTTCTCCCATGCCCTGGGCCCTCCTTTGCAGCCTCCCAACATTTACCGGTTCGGTCAAACACACTTTCTCTCCTATCATTACTGATTCCTCAACTTTTCAAGAGAATTATCATTTTGAATGAAGTTTCTTACTCTTGGATCCCAGCCAAGAAGTGAACTTGAACTTATTTTCAGAGCTTAAGGAAGATTTTGAAATTTCTCTTGTAGGTTCCAATTTCAACGAATTTTAAACAAAACTTACTACAAGCAACTAAATATTTAGAATGCATATTTCAGTAAAAGTGAATCAATTTAGCTCTGCAGGCCTGACAACACCACACGGAGCAGGACAGGGTTGCAGAAAGCCAGCCCGCACCGAGGTCTATGCGGAGCAAGGATGGCGACGCGTCTGTCTGCTCTTACCGGGTGTTCTTAGAGACCCGAGCAACAGCCGCCGTGCCTGGTCACACGTGTGAGCTGATTTGCTTTCAGAACCACCAGCCAACCCATGGGAGCCAGGAGCCCGGGCTCTCCATTCAGAGCCTCCAATGCCCACTGAAGCGGAACATAAAGGGAAAACTCAGAGGAGAGGGTTTCTCCCTTCCATGACCCTGACAGAGACCCAATTGTAGCCTGCAGGGCTGGATGGGAAGACTTAGACAAAAATCACAGATCCCGGAGGACGAAAGGTCACCCTCCATTTCCACGGCCTGGTGGAAAGCCTGCTCACCTCGGAGGCAAGAGAGCTGCTCTGGAATCCTTCAACATGCCTGCTGTGTCTCTGAGGTCCGCCCTGAGCCTCCGTGTCCTCTCTGGGACAAGGGCTGAGGCTGACGGAGCACGGTGACATGCCCTCCCTCCCGCCTTGGCTCACGGCAAACCTGTTCCCTGACCATTTCCTCTTCTTCTGCTCCCTCCAGGGAGCCCTCCCCTCAGCCCCCAGGATCTCTCTGAGGAGGGAATCCTGCCTTGTTACCCACCTGCTTCAACATTCCCACTGGCCGCGCATGGAAGCATGTCCTGCCAGGAGCGCCACTGCCCTCGGGGTCAACTTCACACTCCCGAGTCCTCCGGGATGCTGCCTGAGGTCCCACCTTAATGCTGATCGGAACAGGGGCGGGGGGCTCCTCAATGCCCCCACTGTCGCCCCTGCCCCTCTTCTCTCTGCTTGAATCCCCTACCCTGCCCTCAGCCGCTGGAGGGAAAACAACAGTGCCCACCTCTGGAGGAGGGAGCACAAAGGGATGCCCGCTAAGGCACTGAGACAGCCCCTGGCCTGGTGAGCGCCACCTGTGACCTATCAGCCACAGGATTGTTATAACTGCCCTCCACACCTACTGTCTTCTAAGGCCATCTCCCCAGGAGGGCTGGGCTCCCAAGCCCCACGCTCCCCAGGTTGGGTGAGCCCCCTGCTCTGGGCTTCCCAGCACCCCAGGCTTGCCTCCCTCCTAGAACTCAGCACAGTGATTGCAGCATACTTGCTGGTTCATCTACCTCGCCTACAGATTGGCATCTTCACCTCTGCCTCCCTGTGTTCCTATTGTAGTAGTTGCTGCACACTGATGCTCAAGTTGAATGAAGGAATGAATAAGTGAATGAACCACACATCTCTCCCACAGTGGGCGCACAGGTGTCAGGCTATGGTTGAGTCTCTTCTTAAGGTATCTGACAATGACCGTAACTCAGCAGCATGCTCCCCTGGGCTCGGAGGCTCTGAGTATCACGAGAATTACTCTCTATCCAACTGCGTGCTCTCTGCCACGGCCTTCACTCACCCACCTTCAACCCAAAGCTGAGCGAGGCTCGGATCCGGTGCGGCAGCTCCTTTAGACTCTGTCCACCGCCACCACGGAACACTGGATTCTCACCATGTCTTAGTCCTGAAGATTCCCGTCAGCCTGTTCGCAAAACAGAAGGGCTCAGTTTTCTCTGCAGATGATGTCTTGAGCTTCCCCTTCAGAAAGAAAGATTGGGTCTGAATTTCCCAGTCATGGTTCAGCTGGGCCTCTTTGCTTTGTGACCTAGTTCATTTCCTTTAAGTCTAGAAAGAATAGTGACATGGGCCGAAATGTCTTATGACAGTACTGCCCTGCCACGCTTCCTTCCTTGCATTGAAGCTGAGTGGTTTTGTGTAGAAGACGAGATGAGCAGGCTGACAGTTTTCATAATCCTTGATAACCACTCGAAGATGGTCCTCAACCATCCAGGACCTCCCCCCAATTAAATAACCTCAAGTCCTTAATCTTTCTTCAAAAGGATCATGAACTCAGCAAGAGGAGAGAGACACTGGGATATTGAGAAGGAGAGGAAGGAGCCAGCTCTGTCCTGACTGGAGGTGGAGGCAGACCCAGTAGGATTGGTGGGAAGAGGGGTTTTATACGTAAAAGAAGGAGCTAACATTCGGATTTCATTCCAGTGCAAATTTCAGCGGCACTTCCCTCTTGAGGAAAATTCCCAACTTCCTGATCAATCATAGACTAGCCCTGAAAGTGTTGATTTTCATTAGGTGAAAAATCAGAAATTTCAAGCCATCATAGGAGGGTTCCTCGGGAATAAACTTGTAAAGGAGTGACATTAAAACTAATGAAACTGGAAATGTATTTACCCCTCCCTTTTGAAATGACAGTGATAACATTCCAAATTAAAGAGATTTCTGAAAGTGTGGTACCTTTGGGCAATATAACAGGGGAAGATATTCTGCAGAAGCTCGGTCATCTGTCAATTCACACGGTACCTGTATCCTGGCCAGGTTGTGGTTTCCACTTGCCTTGGGAAATGTGTAAGTCAATAGCCATGATGACAAGCTAACTTCTACATCCTTTAGTCTCCAAACGTCAATCAATTAAAGCAACAAGGTACTAGCTGATGTTTGCACTTTTCTCTCCCTGCTTTTTGGGTACCACAAGTCCAGAGTGGCTGTGTGTGCCTCCCCACTCAGGCCCTCCTATTGCCCAAAGGCACCATGTAGCCAGCAGAGAGGCATGGAGTAGGAGAACAGCAGGCTCCCAGTACTCTGGCCTCATTTGTGTAGAACAGACTGGCTGGAGGGAGACCAGAAACTCTCCAGAACGTGTAACTGAGCACCTGCTGTGTCCTTACGTACCAACTGCCGTCCTCCATGCCAAACTGTGCCTTATGTCTAATTCCACTTACCCTTCACCACGGGGCCTCAGAAGTCACCCTTTCTGGTGTGCACAGACAATAGTGAGCTTGGAGACAACGTTTTATAACAATTGAGCATTTGGTTTTTGCTTGGTTGCAACATGTCAGTGGAAATCCGTCATAGCTGCCCTCAACAGTTCACGGGCAGATGACCACACTGCACAGAGGCCCAGGGCAGCCAGATTCATGCCTGCTTACGCTGCTGCCCTTGGTGGTCTCACAAATGTCCTCCTTTGGAGAATAAATTATGTGGTGACCCTAGTCCTGACACCGTTGCCTAGAAATCTGAACGCCTGTGTTGGGGGCGGGGGAATGCGTGTGTTCCACGTGTGAGTGTCCGCCTGTGTGGCCTTGCTCGTGAGCTCTCTGGAGGAGAGCAGAGACGGGGCCTCTTGGTTCTTTATTTCTCAGCATGGCACATGCTGTGGCGAGTGGACATTGAATGCAAATTTCCCCTTTGCCCAAGAATTGGGCAAAAAACAAAGAAAAAGGGAGCTATGTACCCCAAATTCTCAGGAAGCCTCCAACAATTGGGGTGGACCTCCTTGGAGGTGGCTTAACCACTCTTTTTGCTCCCCAGCACCCTGCGCCCGTCTCCTGGCAGCTTGCAGAAGGAACCCGAGGAAGGGGCGGGTCAGCCCTGGGGCCCACGGCGATCCCCTCCCGGGAAGGCCCCTCCTGCCCTCAGCTCTGAGAGCATCCATGCCTGAGAGCCAGGCACCCTGAGGCAGCAGGGAAGAGAATGGCTGAGATGGCAGGCTCCAGACCTCTGGTTCTCAACCATCACTTTCAAAACAACACACAGTGACCTTCAGGCCTCCTTTCTGGCAATAGTATTTTGTAAGTCCACGAACAAGACAAATTAAATGTCCAGGCCTCACAAGATCACCACCACCACCACCACCGGGATTCTGGGCAGCGTCCACCACTCAGGCCGTGGGCTTTCACCTGGTGCTCTGGCTGCTTTTCTTCCCCCAACCAGACGCTCATAATGCCATCTCCTAATTCAGTCAGGTGTGCCTGGCCAGAAGCCCAGGGGAACAAGGCAGTGGTTGACGGGCGTATAGCTAGAACCACTGATGGGCCCTCAGTAACCTTTCTTCCAAAGTCTGGTCCCCCCTGGTCCCCAGTGGTTTTGTTGACATTTGGTTTTAAGCTATGTGTGACAAACTCTCTTTCCTCTGAGTCTCAGATGTAACCATGTTGGGGCATTGACATGCCCATGTCAAAATCTGAGGCCAAGGGGGAAGCTGCGAGAGGAGCAGCGATGGATTTTCACCACGGTTCCTTCCCGGCCCAGTGGCTCTCCCACTTGGCCTTGGAGGGCTTGTCAGGACAGACCTCTGGGCGCCCTCCCCAGGGCTTCTGGTTCCTGAGGTCAGGGGTGAGGCCTGAGAAATTGCACTCCTGACAAGATCCCGTGATGCTGATGTCATGGACCACACTTTGAGAGTCACTGCCGTCATGCATGGAGACAACAGGTAATTCCAGCTCCTGGTCACTGCTCCACCCGGTCTATAATGAAACCTCCCCTGCCGGGGGCCACCACAGTCCCTCTGCTGAAGCATCTCACAGAAGGGGGCCAGGTAGCAGCCCAGCCCAGGATAGCCCTGGTGGGCTGTAAGGGCGAGGCTGGGGGCAGGGGAGGGAGAAGAGGTGATGCGAGTCAGCCTGAAGGACCCAGGAACATTTTAGAGGAAGCAACATCTGAGACTAAAGGACAAAGAAAACCAGGCCATGAAGGGGGAGATAAAGGGAGTCCCAGGGAGCAGGACCAACGCGAGCAAACCTCCACACAGGGCACGAGAGAACTCAGTGTCCTGGGGAAAGGCAGCATGTATGGCCAGAGCATCTGTGAGAAGAGCAGATGGTACAGCTGAGGCTGGACAGCGGGCCAGGGTAGAACCCGCCGGACCTTCAGGTAAGTCAGTCTGGATGTCATGCAGAGGGCAGGGGCAGCATCTTGGCTGCCCGCTGTCGGCAGGTGGACCTAAGAGGCATCAGAGGGGAAGGGCCAACTTCTGGTCCTGGGCCAGGGCTGCAGTGTCTTCCCAGAGGGACCAGGGATCTGGGACTGAGGCGGGGAGTCTGTATGTGGCAGGGGTGGGAGGGTGGGGGGGTCTTCGTTTGGGCTGCTATAACGACATACCATAGACTGGGTGACTTAGATGACAAACATTTATTTCTCACAGTTCTGGGGGCTGGAAGTCCATGATCACGGCACCAGCAGTGTCTAGTGAAAGCTCTGTCTGGTTTGCAGCCAGCTGGCTACTTCCTCACATAGGGGGCAGAGAGGAAGGCTCTCTGGTCTCTTCTTATAAGGACACTAATCCCAACAAGGGGACCCCACTCTCATGACCTCATCTAACCTAATCACCTCCCAAAGGCCCCACCTCCAAATACCATCACTTTGGGGTTAGGGTTTCCCGTATGAATTTTCTGGGGACACAAACATTCAGTCCACAGCAGGGAAGGCAGAAGAGAAATCAGAGCTGGCATTTACTTCTGTTTCCAAAGGGCTGCACAGAGGAAAGAAAACACTATTACTTAAGAAAAATCGCGACATCTTTGAGAAGTCCTGCGCTGGCTTTCCTCTATCCAGTGATGATGCTGTTTCTGGTATGCAGCAGAGGAGTACTGTCAGTTAAAAATTAAGCAACAAAACAAAACTCAGACCATGTGAGGGTCACGCTATTTAAGAAAGCAGTCAAGGGGCTGGCCCCGTGGCCGAGTGGTTAAGTTCACGTGCTCTGCTGCAGGCGGCCCAGTGTTTCATTGGTTCGAATCCTGGGCGCGGACATGGCACTGCTCATCAAACCACGCTGAGGCGGCGTCCCACAGGCCACAACTAGAAGGACCCACAACGAAGAATATACAACTATGTACCCGGGGGCTTTAGGAAGAAAAAGGAAAAAATAAAATCTTTAAAAAAAAAAAAAGAAAGAAAGCAGTCAAGCACTGGTTTGCTCGTGATCTCTACAGGATCCAATCCATTCATAAATGGTGACACAGGCTGTGCTCTGCTTGGACGTCTTGCCCTTCCACGTCAGCGCCACATTCAACCTTTCCTTCTACTTCAGATTCCTTGCTCAGCCAAACGTTTACAACACACCCGCGAACCTTCTCATGGCCCCATTCCCGCTGATTTGGGGGGTGCTGGAGGCACCGTCTCTTATTTTAGAATGAGAGTCAGTGAATAGACTTTGATGGAGAGAATTTTTCATTAGAGCCGACTTTTCGGGTGCATCTTCATTCCTTCCTCACGTGCTCTGTGCCAAGCACTGCTGAAGGTTCTGAGGTACAGGGGTGCAAAGGATGAACAAGGCCCTGCGCTCCGGGAGATTATTATAGGAGAACATTCCGAGTGTATTAGGTGCTGCATAGAGACCAGAACAGGCTGGCGGGAGACAGAAGGACTGCTCGAAGGTCCCCTGACCCATCCGCCTCAGAATGTTCCATACTGCTCCCTTAGGACCGGGAGACACCCCTCAAAACCTCCCCACTTACAAATCTCTGTTTCTCAGTCCTTACTCCCAGGCCCTTCAAACGTTCAGCAGAGTCAAGACATTAAAACAAAACAAAAAAAACCCTCTTCCAGTCTTCAAGCTCCACTTTATGACCTAAAAAGCAAAATCTTTCTCAAGCATAACAAGCTACTTCAGCTGAAGAAAACACCAAACTCTAAAAGGCGAGGAATCCAGTGTATGTTCTTTGTCACGTGAACACCGAATACCGAGAAACCATCCCGGGCCGAGGAGGCCAGTCCAAACCAGCTGCTTCAAAGAGGCTGTTCTTTAACTGAAGGCTTAACACAATGACCCTAGAAACGCGGCCCAGGGAAAATAGCCAGGGAGCTCGAACCGCTTTCCAAGGAGAAGCGCCAGAATGGCCCTCACCACAGGATTCGCAGCATTCAAATCCCATTTGTAGAGACTGCCAAGTGTCAGTGGCCGCGATGTCCTTTTTAAACAGCCATTCTTCCGTGCCACTTAAAAAGAAGCTAAAGGTTCACTAAACTTTTAAAAATTTGGAATAGCCTGTACCTTTCCCGGAGAAACAAATGAGGCTGACACAGCCATGGTGGCAATTACATCAAACCCTGGAGCGGGCTCCTCTTGGCTGTTCCATGTCTCACCCAAGAAGGAGACTCTCCGTCAGCCCCACCGACACAGAAGCCCCCCAGGTGACGGCGTCTTCATCCTCCCAGGCCGCCCTCTGAGCAACTGCTCTTCATTTTTGGTTCCAGGGAGGAAACGGCTCTTTCTGCTTGTCCTCCGCCTCCTTGAGCTGGTCTCTGCACTTTGGGTGTGAGGAAATCTGGGCCTTTCTTCCTCCTGGTGTGTTTCATTTCCAATGATTTTGCTAAACAGCGTGCATGTTTCCCATATGTCGGTTGTGTGGCAAAATACCCCGGCTCCCCTAAAAAGTTGGGTTGCTGAGTCATGCTGAGTCACTGCCTCAGAGAGTCCTGGGGGAGGGCATCAAAAGCAGCCAGGCAGACGCGGGGCCATAGCCGGCCTTCCTGAGGGACGGAGGAGTCGCCAGCAGAGCTGGGAGAGTCAGGCCAGGGTTCCACAAGCGGCTGAAGCACCGAGCTCTTACAAAACAGCAACGTCATGGTAATACTGTATTTACGGGAACTTTGCCTCCAGAGGAGAACGAGCTGAGGTGGAGCCAGAGCAATGAACAGGACCAAAGACTCTTGTGGATAGAAATGGCATTAAATGAAAAAGAAAAGCAGAACTTTATCACTATCAAAACGCAAAGATCGCTTAAATTTGGTTTTTAAAAAAATTTGTCGTTTGTTCTCTCTAATGTTACATGGTTTACATTCAAAAGTTAAGGAACTAATTTACTTTGATTGTAAATCATCATGTTTTTAAATGGAACATGGGTAAGCTTGAGCGGTTCATTCTTGTCCTTCCTTCGATGTTCCCAAAAGTCAGAACCTCCACTGTTGGATGAAATGGCCGCTGCCAATCACCATCTGGCCATAAGAATCACCTGAGGAATCTTATCTAAAATGGAGGGTCCGTAGTCACATTTCTACCTCTGAGGAGAGTTTCTTAAAGCATGATCCAAGGATTGCCCAGGAATCTTGTGAAAAAAATGTGAAGTCTTTGGCTCTATTCCTCACCCCACCCCCAAATTCTTATGGGATAGGTGGGGGTGGTACAAATGCATATTTTCTAGAAGCTTCCAGATCATTCTAGTCAGGTTTTCCCTGGCAGTGCTTTCAAGAACAGAATAGCAAAGTCTCATCACTGCGAGAGGACCCTCAATTCTTGAGCAGACATGGGAATGTTGCTTAGGGTTTTTGTTACTCTGCTCCACTTGAGAAAAATGGTCCTATTTTCCCCATATTTGACTAAAAGAAGAGATTGTATCCATCATCCCTGGCTTTGCTTCCTCATCCTGACACTTAGTGGCTCTGTGGCCTCAGAATTGTTACTTAACCTCCCTGAGTCTTAGCTTCTGACTACCCTAAAATGGAGCCCCTAAAGCTGTAGCTGCTTCCCTTGGGCTGTTGTCAGGATTGGGTGCACACCCTCGTGTAGGCCTCGCGCGTGCCTGACCCTCTCCTCCTTTACTGTCATCAGTTCCAAGCGATGTGAGCAGAGACTCACTTTCTTCAAGTCTCTGCTCCAATGTCACCTTCTCAATGCAGCCTCGCAGGACCACCCTATTCAGAACCGTCCCTCCATCCTTGCTCCTGGCACTGCTCCGTCCCTCCCTGCTTTGTTGCCATAGCCTTCATCATCTAATAACTGACGTGATTTACTCACCAATTTTTGTTTCTTTGTGTCTCTCGCTAGAATGTAACATCCTGGTGGTCGGGGATTTTTGTCAGTTTTGTTCACTGATGATCCCGAAGTTCCTAGAAGAGCCCCTGGCAGAACAGTGGATGTTCGGCAAACGCTCACTGGGCAGACGGATGGAGGAATGGATGGATGGACGGACGGACAGACGGATGGACTGACGCCTGCCTTTGACCTCTATTGTGTCTGTGCTACCGTTCATACTGGCTGCAATTTCCGAGCGTGGAAAACCTGTGTTCTTTCCCAGCCTGAGGTAAGCGCTGACTGCTCACAAGTTGGTAACTTCCTTCTTTAAAACCCACTTTGTTGTTTGACTCCTGACATGTTTTCATCAGATGTTTGCGTGTTCATTAACTCACGTAAACGTTAATGAAAGAACTATGGAAACAGCTTCCTACACGTTTCCTCTTGCTTTCATTTGGGTATAATTACATGAACACACAATATGCCATATATGCCGACGGAGCGATCTCCTTTACTGGCCTTCTAAACGACAGTTCCTCGCCCGGAAGACACTCAAATAGCTGATTTGTACATTTCCCTCTCTACTCCCAATCCGTTCTGCTTTCTGCACAATTCAAGGGTCCTCAAGTAAGACAAAGATATCAAAGCCCCCTCCCCACGACATGGCGCCCAACCATATCCATTCCCACCTCAGGGCAGCCTGGGAACTCATTCATACCTTTGAAGGTGTTTGTGAAATGTAAAGGGTATTCCAAAATGGTTATTTCCTCCTTTGCTGCTTCCTTCTCACAACTATTCGTATATTTATAAATACTCAGTGCTGCTGAACACAATGGTGGTTTCTGGATTCTCTTTGTCCTACCCAAGTCTACCATCCCACCCCTCAAACTCTTGCTCTCTCTCCTCACCCATAGGAAACAGCTCTGCAACAGGCTTTTGTGTCCCCATGGTAGGAGAGGAGTTTGCAGGCGAAAGGTCACTGTGAGAGACTGGCCGGCAGGCTCTCAGTCAGTTTCATTTTCTCCCTGGTCACGGTCGAGACTAGATTTCCCAGACTCCCTGCAGGTAGGTGTGGCCAACTCACTGGTTCCAGCCCAGTGGTTCTCAGCCAGGGCGATTTTGCCCCCAGGCGACATCTAGCAATGCCTGGAGACGTCTTTGGGTGTCACAATTGGAAGAGAGGAGAGAGGGCTGTCAGAAACTAGTGGGCAGAGGCCAGGGAACAACCCGCTCAGGACAGCCCCACAACAAAGAACCCTCCAGCCCAAAATGTCAGCAGTGCTGAGGGTGAGAAACCCTGTTCTGACCAATGGAACATGAGCCCAAGTTCTGGCAGCCAGCTCCAGGCCCGACCCATAAAAGCCACCCAGTACGTCTGCACGGGCTTCTCCATGCTCTCTCCCCTCTTTGGGCTCAACTAGATGAGCCGGACACCTGGATGCTCACAGTGAATATGGCAGAGCCCCGAAGATGGGAAGAGCCCTTGTCCCGGAGTCACCACTTGGAGAAGAGCTGCCTGCCAATCACCAGCATGCACTTCGGACTTTGAGTGAGAACAAAGTTCTAGCATGTGGACGTGATTCCATGTTTCTGGGTTGGCTTGTTACAGCCATTGGCACTGGCTTCTCTAACTCAGTCACAGGTACGTTTGTGTCTTTGCTTCAATAGATGCTCCAGTGCACGGAGCTTGTTACAATGCAGGTTCCGATGCCGTAGGTCTGGGCTACAGCCTGAGTCCGCATTTCTCAGGGTGCCCACGCTGCTGGTTCTCAGACCACACTTTGAGGAGTCAGCTTCAGAGTTTAAATGCTCCTGACCCGTCTGCCATCTGATTTGAGCCGGCGCATGCAGGTGGAGGAGCTGGGAACCCTGGGGTCACAGTGAGTCACCTGAGGGCAGGCTGCACTCAGGCATGCAGATGCTCCAGGAGCACAAAGAAAAAGGAGCCCCCCCCCCCCCCCCGCCCCCAAGGCCAAGGCTCAGGCTCAGGGAGGGTCAAGTGGTGCCAGCCATCAGCTCCAACCTCCTCCCACGTGCTCGCCGCCCCACACACACACAACAGCAGCAACCAAAAGAACCTAAACCCTTTATTGCAAGAGCTTTGCCCTTCTGCCTTTCTATTGTGGCGCCTCCCTGGGAATGCAGGGTTCACGACTTCAAAGCAGTACTTAATGCACTGTAATTGCATCAGCCCCCTCTTGACTCCTTTCTCGGGACCAGAAATGACCACACTGGGATAGTGTCATGGGGGCTTTTTGGCAGCTGCCAAGAGCTTCTGCCTGCGGGGCTCCCAGCCCCCTTTTTCTGTCGTCAACCTTCGCAGTCTTCACGCCAGCGGTGTCTTCCACAGGGTAAACAGTATAGCAGGAGGCCCTGGAGTCAAATCAACGAGGCAATGGGATAAACAGCCTTGTCCTAACTAGAAAGCATAATCGCCACACACTCAAACTCTTGATGTCCCAAAGAAAAAGTGTCAAAATTACCTTAAAGTCTTGATGACATGAAGTGACGCCTCTGAGATGTTTCTATGATACAGTATCTGGAAGCACCAGATGCTCTTATTCCCTCACTAGGAAGCTGTGTGGTCCACACATGGCTACCCTCCTCAATCGCTCAGCTCTCCCATCCTCTACAGGGCCCCGGAGTCAGTCAGGCCATTTATCCTACTTGGTTTGGGTTCAAAAAATATACTCATCACGTATGGTTATAAATTCTATACCTTGGAGGAAAGTTGGTAGGGGTTCTGACTGCTTTGAAAAAACACCCACGCTATATACCTGAGTATGTACTACACACTAGGACATCAAATAAAACATGTATTTCTTTCAAAATAAAGGTACTTTTGTTGAATATGGGAATGTTTATTTTAAGCATTATAAATGATTTGTTCTTATAAAACTTTCAGGGGGACAAAAACCCAAATAAGCTATCAAGGATTATAACTACAATGCATGCACAAGATCATACTTAGAAACTCCGAATCACTCTGCCCTCCCCTTCAGTTATCAATGCAACAGACCACTCTGAAACTCAGCGGCTCCAGACAACAATTTCTTCTCTCACAGTCTTGGTGCTTGGACTCCAGTGGGCAGTCTCCTTTGGGGCCTCTTACATAGCGGCTGTCGGTTGGTGGTTGGGATGGGGTCATCTTAAGGCTTTTCTGGGCTGGACATCCAAGGTATCTTCTTAACTCACAATCAAGTGCTTAGCTGGGATGTCTGGGGAAACTGGGGCCGGCCCCACCCTTATTCCTGTCTGTGTGGCCTCTTCACATGGAGAACTTGGACTTCCTCACAGCACGGTGATGTCACAGAGGTCCAGATTTCTTCCATGGTGATTGTAAGAGAGAAGCCAAGAAGCCAAAATGAAAACTAAAAAGCTTCTTCTGACCTAACTTGGGAAGTCACACAGCTTCATGTCCCCTGCAATCTGCTGGGTGCACAGGGCTGGCCCATGTCCAGTCTGGGAGGGGCTGACACACAGCATGAACACTGGGAAGCTTGGTCCAGTGGCGAGCATCCTTCGAAAGTAGCAACCTCAGAAGCTACCAGAGACCTGTCAGCCAAAGAGAAGGGCAAGCTACACAATCGGCAGGGCCTAGTGCAAAGTGGAAATGCAAGATCGCTAGTTCAAAAAGCATGAAAAAACATATTTCCTTTCTTCCACAGTCTCTCTCTCTCTCAACCTGTCATGGTGTTTTTTCAGTCTGCTATTTAATGGTACGCTGTCTTGGGCACAAGGATACTCGGGCAAATAAAGACACAGGTTCCCAGAGCCCTGTCCCTCACTTCAGCATGAAGGGCACACTCACCCACTGTGACCGTGCCTGCCCCCACACCCAGGCACCCGCAGGGGACAGAAGAGTAGTGATGGATGGACAAGGCAGGGCAGGGGACAGGGGTACAGGAGGCAAGACCTTGTCCCAGGGAGGCAGGGAGGTGGGACCGCATATGGGCCAGGCTTCCAGCCCCCAGCACATGCTCCATTGTCCCATCGATGTTGCTCACAAAACACAACTGAAAGACAAAATTATTAAGAATTTCAAGATAGCATCTATAGAGCATTCAACCCTAAGCATGCGGCTCCCTCTGAACATGGGGTCCCTTCTGAGCTTGGGGCCCCACCTGTGCTGGGGGCCCCATCTGAGCTCAGGACCCCACACAACTGCACAGATTGCTTGCCCATGGAGTGGGCACTGCCAAGGAGTGATGGCAGAGGAGGAGCAGGCGACTGCAATAGCAGCACAAGTAGGACTCGTGCCATGGGAAGATAAAAGATTCCTCTAGCTCCCCTAGCTGGCAAGGACCCAAAACATGCTAGTGGAATGAATCAGACTTGGTCTAAAAGAATTCTAACCAACCCTTCCAGCCAAAAGTGAGGACAACAATTGTCTATGCCATGGATTTTACAACCATCAGGCTTAAGAGTGTCTCTACACACCTGCTGTCAAGGCAAGCTTGAGCTTGCTAAGATGACAGTGAAATAATACTTTTAAAATCCAAGACTTGATGAAATAAGGTATATGTGAAAGTGCTTGATAAATTCAAACAATATAGAAATGTGAATAGTTTCCTTTAAACAGATTTCACTGCTCTATGTTTTCTATTTTATCTAACAAGAAACATAGAAAATTCCAGTTCCAGACAAGATGGAGTAGATGTACTTCTCCCTAATCCTCCTGCTAAGCAGAGCTAAAAACTCTGGACATTAGATATAAAACAGACATCAGAAGACTCTGAAAGATGGAGAGAGGAAGGCAGACAGGCCAGCAACTGTGGGGCCTGAGGAATGACATGGTGGTGTTTTCTCTGGGTTTTCTTTGTGCTTCGTATATCCTGGACCAGATGCTGGAGACGTGGGTACCCAGAAATGGCAATGGACATGGACAAAGGACCAGGAAAGAGGCAGCCTGGCAGGAAAGGGAACTTCAGACAACGACCATCCTATTCTAACCAAGCACCACAGAGAAACTGTGGCCCCAACTCCACCGCCATCAGCAAAGGGCCAGTAGAGAGCCCAGACTCCACCTTCACCTGCTGTCATGAGGCGCCCCTGTCTCAGCCTCCCTTGACAATAGGATGGTGTCAGAGAAGGTGGGGTGGGGAGCAGAAGCATTCATCCCTGCTCGTTGGCAAGGAGTCCCCTCAACAGCGTCAGTAGAGACCACGTGGGAGCCTGACTTCCACCCCTACCCACTGGTAACCAGGCACTGCCCTCCCTCCCCACTGGGTGGTCTCAGAGAAGGCTGAGTGAGAATCTGGGACATTTGCCACTTCCAGAGGTAAGAGGCCTCTACCCCACGGTGTCAGCGGAGGCCACCTGGGGAGCAGTAAGGGGGCACCTCTACCCCTCTCAGCCAGGGTGGTGTCAATGGAGCCCTGCTCTAATAGAAGAGTTAAACAAGATCCAGAATCACATAACAGAATATCCCAAATGTCCAGGTTTCAATCAAAAGTTTCACTCTCATCATACCAAGAATCAGGAAAAGCTCAACTCAAATGAGAAAAGACAATGAACAGCTGCCAACACCTAGTTGACATGATGTTGGAAGTAACTAATAAGGATTTTACAGCAGCCATCAAAAGACTCTTTCAACAAGCAATACAAACATGCTCAAAAAGAAAATCTCAGCAAATAAATAGAAGATATAAAGAAGAACTAAATGGAAATTTTAGAACTGAAAAATACAATAGCCAAAGCAAAAAAATTACTAGATGGGCTCAAAAGGAAAATGGAGAGGGGAGAGGAGATAATCACTGAACCTGAAGGTAGAACAGAAATTCCCAATCTGAACAACAGAGAGAAAGTAAAACAAAGAAGGAAAAAGGACGCAGCCTCACCGACCCGTGGGACTACAACAAAAGATCGAACATTCGTGTTGCCAGGGTCCTGGAAGGAAAGAGAAAGTGGGAGGGGCTGAAAAAGTCTGTGAAGAAATAACGGTGGAAACTTTTTCCAAATGTAGGAAAAAACTGAATACAGAGTCAAGAAACTGGGAGAGGCACAATCAGAAAAACACAAAGAAATTCACACAAAAATACATCACAGGCAAATTCCTGAAAACTAAAGATGAATAAAGTGGGGAGCAAGCAGCAGCACCCCACCTACACAGGAAAAAGCAACTCAAAGGACAGCAGATTTCTCGTCAGAAACCATGGCGGCCAGAGGGAAGTGGCACAACATGTCAAATGCTGAGAGAACAGAACTGCCAACCCAGAATTCTAGATCCAGCAAAAATACCCTTCAGGAATCAAGAGGGGAATGAGACCTTCTCGGGTGCAGGCAAACTATGAGGACTTGTCACCAGCAGACCTACCCTAAAAGAATGTCCAAAGGATGTTCTTGAAACAGAAAAGAAATGATGAAAGAAACAATACTGGAACATCAAGAAGGAAGAAAGAAGGAGGGAAAAAGTAAAACTGGCATTAAAGATAATAGACTTTCCTGTCCTCTTGAGTTTTCTAGAAACCAATGTATGGGTCCTCAAGAGATCCAAGATGGTTCACTCTCACCCAGTAGGCAAACTGCACCAATGCAGGGTTGATTTAAGAGGCCAGTTGTTACCTGAAGTGTCTCAGCTGTGGTCCCTGAACTACTTGCATCAGCATCTCCACAAGATGCTTGTTGAAAGGGCTGTTTGCTGGGCTGCTCACCAAATGCACTGAACCAGAACTGCTAGAGGTGGGCCCCAGGCTTTGGCGTGTGGAGGTGATTCTTACATATGGGAAGGTTTGAAAAGTCCTCAGATCCTAGTTAACCTTTTGTTAATAAAGGGTGAAGCTCAGTCATTCAGTGTTAACTTCTGAGAAAGGTGAGAACAAAGTGTTTACAAATTCCTGGCTCTGGGCAATCCAGCCCTTAGGACTGGAACAAATTTCAAGGTAAGAAAGTATTCAGCACCAACCTGGTGTGCAGGTCACACACCTCTGCATCACCACAGGGATGATGAATTCTAGGGAGTATGGGCCCACAGAGGATTCTGTCATCCATCTGTGCCTCAGTTTCTTCCTCAGTAAAATGGGGACAGCGTCTGCCTTTCCTAACTGATGGGGTCAAAGTAAAGAGGACAGGTGAGCTGTGACCAGGCTTGTATAGGATTAGTTATTCCCACCCACTGTGAATGTTTAACCTACCCTGAAAGAGGGACACCCTGTTGCCGTTTTTCGCTTGAAATGGAATGTCTCTGTGTTCTTCACACAGACTCTGGGGAAAGCAGGCATGGTTAAAATAAAATTCACTGGGAAGACGGCAGGACCTCCACAGAACTGACCACAGATGCCCAGGGGCTGCTCCTCCAGAGAAGTCCCTACAGGTCAGGGTCCCCAACACTCACCTCCCTGAGGACTCAGCCCTAGGTCCTGAACTCTCCCCGCAGACAGAGTGGCTGGGGGCTTACAGAACCCTCCTGCGATTTCCCTCTAATTGGGAAGGAGGAGGTCTGTACATTGTCATAGAGGAGCAGGGAAGAATCTGGGGGTGAAAGCCTTAAAAACGTGTGGGCAGGGATGTGGAAGAGAAGGGTGTCAAACTATGTTAAAAACAAAAGTCTCTCCACCAGCAAACCTGAGAGGGCAGAGATTAGAACGACCCGCACGGGCGCTGCCTGGGTGCCACCAGCGCCAGGGGTGACGGGCAGCGCCCGCCTCCCGGCTCAGGAAGGAGCAGTGCCCAGAGGGCCACGGGCACAGGACGCATGTCCGAGTCCGGCCGAGCCCCTGACCAGGCGGGCGGGACAGGGCGGCGGGTGGCCGCCGGGCCGAGGGCGCACGTGGTGCGGGAAGGGCGGGTTCCTCCCCACTGAAGTCATGGACTTGGCGCCCGGCGTCGAAGCCTCCGCGCAAACGTGGCTTCGGCCAAAAAGAGGGGGGGGGAAGTGCACAATGTGTTTCTTGTTAGGGCCTTGCAAGCCGGGACTTCGGGTTTTGCTTTTGGTGCCGCATTATAATATTAAGATGCAGTTTGATTCCGGACAAGCCCGCCCTTGGCACAGCCCGGAGAGGGCTGCTGCGGATTCCCACGGACTCCGTGGCCAGACTGGGCGGCCTGGGCGCTGCGCTCGGCCACGGGGGGCGCACGGCGGGCGGCGGCGGGGGTCCCCGCGGTGACCCGGGCTCCCCGGCGGGGGCGGGACCCCGCGATGCGCGCCTCGGGGCGGCGCAGACTCGGCGACGCCAGCCCCGCGCCCGCCAGCTCGCGGGCGGCCCGGGATTGTTTTCCAAGACCTTATCTCTCCCTCAAGTTAATTTTCTTTTTTAATTTGGTGACCGGAACAAAAGTCACAGGAAAATCCTTTGTGAAAGCCAAACACGGCCACAAATCGAGGCACTTCACAGCATTTGTAACTAAATATTTGCAGTGCTGGTAGTTAAATCGGCGCCTCGGCCAGACTTCCCAAACTTTGCTTCTTTGAACGGAGCTGAAAGGTGATCTCCCTACAAGGAGATCAGACGGGTGAAAGCAATTGGATTTGCACGGCATTTTTCCCCGTGCCCTGAGATCTCTGGGCAAACAGGACGCGCGCGCGAATCCTAGAAGGAATTAGGGCCCGGATCGTGGCGGGGGGGGGGTGGGAGGCGGGATGACTGGGAAGCCATTATGGTGGCTGAAGCGCTTTGTTAGTGCCATTTATTAGCTGTGTGCGACAAGGAGAAGAGGTTAGGCAGGCCTTCAAAAATACCCGAAAGGAGAAAAATAAACATCCCCTTGTTTGCTTTTTGTGGCTTTGCTCATTTTCTTCCCCTCTTGTCGCCCCTCATCTAAGGCTGTTTTAAACCCAAATTCGGTTATCTGGTTTCAGGGCAAGGGCTCCCTCTTGCCAAGGTATTAGATAAACAAGTAAAGCAAAAACTCCAATCCTTATGTAATCCAGATGCTGTTTCCTCGAAAACCACAACAAACTCCGCTAAACCAGATAACAGGATTGAGAGCAGTCGTGCCCCCGCCCCCTCCCCCCGTTTTTAGGGCCAGCAGAGGACATCCACCGTTCAGGAACTCCTCTCCAGGAGAGATGATAAATAATAGCTGCTAACACTCTAAACTGCAGACGAGCGCCCTTGAGGGATCCGGATGCCGTAAACTGTCCGGGAATGTTGGCATCTGGTTCTTAAAATGGAACTTTCCCCAGAGATAAAGCCGAAACCTAGGAGGCGTCTGCGTCCGCGGGCTGACTTGGAAGTTTCTGGCCTCTTGACGTTCTCAGTGGAAAACGCAGATTGGAAAAGGGCTCAGTCCGCCAGGCTTTGTAGTGGTAACGAGGACGCAGACGCGGGGCCGCTGGGCGCAGAAGATCCGAGCAGCGGGACCGGCGGCACATCCTCCCGCCCAACCCCGCGGGTAGTAGGGTCTGGAAAAATCTGACGGTTTTTAGTGCAACCTCCAAGGGTGCTGAGGAGGAAGGCAGGCGTCTGTGGGGGACGGGGATGAGGGCCCTTCAAAGGTATTTTTAGGAGTCTGACATCAAATTCATCCCCACGAGGACCTCGAGGATCCAAAGGAATAAATCAATCTCGCTAAGATAGTGACCTCCTCCCCATCAGCCCTTCCCTCGCGCCAGCCCCACCCTGAACGCCTCGGTTGCAAAAACAAATAAAATAAAGGAAAACCTTTTGCTTTGGCAACCTCTAAGCCATACTATGCCTCTTTCTGCAAAAGGAAGGTTTCTTTCTTCTCCCTCTCCTGGCTTTTTTTCTTCTCCTCCCGCCCGCCCCTTTTCTTTTCTTCTCGGCCCTCCTGCCTTCCCCCAAAGCGCTCGAAACTTAAGACGTGCGGCGGCTGCAGGTGCGCGCGGGCCGGGCGGCTGGGCCGGGGCGAGCCTGGGACCGCCGGGCCTCGCCGGCATTGATCAGCTGGGCGCGCGCGCTGAGTGACGGCGCGGTTGCCATGGCAGCCGCCTGAGCGGCGCCGCGAGGACAAGGCTGCAGGGCGGCGTGAATGGGCGGCGTCACGCGCCTGGCGCCAGAGAGTCTGCTCCGGGGCTCCGGCTCCGGCCCCGCCGCGGCCTGGCCCGCGCGCCGCCGCCGCCGCCGCCGCCGCTGCCAATTCATCACCTGTCAGGGATCACTCGGGGGGTCACGGGCGGAATGGACACAGCTGTGAGAACAAAACCAGGGGGAAGAAAGGCGAGCGCTCGCAATTGCGCCAGATGTGCAGGGGGGACCTCGCGCCGCCCCCGCCCCCCGCGGGCTCCTCCCGCCCCCGCGCTGCATCACGCGGGGGTTGCACGGGCGGCCCGGCGCTGCTTCTCATTACCGCGAGGGGCCGGACGCGCTGGGAGCCGCTGGCCGGCTGGGATGGAGCCTGAGCGCGTGAGCGAGCCCTGGAACCAGGTTCGGGGAACTTCCAGGGCTGGCGTGTGGCTTTAAATGGGGGGACGGTATCTCCACCTCCCGCCGGAAGCCCTTCACACCTTCCCACCACCCACGGGTCTAGCAAATCCAGGGCCTTTTCTGCAGCTGGGACCATTTGAACTTTAGAGGCCTCAAATGCAAACCCACGGAGACACCAATTGACAGATTTTTTCAGTGCCTTGTAACCTACCCCGAAATGCTCCAGCGTGGTTTTCCCCATGAAAACATAATTTTAAAGGTAGTTTCGTATTGGGATTGCTGAGACAGACATACTAGTAACTCATGCCTTTTTTAAATCATTAACTTATACAGCCTCATAATCCCCTTAAAATGATCTTTAGATGGATGTAAAACTGGGTAGCGTCCCAATCGAAGCGAATTCAACAATCAGGCAGACTGGACTGACATGGCAGCTAAGGAAAGAAACACTAGCAAACTTTCACCATATTTAGCAATTTGACTACATCAGGGTACAAAAATGATCATGGGAGAAGGCACTGCCTTAATCAACTTTGCAAGAGTGTAAAGTAATACCGAGCAACGCTCATTACGAACCAGCCCCGAGCCTGGCTGTTGGGATAATGAGGCTGGCACGGATGTTAACATACGGTGTCCTTGGAAAAAGCGAGGAATGCGTCAGTATCACAGAGCTGCAATGTCCAAGAATCACAAGTAATAATTTGAGAATCCCAAAGATGTTTGTTTACGTTGGCTATTATTGTAAAATAGTCAAAGTATAACATCATGAACCAAAATAGTGTCAAAACAAAATCTGTTCCACTGTGGCACGTATGTGACAGAAACACATGCACACAAAGTACAAGAGGCTCGAACTGTGGGGGACTCGGGTATTAAATCTTTCCAGACTTAATATCGGAGGAGAGGTTGTTCATCGAACGCTGTGAGGAAGAGAGTTGCAGGCGGCGTTTACAGGGCCTTCGGCCCTCCGCAGATTTTTCTGCCGGACGACAGGAAACCATCCGCCTCCATCCTCCAAACTGAAGTGGCTGGATTTTCTGAAAGTGACATCTACCTCAGTACCACCTCCTCTGCCTCCTTCAACGGCAGCCCCGGGGCAGGGACAAGGCTGCAGTCAGAGACCGGCTGGCCCACCAGCTGAGGAATTAATCATTAATTGAAGGAAAAAATACTGTCTCCCCATTAGCAAGCATTGCTTTTCCTCCAGTTCTGCCCCCTTCCTCTTTCTTAATTACAAAGGAGGCGGAGATTGAGACAAAAAGTAAACAGGATACTTGCAAATATTACGTTTTCTGAGATTTTCCAGTTTACTGTATTCTAGAGGAATATGATTTTCAAAACCCGTAACTAATTTAACATGGTCTTCAGTTAAGCTAGAATTTTGTGTGAATTCACTGAAAAGTATTTTAGTAAATAGCTGCCAACTTTTTTTTAGAGGACAGGAATGAGTTCTTAAAGATTTACAGCAAAACAAACCAAAAAACCTAGAGCTGCATACAGTACTAGTGCTGAAAAGATTCCAAACCTCATACATGACAGAATTTTTTTAATGATGTCCATGGATGGCAGGGCAGCTAACTCTCACAAAGCTTTAAAAGTACTGTAGGTGCTGGAATGTGACACCAGAAATCACGATTTGTGCATAATTAATCACATTATTTTGCCACCTACAGACGCTCCAGGGCATAGACCCGCATCCTCTCAAGGGCCGTGCATGGAAATACAGTTCCAATATGCAAATTCTCCTAATGATTTCCCATTAATAAGATCATTGTAATACTCCTGCCCTGTTCCAGAAAGGGAACCCTGGAAGTGCCCTGCTTCTCACAGCTTCTTAGATACCAGCACGACTTCCAATAAGTACTCATTTTACTGAGTTGACAACGATGTTGCCGGGTTGCCCAGGTTGCAAGATCCCGCACTAAACCCGCCGTTGAATGCGCGCGTGGGTGTTTTTTTTTTTTAATACATATATAGCCTTTCTTTAAATTAAGAGACCAAACTCACTCTACAAACGTCACTTGTCAATGGCAAATTTATTTGCATTTTCCTTTTCTTCAGAAATGCTTTCTATCTTGATGACATTCCGTGGGTCCCAGTGAACGGTGGCTTTCTCTCTGCGGTGCTGAACTGGCCCGGGATTGTAGGACTGCTGAAAGCTCCAAGGTGTGGAAAGCTTCGGCGGGGAACACCTAGGGCGAGGGTCCTGCCTTGCCATTGGAGTTGGAATTAAGATGCTCGTTTAGATTCCTGCGGTCTCCCCCTCCCCGCTGACCCCTCGCTCTCTTCGCCTCCCCCTCCGCTCCCTCCCCTCCCTCCCCTCCCTCCCCTCCCGCCGGGCGCTTACTGTACACTATTTACCACCCCAGCTGGGCTCGCGCCCGCCCCGCCCACCCCGCGGTGATTGGCTGAGAACGCGGAAGGACCGAGCGCTCGCCCCGCGCCCGTGCCCGCCAATGGGGGCGCCCGGCCGGCCTGATGGACGCGCCGCTTTCCACCAATGAGGACGCAGGGAAGCTGGATCGTGTGGCCCCGGCTAGTGCGTATAAAAGCTGCCCCGCCGGGCTCCCGGCTTCATTCTGAACCGAGCCCGTTGCCGAGCGTTAGAAGCTTCGCAGGGCGGCGGCGGCGGCGACGGCGGCCTGAACTCCAGGGCAGCTCGCTCCCTCCGTGTCTCTCCTTCCCCGCAGTCAGCATGAAAGCCTTCAGTCCAGTGAGGTCCGTTAGGAAAAACAGCCTTTCGGACCACAGCCTGGGCATCTCCCGGAGCAAAACCCCGGTGGACGACCCGATGAGCCTGCTGTACAACATGAACGACTGCTACTCCAAGCTCAAGGAGCTGGTGCCAAGCATCCCCCAGAACAAGAAGGTGAGCAAGATGGAAATCCTGCAGCACGTCATCGACTACATCTTGGACCTGCAAATCGCCCTGGACTCGCACCCCACTATTGTCAGCCTGCATCACCAGCGACCCGGGCAGAGCCAGGCGTCCAGGACGCCGCTGACCACCCTGAACACGGACATCAGCATCCTGTCCTTGCAGGTAAGACCTGCTCCGGTGTCCCCGCTGGCTGCCGCGCACCCCAGCGATCGCCAGGGCAGCCTCTAGCAGACCCATTGTCGAGGCGGCCGTACTGGGTGACTTACAGATGAGCCAATTAACTTTATTTTGTTACAAATCTGCTGTAGATTGAGCTGTGCGTAAATTTGCTGATAAGTTCTGACATGTGAGTGCATCTGTCTTTGAGTCTGAATTGGAGCATAAACATGTTTAATGGAACTTGTGTTTATGGACTACTTTTTTAAAAAGCCCTTTCTCCTTGAGATTAACATCTTGCCTTTTATCCCCTTTCTCGCAGGCTTCTGAATTCCCTTCGGATTTAATGTCAAATGACAGCAAAGCGCTCTGTGGCTGAATAAATGGTGAGTGAGTGCTTGTGCCTCTTGGAGTGTGTGCGCGCGTGTTTTCTCATTTGTGTGTGCGAGAGTACTTGTCCTTCTGTAAAATTCTGGATTTAGTAAATGTGTGCCTCGTAGTATTACACGTAGTGTGTTGTCTACGTGTACTGGACATGAAGGGGCTTCTAGCTCCGGTTACTCAAAATCACAGAATATTTTCCTTAAAAAGTGAAATAAAATAAAATAAATGATTCCAGTGACTTACTATGAAGGTGGCGGAGGGAAATGTGCATTGGTTTCTGTAGCGGGTGTGATGCCCTGGCTGCTTTCTACTATTGCTTGGTACTAGGAGGTACTAACCTCCATGTAATTAATCTTATCGCCACAAATTCCATAGGGATCCTCCTTGCCTAAAACTATAGCCCTCTGGGATTCGACTCGCCGAGCATTGCTACCCTGTGCCTCAGACCCTGTGATGTGGGATTCCGGACTTCCCTATCTGTTAAGGAAAGGGCTGTTTTCAATCAAATAATTGTTACAAGAAGCAGACTGGCGCCTGTGAGCACTGCTGTTGGAGATCCAAAGAGAAGATTGCGTTGGGAAGTTTTTCCCTTGAGTCTCTGCTATTTTAATGTTTAATCTGCGCTGTCGAGGCCGGGAGTGTGTGTTGCATCTGGACGCCAGGGTTTGCCCAATCTCTGAGTGTTTGGTTAAATGTTCAAACTGTGGCTTCCTCTCGGCGCCAGTCTGCCCGCCTCTGCCCCTAGGTTACATTCTGCTAAACATGCCTTTCTCCCAATCTTTTGCAGGTGTTAGGACTTTTTTTTCTTTGCACAACAATAACAACAATCCACAGGATCTTTTAAGGCGCTGAACTTAATTTTCAACCATTTCACAAGGACAACAAGTTGAGTGGACCTTTTTAAAAAATGGAAGGAAAACTAAGAATGCTCATCTTGCCCAGGGTGTTCCCTGACCTGGACTGTGATCGTAGTTATTTATGAAAAAGACTTTTAAATGCCCTTTCTGCAGTTGGAAGGTTTTCTTTATATACTATTCCCACCATGGGGAGCGAAAACGTTAAAATCACAAGGAATTGCCCAGTTTAAACAGACTTTGCCTTTTTTCAAAGGTGGAGCGTGAATACCAGAAGGATCCAGTATTCAGTTACTTAAATGAAGTCTTTTGGTCAGAAATTACTTTTTTTGACTCGAGCCTACTGAATGCTGTGTATATATTTATATATAAATATATATATATTGAGTGAAACCTTGTGAACTCTTTAATTAGAGTTTTCTTGTATAGTGGCAGAGATGTATATTTCTGCGTACAAAGTGTAATGATGTACTTATTCATGCTAAACTTTTTATAAAAGTTTAGTTGTAAACTTAACCCTTTTATACAAAATAAATCAAGTGTGTTTATTGAATGGTGATTGCCTGCTTTATTTCAGAGGACCAGTGCTTTGATTTTATTATGCTATGTTATAACTGAACCCAAATAAATACAAGTTGAAATTGATGTAGACTGTATAAGATTATAATAAACCATGTCTGAAGTCAATACCTGAATTCTGAATGATTTTTCAGATCTCTCTTTCTGTCTACATTTAACCCCTTCTCCTTCATTCCTTCCGCATCCCCTTAAGCCTCGGGACTCTCGGGCAGAGAATCTCCTCGGCTGTGTGGTCAGGGCTGTAGCACTTTGGGGCAAAGGGCTGCTGCTGATTTTTAGGAGAGCTGCACCCGGGCTGCAAGGGCTATGAACACAGAAGTTTCTCTTAGTCCGTCAGGGAAAAATCAGTTCTGTGCCTTGGGGGTGGGTTTCAAACCAAGGAGTTGCTGTGACCGTGACCAGCACTCCTAGGAGCTGGATCATTCACAGTAAACGTGGAGTCTGGAAGGACTACCTGTCAGCAGGTGTCGAGACACTACTGGAGTAAATGAAACTGCTCTTTCATCAGAAGAGAAAAGGCTCCGTACAACTCAGAACATGATTTAAGGTTTAGGGGAAGGGCAAGAAGACCCTCGGTGTCATGTTTGCCCGTGGGAACTGCTGTAACATGGCCTCCGCAGGCTTCCCCTGTACTCGTCCACCTGTGCCTCACCCAGCCTCAGGGAGACAGGGCTGGCCAGGCCCACTTTCCAGAACAGGTCACTACTAAGTCGCCCTTCACCCTTGACTGCGCCCCTGGACTGCCCAGGGAAGGCAAAGGGAGGGAGAGGAGAAAGGCCTTGCAAGTCCCAGAAAAGCATCAGCCTGCTCTTTCCCCTGCAGCCCTCACTGGCAACGTGTGGACCCAGCTTTCAAACTATACTTAATAACATAGAGACGTGTTCAAAATCCATCTGTACACATGTATGTATATTACATTCTCACCGTGGAAGACGCTTCCCTAGGCGTGGGAGGTTCTGGAAGGCTGGTCCGAGGCGGACGGGAACTGGAGAAGGAAGGGGGGAGGACAGGCAGGTGCGGAGAGGTGTCTCACCTGGGGCCACTTTCTCAGGCCCAGCCGAGCAGGTGTTTGGGTGGCGCCACCGAGTCTGCCCTGGCGGCGGCGGCATTTCCGGCCCTTACGCGGAATCCATCCCCGCCGCGCTGGGCGGGGGCGGAGAGGCGGCCTCGGGCTCGCGGCAGGACCTCGCTGGGGTCCCGGCCCCAGACCCTCCCTCCTCCAGGGCGGGGGCAGGGAACCCGGCCCGGGCATCTCCGGACACCACCGGCGCCCTGCCCCGCATCCATGCGGTGGACGCTCCCCGCGCCCGCAGATGAGCACGTGCGCTGATCCGGGCGCCGTCCCCGGGGCCGTCGTTGTTGTTGATAATCATACCCCCAGCGAAGCGGGCTCTGGCTGTAGCACCTGGGCGGGCGCGCCATCCCCACGCAGGCCGCCCTTCAGACCTGTCGCCTGACGTCCCGGCCACCTGTCGTCAGCCGGCCCAGCGCCCCGCACGACAGGCCACCCTGCGCGGGCCTGGGCCCGGCGGGGCGAGAGCGGGAAGCGCGAGGTCAGGGCGCTGTCCCCCCGCCACGTCCTTCCCTCCGCGGCCGGCGGGGCGGGAGCGGGGACGGGGACACCAGCCCCTGGTCGTCCCCTGCGTCCGCCCGCAGTGACCCGCGCGTCCTCGGCTCGGATGGGCGAGGGCGTCCACCCGGAGGGCTCTCTGGCTTTCCGGGGGAAGCCGTGCGGGCAGAGCGGGGCCCTTTCGAGCACCGACAGGGTCACTGGGAGCCGGGGACCGTTTACAACGTTTGGACGGCGACCCAGAGTAGCAGCAGCGTCAAGGAAAAGAGCGCACCTTTCAGAGGGGACCGGTCGCGGCGGAGCTCGGGCCGCCCTTCCGGGTGCGGCTGGTGGAGGCCGCGCGCCACCTGGTGGCCAGCGCGAGGAAGGCGGCGCGCGCGCGGGTCCCCGTGGGCAGCGGGCTGGGGCGCCTGGGCATCTGGGGGAGAAAACCCGGGGAGAGGCGGCCTCTAGAAAATGAATGATGACGTCGTGAAAGATTACCTCCCTAGCCTGTACGGTAGTTTCCACATATAAATCTTACTTCTTCTTGACTACTTGGTAACTTAGGATCTGCCGCCAGCTCGACACTCGGCGCTGTCCTGGATTTTAATCAAAGTATCAGACATGATCCCCAGCTTGATAGAGATTATAAGTGGATTGTGGAAAAAGTGAATTGTGAAGTCAAATGAAAGCCAGAACCTTTTCCCTTCTCTTTCCTTAAGTTTCTGTTTAATTTAATTTTACTTTTTCCAAACGGCTTAACGACATTAATCGGGACCTACTACGTGGCTTTGCTGATGGGGTGACAGTGGGCGTCCTTGGCTTATGCCAGGTCTTAATGAGAATAGGTCAGAGTTTCTCCATTATGCATGGGCTGGCTCTAGGATTTTGTTGTCATATATAGTCTTTATCAGTTTTAGGAAGAACCCTTCAATTGTTAGGTATTGTTTGTTTGTTAGAATTTTAAATCATAATTTGGGGGTGAATTTGGTAAAACATTTTAACTATACTTGTTGATTTTATTTTCCTCTAGTGTCTTACACTGATTTTTCTGATGTGAGCTAATCTTGCATTTCTGCAATAAATTCTACTTGAACGTGATGTATTATTATTTTTAATACACACTTTTGGATTCTTTTACTTGGAATTTTTGAGAATGACATGGAGCTGTGGTTTCTTTTCTTGTGCTGTCCTCATCTGGTTTTGGAATCAAGGTCATACTAACCTCAAACAATAAATATGCGGGTAGTTTACACTTGGTTTTGGTTCTCAAAGCCATGGATAAATCCTCGGAGGTAGGCAGAAATGTGGTCTCTCTATTCTACAGAAACTGGACTCAGAGATGTGAAGTGAGTGACCAAAGGTGCACAGCAATCAGTGGAGAGACTAACAGTGCAGTGTTTTACTGGCATGGAGAAAGGGCTTCTGAGTAGAGGAAGAGATATAAAATTTAGTAGGAAATAGCACTCTTGTCAATGGAAAGCTGTTTCATGGCTTTTTTATTCAAGGGTAGTTATTTATGGGGCCTCCGCAGTGTGGGTGCGCAGCTTAGGACTGCCACTTCCCAGTTAGCTGACTAGCTACACACCCTTCCGATTTCTGATGCACTCTGCTACTGGAAAGGCACCTCCAGGCTCTGAGTGTCTTTCTGGATGATGGTTCTCCAGAGGCCTTGAATGTCTTTCTATTTCATCGTAAAGATAATTTGAGGCACAGGCAGCAAGATTTGCTGAGAAACTTAACAGCAAGTATTTTGTGTACTGCCCGCTACTGAAGCAGGCGCTCTGAGGAGTACCAACCTGATACTGCAAGAATGTCAGGGAACTCTGCAGAGGACATGTGGAGAGAAATCAGAAGGTGGACTCCTGGGTGAGAGTGCTGATCTCAGCAAGTCACGGGCCTTGGCCCACCGGGCATTGGAGCCAAGGTTTTGCAACCATGAGCAGCAGGACATTGAAACTGAGACCACCATGCGGGACCCTGCAATCTCAGTTAAAGCGTAGGCTAGAAAAATGTACTCCCTAGCCCAGGAAGATCATACGGAAGCTTGTCTGTCAGCCTGAACTCAGGACGGGGAAGGAATGCCTCCCTTGATAGTTCATAGCCATTGATCTGCCCTCCTGGGGAATGCCCAGTTAGTCTGGGACATTCTAATGCTGATAAGTTAACATAAACATGGGTTCCTGGCTGCTGATGCATCCTGGCGGTGGCAAATGCAAAACTTCTCTGGAGAGAGAAGCCCCCAGTACAGACCCTGCAAAATTTTCATACTTAATGGCTTGCTGAAAGTAGGTTACAATTTAAAATTTTTTAAAACCACTGGAAAACAGTTTACCATGAGGGAAAGAATCAGTAGATACAATGAGAAGAAAGATTAGAAACCACAGACCTTTAAAGGCTATAGAGTAAGAATGACGCAAATGATTAAAGAAATCAAAGAGCTAATTGAAAACATCAGAAAATCACAAGACACCATTATTGGCGCTGAAAACTCAATGAAAAGGTTAAAACCCAGATTAAAAACTACTGCAGCGCTTCTGTATGCTAACAGTGAACAATCTGAAAAGGAAATTAAGAAAATAATTCCATTTACAATAGCATCAAAAAGAATAAAATACTTAAGAACTAACTTAACCGAAGAGGTGAAAGACTCGTACAGTGGAAACTAAGAAAACATTGCTGGAAGAAATTAAAGAAGACAAATGGAAAGACATCCCATGTTCATGAATTTGAGAACTTATTATTAAAATGTCAGTACCACCAAAGCGATCTACAGATTCAAGGCAATCCTGTCAAAATCCCAATGATATTTTTTGCAGAAATAAAAAAATCTATCCCAAAATCCATATGGAATCTTAAGGGAGCCCGAATAGCTAAAACAATCTTGAAAAAGAGCAACGTTGGAGGACTCAGACTTCCCGATTTCAAAACTTACTCTAAAGCTACGGTAATCAGACAGTGCGGTACTAGCATATTGACCAATGGAATAGATTAGAGAATCCAGAAGCAAACCCTCCCATAGATGGCCAAATGATTTCCAACAAGGATGCCAAGAGCATTCGATAGAGAAAGAATAGTCTTTTCAGTATATGGTGCTGGGAAAATTGGATATCCATATGGGAAAGAATGAAGTTGGACCCTTACCTAACACCATATACAAAAATTAACTCAAAATACATCAAAGACCTAAATGTAACAGATAAAACTACAAAACTCTTAGAAGAAAACATATGGCATAAGCGTCATGACATTTGATTTGGCAATAATTTCTTGGATATGACACCAAAGCCACAAGCAACAAAAATAAAAATAGACATATTGGATTTCATGACAGTTGAAAACTTTGTGCATCAGTGGACACTATCAACAGAGTGAAAAGGCAACCTATGGAATGGGAGAATATATTTGCAAATCATATATCTGTTAAGGGATTAAGATCCAAAATATACAGAAGACTCCTAATAACAGCAACAACAAAAAAACCTGATTCAAAAATGGGCAAAAGACTTGAATGGACATTTCTCCAAAGAAGATATATGAATGGCAAATAAGCACATGAAAAGATGCTCAACATCACTAGTCATTAGGGAAAGGCAATTCAAAACCACAGTGAGATATCACTTCACATCCATTAAGATTGCTACTATCAAAAAAAACCCAGAAAGCAATAAGTCTTGGTGAGGATGTGGAGATGTTAGAACCCTTGTACACTATTAGTGAGAATGTAAAATGATACAGCCGCTATGGAAAATAGTATGGCAGGTCCTCAAAAAATTAAAAAGTAGAATTACCATATGTTCCAGCAATTCCACTCCTGGTTATATACCCAAAAGAATTGAAGTAGGTCTCAAAGAGATATTTATATGCCCATATTCATAGGAGCGTTATTCACGGTAGCTAAAAGGTGGAAGCAAACCAAGTGTCCATCATGGAAGTAGCCCAAGTGTCAATCAACAGATGAATGGAGAAGCAAAAGGTGGTCTATACACACAATGGAATATTATTCAGCTTTAAGAAGAAAGGACATTCTGATATATGCTATAACATGGGTGAAGCTTGAGGACATTATGCTAAGTGAAATAAGCCAGACACAAAAAGACAAGTGCAATATGATTATGATTATATGCGGTACTTAGAGTAGTCGAAATCATATAGACAGAAAGTAGAAAGGTGAGTGCTAGGGGCTGAGGGGAGGGGAGAAGGGGCGTTATTGTTTAATGGGTATAAAGTTTCAGTTTTGCGAGATGAAAAGAGTTCTGAAGACGGATGGTGGTGGTGGTTGCGCAACAATAGGAACGTACTTAATACACTGAACTACACGCTTAAAGATAGTTAAGATGGTAAATTTTATGTTATGTATATTTTACCACAATAAAAAAAATTTTTTTCAGGCTACTAGAGAGAAAATTAGTGAACTGGGAGATGGATCTGAGGAAATAACCCAGAAGACAGCACAGAGAAATAAAGAGATCACAAATGTGAAATCGAGGTAGATACGTAGAGGATATAATGAGACGGTCAACTCATCCAGCAGACTTTACTGAAGGGTGTGGCAATGGAGGGGAGGACGTCACAGTGAGCAAGCAACTTAACCTTGAATGTCAGAGGTGTCTAAATGTTAGACCAGCCACTAGGCAAGCTACCAGGCCACACACACATACGTCCTAAAAATTGAGAAGAAAAGTCCACCACACAAGACAGAGTTCACAGATGAAGTCGTACAATGGCCTTTAAACATACAAAAAGAAGGTCAGTTTCATTCGTGACAAGGTAAGTGCAAATGGAAACAACATGAGATCCAGTTCTCACTCACCAGAGGGACAAAAGTCTAAGAGTGACAATATTCTCTGTTGACAAGACTGTAGGGAAAACAGTCTTGTCTATTGTTCATGATAAAATGGTATGACCCCTATGCAGAGGAATTGGATGATATCTAGCAAAATTACATGCTAGGAATCTATCCCAAAGTTACACTTGCAAAAATATGAAATAATATATGCTCCAAGTTAATAGATCTGGCATTATTTTTAATAGCAAATGACTGGAAACAACCCAAATGTCCATCAGGAGGGGGCTGGTTGGAAAATCTACAACACATCCATAAGGATGTGCTATCAAGAGGAAGAGCTTTATACACTGAGGTGGGCCTTCCAGGATGTCGTGTCGAGCGAAGAGAGCATGATGCAGAGCAGTGTACGTAGCAAGCTAGCTTTCCCGTCGGAAGGAAAGTATGATACGCACATATAGATTCATATTTGTTTATATTTGCAGAGAAATAAACTGGGAGGATAAACAAAAAATCAATTAAAATGGTCATCGAGGGGGGAGGGATGGAACAAGGTGGAGACTGTGATGGAAATGTGATGTTTCTAAATGTATCTTATTATATAGTTTTGACTTGGGGGTATGTACATGTAATTTATAAATTTTAAAAAATAATGAAACAAATGGATTTCATTGTATCTCAAGTTGGTGAAAGGAATTATGCCAACTAACTTTAAAACAGAGTAGTTCTACTGTGCATTCCTGGTGGATATGTTCTAAGGACAAAATAACCGCAAAAAAACCATAAACTTCATTTAGGTGTCGTATTGTAATAAAATTGATATTGTTATTTTAAAACTATTTATATATTGTAAGATAAGCAAAGAAGTAATTATATTAATGTTATTAGGCACCAAGATTTTCAGTATGAGAGAACTGATGTAAGTATAAAGTTAAAGAAGTAATAGCCCAGAAATCTTATATTTGAACTGAAAATATCAATTTAAATTCATTTTCATCTTTTAAAAAAAGTCTTTCTAGCTTCCCACTGAAAATGCTTGGAAGCAATGGCGAATTGGCAATCCTGCACACGCCTCGGACCAGTTTGTGTTCTCCGATACCGTTAACCACTGCAAGTACCCAGAGTTCCTTGGAGAAATGGCTGGTTCCTAGTCCAGGACAGGAAGCAAAAATAAAAATAAAGGGCAGGCAAAAATACAATTTAAACTCTTTGGATCCCAGTGGAGGTTTCTAGGACACCAACTCATTCTAAAAGTGGATAATCAAAGGGAAATAGTAAGGCATTTATCCTGCCTTTCCAGTATGAGCTAGCTATATTGCAGATAAACATGAGAGAAACACAAAATCGGAAAACCACCATCTTGCAGTCCCTACTGTCATGGTGACTGTCACAGCGAATGTAGGGACTGCAACGTGGTGATGCAGGGAGGGACCAGCTCTGCAATGGTCGCCCGTGTTCAGCAGCGCCACTAAGGTGAAGGTTGATGGGAGTTTTCTAATGAGTCCACCAGGCTGTTTATCAGGAAACGGTTACTTGAACCTATGGATCATCACTAAAACGCCAGATAACCAACCGGACAGCTCCAGCTGCCTCCTGGCGTGTTACAGTTGGTGAAGTACACAGCATCACTCATGAAGTACTTTTAGGGAAAAAAATTTTTTAATTGCTTTTTCTCCCCAAATCCCCCCGGTACATAGTTGTATATTTTAGCTGTGGGTCCTTCTAGTTGTGGCATGTGGGATGCCGCCTCAGCATGGTTTGATGAGCGGTGCCATGTCCGCACCCAGGGTCCGAACCAGCAAAACCCTGGGCTGCCAAAGCGGAGCACGTGAACTTCACCACTCGGCCAATTTAGGAGCCAGTCTGGTGGTGTACTGGTTAAGTTTGAGCCCTCGGCTTTGGCAGCCCAGGGTTTGCAGGTTTGGATCCCAGGCGTGGACCTACACACTGCTGCTCACCAAGCTATGCTGTCACAGTGTCCCACATACAAAATAGAGGAAGATTGGCAAAGATGTTAGCTCAGGGGCACTCTTCCTCAGCAAAAAAAAAAAAAAAAAAAATCGAAAAAATTGAAAAAACATAAAGCCTTTAGATCTAACTTCTTGTCTCCGGGAAACAGGGGAGAGCAAGTGAAATGACACCACACAGAGACAGCAGACAAGTTCATGGGGACTTCTTATAGGACAACCCACCCAGCTCTGTCAACATGTCAGTGGCATTAAAGGTAGGGTGGAGATGGAGAGTTGTTCTTGATAAAGACAACTTACAGAGACGTAAGAAATGTAACAGCCGAAGACAATGAATGGGCCGTGTTTGGATTCCTAAACTCTGAAGGGCAATTGTTTTAGACAGTTGGAGAAATTTGAATGAGGACGGGGCATCAGATGATATTAAAGAATTACTTTTGTTGGATGTGAAACTGATATTATCTTATATAAGAAAATGACCCTGGTTTTAAGATGTACACAGATGTATTCACCGATGAATTGACAAGATGTTTATATTTGCTTTAAAATAATCCAGAAGAAAAAGGGGGTCAGGACGGATGTCCCAGGGGCAGAAAAATGCTGCTAGTGTCACAGTGGAGTGATGGGCACATGGCTGTTCTTTTCATTTGGAAATATTCATGATAAATTAGTTAGAGAAAAGCAATGCTATGTCCACTCTGGCATCCAGACTTTCCCAGAAGCTCTCTCCAAAGGTTCTAGCCTCCCGCCATGTGCTTGCCACCCTTGTTCTCTCCCACAAGATTTACCTTGAACTATTGAGCAGATGAACTCTCCTTCCTTACCTGGCTCAGCTGCCTTCGCCCCGGCTGGGAGATTCGTGGCCTGTGTGCACGAGGACACCTGCTGCCAGCCTCACCACTTGGCAGCAAAGAAAAGCCTCAAGGCCTAGAAATGCCCTCCGTCCTTTCCTCTTCTCGCCGCTGTCATAAACAGAAGAGAACAGTATGTCAATTTCCGCGTAGATGATTATGCCATCCTGTTAGAATATGGTCTTAGTTTTAAATAATTTTCCACCTAGAGATAATGCTGTAAATTTTATTTTACAAATAGAGTCTTCTAAATAAGTTTCATCGGTTTTGGAAGAAAGTTCTTAAAAACTCACACATTCCTTCAAACTTTCTGTGTCTCAAAAAGTCCTACAGACGCACTGCAAGCAAGGAAAAAGGAAAGGCCATTCTTAATGTTCTAATTTTACCAGATTTTGCCAAAGTCTACCAGGGGAAAAAATACTCATAAAAAATGTCAACTGAAATTCTAATCCCCTAAAGTAAAATATTTAAAGGAGCAAAAAAAATCTCAAATTTAAATTTAATCCGAACTGGATGAGTCAATCTAATTTAAAAATGTCTTGACTAGGAAAGAAATTTCGGGGCAAGTTTGTCAAGCCCTGGTTTTGTAGCTACTGATTTCTGAGAATCATCCCCAAACACACGTATCCCCTTGAGTCCTACCCCTGCAGACCCCATTTGATGAAGAAGCAATTCCCAAGCACCTCGAGACAAGCGATCACATAGAGAGACGTGTTCCACTGACTGCTTTCATCGGATACGCTATCGTCTACGAGAACAAACACTCCAACCCGGTAAGCGGCTCCTGCTGAAACAAGGAGACACTTCTTTCCAGGGAACAATCTCTGATGTGTCAATGGGGTTAGACTTATTTATTGATATGTTTATTCCACTAGCATTTATTGGATGCCTACTATGTGCCAGCCATTGTCCTAGGATGTACTGCAGACCGAGCAAAGCAAACAGACAAGGACCGCTGCCCTGGCGGAGCCTGCCTTCCGGCACTGAGGGACGGGCTGTAAACCAGTAAGTCATATCGCATATGAGGGCGGAAAGTGCTATGAGGAGAAATAAAGCAGGGAAAGGTGAGTGGGGCTGCAAGGTGGGCCAGGTATGGAGTTATTGCCGCTCTGCTCCAAGCCCAGCCGTCATCCTCAACTTTATGGGGGCTCTGCAGACTGGGGACCCTGGGTTAGCATGGCCAGTAGGGGGTGAGAGAGGTCACTGGAAAGTGCAGGAGCTGCCCGTACCTGGGGGCTTTCTGGAGTATCCCAGAAGCCCCACGCCAGCCCTCTTCACCCCCCACCTTCCTGTGGCAACACCTGGATCCAGGTTACCGTCTTTGCAACTCCCCAAGAGCCAGCCTAACTGCTCCCCCTCCCACCCTTCATAACATCTGGGTCCCAGGCCCAGGCGACCCTCCTCCAGCTCAGAGACCCCCCACCAGTGAGGGGCACCCCCTCCTCAGAAGGCCTGCAGAGCCCCCCCCAACACCCCCCACCTCCCCCGCCCAAAGGTTCTGAGTGTTAATAATTCCAGCCTTTTCCTTTGTGCCTCAGCCCGGGGGTTCCTTCAGTCACCACCTCCGTGAGACCTCAGAGTTCCTTTGCTTTTTCAGTTACCTAGTTAACGCTTTACACCTAGTTAACAGTTCTCTTCTCTTTGTTAAGCTTCCTGCCTGGGCACTGACTGGTACGCTAGGCTCTCCAACCCCTTAGCCTCTGCTGTGTGATGGGAAACCCATACTGCTCAGAGGAGGAACTCCACAGCTCACCAACTCTTGGATTTAAAACAGAATTTTAATTATATACTAGTTCTATATGGCTGCAGATAACGTGTCCCAAAACTTCATAGCTTAAGGCAACAAAGCTTTATTACCTTGCACGGTTTCTGAGGGGCAGGAGTTGGGAGTGGCTTGGTTGGGTGGTACAGGCTCAGGGTCTCTGACCTCAAGGTTTGAGTACACTGGAGAACTGGCTTCCAGACTCACTCACGTGGCGCTGGTGGGCCTCTGTTCCTCACTAGCCATTGGCCAAAGGTCTTAAATTCTGTGACACATGGGTCTCTCTATGGGGCTGCTCACAACACGGCAGCTGGCTTCCCCCAGAGTGAGGCAGAGAGAGAATATTCAAGACAAAAGGTGCAGTCTTTTATAACCTAATCTCAGAAGGTGGTCACACAAACCAAGGCTGGTACAATGGGAGGGGACCACAAGGGCGTGGGGTGTGAAGCCCAGGAGATGGGGATTGCTGGGGCCATCTTGAAGGGTGGCTACACAAGGTCTTTGGGTTGTGGGGTGGGGTGGGATCAGAGCCGGCCTGGATGTCCTGATTCCCTTGCTGCTGATGAAAATCAAAAGACCCCATAATCTGAGCAGGAGCTGTAATCCCTGGGTCCTACAAGTACGGATGGCTGACTTCCTACGGCGGGCGCCATTTTCGAAGCTCTTCGGAAACATTTGGTGGAAATGGCAGGGATAATTTGGGCTGTGTAACTCCTCCAGGCTTATCTTGCTTTGTCACTAAAACTCTCAATTTAGGAATTATGCTGGCATTTCCTCCAGCTGCTGAGATGTCTAGATGTCAATGGTTTCTATATGTCTTTTTTAGTTATAGCCAGTATATTTCACACCTAGTAACTAGACCACAATTGACTTGGTTTTCTTAACCCAAGAAAAAATAGCGTATTAAGTAACTACACATCATAGAACATCACAACTCATTAGATCATTTTATTTTTCCCAAATGTTGCTCCCAGCTGACTAAATACAAGGCTGTAAGCGGAACCTTGAACTGAGGTAGATAATATTTCCATTTTTACGATGGCAAGGACAATTTTGGCATATCTGAAGGATTAGATAGATAGATAGATAGATAGATATAGATAATAGATGATAGATAGATAGATCGATAGATAGAAAAGCACACTATTAAATATTTTGGACTTGAAATGATTATTCGAATAATAGATGGAATGGTGAGGTGGAACAGCCGAGGATAAAATTCAGGAGTTCTTCCTCCCCCGTGCCCAGCTTGTCTAGGGCAAAGTATTTTAATTACCAGAAACACATTATACACAACTGATAGTGTTCTCCATTCTCACCGCTGAAAGTGACAGCTTTCAAGTCCAAGTGATTGATTGGAGTGAATAAAAGGCCCAAAGTTCTGGAAATGTTGCAAGTGGCCCTTAGGCCGTTTCCACACATGTATGCATAGGAAGGTGGTAGCTTTTGTGTGGCATCTAGATAGACAAAGACGAGGGACTTGAATCCTAAATCTTCTGTTGATATGCAATCTGAAAATGGTATATATTGAAGATTTTTATGCGCTTCAACATTTTCCGTGTAAGGCCTTTACATTCTTGGTTATAGGCAAGAACCCAAGTTTTCTGAGATTCCATAGCCAAGTCATCAGTGAAATAGAAGGAAAAAAAAAACCTCCTGGAAGCCATATGCAAGAGAGAGATGGTGACAGTGTCTGAAAAGAAAGCTATTTCTATTTTTTACATCTTTTTCACTATAGTAAGGGTGTAAATTTTAACTGACATTTTCCAGCTAAGTGAAAGTCATTCCGGGGAAAAAAGATGGAGGCAATTACAGACCAGAAGTACATGGAAGGCTTCGGTCTTGAGGGAAGACGTCTACTTGATTTCAAATATTGTCAGCCGAGACGGTTTCCTGCCCTGTGCTAACCTCACGGGAGCCGCGTGGAGCACAGAGCTGACGACGCCCTGGGAAGAGCAGCGGCTGCAAGTGCCTTCTGCGTGGGGGCGCCGCTGCCGGGAGGTGTGGGCAGGCAGCTGCTCCAACCAGCCCTGGGTCTCACCAGCAGCAAAGTAAAGGATCCTTTCAGCTCCATCCTGCTATCTGAAACTCTTCTCCTGCTCTGGAAGACGAACAGTTCTCTAAAATCAGACCGGGATGCAGCCGGCATGGAGCAGAGCTATTTTTCCCTCTGTTTCCTGCCAGCATGGAATCAGGGGCAAGTACATATTTGTCTTCCTTATCCCTGTAGTGACCTGTAGCAGTTTGTATTTTCCAAAAATGGCTGCAAAAATATTTCTGGTCTCACATGCTCTTCTAGAACCTTGCCCCTCCGGCAAGAAGAGGTGGAGTCTGTCTCCTGCCCTTGAACCTCAGCTGGACTTTGTGAATGCAACGGAAGTGATGCTCTGTGAATTCCAAGGCTGGCTCATAAGAGGTGATAGACTTCTGCCTGGTTCTCTCTCTGTCTCTCTCTCTCAATCTCAGGCCATTCCCCCTTGGTATGTAGCTGCCATTTGGTGAGGAAGCCCAAGCCGCAGTGGAAGACCAAGTGTAGGGGTTGCCACCAACAGCTGCCATCCCATCTGACACCACGTCACTCACCAGACACGTGAGTGAGAAAGACTTTGAGAGGCTCTGGCCCCCACCACCGTCTGACCACAACTGGCTGAAAGACCCTGAGCGAGAATGTCTGGCTGAGCCCCATCAACCTCAGAACTGTAAGAAAAATATCTATAAAAAACATATATAATTGTTGTTTGAGCCATTCACTTTGGGTTGATCTCTTACACAGCAGTTAATAACCTGAACATGGTCTGAAAAGGTAAGACCTCACACAGTTTAAGAATTATAATCTTCAAATATTTTTGTGTAATCTCCTTAAAGGATTTTGAAATATATATTTGCTCACACGTTTTTAAGTTGCCATCCAAAATTTTTGTTATAAGTTTAAATGCAAAATAAATTTTCACACAAAACCGTTATATTATTCTCTAATGTGCATCCCCTGGAATGTCAGCACAATTTGACGGCCATGATCACCCATGTTTAAGACACAAGAACCGCTTTTCTTTAGGAGTCAAAAATTCCATGTTGTTTCTTTTTCTCCCTGAACCAGTGCTTCTGTTCCGCCTCCCTCACAAAATTTTATTGTAATGGAATATGTGTTTGCACTTGAAAATCGTTTACTTATCACCTTATTATGCCTTTCTGCAAAAAGAGTATATATATTGAAATTATAAATGTTTTTGTTTATCACAAATCATTCTTCAACACTTAAAAATTTTTATAAACATTAGGGTAATATTTTACAGGAAATAATCCTTTTAATGAGATGGGTAAGACCATTTTTCAGTTATTTTATGTGTCCATGGATATTACTTTTGTACAGAGTGAGCCCGAGTTCAGCATGAATTTTAATCCCTGTATTTTTATTTGTATAGACTTAAGAGCCAAGAAACCTCGCTCGCTCGCATAAAGAAGCAGTTGGAAGGGGAAGCAGTTTTGATAGAGCAGTCATTGATTCTTTCAACTTCTTCCAAGTTATATGCTAGAAATTGCATAGCAATTCATTATCAAACTTTATTTTTAGTATTCTATCCCATGACAACTTGGTTACATCTGGCTTCCATGTTGTTGGTGGCAAAGAATTGGAAGTCACTTGGCTTGAAGAGTTCCCCAGAAGATGTTCTGGGTGACAAAAGCAGGAGGAGGGACTTTAGATGGCCACAGGAAGACTTTCAGCCAACCTTCCATTTTTCATCCCACCTTCACCTCTGCCTCGAGGAGCTGTGTCCAGGCTTCCAGGGCCTTTGAGGGCCTTTGAAACCCTAGGCATCAACTCTCTTCTCTTTAGGTTGCCCTGGGCAAGCATCCAGGACATAGCTTTTTTCTCTAAGTCACTTACCACGCCTCCCTCTGCTTTCCAGACTACAGTATTTGTCGGGCCCTCTCACCTGCTGCCATCTCCCTGTGTTCTTTGTCCTTGCAGGTTGACAGGTGAGGAAAGAGATGCATGTGATCATTCTCGCCTCCTTAACTGGTACTGAAGTAACTTAAAAGAAAGACTTACCCAAACAAGGGTCTATACTCTAAAAGAGCAGGCTTGGGTGGCTCTCCTCTTCTGGAAATTATTTAAACAGGAATGTCACAGTTTTTTTTAATATTCTCAACAATGGATTTGTTTTATTGAAATCTCCAAAAGCCATTTGGAGGAAAGGCCTTAATGAAGCAAGGCCCTTTCCAGGATGTTCTATGGCGCACCGTCCCACACATCGCTCGGGGCAGAGGGTTCGGGGCAGGATATATGTGGAAGAGATTACATACCACTTTCTCTTCTTGGAGTTTCAAAATATACGTTGAAAGTTCTAATAAATTATGTAACAAAGAAACCTACTTGATCAGATTTTCTAAACTCACTGGGGACTGCAAATCCAGTTTTTTGTGTCACACCTGCTCACAACCTTACATAACCGGTCTTCCACGGAACACCCCTAGGGAAAGGCTGAACCAAGTGATAAATCCAGTCACAGGCTGTGGTCAGAAACTGGTTCTCAGACAGCCACCTTTCTACTGGGTCCTGGATGTGGCGAGGGCAGCGACCCCACTCAACTCTTGGCCTCAGGAAGCATCCTGTGGACTTTCAGCCCGTGTGCCTGCCGAGATGGACGGACTTCTGACATCCGGGGATGAACGAGCCCGCAGGTGGCAGAGTACAAAGCAACAAGCTCTTTCTGTGTGATTTTGACATGTGTGCTTCTGGGGACATGGGGAATGTTGTAATTTTTCCAGTGTAAACTTTGACACTTTGTTTCTGGGTCACAGGGAAAATACCACCTTTCATCACCCATTACTATTTTCCTCAAATCCATGCTATTTTTGTCCAGTTTCCTTGGAAAAACAAGAACAAATGCTTTGATTTCTCCACCTGTCACTCAGCTTCATGGTACAGACTTTAAAGTCTTACCTTGTGTTCAAGTTGTCCTTCAGAATACACGATTCACTCTCCAACGTGGCCTCCCCTCCTAGGACTTGTCACATTGCTGGACTCCCAGCTCGTGCCTTTCTCGTGATCACGTAAGTCACTGACTGTCTGCTTGGATGGCCAACGATATCTCCTGGATGTGGTTTAATTTTCAAGGCCCCACTCTCACTTTTGATGTCACTTCATTCCAAACGAATCCTTTTTTATGTATGTACATTTTACATGAAAACTTGACTTCACTTAAACTTTGATATTCTTTGCTCCAATAGTGGTCAGTTTCTTTTAAGCCAATGCGTAATAATGCAGTCTTCTATTTTTCAAGGCTGCTAGAAGAAGATGAATTTAGATAGTGTTGAGATTAATGCTGCTGCAAGTCAAAACAAGTTGCAATATGTCACAATTTGAGTCTGATTTTTTACTTTACAAAGTAAGAGTGTTAGACTTGACTCTTGTAAGGTCTCTTTGGAGACCTTTATGCTTCTGTACATTGCTAAGCTTAGGACTCTTCTGTTTGCATAAGTTATACAATGATATTCTTAATCACTTAAGAATTCCTTAAATTTATTTAGAATTTGTGAGATTCAATTATTTTTCCACTTATTGAAGCTTTTTCAGAATAAATTCTAAGTTGCTATACACCAAGTTCCGTTTTGACCCCTGGCCCAGTGCCTGGCATACGGTGGCGGCCGCATGCTTGAGGGCACAAATGGACACTCCTTTGGGTTGTGATAACTCTCTAAGCTTTAGAGGATACCCCAGACAACTGCATTTCTTTTTTCTTCTCCTTCCTCGTCTTCTCCCCTCCCCCCTCCCCCCCCTTCCTCTTCTTCTCCCCAAAGCCCCCTTGTACATAGTTGCATATTCTAGTTGTAGGTCCTTCGGGTTGTGCTGTGTGGGACGCCGCCTCAGCATGGCTTGATGAGTGGTGCCACGTCTGTGCCCAGGATCCAAACCAGCAAAACCCTGGGCCACCAAAGTGGAGCACGTGAACTTAACCACTTGGCCACGGGGCCAGCCCCTGCATTTCAATCAGTAGAAGATATTGTACCAAGAAGGTACAGCATTTCGGCAGGAGACGAAGACAGGAGCATGTACCTGGGCATAGGAGGAAGTGAGGACAAACTCACAAAAATAAGGACCATCTGTGAATTTAGTTTCCTGAAGATCTTTGTAATATCCAGGAAATACTAGGTAAGAGGACAACTTTAGTCTTAGAAATTGATTTGCACAGGAGTCAACTGGGGCCATACTTTGAATGGCCTTGAACATCCATCGAAGAATTGGACACTTTGAGTGATGGGAGAGTCATCACCTCTATGGAGCAGGAAATGATGAACTCTGCATTTTTAGAGTCTCCATCAGCCTTTGTGTGCAGACTGGAATGAAGAGGTGGGAGGCAGGTGGTGGTGTGGCTAGATTCAGGTGGAGGGACCCTAAAGGGCTGGTCTGGAGAGACACTACAGAGAAGAGCTAAGAGCTTACTGACTGCTGGGATGAGGGAATGGGAGACAGAGGAAGCAAAGATAACTCAATTTCTGAGCCTGAGTAACGGAGATGATTATGGCACCAACGACAAGAAGGAAAACACAGCAGAGAGAGTTGGTTTGGAGGATGGTTTTGAGTTCTGTTTTAGACAAGCTGCACGTGAGGTGACGGCTGACATCTGGGTGGAAATGCTCAGCTGGTGCTGGAGGAAGGGGAGGTCTGAGAGTGTGTTCTCCTTGCCACACCCATCGCCCAACATCAGCGCCTTGGATCACCCTGGTTTCTCCTTGCATCATTCCAGAATGAAAGGTCCCAATTTAGTCTATTTCCAAGGGGCAATCTCTGTGCTGTCACTCAGAGCAGTCACTCACTCTCAGCTCCTAATACCTTTGTCAAGCTTTCATGACTGTCACACACTAGACATAGACTTACCCCAGGGAGGGTTAGAGATATAGTAAACCTGAAAGAGCTTTTTCTTTTTATTACAAAAATATATGTTTTTAAAAAATAACTCAAACTCAGAAGTTTGTACAGAAAAAGTCCAAACTCTTGCACATGTACACTCAGAGACATGTAACACATTCATCAGACATTGAAATAAAAATTGGAAGCAACACAATATCCAATAAAATAAATAGATAAGTTATAAATATTTACTTGATAGAATACTATTCTTCAGTGAAAATTAATGAGTCACAACTATGTATATCAACAGGGATAAACTTCACAAGCTGCTTAATGAAAGAAGCAAGTCAAGCATAAATACTAACAGTATGATCTTATTTGAGATCAAAACCAGGCAAAATCGCCCAAGGACACATATACATCAGTGGTAAACCATAAGGTAAGCAGAGAGATGATTATCACAAAGCCAAGGGAGTGGCACCTTTGGGGTGCTTCCAGAAGAGACGCACAAGAGTCTTCTAAGATATTGGCAGTTTCTATTTTTTAACCTTGCTGTGGTTACACTGACGTTTGTTTCAGTATTGTGGCATAGTGAGAAATACATTTGTTCTTTGAGCCAGGTTCCTGACACAGGGCTCCTAAATCCCTGGGAATTTCCTGGGTGATAGGAGCATCTTTTGTTCTGATGGGTGATTCGCGGTGGGCTCCTGGATAGCTTCAGGATAGGGCTGGTCACCAGAAAGACCAAGCCGAGGTTAGAAACTTGGAATTTTCAGCCCCACCTCCCATCCTCCAGCGGGGAGAGAGACTGGAGATTGAGTTCTGGAAGACACATTGGCTGCTTTGAAGTCCAAATAGTGCCTCCAGGTCCTGGAGGAAAGATCGCCTTGTTTCCAGTGATAGGGATTCACCTACGAGAGGGATTCTGATTGGTGAGCGGGGCTGGGATGAGCCATTTTCTTGGCCTAAGGCTAAAGATGCCTGGCTGGAGCCCACATCCTGTGACCACACGGTCTTCCTGTGCTCTGCCAGACGTCTAGAGGCGGCAGGTGGAGCCGCTGGCCTGGACAGAAAGGCTGACTCCCATCTCGAGTGCAGGCGCGCGGGCCCGGGGCTCCCAGCTGCAGCGAGGTGGCACCAGCATTGCAGGGGGTGAGCAGTCAGCGGGGCCTGAGCGGCAGGAAGGCGGGAGGCAGTGTCAACTCCTGGTGAACATTAGCACTTACGAAGTCTAAAGACAAAAATCTGGTTCTACAAGCCAGAAGATGATCCAGAGGAAGAAGATTGTTATGGACGGAACGTTTGTGTCCGTGCACCACTCCCGCCCCCGCCCCCGCCCCGGTTCATATGTTGAAACCCTGCCCCTCAATGTGCTGGCCTGAGGAGGTGTGGCCTGCCGGAGGCAATCAGGATTAGGTGAGGCCATGGGGCGGAGCCCTCATGTGGGAGGAGCGCCCTTATAAAAGTGACAAGCGTGCTCTCTGCCTCGTGAGGATGGAAGGAGCGCTCGGCTGCCTGCATCCTAGAGGCGGGTTCTCGCCAGAACCCCACCGTGCCTGCACCCTGATCTTGTACTTCCAGCCTCCAGAGCTGAGACATAAATTTCTGTCGTTTATAAGGTACCCAGTCTGTGGTACTTTGTTATAGACGAAGAGCTAAGACAAAGGGAAAATGAAGCTAAAAGGGGCGTGAAAGTTAACCATTCTGTGTAGCACAAAAGTATTGGTAATAATATGACCACTTTCTAATTTCCTCACTTGTAAACACACGATTTCTTCTCCTTCCAGCTGCCCATGCTTGCCCTTTCAATACCGCCTGTCTGCAAATAGTTCACACAGCGTTGCAGAGGCGGAAAGGCCTAGTGGGGAACATGCATTGGCTTTGGCGTCAGACCTGAGTTCAGCTTTGGGCTCTAACGTGTGACAGCTTCGAGACATTGGGAAAAGTTTCTAACTTCTCTCAGCTTTAGTTCCCCGATTTATAAGATAGGAAAAATCACTGCCTCTCGATATTCTTGCAAAGGTTAGTGAGCGAATGTTTGCAAGTGACTAACACATAGTAAGCACTGGGGAAGTAATACTAATTATCAAGTCCGCTGTCCTCCATCATTCATAATTTTAATAGATGAAGAAACCAAGGCTGACAAACAAATGGCCATCTGGTAAATAACTAACAGAGCCAGGCCCATAACTCAAACCTTGTGACTGAGTTCGGTGTTGTTTCACCTGCTGTGTATTGACCAACCAACTCAGCAATTCAGTGATGGGCTTAATTGAACCAGCTCTCTGGCAAGGTAAAAGGTTAGCGCATGTGCACACGCATGCACACACACACAGCACCAGATTAAATGATTCTTATAGGTTATGCTCAGGAGATCCCATCAGTGAGGACGGTGTAGGCAGACAGAGGATTCATTCTGAGATACACAGCCTTTAAAGGTCCAGGATGGCCTGCAGACCTGGACCCCTTTACTGCCCCACACTGAGGCCGCCATGGTTCAGGGAAGAGGACGGGGGAGGAGCTGAGAGCTGCTGTGGGAAAGCCGGCACTCACTCAGGGAAGCCGTGAAGACTCAGGCGTGCGTGATGCTCTCCCCCGACGTCTTCCACGCAGTGGAATGTGGACACAGATGCACCTCCGACCCGGGGAGGACAGAGCGATGGCACTGGGGGAAGGGAAGGAGGCAGTGTGGTGTGTGGTGAAAAAATCATCAGATTTGGAGTCAGGAAACCAGGGTTGGTGTTTTTGTTCTGTTTACAAGCTGCGTGACCTTGAGAGTGGTGTGTCTCAAACTCCCACAGCTTCAGTTTGCTCAAAAATGAATATAATAATAATCATCTCAATGTTTTAGGGAGGAGTTATAAAAAGCTAATGCATTATTATGTAAAAGTTAGAATTCTGCATCTCAGTCTCCTCATCTGTAAACTAGGAATAGTAACAGTATTTACTTTATAGGCGTGTTAGGATTTAATTAGTTAATCCATGTGAAGTGTGTCTAAAGTGTCTGGCTCAAGTAAGCACTCAAATTATTGGGCAGATAATTATATAACACTGACTTGTTCCCCAACCACCGTCTCAATCCACTGCAGTGGATGCGTCTGTTGGTTTCTCGCCTCAGTGACGAGCTCTCGCTGTGAAGGACAGGGTTTCGTTTTGCCTATTTTCTTCCCTCTCCTTAGGAGACAGTGACCAGAATCATTTGAAAAAAAACTCTACTGCAGTAATGATTTTTTAAATAGACATATATTACTTATCTATTAACATTTATTAAGCATTAATACTGTTAAATAATAGAATATAAAGAAAAACACACATCGTAGTAGTTAGGATTATAATCTAACACAGAATACTGACAATAGACATATAGAAGGGCAAGTATATAAAAGCCATACCACAATAAGACTGTGAATAAAATGAATATTTCCCACATCATGTACAAACTTTAATGTAGTGGTCCAAACCATGAATAATAATGGGAATAAATGATGTTAAAAAAAGTCAATAGATTTTTAACAAAAATTGAACATTGTTCCAAAATAACTAGTGGGAACAAAGATGTTTGATGTTGAAAAGAAAAGATTTTATCTATAAATATAATTCACACAGCTATAGATTTTTAAAAACTTATCTTTCTTAAACAGCCCTTTGAGAGACCCTAAACTCTATTTTACAAGTTAGACAATGATGATGATGCAGCAAATTAAACTAAACTGAGAATGTATCTTGGAAAGATGTAAGAATTAACTCATCCCTAACAGGCTCAAGAACCACGAGGAAAATGTACTAAGACGAGGGGCGTTCTGGAGCCACATGCCGGGCCTTGAACCCTGCCTCTGCCACTGAGTAGCTGTGTGCCCTTGGGGATTTACTTAACCTGTCTCTCAGTTTCTCATTTATAAATTGAGTATAATAGTAATTACTTCATGAGGCTCTTGTGAAGATTAAGTTGATTAGCACATGCAGAGGTCTGAAGTGTTCAATAAATGTAAGCTATTTTTATTGTAATAAATGCATAACGATACTTTAGATATCCAGCATGAATACAGGACGAGTAATAACTGATAAAACATTCAACATAAAATGTTGCATTTGGGAGGTCAGTTGACTATGAATCATCCCTAGCCCGTGGCTGTTGTTGAAGATGTAACTCCACTTGACCATCCAAGCATTAAGATAAGATTGTACCCCATCCCTCCAAGCAAGACTCCAGCAACTGCAGGATGTGTTGTTACTTTAGGGAACATCAAGGAAAAAGTGCTGCCACTGATGCTATGGACTGTAAGACATTTCAGAAAAGTCAAAAGCTGAAAAAATGTGCATCCTAGAATTGATGAAATACTAATAGGAAAAAACTGGAAAGTGGTCAAAAGAGTTATAGATTGTAGAAGAGTTCCTTTAAAAACAAAACCGTAAAGTCTAATTTTTCCATTGACTTCTAAGGGTGGGAGCTGTATCTCCTGGGTAGGAATGGTCACTAACGGCACTTTAGCTTCTCGTTAACTACCGATCCCCACACTGGAGGCAGGAGCCTCGCAGGACAAGGTCCTCCACATCTGCCAGGTACAAGGAGAAGCAATCGAGAGTCACTGTCACCACTGTTCCAGGAGGAAGACACTTTAAAGAATGGATAGCAACAGAGAGTCTATATTATAAATATTTATAACCAAACCCCCAAACCAGGCAGATTCTAGACAGTCTGAGAGTCTTTGGATATAAAAGGATTCTAGAGAAGTAGTGAAACCTTTTTCCCCATTCTTAATCTTGCTTAATTCTCTCTGTGATCTGCTCCACATTAGAAATTTGTTAGTTTCTCAGATGCATGGAAAGAACTGGCTAATTCAAAGCTACCCTCTACAAAAATCCTTCTTCTAGGTTAGATGTTATGATTTTAACAGACTTCCCTACCAGAATGAAAACTGCATACAGGTAAAATTTAAAAGAGATGTCAATAAAAAGAACTGACTGCTGATAAAATTGAAAACAAGCTAAATCAGTGTTTCATCGGCCATGGATAATCCACGCCAAGTGTCTAAGTGGAAAACGTCCCTCCAGTGCTCATCAAAATGTTTGCTCTTCCTCAGGTCACCTCAGTTCCCAGCCTCCCTTGCAGCTCAGCCTGACCACATGACTTAAGAAGGCCCATGGGATGGGGATACACCACTTCCAGGTCTGCACAATGCAAACTTCCCGTGTGGTCCTCCACCCTCGCTCCTCCCCTACGTATCACACCATGCAGGAGATGGGGCAGAGGACTCTGAAGCCTTGGAGGCTGGTGGAACCACAAGATGAAGGAAACTGGGTCCCTGAATCTTTATGTCAACTTAGGTGACATTGGACCATTACAGGAACAAGAAATAAACTTAAAATATATTAAGTCAATGAGGTCTGGGGTTTATTGTTCCAGTGGTTAGCCTATCTTATTAAGAAATTTTCAATCAACACATAATGGCCCACTCATATATAAAATATTCAATATAGAATCCCAGTATAACATGCTTATTCTAGTTCAAACCCATCAGAGTGGTCAACCTGAGATAGGGAATGAGAAAGCACTGAGAGGTGGTCAATGAAAATAATAACTAATCCTACTAAATGCTGAAAAGCTGAGCTACAGATAAGATAAACCTCCATATCAGATTTTCTGGATGATCCTCATATTAAATATCCCCACAATAATGACGTACCCCAATCTGGGCTCAGAGAAAACATGCTCACCCTAGCTAAGTTATACCTGAAAATATTTTCAACATCCTAAAGTAAAATGTAGAGTTGTGCCATTTTAATTTGATACAATTATATTAACTTATAAGATGGACAGCTCCACAAAGGAATAAACAAAGGACTCCCAGCACACAAGAGGATTTTAAAATATAGCCTAGCACTTTAAACGGCGCTTGTCGAGACGGCTGTGGACTCCTTCCCTGCGAGTTTCTAACAGAGCATATCATGTCCTGAAAGGTTCCCAGAGTGAATCTCTGTGAACAGAAAAGCTTATAGGGGCCAGACAGGTAACAGGGTGGGTATAAAGTGGTGGGAAGGAGCGGGCCTGTAAGAAACCACAGCAAAATGCACAATTTTAGGCATTCAAATTCAATATTTTTAAGACACAGTGTAGGATTTGTGGGCAGACTCTCCTAGGTTAGGTAGACTTTATTCACTCACTTAACAAGTATTGACCGAATGTCCACCGGCTATCTGAAATCCAGGATTTGGTCTAGAAGCTGTCTGGAAGTTCTTTCTCATTCTACTGCTCTAAGGAATGCTTTATGGTAAAATAGGATGAATACATGACAACCTAAAAAAAAAACTAAGACACAAAAAGAGTGAAAAGAACTCAGGTAAAAGAGGAAGAAAAACACAAAGAACTCAAAAAGAAAATAATTTCTTTAAAAATAAAAAGTTTAATTTGCATTAAATATAACATGCAGTCTATAAATTCTCAGAAACACAGCTTAGAAAGTGTCAGGAAGTATGATAATTTTGAAAACCACCACCTAACTTTTCATTAGACATTTGACCAAGAAGATGGTATAAGATATGAAATGTCAGGTTATGTATACTCTATTTACATACTTTTTTGCTATACATCTGGCTATTTCATAAAAGGAACACTTCATTAAAACTAATTCAAATTCTGCTAAAAACAAAGAAAACTGGCAGAGGTGCACAGATCTCTCTTCTCCAGCGACTGGACAGCAGGCTTCCTGCACGGGAGGCAGTATCTTCTGTACCCCTTACGTTTGGTGAGGAAGCCAACTGCGAGAAGTTAACCGAACTGTCAGGAGGAGCGGTCTACAGGCAGGCACTAAGAGCTAGGGCCCTCGTGGCCTTGAAAGAAAGAGGTGAGTAAGTATAAAATACATGTTAAAATTAGAAAATGAGCGTGGGTCACCAGGATGCTCTTAATTATTTCAAACAGCTTCTTAATTTGAGTAGCATGGGGCACGTAATTCTGCATTCTTTTTAAAATTTCATTTATTGAAGTTCTACTAATTCAGTTTGATATATTATTTTGTGTCTTGTTAAATCCTGGCAAAACTAAGAAACGGCTCCTAATATATATCACTAGTGTAAATAACACTACAAAAGGCTTATTTAGCCTCAGAAAATCCAGAACATAGTGTATGCTTTGTAAACAAATGACTGCTGATTATACTCCATAGGCAGACTCAGAATATTTTGTGTGCGTTAAAATAATAATGCTGCCTTTATTATACAATATTATGTAATTCATGTTTTTGCCAATTTCGGTCTTCACTTAGGTCAAAATCACTGACACTTTTATTGACTTGTAGAGAGTCATCCTACTAACAGTTTGGAAACAATTGCTTTTCCTCCGACTGACCCTTTTATTCCTGTATTTTCTTAATGCCTCCCTGGACCTGGAGCTTCAGGAGACAGCTCATCCTGCAGCCCCACCTAGGGCCCTGTCGGTAAGTCTTGCTGCTCTGAGGGCCGAGAAGCCCTGGTTCTGAAACCCTCCACCCACCACACAGGCCTGGGCGCGCTGACCCACCATGGCGCTCGCCAAGGCTCTGCTTACTAGCAATTTTACTTGAAAAGCTTTGACCATGTAGGTGACAGTGTTTAATTTCTTACAACAATTTTAGATGTTTCTTACCTAGCTCTATTTCTTAAAGTGATGAGAATATAAATTCTCTAATTGGTGAGAAGTGTTTTTCAACAGCTGACTTAAAACTACTTGGCTTTGAAGACTACTTTTTTACGTACCTCCGTTTAAACTGGATCCTCTGAAGAGCTATCTATCTGAAGGACAGCGTTTTCCTCCTAGGCATGAAAGGGTTTAAAATCATGTAAGATTTTAAATTCTCTTTCTAGTCAATCAGTCTCAACCAAGGATTCTCAACCTTTCTGAAGTGATGAGCCATTAAAAGACCATCCAAGTTGCTGGCTCACTGTTATATAAAAATTTCTTTCTATTTTTCAATTCATTTGCATAATTATGGCCTATGCTTAAAATTCTGAGGTAGGGAAGGGTAGGGGGCACCACAACCTAGAAATTAAAAAGGAATCATTTCAGATAGCCCCCACCCCTACCTCACGCCAAAAGTTTCCCCAGCTGTTTCTTCCCTTCTGCCAAGCGCCAGCACAGTCTAGGAGGGCAGGGGGCACAGGAGCCTAGACATTCAGTCTCAAGTGTTGGCCAGGGAGTTTCTCGTATGGCACCTTCCCTTTCCCCTGCGTATCCCCTCACAGTCGCTCACCGCAAAGGAAAGAGGAACCGTGCCCTCTAGTTCTCTCTTTTCCTGGTAGTTATGTTGACTTACTCAACAGTTAGCCAGAATTCAGGGATTTTTAAACTCTAGGATACTTCTAAATAGGCTGAGAATTCCTGGTATTACCAAAAATTATGTGGTCTTAAAACCTCCTAAATTTAGTATTTTAGCCAGAAGAATAAAAGATTTAATTTCATTCAAAAAATATTTTCTAATGGTTAGTATTTGTAAGAAAAAAATCATGATTACAAATATATTTTACTGCAGCACTATAACATGCAAATTATCTAAAGAGTTCTCAACTCAAGCAAATAAGTTCTTAACATTATTTGGCTAGGCAATTAAAATTATTCTGACCACTATATAAAACTCACACAAATAAAATATGACACAAAAACAAATTTTCCTGTTAATATTGAAAATGTTGGTTCAGTTAGAAATGCTTAAATTTCTCAGAATTTCACAGCTGATCCTTAAACATCCAGCATTATTAAAATTGTATCAACTGAGGGATACCGACTGCTTTTCATTTCTAGTCTCTCCTGTAGAAAGGCTGTCCTCACAGGTACCACGCTATATGTCCAAGGAGAATGGATTTGGCTTAACACTATGTTACATGAACAGAACTATCTGTGGCTTAGAGTGAAGGCAAAATGGTTTATAAAATATGGTAAGACTCTAAATGATGCAAAATCTAAGGGACCAGCAAGATTAGAACGCTGATTTTCTTTTCTATCATTTTTCACCCAGCTTAAAGCAGAATTTTGCATATGTGAGAATCAGACTGAGCTATACATTATAAATAGATATACACACACACAGAGACATGCAGATTCAAAGGGATGATGGTGTGACTCAGTAACCCATCTGGTTTTTCAATTTCTGTAACAGTAGGAAAAAGCACACTTTTCCAGAATGTTCCTACAAATAATTAAATTGATATCCTCCGAGGATCTGGATAACCTTCTTCCTGCAGCTACAGAAATGCACAGTACAGAGCTGGGCTGTCTGGCACTAATGCTTCACCAAAGCACATTCGGGCACTGAGACCAAAGAACCAAGTCTCAAAAACACTAGTGTCAGGACACTTCTGCCAGCCACACGACTGCCACATGAACCTGAACGTCTGTAAGGAACTTTAGACATATGACAAAAGAAATACACACATTACTTTCTCATTTTTAATCAAAATGTGAATCGTCACCATGGTAGTGAATAAAAATTCATGAGTCAGAATAGCATGCAAATTTTTTATTGTTTTCTAAATCTATTCGTACACTTAATACTCTAGTATTAACTTCACAAACAGTATAAAGAATGTACCACAATGATATTAAGCTGCATCCACTCACCTGAAAAGGAAAAAAATATTGCCTCTGAAATAATTACTAATTATACAATATTGCAAACTAATAAACACTATAAATACTAAAATTTTAACATTTCAATATATAATGTCTATAACATCCTGCCTTTTTCTTAATTGGTTAAAACAATTTATTAAGGTCATGCAAAATAAACACTTTATAAAGACGTTAGATTACACTCAAACATCAAGACAATGAAACCCAAGAAAGCAACTATTTATTGCAATGACTGGTCAAATAAATAATTTATTCAGCATATTAGTAAAAATCCATTAAGTTATAAACATCGTAAATGTAACACTAAATTTAGGTAATCACACATCTACAATCTGATCTGTGACTAAGGATATACTGCCAAAATTAATTCACATAAGTAAGCTACGTTAAAATGACAAAAAATTTTCAATGCATGATGACAGGGTACATTCCTAGTCCACACACTACTTAAATGTGATCGTTCTCTCAACTCTGCTAACAATAAATGGAAAGTCATATCAGTTTTATCTTCTTTTTACCCTTGCTTTGTTACATGTTTTTTAACTTTTTTCAAAAGAAGCACTTCCTTTCCTATGATCGTGCCCCAGAATTAACAGGCTGATTTAGGAACAGATGAAGTAGATAAACTCTGCCCCCCGAAAGAAAGCAATGATTTAGTTTCACCTAATTAAATATTTCCTTGTCATCTGTCAATTGTCACTGACCTTCAGGATATAATTATTTCCTCATTCTCTCATTCCATAAATATTTATTAGTGCCTATTATTACTACTCATGTCTCCCTGATTCTCTGGAGAAAGAGTTCCTGTTTTTTCCCTCTCAGTACTAGGTTCACTAACAAAAGTTGGGCACACAATTCAAGAGTTACAGGGTAGCCAAGAGTGGGTTCCTTGGCAGGTGGATGGGGCCTGATGCCAGGTCTGGGGTTTGGAGAGAAGAGCATCCGGGTCACAGGAAGGTTACTGGCCCCTCCCACAGGCCACTCTCCAGCAGCTCATAATGGCTCAGCGACTGGGACTCTAGTTTGGACACTGCCGACTCACTTTCTTATCAATTTTTAAAGCTCTCTTTATCATCTATTTTCTACTTAAAACTTAAAAACTCTTTGATAAGCAATTTGTCTATTATATGGAGCACTGTTTCTCAACTGACAGAGCATGTACCTTTAGTCTCTGGGCTACTCCATAACCCGTAAATTCTTATCTTTCACCCCTCAAGAGCAAAATTTGTGTCCGTTCTAACACCATGTCTTCTCTCAAATATTTGATGAGTGAATGTTCTACAAAGGGGGTCTCTAAGCTTTTTATTTTCTGTGGCAAATTAAGCCTTTATCTTTAATATTTCTGGCCTATCTTTATACTCAGATCTTGTCTCAAAAAATTTTAGGAGGAGTGCCAATGAAAGGTATAATAACAATAGTGAGTTTTCAAGCTTCTAATTACAAGACAATGGAGGCTGACTGATGAACCACCCTTTCTTATACTTTCCTCTGTTGTGCAGTATATGCCTCTTTACCAAAGCCTTCTCATCCATTAATTATTTGTGAATGAAATGTATGAAGGTGACGTGCATAGAACTCAGGTCAATTTTGTCATAGAGTATAGTGATACTATTCTACTTTTGCTTGTTTTCCTTAAAGAATGCTTTCTCTTTCTTCTCCAAAGCCTGTGCTATCAGAAGAGGCTACCGCATGGAGCTCTGAAGAATCCTTTGAGAGCCGTGTGTAACTTGAACGTTGGCTTCGCTTATGAGTCATGCTTTTTAGATTTTCATTCTGAATAGCAGTTGGGTTGGAACTGGAACCAGGCCGCAAAATGACTTGGGAAGTCTCCCTAATTCCCTCCATTTCATCGAAATTCTGATTGGCTCTATTAGCTGGAGCACTGTTGTTGTTTAGAGTCACAGTACTGGGTGTGCGATTCAGATTGTAGGCTTTTTGGCATGCTGGCCAGTTTTCTTCAGGGCTGCTGGCTATCAAACTACATTCAGAAGGGCTTTTCTTGTCTTCTGAACAAATGGACATCCGAGCTATAATGGGATCTTGCAGGCCGCTCAAGCTATGTGGCATTCCCCGTTTTCCACTGTGGCCGTCATCTTCAAGCTCTATGAGATTAGCCTTTTCGAGCTGGGAATCATCAGCTGCTTCATTGTGAAGCGAGTGATTGGGGGAACTTTCGTTGGATCTCACTCCTGAATCGGATGAGTCCTTTTTGTCAAGGAGGGCATCTGATAAATACTCTTTTGCTTTAATGAAGGTTCTAATTGGCTCAGCACTGTGTTCTGGAGACTTTGACACTCTCTCTACTTTCCCTTCAGCTTTTTTATCTTTATCATCTTTGAGCAGTGGAGTATTATCCGATTCTTCTGTACCAGATTCATCTTCATCACTTGGAAGTTTCTGATAGCGCAATCCACTTCCCTTAAGCTTTAAATCTGTCTGGAAGAGACTGGACCTTTCTGAGGATTTCTTGACTGGGAGAAGCTTACTGCCTGATTGATCCGATTTTTCATCTTCTTCAGTGATAGGATCCAGGGGTGAGGCATCATTAGTGGAAACCCCTGATGATGAATAATCTATAACATCTCCCCTCTTCATTAAAAATGACTTCCTTCCATCATCTTGCTTTGGTTCACTATCCTTTCCTTTTTCTGGTTCTAGATTAGAATGAATGGAGCCCCCTGATGAACTCTGACCCATATAATATGTGCTGTGTGGAGAAGATCTGCCACTAATTGTTGCAGAACCTGTACCCCCTTCTAACTGAGACATCTGAGCGATATATTCTCTATAGGCATCTCTATACTCGGCCTGCACCTTATCAGTAAGCTTTGAAATTTCAATACTGGAATCCTGAGAATTGAGACTCGAAAGACTTGGGGTTCTGCGAGTTTGTGACTGTGAAGACAGAAAAAAAAATAATTTAAGAATTCAAATAAGCAAAAAAAAAAAGGCATAATAAACATCAGCTCAGTAAATATACACGTTTACTAAGAATGTTTAAAGCCCTCAAAATAACAAATTCTTTTAAAAGAATTCTGCATAACACAGTTTAATAAAAGTTGTAAACTTAGGGATAATTTTACTGTTATTAGAAAGCTTTATACAAATTTTAATAAAATTGGTTTGTTAATATTTAAAAATATAACTAAACATTGTGTTAACAAATAATCTTAGCATTTGTTTTTATAACTTCAAACATTTAACTTTTATTTAAGGTAAAAGTCACCTTCATTGATAAAATATAAAAATTCCTCTTAGAAAAGAGAAGGAAGATGAGAGTCAAGATATACCTCAAAAACAAATACTCAAGTCTTCAATGGATGTTAAAAAGAAATTTTCTCAACTTGTAAGACATGAAGTTTCTGCCAAATTTCAATTCAGAGTAAGAAAATGTACTTGAAATGCCAAAAGAAAAAAATAATTTAAAAAGAATAGAGTATAACAGAAAAGATAAATATAGGATCCAAATGAACAAAAATGGAAGTCATGTGACCAACAGTCAGGTCCTAGTAAATAGAGAAATGAAATATTTTTAAAAGTTTGATTTCCAATGTGAAGTTTTAGGATTAGAATTGCTCTAGATCCCAGAAAAGCTAATAAATGAGAAGTAAAAAGTATAGATTAGGAAAATGGAGAGGGAAAGGGAAGAAAAAGAATCAAGGATGATTAAGAAGGAAAAGAGCAAAGGCTTAAACAAAGAAGCAGAAATAAGGGGAAGAGCCTTCCTTCCACAGGGAGAAATGACCTCTGTCCCTGAGAAGGCCCTGCGACAGGATTCAGACCGTAAGCACAGTGCCATCCTCCGCTCGCAGAGGCAGCACGTAGATACCCCACTTTCCAGGGGTCCATGAGTCTACACTGATTCCACAAGAATATGGCCATCATTTGCCTTTTCACCCTCATCCTCACAACAGCGTCCAGTGGCGTTTCCAGAGTCCACGATGTGTGACACCACAGCACACTTAGCGCAGAGGCAGATATTGGAATCTAGCTGTCTTCCACTAAGCCAGGCACTGAAGAGATTTGCAGAACAATACCATTTCACTAAATTTTGTTTTGTTTTGGAAAATATGGCCATCTCTCATAAAAATGTTACGTTAATGTGTAACTTCTTTATTTTAAAATAATAAATTTTTTTAAAGTTCCTCTGTTTTTATTTCTAAAATAGTAAATAACGAAGGATAAAACTTAAACAAAAGCTCTTTGAGGTCTTTGATAATTTTTTGAGTGTGAAGGGATTCTGATATTAAAAAAGTTTGAGAACTGCTGCATTAACAGGAAGGCTGTTGAGGGCAGAGTAGGAAATACCAAGTATGGAATAGCAAAGCCAAGGATGAGGAGTTCTTAAGAAATGTTAAAAGGAACCAGGGAAAAAAGGAACTACCAGTTGTGGAAACAGAGAGGCAAAAGGGTCAAGTGTGGACTTACTTTATTGTAAAATTAGGGAATTTTTATGTTAGTCAATACCCAACAATAAAATGTTTCCCAATAATCAATGTTTAAGTTGGCTTCCCAACTTAAATAAGGTAGATATTATATAGAAAAAGATGACAACAAAAAAAATTTTTATTATCAAACCAAAGCAAACAGCCTTCAAAAGGGCAGACCTGCCAGGTACTGACCGCTCTGCCTACACCTTGCGCACCTCGCTCCCTTTCCGCAGGGCGCCTCTGCGGCGCTGCTGTTTTCCCTCCCTCCCTCCCTCCCTCTCTTCTCTCTGTTCTGCACCCGCTCTGTTTTTTCCTCTTCCTCTTTCCGTACTCTTTCTCATGTGTCTCTCGCTGTTGTTTTATTCCTGACCCTTGCCTGTCCCCCGTCTTCGAAGAGCACCCAAAGGAAGAAGTTACCCATATCTAACATCCAACCATAAAAAGAAAATGCATGTCCGCAAACAGTGAGGGTATGTCCTGAAAACCACACGATGGTGCTCAAACGGATCATGTGTGGCAAGTTTTTCAACAAAGATGTATTTTAGCCCATGACTAATGAATTTAACAAGAAAACAGCAGTGACAGACTGGACTTCACTGACTAGAGCAGCCCAGCTCCTATTACTCTCACGCCACTACCCTATTTGATTGTTTCCGCAGCTCTTATCAATTCTGAAACAATCGTACTTTTCCTTTGTTTTACCGACTGTCCGCTCCAGAGGAATACGGCCCCTTGAGGAGAGGGAGTCCTCTGTCCTCTTCACTCAGTTACTTATTATTTTCTGAATGATGACATAAATTCACCAACATAATCTCGGTGAGTTAAATATTGCCCTAATCTTCAGTAATATGAAAAATGACATTTAATAAATACCTGCCAACTTAGATTACTGTGACGTGGGGCACCTTCATCCAGGCCAAGTGTATTCAGTTCCTCGAAGCTGAAGTTCAGTGTGTAGGGAGCTTGACTGGAAAGCTCGGTATGAGGCAATTCGTTGTGGGAAGAACGGCGAGCAGCTTCCCCGTGAGGGACCGGGCCGCTGGTGCTTTCACTAAGTAAACGTGGGTCTTCAGGGACCACTTGGTTTTCTGCATTTCTCATTTCTAGTACCTTAACAGAGGAAAAAATATCATTAATATCCACACTGACAAATCACATTTTAGAAGCTTTAGAAATTATTTGAAAAATAAAACATTAAAAAGTTGTTATAATGGAAATGAGAAAGCATACTTCCTGTAAGTGAATTTCTAATGAATTTGTACATCTGTTTATCTTTCATTTTAATTAATACTAAAAGAAGTAGTGGCAATAATCATAATATATAATTATACTCTAATTTGACCATTATGTTATTACTTTAGTTTAAAATTTAACTTGAGAACAAAACAAAATGCAACTGTAGTGTGTCCAAGAAAACCAGAGCTGGATGGTAGTTAACGTGGTAAAAGAAGATTTAAAACAGGAACTATTGCAGTAGGAAAAAGAGACCTCAGGATGGGACTGAGCTCAACTCCGAAAGCAGCCCAGCCCAATGAGCATTTATAGCAAGGATCAGGGTGGGGCTCAGGGGGTGGAATCGCTGAGAAGAAACCTCCTGGGTAGGGGGGCTCCAGTCGCACTGACGTGAGGAGATTCTCGCTGGAGGTGGGCCAGGGGGTCAGAAGGCGCCTGGAGCTCGTGAGGAAGGAGGGATTTGATCAGACACACGGGGAGACCAGACTTTGGGGTGGGGGTTCTCTCTAAACTGACTTAGAATTCTTGCTAAAACTGGGCAATGCAGGCCTGCTGAGGACGGACACCAAGGTCAAGGCCCAGAGGCCCAGAGGAGACAGACTAGAAGCGGGTCAAGCAGAGTCTCCGTCAATGACAGCATGGAGAACCGGCGGGTAGCCTCTTCCCCAAATTTCCCAGTGAAATGCCCAAAGGCAAAGGTTGCCAAGTGCTGCTGTCAAACAGAAAATGCAAGGGTTGTACGTAAGTAGAAAATGCAGTTTTTACGTGTTATTTAAAAATACAGAAAAATAGCAGTTTAGACCAGTATTTATTAGCACTTGTTTTATACATTGTAAATAATTCTATATATATAAAATATCTTACTGTGCTCCTAAAAAGATGCCAGTCTCCAAAATTCATATTCATCTCTTTCTTCAGCTCATCAATGTTACACTGAGCTAATACACGGCCATTTATGTTTGCCTGAATAAAAATAAATACAAGTATAAAGACAAACGAAATGTGAACTTTCTGAATTATCAGTGATTAAAAAGCACATTTATATTTAGTATTAAGAAAGTCATTCGAGACTAGAAAATATTGACCTAAAAAAGGTTATCATCCCACATAATAATATAATAAACAAGTTGAATTTGAACAACATAAACTGCTCCATATTTTTCCAAGTGTCTCAGCACTCAAGTACAACAAATCACGGTTTAGGGACCAACCCAAGAGCTAAGCTTCCCATCTGTTTCCAAAACTACCGACCCTGTCACGCACAATAAGGAAGCTGTTAGTTTTTCCCCTCTAAGCTTATAAAACATGAACATGAGCACGAGCTCCTGGGAGGGGTGAGAGACGTCTGTCCTTCTAAGTGTGTCAGTCGTGGACGGAGTTCTAAATGAGTAAGCCCTGACACAGTTATCAGTTACGGTAGATAACTTCTATCATAAAGAATGTCCACCCACTAATTTCCCAGTTTACTAAATTCACGAAAAGTGACTATCACTATCGGGTCTCTGTAATTCTAGCTTCCCCTAAATAAGAAACGATGGCATTTTCTTTAATAATAGGTAGCTTACTGATTTTACAAAATACAAACCCTGACTTTATTAACTATGGTGAAATTACGGGATACCTGTATTTGAAATCGATAGAATGCTCAGTTTCCAAGTTAACTCTCAAGAAAAGAGTGTACAGAGCAAGCCTGTGACAGAGGTCCTGCTGCAGAAACGCAAGCAAGTTTGCAACACTTAAGAAACCAGGTGCCACGCTGGGCTTCAAAAAGCCAGGCACTGGGAATAAAGAGCTGAGTGGGAAGAAAACTGCTGTCCTGATGGAAACAAACTGCCACCAAGGATTCAAGTTGGAAACCTCAGCCTTCCCTGAGTCTAACCACGCTGCCTAGAGGAGAGTCAGGTCAGTGCCTTGGAAAGGCTGTGGTGGACCTTCCGCAAACAGAGATTAGCACTAACCACATCTGTAAGGAAACTGACATTATCTGAAACTTTTCTGGCTAAACATACATTAAGATTAGTAAAATGGTATCTGTGTATGCTAATAATTTTTTTAAAAGCTTTTTAGATGCCATTCTTTAAAGTATGTAAACATCAGAGTCTTGTTATTAATGCTCCACGTTACTACAGTCCTCCAAAAGAAAAAGTATAACTGGGGGGATATCTACTATGACCGGACTCAGCCTGGTACGTGGGAGCTTCCTCAAAATCCCAGGCATCACTGTCCAGCTGCATGGTAGCTACTAGAATTCTACAACAGAGTCTGGGAAGAGAAGAACTTCTCAAAGGTGTCAGCCTTGCAAACCCAAACCTATGAGGTTTCATCAAATGGGACATGATCATAAGTCCTATAAGACATGAAAGTGACAATCTGTGGAAAATGAGCAAGTGTGGTTTACTTTGATAAACATTAAGTTACAAATAAATATTACAATCAAAGAAAAGGTAGCACAAAAGAAAAGGCTTTTAGGGCTGGTCTGGTGGAGGCACAGTTGTTAAATTCGTGCACTCCACTTCAGTGGCCCTGGGTTCATGGGTTTGGATCCCAGGTGCGAACCTGCACATCACTCATCAAGCCCTACTGTGGCAGCGTCTCATATACAAAATAGAGGAAGCTTGGCACAGATGTTAGCTCAGTGCCAATCTTCCTCACCAGAAAAAGAAAGAAAGAAAGAAAAGCCCTTTGAATGTTCTATGTTGCATACTGAAAATATGAGTTGTTTATCTAAATGTGAAATCCCTTAGAGGTCTGTATTTCTCATCAGGCACTTTTTACTTACATTAGGTAATTTTTTAAATAACACTGTAATACAGCTCTTTTCTTTTTCTTTTATCCATTTATAAACTAATGGATAATAGGGCAATTTTAGGATACAAAGTAGTAAGAATCATGTTTCTTTCCATTTAGAGCTTTTCCATTTCAACAGAGAAGCCATCTTTGAGAAGCTAAATACGAAGTGTTCACTGTCCACAGAGGCCCGTCTCCCACCCCCTCATCCCTGCCTGAGGCAGCAGGTAAATGTGCACATCACCTTTTTGATTGTTGTACAATACTGAGGCAGCATACTCTGGTCCAGCCCTTCTACTTGTTTCAGTTTCTCACATACTGCATCCACACTCATTGAATTCAGTGATACTGTTCCTGAGGCTGGGCCTGATCCCTAGATAAGCCAGGGGAAAATGCAGCATGAAGAGCATTTAATGCCAGACATAAGCAGTCACATGACAGAGAAACACTCATGAAGTTACACTATGAAGTACTCTAACTAGCAACAAATTTTCAAACTAAAGTAAAAACAACAAATGTGCATAGTATGGGAAAATACCAGTAGGGAACAGAATTAGCTACTGTTCTACCTTAATGAGTTTTTATTAGAACAGGTACAGCCTGATCAAAATCACTTTTCTAAGAAGACAGCACACTCCATGTGCCAAGCCTAGGCCACCTTTCAAACGTTCACAGCCTAACCTCAAGAGAGAAGCACGCAGCCCTTAGTGACAGGAAGGACAGGGGTTTAAAAGAGAAAGAACACAGGGGTAAAATAACTGATGCCTATATTATAAAAATACAAAAGCTAACTCTGAGAAACAATTTTAAAGTGTCTATACTAAACAGCTTTCAATGTTTCTACAGACCAACAGTCTACCACAGCTGAGGTTTTCACATCTTGACCATACTTTATACCCAAGGGATCTAAAACTTCCCCTTAAGAATCCATACAATAATCATGTATATATAAAACAACAATATTACTTCTTAACATGTGAGAGTAAATACAATCCATTAAAATATGGTCTCATTTAAAAGAAAAGTCAAAATAATAAATAAATCTAGTATTTACTTAGAAGAAAAATATTTTCTGAATGTAGTGACATACTAAGTATTTGCCTGTGATCAATTATATATGAATCCCTCAATTACAGACATGGACATTGGGGTTGGCAAGGTTAAGTTTTGAATTCAAAGTCACAGGATACATAGCTAGTTAGTGGTAGATTTGGACCAGAATGCTAACTTATCAGGTCTTACAACTTCCCATTTTCCTTGCTCCAACTGTCTGTTTTGGAAGAGTTTACAGAAACTAACCACAACAAAGAGAAGACAAACCAAATAGTATAGAGGTTAAAGATAATGTTCCAAATGATGGGTTCTGTTACCATTCAATCTAACTTTAAAATGATAAAAAAAAAAATTTATCCTACCCTCAAGGATGTGCAAATTTATATTTTCTACTGCCTCTTTTATCACTATCAGGACAACAGCAGACTATAACACAGCCAAAACTGCCTGTCAGTCGGTTGTTAAACATTATTTGTAACATGGAAGCATAATACTCTATTATTAATTGATAAATAAATATGCTCACATATAGTATATACACAGCACACATCTATACTATATAAGCACAAATATAGCTCGGGAATGAGAGCATATTGAAAAGACAGTTGGAGGAGTAATCTTACGAGAGTGAGCGAGTCTTAGCAAGTTTACAAGGAGAAGATAGGCCCAAAAAAGTTTGGAAATTAATGACTTGGAATATACTGTACCAAACACATTCATTGACAGTTTGTTTTTAATTAAGTATAAACTTAAAATATGCCATATACTGTATGGTCTGAGGTTCAATTGCTTCAAAAATGCTGAGAGCAAAACACTACTATTTCCATAATTTAGGTATCATACCTCTATACATAGTTCTATTTTCTGCCTGGATGAGTACAGCCAATATTCAAAGGTTTAACTATCCGCTATCTACTACGGAAATTTAAAATGTTTTCTATGAATTTTTAATAACAATACTTCTTCCATCTTTTACTTCTTTTTAAACAGCTTTATTGCGATATAATTCACATACCATACAATTCTCCCATTTAAAGTTTACAATTCAATGATTTTTAGTATATTTATAATGTTGTAAAACCATCACCACAATCAATTTTAGGACATTTTCATAGTCCTAAAAAGAAATCCCTGAACCCGTTAGCAGTCTTTCTCCAGCCCCTAGCAACCACTAATCTACTTTCTGTCTCTATAGATTTGTCTCTCCTGGACATTTCCTATAAATGGAACCACACAACATGTGGCCTTCTGCGACTAGCTTTTTCACTTACCCTAATGTTTCCAAGGCTCCCTCATGCTATAGCATGTATCAGTACTTCAGTCTCTTTTATTGCTGAATAATATTTATCTTTTAAATGATCTTTAATACTATCTTTCAAACTTTTTTATTCCTCAACCTGTCTCTTCTCTCCAGATACATTTATACTTGCTTACATTTTCTCGGTTCAAAAACCACAAACAGTTTGATCACCAAAATAAATAATGATCATACTGGATTATAATTCATATAATAAAATAAATACACGAGTCCATACTGATGTAAATAAATAATTGAATAAGTAAATGAATGAGGAAGAAGAGTCAGCTTTTCCTCATAGAATTCCAATTAATAAATGTAGAAGAAGGAAACAGAAAATTACCATCAGGAAAACACCACAATAATAGTGGTTGCATACAAGATGCATCAACGGATACTAAGATTAATGGGCAAAAGTATAAGCAGAAACAGGAGATTTGCAGAGTTTCAAAATATCTCCCTCAAGATATTTATTCATTATAAAGGGAAAAGTAAATCTTTACAGTGTTCAAACCTGGCAGACACCACCTTAACCAAGTGATGGAGGGTAGCAACACCAGTGGTAAGGCAGGATCATCATGGACCCTCTAATGTGATGCTCTGGGAAGGGCGGAGTATCGTTCCTGTGGTTCTCTTGCCAAAGATGTATAACCTCCTTCTAATCACAAGGAAACAGCAGAGAAACCCAAAAAAGGACAGTCTATAAAGTACCTGACCAGCATTCTTCAAAAGTGTTAATTAAGGCCATGAAAGACAAGAAAAAGACTGAGGAATTGTCATAGATTAGAGAACTCTAAGGAGAAATAACCAATAAAACACATTGGAGTGGATCCTGGACCAGAAAAATGACGTTAGTGGAAAAGCAGGTGAAATTCAAATAAGTCTGTAGGTAATAGTAGTGTACCAATTTTAATTTCTCCTCTTCAAAAATATACTACAGTTATGAAAGATGTTAACATTAAGGAACACTATTTTTGTACCTTTTATTTAACTCTAAAATCATTTTAAACCAAAAAGTTGCTTTTTTTAAAATCATAAAAGAACTCTTTCTGATTGTGCTAAAAAGGACAAGTATAATAGATAAAGAACAGACTAACTCTGTCAGCTTAGGGGGAAAATGTAAAATGCCAGAGCATCTTATCTCCACGGAGAGTCTGAGAATTCAGCAATAGAGACATGTTAATAAAGATACTACTCTTTTCCTTTAAAACAAAAAGTTCCACCTAATTTTAATTTCATGATCCTTTAAAACCTTTATGAATTATTTTATTTATGAATTATTTTAAAACACATTTTCTCTTTCATTGGGGATTATGGAGAAAATATATATTATCTCTGAACGACTTTTAGAAGCTGTAAGAAAAGACAGAAGCACATGGACATAAGATCTGTGTGACTCCATCAAGGCCGTAGTCTGACTTTGACTATTTGTAAGTTGGGCTTTATCAAGATAAGGGGTAAATTATCAATAAATTAAAATGTGTTACAATATGATTCTTTGAGTAAATGAGAAATGGTAATTACCTGCCAGGTCTTTTCTAAAATAATCATATATAATAAAATTACTTTGAAACCAAATGAATCTCGCTAGCCAAAATGATTTTTGGATGCAAATCTCATAAAAAGAAGGAGAAGGAGTACAAACGTGATAAGGAAAAAGCATATCTAACAATTCATTATGTAAATTCTTAATAGAAAATTAATATTACTTTGGCAATACACAGAATGGTAATACTTTAAAGTTTATCATGCATTCTTACTTGAAATTTACCTGTTACAAATCAAGAACAGATCATTTCAGCATACATCACAATTTATAAAAAAAAAATTCAGAAAATTGAATGCAGATGTTAGTTTCTTTAAACTGTTAAAAATAAACTTCAAAATGCACACAAATCAGAATTTCTCCAGGTATAAATAAGGCTAACAAAACAGATTGAAATTACCTTGATGGAACTGTTATGATTTTATATTGTAAGTAGATTAAAACTACACCCTGAAATATTATCATCTTTAGTAAATTTATTAAATAAGCTTAGAATTGATTAGCCAGAAATGAGTGCCATGCAAAGGCTGAAAGCAGCTATTAAAATAAACCCAAGACACTGAAATGAGCACAGAATTAGAAACAGCCCAGCATGAAGTTGCCAATGATTGCTTCTAACAGTCTAACAAGAAAAGTGAGGAAGATTTCACTAAAAGTTTCTGTACCTGTCTCTGTTTGTTAAACCCAGAGTCACACGGCTTTAAGGAAGGAATAAAACAGAATGAAGGACACAAGCTTAAAAGCAAAACGGCAAATATACACATACAATAAACACAGCAGCAGTTTCGTCATTCTTCTTATCTTCCCACAACTGTGAACAAGCCACCTCTACAGCCACACAAAGCAAGGAACGCTTGCACACACGCACACAGCAGTTTAATTTCATTAACGTGTGCTTGGCAATTTTAAATTGTATTCTCAAAATGTATATTCTTTTGATTAAAAGAATAAATCATGGGCCATAGATTCAACAAAAATATCAGGCAAATCAAATTTGCTATAAAAAGTCAAACTTCCTACTATACACAAGTTTAAAATTAATTTTTAAATATTCTGATTAGAAAATTGCAACTATTAATTGCAGACCAATTTAATAATAAGGTTTAAATACTTGGAATTCACAGGATCACTTCATAAAATGAAATTTATCTGGCCACATACAGTTAATGTTCAGAAACATACTTTTCAAATTTGGGGTTTGTTTCACTGGGCATGCGGCACGTTAAATGGATGCACTAAAATACACTGGAAAAGAAAGGCCTTAAGAGCCACACAGCTCAAGAAATTACACAGGTAATGGTGAAAATTATCTGCATACTATGGTTAACATTTCAGTGACATAGCTTTTTAAAAACTCTAATTCAAAGCAGACATACTACTATTAACTATTTTTCTGAATCTATTAGGTTGGTGGTAAATATTCTTAAAATAGTTAAAATAATCTAGAGATGACTGACAATATTGATTCAAAGTTGATTTACAACACTGTTCTAGTACAATAAAGGGCAGGGCTTTGCTAGCCTAATGCCAGAGGTTTTCCTTTCCTTCCTTTTTTTTTTTTTTTTTTTGCTGAGGAAGATTTGCCCTGAACTAACATCTATGCCGATCTTCCTCTATTTTGTATGTGGGTCACCACTGCAGCATGGCAACCAATGAGTGGTGTAGGTCCACACCTGGGAACTGACCAGGCCATGGAAGTGGAGCACGCCAAACTTGACCACTAGGCCACAGGGCCAGCCCCTAGATGTTTTTCTTTTAACATTCACTATCTGGAGTACTTCATGGGAACCCTGTTTTCTAGTTTACATATCAATTTCATCATTAGCAGGCTTTTTAGAAAGTTACTATATCTATCTGTGAGACTTGAAAAAATATCAAAAAGGGAGTACTAATGAAATTACAGTTTACTACAAGATAGCCAAATCACAAAATAAAGCTATTGTTAACCTAGTTGGAAAAACATAACTTACTCTTCAAACTACATGAGAAATAACAATTAGGCCAAAGTTGACATATGAGGCTTAATATCCCATTTCAAGGGCAATCTTCTAAAAAACACAAATACTAAAGAACTGCAATGAATATGATTTTGTTACTTTTTAACTTTTACCTGTACTCTAGGATTTCAAGGATATCATCACTGCGTAATATATTTCTGTAAAAATACATCAAGCTACTTTTAGTTTATTAATTGTTTAGGGAAAAAGTTTTCTTGACTTGAAGTCCTGCACAATGACTTTCAAACTGGAAGTGAACACAATTTTTCACTATATTATTAAAGGAAAAATAAGCTAATATTTTTCCAAATTGAAACAGAATAACAAAAATGTACTTCTAAAATACTTTCGAAAGTGTGCGTGACCCTCCTGAGAGAAGCGCTGAGAGGTGACGGGGTGACCTGTCCCCACCCACACTCTACGCGGAGCCCACCACGCGCCCGCTTCACCCATGGCGTCTCTGACTTCCTCGTCCAGTCTGCTCCTCAACAGTAGGACACAGCTTGATTTGGACACACATCTGTTAGAACACAGGTTATAAGTTCTAAACCAGTGGTGGAAATAAAAATTATCTACAGTTGAGCCCCATCTTTTTTTTGCTTTTTGCTTGGTCACTCCACTGACTGGATGCAGTTTAATGAAAACCAAGACCTTCTTTTTTAATACCTTTATTAATTCAGCAGTTTTCATCAATCTCTAAAAGTAAAAGTAACAGGACACTGGAACTCAGGATACTGTTATTAACACTGCCTTTGCAATTCTGAACTTCCTTGCAATTAAACTTGGTGCTAATTACGTATTTTCACACCTTTTCAACGAGGTATAAAAGTGACCTAAATGAGGGTGTCTGAAGGTATGGAGTAAACGCTATGGCAGAGAAGGTCAAGAGGGTTTGCCTTAGTGCTGCCACTTCCCCCTGGCAGCCTTCAAGACCATAAGCTCAATGAGGGCAGGATTTCCATCAGTTTTGTTCACTGCTGCATCCCACTAGAATAGTGCCTGCTAGGTATTCAATAGATTTGTTGACCCAGTGTATGATCACACAGGCATCTGTAGTACTAGATGCTAAATAAATAATTCAAGGAAGGATAAAAGTGTAAAGAAATATTGTATCACTCCTTCCTTTGAAAAAACACAGTTACCACTGTGAACACCATACTTTAAATAAAAACAGACTACAGGACTCCTCAGAGTAACTCTTTGAAATACCATAGCAACATGCCACTGAAGACACCTGGCTCAAGACAGGTCCTCCACAAAGGGTGCTTCCCTTCACTGTCACAGAAGGGTCTGAAGCCACTGCTTCCCAGTGGGAAGTGGACTGGAAGAGGGCAAAGCCACTGAGGAAAAGCCCCCTGGAGAGCTTTAAAAATTCAAAGTATTTGCAGCATCCAAAGAACTGAGAGATCCTTTTAAATTCCAAGAAAACAAACCAATTGACACCTCTTGGGTCAGAGAAGCATCAACAGACAAAAGGCTGAGGTAATCTAAACGGACTGGGTATTCATGCACTACTCCCATCACTGAGACAAGGGTTATTTAACACCAAACAGTTTTAGTTTCTGAGTCTCTAAAGCTCCACAGAATTTGGCCTTTGGGGTAGTAACAATAATAATTATTATTAAATAATTAAATAGTTAAAGTTTGCTAAGACTAAGTAATCCTTAAATCGGATGGATGCGGTAGGTCTGTTTTTCCACATAAGGGAGTTGAGTATCAGAGAGGTTAAGTAATTTGTCCAAGGCAAACAGCTAATTACCAGGGTCTATTTAACCTGAAAGCCCAGATACCTGACTAAGGCATGCACAGCAGCAAAGAAGCAGCACGATACTGAAGAATGGGCGTGATACAGGCCTCGCAGATTCTAGCTCCACGTCTAGCACTCCCCACCTGTGAACCTTGGGTAAGTCTCTCAGACTCTCTGAGCCTCGAATCCATGCTGTGGAGCAGGACTGCATCACAGGTTCTCTGAGGATCCTCGAGAGGGAAGGCAAGTCCAACGTGGGGCCAGAGGTCTTTTTCACTGGTTTCGTAAACTGGAGTTCTGATTAAGACTACATTTCTAAAAAAGGCTTCTCTGCTTTGAAAGTTTGAAAAACACTGGCCCTTTCTAGCTCTAATATTCTGCGGAGCATATCTTGAGTCCAACATTAACATTTTTTCCCAGTTTTATAAGATTTGGCATATATTGTCTCTATTATAAAATTATAGGAAAAAAAGCTAGCACAAAGGCTTACATCATCACCTTTGTGAAACACCTGGACATATCTATAATTTATCTGATAAGTCCTTGGCTGGCCTTTATAAGTTACAATTATTACAATGTCCCTTAATGTGAAGAAACTAAATTATTTTCATAAGGATCTGCTTTATAAAGGTTAATCAGAAATTCCTTGTGGTAAAAAAATATGGGACCCCCTCCATAACTGAAAAGACTATACTTAGTTAACTCTTTATAATCTGGCTTTTTTGGTGGGTTTTTTTGTTTTGTTTTGTTTTTAGCTTACTATTCTGTATCTGTGTATCTATACCTTATTATTCTATATTCTGCATCTACAATGACAATTTCTCCAAAAATGTTTGTGTAGCTTCTGACTTATCTAGAAGCAGCTCTTGTCATCAAGTGTTGCACACAGGGGACAGCTGAGTGAGCACAGACGGACTCAGTCTGTAGTCCTATTATCCCAGAAATACAGAGAGTTTTCTACTACAGGACTAGAAAGCCATACAAGCCATGAAGGGCTAAGTAATTTTTATATTAACTACTTCTACGCTGGTTCAGCTATAAAGATCCCAAACAATGTTCCATGTACAGACACTTCTCAACATTTCCACCACTGCTTTTAATTTGGCTTTGAACTAAGTGTCTACTTTTACTAGTGTTCTACAAAACAAATTTTACGTGCTATTGTCATTATTAATTCCATAAAAGCAAAGAAAGTTCAGTAAGCATCTATTATTCACTAAGTAGATCACAAAACTATCTTTTAATATTAAAAGAATAGCAAATAGTATGGTTATTTTACTAAACAAAGGCACTAACATATTTAGAGCATCTTTACTCTTTGTTATTGGGCTTCTAAACACATCTCGAGGATTGCACTATTTCCCCTTCCCCAAAAACTCATTTCAAAATTTGCCTAATGCTCTTTCACTGGTCTCTGAAAGAAACTACAGCCACGTTTTAATTACAAGGGTTGGTCCACACTCTTAAGCATGGGCACAGCGACTACTTCAGCATGTCTGTGTCATTAAGACCATCAAATTCTTCACAGTATCTGATTTTCATCAAAAGTTTGCTGAGGAATTTCAGCTCAGAGAATTGCATTGCATGCATGAATCTATGCATTAAAGGCTCTCTGGCTAAACTAAAAGTCACTCTTGCACACAGGGGCAATGAGCCATGGATTAAAGATTCCCCTAACACCAAAAGAGAATTATTATGGTTTGTTGTGTCTACCATTTCATGGATAATTGAAGTCACTCAAGCGCTTCAGCTAAAATGTTAATGACTTAAAAAGAATCACCAACTCCGCCATGAAAACACCAAAATGATTCTTCTCTCTGTTACTAACACTAACTCAGAGAAAATTAAAGTTAAAAAACTCCTGCCTATCCAAATGCATGTTTTAAGTTAAAAAACTATGGATATTCTCAGGATGCAAAATTTCAGCACATTAATTCTCACTCCTATGCCACATTTCAACATAGCTTTAGATTAAATCGATCATGTTTACATGGGCATAACATTCTTTAAATAAATCAATAGGAGTTAAAATGCAAACCGGGTTCTTCAATTCCACCATGACTGGATAAATGAAGATTTTAAGGCTCATCACATTAAACATACTTCTTATTAAATACAAAGTCTTGAGCAATAAATACCCAAAGTGACTTCCTATATAAGTTATTTTTTTAAAGAAACCCATCTTAAAGTGTTGGACCAAAAACAAAAAGGTTTTAATAATGCCCTTTACATGCTGAACTAGCTCTGTGTTTATCTGGAAATTTTATTTTAATAAATACACAGATAGAGAAAGGCAGTACTGCATTTACACGAATGCTTCATAAACTGTGGCCACTCAGATTAAGAATGAGTCACTAAAGATCCTTTCTGGTTTACACCATCTAGCTCATAATGCCTTTTTGTCATCTCAAGGGCAATCTGGGATATTTCCAAAAGTATTCTATGTCTGTAGCACCAACTGCAGGCTTAAGAAAAACAGGCAAAGGTGAAAATAGAGGTCAACACTGAGGAACAAATACCACCAACAGAATGTTCCCGATGGCTGCTGGAAGCCCCTTCCTTACCCGACAATAAAAAACCCCACCCCGTGTCATTGAGAAAGGGGAAAAACAGGAGGAAACAAAGGGTCAAGTTAAACATTAGCTTTTACATTAATCCATGAACTATGATTATTAGTATTCAGCTACTCTACACTAGCTGCGCATCACGTCACAGACGCAGAGTTAGTGCACTGCCGTCATCACAATTCAGACAGTCGTTACTGCTGCAGAAGCAATGAGATGCGCGAGTTCCACACCACAAGACTACTCATTACCCTCGAGGAGTCTGTGGGTGAAGAAAGCCCCTCAGCAGCATCCTCCTTGATAACCTCCTAACAACACAAAACAAGAGTGTGGGTAAAGGTGAGGGGTGAGCCAAACTAGGATGATGAATGAACACGATGTAAAAATAATAATATAAAACACCAAAACCTGGATGGGATTAGATTTCTCCCTTCAGTGACAACATTTTTGTTTTTATTGATGTCATAATAGTTTGTACATTGTGAAATTCCAGTTGTACATTATTGTTTGTCAGTCACCATATAAATGTGCTCCTTCACCCCTCATGCCCACCCCGACTCCCTTCCCCCTGGTAACAACCAATCTGTTCTCTTTGTCCATGTGTTTGTTTATCTCCCACATGAGTGAAATCATACAGCGTTTGTCTTTCTCTGTCTGGCTTATCTCATTTAACATAATACCCTCAAGTTTCATCCACCTTGTTGCAAATGGGATGATTTAGTGACAACATTTAAAAATTTAAATAACAGTTTTTTGGGTTTTTTTAAAGATTGGCACCTGAGCTAACAACTGTTGCCAATCTTCTTTTTTTTTTTTTTCCTGCTTTTTTTCCTCCTCAAATCCCCCCAGTACATAGTTGTATATTCTAGTTGTGGGTCCCTCTAGTTGTGGCATGTGGGACGCCACCTCAACATGGCATAATGAGTGGTGCCATGTCTGCACCCAGGATCCAAACCCTGGGCCACTGAAGCTAAACCCGAGAACTTAACCACTCAGCCACGGGGTCGGCCCCCAAAAATAACAGTTTAAGCTCTATAACTTTTGTCTCCTAATTTATAAAAATATATTAACAGGGAATTTCTTTTTTTTAAATTTTTAATTACCACCAGGAACACCTAATATTCTAGGCACAAATGTATTTTGTTTGGATTAGATTCAACAGTATATTTTAATAATTCCTTTTTCCTATTTAATTTCTGACATTAGATTAAAATGTTCTTTTAATATATGCTAATTTTTATACCCTAGGGCTAACATATATATACAGATACCATATATAAATATATCCTTTAAAAAGATATTAGAAATTAGTATAGATATAAAGGTTTAGTTTTAAAAGTTTTGGTAACAAACACTGCATTATAAGCCAGAAACTCTGGCTGCAAACAACTTAGCATTTATTCACTGAGGCTAGTCATTTTCCTTCCATAGATATTTATCAGAAATGAAAACAAAATAAATTTTTTGTTAGTAACAGCTTATGTTTCTTAAAACCATTTACAAAATAAGTTGCGCTCTTTTACCCCAGAAAGGACATAATCAAACTTGAACGCTGCCTATGTTGCTTATTGGGTTACACTTTAGTTACCCTTTTATACTTACTAGGCCATTGCTCTGATCTCTGGGCAAACTCGTTTTTACTGATGGACGTGAGATGAGATGTTGGGAACCGCCAGGGTAATACCTTGGCGTGTAAAGGTATGGGGCAAAGAATGGCTATGGAAAAAACACGTAACAAAAGAAGGGGTAAACAATTACAGAAATCAAAGTGTAATGAGATTTACCAAATGAAACTAGCCAATAAAATGCAACTCCAAATTGCTGATGCAAATGACAAAACAAAAGAAAAAAGGCTCACTCATATTCTATAAGCTATCAAACCCAAACTTAAGACAGATTATTTATTTATATTGTTGATTTAATATAAGCTTTTTTTTAAGCAACTAAAGTTCTGCACCTTACAATTTGACACAAGAATATCTCTTTACATATACCATTTTTATGGGCTTACCATGTGTCTGGTTCTAAGTGATTTACAAATATTAATTCACAATCTCTTTTAAAAAAGTAGAATAGCATCTTAATAGAATACTGTTCTTTACAAAAAAAAGATTAGCTTTAAGTGAGACCAAAAAAGGTCTCGATTATATGAGAACATCCTAGCATGGATTCCAGGAACACTGTTACTCTAAGTTCCTAGAATTTACCTTATATCCTATACCCTAGAGTTTACTCTATTTCCTAAATAAGAAAGAATATCTTTTTAATGGGGAATCCATCATTTAGATGAGATCTATAACTGTAGTATTTATTTGTAACCAGTTTCATATAAACAAGGAGATATCAGATTATATGGGCTAAACATAAAGATTAAAATTCACTAAGCTTCATTATACTGAACATCTTCCCCTACCTTTTTCACTCCTGCCATTTTAAGAAAATTATTGTGCTTTTCAGACTAAAAACTTCAAATAACTACAGCAAAAAATAACCAGACCTAAAAGCATGAGAAAATTTTAAATGCTTTAAAAATAATAAAATGCTATTAAAGCATCACATGATTGTTATTCATATAAAGTTAGTGAACACAAGGTCTCAGCCTAGATGGTATGGTAAAAATTTCTTTTTTCAAACTTCTTGGTCTCAAAACTTCAACTGTCATCTAATGATCAATTGAGCCATTTTACGTAACACTACAGCAGATTTTACGACTAGTAAATAAAAACCTACCCCTCAAAGTTTACAATGATGGAATACATTATAAAATGCTATGGTTCTACCTTTGTCTCCTTGTCTGAGCAAAAGAATGGATAGCATTCAAAGGACCTCTATGAATGGTGTACCTGATTATTTATATGGCCAACATTTTTCAAAAACTGAAAATTTAAATTCTGGAATCCCTTCTTTGCCACATTTATTCTAAACTTCTCTTTCTTCCTAGTTCATATGAAATTTATTTAGGCATGCAGTTGGCTTCTATGAATACTAGCCCCTATATTTTCAAGAATTAGATTAATGAGAGAGACAACAAAAATAAGTAATTACAATGGATCCTAGACTACAGTCCCAGAAAGCAAAATACTTGGGTTCATGCTCCATTTTCCTATAGGAAATATTAGTATTTAAGATCATTAAAGTAAGGATAGCTTGGGCCTACTAAACTTGATAGGGTCTGAATACCACTGATAACTAACTGTGCTTTCATCTTTTCCAGTAGAAAATTATCATATTTATTCTAAGTGAACAATTATACATCACTAAAGATAACTTGAAATAAAACTTTAGAAAACTGGTTCTGCTGCTATCATTTAGCAATAACATCTGAGTCATACAAGCAGTATTTTCCATCACTATTTCACATTTAAAAGCTATAATATATTAAATACAGGTTTATGGAACTATTGTAGAAATTTATCATTATTTTAAATGCCAATATAAATTATTATACAAGATATAACAAATGGAACATTTGTTTATAAACAAATACGGAAATTCCCTTTGAAGCACAGGATAGTCACTGCTGACCCTGTGGAGTTTGACTTTCTTATCAAGATAACAAATAAAAGCAAAAAGCATCTCTAATATTCAGACTCAACTGAGATCTAAAACCCACTAAAATTCAAAATTCTTTTAATTTTTAAAATATCATATACAATAAATTCAAACTTAACATTATTCCTATATTAAAAAACTAAAGTACAATTTCAAAATAATAGACTCCATAAGCAGAAAATTTCTGATACCTCCCTAGAACAAATTCTTAAAATGAAAGATTCTAGCACTTCCTTACCCTGTTATAGAAGGGATGTTGGGGTCCTGTCATACCACTGTAATAGCTGCTGTGAGGCTGTGGTGACACAACCCCACCTCCAAATGGTCCATTGAAGGATGTGGAGGAAGAGCAGACGGACGGAGGCTGGCTGTAGCCTGACGGGGGTCTAGGATGAGAGTCATGCAAGGGCAGCGGGGGGAGCGGGGGGTACGCCAGTCCACCGATATTAATCTGGTCTCTTGCAGCACGAACATCTAAAAGATTAAATGACATCCCAGAAGGCAAAAGAAAATAGAGCATTAGTAATTAGCCCAATTACCACTTCCTACTCTAATTACCAGATAGAAACATGACTTTACCACTCTTGCCAGGGATTCCAACCGGCTCACAGAAGTAGACAGGGAATCTTGAATTCTCCATAGACATTCTAGTAAGAAAAGCCCAACTACTTTGCATAAAAAGTAGTTTTTCACCATTTGAAAAGTCACAACATCTAGATTCTTCTCTTCAGTTACCAGAACTATATATTTTTCTCTGACTTTCTAAGGTATTTGTTTGTTTGTGGTATTCTAACAATTCTTATGATTCATAAGTATTACCGACTACTAACAACTCACAATTGTGTAGAGTTAATAAAGACAACATTAGCTAAGACCTGGGGTTTGCAAAAGATAAAGATACGACTCATCCGCCTCTGAACAACAACAAACAATGCCATAGTCACAAAACACACCTGTGACATCAGCTTTATAACAGGTATCTTAAAAAATGTAGGAGTAGTGTAAGGCTCTCTCTTCATAATTCCTGGAAAACTCAAAGGTGGGTCAGCAGTGCCAGTATCATATACCAAAGACAGTGTGTTTCAATAAAGGTTTTGTGTGCGTGCATGTGTATGGTGGTGACTCAAGAACAATCTAAACTACTCCAAAACCTTCACGTCACTGTCTCCAAGTTACAGTCCACAAATTTAAGTTAAAACTTAAAAAGCAATATGATGATTTTCTCACCACTCCGGTCCTGTTAAGAACGGGAGATTGGTGACAGAAAAATTACAGTGAACCGACATCTTAAAGTGGTGACTATACGTTAAAAGGAATTTGATGCCAAAGTAAGGATTCAGGTGTGTGGGTTGGGAAACAGAATAAAGTGAGTTTAACAAATAACATTTTCTTAACATTCCCAAAAGGGCGTCAAGCCTCCTCATCCTCAGTTTCATTACTTCTTCTGTGTAGTGGCTGGTTCATTATTTCTTGATTTCTCATGGAGCAGAAGAAACTTACATAGCTAAGACAGAAATAGGAAAATTTCTGAGGACTTTAGAGAAGAAAATTCCATTTACTACTAATACCCACCTGCAATGATTTCCCGCAGTTTGGGGTCTAGGTTTACAGTGCACGGCAAAAAGGTTTTCACATCTCGAGCCACAAGAACTGGGGTCCTTGAAGACAAAAACACTTCAAAATTTCTTATATCTCCATCTATTTCAAGCAGTGGCTCAACATCTTTAGTTGTTGGAATATTCTTTGATATTCTTCAAACAAGAAACAAATGAAAAAGGTCATTAAGGTCACTATTAGAAAGGCAAATTCTGCATGTAACTTAAAATTTGTTATTTAAAAAATAAAGAACACATTACACATCTTGCTCTCATTTAAAAAAAAATTTTTTTAAGGAAAGAAAAAGGAACAAAATAAATGGTATAGTTACAAAATTACTAAGGTAACAGGTGTGGGGTCAGAATTATATTGCCTTTACCCAAAGGTAAGACCTTAGGCTGGGAAACCAGAGCAAGGAAACTGACACATATATATACCAGGCACTTCACACATTGATGATTACCTCGCAATGACGGTTAAATAAGTTATCATTTTACACATGAGGACAGTGGGCCTCAGACAAATTAAACAGCCTGCCTAAAGTCACACAACTAGGAAAGAGAATCTGACTGGCTCTAAAATCCATGTTTATTATAGAATACCATGGTTCTTGCCTTTGCAAAAAGAAGAAATAAAGAATAATTTTTAAATAAATTACACAAACTAAAAAAAGTTAGCACAAATTTTTCCTTTTCAAAAAAGGTTTTCTTTTCTATCGTAAAAGTAATACATGCTTACTGTATAAGCATATATATAAGACAAAGAAATACAGAATAGAGGGAAAAAAACATAATTTTACCAACCAGCTACTAATATAGTGTGTCACTTAGCCTTTTTTATTATACAGAATTTTTTACATAGTTGTTTATATACGTAAACAATTAAGCCTTAAATGTAAAAACAAGTAACACTCATTCATTAAAAAATACTTAGTAAGCACTTCTATGTTGAACTATAAGAAACTGCCATTTTTATAGGTCAAAATGGTCAAATATTGACAATTCTATATGGTTCAACCTACTATATGCCAGACAATGTGCTGATACGACGCAGTAAGTAAAAATGCATCATAGAGGGATGAAAGGATGGAAAATGCAAAAGAGAGCTTAACAGACAAGGAGGTAGATGAGAAAACTGGAAATAACCCAAATGTCTACTAAAAGTTGAAGAGATAAATAACTTGTGCTATATCTATATAATGGAATACTACTTAGTAATAAACAGGAATATACTTATTTATACATGCAATAACATGGATAAATCTCACAATAAATTATGTGGAGTGAAAGAATACAGCCAATAAAGAGTACATAGTTGGATGTTTTCATTTTTATAAAACTAGAAAATGTAAACCAATCTACAGTGACAGAAAGCAGATAAAGGGTTCCCTGTGAAGTCAGGGATGTGGGAGAGAAAGGAAACAGGGAGGGATTCCCGAGGAATAGGAGGAAACTTCTAGAAGTGATAGATATGTCCACTCTTCTCATGGTGGTGATGAATTTGTGGGTACATGTGTATATCAAAACTTGTGGAATTGTGCAACTGAAATAGCATAGTTTATTGTATGTTGATTATACCTCACAAAGCTGCTTTAAAATCACTGTATATTCGGAGATATCTTCAAAACACTCAATTCCCAGTTAGTCAAGAATATTAACTGTTAGATTATAGTGGGTACAGTTTCAGAAGAGCAGAAAGATTTTCATGCCCTTCAAAAAGTGAAATGGGATCTTACTGTAATATTAGTTACAGCTATATTATTTCTTTGGGACTAGCACTCTACTGGTCAGACCAAATACTTGGCTAATAGCCAAATAGTAAAAGCCATCTAAGGGAAAATCCAGAGAACAAAATTAACAAACAAGAAAAGAACAGGGTAGGGTGCTGGTGAGAAAAGAAGGACAGCAATTTTGTCTTAATGAATTTCGGGAAGTCCCTTTTATGGACTCACACACACATGTATGAAATAGAAAAGCCCTCCCAAATGGGATTACTTCTTAACAAACTAAAATGGTATTCAAACTGATTACTAAATATATCTAAAATGAAATGGAAAACTTGGAGAATGGCTGCACAAAATCATTTGCACAAGTGGCCAAAATATCAGAGCTTAAACAGTTAAAAAGGTAGTTCATCTATTTCAGGAGCTTAACATAAAATTCTAAGAGAAGCTAGAAAGATTTAGATAAAAACACACAGCTGACAAGTCACATGAAACAAATTAACTGAATTTTAATGCCAGCTCTGCTTAAGCTTGAATGTGAACAGTGTTCTCAATATGAGGAACAATACCGCTGTTCACAAGCCAACAGTCTACTGCTGGTTTCCAGATTGAAGTCTCTATTTTAACCTTTTGAGCTCAATACATTAAACTCTTCTACTGAAAGAGATATTTATGTAAATGATAATCTTTTGGCAGTGGGCCACCAAAATCATATGTGCCTTTATTTTTCAGATATTTTCCCAAAGGTTAGTATTTAAAGAATTTAAGTAACTTCACTTTTCAATTAAGAGTGAATTTAAATTTCCAGTATTATGAATCATGTGAATTAAAGTTGCCAGCATTAAATGGCCCACAGAAAGCATTATAAAACCTCAGGCATCAACGAGCTCCCACCAAGTTTAAATGCAACTTCCTTCTCGGCTACCATTCTAGCAGTACCTATCAGTGCCAACAGCAATGTAAGTTAAAAGCATTTTCATTACAAATGACAGTGTTTTATAGAAGGTCCATATTAATTCCTTGGCAGAAACTACATAAGCCAATTCATATCAATTCAAAATGAGGTGTTAAATTATGAACAAAAGTTTTATTTTAAATCAAAATATAAACAGGTTCTAAGAGCATAATTTATGAAGAAGCCATTATTTATCATACTTTATCTAAAAGTAGCTGCCTAATAATGTCATTATTTAATCCTAAGAGGTTAAAAATTAAGACAAATTAAAAAAACAACAGGGAAAACTCTTAACTGCCTCAGGATTTTATTACCTTGAAACATAAATTTAACTGCTAGCAGACTCTCAAATACTTTGCATCAATGAACGCCCATTTATTAAATACTCTCCATGCACACAGCCCTTTTGAGATTGTGGGAGACAGATGGAACACACAGACAAAAAACAGCCGCTAGCATTGTAGCCAAAGGGTCAGAAACAAAAGATAAACCGAAATCCATTGTTAAGCCCACTACTGTCTGTGGAAAGACGAACAAAAACCTGGACGTCTTAGGAGCTAGGAGAAGCTCTCCCCTCCCGTCTTAACTCAGTTAATACCTACTCATCCCTTGCCCCTCAGCTCAATTCCCCCTCTTCAGGGAAGTCTTCCCTGAGAGCAAGTCTCCTCCTCTATTACAAGCCCTCATAGCACATATGCTTTCTTGCACACCACATTATCACAATTGGAATTTTATATTCATTAGTGGAATTATTTTATCAAAGTCTATCTCCCCCTCAAGTGTAAATTCCATTAAAGCTGGGAACAAGTTTGGGTTTGTTTACCATTGTATCTCCAGTGTCTACAGCAGAATACTGTCACATCACTTTTGCTTAATAAATATTTGTAGAGTGAATAAACTACACAGAAAAATGTATTGTTCCCAAAGAACTCTATGCCTTTTAAAAGATTTTTCACCTTAATTATCTTTTCTGATATTGAAAAAGCCTTGTGCTTGGGAAAGAATAAGTTGATCCATTTTGAGTTAAGTTTTGTACACAGTGTGAGACCGAGGTCCAACTTCATTCTTTTGTATGTGAAAACCCAGTTGTCCCAGCACCATCTGTTGAAAAGGCTAGTCTCTCCCCCATTGAATGGACTTGGCACCTCTGTCAAAGCTCAAACGGCCACAGATGTATGGGCTTATTTCTGGACTCTCAATTCTATTCCATTGGTCTATATTTCTAGCTTTATGCCAGTACCACATTGTTTTGATTACTGCAACTTTGTAATAAGTTTTGAAATCAAGAAGTGTGAGTCCTCCAACTTTATTCTTTTTCAAGATAGTTTTGGCTATTTGGGTTCCCTTCCAATTTCATATGAATTTTAGGATTCAGGTTTCTATTTCTGCATAAAAGGCTATTGGAATCTGGGTAGGGACTGCACTGAATCTGCGGATCACTTTTGGTAATATCAACATCTTAATATTTAGGCTTCCTATCCATGAACATGGATTATCTTTCCATTTATTTTGATCTTTAATTTAGCAATGTTTTGTAGTTCTCAGTGTATAAGTCTTTAACTTCCTGAGTTAAATTTATTCCTGGATATTTTATTCTTTTAGATGCTATCATAAATAGAACTACTTTCTTAATTTCCTTTCAGATTGTTCATTACAGGTATACGGAAACAACTGATTTTTTTATGTTGATCTGTATCTTGGAACTTTGCTGAATTTGTTTATTAACTATAGTAGCTTTCTTGTGCATTCTTTGGGATTTTCTATATATATAGGATCATGTCATTTGTGGTTAGAGTTTTACTTCTTCCTTTCCAATTTGGATCCTTTTATTTCCGTCTCTTGTCTAATTGCACAGGCCAGAACTTCCAGTATAATGTTGAACAGCAGTGAAAGTGGGTGTCTTAGTCAACTGGGGCTGCTATAACAGAATACCATAGAGTGGATGGCTTAACTGACATTTGTTTCTCACAGTTCTGGAGGCTGGAAGTCTGCAATCAGGGTACCAGCATGGTGGGGTTATGATAACCTTCTCCCTGATTTGCAGGTAGCTCTCTGGTCTCTTCTTACACGGACACTAATCCCATGATGAGGACTCTACCCTTATGAGCTCATCCAAACCTACCCACCTCCTGAAGGCCCCACCTCCAAATACCATAACATTGGTGGGTAGGGCTTCAACATATAAACTTTGGGAGGACACATTCAGCCCACAGCAGCAAGCATGCTCGTCTTGTCCCTGTCTTAAGGGAGAAGCTTGCAGTCTTTCACCATTGAGAATGATGGGAGCTGTGGGTTTTTCATAATTGCCCTTTACCATGTTGAGTAAGCTCCCTCCTATTCCTAGTATTCTGAGAGTTTTTAACATGAAAGGGTGTTAGATTTTGTCAAATGCCTTCTCTGCATCCCATGAGTATTCTCTTACAATCCTTTTTATTTCTGTAAGGTTGGTAGTAATGTCCCCACTTTCTGATTTTACTTATTTGTGAGTTCTCTTTATTTCCTTTGTCAGTTTAGTGAAAGGTTTCTCAATGTTGTAGATCTTTTCAAAGAAAGAACTTTTGGTTTCATCAGTTCTCACTGTTCTTATTCTATTCTCTATTTTATTGATCTCCTCTCTAAGCTTATTTCTGTTCTTTTGCGAGCTTTAAAGCTTTTTAAAACTTGCTCCTCTTTCTAGTTCCTCAAGGTGTAAAGTTAGACTATTAATTTAAGATCTTTGTCCTTTTTTTAATGTAGGCATTTACAGTTATAAATTTCCCTCTGGACACTGCCTTTGCTGCATCCCATAAGTTTTAACCACCCCTAAGATTCTTATAAAAGTACCTTAATAAAGATTCCACTGGGGGCCGGCCCCGTGGCCAAGTGGTTAAGTTCTCGAGCTCCGCTTCGGTGGCCCAAGGTTTTGCCAGTTCAGATCCTGGGAGCACACATGGCACCACTCATGGGGCCTTGTTGAGGTGGCATCCCACATGCCACAGCTAGAAGGACCCACAACTAAAAGTATACAACTATCTACTGGGGGGACTTGGGGAGAAAAAGAAAAAGAAATGATTGGCAAGTTGTTAGCTCAGGTGCCAATCTTTAGGGAAGAAAAAAAAGATTCCACTATTTACCTTTCATCTTATGTTGGAAAGAACATTAACCTAGGGAATCAGAAAAATAAATAATTTCCTTACTATAGCTAAAGTAACAAAAGCAATAAAGTAACATAAGCTAAAACCGTCCACATGCAGAAGGTTGTGTTGAGTGCAAAACAACACTCAATGGAGCAAATAACTTTTTAGGAAAGAAAACAAACAGGCACCTGCATGTGGTGGTCAGAGCTGATTCTCAAGACAACAGTCCCCATGGTGTCAGGTGTCCTCACCAATACCTACTTTTCAAAACCTACAAAAGTCATGTTGCATTTTATAGGCATCCTATTCATTAACTACACTAGAAAACTACAAAGCACTTGTATACATGGCACACTGAATGGATCAACGTGCCAAACCTTCAGGTTTCCTTGTTTCTGGTTTCAAGTATTTAGTGTATTTGACTTTATGTGTCAGAGGATGCTCTAATTAGGGTTAAATAATGCAAACCATAAAAGCACTTGTGTAAGTTGCCACGGAAATCATTGGCAGAGCTAAACAATGTTATTCTTTTACTTACTGGAAGAGCTTACTACATGTTTTTTAAAAATTATTTCCCACTGAGGGTGTATATTTCCAAGATGATCTACTTGGCTAAAACATTAGGGCCCAAGATTACTTTTTTACACTAATGGAGGAAATACGTAGGCATGAAATTCAAAGGATAAAAAACGTTCAATATGCAAACTCAGCAGACTATCAGACACACAATTTGCATATCTGCAGCTGGGCTTCAGCAAGGCTTCACCTGGGCAGCACAGGATATGACCTTGGTGGCAGAGATCCCACTACATCCAGGACCTCACGTGACATAGCCCCTTCTTTTCCAAGTTATGTTCACACTTCTGGGTTATAAGTCAGGGCTGCTGGCAATATCGTGTTCATATGTTTCAGCTGTTCTTCCTTCTTGTTTTGAACCTGAGTAACAACTACGGTCAGAAACTGAAAAACGAGCTAGAACTAGAAACAATAGGAGGAAAATTTTATGACCATAAAAATCTCATTAAGTTAAAAAAACAAAAAAAAGCCTTGAATTACCTTGACACGGAAACACTTACACTCCAAAAGAAAGGAGACTTAGGGAATCTCCAGGGATGATTCGATCTGTCAGCGTGTCAACTGACTAGGAAACTTAGTGTAACCGAGGTCTAGGGGCGAAATAACCTCCCTTTGAAGCTATTATATAAACATACCAAATATTTACATGTTAGATGCTTCCCATTAAACGCAGTTTTGATAAAGGCAGTGATTTCTAGGAATACAATGCCTGCATGAAATGCAATTTGGCTATATTCTGAAACAAAAGAACAGAGTATTTACTGCAATGACTTTCCCTAAATCCAGACTTGATGATCTCAGATAACTTCGAATAAGGCTATAATGTTTGACAATCAAAAGCAATGAGATGAATTGTTTAAAGGCTAGGTTACTTGTTAACTGTGTATGACTTGGGACAAGTCATTTAACCTCTTTAGACTTTACTTTCCTTATTTCAACGGGGCTGAAGTAGATTTCTAAGATCCTGTCTAGGACCCTGTAGATGCTTCCCGTGCTCCCGCCATGGGGAAACGCTCTCTCTCAAAGCAATGAAGGAAGCAGCGGCCTAACGCAGAGATGTCCCTTCCACGTCCCGGCTGCCTTGGACTTGGTGTAAAGACGGCACACGGAGCATAACTTCACTTGGCTTTAAGGGTGCCATTTCAGTAACTACAGAGATGAGAAAGGACCAACAAACAGGGAGGGTAAAACAGGAAAGCTCAAACAGCTATCTGCTTAGGTGCAACTACAATACCGATAAGGCCTTCATTCATGTGTGTTATCTAACAGATTCTGAGTAAGTATATATTTAAAAGTTATAAAGAATTGAGAGGGAAATAAAAAAAGAACTAATATTTGTTGAATATCTACTGCCTGTCATCCTCTGAGCCAGGTATTTAACCTAGTTTATCTAATTTTTGTCACCCAACATTCCATGAGGTATTATCTGCATTGTTTTTCAAAGACTTTTTTATTTTTCCTTCTTCTCCCCAAGTCCCCCCAGTACATAGCTGCATATTTTAGTTGCAGGTCCTTCTAGCAGTGGCATGTGGGACTCTGCCTCAGCATAGCTCGATAAGCGGTGCCATGTCCATGCCCAGGATCCAAACCGGCAAAACCCTGGGCCACTGAAGCAGAGCTCTCAAACTTAACCACTCGGCCACAGGGCCAGCCCCTATTATTTCCATTTTTAAAATTCCATGAGGCTCAGAGAGGTCAAGCAACTGGCCTGACACCACCCCAGATGTAAGTGGCAGAGCTGGAACCGTGTGTGCATGATGTAAAAGCCTGTACCCTGCTCACTGCACCAGTTCAAACTGGGTGCCACAGACACAGCTCAAAATTCTTAATGATTTGCATGTTTTTAACACCTTAAAAATATAATAAAATAGAATGCTGTTACATATTAACTTTTAACACACTGAGGAAAATCAACAAATAAGCCTATGCTACCAGGTCATTCTGGTTTTTTGTTCATATGTTCTTGTTTTGAACATGAACAATAACTATGGTCATAAAATAAAGTTATCTCCTCCATCTTCATGTGCATATTTAATTACTTCATTGTTTTTTTTTAATCCAGAGCAGCCCTTTTCTGTTCACAAAATTGTGCAAGCAAGTACACTACTCCACCCTATGTGCCTGAGCACAGAATGTTAGAAAATTAGAAATTTCCAGTTAGAAAACCACAGTAATAATTCATGACATGACCCAGTTGATAGGACCTTGTAAGAGAAGTAGCACCCAACACTTCACCCAGTCATAAGAAAAGTGAGCAATGCAAAGATTATACTATTTGTGATTCACCTACGAAGTAAAATTCCCAATTCATCTTTCAAGTTTCTGGATCAGATTAATTGAAAACATCCTGCCATTGCGAAGCAATTTTAAAAATTGGTAACATCTGCATCTATTTAGGATTTAGAATTTTCTTGATATTATATTACCAAAATTAAGTACAGAAACAAATGGCTGTTTAAGCTAATGCAGGATTGCAACAATCATCCACATTTCAATTTTAATATTCTTCAGAACAGCTCATTTTTCTAACTGAATTTATTAGGAAATGTTATAATTTTAATCAATTACTTTATATTCATTCTGCTTTACTTATTAGCATTCTGTATAAGATTTAATTTACAAAAAAGGTTTCCACCAGGGGAAAAAAGCCTGAAAAATTGTGTCCCACAGCATGACGCCTACCCAGATACTACCACGCAAGTGATCAGACAGGAGCAATTCAGATGACAAAACAATAATTTCAAGCTAGGGTCATAGAGAAGACTTCGGGAAAGAGGCTAAGAGAGGCAAAATAATTCATAACTGACTCGATACGAAAATAGTATCTATCAAAAAAAGCAAAGTCCGTTGTTTTATATTGAGTTTATACTATATTAAAAAATACTCTGATGACAGTACATGAGATCCAATTTTCATAGCTGTTTGAGGAACACTAATAATATTGTGAGGTGCTAGCAAGTGATGAGATGTTCATGTTATGGTTGCCTTTAAGAAATCTTAAAAAGTGTTACATTAATCATATACAGGAAGCAAATGTTTTGCAATAAAACTCAATGACAGGCAGAGAGAGAATGGAGGCTATGAACTCAAAGTCTGCCTATCAATACGCCTCAGATTAAAGAAAAACCTTTATTACACAAGTTAAAGACTTCATGCTTAATAAGCATAGAACCCAAATTGTACAATGTTTAGGATTTAATATTTTTAAAGCTAAATACAAATCTGCAAGCAGAAAATTTTTTTTTAAACTCCTCTTGTTTTCATACCCACTCTTTTCCCAAAAGTTAATTTAAAAGAATTTTAGGAGAAAAAGGTACTACCAAACTTAATAAAAACTACACCATATGATCAGACACCATCTACTTGCCTAGACCATAGTTATCAGCACTTACAAATGTCCTGTGGAGCCAGTTTTTAAAAAAATAGTTATGAAAATTGAACTTCAGAGTTTAAAATACTCATTAAACTCAGTGTTTTCCTTGTTTTTGTGCTATGGAAAGGGGGAAGCAAAATGCATTACATCTTATTTTTTGGCTGACTCGGCTCATAATGTTTCTAGGGAAAATACTCCCATCTTGTGGACTTCTTGGATATTGCTACAACCACTTACAGCGTGCTTTCAAATCGGCACTTCACTTTATCTAAGGCTTTGAGTCAGCCAGCTTTTTCAAGATTGGCACCTGCGCTAACATCTGTTGCTGATCTTTTCTTCTTCTCCCCAAAGCCCCCCAGTACATAGCTGTATATTCTAGTTGTAGATCCTTTTAGTTGTGCTACGCGGGAAGCTGCCTCAACATGGCCTGATGAGCGGTGCCATGTCTGTGCCCAGGATCCAAACCGGCAAAACCCTGGGCCACCAAAGTGGGGCGCACGAACTTAACCCCTCGGCCACGGGCTCAGCCCCTAGCTAGCATTTTTGTTGTATATTACTCTTGTTTATTCTCATATTTTGAAGAGTCTAAAATATATTTTGATTTGAAATTCTGAAATCACAAACCTCTGTTGGAAAAATAACTTCAGGAAAAAAACTGATCTCTGCCTGATCGCTAAAGACACATTTATTTTTTTGGCAAATTTGAATCCTTCAATAATAAGATTTTAACATAAACATGCATAATACTCTTACTATATTATAAAATAAACTGTAAACCTACATAGGTAATATTTTTTGTGTTACATATTAAAACATATATTTTAGAGAAACTGATTTTGTTATTTCTGTTTTCAAATAGCCTTAGTTAATATACTTAAGTTTCTCATGCTGAAGTTAAAAACACAAGTTTGGAACATTTAAAATTCTTTCTTTGTTCTCAATCAACATAAAATATTGAAAATGGCATCATGAGTTTAAATGAGAAAAAAATTTAAAATCAATTTTATCCTATTAAAAGCAAGAGAAAAGCTATTGCAAAGGCTACCTAGAAAAAAATTACAACCACTTAGCGCACCTAAAAATGGTATAAAGGCTTAAATAAACAGATGCATGAGTCGCGTAAGTGCTAAATATCACAACCGGTCTTTTTTAAGCTTTCCATACAAAACCTACTGCAGTTACTAGACACAATTAGAATTGAATGAAGCAATTTATTTGGGATTTTACATATGTTGGTAAGAAGTTTGCATTTTTTTAATAAAAAAGACAAATTCAATCCTCTGGAAAAATTTCTATCTGCTGTACATAACAAATGGTTCTAAAATATTTATCTGAAAATAAATAAAAATATCTGGAAATTAAAATAAAATCAGTTCAGTTCTGTATGTCTAATATCTGAGACCTACTGCCTCACTGCACAGTTACAGACCAATTCCTGACTTCCAGAAACAGGCCTGGGGAAGCTCCGACAGCTACAGCTGTGTGATCTTAGGTACCTCCTATTCCTTGCCTCCCAGAGTCACGGGTATTAAACGAGATAATCTAGGTAAAGTGCCTGATCCAATGCGTGGCATCTGTTGAGGGCTCAAGTAATATTAGCTAGTACTTTTATCAGTATGTGCCCAGTACACAATAAACTCTATAATATTTGTTTAATGAATGAACACAATCGAAATGTTTAGCATAACAAAAATGGGGTCCAGCTAAGTCACAAGGCCTTTGTAAACAATATTGACATAGCCTGTAAGTAGAAACTGAAGTGGGAGGGGCCTGTCTAAAGAGTGGCAATAGGAAGCAACTCCAAACTATGGCATTCACAAAAGGATTATAAATGTAGAAAACCCTAGAAATGTGAAATGCCTACGAAAACATTGCTTTGATTTTAGTACCACCTGACAAAGGCAGAGGAGACTACTCAGTGTTGGCTGAAATACGTAATCACCATTCATTCAGTGTTTTGAGCATGAGAACTTCCTACACGCCTGACCCAGGGATACCCTGGTATAACACAGTGGTTTTTCTATAACACCACTGGCATAACACCAGTGTATAATACGAGTGTACGACATATAATACCAGTGTAAGGAAACATTTTACCCACATTTAGAACCGAAGAAGGAAGTGCCTGTATGGGTAGTACTTACTCTTTTCAAGATAAAACGCGGCTCCTCACTTACCACCCTCCCCCAATCCATGCTTGCCTCAATCCAAACGTCATCATCACATTCTATTCGTTCAGAAATACCCACTACTGCCTACCCTAGGCCAAGAACATCTAGAAGTAAGGAATTCAACAAGGTTTAAGGAAGTTACAATCCATGGAGTTGACAGTCTAGTTCAGGAAACAAATATTAAAGAAATAGCAATACAAATATTTACACAAGGGTAACTATGGTAAGTGCTATGAAGGAACACACCAGATTATAATTAACACATCTAATAAAATCTTGGAGAATGGGGTATGCCTGGTTACAAAAGGTGTCTTCCTGAGGTAGTGGCATTTAAGATGAGACCAGAAGAATGAGGCAGGAGAGGGGAGGATGTGCCAGAAAGAATGCAGGTGGAAAGGTGAAAAGCAAGAGGGAGAAGGCATGAGAAGGGGATGGAGAGCCATGTCAAGATTGTTTGGAACTCCAGATAAACCCCACTCCTATATACAGAATTTTGGCCAATTATTTTTCTTTATCCTGAGAGATCAATCTGATAGGCAATGACCATGATTTCCATCTTATACTGCTCATAAATCAAAGTCAGTATTACTCTAGAAGCAACTCATTAGTTGCTCTCTATACCTATCAGTCCTCAATGCTTTGGAAACCAACTTTCATTCACTCTCAACCAGGGGTTTAAATGTAGGGGATAGGGGAAAGGCCATGTAGCTGGCAAATCCAAGGGAAAGAAGGCAATTTAAAAAATGATTCAAGAAGTAGGCTTATAAACCCATATTTTATTAGAAAATAAAGAATAAAGTGATCTTAAGAAACAAGAAACTATTACAACAGGAGACACACAGGAAAATGAGTCATATAAATTCTTGCAGATGCTTAGAATAACTAGTTTTCTTTCAGTACACTGCAACAACACTATAGATGATATTATTCATTTCTTAGCTTTCTCATATTCATGGAGTGCTACTAGGTGCCATTCTCTATCACTCATTCATCTTTACTGTGGGATCACCACCTACTTTCTGCACAACTTTTCATTTACCCTAATTTTTCCACCCAGATTCACGCTTATCCCCTTCCCAGCATGAGGTTCTCAAAATAAGCTCTCTTTGGCCATCAGGGTTCTCTAACTCAGGCCAAGTTACATTGATGTGACCAAACAATAGGCACCTGAGAGCATAAAGGGTATGGATATAATGTTTTCAAGACCCTGCAAGAGAGCTCCATTTTCCTGAGGGTAAAGCCAAAGTCCTTACAAGGGTCCTCCAAAAGCTGTCCATGACCCCTACTCCCCTGACCTCCCTGACCTCATCTCTTATCCCTAGCCCCTCACTAAATGCCCTCTAGCCACACCAGATCCCTTGTTGTTGTTGTTCCCTGAACAGTCCAGGCACTCTCTGGCCTTCGGATCTTAGTCCAAACTGTTCCCTCTGCCTAGAGATGCTCTCCCTAGATATCTGCTTGGCTAATTCTCTGACCTCCTTCAAGAAGTCTTCACTCAACAGATCCCCGCTCAACGAGGACTATCCTAAGCCTCTTATGTAACATGGCACCAACCCTACTCCTCCTCTCCCTAACTTTGTTCTACTTCTTATTTTTTTCATAGCATTTGTCACTTTTTAACATGCTACATAGTTATGTATGACAGACATTGTCTGTTACCCACCACTCTCTGCTACAGTAAGCTCCTCAGAGCAGAGAGCTGTGTCTGTTTGGTTCACAGATATATCCAAGCTTGGAGAATGGTGCCTGGTCCACCAGAGGTGCTCATAAATGAATGAATTCTAAGCTTTCTCCTATTAACTTCTCTCTGGGTGTTGCTACAAGTCTGGTAGCAACAATAAAACAAAGAAGTAGCAAAATATATAAACAGATAAACTCAAAAAACAGTCAAACATATCTAGTTTAACATGTTTCTTTTTTTCCCAAAAAACAAAAGTAGGCATTATTTTTGCAGGTACATCAAAACAAACTAAAAAATTCTGCCCTTCACTTTTGTTTATCTTTAGGAACCCGAATTTTCCAACTAATTCCACAAAGACAATGAATAAAAATAAACAATGCACAACCAGAAATGCATGTTTAATTGTCAACATTACATCTGATTACAGGCATCTTTGTTCATGGTTTGAAGGCTCGATTTTCACATTAAACCTGATAATATACCACTGTTATTTATTTCTATCCAGATAAAATGTGATTTCTATTTTAGATTATATTTGCTTCTTTTCAACACAAACCTGCTTAGTTTCCTCTCCTATATGGAGAATTATCCCATGATTTTGCAAAGAATTAGATCAGGCTATCTTTTAAAAAAGATAAAGATAGTGATAAAATGTTGAACCCCTGAATAAAGTATTTACCTTATATATATATTAAGGGCAAGTGTTGTTTTAGGAATAAAGATGGAAGCAATAATTATACACAAGGTGGTAATTTAATAAATGTTAAATGATGACAACACCAACACCTATAAAGAAGTCACATCATATCAAGAAGATAGAATTTCATTAAGATTCTAAACTACATACAAAAAACACCAAAACAGCATGCACGAAACAGTGTTTGGAATAGACATTGACAGTACCTCAAAACCTAAATTGAGAGAAAAATCATCAGTACAAAGGATGTACTGTATATTGCAAAGGAGATTAAACAACTTCTTCACAAATCTAAACTAACTAGTGATCAATTTTTCGTGCTATTCAAATTCATAACTTAAGTCCACATGCAAAAGAAACAAGCCTGTGCATAATCTGGGCCACCTGAGGGGGGCGGGGGGCAATTAATAATCACCCAGAACAAGAAGGACAGAGAAAGGAGGTTAGTGAGAGCTAAGAGAGGCATGAGATAACTAGAAGTGATCAAATTAAGCTTCCAAAAACTTTGGCTGAATATCAGGAAGGAATATCGTAAGATATGATGTTTTATTATGAAAAATGTCTTAAGTACAGAAATACCCCTACTTAAATAAAGATACTGAATTTAATATAAATGTTATAAATTAGATGTCTATAGTGCCTTATTCAGCAAATAGCTATTTCAATGAAATGGAAAATGGCTACCACTCTGAGGCTTTCTCAAAATTTAATCAATTGTTTCAAAAACTCAAAATAGAGTACCAAAATAAATTGTGGCATTATCCTTATCACAAAACTATCCTGACCGTGTCATCCTGAGTAAAAGATTGCTTGAGCAGTGTCAAAACAGAAATTTAAAACATTATCTTCATGAAAACTATTTAAACTGATCTTTCAAAAGCCTCTATCATTGCTTAAAATACTTACTGAAAAATACCAGAAATAAAGTTTTACACTAAAATATTTCAATGGTTATCTAAAACACTGTAATAAAAAGTAGACAGAAAATCTTTATCTACAGTTTTTATTTTATTCTCTTTCTTCTTACTAAATGTATGTTAACCAAAAAAAACGCCTCAAATGATCTAGACAAAAGCTTTTAGCTCAACACATAATTGCAAGAAAATTACAATAATTGTACCAATTAAAATAATCTTGAATGAACAGTATGTCATCTTAATGTTCCAACGGTCTGTAGAGAGATCTACTTAATTAGCTGAAATTGCTTTCCAGCGTTAGTATCAAATGTCATTTGTTAAAAGTTGAACAATTTAGAAAATAATTTAACAAAGCAATTTTACCAAACACTAAGAACCAACATTTTCTTTTTCAGCTGAATAAAGCAAGCAGATGTATCATCAAATTGCTATAAAAATAAATGAGGCTTTTTATGTATTAAAAAATTTTACTACTAGCGTTAAAAATACTATTTTCTGATTGTTTTTACCAAATCAGATTTCTTTAATAAAATAAATGAATATCAATTATATACTGCTGCTTTTTGTCTGCGGTAAATAAAACTTTTTATTATTCAAATGACAAGCAATAGCATCAAAGAACTCAACTATGGTTAACTAGAAACAGTCATCTAAATTATTCTAACATCTTCCACTATATGATCTTTCAATATGTTGATCCAATTGTCTGTGTATAGTTTTTCATTCCAAATCATCTTAAATTTAATTGTCAATATTTTACGGAATTCTCAAAGATTCTTATTACATTCTCTTTTTCTCTTCCTTAGAATAGCTACAAAACACTCTTTGTAAGTATTTGTAAGCACACAAATCACCCTGAATCCAACCCATTCATGGATGGCAGGGCCACCAAGTGCTCAAGTCTAAAATAACGGATTAATTTAATACCAAAATAAAGTTCTCATCACCTCATTATACCTCCAATATATAATACTCTATATTTGCTTGAACAAAATAAAATATTCTCCCTACAAAAATTCACTCCAAGTTATTTTTATCTGATGAAAAATATCCCCTCAAAAACATTTCTTTGGCAAATGTTCTATTTCATAAACAGGGTGAAAAGATTACTATTATCTTCAAACTATGGGTGGTATATATTCTTGTTTGTAAGATATAATTTACTAAAAATGGAAATTTTTGAAAATTTCCTTGAACATTAGGAAGTTGTATAGCTTGAGGCTCAAATTTGGAAATTTAGAGTGAAAGTTTTAAAAGGTCAAGCAATTCTCTATCAGCAAAGAACAGTAGTTTTAGCCTGAAAAGTTTTCTATCATCCAGAAAGCAATGTTTTAGCCTGATATTGATAAAATTTGTTAATTGGTTAATTGTTTGAGCCATCACATTTTTCACTTTCCTCCACTTGTTTCGAATGTGTATCTTTACCTTCAATCAGAATTTAAGTTCCTAAACACTCAAGTATTTAAGGACAAAAGATATGTTGTATGTCATATACCCTCTAACGGTTTAGAAAAAAATGTGTGTGTGTGTATACTGAAAGAGAGAAAGCATGGGAGACAGTGCAAGTGCAAATGATAAAGCAATCGATGTAAAATCTTAACAATGAGTACATTGGTGTTCTTTGTACTATTCTCATTCTTGCAACTTTTTCATAAGTTTGAATCTATTTTTACATAGAAAACAATTTAATTAAAAAGATGTAAGTTCCTCAAGGGCATGAGATGCTCTTTATATTTGTCTCTTAATGAATCCCTCCTGGGCTAGACCCTGCAACACATCAAAGCATAAAGGACAACTATATAAGCCTTGACCCACAGTAAAAACTCACACAGAATACATGTTAACTGAAGCAAAGTCACTAGAATGGACAAACAAAAATTAAGAGAAGCCATTAGGTCTCTAACATCTACTCATCTTGGTTTCTTTAAGAGGAATTAAGATTTCAGGAAGATGTTATATTCAAATGACAATATCTAAAATGAGATCAAATTGCTCCTCATGCTTTTTGTATCTTTTCTTTTCTTCCCACCATCCTGCAAAAAATTAAATAGAAGACTCCCAAAACTATTACTACCTAATTTAAAGTACTGCCCAACGATAAGGCCAAAGCTCAGTTTCACACAAACGTGCTCAGCATTTTCTATCTAGTTTAACAACATACAGGAATAAAAAATTTTCTGCAAAGAAATTAGACACTATGAATTTTTTTAAAATATTTATGATTTTGCCTAAAAACTGACTAACCTAAGAGTTGCAGATTCTAATCATACTTGACCTAATTGAAGGACAGTCCATCTTAGCTCCTACAGGATCTGAAGTGGCTAACTTGACTTCTTGGCATTTTTACATTTCAGTTCTTAAGACACTAATGAACACTGCATCTTCTGCATCTACTTGCTCCACACCTTTTAGTGGTACCGGCTGATTTTAATATTAAAATCAATCAGTCAAGTGTGGTTTGTGATTCATCCTGCCACCATGAAACAAAACAGTGTTTTTTTTTTTAAAAAAAAAAAAAGCTTTCAACTGAAAGCTATCACTCTAAGAACAGGAACAGACAAGGATGCCCACTTTCACCACTCTTATTTAACATAGTATTGGAACTCCTAACCAGAGCAATCAGGCAAGAAAAAGAAATGAGGGATCCAAACTGGAAAGGAAGAAGTGAAACTGTTACTATTTGCAGATGACATGATTTTATACATAGAAAGCCCTAAAGAATACATTAAAAAACTTGTAGAAATAATAAATGAACATGGTAAAGTTGCAGGATACAAAATCAACATACAAAAATCAGTTGCATTTCTATATATTAACAACAAAGTAGCAGAAAGAGAAATTAAGAATACAATCCCATTTACAATTGAAACAAAAAGAATAAAATTCCTAGGAACAAATTTAATCAAAGAGGTGAAAGACCTATACAGTGAAAACTATAACAGTGTCAAAAGAAATCGAAGAAGACACAAAGAAATGGAAAGATATTCCATGCTCTTGGATTGGAAAGAATTAACATACTTAAAATGTCCATACTACCTAAAGCAATCTACAGATTCAGTGCAATCCTGATCAAAGTTCCAACAACATTTTTCAGAGAAATAGAATAAAGAATCATAAAATTTATATGGAACAACAAAAGACTCTGAATAGCCAAAGGAATCCTGAGGAAAAAGAACAAAGCTGGAGGTATCACACTCCTTGATATCAAAACAAAGCTACAGTAATCAAAACAGCATGGTACTGGCACAAAAACAGACACACAGATCAATGGAACAGGACCCAGAGCCCAGAAATAAAGCCACACATCTGTGGATGGACAATTTTCGACAAGGGAGCCAAGAATATACAATCAAAAAGGAAAGTCTCTTCAATAAATGGTGCTGGGAAAACTGGACAGCCACGCGCAACAGAATGAAAGTAGACCATTATCTCACACAACACACAGAAGTTAACTCAAAATGGATTAAAGACTTGAATGTAAGACCTGAAACCATGAAACTTCTAGAAGAAAACATAGGCAGTACACTCTTCAACATCGGTCTTAGCAGCGTATTTTCAAGTACCATGTCTGACTGGGCAAGGGAAACAATAGAAAAAATAAACCAGTAGGACTACATCAAACTAAAAAGCTTCTACACAGCAAAGGAAACCATCAACAAAATGAAAAGACAACCTAACAATGGGAGAAGATATTTGCAAACCATGTATCCAATGAGGGGTTAATATCCAAAATATATAACGAACTCATATATCTCAACAACAACAAAAAATAACAACCCAATCAAAAAATGGGCAAAAGATCTGAATATTTTTCCAAAGAAGATATACAGATGGCCAACAGACACATGAAAAGATGTTCAATAGCACTAATTAAAGGGAAATGCAAATCAAAACTACACTGAGATATCACCTCACTTCCATTGGAATGGCTATAATTAACAAGACAGGAAATAAGTGTTTGAGAGGACGTGGAGAGAAGGGAACTCTCATACACTGCTGGTGGGAGTGCCAACTATGGAAAACAGCATGGAGATGCCTCAAAAAATTAACAATAGAACTGCCATACGATACAGCAGCTATTCCACTGCTGGGTATTTACCCAAAGAACATGAAAACACGAATGTGTAAAGATATATGTAGCCCTATGTTTTCCATGGCATTATTCACAGTAGCCAAGACCTCGAAGCAACCTAGGTGCCCATCAAGGGACGAATGGATAAAGAAGATGTGGTATATGTACACAATGGGATACTATTCAGCCACAAGAAATGATGACATCTGGCCATTTGTGACAACATGGATGGAGGGTATTAGGCTAAGCGAAATAAGTCAGAGGGAGAAAGTCAAATACCCTATGATCTCACTCATAAATAGAAGATAAAAACAACAAACACATAGAGACAGAGACCGGACTGGTGGTTCCCAGAGGGGAAGGGGAGAGGGAGGAGGGCGAAAGGCGTGATTGGGCACATGCGTGTCATGATGCATTGCATTGGTCTTTGGGTGGTGAACGTGAGGCATCTACACAGAAATCAAAATATGATGATGTACACCCGAAATTTACATATATAATGTTATAAACCAATGTTACCGCAATAAAAAAAAAAGCTTTCAATAGAGCTATGTATGTAAACATAATGATTTTCAATTACTTGCGGCATGTGTGTAAAGGTTACTGAAATCACTTGCGTGTACTAAGGGGTACAGCTCTTAGATTCATTTAATTTAAACTATGTCCTTAAGTAAAAATGCTAACAAAGCAACAAATGTTTACTGAACAACTACTATGGAGACCAAAAGAAATGGAAGGAGGGAAAATTTTTAATAAGAACTAGGTACTTCACATTTGTATCCCTCTTCTCTTTTTATTTGCTCAAATCATAGCATTTTCACCCTATATTTTAATTACTTACTTATGTCTCTTCTACTGTTTTAAAATTTCTTTTTAAATTTTCAACCCACAGAAAAGTTGAACGAATAGGAGAACACACACCAAAATATCCCTCAACTAGATTCACAAACTGTTAACATCTTGATGCACCTGCTCTCTCCTCTCCTACATACATGTGTACGTATGTGTGTGTATATATAAACAAACACACATATAACATACACACCCAGATAGATACACATATATACATCCATATATCTACACATATACATATACTTTTCTTTTGCCAAACCATCTGAAAATGTATTTCACACTTAAATACTTCAGCATGAATTTCCCAAAAAAACCATTACCATACCTAAGGAAATGAACATTAATCCAAAAACTCAAATTCCTCAGTTGCTCCCCAAACGTCCTTCAGTGCTCTATTTTCCTTCTGATACAGATTCCAGTCACAGTTCACACAATACATTTGTCTGTTGGGTCTCTTTAGTCTCCCCCAGAGGCCAATACGGAATCCAAGCCAGCTGTCTTGTGGAATGGTCCACATTCTGGATTTGTCTGGCTCTTTCCTCATGATTAGAATCCTAGTAAAACACTTCTGGCAACAATGCCACATAGGTGATGTGGTACCTTCTAGTGCATTTTATCTAGAGGCATACGATGCTGTGCATCCAATTAATGATGCCAGGCTTGACTGTTTGATTAAGCATGTGGTGACAGCTACATCTCTCCACTGTAAGGACTTCTCCTCTTCGTAATCATAAGTAACCTGAGGAGTGATATTTTGAGACCATGTGAGCATCTTGTTCTCCAACCACCTATCCCCAATGTTTCTTGGAACCACTGATGATGCTTGCCTGAATCAACTATTATATTGGGGTGAAAAAACGGTGATTTTTCTATTTCACTCATTCTTTCTACATTTATTAGCTGGCATTTTCCTATAATTTAAAAAGAAACAACTAATCTTTTTTTTCCTCTCTTCTAAGTATTACTATGGACTCGTGAATTTTTCTTCGATATGTTATAATCCATTACTACCATTTTTCTTTGTGATGTTCAAACGGGCCCAAATTGGAAAGGTGCTCCTTCAAGCTAGGTCCTGTGCTCTTCTGTCCAGACTCCATTGCATTTGAACACTTCCTTCCATACTTTCTGGCACAACAATGCAGGCTCCCCTTGAGCTTTCCCTGCCTTATACCTGGAATTAGACCCTCCTCCAAGGAGTCCCAGTACTGGAAACCAAGATCCAGGCTCCAGGTGTGCTCACCATTTTGAGGTGTTTTTGCTTCTAGGCCCTTTTGATGGACAGAGCTAAGAAAAATCTCATTAAAAATTATGAGTTAATACTTACTATCTCCAAATCCAATCTAATACCATAGTGCTCTTCCTCAATTTCTCCCATTCAATATTTATATCTCCCCTTTCCCATGGGAAAACACTGGTTCCCAAAAATATCTATTTATTCATTTACTCTATCCTGCGATACACTCGAAAGGATTTCAGAAGTATAATAACAATACTATTACCAACAAACCTATTAAATTCAAGATTTCTCTGCAGTTAATTTTGTCCTCAGAATATATTCTACTAAGAATAGAGTCAGAGTACTGAGCTCAAAGGTGCTTGAATTAAGTATTTTCTCTGTGTGGTTATGTTACCAAGTTCACGTACAGTTAGGATCTTTTACTTCTGTCTGTATTCAATATTAGGGTTTGCTTTTTTTCATCTTTTTAAATTTTATTTTTCGAATATGACTTGCAAGTCAAACTATATAAAAATGTATATTCCGAGATGTCTTATTTCCCATCTAAGCATCTTCTATAGGTAAACATTTCCATAAGTTTCTGGTTTATCATTCCCATGGGTTTGCTTTACATTTTTATGAAAAAAAAAAAAAAACATGTACATATTTATATATGAATGTTCTTATTCCTCCTCCTTTTTTTTTTTTAAAGATTTTATTTTTTCCTTTTTCTCCCCAAAGCCCCCTGGTACATAGTTGTATACTTTTAGCTGTGGGTCCTTCTAGTTGTGGCATGTGGGATGCCACCTTAGCATGGCCTGATGAGTGCTGCCATGTCCGCGCCCAGGATCCGAACCAGCGAAACCCTGGGCCACAAAGCAGAGAACGCAAACTTAACCACTCGGCCCTGGGGCCAGCCCCTCCTCTTTCTTTCTACAGAAACAGCAGAATGTTATATACTCTTTTGCGCTTTGCATTTTTCACTTAATAATATATCCTGGAATTCCTCCATATCAAATGACAGTTTTTCCTCATTCTTTTCTACAGCTACAAAATACTCTATTATCATGGATGTGCCATAATTTATTCAACCAATGCTCCTATAAGTGTGCACTGAGTTATGTTGCAACAGATAATGTCACAATAAAGAACCTGTAAAGTACTGTTTTGTATTCGTGCAAGCGTATGCTCAAAAGAAATTTCTGTAAGTGGGATTGTTGGATCAAAAAGTAAATACATATGTACTTGTTCATCATTACATCTCCATCTAGAAGCAGGACCTGCAAATAGTAGACACTTAGTAAATTTTTGTTTGATTGAACTTAAATATGAATATTTTTGAGTGATTTAAAAAGCTTTTCTTTATTTTCACATCTCTCCTGCTTCTATCTCCTAGGAACACAGATTTTCTCTCACCACTTCCTACCCTCTTCACAGAACATGCAGGGGGCCCAGGGCCAGGACTCCAAGCAGGTAGCCTTTGAAACGTGACAACTGATCAACATTTCTGTAATCCTGAGACACAGTATACTTCTAAGCCTTCTATTCAATTAAAGGAAGGTAAAGAGACTGACTTGAGTCCTTTCTGTACCCAAACCAAAGACTGACATGGACTATTTACTCTATTAAAAGATAGACAGACAGACAGATAGATAGATATGGGGGAAAAAAGGAAAACTGAAAAAGGTGATAACTATTTAAAAATAGAAAACTAATGTTTTTATGAAGGCAAAGAAAAATTGTAGAAAAAACAATATAGCAACATCTGCTTAATAAGTTAGTTGTTTTTGGACTAAAGACAATTTATATTAAACATCTTATATATTAAATACTAAATAGAATATTACTATCTTATAATATTCTAGAAAGAAATGGGGAACACAAAAATGTAAAAACTTCCAACATTTAATTTCATCCTAAAATTTCAATTTCTTAAGCACTTCAGACAATGCCAGAGCTTAAGGAAACCCAGATGAAAGCACCCTGTCATGAAAGGCAGCACAGTACACTCAGCGCAGCGACTCTGGAGCCAGACTGCCTCACTTCAAACCCCAACTCTACCATTTATTGGCTGTAAGACTTTCAGCAAGAGCCTTACCTTCCCTGGGCTTCAACTTTCTCGTGTGTAAAATGAGAATAATAGTACCTACTACCTCACAGATTGTGAGAATAAAAGGAGTTAAAATGTGAAGTGTTTAGAACAGTGACCAGGACATCAGTAGTTGATGGAGTCTGAAAGAGCTGGATTGAAACAGCTCTGCTACTTAAGAGCTGAGTGACTTTAGAAAGTCACTTAAACTTTCTGAACCACAATGTCCCTTGTTAACAACATGGACCGTTCTAACCACCTGACTGACCTTCATAAAGGTTCATGAGTACTAAGGCACCTCACGGAGAACCCGACAGTGAGGAAGAAAGGTTGGTGATACGTATGCCAAAGGGGCAAATGTTAACGCTGAGCACTTCCCCTCCTTACACAAGGACGCTTGAGAGACAACCAGCTCTCCTGTTCCCACATTTTCACATTTCTTGAAACCAAATGTTACTCTAGAAACAGTACCAATTCAGAGAGACTCTTAAGAATCCAGTTCATAGTTCCTAAATGAAAGCTTATCCTTTTCTCTGACATCTGTTTATTTACACACAAAGAATAACTACCATTTCTCAAGGATAAGGATTACCTGTCCACGCTAATTAGGGCTTTATGTAAAAATACACCATGTGAAAAATAAAGACCATTATATAGGTATGAATTATTATTAAGAAGTTGAAACTTTTAAAAGGTTAACTTTTAACTGTTTAATAATAACTGTGCTCATCTAGCAAACATTCATAATCACACAGCACCTTGTTGTGACACAAACGTTTATTCATGAAATAAACCAATATTTTACTACACAATTGAGGGAAAAACCAACCATGTATCTCACAAGATGATTCCTAAAGTACCAAAGAGCAGATGCAATTTAGTCCACTGCTCTCCAGGCCTATGGCAATTCTGTGTCACTGGCACCCACTGCAACGCCTACTTGACAGAACACACCCAGTGTAAACTGGTTGAGTTCACCATAAATTAAACTGCAAAACTGAGAGGAGCTCAAATCTGCAGGCTAATACTACAACAATCCTCTATAATTCTAACACTAGTTATTCACCTAAAAAAATATTAAATAAAATATATACACAAAAAATGGGGTTGGAAAGTAAGGAAAATCATAGGCTGACAACACTCAAAGAAAGATTATTTGAAATTTAAAAGTTTTAATATACGAATTATTCACTAAATGCTATCAGTTTTAATATTTTACTTACATGTTCAAAATAATACTTTCAATTATACCAAAGTTTCATAAAATTGTTTGCATAGTTTCCTTGTATTATCTTTTTTCTAACAGAATTTATTTAGAGTAGCAACTGAAAACCATGAAGGTATTAAGTGTTCTGGTAAACAAAAAGGATTATAATTTTATGTGTGAATTTGACAAGAAATTGGTAACTCTTAAAACTTTATATACTTGACATGTCACTGAACCTTAACTGCATGTCTTTTTTGGGGGGGGGGGGAGGATTAGCCCTGAGCTAACATCTGCTGCCAATCCTCCTCTTTTTGCTGAGGGAGGCTGGCCCTGAGCTAATATCCATGCCCATTTTCCTCTACTTTATATGTGGGATGCCTACCACAGCATGGCTTGCCAAGCAGTGCCATGTCCGCACCCAGGATCCAAACCAGCGAACCCCGGGCTGCCAAAGCGGAACGTGCACACTTAACCACTGTGCCAACATGCCAGCCCTTCTTTTTTTTTAAATGTGCAATCCTCACAATGACCGTTTTTTTTTTAAGATTGGCACCTGAGCTAAAATCTGTCGCCAATCTTTTTTTTTTCCTTTCATCTTCTCCCCAAAGCTCCCCTGTACATAGTTGTATACTCTAGTTGGAGGTCCTTCTAGTTGCAGCATGTGGGACGCCACCTCAGCATGGCCTGATAAGCAGCGCCATGTCTGCACCCAGGATCCAAACCAGCAAAACCCTGGGCACCAAAGTGGAGCGTGCAAACTTAACCGCTCAGCCACCGGGCCAGCCCTAACTGCATGTCTTTCAAGAAAAAATTTAATCATTTCTTTACTAGAAGCAGAAATTTTAAAAGTACTTCAAATAACTGACAATAAAAATTCCTTTATTGTTTAATGTAAAGAAAGTTTTCTAGCCAGTATTCACAGTTCCCAAGATCCTCCTGCACCTCCTGTGAAAATACCTGCACTAATGATTTAGAAAACATAACCTCGTTAACATTCCAGGAAGACACACTAAAAAATAAAATGGAAACAATGTTTTAAGGTTTGTATCTCATGGATATAAATACACAAAGCCAAGAGGACTATTAATTAAACATTTTTTTATCATATAGGTTACACTGACAAAGGAATATATCCAAAAAAGCTGTAAACTTTACATGACGGGACATACACTTGTGCTAATACAACAAAATTATAATGGGATTCATGAGAGTGATTAATTGAATCCAAAAGTGTACATATTATACATACTATTTTCTACTTATTTTGCTTTAAATGTATTATGTTTTTTCTGAAAAGTCAACTCAATCTAAGATAAAGTTAAATTTTTTTTAAAAAGTTAAATATAAAGAGGTCAAAGTACCTTTCGTAGATAGTTTTTAATGTCATTTGGTCTGGAATACCTTCAGTCTCTTCCAAATATAATATGAGCCATGAAGTTCGGTATGGCCACTGCTCAGTAAGGTTGATCCAGCTAGCGAGCCTGTCCCAGTTGAAACTAATCTGGTTGGCTCTGAGTAATCGCCCTTTAGGGAATACAAAAACATTTTTAAATTAATAGATGTATAATGTTATGTTAAGCAAAACATTCAGTATACTTACAAATGATCTAACTTTAAATCTCTGAAATTTGCCATTTAGTTTACTACAAATTCAAACCTAGTATTTATATGGCTTCTATAATCCAAAGAGCTATCCTGGAAAGCTTCTAGAGCTTAAACACAATTCTGTTTAATTCCAAAGTAATTTTTTTGTGTGATTTGCCACTAGTGCTATACACTGCTTTGACCACATAAATTCAGGCAAAAATCTTTCAGAACTGTGTGTCAGACAGTCTCAATTCTGCCCATAATCATACAACAGAACACCAATGCACCCATGATGGGCCCCATCCTCTACAGCACCGTCTAAGAAACTATGGATAAATCCAAATATGCTGGTCCTTTCTTGTTTTATTATGGGTCAAGGTGCAAGCCCATATACTTTCATTTTTAGGTAGTAAGGGCGGCCTATGTAAGTACCTACCAAGTGAGCTGTAATGTCTCTCTAAAACTTGTTTACATATTTTTTTAAAATCCTGTCTATCCATGGGGTTTTTGGAAGACTCCAATTCAGTGTTCTACCACAGGGCATGCCGACACGTGGACAGCTGCAATCAAACACTCAGAACAGATGCTTTGTTTCACTGCTTCATCAATTTTCCCTTGATTTCACCGGAATTCCAAACTGCTTATATTATCCCTTTTTAACTTTAAACACTGTCAGTTTTACCTCATCATTATCAGTTTAGTTTATATCCAGATCATGATAACGATTTGTTTTGGTCCCAATATGAATGATCCTCTTCCTTCTACTGACAGATACAGATATATAACCTTGCCCTCCAATTCTCCCCGTATCCCCAGACTCTCACTTCCTCAGTGAATCTGCTTACATATGAAAACTACATTATCATCACTGGATTCTTGGTTCCCTGGAAAGTGGGACCTGGTCTGGTAGATCAATGACAGAGTCTCTACCTTCAGTCCAAGTGAGCTACAGTCACAAGCACTTGAGAGCTACAAAAATGCACTACAGTATCACAATTATTGTACACTAATGCTGGGGATAAAATGCTTAACAAAATAGATATGGTCCACGAGGCTTACACTCCAGTGGGGCAGATGAATAAATCAAACAAAAAGCATTAAATGAATTAATCACAAATTGTGATGAGCAGAGCTCTACTCTCAGTAGAATGTAAATAGGTTGACAGAGAACTAAAAGTTAAAAAAAACTAGGCAACTAGAAGTAAGGCATTAAAAAGTGCTTGCCAAACTGACCTTATACTTCTTGAACTTTTAAAGATGAAAAAACTGGTGAAAAACTTTTAGAACTGAATTGAGATATAGGTTACAACAATATAAGTACTAATTTTCATCCCATAATGATTGGACTTGACCTCCCAAATAATAACCTGTGGGAAGGCAGTGAAGATTTCAAATCTAACTACGTTTGCTTCACTGAGCTTTTGAAACTCACTCATTCAGTCGGGTACTGGTGACAGACATCAAAGACTCACTCCTCACCCTCAAAGAGCTCAAGAGTGCACGAGCAGAGACGGTAAATGGAAAGCAATACGACACTATGAGATAAGACTGCACCAGAGACAGACACGCGGTGCTGTGAGAAAACACAGAAAGCACACCAAACCCAGACACAGTACTTAGCGGAAGATTTCCTAAGAAGGCAGCCAGTAGACCCGAGCTCTGCGGGATGAGCAGGACTCAGTCTGGTGAAGGAGGGCTAAGGCAAGGGAAGGGAAGAGAGTTAGGGTACTCAAACAAAGGGGACAGCAAATGCAGAGTCACGAATTCATGAAACTGGTAGAGAGAGAGAGTCGGAAAACTATTTTAACAGTATGAGTGAATAAAAATGACGTAAGTGTTCTAACTATTCTAGCATATAATAGTTAACAATAAAGCAGGAGCAAGAAAAAATTTTGCCCTGAATGTGTCTATTTTTAAATTTTATCCTTCAAACAACCCATTAAAACAAATTTTAAATGAAGCACATTTGATAAAATGAAGCACAATTTTTAAGTAGGAAAGCACTTAACTAAATACCCACCAATATTTTATCTACTAAAATCCCAAATTACTGCTGACATTAGTCCCATCTCTTTTATGATTTTCCTAAGAGTAGCAACTATTTCCACAGTGTTCAACAGATAATATCATGTATTTTTACATATAAGGGAATGGGAGCTACTAGAAATTAATTAACATGCTCAGGGCTCAAACCCAAATCTTTTGCCTTCAGATTCTATCCAAATAAAATATATTCCGCTATATACATCTAACTAATGTTACCTAGTTAAATGAAAAATTTATCATGAAAAATATAAAAAATCCATTAAAATAAAAAAAATTAAATCTGTAAGTTATTTTTCAACATAACATTTTGATATTTAACCAATAAAACTAAAGATATTAAGGTGCTTATATAAAATGAAAATTTTACCTAGAAATCTTTCCTTTTCAGGCAGAGTGACTTAAAATAAACTTAAAATAAAAACATTTCCAGGGCCAGCCCGGTGGTGCAGTAGTTAGGTTGCAGGCTCCACTGTGGGGGCCCAGGGTTCACAGGCTCAGACCCTGGGGGTGGACCTGCACACCACTGATCAAGTCATGCTGTGGTGGCATCCCACGTATAAAAACAGAGGAAGATGGGCACAGACGTTAGCTCAGGGCCAGTCTTCCCCCTCAAAAAAAGTTTCTGATATAACAATCTAGAAAGACTGCTGAACAGCTGAAGACTAATCATAGAGAAATTCTTACAATTAAAAACGAGGCTTTAGTAAAACACTTTGGGGGCCAGCCCCGTGGCATAGTGGTTAAATTTGGTGCACTACACTTCAGAGGCCCAGGTTTGCAGGTTTAGATCCCAGGTGCAGACCTACACCACTCATCAGCCACGCTGTGGCGGTGACCTACATACAAAATGAGGGAAAGATGGGCACAGATGTTAGCTCAGGGCTAATCTTCCTCAAGCAAAAAAAGAGGAAGACTGGCAACAGATGTTAGCTCAGGGTGAATATTCCCCAGCAAAAAAAGGGAAAATGCTTTGATTCTACTCTGAAATGTGTAAACATTATTTTTTTAAATGTGTATCTTGATATCAACTGTTAAATGAGAATAACTTAGTCATCTTCAGAGTGCCTGGAAAGGTCTAAATATAACCCAAAGTCCTTACTACGGATTTGAGGCCTATAAGAGCCCAAATGAACTAGCCACTGGCTGTTTCTCTGACATCACTTCCCACTACTCTCCTTTTTGCTCCCCAAACTCCAAGAAGACTGGCCTCCAACTGTTCTTTGGATTCCACCTGAGAGTATTTACACTTGCTATTCCCCTCCGCTTAGAATGCTTTTCTCAAGATACTTGTCAAATTCGGTTCCCACTTCATTCAGGTCTCTGATTCATTCAACAACAGTGTCCCAAACATTGTTGTGAGTACTGAAGAAAGAGAAGATAAGACAGACAAAAATCCTGGCCGCGTGGGTGTCACATTCTACCAAGGGGAGATAGACAAAAAATAAAATAAATAAGTAAATGATACAGTGTATTAGAAAGTAAAATAAAGCAGTGAAGGGATAAAGCAAGGAGTGTCAAAAAGGGGGTGTAATTTGATGTAAGATATGAGGGCCGGTTTCATTGAAAAGGAGACATTTAAGCAAAGACTTAAAAGGAGGTAAGAACACCCATTATGCATCTGTCCAAAGAAAGATCATTACAGGCAGAAGAAACAGCAAGTGCAGAAGCCTTAGGCAGGAGCATGCCCGATCCTTCCAGAACAGAAAGGGATGGAGGAGGAGAGTAGTAGAAGATGAGGTCAGAGGCAGGGAAAGGGGTAGAGAGAAACAGAAGAAAAAGGACCTTGTAGGAAACTGTAAGGACTTAGATTTTTATTTTCAGTGAAATGGAGAGACATACTAAGAGGTTTTTTTTTTTTCCCCTAAAGATTGGCACCTGAGCTAACAACTGTTGCTAGTCTTTTTTTTTTTTTCCTGCTTTTTTTCTCCCCAAATCCCCGGAGTACATAGTTGTATATTTTTTTAGTTGTGGATCCTTCTAGTTGTGGCATGTGGGACGCCACCTCAACATGGCCTAACGAGTGGTACCATGTCCACGCCCAGGATGCAAACCCTGGGCAGCCGAAGTAGAGTGTACAAACTTAACCACTTGGCCACGGGGCCGGCCCCCATACTAAGAGTTTTGAGCAGAGAAATAACATGATTGGCTTCTATTTTAAAAGGACCGCTGTAGCTGCCACATGGAGAAGAAACTGCAGAGAAAACAAGTAGAAGCAGGGAGAGCAGTGACAAGGCCATTAATACAGACAAGACATCATAATGCACTGGGTAAGGGCAGTATGTTAGAAATGGTAAAAAGTGGTCAGATTCTGGTTACAGTCTGCATATAAAGAATTTACTACAGATTGGAGGTGGTATATAAAAGAAAGATATCTCTGCCCAAGGAACTGGAGAAAGAATTAGATTAACTGAGACGGGAGACTATAGGTGGATTAAGTTTGGGGCAGAGGATTAAAAGTTCGCTTTTAGACATGTTAAGTTTCACACATATATTAGACACCATTAGATTTCAAGTCGGCAACTGGAGAGCAACAGAGCTGAAGATGCATATTTGAGAACCTTCAGCATACATATAATATTCAACCTCTGGGACTAAATGAGATCAACACGGATCTGGTCTAGATAGAAAAAGGAAGAACCAAGGACTGCTCCAAGGGCATTCCAACGCTAAACAGTAAGAGGAGATGAGGTTTTTATAGCACTTATCTTTATATCACTTTACATCTTGATCTCTTCCCCAATAGGGCAAGAACATTATATTGTTCACTGCTTATCTCCACAGTGCCTAGACCAATGCCTGGCATATCTAGACACTCACTATACTTCTGTTAAATAAGTACATAAATATTATTGATAATATGCTAAAATATTTCCATTGTAGAACATAATCAAGTATAATGAGGTTTGACACCTCACTTAAAGGGATTCAATTACCAAAAATATTGTGAATATATTACATACAACCACACTTGCAAAATAGTTCCATAGCATGCACCCCAATGTTAGTATAAAAACAAATTCCAGTGTAACCATCAAAACAAAGTTAACACTAGTCAATATGACAAAGTGCCATTCAATACCATGCAAAGAAAGAAACATATTTTACAAACCAAATTACAAATATTTATAAGTAAGCATTAACATGGTGGAGAGCAGAATTCCATGCAAGGAATTCAGTCATCGGGCAATAATCTTCAATCTATTATCAATATTTTTTATTTAAAATATCATTTGAAAACTAGAACAGAATAGCAGCATATAAAATCTGAATTTCAACATTTTAAATTATAAGTTAATTAAGACATCCCATATTCATGGATTGGAAGACTTAATATTGTTAAAATGTCTACATTACCCAAAGTGACATACAGATTCAATCAAATCTCTGTCAAAATCCCAATGACATTTTTTGCAGAAACAGAAAAATCTATCCTAAAATTCATATGGAATCTCAAGGGAACCTGAATAGCCAAAACAATCCTGAAAAAGAAGAACAAAACTAAGGGACTCAGAGTTTCTGATTTCAAAACTTACTACAAAGCTACAGTAATCAAAACAGTGTGGTAGTGGCATAAAGACAGACATATAGACCAACTGAATAGAATAAGAGCCCAGAAATAAACCATACACATATGGTCAAATGATTTTTCACAAGGGTGCCAAGATCATTCAATGGAGAAAGGAGTCTCTTCAATAAATGGTACTGAGAAAACAGGACATCCACACGCAAAAGAATGAAGCTGAACCCTTACTTAACACCATACACAAAAACTAACTCAAAATGTAAGACTGAAAACAATAAAACTCTTAGAAGAAACATAGGACAAAACTTCACTACAGTGAGTTTGGCAATAAGTTCTTGGATATGACACCAAAGGCACAGGTAACAAGAAAAAATAGACAAACTGGACTTGATGAAAATTTTAAAATTTTGTAAATCAAAAGACACTATCTACAGAGTAAACGGGCAACCCATAAGCTGGGAGAAAATATTTGCAAATCATATATCTGATAAGGGTTTAATATCCAGAATATACAGAGAATTCCTAAAACTCAGTAATAATAATAAAAAAAAAAACAATTCAAAAATGGGCAAAGGACCTAAACAGACATTTCTCCAAAGAAGATATACGAATGGCCAATAAGCACACAAAAAGATGCTCAACATCACTAATCACTAGGGAAATGCAATTCAAAACTACAATGAGATACCACCTCACACCCATTAGGATGGCTACTATCAAAAGAACAGACAAGTGTTGACAAAGATATAGAGCAATTGGAACCCTGTGCAGTGTTGGTGGAAATGTAAAGTGGTACAGTCACTGTGGAAAACAGAATGAATGTTCCTCAAAAAACTAAAAATAGAAATAGCCAGCAAATCCACTTCTAAGTATAGACCCAAAAGAATTGAAAGCAGAGTCTCAAAGAGATACTCATACACCCATGTTCATGGCAGCATTATTCATAATAGCTAAAACGTGGAAGCAACCCACGTGTCCATCAACAGATGAACGAATAAGCAAAATGTGGTATATACATACAATGGAATAATATAGCCTTAAAAAGGAAGGAAATTCTGACCTACGCTATAACATGGATGAACCTTGAAGACATTATGCTAAATGAAATAAGCCAGTTAGAAAAAGACAAATACTGTACAATTCCACTTATATGAGGTACTCAGAGTAGTCAAAATCAGAGGCAGAAAGTATAATGGTGGTTGCCAGAGGCTGGGCGGAGGGCAGAAGGGGGAGTTACTATTTAATAGGTATAGAGTTTCAGTTTTACAAGATGAAAAGAATTATGAAGATCGATGGTGGTGATGGCTACACAACAATGTGAACGTATTTAATACCACTAAACTGTAAAAATGGTTGAGATGGTAAACTTTATGTTAATATGTATTTTATTTAACACAATAAAAAAAGAAAAAATATTGCATTTGAAACCTTAAACAGAATAGCAGCATATAAAATCTGAATGTCAACATTTTAAACTATAATTATACTGTTATACAAATTATCATAAAATTATCTTTATACAAACAGAAAAATCTGAGATGAAATAAAAGACTTTTTAAATCATCAAGCTTTAAAGTAGTGTACAACTGATGGTTGATTTTCATTGTCAAAACTAATACTGGTTTTATTAGATACACTTCATGCAAATAAAACTGGTGTTCAGCAGTACAAACATCAACATACAAATGGTACATTCCTTTGTTTCTGAAACTGAACTGCTTTGTTAATGTTAAAGCTTATTATCTACCATAAGACAAAAAGAAACAAAAGTCACCTGTCACAGAAACAATATTAAGTAGCCTTCTCATAGTCTGAGGACTTATGTCGCTGAACCAGTCCTCCGTAACCAGTAGTTTTGTGAGGTCAAAGGACATCTGCCGAGTGACCGTCCGCTGCATCTGCCTTCTCCGGTAAGTGTCCTGAAACAGTGCATCATCAATGAGAACGAGTCCATATGCCAAGTCCAAGAACTTACGGCTTTCTGAGAAGTTAGTATATGTTCATGACAACAACAAAAAAATCCAAAATTTTAGTCTAAGGGAAAGATCATATAATAATAAAAAGTATTATTATTCCCTGAGGCAGAATCTTTACAGAATAGTTTTAAAATAATATTAGCAGCAACTGCATCAAATGCTATGGTTTAGCTTCAGATGTATTTTGATTTATAATTGTGCAGTTAAAGAAAGCTCAGTGCATTGAAGATTATAAGTAGGCAGAATTATGTAAAGAGAATTCAGTTCAACTGTTATAGGAGCTCAGTATTTATAGGAACCCTGAAATAATAAAGCAAGTTACCCTTATCTAGTTTTAAGAATTCAGTATTTTGATTTTAGGTTATTTTTAAATGTGTGACAACTACCTAAAGGGCAGAGCTGCTCTAACAGCCTCACATCCGCATAAGAATTAAAGGTGCTCTCCTGGTTGGGGTGGGGTAGGGAATCCATCTAATCAGAGAGGAACAGGCACAACAAAGATGTGTACTCATCTAATGTCACGAAACAAGGGAATGGTGGAGGCAACCAGAGGGAGCCCAAGAGGCCAGACTCCCAGGAGAGAAATTCAAAATGGTAAATCATACCCTCCTCTTACTTTAGTGCTAACAGTTGTCATGCATAATAGTAATTTTGCATCCATACATGCACAGACGGTCTCCGATTACAATGGTTCAACTTAATTTATCGACTTTATGATGGTGCAAAAGCCATACGCATTCAGTAGAAACCTTACTTTAAATTTTGAATTTCCATCTTTTCCCAGGCTATCAAAATGCAGTACGACACTCATGATGCTGGGCAGCGGCAGGCCCTGCAGCTCCCAGTCAGCCACACGATCATCAGTGTAAACAATCAATACACTTACAACCATTCTGCACCCACACAGCCAAGCTGTTTGTCACTTTTAGTACAGTATTCATTAAATTACACGAGATATTCAACACTTTATTATAAAACAGGCTTTGTGTTAGATGATTTTGCCCAACTGTAGGCTAATGTAAGTGTTCAAGGTAGGCAAGGGTAAGCCATGATGTTCGGTAGGTTAGGTATATTAAATGCATTTTTGACTTATATTTTCAATTCATGGCAGATTTATCAGGATGTAACCCCAGTGTAAGTCAAGGAAGATCGGTATAGGGTGGAGTCATAAAACCAAACATCACTGAAGACACATTTTTTAAAACATAAAATGTCCAAATTCAATGGTAGCAAACTAGAAAAAAAAAAACAAAACAGTGCCAATGCTAGCTACCTAACCATCTTTAAGTGGTATTATCACCATAACTTACCTGCAAGTGGACATCGTCCTGTCTTGTACTCCTCCCTTGTTCTATACAAAAGAGGGTTCTACAAATGGGGTAGGACAGGGACAACTAGAGGATTCAAGGAGAAGCCCAAGGTGGCTGGGAAGGGCACAAAATTGCCGTGTGGGTATAGAAGAAAGAGTCACACCTCACAGACGTTAGGGAAGGAGGAAGGCCAAGAGGAAGATAAAGTAAGGAGTTTCTGCTCACACTATAAGCCTCTTTCTCCCTTACAGCCATGGTGGCAATGGGTACCTGGAATAAATACAAACTGAAGTGGAATGAATACAGTGGCTCTCAGCCCTGGATGAAATCATTTGGGGAGCTTTAAAATCTTACTCTCAGAGATTTTGATTCAGTCGGTCTGGGGTCTGGAGTGGCACCTGGACTTAGAACAGGTGGGGAGAGGACAAGGACTCCTATACAATTTATAGTTATTACAGCCTAGGTTCAGACCTTCCCTGAAAAACCAACTGAAGCTGAAAGGAAATTCAATGATAAAAGCTATTTGATGAGCTTAACACACTATTTATGAAAAATTATTTAAGTGGTATCACCTTAGGTTTATTTGAATAATAGCAGTAAAAACATAGGGCTCAAAACAAATGGCATCTTACCCGTCTATTGAGAGCTGTCTTGCTACCGAGTTTTGTCATCTCTCCAAGACTGTTCTGTGAAACTCTTCTGTCAGCATCTTCCTGTATCCCTTAAAGAATTTATCAAGAGAGCGCTATTTGTACTAAAATTCTGTTGTATACGATATTTAAAAAGAAGTGAAATACCAACAATATTTTTCAAGGCAAAAGGTAAGTCACCATAAAAAATTATAGAACTACTTCAAACCCAAGGTACCTGAGGAACTTGATCTTTACCTGCAGTATCTGAGCACGGAATGTCCCCATTTGTCGTTGAAGTTACAAGAAACTTTCTCGCATTGCTTAGTCCACGACTATTAAGGAAAACAGGCAAATGAACTATATTGCGCATATAGTCGTGTCCATTTATATTTGAGTCACGAAGCACACTATTGAGGTTTTGGTTAATTGCCTTTATAATAATATGTGGATCACTTGCAAAAATGGCAATGAATGGGCCTTTTGAAAACAGAACTCGGACCTGTGGGAGGAAAGGTATACTTACGATATAAATTTTACATTATCCAAAGATTAAAAAATCTCTTCAAAATCTGTTACCCTTTGGTGATTATATTTTTTAAATACTATTTCTTTTTCATTGAAATATTATTCTATATGAAAACAAATTTGATTGAAGTCTCAATCTGGTTTTTCACTGACAATTTTTCACCATCTGAGAGTGATAAAACCTCAAAAGAAAACAATTAATCCTGTCTTAGTTTGAGACACTTACGATCGACATAAGAGGTAAGATCAACATCCATGGGAAATATCTGTGAATACACATCAAGTCCCAGGCACGCTGGTCTCTGCCTACAGTTACACACTGCTGCTATAACATACCTTACAGAGGGTCACTGAGGTGCCCTACTTCAACAAAAACTCCACAAATCCTGTGAGTTCCCTACTTTTCCCTCTGACTCTAACCATAACTAACTGCAAAGAAAAGCTGGAGTCACACTACAGACTTCAGAGCTACTCTATTCATTTTTTCCTCATACTGCCATTAAGCTAAAATTGTTTAAATCTATTTGTGATGAAACATGCTATGCTATGTTTCTGCATTAAAAAAATGTTTATTTTTACAAAAGAAAAAGTACTATTAATATTCCATTTGAGATATTCATGAAGTCATTCCTCTTAGCTGCCCCATATGTGACAATTACAAGTTTCAAGATGGTTAAGACATACAGTGTCCAGCATCTGGAGAACTTTGTCCTGCTCACAGGCATCTAACCCATCGATGATAACCACCAGTCTTGTTTGATTCTGAGTGAAGCTGTCAATAGTTTTTGCCATCCTGGCCATCAATTCCACTTCACACTTAAGAACCTGTGCAAAAGAAAGGATAGACAGCACTGAAGATATGAGAAAGTTAAGCATATTTCTTAAAAAGCCTGAAAGCCTTCTAACAGAAAGAAAAGAAATCCAAAGACCTCACAGCAAGTTGTGGTTCCACTTAAAACTGTAGTGAGCACTTCACAATTTACAAAGTGACTTCACGTAAATCAGAGCATTCAGTCTTAAAAAGAGGTGGATACTGTCATAGCCATTTTAAAAGGACAAACTGGGTTAAGTGACTTATTTGCCAAGATCACATGCTCTGAATGTCAAAAGACTTGAACTGAATGCAAATTCAAATGATCTAAACACCACAACACAGCTGGCTCCTGATGACGCATGACCTTGATCCAAGGAAGGGGCTACAGATATTGAATAAGGTCCCTTTTGGTTGTAAAACTATGATTGTACTTTATACATTTTGGTGGTTCAATTTGCTTATTCTATCAGGCTTTGGGGGAACTAATATTATTAGGTAAGAATTACCACGTGTGGAGTAATCTGCTCACTCCCTTGAGTATCTTATAAAAGTCTATTTTATAAAAACGTTATTGTTTTAACTTTTGCTTCTTCAAATACACATTTCCACAGGAAAAACCTGAATATAACTAAAACAAATGCGACACTGTAACACTTAGAGAGTACACTCCTAAAGCTCAACGATCATGGTAGCATATTCACATTACAATTATTTCCTAATTATGATGAGTGCTTACTTTCATGAATCCTTCACTTTTCAATTTGTGCAGTTTGGAGGCAGCATTATGGAGGCGTTTCCTTTGAGAATTGAGGAGAGAGTCCAGCACCTGCCACCACGTACGACAGTTCAGCAAAAAGGCCAATCCCACTACAGACGCAATTGATATGAGGACAGCATTCACTGTCAGATGTTTTGGGTCAACTCTGAATATAGCCAGAAGAGTGATTCCAGCAATAATGCAGCCAAAGATAAAAAGGAAGATGACAAAAGATGGAAGACAACACGTTTTCTTCCATTTCTTTTTACCTGTAATACAACAAATGGTTTTGAAAATTATTTACATATCAAGTATCTGGAAAGAAAATCCTAATCATTACAGTGACAGCATGATGAATCTGATGTTCAATTCATGTTTTTGTGGGTATGCACTGAACACTCATCCCATCCTCAACCCCTACACACACACAAAGAAGAAGGAGGGGAGTCCCACCCTGTGTATCTTCAGTCTTGAATACTCGAAAAAGCCTGGTTGCCAAAAAGCCAAACTCTCTTTCACAAGCATCTGAGAGGGTCGCGATCATTTCAGCCATTGACGTTTCTCCACCTACACTGGACAGCCTGTTGTAATCTGTAAACAAAAACCTTAGGGAAAGAGGAAATAAAACATTACTCAGATACCTAAAAAAACAAATAATTTCAACATATCTCATCTCTGTACCATTTACCCTACATTTTACACTTCTTTCAAAATATTGTTTTTAAAATTCTGAGGAAAAAGAACTTGTAATTAGGTATCTTCCATTTCTAACATCTTACATACCTTTCTTAGAAAAAGACAAAAACAGAAGTTAAATGCAGCAGAGTTATATGAAGTAATTCTGACTAAAGGCAGAAGGGGAAAAAGTTATGACAGAGCTTAGACGAGGAATCAGACATCTGGACAGAGATCTCATGATACAGCAATTAAAAGGTGGCACCCCACATCAGGATGTAGCCGAAAAGAGCTGCACAAAGAAAGTTTTCTAAGCACCAACTGAAGAGATTAGAACCTTGAGAAAATACTATGGTCGTTAAGAATTTAATGCCACGTCAAAACTCAAGTTTTAGAATCTTTTATTTATAACTTAAACACGTACAGGGATTTAGAAATAAGTTGTAAAGCAATCATTTCACAGTTGTTCTTTGAAATAATTGAATTATTTTTATTTTGATTCTCTGAATGGATATTATTTCTGCAATAGTTCCCTTTTTCCCCTTTCATCCCTAAATTAAACTCTCATCTTAATCCAGTGGGTTGGCATTGCTTTCAAAATACAATCTAGGATCATACTGTCATATATTGTGTGGTCTTGATTTATGCTATTTTAATTGCTCAAACTTTTTAAACAATATCATCTCATTAATTTAAAATATTTTTATTTTCTGTAAAAATATTCCAATTCTATTCTATGTTTTCTTTTTAACTTTTTCATTTTTAAATTCTTTTCTTAATACTTAATCCTATATGCTAATTACTTACAAGCTTTTACCTTTTTCTCTTACAGTTTTCATGTTTTATCTGGTTTGCCCTATTTACTTTCATCTTAAATTACACATATTTTATCTTATAATAATTTTTAAGTTCTTAATCTTTTAGCACATACTTAAATATTTTCCTAATTTCTACTGAATTCCTTCTGCTTTCACTTCTCTAATCTTTGGGGTTTTTTCATTTTACTTTCCTCTGGAGCCCTCTATCTTTCCTTTACTCCTTGACGTACATGCTTTTCTTCTTTTCTGAACTGTTTGCTCATACATTTCCCATTTGATATCAGTAATAATTTCAGACAGACGAGTAAACATATTTCCACAAATGAGGAAAGAGCAGCTTGGAGTGCAAGCTGAGTTGCCCAGGTTACACACCAATGTAATGTAATGTAAAAAAGTGCTGGGACTCTATCCTGGATCCAGCGTTCTTGCCAAAGTGTTTCCAAAGGATGATAAGAGGTGTCATAAGGGACAAAAGGTTTATGCTCAAATGAAATTTGGTGAATCAAAGCGAAACAGATTTCTTCATAGAAAAGTGTCTCTGATCCTTTAATGCACAAGAGGGAGATTAATACAAAGTGTTTCCCAAGTATATTTGACCAGGGCATGTTTGTTTTATTTCTTATATAAAAAGTTCAAGGAAAGGGGAGGGAGGAGGGCGAAAGGGGTAACTAGGCACACGTGTATGGTGACAGATAGTAATTAGTCTTTGGGTGGTAAACATGATGTAGTCTACACAGAAATCAAAATACAGTGATGTACACCTGAAATTTATATAACGTTATGAACCAGTGTTACTTCAATAAAACAAATTAAACATTAAAAATTAAAAAAGTTCAAGGGATCAATGTTTTTTGGAATGTACAGTGAGAAACAACGCATTATAAACTTTATTTTGCTTCATCTTATTAAAAATTACTTCTGTCAAAGGGACCAACTCACCTCACAGGTAAAGCTTTAGTGGTTTGCTCTGGCAATTCAGGTGGATTCACGAACATCAATTTGAGGAGGAGTTCCAAATATCCAATATGTCTTGCCAATCTAGTACTGAGGACCCAGGCCCAATTCCAACTCTCTCCTTCCCTTCGTCCACCAAAGTAAATGACAACTGAAAGTCACAGTTTAAAAAAGAATTATCCAAAGTGACCATCACTGAGGCAGCCCCTTTTGTCCAAATAGTCAAATATCAAATAATGACAGTAGGCTTACATAACTTTTCATGGTCCCATGTAATTCCTAACTTCTCTTCTAAGATTTCTTTAATCAATTAACTTTCCCCAATATACAGAAAGCATGTGAAAAATGGAAAATAAACTGAGTAAAAAATGATATAAGAAACACAATTAGAAAGATAATGCCTTAAACAGAAACATATTACCTAGTTCAGATTCAACTGTAAATGACTTTGGGTTTATCACTATTTGCAACTGTTGAAGTTACCAGTTCCTCCAAAAGTAACTCTATTTCCTTTTTCGCAACTCAATACACCCCAAGAACCAGAATTATATATACATATATTTTTTTTTATTTGGCTTTTAGATAAAATAAAAATTAGTCACAATCAAAATACTCAAGAGCATGCCAGTGAGGGCTATGAAGACTTATTTTCAAAAAAGATTTAAATATAAATCATTAATTAACATATAAAAGGGTAAGTATAATAAATTAGAGTTCTGCTTCAATATTAACAAGTAGTACACTAGTTTTTTAGCCAGTCCTGGTGGTCTAGTGGTTAAGATTCAGCACTCTCATTGAGTTCATGTCCCAGTCAGGGAACAGCACCACCCGTGTGTCAGCTGTCATACTATGGTAGCTGCATGTCACTGTGATGCTGAAATCTATGCCACCAGGATTTCAAATACCTGTAGGGTCACCCATGGTGGACACTTTTTAGCAGAGCTTCCAGACTAAGACAGACTAGGGAGAAGGACCTGGACACCCACTTCCAAAAGATTGGCCATGAAAACTCTGCAAATAGCTGTAGAGCATTGTCTGATATAGCATCAGAAGGTGAGAGGATGGATGGTGCAAAAAGACTGAGCAGGCTTCCACTCTGCTGTCCACAAGGTCGTTAGGAGTCAGAATTGACTGGATGGCACTAACAACAATGACAAAGTTTTAGAGCTACTCCACAATATTCCTCTAGGCCAACTAATATTATAGCAAAAAGATCAATTTTTCTCACCTAATTATGAAAATCACAGATTTTAAGAGATATATATTTTTTAAGTAAAACAATGAGACATTTTCTCTACTTTTGAAAAAGATAAAATTCAAAGACTTACTAAAAAATATATATAGGAGAGCCAAGAAGCTCAGTGACACGGCTATTCCAAGAGTTAGGTCGACTGTAAAAGCAAACAACAGACCAAGCCCTCCACAAAGCAGCAGGGTCAGAAACACTATAAGCCAGGAAAACTGAAAAAGAGGTTCAATCTGCTGTCCTGCAAAAGTCTTCATTTCATCTGAAAGAGAAATTAACAGGAAAATCTTATCCTGTTTTGTTCAGAAATACAACTTCTAGCTCAATTTGAAATTTTCCCATTTTCAACATAAATACTTATTTTATTGGGCACTTACCAAATCCCTAGGTAAAATGTTGCTACTTAACCACTTGAACCAATGTTCTTTTCTGATAAACATAAAAACATCATTCCCTAGTGGCACACCTACCCTTGTCTCACCCACTCTCCTGCTTCATATTGAGGATGCACAAAATTCTTTTCCACATATGCCTATCCGTCATGATTTTGTTGATATTTCCCTTTTGTGGTATTACACAAGCAACAAGCTATTGTTTCCATATATAAAACTGAAAATCATTACTTTGCTACGTGTCTTCAAACTACGTATCCCCACCGTTCCTGATACCCCTCCTCATCTCTTCTCCCTCCAAGCACATTTGAGAATCACTGCTCTGAAAGGTATGCGCTGAGCCTAAATAAGCCGTAAACAAGTCATTCTTTCTACAAAACTTAGTAAAAATTTTACAGGCACTACTGAAACCTGTCCTTGAAGAATGAGTAAGATTTTGCCAAGCAAAAGGTGGGGGAGAAGCTGTCTAGAAAGCTCCTAATAGAGGGAGCAACTCAGGAAAAGTGTCTGGTCTGTTCTTGCAAGAGCAACAGCCTTCTGTGACTGCAGCACGGAGCATATACAAGAGGTAGTTGTGGCAGGTGTGGCCATGCACACTGACAAGTTTGAGAAGGGCCCTGGATACAAGGATTATAAATAGCATATGCAGAAAATCTGCTACCAAGGAGTTTTAAGTGTTATAACACAACTGGATCTTTGTTTTAGAAAGAAAACTCAAATGGCCAAGTAGAGGATCAACTAGGGGAGAGTAAAACCCTAATACATTCCATTTAGTAAACTGTGTAACACACATCACCATACACAAAACTCTGTTTTTCTTTACTTCATAAGAAAACACCAGAGAAAACCTTGTTACGCACATAGACTTTACACAAACATGCCCTTTACCTTCTAGTTTCTTTAGTAAGAAGGATTTCCCACTTCCCCACTGTGCATATAGCCCCACACAAATGGGTGGCTGCATGGTGGGTTCACTGAGAATATCTGCCAGGGCACTGCTATATAAATCATAACCGAGCATGTCACCGTCTGTTTCAGTAGGAGACAAGTGTCCTGTAATTATAAACACACCGTATCCTTACATTAAAAAGATATATTACTATTAGAAAAGAACACCAATTCTCATTTATCAATTGTTTATTTAATAAGAGAAAAAAAACATTTTAAATGGCTAGAGCTGTGTAAAATAGATTCAGAGATTCTTAAATTAATACCATATTTCATAGAACTTAAGATATCCACTGATTGTAAGATGCATCATTACGTACAATTAAGAAAGAAAAAACGCTGGCAAATTGTAACATAGTGCTTTCTTAACCACGAATTACAAACCATATTTCAATTTCAGAGATGTTAATTTGTGGAACAATGTATATTTTGCAATCAAGCAAATATGATTAAAACAGAAACTAGAACATAAGAATAAATATGTGTAATACTTATATAAAGAAAGCTGTAAAATGTTTAAAATGCTACTGAAGAACATAATGGATAACTGGAGAAAAAGAGACACTTGATTCCAGGCAGAAAGGTTCAATGACTCAAAGACAGCAATTCTCCTCAAGTTACTCTATCACTTTAAGTACATTCTAATCAGGGGCCAGCCCGGTGGCACAGCAGTTATGTTCGCACGTTCCGCTTCAGCGGCCCAGGGTTCACTGGGTCGGATCCCGGGTGCAGACATGGCTCCTCAGCAAAAAGAGGAGGATTGGCGGCAGATGTTAGCTCAGGGCTAACCTTCCTCAAAAAAAAACAAGAAAAACAATAACAAAAAAAACAAAAAACAAATGAACAAAAACTTCTAATCAAAATCTATGAGAATTTTTTGAAAAACTGAAAAGCAAGAAGAATATGTAAGCATAGCTAAGAAAAAGCTTTAAAGACTACCAAAGAACAGTTATCTATGGAGAGGAATCAAAATATACCATAAAGCTACAATAATCAGAACATCATAGGACTAGCACAGGATATTAGCATATGTGGCATTTCAAATCAGTGGGGAAAAGACGCATTAGTAAGTGGTGTTGGGAGAGGTTAGCCATCTTTTTTTTTTGCTGAGGAAGATTTGCCCTGAAGTAACATTTGTTGCCAATCTTCCTGTTGTTGTACGTGAGCCACAGCCACAGATGGCCATGTAGGTTGGTGCCCAGGAACTGAACCCAGGCTGCTGAAGCTGAGCACACCAAACTTAACCACTAGGCAACTGGGGCTGGCCCAAGCCATCCATTTGTTGAAAGATAAAATTAAAACTCTATATATCTCACACTTTAACAAAAATAAGTTTCTGAAATATTAAAAAATTAAATGTAAAAACTAAAACCATAAAAATACTAGAAGAAAACATAAGAGAAAAAACTTTTAAAATCTTTGCATGGAGGGGCTGGCCCCGTGGCAGAGTGGTTAAGTTTGCACGCTCCGCTGCAGGCAGCCCAGTGTTTCGTTGGTTCAGATCCTGGGTGCGGACATGGCACTGCTCATCGAACCATGCTAAGGCGGAGTCCCACATGCCACAACTAGAAGGACCCACAATGAAGAATATACAACTATGTACTGGGGGGCTTTGGGGAGAAAAAGGAAAAAAATAAAATCTTAAAAAAAAAAAATGTTCACATGGAAAAAGTCTCTCTTTCTCAATATAATACTAAGGGCAGAACTGCAGGATAAGATTGACAAATAAACTATAAAAATGTAGGGGCCGGCCCCGTGGCCGAATGGTTAAGTTCTCGCACTCTGCTTCGGCGGCCCAGGGTTTCACTGGTTTGGATCCCAGGCGTGGACATGGCACTGCTCATCAGGCTAGGATGAGGCAGTGTCCCACATAGCACAACCAGAGGCACCCACAACAAGAATATACAACTATGAACTGGGGTGCTTTGGGGAGAAGAAGAAAAAAAAACGAAAAAAAGAAGATTGGCAACAGACGTTAGCTCAGGTGCCAATTTTTAAAAAAAATAAAAATAAAAACGTATAACTTTTGGATGGGGAATATAAAAACTCATCACCATAAACAAAGAATAAGCTGGGGAGAGGGATGCAACATATAGGATGCATCCAGGATCAATATCCATAACATATAAAGATACTTAAAATCAATTTTTTTTAAATATTAAAAACTCAAGAAAAAAGTGGGCAAAGGATACAAAGAGGAAAATGGCAAAAATACAAATAGCCTATGAACATATTAAAAGATCTCAATCTCACTAATAATTTTACAGCACACATTAAAATGAGAGGTTTTTTTCCTTACTGATCTGATTAGCAAAGGTTAAAGAAGCCGGAAATATTGGTGTTAGCAAGGTTGTGGGGAACTGCACTATTGTATCCAGTCTGAGGGAGAAAAAGTCGTTACAACTGTTATGGAAAGTCTATCAAAACTGTGAGCACCCACTGACTTGCCAGTCCTACTTCTGGGAATTTATTCCAAAGAAATAATCTTAAAAATAAGGGTTAATGGGTATAGAGTCATGCATTGCCTAGTGATGGGGCTATGTTCTGAGAAATTCCTCAGGTGACTTCATTGTTGTGCAAACATCATAAAATGTGCTCACGCAAACCTAGATCACATAGCCTGCTCCACACGCCTAGTGTACGTTACGACCTCCATCATTGACTGAAACATCGCTAAGGGGCACATGACTATATGTACAAAGATCTTCACTGCAGCACTGGCTTTTAACAAAACACACCAAATATTCATCAATAGAGAACCGAATGTACTATTAGAACCTTCAATAAAAGATTATATAACAAAATATGATACAGTTCATTATTAAAAACTTTTATAATATAGTATGATCCAATTTTTATTTTTTTAAAGCTATATACGTAGTACAAAATATTTTTAGAAATGTAAAGAAAATCCAGGAGCGTCATTCAAACAATCAAGAATCAGGAGACATGGGACAATGGGAAATTTGCACTTTCTGCAATATTTGTATCTTCATTCTTGAAATTTAATGTGTCCATTATTATTATAATTAGAAAAAATATTTAAAATACAAGAATTCATAATACAATAGAATCATACTTAAAAACAAGGCGTAAAGAAACAGCTAAACTCCTGTTGGTTTCTGGGACCAACATATCTCCTTTTTAATTCTAGTAGAAAACTGCCCCATATTTCAAAACACTACATACGCATGATTACATTCTCACGTGCATTCTGTTCAATCAAAAATTATTTTAGGACAATATTCAATGCATTATGCTAGATGTTACAGAAGACACAAAGATAAGAAGAAATAGTTCCAGCCCTGAAGAACCCGGAATCTGAAAGAAAGAAAATCCTAAAAGAAACAGAATAAAAGGCCATATACAATAAGTATTTAGAAAAAGAAACATAAACACAAGAGTTTAAGTATTCAAATGAGGCAAAAAATTTATCTGGTAAGGCAGATCCGTGAGAACACCACCAAGAAGGGCACAACTGACAGGAGTCTTGGAGAGGGACTAACAAATTCAACAACATTACTGGGGATGGAAGCGCACAACACAAGCAAAGGCGGGGAACTCTAAGTGCTTGAGCCACAGAGAAAACAGAGCATGTTTTGATAAAAAGCACAAAGTACACCTGGGAGAACAATGGGGGAAAAGATTTTTAGAAAAGTAGGCTAGATTTTTAGAGTTCTTAAAAGCTGACTGATGACTCAATGTACTTAATTTAGAATGCTATAATACAAGGCAAAAGAACTTTAGATAGGAAGGAGTATTTTCCCACTGTAAATTAATAAGTTTCTCAAATTTTACAATTTCCAGTTAAGTAACAAATGCAAAATTGTTGTTGGCCTCAATTTTTTCATAGAATGTTCATTTTTTAAAAGCTCAGTCAGGAAGAAAACCCAATACTTACTGGCTCCAAAGATCTGAGTTAAAATACTCTTCTGATGGCTGCAGTCAATGTTGTACGGAGTCTCGCCTGCTTTGTTAGGCCTGTAGAGTAATCGACCATCCTTGGGATTTCTTAAAAGCAGTTCTGCCAGTCTCCGACTCCTCCCACGAATAGCAATATGCAAAGGAGTGTCTCCTTTCTGGAAAACAGTGGCGGGGAACTTGAACTTTCATATTTTTTACATATAGTATATACAGAGTAACAATTATCATGTTCCTGTAAAATAACAGAAACTCTCAACTTTTCATATTTTTCATATAAAGTACATAAATAACATGAATTTTTATCTTTATCTTCCCTGCAATTTCTTTCTCCAGTTCCTTACCTACCTTTTCTCAGGTATTATTTCTGCCACAGCCCTCCAGAATGAAGGTCATTCTTCTCCCTCCCCTCAACTCACTGAAAGAGGAGAAGCAACAAGCTTTTTCCCTGTGCCTCCCCCCAGGCCACGGATCCACTCCCATCATGGTGGATAATAATAACCACCCACCATCCAAATGTTTGCTGTCCACGGATGTCAACCACCTTCCGCAACTAATTTATATTTCATTTCACAACTTTCTTCTCCATTTGTCTGGTAAGCTTCACAATCCATGCTGATATCCCATCTAACACGAGTGATCCTGTCTGCTCCAAAGCCCTCTGTTTACCAGCCACCCTCATGCTGAGCCCTTAAACTTTGTTCTATCTTCATTCTTTCCCTCGGAGGCCTTTATATTGTATCTATCCTTCTCTGGCTACTACAACCTCTTCTGCTCTCCTCACCATTGACTTCTCCCTAATATCAACCTACCTTCTTCCCTTATTAGAATCTCTAATCATATTAATATTCACAAGCCACTCTAACGAAAACTAGCATGTTAAAAAAAAAAAAAGAGACTTCTTCAGTCTGCAAAGAATTCTCACTTGTTCTTCACAAAGACCTCTCTTGAAGAAAATGACCTAAAAGTTAAATTAAATTCTCAGTTCTCATCCATCCTGATCTTTCTAGAACACTAAATGAAAATGACCTGCAATGTTTCTCCTATGGCTTCTATGGCACAACCTTATCTTGACTTTGACTTCCCTCTTCTGCCTCAGCTCTACTCCCATTTCTAGATTCTCTTCCTACTTCCTAAATATGGCACAATAACTATGTATTGAGCTCACCATATGTAAGGCACTGTGCTGAAGACTTTGATGACATCAAGGTGGAAGACAAAACAGTCACTAACCTTAAATAGCTTACTATGTAAAAGGAAGAGACTGGATAAATATGCACAATTACAACACAAACTAGAAAGTGACACATGCCATAAGAGAAGTAAAGTATGGACCTTAGCTCTCATCTTTCTTCCCATTGATGATCTCAGTCACTCTCATGCAACTCGCATGCCTCGGTAACTAACTGGCATATTCCCATCACCAGCCTTGATTTCTTACCCAAATTCTAGTCCCACATTTCCCAATGCCTATTGGTCACAACCTCCCAAATGTCTTATCAGACCTCAAACTAAACACATCTAAATCAGATTTCATCATCGTATTTCCCCACCTGAACCCCATTTCTTAACCCTAAGCCTGTGAAGGCAGAAATATATCAGTGGCATTTCTGCCAAATACAAAATTCCTGAAAATGCAGGGAAGACATTAACACATCCTGCCAATATGCTGAAGATAAACAGAGATCAGTGATGGGCTAGGTAAAAATACCATTAATCTTTATTCTTAAATGTACTTTTATGAAATCATCTATGAAGAACCAGGTTCAAGACTTTCACAAGTTTGTATTCAAATTCTAGCAGGACAGCACTTTATCTGTCCTCAGTAAGTATGTGTTAAATGAACGAACAACTATTCCAACTATCTTGTATGCTTGTCGGCAAGTATGTGCTGACTCAGGGCACAGCAACACACAAAAGGGTACTGAGACAGAGTCCTTCAGGAAATGTATTAATAAGTATGAAACAATTATTTCTAAAGGGCATGTTACAGAATTAATGAGGCCATATGGCACCTTCCAGAGCATGTAGTCCAGTGGTTGCTTACTGCAAATTAGAGGATCAGGGCCACAAACGAGTCAATGGTAGAATGAGAAAAACAGGCAACACAGGAAGTTTTCTATAAAGCTAAATATAATCAACTTCAAAATCTCTCCTTTGTCTTTATGTCCTTCCTAATTTTTAATGTTAAAGTTTCCTTTATTTTATATGAAACTATATTAACGTGGTAATAATAGGTGGGATTTTCCTGTTGTTGTTTTTTAAATGACGTTTCTTGATAAAATAAAGGCAAATACATATTGATTCTGCGTTTTTTGTTTAATTGCCTCATAAATAACAGAAAGATAAACTTCAATCTATTATAAATTAGGAAAGCCCAAATCATGGCATACATTTAGAGGGAAAAATCTATATTTCTTACTTCATACATAAATCAACTGACTTCTCTTCTGGGAAGAACTCAACTACAGTAGACAAAGGACTCTGTTTAAAATTAAAACAAATTAAAACCAGGAATCAATTCTATATGAAGTATTAAGCAATTTATAGTTAAATTTATTATGTAAAACATGAAAATTTCTCTAAAAGGATTATGGAGAGGGCATATGGCAGGACATTTTCCCTCCTATTAGTGAACACTAATGCCAGTCTGCTTTAAGAGTCTATCTTCCCCAACCCTTTTGGATTCTTTCTTTCTGTTTATCTGCAACCTGATGACATCCTCCTTGTACGGTGGTCAACAGCAGCTCCCCATAACTGGTATGAGCAATAGAAGGAAAATCTGAACCAGCTTCTCTAATAGCACACTTCTCAGCATGCCATCGGGACAGCCAACAAGACATCACAGCATCAAAATCCCACACAGATATCCCCACAAGTAATCTCTCCTTCCACAAAATAAAATCAGAGCCCCTTCAGTCCACCAGATAGAGAGGTCAGTCTACCCAACTGCCTTCCAGAAAGTGCTCTCGTGGCGCAGCAGCTGTACCTTGTCCACAGCAGACACTTTAGCCCCTTTATCCAGCAGCAGCTCTACCACTTCAATGTTTCTCATCTTGGTAGCCTTTATCAGTGGAGTTTCACCATCCTGTGGGCACAGAGAAGAAGGTTTGCCAGAGTAACAGCTTTACTCCTAAATGTTTAAAGTTACATAAATGCACATGTAAGAATTCAAACATCTGGCTCTGGTACCAGTCTATACTGAAAATGTTCTCAAGAAAACATAGTTGTAAAAACTAACAAAAGTGCTTCCTTTCACAACCAATCATCTGTATGAAAACAATGTTATATCACTCAGCTGAGTATGGGATGTACCCAGCTGCTCATCAGCCATTTATAGTAACAGTTCCCTGCCTCTCACTGCTGCTGCCATTCCCCAGGTTCCACCCTTACACCTGGGGCAGCACATTCAAAGACTACTTCCCATTCTCACCCTCTCCCCAGCAACTAACCCACAGCCCAGCCAGTCAATGCCCAGGCAAGCCAGTGTCTAGATTTTTCAGAAGTCTATACCAGCATCACTTCAGTTCTATGCATACCGAAGGACCTGGGTATAACAGAGAAAACAATCTGATACAAGCAGTATGCCTTTGGAGAATCTCAAAAGGGTTCATAATTGTTTTCAAAATCAAACTAAGGAAAATAAGAAGAGACCATAGTTCGGCACTGAATTAGAAAAGACCAAAACCTGGTGAGAAGCCACCACTGGTCAAAGTGGCTGATACAGGTCCAAAAGATTATCAAGGAGCCACCTGCAAACCAGGAGGGATCCCAGGAAACTTTCTGCCCTGGGGCACTGAAGTTACCATCATCAGTTTAGAAAGATGCTGGTCCCGATCTCTAGCAGATGAAATAGGATTGTCTTATGGGTGATTCCATAAGTTTCCTTTATTCATTAGGAATTCCTGCCACTTCAATCCAGAATTCCAAAATATTTTCCCCATGGAACTATTACACATAAGGCCAAATACAATCACCTAAAGTCTTATACAGTTTTATATCTTTCACATGATGTGAGTAAAAACAGACTAAAGTGGCTGCTTTGGGGAACCAATAACCACTCACAAAGGTCTTTTAAAAGGAAATGTGTCCTACATTCCAAACAACAGGAGCATGAAAGAATTCTGGGGAAACGATCTTTCCACAGTTTATGAATAGTTGATACTGTATTTTCTGAAAGTGTTTAATTAAAGTAACAAGTTACACACTGTATTTTGCTGTGAATACATAACTCCTGAAAGGACACAGAGTTGCTCATCAATTTAATGCAGCATATTACCAGTAAAATCAGTATAATTCTAATATCAAACAAAGATGATTGAAAAAAAACAAGCAGTACTAATTATTCAGCACTGGGTATGGCTAAGAGAATAGAAATGTCATTTATACCTTTGTGCATATTTCAGTGTCAGGGTTGCACTGCAAGATATCTCTCACCATTGTTGCATTTCCTTTCTCAACAGCCCAATACAAAGCAGTTTTATTGTCCTATATAATAAAAAAAATCAACCATCACTTCATAAGAGATATAATATTAAAAACTATTTGTAAATATAAAACACCCTTATTCACATTTCTGCCAGAGAGCATTAATAGATCTTACCAACAAGCAGCATGGTGGGAAATAATATTAATCCTTATTCTATCTTGGACTTACTTTTGAGAAATTCTTTATGAAAGAAGCCTAGGAAAATTTACTATGACTTGACTTAGAAAGCAGCAACCTCACGTAGTTGATAAAGAGCACTTTGTAACGCCAGCGGATTTCAGGACCGTGCCCTGGACTGGAATTCATCAATACCTGAGCTCTGTATCCTTGGAGAAGTCACATAAACAATCTGACTTTCTTAATCTCCACTAACCCGTGCTCATGTACCAGTCTTGATCAGAACCTATAAAATCCTATCTAGTTCAAAAATCAAAAATAGATACACATATATCTTGAAAGTAGAGCTGGAGAACAAATAAAATGACTAAAACCTAGGAAAATAGGATTGACAGACACAAAAGAGTTAGGTAAAAGTCTAAACAGGTGATCCAGTAACCACCTTCCAGTGAAAAAAAGATTTTAACCCAAAATATAGTGAATGACTTTCTACTGCTGCTACATTAAGCTTCCTATGCCAGAGTTTCCCCAATGGAGTTCCCCTTCTCAAAAATGTACACTAACTTCCCAATTTTCTTAGCTTGGTGCTCAAACCTCCCTTTCTATTTCCGTCACCATCTCCCATCCCACACTCTCCACGACCCCACTGCCAGCCTAATTTATTCACCAGCTAAGGAATATAGTCTTTCATGTTTCCATTTCCTTTTCGGTTTTTCTTGTTTTTTTAAATCTTGGTGAGGAAGATTGGCTCTGAGCTAACATCTGTTGCCAGTCTTCCTCTTTTTGCCTGAGGAAGACTGTCCCTGAACTAACATCTGTGCCAATCTTCCTCTATTTTGTATGTGGGATACCGCCAGACAGGATGGCTTGATGAGAAGTGTGTAGGTCCACCCCTGGGACCCGAACCCATGAACCCCAGGCTGCTGAAGCAGAGCACGCAAACTTAACCACTACGCCACCAGGCTGGCCCCTACTTTTCCATTTTCTTGAATTTTCTCATCCTATTATTCCACTATCCTTGCTGGAAATACCCAGCCTTCTTTTTCTCTACCTTTCTAAATCCAACTCATCTTTCATGCTTCACTCAAATTTTATTTTCCCTCAAAAGCCTTCCTTCACACCCTCTTTCCCCACCACTTGAAGCTTTCACTTAGGCAATCACTAACAGGCCATCTTACAACCAAAGTGGCACCACTTTTTATGTTTATGTAAAAACATAAAAATAAACATAAACAGAACTTACAAACTAAAACCTTCCTAACTAAAATGAATGCTTCTTACAGGCAAGGGTCCCATGTTAAGCCCCCTCATAGCATTTGGCATAGTATTTATTAGTTTGATTCAAAGACGGATTTGGATCCATAGGAAACTGGAAGAATGACATTATGATCAGTCAATACATACAATCAATTATACTCAGAGATAACAGCAGTGCTGTCATCACACATACCTGTCCTCTAATGTCTATATCAGCATATTTTTGAAGAAGTGCCCGAACAATTTCCACATGACCACCTCTGACAGCACCAATCAACACCGTATCCCCACTCTAAAAAGAAAAAAAAAGAGTGAATTGATGATAACAACAAATAAACAGTTTTGAAGTTAAGGTTAATCATGTATTAAGATAATAGATTTTTTCTGAAAATTTCTTGAAAAAAGAGTATCTCTAAATAAGAGAAAAATTTTAGTTAACTAATAGTAATAAGGTCTTAAAGTAAGGGACAGAAGACTTTACACCTCATGAGGACTCTGAAATTCCATGACAAAAGTTCAGAAACAAGTCACCTAGAACAATAAGCCATTCTCTTTGAAGGTAACTTGCCATTAAAAATGTAAATTAAATAAAATGACACCATGGCTGTCAACGAACATGGACATTTGGAAATTATGTAATACAAATCCCTTGGACTAATGCTATCCGATGAAAGTCATGGATTCTAAAAAAGGGAGTTGTAAAACTAGAGTCATCAGTGGGTTTCTAACCACCTTTAATTAAGGGAGAAGGATAATTCCCAGATCAGCATCCACATTCTCGTCAATTTGGCATTACAGGCCCACAGTGCATAAGACTGACTCATTCTCCAGTACAGGGCTTAGATGAAGTTCATTACCTCATAAGGACATCTCTTTGCCCTGAAATTATATTCACCAGACAATAATCATTATTAATTATATCTTTCCATTACTTCGAATACGGGAAATGGCTATTTTGGCTATGGGCAAATTTTTTTTTTTTTTTTTTACTGCTAAATTACGAATCAGTTGTAGGAATTTGGGTTGGTAAGTCCATAAGGTGTGGCTCCTCTCAGTCCTGAGTGGGCCCCAATGGGCTATAAACCAAGATGCTGGTCCTTGAGGATTATTAAGTTTAGCACCATGGCATAGTATCTTTACTACTACATTAAAAGCAGAAATAAACTCAAGGCAGATAAATTTTAGTTGAGAATGTTAGCATTAATATGGTTCCAGACTAGTAAATTAATAAAAGGCTATAAATATTTCATTGCTTATTATGTGCCATGCACTGTTCTAGACACTGGGAAACAACATAGACAAGGTCCAAGGTCTGGGAGAATTTAGTCTGGAGGAGACAAACAGACAACATACAATAAACACAAACGAAAAATCAGACAAATGCTATGCAAACAAACTAAAATATAGTGCTGTGATAGAGTGACTGGGTAGCTACTTTGGATTGGGCAAATTGAAGAAGACTTTTCTGAGGAGGTAATATTTAAGCTGAGATTGGAATGACAGAGGAGCCAGCCACACGAAGATCATGAAGATCAGCATTCCAGACAGAGCATTGCTGGTACAAAGGCCCAAAGACAGCAATAATATCAGTGTGTTGAAGAAAAGGAAAGAAAATTAATATGGCTGCAACCTATTGAAACAAGAGTAAGAGTAGTACAAAATGAGAACAAAGAGTTAGGCAAGGACAATATCATTGGTATTTCCAAACTAAAGAAGTTTACCATTCATCCTCTGTATAAGAGGAAACTTAGATGACTTTAAAGAAAGGCGTACACATGAGAGCTATTGCTTTAAAGGTCACTCTGAGAACAGAGTGGAGAACAAATCAAAGCTAATAAGAGAACTCAGTTGATATGCTAATGCTATAAGAATGGGAGATATTGGCTTGGAGAAGGGAGGTGGTAATGGAAATGAAAGGAAGTGGACAGATAAAGAATATATTTTGGAGGTACAGTCAAGGAATCTGCTGAAGAACTGGATGTGGTAAGTGAGGAAGAGAAATCAAGGCTAAAGCATAGGATTTGGGGTCTTAACAACAGGGTGGACGGTTGTGCCATGTACTGAGATGGAGAAGACTGAGGGAAAAGCAGGTTTGGGATGAAACAAACAAGACATCTGGTTTACCGTAAATTTAAGGAGCCCATGAGACATTCAAGTGTATAGAGTTCAAAGAGAGTTGGATATACAAGTGTAGAGTCCTGAGAAGAGATTAGAGCAAGAGATATAATTTTGAAAATTGTAAGTGTAAGGGTGGTACCTAAAGCCTTGGGACAATGAATAACACTAGCCATGAACAACACCTACAGTGACAAACATCAAGGACAGTTACAGACTAATAGTACATGTGACATTCTCAATAACAATATTATTTGACAAAAATTAAAAAGAACACCCTTCACAAAGATTGAATAGTTTTTTAACTTATTAGTTCTAAAGGTAGAAATAAAACATCTTAAAACAAATATATGTCATTCATGAAGAACCTTGAAAGGTGGTGAGAAGTTAAGGTAATCTTCCATCAATGTCACCTCTAGAAAACAAACAGGTAACCTACCCTATCAGGTATGTTCACATATGTTCCAGCATCAAGTAGATCCTGTACAATCTCTGTATGTCCCTCCTTCGATGCAATCATCAAAGCTGTATTTCCATCCTTATCTGTTAAATTTACATTTGGATTCCTCTTCAAAATTTCTTTTACTGACTGTGTGTAGCCTCCTTTTACTGCCACAATAAGTGCAGTCATTGAATTCTAAAAAACAAAAACAAGCCCAGGAAATTAGTACATTCTAGAAAACACATGACTTACGCCATAATCATAAAACTGATGTTTTCAAAAGGTGGCCTATTATTAACAGTTATTTCTGATAATAAAATGCCAATATAAATCATCAGACACATACCAGGAGGTATATTTTCCATTTTTGAAGAGAAACATTAATTCTCTTGAGTCAACAGGACTCATGATATTCAATTCTTTAAATAATAATTTGAAATTGGACTCATTTATAATGAACAAACTCTCACACTAATGTAATGAAGTACAAAATAGTTGACAGGATGATTCAAAATTAAACATAGTCTAAATTAAATAATCCAAAGTAAGGTCAATCAGACTTCAAACAAAGAATTGTTTACAATAAAATCTATAGGAAAAACTGAAGGAAAACAGTGAAATAATATAGGATATTTCATTAAAAGTAGAATATATTCTTGTCTTTCACAGTTATGTAGAATCCACATTTTTAAAAACTGTCTTATTTTTAGTGGTTCTTTTAAAAACTGCATATCTAATTTATAATAATAAATCACCTAATAGAAGAATCTGACAAAAGAAGTATTAAAATCGCTCCTTAAGATTTTGATCTATTTTGAGATGTCATATGATTTCCTCATAGAAATATGTTGGTTATTAGACCAGTTTCCAAAACAAAGCCCTAATTCTCTCACATATTAAAATAACATAGCCTTTTCAAATTCTTTAGCAGTCAATAATCATAAAAGCAAGCAACTCATCCACTTGATAAACTGTCCAGAAAAGAAGCAAAGGTATGAAAAAGTGAAAGACAGGACTTCCACGGCTGTCTAAGAGTCATGCTCTGGATCCACACAGCACTAAAATATTGTATACTCCTGGAAGATTAGCAATTAATAGCTTCTGCCAATATGGAAAACAGGAGAAACTGGTTGATATTAACGTGAGTAAGTCAAGGATGATTTAGAGTTCACTTTTGTTACATTGCAGCCAGAGATTTAGTAGTCTCTCTTCTCAGATTTCTTTATGATCCATCTCACATAATACTTAATTATGTAAATAGCAGTATGTATTAATTGTTTCTTGTGCATAAATGCCATTTCCTTTAACCGTATTTTTATAAGCTCAAGGGAAAAGCAATTTGTTAGGTTTCTCCAGTATTTGGAGACACGTTTGGCACAGGGCTGGCTATATGGCAGGCGCTCAACAAGGAATTACTCTGTGCTAGTCAGTAGGATGTACTGAACCAATTTTTAAGCTTTCTAGGATTCGACCACTGATTTCTGATATTTTTTAATACATCTATTGGAGAAGGAAAATAAGTCGTTAAAAATAGCCAAAAAGCGACACTACTACTTTAAATTTTTAAAGAAAAGGTATTTTAACAGAGCATAACTCTTTTCCACAACAGTATTTTAAACTATTTGATTTGAAGAGTATTTCAATTTATTCTAAGATTACTGAAAGATATTCTTGATAGTTTTAGCCTCCCAAAATTTATGTGCATTAGCAACATATCTTAAAAGCATATATTTGTAGTATACAATATCTATAAGATAATACATTTCTCAGGATAATAGAAAACGCTTGTTTTTTCTAAGTATCATTTAAGAACTGTAGGGAAATTTTTCCAGGCATATACTTAAAGAAAATATTCTGTCTCTTTAAAAACATCTCTCTGTTACCAGGGATTAAAATAGATAAGCTACTTACAGCTCCTTCTTGATCAACATCAGCTCCCATGGCCAACAAATGTTTTACACATTCCAAATGACCCTTTCGTGCAGCCCAAACCAAAGGGGTGGTTCCATACTATTAAAACAAAAAATAAATTTAAAATTATTATCAAAGGTGTACAAAAGAAACTAGCTCTCAACACAAATTTTGATAAAAATCATACTTTGAAGTACTGCCTTCCTAGATTACCGTTTTCACTAATCATAAGTTTAATCCTAGATCAATCATATTCTCTCCATTTTATTTCTCCAAATAGATGATTAACCACCCTATAAGATGTCTTTTAACCCGGGCTGGCCCCGTGGCCAAGTGGTTAAGTTCACACACTCCACTTCGGCAGCCCAGGGTTTTGCCGGTTTGGATCCTGGCGCACACATAGCACCGCTCATCAAACAATGCTGAGGCAGCGTTCCACATAGCACACAGCCAGGGCCTACAACTAGAATATACAACTGTGTACTGGGGGGCTTTGGGGAGAAGAAGAAGAAGAAAAAAAAGAAGATTGGCAACAGATGTTAGCTCAGGTACCAATCTTTAAAAAATAAGAGTCTTTTGGGGCCGGCCCAGTGGTGCAGTAGTTAAGTTCACACGCTCTGCTGCTCAGCAGCCCGGGGTTCACTGGTTCAGATCCCAGGTGTAGACATGGCACCACTTGGCACACCATGCTGTGGTAGGCATCCCACAGATAAAGTAGAGGAAGACGGGCAGGATGTTAGCTCAGGGCTAGGCTTCCTCAGCAAAAAGAGGAGGACTGGCAGTAGTTAGCTCAGGGCTAATCTTCCTCAAAATACATAAATAAATAAATAAAATAAAAAATAAGTCTTTTGACCAACTTTAACTTTTATAATCAGTGACAATTCTTCTATCACAAAGTTGTATAGTCTCTAATTTTCAACAAGCTTTCATTGCTTCCCATATGTTGTGAAACACAATTTAAAGTCCAACAGTCTGACTATAGGTAAAAGCAGTAACAACCAAGTGCCAAACACAGTTCTAACTACTTTACATGGGTTAACTCAAGTGATCTTTACTAACAAGAATGAATAAATACAATTCACAATATCACATTTTTACTGCAAACAGTGCCCTGAGAAGTTAACTAGAGGCTCAAAGTCACAAAACTACTCAGAGGTGGAACAAGACCCAGGAACCCAAAAAGTCAGGTTTCAGCCTAAGCTGCTAACCACCACCCAAAATCAGCCTTCATACTTGACAAAATAAACTCCAGCCTAGAAACTAAACTCAAAAGCACCTTTTGCTGGAACATAATTCAAAAGGCATCAGAGAATATAAATCAAGCATAAAAGCAATGCTGTGTCTTTGGGGAGTCTGGCAATCAAGAGGCAAATGCACACCCAGAGTGACCTTTAACTACATGGGAGACTGCAGATTGAAATGAAATTTAATTAATGCCTGCTTTTGATAACAGCCCTGCCCAACAGAACTTTCTGTGTTGATGGAAATCCTCTATAATTCTGCATTGACCAATACAGTAGCCACTAGACACATACTGCTATGGAGCACTTGAAATGTGGCAAGTGTGACCAAGGAATTGAACCTTTAATTTTATTTAATTTTAACTGACTTAAGTCTAAATAAGCATATGTGCCTAGTGGCTACTGTACAAGACAGCATCACTCTGTAAATGAGGTCAAATGTCCCAGTGACCACACTGTTGAAAGTTGTAGCCCTGGGTGCTCTTCCTCAATGTATGGGACCTCATGACAGCCAGAATCCCAAGGCTGCCAATATAGCACACAGGAGCAGGAGCCTAAAAAAGAGGAGGGACACATAAGAGGAAGGCAGCTGTCAAGGTTACAGCCTCAAACATGAATTAGAGATGAATTAAGGCCAAGAGGAACTTCCCAATTTCACTCATGCATCTATATTCTTCTCCTAGAATTAAATTCTTTTCTAGCCTCTTCATTTATGGATAACATTTCCCTGGCTAAAATGCCTTCCCTGACTCTACAAATTGAAAATCAGACATCCTCAAAAATAATACACATTCATCACTCATAAAGCCTTCTTTAAATATAGTAATTATAATTGAGCACTCATCCTTGGAACACCTATTGTATTTCACTTTTACCCTTCTTATAGAACTGGACTGAACAAGATCATAGGCTATCAGTTCTGCTCTTCTCCTGCCCCATCACGTTAGCCAGCTACTCCTCACCCCACAGTCAGCGGACAATCTCACTTTCATCATTACAAAGAACTCTTGACATCCAGCAGGACCTCTTCTCTCTACTTCAAAACATCTCTGTAGTCAGCACTCAGAACCACCTCAATAAGTCTCTCTCTCCTCTTTTTCTCAAGTCCTGGTCTCTATCTCTAATAAATCTAATCCCTTTATGTGTACTCTTGATCCTATTTTCCTCTGTTTCATCTAGAACCATACTCAATAATCTCCTCCTATGTCATCAGGCTTTTCTTCTTTATTCCTTCTCCCTACAAACTGGTTCAGGCCTCTCCTATCCTAAAAAAAAAACTTTTCCAATAAGCTATCCTCCCAAGATACTCATCACTGCCTTTTCTTTTAAACTTTCAAAATAATTTATAATGGTTACTTCCAAACCCTTACCAAAACCCCCTCAAAAACTAGTTTCTGCTATAAACATTACAAAAAGCACAATCCCCAAGTCACCAATAGTTACCTAAACACTAGATCTGTAGATCTTTTTCTCAGTTCTTTCTTTTCTTCCTGAAAGCTCTGTAGTATTCTGAACTGTAGACTGTCCCTTCCACCTTGAACTTTCAATTCGTTAGTCATCTTTGCCATTTCACCAAATTCTGCTACCTACAGAACACTGCCAATAATCAGCTCTGTGTTCATCTCGTCTCATTACTACCGACCCCACTTATCAAATCCACTCTCATGCAACCTCAAGAATCATCTCTATGCAGACAACCCCTCAACACCTCCAGTCAAAACCTCTATGTCCACTACCTAGCAGGACACCTTTAACTCCCAGTGCTCCCATCATTTAAAAGTCAACACAACTAAAACTGACTTCATTCACTAAAACTTAGTTCCCGTAGAAACTTTCCTATTTCTGTCAGCAATAAAATGATTCTCTTTATCTTCAATCCATCCTACAATGCACTATTAAGTAATGATTTTTCTAAAACACCACTTTGTGTCAATCTACTACTCAAAACCCCCACAGATTTTCAGTGACAACAGGACAAATATCCAACCTCCATAGTCAGGTATTCAAGGCCTACTTCTAGGTGGCTCCATCTACAGCCAGGGCTTCCTTCCTCACGGCTCCTGTCCACACCACCTCAGCTCTCCTCACATGAGCCTACTCAGTGCTCTCTCAACGTGCCATGAGAATCACACTCTGAGGCCTCTGGCTCTCATGTCCCCCTGTGCCTTGTAGTCTCCTCTCCTACTCTCCATTAACTTAAGTTCTACTTCTTTAAGGTCTAGATTAAGTCTCAGTTCTATCAAATCTTTAACTGACTGCTTAGCTATCGGTGAATTCTCTTCTCTAAACTCCTAAGTCACTTGACTCCTAGCCTTTGCATTTTAAATGTCCCACTTATCTCCGTGCTTCTCTAAACAGAGATAATTTCTTCTCTGTTTTTACATCTTCTGTGTTTAGCGCAGCTATAGGGCATGGCAGACAAAAGGTACTAAACATTTTCTCAAAATGTTAGAGTGACAGACTAGGTAGCATAGTAACTGATTCCAGAGGGCCTTGAATGCCAGGTTATATATTTTTCAATAGGCCACTAGGAGAAATTAAGGGTTTCTCCATCAGATTAAAGTGTCAAATCAGAAACTTCAATAAATAGAACCACATCCACTTTAGACATACAATAAAACCTCACTAATCTGAATTAGAAGACAGTCAGTCTGAATTAGCAAACAGTCACCAAAACAATATTTTTAAATACGTTTTTTTTTTTTGAGGAAGATTAGCCCTGAGCCAACATCTGCTGCCAATCCTCCTCTTTTTGCTGAGGAAGACTGGCCCTGAGCTCACATCCGTGCCCATCTTCCTCTACTTTATATGTGGGATGCCTGCCACAGCATAGCTTGCCAAGTAGTGCCATGTCCGCATCCAAGATCCAAACTGGCAAACCCCGGGCAGCCGAAGCAGAATGTGCAAACTTAACCACTGCACCACCGGGCCAGCCCTTAAATACCATATTATAAGTGTTTGCAACAGTCTCCTTACAGTCCTCATTAAGCTATTATTTTATGTAAAATGAGGCATAACCTGCATAAAGGGCATAAAATACACAAAACTTAAGTGTACCACTTGATGATTTTTTGCATATGTATACACCTATATAACCATCATCCAGATCAAGACAAGAATGATTTCCAACCCTCCCATAAAGTTAAGCAACACTATTTTACTTAAATTTATGCTCAGAATATATTCCAATTATCAAAAAATGTCTAATAGTTATTTTCCTATATTTTGCTAAATTGTTATTAATTTGAAAAGAACATGCTTATGCACAATGTCTCAAGTTCTAAGACAGTTAACGGAAATAATGGAGGTACAAAAACGAAAAGAAAAAGGAGCATTCCTTACTTTCACGAAACTTACACTCTGGCGGTAAGAGAGAGAAGTAAAGCAATGGTTATAATTGGCTATGTGCACCACCGGAGGTATGCACAGAGAACACTGAGAGCACAGAGGAGGGGCGTCTAAGCTGACTAAGTAAGTTAAGGAGGCTTAACAAAGGAGGTAATATCTCAACTGAATCTTGACAAATTACACAGGAGTCCATCAGGCAGAGGAGAAAACCACATTCTTAGCAGAGGGAACAGAATAAACAAAAACATAAACTCCACAGAAATTTATAAAAGTTCATAGAATGTCAGACAATCTTTTGTATCCAAAGCATAGTGCATATGGAGAGGAATGGCAAGAAGTGAGCCTGGGCTCATAGACTGAGTCAAACTAAAAAGTCTAGGCGGGGGCCAGCCCAGTGGCACAGCAGTTAAGTTCACACATTCTGCTTCGGCTGCCCATGGTTCCCCAGTTTGGATCCCAGGTGCGGACCTATGCACAGCTTGTCAAGCCATGGTGTGGCAGGCGTCCCACATATAAAGTACAGAAGATGGGCACGGATGTGAGCTCAGGGCCAGTCTTCCTCAGCAAAAAGAGGGGGATTGGCAGCAGATGTTAGCTCAAGGCTAATCTTCCTCAAGGAAAAAAAATGTCTGGGCTTTGTCCCAGAACTGCAGAAGCCATCAAAGCACTCCAAAAGCAAGGAAGAACAATATAATTAAATAAATGTTTATTAAATGCTTGACATAAATATTAAGGATTAAAAAATGAATAAAAGAAAATTCTTGGGAGCTTTCTGGAGTAGACAGCAATGAGCTGAGTGAAGGATGAAGAGAAGCTAAAGCTGACGGGGAGGCAAGGGCATTCCACACTATGAAAGAGCACACCCAAAGGCATGGAAGGGTTAAAAACAGATGAATTCTGGAACCTACATCATTCAATAGTCTAGCCTAGAAGGTAGTTTTGAGGTATAAACAGCAGGAGAAAGGGCAGAAAGGGAGGCAAGGCCTATCTTCATACATCAGACCAGGAATTGATCTCTTTAGGATTTTACATATAAGAGAGATAACCAAACTTGAATTTTAGAAAGATCATTCTGGTAACAATACATAGAAAGCAGAAAGGACTAAAGGTAGAAGAAGAGTTACAACAGAAAACTTCAAACAATGAAGACAGGGAATAAGCTCTATTGTCCTGAGAATAATGAATGTGCTATAAAACAATGGAAGGACACTTAGTACACAGTACCTATAAGGAAGCCATCTATGAGATGTACATCTACATAAAAGACAGTAATACACATAAATGGAAGACACGTCAGAGCAGCCTCTTAAGATCATATGAAAATACTTGTAAATTAGACACACGAGTAGACATAAAATGAACTGGAACCTGCAAAGATCCTGCTGACCTACCTTATCAGAGCAGTTGACTTTAGCACCATTTTGCAGTAAAAGATGCACTATATCTGCATGGCCTCTCCCCGCTGCCCAAATGATTGGGTAAACACTGTACTGCTGGGAGACAGGTAGGTGGGTAGGTAGGTAGACAGGAACAAAGGAAGACAGGGAGGGAGGGCACAAGGTAGGGAGGGAAAGAAAAAATCTTTTAGGTGGATATTTACAGCACACATGTGCTAAGAAAAGTACAGCCATGCGTCGCTTAGCAATGGGGATATGTTCTGAGAAAGGCGTCATCAGGCGATTTCTTCCTTGTGGGAACATCATACAGTGTACTTACTCAAACCCAGATGGTATAGCCTACTACACACCTATGCCATACAGTACTAATCTTTCAGGACTACAGTCATATATGTGGTTCATATATGTGGTCCGTTGTTGACTGAGACATTGTTATGCAGCGCATGACTGTAAAAACAAAGGGAGTAATACAAAGTAATATTTTTAAAAATCAAGTTACACACCATTCTCCACTTTAAAAACACTCACAGTACTCATAATACATAATCGGCAACCTTAAATAAATATATATTATTAACACATTTATTTTTATAGATTCAATACAAATAATGTGATTATCTAACCAACAGGCAAGACTAATAAGAGGAATGTGAAACTTTTCTTATATAATCCTTTCACTAACTTGAATAAACGGTTTCTTTTTTTTTCAGCTTTATTGAGGTATAACCAACAAATAAAATTGTAAGATATTTAAAGTGTACAATGTGACAATTTTATATACATCTACATTGTGAAAGAATTCCCCCAACAATAAAACAGTTCCTTAATCTGCAGTCCGAGATCAAGTCTGAAGCAAAGTAGTAACGCATGCACTACCATCTATAAGAATGTGTAGAAAAATGGTATGCATATTTGGCAAATGTCTCTTTTCTTTACAGAATTTTACACTAAGAATGCATACCCACAGAAAACAAGGCAAGATGACTTAGGGTTTCAAAATTTTCTTTTGAAATGCTATATAGCTATAATTAACATGCAAGCTCTAAGCATTGCCTTTTTGCTCATAAAAATTGAGAAATAGGTTGAGAAAAAAATTTGCATTGTTTTGAACTCACATTCTAAATTCTTATCTTTAATAAGATCTAGATCATCATTATTCACTATGAAGTCTAAAGTACAACCAGCCTAAAGTATTTCCTAAAAGAACTTACCACTTACATTACAAATGAATTTTTTGTTAACGCTTACCAGACCAGTAACACTTGGATTGGCACCATGAGAAAGAAGCAACTCGACCACTTCAGTACGGCCTTTATAACACGCCCACATAAGAGCTGTCCAACCTCCCTGAAAGAAAAAAAAGGAGGAAGGAGATAAAACTTTGCATTATCTCCAAGCAAAGAAAAAAGAAGCCATTAATGAAGTTCGTTCTGTGAATATTCTTTATAAAACCACTGTTTTATGAAAGCACTACTACTAAGTCTTAAATTCCCAAGCTTCTCAGAGACATACACGACAGTACATGAAATAAGTCAATTCTCTTAAGTCTGAAATGATCACTCCAAAGGTTTTACTACTTCTTGGAAACTGCAATAGGGAAGATTCATGTTGGACTTTTCCAAATTTCCAGGATTTATTTTGGCTGTTCAAAAATTTTTCTTGAGAAAATTTTCTATGTCCCTAGTTATTCTCCTCCTTGTATGAGTCTAGACTTTTTCCAGAGAGGAATTTCAGCAATCATATTCACCTCTTGCATTTAAACACATCCTATAAATCCCAGATCATTACAGTACCTCTTGCTAAAAAAGAGGACACTGAGGCAATAATCTGTAGATCATGATTTCTTGGGGTAGGCGAAGCCATCAAGTATGAATTAACAGCATGATAAGTTTCTATTTTCTAAGCTACAGGAGCAATTTTTTTCTTTGCTTTGAGCAATTTTCTCTTTAGCTATAATGCAATTCAATAAAAGAGACCAATGTAATCAAATTATACTAAGGAACAAATATTTTGTTTGCTTATTTAAAACTAGTTTTTGGACCAATTCACATTTGGTTCTGAGAATATAAATCACTTAATCCTTCTGATCCTGTTTCATCATCCCTAAAAAAGATATTAAAAAAAATACTTGCCCTAATCTGAAAAAGGCAAAACCACAGAAAGGGAAGACAGATCAGTGGTGGCCAGGGGTTGAGGAGGGAGGAGGTGTTGACTATAAAGGAGCAGCATGAGGGTACTGCTGAAGTGATGGAACTGCTCTGCATAGAACTGCGTAGTGGATATATGACATTATGCACTGGTCAAAAACTAAAGAACTGTACACCACAAAGAGTGAATTTCATTGTATGCAAATTTTTCAGAAATCAACCAGAATATGGAGAGGAAAGATAGAATACAGACTGGAACAAACGAACCTAACTATATTACAAATGAATCACAAAATTACTTAGAAGCTGACCTAGGTAACTTCGAAAAGCAAAATTTTAACTGAACACTGTAATGCTACAGACAAAAAGAACTACACACAAACACTCCACTTCGTAGATAAATCTGTTTCTCTTGGGGTATGGATTAGAAATGCTGAAACTACTTTATTCATATACTAGAGTTGAACAAATCAATAGATTGTGCAGATAAGGAGAGCCAGATGTCTCAGCATCAGAGAAGAGGTACAAATTAAGGAAACAGAAAAGGTTACAATGGATTGGGTTGGCGGTATCAACCTAGTCTCTTTTTAAAATGTATACACAAATTAGATACAGAATAGATGTATGCGTATGTAAGAGTTAGTATCCAGACACGTGTTTCCTACATCTATCCAATGAGAAGGACTGCAAGCAGTGACACCCCAGTAGCAATAAACACATCTACACCTAGATATTGGTTTCTAAATCCTATTTTCTAAAAAAGGATAGGGCATCTTGAAAGGGCACTTAAAAGTAAGTATAGAACTAGATTATAATCCAAAAAATAAAATAAATGTTTATGAGCCCATATATATCTATATCTAGATATAGACAGACAGAGAGAACTCTTCCTTACAGAAGAATTCCAATTAATAAACGTAGAGGGAATGAGGGAAACAGAAAAATCACCACTATAACACCACAGTAATAACTGCTGCATGCAAGATATACTGATGGATGCTAAAACAAATGAGTGAAAATTTAATCAAAAACAGGATATCTGTATAGTTTCAAAGTATCTTGCCAAAAATATTTAGTAATTACAAAGGGAAAAATAGTAATCTTACAGTGGTGAAATCTGACAGAGACTACCTTAACCAAGAGATCCAGGTGAACAGTGCGGTGACACATTCTGGTATCGTGTACCTAGAGGTGGCGCACTGAGAAGGGCATATCACCTCTGCGGTATTCTTCCTAGTAAAGCACAATCTCAATCTGATCATGAGAAACACCAGACACATCCAAACTGAGAGAGATTCTAAAAATAATAGACAAGTAGGCTTCAAAAGCGTCAAGGTCTTGAAAGACAAAGAAAGGCTGATGTGATTTATTTAGGCCAAATTATGGAGTTGGGCAAGTCAAGTCTTACACATACCAATATTTTAATCTGTAAAATGCCTGCCCAGAATTGTTTTAAAATCATGCCCTCGCTTTAATTTGTATAATGTCACCCTGTGCAAGAATCTATGAAATGAAACTTTACTCTTGAGAAAACTATGTCTAAATTTGCAAAATGAAAAAATTGGAACCAATTGTCTATAGCAATAGCTAGAGTTTGGTGCCCGTAAAAGGTCCTCTCAAAAAAGAATCTTCACTAGATTTCCTGAGATTATATACTGGAATTATTCCTGAGTCCCAGACAACCCCTGTCGGTTACTCTGCTCTCCTTTCACAAGTCCAAGGGACTCTGCCTTCCCTCACAAGCTCAGCCGCTAGCACCATCCACCCAATCCTTTGAAGTTAGGGTTCCTCAACACTGACTACTAAGGGAGACACAGTCCTCAGTTTCCCCAATTTTTGGTGTTTTAAAGCCAAACACAAAGACTCTTTAAATGTAAAAGGGTGTTGTGATAATTACTTGGGGGACACTTTTATAGCAATGTACTTCAATTTCTTTTCAGAAATAGGTAGGATACAAATGGTTCTGTATCTTCCTAAAAAAATAAGTACCACCCACTTCACTAAGTTTTGAGAATAAATCTAATATTAAAGAGGTAAAAAGACTACGTAAATTACAATTACAATATAACATTAAGTACAAGACGGTGGAATGCTGCAATTTCTTAAAAACTCAGACCACCCAGACTTCACAAAGCACCATCAGCAGAGCAATACGCTTTATACATCAAGGACATCAACTCCTTCCTTTCTTCCATTATGCTGAAAATTATAACTTGGAGCAACTGAAAATATTCTTTAAACTATACTATGTCCCTCTCAAAGTTCCTCAAAGGAAACAATTCTCTCAAGTTCTAAAAGCTTGGATATATTAAAGGGTAATGAGTTGTTTACAACAATATTTCAGAATTTTAAACTCTGAAATAAACTAAAAATAAAGACTAAGAATATTCTAAAAGAGATACATTATATCACCTGATCTTAAAACAATCTTGAGGGTTATTTCAATGCCTAACCCCAAATCCTAAAAACATTATTATAATCTCACCTCACACACAAAAATACAAGATTTCACATATCTATTAGTGTTGATAACACTCCAGTGAATTAATAACACAGCATAAAGAATGTACAGACCATATCCCGGTGCTCCAAGTTAGCCCCATATTTAAGCAGCTCTTCCACAACGTGCACATGCCCCTCTTTTGATGCCGATATAAGTGCAGTCCAGTTATCCTTGAATACAAAGACACAAATGTGACATTTCAAAACCAAACATAACATTCCAAAGTGAGGAAAAATAAATTCAAATTTACATACCAAATGATCATACCAAATTGACATGCTTTGACCCACTCTAAACTAACCGAAAATAACATTGAAGCATAAGCTCTGTTCAGAATTTGTCTACTTTTATTACTACAATGGTGTAGAAACGGTTTCACAACTGCTTGTTCAGTCTTTTCACTGGACTTCTAATCACATACTGTGTTTTTTAAAAAGGAGAAAAGATGACTATCAAAAACTCAAAGCTAATCCTTGTGGCTAGCAACCATTATTATAACTTTAAATTACAGAGCCTGTAATCAGATTTCAGAGCACATACACAGGCTATTAAACTAAAGTGATCTCACCTGATGCTCATATGATGAGTTTAGAAACTATGTGACAAAGAAAGCATATTCTTTATTTTTTAAGTAAAGATTACAAGTATCCTATCCTAACTTTTATGCATGAGTATAATTTAACTCAAATGATCATTCAATTAAAATCATCAATTTAAAATCATTAATTTGAATCATCAATTTTAAAAAACAAAACAGATTTAGCTGTGTGACCCTAAAAAACAATTCCTAGGAAACAGAGAAAGTAGAGGAAACGTAAGCCTCCTAGAACAGTGATTTATCCCTCAGAAGTGGAATCAGAAGGGACCATATCTTTCTGACAATTATCATAGGTAACCGTATTTATAATAGTAAGATACTATTACGAGTATCTTATATGAACATCTTATTATGAGTATTATGAGTATTTTAAGTTACTTAAAAACATGACTCACACATGGATAATTTCTAGGCAGGCACTTAATTTTATGTGTATGTGCTCCCTATTCAGACAGTGTCGTCCATATACAGAAAACACGAAGAGATGAGATCTTTCATTCAAAGTAAAAATTTCCCTTCTGTATTACACCTTTAAAAAAACTTAGCATATCATTAGGCAAAGCTGAGATAGATGTGAAAGCACAATTTGTAATCTATTACTTTTGAGTCACCTCTTAAAAACAAAGAAACAGCAAAGTTAAGGAAAAGAAAAAGAAGACAATAAGTAAATTATTTCAATATATACCAAATCTTCCAGATTGCAATTAGCTCCATTCTTAATTAACTCTTTCACTATTTCCAGATTGCCTTGTTCAGCAGCTATCATCAGTGGAGTCTGGCCACACTAGAGAACATAAAAGAAACAGAGAAGAGTCAAGGTGCTGTTCTTTAACTGAAACACCAGTTAAATATACCACACTTACATTTTCATGATGGTACGTTAAACACTGTTTAAAATATTTCTTTAATTTAGAAACACCTTTGAAATCTTTAGTTTTCAGTTTACTAATAATGTAAAAGTCAAAGAGAAAATGAAACATTGTGTTTTACCACAGCATTAGTAATCTGCTTTTGGCACTGCTATTTCATTCAAAACAAACAAACATGAATAATACTAGGCTCTGAAAAGTAATTACCACAATGTATATAAAAAACTTAGGATATCTATGGTAACTAAATTCTCTAACAATACTGTTAGAATATGATACAGAACATGGGTTGTTTGTTTTTTTTTGTCGCTGGGAAAGAGTCGCCCTGAGCTAACATCTGTTGCCCATCTTCCTCTTTTTCCCCTCAAAGCCCCAGTGCACAGTCGTATATTCCAGTTCTAAGTCCTTCTAGTTCTTCTACGTGAGCCGTCGCAACAGCATGGCAAGTGACAGACGAGTGGTGTGGTTCCTCAACCAGGAACCAAACCCAGGCCGCCAAAGCGGTGAGAGCATGAAACTTTAACCACTAGGCCATCAGGGCTGGTTCAGCTGTCCCTTATAACCTTAATTCATTAAAATAAAAGCCTCTTGTAGTTACATCAGAGTTTCCCAGCCTGTGTGGCCAGAATGAGTCACAGCAGTAAGAAACAGTGCTCCCCCCGCCTTGGGACAGCAGGGCAGGGCCCAGGCAGCTGGATCCTGGAGCGGATCCCCTCTAACAGCAAGCCTCATCTATTGCAAGCACAATACACGCATTTTCATTTTCTGCAAGTGCCACAATATGAAACACATTAGAAGTAGTGGGTTAAGAGTGACAGCACTAAAGGTGCTAAAACATGCTAAGGTATGAAAAAAGAAAAGGTATGAAAGAGGTAAGAAAAAAGCTATACCAAAATTTAAGTTCAATTAGACAAATAATTATTTAAGCACCCACTTACTGAGTGTACGTCAGTGTGCAGGAAAATATCAGTGATTTTTTTAAATGCTAATTTGACATCATTCCTCTGCTTAAAACCCTCAATGGTTTCCCAATGCTTTTTTGGATAAGAACCAAAATCCCCACCACGGCCTTCACAAGCCCTGAATGATGGAGACCACAGCAGGCCTACCTTGAAACCTATTCTCTGCCATTCCCTTCCCACCAACATACCCTCAAGCTCTTTCCCACTCTGGACCCTCAGACATTCTTCCCTGCCCCACCCAATTCACTACCGCCCACCCTTCTGCTCTGGCGTCAAACATCAACCCCTCAGTGGAGCCATGCTAACCTCCTCTACTCTTCCTTTACTAGAAGAATCCTTGTTCTAAATGCACTTTTATTTCTGTGATTATTGTGTTTTCCCTAAAGGCTCCAAACTCCATGAGGGTGGAAAACATGTCTGTTTTGTTTCTTTAATACTGTATCCCAGTGTGAGAGAGAGTGACTGCCACATAGCTACTCAAATACTCGTTGAGTAAATAAGTGAGCAAAGTCTCAAAGAACTTAAAAATCTATTAGTGGCAACATACAAACAAGCAAATAGTTATAATAATTGGCAAAATATGACGGCTGCTATTATAAGAATAAAAGAAGTTAAGTGTTAAATACAAATACTGGTTTAAACAAAGTAAAAAGTAAATTGCATTAAATACAGACATTCTTAGAAAACAATGGATACTAAATTATATGTGGGAGTCAAATGTCATTCAACCAGGGTCATTAGGGAATGAGGTATTACGCATAAATAGATTTTCCAGGTGAAAAAGTTTACCCTTTAAACATTAAACTTGATTATGACTTTTATGATACCCATTACTCTAAAAAGCAATGCACACATCGTTACTTATTAAACAGATTATCTTAAAGATTATATTTATGATTCTGAGTCATAACTACAGACATCAATTATTACACTAGGCTTGCCTCCATCGGTTCTGATGACTTTGACATACCTTCTACAACATCCTTCTCCCTTCTAATCAACTGGGATAAAAAGTGAGATATCAAAGTCATTGGTATAATATATAAATTACAGCCAATTAGCTCTGAATCCACGGTCCTAAGGATACATGAGCTTTACATCAGAGTTTTCAAAATAGTAATTCCAAAAACTTAGCAGTTTTCTGTTTAATTCTGGGGTGACAGCCACATTTCAGATAGTTCACAGAGATAGGTGCTTCTAGAGTATGAGAGAAAACATAATGTAGATGTGTATAAATACCTATAACACAAATAAGAAAGATGAAATAAGCTTGACTAACTAGAAACAAGCCAAACGAAAGACTTGAATAGTCATAACCTTCTCTTGCAGAAACTATAAGTTGTCTACTCAGTGTCCAGAGCAACAGGATTTTGTTGGGAGTAGCAGTGTGCTCAGCTGAAAAAAACCCCACACTGTTCGGCCTCACTTGCAACTGGAAATAATCCCGACACTGTTCTGGCTGGGTCTCCCAGGAAAGCTCGGTAATGTGACTATCTCAGCTGGCCTGTCCCCTTTTCCTTCTTCTTGCCCAATGTGTAGACACAATGCTGTAGCTGTATCAAGATGGCTGGTGTGCAGTAAGCAGCACACAATGAGGACTGGCCAGAGGGCAGAAGGAGCCTAGGAAGATATCCTGAAACCATCATACCAGCCTTGGAATGGCTCCTTCAGGTTGTCATTATGTGAGAAAAACAAGACCTTCATTAGATCAAGCCACTGTTCTGGGAGCTGTTACATGCGGTCCAAAGCAATTCTTAACTGATACATCTTTTGTAGCTACACTATCCAAAAAGGTAAATGATTTGCAGGAAAGGCTGAAATGAAGTTTTATTAGATTTCCAAAGATAGAAGATTAGTTACCTTATAAATTGGGCCTTATCAAAATATATCTTATTTATTCTACTAGCTCTTGCTTAACCAAGCTAGTAACTATAGTTGTGGGGATACAGAATAACTCAGGAACAGTCATGACAACTTTATTCTTCCCCCTCAAAATTAATCACTAAAGGCCCCTTCCCTACCAAACCCCCCATCCCAGCAAATCCCAAGCCCATTTCTTTCCAAAAAACACATGATCACATAACTCATATGAGCCCTGCTCTACTTATAATGACCTCAAGCCAAAACAGAACACTGTGCAACAAGTGAAGCTCCCCACAACAGGTACCATACTTTATCTCAGCTTCCCAGGAGGCTACAGTGCAAAAACGCCTCCTATTCAGCATCTTTTTGCTCTTCCCAATTCCTACATGGTCCCACTTCTATTTATTTTGGCAATTTAGACCTAAATACCCACTGCACTGTAAGGCAGTCGCCTTTGGAGGATATATACTTCTTCCAATAATTGTAGTGAAACTAAAACAGTTTGAAATTCTCCTTTGTAATTGCCTTCAAAGTCTGGTGGTAAACACATAACAAAATCCATCTTTTGAATTAGAGTCACTTCATTTTCTTAGACAGGAGAATAATGTCCAACCTCGACACTATACCCTTGTACCAAGAAGAGCTGAAAGTGATTTTTTGCTCTACTCAAAAATAAAGTAAAATAAAATCCCTTCACTACTGTGCAAAGGGCAAAGATTTGCCATCATTGAGAATATCCACAGGCCAAGAGATTTATCTAGTTTATAAATAGAGCAGAAAGAAAAGAAGGAAGGAAATTAGCATTTACTGATTGCAGCTGATTATATGCTAAGCACAGCATCAGGCAATTTTCCCCGCATCATTTTATTTTACCAATGTAATATTTAAGACACCTTTTCAAAACTGATAACCAAAACATATGAACACGACGTAATTAAATATTCTACTTTTAAGGGCAAGAAAGAAGGGAAGAAAGTCCAAGCAACTCTTTAGAATACTATAAAAATTAAGTTCTATCAGTTATAGAAGCAAAATGCTAATAAAAAGGCCTTGAGAAAGCTACTTTCTCCCCAACCTTCACAATGAGCCATAAGTGAACAACTGCAGGTTGTTTCAAATTATTACTTTAAAACTCCAATTTAAACGGATACAATATTTAACTATTAGATATAAATATCATTAATACCTATTAAATGCTACCTAATGCATGATGCCAAGTTAAGCTCTATACCAAATATGCTTCATTCTTTATGAAAATAAGATTAATATAATTTTATGCTGACTGATATGCTATTTTTCTCCTTCCAAGTAAAGATATTTTCTCAGTATTCCCAAAGAAAATAACTATGAAGTAAAACAATCTTTTTAAACTAGCATCATTTTATTATTGCAAATATGCTAATATACGCTAACAAAATCACTACATATTTCTGTACACAATTGTTATAACAATGAACAATCTCCAATTTTATCTCTTATCTTCTTATAACAATTCTTGACTATTCATAATCACAGAAGAGTATAATAACATTAACTAATCAAAATACAATTTGTTCAATATAGAAACACTGAAAATATAGGTATTATCATTAGATGAACTTATTCTTAAGACTCAAGGCAGTAGAGCATAAACAGATTATAGTCTGAAGTTAAATAGAGCAGGGTTCAAATCTGGGTTTACCAGATAAACCTTGGAAAAGAAATTGAGATTAAGTCATCTATCTGTAAACTGAGATAAATAACAGCATTATTCTTTAAAGAATTGCTACTCAAATTAAAGGAGCTAAGATATAAAGAATAATTGCCATAATACTTGCATAAATATTCGATAAAAATATTAGCTATTGTATTGTTATTGCAATAATAAAATTTTTATATCAAGATTTCCTTAATGACAGTTAACACAATGAAATTAGGTACCCTATGTCAAAAATAATAATAATAATAATAATAATAAAGTAATACTCCTTGATTCAGCAGTTTAAAAACATTTCTAATATTTGCATACCCATATTTAGAGAAGCACTATTCACGATAGCCAAGAGGAGGAAACAACCCACAAGTCCATCAGTGGATAAATGGATAAACAAAATGTGATAGGTACATACAACAGAGTATTATTCAGCTTTAAAAAGGAAGGTAATCTTGTCACATGCTACAACATGGATGAACTTAAGGACATTATGCTAAGTGAAATCAGCCAGTCACAAAAAGACAAATACTGGGACAGGCCTGGTGGCATAGTGGTTAAGTTTGTGCACTCCACTTCAGTGGCCCAGGGTTTGGATGCCGGGTGTGGACCTACACACCACTCATTAGGCCATGCTGTGACAGCATCCCACATACAAAATAGAGGAAGATTGGCAAGATGTTAGCTCAGGGACAATCTTCCTCAGGCAAAAAGAGGAAGATTGGCAACAGATGTTAGCTCAGAGCCAATCTTCCTCACCAAAAAAAAGACAAATACTGTATGATTCCACTTATATGAAGTACCTAGAGTAGTCAAATTCATAGAAACAGAAAGTACGATGGTGGTCACCAGGGGCTGTGGGAAGGGGAAATGGAAAGTTGTTGTTTAAAGGGTATGGAGCTTCACATCTGAAAATGTTCTGGAGATATTTCACAACAACACGAATTACTTAACACCACTGAACTGTATACAACTAAAAATAGTTAAGATGGTAAATTTTATGTGTTTTTTCCCACAATAAAAAAATCATAAATAAAATTCTTTACATGTCTACACACAGATACATATATGTACACACATATACACACACATACATATGTATATAACTAAATCATTCCTCATTCATCTTATCTACTGACAAAAAATTACACTATATTGAAAATATATACTTTTAAGAAGCAGGAATATTTTTCTTAAGTTTTATAAAACAAATATATACTTTGCCACTTAAAAAACTCACATAAAAAGTTTATTAGTCCCTAAAATGTTGCAGCCTGGCTGCTGCTGATGAAATAAGATCAACATTTTATTTACCTGTATTGTTGAACAGACATATCTAAGTTAATGAAAATGGTAAATATATACTTCCTTGTCTTATTAAACAGAACACATGACCTATTTAACTGTCTCTTAAAGACGTAGGGTCTTTAAAATCCCAAGGTATGTGGAATAAACAACTCGGGAAGACAGTTTCGCTCCATTAAAGAAAACATTTCAGAAAGTTCTAATTTTCTCTGGTTAGTCTATTTATAGGAAGATTGGATCTAGAAGCTCTCTAAAACTTCTTAGAAACACTTTAGACTTTAGTATTCAAATTTCTTGAATATTGATTATTTCATCTGGAAAAAAAATTCAATCCTACATCCCAACTCAATATTCAATCATTTATAAAAAAGTTGAAACGTATTCCAAAAATATGGAATCTGAAGTACTTTTAGCTATAAGAAATTACCACCAAAGGTAATATTACCGAGGGCGAGAACTATATATTTCTTACTTACTCACCTTTATCCTTAGCACAGTACCTTATACATAGTAAGTAGTCAACAAATATTTGTGAAAAGAATTTAATTTTAGAAACTTGATCTTACCTCATTTCTCTCATCTACATCTTTGCATTTTTCAAGAAGAGCTTTCAGAGCAGGAATGTTTTCTTCTTCTACATAATTTATTACACTCTGTGATATCAGAACTGACATTTTCACAGACAGCTGTAATTAGCTTTATTCCAATACCTGTTAAAACCAGATTAGATAAAATACACATAATTTGTGATTAGAAAAAAACTAAATTACTACTAACTATATTATCATTCTTAACCTTAACCTTGTACAAATGCACCTCCACCGGCAGCAGTGAAAACAAGGCCCCAGAGCTCAGCCGTCAAAATGCCCATCTCTCTCTTCCCAAGACGCACCTGAACCCCAAACTCCAGATCCATGCCCCGAAGCCTCCTCCACATCACCACCATAAACGAAAGAAGGTGCTCCACTGCTCCTCCCGCTGTCTTCCCCACTCCAGCCAATGGCAGCTCCAGCTCCACTCTTCCACGGCCAAAGCCTTGGAATTATCCATGACTTATCTCGTCCACTTACACTCTACATTCAGTTTATTAGCAAATCCTTTTGATTCTACCTATAAAATATATTTCATATCTGATTACTACTCACCATCTCATCACAATACCCTGGCCCAAGCCACTGCGACTCCTCACCTAAATCCTAACTGCTCTTCCTACTTCCATTCTGCCTTCCCCCGAGTCTGTCCTCCACGAGGCAACCACAGTGATCTTTTGAAACATAAGTTGGACCAGAGCTTCTTAAACCATAACATGCATCAGAATCACCTGGACAGCTTGTAAAACACAGATGCCTGGAGCCTCCCCTCAGAGATTCTGACAGCAGGTCTGCGTGCAGGCCCTAAGTCTGCGTCTTTAACAAGCTCCTGGGCACTGCGGCTGGAAGACCAGCGCCTTGCGCAGTACTGAGTCAGATTACAGCCTTCCTTGCTCGGAGCTCTCCAACGGCTTCTCAAAGCACTCAAGGTAAAATGAGATGTTTATCTTGGCCTACATGACTCTAAGTGACAAGGTTACTCCTCTGACCTAAGCTCCTACTACTCCCCCTCACCCACTTCACTGCCTGAACACGCCCAGCACTGCGCCACCTCAGGACCTCTGCACTAGCTTTGCTGTCTGCCTAAATTTCAGCACCACCCCCCCCCCCACGCACATGGGTCACTCCCTCACTTCCTCAGTCACCTTACGAGGAAAGTCTAACCTGACCATGTCAACCTCACACACACACGCACAGCGGTCCCCGCACTCTCACCTCCTCACCCCGCTTTATGTTCTCCATGGTGCTCGCCACCACTGAAATACAACATATTGTGCGTTTCTTGTCCATCTACCACAACTAGAAAGTAAGTTCCAAAAGAGAAGGAACTTTGTGTAATTCAATTGGACATCCAAATGAAATAAACAAACAAACCTTAACTCATACCTTGCACCAAATACACACACTAATCCAAAACTGACCTAAATGTAATATCTAAAAGCACAAACTTCTAGAAGAAAGCATGGACTATTTTGGACTAAGCAAAGATTCCTCTGATATAACACTAAAAGCATGGTCCTTAAAAAAAGAAAACTGATAAATGAGAGTTGATCAAAATTAAAAATTTTTGTTCTGTTAAGAGAATAAAACTGCTTGGGACCGGTGACTCCTTTTTCCTTACATCTTCCCCACTCTTGAACAGGAAGGTCTATAGCTGATGATCCTACGCCTGTTCACTCGTTGTACTTTATAGTACATAACATTTTCTTGCGTTTCATAGGTTCAGAGACGGATAGGAATCATGCCTCAGAATGGACTATACATAGAGCGTCACTCATATCTGATTTAGATGATGAGATTTGGAATTTTTGAGCTGACAAGATTCAAATGAGATTTTGGACTTTGAGTTGATGCAGTAATGAGCTGAGACTTTGGGGGGCCTTGGGATGGGGTGAATGTGTTCTGCATGTGGAATGGAAGTCAATCTTTGGGAGCCAGAAGACAGAAATTATTGCACTGTATTATTCCATTTATATGACATTCTAGAAAAGGAAAACTATATGGACATAAAACAGATAAGAGATCGTCAGGGAGTAAGGTGGTGGAAGGAGATGAACACAGCAGGGTACAAGAGAATTTGGGGAGGTCATGGACTGTTCTATATCCCGACTGTGGTGGTGCTTACACAATTATACACCTTTGTCAAACTCAAAACCAGACACTAAAAAGGATGAATTATATGGTAGGTAAATTGTACCTCAATAATGCCTTACTTTCAAAAATCCTCAAAAAAAATTATTTGATCTGGTAACTTCACTTTCAGAAATCAATTATAAAACACAAGAAACATGGACAAAGATTTTAAATATAGCAGAATTTTATTCATAAAAACAAAAAGCTTAGAGATGAGGGGTTACATAAATTATGATACGTTCACACAGTAGACTAACACACAGTCATCAAAAGGTTTCCAAAAATGTATTGACAGAAAAATGCTTGTTAGTAGGAGAAAAAATTAACTAAGAAAAAACTAGGTATACAGAGTCTCAACTATTTAAAATATACACATTTTTAAATACTGAAATGAAACAGATCAAATGGTGATGGCATTAATGTAATTTTTATTTTCTTTAGAAACTTTACTTCCTAATTTTCTAGAATGTGATACTTTTTTTAAAAAAGATTTTATTTTTTTCCTTTTTCTCCCCAAAGCTCCCCAGTACATAGTTATATATTCTTCGGTGTGGGTCCTTCTAGTTGTGGCATGTGGGACGCTGCCTCAGCATGGTTTGATGAGCAGTGCCATGTCTGCGCCCAGGATTCGAACCAACGAAACATTGGGCCGCCTGCAGCGGAGCGCGCGAACTTAACCACTAGGCCATGGGGCCAGCCCCTAGAATGTAATACTTTTATCATTGGAATCCAGTAAGAGATTTTTATTAATAGTCACCACCAACATCCAGCACCTTCACTTGTTCCCACTTCTTACAGGATCAAGTCTCAGACCTCATTAAGGCATCCAGGATCTGGCTCCACCTACCATGCTTGTCTCTTTCACCAGCCCCACCCCATCCTACAGCCCAGCGGAGCTGAAGCACTCAAAGTTGCCCCCACCTGCCATGCTGCTCCCCACAGCTGCATTTTCTCCCTTTGTTTCGAACACCTCCCTCATATCCACTCTACCAAAGCATCAACTGCTCTTTCCAGAGTACAACAATTACCATTTTCTGTCCAATTTACCTCCTAACATCTGAGATGAGCCAACCCCACTCTCAGTGCCTTAGTTTCAGGCCTTCACCATCTACACTAATCAAAACTCCTAAGGGTTCAAGAGACAAATTTAAACTATCTTAAGCAAAACAGAAAATTTACTTTATGAATGCTAGTTTATTTCCCATAACCAAATGTAGGAAAGGTGGATGCCACTGGACCTCAAATGCCAGCAGAATTTTTATTCTCTATTGGCTTACTCTACTTTCATTACAGACCAAATTCTTCTGTACAAGTGGGAATCTGGCTGCCAACAGCTATCTAGCCCCAAATCTGGTTTCTAAAACCAGAGAAAGCGGACTGTTCTTTGTTCCCAAATCCAAAAGTCCCAGAAAAGGGCTGATTGCCCAGCCTGTGTCAGGTGCCAACCCAGAACTAATCAACTATAGTCACAGGGTTGGCAGGGGGTTACAAGGTCACATAGTATTGGCACTGTTTCCAGAAAAGAGGAAACTGTTGTGATCTAGACACCTGTCCTAAAAACATCTCTTGCACCATCTCTCACCTGGATCAACGTGGCAGTTGCCCAACTTGTGTCTCCTCCCTCCTGTTTTTCCCCCCTCCAATCCAGTTGCCACACTGAAGCAAGAGTGAACACTGCTCTTAAAATCCTTCCATTAGTTCCCCACAAATTCCTGCTTGGAGAACAGATGACGATGGCTTTATCACTCACAAGTTATTCAAGGAACTGAAGTCCTTAAGCCTTTTAAAGCCATTGTAAAGATCCAATTCTACAATTCCAATGAAAAGCTTTGTTTTGTGGAAAGCAGTGAGGACTCATAAACTCAATTTTAGATTCTGATAGTGAAGGCATGCAGATCCTTCATAATCTGGCCCCATCCTACCATTCCAACCTCATCTCTTTCTCCCCTGCCCAGCCCCATCCCTCCCACCCTCCACCCAAACCCACTTAACCAACTCATATCCTCACTTTCAGCACCAGCCAGACTTATCTATTTGCAGCTCCCGGGCTGCCCTGTGCTTTCTTCTTTCCAGGCCTTTGCACTTACTGCCCCCTGAGCTTAGAAAGCCCATCCCCCACACATATGCCTGGACAGCTTCTATTCATCCTCGAGAACGTGGCTCTAACATTATCTTTTCCTGGAAGCCTTCATTAACTGGCTGTTTAAGCTGGGCCAGTGCCTCTGCTCTGGGACTCCTCGACACCCTGTGCATACATCTAAACTTAGACTGCTCATACCATACTCAACTTTCCACCTTATTTATTCTTGTCCACATCTCCCCTAAACTACAAGTTCTTGAGGCAGGATCCACCTTACGTCTAGCACAATGCCTACATAATAGGGGCTGAGAAAGAGAAAAGCAGCCCCTGACCATCAGGAACAGGCCTGGAATGCACAGCTAGACCTTGATGTTCTCATGTGAACGTAAACAATTCAAAGAACACCAAAAACAAATCACTCTGTGACCATGATGTCAAGACAAAAACAAGACCACTTGGGAATCATATCTGAACACAGACAAAAACCACGAACATTCTCCAACCTTCAGTTTCAATGCTATATCTTCAAAAGGGCTTTCTTAAAGTGCAGTTTAATGTAGTGGTTGAAAGTATGGACCCTAGAAACAGATAGTCTTGGTTTGACTCCTGACTTCACTGCTTAATATTTTATCACCTTGGACTAGTTTCTTGACCTTGTCTCTAAGTTTCACCATCTTTAACTAACTGCATAGTTACAGCAAAGGGCTTAAAATAGTGCTTAACACATACAGACTCAATAACTAATAGCTATTTTACATAAAAGAATATTAACATATCTTAGCTACCCTTTCTTAGTGGATTCCCCTAACCTGGACTATTCTCTACCATAGGAGCCTTTTTGTTTCCTTCATAGGATCCTTTTTTATTTCCCCTCACAGCACTTTTCTAAACTTCAAATTTTTACCTTTTTAATCACTGTCTTTCCCACTAGGATATAAGCTTTATAAGAGAAAGGACTATTGTCTTTTGTTTTATACCAAATATCCAATTCCTAGCCCAATTCCTGGCCCACAGAAGACACTATATTTCTTGAATGAATGGGCATCATTATAATCTATTGTCCACAGTATTTTTTGTCTAATGGGAATATAAGGTTGTATGTTCTTCTGCACAATTAGCAAGAAAATTAATATCTTGTCAATTATTTTTGTAAATGGCAAAAAGAGTCAATAGCAAGCTAGAAAAAAATCTTTACGCCACAGTAAGCTCATTTTTAGAACTTGCAAGCAAATTTAATAGCCTAACAGAATTTTTTTGGTATATTCAAAATGCTTTCACCAAAAGGCCAAATGGTTAGTAGATGCACTCTATAAGTTTTCTCCCATTACAAACTACACCAAAGCAACAATAGTGACCCAACACTTACTAATTTTTGTATCCTCCAGAAATGACACAATACATTCCTGACTGTGGCCTCTCTCATGGTCCTTCTAACTCCAGCCTCCTTTTCTCCTCCTTTCCTTTAAGTCTCTAGCAACACTGACCCTAAAATGCAGTTCCTAGAGCCCTCCCTGGTGTTGACACCTGGGACTAGGTGGCAGTCCTTGCCACCTCCACAACCTTTTCTCCGTACAAAAGCCAGAGTGATCCACCTAAACCACTGTCTTATTATGACCATCCTGTGCTCAAAACATCCTCTCACGCAAAAATAAAACCCCAAATCCTTACTGTGGCCTACAAAGCGCTGCTGGATCTGTTCCCCCTTCTCCACCTCCCTGAGCTCGTCTCCTACCACTCTCTTTCTCCTTCATTTTGCTTGGGCCACGCAGGGTTTCCATTCAAACGTCACCTGATCAGAGCTTCCCTGACCACTGAGTATAAAAAAGCCATCACCTCCTCTCTTATTCCCCATTCATAATCGCGCCTATTCTTCCATATGGCACTCAGCATCACTCAATATACCATTTGTTAATGTTTTTCTCTGCCTCCCTGTTCTCCACCTCACTTCAAAAACGTAGCTCAGTGAGAGTGGGGACTATCTCTGTTTTGTTTGCTGCTCAATCTCCAGCACGTAGAACAGCCTGGCACACAGTAGATACCCAATATTTACGAATGAGTGAGCATGCCTATACTGATCCAACTACCTAGAATACTTGACCCAGCTTTAACTTTCTAATGAACCAAAACATTCCTTCAAAACCCAGCTCAGGGGTCACCTCCTCTGGGACCTCCTTCTCCCTTCTTCCCCTTGATTCTCTCCTGCCCTGTCCTGGACAGTTTCATCTGGCACACCTATACAGTCACGTGCTACCTAACAACATGTCAGTCAGTGACAGTCCACATATGCAATGGTGGTCCCATAAGATTAGCGCCACAGAGCCTAGGTGTGTAGTAGGCTGTACCATCTAGGTCTGTGTAAGTGCACTCTATGATGTTCGCACAAGGATGAAATCGCCTAACAATGCGTTTCTCAGAACGTATCCCCACTGTTAAGTGACACATGACTGTACTTCATGCATAATTTCAATATAATGTTTTTATTAATTTACTATGAAATCCTTGAAAAGATCACATCCTAGTCATCTTTGCATCCTCAGCAACCAAGTAAGGGCTTGGTACATCAACAATAAATGGTTATGGAATTAACAGGAATATAATTACATATGCTGTGTGCAACCGAAATTTTAATTTTGCATTTGGAGAATCTGGGTAAGGAATAAAAGAGAGTTCTTTGTACTACTCTTACAAGTCTTCTATGAGTGTGCAATTACTTTAAAATAAAAATTTTAAACACACACACACAAATGTGTGACAAAGCCCTTATTTGGATCAAATATTTTCCTCACTACAACATCACATAAGACTGGAATGAGCACAGTAAAGTAGCTATGGACATAGACCTCAATTGTTAAAGAAAACAAAGACTGAAAATCTTAGATTTTCAAATCCTGTTACCTCTCTCTCCCAATCCATTATGTGGATTGTATGTGTACCATCTTTAGATACACAAAACAGAAAATAGTTATCACTCCTATAGATAGTGACTAAGATTAAGACTTTAGATTTAGATTCTTTTAGACTAAGATTAAGCAGAAAAGGTTAACAGTAAAAAAAAAAAATCTTATAAATTGAAGCTGGTTTGCTTTAAGTTACCCAAAAGATATCCCTTAAACTAATCTATTAAGGAAAGGTAATCTATTCTTATCATATAATTCAGAGAAAATGGATACAATTCTACACAGCTATAATTCAATGACGGTTCAATCTAATAACAGTTTATTGGCAGTCTATAATTTTCAAGGCACTGTGCTATGGGTTATGACTGCCAAGTTGAATAAGACATTATTCCTGCCCTACGGAGGCTCAGGTCTCTTTAAAGTACTAGCGGGGGAAGGGGGTGGTTGAGGGAAGAGGGAAATGGCTGAAATAAAATTGGCAAAATATTGTTCATTGCTGTTGGAGCTGGGGGATGGGCACATGAGGGCTGATTATATCATTCTCTGCTTTGTGTATTTAGTGGGTAAATACTATAGCAGACTTTGCTGATCATCAACATTCTACGCCTTGAATTCTGGTCATCTCCACATTCATTCATCCTTTCCTTCTTTATTGTTTCTTAATCTCAGGAACTTCACAAGTCTTACCTTCACAAATTCAGAAGCACCTAAAACAGTTTCTTGTGCATACTAAAGATCTGATAAATGTTTCCTGAACTGAATTTGATAAGTCACATTACATTTATTAATTTAACTGGAGAAAAGCCTGCCACAGCTGATAGTTATAAAATGACTCCCATCAGCCAGGCTTCTCACAAGATAAATCACGCGTTTGATCTGGACCTGCCTAGTAAATCTGATTATGTCCCTCGAAGGCTTCACTTCTGATTAGCCCCGCTTTCCCTCTTAAATGAATCCTTTAAACAAGTTCTATTCCACGCATCTTAAAACAAAAACCCTCAACCCACATCCCATCCTCCTGTCATTATCCCCTTCACCCTTACAACAACCAGGCTCTTCTTCCCCACTCCCAGCCCCAGCTTGCCACACACTTTTGCCCAGTCAATCTCTAGACCACCTTCAGGTCTCTCTTTAAATGTCAGCTGCCCAGTGATGCTTACCCCACCACCCACTCCAGACCAGCTTAGGGCCTCCTCCTCTGCCCCACCCTACTCTTCCTCCTCCTCCTCTCCTGGTTCTTCCAACAGCCCCCTTCCTTAAAGCTGGGCTGCACTTTACTGCAGTGGCAGTGTTCCCAGGCAGGAAACATGTCTGCTTTGGTCACTGCTGCTTCCGTAGTGCCTGACACATTTCCAGGAACACAGGAGAGGTTCAACAGACATTAGGTGAATGAAGAAAGCCCAGGGGGCAAGATCTCATCTGCCAATATTTCCAGGGCAGCATCACGTGCAAGTCCCATGCCAGCCTCTGGTGGATTCCTATCAAGCCTTCAAAAAGCTTACTGTTCACCAGGAGACATAAGAGAACTTCATCACAAAAATAGCATTTACATGTCACTTTACAGTTTATGAGACGCTTTTATATCTATGATCTTCTTTGATTTTCCAGTAATCTTAAGTAAACAGTATCTCTCACTTTACAGATGAGAAAACAAGTTTCATATATAAGTAACTTGCCTAACATGATTCAAAAAGCAAATGTTGCAGCAACCAGATAAATCAATGCTATAAGTCAAGGTGGAATAGTGCTAGAGAAACCCACAGTACTATGAGAGTTCCAAACAGAAGTTACTACTCCTGCTGGGATATCATGGAAGGATCATTTTGTGTTGATCCTTGAGGAATGGGTCCAGTAGGTGGGAAATGAACAAAGGGCATATCAGGGAAAAGGAACAGCATGAAAACAGATGGAGAGTGTTGACTGAGTGACTATGTAGTGTACAACCAGGAAACAATGAACAGCATGGATGCACTGTTTAAGTAAAAAGTGAGAGTTTAGACTGGAAACTGAGGTTGGTTAGATCTGTAGCCTCTTCAAGGATAAGGGTGTCTCTCCTTCATTCTTATATCCCCAGAACCTGTTACAGGCAGGTCTAGAGCAAGTAGAAACAGCAGAGATAACCGTCAAATTGAATACACTGCATAGGTATACTAAAGATGCCTCTTCCGTAGGACTTTGCCCACAGCTCCTGTCACCCTCAACAGCCATGTTCTCTACCACCAGCCATAACCAGGGATGGACATACGATCTGTGACATGTGACTGCCCAAAGAAATACGCTAGGCCAATCAGATTCCTCTCTCTAGAACTGGGAATTAGGAACCAGAGAACAGTCATTATGGGCCTTGCACAAATGACAGTTTTGAGACAGCCAGTCAGCAGAGAGGGAACCCAACAGATATGAACAGAGATGAAGACTCCTCCTAAGTAAGAAAACAAATGTGGTCGCTGAGAGATGCAGAAGGTGGAGCCGCCCGGATCCTGATTCTTATTCAGTCCTATAAATCTCAATTTCCTTAAGGTAAAAGAGTAAGTCTTTGTTCCTTGCCTTTTAAACAGCCCTAACAAACATAGCAGCAGAGAAACTGACAGTTCTTGAGCAAACGCAGGAAGAGAGGGATGGCACATTCACATGATCCTAGGAAAATTAATCTCCCAGCAGTGTATGCGGTCCAAGACAGAAAAACCCAAAGAATCAGAACCCTGGATACGAGTCAGGGAATCACCAAAACAGACAGCCCACAGTATAGAGGACAGCTGGTGGGGACAGAAAAGAAATGAGAGAGATGAACCTGAACTATATAAAATCTCCCATATTTGACCCTTTGATCTACCAAAATATCCAGAAGAGAAATTCTGGATGTAGAAATAAAAGAAACTATGTGACTGACTGGAGATGAAAAGAACAGGTCAAACGTGACTAGAGGCCAAGCAAGGTGACAGGAGGATGGTGCTGCCATCGACAAAAAAAGGGAAGTCAGGACTTTTCTCTGCATGGTTATCGCCCCCTCCCTCCTCAACACCCCTGCTGGGTGAATGAGGCCCTGGCTGCTGCGGCCGGCTGAATTTGAGGTGCTGCAAAAAAACCAAGTTGGAGAATCCACCCAATATTTGGAAAAACAGATGTGGAAATCATTCACACAGAGTGTAGAACAAAGATTCTCAAACGTGTGTACATCAGAGTTACTTGGGAGGCTTGTCAATACACGTATCCCTTGGCTTCTCCCCTAGAGAATCCTATTCAGTAGGTCTGGGGTGGGCCCAGTAACTGACATACAAACAAGCACCCCAAACTGATTCCGATGGAAGCGTCCATGCTGGTAAAGCTGGAGAACAAAGAACACAGCTCGCTGCAGCATTTCTCAACCTTGGCTCTGCATCAGATGCCCTACAGCGCTTTAAAAAATGTTCGAGGTCTCATCCTCAGGTTGTCAAAGTGCAGGCAGTGACAAAACCTATCAGAATCACCCGAAGGGGTGATTCCTGAGCCACACCCCAGGCCAGCTGAATGGGCATCTGAGGGAAAGGCTAAGAAAGCTACATTTTTAACCAGCGCCCCCAGCGGCTGGCAGAGATGGCTCCATAAACAGTTACTAACAACAAAATAATTCTCATTGGTTTAAACCTTTCCATATGTCAAAACAACTCGAAAGAAAATTAATCCCACCTTGCTGGCTGACAAAGAAATTGTTCCCCTATAAAAACATCATGGAAGCGTCGTAACCAATGGCTTGCTGATATCCGCCAGCATTTAAAGGCCCGCACAGGACAATGGAGCGATGGAGCCCACCAGGAAAGCAAAGGGAGAAAGCCACGCACCTCGCCCCCGGACGCCCCGGGGAAGAACGCTCGAACGCCGGCCTTCGCGGCACCGGCCCACGGGGCCCTCGAGGCGGTGCGGGGGCCGGCGGCCGCTCGCGAAAGGACAACGACTGTTTGCCTAACAGGCCCCGCCAGCCCCGAGGCGCCTCTCGGCCCCGGGGAGCCGGACCCCCGGGGCAGCACGGCCGAGGCCTATCCTGCGGTCCAGCAAGCGCAGAGGCCCCGGAAAGCCGGTGCCGCAGCCCCGGCCTCGCCCCCTCCCCGCCGGGCCTCGCCCTGCCTCCGCCCCGCGACCCCGCAAAGCCGACCCCCACACTGACCGTCTCACAGACTGCCCGAGGACGGCGTCCACCGCCCGGGCGCAAAGGGCCCGCTCTGCCGCAGGCGCTGTCAGAGGACGGGCAGGGCAGAGACGCCGGCGTTCTGCGACTCGCCCGCACCACGCCCGGCGGCCATTTTCCTCCGTCTCCCAGAACTGACAGGTCATGTGACCCCTGCGGAGGGGCGGGGCGTCCTGTGGCCACGCCCACTGGCGGGCGCGGGGAGCCCGAGGGAGGCGGGGCTGGAGGGATCTGCGGGCTGGCAGAGGCAGGTGCCTGGGAAGCAAGTTGACCGGCCCTGCTGCCCTCCGCGCGTTCCCTCTGGCCTCTAAGTAGGTGTATTTTTGACAAGCGCCCCAGGCGATGTTTTCTTCATTGTCAGTGTCACTCTTCTTATTACGGTTAGTTTGTAAACCCTATTCGCCATTGTATCAAAGCTTATGCAGAGAAATAAACCACAATTATAACCTCAGAAGACATTACAAATACATCGCAAAGGCCAGCTGAATCTCCTTCCTCCCGAACCCAGAAGCGAGGCCTCTGCCTTTTCTGAACGTCTGTGGCATCTATATTCCTGGTGCAGAGAGCCCGACCCCTGGCTTCCTCACTCCCCTCTCTGCAGCCCTGGCAGTCTGGCCTCCACCTCTATCTCTGCAAAAGGGACCTCTGTCTTGCCCGTAGCCAAATGCGATTGACAGCTTTCCCTTCTCACCCATTTCGTGCACAACGCCTTCCTGGAAATGTGCCCCTCCCTGGGCTTCTGTGACTCTAATTCTCCTAGTTTTCCTACCATTTCTCTGGCTGCTTCTCTCAGATTCTACCTCCCTTAAATTGGTTGATGTTTCCAGAGTTCTGCCCAAAGCTGGACTCATCACCCTCCCCTAACCAATGTGATCCTCCTCCTGTTTTGCTACTGTCTGGGGACCTGGCTCCTGCCCCCAACCAGGGAGACAGGAATTGGGAAGTCATACAACTCCTCCTCCCCTCCCCAAGGTCATCCAATCAGTCGCCTGACTGTGGCCACTGTCATCACTCCTGATGTTTCAAGGCTTCAGAAGCTCTTCACCAGGAATATACCGAAGGCCCCAACTACTCTCCCTTCCTCTGCTGGTGCCCTACTGTTTCTCCAGGAGATTGGAGAGTGTGTTACTTCTTTGATTAAACTGCTCAGTAGCCTTCCATTTCCATAGAACAAATTGCTGAATAGGACTTAGGAGGCTCCTCAGAAGCTGGCCCCTGCCAGAGTTCTCATCATTGCTCTGTCCACTACTCTTCCCATCCTGCTCCCACCCCCAGGCTGGCAAGTATTTACAGTTCCTGGAACATTGGGCCATGCTGTTTCTCATCTTCATTCTTTTCCAAAGTGTTGTTCCCTCGCCTGGACATTCTTCCCTGCCTTTTGTCCAACTGATTCCAACAGATGAATTCTATTTGTCTTGTAAGATACAGCTTAAGCAGTCCCCTCTTTTGTGTGGCTTCCTGGATGACCTCAGAGTTCGTCATTCCATCTTCTGTATTCACTTTCTTACTCCACAGCACCTAGGACACAGTCAGTACTCAAAAGTATATATTAAAGCGTACTTAACCTGTTGATTTATCTTTCCTCTGCTATAAGGTTCATTCCATCTTTATTCCACAACAACTCCCCTCACCCTGTTTGGAACAGTGTCTGGCCTTGGTGAGCTTTTAAGAAACCACGTAGTTTATGACCCCATCATATGCTTTGGGGCACTCTCTCATTGTATCATGTGTGTCACACCCACATCTGATGGAGCCATACTCCCTGGCTTTTTCCATGTGTTGTCAGATTGATCCATTGGGAGAAGCTCTTCAGTGGTTCTTAACCTTGACACATCAGAACCATCTGTGGAACTTTTTGAAAATCAAGACTTGCCACTTGGAGATTTTAAAATGTCTCCCTCACTGATTCCAATGAAACACCGTTCTCAGACTTGGGTTTTGGTCCCTTTGGGTCCAAATCAGTGATTTCAAATATGAACCTCCCTTTTTAATGCCAAATAATTTTTTGGAGACCTACCCAGGATAGTTGGTGGCCTTTTAGTAACCACAGTTGTGAAAGCAACATGGTAATTGGAATTTGTGGTTTCATAGGGATCTGTAGCCCCAGAATGGAAACCTGTGTTCAAAACATAATGAACTGTCTGGATAGCCAGCAAGGCAGTTGACAGGTTTTCTTGAGTTTGTGGACACAAAGAGAAAATGTGAATTATATATCTGAGGTTGGGTCAAAGGCACAGAAAGATCTCATTGAAGAGTGTTGGTTAGTGAAATGATGACTCAGGATGACAGGATTCTTGAATCTTTAAGTGCCTTCCTGTATGGAACACCATTTTGAGAAGAGTTGCCCCCATGATAATCCTCGCCTTTCCAACCCAGCTCACCACCACTGCCTCATCCCCATCAGCTCCTTCACCAGTAATTTCTGTGTCTCCAGCAGCATTGCCTGGTTAGGGAAACCGCCCCTCCGCAACAAGCCCAGGAGTGAGACAGGCCCAGGCTCATGTAGGCTGAGCTCTGCCTACCTGGTGTGAGCCACACTGAGTGGCAGCGAACCAGCATGAATAGAACATCTCTCTTGGGGGAAACTGGCACACAACAGCAAGCAAGGGGCAGGGGTCGGGAAGCAGTGGGTCTGCAGCTTAGGTGGTCCCAAGCACCACTGCATTGCACTGCAATGGGGGGTTCTCAGTCAAGAGCCTTGCAAATCCTGGTCTAGAAGCAGGACAGTCAGTCCCAGACACCGAAGAGACAATCACCTAAACCACCTGAATCTCCTCCCCACCTTTCCCCACTAAATAAAAATCCTGAAGATACTCAGTGTACAAGTCGTTCTTTTCTAAATATTTTTAAAGCAGTCCAGATAAACAGCCTGAGGAGAAGCTACTAGAAACAGGCTTTATTTTAGCCCACATTTTAATGGAGGAGAGGGAAGGGTCAGGTCCAGGATGGCAGGGTGGGAGGAAAGAGGAAGCACTGACTCGGAGAAGAGATTTATCAGGTAGGGTCCCCTCCAATGCACGTCTGAACTGGGGAAGGGAGAAAGCTTCAGTGTAGGGCTTTTATTGTTATACCAGGCCAGGCATTGATTACTGAAACGAGCATTTTTAATCACCAAAGGTGACTAAACTAGGTAATATTTTATGATCTAAGAGTGACAAGAAAAATTATGAAAGTTATGCGACCTACTCAAAATTTCATCTGGGGATGGGAAGCAAGAAGCAGATATAGAGCATTTTCGGGAGCTGTCCCGAGGAAAAATATAATGGCTTTATAATCCCGCTGTATCACATCCTCCTCTCGCAATTATTAGTAAATTATATCTATTTTGATAAGAAATATTTCCTAACTCATGCAAAAGCTGTTTATTCATTTCATGCTTCTGGACTCTTAGCACTCATGCCCGTAACGATATAACTATTGTGAAATAGAACTGAAACGCTCTCTCCTCAGTTTGGTTTCAAATACATCACTCTCTCCACTTTCATGGGTCTCTTTGTGGTTTATGCAGTTTGCCAAAATCTTTCTGGCAAACGCATCCTAAGGTTTCTCGTTTCAGCAGAATCACTCAAATCACTTCAAGAGTCTGACTTTTCTCCCTGTCACATGGTATTACGCAGAAGGAAAAATATGAGCTGTCTTTGCAGTCCTCTCTGCTCTCCCCATCAGAGCTGTAATTTTCATCACCCGCTCATCTGTTTCAGCAGCGTCAGCACGTTGGGAGGGTGATTTTAGCAGTTCAATCTTTTTACATGGTTTCAATTTCATCGAATGTCCAATTTTCCATAGAAATCTTAACATGTTTTACATACCAGCTTGCTGTAAAAATTGTTTTTCTCTGATTGTGAAAGGAATATGTGTTCATTATAAAGAATGTGGAAAATACAGAAACACGTGAAGAAGAGACACCCCCCTAATCTCGCCACGCGGAGTTCCTGACTTCTTAAACAGAGATTTGAAACAAAAACTTTATTGACCGAAGTCCTCATTTTAAACACCCATTATTGAAAAGGGGAGGGGCATCAGGGATGCTCCTGAGATGTCATTTTTGCCTTGATTCGTGATTGTTGCTGCCTTCACTTCTCTTGATATCTTTGCCAGTCTCCTCCCTCACCCGTTTAATCAGCATGTTCCTTCTACACAAAAAACATGTAGAAGGACGTTTCCTCAACTCTGGGATGGTACCAGAAAGAAAAGGAATGCACTAGAGGACAGAGTTAAGAACACATAGGAGAGGGGCAAATATAAAACTCTGTGTTCAAGTCGGGGGACGAGGAGGACAGACAGAGAGAAAGTTGGAGGAAAGAGAAACTTGTAACTGGGTTAATACCAGTTCATTTTAAAAGACTTTGGGTTTTAGTTGATTGCAAGCTCAACATGAGTCCAATATGGCTGCCAGCAGGGCAGACACATTTTCATGCCAACCCAACTGCCTTGCCACAGCTTTTAGACTCTCTAAAGATTTTTTCATCATCAAATTCTTCGGAGCCCCTCTTCATGCAAGGACAATCTAATTAGGGAGATGGGTTATATACTAAAAGAAAATATTATTAGCTCAAGATAGCATAGGCTAAGACCCAAGGATGTGGGAGCTCACAAGAGTGATGGTCTCTCGGGATTGTTGGGAGTTGAAAAACAGCCTCAAAGAAAGGAGGAGGATAAGCAAGATAAGGGCAATGACATCACCCAGGAGTTGGGAACAGGCATTGAATTGTCAGGAAATTCTACTCAAGATCAACATCCAACCACACTCATTTAGAGCTTTACATCAAAAGTATTGTTTTAGGGCAAAATTAAGTTAATGAGGTTCAATTCTTTCTTCCCCTTCTTGAAAATTTGGAACTCTTTACACTTGCAGGGGCTTGGCGTCTTGCTCTAAGTTAGCACCTTGAATCCCCATTAGTCTCCAAAGCCAAGGTTCACTCATCAGCGTAGGTTCCCATAAAGCGGAACCAGAGCTGGAACAGAAAGAGAGAATTAATATGGCATTAGGGCCACTGGCAGATTTTTTTAACCCTTTCAATTCTATGTGACTATGAATTAATGTTTAATTTTATTGTGCCATAAAAACTATGTGATTTAGATCTGCTAGTTGGTATACCTTTTGATGTTGTACCTGTCTCCTATCTTAAGTATGAAATTTAATTTCATTTTATCATCTTTTAAATTATCAAGCAGTTTTTGCTCACTAAAGATGCATTAAAAGTTTAGGTTAGCACACCATTTAACATAGCATTAGATTCAATTAATTTTATTAATGATTCTACCTTATCTCTGTAATTTTTTCCCATATCTTTCTGTAAAACCAATGTTGAACCTAAAGATAGCTGCTTTTCCATTTGTTTCTTTTTTTTTTTTTAAAGATTGGCACCTGAGCTAACATCTCTTTTTTCCTTCTCCTCCCCAAGGCACCCCAGGAATTGTTGTATATTCTGGTTGTAGGTCCTTTGGGCTCTGCTATGTGGGACGCTGCCTCAGCATGGCTTGCTGAGCAGTGCTAGGTTTGCACCCAGGATCCAAACCAGTGAAACCCAGGGCCACCAAAGCAGAACGTGCCAACTTAACTGCTCAGCCATGGGGCCAGCCTCTCCATTTGTTTCTTGTGAAATATTAAGCCATTTCTCCTCCACTTCCAAATTGCCTACCAAGTGGTTCTTTATTGAATTAAATTGACTTCAACTTGACTTATTTATGCATTTGGCTATCCTTGAGCCAACACAACACCATTTAACTATCACTTTATAATTAGTTGCAATATTTTTTAGAATGAGTTCTCTGAGATTATCCTTCTTGGTCCTTTGAATTTCCACTGTTTATCCTTCTTGGAGCTTATAGTAATTGATGCCTTTCAGCAGCATCAAAAATGTCTGACATTCTCTCTTCTCCCCACTGGGACTCTAATCACTCATGTGCCAGACCTTATCACCATATTCCCTATGTCTCTTACTCTCTTCTTTGTATTTCCTATCCTTTTTTTTCTCTTCATGCTTTGCTCTGGATATTTCGATATATATCTTTGAAGAGGAAGAGATTAATTACACTTGGAGGAAGCTGGAAAGACTACGTAGTCAAGATGAGCTGTGAGCTGGTTCTTCCTTACAGGACTGGCCAGAACTTCGAGCCGGCAGCAGCATTTTACTTAAGGAGGAATGTGAGTGAGCTATAGTAAAAAATGACGAACACAGTTGTACAACCAGAGTGCGGGAAGGGAGAGGAGTGTTACAGAAAAGGAGATAATACCAGTCAAATACCTGTATATCAAGATATCTGAAAACCAAGCCTGAAGCAATGTGCAGTTAGTATAAAACTTTGGTAACCCCAGCTAACAGAACCCCCTGGAGACTTACCAGGAGATTGCTCACAAGAAAATCATGGGAGAGCTATAGGATATCTATTTAGGGATATAGCAGGGGTATCAGTAGAGGGATCAGCCTCCATTCACCAGTCCTTCATTTTACTCATCCAAATTAATGAGCTCCTGTCACGTACCAAATATCTTTGAATATGTGAATGAGTCACTATCAGACTCCCTCATTCCACACGTATTCATTGAATGCGTACTATGTGTTCAGCACTCTTCGAGGCACTGGTGATACAGCAGTTAGGACAAATCCCTGCCATCTTCCCTCATGGAGCTTATATTCCAATGGGGGAGACAGACAGCCAACCAGCAAGTAATAAGGAGTCTGCAGATAGTGACCAGCGCCATGGAGAAAGAGAACTTGGAGTCAGACGAGTGAGGAGTGCAGGAGGCCAGAGGAGGTTAGGGAAGAGGCCACGCACTGGTAGGAGGAAGAGAAGTCCAGGCAGACGGAACAGTAGGTACAAAGTCCCAGAGGTGGGGACGTGCTTGGCATGTTCAAATAACAGTAAGGTCAGAGGGGGCTAGAGCACAATGAGCAAGGGCAAGAACAGGAGGAGAAGAGGCCAGAGAGGACGGATTGGGCAAGGCCTTGTCAGCCGCGATGAAGACACTGAATTTTACTGCAGGTGAGATGGGAAATCACATAAGGCACACAACTGACCTTTTAGAAAACTCATTCTGCCTACTGTGTGAAAACCAGATTGTCAGGAGTGACAAGGGTGGAAGCAAGAAACTATTTAGGATGCTTTTGTAATAATACAAGTAAGAGACGACTGTGGCTTGGACAGGGGTAACGGCAGTGGATGGAAAGCAAGTCAGGTTCTGGGTGTATTTGGAAGTAGATGACCTGGAGGCCCCAGTTCTGAAGCATCTGGGAGATGGAAGGTAAACAAGGTCTGCAACAGATGGAGCCAGAATCTAGTCGATGAAATGTTTCTTCAATCATTAGACATGTAAAACTGTGAGAAGATCTACACCTAATCAAAAAGGAAGTTCTCTTCTGTCAAAATACATTCAAGAAAAAGAGGTCAGGCAAATCCCAATGGGAGAGACATTCTACGAAACCCCTGCCCAATACTCCTCAAAGCTGTCAAGGTCATCAAAAACAAGGCAAGTCTGAGAGATTGTCACAGTCAAGAGGAGCCTAAGGAGACGTAATGACTATGTGTAGTGTGTCCTGCATGGGATCCTGGGACAGAAAAGGGCATGAGGAAAAAACTTCGGAAATCTGCATAAAGAATGGACTTTAGTTAATGATAATGTATCAGCATTGGTTTATTAGTTGTGACAAATGTACCATACTAACATGTTAACAATTGGGAAAACATTGTGTGGAGTATATGGGAACTGTGCACTATCTTCACCATATTTTCTGTAACTTTAAAACTGTTCTAAAACAAAAAGTTTATTTTATATATATTTTTTCAATGATACAGCACATACAATTACCAATGCACCATACCTCATTTCTCTTTTTTGCTGGGTCATACAATACTGAATTAATCAGAAGCCCTGGGCTTTCAGGACAGAAACCTGTAGCAGTACTACAGTGCTATAGCTGTAGCATCATTACTGATTGCCGACCAGAGTCTACACAGGTAAGGGAGAAGGAAGGACACGGAGTCTGTTTGCTACAGGGAGTGAGTTGGAAAGCTGGGAAGTGGTTGAGAGCGGAGTGCTTGAAATGGAGACTCTTGGTGATAACAAGGTCTAAAGCAGGTCTTGTGGTGGCCTGAGTAGAACAGGGAACGAGACCATGGAGGAGGGCAGGTTAGGGAACTGGGAGCCCAGAGTGTTGGCAGGTTCTTCTACAAGGATATTTAAATTATCAAAGATCATGTGTTGGAGAAAGTAACAATAACCAGGTTCCAATATTTTCTAGTAGGGAGTGACCTAGGGAAGTCTGTAGACGGTAGCAGCAAGGAGGGATGGCATGAGCTTCTAAACTCTGATATTTTAGGAGGAAGCAGGAACAATTATCTGCACGTGACAACGAGGAGGAAGCAGGGCGCCTACCTCAGCTCTATGCCCAGTGAGGAGAGCAGGAAACCAGCTACCGTTTAACAGGTCTGCAAGGGAAGCTATGTCCTCAGGAAAGACCCGAGTTTTCCTTAGAGCAAAAGGTGAAGGGAAGAGTGAGCAGACAGGGGGTAGCTTACTAACAACTAGGGGTTGGGAGAGGATAGAAGATACGCTGTACAGAGCTGCATGGGGACAGCAAGTTTTCCATTTCAATACTGATGAAAACAGAGATGATCTGGCAAACATAAATATATTGAAATGCTCTAACTGTAGACATAAAAACCGCTTCCATGCAATTGCTGCAGCAGCATGAAGTTCGGGCTGTTACCCATTCACACAGCATCTTCCTAAGAGCACCACCATCATACACTAAAAATACCTACTCACCCTGGTTTATGGGGCCAAATTCCTAATGGAACAAAAGGTCAGGAGCACATGATTATTGGTATGAAATTCCTGAGTCCTTCATTTTTAGTCAGTTTCTCCCTGAGCAAACTGATTCAGAAAGTCAGATGATAGTCATCTGGGCTGCTTCCTTATATTGGATGTATCTTGAATCATTCCATTGTCTACTTTTCTGTTACTCTTGGTGAAAGTTAATAAAAGTTTTAATTAATTGTATCTGTTTATGGCTTAACTGTGCCCCTGAAAGAAAATTACTTTCAGGAAAATTGTGTGCACCAGTATAAAGAAAGAGAAGTGTACGTGTGACTTACTCTCTCACTGCTTCAAACACACTTATAAATGTAACTTGACAATTTTCTGTTTTTTTAGATTCGAGTGGGTTTCAGCTCCTTGAAGGCAAGGGCAGTGATTTACTCATTAGTTACCCAGCACTTGGGAGGAACTCATTAAATGACTGTAGGATAACTGAAGGAAAAATAGAAAATACATTATAATGTTCACCTATGTAAAACAGGAGGCCTGTTACCATCTGGCCTTCCAGGGCCTTCCTTACTGTGAAGCAAATGAAGTTACCTTCACTGACCTGCTTGTCAGCATAGACACATGAAGGGCTGTGCTGCAGGCAGCTGTGGGTACTGTGTCCATATTGTTCTTGGTCATGGTCCAATTTCAGCACAGTCCTGAATCTCAAAATGGGGTCATTTAAATCTGCCAATATAGTCTAAGGCCTTCCAGGGAGAAAGCACCCAAACTGGACTTCCTTGCACGTGTTCAGCCTAGCATCTCTGTACAACAGTACAAGTTAATGGAAGATGTGTGCTTCACAGCTGCTCGTGACAGCGTCTAGAAGAGCCCGGAAGCACCCTCCAAAGTCCCCTTGAGTTTGTAATCATGGTACAGAAAGCTGGTGGAAGTCCCAGTGCTCGGCTCCTCAAAAGCAAAAACCAGATACAGACATAAGTACAGTGAAAGCGCAACACCAGGACTGGGAAAGCCAACTCCTTCTCTTTTTAATTGAGGAAAGTCAGCACCTTCTTCACTTTATGTCTATTTTAGGAGAGAAAAAAAGATACTATATACTAAAGTTGTTTTAATTGCCTTCCAAAGTGTTCATAATCTGACAAGAGTTTCTTTTAAACACCTTAAAAGTAGAGTCAAGACTCCTTAGAACATCATCATATTGAAGAACCTTTCAATAAAAAAGACCATTATTTCTCATGATAGGCCTGGTATTCAGTTCTATGGATGGAATTTAAAGCCTCTGAAATTAGCAAACACACACACACGTGTATTTTTAAACTACTGTTTAATCAGTCTTAAAGACACACAAATTAGAAAAAAAAACATTTATATGTAAGTTAAAAACATCTTTAAAACCCAGCAATAAGCCACTAGTGCAGCTCTGAGGACAGACACTAGAAATGAGTGGTTATGAAATTATCACATCACAGTGTAACTGACACAGTGGTAGTTTAAATTCACCATACAACAAGAACTAATTTATGGATCTGTTGAAAAATAACACTTCTTTAAAAAAATATTTTGGAATAATAAAAACAAAAAGCACAGAACACCACATTCTATTCTCACCCAGGGAAGGCAAATGAGGGACCCTCCTCACATTTGGGTAACGATGCTCAACCACTCCTAGGCAGAGATCGAGAGAGAACTTTGAAAGGAAGGCAGGAATGAAATCACACACTTCCACTCTGTATGCAGAAGGGTTTTTCTTGCTTCATCTGAATTAGTCTTACTTTCACTCTTATTGCTCTATGTAGTGCATCTTCTTGTTTGGCGAGGCAGTCGCATACGGGTGCCGGAAGATGGAGACGACTGTTTGGAACACATTTGTGTTGGATGTTTGTTTCTTCTCTCCTTGTGATAGAAACTCAGGAGCAAATGAACTTCACTGACGAATTCATATACACAGAACCAAAAACACTTAAAATTGGGAAAGAGGCATATTTTAAAAGTCTGTCAAACTCTTTACACGTGTTTGTCCTTTAGCAGGAAAGGATTAAAAGGAACATTAACAAACCAATTTCTCAAAGAAGTTTTCCCAAAATAGAGACTGGGCAGGATACAGCCATTCACGACTCCAGTAAAAGGCAGTTGGTCACTTTTTCCATTTCAAACACGTTATTAAGAAAACGGTTAGTCAGTCATTCTACTGATGTTGCTCTGTAACTTTGGGTTTTTCATTCTATTTCCATTTCTTTTTATAGTAGCAAAATTTGATAAAAACATGACTGGACAGACGGCTATGCATCACTGAGAAAGCTTTAGACTGGTTTACGTGGATCTTTATCCTATTATTTATAGAACATATAGTCTTGGGGGTTTGTTTTGTTTTTTTGCTTTATAAAATGTACACTAGAAGAAACAGCAAACAGTTGCTTAACGATGGAGATACATTCCAAGAGGTACATTATTAGGCGATTTTGTCATTGTGGAACACCATCGAGTGTACTTACACAAACCTAGGTATAGCCTCCTACACACCTAGGCTGTATGGCACTAATCTTATGGAACCACGGTCGTACATGTGGTCTGCCCTTGATGAAACGTCGTTATGTGGCGCATGACTGTAGTTATAAGCAGTTTTAAAGGCAAAACAAATTAGTCAGCATAAAAATGTGTCTTTAGACTCCGTTTCAGATCAATGACCTATAGAGCTTGTCAGTTCTTTACAGGGGTTTGCATAATGTTAAAAACTTATTAAAATAAATATTTTAAAACATATAAAAACATTATTAAACAGCCCACCAATTAAAATGTAATTGGCTACATCCTCTGTACAACAAGAGCCTCAAAAAGCAGCTTAGTCCTGGATTATAAGAGCATTCCTACAAAATACCAACGTGGAAAATTTCATTTTAAATTTTACTCTGCGATGAGAGTTACTATGAATAGATCTGACTACCTGGTGCTGCAGAAAAACACTGTAGACACCCTCTCTACATTCCAATCTTTCAAATCCAAATTTCAGAGTGGAATTTCTTTTTTTAAATGCAAATCTTTCCCCTCAGGTGCACTGATACAAACCCACTTTTGCAAGGAAGAGCTGTGGAAAGCAGAACTTTCAGCATCTCAGATAAGTATGGAAACGATCAGCCGTTCATTAAATGCACACTGGGCAGTGTAACAGTTTCAGAAAGTCCTGCAGGGCAGTGGAGATCACATTTCACAGTGTTAGTCAGAATTCTGCACCTATGTTAAATCTGATATATTCAATTTCAGCCAGGATGGACTATTAGTGGCTGAAGAAAACTCCACAAAATACTGGTTTGTATCTAAAACTCTGGACAAATCTTTCACTGACACAGCAATAACAGGCACCATTCTGAAACAATTATTCTCTCAAGTAATTTTTTCTTTCAATTACAATGTAGAACTCTTAAAACCAATACCTAGTAATTCTGAACGATTTATAATAAGGAGGAAACAAAAAAGTATAAATGTCCAGAGTTATTCATGAATATACAAATTAAAATTTACAAGGTATGAATTTTAAATAGGAAAGATTTTTGTCCTAAGTAATCTAGTCCTTGAATAAAAGTCTAAATTTTGTAATTATTTTAATGGCAAAAATTTTAAGTAATTTTTTCTATAGTTTAAAATAGGTATAATTAAATTAAATATGCTTTAAATATCTTTGAATAAAATAATATTTGAGAACTTACATGGTGGTAAACCCTGCCCAGTGAAGTTGGTAATTTGCATAAAGTATTTTTTAGCATATATCTTCTTCAGTTTTACATAGTACAAACAGAAACCGAAAAAGCAAAGAAGGTAAAAGGAAAATATATTTTCTTCAGCAGAGACAATTTCATTAGGAAAGACTCATGTTAGGGGCTATCTTCAGTAGAAATGGTGTGCTGCCACGCCTTCTGGTTTATGGATTGAAAAGTTTTCCTTCTTCTGTTGCTATGAACATCTTCTGAAACGTCAGGACTTCGAGCTCAAGTAATAAAAGTAAATGGCCATGACAACAGTCCCGGTTGTGAACCCGCCCTTGTCTGTGACTCTTACGGATCTTGCTGAGGCTTCCACTCATTACAAACACAGCTGGGCACAAACGTTCAGAAGCGACCCTTTGGGCTTCTTAAGGAACTTTCCTCTAGAGGACATAAGCTCATTGATGACTGAGCCAGATGAAGACCCAGGTCTCGTCCCAGGACAATGAGTGCTCCCACCTAAGTTAACGTCACTTTTTAGAACCATTCTCTTCACTGCAAGTTTTTCTCAAAACTGGTATCTGGAAATTCTGTATGCGCATGTCACACATGGCAGGGATCAATAACAAAAATACTTTTTACCCCAAAGTATGGTGGCCACGTAAATGGTGGAAGGACATTTTTGAAGCCAAATAAACCTTCTCTATTATTCTAGACATTTTAGAAGCTAAATAAATTTCCCTGGTTATCCTGAGTTCCAATAAAAATGCTTATTTTAAAACCCGAGACTAAGCCACTTGTGAAATGGTGACAGCTGAGACACATCAAATTAAACTGTTACCGTTTCAAGAAAATGAAGTTGAGGGAAGAATAATTATTTTCGTTCATTGTTTCCCTGAGTAGTATAATAATTAACCAAAAGTATAAATATGATGTTGACTGATCATCTCTGGAGTGGTTTCAGGACAACTGGAGAGTGGAGAAATAATACACATATGCACTGAATCCTATTCTGTTGATTAAGAAGGAAGCACTCCCTTACACTTACCAGTAGTAGAGATAAACCACTTTTCAACTCTTCTACTGTAAGTATTAGTATTAATCCTTAAACACTCCAGGTAGATATATTCACTTTATAGAGCACAAAAAGTTTTTTCTTGAGGAGAAAAGTCAAGCTGAAAATTAGAATTATTTCTTTAGTTTTTCTTCTAGATTGCATACTTGTGATTATAATTTCTCCAAAATTAGAGAAAAGCTATCCAAAAACCACTTCATACAAAAAACAAGTTATCCAGGGGGATGAAAATCAGTCAAACTGTATATATAATGTATTATCTTCAAAGTAACAGAGAATTCATCAATCATGTTGCTTTCTGGATGGTAGTGCTATGATTATGTTCACTGAGCAAGAAACAGACAACAGTGATTTTAGAGTTACAGGCTGAGAAATAAAATACAGTCAGGTAATAGAAATAAATGGTGATTATTTGTAAATGGTTAGATAGGCCGAACAAAAAGAAAGTTTTTATTAAGCTTTCTTGTTTTCCCTTACGACATGCCTAGGCTTGTCTTTTAAACTCTAAATTTGTTTACTTTTCCTTAATAGTGATCAGATTCTCTGCAGCATTAATTAAACTGAGGAGACATTTTGGGGGCCTGATACTTTCCATGATTACTCTTTTCTATCCTCTCACATTACAGAACTAGCCTAATTTCGACATAGGAGAAAATAGAGAAAATTTATTTAGCTCTCTATCTTTTCCTGGGAGAGAACAGGGCAAGACTAACCCATCAAGTGGAAAAAATTTACCTTCAGAAAAAAACATTTCATATAAACAAAGACTAGGATATTTCCAAAGTTCTAAAAAGATACGTTGACATTTTTGCTGATGAAGATCTCAAAAGTTCCAAGTCCATGTGCTTTTCTCATCTTGAAATGAAATATCACATAGCTTAAGCCAGATAGTTGTTCTGTCCTTAACTTCATTTGCAAATTTATTAATGACAAAAATTTTAAGAAAAGAGACCCACCACAGACAATTTGCATTTCATTAAAAAATTTAAGGCAAAAAAAATGAATTCCATAAAAGACTGATCAAACAAAGGTGAAGCCAGAAGGCCCTGCCCGTCCGTCACTCTCACGGCCCGTGATTTATGACCTGTGGCCAGGCTAGCCTCACATCCCACACCCCACACTTCTGCTTTTGGCTATTGCAGCCATTACACGACTCTGCGGGATTAAAGGAGATACTTGCTAATACAAGGCGAGATTATGATGAAAAATGGTCCATAAGACAAAAGCACATTTTTCTACTTACAGAATCTAAAATTCATTAACAAGAGTTAACAGCAGAATTTTAATGGGAGAAGAGCTTGGAAACTAATTTATATTCTCTAAAAATGTGGTTCAAACCCAATGACTTTAAGTTCTCATTTCCCTAAAACTTACTCAAATTTGAATTAAACTGTCACGGATAAGAAAGTGATTAGCTAGACAGTAACCCTGCTCAGTGATTTCTCTTTCAAAACCTTCAAGCAATCTACCACTATTATTTTCATAATCCTTTTATAATTCCATATAATTTATGCTTGATAAATTTCATTTAAACATCCAACATATTAAAAAGTTATTAAACTTTTATGTCTTACATAATCACAAAGAGCTCAGATAAATAAGGGTGGAAAGCATTCCTGCTGAGCACCTGGTCCCTGCACTGTGCACCTGTGCCCTGTGACGGCTGCCACTGGCTCTGGCCCCAGGTCACACAGTGCTCTCTTCATTCATGCCTTCCTTCCTTCCTTTCTTTGTCGTCATCTTTTTCGCTCTCTTTATAAGAAAATAAGTTTAAAGTATCAAATCGCCAACCTTTACTTATGTTTAAGAAATTCTTCCTTGAAGGGCTCTCTGACTGACACAAGGTAATTAACCTCTCCAGGAAAATCAGCTATCTATAATTTGGCATCCATTCCTGTTTACACTTTCACTATGTACTGTAGTCATCTGAGATACTTTAAAAAACCCTTCAAATACTGAGATGTTTATTGCATTTTTAAACTATCCACAATCTTAAATATCCTGTTTCAAATTCCTCCAGAATTCCTTTATAGCACACAATATCAAATACTGAAATAGTGCCCTCACAATATTACACTTGAAAATACCATTTAGGAACAATATTTTAGGAAATAGAGGGTTTAAGGCAAGACATTCATTTGGAAAAGTTAATTTCTCTCAATCACCCAGATTGACACAATTATTTTTCCACCTCTTCAGTGCCTTGGGATTCGCAACATACATTCAGCAACAGGGCACACATGTGATCCTGTGGACATATGCTGAGGTCCTGAGTGCCCATGGAAATAATGAAAATATTTTATATAAGGCGTGGCCCATAGGGACATGGCATGGGAGGGGCTCTTTACTCCATTTCCAATCTGGTACACAGGAGATTCCCTATTTATAACTGTCCAATTCCCCCAAATTAATCTCTTTTCAAATAAACACAAACCCCTTGAAAAGGTGCTAAGATTGGTTTCTGTTAACATACAAAAAACAGCTGTCAGAGTATTTTCCACATCGTTGCTTTCAAGATGAATGTCTGGAGGCCATTTCTTGATTCTGATTGCAAACATTGTTTGTTGTGTAAAAGCTATTCTGTCCCAAAGAATTTTCTCCTTCGTCAAACTTTTTGGATCGTGACAGCTGAACATCTTCATGTCTGTTCTTTCCTCTTTGAGTTTTTTTCGACGGCAACAACAACAACACTAAGATACCAACAATGTGAAGGCAGTAATACCAGGAGCTAAAAGAAAAAGAAAAAAGTTTCCTTTATTAAATTTTTTATAATGAACAATCTTTAGTAACTGCACACTTGTCAAAATGTCACACGCCCCACTTCGGATCAGTACATTCCTCCATTATTCTCTTATTCCTGCTCCCCCATGAGATGGCAAGCTGCAGTGCATGCCAGTGGGTATTTATAAAGCAGTGTATAACCCAGCCTGCTTATGAGCATGATACTGCGTATCACATTACATTCCTCTGTGAGGGTTCATAAGGTCACGGCTAAACAGAACAGAAAGGTACTTCTTAGTAGCTGCAGCAATCTGAAAATAATCTCTCAAATCCACAGAATTACATGTTGAGCAAACAAAGAACGCAGTGAGAGTGAAGACTTGTGCTACCCTGGCTCCCCTACTACTCACAACTATTCCAACGACACGAGAAACAGAGAGGCAATATTGCTCCACGGTTACTGCCACGAAATAAAGAGGGGTCATGCTATGAAAAACATTATTAGAAGTCTCATTTCCCAAATTAACTAGAAACCAAAAGTGACCTAAACTGTTTCTACAGCTGCAAGTTCAAGTGACTGCGAGCAAAGTGCCTGGGACAGAAAATCTAACCAACAGCTCGATCACATTTAAAAATAGGTAACAATCTTGTTCAAATGGAAATTTTAGCAGGAGTTACTTAAGGTCTTCCTGTATGATAATCGTCATATTCAGTTCAACAATTTTGTGACCATATACTCTGTGCCATCATTCTAAATGCTAGGGTAACGAAGAATTTATGAAAGAATAAAGTTTCTGATCTCAAAGATACCCCTACTCTAATATGGGGGGAGTGGAATTTGGTGGGGGAGGGAGAGGAGATAAAACAGATAAAATATGAAATTCAAGACAATTTCTATAACATAAAGATGACAAACAACCAATGAAACATTCAAGAGTGAAAAGGAAACCAATAAATGAAACATAAGTAATTTATTTCTTTTGATTAAAGAAATTAAGAGAATTGATAATTACTTGTAAAGAATAAGCTACACTTTCTTTTTTTTAAAACTGCTTCGTCACGTTCTTTGTTGTCCATCTTATTTAAAGTTTCTCTCTCCTTTTCAGAGTCCACAGACTTCACCCAGAGCTGCTTGATTATCAGAAGGTATCTTTTACTTCTGCTCCCAAAATATCTCCTCTTAAACCTAACCTCCTACACCTTGACTCTAGAGCAGCAGTGAGCAAACTACAGCCCGCAGGCCCCATGTAACCTGATGTTTCTCTTTTTCAATTAAGATGTAATTGACATATAACATTACATTAGTTTCAGGTTTGCAACACAATGATTTGGGATATGTATACACTGTGAAATGATCACCATGATAAAAGTCTAGTTAACATCCAAGTGTAGAAAGAACAGAGACACTTTCTAGCTAAATCTTTGAGAGATTTGAGGCAGTGGTTACGCAGCTGATATTTCTCTAAACCACACTCTCTTCTGAGGGCTGAGCGGTGTGAATCATTCCATAAAAAAACTTGAGACTGCTTGGTTTAAGATTAAAAAATAAGTGAAAATGCATTTAACTGCAAGAAATAAGGCTATGGTACTATTTTTCTATTCTGCCCAGTAGCAAGGAGCTTTCTCTTAAAAATACAGTTATTCCCACTGGCACATTTTTAAGGGTAACACTTACCTGTAAAACATGAATGATGGTTTTATAGAAAGAAGTACAAAGGGCACAACTGTGTAACTTATTGCTATTTGAGTTACTATCCATGTTACGACATCATACAATAATTTAACTTGGGGAGGTTCAACGAAATAATGTCTGAAGTTACTTCTCATCTGAAACAAAGAAACAAAAATATTTGCTTTATCTTTATTATTGCTTAAAAATTACACCGACTACATTACCTGTTTCAAGGATGTGGCATAACTGCAACTTCCATAAGCTGCTGGTGGGAGTCTGCCACTGTGGGGAAAGCTAGTTCAAAAGAACTCACGCGTATGTATAAGAAACATGGAAGGAGTGTGATGAAGCACACGGCAAAGTGTGTAGATCTGGGTCAAGGGCATACAGGAGTTCTTTTCAACTTTTCCGTAGATTTGAAGTTTTATTAAAATTAAAAGTTTCCCCCAAAAGTTAAAAATAACACTGCCTAGAGCTCCCTAAATCATAATTGGTAAACTATAGTATACAAATGAAGCTCAATCTACTTTGAAATTTTTCTACTACTACGAAATGAGACATCCTTCTTCTTTAACTTGTGATTTATGAAAGACAAATACATGTTATACACCGAGCTAGGTCAAATGGCACTTATTAAATAAACGGCAACTGTACATATTACTCATTCTTTAATGGAAGCTGGGAAGAGCTTCTCAAAAGATGTCTTCTAATAACCACTATTTTAATATTTTTTTAGCTTCTAAGAAAGTCAAAACATTTCAGTTTTGAAATGTGCAAACTTAACCAAACATTATTTTATTTTTTCTACTGTGTTTCCCGCTCTTTCTGTCTAGTATGTTTATAGGTGAAACATGGCCCTGCCATGAGGATGCCACATGAATTTTTCAGAGGTGATCTGGTGTACGGTTAATGGCTCTTCCATACAGAGCCCATCACTCTTAGTGACCAGAACCGAAACCTGGCTCCTACCGCTTCTTGCCTAGCTCACCGCAGCAGCTCCCCACTCTCCCTTCCATTCTGTCCACCAATGGCGAATCAATTTCCCTGAGGCACGGTGTTCAGCATTCCATAAGCATGCTTACAAGTCTGACCTGTCGGCCTGACACGCAGAAGAGTAAGGATTAGGCTCTTTCCCAGCGCGGTCAAGTTCTTCTATCACTGCCCTACTTCCCTCCAGCCCACCCCCCGCCTTTCCAGAATTCGTCACTATTTACGCACACACGAAGCCTCTGCTTCAACTAGATTTACTTGTCATTCCTAAATACGCCATGCACTTTCAAACCTGGTTTTGCGAATGTCATTTCCATGCCTAGAACATAGTTTTCTCCCCCCATTACACTTTACTCATTATTACAACTTTCATCTTTCAAAGCCCAAATCCAACCACAGTTTCCTAATGAGGCCACCTCTAGTCAACTCAACCAAAAGGGATTTCTTTCACCTCTCAACATCTATGCTACTTACCATCCATAAAATCCGTGGAACGTATCATATATGCCTTGTGGTGTATGTATACACCCACATGGACACATATCCATACACCTTATGCCCCTAATTAGACTACAAGCTACCAGAAGGGATAGCCCTTAGTTAATACTTCTTGGTATTTGCCTCATACATCCCCAAGGTATCTTAAAATTGAATATAGTAAATATTTGCTAGTTTGTTAAATGAAGCCATCTCACCTGTCAGTGTCATAATAAGCTTGCTCAAACACCATTTTTGTCAGGTCACTTTCCTCTGATTGACTTTTGAGAACTTAACGCTAAATTGTCCTCCTTCTTTGACCACTCATGTCACCAACTTACTTTCTCAATTGTTTCCCAAAATATTACTCCAGGTCCCAACCAAGCAGACACTCTACAGAGTATCCCCTTTATCTAGGCCTATCCATAGTCCACTCTTCATCTAAAAGAGGACTCAACGGCTATAGCCTTCAGGCAACATTTCTAAAATAAACCTACCTGTCTGATCATCTTTATTTAACTCAGTTTTTAGCTCTCTTTCAGAAAATTCTGTAAAGACAATGAACACTTTGTGGGTGCCTCCTGTGTGCCAGGTCTTCTCCTCAGATGAACCAAGTGTGGAGCCATTAGGAGCACTCAACAAACATGCCAGGCACACACCTCACTTCCAGCCAGAGTGGAGGGCTGACCAGGGCCAAGGAAATAAGGTCTGCCTCATAAAAGGGTTCCTCACCCTTTTCTACCAGTTCAAGTGGACTACCAACGAAGTATAAAACGAAATTCTTGATACTTACAGCTCTCGCTGCTAATGTCATCAACACTCCTGTTAGGAATGTCAGGTAATATCCTGGGTACACCCCATGCCAAATGGCAGAGAGAATAAATGTCTGGATAGTTGGACTCAAGGAGGCTCGTTCATAACACACCCTAGAAACCAGAGAGAGCAAAGAGGAGTGAGGGATTAGAGTTTATAAAGCCCACAATCGTCATTCTATTACTACCTGACAGGATAACCACAAGTTATCTTAGGCAATAAGTTGATCTGCAACTATGGGGAGGTTATAGCTATTGTCAAATTCAAGAAAATAAATTTAACTTCTATCTTCTTACTGGTATATGTCATAGCTAAAATGATCATTTCTAGTGTTTCGGAATCCATGCTATTTACAAAAATAAACTTTAATATTAAAGTTATTTTTATTTTATATTATTTTAAGATAAAGAACTTTCAACTGATCTAACCACACTATTCTTTCTGGCAAGTAGGCTGGGTTTAGTCTAAAGTTTTCCTGTAAGAGGGTAGAGAACTCAAATGAAAATAAGATTTTCCCAAGGTACCAGATATAAAATATACAACAACAAACAAAATACACAACAACAACAAAAGTAACACAACAGATTAGCTCAGAAAATGTGCAGCCATTGGGGAGACTGCATGGCACCAGGACATGATGATAACGTATTTTGGATATCTCAACAGATAAAGATGTTCAACTTGTCATACGATAAAGGACATTATAAAAGAAGGCGGCTTCACACACAATGGTGCTGAGAGCCCTATCGTTACAGCGGCAATACTTCATGCAATAAGATCAAGAGAGGGCAGTGTGTCTCCCTGAGAACAAGGAGAAGAATCACTGGAGTTTCTGTGCAATTTCCTAACTTCGTCTTTTGTCAGTGTCCCTCTGCCTGGGCAGCCTTTACCGTCCCCGTGTCCATCTGACAGACTCCCAACCACAAAGCTCAGTGTGAGCACCTCTTCCCTCTGTGCCCTCTCTGCTCCTGCTCACGCTCTCTCATCACCCTCACTACAGGGAACAGTGTGTGTAGATTCACTGCTGTGCTTTTAACAAGATTGTGAACTGTCTGACTGCAGAGCTGGGTCTTTTTCTCTTATTCATCTTTGTATGCTGCGCCTAACATATAAAGATCTGTTGAATTGAAATATTTTAAAACTGGAACTGTTCTGGAAAATCTAGGGCATATGTATACAGGTTGTATAGTCACTTTGTTTAACCAAATCAATGTATGAGAGCAGAGGATACTGCTGATCCCAGGCCTTGGTAGAGGCCCTTAACGATGGGCTGAGAAGTCAGTGACAGCTACATTTATGACAAGCCAAAACAGTCTTCAGATGTGATAGGACCTTGTTTCAGAGGATGTTCACAGTGTTTCCTGGGTAACACCAAGGTCACAATGTGACTCAACACACTGTTAATCAAGAATCTGAACTCAGTGAAGCTCAACCTCCAGTACTAGATGCCAAAGTACAGCTAACGATTGTTCCTGAAGGAACATACCTTTTGAGCCAAAGAGCTGTCTGAATATTCCAATTATCAAGAAACATCTTGAAACTTGTTGACATCTGAAAAACAAAGAAACTTTTTTCTTTGGCCAACAAAATAATGAAGCTCTAAATATAAGTAATAACATTTCCTTGTGCTAAAAATAAATTACTTGACAATGATGGCAGTGTACTGATTTCTCACCTTAATATTGTTTTTCTAATACAGTGACATCATTCATAAAAGGAGTTTGTTTATTGTAGGGACATCTACGAGGTAAATGGATTATCACCATTTTCTCTTACACGTTAATATTTACAGAAGTTGTTGTGGAATTATCCCAAAGAAGTTCCTGACAGAGTATGAAAATGACCTTTCAATGACTTTCACTGGGGACTGGACGCCCCATCAAGCTGCAGTCTCTCAGTTCCCTCGCCTTCAGTCTCTTCAGCTGCCCTTCCCTCGCAACTTGGGATCCCGGCCCCACCTGGAACTGCTGCCTCTGAAAGAGCCGACATGCACACCATCCTCCTGCCTTCCCAGCCTCCCCACTCAAGCTCCTTGCACTCAAGCTACCTTTGACTTCAGAGGCAACCTCTGATCTCCTGGCCTCTACTTCTTCCTATGTAACTCTCTCCTTCTCTGTCTTCTTTTCCTCTCACCATTTTAGATTCTGTGGTCCATTATTTACTACTCTTGTCAAAATCTGAGGATGAAAACTGGTTCTTATGGGGCAAAAAAAATCTTACTCTTTTTATGTATAAAAGCACATACATGCATATAGTACACAGATACACAGTATATTGTATACTGTGGTATTAAAATTTCATGGGGGGATTAGGAAAAAAAGTCTCAAAAGGCTCCTTAGGGTAGCAATAATGAACAGAAGGTTAGAAACACTGCCACATGCTCATCACCCAATTTCCGCGACTATCAAATTTTCCCTCCCCTTCTCCATTTTTATCACTGACATTGTTAAGAGTATTTCAAAGCAAATACCAGACATCTTATTTCACCTGCAAATAGTTCACACTTTATGTCCAATAACTAAAGACTTTTAAAAAACCATGATCAGACCTAACAAAATTAACAATTCCTCAAGAACACCCAATACCCATTTTGTAGTCAAATATCCCTGATTGATTAAAAACATGTTTTTCCAGTTGGCCTGTTCAATTTGGATCCAAACAAGCTTCACACGGTGCATGTGACTGAAGTGTCTTTTAATCTGTAACAGCCCCTATCTGTCCCCACTTCTCCCATGCCATCTATTTGTTGGGAAAAATTGGGTCATCTGTCCTACAGTTTCCCACTTCTGGATCTGGGTTTAACTTACTTCTCTATACTCCATATTCCCTCTAAATTTAGAAAGATCTAGAGACCTGACCAGGTTTAAGTATCTTGGCCAGACTACCTGAGAAGTTCCGAGGGCACTACATCCACATGCACTTACTTTCCGGCTGTCCCACGTCAGTGATGCTGAGGCGCGGTGGGGGCTCGAGCCTCATGCCTTCATTATAAAGGTCCCTGTCAACCTTTCACCCAAAGTTTTGGTAATTCCTCCTATTTGAAACAATCGTTTCAGAGGCTTGCAAAGCAAGGTCCGCTCTCCCCTCTCTGGTCACTCCTTCTGCACTGCCTTCCTTGGCCCAGTCTAAGTATGGTGGTCCTTCGGGGCTCTCATTTCTTATTCTCTCACGGGTCTCTCATGGCTACTCTTGTGGTCTCTCCCAAAACTTGAAATGCTACATGCTGACAGTTCCCAAATTATGGTCTCAAGCTCCGATGTTTCAGCCAGTATCTGATCATTCACTGGCCTGCTGGACAACTCGGTTAAGTCTGAAATGTGAACACATTATTTTCCCCTCCAAACCTGTGCCTATTCTTTGTTCCTTATCTCAGTGAAAGGCATCACCACAAGCCTAGTCATTTAAATCAGACAGCTGGGCATGACTCATAACTCATTCTCTCTTGCTGATTCCAATGGATCACTAAGTTCTGCTGCATCTCTTAACAGCTCTTCAACGTGTTTGTTTTTCGAGTCCCACTGTCACTACCCTGATTTAGGTCACCATCATCTTGGATTAACACAACACCCTCCTAACAGATCACTCTGGCTCATGAGGGCAACACATTCTACTTGATGTAGCCAGATTCTTCTAAAACACATATATGATCATCTCACTTGCCTGCATACAACCCATCCACAATGCCCTGTAGGGGAGGAAGACTTTTCCTCTATCCAAAGTGGGTTCGTCTGGCCAGAGAACGAACCAAATTCACATGAGACAGAATAGCAAGAGAAAATTAAACAAAGCTTTATGAGAAACCATGGCCCGGGGCCTTTTGTCCCGAAGGAAGAAAGGGCACCGAAGAAGTGGGGTGCACAGAATGGTTATATACCCCCAAACAGGGTGTTTCACATGTGATTGAAATGTCCCTCCCACAATAGTCACAAGATTGCCCTGTTAGCACAGCGCTTGATGGACACAGCAGGTAGTGGTCGGCTATCTCGGTGGGTGTAGCAGGAGGCAATTCTATTGTCTCGAGCTGGGTGGTCACAAGTGAGCACAGGAATCAGTTCCTAGCCTAAGGAAAGATGCTTAATCCTTAAAGAAATGCCAACGTTGGGAGGGGGAGGGAAGTCAGTTACAGGAGGTTACCAGACAAGCACAATAAAATGCAGATTTAAATCCTTGCCTTTGGCATTGATTAAGAGTTTCCAGAGAGAAGGTCATCTCTCTTCTTTCTGGTACAGAGAGGGAGGCACCTTTACACGGAGATTTACCTTACAAATGTAAATGTGTCCTAACAAAGGGCAAGTTCCATTCCTCAGAGCCTCCTTCCCTGTCCCAGTTTATCAAAAGCAATCAGCCTCAAATAATCCTGATGCCAAAGAGACATATCTTGGGGTGGCCAATTTCAGGTCTCCACAGCCCCCTTGCTCTTATAATAGAGTTCAAAACTCTTAATACGGCCTCTAAGACTGGGCTTGACCTGGCCTCTACTTCTCCAGCTTCATCTGACACCACTCCCTACGCCATGAACCAAAGTGAGCCACACACTTTCTCACTTCCTCAGGCTGCTCCCCCTCTCCCTGGGGTGCCTGGCTCACTCCTACTTAGCATTTAGGACTCAGCTTAAGACATTATTTCCTTAGGACCCCTTCCCTGAGCCATCTCATCTCAGCTAGATTCCTATTTATAAACATGCACACATCCCACCACTCTGATCATAACCCATCTTTCTGTAGCCCTGTGACCACCCCCAGCTTGAAGCCCCACGAGGGCCCAGGTCCTAGGGATCTTCCTCTCTGGATTCCCCGTGTGTGAGGCATGCAGTTGCTGCCCAATAAATACTGGCTGAATGGAAGAATGAGTATCATTAAAAATCCCTCAATGCCACTCTTGGGACAACACATCCCAACCTATGAAAGCAGTTACGGTCCCTAAACTATCCTATGGTAACTAATTTCTTGATGAGTCACTAACCTCTATTTGCTGAATTCTCAAATTGGAAATTAAGTCCCAACGAGCTGCTCCATTTTCATCATATCCTCTGAAACCAAAGCCTGCAGCATTATTAATAGCATCAGCTGTAGTAAACAAAGGGAAAAAAATTATTAAGAACCTATGTAACAATCTACCATGTTCTCCCAGAGGATGTATGTTATATTCTATGATCTTTTATTCCTAAACAATAAAAGTAGATTTATTCTCATTTTTATCTGATATTATAATAAAACAGATCTTGATCCAGTTTTTATGATGTCCTAACAGTTTTTAGGATATATCCTTATATTTAGGATATAGGCTGTATAGTTTGTTTCTCTGACAAGACTCTGACTTTTCTAATGGGTCTTTAACTACACTTCCTCAAGAGGGCACTTTGCTGGCTATCTATAGGTAAGATACACCTCCACACAGTAACAGAAAAGTCCATTCACATGTTACTCACCCAACGTCCATGCAAAATAGTATTTGGGTCTGGCAGCCAAAAGAGAGACATATAGATAGACAACCTTTGTCGGCCATGAAGCCGTAGCCTGAAAATGTTCATCGATGTTATACTCCACAGGCAATGTTTTAGAGATGGTCAAGTGAAATAATAAGGAAAGTCCACAGACTAAGAGCTTCTGAATAACTGCGATCTGAAAGCATAAGACAAGCCTTCATAAACTTAATCCATACTCCTGTTAATTCATTTTACATATTATTGCCAGATTAATCTTCCCAAATGAAGCATTAACCCTATAACTCTCCTGGTCAAAAATCATAAACTACGCTGTGCTCAGCATTTAAAGCCCTTCATGGTCTCAGCATAAACATTTCCAGCCTTATCTCTAACTACACCTCTGGGTTATGGCTCAAATCACACTAGAATCCTCAACATGCGTTTTCAGAACTTTCAGTAAATTAAAAAAATCAAAAAGCAAACAGGTGTACAGGTATGACTACACAAAAATGTTAACATTAATAACTTTTGGTAGCGGATTCTGTATGATTATACACAGACACACATACACACACAGAGCTTATTTTTTCCACTGTGCCTTTTCTATATTTTCCAAATTCTAGGTATCTCATGGACATTATTTTTATAACAAACAACTTAAACATTTCTTTAAATCTGAAAGTTTTTAATGCAACTTTGTTCAAGAATAATATAACCAAAAGAGCTACACACTTGAGAAAACTAAAAGATGTGCATGAAAGACTCTGATGGAAAGAAAAGGTCATTCTTTACTATATTCTGGTACGGTGAAATCACCTTGAAAGAACCAGACTCATGATGTTTTTCTATTCCTAGCAGGCCAGAATATTTCGATCTGCTTCAATATAAAGGAGATTATACAGGATACAAAGGGAAAGAAACAAGTAGAAGAAGAAAGGAAAGGCTGGATCCAGAGGAAGGAATGTAACAAAATACTGGGATTCAGAGTGCCCTGCAGAGTAATCAAATAATGTTCAAATTAACTAAAGCAATCTGCAGATGACCATCCACATCTGCACCCTTTCTGTAACAGTGCCAGAAGAACGGCTCCAAGGCAGGAGGGAAAGCACACATCCGATTCACGGCCTGTCTGAAAAGCCCCCTTGCCGTCTCGGCCTGCCCCGGCTAGGGAGTGCTGAAGGCTCACGGACTCTGGGCTGCAGCTGTTCTGTCTCCTTTTCCTGGTTGTCTTTCAAAGCTTTCTCCACCCCTCATCGAAATATCTAACCAATATATGTGAACAGAAAGAGATCTTACAACAGGCAATTAGAGAAAAGTTGTAATTATAAACGAAGTGAGATGAAATGAATGGCCTCTTACATTAATCTACAAGTTGCATGTATCATCTTAGTAACATAATGAGAAATACTGTGGCCCTTAGATGATATATACAAGTTTCCAGGTCTCAGTTAAAAAAAAAATTAAAGTAACATGCACCTGATCTCAACTGCCAGGTGGGGCACACACCAATCAGAACCCCAAGCCTCACAGAAAGCAGGATCAGGTACCTCGGGAGGCGAGAGTGAGGGGCCTAACACTGGGAAGCCAGGTGCAACCCCCCAGTTCCCACAGCCTCCCTGCTTAGTAAGGTGACACCCCTCCACCATTCTAGCAGGAGACCAGAAGTTAATTCTCAGAGAAGCTCAACCAGAGAAGAGCCAGGCTTAGGGACATGGGTCCAGAGAGGGGGCCGGTTAAGTGCTGGAATGAAAACGTGGAGACTGTGGAGGAAGTCTGCATCCTGAGAGGAGAAATCCTCAGCTCCCTCGCCCTGCCCACCTCCAGAGACCAGCAGTCAAGTCTGCCTACTCCAGGCAGAAGACTGGAGGATCCTTCACTCAAGAAATCACACAGGCTGGCCCGGTGGCATGGTGGTTAAGTTCAAGTGCTCTGCTTTGGTGGCCTGGGGTTCCACAGGTTTAGATCCCAGGTGCAGACCTATGCACCACTCATCAAGCCATGCTGTGGTGGCATCACACATACAAAATAGAGGAAGAGTGCCACAGATGTTAGCTTGCTGACAGTGTTCCTCAAGGAAGAAGAGAAAGATTGGCAACAGATGTTAGCTCATGGCCAATCTTCCTCACCAGAAGAAAAGAAAAGAAAGAAACAAACAATCCCAAGAAAAGACTTATAGACATCATGGCAGAGACTGACAGGTGTTCCCCAGGAGCCATCATCCCCTGCTTGCAGAGCAATGGAATCTTTTGGGGGGTACACAGAAGTCTAGCTAAAGACCACACATCACAGCATCTTTTGCAGCTGAATGTAGCTACACGGTCAATAGGATGTCAGCATAAGTAACAAGTACAACTTCAATAGTGAACCAAATTAGACCACGTGGATGAGGGCAACACCCTCAGGATGGCCAAGACAGGGGAGAGCTTGGATCCCCAACCCATGGAGCTGCCATATTATCCAAGGACCCCTCATACTTGAGCTGTCACCTGAGAGAAAAATAAACTTCTGCCTTGTTTAAGTCCCTGTTATTTTGGTCCTCTTTTCAGCACTGGCTACCTGACCGTCCTACTTTGGATCTTCAGTATCTACACACCCCACTGATGCACAAAAAGCTTCCAAACACCTTTGAGCGATTTGTAAATAACTACCACTATTTGGCTGTGTGAACTATATACATACGGATTTTAAATTTAAAAGATAGTAAAATAGTGAGAGATATTAAAAGTATTTGCCATTGTTAAAAATCTCTGATTTATGATGTCTATAACTCAAAAGAGGAAAGTAATATTTTATAAGAACATTATCTCATAAAAATTCAGAATGAAGTGATAGAAGTAATATATAAATTTGTATTATCCTTTGTTAGGTTTTATTTACTACTATTCACATGTCGGTAGCACTTGATACTTTCCAAATATTTTACAAAATTATGTCCCATATCTTGATTCCTAGGCTTTCATTCTCTTTCCAGTATTCCAGAATTAACTTCTGGAATATCGAAGCCGTCTATACTCATCTTTACTTTCTCTTAGGGCAGTGAGACCTCTAAAGGGTTGAGTGGTCAGCTGGGAGGCACAAAACAGTCAATGGAAGAGATCTGAATACACTCAATTTCAAGTCTGAAATTCAACCCTGTCTGAAACGGCATTTATCAATTAACACTTAACCAGTAACGGGGATGATGAAGACAAAAGTACCTTTCTGATATAAAACACGAGTCACATAGCAGAAAAGAGATAACGTAAGAGCTTTTGCAAATGGGTGCACATTTCTTCATCCGCTCTTTGTTTTACAATAACTTAGAAAGGAGGGTGATCCTTTGCTCCAAGCCGCACGTTCTGGGAAAACATACCAGCCCCCATTTTTTGTCTCACAGACATTTTGATTGGCTTATTTCTCATGGGACTTTCAGATCCTACCAGATCAAATCCAGCAGAAACTGAGCTGCCTACACACAGCCTCGTAGTCTTTCTTGATAAAGCAGCATCTCGGCAGTTCCAGGTACCCCCACAGTTCAAGGGAAGTGAAGACTGTGTTTGGCTGTGAGGCTTCGGAGGCAGACTGCCTGAGCTTGAATTCCAGTTCTCCTACTGCCGCCCTGGGAAAGCTTGGTCAAATGACTTAGCCTCAGTGTCCTCATCTGTGACATGGTGAGAAGAACAGCCTCCGCCTCCTCCGACAGTCGTGACGGCTGAAGAGTAACAGTGTGAAGTGTCTGCAACAGTGCCTGGCACCTGGGAGGTGCTACCAGAGTGTTAGCTCTTAGTATCTTTTTTACTGCGGGAATCAGAAAAAGTTTTGTGGAAAAGGTGATATTTGAAGGAGACCTTCAAAGACGAGTAAGATTTCAAGTGGCAATGATGGGGAAGAGGAGAGGGGAAAGTGAGACAGGAAAAGAGAACACTCCAAAATCGCTGGAACATAAGGTATAGGGAAGGCAAAAGCCTGGAAAATTAGGCAGTTCCACAAGAAGGGCTTTCCTGTAGAATACTCTCTAAATACAGAGCATTATTCCTACTGAGGAACTCAGCACAGTTTCTTACGTAACCTTATTTTTTCTCTTTAATCATGATTGTACTTTTATGAAGCATCACTACCAGGTACAGTGTGAAAACTCATTTATCTTGAAAAATAATTTTAAAGAAATAGATGGGTAAATTCAAAACCTGAAAACATCAGTATCTTTAAATCAACAGGACTAATCGATACACGCTACAAAGGCTCCAGGTGAATCCCCTGATCTTACATTTGGAGACGGCTCTGTTCTTCCATACTGTATTTCTTCTCTTCCGTTTTCGCCCGATTGTGCCATGTGGTAGGATCTGCCTTCAATGAAAGTAATGTAGTCCTTGTAAGAGCAGAGTGGGCCTGCCAGGATACCCATGAAGTTACAGTTGTAACTCAAGTACTCCAGTAGGCTTGGCATGCGCCTGCAATTGAAAGACATGCAACTTGTGAGATGTAACATAAGCTTTCGGAAACCTTGATAGGAATAATCATCTTCTACCTTACTGCTCTTACCATTTCCAAAATAAAACAAGCTTCGATTTTCACCTGCACCTATACAATAAGAATTTAAAAGATCAAGATGTAGTAACGCTCAGCCGTATTCTTAGATAGAAGAGTTTCTATACCGATCTCTATGAACAACTACGAAGGGGTTCTACTTAATGCCTCATGATGAAACCTGATGGACCAGAAATGGCATAAAGAATCATCTCTTACTAGTCAATCATTCCCTCACTTAACAAATTTATGTGTGTACCAACTATGTGCCTGGTACACTCCAGGGTCTAGAGACACTGTAATAAACAAAACAGAGAAAAAGTCTGCATTCTCAGAGCTCCCATAACAGTTGGAGAAAACAGATTAAAAATATATATATACATATATCTATGAAAAACACTTCCAGAGATGCTAAGCGCCACAAAGAGAAGGGGGTATTTCATTATATTAAAAGTCAGAGGAGGCCTTTCTGATAAGGTGACAACTGAGCAGAGAACAGAAGGAAGTGAGAGATGGAGTCATGGGCATATCCAGGACAAGGATTCCAGGCAGAGGGAACAATGACTGCGAAATCCCTGAGATGGGGACATATCCAGCAGCAGGAAAGACGGTGTGGCTGGAGCAGCCTGAACAGGGAAAAGAGTAAGGAGGAGAGTCAGGGAGAGCTGAGGTGAGATTATACAGGACCTGCCTTACGAACCATGACAGGAACTTTGGATTTTATTCTGAATGTGATGAAAAACTAAAATAGGGTTTTAAAACACCTATGATTCAAAAGAATCCCTCTAGACCCCGTGTGGGGAAAGGGGACCATGCAGGAGGCTCCTGGGATCTCCAGGCAGGAGGTGACAGTGGCTAGGAGCAGTGGGGGAGGCAGCAGTTGCATACATTCTGGCAGTACAGGGGTTTGCTGATGGATTCTTTGTGGAGGGTAAGAGAGAAAGGAATCCAGGACGTCTTACAACATTTTTAATTCAATTGCTTTGAGGTCGGTTCAAATGGCACCTGGTATCTACAGTTTACCAAGCATTCTAGTTGTCAATGCAGGCAGACTGGTGAGAATGGTTGGTAACCTAGGAGGCTATTCAGACTATATATATTATCATATAAGTGGATTACGAGTGTATGTTTTTATTTACTTTTTAAAACCAGTTCCATTTAGAAAGTCTGCCATCCACGGACAAACAGGAACTATCATGAACAAAAGCAGTGCACCTGGGACAGCAAGCAGGCTCCTCAAACGCTACCGTCCCCTCTGCCTCTCTCACAGGAGAAGCTGTCTCCTTAGAAAGCACAAACACTCTGTGGCCAAGAAAAGTCGACAGGACCCTCTCATACATATTTTTATAAACAACAATCAATAGAGAAAACAGCGCTTCTGGTCCATCTGACACTAACTAGGTCACCACTTAGCCAAAACTCCTCTTAAAATTTTTCCAGAATTATTGTTCTACATTTAAAAGTGTTTTGAACCTTAAGTATTTTCTCTTGAGGGCTCAAAAATGTTACGAGCAAAATGTTTCTGATAGATTTTCTCTTGTAGCTCGTTCCACTGTTCCTTCCACCTCAAATACCAGGATGGCGCTGCAAGGATCCGCTGCAACCACAAAGTTACAAAAGAACTTCTCGTGCTCCAGCAACAGAGCTCCACTTTCAGTACCAACTATTTCAAGACCGAGACAATGTCAGGGTATCAAGGCGCAGCTCAATCTTACCAAGTCAAACTAGGTATCACCATTTGCAAGGACAGGAGATAACTCTTAAGCACGAAATCTGTTGAAGTAATTTCTGACTCAACTGTCACATCAAATGACAAGTCACTTTAGGCACTGAAGTAGATCATGATAATGTTTGCTCTTAAAATGAGAAATAAGTATAATTGTAACACTCCATTTATGACATTAAATGAAAGATTCATTCTTTCATTCCACAAATATTTGACATCAACTATGCATTGTCCTAGGTTAGGGCTTCTCAATCTCAGCATTACTGACATTTTCTGGCAATCACTCTTTGTTGTAGGATATTTAGCAGCATCCCTGGCCTCTGCCCATTAGATGTCAGTAGTACCACCCCTTTCCATTGTGACAAGCAAAAATGTCTCCAGACACTGTCAAATGTCTCCTTGGGGACACAAGCACCCTTGGAGGTGAACGTTATCGAGGTGAGGAGGATATAATGACAAACAAGACCAAGTTCCGTCCTCACAGAGCTCAGATTTGGGAGGTAGGGGGAGGGACAATCAAAATAAATATAAGATATAACATCAGACAATAATACATATTATGGAGGAAGATAAAGCAGGCCAAGGGCTAGAGCGGGGGCATTTCCGATAGGGAGCTCTGGGGGGACTGAGCGAGGGAGAATGGGAGGGCTCTGGCTCCTGCTGGGCCTTACATGCTGTGGTCAGAAGTTTGTCAGTTTATTCTCAATTCTCAAAGGAGCCACTGGAGGGTTTTCATCAGGGGAGGGGAGGAGTACAACCCAGTACACACTAAAAGGATCTCTGGCTGACAGGTGGAAAGTAGACTGCAGGGGGCATGAGAGGAAATGAGCCCAGGTGGGAAAGCTATTACGGCAGACCAAGTCGGAAATGAGGGTTGGGCTGGGGTGATCTGAGTGGGAAAGGTGAGCAGCTGTGAGATTAGCGAGAGGTTTCAAAGGAAGCGTTGACTTGACTTGCCAGTAAAGTGGATTTGCTGTAAGAAAAAGGGAGTTTGCCTGTGTTTTTCCCCTAAGCCACCAGTAACAAATGGTGCTGCTATTAACTAAGTGGGTATTGACAGTAGAAGCACAGAGGGGCGTGGGAGAGGGAAGAGGGAGACAGGATCAGGAGTTCTATTGTAAACAGGTTGTATTTGAGATGCCCATTCACTATCCATGCCGAGATGCTGAAACAACAGCTGGACATATGAGGCTGGAGCTCAGCAGAGAGGTCGGAGTGGGAATATAAATTTAGGAGGCTTCAAATATGGAGACAGTATTTAAAGCCAACGGACTGCACGTGATCATCTGGAGAAGAGGCAGTCCAAGGGCTGTGCCCTGGAGCACAGGAATATTTAGTGGTAAGGCAGAGGGGAGAAGTCAGTAAAAAAGACAGAGAAACAGCCAGTGAGACAGAAGGAAAATGAGAAGAATGTAGTGTCCTGCAAGGCAAGTGAAGAAGGTATCTCAAGGACTGAGTGATCATCTGGGTCAAATGGTGCTGAGAGGTTGAGCAACGTGCAAACCAAGGCTGACAAATTTATTTGCCAAGATTAAGGGCAACCTTGAAAGAATGACATCAGACCAGTAATGGGGACAACAATCTGACTGCAGGGTTTGAGGAGAGAATGGGAAATGAGGAAGGAGAGTCAGTAAGAATAGACCATCTTTCAAGGAGTCTTACTATAATGGAATGCAGAGTAATGGGGAGGTAGCCAGAAGGGAGTGTGAGGTAAGGAAGTTGGTGGGAATGGTCCAACAGAGAGGGAAAAACTGATGAGTGACGATGCCCTGATGCACGAGACAGGATAAGCGAAGAAGCAAAATCCTTGAGGAAAAAAGCAGCAACTGGATTCAGTGTCAAATCAAAAGCTGGCCTTGGACCGGATTCTGGACAGTTACTGCTTGTCCTGGGAAAGAAAGGAGAGCATATCGTGACAGAGACAGGCAGTGTGGTAGATTCGGTGTTGCAGAATGAAGTGGAGTTGCCTTTATTTTATCCAAAAATACTTTTCTACCATCCCAAGTGAGTATGGAGGAAGAAGTGCTGGAAGTTTGAGGAGAAAGGAGAATATATATAATCTTATAAAACAGTGGGAAAGCGAATAGACTAAGGATAGGTAGTAGAACTGTTGGCAATACTAAGACCCATGTTTTAAGTTTCAGGGTAACAACTTCTAAATGAGTCCCATCAGCAAGACCAAATGGTCCCCACTCTGCTTTCTCCCACTGTTCAGGTAGGCAGAGAGTTGAATGCGGGGTACGGCCACACAGCGATGGGGGAGGGAAAGGTGGAAAGAGAAGCTGAGTGTCTATTAACGAGGGGTTATCTGGATGGACCAAGAACTCACAAAGCTCACAGAATCCAGATCAAATTAACCTCTCATCAACTAAGTATATTCAAGTGTATATTTATTGATATATAAAGATTAACTATAGAGAAGATCAAAATAGAATAATTTTAAAGATGAGGAAAATAGAAGAAGATTCCCAAGACATGCTACTGGGGTCAAAGGTGGACACTTACGTTAAAGTCTATCTACTATCAGACGCTTAATCTCATTCTGCTGATAGCCGTGCACTTATTAATTCTAAACTTACAATAAACGAGGGTACTTCATAGCAAGTTTTTCTTTAAGTAAAATTAGTATTTGATCTCTAATATATTAGATTAAAAATAGAATCTGCCAAGAAATTAAGCTATTCCTTACATTAGTCAATAGAGTACCTATAACAAATGAAACAGGAGCCTATCGCAGAATGAATTCCTCAAATAATACTTGAGAATATCTTACTAGCTCCTCATTATTTCCAAACATGTCACCTGTGTGCTATATCAACATATCATATCTTAGCCCAGCACCTGCCACCAAGCTCCTGGCAGCTGCGATAATCACTCCTAATTACTACACAGCAGACATGAAGACTCAACACTCTTCCTGTCTTCAGGGAACTCGAGCCTCATAGGAGAGACAGAAAAGTTAGCAGATAGCTCACGGTGCACAGGAAGTATATACTGTATGATGATACATTCCAGTGCAATGGGAGCCTTGAAAGGATGCCTAGCCTAGCAAGAATTGGTGGCAGGGAGGTGTGCAGAGGGAGGAAGGTTTCGTTTTCACGAAGTAAGTGCCTGTAGGAGGACAAGTCAGCCTTAGCCATGTGAGTAATGCGTGTGCTAGGCAGAGACAGCGTGAGCCATGGCAGGATACAATGAAAGGGCACGTACCTCACAGCTAAACCTCTCTGTGATGGAGTCAGTTCCTCATCCTTTCGAAACATCCCTGAGAAACAAAAATAGGTACTTTCATCAATTATCATTTCTCCCAAGAATGGTGTTATTTTCCCATTCACACTTTCATCACTTTCCTTATTTCAAATTCATGCATAATTATCCCACTTCTGGTATAACTGTTCGGTATAATTCTTCCCTTTCTTTCTCACTGCAACACAGGCTCAATCTTGCAAGAGGACTATTGTATAATCTAACACGTCTAGCCCTGTATAAGATAAATAACAGACATCAGAGAACTAATTTGACCCTTCTCTAAAGGAAGTTAAGTGAAAAAGTTCCCCGTGGGGCCAGCCCGGTGGTGCAGTGGTTAAGTGCGCACGTTCCACTTCGTCAGCCTGGGGTTCGCCGGTTTGGATGCCGGGTGCGGACATGGCACCGCTTGTCAGAGCCAGGCGTCTCACATATAAAGTAGAGGAAGATGGGCATGGATGTTAGCTCAGGGCCAGTCTTCCTCAGCAAAAAGAGGAGAATTGGCAGCAGATGTTAGCTCAGGGCTAATCTTCCTCAAAAAAAGTTCCCCAATGCTAGCACATTTAATAGTAAATGCTGTAACTTTCCAAAAGGAGAATTAGAATTTCCTACTTTGGATCATTTAAATAACTAACATTAGTACTATGGACTAGAAGCTCAACATAAAGCAAGAAATTATTTCCTGACTCCTACATGACTCTAGTGAATGAAAACCAAACTCAAATATACCATCTTCATCCATTTCTTTACCTTTTCTCCCCCAAACAGTAGGATATTATTTATGATTACACATCAACTTACTACATCCTAAACCACATCAACTTACTCGATCCTAAACCCAGTTTAAAGAGCGAAGGAGGACTAAATTAAGATGCAAACAACACATTTAAAGCATATTTTTAGGTCTTCCCTAGCAGATGGCACAGGATGGGTAATATTCACAGTGGGGCTAAAAACCCACCTAAAATGGTCCCTAGGCTACTACAGATGTCTGTTCTAACAGGCGCTCCTTCAGTCTGAAGAAATCAGAGCCTAATTCTTAGGACTCAGAGTGCTGACCGTTCCCGTCAGCAATTCCTATGGCAAGGCGTCCACTCACTGCAGATATAAAATATGAATATATAATATAAACGTTTATCCTAAAAACATACGGAAGTGTATGTAAGGGAGAAGGAGCAGGAGGAAAGACATTCAAGTTTTAATAAAAACACAGCACAGAGATGAAGCAGGGGTTAATAAAACTTGATTTAGACCAAATGTCTATTTCCTTTGTATTTTAAATTGCCACTAATGTGGGTCATACGACTGAATCACACTATTTTATGTTGTTTTTGTCACTGAATTGAATGAAAAATTAAGATAAGACGCTGAAAAAAGCCAGACACACTTTAACAATGCTAAGCAGAGTTAAATATTTCCCCCGTCTTACCTCCATCCCTACCTCCTTCTAATAGAGTAGAAAGTTACGGTAATATCTCAAGCAAAGGATTGTTTGAACAGGATTTCTTTCAGCAATGAAAAGTTAACTTCTAAATTCTTACCATCATGGATTTCATAAGCCAGACTAGTGATCTTCTGGGTAATTATCATCATTGGGCTGTGACAAAATAAAAAATAAATATTTTAAAAGAATAAATTTAAATTTAAAATAATACTTAGGATGTATGAAAAAGAGTTTATTCTGCTTATAAAACTACAAAATCTTTAAATTTTTTAACACGAAAGAAAAACACCGAGTGACACCACTGCTGTGTTTGGGGAAGGCACAGGAGATAAGCATCCGGGCCCTCTTTCTTGCTTTATAAAAGCAGAAGAAAAAGGCTCCTCCTCTGAAAGAAACCACCTGTGGGCAGTAGCTCAGCCCGACTCCCCGCTTCACGCTCTGCAACATGCGGCCAGACGTCAAGGACCACGGGGGCATCAGACTCGGCTGCTGCCCAATTTTGACTCAACACCTTTCAACAAACCATGTTGCCTTTTGCCTCAGGGCTGAACTCACAGTGGAGAAGTAAGCTGCCTGGGAAATGGGCAACGGGTAGGAAGTTAAGGGAGTTTGGATGAGAAACGTGGAACAAAAGAGGAGGAGGGAAACGGGGGAAAAAGAGAGAGGATGAGGTCCGCATCCCTGTTCCAGCAGCCAGGCACCAGGGTTAATGGCCTGTGGAGCCGCCCTAGAGACAACCACAGAAAGCATGCAAATCATGCACACACTAAAGCCAAGAGGACTTCAAGATCATGTCACCAGTGAGAAGATGGCAATGTTTTTTCCATATTTTCTAACCTCTAATTGAATAGATAACTTAGAAAGGGGAAAACTAAATAAATCCACTAAAAAAACCACCAGGATACACTTTTATCCTTTAACTATTACATTAGCTTTCAGACATCAGTATTAAAGAACAATCAGCCATAAGTTTTTTATTCATATTTTTAGAATTTCGATAAACCAGGAAATGGCGTTTCACCTACAGGTAGAATGAGAGCTCTCTCTGCTGGGAGTACATTCACCCTCGCTACACAGCCCAGGGAAGGGCTTCGGGAAGGCCAGTCATGCAACTAGGGAGCGGCAGGAGGCGGTTCAGACCCCACCAGGTCTAGCCCGGCCCTGCACTCTCCCACTGTCCCCGCTGCTCAGAGCACGAGGTGGTCAGTGTCAACTGACACCTTCAGCAAAACAGCAGCATCCTTAAACACACGAGAAAAGAGACGATTTCTCACAATGTCAGCAACGCCATCAAGGGCTTGTTTTAAAGGTTGCTAGCACTCGCAATGAGATGCACAGACCTGGGCCCTCAAGAATTTACGCCTCATTCTCATTACCTAACCGGCAAGACCTCATAAAAAAAACTGTCACACTGCTCTCAAACTCAAAGCACGGCATGGGGGAGACTCCTCCCAGGTTCCCTTAACAGTCAGTTCTTACATGCACACCACTCGCTCTCAGGAGATTATTCCCGAGGCAGCCTATTCCCCAGGGTGCTTTGAACATGCAGCTGCCAGTTTAGCTTTGCAAGATATTTTACATGCCTTTGAGGATTATAAAAATGCCTTATGATTTCCATTTCCTGGGGGTAAAAATCATTTTTCTCACCCTGCCTAATTCTCTTCATAGTTTAGCTCACCAATGAATTACAAAATACCCTTCGGTTCTACATTCTAATTCCCATGCCACCTTAAAACATGAAAAAAAAAAAACCTGATAAAATAACTATTAAATTTATTTTATCAACTCAGAGGCATGCTAAATTGTTAGGTACATAAATATATATAAAATATTCCCAAAATGCAAATCTGTGCTTTTTGAGCACATGCTCTGAGCGCCCAGTGGTGCCCGGCAGCCCCGTACAATTTCTATTCTATCAGGCGTGTAGCATGCACGATCTCTCAGGAAAGGAAGCTGGGCTGGGGGAGTAGGTGGTGTAAGGCTGTCCCGTGGTTCCCAGAACGACGCTCCCTGATAGAGATGGAAGAAGGCAGGGAGCAGATGTGAATGCTCCAGACCCTTTCCGAATGTTGCTCCCTCCACTTAGACTACTCTGCCTGGAGCTGCTTCTAAGGATAGCTCCTTCTCCTTCCTCAAGTCTCGGCTTAAAAGTCCCTTTGTACAAAAGGCCCCTGGACAGCTCGATCTCCAGGAGCCACCTCTGCCCAAATGTGCGCAGACGGCCTTCCTTTCATCTTGGCTTCCTGTTCGTTCCCTTCAAAGTATTGTCATATTTGTGGGTGTTTCATTTATCAAATTACAGTGGTGTTTTAAAATTGAGGAACTAACAGTCTTTTTCTGCCAAATCTCCAGCACAAGATATGTGCTAAATAAATATTTTTTAAAAACCAAATGAACAAAATTCTAAGTATCCAGTCAAGCTCTATTACTCTTTCTGTAGGTTGATTATGCTCCCTCCCACCTGTCTATTCTCATCTGTGCTTGAAAGCATTTACCATACTGTTGTGCAATTATCCGTTTACTTTTCTGTCACCACAAAAGTCCTGAGCTACTCAACAGCAGGAACACTGCTTTATTTATCTCTGCACCATCGATACCTAGCATATATATGACTAATTTGCAAAAATGTCTCATTATCTTTTGTTTCCTTTACTGATGATCATTAGACCCAAATATTCCCTTTGGTTATAAATGGGCAACAATTCCACTGCTTCTGGTCCAACCTGTCTTGGGGTAGGGTCAGGGGGTGGCAGATGTGAGAGTAAAATTACAGAAGAAAAAATTATTATGGAGTGATAATGAAGGAGTGTGTTTTGAATAAAAGTAAGAAAATATAGAGGAAAAGTCCAGAAAGGGATGAACAGATTAAAGAGAGCTCAGAAAAGTAAACCAGAGGGGAAAACGGACAGATGAGTCCAACACTGGCACGTGCATGACCGGGAGACAGAACAGAGTGATAAGGAAAGAGGACCAACCTCACCCCATTACAGCAGAACCCACTGTGCAGAGAAAACACTTCTAAATGAAAATAATTCCACTGCTCACATAGAGATTAAGTGCAGTGGGTGTTCTTAACAGTGCGTAAATACCTGTTTGGGTGACAACTAGAGTGACTTACATGATTATTTCCCTCACATCTTTATTGACATTTTAACTACCTGTTGACTTCGCATTTTAGTGGAGCCTTCAATACCTAATCACCTCCTGACAGGACCCTCAAAGACCCTCCTGTTTCCCTCAGGTGGAGGCTGGGCGATGGAAGAGGGAGGGGAGCAGACGGCTTCAGAACCTCCGCCCAGGAAGGTCAGGGCCTGGGACGCAGCCACTGCAGCTCCTATAGGACAACACCCTATTCAGATGGAACAACGGACACTTTCTCCTACATACTCTGCTAGGAATGCGGGAAGAAATGAAACCTAACTGTTCGAAATAAATACTTCAGCTAACGAAACAGTTTGAGGTAATATAAAAAAATATCTCTCTGATACAAAGAACTAAAAATTCTAGACTTCTTGAAATAAAAAAAAGGATGCAAAAGTTAGAAAGTCTATTTACATGCATTTTTTTCTCTACAAAGAATGAGAATAGTAGGATTTAGTTCTATCACACAGTAAAACTCAACTATAGTTAAACATTATAGAGAATGAATGCTAAAAAAAAGAACAATCATTTTCTTGATTGTTCCATTATCTGCAGGAGACTGCTAACCTCTAACGATACCTGTATATTAACGCAACACAGCAAATACAAGCACCTACAAGGTCAAAGGTCAGTTGCCGCAGGGTGCAAGTAGCCTAACAGCAGCAGCAAACTGCTAATTCTCTATTCTCAGTCATCTCTAAGCACACAGGCGCTCTTCCAGCCACAAACAACCAGACCCACCGTGCGCCTAACGCACCTAATGCCAAATGAATAAGCAGTGAGAGACACAGAAAAGGCCACTGGTCTCTGAGCCATCCAGTCATTCATTCATTTTACTCCCTCATTCAGAAAACAAGTATCTGATAACCACCTACGATGCACCAGGTGCTGGAGATATAGCCATGAACAAGACAGAGTTCTCACTGTCATGGAAAGTACATTGTATCGGAGAGAGAGACAACGAACGCATTGACAGGTAAATATATGGTACTCCATATGTTGCTAAGTGCTGAGCAGAAGAATGAAGCAGCGTAAGGGGAGAGGGAGCGCCAGGATCCAGGTGAGAATTGGCCTCACCCAGAAGGTGACATTTAAACAGAGAACTTAAGTCAGAGAGCAAGCCATGTGGAGGTCTGGGGTAAGAACGTTCCAGGAAGAGAGAGAAGCAAGTTCGACAGCCCTCAGGTAGAAGTATGACTGATGTGTTGGAAGACTGGTAAGGAGGCTGATGTAACTGAAGCAGGCGAGTAAGGCAGACAGGAAGAGGAGCTGCAGACAGACAGGCAGCAGGAGGTCAGATCTGCCAGGCTTTTGTAGGGTGCTGCAAGGACACGGGAGGGTTCGAGGCAGAGAAGTGACTTGGTTTTAAGTGGACGTGTGCTGGCTGTGTTGAAAAACCTGTGGGGTGCCGGGGGTGGGATAAACAGGCAGGTGAGGATGGCGGCTCAGACGGGGTGACAGCAGCAGTGGTCTGAAGTGGATTCTAGCTGTCTTCTGAAGGTAAAGACAACACGACTGATGACGATTTGATAACGGATTCGATGCAGGGCTTGAGACCTGATGCCATCATGGTTTTTGACTGGAGCAACTAACTAGAAGGATGGAGCTGACTGAGAGGAACGCAGGAGGAACAGGGAAGGGAAATCGGAAATTGTTTTAAGCATGTTCAGTGTGAGACACCTATTAGATAACTGAGGGGAGACTGGCGAACAGGCAGCTGGACACGGGAGGCAGAAAACTCAGCCTTAATCCTGACCATACTACCCACCAATTGTGGAAGACTGTGAAGCTATTTAACTTTTCTAAAAAAAAATCATCTGATGCTGCAGCTATCTGTCTATAAAATGGGGATATCTATAAAATGGGATAATAATGCCACTGTGTGGATTAAATAAAATATGACAAATACTGGAACAGTATCTGAGACACAAAAGACGTTGGATAACCCTTCATTTAATAAATACTGAATTGCTGCCAAGTATAAGGCACTGAAAGTATACAATAATTAATTGTAATGTGCTGTCTCTGAAGAAGCTTTCTCTCTAAAATAGGAGATAAACAGATATGTGAATAACTATATAAAAAGTGTTAAGCAGGGCTGGCCGGGTGGCACAGCAATTAAGTTCACATGCTCTGCTTCAGTGGCCCCCCGGTTCACCGGTTCGGATCCCGGGCATGGACCTACATGCTGCTTATGAAGCCATGCTGGAGCAGGTGCCCCACATATAAAGTAGAGGAAGATGAGCATAGATGTTAGCTCAGGGCCAATTTTCCTCAAAAAACAAAACAAAAAAAAGTGTTAAGAGCCAAATGAGATATTTGCAGAACTGTGTAGAGAGATGAGAGAGAACTTCAAACTGAGAAAATTGGGGGGAAAACACCTCAAACAGGAGTCAGTTCATCTGGGCCTTTAGGATTAAGGAGGTTTGGATATGCAGATAAGGTTGAGAAGGGTGTTCCAAGCAGAGAGAATAAGATGACCAAAAGTATAAAGATAGGAAAGCAGTTACTTCCAGCTCTAGCATCAGACGGAAGAAGGAAGAATGGGGGAGGCAGGGTGAGGGGCGAGGGCAGGCATGCCAGGGAGGGCTCTGAGGGCCAGGTATCAACGTCACAGATCTGATAAATATCATTATACCACACCACTTTGTGAACAGACATAAAAGCAGGGAAAGGCTCAGGTAGGGTGGGGAACAGACAAGTAAAAACCGCATGACAGATCCATGCCTGTTTACTCTTGGTAACTTGAACTACATTAGCAGCTGCTGGACAGAATGTTCCTCGTGACCAAATGCCAGGAGACACTCCCACAGGATGAAACAGGATAAATGGAACACTAAGGTTTAGCAGGTTGAATAATTTACAGCAACCCTATTCACAACATAGTTACTGGGCGCAATATGAGAGAAGGATAATAAAGAATAGCCAAGGGCCTCCTATGACTCAGTTTATAGAGTACAAAGAGATGTCTAAACTTAGACTCTCGACTTGAACAAGGCTTTCTCCAAGGAGTGATGAGCAAGAAGTGTTACACCAAATAGCTTATCACTTCTTATGCTGGACAGGACTTTCTCCTACAGAAGTACTTGGCACCTAGCAAAACGGCCAGCACGGGCTCCAGATATCTTAGCTGAATGAACATGTAGGAGTAACCAGTGGTTAAATATTCACTGAGCATCTGATACTACCTGGTTAGCTCTAAAATATATTCTTGATTTGAATGAAGAATTATTTCACATATATCTTTTTGGTGGGTGCATGAAGCTATCCCTTCAGCAGCATAAAAATCCATACATTCCAATCAGAACGTACTACCTTCCTGCCAAACCATGTGTCTGGCTTCCATCTACAGGTGATTTACCTGCATGAGAGGCAGGCATTTACCTTTCTTTTTTCTGTCCCAATACCATTTACTGAGAGGGGCTTTCCTCACTGACCTGTAATCTCACCATTCCTATTCTGTACATTTATTTCTCAGACCCGTGGGTCTGCTTCTCTTCCCTGGCTTCCTTGGTTTGTTTATTCCTCTGTCGGTCATGCTATTTTAATGACTGCTGCTTTTCAAACCGTAGTAGGTTTTTATAGCAAATTTACCACTCTCAAGCACTTATTCTAGAGAAATTTTTCAATCAATTTGTCTAATTTCCCTCAAAACCCCAACATGAACTGCATTACCCCTACAGAGTAAGAGGAATTAACATCTTTACAATACTGAATTTTACTATCTGAATAAACAAGATATTTCTCCAGTTAGTCTTCTTTTATATCCTAAAGTTATATAGTTTTCTATACAGAGGTCCTGTACATTTCTTTTTACACATATACACATAATACACAGATATTTCATAGTTTTTATGGCTTTTGAAACGAGGATCCTTTTTCTATTATATTTTCTAACTGGGTATTGCTGATACCAATGGAGGCTATTTCATAATACTTGTCTTGTGTTTATTTTCTGAGGCTAACATGAAAAAGCTAATAACTTCAGTAGCTTGTCCATCTTTCTGCAGAAAGAAACTGCTATTAAGAAGTGAGTCCCTTTTATCTAACCAACATCTTAAATGTATCTTGAACTTAGTTATACACACACACACACACACATACACACACAATGTCAGTTTTCCACGCCTCGTGCAAGTAAGACCACCCCATTTAGAAGAGTGCCCACATCTCCTCAGCAAGAGCCGGGCTTCACTTCCTGTGCTTCTAGCTTCAGGGCAACAGGACAGCTTAGCATAAAGGATGGGTCACTTCATCCAATTCTACCTTCCTCAGACACCCAACATTTCGAATGGCTACCGTATTTACCCTAATTAGGATCGAGTCAGGATCTTTTCCATTCCTGTGTTACACACACTCAAAGCTTCCAAAGGCCTAAATATTTCATTGAGGGGAGAGCCTGCCTCTAGATGGCTTCTTTTTTCTCCTGTGTCCATTAAAAAAAAGCAAAAAGAGTCCTTCAACTTAGTTCTGCCAGGATGGTCTCCTTCAGCCAATTTGTCTCTATATACTCTTTATCAGTTCACTGATAATGGTCAAACGTTTTCTCCTATGGATAAAATGGTCAAATGTTTTATCCAATGGATAAAAATTACACATTAAACTGGGAGTTTTATATCAGGTTGTCCGTTTTTAAAATACTACGTTGTTTTTCTTCTACATAAATATTTAAATAAAATTTAAATATCAGCAAAATACTTAAAGCCATGTCACAAAAAACTGTTTTTGAACATGCATTTTGCTCTTAATGTAAACTATCCTCTAATCTGTGGGCCATGTAACCAGTCTTTTCCGTGTGAGCAGAATGTGAGCAGAGGTGGTGAGGAGAAATGCGCTCTCTTTGCTCACACTCAACACCCGCTCCCATCAACTTATCAGGAAGATTCCAGCGATGCTGAAGGAGGTGGAGTCACAAGACAGAAGGAGCCTGGCTCCCTGAATGATGGTCAGAGCAGAGTCTCCCGCCTCAGTGCACTATACCATGAATGAGAAATAAACTTTTATTAAAGCCATTGAAATTAAGTTGCTGTTTTAACAGTAGTTAGCCATCCCTAGCCAGAGAGTAACAAGAGTTTAGAACAGCAGATAAGGGAAATAAAAAAGGTAATGATGAAGATCAAACCAGAGGGGTTACAAGGATCCAGCAAATACTGCATCACACAGATTTGGTACTCATACCAGTTCATATTAGTAAATTCAATTTAGCTATGTTAAATTACTTTTTAAATCTGGTGGTTTAAAAATATAAGCAGCACAATATTTTTTAATGAAATACTATGTGAAATCCCAAAATATACATGAGAAATGTAGGACAGATGTGAGTTGAAGATTGGAGACTAGACCCTCGCCTGCTTAGCACCTCTGGTATTTGCCTATGACTCCAGAAGTCAATTTGAAAATTTGTGACTTTACAACATTGTAACATTTAGTTGCTAATATTAATATTTCTGTTAGCAACATGCACAAGGTGAATTAGTCACGAGTATTCTTTTTGTTTCTACTTTATACTAAATGCTTAATTTAGTTCTCATTTATTATAACGCAAGTATTCAAAGCTATGAATTTATCTCTTAGTACAGCTTTGCCCACATTGCTCAGGTTTTTCTATATTGTGTCTGTTTTTTCCCCATTTTTCTCGCTATATTTTCTACTTTCTTTTTTACTGAAGTATTAGTATTGACTCAATAAGTATTTATTTAATGCCACTATGTGCTAAGCACTAAGGATACTAAGACGAACAAGACCAGTGTGGTCCCTGTTCTCAGGAAGATTGAATTTTCTAAGTGATTTTGATTCTTTTAAACTTACAGAACTAGTTCCTGCTTTCATTATACTATGATGACAACATGCAACCTGGGTTACTTCTTCAAGTTCACTAAGATTTACACAGTGGCCCAATATATTTATTGATTCTGCTGATTAGCTCTTTTTCTTCAAGAATTCCTTATATGTATAAGGTAGATTGCCATCCTCTGTCTTCCTTTTCTGAATTCCAGGTGCATTTCTCAATTCTATTCAATAAATTGTTAATTTGACTAACTATATTTTTTAGTGTATTTAATCAGTTTTGTTTTGGTTTGGTTTGGTTTGTTGTTTTGGATGCAATCTCCTTTCATCCAAGCCTATTTTTTAAGCCTGTTTAATAAAAGTAAAATCTACTTTAATCTCATTAAGGAGAAAAAGATATTTCATCTTCTAAAATTATCTCGTCTCATACCAGTGATTTTTCTCTAAGCTCACAGAACTTTGGTCCATTTCTACGGTTGAAGAATTTTTTTTATAGATGTCATGATTTGTTTTGTATTATTTTTTCTACTTTACTTATCCTTACATTGGATTTATTGGTCATTATTTATCCTGTCCCAATGAGTGGATTGATTTAAAAGCAGGTTTTCTGTATCTTGTTCAACAGAGAAAGCTGTCAGGCTTGACATAAAGAATAGAGAGGTTTATTTTCAACTTCCTGACCTGGTATCCAGGTGTTAGCAGATGTCCCTCTATAAAGACGGTGAGCAAGTTAGTTCTTAAAGACCTGGACTGCATTTATCTCATAACAGATATTCAATCAGTTTTGTTACAGAACAAAGAGACCCATTCAGTACCAGGGAAGGACTAAATCCCCTTTGAAGGAACAAAAGCCAGAAGTTATTTCCATTACTCAGTTGAATACTACATATGAAAATGTATAGCATTCCACAGAAGTGAAACGCATAGGAGTCAAGTAAATGCTCAAGTGTCTTCTCCAGGAAATTCAGATTGACCAAGCTAGTCCAAAGACCTGTGGTCAAAAGAAAGCCCCATGTGGTGCTAAGAAGCAAGAACCAGTGATCAGATCTTATACAGAAGCTGGTGAGTGACAGTACAAGAGGAACTCAGAACAACAAAGAAAGGGCAGCAAGGACGCAGGCTCAAGGGGGGCTGATCTGCAATACTTACAAATGACTGCAGACATTTCTATCCGAATTAGGAAACGCTTTCAGTATCAGAATGACATATAACAAATTTAACTGCTATCTATTTAGAAATTTTATATAAGTCAATTTAAAAGCACAGGTTATTTTTGCAATTTATAGAGCACTATAAAAGACCACTTCACAAGAAGAAAAATTCTAGTCATAAAATTTTCAGCTAAGATAGCTTTTCATTTGAACTATTAAATGCAACTATATTTTGTCCCTTAACCAACATGTTAGAATAGATAAAACATGCTACTGAATCAAAGTGTTAATCTTACCCTGAGAAATCAGCAGAATATTGTCCATAATCAAAGATGTAGACTCTCGTAATTTGGCACACTGTGAGGTATCCCAAAGCAAACAGAAAACAGTACCTGGAAAACAAAAGTAAGCCAGATTAGTGAAAATAAAAGATCCATTTTGTTAAAGAATACATTTTGAATTCCTTTATTAACTATATGGTATGGTTTGAAAATTATTACTAGATCCACTCCACAAATAGCTTTCTTCAATAAATTATAAAAACTTTTTTCTAGTATCTGCCTCAGTTTGCTTGAATTTTGTACCATCTTTGATGGCAAATGCATTTCATTACTGCCTTTACTCATTTTTTCCTTATGAAAGACCTCCATACACCTTATATACCTGAAAGTCATGCTCACAAGCAAAAAACTGTAAATATTGGTATTTATTGTATATATTCTTCCTTTCTAGAAAGCAAAATTTAGCACAAAAATATTGGTTAAAATATACATTAAACAAATTCTTAATAGGATTTTAAAATCTTGTCCTCAATAGTCTAAAATCATACATCCTTAGTGTGGATCACGTAGCATTTACTCACGTTTTATAGGCATGGACATTTAGTGATTTTCACAATTTTAAGATGCTTGTGACAGAGTTACAATAATTAAAAATATACTATGGGGAAAAGAACTTACATATCAATAGAACAGAAACCCAGAATCAGATTCTAGAACACATAACCTTGCATAAAACGACGGCTGCAACGCAAACTAGAGGGAATGGATGGATGATCACGTAATTAGTTGAACAATTTCGGTGGGGAAGGGAGCCATCCCTTCATCTAAACAGTTCTAGGTGGATTAAAGAATTATATATACAATATAAAAAAAAAACACATAGCAGCTATGAATAAATATTGAAATATTCTCAAACTGGGGAAGGACTTTCTAAACATATATAGTATAGAAGAAATCAATCGTTAAAAAAAACCCAATATATTTGGCTAAGTTAAAAATCTTAAATTTCTCATGTAGACAATTCAGGTCGTTTTATGAAAGAGTTCTTTCAAACTTTAGACAAATAGGTAATTCTGATCTACTTGAATTACTCCTGAGCAAAGAAAAAGGGAGGAAAGCGTCCTAATTCAAATACTTTACAAAGTTATTATATTCTTGATAGCTATACCTGATAAAGTAGGACATATGCATACTCACACACAAAGTGCTGACAAATCCAACTTAAAATGATTTCTAAAAGTATGTGGCAAATTGTATTTTCCAAAGATGGCTGCAACAATATCTCCCAGTTCATACGCTCTTCTGCTCCCTCTTGAAGAGGAACAGTCTCCTTCTCTATCCACTTCGAATCCGAGCTGGCCCTTCACCTGCACTGACCAGCGGGTTACGGCAGGAGTAACACTTTGCTAGTTCCAGGCACAGCCCATAATTAGCCTGGCGGTTTCTACTTCTTGCCTTTTGGAAGCTGGTTGTCAGAAAAGAAGCGTGACTATCCTGAGACCACCCCATGGAGAGGGTCTGCAGGATGAGATACAAAGTGGCAGGGAGCAGGGAGGGAGGGGGAGAGAGCAGCGAGGAGGGAGAAGGAGCGCCCAGTTGAAAGAAGTGTGAGTGAAAACACTGATGTCAGATGAAAAAGACATATCTATCTAGTTGAAGCTTTCCTGGATTCCCGACCTATAAAATCATAAGCAAAATAATATAACAATTTGTTTTAAGCCACTAGGTTTTGATGTAGTGACATAACCAGAAAAGAAGCTGGTAAGTGAAAATAGGGTGCTACCATAACAAAAACCTAAAACACACAGTGGCTTTAGGACTGGGTGGCAGGCAGAAGCAGAAGAGGTCTTGTGGACATTGCTAGTGAAGTCTGAAGGGCAGTAAAGACATTCTAATTGGAGGCTACAGAAAGGCAACTCATGTTACACAGGGGCAGAAACTGGGTAATACTGTTTTCTACCATAACATGGAAAATAGAAAATATACCTAATAATAAGTGCCAAGAGGTTTCCTTTAGGTACACATAACAAGGTATGGATAGAGGGAGATGAACTAAAAAAATAAAAAGGGTTCAGTTTTTGAGCAGAATTTAGGAACAATAGAAAGGGTTCAGGACAGTCTTTCTAGGCGGCAAAATATTCTCTCTTTTTTTAAAGACTGGTCCTGAGCTAACATCTGTTGCCAATCTTTTTGTTTTTTCCTCTTCTCCCCAAAGCTCCGCAGTACATAGTTGTGTATTCTAGTTGTAGGTCCTTCTAGTTCTGCTATGAGGGATGCCGCCTCAGCACGGCTTGAGGAGCGGTGCTATGTCTGCGCCCAGGATCCAAACCGGTAAAACCCTGGGCCACTGAAGCAGAACTTAACCACCTGCCATGGGGTCAGCCCCCAGCAGAATATTCTTAAAGAAGTCAAGGTAAAGAGAAGTCAAGGGTACTCTCTCATGACACCTCAGAAAGTTTTAAGGGCACAGCTTTATAGAATCTCTGAGGAAAAAAAAAAAAAGAGTTTCTAAGAATCTTAAGCGTATGCCTCTTAGACTCTCTGCTAGACAAGGACGTTTTTAAAGAATCCCGATGGTGTTACCCTGCAGCACTTTCAGACCAGTGCAAAAAGGGGACTGTTGAAAAGAGATCCGTGGGTGTAGCTTCCGTCTAATGCAGGAGGATTATAGTTAGATACACAGGAAGCCCACATTGTTTTTTAAAGGAGTTATATGAGATTGGATTGAAAGGGAGAAATGGTTCAAAATGAAAAGAGAGCCTTAGATTCACAACTATCTACTGGTAGGTAGCAGGCTAAGAAAGCTGTTCAACCGCAAAATCTGGTTATTTCTCACGAAAAAGGAAGGTGTGGAGTCAAGAGCCCAGAGGGTGAAGGCAAGAGCCACAGAGAACCACTCACAGGGACTGGGTCTGGGCCCTAATCAAGGAACTGATGACACATGTCTGTCTGGATTTCACAACTGCTGTGGGGCAGGGATTGCTATGTGACTTCCATTCCCCTCCTTTTTTAACAGAAGTGTCTACTACAGTTATCCTATCACTGTTCACCCTTGTATATCAGGTATTAGAGAGGCCAAAAATTTGCCCCTTTAGTTTACTGGTCCTCAGATGGAGAAAAACTGTACTTGAGGAACCACACCCAAGAAGCCTCATCCATACTAATGACAAGATAGAGATCTTGAGCTCGCTGCCATAACAAGATGAGACTTTGGGGATCTTGGGAAGGAAGTGAATGTATTTTTTATGCAGGATTTATGTGAATTGTAGGGACCAGAGGACAGACTATCTCCAAAGATCACTGCCCCCAACAACAATCCTCCCTGTTGCACACGTAGATCTGCATATCAAGAGTTGGAATACAATTCTCCTTCCCTTGAATCTGGGCTGGACTTCACAACTTGGTTTACCAAGAGAATACAATGGAAATGACTTCCAGAAACTTCAAGGCTAGGTCATAAGAAGTCTTGCTGTGTCCTCCAAGGTTTCTTGGAATGCTTGTCCTTAGCATGCTTTCTCTGAGCCCAGCCCACATGAAGAGGCAACACGTAAGTGCTCCCGTCAACAATCCCAGCTGATCTCCAGCCAACAGCCAACATCGACTCTAGCTGTAGAAGGGAACCATCCTGGATGTCAAGTAGTCAAGACTTCAAATGACTGCAGTCCTAGCCAACATTTAACAGCAACCACACGAAGATTCCAAGCGAAAATTGTCCAGCTGAGTATAGTTAACACAGAGAACCATGAAAAACAATAATAAATTGTTGTTAGGCCACTAAGTTTGGGGTGGTTCGTCATACTGCAGTAGAGAACTGAAATAATTCCTTACTAGGACTTGAGCGCACTAAAACTCATAGGAATTTAAAATACCTCACCTTGATCAAGTAAGGCTTATTTGATAAATACAAGTATGATTCAATATAGGAAGATCAGTAATACATATAATCATAATGATGAGTCAAAGGAAAAAACCAGATACATAAAAAAGCATTTAATAAAATTCAATAATGTTTCCACATAAAAAGAAAACTCTCAGTAAACTAAGGGAAAAGGATGCTTCCTTAACAACAAAAAAACCCTATCAAAATACTGAGTACTTTATTGGCCTTAAAATACTATTAATTCATGGAGGAAAGCATATGAAAGTTTTTGAGGGGGAAAGAAGAGCTATACGTGTTAGTATGGATCAACTTATCTGTAGACTTATTTTGAAAATTTAAATAACATTAAAGTCCACTCTCTTCAAACTAATCTCTAAATTTAGCATCATAATCCTAATCAAAATCTTAACAATACTTTTAGTGAAACCTGACTAGCTGATTTTCAAGGTCTTCGGGGAAAACTAAACAAACACGATGAGGAGGACCTGCCCTATCCTACAAAGAATATGCCATGGTGATTTATAATGTAGTATTGTTTCAGAAATAGATCAAAAGACTGACTGAACAGAGAAGAAAGTTCAAAACTAGACCCATTGTACAAACGCAAGTTTTTGTTTATTATAAAGCTGGCATATAAAATTAGGGAGAGAAGGATGAATGAGGCAAATGAGGTTAAAAAGTTAGCTCTCCTTTCAGAAATAAAAATAGTTTCTCAGTTCACACTACACACACGTAGAAAAATCCAGTCAGATTATGACAAGATCTAAATGTCAAAAATAAGACAATAAAAAGTACTTGAATAAAATACAAAAGAATATCCTCAAAATCCTGGAATGGGAAAACCTTCATAAGCATGACAAAAATCATAAATGCCATGAAGATAAAGTCTGACATTTATTATAAAAACACTGGACATTTCTATATGACAGAAAATTAAATGAGTAACTATTTACTTACTATATATAGTAGGTTAATATCCCTAATAAACAAATTCCACAAATCAACAAGAAAAGAATTCAAGAGAAAAATGGATGAGAATATGCATGAGCAAATTATAGAATAAAAAATTCTAACAGCCAGTCCATTTGGAAAAATAAATGAGATTCAAGATAAGGAATGATAGGAAACAGTAATACCAATTCAGAAACACATATTAGAAGGATAATATTTGTCAAACATAATTGGAAAACGTTTAAAAGTAGATAACACTTTTAAGATTGGCAAAAGTTTAAAAGTAGATAAATATCCAGTTTGGGTAGGGAAAACATGCACTCTTAAACACAGTTTGTAGGGATGAAATTTTAAACAGCCTTCTTTTGGCAGGTGATTTTGCAGTGCACATCAGAATCTGTACATACTCTCTGAACTGCCAATTTCACTTTCAGGAGTCGATCTCAAAAAGTAAAAATATTCACAAACATGCACAAGGATACATACAAAGACAGTCACTAAAGCACCGTATTTAATGACAAAAATGGAAAACCAACTAAATGTCCCCAATATGGTATTAGTTCAAATAAATGGAAATAATAAAATAGACAGCCACACTACAGAATTCAGGAGCAGTGAATAAGGAGACATCTCTATGTACACACAATGAAAGTCAGCGTTAAGTGAAAAAAGTAAGGTAAGAATAGTATGTTTAAAATGTAATCCTATTTTAGGTACAAAAAAATCTATACAGACCTATATTTACATACATATGTGTTTTTATGTACATAAATATATACTGATATATCACAAAAAAAGTTCTAGAACAAAACTGTAGTAGACACTGTAGGGTTGAGGCACTCCATATGCACGTCCACCTCCATTCTCCCTAGATTCCCTCGAAGATAGAGGGCAGAGGGCTAAGCGTTCAATCTCCCAGCCTCCCCAGCGGTCAGACGCAGCATGAGACACAGCCCTCGCCTGTGAGACGCATGGAGAAGCCGGCTGAGGGTCCTGAAAAAGGTTCAGATCTGCATTGCCCCACGTGGCGACCACTTGCAGAAGTGTTCTAGATCTGGTTCATACCGGCTCAAGAAAGCTGCTAATTTTCTTTTTCTTGATTGCTTCTTTTTTTTTTTTAATTGAGTTAATGATAGGTTACAATCTTGTGAAATTTCAGTTGTACATTAATGTTTGTCATTCATGTTGTAGGTGCACCACTTCACCCTTTGTGCCCACCCCCCACCCCACCTTTCCCCTGGTATCCACTAAACTGTTCTTAGTCCATAATTTTAAATTCCCCCTATGAGTGGAGTCATACACAGATTATCCTTCTCTCGCTGGCTTATTTCACTTAACATAATTCCCTCAAGGTCCATCCATCTTATTGCAAATGGAATGATTTTGTTCTGTTTTGCAGCTGAGTAGTATTTCATTGTATATATGTACCACATCTTCTTTATCCATTCGTCTGCTGATGGGCACTTAGGTTGCTTCCATGTCTTGGCTATTGTAAATAATGCTGCAATGAACATTGGGGTGCATAGGACTTTTGGAATTGCTGACTTCAAACTCTTTGGATAGATACCCAGTAGTGGGATGGCTGGATCGTATGGTAGTTCTATTTTTAATTTTTTGAGGAATCTCTATACTGTTTTCCATAGTGGCTGCACCAGTTTGCATTCCCACCAGAAAGCTGCTAATTTTTTAAGAATTTTTGTAGGCTAGTTGTTAAATCAGCCATTATTAAAAATTAAATGATATGAACATAAAATTAAATTATATTACAAACAAAGGTATTAAATATTCAAAACTCATCACTTCCCAGTTACTTCTTACCGTTGGCTGTTTTCTGTGCTCTTGAGGTTATTCAGATCTACTAAAGCTGCGTGGTGGGATACTATATGATGCTGAGCTACGGAGCGTCTCTTCCCACGTCCACATTAAGAGACTTCAGGTCAGCAGCATTAAGTGGACCATGGTGGAATATTGACACTATGGAAATAGGCAAACACTCTGAATCTTCTTGACCCTTTAAACTAAAGCCTGTAAGACAAATCTTACCTACCGCCAGTTTCTGTAAACAACATTTTATTTGATCACCCTCATGCTCATTTGTTTACATGTGCCCATGGCTGCTTCTGCCTTATAACAGCAGAGCCGAATAGTTGCAAAAGAAACTGTACAACCCTCAAAGCCTAAAATATTTACTATCTGGTCCTTGATGGAAAAAGTTTGCTGACCTGAATTAGAATTAAAGCAATGAAGAAAAATGCTAATAATGCACATTAAACCTTAGAAAGTGTATCATGATTGTAGCCATTACATTGTGCATAGCACCCCCCCCAAAAAAGGAAATATACTTCCAGTGTTCAAAAACTCTTATTCAATTCAGAAAGAAGTGCTATTTTTTCCCTATTATCTGTAACTGAAACGCATTCCTAACTAACACCAAAGCACACAAAACTTTTGTTGTTATCTTTGAGTTAGACTGCAGGGAACGGCAATGGGGAAAGCCTTGGATTTCCCAAGTTCACATACTAGCAAGGGAAGCAGAAATGTAAGCTAATACGAAGGTGCACAATATTATTGTGAGTGCTACGGTCAATGCATGAGTTCCACTGAATGCCTCCAAAGTGGAAAATATACATGCAAATAAAATCCAGACAGACCTGACCTAAATTTAACAGCCCCATTGCTACATGTGTGACCATAATAAAGTTACTTTATTTCTGAACCCTGCTTCTCTCACTTACAAAAGCTAGATACAGGGGCTGGCCCAGTGGTGCAGTGGTTAAGTTTGCACATTCTGCTTCGGCAGCCCAGGGTCCGCCGGTTCAGATCCCGGGTGCAGACACGGCACCACTTGGCAAGCCATGCTGTGGCAGGCATCCCACCCATAAAGTAGAGGAAGATGGGCACGGATGTTAACTCAAGGCCAGTCTTCCTCAGCAAAAAGAGGAGGATTTGCAGCAGTTAGCTCAGGGCTAATCTTCCTCAAAAAAAAAAAAAAAAGAAAAGAAAAGAAAAAAGCTAGATACATAGGGATCCTGACCATTCTAATTCAATCTCTGTGATCTTGTACTCCTTGCCACTGACGGGTTTATGGGTAGGCATAAAACTTAGGTCTAATCAGTGAAACACAACAGAGCTTCGGAAAGGTTTTTCTTAAAGCCTTTTAAAACTTTTAAAGACACAAAGTATGACAATTGCTGTTGTTGTATCTGTAAGCATGGCAGCCATCTTTAGCTTATAAAAGTAGCCAGCCTAAGGACAAAGTCAGCATGCTAAGATGGCAAAATAGAAAAGTTAAACAGAACAAAAAACAGAACTTTTTGATGCCTTCATTAAGACTGAGTTGTTGAATAAACCAAAATGAGCTGCCTTGCCTCAGGACTTCTTGCTTTGAGAGGTAATCTTTCTACATGGTTTACACATTACACCACTATGAGCTGGGATTTCTGCTTTTTGCAGCCTAAAGCATCCTGATACAATTATTACTCATATCAAAATTAAATCAACAACATTTGAAGAGTTCCAGAACAGAACATTTCTTTTTTTTTTTTTTTTTTTGAGGAAAAGTAGTCTTGAGCTAACATCCACTTCTAATCCTCCTCTCTTTGCTGAGGAAGACTGGCCCTAAGCTAACATCTGTGCCCATCTTCCTCTACTTTATATGTGGGATGCCTACCACAGCATGGCTTGATAAGCGGAGCATGCAAACTTAACCACTATGCCACCAGGCTGGCCCCAGAGCAGAACATGCCTCTTCATTAAAAAACAAATGTTGAAATATTGCCTCATTTCAAAACAGAAATCACATCTAAAATATCTATTCATTTAGATATCAGATACGGAGTAGAAACTGTTCAGGGAAAAACAAAGTGCTCAGGGACCGTGGGAATTAATGAACTAGAAATGCTGAGAACTGAAAAAGAATTCTCCCCAAATGAGGAAAACAGGTAAGATAACCAAAATGTTCAAAAACCCGATGGGAATAAAGATGAAAACTAACAAACGAGCATTTGATTTAATGTGCTGAAATCAAGTTAAACCGTTCACTTCTCAAGATGCTAGCGCTCAGATGGCTTTGGTTGCAGCCCAACTTCAGGAAGGGCTTGCACAGCCGAATCTTGACTTCACTTTCCAAGACTTGGCTCGTACACCTTCTGTTGTACAGTACTCTGTGTATTTTTAAAGTTGTTTCAAGAATTATATGGAAATGCAGAGACTACAGATTAGCCAACAATGTTTGAAAGAGAAGAGCAAAGTTCGAGATTTCAAGACTACCTGATTTCAAGACTGAGGAAAAGCAAACAGTCGTGGAGAATACAGACAGAAGGGGAAGGCAAAATAAGGAGAAAGTAAAGTTAGTGTTCAGATGTGCAAGCCACGTGCAAGGTTAGACACACAGACCAATGACCAGAACAGTCTAAAAACAAAGCCACACACATACGGTGAATTGCAATTCAATACAGATAAGATAGTATTTGCAATAATCAGCGCTAGGACACATGGATATACATATAGAAAAAAATTAATTTCAACCCTTATCTCATAACACACACAAAAATTAACTCAGAATGGATGACTGACCTAAGCATAAAAACTAAAACTATAAAACTTCTAGAAGAAAATGTTTACAACCTTATGGCAGGTAAAGATTCCTTAGAAAAGACACAAAAAGCTTTAAATTATAAAATAAAAAATTGACAAACTGACTTCATCAAAATTTAAAAGTTCTGTTCTTCAAAAGTCATCACTATGAAAAGGAAAACACAAGTCACCAATCAGGAGAAAACTCACAGTTCATGTACCTGACAAAGGACTTATATCCAGAATTTACAAAGAATGAATTATAAAATAATAAAATTCAAGTCAGAAGATGTGAAGAGACATGTCCCAAAAGAAGATATACAATTGGTCAATAAGCACAAGAAAAGATTCTTGACATCATGAATCATGAGAAATCTAAATTAAAATCATAATGAGATACCACTATACACCCATGAGAATGACTAAAATTGAAGACTGATAAAACCAAGTGTTGATGGGAATGTAAAGCAACTGGTACTCTCATACATTGCTAGTGAATATATAAGATGGTAGAACCACTTTGGAAAAGTTTGGCAGTTTCTTATATGATTAAACATACTTTGACCCCACGCCCCAGAAATTCCTCTCCTGTTACATAAGGGAAGAGAAAACACAGTCATGAAAAGACTTGTGCAAGAAAGTTTTAGAAGTTTTATTCATAATAGCTCAAATTTTGAAATAATCCAAATGTCCAATAATAAATAGGTGAAAGGACACACAAACTATGAAACATTCATACAATGGAAGGCTACTCAGCAGTAAAAGGAACAAACTGTTGATAAACACAATGACAGGGATGAATTCTAAAACAATTAAGCTGAGTTTAAAAAAAAGCAAGACACATAAGATTACATAGTATATAGTACCATTTATGTGAAATTCTAAAACAGGCAAAACTAACCTATAGTGACAGAAGAAGATCGTTGGTTGCACGTGACAACCAAAAGCCAGACTGATTACAAAGGGAAATGAAGGAACTTTTTAGGATGAGTGAAATGTCCTACATCTTGATTTGGGTGATAGTTACACAGGTCTATACATTTGTCCAAACTCTGTGAATTGGTGGCTTTATTTTGTTTTAGGTAAATTATACCTAAAGTTGATTAAAAAATATTTGGAAACAAATAATTGTACACAAATTTTACACAATCTCCTTTACAGAGTCCTTCTTTTCCTGGTGCTCCAGGGTTCGGTTTTCTTCTCCATTTACACTTAGTTCCAAGAAGATCTACCCTGTCCCATGATTTTAAATACCTACTGTACACTGATAGCTCCCAGATTCTAAATCTCCAGCCTACACATGTCTCCTAACCTCCAAACTCAAACAACCAAGAAGCTGCTTAACATCTCTACTTGGTTTCCCAATGAGCATCTCAAACTTAACATCTTCAAAATAGACATCCTGATCCCACCAAAACAACCCTTTCCCTTGTCTTTATCTTGGTAAACAGCACCATCTCTCACCCAGTTGCTTTGCCCAAAAGATTTTTGACATATCTTTATGACTCAGACCCCATATTCAAAATCTTCAAATCTATCTTCATATCTTACATCATACGTGACTCACATCCATATCCAACTCTATCTTCAAAATAAGCCCTGGCCTAATTCCCACTGGGACAGATCCAGGCCTGGACCACTGTAACAGCCTTCCTCCTCCAGACCTCCCTTCCTAGTCTACTAATAAACACAATACTCCAGAGTGCTCAAGGCTTCCCAACAGCCACCCACCACACCTAGAATAAAATCCATGTTTCTTCAAGAACTCTCGTTGCCCCAGGATTTAATTAAAAAAAAAAAAAAATTAAGTTCTTTCTCTGGTTCTACTGGATGAATGATACACATTTACATCAACTTTTATTTTGATTACAATCAAGGAAAAAAGAATTATTACAGACTGATAAAATCAGAACATTGCTGGAGCTTAGAGAAACTTGGCAACAAAGCGCCCGTCACAGTGCAGACGACAGATCACTGGAATTCCAGCAATCTGGGAGAAGGATAAGCTAGTTACCATCAGTGTTGTCTCAAGCTGGTCACGCTTTTCGATTGGTGCTATTTCTGCATTAATTAATTTGCTGAAACAGGGCTCCATTTCACTTTGAAGACAACTTTGTTCTTGTAGACAGTCAGCGTTCCATATCTGTGATTCAACCAATCACAGATCAAAACGCCTATGACGGCTGCACCTTACTGAACATGTGAGACTTTTTTTCTTGTCATTATTTCCTAAACAATACAATATAACAACTACTTACAGAGCATTTACATTGTATGAGGTATTATATGTAACCTAGAGATGGTTTACAGTATACGGGAGGATGTGGGTGCACGACATGCAAATACTAGGCCATTTTCTATGAGGGACTTGAGCATCCATGGATTTTGGTGTCCGTGGGGATCGTGGAACCAATCCCATGTGGATACTGAGGAACGACTGTAATTATTTCCTGTTAAGCCATCCCAAGTCTACTTGGTTCCTCTCCCTCTGTCTTCTTGGCACTGCTAAGTGGAAAGAGCAAAGCTGACAGAAGGTTAAGCCCAGGTTAAAGCTGCTAGTGGGTCATAAAAGCCCTTAAGTCAGGGGTCAAGTTTTATACACATTGGTGTCTGCAAACCTTCCCTCTACTGGCCACACAACCCTGCATGTTCTAAGGTATGGTGCAGTAATTTTGGAGAGAGACTCCACTCAGTTTACAAATCCCTCTAAGCAAATACTTCTCTAAAGCTACATCTCAAGCCCACGCCTCTCAAAATCAACTCCACAATTTCTGTCCACAATTACAAATGCCCATTTCTACAATAAAACATCTCAGATTAAACAGCCAAAACTACAATTCACCCAATCTAGCTAGACTTTCTATTTTTCACCTAAATAGCAATAAACATAAGCCAAGGACTAAAAATTAAATATTGACTGGGGGGGGACACACATTAGAGTTAACCCCAAAGATGGCACTAATGAGAAATATAATTTGAAAAGTACTCAATAAATAATTTACAGGATCTTAAAGACAGACTTTGCTAACAAGTAACCAGAAGAACTACACACTCACGACACTAACTAACCAGACAGACAATTTGTTAAAATACTAAATGCACATATGCAAAATTTTTTCACTAAAAATACAACAGTCATGTGAATACAAATATAATTATCAGGCATAATAAGAATTTGTCAACCCATGAGTGAACGAAATGAAGAAAACAAACTAAGAATGTTCTATTTCAGGGTATGTTTCAAAACAGGATCTTAAGTCTAATAAAATCAGGAAAGCCCTGGAATTATGACTGCTTACAAATTATTCATGTTTCCTAGTAAAAAACATTTATGGTTAATCCAGTTTGTCCATCTTCACTAAGTGGTTATTATCCAGAAGGCAAGCATAAGAATCCTTTTTCTATGCAATGGCATCTGCAAGTGCCCTAAGAACGCATGCTGTTACTCTAAAATCAGCACCCCAAAGTGAGCTCCTCTCTCCTTTCATCTCTATTTTTATGCAAGTCATACACGCACAGAGTGTCAGAGTCAAAGGGCACACACAGCTCAACATGACAGAGCCATGTGCAGCCCCGCGCTCCCCAGGCGGGAGCTCTGCTCTCCAGGGGCCGTCAGGCTGGTTCTCGGATTTACCCCTGGACTCAGCAGGACAGAGTGGGTCGATCCTCAGTAGCACCATCTTCTGCAAGCACTTCAGGTTTCAGCTCTCTTCTGACAGCTCCAGTCTTCCATCTTTGAGCTGACACCTCTGACATTTTACTACCATTTACGGGGAGCTTTAGAAGAAAGCACACATAAACGTGTGTGCTTAATCTGCCACAATTCCCTGGAAGTCCCAAACTTTAGGCTTAAAACTATTATCAAGACATTGTGTTTCTAAAATCTTTTTGATAATTCCCTGAATTTTATTCTAATGATTTAGTTATAAATTTAACAGAATTTTAATTAATGTGATGCTTAACATTTTTCATTCTTTTTACTTTGTATGCAAAAACACATTCTAAGATAAACTGTTCCTGCTAAAGTATTACAATTAATAGCTCAGTTTATCCTCAAATAACCAATAGGTGAGAAATCAACCTTCTAGCCAAGTGGGCTCCCTAAGAACCAAGTCTAAGGCCTCCTTCCACTGTCGCCCCGTTTATAAACATACCCTCCTAAAGGGACACAGCAGCCACTCTTCACATTTTAAGACCACGTGTCTCATCTTTTCCTAGAGTTGGTTTGTTAAAGATGTCACTTGGACTCAACACACGTGCCTTTTACAGAGAGAAGGGAAAGAACAGTAAGATAACTTCTCCATTTCAAGAACCTGCCATTAAGTCAGGGATGTTAGTCACAATGTCTGACAGCCAATTGTATCTAACAAAGCTGGGTTTTATAAGATTAGCTATCTAAATGCCAGTCACTCCTGTCTCAATATGTCCACAGTGTTCTGTCCGGAATATCTTTAACACATTTTGTTAAAACTGGTATCTTAGATGTCCATACCCTTCCCCAGACTGAGCTCCTCAAAGATCTCAGACATCTGAGCACCTGAGTGCCTAGCACTGAGCTTGGCAAAGAGAAGGCGCTCTGTAAAGTTCCACTGTGTGGGACAGGTGTGTGTGAGAGTGCATGGTACCAAGAAGATGAGTAAGTGGCAGAGCAGAAGTGGTGCGAAAAGATCACTACAGCCCAGAGAAGTTAAGTGAAGGCTCCAAACAGAGCAGCAGTGACACGGAGAAGGTGAGGCTTCCCAGTGGAGGTGAATGAGTAAAGCTAAGAGTCAGCATACCACGCGGTGGCCAGCATGACACCTATCCAGTAAAAACTGGGAAAAAACAACAGGAAATAAGCTTACTTGGTAAAATAGGGTTCGAAGTACTCTGAAGGACCATGAATTTCTTGAACGAGTATTTTGGCTATTCTCCAGTAGGCATTCAAAGGTTTTTGAGCAAAGAAGTAATATAATGAAATAGTTTTTAGGAGAATAATAGAGACTAATCCATATATATATGACAGAGGGTAAGAGAGAAAGTCTGGAAGTCAGAAGAACAATTAAACAGCATGAGCAAGTAAGTTCTTAGCTAAGGTGGAGGATGTGAAAGAAAGTGCTAAGGATTTCCAAGGGGAAAAAACTCTTTTCATAACATGCTTGTTATACAAACTAAGAAGAAAAAGTCAAGTATTTAAATTAGGGTGTCTCAAGACAACATAAAAGTTGGCTCTGGATAAAGGCTAGCACAGGTTGGAATGCTGGCTTGATCTCTTACTAGCCGCCTGACTTCAGACAGGCAGCTTAAACTAAGCCTCGGTCTTCTTCTCTTTCATGTTTACATGTTTTCCTAGATGATGTCATGTAATTCTAAGGCTTGAGAGCCCTTACCCTGAACACCAAGCTTGTCTGACTGCCAACCTGACATTGCCATATGAAGGTTTAACCGGCGTCTCAATCTTAACGTGGCCACAAAAGCACTCTTGACCAAGAAGGTGTTTCTCCCTCAGCTTTCCCCATGTCATAAATAACACAAGCCACCCAGCTGCTCAAGCCAGAAAAAGTTGATTCCTCCCTTTTCTTCATGCCCCACAACCAATCTTCAATCCAATCCTACTACTACTTCTACCTCTAAAACACATCCCACACCTCTCCACCTCTCTCTAGCTCCACTGCTGCCCTCCTCGTTTAAACCAACATCTTGTCTGACGTCCCTGCTGCCTACCACTCTTACTCTCCAACAATTCTGTCTACACAGAGCAACTGCAGTAAGAGTGTAACAAAATATGCCCCCCTAGTTAAAATTCCCTGGTGGGTTCCCATTGCACTTAAAACTACAATCTGGCCCCGCCCATCTCTTTGACTTCATCTCATACCACTGGCAATCTTGTTTACCAGGAACCAGCAAGACTAGATCTGTTTCTGGTCTCTGAATACACTGAACGCCCAACTCCAGAGAGCCTGGCACAGGCTCCTCCATCTGCCTGCAGTGCACTCTCTCTGGTTCCGTCAATAGCTGGCTCATTTGTTATCATTTAGTTCTCAACGCATCTAAAATAGCACCCATGATATTTCATTCATAGCATGTCCTATCACTCTCTGAAGTAACTTGCTTGTATATTTGTTTACCTGCCTAGCGTCTGTCTCCACCCATTTGAACGTTAACTCCAGGAAGACAGGCGCTTCGTGCGTCTTTTCCACTGCTACTCCCCCAACACCTAGAACAGATCACAGCACCAAGCAGGTGCTTGGATAGTTAACAAGCACTTGTTGACTGTAGCCCCACACTCCCCATTCTTAAATTGGGTTGCTTGTCTTGCTACTACTGAGTTGTAAAAGTTCTTTATATATTCCGGATACAAGTCCTGTACCAAATAGATGTTTTGCAAATATTTTCTCCCAGTGGTTTGTCTTTTCATTTTCTTAAAAGTGTCCTTTGAAGAGCCATCCTGAGTCTACTTGGTTCCTTTCCCTCTGTCTTCTTGGCAACTGCTAAGTGGAAAAAGCAAAGCTGACAGAGGGTTAAGCCCAGGTTAAAACTGGGCTTCTTTCATTCTGATGAAGTACAATTAATTGATTGTTTATAATGGACCATTTTTTAGGTGTCATATCTAAGAAGTTTTTGCCTAACCCAAAGATATAAGGAGTTCCTCCTATATTTTTTCCTGAAGTTTTACAGTTTTAGCTGCTACATTTAGGTCTAAGATACACATTTTCAGTTAATTTTTATGTGTGGTGTGAGGTAAGGGTCTAGGTTCATTTCTTCACATATCCGGTCGTCCCAGCACCATCTGTTGAGAAGACCATCCTTTCCCAACTGAATGGCCTTGGAACTTCTGTCAAAAATCAACTGACCATAAATAAAAGGATTTATTTCTAGACTATTTTGTTTCAATGACTTATATGTCTATCCTTACACCATCATCATAGCATCTTTATTATTGTACCAATTAGGATACTTTGAAACTGGATAGTGTAAATCCAACTCTGCTTTCTTTTTCAAAATTGTTTTGGTTATTCAAGGTCCTCTGTATTTTCACATAAACTTTACAATCAGCTTTTCAATTTCTATTTTAAAAAAGCCTCCTGGAATTTTTGTTAGGGATTGCATTGCATCTGTAGATCAATTGAGGGAGAACTGCCATCTTAACAATAAGAAGTCTTCCAACTGATGAATATGAAATACTTCTCCATTTAATCTTCTTTAATTTCTTTCAGCGATGTTTTATAGTTTTCAAGTGTACCTGTAGTTCTTTTACTAAATTTATTCTTTTTGATGCTACTGTCAATGGAACTGTTTTGCACTTTCATTTCTGGACTATTTGTAATATACAGAAATATAACTGATTTTGTATACTGATCTTGTATCCTGCAATTTTGCCAAACTCGTTTATTAGTTCTGGTAGTCTTTTTTTGTAGCCATCCCAGCATTTAATTTGGTTACTGTTCACAAGATATATCCTTTCCACTCTTTTACTTTCAAGCTATTTATGTCTCTTCATCTAAAGAGTGTCAGCATATGGTTAGATCTTTTTTTTAATCCAATCTATCTTTTGATTTACATTTAATGTAAATATAGACATGGTTAGATTTAAATCTGCCATTTTGCAATTTGTTTTAAATATGTCTCTGGTCTTTTCTGTTCCTCCTTTATTGCCTTTTTACTTAAAAAAAATTGGTAGTGTACTACTTTAATTCTTCTGTTGATTTTTTTCACTATATACTTTTTTGTTATTTTCTTAGTTATTGCTCTAAGGATTACAATATGAGTCTCATCACCATCTATTTCAAATTGATACTGACTTAATTCTGATAAAATACAGCAAGTTTGCTCCAATACAGCTCCATTTTCTCCTTCATTCTTTGTGCTATTATTATTATATGTATGGCATCTATATATGTTATAATCTTAATACAGTGTTATAATTATTGCTTTATATAGCCTTATGTCCTTGAAAGAAATTAAGAAAAGAGAATTTATATGTATACCATCTTTTATATTTACCCCCATATTAACCATTTCCAGAGCCTTCAATTCTTCCTGTGCATTCAAGTTACCACCTGTTACACTGCCTCTCAACCTGAAGGACTTCCTTCTGAATTTCTTGTACGGCAGAGGTCTTTGTTTATCTGGGAACGTCTTTATCTCATCTTCATTTCTGAAGGACAACTTTGCTGGATACAGAACTTATGGTTGAAAATTTTTTCTTTCAGCATTTAAGATATATCATTCCACTTCCTTCTGGCCTCCATTGTTTCTGATAAAAATTGTATTGTTCCTCTGTATGTAATGAGCTGTTTTTCTCGTTGCCTTCGAGATGTTCTCACTGTCTTTGCCTTTCAACAGTGTGACTATAATGCATCTTAGTGAAGATCTGTTTGTTTATCCTTCTTGGGATCTGCTGAGCTTCTTGGATCTTTAGTTTAATGTTTTTCATCATATTTGGGATACTGTTAGCCATTATTTCTTCAAATCCTTTTTCTGTCCCTCTCTCTCTCTACTCTCCTTTTGGAACACTCATTACTCATATGTTGGTATACTTGATGATGTCCCATAGGTCCAAGGCTGTTCTGTTTATCTTTCCTCAGTATTCTTTATATCTGTTCTATAGACTCACTAATATCTATTGCTCCATTTTTAGGTTTACTAATATTTTCTTTGGCCATCACAAATGACTAGGTAGCACATCTAGTAAATTTTTCATTTTGGTTATTTACTTTTCAACTCTAGGACTTTCATTTGGTTCTTTTTATTAGTTTCTACTTCTTCACTGATATTCCCTATTTGTTGAGTCATGGTCATCATATCTTCTTTTAATTCTTTGAACATATTTCTAATAGCTTATTTGAACTCTGGTGAACTCAATATCTGGGTCCACTTAGAGACAGTTTCAATTGACTGCTTTTTTCCCATTTCTGCTGATTTTTTTTTTTAAATTGCACGTTAAGTAATACAGTAACTCAATTTTGATTGTCTCTTTCTTGCTGAGCATTGTTGTGCTGGGTTTTTTTTTGTTTTTTAGCAAGGACTTAATCTGCTGAACCTCTCTCACTCGTGATATGTAGCAGCTGATGTGTCTGCTCAGTTTTTCAAGTTCTTGGCTTTATTTTTCAACCTTGCTCTTGTGGTCACCCCTGTATCTACATATCTCAGTGGCCAGCCAATGATTAGTCAGAGTTTGTGCTCACACACCTTCAGCCAATGAGGCTTCTGCCCTCTGTCGATCCATCTCTGTGTGGACTGGAGAGTTCATTCAACAGTCCAGCAGTATTCACGTATGCCCTAGTCTTCACTCTCCCCCAGGCCCTCTCAGGCCTCTCCTGTGCACAGATGCAGCCTCTAGTCAGCCAGGGTCATGTGGAGATCTTCCCAAGTCCCTTTATGGCTCTCTCATTTCCAGGATTGCTCTTTCAACATATGGCCTACATACTCAGGATAGAAGAGTGGGAGGCATTCTCTGTTAGCCACTGCACAGGTTGCCCTCCACTCCAAATCAAGTCAGTTGCCATCGGTATCAAAGCTTCCGTTTCATGGCCAGCCCGTACTAGTAGAATTACTTTGCCAAGGAATGAGGAAAAGAGATAACCTCAGGCAAGAACACCACAGAGTCCCACTGTTCTTACTCAAAGGTCAGCAGTTTTTAAATGAATAAATGGTTCTGAAATTGTGTTTGCTTTTGGTCAATTTCCAGCACCCTAAAATGGTTTTGACAAGTTCATCCAGTTTTATAGCTGTTTTGGAGGAAGAAAATCTGTCGGCCTCCTTGCTCCTCAATGGCTGGAGGGTCTGTCAATTAAAATAGGTTTTTGCAGGCTAGCATGGAAACATTGTATCTGTGGGAGGCAAAGTCCTAATACAGGTCCAGAAAATCAGAAGCTTGCCCATATCTAGCGAAGTATTGGTGGCAAGAAGAGATTGCCAGACCTCACCAGGGAGAATGAACTGAGCTCTGTCAATGAGAAACCATCTCTATATCTGCTACTTATAACAGAAGAATTCAAAAGCACTTTAAAAAACCACCTGCTTTACCAGCAAAAGGCAGTCATGCCATCTCCATTTAAGACTCAGGGGTCCCTCCTTTTGTTCCCAGTCTCTTTAGAATGCTGTTGTCCTCTGGAGGGTAGGTAACCACCTCTCCAGGATCTCCACTTGAGACTTCTCCCTGAATACAGAGACACCAGATTCTGGTATCTGATGACCAAAACACACTCTTAATTCCTCCCTGGAGACCTGCGGGTAATCTTACATTCCTCAAGAAAACTCTGCTGTTCCCGGGAAGCCAGGGTTTGCTGGGTTATTTACCCTGCCTTCCTGACCAGGTGTTTTCTCAGCTGCAACAAAGAGATCTCAATGAGCTACAAATACAATAAAAGTGTGAGGGATTTTGTTTGTTCTTTTACAGCCTTATTCATGGAAAAAAAGGAAAGGAGCGTAGCCGTATTCACCAGACCAGACACAAATAGTGACATTGATACATGAAGTCACTCGATTCTTTCCTGTTCTCGCTTTGCTTACAGATGACAGAAATGAACCCAACCACCCAGCTACTGTTCAGCTTTTTTACAAAATCCAACTTTTGCTCCCACACCTGGCCCAGGAACATAATGAAGTCACTGAATTGTTCTTTCCAAAGTTGACTCAAATATACAAATAAAATTGGGTTCTGGCTGTTGGTAGTAAGCAAGATTATTTTATCTTTCAAAATACAAAGACTACTATAGTTTACATCAAAACTTAACACCTTTGGATTCTAGTTCAAAATGTCACCTGGTTAACAGTCCCCAAGTCAGCCTCTCCTATAAGTCAATAAATACGCAGAAACAAAAATTTACATCTTTTAATACATCAAAAGGTACAACAGGCAGACAATGTAATGACAGAATCTTGGAGCAGCTGAGAAAGACAATTATCCACAAAAAAACAAATCCAGATTCCAGCCTATTCTAGTTGCTACTAAATCCAGGACTCTGAAAACAAATGTTTGGAGAAGGCATCATAACACCTAATTCAGAGACCACTGGCCTCCACCAAACAGAAGATTAGGATATTGTCACTCTCTGTCCCTCAGGGGCTGCATTTCAATAAAGGGTCCTGGTTAATAAAGGCATCAAAGATCACTCATCTTTCTTCTATTATACTTTAGGGTGAAAAACATTTAGGTGGAAAGTAGAAAAAGAAAAGACATGATTCAATTAATTTGGTAAAGCTCTTAAAAGCAGGGCAGCAAGAAAGATTATGTGAATTACAGTTTTCCATAATCCATATTTTGGCTCATAATACAAAAGATCCAAGATGTGGGAATAGGAAGAAGACACCACCACACTGAGGAATAGCTGAGCTGGTCGGGGCCTCTTAGATATTGGGACCTGGAAGAGAGGTATGCACTTCAGTCGGCCTGCCCTCTGGCTGTAGTTTGAGAAAATGGTCAGCTCCTGAGCAGAGTTCATTTAGCTGTGCTCAAACACACGTTCTCATCATTTAATACTGTCTGGCAAGGTTCTAAGGGTACAAAATGGAACGAGGCGCAGCCCATCCTCTCAGGTTTCAAGTCCAGTATCGGAGGCAAACAGGTACCGGCTAACACGTGCATGGTGCTCACCCAGCACCATCCCAGGGGCTCGGCACACGTACCGGCTAACACATGCATGGCATTCACCCAGCACCATCCCAGGGGCTCAGCATACTGTTCCCACTGAATCTGCCAATCACATATTTTTACATGCAGCATCTTTGAAATCAAGAATCCTCTCACAACTGATGGCATGAAACCCCTTTTAGTGGTACATAATGGTACATCCTATAATCAATGACATACTTAATGAAATACAGCACGTTATCTTATTTAATCTTCACTACAACCCTATGAGATAGGTATTACCATTGCTCCTAATTTACAAATGAGGAGATTGAGGATAGGGAGGCTGCCTAGCTCAGAGGCTGTGACGAAGCCACTCAGCAGGAGAGCGGGAGGAGCGGGCAGCGTGGCTCAGGATCTCACCCGCAGCGTTGCCCGGCCAGTGAACACATTTGTACAGCACAGATGTGAAGTACAGAAGATGTACAAGGTGAAGGCGGCTAATCCTACCAGGAAAGGGGACAAGGGAGAGGGCCTCAGCGCAGAGGCTGCACATAAACACGGCTCTGAAAGACCAGCAGGAATTCATGCTGGGGGCGGGGGGGCTCCCTGCAAATACAAAGGAACCAAGTGTCCAACAGTAGCGTGTGTGTGCAGAACTACAAACGGTTCATTATAGCTGGGCCTGTCTGAGCTGAGGAGCAAGAGCTGTAGCTGAAAGTGGAAAGGAAGGCATGGCAAAGGCACAAAGCTGCCAGGCTGCCAAGCTGCAGGGAGCCAATGCAGTGCCTGAAGCAGAAGAGAACCATGGTCGGAGACATTTAACAAGATCGTGTGTGCAACAGAGCACAGGACAGACCTGAGGGAAGGGCGACCAGCTGGCAGACTAACGTGTGAGTCCAGATACAAGACAGTGACCTAATGAAACAGGGCTGGAGCTGCGGGGCAGCAGTGAACTTGAGGCATCAGGAAAAAATAACAACTGCTAATGAGGGCTTCCTACATGCCAGGTGCTATTAAATGCTTTACAAATGTCTAATCCTCAAAACAGCCCAGGAGGAAACTGAAGCACAGATAGTTCTCAGTGATGGCCAGGGGTGGAGAGGAGAGGGAAGGAGGGAGGACCTATCCCAATATCTGGCTTGGCTGCTTGGATGGAGAATGCCAGGAGAGAGCATAAGCAAGGAAGAAGAGATGTGAGGCCCACGCTGCGCTGGTTCTGGACATATGTGCTGGGTGTGGAAATGGACAGGAGAAGAGGGGGGGCAGCAAGCGTCCCTGCCCAGGAGGGACCACTGCAGACGCTCAGCTCACATCTCTTCCTTCCAGGGGTCATCTTCCCTCCTCTATTTTCTTCCTTTCTGTTACTTCTAAATGCCTTACTCTGAATCTTTAAGGACTGATTATCTCCCAAGAATTATCTTTATCTTCATTTTAGAACTTTTAATTATGAACTTATATTGCCTGCTAAGTGTGAGAGGACAGAGACAAGGTGAATGGATTTAAAGGTGGCTAAGATTTAGACTAATCTTTGAAAAGAATGGGAAAGGGAACTGAAAAATGTCAATTAAAATAATTTTCAAGAGAACTAACGACTTAAGCGAAGTTAAAAGTCATGACTCTGTAGTGCCCGCATCATGTGGGTCTCTCTCCGACACTTGGCTGCCCAAGTACAACAGAGATCTGAGTCCATCCGAGATCGGACATCTGCCTGGTGGTGTGCGGAAGGAGAGAGAGGAAAGGCTGCTGAGAATCTGGTAAGAATGGCAGAGACGACATACAAGAGGAAAGTGAGGTAAGCAAGACACTAACCAGGAGCACCAGGAATGGTGAAAGTGGAAACAGCATCACCTCTAGCACTGTTCTGAAGCTCTCAACTCCTGTCTATTTGTCATTCCACTGCACTACCAGGCAGATGGCCAACCACGGATGGATCTAGTGGGAGCAAGGGAGAAAGAAAGTTTTGATCTAAAAGGCTGTGGGCTCGGAGAGGCACTCTTTTACACTTTTGCAAATCTCTTTAATGTATGACTTAGCAGACAGCTGAAGTCTCAAATGTTTCTACTGCAATATCACACACCACGTGGGGCTCGGAAAGCCCATTGTACACCCGTGAAAGAATGAAAATGAAAAAGGCAAATCATATCTACGTGTTATCATGAAAATAACTTTAACCTCACCATCTCCTAGAAGGGTCTCAGGGACTCCCAGGGGTCTCTGAACCATACTTGGCAAACTATTGATCTAGAGGATGGTAGACAACAAAGAACAGAGTGCCAGATAAGGCCCAAGACCAGAAAAGAAGTGGGGAGGCAGGAGAACTTGCACCTGACACGTTAGCAGACACAAAAATGAAATGAGAGATCGAATCCGGTTGGCACTTTTTTTGTTTTTGTCTGTCTGGTGGGGGTGGATATATCAGAATCACGATCCCATTCCCCTGAATTCTGACATAACCTTTTACCCCAAAGAGGTAAGAATTACTGCAACAGAAAATACTATTACTAATAAAAGTGTGTTCTGTAGGTGTATTGGGGGTAAGAAAAACGGTTTAGAATCACTGATTCACTTACGACTCTTACATTTTAACAAGAGGCATCAAATGAAGCCCAGATAAACTAAGACACCAACCCAAGAATTGAATTAAGAGTTTAGCTTCCCAATTTAGTCTTCAAACTAAGACTTATCTATATTACTTTCGCACACACCAATTAACACGAAGGAAAACAACTCCAAAATAAAATAGATGCGACACTGAACACTTCCCACAGAAAATCCCCATCTTGCTATGGTTGGGGAGGAGCTGAGTTCAGCGGCTGGGGGCCTGGGGCTGTGGCACTGACGAGATCTGGTTTCAAACTCTGAGCCTGCTGAGGACCAGCCGTATAAGCTCGGGGGAGGGTATCTAGCTCCCTGAGTCTCCCTTTTCTCAGCTGTAACGCTGAGATAACAGTATTACAGCACAGGGTGACTTAAGGATCAAAGGGGAACGCACTTCAGCATTTACTGTGGGTCTCACCAGAATCTGTGTTAAGTAAATGTCAGCTATTAATGGTAATTTAGCTACTGGCAGCAATTCATTAATAATTAAGGTTGTCTGTTGTGCTTTAGGCATTTCATCTTATCCATTCCTTAACTTTTATCCTCCTCTCTTGCTGGGTTTTGTTTTCAATTCTTTAAGTCTAGCGCTCTCATGCCTAAGGAGAAAAAGCTCCGCATACTAGTCTAAATAATAGCTCCCTAATCCCTTGAGTTTTAAAAGGAAACTACGTTCCAACAATATATGAGCTCTATACAAGATTTCTGAAAAATATGAAAGGTAAATAGTGCCCATCCCATCCCAATACTGTCTTTTATCTTCTTCCTCAGGCAACTCATGCTAAGGCACAAACTCTGTAATACTCCAAGGTTAATTTCTAGGCCAGGAAAAGCAGCCCCATCTCTTTTCTGGGCTTCACCAAGTTTAAGCAAAAGCTCCATTTTCACTATGAGAAATGGACGCGCAGGCTCACCTGCTGTAATAATGTCCTTTCACCACAAGGCCTGGCAGTTTTTCAGGGCATCAGATACCTCTTCTATTACCCTTTGTCCGCCTTTCCATAACTGCTCTAAATAAGGACTGTTTAATAAGCTAGGAACAAGTAGGAGGAGGTCAATATCTTTTCCCTACACAAATTAATTTATCCAGAAGTATTTTAAAATTCTATTTTTAGTCAATTGACATTAAAATATTATTTTAAAGACTATATTATTATGTATTTTAATAAGGATCAGCCTCAAGCACAGCATTTATAAAAGTCTGAACAATTTTAAATAAAGGGAGAGATTTTAGAGATTAAAATCACAATTATTCAGATATTTATTTAAAGGTTAAAACCTTTTTAAAAGACTCAACAGTTCATTCTAATGAAGACTAGAATAAAACCAGTCACAATGCAATCTCTCCATGGTGCTTGTTATTCTTTCAAAAAATAAACGAGGACGCTTACACTATCTGGTAAGCAAGGGAAAACCTCTCTCTGTTTCTTCAACTTAAAAGAAAATCTTTACAAGAATCTTGGCAAATAAGCAATTTAACAACATACGTGAATTTCAGGCTTCCCGGGCTGACAGTTACTGGTTTTACGACCTCGTTCAAGTGACTTCCCCTTTTGGAACCTCAGTTTCCCCATTTGTAGAGTAGTTAATACACCTCCTACACAGGACGGTTGGGAAAGTTAAATGTGATATTTGTAAAAAGCACTCAACTAAGTGACTGGCACCCAGAAGCGCCAGCATTCAAATCCCAAGTCGAAGGCCCACACTCGCTCCGTTAGTCACAGTGGCTCTAACACCGTGAAGACAAGCCTCGCACGTGTCCAATCTAGATATTTACCACAGTAACACACCACGGGGAGAGTCACCACTTAGCAAGCCTGACTTTTCCAAAACCATTTCCTCATTTCTTACCTTAAAGTCAAAACAATAGTCCAGTCTCACAAGCTTTTTTCTCACAAAACTTCAACATGGACTACATATTTTACGTAAATACCATAGTGTTATGACACTAACAATGATTTCGTTCATCATTCTAATAAATGTTATTAGTGTTAATAAATGTTATAAATGGTATGTAGGTTCTTAATTTTTCTTTCAATATTCTAGCAAGGATTAGGATCTTGTTGTAAAAGTAAGATTAACTTCCAGAAGCATTCAAAACTAAAATATGAGTCCTTATACTTTGCCAGTGAAAAGTATTCTTATTTTTTTAATTACTACAACTGTCTGGTAATTTTTTAGTAAGATATGAATTGTTACTTTCAAAATAAGAAAGATATATTATCTAATTGGATAATATCTTAAAAATTCCCTTTTGTTTTTTATTAATTTGGAGAGTTAGCTATCAAACTGACATTTTAGACAGCCCTCAACTGGCAGAACTCCGTTATATGGGTAATCTACAAACTTCTTTTTACTCTAACACATTCAGATTTAACAGCAACACCCAAAGTAATGCCTTTATTTACCAAGGGACTTGTGTTAGTCTTATTAGCATCCCTTAATTATGTAATCCCCCTACTTCATATAGAAACCTTAATCCAAGGGGGAAAGAAAACTTACCTTACTTGTTCAAGGATGACTGAAATCTCCTGAAGAGTTTACAAGTGGAAATAAAATTTAGAATTCAAATACCTCCAAAAGAGATATTATATTGCTTAACACTATAACGGAATCTGAATGACACCCTTTCCTGAATGCAGCATTTGATGGAATGACGCTGTGTACTAAAGATTTTTCAGAAACCCAACAGGTCCTGGACATTCTATTAACCTACCACCAAGTCACAGGTTTTTCTTCCTACGGAAATTGAGAATATTTAGAACCCTTAGATCCTAAGCACAATATGCCAAAAGGCCACTGCGTCCTTGTGAATAGAGACACCTGCATCTTTGCTCTACGGAAGAGTAACACGCACACACAATACCTCGCCTTTGTTCAGGACCTGCGGGCTCCTATCACCTCTCCTCGATCAATTCAGGGTATTTCCATTTAATGACACATTCTCATAATCATAATATTTAAAGCTGAGAATTAATATAGCACAGAGGTAAAAAGTTTGGGCTCTGGCTGCAATGAGAACACCTCGTTCCAATTCCAGATCTATCACCGACCAACCTCTGTTTCTCTGTGAAATAGGTCTACCACGCCTACCTCTCTGAGGGCTGTTGCTAGGATTAAGTGCACTTTGCACAATGACTAGTACACAATAATTACTGAAAACATTAACTATTATGAGGATAAGATAACATTAAAAAATCAACTTTACAATTATTTATGGTTTTCCACTTGAAACCCAACTCGTAGCTCAGGACAGCACAGCAATCCCAAAGATTTATTCCAAACCACTTTATTCCTTTATTCCAAACCACTGCGAGGCTTTCGAACATGGTCCACAGAGAGCATAAAAGAAAAATCTAAGAGTCCAGTCTCCTTCCCGCCACATTTCATTCTCTCTCATGGGATCACTGGATTGTCCTCAGTGAGGTTAGTATTTTCCCTACAGAGTTCCCGCTGAGCCACTAACCACTGATAATTAACTTCATGGAGACAAATGAGGCTTCTGCCTGCTGGATGGCATTTCCAAGATTACCATTCCTTCCTAACGACATTTTTATCTAGGAATCCATACTGCAGGAGTCTTGTCAGTACTGGCAGATAATAGGTGAAACTGGATCCCTGTCCTAGCTGCCCTTCAGGGTCATGGCGGACCGAGATAAAGGCCACATCAACGAGAACTGCCTCTTCCTTCCCTAATCTCACCCCAATCCCCAGGGCCACTGCTCTATGGTGAGCCTAATGGGAAGAAAAGCAAGTCGGAAGGGAGGCAGGGAACACAAACAGGCTGCAAGTCTACCTATCAGGCATGCCATTCAAGGCCAACAGCATAAACGAATATAATCTGTTCAGAAACACCCAACCAAAAGCAGATGAAAAAGAAGATTCCAAAGTAAGAGTCTACAAATACTCATTCAACAAAACAGAATAGAAAATGTAACCTCACTGAGCTTCTGTCATCTATATGCTCAACAATGGGATTAAAAAACAAGTAAGATATCCCCGCTGAGAGTTCATATTCTGGGGAGAAGAAAAACTGAATTCCAGTGCCCCGTGGTAATTAAGATAGCATCAATACTTACAACAAGCTCTGACACGACATCAGGAGGTAAAAAGCACAAGAAAATATTTTGTAACTAACAGTGACCTCTGATGACCTCTGAAAGCATTTCATCCAGAATTTGAACAACTTTTCTTGGTAGCAAAACCCCCTACGCAGACGTGAGCTTACCTAGATGCCCACAGGATGAAGCAGGTGGGTACATGCTCCTCAGCTGAGTCACTGCTTTAGTGTAATTTAGACCCAGAAAGGAGCAATGACTCGGCCAAGGTCCCAAAGCTAATGAAAACCTAGCAGGGCCTGAATTCAAACCCATATATACCTGACTCCAAACCAGTGCTCATCCCCTCAATCACCAAGGCCACCCAACGGACGCCAGTGTTTGAATTCCATCCTTTCTCATGTCCTCGCCTGCCGTTCAATTTTATCATCATTAAAGGAGGCATTCAAGGAAAACATTTTTTACTATTTCCCAATTTAAAAAATATACTTTAGCATAATTCTTCTTAACACCAAATATCTATACTCTGTTTCCAACTGTTTTTCCCTACTCAACATATAGTAAGTGGCTGATATGTATGCAGTCTGGGTTTCCTGCCTTCTAAGCTAGTGGCTCCCTCCTTTCTGCTTCCTCACCCTTAGGACATGTCTCTTCTGTAACAGTGATCACAGTGTGACAGGGAGACTTTGATAGTAAGCGTCTTACAGAGACAGAGCATGTCTTTTTATCCATCTCTGGGTCCCAGCATCACCATAAGAAATATCTGTTGCATGGCTGACTGTCTTAATGTCCCAACCGAAGAGCACATTTCAGAGGATAAGGACCACATCGCCACTATCTTTGAGTTTCTGGAAACACTGTGGCACACCATAAACGTTTCTTCAAATTGGTGGATAGCTGGGCCATGTGAGGGTAGGTTTAAAATCACTTTCCTACAGTTCTTACAATATAATCCCACACATAGCTTGGCAACTCATTAGATATGTGCAATTTTACTGTATAAATCTACATCTTTTACATTTTTTCTTTAGGTCATTTGTTTTGTTGAAAATTACTTGCCAAGTTATAAAGAAAATACTTCAAGTTATCTTCTCAAGGTTAACAGGCTTTTCTACCCTTCCCATGTTAACCATCCCACATTTCTGCTGTTTATATTTAAATAATGGCAGTTCCCTTGTGCTGTGTTCCAAAAGTCTGAGACTTTTTGGAAATCAAAACAAGTTTTCCCATAGAAAAGTTAAAAAACAAAAAACTACCACGAAGGGCACTTAGGTTCCCACGCCCATTCACAAAAGCTTATTTCGCATGCCAGAATACCACAGAATGCAGCCACCCTGGCGACCTTCTGCAGGGAACAGGCCTTCCTAACTCCAGTTGGGTATGTCTCAAACACATTTCTTCTCCCTCTCCCTTCGATAACCTAAGGGGGAGAGGTTCTCTCTATGCCTCCATTCCCCTTTCCCACCCCTTCTGTCCCCCACATTCCACTCTCCCTGGGAACAGAGATCAAAGCAAAGCCCAGCTAGATGGCCAGGTCTGAGAGTTAGGGCTGGGACTTTGCTCCAGGTAGAGCGGGAGACAAGGGCTACTACATTGGCTGCTCACAAAACTATGTGCTGATCTGAGACAGAGCCCAGGGTTCTAAAGGAGGCGGAGCCTGTGGCCGGAAGCAAGAGCTCCAGGGGACCACTTGGAAAGGGCTGCTGTCAAGCAGAAGCCATGTTATCATTCATTGATTCATTCAACAGACACTTACTGAGACCATACAATCTCCTAGGGACCATACTACACTCAGAAAACAGAAACAGGCATGATGTGTCACAGAATTTGCAGTCTATGAGGGCAAAATTCATTACTTAAATAACTCTCTAATACATTCATAATTAAGAATTGAGGGGGCTGGCCCTTTGGTATGGTGGTTAAGTTCAGCACACTCCACTTCAACGGCCGAGGTTTGTGGGTTCAGATCTCAGGTGCAGACCTACACCACTCATCAGCCATGCTATGGCGGTCATCCATGTATAAAGTGGGGGAAGAATGACACAGATGTTAGCTCAGGGCTAATCCTCCTCAAGCAAAAAAAGAGGAAGATTGACAAGAAATGTTAGCTCAGGGTGGATCTTCCTCAAAAAAAAGAAAAAAGAAAAAAGTGTTTTAAAAAAACTGAGATTCTCAGAAGAAAAGAGGGTGTGTATCAATCTGTCCTAGATTAAGGAGTCTAGGCACTATTCTCCAAGGATATAATGTTAAAGTGAAATCTGGAAAATCAGTAGGAGAGAGACGACAGGAGAAGGAAGGAAAATATTCCAGACAGAGGGAACAGAGTGGACAAAGCTGAGGAAGAAAGATATAATATCTTACAAGAGAAGAAAACATTCACGGAGAACATGGCAAAAGGGTTGGCTGGGGATGAAGAAAAACAAGCTATCTCCTAAACCCACTCTTTCAACAAATATTTACTGAGAACCTGCCACATGCCAGACACTTTGCCAGGCCCTTGGGACAGATCAGCATTTAAGACAGACAGGGTCCACGTTCCAACGACACTTGTATTCTAGAGGTAGAGACAGACCAAGAAATAAACAAGATAATTTCAAATAGTGATAGGTGCACCATGACTGCAGCCACTGATCTGAACTTCACGGGAGGGAATTCCATGCACACAGATGACACCTACCACCGCAGTCTTATTTAAATGTTGCTGGTTGTGGCACACATCAAGATACACAACGGGATTGTTCCCACACATTTTTCTATAAGCAAGGCACGTGCGTGTCTGTTTTTAAATAGCATATGTTAGAGAAATACTAGATTTAAAAAAGTAAGAATTTAACCCTGCCTACATTCTCAGTACGTGAAACACATTTGATTTATTTGTTTCTCATTTGACAGGACAAGGCAACCATTACACAAATAATACATTCCAAACAAAGGAGATAAAAGGCCTCGCACAATGTTCCTGTGGATGTAATGATACCCCTCTCCCGGCACGTGCCCACGTCCACATGTGCAATCACAGCCTGTCATCAGGCTACATGTGAAGCCAGTAGTAATCCCACATCATGCTCTTTCATGCCGAAATAACTTTGCCTGTGCTTTCATCCTGCCAAGAACGTCCTTGCATACTACCTCTTCAGCTGCAAAGCGCTTGTATCAAATCCATGCATTACGTCCTCCAGGAAGGCCTACCCTGTGTTTGTTGCTCGTGGCTCCTTCACACTTGGACACAGTCCACTTGCCCCTCCCATCCACACCTTCTGCATGAGGAACTCGCTCCACAGCTAAACCCCACTGGAGCCAATGTCCTAGCTAAGCGGTCCTCAAGAAAATCCCGCTGCCCATGGCTCCCCACTCTGGAGTCAGGTGTCCTGTAGGCTAACAACCCAGCATCGAGGCCAAAAGAAACTGACAGGACAGAGTGAGATGGAACTCTTCATACTCCAGGGGAAGATGTCTGGGACAGATGGCTGGAAAGGGAGGGTTTCCAGGGCAGGGAGACCGGGCTGTGGCAAACTTCAGGACTTATTTTCAGCAAGCAAGCCTGTGGGTCTCTGGGCTGCAGCTACAAAGAAAGAGTCAGGCCAAAAATGGTCCCCTTCGCTCTTCTGCACAGGTCCCAGGAAATAGGCTGCTGGCAGCTGCTTTCCAGAGCTCATGATCCCTGGGGAAACAGGGAGGTCATCCAAGGTAGGAAAAGACAAATTGTCAACCATTTCCCCCAAGTAATCTTAGAAAACACACACACAGAGGATAAACTCTGGAGACAGCTCTAAAACATACCATGACATCAAAACCAAGAGAAAGCAGCTCACTTATACTTTCTCATCCTACCTCTCAGAAAAGATTCTCCCCTGTCTGCTGATAGCTGTAATTTCTTTAACAGGAAGAGTTTCCATTTCACAAATAGAGATAAAGGGCAAATTGCCTGTGACACATAGTGTGAAGAATTTCAGTCAATGAAATTAATTACTTACAACAACATGCTTCTCACGGAAGAATAAACAATAGGCCTCAGAGTGGAACTGACGTGGCTTCAAATCCACCCTTTTCGAGCCATGTGACCTCAAACAGTTACAGAATAACTCAGCGTCCCCATTTGTTTGCCTATAAAATGAGGGTGCGACGCCCAGCTCAAGCAGAAAGCTCTCAACACTCAGCCTGGCACAGTCAGCACCCTCTCCCCTTCCACTTGTTTTGGTGGGGGTCAAAAAAATAAATAAATAAGGTCTTGGGTATCCAAACAGAAAGAATGGGTGAACTAAGGCATGAGAGAGGGAGAAAATGGAGACAATCGATACTGAAATTGTAAAACTTCTCCATTTCACTTAGGGCCCTGTATGGATTTAAGGAAAAAACAGGTCCTCATAACTACCTCACATTCTGTGGCTCCAGCAGGTCCAACAGCGGCTTGTCAGGAGTTCCCATCAGAATGTAGATGGCTTCTGGTGCGTCTCCTACAGCATCCAAACCAAAGTGTCCCCTAATCACCTACTATTTAAATACCTCCAATCACAAATGCAGTAGCTCACAAATCACACCACTGAACAGTCTCACTATAACTGAGATTGTCCTTCCTTGTGCCAAAAACGTGCCTCTTCATAATTCAACTAGAAGTACCAATTCCATCTTAGCACTCCAGAGAAGAGCATACATATTCCCTTTCGATATTTAAAGATAACTTCATGTCTCCCCTTCAACATCTAGATTTCCTTTCTTTGAGGGCACCCTAGGTTTTCAATGTTCCTTTTTTTTTTTTTTGGTGAGGAAGATTGGTCCTGAGCTACTATCTGTTGCCAATCTTCCTCTTTTTCCTTAAGGAAGACTATCGCCAAACTAACACCTGTGTTGATATGCCTCTATTTTATGTAGGATGTGTCCACAGCATGGCTTGACGAGCAGTGCTAGGTCTGTCCCCGGGATCCGAACCTGCAAACCCCAGGCCACTGAAGCGGAGCACGTGAACTTAACCACTAGAGCACTGGACTGGCCCCTTCAATGTTCCTTTTGACCCTTCATTCTTATAACTAAACTCAGAAAAGTGTGGATGCATACAAACATCCACAAATTTTCCTAAGCGAGAAAATATACAAAATCCTTAAACCAACCTTCAAAAAGTGTGCTATTTTATTACTGATCTTCCTTCTTGCGCTTCCTTTATAATGTTTTCTTTTTAACAGCTCTATTGAAGTAAAATTTACATGCCATAAAACTCATCTAATTTAAATGTACAATTCAGCAAGTTTTAGTGAATTTATACGGTTTTGCAACCAAAAGCCTGCTGGAATTGTGACAGGAATTGCATTGAATCTATTTATCGATTGTGGGAGAACTGCCATATCAGTAATTTTGAGTCTTCCCATCCATCAATGTGGGATCTCTCTCCATTCAGTTAGGTCTTCTTTAATTTCTCCCAGCAATTCCTTTTACTTTCAGTGTAGTGGTCTTGCACATTTTCTAATAAATTTATTCCTAAACATATTATTATTTTTGATGCAACTGTGAATAAATTTTTTTAAATTTCACTTTTGGACTGTTCATTTCTAATATACAAAAATAAAACTGATTTTTATATATTGCTCTTATATCCTATAATTTCACTATTCCCGTTATAATTTTTTGAATAAAACGTTTTTCATTACCATATTAAGTGGTAAACATCAGGTCTTGCATTATTTCACTTCCCTTTCACACAAAGCCAACACCGAGACGGCCAACACTTAAATCAGCTTTTTAGAAACCATCTGCTTCAGAACAATAATCCTTAGTAAATCATTAATAAACAAAGTTCATACATTCCGCTACTTGCACCACAGCAAGTCTAAAACTATCACTTAGCAAACTTAAATTTATTTCATATTTCTGAAACCAGCAAGAAGAGCATCTGCCTTCCTCTCTTTTACAAACCCCGGGGCAGGAGTCTGCTTAGTATACGGGTTGGCCAAACACAGTCCACCACCTGTTTCTGTAAATAAAGACTGACGGAAGCACAGACATGCTCACTGGTTCATGCTGTCCACGGCTACTGGTGCATTACAGCAAGAGAGCCGAGTGGCTGTGACAGAGGCTGTGTGCCCTGCAAAGTCTAACATATTTGCTACCTGGTCCCTCACAGACAGTTCCCCAAACCCTGCTCTCAGAAACGGTGGGCAAACATGGTAAAAGTTAACTTCTCCCTATATTAGTTAAGGAGAATATCCTAATATATAGGACATTCTATCCCTAAACACTCTTTTCTTTTTGTCTCTATCACTTAAGGTTTTCAATTTTTTCCCTCAAAAATTTCAAAGCATATATGAAAATACAGACTAGAAAAGGCACTGAATTCTAAAACAGATTAAGTTTTAAAGGTAAATCATCTAGATATGGATCAGAATAATACAGCATACATGAGTGTTAAATGAAGGGAGCTACGAAAAAAAGCTTATTGTAAAATATCTTAATTTACACAAGGATTTGTTAAAGACAGTGCAACAACTACCCTACGAATAGCTTATCAAGGACGTAAAGCAGAGATTCAGGAATTTTTACACTGTAAAGTACTCAAGGAAGTCAAAAGCCTTCATTTTAAAGATTTAAACCCTGGCTGTTCAAAGAAATACGTTAGACATACCATGTAAAACAAGAGTGGAAGAAATAAACAGAACTGTATTAAGACATAAACAGCACCTCCGGATGACACACAGGAATGCTCTAAGTCCCATCTAGTATATGTGAGTGAAATTCTTAAGGTCTGACCCATTAAACATTTTAAATTAATGTAAAGGCCTCAGTGAAAAAAAATAAGCTTATATGGACAACAAGAAAAAGAAACAAGAAAGAAAAAGTAAAGCGAAACCGAAAAACACATACAGGTAGAAATAAAAATTCAAAAGAGCTAAAAGAGATTTAAAAAACACTTTTCAAATTAATTACCCACTTCTTTATTGCGAACACTAGCAACTAATAAGGCAAACCCTTATTTAGCCTAATGTGCCCATCAACAGTGTCGATTCCAACAGTGAAATCCTATCTTAAATATCAGCAGCACATATGCAAGCAGCACTTTCCTCCTGAACACTTACTATAAAAGAGTAACGTAAGCAATTTTATACAACTCTATGTCTCTAAAGCTACACTATCCAAGAGAACTTTCTGCGAGGACAGAAGTGTTCTCCATCTGCACTGTCCAGTACAGTAGCCACTAGCCACCTGTGGCCACTTAGCACTTGAAATGCGGCTAGAGTGAATGAACAAACGAATTTTAAATTTTAGTCATTTAAATTTACATGCGCACATGTGGCTAATGGCTGCCACACTGGATGGCGCAGGTCTAAAGCATTATAAAGTTAACTTTACAGATTGCCACTGCCTTTCAGAAAAAGAAACAATTTCCTTTGACTAGATATCAGTTTATTAATCTTCCACTTTAGAAGAATATTACTTTTGTTTATGCAGTAATCTAGAAGTCTTCTGTCTTAATCTAATCAAGTTTCCTTCTGTTAGCCAGCTTAAAAACATACAACTCTTTATCAGATATTAAATACAGTATCACTTTGAACTTGTCATCTGTATAAGATTTTAAAAATAGGGTTATAATGGTATAAAAACTGCTTCACCTGAAACACCACTAAAATATTCTACTTCTCTCATAAAAATTAACTCAAAACACTATGAATTTGTGAGTGTTGGTGTAGAGAAGGAAGAGGAAAGCCAGTGCAGGTGGCATCAATGGGAACGAAGAGAAGAAAACAGAGGAAGTGACCACCAGGTCAAACAGGGAAGATGTAAAATACAACAAGGTTTAGAAAAAAGCTAATCAGTTAGCTATAGGTCTATGATTCCTTGTGCAAAATTCTTGGGGCCATATATATTTCAGAATTCAGAAACACAGTGCCTGTGCCATCACAGATAATATAGAACCCCCTGCAGCAAGACGTGCTGGCAGGATCTGCTGGTTACACCCTGCCCCGGGGTGTTCAACCATGTTTTACACACCTCTACTCCCCAATTTCCATCTCTGGGCCAGACCTCGACACTCAGCTACCAGCTCCTATTGTTATGTCTCACAGACACTTCACAGTCAACATCCGTTTATTCGGCAAATAATAGTTCAGTGTTTCCTACATACCAAGCACTGTTTCAGGTGCTGATTACATACCTGCTTGAAAGGCTTATCCCTAAACATGCTCCCCAGCTCCAGGGTTCCCTCCATGAGAAAATGGTGCTTCCATCTACCCTATCACCCAAGCCAGGAACCTGGAATCATCCTTGACATTTTCTTCCTACTTGCACTTCCCATCCATCACTAAGTCCTTCCAAATTTACGTTCTAAATCTCTGTCCAACCTACTCACCTCACTCTCTCTCTCTCTCTCTGCTGTCAACCCCAGACTAAGCCAGTGGTTCTTAACTGGAGGTTCTGCCCCCAAAAGGCATTTGAAAACACCAGCCTACATGCCCAGAAACTGATGATTGGATAAAGAAGATGTGGTATATTTACACAATGGAATACTACTCAGCCATAAAAAAAGACAAAATTGGCCCATTCACAACAACGTGGATGGACCTCGAGGGTATTATGTTAAGCGAAATAAGCCAGTCAGAGAAAGACGAACTCTGTATGACTCCACTCATAGGTGGAAGTTAGTATATTGATAAGGAGATCAGATCGGTGGTTACCAGGGAAAAGGGGGGGTGGGGGGAGGGCACAAAGGGGGAAGTGGTGTACCCACAACATGACTAACAAAAATGTACAACTGAAATCTCACAAGGTTGTAATCTATCATAACATTAATTAAAAAAAAAAAAGGCATTTGAAAACATCTAGAAACATTCATGGTTGTCTCAACTTGGGCAGTTAATGCTACTGGCATCTAATGGGTAGAGGCCAGGGATGCTGCTAAACATGCTACAGTTCAGAGGACAGTCCTGCCCATCAAGGAATTACCCAGTCTACAATATCAGTAATGTTGAGGTTGAGAAATCTGCTGTAAGCAAACAGAAGAGTGATGCATACCAATGATTTTATTTTTGTACTTATGACAGTTGTTCTTGAAAAAGTTCTCACAATTTAGAATAATTTTTAATGTAATAAAATTCTATTTTGACCTAATTCTATTACAGTGAAATACACATTTATATGTGAACAGAGTGAACACTTACGTGTGCATGTTCTCCACTCCTATTATGATCATGATACAGTAGGAAATTCCACTTTGTACAAGAAAATGTAAGGCATACCTATAAAAAAGTAAGAGCATTGTGAGAAGAAACATGCCCATTCACAAACATCAAGTCAAAACAATTCAGGCTAAAAAGTGCTTATGTATAACACAGAATATTCCCAGGTAAAAAAATAAGGAATCAAACCTCCAGAGCCTAAAATTCTGTGAATACCCTGGAGAAGGAGTCCCATATGGCAAGCCCCAGAAGAGCTGGAAAAAAATAAAACAAAACCCCATAAAGCCACACTCAGGCCCCAGCATTCCACGTCTCCTAGCTACATGAAAGCACTGCGGGGTTATGTGGCTAGAAGATTACAGCTTTTTCCATAATTTAAGGCACAATGATGGAAGGAATAACAAATCTGGATTTTAGAAGAGTCCTAATAGAACATCAGTTATTTGTTTGCCCAAACTAAGTTCTCTCACATCAGCTTTACACTCTGTTTATCTTTTCAAGTATTACAAAACAACAAAAAAGTACTAAGTATTAGAATTAACTAAAAAGCAGTACACCCAAATCTATTTATTCTGAAAACATGATGGCTCAAGTCAAATGAGCTTCCTTACACAAATCTAGTCAATCCTTAATTTGCAGTAATCTACCTACAAAACATTTTGCTGAGATGGCAGAGTATTTTCTAAGGTTCTAACGTAGAAATCCACCACTAAATGAAAGAATTTATCCATTCAGTTCAAAAAGTTCAGGCAAAACATGATTAGAATCCCTAGTTTTAAAATTAACCTAAACTATCCCTAAGATTATACATACACGTGCACACACACACACTTTCAATTTTCTTTCCCTTTTGATGGCATGAATAACACATGAAAAAATTTTCAAATCATTGTACACAATTTAAAGTATTAACAAGGATCTTAACCTATGATTAAAATGACTTTTATTCTAATCATTACGGAAAAACAGGCACCTCCAATGTGGAAAAGTTACTCAAATTTTTCCATAGAAATATTATAAATAAGAAGTAGGCTCCAAGGCAGACTCATAGAAGAAACGTATTTCACCCATTGCACAGACTGTGTCGGTCACTCTGTCTCTCCCTCCACCTAACGCACACGCGCGCAGGCGCACACAGAACAATGTTGGCGCGGGGAGCTACTGTAACCAGAGGGCCAGGGGGAAGCAGAGAAAACATATATGAGTATAAACTGAACTGAAGCAAGCTTAAAAAAAATGACTAAAACACACACTTCTCAAGTCAATTATCCACCTGCTATTTATTGCCAGCATTAACAATTCACTAACAGACTCGATGTGAAAAACTGCAGAGGACTGCCAGATGCTTGGACGGGCTCGACTGACGGAGAGGACTCATTAAATACACTTGTCTTAAACAAAAACAATTTTTGAGGACTCTTGGGGAAATACTTTTCCTTTTCTATGATGAAATTTCCTTGGAACACGAGGGATATATGAGAACTTTAGAAGCTAAGAGTTTTATTTCTCCAATAGTGCCATCGTTCCTTACGTCACCTTAAGAGGCCCACTCCCCTGGCATCACCATTCAGACGACGTGCTTCGTCATCTTCTGTGGCGCAGTATAACGCTTGGCCAGCCTCCTGTTGTGCAAGCCTGTGTTACTGTGACCACCTAGGTTCATCTGTACAGAGCAGACCAGCAGTCACCTCCGGCTCACTGATTCCCACGGCAAGCATCAAGTTGCTTTTCCGCTCATTCATAGCACAGATGACTTTCTTCATAACCTCCCATTCCCAACTACTCCACTTGCCCTCATTAGTAAGATGAGCATAAAAAATACAGAGCAGCCACTTAATGTTCTTCAGGCTTAAGAGACAATACGTGAAAAGTGTTGACTGGGTTATCTGGTACACAGTAAGCACTCAATTATTAAGTATTCTTAGTAAAGTAAAAATTCAAGATAGATGATACCTTAAAAGTCTATTAAAATGCAACCCTCATTATTTTAGAGTTGAGGAAACTACGTCCTAAGGTCATATGCCTGACAGACTTTAAGACTTTCTGGGCAATTTATCCACTGGCTGATTCTTCAAGAGGTGGGGTGAAGTGGAACCCCAAGGATTGTGTACCATAATCTTTCAAGCTGCCTAAGTACTCTGAAAACAAAAGAATCCTCTATCCCAAACTTCAGTTTGTTTTTAGATATCACATTTTACTTATTTTGAGTTTCAAATCACACTAAAGGCAGGTATAAAATTTATTTTTAGCAAAAAAGAGCACTGGGAACAGAGTCCACGGACAAGGTCTCTGTCCTCAGAGAGCTTCCAGTCTGGAAGAGAGACAGAAATAAATAGATTACTTTAACACTGTATGGTAAACATTTAACAAAGAGGTATGATAAACATAAAAATTTCTAATCTGGACCATCAAGTGGATGACGGTAATGATGGACAACAATGATGATAATGGTCTTGACCCTGAGTAACTTTCCAGGCTTACAATGAGCTGGGATTGTGCTAAGCGCCTATCTGTAGTATTACGTCTTTTGGTCCCCACAGTAATCATTAGTTTCATCTTACAAAATAAAAGAGTGAAGCTAAGAAGGGTTGCATAATATGTCCAAAGTCACACAGCTACCAGGCCAAGGCACCCAGGGTGGGATCCGGGTCTGTCTGACTTCAGAGGTTACGCTCTATTCCATTACCCAATACTCTTACCAAAGGCAGCTAAATAAATAATTAAAAGTGTAAGTGAATTCTTAGTTAAAAGAAACCTGTAGTTGGCAGTCAAAAAAAAAAAAACCTGACACCATGTAGAAGTAGGTAAAATAATCAACTATACTTACAGAATACTAACATATATCTTCCAAAAGGGAAGTTGTCAAAATCAGCAGCAGATATGACTGCCTCTGAGCCTAAAAAGCAAAGTGCTAAAACGCAGATCAAAAGGATCTCTCCTTCCCATTCATTCCCAAGAGCAAAGAGTTACCTTACACCTGGTGCAGAGACACAACAATCTCGCTTCCCAAAGAAAGGAATATACAAAGTTCCTCCTTCAAGAATAGAGAATTCTATTTAAAAAAGAAAAATCCTGGTCACCATATATAATTTGAATATTTAGGACTACTTGACATTAAGGTCAGGTTCCTACTGACACTGTCTTATAAAGCACCCGAGAAGGCTTCACAGCAAGAAAACACCTCCTCAGGAAGGACCTGCAAGGAAAGAGCCACATGTGCCCCAAGCCATCCAACTCCAGGAAGGAGCAGGCAAGTTTCACGCTTCTGTTTACACAGACCACAGTGTGAGCGGCGTCCTGGAGCAGGCCACTGTGCACTATAAGCCTTCCTCAGCCCCTCCTTAAAATATGCTACCCAAATACACACTGAATACTCAAGCATTTATGAGTGAAATGTGCAGACTGGGATATGCTTGAAAATACTCCAGAAAAATAAGCTGGGGAAAGGATAAAGTCAGAATGGTAGAACTTTAATAATTGTTGAAGTTGGGTAATGGGTATATGAGGGTTCATTATATTATTCTCTGCACTCCTGTAATTGAAAAGTTCCATAATAAAAAGTTTTAAAAATATATATAACCCTAAGGCGTGATTTACAAGAAGTTTAAATAGAACCACCTGAGAATCTAAGAACATTTTGATGATATCAATTTGATGTTATCAAGGAAGCAGCAAGACCACACCTGAAGAGATCCTATTTAAATCTCAGGCTACACACGTACCCAACACGAGCAGTGCCCCCAGAGGGTTGGTCACATGGCCACACGGCAGGGACTGAATAAGCTATCCCTGATTGGTTTTCCATGAGTTTGTAGGAAACAGTAGCAATTGACAGAGACAAAAATTAGATTAAGAAGCACCGTATATTCCAACCCTCACAAGAACCAAAAACAACATCCTAAAACAAACACAGGGCACCATCAAAGTCCCACAGACTCAACCCACCACGACAGAAACTGCCAAACCACAGACCGAGCGAGTGCATTTTCACCCTCCCAGGGAATTTTCATCTCGAACAAGAGTCTGCACAAGAGCAAACCTAGAAAGCCCTATCTGTGAGTGTGTAAACGAGATAGCAAACAGGCAAGCAGCAGCAGCTCTCACTTAAGAAGGAAGATTCAGAAGAAATCACAAAGCAGCCCTTCCATTGAGAGTATCTGCTGCTTTGCCAGACGGCGTGCTCTTCTCCTGACTTCTCTGTCACACAACCACAGTCACCTGTAACAAACAGGAAGGGTGGTGTTTGTGTATTTAAGGCTCTCAGGGCAGCCCTGACAATTAAGAAGGCAGCTAAATGAAGGAAATATACACACAGAGCATCTGAAGAGTCATAAACTAAAGCTTTCGATCATAAATAATTCTCCTCCACCAAAAGCAAACAAAAATCTTCTTTTGCTAATGGTAGAATCTAAAAAATGGTAATAGGGTTCTATCAATGGGCTTTACCAGACTCCTTGGAAGCCACTTGCATGAAAAGAAAAAAAACTATTTTAAATGCTTTATTTGTCTTGGCATAAAAATTTGCAAAGTAGGTGAAAAGAACTACTCATGACAGAATAAAATGTCCTTATATATTTTTTCTCCATCTGTCCTTTTTCATAAATTATAGCAAATTCCCCTCTGAGCCCAAACTGAAGAGACAGAGCCCATTCTCCAATTCTTTATTTTTTCTATTAAAAATAAAAATTGAAAAGTTGGCATATATATGTATACATATAAAACTTTATAAGTAAATATAAGAACAAAATCCCACAGAATGTATGTTTCTACTCATTCAAGTCACAAAGATATCCAAAGTCTTCATTTAAATATGATCAGAATACTTACCATCCAAAGCAAAAAAGTGCAAGGTAAAGGCCCAAAAGGGTAGCAACGACATGTCTCATAAAAGAGCTAGTTTTGCTTGAATGCAGGTAAGTTCGAAACCAAATGGCTGCTAGCAAGGCAAAGAGTTGGCACACTACAAAGTTGACCTGTAAAGAAAAATTAAAATTTCATATTAGCAACACAGACTTGAATTTTTCATTTGACAGCACGTTAAAATTCTCAGGACAAAAAGACCAAGGTTAAGCAAAATTAAGATCACTCAGTTTACAAAAGAAACAAAAACAAAACTCAGGGGCCTCCCCAGGGATGACAGCCTCAAGTTCAAAGTGACAGGCTGACACACACTGTCTGTGCTACAGGGTCAACAGCACCCAGCTGGTGAGAGGCCTGTGGGGCACCTGGAAGGACCTGGAAGATACAGGGGTGCAGACATAGAAATGGAAAGCACAGTACGGTGTGAGATACAGAGAAACTTGCTTAAAAGACTTAGGTGATCCTATAATTAGCAGAAAAGGTTTTTCTTCAAAAACCCTCTGGGCCAAGACCCTGGGCGGCCTGGCGGAATGCACCCTCTTCCATTTGGAGTTCCGCAGCCACCCCTGGTCGGGGAGTCAAGGAGCATCAGCTGGTCGAAAACTACCACCTTGTGAAACAGTCACAGCCCAATGTCTCAGCTCTGGGGGATCTCAAGGACTGGTTCAGGAGGCAAACGGATGAATGATAACAAAGAAGCCTTCAGAAAGCCAGGGGGGAAAACATTTACTCCCAGTCCACGAACGTCAACTTTGAAGTGTCCTCATAACTCACTGGGAACTGTTCTGCTCTCAAGCTGGGGAAGGCAGCACATGCTGGGGATAGTGCTGCTGCTCTTCTCTCTCACTAGCAATGCTTCTGCCCTGGCAAAATGATAAAGGAAAATGCTAACAGTATGAATCTCTTCTCGTATTTAAGGACTTGAGGAAAATCTCCATTTCTCTTAGGAAGGATATCCTCACAGGACATTAAGGAAAATATGTCTTAAAATCTAAAAATAAAAGGAAAAATCCATTTTACATTAGGAACTTGCAAAAAAAACACATACAAAATCACTGTTTCAGGCTCCTCGATTTTGGGCAATCACAGCACCTACGTGAGAGGCTGCACAGATCCACAGAGACATCTCTGCCTGAAGACACAGACAACGACGTGCTTTTTCTTGCATTCCAAGAAGAAGACAGTTGAACGCTGTTGCACATAGTCTAAGAGACCATTGTTCTTTGAAACAGCTAGACTCAATACCAGCAAAACGCCATTCGAACAGGTTCTAAGCACTTTCCCTCCTAAAGGGTTCCAACTAAATTTTTTAATTAAGCAAAAAGTAAATACATCAGAAAGATGAATATTTTTGATATTAACAACTACTCACATCTACAAAGCTTCTTGCAGTTTAAAAACTTTCTTTCAAATCTCTCTTAATTCAACAAAAATTTACAGAGCATCTACTACGGGCAATGTACAGGAAATTGAAAAAAGCCTAAGTCCCAGTGCTAGCCCAGAGTGACGTTAGTGAGAAAAGTAAACGTGTACACAAGGAACTTCAACTCAACTATTAAAGTGTCTGTTTAAAGGTTATATAGAAAGTGCTTTAAGAACACCACCACAAAGGAAAGAGCACAAAAGGGTGAATGTCACAAAGCAGATGACATGAGAGTTCCTATCACAGCTGATCACCAACCCGTCTGAGGAGTCTCTCTCCCTTCCCCTCCCTCTCTCTTTTCATATTTGTATATTCATATAAGATAAAGCAAAGTGTGATTATCATAGAAGCATTCTAGGACCAAGGGCATATGGAATTTTATCATATCTTTGTAGACATCCATTTTTAAATTGTCATCTTACAGATAAAGAACATGAGACCAGGCCCCACTCCAGACACTGAATCTAAATCTTTTAGGGGTAGGCCCAAAAGACCACATTAAAAATAAATAAACAAGTCCTGATAATCCTCAAGGTGTGAGAACCACTCTGTTGGAAAATAAGGGAAAGGGCATTTTAAGTAGGAAAAAAATATGATATGAAGGAAGCACTGAGGCATGAAAACACAAATGAGCACAATGCAGGGTGGGTTCAGAAAGTGAGGGGCTTTGCGTGTCATGCTGAGGCGTTTACAGGTGAGCCCGTAAGTGATGAGAAACCACTGAAGATTTTTAGAATAAGAAAGTGACGTGATCCATCCTCTGCTTCTGCAAAGGAAGGAACAGAACAAGGAGTGTGTAGCAACAGGTTAGGAGGCTGCTGTTCCAGTCTCCTCGAGAAAGAAGGGTCTGAAGTAGCAGGGAGATAGAGAAAACCAATTCAAAGAACACTCCGACCACAGGACTGCCAGGACTGGTCAGTAGACGAGGGGCTGAGAATGGGAAAGGCAGCAAGTCATTAATGGATGATGACATGAATCAAGACAGGGCAATGCAGGAGGAAGAGCACGTTTTAGGGGGAGAAAGAACTCTCTCTCAGGTATTCTCAGTTTGAGAGTGCCCAGGGGACAAGTGTGCACTCTGAAGATGGCTGGAAGACAGGTCTGGAGGCAGAAGAGCAGATGAGAGTCTGGGAGTAACAGACACAGCCAAAGGAGAGCGACAGGAAGACGAGCAGACCTAGGACAGAATCCTACAGCCTGCAACAGTGGCGTCCAGGTCAGATAAGAGAAGCAAGCAGAATGAGGAGAGGAGGTGGGGAAGAGAGAAGGCAGGCTCAAGAGGCCACGGTCACTGTCAGATGTCATGGGGCATGAAGTCCACCTAACTTGGCAGTTGAAACTTTATTGGTGACCTTGGTGAGAGTAACTGAAGTAGAATGTCCAGAATAGAAAGCCACATTTTACAGATGAGGAAATTAAGTCTTAGCGTTTAGGTGAGCTATCTAAAATTATACAGCTTAAGAATAATTCATGGGCCGGCCCAGTGGCACAGCAGTTAAGTTTGTACATTCAGCTTCAGCAGCCGATGGTTTGCCAGTTCAGATCCCGGGTGCAGACTTATGCACTGCTTGTCAAGCCATGCTGTGGCAGGCATCCCACATATAAAGTAGAGGAGGTGGGCATGGATGTTAGCTCAGGGCCAGTCTTCCTCAGCAAAAAGAGGAAGATTGGCAGGAGTTAGCTCATGGCCAGTCTTCCTCAAAAAAAAGCATTCATAATTATCCACTGATGGCCAGGATAATTGTGCAAGAGACACAAAAATGCATGGAATGAGGTCCTGCTCCAAAAAAACAAAAGGAGTCACAGACACAGAACTAGAGTACAATTTAAGTGCTAAGGCACAGACCTGGGAAAACCCAGAGGAGGAGCACTCAATTCCCCTAACCTGGGGGAAGCATCCCAAAGGCACCATAGTATTTGGGTCTTGTAACTGGGCTACGAAGGATAAGAAAGATTTGGACAATCAGATGGCAAGAACTCTAGGTGCAGGCAGTAGCATCATCATATCAAGAAAAAAATCTTTAACAAGATACTAGCAAATCGAATACAACGATACATTAAAAGGATCATACATCGTGATCAAGTGGGTTTCATTCCAGGGATGCAGGGATGGTTCAACATCTGCAATCTATCAACATGATACACCACATTAAAAAAAAGAATAAAAATCACATGGTCATCTCAACAGATGCAGAGAAAGCATTTGACAAGATACAGCATCCGTTTATGATAAAAACTCTAAATAAAGTGGGTATAGAAGGAAAATACCTCAACATAATAAAGGCCATGTATGACAAACCCACAGCTAATATCATCCTCAATGGGGAAAAGCCGAAAGCTAACCCTCTAAGAAAATGAGTCAGACAAGGATGCCCACTTTCACCACTCTTATTTAACACAGTATTGGAAGTCCTAGCCAAAGCAATCAGGCAAGAAAAAGAAATAAAAGGGATCCATATTGGAAAAGAAGAAGTGAAACTGTCACTATGTGCAGACAGCATGATTTTATATATAGAAAACCCTAAAGAATCCACTAAAAATCTTTCAGAAATAATAAATGAACACAGTCAAGTGGCAGGATACAAAATCAACATACAAAAATCAGTTGCATTTCTATACTAACAACAAAGTATCAGAAAGAGTAGTTAAGAATACAATCCCATTTACAATTGCAACAAAAAGAATAAAATACCTAGGAATAAACTTAACCAAAGAGGTGAGAGATCTGTACACCCAAAACCATAAAACTGTTGAAAGAAATTGAAGGAGACAAAAGAAATGGAAAGATACTCTGTGCTCTTGGATTGGAAGAATTAACATACATAAAATGTCCATACTTCCTAAAGCAATCTATAGATTCAATGCAATCCCTATAAGAGTTCCAACAACATTTTTCACAGAAATAGAAGAAAGAATCCTAAAATTTATATGGAACAACAAAAGACCCCCAATAGCCAAAGGAATCCTGAGAAAAAAGAACAAAGCTGGAAGTGTCACACTCCCTGATTTCAAAATATACTACAAAGCCATAGAAACCAAAACAGGATGGTACTAGCAGAAAAACAGACACACAGATCAATGGAACAGAATCAAGAGTCCAGAAATAAACCCACACATTTATGGACAGCTAATATTCGGACAAGGGAGCCAAGTGCACACAATGGAGAAAGGAGAGCCTCTTCAATAAATGGTGTTGGGAAAACTAGACAGCCACATGCAAAAGAATGAAAGTAGACCATTATCTTACACCATGCACAAAAATCCACTCAAAATGGATTAAAGACTTGAATGTAAGACCAGAAACCATGAAACTTCTAGAAGAAAACACAGGCAGTACGCTCTTTGACATAGGTCTTAGCAGCATATTTTCAAGTACCATGTCTATCCGAGCAAGAGAAACAAAAGAAAAAAATGAACAAATGGGACTACATCAAACTAAAAAGCTTCTGCACAGCAAAGGAAACCATCAACAAAATGAAAAGACAACCTAACAACTGGGAGAGGATATTTGCAAACCTTGTATCAGGTAAGGGGTTAATATCCAAAATATACAAAGAACTCATACATCTCAACAACAAAAAAACCAACAACCCAACAACCCAAATGGGCAAAAGATCTGAACAGAGATTTCTCCAAAGAAGATATATGGATGGCCAACAGGCACATGAAAAGATGTTCAACATCATTAACTATCAGGGAAATGCAAATCAAAACTACAATGAGATATCACCTCACTCTGGTCAGAAGGGCTATAATTAACAAGAGAGGAAACAACAAGTGTTGGAGAGGATGTGGAGAGAAGGGAACCCTTGTACACTCCTGGCTGGAGAGCAAACTGGTGCAGCCACTATGGAAAACAGTATGGAGTATCCTCAGAAAATTCAGAATAGATCCACCATATAATCCAGCTATTCCACTGCTGAGTATTTATCCAAAGAACTTGAAAACACATTGAAAGGCATAAAGATACATTCACCCCTATGTTCACTGCAGCATTATTCACAATAGCCAAGACTTGGAATCAACCTAGGTGTCCATCAAGGGACGAATGGATGAAGAAGATGTGGTATTTATACACAATGGAATACTACTCAGCCATAAGAAATGATGAAATCCGGCCATGTGTGACAACATAGATGGACCTTGAGGGTATTATGCTAAGTGAAATAAGTCAGAGGGAGAAAGTCAAATACCGTATGATCTCACTCATAAGTAGAAGACAACAATAACAACAAACACACACACAGCAACAGAGATTGGATTGGTGGTTACCATAGGGGAAGGGGGCCGGGGGGAGGGCAAAAGGGGTGATTAGGCTCACATGTGAGGTGATGGACTATAATTAGTTTTTGGGTGGTGAACGTGACGTAATCTACACAGAATCTGAAAAATATTACGATGTACATGTGAAACTATATAATGTTATAATCCAATGTTACCACAATAGAATAGAAAAATAAATAAAGAAAAAGAAAAAAATCTGTAGGACATCCAGAGGCCTAAGTGCAGATTATTTGTTACTTTATATAGAAAATACTAGAATACATAAACACCCAGACATTCAAGTAACTGTTTTGAAAAGTCTTAAAGGTAAAACTCTTCCAAACTGAAACCGTATCTTAGTCAGTCTTTCATGGGTGGGGTAGGGTTGGGGAGGCAAACGAATTCTGAAACGGGAGAGAGAGTGAGAAAGAACTAACACAGCTGGAGTGTATGGATATCCACCATGTGCTGGGTCCTTTACACTGATTATCCCATTTAATCCTTAGAACAAGGGGCAATTTCCCCCATTTCACTCAACCAACTCAAGGTCACTTATACTCAAACCAAGTCGGCCTGAGTCTAGGCTGTTCCATGGCTGCCTTTCTACTTCCAGAGAACGTCTGAGATGAAACTGGATTGCTACAGGCAAGACTTTTAAAAAGATGCTATCTACAAAACACTGCCATCTTATTTAACAAAACATCAACAAATAGCTACTTCCCATAACTAGTAAACACAATAAAAAAGATCCTGTGTAGAGTTCATGCACATTTGTTTTAGATCAACTCATTATATAAGCTTTTTTCTAAATGGAAAGAAATATAGACTAAAAAGACTGCATGTTCTTTTTTCAACACTATTTTGTTGAAAATATACAAATAACCTGATGTGCCTTCAAAGAAACTGCCCCCAGTAATTTGCGGGTAGGGGGATAGGAGTGCAGGCAGGGCACGAGAAGGGGAGAAAGAAGCAAGGATGAAAAATCTTAGCCAGTTTAAGACTGACTTGCAACTCACCTCATTTGATACAAAAGAAGCCTTTTTTGAAAGCTGCACACAAAAGTACTTATAAAAGCAATCGTTGTAAACATACCAGAAGACAGTTTTGAGGAGCATATTTTCCGTAAGGTGGTGAAAGAAGACTTTTCTTAACACCAAATGACACGGTTCAATCTCACAGTTAAGTTAGCGTCTAGGCACTCAGGTTGAAAGTCTATTGCCGGCCAACTCAGGGTGCAAGTAATTTATGCCACTCCAAAGTAACAGCAACAACGTTAACTTGTTTTTAAGGACATTCAAAGAAACTCTTAATAGTACCCCAAAATAAATTTGTGAAAACATTTAGGGAGGGAGTGGTCCATGACGGTGACACATGAGGCTCCTGAACTCACCTCCACTCACGAACACACCAAATCTGTAGCTACAAACAAAGCAATCTCTAACTATGTGAGATGATGGATGTGGTAATCATTTCTCAATATATCCATCTATCAAATCATTATGTGTGCATATCAAGCTAATATAGTGTTACATGTCAATTATATCTCAATAGAACTGGAGGGGGGGAGACATTAGGTAGTTTAAAAGCTTTTCCAAAAAGAAGATACAGATGTTATAAAAGCAAAGTTTGGTAGATTTTTACCATATAAAGATTTAAAACTTATGTATAGCAAAATGAAAAAAAGGCAAAAGACAAATGAAAAGTGGGAGAAAACATCTGCAGAACATATGAAAAAAAGAGTCATTTTACTTAATACACAAAAAACTTCTACATATCCACAAGAAAACTACTCAAAATTAGGCAAAAGGCATAAACATTTACAATGTCAATGTCCAATAAAGATATGAAAAATCTCTCTCAGCCGTAAGTAAGGACATGCAAATTAAACCATGAGAAAGGCATCGAGCATGCCCCCCGCCCCACCCCCCACACTGCCGAGGGAATGAGGAGCTGGCATTCTGCACTGTCGGGAGACTGTAACAGGGTAGCTCTTCAAAGGAAACTTGACAATGGCCGTCAAAACTTAAAATGAACTATCCTTTACCAAGAAACCCAACGTGTACAACTGGACCCTAGATAAAGTGGCACAAACACTCAAGCATACAAGAGGGCTCATTGTAGCATTGTTTAAATCAGACATGAACAGTGTCCATCAACAAGGGACTATTAAATAAATGGTGTATTTCCCATCTATAGAAAAGAATCATTTCCCATCAGGAGAAGAAAAGCTAGATTAGTCAATTAATGTAACTGGGGTAAAGGACTCTCCTTTTAGAAAAACTGAAGTCACACCGCGTTTCATAAGCCCTGCTGCTCACACTGCATTTTTACTGTGCGCCAGGCACTGTCGTGGCAGGTGTGGATATGCGCCTGACCACAGCTCCACTTGCTGCACTCCTGAAATCCATCGCCTGGTTCCTGCCAAGGGCGCGCTCCCCACAAGTGGGTGTGGCAGGGAAACGAAGGCAGGCCTGTTCCTAGGACACAGGAGACTCTGGCTTTGCCAGCCTTCCTGGAACCGCACCACAGTGGAAGTCTCACCCTACCCAACCTGTCCTCTCCAAAGGGGTCAGACCTGCGGGCGGCCAGCCCGCCCACCTGCCTCCAGCTCCCTCCCAGCCTTCCCTCCCGGGCATTTCTCAGGCAGACCTCCTGCTCACCTAATTGCTTCCTGGCATCTGCTCCTCAGAGGACCCAAACTGTTCTTAGGCTTTACAATTATCTATTTAATCCTCACAACAACTCTATGAGATAAGCGTTATCTACATTTTACAGATGAAGAAACCAAGACACCGCTCTGCTGCCTCTTAAATTTAAAAACCAAGTCCAAATGGATTACTGGCCTATACTCAACTGCGGTGGTCATCAGTGCCACTCAAGGGCACCGGGTTCTCCTCTCCTTCTGGGCAGACGGAGGACTGAATTTCCTGACTCCCTATGGTGACTAGCCACGGCCAGTGAGCCCTTAGCAGAAGTGATGTGTGCCGCTTCTTCTTAATTACCAGAACAAGAACCTCCAGAGTTGTCTTTCTGTCTGCAATATTCCAGAAATGACGAGGGAAGCCCCCTGCCAACTCCTGATTAGACAAGTGGCAAGAGAGACCTTTGTGGTTTTAAGCCCATGAATTTGGGGATGGTCTGTTACCACAAAAGCATAATCTAGTTTATCCTGACTTGGTATGATAACAAACTATCTATGTCCTAAACAAGAATGTAAGAGATTATATATAATCAGATTTTCTACACAAAAACTAAAAACTTCTATACAACAAAAGAATATTAAGACAATATTGTAAGTAACAATCTGGAAGAAAAAAATACAAATTTATGAGATACATAACAAAGGGTTAGGATTCAAAATGTAGAAAGAACTCCTAGAAGTCAATAGGAAAAAGACAACAATATAAAAATGGAGAAAGAAAGCAATATACAATTCACGAAAGAAACTAAAAATCAGATTAGATTTTTGAAATGTGGTTAAAAGAATTGCATAGATCTGTATGTTGTGACATGGAAGATATCCAAGATATACTATTAAGTGAAAAGTGTAAACTGCAGAACAGAAGAAAAATCCAAACTATGTATACATTCATTTCATCAAAGATTTATTTGCCCTGTACTTATTATGAGCCTACTATGCACCTACAATGCACTAGACATTAGTTCGTTCTCCATATATCCTATCCATATAGACCACATTTCACTAATTGTAGCTACTCAACAGACCCCAGGTATGCTCCAGGCACAGCCCACGTGCTTTACAGGACAGCTTCAAGTAACCCTCATGAGCATCTTGTGGAATGCGGCACCCTTACTCCAGAGTCTGTGCTACTCGCCACGTGCTGTTCTGCTTCCATCCGCACACGCACAGGAAAACTAGACATCAAACTGTTAGATATGGTCCCCTCTAGGAAGGAGGTAATGGTGAAGGAAGTGGACTTGAAATATTCTGCTATTTCCAATGCGACATGTACAATGAAGCACCCTGTGCAAACCCCTCCTTTCCGATCCTGTTCTCTCCATCCCCTCCACCAAGAGCAATCACTAGCCTTAAGTTGTACAGTACTCTCATGAGTATTGTTATACTTTTACCACCTGCACAATTTACATTGTGTATTGCTTTGAATGTTTTAAATTTTATAAAATGGTAAAAGACAAAGTAAGCAGCTGCAATTTCTTTTCACTTAACATTACACTCCTGACATTTATCTATGTTGATACATTTACTTACTGCTGTATCGTATTCCACTGTATGAACACTCCACTGTATGAACACTCGGAGTAGGATTTCTGGGTTGACCATCCTCCCTTAACTAGATGTTGCTAATTGCTCTCCTAAGCAATGTGTACCTATTTATACTCCCAGTAGCAGTGTGAGTTCCACTGCTCCTATTCTTGACAATAGCTGGTACTGTCAGACTTGGAATTTCTGCCAAGCTAATGGATGTAAAATGTTATCTCATTATTTTTTCATTTGCATATCCCCTGATTACTAGTGAGCTTGAGCATTTTTCATATGTTTATTGGACATTCAGTTTCCTCTTTATATTCTTTGCACACTTTTCTATTGAGTTTTTTTCTCATTGATTTTTTTAAAAGAATTTTTTATATATTTGAAACTGATCTTTTGCACATAGCCTCTCTCAAGTCTACGACTGCTTTTTATCTTTGTTTATGGCGTCTCTTCCAATAGAAGTTTTCTCTATGGTTTATGAGCTCTTTGGCTTTTGGTTTTTGCACTATACATACAACTATATTTATTACATGAATACATGGACACACGTCCATCTATTTCTTGGGTTAGTTTTTTTGAAAAAAAACAGAAAATAGTTCAAGTATGATTATATCACTGAATGAGAGAAACTCAGAATTCTGAATTTTCTACTTACGGCATTAAAACATTTATCTATGTCTATTTCCTAAAACAAAATATCTTAGTGCTTCCAGCACTAACATTTTCTGATTCAGTATAATAGGTTTTATTACATTTCACAAAACCTAAAGCATCCTCACAATATCCATGTGAGATAAACGTCATCTCTGCTTTAAAGGAAACAGCAAGCCTGGAAGATTCAGGACCCAGACCTCCTGGCTCTGTCTTACGCTTTTTCCTTTTAGTTCCAAAGTTGAACCTGATCCTACCATTTCCTCATTTTTACTAAGGGTGCCTAGACTTTAACTAATGTGTAGCAACAAAATCTAAAAATGTTATTCACAACTTGGCATTCTGTCTCTACAATGTATTTTTTCTTTTTATTCTTTAAATTTCCTCCCTTTTACTGGAACACGAGGAGAGGATTTCTAGGGTGTTCAAAACACCTATCAAGTTATACACTTATCCTTGAGCAATTTTCTGAACAGATCTGTGCTATCCAATATGATACCACCAGCCACATGTGGCTACGAGCACTTCTATGTGGCTATTCCAAATTAAGATGTCAAATACACACTAGACTTCCAAGACACAGTATAAAAAAAGAACATCAAATATGTCATTAATAACTTTTTACTGATTACCGTATTGAAATAATATTTTGAATATACTGATTAAATAAAATATATTATGAACATTAATTTCACCTGGTCTTTTTTACTTTTTTTAATGTGTCTATCAGAAAATTTAAAATTACATATGTGGTTAGCATTTGTGGCTTACATTATTTTTCTACTGCACTGCACTGGATATATTTCTGAAATACTTTAAAAGTTTAAAATATTTTTCTCCCTCTTACGAAAAAATGTATACTTAAACTGCCATGTATGCCACATGACAGTTTGTTAATACTTCTACATCACAATTAAGCATTCTATAATAAGCCAACAATTGACTTATAATAAGTTTAGAGTAAAAAAACCTTAAATTTTGTGGCAGCCCAAAATCAGTACAATCCTCAAAAAATTAACAAAAGTAGCCCAAAAAATCAATTGTTACTTCCATATCTCTAACAATGAAACACAAAATATGTTCTAGTGTTATTTTCCTAATAGCATAAATGGCTTTTGGATAGCATATTTACATTCTTAGCCAGTGGCTCCCAAGAGAACAGCCAGTCCTCAGGAGACCCCACATTGGTGTGGGGTGGAGGAGTGAGGCACACAGCCTGTGGCCAAGGATCACAGGGCTTCTCAAGGCCCCACAGATAGAATAACCTTTAGCATCGTTGGCACTGTGCTCAAATCTACCTGCGTAAGTCCAGCTGTCTAATAATGACCCGCACAGCTGGGTCGAAATGGATTCCCAGATACCAGCCCCTGAATTTTTATTCCTCTAGTCTGAAATAGGACCTCAAATTCTTTTTTTTTTTTAATTCCCCAGCAAAATTCGTGTACAGCCATGTTTGGGAAAATGTCCTCATCAACCAAGCTCAAAGTCAACTAGATATGATGGGGCCCAAAGGTCAGGCAAAGAACCACTTTTTAAATCTTTAGGAAATAACGCAAATTAACCCACATAAGATACTATTAGATACCCACCAGACTGCCAAACCTCTTACAGTCTGACAATACCAAATGTAGACCACCACGTGGAGCATTGGGGTCCCTCACACGCGGCTAACACAACTACTCCAGAAAACAGCGTGGTGTTTTCTTACAGAAGTGAAGAAACTCATGCCCTGTGACTCAGGCACTCTACTACTTAGAGGTACAACATGGGGACCAGGAGACATGCACAAGACTGTTCAAAACAGTGTTGTTCATAATAGCCAAAAGCTAGAAAAAACCTAATGCCCATTAACAGTACAATGGTTAAATATGTTGTGGTATATTCATGCAACAGGAAACTACACAGAACAATGAAAATAAAAGAATTATAACCTCTTACAACATATGGATTAAACTCAACACACAACGCTGTGTGAACTAAGCCATGCCTCTCTTGAATCCATTCAGAGGCATACATACAAAATATAAACATATATTCATAAACAAGCAATAAACCATATTGTTTGGGGATACCAACACAAGTGACAAAACTATAAAGCAGAGCATGAAATGACTATCACTGAAGTCACTCATGTGCTCACCTACAGAGGAAGGGAACAGGATACAGTGAGAGACACATGGGGGCTTTTGTGGGTTGGTAATATTCTATTTCTTGACCAGGTGGTTACAGAGGTATTGACTTTATAATTTTTTGTTAAACTTTATGTATTGGCTATGGTAACACTAGGTGCTGTAATAAACACACTCAAAACATATGTAATGGCTCCAACAAAACTGAGGTTCACATAATAGTCCAAAACAGATATTCCTGGTCAGTGAGCGGCCTTCCTAGGTAGGTGATTTAGGGGTCCCGGCTCCCCCCATCTTGTGGTACCATTATCCAGAACCTCATCACTGCTGCATCCAACCATCGGAAGGGCAACATGAGAGCATGGGAAAGACACACTTGTTTCTAAAGAGCCCGAGCCTGAAATGGGATGTGGATCACTGCCATTCATACTCCATGGGCAGAGCCAGTAATGAGCCCCACCATGCTGCAAGGCTGACTGGGAACTGTGGTCAGGCTGTGTGTCAGGAGAGGGAAAAAACTGACTTTTGATGAAGAGCTAGCAGTCTCTACCACACTTTAGTTATATTTCATATATTTTCCTGAATGGGTATTTCATAATAAAAAAAAGGTAAAATGAAAAACTACATCTATATCTGTCCAAGCAATCATGAATCTGCCCCAAGAAATAAATTCAAAATATTGCTTCACGTACATAACTAAATTAGGAAGGCAAGGCACGAAATTGATAATCAGTCAGTATTATGTTCTCTGTATGTCTACACCTTAAGTTTATTATGAGTATTTAAATCCATGAAAATCTTGAAATTGGAAATACCCTAAAAGATGAGCCAGTCCAGCCCCCAGTCCATACAGCATTTCCCTCAGAACCTGCCTGTAAACGGTCATCCATCTTCTCACTTCCAGAGACAGGTCGCTCACTACTTTGCAAGCCAATTTATTCCATTGTTGGAAACCACTAAATTTTAAAAAGTTCTTCCTGAGAGGGACCTAAACTCTGCCTGCTTGGAACTTCCATCAGTTGCATGCCACACCTCCTCAGGGACCATGGCACTATCAATTACTACTCTTTCTTCTGAATCTTCAACATCTTCCTCTCCTTTAGCCCCTCACCATTCCCTTCACGCATGGACAGGCTTACGTCTCCACAATCTTTAAAAACACTCTCGTATAATTCTACCTCTCCAAATATCTAGCCATGCTTTCCCTTATAGGCAAGCTTCTGAAAGCAAGTACTCTGGTTTCTACCTTCACATATTCATCGGTCCCACAATGTGAATTAAGTGAGGACTGGGCACTCCGTCACTGACCCCACACCCCAACGGTGAGCCCACTGGTTTCCAACCTGGTTACTCCACTGATCCTGCTCTTTCCAAAGGCAACAGCACCATATTCACGGAGACTTTTCAGTTTTCATCTTCCCCCACCTCTCTCTAAGTGAATGACAGTGTTAACCACTAGAATGTTCTCTTCCTCATTTTGTGACATAATGCTCAGTTTCAGTGTCACTTCCTCTGAGAAGTCCTCCTTGCGATTCATCTGGCCTCTGTTAGCACCCAGGTCAAGTCAAGTGCCCTGTTCTGTGGTCCCACCGCACCCACACACTTACTAGACTTGTCCATCCTGTGCACTTCTCCGCATCCACCTCTACATTCCTCAGGAGGAATACAGACTCTGGTACACGATAAATACTCAAACTTTTTTTTTAAGGAACTGGCCGTATCTGTGTCCTCCGTAAGGACACAAAATAAGCCTAATCATCTTTCCACAAGGATAACTCCTCTGAAGATGCACAAACTTCTTTTCCACAGTAAGCCACGGCAATTCACCAAATGCTATTTGGAGAACAGCATTTCAGACTGTTCACCAACTTTGTTTGTCCAGTTCATTTATACACCACTCAGCAAAGAAAAATAGGTATTTCTCTGCTTTTGATATAACAATTTCTGAATCCTATACCACCAATATACAGTTTTCTTAAAGTCACAATTAGACCCTATTTTAACTATATTTAGAAGACAAACTATTGCTCAGGAATTTATTACTTTCTCTGACACCCACTAGAAATGTTAAAAGTCATTAAAAAGAATTCCAAATAAAAAGTTCTAAGGAAACATAAACGGAAAAAAGAACAAACAAAGTGTAGCTTAGTTAAATATTTTCTTTGGAGAACAGGGTAAGAAGAGAGTTCAGGTCTTCTTTCAAATGCATCCCTTCTCAGCGAGTGGGGAAACGGAACTTTCTAAGTACTCCCAAGGCTAAGGGTTTTAAATATTCAAATTAAAGTCAAGAATTCTATAATATCTCAATGGTCCTGAGATATATAATATCTAAAAACAACCTTTAATAGACTGTTCCTCTGCTTTATAAAACTTAGCTAATAATCTTATAACAGTCCTAAATATTAAACAACATTCCTGCTCACAAATTACTGTTCTCAAATTGAAAAGCTATCATATACACCCGCTTTTCCAAATTGTGAATTGAAATAGTCTATCAGAAAACACAAAAATAAAACTTGATGGCTTTTTGTGTAGCAAGTAAGCATCAGATCCAATGTCACTTAGCAGAATATATCACATACAAATAAGAGGAAGGAAGGATTCGATACAGACTCAGAATCAAAATACCACCTTCATTAACTTGAAACACTTAAAATTTTCTAATGATGAGTGGGAACACGAACAATCAAAAATAAGCATTAAACAAAGATTTCTATTTGAGGTTTAAATGTCTCATTGAATAGACCAAAATAACTCCTGTTTGTAGTCTAGTTGGTTTTAATTCTCGGGGGGTTCTGAAAAGCTATGCAGAGCATCAGAAGTAGTACAGAACAACTGGAAGAAGATGATAAGGCAAAACAGTCAGGCAGCACACCGGGCTGTGGAATTCAACTGCTGTTAACTAGCAGTATGCTCTTAGATAACTTACTTACTATCTCCCCACTTCAGCTTAGAAAGCAACAGTCTTCATATAGACAAATAACCAGTTAGATAAAATGGAAAGAAAAAACCCACATACCACAGCAACAAGAAATATTAATAGCTAAAAATAATCTCAATATAATACGTACATGAAACAAATTTTAAAATGCCATGAGACGAGAACAAAAAGCACTTGAATAAACAGAAAGGTAACCATTCACCAATAGGAAGACTCAGATCATAAAAATGTTAATTTCTCCCTACGGTAATCATTAAGTCCAACACAACAAAAACGTCAATAGGCTTTTTAGAAAAGAAAAGGTTGATTTTAAAATTAATATAGAAATATATACAAGTGAGAAATTTATAATGAGGGTGGACTTCCTCTACTAATGAGAGTAAAGCAAAAAAATTTTTTTAAGCTAGAAGGAAGAACAAATGAACAGACAGATCAATAAAATAGAATCAGAAGTCCAGAGATAGATTCAAATACATCATAGGTCTTTAGAATATGATAAAGGCAACATTTAAAAATGTTCTGAATATAACACAAATTCAGAAGGAAAAAAAGAAAATTAGATACAATTCCATTACATAAATATAAAAATTCCCTCGTGGCCAAACACCATAAGCAAAGTCAAAAGAGAAACAACAGACTGAAAAGGGATACTTACAAGTCATACAAGTCATACTACCCAAAACTAATTTCCTTAATATATATAAAGCTCCTACAGATCAGTAACAAAAAGAATCACAAAGCAATAGAAAAATGGGCAGATATATACATGGTCAGTTCTCAGAAAAAAAAATTACAAATGACTCATTCATATGAAAAGATGCCCAAACTCTGTAATAAGAGAAATGGAAATTAAAATCAGAATAAAGCAACATTTTCACCCATTCAATTGGTGAAATCAAAACCTTCAACAGCACACTGCATTGTCAGGTGTATAAGAGAAGAGGAACTCTACAACACTGCTGGTGGAAGTGTATACTGACACGATGCTGATGGAGAAAAATCTGGCAATGTGGGAGATGATGTATTTACATATACAGTCATGTGTCACTTAACGACAGGGATGCATTCTGACAAATGCGTTATTAGGCGACTCCATCATTACATGAACATCACAGAGTGCACTTACACGAACTAGATGGCATAGCCTACTGCACACCTAGGCTCTGTGGTACTGATATTATGGGACCACCGTCATGCATGCGGTCTGTCTCTAACTGAAACATCATTATTTGGCACATGACTACATTTAACAGGTATTACACCATTGCCATAATAGGAAAAAACCGGAAAAGACAGGGACTAGTAAGAGCATGGTACTTTAAATCAATGAATGCTAAACAGCATCAAAAAGAATGAGGCAGTCCTCTAAGTACTGAGATCAAACCATCTTCTAGACACCCTGCAGCAGCACACCTTTGTCCTTGCCAAGAGAAGTCTGACTTCGTTCAGTTACCAGGCAGCCACTTGCTTCAAGACAAGCCTGACCTTCCCTAGTCCCATGGGGTGAAGAGTAACTGGTCTCAGCCAGTCATTGCCAACAACTCATTCAGGACATGTACCTCTGTGCAATTCTGGTCGATGGGAAATGAAGCTGAGGGCTCCTGGGAAAGTCTTCCTCGCACATAAAAATGAACACAACAAAGATATGCAGGTTTTCCCTAAGGACTTAGCAATTTACACGATACACATTGAATGGGAAAGGCACCTGGGGGTCAGGTGGGGCACAGACCAAGAGGAATAAACAGGAAAGCAAAACAGAAAGACCTAAGGACCAGGCCTTCAGGGCATCGAGTTAACCAAACCTTGAAGCACGCTGTCTCTGGGTTTCCATGAGATGATAAACATCCCGTTTGGAAGATCTCTAGAAAGATACTCCAGTAACTGGTCACAATGGTTGTCATTCAGGGTAGAGGATAGGGGTAAAAGGGAGACTTAATACCCTACCTGTTTATTTTGCGTTTATTATCTGTCCCCAAATAAAGTTTTAAAAAGTAGTACATGCTTGTTTTCAAATCTCTAAACAAAAAACTGAGCACCAAGATTTAAGATAGTAATTATCTCACCTCCCTACACTGAATCTGCATTGCTAGTTTCATCGCACTAAATGCCCTGTACTGGCAGCCAGGTCTTAAAGGATACAATAAGCATTTCCAAACATGATTAGGCCACTGCCATTGAAAAACAGCTCTTTCAAGCACAAAGTCAACTCCACTATCGTCAGAACTAACTTTCGTAACGTAACACAAAACTTATTTAACTCAAGAACTACGACCTCCCGTAAGTAGTAAAAATAAATTCAAACCAAAAATCTGGGAAACTAGTTTTTATAAACCACCATAAAAATCTACAGATTATCCAAAAAGAATAACATTCTGCACAGAATTCAAATTGGATACATAAACTGAATTCTCTACTGCACCCTTATCTATCTCATCATTCTACCAAATCTGCCTCTTTCCTCTGAGGTCCCTATCTTAGTTAACAGGATCACTTCCACCCAGCTTCTCAACTAGAAACTATGGAAACTTTACTCATACTTCTGGGCTTCCAAAACACATTTTAAATTATTTCTATACAGCAGCTGTCACTTACTGGCCTATTAGTCTGACTTTCCCTTTAGACTGTGAGCTTCTCAAGGCCTGCAAACAAATTTTACTCATCTATGAATTCCTACCCATCCTGGAGTGGAGTGCCTGTCTCTATCTGTGCTTTTAACTCACTGAAAGAAAAAGCAGAAAGAAAATCATGCCTCAAGAGCTTGCTTAAAATCAAGGAGAGGAAACTATTAACATAACAGCTCATATTTATCTTCCATCTTTCTTAGGGCCTTAAAACAGTATTAATTACTACAATTGGAAACTCCATAATCAGAAATAAAAAAATAAATATATAAGCATAAACATGCATTCTCTTCAACCTTCAGTAAACATTTATGTTTAAGTACAACAAACAATACAGAAATGATAGTTCTGCGCTCACAAAGCCTACAGGCGCGCAAGCAGACAGACAAATGAGGGATAACAATGACCGCTGCCGAGGAGGATGGCAGGAAGGACCGGTGTCATGAGAACACAAAGTGGAGGGACTTCTCTGGCATGCCTCTCGGAACCAAATCCTATCTCCTGAATTATATGCCAACTGCCTATCCTAATGCCACAAAAGCAAAACACACTGGGTTTAGCCAGCAAAGAACCCTGCTCTACCAGGACAGGCCTGTACCTTAGATACAACATTCTCTCCTCTTCCTTCCCAGACAACAGCAAGGCGAGAGCCCAGACATCCCATAACCTCCTACTCCAAGCTAAATTCAAAGTCGTTAAAAACAGCCAGACTCCCAGGGGTTTATTGACTGGCAGATCCTGAAGTGTATTCTCAGATCATCCAGAGAAACCAAAAAGCAGTAAGCTTTTCTAAATGCACCAAAACAAAATCAGAAAGTAAGTGATTTAATCAAGACCCCACAGAGATTAAAAGACATATCTTCTACCTATCAGCTTAATGAGAGCTTTTCTCACTTAATTTCAGTCTTAACCATCCGTGTAAAATTCCTATGAACTAAGAAGGAATTTATTTACATTTACCTGTGAAATTAAAAGATGCTAGATTCACTGCATGCACAACTGCTAAATTATCAAGCTCAAGCAAAGGCGCTCTACTGAAATTAATTTACTCCAAGCAAAACAAACTCACCATACACACATCCGAAAATATCACACAGAGCACAAAGGAAGGGTTGTTGTGCTTCCTACCCAAAACACTTGTCAGTCTTACTGTGACAATTACTAACAAGGAGCTCATCCCTGGACAGGACAAAGGGGGGACGAATACAAACACAAAGAACGATCGCCCCTTATATCAAGAGGGTTTGAAGAGTGTGTGTATATGCGTGTATGTGTGTGTGCACCTCAATATTTGTTTCTTAGGTGGTTAGGGACAATACTAGCAAATCAGAAGGCTTGCTGAAGGGAAAAAGTAAGGGGAGTCCAAATTCACAACAACTGGACAAACCGATGCTCGTATATCCATACAATAAAAAAGGATGAGCTATTGTGACACATACAAAAACACGGCTGAATTTCAAAATAATTACACGGAGTGAAAGAACTGAGGAAAAAAGCAGAGCACCTACTGGACAATTCTATTTACACAAATTTCTAGAAAAAGCAGATTAGTGGTTTCCTGAGATGCAAGGCAGGGAGAAGCATGAGGCGACGGTATTCCTAAGGGGCACAAGCAGACTTCGGAGGCGACGGAGACGTGCGTTATATGTGTCACAATGACAGTTTTACAGAAGGATACATGTGTCGAAACATCCAATTTTGCTCTTTAAATATGTACAGTTTACTGTGTGTCAATTTTACCTCAACAAAGTTGTTTAAAATTTTTTAAATAAAAATAAACTCACACTGACCATCACTTGGGTTTAACTGAAAACCTCACAATGTGACTGAGATTACCTTTACTTTTGAAAGGATATTTCATTTCAGCTATATATCAAGCTCTATGGACAAGCAACTGTCAAGCGATTTTGGAATGAACACAGATGTAGGACAATTAATGCCTGTATTTCCTGCCTATTCATCATTTTCACGGTCTAACAAGCTAAACGCATTTTACTGAACATTCCCATTTCTTTACTTCCTCCCAGACAGTCTGTGTGACTCAATAAATGTCTGATTTTCAGAAGGAAGGGAACTTAAAGACCATCCAGTCCAACTTCCTCAGTTTAAAGACGTAAACTGACGATGCTACGCACTCCTGGGGCAGTCATCTCTATGCTGCTGAGACCTAACTTTGTAATTTTTATCTTGACCTCTCCACTGAGCTCCAGTTTCACTTATTCAACTGCCCACTAACTCCTCACTTGGATGTCTAATAAGAATCTAAAACTCACTGTGGCCAAAAGGGCACTCTTGATCCCCTCCCTTCCTTCTTCCCCAAATTTACCCATCTCGGTAATGCACCGTCATGAATTCAGCTGCTCAACCAAAAACCTAGCAATTACCCTTGACTACTACTTATTTATTACCTTCCAATGCATTCCTAAGTCCTTTTCGCTCTGTCTCCAAATTATATCTAGCATGCAGGCTCTAGCCCTCGTCTCCATCTCCATTGCCGCCATCATTTCTTGACCGGACAATTGGTAGACTTGACTACAAGGTCTCCCAATTTTCTCTCTTGCTTCTACAAGTCAGTTCCCACAATGCAAGCAGTCATGTGACCAGCTTTAAAATACTTTGGTAGACTGCCCATAATAATTAAAATATAATCTTAACTCCTTACTCTGTCCTCAGAGAACCAGAAGCCCACTAGCCTCATGTGCCACTATTTCTCTCACTGACTTCCTTTCAACCATACTGATCTTCTCTAACATGCCAAACTCATTTCCACCTCACGGTCAAAGCCCTCTCACCCCCACCCCTGGAATGCACAAAATACAGATACTGCACCATTCACATCTGAACTCAAACACCACATCTTCAAAAGCTTTGCAGACCTCACAAGCTAAAGTAGCATCCCCAGGCGTCTTTTTTTTTTTTTATCATACATCTCATTTTACTGACCTTACAGTACTTATCACTACCTAAAATTATCTTATAAATTTGTTTACTTATCATATTTGTAATAAAATCCATTTAATTCATTCACTCATTCATTGCTGCTATGACTATCAGAAGCATTAGCCCAAATAAGAATAGTGACCTTTTCCTAATTTAACTTGAAAGCATTCATATCCAGGAGCCTAGGTGCTACTGGGTAAAAAGCACCCGCCCTGAAAAAGAAAAACAAAAAAAGCCAATTTAACTGGCCCATTAATTTTACAAAGCTTCAAATTATGCAAACAACTGACTGTTCCTCTGGGCTGCCTCATTATCATCAGATTTCAGATCACTACGATATCATCTTACAAATATGTGGATTTGATTTTGAAATTATACTGCCTCTTACCAAAAACAGAACACTTTTCAATAAGGATCATGCCAATATAAAAATATTAACTTTTCATGATTAGCTTGGGCTCTGAGACACCTTGCCTTAGGAATACTTAGCCATTAAGCACATATACAATACATCATCCAAATGAGCCAATGGAAGAATTTTTAATTTCTCCCTTTTTTTTTTAAGAACTTTTAAAGGTTTCAGACACTGACTCCACTCCCAAACTCCTAACAAGAGCTTCCACTGCGGGGCTGGGGAGAAGCCACAGTGGAAGACCATCTGAACCTCCCAGATTATCAAATATTTACGCTACCTCTGAGGTGAATGTTAAGTAGCCCCAACAGCTGATAAAGTCACCATAATGAAGTAATCAAAGGCAGCAATTACGAATCACAGAAAAGTAACTCAGTTTTGAGGCACGTCACAAAGTAAATATTACTAATGAAAGCTAAAACAGTCAAGTTTGTGAACAATTTACTTTAATAAGGTTATCCCCAAAACGTTACTCTTGCCCTCACATTTCTAAGAAAAAAGCAGTAGAGATGCGACTAGTGTGCTGGGAACTCCACGTAACACCGTGTACAGAAATGGGGATGTGTCTCATAAGAACGTCACAGCAGGCTGACAACTGCAGATCTGAAGTCAGCAGCTCATTATTAACTAATAAACCATAAATACAAATCCTTGGTCCAGCCTTGACCAAGTAATCTCTGGCATTTATGATCTCTCTCTGCCATAGTTTCTTAACAGGAAAATAAGAATAAAATCTGTATTGGTAGATTATGAAATGTACAAAGAAAAGTAAAACCAAACAAATATTACACACACTTCTGATCCTTTACTGACATGGTCCGCCTACCTGGCCAGCTCGACCGAGGTGGGGCAGGTTCAGACCCTGGTAGGAGAGCTCCACTTATATAGCAGGTGCCTAGGACAGTCAAATACACAGCACAGAAAGCAGAATCGTGGTTACCAGGGACTGAGGGAAGGGGGAAATAGAGAGCTGTTATTTAATGGGTCTACAGTTCCCTAAAAATCAGTAAGAAAAAGACAAACTACTCTCAATTTAAAAATAGGCAAAAGACAGGAATAAGCACTTCACAGAAGAGGAAATACAAATGGCCAGAAACTATATGAAAACACACTAACCTTACTGTTTTCAGGGAAAATGAAAATGAAAATCACAAAATATCTTTTCATACCCAAAAGATTGGCCACAATTTATCAACCTGATAACAGGGCTACGTGCTCATGAGGATGTGGAACAAGAGAATTCTAATATACTGTTGGTGCTAGTGTATAACCACTTTCAAAAACAGTTTGGCATTATTTAGTAAAGGCAAAGATACAATCCCCATGACCATTAATTCCACCCCTAGGCAGACAAACCTTAAAGAAATTCTTGCATGTGTAACAAGGAGATGTGAACAAGAACGTTCAGCGTAGCACTGCTCATACAGTAAAAAACTGGAAACCACCCAAATGGCCTTGGACAGGAGAATACAAGTAAGTTACAGTATATTCACACCAGACAAGGGTGACAATGAAAAAACTGCAGCTACAGCTACCAATACAAATATATCTGGCAAACATAATATTGACTGAAAAAGCAAGACTCAGAAGAAAACATACAATATGAATAATTTACATAAAGGTCAAAAGTCAAAACGGAAAAACTAAACATGATGTTGTTTAAAGATACACACGTTTGTGGTTAACACTATGAAGAAAAGCAAGGAAATGATGAACATTCCTGGATTCGGGCATCCCTCCTCTCTTGGATGATCTCGAAGGGGACACCTAGGGAGCCTGAAGAGCTTGTCCTGAAGCTGGGAGTACGGGTGAGGCTTTCCTCATCCTCTCAGAGCACACAGTGGTTGTACACAGTCTCCTGCAAATATGATTTCTAAAATCAACTCCCCAGAAAAGGGAGAATGGATGAGTACAAAAGGCTCTAAAAATAAGTGAAGAACTTTGGAGGAGGGAAGGGAAAAGGAAAGAACTAAAAATTTCCCGATATTACTAACTTATTCTGTTTTCTAACAATAAGGGACGAACTTCTGTATAGCAACTTAATGTCAAGAGTAGCTAGCATTGGTCAAATGTAACGTAATTTTACGTGTAATTGCCAAATAGCCTTTAAATTTCCTATTATGGTTCCAAATAATATAAATGCTTCAGCCTCCCTATCTTCATTATCACAAGGAGAAGAATCAAGACGGGAAAGCCAGTCACCCCCACTGGTCACAGCAGAGGGATCAGAGTGTGAGCAGGAGGAAGCAGGAAGAGGCGCCAAGAGCCGGCATTCCCCTTGCAAAAAGACGAAAGCCGGCAGCTACATCAAAACACAGCTTGTTCAGAGGCCTCCCACTCCTGACTGGCTTCCCTCTAAGGAAGATAAAATGTGATACACTGGTACACTGGCTGTCTTTGAGGCCCCAAAAATATATGTACACAGTTCCTCAGGGAAAAACACTAAAACTTCCAATTTCTTTTCCTGATTGCTATAAGACATCCAAATCAAATTCTGAATTCTCCACTGCTCAACCGGCTGTATTACCTGGGACCTGAAGTCAGATACAGAAAGCCACTGATGCAGACAGAGCAATCACCTATGTTTTCTTCTTCTTTTTATTTGCAATGCTCTCAGAAAGGACATATTTCTTTGATTTTAATTTTTTTCATCAATCTGATCAAATTACCACAGGCTCTTTATTCTAGCAAACCCAATTTGTAGTCTGAAAGCACAATGGAATTCTTTAACTGAATCATGAGCCCTGCCCTATATCCTGAACTCCAGACTCACAATGCCCTACTCAACATTTCTACTTCAAAGTCTAACAGGCAACTCAAACTGTTAACACAGCCAACAGAAAATCTTTCATATCCATCCCTTCCCATACTCCAAAAGCCACATCTCTTCTCGTTTCCCCCATCATTTGCCCAGTTGCTTAGGCCAAAAACCCAGGAGCAGGCATCACCCCTGACTCTTCTCTCTCTCACACCCACACTCAGCCATCAGTAAGTCCCGTCAGCTCCACCTTCAAGCATACCCCAGGTGTGGCTCACCACCCCACTGTCACCACCACACTCCCCTGCTCTCACGGGCTCTACTCTCATCCTCCACACACTACCAAGATCTTCTTAAAAGTAAATCAGGTTAGCTAATTCCTGGTTCAGCACATCTGGTGCTAGCCCCATGTCTGAGCTGCTCAGAATGACTTCTTCCAGTGAGTACATGTGGAAAGCAGGGGTAAAGAAGAGAAACTTCCGTGAAGAACCCTAACAAACACCGCCTCAGCCAGGCGATCAGGATCAACATCAACAGTGATATGACGTCAAGTTGAAAGGACATACCCTCGATATGATGTGAAGAAAACGACACAGCACCTCTGTGGTCTTCCTCCCAAACACCCATAAGCCCAGACTAGACTAATCATGAGAAAAAGATCAGACAAATCCCACTTGAGGAGCATTCTACAAAATCCCTGACAAGTATTCCTAGCAGCTGTCATCACCAAAAACAAAGAAAGTCTGAGAAACTGTCAGAGTCTAGAGGAACCTAAGGAAACATGATGACTAAACATAATGTGGGAAAATCCTGCATAGGATCCTAGATCACAAAAAGGACCTTGTTATGGACTGCATATGTGCATCCCTAACAAATATTAGCGAAATGGACTGAATATTTGTATCCCTAAAATCTGTAACACTGAGGGCCTAACCCCCAATATGACGCAATTCAGAGACGGAGCCTTTGGGTGGTGACTATGTTTAGATGAGGGCATGAGGGTGGGGCCCTCGTGACGGGATTAGCACCCTTCTAAGAAGAGAGGTGAGAGAGCTCTCTCTCTCTCTTTCCCCCAAATACACACATACACACACACATACACACACACAAGGAAAGGTCACGTGAACACACAGCAAAAAGGCAGCCATCTGCAAGCCAGGAAGAGAGATCTTACCAGAACCTGACCATGCTGGCACCCTAATCTCGGACTTCCAGCATCCAGAATCCTGAGAAATAAGTGTCTGTTGTTTATGCCATTCGGTCTACGGTATTTTATTATGGCAGCTCAAGATAAATTAACACGGACCTTAAGTAAAAACTAAGAAAATCCAAGTAAAGTATGGAGTTCAGTTAATAATAATGTATCAATATTGGTCCCCTAGTTGTGATAAAGGACCACACTAACATAACATGTTAACAACAGGAAAAAGTGGACGGGGGTTATTTGGGAGCTTTCTGTACCATCCTCACAACTCTGTAAATTTAAAACTGTTCTAAAATAAAAAATTTATTTTAATAAATCCAATGGCTTCCTAGACTATTTAGATTACAACCGAATTCCTGCCAATATCTTTCAACTCACCACCTAACACTGTGCACCCTGCTCGATCTGGTCTAACAAGTTCACCTTCATGAGGGTTAGTTACTTGGGCTATGCATTACGTAAGTGTATATGCTTTGTCAAAACTGATCAAACTGTACACTTCAGATCTGTGCATTTCACTGTATGTAAGTTACACTTCAACAAACATTTTTAAAAACATACGATTATCAAAACAAGAAATTTGATGACATAAAAATTACCCTTGAACTTGGTGGCTTAAAACAACAACACCACATTTCTTTTGCTCTTGAATCTGCAATTTGAGCAGGGTTGCAGGGAGATCTCGTCCTTGCTCTGCTTGGCATAAACCTGGACTGAAATTATCTAAAGGCTCACTCACTCTGCCATCTGAGACCTTAGCTGGGGCTACAGGTTGAAACATCTACACACGACCTCTCTCTGTGCCCTGGGCTTCCTGACAACATGGTAGCTGGGTTCCAAGAACAAGCACTCTGAGAAAGAGAGAGACAGACACAGACACAGACACAGAGCCACACACACCGAGGGAACCCGTGTCCTTCTAATGACCTAACCCCAGAAGTCACATAGCATCACTTCCACTGTACTCTGTTAGTTGGAGCAATCACAAATCTGTCCAGGTTCAAAGGGAAGGGAAATAAATTCCACCTCTTGACAGGGAGTGACAAATCCTGGAAATCCTGCTGTGACTGTCTTTGGAAAATAAAATCTACCACAGGTTAGAATATAAAGTTGAGAGAAGTCTCCAAAACACATGAGTAGCAAGAAAGAATATATAGAGACAGAATTCATCCAAGACGCCAATATCTAACAAATAAGAGTTACAGAAAGAAAACAACCATAACAAACAAAAGAGAGGGAAGAAGTTATCTAAGCTAAAGAACATGAGTCTTCAAATTGAAAGAACTTAACCAAGCATCCACATAGACACAATGTGAAATTTAAGATCATCAAGGAAAACAGAAGATCTTACCAATTTTCAGGAAAGAAAATCAGGTCAACTACATGGTTAAGAGAACTAAACTAGCGCCAGACTCCTCATAAGCAACACTATATGCTGACAAATAAGAGCCCAACGCCTTACAAGTTAGAAGGGAAAGTTATTTTCGACCTAAATTTCTATGAAGATATTTTCAAATGCATAAACACTCAGAAAGCTCACATTCCATGTACTCTTTCTTAGGAAGTTCCTTGGAGGTATGGTTCAGCAAAATAAAAGTCTACACTAAGAAAGATGGCACAGGATTCAAAAATCAATGAATTTGGCTCATATATGCAGTAAAAAGAAGCTGCAGAGTGACAACTGCACAGTAGGCTGATAGAGCAATCAATTCAGACTGGAGACAGAAAGTGAAAGGCTCCACAAGACAATTATCCAAGGAGAGAAAAATAAACTCTCCAAGTGGAGATGTCATCCCCAAGGATTTGGATTCCAATTTTTTTTTTTTTTAAGATTGGTGCCTGAGCTGACATCTCCTGCCAATCTTTTTTTTTTTTTTCCTTCTTCTTCTCCTCCCCCAAAGCCCCCAGTACATAGCTGTATATTCTAGTTGTAGGCCCTTCTGCGTGTGCTGTGTGGGACGCCGCCTCAGCATGGCCTGATGAGTGGTGCTAGATCCATGTCCAGGATCCAAACCAGTGAAACCCTGGGCCACAGGAGCAGAGTGTGCAAACCTAATCTCTCAGCCACGGGGCCAGCCCCTGGATTTCAAATTTAAGTCAGCAATATACTTTCCAAATTTCCAAAATAGGCAAATATCTTTAATTTTAATAATTAAAAAATTGTATATAAAGGAAATTTTAAAATAGCAAATTTAAAGGACACAAAACTATTTAGAAAAATGGTTTTAAAATTTGACTATTTCTCTGAAACTAAGTGTTTGGAAGTTTTTCTCCTCCTAAAAGAGAAACAACGACCATTAAAATCTTATGCTCCCCAGCACACAAAAGAAATAAGTTTCTATTTAACTGCCAACGAAAACTATCAGTTTTTAAGGGTTCCATTCTGTGACCTAGAAGAAGTAATTTACAAAACAAACTCATAATTCTAAAAAAGTGAGATTTTATTACCTCCTAACTGGTAAATCCACAAAAAAAACAAAAAAACCCTTCCGTTATATACTCTCACTCATTTTAGAAGCAACCACCTATCAAAAGCACTTATTTGTCCACGTGCACATCGCAGTGAGAGCCACAGAACACAAGTGTCACCAGATCCGAGTTCCAGTCCAAGCCCTGCCGCTCACCAGCTGGGAGGACCTGGAGCACACGAATAGCGGCGCCACCACCGTCCACCCGTAACAAGAGCTTTGCGGCGCTATTGAGAGGAGCAATGGAGTAACGTAAGACAGGACAAGGGACCTGCTCGAGCCCAGCACAGCCCGACTCACGCAGCGGAAGCTATTTCACACAATCTGCCCCTTCCTTTCCAAAAGATGATACACAGTAACTGCCATTTGCTGAGCAGCTACCATGTCTCCATAAACCAAACAATGCTCTCAATAACCTGGGAAAATAGTTACGTTATCCCCATTTTAAAAATGAGGAAATGGGAGCTCAGGAAACTCAAGTAATTTGCCAGAGTCACAGGGCAGGGGAGCCAGAAGTGAAGCTGAGACCTAAACCAAAGATCACACTCAGTCTACTCTCCCTCAATTTAGATGTGACTAATTTACAACAGTTTGGGGAGCGAATCATGAAAAATATTAATATTTTCCATTTACAAGTGTTATTTCTGGAATATGAGATTGAAACCGTCTAGCGTGTCCTGGGCCTTGTGCAGGCGGTGTGATCCAGGGACGCCGCCGAGGGGCCACGGGCTCCAGGGAAACCTCCCTCCACGGGGGAGCAAGGGGACCTCTGGGACGGCGTCCACCCCTCCCACAGGGCCACGAGACACTGCACTCGTCCAGACTTTGAGACCACACCTGAACTTGGGTGTTTGCCAAATGACATTTTAATTTGCAAGTGAAATCATGACTGGAAAAGACCAGGGAAGCCCCGGGACAAAGAAAGAGAAAGGCTGTCTCCGTCAGAATTAAAATAAGTAATATTCTCCATACTGGAGGGGGAGTGCTGGCCTGACTACAGCTTTCACCCTTGTCACCACGTGCAGTCAGGAGAATACGTGACAACGCCGTCAGAGCATGGAAACTGATCAAATCAGAGCAACACTGAGGACCACAGGAGCTCAGACTCAAGGATGCCTAACAGAGAAGACCGACAGGATTCGCTAACGACTGTCTGTTAAGGATGCGCTGTGGCCTGGGACCTACAATCTTCTTAAATTTTGTGAATATATATTATATACACTTTTCCATAAAATATTCACTTACTGGTCACATTAATGAGATACATCCGAAAAAGACTTCACTATATTTTTTTCAATGTTAATTTCTCAGTACTTTGTCTTTACTTTTTAATTAAAAAACACATTCTAATATTAACATTTATAAATTATCCACTGCTCTGCAAGAGCCTAACTTCTTTATCACAACCTACTAAAAAGAAAAACACAGTCAAACCCAGATAGAATGAAATGCTCAGAGTGTGTGTTATTCTGTTTAGCTAGGTTCTCTGATTAAGCAGAAATTATTTTAACCACTACTGTGAAAACCCTTAAATATATACATATTAGTCCACTTTGCTTCCTTAGTGTTTACTTTTTCATATCTCCTCCTTGGTCTAAAAAGAATTTAAAGCAGATTCCTTTTTTCTGACTCCAAAACCCACATTCTTTCCATATGCCATTCTTCTCAAACAAATACCTATTCACTGACTGCTACGAGCCAACACTGGCTAGTCTAGCAGTGGAGGGTCCAGAGATAATGAACAGTTCCTTCTTCCAAGAGCTTACAATCCAGTCTGGTGAGTAAATAGAAAAAACAAACCTATTATAGCCTGTGATGGTAACTGCTACAAGCAATGACAGACACAGGTGTTACAGCAATAACAGCTAATGGCCATGCAGCACTCACCACGTCCCAAAGCCTTGACAGAGAAAACACCCTACGAAAGTCCTCACCGCAATAAGTCCTACCTGTTAGGGGGACCCGTGCCCCTGCCTTGGGCCTCGCATTTCTTCCAGGATAATGCTCCCGTCCTCCCCCTCGACCCACCAAAGGAGCAACTTCACTAAAGCTTCTGGGCTTGCTTAAGACCTGCCAGCCTACTGCCAGCTTCACGACATGGGGAGTTTAGCAGGGAAGCTGTGTCCTTCTGGGGGAACCTGCAGACACCCAGCTCTGCCTGTGCTGGGTGGGCCAAATTTAGTCAGGAGTAAAGGACCAGGAACTCCGTGTGGCAGCACATCTAAGTCACATCCTGCAATCCAGCTTTCATCAGTAAGGCTGACAATTCGATCCATGTCTGACTCTCCAATTTGGCGAGGGAGAGTTATCAATTACTAGAACCCTAAAACTCCAACATTCCCATCTTCTCTATTTTACACATGAGGGCACTGAGGCTTCCACAGCTTAGAGAGGGTAAGTGACTAGTTCCAGGATTCCTACCCAAAAAGCAGCACTATCACCATTTGAAACCACTGCCTCCCAAAAAGAGAAAAATAAGTTCCCAAACTGATAAAGCATTAATCTTAAGTTAAAATTCCAAACGAGGGGCTGGCCCTGTGGCCTCCACTTGGGCGGCCCAGGTTCAGTTCCCAAGCACAGAACCACACCACTGGTTAGCGGCCTTACTGTGGTGGCAGCCCATATACAAAAGAGAGGAAGACTGGCACAGATGTTAACTCAAGGTGAATCTTCCTCAACAAAAAGGAAAAGAAAAATTCCAAAAGGGAACTAGAAGTTAATGCCAAAACAGGTCATTTGTTCTCTCATTTGCTGCTGATAAATCATATTCAGTTAGCTTTAAGAAACGAAACCTAGGGGCCGGCCCCGTGGCCGAGTGGTCACGTTCGTGCGCTCCGCTTCGGCGGCCCAAGGTTTTGCCAGTTCGAATCCTGGGTGCAGACATGGCACCGCTCATCAAGCCATGGGGAGGCGGCGTCCCATATGCCACAACTAAAAATACACAACTATGTACCGGGAAGCTTTGGGGAGAAAAAGGAAAAATAAAATCTTAAAAAAAAAAGAAAAGAAACGAAACCTAAAAACGTATATAATCATCAAGTTCACAGTTCATTAATAGATACTTACTGAGCACTGTTCCAGGCACTAGATCTTAGTCAGTGAAACAAACAAAGTCCTTGCTCTCATGGAGAATACTTAGTGAGAGAAACAGACAATAAACAAATGAATAGATAATGTCAAATGTATAAATTAACGTAAAGTCAATGTTTTTAAATAACAGACAGAAAGAGTCAAATGACAGGAGGCTCTCTCCTCAGATGCCGAGGTCACAGCAGGCCTCCTTTAGAAGGCCTTGAGCAGCGTCACATGAAGTGAGGGAGTGAGCCACAAGTGCAAAGGCCCTGAGGTGGACCATGCTTAAAATACTCAAGGAACTGTGAGGAGGCCAGTGCACACGACACAGAAAAGACAAGAAATTGCAGGAAGTGAGGTTAAAGAGGGTGGCAGGGCCAAAGCAGGGTGGGACTACGGTTCCACGCTAAGTGAGAAGAGAACTCCCAGACGGCTCTGAGCTGGGAAGGGACATATGATTTGCACTAAATGTCCATCTTCTCTCTCTGTAATATACTTCCTGAAGTAATATGACAAGTTTTAAGTAATTTTATTGGGATTCTAATGGTTTATAACATTGTGTGATTTCGAGCGTACATTATTGTTTATCAATTCGTGAATACACTTCATCATGCTTATGACAATTTCCTGTTTCTTCTTCACCTACAGGCAGAGAAATCAAGGAAGCGTGGAGTTTTCCCTATTATTCTCAGAAACATGAGGTAAGCTGTGCTAAAAGGAGGAGGAAGGAAAAATGGGCGTGTCTGCTCAATTAACCATGACCCCTTGCTAGCAGTGGCTTAGGGCGACCTTTGGTTATAAGGCAGGCAGATAGCACCAAGAGGGTGTGCAGGGAGCAGACACTCAGCCTCCAGCATCCCTAACAGTACCATCCCACCCACGAGTGGTGTGGATCCTTACCATGTTCGGTCTAACTCCCTCAGACAAGAGAGCACATCCCCTGGCCGTGAGCTGACACTCACCTGAGCTGGGGAGTTCTGGTGACTTTCCTACACACAAACACTGAGGAAGAACAAGAAAAGGTAACTTCTAAAGGTGTAGGTATGAAGAAACAGAAGAAGTGAAAACATAATTTAAAATATCAAAGGAGAACATAAACTGTAATAAGAGAAAAAGGAAAGTTCTAATAATTGTTTAAAAAACACTGATTTTGCATATTTTTCAGACTCTAAAGGTCTGTTTTCCTAAGGAAAGATTCGCCCTGAGCTAACATCTGTTGCCAATCTCTCTCTCTCTCTCTCAACCTCCCTCCCTCCCCAAAGTCCCAGTACACAGTTGTATATTCTAGCTGTAGGTCCTTCTAGTTCTATGTGAGGCGCAGCCACAGCATGGCTACTGAGAGATGGGTTGTGTGGTTCCACGACAGGGAATTGAACCCAAGAACCAAAGCAGAGCGTGCACAACTTTAACCACTAGGCCATCAAGGCTGGCTCCCTATCATCATTTCTGATCAGCGAAAAACAAAACATACAAACAATACATGTCATTTATGTTTATTGTTCACATATGAATATTAACTTGCAAATATATACAGACAAGCATTCTATATTTAACTTGGAGTGAAATCACCTTATATGATTTATATATCAACAGTCTATCAGTTAAAATGTAAATACATGTTTGTTATTATAAGAGTAAAATGCTGTTATAACTGATGAGCAGGAAAACTATTAATAGGAAAACAGATGAGTTAACATGAGTATTGAAAAAAGTTCATTTATATGACAACACTAGGAAGAACACTGTATATACTATGAGCCAAATGTTTATAAATCTTTTAAAAAGTCAGCAAGAGATAAGGTTATTTTATAATTCTATTACTTGGAAAATTGTTTAGTGTACTAACATAAGACAGAATAACCTTTAAGAACAGTATTCGATCGTTAGTTATCTAGTTCTGTTTAAGTCATGAAAAATGACTTTTTTAAATGAAAAAGCTCTATTTGGGAATTCTACACATCTTGTGTGAATGAATTAAAAGCAGAATAATTAGCTCTGCCATCTCAATTGCACAAGAAGAAAAAATCCTAAACGCGCACACAGTAATATCCATAATGAGTCACACAAACATAATAAAAACATATAAGGAATAAGGAAAAAAAAGGAAAGAGTTAAAGAGAACTGGGGTATCCAAAACACGTTTTGTTCTCATTAATTAAACCTGAAATGAACAGTTTTCATAAGAATGTCTTAAGAAGAGAATTCCTATTGTTAGACTCTACAGAGAGAAATAAATGTTTGCAGAAATAATTAGAGGACAGTGTCGATGAATTTTCAGGAGTTGAAGACAAAGAAATTTTTGACGTTCACCTGAATTATAATCAGTTTTAACTTAATGTTGATTTTAGCACTTAGCCATTAGACATCTGATCAAAAATGTCATTTCACAGACCCCTATTTAAGTGCAATCTTAGATAATACACTTCCAGTATTTCATCCGTGTTCTTCAGTTGTGCTCTTTTTTTCATACCTTAACACATCATCAGCCAGCTGAGAAGAGAGTCCACTGAGTCTAGGAAGTGGTATTTGGGGCATGCCTAGGGATTTCTATCACTGTCTCAACCGTATTATTTATAAGAACATGCTTAGTACTAAATCAGTAATTTTATTTTTATTTTTAATTATATTAGTAAATAGAGACAAAAAGCAATAAATCTTCAAACAAGTGTGCCAGCACTGCAATACTCTAAAGAGAGCAACAATCAAACTGAGCTTTCAGATGCGGGGCTCGCCATCCTCAGACAGCTAGGAATGCTCACACATAAGCCCAGGAATCCCATATTAGAAGATTTAAGGGTATTGATACCTAATTTATTAAAGTGCAGTTGTTCGTAAGCCAACCATGTGAAAAAAGAACAGAATGTCTCCAACGACCTAAAAGGTGACCATGAAGAAGTGAGCTTAATCGGATCGCTTCTGGACTATTCCAAAGAGTTTGTGAGCCCCAAGATTACAGACTCTCTAACTACAGCTATCCAGAAATGGACTGGCCACCCTAATAAAGGGAGCAAGCTCTCCATCTCAAAAGTGTTCAAGCAGAAGCCAGATGACCATCCACCAGAGATTTCCCAGAGAAGATTTTATTTCACGAGAGCAGTTCACACCCAAGGCGCAGTAACAGTGATGGCTAACATTTAAAGAGCGCTTACTCTGCACTAGGCTCTGTGATACTGATAAACCAAGGCTCAAGCGACCGACATAGCTGAGACACTAAGTGGCAGAACCACAATTTAAGGCAAGCTGACTCCTAAACATGAAACTGGGTTGATTGTTAATCAGCTGGATGATCACGCCCTGCCCATCTACCCTCTAACCGTTGCAATACCAGGCCTCCCCTTTACAAAGCCCGGCCATCAATCAACATTTACTGAAGGAGTGAGCCTGCCCCTCCTTTCCTTTGCAAACATTGTTTCCTCAACTACAAGTTGCGCTTCTGTTCTGGGATGCCAAGAAAATGTAGCCTTCAAGATTTTAGCTCAGAAGTTACCTTGCCCTGAGCATTCCAACCCGGAGTTAACAGTTGTTTTTCCCAAGATGATTCCAGAATGTGGTGCAGCCTGCCCTGCTCTCCCACCATAAAAGAACCGTAGCTGGGCATGGCTGCCCAGATAAGCGACATTTACTAGCCCCCACCCATCTCCTTGCTGTGACCTGTGGCCATGTGACAAAGCTCTAACAAAAGGCATGTGAGTCAAAGTGCTATCTATGTATGTGCTACTTCTAGCCAACAAATGCGACCGTAAGGGTTCTTTCCCCTTCTTTTCTGCTGGATGACTGGACCCCTCCAAGTTCTCACAGTACGGCCGCAGACCAGCAGCAGTAAGGTCACTCGTGAACCTCTTACACCTGAGAATGATCGGGCCCCAACCAGACCTCCTGAGTCAGAAACCCCAGGTGCAGGGCCCTCTGAGTTTCAACAAGTGCTGCAGGGGACTCCCACGCAACCTCAAGCTCAAGGACCACCGCCCTAAGCAAACTAGCCTCAACCAGGCTGATAACAAGGCCCCAGGAACCAGGGAAATGTGCTGGAAGGAACACAAGCCTCTGGATGACCAGGCAGAGCAGAACTATCCACCAATCTGGGCCATTTACATCAAAACTGTTATGTGAAAGCAATAACCCTCTATTATCTTCACGTCACTGTCTCATGTTTGGGACGCTTGTTGCAGCAGCCTCATCCAAACCAATTCCAACATCTCTCTCTCCTGACACTCATTCACAGGCTGTAAATATTTGTCAGTCTTTCTATTCCCAGTAGACTAGAAGCTCAGAGCCCCAACCAGCTCTTACTCATCTCTGCATCTCTCCAGGACCTAAGAAAACCCCTGGCCTGTACTACGCACTCAATAAACGACGACATCTACTTATCCCCTTCTATCTTTACACCAAAATGATAAATTCTAACATCTAAAGTGACACCAATAACCCAGTAACTTTCCTTTTATAAAAATCTTCTAAAAGCACCAACATTCACTACAGACTAAAACTTTCCAATTCTGCAATGATTCTCAAACGATGCCAATTTGTCCAAGGTTTGCCTTCTACACTATTGCTACCCAGTCCAGTCCATTCCCAGTTTCAGAGAAGGGTCTTGATTTTGATCACAGTCCATCTTCCCTGCTGTATTAACATACAGTAACACACAAAACAGTTGGCTTCCCTCTTCTGTACTCGCCCTGCTGCACACTGTTTACTGTCCAACATACAGATGGCTAATCTACTTGCTAACCCACGTTACCGACTTGGCCAAGGCACAATGATCTGTACTGCCCTTCTCCACCATTTTACAAGAGCTAAAACTCCAATATCATATATTTACCAAATCTGGAGTTGGCGCCAAAACAGGGAAAAGTCGTTTAGTATTTTCTTTATTTTCCAGAGGTTCCTGTTTCCAATAAATCACTACAAAAAGGAAAACAAGCCAAGAGCAGCCTTCTGGCACTATTCCAATCATTTTGTCTTTGCTGAAATGGTCCCAACATCCTTTTGTCTTTAATATTCCCAGCAGGACTGTTTAAAAATCTACTCAAGTGTTTCCTACCAAATACCATATTCCTAACAAAGTTACTTTATAAATTACTCTATACTCCTATGTGGTAAAATTCTGAATTGATGCCAAAAACCTTCTTGGAACAGAATAGTTCTCCATAATTTATATCTCCTGTACCTTAAAAAAGAAACCTAACTCTTTAGAAATGAATCCTCCAATCCATATAGAAAATTCTAACAAATATACAGTTTGACAACACCCAAAATTCTACTCTTCAATTTTGATTACTTTATCAGAATTTTCATTCAAATCTAATGGAAAGCTGAAGCTCAATGTTGTGATGCCAAATATACCAAGATTTTCCTTTACTATGTGGCTTTAAAAGTATTTTCCAGGAACAGAAGGAGAAGACATGACTAGTCTCATGCTACAGGAAAGGTACAGGGACCACATTATAGCAGGATTATAATCTTAGACCAAGGACCCCTTAACTATCCCCAACGAAACCAAGTACTAGCTAAGGGGACCTCCACCCTGCCCTCTACCTTCATCCTCTTGGCTCTGTGCAGACACCAAAAATCTTCGTCACTTCTATTCTTGGTAAGCAGCTAACATGAACAGCTGCGCGAGTCCTAGCATTAGAAAAGGCATGCTCACACTCACAGTGCGGCACACTGTAGATCAAGCCTAAACTCCAAACCCTGAACAGTCATCACAAGATAAAACATTCCAGCCAAAATTCAATATACACTCTAAAAAAACTGAAAAACTGATAGGGGCTTATAAGGCACACAAGACCTTCCCGAGTATTACTTTATTCTCTACCAGCCACATATTTTTTTTTTCATACCCCACAAAACAGCCATAACAACTTAGACCAATTAATAATTATAATACTGGATCTACAAAAAGAATAAATGATGGTGTGAAGTTCCAACCTTTCCACTTTAACGGGATTGTACCTGTCAAGATTATCTCCAAGATGTGATGCACTCCAAATGAAAAGAACTAGTAAGATAAAATTTAATTTGAAATTCTCTTGGCCAATCTAAGGATGAAATTACTAAGTGACGAAATATAAGAACTGCATCTTCAACGACTGCACGGCATGGTTCCCGAGCCTTCTGGAGCCCTGACTGCCCTGCTACGGTCATACTCTGGTCTGTCAATGTCCCTTTGAAGTCTCAGAACAAGACAGTGTACTTTTGATTGGACTGACCACCATCAACTACAACAGAAAGTGCTACCTACTTCCTGATGGCCAATAAGCTAAATGTGGCCCAGGTGTGTTGTTTGGGCTCAAAAGAAGAAAAGCAAATTTTAGTCAAAATTTTAAAAATCATATTTTTGCAAAAAGTCCAGAACTCCAGCTTCCCTTGAAAAATCAGCTTTGGTAACCATGAGCAAAAGTGAATGGGGGTTTTCCTTTCAGGCTGGGCCTGGGCTTTCCAGATGGCCATGCTGCCCACACCTCAGAAATGGCTGCACCTACATTTACACTCAGTTATGCTCCTTGGCTGGTAGCCTCCAGACGTTTGAATCTGGAATTGATGTTGGCATTAACTACACTGCTTAACCCATGACCTAGCCAGCTAAACACCACCTTATAATCAACAAAAACTCCCAGGGTTTATCCACAAAATGTAATGCTGGTCTCAGGCAACTCTCCTTCCAGACAATTCACTTCTAGAACTTCAGTGCAGATCTTTACATTCATCTTTGAAATTTAATATTGTTAAATTAGATGCACCCAATTCAATCACTATTCACTGAGCACCCAGGCGACGGCGGTTTTGAAACCAGCGGTTCCGCAGAAGGCAGGCCTCTCTCTCCATTCAGTTTTAACAAAGTGAGTTTCACCTGAACGTCTTTCATGTGTTACAGTTCTACCTATAATTCGGTTTCAAAAAGAAAATGAAAACATTCAGAATTTTTTTGTTTGTATGAGCAGGGAGCGATTTATTTTATTTTAAAATACATGTAACTGAGTAACTTAAATATATATAAAATTATTTATTATCTACAACTCTGACCTTCCACAATCACCTAGTTTGGCACAGAAAACCTCTAAAAACTAAAAAAGTTTCTATGGAATTATGGGTTAAAACAGAAAGTATGCTACATTTCTGTCCGATTGCCAGACAGGAGCCAGGCGAGCTGGTCAGCGGCCTGGGCCTGTATGGAAGAGTGAGATCCACCTGGCTGGCAGTCGGGGGAGGCCCCTGGCTTCCTCACTCCACCAGGACACTGGCCGCTGGGGAGGACCTGCTGATGACACCTGCAGCTGGCCCGAAGCCAGGCTTCCCCGGGACTGGCTTTTTGGGGGACGGGGGGGGGATATCCCAAAGGAGCCCTTTTGGAGGGTCCCGCTAAAAGGTGAGAGGGGAGAGGGTCCGGCAGTAAAAGCAACAGCCCTTTGTTCTTTCTGGATCCAGACAATTACGCACTCTGAAGGCTTCTTTTGTCTGAATCTCTCGATAATGATGCTGATAAAGCTTCTCTTTCCAATCGCCCCTTATCACCTGACACTGTAATCATCTAGCTGAGAACACTGACACCTCTCATAGTTACCATTATTTCCGTTTGAATAATCAGTCACATTCCCCCAAAATTCTTCAAGGCTTTGCACATCTCCTTTCAAGAAACCCTGTTGAAGAAACAAAGTCAGCCATAAAGGTTTGCGTGGCTTCCGTCTAACTCCCGGAGACCTGCTGTGCAGTCCGTGGTGGGCCTCGCGACACAGGCCCCAGACTCGCAGGGCTACGCCACTAGGAAGAGGCACAGAGTGACCAGCTGGAGGAGCTGCAGGCTCAGGGTGACCTGGACCCGATCTGGGGAGCTCAGCCAGCTGAGCTGCAAAGACCAGGAAGCACCTCATCCAGGGAAGGGTCACCATTGATTTCCCAGCCTCACAGACTGCCTTCCAGCCCGGGAGGGGTGAGTGCCAATGAAAGACAGTGAACAAGGGAAGTGCTCCCAGGAAGAGGACTCCTGAGAGCCGAGCACTCGCCCCGGGACCTCCACGCTGAGCTCAGCCCTGCCTCCTAGTAACTGTTGTTTTGAAGAAGTCTAGAAATCACTGCATGAGCCTGCAGCCACTTTCTTCTTTGTCTCCCGTGTGTCCAGCACACTGTCTGGCACACATTAGACACTCAAATAGTTGCAAAACGGGTCACTGAAAATGCACTGAAGGACTCTGAAGAACCTGAGGGACAGGCTTTCCTGTACAGTACTGTCCCCCACAACCCCTGGAGGAGCACCTCAGTTGTGAGTAACACCCAGCACCGGCTGTGCTTTCACTGTGTGCTCTGCCCTGCACGCGCACTAGCCCCTTAATGCCGCTCACACCCCATGAGGCGGGGCCCACCCTCTGCCCTATTCCAGAGACCAGGGAACTGAAGCTCACAAAAGATCAGCCAGTGCTAAGACTACACAGCTAATAAGCGGTGACCACCACTGGAGCCAGTCTATGCTCCTCCCCACACAAGTCCTGCTGGCTGCAAACACACTCTGTGCCAATGCTGGTCCCAAGCATCAGGGACACAAACATGAGTAAGAGAAGGCTTCTATTCTTAAGGAACTTATAGCTTGGCAGGGAGACCTGTAAAGTAAGCAAAAGAAGTAAGTGCTACAGGTGCTGTCAGAGCAGGTTCAAGCGGGAGAGGGGCACGAGGCAAGTGCTCGGGTGGCCCTTACAACAAGGATGGTCAAGTCACCGGGAACCAAAGGGGGATTCTCATACCACTACTTGCTAGAGTTGGAAGGATACTCACATTTGACAGGTAGCCAGTGGACACGAGCAAAGACCCCAAAAATGCGCCAGTTAATTCCTTCCTAAGAAAGACAGATCTAGCTGACACTGGGTTTTTGCTTTGCAGAAGCGGGAGAGGCTGGTGGAATCCAGAGCTAAGGAGAGAGGTTGAGCAGGACAACTAGCTGGCTGGCTGCTCTCAGAGCTTCCCCCACGGTGCCTGCCTCCGCACAGAAAGGCTGCAGAGGTTAGGAGACGGCTCCTTGAAGGGGCTCCACCTGTACGCCGGCGGCCCCAGGCAGAAGCTTTCTACTTACTTCCAGTCTGTGTGTGTATTATACACACAATAGAGGCCCAAAAACGAGCGTCAAGTGACTGGACAGGATGGGAGAGATCTTAAAAAGCTTCATCAAGGAGCTGCAACTTAGGCCTCAGCTAAATATTGAAAAACATGGGTTTGCTGGGTCAAAAAAGTGTGGAGGGGATTTCAGGCAAAGGAGATAGCTTATTCAAAGGCATGGAGTAAAAGGAACTTTAAGCAACTGAGTATGCAAGTACTTTAAGCATCGGCAGACCGGGAGTTGATTCCAGCTCTACCACTTCTGTATGCACGGCTTTGGGCAACGTACTGCTCCTGTCTGGAGAGAGTCCGAGCATGTGTGAGGGGTGGTCTGAATAACAAAAAAGGAGCTGGCAGCTTCTCCTTTAGGCCAGTGGTTCTCCGAGGCAAGCATGCAGTAAGAATCCAGTAGAGCAGGGCCTCTCACATTCAGGAAGGACCCCAAATTTAGACTTCTGACATTTTCTACACATGAGGTTATAAAGTCACCAGAGATACAATGACAGGATTGGAAGGAGACATATATATCATTCAACTAAAAACTTGTCCCATTTCAAGGCCATACTGCCTAGAGTGCACTATGGATTTTATTTTTTCCTAAATCTTGTGATTATACTGCCGATAGCAGAGTTACCCTGCATTATATTTTGAAGGTTACACATTAATTAGTTAAGTGCATATATTTGAAAAATACAATACAGGGGCTGGCCCCATGGACTAGTGGTTAAGTTTGGCGTGCTCCACTTCAGTGGCCCAGGTTCAGTTCCCACGCATGAACCTACACGACTCATCAGTGGCCATGCTGTGGCAGTGACCCACATACAAAATAGAGAAAGACAGGCAACAGACGTTAGCTCAGGGAGAATCTTCCTCAGAAAAAAAAAAAAAAATTACATTTTTACTACCTTTTAACAATATGGAGAATCTTAAAAAACGTGGCCAGGTAGCTCTCTGCCTCTGATGGTGGTGGGAGATGGGGAGTTAGAAAGGGCTTGGTCAAAAATGCAGATCCCATAGCCCTCATTCAGTAGGTCTGAGTAGAAACTGGGAATATATATTTTTAACAACAATCCCAAGTGATTTTTGATGCGAGTGGCCTCAGAGCCACACTTGAAAAAGCACTGCAACAGGCAGCATGGAAACCGGGAAGAGTTTTAGGCAAGGAAGCAACTGATTAGTACTGTATTGCTCAAAGTTTGGCACTGGACTTGGCTATTAGACACTGGTTGCGATGGTTGCAAGAGTGAATAGGAATCAGGAAAATGGAAATAGCAGGAATCAACTGTTCTTCCAAAATTTATGACTGAGAAGAAGAGAATGAGGATGTGCATATAGGGGTCTGACAAAGGGTTTTTAATTGTATTCATCAGGTAGAGAAATGAGCAATACTGTAAAAGACATATTAGTAATCATAATGTTTTCGATAGTATTTAAATGTCCTCCAGACCCACTCTCCACTTTACTCTGTGCTCCCAAAGCACCAACTTGCCTCTGAAGGAGACACCAGCAGGAGACGGAGGATGCGTGGGGACGGAGGGATATTCATCTCCCCTCAATCCCCCTCCCAAGTTCACCGCTGGCTGGCTGGTCCCTCACCAGAGGCCCCAGCTCCTCCTGGCAGGCTGCTCCACAGCAACCCCTTGCGGCTCTGCCCTTCCTTCCCCTTGCCCCTCTAGGCCTAGTGGAGCTGGTACCGGGGACTATACTACTCCTTGCTGACTTCCCTAAACTGCCAATATCTTAGTAAACAGTTCTTACAGTCTCCTTGGCTACCTAGTTCCGTCTGTTTCCTACCAGAACCCTCACTGATACATACAACACTGAGCAGAAGATAAACGCCAGAACAGTGCCAAATCCAAAATGCTTTTGTGGTTCAAATAAGAAAGCAGTCACGTCAGATGGGATTCAGGAAAAGACTGATACGCCAGGCGCACTGGATGCAGGCTGGGAAAAATGGTTAGGATTTCAACAAGCAAAGGAAGAAAGAGGAGCGCATGGTCAGCGGTAATCCAGATCTCGAGCATCCTGAGGCTGTCTTCGCACATCAGCTGTCCCTCCCCTTTCCACACCCTGCATATTGACCAAAGCAGGACTTCAGGCTTCACCCACGTCATTCATAAAGTCATTACATGACCACTCTTCTGAGGGTCGGGCTCACAGCCTGTTTTGTTTTAAAGAAGTCTTGCCAAGTTCTATCATGGTAGAATCCCACCTGTTAAACCGACTGCAGGCAAAAGCTGTGTGTGAGCTGTTTGAATAATTCCCTGGAAAGTCAGCGCTGATGAACCACAGTTAACAGAGACGAGGGTTATTTGTACCTATCAAGGCAGTAACAACATAGGAAGCTCTCCTAAAGCAGGGGGACAAAGAACTCTTGAACAGTAAGGAAGCAGAAAAACCACCTCTGACTCCAAATTCAAAACTAGATTTTAATCCTAGTTTAATCACTGCTTGGGCTTATGACTGAACCTGAGCCTCGTATTTCCCTTCCTAAGCAGCAAGTCCTAAAGATTAAAAATGGAATACGTACGAACAGATGTTAACCTCTCAAAATAAAAATGTAAATTCAAAATATTTAATAATTTGTCGAGAGGAAAGGACTGTGTATCAAACATATACTAGAGCCAGGCACTTTCCACAGGTTAAGTGTTTTAATCTTCACAATAATCTACAAGTAGGTACTACTTCTCATTATCTTTACAGATGAGGAAACTAGGGTTATAGAAAAATACAGTAACTTTCCAAACAGCACAAGGCTGGCAGAATCTGGTTCCAACTCCATCCGGCCACTCCCAAACCACACTGTGACCTCCTATCAACACAGGGAAACGGGACACGGGAAACTGACGTTAAAGCAACTTTCAAGACATGTGGTATTTTGCTTAGTTGCTTCGGATTCAACAGAGAGGCAGTTTCAACTCACACTTGAAAACTTCTTCAAAATTTATTAGTCCATTTTCCTCCCCCAAGTTTTTATGTATATTCCCTCCAAGTGAGTCCAAAAAGAATCTGGGACAGCTTCTTCAGTTCATGACAGAAACACAGAATCATGCAATTTTAAAACTAAGCACAACACACATTTTACACAGGAGGAAACTCATTTACGTAAAGTGACATATCCAAAATTAGTTAACTGACGGGGCCTAAAATACAGATTCAAGATTTCCAGTCCCATATGCCTTCCTTATTAAGAGGAATCTTCCACAGCAGATCGTCCCAGTATTTCAGGGTTCTTGAGACGAAGGCTGATGCTCATTATGGGTGTAAAAGCAGACAGGATAGACAAATGAGTTAAATATTTATGTCCTAAACCTAGAGCATTCAAATGCCAACTTTAAAAGAAAATCAACCTTTGTTTGTTTTATTGCCATTCTCCTCCTTCTCCTAAAAGTCATATTCTTAAAAAGGCTCAATACTGAGAACTTCACTTATTTCTTCATCTATAAAATGAGGCTCATCACAGGACCCAACTATAGGAGGATTAGGAAGTTAATGTTCCAAACTACTCTCTTCCCTAATATATTCGTTCCCTTCACCAGTTGTCTACGTAGCACTGGGAAATATACAGAAAAGGTCAATCAACAAACTGACTGAAAAGGAAACAGGACTTTATAAGCCTCGGTGCTTCTTTCTCTCTTTCCATACACACATGGTTTTTCCTATTCCACCATTACCATTAGCACTTCAGTGTTCAGGAATTTCTCTCTTCACCCTCTTCTCTAAAAATGTATCGGCAACTCGGATCTAAAACAATGATCTACCAAAATTATCTGCCCCATGTTAAGACTATAAATTAAAAGCAATCTTTTATTCAATTATATATATATACCTGAAGCTAAATACTTCAGCCCCTGAGTTTCATCCGACTCCATAAGGTGTTGTGGGGAGTCAATTAAATAATATAACGCATTTGAAAGAGATCTGTAAACTGTAAGGTGCCACCCATTAGAGTCATCGCCTGACTTTACAGGAGTAGTAACATGTAACAGGTTGGCCTCCTTCCCCACCCATCTTTTCTCCCTCCTCCAAACCTTTCGAAATACCTTGAGTCTCCCTCTGGCCCCTCTCCTCACCCAAAACGTTCAGCACATCATCCCTAAAACAATGACCCTGTCCCCAAACAGGACTGTTCAATGACTCTCCATAAGCCAGTCTCATCCCTAACTGGCCGTCTGCCAAGTATGCCTCCTGGATTATCACGTCACTAGAGAAATTTACTCCAGGTTCATAGTAATTACAGCATATCATGGGACATAAGGAAAGAAAACAGTTAAAAAAGAAAGGTGGGGGAGAGAAAGGAAGAGAGGGAGGGAGAGAGGGAGAAGAAGGCTGGAGAGCAAGCTCATCTAGTAACAGAGAGTTGCGTAAATGCACAGTAACAGAACATATGATATGTTGGGGTAAAAAACAAACACTCTAAAAATTAGGTTGATCTGGGACATGTAATTATTCTCTCATGTTTGGAACTCCTCACTTTGGGGTCTTTTAAAAATTTACCACATCAGCAACTAATAAAGAACACAATTGCGTTCCAGGACATGCGATGTCTTCTCAATGGCATGTCTGGCCCTTGTCTTTAGCGCAGCTCTCCCTGAGTCCAGATCCTCCTCAAAACCCACTCTCTATACATACCTTTAATGATAACCACACTAGAAACAAAGTCGCCTGGAATGCAAGGCCTAGAAAGGGGAAACATCACTTGCTACACATTTCCTGGCTTAAAGCATCATTTAACCTCACTTGATACTAGATTTTACATTTTTATTTAAACTTAAGGACTATTGAACAAATACTACGGTTACCTCAAGGTCACTCTGGAATCCTCAGGAAAGATTAAACAACCCAGGAATTGAAGGCAAGATATTTTGTTCCTTTTCCTTGCCTGGTCTTACTGCAAAACATTTCCTCCTTTCTCTCCTACCTGACCCTGCAAGGTACATTCTTATATTCCATATATGCCAATAATTTGTCATTTCATAAATTCACTCGAGTAAAAAAGTTAAACTATTTTTCCGGGTCGTAAGGTCCTTTTCTTCTTCTGACATCAAATAACTGCTTTCATAATTTCCTAAATTTTCAAAACATTGTTAATTAGCACATACCAAATTAACATACTAACAAGTCATATTTTTACACTTTTCATTTCCTGATTTGTCTTTTTCCTGTTGAATCACACTATTTGATTACAACCAATTCTTACAGTTTCTCTCAACTTGGACAATTATTTACATGTTACAAAAAGTATTTTCTACATTGCTCAATTTTTAAATAATGGCTAAATGACTATTCATTCATCCAATTTTACAATATGAGTTTTTAGTTATTCCAAGAGCGTTATCAGCAAAAAAAAAGTCAATTCTTCAGTGCTTCAAAGAAACGTTTATTATCACTATAAAAAGTTAAGGCTTGTGTGGTATTAATCCAATATTAAGACTTGCTTAGAGAAAACAACTCAAAATACAAATGACTATGCAAATTCATAGTCCCAAGACAACAAAGGTTGTCCAAGGTCCCAAATCAATACCTATAGATATAAGGAAGGAAAGGCAAAATTTTAAGTCCTGTCACCTTCTCTCGATTCTCCTGCTTCTTTCAGCAGTGCTGAAAAGAACTTGCTCTGGATTGCTGAGATGTTTAAATGAGTTCATTAATATTAAACATCTTTTAAAAAGTTATACGCTTTACATAAATTAAGAGGTATTAACGTAGTAAAGAAAATATTTCATCACGGTAGGGAGAGAGAGAAACAGAGAATATACCTGTTTCCCTAAAATAAATGAAAAAGTATAGGCCCATCTCCCCTGCTCCTCATGAGCAAAAAAATGTTTAAACCTAACGTGCATTTGCTGATACACTGGCGGCAACCTACTTAGGTCAGGGGTGTAAACACGCAAAGGTCAGACACTGCACTTCCCTTTGGAAAACTGAGAATCCTCCACAGGGCTGAGAAGATGGAAAGCCCCAAGTTCTGAGTAGTTTATTAAGAAACAGAGAAGACTACTTTCTTAATACATGATTAATTTCACTGCTGGTACTTTATTAGCATGATACACATTGTAACTGTTGTTCAAGACTTGTGGGGGATAGGCATTTTACTATGATCCAAAAGCGTGACTGAAATATAAGTAAGGAATTCAGATTTGAACAGAAGGTAGAATTTTTTTACTCGTTGGACATACTTTCATCTATTCTTTTTTTAAACAGTAAAGCACAAAGCAGTCAGTGTCATAATGTTAGACACAGGAGTCTTTCCATCTCGCTGCTATGAAACGTAGTCTGGAGACAGAGGAATCCGTATTATAAATAAAATCCCTGATGACACCAAATGACAGCAACACTTTCAAGAGAAGGACAGTGAACCAGGATCCCCTGTAAAGCGCAAACACTTCTAGAGCAAGTATACTTCAAATAATTTTAAGCAAAATTTTCTAGCTTTGGGCTAGAGCTATTATCTACCCCCTAATCAACAACTTCCCTAAATGTCACTGACAAAATACTTCCAAACTTTCTTTTTTGAATAAAAATGGCACTGCTTTTCCCAACACAATATTGTTTATTTCTCAAGAATCCTTAGGCCTTTCATACAAACACAAATGGCCTCATTTAAACGCCACCGTTCCCTAAACGGTGTCAAATGCTTTATGAGGGGTGGGCCAGACGGTGGGTAGGGTGGGTTCTTCGATCTATAAGGCTGCAACTTTCTCAGCTAGAAATTCTGGCATTATTAACTCACTTTGACTTTTCTTCATAACCTCTGCCTTCCCGCAAACTGTTGCCTCTCTGTTGAATAAGCCACACTTCAACGGAAAGTGTCCCAAAGCGCAGGTCGCTGACCCTTAAGCTGGCCTCCTCCATGCCACACACGCCGTGTCAGCGCACTCTCCACCCAGGCACATCCATCCCACTTCCCCGTGGGGCGTTCAGTGCCACGCGCGCAGGGCACAGACACCCTAGCTCCCCCAAAGCACAGCCTTTCCACAATTTCCACAATGTCTACACCCATGCTCGCACGCCCTGGAAGCGACTTCGGGACTCCGGATTGCCGCCTGCCCGATGCACGCACGCCCCGGGTCGGGGCGCTGCCGTGGCGGGGAGCAGGGCCAAGCATGCACGCGCGCACGTCGATGCCCGGAGCCCCCCCGGGCTACACGGACAAGGGCCGGGCGGCGTGGGGGCGGGGTGGGCACGCCCGGGAGGGGCGGCGGGCCCGAGGCAGCGGGCAGACAACAACAGGAGGGTCGCCCCCTCCCCAGCCCGCGCCCCGGCTCCCGGCTCCCGCGCGGATGGCACACGGCCGGGGAGGGGGCGGCGAGGGCGCGATGCCAGCAGGGCCGCCGCGGGTACCTGGTCGATGGGCAGCTGCACGGCGTTGCTGAGGGGCTGCAGCAGGGTGGAGCCCGTAGTGCTGGTAGTGGCCATGGCCGGCCTGGCGCTCCGCCCGCCGAGCTCCGGCCGCCCGCGCCACTCGCCCGCGCCTGTGCCGGCTACGCCGAGGATGGGGATGCAGCCGGCGCGCCTGCCCCCGGGCCGCCCGCGGTCGGAGCGGCGAGGGGCGGGGCCGGGGAGGGGCCGGGGGCGGTGACCGGCTCGGCCCTCCCCTTGCACCCCCGCGCCCCCGCGCCCCGCGTCCCCGACCGCCCTCGCGCCCGCGCCCCCGACCGCCCGCGCCCGCGCGCCCGCCCCGCCCCCTGACTTCCAGCAGCTTCCAGCCGCCCCCTCCCCACCTCGCGCGCCCCCGCGCCAGACAGCCCCGCTGCCCAATCACGGCGCGGCGCCCCGACGCCCTCAGCCAATCAGAGGGCGCCGGCCGCGCCGCGCCCCGCCCCCACCCCAGGCCCGGGCGGAGGGGGCGAGGGGCGGCCGGGCTGTAGCTGGAGGGCGGCTCGGGAGCGGTGGTGCTGGTTACGGTCTTCCCCGTATTCCTCCTCCCCGAGGGTCGGGGTTCAGCCTTCCCTTCTCTGGCAGTGACGGTGGACGGCAGAGCGGAACAGGGTGGCCTCCAGACAAAGGGGCGGCGTGAGGGGCGCCGTCGAGCCAGCGCTGGGGGAAGTTGGGGACAAAGCCAGGGGCTGGGAGGAGGAGGGCAGCAAACCACAAAAGCGCCCTATATAAGAAGTCCCTGTGTCTTCAGGATTGCTGTGAAAAAGCCCCAACTTGAGGCCAGTTTCAGATGTGTGTGCCTTTCGGTCCCCCTCAAACCCACCTGGACCTTCCAGGGGCGAGAGATTCTGGTCCGGTTAGACGGCGCGGTTGCGCCCCACCCCGGGCAGGGGGACGGTTGTCACCTGCGCCTGCCCCGTGTTGCAGTAGGCTCTCCTGTGGGCGACCGCCTGGCATCGGGAAGGAGGGCTTTTCCCAGCATCTCCTCCCCCTGGATCGCCTTCTCCCCCAGGCTGTGCGGTTGTGCGCTGTTTCCACAGACCTGCAGTGTCTGGTGGTTTGTTATGGATCTAATCTATCTGCCCACACCTAGTAAAAGCAGACCCATTTGAGTTCCTTGAAAATGCACGTGTCAGCTTTGGTGTAGAAGACTTCCAAAGAGGAGGAATGCTGGAGGAGAATATCAGAACTCCAAATCGCACGGATTTAACAGTCTGAAATTTGGGGTAGAAATAACTAATGGTTAATGAGAGTTCAACCGCATGCTTTAATGCCTTAAACACTGCTTTAAATGCTTTCAAGTTCTGATAGCTCGATTAATCCCCACAACAACCACGTGAGATAGGTACTGTTACCACCTTCAATCAAAGAAATTGAGTCTCAGAGAAGTTAACTAACTTGCCCGAGAAAGCACAGCTAATAAATAGCAGACAAACGATTGAGATCCAAGGAATTACCTTCAGAGTTTACATCTCAAACACTAGGCCCGCTTCTTCCCCAACTTAACCCCAGTAGGGAGATTGTCCTCAGCTGTCAGGTGTCCGATTTACTTGATTGCTGTGTAGAGTGTTGGGCGATGACAGCACAGGTGTGAATACCTGAGCTCCAGTAAGTCACTCCCCTCGACCTCAGTTGTCTCTCTGAAAAGGAGGCAGTTGAATTAATTGGTTCAATTTCTTCCTGCCTAACATTCTCTGAGTATTTGGCTAACTTAATCCTAACAACCAAACTGACAAGGAAGGGCCTTCATTCTCCCTGGAGGAGTGTTCAATGGGAGTTGTAGTCAATTAGAGAGCAAACCTGTTCAATGGGCTGCTCATTAAAACACCCAATAATCTGGAGTTCTCTATTAATATAATCTTAGAAAATGTTATTTTTTTCCCTTTTCTCCACTTTGGGGAAGTGTAGAGAAAGCATACAGGTGGCTGAGCACACACACTGAAGGAAAACTTGAAATACCATTTTTAAAACTTAAAAGGTGGGTGTTGGGAACATATTGCAAACTAAAGTAAGTCGCATAAAGACACAATCTCAGGTCTAGAACAAATCACATCTACCAAAAGGAGTTTCCTTAGACTGAATTTTTATTTTAGTAGGATATGACAGAAGATAGTTCTCTATTTGTGGTATAATAAAGAGATAGTTCTCTATTTCTCCATGAAATTACTTTAATATCTACACTGGGGAGGATTTTAGCCATCTGGAAGATTTAGCTGTGTCAGAGTTGTGAAGCTACAGGTAAAACATAGTGTAGAATGAATGCTAGCTTAGATTTTGAAGTCAGATCTAGGTTTTTGGCTGTCTCTGCCTTTTATTAGCTGCACGATCTTGGGCAAGTAAGGTCCTTAACCTTTTTAAGCTTTGGTTTCCTCCTGTGTAAAAATGAACATCATAGGGGCTGGCCCCGTGGCCGAGCGGTTAAGTTCGCGCGCTCCACTGCAGGCGGCCTAGTGTTTCGTTGGTTCGAATCCTGGGCGCGGACATGACACTGCTCATCAAACCACGCTGAGGCAGCGTCCCACATGCCACAACTAGATGGACCCACAACGAAGAATATACAACTATGTACCAGGGGGCTCTGGGGAGAAAAAGGAAAAAATAAAATCTTTAAAAAAAAGAAAAAAAATGAACATCATAACACCAACTCCGTGGGTCATGAGGTTCTAAAAGCCTACCTACAAAAAGAGCTCAAAACTGTGCTTGGTGTGTGGTGAAACTTAAGAAATATTAATTAGCATCCAAGAAATGTAATATAATTCTGAAAATGGAAACTATTTTTCTCATATTAAAAATGCTACATCTTCAGGGCCAGCCCAATGGCATAGTGGTTAAGTTCGTGTGCTCCACTTCGGCGGCCTGGGGTTCTCAGGTTTGGATCCCAGGCACAGACCTAGCACCGCTCATCAAGCCATGCTGTGGCAGCATCCCACGTAAAATACAGGAAGATTGGCACCGATGATAACTCAGCGACAATCTTCTTCAAGCAAAAAGAGGAAGATTGGCAATAGATGTTAGCTCAGGGCCAATCTTCCTCACACACGCACACACAAAAATACTACATCTTTGTGTTTTTAATGAAGAAACTGGGGCCCATATTTTAAGCCAGTAACTCAGTGATGATAGCATAAATTTGATGCAGGCCTTCTGACCAGTATCTGCTAATTAGACCAGACGCTCTTAAACTGAGATGAAGGGGAAAAGAATTGAACTAATTATATATAGTGCCTCACTGTCCTACCTTAGATAATATCCATCCTATAAAAGTGATTCTCATGTTCTTAATTCTTAAAATAAACATTCATTGATTACTTGCTACGTTCACGAACGGTGTGGGGGTGCTATAAAGAGTCGATGCTTATCATCGAAAGAAGAAACAGTCATATACACAAAACAGAGAGTGAAATGTTATAAGAAAAGCACCAAATAAGGTCCTTTTTTCAATGTTAAAATCAAAAGAACACATCCAGGAGAAAGAAACTGGGCTGGAAGTCAAAAGACCTGAATTTTAGTCCTGACTTTTCCACCAGATAGCTGTGAACTTGAGAAATCTACTTAACTTTCTCTTTGCTAAATATGGATAATAACTGTTTGTCTTACCTCACAGGAATATTGTGACTATGAGCATGAAATTAATAATAGGCTAAATTGTTTTTAAAGATATTAGTAATGTTAGTATTAGAAATAAAACTGGTAGGAAAGGGATTTCAATATAGTAAGCACATTTTCACAAGAGTTACCAACTTAGACCAAATTGTAAGCAGAATGAGTAGAGTTCACGAGTTTTAAAATGACCGTCTACTGGTGTTCTTGTCCTGGACCCATCGCTTTCCCCTCCTAAAGTGGCTATGGTAATTAAAGATTGCTAAAATGAAATTTTCCCTTCCCGACTTATTTTTAACTTTGAATAAAACACTCAGAAGAAATGAATAATCTGCCAAGCTGCTTTTGTTTCATCAGAATGATATGTGTCATGAAATTTGAGTTCTCAAGGCAATTCTTTTGCCTTTTCTATGCCCTTGTATCTTGGAATAACTTTGGTGATGAAGGACATTGGACCATACCTGTAACATCCCGAGTTAACAGGTTGGCATCTTTAAGCACTTACAAGCTAATCTAACCTGAAACCAAAAAATGAAATTCAGAAAGTCACCCTTTAAGACCTAACGTGCTTCGATTAGGACATTGCAAAATAGACTAAACAAGCGGTAACAAAGACAGGACACAGGAGAGGTGGGAGACTGCACTGAAGTCCTGGCTTGGCTATTTCCTGCCTCTGCACTGATGAGGGCTCTAACAACAAACAAATCACTCATCTTCACTTTCATCATCTATTCATTAGATTTAAAAACTAAGTAATTGCAATGGTCCCTTCTTCCTCTAAAATTATATGATTCCCAAGAATTTCTAGAACTTTTTCTGTCTCCCTGAGCTTACATTCAATCTAGGTTTATTTGAATAAGAGATGCAAACAAACTAATTATTACTCATCAGTTTGAGAATTGCATTGCTTTCTAGTTCTCCACTGGTTTCAGAACTACCTCTAATCTTTATATCTCTGATCAACCTTTCTTCTTGAAAATGTCTATTATTCTCGGTAACCTGTGATAATTTCTGTGTCATATCTGTGCATCTTGGGGAAACATTTCATTTTCCTCATAGATTTATTTGGCTTTTTCACTTTTTATGAATGAGACAAGTCTCAATTAAAAGAACACCCCCTTAGTGCTCTTTTATTATAAGTATGCCATCTGAAACTCTCCGATCCCTAGGTATAGGAAAGCAAAGTGCCAACTCTCGTGTTTCTCCATGTTTGCATAATGGCATTTATATCCAAACTATGAAAAATCTTAAATGTAGGTCACAGCACCCACCGCAGTTTTCATCATAATCACCATCACCGTTAGTAGTACTTACTGCATCTAGTTAGGGTACTGCACTGGGTAAGAAGGCCTCATTTTCTCAGTTCTGCCTAATATTTTAGGTTATTTCTGTTTATCTATAATTATAAGAAGAGTTTCCTTCCTTAAATATGTTGAAATATGTTGACATAACACGGCTCTTCTAAATAGTCTAGTCTGGCTATGAGAGGAAGCGTCATACTCCCCTTTTCTGTCGCCAACTGTAACAAAGAAAAGACCGTCAGTGATTCTCCAGCCCACGGAAGAGCTCTGTGTAGTCCCCAGAAGCCTATCACTTTTAGTAGATTTCCCTCTTCATGGGTAAATGTGTCAAAAAACGTATTTTGTTGTAGGTATTTTCTGCTAAACCCTTCCCCCATTACTGTCATTTTTCAGATGCTGAGTTTTGTCCTCAGATTACTGTACCCATAAGCATACCATACCCAAAAGCATAAGCAGTGAAGAATTAGAAATGAGCCTCACCTCTGTGTGTAAAGTCTGTGATTACCACACCTAACCCAGGTCCCTTGCCAAGAACTTGCTTTCCTGGACGGATGACTCTTCTGGTTAAACATGAGGTACCTGCTAAGGAACGTTCTTATAATCAGATAGTGGTCTGGTTTCAATTTCATCAAATTATCTTTTGATTTATTTTCCATTTGAAAGCGTATGGGTATGCTTTCTGATTTGGGTTTTTGTATATAAATTTTGATCTAGGCCTAAAATACTGTCTATCACAAGACAGTTCTTATTAAAATCACAGCACGTTAAAATCAAGTGGAAATCTATAATGAACGAGATACCAAATGTTCCCAAAGGAACTTAAACCAATTGTAGTATTAGATTTATAAATAATGGGTTGCCACTTCCAAAACAAAGATGTAGGTGAGGTGGAAATAACCACCCTGGAAGCCCCTTTCATAGATTTTTCGTTTGAAATATTGTTCCTAACTTTGCTGAGGCATTGGGAGAGTAGGATTATAGAAAGTACTAGCTAAAGAAATGCTTTTAGGCACTGGAATCAGATTACCTGAGTTTGAAGGCTGCTTACCACTTATTTGATTTGGGGCAAGTAATTTAACCTCCTTGGGCCTCCATCTTCTCATCTATAAAATGGGAATAATAATGATTTGTGCCATTCAAATAATTTAATGCACATAAAGCATTTAATGCTTGCCACCTAGTAAGCTCTCAATAAATATTAGCCATCATCACTTCCATCATTATCATATCCTCACCATTGTTACTCTGGGAGTTGCAGTCTAGCAGTCTGTGGTCATATTTACCAGGGGTACCATATACCAAGTAGAAGTATAGATTAACAACAAAAGGTTGGTTTAGTCAGTTTATCCCTTCAAATTTAGAGGGAAAAAAAATCCAAGGATTAAGATTTGGAGTATAAAGAGGACATTACTTTAAATGATTTATTACAGTCCTGGCCTACCTCACCTGAAAGCATTAACAGAGCTTCATATTTACAGAAATAGGTAAGATGACAACTAGTTTTAAACTTCTTCAATGCTGGAATATCCTGTGGTAAGTTAGATTATTTTGTTTTTTAACTGTCAGTATCTATTCTGAGCCTTTACAACCTACACAGTAGAAAAAGGATGAACAAAAGACAAACAGTAATTTATATAAGGATTTCATGGGTAAGAACTAAGCAAATGAATGTATAATTTATAATTTGGAGTATTACCTTATGATACATTTAAAAATCATTACTCTGATGATTTGAAAATTCCAAGTACCATTAGACTTCATCCTTCTGTACTGTATTTCTTTAAATACCATCTCTGAATCTACAAATATTTATCCTTTTTGGTTAGCATCCAGCTGGTAACCAATGAAATGATCTTACATTAGTCTAGGACAAGAGCCAGAAACTTGATCTCATTGCTTTAAGCTACTCTATTCTTCTTTGTGCAAAATATATTCAGCTGCTGGTCCCTAGACACTTATCTGAGAGAGCATTTAAAATTGTTCCCTTCAGAGTTGCTTGAGTGTCATTGAGACATAAATTAAAAGAAAAACAAAATCAACTCAAGTCTGGCTGATACAACCCAACAAGTCAATGTGACTCAGTGGCTTTCACAGGACCACCTTTATCAGAATCCCCCAGGACACTTGTTTAAAACCCACATTTCTGGGAAATACCAAATACGTAAAGAATCCAGATGTTTTAAAAAGAAGAAGGAGAAAAAGAAGAATTATTTCTAGGTCAGGGCCCTGGCAGTGTCCATGGGTAATTTCTAAGCACACACGAGGCTCTTGTTTTGTTCAGAGCTTCATTTTAAGTAAGCCAATAGAGAAATAATTCACAGGTGCTGATTCTTATACCAGAACAAGTAATTTCACTAGGTTTTATTAAGTGTCTTGCCAGTTTGCAAATAATAAATCCACAACCCTTTTCCTATGTCAAAATGTTAACTAAATCTGCTAGTACTAAATTAGAACTAATAACTATGACAACTAAATTACTAGACCCATTTCGTCATTTAAATGAAATCAAAATGAAATGCTCAGAGTAAATTCTTGTCGACTGTATGTGTAACAAGGACAAAGGTTTAAATATTCTTCTGTGTTTCTGATAACTGTGGTTTCTCACAAATATCAGAAACCTGCCAACTTCGAGATCCTGCATTTGAGAACTGGCATTGGCCAATACACCATTTAACTGATAGAGCATTTGAACCAGAAAGAGAATTTGGGAAGCAAAGGAAATTCATTTACCACAGTGTTCAGTTTTAGGAGATTCATCTGGATCAAGACCTATAAATAATATGTATATCAAAAGTCTTTGCTAAGGAATGGTATATCTGAGCTCTTCCATGAAGAAAAAGCAATTGTGGACAATATTAACAAGATCATGCAGGGAGAAAAAGAAAAGAGAAACAGTTAAGAGACCTTAGAACAGTGCAGACATTTTTTTTCTCTTGCCTTTATTTTTTAAATTTCATTTCACTTTTATTTTTCGTAAAGTATTCGTGTACAAGTGGAAAAATCAAATGGCACTGTAAGACTTTAACAAAAAAGGAATGTCTCTGGTCCTACCTTTCCCCATTCCTGATTTTTGCTTCCCATAATCCACATTTTCAACTCTTATAACTGTCTCTTTTGATATTGACCCCCACATTTTCTTTAAAAAAAATGTTTATACTGCTGTTTCCAGTCTTTCTCATTTTAAACATTATACATTGACTGCCTTACTGTGTGTGATGAGAATACAGCTCTTTTTCTATCCTCCCAATATAATTACATTGCTACTTTGGGTTAAATAAATATTCAGAGTTTCATTACTATGACTTCATAAACCCTGTTCAAAGACAAGTCACATAGAACCCTATGATTATGTTTCCATTCCTCTCCTACTTTCTGTTTTTCCTGGAGTTAGCATTTGCTTTTTCCTTTCTTTTCATTCACTTTTCTATGTAACTATCGCTACTTCATCTCCAAAACCTAGCATGAAGCTCTAACACTGCTATCAGCATGGTCATATGCATGTTGTAATCTATCAGTTCTCTGTTTTTCTAAGTGTCTTGAAGCCCTATGTTGTCCTGTTCCATTCTGGATTGGCTGCTGTCTGAGCTCTCAAGCAAGCCCAGGATTTTCCTTTGATGTCATGGAAGGATTTCCTTCACTTCTGTCTTCTATTGAAACACCTGGATGTTTCACAACACTCAATGACACCATCGGACTGTTCTAATAGTAACTCCACTGCCGCTGCCACCTCCTGTTTGGTACTTATGATTCTAGTGACCAGAGAATACATGCATTCTCAATGGGGGCGATATTGCTCCAATAAGGGCAAAAATTATTTTGGGGGAATGAGTAGGCCAAAAAACCTAGTCTTTTAAAATATGAAACACACATATATATAGTATATAAATAGATTACAGTATATCTGTGTTATTAAAGTTTTATGGGTGGGGTAATTAGGGGGAAAAAAGTCTAAAAATTTTCCTCAGGGGAACAATAATAAAAAGAAAAAAGATTGAGAAACACTGAGATGGTACAGCTTTGCTACAGAAGCCCCACAATATCTGTTACCCTTATGTAGCTGCCGCTTCTCGCATCTCCACCTTCCGAGTCTCTCCTGGTTGAGTTAGCTTGATGGGACCTTGATAACGTGCAAAACTGTTGCTGCAAGGGAGCTGGGAAATGTGGTTTCCGCTTTCTAGTGTTTAAAGCAGGGGAAGGTTGTTGGAAAGGAGAATGGGGGAGCGGGTGTTCAGTGCGCCAGTCTGTAACACCTGCCCAAGCTGGATCTGGAATTTTAGATTGAAACCCTTTTACGCTTAGAATTTTGAAGGCATTGCTCCATTTTCTTGTAAATTCTGAAGATGCTGTTAGGAAGTACCACTTTAATTCCTGACTCTTTGTATGTGACCTGTTTTATTTTTTATCCATTCTCTGGAAGCTTTTTGGATATTTGTTTTACCATTGACCTTCTGAAATTTTAGTCATGTGCCCTGGGATGGGTCTTTTCTATTCATTGTGCTCAGTATTTTGTGGCCCTTTCGTTCTAGAAGCACATGACCTTCAATTTAAGGAAGTCTTGTTTCTTTGATAATTTTCTTCCATTCATTATCTCTGTTCTTTCTTTATGGGATTCTTATTTGTAACATATCAGACTTCCTGGATTAATCCTCTAATTTAATTTTTTTCTCTATTTTCCTGCTGTTTGTCTTTTCCTATATAAAACTTTCTCAACTTTATCTTCCAACCTTCTCCTGATTTACTGATTTTCTCCTTCAAATATTTTTCATTAAATCATTCACAAAAATTATATACATTTCCCTCATTGAAAATTCTTTTTTTTTTAAAGATTGGCACCTGGGCTAACAACTGTTGCCAATCTTTTTTTTTTTTCTCTGCTTTATCTCCCCAAACCCCCCCCCCCCGTACACAGTTGTATATCTTAGTTGCAGGTCCTTCTAGTTGTAGGGATGTGGGACGCCGCCTCAACGTGGCCTGACGAGTGGTGCCCTGTCCTCGCCCAGGATCCGAACCCTGGGCCGCCGCAGCAGAGTGCGCAAGCTTAACCACTCGGCCATGGAGCCGGCCCCTGAAAATTCTTGTAATGAATACAAGTAACAAAATGAGATAACAATGAAATATGTTTCAAGCATTAAAAAGTTTCATGTTATCAGAAAGTGAATTTGTATAACAAAAGAAAGCAAGCACTCAGAACACACCCAAATATATGTGCAAAGACAATGCACCCTTCAACTAGCTCACTGTGCTCCGTCGTTTCATAATTACTAAATCAACCACTTATGAAATATAAGTGAGAACTGAAGAAATATGAGATCCACCTCATGATTCTAATCTTCACAATGTTAGTGCTAGACTCATAATAGCATGTTCATTAACTCAATGTTAAATGTTTCCCAAACTTAATTTTCATAGCCTGCAGAGCAGGTTTTGCTGAAACTGTGAATTTCATTGTACTTACAAGGAGAATCTGACTCAACTTAAATAATAAAGAACACCAGATAAATATCACTGAGTAATACCTACACATACTAACATATTAATTTGACCCATGTTCTAATTGAATGCCCATTAAATCAGCCAACTTTGCGTATCGTAAGACATAACACCATATGAAAGAATGTGAATTCACCCATCAGAAGTGTCTAAATACCTTACCTCAAGTTAATATTTGTACACTTGGACAATAAGAATTACAGTTTGTTTAGAAAAGAGAAACAGAAACAAACACACATGCATCTTTATAATTTAAAATATTTCATATTACATATGAACAATGTTCAGATTTAAGTTTTGAAGCATTTACTTTTTCCTAAGTTATATTTATGTCTTCAAGGCTTTCTTACAAAGATAATTCTTAAGTGTATGAATTAGACAAATTTATAGCAGTATTTCCAATGCCCAGTTTCTTCCTGTTGAGATATGAAAGTATAAACCTATTCTGAACAAAGATATTTGTCAAGATTTGAGGTGTAAACATTTTGACAGGCAAACAATTTAGTGAAAAAAGTTGACCTTCCTCTTAAAATGTATACAATCTTGTAAAAGCTCCTGGACTTCCAAGTTGAAATATGTCTGGATTTCTAGAGAAGACACATACTTTATTTAAAAGGAGGAGAGTGAGCTATAAACTCACCAACTTATTACAAATCCATTAGTTTTAGAAAAACCAATACTGCTTCTGAAGATGTGGCCATGGGTTATAACATGGACATAAATTTTTCACAATATTACTTCTGCCCTTCAATAGTATTCCTGTAGAAGGTAAAATACATATTTGACCTTGGGCAGTGGTCTGATTTGATGGTCTGTGTAATATATTTGATTCTATATATACAAACCAAGCATTTCCTCCTGAAGATATCATATTCACAAAGTCAAAAATTATAGTTACATTTAGAGAAGTAATAGAGATAGAGCCAAATGAACCATTATTCTTTACTGCTAACAAGGTAGAAATTCTGAACAATATTTTCTCCCATGGCTATTTCGATATCTGTGAGAGCTGTGGCACAAGATGAAATTCTTGTCAACCTTAAAAAAGTAGCAATGAAAATATCAAGGTCAGTTGTGGAAAGTTTTCCGCTCTCCCCAATATAAGGTCAATTGACCAATATAAAGCACAAGCACAGTGATGCAGGAGAGGAAAACTAGGCCTCAAAGGGGACACTGAATTACGCAGGAAAAGAATATTCCGTTTGAGGTCATAATTATTCTAATTTGCTACACATGTTCTCATCTGGAGAATTAAATAAATCTGATTCAACCCTAATGGGTAAGCAAAATTAGCATTAATAGCCCTAGTATTAAAAATTTTAGGAACTCTGCTTTTGCCTTTAAAACTTCCACAGATGACAAAATCAAGATGAAACCAACTTGCTATATAATTGAGCAGCTCATTGAATTTTTTGAGAGTATTTAAAAAATCATATGAGGTGCATGAGATTAATATTTCCTGTAGTATTAGTTATTGCTCATTTATTCACACAATATTTGTTTAGTAAGTGATAATAGAAACATCTAGCAGTGTTTCTGTGAACTGCAAACCTCCCTTACTATGTCTAACCTCAGTGAACGCACCACCTTTCACTTAATTCTCATACACATAATAGGAACTGTGACAATTGGAAAGCATGATAGTTAAGTAAACATAATTTTTATTAGCTGAAGTTTTGTTTGCAGATATAAATAAAACAAAGCATATTTTGTTACTGTATCAGTGGATCAAATTTTTTTCAGAAACATTGAAAAAATAGAAAACATTGAGACATTGAAAAAACATTGAAAACACCTTTCAATATTCTGATATGATGGTAGATTAGATAGAAACGAAACAGGCTAAGATCTAATTAAAAGAGAACTTAATAAAATAGAGGGACTCCTTTTATGTCTATTATTTTAATCTTTCAGTAATAGAGTATGTATTGAATGAGACTTCTTATAGCCTCAGTCTGAAAACTGAGCAATTTTTAGCCCTGAGAGAGGGAGAAAGAAGACTGAAACGCTATGAGCCTTTGCTCAAAATCATTAGCATCAATAATAAAGTAAGAAATAAAGAATTATTAAATGAACATCAAACTGCCAAGGACCTCAGCCACACTTAATTACCTCAACCAAGTATCTTGCAGTATGTTTCATTAACTACAGAGGAGCTGGGTAGAGTGTGGATAGATTGATATAAAACCAACTTAACAGGTGAAAGAGACAACTCGAGTGTGTGGGATGAGAGGAATTAGCTTTTTCAGTGCTTCTGTCCACAATCATTATCATGGTAGTCACGGTAAAGAAAAAATGTTGCCAAAATGAAACAGATAGAAAGATCTAAATATGGTTCAACAAATTTACTCAAAATGCCACTTCTAAGATTTTTGGACTTCCAAAATTATTGCATTGTTTGTAATAGCTGCAGCCTTATATACTATTTTTTTATATACTTATATAATATTTTATATACATTTTTTTAATATACAGAAACCCATATTCTAATTCCTAATTTTTTTACATGCCAATTCTAGAATGCTTCAACATAGCCAAATGTTTAACCACTGGTTTTAGAACAGGAAAAGCCACCTATAACCCTGAAATTTAACAAATGGGAAAACTGAGGCACAGAGATATATATTAATTTGCCCAAGTTCACAGAGCACTTGAGTGGCAGCGCAGAAGCTTAAGCAGAAACTAAGCCTAATCTTAGTGTCCAGAGCTCTTTCCAGACTATGCAGGGCGCCTGCTCTGTACCAGTGTTCTGCCAGGGACGTGAGCGAGTTACAGAGAGCATACCAAGAACTTAACATGCAACTGAGGATGGCAGACACAGCCTTCCACACCCAAAACAACTGCAACAGCTAAGAATAATACAAGGCTACACGTGATAATGAAACAAACAAAAACAAAACAGTAAAGTCCTATAGGTGTTCAGAGGAGGGAGATCATTTAGGTTTGAGGACTGAGAAATAGTTTCATGGACTATAGCTCAGAACGGTAGAACTTTTTCTTAACTTCTTATCTGGAAATAATTTCAGCCTTAAAATAATTACAAACATAGAAATAGTGCAAGGAACATTTGTATACCCTTTATCCAGATTCAGATTCACCTATTGTTAACATTTTACCCCATTTGCTTTATCATTTGCACTTTCTGTTTACTTCTCTCTTTCTTCATTCATTCATTCATTCATTCATTTATTTTACATATACATTTTTTAAAAATCATTTAAGGTAAGTTACGCATATCATGGCCCATTCTCCTTAAACATTTCAGTGTGTATTTTTTCATAGTAGGAATTTTCTCTTAAATAACCACAGTACAGTTACCAACTTCATAAAATATATTGATACATGATGCTTTTATCTAATCTACCAATCTACAATCCATATTCCAATTCTGTCAGTTGATCTAATAGCATGTTTTAATCTTAGGGCATTTTTCCCTAGGACAGGATCCACTCCAGGGTCAGGTATTACATTGAGTTATCAGGTCTCCTCTAGCCTTGTTCAATTTGGAACATTTCCACAGCCTTTCTTTGTCTTTCATGGCATTGACACTTCTGAAAACTATAGTCCTAGCTCCCACTAACTTTTCCTTTTTTAATATAATGTTCCTCATTTTGTGCTTATCTTGTATTTCCTTTGTGATTGCATTGGGATAATCCTGCGGAGGCAATGTTGTATTCTTTGCATGTCACGTCGTGGGCCTTCATCAGTGATGTTCGTTTTGGTCACCTGGCAAGGTGCTGTCCATTCTCTGTTTATTTTTCACCCTTGCAACTAATAGGCAATTTTATTAGGAGGTGACACATTAAGACCTTCCAGATACCCTGCTTCTCATCAATATTTCCCTTAACCTTAGCAGCCATTGACTGCTGAGTTAATCTTTACCACGATGGTTGCAAAATGGGGATCTTCCAACTCCAGCATTCCCAGCACGTGTATTGTTTGGCTTCAGCATTCTGGCATAAGAGCGAGCCCTCCCTTCTCATCCATCAATTAACTGATTCATTGATCTTTTTCTTTCCTCCTCCCTTCCGTTCTTTCTTGTCTATTTATTATAATTTGATAATAATGATTTCCTATTTTTAAATGGCTTATAACTCCTTATTGTACTTAATTATTTTGGTGGGCAGATTGTCCCAGGTTTGCCGATTGGGAGCCCCTTCCCTGTAATATTTTTTAGCACTTCCTTACTTCCCAGCATATGGAAGAATTTCTGAAACAACATGTTCCAGGCACATCTTGAACCTCCTATGCCCCAGCCCTGAGGGAGGAAACAACCTAGAAACAACAATCTCTTGTACTTGGGGACTTTCTTGTACTGTGGGTAGTTTCTGAAGATGGGTAGAATTTCAATAGACAGAAAGAATGGAAATTAGCATTTTAGATTCCAACAAGGAATATGCTGAACACAGAGACAGAATTTCTCCTTCCCCCTTTGTATCTGTTTTCTATAGTTATGTAACAAATTACCCCCCGAAATAGTTACTTAAAACAACCATTCTCCGGATCTTTAACTGGGGCAAAGCTCAATGGGAATGGTTTGTTTCGGATCCACACAGTGTCAGCTGGGCTCAGTTAAGACTAGAAGGTCCAAGATGGCTCCAGTCATGTCTTGATCTTGGTGCTGCCTGTTAGCTGGGGCACTAGTGCGCCTGCATGTGGCCTCTCTCTCCAACAAGATAGCTTGATTTCCTCACATTGCAGCCCTGGGCTCTGAGAGGTTGAAAGCAGAGGCTGCCAGGTCTCTGAAGGCTTAGCCTGGAACGGGCACAATGTCATTTTCCTTAGTTTCCGTTGATCAAAATAAATCACAAGCCCAGCCCAGTTTCAGAAGGAGGGGAAATACACTCCACTTTCTGATGGAAGAAGCAGCCTGTATGTATAGGGTTGGGAAGAATTGTTGGTGGCCATCTTTGCAGACAATCAGCCACACCCTCTTTTTACCTTTTTATTTTCTAGAAGTAAGTTGGTAGTTTTGAGTTCCAACTTGGTAAGGAAGAAATGGAAAGTTTCAGGTAGCTGAATGGGAAAGCCTTATGTGACTTTTATTTGAACAGTGTCCTAAATAAGTGATCAATAAATTCTTGTTCCCTACGTTGAATGAGAGTTTTGTTTATGAAAGATGAAGAGTAATATTCAAAAGTTATTGGAATAATTTGTACAAGTATCTTGAAATTTTAAAAAATCTTAGCTGAAGTAAGTTGGAGAATCTGGAAAAGTTCCAAGGCAGATACACAGTAACGATTTTTCTAAAAAGTAGTTATTTGTCAGGAAAGCTTAGAAAATCAAAGGTTGGGGGGGTAGAAGGTGAGAATCCATGGAAGGGATTTGTTTATTCTTTTTTGATTCTTTTTAATATTGTTTCCCATTTTCAGTAAAGGCAGAATAACACCAACAACAACAAAGATAGATTTGCATTTCAACATAAATAAATAAAATCTTGATTAAAGTGGCAAATGGAGAAATTTTTCCTGAAAATCCATTTTCTTAAATTTGGTGCCCAGCAAATACTGGGCTATGGACCAGGGACAAGAAGATGAAATAAGATATAGCCTCTGCCCTTCAGGAGCTTCAGTGGGAGAGACAGATATACTAAAGGCTCATCATAAGATGAAATGCAGAATAGAGACATGCCAGAGACACCACCTGTCCGGCAATGTTTGGATGCTGTTCAGCAAAGATGTGGGAATATAACTTTAAAAAGAAACTTCACAGACTCAGTGATCCTTTCAATTCTATAAAAATAATTTTCGGCAACAGAATATACATGTAGAGTCTATCATACATATTCTGTTTATCTTGGTTTTATTTTTCACCTTTTTATTTTAGAGATTTTCAAACATACACAAAAGGAGAGAAAATAGTATAATGAACACCTATCACTCAGCTTCATTAATTATCAACATGGATCAAATCTTCTTTCATCTATACGTACCATTCCCCTGTCCCCAGACAGATAACTTTAAAGCAAATCCCAGGCATTATATTATTTAATCCATAAATACTTCTCTCTAAAAGACACACATTTCTCTAAAAGACACACATCTAAAAGACATACATCTAAAAATATTAAAAATAGAAACAATATTATCTAATATCAGCCAGTGTTCAAATTTCCTTGATCGTCCTGTAAAAGTCTTTTGGCATTTTTGTTTGTTTGAATTAAGAGAGAGTCAAGGTCCATGTGTTACATTTGATTAGTGTCTCTTATGTCTCTTTTAATGTATAAAAATCCTCTCTGCTTCTTTTCTGGTTTCTTTCTTCTTGTTATTGTTTTGTTGTTGTTAAAGAAACTGGGTCATTCATTCTGTAGAATTTTCCAGTCTCAAATTGGCCAATTTCATTCCTGTGGTAGCGGTGAACATATTCTTCTATCCTCTGTATTTCCTTTCAACTGGTAGTTGGGTGAAAAGCCTTACCTAGATTCAGGTTTGATTTTTTGTAGGTGGTTATGTGTACTTCCTGTTGCATGACATCAGGAGACACGTAGCAATGGGTGTTTCTTTTTTGGTGATGTTGAAATTGTTCAGTGGATTCAGGTGTTAATGGCGTGATCCTTCCTTTACAATGTGCCGCCCCAACCCCCCCCCCGCCCCCGTCAACCTTCGAATTAGTTGTTTTAACCACTGTGATTTATTTTTAATGCTATGCTTTGATAATTTGGGGACACAGATCTTTCATATTTCCTAATTAAAAGCTAAAATTCTGCCAAGAAATACATGTATATGAAATGCACATATATGTAACGTCATACAGTAGAAAGAGTAAGGAATCTTCATCTCACTTTATTCGTATCTAGGTTACAACCAGTAAGTCACTCTTGAGTCTCACTTTCCTTATCTGTAAAATGAGGGAGTTGCTAGAAGATGACTTTATTTTCTAACTCTGAAATGTTGTGGTTGTAATTTCCCCAGATTGTCATAGGAATGTTACCGGCTAAAGAGACCACATTTGGCCCTGCCCATGTATACACAGGCTCCACCCACTTCCCTGCCTAAACAGCTTCAAGGTTAAGGAAACTGGAGTGAAAAACTTTGTTGTTCTTGTTGACCCATGGATAGAATTTTGGTACTGTAGCTGGTGAGGCTGCAATAATAATCCTGCAAGTTCTGAGCAGTAAAACCAGTATTACTGCTCTTCAGACAGAGGTTAAAAACAGCTCTATCTTGGGGCTGGCCCAATGGCGTAGTGGTTAAGTTCACCCACTCTGCTTTGGTGGCCTGGGGTTCATGGGTTTGAATCCTGGGCATGGACCTACACACTACTTGTGGGTCCATGCTGTAGCAGTATCCCACATAGAAAATAGAGGAAGATTGTCACAGATGTTAGCTCAGGAACAATCTGCCTCAACAACAACAACAAAACCCAATTCTATCAGTTAACCAAGATTTATGGGTTTTTTTAAAAATGATATTTGACATTTAAGTCAATTAGGTATCTTAGAGATGTATAATTTTTTTAAATAAACTTTTTTTATTGCAGTAACATTGGATTATAACATTATATAACTTTCAGGCGTACATCGTAATATATTCAAATTCTGTGTAGATTACATCATGTTCACCATCCAAAGACTAATTACAATCCATCACCATACACATGTGCCTAATCACCCCTTCCGCCCTCCTGCCTCCCCTCTTCCTCTCTGGTAACCCCGAATCCGATCTCTGTTGCTATGTGTTTGTTTGTCATTGTTTTTCTCTTCTACTTACGAGTGAAATCATATGGTGTTTGACTCTCTCGCTCTGACTTATTTCACTTAACATAATACCCTCAAGGCCCACCCATGTTGCCACAAATGGCCAGATTTCATCATTTCCTGTGGCTGAGTAGTATTCCATCGTGTATATATACCACATCTTCTTTATCCATACGTCCCTTGATGGGCACATAGGTTCCTTCCAAGTCTTGGCTATTGTGAATAATGCTGCGATGAACATAGGGATGCATGTATCTTTATACATTTGTGTTTTCAAGTTCTTTGGATAAATACCAAGCAGTGGAATAGCTGGATCATGTGGTAGATCTATTCTTAATTTTCTGAGGATACTCCATACTGTTTTCCATAGTGGCTGCACCAGTTTGCTCTCCAGCCAGCAGTGTACGAGGGTTCCCTTCTCTCCACATCCTCTCCAACACTTGTTGTTTCCTGTCTTGTTAATTGTAGCCATTCTGACTGGAGTGAGGTGATATCTCATTGTAGTTTTGACTTGCATTTCACTGATAGTTAATGATGTTGAATGTCTTTTCATGTGCCTGTTGGCCATCCATATATCTTCTTTGGAGAAATCTCTGTTCAGATCTTTTGCCCATTTGGGTTGTTGGGTTTTTTTTGTTGCTGAGATGTATGAGTTCTTTATATATTTTAGATATTAACCCCTTACCTGATACATGGTTTGCAAATATCTTCTCCCAAATGTTAGGATGTCTTTTCATTTTGTTGATGGTTTCCTTTGCTGTGCAGAAGCTTTTTAATTTGATGTAGTCCCATTTGTTTATTTTTTCTTTTGTTTCCCTTGCCCAGACAGACATGGTACTTGAAAATATGCTGCTAAAATCGATGTCAAAGAGCGTACTGCCTATGTTTTCTTCTAGAAGTTTCATGGTTTTGGGTCTTACATTCAAGTCTTTAATCAATTTTGAGTGGATTTTTGTGCATGGTGTAAGATAATGGTCTACTTTCATTCTTTTGCATGTGGCTGTCTAGTTTTCCCAACACCATTTATTGAAGAGACTCTCCTTTCTCCATTGTATGCTCTTGGCTCCCTTGTTGAAAATTAGCTGTCCATATGTGTGTGGGTTTATTTCTGGGCTCTCAGTTCTGTTCCATTGATCTGTGTGTCTGTTTTTGTGCCAGTACCATGTTGTTTTGGTTACTATAGCTTTGTAGTATATTTTGAAATCAGGGAGTGTGATACCTCCAGCTTTGTTCTTTTTTCTCAGGATTCCTTTGGCTATTGGGGGTCTTTTGTTGTTCCACATAAATTTTAGGATTCTTTCTTCTATTTCTGTGAAAAATGTTGTTGGAACTTTGATAGGGATTGCATTGAATCTATAGATTGCTGTAGGCAGTATGGACATTTTAACAATGTTAATTCTTCCAATCCAAGAGCACAGAATATCTTTCCGTTTCTTTGTGTCTTCTTCGATTTCTTTCAACAATGTTTTATAGTTTTCAGTGTACAGATCTTTCACCTCTTTGGTTAAGTTTATTCCTAGGTGTTTTATTCTTTTTCTTGCAATTGTAGATGGGATTGTATTCTTAATGTCTCTTTCTGCTACTTCATTGTTAGCATATTGAAACACAACCAATTTTTGTATGTTGATTTTGTATCCCGTGACTTGACTGTATTCCTTTATTATTTCTGAAAGTTTTTTAGTGGATTCTTTAGGGTTTTCTAGATATAAAATCATGTTGTCTGAAAATAGTGACAGTTTCACTTCTTTTCCAATGTGGATTCCTTTTATTTCTTTTTCTTGCCTGATTGCTCTGGCTAGGACTTCCAATACTATGTTAAATAAGAGTGGTGACAGTGGGCATCCTTGTCTGGTTCCTTTTCTTAGAGGGATAGCTTTCAGTTTTTCTCCAGTGAGGATGATATTTACTGTGGGTTTGTCATATATGGGCTTTATTATGTTGAGGTATTTTCCTTCTATAACTATTTTAGAGTTTTTATCATAAATGGATGCTGTATCTTGTCAAATGCTTTCTCTGCATCTGTTGAGATGACCCTGTGATTTTTATTCTTCAATTTGTTAATGTGGTGTCTCACGCTGATTGATTTGTGGCTGTTGAACCATCCCTGCATCCCTGGAATGAAACCCACTTGATCGTGATGTATGATCTTTTTAATGTATTATTGTATTTGATTTGCTAATATTTTGTTGAGGATTTTTACATCGATGTTCATCAGTGATATTGGCCTATAATTTTCTTTTTTTGTGTTGTCCTTGTTTGGTTTTGGTATAAGGATAATGTTGGTTTTGTAGAATGAGTTAGGAAGCCTCCCCTCCTCTTCAATTTTTTGGAAGAGTTTGAGAAGGATAGGTATTAAGTCTTCTTTGAATGTTTGGTAGAATTCACCAGGGAGGCCATCTGGTCCTGGACTTTTATTTTTTGGGAGGTTTTTGATTACTGTTTCGATCTCCTTACTGGTGATTGGTCTATTCAAATTCTCTATTTCTTCTCAATCCAGTTTTGGAAAGTTGTGTGATTCTAAGAATTTATCCATTTCTTCTATATTGTCCAATTTGTTGGCGTATAGCTTTTCATAGTATTCTCTTATAATGTTTTGTATTTCTGAGGTCTCCATTGTAATTTCTCCTCTTTCATTTCTGATTTTCTTTATTTGAGCCTTCTCTCTTTTTTCTTGGTGAGTCTAGCTGAAGGTTTGCCAATTTTGTTTATCTTTTCAAAGAACCAGTTCTGTTTCATTAATTTTTTTCTATTTCTTTTTAGTCTATTTCATTTATTTCTGCTCTGATTTTTATTATTTCCTTCCTTCTCCCGATTTGGGGCTTTGTTTGTTCTTTTTTTTCCAATTCCTTTTGGTGCACTGTTACATTGTTTATTTGGGATTTTTCTTGTTTGTTGAGGTAGGCCTGAATTGCTATAAACTTCCCTCTTAGAACCACTTTTGCGATATCCCTTAGATTTTGGCATGTAGTATTTTCATTTTCATTTGTCTCCAGGTAATTTTTGATTTCTCCTTTGATTTCTTCATTGACCCAATCATTGTTCAGTAGCATTTTTTTTAATCTCCACATTGTTGTGGCTTTTCTGATTTTTTTCCTGTAGTTGATTTCTAGTTTCAGAACTTTGTGGTCAGAAAAGATACTTGGTATTATTTCAATCTTCTTAAATTTATTGGAACTTGCTTTGTGGCCTAATGTGTGATCAATCCTGGAGAATGTTCCATGTACATTTGAAAAGAATGTGTATTTTGTGGTTTGGGGATGGAACGTTCTATACATATCTACTAAGTCCATCTGGTCTCATGTGTTGTTTAAGGCCAATGTTTCCTTATTGATCTTCTGTTTGGATAATCTATCCACTACTGTAACTGGAGTGTTAAAGTCCCCTACTATTATTGTGCTACTGTTTCTCCTTTTATATCTGTTAATAATTGCTTTATATATTTAGGTGCTCCTATGTTGGGTGCATAGATATTTACAAGGATTATATCCTCTTGTTGCATTGTTCCCTTTATTATTATGCAGTGCCCTTCTTTGTCTGTTGCTACAGTTTTTGTGTTAAAGTCTATTTTGTCTGATATAAGTATTGCTACCACAGCTTTCTTTTCTTTGCCATTTGTGTAGTATCTTTTTCCATCCTTTCACTTCCAGTTTGGGAATGCCTTTAGGTCTGAAGTGTGTCTCTTGTATGCAGCATATATATGGGTCTTGTATTTTTATCCAGTCAGCCACCCTATGCCTTTTGATTGGAGCATTTAGTCCATTGACAATTAAAGTAGCTATTGATAAATATGTATTTATTGTCATTTTGTTAATTTTTTTCTGGGTGTTTTTCTGGGTGTTTTAGTAGTTCTTCTCTGTTCCTTTCTTCTCTTGCTCTCTTCCCTTGCAGTTTGATGGCTTTCCTTAGTAATATCTTTGATTTCATTCCTCTTACTTATTTGTTTATCCATTATAGGATTCTGGTTTGTAATTACCATGAGGTTCCTATATAATATTCTATGCATATAACAATCTATATTGAGTTTATAGTCTCTTTAGCTTGACCTGTTTCTAAATGCTCTACTCTTTTACTCCCTTCCTCCCACACTTTATGTTTTTGAAATCATATCTAATATCTTGTTTTGTGTGTGTCTATCCATTACCCTCTTATCATTAAAATAGATAATTTTAGTACTTTTGTCTTTTAACCTTTATGTTATCTTCATAGGTGGTTGATCTGCTACTTTTAGTGTATTTTTGCCTTTACCAGTGATTTTATTGCCTGGTTTGTTTGTTTGCTTGTTTTTTGATAATTTTCTTATCTGTGTTTGTGGTCTTCTCTTTCCCACTTAAATAAGTCCTTTCAGCATTTCTTGTAGAACTGGTTTCTTGGTGATAATCTCCTTTAATTTTTGCTTGGCTGGGAAGCTCTTTCTTTCCATTCTGAATGATAACCTTGCTGGATAGAGTATTCTGGGGTGTAGGTTTTTCCCTTTCAGCACTTTAAATATGTCATGCCACTCTCTTCTAGCCTGTAAGGTTTCAGCTGAGAAGTCCACCAATAGCCTTATGGGCTTTCCTTTGTATGTCACTTGTTGCCATTCTCTTACCACTTTTAGGATTCTCTCTTTATCTTTAATTTTGGGCATTTCAGTTATAATGTGTCTTGGTGTGGGCCTCTTTGGGTTTATTTTGTTTGGTGCTCTCTGTGCCTCCTGTACTTGGAGGTCTGTTTCCTTCCTTAGGTTAGGAAAATTTTCAGCTACTATTTCTTCAAACAGATTCTCTGCCCCTTTGTCTCTCTCTTCTCTTTCTGGGACACCTATAATACAAGTGTTAGTGTGCTTGATGTTGTCCCAGAGTTCCCACCCAGCCAGCTGTAAAGCTCCACAGCTCGCAAAGGTGGCCTTTTTTCTCTCCAAAAAGAATTTCTGCCTCTCCTGCCTCAGTCAAGACTGTCCCTTGTTGTGGGGGTTCTTTTTATCCAGTTTTCAGTTTTCTTTCCAGGATAATTTTTCCAAGAATATTTGTAACCTGGTTGTATTCGTGGGAGGAGGTGAGTTCAGAGTCTGCCTGTGCCACCATCTTGACGAGATCTCCTGTTTTAGAGATATTAAAAGAAAACAGTCTTGGGTGTACTTGATCAGAGAGAAACCTGTTAGCTAATTCTGATTTTTGCATGACAGGAACTACAGTATTGTTACCACCTTTAGATGCCTGAACTTTTCACTAGTGACAGTAACTTTAATTCAAAGCCTATAGCTATACAACTTATGTTTCTTGAAATAGAAACAGAATAATGCATTTATTTACTTATACAGTGTGCATATGATTTGCAATATAAATAGGCTTACAATACATATCAGGAAACTAACAGTACCCTCAAATCAGTAATTTAACTTGCACATAGACAAGAGAAAATGTAAACTGTGGCTTGTCAACTGCCTCAGATTTAAACATGTTTTGTAGAATACTTTATTGCTAAATCTAGAAATTATTCTTTTGAAATATCTATAGTTAACATATATTAAAGAAAGTAAAGCAGCATGGAGTTGAAATCTGTCTTCCACTCAATCTAGCAAAATATGCCTTCAGCCATCATGGAAGTTTTTTCCTCTGAAGTTTGCTCAGAAGGAAGAATACTTACTGGAAACAACACTCTTGATTAAGGCTTTTGGTGTGAAAAGAATTTTAGTCAATATGGTGGAGGGATACAAACGACGGAGAAGGTCTTGAAAAGATGGGATACAGAATCCTCATTTTGAATGACAGGGGCTCCAGTGCTGTTTCTTGAAATGGGGTGTCATGGTGGAATGGTGCTTGAAAGACTTTGTTGTAGCCATGCATTGTAACCCACAGCGACATTGCAATGTGAGATGGACCCGCCAGCTGTCTGAGCACCCTGGAAGAGACGGCGGGAGAACCAGGCCTTAAACAATGACTGGACTCTGGGGTTGAACCCAAAGTTTCAGAATAATAACTCTAAGAAGGTGTCCCAATTTTTTTAGAGAACAAAGAAGAGAAGAATGAATCTGTATACAAGAATCAATATTTATATTCTGTCCTCTGTTAAAGAAAAACCAGAGCTGAATAGCAGTTAAAGCAATAAAAGCAGATTTTAATCAGGAACTATTGCCATAGGGGAAAAGAGACCTGAGCATAGAACTGGGCTCCATTCTGATCACAGCATGGACAAGTGGGAATTTATAGCCAAGAAGTGGGGTGGGGGTCAGTGGATGGAAAATTACTAAGAGGAAATATCAGGAGTAAAGGGGGGGATTCTGGCCAAACTGACCTAACAGGATTCTTGCTAAGACTGGATGATGCAGAGACAAACACAGAAGCTGAAAAGTCACAGCATAGCTGAAAAGTTCAGGGGAGCCTGAGTAGAGTTTGGTCCAGGAGGGGATCTTTGTCATCTCTTCCAAAATGCATCTGATGCCGAGTACCACAAAAAGTATGACTGTAATAAAATCAATAACGTAACAACAAAAATAAAATGATCCAGTATTAGTGAAGGAAGATAAGGAAAAATTATAACAGAAATCTTGGGCTGAGAAAATCCACTGCAAATAAGCACATAACCGGCTCTGAGTTTCTTGAGGATGAAGACAAAGAGGGAAACGCAACGTGTTTTTCATTGCCTTAGAAAAGGAAACATTTCAGTTCGTCATGAAACAAGCGTTTGCTGGCTCTGGTATCTGAGAGAAACTTCTCCAGTGGATAGATATCATGAAGAGCATCCCAGACAATGTCCTCCCAATGGTTTCACAAAGAAGGCACAGGAGTTCTACTTATGGCTGTTTCTTCTGTGGTCTTTTGAAATAGCTGAGGCGTAAGGTGAAATGAAGTGTTTTTCTATGACGAAAGGTGCCGAGGGGGTACAAGCTGAGGCCACACTTTCTAGAGATTTGCTTTGATACAGAGATAAAATTTGGAAAACCTTAGGAGAAAGGCCCTTCCAAATACCAGTTGCCTTGGCTGGGCTTTTGACATGAACTTTTTCTGGACAGTCCATAACTCGAGTCTCTAATAAGTAGCTGAAGGGCGGATAAACAATATTGTGAACTGAAGGTGATCCAAACTCTCCAGTTAGCAGGCATGAGGCGCCTTCCGTGAGCACTGAGGAGCCTGTGTTGTGTTCTTACCAAATGGAAGGTCATCCTCTCCGCTCTTGGAGATGGGCCACAGGACGCAAGGAGGTACTTTAATCATGTGAATTTTTTATTCTTCAGATTTAGTGTTTTCCACTGCAACATTTGAAAGTCAATTTGACATCAGAGTTGGTCCAAATTGAATATCCCTGGAAGTTATTTCCAATTTTTCCATCATTATTTAAAGTGCACCTTCCCAGATCTTCCTTGTAGTCTCTATTAGCCTTTCCACTAAGTGGTTTCACCTAATGTACTTTAACAGTACTTTAGTGTTTTTTGTTATTAACAACTGCACAGATAGCCCATCAGAAGAATATTTACCATGTTGTATTTTGAAGAGACATCTGGGGATCAGCAGTGTTTTGTGCCTAGTGGGGGTCATTATGGCTTTACCTTATCTGCATGGCTTCTATCCTCTTCTTTCTCTCCTGGTTAAGATATACAGGATCCACTAAGACTGTACTGTTCAATATAATAGCCATTATCCACATGTGGCTACTTCAATATAAGTTAATTAAAATTAAACAAACAACTCAACTCTACTAAAAATTCAGTTGCACCAGCTACATGTGAAGTGCTCAAAAGCCACACGTGGCTAGTGGTTAGAGTACTGGACAGAGCAGAGAGAGAGAGAGAGCATTTTTATCATCACAGAAAATTCTGCTGGACAACACTGCTCTAAGAAACAAAATGGGGGCCGGCTGAATGCCGAGTGGCTAAGTTGGTGTGCCCCACTTCAGTGGCCTGGGGTTCGCTGGTTCAAATCCTGGACACAAACCTACACACCGCTCATCAAGCCATGCTGTGGCAGCATCGCACATGAAGGAACTAGAATGACTTGCAACAAGGATATACAACTATGTACTGGGGCTTTGGGGAGAAAAATAAGGTGGAGGAAGATTGACAACAGATGTTAGCTCAGGGCCAATCTTCCTCACCAAGAAAGAAATAAAATGTACAGGCTATCAGTACAAGAAACAATCTATAAAGTCATAGCTAAGCAGATTAGTGGAATTGGTGACAACTAGAAGGTACCTGAGGTCCAAAGAGAAAGGATTTTAGTCTAACAAGAATACAAGAAATGGTTAAAGCAGTAGTTTATTTGCACCTAGAGGTGAAGATAATGTGTGTTCATGACAAGAATTGTAATCATAGAGATTGAGGTCCAGCAGAAGGACAACCGTCTGACCGAAACGGAGTGTGACCGGAAATGCCTGGAAGCGGGTATTCGCTGGGGCTTTCTACTTATTGCACAAAAAAGTGGTTTTTGGCCCAATCATTTGAGAAAGTGTGAGGTAAACAAAATCAGAAGGATCTCTGTATTTTCAGGATTCCTCTTGAGTCTTACACATCCTTTTTTTTTTTTTTTTTTTAAAGATTGGCACCTGAGCTAACATCTGTTGCCAGTCTTCCTTACTTTTTTTTTTTTTTGGCCTTCTTCTCTCTGAAGCCCCCCAGGGCATATTTAGTTGTATATTCTAGTTGCAGGTCCTTCTGGCTCTGCTATGCGGGACGCCACCTCAGCATGGCTTGATGAATGGTGCTAGGTCCATGCCCAGGATCTGAACTGGCGAAACCCCTGCTGCTGAAGCGGAGCACACAAACTTAACCGCTTGAGTTAAAAGAGGGCCAGCCCCTCTTTCACATTCTAATATGTCTAATATTTGTGCAGCGTTCCTCAGTCTTACTTGAATTTGGGGTCTGTTTTCTAAGTTGAGTCATGTTCCGGGGAAACTCTCTCACTTAGCTCATGGTTGAGGACCGGCTTCTGTTCTGATTTTTCCTCGTACCACCCGGACTTGCCACACTCCTGCTCATCCCCAAACGTATCCATAACTAAAATTCCTGAGCACAAGCTCCATGGCACTCTGTCAGTCAATGAAGTTTCCTTGGTTTGAAAGGTGCTTATCTGTTTGTTACTCGGTTGTGATCTCTTTGTATTCCGATATTCCATGTGCTGGTGGACAGACTTGCTCATAAATGGTGCCCCGTCCAAATGATGCTGCAGATGTTGCCAAAGCATCATGGGAACATTTCAAGCTGGATGTCAAAAAGCGAGTTTTACACCAAGGAGATAAAAAATGGTGTGGAAAACAGAGGTTAATGATCTGCAGGAAATTAAGGATGAGTGAAAGTCCAATAACATCTTGAAGGGTATCACAAAGTCGCTGCAGCCTGGGAGCATTGACCAACTACATGAGTAGCAGCCGGAAATGCTGACAGCCTGGGCCTGCAGTGACTTCTAAAGGTCTGAAGAGAACAGAAGAGCGGTTGCCACTGTACAATGCCAGAACTCACCTTCACAAGGAATATGCAGTGCTCTCCCAGCCCCGGTGCTGCTCTGCTCACACCTTCCACTTCCAGGATGCATTCCCTGGGCTAAATCTGGGTCAGGTAGAACTCTTGTGATAGAATCGCTTCCATTTCCTGAATGCTTACTCTGTGCTGGGAACTAGGCTAAGCGCTTTTCATGAACTATCTTGTTTCATCTTCACAGCAACACTAGGGGGCATTTTCATTATACCCATTTTGCAGAGAAGAAAACTGAGGAGTGGCAAGAATAGGTCACTTGACCATAGTGGTGCTTCCAGGAAATTGGAGAGCTAGGAGTCGGGGGTGACCTTGAGAGACTGAGCTCCTCGCACAGCGTCATAGCGTCTGGCAGATAGTTCCACTTTTCAGAGTTGTGCCCTCTGACTTCCCTCAGACTCTGAAGGTCCATTGTAACAAGCTGTTTGAACTGGGACATAGCGGATGGAGTGAGAAAGAAGGTGTACCTGAGAAGAGGTAGTTGGGAAAAGCAAAGTCTTTGATGTATTTTATCTTCCTTCTAATCTGGTGGGATGGTCATTAGCAGTAGAATGACCTGGGGAGACAGTGCTGGGGAATGCCCACGGCCTGTTTTATCACATTCCAGCTTTCCTCCAGAACATCTCCATTTGAACGCCTCTCTGACACCTGAAACTTAACACTTCAAAAAGCAGGCTCCTCTTCTTTTGTTTTTTCCTGAGGAAGATTCGCCCTTAACTAACATCAGTGCCAATCTTCCTCTATTTTTTAGTATGTCGGCCGCCAGCACAGCATGGCCACTAACAGAGCAGTGTAGGCCTGTGCCCAGGAGCCGAACCCTGGGCTGTTGAACTTAAGCACTAGGCTAGCAGGGCTGTCCCACAAGCCCCTCTTTTTCCCCTTCCAATTGTGGTAGGAAACTCTCCATCCTCCACTTTTATTCTCTTCAAGAAACTTTGTACTAACCCAACTTTTTGACACCACTTTCCAATTTCTCCAGGCCATCATTTTCTTGTCAATTCTTTTATCATTAACATCTCTAAAAAGTGTTTCTTCTTTTCCATTTCCACTTTATCAACTTAGCCCAGGTCTGATCAGAGGTGTATCAGTCTAGTCAGAAATGTAAAATAAGAAAGCAAGCGCCATTTACATGTTGATGCCAGGGAATTCTTATATTTCGGGAGTAGCTTCTGGAGGCTACTTATACTCTTATTCCTTCGTAGAACAGCTTACTACCAATTACATCAAAGTCAAAATCATCTACTTAGCATTCAGATAGACAACGCCAAACAATTCTACCTAATAGATTAACTTGTTCAGATGATCTGGAGGTTGTTTTGGGAATAACTTATTTAGACCCTCTCAAATGCAGTCTGGCTCGAAGTTATCTTTTTTACAGATGTGCTACATTAAATTAGAAGTTGGTGTTTGATACTCAAATTTCTTTCCTGAAAACTTTAGGCCTTTCCTGCTTTCGACAGAGGAACTTGGACTTCAATTTAGTGAGAGTGTGACGGTTTGAAGAGCTCTGAAACAGTAGCAACTTTAAGTACATGATGGGGAAGTGCTGTTACAGGGCAGCTGCTTATGTCCAATATCAACTGGAGTATTTATTGTTTTCGACACTTGGGATTCATCAGGAAAGGAAACAGAGTCCTTGCTCTTATAAAGCTCGCATTTCAAGGAGAAACTGACAAGAACAATTTGGAAAGATACATTTTAGATAATAAAGCCAAACATGAAGAAAAAATTCTAGGAATTTTATATCCAGGGGTGTGCTTGTAAGCGTTAAGCAATTGGCTCCGGAAAAAATAGAGACCTGACTTGTAGTGTTTGCCAATTGCCATGGTGTAAATACTCCCACTATGGCAAGTTTCAGATATCAATAAGATGTCACTGAATGTAGTAGGAACACATGCAAACACAGCTCTCAGAAACTGGTGGCAGCCAGCTGGGGCGCTCTACTGCGTCTGCATCAACTGTTACAATTTAGATTTTCAGACAGCTCGGTGGAGAGTTAGGTTTAAAGAAAATGAAATCAGAAAACAAAAGCGAAAAAACACTAAAATATACAGAAATTTTACACATCAAATAAACAGAAACAGTGTAAAACAGAAAAATCTCTTTGTTCTTCTAACATATGATCTAATAAAGAATAATGTAATCCAAGTAACAGGCAGCAAGTTCTGCACACGCTCTATCAGTTTACAGTTTAAACCTTTAAAACAAAAGAACTTTTTTCAAGCACCTCGTTTTCATTCTGCAACCCTTCAGACTCATCTAAATTGGGCAGTTAATCACAAGTTTTTAGAAATATATTTTCATCAATGAATGACATTGACCATTTATTGAGTCCCTAACACGTGCCAGACACTTTAATGCATTTTCTCTACAGTAAGTCCACAAAGTAGCTATTATCCCATTTTAGAGTTGAAGAAACTGAGGCACAGAGAGATCAATTTACCTAAGGTCTCCCACTAGTAAACTCAGTCTGGGATTCATATCAATGTCGGTCTAATTCAAAAGCCTGTGTTTTTTCATATTGAATCCTTTGGTTTATGAATATGTTCAAAACAAAATCTAAGTTTCAGAAATGCTTGATGTATTCATTAATCCCTGGGCATTCGGGGCTTAGGACTCTCCTCTGAGGTGGAAGGTGGTTTTAAAGCAGGGGAGTCAGGTCCCCTGTTGTAGGTTTATGCTTCGGCTGCCCCTGCGAGCATCATGGCACCAAAGCCTGCCTCGGGAGGCGCAGGCAGGACCTGGTGTTGCTTCATTTCACGATGCCTCCCAGGTTGTTGAATATTCTACTCAGTGGGCACCCAGCTGTGCAGGGTCCACTCGGGGCAGTAAAAGAACATACCTCTCCGTAACCTTGCATTTCAGTAGCTCAGAGCGTCCTGTGCAATTGCACACGTAGCCTCTCGTGTGATATGTGACACAGAGACTCTGAACCACTCCAGTGAACCCTCAAAAGCAATTGATATTTTAAATAAATATAAAATAGTAGAACTTTATAACCAGCTAGGACTTTAGAGGTTATCTAGTTCAACCCCTCATGTGGGAGACAAAGCAGTCAAGGCCCAGTGACTTTCTGAAAGTCATACAAGTAGTTAGCAACCCAACTCAGGCACCACTTGAGATCTGATCCCAAGTCAGGCACCCTGTGGGGCTCCCATTAGGAAACCAGCATGGGGACAAGTCCCCAGGAGGACACACTTTACAGAGTTTAATACCTTGGGCGGAAAACTTAGAATAGAAGAAAAGCTCTCTGGAATCTCAATTTTTTTTGAGGAGGAGGATCAGCCCTTAGCTAACATCTGCTGCCAATCCTCCTCTTTTTGCTGAGGAAGACTGGCCCTGAGCTAACATCTGTGCCCATCTTCCTCCACTTTATATGTGGGACGCCTGCCACAGCACAGCCTGACAAGCGGTGCCATATCCACACCCAGGATCCGAACCGGTGAACCCTGGGCCACCGAAGTGGAACGTGTGAACTTAACCGCTGCACCACTGGGCTGTCCCCTGGAATCTCAAATTTTGATGGCATAACTAGCAAAGGGCACGATAATGGTATTTGTACATTTTTACACAACCGAAAATTCCTTTACTTGCATTATGTTTATAGGCATAGTGTTACAGATACTAATAATAATACCTTCCATGTTTATAACACTTTGTAATTTGTGGAATACTTTTTCACATATCGTCTTGGGATTATGAAACTTGTTCAGTAGCCAGTGATTCACATTCCCATTTGATAGATGAGGAAACTGAAATTCAAAGAACTTCAAATGTCGTGCCACACAGTAAGTGACAAAGATGAGACCAGGGCCTGTGTCAGCCTCCTAGTTCAGTGCCCTTTTCTCATGATAACTAAGAGGAGGCCTCAGAGGAGCAGGCTTTGATATACTCGTGTTAAAGAGAACCGAGGCACGGGGCTCTCCTTTAGGGACTTAGCCAAAACGGTATACACAATCTGCAGCAGAGTTGGTCCAAGGCCTAAGTATTTCACAAGCTATTCTTCTGACTACAACATAGGACTTCCCTCACCTTTGTTAATCCTGTGAACAGAATACTATTTATATATGCCAAGAACATGCAAGCCTCTCCAAACTTGGCCGACCCCATTCTGCTAGGCAGTGCAACTGGAAAATCTAATATCGCAAATGTGTTTGTGCTCCTGCCAGATTCAAATCACGTGTATCTGTGGCTTTTTCCATCCCTCATGTAACGAGCTAACCTCTTTTTGGAAGGTGCAGGTCGAGGTAATAGAGATTCTTTCTCTCGTCAGCCTTAGGATGAAATAATCGCTTGACAGTTAACAAGAAAAGTCTTTCCTGCCAATTTGGAATTGCACAAGAAAAGAGCTGGAGGAAATTCCAAGACACAGTTCAGAATTTGACCCTCAAAATATGAATTATAAGAGATTATGGTGAAAAGGGAAACATTCTATTTTCATGACAGTAGGGGCAGAATTTCAGTATATCTTCTAGAAAGTATGCTTATTTTTCTCTCTTACAAGTGTCTGGAGAGATAAAAGTTCTAATATTAATATTTAGCAGATCATCACATAAGTGAGAGTAGAACGATCTAGGTTAAATGTCAGAATAACTTTTGGCTCTTATTACACTAGACAGTAATAATTTGTTTTACTATCTGTGAGTGTATCAAAAATATTTAGTGCTGTAAATTCCCATAGACTCATTTATATCTTTTGGATTGTAAAGTTTTCAAAGTAAAATTCATTAATATTGATGCAACTCTTAAAGAAATAATAGACATTATAGAATATGTGGAAATCCAGAAAGAGATAAAAAAGAAAAACGTCACCAAAAGACATTTGATATATTCTTAAGAGTGCAATTGAAACATTTGGATAAACAATCTTTCTTTTTTATCCAAGCTTTTTGGAGAGGCGATTTTTCCCTGGGCTTCCTATATTATGCAAGTAATTCTGATCAGCTTTCAAATCCAAATTGTGTAGCTTCTGCCAAATAGTATCTTAACGCATCCCAGAGCTCTGGCTGCATAACATGTGAAGCGTTTATCTCACGGCTCCGAGTTGCTTTCATGGCCTTTTTACACAAAGTTTGGTTTTTGGACTACGTCATTTTGTTTTTTAAAAGCGTAATATTGCCTTTGGACACGCTCATAAAGGACATAAGTTCTCTAGAGACACCTGGAGCTACTTAGGCACAGCTGACAGGGATCTGCTCTGCTTATCTGGGACAAAGCTGCAAAAGTTACTGTCACTTGTATGAGTCTGAAACTCTAAAACATTTCTTGGTCCTAAATCTTTGTAAACAGGAAGGGAACCACAGATTTACTGAGTGCGTGAGGGGATCTCAATGAAGCATGCAGGTGTTAAATATGAAATGAATATACAGGGCTAACCAATAGTTCAAATAAATAATTCAAAGTGTTTAATCCGCTGCTTTAAGTTGGTAATATATGGAGACACATTATGCTACTTCTCGGAATACTTTGAGAAAAACAATTATGCCAAGCAATATCATTTTAAAACCTGTATAGAAAGCTGACATTCGAATTGATTCTGCGTGCCAGAACACAATAAAACAAATCTGTTCATTTAAATGCTCTTTGTTGAATTACACTACCTCCTTCTCCTTGCCAATTTGTTTGCCAAGTTTTATTGATTACTTGGGACAGTCACTTTAAACTCTAGCTTTTGAGGTTTTCCTGTCAATACACGCTACCTGACTTTCCAAGAACTTCTTCACTCTGTGTTTCAGATGTCGTTAGGTTTTAGGAGTTTGAGATGGAGAAGACCCAGAAAGACATGTCTCTTTTTGTGCTGATATGGAACTCCTTCCAAGACAACTGAAAATCCAGAGGCATTTCACCTGCAGTAGAGAAATTTCTGATTCAAGAAAGGTTTGTGAAATGTGCTAGACTGCGCTCCCAGTACGAAGAAATCCTGTGCTTACTCGTTATACTGGTTGTGTGACTGTCGCTTACAATAACACAGTCTTGAAAATAAACATGAGGCAAATTCGCAGCTTCTGGTGCGCTGACCTTCTTCCACTGGCCTCTGTCCTCTTCTGCCAGTCTTCTCGCTTTGGGAAACACTAGAAAATAGTTCAACAAAGGACTTCCTGTTTCAAGATGGCTGAAAGATGTTCCTACCTCCTTCTCCTCTTAAAAATCATCCAAAAACAAAAATAAGAGAAAAAGATAAAGAAAAATTAGAAAGACAAAATCCATCTTTGATAAAGTCAGGAGACTTCTGAAACCCCAAACCCAAAGCCTGCATTCCCCCCAACAAACTGGTTTGCCACTTGCTCACACCATGGTGAGCCCACTGGGTATTCCCATCCCACCTCACCCCAGCACACATACACGCTCACACATACCACACACCACACACCACACACCACACACACACACACACACACACGCATACCTTCCAATCAGCTTTTTTGTGTCCCACTCTTAAATATGAGGTTTAAGAATTGCTACATATTTGAGGAAAAGTTTCAACAAACAAGCAGTGAAAACTAACCAAGAGCAAAAAGGAATTCAGAGGAAATGAGTCAAGGTAAATATGTGTTAACGTTAATATCCTGAGAGAGATGAGAAAAGATATTGTCTCCACGAAACAAGATCAGAAATTTATGTATTTTCTTTTAAAAGATATCATCAGAGAACAAGAAAGACCTCATCTCTTGGAAATTAAAAATAGATACCCCCCAATTTTTTTAAGTCAGTGGAAGGATTGAAAGACAAAGTTGAAGAAACCCCTCTGAAGTAAAATAAAGAGATAGAGATGGAAAAGAAGAGAGACAGGTAAAACTTTAAAAGACCATCCAGGAAATCCAACATCTGAGTAACAGGAATTCTACAGAGAAAAGAGTGAGAAAGAAATGATCAGAGAAGCAATGGAAGGGCATTTCCTCAAACTGAAACACAAGTCCCCAGAATGAAATGACGCATGTAGTATCCAGCACAATGCATGACGAGAAGACCCAGAACAAGACATATTATAATGAAAGTTCAGAATATCAAGTATAAAAATAAGATCATAAAAATTTCTGGAGAGACAAAATGAGGCAAATGCTAAGGATTCAGATGCCATATCAGAGTGGCATAAACTTCTCAAAAGCCACATTGAATGCCAGGAGACACTGGAGGGACACCTTCAAAAGTGCTGAGTGAAGATGATTTCCACACGTGAATTCTAATCTCAACCAAACTATATATCCAAGGGTGGGGATAAAGATAAACATTAATTTATCTACCATGTATTTTCTCAGCAAACTACTGGAGTCTACATTTCACCAAAATAAAGGAATAAATTAAATAGAGGAGAAATGGGATCCAGGAAATGAGAGAACTAGCAGGAGAAAGAGGTCGTGGTGATCCTCAAGACTCATTGAAGGAAGTCCAGGCCAGCCTAAGCAGGAGCAAGAAGACTGAGGCTCAAGGAGCATCTCCAGAAAAAATCGCAATGAGGAGATTATGTGTATATGCACATAGAGTGCTGTGGAGGTTTCAGCAGGAATTATTTTGGGGGAGCAAGAAATATAGATTGGTGCAGGGGGACAAACACCCCAAAAGGATGTCTCCAGGAAAAAGAGGAATTGATAGATTAGATGATAGGTTTGGCCCTGTGGAAATAGAGGCTATCGGAGGGTATGGAAAGATATAGGCATGGGTTCAAAGAAATTAAAGAAACACCAACAATAAAAACAAGCCTACTGCTAACTCTGGGAAAAGCAGAGTTTTTACAAGAAAGGAAAGAATAAAAGTACATCTCTTGGCTCACCAGAGAATAATTTACGAATACTTAACATAAAACTGAATAGTGATGTAACCAAAACTTGTAAAACTATCTGAGGTTTCCAACAAACAGTGCTGGATGGAGATCCACATGCAACAGCAGGAAGTGGATCCCTACCTCACATCATATACAAAAAATTAAGTCAAATGGCTCGTAGACCTAAATAGAAGGGCTAAAACTGTAAAACTCTTATAAGAAAACATAAAAGGAAACCTTGATTTTTGGATTAAGCAATGATTTCTTAGATATGACACCAAAAGCATAAGTGACAAAAGAAAAAATAGATAAATTGGACCACATCAAAATTAAACACTCTTGTGCTTCAAAGGACACCATCAAGGAAGTAAAAAGACAATTCACAGAATGGGAGAAAATATTTGCAAATAATACAAATGATAAGGGACATGTATCCAGCATACAAAAAGAACTCTTAAAACTCATACAACTCATAACAAGAAAAAAACAAGTAACTCAAGTTAAAAATGGGCAAAGAATTCGACTAGACATTTCCTCAAGGAGGATATAAAGCTGGCCAATAAGCACATGAAAAGATGTTCAACATCGTTAGCCATTAGTGAAATGCAAATCAAAACTACAACAAGGCACCACTTCACACTCACGAGCGTTTCTAAAATAAAAAAGACAGACAAGTGTCGGCAAGGGTGCGGAGAAATTGGAACCCCCATACATTACTAGTGAGAACATAAAATGGTGCAGCCACTTTGGAAAACGGTTTGGCACTTCCTTGAAAAGTTCAACATAGAGTTTCACTATGTCACACAATTTCACTCCTAGGTGTATATCCAAGAGAATTGAAAACATCTGTGCACACAAAAACAGGTACATGAAGATTCATAATTATTCGTAACAGCCAAAAAGTGGAAACAACCCAGATGCCTATCAACTGATGAATAGATACAGAAAATGCAGTTTATTCATACGATAGAATATTAATTCAGTCATAAGAAAGAGTGAAGTACTGAGACATGCTACAACATGGGTGAATCTTGAAAACATCATGATAAGTGAAAGAAGCCCGACACAAAGTGCCGCATATTGTATGATCCCATTTGTATGAAATGTTCAGAATAGGCAAACTCACTGAGAGAGAAAATAGTGCTTGCCTAGGGTTGAAGGGAGGAAAGAATGAGGGGTGACTGCTAATGGGTACAGTTTCTTTGGGGAGTGACGAAAATGTTCTAAAACTACAATGTGGTGATGGTCATACACCTCTGTGAATGTGCAAAAAGCTTTTGAACTGTACACTTCAAAAGGGTGAGTTGTATGGTGTGTGAATTCCATCTCAACAAAGCTGTCATACAAAAAAACTGCGTTAGGAAGATGAGGGGAATGGAGGCACGAAAATCCAGCTAAATCCTTAGCTACCATGATTGGACATCAATATTTTATGTCTAAAATTTATAGATCAAAGGACACTGATTTGCAAGTTGTTTTAAAGTATGGAGGCGTACTCCAGAAGAAATACCTGGAAGAGTGCAGTAACTGTTTCTGGAAAAATAAGCAAGGGATTGTTCTCTTTGATTATGAGCCTTTTAAGCCTTTTGGGAAAATTTTAAACTATGTGCCCATATTGCTTTGATAACAGTACAATTTAAAAATTTATGCTCAAAATTACTAACATTGCAAAATAATAATATCGGTAATTCGACTACTGTTTAAGCCTACCTCCCAAAGGAGCAGACAAAGGATTCTTTGAGAAGAGTAATACCAGTTAAATATTTGGAGAGTGTGCAAAGAGCTTCCTCGAAAGTTTTAAAGGAGGAACAAGGCAATGTCGCTCCCTCTTGGTTTCTCCTTACAAAGAAAATCTTTGCACCTCTAAGAATTTTAAAGTATTTCCTTCCAGAGTCAATTATCTTACCTTATAAAGTCTTATCTTGAGAATGATTAGGAAATGGTTATTCAAAAGCATATGAAAAAGTCAGACAGACCTGGGTTGGAAATAGCACTATGCAACCCTTCCTGTGGCACTTTGTGTAAGTGATTGATTTCTGAGCCTTGGTTTCTTCATCTGTAAAATGGAGACCATAAAACCCTCAACCAATTGCTGCGAGGATTGCATGAGGTAATGTTTAAGAAAGGATCTAGCAGGGCGCATGGAAAGCGCTCGACAAATGTTCTTTTCATTCATTAATTTGTTCAAAATGAAATGAATCATGATCCAAAAAGAGAAAAAAAGAACAAGATTCCCCCCAAAGGCAGACGTGATCAGTGTGATTATTCTGTTCTACAAAAGAAAAAGAGAATTATATTCCAGACGTTGCAACTAATGTTCTAGTCAAGGGAAAATTGCTTTATCGTTGTGTGACTCCATGTTTCCTAAAGTTTCATGTACATGGTCAGAATAACTTATGAGGATTAATTTGTGACAGCTCTAGAATTCTTTGAATCCCTTTTTTAATTACTATAAATACGAAATATCATTAAAGAGAAATGCTATGTCCTCCAGTCGCTTTACTCTGTGTTCGCTCCTTGAGAAGCAGCCAAAGAACCGCACAGAGCAAAGCCCTCTCTTTTGAGTCAAGAAGGTGTGGGCGCAGAGTTTGATTCCTCCCTGTACTTACCCTGCACGACCTCTCTGAGCTCTGATTTGCTCATCTATAAATTTGGGATAATTTATTATTAGCCCAAAAGCTAGGTATGATATACCTTGCTGGGTTGTTTTGAGGATTAAATAAGATATTGTGTGAGATAGTGACAATCACGTAAGAACCATTCGATAAATACTATTTCCTTCTCCGACTTTTTTACTGTGCACCTTTCTCCTTACTTCTCAAAGAACCTAAAAAACCTTCCAAGGTATGTTTTTACATTATTGCAAGTTCTTTCTTCTCACTTTGATGGATGTTTGATCATCTGTCCAGATAATTCTCTCTTCTATAATAATCTGGATGGCCTTCATTCCATTCTTCCCTCCCTTTCTGTATTACAAACACACAGAAAGGAATAGTAATAACTGTAACCATTACTTTTACACCCCCCACAAAAATCAATATTTTCCCATATTTACCTCAGATACAACTTTTAAAAAAAATCATACAATAGAGTTGAGGCCGTCTATTTTGAAGTTGGAATACATCATTCTCAGGCATTTCTTAGACTTTCACTATACATACATGTGTACAATACATGATACTGTTTTGCAAATTTTTAAAGTTAAAAAAAGTGTCATATTCTATACAGCATTCTGTGACTTGCTTTTTTCACCCCACGTTGTTTCTGAGATTTATCCAAGTTGATTTATTTTAGTTTCTCTATAAAATTCCACTGTGTGAATGTAGAGCGCCACATTTTCACTGTTACCAACAATCTTGCAATGGATGTTTTTGAACAGTTCTCCTTGGGTACATGTTCCAGAATTTCTCTGGGGCAGCAGTTCTCAAACATTTTTGTCTCAGGACCCTTTTACAGGCTTGAAGTTTGTTTAGGACCCCAAGGAGGTTTTCTTTGCGTGTGTCAGAGCTATCGATATTTATCGTTAGAGATGAAAACGGAGAAAATGTTTAAATATGTATTCATTAATTCATTTTAAAATAGCAATAATAAACCCATGGCATGTTAGTTGTTACATTAAAGTTATGCATAGCTTTAAATTTACAAGATATTGCTGAATTCTCCAAAGTGACTGAATGTATACTTTCATCATAGCATATAAGCCTTCCTATTTCTTTATGGCTTCTCCAACACCTGGTCCAGTAGGGCTTGTTAATTTTTTTCATCTGATGATTAGGAAAGGGTATTTCATTACTGTTTTAATTTCCATTTCCTACAACAACTAGAACCTTTATTAACTCTCCTCGAATTACCAAGTTTGTGTACGCCAGGGTCCTGGTGTGGTAGGTCACTTTACACAATCTTGTTTTAAAGTAGTTGTTTGGGACTCAGAACACAGTATTATTACCATTAAATCTTGAGACATGTTATAAACAGTGGTCACTGTTCCAGACTAGCCCACAAAATCTGAGTTTCCCTATGATGTGGAGGATTAAGAAGTCTAAAGTTGCTAGCAGCATAGTGTAGTAAGAGGAATGCTGGACTCCAACTCTGAGGACCGTCTCTAGACCCCATCCTGTCCTTACTCACCTGTGTTACTTCTTGGAATCTCTATTTTCTCAACTATAAAATGAGGGGACACACATTTTGCCTACCTCACAGGGTTATTGCAAGGATCGAATAAGACGTGAAAATCCATTAAAACTCTTAAGTGATAGTATATCCTCACAGTGGAGTACTATGCAGCTACAAAAAAGGATACAAAAGATATCTATAAACTGACATGCAGTGATTTCTAGAATATGTTATTAAGCAGAAAAAAAAATCAAAGAACAAGAGTACATTTTGGTATCCTTTGTGTATGGAAAGTGATAGATAGATAGATAGATAGATAGACAGACAGATAAATAGATAGATAGAAATAAAGACAGATATAGAGATAGAGATCTCCACCAGCTTATTTTTGTAAAAAAGAAACACAAGACAGGTGAAGCAGAAACTGATGAGATTAGTTACCTGTAGAGGTAGAAGGGAGTCAGTGGAAGGAATGGGGCAGGGAATGTGACATCTCTGAGTATACCTTTTTGCATAGTACGGACTTTTAGAACAACATTAATGTGTATATACTCCAAAATTAAATTTAATTAAGTCAATAGGATGGAAGAGGGAAAAGATTTCCAAAATGGAATACAGGAACAAATGAACTTAACTGCGTATAAAATGAAGGGCACAATCATATTGAGGACAGGGAAACTAACTCAACTAAGTTTTTTAAAAAATATCTTTCTTGAGATATAATTCACATATCATAAAATTCACCCTCCCCAAGAATTTTTTTGAATGCAGCATTTTGACTATAAAGACAAAACCAATTGCAGACAAATCTTGAACTCTATTTAGTAAGGTTTGCTTCAGCAGTGATGTTAGTTAGTGATTCTGAAACAACTTTCTATATATTACAGGAATCAACAAATGAGTCCATGTATTGAAAATGTCGAGAAGGGACACACAAACATAGAATGGCAAAAGGCTAAGAATTCTGTAGTGTAGATTGAAATCGGAGGTATTAGCATGAACTTATGGCTTTAAAATATATAGCTATAGACAGAGGTATGTTTGTGAGTATGTGTGCATATTCTCTAGCTTTGTCTGCTGAACCTGCCTAGAAGCAACAACACCCCAAAAGTAATGAACACACCTAGTGCCCAGATGTTGGGTTCTAAATACTGTTTCCCAGTAAAAAGAACCAGAGCTTTTTGAAAAAATGACTGATTACAAGGCTGAGGCAGGGAAAGTACAAGATCAACCTGAAACTCTTTGTTGGGCCAAAAAATAAAGAAGTCCTCAAAATATAATGGGACATGTTAAAAGGACTTAGGCGCCAGCATGAAGGAACTCCCACTGACCAAGAGCTTGAAAAAGTTGAGCATCAAGATCAATAATGATAATAACGGATTATAACCCAGGGAGTAAAGTAAGGATCTGTTAATCCATGTTGATTAAATAACAAATAAATAAGGGCCAGCCCTGTCGGCGAGTGGTTAAGTTTTCACGCTCGGCGTTGGTTGCCCAGGGTTTCCCTGGTTCAGATCCTGGGTTTGGACCTAGCACCAGTCATGAAGCCATGCTGAGGCGGCGTCCCACATAGAGGAACTGGAAGGACCCACAGCTAGGACATAGAACTATGTACTGGGGTTTTGGGGAGAAAAAACAAAGAGGAAGATTGGCAGCAGATGTTAGCTCAGGGCCAATCTTTAAAAAATAAAATAAAATAAATACATAAGAAAGAAGGGAAAGGCCTTCTAATGTAACTAATAAATTTAGAGAGAATGATAGACTTAGAAAATCACCATTTTGCAACTATCATAGGAATGATCGAGGCAAGACTCATCAATGAATGCTGGAAACAGTTGTGGAATCTCACCACAAATTACTGCTCTGAGAGAACACTTACACAAATGAGCTAGGCAATTTGTGTTTAATCAGCCCAGCTCAGTGAGGTGGCTATAATTGTGGTTCTCCCCATTTTACAGATTAGGGAACTAAAATTTAGATATTAAATAACTAAGGCCACATGTTCTGGAGACAGGACTCAAACAAATTCAGCCAGATCCATCCCTTTTCCCCCAGGCTGCATGACTCCAGCCTGGGCCTAGTAGGGATCCCGGGTGGCTTCAGACGCAGGGAGACCTGGTCTCTGGTGTCCCAAGCTCTAGTGGGAAGAGATGGGTGGGTGAGGGTCCAACCTGTGGGGAGGAGACGGTGGGGCTTTGGGGGCCCCATCACATGAGCAGCTGGGCCAAACATGAGGCGAGGGGTGGTCAGAGTGACAGCTGTTTGTATGGGGCCATATTCAGTCATCCTCATTCCATGTCCACTTCCCCTAATTCAGGCTTGGGTCTCTTGCTTTGCTTTTAAAAGCAGAGTTAGAGGAGGTGTTACCTGAATTAGCCGGATATTCGTCTCATTTCTGCATTTATTTTGGCCTGTGTAAACACAGACTCAAACTACTCCAGTCAGCACAAACCTTGTCTATCTCTCTTCCAGAAGTGGCCACTAAGACGGGGGCCCATCTCCTGTATTATCTGTGCACATCAGGGCCTATTTACACATGGCTTCAGATTCAGCTGTTTGATGTCATCTCTGAATAGGTTCTTTAAATAGTTCCAGAGATACACTGGCAGGATTAAAAGAAGATTTCCATCAAGCCCCTTCAATGGTTACATGTAAACATTAAAAATATACCACAATTTTCATACTCTTGTCTTGAGAATGCTTATTATCACTTATTTGTTTGTTTTTTAAGAATGTTATAAAAATGGGAAAGATGTAGGGCCTCTGTCCGTCTCTGGATAGTCCCAATTCGTACGTCTGTTTCCTGCTTTAGAGTTTAATTTCTTTGTGGTTATATGAGATCACATGACAGTCAATGGAGTTTGTTAAATAAAATAAAGATCTTATGTTGTCAATCTTTCAACCATTAAATCACCAATTTTGGAAGCTCTGGAATAAATACCACCAACAAGAAGGAGAAGAACTCAAAGAACTATAGCAAATGGAAATTCTAACAATAGATAGTCAAGATGACCAGCTGGATTTTGGCTAATTTGATTATGATTTTTGCTGAAATATTCTTTTTCCTGGTTTTGAAATCACCTTTCTTTTATTTATTACTTATCATGCTACTTTATTTACCTGGATTTAAAGTGGCATTTCTATTTAAGGATTGCTTATTGAAATGGCATTATAAGTATCTAATTGAATATCAAAAAACAAATATTGGTGGGGCATCGGTTAAGTTTGCATGTTCTGCTTCGGTGGCCCGGGGTTGGCAGGTTCTGATCCCAGGTGTGGACATGGCACTACTTGGCAAGTCATGCTGTGGTAGGCGTCCCACATATAAAAAAGTGGAGGAAGATGAGCACAGATGTTAGCTCAGGGCCAGTCTTCCTTAGCAAAAAGAGGAGGATTGGCAGCAGATGTTAGCTCAAGGCTAATCTTCCTCAAAAAAAACCCAAATGTTAAGTTCTGTTTACAAAGTATTCCTTGCTCTTCATGGGTAGTTTCACATTTTTTCTGTTGGAATAAAAATTAAAAGGGTATCACCTTTTACAGCAAAACAGTTCATCACAGTAATTAACACAAGAGAGTGGGGCACGCTCAGGATGATCATACTCTTGGAGTTGAAGGTCACCGAGAAGGACAACGTAGCTTTCCAGGTGCATGATTATGTGCTGTCATCCCTCTGACGCCATAGAGTGTCAATATGTCTGAAATACACACTCAGCGTTACAGGATGAAGTTTGGACAAATCCACAAGGCCTTTGGGCTTCTGTAATTTAAAATACATTTGCTATCAACTTTCCCCATCCCAGCTCCGCCCAAATCCTGATATTTTGTCAGGCGCAGAGGAGATGCATGTTTACTCTTTCCCCTAAACTTGAGCACATAAGCTTCATGTTAACTAATACATACGATAACCTCTTTGCAAAAAAATTATTGCTTTTACCTCGTGATTACTAGAAAAGAAATTGTTTATTTAACCAGAAGGTAAGTTAGAGACCCAGAAAGCATCTTTAAAATGAAAATTTGAGAAATGTGTTTTGAGGATCTGTAATATACCAGGTGTGATTTTCACGAAAACCTCAGAAGGTAAGTCTTATTTTATGGATGAGGAAATGACACTCCATGAAGTTATTTGCAGAATTTTACAGTGAATAAATGACAGAATTGGTATTTAAACCCAAGTCGTACTGCATTTCACATGACGCTGCCCTTTGTGACGTTCTCTTCTCCTGATGCCTTCCTGGCTGGTAACGTGCCTCCCTGACTCCCTGAGGCCCACAGCAGAGCACGAGATGACGTTATGCATCATTGGTTTTTAGAAGCAGAATATGGGAACTATATGTTATCTTTTCTGTTTTTCTCAAAATTGTCACCCAGCTAGAGGCTAACTTGCTTCAGAACCTGGTCTGTTTTCTGGTTAGTGTAGCCGGGCAGATTCTGTCTGCAGGTGAGGCCAGCCATGGGTGGGATAAACTCAACTCAGAGGGCTGATCGTATTCCACCTGCCACCACAGCCTCATCTCCTTCAGTCTGGGCCCTGTGTGTTTCTCAGTTGAATTCAAATTCTGGTGTGTAAGAGAGCAATGCTGTGTCTATCCTCGCCTCTGCTCTGAAGCCCCAAGAGTCTTACTGGTTCCACAAAACGCCTGCAGCTGACAGCCTTTGACTCCCGAATGTTCCCTCCTTCTGTCTGCTCAGTACTCTCATACTCTTCTCTCCCGTGACAGTTGTGTTCCGTGTGATCTGGGCTCTGGGTTCAGTTCTCTGTGATCCAATTGTGTCATGACAGTCGGCTGTGAGCTCTGCAGGGCCAGGATCCCATTGTGTATCTCATCACCAGCACCTGGCACATAGAATGTGCTCAATAAACACGATTTAGGAAATGAATACAAGGTAATATTTCATTCCCTTGGGCAAAAAAGTAATTTCTATTTGGGTATAAGTTTTGGAAGTGGCCCAGGATCAGTGGTGAATCAGAACGTATTTGTTTCTGCTTCTCCTTCAGAACACAAACAAACAAGAGACGAAGTTTCTGACCCCAAGGGTCTTCTAGTTTTATTCATATACATACGAAAAATTAATAGTGGTTCATGAGGATATACGACAAACGCCAAATCAATTGCACAGATAGGAAGTGCTATAGCTACTCAAAAGTGTCGTCTCCATTGCAAAGGCAGCTTTGAAGGAAGTGGGCTCTGAAAGATGGCTGGGATTTAAGGGGAGAAAATGAACAGAGGATGATGCTTAAACGAGCAGAGCTGTGGTAGGAGAATGAACAGGACGTGTTTAAGAATACAGAGAATGCCAGGCAGGTTAGACAAAAAGTTCCAATTAAGAAACAATGAGAAATAAGTTTGAAAAGATAAAAGAAGGCTAGACTATAGGGAGCTTTGAATGCAGTTCTTAAGAGTTTGGGCTTTGATTTGTGAGAAATAATCGTGTATATTAGGATTACTTTGGCTGCATATAACATCGTAAACTCAAGCTAGTTTAAAAGGGAAAGGGAATCTTTTTAGAGAATTTGGGATATCTTGCACTTGGTAATTACCTTATATATAGTTGTTATAGTGAATTGAAGTTTTAGAATAATGTTCCTGGGGCCAGCCCTGTGGCTAAATGGTTAAGTTCATGCGCCCCGCTTCGGCCCAGGGTTTCACTGGTTCGGATCCTGGGTGTGGACATGGCACTGCTCATCAAGCCACGCTGAGGCACCATTGGACATGCCACAACTAGAAGGAGCCACAATTAAAAATATACAGCTATGTACCGGGGGGCTTTGGGGAGAAAAAGGAAAATTAAAATCTTTAAAAAAAAAAAAAAGAAGAATGTTCCTTTAAAATGGATAGGAAAAATAAAGAGAATAATAGATATAACGAGGAGAAAAGGAGGATGGTTGCAAGAACATCTATTAGGTGACTGAACTCAATAAAAGAGAAATTGAGGTCATTCTAATTCAATGGTCTTTTACTCCACTCCTCATTCCCTGGGGCACCTTGATCGTTCCCAAAAGGCACGTGCATGACTGAGAAGAACTGGGTCTTCCTAACTGTTTTCTCTCTGCCCCTCTGCAACCAGGGCCTGAGAGGTTCCTATAGAAGGGAAACATTTTCATAGGAGAAGATTTTTCCCTTTCCTCTCCACTTTGTCTTATCATCAGCTACACAAAATACTGTCATCGTGTCTCATTCTGCACAAAGCAGGACAGTTAGGTAACGCTACTTCTTTTAAAAAACAAGGGAAAGAAGAATTCACTGGATGATGGATAGTCATAATTTTCATAGTTCATTTTCCTTAATTGTACATCTCAATCTTATTTTGAGAATTAATTCAGAGGGCCAACTCCACTCAGCCTGTTAATATTAAAATAAGCAGCTGTGAAAGCATGAATTGTTTAAAAAGCTGTGAGTATAGGTCAGACAAAATCAACATTTCTTCATTCTTTGATTTAAAAAAAACAAATTAAAAGGAATACTGAGATCAGAGAGGAAAGCAGTCTGGGGAAATGTGAACAAGCAAATTTTCTCATATCCTTTTTTTTTCTTTTAAAAAAGAACTTGTGTGACTTTATAGAAAGAAAATAGAACATTAAACTGCAATTACTATTATTCCAATTTTATTTCAAATCTTTTCATGTACAATTATAAACTTTATATTGTTATAAATAAGGTACACTAATATGTTTTTGTTTTTCGTTTCTTATTTTCCATAAGGATGTCTGTGTGTTGAGTTTAGTTAACACATTCGTCATTTTAATAGCCGTATAGCATCCTATCACGTTGACATAACCCCTACGTCCTTGGGAGCTGGAGAATAAGTTGGGGGAGTTTAACAGTGTTACAGGCCTTTCTCCAACCACAGACTGACTTGGTATGTGTCGAAGGGCAGCGACGTGGAGCGTTATAAAGGAAGAGCGAGGAAAGTCCTTACGTGAAGGATTTTGTTATGATTGTTGTCTTTGGGAGTAAGATCTTCTCAGTAACTTCTGCTTGTGAGTTTTTCTTTACCATAAAAAAGGCAAGATAGTAATTCATTGCAGAGTGCTGAAAGGACAGACTGAAGAGATCTGTTGCCATTACTGAGTTACTGTCTGTTAGCTCTGAATTCACCCTTTTATGCTCCACTTCATGATACTGGAGCTGGGACTCTGCAAACTGCATTTCTCCTTCGCCAGCGGCTTCGTGTTCGGCTCTGTCAATAGGGGCACTAGGGGGAGTCCACAAGACTGGAAGGGAAGAAGGGATTTGTTGCTTCCTAGGTGCTTCCTGGGTGACTTCCTGTCCACTTCCTGTATATGACTTCTATCTTCTGTGTGACTTCCTGTCTGCTTGCTTTCTGTGAATGTTACCTCACCCTGTCAGCAGCAGTCCCTTCCCAAAGGATCAGAATCCAGTTTGCAATTTTTCCAGCACTTGCAGAACCAGCTCTATGGCCTCCGCCATCCCCCAATGCTGACCTCAGCAGTTCCAGCCCCAGCTGAGCAACGCTCCCTCCTAAGATGTCTGTGTTTCATTGTCATTTTTCTTTGCTTAACTTTTTTCTTTTTTACCTGCCTTCTGCTGAAATGATAGCATTTTTAAATACCTTTTCAAACATGAACAGAAGCTGGCGAGAGAGGGAATCAGGGAGATGGTGGTCAAAGGGTATATGGTTTCACTGAAAAAAATTGAGTCTGACTATGATATAAATCTTGCTTTGTGTTATGGGCTGAATTGTGTCCCTCTGAAATTCAGGGGTTGAAGTTCTAACTCCCAATACCTCAGAATATGACCATATTTGGAGATAGGGTCTTTAAAGGCAATTAGTTTAAATGAGGTCATTAGGATGGGCCCTGATTCAGTGTGACTGGTGTCCTTAAATGAAGAGGAGATGACAGAGGGGAGATCCAGTAAAGACCCAGGGAGAAGACAGCCATCTACGAGCCAAGGAGGGAGGCCTCTCAGAAGAAAGCAACCCTCCTGACACCTCGTCTCAGACCTCCAGCCTCCAGAACGGAGAGGAAATAATGTTTGCTCTTAAAACCACCCAGTCTGTGGTATTTGTTATGGAAGCCCTAGCAAACCAATATATTGGGTGGTAACAGATATATATTTTGATATATCATTAAATTTGATTAACATCCATCAAACTGGATGAACTCGAGTATCTTAAAATTATACTGTTTTGAAAATGAGTATGTACAACTTCTGACTTTTCTCGGGGTCCACAACAGAAGAAGAAAAACAGGATAACACAATAGATAGCCCTATCTAGAGAAGAGGGGGGAAGAGGAGGCAGGGATGTTCAGCAGCTCCATACATTGGCCCTGGGTTTGGGCCAGAAGATCCGCCAGGCATCAGTTTGTTGAGTTTCTCTTCCCTGGCAGCGGAGTGGGTTGCTGGAATGGGCCTCTTGGTCAGGTTTTGGCCACTGGGAAGATTTGCTTTTTCTGGTTTGCTTAAGTACCACATCTGAGAGGAGCATTATGAAGTAAAGAACTACCCTTTGGCTGGAAAATTGTAAATGAGTGAGTGCATGTGTGTGGGTGTGCGTGCGTGCCACATCCCTGGCAGACCTCTTCCACCTATGGTCCTCACGCTTTGTAGGTGGGTCTGGGAGTGGCTAAAGCGGCTGAGACTCTCTGCTAAGACAGGCATGGATCTCTTATCATCAGAATTAGATTGTTTTTTCTGGAGTGAACTCCTGCAGAACTAAAGTAGGATGCCTGTCAGTTTCATCTAGGGGAGACCCTGCCTGTAAACAATGTCAGTGACTTAACCTCACTGATCTCAGGTTCTGCCGGGGGCTGAGTGGGCTGTCTAGTGTGATGGCCATAGTCTCTGAAGTCAGACTGACCTGTTTTGGAATCTTGGCTCTTCCTAATTACGTGCTCTTGCACAAGTTTTAACTCTTTGAATCTATTTCCATGGCTATAAATGGTAATAATAGGGAGCGTTCACATAAAGTCACTGGTGAATAGAGCACACAAAACAGTTAGGCATGGCAAATACAAAACACCGAACAAATATTATTTATGATGGTTATTGTGATGTTTATTAGGCTTCTTAGAAAGAGCAGCAATAGCACTAAGCCCAGTTTTCCTGGCTCCTCTTACTTAACAATCTTGGCCTGGGATGGATTAGCCACGTTCTTCTCTCGACAGTGTTGGCCTGAGAACACTGATGAGGAATGGCAGGTTACACTGGTTTAAGACTTTCCTGTGTATGTAGCCTCATGTTGCATCCCAACTCCAACTGGAAAAAACTTTGGAGGGTTTGAAGGGATCAGAGCTCCATACCTCACCACACTCACACAGCCAGCTCCAGTCCATCCAACAGAATGCCCACTCTTTTCTAATCAGGGCACTAACTTCAGACACAGGAAATTAGCTGACAAAATTCTGAAAGGTACAAAATTTCTTTCTTGATCTGGCTCTCCACCTTGTCGGAACAATGGCCCTGCTTTCCTCTGTCCCTTTTAGAGACACCTCTCAATATCCATAAATAAACTGTCTTCCGTGTCAAGAATATCTTCTTTAGTAATTTCTTAGTGCGTGTCTGATTTCTTTGGTACCCACATTATGACTAGGTTGAAGCTTACTCAGTCATCTAGTGCAGTCCATTTCACTGGCATCCTCATCCTCTGTTCATCGAATCTAGCAGTAATTTGGGTGTTCTCTGCTGGTGTGTTGTCAGCCCCACTGTGTCTTTGCTGCCGCAGTTCTGCTCTTGACAACTCCTGCTGACATCTGAGGTTTCTCTAAGCACATTCAGAGCGCAGGACCGTCTCTCCGGGGTGCAGGCATTCCTTTTTAACGGTCTTTCTTTTCTCTTTTTTCTATTTTATAAAGTAGCTGGTATCAGTTCATTCAAGTCTCCTTTAAACAATTCTGTTGCTTCTGCAACTGTAGGTGTGTTGTCAGGCTTCATTTTCATTGTTTTGAATACTTTTACTGAGGTTTTCTTTGATATGTTTAGCTTGGTGTGATGTTACTTTTTATCTTTTTGGTAAATGTTCTATCATTTATTGCAGTTAAAGGAGTATATTTATATAATATATCTATCTCGTTATGCTATGCTACGGCTGATCATGATTTTCTCTAGTAAGGTCTATTTAAACAAGATATATCTGGTTTTCTTATCCAGGCAGCAAAGCATTAATTTTATTATAAATATATTTTGTCTAATTTAATCTTTAACTTGGCAGCATATCTTAAATATTGCACTTGCTCAATTTTCTAGTGATATTAGAAAAAGAATTTAAATAAGAACATTACAACATTAGCTGGAGACAATAATTGCTACCATCATTTGGAATTCTTTGCCACAACGAAATCTGGAAGCAAACCGTGGGTGACAAAAGGGATGGAATATTGAAAAGGGAACCCACACTTTAGATGGAGGCCATGACTGGATGGTCCCTAGGGTATCCTCCTACACTGAGATTCTATGTTCTTGAAGGAGTATAGAATCACTCAACTCCTATGCAAGGCTAGAGTATATCCCCTTTTCCCCCATTGCTTCGCCATCACCATTATGGTGTTATTTCCAAGCAAACACCTGAGAGGCAGCATTACCAAATAAGGAAACACCAGTTGTTAAATTATGGCATCTTAGGATCAAAGCAAAACCTACTCTAAGATTTTTATTACTTTAAAAACAAGCACACAAAAAAGCCTACGTGTGCTAGGTACCTCTCTTGCTCCACTTCAAATCACCTTACTCCAGCCACTGCTGTAGGACCGGTTTTGCTCTGGTTTTGACCAGCTCCATACAGGTCCAACCTGACAGACCCAGACGGAGGCCCGCACAGCTCCTGGCTTCCCTCCTGCCCAGCACTTCCTGTGGGGATGGACTGTGAGAATCTCTGCATTCAGGCATGCAAGACCCACAAGTGTGGAGATTTAACACCCCACTTGACCGGCGGGGTGTGGGAGTCGAAGAATGAACGCTCCTCCCTTGGAATCCTGCCCAGAGGTCTGAGGTGCATTTCCTCAAGGTTCCCGTGATCCCACGGGACTGAGAGCTGGTTGCCTCCAGTGGTAGCTGTTTGGGAAATATAATTAGAAACAAAATCTTTTCCCAACCCAGATATCCTCTCCACAAAGATAGTAGAGAAAGAAAACACTTTTATTATTAAATAAACATTAAACCACATCAGAGGCAATCTACTAAGAGATTGCAAAGACAGAAAGAACTCTCACTTCCTTATATAACCAAGCAGGTACAGCCCATCCCATACAGGTTCTCAAGGCAAGCAATAACCAGTCCCTAAGTGTGATGACTTGACAGTACCACTCATCATACATAGTTCTTCCTAACTTTCCCTGGTAACTGGGGTGACCATCGGTGTTAGCTTATTGGCTTCATCCAATGGAAAAACAAGCTCCTCCTATCTTTATGACAAGAGGGAGTTTTGCAAATTGGAGCAAGGCACCCACTAAATTTTGGCTCCTCTCTCCCCTCAGGAATTGGGAGTGTCAACACAAATAATCCATAATCAATCTACAAATCAAAATTGGGGTGAGTTTATTATAAGCCAGATATGAGGACTAGCCCAAGGCCTTCCTTCCGCAAGGAAGGGCACCAAGGAAATGGAGGGTACAGAGTGGTTACATACTGTCTTGGAACAAAGAGCAGACATCACATATGACAGGAATGTCCCTTTTACAATAGCCACGAGATTGCTTTGCCAGCACAGCAATTTGGTGAACACAGCAGGTCGGTGGTCACAAGGTGGGTGTCACAGCGTGAGTGCAGCAGCCAATAACCCTTAGTTTAGGGAGAGATGCTTATCCTTAAGGAAATGCCGATGTGGGGGAAGTTACATCCTTATCTTTAAAGGCATTGTTCTTGTCTTTGGGACATAGTAAATATTTAAGGCAGATGGACGATGCATGCTCAACAGGCCACATCAGGCCCTTTTGGAAAAACAAGTTCAGGTCGAATTAGTTTTAACCCAAACGGCTTCCTCAAATACTCCAATATATCCTGTTGCTCGTCATTTGTTTATCAGGAGGTAGGGAAACTACCTATTTTGATGCTTGTATTTCAAAAAGATAGCTCTTAAGAAGTTTGCCTTTTAAAGTCATGGCTCCCAAGTTCTTGAGAAAGACATTCCTGGGTCATAAAGCTAAAAAAAAAAAAAAATGCCACCTGACAAAAGACCTCTCTAGTCTTCAAAGGAATACGTTTTAAAGAGATGCGAAAGCACTTACACATTTGCTGAGGTAAATGCTCTGAGAAAAGGAGGGGAGAGAAGAGAAATCTCTTTCCCCATTTTCAACAGGGAGAATTAAGCCTCTTATTTTTAGTTTGCGTCTGTCCTTACATAGCCAGCAATAATGCATCCTGTACTGGCTTCCCCTCCTTCCTTCTCCACTGTCCTTCCCTCGTCTCTGCTCCCAGAGATCACTTAACACAAATCCAGCCCCCTCAAAAGCTGCCGATTGGGAGCCCAAGTAAGATGCTCATAACAGAGGCACCCTATGACCAAAAGTAGTCTAAAACAAAACATCATAATTGAAATTAAAAGGCAAAGAAATTGGGGAAAATATTTGTTAGAAATGAGGGACAAAGAATTAATACTCCTGAAACGTTTTTGAAGAGTCCAAATTAATAAAAATACTAGCCCTCTCCCAAGAATTGCAAATTTGTTAGAAATCTTTTTTTTCCACCAGTTACTAAACATTTTAAAAAGGTAATATTATGTTTAGTCAAATCTAAGGCACATCGATTGTACAACGTATCTTTATGTTATGAACCACTAGGAAAGGAAAGGTGTTGCCCATGCAACCGTGACCCATCTTTTTCACTTGTTGTATAATCTTATTTAATGTAAAATAAAATGAAGCCCTCAAGGCTTGAACATGGGCTTCTGGAATGTGAATCTCTGAAGTTTGTGAGTCAGAGCTGGAATTCAAATTTAGAGTCTCTCCTCCAGAATTTTAATTATTGCGAGGTTTCCACGGCCCAAGACAATTTACATTATAGTTGTCACCTAAATGACCACTGAATCAAGAAAACAGAAGACCAGATAACACCAGCTACTGCAAGCCTTTAGTGGGTTGAGTACCAGACAAGTTTTGTCTTTGTTTTTGTTTCTTAAGAAACTTATTTTACAAGAGTTTTGTATTTACAGAAAATTTGCAAAGAAAGTACAAAGAATTCCCATATACCCTTGACAAATAGAAACGGCAAGAAATAGGATATATTGGAGTATATGAGGAAGCCATTTGGTGTAAACCTAATTCAGCCTGACTTTGTTTTTCCAAAAGGGCCTGACATGGCCATCAAGCGTGCATTGTATATCTGCTTTAAACATTTCCTATGGCAAGAACAAAGGCCCTTAAGATAAAGGTGCAACATCCCCCCACCTTGGCATTTCCTTAAGGCTAAGCATCTCTCCTTAGGCTGGGAACTGATTGCTGTGCTCACCCGTGACCACCCAGCTCAGGACAACAGACCTGCCACCCTGCTGTGTCCACCAAGACAGTAGACCTACTACCTGCTGTGTCCATCAATTGCTGTGCCGACAGAGCAGTCTCATAACTGTTGTAAAAGGGACATTTCAGTTATACGTGAAACATGCTCTTTGAGGGTATATAGCCAGTCTGTACACCCCACTTCTTTGGTGCCCTTTCTTCCATTGAGAAGAAAGGCCCCAGGCCATGGTCCTCACGTTTTAGCTCAGAATAAACTCACCCAAATTTTCATTTATAGATTGGTTATGGATTATTTTCATCGACACGCTATACCCAGTTTTTTCCATTATTAACATCAGACATTAGTAACATATAGTTGTCACAATTAATGAGCCAACACTGATATATTGTTACTAAGGAAAGTCCATATTGTTTTTATATTTTCTTAGTTTTTACCTAACGTCCTGTTTCTGTTCCAGATATCACATTATATTTAGTTGTCATGTCTCCTTAGGCTCCTGCAAAGTTTCACAGACTTCCCTTGTGTTTGAAAACCTTGACAGTTTTAAAGGGTACTGGTCAGCCATCACGTGGGATTTGTCTAATGTTTTCCTTATGATTAGAGTGGAGTTTTAGGTTTTGGGGAGGAAGATAATAAAAGTGACCTGCCATTTTCACCATATCATATGAAGGGTACACACTATAAACATGACTTATCATGGTTGGTATTGACCTTGGTCACCTGGCTGAGGTGTGCTTGTGAGGTCTCTCCGCTGTAAAGCTATCCTTCTCGCCCGCGTCCATACTGTCCTCTTTGGAAGGAAGTCACTCTGTGTGGCCCACACTTAAGGAGTGGGGTTATGCTCCACCTCCTTGAGGGCAGAATGTCTACATAAACTATTTGGAATTCTTCTGCACAAGAGATTTGTCTCTTCTCCCCCATTTATCTATCTATTCAATCATTTATTTATATCAGTATGGATTAATGGATATTTATTTTATATTTGGGGTTATAATTCAATACTCAATTTATTTTGCTGCTCAAATTGTTCCAGCTCTAGGCATCGGATGCTCTTTCAATTGGCTCCCTTGTCCCTTTGACATACCCCCATCACTGTGGGGTTTTTGCTTTTTAGCACTTTCTTATTTTCTAGCACTATGAGATGCTCCAGAATCATCTTGTATATTTCGTGTCCAGTCCTAGAATCTTGCCATTTCTCCAAGGAGCCTTGATGCCTTTTACTGAAGAATAGTATTAGAATCCGAGAGCTGGGCATTGCTGGTACCAGGGTGTTGCTGCTTGTGGTCCTTCTCAGCTGACAGAGTAAGGAAATACATACGTGTATACTAAACCATGTATATACATATATCTATAAATAGTTCCGTATGTAGCCATCTCTATCTTACACATAAGTTCTGACAAACAGAAATGGCAAGCAATAGGATATGTTGGAGTATATGAGGAAGCCATTTGGTGTAAACCTAATTTGGCCTGACTTTGTTTTTCCAAAAGGGCCTGCCATGGCCATCAAGCGTGCATTGTATATCTGCTTTAAACATTTCCTATGGCAGGAACAAAGGCCCTTAAGATAAAGGTGCAACTCCCCCCCCCCCACCGCCGCCCCCCACATTGGCATTTCCTTAAGCATAAGCATCTTTCCTTAGGCTAAGAACTGATTGCTGTGCTCACCCGTGACCACCCAGCTCAAGACAACAGAACTGCCACCCTGCTGTGTCCACTGAGACAGCAAACCTACTACCTGCTGTGTCCATCGATCGCTGTGCCGACAGAGCAGTCTCGTGACTATTGTAAAAGGGGCATTTCAATCCTATGTGAAACATCCTCTTTGGGGGTATATAACCACTCTGTACACCCCACTTCTTTGGTGGCCTTTCTTCCCACTCTGCCATGGTCCTCACATTTTAGCTCAGAATAAACTCACCCAAATTTCCATTTATAGATTGGTTATGGATTATTTCCGTCGACAGTTCATACTGATGTCTTCAACTCAAATCCAGTACCACATGGATTATTCTGGCCTCCTCCCCTTGCTTATCTGTAAACTCCCGCTTCAACAATGGCTCTCACCATGACATCTACTTACTTATTTGTTCTGTTCCAGGATACACATATAGCAATATCAGAATTGTTACCCAAACCCCTATGGGAAACAACTTTATCAACTACAAGCTTAGATTCTTTTTGTCACATTCTGCCTTTCATGCTAAGATCTCATGACCTTCTAGATGATTTTTTTGCATACATTAAAGTTCATTCTTTGTGTGGTACAGCTCTATGAGTTTTGAGAAATGCATAATATTATGTGTGCATCAGTACGCTATCACACAGAATAGTTTCAGTGCCCTAAAAAAATTCCCCGTGCTTTGTCTGTTTAACCTTCCCTCTCCCTTCGAATCCCTGGAAACCAGTGATCTGTTTGTCTTCTCTACAGTTTTGCCTTTTCCAGAACATAATATAAATGGAATCATACAGTACATCACCTTTTCAAAAGTCTTTCTTTTTTTTTCTTTTTCTCCCCAAAGCCCCCGGGTACATAGTTGTGTATTCTTAGTTGTGGGTCCTTCCAGCTGTGGTATGTGGGACACTGCCTCAGCGTGGCTCGATGAGCAGTGCCATGTCCGCACCCAGGATTCGAACCCACGAAACCCTGGGCCGCCTGCAGCGGAGCACGCGAACTTAACCACTCAGCCACGGGGTCGGCCCCCATCACCTTTTCAGACTGGCTTCTTTCACTGTGCAGGATGCCTTTAACATTCATCCATGTCTTTGCATGGCTGGACGGCCCACTCCTCTTCATGGCTGAATAGTAGTCCACTGTCTGGATGGACCACAGTATATAAATCCATTCACCTGTTGAAGGACATTGGTTGCTTCCAGTTTTGAATAAAGCTGCTGGAAACATTCATGTGCACATTTTTGTGTGGACATAAGTTTTCAGATCAGTTGGGTAAATCCTTAAGAGCACAATTGCTGGATCCTAAGATAAGGCTGTGCTTTTGTAAGAAACTGCCAAACTGTCTTCCAAAGTAGCTGTAATATTTCACTTTCCCGCCAGTAACACATGAGAGCTGCTGTTGCTCCACATCCTCGTCAGCAAAATCCTCTCTGGCTATTTAAGCCAAACATGATTTTACTACAAGGATAGTAGAAAGCTCAGATAACCCATCTCTGGGAGTGCCAAACTCTGGGCTCTGTAGCTCACTTGCCAGGACAGTGTCCACAGTGTCAAACATTCTCTGGTGAAACTCAACAGCCACTGCTGCTCAGCACGAGGGCTGCAGACAGGTGCTCCTCCACTGCGCCCTTGAACTCCATACGCCCTACCACCGCCTTGTGAGGCAACCTCCATCGCTGTGCAAGGCGGCCTTGCAGCATCGCCCACCTCTGAGGCTAAGTGTCACCAGGTGTATCTGAACCTATACCTCAGCCTGCAACTGCAGCCCAAGAGTCTGTGAATGCGAGTCTTCTGACTTCTGCCTTGCCAGGGCAGGGCCCGGAAAGTGGAAGATTAGCAAATTATACAACTGTGGGGATGGTGGTCAAGGAGGTTCCTAAATATGTCACCTGTCCGCTATAGATTGTCACTGCAATGTATAACATCAAAGGCAGTGAGAAGCAACCTAAGTGTTCAATAAAAGAGCAGCGATCAAATAAAATACAAGCTAGCCATGAGATGAAATATCATGGAGTCACTAAAAGTTATATTTTTCAAGAATTCCTATGATCTTGGAACTCTGTATATTCATGCTATGATGTTACAACGGAAAAAGCAAGATGCAATTTTCTGTATATACAGATAATCCCAATTTCCAAAATAAAATTCTATATATGTATAGACTAAAGCCTGGAAGAACGTAACACAAAATACTGACAGTGAGTTCTTCCGAGTTTATTTTAATTTTCCTCTTAATCATTTTTTAATTTTAAAGTCTTCTATAAAGTATTAAATTTTTCTTAAAAAAATATATAATGTGTTCTTTGTAAATGTATCAGTACACAGTATTCTCCTCCCTCTGCCAAAAATTTTCATACTCTAGTCCAAAGGACGTGCCATCCCTCATTGAAATAAAGTCTACCTAAGGGTTCTCCTACATCTAAAAATAAAATCAATTATGACAGATTTTTTAAAGGAGGAAGCAATTTTAGCCTAATAAAATTTTAGCAATTTTATTAGCATATATAATTGATGGTAATTTCTCCATAACAAAGTCTGACTCAAGCTCTCACTTGCTAGATCTAAGATATGAGTATAAGCTAAGCTGCTATAAAAAAAAAAAGGATTCTAAAACATGGCGGCTGTAAAAAGTCAAGTTTATTTCTTCTTCAGGAAACAGTCCAGGGTTAGTTTGGCGGCTCTGTGCTGTGGAGTCAGTCAGTGATCTGGGTCCCATTCCTCAGCTGCCTGTGCCTCATTGCAGGGCGCCGTCCTCATCCGATGGTTGAAGCTGACCCACCTCCAACCACATCCGTGTTCCAGCCCGTGGGAAGAAGGAAAGAGAAACTCCAGGTCACGCCACTTCATCTCCAAGTGGAGGAGTGAGAAGCCATTCGGACCACACCTGTTCACACCTGGCTGCAAGGAAGCTGGGAACTGTAGCATCCACCTGGCTGGCTATGTGCCCTGCTAACCTCTTAGAGGTTCGACCCCCAAATGGGAGAAAGTGGGGATGGGTGCTGGGGAACAATTAGCCATCAGCTCCGCTGTGGCTGTCAGGAGATCGAATATCAACTTCCACACAGACTCCCATATGCGCAGCTCTTAGCGTTCACTTCTTCCAGGCATACGTGCAACTGTCCCCAGACGAGGCTCCGTTAACGTGTCCCTGCTTCTTACCTGCCCTCCCCGGTCTCAAGGAATCCAACTTCACTTGCAGAGACCTCTCCTTCCTTAAACCCTTAAATCCCCAAACTCTGAGTCCTCCTATTTCCTTGACAATACAGCTAATTCCCTTTAGTGCAGAGACCTTCCAAAAGCAGAAGTCTGGGATGAATACTCTCCAGGGTGTCCTACTCAGGCTTGGAATTGTCTATCCTTTCAAACATCAAAAACAAACAAACAAAATGACTCTCCCTCTGGGGGAAAGGAGAGCTCAGGCTTCCAGAGGATGGGAGAAATATTTTACTTTAATTTCTTCCAGATGGGTCTATAGCAATAAAAACAAATTATAGGGCAAATATTAATATATCTCCACCCTCCATTAAACTATAAATAAATCTTTATGCTACACATGTGTTATGGCCAAATACGTCTCCCTAAAATTCACATGCTGAAGTCCTAACCCCCAGTGACTCAGAATATGACCGTACTTGAACACAGGGTTCTTAAAGAGAGAATTAGTTAACACGAGGTCATTAGGTGGGCCCTAATCCAGTACGAGTAGTGTCCTTATAAGAAGAGGAGATGAGGACACAGACACACACAGAGGGAAGACCATGTGAAGACACAGGGAGAAGGCACCATCTACGAGCCAAGGAGAGAGGCCTCAGGAGAAACCAGTCCTGCTGACATCTTGATCTCAGACTCCCAGCCTCCAGGACCGTGAGGGAATATGTTTCCGTTGTTTAAACCACTCAGTCTGTTGTTATGTCAGCCCTAGCCAACGAATACAACATGATTTCTGAGGATGATGCAGGCGTTGTCACAGGAGACTTGTAAATATTTGCTGATTTTTAATTATAGATGAATAAGAGTAGGAATTATCTGAGGGAGTAGGGACTGCGAGTCTGGACCCCTGAGTTTTAATTCTAGGTCAGGCCTTCACTATCTGCCTGGCCTTCCGCCTGCCATGCACCTTCCCTAGACTTCGGATTCCTTATCTGTGTGACTAGATCACCTTTGAGCCCTGGGCTTCTGAGTCCACGCTTGACAAAATTGTTAGAAAACCCCAACTTCCAGCTTTTACAACGTGTGCTTTGTACAACACTGGAACCTAAAGAGAATGGGCGCCCCCACAGGAAAAGGGCAAATAAATTGAGGAAACTATATTCCGCATCCCACATTTGGAAAGACCTAAGGCCCATAGCATTGTAAAGGATCTGAAAAAGTCCTACAGGAAAGAAAACGTTGGTTTAACCAAGAATTTCCTAAGCTTCTGGGAGCCCAGGACCATTTTTCCAAGCTGCAACATTTTTCATAAACATCCTGAGGTGTTGATATTCCACAGATCTTGCTTGGATAATGCTGTGCTGTGCCGTCACTCTCCAGTGTTAAAAAAAGTATCCTGACACTTGTTAAACCAGTAAGGGAGACTTATTGAGGACTATTGCAAAAGGGGTTGACTCAATTACAGCAGGTCAGGGAGATCAAGCTCAACTCCAAACACAGAAAGGACAAGTGGGGATTCATAGCCAACGAGCAGAACGAGGGAGTCAGTGGATGGACAATAACTAAGAGGAGACATCAAGAGTTGAGGGAGTCTCGCTAAGCCGACCCAACGGGACTCCTGCAGAAGGCAGGCCAGGTGATCAGAAATTAAGAGTAGGGGATGAGGAAGTTGATCAGATACTGATCAGATATCAAGGGTGGGGGTGTTCTTGCTAAAATTGCTTAGCAGGATTCTTGCTAAAACAAGGCTAGGCAGGCTGAAGACACGGCCCAAGGACGAGGCCTCGTCAAAGAAAGGGCTCAGAGGAGGCTGACTCAAGTCTGGTCAAGGAGGAAGTCTTTGTCGCCAGGCCCACCTGTGATAATTAATCGTAACAAGATGGCTGTGAAATCTTTGTTGCTCAATCTTCTTTTATTTTCTCAGTAAATAATCTCAAAACAGTCTCATTTTCGAAGAGGGACAAACAATGGGAATCCAACAATAGGATTCCAACTGTGTTGGTTTCAGTCTAATTACCTATACAATCTACTGTGAAAACAGGAAACACGCCTGCAGTCGGCTAGTGCAGAGGCTAATCCTGGCTGTGCAGACCCAGCAGCACGGGCCTTGGACCTGAGTGCCCGCCACTTGGCCCTGCTCAGAAATTCGTCAGGCAGTTTCCGATGACCCAGAGGGGCTGGACAACAGGCGAGTCCGCTGGGCCGACTGTGGCCAAGAAAAGTCCGAAGACTATTTCAATCCAGAGTGTCACCACATCTGCTCCTTCTGTCTGTCACCTCATTTTATTCACAGCAGCTGTAGGACGTCCCTGTGGTAAGGTGACAACATCCTGTTTCACTGGAACACGGATTTGTGTGAAGTGAGAATGCTGTGTTCACAAAAAAATGTGCCAGATCAATGGTGGTGTGTTTTTTCCCCAAAACTTCACTGTTTATCAGAAAGCTATTTGTGACAAAGATGTAAAACCCAGTCAGAATGCGATGGGGCTACAGAAATGCTTCCTTTGCACCTATATGTGTCTGTCAGGCTAAAACTAAACTCAAAGAAAATGAAATAATATTAAAAGTGGCATGAACGTTAAGAAGCACCTGGCTCGGTGATTGCCCATCCTCCCTGGATCAGAATCAGCCGGGAGCTTGAAAACCTACTGATTCTGATTCAGTTGATGGAGCAAGAGGGAGAGAGAGCGAGGGATGCTTTCAGCTTTGAAAAGAAAACACATATTTAAATCCTCCCCCCTCAGGTGACTTTAATGTCCAACCAGGGTTGAGACCATTGGTTTATTTCAGCCTCCTTGCTTTATGGATGAGGAAATTGAAGCCGAGGGAAGGGGAGTAACTTGTGAAAAGTCACACAGCTAATTAGTGGCAAAGCCAAAAAATAAAACTGGCATCATGCAGCACTGCAGGTTTTAAGAGGTTTACTTAACTTCACCCCGTAACCTTGGTTAGTGCACATGTTCACTTATGGTCTTGGAAGACAAGGAACAAAACCTATAAACTTCTGACTAGTGTTCATCCGAATTCACTCATGATTTGGATGTGCAGATTACAAGAGTATGATGTTGGCTAAGTAACTGGGGAAAAAAGTGATATTTCAATGCTTGTGTTTGAAAGTTTCTAATTATTTATCATTGTATTTGTTATGTATTATGTGAATCATATCAAATATATGTCACTGTAATATCATTATCTGAAGGTAATTGATACTGGGAAGAATCAATAAAAAATAAAACAGGAACTCAATTTTTACAGAAATTAGTGGAAAAGGTCAACTGGGACTTTATCTCAAAAAATGAAAATATACCTTATACCTTATAATTGCTTATATATATATACCTTATATATATATAATATATACCTTATAATAATATAATATACCTTATAATTACCTTATGTATAATACCTTATATATATATAATATACCTTATAATTGCTATGACAAACTACCTCTTAAAACGAACTAAGTAACTCAATGTTGATTGCTTTTATTGGCGTTATTTCCCCATAACAACCAACCACATGTCACTTCCCATTTGACTTTCAACAAATGAACTTAAAGAGAAGCAGTCTTCACAAACATTCCAGAGCTTCATGAATTTTCCCAAGGATTTCTCTTAACCCTTTGTTATTCAATTCCTTCTCTTTTCAAGCAGTGCTCTCATGTTCTCCTGGGTTGTTCACTGATCTTCATTGGGTACCAGCCCTTCTCCAACCTCACTTCACCAACTTCAAGAAAATTCTACATCTTTGGGAAACTTTACAATATCACTTCACAAGCAATTTGCACGTATTTGCATTATATTTCCATATCTAATTACAATTTGTGAGAGATTGATGAAGATGTAGCTGGACTTATCAGGATAGATGCTAATATTAAGCGAGAGTGACATTTGAATAGGGACTGATTTTACAAGTGGCCAGTTCTTTCATGGCTATTTCCTGATATAACAAATCTTCTCCATACAGTCATTTAACGCCATGGAGGCTGAGATAATGACTGCTCAGATAATGACATAACCTACTCTGGGTGGTAATCATAGCAGATTAACATGGCATATTTGGAAATGGAAGCCGCCATCTCTGCAGGCAGGAGAAGCAGGCTTTGCATCTCATCTATCTGTGGTAGCTGTTCTCTGCCTAGAACGCCTCTCTCACCTTGTTGTGGTAACAGGCCCAGCCCCCTGATTACACTGGGTAGACACCTGTCCACACTGGGTCGATCATTGTACCCCATGCTTTGAGGTTGATAATGGGATCTTCCTTGCTCCATAAGTGAAAATCCCATTTCTAGACCAGTCATTTCTCAGTTAGCCTCGTGTCCAGCATGGTCCATGCAGACCAGATGCAGCCCTAGCTGCCTGGAATCTGAGTCTGGGGATTGTAGCTCTGAAGATGAAAGATGGCGTTAGTGATATCTCCTCTGCCTGAAGGGTTGATATCTGTGGATGTCATCTTGTTCAGAGTCATCTACTGTTTGGTACATGTAGCAGCTGCAGCTGTCTGACGTCTTGATGGCTCTCCTTGTCCTGTGCTGTTACCACAGGAAGTTGAGCAATAGCCTTCCCATGGAAAAGGAGGTGGGAGGGCCTCTTCTTAAGGACACAAACAAGAAGCTCAAATACTCAAGCTTCCTGACTGCATGTTGAAGGGACGAAGCAAAGACATTCTGGCTCCCATCCCTCAGTTCAGAATGATCTGAGGCCATAGCGTCTCTGCTGCCTGAAAGGCATTTTATAGAAAAATAGCTTCTACTGAAGTGTAGGAATGGACCTGAGGCAGGCCTGACTCCTGGGGCTGCTTAGCGATAGGATGAGTAGGGAACTGACTTTTGATTGATCCAGAGTCATAGTAAATGTCCTGTGCGTGCTGGGGATGTTTTGTACCAATTGCTTGCACGTGGTGAGGAGGTAGGCACGCAATCTCGAGAGTCAGGTGTGGTGGTTCAGGGGATGAGAATTTAAGCCACGCCCTCCCCATGAGAATGGCAGAGACAAGCTGCTCTTCCTTGATGGGGTCCTCATGCAGTCAGCGATGCTATCAGCTGGTGAGCCCTTGGGGTTCAGGGAAACTGCATTTATGTCTATGCGGTCTTCCACCTTATATCATGATCTCCATACAATGTTTTATCCTTCACCATCAAGTCACCTTTGTAACCTCTTCTAACTGTGGACATTTCCACCCATCACACTGCCTCCCTTTGTGACAACCACGTAGTAAGATTTAGACCACAGTTAGGAAAAGACTGAACTGTCTCAGTGTCAGACCTGCGGTCAGAGATCCTTGCAGGAATGTTCCTTCGTCCTGACTCTGTTAGGCCACAGTGCTGTGAATGATTTCCCATAGGTGGCCCATGAGAGATCCAAGGTTAGGACAAACACAGGAATAGACCCTTTCCCTCTTTTCCTTTCAGAAAGGCAGATATTTACTGAACAAGACAGCAGCTTCCACCACCCCTATCTCAACGCACCTCGAGGGCGTCATAAAGTGAAATTCACAGAATAAGCTAGTTCATGGGACCAGCAGGTTCAGGAGACGGCTGGAAGTGTCTGAAATGAAATGTCATAACACTGGTACCTCATACCGGCATTGCTCTGAAAAGTTACCGCTCAGTTTGGAGACCTTCCAAAGACTGTGAGTCCAATTTTCCGCTTTGACATGTTAAAAATCATCATGGGTAAACTGTTCCACAGATAGTTTTGGGTCTTATGCCAGTGCAATTTCCTATGAATTGAACAAAATTGCTCTTATAGCATTGAAAGGCCTATATTTTATCCATGGAAAAAAAAAGACTTTGAAATTATTCCTTCCAACCTGGGTTGTATGGAATTTGTGCCATTGGCAATGTGACCCCAGTTATCTTGATCCATAAAAACAGCATCCAATTCATTTCTGCCATATATTTCAGAAAATGGTTCTGTGGAAGTGTTCTCCCCACGCGTGGAGCCTCCAAAGGCCAGAGGGAAAGTCAAAAGCTGTTCCTTCCCCTTGAAGCCACATCAGATAACTGCTATCAGCTGGACTGTGAAGGCCCTAACATTGAAGTTGCATTTGTAAACTGTGAAACATTAATAGCATAAATGGCCATCTTGGGAAGGTACTGGCTTAATAGGCTAGGGGTGCTGTACGGGTGTCCCAGAGAATTCAGTCGGTGTTGATTAGGACGTAAAAAGATTGAGGATGAAATAGCCAGTCTTCCTGAAGACTCATGCCCTGAGAGAGACTTATTTCTTGCTCCAAATGACCCCTGGGGGTGTGAGAAGCGCGTGAAGGTAGATTGTGCTGATATATTACTGAATCGCTGGGGATTTACCTCATTTCCCCACCCCCTTAAAAAAGCAAAAGATTTACATTGCTGAGAATTAAGCAGGGCGTGCTAACATATAAATGAAAATAGAACTTAGAAAGAGAAGCAGGAAGAGGAAATGATGAAACTCCAGCAAGTTCAAAGATGGGGGTGTGTGAAGTCAGAAACATTCAGCAAGTGGACGACCAGTGGACCCACCCAAAGCAGGCGGCTGACGTTGAAAGTGAATTCTTGGAAGAGTCCAGTAAACTTCACAAAAAAACACTCATGGAGATTCAGTTAGATCCTAAGAAGGACTTTGGGAATCAAAATAATTCTCAAATTTACAAATTGAGTAGTCTAACGGAGAAAGGAAGCATTCACTGTGGCCTGGATCGCGATGCGGTTGATGAGGCAGAAGAAAGGCTTCTCCAAATACTGAGCAGAAGTAGAGCTGGAAATCGTGAAGGAAAGGAGAAGGTGCTTGGAGGAGAGTTTTAGGAGACTTAACAGGGAAAAATAGGAATCCCAGAATGTGAAAAATGTAAGAGATGAAGAAGAACGATAACAAAATAATAGAAAAAATGTTCTCACTGGAGAGGGGTAGAGCTACAGATTAATAGTCGCCCAAATCAAGGAGGACTGAAGAAAAGAGACACGTCTTGAGCATATTCTCATCAAATTCCTGTATTCCAAAGAATAGGAATCCTTCCAAGAGAAGGTTTAAAGTAGGGGTGCCTGGAGACGATTTTGAGTCAAACGGTCCCACACTGAGCACTCAAGAATGTGCTGGTGTTGTCTGTACATGTCATTTGCCAGATCTCCAGAAGAGTCTGGAGGGGCCAAAAAGGTATTTTTAAAACCTAAGAAAAGCAAAAGTGGGCTTGTCGTGCGTGGCGGACTGCCACTCTGTGAGGCTGATGTCTTCAGCAAGGGGCATGTCTGTCAGGAGTCGGGGTCTGGGATAGCACACAGCCAGCTGCGACGCTGCTACGTCGTCTCTTCCTTGCAGAACCATCTCTGCAGAGGAGGTTTCACATCCTTTGCTATTAAAGAAATCTCAGGGCTGGCCCGGTGGCGCAGCGGTTAAGTTCGCACGTTCCGCTTTTCGGTGGCCCAGGGTTTGCAGGTTCAGATCCCAGGTGCAGACATGGCACCTCCTGGCAAAAGAGATGCTGTGGTAGGCGTCTCACATATAAAATAGAGGAAGATGGGCATGGATGTTAGCTCAGGACCAGTCTTCCTCAGCAAAAAGAGGAAGATTGGCAGTAGTTAGCTCAGGGCTGATCTTCCTCAAAAAAAAAAAGAAAAGAAATCTCATATCCCTTGGAATTTTCCAAACATTGATCACCACCTTAACGTGACCTACCCATTCAAAATAAAATCTTCCAAGCTTCCAAATGATGAATTACTTACAAAGGAAATAAAATCAGACTGGCATCTGATTCTTATCTGTAACTCTGGAAACTGGACAATGGAGTAGAATCTAGAGACTAGTGGGGGGAGGTAACACAACTCCAAGAATCTTATATGCAGCCGGGATGAACAAAAAAGGTATTGTGGATAGGCAAGAATTAGAGACTATACTGCTATATTGGTTAGAATCTTAGCTGCAGATAACAGAATCCACTCCAGGCAGTTTAAGCAGAAAGGGATAGAGGTGGTTGACAGAGTCCCTGGGAGCACTGAAGAAAGAGATTACAGGATTAGCTCCCGAGAATAACCCTCAGATCTACGCTGCAAGATAGGCCTGCTAAGGATGTGGACAGCTTTGGGAGGGCCATTGTTCAGCCCACCACAGTAAGTGTAGTTATTTTATAGTCTGTGTCCAATAAATTCAAGATTAAAAGTATTCGTGGGTCTATTTCTGTTTGTTTTTTCAGGCGGTTCCCTCACCTGTTGCTTGCTTCACTGTATGCTCGGTTATGTTCGACTGTGTGCTGCCCCTCGGACCTGAAATGTATTTTTAAGAAAAATGCAAAGACTGTAATGAAGCTGCTTCGTCTGGAAAGGACTTGTGTTTTCTTTTTCCAGACATCTGGAGGCATGACCAATACAGGCCACTTTAAACCAAGGCATGGCTCAGGGATTTTCTTGATCAACCAGGCAACGTTTAAATGTGGCTGCCCAAACTTTCAAGGCTGCCTTTACTTTTGGCTCAGTCTTAGCATGAAGGTGAATCTCAGTGGGGCCCCAGCTCCTTACGGAGATCTCCTCTTAGGACCTCCACCTTGTACAGCCCTTGGCTTTGATTTCTCTCTATTCCCTCATGGAGCCGAGAAACACAGTTCGAGTTTTTAATCAGTTTCTGAATTTCCGCTTTTCCTTCCGTTTTGGCCTGGTTATTATTTGCTATCTTGTCAGATCTCTGGTGACTTTAAAAAGATTTTCAGTAGAAATTTACCTAGCATTTTAAATTGTTTTTATTGGAAGTTTTTGGCCTGAAAAGTAGCGCATCATAACCAGAAATTGGAAATCGAATCTCCCAACAACAATAATAATGTATTGTACGCTTGCGGTATGCCAATCATAGCCCTAATTGTGTTATATGCATTCTCTATTTGATGAAACAATAGAAGGGCTGGACCCTGAAGGACATCAGATCCTCCCTCCCAGGACAATCGAAGTAGGAACAATTAGAGCTGAAAAGTACATAACGTTTACTGTGGAAGAAGCATTTCAAACTAGATGTTTTAAGATGATAATGAGTCATTGAAAATATCCTTATAGTTATTTTCAAAGTCTCCTGTCCTTCACACATTCCTTTAGTCGTTTGTTATTCAGTTGACATTTTATTGAATACCGGCTATGTATCAGTTACTCTGCAGGGGACTAAAAACACAACAATGAATGGAAACAATCCCTGACCTTCAGGAGATTACATGTTAGCTGGGAAAACAGACTCAGAAACACAATATTATTATACCATGTGGTGAGTGCATTGATAAAGATAAGCACACAGGAGGGGGTGTCTTCCCCAGGCCGAGGAGTTGCTGAAGGCTTCTTGAAAAAACTGATGCCAGGGGGCCGGCCCCGTGGCTGTGTGATTGGGTTCTTGTGCTCTGCTTCTGCAGCCTGGGGTTTGCCAGTTCAGATCCTGGGCATGGACCTATGCGCCGCTCATCAAGCCATGCTGAGGTAGGCGGTCCCACGTAGAACTAGAATGACCTACGACTAGGATATACAACTACGTACTGGGGCTTTGGGGAGGAGAAAAAAAAGGAAAAAAAGAGGAAGGTTGGCAACAGATGTTAGCTCAGGGCCAATCTTAAAAAAGGAAAAGTGATGCCTGAGCTGACTCTTAAATCATGACAAGAATTGTCCAGGTAAAGTTTAGGACAGAGGGAAGGGCTATAAGGCAGAGAGAACACCAGAAGCAACGGCCCAGTGGTGAGTAGTGATAAGACAGGTGCGTGTGTAGGTCAGGAGCCCAGTTAGGAGACAGCTGCTGCCAGTACTGCCCTTAGATCTGGCCAAGTGGGGCTCCTAACTCAGGCCCTGAGCCTCTGGGGGCCACATGCTCTGGAGTACCTTCCTCAATGTTTTCCAGGTCCCCCTCTGGTGCCAGGGACCAACTGGGATCTGCAGAGCCACTGAGAGGGGTCCCCAAGCCTGGAACTGTGTGGGCCCAGACCCTTCAAAGTGCTCTCCAACCTTCTATTCTGCATGGGGGGCTGACCAGATGCCCGGTGGGACTACAAGACTCCAGGTGTCATCCACCAGCGCCCAGGGTCCAGGACAACGGCAAACAGATTGCTCCAGCTGGCCAGCACAGTATTTCCTTCACGGGATCCTGAGACTGGGCCACCCAGAATGGTGCTGATGTTACTAAGCAAGGACTCGCTGCCTGATGTACGTAGAAGCCAATACTATGACATCAGCTTTTGAGAAAGGAAAACACTTTATTGCCAAGGTCAACCAGCAAGGAGAGTGGAGGCAGGGCTCAACTCTGCCTCCCCAATCTAGGGTTTGGGGTAAAACTTAAGGGATTAGGGAGGGCAGGCTGGCATGCAGAAATGCTGGCAGGACAGATTTTTATCGGAAGGACTTAACGAGACCATTTATGGTAAGGTACGAAAAGGGGTTTTAACACCAGATCTTCCTGGACAACAGACCCCTCACTTCTGAAAAGATTCCTGCATTCGAGTTCCAGTCATGTCCCCGTCCTTTGGTTCCACGGCCAGGGCGGGGGGTGACTTTGGTTCTGGGGGTTATTTCAGGTCAAAATTTTCTCCTCTGCTCATGGTTTGCAGTTTTGGTTCACTGCCCCTGCAAGATAACTTTGACATTCTGTTATTGAAACGGTAGGGCCAGTTTGAACTGCTCCTGTGGTTACACTGACATGCTGATTTTGGTCGATTCTCACTCACATTGGACACAAGACAGGTTCATGGCTCTGGGCTACCAAGAGTCCATGGCTGACCTTTAGGCTCAAGCCACATGTGTGTCCCCATGGATTGGCTCTCGCCCTGCCATGTTTTGACCATGGTGCTGCCTCTGGTCTACAGCATCAAGGAGGGCAGGGAGGTGGTGGCACCCTTTACATGCATGCTCTGCTGCTGGCCACCCAGGATGGCTGCCCCACTCTCTGCAGCCTCCTGCCACCTGTAGGGCAGTCCTCTGGAGGTGACGGTGCCTATCTCTTCCAAGGCTTCTTGAGATCTTTGCTCCACAATGTCAGCAGCAACATGTCCATGTCCTCTTTTGCCTCCAAAAGAACAGAATGATGTCCTCTCCTGCTTCCAACCACGTGGTGACATTTTGTTTTCACAGGTCAGTCTTAAGCCATGCCAGATGAAGGATGGACATTTTTCGGGTGAAAAGGATTGCTCATTTTGCCCCTCGCCCATCCTCCCCGTGAGTAGCATTTTGTGGAAGGCAGAGGTGCGTCAGCATTGAAAGATATCACATTCTAGGAACGCAGCAATTGTGGCCTAAGGAGAAGACAAAGATAAAGGCTGAAATATACTATTCTGCATTTATATGATAAAATTTCAAATGGTGGATTTAAGATGACCAGAAAACACTTTCTGGCACACTTTGTGTAAGACTTGCATTTGTGGCCACCATAAATGAAGCACGGTGACAGCCTTCGAGGGGGTCACTGGGCACCAGCACTCACAGGACCACAATGGAGGATGCAGCATCAAGAGTAACAATGTACCAGCATTAAACAAATGATTTCAGGGAACTTCAGAGGCAAATTTAGTTTTAATGCTAACAGGACCTGAAGAGATATGGGATTGCAAGCAATAGCAGTGTTGCTACTTTTTTCGTATGATGGGAAATACGAAACTAGCCAGCAGAGGCACATTTGACAGGAAAGAACTGAAGACATGGCTCCTGGGCCTGAGTGGGAAGAGATGGTACCTGGACGCCACAAAGACCCTTCACGTATACTAACTGAATGATTAATGAAAACACGAACACCTCTTTTCTATCGATGATTCTAAATCGGTGTTGATAAGTCACTAAAAGTTGCATGGTCCACGAATTTTGTGCATATAAATTTAATCAAGTTGTGTATGTAAATAGGGCTCCGCAGACACACATTTGCCCAGGCCCCCATACACCATGGAGCAGCCCTGGCTACAGCAATGAGGGCAGAAAAGGAAGAAAGACTGACTTGAGGAACTGGCAGTGCGGATGGAGAGGAGGGATTTGAGCTGAAAAACATATAGGGTGTCAACCCAGATGGACTTGGCGATTATCTTGCTGTGTCTCAGAGGTAGACGATGCTGGAGAGGAGAATGGAAGGTGTGGGTAGATGGTGGTAGTTACCAAGTTGACCTGGTGAACACAGTAAAAGAGCAAGTTTGAGACCTAGATTGGTTCTGTGTCACATGAATGAAGTCTAAGGTGTCCATGAGACTTCCAGGAGACGTCCAGCAAAAACCTGGCTGTATGATATGATGCCTGAGTGGAGAGAGACAGATGTGGCCCATCAGCATACAGGTGGCAGTGGAAACTAAGAGGGGATATGAGATTCTTCCAGGAGAGAGTGCAGAGTAAAGACAGCACTGGCTGAAACAAAATACACTGACGTTTACTGACCACGGCGATTACTATATTCTCTTCCTCCTGACCAGCCCGAGATCCCAGGCTAATAAGAGGGTAACAGTTATGAAGCTATAGCCATTGCATTATGTAATCTAACTCCCTGGGACTTGTTTGCTAAGGGAATGAATGTACTTCTCATATGTAAGAGTTAACGATAGTAACATAACTTACGTATTTTATTAAATATGTTGAGTGTAAGAACTCAGAGCTAAATCAAACTAGGATACAAGACAAAATTAATCTCAATATTGTGTTATGGTGTTCAAATGTTTTGTCCCTGCGGACATCAGGTGGAGTGAAAAAGCTCCTTCTCTGGGTAATGATGTTTTTGGAAGGAGCTATACACCTTTTCTATTTTTTTTCCTTAACAGTGGGGTTGTCTAGCAAAGGAATCTAATTTTAGTTCTGTTTTCAGGTATGTTACAGTATGTCCATGTGAAAGGCCTCATGTCTTTTAGGTAAAAATAACACTCCAAGTTTACATAAAGCTGATTTCACAACTGTAGGGGGACTTGAAGTCAGGAGCACACGGCTGCTGATGGCAGCGAGAGAGCTGACTGTCCACGTTAGTAAACCCCGCAGCCTTTAACTCCTCATAGGATCAAGGTGAAGTACACATAAATATAAATTAAAATGTGAACAATTTATCCAGAAGATTTTCTTTTAACTCACCTTCCTTAGACTTTAGCCACAAAGTCTGCATAAATGTGAGCTATGTTATCTAATCAGCTGAGCACACTCGGTGGGAGAAGCGTTTTCCAGTGACTCTTCTGATGATTACAGGTCAGAAAGATGGTGAGATATACACCAAAGACAGAGAAACAGTAAATCATAGCTTCCAAGACTGTTTTCTTTTAAAAACAATGTAATAACATGAGCAAATTTTTGAGGAAATACTCATAACCCCACCCTCCTAATATAAAAATGATTTTCATTTTCCATGTCTTCCATTCTGTGGCCATATATGAACACCCCTGCGCTGTTGCAATCATATCCTACATACGGTTTTGCAGTCTGCTTTTAAATTTTTATAACATAAAATATGTTGATGCTTATAAATACCCTGAAAAATGGTCATTTTTTAAAAGGCTGCATGTTGATGAACCACCATTTTTCAGACAATCTTTTTGGGTTGGATATTTTAGTTATATACAGCTTTTGCTTTACTACAGAACACGGCAGTGAACAAATGTCAATCTTTTTCTTTCTGATAAACTTGCACAACAGTACTAGCTAAAAGTTCCAGTTCCATCATATCTTCACCAGCGTGGAGCACTGTCACTTTTTATATGTTTCGGCAACTTGGTGTGAAAAGTTCCCTCAAGTTTACTTTAATTTACATTCCTTTGGTTATGAAGGAAAAGGAACACTTTTATATTAATTTGTTTACTATTATTAGAGAGCTGAAAATAAAATGAAAAGGAGTGAAATAAATAATTGAGTAATTCTAGTAAATCAACCACATAGATTCTACCTACTGCCTGGAGGAACCTTGATTTTGTTCCCAGATGTCAACTTCATTACGTATTGAACAATTAGAAATCTCTACGCCATTATGGATTTTCTCCCCATCTCTACCCTTATCCCACTGATGGAGGCAGCCATATCTTCTGCTGTTGTGCTCAGTGTGGTCCGAAAGGTAGCCTACAAAATGGCCTCCATAAGTACAGTCCAACTCCCTTATGCTTTCTGCAGCACTGGTTCCCGTATCTCACAAAAAAGAAAAATTGAGGCTAAGAGGGCAAATTACTTACTCAAGGTCATAGAGGTAGTGCTTCAGCCTAGCCAGGGTTGGGATCTATTTAGGTCCCTCCAAAGTTCATTCTTTCTCCAATGTGCTGCCTACCCTGGTTGATCACAAAATTAACCTACCCAGATAGTTCTAATGAGCAGCTCATTAAAAACTGCCTCACCCGCTTTGCAAACAGGAAGTTGGCTATAGACTCTTTGTAGCATTAATGCATTTTCTGATGATGAGTTTAATAGGACGTGAGGCCTCCCCCTTGTCCATCTCAGACAGTTTGATGCCATTAAAAACAAGACTGTGAGAGAAGGACCAATGCTCTTGACACGGTCTGGACCCCATCTTTACTGTTGCTCAGCAACTACATGCAATTATCTCTTACTTATTGATTTATTTGGGATTCAAGAACCACTGATTCATGCCCAAAAATGCATTCACCATGATAAAATCTACTGGACAGAAGTCTCTTGATGTGCTAATTAATGAGACATATGGCTTTTCTTTTAGTTGCTTCATCTTTGAGTACTTTTCCAAACAGTCCCTTTAGGAGCTAATGCATTTTTTAATTTTTTTCCGTTTACACCACTTATGAAATCTTGGTTACTATATGATTCAAGGTAGTCATGGTAAACAATGCTGTTCCACTTAACACACATCCAGTCGTTTGATAGGGATCAGTGGCTGTGCAGTCTTGGCCGCAGGCACCAGCTCAGCAGGATGTCCTTCTCTTCTGAGTGTGGGATGGAGCCAAGAATTTTGAATAATTTCTAACTTGGTGATTGGAATATTTGGGACTTACTTCCATTTTTAGTGAGAGGTAGATACGCTAAAATACTTGAGATTCCAAAGCATACTTATAGCAATTGTGAATGGGGTTGGGGAGAGAATTGAGATGCTTGATCTCTTGCAAAAAATAAGGTTGAAAATGGAGATTATCTATGATGAATCACAGTAAGTGCCTTTTAAATCCTATATTCCTTTAAAGTCCAGCTAACAAGAAGCCATATGATATAGGATATGTGATTAGAAAAGAATCTTGTTTGGACTGATATTAATCCCAATTCTACCACTAACCAAGTGACCCGAGCGCCTAATAATATTGAATATTATGGAGCATTTAGCACAGTCAAGTCACTGAACCAAGTGCTTGTTTACGAAATGTATCTTCTTTAATTCTCACATCCTGTAAGATAGAAATCATTATTATCCCCATTCTACAAACAAACAAAAGAAGGAAGCCTAGAGAGATAGATAATTTGTCCAAGCTTATAAAACTGTAAAATGGCAAAGCCAAAATATTTAAACGTTAGATGAAAATATAGCATGTATACAGAAAAGTGTGCACACCTTAAATGTATAGTTTGATGAATTATCCCAAAGTGAAGACACTCATGTAACCACCATCCAGGACAGGAAATGGAAGCTTAAAAGCACCCAGAAGCTGTCCTCCTGGTCCTCTCAATGACTAGCCTGTCCTTCCTTCCCAAAGGTGACCACTATCCTGACTTCCAACACCATGTATTATTTTTGCCTACTTTTGTACTTCCATGTAAATGGAACCACACAATACGTGGCCTTCTACATCTTTCACTTAGAGAATTTATTTTTATGTCTGGTGTAAGGTAGTGACCAAGTTTCATTGTTTTTCATCCATCACCACTTATTGAAAAGAGATCCCTGTCCCCATCAGTCTGCAGTAGTACTTTTTTTTTAATTTAATTTTGGTTGAGTTAATGATAGGTTACAATCTGTGAAATTTCAGTTGTACATTATTGTTTGTCAGTCGTGTTGTAGGTGCACCCCTTCACCCTTTGTGCCCGCTCTCTACCCCACCTTTCCCCTGGTATCCGCTAATCTGTTCTCTTTGTCTACATTTTTAAATTCCTCATATGAGTGGAGTCACACAGAGATTGTCCTTCTCTATCTGGCTTATTTCACTTAACATAATTCCCTCAAGGTCCATCCATGTAGTTGCAAATGGGACAATTTTGTTCTTTTTTACGGCTGAGTAGTATCCCCTTGTATGTATGTACCACGTCTTCTTTATTCAATCATCTGTTGATGGGCAGTTAGGTTGCTTCCATGTCTTGACTATTGTAAATATGCTGCAATGAACATTGGGATGCGTGGGACTTTTGGAATTGCTGACCTCAAGCTCTTTGGATAGATACCCAGTAGTGGAATAGCTGAATCGTATTGTAGTTCTATTTTTAATTTTTTGAGGAATCGCCATACTGTTTTCCATGGTGGCTGCACCAGTTTTCATCCACACCAGCAGTGTATGAGGGTTCCTTTTTCTCCACAACCTCTCCAACATTTGTTACTATTAGTTTTAGTTATTTTTGTCATTCTAATGGATGTAAGGTGATATCTTAGTGTAGTTTTGATTTGCATTTCCCTGATGATCAGTGATGATGAACATCTTTTCATGTGCCTATTGGCCATCCATATATCTTCTTTGGAGAAATGTCTGTTCATGTCCTCTGCCCATTTTTTGATCGGGTTGTTTGTTTTTTTTGTTGTTAAGCTGTGTGAGTTCTTTGTATATTATGGAGATTAACCCTTTGTCAGATAAGTAGCTTGTAAATATTTTTTCCCAGTTAGTGGGTTGCTTTTTTGTTTCAATCTCGTTTTCCTTTGCCTTGAAGAAGCTCTTTAGTCTGATGAAGTCCCATTTGTTTATTCTTTCTATTGTTTCCCTTCTCTGAGAAGTCATGGTGTCCGAAAAGATCCTTTTAATACTGATGTCAAAGAGTGTACTCCCTACATTTTCTTCTAGAAGACTTATGGTTTCAGGTCTCACCTTTAGGTCTTTGATCCATTTTGAGTTTATTTTGGTGAATGGTGAAAAAGAATGGTCAATTTTCATTCTTTTACATTTGGCTTTCCAGTTTTCCCAGCACCATTTGTTGAAAAGACTTTCTTTTCTCCATTGTATGCCCTCAACTCCTTTGTCAAAGATTAGCTGTCCATAGATGTGTGGTTTTATTTCTGGGCTTTCAATTCTGTTCCTTTGATCTGTGCACCTGCTTTTGTACCAGTAGCATGCTGTTTTGATTACTGTAGCTTTGTAGTATGTTTTGAAGTCAGGAATTGTGACACCTCCAGCTGTGTTCTTTTTTCTCAGGAGTGCTTTAGCAATTTGAGGTCTCCATATGAATTTTAGGATTCTTTGTTCTATTTCTGTAAAGAATGTCATTGGGATTCTGATTGGGATGGCATTGAATCTGTAGATTGCTTTAGGTATAATGGACATTTTAACTATGTTTATTCTTCCAATCCATGTGCATGGAATGTCTTTCCATCTCTTTATATCGTCATCCATTTCTTTCAGAAAAGTCTTGTAGTTTTCGTTGTATAGGTCTTTCATCCATAGTTAAATTCACCCAGAGATATTTTATTCTTTTTGTTGCGATTGTGAACGGTATTGTATTCTTGAGTTCTTTTTCTGTTAGTTCATTATTAGAGTATAGAAATGCTACTGATTTAAGTAAATTGATTTTATACCCTGAAACTTTGCTGTAGTTGTTGATTATTTCTAAAAGTTTTCCAATGGATTCTTTGGGGTTTTCTATATATAAGATCATGTCATCTGCAAACAGCGAGAGTTTCACTTCTTCCCTCACTATTTGGATTCCTTTTATTCCTTTTTCTTGCCTAATTGCCCTGGCCAAAACCTCCAGTACTATGTTAAGTAAGAGTGGTGATAGAGGGCATCCTTGTCCTGTCCCTGTTTTCAGGGGGATGGCACTCAGTTTTTGCCCATTGAGTATGATGTTGGCTGGGAGTTTGTCATATACGGCCTTTATTATGTTGAGATAGTTTCCTTCTATCCCCATTTTGTTCAGAGTTTTTATCATAAATGGCTGTTGAATCTTGTCAAATGCTTTCTCTGCATCTATTGAGATGATCATGTGATTTTTATTTCTCAGTTTGTTGATGTGGTGTATCACGTTGATTGATTTGGGGGTGTTGAATCATCCCTGTGTCCCTGTTATGAATCCCACTTGATCATGATGTATGATCCTTTTGATGAATTGCTGAATTTGGGTTGCCAAAATTTTGTTTAGAATTTTTGCATCTATGTTCATCAGTGATATTGGCCTGCAGTTCTCCTGTTTCGTGCTGTCCTTGTCAGGCTTTGGTATCAGCGTGATGTTGGCCTCATAGAATGTGTTAGGAAGTGTTCCATCCTCCCTAATTTTTTGGAGTAGCTTGAAAAGGATAGGTATTAAATCCTCTTGAAAGTTTGGTAGAATTCCCCAGGAGAGCCATCTGGTCCTGGGGTTTTATTCTTTGGGATGCTTTTGATTGCTGTTTCAACCTCTTTCCTTGTGACTGGTCTGTTCAAATTGTCTGCTTCTTCTTGACTTAGCTTTGGGAGATTGTAAGAGTATAAGGATTTATCCATTTCCTCTAGGTTATGCATTTTGTTAGCATACAGTTTTTCATAGTAGTCTCCTATAATCCATTGTATTTCTGCAGAGTCTGTTGTTATTTCTCCTCTTTCATTTCTGATTTTTTTACTTGAGCTTTCTCTCTTTTTTTCTTTGTAAGTCTGCCTAGGAGTTTGTCAATTTTATTTATCTTCTCAAAGAACCAGCTCTTTGTTTCATTGATCCTTTCTACTGCCTTTTTTGTTTCAATAGCATTTGTTTCTGCTCTGATTTTTATTATTTCTCTCCTTCTGCTGACTTTGGGCTTTGTTTGTTCTTCTTTCTCTAATTCAGTTAGGTGTAGTTTAAGATTGCTGATTTGAGATTTTTCTTGTTTGTTAAGATGTGCCTGTATTGCAATGAATTTTCCTCTGAATACAGCTTTTGCTGTATCCCACATTAATTGGTATGGCATGTTATCATTTTCATTTGTCTCCAGGTATTTTTTAATTTCTTTTTTAATTTCTTCAATGATCCATTGCTTGTTCAATAGCATATTGTTTAGTCTCTACATCTTTGTGCCTTTCTCAGTTTTTTTCTTGTAATTAATTTCTAGCTTTACAGCATTATGATCAGAGAAGATGCTTGTTATTATTTCAATTTTTTAAAATTTGTAGAGACTTGCCTTGTTTCCCAACATATGGTCTATCCTTGAGAATGTTCCATGTGCATTTGAGAATAATGTGTATTCTGCTGTTTTTGGATGAAGTGTTCTATATATGTCTATTAAGTCCAACTGTTTTAGCTTTTTATTTAGCTCCACTGTTTCCTTGTTGATTTTCTGTCTGGATGATCTGTCCATTGTGAGTGGGGTGTTGAGGGCCCCTACTATTATTGAGTTATTTTTGATATCTTCTTTTAGGTTTGTTAATAGTTGCTTTATGAACTTTGGTGCTTCTGTGTTGGGTGCATAGATATTTATAAGCATTGTTTCTTCTTGATGAAATGTCCCTTTGATCATTATATATTGGCCCTCTATGTCTCTCTTTACCTGCCTTATGTTGAAATCTGTTTTTTCTGATATAATTATTGCAACACGTGCTTTCTTTTGTTTGCTGTTAGCTTGGAGTATTGTCTTCTACCCCTTCACTCTGAGCCTGTGTTTGTCCTTGGAGCTGAGGTGTGTTTCCTGGAGGCAAGAAACTGTTGGATCTTGTTCTTTAACCCATCTTGGCACTCTGTGTCTTTTTATTGGAGAGTTCAATCCGTTTACATTGAGGGTGATTATTGATGCGTGAAGGCTTAATGCTGTCATTCTGTCACTCATTTTCTGGTTTTCCCGCGTTTCCTTTGTTCTCATCCTGTGTGTTTTAGCCTACCCATTGACTTCTGCAATATCTTATGCTAGGTTTCTTAGCTTTTTCCTTATTTACGTTTTGTGTCTTTGTTCTGTTTTTTAATTTAGTGGCTACCCTGAAGTTTGTATTCAGAATCTCGTGCATAACATAGTCCATTTTCTGGTGGTCTCTTACTTCCTTAGCCTAAACTGATTCAGTCCCTTTCCTCCTTCCCTCCTAAATTATTATTTTCATCTCTTATTTCAACTTGTGTTGTGAGTTTGTGGTTAGAGTGATAAGATTGTCTTTGCTTTGGTGATTTCCTTCCCTTTATCCTAATGCTATAGTTTAATATTTGCTATCCTATTCTGATTCTATCTATTTATACCCCTACTCTGTGTTTTGTGACCCCTTTCTCCCTTTTTTTGTTTTTTCAGGTATGAGGGCTTTCCTGAGGATTTCTTGTAGGGGGGTCTTGTGGCTGTGAAGTCCCTTAGCTTTTGTTTGTCTGGAAAAGATTTAATTTCCCCCTCATATCTATAGGATATTTTTGCTGGATAGAGTATTCTTGGCTGAAGAGTTTTATCCTTTAAAGTTTTGAATATGTTATTCCAATCTCTCCTAGCTTGTAAGGTTTCTGTAGAGAAATCTGCTGAAAGTCTGATAGGGGTTCCTTTGTAGGTTATTTTCTTCTGCCTTGCTGCCCTGAGTATTCTTTCTTTGTCATTCACTTTTGCCATTTTTACTACTATATGCCTTGCAGTAGGTCTTTTTACATTGACAAATCTAGGAGATCTGAAAGCTTCCTCCACACACATTTCTCTATCAATCCCTAGATTTGGGAAGTTCTCTGCTATTATTTCGTTGAGCACACTTTCTGCTCCATTTTCTTTTTCCACACTCTCAGGAATACTGATGATTCTTAAGTTGCATTTTCTCATTGAGTCAGCTATTTCTCAGAGATTTTATTCAGTGTTTTTTATTCTTAGTTCTCTTTCTTCCTCTGTCTGGAGCCAGTCAACCTGTCTATCTTTGATTATACTAATCTGCTCCTCTATGGTGTCTACATGGGCATTCAGGGAATCTGTATTCTGTTTTATCTGATCAATTGTATTTTTCATCTCTAGTATTTCTGATTGATTCTTCTTTCTAGTTTCAATCTCTTTTGTGAAGTAACTCCAGAACTCATTGACTTGTTTCTCTATATTTCCCTTTACCTCATTGAGTTTTTTGATGATAGCTATTCTGAATTCATTGTCACTTAGTCTACCTATTTCCAAGTCCTCAGGACACACTCCTATGTTTTTATTGTTTTCCTTCTGGTCTGGAGCTTTTATAAATTGCTGGATGGTAGAGGAGCAGTTTTTGCACATAATGCTATTATTTGGTTGCAAGTAAAGCCTCTCGCCACCAGATGGGGGTTGAGAGCAGTGTGTTCTGAGCCCTCTGCCTTCAGCCACGATGGCGGTGCACAGCACGGGTTGGGGGAGAAGGGGCACTTTCTCTCGCCTGCAGACATGGATTCTGATCAGCTCTCGCTCTCTGATTTCCTGGGGCCCTGGCTTGATGGGGTCCCCCTATGCGAAAGCTTTCCCTCATTAGAGGGTTTACTCTGCATGGGTCTGTGGGAGTCCTGGGCAATCCCGTGGATGCATGGCCCCTCCCCTGCTGCTTCCCTCACCCACGGCAGCAATCCCAGTCTCTAGGGGAGGCAGGGAAGTTCTCGCTTACCCCGTTCCAGTTCCTCTGAGGGGGGCTCCAGCCTCACTGCCCTCCATTGTTTGGCTGCTGTGGGTCTCTGAGGATTTCTGTGCTATTAGGATTTTTTTTGTTGGAATGTGGTTGCTCCTTTTGGTTGTAATTTGGAGGGGAGAGAGTCCCGGGCGAGCTCACTCTGCCATGACGCTTGCAGTAGTACTTTTGACATAAATCAAGTGTTGCCATATGTGTGGGCATTCTGCTTTGTTCCAATCATCTATTTGTCTCTCATTGTGTCAATACCACAGTGATGTATTTCTGAAGTCTTGGTATCCATTTGAAAACTTCTTCCAATTTTATTCTTCTCAAACATTGCTTGGTTGTTCTGGTCCCTTTGTATTATCACATAACTTCTGGAATGAACCTATCAACTTTCACAAAATACCTGCTGGATTTTTTACCAGAATTGCATTGAACCTATAGATCAATTTGTGAAGAACTGACATATTTAGATTGTTGAATTTTCAATCCATGAACATCTTTCCATTTATTTAGGTTTTCTTAAATACTTTTTTTTAATGTTTTGTAATTGCTAGCCTTGAAGTCTCAAGTATGTTTTTGTTAGTTTTATTTCTGGTTATTAGATTTTAAAATGCTATCTTTTAAATAAAATTTACAATTGTATTTTTATACAATTGATTTTTATAAATTGACTATGTTTCCAACAACTTTGTTAAATTCACTTACTAAATCAAATAGCTTATCTGTAGTTTCTTTTGGATTCTTAAAATGCAAAATTATGTAATATGCCAATAATGGCAGTTTTATGTCTTCCTTTCCAATCTCTACCCCTTCTATTTCTTTTTCTTGCCTTCTTGCATTGGCTATGACCTTAAGCAAAATGTTGACTAGCAGGAAACTAGTCGAGGGAGTGTCCTCATCTTATTTCTGTTCTTAGAAGAAAAATTTATTTAAAAATTTGCCTCTAGGGGGCTGGCCCTGTGGCCGAGTGGTTAAGTTCACGTGCTCCACTGCAGGCGGCCCAGTGTTTCATTGGTTTGAATCATGGGCGGGGACATGGCACTGCTCATCAAGCCACGCTGAGGCAGTGTCCCACATGCCACAACTAGAAGGACCCCCTATGAAGAATATACAACTATGTACCGGGGTTATGGGGAGAAAAAGGAAAAATACAAAATCTTAAAAAAAAAATTTGCCTCTATATATTTTCTATGGATATTTAAAATAGATATCTTTTTGACAGAGGAGATCCAAGATGGCAGTGTGAGTAGTCTTCTTTGTCTCTCCCCCTTCGAATCTACAACTAATTAGACATTCATCGCCTAACAAAGGATATCCATATAGCATCTCAGGATGCCTGAGAGACCCACACTGCTATACATCAAAAGGCAGACGGACTTCCCTCTGGGAGGAGGTGGAGATAGGTGAAAACTCTCCGACCCTGAGCACCGAAAAGCCTAGTACCTGCAAGCAGCTTTCTTCCAGCAGATGCTCCCAGAACATCGCCACACCACCAAGGGCAGGAGGGACCACACACCAGAGGAGCGACGGCAGAAACAGGTGACCAGAGCCCTACCTAAGCCCCCTGCAATTACACCTAAGCCCAGAGGGAAGCTCCAGAGTTACACACCAGAGGCAGCGGGGAACACCCCTACCTGCCATTAGTGGAGAGGCCCTGCCTAGCATCCACAATGCCAGGAGGCTCCCAGAGAGAATCCCCAACAGGGCAGCAGCCTGCCAGCTGCCGCCGACGGTCTCACAGACTGCAGCTGTCACCCGATCTGGGCTCAGGACTACCGGAGATCTCTTGGGAGAGGACTGGGGCTGGGTGGAGCTCCAGCGGCCGGCTCCACAGCCCGGGGGGGAAACTCCAGAGTTCCATCCAGGCAGCAGGTAAAGTCTCTACCTGCCATTAGCGGAGAGGCCCTTCCCAGCATCCACAATGCCGGGAGACTCCCGGAGAGAATCCCAAACAGGGCGGCGGCCCGCCAGCTGCTGCCGCTGGCCCCACTGACTGCAACTATCGCCCAGGCGGGGCACAGGGCTACTGGAGATCTCCTGGGAGATGTCTGGGGCTGGGTGGGGTTCTGGCGGCCAGTGCCATAGCCCAAGGGGAAACTCTGGGCTTCCATCCTGGCAGCAGGCATAGCCACTACCCACAAATACCCGTGAGGTCCCGCCCAGCATCCACAACGCCGGGAGGGTCCCGAAGAGGAGAATCCCAGGCAAGGCAGCAGCTGGCCAGCTGCCATTGAACTCAAGGTCTCTGGCTATCCCCCAGACAGGGCAAGGGGCTACCCGAGATCTTGGGGGAGAGGACTGGAGCTGGGTGGAGTTCCAGCAACCCAGCTCCGTGGCCCAGGGGGAACTCTACAGTCTCACAGCAGCCTCAGCAAAAGCCTCTGCACAGCACTAGTAGAGAGCACCCACCCGGCAACCACAAGGCAGGAAGACCCTGGGACAAAAGTAGCATAGCTAGGTCAGCTAACCACAGACTGCAGAAGATGCCCATAGCTCTGCTGTGACCCATAGTGGACAAGTGAGATTTTGTGGGCGCCGACAGTGACAGAGCTGCAAATATAAGTGATCCTACCCCTGGCCACTGGGAAAACCCATAACACTGCTGCAGACCCTAAGGAGGGAGCACGTGTAGGTGGTCTGCAACAGCAGCCACCAGCAGTCTGAAGCACCCTTGTGACGGCCCCCACAGCTGAAGAGGGAACCCACAGGACCACTGTGACTACGAGGAGGGGCCCAGGCCCAGTTAGCAACAGCTGATAGGGTTCCTGGTTGGTGCAGTATAAACAGCTGTTCCCCCACCACACCAGTAGAAACAAGTGGAAGCAGTAAATAAATTCTATCTCTATGCGGAGGCACAAATCTACACCATCAAGCAATATGAAAAAATATATTAAATCTCCAGAACAGAAGGAAAATGACAAATACACAGAAAACAATCCCAAAGACAATGAAATATATAACCTAAATGATGATGACTTCAAAACAGCCATCATTAAAAAACTCAATGAGTTAAAAGAGAATTCAGATAGACAACTCAACGAGTTCAGGAGCTATGTCACAAAAGAGTTCGACACTATAAAGAAGAACCAAACAGAAATACTGGAAATGAAGAACACAATAGAGGAGATAAAGAAAAATCTAGACGCACTGAACAGTAGGGCTGATAATATGGAGGAAAGAATTAGCAATTTGGAAGATAGGAATATAGAAATGCTGCAGGCAGAGGAGGAGAGAGAAATAAGACTAAAAAGAAATGAAGAAACTCTCCGAGGATTATCAGACACAATTAGGAGATGCAGCGTAAGGATTATAGGTATGCCAGAGGGAGAAGAGAGGGAGAAGGGGGCAGAAAGCCTATTCAAAGAAATAATGGCTGAGAACTTCCCAAACCTGGGGAGCGAGATGGAACTTCATGTGACAGAAGCCAATAGATCTCCAAACTTTATCAATGCAAGAAGACCAACCCCAAGGCATATAGTAGTGAAGCTGGCAAAAGTCAACGACAAGGAGAAAATATGAAGGGCAGCCAGGCAGAAGAAATTAACCTACAAAGGAACCCCCATCAGGCTATCAGCAGATTTCTCAGCAGAAACTTTACAGGCTAGAAGAGAGTGGAATGATATATTCAAAAATCTGAAGGACAAAACCTGCAGCCGAGAATTCTCTACCCAGCGAACATATCCTTCAAATACGATGGAGAAATAAAAACTTTCCCAGATAAACAAAAATTAAGGGAGTTCATTGCCACAAAACCTCCTCTTCAAGAAATGCTCAGGAAAACCCTCATTCCTGAAAAATCAAAAAAAGGAAAGGGGCTACAAAACCAAGAGCAAAGGAGATAAGTAGAAGGACAACAACAGAGAGTAGCAGCTCTCCATCAGAACAGATTAAACCATGGGACGAGAAACAAAGGAAATGGAAGAGAACCAGAAAACAAGACATAAAATGGCAGGGGTAGGCCCCAACATTTCAATAATCACTCTAAATGTAAATGGATTGAACTCTCCAATCAAAAGACACAGAGTGGCAGGATGGATCAAAGAACAAGACCCAACAATATGCTGCCTCCAAGAAACACACCTCAGCCCCAAAGACAAACACAGACTCAGAGTGAAGGGATGGAAGACAATACTCCAAGCTAATAATGAACAAAAGAAAGCAGGTGTCGCTATACTAATATCAGACAAAGTAGACTTCAAAGCAAAACAGATAAAGAAAGACAAAGAGGGACAGTATATAATGATAAAAGGGACTCTCCACCAAGAAGACATAACACTTATAAATATATAAGCACCCAACACAGGAGCACCAAAATTTGTAAAGCAACTCTTAACAGAACTAAAAGAAGACATCAACAACAATACAATAATGGTAGGGGAACCTCAACACACCATTAACACCAATGGATAGAACATCCAGACAGAAAATCAACAAGGAAATTATAGAATTAAATGAAAAATTAGACCAGATGGACTTAATAGATATATATAGAACACTTCATCCAAAAACAGCAGGTTACACATTCTTCTCAAGTGCACATGGAACATTCTCAAGGATAGATCATATTTTGGGAAACAAAGCAAACATCAATAAATACAAGAGAGTTGAAATAATATCAAGCATCTTTTCTGATCATAATGCTGTGAAACTAGAAATCAACTACAAGAATAAAGCAGAGAAAGGTGCAAAAATGTGGAGACTAAACAACACGCTACTGAACAAACAATGGATTATTGAAGAAATTAAAGAAGAAATCAAACATTATCTGGAGACAAATGAAAATGAGAACACGTCATACCAAATCATTTGGGATGCAGCAAAAGCAGTGCTAAAAGGGAAATTCATTGCAATACAGGCTCACCTCACTAAACAAGAAAAAGCTCACATAAGCAACCTCAAATGACACCTAACAGAATTAGAAAAAGAAGAACAAACAAAGCCCAGAGTCAGTAGAAGGAGGGAAATAATAAAAATAAGAGCAGAAATAAACATTATTGAAACAAAAAAGACAGTAGAAAGGATCAATGAAACAAAGAGTTGGTTCTTCGAAAAAATTAACAAAATCAACAAACCCTTAGCCAGACTCACCAAGAAAAGAAGAGAGAAATCTCAAATAAATAAAATTAGGAATGAGAGAGGAGAAATCACAACAGATACCAAAGAAATACAAGGGATCATAAGAGAATACTATGAAAAACTATATGCTAACAAATTGAACAACCTAGAAGAAACGGACAAATTCCTAGACTCTTACAACCTCCCCAAACTGAATCAGGAAGAAATGGAGAATCTGAACAGGCCAATCACAAGTAAAGAAATAGAAACAGTAATCAAAAACCTCCCCCAAAATAAGAGTCCAGGACCAGATGGCTTCTCTGGAGAATTCTACCAAACATTCAAAGATTTAATACCTATCCTTCTCAAACTATTCCAGAAAATTGAGGAAGATGGAGTACTCCCTAACACATTCTATGAAGCCAACATCACTCTGATCCCCAAATCTGACAAGGACAACACAAAGAAGGAGAACTACAGGCCGATATCACTGATGAACATAGATGCAAAAATCCTCAACAAAATTCTGGCAAACCGAATACAGCAATACATCAAAAAGATTATACACCATGATCAAGTGGGATTTATACGAGGGACACAGGGATGGTTCAACATCCACAAGTCAATCAACGTGATTCACTACATTAACAAAATGAGAAACAAAAACCACATGATCATCTCAATAGATGCAGAGAAAGCATTTGACAAGATCCAACATCCATTTATGATAAAAACCCTCAATAAAATGGGTATAGAAAGAAAGTACCTCAACATAATAAAGGCCATATATGACAAACCCACAGCCAACATCATACTCAATGGACAAAAACTGAAAGCCATCCCTCTGAGGACAGGAACAAGACAAGAGTGCCCACTTTCACCACTCCTATTCAACATAGTACTGGAGGTGTTGGCCAGAGCAATTCGGCAGGAAAAAGAAATAAAAGGAATCCAAATAGGCAATGAAGAAGTAAAACTCTCGCTGTTTGCAGACGATATGATCTTATATATAGAAAACCCCAAAGAATCCATAGGAAAACTATTAGAAACAACTACAGCAAAGTTGCAGGGTATAAAATCAACATACATAAATTAGTAGCATTTCTACACACTAACAATGAACTAACAAAAAAGAACTCAAGAACTCAATCCCATTCACAATCGCAACAAAAAGAATAAAATACCTTGGGATAAATTTAACCAAGGAAGTGAAAGACTTATACGATGAAAACTACAAGACTTTCTTGAAAGAAATTGACGATGACATAAAGAGATGGAAAGACATTCCATGCACATGGATTGGAAGAATAAACATAGTTAAAATGTGCATTATACCTAAAGCAATCTACAGATTCAACGCTATCCCAATCAGAATCCCAAGGACATTCTTTACAGAAATTGAACAAAGAATCCTAAAATTCATATGGGTCAACAAAAGACCTCGAATTGCTAAAGCAATCCTCAGTAAGAAAAACAAAGCTGGAGGCATCACAATCCCCGATTTCAAAACATACTACAAAGCTACAGTGATCAAAACAGCATGGTACTGGTACAAAAGCAGGTGCACAGATCAATGGAACAGAATTGAAAGCCCAGAGATAAAACCACACATCTATGGACAGCTAATCTTTGACAAAGGAGCTGAGGGCCTACAATGGAGAAAAGAAAGTCTTTTCAACAAATGGTGCTGGGAAAACTAGACAGCCACATGTAAAAGAATGAAAATTGACCATTCTTTTTCACCATTCACAAAAATAAACTCAAAATGGATCAAAGACCTAAAGATTAGGCCTGAAACAATAAGTCTTCTAGAAGAGAATATCGGCAGTGCACTCTTTGACATCAGCTTCAAAAGAATCTTTTCAGACACTATAACTCCTCAGATGAGGGAAACAATAGAAAGAATAAACAAATGGGACTTCATCAGACTAAAGAGCTTCTTCAAGGCAAGGGAAAACAGGATTGAAACAAAAAAACAGCCCACTAACTGGGAAAAAATATTTACAAGCTACTTATCTGACAAAGGGTTAATCTCCATAATATACAAAGAACTCACACAGCTTAACAACAAAAAAAACAAACAACCCGATCAAAAAATGGGCAGAGGACATGAACAGACATTTCTCCAAAGAAGATATATGGATGGCCAATAGACACATGAAAAGATGCTCATCATCACTAATCATCAGGGAAATGCAAATCAAAACTACACTAAGATATCACCTTACACCCGTTAGATTGGCAAAAATATCCAAAACCAAGAGTGACAAATGTTGGAGAGGTTGTGGAGAAAAAGGAACCCTCATACACTGTTGGTGGGGATGCAAACTAGTGCAGCCACTATGGAAAACAGTATGGAGATTTCTCAAAAAGTTAAAAATAGAAATACCTTATGACCCAGCCATCCCACTACTGCGTATCTATCCTAAGAACCTGAAATCAGCAATCCCAAGAGTCCCATGCACCCCTATGTTCATTGCAGCATTATTTACAATAGCCAAGACATGGAACCAACCTAACTGCCCAGAAACGGATGATTGGATAAAGAAGATATGGTATATATACACAATGGAATACTACTCAGCCATAAAAAAGGACAAAATTGTTCCATTCGCATCAACATGGATGGACCTTGAGGGTATTATGTTAAGCGAAATAAGCCAGACAGAGAAAGACGAACTCTATATGACTCCACTTATAGGTGGAAGTTAACATATAGACAAGGAGAACTGACGGGTGGTTACCAGGGAAAAGGGGGAGTGGGGGGAGGGCACAAGGGGTGAAGTGGTGTACCCACAACATGACTAACAATAATGTACAACTGAAATCTCACAAGGTTGTAATCTATCATAATCTTAATTTAAAAAATTTAAAAAAAAATAGATATCTTTTTATCAGATTAAGGAAGTTCTTTTCCGTTTCCAGTACTCTAAGAATTTTTTAACAAATGCATGTTCAATCTTATCAAATTCTACTTCTACATTTATTGAGAGAATTATATACTTTTTCTCCTTTATTCTATTAATGTGATCGAAGAACACTGATCAATTTTTCAATGACAAACCAGCTTTGCTTTCCTGGAATCAATCCAATTTGGTTGTGATATGTTCTCTTTTTTACATAATGCTGTATTTGGTTTGTTAATATTTTGTTTAGGATTGTTGCATTGTATCTCCTTGAACAAAATGGGTCTACAGTTTTCTGTTTTGTAATATCCTCATCAAATTTTGGAATCAAGGTTTTTCTGGCCTCATAAACATCTCAAGACATCTTCCCTCTTTTCTCTTTTCTGGAACAGTTGAGTAAGGTTGATGGTATTTCTTCCTTAAATGTTTGATAGCATTCACTGGAGAAGCCATCTGGGTCTGGAATATTCTCTGTGGGAAGGTTTTTAAATGATGTATTCAATTATTTAGATATTCTATTTATTCTTGTGTGGGTTTTGGCAAGTTTATGTTTCTAGGAATTTATACATTTCATTGAAACTTCCAAATGTACTGGCATAAAGTTGTTTATAATGTTCTCTTATTTTTTTAAAACATCTTTAGAATCACTCCAGCAAGACCCATTTTCATTCCTGATACTGTTATTTGTGCTGTTTCTGTTTTTCTTGATCAGTCTACTAGAAATTTATCAATTTTATTAGTCTTTTCAAATAACCAATTTTGGGTTTGTTCATCCTCTATTATAAATTTGTTTTGCATTACATTAATTTCCGCTTATGTCTTTACTATTTGTTTTCTTTGGGTTTAATTTACAGTTCTTTTTCTAACTTCTTAGACTATTTACTTTTAGTTTTTTCAATACATCTCCTTCTAAGGACAAATTCAGTTACATCCTACAAATTTTTATTTATAATAGTTACATTATAATTAGGTTCAAAGTATGTTCAATTTCCATTGTAATTTCATCCTTGACTTGTGGTTTATTTAGAAGTGTATTTTTAAATTTCCAAACACATTGGGATTTCCTAGTTATCTTTTGGTTGTTGATTTCTAGCTTAATAATAAGAGAATATACTCTATGTGATTTTAGTCCTTTGATATTTTTTAAGATTTGTTTTATGGCTCAGCAAATGGTCAGATTTTATAAAATGTCTGTGTGCACCTGAAATGAATGTGCAGCCTTCAGCTATTGGTGTACAATATTCTTCTATGTCATTAAAATTAAATTTATTAAATAAGTTTTTCAAATCATCTATATTTGTACTGATTTTCATCAATTATTCTATAATTTACTGAAAGATGTGTGTTAAATTTTCCTACTATGCTTATGAATTTGTTTACCTCTCTTTATAGTCTGTCCATTTTTGCTTTATGTAACTCGAAGCTGTGTTATTAAGATGCATACAAGTTGTTGAAATATTACATCTTCCTGGTGAGTCGAACGTTGTGTAATCATGATTTTCCTGTCTCTCTTTATCCTTAGTAATGTATCTTGACTTACAGTCTATTTGTCTGATATCAGTATAGCTAAATTAGCTTTCTTCTGTTTTATTTTAGTTTGTTTTGTTTGCTTGGAATTATTTTTTCCAAACTTACTTTTCAGCTTCAATAGCCTTACATTTAAAATTTATCTCCTGCCAAAGCAATCCTGAGACAAAAGAACAAAGGTGGAGGCATCACAACCCCTGACTTCAAAATATACTTCAAAGCTACAGTAATCTACACAGCATGGTACTGGTGCAAAAACAGGTGCACAGATCAATGGAACAGAATTGAAAGCCCAGAAGTAAAACCACACATCTATGAAGAGTTAGTCTTTGACAGATGAGCCAAGAACATACAATGGAGAAAGGAAAGCCTCTTCAATAAATGGTGTTGGGAAAACCAGACAGCCTCATGCAAAAGAATGAAAGTAGACCATTATCTTACACCATACACAAAAATTAACTCAAAATGGATTAAAAACTTGAATGTAAGACTTGAAACCATAAAGCTCCTAGAAGAAAATATAGGAAGCACAGTCTTTGACATCTGTCCTAGCAGCATCTTTTTGAATACCATGTCTACTCAGCCAAGGGAAACAAAAGAAAAAATAAATAAATGGGACTCTGTCAGACCAAAAAGCTTCTGCAAGGCAAAGGAAACCATGAACAAAATGAAAAGACAACCCATCAACTGGGAGAAAATATTTCAAATCATATATCTGACAGGGGGTTAATTTCCAAAATATATAAAGAACTCATACAATTCAACAACAACAAAATGAACAACCTGATTTCAAAATTGGAAGAGGATATGAACAGACATTTTTTTCAAAGAGGATATACAGATGGCCAACTGTCACATGAAAAGATGTTCAATATCACTAATTACTAGGGAAATGCAAATCAAAACTACGATGAGATACCACCTTACACCTGTCAGAATGGCTATAATTAACAAGATAAAAAATAACAAATGTTGGGAGAGGAGGTGGAGAAAAGGGAACCCTCATACACTGCTGAGGGAAATGCAAACTGGTGCAGCCACTATGGAAAACAGTATGGAGATTTCTCAAAAAATTAAAAATAGAAATACCATATGATGGGTATTTATCCAAAGAAAATGAAACGAACAACTCAAAGAGATTTATGCACCCCTATGCTCATTGCAGTATTATTCACAACCGCCAAGACGTGGAAGCAACCCAAGTGTCCATCAACAGATGAATGGATAAAGAAGATGCATATACATAATGGAATACTACTCAGCCATAAAAAATGACAAAAGCATATCCCATTTGCAACAACATGGATGGACCCTGAGGGTATGATGTTAAGATAAATAAGCCAGACTGAGAAAGAGAAAAACTGCATGATTTCACTCATATGTGGAAGATAAACAAACATATGGACAGAAGAGAACAGATTAGCAGTTACCAGAGGGAAAGGGGGTTGGAGGGTGGGCAAAAGGGGTAAAGGGGTACATATGTACAGTGACGGATAAAAATCAGACTATTGGTGGTGAGCACAATGCAGTCTATACAGAAACTGATAAATAATAATGTACATCTGAAATTATACAATATTATAAACCATTATGACCTCAATAAAATAATTGAAAAAATAAAAATTAATAATAAAAAGAAAATAAAATGTATCTCCTGTAAGCAGCATATAGTTGGGTTTTTTAAACCCATTTTATCAATTTTTAAATTTTAATTGTGTATAATTCATTTACATTTAATGTAAATATTGTTATATTTCAGTTTAAATCTACCATCTCACTATTTGCTTTCCATTTGTCCCACATCTTTTATATTCCCTTTCTCCTTTCTTGCCTTCTTTTGTATTCATTAAATATTTATTATTCCACTTTCCACACTCTTTTAGCTTGTTGGTTAGGGGTCAATCTAGGTTCTGTGAAAATGCCTGGTAGAGTGTCTGGCAGGAACAAGCCGTGGGGAGGGGGCGCACTTGAGCCTCGGTCTTGTGTGGGACATCTACAGCGATGGGCATGCTGAAGGATGCCTAGAGAAGGGGGGCAATAGCTGACTACTGAGCCTTCTAAAGAAGATGACAAGATGTTTTTCTTTCTCAAACCAGGGTACTTGTGTTCCCTGCTGGTTTGTGGAGCCCAGCCAGAGGGTGGACGTGGTACATCTCCCTGATGCGTGAAGTCTACTCAAAGATTTGGGTGAAATCAGTAAATTAAATGGTCAGTTGGTGATTTAAAGTATTATTTTCATATAAAAGCAAGCACGGATATATTGAGGAGTAGGGTGTCCACTTTGCATAAATTCTCAGAGTAAGATGGGAGACTTCGTGGAAATGTGATGGCTTTGGGAATTTGGATGCTCTTCTGGAACAAAGGCTCACTCTTCTCTGAAATTAGGGAAGCTGAAGTTACAGGGAGGGAGGGTGTCGCTCGCAGTGACGACAGGCTCTGCAGGGTGCACAGCTCTGCAGGAGCATCCTTATGGAGACAGGAGGGCACATAGGTGTGACTGCCCATTTCCCTGGAATGAGCACTTCCATCACTGTTATTCTTGTTACACATGCCATTTTGAGCTCCACAGGCTGGAACCGTGCAAGTGGACAGTCAAACCCAAATCCACTCCTGTGGTCCTAATGCTACCCCAAAATGGCTTGGGCTTGGGAAGAGCCGATGCCCTCAGCCCCCACACCACCACTCCCCAGCAGAGGTGGCAGCTGAGGGCACAGGAAGCGCTGACCGCGGCCGCCCAAGCCTACTTGATATTCTGGGGACGAAGGCAGTAGTGGTCAGAATCCTTAGCTGAACCTGCCTGGCTGCTCAGAGGCTGGAGGACACTTGGCAGGATGTCCATGAAGTGAAATAATAAACACAGACTCCAAAAAGCCCACACTGCAAGGGAGCCCAGGACATGCAGCAGCCCTTTGCTGCCCCCACCCTGTGAAGTCCCTGGGCTCCGGACTCCCCCTCCTCGTAAGCAGACCAGTAAGGAGGGCTCTGAAGGATACAGCAAGCCACACTCCTTCCCTACAGGGGCCCCAAACACTGCATCAATGGCTCGCTCTTTGGGTTAAGCATTGCCCACTATACGGGTGCAAATGACTGTGTGATGATGGCAGGTGATTTTGCTCAGTCCCACTGTCAGATCCTTAGAGAGTCATCTTGGGGACTCTGGGGTGAGGGAAGGGGCACAGAAAGGGGGGAATGCAGAGGGGGTGTGTCCAGACCACTGCTTTCACAGATTTCCTGGGAGCCTAGAGTTACAGGAACAACCTAACTCATGTTACAATAAAAAAGTGGGCACTGGCCCCATGGCCAAGTGGTTAAGTCTGTGCACCCCACTTCAGCAGCCCAAGGTTTCAGTGGTTTGGATCCTGGGTGCAGATCTAGCACCACTCATCAGGCCACACTGAGGCGGCGTCCCACATGCCACAGCTAGAAGGACCCACAACTAGAATATACAACTATCTACTAGGGGGCTTTGGGGAGAAGAAGGAAAAATATAAGTAAATAAAAAATTTTTTTAAAAATCAGAAAGCAAAAAGGGAACTGAGAAGTGTACAGGCTGCCACCTCCTGACACCGAGGAATAAACAGGTGCCCCATGAGTGCAAAGGGTTTCATGATTGGCAAGGAGGACACACTCAGCTCCTGGTGGTCTCCTCCATGGGGTGGTCTCGTCGTTGCTGTCCTTCCCTCCTGGGCTTCCTTCTCACAAAGCTCTGCTCAGTGGCCTGCCTGAAATGGGGGCAGCACACCTGCCAACACACCTGCCAGCACACCTGCCAGCACACCGCAGGACCCTGACGCCTCAGAGAAGGGAGCGGCTATAGAGGGACAGCCAGGCCCCCTCCCCAGGCAGCTGGCTTCTCCCAGTTTCTGCTTAGTCAACAAGGAATGCCTTTCTCTGATGTTATCAGAGGTTCCAGGAAACACCACAGGCCCTTCAGCTGAAGCTAGAGACTTAGAAAAGACCCACGACTCAGTCCCGGGAGGGCCAAACATGCTGAGGTGGCTCTGGCCTGCACGGAAAGTGCCAGACGAGAAAAACAAGGACAGACACAGAAGGGCCTCCACGCTGCCTCCTGGAGGACGAGCCTTCCCTCTGGGTGGGGGTATTCAGGTCCAGGGCAGGAGAGGGTACGCAGAACCCACAGGGTGGGGAAGCCGGAAGAGAAGACACCAGGCCCAAGGGCCAAGCGCAGGCTGAGGCCGCAGGCCAGGGCCCTGGCGACCCGGCGGGCTGGGGGCGGGAAGCTGTGCCGGGGGAGGCCGGCCAGGAGTGGGGGTGGGAGTCTCAGAGAGTCTGGATGCCAGCGGGTGACCGCCACACACACCCTCTTCATCTAGGGCAGGACAGTCGGTCAGAGTAACTTGAGACACATCTGCTTCTCCATTATCCCAAAGAAGAGCCAGTCCTTTCTGAAATTCTACCTGTGCAGTTGTCTGAGATGCAGACACGGAAAATAGCCATTTGGCTGTCAGGGTGTGTCCAGAGAGCAGGAGGGGAAAGGCCTGCCAGAGAGGTGGGTGCTGGGGTTGTGGGGACACAGGAGGAGCCCAGAAGCCCCCAGGGAGGCTCCGGGAGCTGTAGGGGCCCTCTCCAGCCCTCAGGCACTTCCTGCAACAAGACTTCAGCCACCCAGCTGCCCAGGGACTGTTCCAGGACTGTGGTCACCATGGTTGGTGGACACTGAAATGTCAGGAATGTCAAACCCAATGCTCCCGGCTCCACGGGTGCCTTCCCCAGGGCTTTGGGGGGGTCATTTAAAGGAAGTGTTGTGACTGTTACTATTTATAGTACATCATCCTGCCCTCAGGCATGGTCCCCTTCCATCCCCTCCCAGTTACTGGGAGTGTGTGCGTGTGTGTGTGCGCGCGTGTGCATGTGTGTCCACTCCCAAGACTTTCAGATAAGACTTTCATTCCGACCAGAGACAGGACCTGGCTTCCATCCAGCTCCGCCCAGGCACGCCGTGTGGCCTCAGGCAAGCGGACTCATTAAGTTCTCTGGGCCTCTCTTCCCTCAGAAAGGACTCTAACCCTGGTCACACTCATCCTCTCCTCGCTGTGCCCCGTTTTAGAGGCTCAGTTTTGTCTCTCATCTCCGGCCCCAAAGACTCTCAAACTGGCTCTGGCTTCCTCACTTTGCACCTGCGTGCCTGCTGTTCAAGGTCAGAATTCACATCCATCACCTTGTAACTACTCCTGGCAGCACAGGCCTCCTGGACCAGTGCTCCAGCCGGTGTTCCCTGGCCCTCCTGGAAGAGAGTGAGCAGCGAGCTACCACCAGCCTGGGGCCTCCTTGTACACCTCTTGTCGGGAACTGGGACAGGCACCATCTTCATGGTCCCACATCAGATAGCAAAAGTGCGTTGAATGAACGAATGAGAAAAAGCCAGAGGTTTGAAGATGTCTGAAGCCAAGATGCTCTTTCTATATAAATGAAACAGTTGAAGGACAGATTTTCTAATGGAAATGGCTACCCCCCCCAAAATATCTTTTTATGGAGGGATTTGTAAAAAGTTAACACACACACCTCTAAACATTTTAACATTTAAGCCCTACAATAACAGGAAAAAAAACTGTTCTGGCTCTTGATATATTATATCCTTAAATAGTTCTAGATTCAAAGAACTTTCCTCATTTAACCCTTATAATCACACTATGAGGCAGATGTTATTTGCATCCATTGTACAGGAGAGGACACTGAGATTCAGAGAAGGTGGGCGACTTGCCTGTGGGCACACAGCCCGTGGTTGGCAGAACACAGTTACACCTGCAGCTGCTTCAAATGGCAAGTCATGCTCTTGACCTTGGTGTTCAGCTTGTGTAGTTCAGTGTTGGTTAATTTTGTTTGTATGACTAAGGCTGTTAAACGATTTGGTTCCTTTTTTGTGTTTGTTTTCAATCTTCGGGGATTCTCTAAGGCTGATCCAGGGCTCTGGCTGCCCCCACCTTTTTCCCTGCCAGGAGTCTGGTTCCCCTGACATCGACATCAGCAAAATCACCTGCTGAAGGAGGATCTGCAGCTGGAAACCTTCCCAGGCATTGTGGTGGGCAACCAGCTGGCATCCTTTGTCATCAGACCTCCACCAGGAGGACAAGCTCAGTGCTGATTCCCAGGAGGGGCTTGGGGTAGGAAAAGAAAGGATGTGTCTGAAAAGGAAACAAATGTTCCAAGATGCCCCCATTCACCACGAAAAGCTGGGGAGGTAATTCATAGCACCCAGGGCCCCACAGTCCTGCATTATAAAGCCATGTGTTAGGCTTCAGCAAGTATTACCAAGAAATACACAAATAATGTCATGACCAAGACATTTAGATGACAAGCATACTTAACGGAAACACCTCTTTCTTAACTCTGGACCCCCTGTGTGCAGCAGTCCAGGCATCTCCTCTCAAGGAATTAGGCCATGTGCGGCACTGAGAGCGCTCCTGGGACCCTGCAGAGAGCCTCTGGGTATATTACGTGATTTGAAACCGTAGCTGAGAAAATCTGATGAAGTGGTGTGACTCTCACAAGTCAATCGTGAATATGCAAAAAATATAACTTAATTTTTCTGTATTTCTAGCCCTTCCTCTTTGGGAGTAGGACCAATTAACCTCAGTCATGTTGGACTTCCCTGCCCTCTTTTCTCTGAGGTTCTGGTAAGTTCCAGGGGTGGGGTGATGGTGATGGGAATTCCACAGTGCCGAGGCTTCGGGAGAGGGGATTCTCGTCTTCCATGTCATCTTCTCACACTGGCAGCAACTTGTGGCATCAGCTGAAGCTGTCCCCTCTGACCCTCGGTCAAGCATCTGCACAATTTGCCCCAGGCTCTCCCCTGGTCTGTTGCCTCTTGGCTCCTCCCAAGGTCACTCACAGGCTCGTGGACACCATTCAGCAGTTCCTGTCCAGAGCTAGGAACAGAAAACCCTGGGAGGTGGACAAAGAGCCTGTCCACCTGGACACACGGTACCATTTCTCCTCCTAGAAGCCATAACTTCTAGGTTTCGGAATTTACACGCTTATCTGGGATTTCAATGCCAACCTGAGGCTCATGGTCTGGGGCACAGGTGACTCGGTTTCTTGTCCCCAGCGCCTGTCGATCTAAGCACCACTTGCCTTCGCTCTCTCTCCAACCCAGGGCCCCAGGAAGGAGAGAAGGAAGCCCTGCCCTCACCATATTTTCCCTTCCCATATTTTCTGTCAAATACGTTGTCAGTGCCCAAGTCCGTTCTGATCCTCTATGGACCTGGGTTTGCTTGGCTTTGATTTGAGTTTTTAGGTGTCATTTATGTACAATAAAATGCATGGTTCTTAAGTATTCAGTTTGAACAAAATGTAGAAAATTTCCATCAATCCAGAAGATTCCCTCACAAAAGAGCCCACAGTTTTGAAAATCAAGACAGCCCCAAAGGTCTCCCCCTATTGTCCTCTCTCCCACTTGGCTACTTCCCTGTGCTGACGTAAGGAGCACACTGGCCTCGGTGCTGCCACCTAGAAGGGCTAAAGTCGGTAAGGAAACACTGGGGGAGAGGCCACAAGATGATATTTTAAAGTATGATCCCCCATAGGAATCTTCCAACCACACAGAATTATCCTCGTCACATCTCTGCGTACTTTACACTTTAGCAGGTGCTCTCACACCAGGTACCCTTGCGATGCCCCTCAGGTACAGATTATCATGTCTACATTGCAGACAAGAACACTGAAGCCTGGAGTGGAGAAGTGCTTTTCCAAGGCCTCACAGTGGGTGGACGTCCAAGACGAGACAGGATCCAGGCTCATACCACGACATTTCTGTTTCAGGGAGTCTGGTCATTACGAGTCCCCAGAACAGAGAACAGACAAGGCAGTCACTGATGCAGCAGAATCTGAGGGGCTCCCATGCCCCTCCCCATATCTAGAGCCCCCTCAAGTTCCCTAGGCCAGGGTTCCCTTCTTTTACTCTTCGCTAGTTCTTCCCGAAGATGGAGGTTAAGACCAAGGAGAATTGCCCTGTAGAGCACGCCATGAAGACAGGGCCTGGCAGACTCTCCAGGCAGGAAGTGAGCGCTGGAGTTGATGCAGTTGAAGACAGTGATCCAGCGCGCGGCGTGGGGAGCTGATTCCATGGGCCAAATCTGGTCTTTCTCACTTACAAGCTGTGTGATTCTGGACAATTTACCAAACCTCTTTCTGCCTCAGTTTCCCCATAGTTACATAAAGAGAAGATAATAGAATATCGTGCAAAAGGGTTATTGTGAGAATTAAATGAGCTAATTCAGGTAAGATAGGTCACTCTGTACCTGATCCAGAGTCAGCACTAATAAATGCTAGCGGGTATTATTATCGAAAGCAGGCTATAAAAACATGCAGACACCCAGACTTCACTGTGTCATTAACGCTGCAGAAAGACACGCGACTGTGTTGTAATCCCCTTTGCTGCCATGTTCATTTTGGGAAGCCTTGGGGAATAAGCCAACGTGGCTAGTTGGAAATGTAAGCAGGATTCCGTAGTCACGGGTAGAAGCCAGTGCTCCATTCTCCGGCGAGAGGAGACCAAAGATGAACGCTCATGAAGGAAAGGGATGTTGTCCCGCAGAAAGGCCCAAGTTAAACAGAACTGTGAGGTAAGCCGGTGGTTTGAGGGCACTCATTCCAGTATCTCTTGCCAGGCAGGGTGACGTGAGGTGACATATGGCCAGAATGAGCAGCTCGGCTGGGCGGGGTATTCACCCAGGGCAGCTCTGAGTGGCCTCGGGGCCAGATGGAGACAGGGATTGTGACACAAGAAGGCCAAAGCCAGCCTGGTGCTCGGTGTGGGGCGGGGGAGCAGCCCGCTGAACAGGGAGCCTTAGGGGGAGGTCAGGCGAGTTGTGCAGAAATGGAGGGGACCCACGTTTGTGCGGTCTGAAGAGGGGCTTTGGGCCTGATGGAGCCAAGCGAGGGCACAGGGCTCCACATCTACCCTGGAACCCCATGTTAGAAAGGAACTGAGTTGGGAGTCGCTCAGTCGGGAGTCGCTCAGCAGGAATGGAAGCGAGGAGGACTGGTTTGAGGTTTCAGGAATTGTTCTGTTTTGGCTTTTCTCTCCCTAAGAAATTGGAATCTGAAAGAGCCTCTCAGCTTACTGTTGGAAATCATCAGGACTAGAAAGACAAGAGGCCAAGAGAGATTTCCACAAGTGTTAAACTCCTTGGAGCAAGGTGGAAGGAACGGCTGTAGGCAGAGCAGCTGACTTAGAAAAGAGGGAAAGGAAGACAAGCTTGTTAGAAGGGCACAGAGCCTGACTTTCCCTGTGGTCACATGTCAGGCTCCTCATAACCTGACTCCTTTATTTCCTGAAAGCTCATGATAACAGGGCCTATGGCCCCTCAGGAGCGCCCAGTAAACACTGGTTCAATGAATGAACCCACGACCGGTCACCAAACCTACACACATGAATGTCACAAGAACTCCCCAGGCAGCTCACCATTTAGCACTACATGGACAGCAATTCTCTAAAATGTTTTCATTTTAGCATCACAATTTCACTTTTTTTCTTCCTCCTTTCACTTTAGTTTACTGTTTTATGGTGTCTTTTTTTTTAATTGCAGTAACATTGGTTCATAACATTATATAAATTTCAGGTGTACACCATTATATTTTGATTCCTGTATAGACGACATCATGTTCGCTACCCAAAGACTAATTACAATCCATCACCACACACCTGTGCCTAGCCACCCCTTTGACCCTCCTGCCTCCCCAATTCTCTTTGGGTAACCACCAATCCAATCTTTGTTGCTATGTGTTTGTCATTGTTTTTATCTTCTATTTATGAGTGAAATCATACGTGTTTGACTTTCTATCTCTGATTTATTTCACTTAGCATAATACCCTCAACGTCCATCCATGTTGTTGCAAATGGCCAGATGTCATCATGTCTTGTGGCTGAGTGGTAGTCCATTGTGTACATATACCACATCTTCTTTATCCGTTCGTCCCTTGATGGACACATAGGTTCCTTCCCAGTCTTGACTATTGTGAATAATGCTGTGATGAACATATGGGTGCATATATTTTTATGCATTCATGTTTTTATGTTCTTTGGATAAATACCCAGCAGTGGAATAGCTATATTTTATGGTAGTTCTATTCCTTTTTTTTTTTTTTTTAATTCCTTATGACTTTTTCTTCTTCTCCCCAAAGTCCCCCAGTACATAGTGGTATATTCTAGTTGTAGGTCCTTCTGGCTCTGCTATGTGGGACACAGCCTCAGCATGGCTTGCTGAGTGGTGCCATGTCCGTGCCCAGGATCCAAAATGGCAAAACGCTGGGCCGCTGAAACAGAGTACGAAAGCTTAACCACTCAGCCATGGGGTCGGCCTCTGGTAGTTCTATTCTTAATTTTTTGAGGAATCTCCAAACTGTTTTCCATAATTACTGCACCAGTTTGCATTCCCACCAGCAGTGTACGAGGGTTCCCTTCTCTCCACATCCTCTCCAACAACTTCTTGTTTCCTGTCTTGTTAATTATAACCATTCTGACGGGAGTGAGGTGATATCTCATTGTAGTTTTGATTTGCATTTCCCTGATAGTTAATGATGTTGAACATCTTTTCATGTGCCTGTTTGCCATCTGTATATCTTTTTGGAGAAATATCTGCCCATTTTTTAATTGGGTTGTTAGGTTTTTCGTTGTTGAGAGGTATGAGTTTTTTGTATATTTGGGATATTAACCCCTTATCAGATATATGGTTTGCAAATATCATCACCCCAATTGTTAGGTTGTCTTTTCGTTTTGTTGATGGTTTCCTTTGCTATGCAGAAGCTTTTTAGTTTGACGTAGTCCCATTTGTTTATTTTTTTCTATTGTTTCCCTTGCCTGGTCAGACATGATCCTTGAAAATACGCTGCCAACACCAATGTCAAAGAGCGTACTGCCTATGTTTTTTTTCTAGAAGTTTAATGATTTCAGGTCTTACATTCAAGTCTTTAATCCATTTTGAGGTAATGCTTGTGCGTGGTGTAAGATAATGGTCTACTTTGGTTCTTTTGCATGTGGCTGTCCAGTTTTCCCAACACCATTTATTGAAGAGGCTTTCCTTTCTCCACTGTATGCTCTTGGCTCCCTTGTTGAAAATTAGCTGTCTGTAGATGTGTGGGTTTATTTCTGGGCTCTCGATTCTGTTCTATTGATCTGTGTGTCTGTTTTTGTGCCAGTAACATGCTGTCTTGGTTATTATAGCTTTGTAGTATATTTTGAAATCAGGGAGTGTGATGCCTACAGCTTTGTTCTTTTTTCTCAGGATTCCTTTGGCTATTGGGGGTCTTTTGTTGTTCCATATAAATTTTAGGATACTTTGTTCTATTTCTGTGAAAATTGTTGGAACTTTGATAGAGATTGCATTGAATCTATAGATTGCTTTAGGAAGGATGGACATTTTAACTATGTTAATTCTTCCAATTCAAGTGCACAGAATATCTTTCCATTTCTTTGTGTCTTCTTGAATTTCTTTCAACAGTGTTTTATAGTTGAAACAGTGTTTCAACAGTGTACGGCTCTTTCACCTCTTTGGTTAAGTTCATTCCCAGGTATTTTATTCTTTTTGTTGCAGTTGTAAATGGCTATCGTGTCTTAGAGCATCATGCAGTTCCATGGATGAGCAGCACACAGGATTGAGAAGCAATTCCCCCAAGAAGCAGGAGGGTGATAATAAGAACTCAGACCCATGTGACACTTGACAGTTCACACAGTGCTTTTGTGGCAATCCCAGTGTTTTCAGCTTTGGAGGAGACTGAAACGAAGGACATGGAAAAGAATGTCGTTGTCTCGGAGACACAAAAGTGACCGGAGAAATGTATCTAGAAATGAAACTAGGGCTAAGTGCAAGTCTGTGACTCCGCCCCATCTTCACCTGACGTTTCTAACCCAGGTCAGCGGATGATGTACATTCTCCACCAACAGCTGCAGAAGGGAAACAATCAAAGGAAGGAGTGGGGAGGGAAGCAGCTCACACCTACACAAGTGTCTCCAGCGGTTCTTTAAAAGGAGGTGAGTTGGGACTGAGATTTCTCCCGAGCACCAGAGACTCAGACCAGCCAGACGGGCACCACAGAAAGACTCAGTGATCTGGTCCCCTCTCGGCCAGTGACCTTGCCGGGAGGGTGAGTGAGGCCACCGCCTGACCACCTGGACCTTCGCTGACTGCATTTGGAAAATAGTCTCTCTTTCTTTACAGAGTGGGGAGAGTTAATTCATGTTTGCAAAGACCTTTCCAATCCTTGTAAAAAGGTTCTCTGCCAGCTCTAATTATCTGGGATATCAGCTGAGACTCAGTTCTCTCTTGGCACGGCATCTCTGCCCCGGAAGATGGCAAATGAGATTGCTGCTTGGCTGCTGTCAGGATCAGCCGTCACCATTGAGCATCCAGCTGGTGTGGTTGTGTATCTCTGTATCCAGTTTACTGCCCAGGTTCCAAACCTCTGCAGGGAGATGGTATCTCATTCGGGGAGATGGTGACACTAGACCTGCACTCCTACCCCCTCCCACCCCATGAGGAGGCAGCTGCCTATGGGGTACAATTCAAGAAGCTCCTAAAAGGCCTCCCACAGCCAAACTCAACTCCTCCATTCCTTCTCAGGAACTGGAAATCCCTCCACTAAAAATCCAGTCTTGGGGCCAGCCCAGTGGCGCAGTGGTTAAGTTTGCACATTCCACTTTGGTGGCCCAGGGTTCGCCGGTTCGGATCCCGGGTGTGGACATGGCACTGCTTGGCAAGCCATGCTGTGGCAGGCGTCCCACATATAAAGTAGAGGAAGATGGGCACGGATGTTAGCTCAGGGCCAGTCTTCCTCAGCAAAAAGAGGAGGATTGGCAGCAGATGTTAGCTCAGGGCTAATCTTCCTAAAAAAAAAAAAAACAAAATCCACTCCTTTGGGGTGAAGGGGAACATTTATATGATGACAGACAAATAATAACGTACAACTGAAATTTCACAATGTTGTAAAGTATTATGACCTCAAAAATAGCTTTTTTAATAAATAAATAAATAAAATCCACTCCTTTTGGTGTTGGATGTTTTTCCTAAGAGTGCAGTCATGTGGAAAGACAATCCAGCCAGGAGTCAGAATACCCAGCTCTGGGTTCCCTCCCCTTGGTTCAGTACCGGCTCTGCTCTTTCTGGCCTGGTGACCTGGGATAAACCCACTCTCTTCCTCTCTCATTTTTTTTCCGTCTAAAATGGCACCGCTAATGCCTATCTCGCAGGGCTGCTTGAGGATCAGGCGAGATAATGGATGTGAAAGCCAAGCGTGGCAGAAATGTAAGAAGCATTATTATTACTAAAATGCTGGTCTGCCTGGGCTGGCTAATCCCTACTGGGGATTAATTGATGGCTCTCAGGACTAGGCAGCCTCCTGGGGCGGCAGAAGAGAAGAGCCAGGGGGACCACAGAGGGGAGGAAGACACCGGAAGAGGACAAGGGAGGGACCCTCTACTGCTGGGAGCACCTGTGGGAGCAGCCGTGCTCCCACATCAGCTTCTGCACCCTGCCCCTCTATTGCCCAAAGATGTGACGACTAGGGGGTCATTGCTCAGCTAAAAAGCCATTGGGAAAAATAACCGAATGTGCCTGGTCTACACAGACACATCACTCAGGTAATTCTGGCAAAAAGGCCCAGTTTGGGCATGAGTAGCCTACATGCGTCAGACCAGAGTAATTGCTTTCTTTGTCAGAATTTCCTGGATCATCTCCTCCCCTTTGTTTGGCTGAAAGAACCAGCCTCCCATGTGGGAGCCTGCTTGCCAAACATTATTGCATCCTTAGAGATGAAAGGCACCGCGTGAGCGATTTTCCATAAGGTGTCGGCACATGTGTTAAGTGTTACAAGGGGGAAACGCACCCATGGGTTTCATCTGGGAGGATGACGTGGTGGAGGAGATGTGGGGAGGGGGAGATCCAACCACAAGAGGAGCTGCTTCTCAGGACCTGCGGGGATCCGGGCTCTGTTCACGGCATTTTGCATTAAAAATCTCCTTTAATCCTCACAACAGCCCTCTGAGGCAGCATCCAGGAATGGAAAGAACTTGAGTTGAGAAGCCAAACATTAATAGATTTGGCTCCCTAGCCTGCCGTTTACCGTGTGAACTGGGCAAGCTGCTTGATGGTGGGAGCTTCAGTCTTCTATCTGTTGAATGCAACTGATGGTGGTGGCCTCGGAGTGTGAGGAGGGAGAGTTCCGTGCAGTCATGACGATGAAGCCCCTGCCAGGCACACAGCAGGCATCGAGAAGTGGTGTTCTAGTGTCGTTCTTCACGGATAAGGATGCCGACGAGCAAGCAGCTTAGGAGCCCACCGATGTCACACTGCCGTCAATAACAGAGCCGGATCCGGCTCCCTCCACAGGTGTTTGCTTGGAGGCAGTTTAAGGCGGACCCTTCACAGCCTCTCCCACAGGGTTCCATTTGAGTCTCACCTCCAGCGTTTGTGCGCAGGTTGCAGGCACGATCATGCGTTGTTCTGTAGCCACAGCACTCCTCACACAGCGCCTCGCACGCCATAGTTACTTAGAAATGTTTGTTAAAAGAGTGGAAGAATTAAGAAGAGCCCAGAATAGATGGACAGAGCTGAGTCTAGGTAACTGTGTAACAGGTATCCACCACATGCCTGATAACTTGGAGTTGGGACATGCGGTCCCCTCACACTGCATGAGAGTAGTGTGGACACTTTCTGACGCCCATCTTCATTATAGGAAGAGGGACAGCCCTCGGAGGAGAATCTGTCAGAGGTAACAGAAATTACCTCAAACAGAAATGGCACAAACTGGGGACCCAATGACGAAAAAACATTGGGAAGATAAAATGGAATCATGGGCAGGAACATGCTTTGAAAATGCTGGAGCCTATGAAAAGGAAAAGGATCACCACTTACGTGAACAACAGAACCCTGGAACCACACAGCAGGCCCCCCTCATTCGCGGTTTTGCTTTCCACAGTTTCAGTTAGCCATGGTCACCCAAGATCTGAAAAAAAACTATGTCATGATGCCTCCGTCACTCACCTCACTTTATTTCATCAGTAGGCATCGTATCATCTCACGTCATCCAAGAAGAAGGTGAGCACAGTACAGTAAGATATTTTGAGAGAGAGAGCCCACATCCACATAACTTGTATTATAGTATATTGTTAGAATTGTTCTATTTTGTTATTGTTGTTAATCTCTTACTGTGCCTAATTTATAAATAAACTTTATCATAGGTATGTGAGTATAGGAAAAATCATAGTATATATGGGGTTTGGTACCACTGGCGGTCTCGGGCATCCACTGGGGGTCTTGGAAGGTATGCCCTGCACATAACGGGTGACTCCTGTAGTTAGTGGGTTCTTGTTTGAGATTCCCTGGGTTGTAGTGAGAATATAGGAAAGACAAAGGCCAGGCAGAATACTCCGAAGATTGTGGGTTTAGAAGAATGAAACCAGGAATGGCACCCTCTCCCCTCCCCCAACTGTTTTCTGCACGCAGCTCAGGACCTGAGGCCACAGGAAGCAGTGCCTTGACTCCCAGAGGAATGAAGGTGCACTGACAGCAAACCCTCCAGTTAACTACAGAGGGGCAGGCGTGACGGGGGCTCCAGCCTCCTGGCCAAGTCTACGCTTAGCGTGAGCCACCATCTTTCTGCTGAAAGGCCAAGCCCTGGCACGCAGGCTTTGAGAAGCTGGGGTGCCCCGCCCCCGCCGGCAGTCCGCCTCAGCCCAGCCTGTCTGGCCTGGCACAGGGGTGGCACAGGCCAGGTGCCTGTAATTACAGACTGGAATGAACCGGAAGCTGAGAGCTTTTGAGGGCAGGGGCTGAGGCTGATGTTCTTTGCTGCCTCCGAACCGTGACCACAGCAGGCCTCATAAGGAGCTGTTGATTTGAGCTCCTGCAGACTGAAGGCAAGGTCTGTGCCTCCAGGTAAAGCACCGGCTCCTGCCCCGTGACATGGCTCACCCCTCAGAGGTCTTGGCCCCGGCCTGCTGGGAGAAGCCACGCAGCTCCCAACAATTGCTGCGGGCCCTTAGAGCGGCTAATTAGGGTCACGCCAGGCCAACTGCAACCTGCCATCAGGAGCTCCTGGCCGGCTTCCTATTCCCTCTGGGACTCTGCCATCTCCCTCATAGGTGAGGTTTGACTTTCTTGATCTGCATAAACAAGAATTCTGTCTTATTCAAACAGCAACAATGAATTAAAGAATGTCCTCTGTACAATGTGTTTGCATGATGGAGTTAGAAAAGACACATACGTCCGCTGAAGTCGAGGAGTCACGCCCCGAGTCGGGAGGTGGCAGAAAACATGAGACAGGTAAATGGCAGCCAACACAGTGATGTGAACGTGCGTGCTGGCCGAGGAGGGCTTCCTGGGCGAAGTCATTCATGACGGGGCCTGAAGGGCAGGTGAACAGGAAATGCAAGAGGACACACTGAGCTGCCATTTTCCCCCTGTGATGGTAATCTCATGTGTCAGCTTGACTGGGCTGAAGGATGCCGGAAAGCTGGTAAACATTACTTCCGGGTGTGTCTGTGAGGGGGTCCCAGGACAGATTAGCACTTGAATCAGTAGGCTGAGTAAAGAAGATGCCCTCGCCAATGCAGGTGGGCTTCATTCAGTCCTCTGCGGGCCTGAATAGAACAAAAAGGCAGAGGAAGGGCAAATTCAATCTCTTTGTTTGAGCTGGATGTTCATCGTCTCTTGCCCTTGGACATCAGTGCTCCTGCTCCTCGGGCCTTCAGACTTGGACTGGGACTTGTGCCATCGGCTCCAGGGTCTCAGGCCTTCAGCCACCGACTGAGTTACACCACTGGCTTTCCTGGGTCTTCAGCTCGCGGACGGCAGATTGGGGACTTCTCAGTGTCCATAATCGTGTGAGCCAATTTGTATAGTAAATGTCCTCTAAAAATATCTCTATCTCTATCTCTATCTATCTATCTATCTATCATCTAGCCTGTCGGTCTGTCTCTCTGGAGAATCCTGACCAATACACCCCTATTCAGGTGGCACAAATTTAAAAGTATGACAATGCCAAGTGCTGGAGAAGATATACCCAGAGGTTCTCTGTCTCCTGGTGGGGGTCTATACAGTTGAACAGCTCCCAGAGGGACAGTCACATCCTCCATGACCCAGCAATTCCATTTCCCGGTCTATCCTGAAGAAAAACTTTCATGCATGTACAAAAATGACCATATCAGGACTGTTCAAATGCTCACCAATGGAGACTGGGTAAACAGACTGAGGTGTATTCACACCATGGGGTATCATCCGGCAGTCAAAATAAAGGGACTAGAGTGACAGGTAACAATATGGATGATGCTAATAAACAATATTTTTAAGTGAGAAAAGTAAGTCCTTACAGCATGATACCCTCTTAAAGAAGGTAAAGACAATTAAAATTTAATGGATACATTTTAGGAATACATAGTGAAGAGATAAATACATGATATAAGCAGGAAAATAAGAATGCACACAGGATTCAGGATGGTGTTTACTTAGTAGAAGGGAAGGAAGGGGGTGTAATGGGGTGGATCTTTTATTACTTTAAAATGTGATATACAACATAGGGAGGGAGCAGGAGAGGGCCATGCATGGACCAATAATAAAAATATATGGTGAGCCAAGGATTATGATTTAGCCAATTTTGTGTACCTGAGGTCCATTAGACTTTTTTAAGTGGTAGAGCATTTGAGGAAAGGAGAATGTCATGAGCAAAGGGATGGGTATGTTTTTGGGACAATAAAGGACCCAGACTTGCTGATGCCAAGGGTGACTCGAGAGTCCCTCAGGTCAGCAGCTGAGGTGTAGGTGCTTGGAACCACTGGAGCCACGCCCAGAGTACCGAAGGCCCAGACCTTGGCCTTGCCTTCCAGAATCAGAGTGTTGGATGGCTTCATCCCCCGGAGGAGAACAGAGGCTGGGTGTACGCAGGAGGAGTCGGTGGCTGTGGTCCAGCACTGTCGTACTAGGGCATTGCCTCCTATTGCAGCAATTTGCCTATCCCTAATTGGCACCTCTGAATTGACATACCTTTCACTAGAACGGCAGAAGTATTCCAAACCTGGAGCAGATCGTATGAGGTCTTAGACTCCACCCAGGTTCTAGAACATTGGCCTGGTTGCTGTGAAGGAGGTGGGGCCTTGGATTCACACTCGCTGGGCATTGTTCTGTCAGAGTTCTTGTCCTGGTTCCGAGGCACCCATCCTGGTGGCCTCCAGGACCTGCTCTGGTCTCTCAGCTCAGGCCACACTCTCCGGACCCTGAGGTCTGACTGTAACTCCCATGAGGGCCCAGCCCCAGACCTCCTGCCCTCCAGGCCTCTAGCAAGTTCTGCAGCCTGAGCTGCCTTCTTCAGTTTACCTCAGAGTACGCAAGAACCTCAGGATGCTCCACACCTCTCCTGCCTCTACAAATGTATAAACACCCCCACGCAGCCTCACCTCCTTCCTACACTGCTAGGAGGGTGCAGCCCTGCTCAGCTCCTAGGCAAGCCCTCCTTCTGCCCTTGACCACACCCTCTCCCAGCTTCTTGTTGCATGAGCCTTTCTCTGTATCTTCAACCTCTTTCCTCCAGCTCTCCTCCCCTCACTGAGGCTTTACACACGCTCAGGTGTCCACCAACCTGAGAAAGCAAACTTCCCCTAAACCCTTCATAGTTATCACCCAACCTCTCCTTCCCTTTTCATTTAAACCTCTTGAAAGAAAAGCCTACACTCACTGTCTTCACTTTGGTTCTCCCTTCTTCATTACCCCATTACTTGCAATCTGGATTTTACTCCACCCACCCACTCCCAGCTCCCTAGAACAGTTCTGAGTCCTCCAGGGTCCTTTTAATTGCAGAATATAATAGAACCTTTTTTTCAGTTCTTCTCTTTCCAGCCGACTCTACTATGTGCTCTCTTGTGACTCTCTCCTTCTTGAAACTCACTGCTCCACTGGTTTCCATGGTCTCTCTTGGCCTTCCTCTTTAATCTTGGACTGTTTCTTCTTGAATTCCTTTATATTTGCCCTGAAATGTTGAAGGGTCTGTCTTAGGCCCCCTCGTCTTCCCTTCTACTCGCTCTCCCTGGATAATTCAACTATTGGTTAATTCGACCAACAAATATTTGCTGATGGTTCTCAGATCTGTATCTACAGATGACATCCTCCTTCTAACACCCAACTTCCTTTAGTCATCACCACCTGGACAACCTGCTGTCACTTTAAGCCCACAGGTCAAAAATGGAATTCATCACCTTCCCCCCAAATTTGTGTTTCCTCACTGAGTGGGCACCACCATCGTCCCATCCAATCTGGATTTCACTCTTGATTTCTTCTTCCTTCTCACCTCCCCCCATTACTGAATCAATCACCCAGTCTTGTTGATTTTACTTCCTAAATATTCCTCCTCTCCAGTCCCACCATGACCCTAATTTGGGCTCTAGCTATTCTGTTGAAGTGGCCTCCTTATCTCTGTATCCTCCTCGAAGTCATCCTCCCCCAAGTAGCCAGAACATTGTTTCTTCAGCCCAGGCTCTGGCCATACCACTCTCCTGCCCCTAATCCTAAGAGAAATTCCAGGTCCTGCACAAGACAAAGACGTCCCTAGCGGTCTTCCCATTCTCTCACCGCTGCCTTCTTCCTGCCCTACCATCCTCCAAATCAGAGCTACTCTTCACAGCTGTCCACTCCATCTCACACGCTCATCTTCTTGTTGGTACTGGGCTCCTGGGGTGCTTGCTCACCCTCACAACCTAGAGCACTGCAACTCATCCTCCAGCCTGGCTCTACCTCCTCCAGGGCACACTTCCTGGCTCCCCAGGCCAGGCAGTCCCCAGCCCTCATCTCTGGATGAGTCTCCATCACTCTACTTTTCACATTATGTTATATTTGCTTGACTACACATCTATTTCCCTCACTGGATTTGGTCAGGGGCAAGGCGTTATTCATCTTTCTATACTGGGGCCCCACCACAAGATCTAGTTCAGCCAGTGTTTCCTAAATAAAAGAATGAATGACCTTGTGAGTCCCCTTCCAGCTCTGAGGTTTTTTGTTTCTCTGTTGACTTTAGAAATTGGTGGGGCTGGCCCGGCAGCACAGCGGTTAAGTTTACACGCTCCGCTTCGGCGGCCCTGGACTCGCCAGTTCGGATCCCGGGTGCGGACATGGCACCACTTGGCAAGCCACGCTGTGGTAGGCATCCCACATATAAAGTAGAGAGGAAGATGGGCACGGATGTTAGCTCAGGGCCAGTCTTCCTCAGCAAAAAGAGGAGGATTGGCAGCAGATGTTAGCTCAGGGCTAATCTTCCTCAAAAAAAAAAAAAAGAAAGAAATTGGTAAACTTTGAACTTCAAAGGAAGCAGGAGAGAAGTAAAGAAGATGCAGAAATGAAGTATGAACTGGAATGCATGCTCTGTAATTCTCAGCCCTGCTCTTGAAGAGCTTCCATCCTAAGTAGCGTGTGGTGCACGAAGCACTCCCTTCTGAGGGAAAAGCAGCGGAGGGAAAACCAAGTTCAGCTCTGACCCTCCTTTAAGACCTTTCGAAAAAGGTGTTCCTTCTTTTGGCTTCTGTCTTCCACGTATAAAATGGAAGTAGAATTTCCATTTGGAATTTATTTACTGAGCAGACATTTCTCATACATAAGTGGTTCCCTATCTCATGCTGTGTATGGCAATACATTTCCAATATGGCAGCAAGCAAAACGCAAAAAGCATTAAAAAGAAGAAAACACAACTGCATATTGATTCTAGCAAGGGAGCAAAGAAATTTCTAGCTCTTGACATACTGAGGCTGTCATCATACAAGATAGGTTTGAATAAGTAAATCTTTGTACAAAAAAATTCTACAAAATATATATTAAAAGGAAAACAATAGAATGGGGAAAATATGTCATCAATATAACTGCAAAGAGCTTATTAACAAAATTATTAAAATTGGTAGAAGTGCATAATGTACCCACCTAGATGGCCCTCCAAGAAGTGAGCAGAGAGCCATCCAGGTGATGTACTCAGGAGCCATTGTCACAGCCCCAGGGAGCCACAGTGTGACCCAGAGAGAGCCTCAGATTAGTAATGAGTCAGAGTCCACACATTCAACTTACTTAATGAGCCTGTGTCTGTCCTTTCATGTGGAAAATGGATATAATTATACCTACTTTCCAGGATTCTTCTGAGGATAAATTAGAGGGCCTGTCACTACAGTGAGCATTCAAGAAATGGGATTATTATCATTATCAGAGGATAAAGATGCACAGCATTACTGGCAATTAAAGATATGGAAATTATGACAAATTAAAGGTAGCATGATGTATCTATTGGAGTAGCAAAAAGATACCCAAATTCACAAAAAGGCTTGCACGAGAATATTCATAGCAGCTTTATCCATAATTTGCAAATCCTGGAAAGAGCCCAGGCGTCCATGAGTGGATAAACAACTTGTGGTATATTCATGCAATGGAATACTTCTCAGCAGTAAAAGGAACGACTCACCCATACATGCAATAAGGTGGATGGATCGGAAAATCATCACACTGAGCAAAAGCGGCCTCTCACAAAAGATTTCAAACCATATGATTGCATTTATATGAAATTCCGGAACTCTAGAAGAAACTTACCTATGGTAGAAAAAATCAAAATAGTGATTGCTTTCGGAGGATGGGGTCAGGGATTGACCAAGAAGGGGCATGAGGGAATTTTCTGGAATAACAGAACTGTTCTATATCATGATAGGGGATTGCATGTGCATTTGTCAAAACTCAGAAAAGGCACACTTACGATCTGTGCATTTCATTATATGTAAGATTTATCTCAAAAGGGAAAACTATAAATAAATATTGAACTCTGGTTAATAATGTGCATGCTGAAGTATTTGAGGGAAGTGTACCGGTGTCTGCAATTTACTTTGAAATATATAAAAAGCAAGATGAATTCTTGGGTGGCTAGATGGGTGGATATGAGATAAAGCAAATACAGTGAAATCTTAAAGGTGGAATCCAGGTGGTGAGTGTTCACTGTAAAATTATTTCAACTTCTCTGCATGTTTGAAATTTTTCATAATAAAATATTAGGACAAAAAAGAACTCACATTTGTAGGAATCCTGAACTCATTCTACATGGTGGCCTTGGAAATATTGTACTGATCTTTCTGTGGAACATTTGGGCCATATGTACGCATTTTGACCCATTAATTCCTCTTTGGGTAATATAGCCCAAAGAACTGTAAAGTAAGGAAAAGAAACAGATTTTCTCTTCTCTATACTCATCAGAGAGCTGGGCCTAGAAAACGGACTAGTATGTACGGGTTAGGTGGATAAATCCATGAGTTTCTGGAGATACAGGAGAAGGATAATTTGTGAGAAAGATGCAACCACCTGAAGAGCAGATTCAGCCTCTTCATTCTCTGCCTTCTGCCTGTAGGTCAGATGAGACTGACCAAGTAGCCAGATGTGTTTTAAACAGATCACTCAGCATTGTTCTACCACAAACAGCTCCTATTTGTTGACTGTCTACTACCTCCAGGCCCTTGATGTTCACCATCTGATGCTCTCAACAATCCTACAAAGTAAGGATCACCATCCTCACCTACAGATAAAGAGAGTGAGGCTCAGGGAGGGTGAGTGGTTTGTCGAAGTCTATGCACCTAATGAGAGTTTGAATCAAGTCTGTCCAATTCACAGCTTACCCTCTTTCCACTCTGTCAAGCTGTGTTTGAAGAATTCAAATGATTTTGGCCTAACTAGGATTGCTCCTAAAGGAACCAGAGATGTCTGTCATCCTGAAACAAAACAGTAGACAGTGAAAGACTGAATGGTACATCTTCTCGGCTCTCGGGCAAGGTGTCTGATGGAAGCTCCACACTTTATAGGTTCAGGGGTCATCGCAGGATCCTGTCGGAATAAGTCCATAGGGGGAACAGGGAGGCAGCCTCCGCTGGCTGACTCACCGATACCATGATTCCATGCTCACTTTCCAGGTCAAACTGTGCCAATCTGAGGCCTAAGCTCAAACTGCCTTCAACTCTTCTCACTTGTGTCTTTCGCCAGCTCAGCAAAGAGGAACTAGGAGAGAGGAGAGAGGCACAGGCTGATGCTCTATCACGCCTCCCTCTGAGAACATCATTCTGTTTGTGAGCGCCTCTCCAGCCCTCCTCCTAGCCTGTTTCCTGATTAGCACCCCTCTCCCCACCCTAGCTCCAGCCCCACACACAGACACACACATGTGTATACACACTCACACAGTGCCACTCTCCCCACAACTGTTTTACAGACAAGAAACTGGAGCGCAAGCCAACTTACTGTTTATTCAATGTCAGCCATGAAGGGCCTACAGAGACCATATTTGGCTCCTAGGAAAGCATCATATAAAAACAAAGGATAAATAAAAACACACGTCCACACAAAAATCTAGGCACGAATGTTCAGATAGCATTACCCGTAACAGCCCGAAAGCAGAAACAACTGAAGCATCCATCAACTGATGAATGGATTAAAAAAATGGTCTATCCATACAATGGAATATTATTCAGCCATAAAAAAGAATAAAGTCCTGATACATGCTACAACATGGATAAACCTTGAAAACATTATGCTCAGTGAAAGAAGCTCAACACAAAAAGCCACATATTGTACGAATCCATTTACAGGAAATGTCCAGAGTAGCAAGCTCATAGAGACAGAAAGCAGATTTGCGGTTGCCTAGTGAAAGGAGTGGAGTATTACTGCAAAAGGGTGTGGGGTTTCTTTTTGAGGTGATGAAAATGTTCTAAAATTAGCTGTGGTGATGGCTGTGCAACTATTCGAATATAGTAAAAACCATTGAATTGTACAGTTAAACAGATTAATTGTATAGTATGTGAATTATATCACAATAAAGCTGTTACTCAAATTAATAAACAAATGATGAAGTTTCCTAGACTTCTAAGGAGACTGCACAGCTACCTGCAATCTCTAGCACATTTCACTTTAAGAAGCCTCAAGAGAGTCAAGAAAAAGGGGGCGGAGAAAAATGGCGGGTGAGCTGACCCAGGATTCTCTCCCCTCCAAAATACAACAAAAGATTGGAAGAACTGAATTTCAGAGAATAAACATAATGCCAGCTCGTTAGAGACCTACAATACCAAGAAGGCGGAGATCATAACCTTGCTTACACCCTCGGAGGCACTGGAACGGTAGGAGAGAACATGGCTCCCTCCCCTAGAGTCTGCAGATCGCTGCGGCGCGGGTCGGGGAAGGAGCGGGGGAGGGGCCGCGCCACCGGGGCATCATCCGGGACTCCTGCTGCTGATTCAGTGGAGACCCGCTGACGGGGGGAAAGCTTCCATCCGCGGGGACCCTATAAATCAAGGGCCTTGGGAGACCAGAGAACAGAACTGATCTGAACCCAGACCAGCGTGTGTGAGTAACAGCCTCTCCCCTCTGGCAAAGCCAGTGGGCGCAGCCATCTTGCCCCATGGCGGAGAGCTCAAAACACGCGGCTCTTGACCCCCATCTAGTGGCGACAGGCTGTAACTGCAACTGAATTTTACCACCATGCGGAAAAAATACTCCTCTACCATCCAGCAATTTATAAAAGCCCCAGACCAGAAGGAAAACAATAAAAACATAGAATTAAGTCCTGAGGACTTGGAATTAGGTAAACTAAGTGATAATGAGTTCAGAGCAGCTATAATAAAAAAACTCAATGAGGTAGAGAGAAAGATAGAGAAACAAGCCGAGTTCTGGAGTTACTTCACAAAAGAGATTGAAATCATAAAGAAGAGTCAAACAGAATTACTTGAGATGAAAAACACAATGGACCAAATAAAACAGAATACAGATTCCCTGAATGCCCGTGTAGACAACATAGAGGAGCAAATTAGCATAATCGAAGATAGACAGGCTGAATGGCTCCAGACAGAGGAAAAAAGAGAACTAAGAATTTAAAAAAATAAGGAAAATCTCCGAGAGATAATGGATTCAATGAGGAGTAAAAACATAAGGATCATAGGAATTCCTGAGAATATGGAAAAGGAAAATGGAGCAGAAAGTGTGCTTAACAAAATTATTGAAGAGAACTTCCCAAATCTAGGGATCGACGGAGAAATGTGTGTAGAGGAGAGTTTTAGATCTCCTAGATTTGCAAATGTAAAAAGAGCTACCCCAAGGCACATAGTAGTAAAGTTGGCAAAAAGGAATGATAAGGAAAGAATACTCAGGGAAGTAAGGGAAAAAAAAGAGAATAACCTATAAAGGAGCCCCTATCAGACTGTCAGTGGATTTCTCTACAGAAACCCTACAAGCTAGGAGAGAATGGAGTGATATATTCAAAGCTTTAAAGGATAAAAATCTTCAGCCAAGAATACTCTATCCAGCAAGAATTTCCTTCAGATATGAGGGAGAAATTAAATCTTTTCCAGACAAACAAAAGTTAAGGGAATTTGTAACTAAAAGCCCTCCATTACAAGAAATCCTCAAGAAGGCTCTCATACCTGAAAAAAGAAAAAAGGGAGAAAGGGGACACAATCCACAGACTAGGGAGACCGATGGATAGAACCAGAACAGGATAGCAAATGTTCAATTATAGCATTAGGGTAAAGGTAAGGAAACTACCAAAACAAGGACGATCTTAGCACTCTAACTACCAATTAATAAGATGAGTTGGAATAAAAAATGAAAATAATTATTTAGGAGGGGAAGAGCAAAGGGTCTAAATCAGTATTGGTCAAGTAAGTAAGAGACCACCAGAGAATAGACTATATTATACACGAGATTCTAAATACAAACTTCAAGGTAGACACTAAAATAAAGTACAGAACAGAGTCACAAATCATAAATAAGGAAAAATCTAAGAAACCCAGCATAAGAAATTGCAGTATTAAATGGGTAGTCTAAAGCAAACAGGAAAAGAAACGCAGGAAAACAAGATAATGAGTGACAGATTAACAGCACTAAGTCCACATGCATCAATAATCAGTCTCAATGTGGACGGATTGAACTCTCCAATAAAAAGACACAGAGTGGCAAAATGGATTAAAGAACAAGATCCAACAATTTGTTGCCTCCAGGAAACACACCTCAGCCCCAAGGACAAACACAGACTCAGGGTGAAGGGGTGGAGGACAATACTTCAAGCAAATAGCAAGGAAAAAAAGGCAGGTGTTGCAATTCTCATATCAGACCAAGTGGATTTCAAAATAAGACAGGTAAAGAGAGACACAGAGGGACAACATACAATGATCAAAGGGACACTTCATCAAGAAGAAATAACGCTTATAAATATCTATGCACCCAACACAGGAGCACCAAGATTCATAAAGCAACTATTAACAGACCTAAAGGAAGATGTTAAAAACAACACAATAATCGTAGGGGACCTCAACACCCCACTCACATCAATGGACACATCATCCAGACAGAAAATCAACAAGGAAATAGTGGAGCTGAATGAAAAACTAAAACAATTGGACTTAATAGACATATATAGATCACTCCACCCTGAAAGAGCTGAATACACATTCTTCTCAAGTGCACATGGAACATTCTCTAGGATAGACCATATGTTGGGAAACAAGGCAAGCCTCTACAAATTTTAAAAAATTGAAATAATAACAAGCATCTTCTCAGATCATAGTGCTATAAGGCTAGAAATTAATTACAAGAAAAAAGATGAGAAAGGCACAAAGATGTGGAGACTAAACAAAACACTACTGAACAAGCAATGGATCATTGAAGAAATTAAAGAAGAAATAAAAAAATACCTGGAAACAAATGAAAATGATAGCATGCCATGCCAACTCATATGGGATACAGCAAAAGCTGTATTAAGAGGAAAATTCATCACAATACAGGCACATCTTAACAAACAAGAAAAATCCCAAATAAGCAACCTTAAAGCACACCTAACTGAACTAGAGAAAAAAGAACAAATGAAGCCCAAAGTCAGCAGAAGGAGAGAAATAATAAAAATCAGAGCAGAAATAAATACTATTGAAACGAAAAAGGCAGTAGAAAGGATCAATGAGACAAAGAGCTGGTTTTCTGAGACGATAAATAAAATTGACAAACCACTAGCCAGACTTACAAAGAAAAAAAGGGAGAAAGCTCAAATAAACAAAATCAGAAATGAGCGAGGAGAAATAACAACAGACTCTGCAGAAATACAACAGATTATAAGAGAATACTACAAAAAACTATATGCCAACAGAATGGATAACCTAGAGGAAATGGATAAATTCTTGGACTCCTACAATCTCCCAAAGCTCACTCAAGAAGAGGCAGACAATTTGAACAGACCAATCACAAGGAAAGAGATTGAAACAGCAATCAAAAACATCCCAAAGAATAAAACCCCAGGACCAGATGGCTTTCCTGGGGAATTCTACAAAACTTTCAGAGAGGATTTAATACCTATCCTTTTTAAGCTATTCCAAAAAATTAGGGAAGATGGAACACTTCCTAACACATTCTGTGAGGCCAACATCATGCTGATACCAAAACCTGACAAGGACACCATGAGAAAAGAGAACTACAGGCCAATATCACTGATGAACATAGATGCAAAAATTCTAAACAAAATTTTGGCAACCCAAATTCAGCAATCCATCAAAAGAATCATACATCATGATCAGGTGGGATTCATACCAGGGACACAGGGATGGTTCAACATCCGCAAATCAATCAACGTGATACACCACATCAAGAAACTGAGGAATAAAAACCACATGATCATCTCAATAGATACAGAGAAGGCATTTGACAAGATTCAACAGCCATTTATGATAAAAACTCTGAACAAAATGGGGATAGAAGGGAACTATCTCAACATAATAAAGGCCGTATATGACAAACTCCCAGCCAACATCATACTCAATGGGCAAAACCTGAACACCATCCCCCTGAAAACAGGAACGAGACAAGGATGCCCTCTATCACCACTCTTATTTAACATAGTACTGGAGGTCCTGGCCAGAGCAACCAGGCAAGAAAAAGGAATAAAAGGAATCCAAATAGGGAGGGAAGAAGTGAAACTCTTGCTGTTTGCAGAACACATGATCTTATATATAGAAAACCCCAAAGAATCCATTGGAAAACTGTTAGAAGTAATCAACAACTACAGCAAAGTTGCAGGGTATAAAATCAATTTGCATAAATCAGTAGCATTTCTATACTCCAGTAATGAACCAACAGAAAAAGAACTCAAGAATACAATACCATTCACAATTGCAACAAAAAGAATAAAATACCTTGGGGTAAATTTAACTAAGGAAGTGAAGGACCTATATAATGAAAATTACAAGGCCTTTCTGAGAGAATTGGATGACGACATAAGGAGATGGAAAGACATTCCATGTACATGGATTGGAAGAATAAACATAGTTAAAATGTCCGTTCTACCTAAAGCAATCTACAGATTCAACGCCATCCCAATCAGAATCCCAATGACATTCTTTACAGAATTAGAACAAAGAATCCTAAAATTCATATGGGGCAACAAAAGACCCCGAATTGCTAAAGCAATCCTGAGAAAAAAGAACAAAACGGGAGGCATCACAATCCCTGACTTCAAAACATACTACAAAGCTACAGTAATCAAAACAGCATGGTACTGGTACAAAAGCAGGTGCACAGATCAATGGAACAGAATTGAAAGCCCAGAAATAAAACCACACATCTATGGACAGCTTATCTTTGACAAAGGAGCTGAGGGCATACAATGGAGAAAAGAAAGTCTCTTCAACAAATGGTGCTGGGAAAACTGGAAAGCCACATGTAAAAGAATGAAAATTGACCATTCTTTTTCACCATTCACCAAAATAAACTCAAAATGGATCAAAGACCTAAAGGTGAGACCTGAAACCATAAGGCTTCTGGAAGAAAACGTAGGCAGTACACTCTTTGACATCAGTATTAAAAGGATCTTTTCAGACACCATGCCTTCTCAGAGAAGGGAAACAATAGAAAGAATAAACAAATGGGACTTCATTAGATTAAAGAGCTTCTTCAAGGCAAATGAAAACAGGATTGAAACAAAAAAACAACCCACTAACTGGGAAAAAATATTTGCAAGTCATATATATGACTAAGGCTTAATATCCATAATATATAAAGAACTCTCGCAGCTCAACAACAAAATATCAAACAACCCAATCAAAAAATGGGCTGGAGACATGAACAGACATTTCTCCAAAGAAGATATACTGATGGCCAATAGGCACATGAAAAGATGCTCATCATCGCTGATCATCAGGGAAATGCAAATCAAAACTACACTAAGATATCACCTTACACCCATTAGAATGACAAAAATATCTAAAACTAATAGCAACAAATGTTGGAGAGGTTGCGGAGAAAAAGGAACCCTCATACACTGCTGGTGGGAATGCAAACTGGTGCAGCCACTATGGAAAACAGTATGGAGATTCCTCAAAAAATTAAAAATAGAACTACCATATGATCCAGCCATCCCACTACTGGGTATCTATCCAAAGAGCTTGAAGTCAGCAATCCCAAAAGTCCTATGCACCCCAATGTTTATTGCAGCACTGTTTACAATAGCCAAGATGTGGAAGCAACCTAAGTGCCCATCAACAGATGAATGGATAAAGAAGATGTGGTACATATATACAATGGAATACTACTCAGCTGCAAAACAACAAAATCATTCCATTTGCAATAACATGGATGGACCTTGAGAGAATTATGTTAAGTGAAATAAGCCAGCGAGAGAAGGACAATCTGTGTATGACTCCACTCATATGAGGAATTTAAAATTATGGACTAAGAACAGTTTAGTGGGTACCAGGGGAAAGGTGGGGTGGGGGGTGGGCACAAAGGGTGAAGTGGTGCACCTACAACATGAATGACAAACATTAATGTACAACTGAAATTTCACAAGATTGTAACCTATCAATAACTCAATAAAAAATAAATAAATAAATAAATAAAAAAGAAGCCTCAAGAGGGCCGGCCCGATGGTGCAGTGGTTAAGTTCGCACGTTCCGCTTTGGCAGCTCGGGGTCTACCGGTTCAGATCCTGGGTGCAGACATGGCACTGCTCATCAAGCCATGCTGTGGCAGGCATCCCACATATAAAGTAGGGGAAGATGGGCATGGATGTTAGCTCAGGGTCAATCTTCCTTGGCAAAAAGAGGAGTATTGGCAGCAGCAGATGTTAGCTCAGGGCTAATCTTCCTCCAAAAAAAAAAAAAGAAGCCTCAAGAAACATAGAAGGCTAAAATACATGAAATTGACGATCTTTAGACAGTCTTGCGAGTGACACATAATAAAAACCCACAGAGGGCCCAGCTCAGGAAACACACTGACCTCAGGCACACAGAAGTGCCCAGCACAGGTGACAGGACCAGAGATAGGGGTACCAGACAGACCTGGGCCCCAGCCTGACTCTGTCCCCTCTGGTCATGAAACATGGGCAGGTCCCTAAAGTCAGAGCCTCATCTGCTAACTGCAGAGAAAAGTAATAGGGATGTGGTACCAATTAAATTAACCCCATGCACACAGTGTGCATTCGAAAAGGTGTCTGCTACTATGATACATATCGTACAATCCAAAGAGAAGACTTGGATTGTCAAAACTTGACCCACAAGAGGAAAGCAGCCACGTATTCTTTTAAGACACCTGTTTCAGCATTCGAAGCATCCACGGGGGAGATTCTCCAGGGCTCATCCCAAAAGTGGGAGGGTCTATCACCCTCTCGTACGAAACCCCAGAGCAGCAGAGTCCCGCTGGCAGATTTGCACAAGACGTCAGACAGCGTGCTACGTCAACACATGACACCAATCCACCACTCGTGAGGCCTTGCCTAAGACCTTGCCCTGCGTTGTCCCATGTGTTTAATCGTCAAGCATGCACTGAATCTGCACTAAACGCAAGGTGCTGGGCTGGATTCCACACAAGCTATAGAAAGGAGAAGTTGAGTCCCTGCTGTCAAGGGCTCATAGCACTTGCATGAGGTAGGTGAGGCTGTTATTTGCGTGTTCACTTTACAGACGAAGAAACTGAAGCCAAGAGAGGCTAAAAGGCCTGCCCAAGGTCTCATAGCTATTTTAGGTGCCAGCAACATTGAGACTAAGCCTAACGGGGCCTCAATGCCAGCCTCATGTTCCCTTCCACTGGCTCTGGTTCTCTCTTAAGACACCAGAGTGTGGGTTTAAGACTCTCAGTGGCACCACTAGCCTCACCAATAAGCATGCAGTGAGGACACTCATCGGGACCTGCTATGTAATTTGCAGGGACCAGTGAAAATGTTGGACTCTTTGTTCAAAAATCACCACTAAGAATTTCAAGATGGCGACAGCAGAGCATTAACTAAGCTCAGGGTTCTTCTAAGCACAGTTCCCTGTGTGACTTCACAGGTCACCCACTCCTGAAGCCAGCCCTGCCCCTAGTCCCTGTCACACAAATGCCCAGATAAACAGCACACACTTATGTCTGAGCAGCTCCGCTCTCAGGCTCAGACAAGAAGGGAATTCTCCTGCTGGGCTGTGAGCCTGCTCTGACCCCAGCACCCAGCTGCCCGCCTGCCCTGTGGACGTGTCTCTTGGGCCAGCTGACCCAGCATCCTTCAACATTCCTGATGTGGCAGATCTGCAATCCCTCGGCTGACACTGCAGTCGTCTTCCTGGCCTGGGAAACCCCGTCTCCCTCGCCAAGGTTCAAGAGCAGTGGTACACAGATCCGTTAACACTGCCCCCGGCCACGGAGAGGGGCTATCTTCTCAAAGCTGCAGTGCCCTTCAGCAGGGGCGTCAGAGCTTCGTTTGTCATACGCAGCTTTCTCCTCCCCTGGTTTGTAGTAGCCGTGGCTGCCTTGATCTCTCTTTCCATCCATCATGCAAGTCTTATTTTTTCTGAATAATAGGAACTTCAGACAAGCCAGAAGCTACCAGAATTTCAAGTATCAGAAAGATAATTTTGTATTAATTATCAGAGGCATCAGAGGCAGACAGAAGTGCATTAATCAATGAATTAGCCGTGAGACTTCATCAGGTCATGTTCCCTCTGTCGTGGGTTGAATCGTGTCCCTAAAAAAGGTGTGTTGAAAGTCCTAACCCCAGGACCTCAGAATGTGGTCTTATTTGGAGACAGGGTTGCTGCCGATGTAATTAAGATGAGGTCACACTGGAATAGAGTGGCCCTTGATCCAATACGACTACTGTCCCCATAAGAAGAGGAGAGACACGGTCACGCACACAGGGAGAAGGCCATGCAACAATGGAGGCAGAGATTGGAGTGATGTGTCTACAAGCCAAGGAACACCGAGGATCGCCAGAAAACTGCCAGAAGCCGGGAGAGAGTCCTAGAACAGACCGTACCTCACAGACCTCAGAAGGAACCAATCATGCAGACACCTTGTTTTCAGACTTCGAGCCTGCAGAACTAAATTGGGAGAGACTAAATTTCTGATTTTTTTCAGCCACCCAATATGTAGTAGTTTGTTACAGAAACCTAGCAAACCAATATACCCTCTCCATCTGAAACAGAATGTGGGTATTGAACTGGACAATCTCTGGAGTCCCTTCCATCTCTACGTTTCTGTCATGCTGACCTCGATCACATTCCCACCTTCTCCACAGAAATAAAATCTCTCCAGCCAAATTCAGTTCTTTCTGTTGTTCCTTCATTTGGGGAGATATCTGGACCCTGGAAATCTGGGATAACATTCTCAGAAAGTTCTCTATTTGTCAACAGCCCTCTTAAATATTCCTTCAGTCATTCAGCAAAATATCATTGTGTGCCAACTTTGCGTCAGGTCCTACCAGGAAGTGGGCCCATGTGAAAAGAAACTGGGGTCTCCTGTCTATTGCCAGCACCAACTTGCCACCTTGGAAAAGTGTCTACCAGGCCCGACGAAGACTTCAAATGACAGCATCCCCGAATGGCATCTGACTGCAGCCTCCTGAGAGGCCAGAACCACGCAGCTGAGCCAGTCCTGAAGGCCTGACCACAGACACCAGGAGATGTGACAAGTGGTTGTCTTTGTTTTAAGCCAATACGTTCTGAGGTTATCTATTACATAGCCTTGGATAACAATACATTCTTCAATAAATAGATGAGGACAACGAAAGGAAAGTACGAGGGGTTAGGAGGGAGAGATAAAGGAGTAATAATGGGGTCACCTCCAATAATCACAGGGCTTTCTTTATCCTGTTGGAGCTTGTGACAATTACAGTGCCCAGGGCTGAATGCCTTTTGTCAGTTTGGGTGAATTCTCAGTTATTAACTCTTCAAATATTGCTTCTGCCCCATTTTTTCTCCTCTCCTTTTGTGACTCCAGTTACACGCACATTAGATCTTTCCACTATATTCCATAATTCTCAAACTCTTTTCTGTATTTTCCATCCTTTTATTTCTCTGTGCTTCTGTCTAGATTCTTTTCTTTTTTTAGGAAGATTAGCCCTGAGCTAACATCTGCTGCCAATCCTCCTCTTTTTGCTGAGGAAGACTGGCCCTGAGTTAACATCCATGACCATCTTCCTCTACTTTATATGTGGGACGCCTGCCACAGCATGGCTTGCCAAGTGGTGCCATGTCTGCACCTGGGATCCGAACCAGTGAACCCCAGGCCACCGAAGCAGAACGTGTGAACTTAACCACTGTGCCACCAGGCCGGCCCCTCTTTTCTTTTCTTTTTTGAGGAAGATTAGCCCTGAGCTAACATCCGCTGCCAATCCTCTTCTTTTTGCTGAGGAAGATTGTGCCTGAGCTAACATCTGTGCCCATCTTCCTCCATTGGACCCTATTTTCTTCTTATATGCCTTCCAGTTACAAAAACTTCTCAGCATTATAAGATATGAGATTCTAGATTTAAAAAAAAGGGGAGGGCCAGCCTGGTGGCGCAGTGGTTAAGTTTATACATTCCACTTCGGTGGCCCAGGGTTTGTTGGTTCGGATCCCGGATGCAGACCCACACACTGCTTGTCAAGCCATGCTGTGGCAGGCGTCCCACATATAAAGTGGAGGAAGATGGGCACGGATGTTAGCTCAGGGCCAGTCTTCCTCAGCAGAAAGAGAAGGATTGGCAGCAGTTAGCTCAGGGCTAATCTTCTTAAAAAAAAAAAAAGTTGTTTTGTTGGTGAGTGTGGGAATAAATTATTGTTAGGTACACAGAAAACTGAGTCAACAATCGAACGAAACAGGAGGCAATACTTCAGGAAAAATGTAAGGTTATACAAGAGAGGAAACTGTATAGTCAGTTATGAAGAATATTACCTGATCATAATACTGTTAAAATTGATTTATCCAAAAATTAAATATATCTTGAAGATGAGGAGGAGGGAATGAGAGAAGATGCATAAGGAAACTAAATTCTGACCTTCATTAGTAGGAAGGCAATAAATAAGTCTAAAAGGAAAAAAAAAAGTCAAGCAAAAGTACCAAAAATACATAATTTGGAGATCTGGAGGAAAATTTCAGTACAGTTAAAAGAGTTGAAAGGATGAGGCAAAGGACGGCTATTTTTGTTAGGAGTGCTATAACCATTTGACTTTTAAGCTATGTGCGTGTATTACTTCAATAAAACAAAGAGGGGAAAGTCTTTATTGTGTAACTGTTAAATTAGCAAATATTGAAAAGTCGTCGCATGGAACTGTGGTAGAGCTAGAACGCTTAAAAGTCCCGCTAACAATGGAAATCTGTGCAAGCCTTGTGGTTTCATTTACAAAGCATTTCAAGAGCCATTAAAATGTTTGTACCTTTTGGACCCAATTTTCTCACTGTGGAGCAGGGACTGACCAACTACAACCCCAGGCCAAATTCAGCCCATCGCTCGTTTTTGTTTGGTCCACAAGTAAGAATGGTGTGTACATTTTACAACCGTGGAAAAAAAAGAAGAATATTTTGTGATACATGAAAATGATCAGTTCAGCCTCCAGACACAGAGCGTGGCCCTCACACGTGGCCCGCTCGTCTGCATGCCGTCTGTGGCTGCTTTCTCACGACAACGGCAGAGCTGAGTAGCTGCGACAGAGACTCTTATGGGTTGACTTGTGTCCTGTCCAAATTCATGTGTTGAAGCCCTAGCCCCCAGGACCTCAGAATGTGACTGTATTTGGAGATGGGGTCTTTAAAAAGGTAAGCAAGGTAAAATGAGGTCATGTGGGGGGCCCTGATCCAATATGACTAGTGTCCTTATAAGAAGAGGGGATCAGGACACAGTGAGGACACAGGAGAAGACACAGCCATTTACAAGCCAAGGGGACAGACCTTAGAAGAAACCAAGCCTGCTGACACCTTGATCTCAGATTTCCAGCCTCCGAGCTGTGAGAGAATACATTTCTGTCATGTGAGCCCCCGTGCCTGTGGCATTTTGCTGTGGCAGCCCTCACTAGCTAACACAGAGACTGTATGTCTGGCAATGCCACACATACTTACTATCTGATGCTTTACAGAAAAAGCCTACGCCCCGGGTTCAGAGTGAGGCAGTGTCCTTCAGTGGGGCCAGCCCACATCCCAGCTCCTCCACTGACAGGCTGTGTGATCTTGCGCAAGTCACCCAACCTGTCTGTGACTCAGTTTTCTCTTCTGTCAAGTAAAGATATGAGTAGCACCCACTTCGTGGGGCTGATGTGGAGATTCTGGGAGTGAACAAGTCTACGTGAGAGCAGCACTTGGGATGTGTGGCTGCCACTGTCCCTGTGGATTTCCCAATACAAGAAATGGGGCCACGCACAAAAGCTGGCACAGTGCTACCTGAGGCCGCGTCCTGCCACCAGGGCATCCCCACTCACAGCCCTGGCCACCACAGCGACCTGGAGCTGGTCCATGGACACACCACAGCCAGCTCTGCTCTGCTGTGACCTCCACATTCCTAAAAGTCACCATGCCCTGCACACAGGGCTGGGGGGAAATGCAGTTGGGAGCTTCATCAGTGACACATTGAAAAAGGAAGATCTGGGGCGGGCCCAGTGGCACAGCGGTTAAGTGCGCACGTTCCGTTTCGGCGGCCCAGGGTTCACCAGTTCGGATCCTGGGTGTGCATATGGCGCTGCTTGGCAAGCCATGCTGTGGTAGGCATCCCACGTATAAAGTGGAGGAAGATGGGCACAGATGTTAGCTCAGGGCCAGTCTTCCTCAGCAAAAAAAGAGGAGGATTGGCAGCAGATATTAGCTCAGGGCTAATGTTCATTAAAAAAAAAAAGGGGGGGGGGAAGATAGAGACCCAATGGAAATGGTATATAGTTTCACTCATGTTAAATACATAAGAAATAAGTCAATACTACAATAAATACGGCACTCTGCCTTAAAAACAGGCCTGAGGTTTGCTGGAGGATGTGGGTGTTGAGGGCTACAGATTGTGAGCTGTGAAGTAGAGGAAGGAGGGAGATGTGGAATGGAGGGGGAGGGGGTGACACCAGATGTGGTGGGTGTGGCTCTAACACACTCAAGGCAAACTGAGGTGCTGGGAGACGTGACAGGTGTGTGTGTGGTGTGCGTGCGCCTCTGTGCTTGTATTCCTGGGCTTGGATCAGCAGGGTGCAGTTCTCTGCGATCACCCACTGTTCCTCAGGACAAAATCACGCAGAAGCAAACATGAAATTTGAAATTCATGTCATGTTCAACTTGTTCCCTAATCTATCAATCACATTGAGACAAATTCACATTTCAAGGCGAGCAGTGTGTGTAGCAGAACTGCGTGTAGTCCATCCCTCGAGGATTCCTAGACATATGTGGCGAAGGGGAAATTTCTAGGAGGTGGAGTCAGCAGGCGGGGACTTAGAGCCCCCACCCATGCCCTGATTTGGACATCAGGGGCCATGTGGCTAACATGGCCTCAAAACCGCAAGGGGCCACAGCAGGGCCACACAGCAGCAGCTCCAGCCAGCTGGCCCCAGCACAGGCTGGCACTAAAGCTCTCCCCTGGCTGTGCACTCAGCATGCTGAGCACCATGACCCACACCAGGTGCTCAGTCTGCTGTTTACCAAGCCTCGCCACCCACATCGCATCTCCTGACAGCCTCATGGGAACAAAGGGCAGGCATTAGTAAGCCCCATTTGGCAGAGATGGAAAATGAGGCTCAGGGAAATTGATGAGTCACCCAAAGACACAGAGCCGGTGAGCGGAAGGGAGACTGTCCTCGTCACCAGGCACTAGGGGAAACGCCAGGGTGCTGGGCACAGGCCTGTGTCCAGAGGCAAAGGCTGCAGTGGCCCCCTTGCTACAAGAGAAAAGGTGCAGGACACCCAGGTGATCCGAAAGGCACCTGCTTCAGCTGAGCTCAACTCCTGTTCTGACAGCCATTTCTTCTTTCAACAGAAAGCACAAGTCTCCATCAGCACCGCAATCTTTAAAAATTTTACCCAACAAGGTTGAGGAATGTTCTAGCACAGCCAGCACATTAACCCCTTTTTAGCAGGATGTCAGCACTTAGTTTCAATCACGAGTCATAAGCCCATAAAGAAGACAGCAAGCAGGTCGCAAGATGTTTTTAGGAGCTTGGCATTGCTTCTGTGGCAGGCAGTCATTTCTATTATTAAAATATACCGACTCCCCAAACCCTCACTTCTGCCCTCAACTCTCCGGCCATAAACTGGTTCTCAGGCCGGGTGTGCCCGCCCGGGGCCTCCGTCTGAACAGGGAAATCAGGCGCTCACAATGTAGTCATGCTAACATTTAACAGACACGCCGGCTGCTCCCCTGTGCCTGATCGCTCCCTAATCCTGCCAGACAAGGCCAGCCCCAGGAAAGCCAGTCTGCAATGAGATCCTCCACGGCTACTTCTCCTTTGGTGCATAAAGGCCACATGGAGCCAATGGTCGGTCGACAGCCCCCCATGGCCTTGGGGAACGAGCCTGCTCTTCTGACTATGCGTCAGAGACCCGAGCATCTAACACCACCTGGGCCAGTGGACGTTAACACTTAGCCCTTTATACCTGCCCCGAACACTCACAGACACCTGGGCACACATGCACACCCGCCCGCGAGCATACACACATACACAATCAAAGAACCTTGGAAGCAAAGCCTGCTCTGCCTTTTTCAGGAAAGGCAGAGATGCATCAATAACCAGATTCCAACATCGCCTGCTTGGGGTATACAACGCGGTCATGTTCCTCTTGCATTCCAGATTATCTCCTCTCTCTCAAAGATATCTCCACATCCTCCTTCCCTAATAACTCCAAGACACCCCCAACCCCAGTGAATGCTTTCTCTGACATCATCCCAGGGCCTATTGTTGTGGCCACTGCCACAGGGTGTCACTGTTGAGAAAAGGTGACCCAGCTGGCCTGGCACAGGCCCCCTAGTTCACCACCAGTGGCCTGAGGTGGCCTGAGCCACTTCATTCTAGGCCCTGCTGAGCCCTCCTGTTTCTCCCTGAGCTCTCCTGCTCCTCTCTGCCTGGGGCCTGGACCTCAATGCCAAGCCCCTTGGTTACAGAGCGCTGCAGGCTGACCACTCTTCCCAGGGGATTCCCACATTGGGCCCAGTCTGTGTTCAGCACCACCCTCCTGGGCCGGCCCGGTGGCCAAGTGGTTGAGTTCGAGCGCTCTGCTTCGGCAGCCCGGGGTTTCATTGGTTTGGATCCTGGGCGCAGACATGGCACCGCTCGTCAGGCCATGCTGAGGCAGCATCCCACATGCCACAACTAGAAGGACCCATAACTAAAATGTACAACTATGTACTGGGAGGATTTGGGGAGAAAAAGCAGAAAAAAAAAACAAAAAAGAAGATTGGCAACAGTTGTTAGCTCAGATGCCAATCTTTAAAAAAAAAAAAAAAGGGATGAGTCACAGCTAGTTAAGTGTCAGGGTGTCTAGTTAAGTCCAGACTGGAAGCAATGACTTCAGCAACTAAGCACTGAGAGGATTAAGAAAAAAAGGGGGGCTGGCCCTGGTGGCCGAGTGGTTGTTTGCGCACTCCACTTTGGTGGCCCAGGTTTTCGCCGGTTTGACTCCTGGGTGCGGACATGGCACCACTCATCAAGCCATGCTGAGGCAGCATCCCACATGCCACAACTAGAAGGACCCACAACTAAAAATATACAACTACGTACCAGGGGGCTTTGGGAGAAAAAGGAAAAATAAAATCTTTAAAAAATGAAAAGAACCACCCTCCCAACCTCCCCAGCTGGGGCCAGGGACTGAGGCAAATCTCCATCTCTCGGTTTCAAAGCTCCCTACCTGCACCCTCAATTTCCTGTGCAAGGATAAATGATATTTCTTTCAGGGGAAAACCACTGTCATCCTATATAAAGTTTTGAGAACATATCAATCACAGCTGTGTGGTTGAAGGCGTATTTTCTCATGAATCTTTGTAATTGCCGTGAGAATCTTGCACTCCAGCTGGACTCCAGCTCATACCTGTTAGAGGTGTGCTTAGATCTTGTTCATGTGCCATCAAAAAGATCTCCAAGGAGAATGGAGATCTGGACTGAGCCTGCATGATCTGGGGAGAAGCCACTGCCTTCCTGGAGCCTCACAGGTCTGAAGTCAGAGCCACAGACTGGCTGTGCCTATTTGCTGGGCTAGACATATATATGTTCACACACAAACACCCCAGTGTGTGCGCATGCATACATACGTACATACCAGTGTATATTTACACACACATGCATATGCCAGTATGTGCATACACGCCTGTGTGTGCATTTGTACTGGTATCATGTGTGTATATATATTGTGTATGCTTTAGAGATATACATTGGTTTTTATCTATTTATATACTGGTATATACGTGTGTGTATGTTAGTGTGCATGTATGTGTGTATATTCATACCGGTGTGTATATGTATATTGGTGTGTATGCATGAGTACATATTGGTATGTATACGTGTGTGTACATATATTTACTAGAATGTATGGTATGTGCATGCTGGTATACATTTATGAATGCATTTACTGGCACACGCATACACAGAATGCTTTGGGTGGACCACACATCCTCTAGTTTCCAGTCCCCACCCCTCCCTTTTGCCCTACACTTAGTCCCTTCTCTGAACTAAATTTGTCCATCAGGGTAGAGGGCTCTGAACTAGCAGCGCCACCTCCTGGTTACTTTGGTATTTCTGGCAGAACCTGATTGGCTGCCCAGCACTCGGAGAGGAAGAGGAATCTGAGGGGAGACCCCAGGGGCCAGGATGCTCTGAAGGAGGCCCCCAGGATCACAGGGTCCTCAGATGACCCCAGAAGTCCATTTGCAATTCTAGAGATTGATTCAAAGAATTGGAACCCTCAAGACATCAGTGAGCTCAGGCGAGTTGGGAAGGCTCACAGCCGAAGGAGACTGGGTGACCCTGGGCAGGCCGGGAGTCTACACTGGAGAAGGCAGGATGAGAACGCGCCAGGCCCTGGCCTTGCATTTCTGCGGCTTGTGGGGTGGGCCAGCCCCAATCTCATGCTCAGCCGCACACCTCAGCCAGTGGCCAGGCCTCTGAACTGGATGATAGCCCAGGCGGAGGGAGAGTTTCCCTTGCAGGGTGGAGGGGTGGTGCGAGTGGTAATCTGGGCAGAGGGGAGATTCCAGAGGGTCCCAGAGCTGAGATCCTGGCAGTTCAGCGGAGTGAGCTGGCCCCAGGGGGACCCTGGAGTGGAGGAGAGTTTTAGAAGAATCAAGCCAGGGAACTAGCCCCTTAGGATGTGGAAAATGGCTGCCAAGGTGGCTGCCTGGAGCAGGTGGGCTGCTCATGGGAGCAGAGCTGGAGAGGGGCCAGAGGCCCGGGGTCCACCAGCTGTCCCCAGGAGGAGCTCCTCAGCAGTACCCACAGGCGGTCAGTGAGCCAGGTCTCCACCTCGCCAGGCCACCTCATTCCCATCATGGCCAGCTCGGACTGTTATGAAGGCCTTCCTCACCTCAAGCCAGCGTCTCCTTTCTTACGGTGTTCTCGTTCTGCCTTTGGGATTCGTCCCAGGTGAGCCCACACGTCTCCAAGAAGACAAGCCACATCTACTGAACACAGCCTGCATCTGCTGAATGGTGAGGCCAGCCTCCCATTCTCCCCGCCTCTTCCCAGCCGGGCTGCTGGGAGCCCGAGCCTGGGTCCCACACTCCGCTGCTCTGGGTCTCCGTCCCTCACCTGTAAAACAAAGAGGTCGGACTGGACAGCTTCAAAAAGCTTTAACACTGCACTGTTCTCTGAAAGCTCAAAAGCCACCTAGCTGAGAGTCTGGTAAAATAAAAGGAAATTGATTAATAAGTAAATATGTGATCTAACTATATAAAGGTATAGATAGGCATAGAATAAATACAGATGTAAATGCGCATATACACATCTGTGTGTGTTTATCCACACACACACACAGATTCACTGAGAAGGCCTGGGAGCAGTGACCCCAGCAGCCATGAGCACACTTGGCACCCAGATATTGACTTTACATTCCACTCTGCACTAAGGGGACTGGGGCTCCTTGGGGAACTGGCTGATTCCAGGACTGGCGGAGAAAGCACAAAAGGAACGTAGGATACCTTATTGTACCAGAAAACAGGGAGTGCTCCAGAACGAGGGGACATGTCAAAAGGACACAGAAACCAGCTTCCAGGGGCTCCCCATCGGCCAAATCTGAGATAATTTGATCATCAAATAAATAACAGTAATGGATTAGAACCCAGTGAGGAAATAGGAAACCAGGAGTCCATACTGACGTCAATGAATAAATTGCAAGTATGTGGAGGAACAGGACATTCACATAGCTTCAACATGCCACCCCACAAAATACGTATTAGTTGCAAAGGAAAAGAGAGTAACTCCCCAGGGGAGAGGCCTGGCAGACACCATGCAACCAAATGATCAAAGTGAGCATCATCATTAGCGGGGCTAACTGAGATCACGTGCCGCTTCAGTAGCACTTCTGGAATATTCCTGTCAAAGATATTTAACCTGAATCTAAGTACAAGGGAACAGCAGACCCACCCAAATGGAGGGACAGTTTACAGAATAGCTGGCCACTAGTCGAAAGTGTCAAAGTCAGGACAGTCAAGCAAAGACTGAGGAGCTGTTCCAGACTGAAGGAGACTAAGGAGACGCGACTGCCAAGCCACCTGCAAATGTGACCTGGACCCGTTCACTATACAGGGGTCACTGGGTCAGCTGCTGAGACTGAACAGCAGGGACACATTGTGTCAACTTCCCGAGTGGGAGAGATGGTCATGTTATGACCGAATAGGAGAAAGTCCCTGTTTGCAGGAAATACACGGAATTATTCAGGGCAATGGAGCGTCAGGTCAACAACTTACCCTCAAATCATTCCAGAAAAAATATGTAATTTATGCTGAAGCTTTTCTGTACGTCTGAGACTGTTTTAAATTTTTTAAAAATTACTTGCACACCCACAAAACTACCTCTGGCAAATTGCTGAGAAGAGAAGAGCAGGGCTCTAGCCCTTCCACTGAGGAATTCGAAGCAGGAAAATCTCTAACTGCATGTACCCAGCACAAGAATCTGGCCCGTGGAGTGGCTTCTCTCAAATCCTGACAGGACAGACTTCAGGAAAACAGGACACTGGCGCACCTGGCAGGCCAGCCCGACAAGTGTCACCCAGGGTCACGCCTGCTTTTACCGACCGAGCCCTCGCTGTGTCAGGGGGATTTGGAGTCAAACAGGCCCAGGATTGAATCTCGGCTCACGGAAGCTGTATGATCTTGGGCAAGTCACTTAAACTTTCTGAGCCTCAGCTTTGTGCTGTGTAAAATAAGGACAATAACGTCCACCTTGCTGGGTCGTGGTCTGGATTAGAGAGAGTAATGCAGAATGCTGGGTACAGTGATGGCTTCCAGACCTTGAACTTTTGACCGGCTGCCTCAGAATCCCCTGGGAACCTTTTTATCAGACCCCTGGAGATTCTGACCGAGCTCACCTGTTCAGTTTCAGTTCTACTTGCTTCACCTCTCCCACTTTATGCCTAGGCCAGACCAAAATACCTAGAATTTTCCAAATGCACTGTAGTATTTCTTACTACCAGGCCCTTGTACACTCAGTTCACCCATCCAGAATGCCCTTCCCCTTTGTCTGACTGGAAAATTCCTACTCAGCCTTCAAGACCCCGCTGAAATGTATCCTCATTTGTGAAGACTTTCCTGACCCCTACTTCCCAGTATTCCCTTCTTTGTTGTTACATCAATAAGAAGTATAATTACCTTCCTTTTAGTGAATGTCTATTATGTACTTTACATTTCACATAAAGTATGTCTTTTTAAAACAACCACACCAGGAACTAATCATTAGCCCCATTTTCCTGTTTACGTACAAAAATCTGAGCCTCAAAAAGCTTAAGTAGCTTGCTCCAGGTCCCACAGTTTGCAAGGGGCAGAGGCAGAACTCAAACCCCAGCCAGGCATCTCTAGCTCTTGTCATTCTTGCCTTGGCTCTGTCTGCTTCCACAGGGGGTGAGCGCTGGGATGTCAGGGACCTCTGGTCTTCATCAGCCAGTACAGCTCCTGATACACAAACAGTAGGGATCCGTAAACGTTGGTCCCTATCTCCCAGATCCACACCTCCTTCCGTCACACTAGGCTTTCTCTGGGCTTGGTGAGGCAGAGCTGGGGCTTGTAATCCGTGTGCCCTTTGGAAGGTGACTAGAGGAACCCAGCACCTACCTTGTCGCTAAGGAACGCGTTAGCCGGCAGCAGGGTGCAGCACGCATATGCACCAGCAGATGACGCTGCTGCACCATTCAGGCACCGGGTCCACCACCAAGGCGCCATTGGGGTGTTTCCATCGGGCGTGTCTGAGGCTGTGATCGGCAGAATCCGCAAAATTCAGAGTTCATGCATGAAAGAATTAATTTGCAGATGACAGAATAAAAATATATAGAGCATGAAATTGATACTAAGGCACCGCCCTTGTCCTTGGGGAAAAAATATCCTTTCTACTTGAGCGGGAGTTGATTTCCCAAGGCGCTCAGGAGACGGCATGGCTGTGCTCTCTTGCTGGGAAAAAGATGCCGAAGGCATAGCTTTTCACCACAGACGACTGAGCTGCTCACGAATGTCCCCTCTATGGCAGGCCCTGTGCTGGGGTGAATAAGGCCCCAGTGTCTAGCCTCACAGCAGGGACATCAGGGTCCCCTCACAGCAAGCCTTAGTTACAGTACTATGTGTTGTTGACATATTATACAGGTTTATTTATGTTTTTCCAAGCCCAGATTTGGTCCATGTGGCCCAACAAAGCATTCCAGATGGAAATTGCTTTCTGGGGAGTGTAGCTTACAGACGCTATGTTGGCATTTCTTGGCTGATGACTTGAGGACCATGAGCAGTTCTGGAAAGCACAGGTCCAAGGACGGAGACAGGAGGCGGTCACACACAACGTGGTGCCCTGTGAGGGGAGCCTGGGTACCTTCCTTTCACAGAACCTCCTCTTCCACGAAGGCTCTCCCAGGGGCCAGAGCGAAGCCCTCTTCCTCCCTCTGGTATTGCACCCCAGACCTCCTCCTTTTCTCCCTCTGCTCCCTCTCCCTGGAAATCTCACCCAACTCCGTGGCCTTGAGTATCTATCAGAGATGCCTCTAAGACACCATTACTGGACCTACAGACATTAAATAAACAAACCGACCCATAAAAATCACGGTGATTACCCAAATCTACACGTGTCATAAAATTGCATAGAACTAGACACACACACAATATGTATTAAACTGGGGAAATCTGAGTAAGCTCTGTGCTTTGTACCAACATCAGCTTCCTGGCTTTGAGATGCCACTTTAGTTATGCAAGATATTACCACTGAGTGAAACTGGATGAAGGGTGCGTGGGACCTAATTGTACATTTGTTTACAACTCCCTGTGAATCTGTAATTATTTAAAATTTTTAAAGTTAAAAAAAAGTGTCCAGCCCACATTTCTGTCCTGTGTTCCAGGCTCGTGTGTCCTGCCACCTTTCCTCACTGTAGATTCCTCCTCCAACTAGCATGACCGTGGGATCCCATCACCCTCCTCCCTCTCACAACCCCCTCCCACTTGCTCCCTGGGGTTCCCAGTCCTAAATCCAGACTTTCTGCCCCAGGCCTGTCTCCAGCCTGCGGCCCCCAGCAAGCCTTTTTAAACGCAAAAGCCATCCTATCCTTTTGCCTTCCATGTGCAGTATGCGCTCAGGTGTTGCTTTAAAGTCTGATTGTGTGGTAGACAGACAGAATTCATTTAGGTAGAGACAAAACTCTCTCCTTCACCTGACTGATTCAGGCTCCTCTAAGCCCCTAGGCCTGCATTGCCCGGTTGTAGCAAGAATCCTGTGAAGTCAGTTTAGACAGAACCCCCAGCCTCGGGTGGAATGCCTCACCCCCTCCCCCAGGTGAGGTCTGATCGCCCTGGCCTGCTTCCAGCAAGAATCCTGCTGGGTCGGTTTCACCAGAATCCCCCTCCCTGTGGCATTTCCTCGCAGCAATTTTCCATCCTCTGACAGCCCCCACACACTCCTTACTATAAATGTGCACCGCTCTCGGAACTGAGCCCAGTTCTATCCGGAGGCCCCCTTTCTCCTATTGCAATGGTTCCTGATTAAAATCTACTGTTACAACTTTAGCTATTGTCCAGCTCTGGTTCTCTTGGACAGTAGCTGAAGGAAAATCCACTTCTTTCATCGAAACTTTATATCAGTTGGGCTTCGGGAACAGAGGACAGCCACAAAGGGCTAGTGAGAGTCGAGACATCGGACGTAAGACTGACAGACAAGCTGTGGTAGAGTTGGTCTAATCAGTCAGACCAAGTGGAGAACCTGAACCTCCACTTTCCAGAACAAACGGAGCTTCAGAAAGAGCCTCAACGTCCACTCCCGGGCTCCACCGTCTGCTGGACATGAGCCTTGAACAAGTTATCTCCTCTCTCTGTTTGCTTTCTCTTCTGTAAAATGGGTATAATGGTGCCTGGAAATCATGCTTCACGGCCTAAAGGAGACGACGGACACTTCGTACAATGCAGGGCTGGGGGCCTGGACCACCCCCAGCCTTCGCCAGTCCAGGTCTCGCTCCTGCACCAGGCACCTCCTGCCTCCTCCTTTGGCTGGCTGTCCCCAGCAACCGTCCCCCGACTTGGCTCTGTTTTCTGCACTCCAGAATTTCTTTCACCCTTCCCTTCAGTGTCCCAGCGGTCAGATGATGGGACAGTGGTGTTTAGACTATAGAGACAGACGGTTTGAATCTCAGCTGGGATCCATGTGGCCTCTGACAAGTCCTTCAACCTCTGCAAGCCTCCATGTCTTCCTATGTAAAATGGGTCTAACCATGCCCACCCACGAGATTTTTGGTGAGAAAGTGAGAAGAGCCACCTGGATGGAGCAGAAGGAATGTTCTAGTTCAGTGTGTGTGCTCCAAGATGGCCTGTGAATCCCGGCTCTGCTGCCATCTGTGTGACCTTGGGGGGGTTCCACAGCCTTATGTGCCTTGGTTTTCTTACCTGTAAAATGGTTGCACTTGCAGCTCGTACCTCCTGATGTGACGACTGTAACGAGTTCATCTGTGTAAAGTGCTCAGCACAGCGCCTAGCAGGTGGTGAGTGCTCTGTAAACGTTCTGATAATAACACAAGCAGTTGTCGTGGTCATTTCAGGAAGGTCTGGTAAGCAGGGTGGGGACTGGGTGGGAGTGGCTGGAGAAAGCTGAACTGTGGCCAGCACGAGGGATGGACTGGCACAGAGCGAATGTGGGGACTGGTGCCAGGTGGGAGGTGACGAGGGCCGAGGGAGGCTGAGGCCACTGAGGGTGGCGGTGCTGGTCTGACGGTTCTCACAGCCTCTGCAGGGGGTGAGAGGGCAGGGAATTCCACTCTCCCCGGGTCAGGAAAGGGGCCCTGAAAGGTGACAACTTTCACAAGACTTCTAGTGGCAAAGGCAAGCTGGGTCCTCTGAAACCTGAGGTCAGGCTCTTTCCTCTTCCCGCCGGCCTCCGTAGCGGAAGGCAGAGACCCACGCACAGTCGGAGAGCCCATGGAGCCGCAAGAGCGTGGCCTGAAGCTGGAGGAAGAGGGATTGGGTTTCATTCGTGACCTGATAAACCTTCAAGTACCACCCACCTCTGTTGAGACTCCTTTGCCCCAAGGCCCTCCCGTAGCACCTTCTCCACTCTCCCCAAGCCTCCCCTGTGCTCACTGGCTCCGCTCCCTGGATTCCAAATCTCTCTTCAGTCCCAGCATCTGGTTCTGCCCCGCTCCTCCTCACTGGAGGTCCTAAAATCAAAGGACCGTCCGTCCTCACCCAGCCTGGCAACCTGGCATCCTGGCAGCCCCAGCGATCTGTCCTCCCTGTGGAGACTCTCCCCCGGGCTCCACGCAGGATTCTCACCCCCACACTGATGTGTTCTTGTCTCCTTTGTGGTTCCTCTTTGGCCGTGGATCCTAAAGGTTGGTGGCTGAGGGTTCTGCCCACTCTGTCCACTCTCCCTGCATGGCTTCATCCTCACCCCACACAGTGACAGCGCTCCTCTCCCGTCGCCAGAGCCAGGGGTGGGTGGGACTAAAGCTCTTCCTCCCATCGGGCCTTCCGGTCTCCATGTCCTCCCCATCTGGTCCACCTGGCAGGCAAATTCCTGTTCACCCAGAGTCTCAGCTCCACTGTTGCCTTCTCTGGGGACCTCTGACCTTTCCAGGCAGCTGGTTGCTCCCTCCCCTGGGGTCTCTTACTTTGCTAAAATGAGCAGGCTCCACATTGGTCTCTGTGATCTCTCGGGGAACGTGTGAAAGACAGGATCCTCTCTCTCATTTCTGTTTCCCCGGGCCTAGTACACAGAGGTGCTCAGTAAGTGCTCAATAATGGCACAACTTTCCAAAGCACGTTAGTTATACCGCAGGCATTGTGCTGGGCACGCTACAGCTTTAGTGCAATTTTACAGCCCTATGTGGTTGGGACTTTAATGTGGTCCTTTTGCAGGTGAAGAAACTTGAGACTTAAAGAAACTAGGTGAGGGAGTCCAAGACCACACAGGTAGTGAAGAGCATCCAGTGAATAAACCAAAGCATGAATGAACGCTTCCAACGCAAAGTCCCTGCCAACCAGAGCTCTGCCCAGGGCCCAAAGTGAGTGTGAAATTACTATTCTCCACACACACTGATGCCTACAATTCATGTGAGTTGCAGGAGCTGGGAGTGAGCTGGTATCAGGGGCATCCCACACATTTCTGCTGCATATGCCCCAGAATGCACTGCCTTTTAAGGATGTAAGTGTGCAAAGGGGCTGCGCTTGCTGGGAACGGCGGCCCCCACGCGGCCCTGTCGGCAGCGCAGACGTGGAAGAAGAGCCAGGGGCAGGGGCTGAGCCAGGCTCTAGCCACCAGCCAGGTGGGGAATCCTGGGGACCCCGTCAGAACATGGGCGGGTGTCTAATGCTAACAGCTCAACTCCTTGAACTCATTTCAGTAAACAAGAACATGCTTTTAGCCAATTTTACTGACCAGCATAGGGTGTCTTTTTTCCTGGCATGATCAGAAGCCCAAACAAGTCAGTAAGAATTTGGCTTCTTTACAAGGGGAGAGAAAGTTAACAACAGACTATACAGAAGACCCCTCACAGATGGCCTGACCCTGGCTTTCCCCTTTTCTGCTCGGGCCCCAAGACGCGATGATTATAAGCAGCCCTGTGATGAAGCCCCTGTGCGCTCTGCTGGGGGGCAGCATCATATATATCACCTGGTTTAATTCTGTAAGGTGAAATCGGGACGTCCGCTTAGAGAAGAGGGGCCTCGGAGATGCTGGATACACTTACCAAAGCACACCTGGGAGTCGGACGGAGCATTTTTCTGGCCCTGAAGCCGGGCTCTTTCCCCTGCACAGGGCTTCAGGAAAGCACGCAGGCCTGTTTGCAGGCCCTCCAGGGACAGTGGCTCCATCCCCTCCTGCTGGGGCTTTTGCAACTTTACGGCTCCATCAGCGCTAAGAGTGTGTTTTAATGAATGGGCTTTCAACAGCGATTCATCACTTAGTTAAAAATTGCATCTGATCGATTGTCCCCTGAGGTTTGGCTCCAACCACTTCTCGGAAAAACCCCAGCTGTGTCCTCCAGACCAGATCAGTCTCCATGGCGCTGGCTTTTGTCACATCTGTGCCCAGAGTGCGGTAAATCTGTTAAAGGCTGAGGAGAAGAGATGTTCTCGCCCTGTTAAATCATGTTCCTTTTGTAGGTCATTTCTTTAAATCAAGTAATCAACATTTTAAAATTTAAAAGTAAAACAGTTTCATTCACATAGCCTCTAACTGTGTGATGCCTTGTTGTATAAAGTGTGAGGGGTGGGGACACATGGAGCTCTAGACATGATGGATCAGACGTGGGACAAGAATGACAGGACAGAAATAACTCTGCAGGAAGAGTGCCAGCTGGAACCCAGGGGCTCACAAGGAGCCAGGAGCTTGTCCGTAAAGTGGTCACCGGGGACACTGGCATCTGCTGGGAAGTTAACCAAGTGCTGGGCGTTGAGTTCTTTCTTCCTCCTGGGTTATTGGCGGCTCTTGTCTTCTCTTCTAGACTAGTATCTTGTGACAGGAATTGAGAAAGACCAACCCAATAGCTATTCTCCCTTTGTTCCTTATTAACTAAACCCAGCTTCAATTTAGGGAAGCAATGTGTCTTGCTAAAAAACTAAGTTTCGCAGTCACTCTGGAATGATGTGTGGTCCTGTGACACAGTTGTGTCAAAAGAGATTCTGTGGAAGATGTTGGGTGAGGCTTCTAGGAAAGTCCCTTCTGCCCTTTGACCTTCTCCTCTGTCTTCCTGGAACAGGGACATGAGGACTGGAGCTCCAGGAGCCATCCTGGGACCACAGGGCGAAAAACCCCTGCCAAAGAAGGCGGTAAGGAGGGTCTCCGAGGAGCTGCCCTAACAGTTTTGGACTGCCCTCCCCTGGACTTCTTTTGCATAAGAGAAACATCCTTCCCTATCCTCTTTAAGCCACTTTTATTTGTGTTATCTGTTAATTGCAGCCAAATCCAGTCTCAAGAAGCTGAGAAGGGAGTAGCCATACTACATTACGGAGGTGTCAAGATCATAGCATGTTAAATAGGAAAAGGCTCTTAGAAGGCACTTTTTCATCCTCTCCGTGTTACGCAGAAGGAAATTGAGGCCTGTAAAGAGGAGGGCACATACCCACGTTCATAGGGATCACTCATGTCCAACTGGGGCCTCATCCCAGAGCTCTTTCCTGTAGCTGCATGCTCTGCTCCAGAGCCTTCTCCACACCTCCCTCTACCTTCCTTTCTGCCCACAGAGGTGGGCCTGCTCTCCCCAGTCCCCTGGCTTCTGTTTCCGTTTAGCCAATGGGCAGCCCAGGCAGGAGATTGGAGGGAGGGAGGGAGATCAGGGACTCTATTCCTTGGGGGTCACTGGGCGCTGGCTGTGCCTCCTTTCCAGGTGGCCCTCTCCACACAACTCTCGCCTCCTGGGCTCTGGGACTCCCCTCTTTAGGCCTGCTGGCACCAGCCCTAGGGTCTGCAAAGTCCCTGTCATCTCCCTGCCTCTGCTCACTTTGTGTCCTCTGTGAACAGTATTTGAATTAATACTCCTCGCAATATTACCTGGTCCACCAGCTGGCTGACCTGGGGCCACTCCCTCAACTGCTCCTTGTCTCTGTTGTCTGACGCCTCTTCATGGAGTTGTCAGTAGGGCTAAGAAATAACCAGCTAAGCGCCCAGCACGGTGCCAGGTGTGGAATAAAATCTCCATGACTTTTACTTCCTTGAGGCCAGCTGAGGCCGGGCTCCCATTCTGCCCTCGCTGCGAGGACGGATTGGGGAGGGGATGACAGCTCCTCCTCCTGGGGGAGAATTCCCTGTAGCAGGAGTGAAAGCTTTGTCTTGGAGTTTGCCAAGTCATCATGGAAGGGACAATCACAACCCCAGTGTAGTACCTCAATCCTGGACCATCCTCAGTAACTGGCCGTCCCATTGATTCCTTTGGCGACCACCCAGCTGCTGTGGGTAGTTTCTGCCATGTCTCCTTCCCTCCCACCTCACAGGTAGGGCTGGGAGCCTGAAAAGGCATCTCTACATTAAAGGGAGTCCTGGGACACTCCCCCAGGTGTCCTGGACTCACCACGCAACGACTTGACGCATAAGAGCCAAGCATGCGCATCTCTTCCCAATTCCACATCAGTGAGACGGTAGCTGGAAATCGGCCGTGGTGGCAGCACTTACACCAGAGAAATGCAATCTGCTTCACACCAGGGCTCTTCCCCAGGGGAGCTGGTTCTCCAACACTTACCAGCACCTCACTAGATACGCCTCTCCAAAGATCACCAACATGACCATAGGCGGGCTTTGGAAACAATGCTCAGGTGGTGGTTTCTAACTCAGATGGAATCACCATGGAGCCAGTTGAAGATGGCATCCTAGGTCCTACCGTAGCGGGTGTACCTCAGCACCCTTTGTCCACATGCCACAGGCAGCAACAAAAACAGGGAGCACTCTCACCGTATACCAGTCCCACCGCTGAAAGCTTTCTGCTCTCACCAACAAATCAATCACCTCCTTTCAGGATACACAGCAAAAAAGTGGTCCTCCTGGAGTTCATCTCAGCGGACAGAGTGTCGTTTTTGTTGGTTTTGAGTGATCTTGGAAAATGCGAAGTCAGTTGTTTTGTGTACTGGCCCAGTCCCAAAACTTGTCACAACCAAGCTCTGCAGGAGGAAAGATAAATCAGGATGGGTGCAAGCCCTGGGGCCTTCACCAGAGTGACACAGCATCACCATAGCATCCGCCTCTTAGGAGAATGGCACCTTCCTGAGACCTTCTAGAAATAGACATGCTTCCTTCCATCTGGCAAAGAGGATATGTGCCTAGGGAAATTCTTAGCTCAAGCTATCAAAGCTAGACAAGCTGAACTAGATTTTTCTGAAAAGGCAGAACAGATAGAAGTGGAGTCAGCGTTTTCCTGGGCTGGGCACGTGAAGCCAAGGGCTAGCTGGAAACTAAGGAGCAGCAGAGGCAGGTGTTGCCAGGTCAAACCAGATGGGATGTTATCAAAGATCCCTCTGGTGTGTCCAGAGAAGGAAATAGATCTTACAGAGATCTGAAGGCAGAGACAAGAGAAGAAACTAGAATTGGCGCCCAGAATTCAGAGTGATACAAAGCAAGATATGTAGAGCAGGTGGAGATGAACAGGGATGTCCCAGGGTCCCTCTGCCTGGTCCTGGTGCACCATCGGTGCTCTGGGACAGTCGCTGAGAACACTTGTCCTGGCTGGGTATGACTGGGCGGGAAGGTATCACTAAACACTTGCTGTTCTATCTTCTCCTAGTTCTTCCCAACTCTCTAGCAATCCAGGTTTCCTGCTTCCTGCACTGACTCTGCAAGCTCTATCCATTCATTTATTCCCACCCACCTTCTGTTGAAACTTTCTGGGAAGCTAGGAACATGAGAGAGGAGGGACAGATGCTATACTTTCTGCAGGATCTCCTGGAGTGGCTGGAACGGGGGTGGGGCGGGGGAGTGCCTTCTGGCCAGGCTCCCCCATAAATACTTGTCAGCTCAGCCTCTAACCCTTGCTGCCCAGCTGGCCCTCCCTAACATCATGCAGCCCCCACAAAGCTCAGCCATCCCAGCTGTGCACCACCCTTCTGCTCCCGTGCCAGCCTCCCGCGCCTGCTCTCTGACTTCAGGCTTCTTCTCTGGCTCCACATCAGCTCTGGCTCTTCTTTGTATTCCTGGTTCTCCCACCCCAGCAACCCACTCCAGCCTTCCTTTGTCACACTTGCCTGATGTTGGTGTCACTTGCAGCTTTGTCCTCTTGAGTCCCTCGTATCCAGGCCCACATGCAAGGCAGGTGGAGAGGTGCTCCTAAACATAACCATGTTGGGCACCTGCAGTCCCCTGGCCTGGTTGGCACCAACACCTGTGACCATGGCCCAAATGGAATAGCAGAGCTTTCATTCCAGTGGCAAAGCTTCAAGGATATTACGAGTTCCCTGGCTCTGGGGATCCCTGTGTTTCTGTGTGACAGCACCCCCGCATCTCAGCAGGTAAGACATTTTGCAGCTGGCAGATCTACATGGGTTCTGATTCTCACTGGAGCTAATTTGAAGTGCCTCCATTCAGGTAGCCAAACGTGAACATCAGCTCTGCATGGCCCATGTTCACGTGGGGCTCAGAGGGTTATCCAAATAAAACGTTCTTAGGAATCGTAGTTAATGCTCACAAATAAACATAAAATCAGCATGTGAGTAAGGGATTCCAGCTAATAGCATTTTTAGTTAGTAAATCAGTTTTAATCAGGGATTTAATAACATTCTAATAATAAATACTATTTATTTGGGGCTAGATTATAGAGATTATCTTAAAAATTTGGTATGTCAAGAATTGTTTTTTATATGCTCAATTGCTTGTAACCCCACATAATATTATGTTGCTATGGCTCATTCGTCGAGGGAGAAATTAGAGAGAGTCCATGATTGAAGGTCAGAATGAATGGCATGGCTCCCAATGTGATATGGGGATGGACAGAGGCAGGAAATGTATCAAGAACCCGAACAGCTAACACATACTGAGCAGGGATCCCAGAGAGGGCCTGGGACCCTAGCAGAGACAGGAAGAGCTGGGAAGGGATCTGAGGAAAGCAGGTCTGAGACCAGAACATCTAGAGTTAATTCTTCTCAGGTCTCACAGGGGAATTTGAGCCCCAGGTGGGCTGAGAGTCTTGCTCAAATTAGTAACAGAAATGAACCAGAACCCGGCTCTCTTAAGTCCAGTCCTATAGCTTGGCGTGAGTCCTAGCTGAGCAGACAGCTCCTAGCTGATTTTGGTTTGGGTTCAAACAGCTATTTCTCCCATGGCCCTAGGGGTCAGGTGCCCCTGTGGCATTTGAAGATTGAGGGGATGTCGGGGATGAGGGTAGAGCATAGTAGCCTGGTGGCCCTCGCCCACTGACTCATGAAGAGCTCACACCTGCCTCCCACCCTAAGGGCACTGTATGGCACTGAAAGAGAAAAGGGTCTTAAATGCCTTTTTCTCTGAGAATTCCATGCACCATTTGAGATCCTGTGTGAAACCTGAGGCTTGTAAAACCAGGGCGGGGACTCGGCTTGTCACCGTGCACTCTTTCTTGGTTTGCTTGTGGAGGAAAGCCAACAGATAGATATTGGGAAATTAGAATTCTAGAAAGTGAGGGTCAGAATGCTGGAGCAAGGTCTTGAAGCAAGCGTCCTCATTTACAGGTAAAGGATCTGAGACCCAGAGAGACTAGCCCAAAGCCACAGGTTGAGTTACTGGTAATTCCATTCATCTTCACATCTGGGGGAGCATCCTTCCTCTAGGTGACTCACTTCTCCGGGGCGGTGAATCAAGAAAGTGGGAGAGTTAGCCAGGAAAAGGGCCCAGCCTCTACCATGCTTCCTCGGTGGGCTGTTTGATCAGAGGTGTGACCTTTCATAGCCCCACTGGACTCAGCAGGCCATCAGTAAGTAGGTTTCTATCAATAGCCAGAGCTGAGCACTGGACCGTGAGTCAGGAGGCCCAGTTCTCACTACGGCTCTACTGCTCACAGAACAAACCCCGGTGTCCTCAGGACTCAGTGGACTTTGAGGTCCCTTCCGGCTCTCGGATTTAATGAAATCTGTCAGTGACTTGCTGTTCTGCCTGTGTCGTTTTATCAACAACGTCTGTTTGCAGAACAAGATCCTTTCATCTCAGGACTGTGCATTCAGCTCTGTCCACTCGACCTTTCTGTCCACATTCAGCACAACAATAAGGCAGCGCCTTCCAGTCTGGGTCCCCAAACACATCATTAGCTGGGAAGACACTGGAAGCACTGCATTCTTCAGGCTGTGCTGTCAACTTTGACTTCAAAGGTACAAGGACATGTGACACTTAGAGTGGTTCCCTGTGAATTGACCAACATTTGAAAAATCTGAAGAGATCGCTCTGGTGACTCTTACAATACTGCGTGAAATATGCTTTTCATGTTTAACCTAAAGCTATTTACTTTCCCATGAAATAGGTAGTTAAGTAGAAATTCTGAGCATTCTCTTTACAATAAGGCATTTTTCCTAAGCTGATTTTTGTCTAGGAATGTCAAGGTACTTTACATCCCGAGACCATGATCTAAACGTCTGGATAGAAATCAGGGGTTTGGTTTTAATTTTGCCCCAAAGTTTGCCCTTTGGCTGCACAGCCCCATTATAAAGCTGAGATTCAGTGCATGGATCATGAAAAATAAATGGTGGGTTAGTGCACTCAAAGTATTTTGAAAATACATGCTGTTATTAGCATCTTTGCCAATAGTAGTAAAATGTTAGTCCTTCAAAGAGCCAAGTTCAAATGTATTGTGGCCTCTTCTCAGTGCAAAGCACCAGAAATCCCCACGCAGCAAACAAGGTATTTCATGTAGGCCCTCAGGTAGTTGTTAGAATATATATTTATTGGCATGATAGTGTAGCCCACTCGTGGGGGACATCAAACGGTTACGCGCAAAAGTGTGAAGAACGCATTTTCTCGGTCTCTGATAGGGTGTGGCCTCTTTCAAAGAGAAGGATCAGGACCACCACGGAAATGGGTTTGTTTCATTTCCAGGGAAAATTCTCTTCCTGATGCTTTCCCAAGCTAGTCCCTTTCTGATAACACACGGGGTTTCCTAACGTCTAGATAAATAGCCCCCCCCTGCAGGCGGTGAGGCAGAACTGCAGAGTGGGTGGCTGAGAAAACCTGAAAGGACAACAAAGGTGACTCGTCCAGATGCAGCAGGCAGCAGCCGGGGAGGAGGCAGGAGGTGAGTGGGAGGGTTTTGGGGGGAGGCAGTGGGGGGCCCAAGGAGCAGGAGAGCTCGTCCAGTGTGAATCGAGGACAGATGAGGGATGTGGGACAGACCAGCTGTGGAGCTATGCCGCAAGGTTGGACCATGGAGCAGCAGAGCCAAGTCAAAGGAGCAGGGCATGCGTTCCTGCGACAGTCCTCGGACAGACTTTCTAGACCAGAAAAGTGGGTGCACATACCCCGGGCAGCACTTCTCAACTGGGGTTCCAAAGAATTAAACCCCAGTGCCTTAAGGCATCCATTATATGTAATGCCTACATAAGGCACCCATTGTATGCAATACACACAGACATGCTTGCATTCATTGGCATCCGTTGTATGTGATACATTCAGACATCCATACAGAGAATTTCATGGGGCAGGTTTACTGGAGAATACCCTGCGGATCAACGTCTCATAAGGGAGTGAAGGAGACAGGATTGGGCAGAAGCAAAAGGCCAACTTTGATGCAGGATGTAGTCAAAACAAAGATTCCAGCAAATCTCATGACTCTTTAGGGAGCCCTAGAACTGGAATGACTCTCCAGAATTGTCTGGCCTTGAGAAAAGGGGACCAAGGGCGTGCATCCCCTTCATTAACCAACCACTGGATGCGGGCTGCCCCTAGGGAGGGTGTATCCTTGGGTGAGAAGGTTTTCTTTGACTCTGGGCAATATCTGAAGGGTTCAGCTGAGAGCGGTCAGCCACCAACACTCTCAGCAGCTGGAGGAATCAATGCCTCAGCCCTGAGGGGCATCTGGGCACCTGGAGCCTCTTGAGATGAATACAGAATGGGTCCACAGCCAGTGGAAGTCCAAAGCCTTCCCAAGATTGAGTGAATCTGGGTGGGCTTATGTTCTTTTGGCCTCCTTTGTCTCCTAGGATTCTGCTTTTTTTTAATCCAGAAGTGAAAATCAGCCTTATTTTTTATTTTTATTTTTTTGAGGAAGATTAGCCCTGAGCTAACATCTGCTGCCAATCCTCCTCTTTTTGCTGAGGAAGACTGGCCCTGAGCTAACATCCGTGCCCATCTTCCTCTACTTTATACTTGGGACGCCTGCCACAACATGGCTTGCCAAGCGGTGCCATGTCCGCACCCGGGATCCGAACAGGTGAACCCCGGGCCGCCGAAGCAGAACGTGCAATCTTGACCGCTGTGCCACTGGGCCAGCCCCCAGCCTTATTTTTTAAGTGGAACAAACCCCCCACTCATAAAATCATTTTTAGGTCTCTAGACTTTCTTGAAGATTTCAGGAAGAGCTTACAGAGGGCCTTCATCTCCCGCAGTCACAGCCTCTCCCCTTCTCTCTGGGGTCCTCCTGTCTTAACTTCCTTATTGCTCTTTTCTCCCAAATTTCTCTTCACCTTGCAGAAGCTAAACAATACTTGTAGAGACTTCCACTCCCAGTCAAGATGGAATCAGATTTACCTTCCACCTGAAGCAACTCAAAAACAAGACAGAATAATAAAGCAATGACACTCAAGACATTGGACATTGGACAATGGAGGATAGTGATTCCTGAGCAAATGGAAACAGCTGAGGTGAGCCCTACACTTACTCCAGCTTACTCAGTCAGTAGAGAAAGTTTCCAAGCTGTGGCAACAGGGGGGCAACCCAGGCAGAGCCCAGCCATCTCTGTGACTTGAGGACAAGAGCTGGAAGTCTGGGGAAGCCAAGGGGGCTAGAGTTGTAGCGGAGAGTACCAGAGAGGGGAGAGAGAGACAGAGAAAGAGAGAGAACACTCTGGAGATTTGTGGAGGGTCCCCCTTGATCAGTAAGTGCTGATCAACACATGCGTATGAGAAAAATACCTAAAGTTAAGCAAAGGATCACTGAAAAGGATAAGAGGGAACGGTGCTGGGTCTTACACAGGGCAGGGAATAGTGCTGTCCCAACAGCCAGAGTGGAAACCTCATCATTCAGGGATCCTCAGTTAGGGGCTTGCCTTAGTACTGGGAAAATTAACTCTAGATTTAAATGCAGCTCTGGTCCCACCTAACAAATCCCAGAAGCGAAACTAGAAAGGATTAAACTGTTTCCAAGTTTCTTGACCATGTTCCAGAACAAAGCCCGTGAATATTTGTAAGAATGCAAAAATATCCAGCACCAAACAAGGTATAATTATAATATCTGGCTTTCTATCAAAAATTATCAGTCAAGCAAAAACCATGAAAATATAACCCATAATTAGGAGAAAGATCATTCAATTGAAACTAACCCAGAAATGACTCATGATAGAATTAGTAGGCAAGAACATTAAAACGGTTATTATGATTATATTCTATACATTCAAGAAGCTTTAGGAATATTAAATAGAGACATGGAAGATATTAAAAAAGATTCAAATTGAAATTCTACAGATGAAGGTCTCAAGTCAGTGACTTCAGCTTTCACCTTACGAAAACAGAAAGAGGAGCAAATTAAACCCAAAGGAAAAGAAAGGCAATAGTTAAGAACAGAGTAGAAATCAAATCAGTTAAAGAGAGAGAGAGATCAATGAAGCCAAAAGCTAGTTCTTTGAGAACATCAATAAAATTGATAAACTTCTAACCAGACTGATCAGGAAAAAAGAAGACACAAATTACCAATATCAGGAATGAGAGAGTTGACATCACTACAGATTGTACAGATATCAAAAGGATAATATGGGAATACAACAAATAACTTTATGTCCATAAATTTGAAAATTTAGATGAAAAGACAAATTCCTTGAAATACATAAACAACCAAAGCTACAGAGAATTCAAGAGGAATAGCCCTATATCTACTTAAAAATTAAATTTGTAGTTAAAACTCTCTCCACAAAGAAGCCTCCAGATCCTTATAGCCTCATAGGGGAATTCTACCAAACATTTAAGTTAGAAATAATAACAATTCTATGCAAACTTTTACAAAATTTTAACAAATCAAATCCAACAACATTTAAAAATGATAATACATCATGACCAGCTGAAGTTTATCCCAGGAATGCAAGGTTGATTTAACATTTAAAAATCTATTAATGTAATTCACTATATCAACAAACTAAAATAGAAAAAACAATGTATCTCAATAGATGCAAAAAACACATTTGAAAAAATCCCTTTGGAGAGAAGGACAATATCAGCAAACCAGAAACAGAAGGGAACTTCTTCAACATGATATAGGGAATCTACAAAAAAATAAACCAAAAAAATCCCAAAGCTACAAATAATACCATCTTTAATGTTAAAAGATTGACTGCTTTCCCTTTAAGATTAAGAACAAGGCAAGGATGTCCACTCTCACCACTTCTGTTCTACGTTGTCCTGGAGGTGCTAGCTTATGCAACAGGTAAGGGAAAAAATAAAATAAAGATGTAAAATTGTCTTTATTCACAGACAACATGATCTTCTACATAGAAAATCTTTTAGAATCTACAAAAAAACTACTAAAACTAATAAATTGAGGTTAGCAAGGTTTCAGGATATAAGATAAATATACAAAAATCTATTGTATTTCTATGTACTAGCAATGAGAAATCAGAAATTGAAAATTTTTAAAACCTCATTAACACCTGAAAAATGAAATATTTAAGGATTAACATGACAAAAGATGAGACCTACACACTTCAAACTACAAAATATTGCCAAGAGAAATTAAAGAAGTTCTAAATAAATAAAGGGTTAGAGTTATTTTTTGTGCATTGATCAAAAGACTCAATATTGTTAAAATGTCAATTCTCCCCAGACTGATCTATAGATTCAATGTGATTCGAATCCAAATCATAGCAGGTCCTTTTGTAGAAGTTAACAAGTTGATTCATAATTGATATCGAAATGCTAAGTACCTGGAACAGCCAAAACAACTTGGAAAAAGAACAACAAAGGAGAAGGACTTTCATTACTTGACTTGTTATAGCTGTTAAGACATTAAAAATTGTTCTTTACTAGTACCTAGTAGAGAATGCAACTAGATACCAAATAAAACACCGATTAAATGAAAAACAACATGCAAACATCAGAGAAGTTCATAGCAACGAAAATCAACAATCTGGAATAACAGTAGTTTTCATTAAGGAAGACTGCTCCAGCATTTGATGTTGTATTAGTTTCCTAGGGTTGCAGTAAAAAAAATACCACAAACTGAGCGCCTTAAACTACAGAAATTTATTGTCTCACGATTCTGGAGGCCGGAAGTCCAAGATCCATTGTCAGTAAGGTTGATTCTTCCTGAGGCTGTGAGGGAGCGTCTGTTCCAGCCCCTTGGCTTGCGGATGGCAGTCTTCTCCCTGCATCTTCACATCATCCTCCCTCTGTGCATATCTGTGTCTGTGATCAAATTCCCCTTTTTATAAGGACACCAGTAATGTTGGATTAGGGCCCACCCTAATGCCCTCATTTTAATTTGATAACCTCTGTAAAAACTCTATCTCTGAATAAGATCACATTCTGAGGTACTGAGGCTTAGGACTCCAACATGTCTTTTTTTGCAGGGTGACACAATTCAAACCATAACAGATGTTAAGTGAAGTTACAGGCCCCAGCATAGGGTAGTGAAAAGAGCAATGGACTGGAAGTTACAAAACCCAGATTCTAGTTTTAGCTCAGCACTGTTATAGCAAGCCACTAGTGGGGGAGAACTAGAAGATAGAAGGCAAATAAGTTTCACATTTCATGCCATCTGTATTCATCAGTAGTTGTCTCTGGATTGCTATGTTGCGAAGGATTCCAAATCTGCATTTCAACCTCACAAATATACTCTGATTGAGTTGAAGGTGTTTTAGAGGTTTGGGCCAGAGCAGGAGGTGGCATGGAACAAGATGCCATGGACCTGCCGTCTCTGAATTGGATGATGTCTAAATTGCTGTTCAGTAGATTGAAGCTACTCAAGAATAATTACTAATTTTAAAGCATATCAATTTAAGTATCATTATCGATAATGAACATCAACTGAACATCCACTGAGTAGACTTCTGCAGGGTCACTTATTCCGATAGCCAAAGGCAGAGACATTAAGGGAAAGGAGAGGACCCAGACCCCAAGATTCTCACTGGGACATCTATATAAGACAGCCGATGCCAGATTACATAAGCCCCATTAGTTCAAATGGTCTAGACAAGGGTTTCTCTGCCTTGGCGCTATTGACAATTTTTGTTGTGGGGGACTGTCCTGTGCATTGTAGCACCCCTGGCCTCCCCCCACTAAATGCCAGTGGCACCTTCTCCCAATGCGACATCCAAAAATGTCTTTAGACATTGCCAAATTGATCCCAGTAGAGAACCACTGATTTAGACCCCACAAGGCAATCCTCTTCATTGATAATATTCTAACTCAATCTTCAAGACTCTCCTCTGACAATTCTATCTTCCGATAACAAGGAACTGCTTTGAAGAACCATGTCACAGTAATGCCCAAAGCTGCTGTGACTATTTTTTTTAAAATGGAAACCAATTAAAAACCTGCCATGGAAAAATCTGACCGAGAGTCATCTCAGAGCTCCTAAATGAGAGCTGAAGTGGGCAGACTTCAGAGTCTTAAACGCACGGACTTTCCTAAGAGACATGTGACTCAGAACAGGGTTAGACACACTCACCACCAGGAACGTGTTGTCACCCTGTCAGGCATTTCAGCTGATTTGCATTTGAATTTCAGCTCTGCCACTTACTAGCTGTGCGATCTTTCCTTTCTGAGCCTCACTCTCTTAACTGTAAAAAAGGGATAAAAATATGTGGCAGGGATGGCTAATTGCCTGCCCTAATACACATTTTCATCTTTCTCATTATTAACAGAACCCTGAATTTTAGCTGGCCATATTGCCGCCAAGAAGAAAAGACTACAGTTCCTACTTACAAAGATAGAGAAACAACCTTCCCTACCACCACCCCTTCCTTCTTCCTGTGGCTTGAAACAAGGATGTGATAACTGGAGCTAAAGATATGATAACCCGAGCTCTTGCAGCCTTCTTAGACCCAAGAGGAAATCTTGAGAATGGAAGCCATATGCTGAGGAAGCAAAGAGATAGGTGCCTGGCTCCCAGGTGACAGCAGAGACTTCTCTACCTCTAGACTTTCTTTATGTGAAAAAGAAGTAAATTGTCTTAATTAAACTCATCTTATTTTAAGTTTTTTGGTTATACACAGTTCAACTTAATCTTAGCTTGTGGAGAGAATCATGAGATATATACATAAATCCTCTAAAGAGGTACCTGGTGCATGTATGATGAGACCAGCACTGATGGTTTGTCAGTCCACCACAAGGGTAGGATAGAGTAGAGAGTCGTAAAAAAATGTTTTACCTATTTTTAAACATCTTATTTTAACTTCAAATGTACATTTACTTGCTCATATTTTGCGTAGCTGTACCTGATTAGAGCTCCACCCGTAGTAATTCACTCTTCTTAAGTCTTTTATCTATAATAAAGGGCTTCTAGATAACTCTATTTACACCCTCATATTTTGTTGGTTGCATTACATATAATTAAACCATGTAATTAAAACAGCAAGCACCACTGGTATAAACGAGTTTGGGAACACGTAGCTGCCTCTTGGTAAGCAAGCAATAGGAGCAGAGGTGTGACAGCATCCTCAGGAATAACCTGATGACCGTGAACTTTCAGCCTGCAGTTGGTGGGGTCAGTACAGTTTTTAGAGTAAAAGAAGGGTGTCAATTAATCTGTCAGGAAAACCAGTTCTACTTACCGTAGGAGAAAAAGGAAGCTAGTATTATTTTATGCCTGTTATATACCAAGCACTGTACATAGATTTTCTCATTTAAATTTCACAGCTGCTAAGTTGTATACAACTTATTACCTCCGTTTTGCAGAAAAGGAACTGAGTGTCAAGGATCTTACATATTTTGCCCCAAATCTCACACAGTGGTGGGGCAGGGATTCCAGTGCTCATCTGTCTCGCTCCAAAATTTCTGCTCTTGTCACTGTCCCGCACTTCAGCTCACAGAGGAAAGAAAGGTTCATCCTGTAGAGTTGATTCAACGTGTGGTCAATGTTGAATGATTCTCGGTGCTTTGTCTTATAACTGCTGACAGCCAAAGGCAACAGAGAATATCGGAGAGTACAGAAAATTCCATCTTTAAGGGACATACTCTTCCCAAAACAGCCAATTCATAGGCATCTACAACTGGGGACATGGCATCATTTGTCATCAAAAGCAGCTCCTTTGCCAGGCACAGTCTTGCTAGCTGTTGCGACAGATCAGTGCCTACGCCTCACCACTCATTAAATATTTTGAATATCGCTGCTGGCCAACCCTAACACCAAACCCCAACAGGCTACACTTCCCATGTGGGCTCCAGAGAGAGCAACAAAAGTCAAAGAAGGTGCGTCCAAGGCTGAACTTAATTGCCCTTGAAGAGTATTTTTGGAAGCCCCACATCAGGCAAGCATTGTCCACCCAGGCCCTTTGCTCCTTCAGCCAGTGCTCGCTGAGCACATAATAAGCCTTACGGATGGCCCACCCTGGGAAGGACTTCACAGTCTGGGAGACAGACAAGTGGACTAGCATAGGGCCTGGCATGTACTAGGCTTACAGTGTATATGTGCTGAGTGAGCGAGTGAATGAGTGAATGAATAAATGAAGAAAGAAACAGATGGAGTGAACGAATGGATGAATAAATGAGGAGATGGATCATGGAGGGTATTGTAAATCATGCATAGGAGCTTATGTGTGTATCCTGAAGTGACAGGAAACCACCAAAGTGTTTGAAGAAGGAGATTAAGAGTCTTGTAAATGAATCTAGGGAACTGACTCTTATAACTGAGTTAAAGACAGATTGGAATTGGGTGAGGATGGGAACAAGGAGATTGAGTAGAAGTCCAGTTAACGACCCAGGAAAGCTATGGGTGACATGTTGACTGACTGAACAACAGGTGACATGGGCCAGGCACTTAGCATGTGCCAGACGCTGGGCTAGTGTTTCACATGCTTGACATTATTTAATTTTCACAACAACCCTCTGAGGTGGGATTATTATTATTATCCCTTGTAAAAACAGAGGCACAAGGGAGCCAAGTAACGTGCCAGATCCCTGGATAAGCAGCGGCATACACCTGAGTCAAAGGCCACCACGCCCTACCTCCCTAGGCGTGCCGGTGTGGACAGGTGGGCACAGGTACGCAGGGAGCGGAGACAGGGGCGGCAGCTCCCAGACAGGTCGCTGCGGGCTGAAGGTGCCAGGGCCTGGATGAGTGAATCTTGGGCTCAGGGACTTGCAGGACTTCACTTTGCTCTCCTCTTGCCCCTTTGACTTAGATGTCTTCGCCTCACACTGACTTGGGGATTGAATCCGAGAGTTGGAGAGTTGCCCCTAAGAAGAGAAAGGATGCCGGCTTGACTTTTGACCTCCTTATGAAACACCGCAATGAATCCATCTGCGAACACACACTGGGCTGGTAGAGACAGACGAGCAGAAAGTGTCTCAAAGCGGCTTCCCAGCAGCCCCTGCCACACAGCCATCTACATCTGCATGCACACAATTCCGACGCCTTCTGACAAATGATGTTTACGTTCGGAATCCAGCTGTCAAGGGAGAACAGCTGCTGTCAGGTGCTTAAGGGCACCTCGAAGGAGTGTTTTCAGATTTCAAAAAAACGTGTGAGCCCACACTGTTTCAACTGCTTCCCCGTGGAAGTTGCAGACTGAAGCTTCTTTGTTCCTGCTGAATGACTCATGAATGCCCTTTAAAAGAGAACGAAACAGACATGTTTTGATGGGGAAAATACATAAAGAATGCAGTGCATTTTTCCAAACAGCAGTCAGACCATCTAATTTAGGCCAATAAGGGCAAACTCGCCTGCGTTCTCAGGCTGACCTTCCCAGCGAGGGCCTTGTCCTGGCCCTGGGCTCCTGGGTGAGGGCCGCACTGACCAAGGCAGGAAGGGTAAGGCCAGCTTTCCCAAGGTTGTTAGTCTTCCTGGGGTTCCATTTGAAAAGAGGCTTCCTGTTCTTCTAGAAGGTTGTTTTTCTTCACTGGGTAAATCATTTCCAGTAGCAGTGGGATGTAATAATTGTAAGAAGATAGTGCGTTTAGATAGCACTTACTGTGTGCTAAACATGGTCCATGTGCAGTAATTCCTTTAATCCTCATAGTATTCCCAATGAATCACTGAGGCACAGAGATAGTAAGTCAGTCACCCAGGGTCACACAGCTAGTAAGTGGCACAGCTGGGGTACAAACCAGGTGGTGTAGCTACAGAGTCTGGGCTCTGTGTGGTGGAAGGAGCACTTCCCGTGGAGTCAGGAAACCCGGGTTTGAATCTGGGCTCTACCCTTTACAATCCGTGCACTCTGAGCCTTGGTTTCCTACTCTGCAATTTGAGGTTAAAGCCAGCTCGCATTGTTAGAGGATTAGCCGTTGGAGTAGGCCCTCAGCTAAGGTAAGCCGCGCCTGAACGCCGGGTGAGCACAGCACATCCTCGAGGGGCCTTACCCCACTCCCTCCGGTTTTGGGAAGCCCTTCTATTCTGCAATGCTGGGTGGAGTAGCAGAAAAAGGCAGGCGAGGGTCCAATGGGCCTTTAGGACACAGTGACTTATTGATGTGAATGGTCTGGATTGATGCTGGTAGTGCCCCGCCAACACACACACAATATAAACAGATGCATGGGCTCCTAATACACACACTCACACAACAAACACAATGTGCTCCTAATATACACACACTCACACAACAAACAACTAACCAACCGGAACCCACCAGCGCTGAGCTGCAGTGCCCGTTAGCTGCGTAAAGAAACCCCTGGAGGGTTTACTGTTAACATCAGTCTTGTGGTGATCTGGCTGCCTTGGCTTGTAACCCCAGGGCCTAGCTCTGGGTCCTGGGATACACACATTTCCAGGGAATGTGGCTGGTTTACATCAACTCTGGATCACTTCTCTTCCCATTGGGGAAATCCCATGTTGTTGATAAAGGGAAGCAACTATGAAATCACAGCAGTGAAAGACATAGGAAGCGCCCTCTGGTGCAGGGCCCTGATTTCTGGCACGCGCGGGTGTATGTCATCCAGGGCCACCTGCACCCTGATGTTCTTCTTAACAGGAAGGAAATATTTTCACCTGGGTGGGGGAGGGGGCGTTACCTGAAAGTGGTTCTCTCCCTGGTAGAAGCTCCTCACTGATTCTACCTCCTGCATGGCATTTTCGGGCACCTCCCTCCACCCCTACCCCCAGGTTGAGAGCTTCTGCCCTTTAGACCTTAACACCCACTGGGGGTTTACCCAGTGAAGCTGCTCTAAATGGAGCTGCCCAGTTGAGACCAATGTCCAGGGATTGCATGAAAATCCAGGCTCAAGATTTGCATCAAGCACCTATCAGTTACCCCCAACCTCTCTACTTCCTCAGCTTCAGTGCCCACCTCCCAGATCTTGCCTCATGCACCCTGGGGTGCGACAGGCCACTGTGAACCCACCGGTTCAATTGATCCTGTTCTTGATGTTTAGACTTTCTAGTTATATAAGCCAATAAAGTCCCCTTTTTATGCTTATTTAGTATTGAGTTTTTATTTCTTTTTTTGTTTGCTTTTTGGGGTTTTTGTTTTTGTTTTTAAAGATTGGCACCTGTGCTAACATCTGTTGCCAATCTTTTTTTTTTCTTCTCCCCAAAGCCCCCCAGTAAATAGTTGCATATTCTAGTTGAGTGCCTCTGGTTGTGCTATGTGAGACGCCACCTCAACATGGCCTGATGAGTAGTGCCATGTCTGCGCCTAGGATCCCAACCGGCAAAACCCTGGGCCGCCGAAGAAAAGCACACAAACCCAACCACTCAGCCACAGGCCGGCCCATGGTGTGTTTTTTTGGTGAGGAAGATTGTCCCTGAGCTAACATCTAGGCCAGTCTTCCTCTGTGTTGTATGTGTGACACCAGCTCGGCGTGGCTTGATGAGCAGTGCAGGTCTACGCCCAGAATCCGAACCTGCAAACCCCCGGCTGCAGAAGCAGAGCGTGAACTTAACCACTACACCACCAGGCTGACCCCGGTATTGGGTTTTTAATCTCTCAAAACGTACAGAGCCCTGACTAATACAGAAATATTTTATAAAGTGCATTGAATGCCAGACTAAGCAGTTGGAACACTGACTTGATGGGGAGAGGGAGCCTTCGAAAGTTTTTGAGTGAACAAGCAGCATCCTCTTGTTTATGCTATCACTCAAGAAACATTTGATGCTGGGGTGTACCCTGTGCTGGATCCATGGTAAACTCAACAATATGATCCTGCCCTGAGGAACGTACTGTTCACTTGACTCATGTTTGACGGCGGAGCGTCTGTGAAACACTGTGGGAAGTGCTTGTCAACATGAGGCACTGAGTTCATGATGGTGGCACAGTGGTGCTGTTTGAAGGTCGAACTGGTCTGTACCAGGGTGCAGGAGTTCCAGACAGACCGGACTGAGGTCAGGATGCCATTTAGGGGCTGCTGCAAGAGCCGGGCTGTCAGCTGGAGGGACTCGAGCTACAGCAGGGACAACAGGACGGGAAAGAAGGGGAACCTTGAAACCAACAGACCAGGAAGGAAGATTGAGGGTGAGCAGAGGGACTGGACGTGGGCGCAGAAGAGGAGAAGTAGAGACGAGTTTGAGGACAGCTGGATGGCAATGCCACAAAGAGCAGGAATGTCAGGGGAAGTTGGTTTAAGGGGGTGGTGAGGAAGATGTGAGTTCAGGCTTAGACGTGTGGAGTTTGAACATTTGTTCAAAAAGCAGTGAGAAATGCCACTGTGTGTTCTCAAGGTCAAGAAGACCTGGATTTGAGTCCCAGCTCTGCTCTGTCTTCACTCTGAGCCACTGAGTGTAATATTTAACCTCTCTGAGTTTCAGAGGGCTAATAGCGCCCTCCTTACTTGCCTACCTCACAGCGAGATGAAGTGACATGATGTTAACTGTATCATGCCATATACAGGTTGGTTATTAGTGTTATTACAAAAATTCATAAACTGTGAAAGAGCGTTAAAAAGCTCTGTATGAACATAAATCATTCTTAACTCTTTGGATTAGAACCTTGGGCCCATCAAGTATTCCCTGGATAACTATAAAGACAAAGACAATAGGGATTTGGGGCCTAAATGATGAAAATAATGACTTCACGTCTCAGTTTGACCCCTGCATTGGGATGAAAGCTTGAATACACATTTTCCCTCCCAGCCACCAAACTGCACTCCCAAGGCAGAGCCTGTCACTAATGAAAGAGAGTGGTGTGGACTCAGGCATTTGAAAACTTCATCTGTCACAACGAACAGAAGTCAATTATCTCACCCCAGAAATCGCTTCCCTGGATGATAGATGGAAGCTATTAGCAGGTCCTTGGCAAAGACCTTGGCAGGCTCTGAGCTGCCTCCCTGGCTGAGCCGTCCTACAGAAGGGGGCTGACCCTCCCTGGGGGCCCAGGTCCAGGACCAGCCTGCCCCTTGGGGTGGGAGCTTCCCAAGGTCATGTGGGCCCAAAATGGCTTTGCTGCAAGTCCACAAAGCCACCTCTGGGCCCTGTATCAGGGTATTTTCTCTACTTTGTGACCTGCTAAGTGATCTGGGCTCGGGACGGAACAGTTAAAACCCAAAGCTTCACTAGCAGGGGAGGAACAAGGGACCGAATATCTATCTCCCTGGCACCAGCCATGAGTGTGTTTCTCTGCTGGTCCCTTCTCCGCCCAGCACCTCGGAACACATGTGATATCTCAGGGCTGGAACAGGGACGCCAGGCCCACTGTAGATCATGCACCTTTTCAATCAGTTCAGAAAAGCAGCCATTGATATTTAGACTCCATTTAACTGACCTGTGATTGTCCATGAAGACACGCTTTCCTCGCTGTCGTGTGACCAGAAATGTGCGAGGAAAGGAGGCGGGCTGGGTGCACAGCTTCTTCCCCCAGAGAAGCAACAGTTCTGGTGGCCCGATCCCCATTCCTGGCAGGGGACATGGGGGACAACTTGGTGAGGAGGACTCAGAAGTGCCTTCCCTGAGGGTATGTACCCTGGGTGTATTCTGGAATGTTCCTCTGGTGGATAAACAGAAGACGGCGGGCTGCTCTCCCTTCTGATTCACAAGGTTTGGGTGTTTCCTTTTATGGCAGGGAAGGTGCGATTTGGAGTTGGTTTAGTCTGAATGACATGCTACATGTTCCTAGAAACTTAAAGGGACGATTACTTTAGTGCTGGTGCTCCCATCTCCCTGTCGGGGTGGCAGGCGAGGTGCTCCCTGCTGCACTGGGTCCCTGGAGTCGGACTTAGAGAAGCTGGTTCAGGGAAAGGCCCCCGGTTCAGCGGGAGAGCATGGGCCCGGGAGCCAGGCAAACCCAGGCTCATAGTCCCAGCTGTGCCCCCCACTAACTGGGGGACATTCGAAATTACTGAGCCAGTCTCCTCATCTGTAACACAAAGTCAAAGATCCTCCCTTAGGGAATATAGAATCAGTAAATTGAACAAAGTCCAGCATCCTAAGAGTGCGAGGTTATTACTTCTTATGAGAACTATCAATTGTAAAAGGTTATTTACGATGAAGGGATAATCATCAGGATCTATCTGATGATTATTTAGTTCACATGTTAAACCCCATTCAATGGATGGCATTGAAATAAAACCTAAAGAGATCCTGCTTGAGAAATATTTTTGAAAGCACAAGAAATTTGAATTGCAGGGGGACTAACGCCACGGATATTAAATACACCGGACACTAAAATATAACTATTGCTTCCACGTTAGAAATATTACCATAATTGGTTTCACGTAAAACAGATACTTAAAGGCGAGCGATCGTTTCCCGTGGGAGCCCTGGAAGAGACATCAGATGAGTTCTTTAATTGAACATGTCTTGGAAGAGGCAGAACAGCGTGAACCTCAGTGCTTCATCACAAACTCGAGTGCTCTGGCCACAGTTCATTTTGCACACTCACTCCGCCCCAGCACAAGGTATGGAGTCCCTGTGGCACGAACTGGCATGATAACTGATATGCTGTAAAACCCCAAAGAGTTAGGAATAGCCAGCAACCTGCCTCACTGATTGCTGCCAAAGCATGTACTTCACATTTTATTGCCTAAGAAAATAAAATCAAACATCAGTTTGGCTCCTCTATGCTCTCCTACCTTGTGCATGCTTGTGTTGTGTGTGGCTACTTGTCTGCCTCTGAAATTGCTGGCCACTGGGGCAGCGGCCATGGCTTTTTATATGCTTCCTCATGGGCCTGTGCCAAGAGAGAGCCTTGCGTAATTAAATCTTGGTGCCCGCCCATCGCTTCATTTTTACCGCCTCCTGACGTTTGCGTCCTTCTAAGAATTAAAGTTCCAGAGCAGCTTTTAGAACCACTGTGGCAGGACTGTAGAGAGGGGATCTCAGCCCCTTTCCTGCATATCCAAATCCTACCAAGTCCAGTTCTAATGCCACCTCCTCCAGGAAGCCATCTCATAACTTGGCAGTCAGAAATGGTCTCTCCCTCCTCTTGTCTCCTAGACTGTTGTGGACACCTCTTTTGAGGCCACTAGTCACATTCTACTGCAGATCATGGGCATTTATATGTTTTGTCTCCCCTAGTAGCATTTAAGTCCCTGGAGGGAGACAGCCCAGGCTGGAGTCCCAGTTCCATTGTGTCCTAAATGTGCTGCTCTAAGCCCTGGACTTAACCTTTCTCATTTAGTTTATAAGCTGTGCAATGGGAATGACAATACCTGCCTATCGAGGGCTTTGTAAGGATACGACATGTGTAAAGTAAATGGCAAATTGCTGGCCCTAAAAGGATGCTCCATAAATATGTTGAGTGAATGAATAAAAGATTGAATGAATGAATGAATGAATCTGAGTTTTCACCAATTTGTACAGGGAAACAAAAACAACTTGTAGCCTTAGCAAAGGCATTTACTGCTTGTGAGATTCCGGAGTCCTGGTCCCCATTGCGGGGCGGGTGATACAAATCAAACGCTTCTGCCTTGGCTGATGTTAAGACCCTGTCCAAAAAAGCAAGTTCATCCTTCCCCAAGTCGGTTAATCCTAACTGAACACTGCTAGAAGCTGCATACAAATAGTGAACAGTCAGCCAAACCAAGTTCCTAACACTTGCACTAAAGACACACTCCTTCTAGTTTATCAAGCCCACACAGAGCTGTTTGTGTGGTAGGAAAAGATATCTTTCCTCAAGACATTACTGCCATCTGCTCCCCACTCAGAGCCTAATAAAGATGCAGCTTGATGGTGACTGCGAGGAAGGGGGCCCCAAGTTGTGTATGCACTGTGCCACCTACCTTGTGCCCATTCAGTGAACCCAATTTTTTTTTTTTTTGAGGAAGATTAGCCCTAAGCTAACATCTGCTGCCAATCTTCCTCTTTTTTTTCTCCCTGAGGAAGACTGGCCCTGAGCCAGCATCAGTTCCCATTTTCCTCTACTTTCTATGTGGGACACCTGCCACAGCATGGCTTGACAAGTGGTGAGTAGGTCCACATCTAGGATGCAAACCGTCGAGCCCCAGGGCCGCTGAAGCAGAACACGCAACCTTAACCGCTGTGCCACTGGGCTGGCTCCCAGTGAAGCCAATTTTAAATTTAGACTTTCTGACCAGGTCTTTGCCCACACTTAGGTACAAAGTCAGGGGCTTCCACATCACAGAAGATTGGGAGGATGTTTTCGAGTTCTCCTTTCCTTCAGGAGCTTGTTTTCTGCAATGTACTGTGTGTGAAACAGAAAAGCCTTCAGGGACTGGCATCCCCTGTGAGGCTTCTGAGTCTAGGACAAATGGGACCCCACCAGTGGAGAGAAAAAGACATGATATAGAGGGAGTCACAGAGGTCTTGAATCTCAACTTTTCTGTATTTTTTGCCCCTGGAGTGAATTCACCCATTCAAAGAACATGTTTAAAGCGACTCCTAAGTGCCAGGCCTCAGGGACAGAAAGCTGAAAGGAACACAGGCTGATTCCCTTATAACTCACAGCCTAGTCATGGGGGCTGACATGTGGTGTGAAAAATACTATAACAGAATGATGAGCGATATGCTGTGGGAGCAAAGATGGAGACGTGCCCAACTCAACCCGGGCGGAGGGGGAAGGGCGGTCTCTGAATTTTAAGGATTTTATTTTTATTTTTTCCTTTTTCTCCCTAAAGCCCCAGGTACATAGTTGTATATTCTTCGTTGTGGGTCCTTCTAGTTGTGGCATGTGGGATGCTGCCTCAGCGTGGTTTGATGAGCAGTGTCATGTCCGCGCCCAGGATTTGAACCAACGAAACACTGGGCCGCCTACAGCGGAGCGCGCCAACTTAACCACTCGGCCACGGGGCCAGCCCCCTATTTTAAGGATTTTAAACTGCACTTTGAAAGAGGGAAGGAGCTCACTAAGAAGACGAGCAAAAGGGATCCTCGAGGGATGAGAAGGTTTGTGCTACGGCACAGCCATGCAGAAATGCATAGCAATTTGGGGAGCTATAAATGGTTTCACCCATTCCCCAAACTGCAGCCTGAGAGAACTTTCAAAGATGCAAATCTGCTTAAAATGGTTGTGTGGCTCTCGTTTACCCCGAGGTAAAGTCACAAAGTCTTTAACATGGAATCTTCTAAGCTCTTCCATGACCAGGCTCTTACTCGCCTCTCCAGCATTCTCTCTCCTCATTCACACGGCACACGTTCCTTCACTTGCCTGAAAACACTAAGCTCTCGCACCTTTGAATCTTGCACATATGGTCTCTCACCACCAACTTCCAATTCATATTCATCATTGCTACAAATTCCTTTGGGTCAGGGGCCCTCCCTGCACTCTAGGCTAGGTGACATCCCTCTGCACGTGACCTAGTGTAGTACCCATTGAATCTGATTGTACCTTCTTAAAGTCTCTCCTTGCCCTTAGATTGCCGACTCTAGGGGATCAGGGGTTATGGCTGTCTCGCTCACCACTGGGTTCTCAGAGCCTAGGACAGGATATAAGAGGAACTGTGAATGAATGAATGAATAGGTCAAGTGTAACTGCATCTCTGGATATATGTGAGTTTTGTTGAGAAATTAGGCTGAAAGGTTACACAGTCTAGACTGTGAGGGACCATATATAGCACCTGAGGAATTCAGAATTTTATTCACAGACTATGGGAAGCTATTGAAAGATTTTTAAACAAGTGCCATAACTGGATATGCATTTTTAAAGGATCACTTTTGGAAAGATAGTTCTGGCATCCATGTAAACAGGATGGATTAGAGAGTTGTGTGGGCTGGAGACAAGAGGACTTGTTATGAAGCCACATTCTCCGTGCACAAAAGGGATGAGGGCCTAAATTGAAGAGGGATGAGGTGGAAATTGAGGGAAGGGGGACAACTATGTGCATATTAAACAAGTAGAATCATCAGGATCTGGTGACTGACTAGATCTGTGGGATGAGGAAGGAGAAAGATTTAGGATGGTGCCAAAGTTTCTGTTTGGACAACGAGAGGAAGAAGAGCAAATCAAATTAATAGAAACATGAAGTGAGTTATCTATTTACTTTGGGTTGTCATTCACTGGGGCCTCAGTCAAAGAAAACCATCTTTTCTACTGCTTCTGGTTGGCCTTTCTGAGCAAGGAAGTGAGGGTATCTGTCTTTTGCTCTGCCAAGAGACTCAGACTCAAGAAGTGTGAGAACCGCTTGTTCAGTCTGCAGGCCAGGCGGGCTCTGAGACTCTACTCAACCTCAATGAGTCAGCACCTTTCTATCTGATTCAAAGTCTGTAAGATGTGCTCTTTGCTTCTAAGAGCTCCAGGCTGGACTGCTGGGTCGTTTACGGAGCAGGATACAAAGGAGGCATTGATCAGCTGGCTCTCCTCCCATCAAATCCCTTGGTCATTCCTCTGTTGTGTCCTGTCTCCAGCTTAATGACTCAGATTGACCCACTGTGCCTAACATGCCCTTTCCACAGTTCTCGCCCAGAGGGGGGCCTCCTTGCCACATTCTGGGTGCTGCCAGAGGATCCTGGTGGAGACTGGGAGCCCCGGCCCACAGTTGTTATGCTCAGAGCCTTATGGAAAATTTGAACAGGGCCTGAGCAAATGGCACAGCTCACTTCTTGGCATCTGTAAGTGGGACTCACCAAATTGCGATGCAGAGTCGGCGAGTGAGGTCAGCGTTGGCTGAGAACCTCAAACGGAGGGGGAGCTGAGGAGAGGAAGGAAGGGGACACAGGAGCACATGTGACCAGGGTGTAACCCTGGTTTAAAAACAACAGAAAAAGAAAACTTTGGAGGAGAAGTGCCAGACTCCAAATCCAGAGGTCGTCCCCGGCTGCTCATCTGATATCTGACCCCGGGGCCGCCTGAAGCAGTTCACTAAACGCTGCTCCCCACTCGGTTAAAAGACCTTAGAAAACAATTCACAAGCCCTTTTTAAAGAGAGTCTCACATACGGCCTCGCAGACATTGGGCATTCCACAGAACTGGGAAAATGAAGTCTCTGTTTAAAGCCATGACTAGGTCTCTTATATAACTAAGGGTTATTACTTCTGCTTAGAGGCAGGAAATATCCACAGCTCCAGATCCTCCAGGCCAACCCCCAGCTCCCTGGGTGGCTGTTAGACAAGCACAGTCAGGAGGAGTAGGCGCTTTCAGATCCTTTGGGAACATTTTTGCTCTCAGATCATAACTTTGTAAGTGGTTCCCCAGAGAGCTGAAAGAGTTAATAGTCTCTGGAAGGGGGATTGTTCACCTATAAACTCACCCACCTCTAGAATTTGCCCCGACACTTGTAAAGAAATCCAACAGTCTTGGTTTTGAGTTTCTCCTCTAAAATGTTAGATAAAGCTCCCCAAACTTGCTTTATCTAAAGTCTCCTGGAGCACGTATTAAAAATCCACATTTCCAGGCCGCTCCCCTGAAGACTGATTCAATAGGTCTTCAGGAGGGCCTTCCAAAATCTGGATTTTAAAAAGGGTCCCTGGAAATTCTGATGTTTAGGCAAGTATCAGCAATGCTTTCTAGCCATGGGGCACTGGTGGGGGGCGTGAACCAGCCCACAGTCATTCCCACCACACCCCCAACAGGTAAGCAGTGACCACAATGGGGAGGAGACCATGCTGGCTGGGTGACCGCAGGGACCTGGTAAGAGGAGAAGGCGTGTTGGGCATGGGGATAGCAGGGAAGAATCGTCCAGGGGAAGGAAAGAAGCGCCTAGAACAGGGCTGAGAGGTGCAGGATTTTGCCAACCATTCTGCATTTCCTCAAAGTTCATGAGAAGATCATCCCGGAGTAAGATGTTCTAAATAAGGCCGCTGCTCCGATTATGAGTCATAACCATAGAATTGTTTGGACAGGACCTGTTTGGGGCTTAGTGACAGGATGAAATAAATTAGAGAGTTAGGATAAAACGTAATTGTCGGGGAGGCTTTATCAACACTTGATACTCAGATCTTATGGCACCACGTCATAGGTACTCCAGTGCGGCTCAGGATGTGTTTCCCTGTGACCTTGAGCTCCTGTTCTGCCGACTGAAGAACACCTCCCCGAAGGGCCTTTGTTGGGTTCTGTGCGTGAACCCGGTGCCTCTGCAGACACCATTTCATCTTCATCTCTGGATTCCCAGAGTCTAGCACAGGCCCAGGCACAAGGTCCATCACCTGTGAATGCTGCCAAATCGCTCTGAATGGCATCCCTTCATACTATTTGACCTTAGGGCTCCTGGCATGGTAACTGAGATGTCCAACTCACTTTCAGAGGAATATTTAATTCTAATTTTCTCATTAAAGCATCAGGAAATGCTTAGACCTCTGGCAGGGATGGCTGTCTACACTCACTTCATTTCAGTGGCTTATTCTCAAGGCATCTTTTTTCATTCAATCCACCCTTCAGACACTTGCTGTCTCAGGCCCATCCCTTCAAATGGATGAGCTGGAAAACCCTCCTGGATATAGATTTAATAACCCAACTGCCCGGATGCTCAAATGCCCCACTGCCGTACAGCGCGAGCTCCTTCCTGAGGGGCCTGCTCTCTCTCTCTCTCCAACTCAGCAACAAGCTCTTCAGTCCCAGCTGGAATGTGTCAATGAAATACTGAGCGGCGTGAGCTTTCTCTGACAGCTTCAATTATCAGCTCAAGGAATAAAAACAAAAGTCGGGGAAGAGATGTCAGAGGCAGAAAAGCAGCACAGAGTTGGGTCCTCCTATGGCATGAATAATGTGACAGAATATGTTTTTCCTCTAAGTCTTTGCTCCATTTTGGGAGTGTGCCTCCTGAGAGGCATTAAAAAGGTCTTATTTGACCATTAAAAAAAAGCACAAATGACCCAAAGAAAGACTTATCTGTAATAGAATCACGCTATGTTTTTAAGGGGGGGATATAAGATGTATGATTAATAATAGCTTTTATTAAGCAATTACTACATGCCAGGTATTTTTACCTAGATAATCTCCAATGCTTGTAACAACCCTGCTAGCTATGTGGTAGTAACTCCCTCCCCGCATCCCCATCTTTCCAGGGAAGAAGCTAAGACTCCAACAGCAGCTTGCTCAGGGAACAGTTAGAAGGCTACAGAGCTAAGATTTGAACTTTGGACTCCAGACCCTAGATGTCACACTTTTTTTTTTAGCCTTGAAGACTTTTTATGACACCGATTCATGGGTTCTTTTGGTAACAGCTTTATTGAGATATAGTTCACATGCTAAACAATTCAGTTGTTTAAAGTGCACAATTCAATAATTTTTATCCTGTTCACAGAGTTGTGCAACCATCACCACAATCAATTTTAGAACATTTTCATCACCCAAAAAAGAAACCCTGTATCCTTTAACTGTCATCCCCTATTTCCCCATCCCCTCCCTAGCCCTAAGCAACTGTAACCTGCTTTCTGTCTTTGTAGATTTGCATTTTCTGGACATTTCATACAAATGGAATCATACAATATGTGGCCCTTTGTGTCCAGCTTCTTTCACTTAGAACAATGTTTTCAAGGTTCATCCACACGTTGTAACCTGTGTAAGTACTTCATTCCTTTTTTTTTTTTTTTGGCTTTTTCTCCCAAAACTCCCCCAGTACATAGTTGTATATTTTAGTTGTGGGTCTTTCTAGCTGTGGCATGTGGGACGCCACCTCAGCATGGCCTGATGAGCGATGTCAAGTCTGCGCCCAGGATTCGAACCAGCAAAACCCTGGGCCGTCGAAGCGGAACGTGCAAACTTAACCACTCAGCCATGGGGCCGGCCCCTACTTCATTCCTTTTTATGTCTGAATAATATTCTGCTGTTTTATGGATTAAATTATGTTCTCCTAAAATTCATATGTTAAAATCCTAAGTCTTAACACCTCAGAATGTGACTTTATTTGGAAATACAGTCATGCATTGCTTAACAACAAGGATACACTCTGAAAAATGCGTCGTTAGGCGTTTTCAATGTTGTGCGAACATCATACAGCGTACTCACACAAACATAGATGGTATAGCCTACTACACACCTAGGCCATATGGTACTAATCTTATGGGACCATTGTAGTATATGTGGTGCATTGTTGACTAAAACGTCATTATACGGTGCATGACTAGGATAATTGCAGATGAAATTAGTTAAGCTGAGGTAATACTGGAGGGACCTACCTACTCCAGATGTCCAATTCTACCTGCTCCTATGTCCTTATAAAAAGGGGAAATTTGGACACAGAGACATGCACACAGGATGAACATGAAGAGAGAGATGAGAGTGATGCTTCTACATGCCAAGGAATGCCAAAGATGGCCAGCAATCCACCAGAAGCTAGGAGAGAGGCAGAGAACAGATTCTCCCTCACAGCCTTCAGAAGCTACCAATCCTGCCAAAACCTTCATCTGGGCCTTCTAGCCTCCAGAAGTGAGTGACAATAAACTTCTGGGTAAGCCACCCAGTTTGTGGTTGTTATGGCAGCCCTCACAAACGAAAATGCATTGTATGAGTATACCTCATTTTGTTTACTCATTCATCAGTTGTTGGACATTTGAGTTGTTTCCACTTTTTGCCTATTATGAATAATGGTGCTATAAACATTTGTGAACAAGTTTTTGTGTGGACACGTGCTCTCATTTCTCTTGGGTATATACCCAGGAGTGGAGTTGCTGGGTCATCTGGTAACTCGATGTTTAAACTCTTGAGGAACTGCCAGCCTGTTTTCCTAAGCGGTTGCACCATTTCACTTCCCCACCGTCCGTATACGAGGATTCCACTTTCTCCACATCCTCATCAACACTTGTTATTGTCTGTCTCTTTGATTATAGCCATCCTAGTGGGTTTGAAGTGGTATCACACTGTGATTTGACTTGCATTTCTCTGTTGACTAATGATGTTGAGCATCTTTTCATGTGCTTATTGGCCATTTGTATATTTTCTTTGGAGAAACGTCTATCCAAATCCTTTGCCCACTTTTTCATTGGGTTGTCTTTTTATTATTGAATTGTAAGAATTCCTTATGTATTCTAGATACAAGTCCCTTATCAGATATCTTTGCAAATATTTCCCCACAATCTGTGGGTTTTCTTCACTTTCTTGATGTGTCCTTTGAAGCACAAAGTTTTTAATTTTGGTGAAATCCAATTCTCTATCGATAATTAGTGTTTTATTCGCCCGCATTGCCCTCTACAATCATTTTCCCAAAAGCATCCAAAGTGATCTTTTTCAAGTGTAAAGCAAACCCTGCCAGGCCTCTGTGTGCAGGAAGATCATGAAGATTATGAGGCCCTGAGGATCTGACCGGGTCCAACTTTTCAGCATCATCTTACATCAGCTCTCTCTTGCTCACAATATTCCAGCTGCTCTGACCTTCTTTCTCTAGTTGTCTACCCAGTTCTAGCTTCAGGGACTTTGTATTCACTGCTTCTTTGTACTGTGCTCCTGATTTATGCTCAGCTGCCCCTTCTCTTCATTCTGGACTCAGCTCAAATGTTACTTCCTCCAAGAAGTCTTTCTTGATTGCCCTCTCGAATGTAGCTACTCCTCATCCACCTCAGATATTCTTTTTTTTTTTAATTTTTTTGAGGAAGATTAGCCCTGAGCTAACATCTGCTGCCAATCCTCCTCTTTTTGCTGAGGAAGACTGGCCCTGAGCTCACATCCGTGCGCATCTTCCTCTACTTTATATGTGGGATGCCTACCACAGCATGGTGTGCCAAGTTGTGCCATGCCCGCACACGGGATCCTAGAATCTAAGTTTAAGAACAGCAGTGACCTCTTCTGGGTGTTCACTGCTACATCCTACTTTTGGGGACAGTGCTTGGCATATAGTAGGTCATTAGTAATATTAGTTAAATGACTGAGCAATGGAGTTCGGCAGCGACTAGACGGAATGACTTCTAGCATGGCACTTCAGAAGTGAAAGACACCTTTGTAAATCTCAGCACGGGAAAGAACCTCAACCCTTTAAGTTTTATCCTATCCTGTTAGTATAGTGTAGTTTAGATAAACTGGAATATTGGGCTTCTGACAGGATGGGAAAGCCAAGTCCCGGCTTGTGTTGTATCCTTATATATGCTTGAAAAATGCTTCTCAAATTTTAAAATTCTAACAAATTACCCAGCAGTCCTGGTAAAGTGAAGACTCTGATTCAGAAGGTCCAGGATTCTGCACTTCTACCAAGCTCACAGGTGATCCTGATGCTGCTGCTCTGGGGGCCACACCTTGAGTAGCAAGAGTTGAGAGGACAAGAGCATCTTAGTTCCCATCTGATCATGTTGATGCGGGCTCAGCAAGCTGAGGAGTGGAGAGAAAGATTTCTTGGACTCTCAAGTTCTGGTAGTAGTGCTCCTTTATTCAGAGAATAGCATGGAGTAGCATGCGGACAGGACCCATGGGCAGTAAGAGCTGCAATGTGTTGAGGGTTAGAGCTAAATTTATAAGGCATAGGTATGTGAGTTATTTCTTTACAAGACAAAGGAAGGATCATGAAAAAAATTGTTAAAATGGTATCAGTCTAGGTGGGGTCTGGTTATTGGGTGGTCCTATAACTTTGGATAAAAATCAGGTCAGATCTGGGGCCGGCCTGGTGGCACAGCAGTTAAGTGCGCATGTTCTGTTTTGGCAGCCCGGGGTTTGCCAGTTCGGATCCTGGGTGTGGACATGGCACCACTTGGCAAGCCAGGCTGTGGCAGGCATCCCGCATATAAAGTAGAGGAAGATGGGCATGGATGTTAGCTCAAGGCCAGTCTTCCTCAGCAAAAAGAGGAGGATTGGCAGCAGATGTTAGCCCCGGGGTAATCTTCCTCAAAAAAAAAAAAAAACTAAAATACAATAAAATTAAGGTTGTTTAAAAAAAAAAATCAAGTCAGATCAGGTCAGGACGTCCTATGCTTCCTGAAGGATGATATAGATCGGTATGTAGGGCAGGATACTTTGGACTTCTCTCCTTGGGGCAGGGGCAGCCTTGATCCTCATCGATGTCACACCACCACCACCTGGAAACTAGCAGTTCGGTAAGGCTTCCGATATCAAGGGAGAAAGACTGCACATTTCAGTTTCTAAAGTTCATCAGACAAACCCCCCAATCCCCACCCGATCCAATGCTTGACTTCCCTCTACAAACGTATCTTTAACAGAATACTTGAACTGACAGAGAAGGCCCCATTGTGGGAAAAGCCCACTGTGCCTTAGCATCTCCCAAACCTATGGATTTTCCTTATATTGAATTGATATGCTTCCGCTCACTTTGTATGCTGAAAAAGCAGCGCCTCCATGTGATTGAATTCTATTAACATTTATTGAGTACCTACTGTGTGCCTGCCCTGTTTTGGAACCAGAGGTACAAAGATGAATAAAACATAGCCCTCTCTTCCCCAGGAGCCTAGTCTAGTGATGGCAGTGAGATGAGAAAACAAATGCTCTAGTCATGATATAATGTGAAAATTTCTGTAATGGAAGCGTCAAGGCTTCGGGAGAGCTGAAGCATTTTATTTCCAGAGTGAAATTGGTTCTTATCAGTTCAATGAAATGAGTGCTCCCATCTTGTCTGACTCATTATTTGGCTAACGCAACTGCTTCACACGCCAATGAGAATAGAGAGGGTGGTGGTGAGCACAGGAGGGAGGAAGGGCGGGACAGGCCTCTGACAGGGTATTCAGATGTGGAGACAGGCAGTGCATTCCATCTCCTAACAAAAGCACTGCAGATTTGTCTAAAGCACTATGGAGGCAGAGAGGGGACGGTTGATTCTGTCTGGAATGTTCAAAAGAGACTTCACGGAGGGGAGGTTTTGGTTTGATCCTGAAAGATGACCCAAGTTTGTCAGATGGACAAGAGGAAGAGGGCTCCAGCTGGAGGGTCTTGCAGTGAGGAAATACTTAATGTTTTGGGTGAACAGCGAGAGTTAGGTGTGGCCTAAGTATTGGTTCAAGCCCCGTGGTGGTGAGTGGCTGGGGATGAGGTTGGAGTGGTGGGGAAGCCTGGGAAAAGCCTTGGGTACCTTGTTAGGACTTGTCCTCTAGGAAACAGAGAATGAGGCAGAGAACTGCATTCATCTCACTTAGCACAAAAGGGCTCTGTCAGTTGGGAAACATGAGAAGTTTAGTACGGTTAGAATGGGGTCAGTAGGGCTGGCCCTGTAGCGCAGTGGTTAAGTTCGCACATTCCCCTTCTCAGTGGCCTGGGGTTCACTGGTTCGGATCCTGGGTGTGGACATGGCACTGCTTGGCACACCATGCTGTGGTAGGCATCCCACATATAAAGTAGAGGAAGATGGGCACGGATGTTAGCTCAGGGCCAGTCTTCCTCAGCAAAAAGAGGAGGATTGGCAGTAGTTAGCTCAGGGCTAATCTTCTTCTGTAAAGAGCCAGAAAGTACTTAAACATTTTAGGTACCTGGACCATTCCGAGTCAGTCGAAACTATTCAACTCTTATCACCACGGATGATATGTAAATGAACGAGTGTGGCTGTGTGCCAATAAAACTTTACAAACACTCAAATTGAGTTTCCTATCACTTTCAGGTGTCACGAAATATTCTTCTTTTGATGTTTTTCAACCATTACAAAAATGTAAAAACCATTCTTAGCTCAAAGGCAGTACAAAATCAGGGTGCAGGCCATCTTTGGCCCCTAGGTCTGAGCGTGGCTAGAAGAAGGTAACAGTCCAGGAAGCGGGGGAAAAAAGCCTGGGACAGATTGTGACTAAAGAGTTTCAACTTTATCCTGTGGCCAATAGGGCCCCACTGGAGGTCATTAGCATAGCATAGCGATAGTGAGTCCAGATGAGGCACAGGTGGAATGCTGTGCCACCTGAGGGCATCCTACAAAACCTCAGAATGGGTCTGTTGATGCAAAATAACCAATAACCATCCCATAGACAAGAGAAATAAGGTGAGTTTACTTGAGCCAGAATGAGAGAATGGGAAGGCCTTAGAAGGCATTCTGGAGAAGCATGGGTTTTAGCACAGTCTTATCTAGAACAAAGAACACACATTAAAGACCCCCAGGATACATTTTCATCAAAGTTTCAAAGAGCTATTCAGTTGCAAATTAGCAGATCAAAAGGACCAAGTCGTCAGGAAAGGGACTAATCTGGGCGTTACCAATAAGACGTCACCAATAGGGCGTAGGCCGGGAAGTCTGCATTCTCATCTTAAGAGAGTGCATTCCTTACTTTAATGGTTAAGCAGATGGACAATTTATGTTCGATAGGCTATAAGTCAGGCTTTTCAGTTCAAGCCAACTCAGTTTTGAACTTGAATAGTTACCCCTTTATACCTCAACATATGAAAATGTCTTGTCAGCTCTAAATCGAGGGGGAACAGAATGATTTAAGAAAATTACTGCAAGCACTCTTTAAAAGCTTTAGCAAAATCTATTTACATACAGAGCGCTAATTAAACTTTTTCTGCTTTTTCATTGAAACAGACCTCACGCTCTGTTGGCACTTGTTTGTGTTATTCAAAGTACCAGAAAACAACAAATGGCATTTTCTTAATGACTCTAAGACGATTTTCATTAACACAAGTTGCCTTTGCAGGTATAGTCCAAGATGTTGAGGTTTCATCCTTCGTGGGCTTTAACCCACAAGCGTGACTCAGAGTGGGACGGTCTAAGCCTCCGCCTCCTGGCAGGCAAGTTACACCTACACCAGGAAGCAGGCTGGTAAATGTTTAACAACCTGCTCTGAAAAAAATGTGTGTGTGTCCCTGCATGCATAAGTTCATTTTAATTTAATTTAATGCTATAAAGGATGTAGAGCACCCAATCTATAAGTAATGACAAATTATACAACATCCTATTGTAAATTCCACAGAGCTAATTGATTCTCACAGAATGCTTTCATGGATTTTTGCTGAACTCTTGTATTCCCAGCCAATGGGTGTTTGAAATTCAACCATGATTTGACAAAATAAGACTACGAATAAATGCTTGATTATTATCCAGTTCAGCAAAGAAGTTCCTCATGTCATTGACAAATGAGTGTAGTTCCGACGTGAATGTTGACAGTTTTGTTTATGTTAATGAATAAGACAAAAGTGAAGCCGTGAAGATGTTTGCTGTAACGTCACTCATCTATCAATGACATAAGCAACCTCTTTGGTGAATCATATGATAGTGTAGGGGACCTGAAATTGGCCACCCCGAGATATGTCTCTTTGGCATCAGGATTATTTGAGGCTGATTGCTTTTGATAAACTGGGACAGGGAAGGAGGCTCTGAGGAATGGAACTTGCCCTTTGTTAGGACACATTTACATTTGTGGGGTAAATCTCTATCTGTAAAGGGTGCCTCCCTCTCTGTACTAGGAAGAAGAAAGGAGATGACCTTCTCTATAGAAACTCTTAATCAATGCCAAAGGCAAGGACTTAAATCTACATTTTATTGTGCTTGTCTGGTAACCTCCTGTAACTGACTTCCCTCCCCCTCCCAACGTTGGCATCTCCTTAAAGATTAAGCATCTTTCTTTAGGCTGGGAACCGATTGCAGCGCTCATCTGTGATCCCCCAGTCCGAGGTAACACACCTGCCACCCCGCGGCATTCACTGAGACAGCAGACCTATCTGCCGTTTCCATCAAGAGCTGTGCTGACACAGCAGCCTCGTGACTATTGTAAAAGGGACATTTCAATCATATGTGAAACACCCTGTTTGGGGGTATATAACCACTGTGTGCACCCCACTTCTTCGGTGCCCTTTCTTCCTTCGGGAAGAAAGGCCCCAGGCCATGGTTCCTCATAAAGCTTTGTTTAATTTTCTCTTGCTATTCTGTCTCATGTGAATTTAATTCGTTCTCCGGCCAGACGAACCCCCATTTGGGAAGAGGAAATGTCTTTCTCCCCTACAATAGTTTGTAAATACTGGAAGAATATTATTTGAAATATTTTCACTATTCATGTTGTAAAGGCTACAGATAGGACACATTTTACATTTAATCTTTTTTTTTTTTTTGCAATGAGATGCCACTGAAAGGTATAAATAAACAGAGTAATAATTTTCTCTATCACTTAATTAAGTTTAGACAATCAACAAAACAATAAATAAGGCCTTAGTTTTTGTCTTTTTTTTTTTTGGGTGAGGAAGATTCACTCTGAGCTAACATTTGTTGCCAATCTTCCTCTTTTTTTTTCACTTGAGGAAGACTAGCCCTGAGCTAACATCAGTGCCAATCTTCCAGTAGTTTGTATGTGGGTCACTGCCACAACATGGCTTGACAAGTGGTATAGGTCTGTGCTTGGGATCTGAACCTGGGAACCCAGGCCAGCAAAGCCGAGTGTGCTGGACTTAACTACTGTACCACACGTCCGGCCCCAAGCCTTGATTTTTAGCATTTGCCAGTTCCACTGGTGTAAATACTCCCATCATGGACAATTTCAAGCTACCAGAACGTAGACTTTGGAAGAGATGTGCAGTAGCACACCATTATAGTAGTATTTCTACTGTACAGATACAATCAACAGTTTGCAAAATTCCTGAAAATTTAACAGTCAGCTCTCTGGAGTCAGCTTGAAATGGCTCCAACATAGTACAGATTATACCTCATTTATCTAAAACTGTCTTTTGCAGTTCAGCAATCAGTGTCACCTATAGAAACTGCGTTGTTAAAATAAGAAAAAATGAACAGACCTCAAGTATCTTACTGTGAAGTTAGCTGTGAATGAATCAGTTTGTCATCAACATCCACCAGTTTAACGAAATGACAGCATTCTCAAAAATTAGCTATAAATGTCATCTAAAACACGCTTATTCTCAAGTGTCTAGGACCAGTGATTAGATTCTCAGTAGTAACATGGCCCTTGTGGCAATTTCCCTCTTGTGCCCAAACTAACACAAAACATGGATGATGGCATCATAGGGTGCCGGTGCAGGAAGGAGCCTTCGAAATTAGCTAGTCCAGCTTCTTTTGTTTCATAAATGAGCTGAGGCCGGTGAGGTTAATTTAATTTACCCAAAGTCACAGAGAAGCAAAGCTGATATCAAAACCTAAGTTTTCATTTGCAAAACAGTTTCTGTGTGCTAATTTTTTTTTCCCCCTAAAGTGCCAAGGTGAGATCACTGTGGTAAATGTATTCAAACTTCTCTCACTTGGGGGACAAATGGGTCCCTCCAGCAACACTGTTTTGGGGAGAGTATTGCTAAGCTGTGGAAGAGAAAATTCTGGCTGTGTTTACGTGTTCACATTACCAGGGTTGTTTGCTGTTCTTTTTCTATTTCATTACACTGTTTACCATAGTTCTTTAAGGCACAGATCTGTCCATTTCAAGAGTAATCATTTACAAATTAATAGCAAGCGAACTGGGTACTTCTTGTGTTAAACCAGTCAACCCTCAGGCAAATTTCAGAGTTAAGAACACATTTTATATCTTGATCTAAGAGTGAAAAATCTCAGGTTCTTGAGAACTGCTGGAGGCAGAAAATTCCTTTGGAAAATGGGCTGTTGGTCAATCTCAATGCGCCGCTGAGAATTTCATTTTTGAGAGGAGAGTTTCTTTCCCCTTCCCCTAGAAATGACAAGTCTGCAACACCATGTTTCTTTTCTTTCTTTTTTTAATAATACAAGCCTGCAACCTCTTTTCTGAAACCCTTTGTTTCAGATGTGACTGGAACTCAGATTTTTTCAGACTTTAGGAAGGTAATATGGCACATACACTAGATATTCTGAGTCATCTCCAGTGGGGTCTGGGGGCAATACTCCATAATCAAGCATGTTTATATTTTGCAGCAAAACATAAATATTAATATGAAGTAGGATAAACAAGACTATAAATAACCTCATAGTTCATTTCAGGTCAACTTACCACTAAAAGTGATTTTAAAAACTTTAGATTTTCAGGGCTTTTTAGATTTTAAAGTTCTGGATAAGGGAGTATTTAGGCCTGTAACGGTGTTATCAGCATGTTCTTCTCTTCATGCATTCAAAAAAAAATGTATGGGGGGGTGGGCACAAGAGGTGATGGGGCGCATTTATATGGTGACTGACAAATAATAATGTACAACTGAAATTTCCCAATGTTATAAACGATTATGACCTCAATAAAAAAAAAAGTGCGTGAGTATAAAGTTTTCCTGATCCACATTCAACTTAAATTTTATTGTCATTTGTTGAAAACTACTTGTTTTTGTTATATTAGTCTTGAGACACATTAACCATGTTTTGCTCTGATCTTGCTTTAATTCTTGGCTTTTGTGCTGGGCAACGTTTTCTGAGATTCTCAGGGACGGCTGGAGGAATAAATTGCTTTAGTGTTGTACCACAGATGTCCTCTTTGTATCACCACTGGGTTTAGTAATGACTTGCTTTCCACCAGGCTTCTCCTCCACTTGTATAATGCAGTGCAGCTTTGCAATTTTATTTCTGTGGTTACTAAAGTTTCCCATACCTGAAAATTATATTAAACTACCACAAGAAACAAGAACAGGAGTTGCATATAAAGAGAGAACAGAGATGAATACCAAGATTAACTTTGTGCTTGTAAAAGATGTCTTCATCAGTCTGGTTAATGCTGTACAAGATGCCTAGAGAAAGCACTACTTTCCTTTTTTTTTTTTTTTGAGGAAGATTAGCCCTGAGCTAACATCTGCTGCCAATCTTCCTTTTTTTTTTTTTTTTTTTTGCTGAGGAAGACTGGCCCTGAGCTAACATCCATGCCCATATTCCTCTACTTTATATGTGGGACACCTGCCACAGCATGGGCTTGACAAGTGGTGCATAGGTCTGCACCAGGATCCAAACCAGTGAACCCTGGGCTGACAGAAGCAGAACGTACAAACTTAACCACTGCACCACCAGGCGGCCCCTAATTTCTCTTCTTAAATTTCCATAGCCTGATAGTTATTAGTTCTTGAAAAATAAAGACTTGACGAGTCACCCAGGATATTCTCCAATGTCAACGGAGAACAACAACAACAAACTGTAGCTGGAAAACTAGCTAGGAGGGAACAGAATCTGCCTGGTGTAGGAGAGGATGCATTTTCATAAATGATAGGTGCAGGACTTGAATTGTAGAAAGTTGCAAACAGAGGAATCCACCAAAGACACCAAAAGGGAGAAAAAACATAAAGAGTGGAAGCAGAGATGCTACAGTTTTTAAAATTTTACCATTGCCTAGTGCAGTGATAAAAGCTAATACATCTATTTCAGAAAGCTAAATTTCACATGCAATGCCACCAAAATACCAAAAGCCATACCTCATGTCTGACCCAAGCTGCCACCTCATGTAGCAAATTCTTACAGGCGGACTTAAAAAAGACTGTTTGACTGGTCCACTGTCCTGTCCTGCTGCGTCAGGAGACAGCTTTGTCTGATACATTGAATTTCCAGTGTCTCTCACACTTCCTCCTTTTCAGATGCACAAAAGGTTTTTGTAAAGTTTCTCTTGGTTTTACTGCTGGCAGCTACAGAAACCATGCCGCATGCCTGGTGTAGAGTTATAGGGTGTGATTTTATTTGACTAGTGTCTTCAGAGCTTCTGGATTTTTAAAAATAACCATAAAAGCTTCCTTAAGAGCTGTTACATGAAAATCTGTACTCATCCAAACTCTTTACCGGACCAGTTATGTATGAGATTTGCCTGCTGTCGTTGCCTGTTTTCTCTGAAACCACACGAACAAGCTCCTTCTCCTGGTTCCCTCCACTTTCTAAAGGAATTCCGCTTCAGTTATCTTCCCGGGGTGGGGGACCGGCCTAGTACCCTAAAACTATTTCCAACTAACCCAGAAATGACCTATACTTGTATAAACTTAGGAAACACGAGTGGGACATTTAGCAGGGGACCTGTGAGCACTCTGAAGCGCTCGACTTGTGAGTCAGAGGGACAAGGGTTTGACCCCCGCATTGGGCAATTCACTGTGTACCCTTGGGCAACCTGTTTGTCTTCTATATAAAACAAACAAGCAGGTTATTTGTTTTCCCTGCCTCCTAAGGTTGCGAGGACTAGGTGACTACATGGAGAGCACAGAAGCACTCGCTGTCTGGTCATTTCTCGTTGCTGTTGCCGAACCCCAAACCGGCGGGCGGGAGCCGCCGGCCGGGCGCGGGCCCAGGGCGGAGCGCGCCGGCCTGTAGGGGGCGAACTCCCCACACTTTCTCCCCCGCCTGGACGGGCACTCCCGGCGGCTTAGGGGGGACACCAAGGAAGGCGCTAAGCCCCGGGTGGGGTAGGGACGAGAGCGGTGGATGTGGCCCGGCCCGGGAGAGAGTCCGGGCGCAGCCTGCGCGCGCCCTCGCGGCCCCGGGGTGAGAGTCGGGGCCTGGGGAGGGCCCTGCCCGCCCGGCCCGGCGGCGCGCGCCCTCGAAGGCCAGCGCGCGGCGCGGGGCCCAAACGCCGAGACAATGCGGCGCGCGGCGGCGGGCGAGCGGCTCGGTGGGCCGGGGCGCGCGCCGCCTTCCCTCCTGCAGCCTCAGCTTCCCGGCGGCGGCGGCGGCGGCGAGCGCGCGGATTGGCGGCCCTGCCCTCCGCGCCGCCCCGCCCCGCGCCCGGCCGGCCGCCGCCCCCGGCCCGGACCCGCCCCTCTCCGCCGGAGTCGCTCGGGGCCCGCGGCTGGGTGGCGGGCAGTTCCCGCCGGCTCTGCGCGTCCGCCTCGGGGCTCGCTCGGCAGGGCAGGCGGCGGCGGAGCCCTCGGCGCGGCGCGGCGCGGCGCGGCGGGCGGGCGGACGGGCCGGGCCGAGCCGAGCCGAGCTGCGCGGGACTGCGCGCGCCGCTCCTGCTCCCGCCGCCGGGCCCCGCGGGCTGCCGACCCGCGCCCTGCGGCGGCTCCTGCGGCGGCGGCCGGCGCCCCGCGCTTCCCTTTGTCCGCGGGCCGGGCGAGCAGCGCGGCGGCGGCGGCGTCCGAGCGGCCGGTCGGAGCCCGCACGGCGGCTGAGGCGGCGGCTCCCCCGCGGCCGGCCGCCCGCGCCCGCGCGCCGAGGCGATGCCGGACCAGATCTCCGTGTCGGAATTCGTGGCCGAGACCCATGAGGACTACAAGGCGCCCACGGCCTCGAGCTTCACCACGCGCACGGCGCAGTGCCGGAACACGGTGGCGGCCATCGAGGAGGTGAGCAGCGGCGCCGCGGGCCTCGCCGGGCGGGCTGGCGGCTCCGGCCGCAGGTAGCGCCGCGCCCCTGCCCCTGCCCGCCGCCCCGCCAGCCGGCCCCCGCCCCTTCCCCGGTCCAGCATCCCGGGAAAAGTTTCTTCTCAGAATCCGGACGCGGCCGGGCCAGCGCTGCCGAAACAGAAGCCCTTTGTTTCGTGTAGGTGGCTCGGAGCAGAGGGCCGATGGCTACCTGCGGCCTTTTGAGACCCCCTCCGTCCCCCGTTTCGCTCGCGCGGCCCGGCCCTTTCCCCCAGCGCGGCCAACTTCGGCCCGAGAGTCGGGGTGGGCGGTGAGCGCGGACCCCCGCGCCCGCCCGGCCGGGCTCGTCGGCTCGCCAGCCTTCCCCGGGCGCCCGCCTCCCAACTTGCTCTCGAAGCGCCCCTGCCGCAGCCCGCCCGGCCGCCCCGCTCTGCCCGACTCTCGGCTCGGCCCGCGGGCAGCCGGCCGCCCGGGCAAGGTGCGCGCACCTTCTCCAGCAAGGCCTGCCCGATGCCGCGCCGCGCCCCGGCCGCGAGCGCTGGACGGCGTGTGAGCAGGGCTTCGGCCTCACGGCCTGCGGTGGCCGCTCCCGGTTACGTGTGTCTTACCTGTTCGAACCCCTGACGCCTCCCTCCCCACCACACTGGGAAAGGCCTGATTTTAGTCAAGGTGCAAAGTCATCGTGCCTGGTGCTAACTAGTCAGCCCTCCATATCCTGCAGACAGAACATTTAGGAGTGGACGGGCTTGGGTCGACAGCCAAAGCAGCAGGCGCTGTCGGAAGGGCAGAGTTTGTAGGTCCAGGGCCGCCGCTGACTGTGTGGTTTGGGGCAGCTCCTCGCCTCTCTGCCCTCACTTTCCTTCCCTATCAAACGGCCCTAGTAAGGCATCCTTGCCGGGGTTGTTAGGAGGGTCAGAGATGCTGTGTGTGAAGTGCTTGGCTCATAATAGGTACTGGTTTACAAGCCACACGTGTGCCAAGATCGAGTAGCTGATTAAACATCTCTTGGCCAGAACGTCAAGTTACAGCCTTAAAATGGGTTATTGTAGGTATTTAGAAAAAGATGACTGGGCTAGAGTGAGTGAGGGGAGGTCTCCAGAGAGCTTTAAGTTAAGGGATGGCGTTCATTTTTTTGCCCACTTGAACAAAGCAGCTGCTGTTAGGAATTGCTTGAAAAAAAAATACAGAATGTTTTCCCTTAATGGAAATTTTTGTGTTTGTAGACATAAACAGTCAGTAACAGGCTAAATCTGAAGTAACAGATTCAGCATTCTGAATGTTTTAAGTATAGCTAGGGCATCCTCCTTTCCTCTCTCCCTGTTTTGTAAACGTTTTGTCATAGTGAGTTCTCTGTTCCCAGATCGCTTCATTCTACTCGTATCAGCAAGGCTTAAAAATGATACCTTCAAATGAGGCAGGTGGGCATGGGCCTGAGGAGTCTTTTCAGAAGTGCTGGTTGAAAAGCAAGAGGAGAATTTTCACAGTGTTTTGAAAATACACCATTAATAATGTTTGTGGAATGATTGCAACCAAATGGTAGCTGACTATTTCTAAAGGGAAGGAAGCTTTGTACAGATGCCTTAAAAAAAAAAAAACAACTTGATTGTATTTGAAGTTCTGTTTCTTTTCCCAGTTGCATTTTGTTAAATATTATTAACACTGGCAGATGTTGGAAAGCTAGGCAAATAGGAATTGCTATTAAAATTGGCATGCCCTTTCTCTGATTAATTTTAGTGTACAGTGTATAAATCCAAAGCTCTTTTTGTGTGCTGTGCAGGAGATTACCCTAGACTCAGTTACTGAGCAGATTAAAAAGAGACTGCATTTGGTCATTTTATTAAACTGCAAGCTTGCTCCGTGCTTCCATCTTAGCACAGGAATTGGTTAAAGTCTCAAGAATGAAAAAATTAAAATCATTACAGGTCTGTCTCACTTTAAGCAACTCCAGTATACATAATATGACGATGGTACTCGTGAGCTTGGATTTATGAGAACTAAATTTAAAAACTGTTTACTTTCTAAGAGGAATCACTGTGGACTCCTTTAAATAATGCTCTTTTCCAGGGTGTTTAATGTTCATTCCCGTTACCAAAAGTTGTTCCGTATATGGTTTTATTAACAAATGATGCCCACATATTTTGGTTTTAAACAAGCATCTACTTTTCATACTGAAATGAAACATGAGAGTAGGTATTGTGACATGAACTCACTCATTTGATAGAAATAAACTTAGAATTTGCAAGTCCTTTGTCTTGAGTTTAAACAAATGAGTCATGGAATTAGTGAACATTGTAAATCGATTAACCTTTGTGAACCTGTTATTTCCAATATAGGTTGTGTCTGCTAAAAATCGATTTACAACTGAAATGTGCTTTTTTTGGTATGCGAACCTGTAGCTGGACTACTTGTACTTAGTAGCTATTGAGTCACTACCCTGTGCGATGAACCTCACATTGTTGTGTGTATTCCTCATCTCTGCTTCACACAGGAGGAAGTTGAGGCTTGGAGAGGTTAATTTGCTCGAGGTTATAGAGCTGTTAACTTGAAGCGCTGGAACTTGAACTTGGCTCCATGCTGTTTCCAGAAACGATGCTGCTTTCTGTTACTTTTAATAATGCTGAATTCTCTAAATTACTCCTTTATCAGATAGACCTGGGTTCAAGTTCAGACTCCACCACTTGCCAGTTATAAGAACTTTTGTTTTCCTTAGCTTTAAAGCCTGCGTAACAACACCTATCTACTTCAGAGGGTTGTGGTAAGGGTTTAATAAGATGACACACAGCACAGTACCTGATGGACAACTGGCTTAATAAATGCTAACTGCTTAACAGATTATATTAGAGTTAATCGGCAGACCCTGATGAGGGCCTTTGGCCCCCCAAATGGGATTTACATGGCGGTGGGGGGGGGTGGTGAGTAGGAAGAGTAGGGAAATGGATGAATGGTTGAATGAGTAAATGAATGGAAAAGACTGTGTCTCTATTAACCCAGGCTTATTTTTTAACTAGTTTGTTGTCTTGGCAGCATGTCAGCACATACCTGTGTTTTAAAATTTTCACTTGGTGGTCACTTTCTCTGTCTCTGGTTGAAATAATTGTTTTGCACAATTTTAGCAAAGTCTGGTGCTGCAACTCAAGTCTGCTCTGTTTTTGGAAATAATGGAAAAAATTAGTTGTGGCATAAATCTGAAAAGTATGCTTTTCCCCCCTTTTTGGGGTTTTATTTCTGTCTCAGTTTCTTTGAGTCTCTGGGTATTTTGAAATATTCTCAAAATAGGGAAAAATTATATGTATACTTGGAATATTCATGTTTCTAGTTAGACTGTCCTTTAGAGCACCATCCATTCTGCCTTGCTTATTTGGCTTTGTTAGATATGTAGTTTTAAAAATAAATTTGATGTTGACTTGTAAGTATTACAATTTAATCTGCTTCCTTCCGGGGCCATAATTCTCTACTCTGTTGTTCTTGGTTACCTTGGAAATCTCAATGCTGTCACAAGCACAGGGTTCTGACTGCAGGGTGGAGAGGGCATCTGGGCAGCACAGACTCCCAGGGGCTTTGCTGTCCTTAGGGCCAGAAGCCCCTCCTAGCAGTTATAGTGGGAACCAGGCTAAGTGCTTTTTAGGCAAGAATGTGATTCTCAATCTTAGCGCTTTGTGACTTGTTTGAAAAACAGCTCTTCCAAACCCCAGACTAACAGATTTTGGATCTGTTGTCAGAAGGACATCACCTTCTTCTTTTTTTTTTTTTTTTAAAGGTTGGCACCTGAGCTAACAACTGTTGCCAATCTTCTCTCTTTTTTTTCTGCTTTTTCTCCCCAAATCCCCCCAGTATATAGTTGTATATTTTAGTTGTGAGTCCTTCTAGTTGTGGCATGTGAGACGCCGCCTCAGCGTGGCCTAATGAGCGGTGCCATGTCCACGCCCAGGATCCCAAACAGCGAAACCCTGGGCTGTGAAAGCGGAGTGCGCGAACTTAACCACTTGGCCCTGGGGCCGGCCCCAGACATCACCTTCTTGTGTGGTACATTTGTGTTTTTGGAAGTGAGCTTCTATGGGTCAAACAGGGCCATCTTTTTATGCTGTGTTCCAAAATCTGGATTTATGTGTTTGCAAATTTTTCAGTCATTTAAGGAGGGAATGGTCTTCTCTTATGTTATCTCCATCTCCCCCCCCAACCCTCTGGTGGGTTCCAGGCCCTGCTATTCATTCAGTGTTTATTGGGTCCTGCTGTGTGCTCGGTGATGGGATAGAATACCAAGAGGAATATGTTTTCTTTTTGATAGCACCTACAGCTTAGTGGGGGAGACAGACATCCTATAATATAACAAATCAGTGTAATAAAATGTCCAGAATCACAGGTGCCCAGGGATGGGAGTGGTCAGGTGTGCCTGGGGCTGTGGTTAGGGGGCCTTGTATGATGATGTGCAGTTGAGTCGTGAAGGCAAGGCAGTCATCTGTGGGTTACCACGTGCTTTAGTCACTAAGGTATCTCAGTATGGTCTTCCGTCTGTGCCTCCCTGCCTTAGGTAAATATTGATCCACTCTGGAGGTGGTGGCCAACTAGGCCTCTGGTTGAGTTTTCACAGCCACCCAATCCACAGAGGGCTGCTCAGGCCACAATTTGGAGTAATCCTGATTCTTCTCTTACACTCCACATTTCTAGGCACTGATGCCTTTCTTCGTGAAGCATGTGTTCTAGACCTGCACTGTCTAATGTAGTAGCCTAACATTAAAAATTCACTTTTTCAGCTGCCCTAGCCACATTTCACGTGCTCAGTAGCCACATGTGTATTGGACAGTGTAGATTTAGAACATTTTCTTTTTTTTTTTTTTGAGGAAGATTAGCCCTGAGCTAACTACTGCCAATCTTCCTCTTTTTGCTGAGGAAGACTGGCCCTGAGCTAACATCCATGCCCATCTTCCTGTACTTTATACGTGGGACGCCTACCACAGCATGGCTTTTGCCAAGTGGTGCGATGTCTGCACCCGGGATCTGAACCAGTGAACCCTGGGCCGCTGAGAAGCGGAATGTGCGAACTTCACCGCTGTGCCACCGGGCTGGCCCCTAGAACATTTTCATCATTGAAGAAAGTTCTCTTGGGCAGTGGAGTTTTAGACCCTTGTAACTAAGAATAGTCCACCGACCAGCAGCATTAGCATCACTTGGAGCTTGTTTGAAATGCAGAATCTTAGATCCCACCGTAGACCTGCTGAGTCAGAATCTATGTTTTATAACATCCCCAGGTGCATGGTATGCACATTAAAGTTCAGGAAGCACTGCTCTAGACTGTGAGGCCTGGCCACACATTAGAATCACTGCGGGTGTCTGTGGAACAGAGATGCCTGGCGCACTCCCTGAAGTTCTGACTTAATTGGTTTGGGTGGGGCCTGGAACTTTGGCACTTTTTAAAGCCTTTCCCCAAATGGGGTTGATAGTCACCCAGAAAACAGATAATTATGTAATGTGGTGTCAGATAGTGATACGTGCTATGAAGAAAAGTTAGGCAGAATACAGGAATAGAAAGTGCTTTGGAGATCAGGCAACTGAAGTCGGGAAAGGCCTCTGCAAAGAGATGTCTTAGAGCAGAGCCCAGAGTGCAGTGAGGAAGCCAGCCAGGGAAGAGCTGGAATCGAAGAACAGCATGTGAAGAGGCCCAAAGATGCGAATGTTCTTGGGGCATTTAAGGACAGAAAGGAGGCCAGTGTTGGAGGAGAGAAGCGGGTGGGGGAGAGAAGGAGGAGGGATGAGCAGGGCCACATCACGCAAGGCCTTACTAGTCTTGGGGAGGGAGTTGGATTTTGTTCTCACATCATGGGAAGCTGTTGGAGGGCTTGAACAGGGAATAAGATGATCTGATTTACATTTTAAAAATCTCCTGGTGGTTGTTCCAGGGAGACTAGACTATCAGGGCATGAGAGAGAAGAGGGAGACCTCTTGGGGGCTGGGGGTCTATTGCAGTCATCCAGGCAGGAGGGTCTTGGACAAGGTGCTGGCAGTTCGGGTACTGAGAGGTCCGATTGAGATCCATCGTGCTGACGGATTGTTGTGTGTGCTGGGGATGAGGTGAGCAGAACAAGAGTTCCTGCCCCAACAGCCAGGTTCACTCAGGCTGCCTGAGGAGTGGGCCTCCCAGTCTCCCTATGGTGAAAACGGCACTTTGGTGCTCCTTAGTGTCAGTGTCAAGGCCAGCTGTGTGCCGTTCAACACGACTTGTTGAAGAACCTGTGTTGGGACCAATCTGGAGTATTTATTTTGTTTTGTGGCAGATGCCGATCAGGGAGACGTTAAAGCAGAGCTCTAAGTGTAGACAAGGACTGGCGGGCACATTTGCTTCTCCCCTCTGTGGTTTCTAGCCAGATGATAGATGATGACACTTTTTGGTCTGTCGAATTCCTGGGATGCTGGCCCTGGTTCAGCTCCCCAAACACTCCTTTTTCCCTACGAAAAAGAGGTGGAGGATTTACCGAGTTATCATCCCCCCATAGGATCCTACCTCGTTCGCACAAACTTTTCTATGTCATGTGGCCTTAAAGCAGATTGCCAGGGCCCTTCCGTGCTTTCATGTCGTTATTTTATCAGTGGAAACGATGTTATGGAATAAATGGACTGTCAATTGGAATGCTTGGAGTATATTTTTTTTTTTTTAAGATTGGTCTTGAGCTAACATCTGTTGCTAATCTACCTCTTTTTTTTTTCTCCTCCCCAGATCCCCAGTACATAGTTGCATATCCTAATTGTACATCCTTCTAGTTCTTCTGTGTGGGATGCTGCCTCAGCGTGGCTTAATGAGTAGTATGTAGGTCCGTGCCCAGGATGCGAACCACTGAACCCTGGGCTACTGAAGCAGAGTGTGTGAACTCAACCATTACACCACTGTGCCAGCCTCTTGAGCTGTATTTTCATTTGTATTTTGTTATGTTGACTTACTGATTCATAAATGTATATTGGGCACCTACCAATATGTTGTCACTGCCGGGTGCCAGGGATGTAAAAGCAGACAGGACTAGCTCCTTCCCTATAAAGCACTTATATTCTCATGTTTTGTGTGCAGTTATATTTTATCCTCTTAACCTTTTTTGTGGCACGGACCCCTCTGACACTCTGGTGAAGGTGGAGGACTCCTTTTAGATGCTTTAATGCATCAAATAAAATACATAGGATTTCAAAGGAAACCAAATATATTGAAATTCAGTTAGCAAAATGTTTAAAAGGTCCGTGTCATGCTAATTATGCTTCTTTACTAAAGCGTTAAATATCAAGATTTGGTAGTGGGTGTAATAAATACTTTAATTTTGAAGTACTGATGAATGTAAGCAATGTTGTCAGATATTCCTAACAACTTTAAAGTTATATTAATGTATCTTTTATTGGAGTCAGGTATTGCTAATACTGTTATGGTGTGTTGTGTACATGGTGCGTTGCATACGTTAACAATTGAAGAAAATGCTCACTTTCAGTTGGGGGCCAATGAAATCCAGATGTAATTCTTTTTTCCAGTCCAAGTTTATGACCCCTTGCATTCAGACTGAGTTCTAGGCTTGATGGTAAGATTCTTTTAATTAATTGTTTTTTGGAATGAGTGATGACTCTGTAACAATGCTGTTGGAGTTGGTTCTTAGAGTCTAGCTGAGAAGAGTTATGCCCTAAGCCGGTGTTATAATTATCAAGTAGTAAAGGTGTCTAGAGGAACTCAGAGGTGGTGGGTAGAGCTGTCAGATGTGGTTTGACAGCCATGGTGCACTCTGCACTTTTTCAAGGTCAGAGCGTGACAGTTTCTCATAGGGTCCCACGGGTTGGCTGGTACACTGATGCATGTCCTGGAGTTCAACAAAACTGCAAACTGCATCTTTAAGTCCTGCAGTTAGGACTTAAAGTTAGGGCTTTTTAAACTGCAGTTAGGGCTGCAGAGAGGCAGCCCAGCTCTCCTATTTTTACCTTTGTTGTTTTTTGAGCATGTCATACACTGTCCTTGACTCTGTAGGGCAAGCTTGATTGTGAAGCCATAGTAGATTTATAAGTGCTTTCTGCCCGGAGTTTTAAGAGAGACTGTGCAGTGTGCTTTGTTTTCGGTGAGGTTATGTATTGAAATGATGCTGTTGTTCCCTGAGTGGGATATCCAGAGCATGGCTGAAGTGTTATCGTCAGTCACTGTTGTTTTCCTCCCCCTTGTCTGTTCTTTCTAGCATTTACTGGATTCTTACTGTGTGCCAGGTATGCTTTAAATTCTTTACCTGTATTAACTATTAAGTTGTTTAATTACTACAAAAACCCTGGAAGTCCAGAGAACTTAAGCCACTTTACCAAGATTGCAGAGCTAGGATGTGGTGGAGGCAGGATTCAAGCTCAAGCATTTTGACACGAGAGTCAGCTGCTCTTAGCAGCCAACTGCCTCTGTAGAGCCTGGGCCAGAAAAGGCCCTCCGTGTTGATGCCTCGGTGACCAGCATGACTTCTCTCTAGCTGTTGGTTTTAGTAAGTCACGTCTATGTATTTCTTGAGTGGATGCTTCTGGGAGACCCTGGCTTCTGTGCTGTTTCCTCGGTGCTTGTTGCTGCAGAAATGGTTCCTCTTTATTCTCTTCGCTGCTCTGCTGACATGCCTAGCCCTGTGGAGCCGAGTGGCCCCGGGGCATTGCTCACACTCTGGCAGGAGGCCTGCCCTACTAACGGGATTACTAATGATGTCATCTTTCCCCTCTATGCTGAAGATGGCTTTGTCAATAGATTTTATATACAAATGCTGTCAATACAATTGAGTGGCTGATGAAGACAGTTCCCTCTGATGATGAATTCTCTTGCCTTTTAGGATTCTAGCCAAGTGTTCAGGACTTTGCGGCTTCTTTCCCTAGCATCCCAGAAGAAATCACATTTTTATTATAGTTTTTTTTTTAAACACTGCCTACAACACTGGCTGAGATTTCTTTGAGCCTTAATTCTGCGCTGTGTTTTAAATTGATTATTGAATCCTCAACTATCCTGTGAGATAGGTCCTGTTGTTATCTCTATTTTATAGTTAAAGAAACCAAGGCTCGGACAAGTAAGTTCCCTGACTGCAGGTCTCCGTCCCACCACTAGCAGTTGATGGAACCAGGAATCCCAGCTATACTGAGATTAGCGTTGTGCTCTTAGAGGTCTTACTCTTTTTAGTTCTCTCTCTCTTTTTTTTTTTTTTTTGAGGAAGATTAGCCCCGAGCTAACTGCTGCCAACCCTCCTCTTTTTGCTGAGGAAGACTGACCCTGAGCTAACATCTGTGCCCATCGTCCTCTACTTTATGTGTGGGACGCCTGCCACAGCATGGCTTGCCAAGTGGTGCCATGTCCACACCTGGGATCTGAACTGGCGAACCCCGGGCCGCCGAAGCGGAACGTGCACACTTAACTGCTGTGCCACTGTGCCAGTCCCTCTTTTTAGTTCTTTGATGCATCAACTGACCTCTGCATCTGGGATTTCTTTTGCCTGTGAAGGTTCCTCTTTAGGTGTTTGTATGGGGTTCTTTGTAGTTTTTTTTTTTAAAGATTTTATTTTTCCTTTTTCTCCCCAAAGCCCCCTGGTACATAGTTGTATATTTTTAGTTGTGGGTCCTTCTGGTTGTGGCATGTGGGACACCGCCTCAGCATGGCTTGACGAGCGGTGCCATGTCGGCGCCCAGGATCTGAACTGGCGAAACCCTAGATGGCTGCAGCAGAGCGCTCGAACTTAACCACTTAGCCACGGGGCCGGCCCCGTATGGGTTTCTTGAGTGTAGGTTAATAATTGTTGACCTTCTGCAGGCCAGTCCCCATTGTTGTTGACTTAGAGAACGTGTGATGGCCCAGACATGGTCATCAGACACTAACCCCTGGGGAAGTCCTTAGCATCAGAGGTGTTTATTAAGTGGCTTTAACTGCCATGGAGTGATTAAAAGGACAGTTCTGGCCCCCTTAGAGCCGAGGGACTGAGACCACCGTCACAGCTGTGTGGAAAGGACTCCAGAGCCCCATAGGCAGTGATGAGATCCATACAGTGTTCCCTCTTTGTCAGCAAATCTGTGTTTTGAGAGTTGGCCACTGAAGGGTGACTCACAGATGTGGCGTGTCTAGGCAGAGTCGGCCGAGGAGTCAGCACCCTCTTGCCAGTTAGGGGACTTTGGGGAGATTCTGAACAGAAGCAGGGATGTTAAGTCCTTGTATTAAATTTATTCCTCTGATAGCCTTGACCTGTTAGCTGACCAGCTCTTGGACCTCGGACAGGTGATTCACTGGTCCCGTCCCGGGGCTCTCCAGGTCTTAGCATTCTGTGTCTGCAGCTCTCTGCAACACACCTGCCTCTGGCCAGTCTTTACTTTTTCTCACCATGTTCTCTGCTTTCTCTTTCTCTTGGCTATTCACATTCATACTTTTCAAGAGGTTAGAGGTGAAAGTAAACTTGACCTCTTCCATTCACCTCTTTAAAGATTCCCTCCCCCTAAATGTCACTGGAGTCAACGTGGTGGTTGCCCTTGAGCTGGAATTTCTTTGGGTGCGTTGCTAGTTTAAGTTTGGAACAGCTGGGCTGCGTAGTTTGCACCCTTCTCACCTTCTAGCGCTTTTGCAGTCTTAGCTGCGGTCTTGGTCTCTGGATTATATCTCTGTTGTGCTTTGCTTCTCTGGTGAAAAACAGGTTGTGTTAATGATCATGAGGTTTTACAATCATTAAATAATTTGGACTGTTGAACTTTAAGTAAATACTGATTTTTCTGATATATCAGGTTCTAATAGCTTTTCTCTTGGTTCTGGGGGAGCCGGTTCTCATCATTGGAAGATGTGGTCTCTGTTAAGCAGCCTTGTGGAATTGGTTGTGTTTATATGGCGGAGTGGAAAGAGTGCTAGCCATGGAGCTAGAAGAGCTGATTCTGGTTCTCGTTTGGCCTCCACTTTGCTATATGACCTTGGGCAAGTCACTGCCCTGAATGTCTGGTCTCTAAAATATGGGATTTGGACTAGTTGATCTCTCACTGCCCTCCCCAGCCTCAAAATCACATACATTGGGTTTGAAGTGGCTCTAGAATAAATGGCGGGAATGAAAAATCAGCAAGGAATGGCTAGTTTGTATTCCTGAAAAGAAAACATAGGTTCTGAATTATATCTTGAAGTTGAATTTTGTTAAAAAAAAACTTTTCTGTGCCTTCCTGAGGCACTTATTTTTTGTTGTTGCTTTTTTTCAAATTGATGTACAATTCACCCTTAAAATTCCATAAAAATTCACCCTTTTAAACTGTCCGATTCAGTGATTTTTTTTGGTATATTCACAAAGTTGCGTAGCCATCACCTCTATCCAATTCCAGAACGTTTTCATCACCCCAGAAAGGAACCTCATACCTGTTAGCAGTAACTCTTCATCCCCCTTTCTGTCAGCCCCTGACAATCACTATTTACTTTCTGTCTCTATGGATTTGCCTATTGTAGACATTTCATATAATAAGATTTGTATGATGGAATCATACAATATGTGGCCTTTTGTATCTGGCTTCTTTCACTTGGCATAATGTTTTCAAGATTCTTCCAAGTTGTAGTATGAATCTACACTTTATTCCTTTTTTTGGCTGAATAATATTCCATTGTATGGATAGACAACATTTTGTTTATCCATTCATTAGGTGATAAACATTTGAATTGTTTCTACTTTTTGGCTATTGTGGAATAATGCTGCTGTGAATATTCTTGTACAAATTTTTGGGTGGACATATGTTTTCTCTTGGGTATATACCTAGGTGTAGAGTTTCTGGGTCATATGGTAACTCTCTGTTCAACTTTTTGAGGAACTGCCAGACTGTTGTCCAAGAGGCCGCACCACTTTCCATTCCCACCAGCAGTGCGTTAGGGTTCCAATTTCTCCACATCCTTGTCGACACTTGGCGTTATCTGTCTTTTGTTTTATGGTTTATTTTTTTTAGATTGGCACCTGAGCTAACAACTGTTGCCAATCTTCCTTTTTTTTTTTCTGCTTTTTCTCCCCAAATCCCCTCAGTACATAGTTGTATGTTGTAGTTGTGGGTCCTTCTGGTTGTGCTGTGTAGGACGCCACCTCAGTGTGGCCTGACAGGCGTTGCCATGTCTGCGCCCAGGATCCGAACCAGCGAAACCCTGGGCCGCCAAAGTGGAGCGCATGCACTAAACCTCTCGGCCATGGGGCCAGCCCCTGTCTTTTTGATTATAGCCATCGTAGTGGGTGTGAAGTGCTATCTCATGGACTTGATTTGCATTTCCCTGATGGATGGTTAATGGTGTTGAGCATTGTTTCCGTGCGCCTATGGCCATTTGTATATCTTCTTTGGAGAAATACCTTTTCACATCCTTTGCCCGTTTTTAAATTGTTATTTGTCTTTTTATTGTTCAATTGTAAGAGTACTTCATATATCTAGAAACTAGACTCTTAACAAATATATGATTTGTAGATATTTTCTCCCATTTTGTCAATCATCTCTTTACCCACTTGATGGTGTCCTTTGAAGCACAGAGTTTTTAATTTTGGTGACGTCTAGAATACCTACCTTTCCTTTGGTTACTTGTGCTTTTGGTATCATATCTAAAAAACTGTTTCCTAAAATAATGTCATGAAGATTTACACCTGTATTTTCTTCTAAGAGTTTTATAGTTTTAGCCCTTACATTGAAGTCCTTGATCCATTGTGAGTTAGTTTTTATCTCTGATGTGAGGTAGGGATCTAGGTAGGGATTCATTCTTTTGCATGTGAATATCCAGTTGTCCCAACACCATTTGTTGAAAAGAGTATCCTTTTGCCATTGAATTTTCTTGGTACCCTTTTTGAAAATCAATTGATCTTTGATGTATGGGCTTATTTCTGGACTTTCAATTCTGTTCCATTGATCTTTATGTCTGTCCTTATGCTGTTACCACACAGTGTTGATTACTGTAGGTTTATGGGTAAGTTTTTAAATCAGGAATTCTGAGTCTTTCAACTTTTTTCTTCTTTTCCATTATTGTTTTGGCTATTCAGGGTCCCTTGCATTATCATGTGAATTTTAGGATCAACTTGTCAATTTCTGCAAAAAAAGCAAACTGGGATTTTGATGGGCATTGCATTGAATCTGCAGGTTAATTTGGGGAGTATAGACATCTTAATGATCCGTCATAACAACTTCCAATCTATTAACTTGAGATGTTTTTCCATTTATTTCTTTAATTTGGTTTAACAGTGTTTTATAGTTTTCAGTGTATGGTCTTGTGCTTCTTTCTTTCTTTTTTTTTTTTTTTTTTTGAGAAAGATTAGCCCTGAGCTAACTACTGTCAATCCTCCTCTTTTTGTTGAGGAAGACTGGCCCTGAGCTAACATCCATGCCCATCTTCCTCTACTTTATACGTGGGACGCCTACCACAGCATGGCTTTTGCCAAGCAGTGCCATGTGTGTACCCAGGATCTGAACTGGGGAAACCCAGGCTGCCGAGAAGCAGAACATGTGAACTTAACCACTGTGCCACCGGGCTGGCCCGTTCTTGTGCTTCTTTTGTTAAATTTACTCCTAAATATTTTAGTCTTTTTGATGCTATTGTAAATTGAATTGTTTCCTTAATTTCATTTTTGGATTATTCATTTCTAGTGTTTAGAAATACAGTTAATTTTTGTATGTTGATCGTATATCCTGCAGTCTTGCTGAGCTTGTTTATTGGCTCTAATAGTGGTGTGTATATGCCTTTGGATGTTCTGTATATATGATTGTGTCATCTGCAAATAGAGTTTTATTTCTTCTTTAACAAATTTGGGTGCCTTTTATTTCTTTTTATTGCCTAGTTGCTGGATCAGTTCTTAATCATCTTTTTTTTTTTTTTTAAGATTTTTTTTTATTTTTTCCTTTTTCTCCCCAAAGCCCCCCCGGTACATAGTTGTGTATTCTTCGTTGTGGGTTCTTCTAGTTGTGGCATGTGGGACGCTGCCTCAGCGTGGTCTGATGAGCAGTGCCATGTCCGCGCCCAGGATTCGAACCAACGAAACACTGGGCCGCCTGTAGCAGAGCGCGCGAACTTAACCACTCGGCCACGGGGCCAGCCCCAGTTCTTAATCATCTTTAAATGCCCAATGGGTTGCACAGAAGAGGGGCTCAATAGCTTAATGAATGACTGACTTTGGTGTTAAGAAAACAGTTTGTATTTACAGCTGAAATTCCTAATATTTCATTTGTTTTGTTCCTTCTCACTTGGGCTCTGAAGATACTGAGAAAATTGGAAGATTTGCCTGCTTGGTCTCTGGTTGTAAAGTAAGTTAGTGGAACTGTCACTCGCATTGGTAAGTGGGTTTCAGATATTTGCCTCATTCAGCTGGGTGTTCGGTATCACCTGGGAGGTGTACGGCCCAGGAGCCAGGCCTTGTCGTCCCTGCTACAGCAAACTTTGCACAGCCCATTGTTCTTGCCTGTTACTGTGGCTTTTTGGTCGCTTCTCGCTATAAGCACCACCTTGATTTGTTCACGGTGGAGACCACTCGCTTCTTGACAAAAGGTGTGATTGTTGAGATTCCTGCTTTTTTTCTCACCTTGTAAATTCTCTCTTTTTTTTTTTTTGGCAAATAGGAATGAGGTGTGTTTACTACTCGGGCTGTTGGGCTGTCAGAACCTGTAGCTTTTGTGTGTTGGTTGTAGCTTGCCTGGTGGCAGGCCTTTAATTCGGAGGAGGTACCTTTGCCCTCAGGGAGAGCCCACGTAAAAATCAGGGGGTAGGCAATGTGCTTCTTCACCTTTTCCATCCTCCTCTTCTTTCCTCCTCCACGCTCCTGTTTCTGTCTTTTCCTTGGGGACCAGGTTGCTTATGCTGCAATCTCGGCAGTGTCTGCAGCTTAAATTCTCACCTCCCCTGTTTCCCCCGCCTTCTCTCTTACCTTCACTCCCTCAGTCTATTTCCAGACCCTCGGGGCCCTCTGTTTTCGTTTTAAAAGAGGAAATTCCAGCCAGAAGAGACTCAAGAGAGAAGCTTTAATTGGGATTTCAGGCCAGACCTTCCTTCGTAGTCTCTCCAGTCACCCTGGTGAGCTGCTGCTCTGGGGATGACATTTAATGTTGGCCTCCTTTCCCAGCACCCTGCCTCCCCTCAGTTTTCCAGAACTGGGATTATTGTTCTGTCTTTTAAAAATGATTTATTATCTTCTCTAGCCATGTGGAAGGAGCTTAATTTTAGAAGTCCACGGTTTTCTTCTTTACGGTCAGAGTAAAGTAAAGGAGGTTTGATTGATCTTATGACAAAATTGCTTTAGCCGTAGCTGATAGGAAATCTGTTAAGGGCTCCTCTGTTTGATTTGCTCTTTTAATTTATGCACCTCCTTGCGTCCCTCAAGCATCTGTGCACAAAGCCAGTGAGGCCCGATATGTGACGTTGGGGTCTTTATTTCCGCCTGATACAACATGAGTTGCTACAGGATTCTGACACTTTGTTAAACTTTGGGTTGAATTAGGGAGTAACATTGTCAGCAAATGAGTGTTTCAGAAATTTGTTATTGTTTTTCCAAAGGAAAGTATACTATTAGGTTGAATAATTAAAGGCACTGACCATAGGGCATGCATTAGAGCCTGGAAGTAGACGAAAAGACCCCCATGTAAGAGTAGAATAGCTACCATGAAGCCCATTTTGTTTCTCTGTAGGTCAGGGTCATGTCATCCTCAGGGTTCTAGAAAAGACCCATATAGTCAAATGGAAAGAGCAGAGACCAGTGCTCAACAGCTGAGGCCAGTGGACGGGAGGGAAAGAGAGAATTAGACTCACTCAGAAGTGTGGGGCCACCCCTCCTCCAGGAATCCCTGAGGGTCTCGCGACCCCACGTTTAAGAAGAGTCCAAATCAGTGCCCTCTGCTGTGGTGGGCAGGGAAGTGTGTAATCCGCTGAGGAGAGTTTGCATGAAAATAGGTTTTGAGTTTTACTGGGTAATTTTGATGAGCTTTAGTTCACTGAGAAGATTGATTTCTGTGGAACAACTCTTTCCTTTGGTGTTGGCTGAACGAGGCATTTAGTATGCTCAGTATAGGGTTTGGGCCATGGCAGAATGACGTAGAGATCTGTTTCTGGAAGACACAGACTTATGTGGGGACAGCCCTTGGCCCTTGGACGTCTGCTGTTAAGGAGTGTGAGGAGAGGGGCAATTGGCCATATGGTTCCCTGTCTGACCTCAGAGTATTTTGGCACTTCCTTTTTGGGGTGAGAGAGCCTCAAAATCCAGAGTTCCCCCTGCCGGCAGTTCCTGGCTTTCCTGTTGGACCCTCAGAGCAGACTGTGGGTGGGCCTGGGATAAGGATTAGATTTTACTTCTCTTAGAGTCCTCAGAGCCCGGCGTGGTGCCCAGTACATGGTTCTCAGAAAATGTCTGTTGAATGTGAAGGTCTAGGTTATCTTTTTGATTTTGTGATTTTATATTTTTCCCTTCAAAAAGCTTGCTGTATGTTTAGAAATAAATTCATTTTGATTTGCAAAGTCAAGATTGTCATGTCATGTTTTGAAATAGGAATCTTTTTAAGAATTATCAAAAGCTGTGCTCTATAAAGCATCTCAATCAATATCTAATTTCTTCATTGAAAAATATATTAGTTCTGCCTTTTCTTCTGTGAAATCTTCCCTAACATGCCCAGTCCATCAGAACCACTTCTCTGAATTCTTTTTTTTTCAAGATTGACACCTGAGCTAACAACTGTTGCCAATCTTTTTTTTTCTCCCCAAATCCCCCTAGTACACAGTTGTATATTGTAGTTGTGGGTCCTGTGGCGTGTGGGATGCCACCTCAACATGGCATGCCGAGCAGTGCTATGTCCACGCCCAGGATCTGAACCAGTGAAACCCTGAGCCGCCGAAGTGGAGCATGCGAACTTAACCACCTGGCCACGGGGTCGGCCCCCTGAATTCTTGAAGCAGTGACTCTCTGACTCACTTTCTTGGTCCCTTTTTATCCATCTGTCCATCCATCCGTCTGTCCATTTATCCATCCATTGATCCATTGATCCTCAATTGATCAGTCCACCTGTCTTTCGATCTGTCCATCCATCCATCCATCCATCCTTGGGACAGACCTGGGGTGGCTCTCATGCTCCGAAGCTTGGAGTGTTCTGCAGCTGTGAAGTGTGGTGGTCCACAGCAGCTGTAGGTGCTCCCTGTGTGTTGGGGGGTGGCCCTTGCTTCCCTCCTCAATGCTTGTGCCCTTCTGTAGTGCGGGACTCTCCTCAAAGGAGGACAAAGGAATGGTGCAGCTCGGGTTGAGGTGTGTAAGTTGGAACAATGCAAGTTCAGGGCACTCAGAGTTGTCCCTGTTGGTCAGGGCAGAGGTTGGCAGACTACAGCCCACAGCCTGTTTTTGAATGCAAAAAAATGTAAGCTAAAAATAGTATTTACAGTTTGTTAAAAAAAAAAAAATCTGAAGACTATGCAACAGAGACTGTGTATATGCGGCCAGCAAAGCCTAAAATATTTACTCTCTGGCCCTTTACAGAAAAAGTATTCCCACACCTGGGTGAGAGCATTGGGTGTGAGTATAGAGCGTCTGTCCTAACCTGGACAGAATGTTTGGGGTGTAAGGAGACATAAAGTTGCTTAGTCTAGTGTCCACATATTACGTGAGCCCCTGTTTTAAACATCCCTGCTTGCTGCACTGGCCGGGTACTTGCTCCCTGTGGAAGCAGCCTTCTCCATCCAAGGTTGTTGGGAAACATCTAAGGCTTTTGGGTAGGGGAGTGAAGTGAACAGAGCTGGGCTTAAGGAAGACTGATTTGGCAATGGGAGTGTGGTGAGAGGGTCAAAGGGGAGAAGGACCTGAGACAGGGAGCCCAATAGAGAAGCATTGGCCCCTGCCCTGGGAAGTGGTCACTGGGGCCTGAATTAGGACATTGGGAATACAAAGGAAGGGGCATATTGCAAGGTAGTTAGATGGTGGCCATTCACTTGTCAGACCCATCTTCTAGTTTTGGATTGGTTTGTGATTGTTGGTTTAGGCCTTCATTCCTTCCTTTGTTCAATACGCAGAGCACCTGCTGTATACCAGGCCCCAGGCTCTGCAGAGTTGCTGCCTCGAAGGGGCTCACGAGCTGGAGGGAAGCAGAAAGAGTGATTCTGCCAGGGGGAGGAGGAGGGAAAGTTTCAGGAAGGAGGTGGCAGCACATAAGCTCCTCGAAGACAAAAGTGGTTTCACATGTGTGCTTACTTGAGGGTGCGTTTCCGCCCAGTGCCTTGATGAGTAGGGGCTCTGAAGGTTGAGCATCTGATCCGGCAGCTGGCCACATATGTAGAGTATAGTGCTGTATACTGCAGGTGAACATTATAACACCATCTTGTCTCTACCCTTAAGGAACTTACCATTTAAAAAGAAAAGATCAACCATTAATTTATTCATTCAATACCTGTTCATTTTATATAAGGCCTGTTATATACCTAAGCACACATGTGCAGAGTAATCCCCAAGTGTATGAAGGGAGCCGGGTCATCTCCCTTAGGCCATGCAGGGCTCGGCACAGGTTTACCTGCCACCCACCTCTTGAGGTTTTTTCCTCCGAACACCCTTTGCCTCATTTCTTGATCTGAGAATGTCCATTAATGACTTGGAAGGCACCTTCTGGCTTGGGGATTCTGTAATTTCGAAAGTCCAGCCTACTGCCTGCTGCGGGCCGTAGTAGGGGAAGGTGGGTGGGGTAGGCCACGCTAAAGTCAGCCTGCTCTGAACTCTGGCCTCTGCCACAAGGTCCTCCTTGGCTCCACAGGAGGGATCATCCTGTGTTCTTCTCTCCCTCTCCTCTCCCTCTTCAGACTGGCCCGTTGGCCCCAGGGACGAGTCTGAGTGGCAGGGAGGACTCAGGAAATAGGTCACAGGGAGCTTGGAAAAAACGAAGAACCTGCTGCCCATCCACTAACTTGTCAGCAATCCACAAACCCTTGGATCTTCCCATGTCTGACCTCACCAGCATGTGCTGTCTCCAGATGCCACCTCACCAGCTTTCAGCCCAGGGATGAGCAGTGCCTGGTGGTCTGGAGAGAGATTGCGGGCCGGGCACCCACCTGACCTGATGGAGGGATTGATGCGAGCCTGGGAGGCATGAGGGTAGGGTGGAACAGGGTGATTGTGAGTGGAGCCCGGCCCAGAGAGGTGAGGGGAGTTGGTTTGCACACAGGGCAGGATGTTCACGGCTGCTCCCTGGTGAGAGAGAGTCCTGTGCTGGAGGACTGTCAGATGGCAGAGGATTTCTTCCTCCCAGGGGATCTAGAATCCTACTCATCTACCTCCCAGGTCCTTCCCCAGCCCTACAGTGCCTAGAAGTTTCCATTTATCACTAGTAGCCTCCTTTAACTCCATCTCCTGCATGTTTAGGGCACCCAGCCTCGGTTGCACCCTTCAGCTCTTCATTACATGGGGGCACGCTGAAGGGAGGGACTTGATGTTACACACCCTGTGTCCTGCAGTGCCTGATGCTGAGGCCCTCCCTGAATATCGTTCAGTGATTAATCTCGTATGAAACAAGGCCACCATTCGCACTGTGGGCCTCTTTCCTGTGTTTGTGTTCTTATTTCCTGCACCCAAACTGCAAACTCCCCAGAGCAGGAGCTCTTTTCTTATAACAAGCTCGTGTTTTTATTTATACTTGACTATTTTCAACACACTGTTTGGGCGGGATAGGTCTTCTGCCCATTTTACAGCTGAGGAGACAGCTTCCCAGAGGCTTAATGACTTCCAAAATAAGGTATTTAGTAAGTGGTAGCCCTGGGACTGGAACCAGGGTCTTACAGCTCTTGCCAGTGGATGATCTTTCTGTTACCCAGAACCATCTGAGTACATCGAGCTGCTCAGTAATCATTTTATCAGGTTAAAATAATGTGTGGGTGTAGTATTTATGAGTTCATGTGCATATGCATAGATTCTATATGTTCAGAAACTTCTTTGTCCAGTCTCTTTATTTTAAAAGAGATTCAAAATGTTGTCCATGCATTGTTAAATGTTAGTGTCTTTAGAAATGACTTGAGAGGACAGATAATTTAAAAATATTTGCACATTACGTCAGAAGAGAGTTAATAGTACCCGTTACTATTAATACTGGTGGTATTAGATGTTCTGGGAAAAGGTACTGTTTATTCATAATAACCAGATAATAGCAGCAAGATGGAAGAGGAAAGCCCAGAGAACATTGTGAGTGTAGGTGTAATTGTAATTTAAATGCAATGGTGGGCTTGGGAGGGATGTCTTTAAATATAAGGTTTTAGGAGCTCCTGAGTTTTAGTGTAAGGCATAATAACTCATGTCTATGATAGGAGGTGTCTTTGGCCATGTAACCTTGGAGAAGTCATTGATCTTGAATAATTTATCATTGGAATGAAATCTCATTTTGAGAGAATCATACCTTCCTTCAGTGTTAAAAACATGTTTCTATCATGTGTCATAGTGAATATTCTAGTTACATTGCATATTTCTTCTTTTACGCCCTGCCCACTCACTTGGTTATCCTTGAGGAGAAGAGAAAGGGATTTTAGGTGGTAGCTAAGTAGTACCCAGTCTTTGAGTCTATAATCATATTCCTCATTTTGACAATTTTCTCTTTACTTTTGGTTGCTGTGTTTCGATTTTTGATTTTAGATCTCTTTCTTTGGGGAAGGGTGGTTGGGTGGCTACAGGAGGACTGAGCCCATTTAGGGGCTGATAGATGATATATTTTTGTTATGCCGGACAAAGTAAACGGTACCCTTCCTCCTGAGTAGAGTTCATTTGTGATAGATGAGTGAATGGTCTCTTTCCACCTGGCTGTCACACAGTTGAAAAACGATGGTGCCATTTGAACATTCCATTTCTCAGACCCCCCAAGGGACAACAGAATATGTCTATGAGCTGGCATACCCAAATGCAAATTATTCTATTGATACCTAATATATGTAAATTTATGCTGCTGCGTTGACAAAGACATTATGAATGACACTCTTCTGAAATAGTGCTATATAAGTGGAATTTTAGTTTTATTGTCATAATAGTGAAGTGCATCACTAGTCCTATTCCTGCTGAATTTCTGTGACGTTCCAGCAGCTTCAAAGCCCCTCATGGGGCTATAGCACCAGAGGTGGAAGATTCGGCATCTTCTGGGCTAAGTGCTGCCCAGCGCTCTGCTAAAGGCTTTGACTGTCTTCTGATGTGAGAGTTCCCTGATTGAGGGCAGGATGGAACGAGGACAGTTAGGATAGTGAGATGACTCAGCAGAGGAGAGTGAGTTTTAGTGCAGATTTTAGGGGGTTGAGACAAGGGAGCACTTTGGGAGGAAAGTTATCTTTGCCTTTTCAGAATTGAGTGCCTCTTTTGCCTCTGGATCATCACATCTCAAACCCAGGGACAAAGAATCCAAGCAGGTTCAAAGATAGAAGGATTTTTTCAGCAGAGTTGCTTGGGGGGTAGATGACATGTGATGGAAGGGACCCCATTCACCTTTGGTGGTGGGTATTTCCATGCTGCGCTTTGCTGTTGCTCTGGGGACATTGGCGGTGGGCCATACTTCACTCAGTGGTGTTGACAGGGATGAGCGTTAGCCCACCTGTGTTGTCTTCACCCTCTGAACTCCCTTGGGCAGGGGAGACTCCTTGTCTGTTGATAACCAACCTGAGTACTGTATGTCCAGCCCTTGCTGAGCTGGGCACTGGGGGCACCTGCAGAGGAGACAGGAGATGTGACCAACCTCCTGGATGTGCTGCTAGCCTGGTAGGAAACGCCGACCTCTTGTCTGGAAAGGACGGTGGGACCAGTGTGGCCAGTGCGGTTCCTGCAGGAGCCCGAACCTTTGCTGGAGCTGGAAGCACAAGCAGGCATCAGGTAGCCTAGAACAGGGCCTGGCGCACAGAAGACCCTCTAGGATATTTGTTAAGTAAGTCACAGAATAAGTGATAGCAGAAGGAGATAAGAGAGCATTCTAGGAGGGGGACAAAGTACCTGATCCTAAGCGAGCGAGACAGGTTGCTTGGAGAAAGCTAAGAAAGTGGAGGGCCCTGGAGGGCTGTGTCCACTGTGTTCACCTCTAGATTGTGAGGGGGTGGGACGGTGTTGGGGCTCTTCGTCATTGTGGGCTGGGATAGAAATGAGGGTATGTGAGTGAGGAGGGGTCCTAGCCTTGCTCTAAGAGGAAAGGAAGGCGTTGGTTCAGAAGAGCTTTTTGGTTTCCACAAGGGGAGATTATTTTATTTGCTTGTTCTACGTCATTCATTGAAGGTCTGCCTATCCTGTTCAGGCACTGGGGCGTTTACTAATGTGAATAGAGAGACCTGGATTTCTAGGAGTTCACAGTTTCACAGTATAAACAGATGCATAAACAAACAATTACAATGTGGTTTGATAAATGCTATAAGATACAGAGGCAGTTGCTACGGCAACGCCAAGTCAGTCATTGCAACCTGTGGGAGTGAACAGGCTTGCTTGCTCAGGGTCTTGTAGGAGACCAGTCATGGTGACACGGTAGGGATGAGCTTTCCACTGTGCTTGGGTCGGCCTTTACCCCGGTGAGCAGGTTTACCATGCAGAAGTCTTTCAGCACCTGTGGGCTGACAAACCCGTGTGTGACTGATTCCCCAGAGGGCGGCCCTACAACCAGACTGCAAGAAGCTCTCCCTGGGTAGACAGCCTCATGAAGGGGAGGGGCGAGAGGGATGGAGAGCAGCTTCTGCACATGGACCTGGGTTCTGCCGAGAACTGAGATGCTAAATATAGTCCCCGCATCTCCTGAGCTTCTTGGCAAGGAGGATGTTTCTTGTTTTCCATCTCGGCTAGGAGCAAGGGCAGGCATGGGGAAAGGAAAGGAGGTTTCCCCCGGTTTGAGGAAAGATTGTCAGGGAAATGTCGGCCTTTTCCAGTCACTGGAAGAGCCCTTTCAATCGGAGCAGACAGGATCTATGAGGGTTTGGATGAGATCGGCAGTGAAGGCAGCAGCCGTCTCTGTGACAGCAACAAAGCCCAGGTGCAGGGCTTGTCTGTGCTGCAGGCACAGGGCCGCGGGGTTCTCTGAGGCCTGGCCGTTGTGGTGTGTGAGGGAGGCCCTTGGCTTGTTCCACGTGGTGTAGGGGTCAGGTCATCTGCTTGCTTCCTGACAGCCCATTTCCAGAGGGGAGATCACTGCCCAGGCCGGGCTGGTCTGTGGTTGTCTGTCAGTCACTTTCTCTGTGCCACTTCCTTCCTCTTCTTATGTCAATCTGGGCCAGAGGATTCCCTCTTCCTGCCAGCAGAAGAGATGGGCTGGCATTTCTGGCTGCTGGAAGGGTGTTCTGGTATGATTGCACCCCTACTATCCCTCTAGCCAGGACTTGTCATCTCTAGGGAGCAGGTGACAGTCCCCCTTTGACTCCTGACTGGGTTTTCAGGCTCTGCGTCTTGTTCTGTGTTCCTCTTCTCTGTAATTGAGCTCTTGTCTGACCTTGGTCCAGAGGGACTTACTTGCTCTGGGACTTAGATGATTGAGCCCCAGTTGTTTTTGTTTTTTTTTTTGAGGAAGATGCTAACTACTGCCAGTCCTTCTCTTTTTGGTGAGGAAGACTGGCCCCGAGCCAACATCCGTGCCCATCTTCCTCTACTTTGTATGTGGGATACCTGCCACAGCATGGCATGCCAGGCGGTGCCATGTCCACAACCGGGATCCAAACCGGTGAACCCTGGGCCGCCGAGAAGCGGAACGTGCGCACTTAACTGCTGTGCCACCAGGCCGGCCCCTTGAGCCCCAGTTTTAATGGGCGTCTAATGTGGTGGTAATAGCCTGCCTGGGCTTTATACAGACTTGGGTTTGAGTCATGAAACAGGCCTACCACCTGCTTAGAGAATGCCAATAGATGTTGTTATTTGTATTACAAAGCTGCCTCCTCCTAGAGGCCTAGGCTCTGCCTAGTACCCCTGTTCAGACAGCTGGGTGCCTCCTGGCTCGTACCTGAGGGCACCTGCCCGCCCTGTCCACCCCTGCCCTGCTTTCGCCGGCTCCTGCCTGCCTGCGGGCCATGTTCATGCTCGTAGAGTCCCTGGAACAGCAGCCCCCGAGTGTCCCCGGGTCCGCTTCTGTATCCTCATGGTCATTCTGCTGATCGGGACCCTCCTGCCTTGTGCTGCGCATTCCATTAGGAGACTTTCTGCACTTTAACATCATACTTTCCACCCTTGAGGTAAGGGGGAGGGTTGGTTTCAGTCCATCTTCTAGCAGCTTTCCCTTTTAAGAGTCAGGGAGGCTGCACCCCAGCCCTACTAAGCTGTCCCCTCGCTGGACCCTGTGCTCCCTTTGGGAAGTGACGTCATGAATCAGCATGGCTTGCCTCCAGTTGGTTAACTAGTCTAATCTATCTTGCTCTGACCCCTTCTGTCCGTTCCTACAGCTACAGTTCATTTATCAGCTGAATTATGCTTCAGCCTCTGTGCCCGCTGCAGTCAGACTGACCATTCTAAAACAAAGACTCGGCCTTTAACTTTGGAGCGTAAAACTCATTGGTTGCTCCCCTTATCTTTCGGCTAATGACCAGGCTCTGGGCCTGCAAAGCCCTCAGTGAGCTGGTGCCTGCCTGCCTCTCTAGCCCATCTCCCCATCTCCCCACCAGCCACACTCAGCAGGTCACACCGCCCCACGTCACTGTTCTTTTATGTGTATTGTTCCTCTGCTGCTAGAGTTGCTTCCTCTTCATCTTGTCTCTGCCTGTCCTGTGGAGTTCAGCTGGATCATCCCTCCTCGGAGACTGTGTTGGACACTCCTCCTGGCTTTTCAGAGGCCTCATGTGTACCTCTCTCACGGCTAGCGATCAGCACACGTACTGTCACCAGTTATCCACTTGTCTCTGTTTGTCAGACTGACCTTTTTGAGCACACAGACCTCACTTGTTTGACACCCTCCACCCCATTCGTTGAAGGAGTTAATGTTGCTGGTGTGCTGTCGACATCACCCTCGTTTTTCTTAGAGTGATGAAAGGCCTTGCATCTTCTTCTCTAACCTAAACTCCCCTGGCCTCCTCTGCTCTAGCCCTGCTGCCTCCTGGCTGCTCCGTGGGCGCATCAGGTGCTCCTGCTTCAGAACCTTTGCCCTGGCCGTTTTCTCTGTCCGGAACCATCTTCTCTCCTCTCGGGTGATCTGCATGCTCACTCTTTTACCTGTTTCAAACAGCACCTTCTTGAGAGGCCTACAGTGATCACCAGTTAAACCAGCTCCCTACTGCCAGATCCCAGACCCTCTCTTTTCTTCCACAGCACTTACCACCTCCTAACCTAGTACATAATTTACTTGTTTGTTTTGATTTATTTTCTATCCCCTCCCCCCCCCCGATTGGCTCATAAGCTTTATAGGGGCAGGGATTTTTGATTCTTACTTAACAATGCATCCCCAGCACCCATAATTGTGCCTGGCACATAATACTTTTTTGCTGAATGAATAAAACTGGCCAGCAAATATAGCTCTTAGACTGCAGGGAGTGAAACACGGTGTTTCAGGAACGGTGTTGTTATTGGTTTGTAAAAATCTTGTATCTCTGGCTATAGGGAAGAGACTTGATTCTTTGAGGGTAGTGTTTGAAAAGTTGAATTAGTGAATGTAGATCCCTAAAAAAGTAAGAACGTGTTTGAACGGCTCAGGAACTGCACTGGTGACCTGGTGTAGAAGGGGTGAGGTGGGGGATTCCAGGGTTAGACGCTTGCTTGGCCGCAGTCTTCTTCCATGTCCATCTCCAGCAGGGCTCCAAGGATTACCTGCACACGGATTTCCAGTGCTTATTAGGAATGGAGAATGCTGCCAATCCAGGCTCCTTATTTTTTTTATTCAGTGGGACCAAAGTAGTTCCACGATAGAGAGATCCAGAGGCATGGCTTTGAAACTGTGTGAGTCATCTAACTATTGTCCAAGAGGGCTGGGAGGTTAACCGCACGGGTTACTTTGGTGATAGTGATCGATGTCCCGGTGACAATTATAATGAAGGCTGGTATTAAGTTGGGACTTTGAAGAGTCTATCAGATAGTGAAGGAATTGAGAAGCTGTGCTTACCACATGCCCTGTCACCCTGTTTTCCTGTTTGACTATTGTCTTGTGGAAATTTATTTCTTTGTTAATATTAAGGCCTCCAAAATAAACATGCTCAGAATGGATATCCAGACCATGGGGTTAACTTGATGAGAGGCTTTTATGCTTTTTGTACTTTTTTCTTTGGTAGGCCCTGGTAGTTCTTTAGTATTTGTAATCTCTTTTCAGAGACAGCCTTTTGTAAATTCTTCAGATTTCACTCTTTTAGTAACAGTTCTAAACCTTGTGTGGTGGCTTGGGACCAGTGTGCCATGCAGGAATGCAGAGATAGATGAGAAATGGTCCATTCCTGTGAGGGGCTTATGTTGTTCCTTAGCCCGTATAATGATTAGAGCATCTGCTTTGAAGCCACTTGGACCTGGCCTCAAACAGTTATTTTATCAGTTAATAACTGTACGACCTTGGGCAAATATGCTCATTTACTTATATTTAACAAACACTTATTATTATAAAGCTTACTATGTGCCAGACACTAAGTGCTTAACAGAAGTTAAATGTATTTAATCCTTAGGACAACCCGTGGGTAGGTACTCTTGTCGTCCCTGTGTTTAAAGAAGAGCAAACTGGGTCACAGAGAGATTAAGAAACTTTCCAGGCTCACTGAGCTGGGCAGTAGTAAAGCCAGAATTTCAACCCCAGGCACTTGGGCTCTTGAGTTCATGCTTTTTTCATCATGACACTGTCTCTGCTGCCTCTCAGCTTTCTATGCTCGAGCTTCCTAAATCCATAAAATGGGAGAACTGTTAATAATACTGCCTAGGGACAGGATTGGTGTGAGAATTAAATGAGAAGACCCATGTGGAACATTGAGCCCAGAGCCTGTCATGTGGTGAGGGCTCATGGCAGCTGCTGCTGCTGCTACAGTCTAGTGGAGGGAGATAAGAGGGTACACAAATTATCCTAATACAAGGTGACATGTGCTAAGTGTCTTTACCGAGCACTGATAACAGGGATTACTTCCTGTGGGCCCTAGGAAGCCTTCATGAATTGGAGGGCACAGGTGTGACTCCCCATCTGTGCAGTAGGCACCGTCCTCCTCTGATAGAGATCAGATCTAGAAGCTGGAGCTCTAATCGGTTAGAAAAACCAGGGTTTGACTGGATGGGTAGTTATGGCCAAGGTTTAGGAAGATGGATTTGTTCGGAGGTCCAGTGGGTTAGATTCTTGAGTTGGGCAGGGGGAGAAGTAGGATTAAAGGCTGGTCAGCCACTATGGGGCCAGGTCTCAGCGGCCCAGCTGTAGCCCACTTCCGGCCTTTCGGATGCTTAATTAGCTTTGCATATTGTCTTTTTATTGTCTCTCTTTAGAAATTTTCTCCCACACCTTCCTTCCAGTGGATTTCTAGAAATACCCTATTTTTTGTGACTCACTGGACACATCCTGTTTGGGGAAGTGTTGAGAGGAATTTCAGAATGGTGTGAAGTGTTCTCCTAATGATGAATGGTGCAGGTGGGAGATGGCTCTGCTTTTCTGCTTCTCCTAGGAAAACCCACAGCCCCCACCCTGTCTTGTACCTGTCTCTCCTGAGGAGCTGAATTTCTCCAGATGCAGTGTTTCACTGCCTTGACCTAATGTCTGCCAACTGGAATTTTCCCTGTTGTGTTGTAGGCAGGAATCTGTGTGTGGCTACAGGGTGACTAATGATGGAATTAATCAAATTAGAGATGGGGCCTGGAGTTTTGAACCTGACTGAGTTAGGTGACCTTTTGAACCAAATAGATGGCCTGTCTTCATATGTACCAGGGTGGCTGTGATGGAGTGTGTACCAGGTGCCCTCGACAGAGTTGCTTTCAGAGTGTCACTCTAAGAAGTGGCAAAGGCGGTCTTGCCTCTCAGGGCAAATGGAGCACACGCAGTGTGGACAGAGTGGAACACTGGCTCTTTCCTTTGGATGGTCTCATTTTACCGTGGCTTGCTGTTATTTCAGGTTTTATTATAGGCCTTGCTCGTTCTAACAGAGGCCGGATGTTGTAAGTCATCACGCAGTGGCTCTCTTTTGTATACCTGAGGCCTTTTGGCAGGCTGATTGGAAAGCTTGGTACGTTAGGGAGTGAAGTAATAGAAAAATAGAAGAGGGAGGACTTGAGCTGTGGCCCCTCTGAGCTGTGGAGAGGGCGTGCACCGTGCCGGCCGTGGTTTAGACGGGGGAGTGGGCGCTGGTGCGGGAACGGCCAGCGCTGTGGTGTAGGGTTGGACCTGGTGGCAGAGGGATGGGAGCACTTGAAAAGCTAGTTAGGCTATTTTGCCAGAGACTCTGAACCCTGAGGGTGGCCATGGTGGTGGTACCCAGAGAACTTTGTTGGAGGATGAGGCCAGTGATGCTGTGCCTTGAATGGTGAGGGCCGTCAGATTACCCTAGAACAGAGCTGTTCAACCTGGCCAGTTTGCCTCCGCGGGACTTTTGGCAAGGTCCAGAGACATGTTTGTTCCTCACAACTAGGGGAGGGGGTACTACTGGCACCCAGAGAGTGGAGGCCAGGGCTGTTGCTAACCATCCTCCAGTGCACAGGACAGCCCTAGATGTCAGTAGTGCTGCATTGAGAGCTCCTGGGCTGGAAGGTTGTCAAGTAGTGGGAGGCCTGGAGGGCGAATGGGGCAGTCCTCTGTGCCTTCACTGCTCTTGGGCCCTAGTCCCCTTATGAAAGGAGGGAAGGTCTTGTTTCTTCTCAAGTTGGACAGGATGAGGATTTAGAAATTGTCATAAGTTGAAGCTTAATCAAGTGCCATGAAGGAAAGATCGTGATTTCCACGTCCTCGGATATATTAAGTCACTTGAGATCTTCAAAGAGTTGCATTAAAATGCTGATCCTCTTAGGCTTCTGACATGCTCTCATCTCTGCCTGCATTATTTTTTCTGCCGTTTAACCTTCTGCTGTGCAGAATGCCAAATAACCTCCTTTTGGGGTGTATTTTGATACCTTACTTTTATGATATGAAGATTAATAAAATTAAAACTGCCTTAGTACTGATAGAAGGAACTTGAATTTAATTTACGTTTATACTTATCTCTTAAAAATATCTTAATTCAGTATCTATAAAAATAAGATGACTTTTCACTGAAGAGTTAAAGGGAAGTTTAAAGATTGATAGAATTTATAAAAAGGAAAAAGCAACCTATTACCCCATTATTGTGTGTGTGTGAGAGACACACACAGTGCATTTCACTGTTTTTTTTAAACACCCTGCCTTTAAAATTTGGAACTATAATTTATTTCCAGCACAATTAAAATCCTTTTTTCTCTTGCTTTTCTTTCTCTTTCTTTCCTTTGTCAGATAACAGGGTTTAGGGGCTGGCACGTTGGCACAGTGGTTAAGTGCACATGTTCTGTTTTGGCAGCCCGGGGTTCGCTGGTTCGGATCCGGGGTGTGGACATGGCATCACTTGGCCAGCCATGCTGTGGTAGGCATCCCACATATAAAGTAAAGGAAGATGGGCACGGATGTGAGCTCAGGGCCAGTCTTCCTCAGCAAAAAGAGGAAGCTTGGTAGCAGATGTTAGGTCAGGGCTAATCTTCCTCAAAAAAAAAAAAGGTGTTTATGTTCTTCTGAGGATGTGTTGACTTCTAGCTTATTTCTTAATTAAAGTTCTGCCTTAAGCTGAAGAGCTAAGACTTTATCCTGTTTGTGGTGGGGAGCTATGGAAGGCTTCTGAGTGAACAGGACAGGCACAGGGCAAAATCTGAGTCAGAAAGATCCCTCTGAGGCTGGGAGTAGGGGAATCAGGCAGACAACCCAGGGAGAGGCCAGTGAAAGGGTTCAGATACAAGGGGATGAGGTCTGAGCCTGGGCAGGAACCAGGGGATGGGGATGAAGAGCCAGCTTGGAGAAGTAGGCAGAAGGGAATTCTCAGTGACTGACCTCTTGGCTGTGGGGGCTGAAGGGATGGGAACCCAGGAAAACACCAAGTTTCTGGCTTAAGTGAGTGGAAGCTTTAAAAAAAAAGTGTATGTGGGGGGAAATCCCTGTTTTTTACATGCTTTGATTATTAATGTTGCTTTCTGACTTTTGCTTTTCAAAAGTAGGTGAAAATGGAGAAGTTTTAATAGTGCCTCGTCTTGAGACAGGATTGAGACCTTTCTCACTTAAATTGCAAATTTTAGATAAAAACACACTTGATATCTTTGGAAAGATTAGGATGATTCTGCTTCCCTTCTGGGATTTAGGAAGCATCTGCTTGGTCTGACAACTGTATAATTGAAAGGCTGGGTTGTGAGCCACCAGGAAGGATGGCACCCGTCTTACTCTTTAGTAAAGCACGTTGCATACAGTAGGCTCTCAGTATTCTGCCTTTGATTTGGGGAGTGGTTGTCTTGAGAAAAACTAATAGACGGTCAGGTCTCTTCACATACAGGTAGAGTTTGAAAGTAGTCACATACCTGTTCAAAAATAAAAGTGAACGGTGTGGTAAAGAAGTTAAAGGTGAGTGGCATTCTGTGTCCAATTGTGGTGCCACGTATGCAGTTCTGTGGGCAGGCGTGTAGCTCAGACATCTTGCGTGTGTGTTCTATGGTTTTCTGTTTTCCACGTTGGGAAGTGGCTCAATGTGGTGGTGAGGAGCCACAGCTCTGGCCTCTGGCTGCTGGGTTTGAATTCAGATTCCAGCGTTTGCTAGTATTGCTGCCCAACAGGTTACTTAATGGTCTTTCATATAGATTATTAATTATGCACATAAACTACAAATTACATAGAGCTGCTTTGTATTTGTTCTATTTTTAAAAACTTGTCTCCTTCTGGTCTTTGATAGAAACTTCTATGTTCTCTTGGGCAAATCGCTTCTTTTTGGAGCCTGTTCCCTCATCTGTAACACCACAGAGCTAAACTAGGGGAACCGCTTGATATTGACAACTTCAGTTCTAACCTTGTGGGTTTTTGTAAACAAACGTCCTTTGTGCACAGCTTTATTGGGCTGCAACCACATTCCCTTTATAAAGCTTTGTCTTACCAGACTGAGCGGAATCCTGATGGCTTTATCCAGCCTCATGTGGAGGCTGTTTCATCCCCGTGTTACTTAAAATGTTTTTCTCAAGGGCCTTGTCTGATTTACAAGGCAGTAATTCTCCCTTGAGATGGGGAAACCACAGTGCTGGAGGTATTTCAGATGTCAGCACAGTGGTGTTAGTGTGGGGAGGAGGGAGAGCAGGACTGCAGCCCATGAGTGAGGGGTGGTCAAGTATTCCTTGCCTGTTTAGGTCAGCTTTATTGTGGTATAATTTACAAATAATAAAATTTATTGATCTTAAGGATACAATTCGATGAGCTCTGGCAGATGTACAGTCAGGTAATCACACACACAGTTATCACGTGAAACGCTTCCATCACCCCGAAAAGTTCCCTCCCGCTTTAAAGTAACTTACTGGTGGTTCTGGTAGCTTTTTTGTAGATTCCTTAGCGTTTTCTTCATAGATGATCATGTCATCTGTGAATAACAAGTTTTTCCTCCTTCCTTTCCATCTGTTTGCCTTCCATTGATCTTGCTTTACTGCTCTCCCAAGCCCTCCAGCGCAACCCTGAGTAGCTGTGGGGAGTGTGGACGTCCCTGCCTGGTTCCTGATCTTGAGGGGGAAGCATTCAGTCCTTCACTGGGAAGCATGGTGTTAGCTGCAGGTGTTTGTATTGCCCTTTATCAGATTCTCTTCTATTTCTAGTTTGCTGAGCGTCTCTGTCATGAATGGGTGTTTAGTTTTGTCAGATGCTTTTTCTGCATCGATTGAAATGACCATATGGTTTTCCTTTTTTAGCTGGTTAATGTGGTGAATTACATTACATTTTTAATGCTATGACTGTCCTTTGGTACGGAAGCCTTATGTGTAGCATAAGCACAGATTTTGTGTCGTCATATTGTGATTTGAGGATTAGCCGTTCTGCACTTCGTAATGATGTAGTACATTCAGAGTTATTGACAACAGTTATTCTACCTAGTCACTCCTGTGGGATCTTATCTGTTTAAGTATGGCTCTGTTAACCTTGTTACTATTTCATTGTGTTTTTGGTAGAGCGAAGCTGTTGGGGTGGGGTGGGTGGAGGGGTGGGAGAGAATAACAACAAGCCTTCTGTAGCCTTTATTATATGCCTGTAGCCTTTATTATATGCCAGACGCTTGTCTAATATGATCTCTTAATTCTTAACCCAAAGGCATAGGTACCATTTCCTTCATTTTACAAATGAGGAAATTGAGGTCCTGCTTCTTAGAAGGTAACAGAAGTAAATTCCATTTCACTTGACATTAGCTGAGCACCATCTATATGCCAACCATTTTGACCCCATCCAACTGGTACAAAAACTCGTAAATAGGCAGCATCCTCATTTTTGTGGAAGATACTGATAGAAGAATTTAAGTAACTTTCCCAAGGCCACATAGCTGAGAAGCAGGGCTGGATTTGAATCCAGGTCATCTGTTTCCGAGTTCTTTTTCCTGTGTTGCTACTTTGGGGGTGATTTATGGAAAGGAATTAAGTGAGGATGAAAAAACTAGGCCATTGCGTAGAGTGGTGTAGATAAAATTTTCACGGTTTGTCTTCACAGACCTGATTATCAGGATCAGTACAAAAATACTTTCCACAACTAAATATTATTAGCTCACATGTTTATCTATTAGAACAACAGTCTTCTTTCTTAATTCAGTATATATCCAGGAAGATATTTTATTGATATTAAGCAATGATGTTGCAGAATTTTGGTTGAACGGTTATGCATGTAAAACATTAATTCTTTATTTGCCTAATAGTTTTCAGTGAAAGGTTTCCTAATAAGCCATTGCCCTATTGCCACTTTGTATGCTAAGCTATGGGATGACTATGAGTTCCTTTGCATGGTTGGAGTTGAATATATACATACATCCATGAAAATGAAATTTATTGGTTTAAGTAAATGCTCATGCTTCAGCAAAAAAAGGTACCGTGATTTTTCTATTGTGTGCACGTATATTTTCAACTCAGTCAACATTTACTAAAGTGCCTACTTTATGCCAGACACCATGCTAAACCAACGAAAGGGAGGAGAAGAGAAAGGAATGACATTTTGATCTGGGCCGCAAAGTGTGAGTTCCCAGGAGGCAGAGGAGTCCCTGGTTGGATGAGTTAGAGTCCAAGTAAGTTTAACATTTAGAGGAGCACATTAGATTGACTGGGAACTTGGTTACTGGGTGAACACATGTGAATTTCAAACCTGATTCCCTGTTTGGTGGCTCTGTACTTCTGGGCAAGTTGGTTAACTTCTTAGCTCTAGTTTCCTCATGAAGATACCATGTGTGTTTCACAGGTGTTCTGTGTGTGTGTGTTTCTTGTCTTGAAAGTGAGGCCAGAGGTCTGTGCTCTGTTGGGGAGTGAAACTTAATTTTTCATGGCGGGAGAGTAGTGATAGGCATTCTGTTTGGACTGTGATCTTGCAGGATCATGCTTTGGTGGTTTACAGATAGAATCTGATCTGGCCGGGACCATGTGAAGTGCAGCTTCAGTCCTTTGCTGAGACTGTCAGTTGCTCTTCCAGCACCTTGCCCAGTGCCAGCATGTTGGGTGTGCTAGGTAACTATTTGTTGAATAAGTGCAGTGTTTTGTAGTAACCTCTGGTGATCTGCTTCTCTAAGCCTTTTCTTCTGGGAGGATCAGCCCTTGGGAAATTGGATCCTGCAAGCTGTGACTAGTTCCAACACTGTAGCAGTTGTGTCCAGCCTGGTGGTGATGGGTGCTTGATGTCCCTTCGGCCTGGCCTGAAATGAACATCTTGTGTTGGCCCAGAGTGTGGCTTCTGTTCTTCAAGCTTGCTTTCTGAAACTGTTGGGGAGAATAGCGGGTGGATAGATCCCTGTTAGAGGAGGCGATCCACAGGCCTGTGTTTTCTTGTAATACCAGGATAGGTTCAAGGAGAGAATCCAAGGCTGACCATCGTTCTGTCATTTTTTTTCTGTTTCCTTTTCTGTTCCAATTTTTCTTTCTTTTCCTACCTCTTTTATGGATGAAATTTGTCCTCTGTGCAGCAGTATGTTATTGGGGAAGCAGCTTTTGACTTTGTGATGATGTCAGGTGAGACTGTTACATATGTTCAGACCATTAAGTATGAGACTTTGGTGAGCATTAGCTCCTGCTTCGACATAACTGAGGCTCAGTAACATAAAAAGCAATTTTCGCTCAAAAAAGATGCACAAGCAGCTTGGTGTGCTTTCTTTATATGGGCCTATCCTGAATAACAGCTTTAGGTATTATGGAGGAAGGCATGTAGATTAGCAAAGGTTTGCAGTTCAGTTTCCAAGAACAGGAATGTTTTGCCCTAGTGAGCCTTGAAACATTTTTTATAATGCACATTTTTGTTCATAGATTATAATCATAGTTGGTATAGGAACTCAGTTGGAAAATGTGACTAAATCAGAAGGAACTGTTATAATGATATTTCATTTAAAATCATCTGCTTACTGTATGCTATGCAGATGAATTCAATTAAAATACTTTTGAGATCTAGTTTGGTGGAAAATCAAAGATACACTATATTTTGCAGGGAGGTCGGGACTGGAGAATTAGGTAGCGTTTCCACTTAGGGAAGCTGAAGCTTGTTTTGTTTTACCTAGGCTAATTTGAGGCAGAATGAATATATAACTAGGTCACTCTGGTGTGCATTCATTCATTCATTCACTTGTTCATTTACTCATCAAGCAATTTGATTGTATACTGTGCTAGTTGCTGAGAATTCTATAAATACGGAGTTTCCAGGGCTCACAGACTAGTTGTAAAGGACAGATATAAGTAATTAGGAAATAGTGTGGTAAAAACAGCCAGCAAATTTTTTTCCCCAAAATGGGAGGTGGTGCATGTCTGTTAGTTTTTATGAAGTATGTATAGGAAGTTTCCTTTTGGGAATTAGTAAAAAAATAACTTTTATATAAACTCATCATTAAAAGAGTTTGAATATATGCAGGCCTTCAAATATAGAGTACCTTAACAAACCATTAAGATTAGGATTAAATTAAATGCTTGATTTTGGAATAACAGGTGAATGTTAATCTGCACAGGGAGAGAGGGCTCTGAAGAATCCTTGAATAAAGTTCTAGGGTTTTATGATGTGAGTAGAACAAAGAGCCCTTTGTGAGAAGACATTTTTAGCTCCTTGTACAGAGTGTGTGACACAGTGAACACTCATGGGAAGAACTTGACGGCACACTAAGCTGGGGCGCGTTTCATGGCAAGCTCTTCTGCCTCAGTGGCTCTGATATTTGTTTGGTTGGAGGAGAAAATCACTAACTGGGGCTCTCAGGTGGAGCCACAGTGTAGACAATGCTTAATGACTGTGCCCTGAACACTTCACCAGGTACCCATAGTGTTTAAGGAAAGAGCAGGGCATGGATTTAATGTGGATTTATTTACAGTATAATTGGAATGTGTGACATGAGGGAAAAACATTTTCACTGGATCCTTTGTAAGACATCAGGAAAAGAATGGCTTAGACTTGGTTATTTAGCCTTTCTGCAGGACTAAACTGCTTGTTTTATGCGGTGACATGATGGTGCTTGAGTTCATTTGCATTTAGCCAGCGTTACGTGGACCCCTGCTGTGATGTGGAAGGAGAAGGGTGAAGCATACCAGCTGGGGTTTGGATGTGAACTTTACCTTTATTGGTAGTGTGTCCTGGGGCAAGTTGCTTATGTTTTCCACTCTGCAGGGTTATCAGGAGGATCAAATGGTAATAATGCATGTTAAATGCCGCCTCGTGCATGTAGCACATGGTCGGAGTTCAGTACAAGGTGGTAATAATAATAATAATAATGATATTGATATTGATAGAGAGTCCAGGAACTATGCTTGATTTTGAATACAAAGAGCCAGGATCCTTCTGGGCAAGAGCTTCTGGTCTAAGAAAGACTACTAATGCCTTTGTTGGGAGGCATTTTCTAGATTCTTTGATGACTGTCTTGTGGCAACTAGAAGCTGCTGTTGCTGCTGCTCTTCCTGCTGCTGTTCTGCTGTTCGAAGGCTCTGGAGACACCTAGGGTAGGGGCGCAGCTGCCTGCCAGGCCAGTCAGTTTATTCTGTGCCTTGGCCATTCACTGTGCTAGGTGTGGAGCAGTCTGTAAAAACAAACCCTAAAAGATTATCTTAAATTTATTTTTGATCATTTCTCGGAGTGCTGAGTTACCTTCTATGACACACACTTAGTTTGTAAGTCTTTTTTGCACATGTTGTCCAAACATCACCTCACATCTTTCTGACTTCCCTATCTAAAATAGCACCACCCTTCACTTTCTGTGTGTTCCTTCAGTCAAAAAATATCCGTTGAGCACCTGCTGGATGCTGGTGATACATTAGTAACAGGATGCACAAATCCCTACCTCATGGAGCCCCCATTAGTCTGCTTGCTTGTCTTCCTAGCACTCATCGCTGTCTCATGTTGTATGCCATGCGTTTGTCCGTTTATTGTCTGTCTCTCCACTAGAATGACGCTCCACGAAGGCAGACACTTTGTTTTGTTTGCCTCCAGCTGCTTGGTGGCCAGAACAATGCCTGGGACATGGCCGGTTCTCAGTCAATATTTTGTTGTTTTGGTTGTTGGAGCCCAGAGGTAAGAAAGCTGAGCTCCCCCCTTTCATTATGTAAACTAGGATACAGAAGGGGTGGTTACTTAAGTTTAATAAAAGGACAGGAGGGTGGTTTGCCATAGGGTGGGGAAGGAACTCTGGACTGGGCATCAGGAGACCTGGTCTGGGGGCCTTGGCCCTGTCTCTGGTAAAGTGCTTGACTTGAGGCTGCTCTTTACATTTGTGAGTAAAAAATTGGATGGGATTCTCTGAAAGTCTCTTCAGCCCCATATTCCCTAGGTGTTTAAAACAGGCAGACTTAACCAACTTCTGATTTGCATGCAACTTTTCACTAACGCATCTACTATTGAGCAGGTGAACTGTGTGAAATTTTTAATCATTCAACTGTATGTAAGCTTTCATCCTGGATCCAGAATTTAAAAAACCTATAAAATGTCTTCAATTTAATAATCTTTTTGTTTAATTCGCCTTTCTTGCTTTTCTGTCCTTAATGCTCTTGATCCTTATCAGCACATCCAAATCATTTAGCCCTAATGACTCCTCAGCTTGGGAACGGCTTGTCCCTGGCAAGTTAATGGATCCATGCAAGTCTGCATGCTGTGTGTGCAGAAGAATCATCCAGGAATATTTTGCATTGAGAAGGATCTTCTGTCTGACAGCAGTTTGTCTTTTCATGAATTTATGGCACAAGCTGCATGGATCTGATATTGGGGAGGAAACAGCTAGAAATCTTGATGAGGATGAACTCTCTGCTCCTCAGTTAAAGAGACTTACTTGCCCTTTGCCAGAGAGGCGCCATCTTGGAACAGTTCCAAATCAACAGATGCCTGGGGAGTCGTAGATGGTCCATGGACCTCATCTGCACCAGGTGATCAGTTTAGCAGTTTGCCTGCCTAATAGGCTATTGGCCTCATGGACCTTATTACCTCACGTGCTTCTTTCTGTACGTAGTTCAGCTTTGATTTGAGCGCTTCTATAGATTTGCTGGCTGCTTCTGTAGAAGGGTTTTTAAGGCAGCATGGTGTGGTGCAGGGAACTTGGATGGGCATTGGCGCTTGTGTTCCAGGGTTCAAATCCCACCTGTGCTGCTTATTAGCTCATGTCTTTGGTCTTAAAATCTCAGGTCCTCAACTTCCTCATTCTGAAACTTGGGAATAATACTAAGTCATTAATTAAATGAAACTGTGTTCAGAGAGCACATAAGCCAGTGCCAGGCACAGAGTAAATGTTCAGGGAGTGGGACAGTTTCTATCCTTAAATAGACTCTCTCCTCCTTACTCTATACTTCATGGCTCTTAGATTTAAAGTCTGGTGCTAAACTTGGCTGATCCAGGAAATTGTCACTCTTTGGCCCTATTGCCCACTCCCCTCCACACACACGCACACACTCTGATAACCTTTTTATGATGTGCCCCCCCCCCGGCTCTTAGGCATAATTATGCTCCACTTCTCTAGAGGTCAGACTTTTAGCAACCTCTGCCATCTGGAACATATCCAGGAACCGGAAGTCAGCAGAAAAGGCCTCAGCTGAGCTGCCCTGGAGTCTCGGCCAGACGGTAGGTGAAGAGGAAGGCAGCCGACTAGAAGGAGGTGCAGCTGACCACAGAGAATAAAAGCACAGCAGAGTGGGGCCTTTCAGTGTGGCGGCCAGCAGTTCTGCATCCCACGCTAACCACGCAGAGTGTTACAAGCGAGGCAATCTTTGGTGCTGCCAATAATCCTGAGTATTAAGGCGGAATTATACTCAGCATTCTCTAGTTAAGAAAATGGGAAAACGTAAACTTTGATTCTCTGGGAGTTACAACCGAGATGGTTTTTAAAAACAAAACAAAACAAAAAAACTCTTGTATTTTGGTGTTATTTTTTCTGGATAATTATATGGAACTCTTCATTTTTCAAGTATGAAGGAAATGTTAGATTATAGAGGAAAGATCATGGGTTTTGGGGTCACAGTTCAGGGTGTGAATCTTATTCATTCCTGCCACCTACTTGCTGGACCCAACGAGAGTTAACTGTTTGAGCCTCAGTTTCTCCATGTATAAAACAAGGACAATACCACCTACCTCAGAGGGTCGCCAGGGGAATTAATGAGACAGTGACCAGAAGGCATCAGATAGAGGCGCTGGGTAGGTGTGGGAATTGCTCTCCTTCCCTGTTCTTTACTCTGTGTTCAGCAATATCTTTCCCTCTTGTGAGTTTTCTTACACCATTTGACAGGTAGGTTGTATATATCAGTGAGATTATGAATTCTTTGTGGTCAGGAACTTTGTCTCTGATTATGGTTTTCACTATCTCCAGATTCTTACCAAAGTGGGCACTGCCACTGTTGTCGACTCTGCTATGAGCTCTGTTTTGGTGGTGAGTGAGGCTGGTCCTGTGTTCATCTGTCACCGGGAATCCTGTCACCCAATCCAGAGGACAAAGCTTGTGTGAAGTAATGCTGTCCTTCAGCTTTTGTAATCCGTGCCCCCACCCCCGCCACCCTCATGTACATAGAATCTTAGACTCCTAGAATTTTAGGTCTAAAAGAGACTTAATTTAGCATTCCTGTGGACAAACTGTGTGTTCTGAGATGGGCTGGCCCAGGCACGGGCTGTGAGTTTGTCACTTGGCCAAGGTCACACAGCCAGTTAGTAATGGAGCCAGGCTGGCCTTTGGGTATCCGCGTAGACCAGGTTTCTTCCCCCTTTACAAGGCTGAGGGGCTTAATGCCTTATTCTTTGGCTGTGTGGCTTCAGTCTCCACATTCTACCCTGAGAGGACCTTAAATGTGGAGTGAACTTAGCACGAACTTGGTCTCTGCACCAGGGTCTGTGGCTTAGCCCTGCCCCTTAACCTCTCTCTGTCTGCCCCAGGCTGCCCTCATGTCTCCAAAGGGGGTGGCAGAGCTTTCCTCATACAGTAATTTTCATTTCTGTGATTATTGTGGTGTCTGAAGGATTTCATGCTTATAAACTCGAACCACACATTTGGACTTGCCTTATACTTGTGATTTGAGGGGATATCATAAGGCCACGTCTGCCACGAACACTCCTCTGGGAGCCTGCCAGGATTGTCCTCCAGGAAGGACCTTGCTGGGATTATGTGGATAATTCCTGGGAGAGAAATGACAGATGGACGTGTCACATAGACAGTGCATTTCAGGCCTTAGCAGATGGAGCAGCAACAGCAGTGGTATGGAGGACAGAAAGTTGATAGCCTTATGAGGCTGGAGCCAGCGGCTGTGACAGTGGAGCCTCCCTAAGAGCTAGAACCTGTGCGACACATACTTGTGTCCTCGTGCTCGGGCAGAGTGACCCTTCTCGGCTGCATACCTATGTTGGCTGAGCTGAGTTGGGTGCACTGCTGCCTCCAGAGGATTGCAGGACCTCCTTGGGGGCACTGCAGGGGACGCCTGAGGGGCTTGTCAGAGAGGCGTAGTCCTGAAAACAGAGTGCCAAGTTTCCAGATTTTTGTTTGAGGCTGGTCCTGCTCAGGGTCTGTGGATAGAGTGTAGAGATGTCAAGCCGTTGTCTCTGACCCATCAAAGGTTGTACACTATGGTAGAAGGAGGGCAGGAGTTGGGATCAAATCTGGATTTACATCTCTTCCCATCTGTACCATTTTTCTTATTTGGAAATATACTTAATCTCTTGAGCCTCAGTTTCACCATCTGTAAAATGAGGAAAATAATACCCTAATTGCCTCATATGGTTGTTATGAAGCTAAAATAATATACCTGATCTTTTTGGGGCAGAAACTCCATCTTAATTACTTTTAGCATTTAACATGCTGCCTGACACAAAGTGAGTGTTTAGTGTCTGTTGAGTAAAATTCTGTAATCTGTAAGGTATGCTAACACATGGTAATTATTACTAATATTTCAGCCAATGGTATTTGACCACAGACTTTATGCTAGGCAGAAAGGAAAGTTCAAGAAATATAAAGCAGGGCCATTGCTCCAAACTGCCAGAGCTCTCGTAGCACCCCAGGTGGTATGCCTGACTTTGGAGATGTCAGACCTGGGGCCTCCTGCCATGATTGGGCCCTGGATCTTTAATCACTTAACAAGCCTTGGAATGCATAAAGTATTTTCCCATTCCACAGCTGGTGCAAAAACGATGTAGGGCACATTGTCTGGCCCCAAGGAGAATACAGTGTGGTGGTCTTTCGTTCAAGCTGAGTCTACGAATAGCCACCAGACATAGTCGAGAACAGTAAGCACCTAAGAGAGGAACACGTAGTGGGCTGTGGAGCTCAGGAACTAGAAATCTCAGCCAGGATGAAGGGGAGGTGTCTTGGCCTCTGAGATGTTGCCTCTCTTCCTGTTGATCTGGCTCATAGACTCAAGCATTAACTGAAAGGGGTTGTAGAGATTAAATTAAATGCAGCCATCATGGACCATCTGTGAGTGAAGCACTGAGCCCAGCATTGTAGGGGTGCCGAGATAGATAAGACATGGGCCTTACACTCAAGGAACTTCAAACCTCGCAGGGAAGGCAATTTTTCAACAATGAACTATAAAACAAGGCAGAGTGAAATAGGTTTTCTTAGAGAGGTAGGATCAGAGACTTCAGGGGCATAGAGAACATGGGGAGGCTACACAGGGGAAGTGGCGTTCCGGTGGATCTTGAAGGCTCTGAAGAGTTTTAATTGGAGAAGGAATGGAAGGTGAAAGTGGAAAAGGCATTCCACTCAAGGGAACGGCGTGAACAAATGCACTGAGGCGTGAAAACCCATGGTCTCTTCAGAGGGTGAGTTGTCTGATGGCTGTGGAGTGGAAAGGATTGATAAAGGGATCGTGAGGATAGAGACTGAAAAGAGGAAGGGAGTCAGATTGTGAAGAGCTTTAACTGTCATGTTAAGGGGTTTTGTTCTGTGAGCGGCGGTGGGCCCTGTGGTTTTCCCCAAATCACTTATTTTATGGAGAAAGGAGCCGAGGTTCTGAGAACTAGGCTGGCGGTGAGGACCGGGACTTGACTTCTACTCTTCTGTGCTCCCTTTGGCACAGTGCTCCACACGGGGCAATCTCTGGGGTCTCTGTTCTCCAAGCTTGGGAACCTGGCTGAGTGTGGCTTGCTACGTGGGTCTGGGCACACAGGAAGTGGAGAAATTGAGAAGCTCGAAGCAGAACTGCTGATCCTCAGTGTCCATGAGTGGGTTTTGTATGTTTAATGACTTGAGAGAAATCTGCTTTTTGTACTTGAATAAAAATGCGTTACCTCACCTGATTTTTCCTTTCCTCCACCCTCCTAGTGAGTGCTGGGGCTCAGTGACCTTGGGAGGAGGTGAAGGGAATAGCGGCAGAAAAACTCACGGTGTTGGATTCCCAGGGGCAGACATCTTTCCTAGGGACTTTCAGTGTTGTGATGGAAAAATGGGATGGTTGGGAGGAAATTAGTGTGGAAAATGGAATGCCTTCAGGAATGATGTAAGGGGAAGGTCGCTCTAGCTGAAAGAGATTAGCAGCTGCCCGTCTGTCCAGGGAGCTGGCAGGAAGGAAAGTTGTATACGGGCAAACAGGAGCAGGGGTAGGCCTGAGGTGAATTGAGAGGGAGACTTTAGGAAGAGAAAGTGTGTGCTCGCATCTCTCATTTTTTCTTTTCATTAAAAATTTTTTTCAGGGGCTGGCCTGATGGCACAGCGGTTAAGTTCGCACATTCTGCTTCTGTGGCCCGGGGTTCACTGGTTCAGATCGCTGGTGTGGACATGGCACCGCTTGTCAGAGCCATGCTGTGGTAGGCGTCCCACATATATAGTAGAGGAAGATGGGCATGGATGTTAGTTCAGGGCCAGTTTTCCTCAGCGAAAAGAGGAGAATTGGCAGCAGATGTTAGCTCAGTGCTAATCTTCCTCAAAAAAAAAAAGTTTTTTTTAAAAAATCACGTGTAGTGCATTGATTTCCATCATCAGTTTTTTGTAATGAGCCCGTCTGTATCCTTAGGACATACTGACTGGTAGCTGTCAGAGTGGTAGTCTACAGAATGTGTTCCTTCTGGGAAATGCTGGAAGGAGAGTCGTCCTTAATGTAGGACAGCCATTAGCACACACTGCATGCATGTTGACAAGTGCTGTTGAGAGCGGGCAGTGGGGCCAGGTCAGGAAGTCAGATGGCCAAGGCCATGATGTTGAAACTGCGTTAGAGTTTAAGTAATTGAGGAACCAGTGAATCTCAAGAAATTTATTTTAAAGGCCTTTGGAAGGTACTTGGAGAATTTAGGAATACGTGCAGTCAGTGCCTGGGTCCTGTCACCAGTCCTGCACCGACTGTCCTGGCTTGTAGCAGTTCACTCTGGCCCTCAAAAGGACCCTGCGCTTCCCTTAGCCCCAGTCTGTCCTACAGTGAATCGTGCTGTTCAGTAGCGTCACAAGGGAATCTAGAAGCTAGACATCTAGAAGCTTGAAAGAAAATTTGCAAGTTATTAAAGGAGAGAGAACAGCCATATGAAAGAAATAAATGGGATGGAAAGTTAAGAAAGAAATGTTATTTTTTTGTTATTGTCGTTCTTAAAATTGGCTTAATTGAATAATCTACGTACAGTAAAATTCACCAGTTTTAAGTGGGTACTTCAGTGAGTTCTGTTGAATGTATCAGTCATGTAACCACCACTGCAGTCATAATGTAGGAGTCCCATCACCTCGGAAAGTTCCCTCCAGCCCCTCTGAGGTCCATCCTCTCACTCCTCGCCCCGGGCAGTCACGGCTCTGCTTTCTGTCACTGTGGTTTTGCCTTTGTTAGAATTTCATACGCGTGCAGTCACATGGCCTGTAGCCTTTGCATCTGGCTTCTTTTCACTTAGCATAGTGCCTTTTAGAGTCATCCATTCATTGCTGTGTGTGTCATTAGGTTGCTCCTTTTTGTTGCTCAGTCTGTTGAATGGATGTACCACAATTTGTTAATCAGTTCCCCAATTGACAGGCATTTGGGTTCTTTTTGGTTTTTGGATGTTATGAATCAAGTTGCTGTGAACATATAAGTCTTTGTGTAGACACGTTTTATTTTTTGACTTAGGTAAATACGTAGGCGAAGGATTGCTGGGTCATTGCTAAGTGTATGTTTAACTTTATAAGATATTGCCATACTGTTTTCTAAAGTGATTGTATGTTTTTCATTTCCACTGGCAATGTAGGAGAGTGCCAGTTCCTTCACATCCTCAACATAGGTATTGTCAGATATTTTAGCTATCTTAGTGGGTGTGTAGTGGAATCTCATTGTGGTTTTAATTTACGTTTCTCTGATAACTAATGATGATCAGCATCTTTTCATGCCCTTATTGGCCATTGTATAACTTCTTTGATCTGTATGTCTGTACTTAAACCATGTGAGTTGCTGTGTATCATGAAATGCATCACGAGAGTAGAGATTCTGTGTATTAAATGGCTCTCGCTGGAAGGGGACATTCAAGACAAACGGAACATTTAAGTAACATTCATCTGAAATAAAGATATATTCTGTGAAATAATATTGCAGGTATTCATGGGAGCTGGGTAAATCATTCTTAGAGAAAAAATTGAAAGAATCCATAGCCTGCAGTTTATTTTAAAAAATTCTCCTATAGTGGTTTTTTTTCCTTTCTTTTTTCCCCCTAGGGAGATTAGCCCTGAGCTAACATCTGCCAGTCCTCCTCTTTTTTCTGAGGAAGACTGGCCCTGAGCTAACATCCATGCCCAGCTTCCTCTACTTTATATGTGGGATGCCTACCACAGCATGGCTTGCCATGCGGTGCCATGTCCCCACCCTGGATCTGAACTGGCGAACCCCGGGCCGCCGAAGCGGAACACGCGCCCTTAACCGCTGTGCCACTGGGCCGGCTCCTCTCCTATGGTGTTTCAAAGAGATGGTCTCACATTATCTGTTATTTGGGGATGATTTATTGGATATAGATAAACACTGGTGCTTAAAGCAGTAGCATGCTGGTTTGTGTGTTCATAGCCATGGGTAGTTCCAGGTGGTGCCTTTAGAATTAGAGTTCACCCCCTCCCACTTTTATACAGGTGAAGGGACTTGCCCAGTGTTATGAAGGGAATTAGGGACAGGACTGATATGGGGCTCCATGGTTCCCCAGAGGTTCTTCTGCATAATCTCTATGCTGGTTTTATCTTTAATATTTCCAACAACTTCTAAAAAGTTTTCCAAGGCTGAGATTTATACTCTGATGTTTGCATCTCCTAGCAGTGAGGTCATATCCCCAAAACGTTTTGAGCTCTTGATAAGAATGGGCTGTGGGGGTCAAGTTCGTTGTCTTTGTTTGTATGCCTATTGGTGGCACGTTAGGTGTTGAGGAGGACTCCTTATAAACTGGAGCTGCTGCAGTGATGTAGCTCTGAAGTTAGGTTGTTTCTAATGCCCTCTTTTGGTGAAGGAGCACATATAGACCTGGATTTGTAGAATGACCAATGCAGATCTGCAGCCTTTCCAATCAGCGACCTTTACAGGTTCACAGGTATTCACAGAGAGGAAGAGGAGAGCTGTCTAGGGTCCCCTGAAAAGCACGTTATCCTGGCAGCACAATTAATTCATTTAATGAATATTTATCGAGTGCCAACTATATGCCAAGCATGACTCTGGGTTTTCAAGACAAAAAAAATTAGCACAGTGGTGCGGGTGCCAAGGTGTTAAAAGTCGGCATTTAGCCTGTGTGTATGTGCATGTGCTACCTTCAATTAAATGTGAATCAAAGTCAGTTGTATAAAAAAATTGTCTAACACATTATGCCGTGATACTATTGTACATGGACCTAGCAGTTACTGTTTTAGGTGCTTGTTGACTGCAGGAAGTTATTAGATGTTGTTAGTGGCAGAGAGTTAAAACAAATGTCTTACTATTTCAAAGCTTTTGAATTAGTTTAAATAAAGAATATCTTGGGCTGTTTTTAAAAAGTAGGTCTGTGACCATCTGTTTCTATTTATATGTGCAAATCAGAATTTTCTCCATCTAGTGTAACTGAAAGGTATTGAAGTGAAAGTAGAGGCCACTGGCGTCTATGCTGCCAATTTCAAATGAATGAAAACAGCCTCATTGTTTTCACTGATTCAGTTTATAGGACATTATATCACATATTTGAACAATCTGTATTCTAGTAAGATACCTTTTTTAATCCATTTCATACTGAAGAATTACGTTTAAAAAAAACCACTGACTGAGTGAATGAAACACATCCTGTCTCTTAGCCATTTGTTCTGCCCGTTCATTGTTCCCGATGTCTCCACCCGATGTGTCCCCTCCAGCCAGCAGTGTGGGGAGAGGGCAGGACACTCCTCTTGTTTGCCTGTGTGTGCTCCATGCCTGGGGTTCTCCATCCTCTCAGGACCTGTCACTTTCTTCAGGATATGACTCTGTTTACCTCGTGCAGGAAATCTCTCCCTGACAGAGTCTGTGGCAGTGTTGTTTGTTGTAAACTAGAGAACCAATGAGTATGGTTTCATCCGTTCAATTTATAGAGCATCGTAGGCGCCAGGCCCTGTGCTAGTGCTGGAGATTGAGAGACGAGAAGACGTGGGTCCCTGTCCTGAAGGAGCTGATTGTCTTGTCTTTGTTCCCTGGGGTTCAGCTTCTGAGCAGTCTCAAATGCCTCGGGAAATTTTTTTTTCCTGCTTTTTCTCCCCAAAGCCCCCAAGTATATAGTTGTATATTTTAGTTGTGGGTCCTTCTAGTTGTGGCCTGTGGGACACCGCCTCAACGTGGCCTGATGAGCAGTGCCATGTCTGTGCCCAGGATCCAAACCGGTGAAACCCTGGGCTGCTGGAGTGGAGCGTGCAAACTTAACCACTCGGCCACAGAGCCGGCCCCTGCCTCGGGAAATTTTAAGTCTTTGAAACCAGGGACTGTTTCACAAATAATGTTTTGAACAAAATCGCAAACAGCAGTATGAACGAAATAGCTGCCTGATACGCATTATGGAATGGCTGCAGGTTTTCAAAACTTTTTCCCCCAAGATGAATGAAAATAGCTTTATTTTCTTAGTTTGTTGTTCCTTAACTTTCTAACAGTGGTTTGCCTTGAACAGACTAAGGAAACAGCACATGATGTCAGAAAGAACAGGCTAAGAGAATGTGAAAGTACTTTTTGAACTGAAAAGGAAATTACAAAGATGACATCTTGGTTTTATCATTACCTCTGTGGCCTTGGAAAAATAACCTTTCTGAGCCTTGGTTTCTGCCTTGCTATGATAACGTTACCTGTGTTACCCACTGCCCGAGTTTGAGCATCACCCGCCGTAACATATAGTAGCCCTGGGCGTTGAAAGTGCTCTGCGGCTGTGAGAGCCTGTTGTTACTGCCACCCCCACCGACTGCTGATAGCGTCATGTATGCACCTTGACCTTTGGGTGAGCTGTACTGATGTACACTTTAAATTTCTTCTTATCTAGTTTGAGAAATGCAAGCCAGGGAAATGCAGTGGAATTTTTAGTTAAAAATTACCTTTTGCCACTACCAAGTGTTTGTTTTTACACCTGGAATAGGATTATTCACAGTGTTAATAGCTAGTCATGAACTGATTTTTTTTGAGACTTCCAGGCAAGATTCTTAGTTTCCTCTGGAAAGTTAATCCGTTACGTCACGTATATTCGAATATAGTTGTAATCTCTCTCTGCTGAAGTGCAAACTGTTGAAAAGACGGTACGTTCGTAGAATTTTATACCTGGAACCTCAGAGAAGTGACTTCCCTAGGGCCACAGTGGTAGGTGACAGAGCCTAGATGACGCCGAGGGCTCCTTGCCCCTGCCAGGGACCTTTTCCTGCCGCCGGCCTCATCCCCTCATTTTGCACGATCCGTCATTTCCAGTCACTGTCATTAATGTAAACCTTCCGGTCCCTGGGCCGCGAGGCTTGAACCAGCAGAACTCGGATGAGCTGCCTTCTCTTCTGTAGGCCATTGCAGCTTCCTCAGGTTTCTTGAGGAACAGTAAATAATTTGTAGGATCCAGCCCCGTGGCCGAGTGGTTAAGTTCGTGTGCTCTGCTGCGGTGGCCCAGGGTTTCGCCGGTTCTGATTCTGGGTGTGGACATGGCGCTGCTCATTAGGCCGTGCTGAGGGGGCTTACCACATGCCAAAACTAGAACAACCCACAACTAAAAATATACAACTATGTACTGGGGGGATTTGGGAGAAGAAGGAAAGTAAAATCTTAAATAAAAAAAATAGTTTGTATATTTGCTTTTTTGAGGGATGGTAAATACTTTTCCTATTAGCTTCAAAGCCGATAGCATTCTGATCTGAGACACATAGAAATGGCAGCCCCAACCCAGTGGACCCATTTCCTTGCTCTCGCTCTTTTTTATTAGCTGGGGTTTTGAATTTTCTTTTCTTTGGATGGAGAACAGACAAAGTAAAACTAATGGTCTGAAGCCCTTCCGTGGGGAGAAATGCTCACATCCCCAAACGCTGAAATTAAACAGCCTTTAGTGACCCTCGACTTCCTTTAGTGATCCTCAGAAGTTGAGGAGGTTCTGAGCTGCTCAAGCCAGGGACCAGTCTTGCCTTTTGCTGCATGTCCCGCCCTCTCCCCCCGCCCCTCAGTGACAGGGACCCTGTTCCCTTTGCCCCCCGTTCCCCACCCCTGGCCTCGCCCCCACGTCCTTGTCTGGCCCTGTGACTGCTCCTGCTCTTCCTCTCTGGGCATCAGGACTTGCTCACGTCTGAAACGTCACCCTTTCTCTCTGGGCTCCGCTAACTTGGCCTTTCCCGCGTTTCTGTTCCGTGCCTTGGCCTCAACTCACTCCTGCCTCCTAGGTGAGTGGATGTTACCTGAGGGCAGAGTTATTCGGAGGCAAAGAGAAGAAATGAGGCCACTGGCATCTCTTGATGTTCCTTATCTCTGGTCTCTGCTTTGCTCCTGGTTGGTTCTCAGGCCCCCCTGCTCTGAGGCCAGCCCCCTGTCAGAGTGCAGCCCAGGTTTGTGGACTCCTGTCCTCCTAGTGCAGTGGAGTCCAGTCTTTGCGTGTGTCTTTAGCACAGGTGTCTTCCCACGAATGCTTCTCATGCCTGGCGTGTACAGTAGCTCCACCGTATTTGAGGTTGGGGCTAGTGATGATTCTGAACCTCTCCACACCTCCTTCTCAGCTCTTGCGCCCTGGACCCTGAAGAGTTCTGCATAGTCCTAGGGTTAAACGGAGCAGAGTGTGGAACCCCAGTTCTGAAGTGCAAGGGGAGCGGGTGGGCACTTGTCGTCAGCCTCTTCCCCACTCCACCACCCTGTAGACTTTGGCGTGGGGACCCGCACTTATAAACTGAGGCCTCTAGGCAGGCTCGCCCCTCTCACACCTGCAGGGGCACCAGTCCAATGAAGGTACAGCTCTGTCTACCCTCTTCCTACAAACAGCCACCCTTTGGGCCCAGAGTTGAACACACAAGAAAAAGTGGGAAGAAGCAGCCCACACAGACTCAGGCTTTTGGTGCAAGGGGTTCTGGGGGCTGGGTTTCTGCAGCACAGTCTAGGAGGGGGTAGTGTGGCTCCCAGTAGATGCACCCTCTTGGCCCTCGGACTTCTCACTGTATGTGGAGAGGGGTGCAGCTGGAGGAGAGCCAGAGCAGGGCCCTCTAAAGCAGTTGTCCAGGTTCAGAGGCAGTCCTGTCTCTGTCCTAGAGTCTGTCAGCAATCAAGTTACTGATTGCTCTGTTCTGCCATCTGTGGACGGGGGAAGGGTCCTCACATTAACCCAGACTGCCAGAGCTGTGCTCATTCATATCATGGGATCTTCACAATACCCGTATCAAATAGATATTGTTGCCCCATTTTAGGGATATGGAAACTGAGGCCCAGTCAAGTAATTCATGTGTGAAGATGTGGGAATTAAAGCCTAGGTCTGTGTCTCCTAAGCCGTGGTCTCTTTACTGTACCAGTGGCCCTCACAATAAGCCTGGGTCACGAGGATGAAGTGGGCTGTGGAATGTGTTGTTTGGGGGCAGGAAAAAGGCCTGGGTGGTTCCTATACTCCCTCAGGCCCTCCCCTAGTTTATCTTTCCCCTTCTCCCATCACTGCATGTCTTGGATGGCAGAGAAAGAAAAGATTAGCTCCTAGAGATGACAGATTTGGGGTTAGGAAGCTGTGGATGGAGGAAAGGCACTGTGACCTCTGTGCAGTAAAGCACAAGGGGCACAAGGGATCTGGGTAGCACGTTAGCCTTATTTGCTTTATCACCCTTTTTTTTTTTTTTTTCAGAAAACTCTCTGTGTTCCCTTAGAGGTTGGTTTTGTGTGTGGCAGTCAGCTTTGGGACCTCAACAAGCCTCGTAGCTCCTTGTTTCCTTTCTTCTCCCTTGCTCATTCTGGGCTTCCCTGCTCCCTATTTTCCATACCATCGTAGGGCATTGGGGCTAGGTCTTTGGGATGGGAAACAGGAACCAAGAAGTGGAAGATCAAGACATGGCAAGACTAAACATAGCGGTCATTTAATCTTCCCCTTGAAAAGCCCAGGAATAGATTGTGTAACCTGGACATATGCAGATGATGGCAAACCAACCCACCCCCTCCACCACCTGCCTTTTAAATCTGCTCCTCTGCCCCTCTGTTCCTTGGGAAGATTCTGAAACCACGGAATTGATTACAGAGTGGTCTGGGTAGGTAACGCCCATGCTCTGTGAACATCAAATGCAGTACACTCAGGGTGGCGGGAGCCAGGGCAGTCACGTGGTCTGAGGAGGTAGCCTCAGTAGCTTTCTCGGTGAATGGGAGTGGGCAGCATCCATGGGATGGACAGAGAGCTCCATATAGTTAAAACCTCGGCTCTGGCCTAGGTTAGTGGAAGAGAGCTTGCATGGGGGGTGGGGAGAGAGATGGCTTTCCCTGAACATTTGAGAAGGCAGCAGCAGAGTCCAGTGAGCACCCCTGTGCTCCCCCGGCTCAGGACGGGAGGCTGTTATAAACACAGGGTGGGGAACACAGTTCTGGAAGCTTGTCGTCAATTTGCTGGAGCTCTCCTAGCCTTTCATTAGTTCAAAGCCAAATAAATGGCCTTCGGCAAGTCATTTAAACGCTTTGAGTCAGTTTCTTCTGCTTTAAATTGGAGGAACTGATGGTGATTTCACGAGGTGTTGTAAATATTGTGTAAGATAATGGACGTGGAAGTGCTTTGTGGGACATAAAGGCTGTGTACTGGGGACTGTGGACGCCTTTTTAGACTATGTACCTGCTCTCTTTGGAACTAAGAGGTGTCTCTCTCACATGCTGACCACTCTATCTGAGTGGCACAGTGGTGCTTTGTTCCTGGGAGCACTCTTTGAGCTTTGGGGGCCATCCAGTCCCTCTCCCCTTAAAGGTGCGGCTGTTTGTGGGGGGAGGGTGGACAGAGCTTGGACTGCGCTGGGCTGATACACATGTGTGTCACACAGGTGTGAGGGGGCAAGCCTGCCTAGAAGCCTTGCTTTGTGGAGATCGCCATGCCAAGGAGTCTTCAGGGTCAGGGAGCAGGGAACAGACTAACACCAGGTGCCCACCCACTCCCCTTGCACTTCAGAACTGGGGTTCCACACTCTGCTCCATTTAGCCCTAAATGTTAAAGCTGAGAGGGGCCGGGAGATGGCCCTGTGGCCGAGTGGTTAAGTTTGTGCACTCCACTTTGGCGGCCCAGGGTTTCACTGGTTCAGATCCTGGGCACGAACATGGCACCACTCGTCAGGCCACACTGAGGTGGCATCCCACAAAGCACAACCAGAGACACTCAAAATTAGAATATACAACTATGTACTGGGGGGCTTTGGGGAGAAGAAAAAAAGAAGATTGGCAACAGTTGTTAGCTCAGGTGCCAATCTTTAAAAAAAAAAAAAAGCTGAGAGGGGACAAGTGACTCCCCTCTGCAAAGGTGACCCAGAGCACCCTGCACCGCCACTTGCTGTGTGGCCCTGCCTTTTTCTCTCTGTTGCCCTTTGGGGAATTGGAGACACACACCAGGAGAAGTTTGAGGAATTTAAATTTTGCTGGGAAAAAACTTATTAGTGGAAATGAAACACTAGCATGAGCTACAAAGTTATTTTTTTCTTAGAGTTTTATTTTTTTTCTCATTATCATAGTCATTATCAGACCTGAAAATATTTATCCTGTTGATTGGGACAGTACTGGGGTGATGGTTTCTAAACAGCTGCTTTACTTGGCAGAGTGTAGATCTAGCCCCTCTGAGAACCAAGGACACTAATAATGGCTATCAATTCTTGAGTGCCTCTCGTATACCAAATACTGCATTTATTGGTGATCTTTTCATATGAAGTAAATCTTATTACTTCCAATGTATAGATGAAGAAACAGAAGTCAGTGAGGTGAAGTAAATTTTCTGAGGCCGTGCTGCCAGTAAGTGGAGCCTGGTGTAGAACCACGTCTGTCTAACTCAGAAACCAGTGACTTTTAACCACTGCCCTATTCTAAAGGATCAGCACTGAGGGACCAGACTGATCGGTTTGATTGTGTTCTTTTCTTTTTGGTGTCTTCTGGTAGGTGACGTTGTGGAGTTAGGGATGTGGATATAAGAAGGGAATTAGGAGACTTGCATGGAGTAATAGTTTTTCCCGTTTTCAATGCATATATTGCTTAAAGTTTCTGCTCACAGTTACAAGTTGTACTTTTTGAAAGAATACATAAAACACGAACATGGCAGCCAGTTGACAGCAGAAAGTCCACCATTGAGGGCTGGGGTAGAATGATAGAGCCTGGTCCGCTGAAAGGGATAAGGGCTGGGGACAGATGCCACAGAATGGATGTGGTGGTGTCTCTGGCAGGCCTCCAGAGCCTCCGGAAGCGAAGTCCTGTGTAGTACTCCTTGTCTGCATGTGGGGCTCAGAAAGAAAACAGTTCTCTGCGTCTCCTGTCCCCTGTTTATATTACCAAAGTGGAGTTCATGTGGCTTGATCCTTGTTTCCTGGGGAAGTCAGCCTGGCTTGTGATTACATTGTCTTCTGGGACTGGGACAGATGTGGAAGGCTGACCTCACTCCCAGCCCAAGGTCGCCTTCCCAGCCTCTTCTCCCACTTCTTCTGGATCCCCAGGCCTCAGGCGCCTGCGCCAGGGCAGTGGCCTCACCCATTCTCCTCCCACTTCCTTCAGTGATGTGTTGGCACCTTCTGGCATAATGTCCCCTGTTTTGTCTATGGCTATTCTCCTGAGATAGCACACTTCCTGCCTTGCCTCTGAGCTCTTTTGTCATTTCGGGGGCAGAGTTTGAATAATGTGGTGTTGGGCGTGTCGGGGCACCCCAGGCCAGGCCCCACTTCTGCCCCTGCGTCTCCTCCAGGAACAGGGCACCAGGGCCACGGAGACCAGCAGTGCCTTTCTTTGCTGCTGGGACCTTGTAGGTATCTTGCCAAAATTTCTTCCCCCTTTCAACTCCCCCCATCTCCCAGAAGCTTTTTTCCCCCTAAACAAAAATCAGGATGTGAAGCATTTTCGTAAACCTAGAGTTCACTATCATCTGTTTCCGTTTCTTTAAATAGTGATCTAGCAAGCCTGTGCTCCCGGCTGACATCTCCAGTGGTAGGTTCACGGCGGTTCCTGTGCATAGTTTGTTCTTCAAACTTGATGAGCCTCAAGGCTCTCCTTCGTTAACACGAGCGTTTGTACATGGTCTGTGTTCTCTTATAGTCCACTTCAGTCATGGTAACCACTGTCTAGAATTTTAATCATACAAATGCACTGTAGTTTGTGTGATCACTCTCCTAGGTTGGGCATTTGGGGTTCTTTTCCACTTTTTTCTCTTTTAAAAGTCTTGCTGAGAACATCTTTGTGGACACAGCTTGTGGGGAAAGGAGGAAGGACGTGGGAGCGTATTTCAGCTCTTGGGATAGAAGAGAAGGGGAGGAACGGCTTTGGTGAAGCGCTGTGCTCCCTCTTGCAAGCCTGCGTTCCAGAAGACTGGGGCAGGCAGCGGTGCTTCCGTGGGTGTGTCGGGGCGCAGCGTGTGACACCAGTTTTGTTTTGTATTTTGAACCATTGGCCTTCCACCCCAGGCCTTTATTCTTTTGGTTTGTATTTGTTTTATCTGCCCCAGAACTTTCAAGGGTTTTCATGTTTTATGAGTTCTCAGCTTCCTGGGGTCCAGCTTCTGATGGCCACTCATGGCTACCTTGAGCGTGCTCCAGGGCACAGCATTTCCACTGGGTCAGGTTGGGTTACTGTGATGTTCCTTTTTATTCCATAGGGCTGTTCTCTTTCATTATTGATTTTTAACCACACAAGTCACACATGAATATATTCCTGTAGTAAATATTTCAAACAGTACCAAAAATGAGTCTCCCTTCACTGTCTCCTCAGGTAACCACTATGACAGTTTCATGTGTAGTCTTCCAGGACTTTGTTCTGTGTATATATTTATATATGGAAATAAGCAATTTTGAGTGTTTTTCTTTTTTGTTTAATCATTTCTTTGGGTTTTTTTTTTTTAAACTAGGTTATATAGTTTTTTTTCTTTAGTGCAGGACTTCTCAGAGACTTTCCCCCCGCCCCTGGAAGATTGGCGCTGAGCTAACATCTGTTGCCAATCTTCCTTTTTTGTTTTTTCCCTCCCAAAGCCCCAGTACGTAGTTGTATATCCTAGTTGTAGGTCCTCCATGTGGGATGCCTCCACAGCACGGTTTGATGAGCGGTGTGTAGGTCTGTGCCCAAGATCTGACTTGGCAAACCCTGGGCCACAGAAGCCAAGCACATGAACTTAACCACTCAGCCACAGGGCCGGCCCCCTCTTTGGCATGTTTTTGTGCTCAAAGTTAAACAGGTCCTCAATACCCTACTCAATGTGAAAATAATTGAAAAAGGTAACAGTGGAGGATATTAAGTCCTTCATTTTCCTTAATTTAAAAAAGTCCAAGTATACTGTACCCATGTTAATGATAGTCTAAAAGTAGAGAAGCCCAGAAAGCCCGCCAGCTTCCCGAGACAGCAGTGATTATCTGCTTCCTGTACCCTTATACACACATGCACAGTTTGTGTGTATAATACAACACTTGCTGTCCTCTCTCATTTGTAACGGGTCACTTCTCGCTTTCACAGTGTTTTGTGTGTGTGCTCAGTTGGTTTAATAAATAATCTTGTACTTTCCTACTTCCCAAGATGGAATTTTTAATAAGCTCTGTTGCATTTGGATCTTTTGTAAAGCTGCTTTACTTGCTTTTTGCTTTCAGTCCCCTATACACGCACATGGGTCACGGGTTGGCCGCATGCACGTGGGTTGGGGGTGCTGGCGCCCATCTGCTGATGGATGGCCCCCTGGGTATGCACCTGTTGCAAGCACCTATGTTTAAGGACGTGGCCAAGGTCCAGTTGGCAGTTGGGGGTGAGGGGACAGGCTGTTCTCTGAAGAGGTGGGCCACGCCCTGGTTCTGGCAGATAAGCACAGAATCTGAGACGTTCTCAGGAATAAAAATAACATGTAGGAGAAAGATGCAAGAAGTGTATCTGTTGTGTTTGCCTGCCCTCAAGGGTTGCCTCCTTTAGGAGCAGGCAGAGCTGGGTTCTGTTTTCACCTGTCTCCAGCTTACTGGCTGTGTCTTCTGCTCTCTGATGGTCTGGGAATGGGAGAGCTCTCGAAGCTCCTCTCACTCACTGTGAGTGACCAAAATGCTAGGCTAGTAAATGACCCCTGTGAGTTCACTTTCATTTAGGCCACATTTCTGACTTTCCCCCCAAACTCTAGTTGATCTTAATTTATTTTCTATAAAAAAATACTCTAAATTTACTTTTATTCATATTAGTATATTGTATATGTATATGAAGAAATATACTGTAATTGAAGGAATGATTATAAAGCAAACACTCATTCACCCATCACCTGTCCTTCGTGGTCATCGTCAGCATTCCAGGAACACTCGTATGTCCCCGCATCCTAGCTCTCTCAGAGGTAGCCGCCATCCTGACTGTGCAGTCCTCATCTCCTTGCTTCTGTTGGTAGTTTTATCAGCAGTACATACATCCCTAAACAAACAATATAATCTAGTTTTTCCTATTTTTTTTAAGCCTTTATGGTATTATATTGCATGTGTAGTTTTGCAGCTTACTTTTTTTGCTTAATATTTTTTCAAAATTCACTTGTGTTCTGGGAAGGTAAAGTTTGTTCGTCTCCATTGCTGGCTAGCACTATTATACGAATATATGACAATTCATCCATGTTACCATTGACAGACATTTGCGTTTGTCCAGTGTTTGGCTGTTTTGAGGAGTGTCATGAACATTCATTCTTCTGTGTGTGTCTTCTGGTGCAGACGTGTACATACTATGAGTAACTTCAATTTTATTAGACAGTACCAAAGTATGCCCTTGCAGTTTATCCTTATGCACACGTTTTATACAGCTGTGATTTAGCTTGGATATTTATTTGATCTTAATTCTTCATGACACCTGCTATTCTCCAGGCCTCTGCTTTATTCCCAGAAGGAGGTAGATCCATTATTGCTCTGGCTTTAAACTGAGCCTGTGGACTACACTGTGTTACTGTGCTTCCCAAAAGCCTTCTGGAAATATTTGACACTGTCATTAATGCTCTCTGTTACTTCAAAAGTAAAGTCAAATGTCTGATGAGACAAAGCTGCCATCTAGATTTTTTTATGACTCTTTCTTGGCAAAGCTATGTTTGGGGCACAGATCTGAGTGTTGTTTTATTTTGTATTTTGGTCTACTGTCTTTCAAAAATGTCGTTTCCTCTCAGGTTGGCCTTTTGTACAAAGGGGAGATGCGATGGGACAGGAGAGTGGCATGTGACTCCCAGGCAGCCCGAGTGGGAGAGGCCTGTGGTCTGCCATCCTCTTTTCCTCTCCAGAGCAGCATCTTTGGGGGCCAAGAATGAAGCCAGGCCCTTCTCACCCGGCTGGCTTGAAGTGAGACCTTGAACTAGGGTCCTAGGGGCCAAACTGGTGCTGTGCCAGGAGGAGCAGGGGCTGGCTGATAATGTTGGAGCAACGTCTGCGTGGATCCTCTAGGCCAGGGGTCGGCAGACTTTGTGAAGGGCCGGATAGTAAATATTTTAGGTTTTGCGGGCCTAGAGGCAAAATTGAGGATATCATTTAGGTACTTATATAATGAAATAAATTGCCACAGACTTTTTATTAACAAAATTCAAAATATAATACTAATCATGGAGTACAATTTTTTGGTAATTCAGGTCCACTAATGAGAAGAGTGGAATTCTTTCTGGGGGGATAACATTTCTCTCTCTCTCTCTTTTTGTTTTTTTTTTGCAAGGAAGGGTTCGCCCTAAGCTAACATCTGTTGCCAGTCTTCCTCTTTTTTTCCCTCTCCCCAAAGCCCCAGTGCATGGTTGTATATCATAGTTATAAGTCCTTCTAGTTCTTCTGTGTGATCCGCTGCCACAGCATGGCAGCTGACATGGGTGGTGTGGTTCTGCCACCTGAAAACGAACCCGGGCTGCCAAGGTGGAGCACGTGGAACTTTAACCACTAGACCATCAGGGCTGGCCCAACATTTCTCTTAATTGGAGTTCAAAGTTAGTATTCCTCACCTCATCATCACCTCAACTGGAAATGTTCCTCAGTACAAATCCTTAGCTCACAGCTGCATAAAAGCAGCCGGATTAGGCCTGCGGCCCAGAGATGCCCACCTGTGCTCCAGGCTTGTCTTCTTAGACAGACTGTGGGTTTGGCCCCCACTGTCCCGTGTCAGGATGAAGGTGCCTCCATGCCAGGATGAAGGTCCCTGTAGGGCTCTGGGAATAAAGACTAAGTCAGCCCTCTGAAGGGAGGTGTGTCACATGGTGATGTTTGTGCTAAGCCCCTGGAAGGAAGAGGGAGTGTACCCCCTAGATGATACCAGTGGCTTCTGGGACAGCCCTAGGGGATGGCACCCAGAGGGATCTGCAGGTACAGAGGAAAAGCATAAACAGGGTGGCATGTTTAGAAATAGTTTGTTGGGTGTGGCTGGAGCTCTTGAGAAAGGTGACAAGACATGAGAAGTTGAATTTTTAATTCTATTAAATTTTAATTTTACTCTAAATATTCCTATGTGGCTAGTGGCTGCCATATTGGTCAGCACAGGTCTGAAAAGAAAAGGGAGCAGTCTTGTGATATCCTCCCCAGGGAGGGCCTCTTTTCCCATGCTGCATGCTGCCCCGGGGCAGTGGCTGCAGCTTGGATGGGGCAGAGGACTCTGAAGAGAGCTGCTGTCGTGAATAAGAGCACGGCTATTAATATAACAGCTCAGGGGATCGAAAGAGACGCTTTTAGAGTGGTTGCAAGCAGTTATTTATTTTCCTCTGAAATATCTGAGACACGTCCCTACAGTCTTGTTTATGTGATAAATTTACTCTCTGAAACCTGTTTTATAAACTGAAGGTCAGTTTTAGTCTAGCTCCTCAGAATTAATGAGGTTTGGCCAGACTTAAGTAGTTGTGCAGTTCCTACTTAGGTCTGTATTGGCTGTTAGATTTTTGCCTATGTTTATAGTTTTTACACATTCTAGCCAAAGTTGCAGCTTTTTTCCTTCTCCTGAGCTTGGGTAGGTTGTTTCTAGGGGGAGGGTGTGGGTGGGTGCTAATCCGGTGAGATAGCTCAGCCTGATTGGTGGACACCTTTGGTTTCTGAGTCTCTCAAGTTTTGTTATTTTTTTTGTTTTAAGTTTCCAGTGCTGTTTTTATATATAATTGACTGAAGAGTTTTTCTAGCACTCAGTCTTAGTCATTCTAACTTCTCCTAACCAAGTTTAATCTTAATTACCTATAAATATGCACCATAATGAAGGGTGTGTTTTTGAGTGGGGAGGTAATTGCTTTTCCTTCTTGCAGTTTCAATTAAAAATTACATCTACTGCCTACCTGGCCTTTATTTATACTCTCTTCTTAACAGACTGTAGAAAAGCAATAGTTACTGTTTATCCACTCATTCCTGAGTCAGGAAACAGTACATTCCCTTTAACGACAAAGATAGAATTTCCATATAGTGGCATATATTTTTACAAGACTTTTATACAGTAAATGACTAGGGAGTGGTGTGTCCCACAATATAGCTTGGGAGGAAATATAATGTGTCAGAGTTCAGCGGTGTTGCAAAGCATATTTCATCTGTCATTGGCCTTCCACAGTGAAGTATCTGACTACCTCCAGTTTCCATTTTTCTCAGCACGTTTGAGCCAAAGTCCTGTGGACAGAAGATCGCTCTGTCATCTATGGGAGTGCCAGAAGCTAGAGAGCTAAAATCCAGTTGAGAGAGACAGAATAGATCTCCCTGGCCACTCACTGACTTTTCCAGAATGTCTCCTGCCCTGTGTGGAGCCCCAAATGGCTTCCCAACTGTGGGTCCCCACCAGGTCCCTCACCTTTGGGTAGCCTTTCCTGAATCCACTTCCTGTCTGCCCAGATTCACTGTTCTCACTGTGGCCTGAATGACCTTCCAGTACGGGTCTCATCTCCCCCTGCTAAGAAGGCTTCGGTAGCTGCCTCTCATCTCTGGGCTCAGCAGGGGCACCGTCACCAGGATTTGAGCCCCTGCCAGTCTTTCTAGTCTCATAGTCATTTACTGAGCTGTGGTTTGAGTCAGTCTGTGCCAGGCTCTCTGTTGGGCACTGGGGACACAGTGACAACTTCCTGCCCTTAGAGGAGAGCATTAGAAAAGGTTAAAAAAAGAAGAAGTAGAATTAATTTTACTGATACCTTCTTTAAACTAATATGTCCAAAATATTGTTTTAACGTGTGGCACTAACCACATTTCAATGCTCGACAGACTCATGTGGCTAGTAGGTTCCACAGTGGACAGCACGGGTCTCAAGGCAGAGCTGGACAAGTGAAAAAAGCAGGTGTGTACATGATAAGTCCTGGGCTTCTGACTTTTGTCATAGTTCTTTGGTGTTTATTTAGGAGATTGTCTTTTGCTAGATTGTAAACCCTGTGAAGGTATGGGCATTGCCCTGTTTTGCCCACCAGGGTATCTCTAATACCCAGCTTAGTACTTGGCAGGTTTAGGTACTCAGTACATTTATCAGATGAACTATTTTTATTTTTTTTAAAGATTGGCACCTGAGCTAACAACTGTTGCCAATCTTTTTTTTTTTTCCTGCTTTATCGCCCCAAATCCCCCCGGTACATAGTTGTATATCTTAGTTGCATGTCCTTGTAGTTGTGTATCAGATGAACTATTGACTAAGCACAGGGTGCTACAGGAAAAGCTGGGATGAGTACCTCACTCATCCGAGAAGGCTTCCAGGAGGAAGAGATGTCTGAAAACCAAGCTGCAGAGTCAGAGCTGAAACTAAGGGATCAAGAGGAGAGGGAGAGCATTCTAAGGAGGGAAGTAGGTATACCGTGCTTGGAGTTAAAGAGAAGGAAGCAGTTGAGTGGGGCACTACAGTAGTTCACTGTGATGGAAGCTTAGGGTACAGGTGAAAGTGGGAAGAAGTCAAGAGGTGAGGCTGGAGAAGCAACAGGGGCAGATCGTGACCAGGTCTTAGGGCTGTGCTGCAGAGTTGAGACGTTATTCTGAGGACATAAGGAAGCTCACCAGTGACCTACGCTGGGAGCAGCCGCTCAGACTTTTGTTGTGTGTTTCTCTCTCCACACCTCCTAGCACATAGAAAGGGCTTAATAAGAATATTGTCTAAGGCCGGCCGGTGGCGCAGCGATTAAGTGGGCACATTCTGCTTCTCTGCGGCCCAGGGTTCACTGCTTCGGATCCCGCGTGTAGACATGGCACCGCTTGGCAAAAGCCATGCTGTGTTAGGCGTCCCACATATAAAGTAGAGGAAGATGGGCATGGATGTTAGCTCAGGGCCAGTCTTCTTCAGCAAAAAGAGGAGGATTGGCAGTAGTTAGCTCAGGGCTGATCTTCCTCAAAAAAAAAAAAAAAAAGAATATTGTCTGACTTAGGATATTTCTGTAGTGTCTTCTGCTCTCTGTAGGAAGCTTTAGCAAGAGGAGCAGGTTTTACATTTGAATGCGGGTCAGATAACTGTTCTAGCAATTTGGAAGACTGGACAGGGCCAAATTCTCTCAAAGTGCTAGACTGGATGTTGGTTAGATCAAATGTGTTTTTCAATAAGGGCCCTTCACTTGGGCCTTCCAGAGCTTTGATGAGTGCATTGAATGTGTGTCTTTGTATGTGAAAGCTATCCTTTCTGACATGCGGTCAATAAAGCTTCGACAACTAGTGTTTCTGACACAGCCCTGAGCAAATCCTTCTTCTTGCTGGCACTGGCAAAGAAGTCGGTGCATGCATTGCTGGATATTATTTGCTGAGTAACAGATTGGGAAGTAAAAGTTGATGAGACTTTCTGAGAAAGAGAGTTCAATAGTGATTTTCATGGGCTATTTACTGTTTCCAGATCCCTTTTTATGTTTTAAGGGAAGGTCAGGAATGGATTAGAGATGACCTCCTAAGAAAAAGAAGTTTTGACTCTCTTTATCAGTCCTTACCTACTCTTCTCTACAGTATGTCAGAAAATAATGCCTTTTTTATTGTTGTAACCACTGTCAGATGTCTGGTGCCTGGTGATCACTTTACTATTTAAAATTGTTGGCACCAATCATCTGTTTTTAGCATCCAATAAAATAGTCATTGTTGCATTAGGACTAGGACTTACGGTGCTCATATTAAAAATGGATTCAAAAGTTGATTCAGGAAGGCTGGAAGTCCAGAATCTGTTTCTCTTGAGGTGATATGCTCTATTTAAGATGATGTCATTGTAATTTTTTATGATCAAAACTTACAGTGACTAATAACTTATGTTATCGGGTATCTACTGTGTACCAGATATGGGGCTGGGTGCTTCCCTTGCAGTTCTTCATTTAGTCTTTACAGTAACCCTGTGATTGGTGTCACTGTCCCCGTTTACAAATGCTCTCTCCCTCCTGTCGCAACTAAAAGTGACACCCATTGCTCTTCTATGGTGTTTAATTGGGTTAAAAGGAGAGTTTACCCCTGTATCTGTTGTGAAAGCAGAGGTGTAATTGAGTCGCCAAGTTTGATTGAAGAAATCAACAACAAATCATCGAACAAATATTGTTTGAGCATCTACTGTGTGTCACGATTGTAAGTGCCTTATACTATTACTGTGTCGTGGTTGGTCTATAAATATTTGTTGATGTTAAATAAATACATAAGTGTGTCTACTTAATCATTCAACCTTGCAAAGAAGGGATTGTTCCTCCTGGTTTCTGGAAGAGAGATCTGAGGCTTGGAGAGGAATAGGAACATGACTTATAACACAGGGAACAAGTAGGTTCGTGTTTGGGTCTTTCTGAATCTAGAATGGGTTTACCTTCTCATGACTAGTCCATGCTGCCTCTGGCCAGGCCCGTCTGCTGCTACAAGTTGGCTTTCTTGGTCGGGGAGGGGGGACGTGGCACTCTGCCTCACCATACACCAGTCACAGCTCCTCCTGCTCACGATCCTTTGCTTCTGTCAGCGGAAGGGGCACAGACACCATGGCAGGCTGGCGTATTCCAGAGTATTGCGGGCTCACCGGGAGAACAGAGATTTGGTAGAAGCGGGGTTGGCCCAAGTTAACTCATTTCGCTGCAGAAGGCTCATGTCCAGCAGGTGTTGTGGACCGAAGGAAGAAGGAGCTCACATGCTTCAAGTGGGTGAGGCATGTGCAGAGGCGGTGGCTGTTAGTGACTGCTCAGTCCTCACACCACACTGAGGATTTGTCCCACAGCAGCAGTCCTAGAGTGGCTCTCCGTGGCCACTCGCTGGTCGTTGTGATCCAAGCTCAGCCACACGTTTTATTTAATACATTCTTTATATTTCAGGCTTTGGATGTGGACCGGATGGTTCTTTACAAAATGAAGAAATCCGTGAAAGCAATAAATATCTCTGGGCTGGGTGAGTATGCATTCTTTCCTAGGGGTTTCTTTGTGGGAAACATATTTGCAGTCCTGATGCCACAATATTGATCACCACTGATAAATAATCAACCAAACTCCTTTTTCTGGGAGTGCAAATTCTAGAAGTGAGTTGGGATGTTTAACTTTTAGAAGTGTATTTTGTTGTGCTAATTGTCTGATTCTGGTGTCGGGGTTCATCTTCCACCACCCTCCCCCTCCCCCCCCCCCCACAGTCTCATATTGTGCTTCCTGTTCTCTACAGTGCAGCTGGGTTCCCGCGATAGCTCTGCACGAACCAGCTTTGTCAAACTGATTGTCCAGGACACCAGACTCATTCCTGGGTTTCTTATTTGACTTGTGCTGTTAATCCTGTCAGAATGCCCTTCCCATTTCTCTCTTATCCAATTCTGGTCTGCCTTGTTTGGGGAGAAAATTAATAAATAGAAAAGCATAATCAACTACTCAATATTTTATCTAGACTTATAAATAGGTTTAAGAAAAGAAAACATTGCTACTTTCGACTCAAACATGGCAGGCTGCACATATGTGGCAGATCTACCCACTGCACAAAACTGTACAAGTAATAGAAAATATTCTTTATAAGTCAGTAAGTGACTATACAGTTTCACTCAGAAACAAGAAAGTGGCAGCCTTGGGAGACTAGAAGTTGTGAGGAATCCCAGAGAGATTGGATCAGGGCTGATGGATTGCAGAGAAAAAGGCCAGCCTGTAGAGAGCATACCACTGCTGAGGATGACAGAAACACTGTGGATGCCTGAGGGAGGTGGCCTGGGAGGAGGAGGGGCCCAGGGACTACTCACACAGAAGCAGTCAGGCACTTGATAAGTGTCTCCTTCACCCTGTGATTAGAGGAGAAGGACAAGGAATGTCTTAGGTGGTCGTGGTGTCAGGAGGGATGTGGAACATTCTGGAAGTACATGTCCCATGTAGCCCCCACCCTAGCCTTCTCTCGTCCTCAGTTAAAATAGTGTGAGCACAAGCTCCAGTAGCTGCTTTTGCCTCTCCAAGGAGGGCTGAGTAAGCCAAGATTGTGAAGTCTAGTAGGAAATTCCAACTGCAAACATGATATTATAATCAAGAATTGCCGAGTGTATTTAGAAGCAGATTTAACAAAAAATATCCGTGAACTCTACATTGAAAACTACAAAATGCTGCTGACAGAAATTAAAGAAGACCTAGATAAATGGAGGGATATATGATGGATGTGGGTTGAAAACTCAATATTGTTAAGATGTCACTTCTTCACAAGTTGATCTCAAGATTCGCCACAATCCTAATCAGAATTCCAGCTGAGGAAATTGACAAGCTGATTCTAAAATTGTATGGAAATGCACAGAACGTAGAATATCCAAAGCAATCTTGAAAAATAAATGAGTTTGAGAAAGAACTGTCTGACTTCAAGTCTTGTAAAACTATGGTAATCAAGACTCTGTGGTACTGGTGTAAGAGCCAACAAATAGATCAGTGGAACAAAACAAAAGCATCTAGAAACAGACCAACATTTAAATGTTTTTTTTTTTTAATTTTTCTGCAAAGTTGCCAAGACAATTCAATGGGGAAAGGAAAGCGTTTTCAAAAAATGGTGCTGAAACAACTGAATGTCAGCATGGGAACAAAGGAACCATGGCCCTCTCTCCATAAAACTTCCATAAAACACCTTCCATAAAACTTAACTTGAATTGGATCATAGATTTAAATGTAAAAACTGAAACTCTAAAACTTCTTGAAGAACACCTAGGAGAGAGTATCTCTGCAACCTGGGGTAGGCTGAGTTTTCTTAAACAGGACACAGAAAGCAGTACACCTAGAAAAAATCAATAAATTAAACGTCATCAAAATAAAAACCTTCTGCTTATTCAAAGATACTATTAAGAATAATAGCCTAACATTTGAAGAGCCCCCAAATCAAGAAACTGAAGAACTTACACTTGAGGAAACCGAATTAATAGGGTAATCAGAACACGACTTTAATATAAGAGCATATGATTAACATCCTTAAAGGGGCAAAGGAGATTATTAAAAATTTACTGAAATGGAGGAAGGTACTAGTAAAAAAAGAACCAGTGAAAGGCTTGGAAATAAAAAAATATTGTAGAAATAAAAACTAAAATTTGCTAAATTGCCAGATAGGAAGAGGTAATTAGTGAGGCCCCAAGCTACATAAATACAACACAAGAAGTTAAAGGAGTGGACGGTATAAAATAAAAAATAAGAGCCGCAGAGAGTAGATCCAGAGAAGTCAACAGCAGCATCCACCTGAAAGGAGTTCCAGAAGAGGGAAAAGAGAATGGAAAAGGGGAAATTTTGGAAAAATAGTAGCTGAAAAATTCCCAGAACTAAATATTTAAGATGTCAGATTGAGAAAGTCCTCTGAATTCTAAGCGGAGCAAATTATATATGTATATGTCTGTGTGTGTGTATATATATACGTATACACACACACACTCACACAAAGGTGTGTATTTATATATGTGTGTATATACGGACATGTATATATATGTATGGGTGTATATGTGTGCATATCTCAAGACATGTCCTATCTTGCCATCAGGGATAAAGAAGAAATTTAAAAATTACCAAGCAGAGGGAAAGCAAATATATGGGAAATACGATTTGGGGGAAATATGCTACAAAGTGTTTGTTTTAGAGTTTTGACTTTATAGATATTTTTCCTTCTTTTATTTTGCGTATTTTATATATTATAATCATATTGATGTTAAAATGGTTAGACAGACATTAAGTTGTTTATAAGTGCCAAATGAATGTGAAATAAGTTCAGGAAAGCAAAGAAGCGATGGGACTTAAGTTGTTCTTGACTGAGCTAGTTTGTAACTATGTTTGAAAACTTTTTGGACCTGGAGCTTATGGTGCTACCTGTGTGCCCTGAAGCAAATCATTTAGTGTCTTTTAGCCCTGGTTTCCATGTTTCTAAACTAATCCCTTTACGTTAAAATGTGTATCAGTGGTTCTTAACCAGGGTGATTTTGTCCCCCCACCGCCCCTGCCATTTGGTTATTAACAACTGAGGGGGAGGTGTGTGTGTGCATGTGCGTGCTATTGGCACCTAAGTGTGTGTGTGTGGGTGTGCGTGTGCATGCATGCTATTGGCACCTAATGCTTAGAAGGCCAGGGATGCTGCTGAAGATCCTATGATGTGCAGGATAGCCCCCAACAAAGAATTACTTGGCTCCAAATGTCAGTAATGCCAAGGTTGAAAAACCTTCATCTAGATGTTCTTCAAAGTCCTCTACAATTTTTAAAAAATAAACAAAATAGAAAAATCACCACCATTCCTAGCTTGCCAGTACATGAATATTGATTGATCAATTACCTAACAACTACTGATTTTATGAAAGAAGGAAATAGAGTTGGTTTTCAGTGACTGACACCTAACTGGAAATAAATGAATGTAGGGAAATCATTATTTTATTTTTATTTAAAAGTAATCAACAAAGGAAAGAGTGTAAAACTTTCTCCACTTAATACAGCACCGAGATTTGTTGAAACATATTCAAGAAGGTGGTCACCTGCCTCTGGCTCCTTTCCTGGATAAAGTGAGGGTGCATGGAGGAATAATGACCGTTTTTATGTTCTTGAACTCTTCCTGTGTACTGTGTGCTTTGCATACATTATGCTCATCTTCACAACAAACTCTTCTCAATTTACAAATGAGGACCTTGAGATCAGAGGGTAAAAGTGTTCCCAGGATGCTCCTGGAGCTTGGCTTCCTGCTGGCCCAGGGTTGTGTTCAGTGGCCGCTCTGCTGCGAGGTCCCCACGTGTCTTCAGTGTGTCTGATGCACTGACCGACTATCTTCAAGGCTTCAAAAAGTCACTTGGAGATGGACTCTCAGTTTTGCTGACGAATATTGGATTTCAAAAAATATCTTAAGAGATTTCTTTTTTTTGCTTTGTTCACCTGGGCTTTTGAGTTTATAATATAAGGCTAGTGTCTAAAAGGGATATTTTATGTTCTGATGAGGGTCAAAAGTGATTTTAAAGTCATGTTGAAAAGGCTGTTCTGATCAGAAGTAAAAGTGAAGTAATGTGCTTCTTGTGCAGACGTTGGCTACATGACTGCTTCTGGTCTTGAGGAGGGACTTGGTGTCTTTGAGGCTAGCCCAGCGCCAGCACTGTAGCTTTCCGACAAACAAGCCTCCGAAGGGAGAAGGTGTGAGCACTGTGGTGTCAGGAAGCTGGCCTTTAGGGTTAGCAGCACTTGCATCTAATCTGCCTTTCCGACGTGTTGCGAGGCACGTGCCTTAAACCTTACTCGTTACCCACCCCAGAGCATTTTTTACAATACAACCCAGTCGCTTCTTTGCCCAAAAACTCTGCAGTTTCTCTTTGTCCACATTGGCATTCATGAAGGCGAGTTCTAGAGCCTGGGAGAGATGGGGAAGGCCTCTGTGGGCTCTAGAATTTTAGGGAAATTGGGCTAAAGCACAGGTACACAGGTTTCTCTTCCTGCAGGACTAGCCAGAGCTTTTAGTATGCTAATGTGTGTTGTGAGAGGAATAGTCTTAATCTTTTCCAAACTTATTTGCCTCTGAAACTGCCACTGCCTGCTTTAATCACCCCCAGCATCAGCCTCAGGTTAGTAAGCACTGCGAACCATCAGATGTAGCCCCAGCTCCTTGCTGCACCTGGACCCAGGCTACCCGTCTAGAGGTCCCTCTCAGCTCTGTGTGCTCTTCTTTGAAATATCTTGCAGCTTTCCTCAGAGTGCCACATGTTGTGCCTTCTCCCCTCTGCACATGCTCTTCTGTCTGCTTGAAATGGCATTTTACCACATTTATCGGAGGAAACAACCTTAAGGAAGTTGAGAGGTTTGTTCTGGAATTTTGACACAGCTCTTTGGGCACCAGCCTGTGTCCTTTCTGAGGAACCACACATACAGCAGGCTGACCGCTAGCCTGACCTTGCAGGGGGTCTTCTGTTTTTGTCGTCTTTTACCCATCTATTATATCATGCCAAGTTTGAGTTATTATAAGGCCATGAGTCTGAATTTTTTTTTAAAGCCAGAATACTGATCCTGAAGTCTTTATTTCAGAACAAGTGTTGTCTACTTCAAAGAAGTCACCTGAGGAAACCCTGTTCCTTTTCCCGTGATGTTGCTGACGTCGTTCACAGCGTTTTTGAAACTGTTCTCAAGAACTGCTTTAACTAGCATGTTCTTTTGGGTATATTTAGTAGAGGAGTCTAAGGATATATTAAAGTTTTTTCAAACTAGGCGTCAGAAATGAGTGAGGCGTATTCACTCAGGGATGAAGCCTCTGGCGACCACAGTTGGTTAGACGCGGTATGATTATACAGTTGTTCTGGCTCTGAAGGAAGTTAGTTCCGAGAGGAGTTTCCCACAGTGGTTGGATCATTAGTGTTTAACGCCCCATGGCCACTGCTGGCGTAGGGAGAGCACTCGTTTTATGTATGATTAAAAGAATAGCAAAAATAATTTAATATTTTTTCCTTGTACTCCCATATACCTTTTCCTGCTTCCTGTGCTTTAATTTCTGTGAGATGGAGACTTTTCTGCCTCCTCTTCTGGTTTGTCATGGGCTGGCACCATCTGACCTCTAACTGATCTGCAGTTCTCCCCAGTTTCTCTCTGCTCCAGGCTGACTGATGGCTCCCTGCTTCGTGAGCATGTCGTGACTATTATCTGTGTCTTTGCACACTGTCTCCCACCCAGACGCACCGCTGGGCTGTACACATGTTCCTCCTGTCCCAGGTACCTGCTCACCCTTCCCCATCCATCTCCATCAAGCTGAGACTTGATACAGCTTTAGCCTTCTTTGACTGTCTTGTATTAGTCTTCTATGGCTGCGGTAACAAATTACCACAAATGGACTGCCTTAAATGGCACAAATTATCTTGCAGCTCTGGAACTCAAAAGTCTGACTGGTCTCACTGGGCTAAAACCAAGGTGTTGGCCAAGTTCCTTCCTGGAGGCAAGGAGGTTCCTTGCCTTTTCCAGCTTCTAGAGGCTGCCAGCATTCCTTGGTTTGTGGCCTCCTGCTGTCTTCAAACCCAGCTCTGTGCGGTGGGATCTTTCTCTCACTACGTCACTCTGACGTTGTCTTGATCTACATGCGCTGCCGTAACAAAATGCCACAGACTGGGTGGCGTAAACCACAGACTTTTGTCTCTCATAGTTCTGGGGCTAGAAGTCCAAGATCAGAGTGCCAGCAGGTTCAAGTTCTGATGAAGGCTCTCTCCCTGGCTTGCAGACAGCCACATTTTCACTGTATCCTCATGTGGTGGAGAGAGAGCAAGAGCGAGTATGAGTGAGAGAGAGCATGCCCGTGCAAGTGAGCATGCTCTCTGGTGTCCCTTTTTATAAGGACGCTGATCCCATCATGAGGTCCCCATCCTCTTCACCTCATCTAACCTAATCACCTCCCAAAGGCCTCACCTCCAAATACCGTCACGTTGGGGGTTATGGTTTTAACATAGGTATTTTGAGGGGACACAATTCAGTCCAGAGCAGACACTGACTCTTCTCTTCTACATTCCTTCCTCTTTCACATTTAAGGAACCTGTGATCACTTTGGACCCAGTCAGATGATCCAGTATAGTCTCCCCATCCCAAGTTCAGCTGATTAGCAACTTTAATTCCATCTACGGCCTCAGTTCCCCTTTGCCAGCCAGCATAACCTTTTCACAGGTGGAAGGAATCAGGATTCGGTCATCTTTGGGGAGGAGGGAACTTGATTCTACCACACCTCCCCTCTGAATTCTGAGTTTTGAGATTGAATCAGTTTTGACTCTTCTCTTTAGCCATAAATGAAGGAATGCCTAATAACGCAGGTACTATTCACTCTGTATATGTTGCTGATTATTGTTTTCTAATAGTTTTATGTCTGTTGATCTTTGCTCCTCAATTAGATGGCAGGCCTTTGAGGTAAGTGACTAATTTTGGGAGGCAGTGTAGTTTAGGATAAAGAACACATAGGTATTAGAATCCAAGAAGTCTGGAGTAAAAGCTAATGTGCCACTCAAAAAGTCTGTGACATTAGGAAAGTTATTTAATCTTTCTGAGCCTCAGTTTCCTCATATGTAAAACCGGAATATTAATATTTCATAGGATTGTTAGTGAAGATTAACTGAGGCAACATGAAAAAGTGACAGGTTTGGTTCTAGACACATGGTGAGCAAGACGGCTGCAAATAGACGTCCTGTGTGTTCCTTGCAGTGGCTAGCACAGAGGTCGGCAGATACATGGCTGGTGCCTGCTAAATATTCGTTTGTATGTTAGCATGTTTCTGCCGTAAGTTCTTAGACTGTCCTCTTAGTGTAGGAGAGATAAACTTATAATTTTAGAAGTAAGCAGTGTATATTCTGGCAGACTATCCTCTGCTGTGTGAGGATTTATATGGATTTATGTGGAAGGGGGATTTGAGATGCCTTAGAGCAGCCAGCTGTGTTTTTACAGCCTGCAAGCTAAGAACGGTTTCTGCCATCTTACCACGCATCTACATGATGACCTCAGTATTGCCTCTTGGCCTGCAAAGCGTTTAATATTTACTCTCTGGCTTTTTAGGAAAAAGTCTGCCAACCCCTGCTTTAGAGTAGTTGTTCTGAAACATCAGAGTGCCCCAGAATCCCTTGGAGGTCTTTTTAAAACACGGATTGCTGGGCGCCAGGCAGAGTTTCTGGTTCAGCAGATGCAGGATGGAGCCTGAGTATTTGCTAATCGGCTAAGTTCCCAGATGATGCTGAAGCTGCTGGTCTTTGAGAACACTACCTTAGACACCACCCTGCCCCTCTGTCCCCGCCTTTAAACCCTTGACTGGGCCAGAAGGGTTTCAGTATGTCCCTGTATATGCAGAACAATAGTTTCCTTACACAATAGCAAGTATATTATGTTTGCCTCCTGTTTTCAAAAGGATGATAACCCAGCTAGATGTATTTTCTGGAACGCCTTGTGTACAGGTTTGCAAAAGCAACTATTAGAATGATTTGTTGAGAAACTGTGTCTACAATAATTTTTCCCACTCATAAGAGGCCTGCTGTCTCTTTAAAAAAAAAAAGACCCACTTCATATTTATTCTAAAACTTAGTCTAAAATTTCCCAAGCTCCGCTTCAGCCCAAAGGTGCTTTTTCCTCCACTGGAAAGTTGAAGCTAACATTTTTCAGCTATGTTTGACATATCAGTGGGTGGAAAAATTCATCTTTATCAAGAAGAAAGCAGCAAAAGACTTTCAGTTTCACTTCTGTAGAATTTCTGTCTTGAAGACTGGTGGAACTGTTCTTACTAAGAGTGGGATATCACTTCTTTACCCTTAATCTGCATGTGCTAGAGAAATTGTCACATCCTTAAAATGAAAAATATGAAGAAAGGAACATTAACTCTTCCCTCAAACCCTTCCTTCCACCTTGCCATCTTCCACCTACAAAAGCAAATGAGAATTCAACAACTTTATGTTTCTCCCCATTAATTGCAGTGTTGATTAGAATATGGCTATTAAATTAATACAAAGCTTAAAATTATTATAGAGAGGGGGCCAGTCCAGTGGTGTAGTGGTTAAGTTTGTGTGCTCTGCTTCAGCAGCCCTGAGTTCGCAGGTTTGGATCCCAGGAGCAGACCTAGACACTGCTCATCAAGCTGTGCTGTGGTGGCATCCCATATACAAAATAGAGAAAGATTGGAACAGATGTTAGCTCAGGGACAATCTTCCTCACCAAAAAAAAAGCAAAGAATTGTTTCTATTATAGATATCATAAAGCAGTTCAAAAGAAATATGTGAAATGAAGCTTCATTGTACTTTAGGAAGGTACTATATCTGGAATGATTTTCTGTCTGTTTCATGAGAAAATAACTAAGTCATAATAATCCTCAGTGTTTCTCAAGAATACAGTGAAACTGGTATTCTCCTCCTTTGTTGTGGCATTGAAAATTGGTGCATGGAGTTTTCGGAAAGCAGTTTGGCAGCGCATCTCAAAAAAAATAAAAACCTTTATATGGGAAGATGCAGAAAGATGCTAATTGCTTATCATGGTGAAAACTGAAAGCCCCCATAACTAAATTAGGATATAGCTAGTTGATGGCATTGTGATTATGCAGGAAATGAGAAGAAATGCTTATGATGAAATCTTCAGATTTAAAATTCAGGATACAAAAATATATGTATGTCCTATCTGATAAAAAAAAAGTGGGAGATTATAACAGATGATCAAAAAAGTACATCTATATTGATGTCTATAAACTCGAGAGTGGAAACATGTTAACAATAATAAAAATTTGACACTCGTGAAGTGTTTATTATAGGCCAAGCACTGTGCTGAATAAATACTTTTCATAAATTTAATCCTCACAACAACTCTGAGTTAGGTACAATCAGTAACTCCGTTTACAGAGGAGGTCATGAGGCACAGAGTAGTGATTTATGCAGGCTTATATAGCTACGGTTAGAGGAGCTGAGATTCATGTCCAGATCAGCTTCCCAGTCTCTGCTTTGACGATGGCACCACTGCCTGGTGCACAGGCAAGGTGTGGATGCGGGGGCACAGCAGAGGGAAACCAGACAGTGCTGTGGGAACATCCTGAATATTACACAGCCGTCATAGCGATCCTACTGAGAAAACTCTAGGTGGTTTTGGTTGATCACAAATTTAATAGTAGCCAGTAGATGACAAGTGTGCTCAAAGTGAGTCACAGGGAACCTTAGGGAAGTATGTAGTGCTTCTAAAAAAGAAGGTAGTTGTCCCATTATTGAACTGTAGGAGTGGCATTTTAAGAGGAACCTCAAAATCTTAAGAGCTGAAAACCTCATTGTAGGAGGGACATTGGAAAGACCCAGGACCTCTTAGTTTGGGGAGGGTGGGAGAAGGCATATCTGAAGGCTTTCTCTGGGATGAGGAAGTAAGACATACTATCTGTTCCTCTCTAGTGGGTGGTTTCATGAGAGCAGGTTTTGACTTAAATATGAGGGAGAAGTTAGCTGGGTGGGCAGCCCCAGTGGTGAGCTGGTCCTTGGAAGGGTTCCAGCAGAGGGTTGGGGTGGCCCTTTGTCTCTAAGGAAGTTGTAGGGGGTGGTGGAGATGTGGATGCTAAGACTTTGAGATGTCTTCCAGTTACAACACTCTAAGATTCTAGTTATCTGTTCTCTGCTGGCTAAGAATGATGATTGGGGGGCTGGCCCCATGGCCAGTGGTTAAGTTTGCACGCCCTGCTGTGGCAGCCCAGGGTTTCACTGGTTCGGATCCTGGGTGCAGACATGGCACCACTCGTCAGGCCACGTTGTGACAGTGTCTCACATGCCACAACTAGAAGGACCCAAAACTAAAATATACAACTATGTACTGCGGGGATTTGGGGAGAAAAAAGCAGAAAAAAAAAAAAAAGATTGGCAACAGTTGTAAGCTCAGGTGCCAATCTTTAAAACAAAAAAAAGAAGAATGCTTGAGAGCTGGCCCGGTGATGTAGTGGTTAAGTTTGCGCACTGCACTTTGGCAGCCCAGGTTTTGCAGGTTCAGATCCCAGGTGCAGACCTAGACGTCGCTCATCAAGCCATGCGGTGGCAGCTTCCCACACATAAAATAGAGGAAGGTGGCCACAGGTGGTAGCTCAGTGACAGTCATCTTCCTCAAGCAAAAAGAGAAAGATTGGCAACGGCTATTAGCTCAGGGCCAATCTTCTCACCAAAAAAAGAATAATGATTGGAATTTAGTGGGGTAAATTGTGGAATCCTGTCAGCAGTAATCAACATATTAATCTTGGAAGGATAGCAAATCTGAAGGAATGCTAAGATTTGTGACTTAAAGTCCCGAGTAGTAACATGAATCATGCTTAGGGTCATCATATTGATTTGGTAGAGGATTTAAGCTCCTTTAGGGTAGGGCATTTTCACCTTGTCTCTTGGGTCTGTGGACAGGCTTAAGGAGTCTGTGCATCCCAAAAATTGTATGAAAAATTAGGTAATGATATGTTTTTCTGGAGAGAGAATCCAAAATATTTTTCTGATTTTTATTGGTGTCTGTGAGAACCACTGATCTAGCCAAACCCCCATGTTTTACAGATGTGGATACCATCACAGGGTTGGCTGTTTGCCTTACTTACTGTCAAACATTGACTGCATTATTCGGCAGACATCTCTGGACCTGTTTCCTCATCTGTAAAATCCCACAGAGCTGTCGTAAAGATGAGAAGTTGTGTATATGTGTAGATAAAATCTCTCCTGCGTGAATGGTAGCTGTTGTTATGAGGCTTGGGAGACCGTTGATTTTCCAGGAGCTACTTGTCCTTGAGGGATGAGGACCCCGGGAACCTCATCATTCCATGGGAGTCGTCTTCTCTCCTAGTCCACTGTGCTCTCCTTAGAGGCAGAGTGGGGGGCATCTGGTGAGCATCAGTAAGCAATGGGAATTGTATCCCTCAGGTATAAGGAGGTAAAAACAAAGGGGGAAAAAGGCCGAAAGCAATTTGTGTGGCAAAATGCACGTTCTGTAATGTAGCTGACCAAATTGCCAACCGAGGGCATCTGGATAATTGAAAGTAAAGTTTCTAACAGCTGGTCGTCCACATTCAACAAATGTTGCTTCACCTCCCTTCTTTGCACACCAGACACCTGGGACTGCAGGCTGAAGGACAGCCCTGCCCGTTCTTTAGCAAGGTCTCTGTCTCCTTTGCTGATTTGGTCTCAGAGCGCCCAGGGATGGAAAGTAGCTCTTTGGATAAAGAGAGTCTGGGGTGAGGCAAGCAGCTGGCGGCTCCATTTTAGTCTCATCCTATCCTGGATTCTGAAGGAGGAAACTCCTGTCAGTTCACCTCTGAGAAGCCTTTCCTGTCACCAGCCCCAGAAAATTCCCTCCTTTCCTCATATAGCGCTGTATCCTATGGTGCTGTATTTCTGCCCCCGTAATGTGTACCACAATGGAGTGTTGTTGCATGTTTATCTTTGTCTTGCTAAATTGTGTGTTGACAGGTACCAAGCTTTATTCATCTTTATCCCCTCCAAATTTACCTTTTTAAAATACAGATCTTAGCATGTCACTTTACAACATTTTGGGGGCCCCCCATTACCTGGGATGAAGTCCTTCATCTGGCCCCTGCCTACCTTTCTACCCTCATCTTCTGCTGCCTCTCCCTGTGCGCTGCCGTACCAGGCACCCTGAATTCCCAGTGTTACTCTCTGCCTCACCCCTGTCTTTGCACCGAATTGATTAGTGTGTGGGTCTTTCTCTCTTATTGGAGATTTGTTCCTTGAAGGCAGAGGATCTGCTTCATGAATCTTTGTATTCATTAGTGCCCACTGCATAATAGGCTTTCACCACGATTGGACTTTATCCTTTAGTATCCGGAATGTTCTTGACTGGTAGTGGGTATTTGGGAAATATAGAATGCATAAATAAAAGTGAATGTTGATATGTCTTCTGTACTCTGAGCCTGTAATCTAAAGGGACGGAAAGGAGCAACACAAAAGAGACATCATCTGGTAGCTCAGTCTCAATTGTTCATACTCTCCTTTCCTTCCAAGTGTAGGGCTGTGAGCAGGAGAAGTTTCACATGGAGATTATTGGGCTGGTGGTAAGTTATTCACACAGACTTCCAGCTGTCGTTTATGGTCATTAATGTCAGGCAGGATCAAAGAATATGAGGTGATCACAGACAAAGGTTTTCATATTTTACTAGTCAACCCACACCTTGACCTTATTAACTCCATTGCTAGCTGCCTATTCTAGACATAACCAGCCTAGATACTTCCTGTGACAACATCCGTGAGGACTGGCAGTTCCCAAAGGTCAGAGGAGACACCTCAGGAAAGACTTAATGGAAATGAGTTTTGAATGAAGTTTTGAAAGTAGAAAGAGCACAGTGTATTGGAGAAAGTAGAGGAAATGGCAGGTGATGAACTCCAGGAGAGAGGCTGTCTTTCCGTTTGCTTGGCCTGAGTGTGGGCTCAGATGGGTTGTAAAATAGGAAGGGTGTTCTCATCAAACCCTTTTCAGTTGAAGGTACTTGCGTCTTGTCAGAGATGATACAGGTTCTTAGGTTCCAAAGGCTGTCTCTATCTTGTCAGCTTGTCCACGAGAAACTTGAGAGGAGAAAGACAGATTATAACGTTCTGAATAGGCTCAGGCACAGAGAACCAAAATAATCTAGCCATTGTAGCTGACACTTCAGATTTATTTATTTATTCTTTATGTTGTTTTCTGATTACGAAGATAATATGAGCTTAGTTTGGAAAATTTAGAAAATTCATAAAAGCAGTAGAACACAGTCGCGGCCCCGAGCAGGTCCCACTCTCTTGGTGATGGCAGAGGCTGTGGTGTGCTCTTGGTCTGAGGCCTGCCCCCAGCTGCGGCTGCAGGTCAGAGCTGCCACCCTGGGCCGGGTATTCACACTTGTACAGTCTGTTCCCTCGTCTGTAAAATGCCCATTCGAAGAGGAATACAGTGTCACACAGCAAGCACTTGGCCTGGTACCTGGTGTATACTAGCCACAATTATTGAGTACTTGCCATTTTTACCAGCACCTTAGCATTTTGATGTATTTTCCTTTCAGCGTCTTCTGTACATTTTTTTTTTTTTTAAAGATTGGCACCTGAGCTAATATCTGTTGCCAGTCTTTTTTTTCTTCTTCTTTTTCTTCTTCTCCCCAAAGCCCCCCAGTACATAGTTGTATATTCTAGTTATAGGTCCTAGTTCTGCCACGTGGGATGCTGCCTCACCATGGCTTGATGAGTGGTGCTAGGTCTGTGCCCAGGATCTGAACCAGCAAAACCCTGGGCCACCGAAGTGGAGCATGTGAACTTAGCCATGGGGCTGTCCCCTCTTCTCTATATTTTTTACAAAATTGAGACTAAATATACAGTTTTGTGTCCTGCCTTTTTTTAACTGGCATCCTATCCTGACCATATTCCTACATCATGGTTTTTAAAGCCTACATGATTTTCCATTTGGTAGATAGACTATTGTGTACCCATTTCTATCTCGTTGGAGCTTTCTACATTTCCACTTTTCACTTTTCATAAATTGTTCTGTACACACATCTCTGATCACTTTATTTCCTTAGGATAGATTTCTGAAAGTAGGATTATTGGATGGCAAAAATGTTTTTAAGACTTTTGATGCAGATTACCAAATTGTGAGATGAAGGATTTTTATCTGGGATGACTCTAGAAATAAAGTTCTAAAAATGGTTTTCTCTCATGGGATGTTCATAGAGTAGAGATCCTGTTAAGAAATGGGGATTATCTTTGACTTTAAGAAATTGCTTTCCCATGAGCTTGTGTGCCACACGTTAGATCTGAAACCAGGCAATATGTTGAGCCGACAGCTTGAAGGGAAATGGTCTTCTTTAGGTTGAGTTGTGCAGATTATCCTAACATTAATGTTGTGGCTCACATTTGAATGTTAGTCACCATGTCGTCTAGGAGTGTCTTTATAAAGCTGCTACTGCAGAGAATATGTCTCTTCCCAAATGCACCCTTGGCGGAGCTCTCTGCCCAGATGGTTGGTATGTGCGGTGTCAGCAGTTAGTTTGCCTTGGCTTGACCCCTAAGTGGCCAGCAGTCTGGCCAGGAGCAGGTGGTTGGAGGGTTCTAGTCAGAGAGAGCACTGAGGCTGAGGCTGGGCCATCAGGCTGCCCACTCCCTCCCTTTCCCATTTCTCTCTTGTTGTTTGGGTTACCGGTGCATGTGCTTGGCTGGAGGATTGTAACACATTTGTGTTAGCCTAGAGCTGAGAATAGTGACTATGTGATGAGCAAATGAAGAAACAGTTCCTAGCGTGTTCAGAAGAACATTGGAGGACTGGATGTCAGGAAACCTGAGTTCTTGTTCCAGCTCTGCTCCAGACTAGCTCTGTGAACTTGAGCAAGTCAGCTCCCTCTCTGAGCTTTGGTTTCCTTGTCTGTGAAGAGAGGACTCTAGACCAGGTTCCCCTTCAGGATCCTTTGGACTGAAAAGACCCAGTAGTGGGCATGGATGGCCCTGAGGAGGGTGGGACAGTCAGGCCTGTGATGGTTTTGAGAGTCGAAAGCTGTGTGCGGGCAGGGGCTTTAAAACTGAGAAAGCGTTCACAGCCTTGGAACACACAGGACTTCGTGATGTTCCCCTGGGGTTGATACCTTCCTTCTCCTGCTGCTTCTATTTGGGAATTCCTACCCTGGGAGCCCCAGCTCAAATGTCCCTGTATGGAGGTCTCTGAACCCTCAATGCCCAGCACACTGCCGGCCATCAGTGTATGGACTGATGTATCTTTCCCTAGACATTGATCACACTTGTCTTCGTGTCCCACTCCCACATACCGTCACATCCTGTTGTGGAGCTAATATGAGTGAAATGTTTGAGAGGAAGTGAAGGTGGTTGAAGGTGATTTGGCCACGGGACCCTCCTTGTCCTTTGGCAGCACTGCGTTGGTGGCTTGCTTTCCCACTGTGCTCTGGCCTGTTGTTGAGTAGGAGTAAGGGGCTGCCTTTCGTTCTTTATGGATGCAACAAGTTTGGGTTGAACTACATGCACTGGGCCTGATCCTTGATAGCAATTTTTAAAATAACAAAATCAAGTAAACTAGAAAGCATACAACAAAACCCATCCTTTACCTCTAAATTCAGTATATGCACATTCTTGCTGGCCTCATAATAGATTTTTCTGTGAGAATCTCTCATTTCATCCCTTCGAATGGATTGTTGGAAAGCATGACTTTTGTGCAGTAAGGTGTGGAAAATGGGAGGGCTGCTGGGTTAAAATTGAGAAGAAACGTGGTCTTGTCTGCTGTAGTCTCAGTGACTTAGATTCTCATTTTCCTAAGTCCCTCCCATGTCAAAGAATCTTGGACCTGGACCATTAATGAGAACCACAGTTAAAGATATATTTGAACAGGGAGGAAGTGGGAGAGTGAGCTCTTTTTAGAAGAACAGCTTTCACAATTCTGTAAATAAAAGCTGATAGACCCAGTTTGGGTTCTTTCCAGAAACTTTATTCCCAAGCTATTTATTTTAGGTTCCTATTTTAAATTTGTTTTTGGCAAAAGAGAAATAAAGGCAGTCAACTAGTTTCTATTCTCTAGTAGGAAAATCTCAAACTTTGGGCGATCTGGAGCTGTAGGTCAGTCAGTTAATAGGTATTTATGGAGGGTTTATTGTTCTTACAGTGGGTGCCAAGCTAGGTATTAAGGGAAGATACGGAGAGCCACAGGGCTATGGTCTTTATCAGGAACCTTCAAATTTGTTTGCAAGAAGAGAAATTTGTGTTAAAAACTACAACTAGGTCAGCATGAAGAGGTTCCCACTGACCTAAGCTGGGACAATTTGAACATCAGAAAATAATGATTGCAGTGGATCAAAACACTTTGAATATAAATACATGATGATGTATGTACGTGATGGTGATGATGATGATGAGCTGAAAACTCACTGATCACCCTTGGGGTTGCTGAGATCAACACATTATTTTAAAGATTTGTGAGGGAAAGTTTTTTTTTCTTTTTTTTTTTAAACATAGCCTATACCGGGCGGTCAGTTGAGAAGCCCAGAAGGAAGGATGGTAGGAAGTGCCTCCATACTTCTTGATGCTGGAACGTGAAGGCTTGCTGTCTGTTTCTCCTCTGTGTCAGTTTGGTCGACCACCAGTGAAGAAAAGGCAGGTTCCTCTCTCCCACAGGTGACCCCGGGCTGGGAGGCAGCCTGTGTGTTGAGCAGAGGGTGGATTTGACCCCTGCCTCACTTCTTACCAAATCATATAATCCCTCTGAACTCCACTTTATTGAAAAGAATATAGGGATGATAATAACACCTCATCGTGTTATCAGGTTACATTGAACAAAAGGCTTAAAGGCCACCTAATAGGCATTTACTAAAAGCGAATTCCCTCCCCTGCCCTGTGGGTTCACTTAGAGCAGCTGTGAGGGTCCAGACACCTTTTTTATTTGAGTTCATAATAGTTTACATCATTGTGAAATTTCCTTTGTACATTATTTCTTGTCTGTCACCACATAGGTGCTCCCTTTCACCCCCTGTGCCCACCCCCCACTCCCCTTCACCTAGTAACCACTGAACTGTTTTCTTTGTCTGTGGGTTTGTTCATATTCCACATATGAGTGAAATCATCTGGTGTTTGTCTTTCTTAGTCTGGCTTATTTCACTAAGCATAATTCCCTCCAGGTCCATCCATGTTGTTGCAAATGGGATAATTTTGTCTTTTTTTCTGGCTGAGTAGTATTCCATTGTATATATATACCATATCTTCTTTATCCAATCATTGGTTGATGGGCACTTGGATTGTTTCCATGTCCTGGCCATTGTGAATAGTGCTGCAATGAACATAGGGATGCATATGCTACTGTGGAGTGTTGGTTTCATGTTGTTTGTGTAGATACCCAGTAGTGGGATAGTTGGGTCGTATGGTAGTTCTATTTTTAGTTTTTTGAGGAATCTCCATACTGTTTTCCATAGTGGCTGCACCAGTTTGCATTTCTACCAGCAGTGTATGAGGGTTCCCTTCTCTCCACACCCTCTCCAACATTTGTTATTTTTAGTCAGTGATTATAGCCATTTTAACAGGTTGTAAGCTGGTATCTTAGTATAGTTTTGATTTGCATTTCCCTGATGATTAGTGATGTTGAACATCTTTTCATGTGTTTATTGGCCATCTGTATATCTTCTTTGGAAAAATGTCTGTTCATATCCTCTGCCCAGTTTTTGATCGGATTGTTGTTTTTGTTCAGTTTGAGTTCCTTATATATTATTATATAATATGTATTATATATTATAATATTATTATATATTATTATTTTATATATATTATATATTATATTTTATATAGATATATAGATATAGATATAGATATAGATATAAGGAGATTAACCCCTTATCAGATACATGATTTGCAAAAATTTTCTCCCAGTTGGTGGGTTGTCTTTTGGTTTTGATCATAGTTTCTTTTGTCTTGCAGAAGCTCTTTAGTATGATGAACTCCCACTTGTTTATTTTTTCTTTTGTTTCCTCTGTCTGAGAAGACTTGGTATTCAAAAAGATCCTTTTAGGTTTGATGTCAAAGAGTGTACTACGTATATTATCTTCCAGGAGTTTTATGGTTTCAGGACTTATCTTCAAGTCTTTGATCCATTTTGAGTTTATTTTTGTGTATGGCATGAGATAATGGTCTACTTTCATTCTTTTGCGTGTGGCTGTCCAGTTTTCCCAACACCATTTATTGAAGAGACTCTTCTCCATTGTATGTTCTTGACACCTTTGTCGAAGATTAGCTGTCTGTATATGTGCAGTTGTATTTCTGGACTTTCAGTTCTGTTCCATGGATCTGTGTGCCTGTTTTTGTACCAGTACCATGCTGTTTTGATCACTGTGGCTTTGTAGTACATTTTGAAGTCAGGGATTGTGATGCCTCCAGCTTTGTTCTTTTTTCTCAGTATTGCTTTATCAATTCGAGGTCTTTTGTTGCCCCATATGAATTTTAGGATTCTTTGTTCTATTTCCATGAAGAATGTCATTGGGATTCTGATTGGGATTGCATTGAATCTGTAGATTGCTTTGGATAGTATGGTCATTTTAACTATGTTTATTCTTCCAGTCCATGTGCGTGGAATCTCTTACCATCTCTTTATGTCATTGTCTATTTCTTTCAATGATGTCTTATAGTTTTCATTGTGTAAGTCCTTCACCTCCTTAGTTAAATTTATTCCTAGGTACTTCATTCTTTTTGTTGCCATTTTAAATGGAATTATATTCTTGAGTTCTCTTTCTGTAAGTTCATTATTAGAGTACAGAAATGCAACTGGCTTTACAAGTTGATTTTGTATGCCACAACTTTACTGTAGTTGTTAATTATTTCTAATAGTTTTCTGATGGATTCTTTAGGGTTTTCTATATATAAGATCATGTCGTCTGCAAACACGAGAGTTTCACTTCTTCACTCCCTATTTGAATTCCTTTTATTCCTTTCTCTTGCCTAATTGCTCTGGGCAAAAGCCCCAGTACTGTGTTGAATAATAGTGGTGATAGTGGGCATCCTTGTCTTATTCCTGTTCTCAGAGGGATGGCATTCAGTTTTTCCCATTGAGTATGATGTTGGCTGTGGGTTTGTCATATATGACCTTTATTATATTGAGGCAATTTCCTTCTATCCCTATTTTGTTAAGACTTTTTATCATAAATGATTGTTGGATCTTGTCAAATGCTTTCTCTGTGTCTATTGAGATGATCATTGGTTTTTATTCCTCATTTTGTTAATGTGGTATATCACATTGATTGATTTACAGATGTTGAACCATCCCTCTGTCCCTGGTATAAATCCCACTTGATCATGATGTATGATCTTTTTGATGTATTGCTGTATTTGGGTTGCCAATATTTTGTTGAGGATTTTTGCATCTATATTCATCAGCAATATTGGCCTCTGGTTTTCCTTTTTTGTGTTGTCCTTGTCAGGCTTTGGTGTCAGAGTGACGTTGGCCTCATAGAATGCGTTAGGAAGTGTTCCATCCTCCCTAAGTTTTTGGAATAGCTTTAGAAGGACAGGTATTGAGTCCTCTCTGAAAGTTTGGTAGAATTCCCCAGGGAAGCTGTCTGATCCTGGGCTTTTATTCTTTGGGATGCTTTTGATTACTGTTTCAATCTCTTTCCTTGTGACTGGTCTATTCCGATTCTCTGTTTCTTCTTGATTCAGCTTTGGGAGGTTGTAAGTCTAAGAATTTATCCATTTCCTCTTAGATTGTCCATTTTGTTGGCATATAGTTGTTCGTAGTATTCTCTTATAATCCATTGTATTTCTGTGGTATCTGTTATTTCTCCTCTTTCATTTTTAATTTTATATATCTGAGCTTTCTCTCTTTTTTTCTTTGTAAGTCTGGCTAGGGGTTTGTCAATTTTATTTATCTTCACAAAGAAGCAGCTCTTTGTTTCATTGATCCTTTCTACTGCCTTTTTTATTTCAATAGCATTTATTTCTACTCTGACTTTTATTATTTTTCTCCTTCTGCTGACTTTGGGCTTTGTTTGTTCTTCTTTTTCTAATTCAGTTAGGTGTAGTTTGAGATTGCTTATTTGGGCTTTTTCTTGTTTGTTAAGGTGAGCCTGTATTGTGATGCATTTCCCTCTTAATACAACTTTTGCTGCAGCCCATATGAGTTGGTATGGTATATTTTCATTTTGATTTGTCTCCAGATGTTTTTTGATTTCTTCCTTAATTTCTTCAATGATCCATTGCTTGTTCAATAGCATGTTGGTTTAGTCTCCACATCTTTGTCCTTCTCTCAGCTTTTTTCTTGCAGTTAATTTCTAGCTTTATAGCATTGTGTTCGGAAAAGATGCTTGTTATTATTTCAATCTTCTTAAGTTTATTGAGGCTTGCCTTGTTTCCCAACATATGATCTATTCTTGAGAATGTTCCCTGAACACTTCAGAAGAATGTGTATTCTGCTGTTTTTGGATGTAGTGTTCTATAGATGTCTCTTAGTCTAACTGGTCTAGCTTTTCATTTAATTCCACTGTTTCTTTGTTGATTTTCTGTCTGGATGATCTATCCATTGATGTCAGGCACCTTTTTGAAGGGCACCACACATTCCTGTTTCTCTCACCCAGTGGAGTGACATCAGCACCAGATGTCTGCTTGTGGCTGTCCCTCCCTTCCAAAACCACACTGGAATTGCCCACGTCTTGACCACCAATTTTGACATAGTTATAAAATAGCATGTGGTTTGAAAGGAACTGCCCTTCACTGATGACCACATGTTCTAGAATTATAAGTAGAGTAAAATAGAAGGTATAACTGATCCGTCTCCACAATGGAATTGTAAAAATCTAAAATGAGGGTACTTTTGGTTTTGGGAAGGTAAGCTATTTTTAGCAATAAAACAAACATCAGTGTAGCAGAATAGAAGAAGAACGGGCTTTGGCATCAGACAGACTTGGGTTTGCACCCCAGCTCTGCCACTTTCTGTTTCCTAGGACAAGTTATTTGATCTCTTTGAGCTCCAATTTCCTTTCGGCATTATGAAAAACGATACGTCTTATAAAGTTGTTCTGAAGTGTAGAAAAAAAGGTAAGTTGTTTGTGCTCAATATAAATGACCTTGGTGCTGCTGTTAACTAGTGTCAGTGCTGTTGGGTGTGCACTGAGTGTGCTCAAACTGTGTCCTTACCTCGTTCTTTGAGTCTTACCTTAACCTTCTGATGTCTCACAGTGGGGCCTTTAACCTTCACGTGGCTGAGACAGGAGCCCTGGTGAGAGTCTGTGACTCACCAAGGTCATACCTGTTTCCTGGAAGGCAGAGGACTAGAACCCATATCTTCTGAGGGCTCTTCCTACTCTGCCACATATTCTTCAGGATCTGTGTTTTCGTCTTAACTCATTTGCTAAGAATAGTCTCAGAAATGCATTTAATTTATCCAGAACTCTCAGGTCTTTTTCTGGACTGTCAAGGAAAAAAAAAAAGAGGAAAAGGGCCTGAACAGTGAAATTAATTTTCTCTTGTGTTTGATCCACTTAGAAATCCTCTCAGCCATCCAGATGTCATGGGATATCACGGACAAAGCACCTCTCTGGTGGGATTTGTGGGCTCGCCGTTCATGGATCATGGGGATCTGGCTCAGGGTCAAGGGCTGCTCTCCTCAAATAAATGTCCCTCGTTTGCCCCGGTTGTCAGGCCCAGCCCAGGCACTGGTTTTGGCTGACAGTGGTTTTATTTCCCTGAGGAAGAATTTGGTGGGGTTAACACACAAGTTTATGCTGCATGTCTGCCTGCCCTGTCGTGTCTGTAAAGTGATTGTGTTACATTTCTAATTGCAATGATGAAAAAATACAAGTCGTGTGTCCACGCAAACAGAAGTTTGTTTTATTTTAGATTGGCTGGATTCATTTAAAAATGTCTGACCTGGAAGTGAAGGAATTGTATTCAAGCACATTAATTTACCAGATTACCCATGTCCCTACCCCCAACCCCTGTTCCTGAATCAGGTCTGACAGGACTCTGGCTTCTACAGCTTCAGCAAGATCCATGTATGATTTCGATGTTCAACAGGGATTGGGAACCACTGAGCTGGAGACCCAGAATCCAGATTTCCACTTTTTAAGCTGCTACATTGAGGCCTAATGATAGTAAAGTGCCATCAGATAGATGACCAGGGTTTGCTTTGTTTTTTCTTCTTTTTTTGTGAGGACACTTTACCCTGGGCTAACATCCATTGCCAGTCCTCCTCGTTTTGCTTGAGGAACATTAGCCCTGAGCTAACATCTGTGCCACTCTTCCTCTACTTTGTATGTGGGATGCCTCCACAGCAAGGCTGATGAGTAGAGTAGGTCCGCACCCAGGATCTGAACCTGTGAATGTGGGCCGCCCAAGTGGAGTCTGTGAACTTAACCACTCTGCCATGGGGCTGGCTGGCCCCCAAGGGTTTGCTTTTTTTTTTTTTCCAAACAGCATGTGATTTCTCTTATATTTCAGGCACAAAGATGAATAAAACTTAGTCCCTATGCTCCAACATATTGGGGAACACATTTATCAGACAATTTCAATGAAACATGCAAAGTGCAAGGACAGGAAGGCGCCAAAGCCAGATACTCGGGGCCTAGGGCAGAGTCATGGCAGGCTTCCCAGTAGAAGGAGGAGTCTGTGGGATGCACAGGAGTTGGGGAAGGCAGAGCCGTGAGCACGGGACACATCATAAGCAGAGGCGCAGAGGCACTCAACTGACTTGCAGCCATGGCCTGTGCTCCAAGGATCGTGGCTTTTCCTGTGTTGAAAGGAGAAGCTGCGGCGTGTGGCTCTGGATTGGAGTTGTGAGCTCCGTGCTTGAGAGGAGCAGGCATTTATTTCTTACTGAATTTCTAGGAGAGGGCTGAGTCTGTTGACTTGGCTGGTGACTCCTGCCATCTTGTAGGCCTGGGAGATGTGGAAAGTGTCGGGGTACCCTTGGCAGGCTCATCCGATGAGCTGGAGACTTCAGGACTCGTGTGAGGCTCTTTCCCTCCTGGGACTTGTGCTTGTTCTTTGGGATCTGTTGCTGGCACAATGGGATGCTGTCGGGACAGCAGAGTTCTTTCTGTTCCTGGTGCAACTTGACTTTTCTCAGATTTTTATTCTAGTGTGTTTGACTTTATTCACAGCTAAGAAGACCCTGGTGGGATGGTGAGGCTGATAAGTTAACAGTGTATCTCACATTGCTATTGTAGCTCATGTGGAAAACGAAGAGCAGTACACCCAAGCTCTGGAGAAGTTTGGTGGCAACTGCGTCTGCAGAGATGACCCAGATTTGGGAAGCGCGTTCCTGAAGTTCTCAGTGTTTACAAAGGAGTTGACGGCGCTTTTCAAGAACCTGGTAAGTGTCATTATGCATGCAGCTATCGGGCAGTGTGTGAAATGCCTCCGGTTACTTCAGTTGGAAAGGCAGCTCAATAGAGGAGAATTAAGGTTTGTTTGATAAGCTAGGATATATTTCGTAGCTCATGTGTACCTAAAGGAATTATGTTTTCTATGCACATTAGGTCACTTTGGAATAAATTTTAGAATTGTAATTTTTACTCTAACAAGAGTTTTAAAATTCAATTTGGCATTTTAAATGCATTTGTCGTCTTAAGGGCCTCTGACTTCAATATTTAATAGCTTCTAAATTGTGTAGAATAGTGTGTTTCTGATAATTATAGTAGGCATTTAAACTTATAATATTTAATAAATATGTTTTAGACCCGTCTTACACAGCAAGGTAACCTATAATCAAAGCACAGAAATTACCATGAATATTTAAGACCTTTTATGCTCCAAATGCAGCGCCAAAAAGAAGTTTCATTTTTTCAGCAAATGGAAATACGGAGTTGGTGCTTCTTTCCTGTGGTAGGTGCTTGGTGACATGGGGTGAATGAAGTTCTTTGTTGCGCTTGGTAGCTCTGCGCCGTCCTTGTCGTGGGAACAGAATTCTGAAGAAGTGGGAGCCTGTGAGGGTGTCTGTGACCCTGCTGGGTGGTTCTTCCACAATGGGAGTGTGCACTGGGATTGTTCCAGCTTTTCTTTCCTGTTTTTCTCCCCCAGCTTGTCCTAAAGGTCGTGGACAACCAGACCAAGTCAAGAACTCAATAATGCTATCTATGTAGGTTGCAAACAACAGTGTCTTTTTCATTTCTCCTGTCAACAAGCTCATAACAAGTGAAAAAATAGCTCATCATTCTTGAAATGGTGATGATGGCGGGTTTGTAAGTCTGGCCCTAGAAGGGCAGAAACAAGGGAACTTCACTTGTAAAATATTTCAGTTGGAAATGGAAAAAATAAAAAGCTGTTGCTGTGCTTAAATCTTTTACTTGGATTAATTTGAAATCTCTTGGGGCTTTTATCAAGTTCATTGCCCATTTAATACTGCCCCAGACAAGCTGACGGCACGCATACTGAGCAGTGGAGCCCTGGCCCCCTTTTAGCCCCACTTCCTGGACCCTGACAAACATGCTTATTAGGGTCTCACCACTGAGTCAGATTGGAGGGTTTTTCTTAGGTGGAGAAACTGAATGGTCACAGGGAAGAGATCTGTAGATGCTGAGCTGGGGGTGATCTAGTGAAAAAGTCAGCCTGCCACCTAGTCTCCCAGCTCCTTGATGGAGAAGCCCCTCCCACGAATGCAGAGCTGCTAGCCAGCTTGTTAGTGCGCCTCACTCTTAAATGTGAATGAACAGCCTCCAGAATGAAAGAGACCAAAATAAACAGAAAAAAAACTGAGGGAAACAGAGACAATGCCAAGAGCAGAAGAAAACTTTGAAGAAAATCGATTTAATTCCACAGAGAAATCGGAATAGACGTTGTATGCGAAACGGGAAATGGGATGCAGCTTGTTAATCAAAGAGGGGGAGACAATTAGTGTAAGAAAATGTATGTAAAAATCCTCTGAGAAGGGCTGGAGTAGAATAAATCTCTCAGGAAATAGATCAAAAAGACAAAAAAGACAGAAAAGTGGGAAATGGATAGAAGACGAAGTGAGGATTAATCCTCAAGGTCCAGCATCCAGCTGACAGGCATTTCACAAAAAGAGAACAGAAAATCAGAGAGGAGGACATGTGAATGCAACAGTACAAAAGATAGTTTCTAAAACTGAAGGATTTGCATCTCCAGATTGAGGGGCTCGAGAGTGCCCGGCTCAGAAGGGAAAAGCACCCACTCCAAGGCATCTCTTTGTGAAATTGCAAAAGATCTTACTCACCTCCAGAAAGCACGAAGAGGATTAAGAATCACAATGGCATCGGACGTCTCATCAGTAACACTGGAAAGTTTAAGGCGTGGAGCAATGCCACTAAAATCCTGAGGAGCGTAATTCTAACCTGGAATTCTACCCAGCCAACTGAGCATGAGAGTAGAATTAGAGATATTTTCAGACATGCTAGGCTCAAAAAGTTTAGCTCCCATGTGTTATTTCTCTGAAACTCCTAAAGGACGTGCTTTAGCAAAATGAAGAGGGAAGCCAAGAAAGAGGAAGATGTGTGAGTCAGGAAACAGGATCCAGCCAGAAAGAAAGCAGTGAAAGGGATCCCGGGAGGATGCAGAGGGAGGCCACAGGGCGGCCGAGCAGGTGGCTCGGAGAACAGCCAGCCCAGGATCTGGCAGTGTAGGAAACAGGGAGGCAGAAGGCTGGGGTCTCTCCCCCGACCCCAAGCAACTAGCTCTTTATTCAGCTGCTCTCTACACCTGGGTTTTCTAGGCTGTAAAATGGAGGTAACACCAAACCTGGTTTTGTATATAGAGTACAGCTGATTGCTTTTACACGTCTTAGCTTATTTAGTCCTTATAACAATCCCATAATGTGAGTTGGTGTTATCTCCACTTTATAGATTAGATAACTGAGGGTCTGGGTGGTTTAAAGAGCTCATCTCTCCCTTGGGACGGCTCTAAGTCCTTGCCAGCTTTTGCACGTGTGCCTCCAGATGTAGAAGAGCCATATGGTGGAATCCTGAACAAACTAACTTGCACTCAGTTATCAACATGAGCAGCTATGCAGGTAAAATGAAAGCAGCTCCTTCTTTTTCTTGATGTCCAGGGCCTGGACATTATGACTGGTACATTGCCCACCAGCCCACAGCTTTACCACTTCTGAGCGCTTCAGAAATCCCTGCAAGGCCTAGTTGTTCTCCACCCTTCTGCAGTGAGTAAGTTATCAGTGGCCATCATTTGATGAGCACCATGGTGCAGAAAGCACTGGGCTAGGCGTGAAGGGTGTAGTAGTTCACAGTAGTTCGTTTAAGCCTCCTAATAGCTGTACGAGATAGCTTATATTCCCTTCATCTTACGTGGGGCGCATACACATTAAGTAACTGACCGAGTTTTTAGCCCCCAAGGGACAGAGTTGGGAGTCATGTCTAGGTTTTAAAACTCCAAACCCATGCTCTTTTCACTGTGGTATTTAAAGGAGTTAAGGCTTCTTGTCAACTCCTTGGGAGGAAAAAAAAAGACTGAACAGAAGAGAATGCAGTGCAGGGAAAGGTGTAACATAAAGAGAAATGCAGACTGGGGCCGCACTGTTGCAGTGGCCGTGGGTCAGCCAGAGGCCTTGGTTTCCTCATCTTAAAAGAAGAATGAGAAACCATTGCCTCATAGGACCTCATAGGACCAGCATCAAGTTAAAAGGAGTGAGTGGGAAAGGTGTTTTGTAAATTAAAAGCCTAGCACACGGGTGACATTTTAGTGTCGTTATGCTGACCTACTAATGTCCGGGCTATAGTGGCTTTCTAAGTCCATGTGCATCACCTTAGTTTCGGCTTTTACTTGATGGAGTTAGGATTGTTGATCCTGTTTCCTGGCAAATATCAGAGAGAGAGAGAAAAGCTCTTATTTGTGCCAAAATTAGCATTCACCAGGCCTGATTTTCCAGGCCAATGCCGGTGTTGAGGCTGCACGGCCCTCAGAGCTCCAAGTGGCCTCTTCTGAGAGCTGCTGCTGAGAGTGAGCTGGTTATGGGAGAATTCTCCTTTTTTGGCGTTTTCTATACCATTCTTATTCCTATTTTTCATTATATCTGTCCTGTCTCTTATTTTTAAAGCCTTGCTTTTACTTTTAAAAAAGTAAACACGTTTAGGGGGCCGGCTTGGTTGCGCAGCGGTTAAGTGGGCACATTCTGCTTCTCGGCAGCCCAGGGTTCGCCGGTTCGGATCTCGGGTGCAGACATGGCACCGCTTGGCACGCCATGCTGTGGTAGGCGTCCCACATATAAAGTGGAGGAAGATGGGCATGGATGTTAGCTCAGGGCCAGGCTTCCTCAGCAAAAAAAAAAAAAAAAAAAATTGGGGAGGACTGGCAGTAGTTAGCTCAGGGCTAATCTTCCTCAAAAAGAAAAAAAACAGTAAACACCTTTAAAAAACATTTCAGTTCTGCATGGCCAAGATTCCCACTTCTACCTCTTGTCCAGAAAGAACAATAATTCCCATCTACCTGCTTTGCAGCCTGAAAGAATGTTCATGGAGCAGTTGAACATCTCCAAGGAAAGGCCAACTTGATATAAAGTGAGATTTTGTTACTAATGGGTGAGATTCTCACCTTCAGAGAGTCTATGAATTTTTTTCTGCAAATAATGCAGGAAAAAGGGAAAAGCAAGGCAGCTCTGGAAATGTAACATGTATGAAATTAAACTGGTTATAAAGTCAACCCAACATCTTAGGTTCTTTTCCTCTTACCAGATTAATGTGAAAATCCTGGAAAGATTTTCCAAGAGCAAGTTCTGTGCTGAGAAGTGGCTTTTTAATGAATTGCTGCATTAAAGGATGGAAAGGTCCGTTACAGACATGTGGTCTCTGTCTCTGATTTCAGAGAATTGGTAGTGAAATTTATACTCTCAGTGCACAGAAGCTGCTCTAGGTGAAAGTAGTGGCCAGCGGATGCTGAGCTGAGGATGGAGTTCCAGTGCGAGAATTGAGAGCAGCCCCAGGGCTGAGGAATTTCACTTTATTCACATCAAAAGGGGAACCTGAGGGTTCCACTGACCAACATACACATAAGTCATGAATTTTTTTTACACGCGTGATTGGCCGTAGAAGACATTATAGCCATGGAGTAAAGATCTGATAAGGTTCTGTTGGGGTGAGTGGTAGCTTGCGGCTTTGTCTGTATGATGCACGCGGTGCTTGGCAGAGAGGCCTTCCCACCCTGCTGCATTGGGAATAGTGCAGCAGCCTCTCTTCCCAGCACCATAATCTTAGGTGAGAGATGAGCTGATTCTCTATATTAATAACGCTTAGCTCGTTGCTTCATACAGAGATCCTTGAACCAGAGGTCCTCACCTCCAGTACTTCCATAAACTTTCTTCTCTTTTAACTGCTTTTGTTGAAATGTCTTGTATTTTAAAATGCCTTGCATTCTTTCTTATTAAACAGGGGCACTGAGCATAATTTTAGGGGGAAGACTTACCATTGTTTTGGACATAGATTAATGAACTGTGCTGAATTCTAGAGAAAGCCCCAGTGGCTTGTACGTGGTATGTGGGAATATCTGCCCTAGATTGGCACCAGACTATCAACTTTCCATTTCCGACATCTGCTTTTTAATATTCTGACACTCTTTTCCCTGCTAATTGCTGGTTTTTACCACTATCAGAGTCTCCAGTGTTTCTTGTTCCACAGCACTCTGAGCTGGAAAACAAGATGATTTGGCTTGTTAGACTTGTAGGCAAAGTAAGAATCTATGAGCTTTGAGTGAGGAACGCTGAGGGCTAGGACTTCTGGAGGGGAATAGAGTTCATGGATGGACCTACCGACAGTTACTTTGGACACCCAGCAACCTCTGCCACTGATGTTTTAATCAGGCCTAATGTCTGCTTGGAAATTCTTTGTCTGAGACTCGCAAGACAAAGTAAGCTACTTCCTACAGTTAGAATCCCTGACCAAAATGAAAGCACATCCTTAGTTTGACCAGAACAACAGTAACAATAAGGCTAATGTCAGGCAAATGTGTTTTTGGTGGTAGCTTAGCCATCTAATATGTGTAAATTGTACTTTGATGCTGTTTCTTTTTTTGGGAGAAGCAGTGTTACCTCATTGTAATGCCCACAGTACACTGACTTCTAGAGGTCAGAGAAAGTGGCAAAAGCCATTGGGGGAGAGGACAGGGTGGGAGCGACGCCTTGGGCATGGGAGGAGAGCTCAGCTGAAAGAGTGACTGATCACCTGCTGGGAGCTGGGCCGTGCTCTGGTGCTATACGGGGCAGTAAGCGCTAATAACTTTCATCTGGCTTGGAGACACGCAGATGTGTTTATTATAATGCAATGTGTGGTGTGATAGCCACTGTACAGATGCCACAGTGCCCTGAGGGTGAGGCCCCAGAAGGTGAGGCAGTGACTCCAGCCCAGCCTTGGGTCCCTAGGATGAAGGTGGGGCAGGGGAGTCCTGTGGGCTATCACAAGATGTCCTCAGGTCCATCTGCACTCAAGCATGATTGCAAAGCTTACAAACACACGCCTTGCACGTATTCTTTAACGACTTGTCAAATGTGTGGAGGACATGCTGTTATAAAATAATCGTTTGAAAGCGTTAATGAACTCAAAACAGGGTTTCTTTTTGTTTTCTTTTGTCATTGTATATTTTCTCAGTTGCTGGCTATTGGAAGTAGCCCTCCATGGTGTAGGGGACCTCAGGCTTTTAAAAATCTTTTGTGAAACCTAAGGGAGAAGGTGTGGACAGGCTGGGTTAGGAGGATGTGAATGAAGGTGGAGGACCACCTGGGCAGCAGAGGGGCAGGAAGAGAAGCTCTGATGAGTAACTGTTGGCTTTGGTGATCAGGAGGGCACAATGACTGTTTCCCTGACTCTGCTGTAAAGGCAGAAGACAGGTTGCAGTAGCATGAGGAGACATCACGCGGAGGAGGAGAGACAGCAGGTGTTCACTGTTCTGGGGGGAAGTTCATAACGGAAGGAGAAAGTGAAAAAAGGAAGGTTTTTAGATGAGAGAGACTTGAGCCTATTTCTAGGCCTCAGGGGAAGGAGCTGGTGGCTGGAAGAGGTTGATGGTGCAGAAGAGAGGGGCTGTGAGCTGTGAAGGCTGTGCATCCTGTGTCTCCTTCTGTTGGTGATATGCTTACCCAAGAGTCAAGCCCCTGCCTCTCCGGGGAGAGTCATCAGCAAATTTATATGGGTGAAGTCAAAGTCCTAGCTTTTTCTTGTGTGTTCCTCTTTCTTTGGGAATTTTCAGCTGTTTATTAATCATTCCTCAAAATCTAAACCTTGGCAAACTGTATCAATACCTGTATATTCCAGATTCTAGTTTACAAAGCACTTGGACATAGTTCGTTTCATTTGCGCCCCCAGGAGCCCTAGCCTTGCACTCAGTGGAATCACATGGGGCTTCTTAGAAATGCAGACTCCCAGGCCCTTCTCCCCTTGGCCTACTGAACCAGAATCTCCGTTTTCATAAGATCCCCACAGCGTGAAAAGGCACATTAAAGTTTGAGAAGCATTGCCCTAGAGCAGGGGTTCTAAAGTGTGGTCCCTGGACTAGCACCAGCATCACCTGAAACTTGTTAGAAGAAAAGCCATGGGCCCCACACCATCCCAACTGGATGTGGTTCTCAACCTTCACTCCATCAGCAGCACCTGGAGGCTGTTAGAACACTCCTTTGTGGGCGCCATTCTGAGAGTTTCTGATTCTATTTGCATTTCTGGTGAGTTCCCCAGGGATGCTGCCCTTGATGGTGAGGAATCAGCTGCTCTGGAGGACTGTCTGTATACACACATACATGTAGTGTATACTGGTGCAGTGCTTCCGACGCTTCCCCCTGGGGAGATTGAGGCCAGGGTGCCAGGGTCCAGCTGATGCCAGCAAATACCTTCTAACCTCGGATTCTTGGAGGTAATAAATTTGAAAAGATGCTTTTATTTTTGGTTCATGGCTTAACTAAATATTTTAGCATTCTGTGGTTTTTAGAAGTTGTGGATTGCATGGATCCTGGGTTCTTCTGTGCTGACCTGTCTGTCTCTCCGAGTTGGCCGTCTGTGGGTTTTCAGCAGGGTTGTAGGTAGTCCCAAGTGTGTAGTTTCATCATCTGTTCTCCAGTGGAAGAGGGGGGCAGGAGGTCAGTGTTTTCTTTCTACTTAGAACCTGAAAGATCAAAGCAGCCTGGCTGCCAGTGACTTGACGTTAAAGGCAGAAACCAGGTCAGCTGTTTCCCCTCTTTCTTCTGGTGTGAAAGTTACCGATGTGTTTTTGGCAGCTGGCTGGTTTTGATCTTTCAGTTTGTGTTAAGCACTCAAGATTGGCAAGGGCTCTCCCCTCTCCTTTTTAATTAAACCATCAGAGTGGCTCTGCTGCCAAAGAACCTGCCCTGGGAGCACATATTCACAAGGGCCCTGTGTGAGGGTGTGAGAGAGAGTGGGTGTGAGCACGCGCACGTGCGTGCAGTAGACCTTAGGCAGGGCTGTCGTGCTCCGGGGAAGAAGTCTCTTCTCTTACACCAAAAAAGAAAGTAACTAGACGGTCTTCCTTTGTGAAGCTTCCTCGCACGCATCTGACAAACTGCTCTGTATAACAGGGATAGAAGGAAGTTCTGACGTGGACGGCACTTGGGAGGGCAGCGTGTATTCAGTCTCAGCTTATCCGGCTCTGGTCTTGTGTCAAGTGTGAGACTGAACTCTAAGGTCAGCCATCCTGGTGGTAAAAGGATGGGGCTCTGGCTTCACTGTTCACAGCTCAGCTCTGCTACTTCCTAGTTGTGTAATTTGGGAGCACAGTGAGTGGCTTAACCTTCTTTGTTTTCATATCTGTAAAATGAGGATAACACCTACTTCTCAGAGTAGTTTTAAGGATTAAATGAGATTAAATGGCCCTGTGCCATTTAGGGATTTATTCAGGCCATCTTACCTACTACCTTCTGCTTCTCGCCAAAATTTTCTGACTAGGTAACCATTCTTTCAGATAAGCAGCCTTTGGAAAGAACGTAGAAAACTGTTCTTTGAACTCACTGGGCACGCGCCTGCCCCAGGGCCTTCATGTTAGGAATTTCCTCTGCCGAGAATCTTCGTCCACCAGATTTTCACATGGCTCTCTGCCTCACTTCCTTCACCTTCTGCTCATATGTCACCTCCTAAAAAGGCCTCTTGGCCACTATTTGAGAGCCCCATCCCACAAATAATCACAGCAGCTTTATTTCTAAGATTTGTAGTAGCCCCCAAACTGGAAACAACTCAAGTGTGTCAACAGGTGTCTGGATAAGCAGATTGTAGTATATCGCCAGATGATGGAATACTGCTCAGCAAGAAAGACTGAGCTCTGGATGCAACAGCGTGGACGCATGTCAAAGTAGGTGTGCTCAATCTCAAAGCAATTACGAAGGAAGCCGACAAAGAGGACTGCATACTATGTGATTCCACATATATGAAAGTCGAGAAAATGCAGACTGTTCTATGGTGACAGAAGCAGATCATTGTTGCCTGGGGACTGGAGATTGAGGAGTGAGGAGCTGGGGGATGGGCTTGCAAATGCGGCACAAAGTAACTTTTGTGGATGGTGGCTATTTCACTGTCTGGATTTTGGTGATGGTTTCTTGGGTGTGTGTATATATACATATATATATATGTCATAACTTGTCAAATTGTACACTTTAAATGTGTGCAGTTCATTGTATGTCAATTACACCTCAATAAAGCTGTTTTAAAAAAGTTTTTTAAGCCCTTGGTCTAAAGTGTTGCTGTCTAATAGAACTTTTTCATTGCTGGAAATGGTCTGTATCTGCTCTATCCAATATAAATATAAGCCACTAGGCACATGTGGCTTTTGAGCACTTGAAATATGGCTAGTGCAACTGAGGAACTCAGTTTTTAACTTGATTTAATTTTAACCTATTTAAATTTGAATGGGCACTTGTAGCTAGTGTCTGTCATATTGGACAGCACAGGTGTAATGCCTTACCTGCTACTATATCACCCCTAGCAACAGCAGCCGGACCCTCCTGGGTCTTAGGCTCCAGCTCTTGGAGGTGACTTGAAGCTTCCAGCTGGTGATGGCTGTTTCGTATGTGTGTGTCCTTGCTGATGTGAAAGCTCTGCTAAGATTCTCCTTAACTGCAGCAGTGAGGTCTGAGGTCTTCTTGCGGCTCTCCCTCCTCTGACAAGGAGGTGTTGCTGTCCCTATGGAAGGTTGAACAGGTGGTTTGTCTTTCTTTGAAGGCTTGGTTTTATCTGTTTAACTCTGGGATTGAGCAGCATTTGCTTAAGTTAAAAAGAAAAACCCTGCAGATCTCAAAGTGTCTTTTCTACCTCTAAGTTTCTCATAAATTAGGCATATTAAAATGAACTTACATGACACAAATAAGTTTCAGGAAAGATTCTTTGGCCATATTTTATATAGCGATAAATTGGTCTTTTAAGGAAAAGCTGATAATCTGCAAAGAGAGTTAGGCTCTATTAAGGGTTTTGGGGGACAACCCTGAGGACACCTGTTCTTTTCTAGATTCAGGAGCGTAGAGCCAAGAAGAGTCTACCCAGGGACATTTTCTGTTTTGATTCTGTCTTCTTTTGGCTGCTCCTTAAAAATAGAGAGCTATGATGTGAGAATCCTATCTAGGTTGAGGCTTCTAGACGGATCCCCTGGGCGAGATCATTTGGCAAAGCAGACTTACTCATTGCCTAAGTCAGGAGAGGCAGCACTGTGGTTCCCTGAGGCACGGCTGCAGGTGGGCCCAAGGTGGAGCTTTGGCTGATCAGCAGCTGGTGGTAACCAGTGACCAGGGGCTAAAGGAGCAGGCGAGACAGTGCCCCTGTGAGCTGAGGAATTTTTGAGGGGAAGGTCGGGAAGATTTTGGAGAGTATGGAAGTAACAAGGATAGAGTCAAGGAATTTTAAGACCAGAATGATAAAATAATTAGGAAGAAAAGCATGAAATATGGCTCTTGGCCGCTATGTCTCCCTAGCCCCCCAATCTCCTTGTCTGTCTTTGTTTGCCAATCGCTGTGACATTAGCATCCTGAGGTGGTTGTTGGTTTCTGATAGCCCTGCTTGGCTGCCTGCCCTGCTGACTGAAGCCAGCCCTGCTGACTGAATCATTTTATTTCTCCTTGTGAGATTACAGACCTTTGACAACTTATTGACTCATCTTGTCAGACATATCTAAATGAACCCAGGAACAGAGAGAGAGAAGGGAGGATTGTTACTTTAAAGAAGGCATGTTTGCTGTTGGTATTAGATCCATAGTTAATAGCAGTGATTAAGGTTAATAATTTGTATCCAGACCATGCGTGGTGTTTAAAAAGCCATTTTACATAACATACTTCTTAAAAGTAAGTCAGAGCATAAGAGAAAGCCTGATTCTTGCTTGACGCTGAGGAGAATATTCTAGTTGGGTTGCCCAGGGATAATTTAATTCTTCTCATAGATCATAAAAATTTCATTACTCATAAATTGAGGCTGGAGCTGCTGAGCACAAGGGATGTATAATAATCTTTTGGCTGTGGTTTTCATCTCACTTGGCCAGAATGGAGGATGGTTCTTTTAGCTGTGGGCCTGAGGATCCTGGGCTGCCCCAACACACATAGTCAGAGAAGGATTCAGAGCCCGGCCTCCGTGCTTCAGGGCACTCTTGCCAAGAGAGGACGTCTGGGCTCCAGTGCACTTGTTCTCGGGGCCTGGGCAGAGACAAGAGCCGTCGTTTCCTGAGACGCTCACTCTGAGTCAAAATGCTTCTGTGCTGTGCCGGTGACATATGTAGAGCGTGTAAAAGCAGAGGGCAGACACAGGCTAACGTCCAGGAGTATGGAAGCTTTGTTAACAAATCCATTGATGAGGACTGTTTATATTTGTAATAATTTCTTTAAAAAAACACAGCTTTATTGAAGCATATTTTACATATAAAATTCACCCATTGCAAGTATAGAAGCCAGTGATTTCTAGAGACTTTACCAAGAGGTGCAGCCATCACCATAAATCAGTCTGGGGACATTTTCTTCCCCCAGTAGGGACCCTCATGTCCTCTTACAGTTAGTCTCCATTCCTAGCCCCTGCCCCAGGCAACTGCTAAACTACTTTCTGTTTCTTTTATAATAATTTAGCTAATTATTTTCTGGTTAGGGAATAGTTTCTTATTTTAGATTATTTTAATAACTCCAGAAAGAAAAATTGATTGGAATGAAGGCCAGAATCCCCATAGCTGATCTGGCATCCAGACTTCTCTTTTTAGATACTATCTTCCTCTGCCCCTCTGCCCACATGGCTGCTGTGCTCCCACGTCTGTGACTCTGCCTGCTCTTCCACACTGTTCCTGTTGCCTGGAATACCCTCCACCCCATCTTCAAGACAAAATTCTCCCTGTCTTTTGGAGATCTAGCTCACATAAACCCTGGTCAGCAAAGATTTCCCTTGTGTTCAGACTAAAAGTAATTTCTCTTCTCGGAAATCCCACGGTGTTTTATTTATGGCTCTTAGAGTTTTCACATTGGCAGTTTACTTACTTAAGTAGGTGCTTTATCTCCCCTATTAAACCCTGAGTTCCTGAGGACTGAGGTTCTGTCTAATCCATCTTTCTTTCCTAACCCCTCTGTACCTCTCCAGCTTCATCTCCTGTCATTCCCTAAGGGTCTACGCATCTCCTTTGTAGCATTTATCACAGTTGTAATGGCTGTTTAATGTCATGTTCACCACTAACTTGTGGGCCCTATCCCCACATCTAGAATGAAAGCAAGCCGGCCAAGTGTGTTTGCATATCCACAAATTTTCACTCTCTCCACTTTCATATTTCACTCTGGATACCAAACCTTAGTTTACCTCTTCTTACCCTGATATCTGTCATCAGTACCTAAGTTCTTATTTGACTTAAATAACGAATAGTCTTAAAGTAGATGTGCAAACCTAATTCTGATGGAGGTTCTTTTCCCCTGCTGTAGAGAATCTTGTTTTTCCTCATTCATGAATACATGCATGCTTAGATACATCTGTTGTAAAAAAACCTACTAAAGTTCTTCCTAGAAATAGGATTTTTAATCTGCAAGTACCTTGTTCTTTTTTCCCGCAACCCGCCGTGAACTGAGTTGCTCTGGTGCCCTTGGTTCAGCCTGCCACCCTCACAGCTCTCACCCTCCCCTTCGAGCTGTTTTCCTGCCCTGTCTCTTGCACATGGCTTGTCCAAGATGGTGCTGCATTGGCTCCTCTCCACGCAGCCATCAGGACTGCATTGATCTGTGCATCTGACTCCAGCTGTGGCTCTGTACGGTCATGTGGGTGAATGGGCAGTGTCTCAAGGTTCAGTAACCGAGACAGTTGCCTTCTTCCCAAGCCCAGGTTAACCCGCCTGACTGTTCAAAGACAAAGTCATCGTTTCTTTCCACAAGGAGCTATTGGGATCTGTAAAATAGCTGCGTGTGGCATGTCTTAGACTTTTTAATTTTTCATATGTATATATTTACTCTTCCTCCAAGATGGGAAGCATTGTGTTTATTTTGTAGCTAGCTTGTTGCTGTCTACACAATAGGCACTTAATATCTGCATGATGAATGAATTAACAAATTCACATTTGCCTTCCCTATACGATGTTTGGTTTAAAAGTACTGATGTGTCTCTAGATTCTGTCTCTTGCATATTAGATGCTCAGAAAAATACTTAACTGTATTGATTATGCAACCAATGTTTATCAAAGATCTGCTCTGGACCAAGCTCTCTGCTAAGTGCTATGGAGAATATAAAAATGAGGTACGCGTGAAGCTACCCTTTAGGATTTATGGTGTGAGTGATAAGATGCATGCAGGGTAGAGCCTGTCAAGTACCTTAAGAAGTTTTTTAAGAGGAAGATATTGGAGGATTTGGGGAGGGAGGGGTCACTTCCTACTGGGAGACTGGGGATGTTAATGGAGAAGGTGACATCTAAGTAATCCTGATGGGTGGGAAGGCTTTGAACAGTGGGGACGGGAGGAAGACGTGTCATTGGATGGAACAAATGGAGCACAAGCGTAGAGTCAGGGGAGCAGAGGACAGCAAAGAGTTTCATTTGGCCGCATGTGAAGGTGGAAAGTGGCAAATGAGGTTGCGTTCTGGAGGGTCTCAAATGCAGGAGTAAGTTTAGGCTTGACTAGGGACAACCAGATAAATCTGACAGGACTGCGCGGGAGGAGTGGGGCGGGCAGAGACGAGGAGACGGCGGCCAGGAGCAGGGGAAGCCATTGCCTCAGGCCAGAAAAAGGGCAGTGAGGCCCAGCCGAAGAGCAGGGTGGTGAGAATGGCAAGGAGGGGCGTGGGGTGGCCGAGCTGGCTTGGGCACGCTAGTTGCCAGCACGCTTCTTAGCAGGCAGTGGAAATATGGAACAAGACGTGTGGGCTGTGGCCGATCTGTGCTCCTCACTTGTGTTGATTCTTGCCGCGGTTTACGTGGAAACCCAGGTGTGCTTGCCGTCAGAGATTATTCACCAGCATGCCTTTTATTTGTCACCATTCCTCCCAGTCATCCACAAGACCTCGCCTTAAACTCAGCTTTTCAGTATTTGAGAATTTACCTCTTAAGGCCAATCCTTCCAAGTCATGGCTGACTGCATTACACCTTGGAGGAGTGCCAGGTGTGTGACGAATGTTGAGTTCTGTATGCCCAGGAGAAAAGTTACCCAAAAAAAGGCATTTCTGAAATGGCAGCCACTAATTGATCATTTATTTGGCAGGATTGGTGGTTGGTGCAGGCATTATTACACAGTTTCCCGGTGTTTTTCAAGTAAATTTCTTTCTCCATGTTTTTTTGCTGAGGAAGATTTGCCCTGAACTAACATCTGTGCCAATTTTCCTCTATTTTATATTGAAATGGCCATTTTTTGATGTGTGGAAATGTCCACAGCATGGCCCCGGATGAGTGGTGTAGGTCCGTGCCCAGGAACCTAACGTGGGTGCTGAAGCAGAGCTCGCTGAACTTAACCACTAAGCCACAGGGCCAGCCCCTCTTTCTCCATTTTGGAAGTTCATATGCTGAATAGTGTATGGAAATCAGATCCAATATTGCCTTAAAAATTCTGTCTATAGTTGGTCTTCCATTTCAAGGTAATTCTACTAAAAATAAAATTTTCTTTGCTTGATTGTAGGAATGAATGCATAAGGTTCCAAAGTCCTCACTCTTGTCTTTCTCCTTTTATAGGCCTGTAATCTAGTGCATGTACCCACAGTGACACATGTGCCACAAGGCCCCAGCAGGGCCAACTGGCAGTTGTGTTGACTTAAGGGAGCGGTCTGAGCCTGGGGGGTGGGAAAGTAGGTCTTCAGCTTGTTTTCTCATCTGGGAGGGAGTCTTGTAGGGTTCAGAACACGGCGGGGCTGTGCCTGCAGGTCCTTCCTGACGAAGCCCCGTGCTTCTCAGTTTGCTCACATTTGAACTGTCAGCAGGGATGGGCTTGCTTGCGCTGAGTGTGCTCCCAGTGTGTGTCAGGAGGTTTGATTCTGCTCGGTTTAATCCGTGGTGACAACTTACTAAGCCACCATCTCTTTTCTTGCTTCAGGGAGAAGAACAGGGACCTCAAGACCCTGTGTCCCTCCTTTATCTCCCTCTCCCCAGTGACACACGCATGCACACTCTCACACTCAGTTTTTTTCTCGTTCTCTCTCAACATTTAGCCATACATGTTCACAGGAGACAGAGCCCTCTTCATTCTGTTTTTCCTTTTGGCTTCCCCTGATGGGGCTGTGCTGGGGAGGTTGGAATCTGGGGGCCTGAGAACTGAGCACAGCCCCAGGGCGTCGGATGGAGCCACCAGCGAGTAGAAAGTAGGAAGTAGGGGTGTGCATCTGTATTCCAGGATCTTTAAAGTGGTTCTGTCATTGATTGTTTTGAATTATTTTTTCTTCATTGTGATGATTATCTTTTCACAAGCTTCTTGACTTAATAATAGAAGATTATTATTATTCTGAAAAATAGACACATGTAGACTTTTCACTAGTCTGTATGTTCATTTGTGAGATAAAATCATTACAAAGAATGTCAGAAAGAATAAGGCTGTCAGACTTGGGCTGGTCAGCTTTTAAGTGCAAGTTAATTATTACCAAGTGTTCTCTAACCTCCTTACTGTGTCCTCACTTTAGATTAAAAAGGAACTTGAATATTTGTTTTTGTTTTTGTTTTTTAGATTCAGAATATGAACAACATCATCTCTTTCCCTCTGGACAGTTTGCTGAAGGGGGACCTAAAAGGAGTGAAAGGGGTATGACGTTAAAAGTCCTGCTCGTTGGGGGACCGTTTTTGTGGAATGTGGAATCACAGTCACACTGGCCTGTCAGGGGAGCAGCCACATTCATGCGTTCTAACTGGGATGGCAGGATGCTGCTTGCTGCCTCAGTTTCCCTGATTTGCTATCCTAGCACCACCTGTCAGCCCTAACAGTGATGACCTGTGGCCTTTCTTGTCGTCCTGCTGGTAGTCTAGGAGGATGTGAAGGGAAAGAAACCACGCTTTTGGAAATTGTAAAGTATTTTGGGGCTCTGTCAGCTGGGCAGTGAAACCTGTGTGGAAAAGTCTGGTTTTCCAGCTGGTGTGTCACTGATTGACCACTGGGAAAAGGATCCTTGCAAGAAGGTAGCTTCCTGATGGGAAATGGCGCCAGTAAAGCTTGAGCTGACTTTATTTTTCAGTCTTCCGAAGGATGTTGGTTGTTTAGAAAGTGCTTTGCCATGTATAAACACTGGAGCCCTGAATTGTTTCACGAGTACATGAGTGAGAAACAGTCAGGGCTTGAGTGGTTTTTGGGTACCAGATGCTGAGCAGTAAGTTGCTTTTGCATGTCCTTGGCACGAACAGCTGTGTGCTGTGAAAGGGAGATGATTGTGCCTGAGTTCTTAGGAGACTGAGTTCTTTGATTGGATCTGCCCATAATTCCTGGTCACATCTGGGCACATTTGGAAGCCCAGGCTGGCTGATCTCAAGGTCCTTTGCAGAACCTCTCAGTATCTCCTTCACAGAGGGTGCCAGGAGAGCTGCTGGGGTGGGTGGGGTGGGCCTGGGGAGCTGTTAGAACACCGGGGAGCATTGCTCATCATCCCCTTGGAACCTGAAGAACATGTCAGCCAAGTTAGAAAAATGGAAGGCAGAGGGAAAACATGCAGATTTATAGAAGTATGACACAACACTGCTCATGAAGCTTTTGGTATAGCTTGAAGCCATGGGTCGGCTGAGGTGCAGGTGTGGGAGATGAGGCTTACGAGGTGGAAGGGCCAGTTTGTGGAGCGCCTTCGAGGCCAGGCTGAGGGGCTGGGCCTTGGCATAAGGCCAACGAAGAGCCAAAAAATAAAAAAATGAGCCCCTTCCACAAAAAGGATTCTGTCTTCCAAAAGAACCTTGTAAAGGGAGCGTAAATAGGTGGAACCATTTGATAGAATTTCTAATGGTTCAGTATATTTTTGAGCCAGGCTTTATGTATGAGGTCCTATGTTCCAGACAGAAGAGTGAAATCGAGAGACCTCAGGAGAAGACGAATGGCTTTTGTCTTCTTATTGTTGGGCCCAAATCAGAGTGACATGTGTTGGAGAGATTCCTATATTAATAGAAAAAGTCAGAGTCCCTTTGTTTTAGAGAGATACACTAAAATACTTGCAGAGTAAATGTTATGTGTTTCTGGGTTTAATTTCAGAATAATCCTGGGACAGAGGGTAGGGTATAGGTGAAACAAGATGGGTCATGAGTTAATACTTGTTATAACTGGGTGATGAGTACATTACATGATTCTCTTCACTTTCCTCTGTGTACATTGGTATATTCTATAATAAAAACTTTTAAAGAGAAAGGAAAAAAGGAAGTACCACCACTAGTCTAATTAAAACCCTGTGCTCTAAGTTCTTTATTTTTCATGGGATCACATACATCATTTATTAGAGAAATTAATGCGCCTTTCAGGACTAGCCTAGGGATAAGTAAGTTTATCTTGCCCAGAAGTTAATGATTAGTCCTGTTTAATTTATGCCTCTCTGTTTACAGGATCTGAAAAAGCCTTTTGATAAAGCTTGGAAGGACTATGAAACAAAAATGTAAGTGTTTGCATTTCAGAAAATAAGCGTAGGTAATATTTCAGTTTCAGATCGAGCTTTTATTGCTTGAAGGTATTGTCTAAATAAACCTTAATCAAGGAAAGAATTCACTAGAACAGTGTTGCTGTGATTGTTAGCATGCCAAATGCTTTCATAGTTGGTGTCTAAATTCAATGATGTTAACCTCTTTAAACACATTTTTCCTTGTTCCTTTCTATTATGTCATAATGGTTACAGAATATTATTTCCAGGAAAGTGAGTTGAAGGAAGGTAAGGCCAATTTCTCTCAAGAGGTATTTCCTTCCTTTTTTTCCGAAACACTTTCTCCATTTTACCACCATTTATGACAGCAGCACAATTTTCAGACTTTATCTTCCTGGTGATTTGTGAAAGCCATCTGCCTTTCACTTTGTGGCTGTATTTGTCTGGAACTCCTGACCCCTTGGTTTTAGAAATAGAGATTGTTGGAACACCCTTCCCTTCGCTTAATTTGATTGCTTCATCTGCCAAAAGCACATGAGGAATGGGTCTGTTGATTCCTGGATGTGCATCACAGCTTCCATCGAAGGCAAGACTACTGCTACTGGTTGACTTCAGGCAGTTGTAATATTTCTGATCAGTTTTTCATTCCTGGAATAGAGAGAATTGAGCTAGATAGAATTGGGCTAGTGATTGTGGGGATAATGATTTCAATAATTTTAAACACTTGTAAAATAGAAAATATTTTTAAATGTCTCGTTTGCTTTGTAATCGCTGTGCATTTGGTTAATAACATAGAGTTTTCTGGGTAGAAAGAGAAACTTTAATATGAAACCATCTGGTAAAGTAAGACGTATAAAGAAGAAAGCCATTCCAGACATAACTACAAGTATTTAATTGGGTTTGCATTCTTTCACCAGCTTTGGGTATCTATTCAGTGGTGAAGAATCACAAAGCTCAAACCAAACCTTTGATACTTGTCCCATCCTGGAAGTCTTCACTTTCCATCCTGGAAGTTGCTTGGATCCTCAAATTCTGGAGTTTCACTGATGGCATATGTTCATGTATGAGCACAGGCAGAGTGTTAAACTAGAATACCTTGAGGATCAGTCAACCCAAGAGGCTCCCATCTTGCTATCCTTGGCCCTTTAGCATCCTTCATGTGCATACCAATTCAGTGCATAAATAGGGGAAGGATCACCATTCCTACTTCACAGATGGGAAACCAAGACTCAGTGGTTTGCTACTGGCCGTTGAGCCAGGGCTACAAGGTAGATTTGACTTCATTCAGCTGCTCTCGCTGCCACCCTTAGTGCCTAGAGGAAATGCTTCTGTGCATGAAGCAGAGTGTGAAGGGGTTTCTGAAGAGGGTTGTCCGAGAGCCTTCTGGTTCTGAAAGGGGAATGAGATCACGTTCTGTAAAATCACGACACACATAGGTAGGATGGGGACCGAATTACTCACAAAATCGCAGAATTTGAGAATGAGGGAGCAACACCATTTAAAACTTGAAGTAATTCTAGGATAGATAAAGGAATTAACTCTTTATCTGTTTACCTGTGAGATTGATTTATCCCAAGAGGCCATGTGATATGTAACAAACAGCTTTAGACATCTTTGAAATTCCTGTACAATTGTTCCATACTTGATTATTATGGGTATGACCGATGTCTGGTCTGTGTCTTGATCCCTCTGAGATGGTGTCATGGGGAGCCTTGGAGCTGTGTAATTGTAGTCCCAGGAACCTCGAGCCCTCCTATGCCTGGATCCATCTAAAACTATCCCTACATTATGGTGGTGTGTTTATTATATTCTTACTCATTCAATTGTCGAGTACCTACTGTCTGCCCAATGCTGTGCCTCAAGGTAAAAAGCAAGAATTAGAAACGATATTTCTTGCCTCTTCTTAAGTACCACCTCCCCAAATGATGGGACACTCAAACCCAAAGTAACCCATTTCCTGTTGAACAGCTTTCTAAGAAATGCTGCCTGTGTCTTCTAGTGTCTGCCTTGAGGCTCTGCAGAAAACGTCTACCCCCTTCTCTTCGTGGCAGCCTTTATATTTTTGAGTGCTTTCTGTGGTTTTTGTTTAGTCTCCTTTTTTCTAGAATAAAAGTTCATTGACTATTTTAAGCCCTTCTTAACTGCTTCTTAACTGCTGTGATTTCATGGCTGCTTCTCACCCTGGTCACTCTTCTTTGGACGTGCTCCAGTTGGTCAGTTTATACCCTGAGCTGCACACTTGACACTTAGGCAATGCAGCTCAAGCATGAGATAAATGTGGAAAGAGGAGTGAAGCTTAAGAACTGAGAAGCTTGCTTTTTCCCTCTGTGGCGATGAGCACTGTCCTTTTCGTGACTTCACTGACGTAGGAGCAGGAGGGGAACTGGGAGGTGGGGAACCGTTACTGGCCGCACAGTCCCCTTTGGGCTGCACGCAGACACACAAGTGAGGCACAAGCAGACTTTCTACCTCCTCTGACCCACATCAGGCACAAAGTAGGTGCTCAGGAAGTATTTGTTGAGAAAATACTCAACAAGAAAGGCCAAGTTTGACATTTTTATGACTAAATGCATTTTCCTTTCCAGTAAGGTGAGAGGCTGTCCTGTTCCTGACAGGCTCGGCGAGCGTTTGCCTTGCAGGCTGGGTTATGGGATCCCTGCAAGGCTGTCCAGTGTGGAGCGCCGTGCCGGAGGCATCTCGATTTACCCTTGCTTTTTTCACATGTAGAACCAAAATAGAAAAGGAGAAAAAGGAACATGCCAAGCTCCACGGGATGATTCGTACTGAAATAAGTGGGGCTGAAATTGCTGAAGAGATGGAAAAGGAGCGGCGGTTCTTCCAGCTACAGATGTGTGAGGTAAGAGGCTGGGAGGTGGCAGGTGCCAGGCGCCACGGCTGCAGGCAGCCAGCCTTCACCTTCACGTGTACTGTGGTGAGCCTGCCGTGTCCTGGGGAACATTGCCTTCTGGCTTCTCCTAGGGGCTTCCGAGAAAACACCATGTGCATTATCGGACTCTGTTCCATTTCTATTATTGGGGGAGCCTGAGTCTCTTGGATGGTGGGATTAGATTAATCTAACACCAACCTTTTATTAAAGGTAGGGAAAAACTAAATTTAAAGAATGTCCCTTCTGGCCTCACATACATACTTAGGCTCATCTCCTCCCACTGGAACTGAACTAAAAAACTCCCTCGTTAGGTATTTTTTAATGAAATGTATCGGTTCCCATTGTACCAATGGAATCCATGATCAGGGACGGGCTGTGAGACGTCACCTGGGAAAAAATGCAGCTTGTCGTCCTCTCTGCGTAAGTGTGTGAGAGCATATTACAGAAGCCAAGCCGCCTGCCTTTGAAAGTGCTTCCACCCAGATTCTACCAGCTCACTGTGCAGACGCTCAGCAAGGCAAGAGGCCCTGTACCTTGGGGAGCTCCTCTGCTTCGCTCTCTCCTGCAGCCTGAGCCCTTGCTTTGGGGAGGGGAAAATCACAGGCTGACACTGAGAGCATTTCTCTGCTGGAGGCTTAGGGATGGAGAAATCAGAGACCAAGCATGAAGGCTTTTGCTTCCAGCCTTTTTATGCCTTGCTTGTGGGTCTGTTTGTAAAAACGGCATGTGGAAACATTTCCCACCTCTGCCTGAGGCTTCATTCCTCCTGGCCGTGGCAGTGAAGCCACTTGAGCTTGACGGCATTTGTGTTTCGTCTTACAGCAGTGCAGACTTGTGTTTTAAATGTGCAAAAAGCATGGGTGATATTTATGACAGGTATTGAAACTGAGTTCAGCCAGATCTTGATTCCCTGTGAGCAGTCAACAGCAAAGCTAATCCAAAAGGCACTTTTTGATTTTGGAATGTTTGTTTCTTAATTGCAGGAGGAGCTTAGCCTTTATAAATGTGTATCTTAGGAGTATATTTAAATACGTTGTTATTCCCAGAGCAAACGTCTTAAGTGGTCAGTGGAGGAGAACGAGTCTCAGGGAGCAGGGTTATGACATTTGTCTGATGCTAGTATAGCTACTCCAGCTCTCTTTTGGTTTCTGTTTGCATGGAACTTCTTTTTCCATCATTTTACTTTCAACCTGTGTCTATCTTTGAATCTAAAATGTGTTTGCTATAGATAGTCTATATTTGGATCATGTTTTTTAATCCAGTCTCTGCCTTTTGGTAGGCTTGTTTAATCCATTCACATTTGGTGTTAATATCGATGTGGTTAGATTTACGTCTGCTGGTTTTCTTGTCTTTTATGTCTCATTTTTTTGTTCCTCTGTTGTTCCTTTACTGCTTTGGTTTTCATTAAGTGAAAATTTAGAAAGTTTTTTTTAATATATATATTTTTAATTTTTAGCTAAAGTGTTATTGTAGATAGGAGAGTGGATGTTTTTCTATACTTGTTTTATAGTGGATGTTTTATAAGCAGACATCCTATATAATGCCTGCCTGGCTTGTTCCACATAGTCTTGTAGAAATCAGCCCAGACAGTAGGAGTCAGGGACTAGGAAATTGCTGTGTGCTGTACAAATGCAAGGTTTTGTTTTTATTTAATCTGGGTGAAATTAAGTAGTAGTTTTTCTTGTTTTTACAAAGAATGGATTTGGAAAGGGTGTGTGTTTGTGTTCAGGTTGTGCTCTCTGGCCAGTAAGGAGGAAATCTGTTTACCTAAACTCTGGGAGACTGCTTGTTAAAAAGTGGTTAGTGTGTTATGAAACTCAGTTAGCATGTTATTAGCATGTCCGTGAAGTGAGGGGTGCCAGTTCCACACTCAGCTCTGTCATTGCTTTCTGGTCTGCACCCAGCACTAGGTACTTTTCCTCTTCTGGGTCTAGGTGAGTGGATCGTGTGGGCTGGTCAAGCAGTTTATTTTATTGGAAATACACTGTCTGGTTGATGCCTCTAAGTCATTCACGTGAGCCATCTGTTGAGTGGGTCCCAGAGAGTTGTCAGGCCCCAATCTGTGCCAAGCATAGCGGGGTTCCTGCCTCTGCAGAGCTGACAGTCAGTGGAGTGGGGCTCTGCGTACAAAAGCAGAGGTGGGCTTGACTGGCAGTGAAGTTGGAGTTGACATAGGGGGCACATCTGAAGAGGAGTAGACACTGGCCAGACACAGGCTGGAAAGGGCTTCCCATGGGTAGGAAAGGGCATTGGGAAAGCAGTTCCCCTAGGACCAGCATCTCAAAGTGGATCGATTGCCGCAGTTCAAATAATTTAAAATTGTTCACCGTTTCTGCAAACTGAAGCTCTCAAGCTTTTTAATGCTTGACATTGTTTAGCTGTTTTAAATTTTAGTTGCTCAGGAAGAAGAATCTAGAAGAATGGTTTTCAGGTGTTTATTTTAAAGCTGTGGAACTTTTTCTTCAAAATGAATTTTATAAAGAAGTTCAGTATGCCAAGTAGGTAATACAGAGCTTCTGTGGATAGAGAAGGTATGAGAGAGCCTGTCTTGCTTATTTATGGTTATAAAAATATGTACTTTAAAAAATTGGTGTGTGTGTGTATATATATATATATATATATATATATATATATGTGGTCAATATTTAATATATTAAAAAATTTTAAATAACGCCAAATTTTACTTACCAAAAGATAACCACTTTCACATCTAACTAAACATCTTTCATATATCCCTATGTATACATTTATAAAAATAATTACATAAATAGGATTGTTCTCTACTGGTGCTTTGTAACCTGATTATTTTCACTCAGTAGTATGTCATGGAGATCTTTCCATATCAGGAAGTCTTCTGTTTTATTGGCTTAATGGCTGCATAGCTTTTTTTTTTTTTTTTTTGGTATGGATGCGCCATATTTAATTCCCCATTCATTACATTTGGGTTATTGCCATTTTTCACTTTTACAAACAAGTCTGCAAGGAATCTTCTTTTCTATTTTATCTTTGTAAACTTTCATGATTATCTTCTTAGAATCTCAAGTTCCTGTAAGTAGAATTTCTAGGTCAAAGGTACACACATTTTAAAGTTTGACACATTGCCAACTATCTAATTAACCATTTAACCATTTTGATACATTACTAGACATCTTATTCAATTTACAGTGAATAAATATAAAAAAGAAGGAGGGAGAAGAAGACATTAAAGGCAATTTATGTAGGTGAAAGAAAATTTTGTAGTTTGTCTTTTCAGAGCAGCTTCCCGTCTCCTACTTAGAGCTGCATGGCAGACCTGAGAGAACACTTGAATGTGAATTTCCCAGGTTACAGCTCAAAAGCCTGTGTGGTCAGTGGTTCTGTCAGAGGCATCCAGGCTCAGAGATGACATGTTCTCAGGTTCTTTATACCGTATCCTGACGGTGGAGGGGATAGGGAATTTATGGAGTCTTTGTTCTATAAACCTTTAGCAAAGAACAAATGTATTTCCTGGTGCTGGTTTTATAGATCCTGGGGCTTCCTGATGTCTTTGTGGTGGTTAATGAATTCCCCAAGTTAAAAATGGCTTTAATTCATTTCAATTTAAAATTTGGTTTTTATAACAGTCACTTTTTTTTAAGTGTCAAAGAAGTCTTTTAGGATTATAGACACTACAAAAGCCTAGTGTTCTAGACAATGACCTGTCTAAAGAAAGGGACCTGGGACAGAGTCTGCAGACAGGCATGTTCAAGATGGTTAGAATCCCATTCATTCTAACCATATCATTCTTCTGTGCAGCTAAAAGGAACATTTCTCCTAGCAGGTTAAGACAGAATGCCTTATTATGAGTTCTTGGCACTTAAACATTAATTACCTGACCATCATATGGCACCAATTCAATATGACCAATTCATATGGCACCGAACTAAAAGAAACTTTTAGTTATGGCATTCGGAAAATATGGGTACATAGGCTGTACCCATAGTAAAAGATGCCAGACAAGTAGAAGAGATGATCTGTCCTAAGAAGCTCACAGTAAACTCATATTCTGCTTATATCCATGTCATTTCCTTTTTCTGTTTTTTAACAGTATCTGCTGAAGGTCAATGAAATTAAGATTAAAAAGGGAGTGGATTTACTTCAGAATCTGATCAAATATTTTCATGCCCAATGCAAGTAAGTTCCTTTTCTTTGTTGTGATGTTATTTCAGATGTTTCTTTATGACTTCTGGTAGATCTGTAGTATTGTATTGAGGAAAATAAACACTCATTTAAAAATCTAAGGGCCAGCCCCGTGGCTGAGTGGTTAAGTTCATGCACTCTGCTTCGGCGGCCCAGGGTTTCGCTGGTTCGTATCCTGGGCGCGGACATGGCACCGCTCATCAGGCCATGCTGAGGTGGTGTCCTGCGTGGCACAACCAGAGGGACCTACAACTAGAATATACAACTATGTACTGGGGGACTTTGGGGAGAAGAAGAAGAAAAAAAAAGATTGGCAACAGATGTTAGGTCAGGCGCCAATCTTTAAAAAAAAAAAAATCTATAGTAAAACGAATGAAGTACCGACATATGCTCCAACACATGAACACTGAAAACGTGTTAAGTGAAAGAAACCAGACACAAAAGGCCACATACTATATGATTCCATTTATTTGAGAGGTCAGAAATAGGCAAATCCACAGAGACAGAAAGCAGATTAGTGACTGCCAGGGCTTAGGGGAAGGAGGAAGTGGGAATTACTGCTAATAGGTGCGGGGTTTCTTTTTGGGGTAATGAAAATGTTCTGGAATTAGACAGTGCTGATGACTATTACCACTTTGTGAATATACTAAAAACCACTTTAAAAGCATGAATTTTATGGTTTGAGAATTATATCTCAATAAAAAATAAAAATATAAAAATCTACAGTAATTATCAAATGTATTCATTTTTGCTCTTTTTGTAGAGAGGCAAGCTACAGATTCTCAGATGTTTTTATTTATTAACAGAGAAATCAGATGGTATTAATGCGATGTATTAAATTAAGAGAATACTTTCATATATTCCTTATCCTATAAAATCCTATATGACAGTGATGAGCAAAAGGAGGCTGTATGTAGAAGAGAAGGAGAAATTCCACGTCCAAGGACTGCCTCGAGTACTCCACTTTGCCATGTGCATCAGCGCTTCTCAACCAGGCCTCACCTCTCAGCCTCACTGTCGTTCGGTCTTCTCATCCTCCCTCTGCTCCCTGACCCCCAGTCACTACTATAAACAGGCCCTGTCTCATTCACTCACTTTCGCTGAGATGTGCTGTGTGTTGGGCACCGTCCTGGATGCTGGAGATGAAGTAATGACGTTACAGGTGTAGTTCTTGCTCACATCAAGTAGGAGAGTCAGACTTAAGCAAACAGACTTACAATTGGACATTTTAAAAAGTATTCTGAAGTATAGGAACCTAAAAATATAGTAGAAGGACCTCATTTAGATGAAGATTGAGGGCAGGGGCTTTTGTTCTTTTTTCTGTTATGTTTTTTTCCTCTTCTCCCCAAAGCTCCCCAGTACGTAGTTGTGTGTTCTAGTTGTAGGTCCTTCTGGTTCTGCTCTTTCTTCTGTTTTGTTCCTTGCTGTATTTTCTAGCAGCCAGAATACAGTACCTGGCACATAGTAGGTATTCAAGTACTCCTTGAATTAGCTGCTGGCCTCTTTGAGGAGACATGTATTCTGAATCTAAAGGATGAGTAGGAGCTAGCAGATAAGGAGGAGGGGAAGAGCATTCTGGGCCAAGTCAAGGTCTTGAGGCAGGAAGAGGCCAGTGTGACTCACACATAGTGAGTGAAGGGGAGAGCAGCCTGAAAGGAAACCGGACAGGAAAGCCTGAGAGATGCAGACTCCTTGAAAGTCTTGTTAAAGGTTTTACATTTATCCTAAATGTATCGGGGGGCTCTTGACAAGTTTTAAGCAGAGGCTTCATTCAGCCTGTGTTGATGGTGCTCCTGCTATGTGCAGGCGCTATTTGAGGTTCAGGTGATACAGTCAGAAGGAGAACACGCTTCTTATGCTCACAGACCCTCAGTTCTAATGGAGGAGGCAAACGGTAAATACTTGAGCAAATATGTGACAGTGTTTTGGGGAGTGAGTGTGGCTGTGAAAAGGCAAAACAGCATGATGAGGAGAGAGAATTGTATTGGTTAGAGACATCCCGGAAGGCTCCTCCAATTCCATTCTGTCTTAACAAGGTCACTCTGCATGTTGTGGAGAGGAATCAGATGGGACAGGAGTGGACATGGGCCATCACTTAGGTACACAGGTCCTGTCCTAGGGCAGCCCGGAGATGATGCTGTCTTGGCTTGGCCTGGCCTGGTGACAGTGCAAGTGGAGGGTGTAGATTGATGGGAGAAATCTTTGGTGGTTGAATGGCCACATATATCTACTCTCCTTTCCTTAAACAGGCCATGCCCCACGCTGATGTACCTTTGCACACATTGTTCCCTTTTCCTAGAATGTCGTTTTGTTCCCTCTGTGCCTTCTCCCAACTTCTGTTCCCACTAAAACCCAGCTCAGATGCAGCTGCTGCTTTGAAGTCCTTCTGGTCTTCCCCTCATGGAATTACTTCTCTTCGTCCTGTGTTACCACTGTACCCTCCACATATCTCCATGATGGCATCCTTCATATTGTGTCTTGTCTCTCACTGAGCTGTATACTCTTTAAGGAAAGGGGCCGTGACATTTATTTTTTAATCTGTAATGCGTACCACGTTCACCTGCCACATGTCTGCAGCCATGGACTGCACTGTTGAATTCTATAGAGCCCTGCTTTGGGATTCCTAGGGCAGCCTTGGTGACACTGCATTTCTAAAGCAATTGATGTCAAACAGCAAAGGAAGATGTGCTGTGTGATTCATCCTGGGTTAAAGAAGAGCCCCAAGCTTGGAAAAACAGTCTCATAGGACGGAAAAAGACCACTGATTTGTAGACTTTTCAAGATGAATTGTTTTACAGAGACTCAAAGTTCTTACTTTGTGTTTAACATCCAGACTACTTCTTCAGTTCTTATCCTTGTAACCTTCTGTGAGGCAGTGTAGGAAGTGGGTCGCTTCCTTGCTGATATTTTATTTTTCAGAAGAAGCTATTCTGGGATTTCCTTTTTTTTCTTTATTTTGCCCAAACTGATCAGTTGGGTAGCAACGGACTACTTGTGGAAAAGTGAACTATGTGGCCTTTTATGGGCATGAGCTCAGTAACCTTTAAAAATGATGAATCTTCCATTACTTCCTTTTTGGATGAGTTTATATATGTGTGTGTGTTCCATGCTCTTCAAATCGTTTGAACAGCTTTGACTTTTTTAATTCATATTTTGGGAGATAAAATGTGGAGCCTGAGTGACTCAGCCATTGGACAGAGGAGCTGGTGGCCATGCATGTGTTTATGCATGTGTGGGAGTTCTGTATGTCCCCCTTTAGCATTCCCAGTCTCCACCCCTCACCCCTGGAGCACATTGCGCTGTGCCCCAATGGCAGCCTGCTTAGCAAGAACACTTTCTCACGTCTGCTGTTCTCTGCAGGTGTGAAGAGGCCTCTGTGTGTAAAGTAGGTTCTGGGAACCACATTTGGGTGTTTACCCTTAGAATTGCTTAGATATACATTATTTTGCTTTTTACTCATTTTTGCTTTTTACTTTAAGTGTTCTTGAAGAGTAATTCATGTTCTTTGTCTTTTATTTCATTTAAAGAAAGAATTGCATATTTATTTCCTGGAATATCCCGAAAATTTGTCTTACTAGCTTTTGTTGCTGAAGAGTGAGGATACTCTGTCCTCTAATGGAATCTAGAAATAGGGCAGTCTTTAAAACGATAATAAAACAAACAAAAACAGTCGTGTTCTAAACAGTGATAATGAGTGTTGAAGTGACTTGTTCTTTGGGCAAATACCTGCTGAGAACCACTTGACCAGCTGTTGCTTGATGAACTTGGGATACAGAGTTGAATGAGACGTGGTCTGGTGCCCTGGAGAAGCTTGCTCTAGTGACAGGGAGGGGCAGGGCACAGAGGGCAGACAGGTGACCGGCTGTAAGTATGGTGTGCTGGTTGTGTAGGCTGTAGGAGGAGGGAGAAGCCACCCTGCTTGGTGGGAGCTGGAAGATTGAATCTCAGTGGGTATACTTTAAAGACTGGAGAATTTGGTCTGACAGGCTATAAAACATTGAATAAAAAACAATATTTGATATTTGGTAACTTGTTGGTAAACACTGTTTTACTGAAGCTTAGGAAAGTGTTAATGGATTCCACCTAAGAAAACGTGCCAGGGTTTTGTGCTTGGGAATGTTACAGTCATGGTGCTCAGTGAAGATATACCTAGGTGCTGAAACATGTCTCAATAAGGAGGGTACAGAAAGACAGGGATTTTGAAAATCAGAGGGAGGAGGTTTTCCAGGTAGATGATCAAGATTGGCTGGGTGATGACAAAGATGAAATGCAAATTTGTATCATTATTCTAAGCGCCCTGAAACCACTCTGTGATGAGAAACACCTCTTTGAGCACCTGTCTCTGCTCCACGGCTCTCCTCACCATGAGGATCCTGGGGGCTGTGCGCCTGCTTCCTTTCCCAGGAGAAGGACCATTTCCACGTTATCTCCTGTGGTATTTTTCCTGCTCCCTATCCTAGTGTTCTCTCTGTCTCTTTCCCACATACTTCACAAGAATTTGAAGTGATTAATAAAATAGTTATAAAAGAGAAAATAGAACTGAAACAAAACAAGAACCAGATGAGTTCATGACGAGGGAAAAGCTAGGTTTCTCACTCCTGGGTTTGTTCTTCCAAATTTCCTTTTCCATTTAAAAGGAGTACCTGCTGTGTGCTGGCCACGTACTAGGAGAGCAAGTCACAGAGATGCATAAGACATGGCATTTCTGCCCCAACAGTGGAAGCAGACACGTGAGATATCATTATAACCTCTGACACAATTGCTATACCAGAAGCATATTCTGTATTCAGGAAAAAATGGGTTGGGTAGAATACAGGAATGAAAATATAAAATAAAGAATTAGGCATATATCTAAAGGTTAAGGTAAGAAAATTCAAGTAGTCCAGCCTCTATGATTCCCACTAACTAACTAGTAATGGTTGTAACCCACATCCTGTCTGTAGGTTTCCCCTTCCTTCCTCCTTGGAATTATTAAGTGTCATGCTGCATTGTTTTTACAACCCCTCCTGTTTATTACATACTCGATATGGGAAAGTCCCACAGGATGGTTGCCGAGTTTAAAAGTACACTCATGCATCACTTAGCAACAGGGATACGTTCTGAGAAATGCATCCTTAGATGATTTTGTCATTGTACAAACATAGAGTGCACTTACACAAACCTAGATGGTACAGCCTACTACACACCTAGGCTCTGTGGCGCTAATCTTAGAGGACCACTGTTGCCTGTGCGGTCCCCTCATTGACAGAAAGGTTGTTAAGTGGCACCTGACTCTAATAAGCATCACCTCGCATGAACACATGTGAGACCCAGGTCACTTTGAAGGTAGTCTCCTCAGTATACAATAAACTGGCAGAAGTTGGAGACTCTCCTTTTTCCCTTCATTAATTTATTTCTTCATTCAACAAATATTGTATGCTTGAAATATGCCACGCTTTGTGGATACCATGTCCTTGCCCTCCTAGAACTTCAAGTCTACCAGGGGAATTATATTTTACATAATCACACTAATGAATACATAATGGCATTTGTGTAAGTGTTTGAAGCAAAAGACAGAATGCTCTGAGAGAATATAACAAGGAGACCTCTTTTAAAGTAGGGGATTATGGAAGGCCTCAGTAATGAGGCCATATTTAACTTAAAATTTGAAGAATAAGTGGGAATCAGCCAGGCGAAACAGAAGATATGCTGCAGGGAGAAGCCATTAGATGGAAGAAACAGCATGTGCAGAGGGCCTGAGGCAGGAAGGATTTGGTGGCCACAGAGGAATAGAGAGAAGGCTGATGTGTCTGGGACCTAGTGAATAATGAGGGCAAATGGTGTGGATTGAAGCTTGGAGACAGAGGCAGGGCCCAAATCACGTAGACATTACAGGCTTTGTTACAGGTCTTGCACGCATTGAGAAACCTTTTCTTCATTTCTCTCAAAAGGGTTATACACAACACGCTTCAGAGGCAGTGCTGAACATCAGCCTACTGTTGCTGCAGAAAAGCTTGTCTAGCTTCTATTGTATTTCCTGAATCACTTGTTATAAATGACTTCACAAGCATTGAGTTCTGAGCCTTAAAAAAAAACTCCTTTTGATATTTGATCTCAGATTCCCAACCACGGTTCCTACTCTGCAGATGGGGCAATGCCATTCATGTGCAGCGAGCTTGCTTGTTTTTTTCCTGCATTCTTTCTCTTTTCCACTTAGCTCTTGCCTGTCAAGGAAAGTTTTTGAGTGTCTTATCCTTGTTTTCACCCCCTGCTTTCCTGGCCCCAGACTCCTCCACTCCTGAACCAAAGCCTTTGCTGCACTTTGTCAGTAGAGTCCTGTTTCCCATTATGAACTGAAAATTTAGGGCTCATTTTATATGAGTCAAGAAAAATGACAAATTCTTAGGCTTATTGCAGTTCCTTTTCTATTCACTTCGCATAGTTTTGAGTGACATTTTCTTCTTGGTTTGCCTGAGATTTTAACGTTCAGTTCATACAGTCTTTTCCCCCAGGAATTAAATAATGATTTCAGTCACTTTCCTTTAAAGAAGTTTTTTCTCCATCTAACAAAATTGTTTCCTCTTTTATGAAACACAATCTTTGTTTCTCCTTTTTTCCCCTAGTTTTTTCCAGGACGGACTGAAAGCGGTTGAAAGCCTCAAACCTTCCATTGAAACACTTTCAACAGATCTGCACACAGTAAGTAGCTTCTCTCCCATGTTAGAGCTGAAACAGGTTTTATGCAGCGAACACTTTCGTTTAAGTGTTGCTTCCGTCTAACCTTGTGTTTGCATGGTGCACAGCCACAGGCTAACAGCCCTGTGGTGCCGCTCGGAGTACCGAGTCCTGGTTCCTGTCCTCTGTCTTGTCTTGGTTGGGGAGGCTTTGACTAGTGACAGAGGCATTCATTTCATTCATGTGGAAATGCCCTGTGAACTCCAGCATCTCACCGAACCTCAGTCAGGCTTCGCTCTGTTTTGTTTTTAAAGATCAAACAGGCCCAGGACGAAGAAAGAAGGCAGCTGATACAGCTTCGAGATATTTTGAAATCGGCATTGCAGGTTGAACAGAAAGAGGTGAGGGGGTTTAATTTTGAAAGACCGTGTTTTTATACCTATGTCTCAGAGGCTTTGGGACTGAGGAATGGGGCTATATCAAGCAGCACCAAAACATTTCATTTGTTCTTTCAGTTTGGTTTTATAAAACCATTTTTTAAATATGCTTACTTCGTGTGGGGAGCATGTACAGTAGGCACGGCCTTAACTGGTAGTGTGTTAACCTTTTGCGCTGTCAGTTGCTGGATGAGTAGCTCTTAGTGTCTCTGTCGCACAGACACTGGTTATTCATGCCATTGATTTTCTACCTGGAACTCTGCTTTCCCCTGCCTGACACACGTGGCCTCTGCCCCTGTGGGCATCAGCAGGTGACGGGTGACATCTGAATCTTTCAGCCCTGAGACTGTGTTCCGTAAAATGTCAGGAGACAGATTTCCTTACAGCTGCATTCCAGTGGGCAGAAAACCTTAGTTCTCTTTCATATAATCACTTCTGAACATACTAGCACATTTGTAGTGATAATTAGTATTTGGGGAGCTCATTAAAAAACTATTAAAAAGTACATTTTTAAGGTAATTTTATGATATAATCACTACAGTGTGGATACTGTAATATGAAATTTAACATAAATTGGTTTCTTTGTCTATAATGTGTCTGAATGTATAGATAGTAGATTTTAGATAAATAACTCTATTAAACTACTTAACAGAGCATAAAGTTCATTAGTAGCGGTTTGGCATGCTCTATTTTGTTTTAAATTGTTGTACTATTACTGAATATTGTTGTTTTTCTCCCAAATGCATTTACCTTTTGTGACCGAAGTCTAGGAGAGTAAGTAGTTCAGTATTTTAATAAATTGGAGAATTTGCATGCTTTCTTCACGAACTTCTAAAAATAGATATTTCTTCCATGTATATATTAATGGCTAGTAGCATTTTTAATTTTCACGTTTCCTCTTTCAATAGCAGTGGGTTTTATTAAAGCCTAAAGAATTTGAATGCCTAAGTATTAGTGAAATGGAAGTTTTCCGAGTTTACGGTTTAAGCTTTTGCTGTCACTCCTTTGTGAAAATGAGGCAGCTCGCCTTCCCCTTCCACTGCATAGCTGAATTCTCCATGTGCTTCTAGTCTGTCTTAAGCCCCACCCCCGGAGAGCTGCCTCTGCTCACCTGAGCCCCAGTGATCTGAGTTCATATAGCACGTTCTGTTTGGAAGACTTGTTTCAATCACAGCTTATTCCTTTCGGGTTGTTGGCTGTGTCTTCAAGTGCACAGATGCTTTTTCTCTAGCTAGACCTTGAGCAGCTTGAGGATGCCCTCCCGCCTTCTGTGCCTTTCCGGCCGTCAGGTTGTAGTACCATATTGTTCATTTAGTGGGTCAGCTAAGTGAGACATTAGCAGATTGAGGTTGTATGTAGTGCTAGAAATTACCCACAGTGTGGTGACTTCATCCCAATCGATAGAATGTAAGTTCTGACAGTTTGATATTCCCAAATGTGGGATATAAACAGAAAAACAAAAAAAAAAGAACTTGAGTACGGAGAAAATAGTGGCCTGATTGTAACTAGAAGAAGTAGTGCTAATGTGGGAGGCAGAACGCCATCAAGGCAGCCAGCTCTCCAGTGCACTGGTGGGAATGGTCGAAAGCAGCTCCTGTCTGAGAAGGAGGATCAAACCCCGAAGTGGAACTCAGGTTTAAAATACAGGAGAGTGGTTGATGGAGTTCAGTAGTGCTTTGGGCACAATGTAAGAGCCGTGTTTACTTTGGCTGTGCAAAATTAGGTTTGGGAAAACTGGCTGTTGTCAGAAAGCTGGTTATTTATAGCTTTGCAGAAAAGCATAACAGATTTTCCAGCACAGACCAGAAGTCTTTTATGGTTTGTTGTTTCTCTGGGTTTGTTGACCAGCCCACCTGCCCAGACTGCACAGAAGGGTCAGTGAGCCTTGTTTACTGCTCTGCTTGGGCTTTCTGCCCAGAGAGCGAACTCGTCAATCTCCTAGTTGTGAATGTGTTATATTTTCTCTGTATCACACTCTGCATTGCTTTTTGATGATGGTGTTCCATAATTTGGACAGTCTGTGAACACAAGTGCAAGTAATAAGCAAATGTGTGGAAGTTAAATTTTATATATTTTAGAATACTTTTTATCATCGGTCGTCTATCTTGTGTCCCTCCAGTATCAACGAGAATTAAACATTTGGGCATTGTTGTTGTGTAGGCTCTCATTCCCTTTTTTTGGATTCTCTTCTGTGACTTCGAAAACTGAAGGTGTTGATGGATTTTATTCAGTGTTAAAAAGATTCTAACTCTAGGGGCCGGCCCGGTGGCACAGCGGTTAAGTGCGCATGTTCCCCTTTGGGAGTTCGCCAGTTTGGATCCCGGGTGCGGACATGGCACCACTTGGCAAGCCATGCAGTGGCAGGTGTCCCACATATAAAGTAGACGAAGATGGGCACAGACGTTAGCTCAGGACCAGTAAAAAAAAAAAGAAAAAGAAAGAAAAAAAAGAGGAGGATTGGCAGCAGATGTTAGCTGAGGGCTAATCTTCCTCAAAAAAAAAAAAAAGATTCTAACTACATAATTGCAGTTCATAAATATTAGGTAACATGCCCCAGGGAAACTGTGTTGATGGTTAGTAGGAGCCACTTTCCTTTTTATTTCCTTCGTGTACATCTCAAGCTTTGATCTAAGTGAAGAACGTGGCCATTGCATATTGTGACTTTGGGCTGATACTCCTTGTCACTTAGGGCTACACTTTGGAAAGGAGACTGTGCCATTATGATCCCCGTGTCCCCACACCTCTGAATCACTGAAATTCATATTTTGTTCTTGATAATTTCTGCTTTCTGTAAAGAGGTATTTTTCCATAATTTTTTAATGAAAATTTCCAAACTTATAAGAAAGTTTAAAAATTGTTCAGTGAACACCTGTATATGCACCATAGTTTTACTGTTTGGAAAAGATCCCCTCTACAAAGTTAAAACCCTTCACTACTGCTCATTTTTGCGTGAGCCTTTGCCCTGTCAGCCTTACCGTCTCCTGCTTTCCCCATCCCACAAATGACCATCTCAGTGGAGTTCTGCCAGGAAGATCCCACTGCAGGGCTGCCGAATTCTCTGTCAAAGCCTCATTATTGGCATGTGGGCTCTCTGCTCTTTGATGTTGAGAACCCAGACCGTGCACCTGGGGGGAGGGTTCAGGCTCTGGGTTGTGGTCTTGGTAGGTCGAGGTGCTGAAACCACAGTGATTTTTTCCACTTTGGAGATCTCAAGTGTGGTCTCTCTGTCAGCTGTTCTTCCCCCTTTAAAGTGTCCTTGGCTGGCAGGATGTGGTCGAACAGGATGTGCTGTCCTGGTAGCAGAGGCCCATACCAGCTGTAATTTTCTTCTGACTCGGACTTTTATGGTCTGGGCTCGCATATCTCGTCATGCCTGAATCTGGCCTTAATCAGAACCTTCTGGCCAGGTGTCCACTTCCCTGCCTCCTGGGTGGCCTGGCACTGGCCTTCAGTTCTGCCTCAGTGGAAAGATGTGTTCATCGATTCGAACGTTCAGCTGCCATTCTCTCAGCAGTTACCCTAAGCCCAGCACTGTACACACACACGCCAGAATAAGATAGATACAGTTTTTCCTCTAAGGGGCTCACAGTTAGGGGTGAGGATAGAAAAATAATTGGGATACAGTGTGATGAGAGCTCTAGTGGAGGTCAGCTCCAAGAATGAGTGTTTCCTCAGTGTGGGTTGGGCAGGCGTGTGTCAGGAATGAGGGTTTGGAGCATGATTCAGAGTTAGCAGCGTCCTGGCAGGTGGGGACATGTGGACCAGCTTCTGACTGGGACAGGAAGTTCACCTGGGTAGCTAGTTTCTAGCAGATCAGGAGAGCGTGGATTTACTGTTTGATCCTAGGTCTTCCACTTCCTACTGGGATGACATTGAACAAGTTACTTGACCTCTCCATGCCTTGGTCTCTTCATCTATAAAACAGGAATGACACTGCCACCTCAGAGAGTTGTTACGAGATCTAAGAGAAGATTTCTGTAAAGCACTTAACACATTGTCCTGATAAACAGGTACTAGTTGGTTCATTCATTTGCCAAATATTGATCTCCTAGACTATGCTGAAGAAATGTAGTGACCAAGAAAGACCCAATTCCCCACCTCTTGGTGGTTGAACAGTAATGGATGTGGGAGGTGTTGTCTCCAGTAGATCCTTCTGTCCACTTGACCGCCCCACCCCCCACCTCATTGGCTTGTCATCTGGCCCCTTGTCTTCATGACTGCTGTCCACTTTTGCCCTCCTCCCCACTCTGAGTTAGGAGCTGTTGTACCCCAGTCTAGGCTGATCCCCTTGCTCCTGACTCAGGCCTTTTGGGTCTCCCCCAACTCACCCCCTTCCCCTTTCCAGGCCTTCATCAGCACTTTTCCGCCTGTCCTCTCACTCTATGTTGAGGATCTGTCTCATTTCTCAGGTTTTTCCAGGCACTCTACAAGTGCAACCAGTAATACTGACAACAGCCTTGCAGAGCGGGTAGTATTTAGCCACGTTTACGGGTTGCATCTGAGAGAGAGAGGATAAATGCACTTGCTGGAGCTCACTGAGTAGTGTCGGAGCCAGAGTTTAGAACCCTGGTCTGTTCCACTGCAAGTCTGTTCTCTTTGAGCTATGTTATGTGACTTTAATAGCTTATGTTAGAATCTCTTTTAAAAGTACCCAGAAATAATGGAGAATAGGTGGTAATGAGATTTAAAACACTGCTCTTAGACTGTGGCTTAGTGCTTGCTTAGCAAAGCCTCCAGCTCCTAGTTGTGTCCATGTGGGTGGACATACCTGTCGTACCTTGGGAAGATGGTAAGTGAGTCGGACATCACAGTCTTCCCTTGGCAGAGAAACTTTAAGCATCTAGAGGGGACTCCTTGCTAATCCGTTCATCACAAGAATTGTCAGAACACACACTTTCTGAGAGGTGGACAGATAAAGTGTAACAGTTTGATGTTCTACAGTCCTAGGAAGCTTGGAGATACTTTTGATGTTATGAGTAAACCTGTATTTGTGTAATATGTGCAACATCACCCTTTTCCCCCCATTCCTGAAGATTTCAGATATTAAGTCTTATGCTCATCTGGGCAGTTTATGGACCTGATGGCTAACACTCATAAGGCCACACAAAACTTAAGATCATGGGCAGTGCCTGGGATCTGAGAACTAGTCTGGATGTCACAGGGTAGAGGATATGTGGACATTGATAGAACTTTTTGAGAGCCTTCTGAAGGTCTATAAAATGCCCACTCACCCTATGTGCTTTAGACATACAGCCTCCACACGACGAGGCTTTCTCAACCAAGTCTTGGGTCGTCCTTGGCTCTCCTAGGGAAGCACAGAATATTGGAGAGTCTCCGAGAATCAGGGCAATGTGATCCCCCCTGGTCAGTTGCCTATATATGCCTAGTCTGTATGTTAGATTCTTCTTCCCCCAGAAGGAAAGGCTCTTTTTCCTTGGATTATATTCCATGAACCGGAAATCTTGATTATGAAAGGGCTAACTTCCTTTGTGACCCCTTCACTTGATCAGGTGTTGTATAAAACACCCATATAAACAGGTACAGAAAAGCTGTTTTTGTTGGGTCACCTAGAAGTCACCTTGAAGATGCTGAAATAATTAGTTCTAAAGCAGGTTCGATTTTCTGTTCAACAGATTATATTACTCTTATTTATAAATTTGAAATTTTATAGCTTCAGATTTGCCTGCATTTTTTAATTGGTTAAAGAAATGCCTGGCCTAAAGAATGACACAGTAGTTTCTTCCTTAACTTCTGGCATAGAGTCTGATTCTGCTGAAAAGAGGAATGTCCTTTATCCTGTTCATTAGACCTATAAAGAGTCCTGATTAATATGCTTGGCATGAACACTTTTAGCAGTGTTGTCACATGATTTCACCACTTACTTTGTGCAGGATTTTTTTTCTCCCCAAATCAATAGATGTATTTCTTGGTTGTACAGCTTAGTCTTTGATGGGTTTATTTTTAGTGTTTCACAGATTCATATAGGTGAGCAGTATTTCTCCATTTCCCCTTCATTGCATTTATTCCCAGTGATGTTTAAAGCTGGGGTTGCTCTAAATTTCCAGTGCTAATAGACAGCCCTTTTGAGAGAATGTGGAAACTGGGACCATCCTCCTCTGATGAATGAGCTGTTTGCCCTGGTTGTCTGGAGGCATGAGTGCTGCATGAAGTCCCTGTGGAGAAGGAGGACATTTCTCCTATTTTGGAGTTTGCTTGTTCAGGCTCTATTGTCAATTCAATAATGGATAGCCTGAGCACATTACTGATTTCTCAGATGAAAATTTTTTTTTTCTGTTATCTCATATATATTTCAGAGTTAAAAAGTCAGTGCTAGTGGGGCTGGCCCCGTGGCCGAGTGGTTAAGTTCGCGCGCTCCGCTGCAGGCGGCCCAGTGTTTCGTCGGTTCGAATCCTGGGCGCGGACATGGCACTGCTCGTCAGACCACGCTGAGGCAGCGTCCCACATGCCACAACTAGAGGAACCCACAACGAAGAATACACAACTATGTACCGGGGGGCTTTGGGGAGAAAAAGGAAAAAATAAAATCTTTAAAAAAAAAAAAAAAAAAGTCAGTGCTAGACAGCCCATGTTCATGGATTGGAAGGCTTAATATTGTTAAGATGACACTACTCCCCAAATTGATCTGCAGATTCAGTGCAATCCCTATCAAAATCCCAGCTGTCTTTTTGCAGAAATTGATAAGCTGATTCTAAAATTCATATGGAAATGCAAGGGAAACAGAATGACCAAAACAATCTTGCAAAAGAAGAACACAGTTGGAAGATTCACACTGCCTGATTTCAGAACTTACCACAAAGCTATAATAATCAAGACAGTGTGGTATTGGCATAAGGATAGACATAGATCAATGAAACAGAATTGAGAGTCCAGAGATAAACCCTTACGCTTATGGTCAATTGATTTTCAACAAGAATGCCAAGAAAATTCAATGAGGAAAGAATAGTCTTTTCAACAAATGATGCTGAGACAACTGGATAGCCACAAGCAAAAGAAGAAATTTGGACCCCTACCTCACACCATAATAAAAAAGTTATCTCAGGGCCAGGCCCAGTGGCCTAGTGGTTAAGTTCAGCATGCTGCACTTTGGCAACCCAGGTTTGGCCACTCGTTTGTCAGTGGCCATGCTGTGGTGGTGGCTCACATGCAAAAAGAGGAAAGTTGGCAACAGGTGTTAGCTCAGGGCAAATCTTCCTCAGCAAAAACCCCCAGAAAACAAAAAACACCTCAAATTGGATCAAAGACCTAAATGTAAAAGCTTAAAACTATAGAACTCTTAGAAGAAGACATAGGTATAAATCTTCACAACCTTGGATTAGGCAATGATCTCGTAGATGTGACATTTAAAGTACAAACAACAAAAGTAGATAAATGGGACTTCATGAAAATTGAAAACTTTTGTGCTTCAGTCCAGATGGCTCACTGTTGCTTTCAAATAAGTCTCAATTCTGACTCGAACTTATCTGTCCTTTCTCCCACTTGGCCCACTTTATCTTAGCTACACTGTGTCCTTATTTCCCTGGAGGGTGGCCACAGCTGCCACTTTTTCTCTCTGTGCCTCTGTGTGCATCCCCTGTGCCTTGAATACTCTCCCCTTATTCGCTGCCAGTTCTTACCTTCATCTTTAAAGCCCACTTCCTCCAGACTCTCCTGTGGTCTTCTCCATTGGACCTTCACTTTTTTATTTTTTTTTCTGCCTTTTCTCTCCAAATTCCCCCAGTACATAGTTGTAGATTTTTAGTTGTGGGTCCTTCTAGTTGTGGCATTTGGGACACCGCCTCAGCGTGGCCTAATGAGTGGTGCCATGTCCACGCCCAGGATCCGAGCCGGTGAAACCCTGGGCCGCAGAAGAGGAGCGCACGAACTTAACCACTTGGCTGCAGGGCTGGCCCCCAACTCTTCACTTCTTGAACCCTCTTATTCGCAGTTGGGATCACATTGATTGTCGTGCATTAGTTCTTTCATTGTTTGGGCAGTGCCTAGTTTCCCCAGTGGTGGTCAGCTGCTTGAAGGTGGGGATGAGACTGGCCCTCGTCTCTTGGGCCATCCCCTGGTAAGGGCACATGGTGTCAGGGAAGGAGCGTCAGAGTGGGAGGCAGAATTCTCCTCACTCTCTCCTCTGGCTCCAACGAGCTCTGCATCTTGAGCAAATCACTTTTCATTGTGCTTCTCTGTCTTCTATTATGAAAGGCACTGGGTCAGGGGTTCTCAGTAACAGATAGAGGCAGATCTTAACCCTGCCTGATTGACCTGTGAACTCTTTGTTCATGTTTTGCTTCCTTTACATCTGTCAGAATTTCCAGGGCCAGCACTGGCAGCCCCTTCCGCTCTCAGCTCAGGACTCCTGCTGCGACTTATTAAACACAGTGGAGCACCTGTTGGATGTCCAGGGTTTCACTGGTCCTTGCCCTTAAGAACCTGAAGGCTGGACTTTCCCAGTTGTGGTGGACTCAACCAGATTCTCCACTGACCAGCGGATGGCGACCCTGAGGCTGAGGCGGTTAAGCTCGGGGCCCTCTGCTGGGATTGATGAGATCAGGAAGGGAATGTGGTTCAATACCTATTATGCGCCGTGTTCACACCTGTGATCTTACGCAAGCCTTCCGGTATTTACCATCCTTACTGGGTATTGTTTTCCAAGGAGGAAACTGAGGCAGGGAGCCTAAGTAACTCACCAAAAGTAAGAGGCAGAGCGGTGAGTTTGTGTTTTGCTTGAAAGCCCTGTCTTTTCCAACACATCGTGCCACCTTCCTTTTTGAGGACTGCTTTTGCCACACTAGGAGCTTCTTGCAATTATCAGGGACTCAAGGCTTATAATTAAGGAAAACCTGTAACTTCCAGGTGGCTCATTCTTTCGGCCAGTTTGGAAATACTGATTTTTGACATTTTCTTCTCCAGCCTAGTAGGTGGCATTTATGAGTTCCTGGATATGAAATTTTTTGTCCCTTTTTTGGTGTAATGAGAAGGGGAAATTTTTATAATTTAAAGATAAAGTTAAGGGGCTAAGTTTTCTTTATGTACTGTTTTTTTAAAAATTGAAATCTGGACAGGATTAAAAACAACTTTTTGACTGTTTTTAGGATTTACAAATTCGCCAGAGTACAGCCTATAGCTTACATCAGCCTCAGGGAAACAAAGAACACGGAACCGAGCGGAATGGCAACCTCTACAAGAAGAGCGATGGGTACGTGGAACTGTGTTGCTGGAATTTGCACGTGTGTTCATTATTTCTTGTGTCGAAAATTTCTGAACTCTTATTTTTCTCCCATTTATCTGTAAGGATCCGAAAAGTGTGGCAGAAAAGGAAATGTTCTGTTAAAAATGGCTTTCTGACCATCTCCCATGGCACGGTAAGTATTCTCTTTTAATTTGTGGTCTGCTACGGTGACATGTGAGTGAAGAACATAGCGAAGTGAGAGGACACAGGTGGTTCTGCCTGTGTCACAGCATTAAGGGTGCATTTTAGAGAATTCCTCTGCTGAGAGAAGCTTGTTCGGTTTCCTTTCCCTCTGCACGCCTGCACCCTCTCAGGCTGTCTCCAGCCAGAGAGAGCCGTGGTGCTTCACAAGAGCAGTCAGGAATACCTGATGAGCCAGATGGTCTTTATTTAAAAGCCTTTGATTTCCAGAAACGAAAAAACCCAGCAAACTTCTCCCCAGCTACGTTTGTCTTTAGAAATTGAGCATTGCAGTTGGAGAGATTTCTGCTTCTCCATTAAAGTAAAAACGTTTAAGTGGTCAAGACTCTGGGAATCAGAACTCTAAGAGAAGAGAGATTTCAGTAATTTTATTGTAGAAATCTAACACACTGCGCCAACCTTAAGTCCTTTTTGTATCATCCCATGTTTAATTCCCATGCAGGAAAACTGAGCCCTGTAAGTTAAGCCTATTAAAAACCAATCAGAATTAAATGATTTACTCATCTGGCTTTTGGAGACCAGGGATTTGAACCACAGTTACAAACACAGCCCTTCATACCGCAACCCTCTTTTCCACGGTGGCAAGAGGCGTGTTATCAGCTTTCCTGGTGTGACGAGATCTGGTGAAAGCCACGGAGGCTGGTAGAGATTTTTGAAAAAGTCTAAAGGCTGAGTTGGTTGCTGTTTTGTTGCTATTGAGACACTGGTGGTGGCTTGCATTTCTGTTGCCCAAGCAGGAGGCCGGGTGCTGGGTGTGTATTAGCAGCCTCAGTCCTCTGAGTGGATGGTAGTGGAGATAGCCTGGATCTTCGTCTTTACTTTCCCTCCTCCCACCAGTTCCCTTGGTGACAGGTGGAGCTGGGCAGGAGCACAGACGGGCTTTTGAGGCCCCTATGGGAAAGTCCTGGCTCAAAGGGGATTCCAGAGAAACAGCCCTTCTCAGTACTTAGGAATAAGGAAATAGAGTAAAACCCTACTTGAAGGACGGCCCTGCAGTGTGGATTGTGTTCCACTGGGGCTCTCTTCACTTTCACTGATTGTGCTTTTGGAAAGGAGAGACATCAGAGCTATCAGATATCAAGGGTCATCTATAGGGATCTCTGGGGACCTCTGGTCTAGGGAATTGAATGTGTCTCTTGCCTGGGCAAGTAAAGGTCATTTCTCTTTTCCAAAATCCGGCCTTCACTGGTGTTATGATCACCTCGTCACTCATGGGACCGTGCAGTTTGGATCCTGATGTATGTTTTTCCCATATAAACGCATGCGTGTGTGTCTGCATATGAGTGCTGTAGAGGAAGGGAAGCAAATTCATTCAGTCACCACTCCTCTTTAAAATTAAGAATGTTAGGCTGGATGATGGCCAGGTTCCCTTCCGGCTCTAAACACCTGTGATTCTGTGATTTGCTTTCAAGTTGTTTTCCACTCGGTTGTTTTAACTCAGGTTTACTGCCTCAGTCCAGAAAATTTCATAAAATAAGACTGAGTTTCATTTCAAGCTTGTTTACAGCTCTTAAGTCGTTTGGTATATTTGCTTTATTAAAGTGTTCCCCTAGACCCAGGGTCTCAGCTTAAGCCAGAGCGGTCCTCCCTCCACAACAGAAATGAAAACAGGCCTGGTAAGCCTCTGCTGGCAGCATAAACTTTGGTTCCCATCACTTCCATTGCTTGAGCTTCCTCCCAAAAGACGTGGAGGCTTAGTTCTCTTTAAATGTCGACGGGTTGCCCCAGTTTTTGGCAGATAAGTACAGTTATAACTAGCTTCACTAGCTTGCTGACAACTCAGCTTGTCACATCACCTGCATATTGAATAAGTCCTTTGTGTTTGGGGGAACCATCTCTAGGGAATCTCTGCTCTCCTGATGCCTCATCCTGCCTCGCAGCCTAGGTTAGTAGCGGCCGGAGCAGCCATTCCCTCCTACCTGGAGGAGTGGCAGGTGAGGGCTCCATCCCTCTGTCTTGCCAGGAAAATAAGTGGGTTCATGTAGCAGCCCTCCTTCTAGAGCAGAGCACTCCTTTTCTTTCCTTTCTGTTCTGCATGCTCTGGAAGGCAGAATCCTGACACGCCCTGTGCTACCGCATCCACAGAGCGTTTGCATGCGGTGATGTGCATTAGCCGCTACCGAGAACCAGAGTTGAGAGATGCCTTTTTTGTGTGGCTTTGTTTTGTTTTGGCTCCTTGTGTGGCTTACCTGTTTAGCCAGCATCTCCCTGAGTATGCTAATTTACTGTCAGGAAAAGGTGCAATTTTTCAAAGTCTTGACTGAGCAAATGGGAATCTAAGAGCAGTACCTGGCACTCAGCATAGAAGTAGCACAGGGTGTATTTGCACTGTTAGCAAAACTGATTTCTTCCCAGGAAGCTGGCAGCCTTTGGGAAATGAGATTGTTGTGTTCTCTACTCTAGCAGAGGGATAATGCTAACATCCGGGATGAATTCAGTGAAAGCCCAAGATGGTATTCCCCGTTAGCCAAGGCTAATCGTGTTTTCTGGCACTGGGAAGAAGTGATCCTTGGGACAAAATAACCCTAATTAGGTATCTTCTTTGCCAAATTCATAGCATTGCCACACCGCCAAAGGCTAGGGACTGTGTTAAGCTGGAAGAAATGTCCGCTGGTTCTCACACAATCTAAAAATTTTTTTAAATGATCATCAATCATGCAGAAAGAAGAAGAAAAACTTCCTTTTAAAGGCCCGACAAGTTGGGAAAAATAGAACGGCCTGATTAAGTATCACAAAGAATCCATGCCTTTGCACCAACACTAAGTCTGTAGGTCTGTTTCTCTCTCCTTCCTGAGTTTTCTACTAAACCGGGGCTTCTCAGATTAGGCTCTTAGGAGCACTGCTATGTGATGAATTAGCTAGTACTCTTCTGTAGCTGCATTAAATGATGTTACTGTTTTTCCCAAATTGCAGCAGGGAGGGAGTTTAATGGATAGACTATTTCTCTGAAAATTTTCTCCCGTCAATTTTTCTCATAGCTTGGCTGTCAGCTAATACTTAATCTGAATGGACAAATAGCAAACAATTATTGATGTAAAGCTTAGAACAGCTGATATTGCTTAAGATGGTCAGCTTGTGTGTTTTGTGGACTGATTCTTAGGGTCATCATTTTTTAATATGTAGCCACATCTGTGCCTTTATGATTATTCCTACTTCAAATATAGGCACTCAATATTTTTCCGTATTTTGTGTTCATACACTGTGAAGTAAGGGATCTGTCTTTGTGGGTAGTTGTCTCAGCAGAAACGAGCAACTTTCCCCGTAGCGCAAGGGAAAAAGGGAATACAAGTCAGAGGGAGGAAGTGGGGGCGGGGGTTAATTCACAGGATGGGTCTTTGCTGCACTGAAAGATCCTTACAGCCCATCCAGGTCGTCACTCTGCTTTCCATGGAAAGCATGCCGAGGGCAAGAGGGAGTGGCAGTTAAGAGCTTGGGCTCTGGGGCCAGGCTGGCTTGTTCCAGTGTTGGCTTCACTGCTCCCAACCTGTATCAGCTCAATCAAATTATTTAGTCTGTCTGGGCCAGTGTTGTTATCTATAAAATTGGAGTTCCTACCTCAAAGGGCAGTTAGGACAATTAGATGAGTTAATTCATTAAAAATGCTTAGAACAGTGCTTGCCTCATACAAGCACATAATATAATAATAATAATAATAAATAATAGCTGAATAAATATAGGTATTATTATTATTATGCAAAATCATCTTCTTGTCCACGAAAGTGTTTCTGTACTTACCAAAGTGCACCAACCCCTTCTACTGCTCCTGTGTGTAAGACTTAGCGGACTCCAGCACTTTGGAAGTAGGCCAAGAACGTCATTTAAATGCGCATATGCCGTTGTGTGGTCACGGGAGACGCAGACTTTCTCTGGGCTCCACAGCTGTGGCAAAGCGTTTGGTTGCATCTGTAGTGTGGGCACCTACTTGGCACTGCAGAAATGTAATATTTGGTCTGTTGGTTCCCGGACGAGCCAGGTACTTGCATTGGTAAAGATCCAAAATTGGATTGATTGTGTTTTACCTGGAATTGTCAAGGTTTGCAAGATGAGGCAGAGCTTGCAGTCTTCTAATACCGATTTCCGACGATCTAGGGACTCTGTTAGACATCTGCAGGTTGTAGAGAATATCCAGTGACTTCCATCAAAGAGATGAGGTCAACATGGCGACACACCGGGAGGGTCTGCTACAACTGCGCATTCATCCAACTTCTGCGTATCTACACTTCCTTCTGTCCAACCCAAATTGTTCACAGTGCAAGGATCAGTCCTGTTTTAATGGAGACCACCCTCCCTCACCCTGACTCTGGGAGTTTAGTGGAGAGAGGTCTGTAAATGCATGCGGGTCTCACAGGTCTGCCCAGGTGTAGCTGCTTGTGTATGTGTACCTCGGTCCCAAATCCAAGCTGTTACAATTTCGTGACACACCTACTGGCCACGGGAAGGGGCCAACAAGAACAACTGAAGTCAAAGACATTTTGTTTGATCTTTTCTTTAGTAGCTTGGTAAGAGGTAAGATAAGCCCATTCATATTTGGAGATTTCTCCAAGATTTCTGAGAGGCATTTTACCATTCAGAAGTTTTTTCTAAAATTATCTTCTTATCCTTTGCCTTTTGCATTTTTGGACCAAATATGGTAGTTTTTGAAATGGTAATAAGATAGCCATTTTTGACACATCTCTGACAAAAATCTTTTGTGATCTCTTGTTACCGCTTTGGCAGGTGGGATGTTGGGGGAGATACGGATGTGAATGACGTGGGTTTTGTTGAAACTGGAGTGACAGATGGTTGGTATTTAGGATTGTGAGTCTATTATCTGTCATCACTTCAGAAAGTAACAGAAATTTATTTCTCTGTCGTTTTTGTGCTGTGAGATTACTTTCCCTGGAAGTAAGTGTTTACACACAGCAAAACACTTAAGATCACCAGAAATTGAGCTGGGTTCCCAAGTCACCCCGCCAACTGCCTCTGTCGTCAGTAGAAATAAGGACAGAATGTCTCAGAGCTTTAGCCATGGAGCATTTTGATCCCAAGGAGGCCACCGCCATCAGTATCAAACGATCATTGCTTGTCCCCGTGTCTGGATGGGCGTGTGGGCCACTCAGCGTCCCTTGCCGGGAGGGACAGCTGCCCTCTGGGGAGCTGAAATTGAGGGACCTGCTGTGATGTGCCTCTGTCATGCCTTCCCACATAAATCTGCCTTCTGAAAGCTATCTTTGCAAACCAGTGACACCCCTGATCTTGCCCTGTTTTAATGGGGAATGACGCATTATGGTTTTCTATTCCTTCCCACCCAGCTCTGTTTCTTTCTTTCTTTTTTTTTTTTAAACAGGCTAACCGGCCTCCTGCAAAGCTCAACCTATTAACCTGCCAAGTGAAGACCAACCCTGAGGAGAAAAAGTGCTTTGACCTTATTTCACGTAAGTGTGTTTGTCAGATGCTGCACCACAGAGAAATGGCGTTAAACTCTCTTCTAGGGCATCCATCCCATTTCAAACAGTGCCTTTTAAAGAATTGGTTTTCAAAGAGAAATGACTTTACTTCAAGTGACATATGTGCTTTCTCTTTCCACTCATAATTGTTCGCCTGCCGGTCCCTCCAGTTGAGACTTGACTTCGAGGACGGCCCTGCTCTCCTCGTGGGGTCTGTAAACCCAGATACGTCGCCTCAGCTCCCTGAGCCTCAGTTTTCCTAGTTGTAAGCAAGGAGGTTATACTAGATCAGTCCTCAAGCCTGAATCCCTTCACTTAACTAAAAAAAGGATGATTCTCTTGTCAGAGTTTCCCTAATTTGGGTGATGTTGGAAATGCTGCACAACTAAAGTGGTAAGGTCTTCAGCAGGGCCCTTGAAACTTTGGTTTTTGAAATTGGTTTGTCTTCCCCACCACAGAATTGGTCTTTCCCCTTCTGTTTGCTTTTCTTTTTTCCGGCATACACACAGGGATTACCACAGAACCGTCTATTGTGGTGAACGTTCAGCCAGCGTCCCCTAGGAAAAAAGAAAAGGACCAGTGAGAAATCCTAAAGAAAATAGGCTGCTGGCCTCTTGTTCTTGGCAATTTTTGGTGGCAGGGTTACAATTTAGGGGGAGAGAAGGGGCCAGCTCCTTTTTCAAAAGGCTTTCAAAAGGAAGTCCCTAGGGGTTTGGGCTCTAGAGTGAGATTGATAGAAGACTTGACCGTGTATTTCAGGAAGATGGGCGCTGTCTTATTTGCCTCAGTCTCCCTGAGCACGAGCTGGCTGCTTGTTACGATGTCTGTGGGACTGTATTTTTGAGGGCTAGAAAGTTACTTACTAGATAGTTTAATGCTCACAGCAAACTCGTGAGGTAATTTTACTGTTTTGGCTTCGCTGGGTGAGGTGAAGAGACGGAGGCTGGAGGGGGGGTTCCTCTTGAACCCCCATTTCCCTCTTCTGATGTGCGCTGTACTGAGCTACAGGAGAGTGTTGAGCACTGTGCTGTGGGGGAAGGATATTGTTTGTTCTGTTCTTCAGATTCTAGACTGATTTGTAAAATAAAAACTGACTTTATCCTCTTTCGAACCCTGTGTCCCAACTCAGTCTAGTGAGGCCCCCAAATTCATTTACCCTTCTCATCGAAGCTTGGTCTCAGATCCTTCCTTCATACAAGGTGGTGTGAATGTGGAGAACTGACTATAGTTTACAGTGTGATCACTACAGGGGTTATCTGCCTCTAGAGAACAATAAAAAGTTTTCGTTAAAGGGAAAAACCTTGATGGTATAATCTGATGTCAGCCAGTGGCTAGGTAACACTTGGAGGATTTTAGGCCTTGCCATTTTCTGAGGCAATAACCCATAATAAGCAGTATGTCACCCTTCAATAAGTGATTGACACTTAGTAGTTCGCTAAGCTCTCCTGAGTTCTGCACAGGTGGAGGTGGGTGCGAGCTCTTCCCTCAGCTCACCCGTCACCTCCGTCACCCCTTGTGGGAGCCCCAAGTAGACCTATGTAGAACCGTTTATTTCAGACTTGTGAACAACTCCACAGCGTTGCCAAACCTACACATTTTTAGCAACAGCTCAGGCACTGAGGAGGGTTGGTAGATGGTAAGTGTGCCTACCTACCTACCAAGCATGAATTGTTGTGTTCCTCAGACGTGTGGGAAGGTGGTCTGTGTGAGTCTGGTTTTGTGTGAACGCTCCAGCAGGCTGTCATTTGCCTAGATTCCATCAGTATCTTTGCTCTAGTACCTAATGCGAAATAAATATCTTCAGGCAAGGGTTTCCAGCCTCTGATACCCAGAAGGTTTACTGAGTCTGGTTTGAGGCGCTGTCATAAATTTGCCATAGTCCGTTGTCATCTTTGAAAAAAGCTCTCATCTCTTCTTCTTCCCACTGTCTTCCAGGGGGTAGAATGAATCCCAGTCCTATGAGTTTTTCTTCCTCAGCTAGTTTTCCAAGGGTGTTCCTCCCCCAGGTATTTACAGTGAAAATGCTTTGTCGCAGTGCTATGTGGGTTTGAGTTCCTACAGAGAAACTTGAAACTTCCCCCAGGAGTCGTCAAGGGAGGCACTGCAAGGTGCTGAAGCCTTGATTCGATGAGCGTCCTGAGAAGGTCAGGCTTGGGTTCGAGTCTGATTCTGCCTGACCAGGGAATGTGGTTGTTACCCTCTCTGACTCCTCCTCTTCCTACTGACCGGGCTAGTGGGACACTATCACCAAGATGCCTTTGAGCTCTTAAAACGTTTGGGTGTTTGGAGAAATAAAAGGCTGCACGATAGGCAGCGAGGATGATATTTCAGGTGTGGGTCTACCAGGCACCAGGAGCCGCTGCGCCCTCCTGACCCTTACCTTGTAAAGCCATCTTGGAATTGCTTAGAGAGCACAGAAGAATAACAGACAGACCACTGGCTTCACTTATTTTCCTGCAAGATCCCCCTTTGCCATTCTCTCCCCTAGGCAGGGATTCCTCACTCTGATCAAGCTATAAACAGGCCATGCTCTCAAGGAGGACATTTTCATGGCAAGGCCAGCCCTTCTCGGGTTGACCCCACCCTTTGCAAATTCAAGTCCTAAGCCATTATCCTTGAGTCACTCAGTAACCGTAGGCGTGTTGGAAGATGCAGGAGAATTCAGAGATGATCTAGGTCAGTCCTTTGAGTAGGATGGACCCACGGGGAGTTGGTAACTTCCCGGGTCCACACGACAGGTTCGTGGCCAATTGGGGCCAGAGCCTCAGGTGGAGAAGCAAGAATTCCTTGAGCCGAAGGAAGTGGGTTGCTCCCCCTTGCCTCTTTGATTTTCCTCCTGAGCTGTTCCTGGTCTGGCCATGAAGTGGCTCAGTGGTAGACACGTCTCAGGTACTACCTGCCATCGGCACAGCTTCCTGAGAACTCCGAGATCCCCTTAGTGTGGGATGTGGACCTGCCATCCACTCCCTGCTCCAGATGAGGCTGTGTTCATCAGGGAGAAGGTGGGAGCAGGGAGAGAGGCCTCGCTCCTCTCTTTCCAGCACGTGGTGGAAACTCCTCCCAACAGTTCAGCCTGGTGCAGTCACTAATACTTAGTTCACAAAATCAAGTTCATTTTTCTGATCTTGAAACAGGTCTCTTAAACTCTGTTCCTCTCCTCAGTAACAGGGTGGGGATGAGAGAGGGTGTATTTCCATTCCGCTGGGTGTCAGAGAGTAAAGGTGAGATGGTGTGGCAGGAAGCGTTTCAGACCAGGAATCAGAAAACCTGACTCGTCCACTGCTGGGTACGCTTGTTTTTTGCCACTTGACCTCTCTGGGCCTCCGTCTCCTCCCAGCCAACTTACTAAGAATTGTTCTAAGAACCAAAGTGCTTCCAGGAGTATAAAAACTACTATTGGAAGATGACGTATTAGCTCATCTTGAGGGGCACAGATGTTTATTATGTGTCCCCAAGAGCAGTCCCTGCCTGTCACTGCTCTGCCATCTGGAGAAGTTGGATCACCTCACTTTTTTTTCTTTGTTGTTTTTATATTTAATTTTTTGTTTTGTTTTGGGCTGATTGTGGAATTGAGAACTTCTGTATATCCCTCATCCAGCTCCCCCTAATGTCAACATCTTAGTACAGTTTTCCGATAGTACATATTACCTTTTGTATCTGTCATTGATGTACGACTATCAGTACCAGGGAATTGACATTGGGATGATGCTATTAGTGAGGAATCTTACTCAGATTTTACCAGTTTTCCACTAATGTCTGTTTCCTGTTTGAGGATTCTCTCCAGGATCCCACCTCGCAGTTAGTTGTTATTTTATCTGAGTCTCTTATGGTCTATGGCAGTTCTGTAGTCTCTCTGTGTCTTTTATGACCTTGATTCTTTTAAAAAAATTTTTTGCTGAGGCAGATTTGCCCTGAGCTAACATCTGTTCCCAATCTTCCTCTTGTTGTATGTGAGCTGCTGCAACAGCATGGCTACTGACAGACGAGTGGTGTAGGCCCCCACCTGGGAACCGAACCTGGGCCGCTGAAGCAGAGCATGCTGAACTTAACTGCTAGGCTACTGCGGCTGACCCCCATGATAACTTTTTGGAAGACTGTTGATCCATTTTTTGGTCAAGTGTCCCTCAATTTGGGTCTCTCTGATGCTTTCCCCCAATTGGACTGAGGTTATGTATTTTTGGCAAGACTGACACATCATGTGCCCCCTCCTCTCTCCTGTGCATACAGGGGGTCAGCGGTCTGGCAAAACCCTTGTAAACATTGCTGACGCCAGCTTTGTGTGAGCATAAGAGTTTGTGTTCCATCGTTAGCAGTTCCTCTTGATTTCGCTATATTTGTAATACAAGCACTCCCATAGCATTATGTTGCTAGAGTTTCTCCTAATAATCTTTTTCTAAGAAGGCCAGAAAACTGCTAAGATAACTCGCTTCAAAAAAGCTTTTACTATTCAGAGGTCTTTAACAATTACTTTTTGGGGGCCAACTCTGTAGCAAGTTACCAAAATGAAGCTTCTGAAAAGATAGTGATGGTTTTCACTGAATAGCTTCAGTTTTTGGAAGCTGTGCCTTTTTAGACTTGAATGGAAGAAGGGGCAGTTTCGTCAATTTGCATTACAAAGCCACAGTCTTGGAGCAAGCCGAGGCTGGTCTGTGAAGGAGGGGAGCGAGTGCTCAATTTTATACAAATCATTGATTTCCTAGCAGAGAGTCAAGGTTATTCCTGACATTAGTTGTAAACCACTTTCTTTTGGAATTGTGCATGGATTACTGTCTGGGCTCACAATTGATGAAACTCCTCTTGCTGCGCAGATGACAGGACGTACCACTTCCAAGCTGAAGACGAACAGGAATGTCACATGTAAGTTCTTTGTGGGTGGGACTCAGGCTGGGACTTAGCACTTGTCCTTAGGATTCAACACAGTGTCACTATTACTCTTCTAGATGGATGTCTGTGCTGCAAAACAGCAAAGAAGAAGCTTTAAACAATGCATTTAAGGGAGACGACAATACTGGAGAAAATAACATAGTCCAAGAACTGACCAAGGAGATCATCTCTGAAGTCCAGAGGATGACGGGCAATGACGTGTGTTGCGACTGCGGGGCGCCAGGTGACCCAACCCCCCCCCCCCCGAACTCTCTGACGTTTAAATCCCTTTCTGAGTCACAGAATCCAGTCATTGATTTTCCCTTTCACTTCCACCACAGAGTTCAGTGCCGCTCAGCCTGAGCTCATCCCATGCCGTCACACAAATGCTTGCTGAGCTGTGTGCAGACTGTGTGGGGGGAAGGGTGGGAAGATGGCTCCTCTGGCCCTCAGAACAGGACCTCAGGAAGATGGCCTGATAGAGCTGAAAAGATTTAAATGCTTGCTGAGAAATGAAAACTGAAGCACAGGCCGAGGTGAAATCAGGGTCATCTGCTCTTTGTATTGGCTCCAGAGGCTGTGTCTGGGTGGCTTTTCCTGGGATTTACTCCATCCTCCCTTTGTACTGCTTGGTGGAACTTCTGTAGTAACTTGAAGCCCCTGTCTAGTCTGTGACCCAGGAAGAGCCGCTCACTTTGTCAGGTACCAGTTTTCCTCTATGGAAAATGAACAAACAGGTCAGGATTATTTCCAGGCCTGCTAGCTATCACATTCTATAAAATGAGATGTTTATTTCCACATTTTGATAAAGCTTGTGAGGGACTTCATCTCTAATGGACAGAGCGTATCGCTGCAGATTTTAACAACTAGTGATTTCAGAGTGTGAGGAGCTGACAGTCTTCTAATTAAGATGGAAAGGTGTTGGGGCAAGGGAGCTACAGAAGAGTGTTTTCTGAGTATTCGTAACGTGAGAGAGATCGTGGCTTGGCTAGAATTGTCAGTTACCTTTTCATTCCTCTAATTCTCTGACAATTTTTATTGAAAACAAACACAGCAAAAATAGAGTGGATAGTTGAGAAGTTCCATGAGGTTCCTGTTACCCTGAGGGCTGTGTTTGGGGGTAACTGGAGGAATTATCTCATGGGCGTCTTGACCCATTTTGGCAGCATCTTTTAAGATCTTTTTGGATCTTACCTTTTAGGGATTGATAAGTAGTGAATCGTGCTTTTTCTTAAGAAAAGATAAGGGTAGTATAGTACTTAGACTTTTAAAACATTTTTATAAAGAAATCAAAGCTATGTACGTTTTTTTAAATGCTAAGACAATATGGGTGTTGTAAAAACTTGATGTAAAGTAGTCTAAAATGTACACCTGTCCCTACCAAAAGCATGGTGCCGTCAATACCATAGAACAGATCTAGTGACGTGAACACACAAATGCCGGGAAGTGTTTCTTAGCATGGATAAAATTTTTTAACGTGAACTTTTTTTTAATTAAGATTATGATATTTAACAACTTTGTGAAATTTCAGTTGTACATTATTGTTAGTCATGTTGTAAGTACACCACTTCACCCTTTGTGCCCTCCCCCCACCTCCCTTTTCCCCTGGTAACCACCCATCAGTTCTCTGTCTATATGTTTAACATGAACTTTTTAAGAATAACTTCACAATTGTCTAGTGACCAAGGTTGCGATATTTACCTGATGTGAGTTTCTAAGGGCAACAAGCAATTCTAAAGAGAATTGTACTTATGGGCCGTGATAATGGCCATTTTATTTTGAATGCCCCATTTTCAGTAAATTCAGCATTCATCTGTCAGGCATTTCTTGAGTACCTGCTATGTGCCAAGCACATAGAAAGATATGTGCCAAGGCATAGTAGGATGCTTCAGTGAATAAGTAAACATGATTTGAAGAGAAACTCGGTGGCTGGTGCAAGCATGGGTTTGAGCCCAGATAAAGGCAAGACTGTGGTCTGGCTCTGCATCCACCTGCAGCCTCGAGCAAGGCCCTTCTCCTTTCTGAGCATTGTGAAGACACCTGCCCTGTTCACCTCCTGGGTCTCTTGTATGCAGTAAATGAGGTGTTATGAAAGGATCTGTAATTTCTGAAGCTCTCACAATGTGAGCTGTCATTGCTGCTCCCGAAGTACTGAACACAGCATGGCATCAGCACACAGTATGTGTTCTCTGTTGTCATTATTAGCATCTTTGTGAACCTGTAGACATGTATGTTTTAAGTCTGTTCCCCTATAGAACCAGACTTTGGTGGGCCTCAGTTTTCCTCTCCCTCCCCTTTACTAGTAAGACCAGGTTGGTGATGGGTGTGTCTGTATTCAGGATGGCCCTCCAGGGACCCATGGCCACTAGAGGGCACTGTGTCCTATTTATTCTTGTGCACATGGCACCTGTCACGTAATAAATGAATGGAAGGCTGGGGAGGTGGAGGGATAGGAAGAGGAGAGAGAACAGACATGTGCGTTTATGTGTATTGTGTGTAAACTAGTGGTAATCATGGATGAATGAAGGTTCTGGCTGCACCAGGTATCAAAAAAATGCTCGTGCTCCAAACTCCCTGGTTAGAAATTATGCAGGAATAAAGTTCTGACCCTGGCCTACTGGCTGCAAGCTCCAACTTTCCCTGTTCTCTTTGACAGATCCTACATGGCTTTCCACCAATCTGGGCATTCTGACCTGCATCGAGTGTTCTGGAATCCACCGAGAGCTGGGGGTTCACTACTCCAGGATGCAGTCCCTGACGTTAGATGTATTGGGAACATCTGAGCTGCTGGTAATTTTCAGATCCTTGATTTTGGAATGGAACTAAATGAGATGAAAGCTAAGTTTTTATTTTGGCCTTTAAATCCATTTTGGTTTCTTGAAACTCCACTGGGCTGGTGGTGTTGATGTTTGCCAGATGGATTTGGGCAATTAGAAGCTCTTTGGTAATCCCTCCTTCTCAGCTAACTAGTACTTCAGGGCACTTCTTGTTGCAAAACTTTATTTTTAAATGAATAAAGTGAAGTGAAACTCAAAAAGGAGCATTGAGACTAGAGTAGGATTCTGGAATAGGGTGGTGGTATGGTCTTGTTCACCCCATTCGTAGACAGATGCAGAACCTGAAGCCCAGGGACAGTAAAGGACTCATTCTCCCTGAGTCATCAGCTGATTTCTGCCACGTCTGGTCACTACCTGGCTCGAGCCTGAAGTGGACTTTTCTTCTGCCCTTACTGTCACTCTGTGGGAGAGATATTGGTCTTTGCTTTTACTGCCTTTGTTTCTAAAAAAGATCTTTCATTCTCGGTTCAGTGATAGCACATGAGCCATGCAGTATATATCGTTATTAGGAGGTTGAAGCATTTTCTGTGAAGTAACTAACTCTCAGAGTATTGAGTCTGTGGCCCCACTGAGGAACAGGGCACATCACACCGAGGTGGTACTTTGGGGCCACCTAAAATGTGAGCTTTTGTGGGCTGTTTTCAAAGTCCATGACTGCTGGTTAGAAAGCAGTGTTGGTAATTCTTTCTTGGGGTAGCCGGGCATTGGACAGTAAATATTAAGTGGATATTGATTGCCGTTGATTTTAGTGTCAAGAGCAGTAGTCTTGACAGAAAATCAATTGTTGTGGTCAATATACCTCTCAAGAGGCCGTAAATCTCATTGATGACTACTCTGGATCCAACGTGTGTGAACTTGTAATGCATTTTGAACTATCCTGTCAAATCCTTCCAGTCTTTCCGAGGAATTTCTTTATGGTCTTGAAAGACAGAGTTGGGAGAAACTAGAGTGGATTCTGGTAGCCCATTTAGTGATATCCCTGGTGACTTCAAGTTTAAAACTAAGCCACCCTCAGCGAGGCCTGAGCGGTGTGTTTTTGGTTACACACTGTGGTTATTGTTAACGTAGTGATGCACACAACCTGCCTGCGTGGTAGAGCTGTGTGTGCGCGCGTAGTAGTCTGCGTAACTGATGAGGGCGTAGATTTGAGATTCTCACAGTCTATTTTCAAAGAAACACAACTGCTTCTCACTGAGCACTGATAAACTATGGCATGTGCTATACTGCTGTACTAATTTTCTTAAAACACTGGGAAGCGTTGTGATTTATGGTGAAATAATAATTGCTTAGTTTATGCGAGGCACTTTGCAGAGCACTTTCTATGCATTAGCTCATTTGCCCCTCACTACAACCCTATGACCTTGGTATATTATCCCCATTTTACAAAGGGGGAACTGAGGCTTAGAATGTTTAAATATGCCCAAGGTTGTGTATGAAAGAGCCTGGTCTGGGGCGGTGGCCCCTTTAATGTGATTCCAGAGCTCACACCCTTAACCTTTGAGGAAGCTGGGATGTAAACTGGCCTTTGCGGTGGTCATCTTGCCCTGTGGCAAGATGTCACTGCTGTCCCTCCTCATCCCTGTTCCATTCCCCAACCCCAACAAACGTTTAACAGCCAACTCTCGGGGTAAAAAAAAAGCCCTGCTTTGCAGTCTCCCTATTCCCATGATATAGATACTCCCACCATGGCCAGTTTCAGGCTACCAGTGTGAATTACTGAGTGTGCAGTGGGAAAGAGATGTTTAACAGCACACCATTTATAGTAAGTTCACCATACAAATACAAGAGTCATAAGTAACTTCAAAAACATAGAGGGTAGTAAAATGTAGTAAAATAATTAGGAAGTGTTGAGTGTTGAGTATTTATTACTATTGTTTTTTTCTTCCCCAAAGCCCCAGTGCATAGTTGTATATCCTAGTTATAAGTCCTTCTAGTTCTTCTGTGTGGGACACTGCCACAGCATGGCCTGATGAGTCGTGTATAGGTCCGTGCACAGGATCCAAACCAGCAAACCCTGGGCCGCCAAAGCAGATCACGCAAATTTAACCACTTGGCCATGGGGCCAGCCCCTATTACTGTTTTTAATATAATTTATTTAATTATGATTTTATATGATGTAATTTTAATAATGGCCATGTGAGCATTTAATAATGGCTCTAGTGATCTGGTAGGAGCCTGACTCCAACACGTCTGTTACACCTGCTTAAATGTGTCTCAAAAATTTAACTGACGATGTTCATGAGCTTCTGTTGCCTACCAAAGAGGAAAACACCAAAGAAGGCTGAAAGGAAAACGTTTCCATTTTGATGAAAAGATGAGGTGGTTCTGATCCCTGGCTTAGATCTTGGTTTCTGTCTCCCAGAGCTTCTGTCTGTATATTCTCATAGGAGAGTAAAGTTTGGCCAACTCGCAACCATTATGGAGATATCAGGCAGAGCCCTCCCAGTCAGCGTCTGCAGATCTTTCAATGTCTGGTCTCTGCTGTAGTTTTCAAGTCTCCCTATCTAAGTCTTTTCCTGGGCGGTTATCAGAAAAACAAAGGGCAGGAGGCCATGAATCATGTGGATTTATTTCCACCCTCTGCTTGTCCCTGAACTCTGCCTGTCTGGTTGTTTACAGGAGGCAGACATCCATCTCCCTACTTCTCAACCCCACCCCATTACTGTGTGCCAGGGCTGCGGGTATGACATTGTGTCCCAAACCCTTATTCCTCAGCCATTAAGTTAGGCAACAGATGGAGAGTACGTGTCAGGTGTGAGTATTCATTTGTAAAGCATAGGAATTTCAGACCTTTTCAAAGCACCTAGTTATTTTATTTTGCTTAGACAGATGCCTGAACAAAGGATTTTCTGAAGGCTTGATACGCGCACACACACACACACACACACACACCCTCCCCCACTTTCTTTCTCTCCCTCTCTCTGTGCGTGTGTATTTAGAATTATGTCTGGCATGTAGTAAAAACTGTAAAATATTAGCTATCATTATTATCTCCTCCTCCAAGATGACTTTAACAAAATCCTTTCAGAAGAATGATCCATGTGTCCTAATGTGTGAATCCACAGGAAAGTTCACTCTGATTGTCTGCTCCATTTATGAACCTTTCAGATTCATAGGGCAGTGATGTCAGCGTCTTTGGCTGATTTGTTCATTATCGTATGTTTTCTTGTGCAGCAAATGTTAATTAGACTCTTAGTACCCTATTAAAGAAGTAAGAGGGTGAACTGGAAAGTAACTTTCCAGCATCTCTGTGGGTGCAGCCTGGACAAAGGTGTTTTACAGGAGTAGTGTTTCTCTGTCTTCAGGTAGGTCAGTAATGGAGCCCCCATCTCAGGGTGATGTGCTGTGACAGGAAAGGGATTTTTAAATGACAGAGACAGCAGATCCATGAGTAGGAATTTTCATTCTCTGGCTGGCATTGTGTTCCTAAATAAACAGAAGCTCACCCCATAAAATGTCACTGCTGTCCTCCCATATGGTCTCACCATATTCCTCATGATAAAAGTCTTTTGCTTAATTCTGTAAATCATTTTCTGGCCTCGAGTTTGCAAACACTCTCCCTGGATGATGTGCTGTGGCACTTTGACCATTTCTTTTTAAATTTGTTTTTCTTTCAAAGCATGCTTGATTTCCATGTTAATTGACTGGGTTTCAGCCGCATTCGTGAAGGTGGCTGGTTAGTAGTAATCTTTCTTCTCTTTACCTGCTTTTAGACACCCTTATTCCTCAGCGGAAAGAAGCTGGGGTCACTGAAGTATTAATTAGATTAGTCCTGGGCAGTCGCGCCACCTTCACTATGTTAGCATGCACCAGCTTAATATTTTCAATTTTAAAGCAATCTGCTTTCAGAAAACCTCCTGCTAAGCATAGATTTTTTATGTATTAAAGGTGTGCCGTGCTCTGTAAGCCTTCCACCCTTCTGGGATCTGAGGGGGCCCAATAAAGAACAAACCATTTCCCTACACAAATTTGGAGCTGATTGAGAGTTCAAAAGTCTGGTTTGTTATTGGAAGAAGCTGAATTGGTTGACACATGTGGTGGTTCACCCGTGTGGTGACAGTGTGCCAGCCTGCCGAGTGCTCGCCCCCCGGGCACGGGCAGCAGGAGCAGACTGACCCTAGTGCTGTGTCCTGTAGGCACCTATTTTTCTCCTGAGCTCCACAGTCAGGGAAATGGTTTCCCTCACATGCCCACTCCTCTCTTAGGGGTGTGTAAATTCGGAGAAGAATGTCACAGTAATTGATGTCCCTCTACCTGGAAACCTGAAAATACGGGACAGGAGATTTCCCCCATCCTCACTCCAGACTCTAAAAGCAATTTCTAGAGAAAATCGAAGGCCTCTTTCTGGCTCAGAGGACCCTGCACAGGGTGCTGCTAAGGGTCTCAGAAACGTGCAGTTCCTGGCCCCTGTCCTCGGGCTTCCATGCAGCGAGGGGTTGCATGCTGAGTGAGGGTGCTCAGAGGTCGTCTTGACCAGGTCACTGCTCTGCTGCCGCCCCTGACCCTCCGTTCTCGTGGTGCTCAGTGCACACCTCTTTTCCAGCCTCATCACGGTGCGTTTCTTTTCCTTTTTTTGTTTTTTTTTAAGATTGGCACCTGAGCTAACTTTTGTTGCCAACTTTTTCTTCTCCGCAAAGCCTCCCAGTACATAGTTGTATATTCTAGTTGTGGATCCCTCTAGTTGTGGATCCCTCTAGTTGTGGCATGTGGGACGCCACCTCAGCACGGCCTGACGAGCACTGCCATGTCCGTGCCCAAGATCCGAACCTGTGAAACCCTGGGCCACCGAAGTGGAGTGCGTGAACTTAACCACTCGGCCACGGGGACAGCCCTTATTTCTTTTCTTTTTAATTATCCTCTGTCTCGCGAGACTGACCTCCCTTTGAGCAGCATCATTTCTCATGCCCAGGGCCCAGCACACTTGCAGGCTCAGCGTGCATGTGTGGACCCACCTGGGGCTGGGGTTCCCTTCTCTGAGTGGTGCAGTACCTAAGTACCCTGACCCTCCTCCATCTGACCTGGCCTTGCGTCTGCCTTGGCGCAGCCCTGAGTCCTGGGTGGTGGTCTCTGTGTGGGGGCTGCTTAGCATCAGCCTTCCTGCTTCCTGGGCTCCTGCCCTCTTGGCCTGCTGGGGCCCCCATTTTCTTCACATGACCCTGCAGCCTCCATCTGCAGTTGCTTTGCTTTTGTTGATGATTCCAGAGGGGTTCTCTGCAGGCTGAAAGATTCACTGGAACTTGGCAAAACTGTGAGGTGGTGCGTTTCTCTGTGTTGGACGAGTGTGACGCATGGATGTGGTGGCTCCCTGGACCAGCTGTCCCCTAGTAAACCAGCCAAGTCCAAGCAGAAGGGAAGCAGCTTTCTGATTTCCCAGGGAATTCTCCTCCTCTCGTTCTCTCCCGTCTGCTTACCACAGACCAGGAGGCATCAGGGCCCCTCGCTCACAGAGGGGGAGCTGTGGCTTGTTCTGTCACTCACCTTCTAAAAACGGTTGTGCTTGGCTAGGTGACAGTGTCCATGATATTGAAAGAAATCCGAAGAAATCCTTAGCTGGCATTGGCTCCACAGTACATCAGCCCCTGTCACCTGATGCGGTGTACCACCCTGACCATCAGCCTTGTCTCTAGGGAAACTGCAGTGGGGCACCTAGGGTTTTGCCACCTGACATTGGCTTGAGGCCACCGGGCCAGGACTGAGGACTGAGACAGAGTAGGTTAGTGCTTGGTGCTTTGGGCCAGCTAGGAAGCTTTGTTCATTTGTCAAGGACAAGGTAAAATCAGGAAAGCTCATCGCCCGATTATTAAGCTGTCCCCCATGTTTCTTTCATCCTTTGGCATCCCTCACGATACCCTTTCACTATTTTACGTTACTTGCCACCAGGAAGTCCGACCTTCTCTAACCCAGATCCCTGTGGTGGTTCCTTCAGCCACTTCCCCCTGGAGAGAGGAGAGGCCATTCAGGCAGCAGCCTTGTCTCTCAGGACATCCCCGTAAGCCTTTGTCCGAGTAATTCATTGAGAGTTAATATCAGAACTGTCGCTTCTCCCCATTGCATCGTTTCCAATGTGGAAATGAAGTATCTGTTCTCTCAAAGCACAGTGCGAGGTGCTCCCCTTCGGTTTTCTTTGTCTCATTAAACACGGAAGAATCGGATCTGGAAACCGGTCTGTTGGGTGCTGAGCCGAGGGCTGGGAGTGAGGAGTGAATCCCTGCTCCTGAGCGACTCCCAGTGCGTCCGTGTTCATGCCTCCGTTCAGAAGGATGCCAGCTGCCGTACTGTCAGGGTAGCCTGGGTGAGACAAACTGTGACATTTATCTCAGTATTTGCTGCCTGGTGTTCAGTAAGCATTAATTAAAATGTGTTAATTTTTAACAAGTCAGAAGGTTGATTGGCAAGTGAGGACCTCACATTGGAACAAATAGATTACATTTTTAGTGCTACAGTTTATTGAATGCTTTCACCTAAGTTGTCCCATTTTATCATGATTACAACCCAGTGAGGTGGATATTATCCCCATTTTACTGATAAAAAAATCGAACTGTAAACTGACTTGCCTGTGGTCACAAAGCCAGTAAATAGAACCAGGATTTGAACTAGAATCTTGGCTTCCCGGGTTGGGAGCCACCTCCTCACTGGCGTAAATAAAGGTTTCGAGGCCCATGGCAGTCGGAGCACAGGGTTTTTGTGGGGGTAGGTAAGGATGGATACTCACATTGGACCAAGTTACTGCTTCTCCCCGTCCGTCTGTCCAGGCATTCTATCTGGGGGATGTTTTATGAGGACGCTCCTCTGTAATAGGCCTGCTGCTGCTTCTCGTTTTATGGGTACCTTGGGGGTTTGGGTTTTGTCTGTCTTCATTAAAGGCAAACCACTTTATTGCTCTATTTCTTAGTGGCCGTTAAATAAATCATCAGATGTCTGAGTACTGTGAGGCAGTGGAATGTATTAATAATTGAGTACCCTGAAATAGGCTTTTGTTTTTGCAGCTTGCCAAGAATATTGGGAATGCAGGCTTTAATGAGATCATGGAGTGTTGCCTTCCAGCTGAGGACTCGGTCAAACCCAGCCCAGGCAGCGACATGTAAGTATGGGACTGGCCATTCCTGCTTCCAAGGTTGGTGGTGTTAACCTGAGCCCCGAGAGGCAGGGGATGACGAGTTTGGGGTATGTCAGTTGTTGCTTCTTTAGGGAATACGTCAGCCTAAGTTGTTTTCTTCTTAAGTCACTTTAACCTTTTTGGGTTTCCAAATGGAAATTTGGTGTGGCTGTTTTTCTTAGGAAAAGGCCACAGGAAAGCCCATTAGCCGACACTGTGTATGTGAGGGCGGTGTGGGGAGTGTCGCCCTCTGCTGGTGGTGTGTGGGGTGCACCCTTGCCTCTCTGCCTCTGCCTCTGCCGTTGACCCTCTGTCACTCTCCCACCTTAGTTCTTTCCGCATAAATTCTGAGCCACTGGGAGGGTTAGTTGTCATAGATACATCATTATGTATCATTCTCTTTCCCACTGTCCTTGCAAATGTGGAGTGTGTTGTTTCCTTCAAAAAAATTTTTTTGTTTTCATTTTACTGTTGACACAAAACCTGATTGAGAAGCTTTTGTGCCTCATCATGCATCCAGCTGGCCCACTGAGGCAGAGCTTGCTACAGGGGGTTTTCCTGCCAATCTTACCAAACAAAGCATAAATCACCAGGTCACACTGGGCCTTCAGAGAGGTGGGTGGGAGACCAACTGGTCAGGGCAGTGCCTGGCTGCCCACTTTCGACTTCAGCCCTGGTGGGCGGCCGGTCTGCCTGCAGGAGGGCTGGGAGTGGTTTACCCACTAGAGTGTGACACAAAGTGAGCAGACAGAAGGAAGGGGAGAGAGAGGGGGTCCCAGGTCAGTTAAAAGAAACAGCACGTGCATTTGAGTGGTGAGTCTGGACCAAAGTGTTCTGGCAGGTGAGGGAAAGTGAGAAATGTGTGATGAGAGAGAATAGAAAAACTTCTTTACAGAGACAGCATTTTCTTTGGAATAAGCCTGAGATAGAATTGATGGTACCAGTTCTCCTAAAGGACACTGGGAACAGTGAACAATGGCTTTATGAGTGGTTTTACTCTTAAGTAGGTGGTAGTTTATGGGCCCTTTGCAGGAGCAGAGAATTTAGATTTTTCTAACCGTTTTGTGGGGGCATGTCTTTGGGAAGACGAAGTTGCAGGCCTGTGTTCTTTTGCTCGGGTAAGGTAACTCAATACAGGAAGGGAGCTTAGACAGCTAAAAGAACGACAGGCACCGTGTGGATTTGACACCCTCTCGGGTATCAGCTGTCTGAGGTGAGCCTTCGATTGGTGTTGATTAGAGTCGGTTCATGTTTGAGTCGTGTAGCGGATTTTTGTGGTGTAGCATTTCCTTGAGATTGGATAATGTGTGATTCTTCATACCAGGCATGAGGCTTACAGAGTTATTATCCTCTCTTGATGAAGATCTGAGTTCCAGATCTATATTCTCACCCAGACCCGGAGAGGCAGTATGGGACATAGAAATTCCAGTCCTTACCCGATCATGGGACCTGGGCAGGTTCATGAACCTCTCTGAGCTTTTTTCCTTTAAGATAACCAGGGAGACAGCACACCCACCTCACAGTCATTGGACGTCAGTGGGATGGTGAGTAGAGCGTGTGGTGCTTAGATGGTGTCAGCCACTCTGCTTAGTCACTGTGGGTGTGGGCAGCAGAGGCAACATAAGTGCCATGCACCGATTCCACATCCCCTGAAAAATTCGGGTCCTCTCAAGTTAGGTTTTGGTTGGAGAGTTACAGGGGAAACTGACTCTTCCTGGGATAGCTAGAAGATCCGGTTTAGTAAAGGAGGTTTTTTTGGTCCAGAATGACATGTTTGTTTACTGTTTAATTGACACCTGCTCTCACAGTGAAGGTACCAGTCTCCTGAGAAGCTGTAATACTGATCAATTTTGAACACAGCATATGATAAATAATTTCTTCCAAGTACCAGCGGTGCTTTATAAGAGTAGAGAATTAGTTTATTTTGGGGCTAGATGATTCTAAAAAGATGAATACTGTCTGCTTGGAATCCTTTAATATAAATGTTCTCTCTGTATTGAGACCCATCCCCACCAAACGTGGCACAAATGAAAAGGAAGTTTATACTCCTTTCTTTTTTTTCAAAATGAGGGCCAGTGATCAATGCAATGGCAAAATGCCACCTACTGTCATACCTCCTTAGTTGAAATTAATTGCTGGTCTCTCTGTGCTTCTGTAGCATTTGGCTCTATTTTAAAGCATTTCATCCCATTTTATATTTATACCTACGTATTTACATGTATTTTTTTGATAAATTGCTTCTTACTCATTTTTGAATTTCCCACCACAATATGTTGCTTATGATGGGAAATACATATTTAATAAGTCAACAATTCAAGATAAAATCCCAGCTCTGTGCCTACTTAAATAAGCTAATATTTGACTTCCTGATGAAAAGGAATGTACTTTTCTGGCTTTATCTCGGAACAACACACCATCTACAGATTAAATCTGTTGAAAGGGAAGCCAAAGACCCTCTGGTGGCCTGTGAATCCCCAGATGGATTCTGGAGGTGTTGGGAAATATAAATAGGTGGGAAGGGGGAAGCAGCCAGATTGTGTCTGCTTACAGAGGCCAGAGCTGTTTCTCTTCTATGACTTGGGACCCTTCAACATGCCCTCTCCTTCAGAAGTACAAGAAGCCCCACCTTCTGAACACATGCCAAATGTATCCTTATATTAAGTTCATTGCTTTTCTCTAGAATCCTGCGCCTTTTAAAATAAAGGGTGGGGCTTACACTGGCAGTAAATGTCCCTCATGAAGCCGTGGGGCACGGTGTTACGTAAAACAGATCTGTGCTCTGTGCCCATGCATGTTAAGGACAACCTTCAGGGGACCCAAAGCCGTGTACAGATGAACAATACATTGAAAAGATAAACTGGATCCTTTACTTATCTCTAGCTCCTTCCTGGGGACGTCACAGTGATGATTGTCCCACAGTGATTGTGGAAACTGCCTAAAACTTGGTAGCTGTCTAGTCCGGTCACCCATCGTGAGACCTGTACAGTTTAAATCATTAGACAGGTTGTCAGGCGTCGTCAAGCCACATAGTCACTGAGCAGTTCCCTGAGCATCACGCTATGGGAGGCGGTCCTGCGAGGAGAACCTAGACCAGTAACATGGGGTCTGCCCTCAGGGAGCTTGCCAGCTATTTGAGGGAACAAAATTTAATGTCACCTTGATGGACTTCAGTTTACTTCTCTGTAAGGTAGAGATAGAAAAAAGTTCATAGCATTGTCGTGAGGATCAAATGAGACAGCTTATCTCAACTCGACTTGTAAGCCCACAGGAGCTGTACCTGTATGAGGGAGTGCGTGGAAAAAGTCTATCATCGCAGTTCATGCAGAGTCTGTGTTCTATAAACACCCGGGCGGTGGATTTATTCGGTAAGGTAGTCAGTAGTGGTGTTTCTTTCTGGGGGCTTGGAGTTGACCTGCCCACTCCTGAACCCTGTGCACTTCTGCCAGGACTCCCATGATGTTGACGTAAGGGGCTTGGTGACTGACCAGCAGTCAAAGCAGACGCCGGAGGCATGGCCTTGGTGGCAGGGTGGAACAAGAAGTGTCAGGGCTGAAAGGAGCTGGCCAGGTTCCCCTTGTCCTGGGCCACTGTTCGCCCCTCCTCGTTCCGCGCCATTACAGTAATTATAGCTGGTGTTTCCAGAACGTGGTGCTCAGTGCTTAAGTGTGCTACCTCATTTAATCCTGCCACAGCTTTGTGAGTGGGTGTTGTCATGATAAGGAGGCCAGTGCTCACAGAGGTCGAGTAGCTGGCCCAAAGTCGCCCAGATGGGACTTGTGGAGCCATCTGACCGAGGGTCCAGGCTCTGAATGGCCCTGTACCCTCTCAGAGCCGACCACCAGCCCGTGGGGGATTCAGGACCTTCCTTTTCATTCAGCCTGCCCTCCCCTGCCCGAACATTAGAAATTTCAGTGCATTTCACACTTTCCAGAAAGCGTGGGCAAGAGAAACCAAGGGGATCAATCCTATCGTGTCACTCTCCCTACATCTCTGGTAGGTCTATTGGCTAAAATTAAGTTCACACTCAACCCTCTGTCCCCTCACACCCCCCTTGCCCTGGGCAACTGCTGATCTACTTTCTGTCTCTACAGATTTGCCTGTTGCAGACATTTCCTATTAATGGAATCATACAATCTGTGGCCTTTTGTATCTGGCTTCTTTTCACTGAGCATAACGTTTTCAAGGTTCATCCACGTTGTAGCATGAATCTGTATTTCATCCCCTTTTATGGCTGAATAATACTCCATTGTATGGATAGACTACATTGCTTATCCAGTCATCAGCTGACGGGTATTAGGGGTTGTTCCTTGTCGTTTCTGATTTGATCGTCAAAGATAATTTAGCATTTACTGTGTCTCTCAAAAATCTTGCTTATGTTTTTTATTGCTGCTGCTGCTGTTTAGGACCTTGGAGTAAAATGCTGAGAGGCGTCTTGACCAGGAGCTACTATTTTTCTTGCTTTCTTTTAAGTCCATCAGCACTATTTAAGGTCCTAAGGAGCTACCGTGTTCTCAGCAGATATGTCAACTCATGTACTTCTCACAGTTCCATGAGGATGTCTTGTTCTCATTTTCACAAATAAGACTACTTGAGGCCTAAAGAGATGAAATGCTTGTCTGATGCATCAGTCTGTAGTGGGGGTAGGACTTGAACCAGGCCAGTCTCTGGCTGCCCTGGAGCTGCTGCCCCTCCATGCTTCCTGGAGAGGAGGGGGCGTCTGTAAACACAGTGTCATGGGAAGGCTGGAAAATAGACCATGGGGAAGATTGACATTTGTTTTGGTTCATCAGATGTGTTGTGAGTCCCTTTTCTGCCAGGCATGGTACCCATGAAAGAGAAGATGTAGACTTCCTCCAGCCCCACTGGGCAGGCGGGCAGGTAGGCCAATAGAGAGAGCGTTGTGACAGAGGTCAGGTCAGGAGGTCTGGAGGTGGCCCATGAAGGATGTTGAAGGCATGTGGATTACCTAGGAGAGAAGGTGGAGAGGGATCTGGGTGAGCAGAGGCAGGGAGATACGCACAAGGTGGTGAGGGAAATGGCTGGGTGAGGCTGGAGCACAGAGCTTCAGGAGGCCAAGTGGAGAGACGAGGCCAGAGCGGCAGGGGCTGAGTGAGGCGTGCACCTGGCCCTGGGAACCTGGGTGAGGCCCCGGGACTCCTGCTCTGGACCTTGCTGCCTCTTGTGTCGGAAACTAGAGGAGTTCACGGCTTACTGAAAGTGCCCGAGGCCCAGCAGTGAATGCGGGAGCTGCAGTGGAGCCACAAGGCGCTGCTTCCCCACCATGTTTTCCTGCCGGTGCTTCCTACAAGGAGGGTGGGGGCAGGAGTTTTTAAAAGTTGTTGCAGATGAATGGATGTTGGCTATATTTGAATAGAGGCCCTTAATCATTTACAAGGCAATTATGTGTGATTTCAGGAATGCAAGAAAGGACTATATCACTGCCAAGTACATTGAGAGGAAATATGCAAGGAAAAAACACGCGGATAACACGGCAAAACTCCACAGCCTTTGTGAGGCCGTCAAAACAAGAGATATTTTTGGATTACTCCAAGCATACGCTGATGGTGTGGATCTTACGGAAAAAATCCCACTGGCCAATGGACATGTAAGAGTGTGGCTTGCTACTTTTAAAAAAAGAAAAGAAAGAGGGGGAAAAAGTGGCAAAGCAATGTAATCAGAAATGCTGACATGTAACTCTGAAAGGATACAGCGCTGAGTTCTGGGGGAAGAAATTGGTGGTTTATTCTTAAACCAGAAATGTAATGCTGGCCCTGGAAAGAAAGCCCACCCGGGTGAGGGAGCATCTTCCCAGAGGCCCTGGCACTTGAGAGAAGCACTGTTGTCTGTGAGCAGCCGTGAACGGCGTTAGCGCCTCCTGGGCACGCCGGGAGCTGGCAGCCAGGCCTCAGCAGCAGCTCCCGAGGCCACGTGGGGAGGGGAGCTCTGATGGCCTGGGGCACCGCTCCCCAAGCTCTCCTCTCTGAGGGAACACGAGTGGGAGAGACATCCCCCAATTTTCTGAGCGAACTTTGTCGAGAGTGTAGGGTCTCAAGTGGGATGGGGACTTGCTACCAGGATCCGGGCCACAGGAAACCACCAGTGTCACAGGTTGGTGTGTGTCCTAATTCTCTTCCATGCGTGTCCTTGTGGACACATGCTCACACCTCCTTGAAACCTCCTTACCCTCAGCATAAAGACACATGCAGCTGCGGGTCACCCCTCAGCAGCTGGGCACATTATATGGAGACTTACTGTTCAGTGGTTGAGGCTGAGAGAGAGAACTCAAGGGGGTCCAGGGCAGTGCTTTGCTCTGAGCTATGGCACAGCCAGAGGACAGGGGAGTGGCCCTGGCTGACCAAGCGAGCAGGGCGGGTAGAATGGGCAGTGCCCCTCTCAGCCCCATCTTCCCCATTCTGTGGATATTTCCTTCACCTCCAGCTCTCTCACCCACCCTCCTGCCTGAAACAACCCCCATTTGGTCTCTCCCTCTCCTGCCAAAACTTACTTTCAGAAAAGGCAGTGGTACTCATGGACCCCTAGTATGAATTAAAGACTGTCTGGATATTGGCATTGATAGCCTTATCTGTAAGTATAGAATGAAAAACTTTAACCCTGTTTGAAAAATATACATTTATATTTATTCAGGGATCAGGTATAAGAGGATTAAGGTACAGCAAGCCCAGGGAACCTTCCCATAGTTTTTGAACTGAGAGCCCTGCCTACAAGCAACCGCTCACGTCATTGACGCAGGGACAGAAAGATTGAGAGGACTTGAAAGGAAACCTCTGAGTTTCTCCTTATTTCCCATGGAGTAAGGAGGAGTATGCCCAGGCTCTACACGGTAGCTTCCCATGGGCAGAGTTTGCCATGGAGTTTAAAGGGACACTATATATCTTAATGATAAGTTTTTTAAAGAAATGATAAAAAAGGCTTTTGGAAGAGAGATTCACAATTTCACTCACGTTGGACACAAAATTGAATGCTCCCCTTGGAATTCTGGAATGTCTCTGTTTGGTCTTCAGGAGCCAGATGAAACAGCCCTGCATCTTGCAGTCAGATCCGTAGACCGGACTTCTCTTCACATTGTAGACTTTTTAGTTCAGAACAGGTAGGTGTTCTAAAATTAGGGGAGTGTTTCATTTTGTTCCATTATGTTTCTGAGGAAGGACTCAGGTGCTGCCTCATTGCTTCAGTTGTGTGGCCAAGACGGTGGAATTTTCCCAGGTCTAAACATGAATTGTGTGACAGGAAGAGTGCTGCCAGGTGTGGTGGGGGTTCCAGGGCAATCCCAGAGAGTCCTGGAGTGTGAGGAATGACAGCCCTCGTGGTATCTGCAAGATCCAGCTCCTAGTCTCTGGTGCTCAGGGAGACACCAAGTCGGTATGTCTGCTGAATTCCATGCCCCTGGAAAGCAGACTGTCTGTGGCCCCCACAACCTCCCTCTGTGGCCAGGGCCATCCCTGGGCTTGTCCTGTGAGTGGGTGTCCCACAAGACCCAGTGAGTGTGTCCCAAGCAGTGGGTGGAGGAGGAGGCACATGAAGACCCACTCGTTCGTCTCTGGTCTAAGCCAAGATTGTAAACCACAGTGCTGGGTTGTGGGCATTTTGTTTGGCTTGAAAAGTTTTTATGTTTAGTTAGAAGTTGCTTTTAGAGAGCACGTGGGTGTGCAGCACACCCAGCCCAGGAGCCCCGTTGCTGGGTGCTTTCTGTGACCTGCCTGGCAGCAGAAGGCCAGACTTGCAGACCCGTCGAGGTGTATCCTGACCCCTAATCATGGTTTGGGGGTGTGTACTGGAGGGGGAGGTGCTGGTTAAAAGCCACTGATAGTGCTCCAAATGGAAGGGGAAATTCCACAGTGCAAAGGCAAGGGGATATTTTGCATTTCTGCCTTTCCCTGCCATTCCTGGGGGAGGAGTGAAGAAATGGCCAGAGGTGGAGGAGCTTGGGGCTGGTCAGCTCATTCCACAGGAGCTGGGGGTTTGCTGCACTCACAGTGGAAGCCGCTCAGACGACCCTGCCCTCTGCTGGAGCCTGGAGGACCACCCAGCGCCTCAAGCGTAACGGGGGCACAGTGAACGTTTGATTAAAAGGCTGAACAACGCCACCTCCTTCAGTGTAAATTCTCCGTGGGCAGGAGAAGGAAAGGCCTAGTTCCTTCCAGCATGGAGGGAGGACAGCAGAAGGAGAGGAGAGATCAGAAAATGAGGCCCCTTTTTAGGTTGAAAGTGTAGCTGGTTCTGTCCTGATGGGAGCAGTGGGTATCACCTTCTGGTGGTCACTCTCCTGTACCCACTTGTCTGTCCAGGCAGCACAAAGTCCCACTGTCCCTCCTCCTCAGAGGGGGACAGTGAACCTGTGGCCACAGGTTCAGGGCTGGCTCCACCAGTAGGTTGCATGGAGTGTCCCCTGCTGAGGAGCACAGGTGCCTGTGGGATAAGCTGGCCTTGTTTTACGTTGGAAGACAGTCTCTGCACGATTCTCCCTTGGGCTGTTTGCAGGGCAGTCGGGAGTGAGCAGGCTCGGAGGAGCTTTGGGACTCTGCACTTTGGAAAAGTGGCTTTTCCCCTTTCTGGCAAGAGTGTCAATAATATGATGAAAACTCACCTCTGTCCTTCTGTGGGACAGGAAGGGCAAGGCACACAGGGTTCCTGATGCCCAGATGGGCACTGTGGCCTCTGGACACTGACAGAGAAGTGGGAGGGATGCTGGTGGTTCAGGGCTCCCCCGGGAGGTAGGATACAGCCCTCGGCCCCTGCTCAGCAGCAGCGCGGGTGCCTCGCTCCCTTTTTGGCCTCCTCTACCATCGTTGTCAGTTCCCTGATGGCCTTCAGGCTGCCTCATCCACACAAGTGGGGTGGCGCTGTGTCCCACCCACCTCATGGGGGGATGAGAGAAACCCCCACTCACTCTGATGGCTTGCCGCCTCCCCTGCACACGTGCCCTGGTCCCCTGCCCAGGCAGTCCCTGGTCCTCTGTCCTGTGACTCACTGTTCTTTGTCTCTCGGTCCTGTTCTCGGCCAGTGGGAACCTGGATAAACAGACAGGGAAAGGCAGCACGGCCCTGCACTACTGCTGCCTGACGGACAACGCTGAATGCCTCAAGCTCCTGCTGCGGGGGAAGGCGTCTATCGAGATCGGTGAGCAGGCGGTCCACACTGGCCTGCTGGCCTGTCCCCTGTCTGCGTTCCTACACTCCTCTTGGAAACAGTCCAGACACTGGGCTCTGTCGGAGCTGAGAAGTAAATCCTGCTCTCTGAAGAGAAGGGGCCTCTCCCTGCGCCTTCTGTAGGGCTGCTGCGGTCTTGTGTTGACCAGCAGTTTTCCTCGGTCTGTTACGTAGACTCTCCGTCATCCGCAGGCGTTTTGTGGGCTATGAGAGGCAGAGGATAGGCCCTCACTGATGCTGAGGTCAACTGGGACATGGTGTGAGGCTTCTTGCCCTCCTATTTATAACCCCCACCCAGGATCAGACTCAGCCCCTTCCTGGCTCTGGGTTCGAAGGTTTACTGGTGGGAGACACCATTTACTCCCCCTCCTTTCGTTGGAAGGGAACAGGAGGTGAATTTTAAAATAATAGTTTTACAAGTTCTAGTAATATTGTATTTCTTAGACCATGGATTCCTAAGCCTTCACTTAATATTTTTCACAAAGAAAAATGAAAATAATAATGGAAAGGAACTACCGAGTCTCCTCCATGAGGGACCCTTGGTCTTCTTGGCCCTCCCTCCCCATGGGACCCTGAGGTCCTGAGAGCCAGCAGGCACGGTCTAGCCAAGGGCAGCTGCTGTGACCGTGTTATGAGGAAGTGTTTCTGAAGAACTGCTGAACAGAGAGCAGAGAGAGTAGAAAGAAGGCCCTCACCTGCTGGGGAGCCGAGTTTCTTTTTTAAAAGTTAATAATCAAACCTCATTGACTGAGGCTTACGTAGAAGAAAATATAGCTTCAAATTTATGGACTGCTTAAAAGGAGGTGTAAAGTTCATTATGATCAGATGCCCGGAACTTAGACTAGCGATGCTTTTGGTTAGAGAATTATGGTGAACTGCCTTATTCAACGACTTACTGTTTGGATATTGATTTTCATTACTTGGCTACTTCAGCAGTTTTATTTTCATGCTTAGCTCCAACCTTGCCTTTTAAAATCTTACTGACGGTACACTGCTGCAGTTGTATGTGATTATTGAACAGATTCGCCCCAATTGGGTCAGACAAGCTGTGGCTTTCATTAGTTACATTCAGTTTAATTTAGTGCTGCTCCACTGTGTCTTTTTTTAAGTGCCTCTCAATCCCAGACCTTTGCTTGTTTTTGCCATGACACCTCCCTTTGTGGCCCTTCCTTTTAGCTAACGAGTCAGGAGAGACACCGCTGGACATCGCCAAGCGCCTCAGGCATGAGCACTGTGAGGAGCTGGTGAGTCTCCACCTGGCATGGATGGGCCAGGGCGTCCTTCCTGCCTGCCCTCCTTGAGCAGGGTTTTCTCTGAGCTCCCAGCATGGGTCCTGAGCAGATCCCCGTATCCAGATGGGGTGACTTGGAGAAAGGTATTGGGGAGTCTTTAGAGAGGAGGTGACCACCCATCCAAGTGTTGCTTGGAGCTCAAATCGGTATTTGCTGGTTGGATGTGTTGCTGGCAGCCCTGGCATCATCTGGGCGGGTGGAACAGCAGCGGGGGGGACCACCACAACGTTGGCTGTTCTCTGGAATCTGAGCTGTTAGCTAATCCCTTTGCAGCGGCCCACCAAAGCTGGCTTTCTTGTTTTGTTCCCCAACCCCAAATCATTTGGGTTGTTCTGCACCATCTCTTCCTGTCCTGTTAGGCAGTGTGGCCGGTGGACAGAGCCCACCAGGGTCAGGCAGACCTGGGCTTGCAGTGGGGCTCCCCTGCTGTGCCTTGGGAAAGTCACGCCAGCTCTCTGCTGTTTCCCTATTTGTACAGTGGAGTCAGCTGTACCAGTTTGCAAGGTGGTTGTGAGAATTATTGTTGAATGTAAAGCAATGAGCACTTAGTAAGTGCTCAATAAATAGAACTATTGATAGGAAATGCTGTAGAAGTGTAGGATAAGTAATAGGGACTCATCTAAGCACTTTATGTTCATTAACTCATTTAATCTTGATAACTACCTTATAACGGGGTTTCTACTGTTATCCTCATTTTACAGATGAGGAAACAGGCATAGAAAGATTAAGTAACTTGCCCAAGGTCACACAGCTACTATCTGGCTATGGGAAAGATTAAGCCCTGATGTGCTAAGACGCCCATTGTGTCTAATGAATTAACTTCTCTCCTGTGCATCTAGAATGGACCTAGCTGTCTTACCTTCCTTGAGATAATTGAGAAAATAGCCATTCACATCCTTTTCTGCAGGGCTTAATTCTCTCGTGCTGGTTGAGAAAGGCCCAGGTGACAGTTGTGGACACGTTCATTCTCAGATTGAGTTTGCCCCCAGGCGCAGTTGTCAGCACCGACAGGCTGACCATCATCCTTTAGATCACAGATACCCCTTGCCTGCGTACAGCACTTAACAGTTTACAAAGTACTAACTGGGAGTCACCAAGTTTGGGTTTCAAGGTCATCTGTGAATTGGGGGCGGGGTCTTAACCTGAGACCCAGAGATTTAAGTAGCTGGCCTGTACTGGAGCCTGGGTGCTCTCCCTCCCCAGCCAGCGCTCTCCTCCCCTCTGTGTGCTGCCTGCCTGCTGTCTCTGGCCGTCTTGGTGGCTGCCCGTGTCACAGGGCCGAGCGCCTGCACAGCAGCATTGACAGTCCTTTGTTCTTCTCAGCTCACCCAAGCCTTATCAGGAAGGTTTAACTCTCATGTGCATGTTGAATATGAATGGCGGTTGCTCCATGAAGACCTGGATGAAAGCGATGACGACATGGATGAGAAATTGCAGGTCTGTGCCGGGTGGTAAAATGTTAAGAGTTGTGATAAGCTTCATTCAGAGCATCGTGGGTTCTAGCCTGCAATTAGGGCAGAAAGCTGTTTTGTAGAGAAGGAAATAGAGTTTACTTTTTGCTTCCATTGATCTCCTCAGGTTTTTGGTTTTACCCTTCCCACAACCATCCCCTATCGCCCAGTTCCTACACACTTTAATTTAAAGGGCATTGATTGTGTAATCCTAGGCAGCTGTGCTCCCCTTTTGATATGAAGGAAAGAGATGAAGAAAAGTGATTCCAGTGGGTTTTAGAGGAAGCTCCCTTACTATGGGTTCAGGTTCCGCTACTATCACCTAGACAACCTTTCAGACCTTGAGTGACATCATTAAATGACCCTTGGAGCTCACTGGGTCCAGCTCTTCCCTTTAGCAGATGGGGTCAGTGAAGCCTCAAAAGAGAGGGTGTCTTGGCCACAGCAAAGCTGGTGTGCAGAGACCGACCTGGGGCCAGAATGAGGGCTCTTGCCTTCTAGTCCAGCTCCTTTCTCATGACTCACTGTCTTGCACACTTGGGGGGGACCCCTGAAGGTTGCCCCCTTGACATGGCTCAGAACTGAGAGTCACACTCACCCTGACTCCAAAGCCCACACTTGTTGCTGGTGTGGGAGTTGTTGGGGATGCCATGTCATGTTTGTTATCTTTGCTGTAGGACTTTAGTGTCCTGATGTGTATGGAAGATGTCTAACTAGATATATGTGGCATTTCTGAAACCTGTTAGACTGTCCTTATTTATGGAGCAGTTAAGATCTGTACTTACTGTTTCTTAGAATAAGAAGTTTCTTCTCTAAGTTAGCTATAAAATGGTATCAAAGTGAGAAGAGCAGGTGAATTTTATGCTTACCTACCTTAAAAAAAGTAGATTTGAAGCACTCACCCCAGAGCGAGTGCCTCTTCATCAAGCGCACATCGCATGCCTGTCCTGTGGGCAAGTGACACGGCAGGTGGCGTCATCCAGCACAGTCCAAGTGAAAGGCCAGCAGCGAGTGCCAACACTCACCCACCCACTCGCTATTTCCAGCAGAGAGTGGATGGCATGGTTAGTTCACACAGCCCTGGGCTTTGCTGGAATTTAAAAGTATGTGTGAAGAGCCACCAGCCCTCGAGCTCTGCACACCTGGGCTGGGTTTGAGCCTGGTTTTAGGCAGAGCCTCGACTGGGCAGGTGGTCCTGTGAGGGGACGAGGGGTGCGACAGCAGACACTGATACCTGCTAAGCACCTGGCACTGTGCTAGAGAAGCAGTGGAAGTTATACCTGTTTAACAGATGAGAAATAGGGTCAGTGAGGTTAATTGCTCAACGTCATAACTGTTATAACGAAGGCTGACATTTGAAATTATGAGTTAGCTCTGATTTACTCGAATCATGATTCCAGGCATGGTTCAAGTAGAGCAGGGCTCAGCAAACTATTAAAGGGCCTGATGGTAAATATTTTAGGCTGTGGCTCTAAAATATCACAGCTTTTCTTGCAACTACCCAGTTCTGCCAGGGTGGCTTGACAGCATGCAAACGACTGGGCATGGCTGCCTTCCAGTAAACTTGATTTACAAACAGCGGCCTGTGGCCATGGTCTGCCCCCAAGTTAGAAGAATATCAGGTGCTCCAGTTCTGTGGGACTGAATGCAGCTGGGCGCTCAGAGCAGCTCTACTGTTCTGTCATGTAAGAGCATGTTTATGAAGGGGAAGCAGAGTGAAATGCAGAGCTAGGCTGAGATAACTCTATAGTCCATATTTTAAATCTTCCACAGAATGGAGAATTGTAAATTGTAAGTCATGGCTTTTTTGTTGTGTGTTTCCATTAAGGGACATGATAAGAATGAGTTTCAAATCTTGTAGCTCTCATGCCATGGCTGAGAGCCAAAGTGCACCATGCCCAAGTAGAAGTGGTGTACACGAGGTTGTCACTAGGAGACTGAATGCTGTGACCAGGAGATCAGTGTGTCCGCGTTTCACACGCTCTGCCCACCACCCCTCTGCAGCCCAGTCCCAGTCGGCGAGAAGACCGGCCCATCAGCTTCTACCAGCTGGGGTCCAACCAGCTGCAGTCTAATGCTGCCTCTTTGGCCAGAGACGCCGCCAGCCTGGCCAAGGACAAGCAGAGGAGCTTTGCGCCCAGCATCTTGCAGAACGAGACATACGGAGCCATCCTGAGCGGCAGCCCACCGCCCACCCAGCCTGCAGCCCCCAGCACCGCCAGTGCACCCCCACTTCCCCCGCGGAACATTGCCAAAGGTACTGAGCTGTTGGTAGTCCCCGCCGATGCATGATGGGTGCGGTTTGGGGTTTTGCTTTGGGAAGTTCGTCATTGCTTTGCCCCCAACTAGGCGACATTTGGGCCAGCATCAGGATGGTTTTTTCATGTGGGTCTTTTGTTTTGCAGTTATGTTGTTTGCTTCCTAAAGGACCTCCCTCATTCTTAGGATGCCCAACCGTGGTAGAGTATCTTTGTTCTTGTTCTGGGCAGAGGTGTGGCAGCTGCATGTGTGGCATCAGGTGATGCAGGGGCTCCACCATGGTGGGCCTGAGGTGGACGGGTCAGCTCCCGACGCTGGCCTCAGGTGCTGGCCTGCAGACCTTCTTTCTGGCCCTTTTCTCTCTGCTTTTCTCCACTCACTACCCCTCCCTTTGCCTTCAGTCTTCTTTCCTTTTTTCCTCCCCTGCCTGCACTAGCCAGCTTGTGGCACCTGCAATTATTTCTTCTCTCTATGATCCCCTTGAAATGAAGGATAAAAAGATGCTAATCTGGGGAACAATGCTCAGCCTAACTGTAAAAACACAAAATAATCCCTGTGGGTCTTACCAGTGCCTGAAGTGCCAGAGCTTGGGACTCTTACCTCAATCGCTGTGTCACAACATAGCAACTTTGACTCCACAGGTGGTCTTTGTTGTTTTTATAAAAATGGCAACTCAAGCCCCCAAAAGTTAACTAGTTTGCTTAGCACTGAAGGCCAGCTGGCCATTATGCTCCGTTGAAGGCAGGTCTAGCAAGCTCTGGGCTGAGGCTGCCAGACATGGCCAGTGGCCTCCAGCAAGCTTCCCATGGGAGGGCAGGACAGGAGCCTCCGCAGATGTCCAGGCATCTGGGAGGTCACAAAAGTAAGTCCAAATTGCATTTGTGCAGTAGCTGCTCTCTGGGAGGGGTTGTGGGCGACTGCTGGTGGTGAGTGCCGTGAGGCCTGGGCTGAGGAGTGGGTACAGCAGCAGACCACCACGCTGAATCTATGCTCACACTGTGGCTTGGTCCCCCAACCCCTGCTGTCCTGGGTACTCACAGACCCTCTCACTCAAGGAGCCGAGAGAAGGCTGATGGGTCACTGAATCATACCCCCCTCAGGAGGAAACCCGCCCCAGAACCAGCCCACTCACCTCCCCCACAGAGCCCATCACATCCCAGATGCGTGCCTGCATCCCAGGTAATGTCCGCAGCTAGGCTTGAGGGAGAGGCCCCAGATCAAGGAAGGAAGCTTCAAAAGTCAGTCCCACAGCTGCTGCCTGCTCCCTGTCACCCTCACTGGGCTGGCCAGGCGGGTCAGGGCTGGTGAGGGCAGCAGTGGTAGTTGGGTCCTTGTGGGGGCATCTCATTGTCTTCTCCCATCCTCCTCCCGTCTCCTGTGAATGGGTGTTAATTTTGTAACGCTGGAGTTAAAATGATTTGCTCATTTCGACCCCATAGGTGGCTTTCACTGTGTGTGTCATGTGAGGAGAGAGTTTATTTTGCTCTGTTGGGTCATATGAAAGGAATGAGAAGCTCTTTATCTTTAGTTCTTGCTTTCCTAAAGTCTTGGAATGAGACAGTTTGGATTTTTCCTTCCCATTTCTTTTTGCCATTCCTGTGGTTGCTGCAATTCTTCCTTTGATGATGTAGATTGCACTTCATCCCTGCTGGTCTCCCCCACGGTCTCCCGTGTTTTCCATCTAGTCCACACTTGGTCCAGCATGGAGTCCCCACAGACACATAGCAGAGGGAGTTGTCGTTGTCATGCCCTGTCCTGGGGCAGACCTGGTCCCCGGCAGAAGTGCGAAGGCTCCCTCTGGGTCCTTGGGTCAGCCCTGTACAGTGTGGCCCATTTTTATCTTCAGCCCAAGCCCCTGTGTGGGCCATGAACAGCCTCAGACAGGGTCACCCTGTGCACCCGAGTTGATGCCCCTCAACAAGGAAGAGCCTGGAGCTTTTCAGGGCAGAGGAAGGACTGTGACCAAGACAGTGCCATCTCCCTGGTGTGTCACTTGAGCCCACTTGGTGTCATCTTTGCCGACCTCCAGCCAGAAATATGTCTGTGGGAGGTGGGAGAGAGTCCTTCACCTGATGTCTTTGATGTGCCCCCTTCTCTCCACCTGCTCTGTCTGAGAACAGGTGCTCCTGTGTGCAAGGCAGTGACCCCCACGGGCCCAGGGGGAGGACTTGACGGGTGAGGCCCAGATGTTCCATAGCCTGAGCACAATGCTCAGGACATGTCATTGTGGTTACTCATTTCTCTCTTCAAACAGTATTTATATGTGAGAAATAAAATCAGTAAGACTGAGAAAACCAGCTGGGAATTTTCCCAGAAGCATCATTGGTTTGGCATGTATCAGTATCTATCTTCCAGATACCAGAGGCAAGAGTTTTAAAAAATCGGCCTTCTATGTGTGGTCTTAATGCTACTCTAGAAGGGTCATATTTACCAATTTAAAAGGGAGAGGATCAATAATGCAGTGTTCTGTTTCTGTTTTTGTTCTGTGCTTGTGCGTGTGTGTGCATGCCTGCGTGTGCGTGTGCACGTGTGTGCATGTGTGTGTGCGCGTGTGTGCAGTTCAGACAGCCTCCTCAGCTAACGCCTTGTGGAAGACAAACTCTGTAAGTGTGGACGGTGTAAGCAGGCAGCGATCTTCGTCAGATCCGCCAGCTGTCCACCCACCGCTGCCCCCTCTTCGCGTGACATCTACCAGTACGTTTTTTCCTTTTTCCTTTCTTGCCAGTGGGCTTTGTAGATCTGGATGGCTGGGGGGCGCATTCGGCAGCCATGTGGGGAGAGGGCTGCCGAGCCGCACGCCCACCGGCAGACACTGCCTGGCTGGCGCTGTGTGGAGATCTATGGCTCTTCCACAGCCCCAACCCGAGGCCCTCCAGCCGCCTCCTTCCCAGCTGCAAACTCCTGTCTGTCCCGCACCCAGCCCCAGGGGGGCTCACTCACTCTCTCCCTCTGTCTTCCCAAGCATTTCAGCGACATTTCTTCCTTTCACACATTAGCCAGGGCTTCATTTCTTTTGGCCGTTTGGTGTTAATATTTGGGTGCAGTCCTTTGGATTATAATCTCACATAGGTTTTTTTCAGTGTCAACTTGTGGGTGAAAGTCCCAGAACCTAGGGGAGGGGCCAGGGGAAGAGAATTTTCTCCAGCCTGCAGAGCAGGAGTGTCTTTACTGGATCTATGAGGCGAGCCCTGGACACTGCCATGCCCTTCCTGCTCTTTGTCGCTGTGGAAGGGAGGCGCTCCGGCATCTCTGGGGGTGCTTGAGAGCATTGAGAGTTTTTCCCAGCCTTCCTAAACCTCACTTAAGATGAGAGAACACCCAGCCCCAGCTGCAGTCAGTGCCATATGTGTGTATGTTGGTAGCAGAGCAGGGAGCTGTGTCTGGGAGGGTCTTCCTGGGGGGTGGAGGTGGTGTGTACGGTGTCCAGCTCAGACATGTTCAGGTCAAACAACAAGGGAGCAGCCGGCAGGTCCTGAGGGTCACCCAGCACATCCAAGACACCCACTTTTCTGCCTCTCAGTCTCGTGTCCCTTGAGCTGTAGATTTGCCTACTAGAGTCTGCCTTTTGATTTTTCCTTTAAAGCAGAAAAAGGAAACAAGGATACAAATATAAAGAGAAAAGAAAGATCCCTTCTTGGTCGGCCAGCCCCTCGCGCTGCTGCCCCCTAACCCCGACTATCCTGGGAGAGAGGAGCTGCTAACTCCTTAGGTGTCAGCATCCCGTCCTGAGGCAGGTTGCTGCCTCAACGAGGACAACAGGATGAGAATGCTGGATGTTTAGGGAGAGCGCTGATGTTTGTCAGAGAAGGGGACGGGGGCAGGAGGCACGGGCCCCAGGCCCAGCCCCGCTTGCTGGCTCCATGACCCTTGGTGGGAGCACAACACCTCTCTAGCCTTAGCCTGCTCTCTGTAAAACACAGAGAAGAGGCAACTCTTCAGCCTGCCGCTCACAGATGTGGAGCCTCTGCAGTTAGTTCTTCACAGCCTTTCCTCAGATCGACCTGCTCGCAGCCTCATGAAATGGGTCGGGCCGGTGGGTCTGCTGAAGCAAAGAGAGAATTGGCCCCAAAGGCCCAGATGCCCAGGGCAGGACTAGCACCAGACCCTGCCCAGGCCTCAGCCTCCTGCTGCCGGTCCCCCAGGCGTCAGGGTGGAGAGCTCCACCTGAAAACCATGTTGGCCTCCCCACAGGAGGTTCTAGCAGAGAAAATTCTCACAGGCTCGTAGACACATTTTAACCCTAACTCGAGGCTGGGAAGGACTGCCCACCAAGACTGTTTTCAGAAAATCTGCAGCGAAAGTAGGTTTTGTCTTTAGGAAATAGCGATAGAAAAAAAGGAAGCCCTTATGGGGAGAGCCTCCGGTGAGAAGATGGGACTGTGGCTCCTGGCTTCTGATCCTCCGTATCTCTCTCTTCTGTTCTCTCTCCACAGATCCCCTGGCTCCCACGCCACCACCCCCAGTAGCAAAAACGCCCAGTGTGATCGAAGCCTTGAGCCAGCAGAGCAAGCCGCCCCCATCTGGGGGCCCACTGAGCAAAGCGCCCCTGCCCCTGCCGCCCCAGCCGCCCAGCCGCCCCCCTCAGAAGAGGCCTGCTCCTGGGTAACTGCCTCTCCGCCTCCCCTCAGGGCCAGCCTCATTGGCTGTTTTTCTTCTTGCATTGAAGGGGCCTCCAAGCAGCAACGACCCCGTTGCTTCACTTGCTGAGATTTCTGTGCGAGCATTTGAAATCTCCACCATGTTTCCACTACTGTCATGTTTGAGGTCAAGTGTTACATTCATCAGGTTTCAAGTGTCTTAATAATTTATCAAGAATTTTTAAACTGTAAAAATTTCATACAAATGTATATCTTCTACCCACTTAGTGAATTTAGATTTCTGTTTAGTACAGACGCTGGGATTCTGGGAGTTAAAGACCTCAAGGCACAGGGCCTGAGTTCTGTTTGTTGCTCACTCACAGGTTATCTTGAATACATGGACCCTCTGCAATGTGGGGCGTGTATTTCCTACAAACAAGGATGTGCTCCTACAGAAACACAACCACCCCCAAAATCAGGAAATTAACATGGATACATTACTACTTGTCAGTTCTCAGACCCCATTCAAGTTTCGCCACTTGTTCAAATAACATCCTTAATTGCAAAGGGATCCAGTTCATGGCTCTCAGTCTGGATCCTGATAGGAAATGGTTCCTTTTAGTGGAAATGATATTAAGATATTTGGAAGCCAAGATCTGGGTGCTGTGTGTGCTCATTGCTATTGGAGTGTCACCGCTCCCAGGCCCTCTGAGTGTTCAGAACTAGGGGTACACACACCCATGGATACATATGTATATATCCATGCATATATACACATCTAAACACAGTTAGCTCTATATTTCTGTCTTGATTGAAATCCGTGAGTTCACACTGTCTCCAGTTTTGATTGTTCTAGTAACAAACCATACCAAAACTTACTGACCTAAGACACAGCCATCGTGTTATGCTCATGTCCTGTGTCGGGAAGTTGGATCAGCACAGTGGGGATAGCATGTCTTTGCCTAACATCATCTGGGGCCTTAGCCGAAAAGACTCAGGCTGAGGATGGTACGACACAGAAAGTGCCTTATTAGCTAGAGGCTAATGTCCTCGGAGGCCTCTCCTTTCCACACATGCTGGCTGTCAGCTGGAACCCCAGCTGGGGCTGTTGGCTAGAATACTTACACATATGCGGCCTCTCCATGTGGCGAGGGCTTCCTCACATCATGGTGGCTAGGCCCAAGAACAAGTCCCAAGAGATATGCCTGGCCCTGGAAACTGGCAGGGCATCGCTTCTGCCTTATGCTACTGGGCAGTTAGTGGCAGAGCCCAGACTCAGTCGGGGGTGGGGTGGGGTGGGGGTGGTGCAGTGGCATGAGGTGGTCATAGTCTCCAGTGCTCAGGAAAGAATTTGGGGGCAATGTTTTAAAAGCATCTCAGGGTTCATTCTAATTTTCTCCCCATCTGTACCTGTTATTCCCTTGACTGATGGTGAGAAATCTGGCTCCCACATTGACTTTCTTGATCAGTACTCTTGTGAAACAAATCTCCCATCTCTGCCTCCACCTCCTGCTCTGTGCAGGAGCCTCCCCTGTCGCTGGGCAGGCAGATGCCTTCCCCGTCTCTCTCAGGCCTCCCCTCCATGGATGGGGTTTGGATTCCCCGGGGAGGGGGGGGTCTGTTTTCATCTGAGCCACCAGGTAGATAATATGGCCTTTCAGGGTATAGACTACATCCTTCAGGTCTGAGAGATTTCATGAATTCGTTTTAATGCCTTCTATTTTTTCTGTTCTCATTTTTAACATAGTTTTTACTATTCAGATGTCAAATCCCTTGGCCTTTCCTCTACATGTGTCATCTTCTCTCTTTTCTTAGCATAAGCTAACTGCTCTAGCAGCCTGCCCCTGAATCTCAGTGGTTTAATATGTAGAGGTTGACTCGCTGCCCACACGAAACTGAGTGTGTCCATATTCTTGCTTGTACAGCAGTCCGGTGAGTCGGAGACCCAGAGCCCTTCTACCTCTGACTCCACCATCTTTATCCCCTGGGCCCAGGATCACTTCTGAAGGGAGAGACCGGGAAGGTGTGCTAACCTCCGTAGCTGGAGGCACGCCGGAGGGAGGCTCCTGCTCCTTTGACCAGAGCCAGTCCCGCGGCCCCACCTAGAGGCCGGGGCTGGGAGTGCAGCCCCACCTAGGCAGCTGCTCCTGCGGCCGCTCCGCGCTGCGGAGGGGCCAGCTCTCTGCCGCCTTCGCGTTTCCATTTTTGCGTTGTTTGCTTGCTTTTTAAATTTACTTTCTGGGAGATTTTCTCAGTTTTCTAGTTCTCTTTTTTTCATTTCTGCTATCATTATAATGGTCAAGTTAATGGTATCCTATTTCATGGAATCATTTTCTCATTTCAGATTATTAATGATGGGTTTTGGGGTGTTTTTTTAATTTTAGCTTTCATTCTTCCGCATAAATTGTTTCTTCCATGTTCTTTTCTCTTCGTTTTGACGTCTGTTCTGTTAGAGGCTTTTCCCTGTGAATGTGGTGCTCCCTGCCTGTGAGTTGCTGGTTCAGGTGAGGCGTTAATGCTGATTGGCAGGCCGCGCCCTATTGCATGGAGCTGCCAGTGTGGGCTTCGCTGCGGAGTGATCTCGCTGGTCTGTTTTGTGGGGAACCCTGAATTTAGGCCGACCAACTCAGGTTCGTTAGAGATCGGTCTTCTAGTCTCTTGCCTGAAGGGAACAGGTTTTGTGGGAGTTGAATATAGAAATAGAGTTAAGCTTTTACTTAGGTATCTTAATACTCCCAACATCCACCAGTTGGCATCCACCAGTCCAGAGGCTCTCTGTTCTACCCTCTCCGAGCATAGAAGCTTCTGGGCTTCAGTGGGGTAAGGGGAGGCCAGTTGCTAGGCTATTCAGTGTTGGGGTGGAAATGCAGGATTCAGTAGCTCCTTAAGCAGATTTTGGTCAATCCTTGTGTTTATTGCCCTGCCTTATCCCGTACTCCCAGAGTTGAGTGGGAGGCCTCGAAAGCACAGCTGGGGTCTTCAGGAATTCCCTTGCTGTGCTTAGGGTTCCCCTTCCTCAGATGACCCAGGAGGGTTATGATTCATCCTTCCCTTCTCAGCTTCTAAAATTTTGTTTCCTTTTTGGTTCTCTTTGTTCTTTTTGGTTTCAAGTTTTTTTAAAAATCTTTTTCCCCCGGGAGAAAGTGGAAGTAAATGTATCTGCTGTTTTTAACAGAAGACTCTCAGAACATTATTAATGCTGCTTTACAAGCTCTCTCTCTAAAATGTAACGTGCACACCCTTGCCTTCCATCGTTAAGCAGCGTGTATGAAGTCTCATCGGTTCCTGAGTTGTGCTGTAAGGAATCTGCTCTCAACTTCACACCAAATGGCCACAGGCTGTGCCTTGCACCAGCTGCGTGTCTCTTCCTGTACACCTCGGGTTTGCTCTTTCTGAGCTGCTTTTCTTTAAGAGACCAAATCAGGTGCTGAAGTTCTAGATGAGCACCAGTCAGCGGCCAGCCATCATCAGGGACTCTGAGAACAGTGGGTGTTGGCTGCCATGGTCTTGGGCATGTTTTTCTAGTTGCTCTGAGTCTTTGCTGTTTCTCTGGTTCTCAGGAGAGTTCTTTCCAGGGTTGCTGGAAGAGTTTCCTCTCTAGTATAAGACTCACCTGGTTGTACCTGTTTCATGGAATCACTTTCTCTCATCTCAGTCTGGCCGAAAGGACAGGTGGGTGGAGGCAAAGCAGGTGATGGTAGAGTAACTCCAAGACAACTTTGGATGGATGGCATTGTGTTGTCACTGCCCAGTGAGTTCTGTGGGGATTTTTTGGTGAAGAAGATTGTGGCTGAGCTAACATCTGTGCCAATCTTCCTCTATTTTATGTGGGACGCCACCACAGCATGGCTTGATGAGCATTGCTAGATCCACGCCTGGATCTGAACCTGTGAACTCTGGGCTGAAGTGGAGGACATGAACTTAACCACTACACCACCAGGCCGGCCCCTCAGTGGGTTCTGTTTTTAAAGGAATTCATCGGTGTATCTTCTTTTAAAGGAAGTACCCCACTCTCCTAATTTTATCCTGGGTATAAATCTGGATTTTCACATCTGTTCTCTTAGAGCAGGAGTTGGCAAACTCCGCCCGCAGGCTAGATCCAGCCTGCTGCCTGTTTTTGTGTGGCCCACGACTAAGAATGGTTTTTATATTTTTAAATGGTTGAAAAAAAACAAAATAAGAATATTTCATGACTCATGAAAACTACATGGAATTCAGATTTCAGTGCCCATAAATAAAGTGTCCTTGGAGCATGGGCAGCCTGCTTTGTTCATATATCATCTGTGGCTGCTGTCCTACTGCGATGGCAGTGGTGAAGAGTCATGACAGAGGCCTTTTAACCCGTACCCCTAAAAAATTTACTATCTGGCCCTTTGAAGAAAAACTGTGCTGAGTGGTATCTTAGAGGATCAAGCCTTCCCTGGGAGTGTTTGTCGTTGGGGATGACTGAAGGCGAAGGGGTGAGCAAGTCAGTGTGATGGTTTCTCTCTTGACATTGATGGAAATCAAATGACAGTCAGACTGGGGGGCCATCACTTGTTACTCATTTTTAGTTCCTTGAAAATATGAGCAAAATCAGTGTTCTGTTGCACTCATCTTCCTTCTAAGACCTCGGCATCAAGGTCGCAGCCGGGCTTTGTTCAGGGCACAGAGGAAGCATTCCAACGGGAGTGAGCCTGCAGTGGAAGGAATTTCACCCCTCTCTTCCGCCCTCCCATCCCTTCCCACCATGTGTCAAGCCCCAGGTGTGTGCCTGGCTCTGTGCCAGGTGCACTGAGACAGGGAACTGGAAAGAGAGCTCATCTATCACAGACATTGTCACCTGTCCTTATTTTGAGAGTTGGCAGGACTGCTGTCACACCTTTTCCTGGAGAAAATGCCAACTCACAGAAACTCGTTTATCCAGGCCTGCCAGATGGCGAGTCTGGGTTGTAAACCTGTGTGCTGGCCCTAAGAACCAGCTCCCTTACCTGTGTGCTTCTGCCTGTGGCTTTGGGATGTGCTGGGCCTGGAGGCTCATGGATGGGGCCTGAGCTGTGGTCAGCCTCATGGGTTACAAGCAGCAGGGACCACAGAGTCCAGAGGCATGGGTGACGCTGACCAAGGGCACCTGGATGGGGCCTGGCACAGCCTTCAGGGATTGAGTCAGCCCTGCACTTACGCAGGAAGAGACCGAGGCTTCCACTGGGAAGGGACTGAGCAGACTGGGGGTAGAGCTGGTGGCTGGTGCTGCTTGCAGCCCCAGCCCGGGTTGTTGCCTGCAGGCGCATGCAGACAGGAGTACTTTGTGAAGAGTCCTGCTTTTAGGATCAGGAACCTAGGATCTACCACTGTCCTCTGGGCCTCACATTCTTCCTTTTCCCGAAGAAAGAAGTAATTGAATGACAGTTAATACAATCTGCTCACTTGTTTTCAACTTCAACACAGGTGGTTCCTGTATAAAAAGGGGTGAGGTGGGGGCAGGTAATGTGCCTTTCAGGCCTCAGGCGTCCGTAAATCTGATTTCCCTTTCTTTGTAGGGCTGACAAGTCTACCACACTGACCAACAAAGGCCAGCCAAGAGGACCCGGTAATTATTTCATTTGGAACTGGGGTTCGTTTCTGCTTGGTCTCTGGGGATAAAGTGGGAGGTGTTTCCAGCCATGGTCAACCCTGTATCAGAGCCCAGCTGTCCCCCATGTGGCAGCGACCCTGCCCTCCACAGAGCCTCTGACGCTCCTCCTCCTGGGGCTGCTCTGTGCTGCACCCTGAATTCCTAACCCCTTCTGCTGATGGGTTCGAGGCGGGGAGGCCCCTCATGGGGCTATAGCAGTCTGTGGAGGAGGTAGTGACATCTGTCTCACTCTGCGACACTTGCACTCCTTGCACAGTCTAAAAGGTTGCATGGAAGTCACAAGGTTCTTTGGCCTTTAGGGGACTTTTCCCTCAACAGATCAGAAAATCTCAGGAAACTTACCTTTCAGACATGACACTGTGGCTTTTATGTTACTTGTTTATATCTCACGGTTATGACTGGGGGCATTTTGTGAGTTGATTCATTTTGGCCCTAAAGCAGTGGATCTGTCTGCAACGGAAGCTCTGGGTCCTCTGTCCAACACCATGGCCATGCAGCCCCCCGCGCCCATGCCCAGGAAGTCACAGACGGTAAGTGGACGAGCCCCTCCTTTCTGCCTCTTCACTCCGGCCAGGAGTGTGCGGGTTACTCTCTGAGGGCTCAGAGGAAACAGCGCTTTCCCTCTTCCCCTGGTTGGGGAGTGGGAGAGTCTTCCTGGATACCTAGTCATTTGTATTTGAGCAGACGCAGCCCCAGAGCTGGCCAGCCGTGGGCTTGGCCCTCTCACCACAGCTCCGGGAAAGACTCCCACGTGCACACCAGGCACCCGGCTGCCTTGTTCCAAGCTCGCCTCACTTGGCTGGAATCTCTTCTCTTGCCTCTTCTCGCCTCCTCCTAGAAGTGCCTCTGGCCCCTGAGCGTCACTGACCACCCCCCATCTTGACACCTGTGGGCTCCCAGGCCTGCGGTGAGGACCCTTGGGACCAGTTGGAAGCAAAATGGTCCAGTTCTCTGCCCCAAGAGCTGATGCCTCCCTACCACACTAACCTTTGACCCCTCTCTTTGACGCAGACCAAGTTGAAGCCCAAGCGGGTCAAAGCCCTCTATAACTGCGTGGCTGACAACCCAGACGAGTTGACCTTCTCTGAGGGGGATGTGATCATCGTGGATGGGGAGGAGGACCAAGAGTGGTGGGTAAGTCGGGGCCTGGTCCTGGGATGGGCCCAGGAGGGGCAGAACTGAATCCCTACCCACCTGGTCTGAGAGATCTGTTCCCAGGTGAGGCCTGAAAGTCTGCTGGCTGCTCTCCCGCTTACAATCCTCAGATGTGTCTTCCATGTACACCCACTTCTGAGTGGGCCTGATTTATCCCCTGGGTGGGATCCTCCCTCATTAGGGTGGGCAGGCCACTTGGGCTGCGGTTTCCAGAGCGTACTTGGGGGTCTGAAATGAGGCCCCTGAGTTTGAGGCCTTGAGCTTCTAGAGGGTTCCATCATCCCCAGCATTGCTGGTTTTGTGGAGTGAGGCGCGTACAAAGAGTAGACCTGCGGGCGGAGTTCCTGCATGTTAGTCTTGGTCCTGAAAAGAACTGTGGCATCCAGGTGGAAGCTGGGATGGGAGGAGCATGGCACTTCCCCGATGACCCTAAGAATCCAGACTCAGCATTTACAGGGCTGGGTGCCCTTGGGAAAGTCACTTATGTCGCTAAGCCACCCTATGAAAGGGACGTCGCCACAGCACTGGTGTAGAGATTATACTGAAGACCCCCAATGAGAGGCCTCTGCTATAAAGCAAGGATAGTAGGATTAAATAACTTGCATGAAGTGTGTGCACAGAGCATCTGGCAGTGTCTGCCATGCAGTAGACACTAACGGCCCAGCTCTGTAGATGGAGCTCAGACATCACTGACGTGTCGTGACGATGCAGACAGGACTCCTGGAAGTCGTTCTGTGTTGCTGAGTGCGAGGAGTGCCAGTGGGCATCCCTAGCAGAGATCCCACCTGTGGGAACTGTCAGTTCTCCGCCTTCGGGGCTTTGTGAACTCTCGGGGCCTTGCAGCATGGCTGGATTCCAGTATCTTCTTGTGGCCTCTTTCCCTGTAAGCCATTAAAGCGTCTGTCGGTCCAGAGCTCCCTCCTCTGTCAGCCTCTACGTACAGCACAGGCGGTAAAGGGGCCGCTGCTCCTGGTTCCCGGTTCAGGCAAGCTCCTTGGGCCTCTGCTTACTGAGTTCCTGCTGCATGGCCAGCCCAGGTGAGGCAGTGAGTGCTGGCCTGCGTGGACAGTGTGAGGACCTGACCTTACTCCCTCCTGACTGCCCGCACACCCTGAGACTTAAAGCAGGTCTGGTTTTCACACTTTGTACAACCCACCATAAGGATGGAGCTCCAGCCTGACAACAGGCTTAGCCATCTGGAAAATACCTGTTCATTTCAAAAACTGTAGAAAATACAGAAAGGTATAAAGAAGAAAGTAAATGCTGCCTGTAATCGTAGGGTCCCTTTCCCAAAAAACCCCACCATTTATATTTTGGTGGTTTTCTTTTTTTTAAAGATTTTTAAATTTATTTATTATTTTTTCTTTTTTCTCCCCAAAGCCCCCAATACATAGTTGTATATATTTTTTAGTTGTGAGTCCTTCTAGTTGTGGCATGTGGGGCGCCACCTCAGCATGGCCTGATGAGCAGTGCCATGTCTGCGCCCAGGATTCGAACCAGTGAAACCCTGGGCTGCTGAAGCATAGTGCGCGAACTTAACCACTCAGCCATGGGGCCAGCCCCTGCTGATTTTCTTTTAGACTTTTATTTACCTACATAATTTACATTGTTGAAATCATATTTGGTGTATAACTTATATAATTTACCCAGAGCCAAAATAAATGGATTTATTAAAGTCTTCCATAAATGCTCGACTACATTTAAATAGTACCAAGTCACTTTTGCCACCTCCTGTGACTTTGCAGCTCACAAACTTCTGACGCTAAATTTCTTCATCCATTAAAAAAAAAGGCAAGTGTGGGGTGATGGTCAGAGCTGTCCTGCCTGCCCCAAGACTGCCAGGACTCAGTGCTGGCAACGTTTCTGTGCAGACTCCTGACGCACCTGACAGGCGTTCTTTACGGGTAGGAGGCACACACTGTTTGAAATGTGAGTGAAAGAGAAAGGGAAAAGCAGTTTAGATGTTTTATCCAAGCAGTTCTTGCTCAGAAGAGATTCTTCTGAACAAATCTGTGTCTCTCCAAAGGCTATAATGCCCTTCAAAGTTTGAAACATTTGGAATTTTTATAACAACCTGAACTTTTATTCATTTCAGATTGGCCACATTGATGGAGATCCTAGTCGCAAAGGAGCATTTCCCGTATCATTTGTGCACTTTATTGCTGACTAAATTGCTACTGAACAAAAACACTTCTTTTAACAATTTTTCTGTTCCTGTTTCATTATTGGTACCAAAACTCTTGCCAGATAACCAGTTTCATGAATTGTATTGTCCGGTAGCCCCACTTTCTCTAATGCCACTGTTCTGTTTTAAAAACTGAAAGGTGTTTTATATATATAAATGGATTGTTTTTATAATTTGTGGTTTTCATGAAACATTGCTATCCTTTTAGTGGGAAAACTGAATTTCCTAAAAGGTGAACTGAAAAGTTATTTTAACTACATAATCAAGATCCTGAATCTACAGAATTAGCTGAACCAAAAAATGTTTGAGAAAGAAAGAAATTCTTCCTGCTTTCCTTGGCTCATTTCTGGTGTCGGTGACCTTTAGCGCAATTTTTGTTTTAGGAAGTCAGTAAACTGTTGCTTTAGAAGTCCACAGCCAGCCAGGACTTTCTAGATAAAATCTATCAGTTCACCTTTAAAGATATTAAAAAAAAAAAAAAGATACCTTTGAAATCCACCCAATGTTTATTTAAAGCAACTTGGAAATTTACACCTTAGTGCTCTACCTTCCAGCCCTAATTTGTGAGGTTGCAACTCTCACTGTATTCTGCATGTGCGTGTAACCTGTTGTGAGCAATCCTATACAAAACTTCTGATGGTTTATTACAGTAATCGCAGTTAATTCTGTTCTCGGTTATATAAAACTGCATTTCCTGAATTTGGTTAAAAACTAAGGATGATGGATTGCAAAACAGTTCTTTAAACTAGTTTATATGCTTTAGATGTTTTGCCTTCTTGAATTTCCTTCATCACACAGGTAGATGCTGTGGCGCAGACCCCGCTATGTTACCACACACCTGCTGTTTCCTCTTGAGTGTACCACTGCCTTCCCTTTCTAGCTCCTGAGAATGTTTACTCAGTTTAGTGTCTTGTGTTTATATAATATACCAACAGGAATGGTAGTTACACTGTCTTGAAATTTAATCAGTCCATTTGTTTGTAATCAAGAACATATCAGAAATCTGTAGGTCCCAGGTAATAAATACTCCCAAACATCCCAGTTTTACTGTTGAAGTCCATCATATCATTCTTAAACTTAAGCTTCTGGGGGTGGGGGGATTAGGTTATATCTGATAAGATCAAAATTCCTTAGTTTAATGAACTTGACTGTCATACCTCTATTTAGTAATTGTGTGAGCATAAGATTCAGAGTAGGAATATTGGAAATTTTGGCGCTCTTTGAGAATAAATAGGCATATAATGCCCACTTGGGTTTTTACCAAAAGTAAAGGAATAAATTTAAATATAGGCTTGGAAAGCGAGGTGACGATGCTTTTATTGCATTTGTTATGATGGTACATTTGACTGAAGCAGCCTGTCTTTATTATGCAAGACTCTTTAAGTGCAGAGCTTCTTTTTTTCTAATTGCATTGTATTTTTTGTTGCTATTATAAAGGAAGACAACAAACTGGAATGTTTTAAGATGTTATACAGCAATTGCTTTTTTGCCTTTCATAGTTCGGGTAAAAATGTGTTAGATCTGTAATTAGTCTTTTTTTTAAAGCACTACATCTATTTTCACTAATTGTTAATTTCTGTTGTTTGAACCCTTTAGTTAATTCTCTCATAGATTTAAGAAAGTAAACAGATGATTTTGCACAGTGCACTTCTTATGTATATTTTAACATAATCCTTTCACATCTCTATCTTACAATCGGCCTTTTGACTACTTGGTGCCAGCTACATAAGGAATAAAGTTGATTCATATCAACATTTGAATGCCAGTCCCAAACTAATCTATCAGGTTCACTGGTACATAAATGTCTAGGAAATATTTTTCCAATCTACAATTTGGTGGTGCTATTGTGCAGTAATTAATATTACTCTTGCCAGAGGAGAAATTATATTAACTTCCCTGCTAATATCCTTTCCTAGTTATTTGCTCTTTGCAAATTAAAAAAAGCAACTGAGAGAAAGGAAAACATTGTAGATATCTATTTATATTTAAAGTTTACGTTTCATGAATTAGCTGCAGGATTCCGGCATTTTGCATGCCATTTCCATCAGATCTGACTTCTGGGGATAAGGACTCAGAAACATGTGCACAGACTAATAGTTACTGTGTGATCTGTTAGGGGTGGGTAACATACTATGCAGCGTGGAATGCTATTTGAGATGTATGATATTCAATTCATTCACTTGATTACTTGGGTCTAGTTGCAGCGCAACTGTATATATTGTATAACCTAAATCAATTCTTATTTTCATTGTCCTTAATGCAGTGATTTATAATTAGAGCATGTTTATTAAGTCTACTCTTCTTGTTAACTAGTCATTTGACTAGAAAAAAATAAAGTACTTTTAAATGGACATGGTGTTATTTTTAATGTTTTTAATCCTTAAAGTATTGTATATTAAAACAGTCCTTTAAAAAAAATACACTAGCATACCGTACTCAAGGTTGTTTAAGTTCTATTACTTTCAATATGAGCAGTAATCTTTTAAAGTTCTCTTAACGCTGAGATAAATATTGTAGTTTACTAGCTTGTTCTCCTGACAATACATTTTTAAAGTTCTACTTTTTGTGTCTTGAGTTAGCAGTGTCACTGTTTCAAACCAGCATGACTCGGGTCCCCAGGCCAGACCTCTGCCTGACCAGAGCTCCAGGCCAGTGAGACCGTGTCACTGGGAAGGCTGCCCAGCAGACTGCCTTAGTCTTCCTCACAAAGTCTCAACGCTGATTACTCACTGAGTGCACTTCTCTGACACTTAGGCGTTAAGCTTATTTGTGTTTAAAAGCGACAAGTGAGATTTCTTTTTTTGTCCCAGAAAGTAAATAACTTCATTGAGAGTTAACTCACTTAATAAGACATTTTAATAGAAAAGCAAAAGATCGATATTTTTACACTGCATTTTCTTCAGAAAATCTAGAGCAAGGGATCACTTCCTATTTCTGTATTAGTACATCATCGCAGATTGAAAACAGAACTATTTAGAAGACATCTGAACTTGCACATGAAGTCGACTTGCACTTGACTGCAGAATTCAGGATTTCTCAGATGTTAATACAGAGTCAAAAGCGGTGGATAAAACTTTGCAGATGGCTTGTGCTTGTTCCTACATTAAGTGAAAAGATACCGTAAGAGAGTGTTCATAAATCTCTTCCTGAACTTAATTTGACCAGCAAAAAGTATAGATCTGACCCCCATCACAGCTCTCCTAAACCTGCACCTCACCAGTTCTGAAAAGGCCAGGACACAGCCTGCCTGCATCAGCACAGCACATCACGTGCTCCCTTCCTGTGCTCCTTTGGAGAACTGCACGGGAGGTAACACATGGGACCCACGGCCTTTAGGACCATCACAGGCCAGTCAGAACAACAACGTACAGAAAAGGAGGGGGCCTCTGCAGCTGGAGGACACACCACTTTCCCTCATCTGCTTTCTGTTCACCCTGAACCTTCCCATCCCCGCACATGAGTGCTGCTCCCTGGCCTGCAGGAGGTCTGGACAGCTGGCTGACCCAGGGCCTGGTAGTCCCTCATTATATTATACCAGATATTAGATACCTAATGGAGAGCATCTCTTCAGCCTTTGCAAAGACTGTAAATAGTCTCTAGTTTTACCACTCCGTTTGATGAATAAAGACTATCCAAGGTAACTTAAAACCTCACCAGGCTGTTGCATTGATAAACCCATAGGCTATATTCTTCATTGCTTGCATCTGTGGTCTTCAGAGCCAATAAGCTTTTTCCTGCCCCCAGACCGTCGTCATAACACACCATCCGGATGATTAAATACAGGGCATGCCTATGCAAAACATCCTGCAGAAGTTGGGAAAAAGAAAGATGAGACTACTTTACATGTGTCTCCATTCTTCTAACATTTTCCCATGCAGAATTTATTGTGAGGCTTCAAACAGCATATCTATCCATGGATCTGGCAGGAAGTAGTTTTATAGGTTTTTCACCCAAAGGCATGTTCCGTATGCTCAGTTATGGGGCACTTTGCCGTGAGCATTATACCTTCCTACTTAAATTCCGGAAAGACAGGAGTAAGATGATCTAAGTTCATGAGCCTGTTCTCTCTGCCCAGCTTCCAAGCTGACAGCTGCTCTGAAGTGGTGTGGGGTCCCGAGTTGAGAATGCATTAGGGGCCAGCAGTGGGGGTGTTGGCTTGTGCTCCACCACACAGAAAAGGCAAAAGGAAGCCCCTATTCATTCACCCTACGAAATCGGTCACTTAAGACCAGCTGCCAGGAAGGTTTACAAACCAACCACTCTGCAAACATGAGCACACCTGACTACCAGTGGGCTCTAATACCTAAAACACATTTTTCCGTTAATTATATTACTTACATACTGATCTGATGTTGATACTTTTATACCATACTTGGAAACTCCCATAATAAATTCTTCCTCCAGAGGAACGAAAGGCAACTTTCCATCTTGCTTTAAAGTAAAAAAAATTACATGATATACAGTAAAAGTTATGTTACATTGTTAAGTCTGATTAGTCAGTTTTATTATCTGGCCTGAACCCTTTAAAGAATGCGGAGTACACAAGAGCCTGGCAGGAATTTCTCTCCAAAGAGGCCAAAGAAAAATATTCCCCTTTTTTTTTTTCAGCCCACAAATCAGCAAAGTTCAGATCCGTGCACTCCATGAATACTGTTCCATCCCCTTGTCTTGGTGTTAACCCTCATTACAAACTGCGGAACTTCCACAGATCCCAGTGAGGTTAAAATATTCACATTAGAGAAATAAAGGTCTGTGTTTAGATTTTAAAATACTTAGAGCTTATACTAACGTCAGCACATGAAACGCTCAGGGAACACAGCTGCAGGAACTATTTTTCTCAGCCATTCTGTATCTCACCCAGGTGTTGATATGTCTAGTTCTCCCCAGGGCCTCAGGCAAGTAAACAGTGCTTGAAGAGTGGTTACTCAGCTCTCAAAAGTATCACCAGTACTTTGAGCTATTAAGTAAAACAGCAGATAACACCTGATGGTTTCCCTAGCAAATCATCCAGTTTTCTCTCCTAAGTCAGAATACTGCCCAACTTCTCTTCTCTAAAATAAAGAAGATATTGTTAGCAATCAGTAGACGTTTCATACCGTGAATGTTTTTGTGGAGCAATCTGCCTACATGAAAGAAATTACAGTAAATGAGCTGTGTCCAAACACCTTGATCTTGGATCCTCACACCGCTCCATCACCTCTTGCCTGTCACTTCCCACAGTAGTTTAAAGCATTCCAAGATCAAAAGATGGGATAGGAGTAATGCTATTGCCAATAATGGAATTGTAACAAGCCCAAGTTATATGGTGATACAAGAAATTGAGCAGTCCTTATCAGCATCAAAATAATCCGAGGGCACTTTTCAGGCGAAACAGGATTAGCAGCGTTTTGGTAAAATACTTAGATTAGTTGTTGCTTGCACACTGTTGAAATGACTTTACATTCCAAACTAAAGGCTAGGATACTAATTATATTAGTTCAGACTACCAAGAGTTCTATGCTAATTGGCAAATTAGATTCGCTGATTTCCCTCAGAAAAGACTTCTTTTACTTTCATGAGGATATGAAACATTATATTTAATGATCCCATTCTCCATGATTGAAGAGACCCTACATTCTTAAGAGTAACTGATAGGGCTGGCCCAGTGGCGCAGTGGTTAAGTTCACAAGTTCCACTTTGGTGCCCCGGGGTTCACTGGGTCAGATCCTGGGTGCGGATCTACACACCGCTTATCAAGCCATGCTGTGGCAGGCATCCCACATATAAAATAGAGGACGATGGGCACAGATGTTATCTCAGGGCCAGTCTTCCTCAGCAAAAAGAGGATTGGCAGCTGATCTTAGCTCAGGGCTAATCTTCCTCAAAAAAAAAGAGTAACCGATACTGACCTGATAAAGGAATCTTCCCATTGCAGTAATATCCCTTTGTTAATGAACACAAACAATGTAATTCCATTTTCTAGAAACTTGGCAAGTAATTTACCAACCCTATAGTATTAAGCCTTTTGGTTTATCCACTTCCACCATTGGCAAGTGTCTAGACCTTATAATATTTTATGCACTGACCTTATACCTTTGATTTGTCTTAATTTTCCTTCATATTGATTTATTATCTTCTTGTCCAGAATATTTTTTTTAAGATTTTATTTTTTTCCTTTTTCTCCCCAAAGCCCCCCAGTACATAGTTATATATTCTTTGTTGTGGGTCCTTCTAGTTGTGGCATGTGGGATGCTGCCTCAGCGTGGTTTGATGAGCAGTGCCATGTCCCCGCCCAGGATTTGAACCAACGAAACACTGGGCCGCCTGCAGCAGAGCACGCGAACTTAACCACTCGGCCACAGGGCCAGCCCCCAGGATATATTCTTGAAACCCACCTCACCTTAATTCTTGTTGGAAACAAGGTACGAATACATAGATATGGTACATCAACACCACTGTGAATTAGATTATTCAAAGAGCTGAAACTAGTTCACTGGAAATACAGTAAGGTCTTGCCAGACTATTTTAAAAGACAAACCTATGGTATGTAACCAGTCACCGCACTCAGCTCCTCGTTTAAACAAGGAGGTCAGTCAGCCCCAGAAAAAGTAAAAGTCCTGTTTGAAGAAGGAGCAGTGTCTCTGTGTTCCCGTGTGACTCCATGTCTAAGGCTCCTTATGCCGCCTACAACTGCAGTGCTCAGTAAATATTTTAACCATGAAAAGTGTGGCTTCAGGATTAGAAGACCTGGAAGAGTAAACTTCTTTCTCCAAAGCTGTGAGTTTACTCTCTAGAATCTTAGAAAATTTAAACGTTGGTTTTTTACCTGGGCGACATCTATATAATTTATCAAGTCTAATGGCCCTTCAAGACCTTTTCCCTCGGAGAGTTTCAGTTTCTCAATGGCACCAACATATTTTATTCGAAATTCTGCACAGGTATCCGAATTATTGTTGCTTTGTCCTAAAGATGAAAGAAAAATTATAATAGTAAGACTTCAATAGAAATAGCTGCATTACAGGGTATCCTCAACCCCTTCCCAAGTAAGAGACTGTGTCATCAGAACTTACACTTTAATAACAAGTTTTTTAATCCAAAATTTTTTGATGTAATAGGAAAGAACTTAAAATTTCACTAGCCTTTTCCTCAGTGACTCACAATATACTAAGTGTATAAAAATCTCAATAGGAATAAATTAAGTATTGATATCCTTCACTTCAAAACAAAAATAAAATGTCAACTAGGTAATGATTGAGTACCTTTAAAGAGCATAATGACATTTAATGATTTTTTGGTTTCTTGTCCCTCTTTACCATGTTAGCTTTTAGCTTTCTTTCCTGGTCTGCCTCTACCATTCGGTCGGAAAAGACCAGACAATTTTTTTTTTTAACGTAGAAGGAATCATGCTGGACGGTAAGTCCCTTCACAAAACAGATGGTACCGGGTGGAAGAAGTGTGCGTATGCTATGCAGTTTGATACAAAATTACCACAAAGGATTTTCGATGTCTGCCACGGGCAGGGGACACTATGGGATTCCTTGTAGGTTGTGTTTATGTATTAAAAAGGTACCCACATTTTTAGTATTTTAAAGGCATCTGGAAGTAAAGATAATAGACCTTACACTACCGTATTCTTTGACATCGTATGTTTCTTCTCTCCACCCACCCGACCCCCCACCTTTTATAGATTGACTAGTCCATGATCCTAAAAGGAAAAGTGGAAGGATTTTAGACAAGGAAATGAATACAGTATACTTCCCATTAGACACTAGCTGATAGGTGGATTAGAAGCAATCTTTTGATTTCTAAAGAGCTCTCGTTTTGGGTGGCTGCATACATGTTTGCAAGGGTCTGTAACAGAGTCTACCCTTAATTACCACGTGCTCCTGATGTCTAGGAGCTGGTGGATCTCTGGGTAAACAGCTCTTCTTCCTTTTAATCAGCAACATCTGTCCTACACCCCCCAAACAACATAATTCATGCTTTGCCACACCATTTCTTAAAAAGCTATTTTGAAACTTAAGTTGTTACCACGATGTTTTCTGCACATTTGCCCTAGGCCCAGTTAAGAGCAGTTCGCCCACATGCCCTAGCCAACTAAGGCAATGGTTTTCACCAATCACTCCTCACCCCCAACCCACGTTCCACCAGATCTCGAGCCATTTCTAAACTCTTGTCAAAAATGGCAGAGGAGAGAAAGAAAACCCCAAATACACAAGAACTCCTTGTGCTACCCTGGTAAAACTGTATGAACATCACTTAAAAGGTAGACAGTAAGTGATCCAACCCTGCGCTGTACCTGAGCTCTTGGTGGAATCTGTGTCGAGGCTGGCCACAGTGCTGGATCGTGACAGCCCCCCAAGGCTGGAATCTACAGACTGAGAAGTAACAGACAGACATACCAATAAAAGCATAATTAGAAGCACTATCTTCTCAAGTTCTCTACCAAGCATTCAAATTACTTATTATAGTTGAAGCGACACGTACAAAATCAGGTCAATTATTCAGGCAGATGGACTGTGATGGATTTTTCTAGACAAATTCTATAACAAACTTCAAAATAGATAATCCCAACTGCTCTTCCCATAACACAATACTGGATACGTGTGCCAACACTCCCATCTAAATCAAAGCCATTGCCCGTCTCCTTACGAGATACTGGGTATTTTGTATGTGGAAACCTACACCTTGCTTTCACATTATTTCCACTGAACCCAAAAAGAACCCTGTGCAGAAAGCAGGCAGGGAGTGTGATCCTGTTTAATAAACAAGGCAAGACCCAGAGAGGTGAAGTGATGTACCCAAGGGTACACCTAGGAAATACCCTAGCTCTCCAGCGCAGGCCTCCTGCGATTGCTCCGACTAGCACCGCCTGCAGTGGCCACACGGGCTGACTGCGGACCAGAGCACAACTGTCAAGGTGAATCGCAAAAAAAACCCCAACAGAACTGTTACCCAAAACACAAAGAATCACGCATGTTAGTGAGGTTTGTCCTACAGAATTTTATACTCTCCATGTGCTTAATTTCTTCAGAAATAACACTCTGAAAACTTTTGATTCAAAAATTGGTCAACTTTTTGCACATCAAATCAAAATTAAATTTTAAAAGTACACTCAAATTTTTTCAACGTTTAAGAAGTGAATCAAGGGGCCTGCCCAGTGGTGCAGCAGTTAAGTTTGCACATTCCGCTTTGGTGCCCTGGGGTTCGCCGGTTCAGATCCTGAGTGCGGACATGGCACCGCGTGTCAACTTATGCTCTGGGGCAGGTGTCTCACATATAAAGTAGAGGAAGATGGGCACAGATGTTAGCTCAGGGCCAGTCTTCCTCAGCAAAAAGAGGAGGATTGGTGGCAGTTAGCTCAGGGCTAATCTTCCTCAAAAAAGAAAAAAGAAGTGACTCAAGGTGATTGCAAGTGATTGCAAAAATGTATCAAGTATTAAATATGCTTCTTCCCTTTTTCGTAATTGCATGTCTTGGAATCTGAGGACAGAGCTGTACGTACAGAGATCTTCATCTCTTTGTGTGTGGTACTAAAATGATGTCTGTTCATCACGTTTGTGTGGTAGTAAAACTGGAAATAACCTATATGTTCAATGGGAGGCTGGAGGGGAGTGGGAACTGAGATGCTGCCACACATGCAGACTGGCTCCCGGGACGAGCACGAGCCCAAATTGAGTAGCAGAGTGAGCTTTTGTGCTGCACCTTGCCTCTCCGCACAGGAAACACCAGCAGCTGGGGACCCTTTGAGCAAGGAGGAGAGGAAGGGGGAAACCGTATTTTTCCCATGTTCAGAAATACAACAACAAAAGCTTACGTCATCCTAAAGCACAAATCTAACAGTCACGACTTTGCTTAGGAACCACTCGAGGCTCACCATCAGCTCAGGGTAAGACCCTCACGCCGTGGCACGTGGTCCCTTCTGCAGCTCTCCCGCCCCACCGCCCCGCCTGCCCGAGTTATTGAGGGCCTTCAGGAATCAGAAAATCAGGGCTCTGGTCCTACTCGGCCAGCAGCAAGTCATTACATCTTCCTTTATCCATTTTCAGATCTAGAAAACACGAAGCTAGGCCAGACCACTGACTCCCAGGCCAGGGTCCTCACAGGTAAGGTAACAGCAGGGAGGTTCTTGACTGGCTTCAGGATTCAAAACCATAAAGAAAACTTAATTTTCCCACCCTAAGACTGCAAAGGATTTTCAAAATGCAAGTGTCTGTGCTTCTGGCTAGCATATCAGATCAGTGATGCACTGACTGGAAATTCCGAATGGCCATCATGTGTGTATTCGTTCACTGAGGTGTGCCCATTACTATTCAGTGTGGTGCCCAGAGGCTAGTGTGAGGCATCCTCCTGGAGGGGGCTACTCCCTATATGCTGGGCCATGGGCTCCTCCTGCCTCACCGAGTCCCAGCACTGAGCACACACACAGAGCTCACAAGGGTGGAACATGATCAAAAGGCTCTTTAGGGACTAGCCTGGTGGTATAGTGGTTAAGTTCACACGCTGCACTTCAGCAGCCTGAGGTTGGCGGGTTTGGATCCCGAGCATGGACCTACACACTGCTCATCAAGTCATGCTGTGGACACATCCCACATATAAAATAGAGGAAGATTAGCACAGATGTTAGCTCAGGACCAATTTTCCTCACCACAAAAAAAAAAAAAAAAAAAAAGAGGCTTTTTAGTAGTAAAAATGTAGGAACCACAGGACCAGGTCCAGTGGACTAGGACTCAGGACTTTAAGGTCCCTTCACATTCAAATACCCTACAAGGGTTCTAATCGCAGCATTTGCCTCAGGATCCAACTAACTCACTGAAAAGTAAACAATTACAGTTATGTACACACACCACAAATCTTTAATTGCCTTCAATTCCTATCGTGTAAAAAATTTTAAAATCAGTGTTTGTTTCAGTGAGACAAATCATATGTCCTGTCCCATCTAGGTTAGTGGATTTGAGAATTTCAGAAAATCTACCAAAACAAAATAAAATTAAATCAAGCACAGAATGTGTGTCTACCTCACAAAATGGATGCTAAAACACACCTAGTGTGAAGAATATCAGGTCTGCCATGGTTAGTACCCTTTACGCAGTATCAGTTAGAAGAAACAAAATTCTCACTGACTTATGATTCCTTCCTAATTCCATCTCCCCTACCTTGCTCTTAGTACTGATTTCACTACTTTGGGAACTGCTACTACTGTGTCGTTTTTTCCCTTTCCGAAACATTTTCCACCATAGCTTGATCCAGAAGAGCTCCCCTAGAAGAACAAATGTTAGTTAGCTATATCAAGAAAAACAACTTTAATCACTTTATGCATAATAGGAATAAAAATCATCAATTCCTTCCAGTTCCACGGTATATTCCTCTTACTTAAGACATAAACATCTTCCTTTGACCACAAAATTTGGATACTATTCTTTTTTATTCTTTTTAAATTTCAAAAATCTAATCCAGCCCGGTGGCGCAGCGGTTAAGTTCGCACGTTCCCGCTTCTCGGCGGCCCAGGGTTCGCCGGTTCGGATCCCAGGTGCGGACATGGCACAGCACGGCAAACCATGCCATGCTGTGGTAGGCATCCCACATACAAAGTACAGGAAGATGGGCACGGATGTTAGCTCAAGGCCAGTCTTCCTCAGCAAAAAATGAGGAGGACTGGCAGTAGTTAGCTCAGGGCTAATCTTCCTCAAAAAAAAAAAAAAAAATCTAATCCAATGAATCAAAAAGGCAGAAACCTTCTTATATCTTGAGGTGTGAAAAGCCCTGTTCTCAGAAGTAGCAGACATATGTCCTCTAGTCCTCAAGATATTCAAGTGCCTTCCTTCTCTTTAATCAATTCAAGACATCAGTAAAATATGTAACATCAGTTTATCAACCAAGATACTGAGATTCAGTGACTGTCTCAGGTTCACAGTCTTTTGGTGGTCAGGCTAAGAACAGAAGACATACATACTCCTCAGAAACGTGTATTTTTCTTGAAGTCTTGAGCTATCTTTAGGTAAAAGCTGACATAAGAACATTCCTACTTGTTTCAGTAAGGCCAGGGAAGGAGGTGACCTTAATGTTCCCAGAGTCAGTCTTACATCTATCTTTTTTTAAATGAATGATTTACCCTTGTCCAATTCATGGGTGCACATACATTATACTTGGAAGATTATTAACTAGCCTGCACAATGTTTCATAGTTCAAGTACTTCCGAATACACTGTCCCATCTTATCCTCACGGCAACCTGGGGTCCAATGCATTTGCTCCTACGTTTTCTAAGGGTCTGTCTGTGCCACATAGTATGCTCAGGCCTCCAGGCCCCCACCCTCAGGGCCTAGAGAAGGTAAGTTGTCATCTCCATTCTACAGATGAGGGAACTGTGACCCATCTTTCAAGAGGATATATGAGTAAGATAACCTAGCAAATTTCTACCAAAGATTGGATTCTGCAGAAGAAACAAGGGAATCTGCTTACGATAGAATCGAATACTATTTTATCGTCTTCAAAGGTTCCACAGATAGCAGTCTGCACAGATGGCTTCCTTTCATTCTGACATGGTCAATTCTCGTCAGAAGAACAATGCACCTGGTGAAGGAAGAAGAAGGGGTGAGCAGGGGTGATCAGTGAATGTCCCTGCTCCAGGGAACAGTTTCTCCCACTGTATTTGGAGACCCCACTGTAAGTCCACTCACTAGGGTCTGACCTTGGGCCACTTACCCTAGACGTACTCCTGAGCCCAAGCTTTTTAATCAGCCTCATCATCCAACCTATTTCTATATTTTTGCTTAATCTGTGGAATAGCAGGAAAATCTGATTCATTCACTCAGTCCTGAGTAGTGAGTGAGCACCCACCAGGTGCTGGGGATACATCCGTTATCAGACAGACAAAGCCCCTGACCTCAGGGAGAGGAGACAGACCCACGAGAAAACCAAACAGAAAACACATTGTCAGGAAACACACATCCCTGTGAGGGAAACGAAAACAAGTCAAGGAGACACAAGTGACCGAGGGAAGGGGGAATATTTCAGGAAGAAAAAAATGCCCTGAGGAAGTGGGAGTGAAGACCTGAGCAAAGTGAGGGCAGCCACACACGCGGAGGAAAAGCATTTTGGGTAGAGAGTTCAGCCAGTACAAAGGTCCTGCGGGAACACGCCTGAGGCCAACAGGACTGGAGCAGGAGCAGGAGGGAGAGTGAGAGACAAGGAGAAGGATCCACAGGAGGACTGGCAGGCTGGGTTTAAGGGAAGACTCTAGAGGCTTTTTACAAAGCAGTCAAGTGATATGATCTTTCTGTTTTAGAAAGATGACTGGCTGCTGGGTAGGAAACGAACTACACAGGCTAAGAGTAAAAAGGGAGACCGAATAGAAGGCCACCGTGGATAACAACTTGTTGCAAATGATAGCCTGGCCATCAGTGGATACTTCTTTGTAAGAAAGAGATGGCAAGAGAGCCTTATTCCAAGGTCTGCACAAAACTGGGTTAACCCAGCAGCATCAAGAAGCACGTCAGCGGTCTCTTGTGGGCTAAAATGTTGGTGTATAGCATATTTAAGCACATTATATTTTAAGTATATGTAAATACATATTTCAAGATATATAACAATTTAGAATGTGATTTAAAAATAAAATTTGATTCTATTGTTAGTGAAATCCTGAAGCATCTCTTCAAATCCTTAAAATACTAGAATGATTTGAAAATCACCGCATTATACTGTGAAGACTTTGTAACTCCCGAAGACTTTCATTTCATCAGCAATCTAGGAGCCCAGGGGGAGAAAAGCATTTACTGAAGCCTTTGCTAGCTGCTGCTCTTTGGTGCATGCTCTTAAGCAAATCATTCTTGTCTCTAAATTATTCATGCATAAAAATGAGGCTAAAGATACTGATTGTCACTCGGACGTTCCACAGATTACTTAAATGCAAAAATGCCTGTAACGGAACCCATCAGCTTCCCCTCCATATCTGTGCCTCTCCCTTTCAGTAAATTATATTATTTCCGGTAGAAACCAGGAAATCATCTGCTCCTCACTGTCGTCCAGGCCCCACATCCAACCAGGCACCAAGAGCCACTGCATAAACCACCTGAAGAGTTCTCTCATCCACGTCTCTACTAGGGCCCTGCATCACTAGACCATCGCTGTGTACTTTTTCATTATCTGATGAAAGCTGTGACTCCTCAACCCATAAAAATGCACATATGCACAAAGTCTGGAATGCAGTTTAAGGAATTCATGGCCCAACCGGACTCTGTGCCACTTTAAATCTTCCACCAAGCTCCAGCTAAAATGATTTCTTTAAAATTCAAATCCCATGCCACTAACCTTAAAATCTCTCGCTGCTCCCCAAAGTTAGAGACCGAAGTCAAAAGCTCTTCGCCAGGACATGCAAGGTCCTCTATGACCTGGCTCCCATCTACCTCTCCAGTCTCATCTTCCACAACCAGCTTCACACTTCATTAATCTCTAAGGAGTGTGAAGCTGCTCAAGGTTCTCAGCATGCACTATGCTCCACGTTTCCATGCTTTGCTCCCACCATTCCCTCTGCCTGGAATGCCCTTCCACCTTGTATGCACTTAGCTCTCAAGACTCGGTTCAGGCTTCTCTTCTAGAAAGCCTCCCTTGGACCTCCAGGTTGGGCTAAGGGACCTGTCCTCCACAGCTTGGGTATACACTCCGATCACAGCATAATCATAGCATAGACTGTAAAGTCTGGTATGGTCTCCTCTATCTCACTCTCTGAACTGTGAGCTCTCAAAGGCAGGAGCGAGGCTGTTCATCTCTGTATTCCCAATGCCTGGCACAGCCTGGGAGAGGACATGCTTAGAGAACTGGGGAAACTTCTTGGGAGATGACCGCCAAATAACAACCCCCCTGTACTGAACACCTCCAGGCGCCGCCCAGCGCTGGGTGCTGTACCTCACACCTCTAACGCTCTTTACTGCAGACCCGCAAGGCTGCCTATTTCAGCCCCTTTCCAACGAGGCAGCCAAAGCTACAAGTTTAAGCGACTCGCCCAAGGTCTGCAGGCTAACAATGGGTGGGTCAAGTTTGGAACCTAGACAGACCTGGCTCCAAAGCTCTTTCCGGAGCCCACCCTGCTCCCCACGTATCCCTCACTGTCGTGAGCGCCTGCCACGTGCGGGTGCGCAGGATGACAGTAAACAAGACAGACACGACGCCTGCCCTCTGCAGTGAGGGAAAGGGGTTGAAGCGGAGGGGAAGCCCCAAAAGTGAGTGCTCCTCACCGCCCCACAAAGCAGAGGCTGACACGGGAAGAGGCCCTGCGGCTGCCCCACTCCCGTCGCCCTTCCCACGGGACCGATCCGCACACGACACCGTCGTCACAGGTGCTGCAGTCCCAGCCCAGACAGGAAACGGGCACCGGAGTACCGCCTCCTCCCTCAGGCCGGGCCCGCTCTCGCCTCGGCCGCCCACCCCGCACCACCTCGGTACCCGGGTCCCCAACCCGAGGAGGGCAGGTCCCCGTGGATGGAGACCGCCGCCCCCGCGGCCCCACCCATCCGCCCCAGCGCGGCCTCCCCGCCGGCGCCGCCCTCTGGGCCCGCGTTCCCGGCCTGGCTCCGCCCGGGCGCGGCGAAGCCAGGGCTCTCACCTCACAGCTGCTGGCCCATCCCTGGGGTCAACTGCGGTGGGGGTCAGACACCTACGGCCCCAGCAGCCGCCGCCGCAGCAGGCACTCCAGTTCTGAATCCAGTGCCACCTTTTCCGGCCCCCCCGGGCCCCATCCGCCGGGCTCCACCTCCGGCATGTGGCGCAGGCGCAGTCCTGACCCCGCCCCAGGTTTCTGGACTCCGGTGGGGAGGAACCTCGCGAGCGGAGTTCTCCGACCGGAAGTCGAGGGGAGGAGCCTAGTGTCGCGGGTGCCGGAGTACCGGAAGTTGTGTTCTGTGTGGATGGGGTTCTTTCTTTGGTTCCCTGTGGCTGTGCTTCCAGTTTAGACAGACTCCGGCAACCGGTTCCTCGCCTCACTGGTCCTTCAGACTTCCGAGATGTCTGCGATTCCCGCCGAGGAGAGTGACCAGCTGCTGATCCGACCCCTGTAAGGGACCAGCGAGAGAGGGAGAGAAGCCGCGGGCTGTGAGGGGCGAGGAGTAGCCGGGTGGCTGGCTCCTCGGTGGCCCCGCGCCGGCGTGCCTCGGCTGCCTGCCCTCGGTCCGCGGCTGCGGCCCGGCTCTCTGCCTGAGGGGGTTCGGAGAACTGTTGATGGGAAGGAGCCTGCTAGGTTGAATGGGATTTTGCTTTTTCTTCAAGCTCAGGAGAGAGTGTGTTGGAGTTGGGGGGCGGGGAAAAAAAAAGGTCTTTGGGGCCGCTGGGCGCCTGTACCTAAAGAGTGGGAAACCCTGAGGGAACCGGTGATGCTGATGACGGCAGGGTGAGATGAGGGCCTGAAAAGGCAATAGTAGTGCGAGGAGGAACTGCGTCTGTTTCTTGTTACCACCAGGACTTAGCATCTGCCAAGACGTGAGAGAGAGGAAATAAATTAGGGACTTGCTGTGATTTTGACCTTCTGACTTCAGACCCTAGCAGAATAAGGAAGGTAGAAAGTTGGAGAGAAGGACAAAAACTCAGCCCTTGATTGTCCATAAGAAGGCTGGTCTTTCAGTGGACAGGGCCTTCTGTCGGAAGCACTTCACAGATCTGGAATGCTGCTTAGAAGGGGAAATATAAATGTGGAGAACTTATTGTCTTCTAATGGGCAATTCGAATCCACAGACATGTGTTTCTTGTTAGATCTTAGCCCCACACGAAGGTGTGCATTTTTCGAAAGGAGGAACCTATCTCCTTTGCACAGCCTCAGTAGGGACTCAGGGAGCGCCTACTGGGGACATAACACAAGTTTCCCACTGCTTCGTTGGCACCTGTCATCTCTCGCTGTACTCAGCGAACACTGAGCAGGTGTCAAGCACCAGGCCAGCCCGTGGGGATACAAGTGACACAGAGGGCTGAGCTCATTGAGTTCACCCTTTGAATGGAATTGCAGTGCAAAGTGGAAGGTACTGGAGGGATAGTCTGGAATAGCAGGAGAGCATTACTCTGGAGTCAGACCTGAAGTCCAGTCCCACTTCTGTCACTTACTAGGACAGCAGCCTCACTGAACCTGTTTCCTCATGTGGGAATAATAGAGCAACACTTATCATGAGCAGTAAAGATCACGTAGGTGCTCAATAAATGGTACCTGTTCAGAGAGTACAGATGGACATTGCACTCAGTGCTGTGAGAGGATAGAAAAGGGATTTCTGACAGACTAAGAAGAAAATACTATCTCATATGTCCTGGAAAATATGATGTGTGGGCTGAGTCCTAAAGAATGAGTAGGAATTAAACACAGGTAAAGAGTGAGGGCAGGGATGGTCCAGGTAGAGGCAGTGGCAGGAGTGGAAATGAGAGTGGTCACAGGTTGTGGCCAGTTTCCTCATGGCTGTGGCTGAAAGATGAGCACATGAGGTGGGAGAGGCTGTCAGGTCCACCTTATGAAGGAGTTTGTATACATACTAAGGATTTGGGGACTTTATTGTCAGTTACATGGAGCCAACGAGAGATTTTAAGCAGGGATGGGACATAGTGGGAATTATGTTTTAGGAAGATCGAAGATCGCTCCTAGCAGCAGTACAGCAGATGAATAAAAGGTGGATTAAGTGGGAGGAATCCAGTAGGATGAAATGGAAATGATCCAAGTGATAAGCAATGAGAGTTTGGAATGAGTGGAATGAGCAACAATGGATTGGAAAGAAAAGATTTGAGAGAGTAAGGACGTGAAACCTTCAGAACTTTGTAACCGATCCGATGCATTGGAAGGGGCAGTTGTGGAAGGCAGGCAGGGCAGAGAGGAGTGTTAGGGTGACTCGGATTCCTAGGATGGGCAACTGGTAGATGGTCATGTTAGTCACTTAAGGAGTACAGGAGATGGGGCAAGTCTGGAGTAAATTTGGGAGTTTTGTTGTTTTATAACAGCCTTATTGAGGTGTAATTCACATACAGCTCACAGATTTAAAGTGTACGATTCAGGGGTTTTAATATATACACAGAGTTGTACAGTCATCACTGCTGTCTAATGAACATTTTCATCATTCCTAAAAGAAACCCGGTACCCATTAGCAATCTCACCCATTTTCCCCCAACTTCCCTAGCTCTGGACAACTACTGATCTACTTTCCATCTCTACAGATTTGCCTGTTCTGGACAATTCATAAAAATGAGTTACAATATGTAACCTTTTGTGACTGGCTTCTTTCACTTAGCATAATGTTTCCAAGGTTCATAATTTGGGAGTTTTTACTTATTCAATAAGTATTTCTTGAGATTTACTGCATGTCAGTTACTGTAACTATACGGTGGTGAGCAAAACAGACAATGTTTCTGCTCTTATGGAGCTTTCATTTTAATAGTGAAAAACAACTCATAAATAAGTAGATGCAATAATTCCATGTAGTTGTGTCACTATCGAATGGTGTGAAGGGCAGATGAGAGGAGGTAGTCAAGGCCTCTGAGAAGGTGACATTTGGACTGAGACCCAGATGATCCAAAGGAGCCAATCATGTCAATATCTGAGGGCAGAGCATTGCAGGAAGAAAGAAGAGAAAGCACAGGGGACTGGACGTGAGAACTCATTTGGCATGTTTGAATGTAAGGTGCCTGTGAGATATCCCAGTAGAGATACCCAAACCCCAAGTGTACATTAGAGGTCTGGAATTCAGAGGAACAATCAGGGCTACAAACATAGACTTGGAAATCACCAACGTGTCAAGAATGTGAGAATGAAGATTGCAAAGACTGAGAAGAGGGCCGAGGAGAGAACCCTTGGAATATTAACATTTGAAGGGTGGGCAGAGGCAGCTGAGTGTGAAGGAACTGGAGGAAAACCAGCAGGACAGGATGAGAGCATGAAGTCAGAGAAACCAAGGGAGAAGGGCTGGAAGAGGGAATGAGGAGTGAGGGTGACAGGCTCCCAAGAGAACAAGTAAGATAAGGACTGAAAAAGGCTGTTGGCACTTAGCAACAAAGAGCTGCTTTGCAAGGACAGTTTCAGAAGAGTGGCTGGGAAAAGCCAGATTGCAGTGAACTGAGCGAGTGGAAGTGAGGAAATAGAGGCAGAGAGTGTACACAGCTCTTCTAGGAAGCAGGCTGGGAAATGGAATAAAGTGGGAGCTAAATGAGGTTAGAATTAAGGGGTTTTAATTTTGGAATGAGAATAACTGCAGCATGTTTAAATTCTAGTGGTAAAGAGAGGATGGCGAGGGAAATGTCAATGATATAGCAGTGTTCAGTTCCTCAGAAGGAGGGAATGTATAGAGTGTAGAACCATGGTGAAAAGATTTGCTTTAGACAGAATGAGAGTCTGTTCTCCTTTTACAGGAGAAATGGAAGGAGAAAAGATGTGGGTGGGCTGGTAAGTGAAATTGAGGAAATTGGCAAATGAACTGTGTAATTTTTTGATGCAGAGAAGGCCCATGCCCCAAGTGAAGAAGAGGATAGAGGGCTGGAAAATTTAGGAAAAGGGAGAAAGTTTGAAATAGTTGCTATGGAAACTATAAGAGAAAACTGAGCTAGGGACACTTAAGGGGGTACGTAGAGGGCCAATTAAAGTGAAAAGGCCAGGAATTCATGGTAGCGCCATGGCTGATTTTCTTTGTCGCCTTCCTGCTTGGAGGTAGGACCTCGGTTTGAGGATAGATGTCTCATATGTATCTTCTAGTAGACTGAGTTCCTTGAGGTCAGGGTCCTAGTATTAGGCATTTCCATGGGCTCAGCACTTAATCCAGTGCTTGGCAAATAAAAGCTGCTTAATGTTGCGTGAGTGAGCGACTCAACCTAGAGTAGGTGGGGAAAGGCAGCAAAGGAGGTGAGGGATTTGAAAACCAGGTGAGGTTTTGCTTAAAGTGTTGTGATCATTGGAAATTAGGGCTGTTTTATTCATTTAAGAAGAAAGGAAAATTGTTGAAGGTACTTGGTATCAAATATACGAAACAACAGAAGGAAGAAGGGAAAGGGACTGAGGTTCACAGAAATGAGTAAGATGTCTACTTAAATTTAAGCTATTTGGCAAATGCATATAGGACCTTAAAGAAAATGAAAGAATTTTGAAGTGCTTATGGGTCTATACTTCAGCGCTAATTCTAAAAGTATTATTGAATACTCTGTATCACTGCTGGCTTGTATTTTGAGTACGGCATAATTAACCCTAACGTTCGGAAGACTGAATTTAACCTTTGGGCTTCTCGGATTTGTACCACCTTCTCTCAGTTTTAACAACTGAAAAATCCCTGAACTCCCGAAGGTCACTTTTCATCTTTTCTCACATTAACACTCTTCTTCCCAATCTTTATAATTTTGTGGAAGTCTCATCGGCCTCAAGTGAGTTGCTGTCATCAAATGGGGCATAGTTTAAGTTGTAAAAAAGTTTGAATTTATTGGGCATGATTTTGGTTGTTTTTTAATCATTTTTGTTTCTCCCCTTAAATGTTTACAGTGGAGCTGGACAAGAAGTAGGAAGATCATGTATTATTCTGGAATTCAAAGGAAGAAAAATAATGGTAATTATTATTTTGTAGTCAGGTTAACAGGATGACTCTGTCTGTTTTGGGTGTTAGGTTTTTTCTAGTACACTAGTTATCTATTTAGCTCCCAGGAAAATGTCGTTGTTTTTATATATAAACTATGCTGTATAATGTAAATGTGAAAAACTAATACACACTTCTACTTAGTGATCTGACAAAACTGAGAAGATAGAGACCAAGATTGTAAAATTGTCGAGCAGAGCAGATCTCCTGCACTCTTGCTCTTCAGAGTCCCTCTTCCAGTCTTGGAGGGTCTGGATACCCAACTGCCCCAATCACACTGGAGGCCCCCAAGGAACTGGCTGCCCGAACACGCACCAAGCTCCAGCCGCCCCAGTGCAGCATGTGCTGTAGCTGCAGCTGGTTTGCAGCTTAGATGCCTAAGTTAGCAGTAGGGCCCCTGACCTTGGGGAAGGCAGACTGCTCCTTTAAGCCCCTTTCCTTATCTGAAAGATGGAATGATGAGAAGAGATGGTTTCTATGGTCCTCGTTAGAAAGGCAGTTCAGTGGCTCATCATGTTCCTTTGGTTCCACCTCTCTGTTTCTCCCAATCTTAAAAGAACAGGAATATGCCAGACATAGTTGTCTTTTTAGTCATTTGTTATATTAATTTGGTAGTAACATCCGAAAAATGAGTATATAACTCATTGATGACTGACTCTTAAGAATTTATTCATGGGGCTGGCCCCATGGCTGAGTGGCTGAGTTCCCACACTCCACTTTGGCAGCCTAGGGTTTCGCTGGTTCAGATCCTGGGTGCGGACATGGCACCACTCATCAAGCTATGCTGAGGCAGCATCCCACATAGCAGAGCCAGAAGGACCTACAACTAGAATGTACAACTATGTACCGGGAGGCTTTGGGGAGAAGAAGAAAAAAAAGCAGCAGCAGCTTGGCAATAGATGTTAGCTCAGGTGCCAATCTTAAAAAAAAAAAAAATAGAATTTATTCCTTAATGCCTTAAAATACTTATACTGCCCTGATCAGGGAAACTTCCCAGTTCTAATCACTGTCTCCTCGTAATAGTTAGATCTGGTAGTAGTAAATCTATAAACTCTTTAAATGCTCACCATCTTCTGATATCAAAGTTTTTGAAAAAGAGTTTGTTCATTGTTAGAGTGACTACAAAAAGTGCCTGGGAAGAAGATGTCTTGTATTTTGTGTCCTGTGACCCTAAGTGTCAGCTATATTTTATACTCGTTGGGGAAGTTAGAATTGGTAATGGCATATTTGCCACATTTAATAAGAATTGCATTCCAAATGCTAGTGTATAGAGTCCTTGATTCTGTATGTTATGAATCAGTCATAAATGTTGTCTATTTATTGGATGAATTTAATAAAATGTGTAGGAGATTGTGATCTTCTTTTCTCTTTCAGTTGGACTGTGGGATCCACCCTGGGCTAGAAGGAATGGATGCTCTTCCTTATATCGATTTAATTGACCCAGCTGAGATTGATCTCCTGCTAATCAGTCAGTAAGTTTTTTTCTTTATGAACAACACTGTTTTTCAAGGACTTTTACTATAAGGATCATTTCTTTACAAGATTTTAAAATTCTGGTGTTTGGAAACAGTAGTTTCTACCAGAAAGCATATTGCAGACATCGAAGTCTAAGACAGCACTCCATGTTGTCATCACAGGTTAGAGAAGTTTATTATGAAAAACTTACTTTCCTACCACTCAAGTAAGTGAGAAGGAGACAGCACATGCCTTGGATCACTGTAAAACTTGAGACCAGGAAAGTCCTTTCCCAGAATATCTCCTTGGGGTCACTGTCTTATCACGTTCCATAGGAATTTCATTTAAAAGCAGTGACGCGTTCCAACTTTATATCACTGAAGTGCTTGCTGTAATTCCTGCTGCAGAGAGTAGGCTTGGGTGTGCTCTTCCATCTCTAACGATCAGTGGTAAAGTATTTCGATGTTTAAAAAATACTTTTCCTGTCTTTTTCTTACACTAGAACTGGATGCGTTATTCCTTCCGTCTGCACACACCTACCCTTGGTGTTTTCAAAGTATCAGTTTGCACTTGTTACATAGAACTTGTTACAGTAGTTTTCATTACATCTAGTATGCATACAGTATACATATAGTATCCATCAGGATTCTATTTTAAGAATTGACAGAATCTCTGTTTCTTTTTAAGTTTCCATTTGGATCACTGTGGAGCTTTGCCCTGGTTTCTACAGAAGACAAGTTTCAAAGGAAGAACATTTATGACTCATGCCACAAAAGCTATTTATAGATGGCTTCTTTCAGATTATGTCAAAGTTAGGTAAATTACATGGATTTGATTCTACGTAATACATACGGTTCAAGATATGGATTATTTTGCATTTTGAAATAAGATACTCTCTTTTTATTCTGAAGGATATCAATAATTTAGTCATTCGGTAACAATTCATCAGCACCTTCTTGGCCTTCAAGTCTTTATGTAGTTTTTACGTATTTTTAAATCTTTATAATGTAGGTAAGTTGTAAGGTATGATAACAATATTTTATAAGTAGAATTTCATAATTTTGTTAAAATTTAAGACCAAGTGCATTATACAGTGGTATATAATGAAATCTTATTTTAGATTATGTGGTCAAAGTAAACTAACTATCTTAAATGAAAAAGTTCCCTGGGGAAGTTTTTTCCAGTTGCAAGAGGAAGATCTCCTTTATCAGAAAGTTTGGAGCATTTTTGTAATATCTACAGCACAAATTATTAGCATTCAAAAGTTTACTATTAAATGTATATATTCTAAGGGTAGCTAAGATGCAATTTGTTATTCTTCATATATAAATGCAAAAGAATGCAAGAGTTATCCTTAGTAATAATTATACTAGTTAACACTAAATAATGCTTACCACAGCCAGGCACAGTTCTCAGTTCTTAACATATGTTAACTCATTTACTCTTCATAGCAAGCTAAGGTTTTAGGTTCCATTATGAATCCCATTTTATAGATCATGAAACTGAGGCACAGAGAGGTTAGCTAATTTGCCTGTGAGGGTCATGGCAAGAGACAAAGCTGGAATTTGGATCCAAGTAGTCTGGTTTCGGACTCTGTGTCCTTAACCACTAGTCTCTTTTGCTTTTTTGGAAGTATATTAGCATAATTTTCAGGAGAAAACTTATGCTATACTTTGTAGAGAAATCTTTTCACATCCCTTGGTTCAATGTATGTGAGTGAGTTTATCTCTCAAGAGTATTGGGACAGGAAAAAAGGTTGAGAAATAGTTTCCTAAAGAGGACTTTGCCTTAATTTACTGTGTGCTCTGCTTAAAATCATGCTTTGTAGCTGTACACACTAAACAGTTTTATTGTAATTGCAGGGTAAAAAGATAAACAAAATGGGGGCTGGCCCCGTGGCCGAGTGGTTAAGTTCGCGCGCTCCGCTGCAGGCGGCCCAGTGTTTCGTTGGTTCGAATCCTGGGCGCGGACATGGCACTGCTCGTCAGATCACGCTGAGGCAGTGTCCCACATGCCACAACTAGAAGAACCCACAACGAAGAATACACAACTATGTACTGGGGGGCTTTGGGGAGAAAAAGGAAAAAATAAAATCTTAATTAAAAAAAAAGATAAACAAAATGTTCGAGAGATTCTAAATAGTGTAATCCATACAATATAATTTTAAGAAATAGCGTTGTGGGGGCCAGCCCCATGGCCAAGTAGTTAAGTTTGCGCGCTCCGCTTTGGCAGCCCAGGGTTTCACCAGTTCAGGTCCTGGGCACAGACATGGCACTGCTCATCAGGCCATGCTGAGGTGGCATCCCACATAGCACAACCACAGGCACTCACAACTAGATTATACGACCTATGTACTAGGGGGGCTTTGGGGAGAATAATTAAAAAAAAAAAGATTGGCAACAGTTGTTAGCTCAGGTGCTAATCTTTAAAAACAAAAAAGAACGTTGGGGATATATCATCCACAGACAGTTTCCTTGCATTCAAAGAGTTTTTAAAAAGCTTACCCTTAATTCTCTTTGTTGGCATCTTTACAAATTTAGCAATATATCAGCAGATGACATGCTGTATACTGAGACAGATTTGGAAGAGAGCATGGACAAAATTGAAACCATCAACTTTCACGAAGTTAAGGAAGTTGCAGGAATCAAGTTTTGGTGTTACCACGCGGGCCACGTCCTGGGAGCTGCCATGTTCATGATTGAGATCGCAGGCGTGAAGGTACGCTCCAGCCCTGGCAGTTTCCTCCCTGCGAGAAGTCAGTGCAGAGCCTTGTGCCACCAAGTAGTACTAAGGAAAATTCCGGAAGACTTGCAGGGTGTCAAAACACTGAAACATCAGATAAAATTCAGTTGATGCTTTTCCTTTTCAATATCATAGTTCATACCTCCATTATAATACTTTTTAGGTGAAGGTTGAGAAAAGAGAAAAGAAGTATCTCAAAAGAGTGAAGTTCCCTCACACTGTTAGGGGATTAATCCCTTTTCAGTGCTGTTTAGAAAACTGATTAGGGAAGAGCTTTCTTTGTGGCTGTGTCTATTTAACGTTCAAACCCGATTATGTGGCATTCATGTCCTCTTGATGCTTTAGAATCCACATGTAAGCCCCCAAAGAGGGTGGACTGCACCAGTGAAGAGGGCTAATCAGGAAGGTCTTAGACGTCCTTGATGAAAAAGACTAGTGGACGTCTTGAGAAACTTGTGAAAACACGGGTGGCCTAGTAGGTTTCAGGACTGACTCTAGAGCAGCAGTTCTTCATTCTGGCTGCACTTTAGAATCGCTTAGGGAGCTTTTTAAAAATACTGATTGATTCAGAATCTCAGGGTGTAGCCTTCACCTTTTCTTTTCAAGTTTTCTAGGTGATTCTTATGTGCGGTCAGAGTTGAAAACCAACACTCTAGTGTAATATTGTCCTAAATTTTTAGTGACTGCTCATATATTTGAGGTGTTTTTTTGTTTTTTTGTTTTTTTTGAGGAAGATTAGCCCTGAGCTAACTGCTGCCAATCCTCCTCTCCTCTTTTTGCTGAGGAGGACTGGCCCTGAGCTAACATCTGTGCCCATCTTCCTCTACTCTATATGTGGGACGCCTACCACAGCATGGCTTGCCAAGCAGTGCCATGTCCGCACCCAGGATTCGAACCAGCGAACCTCGGGCTGCCAAAGTGGAGCGTGCGCACTTAACTGCTGCACAACCGGGCCAGCCCCATAGTCGAGATTTTTACACATTGAGTTGTACTCTGTATTGCCAAATCATTTATTCTTGCTCTTTGCTCAAAGGCACAAAAAAATAAGCAGAAAATAGCACAAATGCAGGTCTAAATTCCCTTTGAAATTTGATGCACGCCCTCCTATGATTTTGTCTTCCATTTTAGATGGTTTTCCCATATAGCTCAGTAGATCTCTTTCCTCATCATGCCGTTTTTCTCTAAGATGTTTGGAGCACTTCTTAAGTTTATTAATATACAGGTTATCTTTGTGGAATGATTGTGGGAGTATATGATTCCCACTGGTTAGAATGATAATTGAAACACTGGATCGTTTATGAGTGAACTACGTTACACATTTGAAGTTAGACACAAGCAGTACATCTAAATTTCATCAGTTGTAGGCTATTTTTTTAATTGAACTTCGCTTTAAGATTTTATGATCTAAGTTTATTCACTAGTAAAATGAAGCCTTCCAGAATCCTAACTTTCTAGCTTTTTCTTTCACAGCTTTTGTACACAGGTGATTTCTCAAGACAAGAAGATAGACACTTGATGGCAGCCGAAATTCCTAATATTAAACCTGATATTCTTATCATTGTAAGTATTCATGCACTGTATTGTAATCAGTGTAATTGAAGCAGAATTTTTTCTAGTGGGAAAAAATACGTGATCTCATTTTCATAGTATGTTACCGGATATAAATGTATCTGTGTTTAGTGTACAAATTAATTTTTCTGGCTTCTCTTTGTGATGCAGCTCCACTTTCTTGCTGTTAAATGTATTCACTCTTGTCTAATATCAGAGATGATATGTTATCTCCTAAAGATTTTTGTCTGGGTGAATTACCCCAAATTCGGAGAACATCTTAGGGGTTGTGTAGAAATGGTGTGGCCCACTGCCTTTGCCATGGGACTATCTCTTGGCTCGTAGCACCTGCTGAATTTATATGTGTATGTCCTGTCTGCCTGCTAGATTGCAAGTCCTAGAGAATAAAAAAAAGTTAACTGTCCAGAAGCTCTGTGCACGGGGAGGTTGGTGAGGAGCAAATTAATAAATGTGTGTTGAGACAGTGAGGTCAGGGATTGGGAGAGAAACCTTTGGGGCCTATGGTATATGTCAGAATATCAGTGGGGGGGTGAGCAAGATAGCTGAAAGGGATTAGGGGGTATAAATGTACAAACTTCCGGTTATAAACTAAACAAGTCATGGGGATGAAATATACAGTATAGAGAATATAGTCAACAATATTGTAATAACTTAGGATGGTGACAGATGGTAAATAGACTTGTCATGGTGATCATTTTGTAACGTTTATAAATATCGAATCACTGTGATATACACCTGAAATGAGTAGGATATTGTATGTTAATTATACTTCAATTAAAGGGAAAAAGGAATATCAAGTATGTTTAGTTCAAGGTGGAAGAGATGTCTGTTTCTCCCTCACCATCTACAGAATCCCCCGACTGCCCAAGTATGAGGGACCAAGGCATATTGCTGTCCATAAACAACAAGTTGTGAGTCAATTCAGTTTGGCTCAGCTTGTGGTATACCCAGCATATAAACTGACGTTAATTTAAAGGAAGTTTTTTTTTAACTCTCAGAAAAAAATAGTTGTTTTCATTATATCTAATACTTTAGAGCAATACTTCTCTAACTTTAATGTGCTTATGAATCACTTGGTGATATTGTTAAAAACAGATTCTGATTCAGAATGCCTGGGCTGGGGCCTGAGATTCAGCATGTCTAATAAGCTCCCAGGGATGCCAGTACTGCTGGTCAGCAGACCACACATAGTAAGGTTTAGGGGATATTCTTAAATAGAACTATAAGAAACAATATCTGTTTCTTTTTTTGCTTGCTTGCTTTTTTTTTTTTTTTTTTTGGTGAGGAAGATTGGCCCTGAGCTAACATCTGTTGCCAATCTTCCTCTTTTTTTTTTCTCCCCAAAGCCCCAGTGCATAGTTGTATATCCTACTTGTAAGTCCTTCTAGTTCTTCTATGTGGGATGCCCCACAGCATGGCTTGATGAGTGGTGTGTAGGTCCACGCCCAGGATTGGAACTGGCGAACCCCAGGCCACCAGATCAGAGCGTGCAAAGTTAACCACTATGCCACCAGGCCAGCCCCAATATCTGTTTCTGATTTATAAACTTTGACTTATCAGAGGTGGGAGAAATAACCTTTTTCCAACCCACAAAAAGCAAAATGGTTTTGGAAAAAAAAAGACATAGCAAAATTATCTTGAGAAAGGAAGATACATTTTTGGACTTATTTCCTAATTCTGTTTTCTGAAAAGTTCTTACTACTTAGCCAGATCTGAATTCTCACATTTTTACTTGTTCTGCTTTCCAATTAGTATTATAACAATATACGTTCAAGTAAATAGCTTGCTAATGGAGAGATGAATCACTTTGCTTCTGTGTTTCACGGATGTTTACCTTTTGTGTTCTTGGGAAATCATCAGTCTTGGTCTCATACTTCTAACGTGTTGTTTAGGAATCTACTTACGGGACCCATATCCACGAGAAGCGTGAAGAGCGAGAAGCAAGATTCTGTAACACGGTTCACGATATTGTGAACAGAGGGGGCAGAGGTCTCATTCCTGTCTTCGCTCTTGGCAGGGCTCAGGAGCTGCTCTTGATTTTAGGTATGCCTGTTCCTTTCCACTTGGGAGACTGTCAATATCTTGGAGTGCCATGACATCAAGATGATTGTATGAGCGTGGGTAGATATTCTGCCCTTCTGGTCTTCAGTTTTTGCATTTAAAAATAGGGATTTGGTGCCAGGAAGAGCCCAGAGAGACAGCGACTGTCATGCACTGGTACTAGGAATATAAATGGCATGTTTTTCTAGTTGCCTTCAGCATTAGAAGTCTTAAAAATATGCTACCCTTTGACCCAGCAGTTCTACTTCTGGTAAATAAATGAGATGCATAGAAAATTTTGTCAGTAAGAGTATTCATCATTTCAGTATTTTTAAAGAAATATCATGTCAGTAAATATATTGTAGGAAAAAAATCATGTTATAGATGAGTAATTACATATTTTCACATAGTATATTAAGAGGGCCAAAAAAGTAGGGTTCAAAACAGTGTGTACTCTGATCCTACTTAGGTAAAAAAATACACAAATGACTGGAAAGATATTAAATCTGAATAATGAGAAAGTAGATGATTTCTTTTTTCATTTTCTGCTTTTCTCTGTTTTCCAAATACTTTAATGAGCATGTATAACTTTTTGTAATGAGAGGAACAGTGAGTGTCACTTTTTGCATATATTTGTATTTAATGATCCCTTTTAACTCAAACATTCCATGATTCTTTTTAGGGAATGCACTCTTAAAGAATAAATGATAGGTGCCTTGTATGTATATAGCTGAAATGTGAAGAACTAGAAATGGTTGCGTCTTCAGCTCTTACAGTCACTTCTTCCATCTCTGTGATGATAAGGATAAAATATCCCTGTTACACTGAAAAGGAAAAGGGAAGAGAGGATAAATGACAGATCAAAAGCAAATCTGTAAGAGAGGCAGGACTTAGTAGAAGCTAAATTTTATAATTCCTAATCCAGTCTAGTTTTCTCTTGGTCCTTTTTTCTAACTGTGAGTCAAATTTGTCTTTAGAAGTCTTGAAATGAAAAGTATCCATAACAAAGTAATCTGAAGAACAGAGGAAATTAGGAAGGTGAAACCATGTTGTCACCGTCAAATTGGCTTGCCAGATTTAGCAGATAAAAATACAAGACAGTTAAATTTTATTTTCAGATAAGTAATGAGTAATATTTTAGCATAAGTGTATCAAATATTTAATATATATTCTTATACTAGTAATCTTTTATTTGTCTGAAATTCAAATTTCACTGGGCACTTGGTATTTTTCTCTGGAAACTCTACCATCAAAGCATATTATGATTCCTTTTATGAACAGGATTGCTCTGTGTAATTGGTTACTCGTTTTCCTTTAAATTCTCCCTGGACAGCTATTAGAATCACTGGTTTTAAATCTCATCTATGATCTAGCCATATGACCTTGGGCAAGTTATTCAACTTTTTAAAAATATTTAAAATTTATTCATAAGAACACACAAAAAATAGGAGACTGATGTGATCATGGGATATAATATACTCTGCAGGGTGTCTGAGAAATTGTAAGAGTATATATGAAAACTTTGACACCATTAAAAATTTTAATTACATCTAAAAAAATACAAACAGATAAACCAGAGAGCAAAGCAGGAAATATATTTGTAACATGCATGACAGGAAAAGTCCCTGTTCTCATTTGGAGTTTTCAATTATAAATCAAGTAGAAAAATAACATTCCCATGCTATTCAACCTTTTTTTACCCTCGGTTTTGTAATCTGTAAGATGGAGATAAATCTTCCTAAGGTTGTTTTGAAAATTAGAAGTAATAAATATAAATTGCATACTAGGCATTTAATACGTTTCCTAAATGCAGGTGTACCTAGTAGAATCAATGTCTTTTGGCAATACTACCTTTATAATATTTTAGGATTTAATGAGATTTTTCCCTAAAAATAAGCCTTCCTTTGAAGGTAGATTGCCCACTCTTTTCATTAATTATCAGAAACTGTTTGGTTAGCAGTTTTTAAAAAATATAGTCACAGTGTAATGTGACTATTTATACTTTTTTTTAAGTGTTCAAAATTTGTTTTAACTCATTTGGTAGTCCTGTTTTGTACTTAGCAAAGTCTAATTACAAAAAGTCTAATTTCAGTAAGTCTTTTGAAATATTAACACATTTTTATTTAAAACCACAGAATATACTGTCTCTCTAGGATACTAAGTTCCGGTCTATTATTCAGTGGAAACTTCTACCAGATTGTTTTTAAAGCCTTCACATCTCGGGAGTGTGATCACAACATTCTTTTCAGGTCATGCATTAGTATTTAGAAATAAGTTTTGGTTTTATAAGTTTAAGTTAGTAAGGACCAGGCTAATTTTCTTTAAAATACAGTTATTTGTTTTTTGTTTGTTTGTTTTTTAAAGATTTTATTTTTCCTTTTTCTCCTAAAGCCCCCTGGTACATAATTGTATATTTTAGTTGTGGGTCCTTCTAGTTGTGGCGTGTGGGACACCGCCTCAGCGTGGCTTGATGAGTGGTGCCACGTCCACCCCCAGGACTTGAACTGGCAAAACCCTGGGCCGCCGAAGCAGAGTGCGCAAACTCAACCACTTGGCCACAGGGCTGGCCCCCAGTTATATGTTTTAATTTATTTCATGGTTGTCTGGATTTTTAAAAATTAATTGTATGTATCATTTATTATTTGAACTATTTACCGCACATAGCAAAACAATATTGTTTCTTGTAAAATCTCTCTAGATGAGTACTGGCAGAATCACCCAGAACTCCACGATATTCCAATATACTATGCGTCATCTTTGGCCAAGAAGTGTATGGCAGTCTATCAGACATATGTAAATGCCATGAATGACAAAATCCGCAAACAGATCAACATCAACAATCCCTTTGTTTTCAAACATATTAGTAACCTTAAGGTGAGTGCTTGTGGAAGAAAGGAGAAGGTCGGATAAAACACAAAGAAGTCGTCAGTAGTAGGAGATGCCCGTTGCTGCTTCTGTGGCTAAATCCTTTTTTTTTGTTTTTTGTTTTTTGGTTTTTTTTAAAGATTTTATTTTTTCCTTTTTCTCCCCAAAGTCCCCTGATACATAGTTGTATATTCTTCATTGTGGGTCCTTCTAGTTGTGGCACATGGGACTCCGCCTCAGCGTGGCTCGATGAGCAGTGCCATGTCCGCGACCAGGACTCGAACCAACCAAACACTGAGCTGCCTGCAGCGGAGTGTGAGAACTTAACCACTCTGCCACAGGGCCAGCCCCTGTGGCTAAATCCTTCTTGCCAAAGTCTTTCTTACCTTTTCTCTAGCAGGCATCACTTTTCTGAAGGGAATCAAAAATTTAGCATTCTTTTTTACTTAAACTTCGCAACTTGTTCCAAGTATACTTTCTCAGTGTTTACTATTGCTAAATAAGTTGGATCTCTTTTGTCATAAAAATAAAAAGTCCTGCTGAGAAAAATATGTTGTATTACATATTGTTTTCTTATTCTTGTGCAAACCTAATCATCTTTTTGATTAGCACTGTAAATTCCGTATATGAAAATTTGTATATGTTTACTTTTCTAGAGCATTCAATAAAATCTGATTTTCTTTAATTAAAAAAATACGTTTCTTTCAAACTAATGCTCTAATCTTAATAAAATGATGCCCCAAATAATTCAAGTTATAAATATTCTTCCAATTTTAAATAGGCTCTGTTGGTAAAGTTTGTTTTTGGTTTTTTTTTGGTGAGGAAGATTCACCCTGAGCTAACATCTGTTACCAGTCTGCCTCTTTTTTTGCTTGAGGAAGATTTGCCCTGATCTAACATCTGTGCCAGTCTTTCTCTATTTTGTATGAGGAATGCCTGTGCAGCATGGCTGTTGGGTGGAGTAGGTCCGCACCTGGGAACTGAACTCTCAAACCTGAGCCATCAAAGTGGAGCATGCGGAACTTTAACCAGTGGGCCATGGGGCTGGCCCCCTATAGTATTATTTTTTAAGTTAATTACTTAGGAATTAGAGCCAAGTTTTCCCTAGAAACAAGGTTAAACTTTTTGGTTAGATTTCTAGGCCCGCTCAAAATATTCATCAAGTATGCAAAGCCACTGTGAGTCTTTGGGGAAATTCTTTCAGAGTTCTATCTTGGGTGGAATAGAAACCCATTTGACTCTTCCTTTTACTTTCTGCCTTCCTGCTAGCCACTGAAAATGGTCCTAAAGGCATGTTTAGCTACCGGTAGAACGTTTTGAGGGTCAGTGTGAACTTTCTCCTTTTTATCACTTTGTTTTCCTTTCATTCCTAGCCTAACTTGTTTAGGAACTTGGAGGTTGGACTTAAAATGTTTACTAGTCTTCTCAAGCCCTTTCAGTTGGGTAATTAATCTTTTTTCCTAACTCTTTCTTATTTAAAAATGCTTTGTCAAGCCCTGGTATTTAACTTGCTTTTACCATTTCTTTTTCTCTCTCAGAGCATGGATCATTTTGATGACATTGGTCCCAGCGTGGTAATGGCCTCCCCAGGCATGATGCAGAGTGGCTTATCCAGAGAGCTCTTTGAAAGCTGGTGTACTGATAAGAGGAACGGTGTCATTATAGCAGGGTACTGTGTAGAAGGGACACTTGCCAAGGTGAGTGGTAGTCTTAGACCATTGCGTTATTCCTGATCAAACCTGCAGAGGTGGTAAGATCCTCACAGGTCTTTCTGTTGAAGTAGTTCTGTAAATAATACAGGTTTTGATTTTTCAAAACAAGGTTGGAAATATGTAGCTGGAGGTGTTTGTAAGGTTGAGGAATTAATGCAGACACTCACTGGTATAACAAGACCCCCAGGCGATTGGTAGGCATGTTAAAGTTTGAGAAGCGCTCATCTGGTTGCAGTTAAAAAAATGGAAAGGAGTCTGAGACAAACACGTGGATACCCTCATCCGATGCAGAAGAGGTTTACTAATACGTATTCCTGTGAAAAGCTGTAGATGTGTTGGGTTGATTGATTGGATGATGTTTACTCTGAGGGTGTAGACTTTGTAGAAAATGCGTGCAGAACTTTAGAGGCAATTTCTGAACGCCGACCCGTCACGTTCTTCTCTCTTCTTGCCTATAACGTCTATTTTGTCTTTTAAAATACATTATGATTCCCCATTTTGATCATTTTTATTACTTTACCTTATCCTGTAAGTCATTTAGACAGTGTTGGCTTTGTACTTAAATAGTTTTCCGGAGTCGAACTCCATTTGTCCTTTATACACATCCTCCTATCTGGAAAGTGACTTGTTAAAGCAGGAGACTAGCTGGGAACACAAGTGTATTGCATTCTGGAAATGCAAGTATTGTATTCTTTCTAATCATAAGAGTTATAATTTTCACTTCCAGCACTCCAAATACATTGAATTTTAGTTAATCTGTTACTTTCCTGATTAAATGTTTGCTTGATCAAGAAAATAAATATCTGATATTTACTAAGTCAGTAGTGTTAGAATGACTTTTGTGCTAAAGGTCCTAAATTTAACATAAGAGTTTATGGCTCATGAAAAAGTAGAAAATGTTCCTTTTCTAATTGGATAATTTGTTTTGTTTTTTAATTTTTCTTTGTTTTTAACAGCATATCATGTCTGAACCGGAAGAAATCACTACCATGTCTGGACAGAAGTTACCACTGAAAATGTCGGTTGATTACATTTCTTTCTCTGCTCACACAGATTACCAGCAAACCAGTGAATTTATTCGTGCTTTGAAACCGCCTCATGTGGTTAGTCTATGCATTTGATTTATCGCATTAAAGGGGAAAAAAAACACACCCAGGAAACTTTGTGGCGGCTGGTCCTCAAATCGAACACCTCCTTCCGATGATGTTGCCCTTTAAACAGAGTGCTTGCACTTGCATTGAATCTGACTTGTTTGGCTCCCCTTTGAGTTAGGCAAGCTGTGCTTTAATTTTCCAGTGTTCTTTCTGTTATTTTCTGCTGCCTCATCATTAACTTAAGAGCACAGGCTTTACAATGTGACTCCTTGTTTTGAATCTCACCTCCATCCCTTACTTGCTGTGTAACCCTAGGCAAGTTACTTACCTTTCTGAACCTCATTTGTAAATAGGGATAATAGTACCTCATTAAGGCTAGTTATTGTGAGGACTAAATGAGAGAACATATATCTAAAGCACGTAATACAGTGCCTGGCATGTAGTAAATGCTTAGTAATGAGGAAAGAGGAGAAAGACAAGTCATATAAGAGTAAAAAATTAAAGATGTAAATAGATATGAAGTATGTTACATAGCTCCTTACTAATATGATTTGTTTATATTTTTAATTTTCATGTAATTATGAATTAATGAGTTATATTTTGGTGGGAGTAGAGAGAAGGGTAGGCTAAAAAAACAAGTATTTTTAATTAGAGGAACACTTGTGGGACACATGTCTTTAGAAAACAGCTGAAGTACTCTTTCTGAATGTATTGAAAAGTGATTTAGAGGAAATGGCCTTTTGTTAAATTTTTTTGGTACATATTTTTTATTGTGGTTAAAATATAAAATTTGCAATTTTAACCATTTTTAAGTGTACAGTTCAGTGGCATTAATTATATTCAGTGTTGTGCAACCATCACCACTATCATTTCCAAAAGTTTTTCATCTCCCCAAACAGAAACTGTACCCATTAAGCAATAATTCCCCATTCCCTCCTGCCCCCAGCCTCTGGTAACTTCTAATTTACTTTCTATGAATTTGCCTATTCTAGATATTTCATGTAAGTGAAATCATACAGTAATTAACATATGTTTTCAAGGTTCATCTATGTTGTAGGATGTAACAGAATTCCATTCCTTTTTATGGCTGAATAATATTTCATTGTATGTATGTACCACATTTTGTTTGTTCATCTGTTGATGGACACTTGGGTTGTTGCCACCTTTTGGCTATTGTGAATAATGCCCGAGTGAACATTAGCATATAAGGATCTGTTTGAGTCCCTGTTTTCATTTCAGTTCTTTGGGGTATATAACTGAGAGTGGAATTGCTGGATCATTTGATAATTCAGTGTTTAACTTTTTGAGGAATCACCAAAGTGTTTTCCATAGGAGCCACACTATTTTACCTTCCCGCCCAGCAGTGCACAAGGGTTCCAATTTCTCCATATCCTTGCAAACACTTGTTCTTTTCCTTTTTTAATTATAGCCACCTACTAAGTGTGAAGTGGTATCATTGTGGTTTTGGTTTTCATCTCCCTAATGACTAATGGAGTTGGGCATCTTTTTGTGTACTCTTGTTAATTTTCAAGTTCTTTCTAGCATGATAGTCCTCACAGATACTTGCCCTTGGCCCGTAATGAGAAGATTCTTTGGTGGAGAAAATCACTCACCTACTTTTTAGCATCATAGCGTGTCACATGTAGTTACAGCGCAGGCTCCCCCCAGGTGCGTTCTAGGGTCTTTGGTTTACAGATATTCTCCCAGATTTAAAGCTGTGTTGTCCCTTCTCTCTAGTATCACTACCTCATCCTCAGTCCCATTGCATCGCTCTTCAGGCTGTATCTCTGCTGTCAGTTAAATTCTTGGATTGAGCTTGATGCTTACCTTCCTTCAGTAACCAGGTCAGCAAAAGTGTGTCTACAGGATAAAATAATAATAGTATTGGTGGTAATAGTAAATAATAGCTAGCATTTATTGAGTATTTACCATATGCCAGGTCCTGTACTAGTATTTTACAAGTATCAACTTGCTTACTCCTCACAACCAACAACTGTTTTGTAGATGAGAAAACTGAGATGTCAAGTAACTTGCCCAAGGTTGCACAGCTAGTAAGTGACAGTGCCAGGATTTGTGTTCAAGCAGCCAGGCCCCAAAGCTAGGCTTCTTCACCACTGGGCCATATGCTGGCAGGCTTCTCTTAGCTCAGGCGAGAAATCGTCTACCAGTTGTCCATAGGTTAAGAATAATCTCTCTTGTAAGATACTGTGTAGGTTATAAAAGTGAATATAGAGAGACTGGTAGCTAATACAATAGTTGTAAATAACCCTCTAAAATGCAGTTGCATTTGGTTCTGAAATATTATATTTGGTATTGCTTTAATAAACAGAAGAAAATATCAGAAGTCTTTTTTTCCCATAAAAAGCTTCTTCTGAAAGTCTTATATTAAGAAAGCTGAAGAAAACTGGGTGTTTTCTGAGACAGTGGGAGTAGCAGTAGTTTCATACAAGAATCATATGCACCTGAGGCTGGTAGAGGCTACAGAAGTCACTGCATCCAGCCCTTTACCAGCATGAGCACGGAAGCCTAGGAAAAGTCTGGTTTCCGCAAAGTTGCATATCTCATTAGTGGCAAAAATTGGAGTAGAAAAGAAGTTTCTTTCTTTTTTTTTTTTAAATCTCAGAGATTTATTTATTTATTTATTTTTAAAGATTGGCACCTGGGCTAACAACGGTTGCCAATCTTTTTTTTTTTTTTCCTGCTTTTATCTCCCCAAACCCCCCCGTACACAGTTGTATATCCTTGTTGCATGTCCTTCTAGTTGTGGGATGTGGGACGCCGCCTCAACGTGGCCTGACAAGCAGTGCCATGTCCGCGCCCAGGATCCGAACCCTGGGCCGCCGCAGCGGAGCGCACAAACTTAACCACTCGGCCACGGAGTCGGCCCCGAAAAGAAGTTTCTTTACTCTTTCTTGAAATAGTTCTACTTAAGGAACTTGTAACACCAAACAGAATGAAAGTGTCTGTACAAGTTTGATTGACTGGAGGTCCTTAAAAGTAGTAAAGTTTAATAACTTCAAGTATATCTCTGTTTCATATATTTAATTAAGATAAGGGCCATCACTAATTTGAACTAAAGATGTTTCCCTATGCTCTTCTAAAATTTATTCTATGTAGATTTTAGTCCACGGAGAACAGAATGAAATGGCCAGATTGAAAGCAGCCCTGATTCGAGAATATGAAGATAATGATGAAGTTCACATAGAAGTTCATAATCCTCGGAATACAGAAGCAGTGACCTTGAACTTCAGAGGAGAAAAGCTGGCCAAGGTAAAAGGCTCTGGTTCCTACTCCTAATTATGTGTGCTCTTCAGGGAAATGTATACTTCTTAAAAAGAACAGACCTGTTTTAATTAAAAAAACACTGTGCTTAATGATGATTTCTATCAACTTGGTCTACTACAAGAATTTATCCGTATGCTTTTTAAGGCTTCTTCTGGTTCTACTAATTTGTTTCTTCACATGAAAAATTTTTAAATAAATTAGATCTTAATGCACTTGAATTTGCTAGCTTTTTAATCCACATCCCCACGTACTTTTCCTTCCCATGTCTGAGGATAAACAAATATTCATTACTGTTTTTTTACTATATCCAATATGGTATTCTGTCCACCTCTTGTCATTCTCCCTAAGAATCTAAAGATAGGCCCATGTCTCCCATATATGTCTGTGGATATGATGGGATTTATAAAAATCTGTGATTTTAAGAATTAAGCATTTTTGACAGTGAAATATAATATTTTCAGAATTTAAAAAGAAATAGGAAAACCTTACCTAGGATTTTAGTGGAATGCTGTAGAAATCTTCATTTTTACTTCATATTAAAATTTTTTTAAGATACTTCTAAAGGAAATGTTTTAATGATTATCTGAAGTTTTAAATATCAGATATGTGTTAATGAGCAACTTAACAGCATTCTTCTAATACATCATGAACCAGATATGAGGAAGCAAATTGGGGAATATCCTTTCTAGTGGTTGAATTTGAGGGAAGAAACAAATTAGAGAAAGTAAGGCTGTGAGGCTTTTACTGCCAAAGAAGAGCAATTGGTTGTATTTACTCCTCTTCACAACACTTTCCAGAGGCCAGTTTAATGGAAGGGGTCCTTACACCTATAGAAAAATATATTCAGTTGAGAATATGTTCAGAACTGAATTTCCCAAACTCTGCTAGTTGAGATTTGAGGAGGAAAAAGTTTTACAGTCAGACAATTTAGGAGAAGCTGAGTTGAACAAAGTTAAGCTAGTTTCTTTACAGCAGGACTTGCCAGAGTTGTTAGGCCCTTGTGCATTATAAAGCCTCAAGAAGTACAGTGTGCAGCATTTGAACATTTTTTGACTACAGAACTGAGAACACACTTTAGGTATATGTGTCATTCTTAAATTTAACTTTATGTATGCACAGAGAAACTATTACCAATAACTATTTCACCACATACAGTTTTGTATTGAAGTGTTTTTCTGTTATTTCAGCCATAATTTTAGTTATTTAAAATCATTAGCTTTAGTTATTTTTTTCCTCAAGTGTAATAACGTTATTTAGGATTTATGGCAGACATCCTCAACCATGTAAAACAGAAACTCAGTAAGTCAGGGAAATCACATCCACAAAGAACTATCAAAAAAACCCATGCACTTTACTTTGGAGAAGTGTCAGGCCAACTAACTGTATATATGTTAATAAATCAGCATATAGGAAACTAACGCACACTGGAATCGAGAGAAACCTCAGCTGGCAGCAGCAGGTGAAGTCGGAAGAAGACTCCCTCGCTCTTTCCTCTGAGGTGCTTTGTTCTGCAGGCAGGCAAGCACACTAGATCAGCGTCTGAGACTTCACGCTTTTAAAGTCAGCCTCCTGGGAGCAGAGCTCCTTTTCATTAAGTCACCTGCTTTTAAGGAGAAATCGACCCTAAGAAACCATGTGAAATAGAGCTCTCTCCCATTATAGTTACAAGAACAAACAGTATTACTGCCTGGCTGCTCTTGCCCTTACTTGATGAAAGGTAAACCAATGTGAATTATGCTGTGTTTGTCCCGTTTGAGTTCATTTATTTGTAGTTGAGGGAAGTTGTATTTAAGAATGTTGGGTTTCAGGGCCGGCCCTGTGGCCGAGTGGTTAAGTTCGTGCACTCCACTTTGGCGGCCCAGGGTTTCGCCAGTTCGGATCCTGGGGGTGGACATGGCACCGCTGGTCAGGCCACACTGAGGTGCCATCCCACATGCCACAACTAGAAGGACCCACAACTGAAATATGCAACTATGTACTGGAGAGATTTGGGGAGAAAAAGCAAAAAGGAAAAAGATTGTTAGCTCAGGTGCCAATCTTAAAAAAAAAAAAAGAATGTTGGGTTTCATGTTTGTAAGATTTTTGCTTTTGTTAGTTTTTGAACTGTCCTCACCCTCTTCTCCTAAAAAATTTTCCTCAGTTGTATGAGCTCTTCCATACCCATCTTTATTGATAGATATTGATAAGATATTACCTTTATTGATAAGATATTACTTATCTTTATGGACCTAAAGATTCAAAGATGCTCCTCTTTTGTTGTGGGGTCTACATGGCCTCACACCTTTGTATAGTGGAGCTCACTCTGTACGAGGCCGATGCCCAGCCTGAGGGCGTGCACGCAGTCCTGGCCTGAGCTGCTGCCCTTCCCACCACACTGTAGCTGTCTAGAGCTTTTTAAGCCTGTGCACCTAGTAGCTTTACGTGGTTGCTAAACTGATTGGAACTGAACTGAACCTGGCCATTCTTGCCGGATCTGCCCCCCTAACTCTTCCCTTTGGTCTCTTGCTAGCGTTGTTACTGCCGGGTTGTGGAGTATATAACATTTTATATTTTTCATGTTTAAATTCATGTGTTGTTTTCATAGTTTGAATGTCAAATGGTCATAATATGGTTGAGTACTGAATAATTAATTGCATTTTACAAGATTCTATTTCCTGCAAGTTGTTTTGGGGTTTTTGTTTGTTTGTTTTTTTAATAGGTCATGGGCTTTTTAGCAGACAAAAAACCAGAACAAGGCCAGCGGGTCTCAGGAATACTTGTTAAAAGAAACTTTAATTATCACATACTTTCTCCTTGTGACCTCTCCAGTAAGTATTCTATTAAATGTTAAAGATAATTTGATTTTCGCATTGAGGAAAATCTATGAAAACTTCTCTTACCTAGTGGCCAAATTTTAAGTAAAAACCAAATAGTAAAATAGAAATAGGTGAAAGCTTATATTCCAGTTAGCTTTATAGGAAAAATATCTTCCTTGAACTCTTGAAACATTTAAATTTGTGAAATAACTTTTTTCTTAATTGGAAACATAAGTTCACCTCTGAGACAGATTGCATGCTCCTGCTGACCCTTTACCAGCCTGTGTTCTGCCTCTCACGACAGAGCACTGGTGCTTTCATTTTCTCAAGTGATGTTGGGCTCCCCACACAAGCATTTTCATGTTTATGACCTGTAGTTTTACGTCACTTGCTGGGCCTTTATATTCTGTGCCTGTGTAAATGCTAAGCCATCATTCCTTTTGCAGTAAATATGGTATTATCTTAACATAAATAACTGTACTCCATTTTATTTATAAAACACTAATAAATTATAAGTGCTTTATGAAGGAATGGAAAACAGCAGCAGTGTTTAGGTGTTCATCTGTGAGATAGGCCACCTGTCAGCTTTCAGACCATCACACAGGAGAATGTGACTTGTTCCTTTGTTCAGCAGTTGGTGAGATCTTACTCTATGTTAGACCTTGTGCTAGGTGCTGGAGGACTGAAAATTTATTAAAAAGCACAGTTCCAGGGCTGGCCCTGTGGCTGAGTGGTTAAGTCCGTGTCTCTGCTTCAGCGGCCCAGGGTTTCACTGGTTTGGATCCTGGGCACGGACATGGTGCCACTCGTCAGGCCATGCTGAGGTGGTGTCCCACATAGCACAACCAGAAGGACCTACAACTAGAATATACAACTATGTACTGGGGGGCTTTGGGGAGAAGAAAAAAAGAAGATTGGCAACAGATGTTAGCACAGGTGCTAATCTTTAATAAAAAAAGCAAACATTTTTAAAAAAGCACAGTCCCAACCCTTGTAAAGCCATCTAATGAGAGAAGCAGACCTGTGAAGAGCTAATCACAGTATTGATCAGTGACATAGAGAAGTGCATGCTAAGTGTGTGAGGAGAGAATGCGCCTAGAAGAGTTGAGAGAAGCTTTGCAAACCAGGTAGCATTTGTGCCAGGTGGTAAAGGATTGTTAGGCGTTGCCGAGCAGAAAAGACTGCAGAGGACAGCTGGCACACTGGCCTGGGGGCATTCAGGGGCCTGCTGTGTTCAGGAGAATGAGGAAGCGTAAGTTAACTGTTGTGGGGGGCTCGATAATGGGGACAGTGTGGATAGGAACAAATAAGAAGCACCTTGTTAGCTTGAAAAACATGTTCTTACTTCCTTTCCTTTTACTTCTCTTTTATTTACTCCTGGTATGTGTTTGCAGATTGTATTTTGTGGAGCTAGTATTGTCTCCTAAAGTGTCTTTATTCTAATTTTCTCTTCAGATTATACTGACTTGGCCATGAGCACTGTAAAACAGACCCAAGCCATTCCATATACTGGTCCTTTTAATTTGCTCTATTACCAGCTACAGAAGTTGACAGGTGTGTGTATTTATTGAAAATCACTTAAATGTTTTCTATTTTTGAGTAAGATAATTATCTAGGAAAGGATGTTATTTAATCTTTGGTAATTGTCTCAGAATCGTATAAATGTTACTTGTACTTCACTTGGTCATGTTATCATGTTTAGGTGAAAATTTTGAAAATATACTGATAAGTTTTTTAATCCCATAATACCTCTTATCCTTGATCCACTTAAAATTCTAAAATTATCAGCAGTCTTTGTTTCTTGTGTTTAAAGTCTGCTTTAGTTTACTATACCAAAATTTTAACTATTTTTTTCTTTTTTCATTGAAAATAAATTTTCTGGTTCCATCAGTACCAGTCTATACAGCAGGTGTTATGAGAGGGCATGACCACTAGCAAAAGGCCAGTAAGAGTACACCTATGCTGTTTTCATATTAGACCATTTTGAATTAGCGATTCTTGTGTATTGACATAATGAAGAGCAATGACTAAGTTAAAAGGTGTGGACTCTCTCTAATGAGCAACAACACTTCAAATTACAAATTACACCTTCTATTAATATGCTCTTCATAATTCATATGGTAAAGTACTACCATAAAATAAACCAGTAGAAAGAAAAATGTTTTTTACCTCAGATCCTCATGTTAGAAATATAGGTCATGGGGCCAGCTCTGTGGCCGAGTGGTTAAGTTCGCGCGCTCCACTGCGGCAGCCCAGGGTTCGGATCCTGGGCGCAGACAGGGCACTGTTCGTTAGGCCACGTTGAGGCGGTGTCCCACATCCCACAACTAGAAGGACCTGCAACTAAGATATACAACTGTGTACAGGGGGGGTTTGGGGAGGTAAAGCAGGAAAAAAAAAAAAAAAGAAATATAGGTCATAACATAGAAAGTTAATAAAGTATTTCTGAGTTAATCTTTAATTAAGAGGTTACTGGGAAAACCAGAAAAGTCTCATCTTGGACAATAGAATTTCCCTGTAGAATGATTAAACCTATGAAGACAGAAGGTAGAAGTAACTCATAGTTGATGAGGCTCATGTTAAATTTTAAGATGCTAGTGGAGTGTTCAGATGCTAGTGGCTCTCTTATATGAACATTGATGTTTGACAATCACCAAAGTTTGCTAGTGATAAATTATCTAATGTCCAAGGTAAATCCTATCTCGTTTTGTGAATTTTTATAAGATATGTTAAGATCTTTCAGTTGTTATAGGCAATTAATATAAAACTTACTTAGCTGTTTAAAATCTGGTTATGCAAATAAGTTAGTAAATCGTTCGTTGTGTATCAGCTTTATTTCAGCTGTCTCTGTAAACAAATGAATAATTATGCCTCCGAAAGATTATCAGAAAATTATATACATCTCAAAATTCTTTTTTCAGGTGATGTAGAAGAATTAGAAATTCAAGAAAAACCTGCTTTGAAAGTGTTCAAAAATATTACTGTAATACAGGAACCAGGAATGGTTGTATTAGAAGTAAGATAAGATCATTTACCTAAAAAAGGAGGGGGGAAAAAAGTTCTGAGTTCACATGTAATTGTTGAGAAAATTAGTTTCTTCCCAGTTAGGAAAAAAAATTTTGGAAAATATATATGTGTATATTTTTCTCTTCAGGATCAGCTTTAAATATAACGTAGGTAGGCATTTTACATGTGATTATGATAACATAGAAACTAATAATAAAGTTAGGCTTAATATTTAGTATGTATAATGAGTATAGGTCTCTCATATGAGTAAGTCTCAACTGATTTTGTGGTACCCAAGGTGTCTTCAGTTATATCAAAAGGTCTTAAAATTCTCAAGATAAAAATCTAATTCTGTTACAATAAAAAAAACATTGTCATGCAGCATTTCTTAAGAGAGTGGAATTTTGAAGATTCAAATAAGCAACATTAAAATGACCCAAATCAACAAAGGTGAATGTGGTTCCTACTGTTAGAATTTTAAATTCCTACTGGTAGAATTTGGAACTCAGGCACCAAATGAATTTGATGGTTGATTTTGATAGGTTGGCATCCGTTAAGTTTAAAGGACTTTTCAAAGTGAATCCTGGACTGAATGATCCCAGGAGGGACCTTGTCTGTTTCTCTACCTCAAGGTTGTACGTAAATTTCCCAGCTATATAATGAACTATTCTGTTCATCCATATTATTTTTTAAAATAAACAAAAAAAAGATCTGTTTGCTTGGTCCCAATCAGTTCTGTGATTTAAGTCTAAATTTTATTCATAAGGCTAAAAATAACTGAAGAAATTGTCAAAAAGTCTGGTTATCTATAACATGAAGTTACCTACAATAATATACAAAGCATTAATATCTGAGAAAGGGGAAAAGATACTAGAGACATTAATTTAGCTCAGGCTACTAAATACTATTAGAGAATGTATTTTTGTCCCCTAGAGTTAACATGTCAAAGAAGATCTTAGAGTAAGTTTTTCAAGTGCCTCACGTTGCTTGTAAAAGTAGTCTTTGGAAAGAGAATGAAAAATAGGAAGGATGCTCGTTCCCAAAATAATTCAGTTGGCTTCACCCTAACCTGGTAGACATGGAAAACTTTCTTGGGGCACTGAGCACACGAAAGAGTATTATGGGATCTTAGGCTACATATGAGAAACAAAAGTAAATGTTTAAAAATATTACTGTCTATGCTCCTAAAATATAGTGACTAGGAGTTTGTTACTGCTTGTGTTTGCCTGTGCGAGTTACTTTAAGTCAGTTTCCTCCTTTATAATGAAGATGTGATGACAGTTAAATGAGATAGTGTATATAAAACACTTGCCACAAAGGAAGTGCTCAGTACATTTTACTGTTGTTATTTTTAAAAAATTAGAGAAGTCCAGCATTATTAATCCATTTCAGGAAAGAGTGAGTCAGTTAATTTCAGTGAAGATGCTAGAAGCAGTAGTCCTATCATATGTACGGTCTGGATGGGTGGGTAGTGATGGCAGCTTTTGTGGTTGGCGCAGTTATCCCTTCCTAACTTGCCTTTGCTTTACAGTGGCTGGCAAACCCTTCCAATGATATGTATGCAGATACAGTAACGACCGTGATATTAGAAGTTCAGTCAAACCCGAAAATAAGGAAAGGTACAGAATTACTTCTTTTTTATCAATTAATTCTTTCATTTCAGCCATGGCTCTGTGAGCCAAAAAGCAGAAAACAGAGTCCTAAAGAACTTCAAATCTGGTTTTTTCATTCCTGTAACCTTTCAGATGTGATATATGCATAACAATGTATATTACTAACATCTTATTTACTTTTTGTCCTGAGTCTTCATTCATACCGTAAAAATCCAGTTGCAGTTAACATAAAGATAAAATCTCCTAGTCCTCTTAAAATCAATTTAATTAGAAAGTCCACAATAATGCTGAATTGAGCCAGGATGTCTAATAGGAAAATAATGCTACTACATGCTGCCAAGTGTTAAATAGAATGGAATCGCCCTATGAGGCAACTTTGCAATAACTTTGTTTCCTTTTCTAAGTAGCAATTTTCAACCAAAGAAGACACCAGCGAAAGTATTTTTGTGTTTATTTCTTTACAGTTTGATTCTATTTTATGCATAATTCAGTCTAATACATGTCTTAAGATCGGCATTGTTGGCATGTACAGTAGCCCTTTTTGCTGCTGGGGGAAGAAGTCACTCTTGAACTATTCTGGGAGGCCTCCCGGCCTTTACCCTTCACACCGCATCAGATCTTGTTCTCTGATAGGATATTTCTGTTTCTTAAAATTAAAAAAATAAACAAGTAGTTCTTTGATTTCAGGAGAAAAAAGTGTAGCCGACTACTTTGTTACCCATCTTCTTGTAACAGGCCAGTTCTATAATATGAAATGAATAAATACCTAGACAAATCGAAATTATTCATTTGAATTACTGGTGAGCTTTTAATTTGAATAATAGTGCTTGTAAAAATTATCATTTGGACACCATTTGATAATTTGTTTTAGTTGAATTAACTAGGTAATAGATACTCCCGTGTGTGTAACATAGGAGATGGAGCTGTGCAATTTAGACAAGCACAGAAGAACATCACGCCTTGGATTCTCACGTGGTGTTCAGTATCACACTCTTTGCCCTGGGCCACGAGTACATGCATGACAGAACAGTTTTAAAGGCATTCGTCAGCTTTCTCTTAGTATTTTACACCTCTTAGGTGGTAAAAATATAAAGGACAAGGTATGGGGTGGGGATATGTGGGAAGGAGGACCTTTTACAAAAGTTGTAACTAATTAGTGATGCACAAGTTAGGAACAGTGAAGTGAGGGACAAGGGTTAAGTACAGAGAAGAGGAATGAAAAGATTAACAGAGTTTTTTGGCCAGCACACGTTTCAGTACTAATGCCCAATTCTCTAAGAACACGGCTGCCTTCGCTTTGTGTCTCAGACTCTTCAGCTCAGATCCAAGACTCCTGAACTGAAATGTGTTTTAGCCCTCAAGCTTGCTTCTGTTCATTATATTCTGATAACCCTTTTGTAGAATGAAGCTTGTTTTGTGATAATATCACCTAATGTCAGTATTCAGAAAAATATTTATATACTTTTCTGAAAAATGAAATTTCTCTGCCAAAATGGTGTTTTTCTAGGCCGATTAAGATGTTGTGTACTCTCCAGGGATGCTCAATATCTGAGCTCCTCTAAGCCCATTTCCATGCTGTATGGGAGAGGAGGGGTCACAGAGCATGCTGGCATGAAACTCAACGATGCTGTCAAGATGTCGTCTGCTGCTCTGATGAATGATTATGGAGAACCAAAAAAAAAGGATGCTGTGGTTTAACAGTAATCACCAAATAGTTAATGTCTCTGTTGTACAGGAAGGAATACGTGAGCCATCATAGATAGTTTGACTTTCTGTTGGGTATTTTTCTTAGTACTCTGGTCCAAAGTGAAAATGTACCTTTACTCTGATCTGTAGTAGTTGAATTCAAAATAATCATTATGTTATTAGTGATCTATCTTAAACTAATAATCATAATAAAAAAATTTCTTCATTAGGTTACCCTTTGAGCATTTCAGCAGAGGTTCATTGCAGACAAGTGAGAACAGGCTTCTCCATGAGTTGAGTTAAACTAGCTGGCTACCTTATATTTCCTGCTTCTTCCCCACTTTGTGGTGTATTAAGAATGAGATTTTATATTCTTCGGGAGCATTGAGGTGCTTGCATATTTCCATTTAACATTGATTCAGCATGTCTTTATTGAGTGCCTGCTCAATAAAGGTCTTAAGGGACGTTGGTGAACAGAGGAGATCGTTTCTCTCTAGGGGCTTACATTCGAGTGATCGCTGGGCAGGTTGATAAGGTTTGGGGGGGCATTTCGTATAGGGCCTTGTTGGCCACTTTTAGGACTTTGGACTTGCAGTCTGAGTGAAATAGGTTACACTGCAGGGTTTTAAAGGATTCCTCTGGTGCTCGTTGAGGGGAGACTGTTAGGGGGGCAAGTGTGAAAGCAGAGGTTCCAATTAGGAGCCTTCGTGCTCATGCACACAGGAGGTGGGGCTCAGGCTGAGGTCGAAGTTGTGGAGGCAGCAGCAAGTGTTGGACTGGGGAGACATTTTGAAGGTAAAGCCAGCAGTATTTCCTGATGGATTAGCAATAGGGGGTGAGAGAAAGAAAACAGACAAGATGAATTTTAAAGAGGTAAGACAGTGATCCAAGGGGTGTTTGTGATACAGTAGCATGGAAAGTTGACACACTTGGGGCTAAGTGATAGGAATTTTAATAAGTAGTCCTTGTTCCCTCAGAAGATGAAAAGTATTTCAAGACTGACACACTCCTTCTTTTGCTGAACATGAAGAAGTAGAGGACATTCATTCCATACATTAACTATGTAACTAGTTGACTTTATCCTATCCAAATTTGGCATTTTACCATCTTAGAGCAGAGTCAGCAAGGAGGGCCCATGAGCCAAACCTAGCCCTCCACCAGTTTTTGTAAATAAAAAGTTTTATTGAAACCAAGCCACGCCCATTTGTTTACATATTGTCTAATGCTCTCTGAGCTGCAACAGCAGAGTTGAGAAGTAGCAACAGAGAGCATATGGTCCACACAGCCTAAACTATGAGCGAGCCATTTACAGAGAAAGTTTGCCAGCTCCATTCTGGAGGCACCTTCTGTGAAACAATCGGATTCTTCTTTGATAGCATTTTGCTCCCTTTTCATTTCTCAGCCTGCTGACACTTAGTCCAGATTCTGGAAACACAGCTTGAATTGGTATCTGAGTGTGTGTTTAGCCTCAACTTCAATTTATATGTCCCTCCATTTTCACCGAGGAGATATAGGAAAGCTTATACGTTTCAAAATGTATTCTTTTTGGTTTTTGTATTCCATTATGTTCTTCTGTTTTACGCTGCACCTGTTTTCAGCATGCCTCTGTCCTGTTTTGACACATCGACCTACTAAGGGCAGGTATATGTATATGATTATATGATTTCACATTTAGTGTACTCTCATATAGCTGAAGAGTTTGTCATAAATATTAGTGATAAATATGCAAGTATACACACATACGCTTTGGAAAATTTCTTTTAATATACGGTTTCATAGCTTGTTTGTTTATTTTTTTATTTTTGGTGAGCAAGATTCGCCCTGAGTCAATGATCTGATCTGTGCTAGTCTTCCTCTGTTTTTTTGGGTTTTTTCTTCTTTTTCTCCCCAAATCCCCCCACTGGATAGTTGTTTACTTTTAGATGTGGGTCCTTCTAGTTGTGGCATGTGGGATGCTGCCTCACCATGGCCTGATGAGTGGTGCGATGTCCATGCCCAGTATCCGATCCAGCGAAACCCTGGGGCACTGAAGCAGAGCACATGAACTTGACCACTCGGCCACAGGGCTGGCCCCGTCTTCCTCCGTTTTGTATGTGGGTTGCTACCACAGCACAGCTGAGGAGTAGGTCTGTGCCTGGGATATGAACCCACGAACCCAGGCTGCCAACATGGAGCACGCTGAACTTCACAATTCAGTCACAAGGCTGGCGACCTATTTATTTTTTACTATCTTTTATGAGATTGTTTTTACATGTCAGTTAAATGCTTATTTAATAGTTAGTAATAAAATTAATGATTATAATTAAAGTATAAAGGTTTTATTATGTAGCTTTCTTGGCTGGCGTCTGGTTAGTTGTATGTTCAGTTAAAACTCATGAGTTAAAAACAGTTGGAGTAACTATGGTCTGAATAATAGAACAGTTTAGGAAAAATGACATTTTCGCTCTTTTTCCACACAGTAGATTCACCGCAGTCAACTTTAGAACATTTATATCCCTCCAAAAAGAAACACCATGTCCTTTAGCTCTAATTCCCAATCCCGCCGTTCTCCCCGACTCAAGGCAACCCGTGATCTACTTTCTGTCTCTACAGATTTGCCTACCCTGGACATTTCACATAAATGAAACCATAATATGTGGTCCTTTGTGACTGGCTTCTTTCACTTAGCATAACGATTCAAGGTTCATCCATGTTGTAGCATGTGACAGTATCTCATTCTTTTTATAGAATAGCTTTCCGTTGTAAAGATATACCACATTTTGTTTGTTTGTTTCTATTTTATTTTTTATTGAGGTTATGATAGTTTACAACCTTGTGAAATTTCAGCTGTACATTATTATTTGTCAGTTATATTATAGGTGCACCACTTCACCCTTTGTGCCCACCCTCACCCGCCCTTTCCCATGGTAACCACTAATCTGTTCTCTTTGTCCACATGTTTGAATATCTTCCGCCTATGAATGGAGTCATACAGAGATTGTCTTTCTCTATCTGGTTTATTTCACTTAACATAATACCCTCAAGGTCCATCTATGTTGTTGTGAATGGGACGATTTTATCCTTTTTTATGGCTGAGTAGTATTCACTGTGTATATTTATACCACATTTTGTTTATCCTTCATTAGTTGCTAGACATTTCGGTTGTTTCTACCATTTGGCTCTTATGAGTAATGCTGCTGTAAGCATTCGTGTACAATTTCTCTGTGGAGGTATGTTTTCATTTCTCTTGGGTCAATGCCTAGGAGTGGAGTTACTGAGTCGTATGTTAACTCTGTTTAACTTTTCGAGGAGCTGCCAGACAGTTAGCCCTGCACTGTTTGCTGCTGGCGACAGCCTGGGGAGTGCACATTGATGGGCCAGGGCACACCTGAAACTCCATCAAGCCTGGCTCGTCTTCCTGATCTGTCATGTTACTTTGTTTTGGGGGAAGGCTAAGTAATTTAACTGGCAAATGATTTTAAATATTAATTTTGTTAAAATAATTATAGGTGCATTATATATAGTGACATGGTAAATTTACGTAACATTTTAGATAAAACAAAAGATTGGAGAGATCTTTGAGCTTGGATGTGCCCCTAGAACTCCTGGAGTTATGATTTCACTCACTTCTGCTCATAAACGAAATGTGGAAATGTTTGAAAGACAGAAATAAGATTTAAAATAATCTTAAATGTCATTTTGTGGTTCTTCAACAAGAACAGAAATAAGGTGATGAAAAGATCAGTTTGCCTCAGCAGGTAGATGATATGTATACATCTTTGTCACTTGGAGGAGTCCATAGTTTAATCACTTTGACTTACCAGTAACTATGTTCTGATTATTGATTTGGAAATTATTTTAAATAGCAATTTGGAAATTGAACCCTCTGTTGCTTTTTTTCCAGGTGCAGTACAGAAGGTTTCTAAGAAATTAGAAATGCACGTTTATAGCAAGAGGTTGGAGATCATGCTGCAGTAAGTATTGCAGACTACTGCTGACCGGGGAGCGGGGCAGCGGGTGGGAGGGGCGGCCTGCATTCGGTTCGGGCTCACTCGCTGACCAGTTGTGAGGCTCAGATGAGGTCACTTCAGCGCTCTGGTGCCTGTGTTTCTATCAGTAAAGCAGTTGGAACCGCTTCTTTCCAGCTAAACCCTAGCTGGTTCCAAGTACGTGTGACCTGTTTGGTTAGGCATTTCTCTGAAATATGTGCTACTGAACATAGAGCCTCGGGACGCTTTTACATGGGCTGGCCTAGTCAGCCAAGATTAAAACACTGTCATCAAGGACAAGTACTAAAATCTTAACCTGACGTCACTATGCATTTAAGAATCATTTTATACATTTATTTCTCCTTAAATGAGAATTCTTTGTTAAGAATGGTTTTCTACAACAACAACAAACACATAGATACAGAGATTAGATTGATGGTCACCAGAGGGAAAGCGGGAGGAAGGTAAAAGGGGTGACTAGGCACGTGTGTGTCGTGGTGGGTGGTAATTAGTCTGGGTGGTGAACATGATGTGATCTACGCAGGAATCAAAATATAATGATGTACACCTGAAATTTATATGATGGCATAAACCAATGTTACCTCAATAAAAAATAAGTAAAAGCAAAAAAAAAATGCTTTTCTTCTAGACTCTTCTCAGATAGTAAGTCTGTAAACTATTTATTACCTTTAAACTCAGTATTCTCCTAAACACCAAATATTAGGTCTTTCCTCTTTCCTCAAGTACTCTTTAAGCCTGATTTCAGAATTTTTTCCCAAATATCATTTAAAACTGCTTCATAGTGGATAACTACAATTTAAGCTTATGTATTGTACCCAAAAAAGGAAAAATAAAAAGATTTGAATTTTATAATTTCAGCATCTAGCGCAGTACCTTAAATATAGCAATCTCTCAGATACTTGTTGAATAAACGCCTGCTCCTATTTTTAAATTGAATGGTACTTAATTAGACATCTTAATAAAATTAGGTGCTCTGCATGTTTGGAGGTCTTTATGTTAACATTTCTGTTCCTTCCTTTCCACAAAATTCCACACTGATAATCTTTTAAAGCAGCCAGTTAGTGGCTTTTAAAAAATGGGTGATTGGGGCCGGCCCCATGGCCGAGTGGTTAAGTCCTCGTGTTCTGCTTCAGCGGCCCAGGGTTCAGACCCTGGGTGCGGATTTGGCACCACTCATCAGGCCACGCTGAGGTGGCGTCCCACATGCCACAACTAGAAGGACCCACAACTAAAATATACAACTATGTACTGGGGGGATTTGGGGAGAAAATGCAGGAAAAAAAATGGGTGATAGGCTTTATTTATTTATTTATTTTTTTAAAGATTTTATTTTTTACTTTTTCTCCCCAAAGCCCCCCAGTACATAGTTGTATATTCTTTGTTGTGGGTCCCTCTAGCTGTGGCATGCAGGACGCTGCCTCAGCGTGGTTTTTTTTTTTTAATGAGCAGTGCCATGTCCGCACCCAGGACCCGAACCAACGAAACACTGGGCCGCCTGCAGCGGAGCCCGCGAACTTAACCACTCGGCCACGGGGCCAGCCCCGGGTGATAGGCTTTAAATGGTGACTTTGCTTACAGAAGCCATCACACATCTTCAGAAAAGCGTTCTTGGTGGGATCATTTTGGTTTCAAAAAGCATCCCTGGGGCTGGCCCCGAGGCCGAGTGGTTAAGTTCCCACGCTCCGCTACAGGTGGTCCAGTGTTTCGTTGGTTCGAATCCTGGGCACGGACATGGCACTGCTCATCAAACCACGCTGAGGCAGCGTCCCACGTGCCACAACTAGAAGGATCCACAACAAAGAATATACAACTATGTACTTGGGGGCTTTGGGGAGAAAAAGGAAAAAAATAAATCTAAAAAAAATAAAAAGCATCCCTGTCACACAAACTAAAAACCAGCAAACAGTGCAGGAACAGCGATTTTTATGGCCATTAAAAAGGTGGCAGGTTCTGTTTGTCGGTTCCCAGCCATGTGGCTGTCGGAGCCCCCAGCTCTCTTACTTTACTGTGCAGCTTCTGAAAGCCTGCCCTGTTAGCCTGGAAGTCTGATCTGAGTCATTGTAGACCACTGACTCCTTGGACAGTCAGGTGAGGCTCTGCAAGTTCTCCCAGTGGGGAAATACGCACAGCTACACACACACACACAAGCTCACACACAATTTTATCTTTGATTTCAAGGCGTTAGGCGGCTCCCTGCCCCCATCTCTCTTGGGAACCCTGGTTAAAAAAGCCCTTTGGAGAGGACAGGCGTCAGTGCTCTCCTGTGCCTGTCCAGGGAACTTAGTAACTGTGCCATTCTGCTGTGGGGCCGCTCTGTTCTCAGAGCCTTTGCTGGAAGAGAAGAGCCTGTGTTCCTGGGATAGCCAGGCTTTCCCAGGTGGCACAGAGGTGCTGGACGGGAGTGCACATGGCTGCGGCTCTTCCGGTTAAGCCCTGCACGGGCAATCTGCAGGGGGTTGCTGGCCCTTCGGCCTTAGTGTCCGCTGGCTTTCTTCCCGCAACCCTACTCTCCTGTGCCCCTGCCCCCACCCTTCACGCTTCCACAGACACACTCGAACCATTAGAAACAGGAAGCGGAGATAAAGAGCCAGAGCTTGCATTCCCCTCATGAATGCGCGACTCCGGTGTGTTCAAACATGCAAGTTGATCGTATTCTAAAAATTGCAGCTTATCGCTCCAGTTGTTTAAATCCTTAGGATTATGTAGGAATACATTTACTGGTTTCTTTAAATAAACCATCAATTGATCATGAAAATGAAACCTTTTTTCCTGTCATGGTGAATGTATTTCTGTAGTTAAAATACAGTATTTTTCCTTAGTACTAGGTTGCCTAGCCAAGTTTATTCAAACATTTATTAACATTAACTAACTGAAAGAGCGAGCAGCGAATCGCCCCCACCCCTCCCAGCTTAATACCTGTTGTTGGTGCCTAACTGTTGAGGCTGGCCAGTCTGTGGGCGTCTGAGATTCCCTGACTGCCTGCTCTTGCCTGCGTCCAGCCTGCCGTTGGGACTGCTGTTTGCGGATGCCTGTGTAACCAATGGGGACGAATGTGGAAACTAATGGTTAAGCTGTAGCTGCTCGGTGACAGAGGCAGGGGGTTAGTGATTCCACATCCCAGCGCCTAGCACAGCACCCGGGGCACAGTGCTCAGGTGAGCACAAAGTGTAACTGGGGAGGCATTCGGAGCTGAGTGGAAGGCATGGACAGCCAGTGGCGCTGGGAGCCGCTTCTACCCCATGCCTGGATTTGAACACCAGCCCTGGGACCTAAAGGAAATCATGTCCCTCTGTCTTGTCTTCCTCTTATGTGAAAGGGGCTCCCTGCCAAAATTCCTGTAGGTCACGATAGTGTGCGCAAAGCACCCAGCACAGCGCCTGCTGAACGGAGCGCTCTTGATAAATGGGAGCTATGTATGTTACCTGTTATATAAAATTAATAAAATATGTAAAGGTAAGTAAGTGTATCTCAGGAGTGGATACAAGTATGGGTATAAGTATTCTACTTCAGAACTAGGGCCTCTCTTCAATATTATTTTTCCCCTAATATGTAAAACTATACATATTTGTAAATGTATTGTCCACTAATATTGCATCTTTGTTTATCTTAAGGGACATATTTGGAGAAGACTGTGTAAGTGTAAAAGATGGCTCTGTTCTTAGTGTCACAGTGGACGGAAAAACTGCTAACATAAACTTGGAGACACGGGTATGTAGCGGTTCCTTCCTGCATTTCAAGACATTTGGGAAATAAAGTGAAGGCAGAAGTCATCTGTGATCCCACGCCTGACAGTTTACTTTTGCATTTTGGCATTTCCTTCCAGTTTTTCCTATACTTGCTTTTTTACGGTTGTGCTTATGTTATTATATGTAAAGTTTTCCATGCTTGCTTTGTATTCCTCATTCTGTCCTGAGTGTTTTCCGTGTACACGTTCCCCGTGCCTACTTCACTCCACTGTCTGCCTTTTCCATCGCACGCCTTAATCTGCCTCAGTGTGTCTCGCGTATGGCCCCCTGTTGATTCCAGATTTTCCAGAGAAGCTGCTCTTCTGACCAGCAAGATCAAGTAGCTTTTCCAAACAATAGGATTCGAGAGCGTGGGGCCTGCTCTGGCCTCACGTCAGCAGATCTTGCATAATTATTTCACAAGCGTAAACAAACAAGTCCGTCTTCCTCACAGGGTTGTTTCTGAAGACTAGAACAGTTCTACTAAACAAATAATGTATGTTTTACATTTCTTTTGTATGTTCTTTGACATATAGTCAAAGATGTTTTGATTTATTTTACCTCAATAGAAAAATAAGCTAAGCACATAAACAAGTAATTCCCTAGAGAACAAATATAGATAGCCAGTAGACATATGAAACACATGTTCAGACCAGATCCACTAATACTTACAGGAAATACAAATTTAAAGTATGAAATATCACTGCTTATCGTATTGGCAGAGATTAAAAAGAGTGTTATGACGCAGTGTTGGTGAAAGAATAGGGACACAGTTATTCTCGGGTGCTATTTGAGGCCGGGAAGAGGCTGTACATTAGGTGGTACATTCTTTCTGCAAGGCAGTTTGGTGATATGCATCAAAAGCCTTAAAAAAGTAAACACCTTTATCCACAATTCCACTTACTGGATTTAACTGAAGAAAATAAGTAGACAAGCAAGCAAAGATACATATGCAAGGATGTCTGTTTTAGCATTGATTATAACGTGAGCAAAATTGCAAGAGACCGAAGTATCCAAGAGTAGGAGATAATAAATAACTGAATAGATAAATTCTGTGTAGGATCCCATAAAGATGTACCCTCATGGAATACTATATATACAGCCATCAAGAATGATGATGTAGGGGAGCAGCCCAGCGGTGTAGTGGTTAGGTTCGCGCACTCTGCTTCAGCAGCCTGGGGTTTGCAGGTTCGGATCCAGGGCGTGGACCTACACACACTCATCAAGCTGTGCTGTGGTGGGATCCCACATACAAAGTAGAGGAAGATTGACACAGATGTTAGCTCAGCGAAAATCTTCCTCAAGCAAAAAGAGGAAGATTGGAAACATGTTAGCTCAGGGCTGGTCTTCCTCATCAAAAAATAAAAATAAAAAAAGTTTCATTTGTGGTATTTGGGTCTGCAAAATAAAGACTTTCTTAAAAAAAAAGAATGATCGGGGCTGGCCCCGTGGCTGAGTGGTTGAGTTCACGCACTCCGCTGCAGGCGGCCCAGAGTTTCGTTGGTTCAGGTCCTGGGCACGGACATGACACTGCTCGTTGGGCCACGCTGGGGCAGCGTCCCGCATGCCACGGCTGGAGGGACCCACAGCGAAGAATATACAGCTGTGTACTGGGGGGCTTTGGGGAGAAAAAGAGGAAAAAAATAAATAAATAAATAAAAGTAAATAAAATCTTTTTTAAAAAAAAGAATGATGATGTAGTTCTTTTGGGTTTTTTGAGGCAGATTAGCCCTGAGCTAACTACTGCTAATCCTCCTCTTTTTGCTGAGGAAGACTGGCCCTGAGCCAACATCCATGCCCATCTTCCTCTACTTTCTATGTGGGACACCTACCACAGCATGGCTTTTGCCAAGCGGTGCCATGTCCGCACCCAGGATCCAAAGCGGCAAACCCCAGGCCACCGAGAAGTGGAATTTGTGCTCTTAACCACTGCGCCACTAGGCCAGCCCCGGTGTAGATTTATTAATGTTGAAAGTTGTCCACCTAAACTGTTGAGTGAAAAAAAAAGTTAAAAGACAGCAAGTATGAAAAATTATCCCATCTTTGTTTTAAAGAAATATATATGTATAGCTAAAAGTCTAGAAGGTTATACACTGCAGTGTTAACAGTAGTTATCATTAGGTCATAGAAGAAAGGATTTTTTTTTGTCCTTCCTAAATTTTTTTTTTTTTTTGAGGAAGATTGGCCCTGGGCTAACATCTATGGCCAATCTTCCTCTTTTTGCTTGAGGAAGATGGTATCTGTGCTAACATCTATTCCAGTCTTCCTTTACTTTGTAGGTGGGACGCTGCCACAGCATGGCTCGATGAGTGGTGTGTAGGTCCACACTTGGGATTTGAACCTGTGAACCCTGGGCCGCTGAAGTGGAGCACGTGAACCCAACCACTATGCCTCCAGGCTGGCCCCCCTAGTTTTTTATAAGAGGAATATTGATATGATAAATTGTTTTTAAACAGGATGTAGTGTTTTATAGTTGAGAAGTAACTAGAAGTTTATTAGTGAGTCTAAATCAAATTTAATATCAAATGTTGAGTAGATGACCACATCCATTGCTTGCTAAGTAATTTGTGTTCCACCAACTAAATTCCCTGGAGTACCATTTACTGGATCAAAATATGGGCTTTAAGGTAAATATAGTTCACTAGACTTTCCATTTACTTTTTTTTCCCCCAAATTAATCTCTAATTAGAGCCAGTCATCACACTGGGGGCGTCTCTGCCTCCGTGCGGATGCCCACAGTGTGCAGCGCAGGGAGTCTGGTTCTGGCTCATCATGCTACTGTGACCTCCACCCCAGGGGAGATGATCATTCCTAAAGAGCATCAGGTTAGCTTCCATATAGTGACGCTAGACTCGGGTTGAAAGGCGTGTCTGTGCTTTTACTTGCAGACTGTAGAATGTGAAGAAGGAAGTGAAGATGACGAGTCCCTCCGAGAGATGGTGGAGCTGGCTGCGCAGAGACTGTATGAGGCCCTCACGCCAGTTCATTGAGAACCTTATGTCTCTCTATATGTTAAAACTTTTTTAATGCTTGATTCTACTTCTGTTACTTAAAATAAAATACATTAGTTTCTCTGGGGTAGCCTGTTTACTTGGACATCAAGTGGCCCTCATTCCAACAGCTTGAATACTGCTAAATTACCAACCTATTTGTCCATTATTCTACAACTCCTAATAACCTGCCTGTTACAATTTATTGACTCCACTTCCCGGCAGGTTTGCACGTCTCCTCGACACCTTAAAGATCTGCTCATAGCAACTTACTGTACTTTTAAGAAAAGAAAATACACGATGGTTCGTATTTTCATATCCATATTCTGAATTGGAATGAATGAATAGAGATAATCACTTAAAGTTTTAAGCTTCTTTTCTATTTCTTCCCTCCTGTTACTCTTGCCAAATTCCTTAATTTATACGTTTGTAAAATTGTGACTTTCAGGATTCAGTAATTTCTTTGTATAATATCTACACATTCAATTCAGAGAGATTCAGAATAGAATTTTTATGACTCAAATTCAAGAGTATTCAGGTGTCAGTTGTTGAATTGTTTCATGTGTAAATTAACCATTAATCCAGTTTCCTGAAGTACATGTAATTCAGACTTGCAAAGAACTGGATGCCGGAGTGGCTGGTGCTGTGCTGAGGGAGCAGGCTGACTGCGCTGGGGGCTGCTTCGGCATCTCCCTCAATGAGAAAGTCTGACCATCACTGTCCAGAGGACGTGAAGGCGTGCATAAGCTGGCTCCTCACCTTCGCCCCGACACGAGCTGCTTACCTTTGCTGTCAAGCTAAAGGCATCAGTCATCCTCAGGCACTAAACCCACCCACACTATCTGGTCCTCATCTTGCTTCACCTCCTGGTGACTTACAGCCATTGACTGCTCCTTCCCTGTGCTTTGATGACAAACTTCAGTGTGTGAACCTACCTTTTTTTACTTGAAATACATTTATTGCTGTAACATGGCCTACTTTGTCTTTGAGCCAAACCAAAGGTCTGAGGGTCACCTTGTGTAAGTATCATATAAGGTTTTATGATAGATTTTAAAACATCTGTAAGCTACAAAAAAACGACATGTAATGTCTTCACAATACAGAATACACTTAGCAAAAAGGGAAAGTGTCCTTTCCCCAGTCCCTCTCCCTGAGGTAACCGGTTTTAGTTAAGGATTCTAAATCGCTCTTGACTCTGCCCATCTTATCTCCAGCGTGGCTCTTGGAGTCCCAAGTCATCCTCTTCCTTCTGGTTCCTGCCACAACCTCTCTTCTCCTCGCCCTATAGTTGATTCCTAAAATACACAGATCTGACCTCAAACCTACCCTGCTGGAAATCCTTCATGGTAACTCGGGCTCCTTCATTGTAAATAGGATGAGGTCCAAACACCTTAACTTGGCCTAACGGGTTCTCAACCTTGGCTGCACATTGCAATCACCTGGGGAGCATTAAAAACAGACTGATGCCCAGTCTTACCATCAGAAGTTAAGGTAGCTGGTCTGGAGTGAGGGTCCTTTGCAGCACATATTTTCAAAGCTCCCCAGATGATTCTAGCTGGAGCCAGGTAACTACAGGCTCCGGGAAGGTTGGAAGCTGCCTCTCCAACTCCAGCCATTCTCCCTCCTACAGCCCACGGCCAGCCACACAAAAGGATGTCGGCTTCTCCCACGTGGACTGCACCCCCTTCTCTTGTGGTTTCCGCCTAGAGCTCAGTTGTTTCAGAACATCCTTCTGGCCCGTTTTTCATCACGGCTGTCACATTCATAGCACGGTTGGGGTGACAAGGTCTCTCCTTTGAGCAAATCTGAGCCAGGCTCCTCTGAGTCTTCCCTCTGACGAGGCCCCCACCTGGGGCTCTGTCCTTGCCCCTTTGGTCCAGTTTTAGCAAGAATCCTGCTGAGTCAATCCAGGAAAATCCCCCACCTTTGGTCTCATCACCCCGGATATCTGCTCAAATCCGCCTCTCCCACCCGCTGGTATCTGATCACCTGGTCTGCCTTCAGCAAGAGTCCTGTTAGGTCAGTTTAGCACAGAATTACCCTACCTCTTAGTAATTTTACATCCAACTGACCCCTCACCCTGCTCCTGGCTGTAAGTCCCCGCTGTACTGTGTTTAGGTTGAGCCTCTCTCTCCCCTACCGCAAAACCCCATGGTAGTAGTCCTCCTTAAACAGTCTGCCTTACTGTCATTAGCAAATGTAAGTTTTTCTTTAACAGAAGTCAAAACCTATAAATGGCTGAGTAACTACGTTTCATTTGCAAAATATGGTTGTGTGAAGCAAGGATCCCCTGGAAGTCCTTCCTGCCATTGCGGCTTCACACTATCGCCTTCGCTGAAACATCCGAACCCGCCTTGGAGCGGTGGGGGCGCCGGCGCCAAATCGCTCTCCTTTCGGGGCTGGTTTCCATCTGGGGAACTGACACCGGCCAGCGGGCAGGTAGGTGCGCCACCTTGCGTCTCTCCCGGGACCGGCGGGCTCCCCGAAGGAAGGGTCGCCGCGCGCGCCCCGCTCCTAACGACGCGGGATGAAAAGACCAACGAAAACCGACTGAATGCACGAGGCTGGGCTTCCGAAGAGGCAACAGTTATCGCACGTCCTAAAAATGACCGGCTGGAGGCCGAGGAAGCCCAGCCCCAGGAGCCCCGGGGATGAGGGGAATGCCGGAAGAGGAGCCCCCGGGCACAGCGGCAGAGGAGGGCGTCGGAGTGCGCAGGCGCCTCCCGCCCCCGGCGGCCCCGCCCCCGACGCCCCGCCCCCGACGCCCCGCCCCCGACGCCCCGCCGGATATCCGGTCTGGCCCCGCCCCCAGCCAAGGGGTACAATGGCGCTGAGCGAGGCGGTGGCGTGCGGGAGCTATCTGCTCTGGCCGCGGGTGTTGCTCTTCGGAGACTCTATCACCCAGGTACCGCCGCCCGGCCCCGTCCACTCCACACGGCCGGCCTCTCGGCGTCCTCGGCCGCGCTCTCCTCCCCGGCCTCCGCCTCCCGTCAATCCCGAGCCTGCGGCGCCCGCCCCCCGCCCCGGCGGAGGCTGCCCGAGGCCCGAGCGCCTCGAGCGGTATCTGCTGGGCGTGCCCGCAGCGACCTCGCGCGAGCGTCGCGTCCCAGCGCCTCCGGCGTATGTCCCTTGGTCACACCTTAGTGGGTCCCCTTTCTGCGTGTTCGCGCCGCGGGGACGGGGACGTGCCGGGAGGCGCGGGCTCGCTGCCGCGTCCGCTCCGCTGAGGGAAGGGGTCCTGCGCGCCGGGAGCCGCGGGGCGGCGGAGGGAGGCCCCGGCGGCCGCTCGCGTTCCCGCGGATTCGGGGAGGCCCGGTGCGGGAGGCGTCGTTTGCCTCTCAGCGGCTTCCTCGTCGGTGGCCGTTCTTCCCACGAGCCCTGCTTTGTCCCCGCCGCGACCACGGTGGCGGCCGTGTCGCCCCCGCAGCGTTTGTGCCGTCCGTCCCTGCAGAAGCCGCTCGGACCGCCTCCGCTCTGTGCCTCCCCGGCGGAGCAGGCTGCTCTTGAAACAGATGAAATAGAGATCACCCGACATCGTTTCACCCGACATCGTTTCAACTCATGTTAAGGAAAAGTAGATGCTCTTACTTAGAGAGGGAGCACATTTTAAAGAGTACTTTCCCGTGGTGTTTTTCGGGGTTTTTTTCTTATTTTTCTCCCGTTCAGACATGACTTCCTAAACCAGCTTTGTACATATATGCCAAGAATTTGCACCGTTGTTTTTAGGCATCTAGGGCAGTAAGGGCTTCCCAGGTTCCATGGAATGTGTATCACAAAATGTTCACTTACAGGAAAAGCAGTAAAGCGTGGACTGCATTTCCTAACTGAGTGGGTTTTGTCTCTTGTACGTAGATTTAAGTAGCTTTTCTAGCAAACAACGACTCTAAGGTCTCAGCGAAATGCAGGTGACTGGCGCAAATCCAGTTGATCGGGCAGACCCCACCCCTTCCTTCCGGGGTGCTTTTGGGGTGCAGCAACGGGGTCCCGGGGTGACCTCGGAGCAGAGCCAGTGACTGGGGCCGCGAGGTCGGGAGGGCGAGGAGGAAACGAGTCGCTGACCCAGATGCCCCTCGCTGCAGTGTCCTGGTTACCTTGCTGAGTAGTAATGGGCTTTTCTTTCTTCAGTTTTCTTTCCAGCAGGGTGGATGGGGAGCATCACTGGCCGACAAGCTGGTCAGGTGAGAATGGCTTCCAGCTCCATACTTGAGGGTTTATGATGGAAAATGCAGTTGCCCCTCAGGAACACAGTCTCAAACAGTGTGTCCCCCGCTCCTGGTTGGTGAACATACGGGGTGGAGGGAGAGGAGGAGGAAGCGCGGCGCTCAGGTTCTGTGAAAGCTTTGCCGCTGTGTGAAATCAAACGCTGGAAGTTGAGAAAGATATTAGGGGTTTGGCTCCAGTGCACAGCTCTTCAGCAGGTAAAGAAGACAGGCGCTTCTTCTGTTGTTAGGGTGGATAGGATTGCAACGATCCGTGAGGAGTTCGGTTGACAGAAAGCAAAATAATTCTTAAACCAGAGTTGGATTCATTTTTGGATAGATATTTTCCCCCTTAATTCTCTTTATGAAATATATTGGCAACAGCGATGATTTTGGTATTTTATGAGCCAAACTTAAACATATCCTGAGGAAGTCATTAAAAGGGGAACAATGTCCCAATTCAAGAGGTTAAAAAATAAATATTTAGGGGCTGGCCCCGTGGCCGAGTGGTTAAGTTCGCATGCTCCGCCGCAGGCGGCCCAGTGTTTTGTTGGTTCAAATCCTGGGCGTGGACATGGCACTGCTCATCAGACCACGCTGAAGCAGTGTCCCACATGCCACAACTAGAAGGACCCACAACGAAGAATATACAACTATGTACTGGGGGACTTTGGGGAGAAAAAGGAAAAAATAAAATCTTAAAAAGAAATAAATATTTAAAACTATTTTCCACATTAAAAACAGTAGACACAGCATTAGTGTTTGGGGCATCAGTAAATTGGTCGGCAGGAGTTTTGTCTTTTCCTCCCTTAGAAGAAATAAGCTGCAGGTGCTATCAGCTTATCATTACTTGATAAGTTTGATAAGTTTTCTTCATCAGTATAATTAACACACCAAGAAAATTATTTTAAGTTATTTCTAAATGTGAAATGTGCTTTAAATTGTCTTTACTGAGGCTGGCCTGGTGGTGTAGTGGTTAAGTTCGCATGCTCAGCTTCAGTGGCCCGGGGTTCACAGGTTCAGATCCCGGGCGCAGACCTACACGCTGGTCATCCAGCCATGCAGCCCACATACAAAATAGAGGAGGATGGCACAGGTGTCAGCTCAGGGACAATCCTTCTCAAGCAAAAAGTGGAAGACTGGCAACAGATGTTAGCGACTGTCTTCCTCATGAAAAACAAGAGTCTCTTTGCTTTCTCTTTCGTTTTTATCACCTAAACTAGAAATGAAAATATTGATCTTCCAGCTTTTTTTCTGTCCCCAAATTCTTTCTCTATTTAAGTGATCTTAATCTAAAAACATGAAAGTATCACTTCATTCCTCAGTCTTCTTTTCCGTGAAATGGGGGGCTTACAGTAGCTAACTTTTCTTCAGTGCTTACCAGGTGCCAGGGACTATGAAATGCTTCTTGTGTGTCTCATTTAACCTTTCCAACTACCCTGAAATATAGAGTGGGTTATTCTCCCGCCCATTTTGTAGCCGAGAATAGGTGGAGAGAGGTTACACAAGGTCACACAACTAAGAAGCGGCAGGTGCTGGCTCCCGCCCGTGCTCCCACGCCTCGGAGGTGACGAGGGCGCCCACTTTCTGTTGCGGGAATGAGCGAATGTGTGCTTGCCTAGTCTGCCGTCTGGGACATAAGTGCTCAGTAAATATTAGCTTCGATTTTTAGTAATCCACTAACTGTCTCTCATTAGTCCATTAACCTTTTCTGAACAAATAGAAAATCCTGAAAAGTCAAATAATCACTCAGCTGGCCTGAAAAACTCCAACATTTCAAATGTTTCACCAACATGTAAATGTTTCATAAATAGTTAATAATTTTATATTAAAATCTTGTCAGAATTGATGTTTACAGCTGTGATTGCTAGAAGGCCTCTTAATTAGAAGCTAGTTATTTTTCAGAATTGAGTCATTACAAGAAAAGCCAAAGCTGTAGACAGCATATGGTCTGTTACGCCTTATTGATGTAACTTCTTAAGATTTATATAACATCTTTTTGAGGCACAGAGCACAAAACTGAGTGGCTGCTGGCAGATTCTGCCCCGGTCAGGCTCTGCCCGCAGAGACGCCGCCTCTCCTGGGCGCACTCGCCTCCACCAAGGTGGCGAGAGCATATTAGGCACTAAAATGCCCCAGTGGAACCAAAGACAGAATCCAGCAGAGTGGAATAGTCATGTTGGCATCCTGAGCCCACGTTCTTCGACAGGCAGATCTCCCTGAGAACTAGGAGGCTGTGTGGGGAGCAGAGGGACATGGGGACGCTGTGTCATGGGGACGCTGGAGGGTTGACTGCGTCACCTGCATGCACTGCCGAGGAAGCAGGCAATTCAAGTCCGCCCTCCCTTTTCAGTGCAGAACTGACTCTTCTGTTCCACCCCGAACAGCTGCCCTTTTGATGGACACGTTCCCTCTCCAGCTACGTGAATGCTCAGGGACCTGGGGCCCTGATGTCTGCTTCGGCTGTCTGCACAGTCCTGGACTGATGCACAGTGTTTGAGCTTAACCTCATTTCCAAGTTTGAAAGTTAGTTAAGAGCCACCTCGCTGGAACTGCCCTTCCGTACTGCCTCCACGGAGAGCAATAAATGTAAAATGAACTGTGTCCTGTAGTGCTGCCTGTAAGTTTTAGCTCTTAAGATCTTTGTAACTTATTACAAGTGCATTTTAACAATTCTTAAATCCATTTAAATGCTTTTAAAATTGATTGATATATTTTCATCAGTTTTTTTAGCCTTATCAAGAATTTCTTTAACCAAAAATACTTAGTTTGAAGGGTTTGAAGGAGTTAAACTCACCTTTTTCAGTTTTTAAAAGCTTCTGCTCTTTGCTTTTAAAGATATGCCCTTGCCTGTTGCCATTTATAATAAAACACTTAATTTACATTTTTTCTGGAAGGCAGTCTTACAGAGCCTAGATGTTGTGGAAGGAATCTTTTAGTTAATTCTTATCCTTGTCCCATCTTCATCTGAACTTGGATACCCATTATTAGCTATGAATTTATGTAGAAGCCGTTCGGAATTTTCTGGTTTCTGTAGGCCTCTGAGTAACTTGGGCCCTGTTGACTGCTGTCCAATACGCAGAGGTTCAGACGCGCCTCCCTCTCAGAAGGGAGCCCTAACACTGTCAGCCCTGGGCCTCACTAGCACTTTTTTCCTGGGTCACAGGCTTCTGATGATGATTTTTTAAAACTGACGGCTGCCGTTTATTGAGCACCTTCTATGTCTGGCCAGTGCGTTAGTTCTAGTCTGCACACAGCCTGGCGGATTGGGTGTTAGTGTTGGTCTTTCACAGTCGGGACTGAGGCTCCGAGGAACTGCGTGAAGGGCCGAGGCCTCACTGCTGGTCGAGGGTGGCGAGATGCAGGCACTGCCGCTCTGACTCCAGACCTTGAAATTGTACCGCCCTATCACAGGGGCCCTAGGGAGGAAGCTGTTTTGCTGCTTGTTTTATTTTTGTTTGGGTTTTTTTGGGTGAGGAAGATTTACCCTGAGCTAACATCCATTGCCAACCTTCCTTTTTCTTCATCTCCCCAACCCCCCCCAGTACATAGTTGCATATTCTAGTTGTAGGTCCTTCTGGTTGTGCTCTGTGGGACGCCGCCGCAGCATGGCCTGACGAGCCGTGCTAGGTCCACGCCCAGGATCCAAACTGGCGAACCATGGGCTGCTGAAGCGGAGCATGCGAACTTAACCACTCGGCCATGGGGCCGGCCCCCTGCCTCTTGTTTCTTAAGTGCTGCACTGACGTAATCCATTGGGTTGATGTAAGACACATTCACCTAGTCAAAATTTGAGAGTATTCCATTTTAAAGTATTGTGAGTGCAGTCTTTAAAATGGCTGTTGGCTTTCTGTAATCATTACACATTAACACGAAGAGTCGCACTGAGAAATAAATGTGACTAAATTGTTCTCTGGTTGTTCGCAAGGTTTCTGAGTGCTGAGGGCTGTCAGAGGCGTTTCAAAGGCGAATCCCCTCCTGCTCCGTGGTGCCCGCTGGCCGCCGCGTAGCCTGCAGCGGCGCTCGCTGGTGCCCTGCCTTCTCTGCTTAGTTGCTAGTATGTAGGAATTTGAACCATGCACAAAAATGAACCACATCAATTTGCTAACTATAAATTGAACTCTGAGATTCATTTTTTAAATTTTTTATTATGGACAACTTTAAACATCTGTAGACATGCGCAGGGTCACAGCTAAGTCATGGGGCAGAGACACAAACTGGGCAACCAGCTAGATCCATAGTTCACTTTTCCATTATACCATACAATAGTGTGAGTCAAATCGTCTGTTTTTAAGAAGGAAAAAAATGCCTGTTAATGAACTGTGTTATTTGAAACACAACTAAAATATTTACTAAAATTATTGAATCAAAACAAAACCGTTGGATGATAATGATGTGTCATTGTAGGTTTGTCACTTGTGACCAATGTTCCACTCTGGTGGGGGATGTTGAAGGTGGGGGGCCGCGCCTGAGTGGCGGCACGGAGTATATGGGAAATCTGTACCTCCTGCTCAATTTTGCTGTAAACCTAAAACTCCTCTAAAAAAAAGTCTCAAAATATTTTGTACACTTAATCCCAAACTAAACAAACCACTGCTAAGATTTGAGTTCCAGCTTATCAGTGCCCTTCTACCTAAGATACTGGCCTGTCTGCTGTGAACGCCATCTTAAAAGTACCCACTGCCCAGGCGTGAAATGAGCTAGTCTGCAGACCATGGGCATCATCGCCCCTTGTTTGTGATTATTCACAGCCGCTCCCATCAGGGACTGTGATGGGTTTACTGTGTCTTGGGACCACGTAAGGAAGACAGCAGGCTTCACCTCTGTTACTGCACTATCAAAGTGAAACCTGGCGGCCTCAGAGCCGTGGGACGGCAGGAGGCATTACATGCCCCAGGAGCACGTGCGCTGAAGGCTGCTGCGGACACTGGGGACGGTGCTTTGCCCACGTTTCATCTTTTAAAATTTTTCTTTTCAGAAAATGTGATGTTCTAAATCGTGGATTTTCAGGTTACAATACCAGATGGGCCAAAATTATCCTTCCAAGATTAATCCAGAAAGGGAACAGTTTGGACAACCCAGTAGCAGTTACAATTTTCTTTGGTGCCAATGACAGTGCACTAAAAGGTAAAGGCATTTTTTTGTTTTCCAGTTCATTTTCAATTGTTTTTACTTTACAGCAAACTTTATATACGTTTTTCCAACTGTTTACTTGTCTCCCAATAGATAGTTTTGCGAAATTTATAATGAATTCCTTGAGTTTACTTATGTGTATTTCTTCTGGCTTTAATGTCAATGAATTTTATTCCCAATTTATTTTCTACATGCCTGGGTTGTTGGCAGACCTAAAATTTCAAACAGTTTAATGTTTTCTAGAGTCCTGTAGTGCTCTGCTAAATTTCTAATGTTTTTTCTCTTTAGCTGATAAGTTGGCGGCCGAGGGCTCAAACTGTACACCTTGCAGTGTGATCGCACTGATGAATAGAGTTGCTCAGGGCAGAAGCCCCGAGCCAGGGCAAACTTGAATCCTGGGTGGTGGTACACGGGTTTGGAACACCATGTTTCTGAGGACCATTTGTGGACACAGAAATGCTCATAGTGTCGTGTGGAAAAAGCACAGTATGGTCGTATGTCTTCGGTGTGACCCTTTTTTGTTTGTTTTTGCGTATGCGTATCTACATGGGAAGACTGGAAAGAAGCGCAGCCAAGTGCCAACAGTGGTTTTCCGGGTGGCAGGGCCATGAATGATTTTATTTTTCTCCTGTAATCATACTTACATGTGGTTTGCAAAAGGCCTGCCCTGAGCCTTGTAATACCCATGTGTGAGCCCATCCAGGAAGGATCCCTTGCAGCCATCGGAGCAGTAGCTGACGTTTATTTCCCCAGCGCTTCCTTTGTGCAGGCCCCTTGCTCTGAGTGCTGTGCACACTTAGCCAACTTCACTTTCACAAGAACCCTGAGGTAGGCCCTCTTATCATCATTTTATCAGTGAGGAAACTGAGGTACAGAAAGGTTGAGCATTTATCCGAGGGCATGGGGCTGGTCTGTGACAAACCAGGACAGAACCTGGAGTGTCACACGCTGCAGCCTGGGCTCGTGGTGTTTCAGCCTAATCCATTAATAACAGTGCGGCCACTAGAGGAGAAAAGACGAGGGTACTTACACGGCCCTGAGCCAGAGCCTTGAAGTCTGATTTATGAAGAGCTCTGTACCGGGTTTCTTTTCCATTCTCTTTCTGAAGTATCCTTGTTCCTCCTGAACAGATGAGAATCCCAAGCAGCACATCCCCCTGGAGGAGTACACCGCGAATTTAAAGAGCATGGTGCAGTACCTGAAGTCTGTGGACATCCCTGAGGACAGGGTCATTCTCATCACCCCACCCCCTCTCTGTGAGGCGGCGTGGGAGAAGGAGTGCCTCGTGCAAGGTAAACGCCGCCCACAGTCTCAGCAGACCTGTCTGTGAGTGCCGAGGCGAGCTGACACGGGACAGTGGTTTCCAGCCACTGGGCCTCAGGTTCCTGGGGGTCTGTACATCCGTATCATCTGTGTTTTCAATCAACAGAAATTAAACAGAAAACATATAGCTTCCATTATGTCACACCCGAGAACCCTCTGACATAGAAGAGGGATTCTCGCTTTGGATGAGCGAGGCTCTCAGAAAAGTCAGATAAACTGCAGTTCCCCGCATGGAGATGTTGTGCTTTGGCCTGAAGGCGGCATTTGTGGTCCTGACTTCCCAGCGGTGGGAGGTGCGTGCTGCCAGTTGCCTATTTCCATCTGTATGGGGCCCCTTTCCTGCTCTGCCTCTCCGCCTACGGGACTTTTCATTTTCCCCCAAAACAAAGGCTCCTCTGCAGGCTTACAGACACTGAGGCGCTCAAGTGCAAGGGCACTCCCACTTCACTTGTGACTGAGCCACTGAATGTAGCTCTTAGGCATGCCAGGACCAGGTTTCTGCCTTGCTACCACCACAGGCACTTCTGTCCCCACAAGGTGTTCATCCTCGCAGCTTTATGTGCTATGCCAGGACCTGGCAGGTGCTCAGGATCCAGAAATGACTAGAACCCAGTTCCTGCCTGTGGGCTAGTGAGGGAGACAGTCATGTAAATAACATTTGCAGCAGCATAATAAATGGTATAACAGAGATATTAGTAAAGGTCTGTTGAAAGTACTAAAGCAGAATCCAGAGGTGTCAAGGAGAGCTCCCCAATGGAGGTAAATAGGGAAAGTTTACCATGGAGAGAATTTGTAGGGAGGAGGGAGCTAGGCTAGCTGTCATCAGATACTTGAAGGGCACTGTCACGGAAGGAGGATGAATGAAACACCCTGTTGTCAGCTCCAGAGGGCAAAGCGAGGACCCCCGGTGGGCATCATCTGAGGCGAATTCTGGCTTCTAAGTGTTCTGCCTCGCACAGGGATTGCTTGTTGCAGGAAAGGTTCATGCTAAGCCGGATGACCAGGGGTATGCAAGTTACAACTATGTCGGTGCTTCTCAAATTGCAAGTCACAACCCATTCATGGATCATGAAACTGAGTTAAATTTTTCTTAATAGAACAGAATAGAAAACAAATCTGGATGTAGAATGCAGTAGGCATCGTTCTGTGAGGCTTTTTCGCTTATCTAGATGGGCGTGCATTACTGCTGTAAAACATACTTAGTACTTTAGTTTTAGCCAGGTTAATGAGCCGTCGTCCGATGCTCGTGCATGGTGGTTGTGTGATCCCAGGTTAGCAGGTCAGCCCCTGGGGGCTTGGCTTGGGAGAACTGCAGGTTCTTGGGCTCGTCCCAGACCTGCTGGGTCAGAACGCGAGGGGAGGGGCCGTGAAGTCCTCCAGGTGACTCTCCTCATGCTTAAGTTTGGAAATCACCACACTGGAGTCGAGCTCAGCAAACTGGCCCACTGGCTGCAACAAATCAAGTTCTGTTGGGAGACAGCCAGGCCGATTGGTTTATGCATGGTCTGTGGCTACTTTCAAACGCCAGTGGCAGGGTTGAAGAGTTACTAATGTAGAGCATATGCCTGCATAAGCCTAAAATACTTATTATTCAGCCTTTTTCGGAGAGAGGTTGCTGACCCCTGAGCTAGCCTAAATGACCTCTGTGGCCCCTTCCAGCTTTCACCTTCTCTGGTTGAAAGTCTACAAATGATGTCTTCACTGTACTGCAGTGGCTTCTCATTACGCATAAAAACTCGGGTCTTGGCACAACATTCCTCTCCAGCAGACCCCTTACTAGCCACCAGTCCAAGTCCATTCGCCTCTGGCCTGCACTCTAGCCAAGCAGACCAGCTCGCCCCGGGCTCTCCTGCCTCTGGACCTCTGCTGACGATGTCCTCTAGAATGCCTGCCGTGGTGACCACCAGTGGCTCCCTCGTCCCCATCGTGCTCAGTCCTGTACTGGACAGACAGCACCCTCCCCACCCGCCCTGGCTGGCCTGAGTCAGGTCCATAAGTCCGTGCCTGTTTATGTGAACTGAGAAACCATCCAGATCAGTAGAACCTGCACAAGGACCAATACTTGGGTTTATCAGTTGCCTCCTGGATTTTATCTCTCCTCAATAGGTTGCAAATTAAATCGCCTGAACTTGGTTGTTGGCGAATATGCCAGTGCCTGTTTACGAGTAGCCCAAGACTGTGGGACTGATGTGCTTGACCTGTGGAGCCTGATGCAGAAGGACAGTCAGGTACGGTGGCTTGCTAAGTCCTGTTGGGGTGAGTAGGATCCCACAGAAGAGACCTAGCTCCGTGTGGCTCTGCCTGGAGTGGCTCTGGGTAGGTAAGATCGTTGTCTCTGTCACCACTTAAAACAAGTTGGGTGGAAGGGAGGAAGTGGAGAGGCTGCGGGGCAGCTTGCAAAGCCAGCACCTTCTTCAGCCTGTTCCGCAGCTGCATGCAGCAGTCTGCCTCCCTGTTAGCATATAGTGAAGTAAATGAGCAACAACTGGGTCATATGTAAGAACGTCCAGGCCAAGTTCTTTCATAATAAGGCGTAGGGGGGAGTAAAACTCGTTAACAGGCAAAACAATGAATCTAAGCATATGGTATTAGCTAAAATTCCTATTTTGAGGGACATAGTTCTAGTTAAATTATTTTGTGTAAAGCCAGAAAGCCCATTACAAATATAAATGGTAACAGCTGGTCCCTGTACAGAACAGTACAGCCACTGAGGAAGACGGCCTGACGGCTTCCTGTACCGTCACACGCTCACCTAGGACCCAGCAGTGCCACCCCTGGGTGTTTACCCAGAGAAAAGAGAAAATTGTGTTTCAGTCTTGCTCTGAAACCTTGACTAGACTTGACCCCTTTGTGGGGTCCCAGGTCAGGAGCGGCTTGAGAGCTGGAGCGGACAGCGTCCAGAGTTCTGGTTTTGTCTGCATTAAGCTTCCACCTGAGGTAGTTTGGAAAAATTGCGCTGCTAAAGGAAATTACAGACTATTGGGCTAACTGCTCTTACAGGTCCTTTTAGGTTTAACACTAGGATTTCCCTTTTGGTTCAGATGCTCTCCAACGGCAGAGATGAGAAAGCTTAAGGGCCGGGAGAAGTGCCATCAGAACGGGAATCCCTAGGCTGTGAAAGTCGTGAACTAGCTGGCCGCCCAGGTTCAAACAGGGATCGGGGGAGCCCTCGCTTAGGGAAAGATGCCTCCGCAAAGGAGCAAGGGCTCTAATGGTAAATGTTCCTGAGATCAGGGCATGGCAGGGACTGGACTCCTGTCTTGTTCGGGGCTAGATGGTGCAAGTTCTTTCCACCTAATAACTTGCCTATCAACTTAATACCTAGACAAAGCAAAAACATTCTGACACACTGGGCCCTGAGCTCTTTTAACACCAATTTTTTTTGTTTTTGCTATTACATTAATGAATCATTTTCACTCCTTAAGCCTCTTCTTCCATCTGATGACCTGGAAGGTCTCAGCTCAGGCACTTAATGGTGTGAGGTTTCAGGAAGGTCCGTCTGTACTATGCAGATACTCCTGTGAGCACTGGATGAGATCATGCAAACAGCACCCAGAAGCTACTCCAGTTCCAGAGGGCTGCTGGTCAGGGGCTGGAAACAAGGGGCTGGCTATTTGCCAGTCGAGGTCACAGATGGCCGAATAGTGCATATCAGCATTTGGAAAACTTACGTACATTTAACTGAGTTCTCTCTCTCTCTCAGGACTTTCCATCCTATTTGTCAGATGGACTCCATTTATCACCAAAGGGAAATGAGTTTGTGTTTTCCCATCTTTGGCCTTTGATTGAGAAGAAAGTCTCTTCCCTGCCTTTGCTGCTCCCTTACTGGCGAGATGTGGCAGAAGCAAAGCCAGAACTAAGTCTTCTGGGAGACGGGGATCACTAGTCAGTCACTGAAAACCAAGTCTGGCTGTTAACTTACAGAACAAGAAGTCGCCGGTGCACAAAGAGCCCAAGATAAGCCATCAATCAAAGAATATTTTTTGTCTCAAGCATAAACCTTGCCTCATGACCCTGGAATAAGAAATTGCTAACACTTGCCACCGAGGTTAATAAAGCATTAGAATTCTTCAGGGAAGCTTTGTACCTGGGTGCACTGTACTTTGATAATAAAGATTGATTGATTGATCCAGGTGTCGCGAGTGCCACAGCTACAAAATATACCCTGAGCAGCTTAACTCTATAAACGGAAAAAAACGTAAAGACAGTTTTGTTTTTAAAAAAGTCACAATTTTATAAAAAATGTTTCTTACATCCAGCTGGGAACTGTTTCACTCTCACACATACACCCACACACCCCACTCACCTTAATCAGATTCCAAAAGAAGTGAAACTAAAATATAAGAATATTGTGACTAGTTAAAAGACAGCAAATACCACAAGGTACAAGTTCAAGTATTAGTGTAACAGGTATCTGTGTAACAAACGTCCTCAGGAAAAAGACGCTATGTCACAGGTTTGGTTGATTACCCTTGAAGTTCACAAGTTCTCGCAGTTAAAATGTGTTGGCTGGTGAGCACATTTCAGTACTTAGGGGGAAAAAGGTTTTAACTATAATTTTCAGGAAATCGGAATTCATGCTGATGAATTTTATCCTTCACACAGTAAATGCAGACGTCCAGAATCCTGAAGCACGAAAGCAAGAATAATGCAGATGTTCACTTGCGGGGCCACAGAAAGGGTTTTTAAGAATCAGTCTGTGCGGGGACAGAGCCCCAGGCCCAAGGGAGGCAGCACTCTCCCCAACACCCCCCCAGCCAGCACGGCAGACCCCGGCCCATTGAAAACCACCCGTTCTTCTGGTGAGATAAACGATCAACGTACCCTCTTGGCCACTAGTGTTTCAAAAGAGGCGACCGTACACTCTTGGTTTGAAGCGGTTTAGGTTTTGTGAATGGTGAATTTAAGAGCATGGCTACAGTATTAGAGATACATGAAGATACATACAAAACACAGGAAACTGCCCAGCAAATCAGGGCCTTAAGCAGTTGGCAGGATTCTGTAAATTCAATTTGGCTACTATTTGTAACCCTCACTATAAGTTAGAATGTTTTAATTCTGGAAAGTATGAATTTTAGAATTAAGAAGAAACTGATTATTCCAAATTATTCCTAAATTTAGACGTGTGAATCTCCCTGGTGCTAAAAGCTCCAAGAAATAACCTAGAAACAGAACGCACCTTTTGGAGATAACATACAACTCTATTTTATCTCCTTTGTCTTTACTTGAAGGCAAAAAATAAATAAATCCATTCTGTGTTCCAGTTGTCCTCACAAGTAACTGCTAAATGCCTCATTATATTCAGCCGGTCATTACAGTGTATAAAAAAGAAAAAATTGATCATCTCCCTAATCAGTGCTATTATCAATATAAAAGGTTAATTTACAAAAACATAAATATTCATAACCTAATCCAGCTGTATTTTATGCTTTTGTACCACAGGTTGAAGGATGTTTTAAAGATCAAAAAAACTAAAACCTGAAAGCCTCAAAATAAGCTAGATTCCACCTCAGCTCTCCAAAAGGAAAAGGGCCGACCCACACAAGTGTTCCATACGAGAAGGAAGTCCGAACACGCGAGCAGCAGCTGCTGAGCTGAGTGATTTTAGGTCAGATCTATAGAAATACGTTGCACACTAGAGTCAGAGAGCTTAGGACCGCTCCCTCACCTAGCACTCTGTTTCTTTGCTGTCAACACGACTCTGACGCTGCAGCTTAAAGGACGAGGCCTTTTCACTTCTCGTCACAGGACGGTCCGTGAGATCCTCAAACGACTTGGCAGCTGTGCTGCTATTTGGGAAGGGGTCCTTCTCAAAGCCGTCCTCATCCACATGCGAGTCTGTGCTGGGGTCCTCCTGGATGGTGTCCATCCGCTGGTGGTCCAGTTTCGGAGCCACAGGCACCGAAGGGATCACGGGGGCGGGCTGCAGGCGGCCTGGGGTCTGGGGGGCGGGAAAGGGCTTGATGATGCGAACCGATGCTGAATCCATGCTGCTGAGCATTTCGACATTCTGGAAAGACATGCAAGTCAAAGGTGAATCACAGGTCCCACAGCTCTGCCCTGACCACGCAGATGTCTTCCGAGGTCGGCGCTGAGCCCTGCTGCAAGGAGCGCCCTCAACCTCGAAGTGACTCAGTCAGCTTTCTCATGTCCTGACAACTTGCCATTTGAAGACCCAAAACAGAACTCATAAGAAACAGCCCTATCAAGTTACGTTCCCAAGACAGGAACAGATCTCAAATATTACACTAAGTCAGTCATGCCGAGCAGCCAAGTCGCTCACAGCTGGGGGGGGCACAGCAGCACCCCTTTGCTTAAATCTCCATCTGGGCAACAGAGCTGCAGGCAACAAGTTCATTGCCACTGTTGTCACAAGAATGTACCTTAATATCGGACCTAGATCGTCCTGCTGCAGTGACCTTCCACCAGCCAAAGAAGGCACAGCTGCAAAGGCTGGCGGGTCTTGCTGGGGTGGCCAGCTGAAGGTCTCTGCCTAGTAGGGTCTCAAAGTGCGACTGACAATGACGCTCTTCCATGCTGTATACTTACACTGGGGTGAAACAGAGACAGAGACTCGTACTGCTTATCCAGTTTCTTATCCTAGGAAGAAAAGCAGCACAGGGAAAACGGTCATTCGTACAAACAATTCAGTTTGTGAAAATGCGCTTTCCTTACAGGCTCCTCCTATTATTAACTGAAGAACTAACTTAGAACTTGAGAGGCAGAAAGTAGGAGCAGGGCCAGTAGATGAGAATGAATTTCTTACGTAAGCTTTAAAGAGCTCTGCCACCAGCCTAGAAGTGTTTCTTTTGCACAGGAAGGAATCATGTTTTTTGGCGTTAAGGAAATAGACACGGCTGAGTGCTATCTTTCTGACATTCCCTCGTGGGCAGGAGAATAGAGCATCTCCCTGTGTGCTCAGTGGTCAGACCCTGTCCAGACCCTGGGGACACAGGGCCCTGCTGACCAGGAGGGCAGCTGGTGGGAAGGCTCAGAGGGCCATGCTTGCAGTCTCAGCCGGCACTGGCCGCAAACTGTCCCAGAGTTACTATGGCCCAAACGTAAGAGGAACAGGGTCTCAAGTCCCTCCATCACACATCTGCAGAAAGCTGAACACGTAGTTCTGTCTGCTGCCTGGTCCCTGCCATATAACAGATGACAAGGGGCATGGCAGGAGGCCGAGCCCAAGAATCTAGGCCAGGCTTCCAGTCCGGCTGCCCTGAATATATTCTCTGGTCACAAAAAAGCCACTGCCCTGCCTCCTGCAGCAGCTTTGCTTGGAAATCGAGGATCAGGCCTCATGGTCCACAACCGTAACTTCCACTGTAACTTTCACTCAGGTGAAAGCATCTGTAATGAACAGCACTGTCGGCCGCTGGCCGAAGCTTCAGCCCTGTGGCCTTTAACACAGCTTTGCTTTAGCAGAACTGCCCCCTAGAGAGCTTCCTCCCCGTGCTCATCATGCTCACCACCCCGAGGAAAAGCCGCTCAGTGAGACGGCCCAGGCAAGAGAAGGCAGCGGGAAAGGAGCGGAGGCAGAGGCAGTGAAGATCCCACAAGTCCGCTGAGCTGGAACTTCCCAAGCACTCACATGAGGGGCATTGTGCGAGAGTTTCAGAGGACAAGCGTGGAAGCCCGGGTCTGATTCCTCATCTCTACAGCAGACAAATCCTCATTTTCCCACAGAAGCAAGGGGAATAGATTTTTGAGAAAATTTTTGAAAAAGGGCCCCAAGTTTATAAACTACCTGGAGGTCCTCAGACACAGCCCAATTCAACTTGTTAGCTGTTACTCATTTTGAACAAGAATCAAAAAGATTGCTCACTTATTAATCGGAAGGCCCTGAATACCCTATACGGTAATGCCAAGAATCTCTGTGGCACAGGGCACCATCTTTGGAATGCTGACGTTTGATATTTGCTCTATTATAACAAAATCAGCCTGAAAATGCTCATTTAGAAGCTTCCCTTATCAGAGGTCCTAGACAAATCCAGTTAGTCTCCTGTGCTTAGAAGTACAAAATTCCTCAGAAATTATACATGAGAAAAAAACATCCACACACAAAGAGTAAATTCTTCTAAAAGACTGTTAGAAAAACAAAAGACCATTAGATTTTTTTTTTTTTTTACATTTTTTTAAATCCTTGGGATAACACCAAAAAAGTGTCACTGGAAACATCAGATCAGATTTTGCTAAGAACAGATTTCATATTTTCTAAAGGTTATATGGTTGGAGTTGCTCAAAATTTTAATAAAATGTTTCATTACTTAAAAATTGTGACTTACCACACAATGGACAAGAATGCTGAAAGGAATCCAAAATATCAAGGAGAAAACCAGGACGGAACCTACGATGTTGTCTGCTAAAAACTTTCCTGTAACAATTCCAAACAGTGAATGTCTTGATCAAGTACTTTAGAAATCTAAAATTAAACGTTCTTAGTGTATTACCATTGGGTCAAATGCCACAGATCGCCGGCTAGATAAACTGACGCAGTACTGAAAGGAGCGTCTACGCCACCTACGCTAGATCTAACCACCTCCCCACGCCATGGTGCTTTTCCAGAAATAGCCCTGATACACTCGTCGAGAAGAACAGATTAAATCACAGGGTGCCCACCAGGACCCCTGAAGTAATGGTGTCAATGGACGATCAACAGAAGGCTACTACTAGTAACAATGCGTACGACGACAGTGTTGTTACTATCTGGGTATTACTTTTGTGACTAAACTCTAAATTATGTACCCTAGAGGACACAATACGTCCTTGCTTCTGCAAAATCTGAGGCCCACTTTTAAATAAATGATTCTTACATCAAACAAGATTCAGATTTACAGTCTATAGGACTGAACCACACTTAGGCTGTCACGTGTTCATTTTTTAGTGAAGAAGGAAGCCAATATTTTGACTCAGTATTGACTTTCCTTGTCTGAAAATCTGGGCATCATCCTAGACAGGAGCAGACCTATAATGGGTCCATTTTATTTTAGCCAACAAAGCTATTTCAAAACAAAAGCAGTGACTATTTCCATCCTCTACCCCAGGATCAGAGGATATCAAGTCTGACACCACACTTTTCTAACGTCATCACCAAAGTCAGCTAATTTCTAAGCAAATAATTACCTGGGGAAATCACCTACCAAAAGTATTGATGCTCAGTTGGTCAATGAAGTCCCAAAATCGCTCAATGACATCCTGTACTCGTTTCTCACATTTGCCCTATGAACAGAAAACGGGCAGCATTACTCCCAAAAGCAATGCATTTAGAAGTAATGTGGCTTTATAAAAATAATTGATATGAAAAGGGCTTCATTAAAACCAAACATCTAGAGGACCCATCTTTGACTGAGGGCAATAATTTAAGTGTAATGAGTACCTAAGAAAGTAGGATACACTGTCATTGACACTTCCACAATTAGTCAGTTTTTATAAGTGAACTTAGAATTACCAGGAGACAAAATTCGAGAAAACCAGTTTGTTAAAGATGGGGCATTCCAGTCAGGACACACTGATCACACACACACACAAAGTGGACAGGAAGAACTCCGCCAGCCCGCCTGGAGCAGCCTCTCTAACCCTGACATCCTCTTCCATGACTGCCTCAATCCCACTTTGTTGGAAGAGAACAAAAGGGTCTGGCTCAGGTGAGTAAAGTGTTTCTGGGTCTTTCCTATTCAATCAGCACCTGTTTCAGATTCAAAACTTGCAATTCCGCAATCTTAGTCAATTTTATAATTAGCGTGGAAAACCAAACAAGACTCACCACCTAAAACCAATCAACTTTACCAAAAAGTCCCCCCAAGGCCCTGCCCAGTCTCTGGACCCAGGGCCCCTGCTCTGGAGGGAGTGTGCTCCAGGCTCCCAAGAGCACCTGGCCTCTCCCTCTCAGGCACCCACACACACTTAACCAGACTCTGACACGAGAACAAACAGTGGGTCAGAAAGACATGGCAGGGGGCCGGCCCCGGGGCCGAGTGGTTAGGTTCCTGCGCTCTGCTGTGGCAGCCCAGGGTTTCACTGGGTTGGATCCTGGGCGCAGACATGACACCACTCATCAAGCCATGCTGAGGTGGCGTCCCACATGCCACAACTAGAGGGACCCACAACTAAAATATACAACTATGTACTGGGAGGATTTGGGGAGAAAAAGCAGGAAAAAAAAATTGGCAACAGTTGTTAGCCCAGGTGCCAATCTTTAAAAAAAAAAAAAAAGACAGACATAGCAGCATTTGGGTTTTGATTTCCTTCTATTTGCTAAATCAAGTATTTACAATATAAAAACTTCCCATCTGGCTGTTACAGAAAAAGCTGTACATAAATAAATACTCACATTCATGTCACAAAATCCTACTGTACAAGGCTTTCCTTTCCTCAAAAACAGGTTCTTTTGTTCAGCGTCAACGTAGGGCACACAGCGGCCTGAGGGGTCCCTGCAGCACACCTTGCACGAGTTGTCGGTTTCTGAAACACAGAATGTGACTGACAGCTGGAGTTTCTTAGCCACACGCCTCTCCTCTTTCCCTTCTCATCTCCCTACCGTGCTCCCAAAGGGGAAGAAATTGCACTCGTGTTTTTTTCTTTTTTCTTTTTTGAGTAAGATTAGCCCTGAGCTAACATCTGCCACCAATCCTCCTCTTTTTGCTGAGGAAGACTGGCCCTGAGCTAACATCCGTGCCCATCTTCCTCTACTTTATATGTGGATGCCTGCCACAGTGCGGCTTGACAAGCAGCGCCGTGTCTGTATCTGCGATCCAAACCGGCAAACCCCGGGCCGTAGAAGTGGAACATGCCCTCTTAACCACTGCGCCACCGGGCCAGCCCCTGCACTTGTGTTTTATTTCAATAGTTAATACTACCCATATCACTCCTAAGAAATAACTTTTGAGTTCACGCTCCTCAGCTCTCAGAGAGGGCAACGTAAAAACAATTTACACAGAAAGTTTCCTTTCTTTAATAGATTAAAAGCCAAATTATTCTATTTCAAATCCTTCATAATGCTTAATGTTTCCCTTTGTCCCAAGATTCTTACTACACTGCTGATTTCAATCCTTGGCTTCTGAGTTTCAAGTACACCCTGGGGAGCCGAGGCTCCAGCGAGAGCCACCACGGCTGGGACAGAACTGCCGCGCTGCCGGTGAGGAACTGAGGGGCCTGCCGCAGCCTAAGCACACAACCACCCTCGATCAAGACCAACCTCCGCCAGCTCAGGGGGCAACAGGAAATGGGAGGGCATCAAATGAGCCCTCTGGCACACAGGAACGGAAATGCCCAGAAGCCCACTGGCAGTGTGACTCAGGGGGCAGTCTTTACTGACCAGGGAATGTCCATATGTATATGTCGGAGAAACTGAAATCAACTAGAACACAAAAAATGAGCAAAACCACCTTAAACGGAAAACAAAATCCTTTCCATGCGCATTCATTTATCAAGCATTTCCTGGGCATTTACTATGTGCCTTCCAGGGACACAAGCCTCCTGCCACTCAATCACTGATCTGGCATCCACTGTGTTATCTTCATTTACGTGTTACTCCACCGGGAAGGGCCACCCACTCCACTGACTGCACAGATGGCAGGTTCCCAACCCCACAGTTTTGATTCTGGGGTTTTTGTTTGGAAAGCAACAGAATTCTCTCTGAGATGGGGTGGGAAGCTCAGAGCCCAGTCAGTCCCTGAGGCCCCTTCCTCTATGCTCTACGTGGACCCAGGGGTTCCAAAGATAGTGTGGAAACCTGAGGATGAATGTCTGAGAGGCCAGAATGATGTCACCAACCATCACTAAGTGAGGCCCCTGCCCCAGGCATGTAGCAGGGAGCAGAGGGCAGCAGGCCTAGCACTGCCGAAGATGGCAAACCTCATGACAGTAGTCAGATCCTGGGCTGAGCTCTCTCTGGCTGGAGTCTTAAAGGAGCGTGTCCTAGTTCACTGCCAGTGGCATTCAGACAGCTCCTCCTGCTTTCATGGAGTGTATGACATGGGGGAAGGAAGGTGAGGACAAACCTCCACCTGCCCACAACCACAACACAACCTCCCCCCCGACCCCTAAGCCTGCCACATGGTCTGCAAACACAGCAAGAAGGAAGAGCAACAGGACAGTTTCCACAGACACAGTGGAGGAGCCAGGATCTGAATCCAGAGAGGTCTGTGTCCACACTGCTGGGTTCTCACCACTGCCCTGAGCAGCAGTGAGCAGCTGACACTGCCGAGCCCCCAAGTGGAGGGAGGGAGCCCGGCAGACACAGGCCGTCTCCCCTGCCGCAAGAACGCAGCACAGCCATGCGCTCACCGTTACACGCACAGGACTCCAGCTGCTGCTCCCTCTCACAGAAGGGAACACACTTCCCGTCTTTACACTTGCCAAGATCCAAGCACACGGTGTCATCTGCAGCATTTCCGGGTGGGGGGCATTCACTGCTGTTCCCTGGAAGCACACAGCGAGCATGCAGGTCACGACAAGTCACAGCCACCAGTTCTGGGGCGAGCTGCACCGATTCTCACAAAGGGGAGCACCTTGCCTCCAGAGTAGGCAAACCCACAGACAGAGCACGTAGATTAAGGTACAGGTTTCTTTTTGAGGGGATGAAAACGTTCTAAAGTTGACTGTGGTGGTGTTTGCACAAATGTGAACACATTAAAAACGACTGAAGTGTACACTTTAAATGGGGGAATGGTCAGGTATGTCAATTATATCTCACTAACGCTGTTACAACCAAAGCAGACAGGAAGACAGAAAAAGGTAAGAACACAGATATAGCAGACAAAGAGGAACACAAAAAATAGGATGGCAAACTGAATATTAAATAAAACAATTTAAGTCAAAAAACCCCACAAGGGTCAAAAAGGAACAGTATACACTGGTAAAGGAATAGCAGATGAAGAAGACGGAGAGCCCACGTCCAGTAACGTACCTACTAATGCAGCTCTGAAATGTCTAAGGACAACTGACGGAACCACAGAAGATCCGGCCAATTAACACAGGCGGTTTAAAGATGAGCTCCAGATGGATTAAAGCCCAAAATGTAACAGGTAAGACTATGAAGCTAATAGAAGCAGCTGTGGAAAATATCTTTGTAACCATGCACAATTCAAAAAAATAGACACACATACCACAAAATGACAGACTTGATTACATTAAAATGAAAGATTATTGCTCCAAGAAGGACAACAGCTAGGATGAAGGTATATGCAATGTTTACACTAAACTGATTATTATACAAGAATTCCTCCAAATCAATAATAACAAAAAGACATGAAACCCAATTTTTAAAAATGGACCAAATCACAGCAACGTGGATGGACCTCGAGAGTATTATGTTAAGCAAAATAAGCCAGTCAGAGAAAGATGAACTCTATATGACTCCACTCATAGGTGGAAGTTAGTATATTGACAAGGAGATCTGATCGGTGGTTACCAGGGAAAAGGGGGGATTGGGGGAGGGCACAAAGGGGGAAGTGGTGTACCCACAACATGACTAACAAAAATGTACAACTAAAATCTCACAAGGTTGTAATCTATCATAACATTAATAAAAAAAATTTTAAAAATAAAAAAAAAAAAATGGACCAAATATATGAACTAGCTATTCACAAAAGAAGAAATCTGAATAGCTAACAAATATAAACAGATGTTCAAGAAAAATGTAAATAAGGATGAGAAATAACTTTAAACTCACCAGACTGGTAAAAAATAAGACAAGTGGATAATAGAGAGTGTTGACAAGAACATCAGAATACAAGAACCCACAGGCACTAACGGTGGCACCGACAAACCAGTGCTCCTGTCCTAGAGCCCACTGGAGTGCCTCCCTCCGCAACTAAGCAACTCCACTCCGCCATGTGCACCCAGGACACCCTGACAGCACCCAAAGGATATGTATGAGGGTGTGTGACGCACACAGTCCTATCCGCGACAAAGGGAATCCAAGCAGCTATCGCATGGTGAACAGAGAAGCAGAATACAGTAAACCACATGTGCCCAACTAGGAGGTGGATCCAGACACAGAGAGAGACAGAACAAAAGAGATGATCTGTAAAAGCAGGGCATTCACTTTAAAAGACTTCTAAGGCAGAAATATCATTTTAACATGTTAAAATCACACCTATACACAAAAGAACACATTATCTTTCAAGGATAGATACACACACCCACGCAAATATTCAACACATGAGAAGAGATCCTATGAGGGAAAGGAGAATGGAAGTGATGGGAGTGAGGTGAATGAGAGTGGAAGAAATGAGAAGAAACAATCATGGGTCCTACAGAGACCAAAGACAAGTGTGCCACAAACTAAGAGCGCAATCAACTCCACACTTGAGGTAAAAAAGGGTTGTTTTTATCTGAACAAAACATAATCTTGCTTTCAAACACACACACACGTGAGCCAAGTATTCACAGAGAGCCGACAGGAGGGCATACCTGTGCAGTACGACACGCCTTTGCAGGTGGCGTTAATGGCCTCCTGGCACTTCTTCTGGGCAGTCTCGAACTGACAGTTTTTACAGCAAGGACTGTTCCTGTCACTGAAGAAGAGCAGACAGGGACAGTTCAAGTCACACGACAGCCCACAGCAAACAGTATAGTCACATAACAGGGCCCTGAAGCTGCAAGGGAAGGTCTCCCGGCCGGGCCGCCACTCCTCATAACCAGACTTCCCAGGTGCTAGGGCCACCTGCGTGCTCTCCATGTGCCCTTCCTAACGTGCAGTCAGGCAGAAGCAGTGCAGAGAGCAAGCAGAGCGGTCCAACAGACTGGGCTTTAAAACATCTTCATGTCCTTGGTTTACATTAATTGAACACAGTAATTAAAAAAAAAAAAAAAGACACAGGCCTGTAAGGCAATCAACGGATAGGACACGAGGCAGCCGGAGCCCACTCCCTATCAGTATTTACGATACTAGTATGCACGGTATCCGGTTAAATCCGCTGTTCACCGTAAACTAGCTCTCCCCTCTACTTCCAAGCCAGGCACTGGTCTATCCGTGGACATGAAAATGCAAATATAGGCACCTTCTAATCTGTACGCTGCCTCCTCCACATTTAGTTTATGTCATTAAACAGTATTCTACAAACTATGCTATTGCATGGATACACAACAATTCATTTATATCCCAGGACCGTCATTTTGATTACTTCCAATATTTCATTATTATAAAAGAACATAGCCATAGACAGCCTGTTAAATCATATTTTGTACATCTCTGTTTCCTCAGGAAAGATTCTTTAAACTGTGACATCACTGTATCAAAGAATATGCAAGATTTAGGATTTTGTTACATAATGTCAAACTGCTTTCCAGAAAACTTTTTTCTTGCTACAAAGGGCAAAATGGAAGACGCAAAACACACACACGACGTGCGCACACACACCCTCTAATTGATTCTAAAGCCCCTGCGTTTCCAATGTGCTGTCACCTGGAGCCCTTGTTGGCATCTCTCACCTGCACTGCACGCCCGGCTTCAACGTGCAGTCGCTGTTGCAACAGGTGTCGTTGTTCAGGTACATGATGCCAGGATCGCACTCCTCTCCTTCGTCTACTCGGGAGTTCCCACACACTTTGTTGCTGCGTTCTTGAAAACACTCCTGAGCCTTACTTTCAATGGTCTTATAGATGGACTGCTTACTGCAGTTTGAAAACATCTTAGGAGAAAAAAGGCCACAGAGGGCCCAAAATAATGTAAAAATTCATTCCCATGTAGTGTTTCTGTTGCTTCTCTAGGGACAAACTCTTAATGTGAAAGCCACAGTCTTGTGGGACCAAGCCCTTAACCTGTGGGACTCGAAGCTATCTCTGGCAAGAGAGTGTCAGAATTGAGTTAACCTGTAGGACACCCAGCTGGTGTCGCAGAGAATCGCTTGGTATGGAGAAAAACCTCCACACGTTTGGTGACCAGCAGCGTCAGAAGTGAAGTGTGCTGTGTGAATTGTAAAGGAGACACAAAGACAGACACAGTAGCGAGAATGACGTTTCCCCCACAGAAGAAGGAAAAACTGGGTAGTTTTCGTTACCACCCTCCAAAGGTGCTGGGAGCACTGAACCAGACATCAAGAGGATGACTTTCAGAATGATATCAAAGACCTCATCAACCCAAACAGAGATACTAACTGAACTTTTAAAAAAGGATCTCCCATTGTATTTTTATAGTAAAGATGTTTAAGGGGCCTGGTTATTTTTAGTCTAGGCCTCAGGCAGTGTTTTGCTGGATTTATTCACTAGCATTAGAGACTCATGAACTCAATTTTCTCGGTTCATTCTGGAGATCAGGTGCTAAAGAATTCAACTCACACTGAACCGCTAAGACAACCTCTTCATTAAGTTAGCAGTCACACCCCCAGCAGCTGGACCCCCGAAGAGGGCTAAGGGAACGTGACCCCGTGACCTCTCGGTTTCGTGCCTCTGCACTCCCTGAAGACCCCTGCCTTCTCTGCGCGCCCCCTCCACACCCACCTCTCCCCACCAATCCGCCTTCCTAAGAGCTCACAATCTCCAAAGCAGTCTGCTCACAGCAAGGCCCGGGGCATGTCACTTCTGGCAGCTTATCTGGTGGAAGGTGCCAGGCCCTGTCTTTACAGGTCAAGGAACCAGCTTATTTTTGTCCTGCAGACCTTTTTATCTAGTTAAAAACGTTTTTATTAAGGAATTCATTTAAAATGTAGATTAGAAGATGTCCAATATCTTTTTACAAGGGAACTGCTACTTGAGTAAACCAAACTATGAGAAACCACACTAAATATCATGTGCTCAGGACAAAATAAATAGATGGATAAACTGCTCTTCAGTGACAGACTAGGAGCTCCAGAAAGACATGGCTCTGGCCAGGCTCCATTCTTATTAGCAAGTTCGCACATCAGGAAAATTTCACTGGGGAGAACTTGTAAGCTGAAGAGTGTGCAGGGTAAACAGTTCCCCCGAAGTACTGCCACCAAGCTCATAACCCAGAACAAGTGGCTCCCAACTAGAGCGGCACCGTCCGATGTGGCAGCCACTAGCCCTAGGCGGCTGTTTAAATTTCTTTTTCCTCGCCACATTTCACAACTTTTTATTACAGAAATGGTCACATACCTATGAAGCAGACAGAATGGTACTGGAAATGCCCACAGGCCCCTGACCAGCTTCAACTGAGGGCTTCAGGGCTCATCTATATCCTCATCACTCTCCCTCTGCTCCCACAGTCTTTTTGGTGGTGTTTTTTTTGTTTGTTTTTATTAAGGTTATGATAGTTAACAATCTTGTGAAATTATAGTTGTGCATCATTATTAGTCATGTTGTAGGTACACCACTTCACCCTAGTGCCCTCCCCCCATCCCCCTTTCCCCTGGCAACCACCGATCAGTTCTCTTTGTCCATATGTTAACTACCACCTATGAGTGGAGTCATACAGAGTTCGTCTTTCTCTGTCTGGCTTATTTCACTCAACATAATACCCTCAAGGTCTATCCATGTTGTTGTGAATGGGACAACCTTGTCCTTTTTCATGGCTGAGTACTATTCCATTGTATATATATATATATATATATATATATATATATATATATATATACCACATCTTCTTTATCCAATCATCAGTTGCTGGGCACTTAGGTTGGTTCCGTGACGTGGCTATTGTGAATAATGCTGCGATGAACATAGGGGTGCATGGGACTTTTAGAATTGCTGATTTCAGGTTCTTATGATAGATACCCAGCAGTGGGATGGCTGGGTCATAAGGTATTTCTATTCTTAACTTTTTGAGGAATCTCCACACTGTTTTCCATAGTGGCTGCACCAGTTTGCATTCCCACCAACAGTGTATGAGGGTTCCCTTTTCTCCACAGCCTCTCCAACATTTGTCACTCTTGGTTTTGGATATTTTTGCCATTCTAACAGCTGTAAGGTGATATCTTAGCGTAGTTTTGATTTGCATTTCCCTGATGATTAGTGATGATGAGCATCTTTTCATGTGTCTATTGGCCATCCGTATATCTTCTTTGGAGAAATGTCTGTTCATGTCCCCTGCCCATTTTGTAATTGGGTTGTTTGATTTTTTATTGTTGAGTTGTGTGAGTTCTTTGTATATTATGGAGATTAACCCTTTGTCGGATAAATAACTTGTGAATATTTTTTCCCAATTAGTGGGCTGTTTTTTTGTTTCAATCCTGTTTTCCCTTGCCTTGAAGAAGCTCTTTAGTCTGAAGAAGTCCCATTTGTTTATCCTTTCTATTGTTTCCCTCATGTGAGATTCTTTAGAAAAGATTCTTTAGAAGCTGATGTCAAAGAGTGTACTGCCGATATTCTCTTCTAGAAGACTTATTGTTTCAGGCCTAATCTTTAGGTCTTTGATCCATTTTGAGTTTATTTTAGTGAATGGTGAAAAAGAATGGTTGATTTTCATTCTTTTACATGTGGCTGTCCAGTTTTCCCAGCACCATTTGTTGAAGAGACTTTCTTTCCTCCATTGTAGGCCCTCAGCTCCTTTGTCAAAGATTAGCTGTCCATAGATGTGTGGTTTTATTTCTGGGCTTTCAATTCTGTTCCATTGATCTGTGCATCTGTTTTTGTACCAGTACCATGCTGTTTTGATTACTGCAGCTTTGTAGTATGTTTTGAAGTCAGGGATTGTGATGCCTCCAGCTTTGTTCTTCTTTCTCAGGATTGCTTTAGCAGTTTGGGGTCTTTTGCTGCCCCATATGAATTTTAGGATTCTTTGTTCAATTTCTGTAAAGAATGACATTGGAATTCTAATTGGGATAGCATTGAATCTGTAGATTGCTTTAGGTAGTATGGACATTTTAACTATGTTTATTCTTCCAATCCATGTGCATGGAATGTCTTTCCATCTCTTTATGTTGTTGTCGATTTCTTTCAAGAAGGTCTTGTGGTTTTCATTGCATAGATCTTTCACTTCCTTGGTTAAATTTATCCCAAGGTATTTTATTCTTTTTGTTGCAATGGTGAATGGGATTGAGTTCTTGAGATCTTTTTCTGAAAGTTCATTGTTAGCATATAGAAATGCTACTAATTTATGTATGTTGATTTTATACCCTGCAACTTTGCTGTAGTTGTTGATTGTTTCTAATAGTTTTTCTATGGATTCTTTGGGGTTTTCTATATATAAGATCATGTCGTCTGCAAACAGCGAGAGTTTTACTTCTTCGTTGCCTATTTGGATTCCTTTTATTTCTTTTTCCTGCCGAATTGCTCTGGCCAAAACCTCCAGTACTATGTTGAATAAGAGTGGTGAAAGTGGGCACCCTTGTCTTGTTCCTGTTCTGAGAGGGATGGGTTTCAGTTTTTGTCCGTTGAGTATGATGTTGGCTGTGGGTTTGTCATATATGGCCTTTATTATGTTGAGGTACTTTCCTTCTATACCTATTTTATTGAGGGTTTTTATCATAAACAGATGTTGGATTTGTCGAATGCTTTCTCTGCATCTATTGAGATGATCATGTGGTTTTTGTTTCTCATTTTGTTAATGTAGTGAATCACGTTGATTGACTTGCGGATGTTGAACCATCCCTGTGTCCCTGGTATAAATCCCACTTGATCATGGTGTATGATCTTTTTGATGTATTGCTGTATTCGATTTGCCAAAATTTTGTTGAGGATTTTTGCATCTATGTTCATCAGTGATATTGGCCTGTAGTTTTCCTCCTTTGTGTTGTCCTTGTCAGGTTTGGGGATCAGGGTGATGTTGGCTCCATAGAATGTATTAAGGAGTGCTCCATCTTCCTCTATTTTCTGGAATAGTTTGAGAAGGATAGGTATTAAATCTTCTTTGAATGTTTGGTAGAATTCTCCAGAGATGCCGTCTGGCCCTGGACTCTTATTTTTGGGGAGGTTTTTGATTACTGCTTCTATTTCTTTACTTGTGATTGGCCTATTCAGATTCTCTATTTCTTCCTGATTCAGTTTGGGTAGGTTGTATGAGTCTAGGAATTTATCCATTTCTTCTAGGTTGTTCAATTTGTTGGCATATAGTTTTTCATAGTATTCTCTTATGAGAATTTCTTCAGTATCTGTTGTGATTTCTCCTCTCTCGTTTCTAATTTTATTTATTTGAGACTTCTCTCTTTTTTTTTTTAGAGAGTCTGGCTAAGGGTTTGTCGATTTTGTTAATTTTTTCGAAGAACCCACTCTTTGTTTCATTGATCCTTTCTACTGTCTTTTTGTTTCAATATCATTTACTTCTCTAATTTTTATTATTTCCCTCCTTCTACTGACTTTGGGCTTTATTTGTTCTTCTTTTTCTAATTCCGTTAGGTGTCGTTTGAGGTTGTTTATGTAAGATTTTTCTTGCTTAGTGAGGTGAGCCTGTATTGCAATGAATTTTCCTCTTAGGACTGCCTTTGTCCCAAATCATTTGGTATGGTGTATTTTCATTTTCATTTGTCTCCAGATAATGTTTGATTTCTTCTTTAATTTCTTCAATAATCCATTGTTTGTTCAGTAGCATGTTGTTTAGTCTCCACATTTTTGGCCCTTTCCCAGCTTTATTCTTGCAGTTGATTTCTAGTTTCATAGCATTATGATCAGAAAAGATGCTTGATATTATTTCAACCCTCTTGAACTTACTGATGCTTGCTTTGTTCCCCAAGTATGGTGTATCCTTGAGAATGTTCCACGCGTGCTTGAGAAGAATGTGTAACCTGCTGTTTTTGGATGAAGTGTCCTATATATATCTATTAGGTCCATCTGATCTAATTTTTCATTTAACTCTACAATTTCCTCGTTGATTTTCTGTCTGGATGATCTGTCCATTGGTGTTAATGGGGTGTTGAGGTCCCCTATTATTGTATTACTGTTGATGTCTCCTTTTAGTTTTGTTAATAGTTTCTTTACGAATTTTGGTGCTCCTGTGTTGGGTGCGTGTATATATTTATAAGTGTTATGTCATCTTGGTGGAGCGTCCCTTTTATCATTATATACTGCCCCTCTTTGTCTTTCTTTATCTGTTTTGCTTTGAAGTCTACTTTGTCTGATATAAGTATGGCAACACCTGCTTTCTTCTGTTCATTATTAGCTTGGAGTGTTGTCTTCCATCCCTTCACTTTGAGTCTGTGTTTCTTTGGGGCTGAGGTGTGTTTCCTGGAGGCAGCATATTGTTGGATCTTGTTCTTTGATCCATCCTGCCACTCCGTGCCTTTTGATTGGAGAGTTCAATCCATTCATGTTTAGAGTGATTATTGAAACTTGGGGGCCTACTGTTGCCATTTTATCACTTGTTTTCCAGTTCTTTTGCATTTTGCCCTGATGGACAGCTGTTACTGTGTGTTATTGTCCTTCTGCTTATCTCCTTTGTTCTGGATTTTGTAACCCCTTTCCTTTTTTTGATTTTTCAGGAATGAGGTTCTTCCTGAGCATTTCTTGAAGAGGAGGTTTTGTGGCGATGAACTCCCTTAACTTTTGTTTATCTGGCAAAGTTTTTATTTCTCCATCATATTTGAAGGATATTTTCGCTGGGGAGAGTATTCTTGGCTGCATGTTTTTGTCCTTCAGAGTTTTGAATATTTCATTCCAATCTCTTCTAGCCGGAAAGGTCTCTCCTGAGAAATCTGCTGCTGGCCTTATGGGGTTTCCTTTGTAAGTTATTTTCTTCTGCCTGGCTGCCCTTAGTATTTTCTCTTTGTCGTTGACTTTTGCTAGTTTCACAACTATATGCCTATAAGACCAAGAAGTTGGTCTTCTTGCGTTAATAAAGTTTGGAGATCTATTGGCTTCTGTCACATGAAGTTCCATCTCTCTCCCCAAGTTTGGAAAGTTCTCAGCTATTATTTCTTTGAACAGGCCTTCTGCCCTCTTCTCCTTCTCTTCTCCCTCTGGTATACCTATAATCCTTATGTTGCATCTCCTAATTGAGTCAGATAATTCTCGGAGAGTTTCTTCATTTCTTTTTAGTCTTAGTTCTCTCTCCTCCTCTGCAGCATTTCTATATTCCTATCCTCCAAATTGTTAATTCTCTCCTCCATATTATCGACCCTACTGTTCAGAGAGTCCAGATTTTTCTTAATCTCCTCCATTGTGTTCTTCATCTCCAGTATTTCTAATTGGTTCTTCTTTATAGTGTCAAGCTCTTTTCTGACATAGCTCCTGAACTCATTGAGTTGTCTATCTGAATTCTAATTTAACTCATTGAGTTTTTCAATAATGGCAGTTTTGAAATCATCATCATTTAGGTTATAGATTTCATTGTCTTTGGGATTGTTTTCTGGGTGCTTATCATTTTCCTTTTGTTCTGGAGATTTAATATATTTTTTCATACTGCTTAATGGCGTGGATTTGTGCCTCTGCATAGAGATAGAGTTTAGTCGCTGCTTCCACTTGTTGTGACTGGTGTGTGTGGGGGGGCAGCTGTTTAGACTGCACCAGCCAGGAACCCTGTCAGCTGTTAGTGACTGGACCTGGACCCCTCCTCGTAGTCACAGTGGTCCTGTGGGGTCCCCCGTCGGTTGTGGGGGCAATCGCAAGGGGGCCTCAGGCTGCTGGTGCCTACTGTTGCAGCCCACTTAGATGCGCTCCCTCCTTGTGGTCTGCAGCAGTGTTGTGGGCTTTTTTTTTTTTTTTTAAGAATTCTGCTTAACACATTTCCTTGTTGAATCTAGTCTTGAAGGTTACAGCCAGGCCTGCCACAGGGCCCCCTGATGTTGGATGTTACAGAGGATTCTCTCAAAGTTTCTTCTTTTACTTAGATAATGTGCATGCATATCCTCTCCAGCCGTCTGCCCTGGAAGCCCCGCCCCATGGTGGTGTTTGTTTTTTAACAGCTTTATTAAGGCATATTTTGCAAATCACAAAATTCATCCATTTCAAGCATACAATTCAGTGATTTCTAGTAACATTTCCAAGTGGTGAAACTGTCACCATAAGTCAGTTTTAGAACATTTTCATCCCCCTAATAAGGTCTGTCACATCCTTTTACAGTTAATGCCCTTTCCCACCTCCAGCCCCAGGCAACCACTATTGAATTTAAACAAAATAGAGTTTAAAATTCAGTCCCTCAGTCTCTTCAGCCGTGTTTCAAGTGCTCAATGGCCATATGTGGCTAGTGACTACTGTATTGGCTAGAGCAGATACAGAACATTTCCGTCACGAGAGGACCCTCTACTGAACAGTGCTGAACTATAACGCACATGATTAAGAAACGCAGAGACAACTTTGAAAAAAAGGAAGCAAATTCAAAAGGGTGTGTGAACAGTTGGAAGAATAAGCAAAAGTGGGTGGGAAAGCTCCTCAGGCCCAAGTTATCAAGCAGAGGAAAAGTCCAATGTGACACACAGAGAGAGGAAGGGACTGTTTACAGCCAAAGAAAACAAGACGCAACAACCCAAAAAGATGACAAAAAGAACATGAGAGAGAAATTTTTAAAGAGCAGGGTCAGGGAAACACAGAAGTAATCATGTTTCCTTCTGGCCCCTGGTCAGGCTTGAAAGTGCCATGGCCAGGGTCAAAGGAAGGGCCAGCACAGGCACTTCACCGTCTTTCCTGGTGAGAGGCAGACTCTCTGAGCCCCTCCCCCAGCCCTCTTTAACTCAGCAACAGAATCCATGTTCCTCCTCACGTTGCCTTCTGCTGCTTAACTTAAGTGAAATTAAAGGACCAGACATCTATGAACACTTTTAGTTCAGACTCTAAGAGTTAGTCAGAGCCACTTACAGTCTCTGAAATCATTTACAATATCCCAAATCAACTAGTGCACTCTATCAGAAACCCTCAGTAGTAAATAGTTCGTTTATTTACTTGACAGATAGATATTTATTACATGCCAGGGACCCCCTACTAGGCACTGGAGACAGAGCCCAGAACTAGAAAGGCAAAGGATCTTCCCACAGGGCCTTACAGTCCAGCAAATAATGTATTTTGTTGCAAAAGTTTACAGAAACATGCAAATCGTGAAGTGCTGTCAAGTTAAAATGAGTAACAACTTATACATGAAATGAAAAGAAATTTTTACCTTAAAGCCTGAGCCCACCAGGCCCTGCCATCTGGAACTCTGACACCAGCCATCACTACCACTGATTTTCTGTATAGCCCAAATCTACACACGTCAGCCTCGATAACAAACAGTCCAAATGAGAGCTCTAACCACATTTAGATGGACCACGTTTTACTCCAAAACATGTAACCAAGTTTCAAGGTACTTTGTAATTTGCAGTTCCATCCCAAGAATGAAATGCTTTCTGAGCTCTCATTGCAGTGAAACAGCCTCTTTCTTTCCTAACCACATAAACTCCACAAGACACATACCTTATTGTTCTCATGATCTCCACTCACAGCTATGGGATACATGACGTATTTCCCTCCCTGGTCTTCATTTGGGGCGCATTCTGGTAGACCGTCTGGATCATGTTCTGCTCCAAAATTGTGCCCCAATTCATGAGTTGTCACCAAGTCGGCTTCCTTAAGTACCACACAAAGAAGACATTATTTCCCAATGCCCAACCATCACTGCTGTGGCCAACTGGGCCCTGCTGTCTTAAACGGGGTCCAGATTAATTGGATTAACAACAGAATAACAGATTACGATTTCTTCTATCAATTATAGAAATTAAAGCGAATAAGCAGGATTTTAGTTAATACTATTAAACAGTGTTAGAAGAATGAATTTACATCAATTTAAGAAAATATAATTTACAAGATATACTGAACATTCTTAATGATGCACCAAACACTAGCCATGAAACACTGTTTGGCTCTGATAAACCGAATGGCTAACTACAGTCAATTATCCAAGCCTCCCCGCCTCCCTCACCCCAACCACACTCCTGTTAAACATCTAAGCACCTGGGAGCGGGGAGAGAGCAAGGGTGAAAAACAAGACAACTGAGAAACAACAAAACAGTGGTCCTTATCTCAGCGACTGAATTCAAGCCCAATGACAATGCCTAGAGGATTTCATTGATTAGGATCCAGTTAAAGGACTGTACTGAATCGATCAGATCACCAGAAGATTTCTATCCGAATATAACAATGAATTTAGCAGATAAAGCTAAAATTTTTTTCTCATATTTATCTGCATAAAACAAGAATAACAAATTTGAATTACTGATTTTTTTTCCTGGGGGGAGGGTCACTCCACGGAACCTTAAAAATTTATATTCTGCAAGTCATTGGAATTTTTTTAAGACAGAGTCCCAGAAGTCAATGCCCTGAAGCTTTCCACACATTTATACTAAAATAATAGTACCGAAAATTTTGATTTTTAGCAAAAAGTACTCAAATCCCAAAAGTGTAATATGGAGAATTTCAAATTGTGCTTTGAAAAAATTTATTAGTGGATTCTCTAACAGACCGATGCTGCATTGCAAAAATTTCAAAGCAAATTTACTTTTTGCTCTATGTGTCTTCTAACAGAAAAATTCTGGAAGATGAAGGAAAGTATGTCATGAAATCAAACCACAGAAGACGCTGTGATATCAAAAAGGTAAAGAAGCACCATTAGAAACAATTTTTGTTTGTTTGTTTTAAAGACTGGCACCTGAGCTAACAACTGTTGCCAATGTTTTTTTTTCTTCTTCTCCCCAAAGGCCCCCAGTACATAGTTGTATATTCTAGCTGTGAGTGCCTCTGCTTGTGCCATGTGGGCCGCCTCAGCATGGCCTGGTGAGCGGTGCCATGTCCGAGCCCGGGATCCCAACAGGCAAAACCCCAGGCCGCCGAAGCAGAGCGCATGAACTTAACCACTCAGCCACGGGGTCGGCCTCAGAAACAATTTTGAAAATTAAAAGTTTTCCAAAAACTGATTAGTATATTTTTCTTCTCTCATCTTTTTTTTTAATCAACCAAAGTCCATATTTTACATGAGGGTTCACTCTTTGTGTGGTACATTCTACGGGTTTTGACAAACACGTCTTATATGCATCACTGGAGTATCACAGAGAACAGTCTCACCACACTAAAAATCCTGCGTTCGCCTATTCACCCCTCCCTCCACTCCTGACAACCACTGATCTTTTCCTGCCTCCATGGTTTTGCCTTTTTTAGAATGTCACACAGGTGGAGTCATGCAGTACGTGCATTCCCACCAACCACATCTGAGAGTTCTTACTGCTCCATATCCTCACTAGCATTTGGTGTTGTCAGCGTTTTGGGTTTTAGCCATTTCAATAGTTGTCTAATGGTATCTCATTGTTTTAATTTGCAATTCACTAATGACATAAAATGTTGAGCACCTTGCCACATGTTTATTTCCCACCTGTAATCTTCCTTGGTGAGGTGTCTATTAAGATCTTTTCCCTATTTGTAAATCAGGTTGTTTTCTTATTGTTGAGTTTTTAGTATATTCCTTGTATATTCTGGATTGGATAGCAGTCCTTTATCAGATACGCCTTTTACAAATATTTGCTACCCGTCTGTGGCCTGTTCCACTTTACAATTTTACAGTCTAGGAAATGCCAATACTCTTAATCTTCAGTATTCATTTTATCTTTCTCTGTTCTTTTCTTTTGTCTCGTTCTTTCTACAGGCTCGTGACATTTTCGTCTTAACTGCTCTTCAGTCTTCATACTCTCGAACCCCCCAGGCCCCGCTGCCCTCCCTCACTGGGCAGGGAGGAGTGGCTTTGTTCTACGGCAGACGTTTCAGGTCTGGGGACAGGAAGGATTTACCTTACAGCAACACAAAAAACTGAACACTCGACGACAGGCACTTCTATAACTAACATTTCAATCTCCCACAAAATTTATTTTTCTATCACTCTCCAAAACTGCTACTCTTCTGCTAATACTTGAATTGATGGCCTTTGTTTAACTTTTTTATTTTTCAGAATAAAAATCAATTATGGCAAACTTTCAGTTAAAGAGTATACACTACTTGGGGCTGGCCCCGTGGCCAAGTGGTTAAGTTCCCGCGCTCTGCTGCAGGTGGCCCAGTGTTTCGTTGGTTTGAATCCTGGGCGCGGACATGGCACTGCTCATCAAACCACGCTGAGGCAGCGTCCCACATGCCACCACTAGAAGGACCCACAACGAAGACTATACAACTATGTACCGGGGGGCTTTGGGGAGAAAAAGGAAAAAAATAAAATCTTTAAAAAAAAAAAAAAAGAGTATACACTGCATTTGTCTCTACTTTTTCATGAAATCCCACTAAAACAATAATAAAGGAATAAAAAGGACATAATTCAACAAGGACAGAACAGCAGAGGGGACAACAACAGACAACAGATGCCAACAAAATTTTGGAAGGTAAAAAAAGTACGTAAGAGAAAATAAAATACTGCAATCATGAAAGAACAGGAAGCTATAAAAAGGAAATAGAAAAAAATGGGCTACTGAAAACAAAAAATGTTCACAGGAATAACAAATTCAAAGGAACAGCTGAAGATAAAGTTAAGGACATCTCCTAGAAAATAGAAGACAAAGGAAAACACGAGAAAATATTAAGAAAAATCAGACTATCATGGTAGGAGATCAAGTATATGATTTAATGTCATTCCAGATAGAATACAAAAAAACAGAGGATAACAATTTATCAAAGAAATAATAAAATTTTCCATAATTTACAAACATGAATCTCCAGATTGAAGGGCCCACCTGCCCAACACAAGAGAATAAAAATATCTACACCAAGTATAAAACCATGGTCTAACTACAGTGTATCACACGCTAGTATTTCCTACCACTATCCACTCTCCGTTCTTCCTTACTTAAAGAATCAAAATTCTGCTCAGGCAGCAATGTACTCAGCTAAAATAGCCACCTGGGCAGTCATGTGACCCAGTTCCACCCACTGAGATATAAACAGAAGCCAGTGGGTAGAGCTGCCAGATAAGCTTTTTAAAAGGAACAGTGTAGGCTAGCTATGGTCTCTCTGTCCTCCCTTCTGCAACACAGAAGAAAAGCATCGTGTGATCATGAGGTGATGAGCATGACAAACACCTCGTGTTTAGAATGGCTGAGTGAGAGTTGGGAAGATGCTGGACCCCTGAGAGCATCACTGAACTGCTGTAGCAGCCTTAGAATGCTATCCTTGAAACTTCTTGTTGACTGAGGCAAATACACCCCTGATTTAAGCAAGTGTTAAGTGGTTTTTCTGTTATGTGGATTTTCTGGAATGTGCCGAACACATTCCTAACGGATATATCTTGGCAAAAACAAAATCCTAAAATCTCCCAGAGGAAAAACTAGGTCATATACAAAGAATAAAAAATTGGAATGACTTCAGACTCTTTAATAGTAACACAAAACACTACAAGACAAGGGAGCAATACCTTCAAATGTTAAGAGAACTGAGCTAAATTAGCAATCAAGTTTAAGAGTAGGGGAAAGACATTTGCAGATACGCCAAAAATCTCAAGAATTTGCCTGTTGTGTACCCTTTCTTTGGAAGTTCCTGGAGGAAATGCTACACCAAAATGACGTAAAAATCAAGAAAGAGGAAGAACATGGGCTCCAGAAAATGACAGAGTTTGGGGATGTCTTCAAATGACAGCTACGCTGCAGGACTAGGAAACAAGTAATCCACAGAGGAGCTGCAGGATTAATGTCTTCAGGAAAAACAATGATCCTGACGGGTGTTAAAAGTGTGACAGGTAACTTTTATTTTCTTCTTTAGACTTTTTATTTTCATATTTTCCACGAAAAAACATTTTTTTAGGCAGAAACAAAAAATAGCATGTATTACTTTTTTTAAAAGATACCTACATATATATATAACAGCTGAGATTCTACTACAATAAACTCAAAATCTATCCTTTTAAAAAATAAAAGAACATACCTTTGTAAGGATGGTTTTACCATAATTTTTTGTGCTGGTCAAACCACTATTCAAATAAATATTTTTCTTTCCAATTGGACTATAATAAGCTAAAGGAAAAAGGAAGCAGAGACAAATTGCTTGTTCAATACAGAATTATAGTATAACCCACCAGCTTGCTATTCCCACATATTCACACAACAGATGGAAAACTTACCCTTTGGACAAACACCTCCATGACTGTTTGCTCTGGGAGAACCAACATAAGCTAATCCAAGAGTTCCCATATCGAAATCTTGATAGGTGAAAAGATGTGCTAGGCAGACTTTAGAAGCTTCTTCAGCTATATCAAAGCTAAATTGCTTTAAAAAAAAAAAAGTATTCTTAATCAGATTGACAACTACATCAGACTAAGAGACATTTCAACCAAATATTCCAGACAGTACCATATGACTGACTGCAGCTCTGCAGCAGCAACCACAAAACCGTGCAGCGCAATGCTCCTTATCTACGGTGCTCACTCGCCTACACAGGTGAGCAGCAGACTGTCATCTGGTGAGGAGGCGGGGTGGGCACAAAACGAAAGAGCTTGGGAGCTTTTCACAGCAGCTCAGAACTCAGAGGGGTGCTGTGAGGACAAGCAGCCCAGCACTGGGGTCACTCCAATCCTGAAGGCTCAGGGTTCTGAAACCTCTTGCAGTGCATCTCAGCCCCTCAGACCAAAACAGGTCCCTCTAAAGTATTCCAAAGACTCCATTGGTTTTGTAGGCTTTTTAAGTTTGTTTTGTTTTTACAATATATAGGAGTTATAAATATAAACTTACAGGAAAGCATACATACTTAGTTTTATGTTACTAAAACTAAGATAAAAATCCATTTAGGCCAGCGTTGGTGCTTTGGGAGGATTTCTTTTTTCTTAAAAGGGCTCCACATGTTACTTTAAAAATCTCTACCTTAATAGACCATAGATTCCAACTTAAAAAGACTTTGGTTTTTAAAATGCTTAAAATGAGTCAGAAAGCCAGGTATGAGGAATGAGGTGTTCCCAGGAGATTCCTCCCCGGCCACACTGGGATTTTCATAGTTCCGCAGTGACATGGTGAGGCTTCGGGGACTCTGCTAGGAACCTTAGAGAAGAGAACTGGGGAGGAGCATCTGTAGGGTCAAGCCGTCCCTCTTGTTCTTCCCCTGACGTGGGCTATCTGGAGGCCCAGAGAAAAGCAGAGCGGGACGATCCTTCAGCTGTCCTGGGAGTCAGCAGATCTGGCCACTTGAATCTGGCTCTGTTGTTACTAGTTGTATAACTAACCGTGGACAAGTCATTTAACCTTGTTGTTATGGGCTGAATTGTGTCCCTTCAAAATTCATGTGTTGAAGTCCTAACCCCCAGTACCGCAGAAAGTGACTATATTTGGAGAAGGGGCCTTTTAAGTAGTAATTAAGGTAAAAGGAGATCATACGGGTGGGGCCTAATCCAACATGACTGTGCCCTTAATCAGAGGAGCTTGGGACACAGACAGAGGGAAGACCATGTGAAGACACCGGGAGAAGACGGCCATCTATAAGCCAAGGAGAGAGGCCTCAGGAGAAACCAACCCTGCCAATAGCTTGATCTGAGACTTCCAGCTTCCTGAAGGTGAGACAAATTTCTGTTGTGTAAGCCCCCTAGTCTATGGTCCTTTGTCATGGCAGCCCTATTAGACTAATATGCTTGCTAAGTCTCTTTAGAAGAGTCACGGTGCCTCTCAACCTACCTCTCAGGGTAGCTTGTGGATCAGATCAGATAAGGGATGTGAGAGCACTATACAGACACAGCACTCTATGGATCTCACCCTTGAGCAAGAGTTGTTAATATCCTGTCATTCCATTCAAGCTCTGCAAACGCGATTTTGGCCTAGGGAGACTCTAACCAGAGAAACCAGGTAAGCCATGCTGTGCCCTGACTAACCTAAGGAAACTATCTGATAAAGAAAAGTCGTCTTTTAAGCTGCTAAATTCGTGGTAATTTGTTGGAGCAGCCATAGGAAACTAATACATTACTAACATATTAAAAGATAAATACTATCACTTCATAGGTCATTTTACAACAAAACAATAGTACACACAAACTCAGACCCTGAAATCATGTGGCAAACAGGAGAAATCATACCCTGTCAAGGCAAGAATACATATGGCATAGAATGTTCAGGTTCATTACCAGAACAGAAACAAAAATTTAAATATTCCTGTAGAGAACCTTCAGATGTGCAAGTCATATTTCTAGCATTTAATACATTTTCATACCATTTGATAATTACTGACCTAAAAGATCCACTGATAAGTTTCAAAGAGACCTCAACTAACAAAATGGTGTGCAAAAAATTTATATATTGGGTATCCATCATTTTCTGAAGCCCCATTACTTCACTCGATCCTCCAGGATGTTAAGGGTAAGAAGCGCTGTCGCTTAGCATTCTCCATCCTCACGGTTTTGCCCACCTTGCTGTTTGCCCTGCTACAAGGGATGAAGTCACTGCAGGGGCAGCTGCAGTGGGCTGCTCCTGGTTTTCAATTACCTTTTCTAATATGCCCCCTCCTCAATGCAGCACGTCCCACAAGTCAGAAATCACAAAGTGGTGTTAACCACATTTCATCCAGGATTCCACAACCCACCTCTAGCAACATCTTCACATCCCAAGCATCCTTTTCTTCATTTGGATAACTTTTTGCCATATTGTAGTGCCTTTCACCAGGTTTTACCTCTTGTGGAGACTTGAGAATGCGAATCTATACTTAAAGAGATAATATACTTAGAACACTTCAGAAAAAAGTCACAAGACTCTGAAATAATACTGCATAAGTTTAGCTATTCAAAAAAAAAGACAATCTAGGGGCCAGCCTGGGGGTGTAGTGGTTAAGTTTGCGTACTTGGCTTCGGCAGCCTGGGGTTCAAAGGTTTGGATCCCAGGCGCAGACCCATACTCTGCTCATCAAGCCATGCTGTGGTGGCGTTCCACATACAAAATAAAGGAAGACTGCCACAGATGTTGGCTCAGTGACAATCTTCCTCAAGCAAAAAGAGGAAGATTAGGGGCCAGCCCAGTGGTGTAGCAGTTAAGTTCACATGCTGCACTTTGGCAGCCTGGGGTTCGCCAGTTTGGATCCCAGGCACAGATCTACGTATGGCTTATCAAGCCATGCTGTGGCAGGTGTCCCACATATAAAGTAGAGGAAGATGGGCACAGATGTTAGCTCAGGGCCAATCTTCCTCAGCAAAAAGAGGAGGATTGGCAGCAGATTTTAGCTCAGGGCTAATCTTCCTAACAAAAAAAAAAAAGAAGATTGGCAACAGATGTTAAGCTCAGGGCCAATCTTTCTCATAAAAATAAAAAAGACCATCTACCATTCTAGAAAAAATATTTCAGAACCAAAATTCCACAAAATGCTTCAGCTCTAATATACAGTATTTAAAAACAACCTGAGAAGCATATGGTACGGAAAACATGTATGTCAATGAATGATTTGTAAATCTATAACTGTATTCCTAAATTTTCATTTCCTGTATATTTAGTTGGAAAAAACAAGAACTTGGGTTCCATGAACCTATATTTATTCCAACTACAGTCCATGATTCACAGATACAGAACAAATAAGATGTACATCACCACACACCACAGGCACAAAAGAATATAAAAAATAGCGGCTTTTCCTTGTACATATAGCACAAACTCATATTAATCCTGATTTTAACAGAAAGGAACAAAGGCTTCTCTCCAAAGGAGACAAAACCTACAGATTGGCAAGTTCAGGAAACAGAACAAAGCCATGCTCAGCTCGTCATTTCTGGCATCCCTTCTGGATCTGCCTGCCTGCAGCGGGTATATTCTGGTCTGCTCTGCCACCACGTGGTATGCTCACTGGGGCAGGCTGTGCAGCTTTGGTGGAGGGTGGTAAAGATCAATTCTGGGATGAAACAGGTGGATGCCCTCAGTGACTATATATCTAAACCACACCCTCCAATCCATTTGCCACCTTTAAAGAAGCTGGTATTTTTATCTCCTATCTCATACTTATTTTTTCTATTGGTTCCAAGTTCCTAAGGCAAAAAAAGAGCTTTATTTCTGGTCTCCTAAAATTCAAATATAATGGAGTTATTTTAAACAACTCAGGCACCCTATAAGTACCATAACGGACTAATCACCAACATATTCATGAAATGAAAAAGCAAGGTGCATAAGGATATAGCATACCACCAATGTGTCAAACACACATACATACACATGCTATCCATGCATAAAATACCTCTGCAAAACTACTTATGAACTAGTAAATGGATGTCTCTGGGGAAAGGAAGTGGTCTGACAATGGGTAGAGGCCGAGGAGACTTACTTTTCACTGGCTTTTGTACCATGTGTATGTATTACCTATTCAAATAATAACTTAAAAAAGAAAATTCAAAACAGTAAAAGAGAATGAAAAAAGGAAAAATAATTCTCTTAGTTTTATACAAGTACCATAAAAGTTTAACATTTCTAAGTATGATGTATGATTTTAAAAGTCTTTTTTTTAAGTCTCTACATTCTATACTACAGAACCTCTAAGAATATGGTTAATTTAGTAAAAAGAGCCTGGAAGAAATAAAGACAATGATTTCCACAATTTACATATCAAAATGTCTGTCCAAAGCAATACCCAATTTCAGAACAGTCTTCTTTAATTAGTCTCATCAATTTGGAACGATGTTTACTATGTAATATAATTAAGATGCATTAACACATCATTACTGGTCATCTCTATTAACAGATTATGAGAAATCAGGAGATTTTTAGGAAAAGAGATCTAATGGCTCTGAGGGTTTGCCTTGCAAATGTACACAGTATTTTTGAGTAAATTTTCTGACTAAGGATTCAACAGTACGTGCCAGGATACTGATTAAAAACATAAAGCACAGCAGGGGGATAAGAGGACATGAATTCAGGGAAAGGAGAGATCATAGCAGCATAAAAAAGGCTTTCTGCCTAAAACAAGCCTAAGAACAGACACTTCACAATATGTAATTAATACCAAAAACACTGTACAATTTATTAGATAAAAATTACTGGCATTTGACAATATTTATGATTAAAGTTGAAGATAAGTTTTTGGGTTTTGAATCCAAGTGACAAATATTTACAACAAATAATTTAGCTGAGTTAAATAAGCCACATCCGTTGATAAATACCTGCTCTATCTGTATTCCATAACCTTTAAAACCTGCATTGTCCCATGAAGTGTTCCGATAGATGTCATCAACTCTGTCAATTAGCTCTATCTGCACGGATAAAAGAAAGAGAGTGAGAGAAAGATAGTATGTATATCTTCTTTACCACTCTTTGCAACGTAGTATAAATTCTGCAAGGATAAAAAAAGTCACAAAATGCCATTGTACAAGTTTCTACCAATTACAAAAACTAGCATTAAGATGTTACCATTTATCATTGATAGCTCTAACAAAGAAATTATTCCTAGCCTCAAACAAAGTGTTGTTACCAGAATAAAACAGCGGTACAGTTAATCCCAAATTTCAGGTCATCAATTATACATGGAACCAAAATATCAAGTAACAGGCTTTTTTAAAACTGCCATTTCAGTCAACTACAGAAAAGAAAGTTAAAGGTCAACCAATTTACCTAGAATATTCCCTTCTAAGAAGTACTCTGTCCTCAATCTGTCTCTTGGCAAGTACCTCAACTGTCTTCCTCAGAGAGAGGAAAGAAGCAGCAACAGACACTGCTGACGCTGTTCCCCACCCTCACTGGGCAGAGTCCAGCCCCGAGGACTGGGTAAAGAGAGCCAGAGCAACGGGGTTTCACCATCGCTCCTTTCTTCCGTCCTCTGACATGGCAAAGGGGGCAGATGGGGAGAGAACACTGGGGAGGAGGGACAGTGTAATAGCCAAGGACGAGTCACACTACATAAGAACACAATGCTCGTTACCCATCTTCTCTTCAAAGAGAATATTTTATGGTTCAAAAACCGGGTAAATGAGGTTTGTTCCGGCAACTGTGAAGTGCACTACAGATCTAAGAAACTGTTCTTTGCTTAGAGTAACACTATTAAGACTAGACCTCTAGAGGCCAGCCCGGTGGGGCGGAGGTTAAGTTCGCAGGTTCCGCTTCAGCAGCCCCGGGGTTTGCTGGTTCAGATCCAGGGTGCAGACCTACGCACTGCTTGTCAAGCCATGCAGTGGCAGGCATCCCACATATAAAGTAGAGGATGATGGACATGGATGTGAGCTCAGGGCCAGTCTTCCTCAGCAAAAAGAGAATGATTGGTGACAGATGTTAGCTCAGGGCTAATCTTCCTCAAAAGAAAAAATAAATAAAAGACTAGAACTCTCATTATATTCATATTTTTGGTGTAATGAACAAAGAAGTAAATTAAGAGCCCCTTAATACAAAACCCATATTAAGAAAGAAGTTTTTTCAAGAAAGACTCTCTCTTACTCAGAAACAAGAACTACAGTGACTTCATACACTACTCCTACTACCCTCATAATAAGTTCTTTCACTCGACATGGAAGGGAGGGGAAAGAAGAGTGAGGGAGGGCACGAATAAAACACAGAGAATGAGAAAAGCAAGGCAAAGAGAAAGATGTCTTTACTGCACCAGGCTCTTGGTTCATGAATAGCTGTATTCTCTTTTATTCCCTCAACAACAACATTTTGGTCAGTGCCAAGTTACCATGACGAATGAGGTCATACTAACAAAAAATGTCAATGAAATATGATTCCCATGACTTTTAAAATTACAATAGTAAATGCTTAAAAATCCAGTGCCAATACCTCTGTAATCTTTCCTTCTAATCTTCACCATATAGATAGTAATGATCACGAAAGTCCTATTTCACGCAGTTATATTCCAACAATTAACTATTTAAATGACAGAAACCAAACTGACCATCTTCTCTGAAATATATATATAAGCAAAAATAATACACACAGTTTCATACAAATACTTTTTTTTCCACTCTGGGGCATACATCCACACATATCAACAACAGGATCACTGCCATTATAGCAGTGACGTTTTCAAAGAGTTCACCTGTATAAAGAAGGGAGGCCTATGTTACGAACTCTCCCTAAACCTAATATGCAAAAAACTTGTAACATGAAGAAAATATTAGTTCAAAGGTAAAATGAGTTTTCAAATATTTGAAACTAAAACCTCTCTACAGTATTGTAAGAAGCTCAGAGGACAGTCCTCAAATATCTTAGTAAATAACAGAGCATCTGAAACAAATCTTGTTTCATTACGTTCCAAATTACAGCAGTCTTCTCTCAAATGGAATTTGCCTACCTACGTGAATTTTGGGTCCAATTACCTTATCCAGTATCATGTACTTACTAGGTAATTTGTAGTTGTGCTCTCTTCCCCTCTGCCCATGTATCTGTAAAAGCGATGATCTGCGACCACCAATAATTTACACGTGTTCTTCATGGGATTAGGGTCTGCTCTCCTCTTCACTCGATGAACAAGCTCTAATATGAATTTGTACGCACTATTCAATCAAAATTCATCAAAACAAGGAGTTTTTTATAGTAACACTTTAAATCTAGCATATTTTTGAAACAATATTATTTGAGCTTAGTATCCTTAAATGTATCTTGAACAACAACAAAAATTTGGAGGAAGACAGAAAAGTAATATTGGGTTTTAAAATTGTAGAATTCAAAATCAAGGAAAAGCCCCTCCTTAATTTTTACAATGAGGAGACTTTAAAAAGTAATTAAAGCAAAACAATGACCTATTCACTGCTGAGCTACGAAGCTGTCATTTTCTTCTAGAAGAAGTCTACAAATTAACCAAAGTAATGGTAAAAATATCAAGAAAATAAAACATTAAAAATTAGTTTAACACGTCATTTTTCTTATCAAATAATCAAATTGTTCAAGAATTTCTTTATTTCTAAACTAAAATGCTAGTAATATTTTCTAAGGTTTTCAAACATGAGAACAGTAGGTATTCTCACTCCTAAGGAGCAGCATCCACTGTGGTCATTTGAAACCCCTCTCTTATAAACCTATCTAAAGATTGTTTTCCAAAAGTAGTATTGCCATTTCTAAATACCTACAAATAAAAAACATTTTCCCTCAGATTATTCCACTTCTCCTTTCCCCACTCTTTTTTTAAGTCCAATTTTTATTGTTACCATTATTTTCTAGTGTTTTCAATTTTTACATTATAGACAAAAGAATTAACTTAAGAAATGTCTAAACAAAACTCTCTTTTCAAGCCAAATACTATAGTTAGTTGATAATCATGTTATTTTCCCAATTAACAACCACTCCTTCTGAAGACAACTGTAGTGCTTGTTTCTTATTTGAAATATATTTTTGAAGTCTTACCATCAGGTGGCTCTCTGTCTACCAGCCCTTTCGGAAGCAACTCTTCATTATCTGCCTTTATATAACCACACACTTTTGGAGACTGCAAACGTGAAACATTCTTGATATCTTCAGACTTATAAACTAATATTCTTTTGTCTTTAGTATCATTAATTAGTCTCCAAAGTGGCTAAAACAGAAAACATATATAATTGAGATGAAATTATAAGAATTTCTAAACATTAAATTCTTACAACATCCTTTCCTTGTTTTTAGATAACATTCACTTCCAGGTTAAGTAAACTGACTATTTCAATTTTTATCAGAGTTTCTATGTTGGTCAATAAATACAGATTATTCACTCTTTGATTTTATCTCTATATAAAAAAAAGCAGTATTTTACACGAGTTATGAAATCTTTTAGAAGATCCAGAAGAGAAAATGCATATCCTTTTCCACTCATTCACAAAGATTTCTGTAACGCCTACTATATACTGGCACTGTTCTAGGTGATGAACGTACAGCAGCAAACGTTAGACAAGGTTTCTCTTCTTGTAACATGTTAATTCTAGTTTCCTTCACACCTTTTTGCCATGATAGGTTTTATACACAGGAAAGAACAAACACATTTTCATGAGAGACGACTGAAAACTTACAACAATATGCCTAAAACTTACCAGTTTCAGGAAAAGCAGTTTTAAAAAACATCTTCACTTACAATATTACAAGGCCACAATAAATGAGAACTAACGTACTCAAGAGGTTACTCAAGTCATAAGGTTGTTTCTGTTTTTTCAAAACAAAGTTCTCTGCAAGGGTACTGGTCTCATCAGAACCAAGCAGCTTGTGAGAATACCAAAAAAGGTATTTTATTAATCTCCACATTCATCATGGAAATGAAAATCAAAACCACAAGGACACCACTTCATACTCCCTAGAATGACTGTCATCAAAAGAACAGATAATAACAAGTAGTGGCGAGGATATGGAGAAATCAGAACCCTCATATACTGTTGGTATGAATGTAATACAGAATGTAAAATGCAATAAACATAAAACGGTGAGAATGTAAAGTGCAGGCACTATGGAAAACATCCTGGCAGTTCCTCAAAAGGTTATAATTAGAGTCACTATATGACCCAAAGATTCCACTTCTAGTACACATCCAAGAGAAGAGAAAATACATGCTCAACATAAAAACTTGTTCACAAATGTTCATAGCAGCATTATTCATAATAGCCAAAAAACAGAAACAACCCAAATGTCCAACTGATGAATGAATAAGCAAAATGTGACATATCCATACAATGGAATATTATTTGGCAATAAAAAGAAATGAAGTACTGACACATGCTACAACACAGATGAACCTTAAAAACATTCTAAGTGAAAAAGTCAGTCACAAAAAAACCACATATTGTGTGATTCCATTTATATGAATGACCAAGCAAATCTAAAGGGACAAAAAGGCAAATCTAAAGATAGAGACAGTAGATCAGTGGTTTCCGAGGGCTAGTGGAATTGGGGGAAAGGGTGGTGGCTGCTAAAGGGTACGGGGTTTCTTTTGGGGGTGATGAAAATGTGCTCAAATTGATTGTGGTGATGACTGCATAATTCTCTGAATATACGAAAAACCACTAGATGTACACTTTAAACAGGTGAATTTTATAGTAGGCGAATTATATCTCAATAAAGCTGTTACATATATATATCTTCTTTCATAATTCATGTATGAGGTAGATTTAAGAAACAATGGTTACAGAACCTCAGGGCTGGCAGAGACCTCAAAAAGTTAATTAACCAACATCTCAGGGGCTACAGGGACCTCTACTTGTCCTACAAATGGGAAAAGAGAAAAAACTTTTCTTTTGGATTAAACATTTCTAAATTCATATCAATAGTTTCCTAATTTAGCCAGTCTGGTACAGAAAAAGATATCAGGCTTTGGGATCCGAGATACCTAGGTTCAAACCTCAACTATATCCACTATGTGCCTTAGACAAGTAACTTATCCGAGCATAACTTTCCTCATTGGGTAAAATAGTGATAATACTATTTTGAAGATAATGTAAGACACTGAAACCAGTTATATATTAAGATTTCAAAATAAAGGTAGTTACTATTACTAATAATAACATCAAATCCTATTATCACCATTATTAATAAGTTGCCAGAAAAAATCATCGGATGAATAACTAAGAAAGAGACAAGAACCTTGACTGGATCCTAAATTGGAAAACAAAAAAATCTACGAAGGAGATTTTGAGGATGACTGGAGATTTTGAGTATGCATTGATTATTAGATAATATGAATTATTTCCATTTTCTGAGGTGTGTTAATTTTATTGTGGCTATATAGAAGATTGCCTTTATTCTTAGGAGATGCACACCGAAGCATTTAGGGTTGAAGAGTCTTCATGTCTGAAACATTTTCAAATGAGTCAGGGAAAAAAAGAGAAATAAAGCAAACGTGGCTTTATGTTAGCAGTTAATGAAGGGTTATAGGGTGTTCTTTCATTCTTTCTGTAGATTTGAACATTTTCAAAGCAAAAAGTTGGGGAGAAAGAAATCATCTCATGAGTCAAGGTTAACCTAAACTTATTTATATAAAAAGCAAGCTATGACGATAAAATGTGCGATGGCTTAAAAAGTTTAATAGTGAAGTGTTAAAAGTAAGATACATATATTTTCCTGTTCACTCATATGTCTAAGATTTTAGCACAGATGAACAATGATTTTTAATATCAAGGTAAGTGCAAGTAAGAATGATACAATAAAAAAATATGAAAAGCACCATTCTAATAAGCCGCTTTTTCAATTAAAAAAATTATTAATCTCATGCAAAAGTCCTTCAATAAATCTGACAAATTTACTTTTAAGTAAGTATCTCACAGTGAAATATTAATTATAGCCATTTTTGTACTTAGTGAAACAGGGAGGTACAGATGAAAACAGTACCAAAGGAAGTATTTAGAAAAATGAGGAATCTGAACAAATTTAACTTGGATCCTAAATGCACATATTTTGAATTAAGAATTAACAGAATATTCTAAGGAAATAAGCTGACACATGCACTGCAGCAGAAACAATGCTGTCCATTCCTTATACTGTTTTATCTTTTTAAGCACCAGAGAAGGTGATTTTTCCCAGCCTCCTTTGCAGACAGGTTAGAGACAAATGTTCTAGAACACAGGCAGAAGGAGGCCACTGCCAAGCCTGGCACTTAAAAAACCCCTGTGGGATTCTCTAGTTCTGTTTCCCTTTTGTGGCAACCTCAGAGGACATGTGTCCCTCTGTCAAAGCTACAAGGTGGAGGAGGACCACTCAACCTACCTAAACCTTCACGAGAGCGAGGAACGGACCTCGGTCGTGTGCACTTACCGCTACCGAGTCATGGCAGCAGCGGGTGTGGAAACTTGGCACAGCCTAGACAGAGTTTCCTGTGGTTTCCTAGGGTATTCCCTATCACCAAGACTGTCCTAACTAAACGCATGCACCAAAAGGTGTGCCCATAGCTGTTCAGTACAGCATTTTTTATTTCAAAAATTAGAAACAAAACAATTGAGCATCAATGGGGGAATGGGAGATTGGTTAAATAAATGGTAGAATGTTTCAATGAACCAACAGACAGCATTTATTAAAAACCATAATTTGGATATTAATTTATTAATATGGAAAAATGCTCATATTATATTGTTCAATGAAAAATGCATGAAGACAAACTACATATTGTATGATCCTAATTTTATAAGAAAAAACAGTCTGCATAACTACTTATTTGTGTACATATGCACAGAAAAAATTTGGAAGGATATTCATCAAATGTTAACAGTAGTTCTATCTCCCAGGAGTGAGATTTCAAGTAATCAATTTTCTGATTTTTTCAGGGAGCATGTATTTTTAAAAGAAGATACTTAATAAAAATGGATTGAAAGAATAAGTAAACTTAAGACTTGCTGACTTGACTGATTTGCCTGTTCTAGAGTGAATGTTCATTTACTTTGCACTAATTTTCTGACTCTTTCTGGTATGCCAGATTCCCCTAAAACATTGCATTAACAGACCAAAATAGACTGCAAGGCCAGAGACAAACATTTCCTTTTCACAATCACAGACAGACACATGACTAATGGCCATGCAGTTTGGATGTTATTAAAATTTATAGTATTTATAGCACCAGCACCCTGTCTTACCCCTACTCAGCACTCAAATATACTTGAAACTTTCCTTCTGATCACCCTCACAGTTTTCCCACAGGTGTTCCGTTTTGGTGATCTCACCACCACCCAGAGTTCTCTCATTTTCCTAGAAACTTCAATCCAGAAATCTGTGGCAAACGTTTTGTTTTCTGGACTAGCATTTGACACAGGGCTATGTGTCTTACACAAACATGGCTAGTTTGGTCTCGTTTTCTACTGCTAGTACTTCAATGGGAGAGTGGCCAGAGCCTAAGTTTCCTATAGTTTCTCTTTTAACTTCTCAGACTATGAACTATCATCTTTTATTGATCTTGCATTTCCAGAACGTCTAGGAAAGAAAAGGAGAAATAGAGAGAGAAGACTTCGCCTTCATCTCTAAGAACATTTACACTTATAGTAGGATTATTAGAGAAGAATAAAGAAAAAATGAGGCAGAAAGGAAAGAAAGTTTTTTCTTCCTATTATCCATCCCACATGTGACTTTCTCTCAATTATGGTACTTAGAAATATAGGGTGCATCTTATGACAGCTTCTTAGATACGTAAAAAATATTATCTTCTTTTTTTAAAAAAATCATCTACTTTCCCGGTAAAAACTTTAAATACAAGGAGAAAAGAAGTATAATTAAAGACCTCTGTCTTCTTAAAACGACTGAGAAACAACTTTTTAAAAATCAAAGATATATACTCCTGAAAAAAAAAATTGACATGTTTACCTCTATATTATACTCTGCCCCATCTGTGTTGATTCTTATTGTAATATCATCATCTCCTATGTGGGCTAGGACCCTAGAGTCAGGCTCACCTTAAGAGAAAAAAAAATTTTCGTTATTAAAAAATACTTAGATCAAAAACTAAATTATGCACTACTATCAATAAAAATCAACCAAGTCCTTTATCAGAGTAGGTACTGTCAATACTGTAGGAATCTGCAGAGATCTACAACCAAGAAACATAGGCCCCAGAAAGCAGCTAGATGTTCTCACTCCTAGGGAGTAGCCTTAACTCTAGTTATTTGAAACCCAACTCTTTTCCTCAAGCCACTTATGAGAATTATCTAGAGTGTGTTACAGAACAAAATACAGTGTAGACTTTCTTCTGGAATAAGTTTGCCTACTTTGGGGTAAGAAAGAACTAAGAGGAGGCAGAAAGATGATTTGGAATATATAGGTCTCGAATTATACTATTTGGGGGATTTTAATGCCATTTCTTTTTTCCTATTGCAGAAAAAGTTCCAGAAGCAAACTGCAATTGCTTATTTGATATATTTTCTTAAATAAATACATAACAAGATCATAAAACCCATTATTTTATCTGCTAGCTTCTCTGTTTAAAATCTCATAAGGGAAGCCTAAAATCCTTCCCTGGAAACAAGAGAAGGTTAAATTCTTATCACTTGAAAGGAAATTCATTTTAAATCACCACAATAGCCAGTTAGTAAGCTATGTTGGATAATACCCATTTCCTGCTGTTTAAATGTTTCTGCTTCCAAACTTACACAGCTCTGATAAAACAGACAAAGAACAGCACTTCTCTGACACCCCTTCCTCCCCGCCCCCTAAGAACAGGCAATCAAATTAGATCTGGACACCCAACACCCCAGCCACTAGGGCAAACAAGCACCGTACTAACCAACCACGTGTCCGCTGAAGAAGTCCTGCCACTTAACGGTGTACTCGCTTTCATCTTTACCATCTACCACCACGACTTTGAAATTCTGGGAAAAGCGTTCAGTACTTGATGTCAGGTATAATTTAAAATGCCTAAAGAAAGAATACATTCATATTTTACTCTAAGCACATAAAATAGAAGCCTAATTTTCATTTAATTAAACTCTCTTAAAAAAAGAAGCTGACAGGGGGCCAGCCCTGTGGCCAAGTGGTTAAGTTCTCGTGCTCCGCTTTGGCAGCCCAGGGTTTCACCAGTTCGGACCCTGGGCACAGACATGGCACCTTTCATTGGGCCATGCTGCGGTGGCATCCTACATGCCACAACGAGAAGGACCCATAACTGAATAATATACAACTATGTACTGGGGGGATTTGGGGAGAAAAAGCAGGGGAAAAAAAAAAAGATTGGCAACAGTTCTTAACTCAGGTGCCAATCTTTAAAAAAAAAAAAAAGTTGACAGAGGAGTTGACATTAATAAAACACTATGAAAGTTATAACGACTGTTTTATGAGGTACTTAGAGTATGATATCTCTTGTAAAGACAAATAGACTAATTTCTTTAGTTGTAAGAACCTGGCAGACCAAAAGAAACTAGAACTTGGGGGGAAAAGATTCAAAGACAAGAAAATACACACATCTGGATACTTTAAGTTGGAGTTCTGCTTGTCTTAAAAATTTATTAAAAACTGGTTATTATTAGATACCATTTATTGAAATACCTACTCAGTGCCAGATACTCTGTATGAGTTATCTCCACAAAACACAGTAAAAATTGAGGCTTGGAGGTTAATCAACATACTCAAGGTTACACAGCTAGTAAATGATGAAACTGTAAATTTAACTTGGTTTATTTCAAAAGCCTGTACTATGCTGCCTCTAGCAATCAAGCTGGTTTTATTGCTGTGCAAAATTAACGTACGCTACTTTCTACATTTAAAAGCACTCATGCTTTTTTTTTTCCTTCTAAAGAGAGCTTATCCTGAAAAAAATTAATCCACAATTGCCATGAGGAAAATAAATGTAAGGTATCCAACACAGACATTAAAATACACACTCTAGTTCTTTAGTTGGCTTAATATTCTTTCGTTTTCTACGAGTTTCAGTTCTAACATAAAAACTGGGCATGGTGAGCAAGAATTTTTGAATTATTATTTACAGAGCCCTTTCAAAATGCCTATGAACACCAAAGATAAAGAAAGTTATGTGTTTCATCTCAGCCACAGAAACAATTTTTTTCAGCTGTGGTGTTGAAAATATGAAATGTTACCTCCCCATGGGTTTGCACAAGTCTAAACTGCCAGAAAGAATCTAGACTAGGACTGTCTCCATGGCAACAAATATTTTTAACTTTTTGAGCATAACAAGGTAATTTTAGTTTCCTTGTGGTTTTTTAATGGTCACAGGAAAAAGACAACAGAACATTATGTGAGAAAACTTTGGAACATTTTCTTCTGCTATCTTAAAAGGTACCTTCCCACACATTCACAGCTGTGATTTTTCCCCCCAACAGTTATGCTGACAACTTCTGGGGAAAAAGCATCTCCACTATAAACGCTTTATTATGTAGTTTCAGAGCTCTCTAGGAGTCTCAGTATTACTTTTACTTAATGTTCTTTCCAGGAAAAAAAAAATCACTGGAATTGCACTCTTTGTTTTCTACACTAATATCTACTCTTTTGTAAAGATAAAGACAAAGTGACGGTAAAATTTCTGTTTTTTGTATTTCCAATCTTCACTTTTGAGCTATAAACCACCAAAAGGATATGTCAGTCAGAATTTATAGTTTACCTTCCCAAAATTATGAAGTCATGTACTTACAAGATCTCCTTAAACGTTTTCATTTACCTTTCTGACTTCTAATTTAAGGATTTACAGTAACTACAAACTGGTGCTAATCCATCTGAATTAACATTACTTTCATATCTATTTTTTGTATATATTGCAAAATGATCATCACCATAAGTCTAGTTAACATGTCATGATACATAGTCACAAAATTTTTCTGGTGATGAGAACTTTTTTTTTTTAAAGATTGGCCCTGAGATAACATCTGTTGCCAATCTTTTTTTTCTTCTTCCCTCCAAGGCCCCCCTAGTACATATTTGTATATTCTAGTTGTAATTCCTTCTGGCTCTGCTATGTGGGACACCGCCTCAGCATGGCTTGATGAGCAGTGCTAGGTCTGCGCCCAGGATCCAAACCAGCGAGATCCTGGGCCGCAAAGCAGAGCTCACGAACTTAACCACTCGGCCATGGGGCCGGCCCCATGAGAACCTTTAAGATGTACTCTCTTAGCAATTTTCAAATATGCAATACAATATTATTAACTACAGTCACCATGCTGTACATTACATACCTATAACTTATTTATTTTATAACTGGAAGTTTGTATCTCATATCTATTTTTAATGAGCCATTTAGGTGGGTATATATTACTTTCAAATCTTTATCAGTTCTAGCTCCCTTTTAAAAATTTGAGATATTTCACTTTTAAGAGGAACAAATATCTAACTTTAAAAAAAAATTACATTATCAAAAAAGTATCAAAACAATATCTGTAACTTTTTCATTACTTTAAAATAGTATTTCTTGATTTATAAAAAAGAGAAAATATAACTTCTAGACAAATTTCAAAGTTGTTTTTTTCATAAAATTACTTTTTAACTCATCACACATGTTTCCAAGCTTTTTCAACTACTAATAGTCACATTCAAATTTACTTTTATGATCTTGGTTTAAATTATTTTGCCTCCCACTGCTATCTAAAAACAGAAAATCTAATCATTTACCATGACCATCAAGTCACATGTGGCTTCACATAGGAAAGTTCAGCCCTATACAAACTGACCATTTCAGGTATCCCAATTTTTTTTCTTTGAGTTTAATAACATAGTAGACCAGAAAGGGAAGGGTAAATATGGGCTTTAGCATCTGACAAACCTGGCTCAAATCCTGCCTCCACCACTTACTCACTGTTTGATCTTGGCCTTAACCTCCGAACTTAAGTATCTTCATCTACAAGTGGAAATAATACCACCTACTAACTGAATGGTGTTCAGAGTTAAATGAAATAAACTACTTTAAAGCATCCAGTACAAAGTTCTCAAATTGTTAGATACATTTCCCATTAAACATTTAAGATGGAAATTCTATAAAATAAATTACAAATTTCTCTGCTTTCTTACAGAGAGAGAAGATAAGAAATAGATATTATTTAACATTTTCTTAATGAATCAATGTGATCTATGAAACATAAAAGAGAAGTATGTAAGGTTATGGCAGTATTTGCTCCTATAGCAAGGATCCTACAAGCCACCTCAAATCTAACTTTAAAAGAAACCCAGAAAGCTAAATTTCAAGTTCTTAGCATTTTATAGTTTTCCTCTCTCCTCCTTTGCTCCTACTCATTTTCTGAGTACTATATCTACTCCTTCACCAAACTCCCCATCAGTATAGGAGAAACAACACAAGTTTTGGACTCAGATTTGTGTTCAAATCCTTTATCTTCCATTTACTAGCTAAGAGACCTTAAGCAAGTTGCCTAACCTCTCTGAGCCTCAGCTTTTTTCGTTTTATCTTCAAATAAGGAATAACAAAAACTATGCAGAGTATGGTGAGAATTAGAGATAATATAGGCAAAGTGCCCAAGTAAAGCATACAGTAAATGACACAAAATAAACACCTGATAAACTCTAGCTATTATTATCACCACTCGGCTCAAATTTGCTATAGGTTTGGAAGCTAGAAAACCAATATGGCAGTATTTGGACATAAAATCTAACAGAAAGAAATTATTCAAAAGTAATCTAAGGATGATAACAATAACTAGGAAAAATAAAAACAGAAATAGTAAAAAATATTTGCATAAAATATCACTAACACACGATAAATATACTAAGCACTACCACAATTCAGTAACCAAAAGGATAAACCCAACAGAAAAATGGTAAAAGAACATGAAAAGGCAGACATAGAAAAATAAAACAAATGACTTATAAATATATGAAAAGATACTCAATTTCACACAAAATTAAAATCAGAACTATGAGATACCATCCCCTTTCAGAGGGACAAAAGTTACAGGTTGATAAAACCTAGTATTGGCCACAGTAACAGGAAACAGGTAAACTCATATACTGCTGCTAGAAGAATAAACCGGTCTAATGTCTTTAGGAGGAGATATGGTAATACCAATAAACACTTATAACATGTATATCCTTGACCTACCCTCCCTTCAGGAACCTAGCCATAAACATACCTAGACAAGGTATATATAGAGATATTCACTGGAGTATTGCTTGTTATACAAAAAAAAATATCACTTTGGTTAAACAATATCTATGTGTAGGGTACTAGTCAATAAACTGTTAAAATTCCATGCAACAGGAATATTTATGCAGCAGTCAAAAATGAGAAATCTATGTTGTCTATATCATCTACACAGATACAGACCTATATGCAAAAAATAATGCATTAAAATCTTTTGGGAGGTTGGCCCGGTGGCACAGCAGTTAAGTGCACATGTTCCACTTTAGTGGCCCGGGGTTCACCGGTTCGGATCCCAGGTGCGGACATGGCACCACTTGGCAAAAGCCATGCTGTGGCAGGCGTCCCACATATAAAGTAGAGTAAGATGGGCACGGATGTTAGCTCAGGGCCAGTCTTCCTCAGCAAAGAGAGGAGGATTGGCAGTAGTTAGCTCAGGGCTAATCTTCCTCAAAAAAAAAGTGAAAAAAAAAAGTGGAGGAAGATGGGCACAGACGTTAGCTCAGGGCCAGTCTTCCTCAGCAAAAGGAGGAGGATTGGCATTGGATGTTAGCTCAGGGCTAATCTTCCTTAAAAAAAAATAAATCTTTTGGAAGTTTACACAGGAATCCTCTCTGGGTCTGAGAAGTGCAACTGAGTTAGAAAGAAGTAAAAATTTCTCACAACCTGTGTAGTTTGTTTTCTAACCAGGTGCATATATTATTTTGAAAAATATCTGTTGGAGAAGCCTTCTCCTATGAATAAAAAATAATTCAGCTCATTTATATTCTCCCAGTGTTTGTTTTTTGATATCAGTAAAGCTCCCTAAAGAGACTTCAGAAAGAGGCCTGTGATTATCTAACAGATTTACATCTGCAAAACGTCAGAGATACTAAAATTACTGCCCAAATAGACCACATCTATCAATCAGTGCCAAGACATAAGAGGAATTCAATGTAGAAAGAGCACTGAATTCTAGACCCAGCTCACCACTAGGCTGTGGGGTCCTGAACAAATCCTTTGCCTCTAAACTTCAGTGTCCTCATGTATAAAATAAAGGCAATATTTAGTATACGTCTAACAGTTCTAAAGTAGCACAGAAAACTTAAGGTTTTTTAAGTTTTATAATCATTCAATTAATTAAAATTCTCTGTTAGAATTCCATAAACCTATTACCATCATTAACGCCTTTGGAATACCCATTTACTTGTTTTTAATCAGTATGAATTTTAGAATAAGCAATACACTATATAAGAATCATGACAGACTGTAATTATATTATAAATCTTTAAAATGTAACTTCCTAGGACTTCAGTAAACACCCTTATTTTTCTGCCTTTGCCAAACCAAGTCCCTCCATTGCCCCAGCATTTTTCTATTAATAATTCAAATTACCTTTTCAAGGCTGAAAAAGTCAGCAGTGTTTCTAAATGTGTTGAGGCCTGTAGATCCCTTTTTCTTACCGAGTGCTGCTGGATATTAGATAAAGAGAGGATATCGTAGTCTGAGAGCAAAGAATCAAGCTTCTCTGAAATAAAGGTAAAAAGGTTATTAACAACTAAACCTACCAATCAATTGAAATATCAGTAAAATGAGAGTCAGACAATAAACTCTTCCTGATATAACACATTATGAAGTGCCCAGCAGGACCTACATGAAGTATTCTTACAAAAAACAAAAAATGCAAATTAACCTGACTCTAATCAAGATCAAACTTCCAGTTTGTAAAACATAAAGGGATTAGATGTTGCCAAATTCAATAACAACCTCAGGAAAGCAATCAGCCACACCCAGAAAGTTAGAATTCCTGCAGAACAAATGACCTGATTTCTGGAGGAAATAAATGGCATAAGAAAGAAAGGAGAGGCAGAGACATAATAAACAAGAACACAGGAGGCAAGCCAATGTGTGACTTTTTTGGATCCTAGGGCAAACAAATCAGTTGTGAAAAGATATTTGTGACAATTAGGGAAATCTGAACATGAGTCCATATTCATATTAGATACTAATAATTTCAATATCTCAAAGAGTATTATATTATGCAATGAGGTAACTTCTAAATTAAAGGCATGTCTTTATGTTTAGAATTTCTAAGATCAAGGGGGCAACTTGACCTGCCCATTGCCAACCCGGACTATATCAATTCCTTATCAGTTGACATGTAATAAGAGCGAGGAACAAATGCATTAACAGCCTGAGCAAACAGAAACTGGGAAAGTAAATCTTTTATAGAAAAATCACATATTTCTAACTAAAGAGCAAAAAAGTGGTAACATCCCATCACTGCTGCCTTCAACAGACATAGCAGAATATCAACCCATTGGACACCAGGAAGTAGAAGTGATAAGACCAAAGTAATCCCTAGAAAAAAATCAACATTATTTTACCAGACTGACTTGGAACCCAAGAAAAGCAAAGATGCACTGCCCCTAAGACAGACAAGCACAAAAAATTTTATTAGGTACAAAGCAGGAGCAAACACTATAAAGTATATGCTACCACTACAAGTCACTTTTCATCAACAGGAACTCTGTCGTCTCTTCCAAAATCAGGAGAATTTTTGGAAGACAATTTTGGCGACTTAAGTCTCTGTAGAAACTGTCTAAAAATATTTGAGCTGATGCTTTCCTTTTCTCTCAACAATATCACAGCAGAAGCAATGGTATTCAAAATCATTCCACTGGACTTAGAATGTCCTTAAAATATAGAAGCAGGAGCTTAAAATACAAGTGTATTGCCATTGTGGTTAAATATGCTCACAAAACCGTTTTTTAAAAAAGAATCAACCCAATACTCTTCTTCCTCTTCCCCTAAATATTCCCAATTGGTTAATTCATCAATTCATTCGTTCACTGCTATGTGCCAGGCACTGGTCTAAGTCCTGAGATAACCGCATGAAACAGAACAAAGTCCTTGCCTAATGCAGCACTCATGTTAGTGGGGAGAGACAGACAAAGCACAAGAAAATATATACGTCAGTGCTGTGGCCATTAAAGAAGGATAGCAGAGAAAGAGAGTGGGAAGGGCCAGTTTATATAAACTAATCCAAGAAAGAAAAATGCTTCACTGTTACAAAATATTTAAGCAAATCTGAAGAAAGCAAGGGGTAGGCACACTGCTATATGATGAAAGCACTTAAAGTTCACTCAAGGTTCTAACTCAGGATAAGATTAAACAAACTGGCAGCAAATTTTACAGTTAGTGGGTACCACCCATTTTCTGTTAACAAAATTTCCTTTTAAATTTAATCCAGAGAAAAGCTGTTTCAGAAGGCATCAATCACTTTTATGACAATGGCTGGTTATTGGTGATCTGGTCTTGCTAATAATAATGCTTAGCGGCACCAATGAAAAACCTTCAAGAAGCTTATCATTTATTCAACAATTTTTGAGTGTTTGTTTTCTACAAGATACCATGCTGGGTGTTTTATTATGTTATCTCCACAAACATCCCCAGGATATTAATCCCCATTTTACAGATGAAGAAACGTTTGACTCAGGGCCGGCCTTGTGGCCGAGTGGTTAAATTCCTGTGCTCTGCTTCGGTGGCCCAGGGCTTCGCCAGTTCAGATCCTGGGCACGGACGCGGCACCGCTCATCAGGCCAGGTTGAGGCAGCGTCCCACGTGCCTCAACTACAAGAACCCACAACTAAAATATACAACTATGTACTGGGGGGATTTGAGGAGAAAAAGAAAAAAAAAAAAAAAAGATTGGCAACAGTTGTTAGCTCAGGCACCAATCTTTAAAAAAAAGAGAAACAGGTCTCGGAGAAAATAGTATGACAAAGCTAATGTAGCACAGAACTGAGACTTGAACTTGGGTCTGTCTGCCTGAAAACCCTAAGTTTTATTGATGTCATACTTTTGAGACTCCTTAAAAATAGCCTAGCTCTTCTTGGACCTTCTACTTCTTGGCCTCCTACTTTTTGACATGTCAATCAAACATGACCTCACCTCCCTCTGAAGCCTTTTGTTTATACCTTTCTTCTGGCACTTTTGAGTTATATTTGTCTGATCTCACAAATAGATTGTAAAATGGTCAAAAAGGAGCTCTGTTTTAGTCATCACAGCATCCTTACCCCACTATACCCAGTACAGAACCTTGCAAAAAAAGCACTATGTTCACAAATTGCACAAATTCTCATTGCTGAGATGCTGATATGATCCTTCAGCTCTTCAACATCCCTGATACAGGTTGCCACATGACCTCAGTTTCATTCAAGATCATAATCACTCCTACGGACTGAAAAACTTAACCTCAATACTGTAGTTTCATTGTCAATAATATAGGCCAGTCGTTCTCACAGTGTGGTCCTCACACCAGCAGCATCAACATCACATGGGAACTTGTTACAAGGGCCAATTTTCAGGCCTCCTCTCAGTTCTACCCTATCAGAAATCCTTAGGGTGAGGGCCCAGCAATCTGTGTTTAACACCCCTTCCAGGTGATGCTGACACACACTCAAGTTTGAGAACCACTGAACTAGGCTAAAGTAAGGAAATAGCTCAAAGGGAAGAAAAAAGCTTGAAGCACAAAGATGTTCACTGTTCAGCCTTGCATTATTTGTAAGAACAAAAATCAGAAACAAAGTAAATTAATAACTGAGAAAGAGAGAAGTTATAATACTTTCAAATGACAAAAAAAATCTGGAATCATTTAAAATGCTGTTAGCAACAAGTTTTTCAGAACATGGGGAAATACTTATGCTATAATATTAAATAAACAAAGGTAGATTTAAAAAACTGCTCAGGGGCCGACTCTGTGGCCGAGGGTTAAGTTCACGTGCTCCGCTTCAGTGGCCCAGAGTTTCTCTGGTTCAGATACTGGGTGCGGACATGGCATCACTCGTCAGGCCACGGTGAGGCAGCGTCCCACATGCCACAACTAGAAAGAGCCACAACTAAAAATATACAATTACGTGCTGGGGGGATTTGGGGAGAAAAAAGCAGAAGAAAAAAAAAAGAAGACTGGCAACAGATGTTAGCTCAGGTGCCATCTTTAAAAAAAAAAAAACTATTCATATTGCTTGACCTTAACTATGTACAAAAATAGGCCTAGGGGAAAAAAAGAGCAAAATAGTAACATCATTGGTTATCTTTAGGTATATTTTCTATAATAAGCACTTTTTAAATGTATCTTGCTAAAGCACTTTAAAATACTTAACTAATATATTTCAATAGTAATTTATCTACTTTTAATAACTAGATTAGCTCCAATTGGATGTCCTGGAGCCATTATAAATGGTAAAAGCACTCCCGTTGTCCAAAAAACTGACCTCCTGCCCTTGCTACTGTCCTTTCACTAGCAAGTAACCTCTCAGATACTCATTATTACATCGCACTTCACTTTCAAAATTCCAACCACTGGTCATCCAATTTTCTATAGCTTTTTCAACAGAATTTACATTTCCCCCACTTCCCAAGAGTTTATCCTTTATGCATATCCAAATGTCTTAATAAATTTAAGTATAAACCACTTAACTGTATCTTTCTTAGCTCAGAGTATGGTCATAATCTCTTTTTGAAAAACTCCACAATGGCTGCCCAGCACTCTAGAATGAGAACACCTTCCTTGCTCTCTTTAAGTTGCTCCAGCAATCACCCTAAGACTCGAGTCACCAGACTCGAGCACTGGATTATTTAGGTGTCCTCTCCCCAGCTCTCCCTGCTCTTCCCTGCCACATGCTACGGTTTCCCTCACTTGGCTTCCTCTGTCTATTCGTCCTCAGAGACCCTACCCTTCCTCAATGCTTTCCTATCTTTTCCACCCCCATACCCATCCCTCCTTTCTTGCACACACATTCTGCACTTATTTTTCCTCTTTCCACCTATTCATTTATTCAACAAACATTTATTGAAAACCTCCTACCTTCCAGGCACTAGGGATGTAACGGAGAGAAAGAGAAACAACACAAAAAAATTATTATTATAAAGTACGTCAAGTGCCAAGGGAGAGGAAGTTGCAGGAAGTTATGGAAGGACACAGCAGGAGCATGACCCCTGCCTGGCCAGCCAAGGATGCCTTCCCAGGGAAACAGGATTGAGATTAAGACCAAAAGGACAAGGCAGCCAAAAGAAGGGAAAGAAAGGAGAGGGTTCTAAGCAGAGGGTATAACAGATGCTGAGGTTCACAAGAAGTACAGAACATAACACTCAAAGAAATGAAAGCAACTCAGTGAGGCTGGAGTGCAGAAGGGCAAAGAGGACGTGAAGAGGCGTGAGGCTAAAGACACAGACAAAGGTCTGGTCAAGAAAGGCCGTGCAACTAAATTAAGAATTTTGGACTTTGGATAGGGGCAATAACCGGAGGTAAGAAATTTAGGGGAACAAGACTGGAGTCTGTGAAATCAGCCGGTAAGCTGCTGAGCAATCAAGGCAGAGACCACTCGAAGACTCCCAGGTTACTGGCTGGGTATCTGGGTCGGTAAGTGGCACCACATTCACTGTGATAAAAAACACGAGTAGGAGCAGGTTTGCGAGAGGGGTTGACATAATAGGACAACCGGATGCTGAAAGATTCTCGAGTTCCCTATTGTATCTTGTTCCTTACATACGGCTTGCAAATCCAATGCTATTTACATGGGATATTTCTGCATTAAGCCGTCGTATGTTCGCAGTTATGTCACTGGTAAGCCCTAGCGACTTTAGTCAGGAAGAGAGCAAATCTATGTTATTGGATGATTTTCAACATTTACATCAGTGGTAAAAAGCAGCTGATACATTGTTCCTTCTATATGTTCTCAAAGAATAAAGAGAAAGATGGACCTTGAGGCCTGCAACAAACTGGCTTTCTGGACATAGCTGTGGAGTTGTCTATAGAAAACCTGATAAATCTCTCACTCCACCTTCACTTGTACTTGAATATTTCATCTCTGGGATAAGCTTTTAAGACCATTACCTTGATACAATGACATAAAGTACACCCATATTTCTTTCATCAAGCCCAGGGTCAACTTTAAGAAAAAACTAATTTTTAAACAATGAAGCTGTCTGTTGAATGAGAAGAATCTGGGAACATTTGTGGACTTCTCACTTAACTTCTCTTTTCTTCTTGCAATAAACTGCATCTTCTTGGAAGACAACTTGCAAGTATAATGCAGAAGCCCTGTAGTACTCTGCTCACTCTGCAGGGTTCTGCTGGATGAAGGACAAAGAGTTCCCCCAAAATGACACTATTGGTGTCACGTTCCTACTTCTGGCCTCAGAAGTGGAAAAGATAAAGCCAGGACTGCCGTCAAGTGTTTATTCTGCTTGTGCAGAAGACACGTAAGACTCGACTGCTCTTCAGCACTCCCTGAAACATCAGGACAAGGGAGCAGCCTGGCCAGGTGACTGTGCAAAAAGCCCTAAGTGTGGGTGCATCCTCCTCAGGACTAAGGGATGAGAAAAGGAGAGCAATGCTCTCTGCTAGGCCAGTGGATCCCAGAGCCTGGGAACTAGAAACTTAATTTTATGGGTTTATACCAGTTAGGGAGGATGGAGAATGAGCTGCCTCGTATAATTCCCTATCAAGAGCTCTTCACTAGGGATGAGACTTAACTTGGGACAAAACCCTCCAGCAAGACCAGTAACATGGAAACTGAGCCCAAATGAAAGTCAGCACAACCCATGGGAACCACTGAAGAAACCTGGATTTGTCCATAAGGCTCTGTGGCTGAAAGGGATGCAAATCCAGCTTTGGCAATGAGACTGCTTCTACATTATCCAGCACCCCTGCCTATTCCTAGACTAAACCTTGTCTTCTATACTCATCCTGCTAAACCAAAGAATACATGATAAGTAATTCTGGACATGTTTTACTTAAAGTACCTGTGAACACTGGGGTGGAAACATCAAGTGGGCAGCTGGATACATGAGTGTGGGGCTTCAGAGAACAAGTCTAGGCCAGAGACACATATTTAGCAGTTATCAGAATACAGTCAAGGGGCCAGCCTGGTGGTATAGTGGTTAAGTTTATGTACTCTGCTTCGGCGGCCCAGGGTTCAAGGGTTCAGATCCCAGGCACAGACCAACACACCACTCATCAAGCTATGCTGTGGTGGCACCCCACATGCAAAAAGAGGAAGAGTGGGGGGCTGGCCCCATGGCCTAGCGGTTAAGTTCGCGCGCTCCGCTGCAGGCAGCCCAGTGTTTCGTTGGATCAAATCCTGGGCGCGGACATGGCACTGCTCATCAAACCACGCTGAGGCAGCATCCCACATGCCACAACTAGAAGGACCCACAACGAAGAATATACAACTATGTACCGGGGGGCTTTGGGGAGAAAAAGGGAAAAATAAAATAAATAAAAAAAAAAAAAGGGGAAGAGTGGCAAAAGAAGTTGGCTCAGAGCCAATCTTCCACACCCCCCCCAAAAAAAAAAAAACATTACAGTCAATTGGTAAGTGAAACTAGGGCAGCAGATGAGACTTGTCAGAGTCTACAACTCATGTTAAAAGAAAAAAGTGTGGGAAGGCAGACACCTACCTCCTTGGTTGATTTTAGGACTAAGTTAAGGGATATATGAAAAACCTCTTCATTTCACTTCCCTACCTCAATGAAGCCTATTCCTGTCCCTTCTTCCCTACTAATCTTTTTCAAATCTTCTTCAAATTACACTTCCAACTGAAAACACTTACCATCTCTCACAAATACAAAATGGTTAAGAATCCAAAAATCAATACACTTGGCCTTAAAGGACGCCTACACTTAATGTTCTGGAAAACCCTGTGACGTATGGCCAAAAGGATTTCTGTAGTTTCCCCATCATGGATCCAATTTGCTTAACTCTTCTCTTCATTCTATTCTAGAAATACTGTTTATCTCTTTGACTAATACGAAGCAGAGGTGCATTACGTCTCCCTTGGAGCAGCCAGGGTGGTTAAGAGTTCCAGCTTCAAAAGAACCTTTGTGGGGTTGGCCCGGTGGTGCAGCGGTTAAGTGCACACGTTCTGCTTTGATGGCCTGGGGTTCACTGATTCGGATCCCAGGTGTGGACATGGCACGGTTTGGCAAGCCATGCTGTGGTAGGCTTCCCACATATAAAGGAGAGGAAGATGGGCACAGATGTGAGCTCAGGGGCAGGCCAGTCTTCCTCAGCAAAAAGAGGAGGACTGGCAGTGGATGTTAGCTCAGGGCTAATCTTCCTAAAAAAAAAAGGAACCGTTTCCTGTAAGCAAAATTAACACCAAAAGAAGAAGCCAGATGTTAAAATATTGAGCAAAATGGTGCTGTCAATAATGAGAAATCCTCATGCCAATAACCTAAATTTCAAAATATATGTTTCAGACACAAACTTTCATCCCTCATCTGCGACCCATTTTTTTTCCTTCCACCCACTACATCCTCTTTTGCTAAAAGTAAGACAATGCGAAAACACTTCTGAAATCAGTGAGATTCGGATACCCCAGCTGCAACTTCAAGATATCATGACTAAGCTCACATGACTCATAACTTTCCTAAATTATGCAATTTACAATAGTTCAACTGAAATCATTTTGGGTGACACGGAGTACTCCAAAAGCCAGGATTCTATTACATATTTTTGTCCTTCAGGAAAATGTTTTCAAATCCCTAATCAATATTTAGTACTGTAGTTAAGGTAATGTTTATAGGATAAGTAGGCTAATAAACAATAAACCACACTCTTTAACTACAAAACTACTCACTGCTCTTCACCAATTCAATCTAAATAATGGTAGGGTTAAGTTAAGCAACAAATTACATCCTAAACTGTCAAACATACAAACACACAAGTCATTCTTCAAAAGAAAAAATACCCACAAGGCATATTTTTATCACTAACTGTGTGAATCTGACAACTCACTACATCTTTCTGAGACTCATTTTCCCTGCCGCTTTATTTAAAAAACAAGACACAGCCTCTAAGGTTCATTTCAACTGTAACAGTCTCTCAGGACCCCCATGATAACAATACCTGCCATAATCACTCCTCCATGTGGTGTTACAATGTCTGTTAGATCTTTCTATTCCACTATGCAAAAGCTTTTTGAAGATGGATATTGCCTGATCTTTGTACTCCAAATGCCACACACAATACGTGCATGCAGTATGTGTTCTTCAAACATCTGGTGAATAAATGGCTAACTCTATGCATTTTTCTGGCACTGGTGATCGCACTTCGCAAATAAAAAACACATGGTCAAAAAAACTCTTATGATCTGTGAATGTTGCTGAAAACTGACCTAGAAAGTAAGCTTTTCCTCTATACCATGTACATTCCTAGAATTCATGCTACTTATTTTTCCACCTGTGAACAACAGAATGATAATAAAACAGTTGTGTTATAGTGGTCAAAATATAACTTTAGGGGCCAGCCCCATGGCCAAGTGGTTAAGTTCACGCGCTCCGCTTTGATGGCCCAGGGTTTCGCCGGTAAGGATCCTGGGCACAGACATGGCACCACTCATCAGGCCATGTTGAGGCGGCGTCCCACATAGCACAACTGGAAGGACCCACAACTAAAAATATACAACTGTGGGGGCTGGCCCCGAGGCCGAGTGGTTAAGTTCGCGCGCACCGCTGCAGGCGGCCCAGTGTTTCGTTGGTTCGAATCCTGGGCGCGGACATGGCACTGCTCATCAGACCACGCTGAAGCAGCGTCCCACATGCCACAACTAGAAGGACCCACAACGAAGAATATACAACTATGTACTGGGGGGCTTTGGGGAGAAAAAGGAAAAAAAATAAAATCTTTAAAAATAAATAAATAAATAAAAATATACAACTATGTACTGGGGGGCTTTGAGGAGAAAAAGGAAAAATAAGATTTAAAAAAATATATATATATATATAACTTAAGTATCTCAAAATACACGTTTGTTCTTTTTATTAACATTTATCCTTATGAAGTGGGTCTTTACCCTATCCCTCCACCCTGACCACCCTACCTCAGGATTTCCCTTCGCTCTGCGCTGACTTACCGCATCTCAGCTCTTCCTAACAAGTTCCCTTGCCTTTCACTGAACTAGTCACCTGTACTCCCTTTCAATTTGAGATAACCACAAAGCAGCTGTTCAGGTAAGAACACTCCACACCTTTATTACCCTCAGGCGACTACAACGTCTGTCCATTAAATAAGAGAAAACAATTGCCATGGAAAAGTAATGCGAAATTTTTTATTAGCCATAAAGTAAGCACACATGGTGTCTCAATGGGCACAATACCTTACATGGAATCATGGTGGGATTTGGGGACCAATACAACCATGAAAAATCACTGAGGGTACAACGTCCCACGTCGGGAAGACACACTATGTTTCACACTTTATTACTAATTAATCAAACTCTCTTACATGTCAACTTCTAAAGGATAAGGTACCCAACAGTCACTATATGTTTACACAAACTAACTTCCACCGAATTTCAAATCTCTCAATATACTTCCATCCTTAAAATCCAATCTCTTTAGAAAATCTAAATAAGAACCCTCTACTTTCTAGGCTCAAAACCAATGAAACTGGTCATCCATGAGGATTTTGTTTAAAATGACAAGGAAGTCATTCACAGCAGCAGCATCACGAGTTGGCTTGGCAGGTTCAAGAGCCCCCCGCCCCCACACACACACCCAGCACCCCCAATAAGCTACAATTTAAATTTAAACAACTAAGTATGTGTTTATGATGTTCGCAAAACGCAACTCCAAGATGAGTTCTCCGGTCACCGCCTTCCAACCAGATTACCGCATGAGCACCTCCTACGGCAGAAATTCTAGTTCGCTCCTGAGAGAGCAGGAAGAGCTGTGGAGCTCTGGGCCCTTTCTCTCCTCCTGAGCCCTGCCTTTGATAGGAACACACTACAGATTTGTTCTTTAGTACGGGAGGGCCCACGACCTGGACATCTCCCTCTCCAAACACGAGCCAGCACCACCGCCCCCCCCCCAACCTCTTTCCCAAACACAAACCCAGCGGGCAGCCCCTCCCAGGCCCTCAGTCCCTACGGGAGGCCCCCTCCACTATCCCTTTCCCATTCAGAGAGACAAGCCCGTCGGTCTCCAGTCTTTCCCTAAACTCCAGAGCCACACCCCCTTCCGACACTGAAAACTTAGGGACGCGCCACAGCCGCCCAATACCCCGCCCCCGAACACCTGATAGATCCCGCTCCCCAGCTCTTCCCCGAAAGCAGCGCGCTGCAGGCGCCCGGGCCGGCCCGAGCCAACTCCCCGGGGTCTTTACCGAGTCGCTGGGGGGAGCCGAAGCCCGGCTCGTCCGGAGGTCGCAGCGCCAGCACGAAAGGAACCAAGCTGGTCAGGAAGAGGAGACACTGCCTCATGGTCCCGGCCCGGCCACCAGCTCCACCTCTCAGGGCAGCCTTCACCAGACGGGGGCTCGGGACACTGCTCACATTGAGAGAGGAGGGGATCCGCCCGGGCTGGCCCAGCCCCTCAAGCCTCTCTTTCCTCCCGCGCCGCCTACCGGAAGACTCAAGAGCCCGGCTCGAGGTCCCCGGAAGCGCAGGCAGCATTCCGAGAGGCCGGCTCAGCCCGCTTCCGGCCGCCGCCGACCTCCGCACCGCCCACAGCCGGAAGCCGGAAGCCGGGCGCCGCGCGGCATGCTGGGAGGCCCTCGCTCGCCCTGGCGCACAGCCACCTTGCCGCTCTCCCTCGGTCCGCCCTTTCTGGTCCCGCTGGGGCTCGGGCGGCGCCTATCCGAGCTTGGCTCGCGACGTCCTCACTCGACCCAGCGCGGCCTTACCTCTGTCCTCGGGTGACCGCCGCGAGGCAGGCGGAGCTCGCGAGCAAGCCCTCCTAGGCGCGTGCGACCCCCTTCTCGTCTTGGTCTCACATCTAGTTAGCATCCCTGTTATCCTTTTTACTAAACGACCTGTAGAACCCGCCCTGGGACCCAGAGCGTACGAGGAGGGACGCCTGGCCCAGTGTGCTCGGGGTGATGACCCAGCAACGAATTGTCTAGGACGAAGGACCAGCTCCGGGGAGCAGGAGCACCTGCGCCTGACCCCTGGGAACCCCGCGTCCAGGCGCCGGCTCCTGCGAGACCAGCCTCCTAGCCTGAGCGGGGTGTCCAGCTTGGCTCTCCGCGCTCAGCGTCTGACCACCCGCGACGAAGGAGGCCTCCGTCCTTTGTAAGGAAAAGTCTTTGTGGAGGGAAATAAACAGACTTCCTTAATGCAGTTTTTCTCAGTGGCCCCGCTGTAGGTCGCGGGTCTGCAAGCCCTTCCATAAACTAGAATCCTAGACGTAACTCCTCAACTGCGAGTACTGGAGCCAGAGTTCTCCCACCAACTTCTTTTTTTTTCCCCTTTTCCTCTCCCTCAAGCCTCCCCAGTACATAGATGTATATTCTAGTTGTGAGTGCCTCTGGTTGTGCTATGTGGGACGCTGCCTCAGTACGGCCTGATGAGCCTGCCAAGTCCGGCCCAAGATCTGAACTGGAGAAAGCCTGGCCGAAGCTGAGTGCTTGAACGTAACCATTTGGCCACTGGCCCTCCTGCTCACTTCTTAAAATTCAACTCTCTGCTGGGTCCCCTTTAGCTTAGATTGGAAAATTTTCAAGGCAGTTTGTGTATTGTTTTGCAATCCTTTGCATAATTTTAGCTCTGTGTAGTTAAGTGAGTGTTTATGGTACTGAATAAGACATTCTAATAACGTTGGATGCAGATTGCTATTTTGGTTCAAGTATATACGAGTAGGACATAACACATTTTCCACTTAAGAATGAATCGGGTAGCCTTTTCTCCATTATGAAATGGTAAATTGTTAGGAATGGAATATTAGTCCTGCTTAGTCAAGGGTCAAGGCTAGTTCCTAGTAAAATAAACTATGATTTAAATTTAGGTTCATTGTAGTATGCCTCAGTAAAATCTCAGCATCTTTTCCAATAGTCATTATGCATAGTTACTGGTTTCCTGCATTTTTTGCTTTGTGCATTTTTGGTCTGTTCATCTAAGGTATAAAATTATTCATTAGGGCCTGTCCTGGTGGTGCAACAGTTAAGTTCTGACGTTGTGCTTTAGCGGCCCAGGGTTCACCAGTTCAGATTCTGGGTGTGGACATGGCACCGCTTGGCAAGCCATGCTGTGATAGGTGTCCCACATATAAAGTGGAGGAAGATGGACATGGATGTTAGCTCAGGGCCAGTCTTCCTCAGCAAAAAGAGGAGGATTGGCAGTGGATGTTAGCTCAGGGCTAATCTTCCTCAATAAATAAATAAATAAATAAATACACACATTGATGGCATACCCAATCAAAACATAAGCAGAATTTCACGTCTGCAAATTGTATACAATTTTTAAAAAATTGTATGCCATGGGGCCAGTCCCAGTGGCCTAGTGGTTAAGTTCCACACACTCCACTTCACCTGGTTTGGTTCCTTGGCACAGACCTACACCACTCTGTTGGCAGCCATGCTGTGCTGGCGGCCCACATACTAAAAAATAGAGGAAGATTGGCACAGATAGTAGTTCAAGGTGAATCTTCCTCAGCCAAAAAAAAAAAAAATTGTGTCCTATGAAAATGTGTCAATTGTGTACAATTTTTTTGGTACGATAAGAATATCATCGTATTTGCTGAGCACCCAGACACCATACTCTCCAATTTATAACGTTAATATGTCCTAGAACTTTAGTAGATTATATTCTTTTCGTGTCCCCCACAGCGCTCCTACAGAGCACTTTGCTATCTGTTTAATGCCATTTAAAAAACGTAAAGCTCTTGATTCACTTTCTTACTCATGCCCATAAGTCCTAGATTTTCAAGGACAGTACAGATTTTGAGATGATCGTGTGATTTTTCTTCATTTTATTAATGTGGTGTATCACGTTGATTGATTTGTGGATGCTGAACAATCCCTGGAATAAGGACAGTCCAGATTTTAAGGAATATTTCCCATTCACAGATTAGGACCCAAATTTTGATTTTCAGTTTGAAGCATATCTTTCATTAATCAATTGTCCATACCTTTAAGATAAACAAGCACCACGTGGGGGAGATAAAGAGCCAGAGGAAAGTGATGAGAGGGACACATTGGATAAAAAAACTAGTAGTCTGAGCCAGTGGTCTTCAAACTTTTATTTTCTTATCCCCAAAAGATATTTTTTTAATATGTACCCCCTAGATTCATTTAAAAAATTTTTCATCATAAATGTAAGTAGTTGCAAAGGATGAAACCCAGCAGGATGTAAATACTGACATTTAAAATTAAAACTGTTAGGTCATTCTTTTAAAGTTACCCAGCGGAATATAAATACCTGAGAGATTTGATAGCCACTGTGGAGGCCAACCTCCCAGATGGCCCCCAATGAACCCTGCTTCCTGATACCCACACCCTTGTGTAGTCGGTCCCCTTCCACACTGGACCAAGGTTGGTCTGTGTGGCCCATAGCCTACAGCAGAGGTGATAGTATTTCACTTCCAAGGTTAGGTTGTAACAGACTTGTCTTCCATCTAGCATTCTCTCTTGCTTGCTTACTTGCTTACTCTCTTTTGAATCACTTACTGGGAGAAGCCACTTTCATTTTATGAGAACATTCAGGAAGCCTATGGAGAGGCCCACGGAAATAGAGGTAACCAGCCCACAGCCAGCAAGTAACTGAGACCTGCCAAAATCTAGATGAATGAACTTGGAAGTGAATTTTCCAGCCCTAGGCGACCTTTGAGATGACTGCAATCCCCAGACCCAACATCTTGACTGCAACATCGTGAGAGCCCCTGAGCCAGAACCACCCAACTAAGCCGTTCCCTGATTGCTGACCCTCAGAAACAGGGAGACGATAAGTATGTGTTCTTTTAAACTCCTAAATTAGGAGTGATCGGTCACATAGCTATTATCACCCATTTAAAAAATACATGAACAAGTTAACCGATCCCAGCCTCCTCTCCCTAACGCCTGAAATGGTTTTTTTTTTAATTGTTAAATTTTTATTATTTTTAAACAATTGGCACCTGAGCTAACATCTGTTGCCAATCCTCTTTTTTTCCTTCTTCTCCCCAAAGTCCCCTAGTATATAGTTGTGGTCCTTCTGGCTCTGCTATGTGGGATGCCGCCTCAGCATGGCTTGATCAGTGCCATGTCTGCACCCAGGATATGAACCAGTGAAACCCTGGGCCACCAAAGTAGAGCGCACGAACTTAACCACTTGGCCACGGGGCCAGCCCCCTGAAATAGTTCCCTTAACCTAGGACTCAATAAAGTAAGTAAAAGATTACTTGAGATTTGCTGGTCCCATGCTATAGAGTGAATTTTTTACAATTTACTTACTGCAAGTGAACGTAAAAGTAAAATAAATTATAAAGAGTAAAATATTTACAATTATTAAACACATATAGCTACAAATGGTTCTGTAGTTAACTACCAGATCCACAGAATATTGGTGAGAACTTCCATCCTAACAACCAGAGAAATAGCTGTTTGAGTCTGGCTGAGTTTGGGGGTTTTTTCCCTTCTGTCATCCTAGCTCTATTTCTCTTATTAGCCACTATTTGTCCTAAACCAGTCCCACCAGTCCTTATAGAAGTATAGTCTTCATCACTCTATTTCTAAAATGCTAATTATTCCTACATCTGTATGCTTTTTTGTCAGTGAACAAATCTGAGTGAAGTCAGCACTTCAAGAAGTTTGAGTCAATCCACAACTCTCCATCAGACAACAGACCCCACTTACCGGAATATGACTATATACAAAGTCACGTACCAAGAATTCTGTTTTCCAAGGTTTTATTTATTTATTTAAAGATTTATTTTTTTTCCTGAGGAGGATTGGCCCTGAGCTAACATCTGCTGCCAATCCTCCTCTTTTTGCTGAGGAAGATTGGCCCTGAGCTAATATGCATGCCCATCTTCCTCCACTTTTTATATGTGGGACACCTACCACAGCATGGCTTGCTAGGTGGTGCATAGGTCTGCACCTGCATCTGAACAAGTGAACCTCGGGCTGACGAAGCAGAATGTGCAAACTTAACCACTGTGCCACTGGGCTGGCCCCTAGTTTCCAAGGTTTTAGTTCAGAAATTTTAACATATTTCAGATCCTTTTAGAAAGAAAAATGAAAAACATATTATGCATGGAGCTAAGCAGATTATTTGAGGATCCTCGCTGATTAAACAGAGGACTCTTTTGGGAATTTTTTTTAATGGTCAAGAAAATAACCAGGCCTACTTGAGACTGGAATAATATTTCCCTCCAAGGGGCCGGCCCTGTGGCTGAGTGGTTAAGTTCGTGCGCTCCACTTTGGCAGCCCAGGGTTCCACTGGTTTGGATCTTGGGCGGGGACATGGAACTGCTTGTCAGGCCACACTGAGGCTGCGTCCCACATGCCACAACTAGAAGGACCCACAGCTAAAAGATACAGCTACGTACTGGGGGGACTTAGGGGAAAAAAGCAGAAAAAACGAAAAAAGAAGATTGGCAACAGTTGTTAGCTCAGGTGCCAATCTTTTAAAAAAAAAATTTCCCTCCAAGTTCAAAAGAGAAGGAAACCAGCCATTTCATTGCAAATATTATTTCAAGAAGATGCACATCTAAAATTTTAGTAACCATTTCTCTCTCACACACACACACACACTCACACACACTTTTTTATGTCTCTTTCGTTTCAGGTATCCTTGTCTTTATCACAGAATTATTTGTAGTGGCTAACCTGGACACTGAGCAAAGGCATCATATCTCCTATATCATATGCCATACAAAATATGGAGCTGTGTTTGTTTTTTTCCTTCTTAAATCCCTTTCTCTCTCCCTTGAGATCTCAGAGTAATTGAACCATGTGAATAAATGAATATAGAGAGTAGATTGGATAAAGAGAAAAAAATGGAAACTTGTGCTGGTTTGAAATTACCTCAGGTCTGAAGTGACCAAAAGTCATCACTCTTGGGTTGACAGGCCCCAGAGAGAAGGCTATCACCAATTACCCTCCAGTTCCACAGTGGCAGGAGACCTTAATTGAAAACCTATTCTATTTAGTGCCCTTCAGAAAAACAGAACTCAGTTGTTGAATGTTTAAAATGTGATAATTCTACTAGCATTTTAAGAATAATACTTCCAAAGGGAATGAAATCACTATGTTGAAGAGGTATCTGCCATCCCATGCTCATTCCAGTATTATTCACAATAGCCAAGATGTGGAGACAACCTAGGTGTCCATTGGTGGAGAAATAGATAAAGAAAATGTGGTATACACGTACAGTGGAATATTATTCAACCTTAAAAAAGATGGAAATCCTGCCATTTGAAACAACCTGGCTGAAGCTGGAGGACATTTCTAAGTGAAGTGAGTCAGAGACAGAAAGACAAATACGGTATGATCTCACTTATGTGTGGAATCTTCGAAAAGTAGAACACAGTTCTCCGCAGTTGCCAGGGGCTGGGGGTGAGAGGGGTGGAAATGGGGAGATGTTGGTCAGAGGTACAAACTTTCAGTTATAAGATGAATAAGTTCTGGGGCTCTAATGTACAGCATGGTGACTATAGTTAATAATACTGTATTGTATACTTGACATTTGCTAAGAGAGTAGATCTTAGGTGTTCTCACCACACACACAATAATAGTAACTATGTGAGGTGATGGATGTGTTAATTAGCTTGATTGTGGTAATCGTCTCACAATGTATAGGTATATCAAATCATCACATTGTACACCTTAAATGTATACAATTTTTATTTGTCAGTTATACCTTGATAAAGCTGGAAAAAAATATCAGAGACCCACATCATACCTTGGCCCTCAAAGGACTTATATTCCTTTTTTTGCTGAGGAAGATTAACCCTGAGCTAACATCTGTGCCAGTCTTCCTCTATCTTGGATGTGAGCCACCGCCACAGCATGACCTCTGACAAGTAGTATAGGGCTGCGCCTGGGAACTGAACCCTGGCCACTGAAGCGGAGCACACCAGACTTAACCACTCGTCCACAGAGCTGGCCGCAGGACTTATAATCTGAAAGATGAAGGTACTTAGAAACACAAAAACACACACAATATGATATTGGCCTAAAAAAAATTGGAGTCATGCATGTTTTTCATATTAATTTTTTTAAATAAAATCTTACTTTAGAATAATTTTAGATTTACAGAAAAGTTGTAAAGGTAGTACAGAGAATACTCTTCACCCAGCCTCCCCTAATATTAACATCTTACATAACCATGGTATGTTTGTCAAAACAAGAAATTAGGGGCTGGCCCTGTGGCCAAGTGGTTAAGATCACGTGCTCTGCTTAAGCGGCCCAGGGTTTCGCCGGTTCGGATCCTGGGCACAGACATGGCACCACTCATCAAGCCCTGCTGAGGTGGCATCCCACATGCCACAACTAGAAGGACCCACAACTAAAAAAAAAAATACACAACTATGTACTGGGGGGGCTTTGGGGAGAAAAAGGAAATATAAAATCTTAAAAAGAAAAGCAAAAAACCTCCCAAAATTAATATCAAATTTCACAATTTTTTAACTAATGTGTCTTTTTATGGGCTTTTAAAAATTGTAATAAACACATAACAAAATTTGCAATTAGTGACATGAGTACGATCACAGTTTTGTACAATCATCACCACTATCTAGTTCCAGAACATTTTAAAAATCACTCCAAAAGGAAACCCCGTACGCAGTGAGCAGTCGCTCTCCATCACCCACTCCTCCCAGCCGCTGGCGACCGCTAATTGGATTGCACCATCTTGCCACTGATATTCTTTTTCTGTTTCAGGATCCAACCTCGGATACCACATTGCATTTAGTCACATTAACTTTTTACTCTTTAGGTCATATAAAGCTGTTTCTAAATATTTCACTCTGCAGAGAAGCACTAGTTAATACGCTTGCTTGCTGTCCAAGGACCCTGTCCAGCTCAGTCCCTCACTCTCTCTCCTCTGTACTAGCCTAGTAGCGGCTGAAGTGACTTTCTTGCCTCTCGTTTCCTCTCCACCGACTTCTCCACTTGTCTTAGATGACACCAGCTAAATGTCTCCTCCTTGTGGCGCATTTCTTGCTTCTTTTATAGTCCATCCTTCGTTGTATCCTGCATTGTCGTCTACTGATGGTTTCTTGCTTTTCTCCACCAGAGCATAAGTTCCTGAGGCCAGGACCCTGCTACCTTCTGCAGCAAGTAACACAGTGCTGTGCTGAGGCAGTCAACAGTGTTGATGAAATAAATATCAGTAAGTTATCTGACATACGGCCAGATATCGCACAATTTCCCCATTTTAATCAAACAAAATAGACAATTTAATGCTTGTAGTGGGTAGAATTGTGTCCCGCTCCTGCAAAAAGATATGTTCAAGTCTTAACCTCCCGTATTTGTGAAGGTGACCTTATTGGGAAATAGTCTTTGCAGATGTAATCAGGCTAAAATGAGGTCATAGAGGATTAGGATGGGTCCCAAATCCAATGACTGGTGTCCTTATGAGGAGAAGTGACACATCCACACAGGGGGAACACCAAGTGATGAAGTAGAGGCCAAAACTGGAGTGATACGGCCACAGCCAAGAACACCAAAGGTTGCCCACAACCACCGGAAGCCAGGAAAAGGCAAGGAAGTATTCTTTCCCAGGGCCTTCAGAGGAAGAATGGCTCTGCCAACACCTTGATTTTGGGCTGCTAGCCTCCAGAACTGTGAGAGAAAAATGTCTCTTGTTCTAAGCCACCTAGGTTGTGATAATTTGTCACAGCAGTCCTAGGAAACTAATACAAGCTCATGGAACAACCCCGAGGTTTCCTCCCCTTCTGCCTTTTCTTCTGAAATTTCTCTTGCCCAGAATGTATTTCTAGCTATCAAAAACCTCATCATCCTGGGCCAGTACAGTTGGCACAATGGTTAAGTTCGCATGTTCTGCTTTGGCGGCCCAGGGTTCACCAGTTCGGATCCCCACTATGGACTGATGCACCGCTTATCAAGCCACGCTTGTGGAGGCATCCCACATATAAAGTAGAGAAAGCTGGACACAGATGTTAGCTCAGGGCCAGTCTTCCTCAGCAAAAAGAGGAAGATTGGCGGCAGATGTTAGCTCAGGGCTAATCTTCCTCAAAAAAAGAAAACAAACAAACAAAGAAAAACCTAACCATCCTTCAGTGGCCAATTTAAGATACTGTTGTAGATTCCAGGTTTCCTTCACCATTTTTTAGTAGTTGTCACCTTTTGAAGATCCCATGGTAACTGAAGAAGAGTTGGCAGAGACCGGTTAACCTGCTGAGTTTCAGGAGACTTTTACTGGACACAAAGCATCTACTAAGCCCTGAGAATTAGACAATCCCCTAATCCAGCCCCAGCTCAGAGAAGCTTTCTTGCAGATTTGATGTGTTTCAATATTATAGTCAGTATTTTCCCCAGGTTCTTCCAAAGACTGTTATTTCCAACCACAGCAGCCCTCCTAACAAAGAGGGCGAAAGGGCTAATGTTATCTGGCCCAGGACCCGAGTCTCATCCTTTGTACTTTCCATGATTCATACTTTCACCTCTAGATTCTGCTTTGTCCCTTGAGGATCTCATTATGGCTCAGAAGCTAAGAGCATGGCCTTTGGAGCCAAACAGCCTGGATTTGAACACTGCAATCACTTTGCCAAGTCACTTAACCTCTGCTAGCCTCACATGTAAAATCTGGAGCACTTTAAGTACCCGCCTCATACAGTTAAATGGGAGAGGCTGGTCTTTATCTGGTAGAGACTAGGAAAATAACTGTAACATTTTAAAGCAATTTATTGGGGCAACAGAATGATCAAAGAAAAAAACAGAAAAGCCATACGTTATGCAGATATTTGGTCTTCCCATGCCATTCTGACAGAGGGTGATGATGTCAGGTAGCCAGCAGGGAACAGGGAGAGAATAAGTTTACATTTTTTTCTACCCATCCCTGTCTACTTCTACATTTTAATATTAAAGCACTTGTGATTTAATCACTATTCTTCAACTGAACCCATTTTCTCCATGAAGCCCTGAAGCCAGGTCAGGTGGTAGATACAGGCCCAAGCTCCTCTCTCCGCAAGCTCTTGCTTCTGTTCTTAAGTTAGGGAAAAGCTCTCCTCGTGGTGGGCTGGAAACACTGTTCAGAGAAAGCCTGTTATTGGGCATGGGGACTGATTCCAGTGAAGGAAACTTATTTCGTGAATCTGTCCCTGGAAGACAAAATAACTGGTTACCTGTCTTGAATGATTTGCTCTTTGCTTATTAGCAGGTTCCAGTTTATGCTTGCTTCAAGGTGAACAGTAAAATCCACAAGTATTTCCACATTTTTGACCTAATCCAGCAACTTAACCTCCTCGTTCACTTGCTGAAGCTACTATCAAGTAGCTGTGTGCCTGGCCTCCTTCCCTTCTCTCCTCTCTCTCCCCGGCCGGCTGACAGAGAGCCGTTTGTGAGTTATAAGATGACCAAGAGATCAGGCAGCAGGAGATTGAAAGAAAAGCAGCAAAGCCCTGGGGAAGCAGGGCCTGGATGAAAAGTGTCAGGATCTTTGGGGAGTGCTTTTTATACCTTTGAAATAGCTCAGTAATTTTCCAGAGATGTTGGGCTGGGGCCAGACGAGTAGTGCTCCACCCACAGTTGGTGCTCAATAAAAGTTTCTTGAACAAAGAAACAAATTTAGGCTTGGAGAGTCCTGGCTGATTAGGAATGAGCCCTTCCTTCTTCTACAAAAACGGGTCGTTTACCCACAATGTGGTTTAGCAAAAGGAGGTCACGATCAGGTGTGGGGTGTCTGCGCTGCAGATTCCTTGCTCTAAGGGGGTGGCACTCACATTGTAGCTGATGTGAATGGTGTCCCCAGAGTTGGGCAGTGGGCAGTCTACACAGTTGACCATGGCATCCATGCAGGGAGCCAAAAGGTCAGGGTCTAGGATCCCAATCAATGAGATCTGCTTTTTTCTTGCTTCCATGCAGTTCAGATTACGCCTGAAAACCAGGGAGGACTGCCTCTGAGTGGTGCCTCTCTCCCGAGTGGGAGTTCCCTAATTCTGATCTGCGTGGTCACTGTGCAGTTCTGTGCTTTGCTTCTGAGGGACTGGTCACACTGAAGAGCCAGAATATGACAGAGTTGCCTAGGGGGGGACATTACCACTTATTTATTGGCTCACTCTGAAGCAGTACAGATCCCACAAGTAGGTTGATACAGAATTACACTGGCTCATTTTTGGTATCATGTACAGCTCTCAATATTTCATCAACGTGTCTAGTTATGTATTGATTTATTTACATCCTGCTTTGTTATAGAAATAATTTCAAAGCAGACATTCATTAAAAACTCCAGTTAGCAACATAAATGTGAATTTTAAATATACAAAGAAATGTGGTTGTCATCTAGCTCAGTGATGTTTTCAAGCCTTTTTTGGGGTGGTGGTGGTTTTTAGCTGTAGCACTCTATCTCCAAAAGAAATCTTTTGCAGAAACTTAATGCATAAAATAGATCAAAGCAGAGCTATTGAGTTTGAAGCACTCCCGAACCATCTTCCGAGAATCCCTAGTTCTTCCTGGAGTATACAGAAAGAGATTCAGTGATATTCCCACAGTCCCACAGCAAGCTAATAGCAGGAATGATAGCCCAGACCTCTGATCTCCAGTCCAGGGCTCTGTTGCCTCAACCCTGGAAGCTCTTCAGGCAACTCCTGAAAATGGGCCCTGGCCAACAGGCTAGTGTTTTATTGCCATCTGATGGATCAGTGTGAAATCCAATATTGGTAGTAACAGGATCACCCACCCAGCAAAATATATGGAGAAACAACAGCCGGAAGGCTAGTCATTCACGAATTGTCACCTCCAATGCCTCAATAGCAGGGCACTCAAGTTGGGCACTTAATGCAAAGTTCAAATGAGACATCCATTTTGGGAGATGTGAGAGAGGGTACAATGCTCTCTTTACACAGTTAAGAGCTCTTAGCTCCTGGAGAGATAGAGGGAAATTTGCCCTTGAGATTTTTCTTAAGAAGAGAAAGGCTGGAAGGGCAGCCTAATTTGGGTTTGTAATCTCTCTTACTCTGGTTTAACCTATAAAGAACTGAGGAGAAAGTCATTAGTATCCCCACTTCTATCTGAAAAGTAGTGTCGGGGGCCGGCCTGGTGGCGCAGCGGTTAAGTTCACATGTTCCGCTTCGGTGGCCCGGGGTTCGCTGGTTTGGATCCCGGGTGCGGACATGGCACCGCTTGTCAAGCCATGATGTGGTAGGCGTCCCACATATAAAGTAGAGGAAGATGGGCACGGATGTTGGCTCAGGGCCAGTCTTCCTCAGCAAAAAAAAGGGAAGGATTGGCAACAGATGTTAGCTCAGGGCTAATCTTCCTCCCAAAAAACAAAACCAGTATCTCCCCAGAGCCATCAGGAACCTTCTTCACTCTGAATTGAATACGTTAGCAATGGGTTTTCTCTACTTCAATGAAACAAGGTTTTGAAGGATGAATAGCAATTTGCTAGGCAGAAAGGGAAAAGGACGGACATTCTAGACACAGGGAACAGTCCTTGCAAAGATACACAAGCACGACTCTTGCTGTGCTGCAGTATGAAAAACACAGTACACCTATAGATTTCTCAGAACAGCTGAACTTGAATCTAATAAACTCTCCTGAGCTAACTTCTACTTAGAGGAGATATGGCTGGGAGACAGAGGAACTCGCTAAATAAAACCACACGGAAGCAAGAGATGAATCCAAAATGGGAGACATTCTAAAGGAACCTACCTGGCTTCTGCAACAAGACAATGCCCCCAGCCAAATAAAAGAGGATACTCTAGATTAGGAGACATAAAAGACACTGCAAACAAATGCAACATGTGGACCTTTTTTTCTCTTTTCAAGATTGGCACCTGGGCTAACAACTGTTGCCAAACTTCCTATTTTTTTTTTAATTTTTTTTTTTAAAGATTGGCACCTGGGCTAACAACTATTTCCAATCTTTTTTTTTTTTTTCTTCTTTATCTCCCCAACCCCCCCTGTACACAGCTGTAGATCTTAGTTGCAGGTCCTTCTAGTTGTGGGATGCAGGACGCCGCCTCAATGTGGCCTGAGGAGAGGTGCCATGTCCGCGCCCAGGATCCGAACCCTGGGCCGCCACAGCGGAGTGTGCGAACTTAACCATTCGGCCACGGAGCCGGCCCCTGGACCTTTTTTGAATCCAGATTCCCACAAACCACTCAAAATATATTTTGAGACAATTGGGGAAATATGACTATGAATTGAATAATAGATGATGGCAAAGATTGAATCTAATTTTGTTAGGTGTGATAATGACTGTTATTGTGAAAGGAAATGCCATATTTCTTAAGAGAAGTACCTGAATTATGTAGTAGTGAACAGACACAATGCCTATTATTTGCTTTAAAATACTTCAAAGAGAGGGGCTGGCCCCGTGGCCGAGTGGTTAAGTTCGTGTGCTCCACTGCAGGCGGCCCAGTGTTTCGTTGGTTCGAATCCTGGGCGCGGACATGGCACTGCTTATAAACCACGCTGAGGCAGCGTCCCACATGCCACAACTAGAAAGATTCACAAAGAAGAATATACAACTATGTACTGGGGGGCTTTGGGGAGAAAAAGGAAAAAAAATAGAATAAAATCTTTAAAAAAAATACTTCAAAGAGAAATACATTATTTCATAATAAAGAATGAAAGCAAAATAATACAGAGCATGAAACAAGAGGTACGTTTGGGAGACATCTGTTGGGTTCCCATCATTGCCAGGATCAGGCCCTTGTCTGTTTCCTTCACCTGGCCTGGCACATCATAATCAAATATATGTTGCATGCAGGATGCATAAATCGTCTCATGAAATCCCCTAACAATCCTCTGAAGCATTATCCCTATTTTACAGATGAGGTGACTTACCCAGCATCGCACAGCTACAAAGTGGACGCAAGATTCAAATCCAGAGCCATCTAACTTCACCTTCCTTCATAACAAGCACCTCTAAGAATCTGGCATAACTTTAGGAACTCTCCTTATTAGCAGGTGGTACAAAAAAATCCTAGACAACATTCTATATTTGGATCATCCTACTTTTTTTACACTTATCCAGGCTACACTCCTTTCCCATCCCTAAACTCAGACATTTCTGTTAACATATGGCACACATGTCATTCACTGATTGAATTTACTGAGCTGCTACGTGTAACAGGCACTGTGTTTTGGTGTGCTCGGTGTTTCATGGGTTCATTATGCAGGTCTCCCTAGACCATAAACTTGAGAGGTGAGGCCGGCTCTTTTATGTCTTCAAATCTTTTGCTGCCAAATGCAGGATTGGAAATATACTAGGTGAGCCACAAAGACTTGAATGTCACTTTTCTATTTTTTTTCATTATTTGATCTGTTAGAAATGTAAGCAAAACTTGCAGAGATAACTTCCAGATATCTGTCACCCTACAAGAAATACTTGTGGTTGGGCCTAAAATAGCTTTCTGATCCTTCTGCTGCAGCCCTGCAACTTAAAAGCAAATGAAATGTCAACACAACCCAATACTAAACGCCTACATGTTATTTCTTTCATTCTACCTTTAAAAAAGAGAGCAGGCTCATTTGTACTTTATTTTTGCCTTAAATCAACAATTTAGGAACTGGAGGGATTGGTGAATAGGAATAGAGGAAGGAACTCAAATGACAGTAATCCTGGGCCCCTAGTTTGACCCTCATGACCCACAGAGCCATTAGTCAGATCATATGATGTCCTAACAAGTTTCTGGGCCTCCTGCCATCATTGACATACATCCCTGGCTTCCTACCTCAAGCTTTAGGCCAATCTCCCATCAACACTCATCTCCCATTGACACTGAACACAGACCTCCGACCTCAGATTCCCCAACCTCCTTATCTAAGCCCTTAAAGATCAATTCTAACTCATGCTCTTGGCATCTTATCAAATCATGAAATCTGCTTGGCCAGGATTAGAGTAAAACTGTATTTTATTTTTACTTTAATGCAAAACAGTTAACATGGGCAATGACTAAGAGGGATGAGGCAGTTAACCAGAGAGCCTCCTCTGCTCTTCTGCATATATAACCCAATCAACCTCGTTTGCTGAGGAAAACCCCCTCATTCATTAGCTTCAGCGGGGCACAAATCTCAAGTGTGTTGCTCACCCAGAATCCTTTAACTGACTTATTTTTACTCCCCTGCTGTGAAACCCACCTCATCTTTACTTCAGCCTTCATTGTTTATTCTTCCTTAAAGCAGCAGTTCTCGAAGTACTGAGCACTGACCAGGAGCATCAGCTTCACCTGGGAACTTGTTAGAAGTGCACATTATCTACCAGGCTCCACCCAGACCTAGTGGTGTTTTAGCAATCCCTCTAGGTGATTCTGATACATGCTAAAGTGTGATAATTATGGCCTGGAGGCACTATCAATCACCAAACAGTGAACTCTTGAGAAACAAAGGCATTTCTTCTCGGCACTTCTCTGGATCTTGATTTTTCTTCATTTCAACAGAATGACCTTTCCCCATTCTATTCCATCAGATAATGCTAATTAGAAAAAACCACTGCTTAATAGTTTTTTTTTTTTTTAACTTTGCATTCCCAAGCTACACTGTCATTTTCTTTTTGTGTCCATGTCCTTGAAAATCTAGGGCAGTAGGTCTGCTTAAAGTGTGGTTGATTTTCTAATCCACAAGACGGGTTTCACTTTATTAGAACTCTCCAATTCTGAAACTGAGCTGTCCTGCACTCATTTCTTCTCACCTGATTATTCCACATACTTGTATTTCATGACTCTTTACACTTGGAAACACTTTCACACATTGGCTCACAGGCAGGGTAGCTGTCTACCATTTATAGGTAAGAAAACTGAAGCTGAGACAGATTAGGCCCACAACTATCAGGCGGTGAAGTTCCAAGTTCTTGGCTCTTAACAGGCACTCAATATATTTAACATGTGAATGAACATGTAAACTTGATTTTAACTTCTAGGCTGCTACTCTTTCCACTAGGTCACGCCGACTCGCATGTTATGCAGTTGTGGGAATAGACAAGTCTAGCTCAGAACAGTTAATAATCTCATCCCATTTATTTGCCTCGTTCCAAAGTACTGGTGCTGCCACCTGCCTCAGAACACATCAGTCTTCAGAACCCTTTCCAGTGGATCTTCCAAGGTTCTCACTAAGTTCCAGAATAGCTGAAAGAATACCACAGGGAATGGCTGAAACACAGGGCCTTGTCTAAAGACCCACAGGTCTAGAATGGAGAAAAAGTGCTCAGTACTAATGCCAGATGGGTAAAAAACCTGGTAGCGTCAGCAGAAAATGAGAAACAGGTAGTCTGATCTCCTTCAGCGGCCCAAGTTATTCAAGTCAGATGGTGTGGAGTGGAGCGCACAAGATGAGTGAATGGCAGGAAGTTCTGCAATGCCAACTTCCAGTATACACATCCACACGTCCTCAGAAATGAGGTTAACTTGAGCCTCATTAAGCAGGTTTAATTTCCCCTACATCTCTGTAAAGAAAACTAGGCTGTACCCTAACTTAAATTTCAGTTGGCCTTAAACATTTTCTAGTTTTCAACAACGTCATCTAGGAAACAACTGTAGGCTGTCACAGAAAGAAAAATGACTTTTGTATACATAGCCAAATTTCTATTAATAACCACAACAGGGCATTTCTAAAGCCCAGATGACAGTAGCACGTATCACAAGCAAAAGTCAAGCAAATGCCCGAGTGAAATAGAGAACTAAGCTTGCTACAGCCTAGCATCTCAAACAAAGCTCTAGCATAGAATTTCATTTGTCTGAATTAGCAAGGAAATTCCTAAGTCTTTAGTTCAAATCACAGCAAACAACTCTTTTGATAAGCATTTGAGTAAGAACCCTAGATATTCCTGAAAGAGGTGTATTCCAGTTCAAATAAAAGAATTTAGGAGCCTAGAGTAGTAAGGCCTATTGTACTAATCTCATTTTTATTCGGGGCTCAACTCGTTTGAAACCCACTCAGGAATTCGTATCCCATGACAGCCCGTAAGCCTCTTTGCTAAATCCCAACTCTGCCATGCTTGTGGGGCTTAAGTACTTCCTCGGTGGTCTTAGGCCAAGGCTGTGATATGTTGCAGAAGTAGTGTCTGAGAACAAAAGAAAAAAAGAGTTAATCTTTACATAATCCTTTGAGCAACTAGAATAAAACTACCACTCTCAAAACAGGGAGTTTCCTCTCTTCTACAGGGCATTAAGGGACTCATTGCTCAGCACATTCTAAAGTAGAAAGTGTTGCCATTGTCACAATGTTGTAAGTGGAAGGGACCCAACAACGTCATCATTAAAAACTGTATTATTCACAATGGTAAAATTATGAACTCACGGTCCTAGTACATGGATTGCAAAGAAACCTTTGAGACGATCCAGAAGAAATGGCTTCCAAACTCTGCTGAAATCAATTGTACATCACGACCCACTGTTCACATAAACTGAAACTGGTTTCACAAAATATTACCCTTATTAACGTGCCATATATTTTCCATTCTATTAAAAAAGCTGGCCTGCGATCCATTAAGTTTCCACTATCCACTAATTGGTCATGAACTTAAAAAAGCACTAATCTACTGTGACTGCTTTTAAGCTCCAAAAAAGGGCAACATGGCACAGCAGCTAAGAGTACCAACTTTAAAGATTTACACGGGTTCAAATCCTGGCACCATTACTTACTTACCTATGAGACCCAAGTCCTTTGACATGTTATCAGCTGCTGGGCCTCAGTTTCCTTATTCATAAATCAAGAGAAAAACCTACTTCAAAAATTTTATGAAACTGAGTTATTTGTGAAGATGATTAAAAATAGGACCTGTGAAGATGGCAAAGTCAGCTGCCAATATGCTCGCCCAAGATCACATGTAGCTACCAGTCAGTGGGAAGCTTGGACTAGAACCCTGCTCATGGCCTTTCCACTACGAAGACTGAGTATACAACTGACATTGAATATATACGGGCCATAGCATGAAGTGTGCAAAACGAACATACTAGAATCATAAATTTGACAAGTAATGCTTGTTAATGAATGCTTATTTCCTTGCTTTCTGAAGGTTATTACAGGGCTCACATCTTTAAAAAAAAATTAACTAGAGAAATACAAAGTAAAGCCTTCATCTTCTAAATGTGAGTGGCAAGAAGTAATTGTCATTGAAAATTCTTTTCAATTCTGGCACAGAATTACTGAGAATTTGGTTATTTGCATCTGGTTCTTTGGTCATCTGAGGCCAAACGTTAGCTAGTTGCTGGGACCTTGGGAAAGTCAGTTGATCTCTTTGGACTCATTCTCATAACCACTGAGTTAGGTCCAACATGTCCCAATGTTCCTTGAGCTGCTTTTGAAGTTTTTCTCAAGGGTAAAAGGCACAGATTAAGGGGGAAGTCAAGAAAGGAAAAAAAACCCCACAAAAAATCCAATCTCCAAATACGATAGGAAAAAACTGACACATAATCCTATTTATTTGCCATACTATGCAAGCTGAAGCACCCACAGCAGGCAACAGTGGCACAGAAAAGAACTTTGTGTGGCACTTAATAGACACATAACTTGGAACAAATAATCAGTTGTTTTCCTGATCAGATGTCCTATCAGTCAAGGGGAAACTCACGTGGCAGGGCAGCTGAGAGAATTAACTATGAATGTGAACAGCACATGACCGGTTCCCATAACTGAAATGAAAGGACCAGAGCATTCATGGACATGCTCAAGGTGTTCTAACTTTAAACTGCAGACGAGGAAGTCTCCAGCTGTTTCCCCTGGGTATTCATTATTACTTATTCTTTTAAAAGCACTAGCTCTGAAGGCACAGCCATGTCTAAGTGAAATGTGATTAAGCAGTAAATGGCAAGTCTGCCCCAACTTGGACTTCATGATGATCTTCCCATCTTCAGGTAGGTTAAGCATTTGTTGAATGGATCAAAAAAGTTAGGTGGCAGGTGGTTTATATTGGTACTTAATTGCAATGTCCTCAAAATTCAAGAGGAATATACATGATAAACATACATAGTAACTTACCTTTCACAAAGCTGATCAAATACAAAATATACAAGGGATGATGATAAATGGCAGAATAAAACATACAACATAACTGTCTTCATTAAAAAGTGAAAGCCTTACTAAACCATGAAGAATGACGAAGTTGTTAGTTTTACTATGTATCAGATGATACCTATAACCAATCAGAATAAAATCAGGCTTATGATTTGACAAAAATAGTCACATGTCCATGTCTATAATAGGCCTCAAATAGTTTTGAATGTTTGGCTCAACTCCCTTTTTTTACATCTTTAAATGGCCTATTCCTAGTGCTATTCAGTATTTTAAAAAACAAAAGTAAATAGTCTCTAATGATAAATATTTAAGTTATAGACCCGAGTGTATTCTACCAATCCTGTCAAAAAAAAAAGTATTGTTCTTCTTTCCCAATATAAAATCAACAAAGCATAGCTCAATGCACTATATGTTAGAATAGAAATCCCTAATACTTATATTTTGGATAGTCAGTGTTAGAATACAATCCCCCTCCCAATTATTCTAAGTTACTAAAACCTAAATGATATTTTAAAGGAAAAACTGCCAAATAAGTTCTAACTACAAAATAAGTGTAACATTTAAAATTTCTGAACTGTCTCAGAAAGTACTAAAAAAGTTAAAGAGAAAGCTCACACACGGCTTTAAACCCTCCTTCCAACCCAACACTTTCTTTCCTTATCCCATCTCCCCTGAGGAAAGGCGTCCTTTCTCCTGAGTTCTCAGCAGTGTTCTGGAAACATCTATCAACTAGTGCAAGGAGGTCCCAAAATCAGAGTCAAAGGAGATACCATGGGCTGGGCCCCCCTTTAAGGATACCCATTTCTCCCAAAGCAAGCAGACATTTAAATTTGTGACTAAATGCTGAGAATGATCTGCTCTTTAAGAAGGACGACTAGTTTTCTAACTCATAATGATCGCTTGACTCAGTACTTACCACTTTATTGTTAAGATGTGACAATTTTTTCTCCTACTTCACAATATTCTTTCCCATATTTATTGAAATAAGTAGTCTGATTTAGATTTTAGGAGACTAAAGTTCTATTATCTTATTTTTAAAACAAATCTTTTAGAGTTAAAAAAACTTTTAAAATCTTATTTAAATGGATATTTCCCCAAGTCCCATGAAAATTCTGTCTTTTTGTTTCCTCTCAGAAAACACACCAAGTGCAAAAAAACTTTTTTTCACAATCCCATTTTCGGAGATAAAGGATAATCCTACAGAGCTTAATTTTTCAGATTATCTTCTGACTTGAAGATAAATTCTCAGGACAGTACTTAAGATAGGTTAGTGTAACAGCAATTGTGATATTAAAAAGCCAAAATTATTTGGAACTCACTGATGATACAACTGAATGTTTAGAAAGAGATTTGACAACTAAACAAGTAAGGTACTCTTGAACTCTGACACTGTTTGAATATCCACTGAAGCAGGATTCTAACACCAGCAAAAGCACTCACAATTGCATAATTAACTTTTCTAGTTTTAAAATGTCCACTTTATTCCATATAACACTTAACTAGATACCATTTACATCTGAGGAAGAGATGGCCCATAAAACTGATCTATGGTAGTAAAACACTAACCCTAAGAAATGCAGTCCAATGTTATACAGTTCCAGGCATCCCTAGACAAGCGCATCACAAGGCAGAAACAGGGGTGTCACCACTACATTTTACACACGGGAAGTATCACTAAACTTCAGAAAGTAGTGAATTCACCTGTGTCTCAAAATATCAGTATGCAATTGTTACAAAGCGATAGTAAATGGTTTATAAAATGTAATTTTATTTTACGTTACTCGGCTGTTACATAGGGCATAACATTTTCACAAGGCTTTTTTGGGACTACAGTCAATGATTAGCAACACACAATAGTGGTCCAACTCTCTAAATAACAATCACTAGACAAACTGGACACCCTCTCACATGTGCACAAATCTGCATGGAAAAGTACTAAAGTTTTAGACTTGGACTTGTGTACTTTTTATTTCCCCTTTCTAGTGTATTTAAGAAATGACATGCACTTTAATTTGCCAAAAGCAATGCTTGTATTCTGGCAGCAACATGCTACTTCTATTACATAGTAAAGTGAATACCAGAACTACAAAGGCAGGAGGTGTAAGTGAATTTTTATTGGGAAGGGAAGTTGTCAACTTAAACAGCAGCAAATGAAGAGTGAATAGGAAACCCCGTTGTCACAGATACACAAGACCTCCTTCAGATATGATACAGGAGGCGTTTCAATTTGCGACCCCCAGCCCAGAAATGTCAAATACTTTTCCATTCAATCTAATACTTCTGGATTCCTACCAAAAAGGAATACATTAAGAGCATGGAAAAGTTGCTTACTGAAAGGAACCCCTGAAGAAGAGTAAGGGAGGGAATGTAGAAATTAAGAAGTTATGTAGAACACTCTTTAAATTGTAATTAACTACATTTTCATATCTTCACAGTAATACAAAACACAGTCACTTGCAGAACTGGTTCAGATTACTTAAATACCAGATACATTTTTAGTCCTCTACATAAGTGTTTGGAAGTTACTTATGGTTATATGAAATGAAGCTATTAATACTTTTCTACAGCAGTAACTGCACACCAGGAAGGCCAAGACAAACACAAATCAAGGAATGGAGTTTTCCCAAAGCTGCAGTGTGAAAAGACTATGAACAGTTGATTCCATACACATGAATGGGTTTCTTTGCTATAGGAAATCCAAATGGAATAAGGAATGGAGATGTGTAAAAAGGTTTCTTGAGGGAAATAAAGATGACACCCTGTATGCAGTTAGTTTTCTGCCCCTTCTGCCGCATCACATTCTTCTCCTGCACTGTCTGACGTCCATAACTAGGAAAAAAGAATCATATTGAGTTACTATTTCTAGATCAGATAATTACATCAAGTCCCATTGTTATATCAAAATGTAATTCTGAGAGTGGTGAATTATTCAAACAATAGAGATTAAGACTGGAAGTTATATTTCTCAAAACCCCAAATACCATTAACTCCTCCTAGTGTATTCTGTAGATCTTTCACAATGCATATACAAAATGACACACCCATATGTAATATTTGAGTATGTTTAAAACTTACGCTTTATTTTAAAAGTATTATAATTTCCAAAAAAACAAGGTAACATCCTTGGAATTTAATGCACTCTCCATTCCCAGCAGCCCAATGCTCTTCTTAAAAGCACTATTAAAAGATAATTTATTGGAGTAAGATGGCCAGCCCTGTGGCGGAGTGGTTAAGTTCAGCACACTCTGCTTCAGAGGCCCGGGTTCATGGGTTCGGATCACCACTTGTCAGCCGTGCTGTGGCAGCAACCCACACATAAAGTGGAGGAAGACTGGCACAGATGTTAGCTCAGGGCTAATCTTCCTCAAGCAAAAAAAGAGGATGATTGGCAAAAGATGTTAGCTAAGGCTGATCTTCCTCAAAAAACAACAACAAAAAAAAGTAATAAGGCAGAAAAATTTTGTCACAGTAATTGTGCCTAAGTATCTGAAGGGCTATCATATAGAAAAAGAAACAGGTTTACTTTGTGTCGCTGCAAAGAGTGAAATAGAGGAGTGGGTGGTGTCAGTTATAGGGAAGCAGCATGTGTGTATGAAGATATATAGAGAAGGTTCTTGAATTAAGTAGGGCATTAAAATAAAATTGATCTCCGAGGATCTCTCCAATTTTAGGATGGAACGATGAAGTGAAGAAGAGAATAGTCAATATTTATTGACTATAATCAATAACTCACAAAATGGATTTCTATGAGACCAGCACCAAGACACTACTTGCAACTTTAGAAAACCTAGAATCTTATACAATGTAGCTCTATGGTATATCTGCGAAGAGGTAAAATTGCTCAGTTTGCTTTTCTTCTCTAGAAGCTATTTATGCTGATTATTCTTCTGTCGTTATCTCACAACTGCAGGGATTTCTAACGGCTGGGAATGAAGTGTCTTCATAATTTCCCTGTTCAGCAAAGGTGAACAGATATGGCGCTACTATATAGATAATATATGTCATACATATAATTATTAATTACATATAATTATATATTATATATAATATATATGGCACTTTTATATATATATATATATAAAAAATTCTCTTTAGCAAAAGGTAAAGCACCAAACTGGGGGGCTTGGGAAACTACATTTATATTAAAAGGTGTATTCTCTTCTTCCACATTTTGTCTAAGACTTTGACATACGACATATCAAATTTACTTGAACCTATAAAAGAATCTCAATAAAGGTCAACCTGTATTTTTTCTCCATTACTTTTTCCCGCATCATCTGCCTATCCAAGAAGTAGGCAGGAAAAAAAGGTATAATTTTATTGGAATAAGGCACTTCAGATGATTTCAGGAAAGCTCAGATACCTACATGGTCCCTAACTTGGCACAGCTAATTTACCCAGAGGAAGAAAATACTGAAACCACATAAACTGTATTAACATAATTTATCAACATTTTCCTGTCAATGATGTTAATATTATGGCTTCCTGTGATCTTAGTACTTCTCATGAAGGTCTGAAAAAATGCCTATTCAACTTGAAAACCTGCCTACAAAACAACAGTTATCCTATACAAAATAGGAGCAAGCACCTGACACTTTTACTTATCTATTCATTTTCTAAGAGAAAGTGTAGCTCTTAAATAATTGCCCCCAAAAGATAAGGAGCCCGAAATAAAACACAAGTACTGTTGTTCCCGAAAAGGAAATAAAAGAATGAACAACTCACTGTTAGGTTGTCTCTAAGCAACTGCATGATGAGGGTGCTGTCTTTGTACGAGTCTTCATTCAGTGTATCAAGTTCTGCAATGGCTTCATCAAAAGCCTATAAATAGGAATATCCATGGTAAACAACATTTGCATTGACAGAAAACTGGTCAGTCTACAATGACAAACCATTTTCATAAAATAGGTGAACATCTACCTTATGTTCTACTGTCAACTAAAAACAAAATTCAATGGAATCATATCCTCAGATTTTCAGTTTAAGAACCTATGATTGTGACCCGAAACTTATAAAGCTATATGTACTTATCAGTAAACAAACATTTCTTATTCTTTCACAAGACACATAACACAGAAGCTATACCTAATAAACTTCTTAGCAGTAAGAACCAGTATTTATTTGTAAAAACCCCTCCATACTCACCCTTTTTGAAATACTTTGAGGAATGCAGCTACTCTAGTGACCAAACCCGACAGGCATTAGTTTCCAATCCTTTACATTTCTTTCTAACTTTTTCGATTACTCTGAACATTATGCTCTTTAGACAGATATTATTGCTTATAACCACAGTTGCGAGAGACTAAAGTGTTGAGAGGGGTAATGGTAGGTAGTCATGATGATAAAAAAAGGAGATATCCAAATAACTATAGTAGAAATCACTCCTGGGTATCCAAGTAAAATATCTAGAAATTAACATACTTATCTCAAATCCTTAGCTAAGGATGGTAATTCTGGGCACACATCTTACCGTTTTAGCCAGTGTGCAGGCAAGCTCTGGGTTATTAAGGATCTCATAGTAAAATACAGAAAAGTTAAGAGCCAGCCCCAGGCGGATTGGGTGTGTGGGTTGCATCTCTTTCTTGCTTATATCAAAAGCTTCTTGGTAAGCTCCTTGGGAATTATCTATCGTTTCTGTGAAGGGAAAAAATGAAACAGAAAAGCATGATGCTGAAAATAATCCTCTAGTATACAGCACAATAACACCTTTAACATACGATATTAGCTCTTGGTAGAACAGAGTTTTCTCTGCAGCTTTCTTTCAAAACCATAGTAGCAAACCAAAAACCATTATCTTGTAGTGGAAATTTAAAAACTAGTTTATAATGTTCCTTACTTATAATCAGCTTAATAAAAAACCATGAGATAGTATATAAGACTTTCCCATCTCTAGGACTAAAACAATTTTCTTGTTTCATGTCCTTTAATTTTATTACTCGGAAATGCAGCAATTAAAAAAAATTTGGCTGATATATGTCAATAATATCTCAATGAAGGATGGGAAAACAATTTGGCTGTAACACCCCTTCCCAAAATAATGTAGTCACTTTACAAAGATCATCACCACCAAAACCTCTATTCTTGTGACTTCTTTGTTGAAACAATACCGATCCTTGGTATTAAGACATATTAAGTGAAAAGCAACATAAAAGCGCCAATATATAGAACAAAATCTGCTGACCAGAGTTTGATTACTGGCCTAAAAAAAATGCCATTTTCCTGAAAAGAATGTTTAGGAAGTATTACCATCACTAATTTGATTATATCCATTCTTTGACATTTTCTGAATGAGGCCACTGGCCCATTACAGCTATAGAAATTCTGACCTAACAGAAATTAAGTTATCCCTGTACGACCTGAATGTGTGCATTTTCCTTTTCTGAAACGGCACGTTTATTGATCCAGACATGGCTGGTGCAGCCCTCACATACTAAGGCGCTCTGGCTGTGTGGCACATATGGAAGCACTACAGCGAGTAGTAGCAAGTGTCTCAGCTCTTAGGCTGTACTCACAGACTATCTAGACATCCCAGACTATTGAAGTATTCTAGGAATGAGACTAGAAAACGCCAGTGGGCCAGAAAGGTTAAGTCAGACCAATGGGGGAGCTACATCCCAATATCCCCAACATTCCTTTGACTTGATGGTGTTTAAATGTTCAGTTCTATGCAAGTATTTGTCATGTTCAATTTTGCTTGTTTTTATGGCAACAGAAATTACACATCAGTAATACAGTAAGTTTAGTATACAGATTTTTTACAGAAGAGCATAACAATTCTCTCTTTATATCTTCAACTACACTGCTATTTGGGATGGTAAAACTGTCTCACTTACGGTTAGCAACAATGGGGGTAGGAGACCATAGTAACTATTTATGCAAGTATGCTTTTTGGATGGGGCAAAATTAAGAACAAAATAATAAACTTACCGGAAAAAAATAAGGAGTTAAGCGATACTTCTACCTAGAACTTGCTTGATAAATTTGGTAGCAGGCACATACACAAAATTTGATAGGATCTATATTATACTCAGCTACCAAGGCTCCAGGAAATAATTCACTGCTAATAAATGTACTTTGATCTTTTAACAATCAAGTTCAGCAACTCAGCTACTCTTTTCCCTCATGTTTTCTATGACAAATTATATACTAGCAATAATATTCTCATTTCACTTCTCCTCAGAAATTTGGTGATATATAATTAGTAGTTAATGTTATGATCCTCCAAAATAGTTAAATTAATGTCAGAAAAAGTACAACATTCTGTTTCTATATTCTTTTTGAGTTTTATAAGTTTAACATTTTTATTGTAAAAATAACAGTAACAAAAACCCCAGAAAATGCAGAAAAGAAAATGATAATCTTATTATATTAATAGAATCACCATTCACTTCTTAGCGTTTCCTCACATATTTTTCCATTGCAGTCACATTGGTTTATAACATTATATAAATTTCAGGTGCACATCATTGTATTTTGATTTCTGTGTAGATCACAGCATGTTCGCCACCCAAAGACTAGTTACCATCCATCACCACACACGCGTGCCTAGTCACCCCTTTCACCTTCCTCCCTCCCCGCTTCCCCTCCAGTAACCACCAAGCTAATCTGTTGCTATGTGTTTGTTTCTTGTTCTTATCTTCTATTTATGAGTGAGATCATACGGTATTTTACTTTCTCCCTTTGACTTATTTCACTTAGCATAATACCCTCAAGGTCCATCCATGTTGTCGCAAAGGGCAACAGTTCATCTTTTTTTTTTTTTTAATGGCTGAGTAGTATTCCATTGTGTATATACACTACATCTTCTTTATCCATTGGTCCCTTGATGCACACCTAGGTTGCTTCCAAGTCTTGGCTATTGTGAATAACGCTGCAATGGACATAGGGGTGCATATACCTTTATGCATTAGTGTGTTTGTGTTCTTTGGAATAGCTTTCCATTTCTTTGTCTCCAATTTCCTTCAACAATGTTTCACAGCTCTCAGTGTACAGGTCTTTCACGTCTGGCTAAATTCATTCCTAGGTATTTTATTCTTTTTGTTGTAACTGTAAATGGGATTGCAATTTTTTTCCCCCTGCAGAGTTTTGTTTTGTTTTTTAAAGATTGGTACCTGAGCCAACAACTGTTGCCAATCTTTTTTCCTTTTTCCCTGCTTTTTTTCCTCCCCAAATTCCCCCAGTACATAGTTGTATATTTTAGTTGTGGGTCCTTCCAGTTGTAGCATGTGGGATGCCACCTCAACGTGACCTGATGAGCGGTGCCATGTCTGTGCCCAGGATCTGAACCAGAAAAACCCTGAGCTGCCAAAGCAGAGCCCACGAACTTAAAAACTCGGCCATGGGGCCAGCCCCCCTAAAGAGTTTTTAAATTTATTTTTAAAAGTTTTGCTGGGAAACATTCACCCTGAGCTAACATCTGTTGCCAATATCCCTCTCTCTCTTTTCTTTTTTTAGCTCCCCAAAGCCACAGTACATAGTTGTAAGTCCTTCTGGTTGTTCTATGTGAGCCACTGTCACAGCATGGCTACTGACAGACCAGTAGTGTGATTCCATGCCTGGGAACCAAGCCTAGGGTGCTGAAGCAGAACATGCAGAGCTTTAACCACCAGGCCATCAGGGCTGGCTCTCAGGCATTGTATTCTTAATTTCTCTTTCTGCTACTTCATTGTTAGTGTACAGAAATACAACTGGTTTTTATATGTTGATTTTGTATCCTGCAACTTCACCGTATTCATTTATTATTTCTGAAAGTTTTCTGGTGGATTCTTTCAGGTTTTCTATATATAAAATCATGTTATCTGCAAATAGTGACAGTTTCACTTCTTTCTTTCCAATGTGGATACCTTTTTTTTCCCCCTTTTTTGAGGACGATTAGCCCTGAGCTATTATCTGCTGCCAATCCTCCTCTTTTTTGCTGTGGAAGACTGGCCCTGAGCTAACATCTGTGCCCATCTTCCTCTACTTTATATGTGGGATGCCTGCCACAGCATGGCTTGATAAGCGGTGCATAGGTCTGCACCTGGGATCCAAACTAGTGAACCCTGGGCCACCGAAGTGGAATGTGCGAACCTAACTGAGGTACCACCAGGCTGGCCCCCTGGATTCCTTTTATTTCTTTATCTTGTCTGACTGCTCTGGCTAGGACTGCCAATACTATGTTAAGTAAGAGTGGCGAAAGCACACATCCTTGCCTGGTTCCTGTTCTTAGAGTGACAGCTTTTGGTTTTTCTCCAGTGAGAATGATATTAGCTGTGGGTTTGTCATATATGGCCTTTATTACGTTGAGGTACTTTCCTTCATTGTATTCAGAGTTTTTATCATAAATGGATGCTGTATCTTGTCAAATTCTTTCTCTGCATCTATTGAGAGGATCATGTGATTTTTATTCTTCATTTTGTTAATGTGGTGCATCACGTTGATTGATTTGCAGATACTGAACCATCTCTGCAATAAATCCCACATGAAAAAAAAAAATCCCACTTGACCATGGTGTATGATCTTTTTAACATATTGTATTTGATTTGCTAGTATTTTGTTTGGAATTTTGCATTGATGTTCATCAGTGATATTGGCCTGTAATTTTCTTTTTCTGTGTTGTCCTCATCTGGTTTTGGTATCAGGGTAATGTTGTCCTTGTAGAATGAGTTAGGAAGCTTCCCCTCCTCTTCAATTTTCTGGAAGAGTCTGAGAAGGACAGGTATTAAGTCTTCTTTGAATGTTTGGTAGAACTCACCAGGGAAGCCATCTGGTCCTGGACTTTTATTTTTGGGGAGGTTTTTGATTACTGTTTCAATCTCCTTACTGGTGATTGGTCTATTCAAATTCTCTACCATTTCTTGATTCAGTTTTGGAAGGTTGTATGATTCTAAGAATTTATGCATTTCTTCTAGATAGCCAATTGGTTCGTTTACAGGTTTTCATAGTATTCTCTTATAATCTTGTATTTCTGAGGTGTCTGTTGTGATTTCTCCTGTGTCATTTCTGACTTATTTGAGCCTTCTCTTTTTCATATTGGTGAGCCCAGCTAAAGGTTTGTCCATTTTGTTTATCTTCTTAAAGAACCAGCTCTCAGTTTCAGTGATTTTTTAAAATTGTTTTTAGTCTCTATTTCATTTATTTCTGCTCTGATTTTTATTATTTCCTTCCTTCTACTGATTTGGGGCTTTGTTTGTTCTTCTTTTTCCAGTTCCTTTAGGTGCACTGTTAGATTGAGATTTTTCTTGTTTATTGAGGTAGGCCTGTACTGCTATAAACTTTCCTCTTAGAACTGCTTTTGCTGTATCCCATAAATTTTGGCACGTCGTATTTTCATTTTCACTTATCTCCAGGTATATTTTGATTTCTCCTTTAATTTCTTCATTGACTTAATTGTTGTTCAGTAGCATTTTGTTTAATCTCCAAATATTTGTGGCTCTTCCAATTTTCTTCCTGTAGTTGAGTTCTAGTTTCATACTATTGTGGTCAGAAAAGATGCTTGGTATTACTTCAATCTTCTTAAATGTATTGAGTTGTTTGTGTCCTAATATGTGATCTATCCTGGAGAATGTTTCAAGGGAATTAAAAAAGAATGTGTATCCTGCAGTTTTTGAATGGAATGTTCTGTATACATCTACTAAGTTCATCTGGTCTAATGTGTAATTTAAAGCCAATGTTTCCTTATCAATCTTCATTTTGGATGATCTATCCATTGGTATAAGTGGAATGTTTAAGTCCCCTACTATTATTGTGTTGCTGTTTCTCCTTTTTATGCCTGTTAATAATTATATATTTAGGTGCTCCTATGTTGGATGCATAGATAACAAGTGTTATAGCATATCCTCTTGTTGCATTGTTTCCTTTATCATGATGTAGTGCCCTTCTTTGTCTTGTTACAGTTTCTGTTTTAAACTCTATTTTGTCCGATATAAATAAAGTCCAGCTTTCTTTTCATTGCCATTTTCATGGAGTATCTTCTTCCATCCCTTCACTTTCAATTTCTGAGTGTCTTTAGGTCTGAAGAGTGTCTCTTGTATGCAGCCTATCTATGGATCTTGTTGCTTTATTCAATCAGCCACCCTATGTCTTGATTGGAGCATTTAGTCCATTGACATTTAAAGTAGCTATTGTTAAGTATGTACTTATTGCCATTAAAAAACAATTTTTTTTCCCTCCCCAAGTCCTCAGTACATAGTTGTATATTTTAGTTGTAAGTCGTTCTAGTTCTATGTGAGCTGCCGCCACAGCATGCCTACTGACAGATGAGTAGTGTAGTTCCATGCCCGGGAACTGAACCCCAGCTGCTGAAGCACAGTGCACCAAACTTTAACCACTAAACCATCAGGGCTGGCTCTGTTACTTTTTTAATGCATGTTTTAGCAGTTGTTCTCTGTTCCTTTCCTCTTTTCTTGCTTTCTTCCCTTGTGTTTTGATGGCTTTCTTGAGCATTATACTTGGGTTCCTTTCTCTTAATTTTTTTTGTGTATTTATTATAGGTTTCTGGTTTGTGACTACCACAAGGTTCATACTCAATCACCTACATAAACAGGAATCTACATTAAGGTGATGGTCTCTTCCAGTTTGACCTCTTGCTAAAAGCTCTCCTCTTTTACTCTCCTCCTCCTACACTTTTTGTTTTTGATAATTAACCTCTTTGTTGTGCATGTGTGTCTGTTAACCTCTTATCATGGAAATAGGTGATTTTAGTACTTTTGTCTTATGCCCTTCCAATTAAGCTTCACAGGTATTTGATCTGCTACCTTTACTGTATATTTGCCATTACCAGTGATTTGTTTTTTTTGTTGTCTTTTTTGATAATTTTCTTATTCCTATTTGTGGTCGTTTCTTTTCCACTTAAATTAAAGTCCATTTAGCATTTGTAAGGCTGGTTTCTTGGTGATAAACTCCTTTAGTTTTTTGCTTGTCTGGAAAATTCTTTCTTTTTCCATTTTGTATGATAACCTTGCCAAGTAGAGTATTCCAGGCTCAGGTTTCCTTTGCATGTAACTTGTTGCCTTTCTCTTCTGGCTTTTAGAATTCTCTCTTTAATGTGTCTTGGTATGGGCCTCTTTGGGTTTATCTTGTTTGGTGCTCGCTTTGCTTCCTGTATCTGGATGTCTGTTTCCTTCCTTAGGTTAGGAAAGTTTTCAGCTATTTCTTCAAATAGATTCTCTTTATCTCTCTCATCTCCTTCTGGGACACCTATAATATGGATGTTAGTGTACTTGATGTTGTCCCAGAGCTCCTTTAGACTGTTCTCGCTCTTTTTAATTCTTTTCTCTTTTATGTGTTGAGCTTAGGTGATTTCCTCTAGTCTTTCGCCCAGCTCACTGATCCGTTCTTCTGTATCCTTTACTCTGCTACTGAGTCCCTCTAGTGAATTTTTCATTTCCATTACTGTATTCTTCATTTCTTTTTCTTTTTTTGGTGAGCAGGATTGGCCCTGAGCTAACATCTATTGCCAATCTTCCTCTATTTTGTATGTGGGAGTCCACCACAGCATGGCTTGATGAGCAGTGTATAGCTCCACACCTGGGATCCAAACCTGTGAACCCCAGGCTGCCGAAGTGCAACACGTGAACTTAACCACTATGCCACCAGGCTGGCCCCTATTCTTTTTTGGTTTTTTTTAAGAGTTTATTTTTTTTCCTTTTTCTCCCCAAAGCCCCCCAGTACATAGTTGTATATTCTTCGTTGTGGGTCCTTCTGGTTGTGGCATGTGGGATGCTGCCTCAGCGTGGTTTGATGAGCAGTGCCATATCCACGCCCAGGATTCGAATCAACAAAACACTGGGCCGCCTGCAGCAGAGCGCGTCAACTTAACCACTCGGCCACGGGGCCAGCCCCCCTATTCTTCATTTCTGATTGGTTCTTTTTTACATTTTCCAATTCTCTGTTGAAGTTCTCACTGAATTCATCCATTCTTCTCCCAAGATCAGTGAGGACCCTTACGACCATTAGTTCGTACGCTTTATCAGGTACTGCTTCTATACTCTATTTGTAATTTCCAGTTAAGTTAAATTTCAAGGTATAATGACACTACCGGCCATGTGACACAACAGAATCACTCAAAGTATATGCAAAGAACTCGGGGGCTAAAAATATGGTGAACCAGATTCTAAAGCATAAAAGATGGTTTTATGTTTTTAAATATCATCTTATCAGAATATAATCAGAGAGTTTATGAGGTTAATTTTTTTAAGGGGCACATAATATAAATTCATGACCATATTTTCAGTTTTGAGAACATAAGGTAACATTATTAGTTTTCTTTATACAGAGATTTCAAGATGTTTTTTAAAATTATAAAGGGCTTGGAAGCTACACAGAGACTACCATCATAGTGTCCCATTTATCCTCCCTTCCTGTTTTATATTTTAGTTTTACTCATAAACCAAATGTACTTACGTTTTCGATCATCACCACATGCAACTTCAGCAAGGTACCGGAAGTAATCTCCCTTCATTTTCAGATAGAAGACCTTACTTTCCGGATTAGTTGCATTGGCTATTAAATATTTATCCAACAATTCCTGAAAGAAATAAGATAAAACAGTAGGCACTAATAAACATCTATTTCATTACAGACAAGAGCTCACAATGACATACACTTGAATCATTAACTACACAGTAACTCTACACTGTACCACCCAGGATTTGAAGCATGGGCTGAGAGCAGGGTTCAGGTGTTTGCCATTAGCTGACTGCTTTGGCTCATAGCAAGTCATAGTTTCTAATGATAAAGCTAGATTACACCAAACACTAATTAGAAAGAGCCTGTCTGTTCACTCATCCATTCATTCATTCATTAAGCATTTCCTGATACTTGCCAGGTGCCAGGCACTGCATTTGACCAGCATGGATATAAGACAACATAAGATAAGGTCCTTGCCCTCAAAGAGCTCACAGTCTAACAACAAAGAGGTAAGAACACCTTAAATAGTACACCAGGCATTAAGAGATATAGGAATAAGGGGCTATGGAAGCATAGAGAGGGAGTATCTGGCTCTGCTGGAGGTGGCCGCTGGTTAGACAGGCTTCCTTGGGGAAGGGATATTTACTTGTCTAGAGGGAATAATAGACATGCAGCAGTTAGAAAACAAGGATGTGCAATCATTTTAGGGAGAGGAAACAAAATGTTTAACGTATCAAGAATGAAGAACAGTATAATCACAGAACCAGTAAATCACCATGGCCCAGAGCAGGGCTACTTGGTGTCCTCCACCGATCAGGGCCCATCCAAAACAAGGAAAGGTAGAGGGATGGAAAGTAAGAGTCTAGAAACTTATACTGATGGTCGTGTCTACTGAACACTTGTATTTAAAAAAATTAGGTTAGTGGGGCTGGCCCGGTGGCCGAGTGGTTAAGTTCGCGCACTCCGCTGCAGGCGGCCCAGTGTTTCGTTGGTTCGAATCCTGGGTGCGAACATGGCACTGCTCATCAAACCACGCTGAGGCAGCATCCCACGTGCCACAACTAGAAGGACCCACAACAAAGAATATACAACTATGTACCGGGGGGCTTTGGGGAGAAAAAGGAAAAAATAAAAAATAAAAAATAAAATAAATAAAAAAATAATTAGGTTAGTATTTAAGTATGTGTTTTACCCCCCATTTCATACAAAGAAACAGACTCTTGATCCAATGAGCTAGTGCTTCTCAAACTGAGGTATTTGTACAAGGTGTGCTCACAGTACAAAAAGTCACAAAAAACGTGCTGGCTCCGTGGCTGAGTAGTTCAAGTTCTGTGCACTCTGCTTTGGCAGCCCTGGGCTTGCGGGTTCAGGTCCCAGGCATGGACCTACTCCACTCAACAGCCGTGCTGTGGAGGCACCCCACATACAAAGTAGAGGGAGAGTGGCACAGATGTTAGCTCAGGGACAATTTTCCTCAAGCAAAACAAAAAGGTCACAAAAGACAAAATGACATCTTTTTGGACTATCCATTTTATTTAATGCTAAGTAATTTTAAAAGATTTTTGAATTAAAAAATATTACAGAGTAGGGGCCAGCCCACTGGCGCAGCGGTTAAGTGCGCACGTTCCATTTCAGCAGCCCGGGATTTGCCAGTTCAGATCCCAGGTGAAGACATGGCACCACTTGTCAAGCCATGCTGTGATAGGCGTCCCACATATAAAGTAGAGGAAGATAGGCATGGATGTTAGCTCACGGCCAGTCTTCCTCAGCAAAAAGAGGAGGATAGGCAGCAGATGTTGGCTCAGGGCTGATCTTCCTCAAAGAAAAAAAAATTAAGAGTAGAAAAAAATTCTCATAGAAATTTTAAGATACTAATACCTACACCTCATAGGTTTGATTTGGGAGTAAAAACAATAAATAGACATAAAAGCATAAAAGAGTGTCACATGTTAAGTACTGAGTAAATATTAGAGATAATTAGCCAGCCAGGTGTTCCCACTCTTCCGCCTACGTGCAAGTTTGAGAACCACCAATACAAGCAAAGTGAAACTAGTGAAAAACTTTAAGCAAGAACAGACATGATTATGTTTGCATTTTGGAAAACCAGCCACAGATATCATCAGTTAATGTTATATAAAAATGCTAACTATGATATAAAATCGGGAAGTTTGGAGAATAACCTAGTAAGACTTTTAAATTCACATCACTATATTATTGAAGAAATAAAAGGTTGCTTACAGGTAAGAAAAAGTTTAGAAAATGCAGCTCTAACTCAAGAACTTCGTTGTTCATCTGATTCAAAATGGCCTAAACAAAATGCAAGGATTATATCTAAAGTTGTTTTAAAGGAAATAACCAGAAAAACATTTAAAATGCTTTAAATCCTTAAATTTAATTTTTTTAAGTGTTTACGTTAAAAAAAAATTTTTAAGTGCCTGAAGCTCAAGGCAAGTTACACTGAATATTATAGTAAAATGAGATAACAAAGCCCCAGCAGTCCACACATTATAAAAGAGCACGTATCAAAACTGTGGCTTAAATCTGCAAAGTTGCTGGGCCAGGAATGCAGGAATAGATGTCACTAAGGGCCACACCCAAACACTAAAAGTAAATGTAAACACCAATGCTGCTTCCACATCACCATTCTCTTAGGTGGAAAAATAACTGAAGGATCAGATTGTAGTAATTTTCCTGCTTAACATGACCAATACAGTTTTAAGTTACTAAAACGAACCCGAGAAACTCTTTCCCAGAATCTTAGAAAATTGTACTATTTTAACTTTCTCCTCTTAGTACCACTTTTATATATATCATGGATGACTTTTAAGTTAAAAACTATTTTTCTATGGAACACCTGAACTTAAGGTTTTCTGGGGGGATGGGGAGGGCACAACAGTGAGACAGCCACACAAAAGTTCACTGGTTTCTAAATCTCAAACTGACTCATAGTCATCACTATCTTTTTTAAAGAAAATTCAGAGTGGATTCTGAGTAGCAGTAGTATCAAACAATGCAAACATAGTCTTTACACTGAGGGAACCACCACCTCTGCCTGCACCCATACAAAGGAACTGTAATGTAATGTCAAATGAACCACCTCTCACTTTTCTTGTCCTCCCAGTGAGTCAGTCAGTTCAGATGAGATCCCACAGAGGAACTCTGAAAAGTGCCATCTCTGTTAAAGACATTATTTACAGTCTCAAAAAAAGCTACCCGGTACATTTAAGACCTAGAACTTTGTGACTAAATGTGGTAGAAGTGTGGTAGCAGAAGCTGAGAAAAGTCTGGCTAGAAGGAGGTGGTGGGGTGAGGAGGGAAATGGGATTCTACACTAACTCCGCCTTAGTCACTCGAGCTGCAGGTGGGCGTGCTCACAAGGACTGTCTTACTGGCACGCTGGCCTTCCAAGGAGTCGGAAAGCTGCTAACTAATGCTACTGCATTAGTAACTACACAGCCACTGAGGAGCTAACTGTAAACTTTTCTTTTCCAAAATTATTAACTTTGATTACTAGTTTGCATACAGCCATTACGTACGATTTACAGTGTTGGCTTTTATAAAGTGACTTGTGCATTACTTCCATCCTGGAGTTTCAGCCAGGTATCATGGTTCTTTGTCAGATGCCACTAGCTCTCTGTGAAGGAAACAACAGGTACAGAATAATTCTGTCTTTCTACATGCTATCAGTAGTAGATGCATATTTTAGCTCAATTAAAAGACAATGGATTTAAGCTATACAGCCTAGGTGCACAATGTCTTGCAAAAAAATTTTACATTATATATATAAAAAACTCAATACAGATCAGACAGAAAAAACCAAAATGACAACTGGCTCCCTGAATAAGAAAATCTTTCCAAATAAGGTCACTGGAGAGAGGAAGGGAATTAACTGAACTATTTATATAGAGTTAAAAGCTCCCCCATTAATTTCTTCTGTACATTATTCTTGTCAATTAAGCAAGAGATCCCCTTTGTAACTCTTTAACCAGCAAATTTTACGATCCTGGGAAGCTTGGAGAGTTAAGACTGGGGCTTCCCTCCAGCACTGACAGTGTTACTTGACTGAGGGGTAGAATGCAATCAGTGCATTCTTTTTTGAGAATCTGAGAGATCTGTGAAGAAGTCAGTGTACTTACCACCTAAAATTATAAGATGAGCTAGTAATTGAGGGCATCCTAGACCAAAGAAACTCAAATATGAGCAAAATCAGAGGAGAGAATAAAGTTATTGTACAGGTCACTTTAGGAGATGCTAAAGGATCTTAGAATAAACTTAATCTCAGAAAAACAGGATGGGAATAATAAAGAGGATTATATCACAAAAGCTGTACAGAACCATGTAACAAATGAAATTGTCAAGAAATAATATTGACGTTAAGTTTAGTATAGTTTAACTATTTTTCCTCAACCACATGTCTTAGAGAAAAGGTGGGAAGAACAGAAGCCCAATGCTAATCCTATCTCTAGGAGTGAATTATTTTTGCATATAATAATTCTACTATCACTTCAACAGCTTTTCCAAAACAATTCATTTGGTTTCAGTGGTAATATTTCATGGCATTCAACAAACTAAAATAGTATTTTTATCAAATTTATTTATAAGTGACTTCTGTTTTACAGACAAAATAAGCTGCTTTTGTCCTTAATTATACAGCTTATTTTTTATATACAAAAGTGATTTATTTAAGAGAGCAGGTAACTGATGAAGAGCCTTAAAATACAAGCAAAATAACCAACAGGAAGTAAAAAATGTTCTAAGGATTTTCAATTTCCTCTCTATCAGCTTCCTGAAATTTACTAATAAAACATTATTAACATATTCAGTCTCTAGGGTACATATACTAGTCACTATCCATTTATTTTTATCAGTTTAATCGGTACATATTACCAAGAAAGATTACACTATTCAAATGTTCAATATGTGCCAAGTCCCATTCTAAGGATTTTATTTGTATTATTTACACATAAAAAAATCCATTTTGACAATTTTACAACGGAATAAAATCACAATGGAGTCAAAAACTTGTCCAAACTCATACAGTTAATTAAACGGAGCCAGAATTTTAAACCAGAGCTAGCATTTCTAAGTATTATCTTATATATACGTAAAAAAAAAAGATTAATATATATCCTAAAATGGAGCATACCTAAGAGAGATAATGGGCTTAAGTTAGACATTTACTTCAATTAGTTAAAAAAAAAAACCCAAAGAATTAATATTATAAAGGGCAATATTATTATCTAACAACTGGAACATTTATCTAATGGTAAGAGCTAACATACCAACTTAAAGTATTATACATAGTACAAAGAACCACTGACATTATATGTAAGAAGAATAAAGCCTCTAGACAATACCTGTCTCTTCATTATATTGGTTACTCAAAGAGACTGAAATCAAAGTAAAACTCAAGACTCAAGAAGGAAGTAATATTTTATCCAGAAAGAAATTATATGCACATAACCACCCCAACTGACGTGGGCTGAGAGGACCTTTCAGCGCCTGTATGTGACAGATTGGAATTACAGGATGAGTCCAAGAGAGAGGAGGATAAGGGACAGAGTAACTTTGGGTTATTTCAGAATGTGTGACTTCAGATTCTTATTTGTCAAACTGACTTTTGTGATTAGCTCTACATCTTGTGGCGAGTCACAGCTTCTCCAATCTGTTTCTGTAACTATACAATAAGAGTATTATGATCTAATGGCCTTTTACTCTCAGAAATTACCAATCTGAGTATACCGGCTGGGGTTAAATCTCATAAAGGATTTGCTGCCTTAACCAAGGGGGGAATGAATCACCTATGATGTGATCTGAGTTGATCATACATCGCACATCATCAATTCATCTATGGAAATATTTTCTACCATTGATAAAATGAATACTTTGAATAGTTAATTGTCCTTTCATTATTTTAAAATATTACTGATTTAGAATGTTAGGACAGAATCCAAGAATGGTAAATCCTGAACCCCTACTCTGGTGCCCAATTTAAAAACTGAACTAAGGAATAAAATAAAAATTTTCAGAGAGATGGAGGCCAATGACCAGTGTGACTGATCCCACAGGCTGTGTGATTTAGCTGACATCACATGACAGACGAGATCAGTCAGAGCTCAGATTAAAGTCTCAAAGCCCATTCAGATCTGACTTCCTTTTTTATGCTCAAGGTTAAAACTCTGCACTTAAACCTATACCAAATTTCAAACCCCTACAAACTTCTAACAATGAAGTGTACCGGAGGAGTAGAGTGACCATATGTCCCAGTTTGCGAGGATAGTTCCAGTTTAAGCCTGCTGTCCCAGTATAATTATTAATGCTATCTCTTTCATTCTTAGAAGTCTCTCACTTTGGAAGATATATAATCATCCTGCAGAGAAGGCTTTAATCATAATTCAGAGTATTATTTCAATACTTAAAAGATAAGGAATTAAACTTCTTGCCCTATCATTTAATGTTCATATAAAAGGTATTAAAACTTTTAGGCACACTCTGAGAACTAAAGGTGATGCAATATATTACTGAGAGAATTCTTTCTTTACGCAAAAGTCACCTATGTGTCAAATGAACACATATTAATTCAGACAACCGGTTGTAAATATTAACCTCGTCAATGCCAAAAAAAGAAATCAAGGCAACTTTACTAATAATACTGAACTTTTACTTTTTTAATACCTGTGCTGCCCCTCCTCTCCTACTCAACTGTCCTTTAAGATAAATTACCCCTTTTATAACTAATATTTTATGCCTCCTTAACTATCCTAAAATGAAATTAGCAGGTAATAATACAGCTACACACAATTTAAAAATATGTATTAATGTCCTAATTAAGATATAATAATAATAGTCTCCCCATTCTGTTCTCTCACAATAATAGTCTCCCCATTCTGTTCTCTCACTGTTTCACTCCTTCAAGCAAATTTTTTTTTTTTTTTTTGGAAAAGTCATTACCTCCTACTGATAGCTCCAATTCAAATTCAAGAGCACAGGAATCTTCCTTCCTTAATTACATCTTCTCTTCACAAACAATAAGACTCTCATTTCCATTAAAATAATAGGCAATACAGGTACATCATATAAAATTAGAAAGTGAAAACAGTTTCTCCCCCTTCCCTGGGTCCTCAGGCATCCAGTTCTTCCCGTCCCTCAAGGCAACCATCATTACTAGTTTCTTGTACATCCTTCCAGATCCTTTCTACACACATTGTTCTACACCTTGCTTTTTCCATGTAACAATCCCTGAGATCATTCCACACCCATATACGTGTAACTGCCTTGTTCTATATCCAACACTGCACAGTACTCCACTGCAGAGGCGTGCTTACTTCAAGTTTCCTCTGAGGAACATTTAGTTGCTTCAAATCTTTGGATATTTCCAATAACGTACCAAATGTACACATGATCCTTAGGATAAATTGTTAAACTGTCCTCCCTGGGGGCAATTTCACTTTACATTCTTGTTAGTAATGTAGGAGCATTCCTGTTTCTCAACATCTTTCTGAACCCAGGGTTATCATCAAAATTGTTTTTATTTCTTTCAATCTAATAAGTGAAAAATATCTTACTATAATTTTGTTTGCAGTTTTCTAACTTGCATATAATAAATGAAGTTGAACATCTGCATGTCCTTTTTTTTTGTTTCTTCTTCTTCTCCTCCCCAAACCCTCCCAGTACAGAGTTGTATATTCTAGTTGTGAATGCCTCTGATTGTGCTATGTGGGATGCCACCTCAGCATGGCAGGACAAGCGGTGCCATATCTGTGCCTGGGATCTGGACTGGTGAAACCCCAGGCCGCCAAAGCAGAGTGCGTGAACTTAACCACTTGGCCATGGGGCCAGCCCTGTCTATGTCCTTTTCTATTAACAGTGTTGGTATCCTTTGCCATTTTCCTAATAAGTTTTTTCCTCACTGATTTGTAGAAACTCTTTATTGTGAATGATATTAGTTCATTTTCCAGATGTATCTCATACCAACTTCATGTACTTAAAGATTCTGTCTGGCAATAAAATTGTATTAATTAATATTTCTCTATTAAATCAGATGTAATATTACCACCACTTCTGACCAATGAGAAACATGAATTCCATTTTAACACAAACAAAATACATGAACAGAAGACTTGTAATTGAAGTACAAGTCTGAATGTGTGTTTAGCGTATTGTTTACCTGGCCATATGAAATACTAACGCATTCTAAATGTTACCTGAATAGCAGTAAATTAGATTAAAATATACACGTGCGCGTGCACACATACCCCTCACTCACTCTTAGGATGGAGTACTTAAGAAATTTATGACTCATCATCTTAAAGTAGATGGGTAGAAACATGACTTTCTGGTTCTGACAATACAGTGAGACTCAGAAGACTTTTCCTTCTTCTAAAAATAATCAAAACGTTAAACAGAATTAGGTAAAATAGAAGAAAAAAATACAGCAGAGCTCCAAAGGAAGGAAGGGAGATATAGAAAGGAAGATGAAACAAAGGCAAAAAGTGAAAGTTTACAACACACAATGACAGTGGTGTTCAGCAGGTAGGGGCCCTAGAAAAACCTTGGTCTACTATTGCTGCAAGTATCAAGAAAGCTATTTTCTAGAGGAAGATGGGCCCAGATGTTAGCTCAGGGCTAATCTTCAAAAAAAAAAAAAAAAAGAAAGAAAGAAAGAAAGAGTGTCTTTCTTTGGGGGCTGGCCCCGTGGCTGAGTGGTTAATTTCGCACGCTCCACTTCAGCAGCCCAGGGTTTCCCTGGTTCGGATCCTGGGAGTGGACATGGCACCGCTCATCAAGCCATGCTGAAGCAGCATCCCACATGACACAACTAGAAAGACCCACAACTAAAAAGATACAACTATGTACTGGGGGGCTTTGGGGAGAAAAAGGAAAAATAAAATCTTTTTTAAAAAAAAAGAAAGCTATTTTCTGGGCTTTTGCGGGGGCCGAGGGGGGAGGCGCGGGATGGGTAGGGGTGAGTGTAGTCTCCCATGAAAAACTAAAACCCAAATCTATGCTCTGTGCAGGCGCTATTCAACTTTTATTTCATACATGATATGTGAATCCACAAGCTAAAAATGTGTGTAAAAATGGGCCAAAGCTTATATGCCCAGCAGAAACAAATCATCAAAACTACTGTGTAAAGACATTTCTACAATCCAAGGGACACACAAGTTCCCTAGAAAAAGCTACATTTTTGTTAAAAATAACAAAACTAATTCAAGGGACAGATCCATCACAATGAGGGATCAGCAAACCAACAGGATGGTTAGCATCCAAGAACTTAAAAAATAAAACTGTGTAACAAAACATAAAATATGTTGAAAATGATTAGAGAATCTTTTCAAGATATATATTTTAATATTTATGGATTAAATAGATGATGCCCAGGACTGGCTTCAAATTAATGGTGTGTGTGTCTGGTAGGGATATAAATAAAACAAAATTCATAATTGCTGAGGCTGGGTGATGAGTACATAGGGGATTTTATTGTAACATTCTCTTTATTTTTGTGTAAGTTTGAAATTTTTCTTGATTAAAATAACCAGAGATTTTTTTAAAAAAAGGGAGGAGGCAGACAGAAGCCAGGGGAAAGAATAGGACACAAAGAATTAAGAAAAGACAGCTTGAAGTTGGAAAGAGAGGGGGAAGACTTCAAAAAAAAAAAAAAAAAAAAGAAAAAAAAAGAGAGAGAAAAATATGCAACAGGAATTCCCAGAGGAAGAGAATAAAAAGAATGAGGAAGAGATGTTATCAAGAGATAACAGCTGAGACTCTCCCAGTAATATCATAAAGATAATAATCTTCAGAGTGGAGAGGCACACTAAATCTCAAGCTAGATAAAATAAAAATAAATTCATACCTAGACCATCATGGTAAAATTGGAGAATGCCAAAGACAACAAAATTCTTAAAAGCAACCAGAGAAATGACATGTTACCTATAAAGGAAGAAACAACAATATGACTGACAGTTAATTTTTCATCAGAAAACAACCAAGTATCTTCGAAATACTGAGAAAAACAACTGTCAGCTAGAATTTCATAACCAATTAAAAGTACTATACAAAAGCAGGTGCAAAATAAAGACATGGAAAGACAAAGACAGAAGGTCCTAATCAGATCTTTACTGAAAGAACCTTTTTGGAGTGGTCAGGAAGAAGTAATGGAATAAAAGAGAAGTCATTAATTAGAATAATTACAGAAACTAAAACACTGAGTAACTGAAAAATTCCTGGTCATGACTGTGAAGAGTTTCCACTCTCCCAAAACTGTAAAAATGCAGAATTTTTACAAGATGCCGAGTAACAATACATGTTTGCAGAGGATAGTATTTCAGATTATTTAGAACAAAAGTTCCTTCATATTAAGTATGTGCAAAGGATTGAGTTGGCTATTAAAGGAAATGTGTTTCCCAAACTCTTTTAGAAGACTGTTTAAATTTTTAAAGATAGTTACATTTTTTTTTTAATCCAACAAATGTTTTCCTTTAAGAGTACACTTTCTAAAATCTGACAATGATGATAATCTGTTACCAGGAAGAAATGTTTAATTAAAATAATCTAGGATCTCAAATATTTCAATAGCCCACTATCCATTTTAAGGTAACTGACAAGATGTGGGTTCATTTGAGATATTTACTTACAGGCATGACTTTAACCAAGAACTACATGCTAATGACTCACAAATCTGCCCCTTAGCTAGTTGGGCAAACAACTTTTACAGCTTTGTACCTTAGTTTCATCTTTAGAATGGAATTAATGACAATCCCTACTTCACAACGTTGTTGTGAAGATTAAATGAATTAATATAGGGGCTGGCCCAGTGGCGCAGCAGTCAAGTTTGCATGTTCCGCTTTGGTGGCCCAGGGTTCGCCGGTTCAGATCCTGGGTGTGGACATGGCACCACTTGGCAAGCCATGCTGCAGCAGGCGTCCCACATATAAAGTAGAGGAAGATGGGTACGGATGTTAGTTCAGGGCCAGTCTTCCTCAGCAAAAAGAGGAGGATTGGCAGCAGATGTTAGCTCAGGGCTAATCGTCCTCAGAGAAAAAAAAAAAAAGAGTTAACATAGCTTACTTAAGAATATGTTAAGAATACGGCTTGGTATATAAACCTCAACCACCATGTACCACCACACAAATCCTTCCCTTAACCATAAGATCAAGTGCTCCCATATGTATGTGTAGGTGTGAGTGTGTGTACACGTGTATATATAGACATTTGGATGGGCCGTTGTGACTTTAAGCTTTACTCACTTAAAAAATACTAAATTTGCCTTCCTAACACAATCTACTGTTGATTCTCCTCCCCTACACAATTATCTGTCTTAAGAAAAGCAATCAGTTGCCCTAGTTAGAAACCTGGGTGTCATCCTAATGCTTCTTTGGCCTCTCTCCCCTGTTGTCTCACATTTAGTCCCCCAAGCCTCTGGACTGAACATCTCCCTGCTCTTAACTATAAACCACTGAAGGAGAAGACTTTATCTTGTCTAAATTTGATATACATTCATTTGTATAGCAAATTAGTAAGAATGCAAAACTTGACTACAATCTGACAGTATACAACAAATATACCTTAAAAATAAGGATGAGTCAATCATAAAAAAACAGCGAGAGGCATGGAAACAGAAAAGAGACAGACACCAAAGGAAAAGAATTCAATATTTAGTCTAGGGGAGTGTGAATCACAATCAACCCTCTGAGAAATCTTTGCCCTACTGTGGAGATTATGGCCGGTAAACATTTCAGCAGCCATTCAATTTCTCTTGTCAGGACGCCACATTTACTAAGCAACTTCCTGATTATGACTTGATTCCTATGTGAGTCTGTCTGTCTGCTGAATGAGAACACACTGGTCACGCCAACACAAGTATTTCAATCTTTGTGCTAATTATTCCTCACTATAAACGAATAAACTAATCTGCCTGGTTTTATATACCAGTCACATGAACTTGATGATGACAGATCTAGCCCTGAAAGATGGCTCCACCCTGGAGTGTTTGAGTCCACGAGACCTAAGGCCATACTATAAACTATAGTAAACTCACAGAGGTAATGCAACCCCTCCTACCACCTACCCCTACTCCCGACTTCTCTGTAGCATTACATGGCTGAGTATACTTAGACATTTTGAAATATGACTGCTAGACCTTAACATGCCCTAAACAGAAATAAATTTATTTCCAAGCCTGTTTCTATATTTATATTCCTTACTTCTACTTATTATTCCACAATCCTCCCACCTCCTAGCCACCCAGCCCCATCAGCACTACCTTTGACTTTTCACTCTCCACTTCCCATCCTACCCTCAGCTGTCAAGCCCTATTGATTTCACCTCTGTAACAGTATTTTGAGCCATCTTCTCAGTCTCATTCCTATTTCTATTACCCTAGTTAATCATATCATATCATTTCACCTCAACTAATCCAATTACCTAACAATCTACCAGGTTTTAGGATTCTTCTTTCTCTAATCCATTTTATATCCTGCTGCCAGATTAACCTTAAATTCCATTCTGGACATGTTAATCCCCTGCTCAAAAATCCCAATGGCCTGTTAAATAAACTTAAAACCGAACACTCACAGTCCTCCAGGATCAGGTGCTAACCTAAAGCTTCCAACTAATGTAAATGGTAAACAGATACGGATCCCCTGGCCATAACAGCCACAGGGGGAAGCTGGGGGAGAAATCCTTTTTCTGCAGTGTGCCATTCAAATACAGTTATTCTCTGTGTGCCATAACACAAAAGGAGTTGGAAAGCACTGTCCTTTAACTGACTGACATTCAACCTTATTTCTATTATTACCATTCCTGCACTAGCAGGAGCGCATGGAACAACAATGAGGTGCCTCCCAAATACTTGAAAGTGGCACTCTGAGAAGCAAAACATACAGCCATTCATCACGTGAGATGCTGGGAACTGGGGGTAAAGTGAAAAAGCAACCCTGATAGTATCTCCAGCACTATTAAGAGAAGAGGCTTGTACTTGAGTCCACGAATGCTGTCTTCCAACAGTGAGGTACCAATACTGAGGCTGGACACAGTAGTACTGGAGTAACCAGTCATTAAGATCATTCAACTAGGGGGCCAGCCCGGTGGCACAGTGGTTAAGTTTGCATGTTCCGCTTCTTGGCGGCCCGGGGTTTGCCGGTTCAGATCCCGGGCGCAGACATGGCACTACTTGGTGAAAGCCATGCTGTGGTAGGCGTCCCACGTATGAAGCAGAGGAAGATGGGCACGGATGTTAGCTCAGGGCCAGTTTTCCTCAGCAAAAAGAGGAGGACCGGCAGTGGTTAGCTCAGGGTTAAACTTCCTCAAAAAAAAAAAAAAAAAAAAAAATCACCCAACTACTGTCTCTTGTTAATTTCTTTTCTCAAAGATTAGTCCTGAGCTAACATTGCCAATCCTCCTTTTCGCTGAGGAAGACTAGCCCTGAGCTAACATCCGTGCCCATCTTCCTCTACTTTATATGTGGGACGCCTGCCACAGCATAGCTTGCCACGCAGTGCCATGTCCGCACCCGGGAACCTAACCAGCAAACCCCGCACCACCGAAGCAAAATGCGCACACTTAACCACTGTGCCACCAGGCCAGCCCCTATCTCTTGTTAATTTCTGTGCTCACCAAGGAATCTTCTAATGCTAATTTGGTTCCTCATGTAAATTTGCCTGCAAGCAACAAACATGGTTAGACCATGCCTCTCTGACAAATTTCTAATTCTTGCAGTTTCCAAGTATGCCAACAAATTAGATTCGGAGCCCATAAGGCCAAGGAGACAAACCCTGGACCATGAGAGTACACTATTGCTTTACTCATCTGGCACCTCTGCCAAACAAATAATTCTTCTTTACCTTGATTTGGGGTGTGGGGAGAGAATCCCTGAAAGTATTAATGGGCCTTCATATCTCCAACTTCTATTTATTAAAATTCATACAATTCTGGAGCATTCATGAATGCAAATATACCTTCCTGGGTGAAAGGGTTAATATCAGTATTTCTGTACACTAAATATCACTTTGCATAAAAAGTTTTCAAACTTTTGAGATACAATTCTAAAAGGAACAAAAGACCTAAAAACCTAACCCTGGCTGGAATATTTCTCAAATTAATAAATCAAAATTAATATGAATTAATGTGTCATGATGAATTGTCATCACGGTCAGACAATATGGATTCCTCAGACCCAAAGGGGTATGTGCCACTGTAGTTATACTGAAATTAAAAATAAGCCTGAGTAGTACACGCAAACAAGTGGCTAAAACCCAGAAGATAAACAAGTAGAGGGAAGGGGAGGAAAGACATGAAGGAAGAGAATCCAAAGCTCTCAATAAAAAGAGAAAAAGTTTTATCTATGTGAACCCTGGTGGTCTAGCGGTTAACATCTGGCGCTCTCACCACCTCAGTCTGGGTTCCTTTCTAGGTCAGGTAACCACACCACCCGCCTATTGGTTGTCATACTGTGGCACTGCATGTTGCTGTGATGCCGAAAGCTATGCCAGCAGTTATTTCCAATTCTAGTAAGGTCACCCATGGTGGACACTTTTCAGCAGAGCTTCCAGACTAAGGCAGACTAGGAAGAAAGACCTGGCCACCGACTTCCCAAAAAAACTGGCCATGAAAACCCTGTGAAAAGCAATGTAGCATTGTTTAATACAGGGCAGGAAAGTGAGAGGATGATGCAAAAAGACTGGCAAGGCCTCTGCTCTGATGTACACAGGGTCACTAGGAGTCGGAATCAACTTGACAGCACTAACATCCTAAATGCTTTCTCCTGGTCCATAAGATCTCTAGCCACCACCAATCCATGACCCAGAAAAAATGATCACCAATGACAGTAGTATTGCTATCAATATCTGCTATAGCACAATGGTGTTTTTTTAGGGGCTGGGATGGCCCTTTTTTGAGCATAGTGCAACTCCTCTCCTCCCTAAACAGCACTAAAACCCAAAAACGATAAAAATGCTCTTGTATAGGAATGTTCATCTTGTCTTCCAACTCAGCTACAGAGGTGTTATGACTGCAGTGGCTGAAGACACATAGACAGAGTTTTAGACTCTGACAAATAATGCGGAGCGTGTGACTGTAACAGACCAATATTACAGAAAATCATGGTCTTTGTCCCCTCACTTCACTCACAGCAGCTGAGCCAATTCCAGATATTACGAAAAACAAATGTAATGCCAGTCCTTCATCTTGACCTGTCTGCTACATCCTCACATTTTAAGCAGCTGAATACTGAGTGGCCATAACGTCACAGCAGTATCAGAATGCTATTCCTTCTGCTCAAAGATTTCCAACTCTCTGGTCAAGAGATACAACTTTGGAAGGACAGTTTTAACACATCCACTGGTTAACACTAATATTACTTTCCAAATCTGTCAATCTGCATCAAAAACAATTACACATACACAACCACAACTTACCAACATTTACAGATCAGCATTACCAAAAGAACCAAGGCAAATACCACCAATGCCTATACTTGCTTCCCCTTAGAGAACTGCAATTTACCAGTATCCAGAAACTACTTTAGCCACTAATTTGTGAAGGAAAAGACAAATGAGAATGAGAAAATAAGATTTTCCTTAAAAGGAAAAAACCCGAAACAAACAGAACAGTAAGTCAAATCTTAGTTTGGTTATAAGTAATCCAACTAGAGAGACATCCTGATAACCTAATAGAAAAGATGTTCCAGTAATTAAAAATAGATCAAAACTGTCTTGCTGGCTTAGTATATAGGTCAAGTTTTGCTATATCCTAGGAAAACTACTAAAAACAGATAATAGCTTATACTAGCAAAGACACCAGTGTACCTTCATATGAGCTTTCTCTTTTCTAAGTCTATGACAAAATGAATCAAGCCATTTCTACATTATAGAAATTATGTAATTACTTGCAAACTAATTTTTCCATCTATGGCTAACCTATGGCACATATATTTACCTCTGCAGATATTTTATACACAACCATCTAGTCTACCGGCTCTGTTACGGGGCACAAAGAGAAGAAGAGGGTCAACAGCAACTTAAGAGGCTACAAGAAGAAAATTATCCTGCATTTGCAACTAAACTTATAAGGGTTACTGATTATACTCAGCTGAACTACTGGTTACAGCACAAAAAATAACCTTGAAAAATAAAGTAGTGCTTAATAGTATATAAAACAAAAAATAAAGATGAAGTCCTTATTCTTACATGTTCTCACAGGTCACCAATACTGATCTGAATTGGGTGCAACTTATTTTGGGGACAGTCACAAGAGGAACTCAGAACACTGGTAAACTCCAGACAATACAGAATTGAGTTCCATTACTAGAATTAGTGACAAAGAAAATACTACATTAATAAAATGGCATATTCTTACACAGAGAAAAGAATTACAGCAAAGGTAAGAAAGCACACAATATAGGAGAGAACCACCGGTAGTTCCAAACGGCTGGAGTACAGACAGAAGGAAGAGAGAGAAAGGAGGCTCAAGAGAAAGGCTGGAAGGTCTCAATCAAGTCTTGTTAAGGAACTTGGACTCCATCTAATATAATGGGTGCAAAATTTTAAAAAGCTATAGGGTAGTTATTTCCTCCCCCAAGTCTTTTTAAGCAATACTAGTACATAGTAAAAGAGATAAAGAGAGCCACTCTAGTTGAAGAGCATGGATGTATAAAGTCCTGATTCTCCCCTACCTCCACACAAGAGAGAATCCAGAGAAGAGAGAAAATCTCCTAAGAATGAGGTCTGTAAAGGAAGGCTTCACAATGAAAGGCAGAAGGAACAGAAGGAGCACTATTCTAGAAAAGTCAAATTTGAGTTCACAGCTAACTGGCTGTGTAACTAAGTAAATCAATATGCCCCGGTTTTCTCAGAGGTAAATACCTGTCTCATTCACTCATAATTACACATAGTGCAAGGAAAACAGACCTGAAAGTACTAATAAGCTATAATTTGTAATTAACCATGGAATGAGTGCAGTGGCACCTAAACTGCATCTTGCAGGATAGGTGTGATTTCAACATATAGAAATGGGAGAGGGAAGGCTTTACAAGCAAGAATAGCAGTGAGTAGACGGATGGAAACAAAATATGGAGTGCTTTGGAGAAACAATGTGGCTGGAGCACAAAGAATGGAGTAATCACCAGTTTTCCTTAAGCGAACTTTTACACCAAACCACTTCTCTCTCATTTTTTCCATAAGTTGAGAATTTCAGATCAAAGATATATGAAGTAATATTTCAACAAACGGGGCCAGGACAACTGTATAGTCACATATAAAGAATGAAGGTTGGACCCCTTCCTCACACCATATGCAAAAATTAACTCGAAATGGGCCAAAAACTTAAATCTACGAGCTAAGATGCTAAAACTCTTAGATGAAAGCATAGGCGTAAATCTTCATGATCTTGGATTAGGTAATGGTTTCTTTTTTTCTTTGTGAGGAAGACTTGCCCTGAGCTAACATTCGATGCCAATCTTCCTCTTTTCTTTTTGGCTTGAGGAAGATTAGCCCTGAGCTAACATCTGGGCCAATCTTCCTCTACTTTGTATGTGGGATGCCTCCAAAACATGGCTGATGAGTGATGTGGGTCTGCACCCGGGACCTGAACCCACGAACCAAGGCTGCTGAAGCAGAGGGTGTGAACTTTAACTACTCATTGGGGTGGCCCTGGCAATAGTTTCTTAAATATTACAACCAAAGCACAAGCAACCTAAGAAAAAAATAATTGACTTCATCAAAATTAACAACTTTGTGTTTCAAAGGACACTGTCAAGAAAGTAAAAGACAACCTACAGAATGGGATAAAATATTTGTAAATCATACATCTGACTAAAGGTTTAGTATCCAGAATATATAACCATTATAATTTAATAATAAAAAGATAACCTGACTAAAAAATGAGCAACGGATTTGATTCAACAATTCTCCAGATATACAAATGACCAATAAGCACATGAAAATACATTCAACATCCATTAATCTGAGAAATGCAAATCAAAAGCACCGTGAGATACCACTTCATACCCAGTAGGATTGCTGGTGAGGATGTAGAGACATGAAAACTTTAATATTCTGCTGGTGGAAATTTAAAATGGTGCAGCCACTGTGGAACAGCCTGGTGGTTTGGTGGCTCCTCAAATGGTAAAACAGAGTTACTGTATGACCCAAGTACACACTCAAGAGAAAGGAAAACATGTCCATACAAAACCATGTACACGAATGCTCATAGCAGTATTATTTGTAACAGCCAAAAGGTGGAAACAACTCAACTGTCCACTGATGAATAACTGGATAAAAAAAAAATCTGGTATACCCATACAATGGAATCTTATTCAGGCATAAATGGACATGAAATCTGATACAACGTACAATGTGAATAAACCTTGAAAACGTTATGCTAGTGAAATAAGCCAGACAGAAAAGGACAACTATTGTATGATTCCACTTACATGAGGTACCTAGAGTAGTTAAATTCAGAGACAGAAAGCAGAATGGTGGTTGCAGGGGTTGGGGGTAAGGGGAAACTGGGATTTACTATTTAACGGGTACAGAGTTTCAGTTTTACATGATGATTCTAGATGGATGGTGGTGATGGTTACACAACAATATGAATGTACTTAATAGCACTTAACTACACAATTACAAATGGTAAATTTTATGTTGTGTTTATTTCACCACAATACAAAAATTGTTTTATTAAAAAAAAAGAAGAAAAAAGAAATGAAGTACTGATACATGGTAGAACATGGATGAACTTTGAAAATATTATGCTAAATGCAAGAAGCCAGAAAAAAAAGGGCCATATATTGTATGATTCCATTTATATGAAATGTCCAGAATAGGCAAATCTATAGATATAGAAAAGTAGATTAGTAGTTGTCAGGGGTGGGGGGTAAGGGAAGATGAGGAATGACTGTTAAAGTGTACAATGTTTCTTTTTGTGGTGAGGAAAACGTTCCTGGATTAGATGGCAGTGGTGCTGCCCAACTTTGTGACTATACTGAAAACCAGTGAATCGTGTACTTTAAAAAGGTGAATTTTATGGTATTTGAATTATGTTTAATTCAAAAATAGGGGCCAGCCCCACGGCCGAGTAGTTAAGTTCGTGTGCTCTGCTTCAGCGGCCCAGGGTTTCGCCAGTTTGGATCCTGGGCGCGGACATGGCACCACTCATCGGGCCATGCTGAGGCGGCGTCCCACATGCCATAACCAGAGGCACTCACAACTAGAATATACAACCATGTACTAGGGGGCTTTGGGGAGAAGAAGAAGAAGGAAAAAAAATAAAGACAACCTATAAAAAATAAACATGAACTAACAATCCTAGTCATTAAATAAAGACAATGAAAAACAAGATAGAAAGCTCCTCTAATATGGATAGTACATGCAACTAAGTCAAACTATTTTATAAGCATTTCTTGGAAACTTTAGCAGTATGAGACCATTAAGTTTCTTTAGAGGAAGAAGAGAAAATAAGAAATTATCTGTATAGCCCTCATTATTATGACTTTAAAATATATGTAAAACATTAACTAAAAGTTGTAGTGTGTCATCTTTATTTTAGAAAATGTTTTCAAACAGAACAAAAATAGCACATGAGACATGATGATCAGAGAATATTTGTTAAATGAAAACCAGTTCAGGACTTTCATAGATTAATTTGTGACCTCCATCGATCCCTTTAATCCCATTTTCCCCATAAACTCTAATCGTAAATTTTACTACTACAGGAAAGACTACCTCATGGAAAACTATTTGAGAATCTATACTAAGTCTTAATAGGTCCTTCTAAGGTTCAACAGATTTGGGGGCTGGATATGCTGCTTTGATACTCTGATAGAAAATTAAAAGGAAACTAGTTCTATCAACAGCTGAAGTAAGCTTTATTAACATCTGTCAGGCCATTTAGATTAAAAGCAGAAATTTTCAGAAATCCGTGTTGGACAAAGATGAATCACAAAGCATTTTTTGATCTGTATAAAGATGATCACCTATATCTTTTTCTTCGCAAAGATGTACAGCTGGTCATAAACAGTAAAATAGAGGTATAGCCTTCACTTCCACCTGCTGAGTTATCAAACTGCACCAGGTTACTCTGTACTCTGTTTAATAGGGTAGTAATTAAAGACTGAAGAGCCTAACAAGAAATAAAATAATACAAAAATGCTGTTTTCCTGATACAGGCTTGTCTCTGTGCAAAACAAATCAACTGCAAAGTTGGATGAACAATAAAAGAAATTTGCTGAACAAACACACGTTGCCATTTATATATTTTCTTTAATCTTAAACTTAGCCATTGAGTCTGCCCAATGCATCCTCCTCTACCTCCTTCCCTAATCTACTAGTTGTTACTCTCTTAATCCTTTCTCTAATCAGATGGTTCTTAAGCTTTTCCCTACCCTCAATATTTTGGCAGGTGTAGGAAAGGGGAGGAGGAAATAAAAATTTCCAGGGGACCATCAGTTTAATAAAGACTTCTATTTCAATTTGTTCAAGAACATAAAGTCACTTCAATATATACCATTTCACATTTCAAAAGTTAGTCCTCGGATATTTAAACATTATATAAAAATTTAAAAACTATATTAATGGGACAGTCAGTCTTTCCAAATTCCTTTAAGTTACTGACATCACCAAGAACCAAACACCTGGTCTCTGCAACCAGTCCCCAAATAATCTATTTTCAGATCAAAGGATGCGTAAACCCTTACTGTAATCTTTCTAACCTCTTCATTAGTTCATCAGAATTCTGAGAGCAACAAAAGCATTGAAGGTACCTGGAAATAGTACCAGGCAGAAAGATCAGAACACCTAATAAATATGTTTAACTGCATGACTCTAATACTACAGTTTTTAAAAGAGCAAAACTTTTCTGAGCCATGTTCACGTAATGTCTGTTTGGTAAAATAAGTAAAACAAGGGGGAAAATGAGAGTACTGACTCTAGATGAGTAACATCAGTACGAGTTACTTGGGCAGCAAAAAGTCTGATCTGAAAATCAGTATTATGATTTTAAAGCATTTTTACGTATTTTCCCACAGTCACCCTGACATTTACAAACAGCAATCTAAGACTGTCCTTTAAGAAAGCATTTACATTAAATTAACAGAAGTCTTTATAGGCATGGTCTGGCCACCTGTACCATCGTCTCTCCATTTCTCTAAGTAAAGCCTGCAGCAAACATACAGGAGAAAGAATGGTCAAAGTCAAAGTTAATAAACTACGGATATTTATACAATACATATTTAGTACCATACTATGCCAAATCCAACAGGAGCAAAAGGTCCAGATGACAGAGATCATGGAACACTGCTCATGTGGACAGAAAAAACATAACTGGATAGTCAAGATCTGTGTGAAAGACAAGTTTCATTGAAATGCTTCAACTAATGCTGGCTAACAGCTCACCTGACCTCCTGTCTCCAAAAGCTGTAGAACTTCCAGCCCTAAATGCAACCAGCTTCATAAGACCATTATTTACATATTCCATTCATGCCCACTCTGCTTTTGGGTTGGGTATTGGGGAATGAAGAGAGAGATTATATTAACCTTACATTACTCTTCTCAATACAAGGAAGCAGAAGCCATTCCAACAAACCAGTTCTTTAGTTACTCAGGAATTAACAGGGACTCTCTATTACCCAATATCTAAAATCAACTCTTTTCTTTTCTTTATTATCAAGTCTGTGATTTTTCTGGTCTCCACACTTACATTCCTAGAATAATTTGTAGGGTAAAGGGGCAGGGCAATGAGAAGGGAGGGGAAGGCTTTACAAATTTCATTATCACCACACAATGACAACTACTCAGAAAACTGCTCAATCACTCACCACAGTGATGAATATTAGCAAGTCTCAAAGCAGAATTCCCCTAGAGCAGCAGTTTTCAAAGTGTGGTCTGGGGACCTCTAGGGGCTCCCCACACACTTTTTCAGGTGGGTAGGTGGCATAAGTCAAACCATTTTCATAATACTAAGATGCTATTTGCTTGTTCATTGTCATTCTCTCATGAGTGGAGTTTTTCAGAAGCTCCAGGAGATGTAACACTGCAACAGACTGAATGTAAAGCAATGCCACTATTCTCAGGCAATTTTCTTTCAAGTTATTTATTTATTTTATTTTATTGTTTTGAAGATGATTAGCCCTGAGCTAACTGCTGCCAATCCTCCTTTTTGCTGAGGAAGACTGGCCCTGAGCTAACATCCATGCCCATCTTCCCCTACTTTACACGTGGGACACCTACCACAGCATGGCTTGCCAAGCAGAGCCATGTCCGCACCCGGCATCTGAACCAGCGAACCCCGGGCCGCCGAGAAGCTGAACATGTGCACTTAACTGCTGCGCCACTAGGCCGGCCCCAAAAGTTATTTATTTTTTTAAAAAATCTTATTATTCCATTTATATGAGGTATCTAGAATAGTCAAATTCAGCGACAGAAAGTAGAATGATGGTTGCCGGGAGGGGAGAATGGGGAGTTAAGTGTTTAATGCGTACAGAGTTTCAGTTGGGGAAGATGAAAAACTTCTGGAGATGCCTGGTGATGGCTGCACAACAATGTGAATGTACTTAATGTGGCAGTACTATACACTTAAAATGGTAAATTTTACATTATGTATACTTTACCACAATAAAAAAAAATCACATTATGTTAACTTCTAATGGGTTTATTATTCTAAGCGAATTAGTAATTATTCTAAATGAATTACAGAATTCTCAGTTTTAATTCCTAATAATGTAATTATCTACAGGTATAATCTACACAAACAAAAGTATGGGTTCCATGATACTTTTAAGTGTGCAAAGGGGTCCTGAGACCAAGAAGTTTGAGATCGGCTACACTAGAGTATGGTCAATATATAATGCCTCCACTGCACCCTGTAACTCCATCACTCTAATTAGTACTCAACCAAATAAAAACAAAAGCTATGGTGCAAAGTCTATCAGTCCTATGTCCTAGATGGATATCAATACCTTTCTGTACATTTTCATGTCTTGAGGTCAATAAGACACAGTTTCACTATTTTTCTTGCTATAGGTATTAAAGGCATCCAACCACAGCAATGAAGACTATCATACCCCTATCCACGGCAATCAACAATTACAGTGACCACCCAGATCCTACCATTAACCTTTTGCCATACTTGCTTTATCACATATCCATCCATTACTATCAGGTTTTATGTAAACTAAAGACATCAGTACATGCGAATCACTAACTAGAATTTTCTTTCTTTAGAATCAAAATTTACATACAATGAAATGCACCAATGTTAGGTGCACATTTGCTGAGTTTTGACAAATGCATATTAACTGTGTAACTCAAACCCATCAACACAAAGAACATTATAATCACCTCGGAAAGTTCCCTCCTGTCTCTTCCCAATCTCTGCCTCCATTCCCACAGAGGCCACTATTCCTCTGATTTTTCACCCCTCGACTACTTGTGCTTGTTCTAGAATTTCATATAAATGGAATCACACTATGTACTTTCTCGTGCCAAGTTTCCTTCACTTAGCATGTTTCTGAAATTCATTTGTATTGCAATGTGTATGAGCAGCTCATTCACTCATTGCCAAGCAGTATTCCATTATGAATACACCAGTTTACCCGCTGTCCTATTAAGAGACCATCTCCAGTTTTCAGCTCTTAGAATAAAGCTGCCATGTGCATTCTTGTACAGGTCTTTTTCTAGACCTATATTTTCATTCCTCTTGTGTAAGTATCTAGGAGTGGAATTTCTGGAGGAAAAAACAACCTTTTAATTATGGAAAATTTCAAGCATACATAAGAGGAGAGAACAGTATAATGAATTCCCATTAAAGCCAGCTCCAACTATAGTAATTCATAGATGCTCTCCTTTCATCTGTAAACCCACCCATTATTTTAAAGTCCTAAATATTATTATCATCATTTTGTCTTTAAATACTTCAATACACAAACATTTCCAGATCTGGTCAAATTACTTATCATGAAATATTCAAGAAAACACCAACACTGATTTAACCTATGAATTAAGAGTAATTAAAGTAGCAATGGAAAAAGTATAATTTTTCTTCTCTTCACATATTTTAAATGCTGCCTCTCTACCACCTCTCCTTGATATCTAGAAAGTCAATGGTACAAAGATACTTTCCATTGTTACTCTGAAAGAATTGGTGCCAAATACAAAAACTGGTAATGATAAATATCATAAAGGAATATCAATATGATCAATCAGATTTCTCAACTGTCAAGCACCCTGAATTAACTATGCTACGCTATTATTTTATAAGTCAAACTGTATATGAGACCAAAAGAAAAAAAAAGTTTGGTCACTAGCCCTTTGTGAGAACAAAGGTAGTCTTCATTATATCCAATACTGAATAAAGAGGTAAAATTCCAACCCTGCCAGTCACTAGATTTTCGTTATCCTCAAAAACCTGGCTGTGCCAGAGAGGGTAAGGGAAATGGCCATTCTCAACCACCGCAGATGACAGCACTAAAGCATAAGATCTTTTCAGAGGGCTATCTGGAAAAAAAAGAAAAAAAGCTTTTCCTTTGATTTGGAAATTTTACTTCCAAGAACTTAACCTAAACAATTCTAGCATAAAGCCTGCAACAAAGATGTTCTTCCCAGTGTTGTTTATAATGGAGACAAACAGTTTACAACCTAAATGTTCAATGGGGCATTAGTATAATTTTGCAACATCCAAATTAATACACACTACAGGGTTACAAGTCTGGAACCACATATGCCAAAGCATTAATGGCAGTGATGAAGGAGAGGGGAATATTTGCTGTTCATCGATTTGAACTGCCTCTTCCAAACAGATTTCACTATAATTTCAGTTGGATCTTTATTCTCTGTGTGAAGTTTTTGAAAGAGCAAACCTCAGGCTTTGGAGGCAACCATGAGGTACAACTTGGAGTAAGTTCCAGAAACATGAACTGTAGAGGTAAACAGCATACACTAGATGACAAAGAAAACAGTGACAAGGAAAAAAAATGACTAAAGTCTAGAAAAAGGGTTCAGACAAGATGTCAACATATTAATAAGAACCCAAAGAACAGGCATGATACAATTCAGTGCAACTTAATACTGTGTTTTATTTATGATCTAACCCAGAGTTTCTCAACCTTGGCATTACTGACATTTCGGGCTGGATAATTCTTTGTTGTACGGGATTATCTATGCATTATATGACGCTTAGCAGCATTCAGGCCTCTACTTCCCACATTAGTAGCATCCCCCTCCACCCCATGTCTTGACAAACAAAACTATCTCCAGAAGTGGCCAAATGTCCAGGGGGTAAATTCACCCTGGTTGAGAACCACAGATCTGACCTTACACTTATATGCCTGTATGTATAATATTCCATTCCATTTCACTCTTCAAGAAAACAACTCTTGGCTTCAAGGAGCTCACAATCTAAAGGCGAAAAATCCAAAAGCCAGAGTTTTTAAATTTTATTGCAATATCCTATATAAGGAGGGCTTCAGAATTATAGACTTTGGGAGTTTTGTCCACCACAAGCTATCTTCCTTCCCTCCTAGCTTACAAACATAATGTCTCATATTTATTAAACCGTACAAATTCCTCATAACAGAGATTCACACTGTGATCTTCAGTCAGCTACCATGTATTTAAAGATGACTGTGTTTCACTTAATTTCATCAGGAGCCAGATCACTCAGGTTCAAATCCTTGCTCTACTACTCACTAGCTTTGTGATACTGACCAAGTTACTTAACTTCCTTATGTCTCAGTTCTCTCCACTTTAAAACAGAAATAATACTATCGAGATAACTTATGGGAACAAGGTGAGTATATAAAATGCTTAAAATGCTTAGTACATAGTAAATGCCCAATAAATGTAGGTTATCAGCTATTATTTTAACTACAAGCCTATAAAGGTAGGCATCATCATCACCAACTTATAAATAAACAGATGCTGAGAGATTAAGAAACTTGCCTGTGGTCACAAAACTATAAGATTATGGAGTAATGATTCAAAAACAGTCTGTCTTGATTCCAGAGCCCGTAATTTTTCTGTTTTGTCAATAAAATTACATTAAGATTCATTAACTATCAAGAACAACATATCAGTCTTACTTCAAAATAATAACCAGCACCAGACACATTTTCATTTAGAGATTAATTTAGAACACTTAACTAAATTGAAGTGTATTACTGAATTAAGGTTACAGAGCTTTAGCACACCAACACAGACAACTTTAAGTTTCTATATACTACTTTAAACGATTCTTATTTGAAAAATCAGAACGTAGACCTTAGCTCCTAAAACTGTTTATACATTGTATGGAAGCAGCCTGTTGATATTAGTCTACTAGAAGACCATCAACACCAAAGGATGACATGGGGTTGTTTGAGACAGAGGTTATCAGGTATACATTCTCTAATCGTCTGGCTCTTACTCCAAGGTCATTGACTTTGTTCATAGATTTTGCTCCCAAGGCCCGGAATGGCTTCATGAACCCCTCTGAATTCTTCCATTTGCCATTACCACACATCCAAGTTCTTAATGACTCCCAAACACCTTCACATGCTATCTGACCACTGCCTAGCTATCATACAACGTGTTAATCTTTTTCACTTAAACTTTGCTACTCCCAACACTCCTTACTAGGATCACCAATGACTTCTGCATTACCTCTTCCTGAAGCCATTTCACTAAAGTTGTTAGTCCTTCAACATTTCATATACTGTTAACAACACGTTCTTCAACTTGGTCTGTAAAAATCACTCATTTTAGAGTTCAGAAGTCAGAGTGGAGGCAGAATGGCTAAGACCATATAACCTGATAGTTCCAAACAATTAGAACTGGAAGAGACCTAGAAATCTTAGCTCAACCCTCTGGTTTCACAAATCACACTGAGGGACAGAGATGACCTGGTGAAATCTTCTCTAACTTTTCTTAGATCCTCTGCAGAGTTGGGTCTTGGCCATTTGGGCGCTCAATCTCTTTTGCTCTTTAGAGCACTCATTTGGATTCTAACATTCTTTCCTGCCTCACAGTTTAGTAACTTCTTTCAATAAAGTGATTATCAAAAAGGTTGAAAGTTGTCCACTATGTTCATTTTGAGTAAAGAGTAAATAATTCCACCCCCAACCTACTCTATGAAAAGGAAAAGCTGAGAATCTGCTATTTAGGACAAAAATTGTGCCTGTTCTCCGTTACTCTTTTACTGATCTTCTGTAACACGTCAGTTCTACCTACGTCCTCCACACCAGATTCTCCTTTCTGTGCTCCAAAGGAACAAAAGAAGAGAAAACTTCATGTTGGCACTCATCGTTCAGAAACTTTAGGTTTCACTCTTCTTTCCTCATTATTTTGATAGACTCCTTATTAAACTACTAATTTATCAATTTTGAGACTTGTTCACAAGTCTATCACTTCCTCGGCTATCAGTTCAGTTTACAAACTGGTAATTATCAGCACTCAAACCACGAGCTTTAGATGCTGTCACATGCATACCATTCAAAATCTTCAATGTCTCCGCACTGTCAACCAAATGAGGAAAATTCCCTCTGACATTCTCTTATAAATTACAGCTCCCACCTTCTTTTCCAAGCTTTTCTCTAGCAAGAGCTCTACACATACTCTGCTCCAGTCACAGAAATTTTCTTTCCTGAAAAAGGCCCATCCTGCATATTCCTTCTGCCTGGAATATTGATCACACCCCCCCGCCCCATAAGCCATTCTTTGTAAAGCCTTTCCCTGGGATTCTGTTTCCTTTGAACTGCATAGCATTTTGCTCATAACCATCCTTTGAGAATTATATATTACTCACATTTGTGTATTTCTAATATGCACTCACAAATTATTGGATGACAAAATCTATGGTTCTCAGCTTTGTTCTTCCCCATACTGCTTAGCACAGCACCTTGCACATACTAAGCTCTCAAACAGTTGCCAACTTGAAGATGGGTGTGCCCAGCTTTTTTTTAATAGGTTGGCCATTAAGTCACAATTAGTTTCTCAAAGCATTTTAATAATTTTTTTTTTTGAGGAAGATTAGCCCTGAGCTAACTGCTGCCAATCCTCCTCTCCTCTTTTTGCTGAGGAGGACTGGCCCTGAGCTAACATCTGTGCCCATCTTCCTCTACTTTATACGTGGGACACCCACCACAGCATGGCTCTGACAAGCGGTGCCATGTCTGCACCTGAGATCTGAACCAGTGAACCCCGGGCTGCCAAAGTAGAACGTGTGCACTTAACTGCTGCGCCACCAGGACGGCCCCTTATAAATACATTTTTATGCCTTGGCGTCTCAGATTAATCAAGTTAAACTCTTCTATTTCACTTGGTATAAAAAAATTAACCTAATTTCAGGCGTTCTCTCCTATTGAAATGATCTGTATATGAAAGGTCTACCCCAACATACCTGCTCTCTCTTTCAGGTCATTTATTAACTAAGCAAAACAAACTCTCCTCCACTTACGCCATCATAAAAACTAAAATTTATAAGAGCTACAAAATAAAACAAATATTCCTTTGGCTCAGAGTTCACTTGCTAGAAAACAGGAGCAATTTTATGATAATTCTGAATTGCTGCAGGGTAACTAATAAACTGTAAAATAACTGAACATAAAGAGACTGAAACATGCTGTGAGAGCCCCCAAAATTAATACATACATAGAAAAGCTTCTTGTTAACATATGGAATTCTCATCAGTCTTTCCCTGATGTTGTCAATAACCATTACCATATGCTACTGAAGGCTACTATTACTTTCCAGTTGGCAAATTTCTTGAATACAAGCAATTCAGTTCAAAAAGCTTTGGTAAGTGCCTCCTCTAAGCCAGGCAGGGAGCGGAAGCTAAAAAGATGTAGATGAATATAACACAAAGTCCCGCCTTCATAAGGCAAACAATCTCAACAGGGTTTTCTCCACTTAGGACACATACTCTGCGCTGCTTTCTTTGCCCCTTTACCAGCTGTCTCCAGCAGCCATGATTTTGTTCAGGTCACCTGTTATTTGTCTTGGAAAAATAGGTTAAAGAAGTTTTTAAAAAATTTCCCGCCCCATGAATCTGACGGGGCAAGGAAGAGGCTGCTGGGAGGAAAAGCAGCATTTCCCCCACTATTCCCACTTGAAAAAAAATCACCAATCCAGTATGCTTGTCTTTCAAAGCCCCCCTAAATTACGACAAGGAACATGTTAAAAATCAGCAGGCCTCTTGTAAAAGTGGCACTTAAAAAAGGCGACTGCATCAGATAGCTCATATTTTACTGGAAGAAACCACTCTTTGTAGTATTAGAACACTTAGAAACACTCCAGGAGATAATGCTGGTGCTTAAATTTTAAAAACTTCTCTTACTGACCAAAGGATCCACGCAATGACAAAGCTAAAAATGTTCTGTCTCACTAACGAGGGTGAATCACAGCCACCACCTACTCCACCCAACAGCCGCCCTCGTAACACTGGACAGTTCAAAACCTGGAGAGGCTCTCCTCGCCTGCTACACGTTAGAAACGAATTCAACTCAGCGCACGAGCGGCCGAGCACAGCACAGCTGTGCGAGAGCAAGCAAACGTTACTAAATGCTGAAATTTACCAGGACATGTTGTTCTTTAGACTCAGCTGCGCCTTTTTCACCTTTACCGAACTCTCCCCCCGTTACTACTGGGGAAAAAGCTCAACAGATAACTCTTACTTGCAAAACGAAGTCTCTGTTCTGATTTTCGCGGTAAATTTCCATTACTAAGTTCTGGAGGAAAACCTACTCCATGTATTGTCTCCGGGGAAAAGGTGCCTGCCTGCACGTTCTTCAACCGAAGCCTATGAACTGATCACAGAACATTTCAAGGGTTCCCAGATCTCCTCGGTGAGCCCAAACACGATTTTCAGTCTTGCACAAACCTACGAGGATGTTTCAAAGTTCTCTCGTGCGGTAGCAACCCAGCATCTGGGAAAAGATCCACTCACCCCTGGACAAGCGGCTTCTTACGTCTCAAGAACTGAACTAACACCTCAAAGAAGCCAAGGCGGACCTCCCTGGACCCTCGACGTCGGCAGACCATCAGGCCAGCCCCGGCGCCCGGGAAATTCTGCACGACAGCCTCACACAAAAGGGCCTCGGCGCCGCCGCCGCCCGCTCTCCCACCGCCCGGCCCCGCGGACTCACCAGGACCGTGGTGCAGATGGACCTCAGCTCGGACTCCACTTTCTCCCGATAGTCCTTAATCAGCTGCAACTTCTTGTCCGAGGTGTCGGTCTTCTGCTCGATGCTCGAGATGACCCTCCAGGCGGACCGGCGGCCCCCGACCACGTTCTTGTAGGCCACCGAGAGCAGGTTGCGCTCCTCGTTAGACAGCTCGGCGCCCTGCTCCGTCACGGCCTTCATGCAGGTGGCCATGTCGTCGTAGCGCTCGGCCTGCTCGGCCAGCTTCGCCTTCTGGATCAGCTCCGTCTTCTCCATGGGGACGGACGCGAGAGGACAGCGAGGGCGAGCACCGACCCGGATCGGAGGAGGCGTGAGGAGGGCCTGCGGGCGGCGCGCGGGGGCGCGGACACAGGGGCGGGGGCGGCGCCGTCAGACAATGCCCGCCGCCCGCCCGCCCGCCCGCCGCCTCTTTTGTCTGTCCCCGCACGAGCGGCCCAGTTGAATTTCCCTCCCCCGCCCACGCTCCCGCCCGGCGCCCAGGAGGCCGAGGGGCACCCGCGGAGGCGGCCGCGGAGGGCGCGAGAGCGCGGGGAGGAGGAAGAGCCGCTCCCGCGCCCGCCCGGCCCAAGATGGAAGCGGCCGTTGGCCCGCACCTTCCCGCCGGAGCCGTCCCTGAGGAGAGAGGCGTGGAGGCCGGCCACTCCCGCGGGCTGGCCCCCAGCCCAGCCCTCAGGCCTGGCCAGGCCCTCAGAGGGCCGGAGGCGACCCTGGCGCTCACCTTCACGTCTCCGCGGCCGCGGCGCGAATCCCACCACTTTGATCCGCTTTTGGCTTTAGCGGAGGACCCTCCCGTCTCAGCCTACCCCGGAGCCAAGGGGCGGGCCGCCGAGCGGCTGCCCTCACTCCCACGGCCCAATGGTGCGCCGAGCTGCCTCCGAGAGTCCCGCCTCCCGCCACGATGCTGGCCAATGGGAGCTGAGCGCGCGGAAGGGGGCGAAGAGGGCGGGGCGGGAGGGGAAGCGGAGGCTAGGAGGGTGGGTCGGCTCGGACAAGTTCGGTAGGCCGGCAGGCTGCGGCTTCGGCCACGGGGTTTCCTCCAATTAGATCCAGGGTAAAAGGACGTCACTGTTGCCATGGCGATGCTGTTACCAACTCCCCTCATCCTCCCGCCACCCCCGGCACTTGTGGGTGCGGCACGGGAGCGGGAGGCTCGCACCACCACTCCCGCGGTGGCCGCGTCTCCTGCTGCAGCACCGCTGCAGATGGTGCATTGCATCTTATGGGCCAATGCAGCTCCGGCTCTAGTCGGCCTAGTGAGGCCGGGCCTGGGACACAATCGGCTGTTTTGTTGCTCAAGCGCCTTTCTTTCCTCCACTTTCCTGTTCGTGACAAAGGTTTGGAGCTCAGTACCTTGAATCCAGCCTGTAATGACGTTCCGACTGTGGCTGCGAATTAGAAATAATGTCATCCCCATTAAGGAGGAATTAGTTCCTGGAGAAAGTGGCTTAAGTATGGCTTTTACATGGCAAATTCGGGTTTTCAGAAGGGCACCTAAAACCTGAAATTCCCTTGTAAAATTCCCAAGAAAGTCCGGGCATGGCTCTCTGGCAATGCCAGGTATTAAGATTTTCTTTAAAATGAGAAACGACGTTAGGGACAATTTGGTGATAAAACGCCTGTTAACCCCCACCCCTTACCCCGGCAACTGTTTTTATATTTCTTTCCAGCCTTTCCAGGTTACATCCATGCATCTAAATACATATTTTTTCATATCATTGTCGTATGTGTAAACGCTTTTTATTTTCTGGTATTATTTTTGAGAGGACACTTGAAAAGCTAAACTTCTTTCCCTAGATGTTGACTTCTAACTTTCTCCTCCTCGTGAATAAACACCCCTCTGAGGTTAGGAAGATGGTCCCAGATATCTTTTGTTCAGGTCATCTATAGACTTTCCTTTCTCCTTAAACTAGGCACTCCCCTCCTGCCACTCCCTCCTCTCCTGGCACTTCCCCAGTGCCCCACGCCAAATAAGGTGGCTGTCCTGGGTGTCTGGAAAGTGGCCTTTGTGCCATCTTAAGATGAAAATTGCCATCTGGGCTCACGCTGCCGTGATTCCAGGTTTAGCACGTCCAAGGGGGAATGGATCATTGAAAGCCAAAGAATGTCACAGCAGAGAAAGAATTTCAGATTCTAAGTGGAGACTGGAGCAGATCTGGAGAATCTCTAGAATGGAAGAGTGCAGACAGATGGCAGGAGAAGGTGTGGGCTTTCCAGAAATCTCAATTCCCTCCCTGCTGCCCCTCCCTGTCCTGACTTGTAAAGGTTGTTCTGTGCTTTGACAGACAGGAGAGGCCTGGGTTGGGAAGGGCCTGTCTCTTGATGCAGAAATGCCTTACTATGTTCCAGCGTTCTAATGGAGGGCCCTGCTGTTATTTCTGGAATCCCTGGGGCCGGGCTGCAGACACACGAGTGTTTATGGCCATGTGGGCTGGGGTGGGGCCGGACACCAAGAAATCCCAATGGAAAGAATTTGCGTGTGGAAGGTCAGATAAAATGCTTTCTGTATGACAAAACTTCAAGCTTACTGAAATTAGATACAGCCCAGGCAAGGGGAGAAACCAGTGGAGGTGTCTGGGGACTGGGTACCCTTGAGGGGAGTTGTCCGGGGACCTGACCTCTGTGGTAAGGAGAGAGGGAAGGGGCAAGCACACTAACTCTTTGTCCGAAAGTCTGGGTTGTATTGCCATCTCCCCGGGTGACCTTGGGCAAGTTTTTGCTGCTGTCTGTAACTCAGTCTCTAAAATTTCTGCTTTCATTAAATCATCAAATATTTATTGAGCACCAACTCATATAGTTAGGATCATCTGGAATCGTGGGTAAGAACTGCTTCGAAACCATGGCACACTATGAAATCGTAAAGTATTTTATGAGGGACCAGAGGGATACGTGCATATCTAAAGACCTCTGCACCTGAAAGAACTCAGGCTGGAGAAAATTAAAGCTCTGAGATCTTGAAGTCCCTGGACACGTAAAGAACTGACATTTATTGAGTGATTACATGTGTCAAACACTATTTTAAGTCTTGCAAGTATTAACTCAATCTGCTTAATGCTATGAGGTAAGTACTGTTATGATCAGTATTTCCATTTCACAGATAAGAACACTGAGGAACAGAAAGGTTAGGTATCATGCGTAGGGTCACAGAGCTCATGAGTGGCAGAGCCTGGATATGGACGCATGCACGGCCTCTGGGTGCTGAAGCCCATCCTTGTTAGCGCTATGCCAGATCTTTGCTCTGTGCTGTAAGGCCTCTAGGAAAGATGAGCCTGGTCCCTGGCCTCGGAGTTCCTTCCTAGTAAACACGAAACATGTTAAACATCCACATCCGGCGAGCTGAGAAGAACTCTAGGGAACAGACAGCTGACAAAGAAAGTATTGAGAACTTATTACTTTATTTGTTTGATGTTCTTGTTATTTTTTCTAAATTACTTGGTGCGAAGAAGCTGTTGGAGCAAGAGGGAGCGCACTGAACTTGCAGCCAGAAGATCCTAAATCCCAGCCCTGCTATTTATTTGTGGTTTGACCTTGGACACTGTGATCTCTCTGGATCTCAGTTTCCTAACCTGTAAAAATAATCCCTGCCTCAAAGGGTTGTTGTGGAGCTGTCACATAGGAAAATGCTAGGCTTATAGCGAGTGTTCAGTAAATGTTGGTTTTTTTCCTTATTTCCCTCTGCTTAGGAGCAGGGTGCAGGGGGAGGGAGGGAGATGCTGGAACTGCTGCAAGGAGCCTCAGAGCCTTGTAAAACCTTAGTGAAGGCTTATCTCTTGAATCACTCTTGTAATTAGTGGAGTTAATGGTCTGGAGAACGGCTACATTCAGTGTACATTTCAGAACAGATGAGTCCTCCTGGTTGAGTTTACCCTCATAAATTGTTTCAGTGGTTTATTTGCCCAGAGCAGTGGGTCTTTGGAGAGGAACTTCTTCCTCTCCTGCCATATGGCAAATATTGACTGACTTGTAAACATTTGAATGGGACTTTTCACCACAAATATCCATATAATCATTATCAATACTTGGGTTTAGTAGGTAGTTGAAGAGTTGCCCCCACTATCCACTCCCCTGGGAGGTGCTAAGTGAGATACGTTGGAGAGCCAGGACAGGAGGGGGAAATCAAGGGAGCCTGGTCAGGGTAGTCCTCCTACACATCCCCTGGCTCAGGGCCAGGGGCAGGCCTATAGCCTTCAGCCTCTCTTCAGGCCGCAGCGGGCAACGTTGATTCATGCCATCAGCAGGCATCCCTCTGTCCCCTTAGGGTGCCCATTTCTGGCATCTCTGGGACACCCCTTGGCCACACATAATTTTCCAGTTCTCACTGTGTGCGCTCAGGAAAAAATATAATCAAATCATTCTATCATGAAAAAAAACTAGAACGTTTCTAAGCAATATTTCTTCTGCCATGATTTGCATTTTAAGAGGAAAGAAAGCTCTTGCATCTGAAGAATAAAACTTCCTTGGTAAATCTTAGGCAATCTGAACCATCTTTTGGTCAGCGAGCCTCTTGGGGAAGGGCTCCAGCATTCTGGCATTTCTCCAGCATTTCCTATATGCCAGGCAACAGAGTATTTTTTAGAATGCTTGATTGCTTTTGTAATGATGATAGAGATGATGATAATGTTAATAAAAAATGTAATGGCAGTCATTATACAGAAAAATGAAAGAATATGTAAATATACAGGGAGCATTAAAAGAACCTGAAAGCCTGCCTCTGAGAGGTGACCACTGTTAGCATTTTAGTGGTCCTTCTGGATATATCTCTTTCCATTTGGACATATGTATGTGGTTTTACATGCATGAGATTGCATTCTTTGTTCAGAGTGATGGTTGATTTCGTGTGTCAGCTTAGCTGGGCCACAGGATGCCCAGGTATTTGATCAAACATTATTCTGGGCGTTTCTGTGAGGGTGTTTTGGGGAGAGATTAATATTTAAATAGGTGGACTTTGAGTAAGCAGATTGCCCTCCATAATGTGGGTGGGCCACAGCCAATCAGTTGAAGGACTGAAAGAACGAAAAGACTGGTGTCCGCAGGGCAAGAGAGAGTTCCCCAACAGATGGACTTTGGACTTCACCTGCAACAGCAGCTGTTCCTGCATCTATGACAGACAAACCTTCAGACTCGAAAGGAAGCATTGGTTCTCCTGGCTCTCCAGCCTGTAGGCACCCCCTGCAAATTTTGGACTTGCTAATTCCATTATAATAAATCTCTTTATATATACACACATGCACACACACACACACATATATACCTCCTATTCGGTTTCTCTGGAGAACCTTGACTAATGTTTTCATTCAACAAATGATATGATATCTTTTAATAGCTTTAAGTGGGTGTCCATGACATATCAGTCTCTTCTCTCTCCCCTGCCAGACCGTGAACTTCCTGAGGGTCAGGGTTTCTCTTTTTTGATCTTGTATCCCTAGTGCCCTCTCAACAAAGTTTAGGTATGATGATCCCCACTGTACAGTTGAATAAACTGAAGCTCAGGGAGGTTAAAGTACTTATCTAAACTGTTAAGCTATAGAATTAAGATGCAAACACAGGTCTGTCTGATTTCAATCTTCTTCTACTACAATAAACAGGACTCTGCTGCCTGCAATGGAAGATGGAAGCTCCAGTGTTTCCTGGCCTGGGAGCAGTGTTCAGTTATTTGAGGTTGGTGGGTGGCTAAGTATACATCTGCTGGTGAATCAGCCGCTGATTTTATTTTCATATGGACGTCTCTGTTCTTACTCTCAATGTATCTGCAGGGAGAGAGTACCTCCTCATCCCTTGTCTGTTCCCTTTAATTAATTATGTCTCTCCTCCTCTCCCAGCTCCCCTATTAGGCTGTGACCTTTCAGTGGGCAGAGTTTCATCTGCTGTCCGTGCCCCTGGTGACTCTGACTGGCTAATAGAAGGCATTCAGTGAGGGTTTGTTTTGAGAGCAAATCCAGGCCATCAAGAGGGACATTTCCAATACCAGCAATTGTTTACATTGCATGCTTAGTTTGTGCTCAACCACACACGAAATCACTAGAATTGTAGTAAATTCACAAAGCAAAGAAGGCAAAGCCGAGCTATATGATCCAGACGTGTTCCATAACCGCGGGACAGCATCTGCTCTGAAGAGCACACTGAGAACCTTGAGGTCAGCACAGAAGGTCCCTGAGCACTCAGAAACACGCCCTAAAGTTCCCGCACTGCTGTTCATACACAGTATGCTCAAAGGAGCGCTCCCAACCCCTAACTCAGGCTCAATTTCCCGTTAGCTCATTCAACAAGCTATTTGAGGGTCTACAGAGTGCCAGACACTGACCTAGCGGCTGGGATTACAAAAATGACTAAGACACAGTCTGTGCCTACAAGGAGCCTGATGGAAAGTGGGGCACCAAACCCAGAGTTCAGGGAAGAGCTGGAAACTTCTCCCTTTCTTTTCAATTCTCAGATGCTCAGCTCACTGATTTCCAAAGCCACAGCAGTCTAGGAGCAGCTGTTAGGAGGAAGGAGTAGAATTGTTCGTGGGAGTCTCTCTGAAATCCACTCCACCTTCTCAGCAGGTGATTCAGAGTGGAAGAAGAGCTGTGATTTGGGGTCAGCCCAGGCATGTCCCCATGGGCTGACCTTGGATCTGGCCTATTTCTAACGTCTATGCAAGGCAATCAGTTGACAGGTAGAGACAACAAACCTACAAAAAGCTAATGAAGAAGCCCAAGAGGTTACCATCATTTAGTGGCTCTGTCTCAGGCAAGGCTTAGGCACATAGTGATGAGCCTTAATCATCTCAAAATGCATTCATTATCGTTCATTATGTTGTTGAAGAAGTCAGTCATACACTATACACAGATATATATACACACTGCATATATATACATATATGTATTTTTTAATGGTCAGAGTGCTGGGATTTTTTTTTTTAAGTTTTGGTACATAAAGCAAGAAATCTTCAACCATCTCCCAAATTATGACTCATCAGCAGACAATTCAGGATGGTTGAATGGATGAATGAACACAGAGCAGTCAGAGAACAATGCACACAGGAATTGATTGTGTGGCCCTCACAATAGGTGCTATGGGAGTTGAGCCAAAGGAGACATGAGTGTGGGCTGGAGCAACCGCAGAAGATGTCAGGCGTCAGAAAGCTACGGAGAAAAAGGGGTCGCCAGAGCAGAAGGGGAGAGCCACCAAGATGACGATGGTCTGCGCTTCCATCCTTTCCTCTGCCCCAGTGGAAGCCTCCAGAAGGGCAGGAAGGCCACAGTTTCTCCTTCTTGTGCGTGAGTCAGCTTTGGACAGGGCTGAACCCTGAGAAAGTGGCTCTGGACAACATACTGGAATGCAGACCACCCGAGGAGAGCTAGCATCCTTGGTCCAGAGGCGGAATCTCTTCTGCCTGTTCACCTCCTTCTGCCATAACCAGCTCAGCTGCACACGGAGCTTCACAAGTGCCCGCCACGCTGAGAAGACTGGTTCCATCAACCTCCTGGCCCTTCAGCAGGGACGATCCTGTAAAAAACGCATGTCTCACCTTTGCATTACTTTCCCGCTTAAAACTCTTCAGCTTCATTTAGCTGGAGCTCACCATATTGGTTGGACCCAGAAGCCAGATAACCTGTGTTCAAATCCTGGCTCCACTACTCACTAGATATGTGATCCTGGGCAGGTTACCTAACTACTCTGTGCCTCCGTCACCCCACTCATAAAATGGAGATGATGATGATAATAATACCTACCTCATAGCGTTGTTTTGAGTATTCCGTGAGTTAATATTGGTAAAGTGCTCTGCACAGTGCTATTTATGTGTTTGCTAGATAAATAGAATCAACTCAAAATCCTTAAGGTGACTCACAGCCCCTCAGTGGTCTCACCCCAACTCGTCTCCTGTCCTGTCTCTTGGGTCTCCTTTCCTTCTCTTGTGCTTTGGCCCCTCCTGGGCTTTGCTCCTGCTGTCCCCTCTTTCCACACATTTTCACCTGGTTAACTTCTCATCTCCTGAGTTCCAACAGAAATGACACTTCCTCTTGGGGCTGTCCTTGGGCTCCTCTCCCCGCCCAGCTAGGTGAGCTCCCCTTGTCCTGTGCTCCCCAGCAGGAAGCTTGCGACATCACTTCTCCTGGGTCTGCTACGCCACCAGGCTGAAGGCACCAGGAAGGCAGGCTTGTCTTCGTGATTTGCTTGGGTAGTCCCAGTGCCTAACAGAAGACTTGGAGGATACATTGGGTGCCGAGAAATGGACAACTGAATGAACAAATTAATGGTGGATGGAAAGAGAGATCATGGGCAAGCGCACAGTGACCACAGGACAGGGTAAAATGAGGCTGCTGCTCAGGAAGGCTTCAGGCTCTGGCCGGGGTCCAGCCCCCAGCTGGAGGCACCCGTGACTCTAGCTGGGAGGGACTGGAAGCTCTAGGCAGTCCCTGATGGCCTTCCTTCCCCTCAGTCCACTCCAGCTCTGTAAACAAACTCCCAACTCCACCAGAAGGCCTGGCAATTAAGAGAACCCAATGAAGCAATATTTGCAGAGGAAAGAACCCTTTGGAATATGAATAACCTCCTGATTTATTTGGACAATTTCTCTTCTGGATTTAAAGCCAGGATAAGACCAGGTAAGAAATCTGGAGGCGTCATACATCTCAACAAAATACGTTCCAGCAAAAGCCGCCTCTGGAAGAAAGGAGAGGGTGCTACCCCGCTCAGCTATTAATATGCCATTAAGTGCCTGTTAATTAATGTTAATGAGCAAACGATCCCCAGCCACTCTCCTTGTCCCTGGTTCTGAAACTCAGAGAGGCGGCCAGCCAGTCTGATGAATCCAGCGCCACTTGGAAGGATAATACGGCGGGAAAATTGCTGAAACGTTTCCAAATGTTTCAGCTGCTACAGCTGTCGCACAAGCTTCCTGAAATAAAGGGGAAAAGGCAGCAGCAACTTGTCGCTTCTTGAGCCAATGGATTTAGAACATGAGACCAAATAAAAGAGATTTTAAAAAACCCCAAACATACAGGAAGTTGGTGGAATGAGAACTTTTAGCTCACCAGGCCTTGGATCTTTCAGGGAAAGTCGTAGGGGTGCACAGGCAGCCCCTGAAGGGCTGGAGATTGGCGCGGGGGGGGGGGGGGGGGGGAGCTGATGCTGGAGCTCAGCTTGGTCGTGAGGAGGAGGAGAAGGCTGCGTTTTGGCAGCCCCTACACTCTCACAGTCTGGCCAGCCCAAATGAGATCATTGCTGCACCCCTAGGGTCCTCAGAGCCTCCATGAAAAAAGTACGTTGAGCCACGTTAGCTAGCAGGTGCTCAGAAGGTGAGCATGTTTCCTTCCCCTTCATGAAGACCTAGGACCCAGCCTGGTCAAGGTTAATTACTACATCAGAGTCCTTAGTTGCAAGTAGCAGAAACTGACTCTAATTGACCTAAATATAAGACCATTATGTCTTACCAATTGCAAAGAGGCCTGGTGAACCAGGCCCCTAAAACAGGCGGGCACTGCGTAAGATGTGCAGCCAGAACCACAGCCGAAATCATGCTGAAGACCTTCCCACAAAGATCCCTGGTGCTTCTGCCACTGGACCCCAGACATCGGTCCCTACTGCACTGACTCCATGGCACCAGACACTAGACCCTGGACCCTGGACCCTGCATTGACTCCATCCCCTTTGAAATCTGAGGCAGTCTTGCTGCTGCCCCCTAGAAGAAATTCTCCATAATCTCTGCTTCTTTGGGTCACTCACTCTAGATTCAAAATCCTGGCTGGGGTGTCTGGTCAAGCCTGAGTCATGTGCCACATCTCACTACAAGACAAGCTGGAGACGTACAGACCTGGAATATACACCTTCTGGAGAGGAAGGTGGGCTCTGCCTCCTCCTAAGACTCATGAAGTGGGGAATTCCTCAAACAAAGAAAGGGGCTTTAAGATGCTGGGCCGCCCCAAAATAGCCCGTGTCCCCTGTAATTATACTTGGGCTTCCAGTTTGCATGGTGGAGAAAACCGAAAGCCAAGGGGCACACATTGGAGCCTGGAGAAAGCCTTAGCCTGGATCTCAGTTTTCTTTTTTCTGGAAAAGAGGGATGGCTTTGCTACCATTGACACCTCTAGCTGGAAGGCTTGTCCCCACTCAAACTTGACCTCCTCCCAGATTCACAAAGGTCTCTCTCTTGTCAAAAATGCTACTCCACCTCTAGATTGCATCATCCTTTTCAGAAATGAATTACTTCATTTATGTATGTCATATAAAGCTTCCCCAGGATGGAGACAAGAATCTTATTCATTAAAGAGTTAACAAACATTTATTGAGTGTCTGCTAGGCCTTGGGGAGACCGAGGGGACAAAGACAGGGCCTGTGCCTTAGAGAAGAAGGCCATATCTGGTGCCAGGTGTGTGGAGGTGGGAAGGCTTCCCAGAGGAGGTGACCTGGTTTAAATGGGTCTTAAAGATTAAGATTTTCTTAGCCGTTGAAGGGAAGAGAAGAACTGCACTCCAGAGAGAGGGAACAGCATAGACAGAGGCGAGGAATCATGAGAAAGTGTGGTGTGTTTGGGTAACAGACAGGGTAGGACATGGTGCGTGTGTGGCCCATGCAAGGAGGTGGGAGATAAGGGTGCTAATGAAGATTGGGACCATATTCTGAGGGGCCTTGAATGTCTTTCTGAGGAACGGGTGTTGTATCCTGAGAGCATTAGGAATCATCAGTTCCTCCTTATTATTTTTAATATTAAAATAATATAATTATGTATATAATTATTAATAATATTGGTTATTGTTTTTATTTTTTTATTGTGGTAAAACATATATAACATAAAATTTACCATTTTAACCATTTTTAAGTGTACAGTTTGGTGGCACTAAGTATATTTCCATTGTCATGCACCAGTGGCCACCATCCATCTCCAGAACATTGCAATCTTCTGAAACTGAAGCCCTGTGCCCATTAAACAGCAACTCCCCGTCCCCGCCTCCCACCCAGCTCTGGCAACCACCATGTACTTTCTGTCTCTATCATCGGACACTTTTAAGCAAGAGAATAACCTGATGGGATTTTCTTGAAGAATCCCTCTGCCTATGATATGAAGGATGGGTTAGAAGACTTGAGGTAGGGAGTGGTTGCAGAAAACTCCAGAAGAGGATGAATCAAGGTGATGGCCATGGTGGTGGATGGGAGGGGAAGGGGTGAGACCCCCTTCAGAGGTATTGATTAGATGTAGCAGTTGAGAGCCATCCAAGATTCCTCCAAGGTGTCTTTTTATATTTTATTTTCTCTATATTGACCCTCACACCCCTCCTTGTGTGAGGAAGACAGATTTATGAGCCTACAAAGTTGATTTTTAAATAATCCTCTGATCCTATCAGCTCACAAATATGTCAAAATTACAGCCATATAGTTGGCAAAGTACATTCCCGTGTTATTACTGTAGGATGTGCAAGATGACTTTGGGACAGATTTGATCATGGGACCCTTTGATCAATTTTATAAAGGAGAAGTAATTTACAAGAGTAGTTTATGGTCATTAAATGTACAATGGAAATTCAGAACAATTTCTGTGCTAGGAAAAGTTATCTGAAGTTTGTGTTCAAAAGATAGCCGCCTACAGATAGGGTCTGCAGGAGATCTCGGAAGACCTGGATTCCAGCCCAGTTCTGCCATTCACCAGCCGCGTGGCCCTGGGCAGCTTACTTAACCTCTCTGCATCTCTGCGTCCTCTTTAGTAAAGTGGCTGTTGTGAGGATTAAACGAGCTGATTTGCATAAATGACGAGAACAGTGTCTGGCCCGCAGTAAGTGCTCAGTTCCTGCCGGCCATTGTTGTGCTCATGAGGATGAGGATCATCATCGTCACCTAGAAGGACTCATTCAGCACTGAAACCCTGTGCTTGTTCTTGGAGGGGGATGGAATTGTCCATTCCTTGTCGTTCTGAAGAGGGAAGGGGTCACCCTCTCTCTGAGGGGTCTCCCTCCCTCCCTGTAGACTCAGCCTCAGCTTTTCTGCAGCATGACGTTTCTGCCCGTCTCCGTCTCCTCCTCCTCCTTTCCATTCTAAGCTTGCTCTGGTCCCCGATCACCCTGCCCAAGTCTTCCTTAGCAGCGGAGATGTTTCCTTTCCTGCCCACCTGATGCCCGAATCTCCTGCGGGGTCTGGGAGCGCAGGAGGTGGGGAAGTTGGGCCCTCCGCTGGCTCCTCTCTCTTGGACCACAGCCAGCTCCCTCTCCAGCTCTGCTGCCCGCTCTCCCTCAGAGCCCACACACCAGCCTCTCTCTCTGCCTTCCTTGCCCCTTGGAGCTCTCCTCAGGTGTCCTTTTGAAAGGAGTGTTCTGGGCACAAGATCTTGTCTAGAGCCTGGGATGATGGGGCTTTCCCTGTGGGCTGCCAGGCTGCAGGGACCCGAAGGACACCCTGAGCTCTGCATGGGCTGATGGTGTGTGAGTAGGTGCAGGGCAGCATCCGGGACAAACTATGGACCAGTGTGGACTCTACTGATTGAGAAGAGACTGGCAGGTGCTACAGTGAATGGGCCCCAGGTTGGAGGTAGGTTGGAAACTCACAGAAAAAAGGAAATGGCTTGAGCCTTGACTGTTCCCACAGCGCTAGGCTCTCCTGGCTGAGGGAGAACTCATGCATTCTTCTTCACGGTGTTTAGGCTGTGTAGTTTTAAATCATTTGTTTTGTAGGCAAAATGCACAGGTTGGATGTGTACCGAATTGACTGATTGATTAGAGAAGCACATATTTGTTGATGGACAAAGCTTTAAGGTGCTTTTAAAAAATTGCTCAAAGGAGCTGGCCCCATGGCCGAGTGGTTAAGTTTGCGCGCTCTGCTTCAGGAGCCCAGGGTTTTGCCAGTTTGAATCCTGGGCGTGGACATGGCACCACTTGTCCAGCCATGCTGAGGTGGCATCTCACATAGCACGACTAGAAGGACCTACAACTAGAATAACAACTACACACTGGGGGGCTTTGGGGAGAAGAAGAAACGATACTTATGAAGTTAAGCATCATAGATTCTGACATATTTTGGCAATGAGGCTTGAGGTTCTGTATCGCCCTATATAGTTTACTTTTCAGGTCCTTACATCTTTCAGCGTCTTTTTGAAAAGTGATTTATTAAATGTGTGCCATGGTCTTTCGCCAACTTGAGGACAGGGACTGTGTTTGTGTCTCTCCCAGCACGTAGGTATTCAATAAATATCAATGTCAGGAATCTTTTACAGCAAAAATGATTAATTCCAGACAATTAAACTCAGAAACTCCTTCAACTTAGTCACAGCCACCTCTGATTCTTTAATTCAAGCAAGTGAGACCCCATCTGGGGCTGCCTGGGAACAGTCACATGCATGTTCCTTGTGTCCTCCTTGGTCCCCGTGTAGCCAACTGATGGTTGCAGTGCATGCTCCGCAGGCATCAAAGGAATTGACAGTTCACCAGAGGCCCTTTGCACACAGGCCCTTCGCTTTGTAACCGGTTTCCTGGTTTCTGACAACAGCAGGTATCTGTCTACAGCTCCCGGTGCAAGATTCTAGGCTCCGGACAGCTTTTATGGAAAAGTTCAGTCAGGAAAACCATTACGCACTCCAGAGCTCTTCCAAGGTGAGTTTCATCATTGGCTGGAATTTTGAGCTAAGAGCTGTTCTTTTCTTTTTGAGGAAGATTAGCCCTGAGCTAACATCTGCTGCCAATCCTCCTCTTTTTGCTGAGGAAGACTGGCCCTGAGCTAACATCCATGCTCATCTTCCTCTACTTTATATGTGGGACGCCTGCCACAGCATGGCGTGCCAAGCGGTGCCATGTCCGCACCCAGGATCCGAACCGGCAAACCCCAGGGCCGCCAAAGTGGAACTTGCGAACTTAACTGGTGCACCACCAGGCCAACCCCTTAAAGAGCCGTTCTACTGCTTAGCAAGGAAGAATATTTCTGACAAACAAAAGTTCCTTCCGGTTCTGCCTTTGCTGAGTGTAACTTAAACTCTGCTTGGCTGAGACGTGGGCCCTCACTGTCTGTTGCTGGAAGGAGCTTTAGGGAGCATCTCGTCCAGGACTCCACTTTGGAACCGTGCTGTCACAAGCAGGTCACACGGGGGCCAATGTCAGACTGTGTGTGCCCCAGGACAATGGTGTGGGTTATTAACATATTGACATGCGTCTACTCCCATGAGTAAATAGTTGCTGCCTCCAAGCCTCATGAAGGCGCTCCTCCCACTGCAGCTCCTTCCCAGGGCCCTATAGACTCCTCATGCCCCTTTCTAGCGACAAAAGTGTTAGCGCCCAGCCCTGGGGGGGTGGGGGGAGGGGTCCAGCTCTGCAGCGGGTGGGATCCTGCCATGCTAGGTGGTTAAATATTTTGGATACCACTCCTGGGCAGTGGACTCTGGATCCGATGCACTAGAGAGCCACATTGATGGGTGCACAGCAGTGGAAGTTGTGAGTGACGGTTTCTTTGGGAGACCGAGGTCAGCTGCTGCTGTGAGCTAATCTTGAGCTTCTGTGATGGAAGGAGGTTGAGGACTTATACAATGGAACTTGAGCAGCATCCTTGAGAAGCAATGGGTCTACCTGCAGAGAGCTGAGAGGTTGCACAAGTGATTAGAGAGCATGATACCACTCTCTCACTTAAACCTCTCTGATGGCTCTCCACCACACTAGGATAAATGCAAACCCCGAGTTGTGGCATCAAGCCCCCAGTCCTGTCCTTGCCTACCGCTACCCTCACTTCTGGCCGTCCTCCTGCTCCAAGCCTCCCTTCTCTGCCCACCTCCCTGCCTGCATACCTGCTCTTCCCTCTACTCAGAATGTCCTGCTTCCTTTGTTGCTGACCAGCATCTACTCATCCTCTAAGAACAAGGCTCTCCTCTTTCAAACTTTCCCTGACTATTTTCCAAACTGCCCAGAGCCCAGGGCCACCACTCACCCACATGATGCCTTTGCAAGGTTCAGGTGGAGACACCCCGAGAAGAGAAACTGCCGAGGCAGCCCCGATAGAGCAGGCTGTCTTTGAGCCCTGCACCTCCCCAGCCCCGGCCTCAGCTGACCACTCCCTGCTGCACGCTCATACCCGGGTGGACCTCAGCACTGCATGTCCTGCCCTGCACTGCACTTGTGGGTTTCCTTCCTGTGAACTCTCCAAAGGCGGGCCCGTGATGTTTGTCGTTCAGTCCCAAGCACCTAGCTGAGTAACTGGACCACTTGGTAGTTTGTCCACAAATCTTTGCCTGAAGGAGAAAGAGAGCTAGAGAGACAGAGAGAGGGAGGGAGTGGAAGGGAGCCATCTACATCTCTGTTCTCTCAGGGCCCTGGGCGCTCTGCTCTTCTAGTGGACGGTGGCAGCGATGGAGGAAGAAGGGAAGCGGTGGGCACAGCTGGGGACTGGAGGGTGGTCTCGGCACATCCTGGCTGCTAGGAGACCTCCTCGCCCGCCTCCACCTTGCCCAGCCATAGCCTCCTGCAGTGTTTAGGGGTGGGAAGAACATAACCAAGTGCAATCTCCTGTCTCAGGGGCAGTGTTTGGGGAGGGGGGGGTCCCCTGGATACAGGAAAGCCTGGACCCTTCAGGGGACCAGCCTCAGAGGTTAAGAGAGGAGGAAGAGACTTTCCCAGAGAGGGTGGCCAGCACGTCCTTGTCCTCAGGCCTCCTCAGAGAGATAGATGCTGTAGGGCCTGTCAGGACTACACCCACTTTCCTGAGCACTGTCCTAGGCTGGGGTCACAGAGAAGAACAAGGAGCCCCTGTTCTTGGGGAACTCCCAGGTCCATGGGAACAGGATAAAAACCTGTTACAGTACGATACAGTATGTACGGGAGGAAAAAGTTTGCCCGAGATGCTGTGGTAGCCCCAAAGAGGAAGAGGTGAATGCTCTCTGGGAAAGGAAATTCCCATGTAATGTGGAGGAAGGGGATGTAGGAGAGGACTTCCCAGAGGAAATGACATCTAACTTGGGTTTTAAAGAATGAGTAAGTGTCAGCCCAGCCAGAATGAATAAGCGTCTGCTCACAGCAGAGTGGAAGGGAATTCGAGGCAGGGGGAACAGCATATGTAAAGACACAGAGTCATAAGTGGAAAACTAAGTGTGCTCAGGAAAGCAAGAGCTGGTGATAATGTTGGGAGCTTCTAGTACAGAGCGCGGAGATGAGAGATAGGGCTGAAGAGGGAGGCAGGAGAACACGAAAGGGTGTGTACAGGTTTCATATTTGCAGAGAGACCTATAAGTCACATGTTACGTCTATGCAATTCATGATCATTTATTGAGCTCTTTCTATGCACAAGACACTTTTCTGATCTTCCCGGCAATCTTCATTCACCTCTGTCACTAATGGGGCTATCTTAGACACCACGCAGTCTAGACCTATTTTATAGATGAGGAAACTGAATTCAGACCAGTTAATGTGATACCTGAGAGCTCCCAAATAGCTAGAACCCGGATCTCCCCATTTCCCGGCCCTCCGTCCCAGTCCCTTACACTGTGTGTACAAATCAAGCCCTTTGGAGCTGAAGTGGCTTCTTATTTATTTAGGAACTAACTGAAATAGGCTATGAGATGATCCTCAGGGCAAAGAAATCCAGAATCTCATGTGAAGTTCAGAAAATCAATGGACCACATGACCTGTGGAACAGACTTCCACTGCGTAAGCATAATTCTTAGTTTGAAGACAAAGCGCTTGTCAGCACTGAGCTCCCTTCCAGGCTCCCTTAGAAGCCCACTTCTGACGCCGGCCTGTCAGTTGCTCAATAGTGGTGTCAGTTTGCACACGGTCCACCTGCAGGCTGTTATCCCTCTCCATTCTCCCGCTGACTTCGCTGTCATTGAGTGAGCCCTTTCAGGCCCACTCCTGTTCTTGTTCAAAGCCACCCGCAGGTGCCATCGATTCCATCAGCATTCTTTGCAGGCTTCAGCCCTCTTGGTTTGCAGAGACAGCAAATATTGGGAGATTAGAAGCTATGTGCTTTTCTGGAAAGTGCAGGGCCGTGCAACTGGGTGGGTTTGCAGAGACAGAAGGAGGGGCCAGACAGTGGCTGATGCTTGGCCAGAGTCCATGAGGAGGCCTTGCCCAGGTGAGTGGTCTCCGGGTGACCGCTTCATTCCTTACAGCCTCCTTGGCTGCTTTAATACGAGTCCTCCATGCCACTCAAGATGATGACTGCACATTCCTGCCCCTGGTTCATTCCTCTCCACCCCCACCCCAACTCGGGCGCCATCTTCTTAACTGGAAGTCAGTGGGCAGCACGTCTGCCCAGCCTATGTAGGATGCTTGGAGTTGGTCCCAGATGTGTACCCTTAGGTGCCCTTGAGGTGTGGGGTAGTGGGCAATGCCCAGGTTTGGTGCCAGACAGACAACATGCGTATCTCAACTTCATGAGTCACTAGCTATGTGACTTTGAGGAGGTTGCCTGCCTTTCCTGAGCCTCTATTTTCGAAATGGGCATAGACCAGCACTGTCTGATATGGTAGCCGCTAATCACGTGTGGCTACTGAACACTTGAGATGTGACTAGTCCAAACTGAGATGCTCTGTAAGTGTAAAATACACACTGGATTCCATTGCCCCCTGACCCGCCCCAGCCAGGTCTGACAGTGCCTGGAGGCACTGCTGGGAGGCCTGGCTGGAAGCCTGCAGAGAATTGGTGAGGCCTTTATGGAAGGCCCTCCTCCTGACCTGTCACATTCATGGAGACATCAGATGTCTAGGAGGTCAGACAGGTGCTGTGGATGGCAGCCTCTTCGTGCCAGGCCTCACCCATACCTGGCTTAGCATGGGGAGAGCATTCCATCTTCCCACACCCTGCCTGGGTTCCAAGGTGCCACGCTGGGGGGCCATGGGGTGTAGATTGTGCCAACAGGAATTTCTAGCTCTGGCTCTGCCACCTACTGCCTTAGTGAACTTAGCTACTCCCTCTAAACCTAAACTTCCTTATCCCTCAAATGGACGGGCCTCCCAGGGCTGCTGCTCAGTAATTCTCCAGGCTTTTTATTTTAGTTCATTTTATTTTTGCTGCTAGATGCTCCTTGACTTGTGGATGCATCATTCTAATCTCTGCCTCTGCTGTCGCATGGCCATCTTCTCCTGTGTGTCTTTGTCTTCACATGGCATTCTCTCTTATAAGGCCACTAGTCGTATTGGATTAAGGTCTGTCCTACTTCAATATAACCTCATTTTAATTAATTACATCTGCAATGACCCTATTTCCAAATAAGATCACATTCTGAGGTACTGGAGGTTAGGATTTCAACATGTCTTTTTGGGGGACGTAATTCAACCCATAACACATCAGCAGGGCCTGAGGGCAATGTCTCCTACCTGCTCCCTGGTTTGGCTGTTTCACTCTATTGGAAGTCACAGCCTCCTCTCCTGTTAGCAACTCTCTCTGGGTTCTGGTAATAATTTTTCTCCCATTTGCCCTGGAACTGCATCCATCTCTTGCTGATGTCCCTAAACCCTTGCTTACCACTTTATAAATAGTTCTTGATTAAACTGTCCTCCAATTTCCCAATTTGTGCATCTGTTTCCTGACACAATGCCTTACTGTCCATCCAACTATCTAACCATCCGTTCATCCATCCACTCATCCACCCACCCACCCATTCATCCATCCGCTCTTCCATTCTGCGCAGCGTGGAGTTCATTGTGGGTGCTCAATACGTTTAGGAAACACTGAGCATCTATGCTATGGTCAGTGCTAGGTCCTATGCCAGGAGTGTAGAAAGTAAAACACAGCCTCTGTTCTCCAGAAGCTGATGATACAGTGTGGGGATAAGAATAAAATGTATACCTCATTCACTAATAGTTCTCTGCATCTAGTGGCAAAAAAAAAAAAAGCCTAGAGAATTACTCAGCAAGATCTGAAGAGGACTTAGAAGGTGCATTCTGGGCTTTGTTATTTTTAAAGTTTTGAGGTAGTTTAGGTCTGAAATTTTCTGTTTGTCTTCTTTTCTTTTTTTTTTTTAAAGATTTTTTTTATTTTTTTTCCTTTTTCTCCCCAAAGCCCCCCAGTACATAGTTGTACATTCTTCGTTGTGGGTCCTTCTAGTTGTGCCATGTGGGACGCTGCCTCAGCATGGTTTGATGAGCAGTGCCATGTCCGCGCCCAGGATTCGAACCAACGAAACACTGGGCCGCCTGCAGCGGAGCGCGCAAACTTAACCACTAGGCCACGGGGCCAGCCCCACTCTTTTTTTTTTTTTTTAAAGATTTTATTTTTTTCCTTTTTCTCCCCAAAGCCCCCCAGCACATAGTTGTATATTCTTCATTGTGGGTCCTTCTAGTTGTGGCATGTGGGATGCTGCCTCAGCGTGGCCTGATGAGCAGTGCCATGTCCGCGCCCAGGACTCGAACCAACGAAACACTGGGCCGCCTGCACTGGAGCGCGCGAACTTAACTGCTCGGCTACGAGGCCAGCCCCCTGTTTGTCTTCTAAGAGACAGAAAGAGAGACCAGAGTAAATAACTGATATCTCCTTCTGAAAGAGACTTCCTGATGACCAGCTGCCCCCTGACGACGTCCTGGGAGGATGGCTTTCCCTGGGGCCCCTGAGCCAGCACTCTCTTCACTCTCTGGTCCACCCAGAAGGGAGACGAGTTCTGAGATCAAATACAGGTTCAGAGGAGGGCGGCAAGCCAGAGGCAACTTGGATTCATGAGTCAGCTCTTCAATGGCTTCTTTGAGCAGTCCCTGTGTAACTTGTAAGGGGCTGAGCATGGAGGACAGTGTCACAGAAGCCCGCCGAGGAGCTGAGCCTACTCCAAGGATGAGCTAAGTCAATTCAACAGGTCTTGGCCAAGCCCTCCTGAACAGCAATTCACATGCTAGGCTTGGCAATACAGGGATGACACTAGCCTGTCCCCGGCGGTCTCATAACCCAGCTGTACTGAGAATGATGCACAGGGGTGTCCAGGAGACTTGCCCAAGGTCACGCAGCCTGTCAGCGGGCATTAGGTGTGAGGCAGCGGTGAGATTTATTCCATAAATATATACTGAGTGCCTACTGTGTGCCTGGCATTGTCTGGGTGATAGGCGCAGCAGATGAGATGCAGAGAGAGGGCCCCTAACTCTGGAGGCCTTTCCTTTTAGGGGCAAGGAGGGGGGAGGGGTGTGTGAAGACTATGTGGCTGCACCTTGCACAGGCTCCAGAAACTGCCAAGAACTGAGCTGGGTGTGAGCTCTCACAGGGCAGAGACCCTCCTACTCTGCCTTGTACCTCCAGGCCCAGCACATAGTAGGTGGGGAGTGAACCCTGCAGAACTTAATTGATTCTGACTTGCAGATGAGGCATTACAGAAATGGAGACGTGGGGAACAGTCTGCCTCCTAAATGTTACAGTAACAAGCAGTCAGCAAAACTGCCCTGTGGAAAGGCCACTCGCTCCCCTCTCTCTCCCTGTCTATCTCTATGGGGACCATTACCAGGACTGGTCAAGGTCAAACAGTCAACCAAGCAGCAATACTCCCAGGGGCTCCAGCAGCTCATCTTGGGTTTATCCTACTGCGTGAAAATCTTTTGTGTTTCATATTATGAATCTCTACACACAATATCAAAGTCTTTTTGTTATCGCACAAATATGATAAGAACATTGCATTTTTAAGAAAGAAAAATAAGCCATCCGTTTGCCATAGAACTGATTTAATGTTTGCGTTTCTCTTGCAGTCTTTGTCTATACGTGTGCACATTTTATACTCAGTGGTAATCACACTGAACATATAATTTCGTATTCTGATTACAAAGCCTTTTTTTTTAAGCACTTATTCTTTCATATAGATTCTGAGCTTGGGTCCAATCTTTGTTGGCATCTCAGTTTTCCTCTTAGGGACACGTCACTGAAAAGACAAGGGGAGATGTTTTCATTGCTTGTGTTGGGTGTCTGTGAAATGCTTTGTTTTTCAGAGTCTTACAGACTAAGGAGTTAGCACAAGAACAGAACAGAACAGACTTTTCATACAGATTATTTGTATTGTTGTCTAAATGGGGTATGCTATCTGTATGGGAGGAAGCCTCCCACATAAATTGAGTGGAATCCTGGGCCTGTCAATCACTAGCTGTGTGACCTTGAGCCGCTTACCTAATTCTCTGGTGAAGTAAGGGCAACAGCGTCCATCTCATTGGGCTGGGGAGAGGATCACGTAAGATATAGACTGGGCTTTGGCCCTTAGTGCGTATGTGTGTGTGACTATGTATAACTATAGTATAATGCTCCCCGTCTGATAATGGGATTGACCTTGAATAAACCTCTCTGAGCCTCAGTTTGTATGTTAGTGAAGTAGGGAAACAGAAGTCCCAATGAGAGTGAACAAAATAATGAACACCAACGGGCTTTGTTAATTAAAACATGTCTGTCCATCCAGCTGGTCCTCAATCCACCCATCTTCCTGTGTGTGTTTTCCCTGGGCCCTAGTATGAGGGGTGGAAATTCGGAGGTGAGTTCTGAAGTATGTCCCACAACTGGAAGCAGAGCAGCCACCAACTACATTGGGCAGCAGCTTCCCAGGACTCCCTCCGTGGGCGCCAGCTCCAAGTCCTGGGGTGCTGTGCAGAACTGCAGGATCTCCTAGCCGTCTCTGTGTGCTGCTCTCCCTCCAGGGCCCAGTTTCCTGTGAGCTTGAGCAGAGATGCGGAGGACTCCAACAAGAGCCAGCCTTCCGAATGGCAGTGGGAATCCTGGGGACCTGAGGACAGCCCAGCCTAGCCCAGGCTGGGGAGGTGCATCAGCCAGATAGAAACGCCCTGTGAGTGTTGGTTGAGAGTCATCTGCCCTCCCTCCTTCCTTTTCTTGCCCTTTCACTTTCTTTCTTTCTTTCCTCCTCTCCTCTGCCCCACTTTTCTCCTTGATTTCACAACGCTTATTGCCACCAGACCCCGCTGATACAACTTGCAGCCTCTTCCACAGTCTGCAGCCCTGGGGTGGCATGTGGTCCCGTCTACAGTTCTAACAGTCTTAAAACAAAACTTTTAAAAACTTTTAAACAAAACACAATTATCAAGCTTTGAGCAACCTCTCTCGCAAAAATAAACTTTTTTTAATAAGCTGCTTCTGCTGCGAAAGGAAACCAGGAGAAAACGATTTACAGATTATCTCAGACTTTGAAGTGAGAACCACAGCGCTGACCTCAGTTCCCCTACCAGGCTGAGTGTAAACAAGCGTGGGGATGAGTGAGTAAGCGCGAAGCAAGGCTCTCACCCCACAGGAGCCCCTTCCCTGCCGAGCCCAGCCCTGCCCCCTCACCTGGACAGAGCCCAGAGAGTCTCACCTGCGTCCCGTTCAGAGCAGGTGCTCAGAGACTTTCCCTCTTAAAAATCTTATTGAAGCGCCACTAAGCACAAGTCTGACTGCCCCCATGCTGAGTGTTAGTTTCACTTTTCATCCACTAGTGCAATTTTACACCTGCAGGTCTGCCTCTCCCACTGGGTGAGGCTCCTTGAAGGCAAGCGCTAACAGGATGTAAAATAAGATGATGCTGGTCACCTGTTCTGCCTCCATTCTCTCTTCTGGGACAGCTTCTTGGTTTTGTTTGGTGGAACTGCCGATCAAAGGGCCCTGCCCCTCCCAAGCCAAATCGATTAGAAGCCCCTTCCCCATGTTTGGATTTGACTAGGGGGGCTGAAAGCCTGAAATGCCTGAAGAACAGGGGTTTTGAAGAGCCTGTCCTATGGCTGCTCGGGTTTCTGGCCTCTCACAAGCTCGGTTCTTTAGCTTTTCCATCAATGCTGTGAGTTACCCTGCAGCCAGAGGTCGCTTCTGTTGCTTATAATTGAAGAACCCTGACCTAATGGAGAGATGGTACCCTCTTTATCTCCATATTCCCAGGTCCAGTACGTGGCCTGACACGCAGCAGGCCTCAAGAATGTTGACCTGAATTGAATTGTGTTGACTCCTCACTTGGAGTCTGGGGGGCTACACAGGAAGTCACCTGGATGTCTTTGATGGAAGAAGCTGAGTCATCATTATTTCCTGGTCACCTTGGCTCAAACATTGCTCACCAGGAGCCATCCCCAGTGCACTAGGTCATGGGCCTGGGGTTCCACGGACTCCACACAAAGCAGAGCAGAAATTAGCAGGACTTTCATTCCATCTCGAAAGTTTGGTTTCTCCTTCCTCTTGGGCATGGGCACAAGTCCAAGGCCCTGTGGAATTCTGACCCAGCTTTCCCACTTCCAGGCTTCCCCAAACATCACCTGCTCTATGTCTTGTCTCTCTGTCTAACCCTGAGCCACCCAATTCTGCTTTTTCTAGGAGTTCTGAAAACACTAAATAATACTGTTTCAGTATGTTAGCTAACAGAATGTACAGATATCTTAAAAATCAGAAATCAGATAGGATGTTTTCAAGTGGGGCTTTAGAAGGAAGGTTTCAATGCTGGCAATTAAGTTACAGGCCCCGAATGGGGAAGGTGTGAGGTCCCGCACCTTTTCCCTATTTTCCAGCTCAGGGTCAATCTAGTCTTTCTCATGCACTTGCTGTCAATATTACTAAATGATTGCCCTCACTTCAGAAGTCAATGGCAAGTTACCCACACTTCTTTCTGACTTGGCTATGAATTAGGGCTTCCCACAACCCCCTCTTCAGGTAAGATAATTTGCTTCAGTGGCTTACAGACCTCAGGGAAACACTTACATGGTTTATTATATAATAAAGGATACAGTTAAACAGCCTGAAGAAGAGGTCCATAGGGAAAAGTCTGGAAGGGTCCCAAGTACAGGAGCTTCTGTCCCTGTGGAGTTGGGGTCCACCAGTCTCCTAGCTCGTGGATGTGTTCACCCACCTGGGAGCTCTCTGGATCGCATACTTCAGGCGTATTTATGGCTGCTTCCCCATGTAGGAATGGTCAGTCGTTAACTCAATCCTAGCCCCGTCCTCCTCCCTGGAGGATGGTGGGGGGCTGGGGCTCAAAGCTTCTAATGTTGGCTTGGTCTTTCTGGTGACCGACTCGCTTCTTGAAGCTATCCAGGAGCCCACCAAGAGAACCTCACTAGAACGAAAGATGCTCCTGTCACTCAGGAAGTTCCAAGGGATTTAGGAGCTCTGTCAGGAACTGGGGACAGAGACCAATAAGTATTTCTTATTGTTTCACAATTATTCATATGGAAGTGAATTAATCCCTATTGTGAAGTGACCTATAGTTGTCCAGTATCCTCACTTAACTACTGAATGGCATGCAACTTTTGAGTCCTTTGGTTTCTTAAGCTCACACAGGGTAGAATTATTTCTGTCATTTTCGGACACACAGCAAAGCTGCTCAGTAAATGAGCAGTGGAGGGATCGATGGCTCCCTGAGCCTGTTACTGCTTTCTTTCTTTGCAAATTTAACTTTCGTTTATAGACATTTTCTTTACATAAAAGTAGAGAGAACATATTAACCACCATATACCTATTATCAGCTTCGATAATTATCATTTTTCTATTCTTGTTTCATCTATACTCCCACCAACATTTTTTTTTCTTGCTAGAGTGTTTTACAGCAAATCTCAGTCATCAGGTAATTTCTCAACCATAAAGACTTCAGTATAGATTTCTAATAGGAAAGGACTTTTTTTTTAACCTCAGCTGAATGTCATTTTCACACCAACAAAATTAACAATCATCTCATTATCATCCTAATACTTAGGCCAGATTCAATTTTCCTTGATGATCTTGAAAGTGTCTAGTTTTTTTGTGTGTGAGGAAGATTGGCCCTGAGCTAACATCTGTTGCCAATCTTCCTCTTTTTGCTTGAGGAAGGTTGTCGCTGAGCTAACATCTGTGCCAGTCTTCCTCTATTTTGTATGTGGGATGCCACCACAGCATGGCTTGATGAGTGGTGTGTAGGTCTGCGCCTGGGATCCAAACCAGCGAAACTGGGCCACCAAAGCAGATCATGCGAACCCAACCACTACACCACAGGAACTGCCCCTCAGAAGAGTCTTTCTATAGTTGGTTTGTTCACAGTACGATTCTTAAAAGAGTATCTAGTATTGGATTGGTATGTCTCTACATGTGTTTTAATCTCTAAGTTCTCTTCCTTTTTTTTTTTTGAGGAAGGTTAGCTCTGAGCTAACACCTGCTGCCAATCCTCCTCTTTTTTTTTTTGCTGAGGAAGATTGGCCCTGAGCTAACATCTGTGCCCATCCTCCTCTATTTTATATGTGGGACACCTGCCACAGTATGGCTTGATAAGCAGTACTTATGTCTGTGCCCAGGATCCAAACTGGCAAACACCGGGTTGCTGAAGTGGAGTGCACAAACTTAACTTCTGAGCCATTGGGCCAGCCCGTCCTTTTTCTTTTTAATGCCATTTACATGTAGAAGAAGCCAGGTCATCAGTCCTGCAGGTATTTCCCATGGTTTGGATTTGGCCGACTGCACCTGCCTGGTGACATTTAACATGTTCCCCTGTCCCAGGACAGCAAATGTAAGTGATGCACCGGGCCACATGGCCTGAGCCTGCATGGTTTCAACAAAGCTTAAATGATGAAAATTGTGGTCCCACATTAAGCATTGCAGCTGTTGCTCTGTTAGCTGCCTCACCCGTTTCTCCCAAACGTTGTATGTGGGGAAGGGGAGGTAAAGGGAGAGGCCTAACCAATGGGCACCCTTCGCCAATGACAGGTAAATTCCCCAGCTTCCCCCTCCGCTGGTAGGATCACTTTGAAGCATGTTCTAGACGGTTGTTCAGGGCGTCCCCAGCAGGACTGAGCCCCAGTTATCCATAGCAGTAACCATCCTTCATTTGCCCTTTGTTATTAATTTATTAATAAAGGGTAACCAGCCTTAATTATTAACATGCACACTTCATTGTCCTTTCTCCCAGGTTTTACTTTCTTCTTTCCTTGACTTCTTCCTGAGACCATCTCCCAGATAAACTACCTGCATCCAAATCCTTTCTCAAGCTCTTCTTTTGGTGGGACCCAAACGAAGGCACCTCCCTGTTTTCAGTCAGTGGTGGTTACATCTAGAGGTTCAGCTAGATTCAGGTTCCTTTTCTTCTTTCTGGCAGGCTAGCTTCTTCCGTGGTGCTGCATAATTTCTGTTGTACCACATCTGTCACTGGCAGTGTGTGGGTGGGGAACCTGCTAGTATTTTGTGCATCCAAATATAAGGGATCTCCCTGGAAGACTCAGGAGCCTTCCTCTACGGTTTCCTGGTAAGCCATTCTGCAGCCACCCTCCCTGCATTTATATCTAAGCTCTTCCAGGCTGATTGCTATTCCCCGCCTGCAGGTAGAATGCTATTCCTTTAACAGGAGCATGCTTGTCTGGCTGCCCATCACATGGAGGTCTCAAAGCAGCGGAGCTCCGTTCCCTTCACCTCTCCAGAGTCTCCATGTGTGAGTCATTTCTGCTGGGGGTGTATACGTTTTAAAGTCCTCGTGGATGGAACACTTGGTATCACAAAAAAAGAAGCTCATCAAAGGTGTGCTTTGCTCGGCTGGTTGGCTGTTAACCAATTCCTATGAGGCTTAGCACCTTGTAATGGAAAGGCAGAGGGGGAGGACAGGTGCTTGTGTGGTGTGCGTGTGTTTATACTCGAGACCTCTTTCCCCGTAGGTGGCACAATCACTGCCTAGTGGGTATAATTTCTCCTTCTGAGAAGCCTCCTCCCTTCTGTGTTTCCACCCACTCTCGCCAATTATTTCCCTCCCATCTGAAATATCTGAAATGGAGCACATTAAGGTGGGAGGACGCTTGTAAGTGAAGATAGCATGGAATTTCGAGTTAGAAGACTGAATGATTCACTGTGTGACCCTGGGCCAGTCACCAAACCACTATGGGCCTATTTTTCTTATCTTTAAGTTGGATATAATAAAAGTATATGTTGGAATGCTTTGAGTTAACAAATCAAATGAGAGAGTGCATGGCGAAAAAAGAACACGTAAATAGTCAGTATGAATGAGAGAGCGTGTTCCTTTGCCTCAGTAGGAATAGATTTTCAATTCTTTCTTGGACGAGGTTTGATAGGAATAGAAAATGAGGCTTGAACCAGATCGGGTGCTTGGTTACAAACAACAGTAACAGACTCAGGCTAAAAGAAGTAGACAGAAGACTTATTGACAGTGTATTGAGTAGCTTTTAGACTTGCCAGGAGGCTGCAGAGCCAGGTCTGGAAAATGATCAGGAGGGAAGAGCTCTGGGCAATGATCACAGTCATGGTCAAGACCAAACCTCAGAACTGCGACACTGGCACAGCTGCTTTTGAACACAGGACAGCACAGCTTGCTCTGCGCTGCTGTGGCCTGGAACATTCCATGGCCCTGCTGCAGCTGGTGCCTCCTGCTACCAGATGGTTCTCGGTGGTCCCTGCTTCTTTGCATCACTTGCTTTTTTTTTTTTTTTTTTGAGGAAGATTAGCCCTGAGCTAACATCTGTCAATCCTCCTCTTTTTGCTGAGGAAGACTGGCCCTGAGCTCACATCCGTGCCCATCTTCCTCTACTTTATATGTGGGACGCCTACCACAGCATGGCTTGCCAAGCGGTGCCATGTCCGCACCCGGGATCTGAACCGGCAAACCCTGGGCTGCCAAAACAGAACATGTGCACTTAACTGCTGCGCCACCGGGCTCGACCCTGCATCACTTGCTTTTAGCCAGAATCTGGGGGGTGCCTGAGAGGTGGGGCCCAGTCACTGCCGCCGCCCCTCTGCTGGTGGCTGGGCCTGTGGGCCTCTGAGTCTCCACCTTGGTGGTGGGAAATGCTCTGAGGGAGGTGATCCTGTATCGATAAGCAGGAACGGCAGCAGAACGAGGCGGGAGGCTGACAAAGGCCAAGATAAACACCGATGTTGTCATACCGCTGATTACTGATCAGATATAAGACTTCCTGACAGGTGTTTGTTGAGGATCTACTGTGGCTGAATATCATGGTGCCACATGGTAGATAAGACTGCTTCTGCTTTGAACCTAAAAAAATAGTGTAAATTATGGTATACCACATGATGAAATAATGTGTAACCATCACTATGTAAACGCTTTGTCTCCATCTCAGAGATCTCATTCATTGCCATAGCTTCCATCTCTTCTATTTGGTTAGTGCCTAGTCCCTAATTAAGCCGTGCAAATGTAACTCACTATCACTCATTCAGATGTGCAAAGTGAAATCCTTAACTTTTCCATAATTAATATGGTCTTCCTCCTGTGGTTCCTCCATTCCCCACCCATTGATTAGTGGGAAAAGTTAATTTACTATCCAATCCTGTTTAAACATGGTCTGGTATGTTCATTAAACTGTCCTCTTCAGGAAATTGTCTTTCATTTGGATAAAGATGCTCCTCTGAGTGAAAAAGAAAGGACTCCAAATATGCCGTTTTGGGGTTGGGCATCTGGAGGAGCCTTCTACAGGGACACTTGAACCAGGGTCTTTGGTTTCTTGCTGAGCCCACATGGGCCCCTGCAGAGAGGATATCCCAGGTGATCTGGGTGTGAAACAGCTACACTGCACAATCCTAAAGAAGAAGTAGAATGTAGACAGTGCTTAATCCTGGCTGTTCCAACTGAGGGATCATTCGAAAAGGAACACAGCGGAAATCATGAATGGGAGGTCTTCCATTCAGCTCTAGAATGTATCTTTTCCCTGCTCAAAGATGAGTCTATGAAACATCTCCCCAGCCCTGCAGCTGTGACAGACATTTATAGAGGAGGGTTTCCAGAATTGTTCCCCTTAGAAGAGAGCGCCTGGAGAGAGACCCCTCAGCCCTTCAGCTTCACATGGGGGTCCTGCAGAAACAAATGGAAATGGAAGTATCCAGGGCAAGAGGACAGTGGGTAAAGTCTGTGCCTTTGAGACGAAACTTGGCTGACAGAGAGAATGAGACCTCTCTGCAGTTAGATTGTTGACACCAATGACGATAGTAACAATGTGGACTCTGTGGGGCTGGAATGGATCACACAAAGAGAGTGATGAGAAAAGCTGATCTGGGCCAGAACTGGGGAAGAATACACTAGACTCTGTGCTTGGGGATTTAAGCAATATCTAGTGGGGTGAAATTGGCTGGTAAGTGCACCCTCCCTCTGGAGTGATGTTTTTATTTCACATGTGTGTTTTCATGTACGTTTATTTCTGGAGTGACCTTTTAATTTTATACGTATGTCACTGAGTCTGAGTACTAGAAACATATGTGCATAAAGGGGTGCACCCACATAGTTCATCCTACAGCATGGGTACAATTTTCTGCAGCTAAACTTTCAGATCCCAACGCAAAGTCCAAAGTGCAAGAATCTCTGTAGGAATTGTTCAGGCAAGACATGTTGCGGCTGCGATTCTCTTTCTAGAGGGGGCCTGGGAAGGGTGGAGTCTGTTACGATGGGCCATGCCTTGCCCTTGCTCAAGATGGACATGCATTTACTTTCCCTGGGCTGGTGCCAGCCCGAGTCAGAGAATTCGGTTTGATGACAGGCAGGTCCTTCTTGGGGGCCACTGGCAAAATCTGAGGTTTGGGTGGAGGTGCCAAGGTAGCACCTGGCGGCTGCCTCCAGGTTGTGCTGACTCAAGCTTGAGACCTGGATGGCCGCCTGGCGATGGCTCTTGATTTAGAATGTGCAGATTTGGTACTGCAACTGGCAAATTTGCACTCTGTTGTCCTGTTCGCTTTGACTTTCTAAGGTTTGTTCATTCATGAATACAAAAGTAGGCATTTACTCTACTTAAAAAGTAAACAGTTCTATGCAGCTGAGTAAACGGTGACAGAGTATTTCACAGACTCTTTGGATGGCCCTAAGGACTCTCAAGTTGAACACTCTTGTTTTACAGAAGGAACCATGAGGCTCATGAGTAGATGAATGAATGAATGAATGAATGAAATACATCTTCAGCCCCTACTTATGCTTCTGAGCCTCCTCTGTCTAAGCTGCCCGGACTTCACCCTAACACCCCTTCCCCTCGGCAGCCTCCCCAGCCTCACCCTGGCCCCCAGGTGGGCCCTCTCTGGCTCCCAGTTCTGCTTCCACTCCCTGACTTCAGATTTCTGACTCTCTGAGAAAGCCTCTCAAATCTCCTTGTCAGCACATAGAGATATAAGCTTTCATTTTCTCACCATGACAGATTTAAGGTGCTGTGAATCTTGAATTAGAATTACTCCCTTGACACTCTTTAATCTGTTGTAATACCCATCCGGACAGCCATAGCCATGGGGACAAAGCCATTAGTTATTCTCTAGCCATGACACAAAGCAGCTGATGGATTTCTCACAGGCTGTCTTTTTTTTTTTTTTTTAAAGAACTAAACACCATTGCAGCATCCAGCAAATAGTACATGTCACTACAAAGTTTTGCTTTGTAAAAGGTCAATTGAAGTGCAACTTTCCTAAAATGTGATGATTTTATAAAGTGAGGGAGACCAGCATGTTGCATCTGGACCTTCTACACACAAAACGGCCAGTGAGGGAGAGTTGGGGCTGGCCTACAAATGCCCTGATGCATAACCAGGTCACCACTGCTCAGTGCCTTCACAGAGCTCATCCATTCTCACACGACCTGTATGTTTCCCCTGGTTGGAATTTTTTTCTTCCCCATATTTTTATGTCAGGCCATCTTAGTGTCACTGGTACTATTTATCATTTGCTTAATACTTTTCTTTATTTTAAAAGGAAACTTTCTATCAGTGTTATAAACGCTAACTATATTCCGATAAACATAAAAATGTTAGAATAAAAAAGGATTATCTATGTATGACTTGAAATCGTTTCACATACTCTTAATGCTATGCACATCTCAGCTGGATAAACAGTGTGCCTATTGCAATAATAGAAGGCTCACAAGGTGTAGATTTAGTGAAGAGTTAGGCAAAAAAATACTACCCAAATTCTCTTGACTTCGCTATTTTAAGAATGTTATAGCTCCACCCTATATCATATCCCACATTAAGCAATTTTTTATATGCATAAACTTTATTTTTTAGAGCAGTTTTAGGTTCACAGCAAAACTGAGAAGAAAGTACAGAGATTTCCCATACACCCTCTCCCCACCCCCTGACCCCACACAGCCTTCCCTGTTATCCACATCTCCTGCAGAGTGGTTCATTTATTACCACTGATGAGCTACACTGACACAGCATAATCACCCAAAGTCCATGGTTTACAGTAGGTTTCACTCTTGGTGTTGTACCTTCTATGGGTTTTGTCAAATGTTTCATGACATGTATCCACCATTATGTATCATATAGAATAATTTCACTGCCCTAAGAATCTTTGGTGCCCTGCCTACTCATCTCTTCCTTCCCCCTCACCCCTGGCAACCACTGACCTTTTCACTGTCTTCATAGTTTTGCCTTTTCCAGAATGTCATATAGTTGGAATCAGACAATATGTAGCTTTTTCAGATTGGCTTTTTTTCACTTAGGAATATGTATTTAAGATGTATTTAAGTTTCCTCCATGTCTTTTCATGGCTTTACAGCTCATTTCTTTTTAATGCTGAATAATATTCCATTGTCCAGATGTACCACAATTTATTTATCCATCACCTACTGAAGGACATCTTGGTTTGCTTCCAAGTTTTGAATAAAGCTGCTATAATGATTTAAGGAATTTTAAGTGATTATGAATAAAACTGCTATAAACATTTGTGTGCAGGTCTTTGTGTGGACATAAGTTTTCAACTCATTTGGGTAAATACCAAGGAGCTCGATTGCTAGATCATATGAGTGTGTTTAGTTTTGTAAGAAACTGCCAAACTGCCTTCCAAAGTGGCTGTAGCATTTGCATTCCCACTGGCAATGAACAAGAGTCCCTGTTGCTCCACATCCTTGCCAACATTTGGTGTTGTCAGTATTTTGGATTTTAGCCATTCTAATAGGTGTGTAGTGACATCTCATCGTGATTTTAATTTGCAATTCCCTAATGATGTGTAAGGTTGAGCATCTTTTCATATGCTAATATTTGCTATATGGAATCTTCTTTGGTGAGATGTCTGTTCAGATTTTTGCTTGCTTTTTAATTGGGTTGTTCATTTTCTTATTGCTGGGTTTTTAGAGTTCTTTGTGTATTTTGGATAATAGTCCTTTATCAGATATGTCTTTTGCAAATATTTTCCCCTATTCTGGCTTGTCTTCTCACTCTCTTGACAGTGGCTTTCACAGAGCCACATTAAGTCTTTAATTTTGAGTTTTATTAAGAATATTTAATTCTTGTAATTTAAATCTAATAAAATTTTATAACTCTGTAACTCAGTTGAGGATGACCAGTTAATATAATGTTATGCTTTAATTAAATATTTAAGAGCCAGCCCTGATGGCCTAGTGATCAAAGTTCTCCATGCTCCACTTTGGCAGCTTAGGTTTGTTTCCCAGGTGTGGAACCACACCACTTGTCTGTCAGTAGCCATGCTGTGGCAGCAGCTCACATAGAAGAACCAGAAGAACTTACAACTATACACAACTACGTGTTAGGGCTTTGGAGGAGGAAAAAGGAGAAAGATTGGCTACAGATGTTAGCTTAGGGCAAATCTTCCTTTGCCAAAAAAAAAAAAATTAACATTTTTTATTTTGTCATATCACTGAGTCAATATCATTTTTCTGGTCATACACATTTTTATAAAACCTTGGAGCACATGTGGACCCTTTGCCTGTGGGTCCTAACAGGTAAAATACTTTTGTCTTTGACAGCAATGGTGATCTTGGCTTAATGTTCAGTAGATGTTACAAGGCAGTCATCAGAGTCTTTTAGGATGCCGATCCTAAAAATGGTGACAGACTGAATTGGAAGTACTCTTAAAGCTCACCCAATCTCCCAATTTTATAGTAAAGAAATCTGAGGCCCAGAGAGAGGAAGTGACTTGCTATGTCATTATTGCCATCACTATTATCACCATCATCATCTACCATTTATCTAACACCTACCAACTGTATGGACCTGAGGCTACAGAGAAGAATAAGATTAAGTGTTGCTCTCCAAGAGTCTGCAATCTCTTGAGATGATGGGTCTTGCAGGAAGTTAGTGGCTGAGCTCCGACTAGAGCCCAGGTCTCTCTCTGGACTCCCAGGGCAGTGCTTATCCCATTATACTGTGGCTTCTTCTCTCACCTGGTTACATAGGGGCTGGTATCCTCACATGATATGGCAATTAGGACTATACGTCTTTGACAGCAATGGTGATCTTGGTTCAATGCTCAGTACAGGTGTTGGGGTGTGATCTGGGCTGGGTGCCAGACAAAATGAATTATTAAAAATGTCTGGGGGGGTTGGCCCAGTGGCGCAGCAGTTAAGTGTGCACGTTCCACTTCAGTGGCCCGGGGTTCGCCAGTTCGGATCCCGGGTGTGGACATGGCACTGCTTGTCAGAGCCATGCTGTGGTGGGCGTCCCACATATAAAGTAGAGGAAGATGGGCATGGATGTTAGCTCAGGGCCAGTCTTCCTCAGCGAAAAGAGGAGGATTGGCAGCACTTAGCACAGGGCTAATCTTCCTTAAAAAAAAAAAATGCCTAAGGAAGGATGTCATAGGCCTGGCTTGGATCAGGTGGCCAGCCAATCATCTGTGGCCAGGGGACAGAGTCAGTAAGAGCACGGAAGCTCCAGCAGGAAACAAGTGTTGGAGTCAGAGGAGCAGTTCTCAAAAGGAGGGGTGCTTTTCTCACAAGAAGGAGGTGGTGCCAGGCAAACAAAGCAATAAATGACCTCTACAATTGTCGAAGCTTGTTCAAAAAGACACCAAGGATGTTTAAAGAGGAGAGGGGCTCTGCCCCACTGGGGATCAGGGATGGCATACCAGACATGGCATTTAGGATGGAAAGTGAAGGGAGAAGTGTTTGCAAAGGCCTGTGGGCAAGAAAGCAAAAGGCAAAGCAGTGATGAGGAGGAGTTAAGCTTGATTGGAAACCAAATGATACCAAAAAGGGAACAGAGAGTGGGAAATGAGGTTGTAAAGTCCGGAAGGGGCTAAATCCTGGAGAACCGGATGCTAGAATTTGGGCTTTAATTGGCAACCATTAGGGATAGCGTTGCGTGATAAAATACAGGATGCCCAGTTAAATTTGAATTTCAGATGAATAGCTAATAATATTTGCATGGACATACTTATACTAAAAAAAAATTCATCAGATATCTGAAATTCAAATTTAACTGAGAATTCTGCATTTTTATTTGCTAAATCTGGCAATTCCAATTGGGGAGCCAATGAAGGGTTTTGAGCCAAGACATGCATGAAGCTGTTGATTCAGTTAAAACTCCAGTACCTCTTCTGTCTAGAATCCTGGGCAGTGAAACCTGATGCCGGTTATAATGACTCAGGCCTTGCCAGCTAGTGGGTTTCCTTGAGTCCTAGAAGAAAGACCGAATCCCCATTGTGGAGTGCGAGTGTTAAGTGCACTCTTTCAATGTCTTAATGCTCTCAGCTCTGGCACATCCATCCTTTGTCACTGTGGTAACTCAATCGGAGTCATAGAATTCAATTAACCAGATGCCCTCTTCCCTCGAGGATGACTCAGGAGTCAAACTCCCCGGGTTGCTGACGTCACTCATGATTTATTCCCTCAGTGAGCCTGAGTATAAACACAGGCAGAGATGAACAAAGAGAAATCACACCTTTGTGAGTGTGTTGCCTTCTCCTCTGTCTCCCAGCCCTCCTCCACAGCCGAGCGGTCACAGGGCTGGCCACACAGCCCTGGGTTTCCTGGACAGCTGTGAAGAAGGAGCTCATCAGGCTTCACAGCCAGGACCCGGGGGGAGCTGTTACGAGCACACCCAAGAACAAGCTCTCTCAGCAATTTTCACTTACAGCAGCAAGGAGTCAGTTGGGAAAACACATCTTCTTGGAAGGAGTTCTCAGCTTCTGATTCCTCTCTTCTCAGCCCTTCACACACTCCCTGTCACAGTAAGATTTTTCAAAAGCCAACCAAGAGGATATGGAGTCTGGAATCTTGCTCAAACAATCCTAGAAGGTGCCAGAAGCTTCTTTCTCCAAGAGGCCGCCACTTTGACTGCAGCCCCAAATGAATCTTCCTCAGAACTGTTTGTGAAAGTGGTTGCCGGCTGCCTGCTCCGGCCCGCCTTCTACAGCAGTGCCTCTCACCCCAAGCCGGCAGCCACAGCAGGCCGCTGCAGTACCGTTCCAGCACCCAGCTCGTGGGCCTCCATGCCCTTGTGCATGGTCTTCTTTCAGCCCGGGGTCCAGCTCCGGCCCTTACTGAGCCTTCAGATCTCAGCTTATGCCTCGGCTCCTCCAAAAGGTGGGCTGCCCTCATCTCCTCCTCTCAGAAGGTCACCTTTCCCCTAAAGTGGCAAGTCAATGACAAAACCCCAGCGAGGCTCTCTCCCTACATTTTGTCTCGTTAGTGCATATTCTTCATATGACTAAAATACCATTTAAAGAGTGTCTGCTGTGTGCTAGACTGCTCAATGCTGTACACATATGATCTCCTTTATTATTCACCAGCAAAGTTTTAAGAGTGATATTCTATCCCCATTTATGAATCAAGAAGCTGAGAGTCCGGGAGATTAAGTCCGTTGTCTGAGATCTCAGACTCTTGAGAGAGTGGGGCCAGCACTCCTAACCAGTCGCTCTCGGCACCTGGAGTCCTCGAGGCGCCTTCAGCCATCATGTTCCACCTGCTGAATGGAATTTCCTTCCAGGGCCTGTCCCTAGGGCGTTGCCCCCACAGGGAGACTAGAGGTTCAGTCCAGACTTTCCTGGCCCCACCCTGAGCCACCCGCAGCCACCCTGAGGTAGGGGAGTTACTTCGCCTCTGTCCGTACAGGTTTTATACATGTTCTAAACAACAAGGGGAAAAAGCAGCCAGTTCTTCCTCCACCTGCCTCCCAAAGCGGGAAGCCGCTGTTCATGAACCTTGAGCAGCACGTGCTGCCGCCCCAGCTTCTCAGAGGCCTTCCTTGCACGATGGACACTACCCGGAGCCGAGCTCTGGGCCCGCCCCCACCCTGGGCCGCCTCCTTCCTCCCAAGGAACGATGCGGTGCGGTTCCCTGGGAGGGAAGGCTGCTGAAGAAAATCAGGTTGACGTTCCTCCTGCGGCCTGCCAGAGACTCACGGCCTGAAGGAAGGAGGCGCTAAGCTGAGATAACGGGCTGTTTCTTTCCCTTTGTTTCATCTGAAAAAATTGTTTAGTCATTGCATGAAACAACATATGGATACATTATCGTGCTAGATTCAAACACAGACATGATAATAAAAACTTGAAGCTCCTCCGAAGACATTACTAACAGTATGGTATGTACTATATATACAGCTAATTACTCATTATAATGTACTAATTATGGATGATAATTACAAACAGTATGGTATGTATCATATAGATCACATATATATATTTTAACATAAATGTGATAATGTTCTAGTATATAAAATACTATAGTCCCATTATTTTTTAAATTCTTAATTTCACATATTAAATTTGACTTGGAAAAAATTCCATGTGAAAATATATAGTTATACTTCATTGTTTCTAATGGTTATGGCGTATATTACAGTAGGCTTAACCATCATTTAAAAACTCTTGGATCAGTGGGTCCCAAATTGTGATCCTTGAATCCGTAGGGAAATCAGAAACCCTCTAGGCAGTCGAGATCAGAAGTATTTTCATACTAATATAAGATGTTCTGGTCTTCTCACCGTGCTGGCAGTTGCTGTGATGGTGCAAAGGTGATGGCGGGTGAACTGCTGGCTCAGAGAGCCCACACTGCTCTAGTGGCCGTCATGTGAGCCCTGTGCTCACAGTTGAAAAAACAAGAGCCAGTTTCACTTACGAATGTCCTAGATGAAGCAGTAGAAATTACTCATTCGATTAAATCTCAGCCTTTAAATAAGTGGCCTTTTAATATTCTGCGTGAGGAACTGGGAGGTAATCCTAAAGCCCTTGGATACGTACAGAAATACCATGGTTGTCTGAAGAAACTGAAGACGCTGTGTGACTGAGTTGCAGGCTGAATTAGCTGCGTTTTCATGGAACGTCATTTTTACTTGAAAAGAACAACTGACAAGCAAGGGACGGTTATTCTGACTTGGATGTTTGGCAAACATGTCCACAAAAATGAACAAAGGGAGCCTGTTACTTCAAGGAAAGCAACTGACGGTATTTGTTGCCAGTGGTAAGAGCTGAGTTTTCAAGTGAGAAATTAGAATTTGGACAACTTGTTTCTGCCACTTTCAGCGTGATGGCCTCCTGGTACTTAAAGACTGAGGAGATGTGGTTAAAGATTAATGAGTGTGGGGTTTTTTTTTAATACTGTCTGATGAAACATGTCAACATTTGGAAGCCTGTACAACTCGGCGAACCAATATTTTCTGAACAACAAACGCATTATGTTGCAAAATCGTGCGTGGATAAAAGATCCATTCAAAGTACAAGATAGAACAATGGATTTTAATGTAACGGAGTATAAAAAGTTTATTGATATGGATTCAGATTCCACACTGCAACTCTTTAAGAAACTACCATTTATTGAGGATTTAAATAATGTTGAAGAATATCCACAATTATCTGAAAACATCTGTTAAAATATTCCTCTCTTTTTAAACTACGTTGTCTCTGTGAAGCCAACTATTCTTTAAATACTTCAACCAGACCAACGTATCACAATGAATTGAATGCAGAACAGTATGAGAATCTGGCTGTAAAGGCAAAACAGTGTCACTCTTCTCATTAAATTTTTTTTGTTTGAAATATTCAATTATTTTTCATAGAAATATTTATGTTAACATGGAATAAATAATTATTTTAAATTCCTTACAGATGTTTTTGAACTTTATCAGTTTTAATTTCCAATATAGTAAATGTTGATAGATATAACCCACATAATTTGAAGCTCTTTGGGTTCTTTGATAATTTTAAGAACATAAAGAAGTCCTGAGACCAAAAAGTTTGACGATGGCTGCTGTAGATAATGGGCTTTTAGACCTGAAGGCGATTGTCGTGCTTGACCCTGCTTTGTTTTGTCGTGCTTGACCCTGCTTTGGCGAGAACAGGCAGCTCAGGGTCATTCAAGGACCAAAGATCCACTGTACAAATTATCTGTGTCCCAGTGTCTGGCAGAATCTCCTCAATACCCAGCACACGCACACTCCTGATTCTGTCTGCCCTGGGAAACCAGATAAGCAGATTTGTTAAAATTAAGTATAAATTTGAGTCAATGGGCTCTGAATGGGGAAGAGAGCAAAGGCCCTCAAGTTTCTTTTGTTTGGGTCTTCTCATTTAATACCTGTGTAGGAAACTCAGAAGCCCTGTTTTATGAACTTACACATTCCCAGTGTTTTCTCAGAAGATGTTTTCTATAGCTCTGCTACTCAGAGTAGTGGTCCATGAACCGGCAGCATCAGCATCTTCTGTAGCTTGTTAAAGATGCAAATTCATGATCCCCACCCCAGCCTACTAAGTCAAAACACACATTTTAAGAAGATCCTCAGGCAATTGGTACACACATTAAAGTTTGTGAAGCACTGCTCTAGGATAAACGTTTTAGAATCTAAAGTCTACAATTAAAAAGGACTTCTAATTTCCAGAATGGTTGGCAGGTTGTTTAGATGAATTCTCCTAATAAAAGAAGCTAAAAAACATGGGTAAGATGTATCTTCACGAAAGCATTAAAAAGATTTCAAGACAGAAAGAAACCACCACACACAAAATGAAGAGAACATTCATTCAGAGAGCTAAGCCTGAATTAAGGATGTTTCTGTTCTGAGGTCATTTACTAAACCCAAAAAATTAGAACCCAGGTTTTGACTGATTCTTGAGATGAGAGATACAGAATCAAGATTTGGAAGTGGAAAATCTCCTGGGTCAGAATCTCTCAAGCCTTGAACTTGGTAATGTTCCCAGGTGCCTGGAAAAACAAGTGGAAATCCTCTCAGAGGAAGGTATCTTTAGCAGAGATGGCAAATTATTTCCACAAGTAGTTTTTACAATATGATGACCAGAATAGTCCTAGGCTCTATGAGCGAGAACCAGACTCTGTGAGCTACACTCAGACTAGAAGACAACTCTGCTGACTACATTTAACAAAATAAAGGCAGGCTTGAAAATATCTTCAGGGAATAGGAATCTATCAAAAGTTACAGAGTCAATTTGAAAAAGAACCTAATGTAACTAGTAGAAATACAAATATTCAATAATTGATATAAAAACTAAAAGGATGAGTTCCACTGCAGACTATACATAGCTGAAGAGAGTATGTGTGAATTGTAAGATAGGTTAGAAGAAATTTTCCAGAGTGCACCATGGAGGGACAAAAGGATGGAAAATTCAGGTATAAAAGGCAAGAGACAAAGAGTGAAAATGTCCTATATACTTGTATAATCCTGTATAGATAACTATATATCCTATAAACATATATATCGTATATGTCCTATAGTCTTATATGTATCACTATATATATAGTTCTCTCTATATATAAAATTTTATAAATTTATATATATATATATATATATATATATATATATATGTAATTGGAATCCTAGAAAGAGAAAAGTACGAGAATGTTGCAGAGACGATATTTGAAGATAATGGTTGAGAATTTTCCAGAACTAATAAAAGACACCAATCCACAAACTTTAGAATCACAATGGATTCCTTGCTGATAAATAAAATGAAATGTACACTTAGATATATCATTGTGAAACTTCAGAAAAATCACCCCAAGTGACCATCTTAAAAGCAGCTGGAGGGAAAAGTCATGTGAGCAACGCAGTAGGACTGAGAGCTGACTGCTCAAAGCAACAGTAGAAGACAGAAGACAATAGAATTCAATCTGCTGAAAAATACTTGCTGACTTTGAGTCTTACACTCAACAAAAATATCTTTCAAGAATAAAGACAAAATAAAGACAGTTTCATACAAGGATGGTTGACAGAATCCGTCACACAAAACCATATACTAATGGAAATTCCAAAGGATGTACTTCAGGTAGAAGAAAGACAATCCCAGTTGGAAAGACTGAAGTGCAAGAAGAAATGAGGAACAAATAAACTGGTAAATGTCTGAATAAATTTAAGTGAAAACAGACTATATTAAGCTACGATAATAATGTCCCCTAGGGTTTAAAAATAGAATTAAAATACAACAACAATTGCATATAAATTGAGAGAGGAGTAAATGGAATTAAAGAGAAGGAGGAGGGCAAAAATATTGGTTAATGTTAGACTTGGTTAAGCTAGGAGTGAATGTTGTAATTTCAAAGGTAAGCTCTAAGTAAATTCAAACAGAATATGTAACTTCCAAATGAATAGAGGGGGAAAAGTAGAATGTTAAAAAAAGAGTCTACAGGAAGTCAAGATATGAGAGAAAAAGAAACAAAATAGGCAGGACAATTAGAAAGTATAAGATAAGATGGTAGATTTTTAAAACTTTTTATTATAGAACATTTAAATAATGTAGAAGATAAACAGAAAAGTATAATGGACCTCATGCACCATCATTCTAACACTTAATAATCTAGTTTCATTTCTCTCTCTCATTTTTTTCCTAGAGTATTTTAAAACAAATCCTAGACATCACATCATTTTATTCATAAATATTTAAATATGTATCTTTATCAGATAAGGACTTTAAAAATATAGCACCACAATGCTATTATCACAAAGATTGGTATAGTTCAACAGAAATATATCAGAAATTACATTAAATGTAAATGGGTTAAATAATCTTGTGAAAGACAAAGATTTTGAGACTGGGTAAGAAACAAAATCCCACTTTATGCTATTTACATCTAAAACGTAGAGGCTCAGGAATGTGGAAAGTAGATAATGGAAAAGGATATATCGTGTAAATATTAATCAGGAGAAAACTTGTACAGATAAAGAAAGAAAAAGATGTGTTACACACATGGCAGAGAAAAAGTCGGGCAGAGGTGTTACACCAGCAGCTTATACTCCCCTCCTCAGAAGTCAGTTCCCATTGTTTATCTCACCTGAGATAGGAGTAGACCTTACCTCTGCTCACGAATGAGGAATGAGGGCTCAGGGACCCCCACCTGGTGAGGGACAGAGGCAGGGCTTGAGGTGAAGGCCCCAACTCCAAGACTAGACCCCTTCCACATTCCACGACACCTTCCCAGGCCTGACAAGAGGGTGTGCGAGTTCCCTGGAGGGAGAGGAGGACTCTAAACCTCCTGAGAAGGCGGACCTCTGGGCCCCTGTCACACGTAGAGCTTACGGGTCTTTACACGTGAAGGCGAGAGTCGGGGAGGCACCAGTTCCAGGGTCCCTTAGCAAATGACGAGTGGAAGAGAGAGACAAGAGGACAGAATGGTTGTGTGTGCCCCGTGGTGTCCGTGCCCTTTTAGCACCTGTTTAGTGGGGTCTTTCCCGGCTGGGGGCCACAGCACGGAAGAGTGTTACGGAGGAGATGCTCAGACCTCGGCCACCTGCCAGGAAGAGCGGGGTTGAACTCCGGTAGCCCTGACACCCCAAGAACACAGCGGGCTCTGAGGCGACATCAGGACATTTTATTTCAGGAGGCTCCTACAAACTCAGGCTCAATCTGCTTTTACTTTGCTCATTCCAGCAGACGGAGAGTTTTACGAAGGAAACTGGGCCCACAGGGGATTCAGAATTTGTGATTCATCCAGACCTGTCCAGACCCATCTGGGAGGAAAGCAGGGCAGCTTCACAGCTAATCCTGGCAGATTCCTACCAGGCATCTGGTGGGGCTGCCAACCTCCTCACGCTGGTTCAAAGGAGCCAGCTGCTCCAGCTACGGGGGCCTCAGCTGAATAGCCTCACTCCCTCACAGACAGATAGACAGAAACATGGATACAAACAAACTTAGGTTACACACACACACTTACTCCCACTTGAGACTTAGTGACGTAAATAGACATACACCCACCTCCCCCAACGGTCTGGTTTTAGCTATAGGCAGACAGACAGACACATGCACCCAGAGTTACACAGACAAACTTGAGCACACGTACTGCTATTCCAGCCACCAGCTGTTCCCCACTTGATCGTGGGGACCAGCTAGGAATGACAGGAGCAGAGGCGACACAGCAGGCATGGGCTGGGGCCACTCCTAGCCAAGAACAGTGGGAAGAAGCACGTCCCCACCTGTACAGGAAAGCGGGGGGCTCTGAGCTGCAGCCGCAGCCTCGCTCTTCCTAGCGGGGCAGGCATATGGATATCCGGGACCATGGATATTTTTTCTAAAGGGACAAGTGCAGTAAAACCCCTCTTGCGTGGGAGCTGTAACTAGTCCAGTTAACTACCCCGCCTGAGCTTGACGCGATCTGGAAGGGCAGCACAGGCTTTGGAGCTAAACAGGCCAGACTTCTGGCCTGGATTTGATGCTTTCCACCCTCTCAGCCTCAGTCTCCTCGTCTGTAAAATGGGGATATTACCCTCATTCAGTTGTTGTGAGGATTAAATGAAGTAACATACATAAAGGACAGGGTTTGGGGCACAGGAGTTGCTCAGTAACTTGATTTTTCTCCCTTCCTGGTTTCCCACCTACTCACCTGGGCCTTTAGGGCAAAGAATGGAGTCAGGGCCAGCTGGGACCCCACATTTGACAATGCTGGAATTGACAGTCTGGTCACCACTCTTCCCCTTCCTCCCACCACTGCCTCCCCTCGACCTCGGCCACGTCTTCACAGGCCCCCTCTCCAGCCTGCTCCCAAATTAAACTCTGTCCTTCAACTGGAAGGGGAAGAGAGCAGGGAGGCAGTTTGAGGGGCATGCTCAGGGCTGGCTGCCCCTGGGAGGGACAGAAAAGCTGCAGGGCTTCGCAGGCCAAAGCTGACCTGCGAGGGAGGGGACAGGGTGGGACACCGACTCTGGCAAAGGACTCAGACAGAGGCCATAGGGTCGTGGCAAGGAATGAACAAGATGATGTCCACGAAGCTCGTGGCTCAGGGCTTGGCACTCAAGAGACACTGAATAAACAGTCACTCTAATTATACTTTTATTCATTCCCTCGACTCAACAGTCCTTCTGTATGGGAGTCACTCTACAGATGGGGGATTGCAAATTGGTAGCCCACAAGCTACATTTGCTTTATTTGGCTTGTATCCAAATATTTCCCATAGAAATCCAGATTTCTGGCTTCTCTTGAAACATGATCAGCTCTGGGAACCCTGATCCTGAATTCCCTCAAAGCAACAACTAAATACAGTGGGTCTGCTCAGATGCATGTGTTCACACCAGTTCTCAACAGTCCTCACCATTCCTTGCTGCCTCCCCCTGGGCCCTCTTCTCTTGTTCGCGTCACCTGCCCTGCCCTGTGGATATCTGTGTTGCAAACCTTGCTTTAGATAGTTCCCAGTCACCCATGGCGGGTAGGAAAGGACCTTAGATCTGGAAAGACCCTTAAAGGTAATCTTATCCAGTGGTTTTAAAACTTTTGGGGCAGAAATAAGATCTAATCCAGACACATAAACAAACAACAGCAGAGCTGTTCTGGTTGAAGCAGGGCTTGCTATAACCCCACCTCATCATTGATTAGGTGAGGAAACCGAGGCTCAGACTGGGGACGTGGCTCCTCTCCAGGGAATTCGCACCTGAGCCAGAATTGAGCCCCTGAGCCCCTGCTCACTGGAAATTTGATCCTGCCCACCCTCCAAGGGCAGGTCCCGGTTGAGGAATGGTGAGAGAACACGAGGAGGATGCTGGAACCACAAGGTGGGAAGAGGACTGTCAGACCAGGGGATGGACCCAGAAGACCGAGCTCCCCAACCTCGTGATTTGCTGGGGTGGGGCTTGGTGCCCAGCACCACCAGGTTAACACCCACTGATGCAAACATCACTCACCATGTCTTCTGGCATCATTGTCCTGGCTGACCCTGTGATCTAAGTGTGATATGCCTTGAACACGACACGCAGCCCTCGGGAGCAAGGGGCTAAAAGGCTGCGTCAGGAAGTTCACATAAAAGAGGGAGATTTTGCTGGATTAATGAGGTTGCGCTGTCTTTTGAAAGGGCCTCAAGGAGAGTCAAGTCCTGAGTCAGCCTTGGCATTAAAAGTAAAATTACTATGTACTTCTGTCCGGACTCATCTGGAGCAGATAGAATGATCTGGGCTTCAAATATCAAAAGCCTCTGAGGTAAATGGCTTAAATGACGAGGAATTTGTGATCTCATGTAGCAAGCAGTCAGAGGCAAGGCCCTTGTCGAGGACCCAGGTTCTTTTCATCTTTCTGCTCTGCTCTCCTCTGTCCTCAGGTTGACCCCCTCATGGTGAAGCTGTAATAGACCCAGTTGTCACATTTTCATGACAATTTCCAGAGACTATTTCTTCCCATGTGCTTTTTTATCCTTTTAATCAGGGAGGAACCTTCCCTGGAAGCCTCCAGCAGATGTCCTTTCATCTTTTATTCGTCAGAACCGTTTTGCAAGCACACACTGAACAGTTCCTGGCTGGGAGAATGAGGTCACTACAATCGTCCTGATGCTCCTGTGCTGGGGGCTGACCACCACTTTGAGGCACCTGCCATGAGAGAAGCTCCCAGACACGATCTGGTTCTGCCAGGAGGGAGGAAGGAGGGACTGGCTGGTGGGAGGGTTCCAACGGGTCTCCTACACCACCTCACATACCTCCCTCCTTCCAGAAATTCCCCCAAGTTGGTGGAGCAGGAAGTCACGTTTATATATTGTCTCATAATCTCACAAAAAGCCATAACATCCTGATTTGAGAAATGGGCATCATAGAAAAGGTAAAGCAGCAGAGCCCCGGTCACTAAGTTCACAAGCGAAGGGCCTGAATCGGAGCCGGGGCTTTCTAGCTCCCTGCATGGCAGCTGCACTCTCCACACTCGGCCTCGGCCTCATCCTCACCTGGGATGGGCGAGGCAGCCAGGGTAAGGGCTGGCGGGCAGGCAGAGGGGCGTGGGGGAAGGATGCGGCTGAGGGGCCTGGACAGGGCCTGGCTCTGATGCTCATGTTTGTGAAACTGCTCTTATCTCAGCCTCAGTTTCCCTGTTAGTACAAGAGAGGGAGAACCTAGCACTTCTGTGGCTTGTCAGCACAGACGCCCCACGACCAGCATCTGAGGGCTTCGGCTCCACCTATTTTGGGCTCATGAGTTCATCCCGAGGCGTGTGCCAGCCCCTGTGGTTTCTCATCTTTCCATCCTGGTCTGTATGACAAAATGACTAAAAATACCGAGCTCCCACAGGCCCGCCATCCGGCTAACACCCTCCCTTGAGTCAATTTATTTTTCAGTTTTGGGCATGCTGCAGACGAGGGCCCCGACAAGCCACACTTGGCAGTTTCGACTCCCAGCAGCCCCACTCTGGTCCGTCAGTGCAGTCAGGTGGGAAGAGCACATCCCTGCTCTGTCACTTTCCACTTTCCAGCTGGGTGAGTTCAGCATGTCAGGAGCCTCGGAGCCTCAGTTTCCTCATCTGGAAAATGGGGATAATTATTTCCAATGTATAATATTGTGAGAATTCAACAAGATGACCTGGGTGAAGAGCCTAACCCAGACTGAGGGCTTGAGCCACATCTGTTCCTATTTCACCATGACACCTCCTCTCTCCTTGATCCCTCCTAGAGGGTTCTGGCCTTGTAATGGCTCAGACCTGGTGATCCTGTTGCCCGCCTCCAAATCTGATGCAGGCTGTGTAAAGAAAACCCTTTCCTAAATTGCTTCCTGAGACAGCCACAGATGAACCATGTATGGTCACGGAGAGGAGGAAGGTGATCATGGGCAGGCCAGCAAATCGCTCCACTCAGGTCTGTACGTGCCATTTCACTGCACCATCCCTGTGTCAGAGCCGCTCAAGTCAGCCAGTGCCTGGGCGCCTCCAGCCTCGCTCTTCTCTGCTGGTGAGTGCTGTGAGGCCCGCTGGAAGCCACAGTAAAACGTGAGCTAGAAGGCTGTCGGATGGTCTGTCCACCGGAAAGCGCCAGCTTGGCGGAGTGGAGAACATCTCAGCAAGGAGCCCCGTGAACTTGGGCATAGGACTTAACCTCCTGACTCTCAGTTTTGTCTTCTGCATAAAGAGGAAAACTTGTACTTGCGTAGAGCATGTGAGGATCAGAAGAGGTGAGTCTGTGAGTGCATACTATCCACACGTATGTATTTATTTTATTTATGACTTGAAGACAGCCTTAAAAAGACTTACACCAGATTTGAGGTCAAATTTAGCTCAATGTTTTGTCCATGACACAAATTCAACGAATGTTCGGAGCACCCCCTGGGTGCCAGGCCAGGGGTGGGGTGGAGCTCGGAGCTGCATTGGATGTGTGGTGAGCGCCTTCCACCATGAAGCCAGGCTGAAGTGCTCCACTGCTCTCCACGGGGGCGGACCACTCCCCTCCCATGCTCATCACGGTCAAGGGCCCCACTCAAGAGCCTTCTGGATTCTCGTTGTTCTGGCCCTCTGAGCTGGTGGCTGCCTCCAGGAAGCCTGTATTTTGGCAACTCAGCCTGCAAAAGTAGGTTCCAGTCAACCTGCCCGTCAGTGCCGCCCCAGTCCTTTCCACGTAGAAGGCCATCGCTGATTAGAGCAAAGATGGAAGTCGGCTATGCCCCTTTCTTCTCTCCTTTGCTTTCAGTTTTATGCACTGTATCTATTGAGGAGTCAAAGAGCTCTAGAAGGTCTGTTGTGAAAACACAATAGGCCACCCCTGCCCCCTCTCACCCGTGTTTCCCGCCCTGAAGTAGCCACTCCTGTGTTATTTCCCCAGTTATTTGGGGGTGGCCTCTACATCGCTAGAGAACATGCTTGCACGACCACGTTCAAATTTCTCAGTGTGAGCCTCTCCACTGAGTTCCCACTGCGGCAGATGGAAACAGCTCACTCTCCACCTCTGCTTCCCGCACAGCTTCATCTCTACTGAATTGGGACGTAATTTTGGTTAGATCAAGTCACTCTACTTTATTAAGCCATGGAAACACTTTCTATAGCTAAAAAATGTGGTAAATTATGACTCCTTTTCCTTCTCTTCAGACTTTTGCTATCCTTGAAACTAATCATCGTCTCATTTGATAGTCTGATTTTCTGCGTATTTATCACTCATTCCACTCCAGGCCTTTCACTAGTTGTCTAAACATCCTCCCAAGACACTCAGATGCATCAGGGGTCTGTCAGTTTCATCCTCCTGAAGTCTCTCTCCGGTGCTTTCTCACCTGCCCTGATCTGGACGGACCTGTCGCCCCACGTCCTGAGCTCAGCAGTTGCCCGGCGTCTGTCTTCACCTCTTCTGGAAATTTTCCTCTGCTGCTCTTCCGTGTCGGGTTGTCTGTTTCCTGGGTCTGCTGGCCTCTTCTTTCTTGGATTACTCCCTCCTTCTAAGGGAGCACATTCGTAGAGGTTTCTGAGAAGGGAGTCATTCCAGCTAAGTATTTTGAGTCCTTGCATATCTGGAAACATCCTTGTTCTAACCTCTCATTTGCCGAAGTTTCTCTATGGGATTCTAGGTCGTAAATCACTGTCCCTTGGAGTTTGTAGCTGTTGCTCTCCTGTCTTCCAGCTTCTAGAGTTGCTGTAAGAAGTCAAATTCATTCTCGTTCCTCGCTTTTGGAAGCTTGTAGGATCTTCTGTGGGTCCACACTATTCTAAATGTCACAGTGATGAGCCCTGGTTTGGTCTGAATGAACCGGATGAGAACAGGTGCACATGGGCGCTCATTTCTCTTGAGACATTTTCAGTCTCCTCCCGGAGGGCAAAGACTGAGCTCCTGGGCTTCAGGCAGGGGATGTGCTGGCAGTGGACTTGGCATTCAGAATTCATATATTCACTTAATCCTGAGGTTTGGGGTGAGAATACATATCCTCAGCTCTGCCTGGCGTCCTCCAATCTAAAGAGCCCCTTTTTACTCTTTTCTGAGGGTAAATCTCCAGTCTTCTCCTGCTGTGGGAAAGAGCGGCTGCCCACTAGTGAGGAGCGGAGGGGACCAAGGCCTCACCTACTTCTTTGGCTCCTTTAAGTTAACCCTCCTTATTCCAGCCACCCCTTTACCCCGAGCTCCAGAGGTTCTTGATGCTTCTAGTTCCTTGAGAATTCTGAGGCATACATCTAGTTGGTTCTCAGTTTTCTTCACCGTGGGTTTGAAATTTTTCTTTCTTGGGTCTGCTAAGTCTGTTACCATTCCTCCATCTGCTTTCCAGCTTCTAACGTTGTTGTGGTCTGCTCTCCTGGGTGTGTGTGTGTGCGCGCATGTGCACACATGTGAATCTCTTTGCTATCATTCTAGTGGGGTTTTTGGAGGGAGTGAAACTAGATGTTCAATCTGCCCTCTTTTCCCAGAAGCCTGGCTTCACTATTATGAGCAAAGTCCAGGTCTCACAGCATGGAGTTCGTATCATCAACAACATGGTGGCTTTCCCATGACAGAGACGGTAAGAACCCTTTCAGGCTGGGGAAAGGGTTTGGAGAGAATCTGAGAAGAAAGCAAGTGAGTTGTTGTAGTGGTCTCTGTGAAAATCCTGGCAGGAGTGAGGGTGGGAGTGACACAGCCACCCCAGACAGATTGGGAAGAATTTTGGGGGCCCCTGTGCTGTCAAGGAGCAGTCCTGCAGGGCAGAAATGGTGGCAGCACAGTGGGCACAGCAGAAAGAGGGACTGAGAAACCCCTGCCTCCCTGGTGTCCCCCACTGGAGGTCCCAAAGAAGCAAAGGAAGGGACGCCCAGGAGCCCGCAAGGGAAAACCAAGCCACGCCAGCCCCGCCTTGGGCTGGAGCCAGCAGGACAGAGGCCAGCTCAGGGTCAGACAGGTGTAATGGAAGCTGCCAGGGAGAATAGGTAACCCTCAGAGAGAGGGGTGAGGGGGCCCCAGAATCACAGAATCATGACATTGTCAGAGTAGGGAGGTCCCTGAGGAAACATCTTCTCCAATGAGTCCATTTTATGGAAGAGGATTCTGGGGGCTCAGCGAGGGAAAGGGGCTTGTCCCCGCCACCCATCAGTGCAAGACAGCATTCCTTCTGCAATGCCTCTAAAGAGGGTTGATGGAGACTAATGGTTTACTCATCCTGGGGGTCGTGTCCTCCACCTGACCCAGTCCCACTGTCCTGATCTGCTCATCTGGAGCTTCCTCGAAGCCTTTTGGAGAAAGCTTATCCTTTCCATCGATTGCCCTAAGCTTCCCTCGGCATGACCATGTGACTGTACAAGGGGATATTCGAAGTGGATGTTAAGGTTGGAGGAGTTCACCAGCTGGAGGAGAAAGGACAGGCCTGGCAGAGTGCACAAAGGTGCACAAAGCTGTGTACAGGGGTGTAAGGGATTTGCTGAATGAAAGAATAAGTAGATACAGCACCAAGTGGACAGAGGACGTCGCCTGAGCAGGAGGCCAGGCCCTAGGAGCTCCAAGGAGGTGGGCTTCTGGCGGCAGCTGGGCAGACTGGGATCTTAGACCTCAGTCCTCCTGACAGCCCCGCTGTGGCGCCCACTGGCTGGTATTTGTGGAACGGTCTCCACTATGTTGCCAGGGAAACGAGTCATCCTGTCACCACTGCTCACCGCTGCTGGGCTGCCAACACCCACCACGCCCAGCTCAGAGGCTGTGGTTGGCCCGTTTCTGCCAGAGGCACATGCACACTCGATTTTATATCATGGGTTTGCTTGCTGGGGTGGGGGTGCCGCCTGGGGTGAGGGTGTTACCTCTGGTTTCTGGGTGCCGCCAACCAGTGTCTCTTGGCACTGAGTTCTGGGCGACCAGCTCCAGGGGAGATTTGGATGGTTGATGGTCAGCACCCATGGGTCCTGGTCCCCAAGCCCCCCTTACTGCTCTCTGGTTAGACTGGCACTATCTCCCACCAGGAGCGCAGACCACACCACACCCACAACACACACCCACACCACCCCACACCCACACACACCCACCACCTCCCCCCACCATACATGCACACACACAAACCACACACCATATACACACCACACATACACATCATACATACAACCCCGCACAGATCACACACACCACATTCACACCATACCACATAACATATACATACTATACACACACACACACTGCATGCATACACCACACTACATGCTACACACCACACAACACCATACCATACACCACGCTACATACACACCATACACATAACCCGCCCACACCATGCATACATACACATATACCCCACACCATATACACACCCCACATACAACACACATGCCACACAACACATCCACATCACGCCACACATAACATGTACATACCATAAATATACACACACACACACCACACAACATACCACACATACCACACACACACATGCAAAACCCACACATCCACAGAATATGATTATATCGCAAGTGAACTCACCACAGCATCACAGACCCGGCTCTCTCACTCGGCTCCCAGAAGCAATGGCTTTGGACCCAGATAAACCTGGTTCAAATCTTGGCTTGGCCACTTTCAGCTTGTATGACCTTGGGCAGGTAACCAGGTCCTGCTGCGCTGGTCTCCTCCTGCGTAAGACGGAGCGGCACAGCAGTGTCCAGGCTGTGGGGAGGATTAGCTATAACCTCAAGAGCCAGAGGCTGCTCTCGGGCCAGGTGCTGGGTTACAGCTTACCTCCGTTTCCCCACTTGGGGCCTGATGACGTCACCATGGAAGCTCTTTGGAAAGTGCTCTGAGAACCAGGGTAGACAGCAAGCAAGGCTGCACACCTGTCCTCAAGCTCCCAGGAACTTTGTCTCCCTATGAGCAGGAGGCTTGTTACCTGCCACAGAGGGCAGCTCTGGCCATTGTCCTGTCACCACAGCACTGACCCAACCAGGGGGCACCGTCTGAGTCCAGCCTCCCTGCGTGACAGCCCCTGAGAGTGGCAGAGAGGGGCCACAGCAACACCTCTCTTTGGATTTCCCTGTGATTTATCATCCCTTGGAGATGACATGTTCTGCTTGGAAAGGAGATTAATTGAAAACACACATGTTTAGAGGGCAGATCATTTCATTTAACAACATTCCAGCTGAAAACCAGTTGCAGACAACAGCTGGAGCATGTGTTCTCCCCTTGGCCGAGCAGCCTCTGTCTTAGCAAACCAAACTGGTCCTGGCTTCTCTGGATGTATGTTTGGTGTCTTCTCTGCTGACACCTCAGGCGGGATTTCCTGTGACTCTGGCAGGGCTGCTCCTGAGCAAACCACCCCCATTTATACAACGGTTCAACAGAAAATCTCCAACGATGGCTGGCAAACACACATGTTCACACACACACCCTGAAGATGCAGAATATGCTTTTCCTGAATGCCTGAATATGTGCTTATTTACTTGCAGGTGTGTGCTGTATGGTAGAAAGATCATGGGACTTGATATAATAATATCTGATTTCAAATTTTGTCTCCACCATGACATTTAATGTCTCTGACCAGACAGTAAACTCTCTGAGCTTCCGTTTTTGCTATTTGTTTACTGAGTGGGGATGGAGGGTTGCTGTAAGCATTAAACTGGACAAAATCGTGCATGCAAGGACCTGGCCCAGACCAGCAGTAAGTAAAGAACTGGCACGTTTATCTCTCCTTTGAGAAATTTATCAGCTATTAGTCTTTTGGTTTGGGAACATATTTTGGAAAATGTTGGTCTAAATGTATATTTCATGCATCCCTTCATGTATGCATTCAGTAAACTTTTATCCATCACCTGCCCTGTGATCGGGCACGACCTGGTGTTGAGGAAACAGGAAAGGCACTGTTCTCCTTTTGGAGGGCTGGAAGTCTAGTGGGAGGGGGGTAGGATGAGTGAAGCATCTCCTGCCCAGCCCCTCGGTCCAGGCCGACCCTGCTCCTTGGCGCAATAGTCCTGAAATTCGAATCTGATCCGCCACCCTGCTTTATACGCTCTGAGTGGCTCCCTAGTGCCTCATGGTAAAGCCCTCAGGCTGTGGGTTCTCTGGCCCCATCAGCCCCTCCAGATCCACGTCCTACCTCCTGCTTCCTCCTCGCCCTGCACCCTCTAGCAGGACTGCGCCTGTGGAACTCACCCTCTATGTCCTCGTGCCCTTTCCCTTGTCTGCACTGCCCACTAGCACTCCCACCGCACGGCTTGAACTCCTCTTCCCCTGAGTGTCCCTGTCCCTTAGACCCACCACGAGGCGCTGCTGTCCAGTGCTGGCTACTAACATGTGTCTTGCCCAGGGGCTCCTCAAGGGCAGGGGCTATGTTTTGCTCACTCTGATTCCCTGGGGCAAAGTCCAAGGCCTGGCGCAGGTGCTCACTAAAGTCAGTTGAATTGAATATTTGTTTTAAGAAACAAACTTCTTCTTTTGAATGCCCCTTATTAGTCAGCAGTTTTGGAAAGAGAAACCGTTCCCCAGAAACATGTGACCCTCCCACCCCGTCTGAGGGGGGAGACGGCACCTGGGAGCCACAGAGCCACGGAGATGTGGCCACCAGCTGCCCAAGCTCGTGCCCGCTGAACCAGAGTAACCCGCTTGGCTTCATCTGCTCGTCTCCTGACCCTGCATCTTCCATCTCAAGTTCTGTTTTCTGCATCTTGCCATATGGGCTCTTTTTGCCAAGTCATCTCCATCATTTCAGAAAGAGGAGGTGGGTTTTTTTTTTTTTTAAAGATTTTATTTTTTTTCCTTTTTCTCCCCAAAGCCCCCCAGTACATAGTTGTACATTCTTCGTTGTGGGTCCTTCTAGTTTTGCCATGTGGGACGCTGCCTCAGAGTGGTTTGATGAGCAGTGCCATGTCCGCGCCCAGGATTCGAACCAACGAAACACTGGGCCGCCTGCAGCGGAGCGCGCGGACTTAACCACTCGGCCACGGGGCCAGCCCTAAGAGGAGGTGGGTTTGTTTTTGAAAGTGCTTCCTGATATTCCCGGAGGCCTGAGGGGAGCGTCTGCGGTGAAGTTCAGTGTTGTCTGAAGCTTTCTAAGGCAAGCTCCGCTCAGGTGTGTCCACTGCCCCAAAACCTATAATAAATAACAACGACAACAACATCGACAACAATAATAACAGTGGTCAGCCACTGAGAACTTCCTGTGTGATGAGCTCCGTACAGATCTGCTCTCTCATCCTCACACCCACTCTGAGTTAGCGTTCTTACACCCATTTTATAATTGAGGAAACGGAGAGTTAAGGATTAAGCAACTTGCCCAAAATTATACAGTGTAGGGACCACATGTGCGCGCCTCTTAGATTCTGACCACAGGAGCATTGCTCATGGACAGCCCAGCTGCTGCCCTGAAATCCGTCTCCGCGAGGCCATGCTTTCCACGAGCTGCTCCCCGCCAGCAGCTGAGCCCGAAGGGGTGCGGGAGACAGGCAGCCACAGCTTTGCACTGGTAGGTGGGCGACTGTGGCTCGGGATCCCCGACTGCCTTGCTGAACTCCCAGAACCCCATTGCACCGTGAGATGCTACCTTGGCCTCCCTTCCTTCCCGCCTCCTTCACCTGGGCTCACACTGCTTCATGGTCTGACTGCTCTGCCAGCCTCCCCTGGCTCCCGCTCCGTGTTTCCTCACCCGCATTCCCGGAGAAATCTCATGCACAGCTAATCCCATCTTGGCATCGCTTTTGAAGGACCAGGAGGAACGCACACGGCTAAAAACCAGTAGTTTGAAGGCCTTCTGGTTGAACCCCAGTATCAGTTCTTCCTTCCACACTAATGGAACTTGAGCCTGCCTCCCAGAGTAGTCTGCATTCCCAGCCTCACTTGCACCTGCCTGTAGCCTCAAGCTAAGATCTGGCTGTAGGATCTGAATGCAGCTGGTCTGAGGGACTTCTGGGTTGTGTCCCTAAACCCTGGATGTGGTGGCCTGTCATGAACCCCGTGAAGCAGGGGACACCTCAGGGAGAGCAAAGCACAGAAAGAGCCCGGGCCTCTGACAGCTTCGCAGAGCAGAGCTGCATGCCTGCAAGGACTTCTACACCAGAGGGAAAGACTGGCATCTTGTTTAAATCACTGCTACTTTGAGCATCTGTTACATTTACACAGCCGAACCCAATATCCCAACCCACTCAGATTTGAATCTAGGCTTAGTGTCAAAGCTTTGGATTTTAAAGGTACTCCAAAGTCACATCATTTGTGGAAGGGATCCCAGCATGGAGGGAGGTAATTGGCAAGAGGCAGGAAGTGTAATGGTCAAGAGCCACTGTGAATGGGCCTCAGGTGGTGCCGGCACAAAGGAAGCACTGGTAGCTGTCATTACTATTACTGTTACCATCGTTGTTATTGAAGTCATTTAAGCAGGGGCATAACCAGATGAGCAGGAATGTGGAGCACTGTCTGCCACGGTCTGAAAGCCTGAACTAAGGCAGAGAAATACTTTACATAAGTTGTGGAGCAATAAGTTGACAAGATAGCAGGAAAAAGTTCAACCCCAAATCAGTGGAGGTGCTTTTCCCGCCCCACAGGTGAAGGCCCCTAGTCTGTGCACCAAGCATCAACTGCCCGTGGGCTTGAAGGGCTAGGGAAACGGAATCAGCCTCCGTGGCCGGGCATCGCCACCCCGCATCCCGAGCACGGTGGGTTTAGGGAGGGCTTCTCGTGGATACCAGGCCCATGGGAGGATCCTGGGAGTCAGCTCTTCCCCTCCCTCATCCTGGGTGCAGCTAGAGTTAGGGGCTCAGCACATCTGACCCGCCAACCCTGCTGGAGTGACCGGAGGACAGGATGGAACCGGCTCCTCAGCCCAGCCTCAAGAGTCTTCACAGCCTGGGGCATCCCACTTTCACACTCAGCCTGGTGGACTTCTCACCATCACCTCGAACCCCACCCTTGTAACTGTGCTGTTCTCTCGAGGCTTTCCCTCCATCTCCCTCTGGCCAGCTCCTATTCACGCTGCAATGCCCAGGTCCAATGTTACCCCTGTGAAGCTGAGCCTCCCCAGCTGCTGCATGCTTTGTGCTTCCTTCGCTCTCCTGGGGTCCTGCTCACGGGCACCTTTGACTGGACAGAGGGCTCCCAAAGAGCAGGGATCTCATCCGTTTGCCTTCTCTCCATCCGCAGAAGCCTGCGAGATGGTCGGCACAGGGAAGCGTTCAATAACTTTCCGATGGATGAACGAAGACTCAGGCCACTCATCCACAAGCCCAAAGTGTCGAGAGTGGAGCAGTCTACCCACGTGCTCATGCAGAAAATGACAGGGAATCATCCAAGGACACTTGTGACAGGTGAGGACTGTCCCTGTGGAGAGGGGCCGTGGGGACGGGATCGACGGGCGACTTCTGGGAGCTGAGTGCCAGGGCTGTGGGCATGTCAGCTCAAGAGCGCCCTGCTGTCAGCGTCCCCTGTGACAGAGCTGAGCCCGCTCTAGTGACGCAATGTCATCCATCCCTTACACCCAAGCGGGTCTTTCACTTTAGCTAATGCTGCAATGATAGTGCAGATGGGGAAACTGAGGCCCCAGAGCTGAAGAACCAAATTACCCGGTTCTAAAGGAGGAGTTTCTGACTTTCTGCTCTGCACGTGGGCCATGAACCTCTGCGCACTTGTGAAGAATATTCTGGACTTGGAGTGAGAATATCTGGGTTGGAGAGAGGTTTCCACTCCTTACTGGCTTTGTACTGATACCTCTCTCCCAGAGCCTCAGTGACTCATTTATAAAATGGCGATAAATAGTTTCCTGCCTGGTGACCTCACTGAGATGTTGGATCAGGAAGAAACATACATGAAAAGCTCTCCTAATTTATAAGGACTTCCTTCAAACACAGATTTTATTTCATGTTTTTATCTGAGGGTTGCAAATTAGATGAAAGACCAGGAGACCTAAAGTGTACACTCAGTAAAGTTATGATTTAAAAAGAAAAAAATACTTGGGAAAAAGCTTGCAGGTAAGACAAGCATCACTAAAAGATTGTCTAATAACCGGTGGGCTGTGGGGCAGGGGTTTTTGTCTTATCTTGTGTTTGCCTTTTAAAATCTATTTAATCTGACCTGCTGACTTGAGGACATGCACACGCACACACACACCACACAAACACACACACCACACACATACACAATACGCACACCCACACACACCACACCACACATCACACCCTTCACACACATACCACACTCAGCTTGGCCAGACTTTTTGCCAACACAGTAGGAAAATCCTAGTTTTGGGCATAGCTTCTTGGACAGAAGGTATTATGATTATTATTACTATCTACCACCAAAAACAAAAATGGGAAAATATTTGCCTCATATATGGTAACTATTGGATTTGTATACTTAACATAAAAGAGCACTTAAAAATGAATAAATCAGGAAAAATTTTTTAACAGAAAAATGGACAAGGCCCAAGGTAAGAAATGTAAATGCCCAATAAGCATTCAAATAAACCCTAACCATGTTAGAGACAAAAGAAATGCAAGTTAAAATAAGAAAATATAATGTTTTGTCTATAAAACCAAGAAAAATAAGAAATACAGCAATATCTATCAAAAGCCACAAAAGCACATTTCACCACAGAAATTTTACTTCTAAGAAGATATGCTAAATAACTAAGAAAATGCTCAAAGATTTAGCTGCAAGAATGTTCACCCCTTATGGGTTGTCTATTACGTGAAGGATTGGGTGTAACTGACAGAACTAGTGATAAGGGATTGGGTAAAAAGAAATCCTGACATCTTCTTTTGCTGGGTTACTTGAGAGCCAGCCAAAGTGGTGATCTCAAGGACACACACACGAGCAGGCAAACGCACACCGCATACACGCACAGGCACATGTTCTAGCAGGGTGTACACAGAAGGTCACATGTTTAATCTCTAGGCGTGAGATTATGGCTGACTTTTATGGGCTTTTCCCCTCATCTTTATTTTTGTGCTTTATCTGCTGTGACCATGTAAAATATCTATAATAAGGAGAAGTTTGGGAATGCTCTCATTGGTAGAGTGGCCTTCTCCCACGTTGTCTTCTTACGTGAAGCATGGAGAGGTCAGGTGACTGCAAAGATGCCACGGCTGGCCACGGGCGCCGAGGTGTGGACTCAGGTTTGCCTGCTTCCTTCCGCAGCCAGTGCTTTCTGCACTCAGTGTGTGCCCCTAACTGGCTGTGGGGAGCAGTGTGCATTTGGAAATGGGGCATTCTCTCTGGTTCCTTAGAGAGTGGAGTTTCCAGATGCTTCCCTTCAAGGCGTGGAGTGATTGTGAGTGAGGGGCCTTTGGCATCTCTCTGGTGCTCTATTCAAACCAGGCTGGTTAGAACCCATCAGACATGGTCCTCTTTCCAGGAGCTCTGCAGCATCCCAGAGGCCCAAAGCAGCCCACCCCCGACAATTCAGAGCTACCTGGGGCCTCCAGGAGCCACAGTTTAGTATGTGTGAATTTGCGGGACCCCCAGCTCTGTGAGGCTGAGCACTGGGTGGGGAGGAGCAGGAGCCAGGGACCTTTGGACTGCCCTGCCTGTGCACCTCATGAGCTGGGAGACCTTGGACAAGTCCATTTGCCTGGCTAAGTCTAAGTTTCTCCAGCTTCAAAACGGGGATAGAATTTTCTACCCCGTGGAGACCTTGAATGCCACACTAAGGATCCCAGGTTTATTCCAGTGGAGGAAAACTTGGCAAGTGATTCTGCCAAGCAGAATTCCAAGGAATTCATTCCACCCATGAGGATTGGCTGGGGCCTCAGCTGCAGCAGACAAGGCCGAGCTTGAAGGATTTCCACTGTAGAGAGCACGTTCCCAGCTCAGAGAGAGAGAGGCGGAGGGGGAAGCATGGCATCTGATTCTTCTCTGGCCCTGGATCAGTGCTGTGATGACCTTGGGGTCGGGGTCACGTCAGCCTCCCCGACACGAGGAGTTTCTCAATTTAGGGATCCTACAGTGGCCAGGCAAGAAGGAGTGAGGCCCCTGCCTTCATAGTTAGCAGACGCCTTGCTGCACCCTGCGGATTTGGAAGAGGCAGAGCTCTCTCTGGGGAAGTTTTTTCCTGATGCTTTTGGAGAATAGGAGCCATGTCTGAAAGACAAGAGATTTCTTCGCTAAACTCTCTGTGGGCCCGCAAGTGTTTTCTCTCTTACACTGTGATCCTTCAGAGAGTTAGAAAAGTTTGTTATTCTTCTAAACCACTGAGATATGGAAGATGGGCTTGTTACCCCATTTTATGCACAGGACACATACTGCAGCGTGGAGCAGTTAGGTGGCCCTCCCCTAGTCATAGCCTGTTTGTGGTGGACCCAGGAATTTTAGTTCTGCCTTCTAAGCCAGTGACTTTTTCACAGCCTGCCCACACCCATGATGATATTCTGTAAACCTCTAAGCCCCGGGTGAAATACTTAGGCAAATTCACCAGTTATTTTACCCTCAAAACGAGTTTATTTAGGAATAACCCAAACAATTGCAATTCAGGATGTGCATGCTACAGCAAACCACAGGCAAATCCAGAAAACAGAGAGGAGTTGCTTTTATAGAGAAAAGGGGGAGTAGGGAGGGGCTGTTCTAAATACAAGTCCACTGGGGGGGAAGCAATAGTGCAGGGCAGCAATGGCTTCTCATTGGCTGAGCTGCGGTGTTTCTCATTGGCTGAGCTGTGGCATTTCTTATTGGCTGAGCTGCCACATTTCTCATTGGCTGAGCTGCAGCATTTCTCATTGGCTGAGCAGTGGTGTTTCTCATTGGCTGAGCTGTGGCATTTCTCATTGGCTGAGCTGTGGTGTTTCTCTTTGGCTGAGCTGTGGCATTTCTCATTGGCTGACCTGCCACATTTCTCATTAGCTGAGCTGCGGTGTTTCTCATTGGCTGAGCTGTGGCATTTCTCATTGGCTGAGCTGCCACATTTCTCATTGGCTGAGCTGCAGCATTTCTCATTGGCTGAGCTGTGGTGTTTCTCATTGGCTGAGCTGTGGCGTTTCTCATTGGCTGAGCTGTGGTGTTTCTCATTGGCTGAGCTGTGGCATTTCTCATTGGCTGACCTGCCACATTTCTCATTAGCTGAGCTGCGGTGTTTCTCATTGGCTGAGCTGTGGCATTTCTCATTGGCTGAGCTGTGGTGTTTCTCATTGGCTGAGCTGTGGCGTTTCTCATTGGCTGAGCTGTGGCATTTCTCATTGACTGAGCTGCAGTGTTTCTCATCGGCTGGGCTGTTGCTGGGTAGAGAGAGAAATCTTCCTTTAGTAGTAAAGTAGTTGTACTTCCTGTTGAGATGTAAGTGTAGGTTTCTTTCCATTTGGTGTCATTGACAATGTACGATAGGGCATGAGAGCTCGCCCTACCAGCCTTCCCGACTCCAATTTAGTTAAAGTTTCTTTTATTACTTTCCACAAAATGATGATTTTTCCACTTACTGGTTGTGTGATCTTGAGCATGTTATTAATAGAATGGCCAGATAAAATGCAGTTAAATTTGAATTTCAGATAAACAACAGTTTTTTAAAAACTTTTTATTGAGATTATGATAGTTTACAACCTTGTGAAATTTCAGTTGTACGTTATTTTTTGTCACTCATGTTGCAGGTGCACGCCTTCACCCTTTGTGCCCACCCTCCACTCCCCCTTTCCCCTGGTAACCACTAATCTGTTCTCTTTGTCCACATGTTTAACTTCCTCATATGAGTGGAGTCATGCAGAGATTGTCTGTCTCTATCTGGCTTATTTCACTTAACATAATATCCTCAAGGTGCATCCATGTTGTTGTGAATACAACGATTTTATCCTAACAAATAGTTTTTTAATATAAGTTTGTCTCATGCAATATTTGCTAACTCTGGTGCTATAGAGTGAATGTTTGTGTTTCCCCCAAAATTCACATATTGAAATCCTAACCCCCAAGGTGATGGTGTTAGGAGGTGATTGGCTCATAAGGGTGGAGCCCTCATGACTGGGATTAGTGCCCTTATGAAAGAGACCCCAGAGAGCTCCCTTGCCCCTTCCACCATGTGAGGACACAGCAAAAAGAAACTGTCTGTGAACCAAGAAGTGGGTTCTCACTAGACATCAAGTCTTTTGGTGGCTTGATCTTGGACTTCCAGCCTCCAGAACTGTGAGAAATAAACGTCTGTTGTTTGTAAGTTCCCCAGTCTCTGGCATTTTATTATAGCTGCCCGAGCAGACTAAGACACCCAGCAACTCTAGTTATTCCTCTAAAGTAAAAACGTAAAAGGCCAAACGGGGCTATTGTGAAGAGTAACTGTGATAATGCATTAAAGAATCTGCCACCAAATAGCATTCAATGAATGTCAGAAGAGAAAATACCAGTCCCCGTAGAAGGCCACATAAATGGTCTCTGGCCCTCTCCCCTCACCTTGGAACACTTCACACCCAGGGCTTGGTAAAACTTTTTCTGTAAAGGGACAAATAGTAAACATTTTAGGCCTTGTCAGCCAAACATACAATCTCTGTTGCAACTGCTCAGCTCTGCTGTGCTGCACAAAAGCAGCCAGAGACACTATGTAACAAATGGTTATGGCTGTGTGCCAGTAAATATTATAAAAACAGGCAGGGGCTAGATTTGGCCAGGGGGAGTTTCTGACTCCTGCCCTCCCGGTGGTAACTGGGTGCCGGTTGAGTGATCTGATCCTTGGTCTCCAGCTTCTGTCTGTACTTGCTCATCAGTCACTAATCGCCAAGCACAGGTGTTTTGTCCTCGTTTGTCGGAAAACCACACACACAGCTGTGGAGACCACAGGCCTGGGGCCAAGCTCGCCTGAGGAGCTTGAAGTTGCCTGCCCACCCCAAAGTTGATGAGCGGTCCTTGTTACTCCAAAGCTGCCCTTTCCACTAGCACAGACATGAGGTCGGCCCGGCCCAGCCAACGGCCAAGGATGCAATTGCCCCACTCTCCATCCAGCAATTGCCATGGCAACCCCTGCTGTATCTGCCTCCTCCTCCAGCTCAGCGCTGAGGGATGTGATATTGGAAAACCAAGTCCCTGGGCAAAAGACAACCAGTTTCACCAATCTTTAGAGCAGTCATTGGGCCCAGGAGATCATGGGAAGAGTTAAAAGAAATAATATAAGGCCAATAATAATTATGCTAAAAGCAATATTGAAATTATCTGTTGTGTTCATATAGGACTCCCGATCAACCATCTCAGTTTCTCTCTACCATCTTTAGCGCTTCCTCTAGTCGTTCATTCATTTAGCACCTCCCTGTGCCAGGAACTGTTCCAGGCCCTGGGGTTTCAATGACAAAGCTGACAGACATTGTCTCTGCCCTCAAGCACCTTATGCTTTAGTGCAGGGCTGTGGGGAGCCAAAGAAATAAAATAATTACAACTTGTGACAAGTGCAGGGAAGGGAAAACACAGGGAGCAGAGTAAGAGATGAATGTCTGTGGGGTAAACCTACCTAGGTTGAAAGGGAGAGCAGGCCTCTCAAAGGAGGTGACATTGAAGCTAACAGCCTGAAGGGTTGAAATGAGTCATCTCTGCAAAGATCAGGGGGAAGGGAACCTCAGGCAGTAGGAATAGCATGTGCAAAGGCCCTGAGGCAAGGAAGACTGTGTTCAAGGAAGGAAAAGGAGATCAACATGACTGGAGTATACTGAATAAGGAGGAGAGTGGTAGTAGATGAAGATGAGGGGAGATCACCAAGCACATTTCAGTTACAGTAAGTGTATCTGTCAGTACCATAGATTGAATGTTTGTGTCCCCCCTACAATTCATAGGTTGAAGCCTTAATCCCCAAGGTGATGGTATTTGGAGGTGGGGCCTTTGGGGGTAATTAGGCTTAGATGAGGTCTGAGAGGGCAGACCGCATGATGGGATTAGTGTCCTCATTAGAACAGTAAGAGACTAGAGCTTGCTGGCTCTCTGCCATGTGAGGACACAGCGAGAAGGCGGTTGTTTACAAGCCAGGAAGAGCACTCTCACCAGAACTGGACGGTGCCGGCACCCTGATCCCAGACTTCCCCGCTCTTTCCCGTTATTTAAGCTGGTCTGCGGGACTTTGTTACAGCAGCCCCAGCTGGCTGAGACAGTCAGTGTCCAGAGAGACAAACCGTTCCAGGTACTTCAGAGGGAGGTTAATAGAGGGAATTGGTTACAAAGTGTTGGAAGGGTTAGAAGAACAAAAACGAAATGTGGTTGAGGATAGAGGAGCAAAAGAAAAGGATTGTTTCCCAGAGGCCAGGAAGGCGCCACTGTCCCTGGCCTGGGGCCCATGAGCCCACACTGGTTGTGAGCTGCCCTCCCACCCTTATCAGGCAAATGAGCAAATCAAGGCAGAACTTTTCAATAAAAGGACACAGTTTTTATTATTTACAGCCCCCGAACAAATAATAAACCAGCTTAAAAAAATGAAATGAATGACATAATGAATAAATGCTAAAATAAATCAACAAAGAGTGCCTACAAATCCTCAAGAAAAAGAGGAACAACCAATAGGAAATTAGGTCAGGACTATTAACGAGCAGATCCCCCCAAAAGAAACATAAATGGATCCTAAACATATGGCAAGATGCTCACAGCGCTGATGATAAGAGAAACAGAAAATAAACTACAGAATACTGTTATCCATCAGATTGGTAAAGATCAGAGTTTGAGAGTGCCATGACATGGGGGGAGGGGCTGAGTCCACGCGCCCCTGTGTTTCTGGTGTGGTGTGAATTGGTCCCACGTCTGAGGAGGCCAATTGGCCACGCCCATCATACCTGGAGCAGGCAGCCTCTCTGACCTGCCATTCCCACTCCAAGTGTTCATCCTCCAGCTGAGCTGGCAGCTGGGGAATTGATGTGTGTACCGGGATGCTTGCCACAGCACTATCGGAAATGACTTCAGTGCCCATTGGTAGCAGGCTGGTTAAACGAGTTACAGAATAAGATGGGGCAGAAAAAACAGTGAGGAAGCTCTCTGTGTACTGAAAAGGAAATTCCTCCAAAAATATTTTTAATGGAGAAAAAGGAAGGTGCAATACGGCAGTTCTGGTCCGACCAAAAGCCATTCCAAGCCAGGATTAGAAGTTCAAAACGTGGGGCCAGCCACATGGTCGAGTGGTTAAGTTCACGTGCTCTGCTTCGGTGGCCCAGGGTTTCGGATCCTGGGCACAGACATGGCACCGCTCATCAGGCCACGCTGAGGCGGCATCCCACATAGCACAGCCAGAAGGACCCACAACTAGAATATACAACTGTGTATTTGGGGGCTTTGGGGAGAAAAAGAAGAAGAAGAAAACAGTACAAAATGTGTATTGGGGAAGGGGGAAGGAGAATGGGAGTTGGGCAGCCTACAGGCTGGGGTGCAGGTCTCACCCCTGTGGGAGGAGGAGGAGAGGTTAGGAAGAGTCTTGGATAGCAGTGCAGGTACAAGAAAGGTTTCACAGGTGATGGAGAATCCCCAGGCCAAAATGGCCTGGGGGGGAGTTTCCTGTCTCACTGGAGGAACAGGCCTGCCTCATGCCCCTGCTGGCAGTCAAGGGCCGGGAGCATCCTGCTGGGGCCAGGCCTCAGGGAAACAAGGCGGTGGATCCAGAGAACAGCGGCCTGGGTGTTAGCCAACTGTGCTCCTGAAGCAGGGCAGGAGGCTGCTTGGCGCAATTTCATGGCCATCACACGCAGGATGCTGTGTGTAACGTGTACTGTTTACGTGGGGAAATGTTTATGTACGTTCGTAATGTGTAGCACATCCCTGGAGGATGCAAGGACCTTAGGAGCAGCAGCTGCCTCCGGAAACTGGCCAACAGGAAAGGGAGAGAGACTCCACTGTAAGCCTTGTGTGCTTTATTATTATTATTATTTTTTTTTTTTTGGTGAGGAAGATTGTCCCTGAACTAACATCTGTGCCATCTTCCTCTATTTTGTATGTGGGATGCCTCCATGGCCTGGCTTGATGAGCGGTGCGTAGGTCCACGCCTGGGATCTGAACCAGCCAACCCCGGGCTGCCAAAGCAGAGCATGCAAAGTTAACCACTATGCCACTGGGCCGGCCCCAGCCTGTGTGCTTTAAAGACGTTGTACCGTGTACACATATCACCTAGTCCAAAAAATAAGTCAAAAATAAAAATGGAAATGAAGACATGGGGATGTTAAGACATGGGAATGGCTGAGGTTACCTAGGGTGGGGGTCTGAAGGGGACAGGAGAAGAGGGCTGGGACCAGTGTCCAGAGGAAGGGGAGAGGAGGCAGGCCTGCCAATGAACTGGGCCAGACCAGAGAAGCAGGAGGGAACCCCAAGCGGACAGCGCCCCAGAATTCAGTCAACTGTGTCAAGCGCAGCTGAGCGCTCAGTGGGGAGAGGACAGAGGCTCATCCATCGGGTGGGGCAACGCGAGGGTCATTGGTGACCTCAGCAAGAGCTGGCTTGGGTGGAAGCGAGGTCTCGGAGGAGCGAGTGGGAGATAAGGAAGTGGAGACGCGTGCCTAGGCACCACTTTCACATTCGCCTTCCAGGGGACCAGGGAGTGGGCAGGAAGCTAAGGAGGGGTTTTTAAATTATAATTTGGGAGGTAACAGAGCATGCTGTGTGCTTATGGTGACAATCTAACTGGAAGAGCAGGAAGACTTATGCAGAGAAGAAGGGAAAGTCAGAGGGGCCAAGCCCAGAGGGTGAGAGAAAATGGACTCAGAGATGGTAGGAAGGTTGCTCAAAGTTGCACAGCTCACTAGTGTCCCCAGCTTTTTTCCTCCTCATTTGAGAGAAAAAATAAGAAGTTGGGTTTCTTTTTCAGATTCAAATATAGGACATTTCCCAAAGTTTATCTGAGGAGTTGAAACTGAAATAAGACATTGAAATAAAACATCTCTAGAGGGAAAATAATTTGCAAGCGGGAGACCAGCCGGTTCAGCGTCGGGAAGGGCCCGGAGCTTCCAGGTGAGGACGCACCGCAGTGGCAGTGAAAGCTCCTCTGCTGCGGGGCCACCTCCAGAAAGGTTTTCTCTGTCTGCTTTTTAATCCACCTCACCTTTTTCAAAAAACAGGCTAACTAGAAATCAGCTTCAGGTAGTTCAGGTCAATAACCCAAGTCAGTCATAAAATTTTGGAAATAAAAACTCTCCGGTGTGAAAATTAAATTAGATGAAGTATGGACATTTGCTCAGCTTAGATCCCGACCCATGGCAATCGTTCAGTAAATGGTAGTCGTTAGGACAATATCAGCCTGTGATTAATGGAAATTCATGTCACAGAAAATTCCGAACTTAGAAGTTGATGCGTCTATTCACTACTGGGTACTCAGAGTCTACACTGGGGCTTCACGTCCACAGGTCTACACAGGGTCCACGCCTGCAGAAGGTGCTTAATCCATGTTTGTTGAATGATGAACCTGACCTTAGCCCCCCATTCCCGTTGTCAAAACCCAACCTTGTCATCACCAGTGACGGTGACCCCTCAGTAATCACGACCCTAATCCCCAACCGCCAAACTCGAATCACAACCCTTGCTCCCAACCGCTGAACCCTTGCGGCACTAGGAACCCCGGGCCTCCCTCACCCAGTCTCTCCTCCACCCTCACTGGCGACCACCTCAGGCCTCTCCTCCCTCCAGACTCCGCCAGCTCCTCCTCCAGCCTCGTTCCATGACCTGGCCATGCTCCTTCTCAGGGCACAGATGTGCACCAGACCCCAAACCCTCCCCTCTCTCCATCCTCCTCTTTCCCTCTCTAATGGATCATCCCAGCCCTCCCTCTCTCTATCATCCTCTTTCCCTCCCTAATGGATCATCCCAGCCCTCCCCTCTCTCCATCCCCCTCTTTCCCTCCCTAATGGATCATCCCAGCCCTCCCCCCTCTCTATCATCCTCTTTCCCTCTCTAATGGATCATCCCAGCCCTCCCCTCTCTCCATCCCCCTCTTTCCCTCCCTAATGGATCATCCCAGCCCTCCCCTCTCTCCATCCCCCTCTTTCCCTCCCTAATGGATCATCCCAGCCCTCCCCTCTCTCCATCCCCCTCTTTCCCTCCCTAATGGACCATCCCAGCCCTCCCCTCTCTCCATCCTCCTCTTTCCGTCTCTAAGGCATTATTCCCATTAGCACTGTTATCTTGGGGATCTACACTTGAGATCCCAGCCCAGCCCCTTCCCTGAACTCCAGACTCATTTCCGGTGTCCTCAAGAGCCGCACTTAAATGTCCACTAGCCGTCTTAATCCATCGGGTCCAGAGCCGCAGGGCTGAGCGCGCCCTCACAGTTTCCTTCCCAGCTCATCTCAGGCCTGCAGCCTGGGGTGGTCCTGGCGCCTCCTCCACCCACACCCTCTGCCTTCACTTCCTCCCCTGTGCTGGCGGCCTGGCTGTTCCTGGGCCTGAAGACAGGCTCCCACTCCCCGGGCCAGGCACGGCTGCTCCTTTCTGAGCCGAACCTCCGTAGACATCGCAGGGCTGCTCCCTCACCTCCCTGACCCCGGCCGTCTCCTCAGGGAGGCTTCTCCACAGCCTCGACAGCTGAGTCTGCGCGTGGGCTCGGCCCTGCTGTTCCCCTCCCGGGTATACTCAGTAGACCTGCTTCGTGTGTTCCCGGGAGACACGCACAAGGACCTTCACAGCAGCACCATTCACAATGTTTGGAACATTTCTAATGTACCTTCGAGTTACTCCAACACCTGATTCTAAATCCCACGCAGAGCCCAGCATGGGCCATTGCCCTGTCGGGAGAAGCGCCCAGTCCTGCCCCTCTGCCTGTCCTCTTTGCTCCCCCCACAGCTGAGTGTACTTTCTCTTTTGCCCTGGAAGGCAGTAGGGCCAGAGCTTGAGGGCCAAGCTCTGAATTCAGCCTGCTTGACTTTGAATCCAGCTCCCTCTCTTTCCTGCTGTGTGACCTTGGGCAAGCCACTTGACCTCTCTGTTCTTATTTCCTCATCCGTATAATGGGGATCATAATGGCACTCACCTCATGGGACTGTTGTGAGGATCAGCTGAGTTCACTCCCTAAGTGGTTAGGACGGTGCCTGCTTCAAGGCAGATGGGACTCATCATTAATCGCGGTGGCGAACGTAATTGAACACTCACTGTGTGCTGAGTGCTTTACTTGTGTTACCTCCCTCCGGCCTCCTCACTCCCCTGGAGGTAGCTGGAAATCTCTCTTTGTGGTACCCAGGGGAAGCTGAGGCCCAGAGACGGTGAGTGAGCTGCCCGAGGGCCCACAGTAGGACCTCAGAAGGGTTTGCCTTCTCTTTTATTTGTCTTACATGCATAAGGAGAGCCCCTTAGTGCCAGGTCCCCTCCTTAAGAAATGCAGCAAATACAAGGAAACCCCTGGCATACATTTCTCTGTTATGCAGGAGCCCATCGTCAGAGACCCAAAGGGCCTCCTTCTAGCCTCAAGGAAAGAGCAACTGGAGTTCGCAGAGTGCACGTACCAAACCTCCCAGCCTGCGTATCTAGGGAAGCTGAGCTGGGGCCCCATGGGCTCAGTTTTCCTGGTGGACCTACTTAGTAGAGGGCGTCTGTGTCTCAGGACACAGCTGTGAGGTTCATAGACTCATATAACTTGAAATCGGCATCCAGTCTTCCCCCCTCCCCACCTTGCAGATGGGACAAGCTGATGCCCAGAGAGGGAGGATGATTTTCCCAAGGCCACACAGCAAGACAATAGAATTGAAGCTTACTGACTCCTAAGCATGCCTGCTCCCCTGTGCTCTGCATCAAATCTTTCCTGGGTGTCAGAGAAATTGATGCCTGGAAGGCACAGAGGTCTTGGGGTTCTCCATGCTGGCTGCCCATTAGAATCACCTGGGAATACCCATGTCTGGGCCTCACCCCAGACCAGGTAAATCAGAGTCTTTGTGGGTGAGGCCTGAACACTGATATTTTTTAACTCCCCAAGTGGGTTCTAATGTGCTGCCAGGGTTGAGACCAACTGTTCTAGCCTCAGAGATGGGAATGAGCCTCAGATATGAACGATGCCCAGGCCACAGTGACACAGTGACTAAGACCAGAGAGGATCTCACACCCGCGCTTTCGACCCACGTTCAGGGCTCTTTGTAATCAATTCACTGCTGCCCCTCACACAGACCCTCTAAAAAGAGCCTTACATCTGGTCCACATCAAAGGGGTGCTGAGCCTGGCGGGGAACACATCACACGGATACATTCGGAGCAATTAGAATTCTAGTGTCATCATAGCAGAATTCACTCATTTTTAGTCTTCACGAGTTTCAGCCACCCCACTCTCCCCCAAATCACGCCGTCCACTCTCCCCGGTGGCTAAGTCTCTATGGTCTCTGTCACTACGACACGACTGCAGCACACGTTGTTAGTGCCCCTGAAATGAGGAGCTAAATGAGGTCTCAGGGAGGATAAGTGCCTTGTCCAGGCCACAGGCCAATAAGGAGGCCTTGGTCGGCAATTTCAACCTAGGTCTTACCTAAATCCAAAGAACGTGCTCTTTCTCCTGTCTTTTTCCAACTCTGTTCAGCTCGTTCCAGGACAGGCTCGTTTCCTCATTGGCTCCACATCCCCCACGTCACCCCTGGCAGCCCCCAGGGAAGTCCTCTGGCTCTTCCTTGCCTGGAAGCCCCTGGCTGGGCTGTGCTCCAGGGGCCTGGAGAAGGTCTGTTGGGGTCTAAGACCCATCCGAGACTTGTGGCTGGTCAAGAACCCGCTTTGCCTCCCCAAACCTGCCTCTTTATCTCTGCAAGAAGCTGGGATAGCCGGAAGGCTCTGGGAAACCCATCTTCGGAGAGAAATACTTAAATCAGAGCTGAAATTCAGTGAAGCTTGTGTTGAAACAGAGCCCGTCATCTGAAGGCTCGGATTTTTTTTTTTTCTTTTTTCATCTTAAACGAGGGTGTTTATGCAAATTTGTCATGAAGGTTTAAAAAATCTTGACTTGCCCTGGAGCCAAGCTCTGCTTTCCTAATTGGATAGGGAGTAATTGTCAAAGCTCACGACCGATGTTCTTCTCAAAATTGCATGTTTTACAAGAGCTGCTCTTGAAAACATATAATTCCGACGTTGTGAAACCATTGCATCAATGCCGAGTTTTGAAAACATGGAAAAGTTCACCCGGGGAACGGAGGGGGTTGTCATTGCAGGTTGTGACAGTCTGTAATGGTGTCTGGATGTTATGGAGAAGGAGACACAGGCATTTGTGGGTTCATTTCTCAATAAAACAGGAAGGTCCATAATTTCGGGGTGGGAAATAAAGAGAAAGAAGGGATCAGTTTCAGAGACCTGGGTCGCGCTCTGCCCCAGGCTGCTTTTAAGCTCGCTTTTAAGCTCTTTTAAGCTAGCTATGAAACAGTTTTCTTGCTTTTAAAATGCGAGGGATGCTAGAGGCCCCCCGAGTGACTCAGGTTTGCTGAGAAACCACTTGTCTGGGCCTCGCTCTTCCCACATGGCAGGTGGAGGTGTTGAACTAGATGACTCCGGGGACAGTCTGGTCCTAACATTCCGTCATCTCTGAGGTTTCTGGTTATCCTTGGCTGATTCCCGGGCCACAGGAGGCCCTGCAGGGCGCTCCCCTCCGTCACGTCTCCCCCTTCCAGAGAAGTTAGCAGCATATTTCCTCAAGTAACCACATTTGGTTTGAGTCTTTCCAGGGCCAGAAATAAAGTTTTAGGGAAATTTCATTTCTTCCTTTCAGAGTTGGTCACAGCTTCCTTTATTATGCATTATAAATCAATTGATCTGTGAGGGAGAAAAGGTAGGGTGCAGAGCAGGGATAGGGCCACATTCTTCCTCCTCTGCCTTGAAAACAAATGCACCTTTGGGACTCCTTGGAGGGCTAAGAGTCTGCCAGAAACCTCCCTGCACCTTTGGACGCAGTCGAGAGTCCCGGGCTGGCCTGAACCGTCCCGAAGGGCTGGGAACGGCCAGAGCTGCTGCCAGGGCTGTTTCAGTGCACTGTTTTCTCCTGAGGCCCTAGGAAGGCTCCGCCAAGGTGGGGACAAGACAACAGCTCCCGCTGCAGGCTTGTGGCTGTTGGGGACCCTATTGCGGTGGCTCCTGTCACTGGGAGAGTTTCTCACCATTTAGCTCCTTCTGATTCTGGCTCCCGGGAGGGTGCAAGCTTGGCCCTTTGCTCACAGCGGCCCTTCTAGTTCACACTGATCATTCTCACACTTCAACGCCAGAGTATCTGTCTCAGGGGCCCTGGGGCCCTAGGAAACTAAGGTTTTTTTGTTTGGACCCCAACCGCCTATTTTGGTTCCAGCTCAGCACTGGCTCCCCCAACCCACCCACCCCCAACCTAGCTGTACAGGGCCCTGCTCTGCTTATGGAAGCAGCTTGCATGACCATCTCTGCCCCTGTCTGACCTTGCCCCGTTGAGCAAGGCCGGCCCTTGATGCACAGGGAATTGGTCTCAGTCAACAGAGCCTGCTCCTGATGCCTGTCCAGGACTGCTCTCCGCTACTCCTGACATGTCGCTTCTGACCAGCTCCTTACTCGACTCCCTGCCCCTCCAGTGCCTGACTTAGTGCTCCGGCTTCCAAGATCTGCCTCTGTTCTGCCTGGACCAGCAACCAGTTCTGGCCCCTCTCTTTGAATGGATGCAGCCTTCTGTTGAGTACTTGGCTGTGTGTCTTCCTTATGGGAGTCCCTAAAGCTCCAGGCAAACGTTTCCTTCCTCCTGCCCAGGGGTTACTAGGGCCCTGGCTGTAGAGGGGCCCACAGGTTGCTGCCAAGCAGCCGCCCTGATACGCGTTCAGAAGAAGCTCTTGTGATCACCCATCGGCCACGAGCATACTTTCTTGCCTGCAAGTCCTGGGATTAGTGACTTTTACCTTGGGCCCCCAAGCCACAATAGAAACCGTTTACTTCCAAAGGGAAACAGGAGTCTCGATGTATGGAATGCATACAAATGCTGCATAAATTTACTTGATAAAAAGGTGGGACTAAGCTGGCAGAAAGAAAGAAAAATCGTTGGAGGCTGAAAAGTCAAGAAAACATAAACCTGGAGAGAAAAGTGGCCGCTGAGGCTGGGTTTGCCTGGGCCGATCCCTAATGGCCTACAATGTTGGCTTTAATTGGGCCATGCTGGTGGGGCACTGGCGACCGAGCCTGAGACCCACTCAAGGCGGAAGGTCAGGTCAGAGACACCACCCGCCAACTACCAAGGGTGATGTTTGGGATTCCTCCACGCCTGGGCTCCGGCTGTAGGGAAAAAGAACAAGTCTCTGTGAACACGTCTATAAAAGCCCCAACCTCAGGTGGCTTTGGTGCCGGAATTCTACCTACCTGCTGCCACTTGCAGTAAACTTTTGGCTTTGGGATTTTCAGGCCAGAAAAAAAAGAGAGAAAAGGAAGTATGAAAGAGAAAGTAAGAGATTTGAGTGGTGGAATCACAAGATCTAATACACATTTAACAGTTGTTCCAGGAGACAACAGAGGGAAGGGAGAGAAGCGAAGAAATAACGGGCTGAGAGTTTTTTCAGAAATAGTGAAAGACACAAATCCTTAGATCCAATGATCGAGACCAATAAAGATAAATACATTCCTGGACGTATCGTAGCAAAGTTTCAAAGGCAAGGAGACGATCTTCAAGGCAGGCAGGTTACCTACACGGGACTGAGGACCAGATGGAGAGCTGACTTCTCAGTAGCAAGGGTGGGAGCCAGAAGACAATGAAATACTTTAAACTTCAGAGAGAAAATAACTGTCAGCCTAGAATAGTATACCCAGGGAGGCCAACTTTTGAGAAAATAAAGGAAAGAATTTATTACCAATAGATTCTCGTTAAAAGGACTTCTTGACTAAGTGTGTTCCTTAAAAGAAGGGAAATGATCCAAGAAGGAAGGGCTGAGATGCATGCAGGAAGGAGGAGCAAAGGAAACAGTAAACATTAAATCTAAACAAATATTGACTGAAAACTGTGGTTATATTACCCAATTTATGAAGCTATGAAAATTAAAAATGTAGAATATGCTGCCCGGCAGCAGGATTTAGGCTGAAATAGGGTAATTCTCATCAGTCCAGTGACTCCCACGTGAGAAGCTCCTGTGATTATTTACGCCCTTTCTGCACACACACAAGCACACGCACACTTTCCTTCAGTCTGATAAGTAGTGGACATGGCTACTACTGATGGAACAACCACTATATGCCAAGCGCTGACTATATGCAGATGCTTTCACCTATAAAAAGCAGAAAAGGTTCCAAATGGCTTGTAATAATAGTCATAGCTAATGCTTATATGGTACACTGTTTGAAATACTTTCTACACATTAACCCATTTAATCCTCACAACAATTTCATAAAGTAGATTGTTATCACCATGCCCATTTAACAGATGAGAAGACTGAGAAGAGAGACAAAAAGTAAACACACAAAAGTCTTACGTGGTAAAGGCTGGATTTGGCAGTCTAGCCCCAAAGCCTTTGCTCTTGACCACTACTGTACTGTGCACTGAACCATAGGATAGGATTCTCTCACTTAACAAGATGTCCCAAGGTGGGGACATTCCAACGGCAGTTAACTCCACAGCTCAACTTTGTCACTAAAGACTAGTGTTCTTTCATCCTTAGTCTCTTAGCTTTTGTGTTCAGTATTATCCCTTTATGTCACAATATGGCTGCAGCAGCTCCCAGTATCACATCCTCACTCAACGACACCCTAAGGCCAGCAAAAGAGAAAGTCCCTTCCTTCTAGTTCTTTTTAAGAACGAGAGAAACTTTTCCCAAGTTCCTCCTGAGACTTCCCCTCATGTCCCCTTAGCCAGAAAGAAGTTACATGCTCATTCATAAACTAATCACTGAAAAGAAATGGGGTCACCATTACTGGCTCAGACCAATCAAAACCCACCCCGTTGGGCTGAGAAGGGGTGCTGCTTCTCCTGAAACATAAAGCTGCCTGAGAACCTGAGGGAAACCATCTTCTGGTCTGTTGACCGGAAGGGGGAGCGGAAGGGGCATGGGCCTGCAACACCCACCTTATTTCTAGTTCTCGCCATAACTTTAGGAGATAGGGGTTATTATGGTTTCATAAATAAGGAAACTAAGACTCAGAGGGAGGGAGTTGATTGGCCAAGGTCAGCCACGAGTGAACGGTAGGTCTGTGTCCCCAGCACATCCTCAGGGGGAGAAGACGTGGTCTCCCACCGCCCTCCTGGGGAGTGTAGTCAGGGAGCCAGTGCCTTCGGGCCGGGTTTCTCTGGTTTGCATGCCTCGGTTCTGTTGACTAGAGATAGGTCTGCGCTGGTGGCCTGGGTCCCAATCCAGAACGCCGCTGCAGAGCGGAGGGTCCCGGGGCCAGCCTTTACAGACCGCTCCTCCTGCTTCTGCTTCTAGCTCCTGGGGGAGGCAGAGCCTTTCACTCTCTGAGCCCCCGGAAGGAATCGGCCCTCTCGCTGACCCAGACTTTCTTCCTGAGAGCAGTGGTCTGCTCTTCTGCCAGGGCTGGGGAGCAGGTGACTTGGCACCCCAAGTCTGGCTTCCCACCCCCTCTCCCTTCCCTGTGCTCTCCCTTCCCTCTCTGTACCCAAACAGCGTGGACTCTGCTCTTTGCAGGCCACGTGGATGCCACCTGGGACCACTCCCCAGGCCAGGTGTGTGTCCAGGAAGTTGAAACAGCCTGAACTCTGGTCAGTCCTATGGGTCCAGGCAGCTGTTTGTCTGCAGGCATCAGCAGCACCACTGAGAAGGTCCCGGGACCCCCTGCCCAGGCACAAACATGCCCACAGCTCGGGGGCAGAACCCTTCTTCGCTGGACACAAGCAAGGACAGACCTTGATTTTCCTCTTCCCTGGTTGTCTATTTTTCACTCTCATTCCTCCATCCATCCATCCATCCGTCCATCCATCCATTCATCACACACGTACAGAGCCCTTGCTGTGGGGCAGGAAGGGGAATACAAACTCACTTGTAGTTCCTGTTCCGCCCATCCCCCCACTCCCACTCTAGCAGCACACACTCCACAACCAATGAGTATTGAAGGTGTGAACTCCCCCATGGGCATTTGTCTTTGAACAAGGGTCTCTGCAAAATGAATACACAAAAATGGGCAATTTAATGGTGGTCTCTGTGGCGTCACACCAAAGTGAAGCCAGTGCATTATTTTCCAGAAGGAGAGCTGCATTTCTGGTAATTTTTAGATCTCTCGAGAGTCAGTCAGATACCCCTGCTCCTGGGAGCCTTGTACACCTGCTTCTGAGCTCCAGATCTCAGGGCAGTTAGTGACCCCAGCCTGGAAAGGGGCCTCTGAGGAGTCACGAGTGAGCACTGAAAGAGGCTGTCAGGGCTGCCTGCCCAAAGGAATCAGGGAGTCAGAGTGATGGCAGGGGCGGCTGGTCCAGCTGCTGCGGGCTCCTTCCAGCTGGGCAGGAGGAGTGGGGGTTTCCACGGGGGCCTGAGCGGGGGCTGCTCGGGGAACTTTATGCTGCAGGAATAGCTGTTCTCCTGGGGGCAAAGGCCTCATAGAGGAAACTCCCAGCCCTGGGAGAGGAACTGAGGCTTGTCTGGCCCTGCCTAGGGATCCGGCAGGACTTCAGCATGGAGATGCCTGGCTTCTGGTCCCGTGGCACCTGGTGGTGGATGACGTGTTTGCCACCAGTTTCTCTTCCCTTGATTCTCAGCCCTGACTGACGGATTGGCATGTTTCCAAGCCTTGCTCTGTGCTTATGATTATTTTAAATACATCTGTAGAAGCTATTGTGTTTAATAAAATATATCTTTTTAAGGTATTACTAAATTTATAGCAGCTTGTCATCCTTGTACATTTTCTCAGTTGATGGATACTAAAAGCATAAGGATCATCACGTGGGGTTTTGTTGTAAAACAGTGCTATAAAACGTTGAGAAAGGGTCTCCATACTCAAAATGTTGACAGCCTGTCCTGCTGGGGCGTGATGCCCTCTGTGACCGCCCCCCTCCCTCGACAGGAGGCAATGCAGGCTGGGAGCCCCCTCTACAAGGCAGCCCCTCTGCTGTCAGCTCTGGCTGTTGGAAAGCCTGAAGTCACATTGCATCTGACTCTGCATCCTGTCAGCAGACCTGAGGGTCCCACCCTCCCTCCTGGACTCCACTCTTCCCCTGCTGTGAGCTTCAGGGTCACTCCCTTAGCAGCAGCCCTCAGCCCACTGTGAACCCGACTACAGAGCAACACCAGTGGCTGGTGGCTGCCTGGGGCCTCCACCCTCTCTGAGTTTCCGGTCTTTGCTTTGCAGCAGAAGAAAGGATCCAAGATGGAGCCAACAGGTATCCTCATGAATCCAGGAACACATCCCCTTCCCACTGCCCTGGGGATGCTATGCATCCCCCTCCTGCCTCCCCACCCTCTTTCTGTCCCTCCTACCCTGCAGGAAGCAGCGTGGCGCTGTGGAAAGATTGTGGAACTTAGAAGACTCTGGGTTTTCTTCCTTTTCTACCGCTCGCTAGCTTGGAGACTTTGGGCAAATTCCTTTACCTCTGATCCGCAGTTTCTCAAAATGAGATTAATAATTCCCCCTCGAAGGACTTTTGTAAGGATTAGGTGCGTGGTACTTAGTAAGTGCTTTGTAAATATTAGATAATCCTGGATCATGTCAAAAGTTCATAATGTTTACCTTTGGGAGAATTTACTCTGAGAAGTGTACCTAGCAGATGTGAAATTCGTATTGCCAGAGCACCTGAAGGAGAAGACAATGATCACAATTACCATTGCTGTAGCAAATCGTATTCTCTGGTCTTGCTTGACCTGGAGGCCCCCAGCATCCTTCGAAGATGCCCGTCCTCAGCTGCTTCCACGAGTCCTTCTAGACGTCTGCATGTGCCTGGAGGTGCTGGGGTGCGCACATGGATTGTGCCCCAGGGCTCCTCGTGGGTGCTTGGGGCTACTGGAGTGTGGTAGTGAGAAATCGGAGGCTGGCATATTATCCATTGATCCACAGTTTATTCTCTCCTACAGTTTCTCAGGGTCAGGAATCTGGTAGTGGTTTAGCAGGTGGTTCTGGCTCAGGGTCTCCCATGAGGCTATAGTCAAGTTGATGGCTAGGTCTGCATCATTGAAAACCTTGAAAGAGCTGGAGGAGCCACTTTCAAGAGGGCTCACTCACATGCTTGTTGGCTGGAGTCCTCAGTCCCTCACTAGCTGTTGTCTGGGCACCTCCAGACTTCACGTAGGTCTCTCCAGGGCAACTCGTTCCCCCAGAGTGAGATATCTATGCATGAGCAAGGGAGAACAAAAGAGAAAGAGCTACCAGAACAGATGCCAGTGTCTTCTATAACCCAACTCTGAAGGGATATATCATCACTTCTGCTATATTCACTAAGTCCAGTCCATTGCAAGGAGAAGGAGTTACATAAGGAGGCAAGATCATTGGGCGCCATCTTGGAGTCTGGCTGCCATGGCTGCTAAGCATAGACTCCAAGCTGAGAGGCCCGGGTACTTCTAAGTGACATTCCCCTGAGCCTGTGGCAGCCTCAGGAATTATCCTCTATTCTGGGTACTTGTCTATCCAAGGGGGTAGTGAGCCATCTGCACCCGAGCTGACCGGCCTTTCCTTTGCGCAGTGCCAAATAAATCCAGGCAGCTCTTCCTCAGTGCATTCGTGGACTTGTAGACTGGGGGTGTCTGACTAGTTACCCAAAGCACCCATCCTCATGCCTACTTCCCACCCCAGGGGTGATTCTAGCCTGGGGGTTGTAGAAGGCAGCGTATTCCTTCTGGGATGCATGAGGCAAACCTACTGTCACGCCACCAGGACCAGGCTATAATTTGAAGGCCCAGTGCAAAATAAAATATGGGCACCTTGTTCAAAACTTATAAAGAATTTCAAGATGGCAACAGTAGAGCATTAACCCGAGTACAGCACTCTCGGAAGTGCAAGCCTGATGTAGAGGATGTGTGTCTCTATCCCAGGGTCTGAGTGCTCATCTTGTGACGTCTTGTGATGTCCGCCCTTGACCAAGGCTGCTGATGCCCCCATCCTTTGTGAAGATGCTGCCAGTGGGTCACGGTGCCTGCAGACACCTCCCCCTCCCCCATGCACCCACTCTGCTGCAGGGGCCACAGGGCCAGTCTACTCCACACCCCGGAGTCTCAAACCTTTATGAAGCCGTTCGTTAATTCTTACTTAGTTTTAAATACAGATCCTCACTCTGTGGCTCAGACATAAAGCCCCTCCTCAGGCTTGAGGACAATCTAATTTCCTACCCAACTTCAGTTCTCTCTTCCTTTAAGTGAGTTCTTTCCCAAGAGACTCCTCAGGTTTTTGTGCAAATGAACTGCAGGGGCCCTTCCTTCCAGAGTCCTTTGGATGTGCTTTAATTAGGGTAAAGACAGCTCACATTTAAAGTGCAACTCTTCCTCCCCTGACGAACATTCTAAGATTTTCCACAAAAATTAGAAGCGACAGGGGAACCAGAACACCACAGTGCTAGAACTTATTCTGCTGCCAAGTGTATGGCTTACCATTCACCCGACAAACATTTATTAAGCACCTATTTAGTGCCAGTGCTGTGCTTGGTGCTAGGAATCCAGCAGGGAAGTAGACAGCCACGGCCCCTGCCCTAACGGAAGCTCTCCCAGAGTTTGAGTCACCCTTCTGTAAAGTGAGAGACTGAACCAAATCAGGGGCCTGAGCCTCGGCTGAGAAAAAAAAAAATCCATCTGTATTTTCCCTAATCTCAAACTGAAATTTAGCATTTCTTTCAATCATTTATGTAGGCAACAAGCCAAAGCACTTAATCGTGCATTTCTAGTGTCTTTATCACCAATACGGTCACAGATACGTTCTTATCACATGACAGTTGTTACAGATGTCTCAAAGCCTCGTGTGTGTTCATCGTTACACTATCAGACCGAGTCTAGTGTCAGACCTGCTGTTGACCTTGTTATCTGATACTTCATAAAGACGCTCCTATATGTACTGCCACACGGCACAGTTTTATACTCTGCCACCTGTCTTTGAATATAATTGGTTTCTTTTGTAATCCTATGTATTTTATTTCATTTATTCAAAAATAATATTGGCTTGGCAGTCCCCAGACTACCAAAGGGGTCCATGGCACAAAAAGGCCAAGACTGCGACCAGCTGATCTGCATTGCCTGCTCCACAGTTTACGTCTCTGTGGGCCAATGCAGACCTACCGCCTCTCCCACCAATGCCATCCGAGGGGGGCAGGGGATGGGCGCGTGCTCCCCGCCCCCATCATTTGGTAAATGGCTTCCTCTGGATTTGTGGTTTGCTTTTCTTTGACAGTACTGGTTGTGTCTGAGCCGGGAAGGTGACTCAGTGCCTGGGGACTTGATGGGCTGGAGGTGGGTCCCCTCACTGCTCTCTTCTTGGAGAAACAGCTGCAGAAAGTTCCCTGAATGTGTCAGGATCTAATTTTACTAGGGAAAAACCCTGAGAAATTCTTTATGTCAATATGAAAGCACAGAGGGTTGCTTATCTCCTTTGGCCAAACCCGCCTGCCTCATCCTAGCCCTGCTTCAGAGGTTGGCCAGCCGATCGACGCCTGTCTACCGAGGGAAGGCGGGGACACTTGAGCACTTACATGCCTCTCCCCATTTAATACTCCCAGCGAGTCTGGCAAGTGGTTTTCTATCCCCATTTAACAGGTGAGGAAATGGAGGCTCAGAGACATTACGGGACTTACTCCAAGTAACCCTGTTTGCAAGTGATCAAGCTCGAATGTGACCCCAAAGCCTGTGCCACACTGTTCTCACCACCTCTGTGCTGGGCCTGTGCTGGGCATGGAGGAGAACAGCAGGGTGCCTTTGGGTGACTCATGGGTGTCTGGGAATCAGACAAGGCAGAGTACAGCAAGGGTGACCCATCAGTGGTGTTGACAAAAGAGCCTCAGAAATTCAAAGCAAGTGATTGACCTTGTCTAGCATGGTCCAAGAAGTCGTCCTGGAGCTGGCCATGACAGATTCAGACTCAGGGAGGCGGGAAGAAATCTGTGAGGCTGAGCATAGGGCGCTGGCGGCAGCGAGAAGGCCAGTGTGGACAGACTGAAGGAGGCGGAGGGACCAGTGAGAGAGAAGACTGGAGGCCTGGGATGGATGGGTGCAAGCTTGACTGCCAAGGTGAGGGATTTATGCTTATTTCAGTAGGTTACCGGGGAGCCACCAAAGGCTCTAGAGGAAAGGAAGGCATACAATAGGAGTTTCTCCTTCGGCAATGACTTGGGAGCTGGAAGATGGTTTACGAGGTGATAGGCCTGGAGACAGGAAAACTGGTTAGGAAGTGACTGCAACTATTCAGGTGAGAAATGCTGAGGCCCTGAAATAAGGGGACGGAGTGGGACAGGAAGGTTAGCATGCACGGGGGCAGAAGCTGGGTGTCTGATTGCATGGGGGGTTGCTGGGAGGACACAGTGGGGCATGTGGATGGCGGACCGGCCATGGGAGGGGGAGGAGACCAGCCACACAGCTATCAGGTGGCCACGGGGAGTCTCGGTTCACTCATCCCTCAGTCCCTTAGAGGAAGCCACGTTGGCCTGTGATAGAGGCCTCTCTGGAGCCCAAGCTCCTGGGCTCCTGGTGCCCAGGAGAGACCAGCCCTTGCCTGATGCCTCTGTTTTTTGTTCTCCTCTGACACTCTAGCCCCATAAGCGGTGGGAGCAGATAGATGCTTTAGCCATAAGCTGGAGCCATGAAGCCAAGTGTGATTGCACAGGATGACATGCCTCAGACACAGGGAAGAATTCATCAGTTTATGGGAGATGATAAAAATAGTGGCGGGTGCCTTTTCTTCCTCCTTCCAAAGGGCCAGTCGCACTGAGTTGTCTACATAGGAAAGGGCAATAGAGGGTAATGGTGCAGCTTCCACACTCTGGCGCCCAATTATTTGGGCCCAAATCCCAGCTCTGCCAGTTACTCACCAGGAGACCTTGGGCAATTTACTTAACCTCTCTGTCCCTCGGTTTCCTCATCTGTAAAAGGGGAATAATAATGATACTGACTTCAAAGAATTGCTGAGGTTAAGTGGGTTAAACCATGAGATGCTAGTAGTGCCTGGAATGTAGTTCGTGCTTAATAAATTGGTGTTGATGGATGAAGGTTTCAGAAGAAAGCATCCCAGGGAGGAAAATCAGAGGTGGGTGGGTTTTTTTGCGTGTGAAATGGCAAAATCTAGATAAGGAAGGGCCTGCCTTTGTTCTGGCTGTTTCTCAATATAGTTCATTTAAGTATGTGTGTGTAGGGGGGGTAGTTACTGGAAGGAGTACATTAAAAACCCATAAAAATTACTTCCTTTCTCTGCTTATTGAAATTCTCCCTTTGAGGCCCAGTGTAAATGCCACCTCCTCTGGGGAGCCTTCCCCGGTTTCCACCGTTCCCCAGCCCCTCAGACACGGCTTCCTCCTCTATTCTCTGGCAGCATCCAGCTTGTGGGTTTATTGTCGCCCTTCCTTAGTTCTGCTTTGTTTTACCTGTAGTTGCATCCACGGTTGTCTCCACTCACTGGGCAGGAAGCTTCTCTCTGAGACAGACACATGGGGGAGATTTGAGTTGGGCAGGTCTGGGTCACGTCCTACCTACCACTTACCAGCAGGCTGGCCTCACAGGTGTGAGCCCAGGCCCACCTGTCAGGAGCTCTCTCAGCCTTAGCCTGCGCCTTCAGACCCAGGGTGACCAGCACCCTGAGCGGGCAGGACATTTGGGATGAAATCACAAAGCAGCTGCTCCTCCCTCCGGCTTTCTTGATGTCATCAGTGGAGTTACCTGCTCTCCGGCCAGTGCTGAAGTCTCGGGCGGTCCCAGAACCTTTCTGGCTGCTCTTGGTTAATACGAGCTGTCTCCACCGGGGAATCATAAATGTCCAGTCCTGATTCTGATCTAAACAAGGACTTCAGGCCTTCCATCTGGAGCACTTGCCGCAGGTGGCAGGCCTGAGCTGCGGACGGGGCACTGCCACCTTTCTCTCCTTCTTCCCCAACTCCCTCTGCCTGCATCTTACTCAGACTCTCAGGGGTGTTGGACCCAGCTGACCTGATGCTCCTCCTTCTGTCATCCACTGGCCTGGTTTTTGCTCCTTCTGGGGCGGCAATGTTGAGGGACTGAGCTCTCTCTTCAGCTCTCTTCTCCCTCTGACCCCCTTTCTGGGGGCAGGACTCCCTCAGAGCCACACGCCCACCATTGCACCTCTCTCTCCAGCCCAGACCCCCGCTAGCTCCAGACTCACTCCCAGGGTCCTACTTGGGGCCCAACCATCTGCTCCAAGCCTTCCTGAACTGAGCAAATGGCACTGCTCTGTTGCTGAGACCAGAAAGCTAACAGTGTCCTTGTTTTCTCCCCTTCCTGCCAAGTCCACAACCAGCCTGTCCCCACGTTCTGCAGGCTCCACGGCAGTGGTTTTTGGCCCAGAGTGATTTGCCCACTGGGGGACCTTCGGCCAGTTCTGGAGATGTGTTTGACTGTCATGACTGGGGGTGCAGGAGGGGTGCTACTGGCATCTAGTGGGTGGGGGCCAGGGATGCTGCTGAACATCCTGCAGTGCACAGGACAGCCCCACAAAGAATGGTCCAGCCAAGATGTCAGCAGTGCCACTGCCGAGACACCCTGCCCCAGCCAGGACCTGTGCTGTGTCTTGAACTTCTGGCCACCCCACTGCCTTACCCGGGACCCAGCCCCCAGCTTCTCTAGTCTGGGGGTGCGGGAGTCTCCTAACTGGGCCCTCCTTCTGACTTGTTTCCACGTAGCAGCCAGAAACAACTTCTGAACTATCAAATTGTGCCCTTCCCCACCTTAAAACCTTCCAATGGTTTCCCACGGCGCCTAGAACAGAACCCAAGCTCCTCCCCTGGCCTGCAAGGCTCCTGATGGCCTTTGCTGCCCCTCACCCTCCACAATCTCCCTCGGTCACAAGCTGCACTGGCCGCATTGCTTGTCCTCGGGTGTGCCAGGCCGGGCCCCAGCTCGGGGTCTGCTCTTGGTCCCTCGGGGTCCCATCTGCTTGCTGTGCACCCCCCAGACCTCCCCTGACTGCCTCCTCATCATTCAAGTTTCTAGCCACTCTGCTCCTCCTCAGAAAGCTGTGCACGCCTCCTTCAAGGAGCTGAGCGGGCGGTGGTTGGGGTGGGATTTTGTCCCTGAGACTTTGTGATTCATTGTGAGTTCACTTCTCTGCTCTGGGGCGTGGTGGGTCCTGGGGGCGTGGTGCTGCTTTTAGTCAAATCAGCTGCAAAACTCATGGAACGAGTCAGCTGTTTCCAACATCTGGACACTTGCCTGGATCCTTTTCTGATTTATCATTGGCGAGCGGCAGCTGACTTCCACCCCCTCCCTTTCTAACTGGAGCAGAGGAGGAGGAACGGGACCCAGAACCCCTCAGCCCAGGCACAGCTCCTAGGACTGCCACCCTCAGCCCTCGTTAGCTCAGGGCACTCCCTCTGCCTGGAGTGACTGTCTCACAACCCCATCCTTTCCTCCCCTTGGCCCAGGGACAGAGCCGGGCCCTAAGGAAGGGGACACAGGTGGGAGAACTTATGCAGGTGTCTGCTTATGCTGGCCCAGGGAGAGGCTGTTTACAAACTGCCTTCTCTCTCTCTTAATTTCTTCATCATGCCAGACTCTCAGGCAGCCTTTGTTATGCCCTTTAGCCAGACAAATAAACGGAGTTGCAGAGATTTAGGATTACACGGAGGGGGCCAGAATTCAAACCCAAAACTCAGACCCAGCTGACCCCAAAGCCCTGGACATCTCCCTCCACCTCAGCTGAGGCCAGAGATGAGAACTGAGACCAGAGAAAGAGGAGACGTGGAGGAGCTCACTCGGGCAAGGGGAGGGGAGGGATGGCCGAGAACTCCCCGAAGTTCTCATCCTCCAGCCTTCCTCAGCCAAAAGCGCAAAACTGGACGTTCTGCCTCCATGAAGCATTTAACCAAAGACAAAACTCAAGTAAAGGCCCCAGGACCCCGCTTCCTCAGCCGACATTTACTGAGCACCAGCTGTGGTCTAGGCCCCGGGAGTGCATACCCCAGTGCTCCTGGGAGGGGCTGGGAGGGGAGGAGACCAGTTTACAGGCCAGGGTGGGACAGTGTGAGTAAGGGATGGGGAGAGGAAGAGGAGGCAGGTTCTGAAAGGCCATTGTGGGGACGCTTCTGGTGGTGAAGGCTAGTTTGACTGAGAAGCCCCTAACGTTATTGACCCCCAAGACTTGTGGGGGGACAGCGTGTCTCAGAGACGTCAACTGTGCTACTTTGGGGCCTGGTTTATACGTGAAGGGGTGTGGCCTATGCACTGAGAAGAAAACTAGTCTTGTCTGTGTGTGTGTGTGGTGGGGAGGCGGTGTCCAAGGGACCACTGGGGGCTGCTCCCTCCTTTCACCCTCAGGTGGCCTCCCTGTGACTCGAAGGACCTTCTGCCAGCAGCCAAATCTGAGACGTGTCTGAGCTGGATACAGCCACTGGGGAGACCTTTCCACACCCTGAGGAAACCCGGGCCCAGCCCGAGGTGGGGGACGGGCCGCTCGCCCGCAGCCTCAGGAGCTTCTCCACAGCCGGAGGCAGCCAGGGCCTGAGTTCCAGGCAACCCGCCTCATGAGGAGAGAGGGTGGTCCTGAGGAAATTCAGGGCAGGCAGGGAGCACTTCCTCCGCAGAGGTGAGCGAAACCCCAGGTGGAGGTGGCTCTCGTGGGAGCTGGGAGAGGTGCGAGGGACATGAGGGAAGAGGCAGCCTGCCCGGCTCTGTGCTCAGGGCTGATGTAAGCGCTTTTGAAGCTGGGGAGCCTGGGGGGAGCCGAGGAAGGCCGTGGCTGACTCCTCTTCATCTCAGACACATCACCTTCCAGAAACTCATGTGCTCTCACCCCGGCTGGAGGCCCAGCTCAGAGTTAATGGGGTCACAGAAGCTTTGCCAGCTCAGGAAACAAGAATGTGAGCAATAAGGACAACTCTGGTTCTACCCCTCCCTGGCAGGGTGACCTCGGGCAAGTTATCGAGGGCACCGATCCAGGGCTTCCTCCTTGCATAATGGGGCTACCCCCCCAGCCCACAGGGGAGTGGTGGGCATCAAACCCCAGAGAGTAAAAGTGCAGCATCTGCTCAGACTCCTGAGTCACCAGGGAAATGCAAATTAAGGCCCCAATGAGACACCTGCACGCAGCTGGGATGGCTAAAATGAAAAAGGCTGACCACATCAAAAGCTGAGGAGGGCGGGAGCAGCCGGAGATCTCGCACGCCGCCGGAGGGGATGGAAGATGGTGCTGCTTTGGAAAACAGTTTGGCTGTTTCTTAAAAAGTTAAACATCACCTAAAATCACAGACAAAAGAAAAGGCCTGGTGCATGATTCTGTTTATAGAAAATTCTAGAAAATGTAAACTAATCTGTAGTGACAGAAAGCAGATCAGTGGCTGCCGGGAGGAGGGGAGAGAGGAAATTTTGGTGGTGATGGTTTCAGAGGTGTATCCATATGTCAAACTCATCAAATTGTACCTTCTAAATATGTGCAGTTTATTGAATGTCAATTGTACCTTAAAGCTGTATTAAAAAATTTTTTTGTGGTAATAAAGAGCAAATTTTACATCAGAAAAAACAAAAACAAGTGAAACAAGGGCTGGCCCCATGGCATAATGGTTGGGTTCAGTGTGTTCCACTTCAGTGGCCCAGGTTCATGGGTTCAGATCCTGGGCACAGACCTACACCACTTGTTGGCCATGCTCCGGCAGCGACCCACAAATAAAGTGGAAGAGGACTGGCACTGATGTTAGCTCAGCGCTAATCTTCCTCAAGTGAAAAAAAAGAGGAAGATTGGAAGTAGATGTTAGTTCAGGGCTAACCTTCCTCAGCAAAAAAAAAAAAGAAGAAGAAAGAAAAAGTGAAGCATCTGGTATATAGTTGTTTAGTAAATGCTGATTGGTTGACATAATTCCTGGCTTCTCACTAAGTCTGTTCTTTCATTCATCCCTACAAGAGGAACTGGAGTGGAGAGAGGGGCCGAGATCCAGATGTAGGAGAACCCATCCCTGCCTGCAGGAGAGCCATCACAGAACTGTGTCACCTGTGCTAGGGACACAGGAGGTGAATGTGGAGCTGACGCCTAGAAGGTGCCGAGGAAGCAGGTGGAGGGTGGGCGGGTCCATTCTGACTGGGAGAGGGGAAAGGTGCCTAGTAAGACTCCCCAAAGTTCGTCGGTCTGGGAAAAGGGACAGGGGCAACAAGGAGACAAAGCAAAATCTATGTTCACATGGATGGGACTAGAAGAGAAGATTCTGTCAGGGCCAAGCCTGCCTGCCTGGTTGGATTTTCCCCCAGGACCCAGGGGGCTCCTCAACCCTCACGCAAAACAGGCGCTTGCTGGAGCTGCCCCTCCAGTCCCTGAGCGAGCTCTGGCCAGTGAGGGCGCAGCCCTTCGGCTCCAGCTAGATCCTGCCCCCACATACACACATGTGCGGAGGAAAGGGTCTAGCATGGGGCCTGGTACACAGTAGGTGCTCAGTAAACATCAACACTTTGTTGAGTGCACATACACACTGAAAGCCCGTTGCTTTTGGGCCCATGACTCCGACAGTGCTGCTGTGAGGCTCGCCCGAGACATCCAGCTCCAGGGCACGTCCCTGTGTGAGGTGTAACTACCACAAACACTAACCCCTTTCCCTTGCTAGGTGCCATTTACACACTCGAGGATGAAGGGAGAAGGGAGAGAGGAAGACACCTGGGCTCAGGATGGCAGAACTAATCCCAGGGAAGGAGAAAGCACGCCCAGCCAGAGGGGGCTGGGAGCGGGCCAGGCTGCGGCTGGCTCAGCACGGTGCCTTTGCGCCTCAGCCCAGGCAGGTCAAGTGGCCTCCAGCTTCTTTCCCCCAAGCAAGAGGTGCTTGGTCATGCCATGCATCCCTTGCTCAGAGAAAGAGGGAAAGAAGCAGATTCTGAGTCAGACGAGATGCTTATGTCAGGAAGAACCCATCAGAGACGCAGTCCAGGCTGACGGAGCAATGAGGAACAGCATCCGAGCTCTGAGCTCCGGGGCAGGCTGCTCTGTTGGGCCACGTGGAGGGTGGTGTGGGGGCCCGGCAGGTGAGAGAGGCTCCTTCTGAAGGAGTGCTGGAGGAAAGAAGGAAAGCTGATGGTTGCAACAAGAGCCTGAAAAGCCCCCAGAGAAGGGCCTTTGACACACAATTTAGCACGAACACAGGGGTACGGACGCAGCTCTGGGTTAGAGCAGCGGCTGATGCCAGTCCAAGGCCAGATGGGCACTGGGTGGCACGGCCTTGGGAGAAAGAACTTCTGGCCCGCTTCCTGATACCCGGTCCTTAGCCCTGTGCAGGGAAGCTGCTGGGATTCCGGGACGAATCCTTCACAGGCTGGCTTTGTGAAATGGCTCGTCTCGAAGGAATCAGTGTGGAAAATAAGGAGCTGGGGGCAGCAGCATAGAGTGCTAGCTTTGGGGTTCCCTAGATGTGGTTTCAGGTTTTGGCTTTGCCACTTCCTAGCAAGGTGACTCTGGGCACAGTACTTAACCTGTCTAACCTCTGGGAGGTTAGTTGTGGCTTTTTATTTGTTCTGAATTATGTGCGATGTCAAGCATGGTACATGAGCCTGACTAATGGATTCACTTCATTCATTCATTCAAACAAACACTCATTGACATTGACCTATCGAATCTGCCCAGCTCACACCCACATCTAAAGCCCCATCTGACTGTTTGTTTACCCTTAAAACCCAACAGCTGGACCCTGCTTGGGACTCATCTCCCCTATGCTCCCCCATACTCACACTCACCCTGGCTCTAGCCACATCACCACCTACAGTTTCGGGAACGTACCAGGCTTCCTGGTGCTTCTGAGCGTCTGTCAGTACAGCTTTCCTCTGAAACGCACCTCACAGCCCTGCCAGCCTGGCCACCTCGCAGCCAGCCCCTCTCTCTCCCCAGGCAGAGCCCGTTTGGCCTCTTCTAGGCTCTGCAGCTCAGGCCTCTAGTCTGGCAGTTATCATACCTGCTCCGGTCACCACTGGGCTGCCTCCCACTGCAGACCAGGCTCCCGGGAGGACATGCTTTGCTTCTTGGCTTCTTTTTGTATCCCCAGCATCTAGCACAGTGCCTGGCACAGAATGGGAGCCCAAAAGAAAACAGAAACTGCTACATGGTATGTATTACGGGTTGAACTATGTCCCCCTAAAAAAGACATTTTGAAGTCTGTTACAAACTGAAGTATGCCCCCAAATTTATACGTTGAAGCCCTAACCCCCAGGACCTTAGAATGTGACTGTATTCGGAGACAGGGCCTTTAAAGAGGTGATTAAATTAAAATGAGGCTGTCAGGGTGGGTCCTAATCCAGCCTGGCTGGTGACCTTATAAGAAGAGCAGATTAGGACACAGAGAGACACCAGGGATGTGCACCGGGAAGACCATGTGAGGACACAGGGAGAAGGCAGCTGTTTGGGCCCTGTAGCGCGCACAGGGAGAAGGCAGCTGTTTGGGCCCTGCGGCGCGCACAGGGAGAACACTACGTAAACGTGAAGGGCGATCTCAGACTTCTGGCCTCCAGAGCTGCGAGACAGTTTCTGCTGTTTTAAGCCACTCAGTCTGTGGTACTTGGTTACAGCTGCCCTAGAAAACTAACACAGTACGAGAGAGAAAAAAATATTGTTCTGTTACAAGTTTACCAAAGCAAGGGGTTTTCTGCCTACGGCAGCACAAGGCTGTGGTGTCAACACCACGTTATTGGAGATGAGCTCCCAGCGCCCTCCTCTCTACCTTTCCTTGCTCTTACCAGCTCCTGCCTCCTCTCGCACAGGCAACTTAAGTGTTACATTTCTCAGCGCTGCCCCTGAGCCACCGGTCCCACAACCACGCACACCCACAGATAGGCTCAGTAAATATTCTCGCTCGCTGCTAAGCTATCTGTCCAGGATTGTGCTGTGTACCCTGATTCCCTCTCCAGGAGTTGCCTCACCCAGGCTGCACGCAGCCGTTGGCAGATCCTGCAAGGCCCATGGATGCCACATTTTTTTTAACCTTTCTGGTCTTTCCCAACTTGCCCATCCATAGTTGGCTTTCGTTCTTTAACTTTGCTGCTCCCTGTCCAACTACACACCTGTCCCACCCCAGCTCGCAATAAGGAGAGTGTGAGGGGAGGGCAGAGGGGAGGACCCGAACCCAGCCCATGCCTCCGGGAAGCTGCGGGAGAAGAACCGGGTGTGGGGGAGACAGCCTCCCTGCTCAGGCCACTGGTGGTTGGGAAGCACCATTGCCGCCAGACCCGCCCCTGAGAGCAAGGCCAGGAGCAGAAGCAGACCCCAGGGAGGGCGAGGCCTCAGAGACGCCTGGGTCAAGGCTCCTCGGCCTCTGATGAGCACTCATCCCCTGGGATCTTGTTAACGTGCAGATTCTGATGCAGAAGGTCTGCATGGGGCTGAGGTGCTGCTGGTCCACGGACCACACTGAGTAGCAGGGAGCTGGGCTACTTCGGTCCCCACCCAGGGCTTAAGTGCCCCCACAACCTGCCTGCTTGCTGAGTGGGAGCCCAGGTGTGTCTCTGGACACTTAGGCTGTGACCGCAGGAGCCAGCACCTGCGTGGCAACCTGCTGTGCCGTGGGACAGCCCTGCGCCATTCCTCCTGGGATCTGAGAAGGCCTCCCTGCGGCGGTGAGGGCTGTCCTCCCCGTCCTCTTAGGGCCCTGGCAGTGTGTGGGCACTCTCCACGGCAGCCCTTCTCTCCCCCAGGCTCACCATCACCAGGCTTCCCAGATATGGCTTGTCAGGGCGGGGCTTGAGCAAGTTCAAACACAGTCACCTTCACAGTGACAATGCAGCCTCCACACGCCCAACCCCCTCCGGCTTGAGAAGGAGGAGTCTTGATCTTCCCCAGTGGTGCTCCCACCTGTGACCCTACTGTTCCCCAGCCTTGCTCAGGGTGGGGGTCCCTCTCCACGAGTCTTCACGCTGGGAGGATGTGGGGGGCCGAGTCTGTCTGAGTCCGGTTCCTCTATGCCAGCGTGAAACCTCGGTCAGGGTCAGGGTCATCCCGCCAGTGCCCACCTCACCTGCCTCACCCATGCCGTGCTCCCTCTCGCAGTGGGCTTTGCAGGCCAAACAGCCAATGGATCCGTTTGCATCACCTACACCTGCATCCACAGGTGCCCTCGCTCCCGGGGAATTTTCAGCTGAGGAGACCCCAGCCCAAGGGGGAGCCCAGCTCCTCTGTGAAGCTGCTGCCTCCACAGGGTCCCCATAATTTCTGACTTGCTTCAGGGGCTGTGACCTGTGTGAGGCGGAGGTCAAAGCCTCTGCCAGAACACGGGAAAGGAGGGAAGAGGGAAAGGACGGGAGACAAGAGGGGCTGGGGAGGAGATCAGAAAATGAGGGGTGGGTGGCGCCTCACTTGGGCCTGGCAGGATTCATAAGTCAATTCCTTCAAGGCCTCAACGGCCTCCTCCTGCACCCCCACAAGGTGGTTGAGCCCACGGAGGGGGGCGCCTATAGGCAGATGCTCTTGTGGCTGTGCGCACACGTGCACTGGGTCCTGACTTCCTCCTCAAGGGTTTCCGTGGCTACCTGGGAGCCCAGACCTCTGCTCAGATCCCTCTGAACCCAGCCCGCCTGGCCCTGAATGTTCTGAGGAACCCGGCTCTTGTTTAGGGCCCAGCTCAGGCTCCATGGGCAAGTCTGGGCACGTACTTCCTAGGGACAGTGGCAGCCCCGAAGGACGGCATGGAGACAAGGACAGCCCTCCGCGTGGAAATTCGGGAGCTGCCACTGTTCATAGACATGAAAAACCTCGGGCAGAAGTGGAAGCAAATGCTCAGATGAGGAACTGACAACAGGGCTGCTCTCTCCCTGTCGCTCAGGCCCTTCCAGCCCAGTTCCCACTGTTCTCTTGCATAATTCCTGTAAAATGGGCTTATTCACTGGCTCTCACACATGCCTTTCTCAGCTACACATGTTTGTCCACTCTTCCCCATAACCTCACGTGTCTCCAGCCACTGAAATCCTACACAGCCTTCAAGGCATTTCCCCTGTGTCTCTTCCTCTAGGAAGCTTTCCTTGATGACCTCAACCAGAAGAAGTTGTCACTCCTGTCTTGGCCACACATGGCATCCGTGCACGGGGTGTCTGGAGGCACGGTTGGGTCCAGGCTCTGCAGGACAGTGGTGTGTTGAGTGTAAGTCTTAAGTCAGGCCCGTGTGGATGAATCCCAGCTCTGCTCCCCACCAGCGAGGTGACTTGAGCAAGTTCCTTCTCCATCTGGGCTTCAGTTTCCCCATCTGTGAAATGGAGACGTTAACAGGGTCTCTGGTTTAATGAGATAAGACATGTGAAGCACTCAGCAGTCAGGGAAGAGAAGGCAGCCCTTCTCCAGGGTCATGCCCAGGGACTTGCCCTCGTCAGGGCCATGGAGCCATAGGTCCCGTCTCGGGGTTTTCCCACTGCTGCAGGCCTTCCCTCAGCTGTCACCCCCTAACTCAGGCTTCCCCAACGACTCTATTTAAGATTTCACCCCCGCCCATATTTCCTGCCAGGCCTGCCCTATTTATTTTCTTGGTACAATAGCACTAAGTCAGTATCTGGTGCTGAGTGAGTGAATGAAAAGGGGGTTTTGGGAGGACTATGTGAGAGATGTTCACGAGGCGGAGCGGCAGCCGCACGGGGTGGCGGGCGGGCCGGGGCGGGGCCACACGGGGTGGCGGGCGGGGCCGGGGCGGGGCCCAGGGGTTAGGCGGTGGTTCCAGTAGTTCTCCGTTCTCCAGAAGACAGGAGACTGCATTTGAGTCCGTGAACTTCTCCTAGTTCCAAACATTGGCTCCTCCTTGTTCTTTTCTTCCCCTGGGACGTAGCAGAAAGAACATTCCTAAGCTGGGTTAATTTGTTCTCTGTCAAGAGAAAAGAAAGAAACCATAGCGACCGATTCTCAGCATCTCCTAAGTCAGTCGAATGAGAAATAGATTTGGAACAACCGGCTGGGGGTGGGGGGCAGCTAACATCTCTGAGAAGGCAATGACATAGCTTTTGTTTCCACAGCTGTGAAAGGCAGAGCTGTGGTCACACTGCCCATCTCAGCTGCAGCTTGCCCTTTGAATACTGACCGGAAAGACTGGACGTTGCACGTGGTCCCCATGGATGGCAGGCACGCCACACCCTTCTCTCATTTCATCTAGAAGTAGCCCCAGGAAGGAGGCAGGATTACTCTCTCCATATTACAGAGGAGGAAGCTGAGGCCCAGTGGTTTGCCCACGGCCACAGAGCTGGTTCACGGCAGAGGGATGGAGCTGGGGTTCATGTTCACATTGGCCTGGTGCTGGTGACTGTGCCTTTCCCACTGTGACCCCATCCAGCATTCTCCGGCCAGACACAGACTGAGACCTGAAGCACTTCACTCAGTGGCCCTACTTGTCCTTCCAGCAGCCTCTGTGACCTCTGGCAGGCCACTTGGCTCATATCCCTTTTGACCTCTAGATACCAGTCTGGTTAAATAACCCTCCACTGACCTCCCACTGATGCTGTGTCTTTGGGACCGCATCAGAATTCTCTGAGGTCGGGGATTCACGCCAGACCCACTGGCTGCAGAAAAAGTGCTCGGGGGTGGGTGGATTCGTGCAGGAGCCCACAGAGGTACAGGAGGGGCGGGGACTTGAACCCAGGCCCGTGCCTTCTGCCTGGCTCTCTCTCCTCTGCTGCCGGCAGGGTGAACAATAGAGGCAGGCGCTGCAGAGGGAACAGAAGCATAGTTACAGGCAACAGGAAAACAACCGAGGTTTAAGATACAGCACTTTCTCCATCGTCTTATCAATGTAAAGAAACTGTGCCTTGAAACTTTGTCTTTGCGGAGTCCGGGGTCGAGCTGCCTGATGCAGAAGGTTCCAGGTCGGGTATTTGGTGTGGGGAGCAGAGGGGTGAGCTGCTGCTAAGTCTCTGGTCAGTGTAGGTTCTGGAAAAGAAGGAAGGGGGTCTCCTGGTTTCACACTCTCTGGTCACTGAGATGGAGTGTGCACTGTCTGAGCCCCCTGTGGCCTTTTGTTCCTTACAGGACAGACCTGCATCCCGCTGTCCTTACGAAGGGCTGATTTTGCCCCCAGCATCTCAGGTGTTGCTGCAAGTGGCAAACCCGGGGGTGCGTGCAAGGCAACAGGTGTGCCTGGCCGTAAGCAACTCCTATAGTTAAAAGTGGTATTTATGCAAAAGCTGTGTGCTCACTTATTTGCTTAGGATGGAATTTCATGATGACACTCAGCATTTGTTTAGCACCTACAGTTTACAACGTGCTCTGAGGGCAGACACTTCCACCTCAGGCACTGCGAGTCTGGAAGGACTGTCTGACTCCTAGTCTGGGGGTTTCTTCACATCCATGGGGCTTTGAAACCAGGGAGGAAGCCTTCCAGAGTATTTAGCTTGGATTCGATTTTTAGCAACTCTATTTACTATCATAAGTACAATTTTTAAGAATATGGGATCTAAGTCACAAACATTATTAGATTATAAATTTTACTCCCTTCTGTCGTGTTCACTTCTGCACATCCTAAGAGCTCATCAAGGTTCACCTTTAGCATTTCTGTTTGGGGCAAAGGGAGCCAGAAGACTCATTCTCCCAATCACGAGGACTTTAGTAAACTCTGAAAGATAAATAAATATATACGTATTTTTTTGTCTTTCTCTAGAATTTTCTCAGTCTTCCCACTAACCAGATGCTGTTAGCTTTATTTTGCATTCATTCACTTACTGAGTGTGTTTCAGGCTCTGTGCTAGGAGCACAGTGAGAAGACCCCGTCCTGCTCTATTCCTGGCACTCTCAGTCCAGGAGGTCAGGGGTCATGGCAATTACACCACAGATAGCTACAGTGTGATGGGGAACATGCAATGACAATGGAAGGCAGAGGAAGTCTGGGAGCACAGAATAGGGACAACTAATCGAGGCTGGTCATATCAGGGAAGGCTTCCCGGTAGAGGTGACATCTGAGTTACAAGAGGAGAGAGTTAGGCAAGTGAAGGAAAGGAAAGAAGTCCAGGCAGCAGAGGCTGGAGGCATGAGAGCATTGCGTACCCAAAGAGGAGTTGTCTGGTGAGATGGCCCTGAAGGAGCACGTTGAGAGTGGGGACAGCTGAGCTTTACCCCTCAGCCAGGAGTCGTGTACGCAATCCCTACTGGGAGACTTTGAGCAGGGAAAACACTCTCGTATTACCTTTTACTTCTTCCAGGCACGAATCACAGTTGTTATGAAGCAATTACTGGTGTAGTTTGATATTTAGCAGCTCCCCTGAGCAAATGTTAATACAGTCTCCAAGAGAGCAGAGACTGAAATGTCTTCATGTTCAACTCGATAATCTTCTAGATGGAGAGCAGTACCTGGTCCTAGTGGAAGCGTAGGACACAGGGGGAAGGGAGGAAGGCAAAGGCCGTGACGAGATCTGTTGTGCATTTGGGAAAAATCATTCTGGCAGCAAACAGAGGAACGATGGCAAAGGGGGATGATCTGGGCTGGAGGGACCATCGTCATAATCCCGTTGAGAAGCGCAAATAGTTGGAGTGCAGAGATGGGAAGAAGGGGACAGAGTTAAGAAAAGCCAAGGAGATAAGAGCCACAGGACCTGGTGTCTGGGTGGGTGAGCGAGAGGCAGGCATCACGCAGACTTGATGGCCAGGCTCGACTCTCAGTCCCACTGAATCGGTCTGGGGTGGTGCAGGAGACATGGCAGTTCTTAAAAGGACCCCGGTGACCCTCCTGTGCAGCCAGGAGGGGGAACCCCTGAAGTAGAGGGAGGAGTTTATAATGACTCCATGAGTTCTGGCTTTGGGAGAGAGCATAGGAGGGAGAGAAGTTCCTAAGATCGAAAGTTGATTGAGTTTCGGGTACGTCAATTAAGAAAGAAAGATGTCAGGTGGTTCTTGCTGTTGTTTAAAGAGCAAATGTGAGAAAAACAGAAAACAATTGTCGTTTATTGTGGTTAGGACTTAGAGAAAACGCACAGAGTCTCTTACTTCCGAGGAAGAACAATTCTATGCTAGGCGGTCAGAGGGCCCCTTGGAAGATTCCGTCTGCAAGGAGGTTTGTTTGCAGGCTCTGCACCAGGTGGTGGGACAAAGTGAGTGATGTGAGCCTGGGCTTGCGGAAAATCACAGAGCAGGCCGTTTAATGGGTGCTAAGAAAGGAAACCCAGCCCTCCCTCTACCGTCTCTGCTTCCAAGATTCTTCTCTGTACAACGGAACGATAGCAAATTTCATAATGGGCCCTGGCAGCGCTGATGCAGCCTTCATATTCCATTTGTTCCTTGGATAATGAGCTTAGCCTCAAAGCCAAAGGAGAAAGCCCCAGTGCTTGTTAAATATACCGGCATGGGCTGTCTGCTCCCCGAAACCTCCAGTCAGACGTTGCACTGAAATCTTCCAGCTCAGTGAGGCCGTTTGCATCCAGGCAAATGGCCCTTGGTGACTAATAGAAATCCAACTTTATGTTGGCAAGGAAAGTCTTTGGTAAGCAGCATTAATTTGGTTTGCACAGTGGAATGGAGTGCATCTTTAGTTCCTTTTGGGGAGCCTGGTTTGTGCTCCCCCCACGGATAGGACTTCCTGGGGGCTCCCACACATTGGACTCTCCAGCTGTAATTAATCTCAGAGGCTCCCCGGTCCAGCTTTTGCGCACGGCACACAACCTGCCTTCTTTTCTCCCAGCCTCCCAGCTCAGAGAGAATTGTGATGCTGGGGCAACCTGAATTCTAATAACGCTTCAAGGAGTCATTTGGGCTTGACGCATTTGGCTTGGTACAGACAGAACCTCCACAGCTGGGATGATTCTGTCTGGCTTTTCCCCCCCAGGAGTCTGGAAATTAAGGCTGTTATTTTCCATTTGGAGTCCTGGGAATTGGGTTATTATTGCCAAGACAAAGGAATGGGCTTCTAGAGTCATCACGTAGGAGAACAATGCACCAGAGAGAAACCGTGGATGCTTCCAGAAAGGTAGGCTGTGGGTATCTCGGCAGTGTCATCTGAATTTACGCCTATGCCAGCTTCTTGGGTACAACTTGGGGTGGGTGGAGGGCTCCTGGACACGTCTCCACCAGGCGTTCAGTCCATCTGGGAGGACAGGAAGAGCCGCTTGACCTTTGGGATTTCACTGCACCCTTTTGGAAAAAAGCCCGCAGCCTTGCGAGGTCTGCAGACACCTGCTCAGGGAGCGTGTCTAGTCTCAAACTTCCAGGACAAACTCAGTTCAACCCAAATAAAACTGTTGAGGACCTACAGGTGCCAGGAGAGGGGTGGGAGGTAGGGGACGGAGGAAGGATGCACCCAGTCACGCCATCACTGACTCGACAACCTGTCCTTGGTTGAGGACCGGCTACGTACCAGCTGTGGTGCTGGTGTGAGGGATTCAAAGATGAATGGAGTGGTCCCTGCCCACTGGGAGCTCTCCTATTTGGGCAGATAGATAGGGCTACCAAACAGAGCCACAAAGTGAGGGACACTGTCATAGGAGCTATGACGGAGACACCAGAAAAAACGTAAAAGAAACCCAAACAACATAGGAACGGATTCTGAGTGCAGAAGCCAGAGAAAGCTGAAGAGAGGAATCTGGATTTCAAGAAGGTATTTGACCAAGCTTCTCCTCTTAGTCTGGTCAACAATAGCTGAGCTAATGTGTCCGTAGCATAGTTCCCGGAGCTGTGTCAAGAGCTTTACACATAGTAATTCATTTAATCCTCACGACAACCCTTGAAGTGGCTGCAATTATTATCCCCATTTTATGGATGAGGAAACTGAGGCACTAAGAGGTTAATGATCTCCCCAAGATGACTGCTAATAAGTGGCAGAGCCAGGATTTGGTCCCAGGCAGCCTGGCTCCAGACAAGGCCAGTACAGTTAGGTAGATTCCTTGCTGCTTGAACAACCCTCCCCAAAGAGGGTGTTGCTTTACGTTTTGTTTGATTTAGTCAAAATAATTCATGTTATAAAAGCAATATGGCATTATAGAAAGTTTGGGGAAACGAATAGAGCTTCCCCCACAGTCCCAGCTCCCATCATGGCTTTGTGATGTTGGCATGAGGTGGTTGCAGAGTGACCTTTCTGGACTCGGGGGTGTCGGCTGGCATTTCAACAAGCAGTCACGGCCGTGCACAACAGAACAGTGCCATTTCAGTGTAGACCCCCAACAAGAATCGTTGGTCCAGCCCAAAGGGATTTTAAATACCCCTTCTGGGGAGACAATACAGTCAACAAAGAAAATGTGGACACTGGGCCCTCACCCCAGAGAGCAGCCCAGAGGGAGCAGCCGTACGTAGGCGGCCTTCCTCCAGTTAAAGCCTAATGCCAGCAGATGCAGGGTACAGAGCACATCAGGGGGAGACCAAGGCTCAGAATAAGTCACCTGGAGAAAGAACCTGGGCTAAGGGGCTGTGCTTTCTGCCTAGATAAGGCATTTTCTACAGTTAAAGAATTTCTACATTGTCTATGTTTCTTGAGCAGCTAGTGGTACATGTGAAGGGACAGCTAGCAAATACAGTAGTGCAGGTTGTCCACTACACAAGGGCACTCAGCTGAAGGCACAAGTGGGGACTAGAATCCAGCCTGCCTTCCACTCACCACACTATGTGCACATGAGGCTGCATCTGTCCAGAAGTGGCACCTGTCCCTAATTTGCACAAAATGGGCTTGCTGGGGGCCATGACTTAAGGAGAATAAAACATCGCCAGGAAAGGATCAGCAAAATGTGGGAGATCAGAACAGGGCTGCGTTTAGAACAGGAAATATCCACTATTCTATTCTTGATGTGTTGTATATGTTCATGGCCAAGTGCATAAACTCTCCGTATGTTTCCTTCTGGAGTTTGGGTTCGGTGAATGCCTACGAACCCCCTACATCTCTGCACGGGGTGGTCCTTCCTGATAATTGGAGTCGAGGTTATGGTGTCCAGACTGGCCGAAACCAACAGGCAGCCCTCCTTCAGCATTCCTCCTACTGCGCCACCATACAGAGTCCATGCTGCCCTTTGTAATTTTGTTTCCTCTTTTTTCTCTATATGCGTGTTTACACAATGATTTCACTTTGTATATCACTTTTTTCTTGTGACACACGCTAAGCTTTTTCCGTAGTAGCTCATAACTTCCACATCTGCCATTCGTGCGCATGGCTGTGTGAGACCCCCGCCGAGCAGCATCCTGTCATCTGATGAATTGTTATCAAGTGGTTTACTTAGCAGAGAAATGCCAACCACGAGGGGAACGCCCAGCGGGCCAGAGTGGTCTCTCCTCAGCTCTGTTCTGCTCAACATTTTCGCTGATGGTCGGATGAAGACGTAGCATGCAGACTACTCATCGAATTTGCAAAAGACACAAAACTGGAGAGGGTAATAGGTTGTTTGGACAAAGGAACCATGATTCCAGCAGTTTGCCCGGCAAGCCCCTTCTTGGGCCCTTCTTCTCTGCCCACCCCATCTGTGTGTTTACAGGGCTTCACTCGGCAGCCACCACCACACATCCCGTGCCCTGTCGTGGCAGGTGGCTGATGAGGTGGGCCAGAGCACCTTCCCGATGCCTTTGGAATTGGGCCTTACAGATTCCGAGGGTCTCTGGGTGGCTGGAGCATATCACATCAGCTTGGGGGACACTGCGGCTGCGTTTTGTTTTATGAACCCAAGAAGCAGAGTAAGCTGGTCAGGGGAGAGAGAGCGACAGAGAAGAGGAAGGTACAGAGGGAAGCAGGGGAAAAGAGAGGCAACGAGAGTCCTGGTTCACTTGTTCCTGAAGCCCAGTCTCTTCTCTGCCCCCTTGTTCTGAGGGTCCCGTGCCATGATAATAAAGTCCCTCTTCAGGCATGAGCTGGCAGCTGTGCTCATGACAGCTGACGAGGTTCTCGTGAAGTCAGTGGGCAGATCTGGAGTCTTGGTTTTCAGGTGACTCAGTTCATAGGGTAAACAGGATGCAGAGGAATCAGGCCCCAAATTAGGGGGAAAAACTGCATTTGGGGTTCTTGGTGTTGCTGTGACCTGAGGAAGTCCCCTGGACAGCTATCTGTGCTGGCAAGGCGATTCTGACTCCTGGCACCCTGTGGACAGTGGAGCAGAGCCCTGCGCGGTCTGTCTGCACCATCCTCTCTCCTACTGGCGCTACAGCAGACAGTGCTCTGCTGGGTGGCCCTGCCACACGGGCGGGCGCGGCAGGGGATCCCTGCACAGAGGTGATTGGACACGTCCTCCCGGCCCCACAGTCCTGGGGTTGGTGACAGAGAAGGTGTCTTCCTATGTTCTCTAGACCGAGAAGTGACCCGCTAACAGATGTTTAAGAAATTCCTGGAATAAAATATTTGGCTCCCGTCCTCCTCAAACCATCCCTCACTGAGGCAGTCATTCCAGGGGTTGGTGAAGGCTCCCACCCCAACTGAAGCAGCAAACGAGGCATTTTCTGAAGCGAAGGACTGTACCCCCCGTCCCTCCATGCATGGTGGCTCTCCTCTCTGACAGGGGACAGGGAGCACAGTGCACAGCCCTCTGTGACCTGAGGCCTGGGGGTCACACTGTTTGCCAGGCCCTCTCAGGGTGGGTGCGTGTGGCCCTAAGGAAGGGTGTTGTGACAGTTTCTCACACAATGGGCTTGCTTCGTGAACTGGGTTCTCTTGGCTCAAAGTCCGCAGGCGGAAGGGGAAGGAATTTCCTAGAAATCAAGTCCCCCCTGAACACTGGACAGCCTGGGCATCGCCAGGGAGCCCATTAGAAATGCAGAGTCTCGGGCCCCACCCAGACCCACTGAATCAGAATCCGCCTTTTAACAGGACCCCAGCCAATTAGTGGGTACAGGGAAGTCTGAGGAGCAATGCTCTCCTGCTCTTTGTGGGTGTGTGTGTGTAAACGTGGGTGGATGTGTGTTTGTGTACACGTGCAGGGTCTCTTCTCTACTGTACTGTGGGATCTGGCAGGGCAGGGTCAGCACTCAGTTCACTTGTGAATGAAACGCATAGTAGGCACTTGGAAAATTTTTACAGAGTAAACTCGTTAATCAAATCCCCTAATGGACAGACTTGGTTTCCCTAATTCTTTCCTTCCAGTCTCCGCCTGAACAACTCAACAGCCCTTTCTTCCTTTCTCTTCTCCCAAACCACAGGCACACAGGCTCACACTGCACACACTTGTGTGTGCACACCACACACGTGCACACCTGCCCACCCTCACACAAACACACCTCAGAGTTGGCTGTCTCCCCTCCAGAACGTGGCAAGGCTCGAGGCTCTGTGAGACCGGCTGTCCATCTGTCCAGGGAGCCCAGCAGGTGAGCTGAGCGGGGGCCTGAGAACCCGCGGCCAGGAGCTCAGGAGTGGATGTGGTGAGCGGGACAGCAGAGCTCCAGGGGTCTGCCCCTGGCTGGGGCTTATCAGGACAGCAAAGGGGCAGCCCAGCGGTGGGGGAGCCCCCAGCCTGGCCCAGCCGGTTCCCCATGTGGTGCATAGCTGCAGGACAGCCTCCGGCTGACTCCAGGCCCTCCCCAGCCAACTCCAGTTAGCTCTGCCTCAGAAAAGTCTGCCCTTCCTGTCTCTCCTCTCCTTGCAGCCCTGCCACCGTCTCCAGACTTGCTGCTTCCTCTCACTCCCACCCCTCCTGTAACAGGCCTAACTCAGCTCTGTGCCCTGCTTGTCCTCAGCCTTCGCTCCTCTCCCAACACTGCCCACAGAAAGTCTCTCAAAGGGGACTGGTCAGATGGCCCCCAACTTCAAACCCAACGGCCACCCATTATCCTCAGCAAAAAGCACAGATTCTTCAGCCTAGCATTTTCGAGTAATAACACACTGACCAAGCGCCTCATTCCCCGACCTGACCCAGCACCTGTCAGAGCCAGGCCCCACCCTGCCCCATCCTGACCCCGCTCTGAGGCCCCTCCTGCCCACATTGCCCTCTGAGGCTGAGCCTTGTCCATCTTCCAGTGAAGTCCTTGATCTCGGAACTCCGTGTGTTATTACCCACCCGCCCAGGAACCTGACAGCTTTGCCTTTGTTCTTTCCCTTCCGACACTCCCCTCTTTGATATATGGCCTTGTCAGCAGGAGGGATGAGGAGGGACCTCCCAGCAGAGCCGGCTGGTGCCCTTCATCACTGGTCATCACCCCTTCCCCCGACACTCCAGCACCCATGAGGGGCCTGGTCTGAGCCTGGAGCCTGTGGGCAGAGTGCAGCAGGGAGCAGGTGGCAGAAAGAGCAAAGGCTTCGGGTCAAGCCGATGGGCTGACCCCGCCTCGGCCGTGTCCCTGGATCCCTGGTGACTTTACCCCTTTGAGCTTCAGTTTCCTCCTTATCAGCGGAGGATAATAATATGCAACCACAAGGCTGTCACGAAAACCAGAGGAAACATTGTGCATCAAGAGAACTAAGTATTTAGCCAGTTGCCATTTGATGGAATTCCAGAAGTCCGTAAGAAATCATTAACAGACAGGATAACTGAGGCCCAGAGGCACCATGTCCTATGCAAGGTCACACGGCCATTTGTTAACAGAACCAAGACTGCACGCCTCTTCTCCTGACGTCCATGGCTCCATCTGCAGCTTCTTTTCTTTGCACAGGAAAATGGAATCAGGGTGGTGCCTCAGGAGAAAAATCATGTGGATTCCAAGGGCCAAAGACCAGTGTGTCGTGTCCGAGGACTGTTTGCCCTGGGGGAGGGCACAGCAAAGATGGCCAGTGGGTCACCCCCGTTGGCCACTGCTGAGTCCTGAACTTCCAGGAGAACGGGCCAGAGCAGGGGTCACTCTCCTATTGTTGGAGAAGCACAATGAAAGGATCTGTCATCCCCGAATCTCTGACACACACAGAAGGACATATCCACCCCTCCCTGACCTCTGCTGAGACACACAGACAGACTGACAGACATGCAAACCCGAAGAGGCGCAGGCACACTGACAGATACAAACCCACAGAGAGGACAAACACGTGACAAACAATTAGGAATTGTCTGGCAGGCCCCCAGGTGCCATGAACCAAATCAGATGAGGTGTCGGTGCTTTCAACACACACCTGTGAACATCCACCTCCCACCCCCCTCCTGGACGTATGTACACACCCACACACACTGTCACTCTGGCCTGTTGGGGAGCGGGTAGGTACACAAGTGAGCACTGAGTCTTGGCCTGAGCAGGTATGTGGGTGTCTCCCCACCCAAACGGGCAGCCGGAGAGCCAAGGGACAGGTTTCAGGTTAGCTGAGTATAGTGGTCCTGTGCGGGGGTGGTGAGTGTTGCCATGGAGATGAGAGCCAGAAATGCAGCATTGGGAGGCAGGCTCCAGTGTGTGGGCGGCAGAATACTGCAGATCCACAGATCACAAGGAGGGACGGGAGGGAGGGTGTCGGAGGGTCTGGGCTGGCAGGTGGGCTCCTGGAATTGGGTGGGGGGCCAAGCTGCTCCAGGCTAGCAGGACCACCCGCCTGTGTCGCAGTCCTGGGCCCCAGGTGATGAGCTTGGTCTCCCTCCAGCTGGCTGCACAAAGCCAGACTGTGGGGCCTCTGTCTCACCCTCAGTGCCACCCCTCCCCTGGCCCCCTTCCCTCAACAGCCATTGTGCTGAGTCCAAATGGCAAAGCCCGTGAGGAGGGCAGAGCAGGGGCTTAGACAGGAAAGGTAATAACAGGCTTTGGGCAAACAGCAATGCAGTGAGGGTGTGGCTGGCTCTCCCCGCCTCATTCTCTCACCTTCCCTCCTCTGCAGTCCAGGGCAGTGGCAACCAGGAGTCAAATGACAGATCAGGATACCATTCCTTCCAACCATCTCTGAGACTGTGAGCAAACTGCCCATCGTTTCTGAACCTCAGGCTTCACACCTGTAAGATGAGATGAAGAGCCCTGACTTACCTAGGTCCAGAGTCGCTGCGACAGTCAAGTGGCTCTGAGCAGAGCCTGTAGTTGGTCCTCAATAAATTCAACTTGACAGACATCTACTGAATGCCTACTGTGTGCCAGCACGTGTGGAGCTCATGGAATAAGCAGAGAAGAATGAGACAGTGCCTCTCATGTTGAGCTCACCAGCTAGTAGGCAAGACAACAGTGCATAAGTAACAGGATACAAGACAGCTTAAATGAATGCCAGTACCCAGCATATTTAAACAGCTCACATGAGCACCTACTAAGTGCCATGTGCAGGGGATAAAAGAGGCAAGTGCAGCAGCAGAAGCTCAGGTGAACATGGGATGCAAAACACAGAGAAACACAATGACCATCTGCTGAGCATCCCTCGAATGCATCCTGACTTATCCTTGTAATGAGCCAGGAAGTCCTTAGTTAGCATTATCCCCATTTTACAGGTGAGAAAACTGAGGCTCAGAGAGAACAAATAACTGTCCCGAGTACATTACTGCCCCAAGCTCAATCTCACCCCTGGCAAGGGTGAGGCTGGGATTCAGCTCCCTTCTGGCAGGCCCCAGAGCCCCTGCTCAACTGCTTCTCACATCCTTACTGTGCTGACACACCATTGCCTCCAGAAAGGACCTGCCCAGCACTCTAGGCCTTCCCGTCTGCACGAGAGGACTCTCCTCGTGGCCCGTTCCTGCCGTGGCCTGGGCTGTGCTCCCCCCAGCCACTCCCCTACCTCCACCTCCCCCGTTCCCTCCTCCTGATCGCCTCCAACAAGACAGTGAGTGCCTTGAGTCCAGGGACATGGACAGACGGCAAGTGGTCACAGCCTGACAGATCCAGTGTCTGCTTCCTGGGCCACCACTTGTGAGCATGGGTGAAGTCACACCACCTCTCTTGTGGTCTGACCGTCACGAGGCTGAATAAGCTCTTCAGTCCATGTATGGGAAGTGCTGGGCACCACGGGCTGAACCCAGGACCCCTCAGCATCCCGTGTGGTACTGTGCACACTTAGTGCTTCCAGAAGGGGCCGCCTGTCTCTGTGTGGCTGAAGGTAGGTCCAGCCTGGCAGGAGAGTGAGTAGAAGCTGGGTCTTGTCACCAGAGAGACTGGGGATCAGATCCTGCCTCTGCTGCTCCTTACCTGTGTGTCCTAAGGAAAGCCACTGGACATCTCTGAGCTTCTACCAGTGAATGCCTTTTCCCCCCTTGTTCCTTCCTGGCCCCCAGAGGCACCAGCAGGACCCCAGGTTGGTGGGTCTGGGGCTTGGCAGGGTCTAAGGCCTGAGACTTTGCACTTCTCCAGAGGGCCTTGCCCATCCCCAGCTTAGGGGGTAGGGGAAGTGGGAGGGGAAGGGGCCAGTGCCTGCTTCTGAGGTGGGATGGGCCGGCAGATGGCAGAGTGAGGCCAGCCTGGGCGGGGTGGGAGCCCTGCTGCCTCCTTTCTCTAGGCTGGGGCTCCTGTCAAGGATGAAGGTGCCCCTCTTCGCAGTGCCGACAGCCTGAGGCTGGGGTGCCCCTTCTCCCCCCACCTCCCCAGGGAGGCTGTGAGGTAAAGATGGCACAGCTCAGCACAGCTCGGCACAGCTTTAAACAGGACTGCTGCGAGAGACCCAGCAAGAGCCCACAGAAGGACAAGGGCTGGCCTGGGCTCAGAGGCTCTGCAGAGTGGGGAGCGGGCAGCACCCACCCTACTGACTAGCATCTATGGGGTTTCCGTGGAAATGTTTGCTCGGGCAGAAAAGGAATATGTTACCATGGCAACCTAACATCTTCCCTACCAAGCTGAGCCCCTCGGCGGGAGAAGAATCTCAGAGATGCCAGAGAGAGTAAACTTAGGGGGCTTCCCAGGGCCAGGCCCGGGGCCAACCAACTCTCACAGGGCAAGCGAGCCACATCCCTTCAAATACTCACTCATTCATTCATTCAACAAACACTTACTGGGCTACGCCAGGCACTGTGCTGGGCCCCAGGGAATGTAGAAATCACCTAACATGGTCCCTGAGCTCAAGGAGCTCACAGTCTCCTGGGGAAACAGATGCATGAACACAGACAATTCAGAGGGTAAGGGCTTTCACAGGGAACTGGGAGAATGCTGTGTAAGCTCGGAAGGAGGGTGGGAAGGCTTCCTGGAGGAGGCGACATTTTTGTTGGCCTGGGACAGGGATGGCACTCCAGGCAGAGGGTAGAGCACGTGCAAAGGCAGAACAGTCAAGACGTTTTGTTGTGGAGAGGTAGATGGGTGCCAAGGCAAAGCCGTGTGGTGCAGTGGTCAGCTCTGGAGCCAGCCTGCCTGCGCTCAAACTCCAGCTGTGCCGTTTACAAACTAGGTGACCTGGGGCCAGGCGCCGCACCACCTGGTGCCCAGCTCTGTCATCTGGAACATGGAGATCATAACGCTATCCACCTTAGGGGGTTGCTGGAGGACACACATGTGCAGGGCCTGGCATGTAGTAACAGTACAATCAATAACAGCTCATCCCCTTCCCACCCACCTGAGCTGCTCAGGGAAGGTGTGAGCAAGAGGTGTGTCTGATGCTGAAGGTAAAGGGTGCCGGATGAAGAGAGCTGGGGCAAAGAGAACAGAGAGGCCCGAGGGGCCCCGGGAGATCTGCTCTGGCTGGCCTGCGGGCTCCTCCCAGCAGGCTCCTCCTGGAAGGCTCCTCCAGCACCCGGAAGCCCTCGGAGACCATCCAGCCCAACCCCTGCCTGGCCCCCACCCATTGTATGGATGAGAACACTAAGCTCCGAGAGGGTAAATGAGGTGCCAGGGCACACAGCGAATTCGTGACAGTGCTGGTGGAGTTAATGTTCATGAAATGAAAGGCAGCTTTATATCTGACCTGGATAAATATTTTATTTCTGGATGTTAATAATTTAAAAGCCTCCATTTCATCGATGTCTTATCAAAAATAGAAACTTTCTTCTTTTTCAGTCTAGATTTCTTTTTAAAGTAGCAGGTGTGAACAGGGGCTGGAGCAAGGCCCTGTGAAGGGTTTTGTGACAGTGGCCCCCCAGACAGGCCAAGAGCCCGAGCCCCTGGCTGGAGAAGTGGCGAGCAGCCCTCACTTCAAGCCTCTTCCCTCTCTTAGCTTCAATAAGTCCCCGTCTGTCCTTGGAATGGCTGCATGAGGGGACGGAAGCCGCTGAGAGCTGGGAAAGAGACCCCGGGCCTGGGCGCAGTGGGGAGCGTCCACCGTCCCTCCACGTCCACCAGCCTCCCTTTCCTGGTGGGCACGTCAGGGTTATGACACCCTCCTTTCAGAGCTGTTGAGAGAATTCAGAGTCCATGTCCACGGTGGTCCCATCTTGTGCCCAGACCTGACACACAGTAGGCCCACACGTACGGAAATATCCATCCGTAGGTAGACCAGCAGAGTGAAGTAATGTGCCTGCAGCTCTGGAACAAAGCGTTTGGCCTCCATGAAGTCTTAATGGTCATTCACCAGGGGACAAGGTCATGGTCACCACCGTCCCTGCCCGGAGAAGCCACTGCTGAGGCAATCAGCCTGGCCCCAAGAAGGTGCTTTGCCCAAAGAGGACGCCCCACGCCCAGCGCCAGCTGTGTTCGGCTTCTCCTGGTTGAAAACACTCCCCCGAAAAAGAGGTCAGGGTGTGAGTGAGCGGCGCTTTCCTCCCTGGGACAGAGGGCAGGGTGGGCACCAAAGACGGCCGCCCACAATGGGGAATTTTATACAGAAACTATCAGGGTTTTGGCCCAAAGGTGGACGTGGAGTTTAGATGAGAGGAAGAGGGAAGTCATTTTCTCAGATTTAGGGGGCCCCTTTGCCTTTTCCCTGGGGGGAGGAAGCATGACAGGAGACCTCAGAGATGGACACCCAGCCAGGGACCCTGAGCAAATTCAGACACGTCACCATTCTGCCTGCAGTCCCAGCCCTTGTGACCGCAGAGGGCCGAGCTGGGATTCTGGACCAGGACCCGTCGTTGACCGACTCAGTGACTTTGGGCCAATGACTTTCTCTCTCTCAAACCTCCATTCTCTCATCTGAGAAGGTGGAGATAATTAACCCTGCCCAGCCTCCTTCAGGGGGTTGTGGGGGTGATCAGAAGGGGTGTCCACTGTGTAAAGATGCCCTGCCCACAGTGCACTGCACAGGAGTTTTGAGTGAGGCCACCAGCATGGCATGGTGACGAAGGGTTGCAGAAACCATTTCAATTACAGATGAGGACTCTGAGGTCCAGAGAGGGGAAGGTACTTGTCCAGCAGGTAGGGAGAGCATGAGCAGGGGCTCCCAGGCCAGCCGTCTGCTCAGGCCTGGCTAAGCTGACCCTTCCTCTGGGCTGAGGGAGCTGCTTTGCACAGCAGAGGTGCCCTTGAGCTCAGAACCTGCGGGCAGGGCACTTTCAGCCAGAGGTGCTTGGGGACATACCTTGCTGTCACTTGCTTTGACAAGCACAGGCCAGACTCAGCACTGAGTTTCTAATGAGACACACCAGTGGGGATGGAGGATTGCGTCTAGCTCCCTGAGAAGTCTGGCAGGGTTCTCTCTGGATCTTGCAGGGCTTCCCTCCTCACCCCAGAGGCCAGCTACACCATCCTGTCCCCAGGCCTTGGCCAAAGATGTTCTCTCAGCTGGCTGTCCTTACCTACTCCCCTGCTTGGGAAAGTCCCACCCACCCTCCAGTCTGCCCATGGCACCCTGCTCCAGGAAACCTGCCTCGACTGCCCAGCTGGAACTAATCTCACCCTCCTGTTCCTCGCCATGAAGCATGGAGCCGTAGGAGGGAGATCCGGGTTCTGGAAACCTGTCTTCACCTCCACGTCACCACTTACTAAGAGTGCAGCTGTGGGCAAGTCACTTGGCCTCCCTGAGACTGTTTCCTTACCTATAAATTAAGGATAATAATGTCTATTCCTGGAGTTGCTGGGGGTGGGGGTGGGGTTAAAATCATACATTGAAGAAATACTATTTTTTTTAAAAGATTTTATTTTTTTTCCCCCAAAGCCCCCAGGTACATAGTTGTGTATTTTCAGTTGTGGGTCCTTCTGGTTGTGGCATGTGGGATGCCGCCTCAGCATGGCCTGATGAGCAGCACCATGTCTGTGCCTAGGATTCGAACCAGCGAAACCCTGGGCCGCCAGAGCAGAGTGTGCGAACTTAACCACCCGGCCACATGGCGGCCCCGAAGAAATACTTTTGAGCACCTTTTAAGTGCCAGGCCAGATTTTAGACATTTAGGATGCAGCAGTGAATAAGAGAAAGTCTTCATGGAATTAACGTTCTAGTGGGAGAGAAAGAGTGAACAGATGAATGAAGGCATAAATAATAATAACAGAGCAGAGTAAAGGCATAGAAAGTCATCCATGGGTGGTGTGCACTCTTTCAGACACAGCGGGTACTTAATTAATGCTGCATGGATGGAGGGATGGGTGGATGGATGGATGGATGGATGGGTAGATGGATGGATAGATGGATGGATAGATGGATGAATGAATGGATGGATGGATGAATGGAAGGATGGATGGGCAGATGAATGGATGGGTGAATGAATGGACAGTTGGATGGATGCATGCATGCATGCATGCATGCTGGATCACGCCTCTTCCACCTTTCATAACCAACAGTGACCCTGGTTGTGGTCCATTTTATCTCCTTCTCAGAGGAGCTCCCTGAACCTCTGAGGCTGCCTAAGGAGAGGACAGGAGGGGATTCTGGAGTAGAGGTGGGCCTGGCTGCACTTCCATGCTGCTTCCTTCTCTCATTACCATCTCAGAGCAGCCTCCACTTGCAGGAAGAGCCCTGTGCACACAGAGGGCCAGGGAGGCCTGGCCAGGCAGAGAAGAGCCACTAGCAGCTGATAGCAAGAGTCCCAGGCACTGTGCCAAGGGCCTTCCCTGTTTCCCTGACTGGGCCTCACAAGAACCTGGCAAGGGGGCCTCATCCCCAGGATTTGATGCTGAGAGGCTGGCTGAGGGGGAGAGGAATAAAGACCGGCCCATGGGATCAGGGGCCATTAGAGGTGGCAGGGCTTTTTGCAGTCCCCGATCCAGACTTCCCATTTCTAGATGGGGGAATGGAGGCCTAGCAGGGGTGACCGGCCTGGGGTCACACAGGGAGTCAGGGATGGAGATGAGGTCAAGCCAGGTCCCCCTGAGTCCAGGCCCAGTTTACCTGCAGGAGACTCTGGCTTCTGTCCAGTGTTTCTTCAGCTGTGCCCTGTCTGTGGCCCTGCCTCCCCCGTCCCCCTCACCAGTACCCCCACATTCCCTCTTACCTAAATCCACAGGCCACCCTGCTTGTCTCCCTTTTCCTCAAGGCCTATTGTCAACTCCGGTGATAACAGATGCCAACAGGTGACTTCCTGCTTGCAATTTAAGGAATGGCGTGAACCCACCTCAAGTGCTCTTCCCTCAAGGCCTCTACTGGGACACCACAGCCCCGGGCGTGCTGCTCCAGGCAGGGGGCGTGAAGGGAGCGGGTGATGCCCCGGGTCAGGCAACACTTCTCAGACAGGGCTGTGCTCCCGCCTAAGCACGCGGGCCCCCGGGGCACAATCAGGCTCACACACTCCCGTCTTATTCCAGCCTACTCCTGGACCTTCCCAACCTGCATGACCCCCATCTCAGCCACCTTGGAGGAAGGTAAGGGCCCTCCCACCGACACCTGTTTGACTGAATAGAAGAAGACAGAAGATAATCTGAGCCTTCCCTCAGTTCCTAGGAGAAGTCACAGGCCAGGGTTGGCAGGAACCAAATGGTGATGCAGCACACGCAGCATGAATCAGAGAATTTTAGGAGTGCTGAGTGAGAGGTTCTGTGAATCACCAGATCACGGAACTGTAGAAACAGGGGCAATTCATGTCATAGAATTACGGAATCCGAGACTTCAGGGATCATGTGGACAAAGAGTTTCAGGTTAAGAGAATGACTGAGCACATCACAGCTCCGGGAGGAGTGGCATCTGTCTCTGTCTCCTCCCCACAGATGTCTCCAAATCCTGGCCACTGTTCCGAGGCCTGGAAGCTGTGATAGTGCCTGTCGGCTTCCCGGCCATCGGCCTCACCGCCTTCCAGCTGATGCTGCCTACCACCCTGGTGACGTTCCCAGTCACGACCGCAGGGATCACTCCGCCTGCTCGGGAAACCTCCACAGGCTTATTCTTGTCAAGAGCCTGAGCTTGGCTGCTGAGGCCCTCATGACATCCGACTTGCCCTGTCCCATCTCCCACTGCTCCCTCAGAGGGACCGACACACTTTGTGGATATTAAAAAAAAAAGAGTGAGCACGCAGCCCTGATCCATACATATCTATCATTGATTGTAGACCACACCCATGGCAGTCTCAGGATGCTCGGTCTTCTCATGGGGTGGCTCAGGGTGCCCAGAGAGTGAGCACAGGAGGGAGGAGATGGAAGCTGCTGGCCTCTCCAGGCCCAGCCCAGACACCAGGCCAGCTTTCCTTCGGCTGTGTTCCATTGGCAAAGCAGTGCCACAGCATGCCCAGATTCAAGAGAAGAGGATGCAGACCTCAAGTCTCGGTGGAAGGAATGTCAAAGAAGGTGTGGCCGTCGTTAATGCACCACAGATGCAGCTGCCCTGGGAACGGGGACTGACCCCCTGCAGCTGGGGCCTGAGCACCTCTGCCCCAGGAGGCAGGGCGGGGATCTAAGCATGTAGGTGGCACTTCACGACTACAGTGATTCTGGTCTGTTTCCACTTCCTTCATCAGAGCCCGTGGACTTCACTCTAGATCTTAGACCCTTGGAGGACTGATAAGAAAACATTTGTCAAGTTCGCAGTTCCCAGCAGGGCTCAAGAAATCAAGGCCACTATTACTGGAAGAAGCATTACAGTGTAGACTCACATCGGAGAAGGCCCAAGCACAGAGTGTCAGCTGAGTTCCAGGCAGGACTCCATCCATCAGGGGTCTTGGCTGCAAAAACCGTCAGGGTTCTGGCTGTCTTCAGCAAACAGTGGATTTTGTTTTATTTGTTGGGTTTTGTTGTTGTTTAAGGATGTAGAGGGCTCACAGAATAGACAGGAAGCTGAAAGACAGAGGCAGAAGTCAGCGAGATCAGCCAGAGGCGGCGGCAGCTGCCTGGCCAGGCCCTGCTGTGGTCACATCCAGGTCTCCACCTCCGGGCCCCGCCATGGCCACCTCCACCACTGAGGACAATCAGGGTCTGAGCTGCAACTGCAAGTCCTGCCCCTTCTTCTGCCTTCCTGCTTCCACAGTGGGAGGCAGGCAGCTCCCGGGGACCACGAGCCTGCACGACAAGGGGGACCAATGATGGAAAGCCAAAAGTAGGGAAAGTTTTTTGAGAAATGGCTCTTCAGCTACTGCTTCTGGAAGAATGAATCAAATTTTTCCAGGATAAGTACAGGGGAAGCTATTTGGAGCAGGCAGCCCTTGTAAGCGGTGAGAGTGAGGCCCTCCAATTAGCCCAGATGAGGGGGCTTGATGGGGTCTGAAACGTGACTTTGGACTGCTACCCTCAGCCCGACTCCACGCCCCTCCTCATCCCTGCCTCTCGGCAGCCCTGCTCTTCCTAACTCAGAGACCTGCCTGCAGGAGAGATGCTGCCTGAACTGCAACTCAAAACATCACGAAAGAATCAACCAAGCAAATAAGGTCACCCTAGGTAGGGGAAAGACAATAAGTGAATGGGTGAGTGTTTTTGTAAAACTAGAAGCCTTCTGGGTGAGCAGAAGTGAGTTCCCATCTTTGGTGTTCAATGGGGTCCACAGCTCTCCTCGGGGGGTGCAGACTGTGATGACGGTCGGGAAATCTCCTTTACCGCTTACTTCAACTTGTGTCCCCCAGGAGTGGGTACCTTTGTGGTCTGTTGCCTGCTCCCCACCCCAAAAGGTGTCTTTGCTGCCTGCAGATCAGAAGGGGTAGTGCGGGTTGGTACCATCACACATCCCTGTACCAGGAGGAAGAGACATTCTCATCACCAGAGACAGGGAGTCAAAGCGAGAGAATTCTGCACAAACAGACCTTGTTAAAATAACTCTCTTCCTTTAGCCTCCCCATATATTTTAGTTCCTTTTCCGCAGTCTCCTCTCTTTGTTCAACCTGGTGTATAAGTACTTAGGTTTGGCCACTTCTTTGGGTTTTTATTTTCCTGTGGGGCTCCCATGTATGTGAAAAATCTGTATGTTTTTCTCCTGTTAATCTGTCTAGGTCAACTCAGTTCTCAGGCCCAGCTGGAGACCTGAGAGCGGAGAGGTAAAGCCTTGCTCCCATCCCCCATGCTATGGGGGCACAGCCAGACTGCAAGGGGTGCACGTGGCACCTGCAAAAGTCCAGGAGGGGCCTTGGGAGCAGGAAGGCCCTCGGACCCCGACTGAGCAGAGAGAGAACAGATCACAAGTCTTCTAGCCTCAGACGTCACACAGGCTGAGCAAGGACAGGCAGATGGGGGATATGGTGCTAGTGGCCAGAGGAACCAGTCCACCAGCCCCTTTTACTCAGTTCCCTCCTTGCCGGCACCCTGTAGACTCCAGGTTTTTGGCATCTAGAGGATGGTTGGGAGACAACGGAAGGGACTGCTAGGAGCCAGGAGAATGGGGTTCTCAGACGATGACTCAGGTAGCCCCAGAATCCATCTCCATCGCTAATAAAGTCCGTGAACAAGTCTGTGGCCGTTCGCTGGGATGATACTTCCTATGCGGTGTTACTGTCAGCAAGCCAGACAGGAAGTAATGCCAACCCCCTACGAGGCAACCAGGACTCCAGCCAAGTTCAAGTCCTGTATTGCCAATAAGTCACATGGACTCTGGGCGACTCAGCCGTCCTGTTGCGCCTTTAATTTCCTCATTGAACAATGGGGTACAGTGGGTTTTCCTACCGGATCCATGACATCCCATTTTTAAGCTCTTAGTCTAATACTGCTGTTAAAAATAAGCAAGCCCTTCAAATGGCAAAATTCTCATTATCTCCTTATAGAATGTAAAAAGGAAATTAGCCAGGCGAGCAGGGAAATCCTGTTTGGGGGCAAATTTCCTTCGGGTTATAAATAAGCAGATGCTAGCGGAAAGGCGCCCCGTACATGGTCTGGGAGGCCCACACTGCTTTGCCCTTCACACAGGCACACACATTTCTGGCAGAAAAGGATGTGACATGCCCGGGGGAGGCAATATTCCTGTTGACCGCTGTTGCCAAGGTAACATCAGGCCAGGCTGCAAACAGGTAGAAACAGCTGGCTCTTCTTACTCACCTTGAAAATGACCAGGAAGGTGATTAAATTTTCTTAGAGTCACAGGTGGGAGCCGAGAAGCCTTATCCTTCTCCTCAGGCAACTCACGACTCCAAGCTGGACCTGGCTTCTCCTACCTGCACTGCCACAAATTCCGCTGTGTTCCTTCGGGAAATCACTGCCTCTCTGCTTCCCCACCTGCAACATGAGGGGTTAGACTACATCCAGGGAAAAGCCCCCCAGATTTTGGGGTACCCCTCAGAACACACAGTGGGCATGAAGCCAATGTGATCCATTTTCTTCCCCTAAGAAAAAAAGCTTGTTTGGACTGCACAACAGTTAGAAGCACTGAAGGGGCAAAAAATCCTGAGGAGAATAACAAAGGTTGAAAAGAAATTAAATACAGGAAGCAAATGGTGATAAAATGCTAAATCCCCTAAGTTAATCTACGAATTTACAGCTAAACTAATAAAACCACTAATAGGTTTAGCTGGGGGTGTCATTGTTATCGTTTGGGGTTTTTTGTGGGGAGGGGGTTGCATTGTTTTCAAAACCAATCAAAATCTTTGAGGTCAATATTAAGGTACTTTTATTTTTTTGATCGGCACCTGAGCTAACAACTGTTGCCAATATTTTTTTTTTTTTTCTGCTTTTTCTCCCCAAGTCCCTCCAGTACATAGTTGTACAGGTTTTAGTTGTGGGTCCTTCTAGTTGTGGCATGTGGGACGCCGCCTCAGTGTGGGCTTGTGAGCAGTGCCACGTCCGCGCCCCGGATCGAACCTCGAAACCCTGGGCCACCGGAGCGGAGCATGCAAACTTAACCACTCGGCCATGGGGCCGGCCCTAAGGCAGTTTTACATGTAACGGCTCATAGCATACAGAAATGGTCTTTACTGTTTCACGTGTCTCCATCTGAGCATGTCAAAGTTCAATTGTGGTTTAAATAACAGTGGCCTTTTTGTTTCCATCAAAATACAATACCTATCCCATCTAATTCTAGAGGGTCCAATGAAGTGGAAATAATATATTCATAATAATTATATTGAAATCCTCTATATTTGAAGAACACTTAAGAAATTCAATTTTATGGATCTTCAATAAGGGCAAGCGTAGCATTAATTAAATAACAGCAAATAAACTAAAAAGGTATTAATCCAAATTAACATCTTCTGATCGTGCGGCTGATGTTTTCATGCGTGTTGGAAGTTTCTTCTCTCTTTCTGAGCAGTGAATTCCTCCTCGATCACCTTTCTGTGAAGTCTCCTTACATGTTCTCTGAGAAGTTCAGGCAGGATTTGAAGTTTCAGCTGAAGCTTCTGAATCGCACTCTCCAGCTGTGGGACTTTGGACTGCAAACATGCTGCTCAGTTTGAAGAATTTTCATCTGAACTCTAAGTGCTTCGTTCATTTGCTTTTCTTCATAGAACTTTTCTACATTCCTTGATTTCCTGCTTCAAGCCTTTGGCAGAAAGCATTTACGTTGACAGCATCGATGAGTTTCTGCAAATCGACTTCTGACTGACCGTTTTGGTCTCCATTTTTGGATTCACTCTTTCTGTCTGACTCCAAGATGCCGCCATCCATGCGATCTTCTCTAAAGCGAGCAGGAAAAGGCATCCTCAGCCAGTTCCGCAGGACATCTTATCTCCCTGTGTTACCCGCAGCCTGTTGCACTGTGCGGTGTGACCCAGCGTTCAGACACTTCTCTCCTTGCTTCAGTTCCCGAACCCTCTCCTTCCCTCCCGTGGCTTTCCTGAAGACGAGCGTTTTCATCCAAACCCTGCTGTGTTTCCTCAGCAGCCGCTCTACATTCTTCAAAAAGGCTTTACGATGCTTTGGGTGTCAGTCACTTGGGATCGGAGGGACTTCAATGCATCGCTGAGGGACCCTGTCTGTGCGTGAAGACAGCCAGCATCACTCCCTGGAATGAAGGCTAAGGGGGCTCACTTTCCTCCTCTTTTTCGAGAAGGTTTACTTCATCCTCGGGGGAAGAGGCGAGTCTGTTGGCATCTTTATCAAGTGCTGCCAAGCCCAGAGCGTGTGACTTCAGGGGCCTGCTGCAGGGCCTCGGGGACCTGTGTCATCACCCTAGGTTTTCTCTGACAACCACATTCCTCAACTCCGGCAGAAAACCTCTTGGCTGGCTCTTTTTCCCTCCTTAAAGTCTGCTGGCCCTTCACTAGGAAACCGATCACAGCAGCACGTAGCAGAAGCTCCCAAGAAAACCCAGGGAGACTTGGGCCCTGTCTCAAGCTTCCAGATGCCAGCAGAGCATGGCACAGAGGCTCCAGGGTAGGCAGGAAAACATTGCAGTGGCCGTCAGCAGGCCGTTCAATGTTCCAAAGGGCCCCACAGCTCTGCCTGTGTTTGCCGTGTCCTCTCAGCCACATCTGACCAAACCAACCCTGAGGAATGCACCACCTCTAACCCAGACAAGGGCCCCACAACCAGAACAGACCCCTGGTGACCTTGGGGAGAGGAGGCCAGGTTCTACAGGGCAGAGCCCTCTGCCTTCGCCCTGGTCACTGCCCAAGCAGAATGTGACACTCTGTGTCCAGCGCGGGGGCAGTGGACAGGGCTGCTGCTGCTCAGGCCCCTCCAGCCCCAGCTGGTCCTCCAAAGCGGGACCGGACCAAGACCCCTGCACTGCCTGACAGCACATCGGGGCACGTTGGGGGAGCCCTGTGCAGAGGCTCCTTCTGACTTAAAGCTTCCTTCTGCAGCAAGGTCACAGAACCTCCCCACCTCCCTCTCTGCAAGCCCCTCCCTCCCTACAGGCCCCTCCCTCTCTGCAGGCCCCTCTCTCCATCGCGTGCGCTCCATCCGCTGGGCAGGAGCAGAGGACCAAAGGGCCTCATCCAAGGGAGTCACGATCTGCTTTTCACTCAGAAGGCATCAAGAGAATCCACCAAAACAGGCAACATCTGAACATTTCACGGGCGTTCAGAGGAGCCAGTTTGCCCGTTTGGTCCCAGCGTTCCTGGATGGGGCTCCTGGGAATGTCCCGTGGCGAGGTTGCTCCACCCACAGTTGCCTGGTCATCTCAGAAGGGTGCCTCGGTGGACGGCTCCGCCAGGCAGCGGGTCCTTCTCTCGAATGAGCCACCCCTTCGTGCTTTAGACCGCACCTCACTGTCCTGGCTCCTCTCTGGCAGGCTCAGGCTCCGCGCCCTCTTGTCCATCACCCGAATCTACCGCGATCCACTGTCCACAGTGCCTTTACCTCTGGCTGGGCACTAGGGGGCACTAGGGAGCAGGCACAGTCCCCCAGTGGGTGTGGGTTTCGAGGGTTGGACCAGGCCTGGAGGGCAGGGGACGAAGGGGCCAAATGCCTGATGGGGAGCCAGGTGGCAGCTTCAGGGAGGATGGCCACAGCAGCCTCTGCCCTCTTTTCTCTGCATTTCACTTTGTCCCCTCCTGCCTGTGGAGGGGCTGTGGGTCTTTGCTCCGGGCATCCGGTCCTTCATGGGGCAGCAGTGCACGGATGCTTTTACATCAGGCTTCTGCTTAAGATTTCATCTGAATGCATGTTTCCTCAGCTATAAAAATCAATCGCCACTGAACAGTACCCTTAAACATGATTAAACGGTAAATCTCGTTCATATTTTACTACAATAAAAATAATTACCTGATCAATTACAGAATCGGATCATCCCTAAGGCTCTATTTGGCATCAGATGCTACACCCTGTTGTCTGAGACGTGACCTTTGCACTGTCTGTTATGCCTCGCTCCTCCTGTCATCCTCAAGTTCCCAGAGGCCTCCCCTCCCCCTTCCATGCTGAGCATTTTCAAGTGTCAACGTAAAAAGCAAATTCGCCTGTTATTTTACCCTCAGAACGAGTTTATTCAGGAACAGCCCAAGGAATTGCTATTCAGGATGTGCATGCTACAGCAAACCATGGGTAAATCCAGAAAACAGAGAGGAGCTGCTTTTATAGAGAAAAAGGGGGAGTGGGGAGGGGCTTTTCCAAACAAAAATCCATTGGGGGAAAGTAACAGTTCAGGGTGGCATCAGCTTCTCATTGGCTGAGCTGTGGCGTTTCTCATTGGCTGAGCTGCAGTGTTTCTCATTGGCTGAGCTGTGGTGTTTCTCACTGACTGAGCTGTTGCCAGGTGGGAGAGAAATCTTCCTTCAGTAGTAAGGTAGTTGTACTTCCTGTTGGGATGCAAGTGTTGGTCTCCTCCAGTTTGGTGTCATCAACCATGTACGATAGGGCATGAGAGCTCCCCCATAGCCTTCCCTGCTCCAATTTACTTGAGGTTTCTTTTATTAATTTGCACATAAGCAATGGGGGTATTCTGTAGGAAGACAGGGACCCGCCTTCCCTTTGCTTTGGGGAAGGAGGACCCTGCCAAAGTCGGAGGTGAGAGCCTCCAACCATTGTGTCAAAATTGGCGGGGAGAGGGAGAAGGAGGACGTTTTTGGCATCAGCAGCTAAAAACTAGAGACTAGCCCTTATCCTATTTTTCGTTGTCTCCAAACTCAGCCTCCCAAATGGGATGAGAAGTCAGAGGAGCAAACATGTACAAAGGTTAAACTCAAATACTTATATAAGGTGGCAGAGAGATTTGTCAATCGTTTCAGCAACTGGTGTCAGAACGCCTCTTGGCAGAAGGGGGAGGACTGTCTTTGTTAAAGAAAACACCTCAAGTGGCCCGGACGGTGGGTGCTGGCCTAGGCCCCAAGGCCTCCAGGAGGGTGGAAGCCGCTCTGCATAAGACAAATGAGGCAATCTGGATTTTAGTCCCAAAAAAGGGAAGGGAGAGAGAGGAGCCCCTGAGACGGGGTGGGGCGGGGGTTGGTGGCAAGGAGGAGCCCCCTGAGACGGGTGAGAGGTGAAGGGAGGAGCCAGAACCCCGACAGGGGGGAGGGGCTGGGTGGCAAGAGGAAGGGCTCCAAGCGGGACTTTGCGCTGCTCCGAGAGGCGTCTCACCAGGGCGGAGTGCAGAGACGCACTGAGACTTAGTGTGAGGGGCAGGGGGCCCCACTCTTGGGCAGTGGGCACACTTGGGCAGGACCGGGAGCCTCCACAGGCCTTGGAGCTGGGAGGGCCCGGCCGAGGTGACCCGGCCTTCCAGGGAGGCCTACTTGGCATCTACTCACCCCTAAACAAAGGCAGGGGCATGGTGCCCTTGGCTTGGTGAGGAGGAAGGAGTTGCAGCCTCACCGGCCACAGCTAGACTTTCCTGATGTAGGAACCCTTGGCGGAAGTGAGCCCCGGCCTCAGCTCCTGCATGGCTCTGCTGTTTCCAGAGGGGAGAAGAGGGGACCAGTGGGAAACAGGGGGTTTTCCCAGGCCCTTGCCAGCTGGGTCCTGCTTCCTCCTCAAAACCAGCCACCAGACCAGCACAGCTGCTGCTGGCCCCAAAGAACCTCGCTGCAAGGGCTGGCGGAGCCTCCCAGTCAAAAATAACCTGCAGCTGCTGCACGGGGACAGAGCCCAGGGGCACCACCCAGGGAAGGCGGCCCTGCCCCCCACGCCCCCAGTCCGGTGCCTAGGGGAGCCCTTGGAAGGCAGTGAGCCCGAGAGATTCCAGTACGGTTACTGCTCTCAGTTAAACCCTGCAACAGCTCTGAGGTTGGCGCCATTACTATCATCATTTCACAAAGGAGGAGGCATAGCACAGAGAGGTTAACCAACCAGCACACATTACCCAGCTGGGAGAACTTGGAAAGTCAGCTGCCCGAGACGTTGCCTTTCCCTCCTTCACAGCTAGGAAAGCAGTGAGGGGTTGAACACCGTTCCGTCTTTTACTTGAGCAAGTCACTTCTTAGCCTCATTCTCCTCACCTGTAAAGACAGGTAAGGGGCCCAGGAGAGGGAGGTGGAAGCTGCCAACCCTCGTGAAGCCTAGGCCCAGAACTGTCCCCTCTGCTGTACGCTACTGGTCAAAGCAGCCACGGGCCAGTCCAGACTCAAGAAGAGGAGAAAGAGACCCCGCCTCTCAAGGTAGGTGTAATTGTTGCCATTTTGTAGATTAATAGATTGAGGCTCAGAGAGGTAAAGCGTCCAGGGTCTTAGAACTTGTGGGACAGAACCAAGCATCACATCCAGGACTGTAGCCTGGTTTGTCTGGTTCTAAAGTCTGGACTCTTCCACGCCGCCACATGCCGGCCTCGACGCGTGCCGTGGCAGAGCCCTGGGTCAGGACTGAGGGCCAACTTCAGCTTCCCAGCCAGCGGTTCCCAGCCTGGCCTGCACCCTCACCCGGACAACTCTAGAATCACGATGCCCTGGCTCTGCTCCCAGGGGTTCGGCTTTAATTGGTCTGAAGTGGAGCCTGGACGCTGGGAATTTTTCAAGTGCTCGGGTGATTTCATTCCAGCCAAGGGCTGAGGACACTGTTTCAACCCAAGGGGCTCCCTCCCTGCCTGCGGCCCGCCTGGAGGGCCTTCCCCTGGGCGGTCCTTCCCCACCCCGAGAATGTGGTTCCAGCCGGGGCCCATCCCTCCCTCCAAGTCCGTAGGGGAGAGGAGACTGTCACTTGGTCAGCAGGTTTCCCTGATGGCAGAGTCTCCCGTCCCTGTGCAGGGAGGGGCTAGAACAGGTGGCCCCACCAGAGCACATCCAAGTCCAGCTCTGCTGAGGGCTTGGGGATGAGGGTTCGAATCCCAGCTCTGCCACTAACTAGTTGAGGCTTCTTTGATCCACACCATGCAGTTAATAAGGACTGTCCTGCCTACTTTACAGACGGTTTTCAAGGCTCCAAAGAGGGAATGAATACAAAAACGCCTTGTAAAGAAGTACAGGGCTTTTGCGTGGAAAACTACAAAACATCATTGAAAGCAATGGAAGAATTAAATCAATGAAAAGACATCCCGTGTTCGTGGATTGGAAGACAATATCGTTAAGATTTAAACTTGTTAATATTGTTAATACTGTGCAAATAGATCTACAGATTTGACACAACATTAGGTTTAAACAAATTCTCATAGCCGGAGAAACAGAAGGCCGCTGGACGGCTAATATAAGATGCACACTTTATTCACATTTTCACATCCCTGAGATCAGAGTGTTATCTTATAATTGAGAGTGTGTCATAGTTTAGTTGTCTTCTGGCCTCTCCAGCTGGGGCCCTCCCCATGGGGTCAAAGCGATGAGTCCTTGCAGAGTCACCCCCTCCATTTCTAGGGACCCCCCCTGGGCTTTCTCCCAGGGTCTGTCCCCCTGGGGTCCACCCGGTTTGCATATCCCAAGGGACAGCTGTTTGTGGGGGATGCTGTGTGGGCATGGGCAGGCTGGGCCGACCAGGTGAGTGCCCGCCTGCATGTGTCCTCGTGGTAAGCAGATGGGGGGCAGGCAAGGGCTGGCTCACCCCACACCGTCATGTTTTGGTGCGTAACTCCAAGGAGGCCAAAAATTCTAAATTTGAACCTGGCCTTCCAGGCTCTTGTGAAGGCATAGTTTGTCAAGGCAGGAGGCTGGAACATATTTCAATAGTTTGTGAGGTTGGTTTATAACTTTTAAATATTTAGACATAGAGTGTGTGGGTCTCTGATTGCCCCAGGCCCTGACAGTGTTAGGTGAGGTCTGCAGACTCCCGTCCTCTGAAAACACCAGCCCTGGAACTGGTCCAGCCTGTCCCCTTTCCTGGAACTCCCTCCCCAACTTGTCTGCCTCGCCAACTCCAGTTTTCCCCTGAAGACTCAGCTCAGATTCCCGACTCCCCCGGGGCAGACTCAGGCTCACAGGGACCTTTGTGCCTTCTTCCCTCCCAGCACCTGCTGGTAGCGCTGACTTGGCTGTGTGGAGCCTGGCTGACGGCGGGAGCCAGGAGGCTCTGACCTCGGCCGAGTGCTCCAAGAATTCCCAGACCCCAGCACGAGCGCTGCCCAAGGAAGCCTTGGTGAGCACAGGCATCACCCTGCAATTCAGTCGCCACCTTAGTCCAGTTGCTTAAGACATGCTCACTGCTCAAACCGTACTGGCACACGAATCACCCAGGCTCTTCTTCAAATGCAAGTTCTGGGGCTGGCCCAGTGGCACAGTGGTTAAATTTGTGTGCTCTGCTTTGGCGGCCCTGGGTTCGCCGGTTCAGATCCCGAGTGCAGACCTACACACCGCTTGTCAGTGGCAGACATCCCACGTATAAAGTAAGGGAACATGGGCATGGATGTTAGCTCAGGGCCAGTCTTCCTCAGAAAAAAAAAAATGCAGGTTCTAATTCTGTAGGTCGAGGATGTGGCCTGAGAGTCTGCATTTCCAACCAGCTCCCAGGTGATGCCGATACTGCTGGTTCAAGAACCACACTCAGGAGTGAGGCTGGAGATCTCATCAACTTCAGAGAGACAAGTTCAATAGACATGTTGTCTGCAGCCAATGCTTTCGGTGCAAACTGTGGATGATGCAATTCTGAAACCAGACTGCAGCTGCCCAAGGGTACTGTGGGAGACTCCTGAGCAAGCTCCTCACTGAGGAGAGAGTTCAGGGATTCAGGGAATCACACAAGGGGGCTTGGAACTCAGGCTGCAGTGCTGTCTCCAGAGTGCCCAGGCCTGCGCCTGGCTCTCGGGTTCCAGGCTCAGCACGGCCCGGCTCGCACAGTGTCCTTGAGCAAGACACCTTCTCTCTGGGCTTCTGCCCTCCTGGGTACTGTCTGCTGTGACAGCAAGAGAGGAAACACTTTCAAAAGAAAGAAGGCCTGGCCTAAGTAGCACTTCCTGCGTGTCAAACACTGTTCCCCACGCTTTCCCTGAGCCAGTGTGTTTACCCCACCTGGCGATGCTCAGAGGTGGGCACTAGTCTTCTTACTACCATCATACTGATGGGGAAACTGAGGCCCAGAGAGAGGAACTGCCCAGGGTCACGTGGTGCCGTAAGGCCCCTGGCAGCCTGGCTCCAAAGTCCCAGTACTTAACCAGCTTGTTACTGAGCCTCTCCAGTGTGAGGCTGGGTTAGGACAGTGAGGGGTGGAACCCTATCCACACTCAAGCCACAGCCCCGAGGCTCCTCTGCAGACACAGCCACAAACCTCTCTCAGATGTCCCTCTGGCTCTGGGGCCCTGGCCGCAGACAGGGCAGTACTGGAGAATGCCCCTGGGCTCCTCCCACCCCAATGGGCAGCCTCGGGCCTTGAGAGCAGGAGCTGGCGCAATGGTCCTGGATGGATGGGCCTTCTGCTAGGAAAGCTCCTACCCCCGGGTTTGGACTTTCTCCAGCCAATTCTCAGACACAGAGCCGTTTTCCTTGTTCTCTGATCTCCAGCTCAGTGCTTGGCGCACAGTAGGTCCTGAACCCACCTCGCCTCCACAGTTTCCTTTAGAAGAGCTGGGGTGCAGGGGCGATGCGTTTCCAGATCTTGCCACCAGAGGGCAGGCGAGCACAGCAGCTTGAGCACCATCCCACGGGAGCAGCAGAGAGAAGGTGGGGTGGGCGGGTCCCTGGGCGCCCAGGTCCAGGCCTGGGGACAGGGGAAGGCCAAGCGGAGCCAGCCTGGGACACCTTTGCACTTACCCTGGCGATTCCAGCCTGAGCAAGAACCTCCTTTTCTCTTCCTTCCCTTCCATTTCCCCTCCTTCTCTCCTCCCTTTCCACTCTCCTCTTCTAGGTTCCTGGGTTCGATTTTGATCTCATGTGACTTTGGGCCAGACACCTTGCTCTCTAAGCCTAGTCTCCTCATCTGTAAAATGGGACAGTAATGATAATATCCAGCTTTGTGCATTTCCCTCCCTGGGGATTTGGGATGCTCAGTGCAGGGCTACCCTTCCTTCAGCACCAGCCCTTCCCTGCTCTAAGTGAGGAGGTCCAGGCTGGGGCTGGGGCAGAATCAGGGCCCCCTTGCCATAAGTTGCTGCCTCATCAGGCCTCCTGCTCCATCCCTGGTGGTGGATATCTCAAGGCCCAGGTCTGTGGTGCTGTGGGGGGCTGGCTGGAGTGGACCGACTGGATGACCACTGGTTCTCCAGCCTGGAAGCTGCAGCCACCTGTGCTAGGATGCTCACAGGACATCAGCTGGGTCTGCTCTGGTCACGAGTAGATGAGCAGGCAGTAATGAAGGGATGGAGGAGTGAATGAAGGAGAGAGAGAAATTAATGCACTGCTTCAGAGCATCTGCAGCAAAGGGATGTTCATACCCACTGCCCGCAAAACCTTACGGCCTTGTTAAACCGTGTGGAGCCTCCACAAGGGTCCAAAAGGAGTCACTTGAAGGCCTGTGCCTCTTTTGAAGCTTCTTGCCCACTTGGGATCTCCCCACTGGCAGTGGCCCCAGGGGACCCTTGGCCCTGGTCTAGGCTGTCCTCGGGGGCGGGAGGTGAGGGTTCCTCTAACTGAAAGGGTTTGCTCTTTCATCCCAGCTCAGCTGCAGCACCAGCTGGCCCGCTTCAGAGGAAGTCACTGGCCAAGAGTCAACCAGTGGACCCAGAGATGCTCCAACCCCCAGGGAACTGAGGGCTGTGTGGCAACCCACTGTCAGACAGCAAAGGTGGGTCCAGTCGCCGGGTGACTCCTAAGCTCCCGCCCTCCCCTCCTGCGGGGAGGCCTCCAGAAAAAGGGTTTCCGGGCAGCTGGGAAATGCGATGCGTCATAACAGTGGGTTCTCGGTCCCCAGCCGAGCTCATGGCTTTCTTATAGCCAGGCCCATCTATCCTGGCACTGGGGCAACCTGTAGGGACTTGCCTGTTGCTGACCCAGATTTCCAGGCCACTTTGTCAACACCTCCAGGGCAGGGCAAAGCTTGGCTTCACAGAGGCCCAAACAGGATCCATGGCCAACATCACAGAAACTCCACCTGCTGTGGGAGGACACCTACCTGTCCCAGGTTAGCCCAGCTCCACATGAGCTCTGAGGGCTGCTATGGGCTGCCTGGTGTCTGCCTGGCTCGGCTCTTCCCCCACGAGGCTGTCCTCAGGGCAGCGAATGAAGAGCCAGTGTTCTTTCAATGAAGAGCCCCTCATTGGAAGGGGGTGGGAAGCATCTAACGGAGGAATTTAGAGGCATGGGCAACTTAAGTACCCGGGATGGAGGGTGCTGTGTGTGTGTTTGTTTCTTCTCTGTGGCTCTTCCACAGTCCAGGTGCCCTGGGATGACTCAGAGCCTCCCCATTGCTGCTGCAGCCCTACCCCCAACCCAGCACACCCAGGGCTCTCAGGACAGCTCATCTCATTGCCACACAGCCTAGAAAATTCGGCCTCTGGCTTGGTGCTCCATTTGCTGAGCCAAGAGGAGGCATGAATCACTGGTTTGTGTCAGAGAAGCTGCACGCTCAGGAGCTGCCAGCGGCGTCCGGAACCCACAGACCTTGGAGCCCGCAGAGCCACAGCCCCTGCCCCTCCAGCGGGGCTGTGCCTCCATTTCCCTCCCTGCTGACCTCCCCCTCGGCCATGAAGCCTGGCTGCTCTGGGTTCTTCTCTCGTCAGCCTGCACAAGTTCAAACAGCCCCACACAGTTAGCGCCCTCAAAGCAGGCCGGGGCTGACAGCCCGTGGCAGTCCCCAGCTATAAGAGGTTTATCAGGATGGTCCAGAATATGCACACAGTATCCTTTTTAGATTTTTCTTGGGTTACAAACTCCCAGTTAAAAGTCTTTGTAAAGAATTCCTAGACTCCCAAACATATCCCTGTGGATCCAGAGGGACCCCAGTTTGAGAAACTTTTGGGGAGTGGAAGTCGGGGGTCAGGAACTAGACTGGAGTCTGGTTTGCTGCCAGTTGTCCAAACGCTACCCTTCTCCAAGCCTCGTTTCCTAATCGAAGGCTCCTACAGCTCGGACTTCCTTGCCTCTCTGATTCCTTGGAGACATCCCAGGCCCTGTGGCTGGTCAGATACTGGGCTTCAGGCTTGTGGTTGTGCCTGCAGGTGCCACGTGGGAAGCCGGCCACAAGCGGAGCCTCTCTGAGCAAAGGCGAAGCCGCAGGGGTCGGGGCACGCCCAGGGCTGGGGGTCTCGCCTTACCTCTCTGCTACACGGTCATCTCTCGTTCTCCCTGCAGTCTGCACGTTGGTAGGCTAGTGGTTCAGAAAAGCTCTGCGTTTCCCTGTCAACGACTGGACGGGAATCTGGGCAGCACAGGGTGCTGGCCTCACAGGGAGGCCTGGCCTGGGCTGGCAGGTGGAGGGTCCACGTACCCAGGAGGAATGTCAGCTGGCTCCCCTTGGGCCCTAGCACGGAAGTCCCAGAAAATTCGAGAAGAACAAGATATACGGAAGAAGAAATTATCCTCAAGACTGCAACAGAGAAAGCCTGCCTGAGTTTCCAGCCCGCTGCACTGCAAAATTTGGCCTTGAGCCACCACGTCAACTCTCGCCTGAACTGCCAGCCTACCAGCCTGCCTTATCAATTCTGGACTTGCCGACCCCCACAATCATGTGAGAAGATTGCTTAAAATAAATCTCTTTCTCTGAGCCTCAGAGTCTCTGTTTCTCTGGAGAATCCGAATACAGTCTCTCACATATCCTTCCGATAAATTCACTTTAGCTTAAGTTAACCTAAGTTTTATTTCTTACAATCAAAAAACCCTGATATGATAGAATGAAAGATTTTTCTATTTTGATTGTTTTTTAAAAGGAGCTTTAAAAAGTGTGATCAGGCCAAAGGCTTATTCAAGCATGGGGACAGAAAAGGAGAAACACGAAGGCCGAAGCAGGGAACTTCCCTCCGTGCAGTCGGAGGAGCTTGGTAACGAACCTCGAGACTGTCCAGTTGGCAGAGCCACCCCATCAAGGAGACGGCTCTCTCCGCTGTAACAGCCTGATGCCGTTAACTATCCGAGTGGTCCAATACCCACGTCCCATTTTCACCAAGCGAACTTCTTCCTGGAAAGAAAAATGATGCACTGATTGTGCCTGTGCAAAAAATTGGTCCTTATAACATTCATTCCTCATTAGAAATTGATATGTTGACATTTCGTACATTAGTCACGTGAGCATAGTCAGTGTGAGTGCTTCCCTGAGAGATGGATGTGTCTTGGCAAGTTCGCAAGTCTAGTTCTGAGCCTGCAAGGCTGACATCCAGAGGCTCTGGTGGGCAAATCCATTAAGGTTCAGAGGACCAGGCCCTGCAGCCACCTTTCTGGGAGGGAGCATGCCTGTCTGCTCCCAGCGGGGCACTGCCCCTCCCTGACCTGCCTGCACTGGCCATTAGCTGAATGCTCCTTCACACTGTAGGCTAAGTTTAAGAATGGGCCTTGCGGAGGGTGCAGCATCATCCAGACGTGGGCTATGTGTCCTCCACACGGGCTGCCTCTCACTGCCATGGTGCAGTCAGAGATGCATCTTAACGGAACTCTGAATAAATCGGGTGTCCTCTGACAGCCTCCCCCCAGGGTCAGAACCCCTTGTCCCTGGGCTCCCCCAGGGAACGTCCGCATGTTTTTTATCCGTTTGCCATTGTCACCTCCTCTGCAGCAACATTCGCTGGAGCCTTTGGAGGGTCTGTCTTGTTTTCTTTCTGTTTATGACCCTGTGGCCCCTGGCCTCTCCTCCCCAACACAGGGCCAGGCCTTGCCTCCTCACCTGGGGCTGCAGCGCTGATGGCCCACCTTGTCCGGGAGCCATCATGGAGGGCTGCAGACAAACAGCAGCGCTCCAAAACAGAGCTCACCCTCAGCTCTGACCACAGGAGGTGCTGCCTCCACGCCTTGGCTCCTGGACACCACCTGCTGTGCCCACCAAGCCCCTCCCACACCCCACTCCCCCTCATCTCCTCTGACTCTCCGCCATTGGCTCCTGGGGTGCTGGGAGCTCTACTACTTACTGTCTCCCTCCACCCCCTCGGGCCTGCTCACCTGGGATTTCTGGACCCTACAGCCTGAAGTCTCCCCTCTGAGACCAGCCCTGCCCCATCACCTGCCTAGTCAAAGCCCCAGTCTATGCGTGTTTTGCCCTCGCCAGCCACCTGGAAGCTCTGCCCTCCACCCTGACTTCTTACTTCAGCCCTGTCTCTGCTTGAGTCAGAACCTTCGCTCCAAACCCCAACTCCAGTCCTGCCTCTGACCCCAGGGTTGGCCTCTGTCCCAGACAGGCCGAGGGGAGAGCGGTCGGAGCGCTGGAACGTGGGGTGATGGGAGATTGGCCCACGTGTTTATCACTGATGGTTCCCAAGCCCTGTAGAATGACAGGCCACAGAGACAAAGCAGACAAACAGCTAGTGAGAGTCCACGGACTGTTCGGAAGCAAATGGAGCCAAGGTAACTGATGAGCAGCATGGAAGTGACACCTAAGGACCTGCAGAGCTAGGTGACAGCGATAAGGGTCAAGTTCGCCCTGCAGGACTGCTATCCACTCTCGAAGCGCTTCGAGTTGGTGGAACCACAGAAGGCCGCACATTGAAAAGAGGAGAGTGGTGGAAAGTCTTTATTCAGAGAGTGGGACCCCCAATGGGTAGCCCCTCCATGCAGCCAGGAGATCATCCTCTCCTGTCCACAGGAGGCCACAGGAAGAGTCTCTGGAGAAACTGAGCCCAAAAGGCCCAGGTTTGGAGACGAGCTGGGAGGAAGAGAGAGAAAGTCAGAGCGGGAGTGAGATCAACCCGGGTGACCCAGGTCCTCCCTCCGTTCACTCCCCATAGTGGACACTGTCCGGCCTCCACCCAGATGCCCTGGGTCCCCTGGACTCTTTCTGGGTGCCCCTGCCGTGGCTTGTTCCTGCAGCTCACCTGGGAGCACCAGCCTTGGGCTCCTGAAGCCACATCATGGATACTCACTCAGACCCCCAGGGTGGCCCTCACCAGTGACTGGCTGGTGGCCATTATACCATAGCTGTCTACCCAGAAGCTTCCCTTCGAGTGATCCAAGCTGGGCTGAGTGTGGCCTGTCACTGCGTCTTGGATCTCGTGGTGCTGGAGTGGCCGCCTGCTCTCTACTGGTTTGAGAGCTATGGCTGCCAAGGCCATCGCCCCTGACCCCACATGCTTATCTCTTTATAAATGTCATTTCCTCTTCTCAAGGTCCACTCTCTCTTTAAAACTTGTGTTTCAGGGGCCAGCTCCATGGCCTAGTGGTTAAGTTCAGCATGCTCCGCTTCAGCGGCCTGGGTTCGCTTCCTGGGTGTGGACTTACACCACTCATCAGTGGCCATGTGGTGGCAGTGACCCACAGACAAAATAGAGGAAAACTGACACAGATGTTAGCTCAGGGAAATTCTTCCTCAAGCAAAAAAAAAAAAAAAAAAGGAAGATGGGCAACATATGTTAGCTCAGGGCAAATCTTCCTCAGCAAAATAAAATAAAGTAAAATAAAATAAAACTTGGGTTGCTTCTGACGGCAGCTAGAAGCCCAGCATCAGGATGACCTGTGTTGGCCCCTGCTCAACCCTGCAGTCCTGTCCCCATCATCTGTTGCTACCAGAACTCTTCTCTTTATGGCTTATCTTCTTCAGTAGACTGGCTCTCTGCTCTCTCCCTGTGTGTCCAGCTTGGCGCCACCTCCTTGCTCTCCCCATTCTGAAAAGCCTCTAGTGGCAGCCTGATCCACCTCCTGGGCCCAGCCCAGGCTCCCCAGCAAGATGGGCATATAGACAAGATGCCACCATACTTGCACAAGTAGCTTTTCTAGAAATATTTGTTGAGGGGAAGATATGTTTGGGGTTCTGCGAGAGCCATACCTTAGTTTTCCTGCTCCTCTGGGGACCTTTGACCCCAGTGCTCTCTGGTTCTGCTATGTTACCCAGATGGCACGCCTGCGCACGCCTATCCTCCACCCTGGAAGTCCACAATTCCTCTCCCTCCTCCATAATCCCTGCCCTCCCCCACCCTCACTCACAAGGGCTAGCTCCGCCCTTTAGGGGGTTTGGTTGTAAGGACTGACGGATGGGCCTGCTGGAGAAGGAGGCCCATGTCGGGAGGACCCACATCTGTTCCTCGTCGGGCACCCACTTGCTGCTCCCTGTCCACCTGGCACAGATTAAAATCTCTTCCCTTGGCTCAGCCTAGTGTCTGGTATAAGAGAAGATACAAATAATCACGTTTCCAAAGCACACTTCTAATCTTGCAGCTAACTTCTAGAAAGTCAGTGGGTGCAGTGAAAAGCTCTGGGGTCAGGCATTCAGGACCAGTTCCCCCACCTCTGTGTGGTCTCAGTTGGGTCAGTAACTTCTCTCTGCCTCTGTCACATCCTCACCCGGAAAGGGGGAGATGGCTTGCCCACGGGGTCGTTTTGATCGAAGGTAACACATACGTGCTAAGGCCCAGCATCCCCCCACTGAGGGGCCCTGGAACACGTCAGTGACTACCATTCTTGCCATACTCCTCCTGCCATGAAGGACAGCTACAATCCTGCAGGTGCCACCTTACTGGAATCGGCCCCCAGACAACCAGCCTTGGGGTTGGTATGCGGGGGGCTTCTCAATTTCAGACAATTGCCAGTGTCTCCATCATTGTCCTGTGTCCACTCCAAACATCAACTCTTTACTGTGGGGTGTCCTCAGGCAACTCTGGGAGCCCCTCTGGACCTCAGTTTCGTCCCCTGGAACCTTGGAGTCACAACAGTGTCGAGGACTCAGAGATCCTGGACAGGGAGGCTGTTCCTGCACAGGACAGGCTGGACAGCTGTGCCAGTGTCTGTTTGTACCAGCACTGGCGGCGTGGTGGGCTGGCCTCCAAGGATACTGGCGTTGTAACTCCACACGAAGGAAAGATGCTCAACTGGAGAAGTTTCCGGCACCCTGACAAGGCAGCTGGGAGACGGCCGGGCACTGCGGCCCCTCCGTCACTGACACGCAGCAGTGGCTGGTTCCATGAGAACCCTCTGCGCGGCATCCCGGCATCCTCTCCCAGGCCGGGACCAAAGGGCCAAAATCACTAAGAGGCCACAGGGTATAGCAGGCAACCCCACTCCACCTCTTCCCAGCTGGGAGACGTTGGGCAAGTTACTTAACCTCTCTGCACAATAAAACAAGCAATTCCTGCCTTGCGATTCCTGTTGAGAGGATTAGCAATAGTGTGTGTAATGAGCGAGCGCGGGGCCTGGCACAAAAATAGTAGTTGTTACCTCACCCAATGGGATGACATAGCTAAGAACCGAAAGCCTCCCAAACTGGCCTCACACTCACCCTGCTCCACCCAAATGGGTGTGGCCTTAATTATCTCCTTCCTCTAGCAAACCCTCCTGGAGAACCCCCCGGAACCATGGGTGAAAACCGGGGTGTGCTCACACACCCACCAGACAAGGGTCGCCAGCCCCAGGGAGCAAACAGGGATGGAGGCTGCCTGGGCCCAGCCTGGCAGCCCGAGGGTGACAGGACCAGGCTGCCCAAGCGCTTGGCAGGGAAGGGGTGTCTGGGTGTCCCAGCCTGGATTACCCCTGGGGCCGGCTGGGCAGTCGGGGGAGGCGCAGGGCAACCCAGCTGGTGCTCCAGTTGGCACCGGTGTCCTGGCTTCACACACCCCAAGGAGGCGGCTCACAGGGAGGGGCCGGGATGACGGGCGAAACTGAGCAGACAGGCAGCTCACGCCCACTGCCACGCGCACGCACACGCACACACACTCAGCCTCGCCCAGCACGTGGACAGGGCAGTTTCTCAGGCCTCTGTGGTTCTCTACTCGCTCCTCTCTAGGGTATGAGGACACCTCTTATCACGGCCACTTGTTTTTCCGTGTATGAGCTTCTTACGGGCAGAGATCTGTGTCACTCGGTGACGAGTCTCCTGTGCAGTTTAGTGCCAAGTAGAGGATGGGGGACGGAGGCCTGGGTGACCAGACAGATGGGCTGGTGATGCCTGTGTGGGGCACCTCTCTAACACGAGCAATTTCACATAGAGACGCTCAGACTAGTGGCTGCCAACAACTCTCTCTGTACATGAGCCCACTTAATGACCTTGGAGGTCACCTCAAATGACAAGCAGAACCAATCAGCAACGTGCCCCACCTTTCACATGGAAATACTGAAGGGCATTTCTAAGGTGAGTGTTTAGGAATCTAATATTTGAATGTGGTGTGAGTGGGTTTTCTTTTCTGTCTTAATGAAAGTTTTTTACCCTGTGGGAAACTGTGTTTACGTTTCAGAAGTCATGTAACTGATTTTTCACGACAGATACAAAAATCCCTCTTCCCAAAGGTGGGAGTGTCGGGGGCACACATCTCTCTCCTTCCCTCCTCGCCCCTGGGCCATGCGCTCACAGGAGAAAAGCTGATCAGGAAACTCCTTAGGGTGTGACTTCAGCAGATCGTTAATCTCTATGAGCCTCGGTTTCCTCTTCAGTTAAAGGTACCTGCCTCATTGGGGTTTTGTGGGAACTAAATAAATTCATGTTGGTTTACACTTTCCCAGCTGAGGCACAAATTCCCTTGAGAAAATTCAGAAATGGATATTGACGGCTCATGAAGCCACAGGAGGAACACGTCCCTTCACCAAAGTGTCAAAGATTTGAAGAAACGTTGTTTCTTATTAAAACAAATATGAATTTCTTATAGAGAACAATGTTAAAAATGCAAGAGGAGGGATGGCAGCTCAGGCTTGACCTCAGGTGCTTGGCAGTGAGGCCACGAAGGATGGCATGGCCTGAGAGGTCAAGGAAGGTGCTGACCAGACTCACAGGGCCCTCCGCCTGCCTCAGCCTTGGGGACTGAAGCTGGTGGAGGAGCTTCAGACCAGACCCCAGAGAAGACTCTTGTGCCCCCTGCTCAGGAGGGGGAAGTGCGATGTCCACTGGGTGCTGGGTGCCTCCTTGCTCTCAAACAATGCAACCACCCAGGGTGATCAGGAAAGGCTTCCTGGAGGAAGTGGGGCTCAGCCAAGCTTCGTTGACAGGATCTGTTTACTTGTCTGTATTCTTCATCATCGCGGTAAACTTTCAGGGCCTCAGCCTGATTGACATCGCTCAGCACAGGGCCCAGCACAGGGCGGGTGAGCAATAGATGTTTGTTAAGGAGAATCAGAGCTGGCAGAAGGAGAGGAGAAGGTGATCCTGTGGCTGGGACGAGGAGGAACGGCTTGATCGAAGTCTCAGAGCAGGAATGCCATAGGCATCAGCAGGCACAGTGCCTGGGAATACGGGGGAGTGGCTGGGGGCTGAGGGCCTCTCCCACCCCACACTGACGGAGGCCCACAGGTGCTCTGAGACAAATGCCCCCAGCAATGCTGTGGCTGCTGGCTAGATGAGGCCTCCCCCTGCCCTGTGGAAACTTCTGGGGATGATCCAGCACATTTGGGGCTTAGGAAGGGAAGCCCGCTTGCCCAAGGAAAGGTGTATCTGAGCAGCCTGGTGCAGCTCTGCCCACATCACCTCCCTGGACCAGATAGATGGCCAGAGGGGGTACCTGGCAAGGTGGCTGGTACACGCTCCGGTGGCCCCTAGACCTGGTCCTGATCAGAGGGCAGCATCCACAGGGAGCCTGGCCAAGTATGTTCTTCTGGAAGGAAAGATTCCAGATGCCTGGTCTGGCTCTCCCTGCCCCAAGGATGTGTGCAGAGCCCCAACCCAGTGGCCTGCCCGGGCTCCCTGGGAACATCTGAGCACCACGGAAAAGGTACCGCAGTGAAGGTGGGGCTGCGGCCTCGCCCGCCTGGGCACTCCCTTCTCCAGAGGCCTGGCAAGCCCGGCACAACCCACGGTGAAATTGCTTGGGGATTTGGGGCCGGAGAGCCGTGTTGGCCCAGCAGGTTTCCGCCCTCCGCCATACACTCTTTCCTCTTCCGCATGGAGTTAGAAGGCTCTAGAGAAAGACGAGGAAAGGGGGCTAGGAGTCCCTTCTTTTCCAGACAGCTCGGGAAACAATCCCAGCTCACTGGTTCTTTGTTCCTGGAGCCCCCACACACCTGTGCTCCCCTCTAGCCAGTGCTCACCTCCACCAGCCCGGGGACAGCACTGGTGTGGCTGTATTTTCTGTAGTTCTATTCCAGTGATGGGGTGGCGCCTCATGGCTCTGACTGGATGGAGTAGTGCTCTGGTCTCCTGGCATCTCTACACTCAAGTCTTCCTGAGAGAAGTTCGGAGAGTGCTGGCCTCCCCACTTCCTCATTCGTGACCATCTCTTAGGAGACTTGCAGGCAACCTTCTCATCCACTGGATACTGATCTAATAGCTGCCATGTCAGGAGTCACCTCGGACCCGTGTTACCCATTCCGCCCGTTGACTGAGCATGTACAAGCTGGCCGGCACTGTGGACGATAATCTGCCATTGACCTCCCAGGCTGTTGGGGGCAGCTGGAAAGTAACTGACAGCACAACACAGGCATGAGTGTAGTGACTGAAGGCACTGAGGGGCCACTGAGGGGAGACACCCCCAGACAGGGCAGGCAGTGCCTTCCTGGAGAGCACACATGGCTGCTGTTCAACTTCACGATGTTAACAGTTGCCATTTTTTAGCACCTATTAAGTGCCAAGAGTTTACGTCCATATCTCCAATTCTCAGGGAACCTCTATGGTGTAAATTAGCGTCCTCTTTTTAAAGATGAACACCTGAAGCCCCAAGCGAACAAGTGGTGTGCCTGGGATGGCACAGCTGATCAGCCCAGGCCTCCCTGACCCCAAGCTCATCCTCATCTCCAGCACCACACTGCACCCCAACAAGGCAGCATCCTGCTGCAGCCCCACTCAGTGGCCTCAGAGTCAGTGCCACCCTGTGGGGAGGAGGGAGGAACATAAGGATCTGTAGGAATGGGACCAATGGGACCTTCCCCTTCCAAGGGCTAAAAGCATCTTCCCCAGGAGGAAGGCCCTGGAAGCCCCAATCACCTGTCCTGGTGAGCGTGGGGCGTCAGGACAGGCAGGTCAGGAAAGTGGGGTCTTCCTACTCAAGGTCTTGGGCCCCCAAGCTTTGGGATCAGAAGTGATTTGCCGGTCAGGGTCAGCACTCAGTGCGATGAAGCCTCAGAGCCACCAGGTGGCGCCCATATCCCTCCCTCGGAGCGAAATGCTGGTGACCACTTGACTCAGCAAGAAGACTGGGGCTCTCCGTCCGGGATGAACCCAGGGGGCCAGAGACGACTTCTGCCAGAGGGGCATCCTGGAGCCTTTCAGACGAGGGGGCCCAGTGAGCCCAGCGACGGCGAAAGGGCCCTCAAAGTGGAGAGAGGCCCGTGAGAAACTGGAGGCGTTGAAAGTGTGTTTGAGAGACGGTTCCCAACCCGGCTGAGCCTGAGTCCAGATTTGTGAGACAGGTCCTAGTTTTAAATGGCCCTTCCCTAGTTGTCATGGATAGCCTGTTCTTGTCATTTCACACACCCCAATATCTTTATTCAGAGAATACTCATAGGGTCTGGGGGCAGAGTAGGAGGGACAGGATCCGGGAGGGACAGGCCTTGAATGCCAGGGTACCCAAGGTGCTGTGACAAGTCTGCGTCACAGCCAGCCCAGAATCATGTCTCTCTCAGCCCTAAGAATGATGAGATATATACGTATTTTGCCTTTATAAGTCTTATTGCTAACTATTTGCCATAATAGTTTAAGGAAGAGGAGCAGATTCGCTCAGTCCAGTATGATCAACATTTTGCAAAGTCTAGGGAAGTAAGTGTCCTGGTTGCCAAGCATTTAGCTGGGATGCTATAAATGCTTAGCCATCTGATACTTCAAACGCAATCCAGAGACAGTTTTAAAAACTGATAAATCCATCTATGTAAAAGTTAGAAAAAAAGAAACTTTTACCTGGCAAAAAAAGACTATAAGCAAAGTCAAAATGATATAGTGAGGAAAGTATTTGTCATATATATGAAAGATAAAAGACTGATATGATTGATATTTAAAGAACTCTTTCAAATTTGAGGAAAAATCCCCAAATTCCAGTAGAAAACCGGGCAAAAAACAGGAACATACAGTTCACAAAAAATGAAATAAAACAGCCCTTAAACATATGAAAAAATGTTCAACTTCACTCATAATAAGAGAAATACAGATCGTAATTACACTGAAATACCATTTTCACCCATCAGATTGGCAAAAAGTCAAAAGCTTGACAACACACTATACCGGAGAGCCTGTGGAGAAGTTTGCATTCTCATCCATCGCTGGTGGAAAGCAAAATGGTAAAGCCCTAAGGGGACGATTTGACAACATTGAACAAAACTAGATATGTATTTAATTCTTGCCCCAGTAATCGCATTTCTAGGAATTTATCCTGTAGATATATTTCCAGCAACACAAAAATTCACATGCACATGGTTGTTCATTACATTATATGTAATAGCAAAATATTGAAAACTGCCTCAATGCCCATGATCAGAGAGGGGATGGATTAAACGTGGTACAGCTACAGAATGGAGTACTAGGCGGCCGTCAAAAAGAATGAGACAGAGCTCTAAACATTGTCACGGAATGATTTCCAGAATATATCGTTACGAAGAAAAAGTAAAGTGCATCCATAGTATGTTATCTTTTGTGTAAGAAAGAGAAATAACAAAATATACACAAACCTGCTTATTTTTGCCAAAAAGAAACACGAGAAGGGTAAACCAGAAACCAATGAAAACTAATTACCTACAGGGGTAGATAGGAATGGAGTGGAAAGGAGAATGATATTTCTCTGACTATACCTTTTTTGCATAGTTTTGACAAACTTTTGGAACCTTGTTAATGTGTAACATATTCAGTAAATAAAATTCAACCAGTCTGAACGGGGAGGTCACCCCTAAAGCTGAATAAAGCCAAAACAAATAAACTGAACTGTATATCACGACTACACAGAAAAAAGAGAAAAAAAGAACTAATCCTAGTAACTTTGGACACAGTACTTTGATTTTATACCCTCAGTCTAAACACAAAAAGAATTGCAAAAAAATTCTGTAACAATTCTGAAATAATTTTTGTGTATAATAAGACTGAGAAAATTAGTAAACACATTGATATTTTTAGGAGCCAGAATTCTCACTGTGGGACAAAGGAGATATAAGTAAGGAGTGGAGAAAGGCAAGCTTATTGGTTTTCTGGGGCTGGTGGAACAAAATACCGCCAAGTGGAGGGCTGACACCACAGACGTCTGTTGTCCCGTGGTCCTGGAGGCTGCAAGTCCAAGATCAATGTGTCGGCAGGGCTGGCTGCTTCTGAAGGCTGTGAGAGAGAATCTGTTCCAGGCTTCTCCCCTAGCATCTGGCGGTTTGCTAGCAATCTTGGCATTCCTTGGCTTGTAGAAGCGACACCCTCATTTCTGTCTTCATCTTCACAAGGTGTTCTCCCTGTGGGTGTCTGTGCCTAAATTTCCCCTTTTTATAAGGCCACCAGTCATCTTGGATTAGGGCCCACCATCATGACTTCATCTTCACTTGGTCATCTACAAAGACCCTCTTTCCAAACAATGTCACATTTGCTGGGGGTTAGGACTTCAACATCATTTTAGGGGACACAGTTGAACCCATAACAGTAATAAAAAACCTTGTAGTGTTGGCTTGGGAGGAGAGGTATCAGAATGAGCTCAGGCTTTTAAAAGAATCCATTTCCAAGCTCAGCCTCTAAGTTACTTCAGCAGCAACGAGCACAACCAATGTCCAGATCCTGGTTTCTTAATAACATTCTAAACTAAAAGGGACAGGACTCCTTCAACAAATAGGTGATTCCAGGGCTGGGAAAACAAAAGTACAAGATGAGCCTACAACTTTTTGCTATGTCTGAAAGTAAGGAAGCCATATAGGAACAGTATGGACATTTCAATAGGATGTTGGGCAAGTCCACTTGAAGAGGATGCCCCAGGCCGCATCTGGGACAATTGGAGCATTAAAAAAAAAATGGTGACAGCAATGGATTATAACACATTGAATGAAAAAGAATGCATGAGTCCATACTGATTCTAAAGATGAAACAAACATATGCATAAGTTGGGGGAGATGGGAAAGCTCTTCTTTACAGTAGAAAGACCACAAGTGTAGAAGGGATGAGAGTTAGGAAATAAACATTTTGCGAGCATTACTAAATAATTGATTAAAATAAGAATATTCAAACCATTGCATGAAAAGTTGTTGAGTAATCAGATTTTATAGTCTCAAAGTATCTCGTCCAAGCTTTATACTTAGTGATTCCAAAGAGAAGGATATCTTTACAGTGGAGAAATCTGGAGGGTACCACTTTCATCAAGTCATCAAAGTAAACATCCACAACAATGGACAGTCTGACATCATGTGCCTCCTGGTGTAATGCACTCAGAAGAACACATCACTCACGTAGCATTCCTGCCAAAATTCTATTATCTCAACCAAATCTTGAGGAAACAGTCCAACAAATGCAAATTGAGGGACGTTCTCAAAACAACTGGTTTGTATGCTTCAAATGTCAGTGTCATTAAAGACAAAGAAATGCTGGGAAACTTTTCCAGATTAAAAGAATGAGATTTTTATAAGAGCTTATAAATTTACCTTGAAACTTACTTAGAAGTAAAAAAGATCCTTGAATAGGTAAGTCAACTTTAGAAAAGGAAAGCAAAGAGGGAGGATTTACCTTACCAGATGTTAAGACATACTACAAAGCCATTTTAATAAAAATTGCACAAAAACAGACCAACAGACCATTGCAACAGACGGGAGCACTGAGACCCATGTACATATGCCAACTTAGTACAAGATAATTTGGCATGACTAATCAATAGGAAAAAGATAGATTTTTCTCCTTAGGTAAATGGTATTGAGGAAACTGGTTCACTATATGGAGAAAAATAAAACTGGCTCCTTACCTAACGCCATATATTTTATTCCAAAGATACACTGGCATTTTACAAAAGAGAAACCCAAAAGGCAAGTGAGCATTTTCTGTTAAACTCATCAGAAATCAGAGAAAAGGAAACCCAGACAAGAAAATGTCAGTTTCCCATGCTAAGGGGCTGAACAAACCAAGTGTTGGGGAGGGCAGGGAGAGGGTAAAGGTGCCTCACGCTCCACCGTGGGAGTATGGACTGGTGCAGCCATCCCTGGAGCAATGTGGAAAGTCTTAATCTAGTTGTCAACCTAATTCCTAAATTAGAGTAATCCAGCTCATGACCCAGCGATTCCCCCACGGACACGGACAAGGGTGATCTTGGTGGCTTTGTTTGTGGTGACATCCTGAGGGAACGTCACGACTGATTCCAGGTCTAGGTAGGTCAGACTGGATTCTCAAGGAAGCAAAGACACCAAAATCATGTTAAAGGGACTTTTAACATTTAGCCCAAAGAAGCTCCCACTGGCCAAAGATTTGAGCATTAATAAGAATAATAACTACAACTGATGAAAACAATTGAATGTGTTTATATTCATGAGTTTATAGTGACACCAAAAACAAATAGAACACAAAAAGTATTGATTCCTTTTAGACAATACTAGGAAACTGCTTCATTGTTTTGAAAGCAGATAAATAGGGGGAAAGAATCACATTTATCCTGCTGTTTGGATATTAATTGTACCTCAGAGTTAAACCAGATGATAAAGGGATGTCTCTCTTTATACATATATTCCAATGAATAAATAAAGAAGGAATGATAAAAATTAAAATATCACTGTTATGGATTGAATTTTGTCCCCCCCCCCCAAATTCACATGTTGAAACCCTAACCCCCAGTGTGACTGTATGTGGAGAGGGGGCATTTAAGGAGGTGATTAAGGTTAAATGAGGTCACAAGGGTGGGGCCCTAATCCAATGGGACTGATGTCTTTGTAAGAAAAGGAAGAGACATCAGAGATCTCTCTCCCTTGTCCTGTTCACAAAGGAAAGGCCCTATGAGGACACAGCAAGAAGGGGGCCATCTGCAAAGGACAACAGCCCACCAGAAACCAACCCTGCTGGCACCTTGGTCTTGGACTTCCAGCCTCTGGAAGTGTGAGACAATAAATTCCTGTAGTTTAAGCCCCTCAGTCTGTGGCAGCCCGAGAAGACTAATACAAGCACCATTCTGCAACGCTGACTGAATTATGGATTCAGACAATGATCATCAATGGCTAACATCACAAAGGAGAGAGAATTAGACTCACATACCTCCTAATGGTCCCACCTAGGAAGTGGTCCAGCCAAAATCAAACAAAAAGCCAAGAAAACAACCCTGAGTCTGATCAAACCTTTAGATCTAACTAGCAATTGACAGGAATACAAGAGACAGAGGAAGACGTTAACCAACACCACAGGACGCGATTAGCTAAATCCAGATTGTGAGAAATTGGACAAGATCTGGTTTCTTCAACAAAAAATTGCAAGGAAATAAAATACAGGAGACACCTACAGATTAGAAGAGATTGAAGAAACACAGCAAACAGTCACAATATATGGACCTTTAACAAAACTTTAACAAAGAAAGAATTTTAAGACAACCAGGGAACTATGAGCACTGACTAGGTTTATATTAAGGACTTATTTTTAATTTTGTTTATGTGTGATAACAATATTGGGTTTATATTTTTCTAAAGAGCCCTTATATTTTAAAGATACATACTGAAATATTTACAGATGAAATAATATGTCTAGGCTTTGGTTCAAAATAATCCAGAGAGTTAAGAAGTGGGAAGAGGTACACTAAACAAGACTGCCCGTGAACTGACAATTGTTGAAGCTGGGTGATGGATATACCAAGGGCTATATTATTCTCTCCTCTTTTAAAAGCTTGAAAATTTTCATAATAAAAATATTTTTGAGTACTGAGTATTTTAAAAAGTGATAAACAAAATTAGATTTTTTGCACTATCCCACTTAGGTAAATTAAAAATACATATACACAAAACAACACACATTTTACAAGAGCACAAATAAAGTGATACACATCTAACAGCTCAGAGTTGTTGTCAGTAGGGGAGGGAATGGTGGGAGTCAGGAATGGAAATAAAGGGAATTAATTAATTGTTTAAATAAAGCTAGAGAGGGGCTTTTTAAAGACCAATGATGACTGTATACCATGGACTTAGTTAATGCCATCCTCTGCAGCTGAGGTCCAAGGAAAGAGAAAAGTTGGAAGGTGGAAAAGCACAGGGATACACCAAGAATTATTATGCTTCCACTATCCAGAAAGAAGCATCATTAACATTTCGGCATTTCCTTCTAATATTTTTTTCTACACTTAGAGAAAATTACCCTTTCCTTTTCTCTCACTCCCACACTTTGGAGACACATAGAAATGGGTTAAAATTCTGGATTAGGGGCCAACCTTGGTGGCCTAGTGGTTAAGTTTGGCTCAATCCATTTTTGTGGCCCAGCTTCAGTTCCCAGGCACGGACCTACACCACTTGCGGCCACGCTGTGGTGGCGACCCACATGCAAAATAGAGGAAGATTGGCAACGATGTTAGCTCAAAGTGAATCTTCCTCAGCAAAAAAAAAAAAAAAAAAAAACAGAAGAAAATTCTGGATTAACCATTTTACTAGTGGTGATATTTTGGGCAAGTTTCTTCCTCTTGTCCAGCTTTAGTTTTCTCATCTGAAAAGCAGAAATGATCATAACCAACCTCTTAAGGTTGTGTGATGATGAAATAATCGACGTGAAAAAGCTTCTAATATTACTGGGAGCACAGCACGTGCTTGGTAGATTCCAGTTGCTGGTCCTTTTAGAGGTTCACTAGGGTGGCTGCCGCTGGGTACTTCACAGAGTCATGCAGACAGACGTGGTTGACAAATATGTGTCAAACTGAATGGAATTAAATTACGAGAGAGTCAGATCTCACATATGGTTTTTCATCTCAAATTCTCTCCCTCTCCTGCCAGGACGTAGACGTCAATAAAAGATAGGATGTTATGCACGTCGGGTTTTCCTGTGTTCCATTGTCTCAGTTCCATGTGCAGGGGAAAGGAACTGACTCTCCAGGGTCATCCAGTTCATGTGGCAGTGGGGAGGGATCCCAAAAATATTTTTCATCATTTGCAGCGTTTTCCAGGGAGGAGTTGAAAGATATGAACATTGACAGGAATATTGCAAGAAATATTAAAACAGTCTTCCCGGCTGCTAGGAATGGGATGTTTACTCTTCAGGGCCCAAAGGACCCCAGGTGTTTTCCTGCTTTCAGAGTCTCTGTTTCACATGAGCCACCATGGAAGCCACCACCCATGGCAACGTGTCATTTTCCTGAGTCACCATTTGGTGGCTGGGGCACAGAGCTGGGGACTTGTGCTAACCAGGCATGATCACATCTCAGCATGGCTATGGGGCTCCAGGTGGCTTCCCTGTAGCAACGCTGTGTTCACTAAAGGTCTGAGGGGTCCCATGAATGTTTTCAGTTCTAGTGTTTGGCATTTGTTGTTAGGAGAAATTATGTGCTCTGTTGGCATTTGTGAATCCAGGACTTTTAGAAGTTTCTAGAACATAGGCCTTGGGTCTCAAGGGCCTACTTGACATCTGGCCAATCTGGATCTTTATTCTTCCTTACCATGGATCCTCCAGTGATAACTTCAGAAAACAGAGCAGCAACCTTTGAGTTTGTTTTTCATACAGATTTTAGTCTTGGGGGGCACACCAGCACACACAGGAGCACAGGATATGAAAATGTAGGGCATTCAGCAGGCATTTTGTGCCTTCTCTCTCCCTTCATAGACCAGGACCAAGTCCAGAGAGGTCAAAGCACATGTCCAAGGTCATGCAGAGGAGTCCATTCATGCCACGTGGTTCTGGCTTTGGGGTTAGAAGGAGAGAAAAGGTGAGAGTCCCAGACTGACAACACATACGAGGCCACAGAGTCAGAATGCTGGCTCCTCGAGAGACCCCCCCCCCCCCCGCCTCTCCAGGCAGCTGGAGGGAGGGGAGGTGTTAAGCGCTCAGACTTAACTTAGAAGGACCCAGGTTCCAACCCCAATGCACTTAGTGGCTTCATGAATTTAGGTAAATTACTCCACTTTGTTTTGGCTTTCTCCTTGTAAAACAACCTATCCCACTGCAGAGTTGTCATAAAGGCTGTGATACAAGGCAAAAGTGGAAGTAAGCATGATGAACACTCTGACCTTCCTTATTTTTCTTAAAAGCCAGAGATGAAATTCCCTATGAAAGATGCCCTCCCTCTACCAGAAGGAAGGCAACATTCCTACCATCAAGGACAGGAAGTAGAGACTGAGAGAACTCTGTACAAACAGACCTTGTTAAAACAACTCTTATCTTCCTTTAGCTTTTCCATATATTTTAGTTACTTTTCCACAATTGCCTCTCTTTGTTCAACCTAGTATACAAGCATTTAGGTTTTGTCTCTTTTTCAGGTCTTCCTTTCCTTATGAGGGCTCCTATGTCACAGAAAACTTCTATTAAATAAATCTGTATGCTTTTCTCCTATTGATCTGTCTTATGTCAATTTAATTCTCAGGCCCAGACACAAAATCCTAAGAGAGTAGAGGGGGAAATCTTGCCTTCGCTACAAAAGCAAAGCCTCAGAAATTCCAGTGGGTCTACTTTCCATGGAGCCTCCATCTGGCTGGTGTTTATCTGCCTCCCCTATCTGTCTGATTTGAGCCTGAGAAGTCAACTCAAGCCCTAAGTCAGCCCATCCTTCTATATGAACCCTTACCAGCTGAGCTTCCATCAGAGTTTCAATATGCCTGGGTCCCTCATGCCTGGGGACAAGGCAGAGGCCCTGGCTATGATGTGACAGCACCAGGTCACACAGGCAGGGTCAGCGCAGAGAGGGTCCCCCTAGCAGGGCACAGGCAAGCACACTGGGAAGTAGAGATGATAAAGATGCTAAAATCTGAGAACTTTGGAACTGGGAGGAGGCTGGCCCAATATGCTTATATTATTGATAGAGAAACTGAGGCCCAGAGCAAAGAAAGAACTTACCCAGGGACATATGGCCCTACTGGCAAGACCAGGACTACGATTCTGCTTTACTGTTCTCTACTCTTCCTCTCACACCTTGCCCTTGGCACAAATATTCTAATAAGTGCAGACGGCAATCTGGATGTGTCTGTCTAAGCTCACAAATGCTTAACTACCTACAGCATTCCTGGTTAGGGTCTTGAATACAGTTCAAGGAGTTAACTCCTGGGGTTATGTGTCTTAAGCCTAGAACCGCCTAACCCTGGTGGCTTGAAGAGATTATATTACATATCACTATTAATTGTATATTAACTCTTGGGATATTGCTTTACTGTGTAAGAAGTACGTTTTCCCTGAGCTTGTTTAACCCTCTCAACTACCCCACGAGGTAGGCAGTATGGTTTCCCTGAAGGCTTAGGCAGGTGAATCATTCACTCAGCCAGCTGTGATGGACACCCAAGGGTCTCTCTCCGCCCATAGAGGCCCTGCGAGCCCACACTTATTTCCATTGTTCAGCCGAATGTCCAACCTGGAGGAGGCAGACAGACTGGCCACCTGTGGGCAGACTTACCTTGCTTGTCCTCAAACCGGTTTAAAACATCTTGAGTCAGCATTATGAAATCCAGAGACTTCTTTGAAAGCGAAGATTTCTGTGTTTAAAAAAACAAAAAGTGCTGCCGCTCTGCCAACACTGCCGTCCACCCCAGTATTGTCTTCTGTCTTTTGAGCAGATCCTCCTTCTTGGGCCTGTCTGCTCTGCTTGCTTCTCATCATGATTTTCACTGTGGCGTCTACCTCTAACAGAGCCATGATAGCCAGTGTTTGTAAATCACTCCAGAGCTTACAGAGCCCTGGTCCTGGACAGGCAGCTGGGTCTTTCTTCGTCTGGAAAGAATCTCTTCTGGGCACAGCAGTTGGGTCTCAAGGAGAAAGACGTGCTGACTCCTGCACAGCTGTGTTTGCAAACATTCGCGAGGATCAGCTAGTTAGCCTCTGCTTGGTGCTGAGGGTATGGAGCCCATGAGAATTCCTGCTGCCTTAGGGCAATCTCAGCTGAACCAAATAACACATGTAAACTCTAATTCCATTGCTAACTAGTTGTCACTAACTAGCATGTGCCCTTGACAAGCTGCTTCCCCTCCGGCTTCAGTAGCCCCTCCAAGGAATGAGGAGCTGGACTGGACAGCTCAGGTGACTGACCCCTCTGTCTCCCCCAGAGTCTAATCAGTTGATAAAGGCCGTGGCCAGGCCGTGCCGCACACTGGCTCTGTTCTGGGTCATCTCGTTTGGAGAGGTGGGCAATGAGTGGACTCTGCCCAGGGCTGCAGAGCCACCTTCAGTGTCAGTGTTGCCTGGCCCGTAATCTGGTTTTAACGATGCTGAAGAGCAGTCCCAGGCTGGGCTGGAGGCCACTGATTGCTGACCCAGTGGCTAGATGGCTTATTGAGGCCACAAGCCCCGGGAACAGCAAAGGAGAATCCAATCCTCATGAAAACCATAGGCTCTCTGGAGCACAGGCCCTCATCAAAGCCCGGTCTCCTGGTAACATCTCAGGAAACAAAGAGTTTTCTGCCGTATTTTTGGAACTGCCGAAGAGTCTAATCAGCCGTTTGTTGAGTGTCGCTCACGGCAGACAGTTCGGGGTAACCAAGCCTCGGCCTCAGGGGAGCCAGGTGCAGCATACACTCAAACAGCACTCTACAGTTTACAGAGCACATTCACGGTGCCTCAGTTCATTCTTACTACAGCCCAGTGAGGAATCGGAAGCTCAGAGAGGTAAGGTAATTTGCCACGTACAGGCCAGCAAGAGGACAGGCCCCGATTAACCACAGGTCTTCTGCCTCCTGACTCAGGGCTCTTCATACCATACCGTGCAACACACAGAGCTAGACTGTCAGGAGACACAGGCTGGAGCGCTTGACGATATATTCTTATTGTTATTTATGCAAGACTGCTGGAGGTGGTAGCGTTTGATATAGGTCTTAAAATGTTATGAATTTTTTTCCTTTTTTACTATTTTAATAGATCAACGTAGAAGATTTGGAAATAAAGCTTAATAAATAATAAAATGCAAAAAAACCCGACAAACAAAAGCCTTATAATCCTAACAATACACAGGTGCTGCCACTGTAAATCATTTACATTGTTTCTTCCAGTTTTTCTTCCTCAAATTTTTCTTTAACTAGTTGAAATCATACTCTAGTTTTGAATTGTTTTTTTTTCTTAAACTTACATTTTATCACATTCATTTTGAATGGGTTGAATTATAGTAGGAAGGGGTGGTGCCTGACTAGGGAATTCTGGACTAAGGACACAGCCCAAGAAAAGGTGTGGGAACAGAGAGACACAGGGCGTATTCAGGAAACGGTGAGTAACCTTTTGAAGCTAACCTTGTGACTCCATGACGAGCTGAGGTTTAGCAAGCAGTCTAGGAAGACCTTTAATGTCAGATGGTGGAGAGCCTTGAATGGCACACTAAGAATTTGTAGTTTATTCTATTCTCATTAAGGAATAACACACTTAACACTGTACATATTTAGGAAAATACAAATGAAAACAAACACTTAGAAATAATTCACAATCTAACTGCCCAGAAATAGTTGCTATTAATGTTTTAATACATGTATAATCGTCCAATTTTTTCTGTACACTTATTTCTTCTTTTTTCCCCAAACAGGGACATAAAATGCGTATTATTTTCTAATCTGCTTATAATTCCACTAACATCTTTCTTGGTCATTAAAAATTATTTTGCAATAATGGCTTTTAGACATTTAATGCACTGGAATTCTGTTTTTAAATAAAATCCTACCAGGAACCTCAAAAACCAAAACGGATGAAAACAGAGCTACTGTGATCAGAACATGAGTGGGGCCCTGATGCCTGCCTGACCCTGTAAGACACACTGACCCCATTCTGAAAATTGCTGTTGCATAATGTCATTTTTATGGCTGCATGGTAAGAATATAACATCATCTACTTAATCAGCCTGCTCAGTTGTTTCCAACTTTTCTCTGTAAATTGATACTACATTCTTTGAACACATCCCATAATTATTTCCCAATGAAGGTTTTTGAACATGGGGTATGACATAATCAGAGCTATTAGTGTGAATGCCAGATACAGTAAAATCTTACTTAACTGGAATTCAGCTAGCCACAATCCTTAATTAACCAATCTTCTTTTGCTCATCTTTGGGGAACATAAGGGAAACTCTCTCCCTCCTTCCATCCCTCTTTTTTTCTCTCTCTCTCAAACACCCACACAGGCACACATACAAAATTATGAAATAATAATAACTTTAGCAAATATGTGCAATAACTGTACTCTGAAAACTACAAAACATTACTGAGAGAAATTAAAGACAAGTATAAATGGTGAGATATACCATCCTCATGGACTGGAAGATTCAATATTGTTAAAATGCCTGTTCTTGGGCCCGCCCGGTGATGCAGTGGTTAAGTGCGCACGTTCCACTTCCACAGCCCAGGGTTCGCTGGTTCGGATCCCAGGTGCAGACATGGCACCACTTGGCATGCCATGCAGTGGTAGGCGTCCCACATATAAAGCAAAGGAAGATGGGCATGGATGTTAGCTCAGGCCTGATCTTCCTCAAAACAAAAAAAGAAAAAAAGCCAGTTCTAAATTTATCTATAGATTAAACACAATGACATTCAAAATATTAGCAGGGTTATTCTGAACATTTTAGTAAGCAATTTTAAAAATTTATGTGGAAATGCAAAGCATATAGAATAGTGAAAGTAGTATTGAAAAAGAGCAAAGTTGGAGGACTTACATTATCTGGTTTCAAGACCTTCTATAAAGCTAACTAATCAAGATACTATTGTATTCAAGTAAAGTTGACATATACACCAATGGGACAGAATAGAAAGTCCAGGGGACGGACCAGTAGCATAACAGTTAAATTCGTGTGCTCTGCTTCCGCGGCCTAGGGTTCACAGGTTCGGATCCCAGGCACAGACCTAGCACCACTCATCAAGCCATGCTGTGGCGGCATCCCACATAAAATAGAGGAAGATTGGCACAGATGTTAGCTCAGAGCCAATCTTCCTCAAACACACACACACAAAAGTCTAGAAATAGACCCACACATATATATGGTCAATCAATTTTCTAGCAAAGGTGCCAAGACAATTAAATGAGGGAAAGGATAATGTTTTCAACAAAAGGTGCTGGAATAATTGATTGACTATATGTACAAAAATGAGCTAAAACTATAAACCTTCTTTAAAAAAAACCAGGAGGAAATCTTAGTGATCTTGGGCTAGGAAAAGATTTTTTAAACAGGACACATAAAAAAACAAACTCAATAACTTGGACCTCATTAAAATTAAAAATGTCTGCTCTTTGAAAGCACAATTAGGAAAACAAAAAAGCAAACCACAAGACTAAGAGCCTATGTTTGCAAAACATATATAAAATAAAGGGCTTGTGTCCACAATATATAAAGAATTCTCACAACTCAATAATGAGATAAAACAAAATTGGGCAAAAGAGGAGTGACGTCAGCATCATGGCAGAATGAGCTCTCCCCTTAGACTCTTTCCCATAACATACAACAAAAAGGACATTCACATAACAACAGAGGACATTCACACAACACAAAAGACATCTGAGAGACCCACACAGCTATACATCTGAAGGTGGAGGTGCTGGATCCCCACAGAGGAAGTGGAAGGGGGTAACAAGATCTCCTCTCCCTCCCCCACAGTGACCCTGGCTCCAGACCACATGGCTCTGAGAGGAGGGGGGAGGGGCCGGCCCTACACAGGAACACCTTTGCTCTCCAAGTTCCCTCACAGCATGTGGGAAAACACCCACACAGAGGTGACTAAGCTATTGCAGGGGGTGTCTTCATCAAGCTAGTACCCCAGGAGAGCAGATAGTGAGGGCGGAGCGAGAATGCCCCCAGGATCACATGGGGAAAAGAAAGCACCCCTCCCCCGTCCAGCACTCCAGTTCAGCTGGTCGGCCAGAGTGCCTGCACAGATAGAAAAGCCATGGCTGTAAGCAAGCAAGCTGCGGATCATGGTGGGCTCAGAATACACAGCTCTTGACCCCCACCCCGAGGCGGCAGGTGGAAGCTGCGACCAGATACTATCACTATGCAGAGGCGCAAATCCATGCTATCAAACAGTATGAAAAAATATATTAAATCTCCAGACCAGAAGGAAAATGACAAGCACCCAGAAATCAATCCTGAAGGCACAGAAATTTATAATCTAAATGACAGAGAGTTCAAAATAGCTATCATAAAATAACTCAATGAGTTACAAGAAAATACAGATAGTTCAATGAAATCAGGAACTTCTTCACCAAAGAGATTGAAACTGTAAAGAAGAACCAATCAGAAGTGCTGGAGATGAAAAACACAATGGATGGGATAAAGAAAAATCTGGATTCCCTGAATAAAAGAGCTGATATAATGGAGGGGAGAATCAGCAGTTTGGAGGACAGACATACAGAAATGCTTCAGATGGAGGAGGAGAGATAACTAAGACTAAAAAGAAATGAAGAAATTCTCTGAGAAATATCTGACTAAATTATGAAATGCAACATAAGGATTATAGGTATTCAAGAGGGAGAAGAGAAGGAGAATGGAGCAGAAAGCTTATTCAGAGAAATAATAGCTAAGAACTTCCCAAACCTGGGGAAGGAGCTGGAATTCCAAGTAAAAGAAGCTACCAAAACTCCTAATTACATCAATGGAAAAAGACCTTCTCCAAGGCATAAAGTAATAAAGTTGGCAAAAGTCAATGACAAAGAAAAAATATTAAGGGCAGCAATGCAGAAGAAAATAACTTACAAAGGAACCCCCATGAGGATTTCAGTGAATTTGTTAGCATAAACCTTACAGGCTAGAAGAGAGTGGAATGATATAATCAAAATTCTGAAAGACAAAAACTTTCAGCCAAGAATACTCTATCTAGCGAAAATATCCTTCAGATATGATAGAGAAATAAAAACTTTTCCAGATAAACAAAAGCTAAGGGAGTTCATCACCACAAGACCCCCACTACAAGAAATGCTCAAGAAGGCACTTATATCTGAAAAAAAAAAAAGAAACAAAGTGGTTACAAAGTCTTGAGCAAGGAAATAAATAGGTAGACAAAATCAGAAAATTGCAGCTCTCTATCAGAAGAGGTTAGCAAACACTTAATTATAACATTAAAGATAAAGGGAAGGAAAACACCAAAATAAATATAATCTCATAATTTTAACCACAAACCCACAACACAAGATGGGTTGTTACAGTAATAACTTAGAAGGGGAAGAGGAATGGGATGGAATCAGCTTAGTCTAAGGAGATGAGAGGCTGTCAGAAAATGGACTATCTCATCTACGAGATTTTTTATACAAACCTCATGGTAACCACTAAATAAATAATCAGAACAGAGACACAAATGATAAATAAAGAGAAAACTAAGAAAACTATCATAGAAAACTACCTAACTAAATTGGTTGTTCAAAATACATGCAATGAGAAACAAAGGAAATACAGAAGAACCAGAAAACAAGCAATAAAATGGCAGCATAAAGCCCTCATATATCAATAATCACTCTAAATGTAAATAGATTGACTTCTCCAATCAAAAGACACAGAGTGGAGGGATGCATTAAAAAATAAGACCCAACAAAATGCTGCATCCAGGAAACACATCTCAGCTCCCAAGACAAACATAGGCTCAGAGTGAAGGGATGGAAGATGATTCTCCAAACTAATGGCAAACAAAAGAAAGCAGGTGTTGCCATACTTATATCAGACAAAGCAAACTTCAAAATAAAACAGGTAATGAGAGACAGAGAGGGGCAGTATATAACGATAAAAGGGACACTCTATCAAAAATACATAACACATAAATATATATGCACCCAATACAGGAGGACCAAAGTACATAAAGCAACTATTAACAAACGTAAAAGGAGATATTAACTCAAGACAATAATAGTAGGGGACCTTAACACTCCACTTACATCAATGGATAGATCATCCAGACAGAAAGTGAACAAGGAAATAGTGGATTTAAATGAAACCTAGACCAGATGGACTTTATAGATATATATATAGAACACTCCATCCAAAACCAGCAGAATCCACATTCTTCTCAAGTGCTTGTGGAACCTTCTCAAGGATAGACCATGTTGGGAAACAAAGCAGGCCTCAATAAATTTAAGAAGATTGAAATCACATTAAGCATCTTTTCTGACCATAATGCTATGAACAAGAAATCCCCTACAAGAAAAAAGCTGGGAAAGGGACAAAGATGTGGAGACTAAACAACATGCTACTGAACAACCAATGGATCACTGAAGAAATTAAAGGAGAAATCAAAAAATATCTGGAGACAAATGAAAATGAAAATACACCATACCAAATCATATAGCAAATATATGAGTTTGTAGCAAAAGTGGTCCTAAGAGGGAAATTCATAGCAATACAGGCCCACCTTAACAAACAAGAAAAATCTCAAAGAAGCAATCTTAAACTATACCTAACAGAATTAGAAAAATAAGGAAAAGAAAGCCCAAAGTGAGCAGAATGAGGGAAATAACAAAAATTAGAGCAGACATAAATGAAATTGAAACCAAAAAGACAGTAGAAAGGATCAATGAAACAAAGAGCTGGTTCTTTGAGAAGACAAACAAAACTGACAAACCCTTAGCCAGACTAAGAAAAAAAGAGAGAAGGCTCAAATAAATAAAATTAGAAATGAAAGAAGAGAAATTACAATGGATATCACAGAAATACAAAGGATATGAGAACACTATGAAAAACTATATGCCAACAAATTGCACAATCTAGAAGAAATGGATAAATTCTTAGACTCACACAACCTCCCCAAAATGAATCAAAATGAAGTAGAGAATCTGAATAGACCAATCACAAGTAAAGAGACTGAAACAGTAATCAAAACCTTCTAAAAAATAAAAGTCCAGGATGAGATGGCTTCTCTGGAGAATTCTGCCAAACAATCAAAGAAGATTTAATGCCTATCCTTCTCAAACCAATCCAAAAAATTGAGGAAGACAGAGAACATTCTAACACATTCTATGAGGCCAGCATCACCCTGATACCAAAGCCAGAAAAGGACAACACAAAGAAGGAAAATTATAGGCCTATATCACTGATGAACATAGATGCAAAAATCCTCAACAAAATATTGACAAACTGAATATAGCAATACATTAAAAAGATCATACACCACGATCAAGCGGAATTTAGACCAGGGACACAGGGATGGTTCAACATCTGCAAATCAATCAGTGTGAACCACCACATTAACAAAATGAGGAATAAAAACCACGTGATCATCTCAATAAATACAAAGAAACCATTTGACAAGATCCAACATCCATTTATGATAAAAATTCTAAATAAAATGGGTATAGAAAGAAAGTACCTCAAAATAATAAAGGCCATATATGACAAACCCACAGCTAGCATCATATTGAATGGGGAAAAAATGAAAGCCATCCCTCTGAGAACAGGAAAAGACAAGGGTGCCCACTCTCACCACTCTGATTCAACACAGTACTGGAGGTTTTGGCCAGAGCAATTAGGCAAGAAAAAGAAATAAAAGGAATCCAAATAGTCAATGAAGAAGTGAAACTCTTCCTGTTTGCAGACGACGTGATTTTGTATATAGAAAACCCTAAAGAATCCATTGTAAAACTATTAGAAATAATCAACAACTACAGCAAAGTTGCAGGGTACAAAACCAAGTTACAAAAATTGGTTGCATTTCTATACTCTAATAACGAACTAACAGAAAGAATTCAAGAATACAATGCCATTTACAACTGCAACAAAAAGGTAAAATATCTAGGAATAAATTTAACCAAGGAAGTGAAAGACCTATACAACGAAAACTGTAAGACATTACTGAAAGAAATCAACGATGACATAAAGAAATGGAAAGATATTCCATGCACGTGGATCAGAAGAATAAACATAGTTAAAATACCACCTAAAGCAACCTACAGATTCAATGCAATCCCAATCAGAATCCCAATGACATTTTTCACGGAAATAGAATAAAGAATCCTAAAATTCATATGGGGCAACAAAAGACCCCAAACAGCTAAAGCAATCCTGAGAAACAAGAACAAAGCTGGAAGCATTGCAATCCCTGACTTCAAAATATACTACAAAGCCATAGTGATCAAAACAGCATGGTAGTGGTACAAAAACAGGTGCACAGACCAATGGAACAGAATTGAAAGCCCAGAAATAAAACCAAACATATACGACAGCTAATCTTTGACAAAGGAGCTAAGAATATACAATGAAGAAAGGAAAGTCTCTTCAATAAATTGTGTTCAGAAAACTGGACAGCCACATGCAAAAGAATGAAAGTAGACCATTCTCTTTCCTCATACACAAAAATTAACTCAAAATGGACCAAAGACCTGAGGGTAAGACTAGAAACCTTAAAACACCTAGAAGAAAATATAGGCAGTACACTCTTTGACATCAGTCTTAGAAGGATCTTTTCGAACACCATGTCTACTTGGACAAGGGAAACAAAAGAAAAAACAAACAAGCGGGACTTCAGCAGACTAAAGAGCTTCTGCAAGGCAAAAGAAACCAGGATCAAAACGAAAAGACAACGCACCAAATGGGGGAAAATATCTGCAAATCATATATCTGACAAGGGGTTAATCTCCATAACATGTAAAGAACTCACACGACTGCACAACAAAAAACCAAACAACCTAATCAAAAAATCTGCAGAGGATATGAACAGATGTTTTTGCAAAGAAGGTATACAGATGGCCAATAGGCACAGGAAAAGATGTTCAATGTCACTAATCACCAGGGAAATGCAAATTGAAACTATACTGAGATATCACCCTACATCTGTTAGAATGGCTTTAATCACCAAGACAAAAAATAACATGTTGGAGAGGGTGTGGAGAGAAGGGAACCCTCATACACTGCTGGTGGGAATGCAAACTGGCACAGCCACTATGGAAAACAGTATGGAGATTCCTCAAAAAATCAAAAATAGAAATACCATATGACCCAGTCATCCCACTACTGGGTATTTATCCAAAAAACTTGAAATCAACAATTCAAAGAGACTTATGCACCTCTATGGTCATTGCAGCATTATTCACAATAGCCAAGACATGGAAGCAACCCAAGTGCCCATTGACTGATGATTGGATAAAGAAGGTGGTACATATACACAATGGAATACTACTCAGCCATTAAAAAGACAAAACCATTCCATTCGCAACAACATGGATGACCCTTGAGCATATTAAGTGAAATAAGCCAGGCAGAGAAAGACAAACACTGTATGATTTCACCCATACGTGGAAGATAAACACACAGACAAAGAAAACAGTTTAGTAGTTACCTGGGGGAAGAGGGTTGGTGGGTGGGCACAAGGGGTGAAGGGGTGCATTTATATAGTGACTGACAAATAATAATGTACAACTGAAATTTCACAATGTTATAAACTATTATGACTTCAATAAAAAATTTTTAAAAACCTAAAAAATATTGGGCAAAGATTAGAACATTTTGTCAAAAAAAATATACAGATGCCAAACAAACACATGAAAAGGTGTTCGACATCATTAGTCGTCAGGGAAATGCAAATTTAAACCAAAAGGAGATACCATTACATACCTCCTGAAGTGGATAAAATTTAAAAGATTGACAATGCCAAGTATTGGCTAGAATGTGCAGCAAGTTCAGCATTTACTTACAAAGTGAAACATTCACTTACCATATGACTCAGAAATTCCACTCAGGTATCTTTCAAGTGAAGTGAAAACATATGTCTACACAAAGATTTGTACATGAATATCCATTTTAGCTTTGTTCAGAGTAGCCAAAAACTGGAAACAATCCAAGTGGCCATCAACTGGCAAATGGATAAGGATAAATCGTTATCTAAATGGACTATGACTCAGTAATTAATAGATACGAACTCCCGATACATGCAACAACATGAATAAATCACAAAAGCATTACTAAGTGAAAAAAGCCAGATACATAAGACTACATACTGTATGCATTTATATGAAGTTCTAGAAAAGGCCAATCTATAGTGATGACAGCAGATCAGCAGTTGCTAGGGGTTCGGGGTTTGGGGATGGGATTGACTGCAATCTTCTAAATCACATTTTTCATAGTGGTGGCACTACGATACACATATGTCAAAACTCATCATTTACACTTGAAATTTGTGAATTTTATGGTAAATAAGTTATACTTCTACTGGCATTTGGATTCATCTTTGCTTACTTTTTTGTCACTCTTCTAGCCACTCAGTAGCTTCACATTTCATGGTTCAGAATTGCAATGTCTGCTAGTGTCAAGGATAGAGTTTGTGTTTCTGTTTCTTATTTTCCTTGTTGTTTCAGGGTAATTTTTGGGAGAAAAAAGAAGTGGGAAAGGGGGCCGGCCCTGTGGCATAGTGGTTAAGTCTGGCCTGCTCTGCTTTGGTGGCCCAGATTCAGATCCCAGGTGCAGACCTACACCACTTGTCAAGCTATGTTGTGGCGGTGACCCACATACAAAATAGAGGAAGATTGGCACAGATGCTAGCTCAGCGTGACTCTTCCTCATCAAAAAAAAAAAAAGAAGAAGTGTGAACATCCTTTCCTCACCATCTTAAACTTGGAAGTCTTATAGATAATATTTAAAACCAGGGGACTGGAGCTGCCCCTATTTCTTAATGTACTAATTTACGTTTTGAGACACTACTAATGAGTTCCTACAGTGATAAATAAGAATTCAGATCTCCCATACCTCCCCACTCCCACTTCCCTATCTTCCCAACACATTTATAAAACAATTTTAGTTATGTTGATAGTCAGGACACACTGTATTATGATTGTGCAAATATCACTCACTAGAGAACCACATTAACACTACACCCATAGCAGCTTTCTTATGCAGCCCTTCACTTTTACTGGTGTTTTCTCATTTGCCTGATTTTCTACACAACTATCATTAATTTTTCCTACTGTCCCAATAAAGTCTGCCTCAATTCTATCAATAATATTTTCCATAATCTCAAATATGTCATGTTCATCTTATTCCTAGAGACTTTCCTTTCAGAGCCTTCCTTCGATGTTCTCCAGTTCAGCCTGGATGATGTACAGATGTCATCTGGAAATTTCTATCCACCATCATCCTGGGGATTCACGTTGCCTTGTGTGCTTTGGATCCCTTGCTTTCTGGATCCATGTGCTCCTTTCTTGGTTTCCTCCCTTGTTTTGCTGGGTCGTTACCTCCAGCAGTTCACTAAGGAAGGATACAAGGGAAGTAAGTGATTTTAGTACTTGCATGTCCCAAAATAGCTTATTTTTCCCTCATTTGATGGACAGTTTGGCTGAATCTAGAAGTGTAGGGTGTAAAATAGAATATCGAAGGCATTAGTCCATTGTCCACTAGATTCCAATGTGTTGTTGACAGGTCTGTTGATTCTGATTCTCTCCTTCTTCTCTCTAGAAGTTTTCGGCATCCTCCCTGGATCCCTCATACAGGGACCCCTCGTGCCTGACCCTGGGTCTTCTCCATTCCCTGTGTAGGCACATCCCTTGTGCCAGCCCTTTGGATTTGGAAACTCACGCTTTAGTTCTGGGAAATTTCCTTGTTTTATTTCCTTGATGATTTCATCTCCTTGGCTCTCTTGCTGGCATTACTAGTAGTTGGCTTTCAACCTCTTAGACTTATCCTCTTGCTTTATCTTTTCTCTGCTATTTTCCATCTTTTTGTCTTTTTGTTCCGTCTCCTGATATTTCAGATATTTCTCTGAATTTACAGTTTTATATTAAATTTTTATTTCGGCATATATTTAACTTTAATATATGTTTTCAGGAGTTTTTTAAAAAGCTCTCTGATTCTCGTTTCATGGATATAATACCATCCCTAGCCTTTCAGGGAGATTGTCAGTTTGATGTTGTCTCTGATTTCTCCCAATTCTCTTTTCCATTTATTTGTTGGGTTTGTTTTCTGTCTTTCGAGTTAGAAGCTCCCCTCCATGTGCTTGGCCATCGGCTCTCATTTATGCCAAGGGCCTAGAAAGTTCTTTACACAGACGACAGACTTGGGCCCCAGGGGCTTCAGTATAATAGGAAAGAGCTTCAAACCGGCTCTCATTGTGAAGAACCCCAAATGGTCACCTCTGGGATTTACTCCAGAGAAGAATCTCATGTCCTGCCTTGGCGGGAATGTAAAGCATGCTCCTGGCATTGTGGAAAATGAGATGGGGTGGTATTCAGATTTTCACTCAATTCCCCTGTGTCTAGTCTGTGTTTCCTCCCATCCTGCTGCCCACTCTCAAACTCCTCTTCAAATACCATTGGCTCCTCTCCCATTTCCTTGGTCTTAACCCTTTTATTATGCTGTTATTTTAGTAATCAGTAGGAAGGGAAAAAAAAAGAAATAATGCATTATCTAACCTGGCCTGCACTGTTTCAGTGATAAGGAGACTGAACGAGATTCAGAGAAAGTTTGCCTTCTCTGTGGTACCCCACGACTCCCCACAGTCACTGCTTCTGTCTAGGTCTGAATTTCCTCACCTAGAAAATGGTAGAATAGTACTAGATGAATTCTAAAAACTCTTTCTATCCTGAAATTGTATGTTTCAAGAAACCAGAACCTGGTGTCCAAGGTTATTTTACCTATTTGTCATATTTTCGGTGCTCCCAAGATGTTCCACCAATCTCCTTTAAAGATCTCTTCTTCCATTCTCCCGAATCAATGGCCAGAGGCAGGGCTGGCCTCACGGTTGTGCAGCCTGGGCAGTCATAGCAGGCCTCGCATTCAGAAGGGCCCCACACTTGGTTTAACACTCTGCTGTTGCCATCTTGAAATTCTTATTAATTGTTGAACAAGGGGTACCACATTTTCGTTTTGTGCTGGACCCCATGAATTATGTAGCCAGTCCTGGCCACTGGATGGCAAAGCCAGGACTCATCTTTCAAGGACCTTCACACTCACCGCCAGAGCTACAACTCCTGTGGCTGTTAACTTCTGCTTCCTGGAAGGGAGGAAGGAGCAAGACCACAGCTGCCCCGAGACCAGAAATGGATAAACCAGCCCACAACAGGTTCTGCAGCTTGCCTGAGATCTTATCGCTCAAGAGTTTGGAAAACTCTTGAGTTATTTAAGCCAAACTCTGAGTACCTCACATGAATCTTAGAAGGTCATTTTGCTTCTGTTTCAATGGGACTGTGCCTTCTGGCTGTTGATGTCCTTTGACAAGGCAATTTTGCAAACAGAGGACTTTATTCATTCATCCTTCATTCACTAAAGAAACCTTTATGAACCACTTACTCTGTTAGCAGAAAAATGGGCTTTTTGGAGCAGGCAGAATCGAGTTAAGATTCCTCTCTTGCTGGCCCCATGACCTGATTTGACCTTCTGAGCTTCGGCTTCCCTTCCTGTTTTATGAGAAGAGAATGATTACCTCCCAGCTCAATGATGAGATAACATGAGTAATAGGCCTAGTACAGTGCCTGACACACTATGTGCCCAGCAAGTATTCATTCCTTTAGTCTTCTCCCCAGCCCTATAAACCACAGCGGGTTTCAGCTTCAGTTATGAACAGACCACAAGCAGGCCACAAGCAGGCTGTGGAGCACTCAGAGGGTCCATTCTATCTTCTCTCCAGCAGAAATGTTGAGAGAAGCCCAGGGAGGAAGGAGGCTCACGCCTATGAGAGGTGTTGAGAGTGGTGTTTGCTTTCTGGAGCATCCCTGTGCTCTGTGATTAGCACTTCATAGGTTCCCAGAAAACTTTGAAGATAATAATATGTCTCCCTTCCTTTCAATGGATGGTCTTGAAGTGACACAGTTAAGTCTGTAATGAAATCTGGAGGCTCTCACAAGGAGCCAAGACTTGCTCTTATCTTAAAAGTCTAGCTATGAAGATTCAGCCCACAGACAGGAGTGGCACAGGAATGTGCCCTTAGAAATGCCTCCTCCACAAGCCGTGCCTGTTTTGTGAGATGAATGGAGTGATGAGCTAGTAAATTTAGCCTAATAATTTATGGCATTTGTATTTCACTTTTCAGTTTACAAAGCTTTGACAAAGCCCTTGCACATCCACTATCCCATTTGCATCTTACAATCTCAGAAAGTGTTTTGGTAAGGTTATCATCCCCGTCCTGCAGATGAGAAAAGTGAAACTCAAAGAAGTGACTTGTCCAGGTCACACGGCTAGCCAGTAAGCATCAGGGCCAGGTTTCAAATCCAGTCTCCTGATTGCAGAGTCTCTGCGCTGTTGCCTCCCTGAAATAATATTTAACCATTTCCACATTCAGTAGAAATTCTTTAACTAAACTTTTAGCTGAGTTGTCCTGGGATCCAAGCCCTAGGATGCTGGTAGCATCAGGGGCTCAGGAAGAGGCAGAGAGACTAGACCTAAGGTGGCCATACCTGGCAGACTAGGGCCCCAGCCCGCTGAGCGGTGGCTACATTCCTGGAATTCCAATGGCCTGGTCACCTGAGAATAATGCAGCCCCTCAGGGTGGCTTCATCAGGAGCCAGATCTGTCCCTCTCACCCACTCAAGGACTTTGCTCCTGTAATTCTGCCCCCTCTCTCCCACTAACCAATATTTCATTTCATTAGCATATAAACATGCTGCAATAGTTCACATTTTTAACCTCATCCATATCTCCCTTTACTGTTGCCCAGTTCTCTGCTCTTCCTTTCAGCAAAACTCCTACAGGACTTGTCTTTACTCACTGTCTACTCTTTTCCTCCTGTTCTGCCTTGAACCGACTCCAATTAAACTTCCATCCTTACCACTTTATTGAAATCATCTTGTCAATGACATGTATCTTGCTAAGTCCTATGCTAAGCTCACCCAACTCTTAGTAACATCTGATATTTCTTCTTTCTTGAGACTTTCTTCACATGGCTCTTGTCACCACACTCCACTGGTTCTCCTCCTTCCACATTAGCTGCTCCTTCTGCACCATCTTTACTAGATTGTTCTGCTCTTCCTGACTTCTAAACGTCACAGGGCCCATGTTTCGGCCCGAGGCTCTCTCCTCTCCCCTACTATCTACTCTCACTCTCTACGTGGCTTTGTTTAGTCTCAAGGCATTAGATCTCATTTTTACACTGTGACTCCCAAGTTCACATCTCCAGTCAGAACATCTCCTCTGAATTCCAGATTCATTTGTCTGACTTCCTATTCAATATCTCCTCTTGTATTGCTAATAGACATATCAAATTTAACATTTCCCAAATCTTGATTTTCACCCCCAAACCTGCTCATAACCATCTCAGTGAAAGGCTCCACCATGGCCACACTCTGTCATCCTTGATTCCTCTCTTTTTCTCACAACTACACACACTCCACTGATGCCTCCACCTTCAAAGAACATCTATTTCTCACTGCCCATGATAGTGCCAACTCCAAGCTCTGCCATCTCTGGGTTGGATGCTTGCAAGAGCCTCCCAATTAGTCATCTTCATTCCACCCTTATCTTCTGTGGTCTGTTCCCCACACAGAGGCCTGAATAACACTTCAAAGCATAAACCACAGAGATCTTTTGTGGAGTGCCATATTTATAACGAGGTCGGGCCCAGCGCTTTCTGAGAGGGTCATGGCACAGCAGCCAAGCTGTGCGTCCTACACCAGACTACCCAGTTTTGACTCTTGGCTCGACTACATACATAAATTTTAAATGACCTCTCCTTTTTCAGTTTTCTTGTCTGTAAAATGGGGCTGATGATGATTATAATATTCAGATGAGTTATGTTTAGAAGGGTGCTTGGCTCAGAAAATGCTAGATATGCATCAGTTCTGACTTTGTTAAGAAAACTAATGTTGTCAATGCCCTTGACTGGAAGGGATGTGGTGGGTTTTAACAAACATATATGGGAGGGAAATTCAGTAAGAATGGTGAAAAGCAGGAACTACACCCTGGTGTGCTCAGGCCTTTCCTCCCTCCACAGCCTCCCTCCTGTCGTAGGAGTCCCCACTACTCCGATTGAGCCCCAGATGCCTGTGTGGGCCCCCACTTGTCTGCCCCTCCAGGCTCTCCCTGGCTCTGAGCCAGAATCCCTTGAAGGTGGTCATCCTCACCTCCAGGCACATGTGGAGTGGACAGTACACGGCAGTCATGGCTGGATGACTGGCTGCCAGCTGATCCACCGGGAGTCCCTTCTCCCTTCTCTAGTGGGAGCCAGTGATGGTGGCCAGGGGGTGGGACCTACTGGGGACACCTGGTGTAACACACAGGACAGAAGGCATGGGCGTACTGGCCAAATATCAGCCTGGTAGGTCCAGAAGACCTTTGGCAATCCACAGTTGGGGCCTGCCCTGTCCTCTGACCTGGAGCCTCAGGACTCTACCTTTCACCCATTACCTTCCGGCCACACTAGCTTCCTTTTGTTCCTCAAACACACAAAGCCTGGTCCTGCCTCAGGGCCTTTTCATTCTCCCTGGGATATATTCCCCCATATTGTTGCGTGGCTCTCACTGCATTCCCATCTGGACTCATCTGGCCCTTCTTCAGAGAGGTCTCCCTGATGACCCTATAGGAATTCTGCTCACTTTCCCCCACCCCAGTCACAGCATATACCTACCCAGCTGTATTTTTTAAAGCATTTCTCACTCCCTAAAGTTATATTTTATATTTATCTGTTTTCTATCATTCTGCCATGATAAATATGGCCGAAATAACAGACAACAAATACTGTTGGAAGATGTAGATAAAGTGCTGAAAATTTAGAAGAAACAAGTATTAGCACAAATTACACAGGTTTGCAACTTGAAAGTCTGCTATACAGTTGGATGAAATAAAGATATTTTGAACAACTCCTCGCTCATGACAGTCACTAGATCCTGTTTCAATAATGGAATACAGAAAGAACTGCTTTTGAGGAGCCACTAATGGGAAGATGAACCAGGGAGCATATATTCTCAACAGTAAATCATTCCTTTTATAACACAATATTTTACAGTAAAATTGTGTCCATGGAACCATTGAAGGAGTGGCTGCTTTGACTAGGATAATAGAAGAACTCTGAGATAAGACTGCCAACTGTGCTGTGGGTGACATGCCACCTCATTCACCAGCAGGAAGTGGCAGCAAAAGCTGAAGGCAGAAGGGCACACGTTGCTGTATGATGCCACAGATGTAGTTAATAAGGACACAAGACCTTTCAGATGTCATGGGATCATTAGCATAATCTGTAATGAGCTGAATATCCATGAAAGTCCTTTGTTCCACATGTTGGCTAACTCATGGCAAAATACTTAAAAGACCTGTCAGACTTTTACAGACGTGTTATCTTTTTTCAAACAAAAAGGCAAGAATTCCCGCAATGACAAGCAGCTGTCGGTAGTAAACTGTCTGGCAGATATTTTTGAAACCATGAATACACTTAATTTCTCCCTTTGGGGTATAGGGGATGCTTTAACAGGGTGAGCAGGTGAATGGCTGGGTGTGTTGACTGGCCTTATCTTTATGTTTCTGATCACAGACGTCCAGGGGCCTCTAAGGCTGCATGACAACTTACTAGATTTCTGATTTAACTCTCCCATTTCCAAGAGCTATTACACCTCTGCTCTCTCCTCAGGCCTCGCACAACCCTCCCCACTCCCACACTCAGCTAAGGACTTGCTTGCCGTTTCTCCAGAAACAATCAGAAGAGTCCTCCACCACGTTCCCACCAGTGCCTGTGTCTGACTGTCGTGCTCTCTCTTCTTTCCTGTTCCTGTCACAGACAAATCATCTGGGCGAAGGCCAATCCCCCCGCTCTGGCTGCGGATCCCATCCCCTCCCCCAGCTCAGGGGTAGCCCCCTGAAATCGTTCCCCCTCTCTTCTAACGTCTTCAACAAGCGAGCAAAGAAACAAAAACAAACAAAAGAAGTTTCCCTTGACCTTACATCACCAACCAGCTATGGCTCCTCTGCCTCGGTCTGCAACAGAATCCCTCACCAGAGCGGTCCACACTCTTCCACCATTCTCCATCGAACCCACTCTCTTTGGCTTCTGTCTCCATCACTGAAACCTCCTTTATCAGGTCACTGATGACCCATGTCCAGATCTGACACTCACATCTCAGTCTTCATCTTGCTGCGGTTCTCAGGAGCATTTGACATAGTTGTTGGCTTCCTCCTTTCCAACACGCTTTCTTCACTTGGCTTCCAGGACATTACAGGCTACTGGCTTTCCTTCTACCTGGCAGGCATTCACTCTCAGCCTTCTTTCTGGATCCTCCATCTTGGTTCCTACTTCTGTATGTTGGAGCACCCAGGTCTCAGTTCTCAGATCTTATTCTCTATCTGGACCCATACCCTTGATGATCTGATCCAGGCTGTTGACTCACAGATTTATACCTCCAGGTGTTACCTTTCCCCTGAACATTAAATTCATCTATTCAAAGCATACTCAACATCTCCACTCGGAGATTGAATGGGCATCACTAACTTAAACATCTCACCAAAAACTCCTGATTTTTTGCCCAAACTCTGTCATAAACACACAGAAGTCTTCCTGATCTCAGTAAATAGCAACTGCATTCTATGTAGGTTCAGACCCTAAACTTTGCAGTCAACCTTAACTCTTCTTTCTCCCACATCCTACATCCAATCCATCAGAAAAGCCTTTTGGCTTATACCTTTGAGATATATGCAGAAGTTGACCATATCTCATCAGCATCACCTCTCACCCTACCATCAGCCCCAGGATGGTTCAGCAGCCTCCTGGGTGACCCTCCTGCTACCCCACGGCCCCCTTACAATGTATTCTCTGCACCCCCAGAGCACCCTTCTAAAATATGAGTCAGCTGCTGTCACTCTTGTACATTCCATGTCCCTGAGACAAACTCTGATGTCGTTACTATAATCCACAAGACTATCCATGATCTGGGCCAGCCACCTCTCTGACCTCGTGGCCTCTACCACACTCCTCCCTGCTTATGAAGGGCCACCTTCCTGTCTCAAGATCTTTGTACCTGGAGTGCTAATCCCTCACATAGCTGCATGGCTGGGTCCCCCACTTCTTTTAAGTCTCCTCTCAAATGTCACCTTCATTTGAGAGGCCTTCCCAGTCCACTCTGTCTAAAATAGCAACTCCCATCCCCAACCTTCCACTCATCTATTCTCTATCTTCATATTCTGCTTTCTTTTTCCTCATGGCAGTTTTTTGCCACCTGACAGATTATACAATTATTGATTTATGTATGTATCATGTGTCTCTCCCAGCTAGCATGTCAGCTTCATTCCCTGTGCCTAAAACAGTATCTGGCACATGCAGGCACTCATTTGTTTAATGCATGAAAAAGTAACTGCTTTTTTGGAAGAAAGTTATGCAACAGAGACAGCATTATGAGAATGGATGTTTGCAAATGTTTCCATTGGCATGAAAACACTTGGTTCTCTGTATCTTTGTGAGGTATCTTTTTCTGTTATGATTGCCATTAAAAAGAAGTACTAAAGTAAATTGAAGTAGACAAGAACTACAAATTACTGTATCACATACTGTTAAGCCAAGATTTTTAACAATAGTGCACTCTTTAATTACATAACTCTTACTAATATTTTCATTGAAAGTGATTTATATTAATAATTTAAATTTTATTTATCTTATTTTAATATTTATATTATGTACAACATACATCACTAGAACAGCCCTGCATGTGTATAATTTATACAAAAATACACATCTGTATAATGGGGATGTGTGCTCAAAATATTTCTCTGATATGTTGTTATCTAGAAGAGGAGGGTTAGGACAGATTAGATCTGGGCATACGTTTTAGGTTTTTGTTACATCACATTCTACTTCAAGAACCAATTTCTGTAGCTTACCTATTACTTCGTGACAAACTAACTGAGAACTTAGTGGCTTAAAACAATAACCATTTTGTTGACTCAGAATTCTGTGAGTGGGGAATTTGGGCAGGACTTGGCTCGGTGGTTTTCTGTTCCACCTAGCATCAGCAGAGGTCGTTCGCTAGGCTGGGAGGTCCAAGAAGGCTTCACTCACATGTCTGACACTTCAGTTCTCCATGCAGCTTCTCTGGCTAGCTTGGGCTTCCTCACAGCATGGCTGTCTTGAGGTAGTTCGACTTCTTGCCATGGCTGTTGGTTTTCAGGAAGACGCATTTGAAGAAGGGAAAAAGCTGCAAAGACATTGCTTGGAAGCTATATAACATGACTGAAGCAACATTCTATTGCTCAAAGCTGCTTACAAGACTGTTGCTGATTTAAGAAGTGTGGGAAATGGACCTCATCTTTCAATGGGAAGAGTGAAAAAGAATTTAAGTCCATTTTAAATCCACCACAGGCTTCTTTTGCACATTATTATGTTTGTGAGACTCATCCATGTTGCTGTATGTAGCAGTTACTCATTCTTTTTCATTACAGTATAATATTCCATTATATGACTATATCACAATTTGCTTATCCATTCTCCTATTGATGGACATTTAGTTTTAAGTTTTAGCTATTATAAAGAAAGCTTTATGAAAATAATTTTACATATTTTGGTGAACACATACACTAATTTCTCTTGGTATATATCTAGGAATGAAATTGCTGGGTCATAATTAGCATATATTTAGCATTACTTCGAAACAATTTTCCAAAATATATCTAACAATTTACATTCCCATCAGCAATGCAGAAGAGGACCAGTTTATCCATATTCTTGCCAAACCTTGATGCTGTCCATCTTTCTAACCTTAGCCACTCTGGTAGATGTGTAGCAGCATCTTACTGTGGTTTTAACTTGTGTTTTTCTGATGAGTCATGATGTTGAGTACTTTTCATATATTTATTGAGCTTTTAACTATCTTCTTTTGTGAAACAGCTGTTCAAGTCTTTTGCCTATTTTTAATTGGGTTATTATTGACTTCGTGAATTTACTGAAATGTACTGATTTATTAAATTCTTTGTTGTGGATACAAGTCTTTTGTTGAATATATGTATTGTGAATATCTTGTCTTGGTCTTTAGTTTGCCTTAACAATGTCTTTTGATGAACTAAAGTCCTTAGTTTTGATGAAGTCTAACTTAACAATGTTTTCTTTCATGGATAGCGTTATTGTGATCTGTTTAGGAAATCTATCCCATCTCAAGTCATAAAGATATTTACTGGGGCCAGCCCCGTGGCTGAGTGGTTAAGTTCATGTGCTCTGCTTCAGCGGCCCAGGGTTTCAGCAGTTCAGATCCTGGGCACAGACATGGCACCACTCATGAGGCCACGCTGAGGTGGTGTCCCACACAGCACAACTAGAAGGATCCACAACTAAAAATACACAACTATGTACTGGGGAGCTTTGGGGAGAAGGAGAAGAAGAAGAGAAAAAAAAAACGGAAGATTGGCAACAGTTGTTAGCTCAGGTGCCAACCTTTAAAGAAAAAAGAAAGCGGCCTAAACTCCATTAAAAAAAAAAGATATTTGCCTATTTTTCTCTAGAAGCTTTACGGTTTTACCTATTATATGTGGGGCATGATCTATTTCAAATTAATTTTTGCATATGGTGTGACATAGGGGTCAATATATTTTCATATGAACATCCAATTGATCCAGAATCATTTACTGAAAAACCATCCTTTCCCCCATTGAATTTTAGTAGCACCTCTGCTGTAAATCAAGTTATCTTACATGCATTTATGGGTGAGTTTCTGGACTTTCTATTCTGTTCCACTGATCTTTTGGTTGTCCTTGCATCCTACTATCTGGATTACTGTTTGATTTACATATTTTTTAACATTAAACCAACCTTGCATTCCTAGAATAAACCCAACTTGGTTTTGATTTATTATCCTATTTATATATTGCTGAATACAACAAAGGACTTCCATTCAATTTGCTGATATTTTGTTTGGAACTTTTGCATCTATGTTTCTGGGAAATAATGGGCTTTAATTTTTACTTTTCTTGGAATACCCTTGTCAGGTTTTGGTGTCAAGGTTATGCTAACTTCATAAGATGTGTTGGTAAATTCTCTCTCTTTTTCCATTATTTGGAAGAGTCTGTGTAAGATGGGTATTATTTCTTTCTTAAATGTTTGACAGAATTTACCAGCTTTACCGTGTTTGAGATTGAGGTTTTCTTTGTGAGAAGGTTTTTTTATTTACAGAGTTGATTTCTTAAATAGATATAGGATTGTTCAGATTTTCTATTTCTTCTTGGATACTATTTGATAACTTGTATTTTTCTAGGAATTTGTCCACTTCATCAAAATTTTCAAATTTATTGGCCTAGAGTTATTGGCAGAATTGAGTAATGGTTAGTGTTGGGCTCCATGTCACTTAAGAGGTGTGGAACCTTGGGTATATTCACTGCTAGGGCATAACAGTAGAGCTGGGGTCCTTGCTATGGGTGGGTCCTCTTGCTAGGCTTGAAGGGTTAAACACATCTTCTGATTTACACATTCTTTCTTTAGATATGTTAATACCTTCAATCAGGCTTTGGTGTTCAATCAGATTTTGGCCCAGGGACTCCTGGGTCCCTTTAAAGGTTTATCATCTCTGTTCTAATTTTATTTCCCTGTTTCCTCTACTTAGGGTTGCCTCAGTGTTGCTCCACCATATCACCTATTTGTAGCTGAACTGTTTTCCAGAAATATACCCACATTAACTCTTACCTGCAGCATAAGACAGAGTCCATCTCACTGAGCCCTTTTGCCACTGATCATTTCCATTAGACAAAAATAATCTGTGGCAATCCAGATAGGCCAAAAATGACATCTGAGCCAGAGTTTTAAGAAATGCATGTTAGAGCTTTTCTGCTAAAATATCCCTTTAAGTCTAAAACGACATTTTTTTCCAAAGGGCTGACTTTGCTCAAAACACTTAATTTTCTTTTTAAGGAATGGCTGGAAATATCTGTGGTTCGTTTCTGCACAACCATGTCCAAAGTCTCAAATCAAGATATGTCATCTATTTAAACTATTTTGCATATACATAAAAATCTTCCAAAGTCATTCATCCATTCAGCAGATCCTTACTGATCACATGCTGTGAACTAAGTACTGTTTCAGGCCCTGGATATATAGCAACAAGCAAAAAGACAAAAATCTCTGATCTCATATGTTAGTTCAATACATTAACTCCTATTTAGTTGGCCATTCAATACTGCCCCGTTCCCATTCTAATATTTCAACATTTGAAATCAGGGCTGGTCTAGAAAATAAGAGGCTCAGGATCAAGCTGTTCATATGACAATCCTTGAAGCTTTGAGGATGGGTAAGGTCTTTTGCAAAGAGTCTGAAGTTGCACAGAGCCAAGCCTAGTAAATGACATGGGTGACATAACAGGAGAAGAGAATTTACCTAATGCCATGATAAAACAATGGGACTGATTGCTCCACTGGACCGGGTGCCTCTTGAAGGCAGGGACTCTGTCCTGTTTATCTCTCATTTCCCAATTGCTGGAACAGTGCCTGGCATACAGTGGGTGTTTAATGACTTTGTGAAATAAATGAATTAAATGAATAAGGAGTGAATGAATGAAGAGTCACTCCCTTGGTGATCTCATCTAGTGACTTTAAATATCATCTAGACAGAGATAACTCCCAAACATATATCTCCAGTCCAGGATTTGCCTCTGAACTGTGGACTCCTATATCCAAATGCCTTCTCATTGTACCTGGATGTCTTACAAGCATCTCTAACTTAATGTCCCAAATCAAACTCCTGATTCCTCCTCTACCCCACTCCTAGACTGTTCCACCCTCAGTCTGCCCTGACTCAGTCAATGATCACTCCACTCTTCCAGTTGCTCAGGCCAAAAATCTTGAAGTCATCTCGGACTCCTTTCTTTCTCTTACAGCCCAATTCTTGTCCAACAAGATATCCTTTTGGCTCTACCTTCCAAATCTGTATTTCCAGGACCTGTGTACTTCTCACTGTCTCGGCTGCTTTCACCTGGTTCGAACTACCATTATATCCTGTCTGGATTATTGTAATAGTCTCCTGATTTGTCTCCTAACTTCTACCTTTGACCCCTATCAGTCTATTCTCCCCACAACAGCCAGAATGATCTGTTAAACATAAGTCAGATCATGTAACTCCTCCAATGATTTCTCCAATTTCTCCAAGTCAAAGTTAAAGTCCTTACAACCATATTTTGCTCCAACGTCACTTTCTACTCTCCCTTTAGCTCCTGTTCCAGGCACTCACTGACCTCCTTGCTGATCCTTAAATGGCGTGGCACGAGGCTCAGGACTAGGAATTATGGATGGATGTTCCCAGCATGCCTCTTTTCTCCCTTGCCTCAAAGGTCACCTTGTCAATGAGACCTTTCTTGACCACCCCATCTAAAACTGAAACCACTTTATGGCTCCCATTCTCCTTTCCTGCTTTTCTCCTTGGCCTTCATTCCCATCTATCATACCATATATTTTCCTTATTTATTTTTGTCTCCCCACCAGAATATCATCTCCATGAAGGCTGGGACTTTGGTTTACTCTGTTCCCTGCTGAATCCCCAGGACCTAAAATATCGCCCGTTTAATGAATAAATCAAGGAATAAAAGTGTCCAGTGAAGGAACAGCAATAAAAGTTAACATTAGTGAGGCCCTACTATGCGAGGCTCAGTGATAAGGGACTCACAGGTAACATCTAATTGGTATAGAGGAGGAAACCGAGGCACAGGGAAGCAGAAGAGCCGTGATGAGAAACCCAGGTCTAACTCAACCACGTATGTTCTTTGTCCAGAAGCGCACGCCTCTCGGTGCTGTTCGACGCCAGAAGGACGGGGAAGGCCCCGAGCCGGGTCCTGGCCCCGAGCCCGGTCCTCGCCCCGGGACTGGCCCTGCACGCCGCCTCCCTTGCCCCTTAAAAGACTAAGAGGGTCTTGGAACGAACGCTGTCAGAAGAGCGTGATTGAATCAGCCCAGCGTTCGGCACCGCCCAGTTTCTTACTGGTTGGTTTCTGTTACCTCGACTACTAGAAAGGGATGCAGTCTGGGAGGGGGATGCAGGATTCGCGGAGCTTTGCCTCGCGCGCGAGCAGAGGTTTCCCCGCGGCCGCAGGCGCCGCCCGGAATCCAAACTCAGGGGCTCGGTTTCCGCCCGGAGGGCTCCTCCCGACGCTGCCGGAAGCGGCGCCAGTGCCGGGTAACGGGCCCGGGCGGCGGCGGCGGCGGCGGCGTCGTTATGGACCTGGACGAGGCGGTGAGGGGGCAGCGCGCCGGGCGGGCCCGACGGCGGGGCCGGGGCAAGGAAGCTGGGGAGAAGGGGCTGGTAGCCGGAGGCTGGCTGTGGGGGCGTCCCCCGGCCGAAGGAGGGCGGGGCGGAAGGCTGCGGGCGGCGGGAGGGATGGGGTTGGCGACCGCGTGTGCGCGGGGTTTTCGGAAAGAGCTGGAGGCTGTGGGTGGAAGCGTTAGTCGAAGTGGGTGTGTTTCAGGAGCGGGATGAAGTTGTTGGCTGGATGAGGAGGGTTCTGTGGGTGGCCCCACATGGCTCATCCTCTCTCGCCCGGACACTCACGGGTTCCCAGGGATGCTGGGGTGGGCGAGGGGGCGCCGGGGTTGGAACCAGAATACCCCCAAGTCGCCCCTGCCGGTCTCTGGGAATCCTCGCCACGGGCCGGTGCAGGGATTCCAGGCTGGGGTTTGGGGACGCTCCAAAGTAACGGTAGTTATCAGGACAGGTTAATGAAAACTGCACCAGCTCGTCGAAATAAACTTGGCATTCATTTTTGACGTACTACTTAAAACACCTCCCTCTGATGGTGTTAAAGGAGTATTCGGTAATTAGATCAATGATAACGTCAAACACCAAAGAGGTGGGAAGCAGTACTTTAGTGCCAGTCTGTGTGTGTGCGGAAGCTTATGGTGATAGAAGGACTTCAGTCCTCCAGCACCTAGCTCGATGCCTGTTACATACAAAGTTGATCCTCCTTATATTGCTGAGTGAGTAAATGGAAGCTCGAAACAACCCTAATAAAAATCTGGTTGTTTTGCGGTGAGTATGTGTTTTTAGTGTCCTGGAGGAAGTTCCAAATGGTATGCTATTTCTAGTTTTTTAATCTTCTCTATACTTAAGTCTTGTCATCTCTTTTTGTCACAGCATTCTCAAGGAGTATTATTTACTCATCTTTTTTTTCCATTTTACCCCTACCACCTTTTCTTCTTTTTTTCCCTTACACACTGCATATTTTAGAAACATTTCTTTAATAGTTTAATTTGGTCTCAAACTGCTCAAAGACTGAACTGCTATTTTCCTTGTTTGTAGATAATGTCCCTGATCTATTTTCTGTTTTTGATTATTTTTTATTTATAGAGTAAAATTGCAGGGAACCCTATAAGTAGAATTGCTGGGTTTGGGTACAGTGTGTTGAGTGTGGTTTCCCTCTTCTACAGAAAGAGTTCAAGGAACGCTGTACTCAGTGTGCCGCTGTCTCTTGGGGTCTTACAGATGAAGGCAAATATTATTGTACTTCTTGCCACAACGTTACAGAAGTAAGTAATCGATCTCATTTATGAATCTGCTTATGTTTTAAAAATTGCTGTTTCAGCCTGATATGTGGCATAGTTCCCGAAGAATCGATCTATTTTTATCACTCATGCAATGCCCGACTTCCAAGATCGTAAGTCGTCTTCCAAAGGCTTACACACGTGTTAAAGAATTTGTAGATCAGATTTAGGATGAGTTTTTGAAATGATGTTGGGCCACATATGTACATGATTTCCTGATTCAGACTGTATAGTCTAAGGGGAAATGATTAAAATTATACTTAGAAGATTATTTCTTTTTATTAGTTAATACTTATTAAGAGTTTTTAATGTGTTGGGGTAGCTTAAAGGTTTGGAAGATGGAGAGTTAGCAAGACTGAGGATTGTTGGGAGTATTGGAAATATGCTTCGTTATCATTTTATCTTTGTACAGCACCTCACAGCGTTACAAAGTGTTTTCTTATCCATTACTTCGTTTCCTTCTCATGATGACCTGTGGGATATACTCTTATGCCTATCTATAGATAGGGCGAGTAGGGCTCATGAGTTCAGTGCGTTTGCCAAAGTCACATAAGTGCGAAGTGTTCAGCCAGGGCTTGAACCTGGGTCTTCTGACTCCAGTGTTCATTTTACCCCATCACACTGCCTCCTAAAACGGAGATTGTCATACTGTCCTGTAGAACCTTGGTAAATGAGGCTACCTTACACTGAGAGTGTTGGGTCGTGTTCTGCTTACCACACCTTCAGGGCAGTATAAGCAAAATAATCAAGGATGTGGACAGTCTGCTATTGGACAGGCTAAACAGGCCAAGACTCTTCTCTCTGGAAAAGGATTTGCTCAAAATCTACAGATCCAAGAGGGAACAAATATTGCCTTCACCGTATAGGCTTAAGGAAGGCAAATTTGGGACAGATAAAAGTAATTGTGTAGACTTCTGCTTCTGGCCAAGATGGAGTAATAGGAACCAGGTTTACCTTCCCACCTTAAACAACTAAAAGCCTGGATAGAATATATGAAACAAGTAAAACAATTTTTTTCCTCAAGAAAAGTGGTTAATTTAGCTTGTGATTCAATCACACAAGAGCTCTTCTTTGAGATAATCATTGTTCTTCAGTCTGCAGCGTAAGTTTTTATGTCTACCTCTCATTTAGTCTCACAGAATATTAAAAAGATAAGTACTCCTGCAATGGAATCGTTGGAGTGATGGATATGTTCATTACCTTGATTGTGGTGATGGTTTCGTGGATACACACACACATCACATTGTACACTTTAAATATGTGCAGTTTGATCCTCTGCTTTGATGCATGTTAAGGCACTAGCAGTTTTACTCACCATTTACTTTGCACCAGCGGTGTAAATGTGAACACAGTGAGGGAAGATTGCATCCAGATGGACTATTTGGCATTAGCAGGTGAAGTTAGCGTACTGTTTTTGTTTAAATTAAACTACATTAACTAACTGCTACCTTCATTTATGTCTTTGATAATGTTTCTGTTAATTTCTGTCTGATAAAATCTGCTGCAGTCATTTTTTAACTTGAAAGATCCAAATACCATTACCTTGTTCCACATTTGAAAGACTGGTCAACTTGTGTGGAGTAACTTGTCAAGAATACAGCATTCTAGCAGGTGGGCAACATCTTATATAGGCCAAAACCTAACTCAGTGCCTTCCATATGATAAGCAAAGCTGTGTGTTGCACAACTTCAGTGGTTACTCTTGGCTTTATGGCCGTCCGGGTGTCTTCTTCCTATAGACTAAATGTGATCAGTGCTGCGTGGAGTGTGGTGGTGTAGTGGGCGGTGTAGAAATCAGTGGGCAGGGAATGACCAATGAGACAGTAGTTACACCTACGAAGAGTGGAAGTCGTGGTACAACTTGCTCTATTTTGCTGCCCCTTTCAGTACCTTCCAGTTTGCTCTGTATATAATTCTCAAGCTGCAGATACTCTCTACAATTTGGGAAAAGGCCTTCTGAATTGGTAGAGGAATTAGAATGTTACCTTGGTATATTTTTTACAGGAAAAAATTTTGGGGGTCTTAAGCGTGGCCAATTTATATAATAGATATTCTTGCAACTATTTCATGGATATTTAATAAAGGTCTAGGCTAGAATTGTGTGATTTTAATAGATTATGATTATAAGGGCAGATTCATTATAGAAAATTTAGAAATTATGAAGATGAAAGTTAAAATCAATAATCTCAACACACAGCATTTCAAAAACTTTTATTTAGTCTTTTTTTTTTTCTGTGTATGGGAAGAGAAAAGAGATGTGGGTGAGTACTATTGAATCTTCTGTCTTAATAAATTAAATATTTTCCTGTTATTGTGAACATTAGTGGACATTCTAATTGAATGTATAACTATCCTACAATATAACCACTCACTAATTTAATTAATTATAGCTCCAGTTTGGTTATTTAGCTTTTTCTAGCTTTTAGTTATTTCACGTTTTGTTTAGTCCAGATGTTAAGCCATTTTTTTCCTGCCCTCCAGCTTACTGTGTATATAATTCTCAAGCTGCACATACTCTCTACAGTCTGGAAAAAGGTCTTCTGAATTGATAGAGGCCTACTCTTTATAGCTTTTGTCTGTCTTTGCTGGGTAACTGCTTTGGTATGTATTCTGATGTGTCTTATGTTCTCAGTGTGGCCAACCCACTCCACCAGAACTGCTGCGAATATGGTTTCTGTGACTAGAGAGAATGAAGTCCCAAAATCCTATTGTTGGAGATGTTTCTTTTATTCTTTTTTTTTTTTAAAGATTGGCACCTGAGCTAACATCTGTTGCCAATCTTTTTTTGTTTCTTCTCTTCTCCCCAAAGTCCCCCCAGTATAGAGTTATATATTCCGGCTGTGAGTGCCTCTGGTTGTGCTACATGGGCCGCTGCCTCAGCATGGCCTGACAAGCGGTGCTACGTCTGCGACCAGGATCTGAACCTGTGAAACCCTGGGCCGCCAACGCGGAGTGCACGGACTTAACCACTCAGCCACGGGGCCGGCCCCTCTTTTATTCTTAATCAAAGTTGAAAATAAATTTCATTCCAAATCTCTAAATTTAGAGAAATATATAAATGTTCCCTGTTGATTGAAAATCTTCACCTTACTTCCATCATTAAGACTTAATACTTTTATTTATTGGTTGTGAGAGAGGCAGAATCTTAGGTACCAATTGTTGAGAGCACTTGGAATTGAAAACTTTGGGGTGAATTGTACTCAGCATTTAGTCATTCTAAAATCCTATAGGTTTGATTAAAAATGAAAAGTAGTACTTTTATAATTTCATAAATAAATCTGTTTTGCTGCAGTATTCAAACACAGAGAAGTAGGATGAAACTAATCTGTAAGTAGTTCAGGCATTGCCGATTATAATAAATATGGAAACCATTTTAATTCCAAAGTGTGTTTTGGATGTAGAAAAAAGTAAATAAATTTGACTTTAGGTTTGGTGTGAAACAGTTAAAAAGAGATTTAAAGTAAAAGTTTATTCATTTGACAGACATTTATTTAGTGTTTACTGTGTTCCAGGCAGTTTTAAGTACTGAGAACTTTTGAATGAGAAAGCAATATAAAGGTTAACCAGAATGTTACTGTTTATGTAATTTTCCCAAAATGTTACCATCATTGGTCCTGACACTAACAATTTGGTTCATAACACTTCCCCAGAGCGTGCTCGGAAATATATTTAGAGAGATGTGAAACTCTCTCCTTAGTGGTCTGTTTCTGTTTCCTGCAGAGATCTAAGGAAGTTGTAAACACTGGGGCTATTCCTAATACTAAAATACAAGCCATCAACCGGGGACTTAAAAGAAAAAGAAAACTTGGTAAGCTCTTTCTTCATATGCGCTTAGCATTCTTCGGTCATGTTTTTCACCTTCATGATTTGGGGATGTGGAATGGAATTTTAAATAGATTCTAGAGAAGCTGCCAAAATTTAACTAGATAATCCAAAATGGAATTAAGGTGGGTAATTATTGATGGTAAGATTGGAAGCAGATGTCTTAAAGCAGGGCCTTTTTTTATCCTGCTTGTCAACAATGAGTTGCTTTTCCAGGGGAGCAAACGTTATACAAAAAATAATAATAGCAAAGGGAGCATATTTCTTTTTATCTCTTGGCGTATGTTTTTCTGTTCTTTATCTATTGTCTATTATGAGTGTGAGTTTCTGTGCTTTTAAAGAAAAATGTTCATTTTCTGAAATGATTCAACTATGAAATTGTCAGGTTAAGCAGGTTAAGCATGATATTCAACTTTCAGAAATCCATTTTTCACATTTGATTTTGAACACACCCTTTTAAACTATGGAAGATTATTTTCCCTTAAAATAATCTCAGCATGGGTGTGCTTTGAAATGGAATCTATTTCATAATGCAGTGAGTACATGTAGTTAGCCATTGTAGAGAAGAGTCTGAGGTAAAGTCTAACTGATGCTTTTTATTTCTGTGTCTAATTACCTAGGGCCAGATTCTCAGGTTTGAAACCAGGCTAATGATAGTAGTGTAATCTTCTACCTGAGGTAGCTTTAAGGATACACACACATGAAATATATTATGTTTGTATAAATGTTAATGAGATATCTGTGTGAAATACATTGACGTTCCTAGATGAATAAGAGAGAGAATGCCTAAATGCTAAGCTGTGTTCCTGTTTAACCTTTACAATGACTATTTTTATTAGGCTAAAACTTCATTAATTTCAATTAGATTTTATCAGAGTAAAACCTGATTAATTTGGACTTTACCTATCTAAATAATTAAAATGTATAGTTTAAACTTAAATTGCTGAGGGAACTTCAGATGCTTCAAATTAGATGTCAAGTGTCTTATATTCAACCTCTTTATCCTTAGTTTCTACATCTGTAAAATGAGAATGTTAATACCATTTGTCATATAAAATAGGAACCTAGACTCAGAATTTAAAATGTGGCTATCAGTTTGTAAGAAGAATGTGCAAGAAGAGACAGCATGTCTATGTAGCTTGCAGAGCTTCAACTCCCTCAACTTGGGAATGCATCAAAATTACAGGCTGTCTGTTTTACCCTGTACAACCCGGAGACCCTTTCCAGAAATTGAGTTAGTCAGTGTGACACTGAGGTGAAGGAGGGGAGTAGGAGTCCTGTGACGTATGCAGGGGAAAGGGGATCTTGGAGTCATAGTAACAGACTTCAGAAGCTGTGTGTAGAAAGTGCTGACAGCATACTTTTCAGAGTTACAGTATTTGTCCAGCAGGGAGGGGTAAAACAAAGGTCTTAACAGATTTTAACTTTTTTTTTAACTGGTAATAATATTTAAACATGCAGCTCTGTCAACTGGAGTGGTAGATTTCTTCACAATCTCTTAGGATTGTTTTGAGGATTGAAGATAATAACCTACTTAAGATAGCTTGCACACACCTGGTACCTAGGCAGAGCTCAATAAGTCTTAGTTTCCTTGCTTTCAGTTTCTCCCTGTAGCCTAGAACCGTTTCCAGAAAAGCAGAATGCCCTTGAACAGTTTATTCACTTTGTTCTTATTGGGCTTTCCTGCACTCCTGGACCATCACATCTTGGCTTTTGTTCATTCGTTCTCCAAATACTTCTTGTTCCCTTTCTTTGTGAGTTGGAACTCACAAAGGGGTGGTAGAAGCAGTGGTTGAGTACTGAGCATCCTTTCATTTAGGATTCTGCTGCGCATTGTCCACTACGGTATACATTTTTAAAACTTACTTTTTTTTTAACATGGTGACTATTAATTTTCCTGCCTTTTACATTAATATTTCAGAAAAACTGTAGATAATTTTAAATATTTAAATTCTGATAAATTATAAAAATTATGTTTAGCTTTAGCATTTGTGTGTAAATTTGCCAGATTTGTATGTTTGAATGGAAACCCTATTCAGGGGTATACAAAAAAATTGCAGTTGCAATGTGTAAAACACAATCGTCACTATTTAGTAGCATTACTGTTAGTAAATTAGGAATACAAATGTCTGAAACATGTTGTATGTCATTTAGAGAAAGGCTGGGATTGGTATGTGTGCGAAGGTTTTCAGCACATACTCTATCAACAAGCAGAAGCCTTAAAGACCCTCGGAGTAGGCCCAGAGTTAAAGGTAAGTCCATTTGTGGCTAGATGTTGGCTTTACATTTTGTTGTTTGAAGAACAATAGATTTAAAGTGAAACTAAGAAGAATAGTAGGGTTATCAGTAATAACGTTAGGGATACTAGAAGAATCATTTTTCTGATGTTTTTGCTTTAATCCTTTTACTAGACCAGAAATTCCCGAAGTGTGTTCTACAGAATGTAAATAAGCAGTGCATCCAAAAGAAAATAGTAAAAGTTTTAGTCTTCAGATATTTAGGAAACATTGGGTTAAACAAAGTAGAACAAGCAACTTTGCAGACTTAAATTGGTGCCTTTTATGTGTTAATGTGCTTGTTTAATTTCCAAGGGAATGTAGTATGTAGTATTCACAATTTGAGAACAAAATCCTTCGATGTGTGTATGTTTGTGGAGCGTCCATCAGGACTTGGTTTCCACAGAACGCACTTTGGGGAGTGCTACGTTAAATCGGAGGTGCTCAGACTTGATTGTGCATCAGAATCACGTGGAGGACTGCTCAAGCACAGATTGCTGGACCGCACTCCAGGGTTCTGACTAAGTAGATCTGGAGTAGGGCCCAAGAATTTGCCTTTCTAACAAGTTCCCAGGTGACACTGATGCTGCTGGTCCAGGAATCACACTTTGACTTTGCTGCCTCTCAGGAGTACCCATGGTATCCCTGCTATTATTTGAGTTTCATATTCCCTCATCTGGTTGAAGCCGTTTCAGGAATTTTTTTAAAAGCCAGTAATTTAGCAACAAGTGGTTACTGTACACTTGCTTCATGCCCATCATTGGAAACAAAGTGCTCAGAGATCTAGCCTAGCTGAAGAGAGGGTTTTGTGCATCTGTGGAATGAGTAAACACAAAATTATGTAATGATATGCTCATAGATAACAGTAAGGGCAAAGAGAAGAGGGAAAGATCAGTGTTTACTGAAGTCACCAAGAACAGATTTGTAGAGGAGTCTTTGCTATTCACACCAGAATCTAGGGCAAACCAAAACACAATGCCCTCTGGACCAACCCATGGCCTAAATGGACTCTGAGGCTACCCTGAAAGTATTATAGGAATTAAAAATCCAAAAACATGAAACAAGAGAGGCTTACCCATGGCAATCCTTGCATTAGGTATGATTGCTGGTAGTCTAGGGCTTTGTGAATCTGGTTTCTCCCTGCATAGTCATCCTAGGTATAAGAGTTTTTAAATAAATAGTTTGATATAGTTACACCAAATAGCTTCAGTAGGGTTTACTCCTATATAGCCTTCTACCCCCTTCATTGGGGTTAATCCTGAAAAGAGTTTCTCTGAAATTAGCCAATGAGCCTAACCACTTAGACCTCCCCAGGTCATGGTGCTAGAGCGGCATTATGCTAAGAACACAGGCTCCAGAACCAGAACTGACTCCAAGTCCTATTCATACCTTTTCTGCTTATTGGCTAGGTCATTTTGGCCAGGTTACTCAGTTTCTGCAGTGATAAAATAGAGATGATAGCTATCTTGCAGTATTGTGTTAGAGCTAACGGATGCCTTGTACCTAGAAGGTGATGAATAAACGGAAAAGTAGTTCTGTCTTGTTTTGTTCGTTTTGTTTTACTTTCACTTGGACCCCGGGGTCGGTAGATTGCTAGACTCGATAGCAGCTTTTCCCCTAACTGGAAGTGTAGTCATGTGTAAATTCCTTTCTTTCTCTGACACTTAATTCACTTGCAAAAGGTAGGGATTCACCTAGGTGATCTTTAAGGAGCTAGTCTCTTCCTTTTCTAAAATCTAAGATTAAGAAGAATTTATTTAGTTTTTCCCATATACCTGATATTGTGATGTAATTCTTTTTATGGAAAAGTAAGTAAGAAAACATTTAGTAGAAGACAATGTGTAAAGTACAAGAGATTCTGTGGTATAAATGTGCCTGTATATTTGCCATCGTAACCTGAATTGCCACTCATTTCCCTTTCACCTTAGAATGAAGTTTTACATAATTTTTGGAAGCGCTACCTTCAGAAGAGCAAGCAGGCTTATTGTAAAAATCCAGTTTATACCAGTAAAAGGAAAGCTCCGGTAAGGCACAGGTCTGAAAAGTGAGACTAAAAGACATTTCTATTGAGAGCAGAGGTGAAGATGAGATTCAGCCTCACCTGGGTTTATGATGCTTGTCAGAGGACCTTCAGTGAAGAGATTTCTATTATAGTCCAGGAAGACAGGGTCACTGATCCTGACATTGGAATTAATTTTGACTTCTTATTTGACTAGTTGAAATGTAAAGAAATTTGTGGTTAAGTTTCTAAATGGAAGCTTAAGGAATTTCTGTCATTGTACTATTAAAAAATTTTTTTGCATATGTTACTCCTTTAGTTTGTAATACCTACTTACTTTACCTGGCATCTCAGATTCATCTCAGTTATCATCTCTTCTCAGAAGCCTTTATGTAAAGAAAAATAAGTCTGGGTGCCTTACCACCCTCCCCCAACATCCACCAGAGCAGCTGTATTTTTAGCAGTTTGCTTTTAACTGCTTTGTAAATATGCCGTGGAACAGTTTATTTGGGGTAGCAGAGGATTCCACTGCTAAGAAAGGCAAATTTGATAAACTTTGATGTGTGGTATTTATTTTCCAGGCCTGAGAAGAGATTCTGAATCTATTTGACACACATTTGTTAAGAGCTTAGAAACTTGGCCCAGTGTTTCACTGTTTGGTTGGGGTCTCATAGGTTCCACATGCAGAGTTTTAGTGACCCAGGACTGAGAAACCCAGCTCTGAGTGAAAGGAATAGGTCTAAGAATGAGAAGTTTAGACTAGTCAAGTTGTGCAAGATACAATGATAAAAGGGGGAATAACCTAAGGAATTAGTTTGGAAAATGTCCTTTTTAAATATGAGATAGTGAATTTAAGTAAACTTGAGAAATAACATGAATTTAAATAAACTCGAGAAATAACTTGAATTTAGTGGAAAATACAACTCTTTTTTTTTATTATTGAGGTCATATTAGTTTATAACATTGTGTAATTTCAGGTGTGCATTATTATATATCAGTTTCTGTATAGACTGCATCATGCTCACCGCCAATAATCTAGTTTTTGTCCATCACCATACATATGTGGCTCTTTATCCTTTCACCCATCTCCCTACTCCCTTCCCTTCTGGTAACCACTAATCTGTTCTTTTTATGCATTTGTTTATTATCTTCCACATATGAGTGAAATCATATGGTGTTTGTCTTTCTCTATCTGGCTTATATGGCTTAACATAATACCCTCAAGGTCCATCCACGTTGTTGCATATGGGATGATTTTGTCTTTTTTATGGCTGAGTAGTATTCCATTGTGTGTGTGTGTGTGTGTGTGTGTGTGTGTGTGTGTGTATGTGTATGTATACCACATCTTCTTTATCCAGTCATCAGTTGATGGGCACTTGGTTGCTTCCACATCTTGGCTATTGTGAATAATGCTGCAGTGAACATAGGGGTGCATAAATCTCTTTGTATTGGTGATTTCATGTTCTTTGGATAAATACCCAGTAGTGGGATGGCTGGATCATATGGTAGTTCTATTTTTAAGTTTTTGAGAAATCTCCATACTGTTTTCCATAGTGGTTGCACCAGTTTGCATTCCCACCAGCAGTGTATGAGGGTTCCCTTTTCTCCATATCCTGTCCAACATTTGTTGTTTTTTGTCTTGGTAGTTATAGCCGTTCTCACAGGTGTAAGGTGATAGCTCGTTGCAGTTTTCATTTGTATTTCGCTAATAATTAGTGATGTTGAACATTTTTTCATGTATCTTTTGGCCATCTGTATATCTTTGGAAAAATGTCTGTTCATATCCTCTGTCCAGTTTTTGATCAGGTTATTTGTTTTTTTGTTGTTGAGTTTTATGAGTTCTTTATATATTTTGGAAATTAACTCCTTGTTGGCCATATGATTTGCAAATATTTTCTCCCAGTTGGTGGGTTGTCTTTTTGCTTTGATGGTTTCCTTTGCCTTGCAGAAGCTTTTTAGTCCGATGTAGTCCCATTTGTTTATTTTTTCTTTTGTTTCTCTTGCCAGTAGACATGGTATTCGAAAAGATGCTGCTAAGACTGATATTGAAGTGTGTGCTGCCTATATTTTCTTCTAGGAGTTTTATGGTTTCAGGTCTTACGTTCAAGTATTTAATCACTTTTGAGTTAATTTTTGTGTATGGTGTAAGATAATGCAGACAACATTTTATAACCGTAGAATTATGAAACATTATCCTATTTTGATTCAGGGGGCAGGTACTTCTCAAGAAAAGCAAAAGATGCTGTATAGTTCTAAGGTGACACTTTGAAAAAGAAGAGAAAGAATTATCCAAAATATTAAGAGCTTAATGTTTAAAATTACATAGCTAAGGTATTTGTTGGTTATGTTTATGCACTGGGGCTTTGCCTAACAGAAATTTAAAATCGGAACCTGGGATTCTCTCTGAATTTTAATATTTTTAGGTTAACTTCAGATAATAAAAGAGGCTTTGTTGACTTGAGTAAACACCTGTTTAAAGTAAGGTAGGCATTACACTAAAATCTTGGTGAATAAATAAACAATAAGCAAAATTTTAAGCTGGTATATAAATTGGTAATATAATTTCTATCAAAAGAGTACAGCTGAACTCTTTTGAAAGGTAAAAGAAACAATTATTTTAAATTGGAAGCTTAGTCTTCTCACATATTCAGTAAATTTTTTGTGTGCTTTGGGTAGAACTGTTCCAGGAACAGTAAGAGGCCTGCATCTGAATCCTGGCTCCACTGCTTTTGACTTGTGTAATCTTGGGTGAAATAAATTACTTAAAACTTCCAGGAGAAGCAAGCAGACAAGCAAGTATGTAGATCTGGGTAAGAAGGATAGAAAATGAGAAGGCAGCGAAGGGTGCTGTTTGATATGGAGTGGCCAGGGAAGACCTCTGAGGAGCAGCCTTAAGGAAGAGAGAAAGTAAGCCATGAGGATATCTGGGGGAAGACATGCAGACTGTCAGGCCTCACCCAGACCTACTGAAACAGATTACACATTTTGACAGAGCTCCTAGGTGCTTCCTGGGCACACTGAAGTTGGAGAAGCACACCTCTAGAGGAGAAATGGCTGGGAGCAGGTGGTAGGAATGGAAATACGTGGTAGGATTCTAGATAAACTTTAGAGAGAGCCTGCAGAATTTCCTGATGGATTGGCCATGGGGTGTGAGAGAAAGAGCGGAATCAAGGATGGCTCTTAAGGTTTTTGCCCTGAGCAGCTAGAAGAAAGGAGTTGCCATTAGCTGAAATAACAGGTGGGGCAGGAAGATCGATAGGTCAGTTTTGGACATGTTAAGTTTGAGACAACTGTTAGATATCCAAGAGGAAATCTCAGATACTCAGATATACAAGTCTTCAGTTCAGGAGTGAGGTCCAGCCTAGAGATATAAATTTGGAAGCTGTCAGCTTACACTATAATCGTGAAATCTAAAATGGCATTATCTGTAAGATGCACTGTTATTTTAAATACTCCCAAGAAAGAAAATAATGCTGCAAATTAAATTATGACATGCCACTATTTGTAAGATATATCCTGATTTCAGGGATGTTAAAATTTGAGGAGCGGGGTGCCGGCCCTGTGGCCGAGTGGTTAAAGTTCCATGTGCTCCACTCAGTGACCTGGGTTCACGAGTTTGGATCCTGGGCATGGACCTACTCCACTCATCAGCCATGCCTTGGTGGCATCCCACATACAAAATAAAGGAAGATTGGCACAGATGTTAGCTCAGGGCTAATCTTCCTCAAGCAAAAAAGAAAAAAAGAACAGAGAAGGATTGGCAGTGGATTTTAGCTCAGGGCAAATCTTCCTCACCAAAAAAAAATTGAGGGAGGGGGGAGTGCATTTCAGAATTGAATACTGGTAGATAGTATTTAAAACCACAAGACCAGATGACATCACCCAGGAGTGAAGAGAGAGAAGGACCAAGAACTAAGCTGTGAGTCACTCTAGAGTTAAGATGTCTGGGATAAAAGAGGAACCAGCCAAGAAGTATGAGGAGCAACTCGTGAAGTAGGAGAAAGCCAAGAAAGTGAGGGGGTCATTCTGGAAATGAGGGAACAGAAAGTTTTAAGAAGAGGGAAATGATCAACTGTGAGAAATTCTGCTGCCTAGCCAGGAAGGAAGAGGGCTAAAAATTGAGGGCAGCAGTGGGATCAAAAGTTTGGGGGCCAGCCCGGTGGTGCAGCGGTTAAGTGTGCACCATCCGCTTCTCGGCGGCCCAGGGTTCGCCAGTTTGGATCCCGGGTGCGGACATGGCACCACTTGGCAATCCATGCTGTGGTAGGTGTCCCACGTACAAAGTAGAGGAAGATGGGTGTGATGTTAGCTCAGGGCCAGTCTTCCTCAGCAAAAAGAGGAGGATTGGCAGCAGATGTTAGCTCAGGGCTAGTCTTCCTCCAAAAAAAAAAATTTGATTGGAGGAGCTGACCCCGTGGCGCAGTGGTTAAGTTCGAGCACTCTGCTGCGGCGGCCCAGGGTCGCCTGTTCAGATTCTGGGTGCGGACATGGCACCGCTCCTCAGGCCATGGTGAGGCGGCATGCCACATGCCACAACTAGAAGGACCCACAACTAAAAAAAAAATACACAACTATGTACTGAGGGGCTTTGGGGAGAAAGAGGAAAAATAAAATCTTTAAAAAAAAAATGTTTGATTGGAGTGGGATATAAGATAGAGAGGAGAGAATCCGAGACAGTAAGTCTGGACAAATCTTTCAAGGCATTTTGCTGCAAAGAAGTACAAAGAAATTGCGTTGTAGCTGTTGTCAAGGGCAGTTTTTTTTAAGTGGGATAAATGATAGCATATTTGTGTAGTGCTAGGAATGATCCAGGATAGAGAAGAAATTCTCACTGGAGAGAGGCAGTAGAAGTGAATGACAGTCTGAGTAGAGAGAGGGGTAGGATCAAGTACACAAGGGAGAAACTGGCTTTAGCTGGGAGCTGGCATAGGCCACCAGAAGAACCAGCAGAGGCCAGGGGATGTGGCAGACTTGCTGGCAGGTGACTGCCTGTGAGAACCTGTGGAAGTTTGCTCCTGATTGCTTCAATTTTCTCAATGAGTCCATGCTTATCAGGCAGCTTGATGGTCTGTCTTGCCTCTCGCATGCTTACCTATAGGCAGGGGATGTGCTTAACAGAGGACACAAACATCTTATTCCATTCCCTGATTTTTTTGTTTCATTCTCGTGTGAGTGTCCTTAATATGAGTCTTAGCTCCTCGTAATAAGATCAAGTTTCTTGGCGTGCATGGCTGAGAGCATAGCTTTTTGACTGTGATCAGTTCCCCCAAGGTAATGTCAGCTAATGAGGCTTTATGGTAGCCAGCCAGCTGACCTTTCTTGGGGACACTCTACCATTTCAACAGTACATGTGCGAAAAATTAAACAATGATATATGAGATAGTATATCCTTGTCAATTACTTGTTATATGCAGTAAATGCCACAGGAGTTCAAGGAAATGAGAAATCACTGAAGAAGAGTCGATTGGAAAGGTGGCATGATAGAGTAAGTAATGAGTTGGAGAGAAGGAGGAAAAAGGACAGTTCAGGCAGGAGAGATGGAATTAGCGAAGATACAAAGCAAAAATTCCCCAGGTAGGCTTGGTAAGGAGAAGACAGCAGCGTGCGTGGAGTCATTATCGACACTTGATGCTTTTATAGGTGTAGATACTAGAGCTACAGGGAGGAGGCCTGAGGCACCTGCTGGTAGCTGGTTTCCTCACTCACCCTTGTCTGTGGCCCTTCTCTGAGAAGCATTGCCAGGAGCGGCCGGGGGCACCTTGCAGAAGTCGAGGTCTTTCAGTCTTAAGGACGTGGCAGATGGTCGCAGTTCTCTAGAGTGGTTTCTTTGTGGTGTTTGCAATGGTCAGGAATGTTTTAAGTTCATGGACATTAATTGCACTTCTTTCACTTCTTTTTTGTTAAATTCTTTATTTCCCTGATCCCGTTTCATCTTTCCTAGTTTACTCCCTCATTTTTGTGGAGCATCTTTTCTTACATTGCTTAGGATATTAATGTTATTTCCCCTCTGATTTGATTGTTTTGGCCTCTGTTTTTTATATTAGATGCTTTCTTCAAATGTTTAATGAGCCTAAGATGGCTAGTCCTGTTTAAGAATGGAGACTAAAAAGTTGATTGAAACTTTATTGCATTTTAAATTCCTATGCAATAATTTTATGTTATTTTGCAAATAGGTATTAGAAGATAATCCAAGTCATTCAGACTGGGATAGTGAACCTGAGCTGCTAAGTGACTTTAGCTGTCCTTCTTTTGTTGAAAGTGGAGCAGAGTCTCAGCCTGATGTCCACACTCAAAAACCTTTCCCCATCATCAAAGCATCACAATCAGGTAAAAATGAGACTCAAACTACCTAGAATTTTAAAGCTGGTAATACATCTTAAAAATAATTTGGTCCAGGGGGCTGGCCCGTGGCCGAGTGGTTAAGTTTGCGCGCTCCGCTGCAGGCAGCCCAGTATTTTGTTGGTTCGAATCCCGGGCGCGGACATGGCACTGCTCATCAGACCACGCTGAGGCAGCGTCCCACATGCCACAACTAGAAGGACCCACAACGAAGAATATACAACTATGTACCGGGGGGCTTGGGGGAGAAAAAGGAAAAAAATAAAATCTTTAAAAAAAAAATAAATAAATAAATAAAATAATAATTTGGTCCAGTCTCTTCATATTCCAAGGAAAGGAACTTGGCCTAGCAAGAAGAATGACTTGCTGAATCATATGGCTGGGAGAAAGGCAAATCAAATGAAATCTTAGTGTAATTTCTGAAAAGGTGCCTTGTCTCCACACGAGTATTTTTGTGTGATTTTTTTAAAGGAAGCTAAATGGTAAGTGCATCCAGAAAGAAAAGGAGGCTGGTTCAATAAAGATCTTATGTATGTGTGGGCCCAGGATTTTCAAAGAAAAGTTGCAGCAGAGAAATGATAGAACTAAGCCGTATGGTAAGGCAGATGAGAGTCAAAGATATACCGAATTTCTAAGCACAGACTAAAGCAGGCTGCATGAAACTTACCATATTGTGTGTGTGTGTGTGTCTGCATCTTATTTGCTGATTTAATCCCGTAGTTTAAAATAAATACGGAGTGTCTCTAAGGTTAAAGTTATAGACCCTCTCCTCAAAGCACTTATTCATGATTTTAGTTGTTTCCACACTACATTTTTTTTTTTTTTAAAAAAAAACAGTGGAAAACAGACCTGAAAGAACAGACCAGGGTTTTGTTATAGATTACTAGACTCTTAATGTGTGCTGATAAGAGTTTTTTGAGAGAGAGCTTCCAACCCCTCTGGTGTTAGGGATTGTTGAAATCTGGGTTAAGTGTGGTTATGTAAAACTTTCAACAAAACGTTTCCTGTATGGGCTGCTTCTTTGCAAGCCCCTTGCCCTCCAAAGATTAAAAATTATTTTTATCAGCATATCCGCATTTCTTGCTGGTCTGCACAGTGACACAGATATCAGATAAGTTATTTTAATGTCCAAAGAAGTAAAGAAGTTAGAACCATAATCGGGCAGCAATGAATCTCTGGAGTTTTCTTCCCCATGCTTTCAGGCAAGGCTGAACTCAAACAGCCCCAGAGGACTGTGACTCTGAAACCATCCAAACCTTTTAAAACGTCATGATTGTTTACCTGTGTTAAGGGTTTTTGTTTGTGTGTGTGTTTTTTAGTAAATGATGATCCTCAGAGCTTTCTTTTAGTTTATACATTAAAAGTAACCATTAAGGGGGCTGGCCCCGCGGCCGAGTGGTTAAGTTTGTGCGCTCCGCTTCGGCGGCCCAGGGTTTCGCTGGTTCAAATCCTGGGTGTAGACATGGCACCGCTCATTAGGTCATGCTGAGGTGGCGTCCCACATGCCACAACTAGAAGGACCCACGACTAAGAAAATATACAACTATGTACTGGGAGGCTTTGGGGAAAAAAAAGGAAAAATAAAATGTTAAAAAAAAAGTAACTGTTGGGGCTGGCCCCGTGGCCGAGTGGTTAAGTTCGCGCGCTCCACTGCAGGCGGCCCAGTGTTTCATTGGTTCGGATCCTGGGCGCGGACATGGCACTGCTCATCGGACCACGCTGAGGCGGCGTCCCACATGCCACAACTAGAAGGACCCACAATGAAATATACAACTATGTACCGGGGGGCTTTGGGGAGAAAAAGGAGAAAAATAAAATCTTTTAAAAAAAAAAAAAAAGAAGTAACTATTAATACAACTCTTATTACAAAAGTAAAAAATGCAGCTATTCAGAAAGAAAATAAAATTCCCAGTTATTCCCAATACCACCTAGAAATAACCATTATTGCTGTAGTAGATCATTCTAGAAAGTTTTCTATTCTTATAGAGAGAGAAAAAGGGAGTTTTGTTTTTGCAAAAATGTGAACTATTTCTTCATTCTTTGAATTTTTGAATCAAAATTCTACATGCATGTAATTCAAATAGATTATAAGGCTTGTTATAAAAAACTGTCTCCTCTAAATGTCCTGTTCCCAAGAGGCATTCACTTTTCACTCTTTCGCAACCTCCGTGTCTCTGTCATGTGCTTCCAGTGCTGCATCTTGATTTCCGGTTTTGCACATTAGCTCTTCAGTCCTGCTGTGGAAGGTGAAGTCTTCTTACTGCCCCTCCTCCCCACGTAGTCACCAGCACACAACTGTGCATTTCCCGTTCTCTATCTTCCCAATATAATTATAATTTTTTACTAGATCGATATTTAATGCTTAAATTGTTATAAATGTTATTCAGAACTGAGCCACGTAGCTTAATCTGATCACTCTTGTGTATCCTTTGGTTTTCTCAGTGTTGATAATTGCCCTGTTATTTAATTTCCTATTTATTACTAACCTATAATTTATTACTATTGGGTCTCCACACTTCCTTCCACTTCTGAAAATCTCTCAATTCCTTAGATGTTCTATCAATTTCACCTTCCAGAAGAAGTCTTTCTGGAGCTCCTGACCTGCTGTGATCTAGAATGATTTGTCTCTAGACCTGGATCCCAGCTGTCTTTGTGATCTCTACCACTGTCCTGACGAGTCTTTCACTTCTATTTTGTTAAATTCTTTATTTCCCTTATCCCGTTTCATCTTTCCTAGTTTACTCCCTCATTTTTGTGGAGCATCTTTTCTTACATTGCTAAGGATATTAATGTTATTTCCCCCCGATTTGATTGTTTTGGCCTCTGTTTTTATGTTAGAGGCTTTCTTCAAATGTTTAATGAGCCTAAGATGGCTAGTCCTGTTTAGGAATGGAGACTAAAAAGTTGATTGAAAGCTGTGTACTCGTGGTGCGTCTTGTCAGCTCCGTTCTGCACAAGAGGGTGACGCAGCTGGGTTATTTTCTTAGTGAACCTCCAGTATTATTGTCTTTAAATCTTTTCCCCCTGAGCTGATCAGATTTTCCAGAGAAATCTCTGTGAGTCTTCTATTTGGAGGGTGTAATCCTGTCTGTTCTAGAAACTGGGTGGGAAGAAGAAGGGCCAAGGGCAGTGGGGGATTGTCTGAATACTCATATGTAAACTTTCACTTAATCCTCCTCTTTTCAGTAAGCCGCCCCTCCTGTCAAATGTGATTGACACACGCCCTATGCTAGAGACTGTTTTACTCTTTCCAGATGAGAAACTTGCAATTTTCTACCGGGGTTGGGAGGGGCAGTCATCTGGCTGCGTGGAGTTGGCTAAGAACCTGAGTGTCTTAACTGCTTCTTAATCAGACTTTCAAGCAGTCCTCCTGGCGTTAACTCTACCTTTACCCAATTTCCAGGGGTACCTGTTTAACCAATTCCTGAGCCTTCTTTAGGGGTCCCTAGGGGAAAATTAGATTGGTTTTTGGCTTTTCTTACTGCTGGCTTTGAATCTAGCTTTCTTGGGACTGCTAAGGTAGTGATCACTTATTCATATGCTTTCTGGCTTTTAAAATTTTATTGCTGTTTTTCCTTTTCCATGTTATTTGTTCTTGAGTTTATAACTTTTAAAAATTCCTTTATAACTGTTGTAGTGGGACAGAGCAGAGGCTAATATATGTTTTCAACCTGCCCTCTTACTGGAAGTTCCTACATGTTGTCTTATATATATTTTTTTTAGCATAATATTTTATGGAAATCCATGTCCTTATATATACATATATTTTTTTTTTAAAGATTGGCACTTGAGCTAACAACTGTTGCCAATCTTCTTTTTTTTTCTGCTTTTTCTCCCCAAATCCCCCCAGTACGTAGTTTTAGTTGTGGATCCCTCTAGTTGTGGCATGTGGGACACTGCCTCAGCGTGGCCTGACGAGTGGTGCCATGTCCGCGCCCAGGATCCGAACCAACGAAACTCTGGGCCATCGAAGCAGAGCCCACGAACTTAACCACTCAGCCACGGGGCCAGCCCCCATATAGTCTTTTAAAACAGTAGCCATCAAACTTTAGCATCTGTCACAATCACCTTATTAGGGCTTATTAGAACACAGATTGGTGGGCTCAATAATTTGCATCTCTAATAAGTTCTCAGGTGATGCTAACACAGCTGGTCCATGGACTATACTTCGAGAACCACTGATCTACAGCATTGTGTAAATTGTTATGTAGAATTCCATTGCATGGAGTTATTTAATTTTCTATTCCTGTCACTTAGGTTATTTTAACATTTTTTCATATTATAAGCATTGCTGCCACAACATGCCTTGACTCTGAATCTTTGCATATTTTTAAAACCATTTCGCTAGGATGAAATCTTAGAAGTAGAACTGCTAGACCATTTGTCACCAAATATTTATGGATTTCGACTCCTTGCCAGCACCTGTTCTGGGCACTGAGGACACAGTGGTGAACAAGGCTGTCTGCCTTCAAGGTGCTTAGATTGTAGTGGGAGGAGCTAGACAATAAATGCACACATAAAACGGTAAAGGTCAGTTACTGATAAATGCTATGAAGAAAAGATTTGCAGGATTTGGAAAAAGGGATTTTGAGGCATAATTTGGGGAGTTTTTGTCCAAGAAAGCTTGGAGTCTCTCAGGGTCATTCCTAGTCCTGCTTTCTATTTACCCTCATTTCTGGCTTTAAACACCAGCTGTGTCCTGATGACTCTAAAATTCCCATCTCCAGCCTAGCCTCTCCTCTGAACTATAAATTTTTGTATTCAACTGCCTACTCAATATTTCCATTTGTGTATTTAATAAGATCTTACACTTAATATATGCAATTCTGATATCTTGATTTATCTTGTCCAACCTACTCTATGTCATCTTCCTTGACTCAGTAAATGGCATTTTCATTCTTGTTGCTCCGGCCAAAAACCTTAGAATCATACTTCTCTTTTTCTCTCATACTTCACGTCCAATCTATCAGCAGATCCTTTGACTCTGCCTTCAGAATATGTCCAGAACCCAGCCACTTCTCCCTGCAGTGCTGCCACTCCAGTCCCGGTGCCTGTTATTGCTCTCCTGGAATGGTGGTCTTCTGTGTCCACTGTTACCCTCCTAGAACTCCATTCGTCACTGCAGCCAAAGAGACCTTTTTAGAAACATAAATGAGATCCTGTTGCTCCTCTGTTTAAAACTCTCCAGAAACTTCTTATCACACTTAGAATAAAATTCAATGTACAATCAGGAGCTACAAAGCCCTACATAATATGGTTTCTTATTCTCTCTCCTGTGTCATCTCCTACCATTTTCCCTTCACCCAGGATGCTCTCACCACACTGGCTTTCTTACTGTCCTTCAAGTTCACTCTTGCTGAGGCACTTGCTGTTCTTTCTGAGATCCTCTGGACTTACTCTCTGAATTCATTCTGGTCTCTGCTCAGATATCACCTTCCCAAAGAGGCTTCTCTGACCACCCATATCAAATAGCACATGTCTCTCCCCTTCCCATCACTTTGCCCTACATTGCGATTTTTCTATGCAGCAACTACCACACTGTCCATCAGTTGTAATTTTGTGTATTGGCTGTCCCCCATTACTGGAATATAAGTTCTGAGAGAGATGACACACTGTTCACTGTCCATTCCCCAGACCTAGAACAGTGGCATAAAGAATGAGATGAATACCTGCTGAATGAGTGAGAAGAAGATAATGCCCTGTAGAGGATGTCTGGAGGGTGGGGGTGGGAGGAGGCACTGCCCTGGTTAGTGTTCTGGAGAGCCTCTCAGAGAAGGAGACATGTGAGTTGAGGCCTGGGTCAAAGGGGTTACACATGTTTTGGTTTGCTTTGTAATTGTTTATCCTTTTATTTATTTGAAAAATTTTTCTTATTTACTATTAAAAAAATTCAAGCAGGTTAAATCTCTCTTTAGAATCCCAGCCTATCTCACTTTCACAAAGAACCAGCAACTACCTTTTTGGCCGATTTCCTCTAAACCGTCCTTGCTCTTTATTGCCAAATTGCTCTTTGTAAAGATTATATCAATTTTAACCTGATTTGAAGATATTTAAAATGCCTCTGGATTTTTTGTTGTTTTTCTTTTTTTGTCCAAAGTAGTTACTTGCACTTTAAAAAATCTCCGTTTATCCCCTAAGAAACGGCATCCATCTGTTCTGGATCGGTTGATGGAGTGGAGTATTCACTACGAAAGGAGAAAGGAATCGTGAAGATGACTGTACCCAGAACATTGGCTTTCTGCTGTCTGGCATTGCTTTGGCAGAGAGAGACAATTACTCTTTCAGATCTTTTGAGGTGAGCTGGGCCTCTTGTGTGATGATGCTTTTGCTGATTATCTCTGTGAACTAGGGGACAACCTTTGGATATTTTGCATTTTGCAAGGAGGCTTAAATTGAGGAAGGGACTGAAAAGATTGGGTAGCCTGAGTTCTAATTGTGAAATTTAATCCTCCCTGGACTAGTAATTTATCTTCTTGGTTTCCTTATTTATAGAGGGGAAATAATTGTATTTACCTGACACAGGGTGTTGGAAAGTTAATTATCTAATGTGAGTAAAATGCTTTGAAGATGAAAAATGACAGTTAATACCTGAGTAGTAGTAGTAAGTATTTTTCATTTCTAAGAGCAGATGAACAGATGATTTTTACATTGTCAGATGGTGGTTAATAGTTACACAAAAGCATATAGTGGTGTTAAGAAGTAAAATACAGGTTGTCTGTGTTTATAAGGAAAAATTGAAAACAAAATTGTTGGAAGAAGCTGTTATGCAGATAGTCAGCATATACATTTTCAAGATAATCTATAGAGTTTTATAGTTAATGAGTAAATTATGGCATTGTGTGTAAGAATTTCTCGTTTAATAGGAGATGGGCCAAAATCATTAATGTGTTAATTTTTCCCTTGCTTTATGTGTGTGCTAAATAATAACATTTGGATTTAATCAGTGTGTAGAGTGGTTTTATAAGAGCACAGATTTATAACCAGACTCCTGGGTTTGAATCCTGGCTCTGCTGCTTGTATGTTATGTGACCTTGAGTTAGTTAATTTCTCCTCTGTTTCCTCATTGGTAAAATGGAGCTAATAACTACTTTCAATAATTACTACTACATGAAAAGCACTTAGAACAGTGCCTGGCACATAATAAAAACTGAATGCTAGTTATTAGTGTTTTTTTCTTCATCATCATCATCATCATCATCATCATTATTATTGGCACTAGGCCCTTTGACTAAATAAAATGCCTCCAGTGACTGATGATAGTGCCTTTGAATTTGGCCACATCAACCGAATAACAAGGCTTTTCTCAGATGGTTAACTCTACATGCAGATAGTCCATGATTCAATGAATTTTACTGTGAAGTTGAAAACCTCACCTTGCTCTGTCTGCCCTCGTTGGGTGATCTCATCTTCTCCCGAGGCTTTAATTACTATCTATATGATGATGACTCCCAAATTTATATCTCCAGCCCAGACTTGTCTACTGAGGGCCAGACCCATATCTTTATATATACAACTGCCTGCTGGATACTACTTGGATGTCTTTATGGTGTCTCAAAATTAGCATGACTAAAAGAGGTTCATCTTTCTCCTCGTCCAGCTCCTTCTCCAGTGTTTTCTCTCTTCGTAAATACCATGTACTCTGTTGCATCCTCTCCAGAAACCTAAGAATCATCCTTGACTCTCTTCTCTCTACATATACAGTTAGTCTTTCTGTCCTATCAATTATACTTCCAAAATAACGCTTGAAACCCTTTTTCTTCCCATTCCTTCTGTCTCTATCTTGGGTTGCTTAACAGCCTCCCAGGTGAGCCCTATGCCTGCAGTCTTCTCCATTCCTATTCACTTGCCTCCTGATAACCAGAGGGATTATATAGAAACAGCCATCTAATCATGTCATTAGAGCTGGAGAAAGGGGCTAGCCATCCTACCCAGGGCGGTCTGTAAGGGATAACAAAACTCTCCTAGAAATCTAGCAAGATGGAGAAAATAATATTTACCCAGAATTCTTCTCAGGGAGAGTATTATGTGTGGTCGAAAGGATGGGGCTAATATCCTGCACCTTTATCTGTCTGTCTTTCCTCCCCTCCCTCCAGGGAGAATTCTAAAGTCCCTCAAGGAGATTGGATCAAGTTTGCTGGAGGGCTTTTATTTTGCTTTGTGGGACATACAAATTTGGGAACCCTGCTTACTTGCTTGGAGCAATAGGAGAAGAGACTGCCACCACTGATTCTCTTTCTCTGCTTTTCTTGGAGAAAGAGTTCTAAGTCACAGGTTCTCCGAGTGTGGCCCCCTGACCAAGCAGCATCAGCATCACCTGGGAACTTGTTAGAAATGCAAATGTTTGGACCCATTCTAACCTCCTGAATCAGAAACTCTGGGGGAAGGGCCTGGTATCTCTGTTTTAATAAGCCCTCCAGGGGATTCTTATGGATGCTAAAGTTTGAGAACTACTGCCAGATTTTGAAAAAATATTTAAAGAACATTGATTTGAAGGGAATACATTATTAGCCTGGCCACAATACCCATATATCTTATACTGATCCTGCATGTCACTCCCCTGGTTAAATCTTTTAGCAGCATCCATAGTCCTTAGGATAAATTGGTAATCCTTAAAGTAGCTTTAGAGGACCCTGCCTTCCTACCAATAACAATAATGAATAAAAGTAGCCAACATATATTCATTCCACAAATATTTATTGAATATCAGTTATATACAGGTGTGGTTCTAGAGCCTAGACTCTTGAGATACAATTGTGAACCATATAGATCAAGTCCCTGCTCTCATGAGGTTCTAGACTAGAGGAGGAAACGGGGAAGCAAATAAATAAATAGATAAATAATAGTCAGTGAAGTGCTCTGCTGAAGACTGAAATAGGATGATGTGATAGAGAATGACTAGATGGCTACTCTAGATTGGTTATTAGGGAAGGCCGCACTGAGAAGGTGGAATTTAAGCTGCACTTTGAGTGAAAATGGAGCCAGCAGGTGAATATCAGAAATACTGGCATTCCAGGTAGAGGAAGGTGGCTAGTGCCCAGCTCTACAGCAGCAGCAAGCTCTGTGTGACCAAGGAGCAGAGGAGGCTACTGTGATGGGAGTGAGAGAGTCTGAAGAAGTGGGAGGACGACGGCAGGGAGAGATTAAGTAGGGGCCAGACACAGTTCTTTCTAAGCCACATTAGGAGTTTGGATTTTTTTAAAATTGAGATATAGGGGCCGGCCAGGTGGCGCAGTGGTTAAGTGCTCACATTCCGCTTTGGCAGCCCAGAGTTTGCCGGTTTGGATCCTGGGTGCAGACATGGCAACACTTGGCATGCCGTGCTGTGATAGGCGTCCCACATATAAAATAGAAGAAGATGGGCACAGATGTTAGCTCAGGGCCAGCCTTCCTCAGCAAAAAAAGAGGAGGATTGGCAGCAGTTAGCTCAGGGCTAATCTTCCTCAAAAAAAAAAAATTGAGATATAATTCATATACAGTAAAATTCACCCTTTTAAAATGTGCAGTTCACTGGTTTTTAGTATAGCCACAAGGTTGTGCACCCATCACCTCTATCTATTTCCAGGGCATATTCACCACTCCGAAAGGAAACCCGTACTCCAGGAGTTTGGCATTTAAGTGTGATAGTAAGCCCCTGGAAAATTTTAGCATGCGAGACATGATCTGATCATCAGGCTGCCAGGAGGAAAATGGATTCTAGGTAGGCAAGGGTAGAAGCCGGGAGACCAAGTGGCCTCTGCTGTACTTTAGGCAAGAGATAGTGGCTTGGATTACAGTGGAACAGAACAAGGTAAATGGGATCAGGATGCATTTTGCAGGTAGACACAACTCTAATGCAGTGCTTCTTAAATTATCTGTGATGAAGAGCCAATTTGTCACATTTCCAATCTGTCCCAGATTAAAACTGTTGAAAAGCACGATAAAATTATAGAGAGAGTGTTTCCAGGGACACAGCTAGAGTAGTGGTCTGTTGGTCAGGATGAGCATATGGGATGCTTTTAGTCTGTGGCAATGCCTCTGTCAGTTTCCTGGATGGATCCAGAGACTTAACAAGAGAAATGGACTGTTTTTGTTGTTGTTTTGTTTTGTTTTGAGGAAGATTAGCCCTCAGCTAACTACTGCCAGTCCTCGTCTTTTCTTGCCGAGGAAGCCTGGCCCTGAGCTAACATCCATGCCCGTCTTCCTCTACTTTATATGTGGGACGCCTACCATGGCTTGCCAAGAGGGGCCATGCCCGCACCTGGGATCTGAACCAGCGAACCCCAGGCCGCCGAGAAGCGGAATGTGAGCACTTCACCTCTGCGTCACCGGGCCGGCCCCGAGAAATGAACTGTTGAGAACCGTGATTCAGTAGCTATCTTTTCGAAAAGTGTATATTTTTCTAAAAGGAAATTCAAATTTAAAAAGGAAAAAAAACCTTTGGAAAGAGGTTAAGAGCAGCTCTATTTATTAATGGTGAAAATTGTCAAAGCCCCAGATGCTCGAGCTGTGCTCTGTGCAGGCGTCTCTGCTCCCCTGGGCAGGTTTCTCCCTCCCTCTCTGCTCCTACGGTGCGTGCCTCTATGGGAGCACCACAGCACTGTCTGTGCTGCCTCTTGCGCAGGCTGGCTGGCTGACCTGCTGGGGTCATGGTGGGAGCTCTTCCTGTCTTAATCATCTCTGAACTCCTGACACCTCACACAATGCTAGCGTATATATATATTATCGCATGGGAATAATGACTAAATAAATCGTGACTATGTTAACATCATGGAATAGTAGATAGTTATAAAAGTGATGAGCATGCAATATATCCTGTATGTAAAATAATAAATAAACCAAAAATGTAGTTCCAAAATAATATGAATACTGATTACTATGCTCAAGTACTTTCATAGAAATTAATGAAAACCTAGGTGGGAGTGGTTTTCTCTATAGGGCTGCTTTAAAGAACTCTGTTTTATCTTTAAGCGTCATAAAACACCATTTTTACGTAAAATTCTTTAATTCTAAACTTTCACTAGACTAAGAAGTTAAGAAATCACATTTTTAATTTGAAATTAAAGTTGAATACATTTTCTTCTTTAACTGCTAGAAAGCTGAAAGCCAGATGTCGGCCCAGCTCTAGCGACACAAAGACTGCAAGGCAAAACACGTTGATACTAACTTATTTCTGTCTTAGCTTATTTTCTGGAACAGCTTTCTTATTTTAAAAATCTAACATATAGATATGCATATATATGGCACAGGTTGCAGCACCCTCATGCCTCATCCTATATTCTTCCCTACTTTATTTTTCTCCTTACCATTTTTTCCTACCTAACGTACTATAGATTTCATTCGTTTTGTTTGTCAACTTTCTCTTTTCGCTGGAATGTAAACTCCTTGGGCACAAAAATATTTTCCTGTTTTGTTCACTGCTGTTTCCCCACATCCTAGAATAGTGCTGAGTATATACTACTCAGTAAATTTCTATTGAATTAATGGATGAATTGTAAATAAATATGTGTGTATATTTATTTATAAATATGTGCTGTTTTCTTCAAACAATAATTTACTCAAAATATTTGATCAGCTATTCTGTACTGGACATTGGGATGGAGTAGTGAGCAAGTTGGCAAGTTCCCTTCCCTTAGCTGTTCTTGCAGCAACAAGCATCTGCTGCGTACTAGTATAGGTATTAGGACAGCCGGTAGTCAAGGGAGGTGTCCTAACAAGGAAAACAGGGGTCGAGGAGGGTCTCCCCGGAGAAGTGATCTAAAGGGAGTGGGAGCTCATCCTGTGAGGAGAGCGAGGGATAGGAGTGCCCTGTCTGCAAGCCTGTGACGAGCTGACAGCTAAGACAGCACTGCTTAGAAGTACTTCGTCTTAGTCAGAAACTTAAGTGATCGTTACATAGTTGACTAAATGTCTTCTCCACCCATGGGTACAAAGAATAATAGATATTTTCAGATTTATCATTGTAAAAAATATGTGGGGGATAGAATATGCTCAACTGATTCTTACCTTGTCTTTGAAATATAACATTTTCCATTCTTTCGTTTGCTGTGCTAAATCAGTACATATCTCTTATTGAAACTTTTTCTTTTTAAAAATATAGATTTGTTGAAGAGGACCATATTCCTTACATAAATGCTTTTCAGCATTTTCCAGAAGAGATGAAATTATATGGACGTGACAAAGGAATCTTTGCTATAGAGGTAAATTATTTTCTTTTTTACTTTGTAGTCACAAATAAGACACGAGAGTAATATGGTGGTTTATATTCCTTGCCTGGCTTATTATTTGGTGTTGGAGTTTTTAAAATGTCATCTAGTTTTTGTTCTGTCCAAATATGGAACATAAGTCATAATTTATTGAAGAGTAGAATTATTATTTCTTATTAGTATAGTGTTGAGACTAAACGTTAGAAGTTTTACATAGAGACCTTTAGGTAATTTCAAATTTTCTAAAAAATATTTTTTGTTGTTATTTGCACACTGTGTTGCTTTGGAGAAAAGAAAAGAAAGTTAATACCTTGTTTCAAGAGGCACTATTTTAAGTCCTTTGCTTGTGTTGGTCTTTTTCCAGATGTGTTCAGATGTCTCCAGTGCAAGGCTTCTGTCCTTTGGTGATGTGTCTTTCTCACTATTTCTAGCACTCAAAGCTTATCTTCCCTTTGTTCTTCATCATCAGGTTGTCAGTATGCTAAATATTAATATTAAATATTGTCCTCTGCCCATTTACGGAATTATTTTCATGGACCTTTCTAACCTTTATGACCTTCATAATGTTTGTGGTTTAATTCAAACACGTTTGTGATCCTCACTAGATCCTGCATTAAAGTATGGTTCACTGTCATCCCAGTTTTGCATGTGAGCAAACATCTCAGAAAGGTGGAATGATGTGCTAACTCCTGCAGTTGGTCTCAGCCTCACGACTATAGTACTTTAGGCCTTTTGCTCATTGTCTCATCTTTTGCTGTTTGTCTGCTCCTCTGCCCTCCTCAATTACCCTAGTTCTTCAAAACACTTAAATAGGTGCTATGAAAATATAATAAGAGTTTATTACACCATAGTTCCATAAAGTACCGATTTTTACACATTGAGCCAGAGGGAAATGGATGATTGAACATACAGATAAATAAGCTTGCAACATAGCGTGACATTTTACATCTGAGGTTATTAAATATTAGCAGCATTTTGCATTGAATTAGAATATTGGTCACTGTGAATGATTTGTAGAGACCATTAGATTTTGAAGCCAGAAGTGGCTCTGCTCTCAGAACAACTTATGTGGGAGCAGTCCCTATAATTTGGAGAGCAGAAAGCAAGCTTGGAGGTGGGTTCCCAGTACTGCTTCCTCACACTCACCATTATTTCATGCCCAGGAGAGATGAGGCGAGTTCCCAATGTGTTTGCCCTTGCAGTGTTGCACATCCATGGGCCGCACAAGGAAGGAGAGTATAGCTGCAGCTCCCTCTTGACCTGGAAAAAACAAAAGAGAAATGATAATAGTGCTGGTGCTTATTGTGTACTGGGCCCTGTTTTAAATACTTTATAAATTCATTTTTTATTCATACTAACCCTATGAAGTATGTATTATTAGTATTATTACTCCTATTGTACAAATGAGGAAACTGAAGCACAGAGAGATTAGGTAACTTACCTGGTCCTGTCACTCTGAACTCAGTCCAGCATAGCCAAGGCAGCCTTAGTTTAGAGCGGAACAAAAGAGCCAGACCATACCAAGCAGTGAGGCCTGGTGAGGGACAGGGCAGACAGCAGCGGGGGCAGGAAGTGGGAGTAGTTTATTGAGGCAAAAAAGGCACTCCAGACAAGTTACCCAAACCAAGATGTGGCTCTGTGGCAGAGATGGCAACCAGAACCAGAAGGCAGGGGATGGAAGATTCAACTGGAGGGTGGTCCAGGCAAGTAGTGACAGTGGGGTAGCAAGTACATGTGTCCTGGCATGAGGCACAGGCGGGCTAGCCAGAGTGGCCTTCATGAATGCTGGACCTTTCTGAAAAGGCAGGTTAGTCTATTTCTCAGCTTGGGCAGGGTTGCATTTGTTTAAAGGACTAAGGACATAGAGGACACATCCTCCTTTTCCAGAGGGCACTCAAGACCCCAGCCAATTTGTCAGAGATGTGGTGGCTTAATTGAACTTGGGTAAAATCAGGGAAGTAAATACTGAAGTTTAAGATGTCCCTACCACCTCAGGGGCTGTGTTCACATCTAGGAAAAGAATTACACAAGTTCTTAGTTTCAGAACTAGCCTGGACTCAGGGTTGATTGGTTTTTCATCATTTTTAATGGCATCCTGTGCTCAGTGAGACAAGTCTGGACTTCCTGGGCATGCCTTGGACAATACTGATGCTACCCTGAAACTGTCACAAAGGAGTTTTAAAAAAATAATTGATTCGAAAATCCGTATAATTTATTAATTAGTAATTTTAGATTTAGCAACTACAAAATTGTTTATGGCTAGTCATGTGAGCCTTGTTTAAATGTTCTACTGAAAGGAAAATACATTTGGTTCAATAAGTCTAGATGAGTGTCTTTATATTTGTTGAGTTTTTTTAGAGGGACCAATGGAACTGAGTTATTTTACCAGCTTAGTCTTAGCTAATAAAACTTCTCTTCCTCTCGCCTTCCCTTCTTTCCTCGCCTCTTCCCCTCCCCTCCTTTCCCCTCTCTCCTCTCTCTCCTCTCAATCCCTAGTATATTCTGTATCTTACCTCCTAACTGACAGGTTTAACCTGATTTCTCAGAGTCATTCACCATTCACATTATATTGATAATGTTTATACTTGGTTGAGGTTTTTATACTTTTTCCTGGTGCCTAAAATTATTACTTAGTTGTCTTTAACTCTAACCAAATTCTAAGTTTCTCAGGAATAGACACCAGAATCTTTTATATAGAATTATGGAATATTAAAGCTGGAGGGAAATTTAGAGATCACTTAGTCCACTTTCCTGATTTTTCCAATAGGGAAACAGGCCTAAGAAGAAATTTGACTTGGGAATAAATACATCTCTATTTTGTTAGAGTTCTAATGAGAATTATTTGAGATAATGAATATTGCAGATATTCAGATGGTAATAGGCTCCCTTCCTGGTCCCAGGATGGAAAAGCTTTTGTTCTAAGGTGGGGATTAAGAGGGTCATCAAGCTGCTTGGAGAAAAAAATGTATCGTTTTTAGAAAATAAAGTTTTCATTTTAAATGTCTGTTAAAAAAAAACTACAAAAACCTTTGAATGTGCCCATTCCTAAGTTTTCTCAAAGTAGTTTCCAGGAGGTCCATGGATATGACTCTTGCTTTTCATTATAGTGTTTTATACTTTTGGTTACCATAAATTCAGCTTCTTGCAAAGGATTTTGCTTCCTGGGCTGCGTTTATATGCTTGAGATTGGTATCTAACCAGTAATTTCCTTTTGAATTAAGAAATTAGGCTTCTCTTTATATATACTCACATAGAGACTCAAATTTCACTCTATAAAAATAATTATTTTTTAAAATTTACTCTCCATATCCTTTCAAACAGTAATAGAATAGATCTCATTATTGCCACATGTTTAAATGACTGCAAGAGTGACATATAATGCACAGAGTCAAGAGACTGTTACTGTAATAGCCAATGTGGCTCACATTCCCAGAAGCCTAGCTTAAGCCTTTAGTTAAGATTTGCACTGCCTGCCTTTGAGCAGTGTGGTAAGAAGTGTCTGCAACTATTATAGCCACTCTTATTGCTGGTGGTGTTTCAGGGTTTCAGCCTGAAATATTATGTTATTTCTGCCTCTCCCAAGTATTCACAATTTGAGACTTAAGTTTTGTAAATTAAAAGGTGAAGTGAGTTATTTTATGTTTTATTTTTGCTCTAAAACCATTCAAATACTAATTTTTACTCATCCTATCAATTACTGTGATTGCAACTTTTTCTTTGACATTCTATCAGTTTTTGCTTCAAGTATTTGGGAGCGCTGGTACTAGGTACATAACCTTTAGGATATTTTGTTTTCTTGATGAGTTGACTCCTTTATCATTTTGTAGTGCCCTTTTTTCACCCTGGTAATATTTCTTGTTTTGACATCTACCTTGTTTGATATTAACATAACCACTCCAACTTATTTTTAAATTAATGTTTGCAGAATATGTGTTTTTCCAGTCTTTTCTTATCTGTGTCTTTATACTTAGAGTCGTTATATTTAGACAGTATGTAAAGTCTTGATTTTTTTAATCCAGTCTAATGACCTCTGTCTTTTAATTAGACTGTTTAGACCATTTACGTTTGATGTAATTATAAATACAGTTGGGTTTAAATCTACCACCTTACTATTATTTGTCCCATCTAGTCTTTATTCCTTTTTTCCTCTTTTCTTGCCTTCTTTTGAGTTAAGAATTCTTTATGATTCCATTTTATCTCCTATTGATTCATTAATTATACCTCTATTTTTTTAAGTGGTTGCCCTAGAGTTTACAGTATTCATCTTTAACTTATCACAGTCTACCTCAAATAATAATATACCAGTACATGTCTAGTGTAAGACCATTAGAACAATATATTTCCACTTCACTCCTCTTACCTGTTATAAATCACACAACATGATGGGATTATTTTTGCCTTAAAAAGCTGTTTGTTGGGGCTGGCCCAGTGGTGTAGCAATTAAGTTTGTGCACTCTGCTTCAGAAGCCCAAGGGTAACTGGTTCACATCCCAGGTGCAGACCTATGCACTGCTTGTCAAGCCATTCTGTGGCAGGTGTCCCACATATAAAATAGAGGAAGATGGACACAGATGTTAGCTCAGGGTCAATCTTCCTCAGCAAAAAGAGGAGGATTATGGGGCCAGCCCTGTGGCTGAGGGGTTAAGTTCACATGTTCCACTTTGGCGGCCCAGGGTTTCGCTGGTTCGGATCCTGGGTGTGGACATGGTGCCGCTCAGATCTTGGGTGTGGACATGGCGCTGCTCATCAGGCCATGCTGAGGCGGCGTCCTACATAGCAGAACCAGAAGGACCTACAACTAGAATATACAACTATTTACTGGGGGCCTTTGGGGAAAAGAAGAAAAGAAAAAAATAAAAGAAGATTGGCAACAGATTAACATCTCAGGTAGCAGTCTTTAAAAAAAAGAAAAAGAGGAGAATTGTCTGCGGATGTTAGCTCAGGGCTAATCTTCCTCCAAAGAAAAAGTCATTTGTCTTTTGTATTGTTTATTTCCTTTTTTTTTTCCCCAAAGATTGGCACCTGAGCTGACATCTGTTGCCTATCTCCTTTTTTTCTTCTTCTTCTCCCCACCAAAGCCCCCCCAGTGCACAGTTGTATGTTCTAGTTGTAGGTCCTTCTGGCTGTGCTGTGTGGGACGCCGCCTCAGCATGGTTGATGAGCGGTGCCATGTCCACGCCCAGGATCCGAACCGGCAAAACTCTGGGCCGCCGAAGTGGAGCGTGGGAACTTAACCACTTGGCCATGAAACTGGCCCCCAAACCTACGTATTTTATTCTTTTCGATGCAGTTGTAAAAAAGCATGTTTTCTTAATTTCTCTTTGATAGTTCATTGTTGATGTATAGAAATGCAACTGATTTTCATATGTTGATTTTGTATCTTCCAACTTTATTGAATTAATTTATTAGTTCTAAGTTTTTGGGGGAGTCTGTAGAGTTTTCTATATCTAATACCATGCAAATAGAGACGGTTTTACTGATTCCTTTTTATTTCTTGCTCCTGCCTAATTGTTCTGGCTAGGACTTCCAGTACTGTATGGACTAAAAGTGGTGAAAGTAGGCATCCTTGTCTTATTCTTGATCTTAGAGGAAAAGCTTTTAGCTTTTCACCCTTGAGTATGATGTTAGCCGTGGGCTTGTCATATATAGACTTGCCTGATTTCTGATGAGAAGTCAGTCTGCTGTCATTTTTATCTTTGTTTTTCTCTATGTAATGTATCTTTTTTTCCCTCTAGCTGCTTTTTAAGTTTTGTCTTTTTATCACTGTGTTTCATTAATTGGATTGTGATGTGCCTTGGCATGGTTTTCTTTATGTTTTCCTGCTTGGGATTCATTGACCTTAGATCTGTGGGTATATAGTTTTCATAAATTTGGAAATTTTGCATCCACTGTTTCTTCAAATATTTTTTTCTGTCCTTTCTTGATTTTTTTCTGGAACACTAATTACATGTTAGACCACTTAATATTGTCCCACAGTTCACTGACTTTTTTTTCTGTCTTTTTTCCTCAGTGTGTTTTGTTTTAGATAATTTCTATGATCGTGTCTTCACATTCACTGATCTTTACTTCCTAAGTCTGTAATCAGCTGTTAAACCCATCCAGGATACATTTCTTTTCTAGAAGTTCCATTTTAGTCTTATTTTTTTCCATTTCCCTCATTATGTTTCCTTTTATATCCTTGAGTATATTGACAATATTTGTAATAAATGGTTTAAGGTTCTACTAATTCCATTGTCTTTGTTATTTCTGGAACTGTTTCTATTGATTGGTTTATCTCCTGATTATGTGTCATATTTTCCTGCTTCTTTGCATGCCTGGTAATTTTTGATTGGATGCAGACATTGTAAATTTTGTGTTGTTGGATGCTAGATTTTTGTTCTGGTGTAGAATTAGGTAACTTGGAGATCAGTTTGATCCTTTAGAAGCTTGTTTTTAAGCTTTTTTATGCCTGGTCCAGCGTCCTTATTCTGGGGCTAACTCAGTCCCACCACTAAGGCCTGTCTTGTCTCTTCAGAAGACTGTACCCAATGCCCGCATTATTGTGAAGTCTCTCCACTCTGGCTGGGACCTTGTGTGAGCTCTGGGAATTATTTGGACTCATTGGAAAAATCTAGTGATTTTTTTTTTTTCCCCCTGGCCTCAGGTTTTTCTCACACATGCACAGATTGGTACTCAGCCAAAGATTTGAAAGGACACCTTCATAGATCTCTGGAGTTCTCTCTCTGTGCAGCTTTACCCTCGGTGGTACTCTGCCCACGAATTATAGCCACCTCAGCTTCCAGGAACTCCACCTCTGTCTCCTCAGCTCGGCAAGACCGCCAGGCTTGGTTTCACTCCCCACTCCCTGCATTGCAGCTTGGAAACTGCCTCCAGGCAGTAAACTGAAGCCATTTGTTTTTCTTCTCTCAGGGATAATAGTCCTGTGCTTCCTGTTGTCCAGTGCCCAAAATGGTTACTTCATATATTTTTTCAAGTTCTCTGATTGGTTACGGTGGGAAGTCAGTTCCTATAGTAGTTAATTCTTCATGGGCAGAAATGGGATGTTATGAATACTAATTTTTAGACATTTAGAGGTAGAGTCAATATTTAGATGCTTTTTAGGTGTTACCTAAACAATTCTTTCTCAAGTGCCTAAAAGTATCTCATTTCTCATTCATTCTGGATTTAAAAAAAAAATTATAATCTCTCTTCATGAATATTCTCTCTAGTCTGATCTTTGCTTAAGAATTTTCCCCCAACTGGACCGTGTTATTTGGAGGGTCATGGTTATAGGCTTTTGTTTGTTTACACAAAATACTTGCCCTAGTAATAATCTCTTTTGTTGACTATTTTTAAGTTAATCTTGAGTAGGAGGACAGGGGTAAAATTGGGGAACAATTTCTTATAGAGATTTTGGTAGAAAATATAAGCGTAAAAAATAATACGAAATTATTTCTTGGTGACCAATAACCATTGCACTTTGCCTTTTTCACTTATATCTTGGAGAGCTTTTTTCAAAAATAATCTTTTTATTTTGGAATAATTTTAGATTTACAGAAAAGTTGCAAAAATAAAAATAGTACAAAGAACACGCATATATCCTATACCCAGATTCAACTATTGTTAACATTTTATCCCATTTTTTTAATCATTTGTGCTATTTTCTCTGTCTATCTATCTATGCAATTCTATTTCTGAATCATTGAGGGTAAGTTACATCTATCATGTCCCATTACCCCTAAATATATTAGTGTGTATTTTCTAAGACTGGGATATTCTCTTGTATAACTGCAATTTAGTTATTAACTTCTCATTTTTCTAAGAGCTGCACAGTAAAAATATGTCACAGTTTACCTAACTAGTTCTCTATTGATGGGGTTTTGTGTTGGGGGATAAAAGGCAGATAGAAGACAGCTAGGTAATGAAAAAACAGGGCTAGAAACAGTCTAAATGTCTCTCAACAGGAAAATGGATAAGATGTGAAGTCAGACAGTGACATTTTCAAACAGCTTTGAAACTGAATGAATTATGAGCAACAAGCTGCATGAATGAATCTAAGAAACATTCTGTTGAGTGTAAAAGGCAAGACTGAGAAAACTACATACAGCATACCATTTTTGTTAAGCTCAGAAAGAAGCTAACCTAAAGATGTTTATTTACATATATTTATGTGTATAATAAAATTTTTTAAAAAAGCAGGATTGTGATGAGCACAGTCTAGGATACTAGCTACTTCTGGGGGAGGAGGAAGGGGAGGGCTGGGGAAGTAGTGCACTGGTAGAGGCCCCGGTACTGGTAGTGTTCCAGTTCCTGAGTCCGGGAGTGGGTTCATGGGCGCTCATTTTATTATCAGGCTTTATAGTTTACAGATACATTACATGTATTCTTTTGTATGTTTCAAGATTTTAAAGGCAGCTGGAGGATGTAGTCTAAATAGAATTTATGAAACAGAGGAGTAAAAGGCAATATGTGTTGCTTGGGTTGGTTTGTGTATGTCTTGCATCCCCAACTACTCTTTGGGAGCTGGGACCATATTTAATGCTTATGTTTTATTATCCATAAGACCTAATGTAATTCTGTATACATGGTAAGGACTCAGTCTGTGTTTATTGAGTAAGTGATTTGAAATAGCTAAAACACAGAATAAGTTTAAATACTTTGTTTTCAGGAAATTTCAAATTGATCTGTTGGGGAGTTTTTTCTACATAAGTGGGAAAATTCCAGACTGCTTCTCATGTACTTATTACATAATATACCAGGAGGCCATTAAATAGTGGCATTTGGCTGAAAAAATAAAAAAGCATTCTATGAATATTTTAGTGATAAATGTGTAAGGAGTATAACTTCTGCTTATAAGCAAGGACATTTAAAAAGGAGAGTTATGGGTGTGTCAGTATCACTCATGAAAACCAGTGTGTGAAATAAATAATCTTATCAGTTAACTTGTACTGTTCAGCAATATACTGAAACCAATAGTGAATTATACCAGACAGAACCTGTATGTGTGAGGCTACATTAATGATACTTCTTTTAGGAGAGTCGTACCTTGTATTTGGGAAGTGAAGCAGTGGTTTCATGTGGATTATCTGTGATTCAGTTTGATCCTGGCCCAGCACCCGCAGCACCCTGCATGCTCAGCCCAGGCCTCCCCTCACCTCTGCTTCCCAGAACTAGGTTTTAGGTTAGCCTCAAGAAAGCCGAATGATGGCAAAGGTCAGTCTGCTGCAAAAACAATCACGTAACTCTTCCAGAATCAAGTAGAAATTATTTGGGGTTATCTACTTTTCTGGATACCAGCTATTTTTTTTTTTTTTAAAGATTGGCACCTGGGCTAACAACTGTTGCCAATCTTTTTTTTTGTTCTGCTTTATCTCCCCAAACCCCCCTGTACACAGTTGTATATCTTAGTTGCAGGTCCTTCTAGTTGTGGGATGTGGGACGCGGCCTCAACGTGGCCTGACGAGTGGTGCCATGTCCATGCCCAGGATCCGAACCCTGGGCCGCCGCAGCGGAGCGCGTGAACTTAACCACTCGGCCACGGAGCTGGCCCCTGGATACCAGCTTTTATTCTTCTTTGGTACAGATACGTGAAATTTGAACATAGCTATGCAACAATCAGCAGACTGTTTGGAGAACAGACACATCTTAAGAAAGAGGACGCCAGTACGTTTTTCCCAGCTCTGATCCTGGGGCCAAAACAAATTACTGTCTCCTGTTCAGTTGGCAAGGTCTCATTGGTCATCAATTCATAAATTTGTTTTTGTTCATAAGGTTTGTCCTTGTGCAAGTCGACAGCATGTTTTTAAAATGTCTCATCCACAGGACCAAGACCATATTTCACATATGGTGTTCACCACAAATTTCAGAAGACTAGAGTTTGAACATAAAAAAGTATTTTTGGTTACTACATGGTAGATTTACGACCATTAAGGTATTTCTAGTAGACTGAAAACGTGAGGTGAACTGTTTTGTGAATCTTATGTATTACTACATGTGGAATTCATCTTATCCTCCTCCATAAATAATATATTCCAGTGCTGTGTCATTACTTCTGACATTGCTTTTATTCCTTATTAATTTTCCTTTGTAATAGAAAGTCTTGGATTAACAGGTGCTTGTCGTATTAGCTTTTTCTCAGCTGAATCTTTGCTTCAAAACAACAATAAGGATAAGTAAGGGTGAGGCAGTGTACTCAATTTTTTTTTTTTTTTAATAGCTAAGCAGGAAGTTCACCTCTGGCAGGGTATTGTAATCAGGTTTATCACAAGAGCCTGCTGTTGTGTAACAGAAACTCTAGCTTGTCCCTACCTGTCTTAAGGCATTGCTTCATGAAGGAAAATAAACTCACTGGAAATTTGTGAAATTCAATAAAATGCTTTCCCAAGCACTCCATTTTTAATGCATGCTAGAACAGTTTATTATAGCCTTGTGGTCTTTTAAAAAACCTATTAACCTTGTGATTTCTTACTGTCGTAATTAAATGAATCTGTATCACTCTAGAAGCCCTGTGTCGTATTTACTGTACCTCTCAGACACATCTTCAGCCACGACTGGTAGTAGTCCACATTCCCTCCCTTCTCCCCCGCTTTCTCAAGAAAGGGGGTGTCTTCAAATGACTGTTTATTTAATTGACAGGCAGCTTTTCTTCATTGTATGCTTTGCTTTTGCTCACAAAAGTGCATTCACTATTCCATAGTATGTTGAAACTTTTAAATGGAAACAGCTTTTCATTAACAAAGGAAGCATTTTCTTCCGTCCTTCCATGTCTTTGCTTTCTCCTCTAAGTCTTGGCTTCTTCAGCAGCTGTACCTCCACCAGAAATGACAAAAGGTGCAATTGTTCTAGGAGATGGCGGTGAAGATAATGCCAGTGGAGTTTTGTGTGTGTGGGCTGCTGGGGACTGTTTTTCTTCTGTGTTTGGTTTGGTTTTGTTTTTGTTATTCCAGAAAGTTGAGCACACCTTAAAACGAAACCAAAAAAAAAAAAGAAAAAACCTTTAAAGACCCTTAAACCTTTATCCTACGTGAACTATTTCTTTCCCTTACGTTGTTCTGGTAGTATTTAAGTGGGCCCCTCTGACCCAATAACAACAAATCTGACAAAACTCACTTAAAACATAGGGGAATGGAATACAGAATACAGAGAGTATTGATGTGGTTTGTTTTCTCTTTCTGAGCAGGCCGTGAGATTGAATCTTCCTGCCATTACCCTGACATAAGAGCAAAGCTCGGGAGAGAAGACAGGTGTGCAAATTAGATTTTAGTATTTCCACCCATCTCATTTTTCTGAGTTGTGAACATCCCAACACCAGTTAGATATCCTTTTCATTTTACTTCCTTCCTTAATTTGAAGATAACCTCCTTTTTCTGCCTCTGCCTCTTCTGCTGCTTTATTTTTGACTCAGTTTCTGGAGTATGGTTCAAAGCATCATTTACTTCTAGCAAAAACCTTTCAGTTCATCTGGTAGAAGAAACTGAAAATCTAGTCTCTTTCAGGGACACCGTCTCTATATGGAATACCAAATAATCAAATCACTAGATACACTTGTCTCTATTACAGACATAATTCATTCTGCCAGTTCTTACAGACAGTAGGGCTACTTTTCTCTTTTCAGCCTTGATTTTCTTTATTTTTATATATTTTAAACCCACAGACCAATTTCTAAACAGATAATGTGTAACGTAAACATTATTCCACCATGGTCCTTGGCACTGTTTCTATATCCTCTCGAGAATTAGTCATTTCGTCATCCCTCACTAGACTCAGCAAGAAAGGATAAAGAGGAAACTGGAAATTCATTCTGTAGTACATCTCCAGTATTTTGAATGTTGATCAACAACATTCTAATCTTCTCTCTGAGTGAGTAAAAAGAAAAGATGTAATGCTGGTCCAGCCTAACCCACTGAGTGGCAGTTTGCCACGATGATTCATTTTGCCTTGGAGCAATCCTACACCTTTGAAACTAGGTCCCTGTTGGTTGATGGAAGAAAAAGACTCCTCCAGAGCTGTCAGTCACTTATGAAGCACCTCCAAAGAATGGTCGTACTAGATCAAGTTTTAATACACCCGAAGTCTTCAAACTTTACTCTGGATTTGTTCACCATCTTACTCTGTAGGCCCCATGTAGCTTTGGGGATTGTTTGTGCAATCATTGTTAGAATAATAGTCTGACAGGTTTAAAATCTACCTGAGGGAAATTATGGCGAGTGTAATGATAACAGGTGTTCTCAGTTTTCCTCACTCCCACTCCTCCCAGAATTACTACTGCCAGACGGCATGAATAGAAACCAGCTGATGTTTTCTTTTGTTCTTGGCCTCCCACATCTTACCCATCGCTGGAATTTGTGGTTGCTCTTTGCTTTTCAAGCTTATGGAGTAAAACCATCTGAGGGTCTCTTCTAGGCTGCAAGAAAAATGAAGATGGGAAGCCACTGCATTTTATGTTTTTGCATAGGAATATCCTGGAGAGCTTGTTTAAACTACAGGTTCTTAGACCCAGTGTGAGAGATTGATTCATTAAGTCTGGTGTGGGATCTAGGAATATCCTCTTTGTGTGTGTGAGAGGAAGATTCCCTCTGAGCTAACATCTATTGGCAATCTTCCTCTTTTTTTTGTTTTTTTCTGTTTTTTTTTTTCCCCTTGGGGAAGATTAGCCCTGAGCTAACATCTGTACCAATCTTCTTCTATTTTGTATGTGGGATGCCTAGAACAGCATGGCTGATGAATAGAGTAGGTCCACACTCGGGGTCCAAACCTGGGAACCTGGGGCCGCTGAAGGGGAGCATGTGGAACTTTAACCACTTTGCCACGGGGCTGGCCCCTTAGGAATATGCATTTTTAAGAAGCATCTTGCAAGTGATTCTGATAGAGATGATGCTTTGAGCAGTGCAGACTCGTCTTATCTCTCTGCCTCTGTCTTTCTGTTGTTATTCCATCTTGTTCTACACAACTCTTGTTCCACAAGAGATTTGAGGTACAGTTAGACAAATTAGCAGATAATCAAAGGGCCAGTATAAAACAAATGTTGTTATACCTTACTAAACATGCAAAATTTTAATCAGGATTCTGAGCGTCTTCTTATTCTACTTAATACAGCAGGGATTCCACACACCAAATGAAAATACCGTAAAATATCTAGCGGCTTCTATGAGACCCTTCTCTTGGGTGTGTTCTATACATGAATGCACTTTCTAAAAGTCAAAATAAGACTATTCTAACAGTCATTAAATGTTTAATTATTATGTGATAGTTAGCATGTTTTAGCATCTTGTCAAAATTAAAGCCTGATTCCCCTCTCTGGGCTAAGGACAATGGGATAGAAACAAAAATGTTTCACTATGGTCTTAGTCTCTAAAACAATGCTAAGTAATAATGCTCCCAGCCTTCTGCCGAAGGTCAGAGACTTTGCTGAGCCAGCAGTGCGGGCCCCCCGGACTGGCCTGATTTGGTTGGAATGGGAGCAGATGTGTAGGGAAGTTAGTCCATAGCCAAAGCCTGTAGGGACAGTTGGGCCACCACCTCAAGTGATGTGGGAGGCAGAAGGCAGCATTCTGATCCTTTTGATGACGTTGTGTGCAGCAGAGAGCATGCAGTGGTGATGTCCAGTTATAACTCTTACCTCATTTGAGGCGCTATGAAGATCCCTTTCAGTCTTACACTAGAACCATTACATGGTAATGAGCCTAATTTCTGGACAGAGAGGCCCTGAGCAAGAGATTCGGCAGGTATTATATTTTCTTTTTGCTGAGTATATTTTGTCTTTTGGGAAAGGCAGACCCATATCTTGGTGTTCCATATTTAATAGTTACAGTTTAATAATTCCATCCTCACCCCAAATGTATGTGTCTATTGCTAAGATCTTTTATATAAGATAAAGGTAGATATTAGCAAGTAGTATAGATTCTAGATGGTTGTAGATTTTATATATGTTGGATTTTTTTAATCTGCAGCTTTAGTATTATGACCTCTAAGATGACCTTCTAATTATGACCTCTCTAATATGTTGGGAATTTTTTCTTTAGGCAGATGTTAATTAGGTTCCTTTTTTATACTTTTTAAAAATTGTGGCAAAACACGCGTAACATCAAATTTACCATTGAAACTATTTTTAAGTGTGCAGTTCAGTGGGATTAAGTACATTCACATTGTGCATCCATCACCACCATCCATCAGACCTTTTTCATCATCCCAAACTGAAACTCTGTGCTCATTAAACACTGACATCCCATGACCCCTCCTCCCTGCCCTGAGGGCCACCGTTCTGCTTTCTGTTTCTATGGCTATTCTTGTACCTCATCCAAGTGGAATCATACAACATTTGTCCTTTTGTGTCCAGCATATTTCATCTAGTATAATATCTTTAAGGTTTATTCATGTTGTAGCATAGGTCAGAATTTCATTCCTTTTTAAGCCTGAGTAATAGTCCATTGTATGGATAGACCACATTTTGTTTATCCATTCCTCCATGGACATTTGGGTCGTTTGCACCTTTTTGCTATTGTGAATAATGCTGCTGTGAACATTGGTGTACAAGTATCTGTTAGAGTCGCTGCTTTAAGTTCTTTTGGGCATATACCCAGGAGTGCAATTTCTGGATCATATGGTAAGTCTATGTTTAATTTCTCAGACCATTGTAATATGTTTTTGAATGTTTTTTTTCTTATGAAAGTAATATATTCAGAATGATTAAAGGGAATGTAGAATATAATGAAATGTATGAAGAAGGGAATAAATATCATCCACAATCCAATTTCTAATGGATGCCATTAACATCTGGTATTTTTGATTGTCTTATTTAATGTACATAACATATTTGCAAAATTAGGATTGAAGAATATATACAAATTTGTCTCCTTTTTTTTTTTTTTAAAGATTGGCACCTGAGCTAACAACTGTTGCCAATTCTTCTTCTTTTTTTTTTTTTTCTGCTTTTTCTCCCCAAATCCCACCGGTACATAGTTGTATATTTTAGTTGTGGGTCCTTCTAGTTGTGGCATGTGGCATGCCGCCTCAGGACGGCCTGATGAGCGGTGCCATGTCCACGCCCAGGATCTGAACCAGGAAACCCTGGGCTGCCGAAGCAGAGCGCATGAACTTAACCACTTGGCCATGGGGCCAGCCCCTCTCCTGCATTTTTAAACTCAAAGTTGTACTATGAATATTTTCCTAAGTTATGGAACAGCCTATGAAAACACTTTTTAATAGCTGCTTAATATGTATGCATGTACTATACAGCTAACATAGATGTCCAGTAATAAGGAAATGATGGATTCATAAAGGGGAATATTTTCCAGTCACTCAGAATGGTATCGTTATAGGCTATCTGTTGACATTAGAAAATATTCACAAAATATAATATTAGGTGAAAAGGCAGGAGACGAAACTATATATATCTAATTCACCTTGTACAGAGGTTTTCGGGAACTTAGTCTAAGAGCCATGTAAACTATTAGAGATTTTAGTGGGAGAGTGACGTATCAGATTTGCTTTTTAAAATACCACTCTTGCTGCCAGCTTCAAAGAGGCAAAAGCAGATATGCGGATATCAGTTAGGAGGCTGGTAGCCCAGATCTGGGCTGATGGAGGCTTAGAGCAGGGAAATAGTAGTGGAAGTAGTGAGAGAGAGCAGCAGTCAATACACAGTTTTGAGGTGGAATCAACAGTCTGTGTGGATGTGGTGTGTGAGCAAAGGGAGGTATCAGGGATGATTCCTGAATGTTCGGCTGTGGTGACTGGGTAAGGAACACTGATGGAGGGTACAATTTGGAGGTGTGGAAGATGAAGTCAGTTTGGAATATGTAAGTTTGACGTAGTGGAGAGAGATCCAAGCAGAGATGTCAGAGAGGCTGTTGGATTTAAATCCCAGTGTTATAAAAATGGATCTGCCTGTCCACCAAGATCCTAACAGTGGCTTTCTCTAAGTTGTGAGCAATTTTTATTGTCTTTACTATAGTATATTTCATAAATTTTCTATAATGATCGTGTATTATTTTTATAATCAAATTTAAATATTGCTTAAATATATTCATCATGGCATTATTTATACTAGTATAAAATTGGAGACAACTTAATTGTATAACAATGATAGAAGACTGGTAAGAAAATAAGTAAAATGATATTGAAACCCTGTAGCCACCATTTAAAAAACGTCTTCAATATTATGCAAAAGAAAAAGTCAGTCTGTTTAAAAATAAATGAAGTTTTAAAAAGTAAAACCTACCATACTGAATCGAGACTTGGAGAATCTATAATGTTTTGTCAACTCTAATATAGTTATGTAGATTTGCGTTATTAATAGTTATTTTATCCTGAGTTCGTATGTGAAAGAATGGTGGCCTTTTTGTCACCAGATATTTAGTTTGACATACCCACTTTTAGTGTGGACATTTTGAAAATACATTAAATCTTTTTAGCTCACCAGATTCCTTTTGATTAATGACCTTACAATTGCTTGTTAGGAATTCGTATCTATTAAATTGGTTTTTTGAGATTACTATTTTTCTAAGGGGAACTTTACTGCTCTAGTGTTTTGTTTGCAGATAAAAGTACCTAAGTACATCTCCTACCTGCATTTTTTTAAAGGATTAGGGTTGCCTTAAATCTTGTCGGTCATGTTAAAATTGTCTTAACTTGAAAAGATGCTTCAAATTCTGTACAAAGTGAAGCAGATGTCTAAATGAGTTAATTTTATAAAGAAAAAAGACAGTTTCCTCCCAAAGGTCACGGAGAATTTGTTTTCTTTTTTTCTCTTTTAAATTTACAGGTTAGAATTTACAGATTAAAGTACTATATGAATAGTGTTTTAGTGTACAAATAGAATTACTCTATCTTAACATTTAAAAAAGACTTAAAAAGGTTATATTGTTACTTTGGATTGACAGAATTATATTCTTCAGCTATGGATTAATCTTATGTTAATAATATAGCATAAACTGAAGGCCTTTTTTTCCTAGTAAAACTCAAGAGTTTAGATATTAAGTAGTGGTATGAAAATATACTACAGTAGTCTCCCTTTATCCAAGGGGGATATGTTCCAAAACCCCTATTAAGTGCCTGAAACCATGGGTAGGACTGAAACCATGTTTTTCCTATATATACATTCAGGACAGCATGGATACGCTAGGCAAAGAGATGATTCTCCCAGGTGGGATGGAGCAGGATGGCATGAGATTTTATCACGCTACTCAGAATGGCATGCAATTTAAAACTTAGGAATTGTTTATTTCTGGAATTTTTTCATTTAGTATTTTCCGACCTCGGTTGACCACAGGTAACTGAAACCGCAGAAAGTGAAACCGTGTATAAGGGGGGACTACTATACAAAGAAGATTATAGCTTTACAATCAAAAATAAAGTCAAGCATAATTATAAGTTGTAGAAATTGACAGTATGATTGTTTTCTGTAAGCATACCACTGTACCATTGTAAAGCATTTCCTTGTGCTTTATAATTGCGTGTGAGCTGAATTTAGCAAAGTAAAATTCAACAGAAATATTCATTCCTTCAGTTGGCTCCCAAACACATTCATACATTTAGAAGATGGGCAAGACATGATGACTGAGCAGTGTTCTCAAAACCAGCTTGGGGTTTAATTGACTTTAAACTCAAATTGGGAAAGAGGTTTTCACTGAGAGTATGGAAGAACTTTTTAATGATTAGACCTGTTAAAAATGAAACAGCCTACCTTCGGGGAGGATATTGAGTTCCCATCACTGGAGAGTTACAAGAAGAGCCAAACCTGGGCCTGCTCGGGGTCTGGTGAAGTTGGACCATATACTTCTAAAGGTCTTTCCAACTCTGAATTTGCCAACTAGACTGTGTCTCCTGCAAAATGATGTGTGAAGCAGTTCTGTTATACAAAATAGTTTGGTTAACTGGTGTTTTTCTTTTCTTGCCACTTTTTTATTTTTACTTTTTATTGAGGTAAACTAGACATACAGAAAAGTAAACATAGCACAAATGTGATGACTTTTCACAACCTGAATCCATGCCGAAATTGAAAAACAACATTACTAGCACCCCAGAAGCTCCACCCTTGTGCTCACATCTAGTCCTTACCTCCCCCTACCCCAAGAGTAACCATTCTCCTGACTTCTAACGGTATGGAAGCTTGGTGCTGAGTTGCCGAGTTTTGTACTTTATGTATATGGACTCATTCTCTTTTGCATCTGCCTTCTTTATGTCAACATTATGTTTTGAAGATTCATTCATATCGTTGCTTGTAGAGCATTCATTTCTTTGCTATATAGTGTTTCATTTTGAGATTATATCGAAATTTACTTATCTTTTCTATCATTGATGGCATTTGGATAGTTTCGAACTTGGGGCTTTTACAAATGATGTTGTTATGAACATTCTAGTACATGTCTTTTTGTGGACATGCTTGCACATTTCTGTTGGGTATATGTAGCTAGGAGCGGATATTGCTTTGTCATAGAATGTGCACACGCTCAACTTTAATAGATACTGCCAAACAGGTTTCCAAAATGTTTGTATTCAGGCCCAATTTTAAGAGGGTCCTACCAATATGAGAAATGTTAGTTTTTCTGAAATCCCAGAAGCCCTTTTTTTTTAAATCTTACTTGGGGTACTTGATAATTTTCTATCTTGTACTATAGTTATTTTATCTCCTTTTCTAGATGATAAACTCCTTGAAGGGATTGTTTTATTCATCTTTATATTTCCCAAAGTACTTTGCATGGAATAGACTAAATTTGATAGTTTTATTTGAATGGATAAGTAATTGAGGAAAAATTATATGTAGTATTAATGTCAGGAATGTTTATAAATTGCAAAAATATAAATAGCATACCCAATAAACTACGGGGATGATCTTAAAGTGCCGAACAGAATTAATGTATTGATATTAGCTCATAGATTTTTCTGAAATCTATTAAAGAATCTTATATGCTACTATGTGGGAGAGTTTAGTATGAAATTGAATTGTGGATTTTTAGCTATTAGACTTAAACCCTGGTGTTATCTCCCACATAGAAGCATGTGAATAGTATGCAACAGTGAACTAAATTTGTTAGCTTTGAATTTGAAGATTAATGAGAGGGTGCTGGTAATGAAGGGTGAGAGGGAAGTTGTGTTTAGAACAGTTATGACAACGTTGTAACTCCAGTTGGGTCACAGCTTTGTCCCTTCCCCCAGATTCCTCCATGACTGGCAAGAAGGACTGATTTTACTGTATCATGGGTAAGGCCAGTAAGAGTTTTGTGAGCCAAATAGAATTTCAGTAGCTTCTTAATTTAGTGTTATTACTTTTAAAACTGCTAAGTTAGGATATTAGGGATTTATGGGTGGTTTCCCCTTCATGCTTTTCTCCACATTCCAAATTTTATTCAATGAGTATGTATTATTTTTAAAAATAATTTATGTTGCAAAAATTGTTAGCTTGACTGTCTCTCTTTTATTTCAGTCTTGGCCTAACTATGAGGATATCTATAAAAAAATGATTGAAATTGCCACATTTTTAGATTTGCCACGTTTTCCAGACATAACTGAAGACTGCTATCTTCATCCAAACATGTTGTGTCTGAAATACTTGATGGAAGTCAATCTCCCTGGTAAGTGCGTGGTGTATATGGTGAGGACACTTTTACCTGCTAGAATTATAATGAGCAAAATGTAGAAGCCTCTCAAATGACAGACTATTAGAGCCACCTGACAGAGTCCATAGTAACATAAAGCTTAATTTCAAAATCCTTTCTTAAAGTACTTCAGGGGCTGGCCCTGTGGCCGAGTGATTGAGTTCATACACTCTGCTTCGGCAGCCCAGGATTTCGCTGGTTTGGGTCCTGGGCCCGGACCTAGTACCGCTCATCAGGCCATGCTGAGGCGGTGTCCCACACAGCACAACCAGAAGGACCTGCAACTAGAATGTACAACTATGTACTGGGGGGCTTTGGGGAGAAGAAGGAAAAATAAATAAATAAAATCTTTAAAATATTTCAAACCATTTAAAATAGTTAAAAAGAAACTGTTCAGAAATAAAGAGTTCTATTTTGATGTGAGGGATGTGCCTGAGAGAATATATTTGGTTTTTACAGTAAGTTTGCCAACTGCGAGTAAAGTAACAAATGTTTCAGTATGTTTTTATGAGCTAGGCGCCCCCTCCCCCGTCTGGAAAACAGCATTTCTTTATTTGCGTGAAGCATGATTATTACATAATGAATTTTAATTTTTTAATTATAAATAATAGTAACATAATGCTATTTCTGGTTCCTAAAACAAGTGGAGATCAAAGGCTGGTAGGATCACAATGAAGTCTTTAAGGCCAGGAAACAGAATGTGAGAGAGCCTCACTACACCTTGCTCACAATGTACCAAGACACAGTAACCCGATGGGGTCTGCCCATGGAATCCAGGCCTGAATTTCCTGCTGAACTAGAATGTGAGGAATTTGGGACTTTTAGTCTTAAGAGAAAATACAAATATGGTGTAACGATACTATTGCTCGAGCAATATCAGAAATGTGATTGAATACATTTTTAGTAGGAAAGGAAAATACATGTTATGAAAAAAGTAATATACAAAACTGTGCAGTATAATTTTAACTGTAAAAATAAATATATACTAACATATATACACAAATGTAAATATGTCTATAATTTAAAAATATTTTTTAAAAAAGGAAAAAAACACTTCAAATGTGTGTGTCTCCTGTTGAGATCACAAAAGTCACTAGCTATTTGATTAATAATGATTCCAGAATTTGGAAAGTCTGATTTCTGCATTTTAACATGTTGCATAGATCAGAATTACTCTTTCGGATTTTGTTTTTTTGATTTACTTCTTTTTTTCCTAACTGAGGTATAATTGACATATAACATTATATTAGGTTCATGTATACAACGTAATTGTATACATTGCAAAATGATCACCACAATAAGTCTAGTTAATGTCCGTCACCATACATAGTTACAAAAATTTGGTTTACATCTTTGATGGTTCTTTCAAAACAGGGAAGGTTGCTGTGTTCTCTCATGTACTCCAAAATCTTGAACTTATAAAGGGAATACTAGATTATGGCAGGAATACCAGGAATTACCAAAATATAGCTGACACGGGCTGGTTTATGGCAAATGTCTAGCTCATGTGGTTGCCATTCAGCAGTGAGAGGGTAGTAGTATTTTCTGGCCAGTGTGTGTAGTTTGATCGTATTTCTCACCTAACTCTTCCTGAGAATAACAGGTAGAATTAAGTCCATTATAATATGCAGAGAGACATCATCTGCTATTTATTAAGTGCCCTTTTTCTCCCAAGGCCCAGTACATAGTCGTACGTCCTAGCAGTAAGTCATTCCAGTTCTTCTGTGTGGGACCCCACCACAGCGTGGCTTGATGAGTGGTGCATAGGTCTGTACCCAGGGTCTGAACTGGCGAACCCTGGGCCGCCCAAGTGGAATGCATGAACTTAACCACTCGGCCAGAGGGCTGGCCCATTAGAACCAGGATACAGAAATTTCACTTTACACAGAGTGTTCAATAGAAATAATTTGAAATATAGAAAAAAATGTATACATAAATGTTATCAACCTTCTTATTTATAATACTGAAAAATCAAAAACAACTTAAATATCCAGCAGAAAGGTAGTAGTTAAGTAAACAGTGGTACGTATATTCAGTGGAAGATTATGCATTGTGCAGCTTTTTTTTTTTTTTTTTGGGGTGAGGAAGATTGGCCTTGAGCTAACATCTGCTGCCAATCCTCCCCTTTTTGCTTGAGGGAGATTGTCTTTGAGCTAACACCCATGCCAGTCTTCCTCTGTTTTGTATGTGGGACACCACCACAGCATGGTTTGATGAGTGGTGTGTAGGTCCATGCCTGGGATCCAAACTGTTGGACCCCAGGCTGCCAAAGCAGAGCACACGAACTTAACCACTATGCCACCAGGCCAGCCCCATATGCAGCTTTTAAAATCATGTTTGTGAAGAGTTCATAAAAATATGGAAGATATTTGTGTTATAGTGAAAAGTGAAATAAGCCAAATTGCAAAATTAGATATAACCATAACCATAGCTACATAAAATGAAAATATTTGTGAAAATATTGGAAGTAAATATACCAAAATATTAAAGTGCTATTTATAAGTTATGATAATGCATTTTTTCCTTTCTTCTACCTTTATGTATAATAAATGTCCTATATTGAGTTTATATTACTTAAGAGTGGGAGGAAAACAATAAACAAAATAGAGCTACAAATTGAGATATGAAAGTCTCTGCACCTTAGGACTTAGCTTGTAAAATGTGACATTGATTTGCAAACTACCCATAAGATTATAAGAAGACCTGGGGCCGGCCTGGTGGCACAGCAGTTAAGTGCACACATTCCGCTTCGGTGGCCCAGGGTTCGCCAGTTTGGATCCTGGGTGTGGACATGGCACCACTTGGCACACCATGCTGTGGTAGGCGTCCCACATGTAAAGTAGAAGAAGATGGGCACAGATGTTAGCTCAGGGCCAGTCTTACTCGGCAAAAAGAGCAGTTAGCTCAGGGCTAATCTTCCTCAAAAATAAAAAATATATATATATATAAAATAAAATAAAAAAAGACCTGTAGGATGTCACCATTTTTTAAACTTACAAATTTTGCCTTCTACAGTGCCATCAGTTCTGTTAATCAAAAAGAGGAGACCTGTGTATTTGGCACTTTCACAAAGAGAGGTTTTAGGGTTTTCAGAAAGCTAAAAGTGGTTTTAAGCATGCTGGGACGACAAATGTCCCTCCTCTGTGGCTTTCCGTGTGACCGTGTAGTCTCTGGAACGAGGCAGAAGGGTTTCAGCAAGCGTGTCACACACACCCTTCTGAGTAAGCACTGCCTCTTTGATGGCTTTGAACGAGCTCCAGACGCTTTTTCTGGTATCGTTCCTCATCCTGGGACTGCCAAGTCTGCTAGAGAAGATTTCTGGCAGCTTTCACAGTCATGTTTAAAATTTTTGGATAACTTTAGCACTTCCAAAGTGCCTCCATATACATTCCCTCATTTGTGAAGGTGGAAAGGGAGGGGAAGTGGGTGTTTTCATTTACAGCTGAGACTCGATGGGGCTCAGTGACACCTGGCTGGTAGATGGCAGACTACATACTTACAACCCAGTCTTTCCATTCCACAGCTAGTGTTCTTTCCATGTTATGCTCTGGTTCAGGATCCTGCACTCCTTAGTTTTTCTCCACTGTCCTTTCTTCCTTTCTCATAATTTCTTCCATTTGCTTTTTTATTACTTTGTACTTTTGGTATAAGAGAAGCAGTTTAAGATACTAATTTTAAAAGAAATAGGGGAAACATTTTTCAAGAACTGTCCTTTATAGTAGTAGTATGGTTTTGATTTTTAAATTATCTGAGAAGAAACTAGAGCCTCTATAACCAAATATAATATACAAAATTTTAGCGAATGTATTTTAAAATTAATTTTTTCCTGTGTTTTAAGTGTATGTGTGTGAAGGCAAGAATCCTACCTGTTACCCATTTTTCTGGTTTCCTCCATTGTAGCAGAATGTCTTGCACATAGTAGGCATTCAGTAAATGCTTGTTGAATTAAACTTAATTTTGTATCTTATGATCTTTTTGTACCTGAATGAAGCCCATGAGTAAATTCAGATGGAATCTGTAAGTTAAAATTATCTTAACAATTGTAAGTCCAAATTCTGTATCACACAGATACCACCTACCTCTCTCCATTCAACACCAGACTGAACTGTTTGCCTGTCCTCAAAGCATCACCTCATCTTTGTCACGGTCCTGATCATATTGCATTCTGATTATTTACAGTTATTAAATAATAAGCTCCTTGAGGAAGAGGGCTATGTATTTATCTTCAGTACCCAGGACATAGTTGCTCAATAAATATTTTTTTGAAAGAATGAGTAAAAGCCAAGTGAAAACTAGCTAAATTATTAGAACCTAGTAGACAAATAAAAATATTTTGATGCCATACTTTGAATTATCATTGTTATGTGTTTCTATATCTGTGTGAACAAAGCATTTTTTAATCAGTGGAGTTTCTTTACTTAAACATTTCAAGAAAGAAATTGGTTTTATATTTTACTCATTCTTCACCGAAAACATATAGGTAACACCAATTATGTATAAGTTGCTGCAGTTAGGAAGACAAATAGATCAAGACTGAGTCGTCCCTCAAGTTGAGAGAGACAAAGAAGTGCACCCTTAACAGTACGCAGTCGGGTCAACGCTGGAAGAGCCGCTCACGCGTTCAGAATAGGCTGACCATAGAGGCAGAGGTGTCTTACAGGTGTTCTTAGAAGCAGTGATTGGTGGGACTGAGTTCTGTAAGATGAGTAAGAATCCGCCCAGCAAAGCCTGAGGTGAGAAATGGGGAAAAGAAATGGGCTTTCTAGGCAAAGGGGCAAAAATAGTTGAGTAAAGCATCTAGAGGCCAGTGAGAATCTGGCTTGTTTGGGCAACTGTGGCGATCTATTTGGGCTGGGAGCTAAAAGTTTTAATGGGTTAGTGAGAGCAGGGGAATGAGATGATTAGATTAAGCAGCTTCAGACCAGAGGAAGGAAGACCAGTTATGAGGGTGAACTAAGGAGCAACAGTGGGGAGGGAGAACAGTGGATGGATTTGAGAGCAGTCAGCATAATAGCTCACACTGATTAAGTGCCCACGGTATGCCGGGCGCTGATCTCGGTGCTTTAGGCATATTAGTTCATTTAATCCTCACAATAACTATGAGGTAGGTACTATTGTTATTCCTGTTTTATACAGATGAAAAAACTGAGGCACAGAGAAGTCATGTAACTTGTCCAAGGTCACAGAGCTAGTGAGTGATGGAGCAGGATTGCCAGCCAGGCAGTTTGGTTCCCTAGTCTGCTCTTAACCACTGTATTGTATGCGACTTTGGGTGTAGAGTCAGCAGGCACGGGGACTGAGTGCATGTAGGAGGCTCAGTTCAAATCAGCACAGTTTATTATGCTCTTACAGGTAGTAGCCATTCTACAGGAAATTAATGAAAATAGAATGTGGCACATGGTAGGTACTTAGATTAATGAGTAAAGACATTTGTTTAGTGATTTAAAGTTTTCAAAGTATGTTCACTTGTACTATCTTATTTAATCTCAGTTTATCCTCACCATAACGCATTTGACAAGCGAAGAACCTGAGGTTAAGTGACTGTAATCCAGAATCACAAAGCTAATGATTGGAAAGCCTGAATATAGTCCCTAGGGTTTCTGGTTCCAGGTCCTACCTTATTCAGCCTCGACTAGTAGATACAGTCTCTGCTGAGCATATAATCTCTTTGGAAAAGCAGTACATCTAGTTAAGCACACATTGAAGCTTCCAGCGTGCTAGCCAGGGTGCCAGCCAGTGAGTGAGTGCACATTCCTGGAGAAGCTCTTGGTCTTATGGGGAGTGAGTTTCAGGTAAGCACAAATTACCGCAGGAACAAGACGAGAGACAGGTATGAACCAATAGGAAACTGTTCCATGGCTGTGTGTTAGGTGCCAAGATGTGTCCTATACATAGTTGTGGTTTTAGGAGTTCAAAGTAGGAAAAGACATGCCTTGCCAAGATCCTACCGTTAGTTTCTCTATATGAGTATCATCCTTTGATTTATTTTATTCACAAAATGTGTGTCTCTGAGTTCTAGCTTGGTACTGTGGTTTAAGAGGAAGCTTATCTTATGGATATATACTTTAGTATGGTCTGATTAGCAAAGAATTTAATTCACATTTTACTCTTTTGTTCTTCAACAGACGAAATGCACAATTTAACCTGCCAAGTGGTAAAAATGACTGGAATAGGAGAAGTGGATTTTCTGACCTTTGATCCAATAGCTAAAATGGCAAAAACTGCTAAATATGATGTACAAGCTGTAGCTGTCATTGTAGTAGTATTGAAGCTGCTGTTTTTATTGGATGACAATTTAGAATGGTAAGTGTATGTCAGTTTTATGAGGAAAAAATTGTTTTGTTTTAACCTATTCAGAGTAAAGGAATCTTGTTATCTCAGTAGAAAAGAGAGACACTCAGTTGTTACAGGACATTGACTAGTAGTGACAGTTAGTTCTTACATAATATTTTGACTCAGCTAGTTGTCAGAGATTTCATTCTACCTTAGAAAGTTGTTTGTGTCATGTTTTATTCCTCTTTTTTAGGTAGATACGTGTGTTTCTCATTGCTCCACTGATTCCTAAGTTTTAAATCATCAGACACAAATCCTAAAGAATTATTTAGCACTTTGTCTGTATGCCTTTAGGCTCCTGGCACTATATGTCTCTCAAAGATTATTTTGGAAAGTAAAGGAATCTTACAGTGTTACCCCTCCCAAATGCCAAGAAAGAGTGGCGGTATTTATAGTGTCTTCTTCCCTGTTTCAGTGATTGCTTCTCCATTAAAATTTAGCATCAATTTCAAGTACTGTTGTATACATTTCTTTCAGAAGAATTCAAAATTTGTCTTCAAATAAGTGATTTCTAAATAAATTGACTTGTTTATTGGTATCCCCAGGTCTTTGTCTAATATTGCTGAGAAATATAATGAAAAGAACAAAGAAGGTACTTAATTTTTTTGTCAATCAAATTCAAAGTGATTGTAAATAAGGATTAAAAGATACAATAAAGTAGGAAAGAAACTTTGAAAAATATACGCATACAGCTACACATATGTATACACTTATAGATACGTATGTATACAAATTGTACCTTATACTAGGGTTATATTTTCATGTAGTTATCCAATTATATCTCTAGGCTATGAAAAAACTTAAGTGACTTTCTACTATGTGTAAAGACCAGCCTGCTTTTTTATTCCCAGCTTCTACTCACTCGCCAGACCAGACATGAACTTCCTGGCACTTTGTGACCGTACCCTCTATTCTAGCGCCTTCAGTCCTGCCTCACACTGGTCCTTCTACCTGAAATGCTCGTTCCTTGTTACCCCCCAGCTCCGTCAATCCGTGGCAAATCTGTCTTCATTCTTCAAGATGCAACATGAATACCCTCTTCTCCCTTCTCTTCACACCCACTCCGCACCTCACCTCTTCCCAAATCAGAACTAATCACTCCTGCCACAACCACTCCTGTCCAAACTTCTATAAGGTGGTTAGGACATTGAATTATAACTAGTGGACCGAGTATGTCCATCCTTGTTAGGTTGTGAATATTTGTAAAGTGCTTAGAAGAATATTTGATGTGTAGTAAGTGTTACATTAATGATGGACAGACAGACAGGTAGATTGTGAGCTTCTAGGGGGAGGGGCCATATCTTTCTTACTTTTTTTTTTTTTTAATGTATCTTTAGTATCTAACATAGTGATTGGCCTGAGAGCAACTCAGTAAAGTTTGGTAAATACATGAATTCTTAAATTCAATTCCGTTTTCCTGATATTCTCACCAGGATTTATGTTCACTGTTGGGGGGGTTGTAATTTCAGCTTTATTGAGGTATAATTGACATACAATTGTAAGATATTTAAAGCATACATTGTGGTGCTTTGATATGCGTGTACATTGTGAAAGGGTACCCCCCCATCTAGGTAATTAACACATCCATCACATTACATGTTTATGTTTTTTTTTTTTGATGAGAACATTTAAGTTCAACTCTCTTTAGCAAATTTCGTTTATACGATACAGTGTTGTCAGCTCTAGTCCCCATGTGTCACATTAGACCCTCAGACGCTGTTCATCTTATAGCTGCAAGTCTGCGCCTTATACCAACCTCCCCTATTTCCCCCTCCCCCAGCCCCTGGCAACCACTTTTCTACTCTGTTTTTATGAGTTTGACTTTTTTAAAGGTTCCATTTATATGTTTATTGGTTTTAGGAGCTTGGGTTTAATGGTAACAGCCAGTGTGTGTTCTTTCCAGAGTATGTGCAAAAACCCTTCTTTCTGCACATTGTTTCAGGTCGGCTTCCGCACAGACTGAAAGGTTGAACAAGATGTCTTCTAGTACCCCTTCTCATGCTAAAGGCTCACCATAGACTTTGTAGACATTTAGGGTAAACAGGGTGCTTTGACATGTCTTCCCTGTGATCCTCAAAATAAATCTGTGCTGTCCGCGGGGCAGGGATTTGTCCCCATTCTCTCTGCTCCCCTGCTGTGCACTGTCCCTGCCCCCCACATCACTGATGAGGGGCTTGTGGTTTAGAGAAGTTGTGACTTACTTAAGGTCAAGGAACCTCGAGTTCTATAAATCTTTAGTTTTCCTCTGTCCTTACAGCTCTGTTGGTATTTGCCTCTGCTCTTTGGCTGTATGGCCTACAAGGCCATATTGGGTTAAGTGATAATTATGTCAGCCAGTTGAAAAGATTTTTAACTAGACATCTTGAAGGAGAATATGTTCATTAAAGAACATATAAAATCAGGCTTTCACTCAGCCATCTTCCTCCTGTCAGCCTTCCTTCTAACTCCCTCTCTCTGTAATCCTGTTTTCTGCTTTACCTTTCATTTCATTTTTTTCCTCCCTACTCTTCCTGTCCTCCCATATGGATTGAATAAAGGGGTGAGGAGTGAAGTTTTGTACTTGACTGCATTCAGTTCTATTGTCTCTCTAACGTCGACATCTTGAACATACATTCACACCAGCTGTCCACTGCTGTCCACTTTCTTATCTCCAGATTCTTTGGATTTGGGTTAGGATTAGGAGGAACAAGAAAAGGAGCTGATGAAACTGGAAGTCTGGATTCAGCTGCTATAGTGCCATTTCACATATTTATCTATCATTTGTACCTTAAATCATGAATTCTGACTTACTGGAGTACCACCATATGCCAGGCACTGTGCTGGGTGTTGAGTTGGGAGGAAGAGGACTGATTGTATAGTGACAAACAAAATATGTCTTCTGTTCTCAAGGAGGTAATAGTCAAATCTGGGAGAAGCAGACATATAAAAAGCCAGCTTCAGTATAATCTGGTTAGGGCCACGATATAGGTAGGAACTCAGAGGAGAAGTCGTATTGGAGTACGGAGACAGTGACTCCCTCTATAATTCCAGGGGCTATTGTACAAATGTTAATTATGTCAGTGGGTGAAGACTCAAGTGAACAATGTATACTATTGTAATGTGACGTATTTGGTTAATAATCATGGATTTTGTTTCTTTCAGATAAGCCATGGTTTGATTTCAGAAAATGGTACCAAGTTATGAAGAAATCTCTTGATGAGAAAAAACAAAAATGGGAGGAAACCAGGGCAAAGTATGTTCTCTCTTCTAGTCTTAGATTCATCTACTTTATTTTCAAGTCTGTTACTCTACATTTGAAAGCTGAAGTTTCATCAGTATAGACTCATTGGCATTATGACATTTTTCGTAGAAATATTAGCCCCTATATTCTAGTTAACTTTTTTATTTTTTACATTACTATTAACTAAACTCCAGATTTTGTTTGGATTTCACTAGTGTTTCCATTAATATCCTCTTTCTGTTCCAAGATCCCACCCCAGGTACCACAGCGTTCTTAGTAATTAGCTTGTTGTAATTTGCGTGAGTCTCACCTGCATTTCTGATACCTCTCCCTCTTCTCCTTTTTCAACGTTGGTCATCTCCCATCTGTGCTTGCCAGTATTACAAAGATTACAAATGTCAGCCTGTCACATTTGTAACTGGAATGTTCCCTCCAAATAAAGATGCCTATAAAAGTCAAAACAAAGGAAAGCAGAAAGAGTAGATTTAATTCAGTCTCTCTCACTATTTGACTCTGAACTCTCATTCCGATGTAGGTCTGTTGTGGTAGAGTGGAAAGAGCATAGCTTCAGAGACACACAGCGCTGGGTGTGAATCCTGAATGCGGTACAGACTAGCTATGTGACTAGGCAAGCTGCTTAACCTCTTAGCCTCAATGCACTGAAATTTAGTTTGCTTATAAATTTTCAGTGACGTTATATCTTATATAATATAGAGTAGATTTCTATCAATCACTGATTTGAACAGTTTTATATCCTTAGAACTTTGAGTCTCTGAGACTTTGAAGAAAAAAGTAACATCTTTGTATTTTGCATAAATTTACAGTAACACTCGTTTGAGCAAGTAATTTTGTATCCTTTGAAAAAAGCAAGGTTCCTCAAATTAGTTAAAATGATAATTCATTCAATTCTAGTTTCCTTATCAATAAAATAGGGATAATAATGCCTGCTTTATACTCTTAAGAACTAAATTTCAGGGGCTGGCCCCGTGGCTGAGTGGTTAAGTTCGCGCGCTCCGCTGCAGGCGGCCCAGTGTTTCGTCGGTTCGAATCCTGGGCGCGGACATGGCACTGCTTGTCAGACCACGCTGAGGCAGCGTCCCACATGCCACAACTAGAGGAACCCACAACGAAGAATACACAACTATGTACCAGGGGGCTTTGGGGAGAAAAAGGAAAAAATAAAATCTTTAAAAAAAAAAAAAAAGAACTAAATTTCAATTTTCACAGAGAACTAGACTATTTTTTCTCTAAATATAAGGGAACTTTTAAATAGAGAAACAGCAGACTTACAGGGATGAATAAAGCCACTGTGGGGAAGAGGATCCTTGCCAAAAAGGAGAGAAGAGTAACTGTTTGTCACTCTTCATGCCGATACACATGATGAAGGAGAAGTGGGAGGGGAACTTCTGACAGCTCATGGACACCCAGGAAATGAGTCCTTCCTCTTCCTTGTCCCAGAAGGAATATCTCTGTAGTCATTTGGTCTCAGTGGGTACAAGAGTGGCAGCAAGAAGAGAAGTTTGTTCTGTTGTCTTAGGTTATCTTGGAGAATCAGCTGTTGGGCCTTCCTCTTTATGGTGCCAGCTAGGGTTGTCCTGACTGATGCTGAGAGGCTAGGTCTTCAGGGGCCATGCCACTCAGGTGTCTCAGTGGTGACTAGGCATTCATTAGCTCACACCAGGCACCAATTTACACTTCAAGCATAGCTATTAGAGCCAAAATTCCTATTGCAGTGTTATAATCAATTGCACATCTAAGACTTACTGACTTTTAGCTACTTTAAGAAAAAATTTACTGATCAAAGAAAGTATGTCTAGTTTCAAAATGGCCTTTTCCCAGGAGACACCAGGTCCCAGGGAGGAGATTGTCCTGGGGCTCCACGACCAAGATGCTACTTCATAAAGTATATGCTTTGTGCTAAGAGAGATAACATATGTAAAGTAGTTCAAGAGACACTGTGGAGAGAATGAGAAGCCATAGGCTAGGAGAAAGTATGTGTAAATCACGTCTGATAAAAGATTTGTATCTAAAATATATAAAGAGTTCCCATACAATAAAAAAAACAAGCAGACAACCCAGTGTTTTAAAAGGCCAAAGAGTTGAACAGATACTTCACGAAAGAAGTTGTGTAGATGGCACATGAAATGATGCTCAATATCATTAGTTACTAGGGAATTGCAAATTAAAACCACAATGAGGTGGCATTACATACCAATCAGAATGACTAAAAACAAACAAAATACTGACCATGCCAAATGTGGGGATGCAAAATGGTACAGCTGTTTTGGAAAGTTTGGCAATTTCTCCTAAAGTTAACATACATTTATTTTACTACCCCATAGTTTTCACTCCTAGTTTTTTGTTTTGTTTTTTGTGGGATTTTTTGGTGAGGAAGATTGGCCCTCAGCTAACATCTGTTGCCAATCTTCCTCTTTTTGCTTGAGGAAGATTGTTGCTGAGCTGACATCTGTGCCCATCTTCCTGTATTTTGTATGCGGGACACCACCACAGCATGGCTTGATGACTGGTACATAGGTCCCTGCCCCAGATTCCAGCTGGTGAGCCCAGGCCACAAAGTGGAGCACACGAACTTAACCACTATGCCTCCAAGCCGGCCCCCGACTCCTAGATATTTACTCAAGTGAAATGAAAACTTAAGTTCACACAAAAATCTATATATGAATGTTTATAGTGGCTTCATTCACAATGACCAAAAACTGGCAACAACCCAGATGCCCTTCAGCTGGCGAATGGATAAACAAACTAGCATGTCTGTACAACGGAATACTATTTGGCAATAAAAAGGAACAAACTTCTGATAGATCCAACAATATGAATGAATCTTAAATGCATTATGCTAAATGAAAGACTCAAAAGGTTATGTGAGGTATGATTCCATTTATATGACATTCTGGAAGAGGCTAAACTCTAGGGACAGTAAAACAGATCAGTGGTTGCCTGAAATCAAAGGACTGGAGATTGGAGAGGGGTTGACTATCAAGAGGCACGGGAGATTTTTGGAGTGAGGGAGCTGTTCTGCATATTAATCCTGGTGGTGACTACAGAACTACGTGTTTGTCAAAGCTAGCAGCACTGTACACTGAACGGGGAATTTTACTGTATGTAAATTGTACCTTAATTTTTAGCAGTGGAGAAACAGATCATATGGGAATACTGGAGGGAAGCATCCAGCACTCTGTGGTGTCCTGTAGAAAACGTTAGGACTTGTGGGGAATCTTTGTTTTTGTAGCTTTTGTGGTTGTGGAAAGACGTAGGCAAAGTAAAGTGAACGTTTGAAGGAGTATCTAGACAGTGTTGTTCTTTTAGATTACCTTCCCCATTTTCTGGGCGTATGACCAGGAAATAAAATACCTCCTTGCTGGTAGCATCATTGACACGTATATAGGCATTTATTGTAAATACATAAGATGAGGTCTAGATCCAGAATCTATCTAGATTAGGTATTCATGAGGAATTTTTAACAGTGAGTTTATCCAGAGATTGGGACTAGACTGTTTAGGGAATTTCTTTATTATTTGAGGGTTTTTTTTTACGTTGAGTATGTTGTTACTTTTATTATTTAAGAAAATAAATGACAAAAAAGATATTTGAAAGAATCACAAACTCATTTACCATACGGGTAAATGACAAGCTCTCTGATATATTTTTTTTTTTCTTTTTTAAAGATTGGCACCTGGGCTAACAACTGTTGCTAGTCTTTTTTTTTTTTTTTTTTTAAGGATTGGCACCTGGGCTAACAACTGATGCCAATCTTTTTTTTTTTTTTCTGCTTTATCTCCCCAAACCTCCCCTGCATACAGTTGTATATCTTAGTTGCAGGTCCTTCTAGTTATGGGATGTGGGACGCCACCTTAACATAGCCTGATGAGCAGTGCCATGTCCGCGCCCAGAATCCAAACCCTGGGCCGCCGCAGCGGAGTGCGCGAACTTAACCACTCAGCCACGGAGCCGGCTCCTCTCTGATATATTTTAAACGTGGCGTGGCTCACAAAAATTTAGTTTGCACATAATTTTCAGGAAGACCATCACCTTCAGGAAGACCATTAACATTGATTACATCTCTGCTGCTCCCTAGTGATTAGAGAAGTTTCATTTCTCTTCTTAACATTTTAAATCACTATGAGAATTTAAAGTAAAAAGTTAACATCTTTGTTTTATATAAAGTCAAGATTTTGCTGATTTGATCGTCTTTTTGAAATCCTTGAGAAATATCTCAATTCTTAATTGGTTAAAATGAACATTGGTTAAAATGTTTACTTTCTATAGGCATTTTCTTTCCCGGCACTAAAAACGAATGGTGAAAAATTACCCATTATAGAATACTATAAATTCCAAAATATTAAAATATTTGAATTTCTGACTTTCTGTTTCTTACCAGCTTTTTGGTAGAAAGTCCACAGATATTTCTTGAGTGTCAACTAGCCAGGTACTTTGTCAAGCACTGGATAATAATTACTTCTAACAATTGTATAGGATTTAAAGAATCCTTACATGCATTATCTTAATTATTCCTCTGACAGCCCTGTGAAAATAGAAGGCAGGTTTAGAGATGTTAAATTCATTTGTTTGTTCATTTATTCATCAATTCATTCTTCAACAAATATTTAAATGAGTCCTTACCATGTGCCACTCACTGCCAACACTAGGGACGTGAAGAGTGAGACGGTCTCTGCCTTTGAGAACCTCCAAAATGTGTCACATATGACTCACGCAAGGTCATACCATTAGGAAGTGGCAGAACCGGGTCCTCTGATTCAGTCCTCTTCCCCTTGCCACACTGCTTCTCACAATAAGAACATGGCCTGAGATCAAAAAGAAGGTAGTACTTATTTTTACTATAAATTATGAAAATCCTCCACATTAGGAAACTTAGAGTTAATGAATGAGACTGAAAATGAACATTAAGTGTTATCTTTGTTCCAGGGTAGCAGTGTCTGCTTGGCAAAGTTAGCAATGGCCACTAGAACCAGAAATAGAACATGTCACTTCGCTTGGTCCTGAGTCTAGGGCTGGTCACCCCCAATCTGGAGGAACCCCACATGACTCTTGGTCTCTGCCCTGGAAGGCACCCAGAGGGCCGGGTCAATGTGGGGTCTCCATTTACAGTGGAGCCTCCCTGGCTGGCCTTCCCTGGGTGAGGAAAGGGTAAGTCAGCGCAGGGACTATTAGCACTGTGTCATGCGGGATTCCAGACCTTTCCTCATTCCCACCAGGATAGGATTGACCTCCAGGCATTAAGTGCCAGTCTTCTACAGTCTTCACTTTGTACGAGTTATCAGAAGCAGAAGTACCGCTAACTTAATCCTCAGCAAAAGGGCAGCTGGGCAAAGGCAAGGAGGAGCAAGGTGCCTGGGGGCGTCGCTGTGTAAGCATGGACGGCATGGAAGTTTTATGGTGAGGGAAACCACTTCCACATTTTCTGCATAATTAGTAGCTTCTTCAGGATCTTCTGGCATCCGGGAGGCTTTGGAAGGAGCACGTCATTCTGTTGGCTTCTTCTCTCCTTCGGTACTACTTGCTTACTTCTAGGACATGAGCTTTATAGACAGGTGTCAATAGGTCATGCTAAGCCAGAGCTTTTACACTGATATCAGGAATTTCAGATGTTGCTTCAGAGAAACTGCTCTGAAATGTGTTTAGGTCTGTTTCTTATCCATCCTGCTCCAACTGTTTTTCTACCTTGGATAGGTACCTGTGGAAAAGTGAAAAGCCACTCTACCACTCGTCTATCGACAAATCAGTGGTATGTAAAAGAAGAGGTGAGTTACGTCTGCTCTTGTTAATGGCGCAGGTGGCAACACAGTTGTGGAAAAGCTAAATATCTTGACTTGAAAAGTGAATGCCTAAGTAATTTTTTTAGTTCTTTAACAAACGTTCCAATGCACATCCCAAGAATCATCATCCTTGGCAAGAAACCTCCAGAAGAATCTATTTATTGCAGGAACATGCCATCATACCAAACAGAACTTACCTTCCCACCAGAATCTAAAATCTTATATTTCTATGGCTTTCAGAACTCTTTGTTTGGAGAATTACCCTCAGGTTGTCTTATTCGTTCTTCTTTTTTTTTTTAATTGTGGTAAAATATATATAATATAAAATTTACCATTTTAACCTTTTTTAAGTAGTCCCCTGGCTCCCCTCGTCCAATTTCAATTTCCTCTAATGGTATCCTCGTATTACCATGGTACATTTGTCAAAACTGAGAAACCAACATTGGTACATTACTATCAAGTAAACTGCAGACTTTATTTAGCATTAGTTTTTAGTTTATTCCTTTCATTTTTTCTTCTATTTCCAGAAATGGTGGTGAATCTACAAAAACAGTTTAGCACACTGGTTGATTCAACACCAACTATTGGAAAAAAAAGCCCTTCAAGTTTTCAGTTCAACTGGACTGAAGAAGACCCTGATAGAACTTGTTTCCATGGACACAGCCTCCAGGGAGTCCTGACGAAGAAAGGCCAGTCACTGACTACCAAGAATTCACTGTATTGGCTCAGTACACAGAAATTCTGTAGAAGGTATGTGATGCTTTTAGAAATCAAACAATAACAAAACATGATGAAATCTCTAGTTTGGCCTGAAGTAGTATTCTTTTCTAATTAAAAAAAGTCACATATAATTTAGAGGAGTTGGCTACAATAATGGCTAGATAGGTTATTTGTTGGAATTAGACGATGGTGAGCTTATAATCAAGAAAATTGAAGTTATACATTGAGTTTTGTGTAAGAGTTTTAGGGATGGAGGTGTTAACTAATCTTATTGTGATAATCATTTTACAATATATACATGTATCAAATCATCACATTGTACACCTCAAACTTACATAAATTATATGTCAATAATAAAGCTGGGAAAAAAGTGTTAGATTATAAAGCCTTTTCTCATTGTGACTTTATATTTTTATACTAATCCCATTTCCATATTGACATAGAAATTGTCTATAAGGCAATTTCCCATGCTAGTTAAGAAGACATGTTAATGAATCTGGCTGTTCATATCCCAGCTCTCCTGCTTGCTCATTGTGGGCAAGTTATTTACCATTTACACATCTCTGTTGTCCCGATTATAAAAAGAGGGTATAATACTCTTTCTCCTCTTCTCAGAACCTCCAGTGGCTCCCATCTTATTGAGAGTAAAGTCAGAAGACTCTGTGGAGCCCATGAGCCCCTGCTGTTGTCTGCCCTCCCCTGACACCTCCCTTCTGTGCTCACTGCCGCTGTTTACACCAGCTTTCTGGCTGTTCCTTGAACCATTCCTTGCTAAGCATACTCCCCGTGGCAGGCCTCTGTGTGTGTTGTGCCTTCTGCATCCAGATGAGCTCACTTCTTTCAGGTTTTTGCTCAAATTTAACTTCCTTGGAGAGACCTTTCTTAACCATCCTGTCTAAAACAGCACCAACCCTCCCCCACACACCCCTCATCACTTGTTTTTCTTAGCTGTATTTTCTAATATTTCCACAATAAAAATAGACAACTTGTAATAATTGTAAAAGCTAAAAAAAATTATGCTGAATGTGCTCTGTTTAGGATAACATAATATATAACTCAGTTTTTAAAGATTTCTATCCAACATGGTTAAAATGAAATGTTTTGATGCTTGAGAGCAGACCTTCAGCTATACAGCTGAGTTTGTCATGCAGAAGGACTCTTGCCTGGTTTGTTTCCTGATGGCTTTTGTCACTATTGAATATATTATATGTTATATATTTGTTTTGCTTATTTGTTTGCCTCCCCACACTAGAATGTAGGTCCTTGAGTGCAGGGACTCTGTCGTATTTAATGAAAAATCCCAGAGGCCGGAACAGTGCCTCTCACATTGGTGCTCACCAAGTGTTTGTTGAATGAATGTATGGAAAATAGAAGCTACCCCATAGGCTTCTTATGAGAATTAAATGAGATATTTGGTCTCTGTCACATAGTAAATTCTCAATAAATAATTATGATCATTATTATTTTAAACAAAACTTTCTATTAAAGAGTTTCACTTCCTGAGTTGAGTATCAATCAAAGACAAGTAAAATGTAGAGAATACAGTCAGAGATAATAAAATGAAGTTATCTGTATTATAATTTACTGCTCAAAAAAGTTTAGCAGAGTCTAGAATGATTAAGGAGTGCCACATCGTAACAGCAGCAACAGTGAAAGGCCAGAATCCCAACCCTGGGGTCTGAGGTGATACATTCCTTTGCAGTGATCGGTGCACTGGCTTTTTCAGGTTTTAAGATTTCATCAGGGGCCGAGTGGTTAAGTTTGCGAACTCCGCTTCGGCGGCCCAGGGTTTCGCCGGTTCGGATCCTGGGTGCGGACATGGCACTGCTAGTCAGGCCACACTGAGGTGGCATCCCACGTGCCACAACTAGAAGGACCTACAACTAAAAATACACAACTGTGTACTGCGGGGCTTTGGGGAGAAAAAGGAAAAGTAAAATCTTTAAAAAAAAATAAAAAGATTTCATCAAGAGGAAGAGAAAAGGTTGAGTCCTGGCCAGTGAGGAGCCCACATGCATGAGACCAGTTAGGAAGTGCTGGGCCCAGGCTCTTCTGCCTCATCTGCAGCAGAATCGGTCCTGAGGGTGTTAGGGGGGCGCTGACACATTTATGCTTTGCATAGGCACAGTTAGTGGATTTTGGTGGTTGTTCACAGATTTAATTCTGTGATTTAATATAAGGCACTTGGTATAAACAGGCTGTGGTAGCGTCAGAGATGAAACAGCTGAGATTTTTTTCTCTGCATGAACTATAAGGCCAAAAACTATAACATATAGATGAAACGTCAGTGGTACCATGACTTTATGCACCAAAATGATCTGTCAGCCTTGCCTATTTAGACCATAGCCTAGAAGCAAGAGTAAGCAAAAAAAGGCTTCAGTCATCCAATAAAAATGTCACAAAGTCTGCCACTGAAGCTTATGCACTTTTCTCAGAAAGCCCCTTAGCCCCTCACTCAGAGTCTGCTTCCTCTGCCTTCAGGTGTGTTTCTTTCAGGCTGAGTTGTCTGATTTTCAAATTCCTAATCATCAAAAGAAACTAAGTAGGAGGGAGACCGAGAGGTACTCTGCTGATAGGCATCTTGACAGCAAACCTAAATGACATCCTTTTGAAGACAACAGAGGAGCCAGCATAAGAATCAGAGGCAGACGGAAAACTCACATTGCAGCGTCTCGAGTTCATTCGTGACACACTGTCAGTAGCTCCACATGACTTAGTAAGCCTGACTGCGTCTCAGCTTTAACATAGAGCATGTCCCACAATGCTATGTGCATTCTCTTTGGGTTTGTTTTTCTTAGCTGTATTTTCTAATATTTCCACAATAAAAATAGACAACTTGTAATAATTGTAAAAGCTAAAAAAAATTATGCTGAATGTGCTCTGTTTAGGATAACATAATATATAACTCAGTTTTTAAAGATTTCTATCCAACATGGTTAAAATGAAATGTTTTGATGCTTGAGAGCAGACCTTCAGCTATACAGCTGAGTTTGTCATGCAGAAGGACTCATTTCTGAGGGGTCAAAGGGACAAGCGTTTTACCGTAAAATAATCACGAGAACACTCAGGCCTCCAGAACTAAGCAGAGAAAGGCAACGAGAGCGCTTCAGCTGTGGGCGGTTGTTCATCCTTCCGAGGCAGAGCTAACAGTCATAACGAATTTAAATGCCCTTGGTATTCCTTACATTCCTGCGAGTGGGCCAGGTACTGACAGTCAGCTGGTCCAAAGACCTGTTGCTGGCCCTGGCTGATGACGGTCCATCCCTGACCTCCCTGAGGGGCGGGTAGCTCATCGTCCTTCCACAGGAACAGGCGCAGCCATGCTGTTTCACCTTGTCTTCCGCAGGAAATGGAGGGGCTTTGGATGTCTCCCAAAAGTTTTGCTTGAATTTTTAAAAATTTATTTTTAACTCATTCTTTTAGACTATAGTAAAAAACAGTACTCAAATATGTCATGTGCCAAATTTGAGCATACTTGAGACCCACCAAAACATTAACTTGTGTCACCAGGTTTTATTTGTTTCTTTTGAGTGTGGGCAGACTTCACAGATTGTTCCTTCTGCATGCATTTGACCTTCTCATATTCACAAATAGAGAGAACAGTGTCACGAACGCCCCTGTGCCTGTCACTCAGCTTTAACAACTGTCAGCATGGCTACACTTGCCTCACCCACGCCCCACCTCACTCCTTCACCCTCTACCCCCAGATTATTTGGAAGGAAATCCTAAACATCATAATATTTTTTAAAGAAAATTATAATACTATTAATCAGACGTTAAAAATCTAATAGTAATTCCTTAATATAATGTGCAGTCAACATTTAGATTTTGATTGTGATGTAATTTTTTTAAATAACTCAGTCTATATAAGGCCCATACATTGCAAGTGGCTGAGATATCCCTTAAGTGTTTTAGTTTGTAAATTCCCCCTTTATCTCTTTTCTTCCCCTTGCAAATTCTTGTTGAGTAATCCAGGTCATGTGTCCTGTACAATTTCCCTTAGTCTGGATTTCGTTGATTACCACCCATGATACCATTTAACACGTTCCTCTGTCCCCTGGATTGCCTGTGCCTTGGTATAGTTAGAAATTTGGTGGTTAGGGTTAGCGATTTGGTGGTGGTGATTTGATCAGATTCAGGGTCTACTGCTTTAAAATAAGTGAAATTGCTTTGTGAACTCTTCTTTCTATACTGCATACAGGATTACAAGCTACATTATCAACTCTGGTGTCTTATTTTGAGTGGGGTTAGGGATTATTTGTTTTCCTTTGTTTATTTTAAAGCTATGCCCAGAAGGGGCTGGCCCTGTGGCGTAGTGGTTAGGTTTACATGCTCCACTTCGGCAGCCCGGGGTTCGTGGGTTCAGATCCTGGGTGCAGACCTACACACCGCTCATCAGGCCATGTTGTGGCAGCATCCCACATACGAAACAGAGGAAGACTGGCACAGATGTTGGCTCAGGGTCAAGCTTCCTCACCAAGAAAAAAAAAAACAAATATGCCCAGAATCTCTCCATGTCTGCTTTTGTTTGCCTTGACCATGGTAAGAAGGGGCCACCTGGAGTGGAAGAGCCTCTGGGCAGCGAGTTGTGAGACCTGGCTCTAGCACCATCTGTGTCCCTTGCATGGTAGCCATGGACCGTGCTAAAATTTTTGCTTTGTAAAACTAAGGAGTTTGACCAAATTGTTTCAAGTTTCCTTCCAACTCCGAGTACTGTTTTAAGCCTGGCCATGTATATTTGCTAAGTTATTTGGGGGATGTTCTGGGGATAGATGCAGACATTTCCAAATGGCCATTGAAAGTTAACTTCTTCCTTTTTCTTCCCCTTCTAGCTATTGTAAACATGTGACGACTTATGAAGAATCAAATTTTTCTCTGAGTTATCAGTTTATAATAAATCTCTTCTCCTTTCTGCTGAGAATAAAGACCTCCTTTCTCCATGAAGAAGTGAGCTTAATTGAAAAGAGACTTTTTAAAACAAAATATAGTAAAACAAAAAAGAAATCTTCAAGATCCAGGAAAGTAAGAAAATACTGAGAAAAATGAAGTAGAAACTTTCTTGGGAAAATATTTTAATAGTGACAGCAATGTCAAATTATAATATAACATTCCAGAGAATTGTGGAAAATAGGTTTTTATTGTATATACATGTATACATGCAACACACATATATACACATACACATATATATGTCCTCAAATGTGCTTATAAAAATGTATATTGGAAAGCAAGTAAACTTTGTTTAAATTTATTTTTTAAATTATGAATGTTCTTTGAGATAATTAAAACAATAAGCTTTATAAACGGTATCCAGAAATTTATATTCATTGTTCCAAAGAATTTAAGAAGACAGGACACTTTCTGACTCATTCTTCAAGGCCAGCGTTACCCTGATACAAAAACGAGACAAGGACAACACAGAAAGGAAAATTACAGGCCAATATCACTGATGAACATAGATGCAAAAATCCGCAACAAAATACTAGCAAATTGAATACAGAAATACTTTAGAAGGATCCTACACCATGATCGAGTGTGATTTATTCCAGGGATGCAAGGATGGGTTCAACATCTGCAGATCCATCAGTGTGATAGACCACGTTAACGAAGTGAGGAATAAAAATCACGTGATCCTCTCAATAGATGCACAGAAAACATTTGCCAAGATCCAACATCCATCTATGATAAAAACTCTCATTGTATTTTAAAGCTAAATTTGCTTTTTAAACTCGATCACTTCCTTACTCTTTATGCCCAAAGTAAATCCCAAATAAATCAAAGATCTAAACATTATAATCTTTTATATATACACATACATTAAAGTATTAGGAGAAAACAAGTGTGATTGCTTTGATGATCTTAGAATGGGAAAGGCTTTCTAAGCATGCCTCAAAACTGGAAGCCAGAAGGAAAAGATTAACAATGTGACTACAAAGGGAAATGGCAAACTGGGAAAATATACTTGCAGCATGTGCTGGACAAAGGAAGCATTTCTTTAATGTATCGATAGCTCTTGCAAACACTGGAAAAAAGACAAGCTGAGCAAGGGATATGAAAAGATAGCTTTATGAAAAAAAGAAATACAAAGGCCAAGGCAAAAGACAGGAGAGGATACTCTCCCTAACTCTTATTAAAGAAATACAAACTAAAGACAGATGATTTCCCACATATTAGATTGGCAAAGATTATTAAGGTTTATAATACCTGATGAAGATACTGGAAAATCAGGCATTCTTACTCAGCTTCTTTATGCAACGAATACTTTCCGAGCAACTTACATGTTGCAGGCCCTGGAGAAAGCACTGAACAAGGTCCCTGCCTTAAAGATCTCCTGTTCTAAGGGTGGGGGCAGATAGTAAACAAATATATATATTTGGGGTAATGAAGTACAATGAAGAAAAATCAAGATAAGGGATAAGTGATAGGGTGGGCCATTTTATAAAGAGTGGTCAAGGAAGGAACCTCGGGGGAGGTGACATTTGAGCAGAGACCAACATGTATGAAGTACAATTGAGGGAGCAAGCCATATAGCTATCCAGAGGAAGATCATTCGAGGCAGAGGAAACACGTGGAGGCTCTGTGGCAGGAGTGCTTGATGGATTCGAGGAATAGCGAATTGTCCAGAGCGGCTCCAGTGTTGTGGTTGAAGGGGAGAGTGGTAGCAGATGAGATGGAAGAGGTGGCCTTCAAGGCCAGGGTAAGGCTTTTATCCCAATGGTGTCTCAGGACACCACAGGAAAATTTTGAGCAAAAGAATGATGTGACCTGACACATGTCATAAAAGGGTCACGGACCGCCCTGTGGTGAACAGACTGCAGGGGAAATGGGCACAGGTAGGGAGGCCACTTTAGAGACTATCGCACTGGTTCAGGCAGGAGATGGTGGTTTAGACTACAGATTGTAGTGGAAGTGAAGTAATGAGATCCCAGATACAGTTTAAGTATGGAATAAATAAGGATTTGGTGATGGGTTGGTTGTGAGTATAAGAAATCAAAATGCCATAATGTTTTTTTCCTGAGCAACTGAGTTGAGGTCCCATTTATCAAGATGGGGCTATTTTAATTGCCTCCCATTCACCCTGTTTGTGAGGGAAGCTATTCCCACCCTAGGATTGTGGGGACCACATGGCACCCAATGCTGAACAGATGAGAAAAACAGCAGTTTATTAATCACAAAGACTTACCACCTGAGGGGGCCCACTACGCAGGGTCTGAGGGAGGCGGGCTTTGTAGTATCAAGAGGATGGAGTGACCTCTGGTTCCTGCAGGAAGCTATGATTAGCTTGCTAGAACAATTCCATGGGCTGGCAGAGAACTGAAACCCACTACTCAAGAGGAAGCAGGAACTGCTCCTGGTCCTCTAGATAAGGTGTGTTTGGTTAGGGGTGGGAGTGGAGTGGGGAGGAGAACTTGTAGTTAGGCCATTTGAGGTCCTCCCAGTTTCACCAGATGTCAAGGCAGCACATAATACCGGGCCTTAATTATAGGCCTTAAACCAGAGGGAGAACCCTGAGAAGAGTGGGAATTGGGAAATCAGTTCTGTTTTGGGCATGTGGGGTCTGAGATGCCTATTAGACATGGAAGAGATGTCAAAATAGACAGTTGGGGTAAAAAAAATCGATAGTTCAGAGTTCTAAGATAATGTAAATATAGAAATCACCAGAAATGTTAAAACTGTGAGACTAGATGGGATCTCCTAGGGAGTTAGCATAGGTAGAAAATAGGTCTTCCTAGATGCTGTTTATGAGGTTGTGCAAGTTCTCTTCTAGTCCTGGTTTGCTGAGAGTTTTTATCAGGAATTGATGTTAGGGTTTTTTTCAAATGCTTTTCCTTCACCTATGAGGTGACGGTATGGTTTTTCTTTTTTAGCCAGTTAATATGGTAAATTACATTGAGTTTCAAATGTTAAACCAACCTTGCATTCCCAGGATAAATTCCACTTAGTCATAATCTATTATCCTTTTTATATATTGTTGAATTTGATTTGCTGAAATTTTGTTAAGAATTTTTACATCCATGTTCATAAGGAATGTTGTTCTGTAGCTTTCTTTTCTTGTGATTTTTTTTAATCTGGTTTTGTTATCTGAGTAATGCTGGCATCTCAGGATGAGTTGTGAAGTATTCCCTTCTCTTCTGTTTTTACTTTGTCGAAGCATTTGTATAGAGTTATTCCTTAAGTTTTAGTATTAAAACTCATCTGTATCTGGATTGGGAGGGTTTTCAACTACAGGTGCAATTTAATACATATAGGGCTATCCAGGTTATCTCTTCTTGAAAAAGCTTTGCTTTTCAAGAGACGCTGTTATGAAAATGAAGTCATACCAGCAGCTGGGAAAAAAGTATTTGCAAAACATACATCTGACAAAAGACTTGTAGCTATACAAATAATTCTTAAAACTCAATAATAAGAGAGCAAAAAAAAAGCCACCAAAAATAGGCAAAAGAATTGAAAAGACACTTCAGCAAAGAAAATATACAGAGAACAAATAAGCATGGGAAAAGTGCTTGACGTCCTTAGTTATTAGGAAAATACAAATTACAACCAGAAAGAGATACCACCACACACCCACTAGAATGGCTAAAATTTTAGAAGACTGACTATAGTAAGTGTTGACAAGGATTTGGAGCAACTAGTGCTCCCACTGCCAGTGGGAATGTAAAACAGTGCAACCATTTTAGAAAACAGTTGGGTTGTTTTTTAAAGTGAAAAATATGCCTACCATATGATTCAGCCATTCCACTCCTAGGTGTCTTCCCAAGAAAAATAACAGCATATATCCACACAAAGACTTATACACAAATTTTCACAGCAGCTTTATTTGGAATAGCCAAAAAAGGGAAACAACCCAAATGGGCATCAACAGGTGAATGGATGTGGTATATCCATACAGTGGAATACTGTTAGCTATAAAGAGGAAGGAACTGTTGAAACAGCAACAACACCTCAGCTCAGGAGAGGGATTTGGCAGAGTATATAAAAAATATCATTTTGTAACTTAAAAAGTTACTTTCTAAAGATTTTTACTGAAAAATGTTATTTGAATATAAATTTTGTGGACTCAACATCATGATTTGAAGTGCTATGGCACTTCAGTTGAATAAAGAGTTGAAGTTGCTAACAAGTTCCATATACTTAAAAATATCGAGACAGAGAGTACAAAGCTATGAAAAGTTTTGGGCCACCCACAAATGTGAAATAAGATTAATAAGAGAGGAAAGGGAAGCGAAAAATAAGGTTTTGCATGCATTTCAACCTTATGATTTACATTTAAGCCTAATAGGCGTTACTTCTTTAGGAGTCAATGCTTTCACACCTAAAAACTATTCAACCGGAGGAAAAGCTTATCTGTATACTGCCTAAAAGGGGAGGAGGATTATTATGACAGTGGTAGCATGCGTTGAGCACCTACTCTGTGTAAGGTACTATACTAAGTGCTCTGTCTCATTCAGTGTTCTCAGCTGTTCCCTGAGGGCCACACTCTCATCCCCGTGTAATAGATGAAAAACTAAGGGTTAGCAATGGGAAGTAGCCTGTCACGGGCACAAGCTAACACAAGGCTGAGCTGAGATCTGAACTCCAGATTCCAAATTATATTAAAAAAAAATCCTCAGTTGTAGACTTCCTCTTGCTTTAGCAGTCCGTATGTTTCCCTTTTGTTTGCATCCTGGGGATGGAAGAAGGTTCGTGTATATTTTAGTAAATTTATTTCAATAAAAATTTCTTGATTGTTTCTATCGGTGGTTCTCCAAGTGTGATCCCTGGATCAGCAATGACGTCACCAGGACACTTGTTAGAAATACAAAATCCCAGGCCCTGCTCCCGACCTGCCATTTCAGAACTCGGTGTGGAGCCCAGAAAGCTGTGATTCAAAAAGCCCTCCAGGAATTCCGATACTCGCTGAAGTGTGAGAACCCCTGATTATCGGATATCAATAAAGGTTTAAAAGTAAATGATGTGGTGCGTGAATTAAGGAATGCTTGTAGGCTGAATCCCTACCTACTAAATCAGAGGCGTCTATTTCTCTTACATAACGAAAATTCTGGATCAAGTCATTCCCGATTCGTTGGGCAGCTCAAGGCTCAATGCTATCAAGGACCCAGACTGGTCTGGTCCTGCCGTCCTCCACATGCTGGCTCTTTGTTCTTCAGCTCGCTACCTCTTGGTCACAAGATGGGTACTACAATTCCACACGACCAAATTCAAGGTAGAAAGGTGGGGCTGGACAGAAGACTTCCTCAAGAGCCTCTCTGGCGAGAAAGCTTGTCTAGAAGCCCGCCAGTAGAGTTTCTTTACTTAGCGAAGGGGGATAGGATTACCACGACTAGTTTAGATTATCATGATGCATTCCTACCTTCCCTAAGATTATGGATCTTTGTCTAACATTCGAGCAAAGTTAAGGTACTGCTAACACGGAAAGGTCAGGGGACTGTTAACAGGCAATGGACAATGTATATGTCGTCTTTGCTCTCGAGTCCAAAGTCCTAACGTCTAATATGTGCAAAATGTGATGCGATGGTGAACAACTCCTAACATCTGTTGATCACCTACCCACCATGGCACTGTCAGATACTTCATGGCTATTAGCATCCAGATTGGCTCTAGTCTTAGGGAATGACTGATAATAATAAGTGCTGGCATAATGTCTATTATGTACCAGACACTTTTCTAAATGATATATATAATATATAACTAAGTGCCATGTATATTATATATTAGCAACCGAGTGACATTAGCAAATGAGTTATTAATTTATCCTCACAACAACCACATGATGTAGGTACTATTATTATCCCCATTTTACAGAGGGGAAACCTGAGACACAGAGGGGCTGAGTAACTTGCCCAGAGTCACACACTTAGTCTGGAATAAACTACTGCGCTACACTGTCTTTCCGGAGACTTCAACCCTCTTTTCTCTCAAGGAGCTTACCATATTAGCAGAGTCATATTGATTTCACTGCTTTCGACATACGAAAACAATGCTGCTGGCCCTTGCTGTCTGTAAGCTGTCCCTAGCCTCCATCCTGCTGGGTAGGGGTGGAGGGCAGCAAAGAGGGAGAGACAGCACCTTGATCTTTAATCTTACCAATTAAAGATATCTTAGTCTCTTCAGGGTTAAAATAGTCACTTTGGAACAAATATTTAGTAAAATTAAAGTTCAAATCCCTACTAGGGCTGTTTCTTCCTTCTGTCTCCTTCCCCAGATGGCCTCTGGGTTCAAGGGTGGGATGGAGGAAGAGCCCCAACTCTACCTGTGTCCTCTGGGTCCTTGCCAGGCTCTGATGTAGATGGTCGCTGGTGCTGGTGCGGTAGCACCCCTACAGCAGAGCCTACACCAGGGGAACCCCCTGAGCCTTGCTCCTCTCAGCCCCCACTGGCCTCAGGCCTGTCCACAAAGCCGCTGGTGCTCAGCTCCACCCGCTGCCTTCCGTGTCCTCACTGGGTGCGTGGAGGCGTTTCTAGATCCCTTCCACCCTCCAACGTGCCTTAGTAGGCTGGGCTGCCATTTCTTCTGAGCTGCAGTCATCCCGCAGGGGCACAAGGCACCCTCCAGCCCTATCTCTGCCTGAATACTTGCCTCAGCTGTTTCTAAACTGCAAAGATACACAACTATGGAATAAGGCAGAAACAGGCTAAGTGCCACACTGGATGTACAAATAGAGCCCAACGGAGCTGAGAAGAGGAGATCAGCACCACGGGAAGCTCAGGGTGTAGAGGACCAGCTTCCCAGGCTGCCCCCGCCAGGAGCAGGAATCAAATTTCTACTTTCCTTTCAGGGGAAGTAATAAATTATTTTGCCACTATAGTGATTTGTGATATTTCTTGATGTGAGTGGCATCTCTTTTATGAGCAAATCTTATTTTATGTTGTTTTAAAAAAATTAAATTCCTTACCACTGCAATGAAACATAATTTTACGATTTTGGTGACCACCCTAAAGGGAGAGAAAACCAGGTGAGGTTTCCCATAGTCCCGGAGCCAGTGACTGTTGTCATAGAGTGAAATCAGATTTCTTGGGGATGAGAACGGATGGCTGCAGACACTTCTGGCAAAGACAGTCTTTAAGTTGTTTTCTGTGTCTCCGTGGTCAGTCTAATAAGCTCACAGCCACGCAAACAGCCCGGACATGCTGGAATTGTGACTGAGCATCAAATTTGGACCAGCAAAACATCGTGGAAAGAAAACACAGCTGTGGGACACATTTACTAAGCACCTTTCTACCCAGTGAACATTTTACATGTTTTCTCCTTTAATATATCTAGATAAATCTATTCATCTACAACTAGCAATTAAAGGTTTGGTCACCGTCGATTAAAACAAAATCTTCAATTTTTAAAATTAAATCAGTGAACGTACCATGAGAGTCTTTTCCCACAAGAATATAGAACATTGGCCCAAATATTTCATTAATCTACAAAGATATCTCATACATTAAGAACATAGTTTTGTTGGGTTTGGGGTGTTTTTTTCTTTTTTAATCCTTCAAAAGAATGGAGGTTTCTGTAGGCAGCTTGAAATTCCACGTTAGACTTAAAAGGAAAAGGAGTGTCTCCTACCTGCCAGCTTTGCCTCCTCTTGCATCAGGTCCATCAGCATTATTATGGGATGTAATGATGGTTAACAGAGCGATGAGCCACCAAGTATCTTATCGCACCGAAGGGCAGCATTTCTCCCAGGGCGCCCAGGCCTATCCTTGCCACACGGAAGGGAAGCCTCCCACAGCCCAAAGGAAGGAGGAGAGCCCAGGGCCGGGGCGGCAGGCAGCCGTGTTTACCTATAGAAAGTCTATGGTTCTGTGTTCTCTCTTTATAGGGTTTTTTTTTCCCCTCTATTGGCACAAAGCCACCTAGAAAAAAAGCAGTTTAATTCAACGTTATAATTACACAGAAAGCCCTATTGCTTCGAAGGAGAGAGGGAGCATTATTTCCGAGTCTTAAGGAACATCTTGAACAGAATTTCCAAAGTGTGGCTGCTGTAAAAAGTTCTGTGAATTGTTATATATTGCAGAGTTAAAAGTGTGTATTTTTATCTTGAGTATGTTGCCAGCAACGTTTTAAAATTGAAAATGCCTCTGCGTTCTTGAAAGCTGAGTAAATTCACACAGTCTTAAGTCTCTCACAGAACGTTTTCAAGCAGCTCTTAGAGTATGTTCCCTCGTTCTGTGCCCTTGTGAAGTATTTAAGCATAAAGCGATTGTAGGGCCAGACTTGCCTGGTAATGCGCTTTGACTTGAGAAGAGCTTACAAAAGAGCTCTTTTATTGACTTTATAAATTAAGACCCTGGTATTTCAGCTCACTTGGCCTTTTGCCCTCTGCAACAATTATTTCCTTCTGGAACAATTAGTACATGTTTTATGGGTATTTGCATTGAACTGGCTGACTCACAGATATTCCCAAAGGAATTTTTAAGTTAGAATACCACTTAAAAGCAATTACCTTTTGTCACCATTGTTGTCCACATTAATTCAGATTAAGTGATTGAGTTAAACATTACCTAAAATGAAAAGGTGGTCTCTGAATTTAAAAACTCCCAAGGTCAAAAGTAGGAAAAATGTGTTCTTTATCACGTTAGAGAATAAGAAAATATTACAAAATGTGTTACTTATCTGCACCTTTCTCTTAGAAATTCAACCAGACTAAGAGTCTCCCTGGGAAGGTCTCCTCTGCTTGGGGTCCCTTGCCCCCTAGGCAGTCACCCTGCTGAGGCCCTCGGGCAGGGCCTTTTCCCCCACTCCCGCTGGCCAACCCGTCAAAGGCACTTCCCACATGTCAACCCCTCTCCACTCCTCACTATCTCTCCAGTTTCTTTCTCAAAGCGCAGCCCGGGGATCTGATCAGGCAGCTGATGAAGGCAAGGCTCGTTAAACCGTTCCTGGGGCTCCCCTGCCTGCCCCCTCCTCACCACAGCCTGAGGACCAGAGTGGGTGGGGAGGCCCGAGAGTTGGCATTTTATCACCCAGCACCCCCTCCACCCCCCCATGCACAGAGGCACAGAGGGTAAGGACTGCCCACACTCCCCCACCCACTTTCCAGTCCTGGTCCTGGGCTCCCTCTGTCACTCAACTTACTTCATCCTCCCTCCGTCCTTTCTCAGCGTCAGGGGGAGCTCCATTCTTTCAATTCCTCAGCACTTCCAGCACTTCTTATTTTGGCATTTAATCTAACCTACTTATGCATGTGTCCTGTTTTCCTAACTCAGCAGTAAGCCTTTGAGAATGGGGGCCATTTCTTATGGTTCCATATAGAACCCTACATCCAAAAGATGTTCGGTAAATCTCTTTGATGAAAGTAATGATGATGAAAAATTACAAAAAGCTTCCTGCTTTCTCATCAGTGACTGCAGTGCAATGATCTCTATTCAATGAATGAACTCAGTTGTCTGCCTTCCAAATGTTGATTTTGAATCAAACTGAAATATTTTTAAGACAGAAGAGGGAAAAATGGGCATAACTTTTGCCCATGGTATTTATCAAATATCTATATAGTGCTTAGAATGTGCCAGGCCCTGTTCTAAGCACTTGACATATATCACCTCTTTTAACCCCCTTAATGATCCTATGATGTGGTACTGTATTATTTTACAAATAAGGACACTGAGATGTTCTGACTCCAGACAGCCTAGCTCCAGAATCTGTGGGCTTCACCACCTTACAGCACTGCCTCTTAAAGACCTCAGCCCCTGGTGATGTCAGTTTGGAATCTAAGGAACCAGAATGCTACTCCAAAGAAGAAAACACAAGCATTTGTGACTGAAGTATGTCCTCACCAACTCCCCAACTCGGAATCTCCACCCTAAACCTGTTCATCCTCTATGCTCCTCGTCTCTCAATTACAGCACCATTCGCCTAATCACCCAAGCTGTAAATCGCCAGCCCCTCCCATCGTCACCCCCAACTTCTCATCCATCACTCAGCCCTGGCAGTTCTACCACCAAGTGCCTCTCTGGCCAGTCTCCAATCCTCCGTCGAGGATGCACTGCCCAGCTCAGGCCCTCATCATTTCCCTCCTAGTGGGTTGCAAAACATCTCTGCTTTCCACGCGTGCATCATTCCTCTGCCGGCTATTTTCCAAAAATAGATCTAATAACACTGAGGCTCAAAAACCTTCGATGGCTCTTTGCTGCCTACAGCTCGATGGCTTGGCTTGGGCGGCCCATCGTGTGGATGTTCTCAGTGGATAGCGGAGACAGTGCACCATTGACCTTGTCCGAGGTCTCATGCCTGCCAAAGGCTCTCACGCAACTTTTCCCGTCTCATGCCCTGCCCCTGCTCCCTCAATCTCAGGCAAAGGGCTCCTGAACAAGCCATGACACCTCACACTTCAGGGCCTTTGCTCCTGCTGTATTCTCTGTCAGAAGGGTCCTCCTTCATCTCAGGAGAACCCTTATTCTTCCTTTATGACCCTGCTCAAATGCCATCCCCTCCGCTCTCCCCACTCAGCTCCCAGGCAGAAGGCATCTTTCCCAAAGCATACAGCACACACCTCCATGAAGGCATTTACAACATGTGTGCTAATGTGCCCGGGTCTGCAGATCGAGGAACTTGAGTGCCTGATCATGAGTTAGTTGTGTATATATACACCGGAGGGCTGGGAAGGAGATTTTGAGATTAAGAAACTTGAGACCTCGTGTGAAAAACAGAGTTGACAAAGATAATATAGGCAACGTGCCAAAGAAGAAGTGTGTTAGGAGAGTTCACACATCTAAAATGTAATAATGAGGTTTATACAATTAATTCCACTTACCTCCCAGAGCTCATCAGAAACTGAGGACCTCTCTTCTCTGCATTTTCAGTGAGATGCCTGCACGTTTGCTTTGCCTTACTAAGGACCGCATACATCCGAAGAAGCACTTCTTGTCTTGGCCTTGCCCTCCATCCACGTATGAAAAGCCCTCCGACGCTCTGTCTCCGAGTTCGTGTCCCCATCTGCTGATCCCCACAGTGGCCCAGCAGAGTTACTTGCAGTCTTGTGATGCATTGAGGAGCTTTTACTGAAAGGATTGAAGGACACCTAAGTAAATATGCTCAACTACCTCCCAGTTCCAAAGGAATCTGGCCATTTGTGCCCATGATAACTTCCGACCAAACGCACCAGTCCCTCTGCCCTCATGAAAAGCAATCCTGAAACGCTGAGCCTGGCTTCCGCTTCTTTTCTCTCTCTTGATGCTTGTTGCAAAATTCTCCTGATTTTTCCCTTCCCCTTTTTTCAACCCCTAGTTCTTCCTTTTTCCAATCATCACCAACAGGAGTAATTCAAAATTCCAAATATTGGAATCAGTAGTCTCATGGCTTAGAAAAGACATACCAAAGTGAATCAAAATACTCTAATTTCAAGTAAAGGACACTGAGCTGGGGAGAGATTACTATAAAAACTGAGTTAATGAAATGTCAACTTTGGGCAGGTGACAATCCCTCTTTGCTGGTTTCTTATGTATAAGGTGAGGGTAATATCTCTCGTATTAAAATGTAGTGAGATGCTATGACAATTTTAAATGGACATTATGTTATAATGAAGATGTTTTACAATGAGTAACCTTTTCTTCAAAGAGTAAAATACGCAAATATGCCCCAGCCAGCAGAGCCCTGGCCTCCCAGCTCCCCTGTCTGGGGTGTTTTCTTGAAACGGCAGTGAGCATGATGGCTCCACCCCACTCAGTGTTAGTCACAGGCAAGAGAGGTTTACTGGAGGTTAAGACCAGTGTTTCTGAGCCGAGGGCTTTCTGGCAGCTGTGTTGCAACTGTTGAGCCTCCACTGTAATGATCAATCTACAGTGAAGCCATAAGAAAAGAACGTGAGACATCTGGGTGCTAGCTGCCAGCAAGAAGGTGACACCCAACTCGACATAACTTCTTCTGCTTCCATTCAGAAACAGGGAGAGAGTCTGGATCAAGTCCCAGGTATCTGACAAGACTCACCTGAGACTACAGTCACCCTGGCATAACAGGCAGGCACGGTGGGGAGGGGGCAAAGCCCTCATGAGCAAGCACATTCATGGCAACGCCACTAGGACGTTTGAAAATAGAGCACATGGATACCCAAAAATGGAGAGTCCTGAGAGTCAAGTTTGAGAATCAATTTAGAGAACAATCAAATGCCATTTCCCAAGGCAGACGTTGTCACTAGGAAGCCCCAGCTGTGGCTCTGCCACATTTAAAGTGTCTCGGCTGCTTTATAATGGGGCCACAGGCTAAACTCAGACTATCTGGCAGAAATATTCACATATTGGCATTAGCACCACCTAGAAGGGAAAATGTGGGATTCGGAAACAAGAGTCTGTGTTCGTGTCCCAAACTTACTGGCTATGAGGCTTTGAATACATCTGTCAATCTCTCTGGACCTCGTCTCTCCATGTGTAAGATGGGCATAACCCTGTCTACCTCAAAGAGTTGTTTTAAGACTTTACTTAGCACAGGTGTATATATATCACTTTGAACACCAAATACCACCTAAAGGTTAATGCCGTTGCCATCCTGAATAACCACAGTCGTCAGTGCTCTGTAATATGCTTACCCTTATGCTAGATGATGGTGGATTCTTTAAATATGAGATATAGTTTCTGTCCCTTAAGCAACTTATAATACAGTGAAGAAAAATGGGGAGGTGGAACATTTAATATTTGTTGAGTTCCAACAGGTCTAGCATTTTTTGAGACAATTTTCACGAGACAAACCAACAAATGGAACCCTTGGTAATAGGAACGATTATCCCATATTCCCCAGTTGAGGAAACTGAGGCTCAGAGGGGAAATAACTTTCCTAGGTTGCAGAGTTGGGAGGCGAGGGTGGAGAGTCCACACTCTCCCTGCCACACCCCATTTCTCCAGAGCGGAAGGCTTTCATCTCACAATGGACACTGGCGGACGGCATGATGGCTCTGGCAAACTGGGTGGGGCAGCACCTTGGGTGTCAGGCAGGGAGGCTCTGCCATCATCTTGCCGCTTCTGTAGATATCCCTCCAACACTATTTCCTCAGGGTGAGGTCCCTGCATGTGATGAGTGCTGCAAATGGCTGGTCAGGTTATGGTTAGGTCACATGGCCAACAAACGAGCCCTTGGAGGAAGTGGACAGGGTCCCGGCCCTCCTAACCTCTAAAGAAGATGGAAACCATATCAGATGTCTTTGTGCCAGGCATTGTGGGAGATTCTTTAAGAATATTATCTTGTTTAACTCCATGAAACTTAATACTGTTTTCCTCATTTTATAGATGAGGAAACCGAGTGGCAGTGAAGTAGATTGCTTAAGGTAAAAATACCGTATGAGGCAGATCCGAGATTTGAATCCAGATCTGATCAACTTACAGTCATTCTCTCAACTCATGCAGAACTGAATTAATGAAGAAGCAGAGCAGCCGTGACGAGCGGTTTAAGGAAGGGACAGCTGAGGCACCGGGGGAGTAAATCAAACGGACTAGAAGCCACACAGCTCCAAAGATTTGCACCGTAGGAAAGGACCCCCCGTGTTATTACTGACTTAATAATTTCTTAAATTAGCTCACTTAAAAAATATAATTTATTTAAACAAGAAGCTAGTGAATATGAAAATAGAACAAGCTCCATGCTCTAGCATTGTACCTGGGGTTAGGGGGCAGAAATTGGAAACGGCAAAAGGGGACAGAAAGAAGTGTCCACGGTGGCTCATTTAGGTCCCAAAGGGCCTGGAGCACAGGCAGCAGGACGACGGCAGGAGCAGAAGAAGGACAGCTGGAGCTGAACAAAGGCTTCAGACGCCTCCATGTTGCTAAATCCTCATCTTACTAGACCTCCTGGCAGCACGTGACCCGGCTGACCACGCCCTTCTCCTTGTCTCACTTCCTTCACTTGGCTTTCCCGCCTCCATTTTCCTCCAACTCAGTGATCTCCTCTTTCCCATCTCCTCTGCTGCATCCTCTTCTTCCCAGCCTCTCGGTGTTGGAGGCTCCATGATCCAGTGTTGGTTCTGTTCTTTCTTACCCCGCCGCTGTGCAGATTCACCCCATCTCCAGGCCTTCAATACCATCTCTGTGCTGATGACCCCCAGATGTCCGTTCAGCCCAGATTTCTCCCTTGGATTCCAGACTCATATCCAACCATCTACCGAAACATCCACTTGGATCTCTACTAAAACTCTTGACCTTATGTCCAAAATGGAACTCCTGACCTCCCCAGACCATCTACGTCAGCAGTGTTCCCCATCTCAACGATGGCAAATCATTTTCAACTGAAAACCTTGTAGCTGTCCTTGCCTCTCTTTTTCTCACACTCTATAAGCAATTTTTAGTAAATCCTCTTGGTTCTACCCTCAGAATAGATCCAGAATTTGACCACTTCTCACCACTCCACTCTGCCACCCCAGGCCAAGCTGCCATTATCTTTGACCTGGTCTCCCTGCCTCCACATTTGACCCCTACCCCCCAGCAGCCATATTATTGTATGCTATGAATGAGATCACTGTCAGGGCCTTCGCCAAACCCCCCAATGCTTCTCCATCTCACCCCGTAAAACCCAAAGTCCATACAAAGGCCTGTGTCTCCCCTGGCCTCCTGCTTTGTCCTCCTCCAGCCACACTGGCGTCCTGCTGTTCACTGTCCCCACCTTCTGCAAAGCTGCGCCTCTGCCTGAACCATTCCTCCCCAATTCCTTGAAGGCCGCCCCTCCTCAAGTCTTCAAACCCAGACTCCACCCCGTGCTTCTCAGCTTCCTGCTCTGCTTTATTTTCCCCCCACAGAACTTACCTCTTTCTAATATACTATATAATTTACTTACGTTGTGTATTGTCTGTCACTCCAACTAGGATGCTGGAAGAAGGCAGGGAATTTTGTCTGTTCTGTTCACTGCTGTATCCTCAGCATCTAGAACAGAGGCTGGCATATAGTAGATCTCTCAATAAATATTTGTAGAATGAATGAGCAGACCCTGGAGGAGAAGGAAGCTTCAGCTCAGGAAGGACAATTTGGGCCAGGGGTAGGGGTGGAAATGAACAGAAGCTGGGTGGTTAAGAGGAGCGAGAGCAATACGGCTGCTGGAAGGAGCGGCAGCGGGGAGGCGCGATCGAGCCTGAGGAAGGAGCCCTGGGGGAGGGGAGTACGGGGAAGGGGTGCGTTGAAGCCCAGATGGGGGTTCTGAGAGGGCTAAGGGGTAGGCAGAGATTAGAAGTGGGAGACTGGTGGGGGTCAGCAGTGAGGTGGGGCCCAGAACGCGGGGGAGGGGGGGAGGAGGCAGGCACTTGGGACAAGGTGGCTCAGGTGACCCATGCGACCACTCTGCAGGTACCACCCTGGCTGTACGAGGGGAGATGAGGTTAGGAGACTGTAGCAGTTGTCCAGTGACTGTCACATAGTGGACAGTACGAGATGGATGAGCAGGAGGGTCTAAAGCCGGACAGCTGTCGTGGGCAAAGCGAGGCGGTAGACATCTGAGCTTTCTCGGGTAAAAGCCAGAGGCCTCCTAAGTAAGTGGACGCGGACTGAGCGGTGAGAGGGCGCACAACGAGGGCGCAGCACTTCGCAGACCCCAGGCGGGAGGGTGCCCGAGGCAGCCGAGCCGCAGACGGCGGGGCGCCCGTGAGGGGTGCGGCCACCGGTTGGGGAGACTCCATCCCTGGAGCAGCGCTGGGCTCGGGTGGGTGGGCGGCAAGGCAAGATCGTCCAGCGCCGAGGGGCGGCGCCAGGGCCCGGCCCGGCCCGCAAGTGGGCGGCCGAGGGCTGCGACCTCGCAGCAGCGCCTGGACTCAGAGCCCGGCGGCCTTCGGGTGGGCGCGCGGAGGCCCGCGCAGGGGCGGCAGGTGCGCGCCGGGAGCCGCGCGGCCACGGCAGTCTGGGCAGGGCGCCGTGCGCGCCACTCGGACGCGGCCACGCGGAGCGCGGCCACGCGGAGCGGCGGACCCCCGCCCGCGCCGCTCGGCCCCGTCGGCCCCGCCCCGGCACCCGTGCGACAGCCAATCAGGGGGCGCCGCCGGCCTCCTGGCCCCGAGGCCCCTCCCCGGACCGGCGGGCCGCCAGCCAATGGGCGGCCGAGGCCGGGTGCCCAGTGCGCGCAGCCCGCGCCGAGCCGGCTCAGAGCGAGAAAAGCGAACCCAACCCGTCGGGGCCGCCGCTCCGGACCCGCTGCCGCCGCCTCCTCCCCCCGGATCGGGTGTACTGTCCCAACCCGAAAGTCCAGTTCTGCGGCCCGGCAGCGGCGAGCGAGCGCGATGACACAGGAGTACGACAAGTGAGTGCGGCGCCGGCGCGAGAGTCCGGCCGTGCGGCCCGGGCCGCCGCTGCCCGCCGGGCCGGCCGCACCTGCTGCGAGGCCGGGCGAGGCGAGGGCGGGCGGACCGGCACACGGGAGTGCGAGGCCGGGCAGGTGGAGGGGCGCGGTGCGAGGCCAGGCGGCCGGAGATGGGGGCCCGAGGCCAAGCCAGGCAAGGGCGGCCGGGGGCGCGGGTCCGAGGCCGGGCGTGCGGGGTCCGCGCGCCCCGCCGTCCACTTGCGACTCCGCTGCGGCCTTTGCGGTCCAGCACTCCCCCCCGCCTTTGTTCCACCGAAGCCCCCTGGGGAGGCCCTTATCTTGGGAACTGGACTCCGGAGAGGAGTCCTCCCCTCTCCTGGCCTGAGCATCCTGGACGGGGGACCATCGCACGGGCGCGCGATCTCGGCGGCCCGGGTGCGCGGAGGCGGTTTCGGGCCGCCCCGCCTCGAGAGCCGCGCTCCGACGCGCGGGCACCCCGGTGCCCCCCTCCCGGGTCGCTTGTGCTCTGTGGGGCCGATGGAGCTCTTTGGGACGCGCTCTGCGTCTGAAAAGGTAGACTTCTCCAGGTAATCTCTTGTCGCACAACCGTGTCATTCGGCCGGCCTGCTGGGACTTCCGAAAGAAATTTAGGGAAAAGTTGACGTGCTCTCGTGTCCTGGCATTTTCTTTTCTCTGGTTGGCTGTGTGAGTGAGAAAATTGTTGTAGGAGTTATTTTGCCACTTGCATCATTGATGGTAATTACAGATTACTGTAATTAAAATGCTCAGAAAATATGAAGAGGTTGAAACTTGGAAATCAGGGTGATAAACTTAGAAAGTACTGTACCAACTATGCTTTTTGGAGTTTGCGATTAAAGAAATATTTTGGCAATGTAAACTTTAGGGGACACCGGGCGAGGGATATTTCTGTGTTTTCTTTGCACCTTTTCTGTAAATATAAAATTGTTCCAAAATAAAAAAATTTATTAAAAAAATAAGTAAATCGCACTAAACCAATCAGTATATTTCAGATCAGTAAATCCAGGGCGAATGCCCCTCCCCCCCAGTTTTATGATTATCTGCTAAGGATCATTTTGTTTAAGTGCTCTTTTTCTGGATGAGAATGTTAGATATTATGTCTGGCATATCTTACGTGGAATTATCTTGTGGTGTAGAATATGCAGTTATCGCTTGAAATGTATTTCAAAAGTCACCGAGAGATCCTTGATGAAGGGTTAAGACTCAGCGCAGCCAGTGATGAACCTTTGGGGACTAACAACAGCTTGACTGTCATATGAGGAAGTAGACTCCAGAAAGGCAGCTGGTTTCGTGTTTATTTCTTGACTTAGAGTTTAGATAAGGCAAATTTCCAAAGCTACAATTTTGGCCTTAGGCGCCCTTTGGAAATGTAAGACACCTTCAGAAAGCATTTGCAAAAAATATTTTATTTACTTTCTGTTGCGTATACAAATTTAGGATGGGGGTGGGAGCAGAAGGGAAGCTGAAAAACTAGCATTACGGGAATTGAATGAGCCAAGTGCTGTCATAATCTTCTGGAAGCAGCTATTACACTATTAATAATAGCTTGGCAGTACACCATTAATCACGCCAAGGTACCACTGGTTCTCTGGCTGTTATTCTCTGCTCTTGATGGTGCAGAGAATGCCCCTTGCTATGTTTCCTTATTTTTTTTAAATTTGAGATTTGTATAAACAGTCTTCATTTTTAAACAAACTGTCTGCTTTGAACAACCTATTGAGTTTGTTTTGTGTTAAAAGAGTGCACCACCTTAAGGCTTCTTTTCCTACCAAGTGTAAGCTCCTAGGACATTATGCCTAGAACATGAGTGAAAAATATTGGCTTTGAAATAAGACAGTTTTGAGTAAAGATAAGGTAAGTTGTTGGGCTCCCCCTGCCCCCAAACCCACCCTTTTTCAAAGATGTTCTCCTTTTTCTAAATCTGTATCTGTTTTTAAAAGGCCTGGGTAACTGCCAAACCCTAACCTTTGTTGATTACTTGAAAAGATAATCAGTCTTTCTGCATTCACTTTTAGAGTAGGTAGGTCACCTTTAGGCCATTTACATATTTCATTGGTGTGTTGCAATGAGAACTGATCGTTAAATGTACTTGTTAGTAGTAATTCAGAGTAGTTCTGAACATTTAAATTTTTTCTCCTTAAAAAAAACCTACATCATTTTGCTGGAGTTGGAGTTTCTCTTTATTGACTTATTAAATAATCCCAACTGAACGGTTGTTGAGACTGTTTACATTTCAAGTTTTTGGAATCAGTAGTGTTTGCTTTAATCTTTTAAATTGAATGTTCTGTGAGACTTTACTAAGATCTCCGTTGAGTTTTTGGATTTTTCCCACCAGACTACAGTGTTAAAATGAAACAGTTCTTGCCTAGTGTGGAAAACTAGTAAAGATTTTTAAAAACAGATTTCCCCACCTATTTTCTTAAAAATCTTTTTGTTCAGTGGCTTCATTTATTGTTGTAGATTCTAAGTCTTTATCTCTAAGATAAACGGTTAACTCCCATGCCAGAAAATTATGCCTCCTTATTGACTTACAATCCCCTTTGGCCACATTCCATGCTCAGTCGGCTGGTAATCAGTAGAATATTCTTTCTCGTATACCCCCAAGGATCAAACGAAGTATCCGTTTTTCTGTCCACCTTCTCCTCCTCTCCCCCTTGTTTGTAGGTAGGAAGGTTTTTAAGGCATGGCCTCAGCAGGAGAAAGAGGGGAATAACGTGTAGCAGCATGATGAGCGAACCGTATATGCTCTCTAAGAGGCACAGTGCGGATTGCACACAGTCATGCGTCACTTAACGACCGGGATACGTTCTGAGAAATGCATCGTTAGGCGATTTCATCATTATGTGAACATCAGAGAGTGTGCTTACACACACCTAGATGGTATAGCCTACTACACAGCTAGGCTGTAGGGTACTAATCTTATGGGACCGCTGTCGTGTGTGCAGTCTGACTGAAATGTCTCTGTGTGGCACATGACTGTATGTCTGAAGAGAATGAATGTTCTGTTTTGGCTTACTTTGTCCTTGTGTTTGTTTATGTAAAGTGTTTGAATAGCCTGGCATTTTGTTGGAGTGGTGCTTTTTTTCTTTCTTTTTGCCAAATAGTGTACCCTGGGTTCCACGTGTAGGTTAACTGCAGCTTCCCCGGCTGCCTAAATACCTTTTATCTTACTGGGTGACCCATTGCGCTGCGTTTAAGAGGGTTGTCTTCTGGGCTTGTCTGAATTTACTGTACTAGGGTCACTGATGAAACAATGGAATATTTTATTGTAACATCAAAGAATTGGTTGTTTGGTTCTTTAAACATTGGCTTATGATGCCTTGCAGTAGAAAAGTATGATTTTATATATGTGTTTTTAACTTCTCTGAAGCAAAAGGCCAGTGTTGGTTCTTCAGAATGAAGCCCTGTACCCCCAGCGGCGCTCCTATACTAGTGAGGATGAGGCCTGGAAGTCCTTCCTGGAGAACCCTCTCACTGCTGCCACCAAAGCCATGATGAGCATCAACGGGGATGAAGACAGCGCCGCTGCCCTGGGCTTGCTCTATGACTACTACAAGGTAGGCTTCCTGCTCTTTAAAGCCCTTAACAGCAGGCCGAAATGCACTGGATTCAGCAGCATATAAAACAGTAATTTGCTGGTAGAATGTCATGCAAGTTGCTTCTGTAGGGACTGTAAATAGTTTAATGAGTACTTTGACTGACTGTGCTTCAAAGCTGAAAATCTACAATCATAGAATCAAAGGGTTGTTTTTAAAACGTGTGAAGTAGCCAGCTGTTCTGGCTCTATCTGAAAGGTGAAGCTCCATAAAAGCAGACGGTCCATGTGTCTGACCGAGACTGAACGTTTCCCAAAGGTGGTTCTTAGTGCCATCAGGAGTGGACAGTGTTCGTTTGCCTGGGTTCCAGCTTTTACTCCTGTGCGGTCAGAGTGATTTCCTTTTCTCTAAAGGATAGTACAGAGCCTTTGATTTGATTGTAGGATTCATGAAAAAAAACCCTCGTATTTTCAAGTCTTGGACTTCGTAGTTCTAAGATCAGGATATATTTTGTTGCCTAGTTTCTAGACTTTTGGATTAGTCTTAATTAAGTATAGTCTCTCTGCGTGGGGTTTTACACGGTGTTCACATCTGGAGATGACCAGTGATCTGCGTCATCAGCATTGTCCTGCTAATACTGGCTCCCACTTGCTGATTACCTGTGTTATGCTAGGCATGATACCAGCGTGTGTGTTGTTTCTGATCCCTTTAGAAACCCTGCAAAATATGTGGCGTTATCCCAGTTTTGCAGATGAGAAAAATAAAGTTCTCAGGTCACACGGTAGTGTGTGTGTGGCGGGATCTCAGGCCTGGTCTGGGTGGTCCAGGGTTCCCCTCTTCAGCCGCTACGCTGTCTCCGGGGGTGCGCTTTGCTCGCTCGACTCACTTTGGCATTCTTTTTCCTGACCAATGGCAGATATATGGGGATGGCTCTATATGACAGTTTTCTTTTGCTGTCTTTTTGTTTTTAAAACTTCCAAACCCATAGAAAACTTAACAAGATTGTTAACTCCTGAATACTTTCACCTGTATTCACCAAGTGCCGGCCTTTTGTTACACTGGCACTGTATTCTTTCCTGAATACAAGAAATGCAGAGGGAAGAAAGCAAAGAAGATAATTTGATTATCAAAATTAGGGTGAGACCTAAACAAGAGATTTAATTATTTTCTGTTATGAGACCATGTGTCCAGCTTGTTGTGTTGGCGGGACTGAGGTAAGTTTTTTTCTTTGAAGATGAACAGAAACTTGTATAGAAACTAATGATGCTTGAAGGAACCCTTGCCTGGCAAGTGTACCATGAAGGGTTCCTTTGAAGTGGAACTTAGATCTGTTCTTCTTATGGTTTTGGTTTTTTATTGACTCCATCATTGTAGAAACTATAAGTTCCTAAGTAATTAAGAAGTTTGAAGTTACATATTTTTAACTGAAACTTTTGAGAATGGGAGAAAACTAACAAATTTAGTGCCAGAAAGATGTACTGATGTCCTGACACTCGCTGCAGTGATTGTGTGTGTGTGTGTGTATGTGTCTCCTAGGAAGTATTTGACGTCCTGGGCGGAGATGGTCCTCGTGTCAGTCCTTTAACGGTGACAGTCTTAGTGGTTCTGCAGCTCAGGCTACTGGTGATAGGTGCGGGCTTATTTTTTTTTTTAAATGAACTGACTTATTTCAGTCATTTTTACATAATCACTTTTGTAAAGCTTTAAAAGCACATTGTTAATACATGAAACAATAATTTACTTTGTCTTCAAGGGCAAAATAAGAATGTAGGAATAGAATTCCTACGTCCACAATGAAAACCAGTTTCAAACATCTTAGCGATTTGGGAGTTCCTGTTGGGAATGAGTCTCAGCTGGGTTGATGTCTACAGCACAGCCAGTAATGTTTGCCTGCTGTCACCTCCTTTGCAAAGAAGAGCAGAGTCAAAAAAGGGATAGAACAAACAGTTAGATTTGTCCTTTGTGTAATGGACAGTGTGAATCCCAGAGTATCTAAGAAGTTATCATTTGAAGCCAGCATTTGGATCTTGGAAGAGAACGTTTAACGTGGCTGATCCTTCTGGTTCTGCCTTTGATCTGAAGGGAAGGGTGTCAGAGAAGAGCAGTGAGACAGTTTAAAGAGCCCGGTTGTGTTTTCAGCAGCTTCGTCTCCCTTATGTTATGTAATCCATGGGTAAAACCAGGCCAGAGGTGTTTCTTTTAAAAGATGAAACCCAAACTCAATGACAAAGTAGATTTGTATGCCCTGGGTTTATTTAGCAGCTAAATAATTGTTGTTTTTTACGTATGACCCTGGTGCCCAGATGGTAAGCTCTTGAGGGCAGACGCTGTCTTATTCACCGTGTACCCGCAGACCTGGTGTTTGGTTGGCAGTCAGTAGATCCATGAATGGTTGAACTGACTGAATGGTAAAAGGCTGTATCTCTGCTTCACTAAGAACGAATCCTTGTCCTCTGTGTCAATATCTAAGGTTCCAAGAGAGAGAAGGTCGTCAGCTGCAAAGCCGGATGTTGAGCACCCAGAGCCGGACCACAGCAAAAGGTAATGTTTAATGTACAGCACAAAGCAGCACCCTTGAAAGATGCCACATTTCTGTGAAATAAAACCAGAGTTTGTTTCAATGCACAAGCATTAGTGGGAGAGATAGGTAAGTTGGACTCTTAATATCGCAATTCAGATTTCTTTACTGGTTTGCCTCTTAATATTATGATTCTGTTGCTCTAAGTTACCAGTTTCTTTAGACACAGTTGCGTTTTCTAGAAAACAAAAGCATTAACTTTCTCCTCCTCCAAAGGGATGTTTTAGTCATAATGTAAGTGAAGCACTTGCTCATTTGTCTTTGAGGTTCTCTTAGGAAGAATGTGGCTTAAGGCAATGGTGGGGGTCCAGTGAAAAAATTAAGTACCAATGATCTTGAATAGCCGCTTCAGTAAAACTTAATAAAGTATTTTCACCTGTATTCCAAACTCCTGTGAAGTTATTTTTGAAATATTTTAGGTTAAAACTTTTAGAAAATTAAGTTAAGGCTTGACTTTATAGCCATGAAAAAAAATTTTAAATATACCTTTTAAATTGCCTTGTGTTCTATTAGTAATAAAACATTTTTAAAGAAAGATCACTCAGAATCTTGCTATCCTGACGATTTTTTAGTTTTCCATTGGGTGTGCATGAATGTTTTATGTGGTTGTGGTTGTTTTCATGGATAGGATTCGGTGGTGTGTTTTCTTCTACTTAGTATGTTTCATAAGTATTTTCCATGTTGCTGTTTTAGTCTTTATAATTACCCTTTGGAGAAGAGTTTGTGGCTTTTATTTTTTACTTCTTAATATGGGTCTTTTTACACATAACAAAAGTAGAGCAATAATGTGAGCCCACAGGTATCGTTACCAGCTTCAACAGTTACCAGCGTAATTCCTCCCGTTTGATCTACTCTTCCCTCCTCTCTGACTTTTAAATTAATTAATTTTTTATTTTATTTATTGTTGCTGGAGAATTTTAAAGCAAAACCTAGCTATGCTTAACATTAAGGCTGTATCTAATTTTTTCTATTACAAAGCCTTAATGAACAACTTTCTAGATAGCTTTTTCCTTTTTCTCTTTCTTTAGGATAAATTCCTGGGAGTGAATTTATGGGTCAAGGTTTGAACATTTTATTGATCTTGAAATGTACAAAATTGCCAAATTGCTTTTTTCTTTAAAGGTTACCTGCCTATATGATTTGAGGGGCTTTGAAAATTCATTAATTTTACCCTAGACTAGAAATCATCTTATATTGCCCAAGATATTTATTAAACCAAAAGTAATTTTATGCAAATATATCTCCTGGCATATTGTAGTCATAGGTTTTCTTTTAGTGAAAAAGAAAGACAGATAAGCCTAAGTACTAGGGAAAGTGGGGCCAAGAGTTAATAGCCCATCCTTCTTGAACCCTCGTGTACCAGGCATTGTTAAACACATTTCAGTGTAGCAGCTCATTTCGTCCTCATCACAGCCTCGTGAGGATAGGACCATTGTTCTCCCTGTTTCATAGGAGAGCATGTAGTTACCAGGAGACGAAGTAAGCTGTGGAAGGTTGCACAGACTTTGAGCCAAGGCAGGCTGGCTCTGGAATCTGTGTTTCAACCGCCATCCTGCACTGCACCAGCTAATCCTGCTGTAGCTTCAGGATCCTAGTAAGATACGGTAACTTTATGAGGATTATTGAAAATAAAGCATCGTAGAGGAGAGTTCTGAGTTCTCCATATTTCAAATGAAATTGTACTTAATACTTTGGGATTTTACTTGACCTAGAACTATGAAATCTTTTCTTCTTTCTCTAGTAATTGTTGTCATGCCATTTTCTGTTTATTTGGTTTCTACCAGGTATGTTGTTATTGTTGCACAGAACTCAACAGCCAGTGCTATTAGCGAAATAAAAATTGTCAAAGAACTGTATTGGCATTGAGTTTGAAAACACAGTTTTGTTTTCTTTTCTTAAAGAAACAGCATACCAAATGTGACTGAGCAGTCCCTCCTTTCTGTGGGAGAAAACAGAGTGCAAGTACTGAAAAATGTGCCGTTTAACATCGTGCTTCCCCATGGCAACCAACTGGGCATTGACAAGAGAGGCCATCTCACAGCCCCTGATACAACAGTCACGGTCTCCATAGCAACGATGCCCACCCACTCCATCAAGACAGAAAGCCAGCCCCACAGCTTTGCTGTGGGCATGCCCCCGGCAGTCTATCATCCTGAGCCCACTGAGCGGGTGGTGGTTTTCGACCGGAACCTTAGTACTGACCAGTTCAGCTCCGGTGCTCAACCCCCAAATGCTCAAAGGCGGACTCCAGACTCTACCTTCTCAGAGACCTTCAAGGAAGGCGTTCAGGAGGTACAGGAAATGAAAGCATCTTCCTAGGACGGCTGTGTGTTTGTATAAGTATTGGGTTCCACCTCTTCCTTGTTATGTAAGCTTGAAACTCAGCCTGAAATGAATGGATTAGGAACAAGAGTTTTTTTTTTTTTTTTTTAAAGAGAAAAGGCCCATAGGTATAATTTGTAAACTAAACCTATAAAACCAGAAATTATTATCAAGGGCACATGGCTAATCTTACCAGCAGCTGAGTTAACAATTATGATTTCAGCTAAGTGATTTGCTGGAGAAAGAGAACCCCGTACGTAATCTTCTGTCGACAACGGATATATCCACATAGTCTGTGTTTGGCTTTTGTCCTAGACCAAAACAAACTCCTTGCAACTGATCTTAATATAAAATGATTTATCATGTGTGCGCTTGGTGTTTCTTGGTTGGTAGTATTGTCAGGGAGGCAGGTAGGATCTTGAAGACAGATGCATTCTGCGAAGTTTACACATTAACTCCCAATACTTCTGAGAGTTTTGTGGTGATGAACACGTCACTCAGGTAAAAGTTAGGGACTGAAGATGTTTGAAACTGTGGTTAATGACTCCTGGGGGAAAGGAGCACCTGTCTCTGTGCCTCCAGCCGCGATGTGGACTTGACGCTGTGTCGTCACGTGGTACACTGAGAGGACTGGCTCCTGAAAGTCTTAAGATTTTGGTTACAGATTCTGGAGTTTGAACAGGAGTGGGCTGTGTGGGAAAGATGGGAAAAGGGAATAAGGAAGTACTTTGTGGGAGTACCTACATAGATTGTCTTAATTTAATTGAGTGGCATATAAAATGGATTTTTTTTTAAGGATTGGCACCTGGGCTAACAACTGTTGGCAATCTTTTTTTTTTTTTTTTCCTGCTTTATCTCCCCAAACCCCCCTGTACACAGTTGTATATCTTAGTTGCTGGTCCTTCTGGTTGTGGGATGTGGGACGCCGCCTCAACGTGGCCTGATGAGCGGTGCCATGTCCGAACCCTGGGCTGCCTCAACAGAGCACGCAAACTTAACCACTCGGCCACGGAGCCGGCCCCTAAAATGGATTTTTTTTAATTTTAATTTTCTTTTCCTTTTTTAAGGTTTTCATAGAGTTTAAATGCTTATTTTAAAATAAATATTGAAAGAGTAGTGGGTTGCTGTAAGCCACGTACTTTTATGCTGTAGCAGACGTTGGTCTTTAGTAACCTGATAACCAGTTAAATAGTTGTGGCTTATTACGTTGATGTTTCAGGTTTTCTTCCCCTCGGATCTCAGTCTGCGGATGCCTGGCATGAATTCAGAGGACTATGTTTTTGACAGTGTTTCTGGGTAATAGTTGTCTTTTAATTTGATTCTTAGCTTTTATGACGTTTCTTTTTTGTTAACGATGTTGAAACATCAGAGGTGGCTTTCGTGGGCTCTCACCTGTGTCTGACCACAGTGACTGGTAAAAATGCTTCGCCAGAGGACAGTGGCTTCACTGCACTCAGTTTTGAACTCTGAGCTGTGTTTCCTGTCTCCTTGATTCTCGGTGTTGGTGCTTCTTGCCTTTGGTTTCCTTCTGCGACGGTGGTAGCACGGACTCTAAAGAAGAGGCCAGGGCATTAAATCAGGTCTCTGAGGGCCCTTCTGTCTCCAAAAGTGTATGATTCTGTGAGGATTTAGGAGTAACATCAGGTGGATAAAGGCTTTTATGTTCTAATTAGCTTCACTAATGATAAAATAAATGGTCAGTTTTTTCTGACCTGGCACCCTCTTCTTTTAAACTTCACAAAATTGTTCCTCACCCTGGGAATATGAATATTTTCCAAGTTAGATATGAACATATATAAACAGCTTCAGATTTTTTTAAAAGAGTCTAAAATTTCATTTTGTAATTTTGTTCTATGCATTTTCTATTGTGCTATATTTTGAGATAAAGTTTTATTTAAAAGTCTAGGACTTTATGGGAATTGAGACTTCCCTTAAAGACCTGTCTCAAGGTGCAGAAGTCACAAACTCAAATGCCTTTAGGATCTAGCATGGAGGTTGGCAAACGTTTTCTGTAAAGGAACAGATAGTAAATATTTCAGGCTTTTGAGCCACACAGCCTCTGTTGCAACTACCCAGCTCTGCCCGGCAGCACGAAAGCAGCCATGGGTCACACGTAAACTGAGGGCGTGGCTGTGTACCAATAAAACTTTACTTACAAAGATAGGTGTAATTTGCTGACCCCTGGCGTAGGAAGGTTATGAAGCAACTTTAGGGGGCTATATGTGTGGTTCCCTAAAGTAGTAGGGAATGTAGAGAATTGTGAAGTGCCCACCTAAAGACATTTAAATTACAAGCAAAACCAACACAAAGGTGCTGTGCATACCCAATTGAATTTAATCAGAGCACTGCCAGCCACGTGTTTGCACCCTTTGCTGGGGAAATATCAGATTGGCAGCAGGTCTTGTGAGATTTCCTTCCAGAGTCCTTTTCACTCATTAGTATCTTTAATATCCTAGCTTCCGAGCTTCTAATGTTAGCATTACTTACAGACTTTCTAGTAGGCATTTGGTAGTCCCACATCTGAGAGATTTGAGAATTTCTGGGTTAAGATGATGTTTATCATGGGAAAAGTAGTAAATCCTACTTATAATATGACATGGTCAGTTGGATGTCTGCTATTTGCATCCATCCACTCTGAAGCATTTCAGGATTGAGCTAAAGCATGTAGGAAGCTTCCAAGAGGGTGGATTAGAGATCTGTGACTTTTTGTTCTTTAGGAACAACTTTGAATACACCCTAGAAGCGTCCAAATCGCTCCGACAGAAGCCAGGAGACAACACTATGACCTACCTGAACAAAGGCCAGTTCTACCCCGTAACCCTGAAGGAAGTGAGCAGCAGCGAGGGGATCCACCACCCCATCAGCAAAGTTCGAGTAAGTTCTGCTCGCTTTTCTCTGGGAAAGCTGGTCAGAGCTTACTATTTCCAGGTCTGAAGCAGAGCTAAACGAAGATCTGAAATTGCAGTTTTAGGGCTTGACTGTAAAATCTGACACCTAAATAAGTTTTCCAGAAGATACTCACCCTTTAGTGTGTTTACGTTGTGATGGCTTCTCTTTCGTAGAGTGTGATCATGGTGGTTTTTGCTGAAGACAAAAGCAGAGAAGACCAGTTGAGGCACTGGAAATACTGGCATTCCCGGCAGCACACAGCTAAACAAAGATGCATTGACATAGGTAAGCAGCTCTGAAGCCCGCTTTTATTCCCAGAGGTGCGAGCGTGCAGTTGTCTAAATCCAGCTATTTTTGGCAGTGATGAGCTTCCTGCCGAAAGCATTTGAATTTTTATGCCAGCTACTGATCTGTTCCCCACACTGTCCTTGGCCTCCTGGAATCAGTGCTCTTAACATTACTTCCTTCATAAGGACATGTGCCCCATGCAGTGGCTTTCCGTATGACACTGGGGCCAGAAGCTGTATGGCCAGCTCTCATGAGACTGCCTTGCTTTTTGGTCTGCAAATTTTTTGAGGTGTAATGTCTTCTTTAAGAGCTTCTGATTATTTGGAGATGATAATAAGGTGGAGGAAAAAGACAAATCAATGAGTGAAAGAAAATACTGCTGTCAGGCAGCTGCCTAGCAGTCTTCCCCCGTTACGTGCTGAACTGCATTGCTAGGCTCCTCTGTGCGTAGACCCCGAGAGTCATCGCCGGCAGTGTAGCAGGAGACCTGTGCAAATCCGTATTTACTGAAGGAGCTTTATGAAAACTGCAGATCTTGCTGTGCATATAATTTTCGTGTAAAACCATTAGCTCTATCACAAGATGGCTCTTAATCTTAGTGTTACTTCTTTTCTTTGCCTTTTGTAATGTTCACCTTCTCGTTTTAGAAGAATTAAAAGAACTGAGTTCTAATCTTGGCTCTTGGGACGACTTTTGTGACCTTGGGACAGTTATTTAAACTTTTCAGACCTAAATACCTTAATTTTGACATAAGGGGATAAAATTAAATATACGCAAGCTTGCCTCCATTACAAAAATTCTTTTTCTTCATTTTTTGAACTTCTTTCAACCCAACAAAATGTTAATTTAACTTCTCCAGAGGTGATAATATGAAAATCTGAATCTTACTTTGAACTGCTGTAATCGCATGTTGGAACCAGAAATCACTAATTTCTTTTTGTTTTTTCATCGCTCATATAGCTGACTATAAAGAAAGCTTCAACACCATCAGCAACATTGAGGAGATTGCTTATAATGCCATTTCCTTCACCTGGGACATCAATGACGAAGCAAAGGTAGGTGATGAAGTTCAGGGACTCCTGAATTCTCAGCGATTTGAGGAGAAGTGGGAGGCACTTGATTTGACGACTGATGTTTGTTAAGGAATAAGGGGTATCAACTGGGCTAAGCAGATAGGTTGTAGCCATAAGTCATGAAGTGCGTGAAAATGGGACAGGGCTTCGGGAGAAGTGGCTCTTACCTCCCAGCTTCTTCCTGTTTATCAGAGCCAGCTGGATTCTTTACTTGCTCTCTTTTCATTCTTTCACATTTTCTGAAAGTACAGCTTCTTCCCAGATGTTACAAAACTGTCCTCCTCCCCTTAGCACCCTCTCCTTCCTCCAGAAAGGCAGTTTCGGTTGACGCAGTTGCACCTGCACAGCGCAGGAGAGCCAGCGGGGCGGCCGGCCGCTGCGGGTGGGAGCCTGCCCTGCTCGCTGTCTGCCCTCGAGCCGCGCTCCTTTCACTGGGCTTCATTTCCTCCTTTGCGAAGTGGAGTTAGTCCTGTCTCCTCCCTCCGGCAGGCGTGTTGGAAGGATGTTGAAACAATGCCTATGGAGCCATGGGAGTTCCTGCAGAAAGGCCCTTAAGGACAAGTTACCCTCAGCTTCCTGTCGTTACCTTGTAAACACAGCTCGTTTAAGGTGCTTCTCTCTGGGCTTTCACTGTGAAGAGCTGCCTGCCATTCGGATGGTCACTTGGGTGGTCCTCATTGGAGCTTTCAGTACCTTTTAGGAAAAATGAAGCATACTCTTGAGTCATATGCCCTTCCCACAGCATTCTTCCCTTTTAGGATAATCCTTCTCTTTACCAAATTACTAGAGTTCTGGTATTTTTTTTTCTTTGGATTAGTTTAAAAATGGAAGTTCAGGGAACACAATAGAAACATTAATTTTTGGACAGGTGTTAAAATGAGATGGATCTTTCGTGTTTGTTGTAATGTTAGGAATACTTTTCTCTCTCAAGGACCAGGTACAAAATGATCATCACTTTTCTGGCCTTTTCAACCTCTCTTTTTTATTTATTCAACAGAATTTAGCAATTATGGAAAAAGACTGCATTAGGCGCTAAGTATTGCACAATTTCATTTTTTACTGCATAGGATTGCTTTTAAAAATCATGACTGGATTCTTGAGAACCATGTTGAGTTTGTATCATAATTGCTTTCCTTTCCTTTCGAGGTCGTCATGTCTAAGGCACAAGTGTGTCTGTAAGACTGCGGGGTGCAGTAAACAGGGTCCACCAGTCTATTGGGAAGCTTCAGTTAGTGTAGTTGCATTCTGGTTGTCCTGCCGACCACCTGGATCCTATGCAAATGTCCTGAGGCTGCTTAGTCCAGAGTTTGGTGCTTGATTAAACAAGGAATTCACTACAGAGGAGCTACTAGGAGGAAATGTTTACTTTTCGTTTATATAATTGTCGTTACAGTTATTTTGAAATTAAATATGATAGTACGACTCTGTGTGCTAGCTGCTAACAGCAGCCTATAAGAAGAGCTGGCCCTGTGCCCTCCAGGTGCTTCTGTTCTTAAAGCAAACTTGAGAAATGCTTCCTATTTGCCATTAGGGACTAATTGGGAACTTGTGGAGGAGGTGATTGGGAGCATGAGTCCTGAGTTCACTTTCCTGGCTTACCTGTGGCCTTTGGTCAGCCCCGTAGTTCACTAGCTCAATTTTCCCTCTTTATTCCCCTAGGAAAAGAGAAAGGCTGCAGTGGCCAGTTCTCTTCTCTGTTGGCGTGTCGGCGGGATTAATAAGAGCTTGTCAGAGTGCGTGGAGATCTGGGTGGAAAGGCCCTGCATATGGGCTGGGTGCTTTGTTTGTTTGATGTGTCACTCTTTAGGGTGGGATTAATGAAAGCCAAGATGACAGTAGGGATAATGACTAGTTGTATTCTGAAGGCCTTCAGCATTTTATATTAAGGAGAAATATTGTTGGAGGCGTGTCCCAAGTAGCCTTAACAGCATTGTTAATTGATGTAGGTAAATGCAGTTTCATTTCCCCTTCCAGACCCCCAGCGTGGACTTGGTTTCTAAGCCTTCATCTGCTACTAGGTGGGGTTGTGCCATTTCTTAGTGAGGCTGCTCCCTTTTGAAGCTGATATCAGGCATCAACTTCAAGCCTGTGTTGGAATTAAGTATCTAGATATTTTGTTTTCCCTGCCCAAGTCGATGTTTTCTGTTTTTACACTTAAAGTAATTGATGCCCCGGGGCAGCTGGAGTGAACAAATGTGCATGCAGAATCCTGTGTAGATTTTTTTTTTTACTTCTTTTTCCAAAAGTATTTACCTTCTTTGCCCGCTTTCTTGTTCTAATTTAGGATACATTTGTTGATTCTTAATTCTGGTTCGTTCTCCCCCACAAACAAAAGGGTTTATTGGAGATATGTGGTATTCCCTTCTCCCCCCTGACACTTTTGTTTTTTGAGATATCTAATATGCCCTGTTGGCCATGCCAGGGTGAGTAAGACCAGAATTCTGGCCTGTGTCACCATCTGAATCTTCCCTGTAGCTTCTGCTGCTGGCTTGGGAGGTGGCTATGTTTTCAGGACATACCGGGTTGAATCTTGAATGCCTTGGCTTATGTTTGAAGTTGGGAAAATCCCTGTCCAATCCAGACTCATCTTACACGGTCCCCGTGCACACTCTGTTCATCAGCAGTGTCATACACCTGCTTGACAATGGGAAGTTGAAGAAGTTAGGGAACTTGTGAAAAAGCACTAATTTCAAAGTGTCAGGGGAGAAGGAAGTTGCTTTGAAAGCAGAAATATCTTAGAAACACTCCCCCAAGCAGTGTTCCTCTCTGCTGTGTAGACCCATTTCATTCATTTCTCTTTACTCCACACAAAAGTAGGTTTGTTTGGGCAGTCAGGCATCTTTTAGAGTCGGAAATCTCTGGACAAGTTAAAGTGCAGAATTCATTGTGAAATGTTTACAGATGTTCACATCTCATTGTGAAATAATGTAATCAGATTTCTTCCCTCCTGATGTACAGCTGAGATCAGCTGCTTGAGATAACTTTGGCAGGGAGAAGGAACAGTTACCTTTGAAACATTAAAAGCTGGCGCTCTTGTGAGGTGCTGACTTTAGAATATGTACGATGTGAGGGCCCTGGTCACTTAGGGAAGAGAGGACTAGCAAAGGAGTGGGGAGGGGGGAGGAAGAGAAACACAGACTTGGACTCTATAAAGATTTGATGCAGCGCCAGCTGCGCACCTTTCCCACTGCTGCAGGAATTCCTCACTTTATCCAGCAGGCATCTGAGTGCCTGCTGATGTCCAAGGCGCTGTGCTGGATCCAGGCGAAAACGCTAGTATTATCGTTCAGGTATATGGTGGGTTAAATAGGCTTTTGTGGGATAGCCTGAGATCCTAAATATAACATCATGATTTCTAGGGAAAAGGGTGTTTATACCACTTTACAAATGAACTTTGGAGACACAAATAATTTATAAATTGGGGTTCTCTCTTCTACTTCAGTTTCAGTATTTCCAAAACTGAGTTATTCTGGATAGGCTGCACATCTTGGCCTAGGGTTTAATTTCTTGCTTTAATTGTAAATCTAAGAGTTTACAACAACATTAAGATTTGTTTAGTGATATGAAGTAAGGGCCTCTCAAAGTCTGAAGATCTAAAATAAATAGAGGAAAAAGAAGTTAAGGAGAGAGAATTAACTTCTTTGAATGCTTGTTCTGTGCTAGGCAGTGTGCTCAGGTGCCCCCCTGTGTTCACCCTTAACAAGGCAGTGCTACCTGCTCAGTACCATGAAAAAGTACTTAGTCCTCAGATGAGTATGTGTTTGCTTGTTGGTCATCAAAGTGGGGCCACTTGATGGACAGGAATCTAGACCTTGAAATGGATACGAAGTGTTCTTGACAGGGGAGAATATTTTAAAGTGTCAGAATTCTTCCACTAGAGTAGCATTCTGGACTCACTAGTCTGAACTCCTGTGGAAGAACACTTTTGCTACCGGAAGTCATTTCTGTTGATTGTTGGATAAGTGATGTTAACTACAGAGGAGTGGACATTGTAAAGTAAAAACAGCTGTATTGGAACGGAATGAAAACTGGGCTGGCAAACTCCGGGGAGCCCTGTACGGCCGGGGAACACCGATAGGAAGGGGCATCTGTCGATGGTGTAGCAACGTATTTGATTGTTGCTAGTCAGGCAGTGTGGCAAGTAGGAAAACGGCTACAGTGCAGAGCAAAGCTCAAGATGTCTTTGATTGGCTCTGAGAGCTGTGACCTCCAGGAGTGCTAAGCAGACCTTTTAAAGATGTAAGGAACCCCAGGGATACAAAATATCTAACATGTTTTTTCCAGTAGTGACTTCTAAATCCTTATACTAGAAGGTGGACGGGAGTCAGCTACCATTCACACATTTCATTTTTTAAATATTAACAGCAAAGGCCTTCCCGTCAGACATGCACCAAGTCCTGCTGGAGTAAGCAGTGTCAGAGAAGTTAGATGTGGAGTCTCATTTTATTTTACTGTGTTGTCCATCCATGGCTTAAAACAGCCTGCAGGTGTGGGCGTTTCTCCTGTGGTGCCGCTTGGAACCTGCCTGCTTTTTCTGTCTCCACCAGACCTTGAGAAGGAAGCACTGTGTTTCAGTCTGTGATCGGATTTCTCGAAGACAGATGGAACGGCATCTTTTCCTTGATGGCATGATCTTATCTCCACGGGTGACAGAGCCAATTTCAACACACCTTTTTTCTCTTCGTGGTTCAATTCTCTTACATTTCTTCCTGCAGTGTGGTGCCTTGGCCTGTGGAGAAGGGAAAGGTGCTGTCAGACAGGACAAAATCAGAGCATCTCATTCCCTAGAGGAAAAGTCCTGTCAGTGGGAGCTCTTGGTGCTTTTACTTTTAATTATAATCTCTCAGCTCTAAGAGGGAACTTTAAGGCATTCTGAAGGCTTGTCCTTCCGAGCCAAGTGTTTTATGTGTCATGGAGAGGCTCATGTTACAAAAATAAAGAGGATTAAATAGAATGTGGAGGCCAGCCAGAGCCGAGGTGCTCTACCACGGGGCCTGTGTTTGGATGGAGCATCGGTATCTTTCCCTCTTGTCTCCTTGTCTCAGCAAAAATGCATGGAGTTCCTGGTGAGGGATTATTGAGGCCCGTGGAGCTCGTCCTGCCCGAGGGGTGTAACCTGTTCTGGTAACTGGAACCTAAGACGTTTTGTGTGTGCTTGTGGGATGCAGGTTTATGAGTTTAATAACAGTTGATTGTTTTGTCTAAGCATAATATTTGGAATTCATTGTGAGAGTAATTTCTAATTTGTTTGGACTGAGCGTATGGCTTCATTTATAGGGATTCCGATCTCGTGAGGCATCACTCAAGTGCTCCTTTAAAGTAAGGTGTTGCCACCTTGGGTCACAGTAAGCTGGGGCAGGTTTGGTTCGTTTCACAACTTTAAATTTCCAGTGTGAATGGGAGGGAGGAGGGAGAGAAGTGAGTCAGATCTCTTACTTGCAATTGCAATTAAAGGTAGGCAGGAGATTTAAAAGAAAAGTGTATACTCCCTGGCCTAAATAGCAAAAAGCAGCCAGGAAGCATTGTTGCTTTTAAAACAAAGGACGGGAGACTTTTCCAGCCCGGACAGAGGCAGGCTCCCTCGACGGCACTGGATTCTGCTAGTGTCTGTCCTTAGAACCCAAGGGAAGCTCTCGGTAGCTCTGCAGGCTTCTGAATTCACGTTCATTTGGCTCCAGGGGTTTCCTTTTATGCAGTTTAAAAATGCATATTTATCAAAATAAAAAATAAATTTTTGGGGTGCCAGAAGGGCAGTCACATTCCTTTATAGGGAATGAATAGTCTTTAGAGTTATAGTTTGATCAGAATTGGAAACGACGAGAAATTTTTCTTGGTTGGAAATTTGTGGAGAATGCCTTTAATCAGCTGATACGGAATAAGGTCTTTCCTCGGCGACTGGAAAGTTTGCTTTGAAGAAACCGTCCTCGGGCTGACTGTGGGGGAGGTTTCTCCTTGGCACGCCGTCCTCTGCTGTTTTATAGCGCAGTTTGTTGGCCTTTGGCCTGGAAGCCTTTCACGGAGTGTCCTGTAGTGTCTGGGCAGGAGTTCCGTCCAGATGCCGAATGGAACGCACTGAATCCCGGTGGGACTTCAGGCCGCAGGGAACAATAGCGCGCATTTATCGGAGCGCATGCCCGAGGGGCAGGGCCAAGTGCACCATCTTTCTCATCGGGCAGGGAGACACTTGGCAGCTGAAGAAAGCTCCGGTCTGGTGGTGGAACCTGTGTCTTGTGGAACGGGTTTGAAGCACCGTGTCTGTTTAGCCACCATTTGAGCTGTCGCTTGAATTCGTTTTCCGTTCTTCTTTTGGGGTCAGATTGTCCCCTCCCTCCACCTGCCCTGTCAGGGAACAATAAGCGTCTCTGTAGAACTTTCTCTTCTGACAACTTGTCACCTTAACCCTCCTTCTCGTAGGTCCTTCCTGGAAATTCCACCTAAAGTGGTTTTCTAAATCTGTCATTTCAGCCAGTTTTGCTCCTTGTGAGCTCACTCAGAGAGCTTTGACCCTGACCTGACATTAGTAGTAGTAACTGAATTGACCGGGAATAGAGACTTCAAGGCCTTGGAGTTCCATTTTCTTTTTACATTAGATCTTCTTTATGCAAGACTCCAAATCCTTTATTAAATATAAGCAAATCCTCTACATTAATTACTCATTTAGGGACTTTTTCTTTAGCTTTTTTTAAGGCGGAAAATATCTTCTAATTAGAAATTTGGATTGGAAGTTAGCTTGCCCACCAACTCTCCCCTCACGACCCTTGTGCGTACCTGTCCTATTCTGTACCCAGACCTGCTGGAATGTGGTCTGTGTTTGCCTTGTGTCACACCTGCATCCAGTTCTGCATATTTCAGAACAAATATTCTACTTATTTGAGACAACAGGTGCCAAACCGCTGTATCTGCCATGTGGCCTTAAGTTCACCAGGTCCTGCTTATAGGATATGACAGAGGGAAGATAGTATGCAGGTGCCTCCAGAATGTCTCTCTCTCCGTCTTTGTGTTGGTGACGTTTTCCCTGGCTCTCTGTGGCCTGTGCAGAAACTACAGCTGCCGTGTGGGCGCTGTGGGCAGGCAGCCCTGTGGCAAGAGTACGGGCGATGACTAGGTCCTTGTTTTTCCTCCAGGGAAACGCCCCACGCAGACATGAGAAGATTTCAGGTCAGTGCTCTGCTCTTCCCACATCCCCCTCCTCCCTTCCCCAGCCTTCCAGTTCTTTCTCTTTTTTCTTGATGGCCATCTGATAGTCTGAGGAATAACACAAGTACTAGTTACACATTTGAAGGCATTTAGTTCCTGCTGGTATCATTCCGTGGAGGGGTTTTTTAATCCCCTCGCATCTTCAGAGGGCGGGCAAGTGTGCCTTTCCCAGGACTATCTGACGGGTCGGCAGTGGGACTGGATTCCGCTTCTGAGTCTATGACTCAGTCTCTGATCCCTTCTTGGGCTTAATTAATTGGGAGAACTGCATGGCTGATACAGAACTCAGAGAATCACGGTTGGTCTGGCTTGGGGTTCTTTTCTTTGGTTGGGGGAAGGAATTTTGATTAGGATTAAGTGTCCGCTATACAATGTTCAGTGAACGTTCCTGTCTAATTAGACTTTAGCCAAGAATTGGACCTTAATTTCTTAGTTTAAACTCTTTCCCACTCCATTTGCTTCCACTGACATTTATAACTTGATATAAACATATTGGAAAAATGGTGCTTTTATTCTCTTGAATTAGTGCTGTTGGATTTGAGGTGAGAATAAACTACTTTATTGACCTCACATTCTAATTTCATTTGTCAGGAGGTTTCTAACTAAAAGAGCTACTTAGAAAAGTTTTAGAGTGACCTTTTTGACTGATATGGAAGAGAGTTAAATTAAAATTTGTTCTAGGGTTTCTACTTTCAATTTAGTAGGTCAGTTACATTCTAGGAATGAAATTATAGATATTATATCTGTGTTTGACTAAGTTGGGTTTTAGTACTAGAATAGGTTACAATGAGAAAGGCTCCCGGGGGCAGCTGGCTGGATGTAAGATGGCTGCGGCTGTCTCTCATGGGGCCGTGTCATCAGCTAAATCTTGTGACTTACATGAAGTCAGATAGGAACTTAGCACAGACTCCCTATTTGATGTCGAATATAAGGACCTTTAATTTCATGTGTCATGATCAAAAAAAACAACCTTCTGCTTCAGCCGTCGGAGGTCACTCTTTTCTCTGTTCTGCTTCACGGAAACATCTTTCCATCAGGTGCTCCTTCAGCTTTCTGAGCTTCCTTGCAGCGGTGTGGTTTCGAGAACATTGACTCTGGAGCAGGAGACGTGGCTCCTGGCTTGGTCTTTGTCATCTATTTACTGTGTGCCTTTTACGGTCTGTACCTTCCGAGGCTGAGCCTCAGCCACAACTGGACACTCTCTCTCTTAAGTTAAAAGGTATTGAGAAGCCAGACTCTGAACCATATGATGCTCGTGTTGAAGGTAAATGTTTGTAGGGTACACGACAAGGATAAGTGCATTGCTGGAATGTAAAATATTTTTCACTTACCAACTTTCTGAAGCATTAAGCACTTTTCTTTTTTTTTCTTCCTCCTAACAGATCTTTTCTCTTTCCTTGCTTATGTTTACCAGGCAGTTAGAACTCGAGCTATCTAATTGTGAATCATAATACACAAATGACAATATATAGTAGTGACACACGTAATCGGGCCTGCTCTCAGCTCTGTATGCTGATACTTTCCCAAAGTCTGCTCTGTGTAATCTGATTAGCAAGAGCAAAACACCATACTCCCTAGAAGAGTTTTTTTCCTGTCATTATTGACCAGTTTAACTCATATCTAACATCCTTCCAGGAAATTCTGTGAACAATAATTAATCTCTTCTAACTATGTGAAAGAATTGGCTTAAGAAGTCATGTTGCAAAGACTTTGTTAGCTGTACGTTCATTCACTCATCGAATTATTCATTGTCCTTCTCTATGTACTTTGAAGGAATGAAAAAATGATTCAAGCATAAAGCCTGTCTTCGAAAGAGATTTCACTCTCTATGCAATGATACAGGTCATACGTGAGGTTAAAAAATGCTCCTCAGATTTCCAGGGAAGAAGGGACCCAGAGAAGGCACTGTGGAAGAGAGCACTGGATGCGATTCTTTGAAAGGTTGGACCTGCAGCATAGTTTCGCAAAGGCTGTTCAATTGGACCTTTTTTCTTTTTCCTTATTTTTTCCTGTGCAGAGTAGCTGTTGAGAATTTAAGTGGAAAAGAGGCAGCTGGAACAGTTTAGTCTACAGAGTCTTTGACGTTCGAGGCCAGGCATCGTGTGGTGCAGGAGACAGCAGCTGGGCTTGGCTCCCGCACGCTTGAATCTCAGGAAGTTGTAGACGTCTCACACCTGTCCACGTGACGTGGAGCTACGAGTGAAGTGATGATGTCTTTAATTATCAGATATAAAATTGTTAGGTCCCTGCACTTTCTGTAACAGAAAGATGGTCACTATAGATAATGTCTTAAAGTATAAAAATGAATAGATCAATAGAATATTACTACGTTACGGCTCATTGTGTGGATTTATCTCTGCCCTAGAACTTGACTTAAATCTCTGTGTATGTCAGTCAGCCCCTAAATACCATCATCTTTTCCAGATTAATGGAGGGGGGTATATATATATATGTATGTGTGTAGTCAATTTAAGTATTCATTCAACAAGTTTTTATTTAATGTCCAGTATGTATAAAAAGCTGTTTGGTATTCTGGGGTCTGCAGGGTGACCTCGGAGTTCCAATCTGCTTGCAGGAAAGACGTGAACACAAATAACCTGTGACCTTGGGCAGCAAGTTACATAACCTCTAAGCCTTGGTTTCTTCATCTGGGACGTGGGGTCAGGATACTACCAATTTCAGAGGGGGTTTTGAGGGCCGAAGAGTCAGGTCCGTGGTAAGAATGCTCGGTGTAGCTCAGGTGTCAGAGCAGCGTGTAGTTTTATTGGGCTCGAGTCTAGGGATTTAGGGTCGTTCATTCAGTGAGCATGTATTTCTTATTGGCCAGGCACTGCCAGGGTGTTCTGGGAATGTAAGAGGAGTGAGACATATCCAGTTCTCAGGAGACTCAAAATCTGGTGGGGGAGGTTGCCCCTGTAGTAAGTATGGTGATGGAAAAGCACAAAGGATAGAAGTCTCCTAGAGCAGGAGCAGAGACGTCCCTCGAGGTGACGCCTGAGAGAGTCCTAAAAGGATAGTAAGACCTGGCGGATTCAGAGTCCAGATGGGCCTGTGTCCTTGACGTGTGTGAGTGCAGAGCTGAAAGTCCTGGAGCCTGACACGTGAGGCAGGCTGTCGGGGGAGGCGGCAGGGAGCAGACCCTGAAGGCCCGAGCGTGCCCCAGGAAGGAGCTGGAGCCGCCCCCGGGGGTCTGGACCAGGTATACTCGGGTGGAGTGTCATTGAGGATTTCTAGTCCTGTGTGTTCAGTTCAGTGATAAGACGGCAGAACTGTGAGCGTGCTCTGGATGCCAGTTGTTGCCAGGAGGCTTCAGTGCCGGTGTCCGTTCTGAGGGGTCGGGTCTGAGCCAGGTCAAGGCCAGGTGAGTTCTCGGGTGCTGTGCGGTCAAACATTTTGCATCCATTTGAGTAGAGGAGTATTTCTCAAAGTAGGATCTAGGTATGCATTTAGGGGTTCAGCAACTTTTTTCTCTTTTAGAAAGGATACATATATTATTCACGTTTGAGAAATACTGCTGTAGGTGGTGGAAAATATGGCTGGAAAAATAGACTGACGTCACATAAAGCATCTTGAATGCTAAGGAATTTAGTTTTTGTTACATAGATAGTGGTGAGCTATTGAAGATTTTTGAGGAAGAGCAAGTGGCTGGTTCTGCAGTGATATGTTAGATATATTAGGATTAGGCAATTGCCCAGTGTCAGCGAGGCAGTCTCTCCTCATTTCCTTACCTTATTTGTGGCCATTTTATGTTCAGAGGACCCTCTACCAGAAGTTGGAAGAAGGAAGGGTTAATTTGTGTAAATTTATATTAGCATTTTTTGTCGAGTGTTTTTGTTTATTTTTTGTTTGTTTGGGGTGGGCGCTGTTGTGTGTATTTAAAGTTTTGTGAGGATTTGAAACTTGTCAAATTAAGATTTGAGGTAATACGTAGATTTTTGTATACCCATGGTTCTGCTGTCGCTCATTACCAGCGTTTAATTCAGTACCATTTAGTAATAGCCGTTGGGAGAAATACAAAAACATGTACTAAATCCTGGAAGCAACTTAAAAAGTGAGTAACGCATAATCCCTGCCCTCAAGGGACTTAGAGTTCTTATAATCGCAGTGAGACAGTGACACAGTGTCAGAGGTGGCGTGTCCACGGTGCTCGTTTATTCCTTTCCCTGACCTGGGTGACAAGTGGAGACAGGGCTGTCTAGCTGACGTAGATGCTCATCGTCTGGCCAAAAGGGGCAGGGGGAGGGGAGGAGGAAAAAGCCACTTGTTAGAACTTGACGAGTGGCAGACGGGGTTGTAATTCTATTTGGGTGGATTCGGGAGTGCTTCTCCGAGAAGTTGTATCAGTTGGTACTAGGTCTTTACTGATCAGAGAGATGTCAGTAGAGAATGGAATAACGGTTATTTTAAAATTGAGGGGCAGAGAAAATAAAGATCCCCAAAGTATAAAAATTCCTGCAGAGGAGGAGTGAAACTAGAACGGGAGTTGGGAGCCGCAGTGGAAAGTGGGCTCCTTCCTCAGACTGCGGGGGGCCGCTGGGCTGCGCGCGTCTCTGAGCACTTCAACGCTCAGTCACCCAGACGGCGGCGCGTGCTGAGCTCCTGTGACCTCGCTGACTCAGGGGCACGTACTTCGTTACTCCGTTTTAGTTTAAAAATCACATCCCTTAAAAAGAAAACTTCATCCCTTTAAAGAAACCTAATTAAAATGAAAACTTTATCCAAACTGTCATAAGGGCGGTCCATACTGTTCATTAGTGGGTCTAGAGGTTCACGTTTTGAAATTTTTTTATTCCATTCATTGAGAAAACTGCATTATGAAAGTCGTAAGGAGATTATTTCCATCATTACATGCAAAATTCTACCCAGATCTCTCAGTGGGAAAAAAATTAGGACTATATTATTTGGACGTCAAGTTCTTGTACATGAATAGTTATCGAGTAAGTATTACTGTCACTGTGGTAAATTTTGTAAAAGGAAAAAAAGCCTTTTTGTTAGTTCATGAAAAATATCAACATAGTCGAGTACTTAAGTTAGTCAGTTTTCTCATTTAGCTTCTGACTCAACTACTTATAATTTTTGTAACTTTGATGAATTCCAGGTGCTTTCTTAACACTTTCCTTCTGTGAATTAGGTAGGTGAAAAATATTTTTATGATTTCTCCCCACAAATTAGATGCCCTTGTTAGAGCTCGCATGTCTGACTGCTCTTTAGACGAGACAGTCAGCAGGTTTTCCCGACATGGAGCCTCGGCGTGTGGTTAAAGGCCTGGAAGAGCAGGTGGGCTGGGGGTCTGTACCGTCTGTTCTCAGTTGCTGTCACTTTGCCGGCTGGGAAGTGAACCTCTGATGGCGACCTGTGTTCTGAGCCTTCTGCTTCCTTGGTCTTTCTCCTCTTCTTTTCCCCTTTGAGGAGCAGCGGTGGAGAAAGCAGCCAGCTGTGTGAGCAGCATTGTGTGGCTGCCGTGATGCTTCCTGGAAAAATCACTATAAATTAGTTCAAGATCTGATTTCTTGTTTGTTCTGTTCTTGTAAGCATTTAGAATAAAAAAAAAAAATCTATGCAAGTTAATCCTTTGATAGTGTAAATTACTTTATTTTGTTGTTTTCGTCTCATTTTCAAGCTGAGGTTTGAAAACAAAATTACGTCTTTTGAAAAGTTCTAAGTGCATGAATCCTCAGCCAAGAATGAGGAACTGTCTTAGAAAAATGGGCTGGAAACTTAAAAAGGAATCTTGCAGAGCATCTTCGACCTGTTTAGCAGTTTATTTTTGTGGTTAGTTTTTTCTTTACTAGTGATTTTGGGTGGGAACATGAGTTGCTCATCTTTTGAGACTTATGTTCCTGTTATTTGGATAAAATCAAACTTCTCCTCAAAATCAGTGCAGGGAAGTATGGAAATAGAAAAAAGGTCATCGTTTGAGTTCTTAAAGATCTTTACATCATTCTAGAGAAGAAAGGTCATGTCTCATTCAGCCTACTCTCAGACTTCAGAAATAAGTCTTTTTAAGTGTGTGCGCACTGGCACACGCGTGCACACGCATGTATTTTACAGAAGAGGAGTTAGATGTGCAATAATCCGTCTTACTTTTTACGTCTTTCCCACCCTGTGTAGGAGATATTGGAGTTTTTCTGCACTCACATTGAAGAAAATATTTCTCCGCATGGTGAAAATGGTCTGAACGTTTGTTTTATCCACCTTTGGGTGACTTGGCCTATGGTCCTGCTGGTTTGGGGGGTTACCCATTAGGTAGAACCAATCCAAAGTGTCAACGTCCTGAGGACCAGCACACGCCGGTCTTGTTGCTGCCCCAGGACCCAGAGGCAAGGCCTGCCTCGTGTTCTGCGCCTGCCCTCGCGCCTGTTCTGGGCGCTGCTGATTAAGATTGTCACACTCCTAAACAAAGATTCCTACATGCTGAGCTTCTCCCTCAAGACTTACCGTGGTCCACACTGTGAGTGTGGGTTGTGTTGATCCAGAGCGTGGTTCCATGGGTGAATGACACATTGGCGAGAAGTCCGCACTGGGTGTCTTCTCAGGAAGTCAGTGATGTGGAACATGGAAATAGTGAATTCCAAAAGGGAGATAATGCTCCCTCCTCGTGTACCAGCTGTGATGACGTAGGGATGAATTACTGTCCCGGCGGTTTAGAGAATAGCTCAGATCAGGGCGAGTCAACTGCAGCCCTCGGGCCGGCCGGCCAGCTGCCTGTTCATGTATGAAGTAAAGCTTTATTGAAACACCGGCACACCCGTTTGTTCACTTAGTGTCTGTGGCTGCTTTTGTACTGTTACTGCAGAGCTGGGTAGTTGCATGTGGCCCACAAAGGCTAAAAAGGCCCCTTTACAGAAGAAGTTACCAGACTCCTGGTTTAGAGAAACACATGAGAGAGATTCTGTGTGTCTGCATTGTACTTCCTCTTAACGTTTTTATTCTCTACTGCCTCTGCATGTTCCTTCTTTTGTAGTAACAGGAGTTAAGCATGAACTGTGCTCCAGGCAGCAGGAGCAGAAAGGGCTGGCTGAGTGTCTCTGTCCCCGGGAGCTGGCAGCTCCGTGGGGATGACACCAGATGAGCCTTGCACTGTGGTTCACAGCAACGCTTACTCCTCCCTCTGAATACACTCCATCCGCAGGCGCCAGCCCCTGTGAAGATCAAACGTTACATGAGGAATAAACATAAGAAGTAGAGTTTGATAGGTTTTTCTGGTCCCTATCTTACGAACTATGAGTTCTTGAGGATTTACACAACCTTTTTGAATAGCAAGGTGGAGCACATGCTTTAGTCTTTATCTTTCTGTTGATTAAATGAATATTCTTCTTACTTGATAGGGCTGTACCTCTGTAAAAATTTTTAATTAAAAACATCTGATGAGATGTTAGCTTAGGGCCAATCTTCCTCAAAAAAAAAAAAAAAACCCCACAAAACCTGGGGGGAAACATCTGAAGAGATACATATAAATATGTGTAAGAATATCTGAACTCCTTAAAGAAGGGGAACCATATATTGGGGCTTGTTTTAATAACCTGAGAGTTTTGGAGCCTAAGCAGAACTTTTGTTGATCCAAGTGTGTAGGTTTATAGATTAGTCCCTTGACAGAAGTGGTTTTTATCCCGGCTGATGACTAGAATTACCTGGGGAGCACCTAAGAAAAGTCCTAGTGTCTGGGTCACCCCCTCCGGCCAAGGAGAGCAGAGCCTCTCAGTGTGGCCCTGCTGTCTCCAGGAGGGCCTGACGCCCCCGGGTGATTCTAAGTGGGTCAGGCGGGTGAGGCGCTCAGGTGCCCAGGAGTGCTGGAGCTCCTGGCCCATGCTGTGGGGACCACTGCTTATACGATTCTGAATTTTATATAAGTAGTTAGGATGATTACTTTAAATGGCAGCCTTACATGATAGCTTCTGAAATAATATGATTTGTAAAAAGTTGGTTGATAAGTGCATGACACAAAATCACCGTCACTGGTACATACCGAGTAGGAATACAGGCTTCATCATCTTACGTGTAAGTGTAATCATAGGGCTCTAGAGTTAGCAGTCATCGGGAGATCCTCCAGTCAGCCCTGCAGGTGACAGTGACCCTCGCCCAGGGTCACAGCACTGAGGAGTGAGCCTGAGGCTCGTCGGTCTGCAGACCAGAGCCTTTCCCGCTGCCCACGTCGCCTCCTGCTGGAACAGAACAGAAGGCCTCTTGCCCCCTCGCCAGCCTTTGATTGAGGCTTAAACACAGTGAGCAGGTCCCCTTCAGGGCCCACATGTCCCCGTGACTGTCCTGCTTGTCCTTTCCAGGGACGCTGCTGCAACAGGCCGCGTCAGCGCTGCCCCACTTTTCTCTTGCGGGTCTTGCGCCCTCTGTGCTCGTACCCGGCCCTGGCCCAGCCTGCTCCTAGTGCGCAGCTTGTCTGCTTCTACTGGGGTGTTTGTGTGTTTATCTAGACAAGGTGGTGTTTTAATGCTCAGTCAGGAATGCCGTAAACTTTCTTTGATACATTTAGGCATCTGCCTAGTTTGGAAAGAATTGATTTAAAAAAATAGGAGAATACTGTATATAAGAAAGCAATTGCAGATAATTGTGAGTAACAGTGCAGGTTGTGTCTCCGAAGGCTCTGGGTTTATCCTGATCCTGGGATTTGGCTCCTCTGATTTCTGCTTTGAATAGAAACTTGACACTGGGAAGCGGTGGGGGGTGAGGTTTTAGGTTGGATTACCAGGAAATCCTCTTTAAAGGGAGTATCACTTTGGGTCAGAGACTTGCTGGTTGTTGAGGGTAAAGTGTGCTTTCCCTGCAGCTGCTTTGAGTTGGAGGGTGAGCCGCGTGGCCCAGAGTGAGAGAGAATAGTTCACATTTTCCATTCGGTTGTAAGGTGAAGAATACGATGGTTTGCTTACTTTATGTGCTCAGTTGTTTGCGTGGACTACTGTCTTTCTGTCTGTCTGTCTTTCATCTGTTCCACAGACTGTCTCCTTAACTCAGATTTATGGATTATGGGTGAAGTTTTTTTTAAATATATAGAAAAAGGTATAAAGTCAAAGTGCTAAGTTTCTGTAATGGATTTGAAATTCATATGTGCCTCTTTTGGCCTATATATCTAAGTATTGAAAAAATTAAAGCAATTTGCTTATTTACTGAAAATGGGTTAAATGGAAAGAAGAATCATAGAAGCCAAGATAAGGCAAGCCTCGATCAGGCACTGTGCCAAGTGGGGAATACGGACCCGACCTACACGTCCTTACGGTCCCGTCAGGGGAATAAACTAACAGAAAAATGGCAGGCCGTTCCAGGTGGTGAAGAAAAGCCGGGTGACTCGTCCAGGATAGAAAGTTGATTTGGGACAGAGGTAGCGGGTGCGGAGGGGGAGCCCTGGATCTGAGTCCCAGTCCTGTGCTTTCTGCCTTGGGGACAGTTTAGACCGTCTCTCCGGGCCTCCCCTGTAAAGGAAGGATGATACCGTCTCAGGGTTGAGGTGATGATGAGCCGTCCTGTGAGTAAAGTCAGCGCGCGGCACACGTCCTGCAGCAGTAGGCGCTCGCTGCCGTGGGCTCCACCACACGAGGCCGGTAAGTGGGACAGTCTGAGAAAGCGGGGCTCGAGCTGGCCCTTCAGAGACTGAGAGAGCAGAGAGGAGCGATGGAGGTGCAGGAGGAAGAAGGACAGGGACAGAGGTGAGGCAGGAGCGAACATTTGAAGTGTGCTCTAGGTATGGTAGGTGGAGGGCTAACGAGGGGACGAGAGGAGAGACGACTTATAAATTTGTTAATTTGGACACATTCCGGAATCAGTCTTATTTTGATGTTTTGGTCTTTTCCTACTTAGAAACAGCATGTAGACTACAGCAGAAATAAAAACCCCGTTTCAGCATTTTGCATACCTTCTAGAGAGTGTTCTTTGTCACTGTGGTTGTAAGTTTCTTTGTCCTTATCCTCTCTTCCCACTCCCTGTCTTCTCCTTCATCTTATGTTCTTATAAGTCTTTCCTCCCTTTTCTGACTTAAACTTACCCCTTTCTGGGTCTTGGTTCAGCCAGTGGCACCCACACAACCGTGGTAGATCTCTTCTTGGTTGTTAGGGCCAGGGGGTTGTTGACCCACGAGCTGGAATGAGTCCAGCTTAAAGGCTGAAATATGCCAACTTGTTTTAAAAACTGTAATTCCGGTAATATCCACTATGTGGTGCTCACGTACCAGAAATAAATTCTAAAACCTGTTGAAAGGGAGCTCAAAAACATTGTGACTCTGTGTGGAGAGGTTAAAATCCAGAATCACAAAAATAGGGGCCATTGGAGCATGTTCACCTGCTGCGCAGAGATTCGCCTGGGTTTCTCTGAGTGAGAACCTCCAGCACCGCTTTAATAATGTGCCGCGCTGGTTTCATCAGTTCCCGAATCTCAGGACGTGGGCTACTGCAGGTTTCCTGAGAGGCCGTGCAGACATCAGACAGTGTATGATAAGCTGTGAAACAGCTGCAGAGAGAAGCTGTGCTACTGGTAACATTTGAAAACGACATCAAGACAGACAGCGGACTCTTCCCCTTATGACATGGAAGAAGTATTCTGGAAAGGAAAATCGACAGGGTTCAAAGCAACCGTCTCTTTTTTCACTTTGAAGCCTGCCATTTCTGTGACCAAAGGTAGTTTTAAAGTAAACTCTTTATTATCTCTTTTTAAAAAAGGTTTTTTTAATGAGCAGCTGAGCTCTCATTTAGAGCCTGAGTAATTTCCATGATTTCAGCGTTTTCACAGGCTGTGCTGGGGTTGATCGTCGGTGCCTGATGCTTATGGAACCTTTTCTTCCCTTTGCAGGTTTTCATCTCTGTGAACTGCCTCAGCACAGATTTCTCTTCTCAGAAGGGTGTGAAGGGGTTGCCTCTGAATATTCAGATTGACACCTACAGTTACAACAACCGCAGCAACAAGCCCGTGCATCGGGCCTACTGCCAGATAAAAGTCTTCTGTGACAAGGTGAGGCGTCGGGTTGGATGGGGACCTTGGGGTAAAGCGTGCGAGAGAGGCTCTTCCTCACGGGAAAGGACCAGGGTCTTTTAATATTTGAGTTCAATATGAATGTATTGCCAGTAATATGAATAGCTTATTTTAAATTAGTGATTATTGTTTTAGCCATGCAAAGACACATTATATAGTGGGGAAAAAGAATCTCGTTTTAACTGAAGAATTAGAAGGGTCAGTAAATACCTTCTGTTGGGCGTGTCTGCTGGTCAGGCTGGTGCACCTTGGATGCCCAGTGGGCTGCGCTCAGTCCTGGGCGGCCCCTCAGCGTCCTGGGGTTTGTGGGCGGCGGCCGAGGTGTTGGAGCTCCTCTTGAGCCTTGTGTCTGAGGACTCCGTGTGGAAGACTCTTAGAGGGCTGCCCTTCGACTGGCTCACCCCCCTGCAGGCCCTCGGGTAAGTCGTGAGCCGGCTCGCTGACGCGGGAGGTGAGATCCAGGTTCTGCTCTGCAGCAGCAGGCGGGCAAGGAGAAAGTGAACGCCCAGGGGATTTCGGCGTCATTGCTTTTCTCTGGTATGACTACTTTTTTCCTGGAGAAGAGATGACCTCCTTCGGCAGGTGCAGAGCCAGGGGCTCAGCTGGATTAGATTCAGAGGGCACCGTTGGCGCACTGTGTCTTAAAGATTGGAGACAGCGGTGTCCGTGAGAACTGGGCAGTAGCCGGAGATGAGCGAGTGGTCTGTTGAACTACGATTGAAGAAGACTCTGACTTTGTCCACTCAAAACTATTGGACCATGTTTTTTTGCCAGTTTCCTTTTCATGCTGTTAAAAAACCTCTCAGTTAGTAAGGTTTTTAGAAGGTACTAGGAACCTGGAAGTGTATCTGCCATCAGAGGCCTGGTGTGCTAACTTCTGCACTAGGTACGCAGGGCACAGTCGGGCCCCAGGGGATAAGCGTGAGACCTTCCGAGTTCAGGGAGTTCCTCACCAGCCGGCAGGTCGCGTTTATCGAGCGCCTGCCGCGTGCCTGAGAACGTGCCGAGCCCTGTTAGTTTTCAGTTGTTGCTGTTAACGAATTACCACAAACCGAGTGGCTCAAAGCAACACCCACTTATTGCCTTATGGTTTTGGAGGTCAGAAGTCTGATGTGGGTCCCCGGAGCTGAAATCCAGGTGTTGGAAGGCTCAGCCTTGCTGGAGGCCCTGGCCGAGAATCCCTTTCCGAGCCTTTCCTCCTTCCCGAGGCCGCCCGCGTTCCTTGGCCCGCGGCCCCTTTCATCTTCAAAGCTGGGAGTCTCCCGATGCTGCGTCCTTCTCGGCTCTCCCACCGGCTCCTCTGCTTTTAGGAACGCGTGATCGTGCTGGGCTCACACAGACGATCTGGGACCGTCTCCTTGTTTGAAAGTCAACCGATTAGCAGCCTGAATTCCCCTTTGCTCTGTAAGCTGATGTATCCACAGGTTCTGGGGGTCGGAATGTGGACATCTTTGTGGGGCTGTTAGTCTGCCCTCCACAGTGCTTTCACAGATGCTGCATTTACAAATGACGAGGCACATCTAGTGTGGGGCAGGGATTTCTGACCCTGAGTCAATGACATTTCTTTCCTTCACACCACTTTCCTCTTTTGAACCAAAAGAAAATCTATTGGGATGTCATGTTCTTTTTCTAAAAATCTAGGGAGAAATTATGGCTTTATTGGTTCAACTTAAAAACTTTTTTCATATCTGCTGTTTCTTAAAAATTCTATTTAATAATTTTGCTTGACGTTATTTAGAATTTATAAATAAGTTCCTTTTTTGAATGCTATGAAGGTGTTTATTTTTCACAAGACGTCTGCTAACCTCAGGTCGTAAACCGAGTAGAGGCTCGCTGTGCTGTGTGCTCAGGGCCAGCTGAGAGGCCCTGCGTCGGAAACAGCACTGTGGAAAGGCTCTGATGGGCAGTTCCTGCTTCAAGGCCTTTCGTCGGTGTTGAGTGCTGTCATCTCTTAAAGCAGTGTCTCAAATTATCGATGGTGAGGGACCGTGTTTTTTATTTCTAATCTGTCGTCAGCTTATACTTCCATAAAATACAATAAAAACACAAATGAATTGCTAGAAAAAGGAACTGAAACATAAGGTAATACAAACTACAAGCCCCAGTTTTTTGTTATTTGATTTAACAGATACAAATTTCTTCTGTCTCATTGCTTTCCAAATGCTGCGTCAGTTCCTGATGGATATCTCCTGGGACCATAACAGTTCGTGGACTGATGCTGGTCCGTGGATCACACTTTGAATATTGCTGTATCGGAGGATGTGAGCATGAGTTAGCATGAACTGGAATTTACATATCAGATGGTAAAAACTGTACAAGAAATTTTGAAGAGAAGTAGTAGTATCGATTCATGCTCTTAAACAAATATGGTTTTAATACCAAGCCTTTCGAGCGAGGCTCCTGTATTGGTAGCTGGTTTAGAAATTGAAACACAGGAAAGGTTTCATGAATTGTGCAGTTATTTTCTTAATCAGCGGTGGTACAAAGTTTAGAAACCAGTTCTCTTTCTAGGCAAGTGCGTGCTAATGTATTCTGTGAAGCAGGATTCCTTTTCTTCAAAGTTGCAAGATTGAGTGTGGTTTGGGACAACACACGAGTCCCTCTTCTGGTGTAACCGCTTGCGTGCTCTCTGTGCGTCCCTATCCCATGTGAGGGGAATATGTTATCCACGGTCTTGGACAGCACGTCAGGTGTACAGGCAGCAGTCAGTCACGGTTTTTTCATTACTTGGGTGTGAGTTCTGTACAGTGGTCAAAGAAAATCACACAAAGCTGTGGTTAGAAACTAGGTGTCTGCATCTTGTGGTGCTTTGTGTGGGCTGTCGGATGCCCCCGTACCCTCAGCCTTCAGGGGTATGGCTTTCTTTGTAAGGCCACTGGAAGTATTCCTTACCTGTCTTTCCCTACTGGCTGGAGTAGAGATCTACATGGAGATGAAAGTGTTGGTCTCCTCTCCCATTTTCAGCCCTCATGGCATATAGGAGTGGTAATGAGCATTGTATAATGGCAAGGGACAGGATGAAGTGGCCAGGACAGTGGGTTGGACAGTCTCAGAGCTGTTACGGGTTGATATAAAATCCTTCATGAGAAGAAAATATGTATGTGCGGTGTGTAATTAAGTTTTAAAGTCCTGAGTCCTTCACCCACTAGAAACCTCGTGTGACCTCACGCCCACTCCTGATTCTTGTGCCTCTGGTTGTAACTGCCCTTGTCCCTTATGGTTGATCACTTCTTCTGTTCCAGGTTCGCCCCATGATGCCTCATCTCTGTGGAACATCCACCTGCCTCCTTGATTCTCTCCTTTCTGAGACTTGACTCACCTCTTACTTGGTGCCTGTCGATTAATTTCCCTCTGCTGGCTCTCTAAAACTCTCACATTTTATGAATCTGGTCTACATTTGCAGTGAGAAACCACAAATAAGACATGTTTTGGTTCCTTCAGAGGTATTTGTTGTTTTTCTCTCCTAAGAGGAAGTTGTATCAGTACTTTATTCTGAATTGCTTCACTATGTTGAATGGAATGGTTGTTTATTTCAGAAGCAGCAGCAATCTATCACTTTTTCAGAGAAAACGGGAACAGATGTTGGATCACTAACCAACGGAGATTTGGCAGCTCCTCTTTCTATGAGCTTGTGTATATCTCTGGTCCGTCCTAATAGAGAAAAATTTCAGCGACACTTACTTCCCACAGATAATGTTCTTCTTCGTCAGAGTAGATACTCGTTGTAGCTGTAGCTGGGAACAGATGCTGTGGTTGACCTCCTGGGCCATGGCCTGGTGCGATTGCCCAATATCAGTCTTTTTAGTTGTCGATTGAGAGAAAGAATCACAGCATCCTGAATGTAAAGGGTTCTCCATAACGTCGTAGGACTACCTTCAACATTTCTTGTAGTGTGTGTCTACTGGTGATGAATTCTTTCAACTTTTGAATGTCTGAAAGTCTTTATTTCATCTTCAATTTTGAAATAGGTGTAAAATTGTATTTGACATGCCAGCCCCAAAGTTATGCTCAGTCTGGTTTGGCAGCATGGGTTCACGGGTGTGGATCCTGGGTGCGGACTTACTCCACTCATCAGCCATGCTGTGGAGGCATCCCACCTGCAAAAAGTGGAGGAAGATTGGCACAGATGTTAACTCAGGGCTAATCTTCCTCAAGCAAAAAAAAGAGGAAGATTGGCAATGGATGTTAGCTCAGGGCCAATGTTCCTCACCAAAAAATAAAAATAAAAATTTGTAGTTGACTGTTTTTTTCCTTCTGTGCTTTAAAGATGTGGCTATACGGTCTTCTGGCTTATGTTGTTTCTGACAAGAAATCTCCTATCATTATCTTTGTTCTTCTGTATTTAATGTGTCTTTTTTTCCTCTGTTTCTAAGATTTTCTTTTTTAATGGTTTTGAACTTTCTGGTGTATCTCTTTATGTTTCTTGTTCTTAGAGTTTATTGGGCTTCTTGGATCTGTGGATTTATAGCTTTCATCATATTTGAAAAATCTCCAGCCATTTCTTCAAATACGATTCCTCCTTCCTCCTCCTTTGGGGACACAAATTACACATATATATGGCTGCTTGAAGCTGTCTCATAGCTCACTGATGCTCTTTTATTTTTTTAGGTTACTTATTCTCTCTGTCTTTCTTTTTGGATATGTCTATTGTTATGTCCTAATGTTCACCAGCCTTTTCCTTTGCCTTGTCTAAACTGCTATTAACCCCATCCAGTGTATTTTTCATCTCAGTGTAGTTTTTATCTCTAGAAGATCAATTTGGATCTGTTTTATATCTTTCGTGTCTCTGCTTAATGTGTTCAGTTTTTTCCACTATCTTTTTGAACGTATGTGCTACAGTTAGAATAACCGAGTCTGACTGCTGTGTCAGTGCTGGCTTGGTTTCTGTGGTTTGATAGCCTCTCGTTCAGCTGTGTTGTTCTGCTTCTCTACGTGCCTGGCAATCTTATTGGATACCAGACGTGGCGAGCACCTTGTTGGGTGCTGGGTGTATTTCCATCCTGTGCATCTTCTCGAGCTTTGTTCCGCGATCTCTTGAAATTACTCAGGAACAGGTTGACCCTTTGGATCTGACTGTGACGATTTGATGGGTGGGTCTGGAGTGGTGCTCAGTGCCAGGGTGGTTATTCTCGACTGAGGCGAAGCTGTCCCACTGTCCTGCCCACTGCCCTGTGAGTTAAGTTTTTCCGGTCTGATTGGTGGGAACAGCACTGTTTTCCCTGTGTGGGTTTCAGGCACTGTTCGCTCGTCTGTTCTGAGGGTTTCCCCCAACGTCGGGTTACTTCCTCACACCATGTACCTCCCGGCACTCTGAACATGCGAGGACGCTCTGAAGGTCTCTGGGGCTTTCTCCTGTACCTCTTCCCCCTTTGCTGCCGTGGAGTCTCTGGACTTTGAGCTCTGTCTTCTCAACCCAGGAGCCCTGCTTGAGGAATCCCTGGACGTCCCTTCCTGTGCCACACGCAGTCTGGAGGCCCTGTGAACCAGGCAGCACCAGGGGGCTCACCTCACTGGGTTCCTGCCTCTCAGGGGTCGCCACTCCTTGTTGCCTGGATGGCCAGGGCCTTAAAAATCCTCATTTCATGCTTTGTTGTTTTTTTTTAGTTTCAGGGTGGAGGGTAAATCTGGTCTGTGTTACTCCCTCTTGATGGAAGCAGAAGTCCCTTATTCTTTGTGGATGTAACTGATAAATAAGGAGGGAAATGTCCTATTTTGTAAAACTACCTATTGGGGTGTATAGTTTATCATTAAAATGAAGTTATTGTTAGACTGTTAGAAGGGACTGAGAGAGAGACAGACCAAAGCCATACAGTAATGGGTGGGAGATTGGGGATGTTGACTTGTTTTTCTATGTCAGGAAGGTGATGTTTGTGTCAGTACTACAGTTTTGTAAGCAGGTTATGTTTACCGATACGTTAGTATATTGACATCATCTGCAAGAGGCAGAAGGTGGTTTTGTATTTTGTTTTTTTAAAGGTGGTTTTATTGTATAATGGTGCCAAGATCAGTGGGATGATTTTGATTGCCTCTTTGCTATCAGGGAATTTATTCTCAGAAAAATAAGCTACCAGTTCATACTTAACTGGATAACTTGGTAAAGAAATCTGTGCTATCTGGAAATAAATGCCAGTAGATGCCAAGATGATTAACTGTTAGTTTTTTTTACACTTATTTCTTAATTTCAGGTTGTGTTTATTCCTCATATGATTCTGTATTTTTGTGGGTTCAGTTGCGAGGCTCCGCCAGTCTGTGTGCGGTTGGCATTCATTGTGCGTATGTGTCCTCTGTATAGGACTGCGAACACTCTCTCCTTTAAGTGATTGTGCACACTTCTTGTTAAATGTTTGCTTTTGTGCGTTCTAGTCGGTCGTGTCTGTCACTTAGTTGGTGGCTGGTCCTCAGGCAGAGTCCCGGCTCCGGTGACGACAGTGCCCATGTAGGAAAGTACGCTCAAAGCAGGGCCGTCCTCTGTTTTCCTTCATTAGTTTATTACTAGACAACAGGAGAAGTCGCTCGTGTCTTTGAAGGCAGTGGGGTACATTTGCGGATTTTCCTAGCTTTTCCTTTAACCTGGCCACATCCATTACTGAGGGGAATTTTGCTCTGTTTGTTTGTTTTTTTAATAAATACTGTTTTCCTGTGATTTTATATGGTTAAAAATAGTTACAAGAATAGACTTTTTAAAGGAAACTGCTATGATAAACAAGCTCCTTGAAGACAGTAAGTGATGGAGTTCTTCTCCAGAGAGCTTTTTCCCCCCACTAGTCAGGATGAGAGTTAAATATTTTAAAGAGGATCAGATAAACAGAATCCTGTCTTGTCTTCTCTTGACCTATAGGGAGCCGAGCGGAAAATCAGAGATGAAGAACGAAAACAAAGCAAAAGAAAAGGCAAGTGCACTGACCCCAGCTCCCAGCTGACCGCCTGTAAGTAGAAGCGTCTCCCCGAGCGTCTTGATCTTCCCTTTCAGGGCGCTGGCCTGACGTCCAGGCAGAGGATAGAGCAGTGGCTGTCTCTTTCCCGACTGTGAGCCGGGAGCTTTGCCTCCCTTCCCAGGCACAGAAACAGATGAGCAGCTAAACTGAGTACTTTTCTTGGGGAGCTGCAGGAAGCATTCTTGAGCTTTTCCAGAGTTCAGGCTCTTTTGGCTGTTAGTTCTAGTTCAGGATGCTGGTTCCAGTCCAGTTCCATGGCCAGTTGGACATTTCACTGGCAAAGCTTTTTTCTTTTTCTTTTTTTTAATGTGACCAATATTTATATTCACAAAATCCTGTATCTCCGAGTTAGAAGGAAAAGAAGTGCTGCTCTGTATCACAGTGTCATCCGCAGTCCGTGGCTGCGCGCGTCTGCTGTCTGAACGTTTGTCTGGCTCAGAGACGTTTGCCCGCAGCACATTCATCAGGGTTCTCCTGCTGGCGTCAGAGCACCAACTCCGGTGTCACTTCAGAGAACAGCTGACTAACCAGGAAAGCTCTCACCAAGTACTGCAGGGCCAGGTGATGGGTGAAGATGGAATAGTGATTCAAGAAACTAAAAAGTAGACAGTCACGGGCCCACCCAGTCATGTAGGAGTTAAGTTCACGTACTCTGCTTCAGCGGCCCGGGGTTCACTGGTTCAGATCCCAGGTGCGGACATGGCACTACTTATCAAGCCATGCTGTGGAGGCATCCCACAAATAAAGTAGAGGAAGATGAGCATGGATGTTAGCTCAGGGCCAGGCTTCCTCAGCAAAAAGAGGAGGATTGGCAGTAGTTACCTCAGGGCTAATCTTCCTCCAAAAATAAGAAAGAAATTAGTCCTACTTACTCTTATCCTCTCTGGTTAAGTTCTGGAGTTGAAAGTATAACGTAAATGTGTATGTTCTGAAGTTGAAGAGTATGTTGTGGTTAGCACGTAAATTGCTTAATGAGGATTCCTAAGGTGAAATTACTTGTAAATTATGTTGATACAGTTATAAGTTTTAGCCTTTCAGACAAAAACTAAACGTGCTTTGCCTCTGTTCCAAGTCTCTTCCGTCTGTGTGCGTGTCTGCGTGTGTGTAAAGATACCTTCTCCTCTGATTTTGAGAAGGTATTCGGTTGATTTTAGTGTAAACACAAACATGCGCTGATTTTCTCTTAGTCCAGTGCTGCGCCCGGTACCTGACAGAGTGCTGCAGTGTGAGCTCCTCAGACTTGAGGAGAACGCTCTGTGGCCTGTGTCCAGTCTGTGTCTCCAAGTTGTTTACTGTGATGTCCTTTTTCTTTCTCAGTTTCTGATGTTAAAGTGCCACTGCTTCCCTCTCACAAGCGGATGGACATCACGGTTTTCAAGCCCTTTGTTGATCTTGACACGCAGCCTGTCCTCTTCATCCCCGACGTGCACTTCGCTAGCCTTCAGCGGGGCGCTCACGTAGGTAACCAGGGCCCCAGGGTGGCTTCAGGGCAGCGAGGCTCGACGCTAAGGAAGTCTTCGGCGTTGTTCTTGGTAGACAGAAGCTAAAATTTAGGGAGCTTTGACCAGTGTTAAGGGTCAGCTCCATGGCACGTGCCGTTGTGATATGATGTCCTTGTGGTAAAGTGTTTAAGCATTGTTGATTTGGGAATGCAGTAACCAACCTGTCTACCGAGTTCTGTTTGTATTTATTTATTTATATCTTAGCTCATTTAAAGATGCTGGAGGGCTGGCCCCCTGCCGTGGTGGTTAGGTCCTGTGCTCTCCACTTCCATGGCCTGGGTTTGCGGGTTTGGGTCCCGGGCGCAGACCACTTGTCAAGCCACGGTGTGGCGCTGACCCACATGCAAAATAGAGGAAGACTAACACAAGTGTTAACTCAGGGCTATTCTTCCTCAAGGGGAAAAAAAAGAGGAAGATTGGCAACAGAAGTTAGCTCAGAGTAAAACCTCCTCACCAGAAAAAAAAGAAGCTAGAATAATAATTTGGAGTTTGAGACCATGATTATGTGAATTTAACTTCTATGGGTCTGGCTGGGGGGGATCGCCAGAGGAATACCTGGGGTAGGTAGCCTTAATGGCATAACGAACATTTGCAGGCTGTTTTCATGGTTTCGGTCACTGAATCATCATTGGCACACGTGCAGCCATGTCTTGACAGTTGATGCAAAATTTAACACAGTCGTGCCCTGCTTTGAGCAAAAAGCTCAGTAGAGGTGGGAACGTGAATAGAGTGGAGCGTGCTTTCCATGCCGAGCTCAAATAAGTATCAAAAAGGCGGTCCGCCGCGCACTTTGTAGACAGATTTGTTAGTTACGGACTAGTGATTTTCAGAGTTCTTGGAGGGAGCCACTGCAGTGCATTCAGGTTCTAGCGAGCAGCCTTGGCGTGAGCAGGCGTCGGCAAACCTTTTTTGTCCAGGGTAAAATAGTAAACATTTAGGCTTTCTGGGTGGTATGGTCTCTGTTGTGACTGCTCAGCTATGCCACTGTGGGGACGAACAGCCATAAACAATACACCAGGGAATGAGTGTGGCTGTGTGCCAGTAGACACTCCATCTGCATAAACGGGCATCTGGCCAGGCTTGACCCGCCAGCCGTATTTTGCCAATCCCTGAATTAGAGGAGTTCAAGATAGTTCTAAGAATCTAGTTATCGAAAAATAAGAGTAGAGGATTTTGTATTAGATTGGTCAAATTCAAAATTATTTTTGTTTTAGGAATACAACAGTTATGGTCTGAAATATTTTGAGCGTATAGTTGGAAACCAATCTATTTTTTTGGTCTTAGGTCCTTCCCATTGCCTCAGAAGAACTGGAGGGTGAGGGGTAAGATTTCTCTTTTGTTTTGTTTTAATGAATTCATTTTATTTTGAAACAATCTCAAACTTACAGAAAAATTGCAAGCATGATACAAAGAACTCGTTTTTTCCTGAGCCATTTGAGAGTAGGTTGCCGACCCAAATGATCCATCCTTCCTAAATACTTTAGTGTGTATTTCCTGCAAACGAGGACGTCCTCCTGCGTCACAAAGTCAGGGTGTTCACGCTGAGACCAGTGGTACCAGCTGGTCCTCACACCCCATTCAAGTTTTGCCAGTTGCTCCGATAACGTCCTTTGTAGCAAAAAAGGATCCAGTTCAGACTCAAAGTGTGTTTAGTTGTCATGTCTAATCCCTTCAGTCTGGAACAGTCTCTCTCTCCCTGACTTTTCTGACCTGATGCTCTTGGAGATTGTGAACCAGTTGTTTTGTTGAAGGTCCCTCAGTTGGGTCTGTCCACTGTTTCCTCGTGATCAGATTCAGGTTGTGCATCCTGGTGGAGTGTCACAGACGGAACCTGTCAGGCACACTGCGTTTGCCCCGTTGCCAATGATGTTCGCTCTGATCGCTTGATTCAGCTGCTGTCTGCCAGGCCTCTCCACTGCGCAGTTACTCTTTCTCCTTTTGTGCCACGTGCTTCGTGGGGAGGTGCTTTGTTGTTGCTAGTACTGTCGAGTGGATTCCTTCTGCCTCCCAGCGCCCCTGTGGACAGCAGCGCAGAACCCTGCCCGCTCTTTCTGCGCCCTCCTCTCCCCTCTGATGCTGTATCAGACGATGCTCTGCTGCTATTCATAGGGTTTTCCTGGCCAGTTTTTCAGAAGTGGGTGGCCAGGTCCTTCTAGTCTGTCTTAGTCTGGAAGTTCTGCTGAAACCTGTCCACCATGGGGGACCCTGCTCGTACTTAAAATACTCGTGGCATAATTTTCAGCATCACATCAACGTGCAGCCGCCCCAGTACGACAACCCACAGACTGGTGGTGTGCTTCCCTACCTGAGAAACAGCCCCAATGCGAGTGCTGAGTCTTAACTGTTAGACCACCAGGGCTGGCAGTAGGTGTTTTGTAGCTTTATAAATATCTCATTCCTCATCAAACTTTCAACTTATTCATTTATTTATTTATGTCGCTATGAACTCTATTAATAGTTTCCAATTTTGTTCAAGAAGTTGTCATCGATTACTATCATTTACTTTGTTCAGATTGTCCCAGAGGGGTCAGTGGAGTCCTTCAAGCTTGCTCCTGGATCCCTTTGACGTGCCCCCCCCACCTCCCAATTCCTTGAGTACTTCCTTGCCTTCAGGTACAGTGTGTTCCAGGCACTGTGTTTTCCCTTCTCCAGCTCTAGAATCAGCCTCTTCTCCAGGAAACCCTGGTTCCTTGTGGTGGAGAATGGGTTTTGGAATCCAGATCAGGCCCCTGGGTGCTCATGTGCACATTGAGGTGTTGCTGCTCCCTCACGTGGGCCCTGACTGCCCATACTGGCAGCCCTCCTGCTCAGGGCGCTACCACTGTGAGGGGTCGGGCACACTCTGGGCCATCGTAGCTCCCTGTTCCCTCCCCCCTCCCATGCTGACTGCGGGGCCTTCTCCCTGAAGGCTGGTCCTCAGCTGCCGCTGACCCTTCGTGCTCAGACGTGTCCTGCAGGTGCTTTCCTCCGAGGCTGCTCTGTGCCAGACGCTGAGGCTGACTGAGCATTTTCAGGCCACGACCTCTTCTTGAAGTGCTCTTTCTGCTCAAAACCAAGCACCCCCTGTTCATTTTCAGTTCCCTTACTGTCTTCTTGTTCACCTGCACTGAACGTGGAGCACCCCACAGCTTATGCCTTTGACAGCCGGTCACTCTGATCTTTTCATGTGTTTCTTCACACACACCTGTGTCCATTTCCCCCTTTTTATTTCCACTGACACTATTGCACATTTTAAATACATGTTAGCCCTTTAGAATCATATGCTATGATTGTCCCCAGAGTCCTGCGACTGGTTCTTCTGCTTGTGGTCCTGGAGTCCCCTCCAGTCTCTACCACACACTAGGATTACAGCATTCTCATCTCAAAAGACTTTCAAAGGTTTCCTAATACCTGCAACATAAAACCTAAAACGCGGAGCCAGCCTGGTGGTGTAGTGGTTAAGTTCACACGCTCCACTTCGGCGGCCTGGATTCACAGGTTTGGATCTCGGGCATGGACCTTCGCACCTCTCATCAAGCTGTGCTGTGGCAGCATCCCACATACAAAATAGAGGAAGATGGGCACAGAAGTTAGCTCAACAGCAGTCTTCCTTAAGCAAAAAGAAGAAGATTGGCAACAGATGTTAGCTCAGGGCCAATCTTCCTTACCAAAAAAAACAAAACCCCTAAAATTCCTTGGAGCCAAATGATCAAGATCTTCCACAGTAAAGCCCAGCCTGCCCTTCTTGATTTGTCTTCCTGTGGAAGATCCTGCTGCATCCTGGCTTTGCATTTTCCTGCTCAGACCACCCCCCTTTTTGACACGCCCTCTCCTTTGTTACACCTTCATAGATGTCTCGAATCCTATCTCCTCCATCAAGTTTTTCCTACAGGCAGCTTGGTGTAGTGTAAGAGCAGTGGAGGGTGTCCGGCAGGTGAGCTGAGTGGTCCCAGCTTTGCGTCACATTGCAGGAGCCCTGGTTCAGTCAGTATCTTTGCTCGGGCTTCATATTTTCATCCACAAAGTAGGGAAGCTGGACCAGGTAAACAGTGAAGATCATTTTAAAACTAAAACTCCGTGATGTACCCTAAAACTGTTTCTGCAAGTGATTGAAGTTGAAGACACTGTGTGCTTTCAATCGCCTGCAGATCTAACCTGAAGAGGGGGCCATACGGGGCAGAAGACGATTTTGCGATTCCACCACCTGCTAAGCTGGCCCGGATAGAAGAACCCAAGCGAGGTGCGTTGGTTGCATTTCCTGGTGGAGGTTTAAATTAGAAGTGAGTTCTGAATCTGTCAAAAGCATAAATTGCTCAAACACACTTGTCCGGTTTGACCTGTTTGAGTGTTCTGCCATCAGACCAGCTCCTGGTCGAGCTTGGGCTGAGCAGAGTTGAAAGAAGCCGAAGCTGTGTTCTTCAGCGTGGACTTTATGCTGGTTCACGAACCAGCTGTTCAAGAACAGCTGGTTTGCTGTTCTTGGTGTGGATGTCTCTCTCTATTTCACCCAGTACCCCGGATCTGTGTTCTCACTTTGCTCATGTGAATGAATTAGCCCCTTTTCTTCTCTTTTCCTCCTTATTGCTGGTTGGGGATTAGTGCTGCTCTACGTGCGGAAGGAGTCGGAAGAAGTCTTTGATGCCCTGATGCTCAGGACTCCATCTCTGAAAGGCTTGATGGAAGCTGTAAGTAGCATGAGCTTTGTGATCTTCTTTAAAAAAATGAGAAGAAACGTAGATCGAATTCCGTTGGAACAAACTTGACCAGACCGTCCGGATGCCTTTGTGCTGAAATCTCTGAGGCCCTTCCCAAGTCCCAGCGCCATGTGTGCCTGTGGCACAGCCTGCGTTGGTCCTGCCTCGCGTGGCCCTCGGTTGTTTGCAACCAAGTACACTGTCTCCAAGCCGGTTGTCTCCACCCGGCACGCTGGTTGGCAGGTAGTGGTCACTCAGGCATGCCTAGTCCACTGAATTGAGTGAATTTTTGCTGACCTATGAAATGGTTTAACTTTTATATGCTTGGTTAAAGGGAGGTTGCCATTTAACAAGCCATTTAGCAGCTAACAAAAATTCTTTTTAGGGGGCCTGCTCTGTGGCCGAGTGGTTCAGTTTGCACGCTCCGCTTCGGCGGCCCAGGGTTTTGCAGGTTTGGATCCTGGGCGCGGACATGGCACCACTCATCAAGCCATGCTGATGTGGCGTCCCACACAGCACAACCAGAAGGACCCACAACTAAAATATACAACTATGTACTGGGGGAGTTTGGAGAGAAGGAAAAAAAAAAGGAAGATTGGCAACAGATGTTAGCTCAGGTGTCAATCTATAAAAAAAAAAATCTTATTTTTAATCGAATAAAATCTTAAAAACTTCATGCATGAAAGCAGTGGCTCCTCGGTTTGCCTTTGAAACTCCTGATCCTGAGGAATGGCTGAACTTGTGTCAAGACCTTACGGAAAGCATATTTCAGGAAATTTAGAGGTGTGACCAATGATGACCATAAATCTTTCCTGCGGGATCTCAGCCAAGGGCGAAGCAGCAGAAAGGGCATCAGTGGGAGATGGCGTGAGAGTGCTGCACTGGTTCCCCTTTTGGCTTTGCCCCAGGGGAAAATTCAAGGAATCAGCGCTGTACCTTGATATTGATCAACCTGGGCCCCTGTAAGTCAGAGGAATCTTTGAGCTCCAAGCATGTGCATAGCTGGGCTAGAAACACGTTTCTCCTGGCTCCCCCAACAGCTGCATGTGTTGAATTCATTTAACAAATTATTTGTTAAGGGCCTGCTTTGTGCCAGGAGCTGGGCACTAGAGCTACAAGAGTAAGTGACACAGTGCCCAGTGGAGTTCAGGTTCCTGATGGGAAGACAGAGACAATAAAATAAGCAGAGAAACTAATACGTAATTTGCCAGGAGCTGGTAAATGCAGTGAAGAACAGTAACGCAGTGGAGGGGACGGGGGTCTGGGGGCCCTTGCTGAGACTGTCCAGGCAGCTCCAAGTCCACGGGCCTCTCTTACACATTCCCTCCCCTGCAGCACAGCCAGCACCAGCATTAGCACCTCTTCCTGTCATTTTTCTGCTTCCTGAGACTTCTCCTGGCTTCCTCTTTCTTACCTTGACTTCTGACAACCCTTCCTCATTTAAGAATCATGCAAACTCTTGATTATGGAGAGAGAAGAGAGTGAAAAAGATTGAGGCTTTCTGTGCCAAATCTAACTTGTTCACAGCTCATAGGGAATTCGTCACGTGTCTCAGACCCCTTGGGGCTGGGACTTCGGAATAGACGAAGTATTTTATCCAGTGATATAGAAAAGAGATGGACTTGTTTGTACAGTGGGAGCTTGGATTTGGCTTAAAATCTATATTTTTGTCAAATTGAGAGTGATCTGAAGGTTGGTCTTCTGAGGCCCCGTTCGCAGTGCTGCCTCGAGCTTTGCTCAGATAGAGGGCAGGCGGTGGCCCCGGTGTGGGGTCGTCTGGACCACGGTTCCCAGTACAGATGTGCTGTAGCCTGAATCGGCTGCTTGTCCTCAGAGTCACTCTGCCTCTCAGATGGGCTCCGTGCCCTGAAGGGAAAACATCCAAAGTTGACACTGTACTGGTTTCGCTGCCTGTGTGGGCCTCTCATTGATCATACAGAGGGGCAGGGGGCTGAGCTCAGGGCCACACCCCGTGGCTGCAGCCACCTTAGCTGGAGCCTTTGTGCTCTCTGGAGCTGTGGGTAGACCAGCTGAGCCCGGCTCTCGGTTGGTGATCAGAGACTTGGATGTTTCTCCTGGACTTGGGGATATTTAAATGTTTCTTTCCTTCCCGTAATTCTGTATCTGAAATTGACTCCTGCTTTGTGTGGGACGCGCTTTAATCCTCACAGCAGTCCTGTGGTCTGTGAGGTGAGAGTCTCACCCGACTGATGAGGGGAGGCTGAGGGTCAGAGAGGTGCCCGCTAGTGGAGGGCGAGTCAGAAGCCCTGCAGGGTAGGTGTGTCTGACTCTGAAGCAGAGCCGTCACGCGCTCGATCAGACATCAGTGACTGTGTGGATTTGTGTCGCTGCACGTTTGTCAGGACCCATGGAATGGACGTCCGCCCACAGAGTGAGCCCTGACGGCAGCTGTGGACTTCGCGTCATCGTATTGCAGGAGTGGTGGCTCATCACAAAGACGCGCCACACTAACGCGAGACGTTAGCCGCAGGGGCACTGTGGGGGTGAGAGGGGAGCAACTGTGCTTTCTCCTCCATTTTTCTAAAACTTAAAACTGCTCTTACACAGTTACAGTTTTTAAAAAATGTCTATGACCGTCTAATACACTTATGGACATCTATAACCTAGGGGGAAGTAACAAGCTCCTGATTCCACCTCCTTCCAAAGGTAGGTGACAGCCCCTCCCCAGGATGTGCACTGGGTCTCATATATACTTTTTTTTTTAAGATATTTTTAATTTTCTTTTTTCTCCCCAAAGCCCCCCGGGTACATAGTTGTATATTTTTAGTTGTGGGTCCTTCCAGTGTGGCATGTGGGATGCCTCCTCAGCATGGCTTGATGAGTGGTGTCGTGTGCGTGCCCAGGATCTGAACCAGTGAAACCCTGGCCGCCGAAGCAGAGCGTGCAAACCTAACCACTCAGCCATAGGGCTGGCCCCTCATGTATATATTTTTGAAAAACAGAAAGTTGAATGACTATACCACTGTGTTAATGTATGTTGATTGTTTGTGAAAGCCACAAAAATACCATTTTGTAATTACTTTTCTTTGTTCTTTTAGATCTCAGATAAATACGATGTTCCCCATGACAAGATTGGGAAAGTATTCAAGAAATGTAAAAAAGGGTGAGCATTGACTGACATTCTTATTGCCTCTAAATAACATTAACATTATATAACATTAATGTTATTCACATGCATTTGTGCCAGTCTAGAAACAGTTGCAGAAACACTAATGTGAGAATATATTTTTTCTTAAATTTTCCACATAAAATTGATCTACTTTTTAAAAACATCTTGTGGGAGTTTTTTTCAAGTAAAATTTTTATTTGCTCTTCGCATTCTTGGCGGCAGTGAAGTGGCTCCAAATTCCAGAGTACATTACGCAGTTTACTGAGGTTGACACCATCACTGCCCGGTATTGAGCCCCCAGCGTGGGTCAGGCACTGGGTCGGGTGCTTACCCTGTTACATCATGCTCACCCAGCCCCTGAGACGGGTATCACTGTTCATGCTTTGTCAACGAGGTAACTGAGGCACAGAGAGCCTGAGAGTCTTGTCCAAGACCAGGCAGCAGGTTAGTGCCGAGGCCGAGATTCAAGCACAGTCTGACGGCTGCAAAGCCTTTCTCCTTCCACTGCGCCTTCCTGCCTGGCTCGTTTTCAATCATAGGACAATTGCTTCTTTGTCCAGAAATCGGTATTTTTAGTTCTGTTTTACTTAAGTGTCTATGCTGTTTGGCACGAGTAAACAGGGTACAACATAAGAATTTTTTGGCTTAATTCTAAAGCAAATCCTAATTGGAATTTTCTAGATGGGGCTTGTGGGAAGGGTTGGACTCAGTAGTTGTTCAGCTAAACTTTGAAGGGAACTTGCTGGGGAAGAGAATTCGTCAGGGAGCCGTGGCTTCAGATCATGTGGAGTGTTTTATTGATACGCTTTCTAAAGCTGGACCAAGGACGGGCGCCTTTTGTGGGTTTACTCGTTTATCGAGTGAGCACTGACAAAGCTATAATAAATAAGCTGGTGTGTTTTGGTGTCACCTGCCCTGCACTGCTGTAAGGGCTTTACTTGAGTCCCTCATTTAGGCCCACAACAGTCTTAGAAGACGAGCACTATTCTTACCTTCATTTCATAGGTGAGGAAGTTGAGGCTTAAGGAGGTTTAGCTACTTTGCCTCACGTGTCCTAGCTGCTAAGTGGCAGCACTGCCTGTGGAGTCTGGGTGTGCCTCCAGACCGCGGGAATGAGCGGGTCTGTCTTGCTCCCCTCGCCCAGGATCCTGGTGAACATGGACGACAACATCGTGAAGCACTACTCCAACGAGGACACCTTCCAGCTGCAGATCGAGGAGGCGGGGCCGTCCTACAAGCTCACCCTCACCGAGATCTAGGGCGCGCTGGCCCGCCACTCCCGACGAGCCGCACGAAGCTGTGACGTGGGTCTTTGTGTTCGGCAAGCTGCGCGTGCACGGGTCAGCCACCTTCAAACGCAGGGACGTCGGTGGACGGGATTCGTTTCGAGTTGGAGATGGCCTTGCGTTTGGCAAGGAGATAGCATTGAATATATCACATTGGCGTTTTTCAGATGACAGAGAAATCCATATACCGTTATGTTTGAAATTTCTGATATAAATACTTAGGATTAAAAGTGAAAACTTTGTTCCAAGATTGAATAGACTCTCTGGGAACCTTTAGGATATCTGCTACATTATTTATAAAAATATGGGGGGATCTTCCTTGTCTCTTCACTGTCAGTGGGCCTGCTCACTAGTGCAAGTCAGAGGAAGCAGTGGGCTTGGCTTGCAGGACCTGGTGCCCGTGTCTGAACCCAGTGTGACTCTGGCTGCCGCAGGCGAGCGGGAGTGGCGTCCCGAGAGGGAAGGGTGAGCCGTTCTCCCTCAGCCTCACGTCCCTCATGAATGTTTACTCAAATAGGGCATGTTACTGAAATCTTCCTTTGCGACTTCCTTGAACATATCAACTGCCTTTCTTATGAAGAACTCACATGGGTTACAGTATGGATCAGTTAAGCTAAAGCTGCCTTGTATATAAGTGCAATACATTCTGAAGGCCTGTGTCTGTAAATGTGTACATACATGTCTTATATAAATAGATAATATATAAATATGGTGTCTGTGTACATACAGTAAAGAGATGCAGTGAAGTCTGCTGTAAAGACTTTCCCTTGACAAGCTGTGCAGCTGTTTTTGAGACGTCTCCCAGGCAGACAGAGGGCTGCTCAGCGGAGCCCTGAGACGTGAGCTCCGTGTCCTCCCAGACACGGCCGTCGTCCACACCTCCCGACGGACAGCTCTGTTTGCTCCTGAGAGTGTCGTTAGTGGTTTTCTGCACTGTTTAACAAATGAAGTAAAGGAAAACACTGCTGCAGCTCATGTCTGTTGTGTGTGCTACTGTCAGGCAGATGTGCCCAGCGGAGAGAACAAACAGTAATTGCAGCACACCCTGACTGTCATGTATCAGTCAGGTGACAGGGTTCAAGACGGGGCCCTTCCTAGTCTTCTCTTACAAGAAACGTTTTGTATTTTACCATGTTTCAGAGCCTTCACACTTCGGTTATCTCGTAAGCTAACAGTTCTAGAAAGCATTCATGAATTGATGAGACTATATTACTGTGGCAGGGAACAATTTGTATACATGTTTAAATACATAAAAATACTGAAAAGCGTAATTTCATAACATAAAATCACGGGTATCTTTAGGTTCAGGGAGCTAGAGTGGGTCGTTTGTGTAAGTCGGGTTTATAGCTACATTCTTACGTTAAAGTACTCGAATGAAGTATGTGAACTAAATTGCTGGTTTTCTAAGATAAGATATCATGGGAACGGGGCATAATAACAATATTTTGTATTTTGTTTTATGAAATTGATTTTGTCTTGTTTTTAATTGTATCATTGAAGATGTATTTTAAACCAAAGGGATTAAATTTTATATGTCTATTTCGTAACATGTCATTTCTTGTTATTCAGTTTGACTTTGTCCTTTCGTTAGTCAGTAAAGCACAATGTGAGATCTTAGAATAGTGGAGCTGAAAAGAATTTCCTTAGTGTTTTCTCCTTATTTCCCAGCATGGGTACTCAGGTGTCTGTAGCATCCTTTTTCCTTACAGGTGTCCAGTGATCTAAGTAATTGTTCAGTAAGGGAGCCCTGAATAATTTTTCAACTGTTACCAAAATTTAACCACTAAAGCTGAAAGTAAATGCTTTCAGACCTAAAATCTTAGTGTTCTTAGTTTTTAGAAGCTTAACAGAAAATCTACCAATAATAATCTTTCAGTTCATCAGAATTTCTAAGTCAAATGGTTGTCATGAGCATATTCAGGTAGTCCACGCCTAACTGTGATAGACACTGAAATACACTTCTAATGAGTACGTGATCCAGTCAATGAAGTGAACTCCCTGATAGATTTCCCGTGACACCTGTGCGTTTGTCACTCTAATCTGTGGGCCACAAGTCAGGAATCCTTAGGGGCACACTCGGCTCCTCGTCACTCGGCGGTTCTGGAGCCCAGCTCAGCACGGGGAGCCGGTGGGGTGGGGCCCACACATCCACTCCTCGGGAGCCTTTCCTGGGCTCCACCTTCACCAAGGCTCCAGGGAGCTCCTCAGCTTCCCCTTCACCCCTGCCTCCCCACGTTCCGCTGCATTTCTTTCTCCCTTTGTCACTTCCGCCTTGAACCTTGGCTTTCCCCTGGAGGCCAGGGGCTCCCCCGACCTCGCCAGTGGGTTACCCCAGGTTCCCTCTCCTAGACTCGCTGCTGCATATGGTGATCAAACCTCTTGTCTCCTTGGCCCTCTGGCGCTCAGCCCAGTGCTAGTTATGGAACATGCTCAGTAAATGATGCTGAAATGATGAAGTGACCAGTCACTTGCAAGACATTAGCTGGGAGACTATTTAGAACTTAGAAGCTCAGAAACTAGTTTGGGCTGGAACTGGACCAGCAGGCCCCAGAGTAGGAATCATCTGCGTGATGCGGCAGTGGAAGCCCCTGACAGTGCTGAAGAAAAAGTGGTCTCAAGAAGCCGACAAGACCTCGGGGGGGAGTCACGGGACAAGGTGAATGTGGGGCCTGCAAGTGAGAGAGAGGCAGGCTGGACCTTTCCTGGGTAGGACCGTGCCGCGCGCGGACATCCGAGATTCCCACTCATCCATTTACCCTGGGAAGCAAGCAGTGTATTAGTGTCATCCACGATTATCTGCTTTTCACCTGCAAATAGCGGTCACCAATGTATAGGAAATACAGGCTACCCTGTCCATAAGTGATGTCGTCAGCCTCCTGCCTCCTGCCTCCCCCAGTGCCCAAGCCCCAGGGTGGTCACAGCGTTTGTGGAATAACATCATTGGGGCACAGGTGGTTTCTTCTCTGTTCAAGGCCTTTCTGTCTCACACACACATACACACACCCCCTTGGTCCTGACCTCCATTAGCCATCACCTCCTTCACATGTTTTAGCCAAATTTTGTTTATTTTATTGTAAATGTTAAGAAATGCCAAGAAAAAAACATAAGCCATTAGAATGAATGTTGGCGCTCCATGAGAAGATTTCTCTGAGGGATAAATTTCCTACCTCCCCAGTCCCACTGCCAAGAGAGAACCATTGATAATTTCTCCATGGCTACACAAGAATCCTTCACGCAGACTCAAGCGTGTTCTTTTTAATGACTATATTAGATTCCATTACAGAGACATCGTCAGCTAATCAGTGCCCACTGATGGACATTTAGGCTAAGCTTTGGCCATTACAAACACTGCTGCAGAAAATGTGCCAGCATGTCTGTCCTTACATACTTGTCAAATTGTAGGATGAGTTCTCAGCAGAAGAATGCTATGTCAAAGAATATGTTCAGTACGTATTTTGTAGATACTGCCAAACTCCCATCCAAGGCAAACAGATTTACAGTCCTTCCCATTGAGTCTGAGAGAGCTTGTTTCCCACCATCTTACTGCTTTGATTTGTGCTTCTCTGTTCGAGTGAAGTTGACCATAACTTCATGTTCAGCAGCCGTTTGTACTTCATTTTCTGTGAACTGTGTGTTAACGTCTTTGAAAGAATCATCTGTTCATCATCCCACTTTCTCACCTCTTGGGCACTTCAGTCCAGTGCCATCCGACTTCTGTCCCTGTCGTGCCGTTTCTTGAACTCTGTACTGGACACTTGGCAGTCTCCTTTCATCCCCCCAGGATCAAATGAAAGGGGAGATATCGCCCATCGCACAGACAAGAGTCAGGCCCAGGAGAGCACACTGCTAGGAAGAGACAGAAGTACGACTGACTCCAAACCTCCGTTCTTCCCGCTGTCACCTGCTGTTTCCACTGAAAACGCTCTTCCCAAGGTCACCCATAACCTAATTGCTTATCTTTTATCTCCCTGGGGCATTTGATGTTAAAGACAACCTTTTAAATTACTTTGGCTTTAAATTACTTTCTGGCTGCTGTGTATCAGCTGGAAGGTGTGGGTTGCAAGTATCAGAAAGTCTTTAAGCTAGCTAAACAATAAAGGAAATGTACCTTGATAACTGAGGGGTCGAACGGTAGCAAAGCTTCATCCTAGAGCTTGATGTCACCAACAACCTAATTTCTTTCCTCCTTTGGGGGCTTCATCCTAGTTTCGCTCTCCTTGTGTGGTCCCAGATGATTGCCAACAGTTCCTAAAACTATGAGTCTCCTGGTTCAAGTCCAGAAGGGCAAACAGTCCCAGGTGCTGGATTGCCAGCAGAAGTCCCAGGTTTCCCTCATTGAATCCTCTAACTTCACATGTCCCGGGGGCTGAAATCTCCTCCCCTCAGGCACACAGCTTCGCAAGTAGGACTCGGGGCCTTGGGAAACTGGAAAGGGGAAGGGGGTCAGAGAAGTGTTTGCCAGGCGGCCCTCTCTGATTCTCCTATGTCTGGCCGTCCCTCTTCTGACCCCACACCTGCACCGGAAGTGTTACTGGTCCCAGGGGCCAGTCAGTGGTCTCTTCTCCATCCTCTGATTCTAATCACTTCAACACTGGCAACTCCCACATTTCTTCCTCCATCTAGAGCTCTCCCTTAAGCGCTAGATCTACCCCTCCAGGGCGTTCTCCACCAAGCACTTGGACCTAACGCATCCCAAACTAGATCCTCTTCCTTCCCAATCGTGCGTCTCCTCCCGTGGGTCCTGCTGTGGATGGTGCCCAAGCCAGAAAAGGGGGTCACCTCTGAGTCTGCCTCTCTCTCATCCCCGACATCCAGTCAGACCTTCGGGCCTGGCGTGTCTTCCCCCATTTCCCGCATCCTCTGTCTCCACTGTTGCAGTAGCTTCCCTTCCTGCCTGTAGCTGCGCCACCCCGGAGCCATTTCAACTCACAGGCTGTCTCAACTGTGGATCAGAGCATGTCAGGATAGACCACAAGCGGCTCGTCCTGACTGGCCGGCCCACGGGTCCACGGTGCCCCCCAGCATTTCCCGAGAGCATTTCCCCTGTAGAAGCCTGTTTGCAAGTCGCTGAGCACACTGGTCCTGCCCGTCATTACTCCTCTTTGCTCTCGCCCTCATCTTTCCTGTTTCCTCCAGACCTCCTCTGTTGTGGCTGGAGAAGTTCCCCTATTCTTTGTGACTCTGCTCACTCACCACCTCGAGAGCTGTCCCTGGCACTCCCCTTTCTGTGCCCCTCCTTTGTGCCTCTAAAGCATCGTGTTGTAACAGCCTGTGCGGATCCTAACTGCCCCCTCTCCACCGGCCCGCAGCGAGCAGGAGCCCTGAGGGGATGCGCTACGCCCCTTACTGGCCTCGGTGACCCTGAACCCAGCATGGTGCTGGCAGAGAGAAGGTCACCAGCAAATGCTTGTTCCCTGCTCTCAGTTGCCCTGAACAAAACCCTTGGAGTCATGGTCACCTTCCTTTTCTGTCACAGCCTGTATCAGTCTCTCAGAAAATCCTGTTGCCCCTACCTTCAAAACATATCCAGAATCCAGCCGTCTCTCACCACCTCAGCTCTCGCTTGGGTTTTTCCAGTCACCTACCTGGACTCTTTCCATCCATGGGCCCCTTCATTTTATTCTCAATCTAGCAAAAACAATGATCCTTCTAAAATGTGACTCAGGGTAAGCTACTCCTGCTCAAAACCTTGCAGTGGCTCCCTATTTCACTCAGAGGAAAAGCCAATGTCCTTATGATGTAGACGGGATCCATGCCCCTTGCCCTCCAGACCGCGCCTCTGACTACTACCCGCCTCTCTCCTTCTGCCGCTGTTCTGGCCTTCTTGCTTCTAGAGCGTGTTTTAGGTACACCATCCGCTGAAGATACTGCACGGCTATGTCCCCGAGGTTGCGTGATGCTGACAGCGCACAGATAAGAAAAGCTGCCACAACTATTGGTTTTCCATTGCTGAAGTGCATGTTGGAGATGTCTGCCCAATCTCGGTCACGTTACCAGGAAGGAAGACACGAGCTTTCTGAGCCTGGTGGGACATTATTAATAAGAAGGTGAGTGCAGGCTGAGTCTCAGGCTTGCCTTCTTGGCAAATGCTCTTTTCTCCATCTCCGTTAGGAAAGACCGTCTGAAACAGTTTGCTTTCAGCTGCAGGGCCAACATTGCGCCTTTGCTGCCAACCTCAGGGCCATGCCGACTCCCCAGCCCCGAGTTAGGGTCTAGTCTGTAGGGACCTTGGTCACCTTTCCATCCCACGGGACATCGAGTTAGTCCGCCCATTGATGATGCTGTGCCGAAAGGATCAGGGGAGCAGGAAATAGCGAATTCTCTAGACGATGTGAGTTCGTGTGAGCAGAGGGGAGAAAGCCACAAAGTCTCAGGGGCCTGCCTCAGTAAGGCTTCCAGGGGTCCCTGACGTGGGGCACGTCCAGATACCCTTGCAAGGCAAAGGCCTCCTTCCCGCTGTGCCCCCCACCAGCCCATGCCCCCAGACCTCCTTAACCTCTGTTTTTCCCATAACACTTACCACTTTCTAACCTGCCATGTATTTTACTTGATTATTACACTTATTGTTGATTTATCATTTTCCTACCTTGCTAGAATGTTCCTTCCACCAGAACAAGGGTTTTTGTCTAACTTGTTCACTAATCAGTGCCAAATGCCTACAGCAATGGCTGGGCCCTTGTAGACACTTGTGCAGATATCTCACATCAGCCACTCCAGGCCCATGCTCCACCCTTCTCTCCTCCTGGGGGTGCACCTATGTGGACCACTCAGCTGGTACAGCTCAGAAGGAGAGCTCAGGGGAGGGAGAGCGCAAGGTCAGGGATGGAAGCCCTGGCTCCTCCTACAAGCCACTTGAGCAGGCTGTTCCTGAAGCTCACTCTCTGCTCCTGTCAGGGTGGTCTCTTCCACACGAGTCTCCCTCAGGCACTGGAATGACTTCCTGGTCCCCTCAGGGGTGAGCTGCTACCTGCTGGAGGTTACAACACTGTCCCTTTAGGTCCCCCTACGTTCCATCCTGGTAAATCGTCTCTTTATAAATAACCCCGCCTTTGAATTCTGGGGTTTTGAGTGCCATGTGATTCCTGTTGAGATCCTGGTTGATACAATGATCAATAAATTTTCACTGAATGACTGAAAGAATCAACCGATCCCCTGTTTGTAAGATGAATGACTCGTTGGCAACCCGTGGAAGATCATTGGATATTCTGAATCCCGCCTGTTCCTTCTTGAATATTCTCTTGTATGTTGCTACTGAAGAGGAACTCTACCACACTCTCTTTCAAGTTATGGCATGCTGAGGAAAGCTAGAATACACCTTCTGAGAGGGAAAGGAATCTGGTGGGTGGGCGTTCTTTCAATGATCAGGAAAGAAAATTTGAGTTTCTTCCCCTGAGAGGTTGCTGACCAGTGCGCCCTGTGTTCAGGTTTAATGGATGTTCAGACACTTGAAGGGAGATCATTTCGATGCTCCGAGTGGGTTTTTCCTTCTGCTCTCTGCTCCTGTCAGTGCCGGGTTTCCTGTCACTCTCAACAGAAAATGAAGTCCAGAGCCCAGGAAACCTCCTCAGGCTGGAGTGCAACCAGCCCCTGTGTTCAGGAACCTTCCGAGGTCACACAGCGAGTCACACAGTTACATGGTGATTGTCTCTGGATTCATCACATGACCTAGTTTCCTTGCCCTACTGAAAAAAGCAAACGTTTAATTTTCAGGGAAATCTTAAATGATAAAAACTAAAATAGTTGTTTTTTACCCTCTATTCCCTTTCAGGACTTTTTCATCCTCCCCCCTTTCTTCCCTCCTTCCTTCCTTCTTTCCTATTACCATATGTCAAGACCTTAACCGCTGACCGGGGAAGCTGTTGGATGTGAAAATGCTGAAGGGTTCCAGCGGGCCTGTTACCTAGGCCGGGAGGAGAGGCGTCCCATGTAAACAACTGTCTGCAGGGTGAGGCATGACCCTTTCTGGTCCCAAAAGCTTAAGACTCAGCAGGGCGTTTATCAGGCACACAGCTCTGCCTGGGCTGCCGTAGGGAGGGTGGGAACGGAGAGTGCCAAGGGGAGCTCATATTTACCCATTGGAACAGACACAGAGCTCTCCCCACGGCAAATCTAGACAAGAACTTAAAGCCTTCACAAAAATTAACCCAAAATGGATCACAGGCCTAAACGTAAAATGCACAACTACGAAACTCCTAGAAGATAACGTAGGAGAAATCCTAGATGACCTTGGGAATGTTGATGACTTTTTAAGTCCTACCCCATATACGAGATCCATGAAAGAAAGTACTGATAGGCTAGACTTCATTAAAATTAAAAACTTCTGCTCTGGGAAAGACACTGTCAAGAGAATGAGAAGACAAGTCGCAGACTGGGAGAAAATATTTACAAAAAGTACATCCGATAAAGGACTGTTATCCAAAATACACAAGCAACTTCTAAAACTCAACAATAGGGAACAAACTACCTGATTAAGAAATAGGGCAAAGACCTTAACAGACGCCTCATCAAGGAAGATATACAGATGGCAAACAAGCATCTGAAAAGATGCTCCACATCATATGTCATCAAGGAAATGCAAAGTAAAACCTCAGTGAGATTCCACCACAAACCTATCAGAATGGCCAAAATCCAGACACTGACGACACCATACGCTGGCGCGGACGTGGAGCAACAGAAATCTCATTCATTGTTGGAGGGAATGCAAAATGGTACAGCCACTCGGAAAGACAATTTTGCAGTTTCTTACAAAACTAAACACACTCTTACCATAAGATCCAGCAATCGTGCTCCCTGGTTTATACCCAAAGGAGCTGAAAACACATGCCCACACAAAACCCGCACACAGATGTTAACACCAGTTTTCTTCAGAATTCCCAAAACTTGGGAGAACCCAGACATCCTCTGGTAGGTGATGGATAAATAAACTGGTACATCCGGACAATGGAATATTATTCAGCACTAAGAAGAAATGAGCTGTCAAGCCGGAAAAAGGCATGGAGGAACTTAAATGCATATTCATAAGTGAAAGAAGCCAACCTGAGAAGGCTGCATCCTGTACGATGCCAGCTGTGTGACGTTCTAGAAAAGGCAAAACAATGGAGACAGTGAAAAGGTCAGTGGTTGCCAGGGTTTACGGGGGAGGGTGAACAGGTGGTCACAGGGGGCTTTAGGCAGTGAAACCCTCTGTGTGATACTGTGATGGTGGACACCCGTCGTTAGACATTCGTCCAAACCCACAGAACGCACAACGCCAGGAGCGAACCCTAATGAGAACTATGGACTTTGGGTGATAATGATGTGTCACGTGGGTTCATCAGTGGTGACGAATGTCCCACTCTGGAGAGAGATGTTGATAACAGGGGGAGCTATGCATGGGTACGGGCAGGGGTATATGGGAAATCTCTGTACCTCTCTAGCCCTGTTCCTCTCAATTTTGCTGTGAACCTAAAACTGCTCTAAAAAAGTAAAGTCCTAACAAAAAAATTTTGTTCCCACACAGATGCACAGGCTTGCTCTCTTTCAAGTCTGAGGCATCTGAGGATGGGCTGAGGGCCTGCGAGAACCCAGGCTGCCCTCCACCCTGACTTGAGTATCAAACCCAAGGTCAAAGAGTGCCCCTTGGGGGGTGGCCAGGCCACTTGTCCCAGCTCCCCATCCCTGCGCAGTGTTAGGGGTGACCCTATTCCCAATGTGAGCCCTGTGGGTGGGCTCTTTGCCCAGATCTTGGGCTCAGCTGTTCAAGAAGGGTGGTCCAAGTGGACACAGCCCTCCGGACCTCCTGGGACCAGCCAGCCAGCAGTTCTGTGCAGCTCCCCAACTCCCTGCAAGCTAAATTCTCCCCTGGCCTCACCATCCCATGTCTATGTCCCACTGGATCAGACCGGGGCAGTGACTTCTTGTGCTGTGGCTGCAGATGGAGCACCAGGTGAGCCTGGCAGCCAGCACAGATGGCCCAGTTACCAGGCCCCACAGGAACTCTTCATCTGTGTGTGCACGCCGTGTGATAAGAGCAAGCAAACATCCTGCAGTCCACGTGGGCGGGAGGGCGGTGGCTCCAGAGGGCAAAGGTGCCCCAGGGACAGGGGCCCCTCTCCAGGAGGGCCCTGGGGCACAAACGGAGGAAGAGGAGGAATCGCCCTTAGGTTGCTCTCACTCGGTTCTGCCTGGCAACGCTGTGAGGTGGGAGGGCAGGGTTCATTATCTCCACTTCGCAAGGAAGCACACCGGCTCAGAGAGGCTGAGCTGCCTGCCCCACATCACACAGCAGCAGACAAGAGCCAGCCATGGCTTGGCCCTCCCCAGAGCCACACAGCGTTGGCTGTCTGAAGGCAGCAGTGTCCCTCCCACTTTCCACCCCCCTGCTGAGAGCTGACTCCCTTTTTCCATTTTTATTCTCGTGAAGTTTGTCCTCAAAGCAGGTGTGCCCAGATCAGTAGAAGTGGGTGGGACTGCTGCTCAGTCTGGACCAGCTGTTCCCTTGGAGGCCCGGCTGGCCTGCTGCTTTCCTTCAGCTCCCTCGTGCTGGGTGGGGGGTCGAGGGGCGTCTGGTGCCTCCCAGCCCTGACTCCCAAAGGCCGCCATCCGGGCAGCTCTCAGAGGGTGTGAGGGGGAGGAGGAGCGGCCCCCAGCCCTGTGGAGCTGTGCATGAGGCGTATCTCACGCTTTAGCTCTTCAGGTCCGTGGACATGGTTAAAACAACTGATTTAAAGTCTCTGTCCAGGAAGCCTGCTGACTGGGACAGTTTCTACTGATCATTTCTTTGCCTGAGTATGAGTCATACTTTTCTGTTTCTTTGCATGTCTTGTAGTTTTCTGTTGAACCTGAACATTTTAGGTAATGTAACATGGCTATTTTGGGAATCAGATTCTTCTCTTTCCCCACAGATGGTTGTTGTTGTTTGTTCAGTGACTTTTCTGGACTAATTCCGTACAGTCTGTATCGAACGTTGGGCACGGACACTGAAATCTCGGCTCAGGTAGACTAGTGGTTGGCGAATGGTCAGATGTGATTTCCTGACACACCTGGAACCGACGAGTGTTCCGGTCTTTGCTGAGGGGCTCTGGGCGGGCTGGGCGCAGCCTCGGCACTCAGCGGGGCAGCTGACAGCTCCTGCCTTAGCCCTCGCCTCCTGCTGGCCCAGAGCCCCAGGTCAGCCAGAGGCGAGGGCTCAGGGCCCCCGCAGCTCTTCCCCAAGGGGTGCACAGCTCTCTGCTGTGTCCTCCAGGCTCCCAGGAGCAATTCGGGGCCTTTCAAAGCACCTGTGGCCCTTTTGTCACCCAGCTTTTCCTTTTAGGCCTTTTGGTTGCTCTGTGTCTGCCCCAACTGCTGTCCATCTCCTCAGGCAGCCATGAAATTGGGCATCTCTTCCAGGATGTTCCTGACAAATACCCCTGGGGAAAAGGCTTTTTGCACTGGGTGGGCTCCAAGTCAGGTCAAATAAAGACAGTTTTGCAAGCAGGGTCTTCCAGGGAACCACCAGGCAGACCAAATAATGACCATTTCCTGGGAATGAGAGAGCTCCAACATGCCCTACACTCTGCCCCCTGCTGGTCGTCATCCTGACTGTGGGCTTTTGGTTCCAGGCTCCCTCGGAGCTGAAGACGATGGGACGCTCCTCTGCAGTAAAAAGAAAGGACTATTGACACACCCAAAATATGGGTAAATCACAAAATAATTGTGCCGAGTTAAAGAAGCCAGACAAAAAAGAATACGTACTGTGTGACTCCATTCATATAAAGCTCTAGAAAACGCAGACTGATCCACAGTGACAGAAGAATCAGTGATTGCCTGGGAGGGGCAGGAGGGAGGGGTTACAAGGGGACTTTAGGGGTGATGGCGCTGTTTGTTCTCTTGATTGTGGTGACATGTGTCAAAACTTATCAAACTGTACACTTTAAACAGGTGTGGGTTATTGTACATGAATTACACCTCAATTAAGCTGTTTTTTAAATTATTATTTTAAATATTACCTAGATCTACTACCTGAAAACAACTGTGTCCTTCTCCCAGCTTCCCCACAGCTCCAGTCCACCTGCCTCCGGGGCTGATGCCATCGTGTGTCTCACTAAGTCGTGGGCCACCACCCAGGTCCCCACAGACATGCCCCCTATTCCCTCCGGCTCTGGTGGTCCTGCAGTTCCCCGGCCTCTGCTTCTGCTGCTCACCTATGCCCTCCCACCTTACACACTCTCCTTTCTGTCCCTGTCTCTCTGAGAGCTTCTGGTGTGGAGGGACAGACAGTGAGCTGGAGCCCCGGGAAAGGCCTCACACCCACCAGACCCCCTACCCCGCCACCCCTCCACCTGGCTCTCTGCTCCCAGAAAGTGCTCCTGGCTCCTGTTAGGAAGCCAGCTTGAGCCTGGAGAAGCTGGCTCAGAGGCAGGGGTGGGGGTGGGGGGTGAGGGGGGTGAAGGTGCGGCTACAGTAGGGGGAGGTGGGGGGCGGGGGGAGGCCGCCCACCCAGGAGGCCAGATGCAGCCGGCTCTGAGGAGGCTGGCGCAGCCATCCCGGGCAGGCGGCCAGGCAGGGGCTGGCCCGTGGGTACTGGCCCAGCTGCACGTCAGCCGCCTCTGCCCCGCCGGCCCTGGCGCACAGCCACAGCTGGCCCGCCGCAGCAAACTTTCCTCCCTCCTGCTCTGGCCTCCAGAGGGTTCCAGGCCCCTGAAGTATAGGGGAGCCCCATGTAGCTGGCGCAGGCCTCCCAGGCCACTCCCTGCCTCCTCTGTCCTTGCTGGGGCCTCAAGGCCCCTCTTGCAAGCAGGGAAGGGACTTCGAGCCCCTGGGGAGGGTCCGGTCACAGGACCTGGGCTTTGGGCTGTGGCCTGGAGGGCTGGGGCTAGGCCAGGGCTGTACCAGGGCCCCCCTCCAGGCGGGGAGCCCGCACCTGTCCGCAAGCTCTGGGCACTCATAGTGCTGCCCTCCCACCACCAGGCGCCTTCCCACCTGTTGACCATCACGGCTCACGGGGGCGTTAGTCCTAAGGCCAGCCGGGTCTCCGCGATCCACCCTCCCACTGCTGCCCACGTGACAGGCCAGCCCCATCATGGAGCCCTCCCCGTGGCCTGAGCCCCTGTTTGCATTTGGTTCTCTCAACCACCACCCCAGGCCCGGTGCATGGCTCCCCTGGCCTCGTGTCACAGCCCCACAGGGCTCCCCGTCCTCACACCCCCGACATTGTCCTCAAGACAGAGTGACAGCCATTCTTCTCCCAACAGTCCCAAGACCACACCGGCTGAGGAATGAGGGGCTTTCCCAGAACTATTCCAGGAGTAGCAGGACCCAGGTATGAATGCAGGGCTGCCTGCTCCAGAGGTCGAGGCACAGATAAAGAAACTGAGGCACAGAGAGGTAAGTGGGTGCCAGACACACTGGACCCCGGTGGACCTTGGAGCCCAAAGCCGGGGGTGAGGGATGCAGAGGGGCTGGGGGCTCCCAACCCCCTCACACCTGTCTGAGGGTCAGGAGAAGCCCCCACCCAGAGGATGCAGGGCCAGCCCACTGTCCCTGCCCCTGCCTCCATCACCCTGCAGCTCCCTGGTCAGGGCGGGAGGTTAGGAGGTCACTTTGGCTGTCCCCCATCCCTGGAGGAGGCAGCAGGGTCATGGCGGGAAACCCGCCCAGATGGACACCCACAGATGTCGGCTGCCTCCGCCTACTTCTGCCTTTTGAAGGTGCTCCCAGCCTGCTGCTTGGTGACCGCAGGCAGAGGCACCCCGAGTCCTAGAAGGCCCCAGGCAAGTTGTGGGGACCTAGCAAGCGAACCAGAGTGGTGCCCTCAGGCCACACCACAGAGCCTTGGGGCTGCCTCCAGGTCTCCTGGGTCTGTGCCTTCCCAGGCCTCAGGCTACTCGGGCCCCGGGCAAGCACTGGTCCACCCACACCTGCCCAGCTCCTGGTGGGCCGCTCACTGCCCCTTCATCCCTGCAGGGATAGCCCCCGGGGGCTCACAGGCTGTGAGGAGGTGACCGTAGTTCCAGGAGGAGCCCTTCTCATCTACAGCTGGAAAAGCCAGTCATCTTGGTGAGGACAGCCCAGAGCTTGGGGGCCCAGGATAGAAGGGAAGAGAATCTAAGTGTATTTCTAGAGGAGTCCCAAACTTCCAGAAACATCCAGGGAGCTGACCTCCCTGCTGTTGAGGGGGAAGTCACTGTGCCTTTCCTGAGCTTCAGTTTCTGCAGTTTGAAAATGGGAGCAGTGATAAAACCCACCTCCGGGGCTTGTGCGAGGATGGAGATGTGCTGAGCACACAGTAGGTGCTCAGAGCCTGTGAGCTAGGATCGGGGTATGAGAACTTCCCAGCGCAGAGCACTGCCCTCCACTTGCCATGAAGAAAGAACAGCTCTTCCCCCTTCCCCCTACTTCCTTCCCTAACAATTCCCTCCAAAGACCTCATGTGAGGCAGGGCAAGGGAGGTGTCCACGCCCAGTCCAGGGACACTGCGGCCAGAGTGCGTGTGGGCGCACAGCAGGGGAAAGAGGGCACCGGCTGGCCTGAGAGGGGTGAGGAGGTGGTCTGTGTAGGGCGGGGGATGGCCCAGTACGGGGTCAGAGCCTGAGTAGTGAGGCAGGACAGCCTGGCATGGTGTCGGATCAGAGGAAGAGGACACAGCGGAGGGGCTGTCCAGTGTGGGTATGCAACCTGAGCAGGGTGAAGGCGGCATCCACAAGGAGGGCGCAAAGGGGATCCCCTTGGGAGGGTTGGTGGCACGAGCTGTCAGAGCCCAGACAAGGAGGGGGCATTAAGCAGGAGCAGCATCCTGGCATGTGCCCAGCTGAGAAGAGGGCATCTGAGCAGGGTGGGGCTGTGGGGCCGACACGGAAGATGGGTTAAGTGGAGAGCCTGGTCTAACAGGTCACTATATATGGGAAGCCGGCTCTCCCTGTCTGAGGAGGAAATTACAAATATGGAAAAGGAGGAGACTAGAATGGACCTGCCCTGTTTGTTGGAAGTGGAGGAACTATCTCTGGGAACTCAAACTTTTTGGTATGTATGGAGAAATAAACATAGACGTAAGAGCGTGTGTGCACGCATGTGCGTATGCGTGTGGGGGTGGGTTACCCAGCAGGTTTGCCAGTGGCCTGGCTGCTGACTTTGGGAGGGAGGAGGGGTCCCGGGGGAGGGCTGCTGGGGGCTGCTCAGGAATCCCTGCAGGAAGTTATCCACAGTGAGCCTGCGTCATGCGACACTTCCTGCTGTTCTGTTTCTGCCCCAGGGAAACTTGCCATCAGGTGGGGCATGTCAGCTGGAGGCAGATGGCTGCATTCCCAAGGAAAGAGGAGAGAGGAGGAAGGTAACCTTCCCTGGGCTCTAAGCTCACCCTGGGTGCTCGCTGGGTTGGGGGAGTCCCTGGCTTGCTTGTCTCCCACCTCAGCCAGGGTTCCTCCTTGGAAGCAACAGAAAACTCTCTGGCTACCTTTGGCAGAAAGCTGGGAACCAACGTGGAAAAACGGGCAAGAACCACAGCCAAACGACATGCCAGGAACAGGCCACGGCTGCCCAGGACACGTCTTCCACCCGCCCCGCCACTGGTGGATGTGGACTCCTGCCCATGCCACCAGGCACGTACCTCCCCACCCCCAGCCCAGCCCCTCCTCTGGGCATTGCTTAGGGTGGAGGCTCAGCCGAGGCCACTGCCAGGCTGCGGCCACCATGGAAGGGCAGGGAGGACTTCTGGGGAATCTAAACAGAAGCTGAATGATGAGTAGGAGTGTGTGTGTGTGGTGAGGGAGATGGTCAGTGTTCTGGTAGAGGGGACGAGCGTGGGACATCCTGGGGATCGTACCTGTGGCACAGAGCAGGGAGCGTATGTAGATACACCAATGAGGAATAAAACAGAAGCCCACACTCTACATTTACAGAGTACTACTGGGGACTTCTGGTTCTAGCCCTAAGAGGGTAACAGGTATCAGACTTACCTCCCCGCCATGAACAACTAGAAAACTGGGCAGATTATATGAAGCAACTGTTTCTAAGCACTGGATGACACCGCAGGGCTGTGGTCCCTAGAGAAGGACACACGTGAGGGCAGCTCCACCTTCACTCGGTGTTCTGCCTGGAGGCAGCCCAGGCACTTTCTAAACCACAGCAGAGGGGAGGGAGGCCCAGGGAGCAGTAATCTCACTGGGCAGAGAAAGCAGAGGCTGGAGCTCAGGGCTGCTGAGGTGGCTGGTATTTGTGGGGTTCCAGAGAGGAAAAGGTCAAGCAGAGAAGGATCCCCAGGAAGTTACGCAGGAGTCCCCTTGAGTTTTCAAGAAAACACTTAGCTACACATGCACAAGGCGAGGGTTTGTGGAGCCTCTCAGAGAAGAGCCACCAGGGAGCCAAAGGGAGACTCCAGAGGACACCCAGCAAGGGGAGACGTCGGAGTTCTGACCAGCCAGAAGGACAAGACCTTGCCGAAGACACCAGGTACTCAGTTGTGACCTCAGAAAAGCCACTCTCTTTTTTTTTTTTTTTAAAGATTTTATTTTTTTCCTTTTTCTCCCCAAAGCCCCCCAGTACATAGCTGTATATTCTTCGTTGTGGGTCCTTCTAGTTGTGGCATGTGGGACGCCGCCTCACCGTGGTTTGATGAGCAGTGCCATGTCCGCGCCCAGGATTCGAACCAACGAAACACTGGGCCGCCTGCAGCGGAGCGCGCGAACTTAACCACTCGGCCACGGGGCCAGCCCCAAAAGCCACTCTCTTTTAAAAGTTAGTTTAGTGAGGTATCGTTTACACATAGTAAAATTCACCATTTTTAGGTGTACACTTCTGAGTTTTGACAAACGCGTACAGTCATGTAAACACATCATGATCAAGATATAAAACATTTCTATTACCCAAAAACATTCCATGTGCCCTTCAACCATCATTTCCTCACCCTCCTCGGGCCCCTGTGACCACTGCTCTGATTTTGATCCTTCTGAGAGGGTCACAGTTTCAGTGGAGAACTGCGCTAGCCCTGGAGTAAGGGCTGTTCCAGACCCGTCCAGACAAAGCCGAAAAACGAGTCTTGACAGGATAAAACTGATGTACAAAAAAATGCAGCTAACCGCCAAAGCCAAACTCAGTAATCTTTAAAGGAAGACAACAAAATCCAGACTCTCAACAAGGTACTATCACAATGTCCAACATCCAAGCAAAAATGATTAAAGATGCGATAAAGCAGGAAAATGTGAATCATAACCAGAAGAAAAGTTAGCCAATAAAGAGCCCCATGGAATTCATGGGGCAAAGTGGAGGTACCCTCTGTCATTATGTATTTTCCCATCGGTAGACGGTTAGTTCCCCTGAAGCAGCGTTAACATTAAAAAGGAGTTCTTGGAAGCAAAAGAGAGAGAGCCACAGGCATAGGGGCCATCCAGAACCCAAGTGTCCATCAAGACGGCCAGTAGGTGCACAATGTGGACGGTCCTAGAGCCGGGCACTGGGACCCAGAGTTGTGGGCTGCACAACTACAGCCCTGAGGGGTTCAGCCTGGGTGAAGACAGATAAGAGCACAGCACAGATGGCAGATGCCATGAGAGGCACAGCAAAGGCTCTTGGGCACCAGAGGGTGAGAGTTATGGAAGTCTTCGTGGAGGAGGTTCCTTTTGAATTGCGCTTTAAAAGATGGTTGGATGTCAACTGCATCTCAATAAAATTTGTAAAAAATAAGAATAAAAATAAAAGATGGTTGGGAAATAAATAAAACAGTTTTTGGAATCACCCATAACATCATCCATTGCCCAAAAGTCACGGCTGTTGGTTTTCTGGTAAATTTCTTCTCTTTGAATTCTCTTTTTATTTTCTCCTAAATGTAGCTCGAACCCTCTCTCCTCAATTCTGTTTTGCATTTTTCAGTTAATGTCATTTTGAAAAGCATTTTCTGAAAATTCTTTGTAACCAATTTTGACAGCTGTGAAATGTCATTAAGTGTCTATGACATGATCCAATTAGCCAGCTCTCTATTGTTGAATATTTCGGTGATTTTCAAGTTCTAATTAATGCTGCAATAAGCACTTTGTTCTCCCCTTTTTCTGATTAGTCCCTTAAGTTACATTCCCAGGAGTGGAATAATTGGCTCAAAAGATATAAACATTGTAAAGTTCCTGATACCTACTGCCAAGTGACTTTTCTGGAAAGTTGCACAAATTTACACTCCCTCCATACCTACACTCACATGACGTCTGTCCCCAAATTGTGTCCCGTCTATCTTTCTGTCCTCAGTGCCCAGAATAGGACAGGAGCCCAGTGACACCCCTTGCATCATTTGTGACCACACTTTCACAAAAGGGCAGGGTTATCCAGGGTCCAGAAAAGAGCCCTGAGAGATTCTCCAGGGGCCAAGACTCAGCCAAGTGTAGGTGGGCACGGGGGTCTCCAGAGCCAGGCTCGAACCCCTGGCGTGGAGATGGGACGGCTCTTAGAGACCCGTAAGTTCAATTTCTCATTTGAAGGTCAAGGAAACTGGGATCAGGAGGGGCAGGTAGCTTTCAAAGTGCCTGTTTCTCGGGATTCTGGTCCTGGAGGTGTGGAGGCTGGGCCAGGATGTTGGGGCCTCAGGCTCCCAGCAGGACCCACCAGCCAGGGACCTCAAGCCCTGAGCTGGCCTCCCTGGGGTCACTCCATCCCACACGTTTTGCTGTGCTGTGGATGCGAGGAGCTGGAGGCCAAGGCCTCTGAGCAAATGTCCAAAGGCAGGCCAGGGGGAAGACAACATCTGACCCAGGAGAGGCGAGTTTGCCCTCCCTCTTGCATGAGCGTTTCCTTGTCTCGTAGTCCAGGAAAGACACTAAGATGGCTGTCACCCCTTTCAGAGACCCAGTGCCCCAGAATCACACCATCTCGGGGCATCTGGAGCGGGAATCTCTTCCTCAGCCTCCCAGACCACCAGGCGGCCAGCTTCAGCCTCCGAGAAGCTGAGACCAGGAGCAAGCGCCTGAACCTCTCTGAGCCTCAGCTTCTTCGTCTGTGAACAGGGGCTGGTCACACGAGTGTCCAGGGCTACTGTGAACATCGTAGGGTAACGTGTGTAAAGTCCTTGTGCCTTGCACTTGGGCCACAGCTGTCCAATGCAGGACACACGCCAGCACGGGGCTATGTTGTTTGGAGATGCTCAGCCCTCATCACGGCTGAGAGCTGCTTTTCCTGTGTAGACTGTTACGTTGGTGGCCTCCAGGGAACACCACCTCCCGTGTTCATGACCTTCTGTAGTCCCCAGGCCTTGTGACTTGCTTGGCCAGTAGAATGTGGCAGAAGTGATGCTGTGCCAGTTCCAGGCCTACACCTTAAGAGGCCTGGCAGCCTCTGCTTTCCTGCTCTCCTGGAACTCGGCCACCACGCTGTAAGGAGGTCAGGCTGTCCTGCTGGAGAGAAAGGCATGAGGGCAGCTGCAGGAGTTACCTTAGCCAATGCCACGGGAAGCAGGAGAACCGCCTGGCCAACGCACAGGATGGCGAGAAATAAGAAGCCACTGTCATTTTACTGTCATTTCACTGTCGGTTGGGGGGGAGGGGTTACTCAATAATAGATAATTAAACCTCCCTCCCTCTGCATCCCACCCTTACCCTCTGGCTCTCTCTAGTGGTGTGCTGGTAAATGTTTAATAAGCAGCTGGGTGAGGGTAGGGGGCTAATTTGTAGTGTTTGCCGATTTCCGTGGTGTAAATATTCCCATCATGGCTGATTTCAAGCTATGACACGGCATCACTGATTATGGAATTGAGAAGATGTGCACAGTCAGCCAGTGTGAGCTGGCTCCAGCACACTTCTGGGCTCTTCTCCCTCCTGCACGTGACAACCTGCAGAAACTGGAGGTGCTGCTCAGATAGGGTAGTGAGCTCCCGGCAGGCAGTCGAAATGTATGGCTAGAGGCATTCTTTTTCATAGGGACACAGAGTTCCAGGCTCAGCCTTATCTTCAGGGCAGCCTGTAGGGTGGAAAGAACTTCGGAGTCCTGCACCACACCCTGTCTCCTCTTCTCTCCCTTTGAAGTGTAGAAGCAGGGCCCTGGGCTTGAGAACTGGAGCTGCTCTTCTCGCATCCCGGCAGGTGAAGGCCTGGGAAGGCGGCAGCCAGTCTGTCTGTGCAAGGCAGACCAAGGCATGGCCCCTAAGGCCACTGTGCAAGGGCTGGCCCAAACAGAGGGGTTCAAGCAGCGTCCATTAGCTCAGCCCCTGGGCTTGGGCTGAAGTCCTTCACCTGAGTCCTGAGCCGTGGAGGAACGGGGGCACGCACCTATGTGAAACCCTGCGGACCGAGCAGCCTGCTCTGCAGCCCCAGACCCTCCACCCCACACACAGCCGCCAAAAGGGTGAGGGGCCAGCGCAGCGAGGGCGGAGCCAGGACGATGGCATGGGTGAGGCCCATGGTCTGAAAGTGATGGTGACCAGGACTGAGACTAGTCCTCGCCTCTCCCCACCAGGACTTCAGCAGCTCTCGGCCCCTGGCGTGACAGTCAGTGTTACGTGTCAACGTGGCCAGGCTCTCGTCCCCAGTTATTTAATCAACACTAATCTAGGGGTTGCTGTGAAGGGATTTTGTCCGTGTGTTCATCTCCAGTCAGGTGACTTTAAGTAAAGATCGCCCTCGACAACGTGGGTGGGTCTCAGCCAACCAGGGAAAGGCCTGAAGAAGAGCTGAGGTCTCCCTGAAGAAGAAGAAATTCCACCTGTGGGCTGCGACATCCATCCTGCCCGAGAGGGGCCAGTCTGCCGCCTGCCCTATGGATCTCCCACTTGCCTAACCAGCCCCACAACCGTGTGAGTCAATTCCCCGCAATAAATCTCTCTATATATACACACACACACATACATTTATATTATATTACATTACATTATATTGTATTATATATGTAAATCTCATAAATATGCACATAGAAAGACTTACTGCAAGGAATTGGTTTCCATAATATATATACCCATAACATACACATATCTATGTGTGTACACACACACACATAGACAAATACGTATCAGTGTATAGCTGTGTATAGATACACACACATCCTACTGTTCTGTTTCTTTGGTGGAACCCTGCCTGATATGCTAGGGGTGCTCAGAACACTCGTGTCATGAGTGTGGACCTCAGTAGCACAAGCCCCTAGTCCCAGCCCCTCAGCCGAGGCAGGGTCCCCTTTACTTGCTCTAGGGGTGAAGCAGGGCTCCAAGGAGCATGACACCAAGGGACTGTCCCCTCGGTAGCCTGTGTGATCTGCAACCCCAAGGTTACCCTGCAGCCAGTGCCGTGGGAAAGCCTTGTCTCCATGAGCACTTTGAGCCCTGATCCCCGCCCCCCCCCCCTCAAGGGAGGGCTTAGGCTTTGGAACCAGAGCTGGGAAAGGCTCCCGAGCTAACAGTGTGTGCTGCCCTATGGGCTTTCCCGAGGCAATCAGCCCAGAGCCAGCATCCTGAACACGGAGCAGGGAGGTGGAAGCATTCGAGGGAAGAAAGGGGGAAACTGGGAGGGAATTACAAGCACTAAGATGATGCTGTCCTAGCTCGTGGGGGTGGCCAGTGGCCCGGGAGAGAGGGAGCTGAGGGCCCAGGTGCAGGAGGGCAGAGGGGGACACTCAGTGGGCTTCTCCAGGACTTGAGCCTGGGGGGCTGGGGGACTTGTAGCAAATGCTGACGGGCAAAGGGCCTCCACGGGCGCTGAGGCAGGAGAAGAGAAAAGCAGCAAAGACGCCACCTGGCTGGTTTGGGGGCAGATAGAGGGGCACTGGGGTGAGGAGGCGGAATGTGGGTCCCTCTCTCCACGCTGACGTTTAGGTTGATAATGAGACTAGCTGTAGGGTGTGGATTTGAATTTCAAGAACCTTGATGGTGGCGAGGCTTCTCAGAAAGACACCCACCAGAGGTGTCTCACAGGGGTCAGTGTCTTAAAGTTTAGAAAATCAGCTTGGTGCCACTGACATTAAGACCCAGGTCTGTCTGGTTTCAGGTTCTCCAATCATAAAATGGAGGAAATTTTACCTGACTTTTGTGTGTCCTTTCCTGGGACAGCTGAAATGAGGCTGAAATGGAGGCCAGCATCTTTATTCTCCTTGGAGCCCTCTCATGTTGTTGAAAAGCATTGGGGGTGGGGGTGTGTGTGTGTGTGCAAGCGTGCTTGAGTGCACACACACCACAATAAGTGTGTCAGCCTCCTCAGCAAGGGAACACACATGATGTGGTTTTGACATTGAAATATGACTCTGACAAACAGCCCACCAAAACAAACTGCCAAAATTTTCAACCAGACACTTCACAAAAGAAGATATACAAGAAGCCAATAAGCATGTGAAAAGATGCTCAGCATCATGAGTCATCAGGGAGACACAAATTAAAGCCACTATAATATGTCACTTCAATCCCACTAGGATAGCTAAAATTTAAGACTGGCAACGTCACGTGTTGGCAAAGTTGTGGAGCAACCAAAGGTCTCATACGTTGCTGACGGGAGTGTAAAAAGGTGGAACTACTCTGGAGAAACAGATTTGTAGATTCTTATAAAGTTAAGTGTAAATGTACATTTATCACATGGCCCAGCAATTCCACTCCTAGGCTTTACCCAAGAGAAATGAAAGCATCCGTCCATGTAAAGACTTCAACAAGATCTTCACAGCAGCTTTATTCCTAAACACCAAACACTGGACAACCCAAATGTGAATGGATACATAAAATGTGGTACATCCGAACAATGGTACACTATTCAGCAAAAAACAAAAAAACCCAAATTACTGATATAGTCACCACCATGGATGAATTTCAAAACATTGTGCTGAGCAAAAGGAACCAGACACAAAAGAATAGATATAGTGTGGTTCCATTTACACGAACTTCTATAGTGATGAAAGGCAGATGAACGATTGCCAGTAACCCAGAATGGAGGGTGGAATTCACTGCAAAGGGGCACAAGAAACTCTGGGGGTGAGGAAAGTGTTCTGTGTCTTGAATGCAGTGGTAGTTTCACAGGTATCCACATCCATCGGTGCCCATTGCATTGTACACTTTATAAAGGGATGCAGCCTACTGAACAGAAATTATATCTTAAAGTCTTTTTTTAAAAAAAGATCGCTGAAGAGTGTGGTCCCAAGCCCCCACTCACTTTCCTAATGAGAAAGATAGCCTTTCCCACAAAGTGTTGGAGGCTGCCCGGGGAGAATCCACCCTGGTTGTCACTTGCCTGTTGCTGTCTTCCGGGAAGTCCAACCCCAGCTCTGCCGGACCCCAGCCCAGACCGCAGTGATGGGTGCTCGCTGGGAAACACAACAGCTTTGATTCTGGGACACTTTTTCCGTTACAAGGGTCAGAAATCCCAACTTAGCTACAGGAAAAAAAAAAAAAAAAGATGCGAATGTACCTGCTCACACAATTAGGAAGTCAGCTAACATTCAGGGCTCAAATGAGTCATTACGCTTCTACTTAGGCCTGCTCTGCCTCTCCCTCTGGTCTGGACTTAGCCTCTCCTGCTGCTGACAGACTCCCTCCAGGAGTTGGAACTATGGCCCCAGCACGTCCTCACGGCAGCCCCGGAGCAGAGACCACCATTTCCAGCAGCCCCAGCACAAGCCCCAGAAGAAACCCTATTGGTCTGGCTTATGTCACTTGCTTATCCTTCAACCCATCACTATGTCCTGAAAGGAAGAATTATGATTGGCCAACAGTGGACCGCTTGAGCGGCGAAGGGGCTGGTCAGATCCCAGGCCAATGCTTCAGAAGAAGCCTTTCAGCAGTTAGGTAAATTCCTAGATAGGAGCAGATGAGTGAAGGGAAGAGCTTTGTGCGACTTCATTGCAACCTCTAAACCCTCCAAGACATTTGGAGAGGTGGGGGGTCAGGAGGAGAGCTCCAGGCCCCTGCCCAGCCAAGAGGGCCAGCTACCTGTGTGGATTTTTATATAAAATCCTCTTTTCAGGTTTCGATAGATATTAAAAGGTGTGTACACAAACAAACAGGTGGACAAAGTTCTGAGACAGTCGCCATGATCTCCCACCCTGGTATAGCCCTGTATGAGCCCCTCCCCTTGAGTGTGGACGGAACCTGTGGCTTCCTTCTAGCCAATGGGATATGCCAAAAGCAAGGTCACCCCCATGACCACGTCACCTCATATAAGACTCTTTCTTGGCTAACTGGAGAGACCACCTTTCCTGCTGGTTTCAAGGAAAGGAGCCGCCAAGTTGTGTTGCCTGTGGAGAGGGCCAGGGCTGGGAACTGTGGGCAGCCTCTAGGACCTAAGCGTGGCCACTGGCTGACAGCCAGTAAGAAGCCTGGCCCTAAGACCTACAGCACAAGGAAAGGAATTCTGCTAACAACCAGCAAGAGCACAGAAGCAGATTCTTCCCCAGTCAAGGCTCCAGATGAGAACACAGCCTAAGTGCCACCTCCATTGCAGATCAATGAGACCTGGAGCAGAAGACCCAACCAAGTTGTGTATATACTCTTTTATTATCTCATGGAAACTGTGAGATAATAAATGTAGGTTGTTTTAAGCCTCTAAGTTGGCGGTAATTTGTCACACAGCATGGAAAATTAATACACCCTCATTTTTTCTCTGCAGTAGCAGAGAAGTACTACAACTGTCTGCAGACTGGTTTCCCAGCCTCCAGCTTTGCAGCTGCTCAATCCACTCTCCACACCATGGTCAGAAACGTGGTCCTAAAATGCAAACATGTTTGCCTGTTCCCCTAGTTAAGTCTCGTCAAGGCCTGCTCTTGGTTCTCAGAATAAAATGCAACCCTTTAGCATGGCCTGCAAGGCCCTCGATGATCTGGCCTTGTAACTGGGCCTTTACTCCACCTCCGACCTGTCTGTTTGTGGGGTGTAGAGACCAATTCCCCGCAGCTCTTCATGTTCCAGGTCTTCATGACCCACTCATTTCCCTCTGTTTCTCTGCCTCCCCCTCATCCCCTCATCCAACACACACACACACACACACACACACACACACACACACACACCGCTTTTCTCTTTCTTTTACCCTTCCTCTTTGAAGCTCAGCTCCAACGTGACAGGAGGCAGGCTCTACCCTAGGATGAAGTGCCTGTCTGCCTTGGGCTCCCTCCTCCGCACATGGTTCCTCTGTCCCCAAAGCCTGGGCACCTGTGTGTCCCCCGTCCTCCCCCAGGCTGTGTACTCTGGGAGGGCAGCAAAAGTTGATCTCAGGATCCCCAGGACCAGCTTAGGGCTGGCCGTCAGCAAAGGCCTGTTGAAATGAATTAGTGAATATCATGTCCACCTTCTAGAGTGGGGGTCATTTAACCCTTTCATGCTCTCTAAATGAGGAAGAGGATCTGCACGTGAACAGGGCAATCTTGGGAACAAATGCTCCCTAACCCCACTCTCTGGTCTGGACCACCAGGGCATCTGGAGTCCTGCTGACATTTGCTGGAATCCAGAGAGGCTGGTTGGACTGTTTCATCAGCGCTTCTGCCAGCCTGTTGCAACCAGACTAACAAGGTCCTCTCATGCCCCAGAAGAGGAAACTGAAGCTGGGGTAGGGAGGAACCTGCCTTGCCACGACCACTCCCTGGCCTCCCACTGGCGGCTGAGGCAATCAGCCTGGGCGTGTGCCGCTGCAAGGGAAGTGGTGGCCAGGCCCACCCACAGGCTGGGGAGGGATTTTCCCCAGGGTGGGGAGCTTCCTGCTCCCCAGGTACCAGACAAAGCCCTCAGTGGGCCCTGTGGGACAAGGAGCTTCCAGCACCCCTTCCCACCTGACTCCACCCAGAGGAATGCACTGGGCCTGCAACACCCTTGTCACCTCCCTTCCTTCCCGGCCCAGGGCTTTGTGATCGGGAGCCAGGAAGCTGGAGGGTTGGGAGCTTGAAGGGTCTCCAAGCCCTGCTCTGGCCTGTCTGAGCAGCGAGAGTGAGAGTGTGTCCAAAAGTGCTCCGAGGCCTGGCCATGGGAGAGCTTGTTCTCCAGGAGCACCCTGGGGCCACTCGCAGAGGCAGCCCACCCACCTGGGGTGCAAACTGTCTTTGCCTACACCAGAGTCTGGGGTGCCTCCCGCTGCCCCGGGGACTCCAGCCCCTGCCCCTGCCTGGGTTTCTAGGGGTCCTACCTTGGGGAACTGATGCAGCCCCACAGTGTGAGGCTCCCAGGTGTCCCCTTCTCCCCCCAGCAGAAGATAAAAAGCCTCCCCACTTCCTACAGCAGCTGACCTGAGGGGAAGGGTGGGCCCGGCTAAGCCAACATCACTGCTCTGGCGGGATAATTTGAGGCTGGTAAGTGCCGTGTTTTGTGGACCATCAGCTCTAATTCTTAAAACAGCTCAGGTGGGAGGTATTATTACTCCCATTTTAGAGTTGGAGAAACTGAGGATTCAGATGTTACGTGGGTTCCTGGAGGGTCTACAACGGGCCAGGGCTGTCGGCGTGGCCTGGTCAGAAGTCTTCCAGGACGAAAAGAGCAGACTGCAGTGTGATCTGTAGAGCACTGAAAACACTTATGACAAAAAACCCAAACCCAAACCAAATGAAGTGTGTGTGCACATGCGTGTGTGTGTTTACACATAGAAAAAAAGTCTGGCCTGGCTATCTGCCGTGGGAGGTAGAACGGAAGAGGGGAAGACTTTCATTTTTTTCTCCGTATGATGAGAGGAAGAAGCAGGAGGAGGACAGGCGAAGGCGGAGCAGAAGAAGAGAACGTTGTGCTTTCTTTTTATGTACCTTTCTGTGTTTCTCTGTTTTCTATAATGCAGATGAACAGCTTTTGCAATAATAGTATTAAAATTTATTTAAAGTATTATATAAAATTATTAAAATAAATCTCCAATTGAGCCAGCCACAAAAACATTAACCAGGGAATTCCAACCCCCTTGGTGGTCCATGGACAGCGGCCCATGATGGCCCAGCCCTCAGGCTGCCTTGCTCGGGGGGGCAAGGTCAGGTGTAAGAGTCTGTGTTCAAGTCTGTGTACAAGTTAGATGAGATCATGGGAAACATCTATGTCAACAGGGTCTGGCACACCGTGTCTGATAAGCTGTGGCCAATAGGATTAACTTTCTGGTTATATTACATTAATATTGTTCAGACGTTGGTAGCTCTGGTGTGCGCAGCTCCAAAGCTCTCCCATCGCCCACGTGTCCGTGGAGAGCATCACGGAATTGGACATTTGGGACACATGGAGTGCCAGCACCTGTGGGACCCGGCCTCTCCCTCCTCTGCTCACCTATGGAGTTAGTGGGCCCTGCCTGGGTGAAGGAAAGGAGGTAAGGAAGGAGGAAGTGCTTTGTAAATATGTGCATAAGGGAGTATCATCCCTGCCCGCGTGTGCCCAGCTCTTAACTCAGGCGGCCTGAGATCTGGGCTCAGGCCTGAGACCAAATAAGCCAGAGGCCACAGGTTCCCACCTGGGAGAAGGTCGGGCTTCCCTCTGGGCCCACGGTCACTGCCCAGGTCAGGGTTCCTTGCCCCTGGGAAGCCATCCTCCCACAGGAGTGAGGTGACTGTGTCACCCGGCAGCCACCTGGCTTCTCAGGCCTCCTGCTGAGCCCAAGCACTGGGGCCTCCAGGAACCAGCAGGGCCAGAGGCCTCAGGAAGCTCCTGTAAAGGAGCCCAGGAGGAAACACGTGGACCACGTGCTGCACGCAGTCCGGAAGTGGGAATGCGAGGAACGCCCCGGGGGAGGCTGGCGTGACTGGTTAGTATTTCCCGCTGAGGCCTCCCCTCCCCGGGGGGCTAACCCCTGCGTGAGCCAGTCAAGGCGGCTTCCCAACACCAGAGAGGACTGACCTATGTGCTGATGGCCACAGGCAAGGAAAGACGAAGCGCATTTACTGAAGAAGAGTTGAGGAAGGAATAAGAGGGGAGGCGCCCTCTCGCCTCACCTGGGGGTTATCACGTCAACACAGCTTATCAGCAGTGAGCCAACCCCCTGCGTGATGCTGTCTGCAGCTTCCTCCACCGTGAAGTCACCGTTCTCCCTTTCCACACTTTATTTGTTAGAAGTGAGTCACAAACTGCAGCCCACACTCCAGGGGAGAAGACTCAAGCTCCACTCCCTGGAGGGGTTATCCCTCTCTATTATTTGGATTCTTCTGTTGGAGGATGTCTCCTCTCCCACCTGCTTATTCACAATGCACTTTAGTTATCTCCTCTTCAAGATCTTCATTGCCCTCCTCCCTCCATGTCAGCCAAGTGGCTGAGACAGTGCCTCCCAGGCTTCCGCGGCCCGCTGGGCTTTCCTCTCTGTTGTTCTTATCAAACTGTATCATCATCATTACTTTCCCTGTGAGCCTCCCTATGGCAGGACAGGTTCTTAGTCACCATTCTTTGAGTGGTTGTTATGCGGCAGGGACCTCTGCCAAGTACTTATACGAGCATCATCTCATTTAATCTCCATGACCGTTCCTCTAAGTAGATGATTACCATCCCCATTTTACAGATGAGGAAACTGGGGCTCAGAGAGGCTGAGTAACCTGCCCAAGGTCACACAGGTAGTGAGCGAACTCCGTGAGGGCAGGAAGTGTCACTGCCATCTCTCCCCAGGGGCTGGCAGAGCATGGACTTCCTCAGGAACATGCTTGCTTTGCATCACAGACAGCAAACCCCAGCTGTTGTCAACAACTGCCTGGGGAGCTGAGCATACCGTCAGTGACTCGATCAAGTCTTCCCGTCTTCCTGCCCAAAGTCTCTGGGCTCCCCGGGGGCCAGCAGAGGCGTCACACCTGTAGGGAGGAGGGAGGAAGAGGGAAAGGCCGAGAAGCCGCCTCCCAAATCGGGAGCACTGAGCAATGGCCTCTCTCAGAGACCACGTTGGGGCGGACCAGCCCGGAGTGACCCAAGGGGAGCTGGCACAGAGCTGTGAGGGACATGGAGCCAGGAAGGTGTCTGGAAGGGGCTCTGGACAAATCGGGACACGAGGCATTTCCCAGACCTATCCTGGCTAAGCGGTCCACTAATTCCCCGGTGGAGTGAGACGGCAGTCGAGGCCAGCCCACACCGTGGTCAGAGCTGCTGGTGCCCAGCTCCGGGGGAGACAGGTGGGAGGTGGTGATGACAGCAAATGTGACTGAAGAGATGCCACATGGGGACACGGAGGAGGGGCATTTACTGCAGCCCACGGTGGGGGCTTCATGGGGAAGGCGAGGGGCTTCTGGGCAGAGGGGAAGCCACAGTCAGCAGGAGCCACCATGTAGGAGTCCTCCAGAGCCTGGGAGGACGCTGGCGACTCCTCCTGGTTCCCCTTTGCTCAGCTGAGCTGGGGGCTGGCACCTCCTTCAAGGAGTTAAAATTTGTTTCTGTGCCGAGGCAGGGGGCTGACCAGGCTTGGGGCCGCAGGGGCAGTGCAGCCTGACAGAGGCTCAGCCTGGTATCCCCGGGGGTGGGAGGAACGAGCAGGTGTCAGACCTCCGCTCAGGCCCCTGCAAGGCCCCCACAAGTCACCTCTGTGACGCGCTTCTCCACAGGCCATGCTGCCAAGCCTTGACTGCCACCCTGGCTGGGCCTGCTGCTCATCTGGGCTGGTGCCAGCACTGCAGTGGGTCACTGGGGAAGCCGCGCTGGCAGCACACCCAGTTACAGGCAGCTGGCCAGGCAGACAGGCTGGGCGGCCATGGGGACACTTGGAAGGTTGCCTTCCCAGGGCAGTAGGAAGTTTGTGCTGTTGCCCAGCGGCAAAGGCTTTCTTCTCGGGCTGTTCTCTGGGCGGCCCTGGGGCGTGAGTGCAGGGGGCCTTGCAACGTGATGGAGGGCACTGAGTTGGGAGCCAGCCTAGAGATGCAGGTTCTAGTCGTTTCTCTGCGCACACTCAGAGGATGATTCGGACAAGTTGCTTCTGTCCTCTGGGTCTCAGTCTCTCTTCCCACAAACGAGAAGTCGGGCTGGATCAGCAGTTCTCACAGCATGGTCCCTGGACCAGTAGTGCCAACAACATCTGGGAACTTATTAGAAACACAAATTCTCAGACCCCCTCTGAGACCTGCTGAATCAGAAGCTCGGGGGCGGGCCCAGCAATCTGTTTTAACACAACCTCCAGGGAATTCTGATGCTGCTCAAGTTTGAGAAGGCTGGACTGGACGCCCTCATAGGTCCTCGTCAGGGTTTACTGCAATCTATTCGGCACCAATCATACAACACGCAAAGGTGGATTCGGTGTGTCGTCAATACTCAAATGTTACCTCCATTCCCTGGATGGTTACCTCCCACTTGTCCCTTAACACCAGCTGCAATGACATCTCCCGTGGGAAATGGTCCCAGACTGCCCTCCCACCAGTCCCCCAGACAAGGGCAGTCGGCGTTCCCTGCTCCCCTGCACCTGTGCCTCCAGCGTGGCCCTGGGGCACAGTCCATCCCCTTGTTGTGGTCAGTCCTCCTGCCAAGTGGCAGGAGCAGAGGGCAGGGGTCAGTCTTATTCCTCCAGGGTTCCACAGCACTGAGCACATAGTAGGGCTCTCCTTCCCCACACCACAGGTCCTCCTGCTTAGGGTCCCTGCCGAGTACCGGTCCCCTCAGAGAAGCTTCCAGGAGCCCACTACACCCACAGCCCCATCCTGAGGCTTTCCTTCGGCAAAAGCTGCAGGTTGAGGGCCGTGTGGCCCCTCTACCCGAAGCCTGAGGGCCTGACCTATAAACATAACCTGGTTCTCCCTCTTGGAAGGTTTGAAGACATAACACACAGAGACGTTATACCCCAGCCTGGAGACACACAGAGAGAAGGCAGAGCACAGCAGCCACGAGGCAGCCGCAGCTGCCAAGCAGAATTGTGTGTGTGTGTGTGTGTGTGTGTGTGTGTGCGTGCGGCACAGGGGTGGTCAGCAACAGCAGAAACTGAGCAGCACTGCTTCCTCACCCCCTCCCTGGGAGGGACAGAGAGCTGGCCATTGCCTTGGTGTCTGCTGGGAGCTGCTGCAGCCCTCCACCACCCCACGCCCACTTCCACGGACTCGCCTGTGCTGCTGGCACCTGTTCTCCAGGAGGAGGCATAGGAGAAAGAAGCACTGGCTTGGGCTGGAGAGATGGACCCTGCTCCACCACCTCTAGCCGGTGATGATGGGCAGGCTACTGCACCACACTATGCCTCAGTTTCTTCATCTGCAAAATGGGGCTGAAAATCGGAGGATAAAAAGGGATGAAGTAGCATCCTGCTCAACTCTTGGCCCACGTTTGGTATTTAATAAATGTCTGTTGAGCTGAACCTCCTTTGTAACTCAAACACATCAGACAAGACATCATTATTTCTCTCCTGAGCCAAGTGGCTCCGTGTGGGCTCACTGGGCCTCAGTGTCCCCATCTGCAAAATGAACAAGCTGCTCTGGATGACAGGTGCCTTGACTACCCCTCCAAGCCCCTCTGCTGCCCCATCGCCAGTGCCCCCAGGGGAAGGAGGCAAGAACCCTGGGGTGTCAGGAGTGATGGACGCGCACTGCCAGGTTGGTGGATCAATCATGAACAGCTAGGGGATAGGTGTGTTGGTGATCCATTAATCCATCCACTTAATCCATCATTATTAGGTCATTTATTCAACCAGACCACCAGCCAAGCAGCTAGTCAGTTCATAGCACATTCTGGTCCTTGTATGGATTCCAGCCCAGTGAGCTCAACCCGGGGAGAAAGAGAAAGGCAGGAAGGATGCGCTGGACCCAGGCCTCATGGGCAGCCAGCTCTCCCCTCCCGAGGCAGCTCCCCCTGCCCTCCCTACTCAGCCTGGCGGACAAGTTGGGTGGGGAGGGCAGCCTCCAATTTCGCTTTGTTCCCTTGGCTCCACAGCTGGGCTCCAGCCAAAGGCTGAAATACTCAAGAGCTGGCAAGGCCTGGGCTGGCCAGTCTGCAACCCAGGGAGAGGGCACTGAGGGTCAGGAGGAGGAAGGAGTCTGCCCACTGTGGGTCCTCGGCCTTGGCAGCTGCCAGGCCTGGCGCAGAGTGGAGTCAGCCCCAACCATCTGTTTCTGACTAGGCCTTGAAATCAGCTCCTCCAGGTTCAACAGGGAAAGGAGACCAGCCTTTGTATGAACCACGGTTACCTGAGATGGAATGGACCTCGGAAAACATCTAGTCCAGAGATCTCAGATTTGGGCATTTTATGGACCAAAAAATTTCAGAACAAATTTGGGGCTACCAGAGGGTTGCTAACGTTTTGTTTTCACAAGTTAGGGCATTATGTACCATCCGCTGTAACTATCTCTTCCTAAAATGACATCATAATAACAAAAAATTAAGATGTAGTCTCTCAATAAATGATAGCCCTTAAATTATACTTAACTACGTGAAAAAAAAATGCATTCTTTGTCTTTATTTTTCTCATTCAAAGCAAAACCATGAAAACTAACTTGATCTTAGTGCAGGACCGATTAGAATCACAGAGCTCATCCAGTTCCATTTTGCAGGTCAGAAAACTGAGACTCAAAGATGACAGAGACCTGCCCCAGGGACCCAGCCCTTTAATACCAGGAGCTAGGACGAGAACTCCCTGTCCAGAGTCACTCTGACATTCTAACCAGCTCCTCAGTGCAGGGGCAATCGCTGTCACCCTCCCCAGCCGAGTTCTTAACACATTTCCCTCTGAGCCTGTGCCAAACTTTTCTCATCTCACCAGGGCCCCCTCTCCAGCAGATGGCTTGTCCTCCCATGTCACCAAAAGGCGGATCACAGGTGAGCACCTGGGCCATCTCTCCTCTCCCTCCCAGAATCTTCCTGGGACTCCGCCATCTTCTCCTCCTTCCCCCATTCTCTGATGAAGCAAGTCCTTCCTCCTGCCAATGTCAGCTCCCCTGTGTCACGGCCCCCATCCTCCCTCAACACACACTTCCCCAACCTCATTCCACCATCAGCCCCTCCCCGCCCTCGCATCGTTCATTTTTCTCCCCGACCCCCTTCTCTTTGGCATATAAACATGCTCAAGTATCTGTACTGGCATTTAAAATTCCTTCCAAAGTGCACAAAGAAATCAAGATGCCTTTTAAATATACGAAAAACTCTCAAGTAAACTCCATCAAAGAAAAATAAAATAATGAGTTATCATTTTTTCCACTTAGCTTGGCAAGGGTCAGACAATTCAAGAAGGCTCAGCACTTATGATGAAATAGGGAACTGGCTTTGCAGTCCATTGTTGGTGGGTACACAGGCACAAAAGCATGTTTGGAGGGCAATTTAACAATCTTTCTAAGTTAAAAATGCACATACTCATGTATCAGATTTTTTTTTTTTTTTTTTTTTTGGTGAGGAAGATTGGCCCTGAGCTAACATTTGTTGCCAATCTTTCTCTTTTTGCTAGAGGAAGACTGTCGCTGAGCTAACATCTGTGTCAATCCTATTTTTTTGTACGTGGGATACTGCCACAGCACGGCTTGATGAGTGGTGTGTAGGTCCACGCCTGGGATCCAAACCTGCAAACTCCAGGCCACTGAAGCGGATTGCATGAACTTAACCACTACGCCACCAGGCCAGCCCCTGAGTTTTCAAAGATGCTGTATTCCTAACAGACCCAGATTGGAAATAATCCTGATGTTCATCAGCAGAAGAATGGGCCAATACATTGTGGTATATTCTACGGCAATGAGAATAAACGAACTCCAAGTGCACACCATTACATGCCAGACCCAAAAGCGAAGCTACAATGATTCTCTGTGTACACATTTCAATACCTGTGAAAGTAGCCTGAGGTGTCAGAAGTCCTGACAAGGACTATCCCCAGTGGGGGTCAGGGAGGGCACTTCTGGGATTCTGCCAATATTCTGTTTCTTGTTTTGGGTGCTGGTGACACAAACGTGTCTGCCTTGTGAAAATTCAGTGAGTTGCACACTTAAGTTTTTGCACTTTCCTGTATCTATACTTTAATAAAACATACCAAAAAACAACAAAGAAAGAAAAGAAACGCAAGAGCAACTGACCCAGCAATTCCAGTTCTCGGAAGTGATCTGTAGTTATCCTCGTATGGGGACACACCGCGCACGGACGTGACGTCCTGCAAACTGGAGACAACGTAAACCCCCTGGGGACTTAAGCAGGAGTGGTGAGAGAAATTACGACACAGCCACATCATGGAATATTCTTTAACCATTACAATGCATGAGGTTGACTTTGTGTACTGACATGTAATAGCCACCAAGACACGGGAAGTCAGCAAGAGAGGTTCAGAAGGTACACAGAACGCTATCCTGCGTGTCACAGTATGTTTGCATATGCACAGACTCTCTCTGGAAGGACACACGACAAAAGTGGTGGCAGTTCGGCCAATAGCATCGTGCTCCACTTTATAGAGGAGTTATCTCTGTCCACATCCAGTCTGCCTGCCAGTCCGAGCTCTGCCTGAAGGTCTGTGGGGCCTGGTTGCCAATGAGGGCCTCCGTCATGTCTCTGAGTGAATGAGGTGCAACCGTCTTTAGTTTACAAACATGTCAATAACCCTCTGACTAGAGGCGGGACCAGAATCCGGGGTTCGGGACCAACCGCAGCCTGGTGTGTGTGCGTGTGTGAAGAAAGGCTTGATGCAGAAGCAGTGTTTGGGTAGAGGAAGGGGAGAAGGGAGGAGGGCCCAGCATGAGCAAAGACCTCTCTGTGTGTCTGTCTGGAACACGGACTAGATGTGGGCAGAATACGGCCTTATGTCTGAAGAGCCTGAAGCTTGCCTGCTGCCCAAGTTCCCAGGTCTTCCTGCAGCACAGGGAGCAGAAATGGAGCCTGAAGTGACGGATGCTCACGCTCCAGATGCCTGGAGAGCTGCTGTCACCTCCTACTCCACAGGAATGCCACACAGCCGGCCACATGACTTGGCCACACTGGCAGAGCTGGGATTTGGATTCAGGTCTGACTCCAAAGCCCACCCTTGGCATCCTGCTGAGCCGTCCTGCTGTCTGGGGGTGAGGAAGGCTTCCCTGAGGAGTCGCACTGCAGCCTTACAGAGTAAAGGTGGGAAAGGGTGGGCTGTTCCACGCAGAACGCACACCATGTGCAAAGGGGTGTGTACCGGGGCAATGGGGCAGGACGGCAGGAGGGAAAAGGCCTTGGGGAACTAGTTGGAAATGAGGCAGGAGGAGCAGCTGGGGCCTCCTTATGCAGAGTCATGGGCTGCACCTAAGCAGCGAGGTTCAGTTGTGTAGCTGTCTGGATTCCAATTCAGGGTTTGACTATGGGTTTGGTACCCTCTCTACTTCCAGATCATTCTGGCAGTGAGATGAGGGGCAGATGGTAGGTGGTGAGGCTGGAGGTAGGGAATCCCACTGAGGGGCAGGGGAAATAGCTCAGGTGAGAGAGGATGGTGGCCTGGGCCAGGGCAGGAGCGGGTGGTGGAGAGAAGGTAACAGTTTGAGAGAGATTTAGGAAGAAGGGCATGAAGTAATTGGCAGAAGGAAGCAAGTGCAGGAAAGGGAAGAGTGGAAGATAACTCAGATTTCTGGGTGAAGGAACGGGGTATCTGGTGGTGCCCTTCATAAAGGCAAGAAATCTAAATTTGGATAGAATATGAGCTCAGTTTCAAGGACACTGAATTAGAGGTTTATGCAACTCCCACCCCCCAGCTTCCCAAAAAGCTGTGTTGCTAAAAACGGCCTGATGGCTCCAACTCTCCCATTTGTCCTTCCAAACATTTACAATGTCCATTATTTATAAATGTGTATTTGGGGAGTTAAGAACAAACTAGCTTTTACCAAAATTGGAAATAAATGCAATTATTACAAAAACTCAAAACACTGCACTGTCCAAGGCAGGGTGGGCAGTAGGTGCTTGTCTTCCTTCACTTATTCAACAAACAGTTACCAGAGCCTGCAGAAAACCAGGAACTGGGGTTCACAGTGAACTCGAAAGCTTCCTAACCTTGCCAGGGTTCCTTCTGGTGGTGAGATAATTAACACATAACTAAGGAAACAGAAAAGTTACAGGTCAGGAAAGGCGCCGTGCAGGACCTGAAAAAAAGGAAAGTGAGGGACGGTGGAGGTTGCTCAGGCTGCTCAACCCTTCTGCCTGAGGAGAGCAGGCCTGTGAGGAACAAGCAGGGTCCAGAGCCCCGGGCCAGCCCGTTTCCTTCTCAGTAGGAGGAGGAGGCCCTGCCTGCTCTGGTGGCCTGTTCCTTGGGTCCAGGGCTTCTCTTGCTCAGAGCACAGTCCCTACGGTGCGGGGATCCACTACTTTCACATGCCGTGAGCTTTTAGGGCCAAGGATTCCTCACTGCGACCTCTGCACCTGACACTGTCAACCCACATCAGAATGTGGGCCGCGTGGGTGGATGAAGGGTTGTCCCATGCTGTGATGCAGGCTGTGGGGGTACAAATAGACACAGCCCGGTCCCTGATCTTCAAGAACTTAGAGCTGCAGATGTGCATAAACCACACTGAGAGACGAGCGAAAGTACCCAGGGGGAAAAAAAAGGTGCCCTGGGCATCTCTCATTCAGGCCTGAGGACTTCCCAGAGGCGGTGACGCTCACACCGGGTATGGGAAAAATGGGCGGGTTTCACCAGGCACCTTTCAGGTGATTACCTATCTTGGCTCCACTTAGAGTAGTGACCGCGGCCCAAAGCCGCCTGGGGAGGGATGTCAAGAGGCAGACGTAGGCCTAGAAGCTCCGGCTCCATGCCTGGAGAAAGGAGCAGATGCAGGAATGTCACCTGGAGCCGGCCAGCTTTTAAAACTCTTCCTGGTGAGGAATGCACACCTAAGAGCCGATGGTAGATTAATAAAAACTAAAAACAAGCCAAAAACCCGGGTTGAGGTCTCCAGGTAGATCGGCTCTGCTTGACGGATTCATTCCACTGGGGGCCCGCGCTCGGGCAGTCTGTGGCCGGCGGCCCCTTTAAGCGCGGTCCCCCTCCCTCGCCACCGCGGGACTTCCCTGGATGCAGCTGCGCCGCCGCCGCCGCCGCCGCCCCCGCGCCACCACCCCCGCGCCACCACCCCCGCCACCTCGCCGCCGGACCTTTCCCCTACTTTCCAGGCCTCAGGCCCCGCCCCTTCTTCCCGACCAAAACACGTGCCGCATCCCGCCCTGCCCGATCACGCCGCGGCCAGGCTCCGATCACGCGGCTCCCCGCGGCGCCCATTGGCCGGCAGCGCACGGGCCGCCCGCGGATTGGCTAGCGGGCGCCCGTCCCCGCCCCGGCGGGGCGCGGTGTATTTTGGTTTGCCGCCGCGCCCCGCCCCCGCGGCCGCACCCTCCGAGGCCGCCCCGCCCCTCCCGCGCCGCGAGGGCCGCGCCGGGGCAGAGCCGCGCGGGCGGGCGGAGGCGCGCGGCGGCCGTAGGAGCTCGGGTCGCCGCCGCTCGCCGCGCACGTGTGGCCGCTGCCGTGCGCCGAGCTCACGCCCTGCGGCTGCTTTGTTGCCTCCGGGCCGCCAGCACCATGCACACGCCGGGCTCCGCGGGCCCGGGCGACGCGCGCGCGGTGAGTGGCCGTCCATCTTAGCGTGGACGAAGCGGGGACGCGCCGCCTGTGCGGGGCTGGGGCGCGGAGGAAGGCGGGGGCGTGCGGCTCCTGGCTGCGGCCGCACCGTTAGGGGCCCTGGCGGGCTTCGGAGCAGGGAGGGGCGGCGGCCGCGCGGGGCCGCGCCGGGCGGGGCGGGAAGGGGGCGTGTGCCCCGCGCCGCCCTACGTGCAGCTTTGTCTCGTGCTCCCGCAGCGGCCCCGCCCCGCCGGTCCAATGCGCGGGGCTATTTCCAGCCATGACGTCACCAGGCTGTGAGGAGGCGGCCGTTGGGCGGGGCGCGGCTGGCGGGAACGCGGCACGCGGGCGGCCGGGGCGGGAGAGGGCTGTGGAAAGGGGGAGCGGGGCTGTGGAAAGGGGGAGCGGGGCCGGCAAAAACTGGCGGGAAGGCAGCAAGCTGGCGGCGGGGGCGGGGCCGGGGCTGCGAGAATGCACCACTCAGGCTGTGGAAAGGGGGAAGGGGCGGGGCAAAAACTGGCGGGAAGGCAGCACGTGGGCGGCTGGGGCGGGGCCAGTACTGTGAGAATGCGCCACTCGGACTGTGGAAAGGCGTGGGGGCGGGGCAAAAACTGGCCGGAGGGTGGCACGTGGGGGCCGGGGCACGCAGCGTTCTGGCTTGGAAGGGGGTTGGGCACGAGCTGGCGGGAAGGCGGCACGCCGGGCCGGGGCTGGGCACCCTTGGCCTCAGCCCGGGTGGACTGCAGTCGGGGCTTGACTGCGGGCATTTCGCCAGACTTGAGACCTAGCTGTCGTCGAGAGACAGGTTTGTGGGCCCTGCGCTGCTCTGGTCTCTCCCCACCTGTGGGGGCCAGGCAGGCGGCAGCCCCCACTTGTGTGACTTAGCAGTTCATCCCGAGGACCAGGCTGCGCACAGAAGCAGGGCCTGAGTGGCGTTTGTAAAGGCAGCCTGGTCACCCGTGTGCAGGAACCTGGGCAGGACAGGAGGGTTTGATGCCCAAGTTAAACTGAGTGGAAATGTGTATCTTTATAGATTTGAAGTTTCTTTGGGAAGAGATCAGTTAATTCCAGTCGCTTCTTCCCCTCCTAAAAAGAGAAAGTGTGGTGCTCTGGAAGGCCATCCCTCTCCTGGGTTGTGGTAGATCTTAAAAATCCTTCTTCTCACCCCTGGCTTGATCTGTGGCATTGAGGAGTGACTTAACCGTCCTGAGTGAGAGGAACTGGACTAACCCAGCATGGGCTCTATCCTCAGGGAGCCGAGGAGTTCAGCCACTGAAGGTTGTGCCTGTGTCGTGCCCTGACTTGAGAGGGCTGTGGTGAACCTCCAGAGAGGTGCCGGAAGTGCCTCTGTATTGGCAGTCTTCCAGTGGCCTAGCCGACTCGGAAGAGCCATGCTGTCATCCCCACCACCTGGGAGACTAGGCAGAGTGAGCGTCCGTTCCTCCTCCCTGTGCTGCATTTCACACTAGCCCACTTGGCTTACGCCTCTGGAATTCAAGTCTTAGTAATCATTTATCGAAGAAAAACGTTAGCTTAATAACCTTTTTTAAGAATCAGAATTTTCTGTGGAAACTGCTTGCCAGCCAAGTCTGTTTCTTCCTGCTTCAGAATGTTGCCTTAAAAGCAAAGCTGTCCTGCATGTCGTGTTGACATCTTTTCCTAGACAGCAGAGCTCATTGTGCGTGGAGTATTGTGTGTGTGTTACATGCATCAGAGAAACTCTTGGGGTGCGTATCCACGTGCCCACCGGGCTGCCCTCTGTGTTGTCCCTGGACTGAGAGGCCATTGTGTTGTCTCGCCTTTAGGTTGACATCGTGGACATATGCGAGTCAATCCTGGAAAGGAAGCGGCATGACAGCGAACGGTCTACATGCAGCATCTTGGAGCAGAACGACATTGAAGCTGTCGAGGCTCTTGTTTGCATGAGCTCCTGGGGTCAAAGATCCCAGAAAGGTGACCTATTAAAGATAAGGCCTCTCACACCTGTCTCCGACTCTGGGGATGTCACCACCACTGTGCATGTGGGCGCAGCTGCCCCTGAGCTACCAAAGGACTTCGATTCTTTATCGACTCTGGTAAGAGGTGGGGGAGAGTGGTGCTTCTGTGCAGCGACTAGAGTACCTTAGGTAACTGTGCTCCAGAGCTCGTGGGTAGATTCACTGGGATGCCAGCAAGCACGTTCGTACCCTCCCCTTGTGTGGGTCCTAAGGGTGGAAACTTCTTTTATCCCTTGAAAATATGTTCTTTCCTTTGATACATCATTGTTTGCAGCCACAGGGTTAAAATCTCCGTAGGATGAAACCTACAGATTGATGTGAGAAAGTACAATGTACTCATTTCCCTGGGGATTTGCCAAGTAGGGGCTTAGGTTCCCCGGGATGACCCAGTCTGGGATCAGGATACATGGCTGGCAGCTAGAGAAGGCCCGTGCTTTGGCCCCGGACAGCCTCAGTTGGCTGGATGGAAGTACTGCCCCCTGCCTCCATGTGGCAGCCGGCTGCTTCTCTGAGTTGGGTGCAGTCCAGCACTGTTTCTGTTTTTGTTTTTGTTTTCTTAACTTGCTACAGCTATGAAATTGCTGGGAGAAATTGAGAGTTGTTGGTTGCCGACAGAAGTGAAAATTATAATCTAATTGTCCTGGGCTGGAAGCTTCTGCTGGGAGGAGAGTGTGGAAAAGCCGCCTTGGAGAGAGACGAGGGAGACTTGGGGCGGTGGAGAGGATGGTACAGGTGGTGGGCCTGGCTGCCAGGAGCGCCTCTCAGCTTTACTTGGCATCGGGCTCTTCCACGGGGAGCTGAAAAAAAGTGGGAATCATTAGGGAGCCGTACAAAGAGAGGCTGGTTTAGGTAGCACCACCTGTCAGAGCCTGGCCTTTTGGGGCTCACTCTGATAGGTTTCACCTTGCATCCTGTAGGCACTGAATGTGTGTTAAATGATTACCACTGGGATTTTAAAAAAATTTTTTGAGAATCTAAAATTATTGTGGAAAATTCTCATTTTAAATATAAATTTGTTTTCTTGTTTATAGTCCTAATGCATAAATTGCTCATTTCAGTAGCTGTGTGAACCCAGGAGCGGCACTGGCATTCTTAGAACCGAGCAAATGGATGGGTTTGGGAGAGGTCAGGAAAGGGGGAAAATACTAGAAAGTAAAGTACGTGGTGCAGCCTTGGAAACTACTGGATGCTGTTGCGAGCAGGCTTAGATGGGTCTTTTCTGAGTACTTCTTCGTAAAGGCATTGGGGACAACATGATCGAAGTAAGTTCCTTTTAAAATTAAAACAAAGGACCCACAACTAAAATGTACAACTATGTACTGGGGGGATTCAGGGAGAAAAAAGATTGGCAACAGTTGTTAGCTCAGGTGCCAGTCTTTAAAAAAGAAATTTAAAAAAATAAATTAAAACAAGCTTTTCACACGGTACTTGTTTTTTTCCCTCAAGTGCATGACTCCTCCTCAGAGCCCTGACCTCGTGGAGCCATCGACGGGGATCCTTGTTCCTTCCCAAGTAATTGATCCCAAAGCAGGCATGGTCATCGCCATTCCCCCAGCCTCTGCTGGGGCAGCCAAGGTGCTGAGGGGGAAGGCAGAGAGGGGCCTGCCTGGGGTGAAGCCACAGCTGCTGGAGCCAGCCCCCAGGCCCCCGTGCAGGGCCATGGTGATGAGTGTCATCCGCCACACTGGGCAGAGTGTTGCTCCTGCGCACATTCCTGCCACGCAGACTCAAGAATGCCGACTTTCAGACGGCAGGCAAGGAGAAGCACAATTTCTGGGACGTATTGAAGCTTTGCAGGACGCACACCTCACAGACAGTTTACTCAACATTAACTCGGAGTCTTGTCAGCCTTGCTCGCACAAGTCTGGTGGCCTGATCCCCACTGACAAAGGCCAGCAGGCAGGGTGGCCCATTGCAGTTCAAACTTGCTCACCAAAGAATTATGAAAATGACTTGCCAAGGAAAGCCACCCCTCTGATTTCTGTCCCTATCCCCAGTGCCCCTCTCCTTTGCCAAATGGTCCCTGTGACTGGACAAAGTGGCATGTTACCAGCTTTTTTGAAGCCACCTTCCCAACCGTCTGCGGTGACTGTCAAGCCCATCCTACCCTACGCTGCTCCAGTGCCCCAGCCTGTGTTCGTGGGACCGTCTGTGCCTCAGGGAACTGTGATGCTGGTTCTGCCCCAGGGCGCTCTCCCTCAACCTGCCACCTGTTCATCGAGTGTAATGGCTGTTGGGAATACCAAGTTATTGCCCCTTGCCCCTGCTCCAGTGTTCATTGCCTCCAGTCAAAACTGTGCCCCTCAGGTAGACTTTTCCCGAAGGAGGAACTATGTTTGCAACTTCACAGGCTGCCGGAAAACCTACTTCAAAAGTTCCCACCTCAAGGCTCATCTTCGGACTCACACAGGTGAGTACTGAGGCAGGTAGGGCATGGGAAACGGCCAGTCCTGTGTTAGAAACACACCTCGAGCCTTCACTGAGTGGGAGGGGAGCATGAGAACCACTGGAGAGGGTGGAAATGTGGCTGTTTGTCTTTGATTCTGAAAAGCCCTCGTAGTCTAATGGGTAGGGATTAGGGTTAACATTAGTACAGCCACCAGCGGTTTTTCTAGAACATGCCATCTGCTCACCCCAGTACTTAAAGTGTAGTATAGTTCTATTATTGTGATCCTCTGATAGGCTTCTAGGAGGATGCTCATATTTCCCCTTTCTCTTCACAAGGCAGTAGACATTTTTGCATTTTAGAAGATGTGAGTTCACATTCAGTAAACATCAATGTGACTTACTTAGGTTTACTAGGGAGAAAGGTCTTTCAAAAGTATGGAAAAGTTTGAATTCTAGAATATTTGAACTTTAAAGGAGTATAGCTTTCTTACTTTCAAGAATATATAGTTTTTAATTCAGAAGAAGTCAAACAAGAAACTATAATGACTCAGCGATATCTTTATTGTCTCATCAGATCTGTCCAATAGAATTTTCTGCAATGATGGAAATGTTCTCTGTCCTTTAGGTTGCCATTAGCCACATGCACTTGAAATGTGGACAGTGTGACTGAGGAACTAAATTTTACGTTTTCGTTGAGTTTACATTTCCATAGCTGCATGAGGCTGGTGGCCACCGTATTGTGTAACAGGGCTGAGGGTTGCTTGGGAGAGCTTCTGCTTTGTAGTTGATTATGGCAAACTACCTCGGGTTTTCTGTGGCACTCTTGTTCGTTGAGTTAGTGTTCTGTTTTATTTTGTTTTTAAGGGTCCTATAGTTAGAGTCTGCCTGTTAAACTCAGCTTTCAGAGGTTCACACGCGTACGTATATATAAGCACAGTAACAGCTCGCAGGTTCTGTGGGAAGGATGTATTTCAACTCTTCTGAAGATGGCACCCCTTCCACCAGAATGTGTGCTCATGGCCTGTGGGAGAGCAGTGAATCCTGGAACACGAAGTAGGAAAGGCTGAACTGGAGGGAGTGGCTATCAGACTCTGTTCCACAGTGCCTTTGAGGTAGAGCCGTTCCTGATTAGCACCTGGAAGCTCCTGCTTGCACAGTGATGCAGTCTGGCATTCAGGTGCAAAGGCGCTCTGCTGTCCTCCACACTCGGAGTAGGCTTTTTGCTGCGAGGATAAGGCCCAAGCGTGGCCCTTGAAGAACTGGCCTCTCTGCCTTTATCTTCTCTCTCCAGTGCACATTTCTCCCGATCATCCTTTGTCCTCTGCCTATCTCTGCTTACTGGAAACCCTCTAAGGGGCTTCCCAAAGTCAGTTTTCAGAAGTGTTTCCTGATTTCTCCTCCCTTCTTTGACCCTAGTGGTTTATTGTGTTTCTCAGCACATTCTCTCTTTGATTTCTAGTTATTTATACACTTGTCTGATCTTACCGGATGTAAACTCTTGGTGTCTAACACAAAAGCCTGGCGCTAGTAAATGGTGGTCGGTTGGTGCTGCAGGGTGGCCGTCATGGCCATAGGAGAGCGAACAGGCACCTCTGAGGGCCCCACAGACTTGGTGAGCTGTACTTTTCACTGAGACTACTGAGGTGAGCTTCCGATCACACCCAAACACAGATTCCAGATTGGAGGGACAGTGGAAAAATGAAGTCTTACTGTTTGGTCGGGCAGCTTCCCTTGGTAGGAATACAGTCACTTGTCACTTAGCAATGGGGAAACGTTCTAGGAAATGCATCATTGGGTGATTTCGTCATTGTGCGAATGTCATAGAGTGTCCTTACACAAGCCTAGACGGTGTGGCCTACTACACACCTAGGCCATATGGTACTAATTTGATGGGGCTGCTGTCGCACTTGCGGTCTGTCATAGACCAAAATGTCATTTGTGCAGCATACAGCTGTACTGACAGGATGGCATAAAATAAAGTGATCAAGCTCTGTTCAGGTTTCCCAAAGTACTTCAATTTAAATAACCATAAAGGTTCTAAAGAATCAACTTCTTCTGCCATTTTGTAAATACTAAATGGGAGTTTTCATAAGAAATAGAAACTTTGGGTAAGTTTACCTTAGATAATAAGATAGTTTTTCATATATTTCTACCAACCTGAAATTTTTTGTGTGTGTGCACTGAGGAAGATTCACCCTGAGCTAACATCTGTTGCCAATTTTCCTCTTTTTGCTGAGGAAGATTCGCCCTGAACTAAGATTTGTTGCCAGTCTTCCTCTGTTTTGTATGTGAGCCGCTGCCACAGCATGGCCACTGACCAGTGGTGTGGGTCTGTGCCTGGGATCTGAAAACCTGGGCTGCTGAAGTAGAGCATGCCAAACCTAACCACTAGGCCACTGTGGCTGGGCCCTGGAAATTGTCTTAATTAGAATGAGGTAGAGTGAGCAAAGGCTACATTTTGGTATGTTGAAAACAAGTAGGACAGTTTATAAATTGCATGTCAAAGGATTGTTCATCTCTGTGAACACTTGGCCACCTTGGAGTGGTGCCAACAATGGTGGTGTTTTCCAGGGAGCGAGTAGGGCAACCTTATGCTTACAGTATGGGAACTTTGAAATCCATGAAGTTCAGGCCTTTCTTCTTAGAAGAGCTCATAAGAGACCATTGTGTTGCTCAATTTTCATGTTAATTCAACTTCGAAAAATATAAAATGTTTAATTGGTGCCTCTTCAGCCCTCATTCATTCAAAACCATTTATTTGCCACCTGCCGTATGAAGTGCTGTGCTGGGAGCTAAGCTGTACAGAGATGGCTGAGCTAGACAGGTCAGAAGCCCTTGGGAACGTGGGTCACATGACGGTGCCTAACGCTGTTTAACCAGTCAGTTCACTAGGTCGCACACGCAGGGTCTGATTTTCACAGCCTGGGCAAGATAAGGGCTTCGGGATGCAGAAAAGGGAGCACTCTCACTGGCTGAAAGGCCTAGGACGGCTCTGTGGAGAAGGGCCGCACCGTTCCCTGGGGGAAAGGGCTCCCTGGCTCACCTCTGTAACTCCAGGAGGGGCAGAGGACAGGGCATCTGCCGAGTGCTCTGAAACTGAGTGAGTGACAAGGACACTTGAAGCTTGGAATAAGAAGGTAGCTGTTAGAATCCTAACCCATTTTGTAACTAACCTCTTTGTCAGTGTGATAACAAATATGAAGAGGGAATTAATGATCCTGAGAAGTCTTATAGGTCCAGGGAGGCATTTTTTAGATGCGCAGCTTCCTGAGAGGGAAGGAATTACTCCTTTCAAGATTCTTCTCCCTACCCCAAGCTAACAGTCAAAGATGATTATTATTTAAAAATATATTTTGAAAGTTTGGGGCTGGCCCCGTGGCCGAGTGGTTAAGTTCGCGCGCTTCGCTGCAGGCGGCCCAGTGTTGCGTTGGTTCGAATCCTGGGCGCGGACATGGCACTGCTCATCAGACCACGCTGAGGCGGCGTCCCACATGCCACAACTAGAAGGACCCACAACGAAGAATATACAACAATGTACTGGGGGGCTTTGGGGAGAAAAAGGAAAAAATAAAATCTTTAAAAAATATATATATATATATTTTGAAAGTTTAGATTGGTTGACATCTTTGGGCCTTGACATACTGCATCTTAGGTATGGCAGGAAGAAATAAATCTTGGAGGATTTCTTGACTTCTGAAACTTGATACCAAAATAGTAGGATATTACTTTCTTCTTAGCTTTTGATGAACAGAATTTAAAAACGACGTGACTTAACCTGTCCAGTAGGGTGCTGAGCATTTGCATTTTCTTTAGTCCGTGTTTTTTCACCTCTTAGGAGAGAAGCCTTTCAGCTGTAGCTGGGACGGCTGTGATAAGAAGTTTGCTCGTTCAGATGAACTCTCTCGCCACCGCAGAACGCACACCGGGGAGAAGAAGTTTGTGTGCCCTGTGTGTGATCGGCGTTTCATGCGCAGTGACCACCTGACGAAGCACGCCCGACGCCACATGACCACCAAGAAGGTCCCTGGCTGGCAGGCAGAGGTCGGCAAGCTGAACAGAATTGCCTGTGCGGAGAGGGCTGGGAGCCCACTGGTGAGCATGCCAGCCTCCGCCTGAAAGGTCGGCCAGGGAATTGCCCATAGGGACTTTAAAAAGCCTTTTGTCAGGAATGGAACTGATGGTTTCCCTCAAAACAAAACAAAACAAAACAAAACCATGTCTTGGGGGCTAGGGGAAAGTGGAGAGCTGGTTCTGATGAAAGTATGTTAACTTTCTTTTTTGGTTGGGACCCTGTTCAATATCTTTTGTAGTTTCAGAAGTTTTTTTTAAGGAAATGGAAGAAAATTTCATGATCTAAATCACCAGCATTCAGGCAAACATTTTGGCAATAAATTTTGCAAAATCTGGATTTTTACAACCTTTCTATTCATGTTTTGTAGAAATGAGACAGGGTACTAATTTTTATACTGTTTTTTATTAAAATGTTTATATTGTTGGTGCTCATGTCACCAATTTCTAGATAGATGATTTTACAATCTTCTTTTCAATGTTTAAAAACGTTTTTAAATAACCCTACTTTTAGTAAACTTGGCACATTATTCAGCCAAAAAGAAATCACAAGTTTGTAATCAGGCCTTTTAGATCTAAGAATTTTTTATAATCAGAACTGGTTGAATAGAGGCCTCTTAAAGAAATGGGGAAGAAAACTTTGCAGTCAGCTTCTTCATAACATTTTCAGGGGAATTTCCAGGCAACCATTCCTTTAAGGCTGTAGCCCAAGGAATTAAAATTTTGGTAAAGCAGAACTAGTCACCTGTGTCCATGGTGTGACTTGTGAGGGATGTACCCCAGTGGATAACTTAAAATACGCGGTAGATACCTGGTGAGCAGGGAGCTGCTGTAGGATCTGAGTGTCTGTGCTCTGCCGGGAGCAAACCATTCAGTTTCCTGTTTGTACCTCAAACACCAAAAAAAGATAATGTAAGCACTCAAATCCAGCTGCTTTGTCAATTGTCAGTTGACTTCCTTTGCTGTGGCCTTATCCATAGTATTTTGTGGGTCGAGTAACTTCTTAGAGAAAAAGGAAATGCCCTTATTGGTTGGAGGAACTTTCTACCAAAGTGCAGCTTACCTGAGGTGAAGTGTACATGCACACAGTCCAGCTGCTGTGTTCTGATTCCTTATTTATTAAGTATTAGGAACTACAGGAAAAGCAGGTTGTGCTGAATGGCAGTGACGCTACCCGTCTGCCCTTTCTTTCATGTTGTTTGAAGGAAGTTGTTTTGATCACACAGAAAATTACTTGGAATGGGGTGTTTTGCCATCTGCCTAGAAAATAGACCGTGAGCACCCCTTTGAAGCTGTGTGAGCACAGGCCCTAGCTCTGCAGAGACTGCGCCCGTGGCGTCCAGGGTGCTGCTGAGATGGCTTTTGTTAGGCGGCATGTGGAATCCAGGCACCAGAACCCGTGTGAGGAACATACGGATGTTGTGCTGCTTTGTGAGCCTGGGATGGTTTTCGTTGTGCCCTATGTCTTTAGGTTTTGTCTCTGCCTCTTAGTCATTGGCATTTACCTTTCTTCAAATGATGGTAAGGTGAAATAGTGGATAAGTACAATTAGGTTTTGTGTTCAGGTCTTTTTGGTCCCCCAGCCCTCACCTGCTCATTCACTGTATGTTACTTGATGCCCAGTGAGTTGCCCTTTAGCATCAACTGCTGATTGACACATTGACACCCAGGTGTGTAAGTGCGGCTGTATGTAGAGGCAGCACTCATGTTTTTGGACACTTCCATAGCTGAGTGTTCCTACTGGTCATGAGACGTAACGTGAGTTACAAGAAAACCGTAATTAAATGTATATAGCTCGTGTTTCCCCATCACCCAGTCCTTTGTTCATATCTTAGATCACCATAAACATTTCTGACTATGTGTATGCCATCAATGGCATTAAATTTGGATTTTTTTAATTATACAAAATAATGTTAGTCCTACTAATGTTCTCGTGCATAATACAAGGTCTTTGAATATTCAGTTGCTTGTCACATTGAACGTTATTTTCTGAGCGATGTTGTTTCTGAACAATAGACATGTTAAAAGTGGTTTGACTTACACTTCCATTTCCTCATTAGATTTGGAAATACCTTCTGTAAACAACTTGTTTTTGCCCTCTGTTTGTCGATTGAAAGATTATAAGTTGGGAAACAGTATCGTCTGAAAAATGCTATGCTGAGACCCAGAAGCCTTGTGGTGGTTGTAGCGTGGAGCCCTCCGCTGGCAGCTCTGGGTGTAAGAGCAGAGAGCGTGCGCAGGTCCCGCAGTGCACTTTATTGCCTGAGCAGTTTGCTTGATTTTTTTTTTTTTTGACTTTGAGCCTTTTAAGTAGTTTCAGTAATAAAGTTTAAAGTGTTTCAGAAATACATTTTATGTAACAGATTTTGATTTATTATTTAAATGAGTATGAGGGATGTAACTTTTTCCTTTGAATCATATAAAACTTTTTGATTTGCAAACTGGACCTGTGTCCTGTGTCATTTAACAGCACTATGATAAACCCAGTGACTTTTCAGAAAAGAATCCACAGAATTCATTGTGTATTTGCCCAGCCTAACCCTCTTCTTTGTTTTCTGGAGTTCTGTTCTGCTTTTAGGGCGCCCTTTAGATTCCTTGGAGGGTTCTTTCTGAAAGAGATGTGAAGGGGCTGCTTCTGTGCTGGCCACTCTGATGCTGGGTCCTGGCAGAATAGGACCCTGGGTGCTGGGTAACCTCATGTCTCTCATCCTCGTGCTCTTCCTGTGCCAGGAGGCAGAATTGGGAGGAAGCCTCTTCTCTCCCTCCCTGCACTCGAGCCCAGGCTTCAGAAGCATGTCGTGGAGCCACAGTCTTCACTCCTGCTCTTGGGGTACATTCTCTTTTGAACCCATTCCGGCTGGGGCTCTGCATCCACATGCTACTAAAGGAACTGCTGTGGATATTGCCAGAAACTTTCGTGGGTTCAGTTCTCAGTGCTCATGGTGTTTGTCAGTCGGCAGCATTGTACAGAGTTGATCACTCCCCTGCAGCCCGCACTCTCCTGCTTTCCTCCTCCTATTCTGTCTGCTCCTTTGCTCGTCCCCCTCCTCTCCCTGACCCCTTTCCTACCCGCTTCATGACCTTGGTGATCTTTTCCAGCCTTGTGACTTAGATAAAATTAACATCTCTACCATAAAGACCCCCGAATGTATATTTCTCTTTTGCCCCTTTTCCCTGAGCTTCAAATTCCTGTATCCAACTGTCTGCTTGACATCTGTCCAGTCAGCACGTCAGACTTAAAATGACCAAGCTCCTCATCATCTCCCTCACACTTGCTTTTCTCACGGTTGACCCCATTGTCTACAAAAAGAATAGTGAGTCCATTCTAGCTCTTCAGGTGCAAAACCTTGGAGTCAACCTGACTCCTTTCTCACTCCACATCCAATCTGTCACAGTCCTGTCACAATCCTGTTGACTCCCTGCCTTCCAAAGCCTCCCATCCTGGGATGTGATGGTGGCAAAGATAGGTAGACGTGATTCCGTAGGCCACACTGGTCCTGGTCACACATGTGCATGTGCGTGCAGGCGTGTTGGGGGGAGGGGTGATAAATTATCATCATGGGCTTTGGATTTAGCAATCCACCCAGAACAGTCTCTCCAACTCCAAACCCCTTTGCTTCTGAGTGACAGCCAGAAAGCTGTTATCCTCAGCTTTGTGATTTTGTACCTGCTGTCCCCCTCTGTGGTCACCAAGGTTCTACTTCCTGGCTGTAACATCCACTGTTCCTTTGCTTTCAACCTGCTTCTTTAAAAATGGGGAACTTGAGACATTTTCCTAACAGCTGGGCCCCATCCTGGGAGGAAGCCCGGGCACCAAGGACTCTCTACCCGAAAGGGGTTAGATACACTCAGGCCTCTCACCACTTCCTAAGAAGCCTGCTGGGTCCCAGGATGGCCCTGAGCTGGCTCCGCCAACAAGCTTCCTTTCCCCAGCATGGTCTTGCTGAGCTCAGTGGACAAATTGGCCAACAAGCAAAGATGATAAAGAAGAATCAAGATGCCACAAACCAAGTGCTGGGGGAGGAGATGCACATGCGTAGTGAGATGACAACACAAAGTAGTGGCAGCCAAGTGCTAAAGCTTCCTCCTCAGCTCTTGCTACCCGGTTCTGGGGCAGCCTTTGGGGAGCCTTCTCAGGGCCCCCTTCTCTGGACTCCTCAAGACTAGAGGCTGTGACCGCTAATAAGAACTTGACAGATTTTACTGAACAAATCTAATCTCCTTGCTAAAATGTAAGCTCCTCCATGACAGGGGTCATATCACATCCACCTATCCATCCATCCACTCACCCACCCACACATCTGTCCACCCACCCATCCACCCATCCATCTACCCATCCAACAGCATTTAATGAACTCCCGTTGTGCTGGGGCAGAAATCCAGAGATGAATCATCCTAGTTCCTGCCCCCAAAGAGCTTATAGTTTTGTAAGTAAGATGGATGTGAAAACACATAAGGAACATTCACAGCAATAAGCAGAATAAAAGAAACAGGATGGAGGGCCAGGGAGCATCACACAGTGAGTGGCTGCTTGTGCTACTGGACGAGTCTCCTGGGGAACATCTGAACTGAAGGTCCGGTGAAGGGTTTTCCACGCCTGGGACCAGAACAGTACCACATACAGAACTAAGGTGTTGACTTACGAACCAGGCTGTGGGGGGCGAGAGGGTGAAGTGTGAGGGCCCTGGTAGGAGTGGAGGAAGTGACGCCGGGGAGGCAGTCTTGAGTCCTCCCAAAGGGCCCGGTGAGCAGAGCTGAGGCTGCCCCAGCAAAGGAGTGGGGAAGCAGCCCACACCCACTCTGGACTCACTGGATTCTGGTGGGAACTGCCCAGGCTTCTTTCACAGCACCTGTCACTGTGATCACACGTCCGTGTTTACCTGTCCATCTCCCTCTAGAGACTGAGTTCCCTGAGGACAGGAATGGCAGCCCTTCCTTGTGGCTTGTTAAGACCTAGCACCCAGTGAGGCTCAGGAGGTGACTCCCTCAGTATTTGTTAATGGGGGAAAATTCATGCTGTGGTAGGACTGCTCTGGCTGGAGGGGTGAGGCTGGGGCAGGAGGTCAGTTAGGAGACAATAGACCAGGAGAGAAAGAAGGAAGAATGGTGAGAAATGGATGGGTTTTGAGAGGCAAAGGCTGAGGTCTTGAGAGAAGTGAGAGAGGGAGAAGGGGGGCAGCCCTGTCTCTCTCAGCGTCCAGCCCAAGGGCATGCATGTTGAGGAAGGGATGGCCAAGCGCAGAGGCAGCATGAAAGGGAGCAGCCTTCTTTTCTACCAAGAGGTTTTCTGATACACCCCAACACAACAACAGGCTCCCCTGTTCTACCCCAACACAACAGGAGTTCATTCCATTCCATTGGATGGATGGATGGTTGGGTGGGTGGATGTGATATCATCTCTGCCATGAGGGAGCTTACATTTTAGCAGGTAGATCAGACTTGCAAGAAAGTTCAATAAAATAATCAAGTTAGTTCAACTTTCAATAAAAGTTCAAGTTCCTACTAGTGGGCTGCACCTCCAGTCTTGAAGGCATCCTGGGAAGTGGGCCCTGGAAGGCCTACTGGACTCCTGGCAGGCCGCCTTGGTAGGTGGCGTTGATGTGGCCTGAGGCAGGCCTGGATGCAGATGGGACTCATCTAGCCACGTGTCACTGAGAAAGCTACCCTGCCTTTCTAAGCTTTAGTTTCCATATTTGTAAAATGAGGACTACGAAGAGACAACAGGTAACATGCCTTCTCAGTGTCTGGCACTTTTATTTTGTATGTAGAAGAAAACCTTTGTTGTCCACCAAAAGGAGCCGGGGCTCCCTGAAGAGTAGCTGTGTTAGGGAACAGAAATATCAGATAGGGCTTAGAGTATAGTCATGCATCACTTAACAGCAGGGACACGTTCTGAGAACTGCATCTCGGGTGCTTTTGGCGTTGTGCGAACATCATAGAGCGTCCTTACACAAACCCAGATGGTATAGCCTACTGCATGCCTGGGCTGTATGGCACTAATACGCAGTCCGTTACTGACTGAAACATCGTTACGTGGCGCGTGACTGTACTCTTCTGTGGCCAGCTGCCTTCAAGAGTGTGAGGGACTGCGCTAAACAGCAAAGACGCCATTCAAAGGGACACTGGCCAAGTTACGACAGTTTGAACGTTAAAACAATAGTACTATGACTTCCACATCTGTGCAAGATGGAGTAACAGGAGCCAAAGACACCCTCGTACCTGTATTAAGGGGGAAGAACTCACCCAGACAAAATGAATGAAAGAGTTTTCAAGGAACTGGACTTAGTTCATGAAAGACAGTGCCCCTTGAGAGGCAAGAAGTAACTGGGGGTAAACCCTGCGATTGCCCCAATTTATTGCCTTGAGGAAGTTTCCAGGTTTTGGTGCAAGGAGGGGAACTCAGATGGGACCCAGAGGAGTCCCCAAGTTTAGGAGATGATGCTGAGGGTCCAGGGACACCAAGGTGGCAAGCGGCTGCAGGACAGAATGCTGGAGAGAAGCTTTTATCAGCTTCTCAAAGGGTGACCTCCATGGTTAAGTCCAGGCTCTTGAGGATGAGGCTTCTGGGAGAAAGCACAGAGGATGCACACAGTGGGACAGGACACTGGCTGGGCCTAGGGCTCACTGTGTGAGCCCCGGGGGGATGGCTCAGTGTGTGGGAACTAAAAGCCCAGGTGGTTTTGCTGAGGGACACTCCTACCAAAGTACCACAGAGTGAGGGTAGTATGCCCACACACACACCCCGGGACCCCAAAAGACCCGAGGATCTTGGCTTTGGCACCTGCAGGGGCCCTTGAAGCCACTGAGTTCACTCACAGGGGCTAGAGACCTACTGTTGGCCTCAAGGAGGCACAGTTGAGCACTGGCTCCTCTGCAGGTGACACAGAATCCATAGAAACACTTCTGGGGGAAGCTCAGAAACATTTATGTAGGGGCTACAGAAGAACACAGAATTCTTGCTGGCAACTGGGGTGGGGCCAGAAGCCATGGGTCCTCATTTGTAGTCTCAGGGGAGTCCCTGAGGAGACTTGTGCCTCTTGGTAAACTAAACCCCAAACCCCACACCCAGCTGGCCTCGTGTGGAGCAGCCACAGGCACAGACCAGTGACCCCATCTACACCGAGGAGCCCAACAGGGTCCCCCTTCCACGTGACTGGGCCCCCACCTCTTACTCATATGGGCTTTGCAGTGACAGAGCACCCAGCCGGCCACTGTCATTCAGGCCTCAGAAATCGTGGGCAGTAGGAAGAACGGGCTATTTGCCCACTGCACAGATGAGGAAGCCAAGATCCAAGATCACGTGCTGGACAGCAGACCAGGACCGCGTCTGGGTCTCCTCCCGCCCCCGGGGCTGTCCTGGCAGCTCACCTGCTCCCAGCTCTTGCCGCAGACAGAAGCTGAGTGGCCTCCTCAGGGAGCCTGGCTGCTTCCAACCCCGTTTCCAAGGATGGGTGAGCAGCGTGGCCGCAGGAATCCACACAACGCAGGCAGAATCATATGTGCCTCGTCTGAGCTTCCACCGCATTTTGCTCATTCCTATTGCGTCTTTATTTTATACCTCCAGGGCCCGCCTAGCTCAGCGCCTGGCATGGGACAAGTCTCTTCAAGTAGTTGTATAAATCAAAAAAAAAAAAAAGTTTCTTTCTGCAATCTGTGCTTCACTAACGTAAGGTGCTACTAAGGTCATATTATTTTTATTTTTCACTCAATTCCTCTCCCGCCAGGTGAGTGGGAAAGTCAGCTCCACCTTCTGCAGTTTCTCCCCTTGCCTACAGATTGTCCTAAACCTCTCGGGGCTCAGTTAGCCCAAGGTGGGGTCTTTCCAACGGCCACTCCTCAGGGATGGAGCCGTGAAGTCCAAGCCGACACCACTGCTGTGATACTTGCTGCCACGTGGTGTCACTGTTGACAGCTGGCCGCAGGCCCCTGACCTGGGTGGAGGCCTGATCTTGCAAGGACAGCCCTGTGTCCTCAGCGCCACAGGAAACCACAATGTCTGTCAGGTGTCATCCACCTTTTGAGGACTTAAAATAAGTGTCACCTTTCCTTCCCAGGGTCCACACCCCACAGAAAAGGCAGCTGTGGAAACTAAAGGGTTTCATCACATCAGAAAAGAGGGCCTGCCCGCCTGTTAAGGTCTCATTTGCTCCAGGGGGTCCAGATGTCACCACACCAAAGCTCTGATTTTGTGTGGCGTCCTTCCTAGAGAAGGGCACTGAGCTTCAGAGCCCCAAATGTGACTTACCCTCTCAGTGGCAACCAGGAAGGCTTTTCTCCTGCCTGACTGTCACCAGAACAGAAAAGTCCCCCACCCCTTCCGTCCCCCTGTAGGTTAGCCCTTCAGTGGGGCCTTTGGCCACGCTTCTTTGACAGCCTTTACCTTCTCTGGAGTGAAGCAGTGTTTGCGGGTGTGCCTCTGCCACTAGAAGCGGCATGTCCTCACTGGTGGTGACCAGACCTTGCTGTGCACGAACCCCAGCACCCATCAGAGGCCAGGCTCACAGCGGCAGGGGCCCAGGAGGTGTGTGTGACGAGTGCGGCACCGACAGAAACTCTCCGGGGCATCCGCCGGGGCCAGCTCAGCTCAGCCCAGGGGAGGCAGCCCAGTGAGAAGTGGTCTAAGACTCTGGAACATCAAAGGGGAGTGTCTTAGAAAAGCTCATCTTATGGTGAGGAGCAGGGAGCCTGAACCAGGCGGGGACCCCTTGGGCAAGAGAGGAGAGACTCGGGAGGGCATGTGACAGAGGGAGGGCAGTGGTGTGGCTCAGCTCCTTCCCCAAGAGAACGGATACGACGTTTCTCAGAGCGGGAATGGAGCATGTTCTAAATTCCTGGTGCTTCGTAGCATCTTAGAGAACTCGCACAGCACGGAATCCAGGAGACAGCTTTGTGGTACCCAGACTTTACCAGACGTTAACATGTGTCATCATCCTTTTCAACTTTGAGGCGTTTTCCTTCCCGCCTCTGTTTCAGCCACATTCCTCTCTGTCCCCGAGCAGACAGAAGGCTCAGCTCAGAAGCAACACCCAGCCACCAAGAGGAGGCCTGAAGCCGCGCTGGGCACACAGTCGGCGCTCTGTACGTGCTTGGTGATGAAGCGCTCGCCAGGCCCCTCCGGGAAGCAGACTGGCCCGCCCTCCACCTCCTGGGAACTACCGGGCTTCGGGCTGGGGCACTGCTTTATTCGCCTGCCGCTGTACGTGAGACACTTTTCCTGAATTCAGGGAGTAAAAAAAAGACCTGAGAACAACTGCCCTGGCTTCTGAGCCTTGACTAGGTGCATTCATCTGGACATCACCATAGAGTGTAACTACATGAGGAGTTTTTTCCTCAACACTTTTATCTCATTAAGCGTTTTATGAGGTTTCCACTGGAAAATGCAGAGGTATCATCTTTCTCTTAGAAACCAGCTATGTTCCATTTTAACAAAATAATGATGTAAAATTGTAAACATTTTACATCATTTAAATTCAAGGCCTGATCCCTCTGGTGGTGAGAAATAAAATTTTAACTTCTTTTAAAAGAAATGTTTGTATTATTAAAATAGTAATGGCTTTAGTCTTTATATCAAAAGTAATGGTTCAGGCTTGGATGAGAAACGGCTCCGGCTTGGGGGAGGTCCGAGCCAACCCTCCCGCGCCGTTTGTGGGAAGGCTCCATAGCTCCATCTCTGATTTTGCAGCAGAATCTCCCAGCTATGGAACATCTGATCAAAGGCACTCTTGTCAAGTAATCAAAGTTCATGGACACACCCCTCTGCCCGTGACGGCAGCAGGCCTGTGGGTCTGGGGAAAGTGCCAACTGGCTGTTTGTCGGTTTCCAAGATGCTCTTGCTTCTTGCAGGCAACACCAGGGAGGCCACTGTGTTGGTGGTAAATGCGAGACAAGCTGAGACCTATTCTGCCTTGGGCAAAAGCTGCCATCACCTCACGTGCCCCTTTGTACCCGCGCCCTTGCCAGCTGCTCTGAAGGGGCCTGCCTCCGGGCCTCCCCACCGCCCGCAACTCTGAGCTTTCAGAGCGCAGCCATGGGACCCAGCCAGGCCGCCGCTCTCTCCCGGCCCTGCCTCAATGCACAGGGCGTCCTCGGCAGGTCGGCTTCCTTATTCGTCAGCTGGGAACGTGCTAGGGCTCTTCTGGCCTCACCGCTGAGTCTCTACCTTCCACCACATGGGAAGAGAGTGGAGAGGTCCTATCAGGATTTGTCAGATGAGAGCAGGTGGCCCTGAAGACCCTTTCCAGGTGGGGCCAGGGTGCTCACCCTCAGCAGGGCAGGCATTTCTGTGCCCCTGGGGGGTGGGGAACCAGTGGAGAGTAGGGAAGGCTGGAATTGTGTAATCTCAGATTGTCAGAGCTGGTGGCGGTGGTAGGGGGCCCTCAAAGAGGCTCCAGGACTCACTTTCTAGAGAGGGAAACTGAGGCCCAGAGAGGGAAAGTGACTGCAAGTTAGTGTAAGAGCGAAGATCAGAACAGGGGTCCCTGGCTCCCAGCCCAGTGCTCTCCCATCCCTCACAACCACACCCACTGCAGGGGAACAGGACTCCCTTCGGGGAAGCAGGCGGGCTGTGGCTCTGAGCAGCCTCCAGTACCGGGGAAGGAAGAGCCAGATACGGTCTAAAGCTTAGACTCAATCCTTGCTGCTCCAAGTGTGGTTGGGATCCAGGAGCTCAGGTCTTATCCGGAACCTGCTAGAAATGCAGACTCTCAGGCCCCGCTGGATCCACAAGACCAGAATCTGCATCCCCACATCTCCAGGGGATTCACTTGCAGAACTGACGGTGGCTCCCTCCAGCTTGGTAGGGCACACCTCCTGGGTGCACCCTCCATGATGGAACCTTCCTGAAGGCCGTGGGACATGTGTTAGAAGCCCCAAGGCATCTGATCCGAGCCACATTCAGCTAACGAGGCTTCCCCAGCCAGGTGGGGAGTGGGCCACCAGAAAGGGGAAGCATTTTGGGCTCCAGGCGACCCTTGTAGACAGGGCCTCCCCAGAGACTGAGAGGAGGGGCAGGTATCTGGGGAGCACCTGCCCACGCACCTGCAGGGCAGCACCTGCGCCCTCCTTCCGGCCTGGGTCTGCAAGCTGACCACCTCTTGCCAGCAAGCATGATGGCCAGCAGCCGGCCACGTTCAGGGCCGTCTGAATATGGATTTGAAAAGGCCGATTTCGAAAGATCTGGAAGTAACTGCATGTTGGAGGTGGCTCAGCCCCAGCCAGAGCCCTGGGCAGGCCAGAGGGATGAGCACCCCCAGCCCAGGTTCCTAAGAGGCCTGGTCAGGTCGGGTGGGTCTCGGAGGAGCGGCGTGCTGGCTGGCGGTGGCTGCGGGGCTGCCCCATGCCGGCCTCAGCCCTCAGCGACAGTACTCCTGCTCGATGCTCGCCATCAGCTCCTCTTCTGAGTAGTCGTAGGAGATGGCTGACTGCCTCCCGGGCCTCTTGTGGCTGCTGCCTGGGGCTCTGCAGGCCAGAAACACAGACAGGGGAGTCAGGAGGCAAGACGTCACCTTCAAACTCGTCATCCCTACTGAACAATCACAACAGTCCCTTTATGGAATTCTGACCCATCCTAAAACCAAAACCGAAAACCTCTGCCCTGGGGACACCTCAATCTCTTACACAAGCAGCCTCCGCCTGTTTCTCTGGTTTCATCCCCCAGCATTATCTGCCAACACCTTACCCTGCGAGGAAGCCAGTACCTGCGGTGTTGAAGAGTGAGGGCCCACGGGGAGGAAAGACCCCGTTTGAATCCCAGCTCTGCCACTTACTAGCTCAGTGACAATTTTTTTTCTCTAAAATGGAGCTGTATTCGTAAGTTCATTCTGAGGCATAAATAAGATAATGCATGGACAGCATGTGACGTGGAATCTTGCATGGTGCACGGCCCTCAGCAAATGGGAGCTGTGTCCCATATCCATTTGCCGGACTTATTCCCTGTGTCTGCTCCTTTGGGGGGTCTCACAGGAACTGCTGCCGTGGGCCAGGGTGGGGCACTGGGATCCCAGCCACTGCCCCACCCCACTGGGCAGCGTACTCAGAAGTGCCCAGAGCCGGGCTCCTGTTCCTGCTGCCTGGGCTCCAGAAAGTGGCTCCCACCAGCCTGGACCCGGCTGCCCACCGCCCCCCATCCCGCGCCCGACTTTCTGGACTTTGCTGGGACTTTAGGGTGGTGCTCCCTGTGCCCCCAGGACTTCCCTGTCCCTTAGGCTGCCCCGTGGCAGTGTCGACCGGTGCCTGGCCTTCCCCCCATCACAGCAGCTTTGAAGGGGGAGGGTGTGAAGTCTGGGCCCGGCTGGGTGCTGCCGCTGGAGGGGGGCCTTTGAAGGGGACGTGAGGTTTGCAGCTCCCGAGAGAGGGTCGGAGAGCAAGGCCAGAGCTGCCCACTGCCGGGTGGGGGATGGTGTCCTGACACTCACCAGCCAGAGACTTGCTGCTGTGCCAGGAAAGGGGCTGGCGCTGCTGGGCCCGACAGCTGAGGTGACAGCACCCTTCCCGGCCTCTGTCTCCCCACATGCGAGCTCGGAGGATGCTGGGCTGGGTGACCTCTGAGGCCCTGATTACTGCCATCATGCTCCTGACTGACATTCAGAGGGCAGCCTCCAGGACCCTGTCCGCTCTCCCAGAACGCAGGCCCGGGGGGTGTGCAACCTAAAGGACCCCAGCACCCAACAGGAAAGATGAGAGTCTAAGAGCGGGACTCCACTGCCCCACGCCTGAGACGACAGGCACCTACTGCACAGCTGGCACCCACTGCACAGCTGGCTTCAGGCCTGGAGCAGACCCCGTGTTCAGTAAACAGCATTGCTGGGCTTGTTACTGGTTCCCGGCACACTGCCTGTCCTTGAAGGCGCTCAATGCCTGTTCCTTTTTGTCCTTGAGACACAGTGAAAAAGCAAAGCTTTGGGGGCAGTCGGGCCTGAGCTGTCTGGGGAGCGTGTGCCCAGGACGAATCTTTACGTGCCTCACTCTGCCTGTCTGTAACAGGTGGAGCCTTCTCCACGAGCCGACCTGGGGGCTAGATGGGACTGAACGGCGTGTGTCTAGCACGGCGCTTGGCACCGGGAAGCACTGGACAGATGCAGCTCCTACACAGGTAGCATCGTTCTAAGGTCCCAGCAAAGCCCCCGGTCCAGAGGGAGGGCTGGGCCAGTGCTACTTCCTGCACTGCCCACAGCCTCCTGGGCACGCTGAAGGTCGCCTGGGAGAAGGGATGAGGACGAGACACCTCAAGCACCCTCAAGGGCAACAGAGTCTCTTGGCCAAGCCAGGGGACCGAGCAGGAAGCCAGCTCGATTCCTTTAGGAGTCCCAGGGTACCACTTCTTGGCCTGGGGACCTCCCAGCAGGAAAAAAGCCCCTCAGGGGTCACCCAGACCAGCCCTGTTTGTAGATGTGGGGGGAGAAATGACTTGCCCGTGGTCACACGGTGACCTGGCAGCAGACTCTCCTCCCCCTGTCCCATAGCTCTGCAAGGCCTTTCTCCCTAGGCACCCAACACTCCCTGTAGCTGGGACACCAGGCAGGAAGGGGTCAAGGAGGCAGGGCTTGCAGGGGAGGCTGACAGAAGCGGCTGCCTGGCTGGTGGTGTGGCCACAGCAGGCAGTGCCTGGGTCTGCGAGGGCCTGAGGCCCCACTCGGCTTCACACCTACCTCTGCCTATCTGACCACAACATTCCGCCAAGGCCATGGGGCCCCTGGCTGGGAGCCAGGAGGGCGGGAGGGGCATCCTCCTACTTGTGGAGGAGGGCACGCCATTAAAAGGGAGAGATGGCTCCTAAAGGGACTTCTGGGAAGTCAGCACACTCCTGAGGGGGTCGAGAAACAAATCTTTGTTTAAATTATAATTCACTAAGTCAGTTTTTCTTCAGCAGAGACTCCTAAAGTCAGACATTTAAAAAAAAAAAAGACCTTCCCAAGGAGAAAGAAAAGAAAACAATACTCTTCCCCGGAGAGAGCAAATCCATTATAATTGGGCTACAGAACCCACATGCTAAATGAGACTAGAGGCCTGAGGCATTTGTACTATTCTATTGGGTCTAGAATTTTCCAGAATTTACTAGCCTACTGACCATGGGCAAATCACGCCTTGTATCTCAGTTTACTCATTAGGAAAACAGGGGCCTGGCCTAGCGCCTGACCTACAGGAGGTACCCCACGAGCATCTGCAGAATAAATAATGAGTGAATTTCAGCAGCAGCTGCAGACAGGAGCTTCCAGAATCCCTGTTTCTCCTCCACCGGCCCAAGGCTTCTGTTAGCCAATCCTCGCAGACTTCAGGTCAGGCCAGCCCAGCCCTGTCCTCAAAGCCAGCCCGGCTGGCCCAGCGCTGCTGCTTCCATACCACCCCCACTGACCCCCCGGAAAAGGAGGTGGACGTCACTGAGGACGGTCAGGACTCGGGGTCGAGGCCCACATGCCCAGCTTCACATCAGATGTTCCCTTCAACAAGCATCTGTGAAGCACCTACTACGAGCCTGGACCAGAGATGAGCCGGATACCTGTCCTGGCTTCATGAGGCTGACAGTGAGGAGTAAGACAGGCTGTCCCGTGTGCCTGCTGCCTTCCAGGCCCCGTGCGGTGGGGGCCGTGCCGATGAAGGATGGAGAGATGCCGCTGAGGGACGACGAGGAGGGAGGGAAGGTGGAGGGTCTTCAAGAAGGAGCTGCTGGAACTGGGCTTTGGAGGATTTTTCTCTTCACCATTTTATTATGAAGACTTTCAAGCACACACAAAAGTTGAATTGTAGATTCAACGATTAAGTCAATGTATACTTTTTGCGACATTTTGCTGTATTTACTTTCCCACCTATCTGTGAACTTCATCTGATTTCTGGGTGCATTTCAAAGCAACTGCAGACATGAGAACATTTCCCCCTGAAACACGCTTTGAGTGGTTCTGATGGCAGAGCCGGGGGTGGGGGAGCTTCGGGGGAAGGAAGGGCAGGGCGCCACAGGAACCAGACGGAAGAGCGCCAGGGCCTGAGATCTGCACCAGGAGGGACGCGGAGCCTGGCCACAGAGGTCCTGGCTGCGCAGAGTTGCCCACTGGCAGTGAGAAGCCACAGTGGACGTGGGGGCAGGAGACCCGCTGCTCCCTCCCCAAAGGGGCTCTCCCGAAAGGCCCAGGAGCCCAAGTTTGGGCAATAGAGGCTACGGCTGCTGCCAGCCCTGACCCTGGGGAAGGCCAGGCCTCGGAGCTTCCTCCCAGTCTCCCAGTCGGGGGGCACAGTGCTGCTCTCGCCTCCCTGACTCTCCCCCTTCCACCGCTGCGCCTGGGCAGGCTGACACAGCCTGGGCGCCCACCCAGCCCGGAGCCCCTGTGCCTCTCACAGGACTCAGGATGCCCCCACTAAAGTGTATTGAGTGAGTGGTGAATGAATGAACGAATGAAGTGCTCCTGCTGAGGGTGGTGACAGAAGCTAAGGGACGTCCTGGAGTGTGTATGTGAGGTGAAGGGACCTATTCATTTAAAAATGAGAAGAAATAGCTAATTTGTTCAAGTTAGAATTTAATTCTCCTAAATTCCTTTGGTTGACGAAAACTAGAGAAAGTCGCTGCTAATTATTTGTAGAATCAATAGGAACACTCAGCCAGGACTGAGCTGTGTTGGCACCACGCTGGGCCCACAGGCAGGACCAGGCCAGGACCTCAACACAGAGCCTCGTGCACAGCACCTGGGTGAGCTAAGCAGAGCTGGTCCTGGCCCCGGGGCTGGTCACTGCAGCTGGCACAGCACCCTGTCCCAGCACACGAGCACACGCGGGCACCGAGGAGGAGGGGGTGTGACCAGGACTCTCCACTGAGCAGAACGAGGCTCCCAGCCCTGGCTGCTGGGGCGAGGGGCAGAGCTCGTGTAAACGTTGTCACTGCTTCACCCTCAGCTCCATGGTGGTGACCCAAAGCCCAGAGCCCATCCCAGCACTCTCCTACTTGACAGCAAAGGCTAGCAGTTTCAGCTTGGCATTGAAGGCCCTCCTTACATTTTAAGACTTCCCTCTCCATTCCCTCCCACTGACCTGTGCTAAATGCCACCAGCTCGTGCACAGTGTCCTGAATGAATGATGTTGTTCAGACCTCTATGTCTTGCATATGCAGGCCCTGCCACTTGAAATGCTCCTTCCTTCCTCTCTCCTCGGTGAACTCTGACATGTCCCTAAAACCTTTTTTTTTGCTGAGGAAGATTCTCCCTGCACTAACATCTGTTGCCAATCTTCTTCTTTTTTTGCTTGAGGAAGATTGTCCCTGAGCTAACATCTGTGCCAATCTTCCTCTATTCTTTATGTGGCTCGCTGCCACAGCATGGCTGACAAGTGGCATAGGTCTGTGCCTGGGATCCAAACCTGTGAACCCAGGCTGCCAAAGTGGAGCACATGAACTTAACCACTACGCACCACAGGCCAGCCTCCTGAAACCATTTTAAACACCACCTCCTCCATGAGCCCTTGGGCTGCTTCTGTCCCTGCTCTGAACTCCCTTGAGCCCACCGCCTGCACTTCTGAAGAGACCTCCACAAATGTTTGTTAAATAAGGGAAACCAGCAAGGTTCTGCCCAGAAACCATTCAGAATTGGTGATAAAAATAGCTGTTAAGCCAGAATTTTCACATCCATGGTCTTGAGCACCACAATCACCGGCATCCCAGAGATCACTGTCACTCCATTAGAGATGAGGAGCCACGGCGGGATGGGCCAGGGGTCCAAGGTCATCCCAGCTGAGCCTCCCGATGCCCTGGAATGCTCACACAGCCCAGGGCCGTGCGGGATGGCCGGGAACAGACAGAGGAGGCCTGGCCTCTGGGCCTGGGGTTCTCAGGTGATACTTTCCAGGGATTTTAAATGTGTTTTCCTGATAACACTGTCAACGGATTACAGAAGGACCCATCTGTCACCCCTCTGGGCTGTAAACTCCTGAAGGCCAAGAACTGTGTCTCATTCACAGAGGTGCCACTGCACAGTTTCTGAGTGAACAAGTGAGGGTGGGGGTGGGGAAGGGGGGTGTCGGGAATGCCCTGTGTGATCTGGGTCTCTGTATAATCTGGCCTTTCAGGAGGGAGGTCAGAGCTGCTGTGAGACTGTAAGGCTCCTGCACCTTCCCATGGCTGGGACCGTCCCTGAGGATAGAGCTTTGCAGTGAAAGAGGGAGCCGCATCTGGCAGCAGGAGAAGGTGAGAGCCATGAGGGCTTTGGGGGTAGCTGGAGCCCAGAGAAGAACCTGTGACTTCGGGCAGAGGAGGTGCGCCCGCCCCGTACTTACTCCGAGACACTGCTGCTCTCTGAGTGGTCCTCAGCACTCTGTTTTGGGGACACCTTAAGAAGGAAAAAAGGAAGAGGCATCAAAAAGTTGTCAAAGGTGCAACCTGTCTAATGCTCTGGCTTTCTGCTGAGAGACAATGGCCACCACGGTCAACCCAGGACTGAATAAACCAGAGCTGGGAGGGCTCCCATGGGGTGTCTAGTTCCATCTGCGTATTTCACAGGGGGGAAGCTGAGGCTGGGAGAGGGGAGTGACTTTACAAAGTTCCTACAAACAGACTTCCTGCCTCCTGGACAGCTACCTGGCTGGTATCCTCCAAGAGCTGCAGTCCAACGTCCACCTAAGCTAAGCTCTGCCCACCCCCCACCCCACCGCAGCTCTGCAGGGCTGTCTGTCCTGAGTCAAGGAGCACAGATGGGGTGCGATGACATAACCAGAGAAAAATCCAACGCCCGACTCAGTGGTATGGCCTACAAGTGCTACAGGTCATCAGAAAACGTGACAAACATGGTAAACCAAAAACACTGGCCTGCTTCTCCCTTCCATCCCAAATCCTTAGAAATGCCAGAAAAGGTCATAAGCAAAAAAGAACACATCTCTAGCAGAATTGGAAGGCAAGTGTACCTCTGGTGAACCAGAACATAGGAGAAATTGATGAGAGACAGACTGGGTTAGATCGATGGAGGAAACCACAGCCCACAACGCACACAGAGAGGATGCTGGAAAAAGTGGGTGCAGCCTTGGAGGACTCCAAGTTCAGAGGTGACAGACACCAAGAGTGGGAGAGGGCTTTTGGGCAAGGGTGAGAGAGGAGAGGACTCTGACCCCCTACCACTGCTCGTGCAAATGGCAGGGCACAGAGGCACATCCCGCAGGAAGAGCAGGAGGGGGAGGGCAGCACAGGTGGCGGCTGACACCAGGAAGCACAGGAAACCCTGTTCTCAGACGCTAATGACTGCAGCACTCACCAGGAGCTCATCCTGACCCTCCTTTACAACAATGGAGGCGGGAACCAACTCATCGATTGAAGGAATTAAACCTGAGAAGAGTTATTAGAGCAGAGTGAAAGTGACTTTAAAAGGAGAATGATTCATAATTGCAACCAAACAAGAATAAACTCTTATGAAAAATAACCAGCTAGAGATTTTGGAAGTGAAACGATGGTAGAAAGTAAAATATCAATGGATGGCCTGAATAGTAAACAGACACCGCTGAAGAGAAAATTAATTACCTAGAAGATCAAACTGAGGAATTCTCTCTTAAAGCAACACAAAAAGACAGAAATGGGAGAGAGACAGAGAGAGGGAGAATTAATCCTAAATGAACTATTGATCAGGTACTAGGGCCAACTGAAGACATCTGCAGACACACAAAGACTGCAGCCTACAGTCCTGTACTTCTGTTCTGGGATAACCACACAAGTCCAGCGGTGAGAAAGGGCCCACGGGCTGCAAGGGGGTGATGCGAACAGCTCCGTTCATGCCCACCTCTCCCACTCACCTTTCAAGTCTTGGTCTACACGCCAACTCCTAGGAACTTCCTGGTTTCCCTTGCTCCCCGAGCCCAGTCAGGGGCCCCTCTGCTGCCTTTCACGTTGCTCTAACTTCTATCATTGTGCTCATGTGCTGGAGGCAGGATGGACGCCCCCTTCATCCTTGTACCCCAGCACCCAGCACAGACATCTAGTTGACGGCTACTGCCCTTCTGAGAGGGTGGCTGGACCCATGGTGGGGGGAGAGGAGGGGAAGTGAACGCCTGGCATAGGACCTTGCGTATTCTGTGACACTGGGGAGTTTTAAAGGTGTTGTCTTTTCCTTTCAGCAGGAGAGCAACATAAGCTCTCCCATTGTGCTCCCTCAGCACATAATCCTACACGCCAACAGACAGAACTGGGCTTTTGCCCCCACAGGAAGCTGTGTGCATTCTCTCCAAATTCTCTTCTAAACTCTCTTCCATCCTGGGATTCCGAGGCTTAATCACAGGATTAACCGTCCATCGGGAATTTACTCAGCTCCCCCCGGCACCCAGTGCCACATCAGCTGCCGTGGAGACACACGCTCTATCCTCTGAGGAGCTGGCAATGTCACTCGAGAAATGAGTTCAAATGCATTAAATAACCAGCAAAATGTACAAGAATGCCGAGTGGGTCCGGCTATACAATGTCTGTGCCATTGGACAGGGTGGGGCAGCATGCGAGTCGAGAGCATGAATTTTGAAAAAGAGACAGACCCAACTCTACCCTCCCAGCTGTGTGATTCTGGGCAGTTTTTCTTAACCTTTCTAAGCAGCGGTTTTCTCATCTGCAAAACAAATTTACTGTGAGACATTTTCAAGCGATTACCAAAGTGCTTGGCACTTAATAAGTCCTCGATAAATATGAGCTATTACCATCTCTATTATCATCAGACTGATACTCTGTGCTGTGCTGTTTTCTAAATGCTAACCTGTTAACATTAGTTAATCCTCCCCAGCAAGAGAACCACTTCTCCCGAGTTTACAGACCTCCAAACCGGGCACACTACCACCACTAAACGTTTCCTGAATTAAGTTGGATGTCCAGTAGCTGGGTAGTTACAATCTGGGGTTTAAAATCCATATAGCAGTTGGCAAAGAGTGAAAACAGCATCATACAGAGAAGGGTTCAAATCCCAGTCTCACCATCTAATAAGGATGTGCCCTCATGGGAACCGTGAGGCTCGGACCCTCAGTTTCTGCATCCACGTCCCGGGGACTTAGCTCCCGGGTTGTGGTGAGATGAGAGACCATCTACCTGTCTACCGTCTCTTTCAGTCCCAGTATAATGCCTATCACGTAGATGACCAGGTGACACCATTATGAACACCTGAACCGATGTGCGGTCTAGAGCAGCCTCTGACGCAGCCCTGCTGGAAGACCAGCTGAGTGTAGGATGAGGCTAGCACAGGGAGCATCGGTCTTCAAGGCTAACATATTCTTCCTGAGAAATTAGTTCTGACTTGTTTCTTGGGAAATGTTAGTCAGTGATGGGAAACAGGAGCAAGCTGACACTGGTATGTCCTGCCCACGGGGAGACGGGCAGTGGAAGGCCAGCCATGGCTTTGGGTATTTCAACACACGGGCTGGAAAAGGTGTCCCTGCCTGCCCAGTGCTATCTCCAAGCGGAGGCTGGCAGTGCAGCAAAGGTGCACAGCCCAGATCCAGGGGTCCCCTGGGAGCCGACAGTGGCGGCTGCACTCCAGGGGAGTCAATGTTCACTGCACATTTCTTTGAACACTCATTGCCCCTGTGGGGGAGTATAAAGATGAAGAGGAGATGACCCCCACACCAGCAAGGAATCCATAATGGAAAGAGGGACCGAGAGTGGGGATGAGGCACTGAAGGATAGAGAGAGGAGGGGAACACACACACTCCTCCATTGCCTCTGGAAGCAGCCCATTCCATCTTGGGCAGCTCAGACTATCTGAAAGTTCTTTTAAATTTATTTAAAAAATGTTTTGACTGTGGTAAAATACATATAATCCAAAATTTGCCATCTTAACCATTTTTAAGTGTACAGTTGAGTACTAAGTACATTCACATTGCTGTGCAACAAATCTCAAGAACTCTTCACATCTTGCAACACTGAAACTCTGTCCCCATTAGACAACAACTCTGCATCCCCGCGCCCTCCCCCAGCCCCTGGCAGCCACCCGGCCACCTTCCGCCTCCATGAATCTGACTGCTCTGGACACCTCATCTAAGTGGAATCACACAATTCTGTCCCAGAAGCCCTTTGCATCTGGCTTATTTCACTTAGCGTAATGTCCTCAAGGTTACCCACGGTGTCGCATGTGTCAGAATTTCCTTCCTCTTTAAGGCTGAATAATATTCCATTGTGTGGACAGACCACATTTTGTTGATCTATTCATCCACTGAGGGACAGGCTGTTTCCTCCTTGGCGATTGTGAACAGCACTCCTAAGAACATGGGTGTACAAATATCTCCGAGATCTGCTCTCCTGCTTTCACTTCTCCTGGGGACATACGGAAGTTCTCTCTCCACTTGACACCCGTCTGCCTCCCTACAGCTTTCACTCAGTGGGTCTGGTTATAGTCTCAGGGGCCACCGAGGAAAAAAGGAACGCTTTTACCAGACCACCCGTTAGCTGCTTTTATGAAGTCATCCTGGAGGGACCCTGTTCCCTCTGTCAGTTTCTGCTGGAACCAGCTTTTGCTGTCACTCCTGTGACTTTTCCTCTCCTCACCAGATTTTGTAAAGGTTGCCACAGATACAGTTTCTCCCACCAGGAGGGCAACTGAGTGACAGAGCGTGAGACTTGGCGTGAACTGTACACCCTACAGCCGTGTGGAAAAGAAGGTCACCTTCTTTCTTTCATAATTTCCCTGCCGGCTCACTCTTGTTCTATCTGTTCAGTTTCCACGTGTTTCTCTCTGCACCTGCGGCTGGGACGTGTGGTCCTTTCTCTTGTCACTTTGTGCAAGACTTTAAGTGGACACCCTCCCAGAAACACAGCTTGCTCAAGCAGCAAGGGGAGCTTGGATGAAAAGCAAAGACACAGCAGCCCCTGGTGGCGGCTCCAGGCCTAGGGCAGACACAGGTTCCCGCCACCAGCCAGCTGGGGGCCTGCCCCCTCGCAGTCAGCCAATCTGCACCCTGGGGAGGCCCTGGCGCCTGGGCTGGGGCCGTGGGAACCGGGCTGAGCTCCGGGAGCCGGTAGCGCGTGGGCGGGGCGGGGCCGTGTCGTCCCTGGGGAGCCCAGGAGGCTTTGAAAAACCGCACCACAGCTGAGCGAGCAGCAAAGTCCGAGCAACCTAGTGTGAAGATCTCTTAACTTTTCTCTAACTCTTACAACTAGGGGTTTTTAAGAAAAGCGAATCATCAACAGTTAATTTTTAGAAAATCTACCACATATTTTATTTGACAAAATGTATTATATCCTGCTGCTTCTGTTTAAAGAGTTCGCCCCTTAACTCAATTTTTAAGAGCTTTATATGTATATATATGTACACATATCAATGATATGTATAATTGACACAGAACAAGTTGCAGACGTTTCAAGAACACAATTCGATAGGTTTGGACATATGTATACGCCTGGTAAGCCATCACCACAATCAAGATCCTAGACACGCGCCTCGGCGCTCTGTGGTGCCTCCCTCCCGCCCTCCCCTCTCCTGGCTCCACGAGGTGCCTTCTGCCCCTGCAGACGCGTGTGCGCTCCAGGGAAATTAGACACACGGCATCCTAAGGCGCGCACTCTTTTCGGACCGGCTTCTTTCACCCAGCATCACGATTCTGAGATCCCTCCGCGTTATTGCGTGCAGCCACAGTTCCCTTCCCGTTATTGCTGAATGTTCCCCTGCGTGGATAGACTTCCCCCTTCCTCTTTATCTAAGGATTGTCCTCCTTTGAGCCCAGGTTTGTTTGGTTGGGTTTTTATGTCTCATTATGGAAATTTTAATAGTGGAGAGAGAAGTGTGATGGACCTCCTGCTACTTAACCTCCCAGCCTCCGCAATTTTCACTGTTTTCCAGCAGGTTCAGTCCTCTGACCGCCAGGGAGCGCTGCCGTTCCCACACAGCCCCACTCACGCCTTCCGAGGCAGCGAAAGGGGCGGGCGCAGGTGGTCCCTAATGTGGGCGCTGTTGAGCGTTGCTAAAATGACACAGGAGGCTCTGGCTCTGAGACCGCCAGCTCCAGGGCCCCCACCTCCCTTCCCGAGGCTTTGTCTTCAGGAAAGTGTTTGCAAAGCCAGGAAGGAAGGCTATGATACCTGGGGAAGCTCAAGGGGTGGGATTGCAGGAAAGTAACAATAAATTATATTTATGTAGAGTTTTATCACCTCATAAAACACATCCACATATGCTTCCACGTAATTCTTCCAAACCTCCAGGCAATAAACATTTACCGAGGGCTTAACTAGACTCGTGGACAGGCTGCTGTCAGTTTATTTCCCACCTTGGGCCTCCTCACGGCCCCAGGTGTGCGTGTGTGAGGTGATGGACAGCCAGATCCTTGCACCCAGAGCCCGACGACCTGGGAACTGGGCAATCACCTTGCTGGGCCCCAAAGGCCTGGGATGTAAAATGAGAAGGTAGGCTGGGTGGTCTTCAGGTCCCTTCAGCTCTAGCAATCTATGCCTCTAAAACTGTAAAGACAGTAAAGGGGTCCTGGACATTGGCCGTCGGGAGGTAGATGCAGTGGGAACCCGACTTGGTGGCCCTGGCTGGGGGCTGCTTCCTTGCTGGTGATGGGCTCCTGGCATTTAGCTGCATAAGCACCTGTGTTCTGCCCAAACCACTGCTGACGGTCCTCACCAGAGTCCAGTTAGGACTTGTCCCAGCCCCTGCGGGAAGTCAAAGGTCCTGTGCCAACCAAGTCCTCGTCAGCATCTCTCGAGGCAGGGCAGGCTGCAGCAACTACGCTGTCCCACGCCCAGCACTCAGTAGCAACCACTGAGGCCCATCCTTCCGCCACCACTTATCTTTCTAAACACGGGCTGAGGAGGAGACACAGAAATTGATACAGTGAGTGTCTGGGGTGGGGGGCAGGGTGCAAGGGAAAGTTTCCCTTCAGTGTACCTTTAAAAGTTTTCTCCTGTGCTTGTATATGACCTATTCTGATTTAAAAATAAACATTTAAAATAACGAACACAGAAAACTTCCAGTAGCTCCCCGTTCAACCCCTCAGCCTAGAAGGTTGTGAAATCACGACCCAAACCCATCTCGCCGCCTTGTGCGCTCCACCCGTCATCACCTGGCTGTCCAGCCATACTGGACTGCATGCTGTTCTCCAGCACTTTCATCCCTCTGGGTTTTCTACATGCTGTTCCCTCTTTCTGGAATGATCCATCCTTTTTCAACTGCTGAAAACCTTTACTGATCCTTTAGAACCAACTCAGATGTCAGGTCCATGGGGAAGACTTCTGCCTCAGATGGGATGACTCCACTGCTCCTGTGTGTAACCATCCCGACATACCTCTGCCCCAGGGCTTCCAGGATGATGACAAATGCTCATTTACAGCCCCCGCCCCCAATATGGTCATGAGTTTTTTGGGGTCAGCACTATGTTTTACTCTTCTGTGTATCCTAAATTGATCAAATACCATTACTGCCACTTAGATTTGTGTTCCTTGCCATAAATCTGAATGCAGACAGATGGTAACTGTCTTCCAAATAGTGGCTCTTTTGCCATAAGTCCATTATATTACCCACCACTTTTAAACCCCTCTATGGATCTGCTTTCCGGCCACGTGATCATTTGGATTGCTCGTTTTCACCTTCACGTCCCTCAGCAGCCGTGAGCCAGAACTACAGTGAAGTCCTGGCTGATGGTGACAGACAAGAAAGAACCATCCTGGTCCTCCTGTGCTAGAGCAAAATGGACCCTTTGCAAAAATAGTGGGCGAGGGTTGATTTGGCCTGAGCGGAAGGCATTATTGCCCTAGATCTTCTTGCAAAGAACGTGCTGTATTTGCAGCAACAGAGGAATTCCCAGAAAAAGAACGTCCCTAGATCTTGAGTGACCCAGATTTATTAGGCAGAGGGGGGAAAAAGTCTGAATTATCACTTGGTAGTAAAAGTACTGAATTTATGTTTATGGAATTGAATGAAAATTCCCTCTTTAACAGCGCCCTTGAATTTCACCAGCACATTTAATCTCAAAAACTTCTAGCCCATTCTGGGACTGAGATGGTACGGTTAATGCAGTATCCTGACAGAGCCATGCTTATGGCTACCTGCTACCACTGTGCTGTAGAAAGAACCTTCCTGAAAGCGTTGACTACACTCCAGTTTCCTGCCTCCCCTTCTCCATGAGCCCCAGCCTATCAGGCACCCCCACCGTTCCACTGACAAGGCTCACACCATGGGCACTAGCGACCCCCAAGGGGCTAAATTCAACAGTCAGTTCTCAGGCTTCATCTCACTCATCCCATCAAACAGCACTTACAAGAGTGGGTCACTTCTTCCTTCTCGGAACACTTTCCTCCCTTGGCTTCCAGACACTGCATCCTCTTGGTTTCACTGGTTGGTCCCTTTAGGATGTCCCCTCATCTTCTCAACCTCTGCAGTTGAGCAGCAGCGCTCGCTCCTGGGCCTCTTCTCAAACTAGTTCACACACACAAACACCCAGAACGGGGCCTGGCACATAGTCGGCGGCACAGTCAGGTGTTAGCTGCATTATGATTACAGGCGATCTGATCTAATTTCAACCATCCTGTGTTCTAATGCTCCCAAATTTATAACTCCAGACCCAACCTCTCCCCATAAGCCAAACTCTTACAAAGATCTCCTCACTTGACATGTGTATTTGGGTGTCTAATAGGCATCTTGAACTTAACATTCAAAACCAAATTCCTGACTAACACCAGCCACAACCTAGCCCTTCCACATTCCCCATGTCAGTTAGCGGCAACTACATCCTCCTCGCTGCTCCAGCCAACTTTGGGGTCATCTTTGACTCCTTTCTTTCTCACACCCCCCATAGCCAATCCATTAGTAAACTGGTTGTCTCGATCTTTAATCCATGCCCATAGGCCAGCCTCTCCTCACCACCTCCCTCAGTGCTGCCCTGGTCCAACCACCCTCTCCTCTCGCTTGGATTACTGCAAAAGCTTCGCGACTCCTCCCCCAGCTCTGGCCCCGCCACCCCATCCCATTCTGTCTTCAACATGGTGGCCAGGGTGAGCCTTAAAGCAAATCAGACAACATCATCCTCTGTTCGAAACCCTCCAGCGTTTTCCACCTCCTTCAAAGTTAAAGCCAAAGGCCTTGCAGTGGCCGTGAGGCCCACCACGCCCTGCCCAGACACCAGGCCACCACCCTGTCTCCCACTACGCTGGCCTTGCTCCCTCCACCCCACCACAATGCCCAATTCGCTGCTCCTTGAGCACACCCTCCAGGCTCCACCCCGGGGCCTGGGACCTGCCTGCTGACCCCTCACTCAGAACACTCGTTCCCACAGAGCACGGCTGGCCCTCGCCTCCCTCATGTCTGCCCAGATGCCACCTCCTCAGTTCCACCTTCCCTGCCCACCTATTTAAGATGACAATCCGGGCCCACTCCTGCCCTGCCCAGCCCGCTGCTTTCCTGTTCTTTGTCCTTTGTTTCGCTCACCATTGGACTCAGACGACCAGGACGTCAGAGGAGGTTCCAGCCCTGTGGCTCACAGATGTATGATCAACACCTAGCACAGTACCTGCCACAGGGAGGTGCTCAAAAGATCTACGTTGAGCGGATGGGTCAATGTCAGATGGGACGTTTTCCTAATTGATAGACCACTGATTGGCAGAGATAGTGCTGCATTTTTTTTAAAAAAAATCACAATTTGATTAAGTAACTTAATAAAATATAAATCTAAATCTTTAGCTTTTCTTGCATAATTTTCCCACCCTAAATAGTTCTCAGTTTCAATATCCCACCAAAATCCTGTTGATTTTAAAGTTCCACTGACTTTGGGAAAGGAATTCTGCCGTGGGCATCTAGGACTGTACAGGCACAAAGTTGAAAATTAATCCGGAACAGTAGGAGATAGTTTAGGGAATTAAAAGAATGTGAAGTTGATGGAATATTTTGCATTCATTAAAATAATAATTAAGAATATCATGCAGCAACATGAAAAGCTGCTTCTTATGAGATAGTTTAAGTAGAAAGAAATTCAAAACAGAATGTTTTCCTTTAGAAAATTTCCTTTGCAGATAGTGCATTTTTTACAAGACCCACCACCAGCAAAACGCTTATGACTCTGAGCAGAAGGCTCAGATGACGGTTAGAATTTTTTAGCAATAAAATATTTTTAATTAAGGTATGTGTATTTTTTTTAGACATAATGCTATTGCACAATTTACAGACTACAGTATAGTGTAAACATAACTTTTACATGCACTAGGAAACCAAAAAGTTCATGTGACTCACTTTATTGCAACATTCACTTTATTGCAGTGGTCTGGAACCAAACGCACGCTATCTCCAAGGTATGCCTGTGTGTATATATATAATATACATAATCTTACAAGATATTATATATATAAGATATAGATATATAAGATTATATATATATAATCTTAAAAAGAACAAAGTAAATGAAAACAGCTGACAGCTGACAAGTTAAAGAGTATATAGAGAAACAATTTAAATTGTTAATGATACAATATTGTCTTTGCCTTTACAATTTTCTTAAGATTCTCAGCATTGGCAAAAAATAAACAAAAAACTGTCCTAGAAATAGTGTGAATATCACATAATAAGGGATTAATTAAATAACAGTACCTCCATATGGTGGGTGTATTATGAGGACATTATGATGGGAGAAATGCTTATATCATAATGTTAAATAAAAGGATGCTGTAAATTGTACATATACATTATATCTTAATGACATAATAGATATGTACAGAAAGAGAGAAACTGGAAAGGCAATACATTAAAATATTATCAGTAATATCTGTGGAGGGTCAACTACGAGCAGTATTTATTTCCTTTTTAATATATTTCTGTTTTCCAATTTTTCTACAATGAGCATTTATTCCTTTACAATTATATAGTAAAGCTAATATAGTGCTCCTCTTTTTATTTAAAACCTCTCGTTAGTAAGATCACTTTAATTTTTTTTTATTGGAGACAACAACCAGAAACAAATTTTTTTTCGTGCATGTGTATCACCTCTTCAACTTTTAAAAGCAAACATTTAAAATTGAGCAGAGGGGCTGGCCCACTGGCATAATGGTTAAGTTTGCGCACTCCTCTTCAGCAGCCTGGGGTTCGTGGGTTTGGATCCTGGGTGCGGACCTGCACACCACTCATCAAGCCATGCTGTGGCAATGTCCCATGCACAAAATAGAGGAAGATTGCCACAGATGTTAGCTCAGTGACAATCTTCCTCAAGCAAAAAGAGGAAGATTGGCAACAGATGTTAGGGCCAGTCTTCCTCACCAAAAAAATAAGAAATTTTTTAAAAAGTAAAAGTGAGCATAACCTTTGCTGGGTTGGACACATCTTTAGCGACTTGGAACACGTCTTGCACGCAGTCAGGGGAGCTGCTGAAGGCTCCTAGACCAGGGGAACAGAGACCGATCTGGGAGAAAAACTGAGCACCGGAAGGAAATCAGGAAACAAGCTATAGTCCCTCCAGATGGCAAATTCGCTCCATTACAACTCCAGTGTGGCACGCAGCACTGTGCGGGGAGGACAGGCAGAAAGACTGGGACTGGCGCTTTCAAACTGCATGGCCTTGGCCAAGTAACCTGCCTGGTCCCCTCCCCTGTGACGTGGAGATGGAGGAGGCGACACCTGTTCTCCAGGCACCTACCCTGGGAAGGATTCAGTGAAACAACGGATCTAAGGAGCTGGCTCTCAGGACAGCCGTAATAAACAGTGGCTGCTCCTTGGTATGCCTTTGCAACATCTGAAGAACTTCCGAGTGGTTATAAGTGAACTGCAGAGCCCTCTGTTTCATCAAAATCAAAACTGGTCCAGGACGGGGAACGGGCCTCTTTCTGAGCCTTTTGCTTCTGTCTTTGATCTTCTGCCTTTGCCTCCCCTGCAACTAGCAACACACTTACACGTAGATCTCATGAAAATGCTCGAGTCAAAGATGCTGTTTACAGATATAACATATCAAGTAAATAATCGCGAGTCTTGTACATTTTAGTAAAACTTGTATGACTCCTAAGCACATAAACATCTGAATGAGTAAGCAGGCTGCTGAAAATAACATCCAAGGAGTGTTACGAGGGCAAGAAGGATGGTACTTTCATTGGACAAAAGACAAGCTCTTGATAACTTGTTCGGGGTGAAGGCGGCAGAGGTAGGGAGCACTGGAATCACTGAATCTTTAAAAAATCGTATGGTAAAGAAAAATGGGCAAGTCGTTAGTGCCCTTGTTGTGAATAGGTCATTGAAAGTGTTGGCTCTGCCTTGTGACTTGAACACCTGGAAATGGAAAAGGCATGGAAGATTCTGGGCTCTCTAAGTAGGGGCTGGCGCCTGGCAGACCTGAGTACAAACTCTGCCTCCCCCAATTACTGGCTGTGTGACTTTGGGTCAGTTATCAATCTCTCGGGGCTGGAATGGCCTCATTTGTAAAACAGAGAAGGCAGTATTTACCTCCAAGGGCTGTTTGCAGAGGGAGATGTGGGACAATGACCATGAAGTGCCTAAATCAGTCCTGAACACAGACAGGTGCCCGGTAAATGCAGCCCTCCCTGCCCTTCCTTACTGGGCGTATCATCTGCAGCAAGGCCAAACTATTCCACAAGCTTCTCTCCGGGAGCATGGGCGAAAACGGACAAGTGCATGGTGGGAAAGACTTCTTTCCAGCTGATTTGCACTGATAACAAAAAGTGTCTGGAGCTGGATTAGAAAACACTCATGTCACTGATGTTCTCGTTACTCGGTGAACTGTCTCAAGAGTTTACATTAGTGAATGTAAATACACACGTGGACTGTCACAGGTTCACCAGTGGCCTTGGCCTCATTCATCCCATTTTTCCCATGAGATCCTGTTTCCTGGACGTGGAGGTTTGTAACACAGCCCCGAGGGGAGGGACTACTACGTCCCTGAGACTTGTATCTTACGTCAAATTTGCTCATCATGTTTCCTAACCTTACAATCCAGAGTGAAAATCCTCTGATCCACTGTTTCGTTACAAAGTATTGTGGTTCACATACAAAAAAGAGTTTAACTGACAGCTGCTTCTGCCAAAATGCAGGGGAAAAATTAATCTCAATTCAGAGCCTACACACAATGAAAGCCGAAATCTCCAAGGGTAGAGAGGTTTTTAAATGGTTGATTTAAATACTTCTTAAAAATTAATTTTAAAAATTCCAGTTTTGGATGGAATATGGAAACACTTCATTCTTATCCAGCAACCCTACCTGTATCAGGAAAACAACCAAGAATTAAGAAATAAGACAAAAAACAACACTTGGTCAGTTAAAATAATTGCCACAAAGCCCACTCTCTGAAGAGAAGATTCTCCAGGCGGGAGGACCCTCTCCCACGCCTGATGCCAGCGGGTTCTGCTCTTCCCTTCAACACAGCGCTAGCAAGCGCGTTCCTGTGATTCCACCACCCAGGCGGCTCAAAGAGTGGTCTGTTCAGGTGGGGGACACAGAGAAGGCTGCTTGGTTGCATATAGACTGATGGTGGCAAAAAGTGACAGTTCCAAGACTGACGTTGGACCAAGGACAGAAAGACAATAACAAGCAAGCATCACAGTTGTTGGGGCCATTTTGATAAAAAGTGTGCAGGAGCCTGACTGTCAAGGGTCTGATCTCTGCTCTGCCGTGACTGTGTGGCTTTAGTCAAGTTACTTAACCTCTCTGTGCCTGTTTCCTCTTTCCCATCTGTAAAAATGGACGATAAAAGTGTAAAGATTAAAAGAGTTAACAGATGTTTGAAACCCAAATGCTCATTAAAATACCAGTTGCAATTATTCCTGAACACAGTCAAGTAATACACCATATTCAGAACGATGGTTCAGAGAGATATATAATCAATCGCTAAGAAATTATAATAAACAGTGGTCAAAATTTTTAAATGTGGGTGCTCAAAGGGACAATTTCACTTGAGTTTCATATTCTCTTATGAAGAATACCTCTCGCCCCCCAAATGCTCCATAGTTATGTACCTAAAGAAGGTTTTCTTCCTTCCTTCCTAAAGAAATTTAAAATAGTGTTATTTACATGCTCAATCAAGCATTTTCTCTGTCCTTGGGAACGTCATTTCTAACATTTTGAAGAAGGGCCAATTTCGATGTAAGAGTTTCAATACTGATTCATCCAAATCCCAACTTTTTCCAACCAGTGGTGCTTGTTATCTCAGAGTCCTGTAAAATGTGCGGTTGCCGAGAGAACCAATGACAGGACCTAATGTATAGAGCAAAAAAGCACGAACTCCGCACTTGAGTGCCAGGCATTCACCTTTCACCTGCGACCTTTAGAGCCAGGGAATTAGGGGGCTTCAATCTTTTCACTTGGTCTCCCCAGACCTGAAAATAATGAATTGGACATGGGAGCTTCCTTACACAGCTCTGCTAACCTGTGATTCTAGGATTCCTTCGAAAACGTTTACGGCACAGAGGACACACACGATCCACATCCCAAAGAGCAGCTCGCTGACTGTACCTCGGAAATGTCTCCTCCCCCGTCTCTCCTTCAGCCCTCACTGCGCTGACTCCTTCAGGACCTGCTCGCCTGGAGCCCTGCAGGACCCCACTCAGCCACCTTGCCCTAGTCTAACCCTTCCCAGCTCATCCTCCCCACAGCTGCCGGTGTCATCTTCCTAAAACACAGACGGTCAGTCCTCCTAGCCCTTCGCAGGTACCCACGGCTTTTATGGTAAAGTCCAAACGTCTTAACATGGAACACTCCTAGCATGACGTGCCCACAGCACGGCATTCACCCTTCCCGCCCTTCCACCCATATACTCGCTGCCACCCGTGCCCGGGCACCCTGTGCCCTGGCCGCCATTGCCTCTGCACATGGGCTTTCTCTGCCCAAATGTTCTTCTCCTCTCGTTTGCCTACCTAATGCCCCAGACTCTTCCAGATGCAAGTCAACTGCTACCCTTCTGGAACGCCCCTCCAGTTCTCCAGGGGATCAGTGGCTACGCAGAGCTCTCCTCACATTGGATTCTACTGTTTGTCTGTGGATCTTCCCCCCATTAGACAATGGACTTCTCTAGGGCAAGGACTGGGTGCCATCTCTGTCCTAGGGCCATCTCTCCAGCCCCTAGAGCGCTGCCCAGCCCACAGCAGCTGCTCCAACAATACGTAAGTGACCCTAAGGGGCACTATGATCCTCAGCGAATGGGGGGGAGGGGGAACCCATTCTTTCTGTTTTCTTCTCATTTTCACTCCTGAAGTTTCCAAAGCACTTGAAAATTGACCACTAACAGATTGCTTCCACGCCATGTCAGAATTTTCCCTAAATTTCTCAACTGTTTATCCACTTTCTAGTGTTATATAACCGAAGGCTGATGTAGTGGTAAAGGAATCTCGTTATATAATTCAGTCCTACCCACTGCAGCTCACTTGGGAGGGCAGCAGAGGACGGTGGCGGGGACCGAGAAAGGCTCTCTGCACTGCTGGGTTGGGTGGGCCCTTCCCTGCCCCCTCCCACTTCCCTGAAGCGTCTTCAGGATTCTACTGCTTGGTGGCTGCCCAAGTCCCCAGCAGATGTTAAGCAAAGCCTGAGGGACACCAGGGAACGGGGCGCTGTCTTTGGCATCCTCGTCAAGCCCACGAGCAGATATTAAAGATCTTGTTCATTCAGCTCTGCTGGAGTGAAGACTGTTGCCAGACAGTTCATTTTTATTGTTTTTTCTAGAACAGCAGGGCTGTTATTACAAGTGTTCTTGAGAGAACGGTGAAGCCAAAAAGAGATTCCACAGCGTCTTAAAAATAGCCAGTAGTATGCGAACTGCTCGACTAGGGAGGCAAAGATCCTGATGTGTCTGACACACGGGGCATTTGTGAACCACTGTTTGGCTACCGGTCCCACCACTTCGCACCCTCCTCCAACACTGTCGCCAGGGCAGGGCCAAGGGGAGGTACTTGAGAGAAAAGCCGCACCCCTGGCCAGCTCCCACCTAGGCTGGAAGGAGCCGGGGTGCTGTACTTGGAGCGCGGACACACAGTTCCAAAAGGAAAGGGCGGGCCGGCTCTGGCCAGAGGAAAGTCCCAGAGATGCATTTGTGCCAAGGGATGTCTGTCACCCCGCCCTTTAAGGCTGCTCCCAGCACTGTCACCCCAAAACTGGAGGCAGTTAGACCAGCACCCGGAGGAGGCAGAGAGGAAGAAAATCAGAGGCGGTGTTAGTGAAAGAGAGGCCGCGTGATGGGGATTCGGAGACAGCGAGACGGTGGGTGACACCCGGGGCAGCAGGGGACAGGGAGTCCGGCAGGGACTGGAGGCAGGTGGGAGGAGGACACGCAGCTGGGGACCGGAGAAGAGGCGCCCCCACCCCCACCGAGAGCCTGCAGGGGCGCGGGGCGCGGGCCGCGGGGAGGGGGCGGGCAGCACCCAGCGCGGCGTGAGCGCGGGGCTCCACACTCACCGCGCTCCCGCCGCCCGCGGCGGGTCGGGGCCGCGCCGGGCTCCGCGGGGCCAGCTCCGCCGGGCCCCAGGCCGCCGACTCTGCCAGCAGCTGGTCCAGCAGGCGCAGGGTCTCGTCCCCGCCGTCGGGGGGCGCTGCGGAGCCGGGGCTGGGGCTGGGGTCGGGGTCGGGGTCGGGGCCGGCCGCCGCAGCCTCCCCAGCCTCCTCCCGGGCCACCGCCGCCGAGACCTGCGGCCCCGTCCCGCCCTCCGAGGCTGCCCCGCCAGGCCCCGCCGGCCGGCTGTCGGGGCTGCGCAGCCGCCTCAGGGCCCGTCCGCTCCGGCTGCTGCCGCTGCCCATGGCGCCCGGCCGCCCGCCCGCCCGGGAGCAGGCCCGCCGCGCCGCCGGAGCGCGGGAGGGGCGGGAGCGCGGGAGGGGCGGGGCCGGGGGCGCTCGGGGAGGGGCGCGACCGGGGGCGGGGCAGCAAGGCGAAGTCACTGGGGGAGGGGCGCTGCGGGGGTCGGGGGCCAGAGCGAAGTCACTGGGGGAGGGGGCGCGACCGGGGGCGGGGCCAGGGGCGCGGTCCGGAGGGCCGAGGGCGCTCGGGCAGGAGCAGCGACCGGGGGCGGGGGACAGAGCGAAGTCACTTGGGGGGGGGCCTGGCAGGGGCGCGGCGGAGGTCGAGGGGGAGAGGGCACTCAGGGAGGGGGCGCGGCCGGGGGCGGGGCCAGGGGCGGGGTCGGGGAGGGCAGAGGGCGCTCGGGGAGGGGGCGCGGCCGGGAGCTGGGGGCGGGGGACCGGCAGGACCTGCGGAGTGGGCGCGGCCGGAGGCCAGGGTCGGACCGGAGCTGCGGAGGGGGTGCGACCGGGGCAGGGAGGCGAGGGCACTCGAGGAGGGGGCGCGGCTTGAGAGTGGAACCTGGGCCTGGCCGGTGGCGAGACCCGGGGCGAGAGCTGGGAGTAAGGGGCTGGCGGGGGTGGCCCAGGGCGGGGCCAGGGGGACCAAGGCACTGGGGGAGGGGGCGCAGGGGCAGGCACTGGGGAAGGGGGCGTGGCTGGGGATGGGGGTGTCGAACCCAGGCCTGGAGGAGGCGAGACCCGGGGCGAGAGCTGGGAGTGGGGGGCGGCCGGCGTCGGGGGCGACCCCGGACATGCGTGGGGTAAGGCACTGGTGGGGGCGCGGCCGGGGACGAGGGGTCGAACCCGGGTCTGGAGGGGCGCGAGACCCGGGGGCGAAAGCTGGGAGTGGGGGGCGGCCGGGCAGGGGGCGCGCAAACCCTGGGAGGTGGTGTGGGAGCGACAGCCGGGTGCCGGGTCCCTGGATGGGAGGGGGCGAGGGCCGTGGGGCCGGCGTGCTCTCCTCCCGCCTGCGGCCCGGCCCCCTCCACGCCCGTCGGCTCTCGCTCCCCGGCCCTCCGGTCCGCCGACTCCCGCCGCCCGGAAGAACTAACACCGGGGCTCCGACAGGCCTGGGGGGACCTCGGCGGGGCTTTCGGTTCGTTTCTGGAAAGCATTCCCGAGGCTGACGCTCACGGGCCTGCGTCCAAGACTTCGCGGCCTTGCCTCCCGGAGCTCACGGGGCGGTGGGCGACTTCACCTCTCCGAGCCTCCCCTTTCTCAGATGTCAGACTGGGGGAGGGATGGGGCGGTAAAAGTACTCCCCAGGATTGAATAGGTAACGAATGTGCCGCGCCTCAGAGGCCTCCTCATCCTGTTTCTGTCTCCCGCGCAGGGACAGAACCCAGACGGGACAGGAGGGCAGGGGCTGATCGTCCGAGAGCGGACAACCCTCCAGCCTTTCCGCGGAGGAGCGCTGTGGCGGGCAGCCGTGGGCCCTCGGGTTCTGCGGAGATGTGGCGCCTGAATGCTGAGCCTCGTCAAAAGCCCTCATCAAAAAAGTAATCGGTGGGCCGCTCCGGTGGCGCAGTGGTTAAGTTCCTAGGTTCTGCTTCTCAGCGGGTTCCTGGCCCCATCCCGGTGCGCACATGGCACTGCTTGGCATAAAGCCATGCTGTGGTAGGCATCCCACTATAAAGTAGAGGAAGATGGGTGTGGATGTTAGCTCAGGGCCAGTCTTCCTCAGCAAAAAGAGGAGGATTGGCAGTAGTTAGCTCAGGACTAATCTTCCTCAAAAAAAAAAAAAGTAATTGGTTTGGGGAAAGAAGAATTTCAAGAAGAAGGAGACAGAGAAAGCATCCTTTCCCCACAAGGGAAAAAGCAAAGGAAATACCAATAGGTGCTGATCATGACTAATTGGAGGTTTTGGTCATTGGTTGGTAGAAAAGAAAGAAAACCTCATTAAGTTTAAGTTAACTAACCCCAAAGTAAGAGCAGGGAACACCCCAAAGCCGCCTACTGAGATCCGGCCCTGTGGGGCATCCTTGCATTTTGCTTTGACTCAGTTTTCTCCTCTCCCTTCCCCACTTACTTAAAACCCACCCTTTCCAAAGCTGGACCACTCACGCGTCCTGGGTTTAGCTCACATGTCTTGATTTGACATTAACTTGAATCCAGACTGGATTGCAGAAAAACTGTTAAAATGAAATTTTGGCTAACCTTTCCCAACCATAGACTTGAAATTTTACTATTTTATCTCTTCAGGAGTAGGCATCAACAACTTTATGCCCAAGAAGATGGAATATACTTGGAATTCAAGTCCATATCCATTTGTTTTATTATCAAGAGACCAAGGAAGTATTTATAACTCCCCTTCCTTTTTTTTTTCTTTTTCTTTTTTTGATGTGCTGTCTTAAACATCCAGATGTAGGAGATGGGCCAAATACATTATTTGATGTCATTGGGGTGTTCTAAGTCCACAGATGTGTCTAGTTTGAAAGCTATTGATGTAAGTTTTCTCTTTAAGAAAACAAATTTCATCTTGAAACTCTTTAAGCCTGGGGAAAAAAAAATCATTCAGAGGGAAAAGAAATTTTTCTTGAACTAAGTTCAACTAAGTTTAATCATTTAAAGGAAAACATGTTTTACTTCTGCCTAAGTAGAGTCTAGTCATGTGACTCATAGGTTAAATATATCCACGGCTCCCTGTGTTCACCTCCCAGGGCAGCTGATTTTTCTGACTCCTCTTGGTTGCGATCCTGTTTCCTCAGACTTGTCTACCTTACTCCGCTTCGGTGACAGTAATGCCACAGGCTGTGTTCTTTCCACTGTGAGAGTGCGTTTAAAATCAGCTACATTTGGAGACCTGGCTTCCATCAAATATGCTAAAAACCCAGGTTGATTTTATTAGACGCTTCCCATAATAAGCAAACACTCTAATCTTTCCCACATGACTAAGGCCACTAAGAGCATCTGTAGAAATAGACAAGAGTGTCTTTGTCCCAAAGGGTTGGCAAAGTGCCAGGAATATGGGGACGTTGAAAATGAGGCATCGTGGCAGCCACATCTCTCCAGCTAAAGGACTTCTTTATGCAGTGACTGCCATGGTAGCTGGTGAGGAGGGGTGGAAGATGAGGCCCGGCTGGGACCTGTCTGCTTAACTCCTGGAAAATAAGCACTTCCTTGCAGTGAACGAATTAAACTTTGGGAGAGAGCTGCAGTTGTCGACGCTTTCAGCAGGAGATGTGTCCTGAGTGATGCTTTCCTTGGCAATAGGTCCAGCCTGGCAGCTGGACGTGACGCAGGTCCTCTCCTTACCATAGCCCAAGGACCACCCCCACTGTAGTGGGCTGCCAAACCCCACACCCCTTTCAAAGCGCAACTCAAGGGCCTTTCCTCAGGGACCCTCCAGATCTACCCTACCTGCTCAGAACCTCTGTCATTTTCCACCATTCCTGACACATCACTAGCTGTCAATAAGAGAGATATATTGTGTAGGAGCTGGTTATCACAAATATGCAGAAAGATAGTATTTATACTCAGATGAGAAATGAGACAGCATTTGAAACCTAGGCAGGCCATGCTTCCATTTTTAATGCTTAATCAGTAACTTGAGAGAGCCACAGGGCTATCAATTGTTGCAGTATCTCATATAATCGTGTTGTCTTCTTGCAAAGTGTCCGAGCTTTTGCATTTGGTTTCATGGCTTCACCACTGAGAGGGGCCGGGAGAAATGTGTGGAAGAGTCAACACTATTCATTAAGGACAATTAATGAGCTACAGAACTCCTTTGCAATATTTACTCAGAAATAAGATATCTTAAGTCCTCAGAGTTGGCATGTCTACCTCAGGATTGATTTGACCCAGTCTATAAAATTATTGAAAAAATCTGATTATATGCAGTAAAACGTGTTTAAACAAAAGGTAGAAAGCGGGATTTATGCTACAGACTTTCCATGAGTTGACCAGTTCTCATTGCTTAACAAGATGTCTACAGGCTTCCGGTTCAAAATGGCAGATCAGGCCTAGAGCTTGCTTCTCTTGTAACTTGAGACCCCACTGAAATTAAGATATTAAAGTTAAGGGGCCAGCCCCGTGGCCAAGCAATTAAGTTCGCGCACTCTGCTTCAGAGGCCCAGGGTTTCACCGGTTCGGATCCTGGGCGTGGACCCAGCACCGCACATCAAGCCATGATGAGGCGGTGTCCCATATAGCACAGCCAGAAGGATCTGCAACTAGAATGTACAACTGTGTGCTGGCGGGCTTTGGGGAGAAGAAGAAGAAGAAAAAACAAACACACAAAAAAATTGGCAACAGATGTTAGCTCAGGTGCCAATCTTAAAAAAAAAAAGATATTGAAGTTAAAAAAATAAAAGGAAGTTCGGAAAAGAAAAAGGGATGAGGAAGGAGTTGGAAAGGGGAAGGAAAGTCACACATGAGAGATTTCAACCCATTTCTGGAAGATGGAAAGCTGATAGTAGACAGCTGCCAGATGAAACAGGAAGAGAAACCACAGCCTCTAGTATGATGTGGGGGGCTGGAGAGGAGACGGGAGGTGGTCTTCCGAAAGGTGAGGCTCTGGGACTTGGTCAGCAGGTATGAAAGAAGGTGGGAGCGAGAAGTAGGGATACAAACCAGAGGACTGGTCGGAGGTCTTCATCTGGACAATGCGTCATCCCCCCAGCCCACCCCGTCCATGTGTGAGGAAGAAGGAGCGGGTTGCTGGTGGGCTGACTCTGCTGCTGTGTGAATAAGACTCTCCTTCGGCCGAGTTTCTACCTGGACTGGGGCGCTCCGGGTGGGGTGGGGTGCTTACTGGTGATCAGGAAGCTGGCCGCTCTAGAGTTGGGGTACTCTGTTTCAGGCGCCCATACCTGGCCCCCTGAGCTATGGGATGGCTCGTGTGGAAGGACCGTCCCTTCCCCAGGGGCTGTGGACAGGACAAGCCTCATGACTGTCCAGTACGGTATCCACACTGGCTGGCCTCAGTGAACCTGTTCCCTTCTCCTTGCAGATCCGCTCACAGACAGCCCTGGGCTGACTCACCGTTCCACAAACATGCAGTTTTGGGTTGGGGATTTGAAGGCCATCAGAGCATACCCAGACTCCGGGCTTCGTTAGGGTTATTTGCCATCCTGAGGAAATTGTGCAGTGGTGGGGAGGGAGCGATGAGGCCAGTGCAAATGTGGCCATTAACACATCCTTTTTATCACAGATGTTAACATCTGCAACACCCCCGGCTAACAAGAGTGTGCAATGAACATGAAATGTCCAGCTTTAAGCTCAAACCCCCTCACCGTGAAGGGCAAGTCTGCAGTGTGGACACTGCCCTGTTCGGATGGTCACTGCTGCACAGAACCAGCCATGGTCCCAGAGAGCTGGGAAGATGCTCATGTTCCTGCTTCTCGCTGGAGACCTGAGGATTCGCCAGTGAATCAATCAGCTAAGGGAACAGAGGACTCCAGTGAAAACTCAGGTTAAATATTAAGTCTCTTGGCTCGTTCACTCGTAGATCTTTAACTTGTGGAGTGGAGTCGAGGTCCCCGCCTGCTCACAGGGGTTACCGATGAATGCCCACTCTGTTTGTACAAGTCCTCCAGCCAGGCAGCAGCATCTGTCCTCTGGAACATACCTGCCCTTCCCTGTGCAGTCAGCCACCACCCAGCAGGGGCTGCTGGCACTTCCTGAGAGGCTGCCGGGCTCTGCCCTGTTCCCTTTCCAGGCCTTCGCTCCAAAGGAGCCCCCTGACAGCCTTACAAGGCAGATATTACCTTCCTCCATTTTACAGATGGTAAAGCTGAGGCTCAGAAGAGCAGGGGACTTGCCCAAGGTCTCAAAGCTAGTAAGTAGCAGAGTTGGGACTCGAACCTGTCCGTCTAGTCTCCATGGTTTTTCATTATGTTAGCTATACCCAAATACCTGCGAAACCTAGCAGAATAGACAAGGCGAGCTCTGAGTATAAGGTACCCAGGGCTACCATGTAGGGAGGGTGACCAGCCATTCCTGTTTCCCTGGGACTGAGGGTATACCCGGGTTGTGGGACGTTCTGCCAGATGAGTTGTTCACCCTACATATAGGGTTGTTCAGGGTGTTCACTGAACCAAAGTGGCCAATGACTTGTGAGCAAAAGTGAGTGTGTCACTTCTGGACTAGAGCAATCAATTCTGCTGAAAGATCCCCTCACAGTCTCTTCCTCTCTGTCACAGTGACTGGTAATGGCAGCTCTACCAGCCAGGTTCCAGAGGGGGAGGTCCTGGAGCACATCCCCCGGCTCACTCGTGAAGGACATGTGGCCTAGGTGAGAACTAAATCTTCACTGTCGTAGGCTAGTTCTGCTCGGAGCTGTTTCTTACTGTGGCACCATCTAGCCTGTCCTCAGTGACACTCCATGGTGTAGAAGTTTACGCTTGATTTGTGACCCACGTGGGGGCCTGGAGAGAAACAGAGCAAGGTTTGCAGTTTTCAAAGACCACACTGGTCTATCTCACTGCGGGCTTTAAACATCAATAAGTTTAATGGTAGAATTAGCCTTAAATATATTCCTAGAAACTAAGGTTTTTTAAACTACAATTCTAATTTTTTTGGTAAAAGTTACTTTAACAGTAGTTGGATGGTTAATTTTGTCTGTCAACTTGACTGAGCTTAGGGACTCCCAGCTCGCTGGCAAATATCACGTCTGGGGGTGTCTCTGAGGGTGTTTCCCGAAGAGACTGGCATTTGACTTTCCTCAGTAGACTGAGGAAAGAAGGTGCCCTCTCCCAGGTGCTTGAGGGCCTGACCAGGACAGAAAGGCAGAGGAACGGGGGGTTCACTCTCTGCTGGGGCTAGGGCATCCATCTTCTCCTGCCCGTGAACCCCAGTGCCCCTCATTCTCAGGCCCTCGGACTCAGACTGACGGGCACCCCTGGCTCCCTGGGTCTGCAGCGCGCAGACGGCAGGCGGTGGGGCTTCTCAGCCTCTCCAACCGTGTGAGTCAGCTCCTACCATGAGCCTCACACAGCTCTCCATCTATCCTGCTGGTTCTGTTTCTCTGGAAAACCCCAACTAACACAGTAAGTCACATAAAACCTTGGAGTAATAAAAGAAGCAAATTTATTTTCCTTCCTACATTTCTTAAAAAAGTTAACACTTGTAGCTGGGGAAGCCTTGGGCTGTCTCGGCCACACTGCCAGCCCACGGTTCTGGGTAGTTTTGTGCTCTCCTAAGTCTGAAGTAAATCCACACACCAGCAGACCCCCTCTGGGCACCACGGTCCCAGAAGACGGGCAACCCGGTGAGGAAGGGAGCCGTGACAGCTGGAGGTGGGCTCTGCGAGGCAGGAGGCCACCGTCCTCCATCTGAAACTGCTGCCCAGACACACAAATCCGGCCTCCCAGCCCCAGAGGTTTGTTTTTTTCACTCATAATTTGGTCATCTGTGCTAAAATTGCAAATAATCACAATGCCATAATAACCTTACGACTTGGTGCGTGGTGTGTTTAAGAGAATGGATACTTGGACCTGAAAATGGAGTGTCTGGCTCAGGGGTCACCAACCTGCTGTAGCCAGCACCCAGATCCAGCTCCCACCTCCTTTTGTCAATAAAGCTTTATTGGAACACAGCCACGCGCCTGCTTGCTGCTGTCCCGGCTGACTCGACATCCCTCTGAAGGGTTGAGACGTTGCTTCAGAGACTCTTTGTCCTGCAGAGCCTAAAATATTGACCGTCTGGCCCTTTAGGGAAAGTGTGCCAATCGCTGGTTTAGTTGAAAGCCCTCTGCGTCTCGCCCATGAGTTCCGGGTGACGGCTTTATTCATGAAAGACAAGGAAGTTAATATTAACCACCTACGATTTTCAGTAACTCACTTCTGCCTTCCGACCTAACTCCACATTCTCTCCTGGGGCCTCAGGCAAGATCGTTGAGTTACGAAACCCAGTGTAAAAAAACTCTTGTAGGGGCCGGCCTGGTGGCGCAGCGGTTAAGTGCACATGTTCCGCTTTGGCGGCCCGGGGTTCGCCAGTCCGGATCCCGGGTGCGGACATGGCACTGCTTGGCACGCCATGCTGTGGTAGGCGTCCCACATATAAAGTAGAGGAAGATGAGCATGGATGTTAGCTCAGGGCCAGTCTTCCTCAGCAAAAAGAGGAGGATTGGCAGCAGTTAGCTCAGGGCTAAGCTTCCACAAAAAAAACAAAACAAAAATTCTTGTAGACAATCAGATTCCCAATTTTTAAATTCCTTCTTTTGTATCAACCAGAAATTAGTTCTGAAGGTCATTTTAGTTTTCTACTTCTTCTATGGTTTCTTTTTTCCTTACAGATAAAATGGCAGAAGCGTTCCCCTCCCCTTGTTCTTTCTCTTATTCAGACACAAATAAAATGGAAAAATCTTTTCCATTTCCAGTTTTGCAAGCATCATCACTAAGAATACATTGTTATTTTTAATCCACTTAAGAATCTTTATCCAAGTATGTTTTGATTACTTAAACTGAAAGCAAATTTACACCAAAAAGAAATCATCATAAAAGAAACTCAGTCTGTTTGAACAAGTATACACCTCACATATACTCAGCTTCATTTAACTCTGCAAACAGGGGCCAGCCAGTGGCGCAGTGGTTAAGTGCGCACGTTCCACTTCCCGGCAGCCCAGGGTTCGCGGGTTTGGATCCCAGTGCGGACATGGCACCGTTTGGCAAGTCATGCTGTGATAGGCGTCCCACACATAAAGTAGAGGAAGATGGGCACAGATGTTAGCTCAGGGCCTGTCTTCCTCAGCAAAGAGGAGGATTGGAAGCAGTTAGCTCAGAGCTAATCTTCCTCAGAAAAAAAGAAAAAACCCTCTGCAAACAGTTGTAAATATACAAATAAGTGATCCATAATCTGAGCCCTTGAGGAGCCTGGGGGCCAGTGGGAGAGACAGCTGTGTCAAATAAAATAGAGAAACATGAGATAACGTACAGAGAGGAAGGATTATTAACTCGGGTTAATAACTCTGGGAGATATCAACAAAGCATCACGGAGAGAACCCCAGAGCTGGGTTTTCTAAGAGGAGGAGAGGCTGGAGCCGCAGTGTGGAAGGCCCGGCGTCCGTGCTCCATGCCCGGGGGTCGGGTGTAGAAATGAGAGCAGGGCCTCGCCTCCCAGTGCCTCATGGCTACCTAGCTTACTGCTATCAGGGGGAAACTGCACTGGGAATTTAAAAAAATCCTGCGTTTGGAATGAAACGAAATCCTAAAGGAAAGGAAGGCTTCTCCCGGCCCCAGCCCACTCCCGTTCCCAGAGCCAACGTCATTCTGTCACTTGCAGCAGGGCCTGTGTGCATGACAGCCACAGCGAGGATGAGCACACAGCAAAACACCCGGCCTGGAGCCGCTGCAAGGAGCCCTGGGTGGCGCATGCTCAGAACAGAGTCCTGAAGAAGGGAAATTGACTCGCTCACGATCCCGCGGCAAGGATTTGAGAGCTATCATTGACAGTTACGGTGTCCTGGGTGGTTCTGACCATTTAACCCTCAACAGTATTATGGGGTAGATTCTGTGGTCCTGCATTTGACAGACAAGGCACTGAAACTCAGAAAGCCCAAGACACTTGCCCACAGTCACACAGCTAATTGGTGCTGGAGCCGGGGTGGTCTTGCCGCAGAGTCCATGCTCCTCTAACACCCATCCTAATGCTGAAGCCAGGTATCCTGGTCCCTGGCCAATAACCTTCCATCATCAACGAGCAGCTTGCAGCCCCCCACCCCCACCCCCCACCCCCACCGCCAACTAGTGGACCACTTGTACAAATGGCTTTGGTGGCACTTATAAAGAGTGTGCCCCTGTCCTCTGAGGAGCCTCTCTCCCAGATCAGGGCTGTGTCAGCATCTTCCACTCCCTAAGAAGACAGCGGTGCATCTTTCAGTTTGCGTAGCCTGGCGCCAGTGTGCTCACCTCCAGTGGCCAACTGGAGGAGAGATTTATTTGAATGTGTGTGTGGGGCCTTCAGCATCATGACGTCACGCATCTCTAAGTCTCTCTATTACGTCTCTAAGCCCAAATAAGATCTAAACATCCACGCCCTGAAAGCCAACTTTGGTTGCCATGGTAACTGGGCCATGGGGCCCTTCCTGACCTGAACCATCCCAGCAATACCAGCATGTTCTTAGCTCCAAACCACCCTGCGGCAGGTGGCTCAGGTGCTTCTGGCTGCAGCTGCGGGACTCTGGGGGGGGGGGCAGGGAGGGGCAGAGGGGGCTCCCCTTCCAGACTGCAGTGTTCTTCAGCCCCAGGAGCAAATTGCCGGGTCAGGACTTTGATCCTGATGGAACTCAGGTGGGCCCCACCCTTTCCGCAGCCGTCTGTGTTTTGTGGGGGAAACAGGCATTGCCAAGGGGTTGTCTTCCTGCCCCCCACACCCAGCTCTGTAGTGGCCAAAGTGGCCGTGGTGACCAGGGACGGGCAGTCCCGGAGGCTGAGAGCTGCAGTGAGCTGGGGACAGGGTGGTGGCCCAGGCCGGGCTCCTCTCTTGGCGCTGGTTCCCTGGGCGGGTGGCCAGGACTCCCCCCTCCCCTAGACTCTTGCCCAGACCTGGGGCCCAAGGAAAAAGGAGAGAGCTGCCAGGCAGTTGCCAAGGAGACAAGAAACCGTCTCAGACTGGGGGAGACTAAGGAGACGCGACAACAAAACACAGGGAGGGATCCAGCATCACAGAAATGGCACGAGGGGGAAAACTCGGGAGTCTGAGCAAAGTCTGCAGGTTAGTTAATCGCAGCGCACCAGAGCGAGTGTCTCATTTGGTAATTGCACTGTGGTTATGCCTATGGCAACAGCAGGGGTCGCTGCGTGAGCTATGGAAACTCCGTACCATCTTGGCAACTCTTCCACAAGTCTAAAAGGGTTTCAAAAATCGTGGGTTTTTCCTCATGAAAATAAAAGGAGGTATTGGCTCTCATATCTTGGTACATTGTAACATAAGTTTGTCATACCGCCTTCTTTCTTTGCCCTTCCCACTGTCCCACTCTGGCACAGGCATGTCACCCAGACCCCAGGCAAAGGTCCACAGAGCCCATGGAGAAAGAGAGAAAAGAGCAGCTGACCACTTCTTAGCACTACGGCATTGTTCTGAAGTCTTTATTATTCCACTTACTCAGGCCACCAACCTTGGGGTCATCCTTGACTCCTCCTCTCTTGCCCACATCCCACCTTCACAACATCAGCAGCTCCCTTAGTTCTGCCTTTGGATTACATCTCTAGAATCTGGCCCCTTCTGACCACCTCCATCGGCCTCTCTCATTCCTCTCCAGCCTCCTTGGTCTCCTTGCCCATCTTCTACCATGCCAGACACATATGCACCTCAGGGCCTTTGCACTGACTGTGTCTGCATCACTCTTCCAGAAAGCTGCATAGCTCACACGCGTCCACATCTCTCACCGCCCTCCATCTCCACTCCCATTTCATCTTTGCAAGGAGGCCTATTTTGAATTAAATCCCCCTTCCCACATTTCAGATCCTCTTTATCTCGATCTATTTTTTTTTCCATAGCCCTTTCTCCTTCTCACATACAATTTAATATACTTATTATGTTTATTGCTTGTTTCTGTTTGCCTCCTGCTAAAATATAAGCTCCCAGGGGCAGGGATTTTTTCTGTATTGCTCCCTGCTTCGACCCCAGCACCTACACAAGAACGTGGCTGTCGGTCAGTATCCGTTGAGTCAGTGGTTAGTGTGAGAGAAGGTCTGTGAGAGCCGCTCGTTCTCTCCAGGGACGAGCATGGGCGAACCATCCACCGGGCTGAGCTGTGGTGGGTCTTGCTCTAGAGCACAGCTATGTCTGGCCACATGCACGCTGTCCTGCAGTGCCAACACAGAAACGGGGTCTGTTGTCAACGGCTAGCTGTATGGAGCGGTGGCACTTTGGAAATGATGCACTCAGATTGAGTCCAGTCTCCACCACGTGTGTGGCTTCGGATAGATGACCCAGTCTCACTGTGCCTCAGTTTCCTCATCCATCAAATGGAGATTAATAATCCCTGCCGCCTTGGGTCGTTGTGAGAAGTGAATAAAACTGAATGTGGTGACGCACGTCAAGCCATCAGCACGTAACCAGCACTCCGAGAAGGTGAGCTGAAAATGCACCTGTAAAAGGCGACTGTTAAAAATGCAAAATGCATTTTTCCAGACAATTAATGGAAAAGACTAATTATTCCCTAGAGCTCATGAGAAAAGTTTGGCAACTGAACTGAGAACGCACGAGCAGCTAAAGGCTGGTGTTGGTTCAGCGAACGTTTATCGAGAACCCACCGCAGGCCGGCCCTGTGCTGGTGACGGGTGGGACTGGCTTCGTGAGCGCTCACAGCGTCACGTCACCTTCTGGCTCTGAACTCTTCAACAGGATCAGAAACCAGAGTCGCACAGAGCTCAGAGGACACTTGGAGACGACGCAGTCTGAACGCCATCCTCTCAGAGGAGCAAGCTGAGGCCTGGGGAGGCTCCAAATATTTGCCCAGGTCCCGCGGCTGGTGTGTGCCACCTGTCTCGTGCCCTCCTGGAAGCCCTGCCGTGGGGACTGACGAGGTACTGGGCGCAGCACCCTCGCCAGGCGGCTGTTAGATTGACTGCGCGGCTTCCCAGGGTCACAGCACAGAGGAATCCAACCCAGGTCCGCCTGCTTCCCAAATCCGTGCTCTTTCGATGTTCAGCTTGGCCGCATCAATAACCGACTGTTCTATGAAATAAAAATGCCTCCGTTGTAAGAAAAACGTGGCCTGGTGTCTTCTACACAAGGAGCAGCCGTGGCGCTGCCCTCGGCCTCCACGTGTGAGGCCTGAGCTCCCCTCTCCAGCGTCTCTTTCTTCCTGTCCCGTTTCATGTGACAGTTTCTCTCGGTTCCTGGAGAGCTGGTCCCGGGAGGTTTCCTTCAGCCGCGCTGCGGGCCTTGAGGAAAACAACGTGTTAACGACGCAAAGGCCGAGGGCGCCCCCTGGTGGCCGTCAGTGGTACACATTTTCCAGGACCACGATCCCAGTTCACCTGCGCCGGGGCTCCCAGGACCTCTATATGGGGGCTGAGCGGCCGCCCTCCGCCCTTAAGTTGGCGACATGAGAGTGGTTATGGGACTTGACCGATGCTCTGTGGAAAGCGCACTATTTGATTAGAGTTTTATATTTATTTGAGGAGGACTTAGGGGACATGCCCCATCCCCCCACCCCGCAATACTCCACACCGTCACTGCCTCCTTCCTTCAAAGTCACTTAACTAAATCTAATATTTATCAGGTCCCACCATGTGCAAGGCACTGTGCTCAGGGCTGTAGGAAATGCAGGGAGGTTAATAAGATCTTTATGTCCACCCACAACGCTGAAAACGCATGTTGTTCCGCTCATGTCACGTGCCGAGAGTGTGCTGCTACTGTTTGAAGGCGACAACAGTTAGCGACCCCACCCATGAGAGAGTGCAAACACTCCACAGGGTATGTGCTCCACAGACGTCAGCGACCGTCTTCGTCAACACTGGTCAAGGATAACTGGACTCTGAAGGTCCCGGAGCGGGAGCTGGGGCTTCCAGTAGAAGAAAGGGTACATAAGTACATATATATTTGCTTTGCTTCAAATGCTTCTCTCTTAATGCATCTGTGGTGCCGGAAAAAAGAAGTTGAGCTTGAATGGTTCCTCCCTCTTCCCGGAAAGGCCAGCAGGAGTGGAGTGGGGTCTTCCTTCCCACACCTCCTCCGACAGCTGAGGAAGACCCAGAGGGTGAAGGCCAGGTGGTGCCCAGGAGCCCGGGCCACAGGCCACCTGCTCCAGCTCTAGTCTCCGTCAGCGAGGCTAACAGGGTTCTTTCCCGCAGGAGTCTCAGGCCTTCGATCTGCTAACGTGACCTCCAGGAGGGAAACAAGGGTTCCCAGAACCTTTGTTAAGGAGCATCTCTCAGGCACAAGTGTTCAGAGGGAAACAGAGTCCCCATGACCTTGCGGGGACCCTGTGCAGCCAACCAGGCTGGCAGTGGTCCTCGGTGCTTCTGAAAGCCACCCTGAAGAGCCATTCCCAGAGGCTCCGGAGCAGCGTCTCAGACAAAATCTATTCGGGGTCTTGGTCCTATGTTTGCAGAGCCAGAGGTGGCCAGGGGTCTTCCCACAAGCAGGACAGACTGTCCTGGTGCTCTGTGAGTGGGCCTCCTCTTCCTTTGTCACGCAGCTCGGACAGTCAGCTGAACTCTCAGGGCCTTGGGGTCACTAAACGCAACAGTGATGTGACCACGGGCAGACGGGTCCACGTGCTTCCTTCGATGAAAAGCTCCCAACAAGCTGCTGGAAATAGAAGCGTCAAAGCCACCAGCGCAGGGGGCCCGAGGACAAACAGCTACATCGGGTTTCTCAGCGGTTTTGCTTCCTGAGACCTGAGGAGTAGCCCGAGCACTGAAGCCAATGCTATTGCTCCTGCTAGTGGCCAGACGCGCATCTGGGGCATCCAAACAGTGACGCTGTGTCCGGAATTCCTAGAACCAGGGTCTGAAGGAAGAAAGGCAGCTGCTCTGATGGATGAAGGCGGTGGCGCTTGCCGAGCTCCCAGCACTAGTGAGACCCAGGCAGAGGAAGGTTGCTGCAGACCAGGCTCCTGCTCGCGATGATTGTGGCCAGAGACGGCAAAGACTGCAGAGCGAATTACTTCAGGCTCCAAACACTGAGCATCGGGGCTAGGCTGAGGATGCAGAAGCCAGTAAGACCCAGGGCTCTCACGGACTAGAGGGGTGGCAGACCCATAAGCAGAGAATTGGAATGCCACCAAGGGGCTCTTGGCAGCCTCGTGGAAGAGGGGTGGGTTGCTCCAGGGGGTTGGTCAGGACTGAGTTGCCAGCAGTTATGACTTACTTAAGCAGAAAATTAATTCATGGGAAGCAGACTGGAATTGGTAGGAAAATTGGAGAGCCTGGTTCCACAAACAAGCAGGAACTAAGGCAGGCTGGTCAAGAGTCCACTGGAGGGTAAGGGGAGGACTAGAGCTGGCTCCCTAGAAACCTGCCGGAGCTGTGTGCTCGAGCACGGGGAGAGCGAGGAGGAAAGGAGAAGGCGTGAGCAAGAGCTTCCAGGCCAGAACTGCATGGCGAGCACAGGACAGGCAGGTTGCGATGTGGGAACAGAGGAGCTGTGGCCTCAGGGCAGGCTGGGCAGGCTGTGAGAGGCTCGGGGGCCCAGGGGAGGCTGTGTGGCGGGATTGGAAGCAGAGGGGAGGGGTTTCAACGAGATGGATCGCTCTGGTCCTGCGCAGCGGATGGAGTGGAGGAGGCCCGAGGGGACCCCAGGAAGCATTCCGGAAGCTCCTGCCACAGTCCCGGGCCTGACCAGGGCAGGGGGCCAGAGATGGAAAGACAGGAAGAGATTCAAATGTTGGAGAAGGGACATTAGCAAGACTTCCTGATGGATCCGAGGTTGACCAGATGACCCTTCAGACAAGTGATACAAAGCCCAGGGTATGTGGGGCCTGGCAAACAGAAGACAGGGCCGGCCTCAAGGCACTGCGATCCCAAAGCGAAAATGCTCTGTGCTCACCCCACAAAACAACCCTTGGGGCCCAGTAGGCTTTGTGGCAACTTTGAGTCAGGCCTCCCTGATCCCTGATTGTCCTTGTTGTCACTGTAGTAGACAGTCTTAGTTGTCTGTGAAATCTTCACACACACAGCAGGATGAAATCCTCAATATGCAAAATTGGAAAACACAGCGGGAACTCAGTACCTTAGGAAAAGCTCTCAGTGCCAGTTTGTGCCTCTGCTAAAAATGGCTCCCTAATAGCGGCACTGTTGCCCACCACTTCTCCCAGGAACACCAGTAACGCCCGGGTCATGCCCATCAACACTGTTTCCCACCACGAGGAACTGAGTTTTGGGAGGCCAGGTGATTCCACATCTTGGGACAGGAAATAAGTCAGGATGAGCCTGGAACATCCTGTTGCCACCAGAAATCAAGAAGACCATCAAGGGGCTGGCCCTGTGGCATAGAGGTTAGGTTCAGCGTGCTCTGCTTCGGCGGCCCTGGTTCAAGGGTTTGGATCCTGGGCATGGACCCACACCACTCATCACCCATGCTGTGGTGGCATCCCACAAATAACGTGGAGGAAGATTGGCACAGATGTTAGCTCAGGGCTAATCTTCCTCAGCAGAAAAAAAAACAAAAAAAAAAACCCATCAGGAGCTGGCCCGGTGGTGCAGCTGTTAAGTTCACACGTTCTCCTTCGGCAGCCTGGGATTCGCCGTTCGGATCCTGGGTGCAGACATGGCACCGCTTGGCAAGCCATGCTGTGGCAGGCGTCCCACATAGAAAGTGGAGGAAGATGGGCACAAATGTTAGCTCAGGGCCAGTCTTCCTCAGCAAAAAGAGGAGGATTGGCGGCAGATGTTAGCTCAGGGCTAACCTTCCTCAAAAATAAATAAATAAAATAAAAATCTAGAAATTATAAAAAACAAAACAAAACAAAACAAACAAACAAACAAAACCATCAAACACATCTGGGTCAGTAAAGGAACCAAGGAATCAAAGACATCCCCACTGACCTAGCTGTGCATCAATACCAGTATTTATTACTTTCTTATTGACATATAATTACATATAATATTATATTAGTTTCAGGTGTACAACATAGTGATTCAATATATGTGTATATTGCAAATTGATCACCACAATAAATGTAGTTAACATCCATCACCTCACATAGTTACGATTTTTTTTCTTGTGATGAGAACTTTTAAGATCTGCTCTCTTAGCAACTTTCAGATATACGATGCAGTGTTATTTACTATAGTCACCGTGCTGCGCATTACATCCCCAGGACTTATGTATCTGGTAACGGGAAGTTTGTGCCTTTTGACCCCCTTTGCCCATTTCATTCCCCCACCCCCACCTCTGAGATCATATCCTATTTGTCTTTCTCTGTCTGACTTATTTCATTGACGTTCATCCATGTTGTTGCAAATGGCAGGATTTCCTTCTTTTTTATGGCTGAGTAGTAGTTTTTTTTTTTTAAAGATTGGCACCTGAGCTAACAACTGTTGCCAATCTTTTTATTTTTCCTGCTTTATCTTCCCAAACCCCCTGTACATAGTTGTATATCCTAGTTGCAGCTCCCCCTAGTTGTGGGATGTGGGACGCCGCCTCAATGTGGCCTGACGAGCGGTGCCATGTCCCGGGATCTGAACCCTGGGCCGCCGCAGCGGAGCGCGCGAACTTAACCACTCAGCCACGGAGCCGGCCCCCTGAGTAGTATTCATATATGTATATAATCACATTTTCTTTATCCTTTCATCCACCGATGGGCACTGAGGTGCTTTTCATGTCTTGGCTGTTGTAAATAATGCTGCAATGTCCGCGATGGTAGAGAGAGCTTTTCGATTTAGTATTTTCATTTCCTTCAGTTAAATGCCTACAAGTGGAATTGCCGGAGCATGCAGCAGTTCTATTTTAACACCAATATTTATAACTTGCTAAAATAGGTCTGTGAGAGACCTTGAGTTCACTATGGTACTTAAAGGAGAAAGGATACAGAAAGTAGACAAAAAGACAGCAGTGTCATGGAAGATGGGATTATTTAACTTTACTGATTTTTAAAATATTAAGCTGGAGAGTGTAAAATGTGAGTAACTTGTTACTTCTTTTTTTTTTTTTTGAGGAAGATTAGCCCTGAGCTAACACCTGTTGCCAATCACCCCCTTTTTGCTGAGGAAGACTGGCCCTGAGCTAACATCCGTGCCCATCTTTCTCTACTTTATACGTGGGATGCCTACCACAGCATGGCGTGACAAGCAGTGCTTTGTCTGGAGGTGGAGCGAAACCATAAGGGTGGGGTGTAGCCCAGGACTGGAACAGTGGGGGGCCATTCCACCTGCAGCTGAAGAAGGAGAGAGCAGTTACCCCCAGACCCAGAGAGTCTGGGCCTCTGGAGGAGGCTGCCGGGCAGGAGTTGGGACCGTGGTCAAGGGGTGCCGACAGCCTGTGGTGACCCTTCAGGAAGACAGCAAAGGAAGTAACTACCCCGCTCCCCCTCCGGTGTCCTCGTGATGCTCCCATTGGCCAGACCGCAGAAGCCAGACAGGAGGAAGTTCTTTGATGCTGCCCACCAGGGCGTCCTCCTGGCCCAGGGCAGGGGCAGAAGGGTGGAGGGGAATCTGCAGGGCCAACAACACAGCGCCGATGTGAGTCAGTAGGACACATTCGCAAAGATGGTTTAAACTCCTTAGAGGAATTTAAATACATGTGCAATAAAAATGTCAACTCAAATGTTTAAGAGCATTGATTTTCAAGGTTTTGTTTTATGTGTAATATGTATGTATGTATTTTACATATACGTGTGTGTCTATATCTGTATATCTATATGTTCCTTTTTAAGGGAATATTGTCTACATACCAGGGTGATGTCTTTTGTTGTCAGGCTCTAAATGAATCACCAGACTCTTTTTATGAGGAAGTAAGTAAAAATTCCAGACTGTAAAGAACTAAGTATCAGTTGGAACTGTTTTTCTATTCAAGCTAACGTTAAGTAATGTTTAGATCTTTCCTGCACTGTTTTTTAGCTCTTCTTGAATTGTTTTCTACGTCAAAGCAGAACTGGAGGGTCTCGGCCGCACACCCTCTCGTCTCAGGAGGGCAGGAAGGCGACAAAGGTGGGGCAGCCACATGGAAGAAGATGCTTAGGAGAGAAGCTGACATGGGGACGTGGGGTGAGTGTATGAGCTCAGCCCAGTGCGGCGCCAGAGGTGGGGGGAGGGGGAGGAGCCTGCAAACTGATGGCACTGCTGGGCACTGGGGCACGATGGTGGGAGACCTGCTCTGGGCTTTTTGGGCACCTAAACCAATGAACACCCTTTTCACTTAAGAGTCTGTCACTTGCAACCAAAAGAGCCCTAACAGCCTCTCTCCATCTTTCAGCTCTGCTTTCTCCCGCACTGCTCCCACTTTCCTCTCTGCTCCCAGGACCCTCAGGGTCAATTGTCCAAGCCCCAAATGCAGCAGAACATCAGAGCCTCTCTCCGCATGGCCAGCAAATGGCCTGAAACTGGGCTTGAGTTGGGTGCCCTTTCCTAATGGGGCAAGGGACTAGAAATCGCTGGGTCATGTCCCTTCCCTGTACCTTCGGGGGCAAGGACAGGTGGGGGAGTTGACCCACTTAAATCTCATGGGCCTTGTGGGCCTGCAAGGACTTGGACTTCTGCTCTGCATGAGATGAGACTGGTGAAGTCAAAGTGAGTCAGGACCAGTGCCGGGTGTGGGACTCAGGCCTCCTGGCCCCCAGCCACACCCTCTCCACTCCACTGTCCTGTCCCTCTACTTCCTGGAAAACTTTCTTGCCATTTTGGGTTATTTCGGCCCACCCTAAGTGTGATTCTGCAGGTTTTTGAAAATGTGCCTCTGCCAGGCCTGGGGTCTAACCTCTAACCTCCTGCACCGCCATGGGGCCGGGAGACATGAGCCTCCCTGGGCCTGCCCACCTCGCTGCAGAGAAGGGACACAACACCTCCCGCAGGGCTCAGCGGCAACAGGGTGGGGCTTTTGGATGGTGGGTACAGGGGGCCTTGGAAACCCCTGGAGCAGAGCTCACCGTCATCACAGCCACCGTTTATGGGGGATCACGATGTGCCAGGCACTATGCCAGATGCACCATCAATTCTCTCTAAGCCTCACAACATTGTTACCCCATTTTACAGGTGAGGGAGGTAAAGCCCAATGAAGCAGTCGCTTGCCCAGTTACACAGCCATGATGTGCAGAGGGGATCAGCCCAGGTCTGTCTGACTCCAGAGGCCATCACTAAAGTCACAGCCCCTCCGTCTCCACGTCCCACCTCAAACGAACCTCTGCTTTCTTGTCAAATATTTTCAAACTTTTTCACCAAGCAGGGTTATGTGATATGCAGCAGATAATAGTATCAGTTTTGTTCTGAACTCCACGCTGTCAACCTATTAAAATACTCCTATAAAAACTAATACTAGGGGGCCAGCCCGGTGGCGTAGTGGTTAAGTTTGAGTGCTCTGCTTCAGTGGCCCGGGGTTCGCAAATTTGGATCCCGGTGCGGACACGGCACCGCTTGGCAAGCCAAGCTGCGGTGGCATCCCACATAAAGTAGAGGAAGATGGGCACAGATGTTAGCTCAGCGACAATCTTCCTCAAGCAAAAACAGGAAGATTGGCAACAGATGTTAGCTCACGGCCGGTCTTCCTCACATGAAAAAACCAAAATGAAAACAAAACTAATTCTGGAAATGTAAATCAAAACCACAATGGTTATTATTTTAAAAAAACATAAAGTAACAAGTGCTAGTGAACCTGTAGAGAAATTAGAAACCTTGTGCAGTCTTGGTGGGAATGTAAAATGGTGCAGCCACTATGGGAAACAATGTGGCAGTTCCTCAAAAAATTAAAAATTTTATTATTCTCCATTCGTTTTTAAAATTTTTTAAAAATGAGGAGGAAAAGAAAAAGTACATGCCACATTTTCTGATCATAATGCAGTAAAAACAGAGAGAGGAAATTAAAAGATATCCAAAAGTGAAGTCAAACCACATGGATAAGCTACACGTTTGACCTTCTAAGTAACTCAGATCAAGGTGGAAATCAAAACCCGGAATGACGCCGGCCCTGACATCAGTTCCCCTACAATGAAGCCAGCATATATGGGGTTAAAACCAAAGCACTTTGCCTGCTTCCTCCCTGGCTTCCTGGCACCAGAATCCATCATGGAGACAAACAACCAAGGACATCCCTTACCTGGTCAGCCAGCTCCCTGCAAACAGCCTCACGAGGCCAAGTGCAGGCTGGCGGGAAAACAAGCAAGGCTACGTGACTCCCTCCCCTACCTAAATCCCCAAATAAAAACCCTTGATTGTAGCTTGTCGGGGAGTTTGGGATTACAGTGTTAGCTGCCTTTTATCCTTGCTCGGAGCTTTGCAATAAAATTCCTACTTTCTTCCACTACACCCAGTGTCAGAGATTGGCTTGCTGTGCAACGGGTGAGCAAACCTACTTCAGGTTCCATATCAGAAATTCAGACTATTTAGAAAGAAATGCAAAAAATGAGATCACTTTCTATTAAAACCTGTGGGCAGCCAAGCCTGGTTGTGGAGGCGTTCGGCTTTTCTGCAGAAGCCCTCGTGTCCAGGTTACAGCTACGTGGGCATCAAGAGGAAAGGCAGAGAGCATCCACTCGGTGGCGAGGATACCGGCTAGGCAGTGTGGACCTGAACCCAGCAATGCGCTACTGGCCTCCCGACACCAGTCTGCTGATCGTGGCGCTGGAAGCAGCCCCCTTGGGGGCCAGCTCTGCAGTGCTCTGGGAATTGCTCCTGGAAGCTCAACCCCGAGCCCAGCCCTGTAGCCCATCCAATAATTTTATAAGCACTGATTCCCCCTAGTAAATCCTTCTCTGCTTAAATTGGCTACAGTGGTTTCTGTTATTCTCCAACGACCCCAAACTGATACGCAACACTGAATGCATTCACCCTACAGAAGGAAGTGAAAAAGTTGTGAGATATTTACCTCCCTCTGCACAAAAAAGGGGCTCATCCTTGATAGTTTGTACAGGCAAATTCCACCAAACTTATTAGAGACGGATAATTTAAACTATATCAGAGCAAAGAAAAATATGTAAAAATTCTTAATTTTACTCAAATGAAACTACTTGGATTCCAGACTATGTGAGAATAGAGGACACAATAAAAGAGGAACAATTTTGCTTATGAATAACACAAACTCTAAGTAATAAAAGACCGTGACAGACACAGACTAACTTTGGGGTTAAAAGCACAGATTCGGGAACAAGACTGTGGAGGTTCAAAACCTGGTTTCACCTGTTGGATTTTGGGTAAGTTGCTCAGCCCCCCATCTCACTTTCTTCCCATGTGAAATGCGGATGAGTATCTCCCTGCCCCATGGAGTTGTTACGAGTTAAAATAAGTCAATAGAAAAAGTGCTTAGGACAGTCCTGGTACATAGTAAATGCTGTTTATGAGCTGATTATCATTAATATCATTCCAGGATGCAATGTAGCAAATTACATCAATAGATTTAAGCAGGAAAATTGTATAATTTTATTGGTAGATGCCAAAGGAGTATTTGATTAAATTCAACATTCATCATAAAACTCTCTGTGATCTAGCAATATAATGAAATTTATTTAATATAATAAGGAATGTGTATCAAAATCAAGAGCTACTTCTAGGCAAAGAGGGTGAAGTGAAGCCCGACGATAGAATCTCTTTCCTGTCCTTCATTCGATGGATATTTACCAAGACCACACTCGGCTCCTGTGCTGAGAATGCAGCAGTGAACAGTCCACTGGGGCCTGGCTCTCCGGAGCTTACATTCTAAATAAGGAAAAAATTCAGAGACTGACAAGTGCTATGCCAAACTTTGAAACAGGATGGTGTGCTGGAGAGTGACCGAGCAGGTAACTCTGCTGAGATCCGAATGAGAAGAATGAGCCAGCCATGAAGCAGGCCAGGAGAAAGGGCATCTCAGGCCCCGGGCACAGCTACTACAACAGCTCTAAGTGGGAGTCAGCTTGGAACGGCCACGGAACAGAGAGGAGGACCAAACAGTAAGTAATAAAGATATGCAGAATTAGATCCAGTCAGAAATGTGCAAAACTTACCAGAAGAATATTATACTTTACTGGAGTCATTGAAAAAACCCTTAACGAAGGAGTATATCATGTTCATGAAAGGGAAGACACACTGTTCAAGATAATATTTCCCCCCAAATAACCTATCAAATCAATGCAATTATAATTTTAAAATTCTATTAGTTGTTTTTAGTTTGTTTGACTTGGAACTTGACAAATGAATTGTAAGATTCATCTGGACAAATAACTGTGTAAGAATAGCCCAGATATGTTGACTAAAAGAATAGTAATGAAAGAGTTGTGGCCTAGCAGACATAAAAATTAAATTATATAACTACAGTAATAAAAAGAATATGGAGCAGGTCTGGTAACAGATCAGTGAAACATGATTGAGAATCCAGAAATAGGCAATGAACATATGGAAATTTAGTATTGTTCTCTATAGGAAAAAGACACATTTAAAATTAGCATAGAAAGGATAAATGGATTATTCAACAAGGATATTGGAACAATTAGCTATCAATTTTTTTAAAAGTAGAGCTTGGTCTCGACCTTATTCCACAGATCAGAGATTCAAGTGTAAAAAATAAGCCGTCAACGTTCTATAAGTAAAGGAAAAGTTTAACAGTTTTACCACTGTTAATTTGTAAAATCTGTAAACTTCTGAATGGTAAAAGACACCATAAATTCTATTAAAAGATCAATGAACAAGCCACAGACTGGGAGAAAATATTTGCAAACCATATATTGACAAAGGACTTGCATCCAAAATGTAATATAGAACTCTCTTATCTCAATAGTGAGAAAACTACCAAAAATATCGCCAGATGTGGACAGTGCTCTGGACGTCCCAAATCACTCCCAGCGGAGAACCACTGAATCGGAGATGAGCAAGATGTGAACAGACACTTCAACGAGAAGATACGGATTGAAAATAAGTGCTCGTGTGAAGACGTTCAATAGGACTGGCTGTGAGGGAAATGCAGAATAAAGCTCCGATAAAATATTACTACATACCTATTGGAACGGCTGAAATAAAAAATAGTGGTAACACCAACTACTTGTGAGAAAGTGGAGCGGTTGGAACTCTCATTCATTGCTGGCGGGAACGTCAATGGTACGAACTCTGCAATACAGTTTAGCAGTTTCTTGCAAAGTTAAACAAACACTCACCACGTGACCCAGCAATTCCACCCCTGCATGATTATCCTGGAGAAATATAAACGTGTGTTCACACAAAAACTTGTACAGGAGATTCATGACGTCTTTATTTGTAACAGCCGAAACCCGGAAAACCCAGATGCCCTGCAGCAGGTGAATGGTCAGACACCGCTGTGGCCCGTCCACACCACGGAACACCACTCAGCAAGAAAAAGGAAGATGCTGCCGATACCCTCAGCACCCTGCCTCCACCTCAAGGGCGTGATGCCGCGTGAAAAGGGCCGGTCTCACAGGGCTGCACACTGCCTGGTTCCATTTATATGACCTTCTCTGTGGGACAATGGTAGTGATGGAGGCTAGATGGGGGGTGCCAGGAGTTACGGTTGGGGGGTGACTATTAAGGGATAGCACAGGGATGGTCTTTGTGGGGTGGGACAGGTCTGCATGCTGACTTGTGAGATTATTCAAATCTGCTCGTGTGGTAAACTCTCCACGAACCACGGACACACGCACACACGAATGCACGTAGAAACTGGTGAAACCCGAACAAGGTTCGTAATTTACTTCACAGGACTGCACCAATGTCAGCTTCCTCGTTTTTACAGTGCGCTATGGTTATGTAAGATATTCAAGGAACCTGGGTGAGGGAGCACGGGAACTCTCCGTACTAGTTTTGCAATTTGTGTGTCTTAAAGTATTTCAAAATATATAAAGTTATAATTTAAAAAAAAAAGGACAAAAGAAAAACCAGGAAACTGCAACATATATATAATAGAAAAAGAGGTACCATTCAAAACATATAGAACTCCTATAAGTCAATATGAACATGGCAAATAACCCAATCAATAAGTGGACAAATACCAGGAAACAGAGAAGAAATGTAAAGCCACATCCCATACTCAATCTCATTAATAATCAAATAAGTTCAGCTTAAGACAGCAGGAAATATTCATTTCCATCCATAAAGGGCTGATGGCTTTATGACGTGGAGAAGGGGCAGGGCCACACTGCTGGTGGGAGTGTAAACTGGCCAACATTCCAACAGGCAGCTCGACAGCACATCTCCAGATTTTAAATATTTACACCGTTTGACCCAGTAATTCTAATTCTAGGAAATACAAAGTTTATAAAAGTTTATAACAGTGAAAAATTGGAGGTGACCTAAATGTTTGTTACAGGGAATTGGTTACACAAACTACAACAACGGCAACTGCTATTTAATTGGCACGTTCCACGTTCCAGGAACTCTCCTAAGTGCTGTATGCATATTAACTCATTTGATCCTCACAGCAATCCTAGGAAGCAGCTTCCAGGTGTTCCTTTTTTTTTTGAGGAAGATTAGACCTGAGCTAACATCTGCTGCCAATCCTCCTCTTTGTGCTGAGGAAGACTGGCCCTGAGCTAACATCTGTGCCCGTCTTCTTCTACTTTATATGTGGGACGCCTGCCACAGCGTGGCTTGATTAGCAGTGTGTAGGTCTGCACCCGGGATCCTAACTGGCAAACCCCGGGCTGCCAAAGCAGAGCGTGCAAACTTAAATGCTGTGCCACCGGGCCGGAGCAACAATAAGGATTTTTAAAGGTAAAAGACTAAAAATTGAAAAGAGAGAGAGAGAAGAAAGAAAAGAACAAACACCAGGTAGGAATTGCACAGTCTTGGACACTCGTTCCCCGCCCCCCAGGTAGGGGACGGTTGTCATGGAGGGTCTCCCCTTGGCTGGGGGCTCCTTCTCCCTGAGAGTGAAGCAGGTAGGTGTTGACTCATGTAGGTGGCAGGCCACCCTCCCCAGAAGTCTCCAGGGCTGGCCCTTCCCTGAGGAGCTGATAACCCCCCAGGGGAACATGAGATCCTGGCCACTGTAAACCACTTCAAAGGAAAAACGACAGACTGGATTACAAATATCATCAGAACTGAAGGTCAGAGGGACAGGCCAAGGTTTTAAAATGTGCATAACAAACACACAGAACATACAGCGTATGGATTTGAGATTCTAAGAATCACATGGGTTGTGCTTTAAAAATGCCAATATTTGCAACGTGGTGGAAATTACATTCCTTGCAACTACTTAAACTTATGATGAAAAAGCGTAAACATCAATTTAAACATGTGCAAAGGGGCACACCACTCTTCAACATCATTTGAGGAGCTACTTGAGCCAAAAGAAACCACAGATCCCAGCCTTGCACCACGCAGGCTGTCTGATCCTGGCCTCTCAATGGCCACAGCTCTGAACCTGCCTGTCCTGGACTTAGGGCTCTGCCAAACTGTGAGGCAGGAAGTGTCTGAAGTCTTCTGGCGAGAAAGCAATTTCTTTTTTTTTTCTTTGGTGAGGAAGATTGGCCCTGAGCTAACATCTTACCAATCTTCTTCTATTTTGTATGTGGGACACCACCACAGCATGGCCTGAGGAGCAGAGTAGGTCTGTGCCCAAGATCCGAACCCACAAAACCCCAGTCTGCTGAAGCAGAGTGAGCAAACTTAACCACTGCACCTCTTGATTGGGATCCAAGCTTAAAATGTATCCACCCTCTCTGGGAGAAACAGGAAAAGGCTCACTTGGTGGCTAACACCCATGTCAAAAGCTCCACCTGTTTGGGTGGGGAGGGCTTCCTGCTTAACCATTTCCTGTCCACTTATGGGTGAGCGACACTTAAACTATTGACAAAGGTGTACTTAGGTGGGCTGCAGCAAAGCAGGGAGCTGCTCCCTAGACTTACAGGTGTGACGCTGCCATGCTGGCGGCCCCCATCTGTGTCTAAGTCCAGTAATAATTCATTTGCTGTCAATAGTAAAACAAAGTTTTAAAGAGCTAACATTTAATCTAGGAAGAAACACTCTTCAGCAAATGCTAGTACCCTTGGAACAGTGAGACGGAGAACTTCAAAGCCGTCCTCCTGGTCATTAAATAGGAGAAAGTCCGGGCGTGGACCCAGGCTCATCGGGCATCTCCGTGCTCTCTGGGCCAAGGCTGTGCTTGAATCTGGTGCAAGGCAAGGCCATGTTTAATGCAAGCTGGCAGGATGATTTTGAGAGTCCTCTGGAAGTGCTTCCTGGTGCAGCTGGGATTCACCGCCAGGTTCCGACCTCTGGGCCATGAGCCCTCTTCCTCATTTAATCCAACCATAGATGCTCTCGGGCACTGCCTCCTTCCTCCACCGCCACGCTCAGCCTGACTGCCCGGGGAGGCTACTCGCACAGACGCCACGGTGCAGTAATGCGGCGGCCCCACAGCACACTCGCAGCACAGGCGTGGAGACAGCTGTCAGGGTGCAGGCCCAGGCCAGGGACACACCAGTGCGACCGGCCACTGGGGAGGAGAGGCCCCTTCAGCACATGTTACCAAACCTGGCTCCCTAGGGTGGGCCTCAGAGCAGCCTCACACGAAACTGTCAGGGGAAGGGACGCTTCAACGAGAGTTGGAGTTAGGCCAGGAGGCATGGGGGGCTTTGTTGCATTGAGATACTTGGGCCTGGCCCCCTCTTCCTAATGAGTCACCTGCGTTTCCTTGGAGGAAGCTTTGCCCGACTCGTGGTGCGCAGGAAGCAGCAGGGCCCTCTGGTTTGGGGGTCTGCCGTGCTTCTGCTTTGCTCACCTGCTCTGAAGAACACTGTGGTGATGATGGGGAGAAGATGGGGAGAAGATCCCAGAAAAAGATGTGGACAGAAGGAGCTGGAATAATGACTCCAGGGCTGTTAACTGGAAACGAACTGAAGTAGGAAACGGAGAAAAACACACCGGAATAGCTTGAGTTTTCTATTTCACGAGACTGAGAGGTCAGCTAGGCCAGCTAAATGGAAAGGACTGAATGCCTTTAAGGCCCTTCAAATATCCTACCCCATTTAATCTTTGGAATAACCCCGGGAGGCAGAAATTACCACGCCTTATCAGTAAAGCAACAGGCTCAGAAATATCAAATGACACGTCCAAGGTCATCTAATAAACAAGAAGTGACATGGGAATTCAGCCCTGAATGCCACGTGGGTCCCTTCACCCCACTCCACTGATCTAGTCTGAAAGCAGCTGAACTTCCAGGAAGGGAACCTTCCCGGCTACGTGGGTTTGCTTCCCCTCCTCCCCAAGTTATGATTTAGCTAGAATGCAAGGGTGGAGAGTGGCCTAGGGAGCTTCATCTCGGTGCTAACACTGACTTTGCCCTTCCCCTGGCCCAGCCCACCCTACTCACGAAGGGCAGGACGTGTGTCCTATTTGCAAACCTATTTGCATGGGTTGCTCTTTGTCTGCCAGTTCAGAATAACACTAAAGCTGCCTGTCCCCCACCCCCCAAACACACACACACACACACACCCCCATCGCACTTAGGAAGACGTCGGTGCTGGGGCCTCCTTCTCCAGGAAAGGAGGCTATTACAGAAGAAATTATTTGGTAATAAGCCAACAGGAAGCTGAGCTTGGTAGTGAGGAAATAAACCAGCCCTGGGCCTGCAAAATCGTGGCCTTATGCTCTTATTTTTCTTCCTTTTTCAAGTCAATCTATGGGAACTCTTCTCCTTCAGACATAGCCTGGAGGGGGCAGAAACGCAGCCTTCAGGGGAGGGGCTTGGCCTGGGAGCAGGAAGACCAGGGCAGAGCTGCCAGGAAAGCTGGGAAAGGCCCTGGTGGTCAGGTGGGGCCGAGGGCGGGTCAGGTGGGCCCCTGTGGTAAGCTGAGGTGGGGGCGTTCACCGGAGACCGTGTGGAGGGAGAGGGCCCTTGGCAGGTTTTCTGGGGTTGGCAGCAGACCAGAAGGCAAAGGGAGGCTGACCCAACCCCACCCTCAGCCCCCTTGCCTCTCTCTTGAAACGCCACACAGCTAACAATACACGCTCGGGGTGAAGCGCTCCATTGTCCCGCTCCCCGAGAATGCATTTTCCTCAGCAGAGGACCCTGAGCATCCTGAAAGTCTGAAAGGGGAATGTCAAGCTCAGAAGGAGGAGGGAGATGCTCGGAGCGACCCAGGGAGTAGCTCACGGTTTTGAGGAGGGTTGACCTTGCTTCCTGGTGGTTGGGAAACAAAAGGACTCCACAGAGGGAAGGGGCAGATGGGTTGCAGAAAGGAAACCTCACAAAAAAAATGTGATCTATTCATACAGTGGAGTATTATTCAGCCTTAAAAAGGAATGAAATTCCTGATAGGTGCTGCAACCTGGATGAACTTTGAAGACACTATGCTAAGTGAAATAAGCCAGACGCAAAAGGACAGATATGGTAGGATGCCACTTACAGGAGGTACTTAGAGTAGAGAGCTTCATACAGACAAAAAGTAGAATGGTGGTTATGAGAGGTTGATGGGAGGGAGTACCGGGGAGCGGGTGTTTAATGGGGACAGAGTTTCTGTTTGGGATGAAAAAGTTCTGGAGAGTGGTGATGGCTGCATAACATTGTGAATGTACTTAAAGCCACTGAACTGCACACTTGAAAATGGTTCAAATGGTAAATTTTAGCTTATGTATATTTTACCACGATAAAAAACATAAGCCAAATCTAATAGAGCCTTTAGACCTAACTTCCAGTTTGCAGTAAATGCAGGAGTTAGAAAAACCAGTTAAATGACACTATGAAGACACAGTCAGACAAATGTAGAACGCGGGACACCCTACAGAAAACTGAACTTCAAAACGTGAATGTCATAGGGAAAAAAACTGGAGGAGTTGTTCTAATTAAAAGAGACTAAAACGAAACAATAACCAAATGTAATGCATGCACCTAATTGGATCCTGCGTCAAAAACAAACTCAGAAGACACATTTGAAACGAGTAGCAAGAGCTGATTAAGGACTAGATATTAGGTGATATTAGAGAATTAATGTCAGTTTTCTTAGGTCTGAATACGGTATGTGGTTATGTTAGAGAATGTCCTTATTTTAGGAGCTACATGCTGACATATGCTGAATTATCTAGGGATGAAGTTTCAAGATAAGCGCAACTCACTTTCCAGCGATCCAGGAAAAATCCACACCTATAGAGGGAGATAAAGCAAATATGGCAAACCGGAAATGCCTGTTGAATCCTAGGTGATGGCTGAACACTAGAATTCTTCCCATTTTTCTATATGGTGAAAACATTCTTCAGAAAAAGTCGGGGAAGAAAAGTTCTAGCTGCAGTTTAAGGAGCCGTGTGACCTTAGGCAGACTCCTTGCCTTCTCTCAGGCCTTATCTTCCTCAGCTAAACAACAGGCTTCAAAGTACCTACCTCACTGCTGTCTGGATTACAAGTGTGAATCACCTGGTCCAGGTGCCCAGGGGCTGTGGGGTTATTATCCTTAGTATTATTATGACAATGCCCAGCACGGTGCCTGGGACATAGAGTGACGAGTGGCTTTGGGAAAACCACTTGAGCCGCCCGGGTCTCAGTTTCTCAGCCTGGGTCGGGGGGGAGGGGCGCCCTGGAGGCCACCCCGACCCACCAGCGCGCGGTGAGTCATAGTGGAACTGCTGGGAGCGCGGGCTGCGGAATCGGGGGCGGGGCCTGCGGGTGGGCGGGCGTGGGAGCCCAGGCCTGCAGGGAGGGCCGCCTCATCGGAAGTGGGGGGCGGAACCTCCCCCCTGCGGGCCAATCACGGAGCGGATGTCAAGACGGGCGCCGAGGACAGAAGTGGAAGATGCTGGAGGATTCCGGCGCTTGTGGCTTGGGCGCTGCGGCGGGCCTCCTCTCTTCGGGTGACTGGGCCGCCAGGTCTGCTCAGGCCCTTCCCTCTCTGGTCCCCAGGGCACGAGAGGGGACGCTGCAGACCAGAAGCCCGGCCCTGCGGTCTCCTCCGGGTGTGACCGCCGGGCAGAGCCACGTAGCTCTTAGACCTGCTTCCTCATTATAAAGTGAGAGCAGTAAAACCCCACGTAGGAGGAGGACTAGACAGGCCCCAGTGACTCATAACTAGGAGATGAAGGAGAGAATGGCGACTTGTCCCTCTGCCTCGTGGTACCGCTTGTCTTTCCGAGTCTTTCTACAGTGCACGTGTTATTTTGGTAGTCAGGAAAAAGTTAAACTAAAAATGAAGCCATCCTTTCTGGCTAGCTCACAGAGTTGTACTTGATGGCTCCTGTGCACTGAGGCAGCACCCGAAAGGAGCACTTCGGATAGTGATTATGTGAAACTGGAATGTAAACCGGGTATTGGAGGATACCAAGGAATCACAGATAATTGTTCGATGTGATAATGGCTTTATCAGCCATAAAATTATCAATAAAACTACCCATTTTCTAGAGCTGGAGGCGGAAGCAAGGTGAAATTGACAATGTCTGGGAGCTGCTTTGAAACAAATGCTAGACCGAAGTTTTAGTTGTTGCTTTGTCTAAGAGATGTGATTGTCATTGGTCTTTCTCTGAGGCTTGTGAATACTTTAAACACGGTGTGTAGCACTTTAAGAAATGGAAGAAATAGGCCTAAGTGGGGAGGGTATCTTCCCTATCCCCAAGCTCTTTGGATTATTATATCTAGAAAAGACTGTAAAAAATCCAGTGTTTCTCTTGGTGACAATCCTAAGAGTGTTTGCAGCTGTCGGAGCTTTCCCAGGTGAATCTTTCCTGGATCTTAACATTTCTTTCTCGTCATTCATTTCATGGCATTTTGCCAATTGCAGGGCAAACGTCTATGGCAATCTGAAAAACCAAATACAAAGTGAAATGAAGACTGATCCTGAGTTCCTGTCTCCATGCTCGCCCCAGTGGAGGTTTTCAACCTCCGCTTCAGGCTGTTTGATGCCCAGTAAGCAGTGGGTGAATTCCTACTTCTCCAACTATTCTCCGAACTTTAAGGAATTCTTGCTCAGTTTGCAATTCTTAAAACAATAGTGACATAGGGGACATTGGCCTTACAGCAGACACAATTTCAGTGGGAAATTGCACCAAAGGCCCTCTCTGTCATTGAGTTAACTTGAAGGTTTACAAAGGGCTGCGAATTCTCATTTAATCCTCATTTTACAATAGTCCTGCAGGTTAGATACGGCTACAAGCCCTATTTTACCAACAAGGGCACCGAATCTTAAGTCAGGAGATGTGTCCAAGTGACACAGCAACTGCACCGCAGGACTCAGCAGCCAGTGACTCTAACCGTTGGACAGCACGGTCGTTGCCGACCACCCCACAGCCATGCCTCATCTCAGGGCCCTTGCACCCCCGCCCAAGTACACGTATCTAAATGGTCGCAGAAAGGCGGTTCCCTCGCAGCCAGGGGCGTTTTAGAGGCATTTGCACCAACCTCATTTGCAAACCATTTACCGGACCCGCGAAACGGGTTCAAAGGAGAGCCGTTTTCGGGGAGGTGGGGCTGTGGGGGGTGGGGGAATCCTCTCCCGCTCGCCGGCGGGCTCCAATCGCGTTGTCTCATTCAATCCCAAACGGTTCCCGGCCAAACGCGCGCCATCGCCTCCAACACGCACGGGGGGCTGCAGCTGTGGTCCGGGGGGTGCCAGCAGGCGCCTGGGCAGTGCCGCTCCCGGCTCGGCCCGGCCCGTAGCCCCCGGAGGTCCGGGTGGGGGCCCCCCCAGAGGGTCCTGAGGCTGCCCGGAAGGCGGGCGGACGGCGCTCCCGCGCAGCCCTTGAATTTCCACCACGACCCGCCCCTGAACCAGCGACGGGGCGCATCCAATGGGAAGGCGGCTCCGGGCCCCGCCCGCCGGGCGTCTCTGGCCAGGCCACGCCCACCGCGCTCGCCCTTCCGCGGGGCTTTAAAAGCCCGGCCGCTGGGCGCCGGGGGCTCCCAGGACCCGCGCGCCGCCTCACCTGTCTGAACCGCCAGCCGCCATGCTCTCCGTCCGCGTCCCGCTCGCCACCATCGCGGACTCGCAGCAGCAGCAGCTGCAGCTCTCGCCCATGAAGGGGCTCAGCCTGGCGGACAAGGAGAACACGGTGAGCGCGCGAGGGCCAGGGAGGGCGGCGGGCGCCTGTGGGGCGTGGGCATGCCCCTCACCGCGCGTCTCCTTGCAGCCCCCGGCCCTCAGCGGGGCCCGCGTGCTGGCCAGCAAGACCGCGAGGAGGATCTTCCAGGACCCCGGCGAGCCGGTGAGTAGCGGGCTGGGGGCGCAGGGGGCAGAGCGGGCCTGAGGGCGCGAGGAGCGCTGCATGTAGGCGGCGCCACGATTGGCGCCAAAGCCTCATTGTTTCCTCGGCTGTTTCAAACCCTAGCCCCTCCCCGGCCCGCGCTCCTTTCCCGCCAAAGTTCCCCTTCCTTATCGTTTCCTACTTGCACGTCTGTGTGTGTCCGATTGCTTCTCTGCTGCATTCCTGTTGTGTTACATATGGAACACATGTATGGCAGCTGGCCCTTGAAACCTCGAACCGCATGAGGTTGCCGATAACTGAACGTGCTTGGCCTGAAAAAATGGCAGTTTCATCTGGTGCGCCCTCTGCCTTAACATGTTCATGTCTTTCTCCCCCAACAGAAGACGAAGGTGCCTGCCCCCAGCGTGGAGGATGAGCCGCTGCTGAGAGAAAACCCCCGCCGCTTTGTCATCTTCCCCATCGAATACCGTGATATTTGGCAGATGTATAAGAAAGCTGAGGCTTCCTTTTGGACAGCTGAGGAGGTAAGCGGATTAGGGAACTTGGAGACTTAAAAAAAGGGAGTTTAAGCCTTGCCCCGGGGGTGGTTGGGGACGTTCTGATTGGCGAAGGGAGCTGTATGTGAGGGGCGTATTCATCGAGCGGTGCTAAACTGGAAAGAAGGGTTGAGCACCGTGCGCGCGTGTGGGTCCTCATGCTGGATCCTTGTGGACTTCAGGTGGACCTCTCCAAGGACATCCAGCACTGGGAGGCCCTGAAGCCCGAGGAGAGATACTTCATATCGCACGTTCTGGCCTTCTTCGCAGCCAGTGACGGCATAGTCAATGAGAACTTGGTGAGTTTCCCCCCAAATTCTGCTTTTCCAGTATTTCAGGGAGAGCTAATTTTCGTTCCTCATCGTTGACCTTTTACCATACCGAAGGCACGTATGTTTGCAGGTGGGCTTCTTTTCTATGGCATTTCCCGTTTTATAATACTCTTTGCAATTCTTTCTTTATTACAGTACTTTTTCCCCTGACTGGAGAAGCTCAAAGGGTTAGTGGTAGTAAAAGGTTTACTCCCGTGCCTGCCACATTGCTCTCCTTTAAAATAGCGGTTATCTATGTTCTGATCTGTAAATTGAGCATATAACGTAAAATACCCAGCTTTACCGCAGAATAGTGAAGAATGATATAAAGAAATAAACCTTAAAATGGGACAAAAAAGGGAGTGTGATGCGACCAACATCCATTGACTGACTTGCTGCCGGTGGTCTTGCCTGAGGCTGAACCTGGCTGTGTTTTACCACTAGGTGGAGCGGTTTAGCCAAGAAGTTCAGATTACAGAAGCCCGCTGTTTCTATGGCTTCCAAATCGCCATGGAAAACATACATTCTGAAATGTACAGTCTCCTCATTGACACTTACATTAAAGATTCCAAAGAAAGGTGAGTGTTTGGGTGGTGTGCCCGCATATCTAGGACTCACTCATTGTTCCTTTATTTCGTTTTTGAATTCATATAGGGATAGAAAAATGACTCTCAAATGCTAAGTCAAAGAAATTCCCGGCACCCATGGTCATGTCTGCTGAGGAAGAGGCCGAAATTCACTTTATTAGCCAATCACTTAACAGTCATGACGTTCTTCCGCGTAATCTGTACCGTTGATCTAATGTTCTTTTGAAAAAACATCCTCGAGGCTTTCTCTGATGAACTAAAACCTAGGTCGACAGTTTTTCTCCTGTGGCAAATCTGTTGACCCACATGTGAGGCGGGGCGGACTGGAGGATGCAAGGTAGAAGGTCACCGCTTCTTGCAGAGCTGGTGAGAGGACAGGAAATGAGGCCAGAAGTATAAGCGAGGAATGAGTGATGCAGAGGCAGCCAGGAACCGTGAGACTGATTCAGACAGGGCAGTTTGACGGGAGTGGTGGTTTATATTAGGGGATAGTAGAGGAGAAATAAAGGTAGCTAAGGCCTGATTTACATTTTGAAGATGCACTGGAGAGGAGGGGGAAATTAGAAGTGGACTATTGGAGTGGTCTAGATACTAAGGTCAACTTCAGGAGCGGGGCCTGTGGAATACAAGTGGTGAGCTCAGGGAGATGATTGCATATCGCCTGGGGAAATGTGAGGAGGAAAAAGAAGTGGTGACCTGAAAGGCTAGCAGGGGTGAGGGAACCCTTTGAGGGCAAAAAGATTTGAACATGTTTGTAGACAGAAGTGGGAAAAGAAGGTAAAGGTGGGCATGATTGAGGTGAATTGCCAGAAAGGGTAGGATCAGGAAGGTCTGGTGGTTACGCTGCAAAAGCTAGGGAGAGGGACCAGCCTGGTGGAGTAATGGTTAAGCTTGCGTGCTCTGCTTCGGCGGCCCGGGGTTCATGGGTTTGGATCCTGGGCACAGACCTACACACCGCTCATCAAGCCATGCTGTGGCAGCATCCCACATACAAAGTAGAGGAAGATCGGCACAGATGTTAGCTCTGGGACAATCTTCCTCAAGCCAAAAAAAGCTGGGGGAGAGGCACACCCAGGTCTCCACTAGACGACATTGACATGGAAAGAGAAGGAAAGGGGCCTGGTGGTCTGATGACCTTCACTTTAGAACAGGTCACCTGGGAAGGAATATCTGGGAAGTCAGTAGGCTGCCAGGGTGTGAGCAGGGACAGGTTGGAGGCAGAGGAGGGTAATGAGGAAGACCCAGTTAAAGGCTGGGCCAGTGGATTGCCTTCCTGACCTGGGATCAAAGTGGCACAGAATTACAGTAGGAAGCAACCTGAGGTGTGTTAGGCTGTTGGCTTTAATTGTTTTATTATATGCATATGGCATTTGGGCCCAAATAATTGGCCCGATGATAGTCTTGGTGGGGGGGCTGTCTACTGAGGGAGATAACAGTAAGCACAGCTTAAGCAGTCCTGGCAGTTAAGGGTTTATGGTTCTTCAGATTGAAAGATAGGGCCTGTGAAACATGTCACAACTTGGACTTCAAATAATGAAGCCAATAAATGCTCTTGGTGTAATGCACTAAGAGTTTTAGTGTTAGTCATTCTTAGGGCTCAGTATGAACTAAAGAATACCTAAATTTGTATTGATGTAAACCAAATCAATGTTGAGATTTTAGCAAGAACAGTGGAGGAGGAACCAGTAAAGAGAAAACACTTCAGTTTGAGTCTCAATTTGGCCTCGATCCCAGTGCTCTTCTCTAGAAGCCTGTGGTGGGAGGTCTGTGCTGACATTGCTGATGCTCTGTGTGCCTGCTAGGGAATTTCTCTTCAATGCCATTGAGACGATGCCTTGTGTGAAGAAGAAAGCAGACTGGGCCTTGCGGTGGATTGGGGACAAAGAGGCTACCTATGGTAAGGACGCCTTTGGCCTTAGACCTGAGCTTCACTTTCTAAGTGATGTTAGTGGTTTGTTTGTCCTTCATTCCTCACTGTGTGTCTTGGCGTTGACTCTTAATAGGAGAACGGGTTGTAGCCTTTGCCGCAGTGGAAGGAATCTTTTTTTCTGGCTCTTTTGCATCCATATTCTGGCTCAAGAAACGAGGACTGATGCCCGGCCTCACATTTTCCAATGAACTTATTAGCAGAGATGAGGTGAGTCTAAATCAAATAACAAGCTGATCTGCACCCCACACAGCTATGACATTGTTCCCTCAAGGGACCCCAGGATGATCAGATGCGTCCTGTCCACGTTTAACATATGCATTCAACCATATACATATTTGACAGAGGATGAAATACTTTGAATTACTTTGCTTGTATTCTCAATATGTTATAATATAGTCATACATATGTACTGCCCTATAGGGATGTTTTATTATTTTTGCCTGGTATTCTATGTGATCCTACTGTACTTCAAAGTTAGTTCAAAAGCATCCCAATGAAATGAAAATCCACTCTGCTCCAGTGTGTGTCTTTGAATCCACTTGGATTAAACTGTGGAAAGGAAGGTGAAGGTACCCAGACATTTTAAGTTAAGCCACATCTGGATTACTTGGGGTTTAATGCACTAAAACTTGGCAGGCTCAATTCACTTGAAATTGCATTGCTGATTTCCGGAGCATTAAGATGTAAATCTAAAAACTAACTCGCCTAGTCGCTGAGTTTGGCCTTTCCTGCTGGGAGTAGTGGCAAAATTAGAGCTCTCTGCTGCAGAAAGAATGAATGCTCTGAACGGAAGTTCTGCCCCATCCTTTGCCACCACACAGAGCAGCAAGTAGCACACCTGGCCTGCCATCGTCATCTAGGTGGCAGCATTGAGAGCCTTGGGTGGGGCTGAGCCTACCTCAGGGTGGCAGCAGAACAGACAGTAGCTGAAGTCATCTTCCCTTTGACAGTTTAAGTGCCTTCAAGATGGCCAAGCAAGATGTGTGAGGAGCATGTGGGAAAGGCTAAAGCAGTTTCCTATCCCATAGGAGTGACAGGTCTCCCAGTTTTATAGTGATCTGAAACTTTTTCTTCTAGGGTTTACACTGCGACTTTGCCTGCCTGATGTTCAAACACTTGGTGCACAAACCTTCGGAGCAGAGAGTAAAAGAGATAATTATCAATGCTGTTAGGATAGAACAGGTGAGCGATGCGTCCGGGCCTTGTGCTTGCGAGAGGACACTTCTGCGCTTTTGTTTTATTGAGAAGCTGTGCTTGGTCCCTAGGAGTTCCTGACGGAGGCCCTGCCAGTGAAGCTCATTGGGATGAACTGCACTTTAATGAAGCAGTACATTGAATTCGTGGCAGACAGACTTATGCTGGAGCTGGGTTTTAACAAGGTACGGTATTGTTGATAGCCTTCTGGTTCTTTTTGAAACTGGAGTTCTGTATTGATGTTTTGCTGTGAACCTTTTCAGGTTTTCAGAGTAGAAAATCCATTTGACTTTATGGAGAATATTTCACTGGAAGGGAAGACTAACTTCTTTGAGAAGAGAGTAGGCGAGTATCAGAGGATGGGAGTGATGTCCAGTCCAACAGAGAATTCTTTTACCCTGGATGCTGACTTCTAAATGAACTGAAGATGTGCTCTCATTCTGCTGATTTTTTTTTTCCTTCTCATCCAAAGAAAAAAAAATCAGCTATTTCAAGTGTATCAACGAGCTACACCATGAATTATCCATAATGTTCATTAACGGCATCTTTAAAACTGTGTAGCTACCTCAAAATTAGTTCTGTTTATTAAGAAGGCTAGCCGTGTTACCTAGAGCAAAAGCATAGACAAGGCTTAGGTTAGGGAAGATCTCGTCCATCCCTGTTGGGCTTTTGCAAGCAGGCTAGCTGCACGTGGATTCACCGTGGCTCCGAACAGCTCTTGGCCTCTGTGGGGACTCGAGCAAGTCTGCTCCAGCGGGGTTATTAAGCTTTCACTTAGCGCCACAGGCCGTTGGAAGACATCAGCCTCACTGCTTCAAAGCAGATTTTTAAAGTTTGCTTACTGATTTGTATATAAAACTGGCACTTTACACATAAATAAACATAATTTGTACTGTTGAGGTAAAGGCCTGATTTAACCTAACTTTGTTGGTTTCTCACCAAACGCAGACCTATTGGCCGCTAATGAGAGCCGATTCAAAATTTACTCGGTGACAAAAATAAGTTAAACCTGTGTAAACTAAGCATGTTATTTGTTCTTTATTTTCTTTAATGAATTGAAGGGCTTTTTAATCAACTTTAAAGTCAGTCGTGTGCATACCTAGCTATTAGCCAGTTGGTGCCACATACACGACGACAAGTTGTGTTTTGTATTCTGTAGCCCAGGTCAAGTACTATGGGATAAGAGATAAAGGAAAAAGGAGCTTCTAATTTCAATCATTAGGAATTAAAGTGTGGCCTGGGCAGACTGCTGGCAACCTGGGGGTGTGAAGGACAATATCATTTTATTTCTCAAATTGTATTTTTCCTAACTTCCTCTTAGTATGAAAGATCCTTGAAATGTCTTCATAGCTGGGATCTAAGATAGTATTGTAAATTGATTTTCAAATCATCCTTGAACGAAATGACCCAGCTAAGATCTTGCTCCTATTAAGTGGTAAAAGTAGGACTGAAAATGGCTCTCCAACAAGTTGTATTCGTTCTGAGTTTGGTTTAATTTGTGTGTGAGTAGGTACTGTTGATATAATCCATTTATATTTACTACACGTCTTAAATTAGAAAATGCTTTTTTTTTCTATATGTCCTTTTAGATATATCTGGAGTTCATACTTTGAAATAATTACCCAGTATTATCTTGCAGTTCATAGTTGAGTAGATATCGTTCAGTGCAATTACTTGTAGCATTTGCCTAAATCTGAGCATCACCTGGTGCATTAGAAAACTAGTTTGTGTGAGCTATTAATACATGTTCCATTCAAATAGTAATTTCAGAAAGAAGTATAAACTAATAGATATACTTAATAGGACAGTTTGAATCAATATGCCTTTATGTTCCAATCTGCCAAAAAAAGGCCAAGGTGTTACTTGGGAGACAAGCGTCATACATCAATCCTTTGGCCACATTTGTTAACACATGTTGTGTGTTGGCTGACCACTAGCCTGTTTCATTGTCAGTTTTTTTATTGTATAAATGGTCAAATAGCCCATTTAAAAATTTCTGTAATATGTGATCATTTTCTATCTTTTAAATTATTGTTACCTAAAGTTAATCCAGATTATATAGTCCTTACACTTGTGCAACACAAAAAACACACCAACACTTGGCCTGGCGTGGTCAGGTACAGGTGGAAGTTGGGAGCAGATTTTCGGATTCCCTTCCCGTTAGCTGTGTGATGTAAGAATTAACTTCTGCCAAGTAGGAGTCAATTTCTTCATCTGTTTAAATGGAAACAGATTTTGTCTAAAGCGTTTCAAAATCTCTTAAAATTGAATACTGCACAAGTGTTAAATGATTAAAATAGAACTGCTCTTATGTCAGTTCCTTGATAAATCTTGCATTTCAATTCAGGAAGAAAAAAATCAGGAAGTATCTCATGCGTGGGGTTTTCCTCATGCCTGTTCTGGCACAAGGTATATAGGAAGAGGTGCACCTGAAAGGTGGGGCCCAAAAGCATCACCTGCCACACTGCACGTGGGCGGTGTGAGGCCAGGAGCCAGTGAGTCCGCCTTCCTAACCACCCTGGGGGAGCCGCTAATCTGGGCCTTGGTTTTCCCATCTGTAAAGCAGTGGGGGTGGGAACAGATGGGGCTGAAGCTTCCCGGTGGGGTTTTGCTTTGTTCTCCCATCAGATTGACCTGTGTGGACTTCCGCGTGGGCTCAGATCAGTCCCTCTCTATAAATGCCCTTCCTGACTCAGTCCCACCCACCTTAGTAAAACCTTTTAGAAATCACACCTGTCCGTTCCCAAATGCCAAATTGTGTGTCACCACTTTTGGTCTGCAGCTGTTCGTTTAACCAACAGCAGCTACCTTGTCAGGCACTGTTCTGGGCGTTGGAAGTGCAGCAGAGGAGGAAACTGGTGCATAGTGAATTTGGGTGTCGGGTGGGGATGTGGCTTTGGGGCCAGAACAGGGAAGGAGCAGCAGAGAATTCAAGCTGGGTGGGAGCATTAGGAGGCGTGGGGACGGTGACACTGTTTCTCTGGGGCAGAGGTAGGGACTGGGGGCGAGTCTTACTGATAGTGATGTTTTCTGGGGCAGAGGCGGGGATTGGCGGCCAGTCTTCCTGACAGTACTGCTCTTGCCTTCCTGCTTTGTTTGCATCAAAATTCTCACTGTGTTTCTCCTATGAAGGAGGATGCTCACTTAGAATACGCAGGTTTTATCCATCTCCCTATCTTAGCACGTGGCCTCGGGGATCAGGCCTTCAGTGAGTGGCTGATGAATGAGGAAATTAATTTGAGCTGAGTACTTTGGGGTGGGTAAGGTCTTGAGTAAAGGTGTTCTGTGTCCTGGAGGAACCCAGCACAGAGCTTTGCCTTTGCACCCCAAAGGCACTCCATGAATGTCATTTGATTCATAATGTCAGCTGGGTGGCACCATCAGGCAGCCATGACCTACTGGAACAGCCTCCCTGTGGGCAGCCCACAGTTGGGTTTCCTCTGTTCACTTATGCCAGCCTCACATGCTCTCCCTGGAACCCCCGCCCCACCCCGCCCCCCATGCCTCATTGGGAAGACCTGCGTCAGTTCGTGTGGTCAGACCACTGTCAGAATTACCAATGGATTTGATGGATAAAGACTCAATGGGCCCCATCCCAAACCTACTGAATCAGTCTTAGGGGGACACCAGGGAGCCTGCGATTGTAACAAGTTCACCTTGGGAGACTCGGGTATTTGAGAGCTGGATAGGATGAACTCCTTATATACAGTTCAGGCCAGTGGTTTTCAAGTCTGAGTGTCCATTACAATTGCCCGTGGGCTCTTAATACCACTCCTGGAAAGAGCCCTGTTCAGTTTTAACTGGCTGTGCTCTGATTTGCACTCCAGATGCACTGAGCCCCGCACTTAGGTAAGAGGCACGTTTACTGCATGTGGACACGGGGCCAAGCCTGGCTGCTGACAGCAGACCTGTGAGGGCCTCCCTCTGCCTGCTGGGCGCTGCTGTGGCCTGTGGTCCAGTCAGCACTGGCTCCTTACAAAGCCGGCACTAGATGGGTCATTTGTTGCCCTCCGGCCAGGGAGCTGACTGGTTTTTTTCATGTTACTGAGGATCTATGGCCCTGTCATTGTTATCTGGGGATCCTGACATAGCGAGATAGTCCCAGCCCCTCAGTGAGTGGCTGCAGCTTTGAGGCAACAGGATTGCATGGCTTGACCCATTCAAACCAGAGAAGACTTCCATAGGACCCCTGCCCCTTTCTGCAGAGGGGCTACCCTCCTGGTGTGCTCTGGGCACGGGAGAAAGAACGTAATTAGTGGTGTCTCCTTGTCCTTCCCTAGAGGGGCTTCCCCACATCGGGATGTTGATGAGAATGGCTGGATCCACTGCTGTATGTAAGGTCCGGTAATCACAGCACCTTAGCTTGGCCGGACTAAGGTACCCTAAAAACCATTCTGCTCTGACACCGGCCAGTGATAACCAACAGCAAAAGTCAAATGGGCGATGAATTCCCAAGAAGGGGAAACTCCCAGGCACTGGGAACGAAGACACCGGCCATGGGAGCCTGTGCTTGCAGCAGCCCTGGGGGGAGCGGGGTTCTTAGCCCGTTGGGTTTGGAGAGGGGGATTCGCCTGCACTAGGAGAGGAGCTGGAACCGAGACCTCCACATCGAGCCAGGACCCCCAGGGAAATGGGGGTCAAGAAGTAATCCTACCGGCCCAGGGGAGAGGATCACGGTGTTGGTCTTGCTGGACCCCAAATCAAAACCCCAGGCCTGCACCTCAGATTGGCACTCTGGGAACTCGCGGGAGGGGCGCAACCCCAGCCCAGCTGCACGTGCTTCCCACAGGTGGAGCTCACAGCCAGAAACTACAAAACGTGAGGTAACAAACTACACGATCGTAGGAATAGTGGGTTTAAAAATCCCAAGAACTTGACGTTGTAAGACCATAGATACTATTGTGATCAAAGGGGAAAATGAATCAAACCCAAAGAACAGTGCTCTGAAGAAGCACTAGGCAGACGGTGAAAAGGACCAGTTAGGATTGCTGGGAATGCAGCCCATGCTGGAATTAAAGCTCCAGTGAGATGAGACACAGCTGAGGAGTGAGTGACCAGAAAGGATATTATCTGAAGGAATTATCCAGAAGTAGATGGAAAATAGGAAAGGACAGGAGAGATGCAAAGGATGGAAGGGGAGGCACCTCCTTTCTAAAGGGAGCTTTAATGGACAGGATGGGTAGGCGATGTTGAGAAAGTGGTGATTTTCCAGAAGTGGCTCGTCCTCACGGTCAGGAAGTCCGAAGACCCCAGATGTTCGAGGCCACCCAGTCCTCTCGTGTCCAGGCAGGACCACCAGGCGAGGTCCAGGGGCCAGCATGGACTGGGCAGCTGTGATCTAATGGCCGTTCACAGTGTGGCCACGCTAACCTGGGGGCAGACAGGCAAGGCTTTGGGGCTGGATGATAGCAGGTGAAAAGACTTGTGGGAGCTGGTTCTAGACACGCTGACGTGGAGATGTCGGGCCCCTCTCGTCTGGGGCAGGCTGAGCCTCGCCGGGTGTGGCCCAATGTGAGAGTTTAAAGACCGGCTGGAGGTTACCAGTGACCAGAGAAGGCCTCGCTCTGCACCCCTCTGAATTTGGCAGAGATGGTGGGGGCAGCTGCTGTCCCTCCTGGCTTTGGCAGGAGAATGAATCTGCCTCAAGAGTGGGTAGGGCCTAGAAAGGCTCGCTCTTCTCCAAGAGGCCACTAACTGACCACTGTGCCCACTCTCAAAAGTCCCCTGACCACAGCCACTGGGGTTCCAGACTCCATGCAACAAGGACCAGGTTCCTGCCAGCCAGCCAGGCCTAGGACTTGAGCGTCTGGTTTGGGGATGGGAGTGGCCCTGTTTCCCCCCCTGACCTTGGAGTTCAGGGAACAGAGGGTTGGGCTGCTGCAGCCACCTTGCAGCCATGAAGGCAGGCCTGTCTTGAGAGTGGGGCCCACACATGGGAAAGGAAAGCTGATCTACAGAGAAATGGGGTCCTCATGACTGTTTGTTTTCTGGATCCAGCCATGCCTGAATCCCACACCCTAGACTTTTCACTTAAGTAAGCCAATAAATTCCCAATAGAATCAGGTTGGCGTTCTTGCCGCAGGCAACAAAGAGTTACAGGTGAACAGAACCCACAGCCCTGAATTCATCTGAGCCACAGTCACCATGGCAGTGACTTTACAGATGTGGCCAAGAGGCTCAGGGATGTCGGTGCCTTGCTGAGGACCCTACATAGAGAAACCGGGGCCGACCAGGAGTAGGACACGGGTGTACTGGCCCCATGGCCACACTCCTGTCCCTTTACTACACACCTCCCTTCATGAGGGGATGGGTACCCCAGCCTTCCTTCATGCTGGTCCTGCGGAAACTGCTTCTGGATCTGCTGCTGCCTCGCTCCCCTCGTCCTGCTTTCCCTGTGCCTGGCATGGTGGGGAGGCTGTGCTCTGCTTTGTCCCCGCCACCATGACCATGTGGCCTGTCTGGGCAGGAGCCTCTCTGTTGCCTGTAAGTCAGAGAACATCCTCACTGGCCCAGGGGTTGACCTGGGACCTGCTGCCCACTTGCTTCTGCCTCGAGCTCCCAAATAAGGTGGCAGGCTGTGACGGGTGGTGCACCACACTGGAAGGCTGGGGAGAGAGCCAGACACTCACAACTGATTGGAGTCCCAGGCTTAGAAACAGGAGAGTGGGGAGCAGTAACTGACCTGGGGGGTGGGAAACAGGAAGGTTCCAGCTGTTTCTAGAAAGCACTTGGAGCAGCAGGTGCCTGGGTGAGGTCTTGCACGGTGCCTCTCTGAGCCTCCCCTCCTCTTGGTGCGGCAGCCTCTCCTGCGGCCCCCAGCCAGGCCCTGCCAGGACTGAGCCAAGAAGGGTGTGCGTGGTGTGAACAGGCGCATGGGGCCAGTCAGCCTCCTCGGCTGATGCAGGCGCTGAACCGTGTTTCCACCGCACAGGGGGCCCCTTTGTTTCCGTCGGTGCAGGGACAGCGGCAAAAAGCCTGGCTTTAGAAATGGTCATCGTTGTGGCCGGCCAGGTGGCGCAGCGGTGGTTAAGTTCGCACGTTCCGCTTTGGTGGGCAAGAGTTCGCTGATTCAGATCCCCAGCGCGGACACGGCACCGCTTGTCAAGCCATGCTGTGGCAGGCGTCCCACATACAAAGTAGAGGAAGATGGGCACGGATGTTAGCTCAGGGCCAATCTTCCTCAGCAAAAAGAGAAGGATTGGCAGCAGATGTTAGCTTAGGGCTAATCTTCCTCAAAAAAAAAAAAAAAGAAATGGTCATCGTAGAATTCGGTGACTAGTGCCTGGCATAGTTTCTAACAGCTTTATTGAGAGATAACTTACAGACTGTCCACTTCAGCCATTTAAAGTGCAGGATTCAGTGGGTTTGAGTGTATTCAGAGTCACGTAACCATCACCCACAGTCAGCTTTAGAACGTGGTCACTCTGTACCCAGCAGTCCCTCCACGTCCCGGTCGCCCCCGCCCCCGGCAGCCTCTGGTCAGTGGTTCTGTCTGTAGATTCGATTTTGCACCTTCCTGAGCTGCTCACTGAGGAAAAGCTATTAATGGAAGAGGCACTGGATTTTATTTCCAAGAGATCGTTTAGCACGTCAGAGGCAGCGGAGGGCGATGGTTCTGCCATGAACAGAGATTTGATTTACATTTCAGAAAGCTCTTTCTTCCCTTGGCATATCAGAAAAATATTTTACATTAAAAAAAGATGGGTGACATTGCCTGGAAAGGGACCTTGTCGACTGAATCAGGGAGCCTGTGAGCCGGCTGGCAGACCTTCAGTCCCTCACCCTGGGTCGCCCAACATGAGCTGAGCCCTCCTCCCTCTGTGCCCAGCCCTGTGCTGGGGGGAAGGGCGTGGCAAAGGCCAGGGGTCAGGAAACTAGGCTGTGGGGCCAAATCTGCAGACTCAAGCTAAGAATGCTTAAAAATATATCAAAAGAACGATATTTCATGACCCATGAAGATTACGTGAAATCCACATTCCGCGCCCATCAATGGCTTCCTCGGCCCACAGCCTCGCTCAGGTGTTTGCATACTGTCTGTGGCTGCTTTCACGCTACACGGCAGAGTCGAATCGTTGCGACAGAGGCTGTATTTTATGTAGAGCTAAAATATTTTCTATCTAAAATATTTTCTAGCTTTTGGTGACCTCTGTGTGAGGCATGACCTTGCTCTGGAGGGGCCCACAAGTCGAGTCAGGAAACCGGAAAGTGGTAGACGGTCAGTAAGGGTGGGCTGGAGCCAGCAAGTACCTGATCTCTGGTCAGGAGCCGACTGCTAAATTGTCAGGAATTTTCTGAGTACATTAGTTTGCTGGAGTTGCCATAACAAAGTGCTGCAGATTGGGCGACTTACACAACGGACAGTTATTTCCTCACAGTTCTGGAGGCCAGAAGTCCAAGATCAAGGTGTGGGCAGGGCTGGTTTCTCCTGAGGCCTCTCCTGGGCTTGCAAATGGCCGCCTTCTCCCTGTGTCCTCACATGCTCTCCCCTGTGTCTACATGTGCATCCTAATTTCCTCTTCTTTTTGCCTTCTTCTTCTCCCCAAAGCCCCCTGGTCCGTAGTTGTATGTTCTAGTTGTGAGCGCCTCTGGTTGTGGCATGTGGGACGCCCCCTCAGCACGGCCTGATGAGTGATGCCATGTCCGCACCTGGGATCCGAACCTGCAAAACCCTAGGCCACCGAAGCAGAGCGCACAAACTTAACCCCTTGGCCCCAGGGCCGGGCCCTACTCTCCTCTTCTTATAAGGCCACAGTCAGATTGGGTTAGGCCCACCCATATGACCTCATTTACCCTTAATCACCTCTTTAAAGATCCTGTCTCCAAATATAGTCACATTCTTAGGTATTGGGTTGGGACTTAAGCATATGGATTTTGGGGGGGGGTCTCAGTTCAACCCGTAGCACTGAGCTAGTTATTAGATACAGCCATTATTAAAATTAAATTACATAAACTTGCAATTAGATAAATTATGTTAAAGAGCAACATAATAAATATTCAAAAAGTCTATCTTACCACGTTACTAATATCCACGTTCCTGAGGCCATTTATGGCTGTCGTCTCTGTGCAGTGGAAACAGCTGGATGACGGTGTGTTACTGAGCATCTCTCTCCAGTTCCGTGATTAGTAACGTCAGTTCAGTAGCTCAGAATCAGCTTTGGTGGGAGTCTAGGCACCATGGAAATTGCTAATGCTCAATGCAGGGTCCCCTCCGGTGGAGCTGGGCGTCCGACATTTACCAGCACACCACGGATGCAGGGCCCTGAGTGCCGAGACAGAAGTCAGCCTGGGCGCCATGGGCACCAGGAGAAGGCCAGGCCTCGGGGAGTCGGAAAGGCTTCACAGACTGGGGGATGCCAAGTGAACCCGGAGCGTAAGCGGGGTTGTCCAGGCATGGGGGAAGAAGGGTGACATGGGTTTGCAAAGCCCTGAGGTAGGAGAGGGCACCCTGCACCTGGGGATGTGGGTGATGGCAGGGGTGGTGCCTGAGCCACCTGCTGGGAGAAGAAGTGGGGAGCTGCGAAGGGAGGTCGGGTAGGACCTGGAGCGCCCAGCTAAGGAGGTTCCACTTGATCTGGCCGTAATGGGGAGCCACAGAGGGTCTTGGAGCCAGAGAGGGAGGGGCCGGGGCGGGGAGGGGAGCCCTGGCTGTCAGTGGGTTTGTGGTTATGCCTGTGTGTGAGTGTGTGTGCCAGGCGCTGTGACTTGCTTCTCTGTGTCGCCTGCTGGTGAAGGTTCTCCGTGCATGCTCGGGGAATGGTTGAATCATCCCGTTCAAGCTGAAATCTTTGACGGGAGACTTACCCCCTTCTCCAGTCAGCGTTGGAAGTGGAAATAGTGTGAATGTGGAGCCGAGGGGGCATGGTGAAATAAGTTATGGGGTATCTATACCCAGGATGCTAACCAGTCATTACAGATGGTAAATACGAAGGGTCAACAGCAGCACGGACTGCTGCTTACAGAATCATGATGAACGAAAGTAGTACAACATAGCATTATACGTGCAGTGTGGCTGCGAAGGTGTAACAGCGCGTGTGTGTGGGTGAGACGGGCAGCATCCCCAGTGAGAAGTGCAGGCGATTGTCTCACTGGCAGGAGGGAGAGCAGTTTTTCTTTCTGTTCTGTTTTTCTGTTCTAATTTCCCTGTAATAAACAGCAGGTGCTGCGACTCTGGGCAGGACCCCTGCGGGCAGACGGCCGTCCCCGGCCGGCTGGGGGAGCTGGAGGCAGAGGGACCGGGCAGGGTCTGGGGGCCGCTGGCCACAGGAGCCTGGGCTCGGCTGCAGGGCGGCGGCCTGGCCCTCCCGTGCACCCACCCCCTGCAGCTGCCTCGGGATCTTGCTGGGAACCGGGGACCAGTCACTTCTGTCCAAGAGGGTGGCCGGGAGGCCAGTGCTGCCGCCCCTCTCAGTTCCGAGAGCTGACGCCAGCCGCGTCCCCCCAACTGGGAGCCTGCCGTGCCCCGGGCTCGGGGCTTAAGTCTGCAGGTGGCAGAGCCGGCACTTTGTCTGGCGGTGTTGGGCCATCTGTCCCTCCCACCCCCATGGGTCCCCCTCGGAGCTTCAGAGAGTTGTGCCACCCGGCCACGCCCAGTAACACGCTGTGCTGGGATGTGTCCCTGTGTTCACGTGGGAGACTCCCCTGGGGAGGCTGCAGACCCCTGTGGCGGGACCCCTCCCCCCCTCCTTTCGCATACCAGGTGGCTGCCAGCAGAGGCCTCGGCACACGGTGGGTAGAGGGTAAATACTGTGACTGACAGAACGGAGGGAGCCTGGCGTCTGACGCCGGGTCTTGGAGTCAAGGGTGCAGGCAGTTAAAGGTCATACATTCCCAGGTCACACGCAGGAGGGGGTGGGGGGCAGGGAAGGACCCCCACCTGTTTTTGTTGGGAAGGACAGAGCAGGGGTGGGGGTGATCGGGGCCGGAAACAGTAGTACCCTTGAGGCAGGCGTACCAGCTGGGAGGAGCAGGGGCATGGGGCTGGGGGGCCAGGACTCACTGTGTGTATGAGAGCCCTACTGTGCATCCATCCGCTCAGGTGCTGGAGCCGGGGAAGCACAGGGCCGATGAAGCCAGGGCCTGTGGAGACTGCGCACTGACAGGGAGACGGCAAACCAACTAACCAGTGTGCGGTAAGTCAGGGTGACAGTGCAATGAAGAAAATGATGCAGGAGGAGGGCGGGTGATGGCGTGGGCTCTTTCACGAGGTGGCCAAGGAAGGGGTCTCTGAGGAGAGGAGGGAACTGGAGGAGGAGGAAGTGGGGGACAGACGCGTAGTTAGCAGAGGAAATTGTGTTTCAGGCAGCAGCAGGGCCAGTGCAAAGGCCCTGAGGCTGGAATGTTTTTGTCCTTTGTGTGGTCAGAGCACAGTGAGGGGTGGGGGCAAGAGTTGGGTCACAATGTGTATGTGTGTGTGTAGGGTCTTGTGGGGGCTTGTAGGCTCAAGTAAAGAGTTTGGCTTTTGCTCGGAGTGGGATGATAAATATGGGGGTGTTGGATGGGCCTCCCATTTGAAAAGCAGCACTTTTGTTTCTGTCTGTCAGGTGTCAGTCGGGATGCGGTGGAAGCAGTCTTGCTCAGAGGCTGTTGCGACTCACCGTGCAGGTAAGAGGTGGTGGCGACTGGCCGGGGTGGGAAGGGGCTGAGGGGGAGGCGGCGGGCAGGGTGGCCTTATGCCCGATTGGAAAGGCAGCTGGCCGGACTAGCAGGTGGTTTCATGCGCATGAGAGGGGAGTCAGGAGGCTCCGGGGGCTGGCTGCGCACCCGGCAGGAGCGCTGTGGGGATGGAGACGCGGCCGGAGCCGCAGAGGCCAGTCCTGGTCCGCAGGCTCAAGCTGGACGGGCGGTGCGCACGTGGGGCCGGAGCTCAGGGCAGGGGCTGGGCCGGGGCGGCGGTGTGGAGTCTGATCCACACGGGGCGTTTGGAGTCTGGGGCGGGTGAGCCCACGGGGTGAGTCCAGACAGGAGGGGAGGGCGGGGTGGGGTCAGGATTCGGTGTGGCAGCCAGCACTGCGGGAATGCCAGGCGGGGGTGGGGGTGGGGGGTGGCCCCTCAAGGTTTCCTGAGCCTAGCTCTAGGCTTCTTTATCCCTCCTGGGTCGCGTCCTTGGAAAGCGACATCCTTTCCATTGAGTCAGCCCACCTCTCTGCTGCACCGCCCACCCAGCCCTCTTGAAAGAGGTCTCTGCAGTTACTGCCACCTTCATGTCCCTCATGCCTCAGTTCCTGCTGTCTGGCTTCCTCCTCCGGGACCTTTGCTTTCCTTTTCCCCAAAATTTATATAGTGCTCACCATGCACTATTCTAAGCACTTTTCATATACTGACTCATTCACTGCTCACAATATCCCTTTACAGGTGAAGGACCAGAGGCACAGAGAGGTTAAGTGATTTTCCCAAGGTCACAAAGCCAGTAAGGGGAGGAACTGGGGCAGCCTGGTTCCTGAGTTGGGGTCAACCTGGTTCCCGAGTCGCTCTGAACCTGGATGTCGGTTGTGCCGCCCCCCTGTGGCCAGTGGCCCGCTTCGGTTCTCACTGCGTCCGCTTGGCTCCCTGAGCCCGGCGGGCCCCGCTCGGTCTCCTTGGCCGTCCCCCCGCACCTCCTCCTCTCTGCTCCCGCACCGTTTTTCCTGGAGCCTCTTCAAGACTGGCTGTGGAATCGCATCCCTCTCCGCAATGCAGGTGTTGAGTTCCAGACCTCACGTTCAGCTGGACACCTCCCCCTGGCTGTTCCCCGGCACTGCCCCAACTGCACGCCAGCCAGGCTCCTGGTGCGCTGTCCTCGGTCCGGGCGCCGGTCAGACGTCCAGGCTGGGCCTCTGTTATTCCGCGCGCGGCCAGGCGGGGGAGTCCCGCCCTCCTGTCTATGCACCGCACCTTCCGCGCGTCCTGCAGCCGTCCGTCCCCTACCGCGCGCGCTCCCAGCCCACCCTTGCCCCGTCCCGGCGCGGGGCACGGCAGTCTCCCTCGGATTATGGCCGCGCTCGTGGTCAGGCCGCGCGTCCCCGCCTTGCCCTCCTCCACTGTTCTATCCACAGAGCATCCGGGATGATCCTGTAGAAAGCACATCGGGTGCTGCCCCTGTGTTGCCACTGCTCGTCCTGCAGGAGCCCCAGGGCCTCCCGGCTTCCCCGCGCCCGCGCTGCCTGCCCCTCCCTGGGCTCCAGGGCTCGCACGCGCTGCCTCTGCTCCCCACCTTGCCTGCCCCTCACCCCCTGTCCAGCTCTGCTCTGTCGCGTCTCAGCCTCGAGGTCACTTTCCCCCGGAGCCTCCCCAGACCCCGCGAAGCTGGATCAGGGGTCCCCTCTTCTGAGCGTTTATCAAGCAGAATCGTACCTGTCACTTTTCTGACCCCTCCCCTGGGTTGTAAGTCTCCTCAGGGCGGGGACAGGGTCTACTGCTCCCTGGGTATCTTCAGCCAGTATCTGGCAAGGGGCAGGCACTCTGGATTCTCTCAGTAAACGTTTGTTAAATGAATGAATGAGTGAATGAATGAATGAATGGTTGACCTGGGGGTAGTGGGTCTCTGACACAGTAGCAAGAGGGTCTTGCTGGTGGGGATTAAGAGATGATGGTTGTGGAGCCCAGGCCCCTGAGGGGCTGGTCGGTAAATAGGGCTCACTGCCTCTGCCCACTTTCTTCCCTCTGCTCTCTCCTGACGTCCTGGCTAACTGGTGGATGGCTGTAGCTGCTGAGTTGACTGTTAGGTCCGTCCCGCCGCCCTGCTCATGCACAGGCCCTTCTGGAGACTGTCCTGTAGCCAGGAGCGTCAGGCCTTTGGGGCCTGGAACCCGAGCCGAAGTCGGAGTCCTCAGGGCATGCCGGCTCTTCCTTGCACAAGTGTCCCCAAGCTCTGGGCCAGGCTGTGCTCCCTGCCCAGGACTGAGAGAGGACACAGACGGCAGCCGGTGCCCGAGGCGTCTCCTTGGGTTCCTGCAAGGTCAGAGAAGTCTCACATCTACTGGCCAGTGCACAGTTTATTTCTTTTTCAGTTTTCTTTGGAACCTGTGCTTGTCCAGATGTTCACATGACGTGGTGGGAAATGAGTTTTATGAAGCTGCTGGCAGAGTACCATTTGGCATCCCTGTGGTTCTAGAGATTTCTGGGGCCCTGGGGCTGGGCTCCAGCTGCAGTCAGCTGCCTGCCTTCTCCCAGCGTTTAGCTTTTGAGCCCGGCAGCATCCTCGACCCTAAACGTGGGAGTGACCTCATGACTCCGGCCCTTCAGTGACCACCAACAAACTGTTCCTGCCTGTGGGTGCAATGCCTGTTGTTAATAGCCAAGCTCTTGAGAAATTGTAGGGCATCTACTTCCTTTTGAATGGAAGACTTCTAGAAATATTTATATCTTTGCTTCTATAGATCCAGGAAGTCATCTTAGCCCAGAGGAGGTCAGCAGGTGGAGTGGGATCGCCTAGGAGACAGCTGCAGTGACATCATGCACTGCGCACGCAGGTGTACTCACGGTACGCTGAGCACCGAGGGATCTGAGCTCTGTCCCAAACCCTCACTGAGTTCTAGCTAAAAGTGACATGGTCATTTGTGCATTTCAGAGAGGTCAGAGCGTGGTGGATTACGGCTGTGTGCTTTCAGTCTTTCGTTTTGCAGAGACCCGGGCTACACCCTCACAGCCAGTGCCACGAAGCTGCAATCACTCTTACTATGTGCAGTGCATTCCAGTGTTTTCTATTCTAATCCTGTTTCATTTGTTTTTCTAAAAATGCTGTTTGCAACCCTCTCCATTGATTTCCTGTCTCCTGAATGTTTTTAATGGCAGTTTGAACAGCGCTGGATTGGAGAGAGGGAGACAGGAGGCAGCCTGGGCGGAGGGTGCTGTCACTGTCCAGCCAGAAGCAGCAGGGGCATGGGGCGCCGGGCCCCCGGGGCAGACAGCATGAAGGTGCCATTATGGTGGGCGTCGGCCCCCGGGGCTGTGCTCGGTGCCTCCAATCTGACATGGGGGAGCTCCCGTAGCAACAAGAGGGGGCCTGTGATTGTGTCGTGTTGGGGAGTCAGAAGCTGTGGTTTCATAACTCAGACACGCTGCATGGTGTCTGAAAGTCGTTTCATTAAATATCGCGTGGAATCAAAATAGAAATTACATCTTTGGGACAAAGCCATTCAGCCAGGAGCCAGGCATTCTGAATTGGAACCAGAATAGTCTCATGGAAGCTGGAACTGTGGATCCAAGGCAGCCCTGTCTATGCGGCCAGCCTCTCCCCTGGCTCACATCTGAATTCCCAGCAGTGCAGGTGGTCCGGGAGCCCAGTCCACTTGCAGGAATCAGAGGCAGCTGAGGGGGGAACGGTGACAAGAGCCCCGCTTTGTTACACTTCAAGGTACCTGCACCAAACCGAATAGTTACATATATTGTTGCTGACCCTCATCCACCTTCTGGGAGGGATGTCTAGGTGAGGACGCTGAGGCTGAGAGGTCACCATATTGGCCTGAGATCACACAGCTGGTGAGAGGCAGAGATGGGATTTGAGGGGCCGGCCCCGTGGCCAAGTGGCTAAGTTCGCGCACTCCGCTTTGGCGGCCCAGGGTTTCGCTGGTTCGAATCCTGGGCACGGACATGGCACCGCTCATGAAGCCATGCTGAAGTGGCGTCCCACGTGCCACAACTAGAATGACCCAGAACTAAAAATACACAACTGTGTACCGGGGGGGCTTTGGGGAGAAAAAGGAAAAATAAAAATGTTTAAAAATAAATAAATAAATGGGGTTTGAATTCCAGGCCGCTTCCACACCCGTCTTCCTTTCTGCCTCTGAGCTCCCTCTCCTCCATTGCTCCTGGGTTTTGCAACTAGATGGCCGAAGTCAAGAGGCATGTACCAGTTAAATCCCACTGTCTAGGGGAGGGGATGGACCTCTGGGCATGTTTAAAGCTCCCAGGCAATCCTAATGTGCAGCGGGGGCTGGGAACCACTGCTCTACAAGGTTGGGAAGGGATGCGAGTGGGCTTTGAGTCTGCCATCTGCCCCAGCCTCCGCGGGGTGGTCCGGCCGTTCAGCCAGTGCCTGAGCAGTACCTCTTCTGCAGCCTGGTAACCCAGACCCTGCAGCCCTGTGAGTTCTTACCCCCAACTCCTGCCCCCAGCCCTGAGCTCATCCCCCAACCCCTGCTCCCAGGTGTGTACTCATCCCCCCAACCCCTGCCCCTGGGGGTATGCTCACCCCCCCATCCCTGCCCCCAGGTGTGTACCCTTGCTCCCAGGGTGCTCACCCCCCCCCCGCCCCTAGTTGTGTTCTTAACACCCCCCTGCTCCCAGCTGTGATCACATCCCGCCCCCCCCAACCCCCAGGTGTGTGCCCATGGCTCCACCCCGTCCCCAGGTGCGTGAGAGAGTTCTAGTTGCTTCACAGCCTCGTGTGGCCAGTCTTTTTAATTTCAGCCATCCCAGTGGGTGTCAGGTGCTCCCTCTGTGGCTTTAATTTGCATTTTGCTAATGACTGATGACACAGCATCTTTTTATGTGCTTATTTTCCAGACATGGATCTTCTTTGGTTAATTGTCTATTCGAATCCGTCGTCTTATTAGGTTGTAAGGGTTCTTTGTATAGTCTGGATACAAGTGCTGTGTTAGATACATGGTTTGTAAATATTTGCTCCAGTCTGGGCCTTCCCTTTTCGTTTTCTTCACAGTGTCTTGAAAATCAGAGATTTTTAATTTTGATGAAGTCCAATTTACTGGGTTTTTTTCTTTTATAGTTTGTGTGTCTCCTGTTTATAGTTTTCTTTTATAGTTTTTGTGCGTCCTGTTTAAAAAATCTTTCCCAACTTTAAGATCATGAGGATTTTCTCCTATGTTTTCTTCTAGAAGCTTTGTAGTTTTAGCTCCTGCGTTTAGGCTTCTGATCCACTTTCTGGTTCACTTTTGTGTGTGGTGTAAGGTAAGCGTTGTGGTTTATCTTTGCAGATGGCTATCTTTGAGGTGGTTTCGAAAGAAGGAGGATGTGCCAGCTTCTCTGCTGTGTTCAAGCTACAAGGCCCCGTTGCCCTGGGGTTTCTTTAATAGGCAAGTTTACATTCTCCAGTGGGGTGGAGTCTTGTGAAAATGGGAAGATAAATTACCAAGAAATAAATAAGCTACATATTTTGCATATCTGAGTGTCATGTGTTAAGTTGCAGCCTGGCTGCGTGAGACTCTGCGCTTGGTTTCTTCTCTCTGCGTGCTTGTTCTGCAGACGAAGGAAGGAACTCAGTTCCTCCATCCCTCTGGCCGCTCGCAGAGGAGGCAGCCCGGATGGCTCAGAGCAGTGGAGCGCAGGCTGGGAGCAGAGGGAGCTGGGTGTGTCCCCATTCAGGCCCTCAGTGCTAGGCCACCCTTTCTTCTAGAAGCGCTGGTGGACGCAATAGCTGATCTCCCACCCCACACTATGGCCGGGTTCTCGGGTTTTCCTCCACCTTTTCTAATTCCTTCCCCTCTTCTATTTCAGGGAAAGTGTTTCCTTTCCGCCTCAGTACTTCTGATCCTCGTTTGGCTGGCCGCAGCCGCTGAGCCATGAACCACTGGGCCTAGCCTGAGTGATGCCAGCCCCCCTCTTTCCAGTCTTCTCCAGCACATGGGTTTCCTCCAGGACACAGCAGAGTTCTCCCAGAGCCGGAATCCCCCAACTGAGGAAGTGACACTGAGCCAGGGTTACATGACTCCCATGGTACCTCCAGGGAGGTGTAATTATGTTGTGAGTTTCTCCCAACAACATTGGCTCTGCTTTAAGTAGAAGAAGCCCAGAGAGGTTGTTCAACTTGTCCAAAGTCACACAGGCAGTCTTCCAAACCAGGTCGTCTGACTCCAAGCCCCCACCCCACGCTGCTCTCCGTGGACTTGGTTCCTCTGGCCGGGGTCTGCTTGGGTCTATGGGAAGGTACCCCAAGGAGCCGGTCTACACTTTGGAAATATAAGCCAGTTTGTAATTGAAGAGGGATATGCACAATCTTCTTAGAGGGAGAACAGCTCCCAAGCCTATAAGATCTAAAGGGAGCTGAATAAATGCTGTGAGCAAAGAGAGAGGCAGGGTCCTTGGTGGGGGTCCCCGCCATGGTTCCTCTGGGATTAGGCCCCTCTGAGCCATGTGGAGAGCTGGGGACAGCCCCCAGGGCAGTGTGCCTCCTAGAGGAGTGCTCACGGAGAGGTGCAAGGAAGAGAGAATGGAGGTGCAAGAGGAGGCCCTGTGTTGGATTCTGGAATGCAATGATAAACAGTGGGGAGGGGCTGGTCCTGAGCTCAGCCCTTTGACTGTACTGGGATTTCCCCCAAAGCCCCAGGGCGAGGGGCTGCAATAGAAGGACAAAGAGTATGGACAGTGGACTTGGAGGAGGGGGAGGCTGAGCTTCAGCATCCTGGAGGGCCAGGACCGCCCACACCAGGAGCAGGAGAGGAGAGCCACAGAGAGGCCAGGTGAGAGCACTGTGCCTGATGCCTCAGGACCCCCAGGCCCTGTGACAGAGAAGGGTCTGGGGTGGCAGGTGAAGGTAAGACTGCATCTCTGGGAGAAAGTAGTCCCATCCTTGTCACAGCTCAGTTGTTCATTGTCAGTGAAAAACCTGGCTTCTAGTTTATACATCAGCCATGCGAGCTTGGCTAATGTGAGTTTTCCCAGCAAGCTAATCTGTGCTCTGGTTCCTGCACAGCAGTGAGGTTTCTGGGTGGGGTCAGCTGAGGGGTAAACGCTGCCTCGGGAGTCTCTTGGAGGACAACCAGCCAGTTTCAGACACCAGCCACATAGCTGGTCATGTTTAGTTCAAGCACAAAGATTGTGAAGCCCCATGATGAAAAGGCAGATGAATTCCAGTCGACCCAGGCTTTTCGCCAGCCTTTGCAGCCACGGCTGGGACTGGGGTTGTGATGCGAGCTCGGAGAGACCCACCTTATCCAGGCCGTCCCTCCTGTGTGTGGGGGAAGTGCTGCTAGGGGCCTGCTCATTCCTCCTTCCTACCGGCCACATTTTCAGCACAGCCATGCTGTGTGCGGGACTTGCCCAGAGCCCTGCAAGGGACAGAGAGATGGATCCCATCCAGTTCTTGACCTTGAGGCCCTGGGGGCGGTTTGTCTAGAGGGGCTGAGGGGGCAGGAGAACCGGCCCTGTTGGGGGTGGGGACAGTGGTGAGGGAGCGTTGGCCCTGCCCTGGACTCACCTGGCTGCACCTGCTGCTTCTGGCTTTTCTCACTCCGAGGGCGGTCCCCGCAGGCTGGATTTCCATAAATTCCATAAATGTGATAATCAGTCTGTTCTGAAAAGCAGTTCTGGCTTACATTGTTTTTGGAAGTTTTGACCGAATGCACACAAAGAGCTAGATTAAATTAAAACAAAATTGCAATCGCTGAGTTAATGACTGTGACAATACAGATAATTCACAACCAAATTAATGCAATATTAGGTCTCATCATTATACTAATAATCTTCGCACAGCAAAATAGAAACAACAGTTGTTTGGGGAGGAATGATTCATTTCATGGGGAATCAGAGTTTGGGGAAAGTCTCAGAATTTGCTGCTGTGATCTGAGAAGGCAGAGGAGCTAAGATTTCTGAAGTGCCTACTGTGTGGGAGGATGCAGGGGGCGACAAAGAGACAGTCCCTCCTCCCAGGGCATGCCAGTTCACCTGGTGGGGACAGCCTTCAGTGACTAAGGTGAAGTGGCCTTGAGAGGAAGAGTGCCATAGGGAAGGCTTCCTGGAGGCGGGGGCACTGAGCTGAGCCTGGAGAGATGAGTAGGATTCATGGGGTCTCGTCTGCCCTGCTCGCCTTGCTTTTCTCTGCAGCCAGCTACAGTCTGGCTCTTGTCCCCTTTCCACTTCTGAAATGCTCTTATCAAGTGACCTTCCTGTTGCCAGATCCGCTGGTGGGTCCTCGGTCCTCATCCTCCCTGACTCCTGGCAGCCCGTACTCCTGGAAGCTTCCATGGCCTCTGGGGCTCCCATGGGCTTCACCAGCTCCCCTTCTCGTCTCCTCTGCTGGACCTCGCCCCCCACCCCCGCAACTTGTGAACCTGTGGGCTCCAGGGCCCAGCCCTCCCCTCCTCTCTCCCGACTCGCTGACTCCCACTGATGACCCGCACACTCAGTCCAGGCCTGGCCCTCCCAGCAGCCACACCCAGGTGTCTCACTGCCTACATGCTGCCTCCCTGGATGTCTAATATTTTTTAAAACCAGATTTCACAATACAGAAAAATGCACACATCGTAAGAGCAGAGCTGGATGCTTCATAAAGTGAATGCACTTGGGGCATCGGCCCCTAGATCAGGAAAGAGAAGGCTGCAGCATAAGTACAGCACGAGGATGCCCCTCCTGGCCCCTCTGTGCCTCACTGCTCGGTGTGGCCATGACCCGACTGTCACCTGGGAGGGTCTTGCCGGGTCTGGTACCACATGTAAGTGGAATCATAGGACATCTGCTCCAGCGTCTGGCTTCTTTGGCTCCACGCCATGCTGGTGGGACTCGTCTGCGTTGCCGTGTAGCTGCAGTCCATCCTTTCCGTTGCTCTGGGGGTATTCCGTTGTACGAATATACCTCGGTTTATTCCTTCCACTCCTGATGGGCATTTGTGTGGTTTCCATTTTTAGGATAATGAGTAATCCTGGTGGAGGGGCTAAGGGCTCAGTTTTACTTCTTATCTGCAAACGTCCTGTCCTGCAGGGCTGAGCTTGACGTGGCGGGGGAGGGTGAAGGTGGCACCTGTGTTTGAACGGGGACCTGCCAGGCCTGGGCCACAATAGAGTGCCTACTGTTGGGCTCTCAGGCACCAGAGCTGGCCTTCATATTTTAAATAAAAGAGTGCATGAATTAATGAAGGGATAAATAAATAAATGAATGAATGAAAGGAGTGGTAAGTGAATGAATGAATGCATTCTGAGAAGAATGCCATTGCATGCCGCTTTGTGTCCAATACCGTGCTGGTCATTTTCATAAACGCTACCGTATCTAATCCTTGTCACAGTCCTTTGAGATGGGATTGATTACCTTGATTTTATGGATGAAAAAACCCTCAAGGCTCAGGGATCCAGGTCATTTAACTTCTCTGGGCTCAGTTTCCCCATCTGTAAATTGGCAACAGTAGGTCTCCGCCTGTTGCTGAGAAAATGAGTGAGAGACTGAGTCATCTTCATGGTTCGAGGTCACATGGCTTGTAAGTGGCAGAGCCAGGATTTGAACCCAGGAACCTTGGGTCATCCCACTGCACCATTTCCCCCACTCCACACCGCCTGCCTTTGGGGGCTTTGGGAGACTGAAGGGGTCGTGGCTGAATCTTTCCAACCCCAGCACATCTTCGTCTCTCTGAGCAGCAGGGCGTGAAGGGCTGGTCCCCGAGTTGCCTCTGTCCTCTCCTGCCTGGAGTCGGGGCAGTGATGACACAGATGGGTTTGGACGCAGCCCTGGGATCTGGCGCCCTCCCTCGCTAACCTTCCTTGTCCAGAGGAGGAGATTAGTGTACAATTGCATGGTCTCTGCTCACTAATTTCATTTTCTGTGTCTGGAGTAATAGGGCCTCTTGAACTCATTATGCGAATTTAAATTCAAATAATAACCAGCTTAGCGAGTGCCTCTGGAGCTCAGGCTGGGGCTCTGCCCTGAGCGAGGCCTGGCTGCTCCCAGCAGAGAGAATGGCTCCGTGGTTCCAAGGAGCAGCCTCCTTCCCCAGGAGCACGGGGTCAATCAGCCGATCGGTCAGCTGTGACCAAGCTGAGGCCACACTGACTCAACCGGGGCAGGCCCAGGAGAGCCCCTCTCAGTGCCTTCACCTTCAGAGAACCAAGTAGTAATTAGAACAGTGACCCATGAAGAGCCATGCCTGGAGGCCTGGTGGGGGCTTAGCCTTTTGGATGGGACAGTCTCTGGGCTTCTTCCATGAATTAGTCATTTATATCACACTCTTGGGCCAAGAGATGGATGTCAGTTTTGAATGGGGACCAAGTCTGGCCTTACTTTTTATTTACATCTGGTCCTGAGAGGTGAGGTGGGGGTGGGTGACATTTTCAAAAGAGTCATGGCCCCAAGCAGGACAAGAACCACATCCCTAGTGAGTGGAGCCATCCTTAGTTCAAGCTTGAGTGGTTGAAGAGCTGTGAACAGTAGTTACCATGTGCTCTGGGGGCTGAGACAATGAGCAAAGCTCCCTGGGCATCTCAGACTCCCGGAGGATCCCAGGAGGTTGCGTCCACGTTCACTCCTCATTGATTTCCTCACTGAATTCCTTGTTTCTTCCAGAGACTGCTCCCCTTGGCTAACAGTGTTCACCTCGGGTCTACTCCTGTATCTAATTCTCAGGAGACTGAGGCCAACCCTGCTCGGGTTTCTCCTTCCATTCAGTTCCACCAACAGCCCTGGGCCAGCCTCTGCACTGGTGACACTGAGATCAGACTCAGGGTCTTTCCGTGAGGACCTCGCAGAGAGGCAGGTCTTAGAGGGATGTTTTCCAAAGCTGGATTGTAACAGTGCGACCACAAAAAAACAGCTCCAGAAGGAAGAGGAGGCCTGGGGGTGGGTGGACTGAAGCAGTTCAGCAGGCTGCCTTCCCGCAGGACTGCTCAGAGCCTTTATGGCTGCTGGGCGGTGTAGAAGGGGGCACTTCTCAAACATACACATGCATCACCTTCACTGCATGTGAGCCACACGGCAGCCTGGACCAGACCCTTCCCCAGCCCTAGGAGGTGGGCAGCATCTCCATTTTACAGAAGAGGGACAGAGCTGCCAAGAGGTGAGGGACTTGCCGGGGTGCACAGAGCTCAGAGGGGAGGAGCTCGATTACAGACGGATCCCTCACTTGGACGGGCCCCTCTCGGGCTGTGAGGCCCTACAAAGTTGTTGGTTCATGGAATGGTCCAGAGCTGCCGTGTCGTGGCCTGGGCGCCCTGAGTCGATGGGGATGCTGCCTCAGTAGGGTTGCATATAGAGCATTTTGGGGGCTGGGGGTAATTGACGTCAGTCGTGAGCTCTGGCCCAGGAATCAGGGGCTGTGTAATGAGTCCAGCTCTGCCATTTATTGGCTGTGTGAGTTGGACCGGTTCCTTCTGGGCCTCGGTTTCTCCACTTGGAGATAAAGGAAACCTCTCCATCCCCAGGAAAGCTACTGGCAACCGATTCCTCAGCCTGTAGACAACTTGATGCATGCACCAGTATAGTCGGGAAAAACCGTTTTCTTTATTTGCCTGGAAGCCCCTGCTTTTTTCTGGCCAAGATGCCCATGTATCTTAAACTAACTGTATGGTCAGCATGAGGCCAGAGTACCTGCAGGAAGACTTGGATTCTGGTTGGGGCTCTGCCTGAACTTGCTGTGTGACCTTGGGCAGGGTATCTCCCCTCTCTGGCCTCAGGCACTCCACTCTATCTTCACAATGAGGCGATTGGACTTGCTGCTCTCAGGGCTCCACCAGCGTCTCATGACTGGGGTTCTCTAGGTAGTGGCTAATGTCTTGTGGTTGCAGCTGGCCAGGCCTGACAAGGGAGGGGACTGCAGGATATCTCCACCCCACAGCATGTGCCAGGAGACAGGTGCAGCCGGCTCAGCCTTCAGTGGGCGAGAGATGAGGTCTTGGTGGGGGGGTGCCCCATGGCCCCCCCACACACCCCCCCGCAGGCAGGGCCCCAGAGTCCAGTGCTCATCAGCTCAGCAGGTAATTATGCGTGTGCTTTGTTCCCGCACAAAGGAGCTCTCAGAGAACCTCCCAGAGGCTCCGCTTCCTCCCTCGCTGATTTGATTTCTTCAGAGCTGGAGTGTGAAAGCCAGGCTGAACCTGCCTAATTGTGCCTGCGAAGGCTATTCAGAGAGACCGTTCTTGGAAGGAAATCAGGACAATTAGCTCTTGGCTGCGGGGAGAGGGGGAAGCGAGCTAATCGTGGTGAATGTCAGCCTGTTCCCCGGGGAGCCAGGGGGGCACAGAGTTGGGAGAAGAAACGGGAGAAAGGAGCCGCATCGGCAGGCAGGAGCAGAGGCCCAGCCGGGACAGGGAGGGCTCCGGAGGGCTCTCCTTGGGCTCCATGACCTTGGGCAAGCCACCCACCCCTGGGGGCTCCATTCCCTGAGGCTGCACGCTGAGGCTGTGCAGAGCAAGCAGATGGAGCCCATTCTTCACGGAATGACAGGTGGGAGCTGTGGGTCTGAGCAGATGGTGCGGAAGGGCCTGCAGAGAGCGCTCCTGTGGCCAGTGCAAACCCTGCTCCCTGGCCGCCCCTCTGCGCCGTGCTCCCGCTCCGTTTCCAGCCTGGATCAGAGGAAAGTTTCTCGTTCTAATGCAAGCACCTTGTGGGCTTCCAGAGAGGGGGCAGTTCAAATCCCAGCTTGGCCTCTTAGCTCGGTGATGTTGGGGACGTTCCTCAACCTCTCTGAGTCACCATTTCCTAACTAAATGGGTGATAGTGCCGAGTGGTGACACCCAGTGGGTGAGAAATGCTCGTTGGCGTTGCTTCAGCATCACGAAAGTAGGGTCCATGTAAGTTCCTTTCCCCCATGACCAAAGTGTGTATGTGTGTGCTCATGCGTGTGCGTGTCTGTGTGGCTATTTGGACAGAAGTGTTTCTAAACGGAGTATGTGCTTTTTCTATGTTTTTTGACTGGAGCCCAGCGAGCACATTCCATCTTTTTCTTTCAAAGAGGGGTAGAGGGTGTTAGAGTCTGAGCTGAGTCTGCATCTGGGCTCCCCCCCCTCAGCAGGTGTGTGTGACAATCGCTTCCATCTCTGGTTTCCTGGTTTCTCAGTAGAGATCATGACCACACCCACTTCATAGGTGTGTTATGGGGATTAAACTCGTTAATAGGCTCAGAACCAGGACTGGCACTTCGTAAGTCTCAGTTACTTTTAGCAACATCATTATTATTTGATAGCTCAGAGTCACACTGTAAAGTCCACATGTGCCAGCAGGTGAGGTGGGGATAAATCCATTCGCGTGTGGCTGAAACGAGAGAATGGGGGCTCAAGTTCAGCCAGCGTTCACTGGCAAGGCTGGCAGGCTGGCATCCACCCGTACTGGTCAGTTCTTGGACCATGACAGTCGTTAAATATTTTGGACACCATCCCTGGATGGAGGAGAGAGAACTCTCAGGGCTGCTTCCAAATGCAGGGCATTGGGAGACAGACGTGGGTTTGGCCAGAGGTGCTGGCCCTGGAGGTGCCCAGTTCTGCTGTGGGAGCCCAGGGCGCTGCGAGGCCGCTCCTCTTTGAAGCTGGCCCCACAGCCAGTCCTCTGGTCCCTGGCGGTGCACCTGGGTGTGAAGCTGCTAAGCCAGCCTCAGATTTTTCAGTCAGTCACATGGGGACAGGCTGCCTCGGGCTGCCACGGCGGAGAGAGTAAGCTTCCTCCATTTATTCCTTTATCCTTTGGCTGCTCCTAGAATGAGAGGCTTTGCATCCCGTCCACTCAGAGGGCAACCCACTGCACTCGTTAGTTTTCCTCATCTCCACACTCTGCAGGACGTGTTGGAGATCCGGCATCTAAGTTTCTCAGTGGGCACCTTCGCCGAATCCCGTGGGATGAAATTTCCGGCTGGGAGCAGGGCAGAGACCAAACGTGGGACCTCCCAATTAGTGGGCCCCCGAAGTGACTGCCCCAGGACTCTGCTCCGTGCAGGAAGAAAGGCGTGTGAAGCTAACTGGGGGTGCCAACACGATGCAGGGGACCAGCTCCTCATTCTGGGCACGAGGGAGGTAAATATTGGAATGCTAAATGAAATAATGGCATTAAACAAACTCTGTAAACGGCACCAAGCTGCCAGGTGCTCATGTTATCATGACTAGAATCCTCTCTGGGGCGACGGGGTGGAGAAGGAGCAGAAAACACGACCCGTGAGGAACGGTGAAGAAATCAGGGGGACTTCTTCCCCAAAGAGACCTGGAAAGATGCATTTGACCTTCTCCAGTAAGGGTTTAGTTGGAGCCATGTGCCGTGTGCACGTGTTCGGACTCCACGTCGTGTCTCATTCCTGTGCTGCTGGGTGGGGCGGGGGGTGGGGGCGGATTTGGGCTCCGCGTGAAGAAGCCCTTCCAGCAGTCAGCGGGAATACAGCAGCTGGTGGCAGTTTGCTGGGCATCATGGGGTGTCTGGAGGTCTGTCCACCCCGGGTTCAGCTGAGTGTGGTGGGGGCCGCGTGGAGCAGATGGAGCCCTGCTCAGTGGTGCTGTCTCCAGGCCCAGCCTCCCCCCACAGCCCCTCCCCACTGCCCACCTGCCGGGAGCACACAATTCCATCTTAATACCTTTTCAATAAAGCCTTAAAGACGACAAGCCCCATTTCCGAGCTGAGCAGAACAGTTATTTTACACTTCATCTAATTGATTAAAATTACTCCTCTAAATTAACCAGGCCTTGCAGAGCCCCAAGGGCAGCAAGGCCTGGAGCCGGGGCAGCCTGTCCAGGAGAGATGCTGTGGGAGCTGGGCAGCAGGGGCCTGTCAGAGCCCCTTCTCCTCAGCCCAACTGCCCCCACCCCAGCCTCCTGATAACCTGCAACCTGTCAGCCAACTGGCTCCTAACAGGCTCTGTAACCTCCCCAGATGCCAGTGTAACTAAACGGTGCCTCCCTTTCCGGGTCGGGGTGGGTCAGGGACACGACAGCTGCTCACCGCGCACAGTGAGGCGGCAGGCAAGGTATTTGGCGTCCAGGGTCTCCTTTAATCTTCCAAACTCCCCCAGGAGGTAGATAATTATGATCCCATTTTACAGCTGAAGAAGCCAAGGCCTGCTAGATGGTGCTGGGGACCAAGGCTCACTCGGTGGACTCTGGAGCCCCAGCCTGTCCACTGCCCCCTCCAGCCATGCAGAGGCCCCAGGGCTGGGACAGTGCCTTGCCCATGTGTGCTTCCCACTGAACCCTGATGGGGTGTGTGCCCCGCACCCTGCAATGCTCCAAGCGCCCCCCCCATGTGAACCTGGTTAAGAGGGTGCCAGTTTGTGCATACTCTCCCCCCGGGGAAGCTTTATGTCCTGTGAGGGCTGGGGGCGTGGGAGAGGGCGACTCAGCCTGTAGGGAATGGGTGTGCCTGCGCAGGGACTGCCCCGCACTGTGTGGGGCTGATGTCGGCATGATGTCAAATTCCTTAAGAACAGGAACGTGAGCCTATGCCTCCTTTGGCTGGATTCTGTAAAATTCTCTGTGGTGCACACTTTGACACCTGCCAAAGGGGCCTGTCCCAGCCTGTTTCAAGATGGGGCTCAGACGCCACCTCCTCTGGGAAGTCCCCAGCTCTCCGGCCTTGTGTTTGGCCTCCCCTGGAGCATCTCCCCTGCCGTGGACTTGATTATGGGGAGGTCCCTCCCCTGTGCCCATCTCCACTGGGCCTCCCTGGGTCTAGCACAGCACTGCCCCACAGTAAGTGCTCAGGAAATGATTGTCAGATAAAAGAATGGACGTAGGAGAAATGAGTGACTGGACTTGGAATGGACCCCCTAGATGGACTTGGGAAGAGTCTTCTCCGGGCAGGTCCCTGCTCCTGGACTTCTCTGCTCAGCCCGAGACACCTTCTGGCCCTGAGGCCGCAGGGGGCTGACACACCCTCCTCCCTACCCAGACCCAGGTGGTAAATGCCAGCAGTGCCCTTGAGCAGGCCTGACACAGCTGGTGGCAAGATGGGGAAGGGCAGGGTCTGGAATTCCCCTGAAGGCGGAGCACCCTCCTGGCCTGGGGGCCGTGGGTGTGGGTCTGGGTGGGTCTGTGTTTGGGGGGCGGTGCACGGGTGCATCAGGGGCGCGAAGGCCGAGGTCCTGCCTTGCTGGTCTTCTACACCCACGGGCAGTGCATAGCCCTGCTGGGTGCCGACACAAAACACACCAACGTGAAGGTCCTCTTCCCTCGGCTTTCCTGCCTCCTAGCTCTGCCCCTCTCCGCTCTCCTCCCCGGGCCAGCAGGAAGTGGAGGCAGCACGGAAGCCAAGAGCCTGGGTGGAAGGCTTGGGGAGCGTGATAGGGTAGGCCAGTTCTCATGGGGGAAGTGGCTGCAGCCAAAGTTCTCCCGATGGAGCTGAGACCTGTGACCCTGTCACTAACCGCCCGGAGGGACCCGAGGGTGGGTTCGGAAGCATTTAACTGTTTGGGAAGCAGTCACCAACCACCCTGAACAGACAAGCCCCACCATAAGGGCAACGCCTGTGGCCTTGGCCTCGTTTTAGTGCTAAGATCTCTCCAGGAGGAGCTCACGCCTTGTGACCAGAACCTGCAGTGGACGTGGAAGCCTGTGGTGCAGTTGAGCCTGCACAAGCGAATGCCCACCTCTCCCTTTGTGATACTCGTTCCCCATCCGAAATAAAAGACCCCTGCTTTCCCGTGTTTGCGGACGGACACCATGACTTTGCAAATGATTCCGTGTGGGCTTCTATTTGCTCAAGTCAGTTTACTTTGTGTGACAACTGCTTCTGGTCCAGAGTCTGATTTTAACTCGCCAGGAAGTGGACCTGCTCTTGCTTTGGTAACAGCCCAGGGACAGGGTCCCCAGACCAGGGCGTGGGTTGTGGGTTATGGGGGGTGGGGATTGGCCGTGCTGGCCAGGGTGAGAGGAGGCGGGTTGTCTGGCTGTCAGGTGAGCCTGGACGGAGGTGCGAGATGTGGGATCAGGAGCAGCGCCCCCAGCCCTGGAAGCCGTGTACTTGGATCACAGTTTCCCAGCTGGAGTTCCTCATGGCAAGTGTTTATGGCCTGCCCATTCCCGTTTTCTAAATCGAAGATGATCATGGCTGTTTCCAGCTCTCTTCCCACGCCAGGCCGTGGCGGCCTGCTGCCTCTGCGTGGTTAATAAACCCGTTAGTCAACGTGCCTGCTTGCCCGGAGGAACTGTCCCCAGGGCTTTCTCAGAGACATGTCTCAAAGCAACACAGCAAACTGTCAGAAGGAAAACTCTTCCTCTATGCATTTGGGTTCAGCATTTGGGGCCTGCAAATTTAACTGACCATGGACAGATTAACAGGAGAAAGGATAAAGGAGAAAAAGATACAGTTTATATGCATATGAAGTGCACGAAAGAAATGGCTCAACAAGTAGACGTAGGGGTTTACACACCTAGATTCATAGGGAAAAGGGAAGGGCAGGAAGAACACTGGGTTTCTTTAGGAAGGACTATGGGCTTTCAGGGGACAACCGGGAGCTCAGACCGTGGTGGTGGTGTTTATGCAGATGGTCTTCTCCTTTCCTTCCCGGTGGAACCTCCTGGGGAGGCGTTTATGGCAGTTTCATTGCCAGAAGTGTCTGCCTTGAATCAGATAAGGGAAGCTCCCGAAAGGCTTCCTTGGGTACCTGTTGAATCTCAAATGTCTTTGGTTTAAAATAATCTTCGCACCAACTCTGGGCGTCAGAGTGGGTCCCCACACCACTCTCAACAACTATACCCCACCCCCCTTCAAACAACTATAAAGGTCGGTGACCTCTGAGCTGGCCCGGGGGTTCACCTTCCAGCCCGTTTCCTGTTTATCCATTCCCTGCTCCCTTCTCTCCTCTTGTCCCCTTCCTTCTACCCACTCGCCCACCTCTTCCATCCTTCAATCCCACCTTTCCCCAGTAGCTGACGTGTGCAACTGCACCTGGGCTCCTTAGGCAAGAGCTCCCAGCACCAGGCCCAGCGCAGGCGCAAAGCAGGCGCTCCACACAGGCCGCAACTTCATTCATTAGTCAGCACTCAGCCTTCCAGGCCCCAGTGCCTCACTTCTCTTTATAAATTCTCGAGTTGAAGCACACTTTTTTTTTTTCTGAGGAAGATTAGCCCTGAGCTAACATCTGCTGCCAATCCTCCTCTTTTCGCTGAGGAAGACTGGCCCTGAGCTCACGTCCACTCCCATCTTCCTCCAGTTTATATGTGGGACGCCTGCCACAGCACGGCTTGAGAAGCAGTGGATAGATCCACACCCAGGATCCGAACCAGCAGACCCTAGGCCGCTAAAGCAGAACGTGCGAACTTAACCTCTGCACCGCTGGGCCAGCCCCCGAAGCACCCTTTTTGAGTATAATTATAGATGTCCAAAAAGAGGGAAGATGTATTAGATTAGCTACTGGGTCCAGAACTGTTCCTAAGAAGGTGACTGTCTTTGTTCCAGGAAGTGCCCTCATACATGACGCGGAGGCCTCAGCAGAGAAGACTGAGAAACGCTCTGCAGGAGACGAGTTCTGGTTTTTGCAGCACAGACAGTAAAAGATGAAAAGGCCAGTGTGATGGGGGTGGGCCCGGCTGTGGGCTCTGGGCTGTGGGTGGAGGCCAGGGTGCTCCCAGGAGAGGGCATTCTGACACTGGCGGGGCCTGCTGCTGCTTTTAAGTGGGCTGGCACGGCCCCAGTGCCAGCTTCCCTTTCATAGTCCCCTGGACGTCCACCAGCTCCTGAACGCTCTGTGTGAATGAACTTGAAGTTCAAGCTTTCTGAGCTCGAAGGACAGCTGAGTTTCACACCTGGATTTCTGAGGGTGGAAGCAGGAGCCCAAAAGCTGAGGCCCGGGAGGATGCAGCCCCGGGGATCTGAAGGAGTCCTGGAGAGGCTGTGAACGAGGAGGTAGGGAGACGGGAGGCAGTTTGTCCCAGCTCCTGAGTCCCAGGAGGCCTTGGCTGACATCCAGTTTACAGAGACTGAGGGGGTCCCACCTGCTAACTGTAATTCAAATTCTGGTACCCAAGCGAGCCAGACCAGAGGAGCGGCCCCAGCCCTGCCCTGAGGCTCTGTCCAGCTCTTCCCTACTCTGACAGGGAGCTCCACCCTGGCTCCTGCCACGAAGGCCAGCTCAGGGGAGCGCCCTGAGACCCGGGCTTAGCCGAACTTTCCGGAGGGAAGGGATGCCAGCTGCCTTTCTCTGCAGGCTCCCCGGCTCTAAGGAAACCCCCAGACTCCCCAGCTGTGAGCTCCTGTGCCTGCCAGGAACCCTTGTCACTCTTTCCACCTTCTAGAATGACCTATTTGCAATTTCCCCAATTAACTGTCACATTTCCTCCTTGGCTGGAACCTGGAATTTGTTTTTGAGTCTGAGCAGGTGGCTGGAGACACAGAACATAAATATATCATGATGTGGGAATTGGCTTGCTTATCATGGAAACAAATATCCTCTCTCCTGAGAAGGGGTCTCTGGGCCAGATTGCTGAATAATCCCTTCGCTGGCTTGGATCTCCACAGGTGGGGGAACTAGGCGGCCCCCAGCCCAGACTGTGGGCGCTGGAACCAGGGGGTTTCAGGATGAGTCACTGATGCTGGAAGGGGGAGCTGGATTGGCTGTGTAGTCAGTCTTGTTTTCCTGTCTAGTGTGAGTGTGTGTGTGAGAGAGAGAGGGAGTGAGGGAGAGAGAGAGGTTGATGCCAAGGAGATGCCTGCCTCGCTCATTGGCTCGGCTGCCCTTGGTGGCTGCAGTCATTTTGGGCCTGTAATGGGGACAGACACAGGCCCCGGCTGCCAGGTGGGTCATGTGAGGCCTGGGTTTCTCTCTGTCCCCTCCCTGCTCCTTCGCTCCAACAGCCTTCCTCCTGGAAGAAATCCTGAGGCTCCCACCTGCCTCCGAGCAGCAGAGAGAGCAGAGACTGCTCCCTCCCAGCCACAGCCCCTTAACAGCACAGGAGATGAACGCCTGATTAGAAGTCAGACGCCAGAAGGAGGGTTGTTCTAAAAAACCAGTGCAAAGGAGGGGCCAGGAAAGGTAGCCTCTGCTAAAGAGTCCCCTAGGCAGGGGCCAGCACCTCGGGGCTGCAGGCAGCTCGGAGATCCGGGGCCAGGCCTCATCAGGCGAAAAGAGGTCATCTAGAGGCCCCACCACCCTGAGCAGACACAGGTGGAGACTCTTTTGATGGGTGGCAGGGCCCGCGCAGACCCCAGGCAGCGAGTCTGCTGCGGGGCCGCCTGGCATCAACCCATACCCGCTCTGCTGCTTCTGTGCAGCCTGACCCAGCGTCCTCCCAGGTGACCTTTGTCCTATCCCTCCCCGGGGCTGTTGAAGGGACTAAATGAGACAATATGGAATAGAGTTCGGGAAAGGGAAAAACAGCCCCCCAGTAACGACCTTCACGCAGTCACGGGGAAGAGGCACCGAAGCGGGAGAGGGGCCAGCCGTGCGGGCAACTCTGCACCGAGAAGCCGTGGTCCGTCTGCTCCGTCCCGTCTCCTGACAGCCGTCGGGCCTCCAGAGTCTCGCCTCCAGTCTAGCCAAGGCCTCTCCTGGCCTTCCTGCACTTGCTCATAAACAGAGGCCTGAGCGTGAAAGAGGCAGGCGCTGGCGGGGTGTGCCGTCCAGTGGGCGCCAAGGCTCTCAAGGTGACCTGCAAAGCTGAAAGGGCTTTAGTGAAGTTATGATTCGGGGAGTCGCAGAGGAGCTGTCCTGGGCGTTGGGTCAGGACCAGGGACTGGAGACGTCCCTGGATGACATTCTCCTTTCATGAGGGACAGAGCAGGTCAGCCTGTCAGCTGGGCAGAGAAAGGAACAGTCACGGACACTTCCCCAGGGCCAACATCCCTCAAATAGTTTTTCAATAAGAAATATTGAGTGTCAGCTGTGTGTCAGACGCTGTCTGGACAGAAACCCGGTCTTGTGGCGTTAGGAGGAAAGGAGAGCACAGGGAGCCGGCTGTGGGGGCACCTGCGCCCCGGGGGCCGGGGTCTGGGAGGGCTCAGGAGAAAGGTCCGCTTCAGGGATGTCTAAAGACTTGGGAAGAAAACCTGGTGGGGAGTGCAGGGGGATGCTTCTCCAGGCTGAGGCACCCCCATTGGCCAAGGCCCAAAGATGAGAGGTACCACGGCTCCTTTGAGGGATTTTAGCGTGAATTTAGCTAAATGTGTTTTCACATGAATATACCGAGTGGGGGGGACGTGGCGAGTTCACAGGGCATGGGTTTGGGAGTCAGACAAACCTAGGTTGGGTCTTGACCCAACCCCTCACTGGCCACATGACACCAGACAAGTTACTCACAGTTTCTCTAAACAGGGAGTGCTTATCCCTCCCTCACGCCATTCTGGGGAGGGCTAAGGGGGTGATGGAGGTGAGGGCAGCACTGTGCTGGCGCCATGCGGCCCTCCTCCGTGCTGCTTCCCTCTCCCTTTCACCATCTCCAGCTGGAGGACCCGGGGCAGGCTGCGACGACAAGGCTGAGCGAGGCTCACCATTCTCTACTTATCAAAGATTTATGGGAATCCGGCTCAGCTCAGAGCTCGGGGAAGGCACAGTGAATGCCCTTTTGTTTTTAGCTCAATTTTGTGAGCAGAATGCTCCTGGGGCTGATAGATTTTTCCCAGTAATGAAATTGTAAAAAGAATTGAGTTATGCCTCTCTGGCTCTAAAGGACAGTCCAGGCCCTTCCCCAGTCCGCCCTGTGTCTCCAGCAGACGCTCACTTCCTGTGCTTGCTCAGGCCCCTTCCCCTCTTCCTTCTGACAAGGCCTCTAGACTATGATCCCCTGAAAGAGAGGGGCTTGGGGTGTGCACTTCATTATTGCACTCAGCGCTGGAGACATAGTTTGTGAAATAAAATGTGGGGACCCTTGCTCGAAACTGTTATCAAGAATTTCAACATGGCGACAGCACAGCGTGAAACCAAGCCTGGGCCCTGGCGACGGGCCTCCCGTAGTGCCTGGCAGGTTTCATTCGGGAAACGCCTGGTGAATGAAGGACTGAGTCTCCTTGCCCCTCTCCCTTGCCTGCCCCTCTGGTCCCCCCATCCTGCTGTCTCCCTCCTCCTCATGGCACTCGCTGGCATGGCCGCTGGCTGCTTCAAGCCCTGCTGTGCTACTTGCTGCTGTTAAGTCCTGAGTCAAGTGACTGAGACTGTCTATGCTCAGTTTCCTCGTCTGCAGAACCGGACAGCGACAGCAGCAGCCCCTCCCCTTTGGGGCAGCGGGGGCTCCCTGGACGGCCTGGGTCACAGAAGCATCTAGAGGTGCTGCCTATGGTTCGTGTTCTTTCTCCTCTCTCTTCTCTCTCTCCTTTCATCTCCTTCCTTGATTTTGTTCCCCTTTTCTCGGTCCCCTTCCTCCCCCACCACAGCCCCCACCCCCAACATGCACGATAGTGGCTAATGCTGACCTGCTCTTGCTACTGAAAATCTAATGCCCGGGCTCAGCAAGTCGCCGGGGAGCAGCGTGGGCAGGTGCAAGGGGAGGCCCAGCTCCAGCTCTCCACTCTGAAGCCCCCACCTACGCCTCCTCCCCCAGGGCAGGCCCCTCAGTGGATAGGAGCAGCCCTGCTCACCACCCCTAGGCTCAGGCCTCTGGGGCACCTTGGAGCCTCACCCAGAGTTGGCTCTCATGCCTCAGGCAGAGAAAGAGAGCCAGGAGGGAGACAACGGAGGACCTCTGAGTGCCCTGCTGTGGGAGGAGGGAGGTGATGGAGGCCCCTCTGTGGGAGGAGGGAGGTGATGGAGGCCCCCCTTAGGTAGGAGGGAGGTGATGGAGGCCCCCCTTAGGTAGGAGGGAAATGAGGGAGGCCCCCCAAGTGCCCCCCTGTGGGAGGAGGGAGGTTTGTGAGGACACAGAGAGAAGGTGGCCAGCTGTCTGCAAGCCGGGAAGACAGCTCTCACCGGAAACCAAACCCTATCAGAACCGCAATGTTGGACTTCCAGCCTCCGGAACTGTGAGAAATAAATGTCTGCTGTTTAAACCCCCATCTGTGGCGTTTTATGATGGCTGCTGGGGCCGGCTAAGACCGTGGCACTTGGGGAAAGCTGTGTTCCAGATGCCCTCACGGTGGCCCTGCTGCAGCGCTGACGTCTGCAGAGGGCATCGCCTGTCTGCGAGCTGCCTCCTTGCAGACCCAGCCCTCTATGAGCTCCTTGGCAGGTGGGGACCAAGGCTCATCCAGCTCTGTGTCCCCAACGAAAGCATGTCCCACAATAGCCTGGGGGCGAAGCGAGGAAGAAACCCTTCCCAAAGGGTCACCCTTTCCAGAAGACCTCAATGACAGAGACTGCTGAATACTCTCCTGAAACAAAAACACTTGCTGCTTCTGTAAACTTTCTCCTATGTGATGCATCTTCACTTTAGAGAAAATTTGAAAATAGAGAGAGAAGCAAGAGGAAAATACGCCCATAACCCACATATAAACAGAGAGCCCTGCTAACACGCTGTTGGGCCGGCTTCTGCTCTTTAATTGAGACGTAAGTGCTTTTTCTCTCATTTAAAAATGTTTATCGAGATACAACACACAAAGCAGGATGCACAAATCTTAGGTGTGTGGTTAGATTAAGTTTCACACATATACACGCCCGTGCACCCCCACCGGGATCAGGACAGAGAAGGTCACAGCTCCCCCGGGCTCCCGCAGGCCCCTCCTGGCCATCCCACCTCTTGCTCTGGGAACCACGATCTGACCACCACCTGGGATGGTCTTGCCTGTGCCTGAACTTCCTGTGAATGAAGCCAGTCTGTGGCCTTTGCGTCTGGCTTCTTTTGCTCATTATCACGTCAGGGAGACTCGTCAGCGTGCGCAGAGCGCTGGACTGTGTTTCTAATCGCCGCGTTAACGATTCCGTTGGACGAACACAACACTGTCTGTTAGTTCTGCCGTTGAGGGACATCGGGATTGTCCCTGACTATTGGCTATTGTGAATAAAGCTGCTATTCACCTTGCACACGTGTCTGTGGTCACATGCCCCCATTTCTCTGGGGAATATATTTAGCTGTAGGAGTGCAGGGTCAGGGGATAAGCCACTGCCCAGTTTTAGTAGAGGCGTGTAAATTTGGGGGTCTTAAAAGAGAACTGATCATAACACACGTTAAATTTTGTGGTCAGCTCTTTTCACTCAGCGTCATATGATAACTACTTTTTAAGTGAAATCTTTTATTTTGAGATAGTTGTAGATTCACCTGCAGTTCTAAGAAATAAGCCAGAGAGATCCTGGGAGGGAGACCCACCCATCTCCCTCAGATGTCCCTGGTGTCATTTGTACTCATTCCCTGGTGTTCTCTGCACTTTATCACCCATGTCGGTTTGCGGATCCACCGCCACAGTCAAGACCCTGGACAGTCCCCACGTGTCAGGGATCCCTCCAGCTGTTCTCCTGTGGCCACACCCACCTCCCTCCCACTGTGCCCGCCACCCTCTGGCAACCACTGGTCTGTTGTCCATCTCCATACTTCTGTCATCACGGGAGAGTCCTGTAAGTGAGCTCAAACAGTGTGGCAGCTTTTGGGATTGGCTTTTTGCACTCAGCGTCGTTCTCTGAAGCAGCCCGGGTTGTCTCTCGGGTCAAGAGTTTGTTCTTTGTTGCGGCACGTGTTCCACGGCAGGCCCGGGCCAGCGTGTTTACCGCTCACTCTTTGAAGGACTTCTGGCTGTTTCCAGTTTTTGCCTGTTACAGATAAAGCTGCTGTGAACACTCGTGTACAGATCTTTGTGTGAACATAAGTTCACAAAAGAGTGCAATTGCTGGATCAGATAGCGATCGCTGTTTCTAGAGGAGCCCAAGGTCATGGGTCACTCTGCTGATAATACATTCTGTGACCCCGAAGTCCTTATTATGACCCCTTGGGGGACCCCTCCATCCCGCGGTTGGGAGGATTAGAACTTCCCTCTCTCTAACCCGGGTCTAGACACATTTCCTCTGGGGAGGGCAGCACCTCACCCCGATCAGGCTCCCTCTGAGAGGGTCCCCACTCACGACCCTCCTGTGGGGTGGCAGAGCCCCACAGGTGGGCAGAGGATATCCTGGGTTTATTCTCTTTTCTCCCCAGAGGCAGGATCCAGGAGGTTTACAAGCCAACGCCCCCAGCTTCAGAGGCATAGGTCTCTTCACCTCAGTGTCGCCCACTGTGCAGACCGAGATCTTTGAGACAGCGCACAGAGCCGGCGAGAACGCCTGTCTTCTGGCAGAATCTGGCTTGGTTTGCGGGAAACTTGCTTACTTGCTTCCAGCAGAAAATACCATCTCGATTAGCCTGGAGATAATGAGAATTAAATCATTCTCTTAACTATAGAGACAGACTGGGTAAGACCACTGTGTTTTCAGCATCCTAGACAGAAACTGGTAACCAAATGGTTAAAAAAAAAATTCCAAGTCATCCATTATTTACCCTTGCCGCATAATGCACAAGGCCGTGAGCCAGGCCCATTTGTATTTTCAGCGTTGGCCTCAACTGTCAGCCCACTGCTTTGTGCAGCTGCCCGCAGAGGCCTCGACCCCTCGGTTGGCCCTTCCTCCCCTTAAGCTGTGTTTTATGGGGAAGGGACGGACCTCTGGCCCCAGGCCTCCTGCGTCCTGCTCACTCTGCTCCCAGCCTGGGTTGTGCTCCCTCTTCTACTAAATTCTACTCATCCTCCAAGGCTTAGCCTGGAAATGGCTCCTCCCTGACTCCTCCCAGGAGAGGAAGGGGTCCCCCCTCGCCCGTCCCCCTGCAGCACTTTGGGCTCTGGTAGAATGTTCTCAAGCACTGCCACCGCCATGACTTAACTGTTATGACTTATTTAATTTCTATTATCTGCCAGACACTTAGCACACATTCTCACATTGAACCTCGTGACAGCTCATGAGGCGGGTAATATAGTTCTTAACTTTAAGATGAAGGAGCAGGCTTAGAGAGGTTGATTAATTCAAAGACACAGAGCTAGTAATAGGCGGAGGTGCTGTTTACCTGCCAGAATTTAGTAGCTGTCATCTCTTTTCTTCTTGATCATTTGAAACAGAAGTTTGTTTAGTCTTTTCAAGAAACCAACTTTAGGTTTTGTTGATTCTGTCTCTTAGTGCATTAATTTGTGTTCTTACTTTTATTCTTTCCTTCTACTTTCTTTGGATTTATTTTGCTGCCCCTTTGTAACTTCTGCAGATGGATCCGAGTTCATTACTTTTCTATCCTTCTTCCTTTCTGCATTTAAGGCTAGGAATTTCCCTCTAACCACAGCTGTGGTTGCATCCCACACATTTTGCTCTGTAGGAGTTTATTATTCCATACAAAATATTTTTGAATTTTCATTGTGATCTCAAGCTTGGATGGCACTCACATTTGACTAACTCCGTGGCTTGCTTTTCATTGTGTATGTACTTGGCACTGAGCAACTCATCTTCCCATCCGTCTCTTCCTGGGATCAATCATGCAGATTTTCCCCCAGTCCCAAAGCAGGGTGACTCCCCATTGCCTGGCCTTTCCCCTGTAGGTTCAGCCAAGTTTGAGGCCAGTCCTGTTAGGTGGGCTCAGGTTACATGTCTCTGTACCACCTGTAACTGCTTTCCCACCCAGACGTCACAACCACTACTGGGTGAGGGCAGTGTCACTACAGGGATACCACAGGCTCTGTTCTAATTTACCACAAAAATAAGCAATTTATAACTTGGGTGCTTTAGCCATTATTGGTCATACATTTTGACCATGGGCCACTTAATTTGAGAAGATCAAGCAGCCCACTGCCTATGCATTCCAAGGGGAAAAGGCAGTGGTGCTAACAAAGTAGAGGGGAGCTGAATGAATTAACTGATCTTGACTTTATGATAAGATCCGCTTTGACATATCCCACTCAGACTCAGCCTCTTTCAGAAGGGGTAGGTCTGTGTTTTGAGTGTGGTGGGCAGAGAAGGAGGTGGTACCAGCAACCCATCACCTTCTCATTCCACGTCTGCGCCCAAGGATCAGGTCCTGGCAGGCGCCCTCGGGACGTATGGGGCTGATGCAGCCTCTGGCAGCTGGAGGCTCGGAGGCAGCATCAGGTGGCAGCACCTCTGGGCCAGCATCTCCTAGCCCCACCCCTCCCTCAGTAAGTCACTTTTCTTGTTCCTCCTGCTGAGCAGGGCTCTGGGTCTCATTGGCTGATTGGCTCAAAGAAGCAGGATGCTTCATATTGGCTCACTGCCTTTTCTGGATGAGGGCGACAAAGTCTCGTAACATCAGGAATGCAAACGCTCTTGCGGCTGGGTCTCCCTGACCAGCGCTGGCCTGGTGTTTTGCTATTTTAATCACAGGACTTGCAGTTCATAAACAGCCTCTGCTTCCCTCATCTCCCAAAGCTGGGTAATCACAGCTAAACTTAAACTTCCTTCCCCTCCCATATTCCTCTTTGCTAATAATTTATGCAGCCAACTTGCCTGGGAGTAGGGCGACCAGGTCACCCAGGTTGATGGGGACCATCCTGGTTGTAGCGCTGTAAGTCCAGCTTTGTGGGAGCCCCTCAGACTAGGCAAAGTGGGACAGCTGGTCATCCCACCTGGGGGGCTCACACTCGGGAATGTTCGGCTTCTCCTGTGGTTCTTGGCAGATGGAGTGAGAGAACCCGGGCAGAAGGGCTGAATTGAAAGGTTTGGTCTTGGGGCACCAGCCTGGTTCAGGGCTGGGACTCCATGCAGCCCCTGCCTGCCCCTTGACCTCCTCTTTCTCTCCATGTCTCCGTGCCATGAGCTGGGAGGGGAGGAGTGGGAGACCTGAGCTCTCTCTGCCTCCCAGAATGGATCCCCAGCCCAGTAATGCCAACTGTCCTTGCAGGAAGTGTAGCGCTGAGCCGTGTCACATCCCGGGCCTGGGAGGGGCTTAGTAACCATCTTGTCCTCCACTTCTTTTATAGATGGGGAAACTGATCCCGGAAAGGGAGGAGACATTCCCAAGTAATAATAGTGGCAACTCGACTTTGCATTGTGGGTGATAGGATAGCACAGGTCTGCACAGGAGCTCAGGTGTGAGCTCCGTCTCCGCCCTGAGAACCAGCCACATGGCAGCAGCCAGTGTGCCCAGAGTGGGCTCACCCAAAGCCCAGGGACAAAGCGCCAAGTCGTCTGGCTTCTAACATTTACAGCAAATCGTGCAGGATGGGATGGATTTGGAAGATTTCTGTGATGTTTTGTTTGACTAATATTTATTTTTCTCTTGTACCAGTATTTTAACAAACGTTCTGGAGGAAAGACAGAGGAGAATCAGTATGCAGCTGCTAAGCTTGGCTGCTGACTCCCGGGTGAGAGAGAGAGAGACAGAGAGACAGAGACTGAGATGGTGGGAGGAGAGAGAGAGACACAGAGAGATGGGCTGAGGTAGTGAGGGAGAGAGAGGAAAAGGAGAGACAGGGAGAGAGTCGGGGGCAGAGAAGGGAGAGGCTGAGGGCATTAATTCATTAATCTCTTCTTATAAAGACAACTACAGCCATGCGTCGCATAACAGATGTCTCAGTTGGCAACGGATCACACGTATGACGGTGGTCCCACAGGGTTCGTATGGTACAGCGCGGGTGTGTAGCAGGCTAGCCCATCTAGGTTTGTGTAAGTGCACTCTACCGTATTCACATGGTGAAACTGCCTAATGATGCATTTCTCAGAACACAGCCCCGTCGTTAAGCGATGCACGACTGTATATTAAAAAACTATTCATTAAGAAATTCTGAAACATATTATACTATATACTTTAAAAAAGCTTTTTTATGATGGGAAGTTTCAAACATATGCAAACAGAATAATGTAAGGAGCACCGTGTGCAATGTCAACAGGGATCAGTGTGTGACCAGTCGTGTCTGATCTTTGTCCCCATCCATTCTCTCCTCTCCCAAATCTGGATTATTTTGAAGTAATTCCAGCCATAGCATTTCATCTGTAAATATGATTGACTATATTCTCGAGTATACCGAATATCTTCTTGAAAATACCCCTGAATGTATTCTTGAGGGTGAGGAATTCTTACAAATGTACATGCTTATGTCCGTGAGTGTCCCCTTCCGTGCCTTTCAACTTCCTCTCTCTGTCCCTCTGTCCCCTCTCCCTGATCCCTCAACCTCCCATCTCTGCCCTCCCTAGTCTTCCCTAACCTCCAGAGCTCCACTCTGACCCTCAGTTTCACCTTCTAGGGGGTGGGCAGCCCAGCCTGTGCTGCGCTGGCTCTCCCCATCGTCTCTCTCGGACTCAGTTTCCTCTGGCTGAAGCAGTAGGGAGCTGGACAGAGACAAGTGCAGCGTAGCTTGAATGTTGTTACGAAGTGAAGTGGAGAAGAATTAGCCCAAACTTGGTAGAAATCTTCGACATATTAAAAAAAAATCCCATCCATATGAATCACGTAAAGCAGGAGGTCGTCAGAATCCTGACTGTGTTGACTGAAGTGGCCTTTTGATGTGTTGACGAGCTGTGTGATCTTGCACAGGTCGCCTCACCTCCCAGAGCCTCAGTCTCCGTCTCTGTAAAGGAGGTTGGACCATAACAGTGGTTTTCAAACCACTTTGGAAGCAGAGTCCTTTTTTCCCCCAAACAAAGCGTCAGTGAACCTTGCTGTGTATGACAGTTAAAAGTGAGGCCAGGGCCCACGGGAGCAGGTGCTGAGAGCAGGCTGCCTGGACCAACCCCACCCCCACCCCCATGCCTCGGTTGCTCATCTGCCAAATGGGTCTGAGTTTTCCTCGGATCAGATACATCTGAGGGGCTCAGCCCGGGGCCTGGTACACAGTCAATGCTCGGGAATCCCTGCCATCCTTAGCATTTCTTGCACCCTGTCTGGGGTCGGATGGGGTCTGGGGACTGGCTGGGCCTTGGACACTGCCCCTCTCCTCATCTTGGGCCAGCCCTCACCCTCCACTGGGCTCGGGGACACCAGTGTTCTGTGCTCCGTGTTCTCAGGTCCCAGTGAGCTGTGCTCTGAACCACCCAAGTCAGGCAGGGCCAGGACAAGGACCCAGGCTCTCTGGTGCCCACAACTCTGCCCCTGGCTCCCATACCCCCCAAGAGGGAGCTCGGAGGAGGTAAATGTACTGGGTGGCAGGGCTCTTGACAAGGTCCCCATGCAGCCAGCCTCTGGGGGGTGTTTGCCCAGCCTGGTGGTGCCCCCAACCTTGTATGGCATGTCCCTCTCGACTCCCGTTCCCTGAAGGCTCCCAGACAGGGGTGACCCAGAGGCTCGGGTCGTCCATCCCCCTGGCTTTTCACTGCTGTCGTGCGCTGCCTCCTCTTTCCCCACCAGAAGGGTCCCGGAGAATGATCAGCTCTGAAGTTAATTATAATTACAGACAACTGCAGCCTGGGTTGTCATAGAAACCCCGGCTCATGGCTCTGTCTGTGGGACTGCAGCTTCGCGACCTGGCAGCCACAGCCGGGGACACACGCCTCCTTCCTACCTGGGCTGCATTTCAACAATCCTCAGGGAGAGTTTGGGAGGAGATGGTAAAACGCAACCATAGATTTCGCTACTCCCAGCCGTTTGAAACTAGCAGGAAACCCCAAGCCCAGGTGACCAGCGAGAAAGGCTTCCTCTGCGTCTGCATATGAGTCTGCTCTCTTGTTCCCGGCAGCAGTTTCTGGGGAGACATGAGTGCTCTGAGGCCTGGCCGTCCCTGTGGGCCCCAGGTCCAGCGATGGCAGGTCACCAAGAGAACGAGAGAAGCAGGGGCTTTGGCCCTGTGCATATCTGTGTGACCTGAGGCAAGTCACTTCACCTCTCTGAGCTGGGGTTCCTGTCTGTAAAATGGGGATGGTAAAGCCCACCTCCTCACTTTGTCCGGAAGGTAAAATGGGTTGATGCACGGGCCAGCCACATCACTGGGTCTGTCAAATGTCAGCCCTCTTCCTACGTCATTGCTATCCTGGCCCCACAATGGCATTCTGGGACAGAGGAGGTGGAGGGGGGCCCTCGGCTCCCTGCTCTACCTTTGAACTTTGGACTCACACTCTTGGGTGCAGTGATTCTCAAAAGTGGTCCCTGGAGCAGCAGCATTTCAGCACCTGGGAGCTTGTTAGAAATGAAAATTTGCAGGCCCCACCCCAGACCCACCGAGTCAGAGACTCCAGAGTGGGGCCCAGTAGTCTGTTTTGAGGTGTCCGCTGGGACCCTGATGCCCCTCACGTGTGAGAACCCCTGCTGTGACGTTCATGGGTGATACCCTCTGTGCCCTTTCCCCGAGGAACGGCCTCCGCTAGTCTGCCTTCCTCCGGATCGGCAACCCCCAGCTCTTCCCCTCCACTTTGGGCCCGTCTGAGCTGGGTCCAGGTTGTCGGGGGCATGATGGGCTGGGCCAGGGCCACCCAGGGGTCCTGCCTGGGGTCTGATGCTCCCTCAGCGTCTCAGCTCAGGCCGCCACACAGAACACACCACAGCACTCATCTCTCGGGGTGCTGGAGGCTGGAGGCCAAGATCACAGTGCCAGCAGGTTCCGTTTCCGGGGAGAGCTCCCCGCCTGGCTTGCAGACAGCGGCCTTCCCACTGTGTCCTCACATGGTTTTCTCTCTCCCTCTTCTCATAAGGATGCCAGTCCTACTGGATCAGGGCCCCACCCTTATGACCTCAGTTAACCTTGACCACCTCCTTAAAGGGCCCATCTCCAAATACGATCACACTGAGGCTTGGGCCTTCAACACGTGAATTTTACAGGGACACAAACGTTCAGTGCACAGCCCTGGCCTCCCCAGGCCCTGTGAGCTCATGGCACCTCCCTGCTGGGATGCCAAGGGGCAGCTGGTCTCAGCCCGGACCTCCGGCCAGGCGGTGGGTGTGGGGAGGCTGTTGTGGATCCTCTAGCACCATCCCAACACGCCAAATCCCTGAGGAGTGAGGCAGGGCTGGGGCCGGAAGATGGCAGGCAGGCTGCTGGGAGCGTGGCATCTGCCCCAGCAGGAAGGTCTCCCTAGAGGTGAATCCTTCTGGAACCTTCTGTGTGAGGAGTCAGGAGTCGAAAGATCCCAGTCCCGGCCTCGTCAGGAGGCTCTGTCCTGACACGGACACTCTGGTCCCTTGGATACCGAACACCTGTTGGGCATTTCCTGTCCTGGGGCTGTGCTGAGCGCCTTCACACCTCAGCGCTCCGGGGATCCACAGGCAACACTCCCATCCCTCAGATGGGGACGGCGGCAGACAAGGACCAGGCAGCGCCCGAGTCGGGGGCTGTGACCCAACCCCGGGCACCGACAGCTCCTCGCGCCACAGCCGCCCGTCCACAGCTGGAAGGAGAGGAGCTGCTGTCAGGGGTGCCTCGGGGCGGGTGCAAATGGGTGGCCCCTCCCTCTGCGGCAGCGCCCACTCCGGGCGGCCAGACTGACCGATTCCACAGGCTGAAAAGTTCACGCGGAAGCAGTCTGCGAGGGAAGAGGAGTTTGAGGAGCTGCCTGGAGCAGGGACAGGTGACTCATCACCATCAACCAGAGCAGATCGCAGACCGGAAGCCGAAGGCGACAGTGCCGTGCGGGGCCGGAAGGGGTGACCGAGCACACTTTGAATTTATGGTATTCCAGGTCTTGGGTGTCAGCTCTGCCTTGGCTGCTGGCCGATGACCCTGACTGGCGCAGGAGCCTGCAGGCAGATCCCTCAGTGGCTGGTGACAACCAGCCTGGGGGGCTCAGGCTGGTGTGGGGTGAGAGAGGGTGGGGTGTAGGGAGCTGGTGAGTCTCCACACAGCCCTGGGAGGCAGCAGTGTATGAAGAGCAGCTCCAGGCTGTGTGATCCTGGGCAGGGCACTTAACCTCTCAGGTTCTGTTTTCCCATTTGTGTCAAGGGAACACAAGTACTGACTTCACAAGGTGGGGATTAAATGAGATGATGTGTTTGAAACGTCTGGCTTGAGGCTTGGTAACCCCAGACGGGCTTCCTGAAGGCAGGGCAGGTCTGATTCGTCTGCACACCCCCAGCCCCTGCCCAGAGCCTGGTCCATCGTGGGCCCTCAGGAAGCATCTGTTGCCCTCCCCCGAGAGAGGCTTCAGGGAGAGCAGCCCCCCTACAGCCTCAGACAGAGCCTCAGCAGGGACAGCTGGTGAAGCGGGAGCGAGGAGGGCCCGGCTGAGCCACAACGGTGACGGCAGGAACAGTTGTGGGGCGGGGCGGGGGGGGGTACCGTGACAGGGCTGTGACTGCACCACTCACTGGAGGAGTGGCCCGGATGCTTCACCCAGAATCTCTGAGCCCATGTCCCTATGTAAAACAGGGCTGATGCTCTGCAGGGCTGAACTCATGCCCAGGAGAGGGGCCCTGCACTGGCCTTGTAGGTAGTTAGCTCACAGAAGTAGAGCCAGTTGTCGGGGACATCGGGGAGAAGGACCAGGCAGGCGGGGCAGAGGCTGGCTTTTCTCTCCCCCCTTGCAGGACTTGTGGAGTTCTATTTATTGAGCTCACAGGAAGCCTGTGGCCGTGGAAGGCTGTGGGGTCAGAAGGACAAAAAGCCCTTGTTCTTCTGGAACTCTACCTCGACGTCTGGACCTAAGCTCCATACGTCCTCCCGGCTCTGGTCTTTCGTGAATGATGGTGCCAGAGGGATTCAGTGGATTCACAGCGAGAGCTGAAGGCCAGTGGCAGAGGGAACTGTGTTTCTGAGGAAATGTGGGGCTGTAGAAAGAGCCTGGGCTCAGACCAGGGGCCTGCATTCTGCTCTTGCTCTGCCTTGACTTGGTTTTGCAGCCTAACGATGGTGATGCTGATGCTGATGCTGATGCTGATGGAGCTGGTGAGGACGGTGATGGTGAGGATGGTGATGGCAATAGTGATGATGTTGGTGATGATGGTGATGGTGATAAGGGTGGTGATGGCAATGATGGTGATGTTGGTGGTGATGGTGGTGATGATGATGGTGATGGTGATAATGGTGGTTATGACGATGATGATGTTGGTGATGATGACGATGATACAAATCTCCACGCACGCTTCCTGTTCTCTGTCAGTCTCTCTCCTGCTCTTGTCAAAGCAACACTGATCACCCACTCGTGACCATGAGGGCTGTTTCTAACCGTGGAGGGAAAGCAATTCTGACATTTCCTTACACAAGACATACCACTGTCCCTGGTACACAAAGGCATGGGGAGAAGAGCCCTTTGCCCCACAGGACTCTGGCATTGACCACTGAGCTCCTTCCCAGCTATGCTTCAGGGCAAAGAAGGCGGTAACCTGGCTTGCTTTCAGCCAGCTCAGATGCTGCCTGTGCCTGGCAGCCCCTGTGGGGCAGGCTCTCAATAGAGCACTGAGACTCTCCAGGGGCAGAGTGGCCTTGATCAAAGCCAAGCCCAGGGCTCTGCCATTTATGAGCTGTGTGACCTCAGATGTGTTCCTTAGCCTCTCTGAACCTCCTATGCTGCTATGAAAGATTAATGAGATTATGTCTGTGAGAGGTCATAGTGCCATAGCAATCAGCATCACAGTTGGGGGGTCTAGCCTGTGGCCTGTGGCACACAGTGGCAATGAGTGGACAGTGAGCTAGACCCAGAGAGGCAGGGCCCGTGAGGGGCTGGGCAGAGCGGGAAGGGGTGCCGTCTGCCAGGGGCACAGGCAGCACACCCTTAGCACGGAGGCCCTGCATCACAGAGGCAGGAGGATGGCGGAAATGATCTTTCATGACTCCACGACGCCGGAGGAATCTGCCTGCCACTTTCGGCTCTCTTGCTATCTGGTGTCAGGCCTGCAAACCACGTCCTTGGAGGGTCTCATTGAGGCCAGAGTGGACACACCTGGAGGTGGACCTGTGAGGACGGAGGCGGGTGGGCCTCTGTGTGCCACTGTCTGGTCACAGCTCTCCACAGTCGCTCGAGGAGGGGAGGGTAGGAGACTGCAGTGAAGCCGTGAGCTGAGGGTCCCTCATTTTCTCCCGTCCTGTGAATGCCCCAGGCACAGAGCGGATTGGGGGGGGCACTGAAGGAGCCTTGGCCATGCGAGGGGTGCCGTGGAGGAAGCCCCGCCTCTAGAGCTGTGTGTCCTGGAGCTGGAGCCCAGCATGTCGTCTGTAGCGGAGGTCGTGGTGAGGAAGGAGGGAGAACACGAACTAGGGGCATTTTTACTGCCCCTCAGCCGGGCCTCCCAGGCAGGGGTCCCAGGCAGGGGTTCCAGGCAGGGGACCCAGGCAGGGGTTCCAGGCAGGGGTTCCAGGCAGGGGTCCCAGGCAGGGGTTCCAGGCAGGGGTCCCAGGCCAGGGGTTCCAGGCAGGGGACCCAGGCAGGGGTTCCAGGCAGGGGTTCCAGGCAGGGGTCCCAGGCAGGGGTTCCAGGCCAGGGGTTCCAGGCAGGGGTTCCAGGCAGGGGTTCCAGGCAGGGGTCCCAGGCAGGGGTTCCAGGCCAGGGGTTCCAGGCAGGGGTTCCAGGCAGGGGTTCCAGGCAGGGGTCCCAGGCCAGGGGTCCCAGGCAGGGGTTCTAGGCAGGGGCCCCAGGCAGGGGTTCCAGGCAGGGGTCCCAGGCAGGTTCCAGGCAGGGGTTCCAGGCAGGGGTCCCAGGCCAGGGGTGGGTTCCAGGCAGGGGTCCCAGGCCAGGGGTCCCAGGCGAGGGGTTCCAGGCAGGGGTCCCAGGCCAGGGGTCCCAGGCCAGGGGTTCCAGGCAGGGGCCCCAGGCAGGGGTCCCAGGCAGGGGTTCCAGGCCAGGGGTCCCAGGCAGGGGTTCCAGGCAGGGGTCCCAGGCAGGGGTTCCAGGCAGGGGTTCCAGGCAGGGGTCCCAGGCAGGGGTTCCAGGCAGGGGTTCCAGGCAGGGGTCCCAGGCCAGGGGTTCCAGGCCAGGGGTTCCAGGCAGGGGTTCCAGGCCGGGGGTTCCAGGCCAGGGGTTCCAGGCTGGGGTTCCAGGCCAGGGTTCCAGGCCAGGGGTTCCAGGCCAGGGGTTCCAGGCAGGGGTTCCAGGCCAGGGGTTCCAGCCAGGGGTTCCAGGCCAGGGGTTCCAGGCCAGGGGTTCCAGGCAGGGGTTCCAGGCCAGGGGTCCCAGGCCAGGTGTTCCAGGCAGGGGGACAGCACCGCCTCCCTCTGCAATCTCCCTCTGCAAATTTGGCTTCTGCCCCAGGCCCCAAGTCACTGCGGCTTCCCAGGACGAGAGGTCAGAGGCTGCTCCTCATCCTACCCCGGCCTGCTGTCCAGGGGGCTAAGAGGCAGAACCTTCTCGAGGGGGCTTCAGGGTCCCTGTCTCTGAGGGACTCGACTGGGCTGCTCAGGGGGTTGCTCCCCCGCCCCACCCCTCCTCGGTCCCCCACCGCACCCCTACACCCCGTGTCTCAGAGGTGCCATCAACCTCCGTGACCAGGTTGGTCGCTCAGGGTGGCACCAGGCTCCGGTCACGTTCCTCCAGTGTTGACTCCACTTCTAGGATTTGGGTGAGGATAAGTGCTTAAGGGCCATGCTAGATGCAGACAGGGCCTGGACACACGGGGGCAGCTGTGGCCTCTCCTAGCCCTTGTCCCTTCCCCCATGGCCCTACCCAGGCCCAGGACGCTGGGCCAGTCCGGGTGGACTCCTTGATGAAAATGGTGGGGGGAACAGGACCGTAGAAGAATCCAGAGCTACACTCCCTCCAGCAGGACCCCCACATCACCCTCCAGGATGACAGCTGCCTTCTGCAATAACAGTAACCCCCGACCCCTGGGTGTCTGAGGAGGGAGACTGCCCACGCGGGAGGGGCGGCTGGTTCTCGTCTCAGCCGTAATCGTTCTCCTGGAGGCTGGGCCTCCCCTCGGGCCTGCAGCCTGGCCTCGGCATCCCGTTAGCCTGCACACAGACCAGAGGCTCAGCTCCTCCTCACAAACCTCGTAGCAAAGCCAAGCGGGGCCAGACCCTGTAAGTTAAAGGCTCCAAGATGATAAAGGATCTGGGAGGAACCCCGTTCCACCCACTCAGCTGGGGAAGCCTGAGAGGGTGATGATGCCTGTCTGGGGTCAGTTGAGCGGGAACTGCCTCCACCCTGGCAGGAAGCATCCAGAGGTGGTGTATTCGGACCCTAAAGCCCCCACTTCATGGTTCCGGGCCCTTTCTCTCCGTGGCTTGAGTTCCAACTCAACATCACCTCCCACCGACAGCCTGCATCCTCCAGTGTGAGGCCGAATGGGCCTCTTGGCCTCTGCCCCCGTGCCCCTCCTGCTGTGCTGTCCCTCTCACACAGATGTGCCCCAGGCCCCCCTCTCTGCTCACAGGGGCTCCCTCCAGCAGAGGCCCTTCTCCAGGAAGAGCTTAGGGGACCAGCCAGAGGTCTCATGTGGTGGACTGGCCAAGGCTGCATTCTTCTTCAGCCAGCCCTCCCCTGTCCGTTCTCCGCTCCTCTCTGCCCTATCTGGGTCCCAGGGGCTGGACAATCATGCACCTGTCCCCCAACGCCCATTGGGTTTGGCTGGTGGGGCGCCCCAGCTGGAGACGCAAGAGCAGGAGAGGAAGGCTGGAATGTTCCTCATGCTCCTCCTGGCTGCCCTCAGAGCTGCCGTCTGGCAGGGGCTTCTCCCTCCCGTTGGCCTCGGGGTGGTGCCAGCTTCCCACGGGGCTGGACACCAGGTGCTTCAAAATCCCACCTTGTTCCTTCCATTCTGCCACTCCCCTCATTGCGTGCTCAAGACGCCGGCTGAGTGGACTCCGAGAGGAGCGTGCGTGGGCACAGCACAGAGACTACCCTCCCGCAAACGTTGCTGAGGGCATACTGCGTGCCAGGGGACCTCGAGGACGCGTGGAGTCCGGGCACAGTGGGGCTTCTGATGTCTCTTCACAGCCCACGTTCAGGTGACACAAGTCACAGGCCCCACCTGGGCACTTCTGCCCTTGGGAACAGCAGACTGGGGACTCGGGATGTCTCAGCGGATCTGGCAAGAGTCACAACGCAACCCCTGCCCACCCTCCAGGGACAGGGCTGGGTTCCCCAAGAGCAAGCAGGAGATGGCGACAACAAGACCGGCGTCGTCAGGTAGATCAGGAAGAAGGACACGCAGGGACTTGGCAGGGAAGTGGGCCAAGACTGATGTCCCCAGACATTCGTATCACTGCTGGTCCTGGGCTGGAGCGTGAAACCAAAAGGCATTTCACAAATTAAGGTAAATCCTGTGAACCCTCAGCCCATTTCAATGCTTAATGCAGAACATAAACACATTAAAGTCATTTCAGAATCTGGAGGAATTTGGATAATTCAGCCCCATCGTCGTTTACTCCAAACACCTCGTTTCATCTTATGAGTCATCTTCGAAAGGAGAAGAGGGACATGTGGTGGCAAATAACGGGATTGTAACCAAGAGGCTGGAAAAGCTGTGTGGGAAGAGGAGGCTGCCAGCTCCCTGGATGGACAGGGCCCAGGACCAGTTTTAGAATCAGTCCCAGAGGAAGTCTGCCCAGGTAGGGTGCTCAGGGGTCTCCCAGGGAATGGTAGAGCTGAGTCCAACCCCTGTGGTCTTGGGGCAAAGTCCTTGTCCCACCTGGGCCTCTGCTTGCTCATCTGCGGAACAGAAACGACTCCTGCTCCCTGGTTGCTGTGAGGCTGGAGTGGCACGATGTGTGGATGATGGTGGACACTGGCACACATGGAGCGGTCAGGGTTAGTGACATCCCAGATGGCCACATCCACCTGCAGCTCCTGGAGCAAGCACCACTTCTTCGTCCTGCTTCATCGTTTTATAGGTTTTGATGGACACGTCCATTTCCCTGACCAGCCACGGCCCTGTGGGTGAGGACCTCGGCTTTATCCCGCGCCCAGCGTAAGACTTGTGGCCCGGGTGCTTTCTCTCTTCCCATCGCCTCCACCTGGAGCAGGGTCAGCAGGGGCTGCTGCTCCGGGGCTGGGGCTGGTGTCCAGACTCTGGTCCTCGTCCAGCCCTGTGTTCTCATTCATCAGCCTCGCTTTCCTCCCTGCCTCCCTGGTGTGGTGGGAGAAACCCTGGATTTGGAGTCAGAAAAAATCCCGAGTTCAAGTTCTGGTTCTACCCTGTGTGTGGCTTTGGGCGAGTTACTTATTTAACTCTCAGCGTCTCAGTTTTCAGTGGTGGAATGGGGGTGATATTGTTCCTCACACTATTGTCCGTGGGGAGGGTTAGAGCTGATGTCTAAGGCATGCAGCCCGCCAGAAACCCTCGCAGGGCAACGGCAGTCGTGGTCATGGTTTCAATCTGCAATCTATTTCTAATCCTTCAACCTGTGAAGGCTCACCGAGGCCTGAGATGGGAAAGGCACCGGTGGCTATGGCGGGGGCTGCAGAGAAGAATGAGACATGGTTTGGGCTCCTAGGGAGCTTACCAGGTGTGACAGGTGTGTAGCTGCAATATACAAGAGGGAGGAAGAGAGGAGGTGGAGGTGAGGGTCAAGGAGGTCTGCAGGGAGTGGTGCAGGTGGCCCCAGAATGATGGGTGGGGTTTGGAGGCAGGAGGCTGAGTGTAGGGGGAGGAAGAGAGCGAGCAGTGCTCCGAGGGGGAATGCTGGGGCCCGGCTATGATGGTACCAGAAGCCCAGGAGGTACAGTAGAGGCAAGTTGGGGAGAGAACTTGACCCAGGGGAGAGTCAAGGGCAGCAGAGACACCTTAGGTAAGACCCGGAGTAGGAGCATGGTCAGCTGGGTGAATGGGGGGCAGAAGGAAGGGAGGAGAATTCCAAGAGAAAGGAATTGTATTTACCCCCGAGATGGAGGATGGGAAGTGAGGGAGAAGCCGGGGCGTGTAGGAGCTTGGGTGGACCAGTACAGTGGACACATTGGCCACTCCCCAACAGCCGTACACCTTTTTCCCTGATTTGGTCCAGCAGCAATGTGCTTAGGTCCAGGGGTGAACTGTGATTGGTCTAAGGCTGTCATGGCAGTCCTGTGCCAGGTGATTGGTTTAGAGATAAGTAGGTGACCTGGTCTCATTTGTGAGATGTGAGGAAAAATCTGCTAAGGACGTTCTGGGAAAGGATTTTCTTCCTTGATCAAAACAGAGAATCATATGAGGATAATCTCTTTGTTCCCACCCTCCCTTCCAGTTTTGGACACAGTTGTTCTAGAAAATGATGCCTGGAGCTGCTGCAGCCATCTTGCAAGCATGAGGGCAAGGAAGAGTTGTCAACCTAGTGACCTGATGCTGTTGAGTGACTGAACCAGCCCTGGAACTGCAGACCTGTTATGTGCTATTATTAAATGGCTTTATCATTTAAGCAATTAGTTAGATATGGTGCTTCTCATAGGTAAACACTTTCCTAATTGATCCATCACTTTAAGGACTTTGATTTTATCCTAGGAGCAATGGGAAACTATTAAATGGTTTGAACTCTTGAAGAGGGCCATGACGTGATTATATTTGTGTTTTCTCAATATCATTCTGAAAATAGATTAATGTAATTTATCATGTCAGCAGACTAAAGAAGAAAACCATATGATTTTTCAATAGATCCATAAGAAATATTTGGCAGAATTCAATACTCATGATATTGAATTCAATAATTCGTGATAAATACAAATTAGGGAGAGACGGGAGCTTCCACAGTCTGATAAAGAGCACCTACAAAACCCCACAGCTGACTTGAAACCTAATGGTAAAAGACTGACTGCTCCCTCTAAAACCAAGAGCAAGACAAGGATGTTGCTCTCAGCACTGCTGGTCAACATCAAGCTGGAGATCCTGGCCAATGCAATAAAGCGAGAAAAAAAGTCATCCAGGCTGGGCAGGACAAAATAAAACTGTTTCTATCCATAGACAACACGATTATCTATGTAAAAAAATCCCAAGTAGACTACAAAAAACCCTGTTAGAACTAATAAGTGAGTTTAGCAAAGTTGCAGGATAGAAAGTCAGTATACGAAAATCAATTCTATTTCATTCCGTATCTTGAGAGGTGGCAGTTACATGAATCTACACATGTGATAAAATGACACAGAACTATAATACACGTTGTACCAATCGATGTCAGTTTTCTAGTTTTGATATCAGTTATTGCATAACTAGTTATACAAGTTGCAGTTGGGGAAAACTGGGTGAAGGGTACACAGGACCTCTCTGTGCTATCTTTGCAAATTTTTATGAATCTATAATTATTTCAAAGTAAAAACATTTTAAGTCAATTATATTTCTATGTACCAGCAATGAATGATTAAAAATTGGTTAAAACACTACTTACAATACCTTCCCAGAAAATTGAATACTTAGGTATAAATCTATCAAAATTATATTGGAAACTACAAAACACTCATGAATGAGATTAAAGAAGACCTACATAGATGGAGAGCTGTACTGTGTTCATGAACGGGAAAACCCACTGTTTTCAAGGTATCAATTCTCTCCAAAGTGATCTGCAGATTCAGCACAATCCCAGCCGATGTTGCTGTAGCCAGCCAGAGCCTGGAGAACAGATTGGAAGGGGGCCAGAGAGGACGTGAGGAGGCCGGGAGGAGCCTGCTGAGAGCTGAAGGGAAATGTGGACCAGGGGGGCCGTGCTGGGGGTAGAGGGAGAGGAAAGGGTGGGTCTGAGAGACACTGATGTTGAGATCAACAGGATTGGCAATGGGCTGGCTGTGCAGAGTGACGGAGAGGGACCTCTCCAGGATGCTGCACCTTGGTTTCTGCTCCTCGCTTGCATCATCAGAGGTGCCTTTCAGGGGATGGGTCAGCAGGCGAAGGGCAGGTCAGAGAGCATGGTCAGTGGCTACGGCTGAGTGCAGCCAGCACTGGTGACCAGTGGCTGGTGTGGACAGGGACAGGCTGAGGAAGGGGCGAGACAGAAACAGCTGTGCTCTCAGAGATGCTGGGGGCCCTGCTCCCCCTCCCCCTTGGAATGTAACCTCTGAAGCTTTATTTCTTAGAATTTTAAGTTCTTTTCAATCTTCAAAATCCTCTTCTAAAATACAAATTCCTGGTAGAGGCAACACCCTGAGGCTTTTCCTCTGACACCACATTGCCTTGGGTAGGACCCTGTCGCATCCGGACCCCTGTCCTTATCCAAGGCACAACCACAGGGCCCCCAGACAGACCCGCGGGGAGACAGACGGCTGCGGGAGGAAAGGTGGCCAAGCGGGGGCCTGGGGCGGGCCACGGTCCACACCCACAGCAAGCCCATGGCATTGGCAGTGAGGTGGGTCTCCAGAGCAGGCCCCTCCTTCCTTCCACGGTTCTCCTGGCTCCTTGGAAGAGCTGGGTTTATTCCCAGGAGGCAACCATATTAGTGATTGGCACAGACAGGCAGGAGACCCAGGGCTCCACTTCAAGGCAGCTTCTGTGTCAACTGGGGACTGGGAGAGAGAGGCCTGGAGCCGTTCCTGGGCATGGAAACTGTGACCAGAGGTAAGACTGCCATCCCAGTGCCCCTGCCACTGTACCCTGGCTGCCGAGTGGGATGAGAAGGATCCAGAACTAGGCATCATCACACTCAGCCGTGCCCTCACTGTACCAGGCCCTGTGCAGATGCTGGAGTCCAAGGATGAACAGACCACAGCCCTGCCGAGGTGCTCGCAGTCCGCGGTGGGCGGGGGGGAGGCAGATAAGTGACCACAATGACCACCCAGGGGGCTGGGCTGGGCAGGACTGGGGCTGGGCCATGGAAGCCACATGCCGAGTCAGACAGGGGGTGGGGGGACCAAGGGCTGAAGCTGGACAGAGTGCAAGATGCCAGGAGCAGGGAGGGCAGACCAGGGCTGGAGGCCTGAATGGGATCCGAGGCCAGGGTCCCACAAAGACCATGGATGATAGACAGTAGACCTCACTTAGCTGGGGTCCCCCCATGACCACACTCCCCAGAACCACCCCCATTACTCTCTCAAGCGCTGTCACTGACGACATCAGTCTTCGGCTGTCTGAGAAGAGGCTCCGGGTTCAGAGGAACCAGCTCAGCTTGCCCCCAAGATAAAGGTAAGGTGGGGAGCAAGCGTTCCCCTCTCGGGGGCTCTGCCTCTGCTCTGGCCCTGCTGCAGGTCTGCTCCACCTGCGCTCCCACCCAGGGTCTCTCCTCCAGGCCTCTGAGGTCCATGCTCCCATAACCCAGCTCTGGGCTCACTCAGTGTCTGAGCTTCAACTCTCCCTCTTTCAAATGGGTCGAAACCCCTGCTCCACGATGTGCGGAGGGTCAGGGGAGGTCGCGGCAGGAGATGCTCTGTGAGGGCTGACCCGGGGGTCCTCCGCGCTGCTGTGACTGTCTCTAGCCAGAGGGTGTGGGTCGGGGGCTGGAGGGGCTCCGCTGGCCCGTCCACCCTCACCCCTTCCTCCTGCCTTGCCTCTCCTGTGTTCTCCATTTTGTCGTTCTCCTCCTGCCCAGCCAGTTCGGGGGGACACAGTGACTCCTGGGACCGCCCTGGACAGAGACCCTCCGAGACTGTGTGGGGCAGTGGGGAGGGCTGAGGGTCGGATCCCATTCAGGTCCCCGGCCTGGTCTGCCCTCCCTGCTCCTGGCATCTTTCACTCCCTGTCCGGCTTCAGCCCTTGGTCCTGCCAGCCCCCTGGCTCTGAGTCCCTGAGGGCGGGGCTTGGGCAGAGCCTGGGGACAGCACACCTGCAGGCTGGGCACAGGTGAGGGGCCAAGGACACAGCTGCCACCACCATGGAAGAGCCATCACAGTAATCTAGCATTTAATGGGGTCTTACTGAGCAGCTGGCCCAACAGCTCCCGGTCCCTTCTACCTTTACGTTTGAGATAAAGTCACACCTATGAGGCTAAAATTCGAGTCTTTGCTCTCACGCAAGAATGGAGTGTTGGCTGCACTTTCCCCGCTCACTTCTATTCCACTCATCTTGTCCAGTCTCAGGATCCCGAGCACGGCCAAGGCTGCAGAGGCTTGGCCACACTTGCTCAGAGGCCAGGGCTGTGGAGGGACGGATGCTCAGAGGAGACCTGAGGCGGCTGCTCGTGGAGCTGCCACTCAGAGGGCTCCTCTGGGTCCTGCTGGGCCCCTGGCCTGTCCTACCCATGGAGCCGCTGTGGGGCAGGCTCCAGGTTCGGCCTCCACCCCGCCCCATGTGCTCCTGAGCACACCTCCTCTGTCGTGGGTGTGGACCCCACCAACCACAGGCCCCAGCGGAGGATGAAGCCCGCCTCCCTCCCCAAGGCCCATTTCCTGTCTCACAGCCTGCCTCCTTCCCATGTGTGTCCATATATTCCCATATGTGAGTACACAGACTTCGGGGGACCCCCACCCGCAGGGGTGCGCCTGCAATGTCGTGATGTGGTCCAGGATCAGGGCCGTTCCCAACTTCCGGTCCTCCCGTCTTAACTGCCATCTTGTCCACAGTCAGCCCTGCGAAGCTGGCACTTAATTCTGCGTTCTGATCCAGAGAGAAACCCGAGTGGGCCCAGTGAGCTTTGCTCACATGTTCCTGGGTCTGAGGAGCTGAGTAGTCGGCGCCCCCTCAAAACGAAACAGCGCAGACGGTGGGAGACCTTGCCACAAAGTTGGGTCTCATCCTTCTGGCTCGTTTTCTGGGGCTGCGATCTCCCTTCCTGACTGTGCAAACGACACCGATTTTCCACCTCAGCTTGTGCTAAGCTTGCCTTTGGCTCTTGCCGCAAATGCTGGAAAGATCAGGGTGACCCTTCCGGGCTGCAGCTTGGCCAAAAGGCCAGCGAGGGAGAAGTAATTACCTCAACAATGACAGGTGTGCTGCCCCATCTTTGCCCCAGGAAATATCACCCGTCCATCAGGAAGAGCCAAACACTCGCCCACACCTGGCCCGGGAGGCAGGCCGCAGCAGAGAGCAGGCTGGCTGTCGGGAGAAGCCAGCTCATCTGAGTGCATTTACTAAGACATTCGCTCACTCGGTCAACACACATTTACTTATTATATAATCCGAGGGGCAGTGTGGCTTAGGGGAGGGTCTGGGGCCAGCCTGGATGTCTCATTTCCTGACGGCCACCCACTGGCTGTCAAGCAAGTTGCTTAACCTCCTCACGCCTATCTCCCCAACTGTGAAATGGGGGAGAGTAGTGGTGTCTGCTCACAGCTGGTGAGGAATGAATGAATTAATACCTATGAGGGTCTGTCAAACATGGAGTCCTGCTCAAGGTTGGTCGAGGGCATGGGGCACGTGGCCCACGTCAGACCAATCAGACCAGTTCTCCAAGGACACAAAGGCTCAAAACGGTGGATGCTCCCCCCGCCCCCAGGTGTGTCCCGAGAGACTGGGCATGGTGTCTCCATCTGGACCCCTGAGGCTGCCTGGCACACTCTGCTCTTTTCGAAGGCCGTCCACTCTTCGGTGATCCAGAGCACCCCTTAGTCTTCCAACACAGTCCTCTTTCCCCACTAAAATCAGCCAGAGTGGGTTTCTGTTGCTTGCGTCCCAAGAACCCTAACTGATGGAAGCCCCTGAGGTCGAGACAGGCCAGAGGCAGATGGCTTTCATCTGGGGTTTGGCCTCCTCCTCTGGCAACAGAGCCCAGCCCCTGGGGCAGACCCACCAGGGATGGCTGTGGGGACCCAAGAAGAGCCTTCATCTAGCCTGTGGGATCAGAGAAGACTTCCTGGAGGAGGTGACGCCTGGGGTGAGTGTTAAAGGATAAGTAGGCATCAGCCCAGTGAAGAGAACAGCGAAAGTGACTCCAGGTAGAGCGAACACAGAAGAAAATAGGACAAAATGAGATGAAATAGTGAGTGGGCAGCTGTCACTCTGCCCACCGGCAGGGTAATGAGCCGAGGCTCTGATGGAACACACCAGAACGGCCTGTAGGGCTCTCGCCAGCCCTGCTCAGCACCATTCCCCACCCCAGTCTGGGTGCCTAGGTTTGCTCTCCGAGGAGCCTCGGAGGCCATTAGGGACAGGATGCTAATGGATGGGCGCCCCATCGATTCCGCCCGGCTTTTGTGCACAGCCTGCGATGACTAATTTGTTTAATTACCCACTGCCGCACTGGTTCCGAGGTGTTCCACACAGACACTCGGTCTGTGGCTGCAAGCCAGACCTCAGGGTCCTCTTTCCTTCTCCCAGGCAGGCGGCACTGGAAACAGAGCCTACGGCCCTTGCTGATGAGCTCAGAGATGTCACCAGGTGCCACCAACGTTCACGGGCATCGCAGAGACCAACCAGGTGCAGACCTTGGGAGGCCCTGTGGGGTCCTAGAGACAGAGGCGTGGTCCGCGGGGAGGAGTCACAGCCTGAGCATGGCCAGCGGTCGTGGTCAGAAGCAGCCTGTGGGTCCGTGCACCGATAGTCCAGGGGCTTTCTCCTGCAAACCCCTTCTCCGGGGCTGCTTTGTTCTGCCTTCCCTCGTGGTCTCTCTGCTTCTCCTGAGTCTTGGCTCTTGTCCCGACAAGTTCAGGCTGGTAGTCTGGAGTAACAGCCCCGGGCGGGAGGGAGGGGAGCGAGCAGAGAGCAGGAGCAGGGGCTGGGGCTGAGCTGCGAGGAGGGGCTCCGAATCCGTGGCTATGGAAGAGTCTAAGCCAGGGGAGTGAGCACGGACTGGGGCTGGTGGCCTCTCCAGTCGCTGCCTCAGTACCTTCTGTCTGAGCTTCCCTTCCCAGCTCTGAACGGCACTTTGGGCAAACCCCAAGTTTTCTCACCACTTCAGACGCTCGAGTCCAGCTCACTCTCTGCAGTCTCCGTGGCCTTTAGTAATTATCTTTTCCCCTCCCCCCTGTGCCCGTGGACTTGGTCTGAGGGACGTGAGGGGGAGGGGAGGGGTCTTCATGTTTTGCTAACCTACTGCCACCAGCCTCCCAGCATCCGGATGTCCCCCTCCGATTGTTCCCCACTCTGCGGTTGGGTAATCTCTTTGAAATGCAAATCTGATGCTTCTCCGCTCTGTTTAAAATACAAAATGGCATGCCACGACTCTTGGGATAAAACCAAAACTTTTTAACAAATAAGAGTAGGTCTGCGTGGTCCAGTCCCTGCCTGCTTCTTGGACTCGCCTCTGCCTTCCTCTCCCACCCTTAGCCCCTCTGGGCTCTCTGGGTCCCTCACATGTGCCGTCTCCTTTGCCCACAGAGGTGGTTGTCCATGTGTTTTCACTTCATAGAGAGCCCATCCCTGCCTTCTTTGCCTAGTTAATGACACTCTTCCTTCAGATCTCAGTTCAACTGACACCTCCCCCGGGAAGTCTGCCTTGACCTGTCTGATGAGGTCAGCTCTCCCCCACTAAAGGCACACACAGTACCATGGCACCCTCATCTATGACACTTGTCACAGGAGCAATTCACATTTATTTGTGTAATTAATTGTGGTCTGGCTCCCCCACTGGACTTTAAGCTCCAGTAGATAATGGCCTCCCTTTTTTCAGCCCGCCAAGAGACCTCCAGGACTAATACGACAGTGGACACAGAGTAAACATCCATCAAATAATTGTCGAATCTATGAATTAGTGCGCAGTGCCTTCCATCCTGGAAGTCCCCATATGCGAAATTCTAGAATACAGGGATTCGCTTCTTTTTGACAGCCCTGAGAACTCGGGTTCCTGTATAAATGAGCTGTGAGTCAGCACTGTAGGAAATAACTGGAAAAAGAGGGAACCGGGAAAAGAAAGAGAAACGCAGCAGAGCTCGAGTTGTCCTTCTTGCAGCAAAGCCTGGGGGAGACGAAGGCGGTGGGGGTGAGCGAGTGAGGTGTTCGGGGCTTCAGGGTTGGGGCTTCAGGGTTGTGGGAGCAGCTCGGAGACCACCGCCCCGGTGGGGAGGGGCTGGGAAAGGGGCCGCTCAGCTCTGCCAAGCAGGTTAAATAAAGAATGACTCTCCCATTTCGAAAATGTGCAGTTCTTGCTGTTGCTGGAACCGTGGTGAGACCCAGGAGGCAGGAATAAACAATTCTGAGTCATAAAATCATTAAGGTGTCGAACATTTGCGTAGACGAACAGACACCGAAAAAGATGCTGCCTTTACGCAAGTTGTTTGCAACAAAAGCCTAATTCTCTACAGGAACCTCGCTGAACCTCCCGGGGGGGATTCTGAAACGGACAGTCACTGTGCTGTGCGCGTCTTTGTTAATTTAAGATGCACAGGGCCAGCCCTGATGGCCTGGTGGTTACAGCTGGGTGCTCTCACCGATTTTGTGGCCCGGGTTCGGTTCCTGGTTGCAGAACCACGCCACTCGTCTGTCAGTAGCCGTGCTGTGGCGGCTCACATAGAACTAGAAGCGCTCAAAACTAGGATATACAACTACGTACTGGGGCTTTGAGGAGAAGGAAAAAAAAGACGTACAAAGGGTTAGTGAGTCACTCTTTGTTTCATGAGCTACTTTAATATTTAACTTTGGTGAACAGAAATATATATATATACACATATTTTTTGAGGAAGAGTGGGTCTGAGCTAACATCCATGCTCATCTTCCTCTATTTTATACGTGGGATGCCGCCACAGCATGGCTTGCCAAGCGGTGTATAGGTCTGCGCCCAGGATCCAAACTGGTGAGCCCTGGGCTGCTGAAGTGGAACGCATGAACTTAACTGCCATACCACTGGGTCAGCTGCAACAAAAATATCTTTATAAGCATTTTCATGGGCTCACTGGCAAACTTAACCTCCCCTGAGCCACAGACCCATATAGCCAAGCGCCTGTTGGATGTCTGTGTGTCGTGTCCCACAGGCCCCTTACACTCAACTCACCCCCAGCCAACTGCTCCTCCTGCCGCGTCCCCATCTCAAGATCTAGCTGCCCAGAGCCAAGCCAGAACCCTGGACATGCTTCTTGATGCCTCTTCACCCCCGCCCCCATCTGACGGATGCCCCAGTCCCCAGCATTGGAACTCCCTAACACCTCTCCAACCGGAGACCTCCTCTCCCACCCACTGTATCCTGCCAGATCAGACCTGTCTCATCTCCTGCCTGGTTGCCAACCTGGTCTCCCCCACTCTGGTCTTGCCCCTCCAGGCCATCCTCCCCACTGGGGTTCCCGCTGGGGCAGGGGCTGTGGAGAGAGCTGCTCTGGGCAGGGGATCAGAGACCCAGGGAGTTGAGAGCAGGAGGTTAGTCTGGCATGCCCTGGGGCAGCCTGGTGCCCTTGACTGAGACCAGGCCTGCTCGGAGCTGCCTCCTCCTTCCGTCCACGCCTGGGTGAACCTGCTCTGTTTCATGGTATGGGGAAATCACAATATTTATTCATTCAACAAATATTTATCAAGCACCTGTTACATGTGCCAGGCCCTATTCTGGCCTCTGGGGACATAGAGACAAATGCCTTACAGGGGCATTACAGAAATTCTGCTCCTTGACGTAAATCTCAAAATTCTTACAGAGATCCTAAGGAACCATGTTTTTTGTTTGTTTCTTTTTGAGGAAGATTAGCCCTAAGCTAACATCTGCTGCCAATCCTCCTCTTTTTTTGCTGAGGAAGACTGGCCCTGAGCTAACATCTGTGCCCGTCTTCCTCTACTTTATATGTGGGACGCCTACCACAGCACGGCTTGCCAAGCGGTGCCATGTCCACACCTGGGGTCCAAACTGGAGAACCTGGCACCGCCAAAGCGGAACATGCAAACTTAACTGCTGCACCACCGGGCCAGCCCCCAAGGAACCATGCTGATGGAGGGTGTCCATCACAGAGTTGGTGGTGGCCGCCTGGCATCCGTCATAGGCGACACCTGCTGGATGCACGTGGGACTGGATATCCGTCTTTGCTCTTGGCCTTTATTCTCTTCTGTGCTGCAGCCTGGACGCCTGTCAACTGGATGTCCCAGGCTTCCTCGCTAGCTGGGTTCCAACTAGAGCTGGCCAGCAGAAGGCCCCGGCACCAGATTAGGTACCACAGACTGGAGAGCCCAAAAGACAGACCTCTATTGTCTCACAGCTCTGGAGGCTGGAAGTCTGGGCAGGGCTGGCTCCTCCTGAGGACCGTGAGGGAGAGTCTGTTCCAGGCCCCTCCCTGGGGATCTGTTGGTTTGCTGGCATCTTTGGCGGTCCTTGGCTTGTAGACGCATCACCCTGATCTCTGCCTCCATCTTTACATGGGGCTCTCCCTACGTGTGTGTCTGTGTCCAAGTTTCCGTCCTTCATGAAGACTCAGACATATTGGATTAGGGCCACCCTGCTCCAGTCTCACCTCGCCCTAACCAATCAATCTGCAAAGACCCTATGCCCAGATAAGGTCACATTCTCAGGCCCTGGGGGTTAGGATTTCAATGTACTGATTTTGAGGAGACACAATTAAGCCATAACAGTGGGCAAAGGTATGCCCCTGCTCCTGGTGGTGGCTCTGGGGTGGCAGTGGCCCCGGTCTAGCAGCAGTGGACCGAGCTCGGGCTGTGGCCCCAGCCCAGGGTGCTGACAGCTTCCTCACCTCTGCGTGGTACCCCGGCCCCCTCTGCACCTCCAGCCTGGAAGTGACAGCAGTTTCCTGATCTCTAGGTCACACCCCCCTCCCTTTGTCCCCTCCCACATCTTTGTCACAAGCTCCATGCATTAAATTCCTCTTTGCTTGACATATTTAGAGGGGTTTCCGTTTCCTGACTGGCCAGTGACTGACACTCAGACTATGCAGCAGTTAGAAGTTACAGACACAAAAGATGTTCACAAAACGGCACGAGGAGCTCTAGAAAGCAGCCCTGAGGACGTTGTGCGGATGTGCGTGCATGCATGTGTGTGTAAAAACAGAGAAGAGGATTCTAAAATGTGTATGGAAATGCAATAGGCCAAGAAAAATCAGATGACCTTGAAAAGGAAAAGCAAAACTGGAGGATTTATACTACCAGGTTCCAAGATTTATTATCATGCCGCAGCAATTAAGGCAGTGTGCTAATTGCCAAGGATAGACAAATAGATCAATGGAGCAGAACAGAGAATTTGGAAACAAACCCGCACATATAGTGTCGGTGATTTTTAGCAAAGGTGAAAGAGTAGTGTGGTGGGGGAAAGGATGACCTCTCAGAAAAAGGTGTTGGGTTAATTGGATATCCACGTGGAAAAAAGTGAATTTTAATCCCTGCTTCATGCCATTCACAAATGCCAATTCCAGGTGGACTGTAGGGATAAAATTTCAAAGAAAAACAATAAAAATTTTGGAAAGAAACATAGGAGGATATCTTCATGACCTCAGGGTAGGCAAATATTTCCTAAATAAGACACAAAAAGCACCAACCATGAAAGCAATAGTGACAACGTGGACTACATTAAAATTACATCTATTCAAAAAAAGACACCATTAGGAGAGTGAGAAGACAAACCACAGAGTGTGAGAAGAAGTCTGCCATATGTACATTTGACCTAAGACTTGAAATCAGAACATATGAAGAACTCCTTTAAATCAATAAGGCAGATGATCCAACAGACAGATTTGAACAGATACTTTACAAAAGAGCGTATCCACATGGCTAACAAACCTATGAGAGAACCCCACTTTATTAGTCACTGGGAGATATAAATGAAAGCCACAGTGAGATACCGCCACACACCCGCGAGAACAGCTAAAGTTAAAAAGTCGACAATTCCAAGTGCAGGCAGGATGTGGGGCAGCTGCAGCTCTCCCCCGTTGCCCGTGGGAGTTTCTGACAGCGTAAGTGTGAGCACCCCTTGAGAAGCAGCAAGACTATCCTGCACAGACACTCAAGAAAAATGCACACCTGAGTTCACCAAAGCACACGTGCAAGGTGTTCACAGGAACAGTGTGTGTCACAGCCCAGGAAGTGATCCAAATGCTCACCAACAGAGTGATAAGTACATCGTGGTGTGTTCATATGACGGAAAACTCCCTGTCACGTCTCACGTGGTGAGAACGCGTGAACTACAGCTGCAGAGGGGTGATTCCACTCAGGTCCAAGTCAGGCAGCACGGATCTGTCGTATTGGAAACAAGGACTGCATTCTCCCCTGGACGTGAGGGAGCTTCTGCGGGTTCTGACGATGTTTTATTTCTTGATCTGGCAAGTGGTTCTCAAGTGTGCTCACTTTGTGAAAATTCGTTGAGCTGAACTAAATTCTGTACTTTTCAAACAAAAACATTGCACTTTGCCATTTGTGCTCTGTTAAACTCTTAAATTTTATACACAGAATACAATCTAAGTGTTTTCATGAGTGACAGAATTGAAGTGACTCAAATTCATTTCTTGGTTTTGAAAATCACCCTGGTCCACCCCACACCAGGAGCCTCACCACACGTGTGGACCTGCAGCCAGCATGTCCAAGCTCTGCTCCCGCCCCTTCCTGCACAGCCCTACTGGGCAGGGGAGCCCCAGGCCCCGGGTGCCCAGGGGGCAGTCCAGAATGGGGTGGGGAGGCATGGCTCTGAGTGGGTGGTCCCCTAGGCCCTGCACAGCTGGCGGAGGCCCAGATCAGGAGGGCCCCAGTGGCCTGGGGCTAGGGGCAGAAGCAAGGGCCACCAAGGCTGGTGGTGTGGGATTGCTGCCTGGGAACAGCACAGGCACCAATTCCTCTTTCCCAGAGGGTGGGGCCCCCAAAGGAGGGTGTACGACAGGGAGGCAGTATCCCCCTGAAGGAATTCTGCTTGTGAGGTTGGCAGTGTGGGGTGGGAGGGCTGTGCATTTAAATGCAGGCGTGCTGGCCAGGCACATCCTGGCTCCTTCAGTCTCGGAAGCTGGTGACACTCTCAGCCAGTGCCGCGAAAGCTGGCGTTCTGGTCCAGTCCAGGCCTTCCGCATTGCTCCCCACAGCCTTTGCCTCTCACCACGTGGTCCATGCTAGGACACTTGCCTTTGGCTTCAGGTTCTTATCACTGATCACACAAAATTCTTAGTCCTTGCTGACATGTGTGGTCCAATCCAGAGTCCCGAGGACAGGCTGGGTCCCTGTGTGGCCTCTTTGCTGCGGGGCCCAGCAAACGCAATTCCTCTTGGCAGGAAGATGCACTTCCCTCCTGGGATGCAAGTGGAAAGGGGCCCCCTCACTGTGCAGGAACAGGCCAGGGCCCTTCTAGTGCATTCGGATATTATCCTCAGAGACATCACAAGTCTGCGAGAGGAGGAGGCGCACAGGGAATGGGAGGAGAGAGGAGGACAGAGACCGACACACTGACGGGCAGGACAATTCCACACAGCCGTCTGAGCCGGAGAACAATGTTGTGCTGGACAATCAATGTTGCATGCAATCGAAACCTCTCTTAAATTCTCTAGAAAGTCATCTATTTCTGTGTGACCTGGGATAGGACACTCACTTCCCTGAGCTCCGATTTCCTCACCTGTTAGAGGGGGCGCATGCGGCCTTGCCGCCTCCCTCGAGTGTTACTGGGAAAGTCCTCGCGGGGGAGGAACCCAAACCAGCCCATGGCAGGACACACGACTTTTCTTATCTACATGTGAGCTCTTCCAAGTGTGTTCTGTGAATGTCTCTTTATATTAATAGATCTTAATAATTTTTAAAAAGATTCCTTGGTTAATTAAGTTCATGAAACACTAGGTTATACAAAGCGAAGCAGATGTCTTTATTGCAGGACTTCTCAGGGCCTTTAAAACGTTCATATGCATGGTAAATTGCCAAGAGAGGGATATTCCACGTGGTATCTCAAGCGTACTTATCCAGAGAGGGGCGTGTGTGTGCGTGCCTGAGTGCGTGCATGTGTGGGTGCCACATCTCATAGGATTAGTTCTGAGAAATCTTGTGGTGGATTCGAACAGAAAGTGAAGAATGCTGTTCTTAGGGAGAATATCAATATTTCTTGCCCAACGCAGATTCCGCAGTGCTGAGTACAGCAAGGTCCCTCGGTGGGAACATGCTGGTCTGGTCTGACAGGTGCGGCGGCTCCCACTGCTGGGGGAGGGTGGGGCTGCAAGGCCTCCAGACACAGCTGCTGCAAGGATCCCTTCCCTCAGAGGACCTGGGGTGGGGGAGGGCACTTCATTGCTTCCACTGCTTGGAGCAGAACTGCAACATGGAGGCAAAAATGACAGAGGCTCCTCAGTGTGTGGCTTGAAAAGTGTAAATGATTAACAGGCCTGTCGTGGCGAGTTTCTTGGTTCGCTTTTGTTTTGGATGAGGACCAATAAGCACACTTTTTCTAGGATGCAACTTAAAAATGCATTCATAGAAAATATTTTAATTATTTAAATTCCTGCAGGGAAAGGACTGTGTTATTGCAAAGCTGAAATGCCCTAGGTCTTAACTCCTTATTTCCCAGAGCAACAGCTGTTGTCCCAACATGCATTTCAGTGACACGAGCTTTCTTCAGGGCACATCTGGGGTGACACCTTGTATTGTGGCAGAGCAGCTGGGACGGCCACCTCGCTGGGCTGTCCGGGAGACACGGGTCTTCATTCAGTGTCAGGGGGAGCGGGGGACCTGTGCTCCCTCCCTCGGCACATTCTGTCTGCTTCTTCATCCGAAGGAGTGCAGCCTTTCATCTAATTTTGTCACCAATACTAAATGGCCTTTCTATATTCTGACGCACTGAATCACCACGTCCGAATTCGTTTCATTATTTATGACGGCTCAGGCCCGAGATGATGAATCATGGCAGTTCTTCAAGCCCCTGCCTCCCGCAGCGCGCCCTCCCTCCTCCCCGTTCACCACTCTTTGAAGCTGGGCCCCTGGGCGTGGGATCGAGCTGGGAGGTGGGACTGCCCGCCAGGAGCCCGGCGAGGGGTGGAAATGAGATGAAGGGGGAAGTTCTGCGATTTCCCAGGCCTGCCGGCAGGCAGAACTCCACTCAGCAGACACACGATCCTGCGGGAAGGCAGAGCGCCCCTCTGCTCGGGTCTCCATGGCAGCTGGGACCAAGAGAAAATGAGCTGCTCTGCTCTGAGCCCAGTGACGCCGGGACTGCAGGCGTGCCAGAGAGCGGAGCCCAGCCAGCCTCTCCTCCCGCCACGTGCCTGGCCTATGACCGCCCAGTCCAGGGCCCAGAGCCGAGATGCCACTCTCCCGGGAAGACGTGACCTTACACAGCTCAATGCTGGTCTCCTCAACTTCTGTCCCCGCTGTGCTGGGGCAGCTTCCTGGGGATCCTAGACTTCCCTAGGCTTCCTCCGTCTGGTGACCTGGCCTGGGGACACGTGTCCGGGAGGCAGGGGAGGGCCCAGCAGTCTCTGAGCCTCTCCGAACCTCAGCTGGACACTGCCTGGGCCTGAGGAAAGCTCATCAGATGCCAGGCCCTGACCAGCCTGTGAGCTGCCCCTCGCCGTCCTGCCCCTCTTTGGACTCGGTAACCGGCTGCTTTACTTTTACTGCCTCCTCAGTCCTCCCCCAGGAAGCCTCCTGGGACCTCTAGGCTGCGGCACAGTCCTGCCTGTCCCCTCTGCTGCCCTGTCCCGTCAGATGCCGAAGTACCCGTCACTGTCACCGTCGGTCGGAGTCAGCCTCCCCCATTAGACTGGGAGCTCGCCGAGCGGGGGACCACATCTCACTCACTGTCACGCTTTGTGTGCCTCTGAGCACCTAATGAGTCAGCCCGTGTCTGAAGCCAGGCGTCCAAGTCGGCGTGGCTCTTCCAGGGCAGACCTGCCATCCCTGGGAGTGCCCAGACTGCGAGGCTCTGCCCAGGGTGCCCGCCACCCAACGCCACCTCCAGCCGGGTGGCGGGGGCCGGGCCTGCAGCGCAGGAGGCCATTCTGGTGGAAAGGGTGCCCTGGCTGTCCACCTGGAGCCTCGCGGCCACGCTGGCCCTTCTGCACAGGAGCTCAGCTCCCGCCTGCCCACGCCCAGGCAGCTTCTCCTCCAGCGGGCACTTCTCTCAGGACCTGGGCCTTGCGGCGATTTGCAGGGCTGTCATGCTGAGGAGCATGGGCACCGGGCGAGGTCTTGGGCACCCGGCCCCGGACGTCACCCCAAATGCCCCTGAGATCTTGGTGCTACCGCTCTGGATGATCATCCCAGGGGTGCGGCCTCTCACTCTGCAGGAACTCCTATTTAGGTCTGAGCTCTGCTGAGCACTGACCCCTCCTCTCTAAGTCTGCTGGGAGCAGGGACATCTCCCAGAACGACCCACCGTTTATGACCCTTTAGGCTACCATTTGCTTGGGTCTTCATAGGAGTCATCTCATGTGATCCTTGCAAAAATGTAGCGAAATGGGTCTTGTATTCCTGTTTCCAGAGGAGAAAACTGAGGCACAGAGAAGTTCAAGGCTCAGCATCCCAGAGGTAGTGAGCGGCAGAGCTGGGATTCAAACCCACATCCACCTGCCTCCTGACTCAGTGCACGAGTCAGACTCCAGCAGAAGCTTCGAGGGCATTATCTCTCTGATGAGACCTCACAAAACCTAGGAGAGCAGTACTATTACTGTCTTTGTTTCACAGGTGAGGAAATTGAAGCTCAGAGAGGTCAAGTAACTCATTCAAGGTCACACAGCTAGGAAGTGGCAGTGATAGATGTCCATCCCAGTCTTGCTGGCTGGAACTCTGACCACACTCCCTGCCGCCTCCTGCTGGTCCAGCAGCCTAGAGGCCTCATCCGCAGGGTGCCGGCCTTCAGGCCGCCTCGCCTCTGACCATTGGGTGGACTTGGCGCCACACAATGAGCTGCATTTTCCTACACAGGGAAACCTTGTCCTTCCCCGAAAGGAGCCAACCCTCTTCTTGGTGAATCTTGAGCACAGCCTCGCCCCTGCCCACAGCAGGGCTGCGGCCAGGCTGCGTCAGGCGTGGGCTTCCACAGAGAAGTGTGACGAGGCCTTGGAGCTGTTTGTGCTGATCTTCCGTGAAGCCATTGCTGCCATCAGAGCGAGGCGGCCGGGCTCCGGATAATTACTGGTTTTGCAGATCAGCAGAGTGTGAAGGAGATTCTGCTGTTGGTAAACAGTTTGGCAATTTGAAGAGTAAATTGCGGCTTGCAGGAGCCGGGAGAATGCCAGGCTGTTCCCCTGGAGACAGGGAGTGGGGGGAATAAGCGGTTGTCTGGAGTGGCGGGTGGGGGCTGGCAGGAAACAGGTGGTGGTGGCAGGCAGCGTTGAACTCAGCAGGGACACAGCCTCACTGCCACAAACGTCCGAGCCTGGGCAGGCGCCCTGCTGGGTGCGGAGGGGTCTTGTTCCTGGGATTTTGGTCCAACAGGAGACAGACATGTAAGCAGGTTCTTAAAACACAGCAGCACGGGGGCTGGCCCCGTGGCTGAGTGGTTAAGTTCGCGCGCTCCGCTGCAGGCGGCCCAGTGTTTCGTTAGTTCGAATCCTGGGCGTGGACATGGCACTGCTCATCAGACCACGCTGAGGCAGCGTCCCACATGCCACAACTAGAAGAACCCACAACGAAGAATACACAACTATGTACCGGGGGGCTTTGGGGAGAAAAAGGAAAAAAATAAAATCTTTAAAAAAAAAAAAAAAACACAGCAGCACGGGGGCTGGCCTGGTGGTATAGTGGTTAAGTTCATGTGCTCTGCTACACTGGCCCAGGGTTTGCCAGTTCGGATTCCGGGTGCAGACAGATACACTACTCATCAAGCCACGCTGTGGTGGTGTCCCGCATACAAAATAGAGAAAGATTGGCACAGATGTTAGCTCAGTGACAATTTTCCTCACCAAAAAAACCCACAAAAAACCCACAGCAGCACAACCACAGTGAGATACCATCTCTCATCCCCTAGGATGGGATCATCAAAAAAGGGAAAGTAGCAAGTGCTGGCCAGAGGTGGCAAAACTGGAACCTTTCTGCTGGTGGGAATGTAAACTGGTGCAGCTGCTGTGGAAAACAGGAGGATGGGACCCCAAAAAGTTAAATGTAGAGTTCCCATGTGATCCAGCATTCCACTTCTCGGGGCATACCCCAGAGAATGGAAAAGCTGGGACTCGAAGAGACATCTGTACAGCCCTGTTCACAGCAGCATCTTCGCAACAGCCAGAAGATGGGAGCAACCCAATTGTCCATCGAGGGGCGAATGGACAAACAAAATGCAGTCTGTCCACACAATGGAATATTATTCAGCCGTAGAAAGGGAGGAAGTTCTGGCACATGGCACAAGGTGGGTGAACCTTGAGGACATTGCGCTGAGTGAAATAAGCCAGTAACAAAAACCCCAATACTATATGATTCTGCTTAGGTGAGGCCCCTAGAGTGGTCAGATCATGGAGACGGAAAGTGGACGGTGGTTGTCAGGGGCCAGAGTGAGGGGGCATGGGGAGTTGTTGTTTAATGGGGACAGAGTTTCGGTTTGGGGAGGTGAAAAAGTTCTGGAAATGGATGGTGGTGATGGTTGCACAACAATGTGAAGGCACTTAAAGCCACTGAACTGTGCACTTAAAAATGATTGAAATGGTCGGTTTTACGTTGGATATATTTTACCAATAAAAAGGAATACAACAGTGCCTGGTGGGGACCTGGGAGCACAGAGCCTGCTGCAGGAGCACAGCAACTGGGCAGCGGCCAGGTCCCCCCCGGGGGGCGGGGGGAGCGGGCGACAGGGTACCAGTAAGGAGCATCTGCAGGGAGGGCTGGTTAGTTCATTCATAATCCAGCAAGAAGCGTGACCGGGGCTGGCCCCGTGGCCGAGTGGTTAAGTTCTCGCGCTCCGCTGCAGGCGGCCCAGTGTTTCGTTGGTTCGAATCCTGGGCGCGGACATGGCACTGCTCATCAAACCACGCTGAGGCAGCGTCCCACGTGCCACAACTAGAAGGACCCACAACGAAGAATATACAACTATGTACCTGGGGGCTTTGGGGAGAAAAAGAAAAAAAAAAAAAGAAGAAGCGTGACCACACCTATGGAGCACCTGCTGTCTGTGGGACCCTGGGACACGGCCCCCCTGGGCCCCCAGCCCCCAGGAGATGGTGCAGGCAGGGATGGAGGGAGGGGGAAGGAGGGGCCTCCCAGGCCGTGGGGGCCGCGGGCCCTGCCTGCCTTCAGGGCTCCCTGCGGGGGATTTGTGCCCTTCCCATCAGGCCCCCATCAATAGCGCAAGTAATTTCGGGTTTGGCTGAGAAGAACGCACTCCATCAGCGCAGCTGTCATTTCCAGTAATGACTGTGTTCTGATCTCACCATGAGATGCCCTGAAGCACTTATTTTCTTGAACTCCGGAACAGCTGCGGGCCCGGGCGGGGGCTCCTGTTCCAGGGGTCGCGTGGCTCAGGTCTCTGTTTCTCCTGCAGGAACTCAGCTGCCAGTGCTGGGCGGATGGGGGCCTGTGACGGTCGCTGCCTCCTGAGTCACCTGCTGGCTGCCACTTGTGGCCTCCCTCTGAGGAGAGGTGTTAATCAGAATGATGACGAAGATGACGATGACGCTCCCAGGTCACAGCTCTTTCTGGTTTATGCCGCACGTTCCCAATCGATGTCTCATTTCATCTTCACTGGCTGCCCTGGGGGTTCAAGGATTATCCTTATTTTCCACGTGAGGCTCAGAGAGGGTCAAGAAAAGCATCAGCCAATTGGTCACCAGTACAGATGACACTCCAACCCTGATGTAACTGATTCCAGGACAGAGCTCGCCCCACCACAATGGGGTTTAGGGACTTTGTGGCTCTATGACTTGCCTTTTGTCCTCCAGAAAATGGTGTGACAGGGCCAGTCCGGGGGTGTAGTGGTTAAGTTTGCGTGCACTGCTATGGTGACCTGGGGTTCACTGGTTTGGATCCCGGGCACAGACCTACACATCGCTCATCAAGCCATGCTGCGGAGGCATCCCACATACAAAATATGGGGAAAATTGGCACAGATGTTAGCTCAGGGCCAATCTTCCTCAGGAAAGAGAGAAAAAAGGTGTGACGAAGCCTTCCCTGCTTGCCTCACAGGCACAAGGAGAGGGACCAGAGATGTGGTGGACAGGCCTGGAGGGCTGTGAAGGGCTATGAGTATGGGAGATAAGGGACAGGTGGGCGCAGTTAGGGCTCACCTCATGGACGCACTCCACCTGCCTCAGGACAATCTTGGCTGCTGGGAGTCTGCCTCACACAGAGGAGCGGGCCGGGGCCCCAGGATTACAGCAGTCACAGGTCCATTCGCGTTAGTTATAAAGGGATGGAGACGAGTGGCCCTTCTAAGACACAATCAGGGGAGTTTCAATCAGAGGCCGTGTCCTCGCGGGGGTGAGCAGAGTTAACAGTGTGGACACTGATTGAGACTCTGGGGATGAGGCCGGATGAAGCGTGTTAACAAGCGCCCGCTGCCCGAGGCTGGTCGGCTGCTGGGCCGGCCTGCACCATCCGCCAGGGCTAGGGGTCCGCAGAGCTGACGACTGCATTTGCACAGACCACGGTGACCTGGAGTCAATTCATGAGCTCCTCTGGCTTCCGGGAAGTTGGCTAAGCATGACTAAGCTGTTGTATGTGACTCAGGCCTCAGATGGATCCAGGGTCTGGGTGAGCAGCGCAGGAGGGCTGCTGAGGGCTCCTCAAGGGCCCAGGGAAGGGCGCTTCCCAGCTTGAGCGCCGCAGAACCCGCTCCCTCTCACAGGGACCCACCCCTCCCCAACGTGAAGTCCCCCACCCTGTCCAGAGGGCACCCCGTGCTCCCTCGCCCTGAGGAGTTCCAGAAGTGGGCATGGACCCAGGTCTGACCAACCAGAGCCCCCATCCCGGGTCAGGATGGGAGGGACCCATGCTGGAGCCGTCCCCTGGGCTGGGGCTGGTGGGGACAAGGCCTGTCTCTCCCTGGGGTTGGTGGGTGGTGAGTGAAAGGCTGGAGGTGCAGGTGGGGCCCTTTGCCATCATAAAGAGTGAGCCCCCTCCCATCCAGGTGTGTCTGAATCCAATGCCCCCCGGACTTCTTCGCGTCACGAGCCAATAAATTCCCTTTTCTGCTTTAACTAGATGGAGCTGGGTTCCTCTCGTTAGCAACGAAAACATTCCAACTAAAAATACACCAGGTATTTTAACTTCTTTAAACCTTGCTCTAAATTATGTATTGCTCTTTAAATATAATCATTAGTGGCTGGTAATAATTTATCTTCAGGTCTGTTAATGAAATGTTCTGTTTCACAGAAAACCCTAATTGAGTGGAGAAGCGTTTAATGAAGGCAGCCTCCTGCGACCCGCCTCGGGAAGGCCTAGCCGTGGAGAAGCCTTCAGCCAGCCCCCTGTAGCCGTCTCAGCTCCAGCGCCCACGGGGAAATAAGCCACCCCTGGGGTGGCCGACCTCAAGGGTTGGTGATGGCGAATGAAGTGTCGAGAATGAGAGGAGCCCCTGCTGGGACTTTGGGGCTCCTTGGGGTGGATGGCCCCAGTCGAGGAGGAGGAAGGGAAGGGTTGAGCACAGCTCCGTGTCTCCAGCATCCCTAGGGTCAGGGTCCATGCTGGGCCCCTTAGAGTCTTGGGGTCCTTCATGCTCAACAGCTGGGCTGCAGGTAGATGTCATTGTCCCCGACTCGTTGCCGAGAACCAAAGACTCAGACCCTGCTGATGTCTTCAACTAGTCAGTGGCAAAGTGGGGACTCAAGCCCCATCCCTCTGCCCCCTTTCATGTCCCCTGTGGCTTAAAAGGACAGCTGTCATCTGCTCTGAGGCAGCAGGAGAGGGATTGTGCTCTCAGGCTACAGAGGGGCGAGCTGAGGACTGGAGGGTTAGGTGCCTTGTCCAGGGGACTCAGGACATCCCTGGCACCCAAGGCTCCCTGCCCCCCTGCCATGGGTTGAATTGGGTCCCCCAAAGATATGTTGAAGTTCTGATCACTGTGGCCCTATTGGAAATCGAGCTTTTGCAGATGTGATCAAGGTAAGATGAGGTCGTACTGGAATATGCTGGGCTCAATCCAGTATGGCTGGTGGAGAGACACAGACACACAGAGGGAAGACCGTGTGAAGACAGAGGCAGAGCCTGGAGTGATGCTGCCATAAGCCGAGGGATGCCTGAGGCTACCAGGAGCTGGACGGAGCAGGAGGGGTCCTCTCCTAGAGCCTTTGGAAGGACAACTCAACTTCAGACTTCTGGCTCCCAGAACTGGGAGACAAAGCACCTTGTCTGAAGCCACCCTGTTTGTGGTACTTTGTTAAGGCAGCCCTGGGAACGAACACGCTTGGTGGGCTCAGCGTGACCCGGCACCCAGGCCTGCAGCCGGGATCGCTGAGCAGAGCAGGGCCGGGGACCGAGGGCTGTCTGGGAGGGAGGAGAGCCGCCATTGCCCTCCCTCCTGGGCGCCTGGGCACCGGCACACGCAGTCGCGACGACAGAGCGCCTCCAGCTGCTGCGTGGCTGGGCGAGCTCTCGGCTGGTTGAGGGAGCAGCCACACCAGCTGCCCCTACCAGCTCCCGCTGCTGCCACCACAGAGCACGCATGGCATCTTGCCGAGCTGGCCCTTGAATTGGGAAATGCTGTTTCCCAGCCGCAGCACTGGGGAGCCGGGAGCACAGCATGCTTTCAGAGGCGGGAGCTTGCGACCCCGGACGTTCAGCATTAAGCAGACGTCCACGCACTGGGCAGCCAGGCAGGCTCACGGCGCCAGGAGCGGCCAGGCAGCAAGGACCTCATTCAAGGCTGGTTTGCATCCCAAGCAAAGGCACCAAGGGGCACAGGGCACTTGTCACGGAGACACAGGTCATCTCCCCACTGTGGTGGGGCTAAGATGACCTCTCTCTACAGCTCTGCGTTCAAGGGCTGTCGCAGGGTCACTGGGTGCTGTGCGAAATGCAGCACCTCGGGCCCCACCCCAGACCCGCTGAACCAGAACCTACATTTTAACCAGTTCTGCACATTTGGGAGGCCACGCATAGGGACCTGGTGAGAATGCATGAGGGCATTGGCGCACGACTGTATCAGCAACTCTGGATGTCCTGGATCATGGGAGGGGCAATGAGTAGTGGTCTTTGAAGGAATCCTCTGACGTAGGTACAGGCAGGGAATACTATCTTCAGTTCATAGATGAGCTCAGAAAGGTTAAGTGACATGCCCGATGTCCCACAGCCAGGAGGTGGTGGCACAGAGTCCCTTGGCTCCCAGGTCCAGGCTCTTCCCACTGTCCCCTCCGTGGCGACCGGCTCAGGAGCACCATGCATGAGAAATGGCTGGAAGTGGGCCCTTTGCTGAGGAGTTTGCACCTATCGGCTCACACACTGGAGGCGGGCCCGGTCAGCAGTCCTACCTCCCGGATGATGCTGTGGCCAGTTGGCAGGTGACTGAGTGAGATGCAGACCCAGCTGGGCCTGAGAGAGGCTGCACTGGGCTTGAAAAGCTCGGAGCAGACACAGCCTCTCAGGCCTGTGGGCACCGCTGGCAGCCTCCAGGGGTGGGGTCAGCCAGGCTGAGGAGAGGCCCAGGAGGCAGCAGGGGGATGAGGAAGCCACGGTTCTGGCCCCACATTGCTGTCCTTGCTCCTCCTTTCTTCCCTCTTCTCCTCTTCTCCTTCCTCCCCGCCTCTTCCCTTCCTTCGACGGACACTTTCTTTGCCTTCCCTGTGTGCCTAGCTCTGCGCCAGGTGCCCTGGACACTGCGATGGCAACTGTCCTCGGAGCCCTCGGGACACTGTGGGGACACAGGCGGTGTGTTACTGTCACAGGTTGCAGGCTGGGGGACAAAGACGGTCCAGGGAGGAGCTCTGACCCCAGACCAGGCGAGCAGCGGGCACATTGGAGCAGGCCACCCGAGTCACAAGACAAGTCGGACCTCGGCTCTGCCTGACCCACCAAAGAGGGAAGAACACTCAGGACGACTGGACAAATGGTGCCTAAAATCCAGATTATGTCTTGAATTAAAAGATAATTTTCCTTGGGGCCGGCCCGGTGCCACAATGGTTAAGGTCTCACATTCCGCTTTGGTGGCCTGAGGTTCGCAGGTTCGGATCCCAGGTGCAGACATGGCACCACTTGGCAAGCCATGCTGTGGCAGGTGTCCCACGTATAAAGTAGAGGAAGATGGGCAGGGACGTTAGCTCAGGGCCAGTCTTCCTCAGCAAAAAGAGGAGGACTGGCAGCAGTTAGCTCAGGGCTAATCTTCCTCAAAAAAAAAAAAGCTAATGTTCCTTAGATTTAAATGTCCAAAGTGGACTCCCACCGAGCAGTGAGTCCTTCACCTGGCCTGGGGCTGTGGTCGGCACTCACCCACACAGGGCCCATTCAGTTCTCACAGCTCTGACTGTAGGTGTTGCCCCCTCCCCCAAACGAGGAAACTGGACCCAGAGAGGTTAAATAACTGGGGCAAACTGAACAGTATTCAATGATGGAGTCCAGGCTTGCCTGACCCCAAAACTCAGTGCGCCCGGCCCCTCCTCCCCATCCCCCCGGCTCTTGGGCACTGTTAGGGCGCCCACAGTCCTTTCATGGTGACTGCTCTTGATCAAAGGAGCAGGAGTGAAGGAGGACACCAGAATCTTCCATCATCGCCTCCCACGATGCCCTGGGGGCCTGTCCAATTTGATTTCGTTGAGTCCTGTTCTCTTCCTCTCTCAATGCTCCATTAAGAGAGTTTTTTAGAAGTCCATTTTGCTACTCTACAGATTAGTGGTTACCAGAGGGAATGGGTTGGGAGCGGGCATAAGGACTAAAGGGGCACATGTGAACGGTGATGGACAAATAATAATGTACAACTGAAATTTCACAGTGTTATAAACTATTCTGACCTGAATAAAATAAGAAAATAAAAGCCAGTTTTGCCGGTCTTGAAGTGTGAGCCTTCGAACACGGCACAATCTGGGGGGGCCCGTTTTCCTGAGGACGCATCCAGCCATGGGCCCCGGGGACAGGCCGCCTCCCCTGCTCCCCTCGCCTCCTGCTGCGGCTACCGGCTGTTGCTCTGTTCCAGGGCCCTTGTCCCCAGCCTGGCTCCTGTCCTCTTGCTGAGAAGCCCTGGGCTGAGGCTGCAGTCCCTTTGCACCTCGAGCCCCCTCCCAACACCCTTGCTGACCTGGGTCCTTTTTTCGGCTCCTGGTGGGCACGCTCTATTCAGAGGTCTCCCTGAACCACTGCTCCACCCTCTGCGAGCATGGCCAGCACGTGGCAGCACCAGGACCCAACTAGGTTTGCCTGACCTTGTGTCACCCCCCAGGCGTCCCCAGCCCGTGAGGTTCAAGGGCACTAGAGGCCTGGGCGGGCTGCTCCCACGCCTGACCCCACGGCCTCATTTGTGCCTCTAGAATCTACAGTTGGGCAACATTGCGCACGGCCCTGAACTTCACGAACCTGGAAACACCAATTCAGGTACCACCCAGAAGCTTCTTTTCAGAAAAGTACCTAAATCGTAAGTGCGGGAGTAACCACTAGCCTAACTTCTAATGCGTTAGCTTAGTTTTGCCTGGTTTTTAAACTTAAGTGGAATCGCGCAGTGTGCATTCTTTCTGCGTGCATACCCCTTCTGTCTGCCTCCTTTCAGCACCATCGCGTGTGTGGGATTCATCCGCGTTGTTACGCGTGGTTCTCGTTTCTGTGCAGGATTCTGTTGTATGACTGTGCGACTGTGTATTTATTCATCCATTCTACTGTTCTCTTGTTGATGGGTGTTGGGTCATTTTGGGTTTGGTTATTACAAATAGTGCTGCTGAGAACGTTCCGGTGCGTGTTTTTGGTACACAGATACACACGTTTCTGGTGGGTACAAACACAGCAGCTGGCTGGGGCAGCAGGTAGGCATGCATTTCAGAAGGCTGTTGCAGGATCCTGTGGTCCTGGGGTGGCGGTGGGAGCCCCAGCAGTGGTGAGAGGGCGGGCAGAGCAGCCTGCTGGGCCACGCCCAAGACTCCCCTTCACCTTGACCCTGAGACGCTTCGGGGAAACACCGGCGCTTTGGCTCCTGGGCTGCCTGCTGCCCAGGGCCCCGGGCACTCACTGCTTGGGGGACGGCCTGGTCCTCTGGGGTGAGGGAGGAGTGGGGATTTTGATTGGAGATTACAACTAACTGTTGTCACATGAAAACAGAAGCTGCAGGAGAGCAGGGCCGAGATGCCAGAGGCTCCATTCCTCTGCCTCTGCCCAGTGAACCCAAGCTTGCGACTTTTCACTGAGGGGAGGGGTTCTCCCTTCCTGGGCTCAACCCAAACTTGTCTGCACATTGGAATCACCTGTGCAGCTTCAAAGATCCTGATGCCAGGCTCCCACTCCCAGAGATTGGCATTTGATTAGTCTGGCGTGTGGCCTAGGCTTGGAATTTTTGAAAGACCCCCCAGGTGATCAGTTAAGGTTGATGGGAGAAGCAGAACCACACACACATGTAGGAAGCATGCATGCATGTAGGTAGGGAAGCAGTGTGTGTGTCCGCAGTAGATATGCAGTACATATGCACGTGTGTAAGTACTGTGCAGGGAGGGTGTAGGTAGTGTGTAGTATGTATGCATGTGTGTATGTGGTGTGCATGGACGTGGTGTGTGCATGTGCATGTATGTATATTAAGAGATTTGTCATAGGATTCGACCTTATGTTAAGCAGTCTCTGTAAGGCTGATCCTGGAGCTTCAGGTCCCCAGGAGAGGCAGGTGGGAGGGAAGTTGGATGTCAGGTAGGGAGAGCAAGAATAAGCTGGACCCCTCAAGCATGAGCTGGAGCCCATGAAGATGGACTGAAACTCTCATCGGTTCCTGTTGCCTCTGACCTTGGGGTGTGGGTGTCCCCCAGAACCTGGGCCTTCATCATAGAGTTAAGCACACACATCTCTTTTCTTAATTTTCTTTTTTTTTTCGTTTCCTTAATTTCCTTTTCAAATCACTCATTGTTAGTGTATAGAAACATTACTGTTTTTATGTGTTGACTTTGTATCCTATTGTTTTGCTAAATGCCTTTGTTAGTTCTAATGGGTTTTTGTGAAAGGTTTAGGGTTTTCTACATATAAGACCCTATCATCTGCAAACAGAGATAATTTTACTACTTCCTTTCCAATTTGGATACCTTTCATTTCTTTTTCTTGACTAATTTTTCCAGCTAGAGCTTCCAGTACTGTGTTGAAGACGAGTGGTGAAAGCGGACATCCTTTCCTTTTTCCTAGTCTTAGAGGAAAAGCTTTCAGTCTTTCACCATTGTGTATGATGTTTGCTGTGGGTTTTCCATTTATGGCTTTTATTATGTTGAGGTAGTTTCCTTCTATTCCTAGTTTATTGAGTGCTTTTATCATGAAAGTGTGTTGAATTTTGTCAAGTCCTCATTTTGCTTCAATCGAGATTGTCATATGGATTTTTCCCCCTTCATTCTGTTAATGTGAGGTATCACATGGGTTGATTTTTGTGTTGAACCATCCTTGCATTCCAGGAATAAATCCCACTTGGTTATGGTATATAATCCTTTTAATATGCTGCTTAATTTGGTTTGCTAATATTTTGTTGAGGATTTTTGCATCAATATTCATCAGGGATATTGGTCTGCAATTTTCTTTTCTTGTAGTGTCTTTATCTGGCTTTGGTATCAGGGCAATGCTGGGCTCATAGAATGAGTTAGGAAGTGTTCCTTCCTCTTCAATTTTTTGGAAAAGTTTGAGAAGAATTGGTATTAAGCATTCTCTAAAAGTTTGGTCGAATTCATCAGTGACGACTTCAGGCCCTGGTCTTTGCTTTCTCGGGAGATTTTTGATTACTGACTCAATCTCCCTCCTGCTTATAGACCTGTTCAGATTTTCTATTTCTTCATGATTCAGCATTGGTAGGTTTTGCGTTTCTAGGAATTTGTCCATTTTGTCTGGGTTATCCAATTTGTTGATGTACAACTGTTCATAGTATTCTCTTTTAATATTTTTGCTTTCTTTTTTTTTTTAAGACAAGCAATCTTTTTTTTTTAAATATTGGCACCTGAGCTAACAACTGTTGCCAATCTTCTTTTTTTCCTTTTTTTTTCTGCTTTTTTTTTTTTTGTCCCCAAATCTCCCCAGTACACAGTTGTATATTTTAGTTGTGGGTCCTTCCAGCTGTGGCATGTGGGACGCCACCTCAACATGGCCTAATGAGCGGTGCCATGTCCGCGCCCAGGATCTGAACCGGTGAAACCCTGGGCCGCTGAAGCGGAGCACACGAACTTAACCCCTCAGCCATGGGGCCGGGCGCCTATTTTTTATTTCGGTAGAGTCAGTAGTAATGCCCTCAATTTCATTTATGATTTTAGTAATTTGAATTTTCTCTCTTTTCTTTTTAGTCAATCTAGCTAAAGGTTTGTCAGTTTTGTTGATAGTTCCAAAGAACATACTTTTGATTTCGTTGATTTTTCTCTATTGCTTTTCTATTCTCTATTTTGCTTATCTCTGCTCTGGTCTTTCTTATTTCTTCCCTCTGCTAGCTTGAGTTTAGTTTGTTCTTCTTTTTCTAGTTCACTAAGTTGTAACGTTAGGTCGTTGACTGGAGATCTTTCTTCTTTTTTAGTATAAGCATTTATAGCTACAAATTTCCCCCTTAGCACTGCTTTTGTTGTATTTTCTAATTTCCCTGTGGTTTCTTCTTTGACTCATTGTTTGTTTAAGAATGTGTTATTTAATTTCCACAAATTTGTGAATTTTCCAGTCTTCCTTCCATTACAGATTCCTGACTTCATCCAGTTGCGGTCAGAGAAGATAGTTTGTGAGATGTTTATCTTTTGAAATCTATTGGGATTTGATTTGTTAGCTGTGTCGTCTATCCCGGAGATGCCAGTATCAGCCTGAGAAGAGTATGTGTTCTGTTGTCGGGCTGAGCCTCCAGGAGGAACAAGTCCTGCTGACCCGCTTCAGACTTCTGCCTTCCAGAACTCTAAGAGGATAAATTTGTGTTATTTTAAGCCACTAAATTTGTAGTAATTTGTCACAGTAGCTTCTGGAAACTGGTGCAATGACCATGGCACTAAGGGCCTCTTGGACCTGGAGGTGCCAGAGCCTGGAAGAGGCCCGTGTTCTTGAACCCCAATTCCACACTGGGAGGTGTCCTCCCTGTGACCTTGAACAAGCTGCTCCCTCTTTGCTGCTCCTCAGTCATCCCACCTGTAAATGAGGGAGTCGAACCACATCCATCACTGTCAGATTCCGGGACTCCCAGACCGTAACATGCCCTCTCCCAGCTACGCAGGACCCACAGAAAGTCTCCAATTTCCCATTGTGTCAAGGGAGGACTGTTAAAAAAATAAGCAACTGCCATCCGCTCTCCCATAATTTCATAGGTGAAAGGACACGGTTATTCATCTCAGCACAAAGGCCAGTCCTTTACACTGGACACACTTTGCTGTCCAGTATAGTTGGTAGGAAAAACTCATCCCACCAGCGTTACTGTCATTTTGCTGCAGGCTACCCAAAGCTCCTCTCTCACAGGGTCGGAGCAGCTTCCTGACGGCATCACCCAACCAGCTCCCACCTGCAGGAAAGAGAGGTCTTACCTGTTTTGCTCCCTTGCTCTCAGGTTCAGTCCTTCCCTCCCAACCGTGAAATCCAGTCAAGGCCACCAATTTTAATAGATGGAAACCCATCAAGAACTGTTCACCTGAATATGGGGCAGGAAAGGGAGCTGAGGACACAGGGCCTGCATGCTGGGAATTTGGTCCCATGTCCTCTGCTGGCCTGAGAGCCCGCAGGCATGGCCAGTATCTTCCAGAACGTAGCTGTTTTGTCTCCCGAGACTCTTTGCTTATACTTGACTTCTTAAGTCTGCTGCTGCTCTCAGAGTCACTAATGGGCACGTCCCTGGCTGTGCCAAGCCTTCCGTCTGCTTCTCAGCTGAGCACTTTTTGCGCCTGCACTAAATGACCCTCTCCTGTGGTTTGTCCCCTTGTCATCCATTGTCAGGAAAGCTTTTATTTTCTGTCATCCTTTCCAAAAGTCATTTTTGTGACTCTCGGTTTTGACAGCCTGGAAGCGTCCCTTCTTGTGTTGTGCGCCAGCCAGGAGAGGTCATCCTGCAAGTGCCCTCTGGGTGATGAGATTGTGTGGTGAGAACCCGGTATGAAATTGGAGGAATTGTGCGAACTGGTTGTTCAAATGCGGCACTCGGTGGGAGTGCTCATGCCACTGAAATTGGAAAACACTAAGCACTGGTGTCTGGCCCCATTTACAGTGATGCGGCTCCTGTCACTCTGGGCCTTCCTAATTTAGCTCGGTGGGTTTCGGCTCTTGGGTCACATTGGAGTCAACTGAGGACTTTTAAATCACTTGCCTGGGCCCCACCACAAACCAACAAAATCTAAGTCTCTGGGACCGGGCCCGGGCAAAGGTATTTTGAATTCCCCGGTAATTTTAACCCACAGCTAAGGTTGAGAACAAGACTGGATCCACCTCTTCAGAAGGCTCATTCCCAGCAGCCTCGATGGATAGGCCGACCCCAACCAGGCCCTGCTGCCGGCTGCCCCAAGCAGGGCTGGGGTCAGTCCAGGGAGCAGGAAGCGGCTGCTCCCTAACCGAAGAAAGCATGTTTGTGCTGCAGACCAGCCTCTGCTTCCAAGTCCGGATATTTACCCAAGACTTAACCGCCCCTTTATCTCCAGTCAATAGAAAGCACCATGGAAACTGCCATCAGTGGGGTGGCCGGGCACACCTTTTTCCCAAGAACACAAACACGCTTGTTTGTTAACCTGTCTGGTGACCTTGGGAGAGTCCTGCCCTACCCCGGGCCTCTGCCCTTGGGTGTGAACCAGGACTCACGCTGGGAGATGAGAAGGCCCCTCCAAATTTACCACTGCAGGCTGCTCAGGCTGGACTTACTCGGTCTTTTTTCCTTTCAACAGATGCTCTCAGACAGGGGAGGCAATCCAGACAATGGGAAGCAGGGCTGGGCCTGCGGCCAGTGTCCTCTGGACACCATGTTGCTCTGAGCTGTGGGCTCCAGGGTCCCTGTCTCAGACGGGCCCTGCAAGGAAGCCCCACGGCTGTGACTGCAAGCCTGTCCAAGGGAGTATGGACAAGAAGGAAGGGTGGGGGACTTTGGGGGGGCTGAAGGATTAGGGGGCACATTCCAGAAGTCCACCATTTAGGATGTTTTCACTCCTCTCTCTGACAGAGCCTCAAAGGTTTGAGTGGGGCCATCTCCGTCTTCCTCTTTAAAATGCCCTGATAGAGGTGGGAGACCTTGCTTGGGAAACTGAGGCCCGACCACCGGCAGGCGCTCATTCCCCCCAGTTCGCTCCCGTACTGCTGTCAAGCCTGACCCTCTTTCTTACTTCCTGCCTCTGGAATCATCCAAAGACATACAACTGAGGTTCTCGCTGGAGTCCAGCTAGGGCCCCTGCTAGGTGCTTGTCATGCCCACCAGAGCATATGCCACCATCCCTCCTCCGTGTAGCACTGACTGACCAGCCCAGCCACAGCCACCCGCTTCTGACAGAGAGCCGCCCTCACTGCCTGGCACGTCCCTCTCTGTTCCGTTCCATGTGGACTCATTCTCCCAGTGTTTAGGGTTTTCCCTACGGTGTCTCCCCAGTCACCGATTCAGGCAGCATGCAGAAAAGGCGAGTGAGCTGGACTTGGGCTCAGACAGACTTGAGTCCAAATCCTCATTCAGTCCCTCATCAGTCACCCTCATCCCTCATCAGCAAGCCTCCCTTATTCGTCTCGGAGCAGATGACACCCTGCCGTAGGAGACACTGCACGCTGTGCCCTTTTCCTTGTCTTCCTGGGTGTACTTCCCGGCCCCCATGCAGTTCAGTGTGGCCACATAGGGGAGTTTTAGCCAATGGGATGTGAGTGGACGTGACATGCACAATTCCTGGGTCAAAGATTTTAAGAAGTAGGCACGCCCCCTTCAGGCTCTGTGGTCGTCCTGCCAGCTGAATGCAGATGACCTCAAGGCTCTGGGGCTGGTGGAGCCCCAGGATGGAAGGAAGTGGGGTCTCTGCACGTGCACTGTGAGCGGGTGTGAGTGAGAAGTCAGCCTCTGTTGTTGTCAAGCCTTATACAATTTGGGTCTTTTTGTTATCACAGCTGGAGTTATCCTGAGGGACACGCTGCCTCACAGCCTTGTTGGGAAGAAGAACTAAAGTGAGTGAAAGGGCCTAGCACGGTGCCCGGAATGCAGACAGTAGGCGTACTCACTACATGTTGGTTTCTTTCTTTCCTAATTAGCATGAATTGTTCTCAGGCACATGGACAGACATGGCCTCAGACCTTTCCTGTGACTCTGGATTGATGGCTTGGCTTATTTTATAATTATATTATTAATTAATATGAATTATGATATACATAATCATGATTGTTTTGTAACTACTATAAGCTTCAACTTTGTTAGGATCCCAGTCTTTAAGGCACAACTATTGGATACTTTGTGCTCACAAAGCTGTATCAGTCAAAGAGCTTTGGGTTGCAAGTGATAGAAAACCATTTCAAACTGGCTTAAGCAAAATAAACAGTTGAACAATAAGTAAATACACCAATAGGGACTTACAAGCTCACAATGTGCATGCAGGTCTGGCTGTATCCAGGCCCTCAGATGTTGCCTCAGAGCTCTCTCTCCACCTCTTAGCTCACTTTCCCTCTGCTGCAGGTTACTCTGCAAAAAGGTTCACACGTGAGGTTGGCAAGATGGTCCTGAGCAGTCCTACAGCCACACCCTGCCCATCCAGCTCCCAGCTCAAAGGAAAAGCTCTGTCCTCCAAATATTGCAGTTTGGGGGTGGATATTTAAATTGGAGTGTCATACTTTTGGCTCTGCCCCTGCTGTCATGAGGCAGCCTCACTGAAGTCTCCAGTCCCCTTCCTAAAAACCCAGACCAGAAACACCCTCTTATTCCTGTTCCCTGGGCCAGCCAGATGGGAAACCAGGTCCCAGGGAAAGGAGCTGAAGGAAGTGGGAAAGGCGGAGGCCAGAGAAGAGGAGGTCGTGAGAGCCGGCCTCCATCTGTGCAGAAACGGCCGGTTCCCGTGTGCTGTGCAGTTCCGGAAGGGAGCAGCAGGACCGGACACAAGGAAGCTGGTTTTCCTCAAACTGAGGAAGCCCATCTTGCAAGTCAGGGCACCCGGGTGCTGGGAAGGCGGCCCCGGGGTGGCGAGGGTTGTCAGGGCTGTGACGGGGAGCCGCTTGGAGCCTCCGCGGCAGGATCAGGAGCCTCAGGTGGAGTCCCAGTCGCGGCTCCACTGCGGACCTGCCAAGCCCAGAGTTTCCATCTGTCCAGAAGGGGCAACGACGCCCTCCTTGCAGGGAGATCGAATGAGGGTCATTGGATGGTGCTGGGCAAACAGTGCCACGCTAGACAAAGAGGACCCTACACAGCCCAGAAAGCTGCAAGGACAAAGGGCAACGCGAGCTTCAGGGTCAAGGTGTGAGAGCGGGGAGGGGTGCACACAGCGGGGGTGGGATCAAGGCCCAGGAGGCCAAGAAGGGGCCTGCTGATGGGGTGCCATTGGCTGGAGCTCTGCAGAGGTCTCAGACGAGTGTCTTTAGGTTCCTACAAGATACAGCGGCCGCCGCCCCGCCCTTTAGGAGCTTGCGTTGTGGTGGAGATGGGGGCAGACACTGAACAACGGACACAGTGAATGAGCAAGCTGTGTCGACGAAAGAAGGGGCTCAGCGCTCGGGGGAAGATGCGACAGGATGAAGGAGATTGGAGTGTGTGCACGGGGTCTCTGCAGTATGAAACACTCACGGGCTCGAGGAGAAGCTGGCGTTTCTGCAAGAACACGAGGATGTGAAGGGAGAGTCAGCATGGAAGCTTCTAGTTGGAGCTGGTAGCGCTGCCTGGAAGCCCCTGCTCCCAGCTGTGAGGTCCTTCCCCTAATGGAGCTGAGGTCGGGAGCTGCTGGAAGAGCGGAGATGGGGGCGGGCCGTGGGGCTCTTACTACAGGAGGGTCAAGACTGAAGCTGTGCCAGCAGGAGAGACGTCCTTCCCGTGATAAGTCCTACTGCGCCACACACATGCAGGCAGGAAGCAGGTCACCCCAGGTCACCCCGGGAAGGCGTGGATTCTCCACCCCACCAGCAGGGCCTGCAGACTTCATTTTATCAAAGGCTCAGGAAACACAAACCCGTGTAGGCGTCCCTCAGGCTGCATCCTGTTGGCTGGGCTCCAGGCCAGACCCTGCCTACTTTCCTGGGAACATCCTAGAAGGAGGCTATGGGCTGTAGGGTCGGGCAGAGGAGGGTTCTGGTCTCCACTTGACCCTGGAGCTGGGGATTCAACTTTGGGGTCTTCGATTCCTTCTCTGAAAATGGGGAACGTGATACTTCCTCTTAGGGTCAAATGGGGCGGTAACTAAGGCATTTCGCCCGTGCCTGGCTTGCGGGAATTCTCAGAAATTCCCATTGTCTGGGGATGTGGGCTGGAGGGAGCAGGCCTCCAAGTGGCTCCAGAGGTCTGGATTCTGGCCGTGTCACTGCAGGAACCCTTGTGATCCGCTGGGACTGAGTTTCCTAGTCTGCGGTGAGGAGGCGCCATGCCGATTCCAGCCAGCAGGACTGTTGGCAATGTCCGGGGAAATGATGATGGATGGGGGTCCTCTGGGAAACAAGAGGCGCTACCGAGCGTCCCTGTTCTGGTCTGACAGTCACAATTTTCCCAGAGGCTCCTCCCTAGCTCACTGTCCTCAGAAATGCCCTCTCCTGTCATCCCAGGGCCGTTCCTGAGAGGGTAGGAAAATCACCCGGTGACCGCCTCCCTATCCTTCCGTCCGGGTACACTTGGTTGTGAGGACTTGGCCGTGACTTGTGACTTCTGATCGGTGCTGTACAAGTCGAGTCACATCTGTTCTATCATCCTGCCCTCGGACACCCCATGGGTCATGTCGTACTGTACCCATTTCACACACGAGAGGACCAAGGTCCAGAGAGATGAGGTGCCGTGCTCAGCGGCACACAGCTGGTAGGTGCTGAGCCTGTGCTAGGCCAGGTCTTCCAGACCAGGGCGGGCACGTACCCAGTGTCTTGGATGTTCTGATGTACGCCTGTCACCCAGGACAACGATCGAGATCACCCTCTTTTGCTTTCAGAAGTACCTTGTTTGGATGCTGAATTACACGGCCTAAAGGAAAGCTTATGACGGTTTCTACTACATCGCAGCTGATTTGAAGGGTTCAGCCTAAATGGGGGACCACAGCCCCCCCGTAGACTTGGAGGGGAAGGGGAAGAGGGAGCCTGTTCCCAGATAGTCAACAACCCCCTGCCCTCTGCTTCAGGCAGACCTTTCTCAGTCTGGCCTTTTCCAGCACCCATGGGCAATTCCCTTCCCGCCATCATCCCCTTCACTCCTCCTGCTGCTGCTCCTCCTCCTCCGCAGGGCTCCCAGCAGCTCTGGCCACCTGCTTCCCACAGCTACCCAGGAGTCCACAGGCAGGCACCTCAGCAGATGCCCCTGACTGAGCATTCTCCAGGGACAGCTCCGTCTAAAGATATCAGCATGGTCCATCTGGTCCTAGCCTCCCTCCATCCTTGCCACTGGGGACCCATCTTCATCCAGTTGCAGAGCTCCAGAACCCCCAACCAAGTCAGCCAGATATCGCCAGATGCCATTCCCCTCCCTCCTTTCCAGCCATGCCCAACTAACTCATGGTCCCATAGCACCAATGGACCATCAGATGGATGCTCATGATCCAGGGGGCGGCTGGAGAAAGGAGGAAGGGAGCCCAAGCCTGTTTGGGGTGTAATGGAGCCTGGGGCCCAGTCTGTTGTGGAAGGTGGGTCCCAAACTCAAAGAGAACAATGTTCACAAACATCAGAAGGGTCCCATGGGGGGGCTGGCCCCGTGGCCGAGTGGTTAAGTTCGCGCGCTCCGCTGCAGGCGGCCCAGTGTTTGTCAGTTCGAATCCTGGGCGCGGACATGGCACTGCTCATCAAACCACGCTGAGGCAGCGTCCCACACGCCACAGCTAGAAGGACTCACAATGAAGAATATGCAACTATGTACCGGGGGGCTTTGGGGAGAAAAAGGAAAAAAAATAAAATCTTTAAAAAAAAAAAAAAAAAGGGTCCCAGGGGACGCATGGCTCCTGGCTGAGCTCAGGGAATGGGCTGACATGGGTGCTGGTGAGTCATGCATGCCTCTGGGACAGATCCCCAGGAGCGCCCTGGAAAAGTACAAAGCCGTTATTTACCGGGCAGCGTGACGCTGCGTCTTTGACATCGCTGGTTGTTGGGCTGCTGGTGCTGCATACATTTCTGAAAATGCCTCGGGTGCGTGACATTTATTAAATCAAGTGCTTTCTAGTTTTATTCCCCAAATGCATAGACAATTCTCTTTGTAGATAATGTTGCCAGCCTGCCCAGGCCTGCGCAGCTGAGCGATCTGATTGGAGAAGATGCTATAGCTCCTGCCAGCAGAAGGAAGGAAGCGGCAAGGGAGCTGGGGACTTTGCATGACGTCAGAGCTGGTTAGTCTGTCCTCTCCACCTTTCTCCATTCTAAAGGTAGCAGCATCTGTGGTGATGGGGGGAGAGGTTTGGAGGGTCCTATCCCATTGGCATTGCACACAGATCTGTGGAAACACTGGGGCCACCATGCGCCGTCCTGCATCCACCCCTGTGCACAGGCCACGCTGGGAGGAGCTGGCATGTGTGGGCGGCAGCTGCCCTGGGATAAAGTGCTGTCCAGCCTCCTCAGCTGACAGGGCTCCGCCTGTCCACAGCAGTGCGAGGAGCGTCAGCCCTGGAGCCAAGCACTTGACCTTGACATTATTGTATCTGCTCTTGCTCCACGTACACTGGGGCCACCCCGCTGACCACCCCCTAGGCTGGGCTTGTCCCGGGGCTGACCCTGCATCTCAGCACACGCTGAGGGGCCCCTGGAAGAACTTGGGATGGAGGAAACCAGCCTGTCTGAGACTCAGCTTTCAAACACCTGGCCACTGGCCTTCCAGAAGGCATCCCCTTCTCTGAGCCGCTCTCTAGGAAGGACACACAGAGGTCAAGATGGTCTCAGGTCCTGCGGGCTTCCACTCCTGCAGCTGTAGGGTCTCTCGATGTTCTGGGAGAGGCAGGAGGCCAGTGCTTAGAAGCAGGGTAGCTCTTCCAGAGCAGCCTCTGACAACACCAACAGCAAAGTGCTCCATCCCTTGGGGCAGCACCGCAGGACTGACAGAGCATGGCCACACACCCTCTCGTTCGTGGCTGCGCCTCACCTGCACCATCTGAGGCTGCCAGGGGGTAGAGCTGTGCCCGAATGCAGGAAAGGCAAAGCAGGCCAGATGTGAGACCATGCCCGCTGCCCCTTCCCCGGAAACGAGAGCTCCTCTCTCCTGCCTCTGTGTGGGCGTAGAGTGAGTGAGAGCTGTGGCATCTGAGACGTTTGAGGTCATCTAATTCCACCGCCTCTCTCTGGGGGTGAGACAACTGAGGCTCAGGTGGTGGTGACTTGCCCAGGGTCTCCCAGAACTGGTGGCAGAGCCTCCAGGTGTCCTGCGATCTTGGACAGGTCTCTCCTATCTCTTGTGCGTCTAGGGCTGGGTCAGTAATGGCGATGTGCTCTGGTCGGAGTTGCTGGCCCTGTCCGTCCTGGCGTCCTCTTACCACACACTGCATCGTCGGCCTTGGTCTTTCTAGGGCTGCACTTGGCCCTCTCCCTCAGCAGTCCTGAGTGTCTGGGCTACCTCAGAGCTCTGTGCCAGCCCCTTCCATCATGCGCCTTGCAGAGGGAGGTCAAAGGGCCCCGTGTTCTGGACCAGCCAGGCCTCAGGGCCAGTCTTCCTACAGCCCTCCACTGGGGGACAATTTGCTGGCTGGCAGGCTGCCTGATGAGATATCTTTGTCCCCAAAATGAGCTGTTCTTCTTGGTTGGTTCCCATAACACCGCCTTCCTCCACAGCCCAGCTCTGTGCAGGGTCTCCAGGTGACCCAGGCAGCAGGGGTCACCTCTCCCTGCTCCCTTCAGATGTGGGCCACACTGGTGGGGTGGGCATGTGCCTCCATGGGCTTCCACCCCACCCCCACCCCAAGGCACTCAGGTTGAATTTTCCACACCTACTTAATTCTCTTTCAAATGGAAGGGAAAAAATAGCAAAGGAAAGGTCCCAGAAGCTCTGAAAGGCTTTCACAGGCTCCGAGCAATTAGGCAGCTGAGCTGTGGGAAGTGGCCGGAGTGTTGGGAGGAGGTGAGTCAGGCAAGCAAAATCACAGGCAGAATTTTCCATTACGCCCTCCTCCCCAGAAGTGGGTGTGTCCATGTGAGGGGGGCCCTTGGGGCAGGGGTCACGCTGACCCCTCTGAAGGGGCCCTCAGTGTGGAAGACACACAAATGGCCCTCCCAGAAGGGAGAAGCACTGTCTTTGGGAGTCCCTGACCACCTACTGTGTGCCCTGCCCACTGCCTGCCCGGGGGAGCCAAGGGCCCCACACGGAGCAGAGTGTCCAAGGGAGGCCGGGCTCAAGGTGCTGGCAGGGAAGGCAGGCGTCACGTGCCTAGACCCACCCAGAGCTCGAGGGCCTACTGTGTGCCAGCTGCAGGCAGTGTTGGGGGTCAGAGGCTGCCTGCCCCAACCTGAGGATCCTTGCTTTCTTGGGAGGGAAATGGTTAAAGAGGCAGAGAGCCTACCCTTGAGGAGTAGCCCCTTGGGGGCCCCTCGACTCACTCGAGGGCCAGGTTTCACCGCCCTGCAGACAGGTGCAGGGGCCCCAGGCAGCACTGGACCTGACTAAGAACAGCACACACCCACACGACACACTAATCCTCATGACCCAACTGTACCCCACGGCGAGATGTCCCCAGGGCAGCAGGAGCAGGGCGATGCCTGGGGACCTGCAGTGGTTCCCAACTCCCCTGAGTCTCAGTGTCCTCCTGTCAACTAGGGCTGCTCAGACCACCTCCCTGGGAAGCCCATCGGTCTAGGTGTGCGCAGCCAGGGGCGTGCCCAGCTAGGAGCTGGAGAGGGCAACTGGTGCCATCACACACACACATCTACACCCACGTGCACACACACATTCACTCATGTGCGCACGCGCATCAAAAAATCTACGTCGGGAAGTGGAGGGCTGAGCAGAGGTTTTGCAGGGAAGAGCGAACTGAGCAGGCATGTGGGGACACGGCCCGGCATCTCCAGGTAGGAGGGAGCAGGGAGCCCAGGGGGCTGCTGGGCAGCCTGGAAAGAAAGGCTTGGAGCTCCCACCCTCCAGCTGTGTCCAGGTGAGAGGATTGGACCCGGAGGAGAAGTCAACAAACTGTTCCTGGCACCAGGCCCTCCCCACCTCCCAGCACCGGGTTCAGACAGGGCTCAGGTGAGGCCAGGCGAGCCAAGCGGGGGCTCACGGATGTACCTATAGGTGCCAGTCTGTTTCCAGGGAGCTGGGCCCTTCCACCCTGCCCTCTGGTCCCCAGGGTCTCTAAACACTGTGCTTGGGGGTGTCCTGCTCCCTAAGACCCCAGGGAGATCCCTACACACCCAGCACAGGGTGAGGGGGTGACAAGTCTCTCCAGGGGGTGGGGATCCCGAGCCGAGTGCTTCCCGGGAATGGCTGCCCCCTCCCTCTTACGCGTCTCCAGTAATTTAAAGCCGGGCCCGCGGGCTGCAGTCTTCCTTGTCCAGAGCCCCGGCCTTGGAGAGTAAGCCTCACGTGCAAACCGCCTCCGGTGAGGGGGCCACCGCTGCTGGCAGAGTGAGAGAAGGAGGAGGTGGGGGATCTGGTCTGGGCCGAGCGGGCCTCCTGTGGCCTCTGACGGTGCGGGAGCAGGCTGGGCGGAGGGCGAGGAAAGCCCAGCACCCAGGGGAGCCTGAGCTTTGGTGCTGGGAGGTGTGAGTCCTCACGGCCACCCAGGGGCAGGGCTCACAGAAGGACTTAGGTGGGGAGGCTGGATGGTAGGTGAGCAAATCCACGTTCAAGCCCAACTGGCCGCTTGATGACACCAGTGCCCTCAAAACTCTCCCTGACGACCAGCCCCCTAACCGCTGCCGGCGTCTTCGTGTCCACTCAGGTGGCCTCTTCTTTGGGCGCAGGGACCTTGCAAACCGGGTCAACCAGGGGCACTTCTACCCCACCTTGGGTTCCTAAGACACCCTCAGGTTCACGTGCAGCCTCACCAGTGACAGACTGGACCTGTCCCTCTGCCCTGAAGCCATTACCATGGATCTCCGTCCTGCGCTGCGAGCCAGCCACAGGTCTGAAGGAAATGAAGGGGTGCTACATCTCCTGATTATCAAATGGGGTGTACAGTTTGTTGTGGGTGTCGGGGTGTGCTCCATGCCACGATGTGTGTATGGGGAGGGACCTCACTGCCCTGTCATTCTTCTTGACACTGAATCGCGGGATTGGGGAACAGATTTTAGCTGAATCTTGGCCTGATTAGACAAGCCTCTCTCTGTGCCTCAGTTTCCCCCACTATAAGCAAGGTTGAAGCAGAGACCACTCAGGCCTCTCACAGCTCTGAGTGTCTCTAAAAGGCACAGCCAGGACTCAGGCTGGCGGTCGGCTGAGTAACTCCCTGCCAGGTGGGGAGCCCCCACCAGCCCCTGCCACACAGCCAGGCCACAGAGCCAGCCTGGAGCATGTGTCACTGCCCTGCTCTGCGAAGGTGGGTGTTGAGAAGGGGGGGCCCCGAGAAAACGCATTTGACCTTCACTAAAATTAGGTCCCAAGTCCCAGGGGGCAATTGAAATGAGGATGAAAATGAGAGAACAAATTGAGGGCATTGGAGGATGTTAAAAATATGTGTATATATTAATGGAAGCAATGAAAATGAGGGCTCCCATAGGCGGGCGAAGCACCCATGTGACTGCCATTATTTTAGCAGCAGAATCAGAGGGGGTGGGGTGAGAGGGGTCCCCAGGAGCACCTGCTCCCCGTTGTCCCTCGTCCTACAGACAGGAGAACTGCCCACGGAGGGCAGTGATGTTCCGAGGCCACAAAGAGTGATCCCAGAGCCGGGCACCCACCCTCCAGGAAGCCGGCTGTGGGAAGGACCTCGGGGCCCAGCCCATCTTCCCTGCCCTCTGAAGGGATGGCCCGGGGGGATGGGGGCCATGCCATGCTGGTCACAGTGCCTGACAGACCTGGTCACTGCTGTCATTCTGACTGTTGATCAGGAGTGGAGGGACGTGCGAACAGAGTTACAGGAAATGATCTCTGGAAAGGAGCAGGGTGAGAAAAGCGGCGCTGGCCTGGCCAGGGGAGGCCTATGTTTTGGGCCAGCAGGGACCCAAGGACGGGGTTTGGGGGCTGTGGAGGAGGAACAGAGAGGGTGGAGGGGCCGAATGTGGGCGAGGGAGTGAGGGAGCCGAGGCGATGGCAGGGTTCATAGCCGCCATGGCAGCCACGGTGTGACAGTGACCTCTGGCTGAGCCCCCACTGGGTGCCCACACTGTGCTGGGCCCTCCCTCCCCTGTCCCCTTCAGTCCTCACCGCCGCCCAGACACCATCAGGAGGGGAGCTGGAGTCTCTGTTCAAGCCACTCTCAGGTTCAGCAGCTCCCCCCATTCCTGGGCTCCCCTGAAGCCCCCTGCCCCCAACCCCACCTCTCAGCCCAGCCCTGCTCCTGCTGCCTCTGACCTGAGCCCAGGCTTTTCCTCCGAAGGCCTCGGCCACCCCCAGCGGAGCCTCTGGCTTCAGTCTTTCTCCTCCTGCTCGCCCGCAAAACCTCCCCAGAGCCAGCCAGTCTCCTGGGAGCCTGCAGGGGGCAGTGGCTGGACAGGTGGTACCCCTGCCGGTTCAGGGGCCTCAGGAGCAGGCTGGGGTCAGGCCGCCTCTGGGCCTCGGTTTCCTGATCTGTGAAATGAGCCAGCTGAATTCTCCCTGGATGCCTCCACAAAGAGCAAGGCCAGGACTCTCTCCCGGGTGGATTCCCCAGGTCTAGCGAAGGCTCTGGTGCCCAGGTCATGTCCTCCACTACCTGCTGGGGCCCTGCAGAAGGGAAAAGGGAAACTTTACCCTGCCCCCACTGACTTAACACGGGGAGAGACCAGGAGGGGAGTGGAGTGGAGTGGAGGGGACCCCAGTCGGCCCTAAGAGCCTGCCAGTGGTGGGAGAGCACCCAGGACCACAGCCCCTGCGGGCTCAGGCCCATCGGGGGAGCCGGGCCCCAGGACTCTGGGGAGGGGCAGAAGAGAAAAGAGGAGAAGACCCAAGGAGGGGGCTCTCTTCCCGCCTCTGGGCTCCAGCTGACTCGTCTATACCATCAGGAGGTGTATTGGGCGATTTTCACGCAAATAACAACACTCAGCACTAAGTGACTTACACGATGAGGTCAGTTTGCTGTGTTTGTCTCTCTGTGAAGTATTGCACAGCACAAATACAAACACAAAAGCGAACGCCAAAGGGGAGACCATTCCACAGAACAATCAAGGAGACGCACCGGCCCACAATGAGAGCCCAGCTGCAGCCATTTCCAGGCCTGGCTGGAGGGGTTCCAGCTGTGTCTCTGCAGGTCTCCGGGATCTGCCCTCCCCGTGTGCTGGAGCAAAGAGGCTGCTCTCAGCTGCTGGGGCGAATGCGTCCTCACCCTCTCTGGGGACAGAGGGACTTTCCCACACCCCTGATTTGGGGCAGAGCCCTCGTGAGGTGTCACATGGACAGCCCCCGGGGCATGAACAGGCTGATCTGAGTGGGCGAGGCTCCCGGCCCGGCTTTGCCCCCTTGGCTCCGCGGCACAGGAAGAAGTGGGCCTGTTGCTCCCTGGGGAAGACGGTCATTGCTGATGGTGACCCACGAGCTTGGGCACTCCTGGGCACCCAAAGCCCTTTCCCCCCGACCCCGGGACCTGGGGAGAGTGACGGACAAGCACTGGCAAGCTGGCGAAGGCTTGACCCACTTGTCCATCCCACAAGCATAGACGGAGCCTCTGACACCATGCTGGCAGCTCGGAGAGGCAGAAGCTAAACAGACCTGGGCCAGGGGTCACAGTCTGGTGGAGAAAGACAAGCGCACTAAGAGCCGTGACCCAAGGAAGAGTCAGGGAGGGAGAGGCCCCAGAAGAGGGAGGTCACTCCAGGGAAGGGCCCAGAGGGCTTCTCAGAGGAGATGGCGTTGGCCTCGGGCACACTATCCATATGTGTGCAGGCAGGACAGAGATTAGAACCCATTAGGTTCAGAGAGGTTGTCTGACTTTCACAAGACCACACAGGCAGTAGGAAGGTGGCAGATCGACAGCCAGCACCCTGCCCACAGAAACTTGGACATCATACGTGATCCTTTCATCTCTTTCACGGCCCCCACCCCCACTGCAATCAGTCGCTGAGTGGAGTCATGCTGGGACCACTGCCTAAAACTCAAAGCGATGGAACTCCCTCCCTCGCCCTCCTTAGCCCCGACCGGTCCCCTCACCTGGATTGTTGCCAGATGCTCCCCTGGCCTCCCTGCATCTGCTCCTGCCTCTCTACCACCCTTCATTCCAGCAGCAGCCAGCGTGCTATTTCAAAGTCCTAAATTAAATCACGTCTCTGCGTAAAACCCTCCAGTGGCTTCGATCAGAGTGAAAACCCAGACTCCTCGGTGCGTCCTGTAAAAGTCGGTCTGGGTGGGCTCTCCTCCCTCCACAGCTTCCTCTCCTGCCACCATCGCGTCTTCTTCCCTAAATACCCAAAGCTGCCTCTTCCTCAAGGCCTTTGTCCTAGCAGGTCCCTCTTTCCTCTGACTTTTTTTGCGTGTGAGGAAGATTGGCCCTGGGCTAACATCTGTTGCCAATCTTCCTCTTTCCCCCCCCACCAAAGCCCCAGTACACAGGTGTATATCCTGGTTGTAGGTCATTCTAGCTCTTCTGTATGGGACACTGCCACAGCAGGGCTTGATGAGCGGTGTATAGGTCTGCTCCCAGGATCTGAACCGGCGAAACCCGGGCCGCTGAAGCAGAGCAGGTGAACTTAACCGCTGTGCCACCGGGCCAGCCCCTCCTCCAACATTTGAAATCCAGGTTCTTCCTAACACTCAGGTCTCGATGTCACCTCCGTGAGAGGCCCCCCGTGATGGGAGTCACAGACCTGGAATGTACGGAAAGTTTGGGGTGACAGATGGGACTTGCACGAAGAGTGGCTCTTGAAAGAAAGTACGAGGATGTCTCACGTACCCTCCCCCACGTTCACCTGGCATTAACATCTTACACAACTATAGTGCAATATCAAGGGTAAGAAATTGGCATTGGTGCAATCCATAGAGCTTGTTCAGATTTTACCAATCACTACACACTCATTTGTGTGTGCATGCATGTCTGTGAGTGTGCGCATGTGTGTAGGTCCATGCAATTCTGTCTCACGTGTAGCCTTGCATAACCCCCGCCACAATCAAGATATCAACTGTGCCACCCCGCAAGGCTCCCGTGTGTCAGCTCTTTATAGCCACACGTGCCTGCTCCTCTCCCATCCTCACCCCCGCTGACTAGCCTCCTCTCCATCGCTGTAATTATGTTACTTCCTGGTTGCTACGGGGAATGGTGCAGTGTGTATCCTTTTGAGATTAGCTTTTTTCATTCAGCGTAATTTCCCTGAGTTGTGTGTATCAGTAATTCTTTTCTATTTATTTCTGAATACTATTCCACGGTGTGGATATGGCACAGCTTATTTAACCATTAACCTGTTGAAGAACATGGGGTTGTTTCCAGTTTGTGGCTACCATGAATAAAGGCAGGTTTTTTGGAAAAACCATATGTAGGCTACTAGGTGGAGAACTGATCGGAATGGAGCAAAAACAGAAGCAGAGAGAGCAGTGTCCTTCACCATGGTCCATGGAAAAGACGACGGCGGATTGAACCAGGCTGTCAATGGCGGGATGGAAAAACGGTCAGATCCAGGTGACGCTTTGCAGTGGAGTCGACGAGCCTTGCTGAGGTGGCAGGTGAAGAACAGAGAGGAACCCTGTGTTTTTGGCTTAAGAAATAGAGCAGGTGGAGACGCCCAGGAATTGTCCGTTTGTTCGAGCTCTTGGAGGGCCAGACGCAGCGCCACCTTTAACACGTGGAGGGTGCTCAGCACAGGTGTGCTGACTGAGCAGGGCTGGAAGGAGCTGAGGGCTCACGGCCTGTGCTCGTGGGTGGTGGAGCCACAAGTCCCAGAGATGATCCACTCCGTTCCCATCACCTCTGGCAGCTGTTCCCCCCGTGGAGGCTCTCAAAGGCGAGTGTGCGTGATGGTCACCTGGGACATTCCAGCCAGGCCCCAGGCACTCGGACGGGCAAGGTCTGCATGGGGCTCAGGACTCTGCGGGCGTCACTGGCTCACAAGGCGAGTCTGGTGCAGTGGGGCCTGAGCCGGGTAGGTCTTCCTGTCTTCCCACACTGTCCTGGCTGGTCACAGGGACCTGGGGGAGCTTGTGGGGGGCACACGTGTCCGAGAACCAGAGCCCTGAGCACGCGCGCTGGCTGCCCCAGACACAGAGAAGTCCCCTGGGGGTGGCTCTGGGAGGAAGCGCTGTCCAGCTGTCCGTCCGTATTGGAGAAGCACCTCACCTCGATGGCATGGAGATCTCAGGCCCTGGGGAGGGTGAGAGCAGAGAGAGAGTGGGGTGCGGGGTCTTTGACCAAAAGGAACTCGGCGCCAGCACGGCCACCGTGTCCTCCTTGCCTGGGGAGGAGGGCTGAGGGGTTGAATTCCAGCTTCCAGGATTTTCCTGCCAGTGGCTTCCTCAGACTCCAAGCTCACAGCCTCTGACTGAGCACGTTTTGTGTCCCACATTTCAGGCAGGGTGACAATGCTGGGGACAGCCGCAGGGCTGGCTGGGGGATACAAGCCTCCCAGGCAGTGGGGGAGAATGCTGTGAGGACCCCAGGCTGCGGAGAGCTGGCCCGACACAATGATTCCCAGCGCCTCGTCTGGGAGCCCCGCTCTTCTCGTGAGGTCACCTCAGGTGGGGAAATGCAGGTCTTCCCCAGAGGGTCACCAGCACAGCGGGTCAGGGGACAGGGAGGGAAAGGCAAGGAGGCAGAGGTCAGGCAGGGGCCACACAGGTCGGGGGGCCAGATAAAAGAGGGGAGGCCCAGTTAAATTTGAATTTCAGATAAACACCAAGTAATTTCTTTGTATATGTCCCAAACAATGCATGGACATCCTACATTTTTATTTGCTAAATCTGGCAACCTGATGTGCAGGACACCAGCCGGTGCATCTATGGAGCACCTTTTATATGCCCAGTACTCTGCTGAGTAGACACTTTGAACCAAGCTCTTTGTTCCCTTAATGAGTATTGACGGCGCACCTATTACATGCCAGGACTGTTCAGGGGAGATGGGGATTCAGCAGTGAGCAAAACAGACATAAACCCTGCCCTCTTCGCCCTCACGTTTGGCACTCACATTTGAGGATGGGGGCAAGAAGTAAATAGACAAATAAAAATATAATATGTCAGGTGGTAAAAGGGCTAAGTGGAAAATAGAGCAAGCCAATAGGGAGAAGAGGGGGGCTCTGTTGCTGACCTACATAGGGCAGAAGGAGGTCCTCTCTGAGCAGAGACAGGCAGGAGGTGAGCACACCCTGGGGAGGCACTGCAGGTAGAAAGAAGAGCACGTGCAAAGGCCCTGAGGAGGCCATGCTGGAAGAAGTCAAGGCACAGAAAGGCTGGAACAGAGTGAGCAGGGGGCAAGTGCTAGGGAACGAGGTCCAAGCAGGGGCCAGATTGTGTCAGATGGAGTCGGCCTCTGCAGGGAGTTTAGCTCTGAGCACGATGGAAGCCAGCGGAGGGTTTCAAGCAAAGGAGTAACAGGACTGCGGTCTGGTTAGAAAGCTCGCTCTGGCTTCTGATATTTGATCTCATTCAATCCTCACTGCACCCCTGCGCGAACTTTCCAGATGCCCGATGAGGGTCAGGCCCTCCCAGGGTGTTGCCTGCCCTCCCTCCTTGCTGAACTACAGAAGCCAGTAAAGGACAGGGACCTGGGGCAGTGCCTGCTGGTAGTGGGAAGAAAAATGCTTGTCTGAAAGCTGCTTTCTCATAGTGAGAAAATGTCACTGTCCTCCATAGCAAGGAATGGGGGCGCCCTCAGCCGGGCCCAGGCTCACCTCCGTTACAGCACCGGCCGCAGGGCCCTGTTCTCGGCACCAGCTCCCTGCTGAGAGCAGGCTGGGGCTCCTGAGGGACAAACAGCGGGATCAGCTCGGGGTGGCCAGCAAAGCCCAGCCTGCCCATCCGCCGTCCCCTCCAGGCACGCCGCTCTTCCTGTCCCCAGCTGCTTGGCTGGACTGTGACCCCGGCACCCCTCACCGCCCTCAGGTGACACACAAGGCCTGAAGGTCGCCCTGCTCCTCCCGCCCTGATGCCGGCTGCGCGGTTGGAACCGATCCCAAAGCCTTTGCTTTCCGGGCCCTTTCCCGGCTCAACACGGCCTCAGAGGAACCCCTGGCTGGCCCTGCCTGGTGTCGCCTCCCAGGCAGGGGTGCTGTCCCTCAGGGCAGGGGTGCGGGCTCACAGCGGGCCCTTGACACCCCCACCCCAAGTCCTGGCAAGGTGACTCTGCGGCCTCCAGGATGGCTGTCCTCTCCCTCAGCTGGCAGGGCTCCCGCCAACTGCAACGGGCTGAGCCGCAGCCTGGCGTGGTGGGAGCCCTGCGCCCCCAGCCACCCGCTGACAGCCCTAGAGCGCAAGGCCGGGCACCAAGCAGGCCCAGAAGGGAGACGCAGGGAGCTGCTCGGTTTCCCTCAAAAATTCTCCAGGGAGCTGTCTGCTGGCCTATGTGTGCATGTGTGTGGTGTGTGTGTGCGTGCGTGTGTGTGTGGTGTGGTGTGGGTGTGTGAGGTGTTTGTGGCATGTATGTGTGATGTGGGCATCTGTGGTGTGTGCATCTGTGGTGTGTGCATATGTGTGGTGTGTGTGTGTGGTATACATGTGTGGTGTGTGGTGTATGCATCTGTGGGGCATGTGTGTGGTGTACATGGTATGTGTCCACCTGCTGGTGGGCACTTTGCCTGCGGGGCCCACAGAGAAGACACAGCCTGAGCTGCTGTGTTGTGGGGCCCAGGGTTGGAGGTGGGGCCGCTGGTGGGAGAGGCCGGGCCTCCATCTGGGGCTGCAGGCTCGGGGCCCCTGCTCCAGCTCCCTCCATCGCTGCAGAATCCGGCTTCTGACTCCCCAACGACCCCTGCCACCCGTCGGCTCAGGGTGGGCTTTCACTAGCCAGACCCAGTTACTGTCAGCCTGCCCTGCGGATGAGAAAACGGAGGCGGAGGAAGTTAAGTGGGCAAGCAGGCTGGCTGGGGCTCCAGAGATGGCTGCGGGTGCTTGCTGGGACCTCATGGTTTGGGGCAGCCTGGGCAGGCACCCCGGGCCTGGCAGACGCAGAGGTGGACCCTTCCTGACCCTCACCTCCTCCTTGCCCCCAGCACCCCATCCTAGGGGGCTCTGCCATCTTCACCCCTGCGGGCTGTGCCCCAGCGTCCCATGCTACGGCTGGCGCCTCTCAGATGTGGGGGGCGAGGCCACCACGGAGACTGGCGGCCACAAGGGCGGCATTCTGAGTTACACAGACCCGACTTGCCTGATGGTGTGTCTCCTCCCAGAACGTGCTTTGTGACAGCTCGGCGCCCAGCCTGCTCTCCCCAAACACAGCTCCCCTAGGAGGGACACACCCTGTGTTCCAAGGAGAGGAGTCCTGGGGGGCCCCCTGCCTACGGGATGAGCCCTTACCAGAAACGAATGTGAGGAGGGTGTTCCGATAGGCCGTCTCTCCCAGGGGCAGGCTGTGCGTGCAGCCCGGCGTCCCTCCCCTCTGTGCCCACCTCCACTAGCCTGTCCCTGGCAACAAGCACCAGCAGCTGTTCTCTCCTCTCTCTGTCATTCCAGAAGCCCGGAGTGGAACGAGTTCTTCTCAAGTTTTGCATTTATGACAATGTAGTAGCATTTGACAGGGCTGGACCGAGCCAGGCCGTGGGTTGGAGAGTGACTGTGATTCCACAGCTGGGGTACGTAACGGTGCTGGAGTCTCCGAAGGACCTGTCATCGCAGGCCCAGACCTGCGAAGCCTAGAGCAGACCTGCCTGGCTCCATCCACACTCAGGCTAAGCACTGGAACTCCCTGCACGGAGAGCGCTATTGTCACCACCCCGCCACCTGCTCCATCCCTCTCCATGCTCACCACCCCGTGGTCATCACCAATGTCTCCACCATCATCCCCTTGTTATGTCCTGCACTTGCTGGGCATGGCTTTGCATCTCCTACCACCATATCTTGTCGGCTGTGACACCCCCCAACCAAAAAATTGCAAACAACAGTGACAGGATACTCAGCGACACAATACAACTGGAGCCTTACTCAATGCACATGGCACGGGGACATGATGGGGTGACTGTTCAGAGAAGGAAGGAGGGAGCGAAGGCCTGGCTACCCAAGGCCTGAAGGAGGTTGGCGGGGAGGATGCAGAACAGAAGGCAATTTTCCTGCAGCCCCTGTCATGGACCACTGTGTTCTCACCTCCTCTGGGTCCACCCTCCTCTTGCTTTTGAACCCCGTACAGAAACAGCCAGGGCCCCGCACTGTGTTTCTGTGCTGAGCCAGGGCCCCAGACACCCAGCAAATGTAGCTTCTTAGAAGCTTGTGATGGACTCACTGATCCTGATAGCCCACTGAGGATGTCCGGAATATTCCCCCCAGAGTTCAGAAAGGGATTTTACCCGCCTCCGTGTCCAGGAAAATGACGACCCTCTTGCTACCTGGTGCTGACTTCTCTGTGGACCAGGAAGGACTGACCTGTAGCTGGGGAGGGGTACCCTGCTCTTCTAGAAGAGAGTAAGACTACAATTACTGCCCTGATGGTTTCAGAATCACCAGCGAGGGAGTTCATAGTTTGGGGGGGAGCAGTTTAATGTCTGCTGAAAGCTGAGCTGGCCCTGCAGTACTTAGAACTCTCTGGACGTCAAAATCAGAGCTCGCTGCCCCCCAGTGCGGGAGTCTGCCTGGCTGGCCAAAGGTGTCCATGCCCACGCTTGTCAGATGGCGACCCTGCCTGCCTTCCTGGGCATCTTTGTACACCCTGTGGGCTCCCCTCCTGCATGCAGGGCTGCATATTTTCTGGGACCCCTTCTTGACTGCCCCTCGACCAACATGCTCTTGAGAAATGTCTGGGGGAAATGCAACTGATGTGCCTTCTTATTACAAAGGACACCCACCTCGAGAGCAGGCCCTAAAAGGAGCAGCTCCACATGAGGAGAGGAGAGAAGAGCACAGACAACCAGACTCATGTCTCACTCGAGGCCTTGCCCTCATCCTGGGCCACTACCACCAGGTTGACCCCAGGGAATTGCAGCCAGGGGAAGGCTCCTGTCCAGGAGTGATTCTTGACCTTTAGCTTCTCCGAGCTAGGACGTGGGCATCCACGACCTTGGCTCTTCCTCATGAGCAACACTTACCTCCCATCCCCGCAATGGCCTTCCAGGAGTGGGAGGCTCAGGTCAAGAGGGTTTATACAGGAGCTTTGCAGGAAACAGGCTGCGTTATTATGTATTTGTCCAATACGAGTCTGTTAAATTAGATGGTATTAAATTGAACTAAATGCAATTTATTTATTCATGAAACCAATATTTGTTTAGTGTCTACTATATGTGTGTCCTGGGCTGACCAAAGCCACCAACCATCCTGGTTTGCCCAGGACTGAGGGATTCTGCAGGACTCAGGACTCTTAGTACTAAAGTTGGGACAGTCCTGGGCAAACTGGGATGGTTGGTCACCCTTGACTAAGCAGACATCTCTATCCTACGGGATTTCCATGGGAGGGGAAAGGTGGGCAGGCGGAAAGTAACCCCGGCCTCCACCAGGCCCCTCTGTCAGCATCCCAGATCCTCTCTTTCAAATGTGACTGGTGAGAGGAAGGTGTCCCGGTTGTCCTTCCGGAATTCTCCAGCCCTGTGACCAGGTGGGAAGGTTCCTAATACCTCCACCCACTGTACTAGCACAGAAAGAAACAGGACTTCAATGGCTAACTTGGTCAGTAATTCCTGTTTCTTAAACCACCACAGCAAACAAACCTGGTCAGGCTTGAACCCGATGCGCCCTCCAGGGTCAAGCATCTGTGAGCCCAAAGCAAGCCCACAGGTGGATCTCTTCCCACCCCGAGTACTTGCAGAAACTGCCCAGCGAGGTCCAAGCTCATGCCCAATGACGCACACACTGTGCTGAGCGAGGTTATGGGGTTTTCTGGAACCCTGGAACCTTCCCGACCAAGGAGAGGCTAAGCCATCTTCAGTCTGGGTCTGGACACAGAGCCAGACCTTGGGGAGCCCAGTAGGGATCCAGCCACCACTTCCCCCTCCCCGTGGCCTCGAGGACAGGCCCCAGGCGTCCTGCTGAGGCCCCTGCCTCATCTCCTCAGCAGTCCACAAGGTCGACTTCTCTTCCTGGGTTCCCACTTTGAACACTGGAGGAGGCAGCCAGTGGGGAGTCCAGCAGGTGAGAGCGTGGCCCGAGGATGGCCTCTCTTGGGCTCAGGAACCTGTACAAGGAAGTCTCGGGGAACCTGAGGCCTCTGCTGGGGCCACTGTGTCCCTGGTGTTTGGGGGAGGGCTGGCGAGGTGCCTCATAGGACTGTCTCCCTGGACCCTCACAGCAGCACCCATGAAGGAGGCGTGGTCAGCACCATTTTGTAGAGGAAACAGTCTCAGTGTGACATTTGCCTGAGGTGACGCAGCTAGTAATGAGAGAGCTGGGATCTGAACTAGCTCGCTCTGAGTCCAAAGGGCCTTCTCGCCTGGGGCTGTCATTAAATCTTGGAGCCTGCGCAGGCTGGAGAGATGGCGCAAGAGGCATCTGAGAGCCATAGAGGAGCCAGGACCTCCCAGAATTCTTATGTCCTCCTAAGTACAATGGACTCTCTCTGCCTCAGTTTACCCAATCCAGGGACGTCCTCTTGAAGACGTATAGGAAAAATGAAAGCTAGCCTTCTGAGCTGCAGGGCACAGCTACTTACTAGAAGGGTGATTAATGCTCATTTTTTAGGGCACACCTTGACCATCTGGCACCCAGGGGTGGGGTGAAGAGTTTTGGGAGGGATGTCATTAAAGCTGTTATTGCTCTATTAAATTTCTCTAGGAACAAAGAGCTTCCATCAGCCAGAGACCTGCAATTACAGCAGAACAAATTATCGCCTTTTAAACAATCCTGCATTTCTGCAAAGGCTTGTGCAATGCTTTCCCTGCCAGTAAACCACACCGCGCCCGGCTTCCCCGTGTCCCAGCTCCCAGCTCCCAGTCTGCTCTCCTTTGCCATTTTTCACTGTGCCCCAATTGCATTTGGACATTTTTGTTGATTTTGTAATAAAGCCTTGATGAACTGAGATATGCTGAGAATGCAGGCTTTGGGTTTATTGATCGAAAACGGTAGCACCGTAGAAAGCAAATTGGACTGGAATGAGAATCAGGAGACCGGGGCCCGAGCCCTCCACCCCCTATTGTGTCCTGGGCTTTTACTAGAAAAATGCTGTTCCACCATCAATTGTAGGATCCTGTGACTTTCCTGGTTAAATCAGACGACACTGGACAATTATTCCTGACTGGACACTTATGGTGGGAGGTTTACAAACAGTGATTAAGCACAAGCACTGTGGGGCACCGTGTTGTGCTTTGGAGCTGAGCTAAGTCATTGCCCTTGAGAAGCTCGGTGTAGAGGGAGAAGAGCCAGAAGCTTTCAGTTGCCTGTGGAAGAAACGTAGACCAAAGAGGAATTGTCTTTGGCTCGCGTGATTGGGGAGCCCGGAGGCCGGACGCAGGCCTTTGGTGGACTTGTCTGGGCTCTCTCTGTCTCCTCCGTTCTCAGTTCTGCTCGTCTCTGCCGTCCTCTGTGTGTTGGCTTCACTCTCTCCTGCTTCAGACATGCTCTAGACTTAGAGGAAAAGATGGCTGCTCCCAGCCCTAGGCCAAACCCAAAAGAAAGAAGAAATTGTCATACCCGTTAGCTCTTGCTCCTAGGCAAACCTCCTCCAAATTCAGTGGCTGAAGGGGCGCTGGGTTCAGCTGGGCATCTCTTGCATCTTTGTCTCGGCTCCCCTCTGAGGTTTGGGCCCAGGCCTGCCCTCTGTGTGTGAACGCAGGGGCCCCAGCTGAGGGGCAGCAGCCACCTGGGGAAGCTGTTTCATGCTGATGGGGGGCTGGGGGAGGGCGGGGAGGTGGGTGGTGCAAGAGCTTGAATGGAGACATGCAAGGCCTCTCAAGCCAAGGCTCAGAGCTGGCGATGTCTTTCTCCCGCCCAGTTCCATGGGCTAAAGCATGTCACATGGTACTGTGGTCAGCATGTGTGCCCCCAAGTTCATGTTGAAATCCTAACCCTCAAGGTGACAGTATTTGGAGGTGGGCCTTTGGGAGGTGCTTAGGTCATGAAGGTGGGGCCCTCATGAATGGGATTAGCGGCCTTAATAAAGAGGCCCCAGGGAGCTCCCTTCCACCAGGTGAGGCTACAGAGAAAAGATGGCCGTCTAAGAACCAGGAAGCAGGTCCTTGCCAGACACCACATCTGCCTGCGCCTTGATCTTGGACTTCCCAGCCTGCAGTGTGAGAAATAAAGTTCTGTTGTATACAAACCACTCAGTCTATGGTATTTCTGTTATAGCAGCCTGAACAGACTAAGACGCATGGCCACCCAAAGGGTGAATATGACGTATGGTAGGAGAAACAGCAAAGTCACACGGCAAAAGGTGTGACTATAAGGAGAGGTGAAGAGTTGGGGCAATCAAGCGTGGATCACCGTCATGATTGAACATACGCCATCCCACTGTGATGGGTCAGGTCTGGGTCACCAACCCACCCCAAGGCCAGGGGGACGGCCCCCCAGAACCTCGTGGAATACAGGTAGGGGGACAGCTCCACAGCTGGAAAAAGGCGCTGCTCAGACAGAACCCCACAAACATCCTCCACAGACGGGAAGACAAGCAATGGGCTCCAGGGGACAAGGCTGCCAGCAGGCGTGAACTTGGGGCTCTGGGAACTCAGGGGAGACAATGCTGCCTAGAGTGGCCAAGAAGGCCTTTCCGGAGCAGGTCCCTCAAACCGAGCCTTGAGTGTCGGAGGAGGGGGCGTTTCAGGCCGAGGGACCCAAGTGTCCCCAAGCATGAAGGAGCCCTCCGTTCAGGGAAAGGGCCTGCTGCCTGGGGCCACAACAGGAAGTGAGAAAGGGGACAGCCCAAGAGGCAGGCCGCGGGCAGGTCACAGAAGGGCCAGGCATCAGGGGAAAGGGTTTGGGGTTTGTTCCGAAGGCGACGGAAATCCCTAAAGGCTTCTAGGAGGGGGTGTGACATCTCCCCCCGCCTGCCCCAGGGCTTGTAGGCAGGTGACCCTGGCAGCAACCTGGGGGATAGACAGGAGTGGGGGTGGCGAGACAAAGCCGGGAGACACCAGTCAGGAGCCTGGAGGTGCTGAGGCCAGAACCAGTAAAGAGGGGATGGGGACAGGGAGTAAATCAAGGGACATCTAATGCTTAAAAGGGACAAGAACTGGTTTCCCTCTGATGGGAGGTGAGTGAGAGGGAGAGTCCAGAAGGAAGCCAGGTGTGCGAGATAAGGGACGTTCTCTGCTGTAGCAGATGATCTCACGCAGCTCAGGAGCTCAACACAAAAAACCTGACTTCTTCTCCTGCAGTGGTTCTGTTCGGGTGTCCCCGGGGGGCAGCTCTGCTGGGCAGCTGGCCGCAGGCAGTGACACGGGGACCCAGGTTCCTTCCATCTTGCAGAACTACCCTTTTCAACAGGTGGCTCCCCAAGGTCACCCTGCAGGCTGCCTCCCCTCCAGCCCTTTAGAAGGAGAAAGGAGTGTGGAGGGCCAGGAGGAGGAGGTTTGTGTGGGCCGGGCCTAGAAGAGCCCAGAGTCACTTCTGCCTGATTCCTTGGGCTCCATCTCCTTCGAATGCCCGCACCTAACTGCAGGGGAGCCTGGGAAACGCAGTCCCAACCGCAAGTCCAGGAAGGGGAGGAAGTGTGCTAGTGGCCTCCTCACAGCGAGTGCCACCCCAGCTATCTGGCTTGGCAGAACCAAAGCAGGGAAGACAGAAGGAGCAGGAAGTTTGAGGGGGGACGAGTCTGAGGGTCATCTAAGTGAGCACCCAAGTGAGTGCATTGCGGGCACTGGGGCCACAGCGGTGCAAAGAGCAAAAGTGAGAGACCTGGGGCAGAAGACATCTCTGGAGGCTCCGAGCAGAGGAAGGAGCTCGTCCAGGGGCCTGAGAATTCAAAGCCAGGGAATGTGACCTTGATTCTGGGGACAATGGGGGCCATTGCAGATCTTTGAGCAGAGGAGTGACCTACACAGAGACCTTTGAAGGGAAGACCACCCCTGAGGCTCTGTGGGGAACAGAAGGAAGAGGGTCTGGAGGCCAGGGGGTGGGTCACGTGAGTGTCCTCTGAGCCCCCGACACAGGGAGGGGCTTGGTTCTTGTTAACCTTTCTGGGAAGCTTATTCCTTTCCTTGAAGCTATTTTCACTTCTTGGTTGAAGGCAAATCCACTGAAAGGTTTCTTGTTAAGAGAAAGCTTCAGACACTGGAACTGGGGGAGAGGAGGGTTGGTCTGGACTCGATGGAGGTTTTTCTATTTCAAGTTTCTTTGCCTCTTGTATTAATCTGTGACTGCTGATGTTTTAACTTTTGGTGAAAACAGAGGAGAAGGAATGAAAAAGTCAGGCAGTTGATCTTCTTTTTCCCTAATTGAGACCTAACCTATTTTCCTTTCATTTTCTTCCCTCATTTGTCATATATTTTCAGATCCTATTTTCAGATTCTCTTGTTTGTCCTTTACAAACCTTTCCCGAAGCCAGGCTGCACTCCTACGTTTGTGCTTCATTTTCTCCCTCATTTGACCTTGTTTGGTCCTCCCAAGATACCTGAAGGACCCACTAGACTGGGGAGGGGGAGCTTGTCGGACAAGCCAGGTGTGGGCTGCCCCAGTGTGGCCCTCTGAGGAAGCTTGGAGCCCTGTCAGCCCGGGGGCCTGCAGCTGCAGTCAGAGGAGTTTGTGGGATCATGGGACCCACAGGCCATTAAAGCTATGCTGGTCTGTTTTGAAGGAGTCTGGGGGGAGAAAAAGACTAGAGTTCCAGAAGTCACGGGATTTCCACAATCAGCAGGAAGGGAACTCATGTGCTCCAGGTCTGACCTGTTCCGAGGGTCCCCCTGGTTATGTCCTTTTGCTCTCCATTGTGATCTGATTCCGAAGCCTGACAGTTGTCACCTGCCTTCCAGGGTGCAGGGGGGAGGTCACAGCCTCGGAATGAACGAGGCCCCTGCCCTCCTCAGTCCCACCAGCACCACCAGCTCCAAATGCACGTGGACCCCCTCACCTTTGTTGGGGAGCCCTTGGCACCATCCTTGCCTGATCCTTGCTATGTCTTGCCTTCTGCCCGTCACCTTGGCCCATACGTCCTGAGCTCAGCAAAGTGTCCTAAGTGGGGACACTTGGGCTCTGGTTAATCATGGCTTATCAGACTTGAGGATACTTTCTCCACGGATAGTGTACTCATTTCTTATAGCAGCAGTAACAACCTATCACAAACTTAGTGGCTTAAAACAACACACTTTTAAGAGAATGAGAAGACAAGCCATTCTGGGAGAAAATATTTGCAAAAGACATATCTGATAAAGGACTGTTATCCAAAATGTAAAAAACACTGACTGAACACAAGCGCGGCGGGGCACCGTGCTGTGTGTCGGCAAGGACGTGGAGCAACAGGAACGCTTTGTACATTATTGGAGGGAATGCAAAATGGTGCAGCCGCGTGGAAGGCAGTTTGCTGGTTTCTTCCAAAACCAAACATGCTCTTACCATAGGATCCAGCAATCGTGCTCCTTGGTATTTACCCAAAGAAGTTGAAAATTTACGTCCACACAAAAACCTGCACACAGATGTCTATAGCAGATTTATTCATAATTGCCAAAACTTGGAGGCAACCCAGATGGCCTTCAGTAAGTGATGGATAAATAAACTGCCCTACACTCAGACAATGGAGTATTATTTGGCGCTAAAAAGAAATGAGCTATGAAGCCGTGAAAAGACATGGAGGAATTTAAATGCACATTACTAAGTGAAAGAAGCCAGTGTGAAAAGCCTGCACATGTATGATCCCAACTATATGACCTTCTGGAAAAGGCAAAACTATGGAGACAATAAAAAGATCAGTGGTTGCCAGGGGAATGGGGAGCGATGCCTCAGCAATGCACATAGGATTTTTAGAGCAGTGGAACTGCTCTGTATAATATTATAACGGTAGATACAAGTCATTATACATTTGTCTGAATCCATAGACTGTATCATACTAAGAATGTAAACTGTGGACTTTGGGCAGTAACGATGTGTCAATGTAAGTTCATCACTTGTAACAAACGTCCCCTCTGGTGGAGGATGTTGATAGCGGGGGAGCCTGCCCGCGTACAGGGATAGGGGTACATGGGAAGTCTCTGTACCTTCCTCTCAATTTTGCTGTGAAGGTAAAACTCCTCTAAAAAATAAAGTCTTTCAAAACCAAAAACACCCTACACTTATTCTCTTATAGCGCTGGAGGTCAGGAGTCTGAAATCAGTTTCACGGGCCTCTGGGGAGAATCCGTTTCCTCGCCTTTTCCGTTTTCTAGGGCTGCTTGGCTCACGGCTCCTTCCTCCATCGTCAAGGCAGCAGCACAGCATCTTCCAGTCTCTCTCTGCTCTGTCTCCACATCACCTTGTCCTCTCTGGGGAGAGCACCCTTGGCCTCCTTCTTACAAGGCCACTTGTGGTCGTGTTGAGAGCCCACCGGAGAACCCAGGATAATCTCCCCGTCAAGATCCTTGACTTGGCCACACCTGCAAAGACCATTTTTTCCTGTCAGGCAACATCCACTGTTCCAGGGACTGGGACGCGGTACCTTGGGGGGCCATTGCTCAGCCAACCACCGAGCCAGGGTTCCAGGTACTTTCACCACCAGCATCTCCCCTGCCAGCAGGTTCTCTGCAGACATTTTTCACCTGTACAACTAATTGGCCAGAAGGCAATTTTGCCCTAAAAGATAAAGTCACACACAAAAAAAGAGGGACATTAAAAAGGACACAATGAAACATGAAAAATTAACAACAAATTTTTAAAAAATTGCTGAAAAAATGAAAATACAAAATATTTGGATACAAATATTTGACTATCTAAATGTGTGTAGATTCATGGCAATACTTCATAAAGAACTGACTTTTTTATGGATTGTTACCTAAGCACTCATGTTCCAGGTCTTTCGTTCACAGCACTATACAGGTTTTGTTTTTTTTGCTTGTTGATTCATCTCGTTCAGCATCGCACTTTCTTCTTTTTTTTTTCTCAAATGTCTTCCTTCATTCAGTCCCTCAGCGGCGGGGCAGCCTTGACCCCAGGACCCACGCACCCACTCTGAGGTTCCCCGCTCACACCTGCAACTCCAGGTCCAAAGGGAGGCAGGGTTCAGACACGGCTCTGCCCCCCGCCTCCCCTAAGCTTCTGTGGGAGGCCGCCCTAGAGACCCCCGGGCTTTTGGAGTGTCCCAGGATGGGGGGAGGGCCTGGTTCTTCAATGCCAGTGGCAGTCTGTCCTGTAGCCAGGCTGGGACCTCAGGTTCAGGGTGGAATCAGCTGATCAAGCCCAAACTGTTTTCTCAGGCGAGTTGCCATGTCTCCTGGGGCTCAGTGTCCTCTCATAGCAGGAGGGTGGGCTCTGAGACCCTACCCAGGCCAGCCTCCGATGCCCCGTGGCTGGCCAGCTCTAAACGTGATCAAGCACTGGGCACTGATGAGTTCTTGGCTTTTTTGTGTGTGTGTGTGGGGAAGATTGGCCCTGACTGACATCTGTTGTCAGTCTTTCTCCTTTTGCTTGAGGAAGATTGTTGCTGAGCTAACATCTGTGCCAGTCTTCCTCTATTTTGTACGTGGGACGCCTGCCTCAGCATGGCTTGATGAGCAGTGTGTACGCACCCAGGATCCAACCTGTGAACCCCGGGCCACCGAAGTGGAGCACGTGAACTTAACCACCACACTACTGGGCTGGCCCTGAGTTCTTGGCTTTTAAGGACTCAATAAAGTGTCCTCTCAAACTCTTCACTCAAGAGCCCCTGGTGACACAAGTTTGAGACTGAGTGGGCCTGGAGGTGAGAGTGTCTTAGTGTGTCCCAGGGGGTCTGCCCACGAGCTGGAGATGCCCTTGAACATTTCTGGTTCTAATACGGAACAAACACACACAGTTTCCTTTTTTGCATTCACATCCATTAAATACTCATATTTGTTTTAACATAAAAGTCATGCTTTCCTTCCCAATCTGTGAGCAAAGGATGCCCCAGGAAGACACGACGCCTCTCAAGAGCCTTTGTGTCCTTGCTGGCACCCGCAGCCCCCCTCTAAGGCACTCACACCCCAATTTGAAGAGCCCAGGGTTCTCAGATATAGTGTTCTTTGCAAAAGAGACAAAGAAACAAACAGATCTTCACTGACTTAGGCCCAAAAAGTGTCATTAATATGTGCTTTTAGAAACTATTCCAGGATTGTATTGAAAAACATGCGTATACGGAGGTCTTTTCTGTGCTCCTCACATCACCTGCCTCGTCCACCATCCACACCCTGAGCCCTGCCAGGGAGGATGAAGACCCAGGCCCATCAGGCAGACCTCCCTTCTTTCCTAGGTTCCGAGCAGTGTAGGATGACCGAGGAGGCTACCCTGGTCTCTGGCCATGTTCCTTTTCACCTTTCTTGAAGGCATCTGAGCTTTCTAGAATTTTCCTACTCACAGCTGGCATCTCCACGAGGAAACCCCCTAGGGGCTGCCCCAAGCCCCCCCACACCGGAGGCGCTGGCCTCTGAGGTGCTTTGCCCTGGGGCTTGTCCCTCTGGGGTCCCAGGGCTTTCCACACGCAGTCACCTCCTCTGGAAGAAGGATCCAGTTCACCCCCTTTGAAGGCAGCCTGCCCAGACTCGCCGAGGATTCCTGAACATTCCAGCTGCCTTAGCTTAGAGTACCAAGTGGGCTCCACTTTAAGAAAACCTAACGTAGGAAAACCCACATGAGTCAGCGAAGGCGCCACTATTCTCAGTCCAGGTTCAAACCTCACCCGGCAGCTTTCAATGCACGTTTCCTGGTGCACTTAAAATATTCAGGTCTGCAAACCCTTATTAGGTGCCAAGCGCTGTGATGGGTACTGTGCTGGGGGCCCCAGTGACAACAAGCATGAGAAACTAGGAGAAAGCGGGGAGCTAGCTGGTCCAGGGCAGGGAGAGGCTAGTTGAGCACGAACTGAAAGGCATTGTGGGGGGAGGACATCCCCTGTGCTTCCCTGGGGCCATGATCTTCCCAGGCTGGCTTGCCGCACAAGGATTTCCATCCAACACCTCCGTGTGGAGCAAGGCTCCCCGCCTGCTGGCACCGCCAGCTTATCTGGAGAGGGTGAGGAGAGCTTCCCTCTGTATGGAGTTACAGCCAGCTCCGCTGCATGACAGCTGCCCTGCGTGAACTGCCCCTCCTCGCTCTGCCCTCCATCTGCTCCCGGAAGGGGTCTTTGGGAACTTTGGGTCTTTGGTTTCCTCAGCGGACAGGGCACAACCTGCCAGCCTCCTTTCTCCAACATCTGAGAGTCGGCTCTGTGCCAGGTCCTGAGTTTGGGGACAGGGCTGTAAGATGGAAATGACACTCTCCCCCGCCTCTGGGTGCCCACAGCCAGGTAGGTGGGGAGGCAGACCCATAGACAAACAATGCAGGAGCTTGTCCCTGGATGGTACACACGCAGTAGAAGGAAGGGAGGGTGGCGAAGGCTTCGCGGAAGACAGTGACCCGGGGCTGCAGGTCCGCAAGCTGGCCTGGTTGGGGCTCCGCCTCCACCCTGCCCAGTGCCTGCACCCCAGCCATGGCTCCACTGACATTCTGGTTAACGTGTGCCGGCCCTCGGGCTGAGGCAGCCTGCAGAGTCTCCCGTCAATGATTATTGCATTACAGCGGCCCTGACTCTAAGAGGCCGCCTACTAAAACATGCACCTGCAATTGCAAAAGAGCTTGGAGGGAGGGGACAAACCAAACGCAACTGGGTTAGGATTAGGATTTCACAAATATTGTTGTGTGCGTGTGTGGGGGGGTGCAGTTTAGAATCAAGGAGATGTGGTGAATGGAGACGAGGCAGGAAGCAGACCAGACCTCGGAGAGCGTAGTGCAGTGGTTCTCAAAGTTTGGTCCAAGGGCACCCACCACTGGGGAGCTCCAGGACCCTTTCAAGGGGTCTGCAGACCAAAACTATTTCCATAATAATAGTAAGACGTTATTTATTTTTCTTCTTCTCATTCTCTCTTGAATATAGAGTGGAATCTTCCAGGCGTGTGCACTACTGTAAGAGAGTAAACACGGAATCCTCTATCAAGCCAGACGCTAAAGGTGTTTGCAAAAATGTAAAAGAATGCCACTCTTCTCACTAAATTTGCTTTGCTTTGTTTTGGAAAATATAGGGTGGTGTGTTTTTTTTCATTTAAAATGTTATTATGCTAACATGTTATGGAGTTCTTACTTTTAAGTGAACTAATAGAAATATTTCTGAAATTTTTGTTTTGATTTCTAATACGGTAAATATCAATACATACAACCCCAATACACAAAGCATCTTTGGGGTCCTCAGTAATGTAAAGGGGTTCTGAGACCACCAAGTTTGAGAATGCTGGTCTAGAGCCAGCCCTGGCCACAGCATAAAGCCATTGAGATGTGACATGGGGACGCTGGCGACAACTCTGCACTCGGAGCAGGATAGGAGGGTTTGTGGGCTGTGCCACACCAGGCCCACGTGGCCCTGGCAAGTCGCTTCATCTTTCTGGGCCTCCATCTCCTCGTCCTCCGGGAGGAAGAGAAATTTCATCCAGAGGCATGGAGAGGACCTGAGAGAGGCCGAGCATGGGGACGGGGGGAGCGTAGCTTCAAAGCCGTAGCTCTGCAAATAAGGACTTTATCGCCTCTCCTGTTGCTCTTCCTGCTTCCCCAGGTATCAGCAGTGTGTCACCAACAAGAAGCCAAAACTAGGGAAGCTGTGTAAGTGGCAGACAAGGAGTGGTCTCTCTCTCAGACACACACACATCCCTGTGTGGGAGGTTGCTCAGGTGCTGGCCTGTTTCTGGCCCCCCCAACCCCTGACAAAGCCAGGTGAGCGAGGTTTTCTGCCTTTGAAAGGTGGGCAGGGAGTGAAGGCAGCAGGCAGGCACAGTGGAGGGAATGGTGGGGCGGCTGACAGGACGAGTGACCTTGGGCACGTCCTTCTTCTTCCAGGGCCACAGTCTGCCAATATGGAATGAGAAGCTCGGAGATCTGCTCCAGGGTCCAGAGCCTTCCACGACGCGCCTCGCTCAGTTTTCTATGGGTTTGTCTAGGAGGAAGGTACCCAGGGACCCAGCCTATAGGGCTGCCTGGCTCCAGCTGGCAGATGGGCCAAAGGTGTCAGCCAGGGCCCCCAGCATGCCAGCTGACCCCATCTGGAGCCAACGCCCTTCCTCAGGCCAGCACAGGAGCCTTATCAGGCCAGCCCTGCCCAAGACACCCCAACCCGGATCTTGCAAACCCTGCGTCTCAGACTCAGTGGGAAGCATGTGTGCATGTGTGTGTATCTGTGCACGAGTGTGCCATCTCTGTTTACACCAGAGGGACTTATCTAATGGCTCCTCCTTGACCTCAGGAAAAGGGCAGAGCCAGACGCCTCCCACAGCCTCATCTTCCCCGGGGGCTTGTCCTTGAGACCCAGCTTCTATCTGATGGGGAGAAGGAGGAGCGTCCTCAGAGCCCTGAGTGCCCAGCAGGGGTTCTGGGACCAGGCCCTGAGGCTGTGGGCTCTAGGTGGCGGCTGTGCTGCCAGGTGGTAAAGAGATTTTGAGCTGCACCCGCTGTGCACGTGTCCACCCACTTACATGTTATACACACATGTTCCTGTACTAATGTGTTGTATAAATCATGAAACATCCCCCAAATAGCAATTTTTAATGGATGAGTCACTACGTAGAGAGGAGCCGTATTTCCTAACAGTGGGCTGTCTCCTGACCCCACACCTCCAGCAGGTCCACACTCAGGAGACCCGTACTGTCTTGAGGGGTCCCTCTTTTTGGGGTCTGAGCCCAGTCTGTTTGCTGACTCAGGTTCTGCCCTCCTGGCAGCATCAGCCCTTCCCTGGCCCAGATCCTGGATGCCCCTGAGGTTGCTATGCTGCCAGGAACCCCCGGCCCCCGAAGGAGCCCCTGACCCCAGAGTCAGGCTCAGAGCTCGTAGCCCTGCATGATAGTCAAAGGCTTCCCCCGCCCACTTTAGAGGTGAGCAGACTGAGGCACAGCAAGTACCCGAATGAGCAGAGGCCTGACCAGGTCTGCAGGACTCTGAGCCCATTCTGTGTGTGTGTGTGTGTATGTTCTCTGTGTGTGTGAACACACACACTCTGCTTCCTGTGGGCGCTTCTGTGGCGAGGCTTAGATGGTGAGAAGGGTCACATTATAACCTGCCTTTTCCTTTCCAGGAACTGGAGTCAGACACATGCTACAAAGCTGGCAAGAGGAGACAACTGCCCTGACGTGCAAGGTTCCTTTCAAGAGGGACACGGTCCCACGGGGCCAGACCCCACATGTGCCCCCCCACACACACACACCTCCCCAGGCTGCACACACAAGCAGGAGGGGACTCAGTGCCTCCTGCTTTTCTCTGTTTCCTTCAGACTGTCTGGCCAATTCATATTTTCCAAAAGGCCCCATGACCTCACCACTCTTTATCACTCCTGCGGTTGTGACTGGGTTAAAATTTTTTTTCCAACTTCCTTTTACTCCTTCCAGCTGATTTAACTTTCCAGGCTCAAGGCCAAATTACACACCAGTCACTCCCTCCCCGTTAGCAGTGACAACTTTGGCTCAGGCCTTGGTGGGAGGTGTTGGGTCTGAACGTGGCACTCCCAAGCCCTCTTTCCAGTGAGGTGGGAGCTGAGCCCCTGGGAAGGGAGAAGGCAGGCCTGGGTGGAGGAGACCCAGGGGCCCGTTCTCAAGAAGGAGAGCTTCTCCTGCTGCACGCCAAATTCCACACGCTGAATGGCTGTGATCCCCCATTCATCTCCTACTGTTCACAAGGAGCTCTTCTTGTTGCTGAGTGGGGCCTGCTGCCTGACGCGTAGAAGTCAATACTATGGCACCGGCTTTTGAGAAAAAAAGAGCTTTATTGCAAGGTCAACCGGCAGGGAGACAGGAGGCAAAGCTCCCAAACTGTCTCCCCAATCCAAGGTTTGGGGTAAAATTTAAGGAGTTAGGGGCTGAGCTGCAGCTGGGCCCGTGTGAGCCAGTCTCAAATTAGTCCATATATGGTAATCAAGCTACTTGGGCTGCTGGAGCCGGATTTTCCTAATTGAAGGCCGAGGTCATCCTGGGGCCATGGGTTCCCGCCTGGTACCTGTGCAGTGCCATCTCTGCTGTTGAGCAAAGTTTGATTACTCAATTATCTGTTTTAAGGAAGCAAAGTGGTTTAAAGTGGGCAATGTTTTACGTGCTGTTTCGATCTCCCCACCTCATCACCTTGTTTCCAGGAAAACTCCTATGCATCTGTCATGACCCAGCTGAGGCGATGTCTGCTCCGGAAGCCCTCTTGGATCTCCCAGTTTGGAGTGGATGCCCTTCCCTCCCTGTTAGCGTTAAATTGTGTCCCCTCCAAATTCATGCAGTGAAGTCCTCGCCCCCAGGACCTCGGAACGTGACTGTGTTTGGAGATGGGGCCTTAACGAGGTAATTAGGGTAAAATGAGGGGATATGAGGCTCCATTTCACTGACGCCCCGAAGCCCCTGATGATGCCCACGAGTGCTTCCCCGTCCTGGCCGCAGCGTCTCCCTGGTACGCCCACGTCATTGGGCTGCTACGGCTGGTTGTACCTGCCCACCTGTCAGTCGGTCATGTTCCCAAATCCATTTATGTTAGTTCTGCTTGTTATAATGATGCTGTGTAATTAAATATACACAAAATGATAAAATATGGATTCAAAGAGAGCTGTTTCTATGAAGGCTAAATTAAATGCTTTGACAAAGGTTCACTAAAGATGAGTTGCTTTAAAAATATCGCTGTTGAATCAAGCTTGGCACAGTAGCCTGTCCCACCACGGCGCCTCTCAGTAGCACACCTCTGTGTGGTCGCCTCCCAGCGCCAGCCCTGCGAGGGAGCAGATCCATGTGAAAGCGGCTCCTGCAGCCCCAGCAACCCTTTGCTTGAGGGCAGCACGGGCGCCATCGAGCTGCAGCCTCTCAAGGAACCCCGCGCAGGCCTGTATGGTCCAGTGGCTCCCGAATTTCTGGCCACAGACCCCAGCAGGGACAGTGAAAGACTATTGTTGCTTCAAGGTACTAAGTGCTGAAATAATTTGTTACCCAGCAATAGATAAGTAGCATACACGGGAAAGATATCTGTAAGAGAGCCACAGAAAAAATGGTGAAAATCTATGCGGAGCCTGCCCTCGGCTGGTTTCACGCATGGCTCCAGCTCTCCTTAGACTCGAAAAAAGCAGAAAGTAGGAGTCACAGGGGTGCTGCTGATGCAAGGAAGTGATCCTCACTCATGCCACGTGACCCGTGCCCAGAGAAGGCTCTGCCACTGCGTCCAAGTCGACTGGAGAGGGTACTTCTGTATGATTCAAGTTAAAAATAAAAATTCTGAGATACGTTTGAATTTTTAAAAATAATTTTTCACTTGCATCAACTTTTGGTTGAACTAAACCAATACCAGTCCCAAAAGCTTGGGAAAGAGTGTTTCTGTGGGATTCTATAGATGCAAGTGGATGCCCTGTGTGCAATGACCTGCAAGGTTGAATGTCAGTCAAACTTGAAAACATTTGGATTATTCTGTAAATGTGTAATTAGAGAGCTTCACACAGTCAGGGCCCGCAATACGTCCTTTGACCTAATCTGGGTTCAGGTCCTTCAGAGGCTTAAAAGGGTGAACTTACAATCTGAGTAGGCTTGACCAGAAGCAAGAGAATTCTCCCTGAGAGCTGTCTTCTGCTGGTGCTGCTGTCCCCACCTGCCTTTTCGGCTTAGCTGTCTGCTTGAAGAGAACTGGATATTTCTCCCTTTAAGTTTTCAGGAGTCGAAAAAGTGTTGAGACACGGCCTGGCAGCAATGCCAGCCCCGCAGAGGCGGTGGTCACAGTTTCAGAGCCTCAAGTCTTTGCATGTTCCCTGACGCTTCTCCTCACAGCAGCTCAGCCACCTCCTCCTGGCTGCCAGCCCCAATCATCCCTGCCCGCAGACCCTGTCCTTGTGTATCCAGCCACCTGTGGGTGTCATGCGGATGCCCACAGCTCCTGCCAGGACCACCTTACCCTTACCCAAGCCTCACACCTCCAGTGCCCTCTCCCAGCAAATGGTGCCATCATCCACCCAAATCCTGAGCCAGGAACCTGGGTTTCTCGCCTCTTCTCTCCCCTGCTGGCCACACCTCCAATCAGAGACAGAGTCCTTTGGATCCCCCATCCACCCTCTCCTCTTCCTGCTCTCAGGGATGTGGAGGACTCACCAAGAGTGGCTGCCTTGGGTCCAGGAGACCTGGATCCCAATCACGGCTGTGCTGGGCGTGGACTCTGGGACCTCAGGCTGGTCCTTCCTCTCTCTGACCCTCAATTTTCCTATATTTAAGAATGCTTTCATGCATTCAGCAAGCACTTGCTAAGCACCTGCTGTGTGCCAGGCCTTGTCTAGGCATTGTCCCCACCCAAGGAAGCTCACACCTGGTGGGGGAGGTGGATATTAATCAGAAAATCACACACCTGGTGAATTGATCACAATTCCATGGGATGCTATTGACACATAATAGGCAGAATCTTACCTACTGGAATGAGGTTGTAGGCAGGCTGCCTGACAAGTGACATCTAAGTTGGGACGTAGAAGGAGCAGGGGCTAGGCAGGAGGACAGTGGGGGCCAGGGCACTTCAGCAGAGCCCGTGGTCATGTGGACAGCCTGAGGCTGAGTGTGGGGCGCTGGAGGAACAGGAAGAGCCTGACATGGGCTCTGCCTTGCAGAGAGGGAGGGGAGATGCAGCTGCTGAGGTCATGCCGGGCACCCAAGCAGCAGCCTGTAGGCCATATTTCTGAGAGCGATGGGAGGCTATGAGGGGTTCTAAGCAGGGGAGGGGCATGACCTGTTCATGAGTGAATAGCTGATTTGTTCTGCAGGGTAGTGAGAAAAGAGTGGACACCAGAACCTGAGAGAAGCACTTCCTGAAGGCCAAGTGTGAGATGCAGGCAGTGGTCATGGAGATGGAGAGAAGCAGATAGATGCGAGGAATATTCTGGAAGCTGGACTGTGCGACTTGGTGGCGGATTGGATGGAGGAGGTGAGAGAGAGGGTTGGATCACAGACGATGCTCACGTTCAGGCATGAGTCCTCAGGTGGAGGTCAATGCCAGCTTGGACCAGGAGCACGTGGAAGGTGTGCAGGTAGAGGCCATGAGTCCTTTCAATTTATAGGACATTTGAGAAAGAAATGGGAGAGAGAGACAGGGCAGTGAATGGAGAGCACACGGAGTTCTGGGAAGGATCCGTTGTGATCGTTGTTTCAGATGACAGATAATAAAGGGTGAGTACCCATTACAATTGGGTTTGGCTGTGGGCTGTTATGGGCTGAAGATTTGTGTCCCCCCAAAATTCACATGTTGAGACTTCAACCCCCAGTGTGAAAGGATTTGGAGGCGGGGCCTTTGGGAGTTGAGTAGGACGTGAAGAGGATTAGTGCCCTCATAAGAAGAGAAAGAGAGATCCAAGTTCCCGCTCTCTCTCTTCCCCTCTCCTTTTCCCTCCACCATGTGAGGACACTTGAGAAGGTAGCCTCTGCAAACCAGGAAGAGAGCCCTCACCAAGAAGCAAATCTGCTAGCACCTCGATCTTGGACTTCCCACCTTCCAGAACTGTGAGAAACAAAGATCTATTGTCTAAACCACCCAGTCTGGGATATTTCCTTATAGCAGTCTAAGCTGACAACTTCAGAGACGACCACAGAGTCTCAAACTCGTGTCACAAGGGGTTGTTCTGCCAGGAAAGAAGTTTAGAGGTTGGCCGTCCAGGGTGGGAATGGTGGCGACTCCCTCGTCAGGCACCCAAGCTCCTTCTTCGTTTCTGCCCATCATGCTAGCAACTTCTGCTCACATCTCACTGGCCAGATCTTAGTCCTTTGGCTTCATCCAGCTGCCCAGGTTTCTGTTGCTAAGGAGGAGAGGGGGTGGGAACCGGTGGGCCACTGGCAGCCTCTGTCTGTTACGCGTCAATCTTCTGGAGAAACGCCCTAGTCAGAGAGCAAGGAGGATAGTTTTTGGTGTCAGATTCCTGCGAGGGGGGTTGGGGGGAGGGAGCTGCCCAAAGCACAGCTGGAGGGCCAGCCTCTAGTGGAAGGACAGAGGGCTCCCAGGTCCTCTCCTCCAGCAGGGCTGGAGGAGAATGGGTCCAGGGGTGTAGATATGGCAGCAGGAGGTCAAAGTGCTTTTTGTCTGATGGCTTCTGTCTTGTGAAGACATTCGGAAGTTCATGTAGCAAGAACGTGAGGGATGCGAGGTAGCCTGGAAGAAGAGAGGGGGCTCCGGACGAGGGGCATCTAAACTGATATTTGGGAGGAGGAGCACTTAGAGGTGGTGCCTAGGGCCGTACCTGACCTTGGGAGGAGGGGCTGTGTAGAAGGATGGAGGAGCCATGGTTGAGAAGAGGGGTGGACCACCTGAGAACCCGAGGCCCTGAGTGCGTCGTCTATGTGGACATTCCACTGTCCAGGACAGGGCAGGACTCGGCTGGAGAGGAAGGGGCAGGCCAAGGATAAAGCGATGTCTTCACAGCTTTGCCCACCTCAGGGGGTGTTAGGAAGTGGAAATGAGAGAATTTGCTGTGTAACTCCCAGGTCTCTGCTCTGTGTGGGGTCCCAGAGGGTCTCTTTGGCCCCATGGCTCCCTTCACTGGTCCAGCAGGCCCAGAACTTCCAGTTCACCTACGGCCATCACTCCTCGTGCCCGGAGCCTCTGGCTCCCTGTTCTTGGCAAGATAAACCCCCGAACCCTCGCCTGCAGCGAGGCCCCCACAACTGTGGGGTGGGGTGGCGGAGGCTCCCGGACCAGACTCCTGGGTTCAACTCTTGAGCCTGCCACTGAGCAAATGTGTGGCCTTGGGAAGTTAATTAACCTCTTTGTGCCTCAGTCTCCCCCTTTGTAAAATGGAGATAATAGCAGCATGCACCTCACAGGACTGTGGGAAGGATTAAATGGGCTAACTTATGTAAAGTTCTTAGAACACTGCCTGCACAGAGTGAGCACTTCCGCACGTGTTGGCTTTTCTCATTACTCCTGCGTCCTCCCTGCACCCGGGCCTCCCTGACCTCCGGCCTCATTCGGAGCCCCGCCTCGCTCCCCGTGCCTTCCTTGGAGCGCTCTGAGCATCTTTATCTCCTGTGCCTTGCTCAGAGAGCTCTGTGCATTTTTATCTCCTGTGCTTTCCTTGGAGAGTTCTGTGCATCTTTATCTCCTCTCTCCCTTTCAGTACCACTGCCAGCTCTGCTTTGCTAGCCCCGCATGGCTGTCTACCCTCTCTCCTCCCACGGTCGTGCCTCGGCTCAGGCCAGCCTTATCTTACAGCTGGACTCACACGGACCGGCCTACCTGATCCACGTCCCCCAGCTCACCCCAAGTTAGTCTGTGCCCCTGAACATAGCTGTGGCCTCTGCCCTCTGGAGGTCCCCCATTTCCTTCAGGAAGACATTTCTGCTATGCTATGAGTGTCCAATGTTCCAGTTGGGCTAGACTTTCAAAGCCCCCCCAGTGCCCTTCCACACATCCTGCCTCTTCCTGCTCCCCCTTCCTAAACTCTTTCCTTGGCTCTCGTTGCACCCTGGCGGGGGCACCTTCCACCAGCTTTGTGTGAGAGATTTCGCGCCTTTGGTCCCCGCCTCCTCGCCTGACAGATGGAGTAGTCTGTCTCTCAGGGGCTTCCCTCTCTGATGCCTGAGTCAGTTTCCCCGCATTACTTTCTTTGTTTCATTTCCCCAAACGCCCCTAGACAAATCCTGACTTCCAAAGGAACGTGCTTTTTCCCGGCCGCTCTGTTTTCTCGTGTTCTTCCACCCGTGGAATGTCTGAGCCCTCCCCAAGCCTCCAGGCCTGGCACCATCCAATCTTCTCTGGTTCACACCCCAGCCTCCGTGACGCCGTCCGGCCCTCCTGTCCACGCATATCCCCCTCCACGTCTCTCCCCACATCGGCTGGTCCCCCGGAGCGCTTCTGGGCCACTCTCACACACACAGCCCGTGTTTTCACTGCCAGCCACTCCCCCCCTCCACCACACTGAACATCCCAGACCCATGCGTCTGAGCCACAGCCCTCTAGAAATCAGGGCGCCCGGTAAGATGAGAGAGCTGCCCCTTTGTTTGGGAAGTGAAAGCCTGGGGCTGTGAGGGTGAGGCAGCACCAGAAGCAGGCAAGGAGAGAGGGAAGCTGTGCTTTTCTGCACGACTGTGCTGGCTGCTGTCCTCAAGGGGCAGCCAGGAGACCAGTAGGCCGCTGGGCAGGCACCCCGCCTGGCATGGAGAGGAGGGAGGGAAATGCATCTGCACACCCCCCCCCAGTTGTCCTTGGTCCAGTTCGCCCCACAGGGAGCTCCCCTCACCAGGAGTGCAGCCTCTGGTCCCTCAGAAGGCCAGATGGCGCGTCCTGCAGTGAGAGGTATTTGAGCCAAGTCCTAAGGTGAGGGTGGATCCAGCATGGCTAGGGACGAGCTTGGGTGTGGGGTAGCGGGGGGCGGGGGGGGGGGATACAGGCGGGGGTGGGGTGGGGTGGGGCTGCAGAAGCACAGGTGGCCCTCGACCCTCAGAGTGCCCAGGTGTTATGGACTGAATGCTGGTGAACCACCCAAATTCATTTATTGAAGCCCAACCCCGAGGGTGACTATATTTGGAGATGAGGCCAGTATGGAGGTAATTAGGGTTAAATGAGGTCATAAGGGTGGGGCCTTGATCAATAGGACTGATGTACACGAAACACCAGAGCTCTCTCTGTGGGGACACGGCAGGAAGGCGGCCCCTGAGAGCCTGGGCGAGCTTCCTCACCGGACCGGATCTGCCAGCACCCTCATTTCAGACTTCCAGCCCCAGAACCGTGAGAAATAAATGTCTGTTGGTTAAGCCACCTAGTCTGTGGTATTTTGTTATGGCAACCTGTAATATTGTGATTTTTAATAAGAAATATGTTTTCATCTTCGTTTCCTCCACCCCGCCCCCCCCACCCCCACTTCCTGGCACAGGCTCCTAAAACCCTTGGAATTTCCTAAGTGATAAGAGAGATAAAGTGTCTTGTACTATTCATAACAATCCCCCTTCAACCACACGTGTGTTTGTGTTAATAAGGTGACTTTTGGAAAGCCCCTGTGGCAGGGGGCTGGTTGCCAGAGAAAACCGGCCAACAGATTTGGGGGTTGGAACTTTCAGTCCCACCGCCCTGACCTCCAGGAGGGGAGAGGACTGGAGATGCTGCTCAATCACCAATGGCCAGTGATCTAATCAATCGAAGGGTTCGGAGAGCTTCCAGGTGGCGGAGGCGCTGGGAGCCTGGAGACATCTAGGAGGCTCCACAGCCCTTCCCCGACCTTGCCCTAAGCATCATCTCGCTGTTTCCGAGTTGTATCCTTTTATAACGAACTAGTGATCTAGTAGGTAAAATGTTTTCCGTGAGCTCCCTCCCCCGCCATGAGGAGGGGATCATGGGAACCTCCAAACTATAGCCAGTAGGTCAGAAGCACGGGTGACAACCTGGACTTGTGACTGGTGTCTGAAGGGGATGGGGGTTTTCTGGTGGGACTGAGCCCTTAACCTGTGGGATCTGCTGTTACCTCCAGGTAGATACTGTCAGAATTGAGTTAAATCGTAGGCTCCCCAGCTGGGGTCATTGAATTGCTCGACGTGGGGAAAACCAATACATCTGGGGTACAGAGGATTCTGTGAGGAGACAGGACACAGGAGGAGGGTTTCCTAGACACAGCCCGAGCAGACTGGCACCGTTGTGCCCAGTACTGTGAGCAATGAGTCAAACTCACCTCTGCTTCCTGCACAGCCCCTGGCTAGGCGCCTGGCCCCAAAGCCCACAGTGTAGGCATCCTAAGGAGGGCCTGAGTCCTGGTCCTGGCTGCCTCCCGCAGGGACGGAGCACCCAGAGGAGGAGGAAGGCCATCCGTGTGCAGTGAGGGCTCGGGGCCTCCTTCTCTGGATTCTCAACCAGCACCCCCAGGTGGAAGAGGTCCATGGATCCAGAAATGGGTCTGGTGGGGGAGCTGGGAAAGGTAGAGAAAAGGCAAGGGTGTTAGCCATGGTCTTGAAGCAAATGGAACAGCAGGTTGCCCTGCAAGGGCCACCACGTCCACCTCTCTATGTCACCCTCCCCCACGGCCCCCGTTATTGTGGGATCATCAGCACTGCCAGCTCAGAAGCTTCTTCACACCATTGCCCCACTCCTGCTGCCCAAGAGGCCCCCTCTTTGGCTGCTGGTAACCTGGGCATCGCAGGGAGGTGTCCATAAGTGCCTGCCTGTGGGGAGGGGTTTGTTCAGTGAAGGTTGACTCCGTGGCGAGCTGCCGGAGCTCCGAGTTTTGCCCCTGGGTGTCCTTCTCAAGGTCCACTCACAGTACCCCCCACCCCCCGAGTGGCCCCTCATCCCCACTCACCCCTCCAAAGTGGAGCCTCTGGCAGGATCAGCTCCCAGGCTGGGGAGCTGGGGGCGTGGCACCTGTCTCCTCTTTCACCCTCATCCTCTTTATTTCTCCACCCAAAGCCCTGTTCTCACCTTTCCCATCATGTTAGATCCTGAGGGCCTAGGTTCCTCTTCTGCAAAGGCCAGGAGAGCTTAACTTCCAGACACTTCCTGGATATAAGGCAAAATATTTGCATTTTCTCCTGGGAAGTGTGTTCAACCCTGGAACGGGTTGCATCTTTCTTAAGCAACAAAGAAAACGAAGAGGAAAAAAACCTCATAGTTTCCACATCAAACCAGGTTGTACCTTTATTTCCTGTCTCACATCATTCAGACTGTTGTTGTCTGGGCCCTAACAATAAGCTGGGGTACAGAGAGGACTAAGACCAGCTCCTGCCCTTGGCTCTGCTTGGACAGAGTCTGAACAAAGACCGGCGTCCCAGGGCAGAGGCAGTGCTGGCTACAAGGGTGCTCAGGGCGACGGTGACTCCAGGGCTGGGGCGGCTGGCCCAGCATGGAAGGGAGGGCTTCCCAGGCAGTGCTCCATGACGTGGCCTTGAGGCATGGAAGCAGGGGCTGCTCCAGTGGTCCAGGGAGAAGGCAGAGCTTGGAGATATAAGGTGCCGCCTCCGCTACCCCTTCAGGAAGACCCGGGCTCCCACCCCTGGAGCTCTGAGACGTGGGGGCTGAATGGAGACCCACCACCCACTGCTCCAGGCCCCTATGCCATTAGGGGGCAGGGAGCTGAGGCCTTTGTGGGAGCCTGGTGCAGATGCGAGGCCGAGTACAAAGCCACATTGTGTCCTCTGGCAGGTGCTAACGGACCCGCGCAGCCAGCCGAGAACAAGGGCAGCTCTGAGGGGACCTGGCACCCTGTGGATGGATGCCCCCACAGGCTCCCTGAGGGCTGCGCAGCCTCCCCTCCCCCCAGATCTGAGCTCCCCTCCCGGCCTGCCCACCTGGCAGACACGCCCCCCAGCCCCGGGACTCAGAATCTCCAGGACCAGTATCCTTCTTGCCATCAGCCCTGGTGTCCCGAGTTTTGGTTTGGAAAATGCGACCATAGACCCCATGCCAGCTTGTACTCCAAGATGTCTTCAGGGAAGCAGATTGGGGTGACCTTCATGACCTGTCCCACACAGACGGCGCTAACCTTCCAAAGCTTCCATCTTACAGAGCGCTTCCCACCAGCGGACTCATCCATTCCCCGCAACACCTGTGTGATGAAGCCCACACACCTTCTGGAGCCGGAGCCGAGCTGAGCGTGCCCGGGAGCGAGGGGTACCTCCAGGCATGTGGTCCGTGACTGGCCATTGCTTTCCCTTCACTGCCACAGTGCCTCTCCTCTTGCAAGAAGAAAAACTCACCAACGTCACCCCTGGGCCCTCCACCGGGACACTGCGAGGACCTCGCAGGACAGCCACGGAACACACACACACAGTCACAGAGAGGGCGCCAAGTGCCACAGGCAAGACCTCCTCCTGCGGATGCGGAGAAAGACTGCCCCGCGGGACTTCTGAGCTGTGGAGGAGGCACTCGCTGTTCTCTGGGACAGGAGAGGGAGGGCTGCCTGGAAACGGAACAGCAGGGGCAACTCTGCAGAGATATGAGGGAGTGGAGCCTGAGGACAAGGGACAAGGTGTTCGTGGAGGGAGGTCGCTTCACTTCATTCTCAAGTCAGCTTCGGGAAGAATGCTGAGTCCCAATCCCTACTTCTCAGAGATGAGGAAACCCAGACTCAGAGAGGTTGTGCATCATGCCCAAGGCCACACAGCTGCAAATGGCTTATCAGAAGCTCAAGTCTGAAGGTCTGACCCCTGGTCCAGGGTGGCATCTCAGAAACGCAGGCCCCAGACGCTAGAAGGCACGAAGCTCCCTGCTGGCCGCAGAAGCGGCACCGCTCTCCGCAGGAAGCCTGTCCCCGGTGCTGAGTCACCCTGGCCCTGGCCAGCCAGTGTTGGGCAGGAGGAAGGTGGCTGCCCAGGCTGCAGTGACCCCTCAGCCCATCGCTCCTCAGGGCTCCCAGCAGCTGCATGGGTCCTGTCCAGCTGCGTACGGGCCAGCCTGTGACTACCACAGGGCCTGGCAGGCCTGTCGCTCCTCTCCCACTGCGTGCTGCTGGGCTGGGGTACCCGGGGCGATGACCACGCGCCCCCAGCCTGCCTCAGGATGAGGGTGCGGGTGCAGGCCGGTAACCGGGCGTTGCAAAGCCAGCCGCTGTGCTTCGAGGGAGGAATTCGGGAACTAGAGGCGCAGGGCGGAGGACAGGGGAGCTGGTGCTGGCTGCCAGAGAGCTGCTTGGAGGAGGCGATGGAGCAGTGAGATGAATTCCGACGGGTGAAAGGTGCTCCATAAGTGGAGGAAGGTGGGAAAGGCCTTTCAGCAGGGGGGAAGGTGGGGGAGGCCGGCACACGTGGATGCAGAAGGGGTTCCAGGGTCTGCAGTGCACACTGGCCTGCAGGGGTGGCCAGGGAGAGGGGAGGCCGACTTTCTGGCTTTTAGGGGTCTGCCAGCTTGCCGTGGGCCCTGATTTCTCAGCAGACTCCACTTTGATCAGGTTCTGGGTGAGCTCTTGGGTAGAGAAGGCCTGGGGGGAGCTGGCTGGGGAGGGGTCTTGCCCCAAGAGCAGCCAGGGGTAAGGATGCCTGCCAGGCTGGCGATGTCTTACTGTCTCTCCTGAGGTCAGAAGGTGGGTGTCGAGTGCAAACCCCATGGGAAGGGTCTTACCCAAATGTACAGCTCTGCCTGGCAGACCCTCTGGAGCGCAGGCCTCTCTGGGAGGGAGAGCGCAGGCAGGTCTGCATGGGGAGGGAGCTGGCATCACTGGGCTCCCCACAGGAGGCCCTGGCCTCCATGAGGGCCCTCCCCTGCCTCCGCCCTCATCTGGGGCAGCCAGGCCCAGGGCTGCAGGGGGTCCCTGGGCACAGGGCCCCGCTCCCTCTGAGCTGATGCCTTCTCTGGCAAATCAGGACAATAGGGACCTCCAGGAAGGTGGCAGAAGTGGGAGCAGGCCCTGAACCCAAACCAGCAAATAACCTCCCCACCGAAGCAGAGCCCAAGGCCCCTGCGGCCGACCCGGTGCTTGCAGTGTAGAGCCTACAAAGAGAAACTAGCGAGGGGCTCACTGCCTGCAAGACCCTTTCAGGTTCCTTTTCCTGCTGGTGTCCTGTCCACCCCCCCCGCCTGAAGACAGTGGTGGGGAGAGCTGCTGTCCCTGAGGCTTTGGGGCCAAGCAAAGGAAGGCGGGGGCAGGGTGGTGTGGGTGGGACCAGCAGTGGGCTGAGTGGGGTCAGGGGACCAGGGTTTTGGGCTGGGGCTGCCACTGGCTCACAGAGGGGCCCTGGGACACTCTCACGTCCCTCCAACCATAACTGACACAGTGGGATATTTCAGATGCCGACCCGCTGGAGCCTCCAGTGAGTCTCCAGACCATGCGCAGTGCCTGAGCAGCTGGGGATGAAACTTCAAGGCCAGGGGGTCTGCTGGCAGCAGGTCTGAACTCCAGGACCAGTGGCGAGGGGACCATCTTCTCTCTGAGTCAGCTCACATGCTGCCTGTTAGCCCAGGTTATCCCTGAAGATAAACCCGGGGCACCCAGCCTCAGTCCCCAAACAGCTTTCCCTGGGGGAGAGAACCATCTTAGGTAACGGCTCTGTTTTGCTCTCCAGGAGGGGGAGGGGGCAGGTAGGGACACTGGGTTCTCTGGGCTCTGTTTTTAGTGCAGAGGGAGAAGCCGCTCAGCATAGGGGTGGGAGCAGTTCCTTAATTCAGCAAGCGTCTGTGACAGCATGCCCTCCGTCGCAGCCTGCCCTGGCCTCTGGTATAGAGGTGTGTACATAGGACAAGTCCCCTCCCCCAGGGAGCTCGCATTTCCCAACACTGTGGGACCAGACTCCTCGACAAGCTCGCACAAGTACAGAGGGGGCTTCAGCAGAGGAGGACAGCGGGGCGCTGGCCTCACCCACGACATGTAAAGGGGCACCCAAAGCTCGGCCATCAAGATAAATTCTATTTTGAAGTTTTTTAAAAGTCAAAATTAATGTAAAAAATCCATGATGAACAGAATAGCAGAAATTTAAAGAGACAGGCTGTTTGTTGTGCGACCCTGTGTTATTGTGCAATGGGGACAAGTGTTTGCAATCTGCCCATAGTCACGGCCATGTCACCTTCAAGTCCCCTGGAAGCTTTGACAGTGGCACAGAGGGTCGACAATGGCCTGGAGCAGATCCGGGGCCTCAGGGCTTTCTGTATAGTCCTGGCTTCCGGTTGTAGAGCTTCCAGTCCCCTTTCTGCTGGGTTCAGATAGGGGAGGTGTTTTGATAAATGTCCAGGAGGGGCTCCTGCAGAGGGCACAGTGCGTGCAAAGGCCGGGAGGCAGGAGTGCTGCACAGCTGACTCAGAGAGAGGCTACAAGAAAATGAAATCTTGTTTTGGGCGGGGTGGGGTGGGGTGGATAATAGCTTTATTGAGACATAAGTCACATCCTATGCAATTTACTCATTTAAAGTGCATGATTCAGTGGTCTTTATTATATTCACAGTTGTACAACCATTGCCACCATCACTTTTACGACAATTATACCCCAAAAAGAAACCCTGTTCCCTTTAGCAAACACCCTCCATTTCCTCCAGTCACCACCCCTCAGCCCTAGGAAGCCATGAATCTAGGAAAATGGAGTGAGTTATACTTTGGATGGTAGCTCTTCACAGATCGCACCCTTGTCTCCACAGTGTAGATACAGATGTGGCTGACATTCTGATCCTGCGCCTTCACCGGGAAAGCCCTAAAGACCTCCACGGGGTCAGTTTTCCAGCTTGAAGCTTCCCTTTTAAGCATACGAAGTATATTTTATTTCAACCACTTTTTCATGGAAATCTTTCTAAGATATTGTGAGAATTGTCCCAACAGTCATTTTCCTCCTGTTCCTTAACAGGATTTGTTTTTATTTGTTTTTTGATGAAGATTAGCCCTGAGCTGACATCTGCTGCCAATCCTCCTCTTTTTGCTGAGGCAGACTGGCCCTGAGCTAACATCCGTGCCCATCTTCCTCTACTTTATATGTGGGACGCCTACCACAGCATGGCTTGACAAGCAGTGCCATGTCTGCACCTGGGATCTGAACCGGCGAACCCTGGGCTGCCGAAGTGGAACATGTGAACTTAAGCACTGTGCCACCGGGCCGGGCCCCCAGAACTACTTTTATATGAGAAAGATCTAAATGTCTATCTTGCTGAAGCCAATATTTTTCGGCCCTTTATTATTTGCAGCTGATTCTAATGTGGAACTGAATATAGATAAATTGCACATGGCCTCAAATAGATGCTCCCAAACACACTGTAATATTTCCCTGATAACTTCAGACTGTCGTTAGATACCCCGTGTCTTGGGTTGGTTCCCTGGGAAACAGATTTGGAGATGAGGCTTGTGGACAGGAGGTTTATTAGGGAGTGTCCTTGGAGATGTGCCTCTGCAGGAAATAAGGGACGCGGGATCAGGCAGCCATCACAGAGCCTCAGCCATCCCCACAGGGAGCTCCAAGGCTGGGATAGGCCTTCAGAGATGTCCTGGGCTGGGTCCCCAAGGTACCGGTTACTGAATGTGGGCTGTCCCTGAATGTGGGGAGGGGTGAACCTTGGGCTAGGTAGCTCTTTTCACTCAAAGGCTGATCCCAGGGAGGGATCAGCGAGAGCCATCAGCGGCCAACACTCCTAGCAGCTGAGGGGTGCGTGTCTTGGCTCTGATGGGGAATCTGGAAAGTACATCACAGCAGCGACGGGACCACCAGCTCTGCGTGGTATCCTCAGGGGCTACTTAGCTGTGTGGCAGCTTCTTGCACCCGCCTGGGAAGACCTCATGCCCGTGATGGGGCAGCTGCCTGCTCTGTGGGTCCTGAAGCTCTGAGAGCAGCAGAGTCCTGCTCTTGTGGGGGCGGGGGCATGATTGTGAAAAGAAGCTGCACTCCTCCAAAGCTGTCTGCTCAGCTTCGCTGGGCGTCCCATGCTCCTGATTCCCTCCAGACACGGCCCCTCACCCCTGGGAGGCTGCAGTGTCGGATGCTTTCTCTCCCTGTCTCTCCAGTCGACCCTTGCAGCGGAGTGTCTCTGGCTGTCTTTCCACATCCTGACTCTGGCAATGCCTCCCGGAGTCCTGGCCCTGCTTTATCTGGAGCTTCATGGGGACTTCACTGCCCTGCTTGAAAGACATGAAATTTAACATCCCTCTGAGCTACTTGCATTTCTCTGCCTAAGAGGGACTATTCATGTTACTTATTTATGAGAAATATTTTTAAATACAGGTAAGGTCAGAGAATAATTTATCAGACACATATGTACCTGAAACTGAGCTGCTATCAGCACATATCGGCTTCACAGTTTTAGAAACAATGCGGGTCTGGTGCAGCTGAAGCCCCTTTACCATCCGGTCCCTCCCTGCTACTCTGTCCTGGAAACAACTAATGTGAATTAGTGGTTTCTCTTCCTGTCCATTTTGATACTTTTGCTACATTTATACATATTTACACAAATATACATTGTATTGTTGTATGGTTTAAATGAACACAAACAATAACACCATACAGTTTCCATTCCTTGCCTTTTTTTAATCCAGTGCTGTCTTTGAGATCTATTTATGTTGATTCAGATCTAGTTAATTGATTTTAAGTGCTGTTTATAGTAGTCCATTGTATGAATATAACGTGTTTTATTTACTCCTCCTCCTAATGGTGGACGTTGAGGCTGCTTTCAATTTTCTCTCCTCCAGTGTTGCAATGATGCTGGTGCACATGGCTTTTCGGCTTACGCAAGGTTTTCTTGGGGTGTATAACTAGAGGGGGCAATTGCTGGCTTGAGGGTATTCGCCTCTTCAACTTTCCTAGACATCGTAGATATTGCCAAATTGCTTTCCGAAGTGGCTGTCGTCATTTACTCCCTCCCCCTCAGTGCATGCGGGTCCCCTCTCGCCGCATCTTCCTCCTTCCTTGGTCCTGCTGAGTGGGAAAGGCAGTGCCGCTGTTGCTGTATTTTGCCTTCTTAGCTCCTGACCAGGCTGAGTGTCTTTTGTGTTTATTGGCCAGTTGGTTTATTTCCTCCGTGAACTTCCCTTTTCACTTTATAAAAGGATTTTGCCCTTCAAGTTTCTTTTAATGTCATGTTTTTGTGGTACTTAAGAAAGTGCAGCCGCACAGGTCAGGTGAGGCTGTGGGGGAACTTAGGAGGCTACTCCGGGGTCTAGCTCCTACCTTGACATTTATTATCTATCTGATTTGGGATAAATATCTTCCTCTCTGATTCTGTAAATTTTGTTTATTTTTTAAGTGTACAATTCAGTGGTTTTTAGCACATTCACAAAGCTGTGCCACCGTCACCACTATCTAATTCCAAAAAGAAACCCCACCCTCAGCAGTGGTCACTCTCTACTTCCTTCTGGCCCCAACCCTGGCAACCACTAATCTACTGTCCACCTCTATAGATTTGCCTATTCTGGACATTTCATATAGATGGAATCATACAATCTGGGGCCTTCTGTGACTGGCTTCTTTCACTTAGCACAATGTTTTCAAAGTTCAACCTGTCGTAGCATGTATTCGTACTTCATCTCTTTTTATGGCTGAATAATAGTCCATTGGATGGATAGACCATGTTTTATTTATCTATTATTCAGTTGGTGGACTTTTGGGTTATTTCTACTTTGTAGCTATTACGAATAATGTCAATTTTAACATTAAGGCACAAGCTTTTGGGGGGACATGTATTTTCAATTCTCTGGGGTATAAACCTAGGAGTGGAATTGCTGGGGTATACGGTAACTCTAGGTTTGACTTTTTGAAGAACTGCCAAACTGTTCTCCATAGTGAAAGCACCATTTTATATTTCAACTAGCAATGTATGTGGGTTCCACTTTCTCCACATCCTCACCAATACTTGTTACTGTCCATGTTTTTAATTATAGCAACCTTAGTGGGTACGGAGTAATCTCACTGAGGTTTTGATTTGTATTTCCCTGATGACTAATGACACTGAGCATCTTTTCATGTGCTTATTGGCCCGATGTATATCTTCCTTGGAGAAATGCCTACTCAAATCCTTTTCCATTTTAAAATTGAGTTATTTGCCTTTTTTACTGTTGAGTTGTGAGAGTTCTCCATCTATTCCAAATAGAAGTTCCTTATCAGGTATATGATCTGCAAGTATTGTCTCCCATTCTGTGGTTGTCTTTTCAATTTCTTGATGGTGTTTTTTGAATTACAAAAGCATTTTGTGTGTCTTTTTGATGAAGATTAGCCCTGAGCGAACATCTGCCTCCAATCCTCCTCTTTTTTGCTGAGGAAGACTGGCCCTGAGCTAACATCTGTGCCCATCTTCCTCTACTTTACATGTGGGACTCCTACCACAGCATGGCTTGACAAGTGGTGCCATGTCCGCACCCAGGATCCAAACTGGCGAACCCCAGGCCAGCAAAGTGGAATGTGTGAACTTAACCACTGCGCTACCAGGCCAGCCCCCACAAAAGCTTTTAATTTTAATCAAGTCCAACCTGTCAACTTTTTCTTTGGTTCCTTGTGCTTTGCTGTCATATTTATGAAGCCATTGTCTAATCCGAGGTCACAAAGGTTTATTGTTATGTTTTCTTCTAGGAGTTTTGTAATTTTAGCTCTTACATTTAGGTCTTTAATCTATTTTGAGTTAAATTTTTGTAAATGGTAGGAGCCCAACTTGATTCTTTTACAAGTGGCTATCCCTTTGTTCAGCACTACTCGTTGAAAGACTATTCTTTCTCCTGTTGAATTGTCTTGGCACGCTGGTCAAAAACCAATTGACCATAAATGTTAGGGTTTATTTCTGGACTTTCAATTTTGTTCCATTCATCTATATGTCTATCCTTATGCCTGTACCACACTGTCTTGATTACTGTCATCGTGTAGTAACGATATAGGTTTCCCAGACGTAAATTAGAAAGCACACTTTTTGCTTGCTTAGGAGGACTGGTTAGGCCAGTGGTTCCCAGAGTGTGGCCCCCTGACCAGCAACATCAGCACCACCCAGGAGCTTGGTAGAAATGCAGATTCTTGGGGCTGACCCCGTGGCCGAGTGGTTAAGTTTGTGTGCTCTGCTTCAGCGGCCCAGGCTTTCACCAGTTCAAATCCTGGGCGCGGACATGGCTCTGCTCATCAAGCCATGCTGAAGCAGCGTCCCACATGCCACAACCAGAAGGACCCACAACTAAAAGTACACAACTATGTACCAGGGGGCTTTGGGGAGAAAAAGGAAAACATAAAATCTTAAAAAAAAAAAAAGAAAAAGAAAAAGAAGTGCAGATTCTCAAGCGACACCCCAGACTTTATGAGTCAGAAACTTTGCGAGTGGGAGCCAGCAGTCTGTGTTTTTACAAGCCCTTCGGGGGTTCTGATATACACTAAAGTTTGGGATCCACTGGTCTATATCTACACCATCCATGTGACAGCCACTGGCCACATACGGCTGTTAAGCACTTGAATTGCGGCTAGCCCAAACTGAGACGTGCTGCCAGTAGAGAACACACTGAATTTCAAAGACTCAGCATGAAAAAAAGAATGCAAAATACCTCATTCATAATTTTTAGATCAATTACACGCTGAAGTAATATCTTCTATATATTGGATTAAATAAAATACATCACTAAACTTAATTTCACCTGTGTCTTTTTGCTTTGAAAAGTGTGCCTCCTGGAAAATTTAAAATCACTACGTGGGCCTCATTCTCCTTCTGCTGGAATTTGGATGGCATTGGGCTGGAAGATGGAATGAGAGCCGTGTGGGCTGCGGGGGTGGTACTTCCACCCACATGAGCGGTGGAACTGTTTCAGGCAGACACTCACCTACCGTCCTGCTCAGGGCACGGACTGATTTCTCAGGCACCAGGAGCTCTGTTTCTGAGAAGAGAAGCCATCAGGAACAGAGCTGGAAAGGCAACCAGCCTTTTCCGGTTCGAACTGGTTTGAAACAGCAGTCAAAGCCTCTGTTTGTGTTTGGCTTTGGGTTCTGTGCTTTGGCATGAGCTTTACGCAGCCAAACAGACTCTGGGCTTCTCCCCTCATGGTCTGCGGACATGGAAAAGAGGTCAGGCCTGGCGTGCAGAGCCCTGGGCTGGGGGCTTCGGCCTCACATATGGGGGCCCAGCAGGCTGCTGCCGGGGCCCCTCCTGCCCTGGGTGACCATGTCATCCACGGATCTTGTAGGCCATGGACACAGGCCCCCCTCCATCCAGCTGCGCAAACCTGCCAACTACAGCTGCCCTGGGGACTCTAGTGCAGCCCACTCCCATCGCTCCTCGTGGAGCGGCTGCTTCAGGATCAACACTGGCAGTCCCTGGGGTGCACTTCAACAGCGTGCAAAGCCATTTCCCATTTCCCATCTGACCCCTCTTCCCCCAGTCACCCAAGGGCAGAGCACCCATGAGGAATCGAGCTCAGAGAGGTAGGTGTCTTGCTTAGGTGACACAGCAAAAATGTGTCTGAGCTGAGACCAGAACCCAGGTCTCCTGACTGGGGTTCACTGGGAGGGTTTTCTTTACGCATTTGTACCGAGCCAGGCAGCCTTCGATGATGATGATGACAACGATGATGAAGGTAATGGACTTATTTATTGAGTATCTCTCGAGCCATAGGCCCTTTACATATGTTGCCTCTTTTAGTCCAAGGGAGACTTTAACATCCACATTTCATAAACTAAGAAATCGGAACCCTGGATTAGAGATTGATCAGAGTTGCTGAAGAGAATGTTCTAGGCTTGCTACAGGAGAGGGAGGGAAGGGGGAGGGAACTATATACATATGTGTTTTTCAGACATCCACCGTTGCTCATTTCAGCCTCTCAACCCCCACAGGAGGCACGTCGAGGGGCTCAGTGAGTGTAAGGGACGTCCCAAGGTCCTGACGCGAGCTGCTGCGGGAGCTGGAGCCTGCAGTGGCTCCTGCTCCATCTCCTCTGCACCTCCGAGGCGCGCCTTTGGTGATGATGAAGGACCAGCCCAGCTCCCGAGCCCTTGCGACAAGCCAGGCTTCCTTCCACACACTCACCCTGGTCCCTAGGAGCCATGGCTGGGGAGACGGTCAGGGAGCAGGGGCACGAAGATCGTGCACAGCTCAAGGAATGGAACGAGGTCCTGAAAGCCCTCCTCCTGGGGACAGGGACCCCAGCCCTGGGACTAGAGGGGGCAGCAGGGCAGGTGGGTGGGAAATGGAAGACGAGAAGATACAGAGGGCGTGTCTCAGTCAGCTCGGGCTGCCTTAACGAAATACCTTAGACCGGGGGCTTAAACAACAGACATTTATTTCTCACAGCTCTGGAGGCAGGAAGTCTGAGATCAAGGTGTCGGCCGACTCGGATCCAGTGAGGACTCTCTTCCCGGCTTGCAGACGGCAGCCTTCTTGCTGTGTCCCCACGTGGCCTTTGTGGAGACAGGAAGAGATCTCATACTCTTCCTCTTCTTATAAGGGCACCAATCCTATTGGATTAGGATCCCACCCTTAGGACCTCATTTGACCTTAATTATCTCCTAAAAGTCCTATCTCCAAATACAGGCACATTGGGGGTGTTAGGGCTTCAATGTATGAGTTCTGGGGGCACACAATTCAGTCCACGGCAGGGCAGCTGCTCTAGGAGAAGGGACACTCTTTATTTTGATGCCCTGGAGCTTGTAGGGATGAAGGGGGAAGGAGGATCCAGCAGAATGTGCCTCTGAGTCACGTTTCCTGGGTGATCCATGGGCCACAGCATCTGCCTCAGGGACCATCGCGAGCACTGGTGGACCTAAGGGACAAGCAAGATGGCCTAATGATCCATTTCCCCACCTCTGACTCATCTGCTGACAGAAGGCAGGATCTGGTGATTCTTGCTGCTGGTCCTGCCAGAAAGTTCTCTGGCCGTTTCCTCTGCTTTGAGCTTCTGGGGCCAGGGGAAGGGTGTGCAGCCAGAGGGGCCACGTCAACCCTAAGGAGCATCACCCACTCTATTCGGAGCAGCCACACTTCTCTCCTCTGTAATTATAAGTGAAACAGAGTGACGGAATGAAAAGCGGACCTGGAAACAAGCTGGCCTCTACTTCCTCAAACATTTGGGAGCAGGGCTCTGACCTGGAACCACATTTATTTGAAAGAACATCCCTAGTGGGAAACACACTCAAGTTCAACCAAGAACTACAAATAATTTTTTTAAATAGTGTTTTTTCCAGAGCCTGTGTGGGCCCAGCACAGTGACACTGAGTCTGGCTTTTAGACTTGACTGTCACTGATTCTAATATGTGACCTTGGACATTTCATTTCTCCAAGCAAAGGTGTCCTCATCTGTAAAATGTGGGGATAATCTCCAGAATGTTGGAGATAGCATATGTAACAGCACCTCAAAAATAGTAACATCATAAAACTAAGTCAAATATTATTAAGAGTAATCAGACTTATTCCTGTCTAGGGCCGGCCCCATGGCCGAGTGGTTAAGTTCACGCACCCTGCTTTGGCGGTTTCACCAGGGTTTCACCGGTTCAGACCCTGGGCGTGGACCTAGCATTGCTCATCAGGCCATGCTGAGGCAGCATCCCACACAGCACAACCAGAAGGACCTACAACTAGAATGTACAACTATGCACTGGGGGCTTTGGGGAGAAGAAGGAAAGATAAAATCTTAAAAAAAAAAAAGAGTTATATCTATCTGTACAGGTTTGCAGCCGTCGTATGGAAGACAAATCATACATACAGCATAATACCTGTTGTGTGTTGCATTGTTCCCCATAAAGATGTTGAAGTCCTACCCCCAGTACCTGTGAAAGTGACCTTATTTGGAAATAGGGTCTTTGCATTTGATGCAGTTAAGATGAGGTTATTAGGGTGGACTCTAGTCCAACATGACTGGTGTCTTTATAAAAAGGGGAAATTTGGATACAGAGACAGACACACAGAGAGGGAATATGATGCAAAGACACAGGGACAAGACAGCCATCTACAAGCCAAGAACCCCTGGGGGTTACAGCAGCTAGCAGAGAGGCCAGATTCTCTCTCACAGCCTTCCGAAGGAACCAACCCTGCCGACACTTTAATCTCGGACTTCCAGCCTCCAGAACTCTAAGACAATAAATGTCTGTCATTTAAGCCCCTGTTTGTGGTGCTTTGTTAGGGCAGTCCCAGGAAACTACAGACGGTCCCCAACTTACAAGGTTCTTTGAGTTAACACTTTTCCAACTATGTGATAGTGTGAAAGTGATACGCATTCAGTAGAAACCGCACTTTGAGTTTTGGTCTCACCCAGGCTAGCCATATGCAGTGCGATCCTCTCTCCGGATGCTGGGCAGTGGCAGTGAGCTGCAGCTCCCTGTCAGCCCACGAGGCTGAACAACTGATACACTTAGGACCATTCTGCACCCACAGGGCCATGCTGTTTGTCACTTTTAGTACAGTATTCAATAAACTACATGAGATATTCAAGACTTTATTATGCAATAGGCTTTGTGTTAGATGATTTTGCCCAACTGCAGGCTAAGGTCAGTGTTCTGAGCACATTTAAGGGAGGCTAAGCTATGATGTTAGGCAGGTTAGACATATTAAATGCATTTTTGGCTTACAGTATTTTTGACTTACAATGGATTTGTCGGGATGTCACCCCATCATAGGTCGAAGAAGGTCTGTAATATAACACCCTACCCTGAATTTGCTTTCTTAGTTGCTTTAGTTTATTAAATCCCAAAGTACTTATTAAACGACTCCTGCATGCTTTCCCTCTGGTAAGCTTCAAAACAGGTAGGGAAGGAGCAGCAGACACAAAAGGAAGAGACTAGGTCGGATCTCCCCTGATGCAGACACGCACCTTCTTTAGAAGTTCAGAGCGGGGAGGACAGGTGAGCTGAGAGGTTGGAGGGCGAGGTGAGAGCTGAACTGAGCCTGAGGGAGAGAGGCTCCAGACTGGTGGGGAGAAGGGGGAGTCATGCTGGGTGAGAGAACAGCCGGGCAGAGGTGGAGGTCCATGTGAGAGGCGGGGTCCAGGAACTACCTCAGTCTGCCTTTGTGCTTTCTGGAACTTTCTCATCCTCCACCCTGCCTATTGCCTATGCCTACCAACAGCTCAGGCCTTGATGACGGTGATCTGCCAGGACATCTGCTGCCCTGTGACTGAGCTTGGCAAAACTGTGTTCTGATTCTGTGGCAGAGACCCTGTGATGCGCTCACCATGAAGCACTCATTTTCTCCTGGGTACACAGGAAGACGGTAATTTCCAAGGCCCTTGTATACTGGTGGGACTGTGTGACTAATTCTGGGCACTGAACGCAGGCAGGTGTGATGTGTGCCTCCTCCAGGCCTGGCTCCTAAAGACCCTGGGACCCCAGGCTAGCGTTCCCCCTCTCTTGTTGCTGGCTAGAAGTGGAGAGGCCAGTGGAGGCCTCCGAAGTGCTGAAGGACGGTGGTAGAATCTTGAGATGGAACAGGCCGGGGTTCCTGAACCCCTGGCTGAACTCCTCCCCATGGCCTCCAATTTGCATTGAACTGATTGCAACCCGAGTGAGAAGTGGGGTCGGATGTGTGACCCCAGCAGAAAAGAACCTGCCTGGAGTGGTCCAGTCTCTGCAGTCACCAGCTGATGGGCCTGGGCTGGGCCTCTGACAGAGGTCTCCTCAGCTGTAACCCTACCCTCTGCGTGGATATGCTGCAGGAAGCCGCTGCAATGATCCTGGCTGCTGGTCTCTGCTGAGGAGGAAAGATGGTGCCCCTAGGTCCCTGAGTGGCTCCGAGTGACAGCACCACAGCCCGGTACTGCTGATGGTCACACTCATTACCGCATTTAATCCTGGCAGCAGGGCCACTAGGAGACTGACTCCCTCTGGGTTTGCTTTTCCCATTCACCTGCAAGACAGGGGTCTGGGCTCAGATCACCTTGCTGGCCAGCCCCCAGCCAGTTCCGACCAAGCCGCCCACCACCAATTCTCCCCACAGCCTCCTGAGTGGTGGGAGTTCACTCACCGTGTTTTTGTGGAGGAGGATTTGAGTTCTCCCTAGAGACGCTCGGAAGACAGTTTGTCTCAGCCTAACACTAACGCCAGCTCCACATTTATGGCTGTTTCTGTGGTTACCTTTCTTCGGGGATGTTTAGGGTGGGTGGTGGAAGTGGTGGTGGGGGTGTGTATATACTCGCTCTTCTAGGGCCCAGATTTTCAGGACCTGCCGAGGAGAGGGGCCCCGCAGAGCACAGTCCCTGACTCCGCCCTCTCACGCAGGTGCCATCGCAGGGGGCGCAGGAAACACTGGTCTGCCTCTCCGAGACCCAGGCCACTGGACCCTAGGACCGAGATGTCAACCCACCAGCAGAGACAAGACCCACAGCATGTGAGGGAGGGAAGGGCTTGAAGAAGCCCGCTCCTCCTTCTGTCCATGTTTTAGGTGGGGAAACCGAGACCGAGGGGGTCTAAGGGACTCGCCCAAATGGCCGAGAGTTAGCAAAGGCAGCCAGAACTGGAAGCCGGGTCTCCCTCCTCCGCCCCCGGTTCCGTCCCTGGACCAGGCGCGGGAAGGCTGGCGTATCTGCTCTCGGGACGGGCGGCGCGGGCGCCCAAGGAGCCTGGCAGGAGGCCCGGGGCGACTCGGCCGCTTCCCGTTCTGGGCCACCCGGGCCGCACTTCCGGCCGAGGACGCGAGGCGGGGGGCGGGCACGGGGTCGGCTCCTCCCGGGCACCGCCTCCGGGCCTCTCTCACACCCGCAGGCCAGAGGCCAAGGGTTAGGGAGGCGGAATCAGCGCTCGGCTCCGCCCTGCCCCGAAGCTGCGCTGGGCGGGAGGGGGTCGGCTTCAGCCCGGTCGAGAGCGCGCTAAGGGGAGCTAGGGGCCCGCGTGGACACGGCCGAGGCCCGCGCCGCTGGCCAGCAGGGGGCGTGGCGGGGGCGGGACCCGAGCGGCGGCCGGGGGCGGGGCTAGGCCTGGGGGCGTGGTCGAGCGGGGGTGGGCCCGCAGGAGACTTGAGCGCCCGCCCCGGCCGCGCGCCCCGCCCCCGGCCCCCGCCTCCGGGTCCCGCCCTCGCGTCCCTTCCTTCTCCCGGCTGGCAGGCGGGCCGCGGCGGCTGCGGGCGCAGACCGGCGGACGGGCGGGCGCCTCCACCTCGCTCCTTCCCTTGCTGCCAGCTTCCTTTTGTCTTTCTGGGGGGCGATGAGCGCAGGGCCTGCGCGGCGGCTGCGGGCGGACGGAGGCCCGCGCTCCTAGCCACCCTTCCTGGCCTTGGCTCGCTCGTCCCGGACAGCGGCCCGCGCCCGCCTCAGCGTCGGCGGCGCCGAACTTGGGCTCGGGAAGCCGGCGGATCGCGTCCTGCGCCGGAGCAGGTAGCGAAGGGGCGGGCTGCGGGGCCGCAGGGAGTGCGGGCGTGTGCACCGGCGTGCGCTGCGATCGGGCTCTCGGCGTGTGTGTGTGTGTGTGCGTGTGCGTGTGGATGTGTTGGGGGGGTGCCTGTGTTTTTCTGCGCGGTGGAGTTGTGAGTGACCGAGGACGTGGTGTGTCCCTGGAATGGCAGCTCCTCGTGGGGATCGTGTGTGCGGTTGGGTGTGCACATTTTGGTCTGCGTTTGTGAAATTGTGTGTTGGGGCGCAGTTGCTTGTGGGGACCGGTGCGGGGCAGGTGTCGTGTGTGAGCGGCTGTGCGTGAGGCCGGGGCGCCGGGGTGGGCGTGGGCGGTCCAGTCCTGCGCGCGGAGCCTCCGGGCCCCGCCGGCCGGCGCAGTGCGGCGCTCCAGAGCCCCAGGGGACCGCTGGGATCCGAGGGGGCTGGCGCGAGCTTCGAGAGCAGCCTGGGTAAGCCCTGCGCGGGGCAGGTCCGCGAGGCCCATGTGGGTCGCTGTGCACTCTGGCCAGGGGAGGGGACCCCCACGGCGTCCATCGGCTCGCTCCTTCCCAGCCGAGGATCGACGGACAGAACACTGCTCCGGAGTTAGGAGCCCTGGCATCGCCGTGACCCGCACTGCGACCTGAGCCAGACACGCCGCCTTCCCGGGTTGCCGTTTGCTTCTCTATCAAATGGGGACAGTTCCTCCCTCGGGGTCTGTCGTGACAGTTAAAATGAGAACGCACTAAAGATAGTTCTTGGCCCAGTGCCTGGCACGTAGTAGGTGCTACATTAATTAATTAGCCTCTCTTTTTTTTCCTTTATCGTGGGTGGGGCTCTTATACCACCACACCCCACCCCGCGCGTGGTTTGTGCCTCTCTCACCGCCTTAACTTAACGGCGAAGCACCGAAATTCGAGAAAGTTTAGGCTGCCGGGTGCGCCGCCGCCTCGCCGCGCCTCCCGGGCGGCACCGCCTCGGGTGTGCAGGAGCGCGCAGCGCCGGGCGCCGGCCCTTCTGGGGGTCCCTCTCCTGGCCGGAGGCAGCGGCTGCGGGAGTCGGGAGCCCTTTTGTTCAACAAGTGGAGTCCGCGGGGTGTGCAGCTCGTGGAATCCGGCAGCCAAGGTGTGAAAGCGGCGCTCGCCGCAGAGAGGGAGCTCGGGCTCCCTGGGCATCCCGCCCGGGCCTGGTCACCCTGTTTCCTCCAGGCCGACACGGATTCCCCCTAGAGGAGAGTGTTTGCCAGGACGGCGAGTCTTGCCTTGGGCCTCAGCATTCGACACCCTCCCTCCCTCCCTCCGCCTCCCCCTCCCTTGCATCAGTCTTATGCAGGAGGCCGAGGGTCCGCGTGGGACCCTTCCTCCTAGTCCCACACTTTGGTTTTTAACATACTTAGTTTGAAACCTACCACTCGTAACATTGAACCGCAGTGAATGTGCACACAGCTGTCACCACGCACGATTCGCTCTCAGGGAGAGAGTCCTGCCAGCCGCATCGCGCCACTTGCTCACACCCAGCTGGGCCTGCTGGCTCGGGCTGCCCTGCTGCCTTCTGCCAAAGCCAGTGATTCCTTCCCTCCTTGCCTGTGGTTTCTGCCTCTCAGGACCCTTCCCCGTCGGAAAAACAAATGGCCTTCCACCAAGGGAGCCACCACCCTCGCGGTGCAGCAGGCTCTCAAAATGGAGCGCTGGCTGGGAACCGGCAAGGGCCTGGGGAGCATGGGCCGGGCTGTGTGTGGGTGTGGGATGCGTTTCCAGGTATCAGGTGCACCGTTGCTGTTCTCCGGGAAACTGGCATCCTTGCAGGCTCTTATGACACAGGAGCAGAAACCTCTGTTTTGGTTCCTTCTGTGTGTCTTGCGCTGGACCCGAGCCCTGAGATCTCGGCATGGATGGCAGGCCAGGGGAGCTAAGAAGGCTCATTTTTCGTCCTGATTTGGTGTCAGGGGCACACTTACAAGGCAGCCTGTTTTTTCTGTTTCATAAAATGATTTTCTATCCTAGAGGAGAAAAGGGCTTGTGAGCGGAATCCTCCTCTCTTCCCCATAATCAGATTCAATGATAATATTAAAAAAAAAAATCAGTCTGGCTTTCTCAGCTCAGAAGACAGACCAAAAGCTACTGGGTTTTTCTTTTTTTCCTAGTGAAAACCAGCCATTTGTCTCAAGCAGACCGATGTTTTGGCCCTGGATCTATTTCTGTTTCACTTCTGAAAGTGCCTGTAATTACGGAGCTCTTGAGGTTTTATTGAATAATGTGCCAGAGGGAAGGCCCGGGGGCCCTGCGTCTCGCCTGCAGGGGATGTGGGATGTGGTACCTCATTCCAGCCTTGCCTGCTTGCTTCGGGGTCCACTTTTACGCATTCTGTAAGGTGGAAAATAGACGTCAATATGCGATAAATTTAGAGATCATTTGACTTGTGGAGAATAACTCAAAACCCAAGAACAGAGATTTGCCCAACCTCTAGCAAACAATCCATTCATTTCCAACAAGCCCTCCTAGAGAGACGCTGAGAGAAAGAAAAGCGCCTGGACAAATTCCTTTAGAATTGATCCTAGCGCCCCTTTCTGGCCACAGGGCTGTGCGGAATAGGAAATAGAAGCTGCTGAAGGACAAGGAGTGGACTCCCCGTGCCCCACACTCCCCAGCCGGGGCCTCGTGCTCACCGAGCTCTGTTTCTGCCTGGAGCTGCTGTGGGGTTTCGTCCTGGCAGAGAGGTGGTGTTGTCTTCTGTGGCTTGCACCCACTGCCTGCAGGGCTCCGCGCGCATAGTCCACACACACAAAATACCATGTCGAGTGTTTGTGCGTCCAGGCAGCCTGTCTCCCCCTTACTCCTACAGTCCTTCCCCCAGACTTATTCTAAGACCCTGTCTTGTTACTCCTAAGTGGTCAAAGTGCCAAGGTCACTTAGGAACCAGTGATAGTCCAGGATACTAGTAAGGAGCCCCAGAATTTACTTGTCACCAAGGAGTAAGCTACTTGGCAGCTGAAATTTTATCTAGATTGGGATCAGGTTTGCATTAGAATTTAGCATTCCAGCAAGCCCTAAACGGTGCTTGTTTGTTGTGGGATAATGCTTCCAGTTTCTGAGCTGCCAGCCCAGACTTGATGGGGGATTCTGTGTATTTTGCTAGTTTGTCAGCCCCTCATGTCATTGTGTCTGGGGAAGGGCACTTGTGGACTTCAGTCACACTCTGCTGTGGGATTCCTCATTCTCCCACAGTCGCCTTGGGTTTCTTTAGGGTTTTCTTGCCCATTTGTAAGGCCGTGCATCTGGGCATCTCACGTGCTCTTGTCTTCTTCCCTTTGGTTTGGGTTTCTCATCAGGGTACAACAGGGTCGTTGTCCATGGAGGCTCTCGGTGCCACCTGCCCCATGGAAAAAATGTTTCTTTCAAATCACTTGCCACCAAAAAAAAAAAAAGTTGGAGTCTAGCGGCATGGGTTTTAATGTAACTTCAGGTAATCAGTAAAGTTTGACAGGTGGAACATTTCTTAGGCGCTGATGAGCAAGGTGCGAGTCTAAAGAAATTTTTTTTTAATCATCTGAAAAGCACTGTAAATCCTTTAAGAGAGCCCTCCCTTGGCCCTGTCATTTCAAGTATAATTGAATTTCAGAGGCAGCGCTTCATATCTGCATTTATGAGGCATGACTAACTAAGACACCTTCCAGGAGATCTGCCTGCCTTCCTTCTGCAGCCTTCCCTGCCTGCCTCAGGCAGCAGAGATGCCTTCTTGGGGCGCTTTTCATTTCCCTTTACGAGCCAAGTGCTAATCCAGCAGCTGTGCTTTCTGGGTATTTGTTTCTTTTCAGTGTTTGAGGTGCAACCCAGGCCGGCAGGAAGCCAGCAGACTGGGTTTGGGGAGACGAGGAGTCTCTGAGGAGCCAGTGATGGGTCTCTGACCCTTGGCTAGGAAACACTCAGGATTGTTAAATTCTTTCTCCCTGGATAAAGCTGCCATGATCTTGAAGACAGAAAGAAGGCTTTTGGGGGCGCGCGGTTCCTCTTTCGGAAGCCTTCCCTGACTGCCTTGATACACTGTTGCCCTCGCTGAAATCTTCCCTCGCTCTGTGTCCCCTTCAGCTGGGGTGGTGTCCCCTCAGTTAGGCACTATGGTGAGTGCTCTCCTGCCACCCGCGCTCACGGCTGTGCATTGGCAGGTGAGCAGACCTGAGCTCTCCCAGTGCTCAGACCCCACGCTGTCAAGGGGCTGGGTGCTGCTGCGCATCGGAGCAGAGCCCAGAGCCTGCCCTGAGCCCTGTTAGAGTGAATGTTAGAGTGAATGACTCGCCTGCTCGGTCGTTACAGCTACAAATCTCAGGTGTGTTTCTGGGCCCTTTCCCCTGTTTTCTCCACTCATCGAATCTGCTGCCCTGGCCCGCCACCCCCACCCCCCCACGCCTCCTCTTCCTGCCTAGCAAAGCCTTCTCATCCCTTAGCCTGGAGCCCAGCTTCCAGTTCCTTCACTGCGGTCGGTCGCTGTCATCAGGTCAATGTTTAAAACAGATTTCAACATCTCACCCTCCACCTCCGCCCCCCCCCGGCATCATTCTCTTCCTGGGTAAATGTTCTTCTGAACACCTCCTATGTGCCTTGCTCCCAGCTGGGCTCTGAAAGCTGGACACAGGCTTCGTCCCTGCCCGGCCGAGCTTGGTCTTGGGCTGCAGGTGGGGAGATGATCAAAAAAGCCTGTGGAACCTCGGAGGGGAGCACCTACCCTGTGGCCGAGGCCAGGGGCCTCCTGGAGAAGCTTCGTCTAAGCTGACTCCCGGGATGGGGTGCCGGCATGTGGGAGGGAGGTGGGGGCAGTGGAGCGGCTGGGGGTGGGACTGCGAGGGTGAGGCCAGGGCGGCTCCTTCCAGCACCTGCCTTTCTTCTCTCCTACCCAGACTTCTTCATCTACTAAACTCCTGCTCGTCCTTAAAAAAATTTTTTTAACTAACAGCTTTATGGAGTGTAATATATATACCATGAAGTGTGCCCGTTTTAAGTGTACAATTCATTACTTTTCAGTAAATTTACAGAGTTGTGCAACCGTCGCCGCAATCCACTTTTGGAACATTTCCATCACCCAGGAAAGCTCCCTTGTGCTCATTTGCTGTCACTCCCTGTTCCCACCCCCAGCCCCAGGCAACCAACCAATCAGCTTTCTGTCTGTCTAGATTTGCCTTTTCTTCCTCTGTCTCCTGTAAGAGATTTGGCTCAAGGGCCTCCTCCGGGAGGCCTTCCTGTAGTCTTCCATTTAGAATTGATTGCTGCCTCAGCGCTGATGAAGTGGCTGTGTCTCGTCTCTCTGTAGGATGGCGAGCTCTTTGGTGCAGTGAACGGGTCGTGGACCCCTCATCCCTGCACCTGGCTCAGCCCTGGACTCCTGTGGCACACCCAGGCACCCTGGCAGGGCCCCCCTGAGGTTCCTCCCTCCCGGGTCTTTTGTGAAGGCCTGAGTATCCAGTAGAGTGTTGGAGTTTTAAGTACAGAGTGTGTAATTGTGATGTGGGGCCGGTCCTGCTACAGACATTACCTTGTTTCAGCAAGAACGTGTGAGGCAAATGGGATCAAACCCATTATTTAAATGAAAAAGTCAAGGATGCCCAGAGCAACGTAAGTTGCCCAAAGCCATTGGCAGAAGGTAGAAGAACCAAGAATTAAACTAGATCCCTTTCTTTTCTGCCCCTCTTTGGTAGTAAGGATAATCCCTTTTGGCGCTTTTCCTCGGCTGAAGTTCAGTTTTTCTCATCAACACTTCCCAAGCAACCTAAACTCCTTTTAGGGCGTGAGCGGTTCATGACAGATCTTCAGTTGCCCCAGGACCTGGCTCACAACTGACCAGGTAAGGAGTGACTCAACTGAAGTGTGTGTGCCTGTAGAGAAGTCTCTTGGTAAACAGAAAGAGGAAGGCCCTTGGGAGGGGGTGAGTACATTTCCATGCCTTGTGCATGTCAGAAGTCTCTTCTTGCATCCTCTTTGTTCTTTGAAGGCGATAGTAGAGGAGGAGACCCCATTTTACAGATGCTCAATCTGAGACACAGAAATCATGTACCCAGTGCATACAGGTTGATATGGGTCTGCTGTGTTGACCACCAGATCACAGGTGGTCTCTCTCTGCCACTGATGTAGAGAACTTTCACGGTGGACCCTAAGAGCATCTTGTTTTTTATCAGGGTCGTTAGAGCCTATTTTGCAAAATATCTCAGGGAAAAGATCAGGGATATTGGGATCAGGCAGACCTGGGTTCAAGGGAGCCTGTGCAGTGTCATTTATTGGCTGGGTGACTCTTTCTGCGCCTGAGTTTGCTCAAGTCCAGAGGGGTCCTAGGCCCCCTCAGACAGTCACATGAGACCTGGATGCAGTGTCCTGGCTGCTCACGTGTCTGCAGTAAATGGTGGTGGCAGTGTTGCTACTTAAACATTCTTGGGTGGCAGTGCCTCCTCCGCCACTAAGTATTTCTTTTCAAATTCATGTTTCTTAGGCATGTTTTGACCTAGGCTGTAGTAACAAGGCATTCGATGTGTGAGCCTGTGAACACATGTGCGAAGGCTCCTGGGAGGGAACCGGTAACGGCCATGATCTGGAGTTTGGAGAGGTGCCATTTTGGATTGTCCCAGCTCATGTCTACCGAGAAGTGTCTCTCAGGGTCCCTGATGCAGCCACGGTGACCCTGAACTTGGGGGGCTGCACACAGTGATCTGCAGGTTACTCCTCAGACATAATAAGGCCTGGACCTCTTGATCCTCTCCCCGCTTGAGCGCTTGGAAAGCGTTTATTGAGTTTGGATGCGTTTGTGCTGGTGTGCCCGCGGGCTGAAGGGGGACTCCTGGGAATACTGTTGGAATTGCGATTCTGTGCAGTGGTGTGTATGGATCGTGGCGCTTTTTTCCCTCCAGCAGCAGAATGCTGGGGTCTCTGCTTCCTTCCTGTAAATTTAACAGACGTTTCCAGAAAACAGAATTAATGACAGCTCCCCACCCTTCCCTCTCACTCTCATCCTTTCTCTTTGCTGTGCTGTAATTAATTTTCGGAGGGAAACGAGAACCTCTCAAAATCAATCACCTGGGTTTTTAAAAAAAAATCATTTCCAACATCGTCACTTTTCTGTATCTACGTGTGTGAGTGGAGAGTCACTCCTTGCAGAGTGAGCATGGGGTGTTCAGAAAAGCCTGCCCCGACTGTGGGTGAGGCAGGGCCGTGGGCAGGCAGGGCTGTGGGCAGGCAGGGCTGGTGGCGCTCTCTCTGTCTCTCAGCCCTCGCCAGAGCGTGGGGCGGCCGTGGCAGGAATGAGGCTTTATTAGGCATCTTCAGTCATGTGGCGCCAATCCTATGCTTGGTGACGCAGCCTGGACAGTGGCTCGGCTTCCAGGAGTGGGAGACAAAATGTCACGGCCGCCTTGGCTTCTTTGGGTGTCTGTCCTCTTCCCAGTAAGTGAAGGTAGAAGCAGGCCTCGGACAGATGCTCAGGCCTGGCTTTCTCCTGCCGGACCTTTGGCACGGAGATCCATTCTTATTCTCTGGGGAGTGCTTTTGCCTCTCCTTTCTCTCTGAAGACAGGATAACAAATTGCTTTTATGAGCATATGTTATTGGTGATTGCTCTTACCTGACCTAGAAACACTATGGCCTAGCTGATTGTTCTCAGAGCTGGCTGTAAGGTGAAAGCATGTGCATTTGGGAATTATTTTCACCATTGTTGGTGGGAGTGGGAGGTGGGGAGGTGTAGCACAGGTAAGGAATTCCAGGTTCTCTCGGCCAGGGGGCCCCAGCACTGCAAAGCTGTCACTGTGGCCCATAGCTCCTTCCCTCTGTGTCTTGTCCTGGGCTAGTTGCTGGCTTCCCAGGACGACCACATCCTCATCCTCACCATCACCATCATCATCACCACCACCACCACCGTCATCACCATCACCATCATAGTCATCAAGTCTGAGTATTGCTTCCCAATATTGGGGCCATTGCATCACATAGCCCATTCGGCTGAATCAGCTGCTCTTTCCTCGGGGGCCGGGGTGGACGCTACCGTTAGGAGGGTAATGAGAGGAGTTAGGACAGGATGATGTTAGGCATAGAGATCCCAAATGGGTGGATGATGCAATGTTACTCTGAAAGTGGCCTCATGAGAATCACTGATCTTGAAGATTCTTGGAAAATCCCATCTGTGGTGGTTAATTTTATGTATCAATTTGTCTGGGCTAGGAGATGCTCAGATAGCTGGTAAAACATTATTTGTGGTTGTGTCTGGGGGAGAAATTAGCATTTGAGTCAGTAGACCGAATAAAGAAGATCCTCTCACCCATGCGAATGGACATCATCCAATCCCTTGAGCCCGGAACAGAACAGAAAAGCAGCGGAAGGAGGAATGCTCTCGGTCCCTTGAGCTGGGACGTCCTTGCTGACGGGTCTTGCTTTCCCGACCGGAATGTGTGATCGGGCAGTCGGTGCACTCGTGCTGTTTTCCGTGCTCCTCGCTGATTGGCGGGTGTTTTACACATTCATTGAAATTGTAGGGCAGTGGTCTGGAAGCTGTGAGAGTGACCCCCGTCCAGTTCTTAGTGTCTGGCTTTAACTGGGCGTGGGCAGCTTTTCCTCTCCAGATCTGTTTCCTCATTTGTCCAATGGGGCTCAGAGCTAGATAATCTCTGAATTCTCAGTCAGCTCTACAATTCAGGAACAATGTTTAAAAATGTAAGCTTGACTTGTAGGGCACATCCAATATAAAGCATAGTGAGAATTTTCATAGCTAAACTGACTGCAAAAAACAAAATGAACCTCTTAGAAAACACAGATACCTTAGCAACTGCCATCTTAAGAGCTGGCATCATAGTTCAGGAGAAACTGATAATATTGAACAAACTGGTGGAGCACAGATTAGCAGGAAGGGGCAGAGCCAGAGGGTACTGAAGTTAGGGAGAGGAGCTCTGTGTGTTTCACCCACCCATCGATCCGTTCAACGCTTTCTCATGCCTCCTGTGCCGGGAACCGGGCTCCATGTTAAAGAACCTGAGATTAAGAAGACGGGCTCATGGTATAGAGGAGGTGAGTGATTTCGGTGGGATGGTCGCTGGGGGAGCGCAGAAGAAGGTTGGCAGTTGAGCTGTGGGCTTAGGCTCTGGGTCCGGCGTCTTATCTGTTTCTTCTCTCTCTGAGAGAAGACTCTCCAAGAAAAACCAGCGCAGAGGACGTTGCCCCCCTCATTGTCACGGTGCCTTTCTCTTCTTTCTGGGTGGTCATACCCTGATTATGTAAGAAACTGATGGACTGAACTTGTTTTGAGTAATTGTGAATTAGAGAAAAGTCAGAATTAGGGAGTATTATAGCGGACAAGTAATTGTGTTATTTTCAGACAAAAATATATGTGTTAATGCAAACTCCTGAGCAGATTTCACCTCAAATTGGTCTTTTTAATGAGTTGCTAAGAATTCTTTGAAATGAGCACATTTGTGGTATTTGCTAGTAGGTATTTGCTAAAGGGGTTGAAAATAAGCAATCTGAACATTTCTCCTCAATATGAGACTGGGAAGCAAGATAGAGAACTACACAGTTTTATTTCAATTATGTTTGGAAGGGAAAAAAAGTCAGAGAAAATAGATGGGAAGGAAGAATACCAAACAGCTAATAGCAGTCGAGTCTGGGGCTATCATGTATTTCTCCACATTCTAAATTTTCACCAGTGGACATGTATTACTCTTGCAATTAGAAGAAAAACAGTTTTAAAAGGAACCCCAAGAATGCCTTCCTCTGATAACGTTGTTTGCCCTCTTAATTTGCTTAGCAATCTTTCTTTTTGTAGTCAGACTGGCTGGAACCCACAAATCCCATACTGGTGATAATTTGAATTAATGGAAATTTATCATTATATATCATTAGAATGTGTTGATCTCATCTAAATTCAATACTGAGTAACTCTGTTAACTGGGATATAAAAGAGAAACGTTCTGAGTCTTCCGAGGAATTCACCATCTCAGCCTGGCTGAGGGTCGAGTTTGTTTATGGTCTGGAACGGGTTTCTTCCCTTTTGCTTGCTTGAATTTGGGCGTCCACTTTGTTTCTTGACCTGGAAGAAGGCTTTGCGGCTCCTGCTGTGTTGACCTTGTTTTGATGAGGTGGTTTGACGTCCTGCACCCCCTGCCCCTGCCTTCGCTTTCCATTGTTCCTGCTTTTCCTTCTCTCTTCTCATCCCCAAGTGCTCATGCCTGGCCGTCTTCGGGAATAATCTTCTTAGTGTTTGTCTACAGACTAATGATTTTCAGCTCCCTTTTGGAAAATATCTTTCTTTTCCCCATCTCTGCCTTTCCTTCCTGACCCCCAAGAGTGAAACGGCTGGTCTTTAGCTCCTGTGAGCTGGAGGGCTCCTGCGGGTGATCCTTACCCCTCCCTCTGCTGCTCCTGCCTCCGACCTTGGGTTGACCCTGGGTTGACCCTGGGTGGATGTTGGGTTGGTGTTAGGTTGACCCTGGGTTGATCTTGGGTTGACTGTCTTTATTTACTCGCTGGTGGGCAGGGCCTTCTTGGCCCTTGTTAAGGCCATGCCTGACTTTCGGTGGCATTCCTCCAAAGGCTTCTTGGGCTGTTATTCCCGTCGTTTTTCAGAGGTTTAATCTGTCTGAGTCCAGGATATTGAGTCAGCAGTGGAAAGTTATGAAGACGAGGCCAGCCATCAGAAAAATTGGCTAATATGAAAGATTGATTTCAGGGTGAATGAAGGAGAGAGATGCTGGGGGCTGGGCCATGTCTCCAGGCAAATAATACTGCTATAAAATGTAAGAAGCCAGAGGTTGCCTTGCTGCCAGCTCAGTGTCTGCTTATAGTTTCTTGGATTAGAAATTTTAAAAAGTCACATTTTTATAGTTTGCTGTCTGTATTTATGATCGTGAGAAAGAAAATATAATTGCCAGCAAAATTCCATACACATCTGGTAAATTATTTCAGGATCTTCATCATAAGGAAACCATATTTTAAAAAAATTGAGTATGGCTCCAGTGTTTAGAAATTGTTATTTTTGACAGCTGGGTCCTCAGGTTGTTGCAGGATTCTGCGCAGGCAGGCAGGAAGCTCTCCTGTCACGGGAAACAGGTAGGTTCCCATGGAGACCGGGTGTGCCCCTCTGGTTTCCTGGGTATCCCCGTTATCTTAGAAAAGGAATATGGTATTTCTGAAATTATGTGTGTTATTAAGTTTTTCTAAACAAAGGTCATACATTTTATTGACTTACATAGTGATTTCTGACATAATTGTGCCCTCCCTTCTGTTTGCTTAATTATTAATGCTTCGTAACCCTACGTTTCCTGCCAAAACACCTCAGTGCATCGAGGGAACACCCATCTCGAAACAACAACCAGAACAAGATCTTTGAATAAAGCTAGGAATGCTCTCTTTAGTGTGAATGATGATTTCCATGGAAGATTCACCAAATTAGTTCAACAATTACATTTCGCACACCAAGCCTGGCTCTGGGCCCTGGGCATGTGACGCTGGGCACGGTGTTGGGGCCCTGCCTTGTGGCGCTTATATTATGCTTGTGACCCAAGATAGGGGGAAGCCAAGGAGGGGCCCTGGGCTGATCGGCTCCTGGCTCACACGCAGCCACTGCCCGGCCGTAGGCCCGGAACCCCTCTCGCTATCCCAGCGGGTGAGTGGGCCCGGGCCACATTGGAGGAATGGAGCAGCAACTGCTTCATTTGATCTGTTCTTATTCATAGGCATTTTCCAAATGTAGAACAGTGCTCTATCAGTCTGCTTCCCATAATTTTATACACTACAAAAAAATGCCTATTCATGCCTGTTCTGGGGTCCCTCCTCATCTAATCGTTTCTGAAGGCAATCACTTGATGGTTAACTGTGTGGAAAGCTCTTTGCCCTTCTGGGTCTTGTCCAATACCTGGCAGTTTCCTTTCTCCCTTCATCCAGTTTGGCTTCAGCATCCTCAGACTCCACGGAAACAGAGCCTCCCCCAGCATCAGCAGCTGGTGGCCCACGGTGGGCATCCCTGCCTCTCTCTCCCACCACGTACTTCTTTGCAGTCCTTTATCGGCAGAAGGCACGTCCACTCTCTCTCCTCCCTTCTGTGAGGTTGTAGTAAGCAAAGGCCGACTGCAGCCCCGCCACTGGCTGGCCAGTTTTGTACCAGCTTGTTAACTGTTAGGGGCCTCGGGAGGGCTCGTCACAGACTCAAGAGGCTGCACGTGGGCACAGAGTGGAGTTGGTGGCTGCACTGGACATCAGCTACTGTTAAGAAAGTGGCAGACTCCAGCCTCTGTGTACACTGTGATTGGATGGGCGAGTTTGGCCTTCCAGGCACAGAGGATGCCGTGATCTGAACAAGAAGATAGGCTTCAGGCCCCAGGGCCCTGGACTGAGAGACATCCTGCCTCGTTGAACTCCAGTGGAGGGTGACCGCTCCAAAAGAGACTCCAGAGGCCTCTTCTTGATGCTGGACTGACTTCCTTACAATCCAATGTGAACAGACCATTCTTTTTAAGGAAAAGAGCACCTCTGTGGACTCTGTCCCTACCCTTCTCCGCTCCCCGAGGCTCACACAGCACCCCCGAAAGCCTCCTCCAGGCAGGTCCCTTCGTCTGCCCTGGAGCATCTGTTTCCGCATCCGAGAGATGGGAATTATGAAACAAACCTCCCTCTGAGGATTGTTGTGAAAGTAGCCATGAGGCCTCTTGTGAACTCTAAAGTGCTGTGTAACTGTCAGGACCATCGCCACCATCACCATCATCATCATCAGTCTTTATATTCACACCCTTCCGTCCCTCACACGCGATTGTCCAAGACAGCAGGTTTCCTTGCTGGGTCTTTGGCTTCCCTTGTGGCAAGTGAGTTTCCAGTCTTCTGCCCTTTTCCTTTTCCCAGTCTGGGGTCAACCTGTGGTTTTCATTTTCCTCCTGCAAGATGTCAGCCCACAGAAGAGGCTGGGAGAACGTATTGTCTGAGCCTCACAAAGGTGGAAATTTGTATCCGCTCACCCATCCTGGAACGTAGGATCTGCTCCCTCTTCCTGTCTGCCGGGCAGCGGGGTAACTGGCTGTGTGCTGGGCAGCCTGGGAACTTACTGCTCAGATTAAAAACACGTGTTCAAATACGGACAGTCAGCTTGGCTCAAATCAGAGCCTATATTTAGCAAGCAGCTCCCCTTAAACCTGATCCCCTTAGAGCCAGCTCTGTGGTCCCCTTTGTGGGGCACCAGGGGGGCAGAGGGGCGGGGTTGGAGACCTGTCTTGTAGGAGTCTCAGAACTTTTTCACATCTGACTTCTCCTTGCTAAGGGACCTGGTCCTGGGCTGCATGGTGGCTGTGGGTTTTGAGTTTTGGGGGAAAGAGAACTCATCTTGGTTCTCGGCGCCCTTATTTGAGGAGAGGAACGTTTGCTTCACGCTAACCTCCTGCCTGAGTCACTCTCTTGTCCTTGCATCCTCCCAGATCACCCTCACGGCTCCCAGCCTTTCTCAGCCTCCTCCAAGAAGCCCCCTGGGCCAGGTGGGTCAGGTGCCCTGCTTTTCCTGGGCACTGCTGCTCCACCTCCCATGGCCCCACCGTTTGCAAGGCCTGGGTCCTGCCCTGTTATCTCCCAGATGTGAGTCTCATCTGTCCTCCCATCTAGGGTCTCCCAGGGGTGGGACCCATGTATTGAGGAGTCTCCCCTTAAGCCGAGCCTGGGCCTGGAGAGAGAATCCCTAGGTAGGGTGAGGTGCTCTCCTGCTAGCTGGCCCTGTGTCGGAGTTCTTCATTCGTTCATTCCCTCATTCATTCACATAGCTCTCACCGTGTGCTGGATTCTGCTGGGGGAATGATCCAGGCATAAATCTTGCCCTCTCAGGGCTTATGTTTCTACCTGGGAGCAACAGACAGTAAACTAAATAAGTTGATTCTGTAGTATAATGTCGTAATACTTGGAAGGTAAGACTGTGAAGGGGTGGGGGTGTTGGATAAGGGGTGGGTGACAAATGACATAGGATGGTCAGAAAGGTGGCATTTGAGCAAAGACTGGAAAGAAGTGAGGGGGCTGGCCATGTGGAAGCGGGGCAGGAGGACGGCAGGCACAGGGAACAGCCAGTTCCAGGGCTCCTCTACTCACAGGCTAGACAACTACGGCTTCTCCTTCCAGACCCTCCAGCCAGGAGAACCCAGTGGGTTTTGGCCAGGGAGATGTCAGTTCAAGGCTGCTGGCAGGCTCTCCTGTCCCAGCTCCCTTCCTGAATCAAAAGCCAAAGGCTCAAGACAGAAGGCTTTTGGCCCATCCATCTTCTTCCTGCCTGGAAAGCAGATGTAATGGAAGTAGGGCAGCCATCCTGCGACCACGAGGCTGAAATCCATGTGCTAAGGATAATAGAGCAGAAAAAGATTCTGGGTCCGTGACGGCATTCTTGAACCACTGCCCGAGCCCTGGACACAAAGAAAACCCTTTTTTTCTAAGTGACTGCTTGTTGGCTTTTCTGTTGTTTGATGGAATGTCCAAAACAGAATATACTATCCCCAGGTCTCCTAGGTAGACCACCGCCTGCTCAGACATGCAGACGAGCCTGGGAGACCTTCTAGTCCCTCTCAGCTTTCCTTTCCCTTGATCAAGTTGGTCTCTAAGTTAGTCATCAAGATCAAGATCCCCCAGATGGATCCCAGTCTCTCTCCAACTTCACCGACCCTGTGCTGCACTCACTGTCTCCTGCCTGCGTTATTGTCAGTTGCCATCCGGTCTCCTGAGCCAGCCTCTCCCCTCCCCATCTCCCCACAGACCCATTCTCCACACAGCCCCAGTGTGAGTCTGTCATGCTGCTCCACGCGCTCACAGCCTTGCTCACAGAGCTCAGTCCAAACCCAAAGCCTGGCGTGAGGAGCCCTGCACGCGACCCTGCCTTACCTCTGTTCCAGCCCTGCATCCCCCGTGCCCACATCTTGATTGATTGGCACTTCCTTGTCACGCTGTCACCTCTGGGCCTTGGCACATGCCATTCCCCCTGCTGGGAATCCCTGACCCCCACCTGGTGAGTACTCAGGCATCCTTCAAGAAGCAAGCAGGGCTTCTCATGCCGGTGATCTCTTTTCCTGTGCACCTGTGCGCTTCTGTTGGCGTTAGAGTGCCTCTGGGTGGGGAATGGCATTTAAAAAATATGTCTGTCTTCCCAGTAGACAGAATCCCCTGGAGAGTAGAGACCAAACGTGTCCCATTCATCTCTCTATCCCATGTTGGGCTTTGTATCAGGCCTGGAACTGGCCCTGGTGGTACATGCATGTTCAGTGGAATTTTTGGGGGTGGTGTGACTTGGGCAGTTATAGGTGTTGGCCTCCAGGTGAGGTCCCTGCCCTGCCCCCCTTATCCTTACAGGCCCAGAAGTGCACCACCGTCTCCAGGCACGAACTGCCCCTCACTTATGATGAAAACATCAAAGCTCAATTAATTGGCACTATCCTCCGTGCTGTGTACACTTCATCTCCGGCGATGAGAATGAACGCACACTCATTCATTCAACAAACAGTTACTGAACGCCTACTATAATTCTGGGATTCTTCTAGGCAGGATAGAGCAATGGAGGAAAATCCAGAAACCTCTGTCCTCCTGGAACTCAGATGCACTTCAGCGTTGCCACTTCACACACCTTGAGCTCATGCACCAAGAACCTTCTAATCTGTACTTTTTAAATGCGATGCAAGAACAGTCTAAAGGATGGACTTCAGCGTGCAAAAGGTCCTGCTGTCGTCTCAGGAAAAAAAGGAGAATTAGGCAAAAGGTTCTTCCAGAGAGTCCGAAGCATTTTTCCAAACACAAAAATTTAAAATTATTAGCTTTCGTCTTGCTGTTTGAGGGCTCCCACTGTTAAGAACTCAACCTGTTGTTATCAAGGGGGAAACTGAGACGTTTGGTTATATAAAAGCCAATTAAAATAAATTAAGTGCAAATACCGTTTCATTGTAATGTTAATTTTGAGAGCTGGATCAATCAAAGGTTGTGGAAATGCCAAAGTTGTTAAGACTTTGGTTGCCATGACTACAGTACTAAGATGCTGAGTGGTCTATTGAGAAATTCCTCCACGGCCTGGCTCTTGCAGCATCCGCATTGCTCCGGGCAGGGCTGGAGCTGTCTGGAGTCAGGTCCCGGGTCAGCCGGGCCACCTGTTTTGTGTCCTTGGGAAGAAAATCACTTCTCCTCTGCCTCAGTTTCCTCGCTTTAGGAACAGCCACTTTGTTACTGAACCAGGTTAGTTTTTGCCCACCACCCAGAAAGCCAAACACTGAGATGACGAGATTGCAGCAGAGAGAGAGTTTACTCACAAGGCAGCCGTGTGAGGAAGTGAGAGCATGGGTCTCAAATCCGCTTCCCCGAAAATAGGGACTCAGGGATATTTATGGGATGGGGGCAGGGTGGTCTCGAATGTGGAGAGAGGTGATTGGAGGTGAGGAGAGGTGAGGTGATTGACTGTCTGTGCAAGGGTAGTCAGACTTCACACCTCTTCATAGGACCCATGTTCACAAAATGGCGGTGTTAGCATGATCTGAGGGTGGAGTTTTTAGTCTCTTGACATCAAAAGGTTGCCTGTTGGACATCTGCGCAGGCCCAGTTGAATGGGGTTGGTGGTCTCAACTGACCTGGAGTGGACAAGGGGTCCTAATTCCTGAAAAATAGCTCACCCACCCATTACCATGGTGACCCAGGCCCCAGGGAGATGTTATCTATAGGAGGCTAGTGGAGTCAGGTGGCATATCTCCCAAACAGCACAGTTAACAATGGGTGGGTTAAACAGCTAAAAGCTATAATAAGTAATTGCAAAAAGGAAAAAACCTTTAGTTCCTAGCTACTTAATCCTCAGTGGCTAACTCTCTGCCGGTTTCAACTCCAGGGCTGGGAGCGTAACATAGCCATTCAGCACTTCTCAGAAATCCTGCATTAAGTCTTGGGATTTTTGATGGGCCTGCTGGTTTTCAGTCTGCATTTTGGGGAAATGTGAATAATAGAGAGGAGGGAAGGGAAAGAAACTGCTCCTGATCCTGCCTTACTTGTCTTAACAGACCTTGTGAAAATGGAGGTCTTTATCATCTTGGCTAGTGGCCAGTGAATAACCGCCTGGGTTGTGGGTTGGGTAGGGGTGTGTTGTGGAGGTTGTTGGGTGAATGCTGAGGGCCGTTCACCCATTAGGTGCCATAATCACATTTTCTCGGGTTTTTTTCTCTGGGGCCATAACTGTTTCACAGATGAGGACATTGGATTCAGAGGGCCACTCATCCGAGGTCTCAGGGCTCTAAGGTGGCTGTGCCAGGATTGGGGCCAGCTCCCAGGGGCTCGGCTGGGATGGGCTGTCTCCCCCGGAGCCCTGGGGGCCACGCTTCTCGGCCTTTCCTGCACCCACTTCCGCAGAGGGCTCCCTGAGCGGGTCCCAGCGACCGGCCATCGCCAGTGTCCAGCTGACTGGGCCCCAGTTCCCAAGGCCAGGCTCAGAGCCGCTGTGATGTCTCTTTTGAGGTGTCCCTGCAGGGACACTCACTCACACGGTGCCTGGTTTTGGAATGTCTTGAGCTGGAACTGCGAGTGTGCATTAAACATCTGCTCTCCTGCTGGGAGGAGGGCCCACGGGCGCTGCTCAGGGGCCACCTGGCGGACTCACCCCTGCCCCGGGGTCTGCTTTCCTGGCTACCTCGGGCTCATCAGTGCCCGTGCGGGGCCGAGTCCATCTGGTGCCTTGTTGAAGGCTATCCGACGGGGGTGGGAAATGATGAAGCCCTCGGGGGTTTTTAGACCGCGCAGGAAGTAGGTCATACGTTAGCACCTACTCCACTGTGGAGCGGCCTGAGTGTCCGCCGGAAAGTGAGGCCCTGGAGAATGCACAGGGCACAGGGCGTGAGAGCGAAGGCAGGAGCTTTGCCCCGGGCCCGTCGTCAGTCCTCTCTGCGCTGGCAAGTCTTGGTGCTGGCCACCTGCAGGTGCCCCAGAGGCAGTGGCAGGCTGCCCTGGTTGCTTCCAGTCTTGCTTGGGGGTGGGGTGGGGATGTAAAGGTTAATTAACTTAGCCATTTTCTCTTGGGATTTCTTCTCAAAGTAAGTACAGAGGGGGGTCTCCCTGCCCCAGGGGGCCACTGGCCAAGAGGCTGTGAGCGAACGCTGCCTGGGAAGCACGGCCCTGGGAAGGTGGGAGGTTGGTGTCCGTGTGTTGAAGGAGGCTGGCACATCATCCTCATCATCCTCGGGCTCTTAAAGCAGGTGCTGGGGACCCTGAGGTTGATCTTGGTTTCCAGACTTTCACTGGCTGCTCCTTGGGGGTGGGGGTTGGGGTCTGGTAGTGTAGGCTGGATGCTTGGGCCGGGAATTAGCCACCTGGGTGTGTGCTGGCCTGCCTTCTGCCTCTGTGTCCTCACCCGCGAGGTTAGGACAGGCCGCCCGCCCTGGCTAGCTCACCGGAGAACCAAGAGTGAGAGTCAAGGGGAGAACGTGGGAGAGGCCGGCTGAAGCCTGCCGAGCCCGAGTGAGGGACTCGCTGTCCTCCTTGGCGGCAGCAGCACTGATAAATCCGCGAGGCGTGTGCTTTCTCCCTTTGGGGAGAATTCGGGGCAGTGTCACTTGACACATATTCTGTCTTTCATGGAGCACCTGTCCCCCCGCCCATGCAGTCTGAAATTGGCTGGTGCTCGCTGACAGGTGCTCCAGGCTCCCAGCCTGGGCCGCTGGCCACCGTGGCCTCTCGCCCCACATCCACCCTGTGTTCCAGCTGGGTTGGGCTGTTGCCATCTCAAACGCATCAGCGTGGCCTTACGGCCTCCACCGCTTTGTCTTTGCTGTCCCTTCCACTCAGCCCCCACCGTCGGCTCCTCTGGGAGCCCTCTGGGAGGAGAGTGAGCTCCTCCGAGTGGCTGGAGCACACTGGGCTGGCCCCTGCTTTAGCCTGTGGACCCCATATCTTAGAGGGAGATAATGCTGAGCCTTTGTGCTGCTGCATCCCCCAAGGAGATGAGCCCGTCCAGGGTGTGAGCTGGGGCACGTCTTCGTGGTAGCCCCAGAACCTTGTCTAGCATACGGAAGGGCTTCTGTCACCTGGAACAGGGCTACCTGGAGTCTCCCTGGAATTCAGCTTCACCTTCTCCACTTCTCCTCTGATTCGCAGCCATGCATTGTTTCAGGTCGTGTTAGACAATTTCAAAACCTGCATTTCGTGGGTAGTAGTTCTGTCCCCCTCTGATGAGTGGAGCAGCTTCCCCGGTAGCTGTTCGGGGAGAGCTGCCCGAGGACCCGTGCCGGCTGCTTCTCTTGAGTCTCGTGCAGTGGCTGGTGGGGGGGGTTAGACCCTGGCTCTTTGCTTCATGGCCCTGTGAGCCCCAAACAAGTCACTTAACTGCTCTGAGCCTCAGTTTCCTCATCTGTAAATTATACTGACCTGGTAAGGCTGTCATGAGGATTACATGAGCTCGTGTGTATTAAAGCACTGTATTCATGTTAGTTATCTTATTAATGTCGGGGCTCAATTGGTTTTTTTCTGATTTATTCTTCTTTGAAGACTGAGCAGGACCTCATTTACCAGTCATCTGTGGATTTAAGTACTCTCACCTTCAGCCGGGACCTGATTTTGGCCAAGAGCCGTGTCCTATTCTGGTGAAGAATGGCGTTATTTGGAGCCCGAGTGCACGGGGTCAATCTGGGGTAGCGTTCCCTGCAGGTGGTGTTGAGGCTTATGACTTACTGTGTGTGTATTCACAAGCGTGTGGTTTATGGTTACACCAGACCTGTAACTTTTTGCTTCTTGACTATGTATCCGAAGCTTTGTTTGTAATGGCCTGTTAGATTTAGGAAGTGTAAAAAGACTCAAGTTGAGGCCATTTCTGTCCGTGAGTTAGCTGTGCCTGTAGTTCTGGAGCAGCCTGGTGTGACATGGAGGGACAGCCAAGGGACAACACCATGCACTTGGCCCTGTGCGTGGTCCCCTTTGTCTCCCCAGGAGCTCTCTGCAGTAGGCAGGTGATGGCGAAGGTCCCATATTACAGAGGAGGACACTGAGGCCCAGAGAGGTTAAGTGACTTCTCCAAGGGCTCCCAGCTCCAAAGTGACAAGAGTCTACACTGGAACTCAGGTGTGTCTCATTCCAGCCTGAAACAGTGCCTAGCACAGAGCAGGTGGTCAGTAAGATTTGTTGCCAAGATCCAGGTTACTCCCCCACCTAAACACCCTCGGCCCCAGATGTTTGGGCTGTGGGGAAGTTGTTGGTGAATATTATTTAAAATGCAGCTCCCTGGCCCCACCCCACACCTCCTATACCAGATACATTAGGGGCAGGCCTCAGAATACCTGTGAGCTGCCCTGGGGGTTTTATGTACCCAGAAGTTAGAGACACACTGCTCCAGCTTTGTTGAATCCATCTCCTTGACAGTCTTGTGGCAGATAGGGTACTGGCCCCTCAAGAGGGGTCTGCATCCTAATCCTCGGAGCCTGTGAGTGTGTTACCTTAGTGGTAAAGGACTTTGCTGTGTGATGAAGATTGGGGACCGTGACGTGGGGGGAGTATCCTGGGTCATCCGGGTGGACCCAGAGCCATCATGTGAGTCTTTAGGAGGGAGGACCTTCCCCAGCTATGGTCATTCTGGCGGCGATGTGATTTCAGAATGGGCAGAGAGAGGCTGGCCTGGTGGCGCAGTGGTTAAGTGTGCACGTTCCGCCTTGGCGGCCTGGATCTGCCAGTTACGGATCCCGGGTGCGGACATGGCAGCACTCAGAAGGCCATGCTGTGGCAGGCGTCCCTCATATAAAATAGAGGAAGGTGGGCATGGATGTTAGCTCAGGGCCAGTCTTCCTCAGCAAAAAAGAGGAGGATTGGCAGCAGATGTGAGCTCAAGGCTAATAACCTTCCTCCAAAAAAAAAAAAAGAAAAAGAATGGGCAGAGAGATGCAAGGCAGTGCTGCTGTTGGCTTTGCAGGTGGAGGAAGGGGCCATGAGCCAAGAGATGTGGCTGGCCGGTAGAAGCTGGAAAAGGCAAGGAAGCAGATTCTCCTTCCCACCTTCCTGGCCCATTGGTCCCAGCCAGGCCCAGGCCCAGATTCCTGGACTCCACGTGGGTCCTTGGCCAGCATGGTTCCCAACTGCAGGAGCTCCAGGTTAAAGATCCCACGAACAAAATGCATTTGAAGCCATGCTGGTCCCATCGACTCGGGCTCAGGTTTTCTGCCTTTTTTTTAAACGAAGTGGCGGCTGCAGGCCCTGTCTGACCGGTGTGCGTGGGCGTGTCGGCCGTGGCCACGTGGAGCGGTGCAAGGTTCCAGAGCCTGACCTGACGTTGGCCGAGCTGTACGGAAGGAGCTCGTGTTCTCCTTCCACCTGCACACGTGGGCTTCAGCCTTGCCTCAAAACATTTCCTGTTATTTAAATCTGGCCCTTTTGATTCTTTCCTTTTAAACCAGAGTCTCGACTTTGTGCAGTTTCTGTGGTGAGCTAGAGGTGTTTCCTTTTTCAGAGTGGCCCAGTGACCTCCGAGTGTGCTGAGGGTCTCGCACAGGGCACAGGGGTCAGTGAGGCCTGCCTGATGGTCCCAGTCTAGGTCCCTGTGACAGGAGGAAAGGTGATAGGTCCTGAACTTTTGGGTGGATACTTTCCATTTGCAGAATGCTTCCACAGGAATATTCCTCTTCAGTCCTTTGCGGGTCGTGGTTCAGAGCATTAGCGTTGGAGCGGGTGGGGCCTCGGGTCTGTCCCTGCTCACCTCTTGCTGGTAAGTTGCTTACCCACACCACTTTCAGTTTTTCCTCTGACCAGGTGGCTGAGTCAGCTCAGGCTGCCGTGACAAAGCACCATAGATTGGGCGGCTTAACAGAAATTTATTCTCTTACCGTTCTGGAGGCTGGACGTCCAAGATCAAGGTGTCAGCAGGGTTGGCTCCTTCTGAGGTCCCTCTCCTTGGCTTGTAGATGGCCACCTCCTTACCGTGTCCTCACAGGGTCTGCCTTCTGTGTGTGTCTGTGTCCTGATCTCTTCTTGTAAGGACCCCAGTCATATTGGATTAGGGCCCACCCTCATGACCTCATTTTAACTTTACCTCTTTAAGGAGCCTTTCTCCAAATGCAGCCTCATTCTGGGGTCCTGGGAATTAGGACATCAACATATGAATTTGAGGGGGACGCAACTCAGCTCTTAACGCATGGGAATGACAGTGCTCACCTTTTAAGGGATTAATTTAAGTGCTTGGCACACTCAAGAGATGGTAGCCAGCACGAACTATGGAAAGGGAAAAGGAATTTGTCTTGAGTGCCTCTTATGTGCCAGCTCTAGGTTCTTGCTAGACGTCAACACACTTAGTGCCCACAGCTGTCGCCCTCTGAGCCGTGTTTCTCGAAGTGTGGACCCTGCCCATCTATGTGAGAAGGCAGATTCCCGGGCCCCACCCCAGGCTTTTGGGGTCAGAAGCTTCTGGGTTGGCACCTGGGAATCTGCATTTTAAATAAGTATTCCAAGCTCACTGACTGCAGTCTGAGAACAAGCGCTCAAGGCCTGCTTGATTCTTGGTGCGCTCCCCTTGGTGCTGTCCTGTTGTTGTCTCGGCCCATTCCTGCTCCTCTCCCGTGGATGGCCTGTCCTGCTTCCCTGCTCAGCTCCACGGCCCTCTCCTCACCTCCCACCACCTCCTCTCAGCTGCGGGAGTGACTTCTCTAAGCCACAGCTGACTGCACTGCCCCCCTGCCGCTCGCCTCTGGGGCTCTCCCATAGTCTGCAGAGGGTGGCTCAAGCCCTGGGGTCTGCCTGGCATCCAGGTTTGTCCTGCCTGGGCTCCTGGCCACCTCTCTGTCGATCTCCAGGTGCCCTGCCCGGCCTTCGAGAACTGTCTGCCGCGTGCCGAGCACACAGGCTCTCCCTCAGCTGTCACATGCCCTTCCTGTGCCTGAGGACCCTGCCCGGCGCGCCTCCTGCTGCGTGTCCTCCTGCCAGGTTCTCCAGCACAGGGCTGGGCCTCCTTCCTGTCCTTCAGGGCGCCGAGCACCATTTCTGAAGGCAGGAGGCGCTCCAGGAATCTTTGCTGACCGAATGGATACAAGAGGTGATTTTCCAGTATAGGAAACGAACTCGCAGTCACTTTTTCAAGGCTGCACCGCGGCCAGTGCCAAAGTTGCGATGGCCGTCCTGCTTTTTCGGGTGTGTTCTTCAGGCCGGGATGTGCTCCGGCCCGAGACCGTTTGCCTTCACTGGATGCCCCCAGACTGGGAGTTCACTTTCTGGACTGTTGTCGGTCTCTTCCTTTGTTCAAGGCTCTGCGTTATCTCTGGTTGCTCCTTCCTCCGCCTCTGATGTGGTGTTTGCCATCTTCTCTGGATTTGGAAATAAATAAGCTGCCATTGATGGCTCGGCCACGTCAGCCACACCAGGGTGGCCCCTGGCTGAGCTTACGGCCCATGCTGTTGAAGTGCTCTTGGCGGTCACCTGTTGTCATTTCACAAGGGAGCATCGTGTCACCTGTTGTCACCTCACAAGGGGGCCCTGTGTCACTTATTTCACAAGGGAGCCCCACGTTACCTGGTGTCATTTCACTAGGGAGGCCTGTGTCACCTGTTGTCGTTTCAGGAGGCAGCCCTGTGTCACCTGTTGTCGTTTCAGGAGGCAGCCCTGTGTCACCTGTTGTCGTTTCGGGAGGCAGCCCTGTGTCACCTGTTGTCGTTTCGGGAGGCAGCCCTGTGTCACCTGTTGTCGTTTCGGGAGGCAGCCCTGTGTCACCTGTTGTCGTTTCGGGAGGCAGCCCTGTGTCACCTGTTGTCGTTTCGGGAGGCAGCCCTGTGTCACCTGTTGTCGTTTCGGGAGGCAGCCCTGTGTCACCTGTTGTCGTTTCGGGAGGCAGCCCTGTGTCACCTGTTGTCGTTTCGGGAGGCAGCCCTGTGTCACCTGTTGTCGTTTCGGGAGGCAGCCCTGTGTCACCTGTTGTCGTTTCAGGAGGCAGCCGTGTATCACCTGTTGTCATTTCAGGAGGAAGCCCTGTTACCTGTTGTCATTTCATGCCCTTAGATGTTTGGCTGTTCTGTGACATGCAGAATGCTGGGGCCGCCAGCCTCACGTGTCAGCGTGCACCACTCCAGGCAGGTGCCGGGCTGGCTGAGCTGTCCTCGTTACCTGCTCCGTGGCAGAGCTGCTGGGTGTGCAGAGGAAGGGGACTGGCTGAGTGGGTGAGCCGCCTCGCCTGCCCTGCCACAGTCCCCCACCCGCCATGTCTGCGTTTCAGGTTTTGGTTAAGGTTTCATTTTAGAATCCCTGGCCAAACGTTTGAAAACCCTAAGCTAGACGCTCTAAGCTCTTTGAGTGCTAACCTTTGGCTCATAAAACAAATCCCTTCATGACTGTAGGCGTGTTCACTAGAAGTCACTAAGGTCAGGTGGGCCTGTCCCGGCTGTCCCCAAGAGTGGTCGTGGCCCCCCCCAGAAAGGACGGGTGAGCAGGGCCGAGAGGAAAGGCAGCCTGGAATGGGACTGCCTGGGTGTGACAGGAGGACAGGGGTTTGTCCTGGCCTGGAGTGTCCAGAGCATTTCCCTGCTGGTCACTTTGCAGAGTGAGGTGGCAGGCAGGGAGCTTTGAGACTGGCTCCACCACGCACGGCCGAGCCTTGGGCTGCAGTTGTCCCCTCCCTGCAGCCAGGCAGGTATGGCCTACACGTTAGGGGATGACTGTGGCTTTGGGGAGCTGGGTGATGTGGTTGGGGGGTCCACTCCCGAGCTGATGAGGGATGGCAGGTGCTGAGGCTAAGGCCGGGTCCCATTGTCAGCAAGGTCGCCCAGTCGGGGAGAAGGACGCCGCTATCATCCCGTGGACGAAGCCTGAGAGAACTCGTGGCCTGCCAGTCGGCTGTAGTGGGCCCGTAAGTCTGAGAAAGCCTGTTGAACTCAGAGTTTAGTTTTGAGTGTTGATTTGCCCCCAGGTGCCTGGGCTGCGGCAGGTGGATTTTCCTTGTCACGAGATTAGCATCAAACCCAGAGTGTGTCCCACCCCTGAGGGCAGATGGAGGCCCCTCTCCCTGGATCAAGGAGCAGAATTGCTTGTTTTGTGGCCACCAGGGACACGGTTCCTTAACTCTGTTTTGTTTATCTCATCTCCCCTCCCTTCCTGCTTATGTAGAAGATGACAGAGGGTGGTTCCGAGGGGAAGTGACTTGCCAAGCTCACCCAGAGTTAGAGGCAGCGCTGGGACGAGACTTTTCACCGTGCATCATCCAGCTGACTGCCCTTTTCTTTTTTTTTCTTCTTCTTCTTCTTCTTTTTTTTTCGGTGAGGAAGATTGGCCCTGAGCTAACATCCATTGCTAGTCCTCCTCTTTTTCTTTTTTGCTTGAGGAAGATTTTCGCTGAGCTAACATCTGTGGCAATCTTCCTGTTTTGTCTGTGGGATGCCATTTGACAAGGGGTGTGTAGGTCCACACCCAGGATCCAAACCTGTGAACCCTGGACTGCTGAAGCAGAGTGCCACCAGGCCGGCCCCGTGACCTCCTTTTTCCTTCTTTTTTCTTCTGATTCCTAACCATCTCCTTCCATTTAAGACTTTGTTACCGTAGCATGAAGTTCATCCTGTTCTCTGTTTTCTTTTTTTAAAGATTGGCACCTGAGCTAACATCTGTTGCCAATCTTCTTTTTTTTTCCTTCTTCTTCTCCCCAAAGCCCCCCAGTACATAGTTGTATATTCTAGTTGTAGGTCCTTCTAGTTGTGACATCTGGGATGCCGCCTCAGCATGGCCTAATGAGCGGTGCCATGTCTACGCCCAGGATCCGAACTAGTGAAACTCTGGGCCGCTGAAGTGGAGCATGTGAGCTTACCCAGCCACAGGGCTGGCCCCTCTCTCACCTTTTTTTTTTAAACATGTGTTTGAGCCTCATCTACCCAACAGGTTTCTATTTTCTCTGGACTTGCCCTCGTTCCCTCCAGCCACTGTCCCGCCCCCACCACCCACCGGTTCTGGGAAATCCCTCTTTGATAGCCCTGTCCCTCTTTGGGTAGCTTCTGCCTGGGGTAGGTGGGTAGGGGGTCTCGGTGCCATGAGTGGTCCCTGTGCTCCCCAGCCGGGCTGCAGGCTGTGAAAGAAAGAGACTCGTGACCCTTGTCAGTCGGGCAGGAGAGGTTCCCCGGCACTGGTGCAGGCGGCGTGGACCCTGTTACAGCAAGGGGAGAATATAGCAGGGACAAGCGGGCGTTCGTAGCCCAGGAGCAGAATGATTGGCTGAATGGAAGGTTACTAACAGGGGACATGGGGGGCTGGGGATTCTTGCTGAATTGATCTAAAGGATTGTTGTCAAAGGCAGGTTCTGGGACTTAGACGTCAGAGGTGGGGGATGGGGAACGTCGTCAGGTCTCGAGGGTGATCAGATATGAAGGGCAGGGGGATTCTTGCTAAACCGACTGGGCTAGGCAGGCCCAAACCAGGAGGGCGGCCGCGATCAGGCCTAGTGGGGAGGAGGGCTCCGCGGGAGGGCAGAGCCGTCACTGCACACGTGGGCGCCAAGGTCCCTGCATGAGCTGAGTCACGCCAGGCTTGCTCTTTAACCAGATCTTGGGCATTGTGGATGTAGACAAAGATACTTCTGTTTTTAAAGTTTATTGGTTCCTGTATGATAAACGCAGTGTGTTTTCACTGTGGGGACTTGGGAAGTAGAGGGGAGCATCAATGATGCAGTCAGAATTCGTTGTAGCCGCTTGGGCCTGCGCTCAGGGACTGCGTTTGGTGGTTCTCCTTCTGACCCCTGCCCTCCGTGACCCCTCTGGGGGAAATGGGGCGTGTGCTGAGGTCAAGGGAGCCAGCAGGTTGGTCTCGGCCACCTCCTACCTTTAGCACCTGCAGCGGGAAGCGGTTCCCTCCAGGGACGGGGCCTGGCTGCAGCCTCCCAGGCGGCTCCCCGGGGTCCGGACGGCAGGCGCGCCTCCACCTGGCCGCGCACAGGGCCAGGGCACCGCCTGAGGTGAGCTTCCAGCGTCCTGTCTTCTCGAGAAGGCAGTGTTCTCCTCCCTCCGCCCCAAGCCTTCCCCTGTAAACTGGAACTGCTTTGTACTTTCAGAGCTGATGTGTCTCCATGTTCAACTGTGGCCATTTTGCTTGTGAACTTGACTCATTTGTTTATTTATTTTTTTGGTGAGGAAGATTGGCGCTGAGCTAACACCTGTGCCAGTCTTCCTCTATTTTGTATGTGGGTCGTCTCCACAGCATGGCTTGATGAGCGGTGTGTCGGTCCACGCCCGGGATCCCAACCCACGAACCCTGGGCCGCCAAAGTGAAGTACGTGAACTTAACCACTGCGCTGCCGGGCCAGCCCCAAGCTTGACTTAATTTTTGAAGAGATTAGTTATTATTTTTTACACAAAAATGATGCTTCCCTTTGATAAGGTTGAAAAACACAGAAAAATAAAGAAAAAGAAAAAATCCCCCGAAGGCACCCCATGCCCCATAGAACTCTTGCTCGCACGCTGCTGTATTTCCTTCTGCGTGAAGGGGTCCGGGGAGTCTGGAAACATAGGCAGATGGATGCAGCGTCATCAGGAGCATCTTCCATCTTTAAAGGAACAAAAGAATGTCCTCTTTATCCAGACTTGTTAGGTCCCCTATAGATACGTGTTGTAGAAGTGTGTATACTTAGCAAAAAGACGACCATATTTTTATTTTATTTTTATTGACTGTTCTCTGAAGACCTGTCGACATGACAGACGCAGCCGAAGCCCCGCCTCTCCCCCTCCTTGCTCTCCCCTTCCCCAGGGAGCCCCTCTGCCGAGGGAGTGGGGCTTTGGTCCATGCGTGTTCTGTTCTCTTACCACACGTGTGCACACCTTTAGCAGAACATTAATATTTCTGTGTTAGAAATACTTGTAAATTGTAATTATACTTACTGTTGTCGTTTTGTACTCTGCCTTTGACGACGTCTTCAACACTGTTTTCAGGCTTAATCGTGTTGGTGCATAGATGTGGTTCGTGGCTCCTTTTCCCTCTTCTGTTAACTGCTGTGTAGAGTTCCCTTGTCTCAGCAAGCCGCCGTTTCCCGAGGTGTATACAGTTAGGTCGTTTCCGTTTTTCCGCCATTACAAAGAATGCCGTCACGAACACTGGGTTCTCCTTGAGCGCGTGGAGGGCGGCCTCGGAGATGGCGCTCGGTGAGCCCTGCGTCCTAGTATTTACAGCCTCCTGTAATCTCCTCTCCTTGGGTGTGGCCTGGACCTGTTGACTTGATTCTAACAAACGGAAAACAGCAGAAGGATGGGCTATTGCCTCTGACGTTAGGTTGTGAAAAGACTGTGGCTCCTGTCTTGGGTGTGCCCTCTCGCTCTCTCTTGGGTCACTTGCCTTGGAGGAAAGCCAGTGCCGTGTCGTGAGTCAACCCACTGGGGAGGCTGCCAACCACCCCGTGTGAGCTTGGAAGCAGATCTCCACCCCCGGCTTAGCTGAGCTTTCCGGGGAGACCGCAGCCCTGGACAGCAGCCCGCCCTGAGCCTCCTGAGAGATCCTGAGCCAGAGGCACCCAGCTAGGCTGCACCCTCATCCGTGGCCCAGAGAAGCTGGGAGATGGTAATGCTTGTTGTTCTATGCTGTGACATTTTTGAGGCACTTTGTCACACGGCAGTAGATAACCAATACAGGCCACCTCGAGAGTTCCTGTAGCTCTCTGGAATATCTAGCAGTAGAATCGCTGGATCCTGTGGTTTGCTGATGCTCTGTTACTGTTTGTCACTATCTTGATCTCCAAGGTGTTGGTGGCTGTTTATCCCCTCCACAAGGGTAAGCGAGTTCCTTTTTCCCATGTCTCTCCAGCACTTGTATTGTCAGATGTTAGCATTTTAACCCATTTATCTGATGGGTGTAAAGCAGTATTTCGTGGTTGTTTTTTTTGCTGAGGAAGAGTGGCCCTTAGCTAACATCTCTACCACTCTTCCTCTATTTTGTACGTGGGATGCCTTCCACAGCATGGCTGATGAGTGGTGCATAGGTCTGCGGCCAGGATCTGAACCTGTGAACCCCGGGCCACTGAAGTGGAGCGTGCAAACTTAACCAGTATGCCTACGAGCCGGCCTCTCATGGTTTTTTAAATTTGTACTTTCCTGCGTTCTAGTGAGGCTGAATACCTTTTCAATATACTTACTGTCCTTTTTGGATTCTTCTCCTGTAAATTGCATGTTTGCTTCCTTTGCCCAATTTTTGGTCAGAGTCTTTTTCTTAATGATGTACAGATATTTTTATATTCTGGAGACTAATCCTTTGTCAGTAATACTATTTTATACTCTGCTTTTTTAAGGTAACATACTGAGAATGTTTTTCTATGCCAATGTATGCGTTATTTTATTGGTATTCCATTGTGGACATAGAAAGATGGATATAGACAGATATAATTTATTTTGCTGGGCATTGTGGTTCTTTGCAGTTTTGTATTAGGAAGAGCGCAGTGGTGTGTCAGTCAGCTAAGTTATGTTCTGGTAGCAAACATGACCCCCCCCCAAATCTCCATAGTTTGTAAAACACAGATTTCTTCCTCACTCAGGTTACATGGCCATTGACTGTTGGCTGTGGTTGTGGTCTATGCCCTCGGCCCTCGGGGATTCAGGCTGACAGAGCAGCCCCACATGAGACGTTGCTGGTCGCATGGCAGAGACAAAAAGATGGTAAAACAACGCGATGGTTCTTTAGGCTTCTGCTCAGAAGTGGAAATTGGCGTGTACTCCTTGTCAGTTCCGCTCACATTTCATTGGCTAAAGCAAGCCGGATGGCCAGGCCTGATGTCTGTGGGTGGGATGTGTAATCTCCCCATGGGGAGTGACAGTGAGTATTTTGAGCAGTTCAATTTATCACATGCTGTGATAAACATCCTATACCCTGTGCCCCCCCAATTCCCGTGTGCCTCAGGATTGATTCTTAGAAGTAGAATTGTTAGGTTAGGAATATACACATTTCTCAAGCTTTTGCTGTTTATTATGTTAGCTGGATTTTAACTGTTACTGCGTGTCTGCTGTGAAATTATAAGTAATTATTCGTCCTAATGACCATTTTTAAAGGAAAAAAATACTATTACATGGAAATACTCTGTTGCACCGCCGATGACTATAACCATTTGCCTAGCTTGATAGTTTTCAAATTGCTTTCATATTTTATTTACTTCTCACAGCCACCTTGTAAGGTTTAGCGTTGCAAATGTTTCCTTGCTGTTTTGCAGATGAAATGCTTGAGGCTCAGAGAGATTGAGAAATTTGCTCAGGGCTGCACAACTGGTGATGTGGAGAGGCCCTGACTCTTGTCCAGCCCTGGGCTCTTTCTCTGCCATTCCGGCCTTTGGAAGCTGTGACTAAAGTCTTGTGCCCTCCCCCTCTTGTTTCCCCCACCCCCGTCATGCTCCATTTCCAGTCGCCCCGGTGGTTGGTTGTGCGCTCCTCTGAGAGGCCTCTGACCCGGGCCCAGGGCTTAGGCAGGCCCCGTCGGCGTCCCTGCCACGGCTGCCTTGGCTTAATCTATATTAAGGTATCGCTGACCATCTTTGGCCTTGGGGCGGGGATTTACTATCTTTAGGCAAAGTTATGGGAGCATTATAAATCCTGTTAGTGTCAGAACTGCAGAGACGTGGTTCTTTTTGAGGAGGGCAGCTTTTTCTTAGGAGTGGCGCAGTTTAGACCAAGTAGACTGGTTTGAGCGATGTTTAAGTGCTGAAATCTGTGTAAACCTCTCAGCTGGGTCAAATTCAATGACAGCATTCCTTCCTCAGTCCCTGTCGAACTTCAAGTGCCTGGTCGGTCTCTAGAGCAGAGGAGAAACTGAGCTGGGAATAGTACCTTGTGCTCTTTATTTCTCTGAGATTGAGGTGACCTTCTTTCCTCTCTCAGTCAGGTTTTTCGTGTTCTCTGAGCCTGCAGTTTACTCGTCTGTAAATTGTGAACTTCTTCCCTGCCACCTTGACGTGTTCGCTGTGAGGAGCCCGTGCAATTTCACAGAGGTGCAGTGCGAGCCATAAATTCGTGTAGGCTGAATGGACACCCCCGCTGGGAGGGCTGGAATCGAAAAGCTGGATGCTAACAAGTGTTGGTGAAGATGTGGAGAAAGAGAACTCTTGTGCATTGCTGGTGGGAATGAAAAGTGGTGTAGGCGCTTTGGAAAAACAATTGGGAATTCCTCAAACAATTAAACGTAGAATTACCAGATGACCCAGCAATTTCGTTCCCAGGTATTTATTTACCCGAGAGAATAGAAAACACACGTTCACACAAAAACTTGCACACGAATGTTCATAGCAGCATGATTCATAATAGCCAACAAAGTGGAAATGACTCAGATGTCCATCACCTGATGAATGAGTAAGCAAAAGGTGGTCTATCCATGCTGTGGAATATTACTCAGCCATGAAAAGGAATGAAGCACTGGCACACGCTTCAACATGGGTGAACCTTGAAACTATTGTGCTAAGTGAAAGAAGCCAGTCACAAAAGACCACCTATTATATCATTCCATTTATATGAAGTGGCCAGAATAGGCAAATCTAAAGAGGCAGAAAATAGATGAGTGGTTGCCAGGGATGAGGTGAGGAGGGCTGGGGAGTGACTGCTGACGGGTGCGGGGTTTCCTTCAGAATGATGGAAGTGTTCTGAATTAGATGGTCGTGACGGGTGGACGACCGTGTGAGTATACTGGAAACCACTGAACTGGATGCTTTCAAAACAAAGCCAATATCAATGGACGGTATTTTGACAGATTATTGGGAGGCAACATAAGGGAGTGGAGTGTGAACTTTGGGATCAGACAGGCCTGGATGTTAGCTGTGTGATTTTTGTTAATAGAGTGCTTAATCTTTTTGAGCCTCAGACTCCCCGTGTGTAAAGTGGGGTGATTCCCCCTTCGTGGGGTTGGGGTGCAGACTCAGTGGGGTGGTGTTTGTGTCACTTGGCACTGGCAGGTGCTCACAGAGTGGTAACTGTGATTGTTCTGCCACCTTCTCTGTGCCCAGCTCAGTGTGGGCACCCGGTGTGTGAGGATGTGAGGCACAGTCTTGACCTGTGGGGCAGACCCAGGCGCCGAGTCCACTTGGCAAGGCTCCTTGACCCTGCGTGCTTGGTGGGTGCTATTTGAGAGCCCCCCGTGTCTCATAGAGCTTTGAAGCAGGCCCACGCAGTGGCTCAGGCAGGTGGCGTTGTCTCTGTCTGATGGAGGAGACAGCAGTGCGTAGTGATGGTAGCAGACGCTGCCTTTGGAGTGGCCGCGATGGTTAAGCCTCACGTAGGCTCATTTATTTAATAATAGCCAGGAATACGAGCTGATGTCGATTGCACAGTTACTACATGCCAGCCGCTGGTGTCCAAGTGCTTTACTTGTACCATCTTTTTAATTCTCAAAGCAACCCCATGGCATACTGAAACACAGCAATGGCTGAGGCCGTGTTTACCAGGCAACACGGGGGTGGGGGCAGTGGGTGTGGCACAGAAGGAACAAGATGTGTCATGGTGGGCATCTGAAGCTGGGTGATGGTACCCAACATTCATTATACTAGTCTCTGTTTTGTATATATTGGGAATTTTTTATAATAAAAAGTTTAAAAACCAACAACACTATGAGATAGGCACTGTCATTATCCATGTTTTACAGATGGGGAAATCGAGGTACAGAGCATGCAAGTTTACCCGGCAAGCCAGAGAGACAGCTCGGTACACTCATGGACGGTGGGGCTTAGTAACGGGGCTGGCGAGACGGGTCCCCTGGGTGGGGGCGCCCCTCAGGGTTACTTGAGACCAGTTCCTTCTCCTGCCAGAACAGTTGAAGGCCCACGGCTCCTGTGTCAGCAGCCGAGGCTGATAGCCTCCCGGCTTTCCCTGTCCTGAGAGATCCAGGCTTCGCAGGTGCAGGAGGGCCGGAGGTGAAAGAGGGAAGACATTTTCCTTCGGTCCCCAAATGCCGGGGATTCTCGGATAACCTGGGCTTTGTGACGTCGGCGTGAGCTTCTTTCACTTGACTATGTTGATCCGGCAGAATCTGTGGGCGTGTGCCATCACCTCGTTCCTCATACTGTGACCTTTCAAACATTTGGGAATCAGATGCCGGGAGGCGGGTGGGGGGTGTGCGTCTGCACCTTCTCCCCCCCGCCATCCGCTCCCCCAGAACAGCAGGATGACGTAGGGCTCAGTGTGAAATTCGGCCCCGGGACTGCTGTGGCTTTGCAGAAGGGGCTTCACCTCCGGGCCCAGTGTCCTCACTTGAACGGGAAGGATGTTCACACTGCCTTTTCTGGTTCCTGGAGCGCCTCGGCACGGGTCTCCAGACTGCTCTGACGGCTTGAGGCGCAGCTAGTATATTTGGGGGCCTGTTGCTAAAAACTGTGCCACCATCTTGATGAGGATAATGTTTTCCAGGGATTGGCAGAGAAATGGTCTAGTTATCAATGTGCCTTTAATATTGGATAACTCAGAATGTCACTTCCGTAGTGGAGGGGGTGACTTCCAGGGGCCGTCTGTAAGATGGGGCCGTCTATGGAAACGTGCCGTGTGTCCCACAGAGATGCCGGTCCAGAAGGGCCTGAATTTGCTGGGCCATGAAGTCCGTAAGTGGCGGAGCTGGGCTCCAGCCCCAAGCCTTGCCCCCAAAGCTTTGCCGTTCTGCTCACTTCAGACAGCAGGGACGGCTCCTCTGGGACTTGGTCTCTCTGAGGACCGTTGGAGGAGCAGCTCTGCAGCCTGCAGGGCCCTGCAGGTTTTCGAGGCCCTTCCCTAGCCGGCCATCAGGCTCCGATGCTAGAGCCCTTCTCCCCCCTGGCCGGCGTCCCTGGACTCTGTACTTGTCTCTGGGTGAGAAAGCTTGTATACTCATGGCGTTTCACTAAGTTAACCCACACTTCCCTTCTCTGGGCTAGATCACCCCTACCCCAAATATCCGTTTTCAATTCCAGATCCTGGATTGGATATGTAATAAATCCTGAATAAATTACATGTGGCAGCCCACTAAACTAAGCTCTGGATAACGCATCCAGTGGCAGCTTTTCAGTGGCGTTGTGCTTTAAATTGGCTGTCCCAGGCAGTTTTTCTTAAAGCCTGGTTGACTACCTAAGGGTCCAGATTGATAGTGGAAACTGGGGCAGAAACTGACTCCAGGGGTGCTTCTCCAGCAGGCTGGCTGTGACCGCAGGCTGGGGGCTGGGTCTTTGAGCAAAACTCTCTCCTAGAGGCATGGAAGCTGTTAGAAGACTCCAGAAATCTAAGTAGAGCTGTTGGCGTTTATAAAGTTGGGTTGTGATTCCCCCGGCTGCCTAGATTCTGTTGTAAGACCCCTGGGGGGGCGGGGGGAGAGGGCAGGCAGCACAGATCGCCACGGGCCCTGTGCTCCCTGAAGGCTGTGACTGTCTTAACGGCAGTGCCTTCCCGATTACCTGTGGGAAATTCAGATATTTTGAGAAGATGCAGAAGTTTGGAGTTTAAAGGTCTTTCATTTCAAAGTCGCACTGTCTGTTTCATTTAGATAGGGATTTTTTAAGATTTAAGACAGATTTTACAATGCTGGTGGGTAATCATTGACTCGTCATTGACTGAGCCGGGGGGTGGGGGCCATCGCTGCCCCTCTCCAGGGGGCATCTTGCATTCTCTGAGAAGGTGCCCCTGGAATGCCACGCCCTGCTTCCCATGTGCAAGGCCAGGCGGCTCAGGGTCCTGGGATGCCGCAATAGAAAGCTGCAGTTCCTGGCTTCCAGCCTGATGGGGGAGGAGGAACGTAAATAATACAGCCCAGAGGGACCAGTGCCCAGAGGGCTCCAGGAGGGACTAATTAACCCGGTCTGGGGGAGGGGTGGGGAGAGGCCTCCCAGGGAGGGGTGTTTGCGGGGTCTTTTAAGGATGCTGGACTTTTGGCATGGGAAGAAATCCGGGTGAGTGCATTCCAGGCAGACGGAACAGCATGTGCTAAGGCGTCTGGGCCGTAAAAAGCCAGATGTGCTCAAGCTACACTTTAAGCTCCTTTCTGTGGCTCTCATTCTCTCTCTAGTTGGGTTTTGTTTTGTCACTGGGTAAGGAGAGGCATGGTCTGTTCCCGGGCTGAGCCGGCCGCCCTCCTGGGGCTGGCTAGAACGTTCTGGCCCTGCCTTTGAGGATTCTCCCAGTCTGTCTGTCCCGTGGCCTGAATCCAAGGCTATGGCCTGTGAGTGGCCTTTTGCGTCTCTCCCCAGGCTCTTCCGCTGGACCCCTGATGGGAAGGCTGACTGACGCTCAAGCAGGGACATGGGGGGCCAAGCCGTCTGGCCATTTGCTGGCTTTGGACCCCCGGAAGGGAGGAAGAGGACCAATTTCCTTCTCCCTAACCAAGGCTGAGGTTGAGGGTGGCAGAGTTTTAGGACAAAGGAAACATTTGCTCCTTTTCATTCCTCCTTGCACCCCCGCCCTAGTGTGCCCACCCTGCCAGACCTTTCTTCCCCAAGGCACCCACTCCAGCACCCATGGAGGCCTGTCTCATCCCCCTAAGATGCACCACTCATTACGTATCCCGCCTTCCCCTGCCGCTCCGATGAGAAGACCCATCCTTGGAGTAGTGGCTCTCTTCTGGGGCAAGATGAATGCAACCTGGTGGAAATTCACACTAGTGTGTGAAGGACTGATGGCACTGTATCTCCCCCAGGACTCCTGGGTGGGGAGTGGGTATGTGGATGGTGGGCCACCAGGCACAGACTTCCATGGAAGCTATTCCTGCTATTCCTAGGGTCGTCCTTTCTTTTGCTTCTGAATTCGGAGGCTTCTTGAAGTCTGTAGCATTTTCAGGGTAAGGAGTGGCTTTGGGTGAAGCCTCTGGTGGATAGGTTTGCAAGCTGCAAGTGCCTTTGACTGCAGACCCTGGATTAAGCATGGCCAGTGCCAGGTCAGAGTGACCTGACTGGAGCCGAATACAACTAAGTTTGAAGACCAGAAACAAAGCACGTCCTTGCGAAGGGGCTTTTAGATTGGCCACTGATGGCACAGAAAGTCTGTCTCTTGTTCTCTTGTTGGTGGCGGCTAAGGGGTAGGAGGAGAGAGGAGTGACCAGAGAAGAGTGGTCAGCCTGCATCTCTCTGTGTCCAGTCGGGAGTGGACAGATGGCCCTCAGCTGCACTCTCCCTAAGCGAGTGACTGCAGGCGGCCTCCGCCGCCCTGTGCCTCCAGGGAGGCCCGTGTCCCCTGGGCTTGCTGGGAACGTGAGTGCACGGTTCTCTGAAGTGCAGACAGCGCGCAGATGGCTGTTTAGAGCGGCAGCGCCGAGCCCTGACCCGAGCCCTGACCGGTTGCTTTTTAAGTAGGTTGTGGGGCTGTTGAAGGACCAGGGATGAAGGGTCCTTTATTAAAAAGTAAACAAAAACAAGAAAGGCAGAGCAAGCCGCGCAGACCCAGCGCTGCGGGGAACTCATCAGCCCTGCGGCTTTGATCTCAGAGCACGAGGAAGCGTCGTCTTTGATGTTCGCTGTCTCTGGGCCGGCACTGCGACAAGCCGCCTGTGCGGGAGGGCCGCCTGCCCAGCCCGGGATTAATTATGTAACCGAGCCCAGAGCGCGGGCAGCCGCCCTGGAGGGCTCCTGCCCACTGTCCCCAGCTGCCTTAGGATTAGCCTGAGGCCCATTCGGCTGGGAGGCACGAAGGAACGCACATCTGTTAAACAGAGCCATTGAACGTGGTTCTTAACTCTACAGTTACTGTCTTTATGGAACTCCAGAATAGCTTCTTGGATATCACTCTTCAGGCCCCTGAAATGGAGCCCTGTGCACAGACGTTAAGAAAAGCTATTGGCATCTGCAACCGCTATTATACCATCTGGTGGCTCAGAAATATTTTATAATCAAATGAGTAAGACGGGTTTCTGGCACGCAGCACCCACCGCTCCCCCTACCTCCTCCCTGTGCACCCGCTCTCGCTCTGCTGTCTTTAGGAAACACCAGAGGAACTCTTCCCAGGAGTGAAGACACTGTATTCTCCGTTCGGGCCACGTGCTAGCTGGGTGACCTTGGGCAGCTCCGTGGGTTCTCACACCCTTGCTTGGTTCTTTGTAACATAGAGGAGGCACACTGCTCAGGGTGAGTGTGTGCATCAAAGTGAGATGAATATACGCGTGTGGCTACTAGCATGCTACTTAGTACTCATCTCAGAAAGACTTTTAAATATACTTGAACTTTTTCTGAATATAAATGTGATACATGCATGTTCACTGTAGAATATTTAGAAAATATAAAGAAACTGGAAAACAAATTAATCATATGTAATTCCCCCTCTCCCCAAAAGGGGCAACTGCTGAGAACATTTGGCCACGTTTGGGAAGATTTCCTAAGTAGCTTGAGCACACAGATGGTCTGTATACCCAAACCACAGGGAGTAATTATGGACGTAAATGGAAGCGTGAGTCTGTGGGCATGGACCGAGTGTGTGCTCCAGAGGGGGCGTGGATGTGTCTGTGGTGGGAGTGTGTGCACACGTGTGTGCAATGCCTTGGGGTCCTCAGATGTCCCATGGTCAGAGCAGGAGCCCACAGCCCCCCAGGCAGGGCACCAGCACGCACAGTTCCACTGTGCCTTTCTCCGAGAGGAAGTGGGGCTGCTGGTGGTGCAGGAGGACATGGGGACACAGCTGCTGCCTGCCCCTGGTGTTCGTTGTCAGCAGTGCTGCAGACGAGGTGGTCAGGCCCAGCAGAGGCCAGGCCAGGAAGTTCTGGGACAGGGCAGAGGAATCCTCGTCCCGGGATCACCAGGAGGTAGAAGGGGACAGAGCCAACTTGTCATCTACCCCATTACAGCCCACATGCCTCATTCAGGACCGGCCTTTGGAGTCTCAGAGGCCGTGTTTCCTTATCCCCAAATACTGACTTTGTCTGCCCGCCCCCCCCTCCTCACCCCTCTACCCCTCAGGGCTTTTCTCCTCTTTGAATCAGAGACAGTTTTGTCTTCTAGAGACACTTAAACCAAACAAGCCTCCACATAGCCTTGAGGGGGTTTGTGTCTTAAGTTGTGAGCCAGTCAGTGTAAATGATCAGTGAAGAGTGTCCCCATATTGTGATAACTGGGCAACTGATGTTGATGAGGTGCAGTGAGAGTGTTCAGCCTAATTGTCATCAGGCAGAACTAGATGTACTGTGTTTTTAACATGATAGTGTAAGAATGAGAATGTGACAGTGTATCGCTTTCCCTCCCCCTCCCTCCCCCTTCCCTCCCCTCCCTCCCCTTCCCTCCTCCTCCTCCAGCTTCCCTCCCTCTCCCTCCCCTCCCCTCCCCTTCTCCTCCCCCACCCTCCTTCCCTCCCCCTCCCTCCCCTTCCCTCCTCCTCCTCCAGCTTCCTTCCCTCCATCTTCCCTCTCCCTCCCCTCCCCTTCCCTCCCCCTCCCTCCCCTTCCCTCTCCCTCCCCTCCCCTTCACCTCCCCCACCCTCCTTCCCTCCCCCCTCCCCTTCCCTCCCCCTCCCTCCCCCTCCCTCCTTCTCCTCCAGCTTCCTTCCCTCCATCTTCCCTCTCCTTCCCCTCCCCTTCCCTTCTCCTCCCCCACCCTCCTTCCCTCCCCCTCCCTCCCCTTCCCTCCCCCCTCCCCTTCCCTCCCCCTCCCTCCCCCTCCCTCCTTCTCCTCCAGCTTCCTTCCCTCCATCTTCCCTCTCCTTCCCCTCCCCTTCCCTTCTCCTCCCCCACCCTCCTTCCCTCCCCCTCCCTCCCCTTCCCTCCCCACCCACCTTCCCTCCCCTTCCCTCCCCCTCCTCCCCCCACCTTCCCTCTCCCTCCCCCACCCTCCTCCCCTCCCCTTCCCTCCATTTTCCCTCCCCCTCCCCCTCCCTTCCCTTTCCCTCCCCCATCCACTTTTCCTCCCCCTCCCTCCACCCTCCCTCTCCCTCCTATTGGGGTCGGGATCACTGACGTTCGATTTTAAACCTTTGTCCCCCCCCACCACCACCCCACCCAGCCGCCCAGAGTAGTTTCTAAGGGATTTATATTTGCGCAGAGTGGTGCAAACTGTTTCCATCCTCAGAGGAACACAGTGCTCACAGATAAGCCTGCGTGTTGCATTACTGGAACTCACTTTCAGGCGTCTCTAGCACCGGTGCCCCAGGTGCTGGCCGGGGCTGGAAGCTGTTTACATGAGTCCAGTCTGAAGTGCAGGCCAGCCTCCGTGAGAGGGCTTGTGTCTGACCACCTGAGCTCTGGGCGACGAGCAGTGGGCCCTGATCTTTACGACCACGTGCTCATGCTTTCATTGGTTTGGTCTTTGAGCTATGAGCCCACCGCTCTGAGCACCTCCTTGGTGTTAGGGGCCAGGGGCCAGGGGCCAGGCTCAGCCGTGTCAGAACCAGAACCACATGGAGGTGGGGCGTTCAGGGACATTCCCCCTCCCCGGGCAGTGGCTGCCTCGATCACTCGATTTCACGTTAGGTATAAAATGTGCCTCCCAATGCCTGACGATGCCCACTCCCCAAGCTCCAGCCCCTGGCGTGGACCCAGCAGGGCAGAGGTGAGGGATGAAATGGTTTTCAAATGGCCACACCTACTGCCCCTCATTTGGAAGTGCCTCCTGCTAATCGAGGGTTCCAGGATCTGGTTTGGGGGTGTCAGTCCCAAACAACCGCACCCTCCCCTTCCTTCAAGCCAAGCTCAGACTCTCGGGGTCCTTCTGCCCGGCCCTGTTCCCTGACAGGTTTAAACACACCTTGGTTCGCCTCTTTCCGAGGCACTGTGGTCATTTATTCGTGTCGGGGGAGGGCCTGCTTCACACCCCTGGGGACCTCTGTGTGCCTGGCACGGAGCGCAGGCCAGATTGGCTTGCTTTCAGCTCCCCAGTCCTTTCACTTCTGTGTCCTCATTGATTCAGACAGGGTCCCGGCTTAGCAAACTGTATTTCAAACATAAGAAGACGTAATTATGAGAATGGGGGGAGGGGTGCAACAGAAGGACCTAAGACACATGTCGATTCCTCTGCCGCCTCAGAAGCCCTGGTCTGCGAGAGAAGGGCCAGTGTCCTGAGAAGCTGCTCTCAGGTGCATTATTTGTTCTTTCATTAGATGGATGCCTACAATAAACCTAGCACGGCGCTGGGATGTCGAGGCAAGATCGAGGCAAGATCAGCTGTGAGGAATTTAGGTACAGTGAAACAGATCTCTTAACGCACTTATTTTGCATGTGTCAAAGCAGAAACATTGTGTTGCTTTAAAAATACACTGAATTCAAGTCTCCTAAGAAATTCAGTGGCTGCACCAAGGAGCTCGGGAAGGGAACTATCTTAGTTGTGACCAAATTAAGGAATCTATTTCGGCCTTTATTCCTCTCCGTGAAAGTAGCTGCACATTTGAGTCAAGGAGTCCTAATTAGTTAGTTGTTTCATGGCGTTCCTTTTGCGTACTTTCTGCTTATTTACCTTTGCAGCATTGGGGCACTTTATTGGCTCCAAGGACAACGCTGGCCAGGGCAGTGTGACATTTCTGGATTCCTTCCCGTTGTTAGCAGAAAGTAGTGGAATCTGAATCTTAAAAAAGAAGAAATTTTATCACACATTTTCTCTACTATAGAAACAAGACATACTCATTAGAATGTCTTGAGAATACTGAATGGTAAAAAGGAGATAGAAAAAAATGACCTCTTGTCACACCTGCCCAGGTAACCACCACTACATTGTGTGCAGAGAAAGCCCTGTCTAGTACCACTAGCCCTGGCGGTGAGTCACTTAGTTGAACAACGTTATTAAAGAGGGCATCATAAAAATGATACGGGCATACCTTGAACATTTTATTGTGACTCTGGGGGATCAGAATTGGCCACCCCAAAATGTGTCTCTTTGGCATGAGGATTCTTTTGGGCTGGTTACTTTTAAGGACTGCAGACATGGGAGAAGCTCTGAAAAGTAGAATTTTACTCTTTGCAAGAGACATTTACATTTTTAAGGGTAATCTCCATCTGTAAAGATATCTCCCTCTGTACCAGGAAGAGGAGGGGATGACCTTTCTCTAGAAACTCTTATCAATGCTGAAGGCCAGGACGTAAATCTGCATAATAACCTTCCTCTTGTTTACTGTGCTTTTCTGGTAATCTCCCATAACTGACTCCCCCCACCCCCAACATCCTCCTGTGTCTTTAGCTGAGGAGGGTATTTAAGATGAGAGCTCCACTATTTTGGTGAGTTACTCAGTTTTCCTGAGTCTCTGCCATGTATACATGTTATAAAGCTTTGTTTGATTTTCTCTTGTTATTCTGTCTCTGTGAATTTAATTCATAGCCCAGCCAGAAGGACCCAGTGGGTAGAGGATATGTCTTCCTCCTCTATAGTTTGGCAACTTGGATGGGATAAAACTTCACTGGCTGGACACTGCTTGCTCCTGGACTGCTGCAGGTGAGAGATCCTGGACCCCTGATAAGAGCCAACGGGAGGTAAGAGTTCTTACCACGTCAGTCTCCCGGATCTCTGCCTACAGGGTCCAGTGGAAGCGAGAGCGGTGAGTTTTCTTTGCTTTTCTAAATTTAGATTAGCAGGGAAAAATACTGGTGAGGCTAGCTTTGTGGACTCAGCGACTCTAGGATTTGGTTGAGTACTCATTGGTTATAGATCCTTTTCCTCCCAGAGATAGTATTTTTCCCTGTCTCTGTCTTTTTTGTCGTTTGTCATAAGACACAGGCATCTCTATAAGCCTGTTGTCTGGGAGTATGTGCATAGGTGGAAGCTGTTGCTAAGGGCATCTTGAAAGCCAAAAAGCCCACATATTTGGTGGGCGTGGGTCCAGCAGTTAAGAGCCATTATGGCGCTCGCCACCTCAAGAAGTCTCCCGTGGAAGGATGAGTTGGTCACGGAACGGGGTAGATGACACAGATCTCCCCCCTGCCAACATCAAGAAAATGTCCCTGCCACAGCGGGGTACTCTGTGAAGCACATGTGACCCCCAACCCCCTGGCACCTCCCTCCTAGGTATTGTTCTGGCTCCAAGAGACCCAAGGCTTAGCTAAAGCTGTTAATGTGTGTGTTAGATGAGGTTTTTCTTTTGTCTTGTTCTATGTCTTGAGAGCTTGGCTTTGTGACCTTTCTGGTCTCTGTCATCCAGAGGATGCTTGTACCAGCACGCATTTCGGCAGCCAGTTGGGTAGACTGGGGCTCTGGGACACACTCTCTTTGTCTGCCTCTCTCAACTCTCAGCGGAGTTTGTCATAAGGGGTCCCAATTGCTTTCATAAGGGGCCTTTGTTGTCTCAACCTTTGTTGCTTGCTGTGCAATGAAGGCTTTTACTTTCTTAGACTATTTTTGGGAGTGAGCTTTCTGGATCTCTTTTGGGGATACCTCTTGCGTCCATGGTTAAGCTTATTGGTATGAGTCACTGTCAAGATCCTACTCCTCAATGTGGCCAGATGATGGATCATTTAAATTGGAAAAGCTTCTGAATTGGGGAAAAAAATTTGTGAGAGCTCTTGTCATAATTTTTATTGGTACCTATGAAAAGGCCAAATTAAAAAGGAAACAGAAAAAAAATAATGACTAGGCTTAAGACCCTGACTCAGGCTGCAATTGAATTGAGAAAATCTAAAAGTATAAGTGTTGATAAGATTATAAAGGCTGGAATGTTTGAGCTGATTTTATATAGAGAGGTTATATCAACTTTGCCTGACTGTGTTTTAAAATGTCTGGCTGGGAATACTTCCCCTATCCAATATTATAAGACCAGGGCCTATTGATAAAGTTCTAATGAAAGCTGTGATGGAATTTAGATGAAATTTTGTAAAAAAGTGGTATATTTACAGACTGTAGGTGAAGTGACTGCATCTCTGTTTGCCTGATTGTTATAGATTGTATTGCGAGGACAAACAGTGTCTCACTGGGGAATGTTTCTCCTGCCTGACTGTAGGACTTTTAACGGTGTGACATGTGGTCCTGGACGTTTTAGAACATACAAATCTTTGATTCATCTCCTAAGTTAAAAATTTCCCTGATGTAAAGAAGCAATTGCAAGGGAGTAGCTGGAGGGGTGGCTCAGCCTCATTTTGTCCTTCAGGCTGTAATCCAGTTCTTTGGGGAACTGGAAGCAACCATCTTTGTCCTGCAAATCTCTGCAAGGTGGAGGTAGGGTTCTAGAAGGCAGTTCAAAGTTCACGTGCCTTTTGCCAATCCCAGAACCTCTCCTGTTCCTCCCCAAATGCTCCTAGATATTGAGACATTAGAAACAGATAAGGTGAATATACCCCAGGAACTCCATCTTGAAGAACACTTGACTGCTTTCTCTGTGTCTTTATGATGGAGATTTTCTGTTCTCATCTTCTCTAGGACCCAAGAGCCATTCTTTGAAATGCAAATGTTTCTCAGAAACTAGGGAGTTTTGTATTGTACCTGATTCATAACAAAAATGTAACATGTCTGTGTGTGTCTACCCATGTGTTTGTGTGTCTCTGTGTATGTTGTATATGTGCATTATTTTACCTCCAGATGGTGTGGCCAAAATTAAGAGCTCTATTTAATTGGCTTAAAGTAAGTGCTTACATTATTTCTAAATGTAACAGAAACTAATCCAAATGGCATTCGAGTTAGCACGATAAAATTAATCTTTCATAACTGAAAGCTTATTTAAGTTTTTTGGTTTGATTAAGATGGGCATATCCTCAGAGTTATCAGCATTGGATATGATGCAGACATGCAGCCTATATTCTACATTTATTGGTCAAATAAGCTGATATTATCTCTATTACAAAACTAGTTAGGCAAAATAATAACTTAAAATGATGGCTAATTTTGCCAAATGTCTCATAAAGTTTCATAGGCAATCTAAATAATTATTGGGAACGCGCAAACTAAATAGATGTGAAGAGATAAAAGTGTTGGGTGAACTATTTAAAATAATCATGTGTTATGGCATGTATATTTAACATAATTTCCAAAATCTCATAACTGGAAACTTTGAAGTTTTGCTAGGTTAAATTAAATGATAAAAATTCGTTAAGTAGGGCCTGCCCCCTGGCCGAGTGGTTAAGTTCTCACGCTCTGCTTCAGTGGCCCAGGGTTTCGCTGGTTCAGATCCTGGGTGTGGACATGACACTGCTCGTCAGGCCACGTTGAGGCAGTGTCCCACATGCCACAACTAGAAGGACCCACAACTAAAAATACACAACTATGTACTGGGGGGCTTTGGGAGAAAAAGGAAAAATAAAATCTTAAAAAAAAATTTCATTAAGTATTTAGATCAATTTCAAGTAAGATAAGATAGTAGACATTAATTACTGAATATTGGTTTTCCTACTTTTGGATTCTTATCACACAGAAAATAAAAGGTTTATTTGGGTCTATTGGTTAAACACATTGTGTGTTTTATTAAAAGATTGTACTATTGGGGCTGGCCCGGTGGCGCAGCGGTTGAGTTCGTACGTTCTGCTTCTCGGCAGCCCGGGGTTCGCCGGTTTGGATCCTGGGTGTGGACATGGCACTGCTTGGCAAAAGCCATGCTGTGGCATGTGTCCCACATATAATGTAGAGGAAGATGGGCATGGATGTTAGCTCAAGGCCAGTCTTCCTCAGCAAAAAGAGGAGGATTGGCAGTAGTTAGCTCAGGGCTAATCTTCCTCAAAAAAAAAAAAAAAGATTCTACTATAAAGTAACATGTTTCTAAAAACTATAAAAAATATTTATCAACTTGCCAAGCCACAGACTGCGAATGTAAAAGACAGTTTATAAATGCTTACTTCTGAGTTTTAACTTAGAAATTAATATTTCTAAGGGTTGAAAATTCTCATATGTGATTAAAGCTACTAAAAGTTAAGAAAAAATATATTTGTGTTCAAGAAAAGTGAGACATGTTTTCAGTAAAGAAGGTATAAAGAATGGAAATATTTTTGTTTGGTTGGTTAAGAAAATTTGTCCTGAAGTACTAGGAGAAAAAAAAAAAGGCATGAGACAAATTCTGAATGTAAAAAAGAAAGTTATAGAAGGTATGTGAAAGAGAAATTCTGAAAAGAGTTTTGTACATGGTCAAATTGGCTAAACTTAAAATAAATTTAATTAAGTGAATAAGTTTTAATATCAAAAGTACTCAGGTACAAAATTAGAATTTGTTTTTTTTTCCTCTCAAAAGGATAGTTTTCCTGAACTTTTAGTCTGCTTTTGGTAAAGAGATTATGAAAGGTTTTTTCTTTGAGTAGTCTTCTGGAAGGATAAGGATTCTGTGTTTCATCAAAATAAATTTCCTATATTGTTTTAATCAGGTGTTTAATCACAGGTGCTAAGGTTTTTCTTACAGCTGTTTAATTCTCTGCATTTGCTGAAGAATCTTTGTCACCATGGTTAAAGGGATAACTAAGCATTGTTTCACAGGGACCTATGATATTGTGTGAGTAAATGTTATTGATATAAATGTTTTAAAAATTATATAACGTTCCGGGAAAATTCTAATCTGTCCTGGTTGTCAGTCATAATTCTAGTTATTATCTTAAAGTGTTGTATTTCACAGAAATAGCCAAATTTCTTTGTCATTTTTAAGTCTTGTCACTTACAGACAGTTTTGTTTTGCTGTAGTTTTACAAATATTTTTAACTTTAGAGATTTATGGAAAGGACTCTGACACTTATTCTAAAATACAGTTTTCTGACAAACGTTCAGATTATAAAACTGAACTGGGTAGGAAATTATGGAACTCTAACGGAGAAACTGATGACCCCATAAAACTGCTAAATGAAAGAGTAAGATCAGGAATTGATTACACAGGACTGAATGAACTGATGTGGATGATTTTTAAGTTTTATAACTTTTTGTTTAAAATATTGCTGATTTTTAAAAATGTTTTTTCCAGACTTAGGGAGAACTTTTTCTCTTAAGCTAACTATGACATGACAATTTGGTACATTATACTTTTGGAAACAGAATTGAGACATTTATCTTTTTCTCTCTACCTGATGGCTCCAGAATTTGGAAACTCTTAGTAAGTGAATATTATTTCATGACGATATGGTTATTTGCTCAAGTTCAATAGAAATCTGTTCTTAAAACAGAGCACAATTGGAAACATTGGTTATCTTACCAAAGCTTTGACTGGAATGTCATATTTGAGAGGAACAGTCATAGACTCAGATAGGACCAGAAAGCTTTTGAGAAACAAAGATTGAACTTATGGAATAAAGCCACTTGGAGATATTGGCCTGGTACCTTGTTTCCTAGCAACCTTATGGGTAAGTAAGGAAGGTCACCTATCTGGCAGGTGCCTGGAACCTCAAAATATTTTGGGACCTGGAGAGGAGAGAAATTCACCCAGATCTGAAGGTATTACAGGTTTTTCTGTTAAGTCCTTGGCTTTCCTGGCCTCAAGAGGCCTCTGAGGTTCAATCTGAGATTCCTTATAAAAAGTCCCAGCAAAGCAGATTTAAAAGAGCCTATGTGATCTTGTTGCACTTAGGTAAATAATTGGGCCAAATCTATCGAAACTAGACTTATTTTGCAAACCAGTTAGTCTTAATTTGGCTATCTTTGGTAAAATTGAGAGTGATTTTAGAGAGAAAAATTATGTTTCAGTAAAAACCATAATACACATTGTGGATCTAATGATCCTAGATCTGTTAATTGTCTTTGAGGTTTTTGTTTTCTATTTGTAAACTGGACTAGATCCTGAATTCTTCTAGTCTCCTGAAATATCTGGCTACAAATCCTCAAACTAATGTTTTCAGTTTTTCCCATAATTTCATTTGGAATTATTGAGAACTGAACCTGCCCTTTTTCCTGAAGGCTTACGAACTGATGCTGGACAACTTGATATAAACTTGAGAGATTCATGTCTATTGCTGTATAACTCACTCAGAAAGATACCTGAACACCTGATGACATCATCAGAGACATTTCAAACTGCAAAAGATGCTTTGACACTGACATCTAGAAATCTTCTCAGTTGGCTGTCTCCTGGGCTCAGAAACTAGTTTATAATTTGCTCCAATCATTAACCTTGTTTTTATTTTTATTTCCATAGAAATACTTCTTATTAAATAACTGATTGCTTACTTCCACAATATAGGCTTAACTTTGGGAACCCACCTGCATCACCACCTTCTAAAATAAATTTAACAGGACTGATTGTTATCAAGACTAAGAAATGTGTTCAGTGAGATGAAACAATCTACCATTCAGCTTCTGGGTTGTGAAACTTCTCAAAGTTTCAAAGGCGGTCTGTGGGACATCAGAATTGGTCACCCCAAATTGTGTCTGCTTGGCATGAGGATTCTTTTGGGCTGGTTACTTTTAAGGACTGCAGACATGGGAGAAGCTCTGAAAGTAGAATTTTACTCTTTGCAAGAGACATTTACCTTTTTAAGGGAAATCTCCATCTGTAAAGATATCACCCTCTGTACCAGGAAGAAGGAGGGGATGACCTTTCTCTAGAAACTCTCATCAGTGTGGAAGGCAAGGACTTAAATCCGCATAATAACCTTACACTTGTTTACTGTGCTTTTCTGGTAATCTCCCATAACTGACTCCCCCCACCCCCAACATCCTCGTGTGTCTTTAGGTGAAGATGGTGTGTAAGATGAGAACCTCTGCCATTTTGGCGAGTTACTCAGTTTTCCTGAGTCTCTGCCATGTATACATGTTATAAAGCTTTGTTTGATTTTCTCTTGTTATTCTGTCTCTGTGAATTTAATTCATAGCCCAGCCAGAAGGACCCAGTGGGTAGAGGATATGTCTTCCTCCCCTACAGGACAAAACATTTCACTGTAACATAAAAAATGCATTCATTCCCCCATCTCCTGGTTTGAGGCCAAGGCCTTTCTTGGGTTACGGGTCCACTGGATGATGTCCACATTATCTTTTTTGTATTGTCCTTTAACGCATTTTCTTTGATTCTCGTTTTCCGTTTTTATCAAGTAAAATAGGAACTGAGTGCCCAATGCTTGCAGATTTTCATACGCCCTTAATATTAGGCAGTTATTTTGTCCATGCCTAATTTAACAGCAATCTTCCCTAAATATTCAACTCTTGTTTCATAAAAACAGTTCCTTTTTAATTCCTATTCTAATGGTTTACATAAAATTTAATTAACCATTACATAAGGACAAACTGGAATAAGTAGGTTTGAGGACAAACACAACTTAGCCTTGATGAGCTCGGAGAGCAGCCTGCCCCTGTGGGTCTGGCAGGCCCTGTGCCTCACAGAGGGGGCTGAGCATGGCCCACAGTCCAGGGGCAATTCAGGGGACGCGGTTAAGGAAGCTCTGTTTCTTTCGGATCTATTTTTTTTCCTCCCCAGAGCCCCAGTACATAGTTGTATATCCTAGTTGTAAGTCCTTCTAGTTCTTCTGTTTTGGACGCTGCCACAGCATGGCCTGATGAGCGGTGGTAGGTCTGTGCCTGGGATCCGAACCTGTGAACCCCGGGCCGCCGAAATGGAGAGCGTGAAATTAACCACTATACCACCAGGCTGGCCCCTGGTCTTTTTTCTGTCTATGCTTATTTTCAATAGCGAGGATTATGTGTGATTTCTCTCTTAACTACATGGAGAAGTCTCATAATATTATCAATCCCAAGCTGAAGATTTTTAACTTGAACGTGCAACAGCTGACATTGTGCTTAGTGGTCAAAGACTGAAAGCCTTCTCTGAGATCATGAACAAGACAGGATGTCCAGCATTCCACTTCTGTTCAGCATCAGATCAGAAGTTCTAGCCACAGCAGTTAGGCAAGAAAAAGAAATAAAAAGCATCTAGGTTGTCAAGTAAGAAGTAAAACTATTTGCAGATGAGATGATTTTGAATATTGAAAATGCTAAGGAATTCACTAAAAAAGACTATCAGAACTTGAAAATGAGTTCAGTAAGGTGGGATAAAAGACCAGTATAGAAAAATGAATTGCATTTCTGTACACTCGTAATGAGCAATCGGAAAGTTAAATTAAGAAAATAATTCTGTTTACAATAGCATCGAAAAGAACAGAATGCTTAGAAATAAATTTAACAAAAGAAATGTAAGACATGCTCTGAAAACAACAAAATGTTTTGAAAGAAATTAAAGACCTAAGTAAACGGAAAGACATCCCATGTTTGTGGATCGGAAAGCTAAATGTTGTTCAAATGGCATTGCTCCCAAATTAATCTACAGATTCAGTGCAACCCTTATGAAAATTCCAGCTGGATTCTTTGCAGAAATTGACAAGGCGATTCTAAAATTTATATGGAAACTCAAGGGACCCAGAATAGCCAAAACAGCCTTGAAAAAGGAGAACTAAGGAGAGCTCACACTTCCTGATTTCAAAACTCATTACAAAGCAACGGTGATCAAGATAAGGTGGTACTGGCACAAGGATAGGCATATAGACCAATGGAATAGAATTGCAAGTCCCGAAATAAATCCTCAGATTTACAGTCAATTGATTTTTCAAAGGTAGCAAATAATTCAATAGGGAAGGAATTGTCTTTTCCACAGATGGTGCTGAAATAACTGGATAGCCGCATGTGAAAGAATGAAGTTGGATCTCTACCTCACACCATTCATAAATATTAACTCAATATGCATCAAAGACCTAACTATAAGAGCTAAAAAATAACACTCTTAGAAGAAAAAATAGGTAGACATCTTCTTGACCTTGAATTACACAATTTTTTCTTAAATATAATACCAAAAGCATGAGACCAAAGGAAAAAAATGGATTAATTGGACTTCATCAAAATTAAAAAAGAACTTTGGTGCTTCAAAAGACACCATCAAGAAAGTGAAAAGAGAACCCACAAAATGGAACAAAATATTTGCAAATCATATGTATTCTAGACCTGTATCTAGAGTATATAAAGAACTCTTACAACTTAATATACAAGACAAACATTAAAAAGGGGGCAAAGGCCTTGAATAGATATTTCTCCAAAGAAGATATACAAGGGGCCAATAAGCATGTGAAAAGATGCTCAGCATCGTTAGTCATCAGGGAATCAAAACCACAACGACATAGCACTTCGCACCTACTGAGATTTCTAGAATCAAAAGGTCAGATCAGTACGAGTGTTGGCAAGGATTCGGAGAAATTGGAACCCCCGTACGCTGCTGGTAGGGATGAAAATGGGGCAGCTGCTGTGGAAAACAGGCTGATGGTTCCTCACAAGATTGAACAGAGAGATTATATGACACGGCAGATCCACTCCCAGGTATGTGCCCCAAAGAAGGGAAAACTTAGATACACACGGAAACTTGTTCATAAGAGTGGATACAATCTGCTTCTCCATCAAGTGATGCACAAAATGTGGTCTTTGCATACAATGCAGAGTATTTGGCACTAAAAAGGAATGAAGGACTACGCATCCTACAGCTCGGATGAAGCTGGAAAACAATGCTGAGTGAGGGACGTGAGTCAGGAAAGACCGCCTGTTGTGTGATTTCATTTGTGTGAAATGTCCAGAATGGCTCCTCTATAGAGGCAGAAAGTGGATCCCTGGTTGCCCAGGGCTGGGGGTGTGGGATGGGGAGGGGTAGTGGGGAGTGACTGCTAATAGGTACGCGGTTTCTTTTGGGGGAGATGAAATGTTCTAAAATTGATTGTGCTGGTGACACAACTCTGTGCAACTATTGAGTTATACCCTTTAGATTTCTGAGTTGTGTGGTATATGAATTATAACTCAATCAAACTTATTTTAAAAACGAAACACCTGGAGTGCTGCTGCCTGACCACACCCCCTCCCGGACCCCCTCCCGCCCCCCCCCCCTCAGATTTCCAGTCGAGGGTGGTCCTTTTGTGTCCGTTCCTCTTGAAGTGTTTGGGACCCTCCTTTGTTCCCTCCTTAACCCCTTTAAGCATCTTCTTAGGATGTAAGATATACTTTGACCCCCACCCACATATTGCTGGAACTTTTCCATTCCAGTCTTGAATCTCTTTCTCTTTCTCTTTTTTGATGGGCTGATTTCCCAGTAGGTTTGTGTCTGGATCTAAATTAATTATCATGGAAGCAGCTGACTTCATCCCCTGTCATCTGGTCCCATGGGCACAGGTCATGCATGCTGGGGCAAGACCCAGGCCTGTGCCTGCCTCTGTGGCCCTCTGGAGACGTCTGGGATCCGATCTCCATGTGGAGGGGTCGGGAGAGCCGGAAACATCCGGCTCAGGCCTCCGTGGAGAGGTGAGGAGGGAGCTCGGGGCCTGGCGCTCCCAGCAGGAGGCACGTTAGAGTCTCTCAGTCCTGCCCAGGGCTTCTGCCCAGATGTGGAACGTTCCAGCCCTCTGCACTTTGTTGCACAATGAAAAGAATCTTCTCCTCTTTCTGATCAACTAGTAAGCTGTTTAAAGGCAGGTACCATTCTTGACATTAAAAAAATTCTGAGCAGGTTAGATATTCAATACTTTTCTGTTTGAACTGGTCACTGAAAACTGAGACTCTTAATGAAAGTGATGCTTTGTTGGTTTTGCAGAGGAAGGGTGGCTGGATTTGGTTGACCGGGTTAAGACGAGGGCAGAGGTAATCCCCACTGCCTTGCCGTTAATTTGCTGGGGACCTTGGGAGGACCGCTTTGCCTTTCTGTACCTCGATTTCCTCCTCTGTCAAATAGGGACTGTTTCTGCCCTGCTCACCTCAGAGGTTTGTTTGAGAACCAACACAGGCCTGTGCACATGTGTTGGGTGCGGGACCGTGGGGGCAGGGTGGCATGCCCCGCCGAGGCAGGTCCCCTGTAAACCCCATCTCCGCCACGGCCCCCCTGAGGTCGCATCCTCCTCACCTTCACCCCCAGGGCTGGCCGAGGGCCTGGGTGCATCCACAGGGGCCTCAGTGGGATCTTGGGTCTTGGAGGGGTGAGGCTGGGGGTGAAGAGAAGCCTGAAGGAAAGTCAGTTTTTAGGACCCAAGGAGGAAGCAGTGGTTCCCAGACTTTAGGATTCTGTGAACTGGTTATTATTGTTATTCTTTTGTAATAGAAGGGACATTTTAATCGCAACAATTGCTAGGAAAAGTGCAGTCTCAGAAGAAAAGAAATTTCTTTAATTCTAGAGAAACCCCTGACGTTGTCTTTGTTCCTCTCTTTGCTGTGTGCAGTCCTGGCACTGGTGTGCGGTGACCCTGGTGAGGACGCGCTGGTTCAGGCCCCGTGGCTCGTGGTGGTTTAGAGGGGGCAGCATTGAGATGGTCAGCTTTCCAAGTAGATCCAGATTCTGGGTAGGCTTCTTTTTTTCCCCCTTTGTAGAAAATTTCAAACATACATAAATGCAGCAAGAATAGTAAAATGAATGAATGATGGAAGCTTAAAGAAACTAGGGGGTGCCTAGGGTGGTTTAAATTGGGCCTGAAGGTAAAGCCATGGATTCCTCACCTGGTTGATGGAACACTAGCAATTCCCTGCAGTTTCACTCGATGAGACCATCACTCTCGAACTAGGGGCCCCTGGGCCAAATCTGGCTCCCTGCTTGTTTTTGCAAATAAAGTTTTATTGGAATACGTGCATTCATTCGTGATTTATGCCATTGTCTTTGGCTGCTCTGGCTTGGCAGGTAGAGTTGAGGCATTGGGACAGAGACCCTCTCGTCTGCAAAGCCCAAAATATTTAGTCCCTGGCTCTTTTAGAAGTTTGCTGACCCCTGGCCTAGAATGTGGAATGCTGGATCCCAGGTGGAAAGGGACTTTATGAGAGGGTTTTTACTCTAAGTGCCTATCAAATGCTTGTATCCTTTTTACTATAGTTTTGTGAAATAGTCCCTCATCTTCTCTGGGCTGACATCCCTCTAGTGACAGGGTGCTCACTCCCCAAGTGGCAGTGCGGTCCAACATCGTGCAATTCTATTGCTTATTCGTTTCTCAGCTTGCTCTCGCTGCCACTCCCACTCCCAGGTCTTCGTTTTCCGCCCCCGCAGGCCCAGCGGAAGTGTGCTCTCTCCTCCCCATGCACAGCCCTTCAGCCGTGTGTTCACCCCGTGCTCTTTCTTTATCCCACGAGGGATTTCTCACTGCTTCCTGCCCATCGGGCAGCTCCAGGGCCTCTTGGGAGCCTCCCAGAGCCTTGGTTCCCCCTCACTGAGCGGCCACTTTGTTCCACTGCTGCTTGGACAGAACCTTCTCTCTCTTCTCAGAAATTCTGGGCTGACACTGAGGCCACCCTCACCAAGCCAAGGCCAGGGTCAGGGTCAGCCACCTTCCTAGGCCACTTGCCAAGGGGTCCTGGAGGCATTGTCGTCGTCCTCGTGTGGAGCCACCCGAGGCTCCCAGGGCTCAGTGCACAGCCGGAGGCCAAGGCGTCTGGACTCAAAGTCAGGTCTCTTGGCTCCGAATGTCACATTCTTTCCCTCGTCCCACACTGCCAGGGTGGGGGCAGGCCTCCTAACTCCTCCCAGCTCCTTTTTGCTTCTTTCTGGGTTCTTGCATATGCTCCAGGGCTGGCGAATGTGGATGGAGCCTTACTGTGCAGGTGCCCCAGATTTTCCCAGAGCGTCTGATCCCAAACATGTGGCCCCGTGGGTGGGCCGAGTGTGAGAACTTGCGATGCAGACTACGGTCCCCTCCTCAGAGGTCCTTCAGTGGACAAGCCCAGTGAGCCGCCTCCATGCAGCGGGTGCTACGTTAGGTGCTGGGGAGACGACGATGAGGAAGACAGTGTCCTTGTGCCCCAGGAGCTCACAGACTAGCGGAAGCTCGGGAGGCAAAGCGGGCCGTGCACCCAGTGTTCTGAAGGCCCGAAGGAGCAGTGAGTGGGGCCTTCCTGGCAGTGGTGGCAAAGAGAGGACATTTGAATCAGGCTCTGAAGGCTGCGTAAGAGTTTACCAGGACAGCCACACAGCTAACTGATTGCTAAAAAGTAAGTGAGGGGCAGTCATGGGTGTTCAGTCACGACAGCTTTCCCAGAGACTGTCTGCAACTTGGGTAGTTCATGCGAGGAGACCCTAGGAATGGCTGGGAAATCAGTGGCTCCTCTCTTGTAACTTCCTTTGTTACCCGCTTACCGCCCAGGGCTCAGGGAGACTGAGAAGCTGGTTGTGCAGAGGCGTCGGAAGATGAAGCCCCATGTAGACCGGCACACTCTTTCCTAAATAGCTAAGAGGGGCCTTATGAAGGTTTCTTTTGCTTCCGTGTGGGCCCACGTGGGCTCTCAGAGATCAGTGCCTGCTCTGTCCTCTTTGGAGGCGGGAGTCCCCGGCTGAGACGCTGGGCTGTCCTGGAGAGTGTGTTCTCGTGCCCAGGGACGGTAGTCATGAAACAGTTAATTTACCTCGGGACTTTCACAGAGTGGGCTGGTATTGATTTGTGGGCCTCTCAGCCACACATGCATGTTCATAACTGGCAAGAGAACCGGCCTGAGACGGTCCACACGAAGCCGGCTCCGTGGTCACAGTTGGGGTGCTGTCCTTTCCAGATATGGGGGGGGGCGAGATGATGGCAGTGGGAGGGGGGAGATACAGAGAGAGACGAGCAGAGAGAGAAGGAAGGTGGGGAGAGACGGAGAGAGAGAGACCCAGAGAGACAGACACAGAGAGAGAGATCTGCAGAGAGAAGGGGGAGGGACACAGAGAGAAAGAAGTGGGGGAGAGATGGAGAGAGAGGGAGACACGTGCACACACGGACACAGAAAGAGAGACAGACAGATGTACAGTGGGAGAGAGACGTTTGGAGAGAGAAGAGGGGAAAGAGGGAGGCAGAAAAGAAGAGGAGCGGTGACAGACTCGGGGAGAGACAGAGACACACATAGAGAGGGAGACAGACAGGGAAGGAGAGGCACGGGGCGAAGACACAGACACAGACAGACAGATGCACAGAGAGAGGGAGGGAGAGAGGTGCCGGCAGAGAAGGGAACGGATGGAGAGAGAGGCCAGGGCCGCTGACCCACTCTCACTCCAGCCTTCTTCTCTCCCCTTCTTCTCTCCTTGGGAAGTACGAGTTTTGGCATCGGTGCTGGGCTGGGATCCTGAGGGCCCCGGACCATTTGCTTAGCCTGGTGTCCCTGCCCTGTATCTGTGAAGCGGACAGCGCCCTCCTGGGGAGGTAGTGGCCCTCCCTCTCTCTGAGGAGGGGCCACGGCGTGGAGGCCCCCTCCGCCCGCCCCTCTGCTTGGAGGCAGAAGTCCACGTGGGATCCACGGGCCAGCCGGGGGGCCGGGCCTGAGAAATGCCTGGGCCTGTGACGCCCACGGCGGTTCTCGGCTCTGACGCTCCAGGGCCTGTGGGACCCAGGAGTCTGCTCTCGACTGTGCCAGAGTTTGTTACATCCTGTGCGGTGGAGAGTTCCCTCCCTCGTTACTAAGTGTTTATTCTGCTCCCAACCCGCGATGGGTGCTGTGGAGGAAAACGCACGTTCTGCTCCCACGGCATCCACATGGCCGTCCATGTGCCAACCAGCTGCTGAGAGGTTCAAGTCCTGGGAGTGGCTCCCACTGCTAATGTGCTCGCTCCGAGCAGGCCCTTCATTTACTGTCCTTGTTTGTTTGTTTATTCCTTCACTCTGATTCCAGCAACAGCCCTGTGAGACAGGCATTATTATTGTCTCTGTTCTATACGTAAATTGACTTCCAGCAAGGTTAGGTAACTTGCCTAAGGACACACAGCTTGTAAATCCATGGTGGGAGATCCGGTCTAGCCTGAGGGGCCTGGGGGTGGCTTTGAACTAGGCCTCGAAGGATAGGCTGAGGACAAGCCTGAGTAGGACAGGTGTGCCCCGGGACAGTGGGGGGCGGAGGGAGGGCTGCTCTGTGCCCGGCACCCAGGTGGGGGTGTCATACATGCTGTGCCCTTCATCCTGCAGCCACTCAGAAAGGCTGAGTAACTGGTCCAAGGTGCAGAGGTAGGAGGGGGCCCCAGGTCTGTCGGGCTCCAGAGCAAGCCCGTACCCCAGATCCCACACCAACTGGGGCTTGGCCGGCAGGAAAGCGCACCCAGCGTTGGTGGCACAAGCGAGGGATGGATGGATGTACTGAGAAACCCTCCCCTTGGTTCTCTGGTGCCTCCGTGGGACCCTGGGCCTTCCCGCAGGGCTCAGCCCACCTGCTCCCTCCAGGCCGTGCACCTTCACTGGCTGCCCACATGCCACATGACGAAAGCCATACCCCCTGGCCTCGCCCAGGGTCGTAGACTGTATTAGATTTTGTTTCTTCTCGTATGTGCATTTTCCTCATTATTTTGCAGCGCTTATCTTCTTCATCTATAGTGTGAGCCAGGTGACATGAGGCCCGCGCTGTGGCTTCTGTGGTGCTGATGTGGCCAGAAGGCTGAGACCCCAGGTGGATGCGGGAGGGTGTGGGAGGGAGCGGACTTTTGTGGGGCCCAGCGCCGGCAGAATTATGCCCTGATTGGTTTCACAGCATCGCCTGTGATGCGTTTCCTCCAGGGAGTGTGTTAGATCACCGTAAATTGAGATCCAGCGTAGAAGCAGGATGTTCTTTTAAACATCACCACCTTCCCTCCCCACGAGGTGTTTGCAGAACAATGTTATTTATTCCTGTTCTTTTCCCTGCCCGCAGTTTAGAGAAGAAAATCAAGAAATCATATTTTTCTCCCCCACACAGTCCCATCCCCAACAGTAATAACAGCAAAACTGTCTTCCTGTTAGGAAATAGCAGCAACTTCTTTAGGAGAAAAAGTGTGTTGTTGTACTTGCCAGGAAAGAGAAAGCATAAGGAGCAGCTGGCGGCTGGAAGTGGCCGCGTCGTCCGGGTCTGCGTCCCCCAGGGCTTCTGCCCCTGTGGGAGTGTAGCTGTGACCTGTGGCTGTGGCTCCTGCCCATCGTCTCCCCAACCTGCTTCCTTTCATGTGTCAAACACAGGATGCTGTCAGGGGCTTGCCGTCCAGCCTCGATGAAAGGAGCCTTTCTCCCAGGCCACAAGGGCTTGCTGGGAGAAAGAAGAGTATTTGGCTCCGGTTTCTGGTTAAATGCCCCTGATTGTAACGACCCTGCTCCCACTTCGTAAATGGCGGACAGAGGTCAGGTTGTAAGGAGGGCGGGGTCAAGCCCTATTTTTTTAATAGAAAGTATGAGGAGAGAAGCAGGAAGAAATCAGCAGTGTAACCATCTGAAGAGCCTTCTCCCACTGTCTTCAGAGTTCCAGGTGACAGTGATGTTAGCCAGGCGGTGGGCAGAGGTGCAGGCTGGGCAGCGAGGGGCCCCAGGCAGCCGTCAGGATGGAGTCGAGCCTTGGAGGTGATCGGGGGCCCCTGGCCTGGTGCTTTCACCGGAGTCTGTGTGGCTGCTTTGACCTGGGTCCTGCCACATCTGTGTTCCTTCGTAGTCCCTGAGGGCAAGAGATTGCAGGCTAGCGGCTAAGAAGCTGAAATGAGACGCCTGTCTTCCTGCTCCGTCCTCATGGCCCGCATGGCAGGAGGGAGGTCAGAGAGGTGGCACTGGGGAACCTTTCTCTTGCCCTCTGCCCCTTGGGGAGCCACTGAGCCACGACGAATGGCGTCTGTCTCTCTGGCCCTCTCGCCAGGTGGAACCTCCCAGGAGAGCCCTGGGCATCTCAGGGAAGGAAGCGATGTCTGTGATCATGAACATGCCCCATCCTTCCAGGCCCGCCCGGTGGCTGCTGGCCTCACCCTCCAAATCCAGAGCAGCCACAGCCCCCGCTTCCCCTCCTCCTCTGACCTGACTTTGGTCGCATCGTTGCTCTGACCGATGGCAGCGGTCAGGCCAGCTCCGCTCCACTCTGAGTAAGGGGCCCTGAGTCCTGTGCTCCTGTCGGGAGTGGACGGTTTAATCTCTGTGTTTATAGATGCGTTCCTGCACGGGAACACCCCTTTTCACAGCCGGCTGGGTTACTCTGCCGTCTTCCCACAGCTTGGGAAACCCCGAGTTTATTCTTTGCCCCTTCTCTACCGCCCACTCATCTGGTATGTGGGCTGAGCAGCACCATCATTTGCTAGTTCATTTGTTCATTCATTCATTCATTCCTTATCTGACATTCCACCCATCTCGTGTCCAGGTGTTGGACACTAGCAAAGGCTCCCGGTCTTGCGAGGGCAGTGAGAGCCCTAAGGAGCACGTTGATGGAAGAAGCAGGGGCCGGAGCGAGGAGGCCCTGCCCCCGCACCACAGGGTAGAGGGTGTCGGGGAGGCATTCCTGGAGGGGCCCTGCGCAGAGCTCCGCGCTAGGAGCCAGCCAGGGAGAGCACGCTGCGCGGGGCGGGGACTCCAGGCCCGTGGAGCCTCACCCCGGGGACTGATAGGCCCCCAGACTCCAGGGCGGGCGAGCTGGGGGCTCTGGAGACTGTCCAACTGCCCCGCTGTGAGATACTTCGTTTACCAAGTCGGTGACTGGTCGGCTACGAAAGACTGAAAAGTGGAAAGCAAAACCGAAAATAAAATGGAATCTTACCAAGCGTTCCTTTGGAAGGCAAATCCATGCGACAGGAAGCCAGCCATCGTCCCAGTATGAGGGCTGAGCCCTGTGCACATTCCAGATGGTTCCTCGGGATTCCCTCCCCTCCCCTTCCCTCGGGATTCGCTCCCCTATCCTCTCCTCTCCTTCACTCTCCCTCCTACCTTCCTTCCTTCCTTCCCCAGACGGGGCCCTTGCTCTCACGCCCCACGTCATCCAGCCTGTTGGCTGGGGCTCTGTTTCTTTAATACTAAGTCAGGGTGGGCAAGACTCCCCTGGAAAACCAGGTGTGTATGGCCACCCCAGGGCGCTGTTTCATCTCTGGAATTTGAATCCTTATCCTAATTGCCTTAAAACTATTGGAAGGGAAGGCCCCCAACAAAGGATCTCCACCAGTCCCAGCTGTCTGGTCTTGATCCTGTCTCCTTGTTGGTGTGGAACCCGTCATGTTTGGAGACTTGAGATGATCGATTCACCAGTTATTTTAAACTGATGTCCTAGGCTGTGTACCTAATGTTCCGCGTTACGCTTACAGCCGTTTTCACGTGAAAATGATCACTGTTCCATCAGAAGGGTTGGGTTTCTCTTGTGTGACGATTATCTTTTGATAATAACGTTAGTAACATTTCTGTAGCTCTTGAAACGTTGCCAAATGTGTTCATATACATTAGCTCATCTGATTCTCACAATAACCCCACGAACTGGGGTATCATCTCTTTTATAATGAGGAAACCGAGGCTCAGAGATGTTAAGCAATGTGCTCCACGTTACACAGCCAGTGAGTGGTGGAGCAGGGCCCCGTGCTGGTTCAACTTGACTCTACTGTCATTGAATTTGGTTGCTCAACCAGCGAGTCTTTATTGAACACTTGCTATATGCTAGCGTTAAGAAGAGCAGGAGCTCATGCTGGAGGAGGCAGCAGTGAGTGGTGGCACGGCGGGAGAGTGGCGGCCGAGGGTTGGAGGACCCGGCAGGCCAGGTGGAGGAGCTGGGGGCCGGGGTGTGGGCAGGCACTTGGGCCTTGAGGTGGGGACAGCACCCGCGGGAGGGTAGTGTGACAGCTCTGGGTCCTGCTCCCAGCGAGGTCAGGCTGGAGGCCAGGGTTTACTTCTGCGGAGAGACGTCCTGGGGAGTGTGAAGAACCCAGCTTCTGGTGGTGGTGAGAGCAGGGGAGCACGGTTTCTGCTCGTCCCTCTGCTTCCTTATTTAGACGAACCTGAGCCTTCGTTCCTTCGGGAAAGAAAGGTGAGCCGTGGGGATGGAGGGAGGCCGCGGCCTTCACAATGAATGTCTTATTGTGATGTTCTGCTGGTTGGCAGCCTGATGAGGGACGGGCCAGGCGGGGGCTGACCCGCAGACGGGGGATCCCATTTCTGCTGCTGTGGGAGAGAAGGGAGGGCAGGCCCTGAGGGTGAGCACAATGCATGCTTGTGTATAGAGGGACTCACGTGGCCACTCCCTGGCCCAGACTCAAGGAAGAAACCGCCGTCTCTTGTGGTCCTGTGTGAGATAGAGCACCCAATAATGGGACTGGTTTGAATGGTACCTTTTGCACAACCATGGTCTGTATTAAAAACGAGGAGGTCTGACGGTTCCTGAGCAGAGAGGGATCTTAGAGGACAATGTAGCTGGGGAATCTCAGGCCCAGAGAGGGAAGGTGATTTGCCCAGAGTCACACAGCCTTGGAGTGCCATTCTCACGGTAACCCGTGCTGCGTCTGCTTGTTTTCTGCAGTAGGCTTGGAGATGGGAGGGTTTTTATTGTTTATTGATGCAGAGAAGTGCAGAGCTGCAGAGGAGTGGGTTCTCCTGTAGCTGTTCTCCTGACGTCACTGTGACACCACGTCAAGGGCAGTGTTTCTGCCTGTGGAGAGCTGAGCAGTGTGAAGTGGACACACGCCCTCCAGGCGGGGTGGGCGGAGACTTAGCCTCCAGCACCCCTGTTTCTGCTGCCCCACACCTTGGGTAGTGCTTGGGACTTTTCTGGCTGTTTATAGGAGCTTCTGGAATCGGCCTTTTAGGATGTGCCAACATGTATTCATACATGTAACTCTCCATGCGGCATTTCAGTTCTATGAGAGGTGCTGGGGCATCGCTGTGTTTCTGCAAGGTGTGACCCACGTTCTGTCAGAACCCCAGGGAGCTGGCGGGGAAGGTGCAGACTCCTGGGTGCTCCCAGACTTGCTGATCAGAAGCCCCAGGGCAGGGCTGGGAATCTGCATTTTAAACAAGCTGCACAGGTGGCACTCGGGTCAGCCAGGCTGTGAGCACCCCTGGCCCGGAGCCGGGATGTGGTTCAGCTCTCAGAGCCGGTCTCCGTGGGTTGCCCAACCTTGAGTGAGCCAGTTCCCATTCCCGGGCCTCAGGTTCTGGTCTGTAAGATGGAGACACCACACCTCCCGTTTAGGTTGCGATTGCCTAAGTGTAGAAATGTTTGGTGCCCGGTGAATGGTGGTCTTTATTGGGCCTGCTGAGCAGTAGGCAGGGCAGGTGCAGAGGGGGATGTGAGCGCCTGGGTGTCCCCGCTGGGAAGGGGCCTCCTGGAGGAGGGTGGACCCTTGGGAGCAGGACAGAAGCTGTACTCAGGGCCTCAGGGCCGCAGTTTGGGGAAAAGCGTGCAGTGACCCTTGGAGATGGTGTCCTTCTTCCCTTTGCCGGGTGCACAGGCTCCCAGAACTGGGTGCCCCAGAGGGTGCCCAGAGAGGGTGTCCTGCTTGGGGTGGTGGAGCTGGGCCCGGGGCCCGCACACTCACTCTTCAGCCAGGGCTCCCTCCACCCGCACGCATGACTGAGTGTCCGTGCCACGCGGGCCCCTGGAGGGACTCATGGCCAGGGCTGTCCCAAGTTCTGGACTAGAACTCAGGTCCCGCCCCACTCCTGCTCTTCTCAGATGGTGATATGCTAGGACGCCAGGAGCCTGGTTATCTGGTGGACGCCCTCGTCGTGCACCTGCCTCCAGGCCCTTCTGTGTGCGTGTCCAGGGTACTTGTGAGAGCCTGAGCCCCCATTCTGGGCCTGTTCTTGGAAACAAGTTCACCTTCCAGGGCCGAGGTGCGTGGGTGGGGGCGTCTGCTGTGTGAACAGACACCCGGGGTCCATGAGGGAGACAGGGTGGTGCTGCTGCTGGCCTGAGGGGGGACAGGCTGGTCTTCCAAGGACGGCTGTTTCTGCAGGTGGCAACCAGGAGCCATTGCTTCTCTTCCCCCATGAGCTGGGATCGTTCTCCTTTATCCTTTGTCATCACGATGTACCTTGCCCAACCCACAGTCTTCCGCTCCCTCCCCCTGAGCTGCAGAGCAAAAGTCATAACAGCGGCTAATAGGTGCCTGGGCCTCGCCACACATACCCACCCTCACTCTGGCCCCCACTCATCTGAGTGGCCTTTTTGTCCTTACCTCACAAACAAGGCTCCAAGAAGATGGAGTGTGAGGGGAGTACCAGGCGTCAGTCTGGACCAGACCTGGGTCTTCTGTTTTGTGGAGCCTGCGCCTCTCACTGTCTTTCTGGGGAAGATGCAAGTGTCCACCTTCTGTGTCCCCTGGGCCCTCCCACGGAGCTCAAGCCAGACTGGAACGTGGACCACAAGGGCTGCTTCATGGGCCAGAGGAGCTCCCTGCTGTGTTCCCATAAACAGCAAGGTCTCACAATTCGCTTAAAATGCAGATCTGGTTTTGCAAGAGCACATCTGTCTGGCACCAGGAGGACCACCGTGCCGGGCTCATGGCATCCAGCCGCTCCCGATCCGCTCCTCCCACGTCCCCAGCCCATCTGTAGCCCCAGCCTCTCGCCTCAGTGGCTCCAGCATCAACTCTGGCCCTGCCTGCCCCCAGGCTCCCTGCACCGTGTGCTGTCCTGGTTTCTGCTTCTTGAGGTGGACAGTCTGCTCTGTGCTTCTCTGAACCTCCAGCAATGGGCACAGGGAGCCCTCAGCACTCGGCGAAGGTGCCAACAGTTTGGCTGTTAGATGGAGGATGCTGGAGCTGTGGGAGCCCCGAGTTTGTCTCATATACTACCCTCCTTTCAGGGGGGCTGCATCTGCCCAGGACTTTGCTGGGGGGCAGTCAGCTGCAGGGTAAATGCTGGGTCCCACTGTGTGTGAGGTTGGTACATTCGGCCAGGCGAGGGGTGCCTGGAGCCACACAGAGTGGTTCTGCCTCTGCCTCTGCCGAGGGGATGATACAACGGGGAGCCTGGATGCAGTGGGAAGTCTGAGATGTTTTTGTCTAGCTGTTTCCATGTTGTTTCTCCAGTTTATTGTCATCTGCCTGCAACTCGAGAACTTCGTCCCCGCACATGCTGGCACTTACTATAGGAGATATTTAATCCACGGAGGGCGGGCGGATGGTGGTATTGTTCTCAGGGGGCACTTTGTTGGCATTCCTTAAAGCAAAATCTTCAATATCCCTATTGTAGACAATTCATAAATTTTAGAAAGAAATCAGTAAAGTAAAATAGTAGTAACAACAGTCACCACCATCCCCTGTGTTGGTTAGATGTACATTTTAGCCTTCCTGGCATAAATTTGTCGAAGTGCCAGAAGAGCCCTAGTCCCATACCACAGTCCCCTGACTGAAGCTCCCACACAAAACCGCGGAACTGTTGTCACAGTGAGCCCTGTGCTGGGTGGGGGCGGGGTGGCAGAGGGTGGCATCAGTGAAGCTTCCCTAGCGCAGCCTTCTGCCGGGAGCCCTGGCCCCATGCTGTGCGGGGTCCTCACGCCTCATGTGGTCCTCCCCCTGGCTGCCCTGGGGCTCTGTGTGTGCATGCATGTGTGTGCACATGTCTGTGTGCTGGTGCATGTGTGTGTGGATGCACACGTGCATGCAAGTGTGCCCACCTATGTGTGGCATGTACGTTATGTGCACGCTTGTCTGTGTGTGTGTTGCATGTGTGCACTGGTGTATGTGTGTCTGCATGTGCATGCTTGCATGTGTCAGTGTGCACACTTGCGTGTGTCAGTGTGTGCATGCCCACAGGCATGCATTCGGTTTCAGTAGACTGGAGCCTCTGAGGACAGGGCGGGTCCCTCTCCTCTGTGTCCCCGGCGCAGACTTGGCATGTAATCAAGGGGTCCGTAAGCTTGGGTGCCCACTGTGGCCCCCCTTGGGCTGCCCAGACGCGGTGAGCGCCCTGTGCCGGCGCTCAGTGCCCTCGTCTGCACCTCTGGCAGCACGCCTCCTGCGGACCTGTCAATATTTGCTTGTGGTCAGCCGCCGTTCCTGGGTGCGGCCAGGTGCCAGGGCTCGAGGTCAGCGGGGTGTGTTTGGGTTTCACGGTGATGTGTTTGCTGAGCTTCTCCTGCCTGCACCAGCGGCTCCAAATGACATTTCAGGAATTGAATTACGCTGTTTCGGTCCTCACAGAATCCAGGAAGAGATAATTTGATTATATCTGTTGGAAGTCATTGCCACAAGCGGCTTCGTTTCCTTAGCCAACAACATCTATCCTGCGTGGGGAGAGACGGCAGAGGGATGCTGAAATGACTGGAGTTTCCCAAAAGCGTGTCTCCAGGCTGGCGGTGGCCCAGGGCTCTTTCCCTGGAGTGGGGGAAGCCCAGGGCCTGAAGGCTGTCTCCAGGCGGGGCCCACACCAGCATCGCTTACCACTGGCACGTGGTTGCCCCGCTGTGCTGCGTGGCCCGACCTGCCTGGCACACCCGAGCAGCCCTCTCTTGCTGAAGCTGCCGCCCTGGGGTGGCGGCTGCAGCAGAGGGCTCTTCCCTCCGGCCCCGTGGGGCCAGGGCGAGGGAGCCGTCTCGTTCTGCCTTGGGATGTCACGGAAGGCCCGTGCCTGATTTCTGTGCCACATCTTGCCTTTTAGGGGTTGTCTCCTGGGGGGCTCACATTTCACCCCGGCCCCAATAGCCATCACGGCCGGCTGCTCTTTCCTCGACCCCTTGGGGAATTCACTGTGGGCCTTCCCAGCCTCAGGGTATCAGGAGAATCTATAGAGGTCTCAGGATGCCCTTTATGGTCCTGCAGGGGCATCTGCCTTCCTGCCTCCCGAGTCCAGGCAGTTGCAGGGCCTCCTGGGAGCTTATGGTTCAGCTTCCCGCTGGTGCCAGGAGCGAGTTCAAGAACTGCAGGACCCGCCCCTGCTCCCGGGCTCAGAGCAGAGGGAGGTGTTCTCGCAGCGGCCCTGCCAGTGTTCTGGGAGCACTGGGAGGGGATCCCTGAGGCCATCTTGGAAGAGGGGGTGGTTAAGCCAGCCAACTTTGTTGGGAGCTGTGACCCATTCCCTATTAGTCAAATAATAATGAATATGTTGTGTTTGGCTCGAGCAGAGAAGGCTGAAAGCAAGCTAACAGGAAGCCTGAATTCAGCCGGAGCCAAGTTAGTGATCCTTTAAGAAGTCTAACTTAGGGTTTTGAAAGAGGAAAAGGCTCTGGCCTCATTAGACCGCCTCCACTGCGTCCTTGAAACCTTTCACTCCTTGAAATGTGCTTCTTAACTTTTGGAAAAAACAACTTTCTCCTTCTGTATATAGCGCTTATCGCCGTGTGCAGGCACGTACCTGGTCCACTTATAGTCAAGAAACCACTGGGTGAGGCCCCCAGGGTGGGGCGACTCACGTATTGGGTCTGGCATTCCGTCCACGGGGAGCCCACGGGCTTGGCCTGTAGGGCCCGGTGGAGGGGCTGAGTCAATCTCGGAGCCCTTTTCTACTTGCATTCCCAAATTTCTCCCTCCCCTTGTAAGTGGCTACTTTCCCATTACAAAAAACACCTCTGGTTTTATTTTCTTCTGACCCGGCTCCCAGCAGTCCTGGAGCGCGGCAGGGCGTGGGGTGGGGGGGTGGAGAAGAATCGCGTGTGCACCTATGTGTATGCCTGCGTGTGCCCACAGGTGCACGCACGGAGCTTAGCAGGGGTCAGAGGGACTTCGGGGTTAGGATTTTGTCCTCGCTCGGCTCTGGGCTGTGTTGTGACCCTGTCCATGTCTCTGGAAGGTCCTTGTGTGTCTTTCTGAGGTACAGTTAGTTCGATGCGGGCAGGAAGAGGCTCCAAGGAGCAGAGGACGTGCTGGCTTCGGGGGGAGCTGCACTGTGTCTGACCCCGAGCAGGGTCCCGCACAGAGGACTGAGTGGCGGCTGTGAGCTGGCCCTTGGACAGGCTGCCCTGTGATGCCTGGACACTCAAGTCAGGCTCTGGACTGCAAGATGACCACTCGCCCTGGCCTTTGACAGGCCACGGGAGCCTGCTGGGGGTGTGATTCTGGGCACCCAAAAAGGTACCCCAGAACCCCTTAGCTGTGGAAGGGTCCCAGGGTGTGCTCCTCTGTCACGGGGCACCCTGCTCCTGGGGGTGCTGAGGGCTCACACACAGGCAGCAGCTGTGTCATGAGAGGACTTGGGTTCCAGTTCTCACTTCTGCCTTCATCCCTGTGGGCCTTGGTTTCCTCATCTGTAAGGCAGGGGCCCATCTGAGGCTGTCACTGAAAAGCTGTGTTGCGGGGCTGCCCCCCTTTGCCTGTGGGGAACCGAGGCAGAGCTGGCACCTGCGGGACGCAGGGCCAGGATGCAGCTGTGAGCCAACAAGCAGGGGCTGCGGGGTGGCCCACTGGCAGGGAGAGCTATTTGCCGGGCTCCTGGAAGGGCCGAGGTGGCTGAGGGAATGGGTAAGACAGTGGCATGTGGTGTGTGCGGCCCTGCTGTTTGCAGCATGGGGCTTTGTGAGGCTGGCTGACTGCTGGGCTGGAGGGGAAAGCCAGGCTGAGTTTCCATGCACCCCTGGAGCTGGGCAGACAGGCAGAGCTGGCATCCACATCTGCCCCGTGTCTGCCTGTTCTCCTCTGGGAAGAGCTTCTTTGAGCCCGTTCACCGTGTTCGCTGTGTGGCTCTGCGTCCTCTGAATGCAGAGTTTCTGCTGGCCCGTGAGGCTCATCTGGGTCTGGTGCAGGCGAGGGGCTGGGCTCTGGGCTGGATGGCCCTGCGTGGGGAGGCAGCCCCAGGGCCCCAGCCCACCAGCTGCACTCAGCCCCAGTCCAGGGGTCCTATTTTGGTGGAGAGAGGGGTCAGCGGGGAGAGGGGAGCATGGAAAGACCGCGCCCCTCCTCCTGTGGCTGGTCCACACTGCCCTGGGTCTCCTGGGGCAGGCTTCCCCAGGCCTCTTCATTCCCAACTCCTCGCTTTCCCTCCACGGCTTCTCTGTTCATCTCCTGGAGACCAGCTGAGCAGGCAGGTGAGACGCCTGGCCTGGCCCTGCCCGAGAAGCCCTGCGTGGTCTCCTCCTCTGGCTCTACTGTGACACTCCTTTGTGGCCCCTCGGCGCCAGGTCCAGGTTTGGTCCTGTTCCTGTTCAGGAAACCGCTGTGGGCGACATGGAGACGAGTCCGCTGGCCCGGCCGCCCCTCCTCAGGTCTTGCCTGGTCATCCTCAGAGGGCTGTTTCAGGCCCTGCGTTCCCTCTGCGCTGACGAGCGTGAGGATGCAGGGACGCACCACGCTCCTCATCTCTGCATTGCGTGGAAGTGTGAGAACCGCACCGCTTTACATCTAGCTGGTGAAGTGCGTGGAGGTCGGTCTGGTCTTCTTCCCCAGCTGGCTCTGATCTTTTGCTTTCCCTCTGTTCTGATCATTCTTCAACTGGGGCCAACGATCAGAAACATCACATTTCCATGGCGTGAGCCGCGCACGGGAGCCGCGTGGCACCCAGGGTGCACTGGCTGAGTGGGGGAGGAGAAATCTTCTGAAAGGCTCTTCTCTGGGGCACAGTTTGACTCCACCTGAGTGTGTTGAGCACTCACTGCATGCCCTTCATCAATTATTAAGCACTTGCTGTGTTCCAGACACCATGTTCAATGTGGAGGATACACATTGGGTAAGGCTGGATACCTGGGGAGCCCCCAGTTGGGTGGGGGTGGCAGACAGGTGAGCATATGGGTGTGACACAGTGTCATGAGCCCTGTCACCGGGCAGCAGGGGTCCCACAACTCCTTGGCTCGGAAGTCTAGGCCCATACTGGAGAAGGTGACCACCTTCAGGGACCCAGGACGGCTGGCTTCCCTCCATTTCCTCTGGAAGCCCCCTGGGGCCCCTCTCCCAGCCCCCATCCCTTCAGTGCCCTCCTGAGTGAGTGAATCAGGGATAAGGGGAACCCCCAGAAAGAGACCTTACACTCCAGGTAGGAAGGTCTTGGACAGGTGTGACACCAGGTGGCTCAGAGCAACAGCCACGTGCTGGGCCAGTGAGGACGACAGACCAGAGAAGCTGAGGATGGTCAGTGAGGAGAATGGCCTGTGGGCCAGTGGGGCCGGTGGGCAAGATCCCTGGATTGGAATGAGAGGCGAGGAAACTGAGGCCAGAGCAGAGGGCTTGTCCAGGAAGGGGCAGAACCAGGCTCCTAGCAACTTCTCCATTTGCAACACCATGCCACTGCTCCATGAATGAGACATGAGGTGGGTGGAGGTCTCGAACTATCATCATCATCATCTGACTTACTAATAAAAGAATTAAAATTTAAAGTGATCTAAAGTGACAAGTGACAGGCATGTTCCTAGAAACCGGAGATTGGGTACGGAGCAGGTCTCAGTGTAGATGACACCAGACACAAAGTCCCCTGGACTCGGTGGGTTTTTAAGGTTTCAGAATTCTGAAGGACAAAAGGCTCTTTATTCCAGGTGTGCTGGGGGTCTCTCAGTCTTCACTGCCCTGTATCCTGGGCTCAGGGCTGAGTCGCACAGCACAGCTTTGTTTCTGGGTGGAGCCTCCGCCGCCCGAGGACAGGCTCCTTCCCCTGCTGGGGACCGAGCTGGACACCCTAGGACCTGAGGCCCCTTCTCGCTCAGATGCCCCACCAGCCTTCAGAAGCCAGCGGCCCACCTGGCCCTCAGCCTTCTGGAACCGGGTAGGCCTCCCAGGCCCTGGGGCAGGCTGGGGGTCCTGGCCAGGCCCAGCAGCACCACCCCCAGGTTTGCGATGTCCTCTCTCCATGGGAGGCCCAGCGCCTGCACTCGGGACTTCTCTGTTTTGTCTGTTTTTTGACATTCTAGCCTCGAGGTCCGTGTTTCCTTCTTGGGCCTCTAGGAGGGTACAGCCTAGACAGGTCCTCAAGTCCCCGAGTCTCTGGGCTGGCCGTCCCAGGAGCTCAGGGCGAGCTGGCTGGGTAGCCAGCCCACTGGGCCACACGGTTCCACACTCTCCTTCCCTCAGGTGTCCGAGACCTTTCCCCTGAGCCGTTGGGCCACATCCTCCAGGTCAGTGTGGCGGAACACCATAGCCCAGGGGACAACAGACTGCATAAGACACCTACTTTAATTAGAAGAGTTACATGACAATATATCAGAAAGCTGGCAAAGTACAAGGAAAAACAAGTCACTGATGGTGGCCTTCTGGCACAGCCTCGCCCCTGTGTCTTCCTTCTGGTGCTTTGCTTGTCTTCATCGCAGTGTTGGCACCTGCATCGCATGTTGCAGGTTGACCCCACACCGGGGGGATAGTTCTTCCCATCCTTAGGGTTTGCAGCGAAGAGCGCTTCCCCCTGTCATTTTGATGGAGCTCAGGAGGCAGAGATGGAAGCCTGTCCTGGCCTCGGGGAGCTGGCCGTCCAGAAAGCAGGCGAGCTTTAAGCGGAGCTGTCTCTCTGGCGCCTGCTGCCCGCCGGGCTGTGCCGGGTATAGTTGAGGTGTGGCTTTGATCCAGACCTGCTCTTGAGGAGCGTACACAGGGCGACGCGGGTTACTTAATTCAGACAAAATGTGTGACAAGGTTGAAGTAGAGGCAGGAGCGGGGTGTTGGGTGGGAAGGGGGAACGCTTCTGACTGTGTGGCTCTGAGAAGGCTTCCCGGGAAGGCCTGTTGGGAGGGCCTGGGCACAGAGCTGGGTGTTGGCGCCAGGAGGATTTGGACAGAGAGGGGAGGTGTGCAGACGTTTCTCCCTGACGGCACAGAGGTGGTGTCCTCACCTGGTCCTCCTGGCGTGGTCCACAGTCTGCAGTGGCCTTGCTCGTTTGTGTGTGTTTGATGGTCTCTCTTGGGCTCTGGTGGACAACGTCCATGGGACAGAGACTTCGTTGGCCTTATTCACCCCACCGGATAGGTGCCTGAAAGTACTGAATGGAAGTATGGAGGAGACAGTGTCTGTGATGGAAGGACTCCACAGGCCGGCCACAGAAGGGTGGTCTTGGTGGGGGATCTGAGCCCGGAGGGAAATCTGAGGTCTCTTCCCTGGTTGGCTGTCTTTTGGGAAGGGGTAGAAAATCACACAAGAACAAAGAGGTGGGGGGAAGGAAGAGAAGAATTCCCACCCCTAATCCCAGCACGAGAGGTAACATTTGGTGCGTGTCCCACCGCAGGAGGCCCCTGCCCAGATGTGTATTCCTATAGATGTAATTTCGTACGTGGGACTACTCCTTCTCTACCGTGTGAAAACCTGTATTTTCACTGAGCGACGCTTTGTTCTTCCGGAGAATTCACCAGGCAGGACCGTATCGACAAGGCACGTCTCTACCTGAACCCTCTGCTGCTTGTCCTAGGCCGGGGTCCCCAGGGGCTTTTCTCAGGCCCGGGTCTGGTGGCAGAGCAAGAATACTAAGCTGGGGGGGCGGTGAGCGGGGCAGAGGGAGTGCGAACCAGCACCCTCCTGTTTCCTGTCGCTTAGGAGGCCCCCAGCCAAGCTGTCAGTCCTGCCGCAGAAGTGAGAACAGCGGTGTCAGTACTTGGGTTACAGCGTTAACTGTATCCTTACTGTTTGGGACAAACTCGAATTCAGACCCTCCTCTTAGCGGCTGTGTGACCTTGGGCGAGTCAGCTCACCTTGGACTGGCCCGTCCTCCTGTGGACAGGGGATGATCCCTCCCACAAGAGGTGTAGGACAAAGTCTGGGCCGTGCCTTCCGAGTGGTAGGCGCCCGGCAGATGGGGGCTCCCTTTCTGCCCTCCTTTTGCATTTGGAAAAAAAAACGGAAAAAAACCCGAAGGAATCTATGAAAAAACTATCAGTTAATAAAATAATCAGGTGAGTAGTTGGAGAAAAGATAAATATTCATATTAGCCATGATCACTTATTAAGATATATTTTCAGGGCTGGCCCCGTGGCCAAGTGGTTAAGTTCACGCCCTCCGCTGCAGGCGGCCCAGTGTTTCGTTGGTTCGAATCCTGGGTGCGGACATGGCACTGCTCATCAAACCACGCTGAGGCAGCGTCCCACGTGCCACAGCTAGAAGGACCCACAATGAAGAATATACAACTATGTACCAGGGGGCTTTGGGGAGAAAAAGGAAAAAAGTAAAATCTTTAAAAAAAAAAAAAGATATATTTTCAAAGATCCCACTCTTGTGCCTAAAATGTCGTGTTAGTGGTTACACATGCATATATGTTTGTCAGAAGTCAGTGAACTGTGTACCTAAAATAAGTGAATTTTATTGTATGTAAGTTATACCTTAAAGAACTTGACTTTACGTAAAAAAGCCTCCATTCTTAATGTCTACAGAGCATATGAAAATACCCAGGTCTAGCATTAAGGAAGAATGTGCCTGACTGAGATGAAGAAAAAGATGGCATTTAAATGTTTTGTTGTTATTTTTTCCTTATTACAGAAGTTACAAATAACAAAAGCTCCTCCTGCCTCTAGGAGCTCAGTTTCAGTGGGGGGTCCGATAGTAGACATGATAAGCGAGCAAATTATATCATGTGTTTGGTGCTACCCACCCTGGGAAGGAATTGACCTGGGTAATGGGGAGTAGGGGGTGTAAAGGAAGGGAGGGTCGTGCGATTTTAGATAAGCTATGGTGGCAGACTCATTGAGAAGGTGATATTTGAGCCAAGTGTGGGGACCACGGCCAGGGAGGGTGGTCCAGGCAGAGCTGGTGCGTGTCAAGGCGGGAGCAGGCCTGGCGTGCTCAGGGAGTGGCGGGGAGAGCTGTTGGGGAGTCTGCAAGTCTGCATGAGGACGTCAACCCTCCCAGTGGGCAGGGCAGCCCCGGATCACATGGTCTGCTCTTTCCTAGTCACCTAAATATCACAAAATACATGTTTTATTTAAGTTTACCATAATGAGACTATTTTTTACATACTGTGTTGTAACCTGTTTAACATAACAACTATTGAATACGTTTTTCCATTTTTCGAAAATCACCGTCTGTGGCCTGATTTTGCAGGCTTTGGCTGCACTTCCTTTCCGGGCGTGAGCTATAATTTGTTTAACTAACACCTGCTGTTCAGCACTTCGTCCTTCTGGAAGGCACCGTGGAGAGTTGCGGGACGAGCCAGACAGTGGAGGCTGTGCCCGCCTGCCCCAAATGTCTGGACGGGAGGTGGCCGAGCTGAGCCACAACGAAAGCGCAGTAGCTGGTGTGTCCAGACACACTGGATTCATTCCTTGTTTTTCCACTGCTTTAGATTTAGGGAGCTTCACCTGGAGAGGCATGTGGATAGGACTGGAAAATGTCACAGCCATACTGCCTGCAGATAAGTCGGTTTCCCAACCTTGTGGTTAAGTGGCCTGACCCGCTGGAGCCACCTGGCTGGCACTCGAGTGCCTGGCCACACTGGACTGCCCCACCCGCCTGGGCAGGTCTCTCTCTGGTCCTGTTCGTGCTCTTTACTCGCTCTGACTGCCCTCCCCGCCTCCTGTCAAGCTCCAAGCCCACCTGCAGCCTCTCCCTGGAAGCATCCCTCGCCCCTGCTCACATCTTCCTCCCTCCTGCCTGCATGTGGACTTAGAGTCTCCCTGGCAGGTTAGTGACTCCCAGGGCAGGGCAGGGCAGGGCCCAGGTTCCTCCCGTTCCATGTGAACCAAGCCTGCCTGCCTCTCTCCCTTCTTCCATTCAGCCCAAGCGCTGGGTTTGGCACGAGACACAAACGGTGGTTAGGAAGTTATGTTCTGCGGAACCGTCGGCCCAGCATGGAAAGTAAGCTGGTAAACGTACACGAGTGTCCAGAGTCATCCTGGGAACAGCGAGCGGCCAGAGCAGAGGGCATCTGAGCGGCATTCAGAGAAGGGAGCGCTGCGGAGGCCGGAGACGCCGGGCCTGGGCGGCGTCCTCACTTCAGGCTGAAGGCCTTAACTGAGCAAGGTGGTCATTTCCAGGCCTGCGGCCTCCCATCAGGTTGGATGTTGGTGGCCAGGATGACACTGGCCCTTTTGGGGTAACTTGTTTGGATTCAGGGCTCTGGATGGGATTTGTGACAAAGCACGATCCTGAGGATGAATTCAGCTGTCTGAAGTCTCTGCATTTGCAAGTGTCAAGACTCCGCAGCTGCCTTGCCCAAGGCGAAGTGGAGGAAGGTATAGCTTCATGTTTGGGGTTTTTCTAAGGCTGCTTCGAAGGGAGGTGTGGGACTCATTTCTGTGAACCATTAACATTCTCAGGACATGGGGCCCGAGAGATTTGGCTGGAGCTGTCGGTTTTACCTCCTGTCCCCAGAGGAGGGCTGCGTGTGCGGTCCAGGACGCAGGGCCTGGGCGAGGCTGCTGTCCAGTGGGTACGTGTGGTGGAGACACAGGTCCTTCGGAATGGTTTTGGTCTGGTTATATAAAATGCTCATTCTAAAAAAGATGGAAAAAGGAGAAAAGAAGAAAGCAAATATAATCCACAGTCCTACAGTTGAGAGAAGTCACAGCCAGCATCTGGGGCTGTTTGTCCTCGTCAGTATCTGTTTACGGAGAGATGAAGAGACAGGGATGTCGTAACTGACGCCATACTGCATACTCATTTCATGCCTCCCCTTTTCCGTTCAGGATCCTATCATCCCATTTCCCTCTGTCAGTAAAAAGTGTGTGTAATTGTAAGTTTTGGTGGCTGTCACAGAAAGTGTTGGACTTGGACGTGGTTCAGTCCAGCCTCCTTGTTCCATGGAAGGTGATCCTTGTGCCCCCAGCACCCTCCTTGGGGCATCAGGGCAGAGTGGGGAGTTGGGACCGGGCGCCACCCTTGTGTCCATCCCACCTGCCCACTGTCTCCACCGGCTGGAAGCGTGTTCTGGTCCACCTGAGCGAGCTTGTGCGATTGTCCACCTGAGCCAGTGTGGTGCAGAGCCCGGATTTGAGGTCCAGCATCGCTGCTTCCCAAGAACCCCACCTCCCTCTTTCTGTTTGTAAAATGCCTTTCACTGTGTGTTTCTCAGAAAAATTGTGATGATGAGCAAGGTGTGACTTGTGGGAGTTACTTTGAAGGGAAGGTGTTGGTGGTGCCGGGCGCTGGGTGGCAGGTCTGAGTGTGGCCACGTGTGAGAGCCCACAGACCCGGCCTCCGTCCTTGGTGCCTGGGCTGTCGGGGAGAGCGTGCGCCTGGCCCCTCAAATTCAGCGGGGTGTGGCTGAGCCTCTCATGGAGCTGAGCAGTGGCAGTTAGATGGCCTCATGGACATCAAATGACCCAACCAGAAAGGTCTTGAGTGATGGGTTGGCGGTTGCCCCCACATCTGTCCACAGGTGCCGTGTGGCTTTGCCCTGACATGGCGTGAATGCCAGATTGGCTGAGGATGAAAAGCCGGAGAGCTGTTAAATTCCAGAAGCTCGAGTGGGTTGAAAGGATGAGCTGAAAATAAGATGGAATTGAACAGAGTGAAGGCAAGCTTTGCACTCTGGCTTAAGTATAGATTCGTTCATTCATGAGGGTGCAGGTCTGAGAAAAAAGAAACGACGTTAGATGCTTGCATGCACACTCGAATCTGTGGCTCTCGCTCAGCTGCTCCGTGCAGGCTGCCCTGCCGCCCCTGAGCTGCCATCAGGAGCGGCCCGGCTCGGGGTCCTTCGGGCAAAGCGTCAGGAGCCAGGTGTGCCCTCATGCCAGCAGGGTGGACTGGCTGCCCAGGTCCACCTGGACGTCCAGAAGTCACCCGAAAGAGCTCTGTGCAGCGTGTGGAGAGCTGGCTGTGCGGTTCTGGGGCGGTTCTTCCCTCTGCCAACGTGAATTTGCAACTAAACAAACTCCAGCTCTCAGCCAGGAAATGCAGGGGGTGTGCTTGGTCTGGAGACCCGGGCTCCTGTGCTCTGGCCGTGGTGAGAATGGGGGAGGGCAGGCCGGCAGGAAGCCTTGGGCACATGGGCGTGAGAACCCGAGGGCGTGGACGTAGGGGCACTGCTGTGGGCAGGGTGGGGCGGCTGGGTGTTTGTGGTGTGCATCGTTAGGGTGACCAGCCCCTGGGCTTTTTCCGGCTCGGCCCAACCAGGCCTATTGGAATGAGCCTGCCGGCACCCGGCTGAAGGCCTCCGTAGCTGTGATCCACCAGGCCCCTTTCCCACAAGAGCTGGAGGTACTGACCCACTGACCTCTTTGGTATGTCACTGTTGTGCCTGGCCCCCCAGAGGCTGAGCTGCCTCTGCCTGGGTGAGGGAGCTTCCTGGGAAGTCCTTGGCGAGGCTGCTCTCCACCCCTCGGCATTGCCTCTCTCTCTCTGTCTCTTTCATGGCTAACTCTTATTCATCCTTCAGGTCTCTGTTTAGATGTCACCTCCTCTTGGAAGCCTTCCCAGATCCTTAGGTAGGGCTGTAGGCCTCTCAGTGGCCTCCCCAGCATCCTGCACTCATCTTTCTCGTGGACGTGTCACTTTCCCCTTAATCTCCTGGGCACTTGTGGGAGCTCCTTGAAAGCAGGGATTTTCCTGTTCACTGTTGCGTCTGCAGCACCTAGGACAGTGCCTGGCACATTCTAAGAGTTCAGTTGAGTGTATTTTGAATAAGTAAAAGAATGCATAAATGAGACTTCGATTCCAGCTCAAAGACCAGCCCGTTACCCCGACGAGCAGGGTCAAATGTGGGAACCACTGGGCGTCGGGGTTGGCCTGGGTCACCTGAGTCACGGCTTGTGCAGGACAGAGGCAGTCCAAGTCCGCCTGGGGGCTCAAGGGCAGAACGGGAGGGCCAGGCAGGGGGCTGCTGCCCCCGTCCGAGGTGTCTAGGTGCCCTGTGTTGCCACACCTGGGAGGTGCATGTCGCTGTGGTGTACCAGGTGGGAGCCACCTAAGGGCCCCTGAAAGGATTCCTTAAGGCTTTAATGTTGACTTTGAACAGCAGCGCAGCAGGAGTGAGCTGAGCCGCAGCACAAGTCTTGCCCAGGGGCCTAGAGTCTCCCCTCCACTCGTGGCTTCCTCAAACCTCCTACCTTCTCGGGCCTGGGTTTTGTGCAGGGGGGATTAAGTGACAAAGTGGCTGTGACGCTCCCTCTAGACTGTAATGCACACTGTGTGGAGTGGATTATTCCTCCCCCTCGTGGTTTGGCATCGGGTGTAGACTCTGACATGTGGGGCCGGACTGACGTACTGCATTTGTCAGGCTGCTTTTCCCCTAACATCTTGGGGTGTCCTGACACCCTTTGTGTAGACTCCTGCCGAGGTTCCCCGGGCCACCAAAACCTGATTTCAGTGCAGCTCTCCGATAGGACCTTCAAGACTTTGGTCTGCAGAAAAGACCCCGTCCTGTGTGATCTTAAAGAAAATAGGGCTCAGGAGTAAATGGCCACACGCAAAATGCTGCACTGAGGCTGGGCTTCCTAAAACATCGCCTGCTGCTGTGCACGACGCGTGTAAACGCGTGTGGACCTGCTGAGGCTGCCAAGTGTGGTTGCCACAACAAACCAGCCACAAAGGCTGCACATCTTCCTGTTTCTGCTCAGCCCCTCGACACTCTTCCTGCACACGACACTCGGTTTCCTAGAGCCCTTCCCTGTGGAGGAGAAGCGTGGGAGTGTGCGACTGGCCTGAGCAGGACTTTCCAGAGCACTGGGTGTGCAGGGGGCTCTGTGCCCTGAAGGACCTTTGACCCTTTATTTGGGAATGAGGGGTGAGGATCCATCAGCGTACCCCTTGCCACTAGATTCTGTCAGCAGTTGGGGGTAGACCAAAAGATGACCATCAGGGGAATGTATGTACGTCGGGGTCTCTCACCCTCCCCACTGGACATTTTGGGCTGCATAGTGCTTTGTTGGGGTGGGGAGGGTGCCTGTGCACTGTAGGATGTTTAGCAGCATCTTTGGCCACCACCCAATAGATGACAGTGGATGTCCCCCACACCCCAGTTGTGGTAACCAAAAATGTCTCCAGACATTGCCAAATGTGCCAGGGGGACAAAATCGCCCCCAGCTGAGAACCACTAAATTTCTGTGTGTGTGTGCATGCACACATATACACACACACGCACACGCACCTTTTTGCTGGTATTTCTAGACTGGCAAGCTTGCTCTATGGCCAGAATCCGTTTCCTGCTGCTTACCCACGCCCAAAAATCAATTTCCCAGTCACAGGCTGACAGCTGAGCACCTGCCGACCTCCGCTCCCAGGGGCGAGTAGGGGAGATGGGGAGACACAGGCTGAAAGGTCATTCTTTTTCCAGTCTGATCAGAAAGCCACTTCTTCCCCCAAGGAACAGGGCGAGAGGCTGGAAGCCAGCAATGTTGTTCGTGCAGAGGACTCCTGGTGGAAGGACAGAGACAGAGGGACACAGCCCATGCCTCACGTCACACAGGACAGCTCTGCAAAGAGAAGGTTTTCAGTCAAACACCCAGCAGCACGAGTCACACACTCACTGTTTCAGCCCCACACCGACCACGTGGCTCTGTGCCAGGTGGGGTGCTGGGCCCTGGAGTAAGTCCTTGTCCCCTCCCACGGTCCCTGTGGGGCTACAGACTCTAAGCAGCCGATCCCAGGAAAGTGCAATGAAGGTAGGGGAGCTGCGTGGTGCTATGAAAGTGAGCAGCCGGAAGCCTGGGGGCATCCTGAGGGAGGGACCGTGAGCTGCCATCTGAAGGGAGAGTGGTTCTCTGGGCACTTAGGGGGTGTCCTTGGCAGAGGAAATAGCTCTTTGGTGGGCCAGGGCTTGGCACTCTTAAAAACTCCTCACACGCTTTTCTTCCCAGTTGTGAAATGAGCTGAGCAGACTGGAATCAAAGATAGAAAAATGGAGATGAGAGGCTGTGCAGAGACCCAGCTGTGAGTGGCATCTGCTGAGCGCTAGTGCATGAAAGTAGCTTTGCCAGTGTTCTTTCTTGTCATCCTCCCAACAACCCGTTGGAGCTCCTGGGGCACCAGAGGCCGAGAACCTGACCTAGGGCTGCCCAGCCGTGTGAGGCCAGCTGAGCCATGATTGATCCTGGGGGGGGGGGGGTGACTCCAGGACCCGAGCGCTTCCTCCTGGTGGCCTCAGCTCTGGGCACTTGTTAGAAATGCAGTGTCCTGGGCCTAGCTCTGGAGGTTGTCCGGACCCGGGAATCTGCATTCTAGAAAGCACCGACTCCAGGCTTGTGTCCCTGATGGGGAGGATGACTTGGCTCCTGGAGGGGAGCACTCCAGCAGCAGCTCCTTGGAACCAAGTCCTTTGGTGCAGACGTGCTCTGCACAAGAGCCCTGGGTCTCCCAGGCCGGGCCGAGCTGGGCTGTGACTTCCCATCTGATGCTGGGCTCATTTCACTCGTGGATGCAGATGGAAAGCAGCGTGGGCAGATCACAAGCGGGAGCTGTCTGCGCGGGGCGCCGGCGGAATCCGGTGTCTGCTCGCCTGAGCGCTGTCGCTAATGGGATTTGCTGAGCCTTTTGGGTGTTTGTGGCATGGCGGCTGTTGCAGGAACCCAGCGGCTGCTCATTTGTGGGGAATGAATAATTTATTTGTCTTTTCAGATGGCTTATTCCTTCCTCGCAGACACGGCAGCCGCGCTCCGCACGCTCTGTCGGCTGCTGAGTAAGTGGCTTCGGCGGGAGGACTCGCCTTGATCCTCCTTGGTGCTGGACGCCTGTTTCCAGGATGTTGGTTTGCAGGCTGCGTTTTAGGGGGGTCCAGATCCTTCCACTTGGGGTGCCTTCCTTTCTCTCTCTTTGTGGGGAAATCATGCTTTCCCTCCTCGTTGCCTGCTTTGGGAAGCACAGCTCCAGAGTGCTAGCTGGCCCTGGGCGTTTTAGGGCTGTCTGGCAGCTAGGACATTGATAACAACAATGCTGTAGAGTTCTGGCTCTGGGAGGGCTTTGTTTCTGATTTCTGCTGTGACCAGCTGAAAGCCACACATGGTTGCAGTCACCCTTGAGAATCCCCCATTTGCACAAGTATCAGTGCCCAAGTTGCCTCTCTGCTTCTGGCCTCCACCCTCCCGTCCTTTCTGCTCAGGCTGCCAGCAATCTTCCTCCAAGTGCCTCACTCAAGAGTCTGCCATGGCTCCCTGTTGCCGAAGGCGACCTGAACCCCAGTGTCAGAAGCCCTGCGCGACCTGGCTCTTGTCCTGCTCTGCAGCCTCATCTCCTATCTCTTCTTCCTCTGAGCTGCCTGCTCCCTGTTCATTGATTGAAGGCTGACTGAGACTCTGCCACGCTCCAGGCGCTGTGCGGGGGCTGGGAGACCAGGGAGCGAGACCCTGCCCTCCCAGCACTCCATCTGGAGGGGTCTGGGGCCCCAGTAGATGGGTTACAGGCAGCCTCACAGACCCCCAGGCCCGGGAACGGGGGCAGGCAGCGCAGGAGGGAGTCTCAGAATTTTCAGCATCTTTAACCTGCCATTTTGGTGGGATTGAGGCCCCAGCAGGTGCCTGGATGAGGGCCTGATTGTCAGGGCCTCGAATGCTACACCACAAGGGACCGCCAGGGGCTGCAGGTGGGCTGAGAGTGGGTACCTGGAACCTGGCCTGAGGGGACCACTGGTCAGGCACCCTGGCCAGGAGCCCTCTGCCCGCCGCCCAGCCTTCGCGCTCTGCACAGACCCCACCTCAGGCCCGCCCTGTGCACTGCGTTGCATTCTTGCTTAATTATGCTTAGATGCTTAATTAGTGTCCCTTTCCTTGCTCCTTTATCACTCACCTTGAGGGCAAGAAGGTTTGTCTCTGGCATCCCCTCTGGGCAGGTCCTGTGGCCTCTAGGGGAAGCACGGCCTACAGGGTCAGGTGCACTCAGCTGGCATGATACTGCCCAGCTGTGTGGCCTTGGGAAAGAGGCTTGATGTCTCTGAGCCTCTGTTTCCCCATCTGTAGGTGGAAACAGAGAGAGTAATGATCCCATGAGTGGCACCGTATGTGAATGTGCCCATTGTCCAGGCCGAGCCTTAAAGGCTGCATTCAGACTCCAAGTTTAGGCCTAGGAGCTCAAAGAGCTTCCACGTGAGTCCATCGCCTCCTGTCAGGGTCCAGTCCAACGTGCTTTGGGCCTCTTCCACACGAGGGGCGGGGGTCGGTGCTTGGTCCGTTCACCCACACCATTCCTGACTCTCTGAGTGCCTGCTGCCCAGGATCATCCAGGGCAGGCACAGGGGCACCCTCCTCAGGAGCAGCCTCCTATCCTCAGCTGCCCAGCTGTGGCCAGGGGAGGGCATGTGGGGGCGGCAGTGCAGTCAGGGTACTCCTCACGCCTTCCCCCCCCCCCCACCACCCCGCCGTGACTTACCTGAGTCCTCTAAGGCGAGGGGCTCACCTGGGCCCACAGCCAGAGAGCAGAGAGCCAGGGGCGCCTGTTCTCCACGGCTTGGGCCACTGTCACCTGGTGGCGCCCTCCTTGGTCCTGTATAGAATTACACGCCCCCTCCCAACAGTGTGTGGTTTGGATGGTACATGAGGGCGCTGGGCCATTGTGGGTGGCGGAGGAGGCTGTGCGGAGAGGCAGGTGGACGGCCACTGCATCCTGGACCAGCCCGGGGGCACCTGGGCCGCCAGGGTGCCTCCGTCCTCTGAGGAACAGCAGCTCTGAGCAGGAAGCGCTGGTCGGACACCAAGAAGTCTCCTTGGGGAGCCATGACACCTCACCTGAGTGACCGGGGTTGGCGTCTGAAGCCCATGGTCTCCTCTTTCTGGCCCTGTGGCTCCAGGCAGGACCCTCAACTTCTCTGGGCTGTGTCCTCCTCCACGAAGCTGGGGGGAACCTGACTCCTGTGTGCCCACCCCATGGGCTGTGGAGGAGGCGGGCTGGGGTTGTGGGTGTGGACTCTGGCTGCCATCCCGGCTGCCTGATTCCTGTGCTCTCCTGTCCCACGGGCTTTCTAGGAAAAGGGCAGTGTGGATGGCTCGTTCCCAGCCCTCGCTCGCTCTCCTCCAACATCGTTATTAATAAAACTCTCAGAACATTTAAGAGAGAGGCCCGTGGCCCAGCTCAGGTGACAAGTGACCAGCAGGTGACAGGTGACACGCAGCCTGAACACCTGGGAGACGCACTTGTATGAGTGTCCGAATCTTTGCGTCTCTGCCCGGCACATGACAGCGCCTCCATCACTCGGGGAGTGTGGCCTGGCTCCACCTGGCTCTGCGATCTTGCCTGAGAGCCTTCTCTCGCCTCCATTTGTGCAACTGCGAAATGAAAAGATTGGACGAGGTGGGGGGTTTTCCTTTTTCTTTGTTTTTCTTCTTTGCAGCTGAAACTTTTCCTTCCAAGTGAAATCACGGTGGCGTCAGTGTATCCAGCAGGCAAGGTGGCCCTGCGGGCGGGGCAAGGCCTGGCTGCGTCGTTGCCCTTGAGCACCCCCTCCGGCCCTGGGCCCCCAGAGATGGTTGGAGGCTTCCGGCCTCGGGTTTCTAGGGTCCCCTTAGCCGCAAAAGGGTGCAGCTCCTTCTCCAGCTGAGATAGACAGCTGACAATGGGCTGAATGTGGACAGAGTGCACCCCAAATAGAAATTGCTGTATCAGGTTTGGATTGCTTGCTCTCCACCTCCCCGGGGACCACCCATGGTTCCCCTGTGGCTGCCTCATTGTTCCGATGTTGGCAAAGGTTCGCTTTTTCTTCCTCTGTCTGGAACAGGAGGTGCCTCAGACACTGCCTGGGAAGAAGGCCAGAGCAGGGTTTTTATGGCCCCCGGTCCAGAGGTCGGTGACCTGGGGGAGCCGTGGTGGGGCGGCAGTGGCCGGGGCTCCAGAGGTTCCAAGGGTCCTGCTAAGGGCAGTGAGCCGCTGATACTCTTTCCTGTCCATGGAGTCAGCACCGCTCCATGTGACCTGCCTCCCTCAAAGCCACAGTCAGACGCCACCTCCCGCCTCTCAGCGTGGCCATCATCCAAAGACAGCCCATAGCCAGTGCGGGCGAAGATGTGGAGGGGAGGGAAGCCTCGTATGCTGCTGGTGGGGCTGTAACTCGGTGCGGCGGTTTCTCAAAAAATTAAAAATAGAACTACCCTATGATCCAGCAGTCCCGCTTCTGGGTGTTTATCCGAAGAAAGCAAACACTGATTTGAAACAATACATTTGCCCCTGTGTTCGTTGCAGTATTATTTTCAATAACCAAGATATGGGAGCAGCCTAAGTGTCCATTGGCAGAAGAATGGATAAAGAAGATGTGGTGTATGCACATGGAATACTACTCAGCCGTAAAAAAGAGTGAAATCCTCCCCTTTGTGACAGCGTGGAGGGACCCAGAGGGTATTATGCTAAGTGAAATAAGAGGGACAGAGACATAGGAATACTGTATGATTTCACTTATATCTGGAACCAAAAAAAAAAACCCCAAAATCAAAACAAATGAACAAACAAGACAAAACAGAAACAGGCTCATAGATACAGAGAACTGGTGGCTGCCAGAGGAGTGGAGGGTGGGGGGAAGGGCAAAATGGGTGAAGGGGGTAAGAGGTCAAACTTCCAGTCATAAAATAAATCAGTCATGGGGTGTAACGTCCAGCGTAGGGAACGTAGTCAACAATATTGTAATAACTTTGGTGACAGATGGTAACTAGTCTTATCAGGGTGATCATTTTGTAATGTAAATAAATGTCGAGTCACTATGTTGTACACCTGAAGATAATACAATATTGTGTGTCAACTAACCCTCTACCTGGAGCCCTCATCATAAGTCTGTCCCTTCCTGCATGTCCCTGACTCAGGACTTTCCTGAGCATTAAAGGTAGAGTCTCCCCCTGTCCCCTTGTCCCCTAGTAATTCTGTCAGGTCACTTCATTTTGTTCTTTTCCTGGCAGTTATCACAATCTATGCTTACTCCCTCCATTTGTTTCTTTTCTTTTTTTTTCTTAAAGATCAAAAGGCCCAGGTGGGAAAGTCAAAAGACCCCTAAATGCTGAGTGGTTTGAAATAGAACAAAGTCTGGAATTCCAGCTGGAGCCCCATTTTCTGAAATGCGTTTCGTGTAATCTTGCTGCATAGTTACTCTGTGAAAATAAGCTTTCACAGCCACACACATGGGCGAGTTAGGCCACTGTTGTTGCTCTCCCTGGGAGCCTTAGCACAGAAATCTTTAGCCATAAGGGTTTAAGTTAGATAAGTCAGTCGTGTGTTAAAGACTCTGAGAAGTCCTGCAGGAAAGAAACCAATTGAACTTTGTGGAAGGAAATAATGTCCACATTTCCGTGACCGTGGAGCATCTCCCACCTTTTAACATTTGTATGGCACAACACCCCAAACTAGTTTTCCTTGGAACACATTTTTGGGAATATGTGTACAAACGGAAGGAGGAAGATGAGGACATTTCAGGTTCCTTTAGCAAAGGAGAAGCCTAGAAAAAGATGAGATTCTACTCATATTTACTTTCTAAAAAATACAAGGTGTCTTCTGTCAGTTGGGATTCTCTGTTGAAAGGGATAGAAAAACTTTCAAAATGGCTTAAAGCCAAAAAGGGAATTTAATATTTCACAATGCTAAAAAATCCAGGGTAGGCTTGGCTCCAGACCCTGCTGAATTCAGGGAGCGGGCAAGGTTTTACTCCATTTACTCCACCTCCAGTGCTCCGCCGTTCTCACAGTCCTCGTCGTCTCTGGAAGCCCATCCCCTCTCCCTTTGGCTGCCCAACAGCTGCAGAATCCCCAGCCGTTCCTGTCTTCAGAGTAGAGTGCAATGGGAGAGAGACCCCGTCTTTGGGGGAACCAGCGATGGAGACCCTTTCAGGTCAAATACATTGAGAACAGAGGCGGCGTGGACCCTTAAAAGGAAACCGAAGATTGTTGCTGTAAGAAGAGGGAGTGGATGCTGGAGGAAGCCACAGTCAAAATGTCAGAACAATAATCCAGTGCATCTCCCTGGTCTATTTTTCTATTGTGCTCACAGGAAAAAAAACAAAACAAAAAACCCCCACAATGCTTAGAACATACTCGAAAGGTGTGTGTGTGCCTTGAGTGACGGGAGAAGGGAAGAAGCTCGGAGCATCGACTGGATCCCTGTCCTGCGCTGGAGCAAACTGGAAAGAGATCCTGGTTGGAAGTGATCATTGGTGGAGCGGAAAGGAGAGCAGAAGCTCTTAGAAGAAAAGGATGTGTGTGACCATTGAAGCGCCCTAGCCTAGAGATGTGACCCGAGCAGTGAGCACCAGCAGGAGCCCCCTGGGACACAGAAAGAAGCAGCTGAAGACAGAAGGAAAAGGGAAGCCCACGATTGGCCCTTATTCAGTCTCATCCCTCTGTTCTCCACCATTTCTCTTCGTCCCAGCGTCTGGTACCTTGCAGTTTTCCATCCTTAGAGCTTAGCCCAGCTCTTCACTGTGCCCGCCTTCTTTCTCTTCCAGGTCTCCCAGAATCTCTGCACAGATGATCACAGAGCCCTGGACCTCTGTGTCCTGGTCCCAGGAGTCTCTCTTTTGTGGTGCCTGGTATGGGGTGGGATGTGAGTTATTGTTGATTGTAAACAGGGCAGGCACTTTCCTGTTTCCATTCTTGCACATGTCTTTGGTGGATATATGTCCATCTTTCTGCTGGGAAGCTATCCAGGGTTGAATTCCTGGTTCCTGGGCCAGGGGGCGTATGTGGGCATCTTTAGTAAATACGCCAGATGGTTTTTCGAAGTGGTCGGAGATAGTCGGTTCCTTTGGTGGCGAGGTCTCAGGTGCACTGGTAACGGGCGTGGACATGGGGCCTAGAGGAGGACGTTGAGTGCGCCGCCTAGAAGTTGGGAATGCGGTCAGCGGTGCCCAGTGCCCAGACTGGCCATGGGCTGGTGCTGGGCGCTGGGCATGGCCACATGGGGCTCAGGGTTTAGTTCATTGTCACATTAGGGGTCCTTTCCAGCCCTGCCCCCTTCTGTGAAGCTTGCAACTTGCCATAGTCTGTTCTGTGGCTGTTCCCAGAGCGGGCCCCAGCCCCAGTGACCCCTGCAGGACACACAGCCTCCTCTAACTCAGTTCTTGACTTGAGCAGTGGAAGAAAATGCCTCTACAAGGGGCAGTCATTGTGCAAAACCGCTGTGTGAAAGTATTCTAGGAGCAGCTGCCCTTATCACCTGGGGGCCATGTGCAGTTAGTCCTGCTAAAACCACTGTCACCTCAGAAATAGTCATAATCCAAAAACCATCCATCTTTGACTCCAGACCGCACTATATTTTTCTCCCTCAGTGACTTTGCTTCCTCATTAAGTTGGATTTCAGGATATATTAAAATAATTTGTCATCTCTCGGGCACACACCCGCCCCTGGTGTGAGCGGGCTGGAGAGGCCGTTGGGTTTCATGCAGATCAGAGTTAGTGCGGGAAGCATGGAGGTGCCGAGCACGGGAAGGGAGATGCTTTTCCAGCTGCCCTTCCCGAGGACTGGCCTGCAAGGACGATGGGCCGTGAGCCCCTCCAGGCCTGGGCCACGAGGGCGACTGACCCCAGAACCGTAACTTCTTACGTGGTGACCACAGTGCCCTGGGGAGGCTGCCTGTGCCGGTTCAGGAACAGCTCAGAGTTCGAGGGAACCTCCTTACGGACTGGACCAGGGATGTGTCTTGAGGAACTGGGCCCCCATCCACCGTGGATTGGATCACCCCTTTAAATGCAGAGAGGTCCCAGGAGCTTGTGTCTGGCAGCCCACCCCCGACATCAGGCACGCACCTGCGTGTACCCCCCTGGGCTGTGGGCCCCTCAAAAGTGAGGCCGGTGACCCGACCCGCTCAGCATGTTGGGCACTCAGCACGCGTGTGGAGCGCATGCTGGGGCGGGCGTGGGGGTGTCCCCAGTGCAGTTTTGCAGCTCAGCCTGCAGCACCTTCCTGGGGCCACGCTCCGGGTTTCAGGCTGCCAGGTCCTCGTGGTCTCGTGACAAGAGCTGAGGCCTGTATGTCCCCTGGCTGCAGGGCTGGGAAGCTCTGCAGTGCCTCCTGCTCCTGTGAGCCTGCTCCTTGCTCTTCTGTCTCCTGAGGTAGAGAAGTGCGTGGGCTGGGCTTAGGTCCTTTCTTTAAAACAGTTTTATTGAGATGTAATTCACTTCCCAGTACAGCCCACCCATTTAAAGTGTACAGTGCTGTGGTTTTTTTGTACATTCAACATGTGTGCGGCCATCACTACAGTCAGTTTTAGAATATTTCCATCACCCCAGAAGGAAACCCATACCCTTGAGCTACCACCTCCTATTCCTCAAGCACCCGGGCCCCCAGCCCTAAGAAACCTCTCATCTACTTTCTGTCTCTGTAGAGTTCCCTTTCTGGACATTTGATATAGTGGAATCACACAGTATTTGCCCTTTCGTGTCTGGATGCTTCACTTAGCATAAGGTTTTCAAGGTACATTTATGTTGTAGCATGTGTCAGCACTTCTCTTCTTCTTTATGGCTGAGTGGTATTCCATTGTATGAAGATAACCACATTTTGTTTATCCATTCATCTGTTGATGAATGTTGAGGTTGTTTCCACCCTTTGATTATTATGAATAATGCTGCTATGAACATTGTGTACAAGTTTTAGTGTGGACATATGTTCTCATTTCTCTCGGGTATATACCTAGGAGTGGAGTTTCTGGGTTATGTGATAACTGTGTGTTTAATCATTCGAGGAGCTGCCAGGTTGTTTTCCAAAGTGGCTGCCCCATTTCCATTCCCAACAGTGGTGTATGAGGGTTCCGATTTCTCCAAATGGTTGTCAGCACTTGTATTCATCTGACTTTTTGATTCTAGAAATGTTAGTGGCTGTGAAGCAGTACCCCACTGTGCTTTTGGTCTGCATTTCTCTAATAACCAGTGATGCTGACCATCACATCTTATTGACCTTTTATGTATCTTCTTTGGAGAAATGTCTGTTCAAGTCTTTGCCTATTTTAATAGTTATTTGTCTTTCCTTTGAATTGTAAGAGTTCTTTATATATTCTAGATACAAGTCTCTTATCAGGTATATAATTTGCAAATATTTTCACTCATTTTGTGGATTGTCTTTTTGTTTTCTTGATTGTGTCCTTTGAAGTGCAAGTTTTAAATTTTGATGAAGTCCAATTTATCTATCTTTTCTCTGGTGGTTTGGGCTTTCGGTGTCATATCTAAGAATCCTTTGCCAAATTCAAGATCATGAAGATTTACCCCTGTGTTTTCTTCCAAAAGTTTTATAATTTTAGCTTTTATTTACATTTAGGTCTCTGATCCATTTTGAGTTAATTTCCATATATGGTGTGAGGTGAGGGTCTAACTTTACTATTTTGCATGTGGTTATCCAGTTGTACCAGGACCATTTGTTGAGAAGATATTCTTTCTCTGTGGGATGGTCTTGGCACTCTTGTTGAATATCAGTTGACCATAGATGTGAGAGTTTATTTCTAGATTCTCAATTCTATTTCATTGATCTATATCTCTGTCCTTGTGCCACTACCACATTGTCCTGATTATTATTATTGCTTTGTAGTAAGTTTTGAAATTGAGAGGTGTGAGTCCTACTTTTTCTTCTTTTTCAGGATTTTTTGGACTATTTTGGGTCCTTTGCAATTCCTTATGAAGTTTAGAATCAGCTTGTCAATTTCTACAGAGGAGTGAGCTGGGATTCTGACAGGGAATGCGTTGGATCTGTGGATTCGTTTGGGGAATATCGCCGTCTTAACAATGTTAAGTCTTCTGATCCATGGACATGGGATATTTTCCCAGTTATTTAAATATTCTTTAATTTTTTTCAACAAAGTTTTGTAGTTTTCCGAGTGTAAGTTTTGCCTTTCTTTTGTTAAATTTATTCCTAAGTATTTTTTCTTTTTGATGCTATCTAATGGAATTGTTTTCTTAATTTCAACTTTCAAATTATTCATTGCAATTGTATAGAAATACAATTGATTTTTGTATATTGATCTTGTATCCAGCAACCTTGCTGGACTTGTTTATTAGTTCTCTTAGTTTTTCTAATGGATTCCTTGATTTTTCTATGTATTAGATCATGTCATCTGCAAATACAGATAGTTTTGCTTCTTCTTTCCCAATCTAGATGCCTTGAATTTATTTTTCTTGCTTAATTGCCCTGGTTAGAACCTGCAGTGTAATGTTGAATAAAAGGGGTGAAAGCAGGCATGCTTGTGTCGTTGTTGATCTTAAAGAGAAAGCCTCCAGGCTTTCACCATTGAGTATGATGCTAGCTGTGTTTTTCACAGATACCCAATGTCAGATTGAAGAAACTCCCTTCTATTCCTAGTTGAGTGCTTTTATCAGGAACGGGTGTTGGATTTTGTCAAATGCTTTTTCTGCATCTATTGCGATGAGCGTGTGATTTTTGCTTTGTATTTTATTGATAGGATGTATACATTAATTGATTTTCAGGTGGGAAACCAACCTTGCATTCCTGAGATAAATCCCACTTGGTCATAATATATAATTATTCTTTCTATTCTTTATGTTGCTGGGTTTGGTTTGCTAGTATTTTGTTGAGTTTTTTTTTTTTTTTCATTCATGTCCATTAGGGACATTGGTCTGTAGCTTTCTTCTCTTGTGAAGACTTTGTCTGGTTTTGGTATCAGGGTAGTACTGGCCTCATAGAATGAGTTGAGAACGGTTCCCTCCTGTTCTAGTTTTTGGAAGAGTTTGTGAAGAATTGGTATACATTCTTTAAATGTTGGTAGACTTAGGTGAAGCCGTCTGGGCCTGGGCTTTTCTTAGTGAGTAATTTCTTGATTGCTCATTCAGTCTCTGGCTTTGTCATAGGCATTTCAGTTTGCCTCTTTCTTTCAGGGTGTCTGCTTCTTCTTGAGTCAGTTTCAGTAGTTTGCGTCTTTCTAGTTGGCTTAGACTCTTACAAGCATGTTTTTAAGGCCTCTCTGCTCTTTCAGTCACTGTTGACATCTATTGAGTTCTTCCTATGTACCAGGCATTTTTTTGTGTGCATTAGCTCAATCTTTACAAGAACTTGATGAACTAGGTAGGATTGTGATCATCTCCATTTTACATACTGGGAAACTGAGGCAGAGAGAAGTTAAATCATGGGTCACACAGCTGGGAAATAATAGAGCTGGGATTTGAGCCCGGGCTGACTGGTCACACAGCCCTCCATGCTGTCCTCTCCTTGCTATCCTGAGGCCCTCCTCTGTGCTAGGAGCTGGGAGTACGGGAATAGGTCAGACCTGTCACTGTCTAAGCCACTCCCCGGAGACCCCAAACCTGAGAGAGGGAGGTGGTTTGGGCCTGACCTGAACAAAAGACTCGGGAGGTCTGGGTGTCAGGAAGGGCCCCACGGAGAAGGTGAAGTGGGCCTGGAAGGAGGGTCCAGTGCAGGGGTGCATGTGGGTGTGCCGCTCCCGGGGGCCTTTGTCGGCTGCATCTCCTCTCCCAAGTGCTCAGTGGAAGGATGTCACAGAGGACCTTCCCCTAGGATGCCGATGCCCACCTGGCAGGAGCAGTTTGGATGGCAGAACTGTGCCCAGTAGGTCTGCTTGAACCAGCTAGGCCTCTGCAGTTTGCTCTCCTGGAGAGGAAGGGGCACGACCATTTGTAAGACAATTGCTAGGCAGGAGTCAGGAGCAACCAGACATAACTCAACATAATTATTTCTGCATAATGGCTTCTGCTACTTGATTCCACCTCGAGCAATGACTTAATCTTTATCTGTCACGGGAAAGCTGGTGGCCAGGGAGTCCCTGTGGCTTAGCGATAGAGCCGGGAGGAAATCTGTAATTCGAGTTAATGGAGTGTTCCCAAGCAGCCGGCTCCATCCCCTTCTAGGCCTCTGGCATGATGCATCCTTCTTCTGCTAGGAAGCCTGGTATGGGAGCTGGCCCAGCCTACACGGGGATGCGGCCCACCCGCTTTGTCACAGATGGGGAAACTGATGATGGCGCAGATCACAGTCTGTCTCTAAGCCACGGGGCCGCTCAGCGGCAGAGGCGCATCCAGGACCAGAGCTTCTCCTCCTCTGCTCTCCCCACCAGCCGGCACTTTCCCGTAAGAGCTGGTGTGTGTTCATGGTGAGGCGGGAAGGGCTACGATAGAAGGTGTCCCTGTGCACTAGACATGCTTTCACCTGTCACTGAGCTGGTCACTGAGCATGCAAGGCTGCCCCCAAGAGGCTGGAAATGGTGGGGCCTTTGTAGCTGGACAGCCGACTGACTTGCAACCAGGGGGCCTGGTGGCATTAATCCTGCATTGTAGTAGAAAAATGTGTCCTGGTGGGCAGGGTCCCACCAAGAGGGCCACAGGTTGGGGGCGCACCTGCTCTCCAGTCCAAGGAAAGCAGATCCCCCCGCCCTGACCTGAGGGGGCGCTTGCTCTTTGCGTTCCCACGGCCTCCCATAAGCCCCGTAATTACCCAGGGCGTCTGGAGAGAGCACAGCACAGGCTTAGGGATTTGCGTTTTGGCCGTCCCACTTAGCTGCGTGTGACCTTGGCAAGTGTCCCTGAGTCTGTTTGCTCCTCTGTAAACTGGGGATTAGAGTGGGCTTTCCCTGCCAGGGCCATGTGGAGGGTGGGATGATAAAATGACGACTGACTCAAGGCTTCTAGCCCATTCTGCGGCTGGCTCTGTTACTAGTTTTCACAAAGGTGACCTTGGGGAGGGCCTTCGACCTTCTGGGCCTTGACTTTGCTACATGTCAAAGCAGGGCTCACAGAGCTGTGAGATCACCTGGCTGAGATGGCTGCCCTGAAAGCACCTTTGGAAAGTAAGGGGTGAGGCGTGCACAGAGGGGTTAGGCAGTGAAACCCTCTGTGTGACCCTGCGATGGTGGACACCCGTCGTCAGACATTCGTCCAAACCCACAGAACATGCAGCACCAGAGTGAACCCTAAGCGAGCTGTGGATTTGGGGTGATGATTTGTATCAGTGTAGGCTTCGACTGTGACCAATGTCCCCGTCTGTGGCGCGGGACATCGATAGCAGGAAGGCTGTGCACGTGGGGGGCAGGGGGCTCGTGGGAACCCCCTGTACTTTCTTCTCAATTTTGCCATGAACATAAAATTGCTCTAACAAATAAAGTCTATTTAAAAAGTATATCTGTATAGTGCTGTCTAAAAGCGCAGGGACGTTTGAGTGAGTTTCTGGTAGGAGGGGGCGTGGCTTTTCTACTCAGGTCTTCAATCCCAGCAGTGAGTTTAAATGATATAATTGACAGGTGAAGTTCTGTCCTAGTGAAACAGGGGAGCACTTTAACCCTGAGCAGAGTGCGCCCTGCTTCCAGGAATGTCCACGTGATGCTTTTTGGGGCATTCATTTGTCAAACATCGATTATTTATTGAGCACCTGCTGCATACAGGCTCTGGGCCAGGACCAGCTGCACAGAGGTGAAGACCCCTCCCCCTGTCGTGGAGCTCGCAGTCAATTGCAGGGAGATGCAGCCCCTCATTCTGCAGGAGCGAGGGGAGCCCCATTGCACCCGAACCCTGCGGGGCTGGGTTTTCCAGGGTGGGCAGACTACTTGGTTCCTGTCCTCAGGACCACTCCAGCGAGTGCATATAAACCAAGATTGTTGTGCGGGGGCAGAGAACCGTGTATTACGAGGAAGAAACTGGGAAATGTGTCTAGATTAGGAAGAAAAGCGAGCTCTCAGGTGAAGACACTGCATTTAAGAGAAGAGAGGTCAAGAAGGAGCCAGCCAGCTGGGGAAGGCAGGATAACCCAGGGCGTAAGAGCCTGGGACTGTCTGGGTTCCATCCTGGCTCTGCCACTTAGAAGATATGTGACCTTGAGCAAGTACTTAGCTTCTCTACGCATCTGTTTCCCTGTCTGTAAAATGGGGTTAATAATTATGCCTACCTCTTAGGGCTGTCGGGAGGCTTAAATTGGATAATGCAAGTAAATGCATAGGAAGCTTTTAGCAGGGCACCCAGCCAAGCAGGGACGGTAGCCATGAGAATATTGTAGTTACATCTCAGGTACAGGGTGCTGCCAGTCCACAGAAGGAGGTCAAGGAGGAGCTTGGCCCGTCCGTTAGCCATGCACATGGTGCGTCTGGAATGTTTGTGCCAGAAGCCGGTAGTGATGGTTGAAGGTGGGGAGTGATCGGGGCCCACGGTGTATGAGTTTCTCTTCTCATAGTGACTGTGTGACTCTGAGTGGTTGGCTGGAGGTCGGTGATGCCTTCTGACCACCCGCTGCATGCAGGGCCCAGAGCTTGGCTGTGGGAGCTCCTGTGAGGCCACTCTGTGCCAGGTCTTGGTGCACACAACCCACTGGGCCCCACAATTACCCCGAGGATCAGAGCGTCAGGTATGGCCACAGGCCATGTAGTGATGGGCTGCACTGACTCAGTGATGCTGCCAGCTCTTGAACCTGGGTTTGCAGACCACAGAGGCCATAGGCCATGCCCAGCTTTGTGATAGCCGGTGACCATCACCCAAGGGGTGGCCAGCATCTCACCGGAGGTTCTCCGATCAGGGTGTGTGGGCTTCCTTCCCTCCTGGTGCAGGAGGTACACATGCCCATGACCCTGCCCTACGCTGCTAGACGGGGACCAGGAGCCAGGGTTTTTCTGTACTTGGTGTGGGGCTTGAAAAGGCTGTGGATACCCCCCACAGGCACGCAGAAGCAACTGGAGAGAAAGGCAGCGGGTTCTGGGCCGGGGTGTGCACACCCGTGTGACCTGGCCACCCTCTCTTCCAGGGCATGGTCTAGCAGACCGCACAAGGACACGGAACCGGCCCCAGAGGTTCTGATCCCTGCTCTGTCTCCACCTCCGCTTGGCCTTGGGTAAGTCACTCTGGGAGGCCGGATGGACTAGGGGGTGGGGGGCCTCTGTCCCTCCTTGGGGTCCTGCCCGCGTGCCGGTGTGCCGGGGCTTGACCCAGCTCGGTGGAAAGAGCAGGGGGGACCGCCTGCCCAGCACCCCCGTGAGGCAGGTCAGGAGACTGAAGCTCGCGGAGAAAGAGCCCACCCAGGCCCCACAGTCATCTCGGTTCTTGTCTGAAATCGGCCGGTTGTTCTGGGTAAATCCTTCGGCCTTGGGCGCTTTGGTGTGGGGATGTGTCCACTGGGGCGACTTAGGGCCTCAGAGTGTGAAGAGTGACTTTGAAGAGGATGCGCGGTGGGAGGGCAGAGGGCATTTCTGTCTTCGTGTTTCTCTTCCATTCCCCTCACAGTCCCATGCACCTGAAAGCCCCTGTCTGTCCAGGCCCCCAGTGCTCCCAAGCCCTCATCCCCATGCCCTGGGCTCCTCCCACAGGACGCCTAGGGCCGCCCTCCTGGGTAGATGGCCTCTCCGTCATCCGCAGAAGCTGGGTCTGCAAGGGCGCAGAGCCCTGCTGCAGCCTGCCCCCCGTGACCCCAGACTGCAGGGTGGACGTGGTGGGCCTCTGCCTCAAGGGCCCCTGATCACTGAGGCGCTTGCCTCAGAGCTGTCCCCCACCTGCCACCCGCATCTCTGTCGTCCTCCCCTCTGCCCCCTCCACCCAGACCCACCCACCCCCCTAGAGGTGACGGGGTCCCAGGACTGAGCCTCCCCCACCCCCCTTCTCAGCCTGACCCCCTCTCCCATGGCCACACCAGGGACCTCAGCCACACTGTCCACTCTGGGAGCTGGGGTTCAAATGCCCCCTTCTCTTGTGCACCCACCCCGCTTCCAGTCTCGGCCACTCATGCACTTCTCCCTCACATTGCTGCCCTTCCCACCTCCCCAAAAGACTGCCCACGCGAGCCTCTTTCTCGCCCACAGCACCATCTCCCTCCTGCCCTCTACCTGGCCAGGCCCTAACCAGGCCTGGTCCCCCTACCTGGAGCCCTGCTGCCCACTGCCCTTCTCACACGGGGGAAAGTCCAGAGTAATTACAGGGCTTCCTGGCCCTTGGTCTGTTGAATCTGCCAGCCTCCTAGTCCATCTCAACCACTGACTGCTGTGGGTTCGAGGGAGCCTCTCGTGAAAGCGACGTGCATAGACGTCTGAATGTGCCCCCGGGCCTTTGCTCAGCTGCTGCACTCTGCCTGGACCCCTTTTCCCCCTCACTAGCCTGGACCACTCCTGTCTGTCTCATACGACTGAACTTGGGGGTTTCATCCCTTCTCGAAGCCTGCCCGGCCCAGGGCTGAACTGACTGCTGCCCTCTGTCCTCCAGGGGGCTCTGGGCTCCTCTGGGACCCTTACCGTCCTGCTGGCTGCACTGAGCCTGCTGGCTTTGCGATAGGGTCTGTCCCTCTCCTTGAGCTGAGTGTTCAGTTCTGTTCCCAAGTAGGGCAGCAGGTGACGGGGGAGAAAGGCCTCTGACTCTGGATTCGTGCACTCCAGATCCTGCCGGGCTGCTTGGCGCCTCCCCGAGTTCCCATCTGTAGGAGGGTTAGTCACCCTCCCTCTCTGGGGTCTTGCAAGATTAAAGCTAAGAATAAAGTGTCCAGGGTGGTGCCTGGGGCTGGAGAAGCCTCAGTGGCCCCCAACCTCCTCTCCTCCTCCCAGCCCAGTAACTATCAGAGTGTTGTTATTAGCCATCAGCCTGCCCTCCTGGTACTGTGAGCGTCAGTTGAGGCCAAGGACGTGGGTCCATTGCTGAAGGTGGGAGGAGGCAGCTATGGGGGAGGAGCCATACCCAGCCCAGGAGAGCCTGCCTTAGAGCCCCCACAGAAAGTTTGGAATTCTAGACCCTCAAGGCAGAGGACAGCTCTTTGTAAATCTCATCTCCTAGCAAGGAGTCGCCTTTGAGCTCAGCCATGCGGCTAAGATCTAGACCAAAACCTGTTTAAGCCTTACCTCCTTAATTTCAGAGGTTGCTGGGGGCCCAGCATGACAGCCAGTGTGTCTGGGGGGAGACAAGGGACTCAAGACAGATGCCAAGTTGCCGATACCATTTGAGGCTCCTCAACAGATCCAACAGCCTCCCAGCAGACCCGGAGCGTGGTTGCTCTCATGCCAGCACAGATGCCGTGGCACGACTTCCGGGGCCGAGCCCGGCTCTCCAGCTCGCATCCCTGGGCGGGGTTCCCACCTCCCTAGCTTGGACGTCAGGGCTGCGCCGCCTGCCTTGGTCCTCCTGAGGGAGGGGAGTTTCTCCCACTGCCTGGTGCTTCTCCCTCTCCTGCTCATCCTTGTGAAAGCACTCGCTGGATTGGGAGGAGGGACCCAGGCGGGGGCCTCTGCCTCAGAGCACAGGTTGGCGAATGGGTCTCTGGGCTTTTCTCCCCAAAGGAAACAGACATAACTACGTGTGGAAGGCGCTGCTTTCACTAATTCTGTCTCCTTCCACCAGCCCTCCTGAGCTGGGAATCGGGACGGAGAAAATCTGGTTCTGCGTTCGTTCCCTGGGCATTGCCTGCAGACAGCTGTTCCAGCTGGGAGCTCGTGGGTTGGCATAGGCGTGGCAGGTGGGGGGTGGAGGCGCCTGGCCAGGTCGGTCCCGCTGAGGCTGGCCGCCAGGTATCAGGATGCTAGAGCAGGCAAAGGGGTCACAAGGCGGGACAGGAAGTGGTCCATGGTGTCTCTTCCCACCCTGAGACCCCCTGGGTATTTCAGTGCAAACCCAGCAAATACTCAGTAACCCCCACCCCACCACCAAGAGATGAGGAACTCGGGGAGTCAGACGGTACTTCTCACATGTGAACATCCTTGCCCGTGGATATCCTGGGTCAGGTGACCGTAAACAGGAGGACTCCTGCTCTCTGCCTTGCCCCTCTTGTGATAGACAGTGGGGTGTGCTCCCCACGTCCTCCACCTCTGCCTGCCCTGTCCCCAGGCCCCGGAGAAGAGGCATCTGCGTGCTCAGCCCATGAATCCCAGCCTCCCAGCAGCAGTCATCCATCCATTCACTCAACACACATACTCTGATCACACACTCTGTGCTAGGAAGCTTCCAGGCCGGGGCTGCCAGTGGACACCCTACCAGAATAAAGCCTGGACCCAGGAACCTTACGTTCCAGTCGGTGGGAGAGGAACGATGAACTCAATAAAGAGAGGAAAAATAAAGAAGGGAAGAGGGATAAAGATGGTGTGTTGGGGCTTCAGTTCTGGAGACTGTGCTGGGGGGAGGCGTCGCTGAGGCACGCCTTGGGCGAAGCCTGAGGGAGGTGAAGGAGCAGTGTTACCTCTGAGGAAGCCCGTGCACAGGGCTGCAGGAGAGCGTGCCGGAGCCTTCCAGAGCAGCAAGGAGATCGGTGCCGCTGGAGGGGTGAGCAGATGGGGGTGCAGATCCTCCCCGAGGGGCAGGACCCGCGCAACACTACCCAGCGAGGAACGGAGGTGATAGGCGCATCCCAGCATGGCTGCGATCGCTCTGTACGATGGGCCCTCTGGGTCCTTTACATAGTGACCTTCCCAAACGTTTCAAAAGTAATTCTTGCTCACAGAAGTTTCTTTAACCACAGTTCTTCTGGAAGAGGTGATTACCAGGGGCATGGAGATTTGGGGTTCTGCAGGAGAGGGGGCTGGGAGAGCGTGACCCCAGGCAACCTCTCCTCTCGGTGTTGGGCTTGTGGCCCCCAGAGCGTTGACTACTCTGCAGATCCCAGGTGGACCTCTCAGAGAACCGTCCACCTGGCTTCCTGAAGTGGCCTGCTCTGTGGAAACGGCTGTGGTTTTGAGGCAGGGCACCAGAAAAAGGAAACCCTTCCGTGTTGTACGTGAGGGTTATTTTTAGAGTGACTTGGGGTGACGACTTAGCAGTAGCACTTCCTGTGGGTGTCCCTTTCAGCCCTCAACCGCAGGGGCAGATCCGGCATGATGAGCATTGTGGGCAAACGCGCGCACACACAGACACACACACACACTGTGGGTACGCACGACTTGGCTTGGCATTCTCACTGCTGTGGAGTCAATGAAGGGTCTGGGACCGTGGTTCTGGCCCTTCTGCAGGACTGCCAGCACTGGGCGAGGGAATCAGTGCCTTGGCTTCTGCTCCAGGTATGTTCCCACATGAGGCACTGTGTGGGGTCCTGAGTGAGCGAGACCCAGCCCCAGCTCACCACCTGCTGGGGAGTTGAAAGGTCAGAGGAAGGACACCTTAACTGCCAGTCAGTCTTTGCTCAGGGCCCAGTGGGTGGGCCAGAGAGGGAGGCTCACATTGAATGACTGGTCAAGCAATGTCCCCGAGATCTTGCTGCCTGTTGGCACCTGGGCTGGGCCCCTGCCCAAACCAGGTCTGCGCCCCCTCGGGCTCTGCCTGTCCACATCACCAAGCCCACACTGACCCTCCTCACTTGCCCAGGCGTCCAGCACAGTCCCAGGCACAGGGCCCAGATTTCACATTTTGTGTCCTGTTGAGTGCTTGAGTCTTCTTGGACTTGTCAGACCCCGTCTGCAAATTTTTAGCTCAGACATGCTCCCTGGGAACATGCTGGGCAAGTGTTTGCTCTGTTGGCTGTTCCTGGGATGTCAGAGGGGCTCCAGGAAGCTGGCTCTTCCACTGAAGTCAGAGACTCCGGGTCAGAAGGTCTCTGCTGGGGGCGCGAGGAGGGTGGGCTCTCAAGGGCACACTGGACGGTGCTCATCGGGCCACAGGTCCACTGCAAAACTGCTGGAGCTGTGGAGGAGTTTGGTGTCTGGAGGGAGCACCCACATCAGCTGGACCTTCTCTCCTGGCCGCCATCCTCTCACCAGTGACCGCGTGCTCCTTCTGTTTCAAGCGCTGTGCTAATTGGTTATGTGATTATTCCTGGCCGTGCCCTGGGTGAATGGAACTCAGCTCTGCGTCCTTGGGGGAAAAGGGTCAGGAAAGGGCCTGGACCCCAGCCTGAAAGCTGGAGTCTGTGGGTTCCTCTTGGCTTGCCACCTTCCTTCGCTCCCCCTCCTGCCTCCCGGCACCCAAGCACGGTGCCTGGCTCACAGTAGGAAGTAACTGGTGTGGAGGTGGAAAGAAGGAATTCATGCCTTCCTTCCCAACAGGACCGTGAGAGCACCTCGTGCTCTGTGTATCCCAAACACTCAGCGCTGTGATTTTCACTTAGTAGGTGCTCACTTAATGTGTGTTGACCGACCCTTTCTGTGTGAGTCTGTGTGTTGACCCCAACTCTCCCTGCAGAATCTATGGCTTCTGGTGTTGTGATTTAAAGAATAAAAATGGCAAAGGGCAGCTTTTATGAGCTGTCTCCACTCCTGATTAGAAACACACTCTCTAATGACAAGTCAAGACGGTAGCCACTGGGGCCACCAAGGGGCAGCTGGCACGTCACCGTCTGTGAGAGCCTGGCTGATGCCGTTTTTATTGAGAATGACTTACTGTTTTTATTTCTTCCCAGAGGCATTAAACATGAATCAAATGGCATATGAGATGATTCACTGGAAGTTTTCTTCCAAGTTTTAAAAAAACACACACACAAACTTTGGCTTGGTGTACTGAACCATAAGTAAGCGATGCCAGGCTGGCGTTTGGCTGGAGCCCTCCCTCTGGAGCTTTGCCATGGGCAGTCCTCACCGAGTGGGCCTCCCCCCGAGGCTGGAGCCGGTCGTCAGGGTGCGCAAACCCCAGGGGGCCACCCTGTCTTGAAAACACCTCTCAAGTCTAACATTTACGACATTTCTTCTCGCCGTTTCTACCCAAGGGATCTTAGAATGTGGCCAAGCCTCATTCATCTGGAGGCCATGGATTCAAAGTTTGGAAATGGTTTGTTTGGGGCCCATGAGTTGAGAATTTTGGCCATCACGCAAGCAGGAAGCTGGCCGAAATATAGCTTTCTGCCATCTCCTGGGAAAAGCGCTAAATGGATGGCGCTGCCCGAGATCCTGGGGAGAGGGCCGTCAGTTCCGGCTGAGCCAGTGCACGTCTTGGGTGCTGGGAGCCTCCCCCGGCGATAGACACAAAGACATTCTTTAGACCTCAGATGTGCCCCGGGGACCACGTTGTTTCACAGATGGGACTTCCCAAGGCCTCCGGCTCTGTCTGAAGGTGGGTGACAAATGTGATAGTAACTAGTTCTTATCTGTTCCTTGCAAACGCCCACACATCTACCTCATAGTGCTCTGTCGTTCCAGTCTTTACCCTTTGCCTGAAAAAGAATTCAGAGGTACTTCTTCAGATATTTTTTGACTCACTTTACAAATTTGGACTGCCCTTTGAGTAATTAGTCTGAATTCCCGGGATTTGATGGTATCTTTTGTTCTTTCCCCTAGCCGGCCCCTCCTCCCCACACCCTGCATTTGTTAATCTATCCACTTGTTTCATATTGTCCTGTACTGTTCTATATTGTTCTATACTATTCTGTTCTGTTCAGTACTGTCGTATTGTTAGTCCAGTCATTGCCCAGGAAGGTGCCAGAGAGGTAACAGGCCCAGAGGTGTGTAGCAGGCCGACGTACTTACTGGTGGGAAGCTCCCCAGAAGTTTAGGTCTATGAGTCATTGAAACTGAGATGCTGTTTGGAGCTCCTTGTACCCCAGGATAAAGTCCACAGGCTGGCCCTGCCCGCCTTGCCAGCTGTGTCCCTTCAGGGCAGCCTCTCTCCAGCCATGGCAAGCATGTTCACACCTTCACACACCATGCCTCCTCGTGGAGGGTGCTTTTGGCCGTTCTCCGCTGGGTGAGTGTTTTCCCAGACAGCAGCTCCAATGGCCCCCCCACACCTGCCCCAGCAGGGCCCGGGCCCGGCACACTTTTCTCCGTGTCGGGCCCGCAGGGGGCCTTTCACATCGCAGGTCCTGGTGCATGATAGATCTGTGTGAGCCTAGGAAGTTCTAAAACGCTGTGGAAGGAAGGAAGGAAGGAAGGAAGGAATGAATGGTAAGCATGCCCTGCACTATTTTCTCCAAGGTAAGAAAATTCCCAGAAGTGAAATCCTGGTCATTCCATATGCTGACGTGTTGGAAAGGCCCTAACCCTGAGAACACCCCCAACCAGGCCCGGGTTCCTCTGCTGGGAGCCTGAGAGTCGAGTGAAGCTGCCAAACAGTCATGGGGGGGATCGTACCAGTGTAAAGGCAGGGGGATGGCGTGCGTATGTGTGGGGGGTGTGTATGTGTGTGTGGTGTGTGATGTGTGTATGTCGTGTGTGGTTTGTGCTATGTGGTGTGTGATTTGTGTGTGGGATGTGTGTGTGTGCTATGTGAGATGTGTGTATTGTATGTGGTGTGTGTGGGGTATGTGTCTGTGCTGTGTGAGGGGTGTGTGTGGTATGTGGTATGTGTGTGCTATGTGAAGTGTGTGTGTGTGTGGTGTGTGTGTCTGTGCTATGTGAGGGGTGTGTGTGTCGTATGTGGTGGGGGGATATATGTGTGTCTGTGCTATGTGAGGTGTGTGGTGTGCTGTGCATTGCGTGTGCACATGTGTGTCACAGGCCCACCAGGAGCTGCCCTGTCCTGCACCAGTCTGGGCTGCCCAGCTCCTCAGAATGCCAGGGTTGCCCTGGGCGAGTCCAGACCTCTCCTCCGTGCCTGTGAAGTGCCCTGTCCTTCAGGGAGCCTGTCTTGTGCACGAGCAGGATCCTACGTGTCCATTTAAATGAGCCAGTTAGAAGTCACAGACTCCCCAGGAGACATCTTCCCCTTAGAGAGCCCTGCATCTCCCTCAGGGTTCCCTCCGCCTCCCCCGGGGTTCATGGTGTCCTGCAGCCAGCAAGCCTAGCAAGCGAGGGACAGCACCCCGGATCCTCAGGTCACCGTGCCAGACCCGCGCCTGGGGCAGTGTGAGCGCACTGCAGGCTCCGCCCTGCCACTGTAGGACGCCGCCCTTTTCTCTCGTTTTCTCTTTGAAGAACAGGAGTTAGAATTTCACGGACCCTGTCCTGCACTGACGTATCTGGGCCGCCGGGACCCCAGGCGCTCTGCCCACCCGTGGGCAGGGCATGGGAGCCAGAGGGTCTGTGAGGAAGCGCATCAGAGCCCCCGCGCCCGGGCGCAGCCTCGGGCTCCCCAGCCTGGCTCTGCTGGGTGCTGTGATTAGCTTCATTCAGCGCGGCCCGCGTTTCTTTTATCAGAAACTCTGACATCACCTCCGTATGTTTGTCTGATGCTTTAGATCTGTCAGAGCCCTCTTACAGCCTTCACTTCCCCCCATCCTCACGGCTGTGCTGTAAAATCAACAGGGAGGGACCATTATTCCCATTTACAGTCGAGGAAACTGAGGCCCAGAGAAGTTGAGAGGCAGCCATACTGTAAGGCTGGGGGCTGGGGGGAGGCCCGGGTTGGCCACCTACTGTGCTCCTGCTGCCAGTGTGAAGCCCTTATGTACTCGGCCACTGTTCCCACTGCTGGCGTTCGGTCCCATTTTACAGAGGAGCAAACAGAGGCTTGATCTGGGCTGCCCGACTCCATGGCCCGGCCCAGTGCCCCCGACAGCTGCCCGTCCACTGTGTCCCCCCCAGGGTGTGTTGGGCACTGGCCTGTAGTCTCAGTTTCCACCTGCTGGGGAGGACGTCGTCCTTGGGGAAGGACGTCATCCTTGCGGAGGGACTGCGGCGCACGTGCCGGCCAGGAGCGTCAGAGCACAATCGCAGGCTCGCTCTGCCATCTCCTCTGTGAGTCTTTCCCCGTCTTGGCTAGTAGTCATCTTGGCTAGTAGTTGAGTTGTTCCCCAGCGGGCACGTAGCCTGGAGTTCTTCGCTCCGAGATGTGCAGGGGGCGTCAGATCCACGGAGGGGCTGGTGAGGGGTGTCTGAGATCGCGGTCCGGCTCCAGCCTTGGGTCAGCAGTGCCCAGCCTGCGGGCCCTCTTAGATTTCCTCCAAAAGAGTAGTTGGCTTGTGGTCGGCTCCGGGTCCCTGAGCGGGAGAAGTCGGGTGACTCAGACGTTTATTTGTCTCAGCTTCAGAGTTTTTGTGGTACAATTGAACAGGGATGGAGTTCCGAGCCCTCAACTGGTCGCTTCATTCTGAGTGTTTACGAGGCTTGGGCTGGTGGGCAGAGTGGAGGGACCTTACAGACCCCCACCTTCCAGTCCCCTCCCGTGTGTCTCCTTGACTGGCTTCTCCTGCGATCAGCACTGCGTTCTTCTACAGTCGTGCTTGAAGCTAATGTCCCGGCCCCCTCACCCTGCCACACACTGTTCCTTTTGTCCGTCCCCCTGAAGAACTCCTGGGGCCTTTAAGTGGCTGGACCTCACATGTCAGACCTCCCAACCATCACACGAGGGACAGGCCGGCTCCGCTCCGCTCCTGGGCCCTCGTAAGGGAGCCTCCTTACGCACATCACCCCTTGTCTCACGGGGGTGCTGGGGAGGCACTCCGGGCACCTGGAAAGGCTCGCCGTGTCCCCACACCTGGCACAGAGAAGGCCTCGGAAACCTTTGCAGGCATAAGGGAACGAATTCAGAGGCCTCACTTCCCGCGCCAGCCTGGCGTTTGAGAGTCTGACCCCTGAGCCCCAGATTCACCTTCAGACAAGGCCCGAAGGCCCCGGGTGGGTAGAGGAGCCCCTGTCTGCGACCAGGACTCCACACTTGGCTTCTACCTGCTCACTCAGGCCCGCCTCCACCCCATATGGCGGGCCCTCCTCCTCCCTGGCATCCGGCACCTTCTGCAGGGACGTGGAGCCCACCTGTCGGGCGACAGACATGGAGACGTGGTCCTGTGTTTGGTCCTGCCTAGAGCCCGTTTCCTGTTGCGTCAGCAGGTCCTGGAAGGGAGAGGATCATGCTCTTGGGTGTTTCCTCTTCCTCTCCCCGTCACGGCCCTCCCCAGAGGCTCATTTGTGTCTGTCCACTAACCTGCCTTCCTCCTCTGGGGTGGCAGCTCAGAGGCTCCTCCCAAGAGACTCCAGCCGTGCTGACCGCAGAGTGGGAGATCCCAGCGGGAGGGCAGCACTGAGCCCCTCTGCTGGGGCACATTCGTCGGGGGAGAGGGGAGCTGGCACCCCCCATCTGACACACCCCAGGCCCTCTACTCTGCTGCATCTGTTCCTTTGCTGGTAAAATGGTAAAAGGAGCTTTCCAGAATACCAAGCCCGAATCAAACCCGGGCAAGTGAGCACTTTACCTCCTAATCCGTGATGTTTCTTCCCGCAGCCCTAATCCTGGAAGAGTCACACTGTTAGGGAGGAGGGTCCGAGAAGAAACCCATTCACTCATTGATCTTTTCGTTCATTCAGGTGCTGTGCTGGGCCCTGGGAACCCAACTGTTATTTCGGATAGATTGACTGAGCACTAACCATGGGCCAGGCCCTGTTCTCCCGGGATACAGTGGTGAACAAAAGGAGGCAGACAGTCAGCAAGTCCATCAGTGTGGTGCTGAGTAGGAGGAAATGCTGTGGAAGGGGCAGAGTGAGGGTCTAGGGCCTGAGGGCCGATGGCCTGAGACGGTTCCTCGGAGGAGGCCCCAAGGAGCCTCGAGCGAAGACGCGAAGGGCGAGGGAGTGCACCTTGCTGATGCTGAGGGGAAGGAAGAGCAGGCCAGGTGGAGGAACTGCAAATGAAAAGTCCTTGAGGCCAGAGCAAGCTTAGCAGTTTCTCCTACTGGCGTGAATGAGCTGTTCTCTTTCCTGGAGGAGCTCAAAGTCTAATGAGGGAAAAACACAAGTAAGTGATGTAATAAAAGTTGAGATCATAATAGAAACAGGTAAAAAAAAAAAGATGCTACTGGAATGCAAAGGGAAGAGCAGTTGTAGAAAGGCTGGCAAACACACCCCTGGGGAGGTGACGTTTGAGTTGGGCTTTGGTGAATGAGTAGGAGTTTGCTGGGCGGCTGAGGCGAGCGGCCGTGTGGATGATCCAGTGTTTGCAGAAGTCCAGGGTGCACAGGGAGAGCCACCCACAGTTCCTCTTTCTGTTGCATTAGCAGTTTCTGCAAAGGACAGAACATTCTCTTGGGCATTTTCCTTTCCTTTTCTCTACCTCTTCTTTCCCCCCAGCCTCACTGAGGGCGTTTCAACCTCAGGAGAGTGGGAAGGGAGGATGCCTTAAGATAGGGAGAGGATTTCTGTGTCTTGCTCAGCCTGCCTTCCTCTCTCCCTCCTTCCTTTTATTTTTTTAAAGCCCTGGGGAGTCGTGGGGGTTTTAAGCTGCTGGGGATGGGTACGGAAGTCAGGAGGGTGTTCAGTTGGATTTCTCAACCACAGGGCACTGGCCTGGAGCCAGTAAAACTGTGGTGCAACAGGTTTTCAGGAAGCCCTCCAGAAATGGGCTCCCGGAGGTCAGGGGGCTGAATTTGCATCTAGCATACCCTGTAACTGTCGCTCCAGAGGTGTCACTAACCTCCTCTGTCCCTGGATCTCATTCAGGGGCCTTGGCTGTCCCTCCTCGGAAGAGGAGCAGGACACCCCGTTTCTGCAGCCCCTCCCCCCCAGCCTACGCCTTATCCAGGACCAGACGGGTCCTGGCCTCTAGCAGAGTTCTCAGAGCTACTGGAAATAGAAATTGTGGGACTCGCATGTCATTGTGAAATGCAAACACCATTATCTTTCACTCAGGGGCACCAAGGAGTGAAATATACCAAGGACACCTCTCCCAGCTGGGTTACAGTCAGCAGTGGGCCTGCAGACAGGGTGCTCATGAACTAAAGAGTCCCTTTTTCGTGGCCCCAGATCCACAGTGTCCCAAGGGTCTACCCAGCACGCTGAGCAGCCACTGAAAATACAGTGCGAGCCACATACATATGTAATTTTAATTTTTCTAGTGGCCACATTAAAAATGTTAAGAAACAGATGAGATTAATGTTACCAGTATGATTAGTGTAACCCATTATATCTCAAATGGTATCATTTATCATTTCACATGTAATCAGGATTCAAAAATTATTGAGATACTTTATTTTTTCATATCAAGTCATCAAAATCCAATGCATATGTTACTCTTCGGGTACATATACGAATTCAGACCCGCCACATTTTAAGTGCTCAATAACCACATGTGGTTGGTGGTTGCTGTGTTGGACAAACCTGGCTTGTAGATAGAGAAACAGGCACCACGTGGTGGAGGAGGCGAGGCAGGGGGTGGGGTCAGGGAGCCGGGAGGCGGGGTCTCAGCTCAGGCCTGGGGAGCCTGCCCGACCACGCCCTCTAGCGTCAGCCCAGCAGTGCAGCAGCCTGCGCCACCCGAGGCGAGGCTGCCTCCTGCACTGGGTCCTGGGAGCTGTCACAGACCCCCTGGAATAGGACTGGCCCCTCCTCTGAGCAGCTGCCTGGAAGCCAAGGCTGCAGGCGCCTTGCCTCTTACTTAGAGGAAAGGAGGACACATATATGGTCAGCCCCTTGTCTCTGTAGGACAGGGGCTCAGCCCCAGGAGGGGCGTTTGGCGATGGATCCCCAGGAGAAAGAACCCGGTGTGATTCCTGCATGAGACACAGCACAAACCGCCTATCTCCCACCCGCCCCTCTGCCCCCACGTCCTGTTCTACCCCGGACAGAACGAGCCCTCATCTCAAACCAGCCCTCTGGTCCCTGGAAGTTCCCAGTCACGGCAGATGCCTCTCCAGCCTCATCCTGAGCTTTGGCCTTTTATGAAGAGCTGGTTCCCCCCACCTGTCCCATCATCTTCCCTCCAAGTGTTTCTGAGTCTGGTTTGCCCAGCGAGCTTCGGAGCTCTGACTTGAAAGCGTTTGGGGGGCGGGGGGCGGCGTGCAATGCCGGCCATCAGCATGTGCTGAGCTGTACCAGGACATTGGAGCATGTGGTTCCCAGGAGCCTCACCAGCAGCTGATACAACTACACCATTAAAGAGGCTTTAATTGGCAAGCAATACCAACTTTGGGTTAAATATTTTTATAGGGCTCCCCAGCTTCATGTTTACTTTTTTTTAAATACAATTTAGTACATTAAGAACAATAACAGAGTAACTGAGAACCAGAGAGATGGATATAAGCGCTACATTAACTCCCCTGTTTTTCCATTACCGAGAATTAAAATGTTGTCTTTGATGCTCTCAGAGGCTGTTACTTGTCTAATCCAAGCGCTGCTTGGTTGTAAAGCTTTTTAAGCCAAGTAAGAGATGGCTCGGGCCCTGAATTGATCGCCCTCTCCTGGCACGCCCGTTCTTCACTCCTCTTTCACTGGAGATGAAAGGAAGATTTCCCGATAGATGAAGGCTAGAGTGTTTGCCTAACGACCAGGGCCAGGGCCGGCTTCTGCTGGGAAATGGGAGTGGTGCTTTCTGTTTTTGCAGAAAGGATTGCTTTTTGTCTGCCGTCTCCCCAGCCAGCAAGCTGTCAATAAGGTTGGTTCAGTAGCTTAATTAATAACCGAGGGGTCACCGTGTATGCAGTGATCCACCGTGCCGTTCCCTGCGAAGCTGCCTGCTTCGGGCCGGGCCCCTTCGCGAGAGAGCTAAAATGAGGTTGTTCGTGTGAGATGTTTCATGTGGGCCTTTGGTAAGCACACGCAGGTGAGTACTGGGCGTATCTGAGGCTTTATTTGGCATTCGTGGGCTCCACTTTAAGGCTTTGTGCAAGTCACAGTCGGATGGCCATCTCGTGAAACCGCCCTAGAGAGCGAGTTTAATGGCGAGGGAGCAAGGATGAACACCAGCTGGGAGCATTTCGGTGGCTTCCGTTACTGCCCACAGACCTTGACACTGGAAGGGCCCGGGAATCGTAGCCCTGCCTGCTGCAGACAAGCACGGGCCCCACAGAAGCCTCAGTTCCTTCTCTAAGACGGCGATGACGTTGCTGCCCCCCAGCCCGGCCAAGCGTGACCCCCACCTTCCCAGCACCTGGAATATTCCCCATGCTCCCTAGAGGTGACCTGTGGGGTTGAGCCTCCAACAGCCTCTGAAGTCCTCATCATTTGGTTTTGATTCCACATGCTGTGTTTCTAGGCAGCTTGCTTGGTCTCCCCATTGGGATGAATGCTTCCTTCTTGGAGCCCCCCCCTTCATGTCACTTTTTATTGCCATCCGTATGCACCTGTGCCATAAGCAGCCTGGAGCCTGACAACAGGGACCTGCCTCCCTAGGCATCCAGAAGGCCCCATGGACTGGAATACTGTGCGCCCAGCCTGGTGCCAGGCCTTGAGGACATGCCGAGGGCAAGCATGGCCTGCGCTCCTGGGTTCAGGCTTCTGGGGAGCAAAGCACTGGCTTGTGGACACATGTGCACAAATATTCGCACAATTAAATGGCTCAGGACATGATGCACACGGGATCTGCAGACAGTGAGTTTCCGGATTCTTCCAGGAAATGTGGTGCTGCCTTCCTGGACTCGATGGCCTTTGTTGGAGCTGTGGCGGGGGGGGGGGGGGGGTCACCTTTGGAATGAGAGGCTCCAGGGACTCAAGAATCTTCGACCTGGAACCTCCAGACCCAGGGGTCCCAGGCTATCAGACCGGACTGTGGACACTGTGATCCTGGAGGGAGGCCCTCTTACATGGCCTGGCCCTCCCAGGAATATGCTCCCTTTAAAAAATATACTTAACATTCAATTTACCATCTTAGCCATCTTTGTTTTTTGGGTTTTTTTTTTTTGAGGAAGATTAGCCCTGAGCTAACATCTGCTGCCAATCCTCCTCTTTTTGCTGAGGAAGACTGGCCCTGAGCTAACGTCCATGCCCATCTTCCTCCACTTTATATGTGGGATGCCTACCACAGCATGGCTTGCCCAGCAGTGCCATGTCCACACCCGGGATCTGAAGCGGCGAACCCTGGGCCACCGAAGCGGAACGTGCGCACTTAACCGCTGCGCCACCGGGCCGGCCCCTTAGCCATCTTTAAGTGCAGGGTTCGGGGATGTTAAGTACATTCACACTGTCGTACAGCCAACCTCCAGAGCTCTTTTCATCTGAATTCGGCTCGCCCTCTTAGGGAAGTTCTGCAGACGTGAGCCCCTCAGCTCTGGATTTCCACCTGCTCTAGCAGGTGGCCTTCTGGTCGACTTGAACTTCCTACAACAAAATTAGTATTACCGGCTTTTAAAATGGTTATGCTTCAGTTCAGCCGTCTGAGCGCGGTCAAGAGCTGAAACAAGCGGAGGTGGGTGCCCCACTTCAGGGCAGTGGGGTCTCCGTAAATCAGCGACGTGTTCCTACAACGTCATTCTCTAAAAGGTGGTCTCCTGGCAGCCGTGACTTTGACAGCCTCGGATTTGACTAATTCAACCTTCAAGATAATGGCAAGAAAGCATGTTTTTCTATCCATGATTTCTTGATACTTTTTCCCTTGAAGTAAAGTTTATCTTTTTTGTTTCCTGGACACTCAGTTTCTCCCAGTCTTGCTTTTCTTCTCTGTACAGCTGGGCATGCCAGGCCTGTCCTGCTCACCTCCCAGGGTTCAGGGTCCACTGTAGAGCTGTGTGGTCAAGATCAAGACAGACTAATGTTCACATCCCAGCTCCGTTAGCCGTGGACCCTGGGCCTGAGTTTCACCATATGTAAAATCGTCTGCATGGCGCCTGGCATGGCGGGAATGCTTGGCGGACTGTAGCTGTGGTCAGGATTACTGATGTTGGTTTATTTGCTGCTAAAATGGGCCAGTGTGAGGGACTGCCTTCATTCCACATGCTTGGGCCTTGATAAGCTCTCTGAAGGCGGGACCCGTGCCCAGTACCTCTGTCCCCCCGATGCAACCAGGATGGTGGTAGATACGTAATGTGCTCTTACTAAATACTTGCTCAGAGTTAATTCAGGATTTCCAAAGATGATCAACACTGGATTATACTCATTCTCTCTGACTATACCGTATCGCTTTTTCATAACAAAAACAGCAGCAGCTGATAGAGCGGCCCCCTTTTTGAGGAGCCCCCCAGATGTTAGTGGTTTTAGGTCTTTTCTTGTTGGGGGAGGAAGGGCAGTTCTGTCTCTCTGGGGAAAGACCCTCTGGTTCTCTGGTTGAGCCGGCCCAGCCCCATGCTGGTGAGGGGCAGGGGCCGGCCAAGGTCTCTCCATGTGGTGTGTGGACTTCTCCTCTCTCCTTACACTTAACTTCTGTGTCGGTGCCTCGCCCAGTACCTCAGGGCCTGTTGCTCACTACCCAGGGTCTCTGCAGAGGCTCCCCGTGTGGAGGTGGTGGCCCCCTGACTGTGCCACTTTGAGGGGCAGGATGCGAGGCTCTGCTGGTCAGGGTTGCTGACTGCAGGAGCAAACAGCCCCCAAATCTCAGTGCTAAGCACGAGAAAGAAGCATTTCCCGTTACAATGTGACATGACTCTGGGGACAGGAGGACTCTGCTCCATGCAGCCATTCGGGGACTCAGACTTCTTCCATTCAGCAGGGCTGCCATCCCACCTCCTGTGTCTGCGGGGGTTCAGGACAGGACAAGTCCTGATACCCTGAAGCATCCGCTGTGTGCGGTGAATGCCTTCTCTCCTGTGCACCACCCTCAGGAGCACTGAGAGATGGGCGCTCCAGGCATCTACTGTGGGCGCAGTCGCATGGGGAAGCCCTGCTATGAAGGCCTATGGGGTCTGCGCCCTCTGGGGCCTCTGAGTCCTCCCCTGGGTAGTCCGTGTCACGGTAGGAAAGGGAGGTGCTGAGGGCCAGGCCTGGAAGTGGTAGACAGTGCTCCGTCCACGTTGCGTTGACCAGCACGCGGTCCATGCCCACCGGACTGCAAGGGGTGCTGGGAAGTGTAGTCTGGCCATGCCCCCGGGAGGGAGGGATTGGAGTGGGCGGGACGAGGCTCTGTTTCCCACTCGGACTTCCACGGTTCTCCACCCGCCCCTGCTCTCAGCTTGTCGCCTCCTCTCCCCTTCGGCCACTGGTCAGCCTGCTTCCCCCCTCTCTGCAGCCCTGAGGCCTGACCTCCCTCTGCCCTGCTCTGTCGTTTGCCATCTTTCCACCTGAGCGTGTTGGGGTCCTAGACATGGCCTCATGGATGTGGTCAAGGTCACAGACAGGGTCACAGGCATGGCATTTGTTCTCTGTTTCTTGTCCTTTTTGTTGGGGGGCGGTTGAGAGAAAGGGGCAAAAATATTCTACCGTCTTGGGATCCCTGGACGCTTCTGCCTCCGTGTTCTCTCGTGTTTAGGCTCTTGGGCTCGGGACCCTAAGATGAGCGGGTCTTGGCATCAGGCTGGTGCTATCAACAGAACCCTTTCTCTGAAGGAGACCAGATGTGGAAACAGATCACAGGGTTGCCGCTCTGGCCGGTGCTGGGCCGGAGCCCAGTGCCCTTCCTTCTCATCTTCCTCCCCATCCCACAGGCCCCCGAAGCCCCTTCTATTGTCCCCTCCATTGCCTCCCTGAAAGGGGGTCACCCAGGCCCTAACTGGAAGGCCAGCTTTGCTGAAAACCTCCCTACCTCCAAAGTCAGCAAAACGTTTGTGCCTGTGCGTGTCCACACAGCAAGGACGCCCATTCGGCCAGCAGGTGCTTGCTCTGTGCCAGGTCCAGCGAGACGTGGGAGCACCCTGAGGAGGAGTTGCTGGGAGCTGGGGCCCTGCAGTCTCCTGGGTCTGTCCCAGGACGCACACCCGAGGGGAGGGGCTGGGATGGAGGAAGCCCCTTCCCAGGCTGACAGTAGTGCCCCCCGTCCTCTTCTCGTGGCTGTGTGGCTGCACTCGTCACTCTCCCTCATCTGGTCCCCTCCTTTCCATAAACGGTTGTCATTTCAGGCAGAGGAGGTGCTAGGAGCTGGCATTTCTGTGGGATCTGAAAGGACGGAACTCGGATGCGTTTTGAGGCAAACTGGTGCTATCATTCGGGTGGGAATTTAGTTTTCTGGGAGGTGAGTGGACCTGAAAGGACTGATCCTGGCCTCTCAGAGCCTAGAACTTCGCAGAACGAGGCCTGTTTCCACGATGAAAGGGCAGCAGTGCTAATTGAGAAAGGTGGTGCCTGTCGAAGACGCCTGGGGAAGGCCACGTTCCCAACGCCGTTGCTCTCCCCGGGACCAGCCTCCCCTGGCTGCCCGCGGCAAGATGCGGGACGGGGCCGTCGGACCTGGTCCAAGTGCTGGCTCTGCCTCGAGAGGGGCTGTTTCCTCGTTGGTAATGTGGGACTGATGTGCGTGAAGTGTCTGACCAAACCAAGCCCACAGTCCAGGAACCTTCTTCGGATGGTCCCCCCACCGGGTGCCCTGGAGTTAAGGCTGGGGAGCCTCACGGGGCTGACTTGGGGTTCGCCCCATAGATACCGATGGCACATGCTGATCAGGTCAGTTCCCACGGGCAGCTGTCTTAGTGTCCCAGGGCTGCCTAACAGAGTGCCACAGACCGGGCACCTTCAAAGACAGAAATTTATTTTACCCTTCTGGAAGCTGGAAGTCTGAGATCAAGGCGTCGCCAGGGGTGGCAGATCTAGGCTACTTTCCCCTGTGTCTTCCCATGGTTGACCCTGTTTGCATGTCTGTGTCCTAATCACTACTTATAAGGACCCCAGTCAGAGTGGATCAGGGCCCACCGCATGACCTCATTTTTACTTAGTCACCTCTTGAAAGGCCCTTCTCCATAATCACACTCCAAGGTACAGTCACATTCCGGGGCACAGTCACATTCCTGGGTACAGTCATTCCGAGGTACGGTCACATTCCGGGGTATAGTCATTCCGAGGTACAGTCACATTCCAGGGTACTGAGGCTAGGACATCAACATGAATCTTGGGGGACACAGTTCAGCCCCCAACAACAGCTGTCCCGTTCTGCTCGTGGCTGGGCCTTTCTGGCCACATACTGCAAGGTTCGGTGCCGCCCCTCGAAGGACACGTGGACACCTTCAAAGGTAGGAGCAGCAGCAGTTCTCAGCTGGACAAAGTGAAGAACGAGGCTGACCAAGTTCAGAAGGAGAGCACCTGGGGTCTGGACCCTCTGCGCTTGGGTTTGCTGCCCTGAAGGCCTCAGATGGGAGGTTGGGTGACTGATGGCTCTGCCCTCCAGCTGCTGCCCAGACGACTGGCACCATCCAGGAGTGTGGAAAATACAAAGCCAGGAGAGCAGCGGAACTGATGAAAGGACTGGGAAGTGAGCACAGGAATTACCGAGGTGGACATGTGCAAAGTCTGCAGGGCGTCTTAAGTCGAGTGGGACCCCCGAGGAGGGGGTCTTCTGCACAGAGCAGAAGACTTGATGGGCCATTGCTCACCTCCTCCTTCTACCAACACAGAGAGGTGGGACTGCTGGCCCAAAGCCACGCAGCAAGTCTAGGCTAAAAGTTTTGCAGTCCAAAAGTCCTAAGTGAGGGAGCTAGAGGAGGCCAAGAGGTTGTTTAAAAAAGAGCTAATGGACAGAAGCAGAGATGGGGTGAAAAGGTTAATAAAAGGATCCTAACGAGGGGACATTAACCAGAGCGGGGAGAGCATTTGGAAATTTGGTCGGAGGAGAGAGTTCAGCTGGAGAGGTGGAGTTTGGAAAGGCATTCATTTCAGGCGTAGAGGTGTGTGTCTACCTTGCCCACAGTCCACCGTCCTGTTCTCAAGACTGGTCTCACATACTCCTGATGCGTCCCCTAGGGGCTCCATCCACAGCCGAGACTTCCCTCTCACCCTTTCTCCAAACTGCGCCCCGTGATTCTTAGCAAGGGCCTGATGTTGCCCGCTCCCCTCCCAAACCTCTCGTGCCTCCAGCCCCACAGTGGGCCCAGCCCGGCTCGCCTCGCCCCAACTGTGCTCTGGCCCCCTCCCCTCCTGTGTTTTGCACGTGTCGGGTCTCCAGACTGTTGGCCCCACTGGGCGCCCTTGCCGTCCACCAGCCAGGTGCCTGTTCACCCTGCAGGGCTCAGCTCTAGTGTCCTCGTCCCCGAGTTCTTCCCAGCTGCGCCCGCCCTTCCTTTTGTGGACAACGGCTTGCTCCTCATCCTCATTCCTGAAGCACCATGGACAGGTTGTCGTGTCCTATCAGTTGGGGGTTCTCTGGGCCCCCACTCCCACCTGTGAGCACCCATCCAGCTTTGCCCAGAGGGCAGGGGCCGGAGGGGTTTTGCTGGTGGCTTTGGGCTCGCTCCAGTACACAGCGCACAGTGGGTGCTCAGTAAAGCTGCCTCTTTGTCTTCACAATGCCCACAGTTCCCCTCATTCAGAGGGGGAACCAGAGCTCCAACAAGTTCCTGACCTGCCCCGGGTCACCCAGAGCGGGCGGTGGAGCCGGCTCTGAGCCCCCACTGCACCAGTGGCCTCTCCCCTAACCCCCGGGGCCGTTCAGTGCCTGTACTGTGCTGTCTGTTGAAAGGACTCGTGCTATTCCTGAGCTCCGCGGGCCCAGTGTGTGTTCCTCTCTGCCTGCCGTCTGGCTTGCCGGCTCAGTGGCGTGCGTAGCTTTTGGAGAGTCAGCCTCGGGAGCCCACCCAGTGCTCGGGGCCTCCTGGACTCTGAGTTTCCCGTGTGCGTGAGAACTCGCACTCAGGAGGCTGGGTGCGGGCAGGAGGAGGGCGGGCGGGAGGGGCCACTCCGAGGGGCAGGCCTCGGGGTGACGCCCGGGGAGGCCTGCTCAGAGCAGCTGCTGGCTGGATCTGGCCCCTCCTCGGAGTGCCTGCGGGAGAGCCTAGGACAGATGGACAGACAGGAGGACAGACACCAGCCTGAGACCCCAGCCGCGCCCAGCTGGCTTCTCCCTGTGCTCGTTGTACTGGTCCTCATCTCGAGTCCTTGGATTTGCCGGGTTAGGGGCTTCCGCCTCGGGGCTGGGAGGCGCCTGGCTTAGCGGAGCCTGTGTCTCCCTTGGTGGCCTATCGGTGGCCTAGATCTCGTGTGATCCCTCAACCCCTCAGAGGAATAGGGGCCAGTTTGTCCTCGTTCTAGTGCAAGCCGCAGTTGGAGAGGGGGCCTCCCGGGCTGCAGGATCAGAGCTAGACTGGGTCGGGCGGGGCGTGTCCTCTGCCTGGCCCCGCCCCCTCCGCGCTGGCTCCACCCCCTGACTGGCCCCGCCCTTGATCTGCCTTCTCACTCACGCTGCTCCCTCCCTGGGAGACGGATGCCCAGGTTACTCAGAGATTTGCTGGTTTCCGGTTTTTAGGATCAAACTATAGGAAAAGCAGAAAGTCGGGATTGTAAACCCTACCAATGTAAAAACGGTGGTTTCCGTGACTGAAGCTGACGTAGAAGGAAGGAGAGGTGACGCTGGGAGAGGGGAATAGAATAGTGTGATCTTACAGAAAGAATCGAGTTGCTAGATCAAGAAATAGAGGTCTGGTTATTTTTATTTTTGTGTATTTATTTTTTGAGTAGAAAATATATAGTGAGAATTCAACGTTTTGAAATTTCAAAAGGATTTACAGTAAAAACTCTCCAATTAACCCTTGTCCATCAGCCAGCTCTCTCTCCAGCTAATGCTGTCATTCCCTAGTAAGTCCTTCCAGACACATAAACACACACACATTGTTTTCTCTTATTTCCACAAATGGTAGCAAACTCTGCACCTTCTCTTTTTACAGTGTGTGATGGTGGATTTCTGGGTTGTTTATTATTACAGACAACAGGTGGCCGCGCACACAGGTTGTTGGCACAGGTGGGAGTATCTTTAGATAAGTTCCTACAAGTGGGATTGCTGGGTCAAAGTGAATGTGTGTTTGTAATTTTGAAAGATATTGCCAACCTGCCCTATGTAGAAATTTAGAAAAGGAACCTCAAGTATATAATTGAAGTCATAAAGATAACAAGTAAAAACAGTGATATGTGTGTATAAAACTAATAAAACCCGGGAGGGGGCAAGGAAAGAGGAAGTGCCAGGGAGAGCAGGTGACCTGCATTTATTATCTTTCATAACAGGGATTCTGTACACGCTGTTTAGAGTTCATAAATGTGGAAGCAGTTTAAAGTGGTTGCCTCTGGGACTAGGGTGGGAAACATTTTATTGTCCGTTTTTCTATATGCATCAAAATGATGAAGCCGTGTTCTCGTGTTATAGTTAAACTGAGAAGGGAAGATGCGGTGGTGAGGGGAGCGCTGTGGAATGTCTGCGGGTCATGTCACCCAGGATCAGTCTGGGATCCAGGCCTCTTGGGCAGCTGTGGGGAGCACGCTTCTGCACGCCCACAGGGGCCTGACACTTACTGTGAACACTTGAGACCTCACCACACTCTTAGCGCTAATTCTGGATCCACCCCCCACCGCCAGAGGTGTTTCTCAGAGGGAAAATAGAGAGGGGACTCCCTGAGAGTTTCTGAACCTATTCTAAGGATCAAAACATTGTGGTGCCCAAAATAGAAAAGAACTTCTCATAACACAGGGTCTGGGGGTGCGCTCAGCCTGGCACCTTAGCCTGGAGCTGAGGAGGGTGATAAAGGAGGATTTAACCCTCACATCTTGGACACCCCCCCAGTGGGCACCTGATAAACACCTCATTCCACTGATTTTAAGTTGCCTTTTTTCCCTGCATTTCCACGTTATTGGAGTCAGAATGGGTCTTGCAGTGCGAGGGTGCAGCGTCTCAGTTTCCTAGTGGTGGGTCGCAGATTAATGGCCCGCCTTCCCGCAGGGGTCCAGATGGGCTGAGACTTCTCAGGCACAGCAACGGCCCTGTTTGGGCCTCTCCGGCCCTTGGTGCAGGACATGAAAGGGATGTTCCTCAGCCCCACTCAGTGGCTGTAGGCTGTGGGGAGCCAGACCCTGGGCCAGCCCAGTGTCCCCAGCTGAGCCCCTGTCTTGCAGGTGTAGCTGCCAGCCACCATGGGCAAGCAGAACAGCAAGCTGCGGCCCGAGGTGCTGCAGGACCTGCGGGAGAACACGGAGTTCACAGACCACGAGCTGCAGGAGTGGTACAAGGGCTTCCTCAAGGATTGCCCCACTGGCCACCTGACCGTGGATGAGTTCAAGAAGATCTACGCCAACTTCTTCCCTTACGGTGACGCGTCTAAGTTCGCCGAGCATGTCTTCCGCACCTTCGACACCAACGGTGACGGCACCATCGACTTCCGGGAGTTCATCATCGCGCTGAGCGTGACCTCGCGGGGCAAGCTGGAGCAGAAACTCAAGTGGGCCTTCAGCATGTACGACCTGGACGGCAATGGCTATATCAGCCGCAGCGAGATGTTGGAGATCGTGCAGGTACGGCTCCCGGCAGGCTGGCCAGGCATGAGTGGCTGGAGGCCTGTGGGTCCCACCGCATGCCAGGGTCCCCCCAAGGTGGGCCACCCCCAGACAGTGCTCTCTGTGTTCACTGTGGCATCCGGTCATTCTCGGCCAGGCCACTATCTGCCCCTCTTCTGTGCACTTTTGAAAGTGAGCAGTTGTCACCTGACCAGCGGGTCCTTGCAAATAGTGATGATCAGAGCCTGTTTATTCATCACTTGCTATCCATCAGGCCTGGACCACGCGCTTTGATCAGTTTTCATCTTCACAACCCTATGAAGGGGGGTCGTTCTCTACATTTCACAAAATCTGAGGCTCAGGGAGGTGATTTCCTAAGAATGAACAGAGCGGGAATTATAGTGATTAAGCAGTCTCTTGACCCTTGCAGAAGGCCCCTGCCAAGATCTTTGCAAGCCCCCATGTTTGGGAATGCACCAAGCAGCTTGTGTTATCCCCAGGAACGTGCAATTGTAAAGTAAAGTGGAAACATTAGTGATGACAGAATGAGCTCAAGCATAGAAAGAACACCATTTTTTGAGACCTATTTGCCTTCCTGCCTGTCGACAGCTGTGGCAGGTGGAGCTGGTTTCCAGAAAGAAAGCGAGTTTTGTCCACTTCAGCAGGTGCCTGGGTGTGTGATAGAGAGCAGAGAGCCACAGGGCTGCCACTCCCTGGCACCCCCCAGGTCCCCACTCCTGGAGACTGGGGGATTTGGTTCTGGAACTCCTCAGAAGAGGCGTTCTCTACATGCAAGATCTTCAGCGCTAAGTCTCAAGCAAGGGGCGTCAGAGCCACAGGAACTCGCAGACCACTCCCTGAGGAGTGACCAAGCCATTTCCCAAATAGGCGGTTTTCATGCAGTGAGAATAAATGACCGCAGTTTTGGGGCCTCTGCAGTCCACTTGTCACTCCTGGCTCTTTGCTCTGTGCGGTGGTGGAAGTCAGAATTCTGCGTCCTGGGACTCGCTTATCCTAGGACCACAGGTTCGTCCTGAGCTGTTTGCAGGTGGGCATGCCTGCCCCTGGCTGAGCAGACTGGCCTGCCCCAAATCTAGAGACACAAGTAGGATCGTTCAGAGCAGTGAGGGGTGGCTGCCTGTCCAGGTGGGATCTGGCTGCTAGGCCCCCAACCGAGTTCCCCAACCCTGAGAGCCCCCTGGCCCTTTGGATGTCTCAGCCTGCCAGGCGGGATGCCGGCTGCTACACCCTTCTCAAAACGGACAGGTGTTCTAGGTCGTGCAGAGCCTCGGAGGGCTTGACTGGCTTTGGCTGTCATTCTGCAGGCTGCCTGGCCCAGTCCAGGAGGAAGGCCCATCCCAGGAAGATGCACGCCCCGGCAGACAGGCCCCACCCCACAGGTGGAGATGGGTGAGGGGCGAGGGTGTGGTAAATATTGGAAACCTCCCTCGGGATCATTCTGTTTTGGTCTTTTGGGCTTTTTTTAATGCCCTGCTTTTAAGGTATAACAACTCTCAGGCTTTTGCTGTTCTTGGTCTGTTGGGTCAGGTACAAGAATCTCAGTCAAGCTGTCTCTGAACAGAATCCCCCAGTGGCACTGCCCCTTCCCCCTCGCATGTTACTCTGATGAGCTGCTGGTCACTGGCCTCATCACGGCCCCTCAGCATACACACGTACGCCCCCCACCACACAGGGCACCTGCTCGGCCGGCCGCTCAGACAGACACACAGAGACGGCTGGCAGTGGTACTGAGCCCACAGATGGCACGGCCCTAAGACAAGGCTCTCTGTCTTGCTGGAGACACTGGGCCGCCCAGTGCCTGTCCTGTCTGGGGTTCTTAAGTGGTTCTCCCTGTGGGTTTCAGGGGCTAAGTCTTCTGTGTTTTTAACTGAGGTATAACAATTGCATAGTCAGATGCTCACAGCTGAGTGTGCAGCGTGAGGGGCTGCACGTTTGTGTCCCCACCACCCTCGGTGAGTTTCAGAGCATTCCCATCCCCCCAGAAGGCTCCCTCAAGTGCCTTCCTGGGCACTGTCCCACCTCCCACCCCCAGATGGCCCCCAGTCTTATGACTATCACAGTGGAGTCGTTTTGCCTTCTCTTGAACCTCGCATAGTGTGTCTGCCTTGCCCAACATGGCATCTCTGGTATTCATCCGCGTTACTGGGAGTAGCCCGGAACCTTCTTCTAGCTGGGGAAGGGTCCTGAAGGCCAGTGAGCATCCTCTCCATGCCCTGCTGTGGGCTGGCCGGAAGCTCACAGCTGCCTCGTCCTCCCAGGAACATCCTGGAACCTCTCAGCACACGCTTCTGTCTGCCCCTTTGCAGGCTATATACAAAATGGTGTCCTCTGTGATGAAGATGCCCGAGGACGAGTCCACTCCAGAGAAACGAACGGATAAGATCTTCAGGCAGATGGACACGAACAATGATGGTAGGCTTGCCGTGTGTCTGTGCAACGCTGCTGGGAGCAAAGAAGTGTTTGGGGCACTTCCCTCTCCTCTGCAGCTTCTGAGGCCTCGCCCAGTCCACCCCTGGCCTTGCCCATCCGTGCAGCTGGGCTGAGGGAAGAACCGGGACTCAGAGTCAGAGAGACCTGGGCCTGTGTCCTGGCTCTGTCCTCGTGGCATGTCGATGCCCCTGGAGCCATAGTCCCCTCGGTTCTACACTGGGGGGGACTATTAGCCCTGTGAGCATGTCTAGGGGAGGGGAGGCAGGGGTGCTGCTGGCGCCCGGGCCCTGGAGGGGTGGGACCAAGGGTCCTGAGTGGTGGGGAGCTGGGAAGTGGGCTGTGCTTTGCTCGCTGCCGTCACTGAGATGGGGGCCCCGGGGCTCTGGTAGGATGTACTGGCCTGCAGCAGCAGAGATGGTGGGTCCAGGAGGGGTGGCAGTGGCTGCGGTACAGGGAAGACATGCCCCAAGCCCCCTGCTCCACAGTAGCCCTGAGCTTCCGTGGGATCCACGCGAGGGGCTGTAGCTGTGAAACGGGACGGATCTGCGCCTCTCGCGGGCTTTGTCAAGTGCGGTCCAGAGCCAGTCCTGGTTTGCTGTTGAACGTTAGAGAAACGTGAGGTTTAGAAAAGAAAAGAAAATACCCCCAGGGTTGTGCTGGAGATGAAGAAGAAGCTAATGCCCGAGAAAGTGCTCTGTAAACTCTGAAGTGCTGTCCCCAAGTGAGTGAAAGGGCTGAGCCGGCAGGGCTGCGGTTTGCACTGTGACTGCAGGCAGCAGAAAGCACATCAGACGCGTCAGACAGCGAGGTGACAGTTTTCAGAACACGTTTGCACACACAGCGAGGCAGCCTGGTGCCTGGCATGGCCTTCGGGCTGATAGAAGCGTGGCCTCTGCCCTCCTGGTGACAATTCCCGCAGACCTGTGCCGAGTCTGGCTCCCCTGGGCCGCGGTTTCCTGCTCTCTGGACTAGGGATAGTAGGTTCTGTCTCTCAGGGCTGTGAGGGTTCAGTGAGACGATGCCCATAAAGCTTAGCACAGACCCAGTGTGCACTCCACCCAGGACCCCTCTGCCCTGACCGCTCCCCTTCTGAGGGCTGGTGGGCTGCACCGTGCTCCCTCCCGGGTTGTTGTGAACCTGGGTCAGCACTCCCTGGACAGCCCTCCTCCTCTGAGCCCCGGGGAACACCCATCCCTGGAGCTCCGGGAGGGGATGGAGGAGGCGATGTTGGGGAGGAGAAGAGTGAAGGCAGGGCCCTTCTCAGGGGCTGCTCAGGAGTGGGCAGCCCCCACACTTAGTCCCACCTTCCCTGCCACCCTAGGGAAGCACAGGGCTCTGCCCCCTGTGTTGGGTGGCTAGCGGGTTTTCTCCAGGGCACAGGTATTGTGGAAGCAACCGTCTCCTATTAACTTTCATCCTGGCCGTACACGTGTGGCCGTACACATGGACGGAGCCTGGCCGAGCACCAGGGACACCCTGACCATGCGGACAGACTGTGCTCAGGGACCCCCTCAGCAGCCCTGCTCCCTGCCAGGAGGAGGGGGCGGTGCCTTCAGAAGTTCCTTGCCCAGAGTGGTCAGAGGCCAGAGGGTGGGGGAGTAGCCGGTGAAAGTTCCATCTCTGTAAGGGGAGTCCCAGCAGAGGGCCCCAGAACTTCTCCTCTGCTGAGGGCGTGGTTGTCCCCTCCCTTCCCAATCCGTCCCTTAGCCTAGGCATTCTTTAGTCACCCAGGGGACCAGCCTGCCTGTCCCCCTGCTGGGGACCCATAGGAGGGGGTGTCCCTCTCCGGCAGTGGGCAGGTGGGAGGGGCCTGGCAAGCTGTGCCCCTGTCTGGTGCCTGGTCCTGGCTTCCTGGTGGCCACTTGCTAACTGAGTGCGTCCTCCAAGCCAGGCCTGGGCCGAACCCCCAAACACATCCTTCCACTCATCCTCCCAGTGGCTCTTGGAAATGGGCATTCCCAGGGCCCCCTGTACAGATGAAGCCCCTGAGACAGGGAAAGGGTGGGCACGTGCCCACGGCAGCAGAGCTGTGTCTCTTCACACACGTCAAGCCTGCTCCTTCCTCATGGGCTGGACACACGCCATGAGCGCCCATCCCACGGGGTCAACGTTGCTGTCCAGTTATAGCTGCAGAGCCTCCCACGCAAAGGTGGAAGCAGGCTCCCCGAGGTACGAGCCAGCAGAACAGAGTCTGCTGCAGACCCCGTCCTTTCCCTCATCTGTGTCCTGGGGGAGGGACCGCCAGGGCGGGCGTGTGTCTGTCTACGGCGTCAGTTCCTCTGGAACTCACCTTTCTCCAGCAGCTTCGTTTTAAAAATCGCTTTCCTATGTCCTGATCCTAGAAGTAACAGGGTCTGCGGCGAAGGAGGGACCGAGGATGAGGGAGGCACCAGCTGGACCTTCAGTGTAGCCCATCCCTCTTTCTAGTCGCCCCTCCCATCCCGCAGGGCAGATAGTACAGAAGCAGAGAGCGATCCCCAGCCCGAGCAGGCCTGTGCCGCCCCAGTGGACGGCCGAGCTGGCTGGGCAGGAAACCGTGCTCTGGGCAATGCCTCTGGGGGACCCGGACTGCCCACCCGCCCACCCATGACCCGCTCAGCCTTGGAGGCTTGGATTAGTCATGGATTGGAGGCAGAGGCACGTTCTCTCTGGACGTCACATCTTTCTTAAGAAAAGCGTGCGGTGATTTTTAAAAGGTCTTACATTGCCCCACCAGCCACAACCTGCTGTCATACTGGGTATGTCCTGCCCGATGCTTTGCAGTGAGCAGTGAAAGCAAAAAGGTTTTTCCAGAAATGCCCACGAAGTGAATGGGGCCTGGACAACCCCCAGTTCAGGAAGCCTCAAGACTTGGACCAAGACGGGCGTTCCTGACGTGGGAGCTGCCCCCATGCTCTCTGGAAGGGTCAAGAACAACGAGCATGGGCTAACTCTCCTTTCTCCCACGCCCCCCCCCCCCCACCACAGGCAAACTGTCCCTGGAAGAATTCATTAAAGGTGCCAAGAGCGACCCCTCCATCGTCCGGTTGTTGCAGTGCGACCCCAGCAGCGCGAGTCAGTTCTGAGGGACCCGGTGATGGACAGCTGCAGAGAAACAGGCTCGTCTTGCCGTTTAAGCTTTGCTTGCAGAAGTGGATGCCTCCTCAGTCATTCCTGCTCTCCCGGCCCGGGCCAGCGGCACGTGCACCTGCCCGGCTGGCGGCTGTGCCCCCACCTCCGCCTGGTCTCCCCCCGCCCCGGCCCCGGCCCCTTCCAGGGCAACTCCTCGGGCTGTGTTTACACGCAGGGCTCCCAGTGTCCTCGCTGCCAGGGCATCTCTCCATCCACAAGGAGCCCGGAGGACACCACCGAGGATCCTGGTGGCACTTTCTAAGATCGCGCCAAGGCCAGCTGATGTATTTTGTGATGGCAGGTGACTGTGGGAAAGTTGAGGACAAGAGCGGAGGGAAGTCGACAGCAAGCCCTCCCCGTGCATGGCTCCACCCAGCTCGTTCGTTATCTCTGACCAAAGCCGCTTGCTCGTATATATACTGTGGTCCCCTTTCTTTTAATATATAAATTATACGTATGGTGAAGTGAATTGTACCGTGTAGGTCCTGTATTTAATGCCTCGATTGCCTTTGAAGCGTGGTTCCCTCGTGGCCTGTGACCCCTCTGAGCGTGGTCATTTTGTGGTATTTATGCGCTCTCCACCTGCCCGTTTCTAAAGGAAATGCATGCACGCCCACAGCCGTGGAGCCCCTCCCGTCCACGTAGTGAACGCAGGCGTCTGTGAAAGGTCTGTGCTCCCTGTTGATTGGTCTGGCATTTCCTGTATTAAAATGATCCAATAAACAGAATTCTCTGAGTCTTGTGTCGGCCCATGAGAGCCTGCATTCCGCTGCCTGGGGCCCTCTGCAATCTCCGGTTGAGGTGGACTCAGCTGCCTCCTGTGTCCTTGTGGCCATCCCTGTGTCTGTAAATCGTGTGCAGCGTGTTCTTCACTGTCTGCCTGATGCCAAGAAATATTCGTGGAAGTAAAAGATGAGTGTTCTCGGCAGGTTTGACTGTCACAGTTCTGCCTGCCTCCCCTTCCCCACTCCCCACCCTGCGGTCGGTCAGCAAGGGAACAGGACAGCACGTACCAAGCAAGGGCAGAGCGGGGACCAGGGGCACCTTCGTGGCCCAGAAGGCAGACCTGGATCCTCAGCCAGAGGCCATCGGGATGCTTCTGGTCCCAGCAGCCGAGGACCCAGCAGCAGGTGCTTCGGCCACAAGGATGTTTGTCTCACGTGCCAATGAGTACAAGGCCGCGCATCATAGGCGTGGCTGATTCAGCAGCTGGAGAGCATCACTGAGGACCCCCGGCTTCCTTCCACCTCCCCACTGCCCCGCCCCCAGCCTCACAGTCAGCTGTGTCCCCACACTTGTCTTCTTGGGGTCCCCTCAGGGCTGTTGCCATTCTGGGCAGGACAGCTGACAGGGGAGCTGTCCATAGGCAGGAAGAGATGCAGCCTATCCTCTGTCCTCCCTCCGAGAGGGAGGAGAACTTTCCAGAATTCTCTCTACCACCCCCCTCCCCACCAGCCTGACTTCTCATTGGCTGAAACCCGGGCCAGTGCCTTGGCCAGGGGCATGAAATGACCACGACTAGCCAGTGAAGATGCAGCCTCAGCTGAGGAGGGCCCACCTCCCCAAAGGGCATGGCCCTGGGAACGGGGAGCAGAATTGGGATTCTCTTCCCCAGATGAGTACCAGCAGGGCCTGTCACACCTGCCCCCCGGGCCACGGGACATCTCAGCCTGTCACGGGGAGGAGGCGACCACGGTGGGTGGGCAGATGCTCCAAGCCTAACTCACGGCCGGCTGTTGGGCCTGGGATTGGATTGTTCATTTTAGTAATCTTAATGTCCTTGAGGCCTCCATGCCTCAGAATAGAAACAACGAGCCGTCTGCCAGTGCCTTCCGGGCCAGAGGCTGGTCCTGGTGAAGCTCCTGCCGTGCCACAGCCCCAGACCTCGATGGGCAGTGCCATCCGATGGGGTGGGAGGGCGAGGCCAGCAGACCTGGGCGGGGGTCCCGCCTGCCACAAAGAGGCAGAAGGGTGCCTTTGATTTCTGAAGCAGGGCTGCAGGAAAATGGCTCTGGTTTGGTCTGCGTTCCTTGTGCTCCACCCAGGACCCCTGTGATCCTGCCCAGAAAATACACCATCTGAATGTGCCCAGGGAGGCCGCTCAAGGAGTGGGGTTCAGCCCTTCTTACTTCCCATGGACTGAGCCCCTGCCTGGGATGGCGGCTCCATGGACCCTTCCAGCTGTTCTGACACTGCCGCTCACTGTGCAGTGCTCACTGAGAAAACAGCAATGCGGACAATTCCAGAAACAGGAAAACACATAGAATCTAAGGGCGGAAGCCCTGGGAAAGGAAGGGTGGAAGTGTCAGGTGTTATGTCTGAGACTGTTCATCTGGGCAGGCTGTGATCAATCTCCATGAGAGCAGGACTCTCCCCTCCATTATTCTGAACCCTGGACCTTCATTAATGCAACCACAGGCATTTTCTCCTTGCGTAGACTGGCCTCCCCTGTGGGAAGCAGTATTTAGCTAGCATAACAGTGTCCATTTGTTGAGGGCTTCCTAGGACATACCCTGATGAACGCCTGAAATGCGTTGTCTGATTTAAACCTGCCGTCAACCCTACAAGTACTGCCAACATGGTACAGGTGGCTACATGGGTGTAGAGAGGTAACTTGCCACGGATCCTTAGAAAAGGGTGGCAGAACCAGGATTTGAACTCAAGATAAGCTCCGAGACCCCAAATTGCATGCGACTCCTCCCAATTACAGAATGGTCTTCCGCTAGCTGACCCCAGATCATCTGGGGTTGATGCTTCCTTGCCAGCCCTCTGCAGCCGCCCGCAGGGCCCCGAGTGTCTTGGGAAATGAAGGAGCTTGTCCCTGCGTCCCTGAGCAAGTCTTAGAGGGGGCTGCATTTGTGGCACCCAGGCCTGTCCTTACAACCATTCGCTCCCGTAGTGAAGGGGTCACGCCTCCCCACCGCCACCCGAGGTGCGTCCTCCGAGGGGCAGGCCACAGCTGTCCCCCGCACTGGACACCGGCTGGATGGGGGTGGGGCCGGGCCATCAGCTGTGCTTCTCTGCTCCCCGCCTCCCGAGACCTGGGTGGCCGTGAGCCGCACCGCCACCCCTGGGCTCCCCCTCAGGATCACAGCTCCTCAGGAGGGGGCAGAGCCACCAGGGGCTTCAGACTTGCCAGGGGGAGACGGCGGCCCGGGAGAAGATTCGGGGAAACAAGAGAGTTCGTCCAGGAATTCGGCCCTTCCCCTTTCCTGAGCCGCCCTGCCCTGAGCAGGGGCCAGCCTCGAGCCAAGTCTCTGCCCCCAGGGACCTCGCGGCGGGGGGAGACTTAGGTGCCCAGGGAGAGAGAGGCTGCTCAGGGCTGGGCCTGACTGCCCTTAAGGGCACAAGGAGAAACGGGATGCTCTGGGGCAGTGGGCTGGGCTCAGCCCCTGAGGCAAATCGCCCCCTCCAGGGGCCACCAGCCTCGACTGTCCTGACTCCGCCACAGACAGCCCCGTGGCCTGGTCACGCTGGTTCTGGGCTCTGGGCAGAGAGGGCCAGCCTGGGGCCCCCACCAGTTCCCCTCAAAATGAGTGCCCCGGGGGGCCGGCAGGGAGTCGCAGTCCTGTGGCCCGCCCCTCTCCTTGGCCTGGGGGCATCCGGAGGTTCCTCAGAGGAGAAGGGGTGAAGGGTGAAGACAGAGTAGATGTTGGAGACGCAGTGGTGAAGGGACACTGTGAGCCTGGGCAAGGAGGGAATGTGTTCATGGAGCAGACGTTCCCGAGGGCCAGCGTGGGGCACTGCCCCAGCTGGAGGAGCCCTGGGGGAGGGCAGCCGCCTGGGAGGGCAAAGAGTGGGGTCCCCCTCCCTATCACCTGCGGGCTCCTTCCAGCAGCTTCCGGGACCTCCTGGGGGTGGGCCTTGCAGGGGCCCAGACCCGAAGGAGGCCATCTCCCAGGCCGTCCACCCCCTGCCGTCCATGAACTGGCACACCGGAGCCCATCCCGGCCAGGTCCCGGGAGGAGGCTGTCTCTCCTGCCTGTGAGCCGGGTGTGCCCATGGCTCGCACACACACTCTGTGCCTCCCTGCCCGTTGCACACACATCCCCCAGCATTGCCTCCTGCTCTTACAATACTGTACAGTTTACAAGGCCTTCATGGTGCGCCTGCGCCACCTGCAGGCGAAGAGCAAACAGGAGCAGGGGAGGGAAGGCACCGGCCCCACGGCCCTGTCACCTGCTCCCAGGACTCCAGCAGCAAGTGGCCAGGCCCCTGGGGCTAGCGCGGGGCCAGGAAGTCAGTGGCAGAGTCAGGACTGGCCAGATCATGACCCCCAGACAGGGCCCCTTTCACTGTGTGTGTGCGTTGTGTGTCTGGGTGTCTGCCTGTGTGTGCGGTCAGGTGTGTGCTGTGTGTGTCTCTGTGGGTGTGGTCGGGGTGTGTGTTTGTGTCTCTGTGAGCGTGATCGGGGTGTGTGTTGTGCACATCTCTGTGGTGTGGTCAGGCATGTTGTGTGTGTCTCTGGGTGTGGTCAGGCATGTTGTGTGTCTCTGTGGTGTGGTCGTCATGTGTTTGGAGGGACAGTCTGTGCCTGACTGCCGACGGGGCTCTGTGAGACGTGTGATCCACTCTGGAGTGTGTCTGTGCTGGGTGGCAGTGTCATGGATGCACACCCAGCCATCCACGGGGAGCCCAGGCGTCCGGGGTCCAAGACTCTGGCCTGGGCCTGGGTCGGCAGGTGGGGGGTGGCCGTGTGGAGGGCAGCCCTGGCTGCGCACTGCAGGTGGGCGAGGAGGGGCCCTGGGCCATCCTGCCCCGGATGTCTGCCCGCTGACTCTGCCCCTCCTGCAGGTGGCCCAGCATGCCCACATAGCCAGGGTGGCGGGTGCAGGTGAACAGAGCCCAGGGCAAGAGGGATGGCAGAGGGTCACAAGGCACCGCGTGGGCACCTCAAAGGGTGGCTGGGGGGGCGTGACCCCCTCCCTACAGGCAGGGCAGCAAGAACATGGGCTGCAGGGACCCACCCGTGGTTCACTGGGCATGAGGCAGGAAGGCAAGGGGTGGGCTTCATGTGTGAGGGCTCAGGGAGAGTTTCATGGGGAGCAGCCTCTTTGGGGACAAGCCTGCCTGGAGCCCCTTCCTCAAAGCCCTGGGTACCCTGATGTGGCCAGCCCTGGATCTCCCTCTGAGCCGGGCCACACTCCTGTTCCCACCACCCTCTGGTCATAGTCGGCTCTGTCAGCGTTTGTTGAGCGACTGAGCGACTTGTTCACAGTGCCGAACTGGCTGAGGAGCCTCAAGCACGAAGTGCTGCTGCCCCCTGGTGGCTGTGGCCAGGAGGGCCATCCTGTAAGGCCTCCCAGACCCTGGTTCAGAGGCCCTCAGCCTTCCGTGCTCCCAGCCCTCACCCACCAAGACCACAGCCTGGGAAGGTCTCCCCGACTAGGGCTCCCCCTCGTCACCACTTTGTCCAGAGGCAGAGCAGGTCCTGTCACGAGGCTTCTCGTTCTGGAGCCAGCAGTCAGGATGGAAAAGGCCCTCCTTCTCCCCAGAACAGCAGCAAGGATTTCCTGCTGTTGCACTCAGCACACCAAGTTCTGGGCTTTCTCATCCTCCGTCCTAAGACCCTGCCAGGCAGGCATGAGCCTCCTTCCGGGAGGAGCAGGCTGCGGGGGCCCGGTCGCCGGTAGGGCCGGGTCCGCCGGATCAGTGCAGCTCCAGGCTCGTGCATGGCCGCGGCTCGAGGTGCCACCTCTGCAGGGCTCTGGGGCCAACCCTGCTGCTGCCGCCCTGGGCAGGAAATGCATGAGGCTGGGGGAGAGCAACGACCAGGAGGCGTGGCCCGGCCCCCCGGGTGCGACAGAGGGAGGCTCATTCCAGTCCTGGTCCTTTTTCCCCAGGAAGCGGCCAGGAGCAGAGGCTGGCCAGGGAAGGGAGGCCTGTTTACTCTCCGCTCCTCCTCTTGCTGGCTGGCTTACCCTGCATGAGTCCCTTGGCCTCTCTGGGCTTCAATCCATCTGTGACAAAGGAGTCTGGGAGATGCAGCAAAGCCCTTCTTCAAGTGATATCCTGCCTTGAAACCCGACGCATTAAACTGGGTGAAGCAGCGAGGACAGAGCTCCCACCCGCCCTCCGCCCAACACCCCAGGTGCCGAGGCTCCTCGGGACCCTCGGTTTGGAAAAGGTTGATCTCACATCCAGGGAGCAGTCCCTCCGGTGGGTCCAGAGATGACTCGAAGCCAGCCCCAGACCCAGCAAGGGGGAGGGCCCACACTGAAGAAGGTACAGAGCTATGGCCAGAAAAGCCCCCAACAGAGGACGAGACCAGCCAGGAGGTGGAATAACCTAAGAAAAACTGAAAAGTAAGGATGGAAGCTGCATAGTGATGCAGGGTCACCATCCTAGGGGGCCCTGTCGGGTGTGGGAAGCGCAAGACTACAGAAGACGAGCCAAGTGAGACCCGGGTAGGCCGGGGGTCCCACCCGTGAGGTGGTACAAAGGATGGTCAGCCAGGAGGCTGGAGAGGCAGCTGCCGAAGCTGTGGACAGTGTCTGTCCGTAGGCTGCTGGCCTGCCCCTTGGTGCCGACTGGTCCGTGAGGCACAGTGCCACAGCCAGGAGCTCCGGCACTCAGGGCTGACCCCCAGCCCAGGCGACCCTGACAGGGCAGACAGCCCCACCTCTGGAGGAGGGAGGGGTTGTGCTGATGACATCCCGGAGTGCGCGAACATTCTCATCCAGCGTTCTTGTCTCGGGCTCCGAGACCAGTGGGTCTGCTGCCTCCATCAGCCTCCCGAGCAGCCCTGCGGTCCCCGTGGAGTGGAGGAGCAGGCCGCAGCCCGGCCGCCCAGGCCCCCTGACCCAGCCTCCCAGCCTGTGTCCAGCAGCACGCTCGTGGGCTGGGCAAACACTCGGGCGTCTCGTCACGTGAGGACTTTCTGAGCCTCTCTTTCCTCCCCTGGGAGCTTATTTTATGATTCCTTTAAAATCAGTAATACAGACACATGTTAAAGTGCATGTGAGGTCAGTCTCCACTCCTCTCCTTGGGCCTCGATTCTCCTGCTACCGGTTTGTCAGTCTTTCCAGAAATGTTCTGTGCGTGTGCAAATATATGTGTATACCCCCCCAAAGTTTGGTTTGCTTTTTACACAGATAGCGGGTCACTTCTCACAGCACACCTACCCTGCTCTCTCTCACTGTGGCTTGGACAGGCGCCTGCCCCAGTTCCTACAGGTGCGTCCGTTCTGATCATCAGCGCCTTCTTCACTGAATACAGACAGATTCTAACACGTGCTGTTATGAACACCACCACAATGAAAAGCCTTGTGAGTGGGTTTCGGTCAGACAATTCTTACAAGTAGAGTTGCTGGGTCAAGGATAATGTGGATTATTTTTGCTATTGGTGAATTCCCTCCAGAAGAGATGATTCTGACAACTAGCCTTCACCCTGCCGTGTGTGAGCAGGGCTGCTTGTCCAGCAAGCTGGGACCCCTTTCCCCTTCTGCCTGTCTGACAGGCGATAGACAGATTCTCATAGTTTTAACATGCGTTTCTGTGGAGTTTGGAAATCTTATCATAGTTTCCTTTTCTGTGAACCCGTGTTCCTTTTTTTTTTTTTTTTTTTGAGGAAGATTATCCCTGAGCTAACATCTGTTGCCAATCCTCTTTTTGCTGAGGAAGGCTGGCCCTGAGCTAATATCCATGCCCATCTTCCTCTACTTTATATGTGGGATGCCTACCACAGCATGGCTTGCCAAGCAGTGCCATGTCTGCACCTGGGATCTGAACCAGTGAACCCCGGGCCACCAAAGCAGAACGTGTGAACTTAACCACTGCACCACCGGGCCAGCCTGGTATTCTGCTTTTTACTGATTTGTTGGAGCTCTTTTCATATGAAGGACACTAACCCCTTTCACATGTATTAGTTCCTCGATTTGTCTCTAGCTTTTTAGACTTACAGTTCCTTCTAAATTTTGTGGTCTAATCTGTTACATTGAAAACTCTCACCCAGTTGATTGTGCTGTAAGGAGGGAATTGGGGTAATTTTACTTTTTCCAGGTGGTCTCCCAGTCACCCTGCAGTCCCCATCCTAAGTTGGGTGGGCCAAGCAATCTGTACTTTAAGCTGCTCCCCAAGTGATTTGAATGTAGACCCTGTCATGTTTGGAGACCACTGCCTTTTACCTTGGACCAACAGCTTGAGTCCCCTGGGTCCCCTCCCATGGGGGTGTGTGTGGAAAGTCCAGCACCCTCAGGAAGAAAAGTTCACCCACCACCTCGGTGGAGCTCCAGAGCTATGTTCTCATCAAACCACAGGTCTAGAAACGTCCAATTTCTGCAAATGAGCAGATAGTATCATCTTTGATGACATGGAAATATGTAACCACACACTGCAAACCGGGTGTGCACTGACACACAGCCAGCTGTCCAAGTCACAATCGTCTCCAGCCAAACCCACTCACCCACTCCCAGGAGTAATGGCCCAGCCTTGGCAGAGCCCAGAAACTCAGAGGTTCACAAGCGGCTTCACCAGGCTGTCAGGAGCCAGGCCCAGAGGCTGTTGTGTGGGTGGCATGAGACTACCAAGGGCTCTGTCCCCACTGGCACTAGCCAGTTGGTTGGACTGCACTTTAACTGCCCGAGAGCAGATTCCAAGCCCTCCGGACCTGTCAGATTTTAACACCTCTGCTCCCCCGCCTTCCAATCTGAGGCTCAGTGCTGCCGCTAGGAGACCTTGTTCATTCCTTCCCTCTTTAAGTGGAAGGCCTAATTTATCAAGACTTTAGGCTCAGCATCTAGTCCACACTTCTCAGTACATACTCAACACCAACTCCTTTTTTTTTTTTTTAAAAGATTTTATTTTTTCCTTTTTCTCCCCAAAGCCCCCCGGTACATAGTTGTGTATTCTTTGTTGTGGGTTCTTCTAGTTGTGGCATGTGGGACGCTGCCTCAGCGTGGTCTGATGAGCACTGCCATGTCCGCGCCCAGGATTCGAACTAACGAAACACTGGGCCGCCTGCAGCAGAGCGCGCGAACTTAACCGCTCGGCCACGGGGCCAGCCCCCCAACTCCTTTATTTTGAACATCAGCAGTGGCATCAGACCTGAGGAACCAGAAAAGGGTGTGCTCACAGGAAGCACATCAGACTGTGATGGAAGTGTTCTTTCCTCCCGTCTGCCCTGACTAGTCAGACCTTACTTTGTGATTCTTGACAAGTCTTATTCATATTCTGGCATCTGAAGCCACCTGCTCGGGTCCAGGAAGGGTGACCACAGCTGGTGACAAGCCAAATTCTAGTCTGGTTGAGCAGCCGAGGAAGGTTAACTGTAGCAATCACAGAAATGTGGGAAGGCAGCTCGTGCTAGGAAAATCAGGAGTCACCCACCTTGGTAAATGTACCAAGAGCATCAGTGGGCCAGTTGAATTTACTCCCCTGAGATGAAGGGAGCCGCAGCATTCCCATCTGCACCATTGTTCCCAGCTCCCTCTAAGCCCACCAGTAAGATACTCAATGCTGCTCCCAGTGACCGGTGGCGACCAGCAGCTTCCTAGGGCGACATCTGGCAGCTGCACGGCCTGCCTTCCTCTGCACTGTGCAGCTACAGCAGGGATTCAAAATTCCCATTGTGGGGTTTAGTATGAAAACCTGCCATCCTTTTTTAGGGAGTGGGGGGTACAAGCTGATTAAGGAACGTAAAAGGCCAGTGCTGAAGGTCAGAGAGGAAGGTAGAGAGCCACAACACGTAAAATCATCGAGATTTATTAAAATCAGGTGGCTGCCAAATGTGCACCTTTCCTGACTTGTTCGGAACCACGCGACTCATCCTGGGAGCGAAGGCAAGCTGTAGAGGCAATGGCTGTGGCCTCTGTGGGCAAGAATCAGAGGGCCTCGTGTGCCTTCTTCCCTGGGCACTGGCCGTGGCAGGAACAGGTCAGTGAACAAGGGGCTCTCTGTGGGCATTCCAAGTTCACAGCCACCTCTGCAGACATTCGGGTGGGCTGAGCTGGCAGCAGAGGGTCTGGACGCTGTCTCATCCATCCTTCTCCTCCTACCTGCATGTGGGCTACATCTACTATTGGTAAGAATCCACAGGAAACTTTATACAGGACTCATGCATTTGAATTAAAAATGCCAAACAGGAAGAAGGCATTTCCATGGATTTTCAAAATTTTGAAAATATTTTGAAGCCCTTTGGGACAATTTCCTCAGCCTGTAGGAAAAAAGATCAAGTCCTATTTGTAAAACACATTCAAGGTAAGCTGTCTGGAATGGACACACTAAAAATTTCCCAATGCCCAATTATTTCAAGATACTTTATTTTTAAAACAGGTCACCACACTAAGCTTTTGGCTCCTTCTGCCAATGTACAAGCTACAAACGCTTGCTTGGCAGCTGAGGGGCACTCTTTAGTAGCATGTTTGAAAAGTGAATAAAAATCCATATAAAACAATTATTCAAATAGTTTCCATAGGAACACAGATAAGTGTGACCCCATTTCCTAGTCTTCCATATTGTTGCATCTGTGCCAACCCTACTTACAAAGACATTTCAAAACTACTGGGAATTAAGTTCAATGGTCCCCCCAAACCCCTACTTCAAGCTAAACTCGCAGTTAACAGCTCCAAGAATGGTATCTACACGTTAATGCTGGCCGAAGCACAGGCTGCTGGGTGCCGCTTCATCCCACTCTCCCAAGCACAGGACACAGGCAGAGTGCTGACGTCCTGCTCCTCCACTTCAGGCGGGAAGTCGTGGTTCTGGATTTGCTGCATCAGTTGCCTGAGACAGAAGCGGCATAATCAGAAACCCTGAGTCACCCATGGGGAGAACTTCCGAAGCCTATCTACTTCCTGGTTATTATGTCATCAGGAAGTAAATTCAATGCATTTCTAAAGCAAGCACTTCTTCAGAACCATCTTTTTGGTAGTAAGGAAACCACAAATCACATGCATTAATAAAACATTCTAGGCACACAGAAATATCTTAATTGGTCTTTTCTAAAATGGTTAAACTTTAGAAAAAATCTGAAGAGAAATACAGATCAGTATTATTTGAGGGATTTTCCTTCCATTTGCCTGTATTTTCCAAATTTTCTAGAGCATATATTCTTAATATGGGAAAGAAAATAAACTACTTTAAAAAACACTGGTAGTATCTAACCCTAAGCAAAATAATTTATTATCCAACTAGATAAGAGAAGCATAAATCCAAGAAGGTATGTATTCTTATCAGAACCATGAACATGCACTGCCATCACTAACCATGTTGGCCCTGACATGACATAGTAGATAGTTGGCCTCTGGAATCCGTTGAAAGTCGAAGCAGCAGCAACAGTATAAGCACCCATGTTTTCAAAGAGCATCCAATCGCCCACCTGCATCTCGGGCAAGTTACAGCGCTCAACAATGCGATCGAGGCCGTCACACGTCGGTCCCCATATGCTGGATGAATAATACTTCTCATCTGGTTTGGGTCTCTACATTTGAGAGAGAGAAACACCCACAGTTGTTATGACCTTGTTATGACCCATCATCTTAACCGTTCCGTACAGCATGTTCAGAAGATACCTTTTGCAGAAGAGGCTTCACGTGTGCATGATCATAAAGGATGCAATTAAATGATCCATATACTCCATCGTTCACGTAATACATAAAGGTCTGTTCACTCGACTCATCTTCATCTAGAAAGGCACATTAGTCTCAATTACCACTTTGTCTACCAACTTTCAGTTACACATGCAATGACTCGTTCTTTATACATACCATCAGATCCTGTTTGTTCCTTTAATACGAGTTTTTTCGCAATGATATTAACTGCGAGCGTGAAAGCTGATGCAACGTAGTATCTGCCTGGCTCAGCTATGACTCTCACTCCCGAGTCTGACGGAAAATACTTATCCAGCGCTGGGTTGATCACACTGGTGACCTATGAGAGTGAGACAGACAAGCAGAGTTAGTCATCAGGGATCACACGCAGGAGAGCACAAAGTCCTCTGATAGGACCCAATGAAAGCGTGTGAGCGCAGCCATCAGTGGGAGGATTATCATTAAGCAACAGCAGCAACAAAATAAACCTCTCACCAAACATTAGACCGCATATCTCTCTGGTTTCATTTTGATTCCCCTCTGGACACCCCTTCTATCCTTTAAAGATGTTATGGGTATGATTTTTATCAAACCATAGTACAAAATAAATTCATTACCACTGACTGAGGCATCAGGGAGCCTACATTTTACCTGGCAAATACACGCCAACAGGACAGAACTCTTTCCACTCTGCCTAGATTTTAACACGTAATGCTAACAAATAAGAATGTGCATCTGTTTTATAAAGTCGAGCACCACAGAACGGCTCATTAAGCACTTGGCATGTTTTATGAGGAAGGACAAACCCTAGCACGGCTCATTCAGGCAACGATACACTCCAGTCAGTGTGCTCTCTAGTCCCACAGTTCTTAATGTAATCAACTGTTTCCCAAAACTTTTGGGAAAACTGACTCATATTTTAGTTTAGAAAACCAAAGGATAGTAAATGCAATTTTAAATTGCACAGAAGTCAAAATATCACACCAAGATGTTTATTTTCATGTTCCTACACTCCCTTTTAAATTTTTCCTTTTTCTCCCCAAAGCCCCCCAAGTACATAGCTGTATATTTTTAGTTGTGGCACGTGGAACACCGCCTCAGCATGGCTTGATGAGCAGTGCCATGTCCACACTCAGGATCCAAACAGAAGAAACCCTGGGCCGCTGAAGAGGAGTACGCAAACTTAACCACTTGGCCACGGGGCTGGCCCCATGTACACTCCCTTTAGTATTAGCTAAAACATTTAAGTTTTGAAATATTCCAAAAAGGAACTTGCTAAAATAGCTCTAGGATAGTAGAGTTGTTATAAATTACCTCTTCAAATTTAAGCTTTACATCCTCAGATCCAGGAAAGCCACCACCAATATCAAGCAGATACATGTTGAAACCAATCTCAGCCTGGAATCAAGAAAATTAACAGAACAGTCAGATTCATAACAAATCAGGACAAATGTATGCAGCAGATGGGGCCAAGCCTCTGTAATACAGGATGCTTCTAAAAAGGTTAATTCTAGAACTGAGAATAGCTGCTGTCAGCCCCACCCCCACCTTGCACTTGGGGTTTCCATGAACTCACCCCCATGTCAAAGACACAGCGGGCATCAGAGATGGCCTGCACGAAGGTCTCCGGGTCAGTGCAGCCACTTCCCACATGGAAGCTGGGGCAATAAGAAATGAGAATGTTCTATTTCTTTTTATTTCATTATTTATTAATCAATTATTGAGGTAACATTGTTTACATTATACAAATTTAAGGTGTACATCCTCCTCCGATTTGTGCAGACTACATTGTGTTCACCATCTAAAGTCCAACTGCCATCTATCACCATACACATGCGTCCTTTTACCCTACCCCCACCTCCCCGTTTCTTACTATTTCTGAAAAGATCTACAGTGGGAGAAAATCTGTAAAACTTGCATTACCTAATATTAATATCTTAGCCTCTAACTATGCCACCACTGAGATCTCACCTGACACCAATGACGTCAATATTTAGCTCTTTCGCCCGTTCCAAAAGAAGCCTGCTGGTTTTGAGTGTGGCACCAAATTTAACACTGAGGCGACAGACTGCTTTGGAATCATCGGTAGCAATCCGCAAAACCAACCTGGAAGCGAGAAAAAGTGCACTGCACTGCATTTCCCACAACAGAAAATCGCTTACAGACGATTAAAACAAACAGAAAATCTTCGGGTGACAGTCTGATTTGAGTCTCATACGGTTTTATTAATCAAGAGAGTGTATGCTATTTTCTACTTTGTGTGATGCAGCAGAGATAATTATGAGGACAGAACTCTCTCAAACTGCACATCTGAGTCCGAGCGACGGCGCACACTCACAGCCGACCCGCCCCCAGACACGCAGCCACTCACTTTGCCTTTGGATGTGCCCGGGCAACTTTCATCAACTCGACCTCACTATCAAAAGTCATCATCTGGACTCCGTTATTGGCAGCATACTTAATCTGGGACACTTGTTTACAAGGATTTGCGTAGATAATCCTCTCCGGAGGCACCCCGAGACTCTGCACCAGTTGTATTTCAGTCTGGAAAAGAGGAGGTGTCACACTATACACATGTAGCTGATAGAAGAAAACAGAAAAACATGGGAAGTCGTCATGGTCCCCCAATTCTTTCACTAGCATCTATTGCCCAAGAAACACAACTTTGGGGGCCGGCTCCGTGGCCAAGTGGTTAAGTTTGCGCACTCCACTGTGGCGGCCCAGGGTTCAGATCCTGGGCGCGGACATGGCACCGCTCATCAGGCCACGTTGAGGCAGCGTCCCACATCCCACAACTAGAAGGACCTGCAACTAGGATATACAACTGTGTACGGGGGGTGGGGGGGAGGGTGGGGGTGGGGTTGGGGAGATAAAGCAGAAAGAAAAAAAAACCAGGAAGATTGGCAACAGTTGTTAGCCCAGGTGCCAATCTTTAACAAGAAAAGAAAAGAAAAAAAAAGAAACACAACTTTGATGTGCCCGCCATTTTATATCATCATTTTCAAGTCCTGCTACTTCGCTTACCTTGCTGGCACAGTCAAACCCGGTCCCGATGGCAGCCAGGGTCTTCACGATGGTTCTGCTGTCATTGCACTTGACTGCATAGAAGGGGGTGACCCGAGGAAGAGCTTTTAACCACCTCAGGTGCTTCTTTAGAATGTCTCCCAGGTCCGCAACATAGAAGGCATCCTTATCATCCTACAGCGAGAGCGGTTACAGGGGGCTCGTGAGCAGTAAGTCCAACAGGAAGCTTTCCTTTTCTTCCCCAGCATTCTCAGGAATCCTAGGCTTTTTCGTCCAGTCACTGATATGAATACCACTACTCTCACTGGACAATTCACAGCCAATTAAATTCTCAATTCCCTAGCAAGACATGCAAGTTCCATCAGATTTCCTTAAGACCCCACTGAAGTTCCCAGTTATCTGCCCAGCAATCTCAACGCTGCACTGACAGCACGGACTTAACATACTTACAGAAGAAGAAACTTCATTAATTTTTTGGTCCAGAATGTCCTTGGCAGTAAAGCCTTCATCGAGAAAATGGCAGTCAAACTCTCCATTACTAAAGTTGTTCATGGTTCCTTGATGCTCCTCTGAAACACAACTGCAAACAGGGTGGAAAAATTAACTCAGAAGCCATAACACTACTTAGTAAATCTTAACAAGATTAACCTGCAGCAAGGATGAATACTTACGTGGAAAACTAAGAGATGGAATTCAAAGGAAGTATTGCCAGCTTTTCACAAAGGCAATTCTCCAGAAATTCCAAGTCCTGCTGAAGATACGTTGCCCTCGGAGCAGCAGTTGAAATGTTCTGATCAACAAACACAGAATTTGCTGTTCACCCTCAGGAACACATCAAATTGAAAGGTCAGGCACTGACCTCCTCAGCACACACAGGAAAGAGAGCTCCTGGAGCACCCCCACAGACAGCTCACTCGCTGGGAGTGGGAATCCCACTCTTCCGAGGTCTAAGTCACATGACTCCCTAAACCTCGACAGAATCCGAGGACATCACAGATTCAACACTTAAGATCTTTTCAAAGCAGCATACTAAAATTCCATATACGGTACTGTACATCTCAACATACGCATTTCAAACATTCATGCTCAAAAACGAAAATGCAGGTTTCAGAAGCTTTTCTGCAGTAGGTTCACTGACAGGAAAAAAGTTTTATAACGGTCAGCTTACTTTCTTTCAGAACTGTTTCAGCTCTTTAGAAGCCTAAAATAGCATTACAGGAATTACTGAGAATTGCCATATAAACATCCAGCTACTTCCTACTTTCAGTAAGTCTTATACAAACTAATTTTTAATGTCTAATAAGCATCATGGAAATGCCTAGTCCTCTCAACTCAGTGATTGCCCTTAAGTTTTCCTAAATTTTATGAGCTAATTTTATGAGTTAATTTTCATACTAAGCATGTATTTTTAAAAACTCCAATATTCAGGTCAACATAAAGTATGACAGTTGCTGAATCTGATGAGGAATCAGCATTCCTGAACCAGTGCTACCTACTAAATTAGCAGTTCTGGGAACCCCAACTGTCCTTACAGGCACTAACATTTGCTTAGCTATGAATGATAATCATATGGAAATAATTTTCGGCTAAGTCTATGAATAATAAAAACAAGCACAATTATGAATAAGCAAAAATAAAGCTTGAAGCCATCAGAGCCTCTGTCCTTAGCCTTCGTGAAATGTGACACTGGTGAGTATCTTCAAATTATTGATTTTAACCCATCTAATTTGAGCCAGATAGGGCTTTCTTCTTTCTCACTGTGCAACCCGCTTCAGTGCCTGCAGCCTACAGGCAAAGGCCAGGCAATGGTTCAGGGCCACAGTTTGCTCTGGCATGGGGCACTATGAGAGGCCCAGGGGGACGAGCCTGCCATAAATCCAAACCCATGCACGTTGGAACTTGATCTAAGGTGACTTTTTGGCATTGTCAACCTCCTACATTGCCTTACTCACCCTTAAGGAAAGGCAAGAGACCAATACCAGGAAACCCATTTTGTCTATTTAAATAACATTTAAATAGGCTCAACGGTGAGATTGGGTTGTTTAGGGTTTGATAAGTATCTTTAAGGCAACATACAGGCTTAAACTCGGGAAGTTTTTATTTCTTTGAAATATACCCTTATCAAACATTTCATTTTCTTATATCTTTTAAAAGCTTTATTCTAATAACTTGTGACATAGAGAAATTTCACCCAAGAACATCTTTTGGTGTTCTATATAGCTAAGCTACTTAAAATGATGGTTCGGATGAATCTATCAGTACAAAACAGCACTTTTCTGCTAGGAAATTCTTTACTGCCAACTGGGTAATGTTAAAAGAGATCAGGATTAAACAGAAACCGAAAAACTTTCCTAACTAAGTTATACCCAATTTTAGGTTTGAATAAAATCAACACAATCTTTGTCCTCCTTAGACACGTCTAAGTGGTTCTGCTCCCCACACTTTAGCAATCTTTTAGGATTCTCAAACGACACAATTCATCCTTTTTTGAAAACCCTGGGGCTGGCTCCTACATGTTGGTCTGTTCGCCTTAACTGGGATCTTAATATACCAGGCTTTTCTAAAATCACTAAGTCATTCAAAGATTCCTTAAATAGACAACTTCGAGCCACGGCTGGCCGAGCGTTTATCATCATAGCTTCTACAAGGCTATCTTAGCTCTAACAACGCCGGCGGGTTTCTATATCGGGTCATTTGCTCTGTACACACAGCGAAAATAAGAACTAAAAAAAAGAAACAAGAAAGAAAATTGTAGGGCAACGGGGCAGAATGATATGTCTCATCCTTATAAAACTGAGATGAGCGATGGGAACCCCGGGACCTGCAGTGGCTTGCTTCATTCCTCTCCTGCACCTGCTACCAGGCTTGCCACATGGCTAAAAAAAAAAAAAAAATAGCGGTTGCAGGAACGACCGGGCCTTCCCAGCGGCTTCCGGCTCCGAAGCCTTCACGGCGTGGTTCGGAGGAGGCGCAACGCGGCCCCTCCGGCCGGGCAGCCCCGAGCCGGGGCAAGCAGGCCGGGAGGGCGGCCGCCGGGAGCGCACAGGGCCGGTGTCGGGCCCCGCTTGTCGGGGGAAACTGGGGCCGGAGGGCAGTGCCTCTCCAAGGTCAGGGCCGGCGGCCGGCTGTGCGACCACGTGTCCCTTGCGGCTCCGGGCGCGGGGTCTGAGCGCGGCCCCGTCCGGACGCGCGGGGACACGTGGCCGTCCCCCCCAGCCCCCCAACCGCCGGGACGCCCCTCTCACCTAGAGCGCGCGGGCGCCGCGGGCCGGCCCCATGGAGACGCCGCGAGCGCGCAGGACCGCCGGCCGCCCCGCCGCTGTCGCCGTCGGCCGCCTGCCCGCCCGCCCGCCGCTCGCTCCCTCCCGCGGAGGACCGCCGGCCCGAGGCGGCGCCGGAGTGCTGGCAGAGGGGCGGCGGCGGCGGAGGCTGAGCCGACTGACAAAGCCGCCGCGCCGCCGCACCGCCTCTTATAGCGCCGCGCGTGTCGTCATGGAGACGCACCAGCTCAAACCAGCCGCGATCGGTTCCGTCCGGGCGTCCTCGGAGGGAGGGGGCGGGGCGCGGCTGCGGCCAACCCGGGGCCGGGCGCAGGCGCGGGGGGCGCGGGCGACTCGACGTCAGCGCCTCCAGCGCCGCGCCCCTCCCGGCCCTGCGGCAGGCACGCGCACGCGCACGACGCCGAAGCCCCGGGCCGTCTCGCGCCGCTCCAGGCCCGCGCACGCGCACGATGCCGAGACTCCGGGGCCCGCGGGCGCTGCGTCCGGCGTCGGGGCTCGCCGCTCGCTCGCCTTCAGCCTTGGGCCAAGAGGTGCCGCCGCAGAATTGCAAAACCTGCTGCTGACCGCCGCCGAATTTCAGCATCCGCGACACGCGGAACTGTTCTTGCACTTGGCATTAGGTGCATCGTGCCCTCGGGCAGAGAAAGGAAATCGCCGGCGCGAGCGGGCCACGTGGACCCGGCCGGGCGGCCTCTGGCCTCTTCTGCCCGCGCCTCCATCCCTACGAAAAGGGACTGGGAAGTGATTCTGGCGCCACTCCACCAAGAAGGGGGCAGAGACGCTGTCAGTGGAAGGGGCGTGCCGAGGGGCACCTGGCAAGTTGGCGGCGCCAGTAAACCGTGTCTGACATATGCAGGTGTCTTCCAGCTAGATGGCAGACAGCAGCGGACCCGCGGAGATACACGTTCCTCTTTGCAAGCCAGAGACTCGGCTGAGGGCGTTAGGGGAAGGGGTGGGAGGTAACGGGTCCCCACTGCCCTTTACCGTATTGGATGGCTCTCATCAATGACTGGACATCTTTAAGGGCAACTGCATTTGGCACGCTTTGAGAGAGTTATGTAAGTCCTAACACACCAACAGTGTCTACGCAATTCAATACAAATGGTCAAAGTCGCGTAGGAACTTGGTTGTCCCTAAGAGGGCGCAGCCAACGCCTACGGTGGAGGACTTGCCTCTGGAGGGGCGGGCCAGGCCACCCTCCACTGCCAGCCCCAAGGAGGGCAGTTTTTTTCTTTCATTCTCACCGTTCGTTCCCTTGAAGACAAAATACAACAGTTATGTCCCATCCTAGCATGTGGGTTTTGTGACCAACCTGAGGCTGCCGGTAGGAGTTAGAGAACATGTGAAACGCCCTGGCCACGCAGTGGGTGCAGGGGACCCTGGAGGAGCTCAGTGCTGGCGCATGTCCCTGGCCCCAACTTGCTGTGTGATCTTGGGTAAATCTCTGGGACTAGATGACGCAAGGATCTTCAGAGCTACAAAACCCTGTGAGGTTTTGGAAAACCTTTGTATTGGCCCTCAGGCCTGGGGCATAGTCAGCGAATACTTTTTTAATGAATGCATGAGTGAATGAATGACCTGACTCTCCCTGGAGCGTGCCTGACTTACACAGAATCAAGAGGGGTAAAACAGCGGTGTCTTCCTACATGAAGGGCAGAGCTCCCTTCTCTCTTGGGCACCCTGATCAGTTTTATTTTTACGTAGTCCTGGAGCAACCACTGGGTGCTAGGTACCATGGACCCGGGGGAAGCGGATGGGCGTTATCTCCATCCTAACAAACTTAATCCCTAAGGAGGAATGAGATTAACAATCCCATCAGGAACATTATAGCCTCAGGCGCTAAATGGGACAGTTTTGATTCCGTGGTGAGCACGTGGTATTTGTCCCCCTCTGTGCAGAAACATTTTGTTCCAGTGACACACAGAGTTTTCCTCACACTCTGGAAGTCTCCTGTGTCCAGTGCCGAGACCACAAGGGGAACACTGTCCGCACTGTCCAGCTTTCAGTGGCACATCAATCAACCAGTCATTGCGAGGTGAAGGCTGTCCCAGCTCTGCAGCCTCCTTTCGGCAGAGGGGACGGGATGTCTCAGCGTGTGGGATCCTGGTAGCAGCCTGGCCTGGAGGGAAGGACAGCCAGCCCCTATCCTGCCAGCAACTTGCCGCTGTGCGACCTCAGCCACTTCCCTGACCCTCTGTGAGCCTGTTTCTCCAGCAATCAAGGGAAAGGGGTGGGCCAGATCTAGGGGCCCTTTCAACTCAGTTCTGTGGTTAATATTTTAGATTTAGAAGTATTAGCTGAAGGTAGAGGCGAGTTCTTGATTCCGGAAGCCAGGTGGTCTGTCCCTCTGCTGCACGCTTGTGCCACTTACAGCCTGGTCACCCCCACAACTGCCTTTCCTACTAGCCCACCCCAAACACATAAACTCCTGCCCACACACTTCACTCTCCTCTGGGGAGGCCAGGCCTTGCCCAGATGAGCCATCTGGCCCAGATGGGGTAACAGAAGCAAGGGGAGTGGACAGTACTGCTTCCTGGAGCACTGGCCCTGCAAGCTGCAGGCGAGGCCCTTGGCTTTGGGTCTGGGAGTCAGCGAGGCCTGAGTCATTAAACCAGGCTACTAATCTGGATTTGTGAAGATAAACCAGCCATGACTACACCTGGCCTTATTCAAATGCATGCCTTTAGTGTCTTTCTGCATATTTTCAATACACTTTGTCCTCTCCCTTACTATTTTTTTTTCCTTAGAGAAAAGCAACACATCCTTGTGAATGTGGGATGCCCGACACCAAGAAGTCACCCTTACGTGGAGATGAGGTTTTTGTGTTTGGTGCAGAGGCAGTAAAGGAAGTGAACAAAAACATCAAAAAAACACATTGGACATGCCATCAAGGTCTGTGTCCTTAATCATCACTCCTGAGTTCTGGGACCAGCTCCAGTTGTGTATCTTCCCTCGGCCCAGAGCCTGTCTTGAAGCCCGGGGCATCACTTCCACGTTCTGGCTCTCAGACTTTTTCTGTAAAATGCTCCCTGGCTGGATTGGACTGGAGGAAAACTCGGACTCGTATTCTCTGATGTTCTAAGAACCTCTGACTTTTTTTACAAAGAGAGCTCCACATAAATCCGCTCACCACATTTTCTGAAACGAAAATGAGGACACATCTGATGAAAAAGGTGTTGTTTTCTTAATTATTTACATGAAAGGGCTTGTAAAGGTAAACAGTGGTTATAAATCTAAGGAGTCACCTTTACTGGAAAGAATTAAATAACATAAGAGACAATAGTCAGCGAGCATTTATGTGTCCATGTACTCAGTATTGGAATATTCGACATTGAGAACTCTGGAAAATGAGTTTGTGTTCTGTCCACATGTTCGTGGTCATATTCTGCACCAGATTTCTTCCCAGAAGTATGGTAAGAATTGACTATGGAATGAGACTCAAGACATCCAGCCACATGAGGACTTTGGGAGGTTAGGACCTGTCCTGCGAGGGTGCCATAATTCAGGACACCTAGGTAATGGGAACCAGTCATGGGACACTAGAAACAAGTCACATGCGGATGTTTGACCAAAAATAGTTGTTCCGAGGCTCACTCACTCACCAACACTGTAGCCTTGCCCTTGAATTGTTTTAGGTGTTTCCAAAAACCTAATCCACCCTCCAACACGTGAAGTGTGCCATCTTCGCCGATATCCAGATGATGAGCCCCAGACGCAGAGAGCTTCCGGGGAGGCCCTCCATGCTCTGAGCAACAAAGGTGTCATCGGAGAAGTGGAGCGCCTCCAAAAGTATCTGTTGGAAGCCAAAGACACGCATGTGTAAGTGGAAGTCCCAGGACGTTTGTTTTATAAAGTGTTGTTGCATCACCGCCCCACCCTGCCCCTGCCCTGCTGTGGCTCCCCGGGAAGTTGCTGGGACACGGGCCATCTGGCAGGAGCTGGGCCCCAGCCTCCTAGAGCCCAGCAGGGCCCTGCGGCAGGTCAGGGGTCACACAATACATTGCAGAGAAGAGGTGACGTCTGTCCAGAGGTTGCGAAGCAGGAATTCGTTTAACTTGAGCAATGTATTGCTTCCCACAGACTGCCTTTCCAGTGGACTGAAGGGAGAGTCCCAGTAAATGTGTGCCAAGCCAGCCTTCAGACATGCCAGCTTCCTAACACGTGGGCGGACAGCGGACAGAAAGTTTCAGATCTGACCATTTTTACTCATTCTTTTTTTTTTAGAGTAAAATTTTTTTTTGTTTTAAAGATTGGTTGGTGCCTGAGCTAACATCTGCCGCCAGTCTTCCTGTTTTTAGTTTTTTTCTTCTTCTTCTCCCTAAAGCTCCCCAGTACATTGTTGTATATTGTAGCTGCATGTCCTTCTAGTTGTGTTATGTGGGACGCCACCTCATCATGGCTTGATGAGCGGTGCCACGTCCCTGCCCAGGATCCAAACCGGCGAAAACCTTGGCCGCCGAAGCGGAGCATGTGAACTTAACCACTCAGCCACAGGGCCGGCCCTACTCGTTTATTTAAAACCCTTCGCTAGTGGTCCTTGGCCCAAGGTAAAGTCCAAACGCCTTAGCCTGGCACCCGGGACCGTCTGAGGTCTGCCCTGATCACCTGCCCAGCCTCATCACCTCCACTTCAGCCCTCCTGAACCACTCTGTCCTGCAGACCCAGCCCACCGGCCATCACAGCGTGGATTGCACAGTATGAGCACCTTGGGTCTCATCCCTCCCTCCCCTCCCCTCCCCTCCCTTTGAATTCAGGGCCACAATCTCCTTATCTTCAGACATCTGGTTTCTAGCCCAGTGCCTGGCACATAAAAGTCACTCAATATTGTTAAACTGAAACCAGAGCTGTCCTGAAAGATCTGTGATTTGCGGCTGCTGCGTGACTGATTAGCTCATAGGAATCCCTCCCCATGTGCAATCTACAATTAGAGGGAGAAAACATTCTGAATGTTCCTCCTTTGGTTATTTACTCATTTATTCGTTCAATACATGTTTATATTGAGGGCTGCCTATGTGCGAGTGATGTGCGGGGCAAAGGAGGACCCTTTCTGGCTGCAGCTATGGGCTGGGTTCTTGGGGACCAGCAGGGAACTGATGAGGGTGAAAAGAAGCCTCCCCTTCTACCCAAGGCTTAAAGAAAATTGCCTCTTTTGTTTTATTTTCTTCTGAGCTCCTGGCAACTGCCTCTGACCCAACATGTTGCAGCACCTCTGCTGGATTTTCCACTGCTCCATTTTTGCTGGTGCCCCACCTGGTGGGGCCCCACCTCTGGGAAGCCTCAGACCTGCAAGCGTTCTTCCTCTTGTGGCGGGGATCAGTAGTGGAGGCCCTTGCACAACCCAGGCCTTCTGGACAGTGTGTGCTCTGCCGGGGGCCATCTGAGCCCCATATTTCTGCCAAGTCAGAACCCCGGGCTTGCAGCATCACGCTGGACCGCGCCACACGGGCCCTGGCACAAGGCAGACCTGTGTCTGAACCCCCAAGGAGAGGCTGCATGAGCATCTGATGGGGGTGCTTGCTGTCTCCCTTCAAGCAGCCTGTGAGCCCTTATTCTGGGCCCAGGTCCTTCCAGCTGCCAAGGAGAGGGAGATGAGCCAAGGAGGTCCCTGCACTTGAGGAGCTCACAGTTCTGAGGGGACGTCGACCCCAGGCTTGTGCTCTCTTATGTTCTGGTCACCAGGACAGTGGCCACACAGGGCACCACCATGGGGGCCCTAGGGAAAAGGTGCGAGCTCCGCTCTGGGTATTAGAAACAGCTCATGGAGGGGTCAGCCCAGTGGCACAGAGGTTGAGTTCCCATGTTCCGCTTCAGTGGCCCAGGGTTCGCCGGTTTGGATCCCTGGTGCGGACATGGCACCTCTTGACAAGCCATGCTGTGGTATGCGTCCCACATAGAACGTAGAGGAAGATGGGCACGGATGTTAGCTCAGGGCCAGTCTTCCCCAGCAAAAAGAGGAAGATTGGCAGCAGATGTTAGCTCAGGGCTAATCTTCCTCAAAAAAAAAAAAGAAAAGAAAAAAGAAACAGCTCATGGAGAAGCCTGGGTTTGGAAAGGCTCATGGAGGGCTGGCGTGAGCTGGGGAGGGCCCCAGGGCACCCAGGGCAAGAACAAGACTGGTGAGTGCATAGAGAGAGAACCGTCCTTAGGTCCAGCTTCACTGTGAGAGGGCTGACTCTGGGGGCAGCACCCCACCCCCAGGGGCTGCTCCTTTGTCATGCAGACAATTCCGCTCTGCCTCAACCTGCATTTCCCATCAGCCCAACCAAATCCTTGTTGACGACAGCACCTTAGAGGGCAGGTTAGTCACCATACCAGGTACCAACCGTTCTCCTGTGGCATATCATGCCCTGTGTCACTCAGGGCCTGAGCAGGTGGTTCGGTAGAGGGTATTTAATGTGGGAACTAGTTACAGAGATAACAGAGTATCTAGCAGCTGCAGGAAGCCACTACCACCCATGGGACTGGGCCTAAAAGGGAGTGAAGGCCACCAGCAAAGCACTTGGGGGCCGTCCAGTGGGAACTGGAACCACAGAAAGGGGTGCTGACTGGAGGGGCTGGAACCACTGAAGGGAAGCAGTCAATGCTGGAGACACTGCTCAAAGCAGAGACCGGAGAACAGGACCCATCTCCCATCCTCCAATCTCCTACCAGGACCTCCCGATTGGAACCTGTTGGCAAGAGAGCTGACAAGTGTGATTTTCAGGGGTCAGCCCCTATCTCCACCCCACTCCAAGAAACAGAGCAGGGCCCTGGTGGGGTGGGGAATGGGAGTGAGATCAAGGAGGCCCATGACAGGCACAGCTCCCTTTGCAAAGACTTGTCAAAATCTTCTTCCTGCCCATTTGCCAGACACTTCCTAAGGAGTGTTCTGGTAAGCACCGTGTTCTGTTTCGTATTGGCTTAAGCAATAGGGAAAATTAATCATCTCATGTAATGAGACGTCTCAAGGAAGGGAGGCTCCAATTTTGTTCATTAGGAGCCTCAAGAACAACACCAAAGACCTGTGTCTTTTCATCTTTCTCTTTTCCATGCCCACGGTGTGGGCCTGCTCCTCTCCTGGTTCCAAGATGGCCCCAGCTCTGGGCATCAGATACAGACAAAATGAAGGCTCATGGACAGGGAGAGGGCATCTCTATTTCTGCGTCTCTTTTTGTCCAAGAAAGAGCTTTTCCTGGCAGACTTCCTTTCCTGTCTCATTGGGCAGAATGTATCATGTCCCCTTGCCTTCTCCATCTCTAGAAAGGAGAGCGGGACCTCCACGGTTGACCTAAACTGATCACGATTCGCGCCTTAGCACCAGAATGGGCTGAGGCCTCCCGTGAAGAGCATGCTACTTGGAAGATGCTATCTGTCATGGGTTGAATTGTCCCCCTCCCAAGCTCACGTGGTGAAGTCCTAGCCCCCAGGACCTCAGAAAGTGGTCTTATTTGGAGAGAGGGTCTTTACAGAGGGCATCGAGTTGGATGAAGTCATTAGGGTGGGACCTGGTCCAACATGACTGGTGTCCTTAGGAAAAGGGGGAATTGGGACAGAGACAGACACGCGCAGAGGGAAGATGACGTGGAGAGATGGGGGAAGGCCAAGTGACGAAGGGTAAGGCAGACATTAAGATGATACTTCTACATGCCAGGGACCACCAAAGATTGCCAGAAAACCACCGGGAACCAGGCGAGAGGCTGGAACAGATTCTCGTCACAGCCTCAGAAGGAACCAACCCTGATGACCCTTTATCTCAGGCTTCCAGCTTCCAGAATGGTGAGAGAATATTTCTGTTGTTTAAGCCACACAGTCTGTGTTACTTCGTTATGGCAGCCCGAGTTGACTAAGACACTGTCTGAAAGAAGTCAGCGTTTGACTGCCGGAAGAAAGAGGAAGAGAATGGCGCAGGGTAAGGGACCTGGAAACCTCTATTTCTCAGGACTCCCGAGGAGGTTGTGGTGAAGGGTAGAGAGCGTGTGGGTGCAAGGACTCACTGTCGAAACTCAACGCAAGTTCCCATAATGTTTATAAGGCAGGGCTGCCCAGAGCTCAGCCCTTGAGTAGAGTTGCATTTAAAGACAGTGCAAACAGAATGCCACCTGCCCTTGCTTCTCAAACGTCGAAGGAGGGGTCCAGTGCATCATTAAACGCCCTTTCCCCTCTGCCTCCAGCAAGCGAAACTCCCGGGAGCTGCTCGCCCTCATCCCTGGAAGATCTTTCTCTCCCTTCCTCAGCAAGCTGTCGTACCTGTGTTCCCGTGATGACCTCTCCCCTCTGGGCCTCTCACCCCCACAGCCCCTGCTTCCCACATTTCGCTCCTGCCCTCGGTACGTAGCCTCTGGGGGCAGCTGGTCTTCCCAACTCTGCCAGCTTTTTTTGCACCAGAGCGTGAGGGCTGGGCGGGGGCCAGGGGGAGCAAGCAGGCAGTGCCTTCGTGGAGGAAGGGAAAGGGTGGGTATTGGGATGCGATAAAATTGTCCAAAGATAATTCAGCGAATCAGTTAGGTAGGGGCTTACTTAAAAAATGTAAGAGTCTGAAATTTCAGGGTTGAATAAATGTTTTCATCAATAGTCCAGGGGGTGGGTACACCTGGCTGTTTGTGCGTGCCTTCAGAACTCAGCAGACATCCTGTATGCCAAAGGTCTGCTCTTATCTGCTGCCTCTCCCAGGGCCGCACCCAGAAATGTTTTCTGGGTCGGGGCTGCCTGACAGACCTGTGATAGGCCCGGGTGTGGAGGAGGCCGAAATTCCTAGGAAGAGCCCAGCTGCGAGCCAAGGCTGGAGGAGTCAGGACCAGCTGGACAAGGAAACAGAGAAGCAGAACAAATTTGATTTTACTGACAGCTGCCACACCACGTCTGGGCACCCCATCAAGAGGTGAAGTGCAATCGGGGCAGGCTGTGACTCATTTAAACATATAGAACGTGGCTAAGGCGGTCCAGCTTCTACCATCCTGGCTGGGACGCTTGCCTTTGGAGCCTTGAGTCATCCTGTAAGATGGAAAGCTGCCCTGAGGCCATCACGCTGACAGAAACCTCAGGCCACGCGGAGAGCTCGTGTTCAGGGTTTGGCTCACAGGTGAGCACCAGCTCAGGTGGCGAGGACATCCATTAACAGATAAGATCCAGCCCCAAGCCCTGGAGTCAGGGAGCTGCCAGATCTTCCCAGCTGAGGCCCCAGAGGTCATGGAGCAGAGACAAACCTGGCCCCTCTGTTCCTGACCCACAGAATCTGTGCACGTAATAGATGGGGGTTTCACCCCACTGAAGTTTGGGGTAATTTGTTACACAGCCATATAAAACTGGAAGAAGCAGCTACAGTATTCTGACAAAACAATTCTTAGCCTGGGTCCTCACACCCCAGGGAGCAGCCCTCTCTAGGAGAGCCCAGGTTTGGGGTTAAGTATGGCATGGCACAGTGGTCAGGAAAGCAGACCCCGGAGACAGATTGGCATGGATTTGCATCCCGACCCTCTCTGGCAGGTTAGTTTACTTCCTCGAGAGTCTCAGTTTCTTCCTCTCGAAATGGGGAAAGTAACAGAAGCTGTCTCACAGATTACCATGGGGATTAAATGAGATAATTTATGCACAACGCCAGTGTCAGATCGACTGTATTTAACACCTGAAACACCAAACTTTTGAACACTCCCTCCTCAATCAATACAAGACTGTTTTCTGTAATAACATATGTAAAAACCAGCAGTAATCATTATTTTCTTGATTTGCTTTTTAGTTTTAGAACAAAAAGTAATTTTAAAAGAAGAAACTTCAATTTTAAAGATATTATTCAAATTAAGTTAAACATTTCAGGGGCTGGCCTGGTGGCGCAGCGATTAAGTTCGCATGTTCCGATTCTCGGTGGCCCGGGGTTCGCCGGTTCGGATCCCAGGTGTGGACACGGCACCACTTGTTAAACCATGCTGTGGCAGGCGTCCCACGTATAAAGTAGAGGAAGATGGGCACAGATGTTAGCTCAGGGCCAGTCTTCCTCAGCAAAAAGAGGAGGATTAGCAGCAGATGTCAGCTCAGGGCTAATATTCCTAAAAAAAAAACCCCAAAAAAACAAAAAAAAAAAAACCCCAACATTTCACGTATGAACTAAAATTTGTATTTACCAAAGATTTTACATCTTGCAGGTAGCGCTTTCATTGTTTAAATTGTCACCATCGAAACTGCACATGGAGTGAGAGAACTGAAATAATTCAAGCCCCACTCCTTTGCTTTCGCAACCCCTGTGATAGTGTTCTTTATTTCAAATCTGTCAGGAGGGTTGAAGACATGAATTGTTCCGGGCGGAGCTCAGAGCCAAGGTGGCCAACCGTCTGGGACTTTCAGTGCTAAAAACAGAAAAGTCCTAGGTGAACCGAGACAAGCTGGTCAGCCTACCGAACGATAGCGGATCATGAGAAACTTACTCTCAAAACGAGCACATGTGGCCACGTCCCTGTGAATCAACGACCAACTGTGGAACTGGGAGTTCTCTGAATTAATTTAGGTGCAGAATACAACGTTTATGAAAGGACCAGTAATGAAAATGTGAAGTTCACATATATGTTATTAAAACACAATCATCACCACAGCAATTGTTAGAACAAAGGAATCTTTTTCGGGAAGGAGTATTTTATCAGTGACACTGCTTAGAATTGATGGGCACAGTGATAATAACAAGCAGAGCAGCTTTTAGTCAGTTTTATTATCGTTTTTAAAATTATCTACAGACAATGCATGTCCTCACCACCTGCACCCGGGGCAGACGCTCCTCTGTCCCGCCCTTCTTGAACCACAGCACCCAGTGAGCACAAATATCAGCTCTCATCACAGTAGCATGGGCTCTCAGAAAGTCTGTCCGCCTCTGTGAGTCTGGGCATCTTACTGTTATCTCGTAGGGTTGTGGGATGTAGGATTTTGTAGGGCTGCTGGCTGTAGGATTATTCAGTAAACTATAAGGTGCCTAGCTCAGGCCCTGCCATTTGAATGGCCCTCAACGATCATCAGTTCTCATATCTACTTCTATATCCCCCCAGGCAGCCTGGGTCCCTCACCTGGAATACCTTACCCTTAGGTCTTTGCTGATTGACAGGTGCCTCATCTCAAATCAGTGGAGCCTCAGTGACTGCATTCCTACAGATCCTGGGCTTCTGGCGTCTCCAGGATATCTTGATCATATCTGGTCTTGTCTGGTCTCTGCTTCCTCGACAAAGTGGAGTACTAGCTTTCAGGCGTGTGCTGTCTTGTCACCTCATGAGAGGGCGCAGTCCTTGGTTGAGGGGCCCGTGCTTTCCCTTCTCTGCACCCTCATAGAGACTAAACATCTGCAGTCTCCAATAAGGCCCGCATTTTGGATATTTGGGGTCCCATTCCATACAGTCTCGTGGTGCTGACTTTAGACATGTGGGTGTGAATCCTGGTCTGCCTGGTACGGTCACCCTAGTTTATGCTGTGTTCTAGTGTCATGATTAATAGTGTCACTTTCCCTCCCAACATGTCCTGGTTTGGCTGAGAGCTTTCATGGTCCCATCGCTCTGGGGGACACTCGCCTTTTGTCTCCCAGCCCTCTCGTGGCCTCATCTACACTCACCTCCTCTCACAGCCTCTCTCGGGAACGCACCTGCCTGACCCATAGGGCCGTGCCGCCCACCCGCCTCTGTGGTTCTGGGAGGCCTGCCGCCGGCCTTCCTTCAGAGGCGATGAGCTGATGGCCATGCACAGATACTGGACTTTCCAGCAAAAGCAGCACTTTGAGAGCTGTGAGGATAGACACCTAGCAGGAAGAAGGGGAGAAACTTGGGGAGAAAAGTTACCTAAGACTTTTGAGAAGGTACATGTTGAGGCTGTGGGGCTGTGACAATGGCTGTCTCCCGTGTAGCAAGGAGAAGTATAAATCAGTACAATATTTACTGAATGCAATCTGGCAATAAGTATCAGAAGCCTTAAAAATGCCATGCCCTTTAAGCTGCTAATCCCGCGTTTAGGGCTCTATCCTAAGGATGTACTCAAAAAAGCACATGAAATTTTATGCACAAAAGTGTTCACGAAAATATCATTTATAATAACCAAAAATTGGAAACACTCCAAATATCCAACATGACCGAAATGGTAATAAATTATGCTGCAGCCACTGGATGAAACAGTGTCAGTCTTTACAATTATATTTAGGAATGTTTTCTAATGATAATGGAGAAATGTGCTATATTGTAAAAGGAACACTTAGATTTATAAAATGGTGTATCCAGTGTGAATTTTTTTGTGGTAAAATAAACGTATCATAAAATAGACCATTGTAACCATTCTTAAGTGTACAATTCAGTGGCATTGAGTGCATTCACAATGCTGTGCAGCCATTACTATCATCTGTTTCCAAAGCTTTTTCATCATCTCAAACAGTGTGCCTTCATATAAACGCATGTGAATAGATGGAATTTTTATTCTCTTTTTAATGCTGTTCTGTATTGTCTAACTTTTAATCAACCAGGAAATTACTTTGTTGGTTTAAAACACTTAATATGCTGTCTGATGGGAGAAACACCTTCTTTATCTTCAAAAATAACATTGTTCAGTGATGCCTACACTCTCCTGGAATGATGTTAGATACTTGTACTTGCTACGGTGACATTTATCAAGTGAGTAAAGAAGGGTAAATTCGGTTTTCCTGCCTCATCTTCATCCTCTAACATACCGCGGTTACTTGTGTCTTCCCCCCCTGACCGAGCTCGGAGACTGAGCTCCGAGAGGGCTGTGTGCCTGTCTCTTTCGCTGCTCTGTTCCCAGCGTGGCGTGCAGGCCCAGGTTTTCAGTAAATGCTGACAGAAAGGTATTGGAAACTTGGTGTCCATTTTGGGCACAGAAGGAAGGGTTTTTTTCCTTTTGAATCAAGTATGTGATGTGAAAGCCCCTCACTCTGGGACCCTCCTGGAGTTCAGTGGGTCATTTCGTTCCTTCCTTACGCAAATACACACTGAGCCCTTCACGTTGCAGGTCCTCTTCTGGACACTTGGACGCTGAAAACGTAGGTTCACATCTTGAATTTCCAGCTGAATTTGATCTCTGGAAGTAACCATAGAGATTTTCATTGTCGTGTTTTCTCTTTCCTGACCACGCTACTGAGGACATTCTGATGTATTCGTGCCAAGTTGTACCAGACAGACAGCCCTTCTCTCCTCTGGTGTCCCTTCTAGAGGACCTGTGCTCTCCAGAGTCTGCAAATAACTCGACCCTCAGGCGCAAGTGACTGGATGTGGCGGAGAGACTGGACTCAAACCTGCCAGGCCGGATTCCGTCTGCCCGGATTGCTGACATGAGTGCTGGCGCACTGGAGCGATAAGGCCTGGAACCTGCTCAGCCGGGATCATCCTGTGCAGGCAGCTTGGGAACCACATAAGCCCGTGTGCATGGAGAAGCACCACACCCGTGGCCAAGAAAGCAGTGAAACGGGATCCTGGGAGGCAGAGGGGGACCACCCGGGCTTGTGAGGGGCCTCTTCCATCTCTGTCAGGGCAGAACCAGCTCCCTCACGTTTCATACGACTTCCCCAGCTCCTTAGAAGAAATCTCCCTCTGCCTAATCCTGGCCTAACCTTTCAAGGTCACTTTGCTTCCTTGGAAATGAACGTGGCCTAGGAATAATAAACAGGAACACTTTCCTGGAAGAATGTGATTTGATTTATAATAATCTCTTCATGATGGGATTTCCAGGATCAAAAATACATGCAAAGTACAAAATAAGAGACTGCCTGTAATTCCTCTGTGTCTCCGGCATGTCCCACTAAGCAAGGTTTATACTAGGACTCGTTCTGGGCACAGCTGATGTGACACGAGGGTGCAGCTAGTGAATTCCTCCCCATAGGACGGGGCTCATTGTCCCCACGTCTGGGTTTCCTGACCACTTCTAGACTTACAGACGTACTCCGGGGCTCAAGTGGCACGGGCCTTCTGATTGCTTCCTGGGTCTCTATGAAATACCCCTTTCACCCGCTCCCGCCATGGGGCTCACTTCTAGGCCAGCGCCTCCTGACTCTGCAATGATGGAAGTGTTCTATATTGTCGCTAGCCACAAGTGGCTCCTGAGCGCTTGAAACACAGCTTGAGTGACTGAGAAACCGAATTTGTAATTGTATTTAATTTGAATTAGTTCAAACTTAAATGTCAGTAGCTGCCTGGCTGCTGGATTCCGTGTTGGAGGCTGCCTCTCTGGGCCTCTAAATGTTGATGTTAAATGCACAAATAGCAACACACACATCCATACCCACACCTGCGTTTTGAAGATAACCTGAACTTACCAGGACCATGGTCCCCTTCAACCTGGCCCTGCAAGGACCGTGCCCTCAGGGCAGGACTCTGGCCTGGGACAGCACATTCTGGGACAGTCAAACTCAGTGGTTCAGAAGCAAGTGGGAACGGCTCCCTGAGCCACAGACCGTGCGTGCGTGCTCAGCTGGCCTCCTTTGGAAGAAAGCACCTCTGTAACTCTCTAGTGAGCTGTCATACCTTGCCAGAGTCGGAGAGCCATCCCATGACATAGTTTTAACTTTAAATTCACTTTTTCATGCTACTGGACAAAGGCAATTCTTCCTGCTCATAAAACCAAACCCGTTATTACACTAAATGGACTCTCATCTACCATTTCCTTTTGTGAAGCACACACTGGCCTGTATGAAGGTTCTGGAAAGATGCTGAGCTGCAGATTTGAAGCACTGGGGGAGGTGAGTGCGACACTATCACACCTTCGTGAAGTCACACGTAGACAACTCCCAGTGACATCACCAAACCCAGCTCACAGAGCGGCCTTGTGGCCCGCTGACCGCAGCGGGAGACGGCTCCTGACAGCTCGATTGCATGTGTGCACTTGGCCAAGGGAGTGTGAGCTGCCTGCCCCGAGCTGGCCCTGCCAGGAGCAGCAGGGTGAGCCCCCGCCCCGCCGCCCTCGGGGGAGCAGCACGGCGGCCGGGGGTCGGAAAGCCTGGTGTCCAGCCTTGGCTCTGCCGTGTTCTGGCTGTGTGCCTTTGGCTGGGTGGTTTCCCTATTCTGAGCCTCCCTTTTCCCATCTGTAAAGCAGGAGGGCGGAAGACTGAGCCGATGAGCTCTCAGGGTCCGTACAGCGCGGACCTCCTCCAGATCCAACACTGAGCGGAGGAGGGAGAAGACCAGCCTGGCAAGGTGAGTGGCCGGCGGGAGCTCTAGTCAGTGTGTGAGCAGAGCTGCCCTCTGGGCTCTTTGCAAATGCCAGCGTCAGGACCCACCAGCAGGGAGAAGTCAACTGCACGGTCAGCCGGTCACAGGCACTCTCAGCCGGAAGAGCTTCCTCCTCTGAGAGGAGCCTGGGTTTTGAGGCTGGCACGCTGGGGTTCAGGCCCCAGCTACTCCGTCGAACAGCTGTGGGACTTCGGGCAAATCACAACTTCTCTGAGCCTCAGTTTCTTCGTGTGTAAGGCGGGGATGACAACATCTATCTTATAGGTTATCAGTTCTCCGCTGCCTTCAGTTCTGCCTTAAACTCAGTGATAACATGAGTATTAGAGCTGATAGTGGGGGGCCACGCCAGTTGTTTACACATTGAAATAATTCCACAGCCCTGGGCTCCGACCGCTGCCCCCTCCTCTCTGGGGCCTCTTCCTCCAGCACGAGTCGGCCAAGAAAGAGCTGCTGCCGGTGCCCCCAGGGCCCGTGGGCTCTGCTCCCGTCTGCTTGGCCAGAGTCTGTATGTTACCAGTTATTCATTTTGTTAAGTTAAAAGACTTTGTTTTTTAAATCTTTAAATTTTTTTTTATCTTATTCAGGTCATATTTGTTTATAACATTGTGTATAAGTTAAGAGACTTCATTTTTCAGCACAGTTTTTGGTTTACCGAAAAATCGAGCAGAAAATACAGAGCTCTGGTACAACTGCCCTCCACCGCCCGCTGGCCCCTCTTATGACTGCCCTCCGTGAGTGTGGTCCGTTTGTTGGAATGGATGAACCAGTGCTGGAATCTGAGTACGCTATTGTTAACTAAAGTCTGCTGCCTACACTGGGGCTCACTTTCTGTGCGGTGCAGTTGCTAACCACCTTCAGTTTCTCCCTTGGTGCTACTCGTGGCCAACGCTTCCCGAGTGGCCGTGTGCCAGACACCCACTGTCCTGGGTGCTCTCGCACCTCCTCATTTAATCCTCATGTGGTCTATTTTAGTCAAAAAGAGAATCTGAAAATTTTGGGGGCCGGCCTGGTGGTACAGTGGTTAATTTCACACGTTCCGCTTTGGCAGCCCGGGGTTCGCCGTTTAGGATCCCGGGTGTAGACCTACGCACCGCTTATCAAGCCACGCTGTGGCAGGCGTCCCACATATAAAGTAAAGGAGTATGGGCAGGGATGTTAGCTCAGGGCCACTTTTCTTCAGCAAAAAGAAGAGGATTGGCGACAGATGCTAGCGAGGGGCCAAAATTCCTCAAAAAAAAAAAAAAAAAGAGAGAATCTGAAAATTGACAAGTCTGCTGCGCTGGAATGGAATGTTGTAGTTGAACGTTAGGATCATCTGTGAAACTTTTTAAAATATGCCAACGCCCAGGCCCCAAGCATTGTCTGCTCCCGGCCCTGCCCTTCGAATGGAGGCCTAGGGTCCAGCAGTAGCGCTGGGGGTTTGGTAGAAATGCAGACTCTCAGGCCCCACCCCAGACCCCGTGAACTAGAACCTGCGTTTTAATAGGTGATGTGGGTGCGTGTGGACGTTGGAGAAGTGAGCATCTGGAGCAGAATTCTCGCTCTCCTGAGGTTAGGGCTCCCGTGCGAATGTGACGAGGGCTGCCACATGGACTCTTCCTGCAAGCTCAGGGCCTTCCCACCCCTCGGCGTCCACCCATATGACGAGTGATGGGCCCTGCTCTAGGTCTAGATTTTGGACATCAAAGAGTTTGTCCAGGGTCTAAATGAAAAAAAAAAGTCACACGTGCCGTGTAGCGTCTCTGTATGCCCCGCATGTCTATGTTCACAGAAGGGGTTTTCTTTTTACATTTCTGAATTTAAAAAAATCACGAGACGTTTGTCTTACTTTTCTTTTTCGGGGCTCTTCTTTTTGAGTTCACCTCGTATGGGTGGGGAGGGTTCTATTCTGAGCTGGTAGTGGGTCTAAGTATATGCATGATTATTAATTTTGTTGTAAAGAAAACAACAATAAAACCGCAGAAGAACCTTTGCCCGAGGCCATCTGGCTGCACTCTCCATGTTTACTTCCTTGCTTGGCATTTACCGGGTACTTCCAGTTCCCAGCTGCCTTGATGGGCTTGAGCTTCTTCAACTCTTGCCACAGCTTGGTGAAGCAAGAACTGTGTCAGGGGTAAGGAAATCGAAGCTCAGAGAGATTTCATGTGTCAAGTTAAATGTAGGAGGCGAATCCAGACCTGATGATTCTAGATAACAGCCAACAGGTACACTTCTTTAGATCCACAACCGAAGGGCAAACACATAGTTGATACTCGATAAATATCTACAGGCTGAAGGAACAAATTTAGGATAGGGAAAGTTGCTCTCTGGTTCACCACACCCTGACTTCTGGAAAGTTCTTGGGATGGCATCAGCAGAAATGACCAGGCACCAAGTTATCATCTGCCTCCAGTGATGCTCAACTCTATCTACTCCTTTCCGGAAGCAGGCCAACTTTCCGATCTGACTCAAGTCTGCTGTGGTGAGTTCCGAATGGGCTTCATCGCACTTGCCTCCCCCCCACCCTCACCCCTTAAGGCCAAGAGTGCGGGTGGGCCCAGAAGGCTGAGGGGCCACGAGGTTCAAGATGGTGGCGCCAGGGGAAGGCTGCTTGAGGACCCTCAGCCATCTTGCAGGTAAGAACAATGGAGTGGGTCTCCCAGGGAGAGATGTGGGCACGAGTCGCTCTTGGGGGCCTGAGGTCCTGTGTGAACAGATGGGGTAAGAGCTATTGAGGTCTAGAAGGCACTTGTCATTCTAGACCCACCTGGACCACAGTGGGGAGGTTAGGAAAAACCAAGATGTCATTAGTATTCTAGGGCCATTGTTTTCTATTCTTTTTATAGACAAGTGTGTAGTATTTCAAACATATGAACTGACTTGGTTTTGTGGGCTGTGTTGGGCAACTGGTTACCTTTCACAGCGGAGTTTCTACAGCAAAGTACTCCCCAAATTCCCAGTAACTAGCTTCCCAGTAACCAGCTCCCCAAGTTCCCAGTAACTAGCTTCCCAGTAACTAACTCCCCAAGTTCCCAGTAACTAGCTTCCAAATAAAATCTTAGAACACAGCCCACTCTCTTAGTTCCAGAGGTGGGGAGCTGCAGGGTGCTGCATAGGAGGGAAATGCAACAGACGGGCTGCCCTAGCTGCAAATAACACCGGCTGTCCTCTGAAAATGGCGGTAGGGACCCCATTTCCAACCAACCAATATCAACGATGTATCTCCTTAGCAGGGGTCTGCTGGTCTCTCCTGGCGGTGGACTAACCACACAGCGCTGAAGTCGTCTGCACAGCCAACTGGAAGGAACCTTCCTCTCTGTGGGGAGGAGCCGGTCCGCTGCCGTGTCCTCAGCACCAGGCAGGTATTTCCCCATCACGTGAAAAGGGACGAGGCCTGCGCAGGAGTTGAGGGGTGGGGCAAGAGTAGGGGTGTCCAAGTGAACAGTAAATGTTTCTGCTTCGAAAGTGTGTGCCATCTGGTAGGGGGATCAGCTCCGCACACAAATAATTGCAACCTGTGGTGGAAAGGGAAGAGGATGGAAATGGAAGAACAGAGGGCTCTGTGGCTTTGGCTCCAGTGGCAGGTGTCCAGAAGTCTTTATGAAGGAGGAGGCACCTGGGCTGGGATGTGGACCAAAGTCCCTTGATAACAACAACAATAAATAACACGCCTTATTATGTGCCAAGATGTCACCGCTGACCTGGCAACAGGGGTTTTGTTTTCAGAAATCACTGGTTACCAGCTGGGGAATGCCAAGACGGGAGGGGTGTGAGGCGGGCAGAGTCCCAGTGTCGGGTGTGCTGTGGATGAGACACCGCCATCAGATGGAGGCGGGGCTCTGAATTCGCCGAACATTGACAGTTCTAGTTTGACAGTTTCTCATGAAAATGGTGGTAAAATACACATAACATAAAATTCCTATTTTGAAGTATGCAATCCAGCGGCGTTCAGTGCGTTCGCAGTGCTGGGCAGCCGGCACCACTGTCTGCCTCCAGAGCCCTTCGGTCTCCCCAGAGAGAAAGGTCATAACCACTGGGCAGCCTGGCATTTTAATGAGGAGAATTCTCTTTGATGAGAAGGAACAGGGGAGTCCTGGACTCGTGGCTGAACACTCCATCCAGCCAGTCACAGCCTGTGCTCTGTCTTACCAGCCAGAGGCATGAAACCCGGCTCAGGCCCCTGGAAGGGGTAGCCTGTGCAGGTCAGTTTCTCACGAGGCACAGAACCCTCCATCTTTTATGTGGCCTGCCCCAAAAGTCTAACAGATGGGACGATTAAATAGATTATGGGAGAGGTTTTCATAGGCTGGAATCATACACAGTGTCTGAAACGATGTTTGCAAAGAATGCTTTGTGGCCAGGGACAATGTTTACAATACAGGGTTTAAAGGCAGAAGGCAGAATACAAGCGAATGCAATTTGGGCCCTATTTTGTTGAAGAGAGGAGCAGGGGAGAAGGTTCCATTGGAAGGAAGAACATACAACGTAAACCGTGCTGGAGGTGTCTCTGGCCCGCCTGGGTTGGTGGCTGCCTCACTGAAGCCGCCACGTAACCCCCGAGTGTTCTAGTCCCTCCGCTCTAAACTGCCGGGCGTCTGCTCACAGGGACGTGTGTCCACCAGCCCTGAGAGCTCAGTCAACGTTACTCCTCATTATTATTACCCTGGGATGGTGAGATTTCAGACGACCTTAATTTTTCTCTTCAATTTGTCACCAGACCAAACGTGAGTCCCCTTCTTGGCGAGTTAAATCAAACGACACCAGAAGTAGTTATTACACAAAGCAGAGATTTTATTTGCGGCATGCAGCAAAGCAAAGGGAGGCCATAGGGAATAGTTTCACAGAGCCCTGGCTCCCCAAGCACGGGGAGCAGGTGCCTTCTATTAGGGGTGGGGGGTGAATATGCAAGAAGGAAGTTGCGTCCTCCCTTGTAGAGGAGGATAGAGGCTGGCACACGCACAGTTCAGATACACGCCTCCACATACATCGCATGTGATGTTAACAGGCCTTTATCTCCTCCCGGGGAGGCGTTTTGCATATTATAACGAAGTCCCGGTTACTTTTACCCTTTTCCATCCTTCTGCGCAGGCATCCTTACTACAGCGTGGTTTGGACTGGTCTGAGCTGGTTCAAGCCAGTGGGCAGCTGCTCATTCTCCTGAAAAACAACTTTGGGGAGCTATTGGACGCTGATGGACCCGTGAAGCAGCTCTTTAAGCTGCTAAGCAACAAGCAACTCTTTAAGCCTAAGTAACTCCTTAAGCAACTCGAGGCAGGTGGCTGGTGACAAAATTTCTCTGTATTTTCCAAATTTTCTGGAACAAGCAAGTTTTAACTTTTATAATCGTAAATAATAAATGTGTTTTTTTTAAAATGAGAGGGAACAGCATTGTTTTTCAGTCTGCCCTTCTAAGCTGGATCAAGGATGAGCCCATCTCTCAGCTGACTCACTTCATCGGAGAGGAGAGGCCTGGCAGCTGGGCTGAGCTGTGGTCTTTCGGGGTTATTTCTATCATCTGGCTTGAATGTGATACCTCACATTGCGCCCCAGGGGCCACACATAGGTGTGCACACACAAACACACACGCACATGCACAATCACCATCGTCATTCTTTTACAGTTGTGCTCTTTGTGATGGTCCAGAAACTTCTAAAAGGAGCCATTACAGTGAGGAAGTCTGGTTCCCTTGAGTGGAAGGATTATGTGACATGAGTGTGGGCAGTCTTGTGGCCATCTAGGCACATGACTTAGCAAATATTCATTTGGTTTTGCTAGTGTTTAAATAAGAAAGGCAGTCTCAGAGGGCTGCCAGCCCAGAGAACAGGGGAAGACAGGGCCCTCAGGGGTGGCCTTGGGTGGGGTTGGCCAAGGCCAGTCCCTTGACTTTGCAGGCCCCAAAACTCCCCTCTGGTCAAGGCTGGAGTGACTGGCTCAGGCCAACCCAGGTTGGGAGGCTGAGAGGACAGCAGACTCACTGGGGAGCTGAAGACCAGAGGCAGCTGTGGGTGTGCTGGGGTGCCGGGTGGGTGGCCAGCCCTAGCTCTTGGGCTGGGGGCATTGCCCTGTCAGAAGCTGCCCAGGGAACCCATGGGCAAAGCTGGAGGTCGGCATGAGAGCTGTATATGCCTTTTTCCTCTGAGGGGTAGGTCATCAGGAGACCCGATGGTTCTGTTGCTGGACTGGCCACCCGTGGGCAAGGTTGGGTGCACAAGGACACGCCCTCCACGTCCCTGACCTTGTCGCACCCACTGTCTGCTGAGGGGGAGACAGGGCCCCAGGACTCTCAGTCTGAGAGGCTCCAACGCCCCTGGCTAATGTTGTTTCAAGGCAGTGTTTGGTGGCCTGCTCTCCGGCCTCAATGTTGGGGGGCTTTCTTGGGGCGCCTCTGGCTGTGCTGGCCCAGAACAGGAACCAGGGGCCTCCCAGGACTCTCTCATCTCCTCACAGGCCTCCTTGCTGTTGCTGCCAGACCCTCCTCCCCAGCCCACCAACCCCTCCGCCTCCTTGACACACCTCACAGGCTCAATGCTGCCTCGCCCTCTCCGGCTGCTGGGGACCTGGGCTGGAGGCTCTGGATACAGACTGGCTTTGCTCTGCGTGGTGGCAGGCAGGCCAGGCCACCCAGCCTGCTTGTGGCTGGAGCAGAAAAGAGCAAGTCTCTCAGACTTGCCATGTTGTTCAGAAGCCTGAGGGGTCAGGATACGTTACCATACACACGTGCCTGCCCCTCACTTGGTGGTATGGGGGAGGGGACTCCTCGTTTCCCAAGGCTGAGCTTGCAGCCCTAACACAGTCAGGGCAGAATGCAACCCTGGGACTCAGGGCTCAAAGGCTGAAGGCCTGGAGCACGTTAAGTCCACCACTCCTCTTTAGTGAGGAGGGGTCTGCGTCTCAAGATCTGACAAAGACAAGAGTGACATCCACGCTTGGTGAGAGGCAGGGCTGGGTGACCCCAAGCTAGTCCTCTGGCCTTGCAAGTGGTCACACAGGCCTGAGGAGATCAGCTGTGGTGACCACTCCTGGGTGCTACAATGACCTGGGTGAGGTGTGGTAGGGCCTCAAGAGGCTGAGCCATGATGTCAGCAAAAGCAACAAAGAAAGGAACTGCAGGGGCTGGCCCCGGGGCCGATTCATTAAGTTCACACGCTCTGCTTCAGTGGCCCAGGGTTCACTGGTTCAGATCCTGAGTGCGGACCTAAGCACCGTTCATCAGCCATGCTGTGGTGGTGTCCCACATAGAAGAGCTAGAAGGACCTACAACTAGGATATACAACTATGCACTGGGGCTTTGGGGGGAAAAAAAACAAAAAGAGGAAGACTGGCAACAGATGTTAGCTCAGGGCCAATCTTCCTCACCAAAAAACCCTGACAAAAACGCAAAACCCTTTTTTTTTTAAAAAAAAAAAAAAGAAGGAACAGCACACACTGGTGTGAGCCATTCAGCTCTGCGTGGATAGAATGTGGACAATGATCAGGCCAGAAGAGGAGGCAGAATATTGACATTTACTGAGCACTTACTGTATGCCAGACCCTGTGCCATGGGCGTTTGTATCCATTAACTCATTTAATCCTTGCAAGAACTCCTTCTACAAATGAGGAAACTGAGGCATGGAGAGGTTGGGACTTGCCCAAGATTAACCATCCGTGAGTACAGAACCGGAATCAAATCCAGGCTTGTCCGACTTCAACAGTCAGTTGGAGGAAGGACAATGAAGCATCCTGAGCCATTCCAAGGTCTCATGCCCGAGGGAAGGAATTTTGCTGCCCGTGATGAGAGGCTGTTGAGTAAGGAAAGATGGGGTGGGGTGGCAGACAATGCTGGGCCTCCTTTGGGAAAGATTTCTGGAGGAACTATGCCCCTTTCTGAAAACTTGCCTTCAATCAGACCTTCCCAGGAGAGTTCCTGATTAATTCATGCAGTCAAGAACAGAAGCTATTAGCTTGGCCTGGCTCACGATAACAATAAAAACTCTGTAGTCACCTACCGTGGAAATGCCACTGTAGGATCAATAACCCTGCCTGTGATGTAATTGGACACCAGGTGTCAGCTGGTTGAGTGACCAGATTGCCCATCTTTGAGCCAGAACTTGGTTGGAATCCTGGTTCTATTGGATGACTCGGACACACCACTTCACTTTCTGAGCCTCAGTTGTCCTCCTCTGTAAAATGGGATAACGTAGTCGCACATAGGGTTGCCATAAGAATTAATTTAGAGGGGATGACACAGGCAAAAAGTTGCCAACAGTGCTTGGCACAGAGTGGAGGCTTGATTGAGCCCCAGTAGGAGAGAAATGGGAGCCCACTGGCTGAGACAGTCCTGTGGCAGGAGCATCCTGATCTGAGAAGTGGGTTGGCAGACTCTGCCCGGCTCACCTGAAGATAGGCCAGTAACCAGGGGCAAAGCATCTGAGTCAGCCTAATAATTCCCCACAACGCCTGTAACCCATGCAACATGTACTTAACACGGGTGCTGCCATTGATTGAGGTGCCCCTCAGTGGTGCCCTGGGGCTGGGGAGACCAGAAGGGCAGCCCCAGTGGGCCAAGTGAGGCTGGGACCGGCGTTCTGCGGTCTTGTTCAGACTTAGCTGCTAACTGCTTTGGGGCCTTCGGCAAATTACTTAACTTCTCAGTGTCTCGGTCTCCTTATCTGTGAAGTGGGGATAATAACACTTACCTACCTCACGGGGCTTGTTGCAAGAATTAATTAAAGTTTATGAAGTGCTTTGAGATTCCCGGATAAAAGGCCCTGCTAAAGTACAAAGTATTATTACCATAATCCAGGAGGCTATAAAAGATAATTTTGCAGGAAAAGGCAAAAGTTAATTTCCATACAAGCAGAAACAAAGGCAGATATAGTCATAGAAAGTTAAAAAAAAAAAGTCTAGAAGATAATTTATATAATTTTTAAAAATTATAACGTTTTCTCCCTACCAATAATCAATGCAGCATGATAATTATAGATTTTAGTCATAGACCAGCAAATAATAATAATGTGTCCCTAAACGGTGTGCCAGGCCCCTGGGTTAGGGACTCTCCGTGAGTTATCTCCTGGAATCCCACGACAGCCCCACGAGGGGAATGTCATCGCCCTGGCGTGACACACGAGGAGAGGACTCCAGGATCCTCTCTGGGTCTCAGCCATTGCTGTGGTGTTTGAGCTCTGAGGAGGGCTTGGTGACATTCTAATTCCTCTCGACAGGTGGCCTTTAAGCAGGTGTGAGATGTAACCACAAGGGGAAACTGAGGCATAGGCCGGGATCAGGTTGTTTGCAGGAAAAAGGAGCTGTTGCCATCCTGCCTTCTAGTTCGAGTTCAAACACCCATCCCCCAAGAAAGCCCGCCAGCCCACACCCCTATGCTTCTTTCTTCCTAAGAAAAAAGCAGCGACTGTCTCCGCTTGCCTCTGAGCTGTGTTGGGAGAGTCAATTACTTTCTTTAAAAAAACCTGAAAGATGATAGATAGATAGATAGAGCTTTCAGACGAGAGGCCTGTGTGTGGAAAAGTTCCGTATTGCTAATCCCTTTCATCTCTCCTTGAAGCCTTTCCACACGTGTAATTAAATCCCAGGCTGGGGGGCCCTGGGAGGGGGCTGGGCAGGGCAAACTCAGGCCTTTGGGACGGTTCTTTCCTGGGGGAGCAGCGGCAGAGTGGAATAACCGTGGGCTTGGAGTCCCGGGGAGACCTGGATGGGTTCTGGCACTGCCCCCATTAGCTGTGAGAGTTGGTGTGAATGCTGTAAACCCTGGGCCCCTTAGTCCATGAGTGCAAAGCACCTGACACTGAAAAAAAAAAGGCTTTTTATTGTTCTTTTGTATATTAGATGCACAGAGAAATGGGAGAATGCAGCGCAGGCAGAACAGTCATATAATGTCACAACTTATCTGGCAAATTAAAAAAATATATTTAGACTTGAAAATCATAACATGAAATGAAGGGACATCCATGGAAAAGAGAAGGGGGGATCTGCCCTGTTCGTTCCAGGATCCTGTGCATCTGGGGAGGGGTCCCTGCTTGAGGGGAGCTGTCTGGTGGAGGAGAAGGGGGACCTGCAAAAGCAACCCTGAAGGTGGGGCCTGGGCAAGTGGGCCCCTGAAGCAGGCACTGGGGTCCCCATCTACCCAAGCTGCTTCCTCTGGGCCATAGACGGTGAAGGGCCAACAATTTCTAGTCCATTCTTTCAAGTCTCAGCTTTGCCACTCGCTGTCTGTACTCCAGGAGCATTTTAATTTCCTTAGGTGGTTCATTTGGAAAAAGAGGACCCTCCCCAACAGTGTTTCGTGTACACTCAAGGGGTCGGCGTGTGGCTAAGTCCCATGGGGAGGTCCCTGGCCCTGGGAGGGCCTGCCATGCCCTGGTCTGGCCACCTCCTTGCTAAATGCACATTTCCTTTTTTCATAAGGAATCTAGGAGGTGAAGTTGAGGATCTTAATTTTACCTTCAAGAATAATTTCCCACTAAATTCCCTTCTTATGAAAAAGGAGAGAACGAGAAAATCTGTGACACCATAGAACACGGAGAGGAAATCCCTCATGCGGTGTCTGAAGTGCACGGAGCAGCCCCTGGCAAGGATTTGGGCAGGAAGCACGAGCTTCGAGAACACCTGGGAGGCTCTTGTCAGCTCCCACGAGCGCCAGCATTCCTGGGCGGGTGACTAAGAACTAGGGAGGGGTGAACACCTGGAGACCCGGCCCGTGGGGCCTCGATCCCACCAAATATGGGCCCCGGGAGTCAGCCCACAATTCTCTGCAGGGACAGACTCCCCCTGACCCCCCCAACCCAGAGTGTGATTCTTGGAATTTGAGGTGTTGACTGAGCACTGGAAGGGACTTCTGAGAGGGTCTAATTTTACGGATAAGAAAAGCTGAGACTCTGAGAGGCCTGGGGACTTTCCTAAGGTCGTACCAAAGCGGGGGAACACGCTCTCCCTGGAGAGGGAAGGTCAAGGTCCTCCTTCAGCATCTCCCACCGACTCCCTGATTGTGATGGCCTCTCCAGCCGGGTTTTCCCATCAGCAAAGCCGGGGTAACAGCAGCTCCCTTGCCTGTCCCACAGGATCGTTGAGAGGCTGAAGTGACCAGAAGAATAGAAATTGCGTCCGGGGAAGCTGCAAGGGCCACTGGGAATTATCTATCAATAGGATGAGGGGGCTGGGGGGCAGGGCCTCCAGGGCTCCAGCACTTCTGGGCCTGCTGTTGGAGAAACAACCAGAGAAGGGCTGCTGGGGCCCTGGCAGGCCTTGTGCTGGTCACCCAGATCTGGCAGGTCCCCGGAGCCTCTGTCACCTGTCTTCCACCTCCTCCACTGGAGGGTCTGGGCGGAATCGGGGTGGGCTCCCAGCCCTGAGCAGAGGCAGGCCCTGTTCAGGGATGAGGAAGCAGGCTGGAGGGGTAGCGCCTGCTCCCTGACCCGCACTCACACCCCCCCACCCCTACACTGGCTGTCGATTGCCTGGTGTTGCACCTTTGTGTGGCTGCATCCCAAATGTGTCATGTTGGAAGACAGCGTGGCTGCCATTTATAGCGCATCCACTGTGGGCGGGAAATGCTCGTCTCCGATTCTCACACTACCTCCCCTGGTCCTGCAATGAAATCTGCAGAATGGGATCCTTGCTTGACAGATGAGGCACAGAGGCTCAGCGCTGTTATGTGGCTTGCCTAAGGCCACACAGCAAGGGGTGGTAGAGCCACAATTTCCAGCCGGTTCTCCTGGGCTCCACGCCACTCCCCTCTGGGAAAAGATTCTGCTGCCTGCCCACTGAAGGCAGAGGCTGAGACGGGATTTGTGCCTGCTTCGGGAGGCTGGGGCCACAACTCTGCACTTCCCTCTCCCTGCCTCAGGCTGCTTGTCTGGGCAGGGGACTGTCAGATTTACAGATTGCCTAAGCTACTTCCAGCTCCCATTCTGGTGCCCTGAGGCTGGGCCACGGGGCCGTGGTCTGGATGAGGTCCCCAGGGCCTCTGACCCTCTGCCTGGGGCAGGGGAGAGGGCTGCACAGACGCGACCCCAGGCTGCAACCTTGGAGAGACGGCTCATCTCTGTGGGCCCTGGAGACTCGGGTCCACTGTGACTAGTAGAAAGAGGCCTGGGCTGGACCGGTGGCCTCTCAGATCCCCACGTACTGGGCACAGCGGCCACACAACATTCTCTGTGTCTCAGTGTCCTTACGTGTCCCAATGAAAGGGCTGTAGGTGCTGATTTTAGGGATGAGGGCAATCCCCATATCCTGCCATGGAAGCCATCTCCAAGACTCATCGAGAGAAAAGCACAGTGCACACACAGTGTGCCACCTTAAAAAGTGTATACACGCGTTATGTCTATATTATACATGTACATATTACATAATATGGATATGTACACATATGTGATACACACACATTCAATATATAAATAGACCCAAAAGATACATTTGCTTATTTTTCACAAAGAAGTAATGCAAGAGTAAAGCACACTTTCGTTTTAAAAGGGTTGCCTGCCGGAGGGCGAGGGCAGGGCTGGGAGGGCCCAGGCCTGGGGGCCGCCTCTAAAGGAGCCTGCTTTCCTGTGCTAATTTTGGAACTATGGACTTATTTTTAAAAAAACACAGGTAAGTAAAAAAGAACAACAAATCCATCCATAAAAAATGAAAACACACTGATTATCTAAATGTTTGTACGTCAACTTGGCGACATAAACGCCCGGGGAGAATGGTTTCCATCGGTGGTGTATAGATGCTACAAGCCCCAGTGACACCAGCGTCCTAGGGACACGCCCAGGAGTTTTGAAAGCACCCTGTGGCCGTCCTCGTGGTGTTCACGTGGATCTCGCTGTTCCGAAACGATTACATAGGTGAGCATGAACAGAAGGGTGAGTGTTGATGTTGAGAACCAGAGTTCTCAGAGCAAGAGAAGGGAGAAGAGAATTGGATGCCAATCTAAGATGGCGAAGTAAATGCTCCTGGACTCGTGTGTCTCTCTGAGCCCGAGGGTCCCCTGGGGAGACTCCAGGAGGTTCGACCAAACTCTGCTCCCCACCTGCCCCTAGCTCTTTGCCACCACCTTTGCTAGTTTCATAGTCTCAGGGGAACCAATGGCTTGGTTCGGAAGAGCGTCTTCTCGCTTGATGGAAGCCAACAGCCTGGAATACCTCAAGGAGATGATCCTTGACCGTCCCTTCAGCGCTGACATTTCATGGTTCTGGAAGCTGAGGGTGCTCGGCTGGCAGACTCACACCGAGTTTGTGCCTAGTTTAATGCTGCAGAGATGCCGCATCTGAGGCGAAACTTCTGGCGCATTCCAGCAAAGCTCTGCCTGGTCGCCTCTCCCTGGGGAAGGACTTGTACTCGTGGTCTGAGCTCTGCTTCTGGGGCTTGGGCTTGTCCCTCCGATGGAACCAGACGTGATCACTTACCACGTCCGTGACCCTGCTGTGTTGGGGACTTTGACATATGTCACCCCACTTCATTCTCGCCAAGACCTTGTGAAGTGGGGATTATTAACCCCGTTTCCTCAGGGGAGGAGAGGGAAGTGTGGGCACACTAAGTGACTCAGCTTGGGACCGAGCTGGGCAAGGTGGGGCCAACGGTTGAGTCTGGCCCGACTGACTCCAAGACCCACGCTCTGCCCCGAGCCCTGTGTTCCTGTCACGGAGGGAACGGCCTCCCAGTTCTTTCCACATGTGTGAGACAGGCTGTGAATGAGGTAAGCCAACGGCAAAGGCTTTCGTAGCAGGTTGGACTCTCATGGCCTGAGAACGGCCCCATCCTGCCTGGGTGAGGAGAGAAGTGTAGGCACAGTAAGACGGGCTCCTGTTTGTGCAGCCCTACTGAGTGCTGGGCACCAAGCACGTTAGCTCGGTGAGGCTCCATCATCCTAAAGGGAGAGGTGTTCTCTGTACCTCCCGGGACAGGAGACCAAGAGTCTGAGGGATGCAACAGCTTTCCTAAGGTCACAGGAAAGAGGAACATAGCTCCGAATTAGGCTGCAATACTGCCAATTAGTCATTGAGAATTGCGCTTTAAATCTCCGTCTCAACACTACAGGGTAGGAAGAGGACAGCAATCAGCTAGCAGAGGAAACATCCTCCGACAAAGGAAGTGTCTGAGTTGATGCTACAGGTACCAAATGTTGTTGAGAGCCAAAGAACAGATTTTAATGCTCCAACTCAGTGATTCTCAACCGGGGGTGGTTTGCGCCTCCCAGGGGACATTCAGCAATGTCTGGAGACATTCTTAGCTGTCATGATGGGGAGGGGGTATGTGTTCCCGGGATCTTGTGGGTAGAGGCCAGGGATGCTGCCACACATCTCACAATGGAAAGGGCAGCCCCCGTGACAGAGAATGATCTGGCCCCAAAAGGCAATAGTACTGCGGCTGAGAACCCTGCGGGGGTCCAGACCCGGGAGAAGGCCTCCTCCTCCAAACGCATTTCTCGTGCTCCTCCTCGAACGCTTGGTTTTCAAGGGAAGGTCTAAGCCACGTGTTCTTAAAGGTTTCCAGAGTGTCTCCGTTGGCAGTGGAGCCGGAGGAGTTATAGGAAAAGCGTCTCTTTCATCTCTCCAGGAGGGTCGGATGTCGGGAGACGGTGTTTGGGAACACCACACGGTGCCAATTATTCAAATGGGCTTCTCTGAGAATCCGCTCTCCTCTGAACTTCAAACATCTTGATGAATACTAACTGAGCAGCCGAGCATCCCGGGGAGATTCCATCTGCTCCCAAACCAATTAGTTTAACTCCGGGCGAGTTTACCAAACATTCTTCTTTGATCAAAGAATTTACTTTTTTCAAAGGGTGTGGTGTTCTATCCATATGTCTTCCTTTGACATTAATTTATAGACCAAAAGGAGAAGCGCATCCTATTTTTGGAGATGGCATTGGTGTTTCGGGGTCAGGTTTAAAATACTCCATTTTTCGCTGTTGTTTCTGTATCTTGGTTCAGAGAGAGGAAGAATCTTGGGATTTCAAGGGACCCAGCAAGCACTCAGAGACCAGAATCCCGAGTCCCAGGCTCTGCCAAAGGAGGAAGGATGCCAAGTCCCTCTGGGCCAGGACAAAATGGCGCCCATGGCTGGATCAGTTGAGTGACGGCCTTTGTTTGAATCACTCTCCAGTCACTGAGTGGCCCCACCTGTATCAAGCCCATTGTGAGATGCTGGGGCAGCCAAGGAGGAATGAAATGCCAACTGTGCCCTGAAGTTCACAGTCCAGTGGGCAAGATACACAACCCACCAAACATTATGGTGTTTTTGTGTGCCATGTGCTGCAGGCCTGCCCCACTGCTGGAAGGGTCAGAACCTGCTGCCTTCTCTGCGCTTCTGAATGGTTGCACCTGCTGAGTGATTCTTTTCCTGCTGAGGTCTACTCATCCTTCCAGATCCAATGGCAGTATCAACTCACCCGGGAAGCCTCCCCAGTCCCAAGCTGAGCTGGTGGCCTGTCTGTCCACTGAGTTGCCAGGGCTCCCTGAACTCTCCTCCAAGGATGGGGCACCGGCCCTTTTACTTGTTCTCTCCGCACTTCCCACCCCCAAATGTGAGTTCCTTAAGGTGGAACCCTGGGTCCTTTGTCCGTGTATCCCCAGCACATGGAAGATGTTGGCTAAGTATCGAATGAACAGATGAAATTTGCGTGTACACACATGAGGGCAACAGGAAGCCATGGCGAGGCACGCCAAGGCAGATAAAGGAGCCCCGTGCAGCTGATGCTTTGTCCTGACGCTGTTTGCTGGTGCAGTTCTGGCATTTTTCCCCCTAGAACAATGCTGACAGGCATCCAATCAAACAAATTAATATTCCCTTCCCGCCATGAAAGACTCATTTCGTGGGAACAACAAGTCCACACAGCGGTGTGTGGGTGTGTGCCCCACACATCAACCCCACCGGGAACCACAATGTGTTTGCCCTTGTCTCCCTGTCAGCAGAGATGAGGATCGCTCAGCTTCCCCTTCTCATCATAGCCGTTGACCCCCATCTGACCCTCTGGCTTTGTAATGGCGGAAAAATGAAGAGGTGAGAGCGCAGAGAGGGGAGATAGAGGGAAAATGCTTATCAAACGTGAATACAGGCACTCCTATTATAAGGGGAAAAAAACTAGTTGCCACTAGTTAAAGGTCATAAGCTTCGTGTCTGTGGAACGTTCCCTTGGAAGTTTCAATGAAAAGAAATCACTAAAATTTTTACAAACAGAAAAATGGAGATTCTCTTCTGCTCAAGATGGTAGAAATAAATTTCTCTGGTTTTAGGCAAGATGGATTTAGAGCTAATAGCAATCATCACATAAACTCTTTCCTATAGAGTTTAAGCCACCTCTTGGTCAAGTTGATATTTGAATTTTTGAATAAATACAACAATAATTCAGTAATTCTGGGGCCTCTAACCCCACTCAACTCAGCCTCGTTAGATACTCATTGAAAACATTTATCAAGATGGCAGATGACCCACAAATTCACCCTGTGGCATACCCGTTAGTAGCATAGAGTGATCCAGTCTGTCACCTCCTCTGCAGGTTCCTGGGGAGCAGAGAAAGAGCGTGAAACACAAACATGTGGCGTTGCTGAACCCACTTCATCGCCCTGTTTGGTTAACCATGAGCACTGACTTGGTCTTCTACAGCAAGAATGTCTATCCAGCACCTGCTGAGTGCCAGACCCAGTGCCAAGTACCAGAGACACCTCTTCCGCTGGGCCCCACGAGGGGTGGATTGGCATCACCAGCTCACACAGGAGAAAGTGAAAGCAAGCACTGCCCGGGGCTCAGAGCTCGTAAGCCACAAAGCTAAGGTGGGGACCCGGTGGCCCACGTCCCTAAGTGCTGCCCTCCAGGAAAAGCACCTGGAGCAGTGCCTGGCACAGAGGGAGCTCCGTCCAGGCGTCTGTGTCCTCATGGCTGTGATTCAACCCCAGGAGGAATCTGTGCATGCACCAGGTGCTCTTCGAAGATGGAGACGCAGAGGTAGGTGGCTCTTGCTCTTCCAGAACCCACAGGGGGCTGGAGTCAGGTTCTTGCTCATTAGCCCAAACAGGAAGGGGGCCAAGAGATCTCAGGGCGCACGGCACTCCTCATACACCGTCCTCCGCAGCCTCGGCTAGGGAAGAGCTGCTGCCCAGGCCTTTCGCTCGCCCGCGCGCGTTGGCCCCTGATGCTGCGATTCCCTCGCACGCACTCCTGGCCCCTCGTTTCAGCTGGGAGGACTCCTGCCTGTCCTTCCAGGCCCTGCCCAATCACTACGCAGCCTTCTGAGAGTCTCCTCGCTGTCACTGCCTGCTCCCTCCTGTGACCGACAAATGGGAACTATCATCATTTTTCTGTGTTCAAGATGTAGAGAGAGGAAGGACTTGATCTCCAAGTGCTCTGTGTCTGTATCCACATTTTAGCCAAACCTGTGTGGCTTCAGGGGTCAGAAATTTATTCACATAATGGGGTGAAGGTAGACGCTTAAATGATCCAGGGTTTGCAGAAAGGGCCGCAGCTCTTCGCAGCTCCTTCTGTGCAGAGGGGGAGCTTCTTCCCCACGTCTTGAATCTGGGCTGGCCGGGGCAGAAGTGACGTTGTGAGTTCTGTGCCTACACATTAAGAGGCTTTGCAGCTTCGCTCTTGGGCTGAGAAGCCCTCTGCCACCAAGTCTGAGCTAGTCTGCTGAAGGACGAGAGACGTGTGGACAGAGGCGCAGACATGTGAGGGACCCCAAGCCTAGAACAGCCAACCTCAGCTCAGCCCAGAAGGACAACCTCACTGAGCCCAGCTCAAATCACGGACACGCAGAGTCGTGAGCTAAATAAAATGGTTGTTTTAAGCCACTACACCTTGGGGCCATTTGTTATACAGCAACAGATAATTGGTGCACGAGGGGGCTCGTAGAAACAAAGCCCAGTTCATGGGAACTGAAGCTGGGGGCCGGGAAGCCTCTGAGGGCTTGGCAGTCATTCCCTCGATTTCTCTCTGGGCTGTGTGGTGGGGATTCTGCACATCTGCCTGCTCTGCTCCATCCCTCTCGGTGATCCTGCTTCCTCAGCCCCTGGTGGTCACCCCAGCCCCAACTCAACATGATCTTTCAGTTGAAGAGCTCACAGTCACCGAATGACTGGTCCTGGTGTCTTCTCGACTCACACATACCCTGAATCCAGTCGACCCAGCTCAGCTGCCAATGGATGAGGTACCTGAGTCAGGTGGTCCCTGTGGGTAGCGGGCATTGTGGGAAGGGAGGTTGTCCAAGAAAGGGCTTGTGGTGGGGCGGGCAGTACAATACTGCATTTCACCCCCCATATGAGAGAGGGACAAGTGAGATTTTTTTTTATTACCATATTATTGCTAAAGATGCTACAGTAGGAATAGTTTTACTGTCTAGCTCTGAGTCATATTAAGCACAGCTGATAAGTTTTTGTCTCTGAGCTCCCACTTCTAAATATTAGAGAAAAAGCATCTGCACTGCATCTTTATTACCAGATACAGCAAATCTCACTGGACTTCCCCTGGGTCTGGGCCACGGGAAGAGGTCCAGAACACCCCCTCGCCCCCTGCCCCCTGCCCTCCCCTTTGGTCTAGTTCTCTTTTGCGGGTGGTAATATTGTTTTCCTTTTCTTGTTTCCTGCTGGTGCTTCACACCCCTTCCCACTCCACCTGTAGCAACTCCCAGGACACCTATGCTGACGACCTAATACATGTTCTCCATGCTCATATAAGAACTACAAACGTTACGAGGTTTTAGTAACATTGTTCACAAAAACAAGGTCATACTTCATACAAGTTTTTGCATCCTAGTTTTCTCAGCAAAGTCAACAATCATAGCTCTAATTTGTTCTTATTAATGGGTACATAATATTCTAAGGTGAATATTACTATACTTTATTCAACCCTCTCCTACTGATAGGTATTTGCTTTGTTCTCACAGTTTTCCAGGGCTGCAGTTCTTGAACACAAAGCCTGGTGTTCTGATGCTTTGGTTTCTATGCGTTAGATTCCCAGGTGTGGGGTTATGGCTGGGCTGAAGGACACACATATATTACTTGAATGGATGTTGCCAGATTGCCTCTCAATTAAGCTGTAGCCAGCAATTGAGCTCATATCCCCAAGAGCAAAAGGTGTCATTGCTGTTTTGTAAATTTTGTTAGTTTTATAGTCATGAAGAGTTATCTCCCTGTTAATATGAATTACATTTCCTGTATTACTAGAGTTTTGAGAATCTTAAAAAAAATTGTCGATTGGATTTGAATTCTGTGAATTGTTTCTCAATATCCCTGGTCCATTTTTATTGGGTGATTTTCTCTCGTCAATCTGTAAGAACTCTTTGTCTATAGTAGATACTAAGCCACTGTCCTCTGAGTTGTAAATATATATAACTGGCACCTTGTCTGAGGTGTCTCTTGCCATAAACAATTTTAAATGGTTTAATATTGACAAATGTGTCTTTATAGTAACAGCTTCTGAGTTTCCATTTTTGGGTAAAAGGATTTTCCTACTGTTAAATTATTACGTAGCCTCCTAAAAAAAAAAGAAAGAAAAAATATTTCTTGTGAGATTCTCATTGTCTTGCTTTTTATATTTAAGTCTTTATCTGGAATCGATTATTGTATAAGTTGTAAGATTGAAGACCAATTAATCTATCTTTTCTCATTAGCGAAAGAAATGTTTCATGTCTTAGATTTTTAAATACACCGGGATCTATTTCTACGTTCTCTGTTTGTTTCCAGATCTAGTTTTCTTTTCCTATGCCAATACCATATTTATTTGAATAGAGTGGCTTTTCGGTATGTCTTGATTTGGTAATGCAAATTCCTTTAACTATTCTTTTCCAAAAAGTTGGTATTCTTGGGAATTTATTTTTCCAAATAAGCTTTATAATTATTTTATCCAATTATCTGTCCCTTAAAAAAAACTCTGTTATTTTAGGAGGGGTGAGTTTAAATAAATATTATATCTTCCCATCCAAGAGTAGCCTATGGCTTGCCCTTTATTCAGGTCTTGGTTTATGTCATTTGATAAGATTTTATTGTTTTTTGGCAAGACCTTTTTCTTTCTTGTTACATTTTATTCCTAAATATTCAACATTTTTAGTTGCTATTGTGAATTATTTTTTTCCATTTCTAGTTACACAAGGCTGGAGAGAAGCTGTCAATATTTGTATATTTATCTTGTATCCAGCTGTGTCACCAAATACTCCTTAATTCTAGTCAGTTTCACTCATTTCTTGCGTTTTTAAGTATATAGTCACATCATCAACAAAAACAGACAAATTTATCTCTCATTTTCTGAGGTTCAAACCAGTTTTATAGTTTTTTGATCTTATCGCATTTACTGAAACCTCCAAGACCATGTTCAATCATAATAATGGTGATAGTCATCGTTGGTTAGTTCCTGATTTAAGTGAATATGGTTCTAGAGATTCCCTAGTTAGAAAAACATTCTCTGTTGGTTCTTGGTGAATAGTCTTTATTTCTAAAGTTTCCATGGTCTATTGCTTAGAATTTTTTAGGAAAGGATGCTAAATTTTTGTCAAATGCCTTTTAGGCTCAATTGATGTATTTGTGTGTTCGTGTGTGTATAATTTTTCTTTGAATTGCCCTAACTTTGTTTTTCAAGAAGAGACTTTCATGCCTGGATATTTACACAGGTATATGGTCTGTCCCTCATTCTTTCTTATTTTAATTCATTTCTACGGTTTTTCAAAGACAAAAATCAAGCAAAAAGTTGTTTGCATGTAATGAAATACTGTATCATTTAAAAGATCATATTTTCAAAGACTAATGTCATGGGAAGAGAATCGTGAATAAGTTAAAGTGGAAAAAAAAACTAGGATGCAAAATCATATATAATGTGATTCTAATTCTTTAAAAAAATACCCATCTATACATGAGGAACCTCAGGAAGGAAATACGTGATGTTAATAGAGACACAGGTGATTTTTATATTGTTCCTCAGAGTTCTCTATATTTTCAAGGTTTTCTACAATAAATTGTCATGCTGTTATAATCAGTAGAAAAATCACATTTTAATTTTGAAATATTGATGACGAGAATCTCGTGCCTCTTCCAGATGTGAACAGCACCCGGGGCGCTCGCAGCATAGCTGGTTGGAGCTCAGCTCACAGGTTTTGCATGGCTCAGCGGCCCTGCTACCACCCACCATTATGGTGTTTTACTTTATCCAAAGTCTCTGCTCTTTCCAGCACCCATTGCCCCTCTAACCCAGGGCAGTGCCACCTGATAGGAGCGTCTCTGCAACCCAGCCGGGGGTGGTGGAGAAAAGTCTGAAACGGGGACCAAGAGACCAGCCCAGCCCTGACTCTGTCCTTTTCCTGCTGTGTGACCTTGGGCAAGTCACTTGGCCTCTCTGAGCCATAAAATACCTCCCTGCTCATAAAACGGGGGAAATCATGACTGTCTTCTTCATACAGTTGGTTGTATGGATCAACATCTAAGAGACCGTACAGGTGTGGCTGCTTTAGGAACCACCCAGTGTGGTACAAAGCTGAGGGATTGTTCTTGCCTCCAGAGAGAGAGCTCTTGGCCACCATCTGAATAACCCAATTGCAAAACGATTCTTATTTAATTGGACTCTTCTGAGTAGGTAATAATAATAATAATTACTGAGAGTGGCAATCATATCAAGGACAGCTCACCGTGCTTCTATTACATAACCTGAGCTTCCGTCCAACGCCTGGATTTGAAAGCCTCTCCCATTCGCCTGCTTGTGACTCAGGGATCACGGATCAATCCTGAGCTTGGAGAAAGGCCCCTGGCTCCTCCTCCCATGAGGCAAGCAAGCAGCCTGGATGTCATCCTCGCCTTGCTCTCTTCATGCCCAACCACAGAGTAAACACGAAAGGATTGCTCAACCTGCCTTGAGACACACACTGTCACTACTCCACCTGCCGGCATGCCATCGGACCAGGCTTTCAGAAAGGCCGGGGGGAACGATGCGGGGGCATCTGCTGTTGTCTCAGCCAACATGCTTTTAAAGCACCTCTCCCCACCAACACAGATTCACCCTGTGGCAGCCATCAAAGTTCCCTTTCTGCCATCAGGCCCTGATGTCCCTGTTCTTGAAACTGGTTCTTTTTTCCAGCTCCCAGGGAGAGTCAGTGGGGGGCCTGGACCCTAACTGCTTTCCTGCCCTCAGGCTGGGCCTCACTCCCCATCAGGAGCCTCTCCACTGGTCACACACCCCCTCGGTCCCACGTTTCATCCCATGAAATCTGGTTCCGAGGAAAACCTCAGAGGGTCCCCAAGGGGGTAAGGAGGGAGCATGCTTCGAGGAGTGTTGGGGGCCAACAGAGTGAAGACCCTGATGCTGCGGTGGGCAGGAGGCCGGGCATGCTAACCACCTTGTAGTTCCTTCTGCAAAGCCTTCTCACCCGCCAGAACCAGGAATGAGCCTTAGAGGCCCCTCTTCTCCCACATTTCAGGGGAAAAGTGCCTGCTTATGACTTTTCAGAGAAATAAAATCAAGCCACCTTCCAGGATGGCCTTGTCACTGGTCCATCTTCATCTGTTGTGCTGGGACTCAGGGGCCCTGTCATTCTGGACACTCAGGCCCTCAGTTTGGGGAACTTTTCTTGAATTATTTTGTTGATTATTTCGTCTCCTGTTTTCTCCGCTCCTCTTCCTGGAATGCTTTTTTTTACTGGGCCTCCTGCACCAGACCTTCAGTTTTCTTGTCTTTCTTCTCCTATTCCTTCACTTCCCCTTTTTGCTTTGCCTCCTAGGGGGGTTCTTCAGCTTCATCTTCCAGTCCTTCTATTGAGTACGTCATCAATGCTATCAGTATATTTTGTGTGTGTGTGAGCAAGATTGGCCCTAAGCTAACATCTGTTGCCAATCTTCCTCTTTTTTTTTTCTCCCCAAAGCCCCAGTACGTAGCTGTATATCCTAGTTATAGGTCATTCTGGTTCTGTCATGTGGGACACTGCCACAGCATGGCCTGATGAGCGGTGCCATGTCAGCACCTGGGATCTGAACCATCGAATCCCGGGCTGCTGAAGTGGAGCACTCGAACTTAACCACTTGGCCATGGGGCCAGCCCTCTGCTATCAAATTTTTAATTCTCCAGAAGTGTTTGTTGTTTTCTGCACATTCCTTTTGTCTACCATCTGTTTCTTGTTTCATGGGTGGAATTAATATGCCTTTCAGGATTTCAATAAGAATGATTTTTTTCTTGCCCCTGCATAGACTGTTCCTCCGGCTTGTTTGTTTGGGTCTCTGTATTTCAAGATCCTGGCTCCTTGACCGCCTGCTCCTATTGAAGAGTGAGGAGGTGCTGAAATGGGGGTTGGAAGTCCTGGGCATGTAGGCAGGGCTATAGGGTCATTTCCTGAGGCTCTTTTTTGGGGGGAGCCGCCTACCACATCTGTATCTTTTGGTCTTTATTTTGGAGCTAGTGGGAATTCCAAAAGGCAGCTTGGTATGAAGATACAATGGGGATTTTTCACTGACTTCTTCCGCTTCAGAGCCTGGCCGCAGACCCAAATACTGTTGATAACATTCGAAAGCAGATGCACACGGAACATGATCAGGGTATAAAAATCAGATTTCTATAGTGCCCTCTCTAAGAAGGAAAGATGCCCCAGCACGTAGGACCGGACCAGAAAGTTCCAGTTGCACCTACTTCGGAATTTCTGGTGGGTGAGCACCATCACTCCAGCCGCGCAGGGTGAGGATCTCAGTCAGGAGAGAAGTGTGGTACCCACCTGCTATCTGGACACCAGTGGCGTGTCGGCGGCTCAGCCCACGGGGTTTCCCTAGACCGCCTGACTCAGTGAGCGCCTCCCGAGGGAGGGGCATGGGCAGAGCCTCAGGGGTTCATGGCTTTCTTCCCGAGGAAGCTCTCATTCCCTTCAGGCTCTGGCTCTAGTTTACAACCCAGGGTCTTCTGTTCTAACTGGTCTTGTCTCGGCCCTACTGGGAAACTCCTGATTCCTCCGTCCCCTGAGATGCTGCATCTCAGAAACAGCACCCTTAACGTTCTCCGGAGTCTCTCCTGCGACTGAGTCACGGCCTCGCCGTTTGCAGTTCCTATCTGAAAGTGTGGCAAGCTGCCTGCGGGTGTTGGAAGGCGCCACCCAAACCAAGCATTTAATTTAAAGGCTCAGCCCCCAGGAGAAGAGAGTATTATTATTATTATTATTTATCACATTTAAAGTGTTCCATCTCTCAGCCTCTGGGTACTCATAAAGTGAACAATGCTCCCATTTAAAGCTAAAAGTCCCTAGCTGTCAGTTTGAAGCAGGCTGTGGAACTAGAGAGGAGAGATGGGAATCTCCAGTAATGCCCAGAATGCTTGGTTTACAAAGAGAGAGGGATTTTAAGTCACAGGAGGTGCCAGGGGGTCACTGAGTCCTGGGGCATCCCCAAGGATACTCTTCTGAGGAGTGAATAGTTGCCTAGACCCAGGACAGGAGAGCCACCTTGTTATGCAAACATTTACAGGAGCCCTGGAGTCAGACCCTGGAGACACACAGCTGGCCGAGCCTGGGTGACACTGCTGTGAACGAGTTCACAGTGTCCTGGGGAAGGCCGACAAGTCAACACAGGATCAGCGCGCTGGGGTCGAGGGGCAAGCAGGTTCCTGGAGGTCAGTGTGGTGTCCTAGGTGCTGTGGGGCCACCAAAGGGACAATCCTCCTCCTTTGCCATACAGGCCAGACTGGGATCACTGTGCTCAGGGGTTCTTGGGCCCACACTGTCAGAGGGACCCGGACAAACAAGAGACATTCAGAGGGCCAGCCGGGAGGCTGAGGGGCTTGTAACCATGTCTTATGTGTAACCTCGGGGCACTGCGTTTATTTTGGCTGGAAGGAAAAGGTCGGGAGGGGCAAAAAGGAGAGGGAGAATGTCATTGAAAGAAATGAAAGAAAACCTAAGTAAATCAAAAGACACGCCCAGTTTATGGCTTGGAAGACTTAACATTGTTAAGATGGCAATACTTCCCACAGTGAGGTGCAGATTCAGTGTGATCCCTATCAAAGTTCCAGATGGCTATTTTGCAGAAATTGACAAGCTGATCCTTAAATTCATATGGAAATTCAAGGGACCCAGAATACTCAGAACGATACTGATAAAGAAGGACAAAGTTGGAGGACTCACACTTCCCAGTTGCAAAACTTACTACGAAGCAACTATAATCAAGGTGTGTGTGGTACTAGTGTAAGGACAGACATATAGATCAATGGAATAGAATTGAGAACCTAGAAATAAACCCATACACATACGGATGATTGATTTCAACTGTGGTGCCAAGACAATTCAGGGGGAAAGAATAGTTTTTTCAACAAATGGTGCCGGGACAGCTGGCTAGCTCCACATGAAAGAATGAAGTTAGGCCCCTACCTCACACCATATACAAAAAATAATTCAAAATGGATCAAAGATTTCTAAATGTAAAAGCTAAAACTATAAAACTCTTAGAAGAAAACTTTTAGACATAAATCTCCATGACCTTGGATTTGGCAATGATTTCTTAAATGTGACACCAAAAGCACAGGAGGCAAAAGAAAAAAGAGATAAATTAAACTTCATCAAAATTAAAAATTTTTTAAATCATCATGTGATACACTTTAAATATCTTACAATTTTATTTGTCAGTTATACCTCAATAGAGCTGGGGAAAAAATTAAAATTTTTGTGTGTCAAAGGACACTATCAAGAAAGTGAAAAGACAGCCCGCAGAATTAGAGAAAATGTTTGCAAATCCTATAGTTTATGAATCTAGTATCCAGAATATATAAAGAGCTCTTATAACTCAATAATAAAAGACAGCCCAATTTAAAAAATTGGCCAAGTCTTTGAGTAGACATTTCTCCCAAGAAGATATACAAATGGCTAGTAAGCACATGAAAAGATGTTTAACATCATTAGCCACTGGGTAAATGGAATTGAAACAACAATGAGATACCACTTCACTCTTTTTGATTATGGATGGCCATAACAACAAGTATTGAAGTGAACGTGGGAAAATTGGAACCCTCACGCATTGCTATTAGGAAGATAAAATGGTGTGGCCACTTTGGAAAACAGTTTGGCAGGACTTCAAAACTTAAAAACAGAATTACCATGTGACTCAGCAATCCCATTCTTAGGTATATACCCCAAATAATTGAAACGTGTATTCGTATAAGAACTTGTTCACAAATGTTCATAGCAGTGTTATTCATAACAGTCAAAAAGAGGAAACAGCCCAAATGTCCACCAACTGATGAATGGACAAACAAAATGTGGTCTATCTGTCTAATGGAATATTATTTAGCAAATAAAAAGGAATGAACTACTGAGACATGCTTCAACATGGATGAACGTTGTGCTAAGTGAAAGAAGCCAGACACAAAAGGCCACATATTGTGTAATTCCATTTGTATGAAATGTCCAAAATAGGTAAATCAATAGAAATAGAATGTAGATTAGTGGTTGTCAGAAGCTGGGGGTGGGGGAATGGAGAGTGACTGCTAACGGATATGGAGTTTCTATTTGGGGTGATGAAAATACTCTGGAATTAGACGGTAGCAATGATTACACAGTCTTGTGAATATACTAAAACCACTGAATTGTACACATTAAAAGGCCAATTTCATGATGTGTGTATTCTATCTCAATTAACAAAACAATAAAATGTGAGAGGGAGGAGCTGCAGCCATGGGGGTTTGTGTTTCGATACCTGGAGGGCTGGCAGGTGGATGAGGGCCCTGGGGCTCTGCAGAGACCAATCAGACCTCCCGCGGGACAGAAAATCCTCATAGTAAGAAAACCTATCAGGTGAGTTGCTACAAGACAGTGCTGACCACGTTGTACGGCAGTGAGTTCTGTGGCTCTGGAAGTATTTAACAAAGCAGGGGTTGAACCACTGTCTGGCAGATTTGCTAGAGAGATTGTTCACACATAGGGTTGGGAAGGCAGGGTTGGACTAGATGACTATAAAAGTTCTTTCTGACCCTAAAATCCTATACTTTTATGATAGGTTAAGAGAACCTCTCACAAGCATATAGTAGGTGTTTGGTGGAATGTTGGCTGGATCCAGCTGATCCTGAATTCCCCTCCTAGGCTCTAAGTTTGGTGCTGCCTTCAAGGTACTAAATCTTTAACTGCAACGAAGCAGGTGTCTCCTCCTGGAATGACCCGATTTTGTAGGTTAGAAGACAGGGTCTGTTGTTCCCCTGGGCTGACCCTTTGATACCCAAATAACAATAAAATCATGAGAATCGGCCCTTGGAGAACGTGGACCTGGGTGAGAACCAGCAGGGGTGGTTTCAGGAGCCTGGATCCTACTTGCCCCGGGCCTATGTCACTTTTCCCTGGCAGCACCCACCTGGGCAGGCTGGCCTTTGTTCCCACTCCTCACACGCAGGCTGATGATTTGCGCAACCCTGGCAATGATGCTGGCCGGGGAGCATCTCGAGGCGGCAGGCTTTCCGCAGATCACTTCCTGGAAAGCAGGGAATCCCCAGGAGAGAGGATGATTACCTAACAGGATGTGTGAACTGTCCCATTGATTCACCCAGAAACCATGCAGGGAACCAGCGATGCTGAGCGGTGTTTACCTTTGCAGAACCTGGGAGGGTGCTGGGGACGCGACCGAGCTCTGGAAACACCCCCACAGCAAATGCAGCCCCTGGAGTTGGAGATGTGCTACAACCGAGAGCCCGCCGCAGCTTTTCACAAACCTCAGGCTGCCACAGTCGGAACAGTGGAGACTGACCCTTGACACACTAAGGTTTACCCGAGGGTGGCAGCACACGGAACAGCCTATGGACCGCGGCCAGCGCCGTCTAGTGAGAATTGCCCTCCCCTTACGCATGTGTGCGTTTCACCATGTGCCAAGAAGTTCCACGTGCATGACCTTGCCCGAGCTTGGTAATAACCTGACACGTTTGTGCCCGTTTCATCGATGAGGAAACTGAGGGCTCGTGGGCTGGCATCAGAACCCACGTCTTCAGGTACTTGGCCCAGAACTCCTCCTGGGACCTGTGACACTTCATTTGAGTCATGCAGTGTCCACGGCGTGAACGGCCCGATGCTGTGGGATTGGGTCCGGGCTGGCTTCATCCTTTCCTCTCACCGGGTTCTTTCCCCTCTACCTGGAAATTCGGCCCACCAGAAATAGACCCTGCCTTGGTCTCACCCCCTCCAGCTCCCTCCCCTTCGGCCTTCTTTGAAGGATTCGTCACACTTGTTCCATCTGGGCATCCATGACCCGGCCTCTCGCTTGTTTCTCACCTGTGGTGTTTCGGCTGCAGCCCTTACCCAGCTCCAGCAGGTCTCCAGTGATGGACGTGTCGCCAAATCCAATGAGCGATGTCACCCCTTTATCCATCCCCGTCCTACATCGATGCTGCTTCTGACCCTCTCTTCTGTCTTGGTTTCCACGACGTTGCTCTCTCCTTTCTGCCCCTCTCATCCTTTATGTTGAGGATGACTGCTGCCCTTCTCACTCTACAGGTTCCTCTTGAGTGACCCACCCGCTCTCCTGCTGTCACCTCCAAGCTCACGACACCAACCTGAATTTCCAGCCACGGCTGAACGTTAAGCATCTTCCTCCTGGAACGTTCCAACAGCTTCACTTTTAGCAAAAGACCCCACATGACTTCCTTCCCAATATTCACATACCACAAATCACCCCAGCCAGGAATCGGGGGCCGCCCATGTCCGGCTCCCACCTCCTCTGATTAAATCCTAGTCCTGCTGATTCTAAATTTCACCAGCCGCGGTTTGGGTCTTAATGCCCCTCGAGGGAGCTTCCGGGCTGGTCTTAGGCTGTCTCAGATCTTCTCCCCACAGCTGTGAAACGAACTTTCTAGAACATATGTCTTACTGCGGCCATTCTTTCACCTGGTGAGGCCCCGGGCTCTTCCTCAGTCTCCAGATGAATGCCTCGCTACGCAGCCTGGCCGCAGCTGCCACTTGCCACCTGCCCAGCTTCATCCCCTGCCACCTCTGGCCTCACAAGTCACCCTGGTCCGGAAGAGCTTGGGGCTCTGCACATTTTCTCACACTGTTCTCGCTGCTGAAAGGCCGTTGGGTGCCTTGAGCCTGGCTTCAGATGTAGGGCCGGCCTCACCTCCTTTGAGGCCCCCTCTGTGCTCGTCTCTCAAAGGATCTGTTCACATGTCTTTCTCCTATTCAACCAGAAGCACTGAGAACCCATCCCGTTTTCATCAGTAAATTAATGCAAGTGTCCTCAATCAGCCAAGGTTGGCCTGGCTTACAGACTACGATTTCTATTTCTCTGTTTTATTATGAAAGATTTCAAACATACACAAAGTAAACAGAATAGTATAATGAACCCCGTCACCGAGCTTTAATAATTATCAACATTTTGCCATTTTTGTCTCATTCCTCTCGCTGCCCATTGCCTCCTAAATCAATTATTATTTTTTTATAATTCAAAGTTGCTGGGTTTTTTTCTTTCTATTCTCCACACCACCATATATCATAGAAAAGAGCATTTGCATTTGGCTATTTGACTTGAATAAGGATAAAGCCAGCCCTGGTGCCCCAGTGGGTAAGATTCAGGGCTCTCATCACCCCAGCCTGGGTTCATGTCCCTGTCGGGGAACCACACCACCCACCGGTGGCTTGTCATACCGTGGTGGCCGTGTATTGCCGTAATGCTGGAGGCCATGCCATCAGGATTTCAAATACCAGCAGGTCTCCCCTGGCGGACAGGTTTCAGCAGTTTCCAGACTAAGACAGACAAGGGAGAAGGACCTGGACACCCACTTCCGAAAAAATTGCCCACGAAAACCCCGTGAACAGCAGCGGAGCATTGTCTAATACAGCGCCGGAAGGTGAGAGGATGGCGCGAAAGACGGGGCAGGGTTCCGTTCTGCTGTGCACAGGGGCACTGGGAGTCAGCGTTGACTTGACAACATGAACGACAACAGTAAAGGAAAAGAACAGTCAAGCATCATTACGGCAATGAGTGGTAGTCACTTTGTGATTAAGTCCTGACTCTGCATCAAGCACATGGTGCTTACGGCTTCATAAGCATTATCTCATTTAACTTAAAATGCTGTGTACAGCAGGTGCCATTATTATCCTCCTTTTACAGCTGATGAAACTGAGGCTCAGAGATGCTAGAAACATCCCCAGAGTCACAGCTAGTCAGTGGCAGAGCTAACGCCCAAACCGACACCCAACCCCTCACAGTCTATTTGCATAATTTAAACCAAGAACCATCTGAAGTTGTCCCCTGGGCCTCTGGTGGCTGGTCCCAGAGGCCAGTTGGGAGGGAACCCCAGACCCCACGGAGCCCTGTGCAAGCACTCGGAGCCACCGCCCCTCAGGAGACAGAGAGGCTGCTCACGCCTCCCTGCCCATAATGGTCTCGGGGAGTACAGGAGCCCATGGTGTCCAGGCAAGACGGGGCCCGCCAGCTGTTTGGGGAGGCAGCGGGGAATTACAGTCACGATGCATCACTGGCCGGGCTGGGCCCGGCCGGGCCGGGGCGTCGTCCAGTGTGTTTGGTGGGTGACAGGCAGCCGGGTGTGTGGGCTGTGATGCAACAGGGCTGCTGCAGCTGCTGGGTGGCAGGGCGACTGCCTAACTTTCCTCCTCTGTCAACAGCCAATAATCACCTCCACTGCGGGAGAGGGCGGGGGTGGCAGCGCCCATCGCCAAGACAGCCAGCCTGGCGCAAAGTCAACCATGCTGCCATCAGCGATCACATGCAGCTGCCGTTCGCCTTAGCCACGGACCCAAGGGACTACTGGGTCGGTCCTGGCACAGAGCAGGGTGCGGAAAGAGAAAGAAATGCAAGGGGAACCCACGTGGCAGATGTCTGTGCGTGAAGAGGGATTGACAGCAGGTTTTCCTCCTTTGACTTGGAGAAGGAGGTGAAGAAAGGAAGTGATCATTTATTGAGTACCTGTGGGGTGCCAGGTGCAGGGGAAGCACCTGTATTATCTCACTGAGTCCGCACAACAGCCCAGTAAGATAGGTACGATTCATTCGTTCATTCATTCATTCAAATATCTCCAAGCACCTCCTCGGTGCCACCACTCATATCATTGTTTACAGATAAGGAAACGGAGGCTCAGAGATGCCCTGACACCCCCAGGAGGCTGGAGCCAGGCCTCACAGCCGCCTTCATGTGGATTAGAAGAGGGGGGGCCCCTGGGAAGACGCAGCCTCCCACCAGGACACACGGCTTGGCGAGTGGCGTGCCCGTGGCCAGGCACCCCTCGCTCTGCCCTCAAGAACACATGGCAGTGGGGGGTACAGCTGGGCTCATGGGATCCATGCCACTTCACTCCCTCCACCAGCACAGGTCTCATTGGCTGCGGTCACCTCGCTGGACTCTTCGGCAAACTCTGTGAACTAAAATAGATGTTTCTGGTCTTAGAAAGGAGACCAGAAGAGCTCTTACGGAACAGGGAGCAAGCTGAGAGCCCAGGAGGCTGAAGGCAGGAGCCTGATCACACCGGCCTGAAGGCACAGGCTAGACCTGGTCCAGCACCGGTGAGGTGTGGACGTGTGAGCGGCACTCAACGTAGAAGTGACTGCAGCTTTGGTTGGCCCACGTGAGTCCTGTTTGCTAGCATTTGAAATGTTCTATGGAAAAGGATAAAGGTTGTTCTGGGCTGCCCTAAGGATGTACGGGCGTAAACCACTAGGGAAAAAATTTAAGAGAAAGTTTCCAAGAAGAACCATTGAGAAGTGGAAGAGACCGCCTTCAATGTAGTGAGGTCCCATTCACGGGAGGCATTCAAGCAAGGACTGGCTAGCCACCTGCTCAGGTCACATTAGTGTGGATTTCAGGGGACTTTCCAATGGTGATACTCAAGGATTCAGGTATGTCTGACAAACCCACTTAGATGACAGTATGAAGGCATTGTATCAGAATTCCTTGACATGCAAATGAGAACCACCGCATTGAGGTGTCGAGCAAAGCCCAGAGACCAGGGCCCGGTGAAGGATGGCTGGAGGGAGGCGTGTCTGCAGGTGCACCTGGGGAAGCTAGCATTCCAGGAGCTGCTGCCGGCTGTCACCCCAAGCTGGCTGGTTTGCACGCTGCTCCGGGAGCCTGGGCAGGTCCTTGGTGTGGCTGGACTGTCTCTCAGCAGCTTCCCAGCCACCTGGGGGCCCCAGGGAAGTGGGGGGGGCAGAGCCTAAGATAGAAGTAGAAGAGCAGGGGGGCCTAAGCCCTTCTGCACCAGCTGGCAGAGCTTCTGCCTCCCTAGCTCCCCAAGATTCTGAGCTCCCAGCACAGGGCTGGCGCAGAAAGCGCCCAGTGCATGCGGGTTGAATTCATACACATAAATACCACGGATGAAAAAAAAGTATGTACAGCACTGCTATGCCACGGGGCTCCTCAGGGCTCCTCAATCCTGAAGGCGCTCAAAGTCGCCAGGCCCACCCCTGACGTCTCCTGCCACAGGCGCTGGGAGCTGGGCCCCCCGACTTCACGGGGGACCCACTGGATTAAATATTTGTCAGAAATCCTGCTGGGGTTTTTTTCGACGAAGCGGCTTCAGTTTCAATTCACGTTTTGGGAGAGGCTGCAAAATGATAAGGAAAAAACTCACTGTCTTATGATTATTTAACTTGTATGTCTTTATATTGCAAATAAAGTTAACTTTCTGTGCTGGGGCTATTTCTATGTAGTTTGCGGGTGTGTGACCTGCTTACACACAACTCTATACCGCATTGCTTTTTCTTTCTGACTCGTAAGCCTTCTTTCTGTTTAAAGATGGCAACCCTTAGTCCCAGACGGCACTTATTTCTCAGCAGTAGCCGGGGGCTTGGAGTCAAAGACAGGTAGCGTGCAGGGGCCCTTTGCAGCCCTCGGCCCCTTCCTGGGTGTCTAAGGTCATCTGGGGGCCCAGAGAAGAAGTCCCGTCAACTCTGGCCCGACCTGGAGCACTCCTTTTTTATCTGCTTTATATCTTGGGGATTCCAGGTAAGATTTCCACTAAGAGTTTGTGGTTAAAAGGGTTAGACCAGTCACTTCCGGTCCAAAGTGCTCACTTTGCTAGGGAGGAAGCCCACGACTGGGTGAGGAGTAAGTTGTTCTGGACTCACAAACACACACATCACACAACCACACGTACACACATACACACAACCACACACACTCACCATACAACCACAGACATACACATAACCACACACGCACATACACACAACCACACACACACTCCATACAACCACACACTTACACACAACCACACACACACTCCATACAACCACACACCTACACACAACCACACACACACTCCATACAACCACACACCTACACACAACCACACACACACTCCATACAACCACACACCTACACACAACCACACACACACTCCATACAACCACACACCTACACACAACCACACACACTCCATACAACCACACACTTACACACAACCACACACACACTCCATACAACCACACACTTACACACAACCACACACACACTCCATACAACCACACACCTACACACAACCACACACACACTCCATACAACCACACACACAACCACACACACACTCCATACAACCACACACACACAACCACACACACACTCCATACAACCACACACACACCACACACACACTCCATACAACCACACACCTACACACAACCACACACACACTCCATACAACCACACACCTACACACAACCACACACACACTCCATACAACCACACACACAACCACACACACACTCCATACAACCACACACACACAACCACACACACACTCCATACAACCACACACACACCACACACACACTCCATACAACCACACACCTACACACAACCACACACACACTCCATACAACCACACACCTACACACAACCACACACACACTCCATACAACCACACACACACCACACACACACTCCATACAACCACACACCTACACACAACCACACACACACTCCATACAACCACACACCTACACACAACCACACACACACTCTCCATACAACCACACACATACACACGACCACACACACACTCCATACAACCACACACACACCACACACACACTCCATACAACCACACACTTACACACAACCACACACACACTCCATACAACCACACACTTACACACAACCACACACACACTCCATACAACCACACACTTACACACAACCACACACACACTCCATACAACCACACACCTACACACGACCACACACACACTCCATACAACCACACACCTACACACGACCACACACACACTCTATACAACCACACACTTACACACAACCACACACACACTCCATACAACCACACACTTACACACGACCACACACACACTCCATACAACCACACACTTACACACGACCACACACACACTCCATACAACCACACACTTACACACAACCACACACGCACTCCATACAACCACACACTTACACACAACCACACACACACTCCATACAACCACACACTTACACACAACCACACACACTCTATACAACCACACACTTACACACAACCACACACACACTCCATACAACCACACACTTACACACAACCACACACACACTCCATACAACCACACACACACCACACACACTCTCCATACAACCACACACATACACACAACCACACACACACTCTATACAACCACACACTTACACACAACCACACACACACTCTATACAACCACACACCTACACACGACCACACACACACTCTATACAACCACACACTTACACACAACCACACACACACTCTATACAACCACACACCTACACACGACCACACACACACTCCATACAACCACACACTTACACACAACCACACACACACTCTATACAACCACACACTTACACACAACCACACACACACTCCATACAACCACACACTTACACACAACCACACACACACTCCATACAACCACACACCTACACACAACCACACACACACTCTATACAACCACACACCTACACACGACCACACACACACTCCATACAACCACACACTTACACACGACCACACACACACTCCATACAACCACACACCTACACACAACCACACACACACTCCATACAACCACCCTCTTACACACAACCACACACACACTCTATACAACCACACACTTACACACAACCACACACACACTCTATACAACCACACACTTACACACAACCACACACACACTCCATACAACCACACACACACCACACACACTCTCCATACAACCACACACATACACACAACCACACACACACTCTATACAACCACACACTTACACACAACCACACACACACTCTATACAACCACACACCTACACACGACCACACACACACTCTATACAACCACACACTTACACACAACCACACACACACTCCATACAACCACACACTTACACACAACCACACACACACTCTATACAACCACACACTTACACACAACCACACACACTATACAACCACACACTTACACACAACCACACACACACTCCATACAACCACACACACACCACACACACTCTCCATACAACCACACACATACACACAACCACACACACACACTCCACCACCCCTACAGCCCCCCCGCATGCCCCAAGTGTTCTGAGTCTTGGCGCCCATCAGCACGGGGATGACAGCATCCACAGTGCAGCACTGGTGAGAGGGCCACGCAGCACTGTGCTCGGTGCTGGCCTCAGTCCTGGTGCCGTGGCTTTGGACATTGCTGACCTTCAGCCTGCCTCAGTTTCCCCATCTGTGGAGTGGGAACGGCACTATTGGCACCTCTCTCCTAGGGCTGCGGTGAACCTTAAATGAGATAATTCATGCGCAGAGCTCAGGGGAGTGCCAAGCACAGTGCTCCATAAAAGTTCATTAGTATTATTTGGCTTGGGGCCTGTCACCGATTAGCTGTTCAATTAACTTTCCTCTCCTTCCCAGCCCCGGGGACTCCCGAGCTGGCAGGCTGCTGGGCCTGGGCGCTGAGCAGCCCCTTAGTCAGAGCCTCGAGTGGAGCCTGAGAACCAGCGTGCTCCTCCCTCCCTCGGGGGCAGCAACGTCTCCCGGTCCCGCAGACCTGGCAGCGCCCCAGCCCGCAGGAGTCAGCGCCTCCTTCCCTGACCCACTTTGTTGTCGTCCAGGACAATCAGACAGGGCCCTGCCTCTGCCCCTTCTCCTCCAGGCGCCTTCCTCTCCTCCCCCTCCGATCCTTTATCCTTCCCACATCCTCAGTGTCCCCTGGTTGCAAGGTGGAGTGGCTGGCACTGCCAGTGTCCTGGCCAGGGCAGAGCTGCAGGGGATCCAGCCTCTGGCTCCTGGGCCCTGCTGCTCCACCTGCCCTCATGCTTCTCTGCTGTCCCCTCCAGTCTCCCCAGACCAGAGGCATGATATGGCTTCAGGTTGGGGTGTATCCAGCTGTGGGTGCATCTGGTCAGTGGGAAGAGGGATCTGATGGCCTGCACCCCTCTGGACCCACAGACTTGGGTTTCAAGCCTAGTCTGAACCCTTTCACTGGAGGTTGGGTGGGGTAATCAGGAATTAGGGCAGGCTACCTGACCCCTGTCGCTCGTCCCACTCAAAGGGTTGACTGGGAGGAGGGCTGAGTCTGCATTCCTCAAGGACCCTTTGTTCAGTCTGGGATGGAATAGGAGCAAACGGCTGAGTCCCATCTTCGTGGGAGCCTCTGGGAGGGCAGGGAGCCCCAGCTGGACCAACAGGGCCCCCAAGAGGAGGTGAGAAGAACATCAGAGGGCTCTGCTGTCCCTGAGATGCAGACCACGAGCCTCTGCTCCGCAGCAAACCTGCTCTCCACCCACGGCCCCTGAGTTCTCCAGGCTCTGCGGGAGGAGGACCTGGGTGGGCCCAGGGCAGGCTCACAGCCTCCCATGCCAGGCCGGGTCCTTCTGCCACACCGGACTCACTTCTTCCTCCCCAGAGACAACCCTCATCCACAGGCAGGAGCTCCCTGCGTTCCAGCCAGCCCGCCTGCCCGCTGTGCGGCCTCATGCAGCCCAGCAGGGAAGACGCTTGCTGGGCTCTTCGGCATCCCCCTCCAGTCAGCCTGCTTCCTCTTCTCTGCTTACCTCCGTTCTCTCTTCTGGACACAGTCATGCGTGAGTTTCTCTTGATTTCTGAAACCTCCCTTTGCCTGCTCCTCTACCAGCCACTGCCCGACCGCCTCTCCCATTACCGGCCCCAGGTGCACCCCAGCTGGCCCTTCCTCGCCCGTGCGCTCTGCCCTCCAACACTGGTCTCCCAATTCCCTGGACTCCAGGAGGCCAGAGGCAGCAGACGCTTCCCAGGCCTCCTTTCCTGGCCTTACCGCACTGTTCCTGTCCTGAAATTCTCCTCCTTCGGCTTCAGTGACACCATCCTGCGGAGATGACGTTGCCCTGACCTCACCCCACTCTGCCCACCTCAGCTCAGCCGCCTACACCAGCCCCTTTCCCTGACCCACCCCTTAAATACTGCTATTCCCAGCGCGCCCAGACACTCCCAGGTCTCAGACGCGACATGGACCCTGTGACTTCCAAGTCCAGCTCTCTCCGGACCTCCGCCCAGAACCTCCTCCAGGCTCTGGACCCACAGATCCATCCACAGTCATTCAGTGGCTGTCTCTCTGCGGTTCCCCTGGACGTCCACCATTGCCACCATCCCAGCGTCCCCTTAATGACTTGGGGAGCTCCGGCTGCCCCACTGTGACACTCCCCTCCATTCCCACCTGCCAGGTTGCTGAGTCCTGTTCCTCTCCACACATGTCACGCTTGGGTCTGTCCTTCTCTCCACCTGCCCCAGTTCAGGCCTTCCCATTTTGCTCCTGCCCTCAGCTCAGCCTGGACACTGCCTGCAGAATAACCTTGAATGAGCGGAACCACACCGAGAGCCCCATTATCTATGCATAAGACCACGGCTCCTGAGGGGCCTCTCAGCCCACTGCAGCCTGGCCCCGGCCTCTGTCCCCGTCACTCCTCCCCTCCTCATTTCAGTGCTGAACTCCTGCTTCTCAGTGCCACCACTCTGCATAAGCCGTTCCCTCTGCCTCGCCTGCCCGGAAAGCTCCTCTTCACTCCTCAAATCCCCTCCTCCAGGGAGCCCGCTCTGGGCTGCCCAGAGGATCCCCACGTCCTTTGTGCATTCCCCCTCCCACATCCCCTGGCTTTTTTCCCCCATGGCGTCCACGCCAGCACTAGGGTCATCTGCACGTGGTCTGTCTCCCTCACAGCTCAGAGGGCTCCCAGATGTGGCAGCCTGTCTGGCCCAGCTCCGTGTCCCCAGCCCTGGGCATGGCTCAGCATACGGGGCCAAGCCATGACCGATGGCCCAGAGTCTCCGCTGCGGACAGAAACAGGGGTCCAGAGCGGGAACCGGGGGTCGGGCAGCAGGAAGACTCACATCCCTCACTATTAGGAGCCTGAGAACTTGGTCAAGCCTGCCCAGGGAGGCAGTTAGGGCTCCGACTAATTAGTGAACTCTGTACAGCACTTTGAACATGAAACGCACTATATAAATGCCAAGTATTATTATTAAAAAGCAAGAAGTTCTCTAATACGCCAGGCTGGAGGGCCCCCCGGCTAGTCTAAATAAACGAACGAATGCAGAAAATTAAGTAATTAAAAGGTGATATTTCAGGATTTGCAAAAAGCTGAAAGTACCAAATGGCGGTGTTCTGCGGGGTGCTTGTGGACACCCCCTTCCCGTCTCTGCTGGGCCTGCTTCCCACGGCTGGCAGGGGGACCTGAGGTGGCCTCGCGTCGTGCGTGTCAGCGAGGGGGTCTGGAAATGCTGGACGAAGGTTGAGAACGGGATTGGAAGGGGGCAGGGTCTGGGAAAAACTGCTGGGCTTGTGTGACAGGCTGGCTGGAGCCTTTGTGCCATCTGTGTGACCTTCAGCAAGTCAGTCGGCCCCTCGGAGCCTCAGTTTCCCCGCATGTGAAGTGGAAGGGCACATGCAGCTCCAGCACCGGAACCGCTCTCACCCCCACTTACTCGCCAGGGGGTTCTGAATGGAGCCAGAGAAAGGGGGTGTCAGACGGCACCAGGCTTCAATTCTGCCTCCATCCTTACTAGCCAGGTGACCCCAAGCAGGACACGTGCTGCTCCGAGCCTCAGTTTCCTCGTCTGCAAATGGGGATAGTAACAGTCCCCCCCCCCCAGATTGTTGTGGTTAGGAAACAAAAATCAGGCACAGAAACACATGGAGAACGGTCAGCTACAACGTGCCTACTAGGTGTGCTTGACATTTCGTCCTCCCAGCCAGAGGGGCTGAAGCCATCGTGGACTTCTCTCTCCCCTTTCCAGAGCTCTCTCCTGGACTTGAAGGGACTGGGTTCAAATCCCAGACCTCGAGGGGCAGGCTGTGTGACTTCGGGGCTCTGCCTGCCTTTGTGAAAAGGAGATAAAAATTCCCACCTCCAAGCCTTGCTGTCCCCGAGGGAGAAGCCCTCAGTCCAAAATCAGCCTCACGGTAAATACATCACTCTCCTTCCCTCGAGGCTGGCAGGGCTGAACCAGGGTGCTCACGCAGTTGCTCCCGGCCAAGCTGGGTGGTGGGAGAGAAGAGAAACCCCTCTCACAGCCCCTCGCCCAGAACCCCCTTCCAGGCGTCGAGTCTCAAGGTAAACACCCAGGAGGATCCAGGCACGGGCCGGCCTAAGCGGCATGAAAGCCACTGGGCGTCAGGGCTCCTGGGCCTCGATGATAGCTGAGTAGGAACGGGTCCCTCATCAGGGAACCCGGATTTCATGCTCAGTGGGTTCGCCTGTTTGCTCATCTGTAAGACGAACACTTCAGTCTACCTGATGCTCAGGGCCACCTAGTGCTCTGACCTCACTTGCAGTTTACATGTCTCCAGCCCAGACAGATGGAGCTGGCCAGAGTCCTGGGTCAGCCTTGTTGGTTTTGGCCTCCGTTTCTGGCCACAGTGGGTTTCCTGAGGTGAGGCAGCCACAGCCTCGCCCCCAGGTTCTCCATCTCTGCGGAAGAGGGAAGAAACCTGGTCTGGAGCAGCACCCACCCGGGGTCGGCCTCGGGCCTCTAACAGGGGGTGTTGTGTTCACCCAGGGCCGGTGTCAGCGAGGGGCACCGGGGGCCCGCTGCTCCCAGCCCAATTCCTGCACGCCTGCCACTCAGCCTTTGCCTCACGGCTATCTGGGAGTCCAGCTTCTGCTTGGCTCCCACCTGAGTCGTGTCCTTTCTTCTCTTGCCTTCCCCCCTGGAGGCTCAGCACCAGACTGATGTGGGGCCAGGCCTGGGCATTGCTCCCACAGGGAGTGGCTCAGGCCCTCACATCAGCACCACCTGTGAGGCGGGCCAGCAGGGGTCCCCCATGGAACAGATGAGGAAACTGAGGCTCAGGGAGGGAGCAGACCCTCCCCAGTTAGTGCACCTGCCCCTTGTTGCCCCGCTGGGCCTGGCAGCTCCTCATCACCCACTCCTGCAGGATACCTGTGGCTGGTAGGCCTCCTGGGAGAGCAGAGGGGGCCACCTCTGAAGGGACTCCCAGGCTGGGACTTGGGGCATGACTGGGCGTCGTGGGACAATGGTCATACACATGGCCACCAAACCTCGCAGCTTAGTGCTCATTGAAAAGACAGATCAGACCCTCCTGGGCCAGGACCAGGAGTCTGACTTGTAATGAAATCCCTGGAGGTGGACTGTTTGGGTCACTGGTTTCTAGGGACTCAATCTAGTCTGAGCCCTTTGTCATGCAGAGCAGCATCCCAAAGCCCAAGAGGGTGCACAGCCTGCCAGGGGCACCCAGCTGGTGTCCAGCGAGGCTTCTGCCATCCCACACTGGCCCACTGTGACACATCCCCTTGCACCCCCGTCCGCCTGCACCCCTCCTGCTGGCTATCTTCAGATGGTAGGGAGGGAACCAGGAGGGGGCGGGACCGAAGCAGCCCTGTGTGTGGGAGATCCAGGCATCGCCGGGAGCTGGCCCTCGGCCCAGCACACTTCAATCCAACCAGCACTGCTGATGGCCTGCTGTGAGCAGGGCCTGTACCCTGGCCCGATGGGGCATGGGGAGCTTCTTTAAGAGGTAACCTCTGAAGGGTCCTGTTGGCCGGGCAGAAGTTTACAACCAGCCGGCAGCGGCAGATGTTCCAGGAAGGTGGGGCCAAACTGCTGAGAGAGAAAGATGCTTCTCGATGCTCTGTGTTCGCAGGAGGCTGGCACGGTTACAGCACAGGTGTGTGTGGGAGAGCGGGGTGCTGAGAGGGCTGGGTGCCCTGGAAGCTTCCTGAAGGCGAGGATTCCCGTCTTCACCATTGCTGTATCCCAGTACCTAGAAAGTGCCTGGCACATAGTGGGTCCTCATATTTGTTGCATCAGTGAAAGAACGAACAAAGCTGGAAGGTTGCGGGACACCAAGCTAAAGAGCTTGCCCTTCCTTCCTTGCAGACGATGGAGCGCTTTGAGTATGGGGTGAGCCAAACTAATCTGTGCTTTGGAAAGATCACTCTGGTGGCCGATGTGTGGCGCTTTAACAAGTGTGTGAGGAACTGAATGAGTGACACAGACCCTTGACCCTGAGGGAAGTAGGCGGCTCCCAGGAGCCCGTGAACCAGCCACCAGGTTCCCACTTGCAGAGGCCGAGGGAGGTAATCACGGGCCTCAAAGCTGCGAATTACCAAGGCCAGCAAGCACTGGTCCCCAGCCTTGAGACCGACCTGGGAGAGAGCATCGTCCACCTTCTCCCCACCTGCCCTCAACCAAAGGCAGCTCGAGGGGCCATGTTCACGGTCAGCCTGACTGCAGCCCTCAGGGGCCCCACTGTCACTGAGCCCCAGAAAACCTGGGCCAGCACTTCTACTTAAACATCTGTAACGGGAGTGCCATCAAATGAACACTCTCACACCAACCAGCGAGGGCGTAACTCGGGACACCCTTCAGGGAGGCATTAATGTTCTCACCTTTGACCCAGGAAGCCTGCTTTTAAGGAACTACCCTAAAGAAATAATTAGATGTAAGTAGAAGGATGTTCATCTAGGCATTGTTCATGACACGAGAAATGAGGAAACCATTCAAATGTTTACCAACAGGGCAATGGCTAAGTGATGCAATGGAATATTTTTAAAAAGCCACAAAAACTGGGTGTTAAGGAATATTTAGTGATGGGAAAAGATTTATGAGAATTTTAAGGAAAAGAACAGCATATAAAGCTATATGAATCGTTACATTTAAAATATATACATTGAATAAAGATTAAATGGGAATCAATAAAATAGGAAAAGGAGAAACAAAAGAGGAAATCAATGAAACTAACATTTGCCCAACAACGACCACCTTTAGGGAGACTGACCGAGCGAAAAAGAGAGAAGTCACCAATTACCAAAATCGGGAATGAAAGAGGGGACATCACTGCTAATCTATCAAAATTAAAGGATCATAAGGGAATACTACGAAAAATTTATGCCAACAAATAGATGACTAAGATGAAAAGGATAAATTTCTAGACACAAGTGACCAAAACTGATTCAGGAAGAAACAGATAATCTGAATATACTTGGAGCATGTAAAGAAACTGAACTAGTAATTTTAAAACTTCCCACAAAGAAAAGTCCAGGCCCAGCTGGCTTCACTGGTGAATTCCATCAAATATTTAAAGAAGAAATAACACCCATCCTTCACGATCTCTTCCAGAAAATAGAAGAAGGGGGAATATTTACCAACTCATTCTATGAGGTCAGAATTACCCTGATACCAAAACCAGATAAGGACATCTCAAGAAAATAAAACTACAGACCAATGCTTCTTGTGAGCATAGATACAAAAATTCTCAAAAGAAAAAAAATACTAGCAAGCCAAATCCAACAAAGAATTATATACCATGACTTAGTGGGATTGATCCCAAGAATGCAAGGAAACAAATTAATATGATACATCATATGAATGGAATAAAGATAAAAAACCACATGATCAAGAGACGCAGAAAAATGCATTTGACAAAATCTAACACTCATTCATGATAAACTCTCAACAAATTAGTAATAGAAGGAAACTTCCTCAACCTAATAAAACGCATTTAACAAAAATCTACAGCTAAAATCATAACGCATGGTAAAAGACAATGATTTCTAAGACTGGTAACAAAGAAAGGATGCTCACTCTCCCTCTCTCTTCAGTATCCTACTGGAGGTGCTGGCCAGTGCAATTGGGCAAGAAAAGAAATAAAAGGCACCCAGATAGGAAAGAGAGAGGCAAAACTGTCTTTACTGGCAGACGGCATGATCCTGTAGACAGGACATCCTGAGGAAAACACACACACACACACACACACTACTAGAAGTAATGAACAAGTTCAGTAAGGTCACAGTTTAAAGATCAATGTAAAAAATAAGCTGACAATCCAACATTGAAATTAAGAGAGCAATTCCACTCACAATGGCACCAAAGAGAATAAAATACTTAGAAATAAATTCGACAAAAGATGTACAGGTCTTGCACACCGAAAACTACGAAACATCCCTGACAGAAACGAAGATTTAAATAAATGGGACAATGTTCCATGTTCATATCTTGGAAGACTCAGTACTGGTAAGAGGGTAATTCTCTTTAAAGTGAACTAGAGATTCAGTGCTATATTCAGAACTAGGGATTCAATCTATATGAAAACCTCAGCAGGCGTTTTTGCAGAAATTGAGAAGCTAATCCTCAAATTTAGATGGAAATACAAAGATCTGAGAATAGTGAAAACAATTTTGAATAAGAATAAGAGGATCCAGCCCGGTGGCCTAGTGGTTAAGTTCACACGCTCTGATTCGACAGCTCAGAGTGTGCAAGTTCAGATCTTGGTTACGGACCTACACACCGCTCATCAAGGTATGTGTGGCAGCGTCCCACATGCAAAAAATAGAGGAAGATTGGCACATATGTTAGCTCAGGGACAATCTTCCTCAAGCAAAAAGAAGAAGATTGGCAACAGATGTTAGCTCAGTGCCAATCTTCTTCACCAAAAAAAAAAAAAAAAGAGGAAGAACAAAGTTGGAGGACTCATGCTTCCTGATGTCAAAACTTGTAAAGCTACAATATAGTATAGTATTGGCATAAAGTTATTTATATCTATAGACAGATCAATGAAACAGAAGCGAAAGTCTAGAAATAAACCCTTACATTTATAGTCAACTGATTTTCAACAAAGGTGGCAAGGCAAATCAATGATGGGAAATAACATTTTTTCAACAAACGGTGCTGGAATAATTATATATCTACATGCAAAAAGATGAATTTAGACCCTTAACTCACACTTAAACAAAAGTTAACTCAAAACAGATCCTAGACATAAGCAAAAGACTTAAGCTATAAGATTTTTAGGGAAACACATAGGGCAAAATCTTTGTGACCTTGGGCTAGGCAAAGAGTTCTCAGATACAACACCAAGAATACAAGTGATAAAAGAAAAAAATTGATAAAGTGGACTTCATCAAAATTAAAAGCTTTTGTGCTACAAAAGACACCACTAGGAAAATGAAAACACAAGCCATCCACTGGTAGAAAATATTTGTTAATCATATATTCAATAAAGGACTTGGATCCAGAATATATAAAGAACTGTTACAACCCAATAAAAAGACAAACAACCCAATTTTAAAAATAGGGAAAATATTGGAATAGACACGTCATCAAAAGTGATATACAAATGGCTATAAACATATAGTAGATGCTCAGTTCATTAGTCATTAGGGAACTGCAAATTAAACTGCAAATTAAAACCACAGTCAGATACCACTTCCCACTGACTAGAATGGCTATAATTTTAAAAATTTGCAACACTAAGTGTCAACTTGGCTGATGGGAATGAAAAATGATAGAGCCGCCCCCAAAAAACAGTTTGTTAGTTCTTAAAAAGTCAACCCTAATTTTACCATACAACCCAGGAATTCCCCCATGGGAACCCACCCGAGAGAAAGGAAAAGAAATGGCCATACAAAAAGTTACACACAAATTTTCACAGCAGCGTTACTCATAATAGCCCCAAAGGGAAAAAAATCCAAATGTTCATCAACTGATAAATGGATAAACAAAATGTGGTATAGCTGTCCCTTAGAATAATATTCAAGAATAAAAAGGAATAAATTACACATGCTGTAACATGGATGAACCTCAGAAGCATTATGGTAAGTGCAGTAAGCCAGATACAGAAGACGTCATGTTGTGTGATTCCATTTATATGAAATGTCCAGAAAGGACAAATTTATAGAGGCAGCAAGCAGATCAGTGGCTGCCTGGCGCTGGGCTGGGAGTGGGGACCGGCGGCAGATGGGCGTAAGGGGTCCTTTGAGAGAGATGGAAATGTTCTAAAACTGGATTGTGGCGATGGCTGCACAGCCGTGGAAATTTACTAAAAGTCTTTGAGTCGTACTCTTAAAACAGGTGACTTTTATTGTATTTAAATTAGACCTCAATGAAGCAGTTAAAAAATGTATTCATGCAATACACGTTTAAAAAAAAGACTGGACGAAAACATGCCAAAAAGGTAACTTCTTTTGTCTTTGGGCAATAGGATCGTGGAGGATTTCTATGTTCTCCTTTATTGTTTTTTGTATTTTCTCAGCGTTCTACAATGGGCCCGCAGTTCTCAGATAATCAGAAAAACAGCAAGTGTGTGTGTTCTGGCCAGAGGCCCCCAGCCAGCCTCACAGTTAGGCACGCGGGAGAGTCACAGGTGTGCACTGTCTCAACAAAGGCCGCTCCTGGAGATAATCCTTGAAACACGGAGTTCAAGGGGCCCAGCAGGGGTGAGGGGTGGACAAATTCATAAACAGTGACAGAAGCCTCCTGGAAGGAAAGGCATAGAGACCCTGACCCCTTCCCTTTACATTTTCTAAAGAAAACCTTTGTTGACTATAGCCCACAGCAGGAAAGCACGCACGTTATTAGTGAACAACTTGATGAAAGGTGAAACTAGCACCCAGAGCAAGAAACGGAATATTCCGGAAGCCACCTTGGGCCCCCTCCGGGTCACTAACTCCCCCAAGGGTAGCCTCGTCTCACTTCTTGGGATCCAGTCCTTCCCAGCCCTTCGCAGCCTCCATCCCACTTGGCAGCTGCCGGGTCAACAGTGTGCAGTGTGTTCCTGTTGGAGGCTCTCTCCAAGTCTCGTCTGACTTCTTACACTGCCGAGCCCTGTTCACTGTTTCAAATTTCACAGACTGTATTTGAAGCATGCAGCCTGTTCTCTCTTGCGTCTGCTGCTTTGCTAAGCTTCACGTGTGTCGAACACGCCGTTACGAGAATCAGCAGTTTGTTCTCACTGCTGTGTCCAGTTCCCTCACGTGACTCTATCTTGATTTATTGATAGACATTTGGGTGACTGTCAGTTTTGACTCCCGTGAGTCACACGCCTCTGTGCACATGTGCGTACATTGTTGTCGGGCACGTCCTGGGCGTGGAATTGCCGGGCTAGAGGTCAGCTTCTGTTTAGCCTCAGTAGATCCTTCTGAACAGCTTCCCAAAATGACCGTACCCACTTCACTCCCACTAGCAGGCTGACAGTCGCCCTGCACTCTCGCCAACACTAGATATTGTCTTTTCCGTTTTAGCCACTATGGCGGTGTGTTGTAGAACCACATGCTGATTTTAACTTCCTGTCCCCGATGGTTGAGGAAGTCGAGCACATTTTCACTTGCAATGAGTAAATGGCCATTGGATTTATTCTTTTGGACAGGGCCGGCCTGTTCAAGTTTTTTTGCCTATTTTTCTATTGGGTTGTCTGACTATTCTTGATCTGTGGGAATTTTTAAGTATATATTCTGAAGACACATCCTGTGTCAGAAATATGTATCACAGAGAACGTTGACTCTGCGGCTGGCCTTTTCACCCTCTTAATGGTGCCATTTGATGAATGGTGATTCTTAATTTTTTTTTTAAAGATTTTATTTTTTTCCTTTTTATCCCCAAAGTCTCCCGGTACATAGTTGTATATTCTTTGTTGTGGGTCCTTCTAGTTGTGGCATGTGGGACGCCGCCCCAGCGTGGTTTGACGAGCAGTGCCGTGTCCACGCCCAGCATTCGAACCAACGAAACACTGAGCCGCCTGCAGCAGAGCGCATGAACTTAACCACTGGGCCTCGGGGCCAGCCCCGATTCTTAATTTTATTAGGTCCAATTTATTAGTTTTTTCCATTATGGTTAACACTTTTTGTGTTTTCTTTAAGAAATCTTCACTAATCCCAAGACCATGAGGATGTTCTCCTATTTTTCCTTCTGAAGACGTTGTTGTGTCACCTTTCACACAGAGATCTCCAGTCCATCTGGAACTGATTTCTGTACGTGTATGGAGTGAGGCAGGTGAAGTTCAACATCATCAGAACCTCCGAGGGTGGGAGAGACAAGGCGCCACATGAGCGAGGGGACTTGGCCTGGGGTGGCCAGGCAGGGAGAGCCTCCGACAGGAACACACTGCACACTGTTGACCCGGCAGCTGCCAAGTGGGATGGAGGCTGCGAAGGGCTGGGAAGGACTGGATCCCAAGGAGCCCAGGTGAGCATTGGCACAGGCACCCTTGGTCTTGACACACTGCAGAGGGAGGGGCTCGTCCTCCTAGAACTGTGGTGCCCATGTTGGTAGAGAGTTGAGGGGTGGTCACAGCTGGGTGGATGCAGGGAGAGACCCCTCCTCCTCTTTGGTACTCTGAGGAACCACCTCCAGGTCAAGCGGGGCATCCTCGCTACAGGAAAAGCATTGGGCTGCATGAGACCTGTGCTTGGCAATGACCCTTCAACGCTGTGAGGAAACCACTGTGGAGAAACCAGGTCAGCTTCTCACTTCTCCAGCTGGAGGCAGAGGGTCTGACCCTGATGCACTGGGTCCCTGAGGCTCTCAGGCAATTGGATATATGTATGCTCAGTTTTCCAATTTGAAGATTAAAAAGACATGTGGCCGAGGAAGTGGATCATACCATAACGTATGTAAATAAGTGAATTAGTCCTCAGGCCATCAAAATAGTGCCTTTTCATGTGGCTCAGCTGGAACTGCCTGAGAAAGAGGCAATCCTCCCCACGTAGCCCACCAAGTAAACAGCTGCTTTGAAAAATATTATTCTGGGTGAGTTTTCACTACTGTGGCTGGTATAGGCCAGAGCAGGGGATTGGGGAGACCTCCCTCAAAGCGCTCCACGTCAGTGTTGAGTAAAAGGTTGCCTTCCAGAACTTTCCACATGGTCTTGGATGGTTAAGTCAGAATGCAGTCTACCAAAGGAGTCACAGATGCTCTCCACTGAACAAAAAGTCCTCTTCAGAGAGCTGTGCTGGGTTTTCTTCCCCCACCTCAACTCTTCCAATCTACTAAAAGGGGGAACCACACCTACGGCACAGTCACCCGGAGAGTAGGGCCCTCTCCTCTTCCATGTGACAGGCACTACCTCGGGTAGGCCTTTCTCTTAGGTCACCGAGGCAGTCCTCAGACTCTCAGACTGCCTGGTAGAGAGGGTAGGCCTTTCCATGGATTTGCCTGGGGTGAATCCTGCCTCTGTCATTCCCTACTAACTGTGAGACTCAGGCATGTTCTTAATCCTTCTTAACCTCAGTTCTCTCATCTGACAAATGGGGACAATGCCTATCTCATCAAGTTGTCATAAGGACTCATCTGTATAATGAATCTCAAGGGTCCAAGTGTCCTTTTGGAATACAGAAGGCGCTCGGCACTATTAGTTATTATTATCACTCATTTGGGTGTGGGTGTGGAGCCCACCCACTGGAACACTCCAGACACAGAGCGTGAGGCTTTGGCCCAGCCTTCTGTCGACATTTACATCACTTGTGAAGTTCCATTGTGAAATATTGAAACGTCGATGTGGAAGAAAGGAAGACAAAGCTCAGACTCTGAATCAACCGGTAGGTGCAGGCTTCACAGGAGGGTGGGCCCAGTGACTCAACACCGTGATCCTTTTACTTTTCCTAGTGACCAATATGATTTTCCCATTACACCGCAATGAGTCACAATTTGCTGTCACGTTTATGTAACTGGGGCTGTTTTGACCTATTGGGGTGTCTATCTCTGTGTTCCCGTGTCACCTGCTGGGGAAGCTTTGGGGAGTCGTCTTTTGCACACACCCTGGGACATGCTATAACGAACAATCGTGGAAATGCCATCCCTGAGACTGAAGTAACCTGCTGCCTGGTTCTCTCAGAAGTCAGCAGCTGGACGACGGATCGCACCCCAGACTAGGAATCAGGAGACCCCAGCCTAGGCTGGCCTTGCCACAGACTCTCCCTGTGTTCCTTACTTTCTCTGGCCTCAGTTTCTCCATCTTAAAATGAGATGGTGGACTGCATCAAACCTAAGCTTTGACATTCAAAGAATTTACACGATTGAACTTTCCTCCATGAGTCCTTTTGCTAGGTAAGAGTTCCCAGAGTGTTTGCTATCCAATCCTAAGTGCACAGCACTACAGGGTGGACGTGGCGACTAAGTTAAAGGGTGGGGTGGGCGAACCATTGGAGTTATGCTAGATTTCTTAATAATAAATTAACCTTGCCTTGGAGGAAGGGGGTTTCCATCATTTCCTCCATCTCTCTTGTGCTATGAACAATAAACAGAAGGAGGATATGATGTCCTAGCACCTCGGCGGTCATGCTGATCATGGCCCTCAGCAGACCTAGGCCAGGAAAGAAGGAGTGGGCTTCGCAGAGGCAGTTATCGCACTTGCTCTTGCTTTGCTCATCCCCTGACAGGAGCTCCATATCCCAGGATTGACCAAGTAATATCAGCCCCTTGGACACATTGTTGGGTTACCCCACCAGTAAGAGACAGTGTGGTGACAGGCAAATGTCTTTTTCACTTTTTATTTTTCATCTCTGGTACTTCTTGGTCTTCTTAAATCTATGGATTGGTATTTTTCATCCATTCTGAAAATTTTTCAGATATTATCTCTTCAAATAATAGCCTTGCCCCCTTCTCTCTTGTTTCTCCCTCTGGAACTCCAATTAAATGTATTTAGACCTTCTTACTCTATCCTTTCTGTCCAGAACCTCTTTTTCATGATTTTCATCTTTTTGTCTCTCTGGGCTGTCAGTTGGGAAATTTCTCTGGACCCATCTTCCACTTCACTGATTCTCTCTTTGTCTGTGTCTAATCTATTAAACCTATCTGTTGAATTTTAAATTTCAGTTATTGTATTTTTCATTTCTATAAAAAAAGATCTATTTGATTCTTTAAAAAAATCTTCCCGGTCAGGTTTTTATAGTCCTCTGTTTCCTACAGATATTTCTAAGCTTGTATTTTATTTAACATAATAAACAGTTTTATCATTTGTTTCCTATTGTTCTACTATATGAAGTATTTGTGGATCAGCTTAAATCTCTGTTTTTTTTTTTTTTTTTTTGCTTATTCTTGCTCTTGTTGCCTTATTTCCCTGCATGCTTCTTGATATTTTACTGATTGCTGCTTACTGTTCTTGAAAAATTACCTAGTGGGAATTTTTTGAGTCCTGGGATGAACGTGACTTCCAGAAAGGATTTGCACTTTCTCCTGCCACGCGTCTAGGAGCATCCCCACTCCAGGATCGCCTTAATCTAAACTTACTTCTTGAAGTTTTTTGGACCCTTTAGGTGATGTGAATTTGGGCTACCAGTCAACAGAAGGGTTAGCATGGGGGTACAACTTCCCAGAGATGAGCTTTTCCCCTAATCTCCTCAGTGCCAAGAAACTGTTGCTTGTAGTCTCTAAAGTGGAGGAGGAAGGGAAGATTTGCTTCTGGTCACACTAGTCCCGAGTGTGTGGCCCTTTAGAGTTCTGGTATAATGAGGTGAAGATCTTCTAGTAGATTCCCCACCTTGCATGGGTTCTGGGCTTTTGAATTTTGATAGGTTAATTTTCTTCTTCTAAGCATAGTGGTGAATCTACTGGTAGTGCACTAAATCTCGGAAAACTATGGAAGGAGAAAAGGCTCCTCGAAATGAAACATGTGACCTTCTTTCTGCCACATCACATATGATACTTGCTTAGATTAAACACCTGGAAACTATAAAAGCAACAAAACCAACTTTAGAGAATTTTAGGGGTTTCAAAGATGAATCAGTTAGGAATGCTTTCAACTACAAATGATAGAAACCTGACAAACAGGGGTTTATTTTTCTTATATAATAAAAAGTCTAGAGGTAGACAGTTGGTGGTATTGGGTCATCTGCTCAAGAATGCCTTAGGGGTGGGGAGATGGTCCAGGGTCTTTCTGTATTTCCCTTCTTGTATGTTGGCTTTGTGCTGATCATCTCATCATTATAAAATGGCCACCATAACTCTAGACATCACATCTGTCTTTAAGGCAGGAAAAAAGGAAAGAGACACCACCAGTCACATGTCTATTTTACCAGGGAGCCAAAGCTTTCCCAACAGACTTCCAGCAGACTCCCACTGCTGTCTCATTGTCCAAGACGTGGTCACATGACTAGCCCTAGCTATGAGGAACCTTAAGAAACCAAGTATATAGCAAGTGGAATCAGAGTGTCGTGATTACTTAGACCAATCTTGGTTCTCCCCTTGGACTGAGCACATTCCTTCTCTGAATACAACCAGGATCGTGTTGGAGAGGAAGAAGAGGTGACTGGCAGGGGAAGGCAATCCAGTGTTTGTCACACTGGCAGCCCATTATGCCCACCTTCCAGGAAAGCAGCACAAAGTCAACCCACTGAGCTGAGAGACTGCCTTGTTGGGGAGAAGTTGGCTTTCAAGCTGGAGGACTGTTTTCCTAACAATAGTTAAAAAATAAATCCACAAAATGCCTGGGAGAGATGACTGCCCTGGAAAAATTTCCGCTTGGATGGAGACGAAGGCGGGCGAGTCTAGATGTTGTCAAGGTAGAGAAAGCATGCAGTTTCCAGACAAGGCCTCTCAGTGACGAAACCCATCAGGGTTTGCTCTTTCGGTGCCAGAAAGAGATGTAGATAGTGATACTGGAACCAGATGAGCTTCCTCCCTGTTCATGCTCCCTTTGGCAAGTCACACCCAAGTATTTTCTTAACATAAGCATCAGATAGGGCAAGCGTCCAAGAGGGCACACCTGCCTCAATGGGACGGGGAAGTCTGAGAGCCATGGGAGGCTATCTTCCCCTTCAGGGTAGATGGGGCACTTGGCCTGTCTTTTATAGGATTTATAGCTGGGCCCATCCTTGGAGACCTAAATCTGGGAGCCCAATGGCAAATGCATGACAATTCACACCCCCCGCCCCCCACCGTTTCCATATTCCCAACACAGGCAAGACATCTTTGGTTTTCAGTCCTATAGGGCTGGTGAGTGACAGGGCTTCCCTGAGTGGGTGAGTTGGGGGTGGTGGTGAGGAACAGCAGAAATCCGTCCCCGCAGGAATATTCTCGGGGGGAGGAGGCAGCCTTTTTCTGTGCTAGCCCTAATGGTTTTCTTTTCATGTCTCTCATGTGCCATGCACTTCCCAGACCTGGGCCTGTGCATACGCTCCTCTGCCTAAAATGTTACCTCCCAGCCACAACCTGGTTTAGATGCTGCCACAAAGTCTTCAGATCTCAGTTTCCACACCAGTTCCTTGCAGAATCTGCTGACCAGGTGGGTGCTCCTATTGTTTGCACCCAGAGTGTAGCCCGCACTTCTCCTCCGAATGACTGTTGACCACCCAGCTTTCCCATTGAGTGGGAACCTGTTCAAGGGCTGGAACGACATCCGTTTCATTTTCTGCTGCTCTCTCAGTGCCTGGCATGCCGTACATTTGTTGAAGGAAGGAATGAAAAATCAAAATCCACCAATGAAAGAATAGTTAATGACAAGTGAGAATCTTAAGCTAACAAACAAACAAACAAACAAATGAATGAAGGGCCGTGAAGTTACATATACAACAATACAGTTTTAGGAGAAATGCCCACAGGAAAATACTGGAAGAAAAATGGGGAGAAATACAACAGAACATTAACCACGATTAATTCTAAAATCTATAAGTGATTTTAATATTTTTGTATCTTATAATTTCCAAAGTCTCTGTCAGGTATTTTTTTCACCTTCAAAACAAAAAAGAGGTTGTAAGCCCTTCAGTAGACAGAAGTGGGGTAGGATACAAGGAGACGTGTTAAACTTGGAGAGCATCTGCTCACGGTCGAAGCTGCTCTGGGCAGGGGGAGCATCTGGTCAGTGAGGATATGGAAGCAGAGCTGGGAGCCCGTGTGACAGCTGCCGTGAAGGGCACAGAGCCTTGAAAGGTCACTGGCTATGGTTACCTCTGTCATCCCCAGGGCACGGAGATTCTTCTCCACAGCAGAGCCCTGGGCATCCATAGTGGATGGACGCATGGACAAAGGCATGCTCCATGTAGGGTCATCCATTAGCGGGAGAATTCACCGTGGGTGTGAGCTTGGTATTTCACTCGTATATTAGCTTGTCCGGCTGTTACAACAAAACACCACAGATGGATGGCGTAAGCAGCAGACATTTATCTCCCACAGTTCTGGAGGCTGGAGGTCAGAGATCAAGGCGTCAGCAGATTCAGTTTCTGGTAGGGCCCACTGCCTGGCTTGCAGACGGCTGCCTTCTTCCTGTCCTCACACGGTGGAGAGAGAACTATGGTCTTTCTGCCTCTTCTTATAAGGACACTAATCCCATCATGAGGGGCCCACCCTCATGACCTCAGTTAAGCCTAATTACTCCCAAAGTCTCCTAATACCATCACATTAGGGGTTAGAGTTTCAATGTATGAATTTGGGGGGACACAACCTTCCGTCCATAACAACCCACATTTGCACCTTCCCTCTGGGAGAAATCACATGGTTGCCTCCCTTCCCCTCCGCCACGGGAAGGCCTCTGAGTGCACTGATGTCTTCCTCCCGCTGTCTCAGGGCACTTTCTTTGGATTCAGCCATCCACTTGCCTCATTCACTGACTCACTCATTTGTTCATTGAATAAACGCAGACAATATAACCAGGAACCGCGTGGTCCCGCACTGTGGGCCCCCAGGGCAGGGCCACGTCTTGGTCATCATTTTATCCCCACCACCTCCCTCAGGGCCTTGGTGACAGTGTAAGAATTCCACAGTGGACAGGGGAGCAGGCAGGGAACTCGTGGCGTCAGCGGTGGGGAGGGAGGAGCGAAGGCCAGGACGCAGGACCGGAGCCAGCCAATGAGGAGCGCTGAGAACCCAGCCGTGGGCGGACCTGGAGAGCAGTGGACCGTTCATCTGAGAGGGGAAGTTGCACAGTCCGAATGACTTTGGAAGAACCCCTCTGGGAGCCCAGGGGAGGAAGGGCTGAAGGTGACGGAGACTGGAGGCAAGGAGACTCATTTGCTGTCCCAGAATTTTCAGGGTTATCCCAGCCTTTTTATTTGTTATGGGATGCCTGTCTCCTCATGAGCTCTCAAACCCAGCACCACAAAACGCCTGGCCGGGAATGGGTGCTCAGTGGGGCCGAGGAGAGCAAGGCCCATCCAGGCCCCTTCCGGGTAGAGCCACGAATCCTGCTGCAGGAGGCTCCCCAGACTCTGCTTCTTGTTAAAAGAGCACACGCTGGCAGCACCTGGAAGGGAGAGAGTAGGTCTGGCCCTGACGGAGGGGCACTCCTGGTCCAAGTCTTAGAAGCTGTGCAGGTGTCGGCCAAGGAAGGAGAAGAGGGAAGGACACATTGCCAAGCGACTGCTCCAACAAAGGCACAGTGCAAGAACAGTGTGCAGGAGTGGGCGGCCAGGAGCACTGCTCTTGTTGGAGGGAGGCCAGCGGGGGCCAGAGGGGAGGCTGAGGGAGTGGAGAGGGCCCCATTAGGCAGCTGCGCACACCCCACAGAGAAGCAGGGGCTTCATCTCAGTGGCACTGGGGCACTGGGGCTGAAGGAAGCATCCCAGCAGGGTCCCCGGTGATGGATTTGTGACGTGGATAGGCCAGCTGGGCAGTGGTGGCAGAAGGGAAGCAGGAAGCCAGAGTGAACACTGTTTTAACTACCTAGGTAAGAGGAGCCCAGGACAAGAAGGGAGAAGGAAAAGATCCCTCCAAAACTGAGGAGGCACAAGAGGGAGAAGCAGGTGATGGCCTGGGTGTTGCATGTGAGAGAGACAGGGCAAGGAGACCCCCGGTCCCCGGCTCAGCAGGAGGAAAGGTCAGGAGCTCAGTCCTGGACGTGGTGAGTTTGAGGTGCATGGGATGTCCATAGGGAGGCACCTGCTGCCGGGTGGACAGACATCACCATGGGGTTTTGATGATGCTGGAGTGGGGCCCCTGCAAACCGCCTTGCCCACGCTCCCTGTGGCTGGTCCTGCCGATGGGGGGTGGGAAGATGGCAGGAGGGGAGAAGGGACCTCCTGCTTTTTGTCCACTCGGGTCAGTGTCACTCCAGCAACAGCCAGTCAGCAGCCGGAGACCCTCACAGCCAGCCCCTGAGATCCCCGATTCTGCACCTCTTCCCTTTGGTTCCCCCACCCCTTGGGGTGGTGGCTGCTTCTGTGGGTCATTCATCTCCCACGTTCAATATTGTCTGCAATTCCCGGGGAGTTCTGTTTCCTCCTGGCCCTGACCAGTGTTAGGAGGGGTCTTTGCAGCACTCGTTCTGGGGGCGGGGAGGTGGGGAAGGTGGGAGGTGAGAACTGAATGCAGCTGGGTCTTTTGAGAGGTTTGGAAAAGAAAGGAAAGCACGAGATTGGATGGGAGCAGGTGGAGTAGGATCAAGGCGGATGTTTTTGGTCTTTTAGTCTTACATTTGTTTTGAGGCAGGAAAGCAAGAGCAAGTTGACTGGGGGGGGGAGGGAGGCATGGTGGGGGGACTCACTTGTGCAGATCTGGCCTCACTGGTCCCCTTCTGTCCTCCACACATGTGTGCATACCCCCCAATACACACATGAAATCATGCATGCACACACGCACACACACGCGCACACAGGGTCAGTGCTCGGGCCTTTGCACTGCGGTCCCTCTGCCAGGGGCAATCCCCCAGATGCCCCCTTGGCTCACTCCCCCACCTCACACCTGTGCTCAGCCCGGACCCCTATTTATTAATGCTGCTCCCTGCCCCCGCCCCTCCCTGCGGTCCCCAGCACCCGCACCCTGCTCCGCCCCTTCCCTCTTCCAGTACTTACCACCTAGTGCTTTTGTGTGGGTCTGTGCCCACTGGAATGGCTCCAGCTGGGGAACTTCTCTGTTTTGTTCATGCTGTATCCCCAGCACCAAGACGCTGCCCGGCACCTGTGGGTGCCTGATTGATGTTTGTTGAATGAAGACCCAGTGAACAAATGAATGATGAGTGAGCGAGCAGGGCCTCTACCCCACGGAGCAGTCGGAGTCAGTGCTCTGGAGGTGCTGACAGTGGAGGAGGAATGAGGCATAGGGGGTGTGGGGGGGCAGCCTCCATCGGAATGGAGGGGGCTTCCAGCCACCGAGGCCGGCAGGTGGAGAGCAGAGGGGAGGGAGAGTTTCGGGGAGGAGAGGTGGGGATCCTGGATGACAGCTCTCCACACAGCGTCTGACCTGGCCTCGGGGCTGGCGGGACAGGCTTCGAGGAGGCGCAGAGGGAGGGAGGCCCCGCAACGCAACGCTGAGTCCTGGGAGGAGAAGCTGAGGCCGGCAAGGCACCAAGCTGGAAGCACCGCGAGGGGTCTGGTCCTACCCCCGAGACTGGCTCTGTGGTCCTAGGTGAGGCAACGTCACCTCCGGATTAATTTGCTTGTTGCTGCTATAAGAAATACCACAAACTTAGTGGCTCTTCACAACCAAATTTATTCTCTTATGGTTCTGGAGGCCAGAGATCCACCATGAGTCTCCTGGGGCTAAAATCAAAGTGTCAGCAGGGCTGGTTCCTTCCAGAGGCTCCAGGGGAGAAGCCCTTCTTTGTGGATTCCATCTCTAGAAGCAGCCGGCGCCGGCTGAGGGCGTGTCTCTCCATTCCCGCTTCCTCCGTCACCTCCTGTCTCTTCTGCGGTCAAGTCTCCCTCGGCCTCCCTCCACAAGGACACTGTGATCACATTCAGGACCCAGCGCGTAATCCAGGATAACCTCATCTCCAGATGCTTAACGTCATCACATCCGCAAAGTCCTTTTTGCCATGTAAGGAAACACTCACATTCTGGAAAACCTCATGTCTGGAAATGGGGAAGTAAATCTCTGGGGTTGTTGTGAGGTTCCAGCGAATCACAAATGAGACATTTAGAGGGAGCGGCACAGCCCGCCGTCCATGTGAGGAAAGACAGCCGGCCCTGGAGTGGACTCAGCGACCCCAGGAGGGACCCAGCGACCACATTTCTGCTCTCACGCTGCCCCCGGCTTCCTGACCCTGGGCCTTCATCAGGAACCCCGCCCGGACGAAGGCCTCTCGCGGCGTCGAGTCTGCGGCTCATCACTGCTCTCTGGGATTCAGAGAAAGGCCAGTCTACTGGGTCAGCCTGAGGGTCTCACTAGGTGGGTGTGGGGACCACAGGGAGCCGGGGGAGCCGGGTGCTGGGTGCTTCTCCCCAGAAAGCTGCCCCCAGCCGGGCTTGTCAGAGAGCCTGAGGCGGCCTTAGCTGTGTCCCAGCCCGGGGCAGGGGGCGCCCTGTGGGCTGTGCAGGGGATCTGTGTTGGGCAGATGGGCAACGAGGCCGGAGGCAAAGTCCATCCTCACAGGGCCTTAAATGCCAAACTGGGGAGTTGAAACTGAGGGGCTTTAGAACCATGGAGGGTTTTAAAAAAAATTAACAGATTTCATTATTTTTTTGGAGCCCTCTTAGGTAGATAGAAAAAATAGTGCAAAAAGCACAGAGGGTTCCCGTATACACGACACCTCTGTCCGATTTCTCCTGATATCAGTACGGTGCGTTAGGGTGGTACATTTGTCATGATGGATGAGCCAATGTTGATCCCTGTTAACTAAAGCCTGCAGCGCACATCAGGGCTCACTCTTGGTGGCGTGTGTTCTGTGGGTCTGGACACATGTGTTACGTCCTGTATCTACCATGACAGCATCCTACAGAGTATTTCACTGCGCTGAAGGTCCTCGGCGCTCCAACTGCTCATACCTCGCTGCCACCCCTGGAGCCTTTTCCTGCCTCCATGGCTTTGCCTTTTCCAGAACATCATATACTTGGAATCATACAGTGTACCACTGAGGTTTTCACCATGAAGAGACATTAGGAGGGCAGTGTCGGCAGTGGGCCATAGAGGGGACAAGGAGGGAGAGGCTGGAGGCAGGGACACTGAGAGGAGGCTGCTGGGTGATGCAGGCGAGAGGAGCAGTGATGGCGGGGAGCTGGACAGAAAGGGTGGCTGCGGCAGCCTGGCGGGAAGACACAGCGACACGAGGAGGAGGGCGGCAAGGGGATGAGTTGTGGGGCTCCAGCCCTCGCCCTGATGCCTGGACCACACATCTATTAGACGGTGGGGCCAGACTGGGTGGTCACCAAGCTCCTGCAAAGCTCCAGACTTGTTGCTTCTGCCCCGTTTCCTGAAAACCTACTGCCTGCCAGGCCCTGCGGCCCCACAACCCCATTTGAGAGATGGGGAGACTGAGGCCCAGAGAGGGCCAGTGAGTTGCTCCAGCTAGGGAGTGAGTGGAGCCAGGATTCAGCGTGTCTGAGCCCAGGGCCCACCCTCCATGCACTACATCACAGTCTGCTTGTGGTCGGGTCTCAGAATGCGGGAGAGCCGGGCACAGAGAGAGACACCCCGGGGAAGGGGTGGGGGCCAAAAGGGGAGTGGAGAGTGAGTTCAAGCTTCCCGGTCCCATGGCCACTCTGTGCCTTGGCCACATGGAAGGAGCCCTTCCTAGAAGTTTGCCTGGCCCTCCTGCCAGGGCCACCCTCTCTCCGTCTCTCTGCAAACCCCATGGGTCAAGGCCAGCTCTGTCTTGCTCCAGAAGGTGAAGCCACACTGCCCCTCGGATGCTAGTGGGGATGAGCAACAGGAATGCAACAGGTGGGCCGAGGGACCCAGTGGAGAATCCCTAGGCGGGGTGCCAGGTGAGCTCCCCAAAAGCCTTGGATGGGCTTGTCCCCATGCGGGACAGCTTTTCTTCCCTCACGAGCAGTCACCACGGCTGCCAAAATGTTGCACAAGAAGGCTGCCAGCCACTCTCTGGTTTCTCTGAATCTTGCATGTTACCCACTGCTAATAACAATAGGTCTGCTGTGTTGAGGCCAACCTGCGCCAGCCTGCAGCTCACACAATTATTATCTACATTTATACAAATGAAACCTGGGCTCAGGGAAGCTGAGTGCCTTGCCCAGGGTCCCATGGAGAGTAAGTGGAGACGCGAGGATTGGAACCCAGGGCATTCCAAGGAAAGCGCCTGCCCCTGGGCCCCACAGGAGCCCCCGGGCCCCCAAGAGCCCGGGAACCGAGGGCCATGCTCCCGCTCTCGATAGCCTGACATGCGCTGGCAGAACGGACTGGAGTTTGAGTCTCCTTGAGCCCAGAAACCCAGCCTGTCCTAGCTTCCCACTTAGAGAGAGAGACCGATGTCCTGGGAGGCTCCACAGAGGTTCACCTTCATAGAGACTCTTCCATTTACGTGCTCTCCACCTTTGATCTCATTCGAGCCTCACGACAACTGTCATGCCTCTGAAGACGGGGAAACAGAGGCAATCCAAAGGCCAAGCACCAAGCCCATGACAGAGGACAGCGAGGACTACGGCCCCGGTCTTCTGATTTCTCGTCCTGGCCTCCCTCCATCACACCCCATGGTCCCTGGGTGGGTCCCCTGAGGGGCTGTTTCCCAGTGAGCTGAGCCACCAGAACCAGCTGGAACCTGGCCTTGGCCATAGCCACACTGCTGTCCAACAAGCCCAGGGGCTGCCCCAAGAAGACCCGGATCGACGAGGAGACAGCTGTGCAGAGGGACTGGCTGTCCAGACAGGCCTGCTAGCACGTCCAGGGCACGGAGGGGCAGCTGGGCCCAGCTTTCTTCCTTCGGTGGCGGCACCTCAGGCACCTGAGTTCCTAATCTGGCCGTTAGAGCCGGATTTCAGCTCCCAGTAAAAGTTCGTCTGAGTTATAGACCTTTGAAGATACGGTTCTTAATGAAAACGCCGAGAGAAGCCAATTAGAGTGGCATGAACGGTAATGACTGTAATAAGGGTAATTGAGTTGGATGTATTACAGCTGACGACGGGCTTTTTTTCTTCCTTAAGCAGAAAAAGAAAATAATTTACTGATATTAAAACTGATTTACTGATATAAAAAGTCTTCCTTCAGACCCTTGGGAAACAGCTCGGTTTCTGGAACTTCCTCTCAAATGTGAGGCTGGCAGGAAACAAGAAGATGAAGCCACCTCCAGCAAGCTAGAGCTCTTCCTGCCAGACGCAAAATCAAAGGAACAAGAAGAGTCTGGGAGGCAGCGAGGGAGAGCGGAAAGGACGGGACCTGGGAGGCAGATGCTGTCATTTCCTAACTGTGTGACTTAGACAAGTTCCTCAGCCTCTCTGAGCCTTAGTTTCTTCATCTGTAGAATAGAGGTAATAGTACTAACCCTGCAGGGCTGTTGGGGAAATTAAATTAAGCTAAATTGCATTAAGTTAATTAAATGTTACCAACCTTCCCTCTGCAGTGACCTCTCTATGGAGAGAACCCAGGGCTCTAAAACTCCTGCCATGGCTTTTTTTATATATATACAAGATAAAAATTGATTTCTCTCATGTAAAATTCCACAGCGAAGCAGTCCCAAGCTGGCACGGTGATTTCAGTCTTCAGGGACCCTGGCCCCTTCTCTTGCTGTTCTGCCACCCTCAGTAGGAAGCTTTCACCTCATGGCCCAATATAGCCGCCAAGCTCCAGCCACCATGTCCTATTTCCAACTAGCAGTGGGGTTACTGACTCTCTTTAAAGGACACTTTCTGGACGTCACACACAACACTTTGGCTTACAGACCTTTGGATAGAGTTTGTCACATGGGCCCCCAAGGAATTCTAAGGAATGTAGACTTTATTCCAGTAGCCATGTGTCCAGATAAAATTGGGGTCCTTGTGGCCGGCCTGGTGGTGCAGCAGTTAAGTTCGAACACTCCCCTTCGGCGGCCCCGGGTTTCACCAGTTCAGATCCCAGGTGTGGACCTATGCACCGCTTGTCAAGCCATGCTGTGGCAGGCATCCCACATATAAAGTAGAGGAAGATGGGCACGGATGTTAGCTCAGGGACAGTCTTCCTCAGCAAAGAAGAGGAACATTGGCAGCAGATGTTAGCTCAGGGCTAATCTTCCTCAAAAAAAAAAAAAAGATTGGGGTCCTTGTGCTAATGAAGAAGGGGGAGGAACACTGAGGGAAAATGGGCCATCCCTGCCCCATTCCCCCATTCGACAGGTTGCTGTGTGGGTTGTGGGATAACGCACATAAAACTCCTCGCAGGATCTGATCCACAAAAGGGCAGAGCCAGGCTCCCTGCCTCCACTGGAAAACAGGCCTGTCTCCTGGAGGGCGCATTCCCCATCGCACACGGGCACCCCCAAATCCCTTGGGTCTAACCTGCTTGGCCCACTCAGACCCTGAGACCAGCTCAGTGGCAGAAGTTGTGCTGCGCAGGGAGAAAGCGGCATTTTGATCCAGCTGTGTGTTTGGCGGTGGGGATGGACCATGGGCCAGGTACCACGGGTGTCTTCACCTCTCTCAAAACTTAGGCTTAAAAAAAGTGAAAGAATAATTTTGCTTTTAGATAATGTTGATCGATGTGGGAAAATTCACAGCATATTACATTCAGTTAAACAACAACCCAGCCTAGGGAACAGCGGGCAGTGATCCTGTTACGACTATTTTCAAAGTTACACACACTGAGCAAAGCCTAGAAGAGAATGGGCCACACAACATCCCCGATGATTGCTCAGCTGTGTGATCTGAGTGATTGCTGTCTTCATCCACGGATTACTGGCATTCAAAGCACCTTGGGTCATAAACCCACATTCGCGTTCAGGGAGGCTGTGCAGGTGACGCTGGGGGGGCACGTGAGGCAGGGGGAGGAGGGGAGCCCCGCACTTCTTCACCCCGGGCTGACTTTCAGTTTTGGGACAAACCCCGGGGGACGTGACTCCCCCTCGTGCCAGCTGGAAAGTGAGCGGAGGATGGTGGGTCAAAGGAGGCCACAAGCAGGGAGGGTGTCCCAGGGAGCCCTGCGCTTCCGGCCGGGCCTCTGCGCCCCACTGAAATCTCTAACGAAGCTGACGCCTTGGGATGGCTCCATGTTTCCAGACCACTCTGGCTGGAGCACTGCCTTCCCAGGGCTTTGTTCCGCCCTCCCCATGGGTGGGGCTTCTCATTGAGTCCTTGCCCCTCGGGGTCTGGGGGCAGAGCTGCAGGGAAGGACACAGGTGGCTGTGCCAGGCAGCCTGGGCCCCCGGGGGGAGGGGTGGGTGGACGGTGCCCAGAGAGGCCAGGGAGGCTGAACTGGTCCAGCTGCGGGCCTCAGTCTTCCCACCTGCTCTGCTCTGCTTCCCGGGTCTTGCTGCTGGGACAGCGAGGACTCAGGCTGGCCTGTCACTAGACTCAGAAACATCCACTGGCTGGGTTTGCCCCTTTCCCGTCTGCTCCAGCATTTCCCCGAAAGCCCCTGACCTTTCTCCAGCTGCTAAGAGCATGCTGCCTTCCCCATGGCGAATTCTCTGGGCCTTTCGGAGTCTCCTCACACTCTCTCCCAGCGTGCGAGTGGGTCTGGCTCTCCCTTGGGGCCCCCTGGGAATCAGAGAAGCTGGGCACCTGGTGGCTCAGGTGGTCTGGTTGGAGTAGAGTGGGGGTGGGAGGAGAGATCCCAGAGGACCTCAGTGGGGGCTGGGGCAGGGCCACGGAGTTTGTGCCAAACGGGAAAAGCACCTCCTGGGCGGCGAACGCCCTCTGACCTGCTTAGTGAGTGAGGACTCCTTTGCATCCAGCTTCTCTGGCAGGGACACAACTAGGGGGCACTCGCAGCCCCCCTCGGGTGAGCAGCGAGCCCCAGGCCCCCAGGAACCGCTTGTCGGCTCTGGGACTCTAAGCTGTGATGCAGGCTTTGGAAAGGGGTGACGTGGGCCTGGTGTGGGGTCAGGAGGAGACAGGCCGCGTGATTGCTGTCCGTTCCTGAGTAAGTTCATGCGGCTCTTGGAGCTTCGGCGCAATGGAGAGAGAATGCCAGGCCCTTACAGGTCTGCAGGTTGCGGATAATGCCTGTGAGGGCCTGGTTAGGGCCTGGTCCGGCCCAGGGCTTCTCCACAAACTGCAGCCTGCTGTGTGCTCTCTCTCCCTGTCTGTCTGTCTGTCCTTCCATCTCTCTCCAACCTCACTCCTCTCTCTCTCCCCCTTCCCTCTCTCCTCTCCCTCTTTCTCTGTCTCTCCTCTCTCTCTCTCAGCCCCTCCCTCCACCATCTCTCTAACGGCAGATCCTCTCCTCCTGCGGATTCCCTGACCCGCTATGTCCCTGAGGGTCGAATTCCCTTCTCTCCTTCCAGCCCAGAGCTGTGGGCCCCACCAGGCTCTGCCCTCCTCCGTAGAGAATACCTGCATTATGTGGCCTCTTCCTGAGTTCCTCTTTTCAGCATGCCCTGTGCAGCCAGGAACCGTGCCTCCTGACTCCCTGCCTCACCGTGTCTCTCTCCCTTTAATTTACTCACCGTGTTCCTGCCAGAATCATTTTCTCTGTAATCACCCCGGCTGGCTGGCTCCCTCAGACCCGGGGGCCCCCAGATCCGGCCCTTTCTGGCACTCTCCTTTGTCAGTTCCTCGAGGGGGCTCAGCACCTCCTGGCGGTGCTACCTAATGTCCTCAGCCCCTTCTGCATGCTCTCCGGCCCCCTATCTAGGTCCCTTGTGGGGCTGCCCCACTCGCCAGCCTCGGGCCTCACTGGCCTCCGGTGGCTCAGAGCCTGCTAGCTGGACCTGACTTTCCCCCAAGCACCTCCTTCTAGCTGCATTTCCCCTGGGGCTTTCCCAACTTTCGAGAACAGCCCTGACCCCATCATATTCCAGGAAGCCAACGAAGCCAGCAATTTTGTACTCTAATTGTGTGTTCTTTTTCTTAAATAGGACTCCCCAAATTGAGTAAGCTTCAGGCCTCACAAAACCCAGACCCGCCCCGTCTCCCGTGTGTGCAGCGTTCCGGAAGCTTTGCCTGGAGAGGGTTCCGCTGAGAGGGATCTCAATTGGATTTGCCTGCCCCCTGCTACAGCTCAGCCATGAAGGCGCAGAACCAGGCCAGCTCTGACACCTCTGTTTTTTCCTCTCTCTCTCTCTCCTCTCCCTACAAACAGAGGGCTTGGGTGAAAAGGAGGGAGCCAAGGCACAACCAGCCCACAGATGTTGTCCCCATGGCCCATCACCTTTACCTCCCCATGACCCCACGGAAGTCCCTGCTCTCTGGCATCATCTTCCCCTAGGAAGCTTTTTGTCTGCATATTTATTTATTTGTTTATTTTCTTAAGGTACGCTTTTTGGTGAGGAAGGTTGGCCTTGGGCTAACATCTGTTGCCAATCTTCCTCCTTTTTTTCCCTCCAAAGCCCCAGGACACAGTTGTATATCCTAGCTGTAAGTCATTCTAGTTCCATGTGGGACGCCACCTCAGCATGGCCTGATGAGCAGCGCCATGTCTGCGCCCAGGATCCGAACCGGCGAAACCCTGGGCTGCCAAAGCAGAGCATGCGAATTTAACCACTTGGCCCCGGGCTGGCCCCTGCATGTTTATTTATTTGTCTTTTTCTGACACAAAAGGGGTGCTTGTATCATGGGGCCCTTTCTTACAGTTTAAACAGAAAGGTATTTGTTACCGGGGACTGGCCAGCCACCCCTGCTTCTGGATGGCCCAAAACCCGGCTCCGATTGGTCTAGCCTCACTGTGGGCGAGGGCCGGGCTGCGGCTCAGCCTCCCCTTGATGGGACTTCCTTGCCCCAGTGCCTTCGAGGCTGTGCCCACGCGGGCGGCAGCGACACAGGACCCCGCTCCGGCAGGTGCCAGCATCAGCCGGTCATGCAGAGCCACCCTTAACCCAGGCTCAGACGGCTCCTTCTTCTCAGACGTCAACACCAGCCCACTGGTGATGTGGGGTGAACTCCCCCAAAATGGTACTTTCAAGTCTCCTAACCCCCAGTACATCAGAATGTGACCTCGTTCAGAAATAAGGTCATTACTGATGTCGTTAGATAAGATGAGGTTATACTGGAGCAGGGTGGCCCTACTCCAATCTGACTGGTGTCCTTAGAAGAAGAGGAGAGAGACGCAGACACACAAGGGGCGAACATCGTGTGACGACAGAGGCAGAGAGTGGAGTGAAGCATCTACAAGCCAAGGATTGCCGAGGATTGCCAACCAGCCAGACGCTGGAGGAGGCAAGGAAGACTCTACCCCGGTCTCCGAGGGAGCGCGGCTCTGCTGACACATGGATTTAAGACTTCTGGCCTCCAGAGCTGCGAGACAATACATTTCTGCTGTTTGGAGTCACCCAATTTGTGGTGCTTTGTTACAGCTGCCCTAGGAAACTAACACAACCGGCCACAGGGATTCCCTGGTAGGACATGGGGCCGGCCTGGGGAGAGGCGGTGATGCGGCCAGAGCTGGGGCGGTGGGAGGATGAGCCACCTGCTCAGTCAGGCTACCTGTGCCTTCAGGACCTTCTCAAGCCCAGTCGCGTACACGCCACCTCCCTGATGATTAACTGCTGCTGGGCACACCCAGCCTATGGCTGGATGGCTCAGGCCACACTCAGCTCGAGATGCCTAGCTCAGGTTCACAGTTACTTGGTGTCTCCTGTGGCTAGCATTCAGCCTGGGAGCTGTTTCTCAAATGGAGCACAGTTACTTGCTGATGAGAGCGTTGCTTTGCTCTGCATACTGGGCATCTGTGCTGTGTTTCCTTCCTTGGGGCTGGCCTGGGGCCCTCTGTCACCTCTGGGCTGGCATAGACACCTGGAGCACCCCTGGCTCTGCTGGGCCGTCAGGGCCCGTCGGCAGAGCTCCCTGCACTGAGGCCTGAATCAGCCTTTTGCTCTGTCCACAAAACCGAGGGCCTCTGGGTGTGGCTATTCAGTAATGGGACAGAGCAGCCCACCAAAATGTCATGTCTGGTTGCCACCAAAATCCACAGGGACTCGCCATGCTTGGTGCCTCTTTCTCAGAGTGGGGGTGCAAAGTTCCTTTTGGAGGGGATACGCCAACCAGTCCCAGGAGCTTCACTCAGGCAGGAGGGGTCTACCGTAACGTCAGGCACGCATTTTGGACTCACGAGAGAAGGCAGGATTCTTTGGAAAAGACAACAATACTGGGAAAAGCAGAAGGCAGCAGGAGAAGAGGAAGACCAAATGCGAGATGGCATGACTCCATAAAGGAGGGCGTGGGCCTGAGTCTACGGGAGCTGAGTGGGGCTGCTGAGGACAGGACACGGTGGACGTCACTCACTTGCAAGGTTGCCAGGAGTCAGAGCTGAGTTGACAGCACATAACAACAACTGGTACACACGTGTCTTCCTAAACCATCTAGATGATTCCTGACACTGCCTGCTCTCCAGGTCCCATCAGTGTGGTGTCATCAATGTCACGGTCTAGCCTGTGATCTTCTGGAACAATGAGACCTTCAAGTGCCTGTGGACTAAATTATGACAAGGAGCCAGAGAGCAGCGCTGACAGGTAACAGACCACCTCTGGCACTCTCTGCGCGTTAGGATGGAGAAAGGCCTTCCCAGATCCATCACTGCCCACAGGCGCTGCAGCTGGAGAAGTTCGCTCCAGAAAAGACCACAGTGAGAAGAGCTCGCTGGTGCTGTTAACATGTCTTGAGCCTGTCATGTCTTTTCCTCAAACTCTCTGCCTAATTAGGGGCAGCCGGCCCCCACGGCTCACACCCTTCAAAATGGTTTGCCCCAGCGGCCCCTTGGCGGCCAGCCCTGGGCTCGCGGGCCCTCGCCTCAGGTGAGCACAGGCTGTCACCTGAGGGGTTGCTTCTCCTCCGTGGGCCGCGCAACGCCTCCGTCTCCTAGTACCAGGCGGCCCGTGCTGCCTGTGACCCGAACAGTGAGGACACCCGGTCCCAGATCCCTCCCTTCCTGAGGCTCTATTGCCTGCAGCTATTTCTGCTGCAGAAAGTACTGTCTTGGTGACTGCAGACGGCCGGCCGAGCCCCTGTAGCGAGCGTGCGAGGTTTCCAGTTTCTCAGAGAACAGAGCCGGGCTCGATGCCCCCAACCGGGAGTAGTGCAATGGGGAGACACTCGGGGGTGCAGAGGAAACCCTCCGTGGCCCTGCTAGTCACCCCCATTTGCAGTGTAGGCACGGGGTCTAGCACCAGCCTGCGGCTGTCCCATGTGACTAACCCCCGAGGCCCCAAACCCATGGCCCAGCCCGCGGCCGCCCCTTGTGTTCCTCCTTCTGCTTTCCAGCCTCTGTCAGTGGGGAGCTGAGCTGCAGCTGAAGACGGAGCGACACAGAAGGCACCCTGTGCCTCAAGGCAGGCGAGACAGCTGTGGAAGGTTCGAGGGCACCAGCCGTTCTAGTTGGGGATGATGGAGAAGGAGAATTTGAAGCGGACGTTGGGAGCTGATGTTAATCATGTGGTAGTGGAGGGAAGCAGAGGACTTCCAGACAGAGGGCGCAGCCCCACAAAGGCCTGGAAAGGACGTTGGGGGTGTGCACTGGTGAGGGCTGGGCGCTTGGGGTCTCTCCGTGGCAGGGAGCACCCAGGGACCCCAGCCTTCCCAGAGCCCGGCCCTCCTCACCCTTCTGTCTGCTGCAGTCCTCGTGCCCTTCTCCTGGGACTGGTCACGATCTCCTCCATCATGGGCCTTTCCAGGGTAACCATGCCGAGCGTGAGGACTCAAGAAATGTGTCACCAGCCTTGGAGCACATGGGACATGTCAGAGAGTGTGAATTCCCTTCCAGGCCCGGGACCCTCATCCCCTGCTGCTGCTTCTCCAGGCTCCCCATTCCTGGTCCCGCTCCCAGGTGTTCCCTGTGCTCCTCTCACGGCACCAGGGGCCTCTACTCAGATGAGCAGCCACTTGCCTCCTCCTAGCTGCCTGGGGCGCTCTATCCCCCCAATTTTCTCATTTAATCCTCAAAGTAGCTCTATGTCCCTTGTACAGATGCAGAAACTGAGACTGGAGTATCTACTCCAGGGTGGAGGCTGGACTCGCATGCAGGCGGCATAGCCCCAGGACCTCCATTCAAACTACTGCATCGGAACTTCTTTTCTTTCCGCGTGCAGGTGAAACCTCCAATTACAGAAGCTCTTGCTTTCTGGTCCCTCCCGGCTTTACGCCACTGACAGCTGCGGACCTCCCTGGTTCCTGCCATGCCCCACCCAGCCCGGGCCTCACTGCTGCGCAAGCCCTGGAAAGCGTGCTCCCCCTGCTACCCGAGAAGCTGTGTGCGTGGGTGCAGAAACCCGGCAGGGCGGGTCGACTGGCTTCGCGCCGTGTCTCCAAGATCAGTTAGATGCAAAGCCCTGGTGTGCCACCTGGAGGGGGCCAGGCATTTCTTAGCTGCTGGCCTGAAGTCGGCCCAGCCTTTCGTTCATCTCATGTTCTCTACAGTCCTAGGAGACGCAGAAGGCAGGGACGCTATCCGGACTTACACAGGGGAACCCCAGCCCAGAGAGCCCTGGGTCTTCACCAAATCACAGAGCTGGTACGAGCCCAGGGCCCCGGGCTGCCCGTCCCCAGTCAGCTGGCACCTGCGGCAGGTTTAGGTACCAGGGAGCCTGTCTCCCTGGACGTGGTTCTGGCCTGGGCCTTGCATTGGAATCCCTTGGGGAACAGATTCTCGACCCACTAAATCAGGATCTCCTGGGTGGGGCCCCTGCGTTGTTGTTGCTCCTTCAAGCTTCCAGGTGATGCCAACGTGTGGCCACGGAGATGGGCAGGGCCATGCCCACGCAAGGAGAGAGGTTTTACCCCGAATCACCCACACTCGTGATGATTTAAGAACAAGTCGTGTGTGCGGAGGACATCTCGGAAAGGACCAGGGATGAATCGGGGCCAGGACCACTTTGCAACCCTGAGTTCCCCTGGGGACACCCGGCTCTGTCTAACCAGCTCACAAGCAGCCAAGCAAGATGAGACTCATAAGTACTCCGGGCTTTGATGGAGACAAAAGAACCGGCCTATTTACATGAGAAACAACCAAGAAAGAAACAGGAGAAGAGAAGCGTCCGGACTGGGCCTGCTAAGTCTGCTTTTGCTCCCACGTCGGCCTGGGGAGACATCACTTCTGGAGTGCCTCTCCTTTCAGAGTTCTGTTGCTGCATTTCAGCAGGAATGTTCTGGATGTAGGTTTTCTGTCGTCCTTGCTCTGATCTGTGTGTGCTAAGACCTGCACCGGGGCCTCCTTCACACACAGTGGACCAATGGCAAGCCCTGAGATGGTCACCGGGTCTGTGCCGTCTGCCCAGGCCCTCGCCGGGGTGGTCGGGTTCAAGCTCTTTGTCACCAATGGCCTCTCTTCCTGGGACCCACACAGTGAGAGCCCCCAAGATGTGCTGTGCAGGCACCAGGCCGCTGCCATTTTTGTGAAGGAAACCCATGGCCTAGTTGGTGTTTGCCCGTTATCCAGAGCCACCCCAAGCTGCCTCACTCTGCTGGGTCACTCCCTGAATCCTCAGCCACCCCCACCCTCCTCCCCCCTGGGAAGGAAAAGCCCCCTGCCTGGCCCAGCTGCCGGATTGGTGTTGAGGTCCTGGGCCTGGACCTCTTGAGTCCTCTCAAAGACAGCCCAGAACCCACATCCCCTCTGCGGAGCCCCTGGGAGCACAGCCTGTGGGGACGTGGCCCCCAGGGGCAGCGAGGCTGGAGCAGCTCTGGCCTTGCACAGGCTTCCTCTGGCAGCCGGGGACACAGCTGCTGGGCCTCCTGACTTGGTCCCTGGGCCGCCTCCCTCTTGAACTTCTGTCCCTAAAGGCTCACAGCTGTTCAGAGGGTGACCTTGAACATCCCTTGGCGATCTGGGCATCTCCACTTTATTGCTCATAAACTCAGCTGACCTCCTTATGGCGGACTGTGGGAAGTCTCAGTTTCTGCTCTCGAGAAACGGAAACGACACCCCCTAGGTAACGGGGAACAATGAAATTGGGGGTGTGAAAGCATCTTCCAAAGGTTGGAATGGTGATGGGGACCACGAGGAAGGCACCAGACTCTTTTCTACAAAAACCTTTACCAGCGAGGCAAAGGCCAGAACTTGGGCCAACGCAGCATTTTGTGCAACATGAGGCGCCTGTATCACCTCTGACTCTGGATTTTGGCCCAAGACAGACCTGGGTTCAACTCCTGAATTCCAGCTCAGTCGTGTGACTTTAGAAAGTCACTCAGCCCCTCTGAGCCTTAATCTCCTTGTCGGTAGACTTGGAACAATAATCTCTTTGTTGAGAGTGTTGTTGTCAAGGGTAAATAAGACAGTGCGTATACAGCACACCCCAAAACTAAACCGGAGAACCCACACGCACATGGGCGCCAGCCCCGTAAGTGGCCTTGGGGGCCGCGTTGGGCCCAGGCCGCTACCTTTTCTGATTTGTGCTGGTTCTGTCCTTAGAGCCACCTGTAGCTATCAGTCAATTCTCTAGAATATCCGCAGGCCCAGCAATCTCTGCCCTTTATGGAAGGAGCTTTTAACGTTTGGAAATATCCAAACCAAGTCTGGTGAGGAGCGTGGGCGACCTTATGGGGAGTCTGTGCAGGGCTCGAGTCCGGGGGCCTGATGGTGTGAGGGCGATGCTCTCGAGGGGCTGTACCTGCCTCTGGAAAGGGAGCCCTGAAGAGGAGAACATTCCTAGCAATGCTTCCATTGCTGGCCTGCGTGTATGGGGTCATCATAATGTGTCCATGTAGGAGAGGGCTTCTCCCACACCGCCCGGCGAGATCTTCCCCAGGACAGGTCCCGGCCCAGGTCCCCTGGCACCCAAGCCAGCTCTCCAGGATGCTTGTCAAATGAGTGAGTGGGTGAATGACCCAGTGAGCTCCATGGAGACCCCATTAGTACAGTGACTCCCTATATTTTTTTTTAAAAAGAAACCTGTGCTCAGTTTTCATTGCACATAATGAACCTAACATTGATCTGTTTCCAGGAGGAGCTGGGCCGGAGCCTGGAAAAGCACAGGGAGCCACTCCCAGGTATGCACCCTGGAGAAATGAAAACACGTGTCTGCACAAAGACCTGTACTGAGCATTCATAGCAGCTTTATTTGTAATAACTAAAAAAGTGGAAACAACTCAAATGTCCACCAACTGATGAACGGATAAATAAATGTGATATATCCACACAATGGAATATTATTCAGCCATAAAAAGGAATGAAGTACAGATTCATGCTACAACGTGAATGAACCTGGAAAACATTATGCCAAGCGAAAGAAGCCCAACACAAAAGGCCCCAGATTGTATGACTCCGTTTGTATGAAGTGTCCAGAATAGGCGAATCTGTAGAGACAGAGAGTGGACCAGTGGTTGCCTAGGGCTGGGGGAGGGGGAGTGAGGAGCGACCACTAACGGATATGGGGTTTCTTTCTGGGTGTTGAGAGCATTCTGGAATTGGATAATGGTGATGGTTGTACAACTTTGTGGATATACTAAAAAGCACTTTGAATGGGGGAATGGTATGGCGTGTGAATTCTGTCTTAACAAAGATGTTTTAAAAAAGCACAGGGTCCTGGGCCCCTTTTCTTCACACTAGAACCAGATCTGTGGCGTCACCATACAGAGTCTAGTAGGATAATTATTACGTTTATCCACAGAAAATTACATTTTCTTATTGTTAATTTGTTTAGGTGTGTTGATGGTATCGTGGTGATATTTTAAAACAGAATCCTTGTCTCTTAGAGATACACACCCAAAATGCCCACAAATGAACTAATATGATGACTCAGATTTGCTCTAAAATAATTCAGGGTGTGTGTGTCGGGGGGAGCAGGATGGGAAGGCCGGGCGTCCAGCTGGAAGGAGACTGGCCGTGAGTTGACAATTACTGAAACCAGGTTATGGGCACATTTCCCCACTTTTGCATATTCTTTGCATTTTCTAAAATAAGATGTGGGGCCGGCCCCAGGGCCGAGTGGTTAAGTTGCGTGCTCCGCATCGGTGGCCCAGGGTTTCGCTGGTTTGGATCCTGGGCGCTGACACGGCACCGCTCATCAGGTCATGCTGGGCCGGCGTCCCACATGCCACAACGAGAAGGACCCTGGGGGGACTTCGAGGAAAAGAAGGAAAAATTAAAAAAAAAAAAAAAAACTTTAAAAAAATAAATTAAAAAAAAAAAAAGGATGTGTTGTAAAATTGCATCCCATGTGCTTTTCAAAGCCTCCTTCCTGCCTCGGGGCAGCTGCAGCTGTCTCCTCAGGGGCTCCTTCTCGCACATGGAAAGTGTGGGAGGGAGTCCCTGGGAGGGAGGAAAGGGCAAACCAGGACCTGGGACAGAGCCATGCGAATGCCCTGCCTGGGAGTCCAGGAGGGGAGCCCAGCAGCACAGTCCCAGTGGAGAGGTCATCGCCAGGCTCCTGAACTGGAAGAAGTCGGAGAGGCAGAGGAGAGGAGAGAGGCGGGACCAGGGGGTCAGGGACCTGGTCAGGCCCCTTGCCCTCTGGGCCCCAGGCTCCTCATCTATGCAGCGACGGGGCTGGACCACCTCTGGGGTCTTCAAACAGCCACAGAAACCTCTCCGCCAATGCAATCATCCCCAGCAGCCTGTCAGTCAGCACTGGGCCTGCAAGGAAGGAAGCAGGAGTAGGGGCTGGAGCCCTCCTTCGTATTCCCGTCCCTACCTCTCAGCTGCTCCAGGTACCTCAGGGTTGCCGGGGGCTGGCTCTCCAGGGTCTCCGAGCCCTGGGCTCTGACCAGCCAGGAGGTCCTGAGAGCACAGGAGCCCCCGGGAGACAGATTGCATGCTCTGTGTAAAGCAGATGACAAGAAAAGCTGACCTGAGGGCTAAGAAGGAAAGCCAGGATGGGAGGTTTGGAAAAAAAGCCTGGCCAGGAAGGCCAACGGCAACACATCCAGAGACCAGGGGTCCAGGTCCTCTGCAGGCCCAGCCAAGCTTCATGACCATGGCCGCAAACAGGCATCCCTCCTTCCAGGCCCACCTGAATATGTTCTGACAGCTACACGTGCTTCCCAACTGTCCTGCTGGTGCGTCTGGCCTCCTGGGCGTGTGGCAGGAGCTCTAAACAGACCCCAGGTCTACTTCCATTTGGGGCACTAGGCCGCCTTCCGGCAGGCCACTTCCACTTCTCTCCCAGGCCGCTGATGTGAGTTCAGGCCTGCTTTCACAAGGGGAAGGTCAGAAAAAACTTGCTCATGTCAAGGCTGGGGCAATGGGGGGTGGACCAGCAGTCCTCAGGAACAGAATGAGAGGTGTAGTTGACAATCGACTCCATGAACAGCCCAGCCTCCTCTCCTAGAGGCTGCAGAACAAGTCCGGGGGCCAACAGTGACTCTGGACCTCAACTAACGCAGCTGCCTGGGCTGAGGAGCAGGCTCAGAAGGCAGAGGCCCCAGCCCTCACCCAGAGATGCTGATCCAGAAGGTCTGGGAGGGCCCCAGAATCCTCATTTTCTGCCAGCTGTGCAGGGGTTCAGAGGACAGTGGCTCCACTCTCTGACCACAGGCTGCAACACCGGCAAGGGAGTGAGCCAGACCAGGTCTGACGCCCACACTGACCTGGCCAAATGAGCTGGACCACAGTCCTGTAAGCCGGACTCTGACAAGCCAGAGGGAATCCATGAAGGACTGACCAGGATGGAGCCAGCTTCACGGGCTGCAGTCTGTGTACCACAGGCCTCTGTGGCTCTAACGCTCTGCAGCTGCCATTTTGATATTCCTAATAATTTCTGAACAAAGACCCGACATTTTTATTTTTCACTAGTGTGAGATAACAGAAAACATATCTATTGGTCTCTGCCCCCGGCTCCTGGTTGACTCCAGGTCCTGACACAGAGCTCCTGACTCCCCTGGAATTTCCTGGGTGATAGGAGTGTACTTTCTTCTAAGGGGGTGACTCATGATGGGTTCCTGGATGGGGGCTGATCACCAGAAAGATCAAGCCATGATGAGAAGCTTGGAATTTTCAGCCCCACCCTCCATTCTCCAGAGAGGGCAGAGGGGCGGAAATGGAGTTAACGGTGGATCTTGCCTCCATAAAAATCCCCAAATACGGGGTTTTGAGAGTTTCGTGGTTGGCGGACATGTGGAGGCACTGGGAGAGTGGTGCCCTTGGAGAGGCCATGGAGGCTCTGCAGCCCTTCCCCCAGCCCTGCCCTATGCGTCTCTTCCATCTGGATGTGCTTCTGTGTCATTTATCATATCCCTTTATAATCAACCGGTTGACAGTAAGTAAACTGTTTTCCTGAGTGCTGTGAGCTGCTCTAGCAAACTGATCGAAGGAGTGGGTCATGAGAACCTCCAATTTATAGCGATCGGTCAGCAGCAAGGTGACAGCCTGCACTTGCGATTAGCATCTGAAGTCGGGGGCGTCTGGTGGGACTGAGCCCTGAGCTGCGGGACCTGCTGCTACCTTCAGGTAGATGGTGTCAGAATTGAGTTGAATCGTAGGACCCCCAGCTGGTGTCGCAGAGTTGCCCAGTGTGGGGGAAAAAGCCCCTCTTGTCGGGTGTCAGAAGTGTTTTAAGTGTGAGAGCAGCGTGGAAGTAAAGAAGAAACACACAGGACGAAGACTGAGTTTTTCCTAAATTATTAACTTTTCCTGCAAATTACGCAGCTGGTTCTGACCAGCGTGGTGAGAGGTCTCGTCAAACTTGAGTCCTTCGGCAGGGCCCGAGGTGTTGACCTGAGAACAGGTGTTGAGCTGGGAAGCTCACGGAGAAGGAGGTGTGTTCAAATACCTGAAGGACCTGGTGGAGAGAAGGAAGAGCTGGCTTCTTTGGTGCAATCCCGGGGGTGTAACCGCGGCTGCACTGGGAGCTGGAGGAAGAGTTGACTAAACTTCAGAGCAGCTCAAAGATGCAAGAAGCTTCGCTCTCCACCCCCGGGGGATGCCTACGGCTGGAGACACCGGGCAGACAGACACAGGGTCCTGGATTTGGTACCTGGTGCGTACTTCCTGCACCTGGAACCTCCGTTGAAGGATGCGAGCAGTCCAGTGAATGCACCTCAAGCCCACCGTCGGAGTGCCCAGGTCTCCTGAGCACACAGGGCCCCCTGCCCTTGCTGGGGCTCATAACCAGAAGCCTGAGCACCCTGACTTTCTGTCCTTACAACTGTTGTCTTTCGCACACGTTCTTCCCCGTGTGGGAAACTGGCGTGCTCCCAGGGCAGGCAGCCGGGCCTCCAAGCGTGCCCTCCAGTCCTGTCACCAGTTGTGTGGGCTGGCATTTCTATGTGGCACTGCTGCGCCCTGGGGTTTGGACGGTCTGACTACTCCCCGGCAGTTAAGGACAGAGCCGGCATCCCCCCATGCCGCACCCCCCCCCCCCCCACCCCCTGCCCAGGGCTCGTTAACAAATCAGTTTTCAGCTACTTTGCTTAGCTCTACTGTGACCAACCGTCCAGGAAGAAAAGGGCTTTCCTATCATGACCTTCGCAGATACGAAAACCATCGAGCCTGCTTGTTTGGCAATTCCTTGACCAGGAACCTTAGCTTCGATCTATGTCTGGAAACCTTTGTTTCTTGAAAGGGTGAAGGTTATTCTAACCGAGAGCCCATGCGGGGCAGCTGATGCTGGGGGGGAAGTGATGTTCAGACTGAGTGGCGTCGCTTCTTCATCTCGGGATTGAGTTGGTGCTGATGGAGGCTGGCCCACCTGTCCTGGTCGGCCCAGGACTGTTTTGGCGCTGGAAGCCCCATGCTGAGAGCCCAGTCATGCCAGGCCGTCGGGGCCCTCAGAGGACAGCGCCCAGCCTTCCCTCCCAGCCCTCCTCTCCACCGGCAGCACTGCAAGGCCCTCCTGGGCAAAGCCAGCTCGGAGGCCAGCCCCACAGCCAACGAGAGTTAAGAATAACAGACTCTGTTGGTCTGTTAGTACAAAGTCATAGAAACAAGAACAGGATGCCACCTGTTCATGAATAGACGAGCAAACTAATGGAACCCAATAGATAGCTCATAAATGGTTCCACGTTTGATGGGGTACTTGCTAGTTGATAAAGATGGCTCCCACAAAAACCAGGGAGAAGAAGGGCTTGTTTAGTAAATGGGCTTGAGAAAAGGGGCTCATTATATGTACAAAATTAAGCTGGATTCCTCTACCTTATAGGACATCTTAAAGTAGACTCCAGATGAATTAATGACTTACAGGTGAAAGGTAAAATGACAAATCTAACAGAAGGAAAATGTAATAGAGAATCCATACGATGCTGGAAAACGCTTCTTAAACAAGACCCCCAAAGCACATACCGTAAGGGGAAAAAAAGAACAGATTCTGCTTTCCAAGCCCCTCCCCCTCTCCAGACCACACCCCCCCAACCATCCACCCCACCACCACTCAGAAACCCTCCCCTTCCAGCGTCTCCACCTCCAGGCCCGGACTCCACACGTTCCCACAGTGTCCTGGGCACCTGTGGCCTGTGTTCACCTCGGGGATGAACTTCCTCTTGTTATTCTTGGTGGGCCCCTCAGATCACACCTGATATTTATGCTAAGGAGGTGACTCATGGTGGGCCCCACAGCTTATGCTAACAGATGACTCAGGACGGGGGTGGTCACACCAGAAAGAACAACCGTGCAATTGGATCTCAGACCTGCACAACCTCAGACCCGACCAGGGGTGACCGAGATTCAGGTCAACCCCATTGCCAAAGATTCAAGCAGTTGTAACTACATAATGAAATCCCAATAAAAATGCTGGACAGCAAAGCTCGGGTGAGCATGCCTGGACGGCAGTACTCTTGGAGTATTGTCACATTTCATGCCGGAAGGACGCCATGACCCTGGGGGGGATGGAAGCTCTGCGCTGGGAACCCTCCTGACGTCACCCTGTGTGCCTCTTCCTTTGGCAGGTTCTGATTTGCATCTTCTGCTTTAATGAAACTGCAACCATTGAGTATAGCACTCTCCTGAGTTCTGTGAGTCATTCCAGGGAATTATCGAACCTGAGGGAATCTATGGGGACCCCTAAATTTACAGCCAGCTGGTCTAAAGTGAAGGTGGCCATGAGGACCCCTTAGCTTGTGGTTGGCATCTACAGTGAGGTCAGACTTGTGGAGGATGAGAACTTTACCCCGAGTTTGGCTGAGCCCAGGTAGCTCCCGTTCCTGAGGCCCACGCTCTTCACACCACCCCGCAGTTACAGAGCCCTCCAGCCGGCTCCCTGCCTCCCGTCTCTTCTCCCTGCATCATCCTCCAACCTGGTGCCAGAGAGCTCTCCCTAAAACTCAGTAAAACTTCCTAAAATTTTACCTGACACTGCCCTTGTTCAGACCTTCACTGGCCCCATTAGCCTCCGGGTAAAGTCGAAACTCCTTGGCCCGGCACACAAAGACCTGTGACGTGGCCTCTTGCTCAGCTGTCTTCCACCCAACTCAGGAAATTTCCCCGTGGCTTCACCACACGCCTCGTAGTTTCCTGCATCTTGTTGTCACACATAGGTCATAACTCTTCTTTGACCTGCAAACAGCCCGAGCATCACCTTCTGCTGAAGTTTATCTTTGACTCTTTCTGTGACTCATGACTGATTTAGCTGCTCCCGGCACCTGCCGTCAACCCGTGATATGTACAGCCGGGAGTGGAAGGCCGCTCTGCCCTTCCGGACGGCTGAACTGTGTGCTGCTCAAAGGCGAGGGCCGTATCATTCAACCATCGCCCACGGCATCTGGAACCCCGTAAGCTCCCAATACATATTTGGAGGATGAATGGGTGAATGAGTCACTCAACCTCAAGAATCTTCACCAACTTGGTCATTCTAAGAAAGGCAAATTTGCAAATATTTATCATGCAAATTGACACTGGCCCCCACCTGGCCCGTGTGTCAGAAGGTTGCTCTTGCACGCAACAGACAGGGAGCTCTCGCCCACATTTGTCTCACATCGGGGAGGTTTACCATTGCACGACATCTGCAGATCACTGGGACCCAGAGGATTCATTAAGGACAGGTGGATTATATCATCTAATTTTAACTGAAGTAACTGTCTTCAAATGAAGAAGTGGCTTTGAAATAAGTCAGAAAAAAAAATCCTAAAACTGAAAATAATCCTAATGTAGAATGCCAAGTGAACAATAGATACAGTATTAAAAAGATAAAGATTTGGTATGGCACAAACCCTTGGAATCACCTGAGTGATAAGAGCGTCTTTTGTATGCTGTTGAGATGACTCATGATGGGGGGGTGGGAGTAGGGACCAGATAGTTTCAGGGTGGGGGTTGGTCACCAGAAAGATCCAGGCAAGATTAGGGGGTTGGAAACTTCAGCCCTACCCTCTGACGTCCAGGGAGGGGAGTGGCTGGACATTCAGTTCAGTCACCAATGGCCCATGATTTAATCAATCAAGCCTACGTAATGGAACCTCTATGAAAACCCCTAACCTACAGGGTTTGGTGAACTCATCTGTATGCGGGGAGGGTGGCACACCCGGATTCCGTGGGCACAAGGCCTCTGTGCTTTGGGCCCTGCCACACCTGGCCCCATGCTGCTCATTTGTACTCATTATAATATACCAACAGTAAGGTAGGCACTTTCCGGAGTTCTGAGTCAGTCTAGCGAATTATCAAACCGGGGGAGGGAGGAACTCCTGAATTTGTAGGCAGCGAGGCAGAAATGTGGGTCCCCTGGGGACCCCTCTTGCGGCTAGCGTCTGAAGTGGGGGCAGTCGTATAGGACAGAGCCTGTAACTTGTGGGCTCTGACGCTAACTCCAGGTAGAGCGCCAGGACTGAATTGAGTTGTTGGTCCCCCAGCTGGTGTCAGAGAACTGGAGGATTGGTTATTGGTGTGGAAAAGTGACATGCATTTGGTGTCAGAAGTGACGTTGGAAAACACCACACAATAGGGTTCAGAGCTGACCAACATCCAGTAAAAACAACGTGAGCTAATGGGATATGGCAAGAAGTCAGCCATTTTTCCAAACCATCAAGACCATGGGAAATGTGGATTTATAGTCATTGCTGTCGCCAAGCAGGAGCCTCCCCACGTGTGTGTTAGGTATTGGATGGTGTGGCGTCTCTACAACCAGCGACACATTTAAAAACGAAGCAGCCAGAACCCAAGACAGACCCCAACGCTCTTCATGACGCTTATAGTGCTACTCAATCCAGTTCTTTACGAACTCTTGCAAATTTAATGAAAAGTGTCTAGAAGCTTTTTTTAAGTTTTATTTTTTAATAGAAAAAGTTCAAGAAGCATTATGATTGGGCAAATGCTTAAACGGATTAAATAATGGAATACAAGATGGTAACAAACCAAAATACATTCCTTTGTCAACGATGCTGTTGGGAATGCCTAGAAAACACTAGTGAAAATATGAACAATCATTAGAACAAATTATTCAGTGGGAAGTTTGCTATACAACTGGAAAACTACACATATCGTTCGGCTGTCTAGCGGTTAGGTTTCAGTGCTCTCGCCGCCACAGCCTGGGTTTGTTTCCCGGTGAGGGAACCACACCGTCCCCCTGTCGGTGTCATACTGTGGTCGTTGCGTGTTGCTGAAAGTTCTGCCACCAGTATTTCAAATACCAGGAGAGTCCCCTTTGCAAAACAGGTTTCAGCGGAGCTTCCAGACTAAGACAGACTAGGGAGAAGGACCCGGCCACCCACTTCAGGAAAAACTGGCCATGCAAACCCTTCGAGGAGCGGGAGCACAGTCTGATACAGCACCGGAAGGTGGGAGGGCGGCGTGGAAAGACCGAGCTGGAATTGACTGGACTGCACTAACAGCAACAGATATTGTTACTGAATCTGGAAAAGATTATGTTTCCATAATGAAGCGCACAAAGGAGGACTTTTTTTTTATGAGCCCCTAAAGGAAGGATTGCTAGAGGAGGTGTTTTCTCGACTGCAAATGACCTCTTTAAAACAATGTGTTATTGAAAAACTCTCTAAGCTCCTGGAGCCGCATTTTACTTTGAATTTTTTAAAAAAGAAAGAATTCAGGATCAGGTTACAAAGATAGCAGAGCAGGGAATTCGTTCCCTTCATCCCTGAGGAAAGGAAGGAGGACGGGCCAGAGTGCAAGGAGACCAGGAGTGGTTAATTTTATAAAAATAAGACCTTTACACACAGTAGGATCTTTTCAATACTTTGCAATGAGATAAGAATGAAGAAAATCTTTCGTTGCACACAGATCCAAAGGTGATCTTGTGACAGAACACTTAAAGGACCCATTGAGCCTGAAAACAAAAATCGAGTGTTCCAAATTCAGTGACCTTCTCTGATGCCTGTGTCGCCTAGAAGATACTTAAACCAGGAACGTGCACAGGTGCACACACACACACAATCTGTGTCTTCAGAAAAAAAGTGACATTCTGAGAATTCTAGGAAAGTAATTGCTTTAGCTTGTGCAATCAAGCATTTTGAAAAATATGTTTAAAAATGTTACCATTGGTGTGTGATTTCTGGCAGGGGGCGGGGGGGGGGGCGCACAACTGACAATCAATTTGTCAACTGAAATCTGTCACATCTGCACACCTCAACAATCCGGGACTAACAACAACCAACCCTGGGGACACAATGCTCTCACCTGGTTAAAAATCATCCCAGTGAAGAGTCTGGAACACATTTATTAAAAATATAAAAACTTTTTGCTTAGTTTGTAAAAACAACCAATGGACAACGAGAAGATGGAAAGTTATTAACTAGAGTTTAAAAACAACAAACTCTTTGCATAATTGGTGGATTTAAGAAGCATGATTTAGTCAGAGTAGACAATGAGGCCCTTATTTATTAATTTGTTTGTCCTTTATTAATTTTTTTTTGGGGGGGGGGAGATTAGCCCTGAGCTAACATCTGCTGCCAATCCCCCTCTTTTTGCTGAGGAAGCCTGGCCCTGAGCTAACATCCGTGCCCATCTTCCTCTACTTTATATGTGGGATGCCTACCACAGCATGGCATGCCAAGAGGTGCCATGACCGCACCCGGGATCAGAACTGGTGAACCCCGGGCGGCCGAAGCTGAATGTGTGCACTTAACTGCTGCGCCACCAGGCTGGCTCCAATCCTTTATTATTATTTATTTCACTTAGCACAATGTCTTCGAGGTTCGTCCATGTTGTAGCAGGTGTCAGAATTGTACCTTTTAGACTCATCTCCCTCTGGGCCCTACCACCACCTTTGCTGTTCCAGCCAGGCTGATCTGTTGTCTCCCAAATATGCCTTACACATGCCTGCCTCTGACCCTTGGCTCATTCCATTTTCCCCTTCTGGAATGTTCTTCCTTTGTTCTTACTTGCTCAAGCCCTGCTCCTGCCTTAGAGCTCGGCTCAAACCTGACGCCTTGGGGAAGCATTCCTGAATGACACCTTTATCCCTGGAGGCGGCTTTCTCTCCCCTGGGTCCCACAGCACTTACAATCTGCACCCAGCACTCAGGGCCAATACCCTCTGCGAGCACCCAGCTTCCCAGCCACCCGCGGGCTCTTGCAGGAAGACCTGGTGTTGCTTCCGTGGGACACCTACTGAAATCCCCACCAGGCCACGTGTGCTGCCGGTGCCTGAGAAGAAGATGGGAACCACATGGATCACAGCATAATTTGTCCCAAGCTCCCCCGGCACGTTCAGGCCACTTCAGTCAGCACTTACTGTGCCCACCAGCCCAGTCAGCGCTGGGGACAGCTTCAGCCTGAAGAGGGCGCAGCTCAGCTCTGAAGACCGAGAGGCACCAGTTCAGACTCGAGCTGGGCCACTCAGGGGCTGTGGGACCCTGGTCAGCCTCGATTTCTTCATCTGTGAAGTGGGCAGACACTGTGGCTTTCTGGGGTCAGTGGGAGTAGCTGCTGGAGACGCTGCGTGAAGTGTCTGCCGTGGTCCTGAGCTCTGAAAGGTCACAGTACGCTGCGGGTGAGGTGCCCAGCTACCATCCCACGACCCTCCCCTGGCCCACTCCAGCCTGGGGTCTTTGCCCTGGAGCCAGCCCCAAAGCTCACGGCTGTTAGACTTTTCAAACTCCACACCCCACTGCTGCCACCGCGGGCTCTTTATGTCACAGGAAGCAAAGGGAACAAAGCTGAGTGCGAGGCTGGGCTCCTGGTCAGGGGAGGACAAGGGAGGACGCTGGGACCTGGGACTCGCCTCGTGTCCCGAGGACAAGGATGCTGGAGCGCATCCAGTCAGAACCCACGGCTGCCGGCTTCCATTCTGACATTTCCCCAAAGCCAAGTCCTTGGAGCGAGTGGAATTCCCACAGCTTTTCCCACCAGCGACCCCGTCTGGCTGACCCCACAGCTGGAAACAAGTCCTATTCTCTCTGGCTGCCTATAGGCGTTTCTGGGTTTTATCTTTAATTTTTAATGGTTTCTTCTTTAAGAATTCATTTAAAATGTTTCCTGCTAAACGACAGAAGTAGGCAAATCCACTTTGAAAAACTGAAGACAATCCAGCTGTGTACGAAGGAAAATATAAAACCTCCTCTCTCCCTCACTCGCCCCCCAGCAGCCCCTGGAGAAGAAACCAGGCCAGGAAGAAACTGTCGGTCTTAGAAAAAGAACTTTTTTTTCCACAGCTAGATTCCACCCAAAGGAAGTTGGCCTCGTGGCTCTTGACGCCCTGTCCTCTCTCATTTCCGTCACTGTACTTGTCCTCAACAAGGATGGTTTCTGCCTGGTACGGTCCCCCACCTCCAGTTACTCCCCCGTGCTTACGGCCTGGCCGTGTTCACAGCTCTGGTGGGATGGCTCCTGTCCACAGGACGCCCACGGTCCCCACACCGGAAGGCCTGCTCCACCCCCCAGGGGCTGCCCAGCGTCCACAGCTGACCTCAGCCCTTCCTTCCTGGAGGCCTTGCCTCTCCTGGACTCTGACCCACACGTGGCCTGGGTCAAAGCCTGCATTCAGCAGCCACTGGAACTTCCCACCTGGAAAGGCTGGATTGAAGAAGTGATGTAATCCGGACTTGTCATTGACATAAATTGGGTCAAAAGTGAGCTTGGCATGCCTCAAAAAGAGCCTGTCTGGAACCTAAAAGGGTAGTTTTTAGAGTGAAAAAAGGGAAGTATAATTAGACACAGCAGGAAGTCACTGTAAAGATTCTGTTCCTCCCCGGGTAGCAGGATTTCAAAAGGTTGAATCAAAGCGAATGAAAACACACACTATGTGCCAGATGCTGAAACAAACACAAAGAAACGCAAACCACGGTCTCTCTCCCTTCAATGGAATTCGAAGTCATGGATATTGTGGTAGTTTGGATAGATATTATTCACTAGATTCGGCCTCGTGAGGCAGAAAGATACAAAGGTGTGCCCTCTCGTGTTCCAGAAGTTCAGACCGTAGCTTCCTCAGCACTGGTACAAGAACTCCACAAAATCACCAGGATTGGGGCTCCTCTCAGCTTTCAGAGCCTCATCCCTGGGTTGCATCCCTTGGCCTCATGGCCCAATATGGCTGCTGGACCTTGGCCATTGTGCTGAAATTCCAGCCACTGGGGAGAAGGCAGGAGATTAGAAGGGATGCTCCCTCCTTAAGGAACATTGACTCCCAGAAGTGGCACTTTCACTTCTGTCATAGCCCCTTGTCCAGAACTTGGTGACATGGTCACACCTAGCTGCAGGGAGGCTGGGAAGTATAGTCTTTACACCAGGGGGCATGTGCCAACACTTGGGATTTCTAGTGGAAGAAGGGGAGAAGAGGTATTGGGACATGATACGCATTTTGAAGCAGAGCATTCGACCACACAGTAAGCTGACAGGAAACATTGGTGTTTCAGAGGACAGCAGCATCAGGAGGAAGCGGGGCTGCAACAGGCCCCTCGACCTCACGCCTGGTGTGGACACTGGGCCTGTGTGCTCCAGGGAGTCACAGAGAGTCCTAGGCTCCCAGGTGGAAAGGCCCTCGACCACCACTTGTCCCGGCCCCAACAGCGCCGGAGGAGCGCTCCTGCCTTGTGCCTGCCCCTCTTCTGTGCCCACGGGCAGTCCGTAACCTCCCGGGGCCGTTTTCGTTTCTTCGACTTAGACGGTCCTTCTTTAGCTTGAAGTTAAACCTGCTTGCAATTTCTACTCTGTAATAATTAAACGCAGCAACTCCAACTCAGGCGGGGTGGGGGGGACGCAGGGACCACTGAGGCGGATTCTCTGATGTGTGCAGAGTTGGCTGCAGCACGAGGGCACGGAGCGAGACCACGGGTCAGCAGGGCAGGAGACAGTCTAAGGGACTGGGGCTTTATCCCCAGGGCCACTGGTTTCCAAACACCTTTAGCAATAAAGTCCTGTCCCTAGCCTGGAGTAAACCCGAGAGAGCCCAGCATGGCGGCTCTATTGGGAAGAGAGGTGGACGGGCAGGCGGGGTGCCCCCGCTTGGCTTCCCAGGCCCGGACATTGCTGTAGGCAGTGGGGACCCTCCAACCCCTCCTGAAATGACACTGCCCTGTCCTGCCAGGCTCAATAGCTCTCGGTGATAAAAAGACCCAGGGAGTGCGACACCTCCAGTACTGCTGCTGAGAGCAGGGTCCCCTGGCATCCCGGAGTGGAGGCTGCGTCTGGGCCAGGGGCAGGGCAGGCCATATTCCCCAAGGCCTGGCCACCCCTCCCAGGGTCAGGCGGCCGGCCTGCAGTGGCCAGCTTTTTCCATACTTACCCCTGAGAGTTCCTTCAAACAATTGAGAGGAAATACTCTCAACCCCAGCTGTCCAGGATACACGTGTCTGAAGGCTTTTTCCAGGGAGGGAGCCGCTGCCCTGGGGTGCTGCTCGCAGGAAGGAAGCCCAACCTACACGATCAGGAAGCAATAATGCGGCATCACTGATTTCATGACCGCTTCGTTCTCCAGGCTGTGAAAGGCGCTGCACGCGTCCTTCCTCAAACCACGGGCTTGCAGCAGGTCCCCAGGGCTGCCACCCGCTCCACCAGCCAATAAGATCGGAAAGGGCTCTGTGCGCTGGGCCGCGGTGCTGGCTTCCCTGGAACGCACACACAGCCTTGCCCGCGCCCCAGCTTTGGGGGTTCAGGCTCCCACTCGCCCAGGGATCCTCTCTTCTGACCTGATTTGTAAGGCAAGCCTCAACCAGCCACGTGTGATCTTTCCTCCCACTACCCCTGAGGGCCCCGGGAAAGATCACAAACCACCACCGGGGTCTGCAGTGCATCACTGTCGAGGCCCCTGGGCCCAGGATGGGAGAGCGAGATGAGCAATTACCTCCCTTGGGGCCCCCAGGCCCCACTTTTCCAAACCGAGAGGCTCTGCTTAGGGTTCCCAGCTGTGTTGGCAGACACACAGACGACAGAGCACCACAACCTGAGTGGCTTCAACAACAATTTATCATCTCACGGTTCTGGAGGCCAGAAGTCCAAGGTCAAGTCCAAGGTCAGCAGGGTTGGTTCCTCTGAGGCTGAGAGGGAGAATCTGTGCCAGGCCTCTCTCCTGGCTTCTGGTAGTGTGCTGGCTATGTTTGGTGGTCCTTAGCTTGCAGATGCATGGCCAGGATCTCTCCCTTATCTTCACATGATGTTCCCCTTGTGTACATCTGTGTCTGAATTTCCCCTCTTTATAAAGGACACAGTCATATTAGATTAGGGCCACCCTAATGACCTCATTTTAACTTGCTCATCTGAATGACCCTATTTCCAAATAAGGTCACTCTCGTAGGTACTGGGGGTTAGGACTTCAACACGCGGATTTTGGGGGACACAATTCAACCCATAACAGCAGATTAACTACAGAACCCCCAGTCACATGTGAATTTCAGTGTGTTCCCTGCAGGAGCTGGGACATACTTACACTAAAAAATTGTTATCTGAAATTCAGATTTAACTAGGCATCTTGTCCTTTTTCTTTTACTGGCAACCCTGCTTTAAGCAAACCCTACCTATGAAAACTCAGCTCTCAACAGAAAAGCGGGATGACTCTTTGCTTTATGAAAAGGTCAATCATAGGATGCCTTTAAATAGCAAATTCCTCTGGCGGCATGAAGGCAGTCAGAGTAAGGACTGACATCCGCACAGACGAAGGCGGAAAACCTGTGTCTGTTCCACATCTAGCACTGGGAGGGGGCCAGTCGGTTTGGGAAGAGCAGATGCTGGAGCCCTTCTGGATTTGCACTCCTGGATGTGAGTGCGTCAGGGATGAGCCAGGTGGGTGAGCGGGAGACCTGCCTCCGAGCCCCGGTCCCAGGACCATCCCAGGCCATCATCTACCCTCTGAGCCTCAGTTTCATCATCTGCAGCTCAGGTCTCTTGCCTCCCCGTCCTCACGGCCCTGTGGCAGCTCCCTGCTCCCCGCGCACAGTCCCCATGCATGGCACAGGGGCCACAGCTTCAGTCCTGAGCTGTAGACCCCGGGACGTCTGATGTTCTCCAGTTAGAGGAAGAACAAACCTGCCAAACTCTGTGGCAAGGTGAGGGAGAGACTGAAGGGACACAGAGAGGCAAGTAAGTGAGGGAGGGATGTTCAGGGCAGGGGCAGGTGCTGAAGGAGTCCACAAGTCCAGCCGGGTCTGGGTCCCTTCGGGGCAGTGAACACCTCCTTCCCTAAGGTGGGAGGCAGAGACCCTGAGCCCATGGGATGTAGGGCCTGCGGGCCGGAGGCTCCCTTCGGCAGGAGGCCGTTGGGCTGCACTGCCAGGCCACCTGGGGCTCCCCACACCCAGCTGCTCACAGTGGCGAAGACACAGCCGGGCCGAGGCTGCTGGTGTTCCGAGCTTTCTCTCTAGAGAACCGGTCTGAGGGAAGGTGGAGCACAGCCCTAACGGACTTTATTCAGTATTCTTGAAACCCAGACCTTCCACCGTGGGGAACAACCCACCAGGGATAATGGCAGGAAGGTTATTCAAAGACATAGTATCAGGCGCGGTCAGAACTGCCCCAAAGTTCTTTATGCTGAACAGCTCAGCTCCACCCCAGCTGAGGTGGTATCAAATCACGGCGTCGACCTAAGGGGCGTTCTGCAGTGTGACTCACCAGCCACGAGACAAGGGGCACTTAGCAGAACCAAGCAGAAGCTCTGGGAGAACAGGGTCCTGGCACCGACGCCTAGTGGCTCAGGCCCGTTCAGCTAACACAGCAGGGCTGAGCAGAGGGATGGAGCTGGCATCGCTCCTGGCACCACAGAGGCCCCATCGTAACCTGGAGCTGTGCGAAGCACCACATTCCAGTCCAGGAGCTGCGCCACCATGTTTGGCTTGCATCTTCCCTCTGATGTGCCGCTCACTACCCCCTGCTTCTCAGCTCCTGTGGAGTCTAAGGTGTTCAGTCCTGGGAAAGCTCAAATCCAAGCAGTGACAAGCAAGGCCTGAATCCTTGGAGCCTGACTGTGCGTGGCAAACACCCATTAGATGAGGAATTTGGATGTTTGCACAATTTGAGGAATCTGACGAATAAACTGGGTATGACTCAGATGGGTAAGTCTACCATCTCCTTCAAATGCATCACACCTTGTGTAATAATACTGGCGTGGGTTTTGTTCTCCTTTTTCATAACTATTATTTAATATCCACACTCATGGCTTCCCTGAATGATGAAACCATCCACAGAGATCCATCAAGCATTGCAGACAAAATTCCTGCCCCTAAAGGTGATGGGAACTGATGGGCACTGATGGGCACAAGGAGGCACAGGAGGTGCGGGAAGGGGCTCGCCAGGCGGGCAGGAGGCAACTTGGGCGTGCAGGAGGCAACTTGGGCGTGCAGGCTGGGCCCTGGGGGTGTTTATGACTGGGGAGCCTGATGCACGAGTGTGATGGGCATAGGAGGGCAAAAACAGACCATCCTCAGGTCGGTGGGGCCGTGGCAGCCCTCTCAGCTCGCCCTGCAATCACTGAACAGACCGTGGACTTGGGGCTCACGTGCCTCAGTCGAGCCACGGAGAAAACACCGAGAAGCCCAGCTCCCAAATGGGGCACCAAGCAGTGGCGTGCCGCCGTAACAAACACCTAGAACCGTGCAAGCATCTTTGGAAGTGGGTAGTGGGTAGAAGCTGCAAGAGTTTTGAGGTGCACGCTGGAAATAGGGAAGTTAGGGGTGATTCTGGTGAGGACCAAGGAAGAAAGGAGGAGAGCTGGGGAAGCGTCAATCTTCTTAGAGAAGGCCTACGCCATTGTAAACCAAATGTGAGTAGCAATATGAATGGTAAACGCCTTTCTGACGAGGTCTCAGGTGGAAATGAGGAACTTGTTAATGGAAATTGGAGAAAAGGAGATCTCTGTTATAAAGTGGCAAAGAATTTGGCTGAATTGTGTTCATGTTCTAGTGTTTTGTGGAAGACAGAACTTGTGAGTGAGGAAATCGGATTTTTAGCTCACGAGATCTCTAAGCAAAGAGTTGAAGGAGTTGCCTGGTTCCTCCTGATTGCTTATAGTAGAAAGCAGGAAGACAGAAATGATTTGAACATGGAATTGTTAAGCAAAAAGGAACCAGAACTTAAAGATTTGGAAAATTCTCAGCCTATTCATATTGTGAAAAAGGAAAAGGTGTGGTTGGAAGAGAACACGTAGGGTGTGAACAAGTGACCATTTGATAAGGAGTGGACTAAGAAATTAAGACAGACTAGGGTCTTCTGGAATGTTCCCTTGGGAATGGAAAGAAGAGAGACTTCTTCACAGTCTGGTTTTGGTTATGTTTTTGTTTTCAAGCTTTTTATGTGGTGCTACAAAGAAGGACTTGTGTTATTCAAACACATGAAGATCAACTTCAAGTAAGCATTACTGACCTGGGCCACAAGTAACCAGAACTTCCAAATGATAGGAATTTGGCTTCTGCACTCTGTTCTTAGGAGAAAATGGCCTAGGACAACTGGGAAAGCTCATGTTCAAAAGGGCAACCTCCTGTAGTCAAGGCAGCATCTTTGCAGCACACGGCCCAGCTGTCTAATTGCTCAGGGATCTCCTATGCTGCCCTCAAGTCAAGGAAGCGCCTCCTGCTGCCAGGCCCTGGCCAGGGGCCACCGGGGATAGACGACTGAATAAGACCAGGTCTGGGTCTTGAGGACTTAGTTTGCTCCCCTGTGGGGAGACAGAGGAGCACATAACCCCCAGCATGGTCCTCGGCGAACACGGGAGGGCAGCTCCAGGCACTGAGGCGGCCACTGTCCTCACCACCCCCCGGAAGTCCCGTCCAGTGACACCTGAGGTTCAGAACGAGAACCCAGGGACAAGTCACACCCAGTCCATTTCTATTCCAAGACAGGACTTGCCATGGCAAGCAAATGAACTCTCTACTTTTCAGAAGGCCTTGCTAGAAGGGGTAACTTTCCCTAGCTGGCTAGAGAACGGCTTTAAGTGCACGGCCTGAGATTCTGCTGCAGTAAGGATGCCCTGCCCCCAGCTCTTATAATAACACAGCTAGATGGAACATGGAGCTCGCATGACATGGCACGGCAAGGTCCTTACTGGCAATGCTACAAGGATGCCAGCTTAGCGTTTACACTCGCTAGTGAGGCCATGGGCAAAGCTGCAGGAGCAAGAAGACTGGAAATGACAGTGGCCTAAAGAAAGAGCCTTTCATTTCTCTCATGTGACCGTCTATAAGGAAGGAGCCTGAGCTGGTGGAGTGGCCCAGCTGCAAGACGTCATTTAGGGGCCCAGATTCCCTCCATCCTGCGGCTCTGCCATCTCCCGTGTGCATGGTCAGAGTTGGGTCCCCACTACATGTGTGCTCCAGATCTCAGGACAGAAAGAAGATTTGCAGGGGAAGCAATTTCCCTTCAAGCCAGGTACATAGAAGAAGCATGCGTGACTTCTGCTCATGTCCGCTCTCGGGGGCTCCAGGATGCGGCCTTGGGCTAGGTTGTGTGCCCAGCTAAAACCAGTGTCCTGTTACTAAAGGGGTAGGGGGACAGTTAGCAGTCACCACCACAGTGAGGGGTGGAGCGGAACCTGCTGCAGCCTGGGTCACCGCCCCAGCTCTGGCCCTAACTCTGACAACCCAGACAAGCAGCCTCTGAGCTTCCACTTCTGCGAGAGGGGGGTAATGCCGTCTGCCTCAGGGGAGTTCACATATGGAACTACACCGGCACAGTGTCTGGAATATTCTGGGTGCTCCACCAGTGATAGGCTTTGTCATCGAGCCTATTATTTATCCTCACAACCTCCCAAATGGTCTGGTCAGTTACACTGAACTAAGATTTATTAAGTGCACATGACTGCATGAAAACATGGGTGCTCAGAACCTGAGGGTCATTTGTAAGCCTGAAGCAGGGCTGGAAAGACAACCTCCCAGCAGCAACCAGGTGGCTCTGTGCTCAAGTGATTTGCAAGTACATCATCATACGCATCAAGGTCATACACATCATCCTTCACTGTATGTTCGCCTCTTTTTGGAGGTGAGGAAACAGGTTCCCGAGGTTCTGTGACCTGCCCCAAGTCACAGAACTGACATCTGACTCCAAACCCGGGGCCCCTTCTCCACCATGGCTGCCTTCCCCACCCAAACCCAGATCCAGCCAATGCTTCCCACCCGAGGGGACCCTCTCCACAATGGCAAGAATCACGGATGCCGTTGACTTAGTAGCTTCGGTCCTAAGGTATGAAAAGCTGTGGTAGCCTCAGCCGGTGCTCGTGGGCATGGGGTTGGGGGCAGCCGATCTGCCTGGAGCCAGCCAGAGGCCACCCTAGGAGAGGTGGGCTTCATACTTACTGGGGAGCCTCTCCTTGCAATCAAGTCTTCTGAAATAACTGGGGTAACGGGAAAAACCCTGTGCGCAGTTTCCTTGGCCGTGAAGGGTGTGCTGGCTTTTCTGGACGTGCAGTTACCTTCAGCAGCACTGGGGGCCGGTGCCCGTGCTGAGCGGGGTGCATTCCAGGTGAGGCCCTGCAGACTCACCTGTGCTGCAGAACCCTCCAGACACTGCTTTGTAGAGATGGGCTGTTGGAGGCCAGAGCTGTAAGAGATCCTGGATGGAGGTCTCCCCACCTTTTGTCTCTGATTTCCTCCCCCTCCAGTCCATTCCCAGTCTGGCCCGAGACATCTGGTTAACTCAGATGCCCTTTGCTGGAGCATGGAATGCCTAAGAACAGTCCTTCCTAGCCCACCCAGGTATGTGTGCACCTTGAATTTCTGCTACCAGGTGTGTGAACAGACAGACACAAATCAAAGAGAATAAGGGGTTAATATCCAGAATATATAAAGAACTCCCACAACTCAACAACAACAAAACAAACAACCTAATTAAAAAATGGGCAAAGGATATTTCTTCAAAGATAAGCAACTGGTCAATAAGCACATGAAAAGATGCTCAAGAGCAAAGTTCACGGACATGCAAGTCAAAAGCACAATGCAATACCACTTCACAGCCATGGGGATGTCTAGGATAAAAAATAATAATAACAAATAAAACAGAAAATAACAAGTATTTGCAAGGCTATGGAGAAACTGGAACCTTTGTGCATTGCTGGTAAGAAGGTAAAATGGTGCAGCCACTGTGGAAAATAGTTTGGCAGTTCCTCAAAAAGTTAAACATAGAATTACCATATGACTCAGCAATTTCACTCCAAGGTATATACCCAAAGGAACTGAAAGCAGGGACTCTAACAAATACTTGTACACTGATGTTGACAGCAGCATGATTCACAATCGCCAACGGGTGAAAGCAACCCAAATGTCCATCCATGGACGAATGGATAAGCAAAATGTGGTATACACATACAATGGAGTATTACTCAGCTATAGAAAGGAATGAAACTTGGATACATACTACCACCACATAGACAAAGCTTGAAAACGTTATGGTAAATGAAATAAGCCAGACACAAAAGGACAAATACCGCATGATTCCACTTCTATGAGGTATCCAGATTCATGAAATTCACAGACGGAAAGTAGAAGAGAGGTGACCAGGGCTGCGAGGAGGGAGGAGCCTGGAGTTAGCACTTCATGGGGACAGAGTTTCTGTTTGGGGAGATGAAAGACCTCTGGAGGCGGATGGAGGTGATGTCTGTACAACAATATGAATGTACTTAATGCCACTGACTGTGCACTTGAAAAGGGCTAAGAGAGCAGAGTCACTCTGTCCAGGAAAGGGACAGGCCATTTTTACTTGTATTAAGAACGGCGTTTTCAGGTCAGTGTGTGCCCCAGTTGGCAGGGTGAAGCTGGCTCAGCCTTGGGGCCAGAGCCTGGCCGGGGAAGGGCTGGTGCTACGACTGAGCACTAGGCTGGCCCAGGGCCCCACTGTGCCGCTCGCTCCTGCAGGCGCTGGCTCCAAGTGTGCAGGCCACGCAAGAGTGGAGGACAGGGAGGGAGGTTCGAGTTGAGTCATCGGCAGGATGCGCAAATCCGGGCAGGACCTCCAAACACTTGGCAACTGCGGAGGAAATGACTTACATTTTTTTCAGACTCTCCTGTAAGCTAGACACTCAGCTGGGACTCTGTTTCCTATTTCAAGGCTTTTCCAAACAGTTGTGTTTGCAGAGACCTTCATAAACACACGTCCAGGGGAAGGAACCAGAAGGAACAGCGCTTCTCCGGGCCTGCTAGTCAATTTCCTCGGCTCCCAATGATCCTCAAGTGTTTTAACAGGAAAACAGCAGCGGAGGACAACCGCCAGACAGGAAGCAGTGGGACCCTCTGAGCTGTTTTCCGAATGTGACCTCGGGCAATTAAAAAGTAGTAAAATGGACTGCAAATCACGAAGGCGTACTGAGCACCCTGGCCCGCACCAGGACTCGGCTTGCCCGAGTGAGACAGGTGGGCTCCCACTCGCACCCTCTTTGGCTTTAGGCCTCAATGCAGCTCTTCTGTTCAGACCTAGAAACAAACAGGTTGGTGCATTCACCCACCCATGTGTCCACTTGGCACCTACAGAGCCTTCCTGTGTGGCCGGCAGGAGGCCTGGAACCGGCCTCTGCCCTCCGAATCTCTGTTATTCGTCCCCTTTGTCTTGCAGCATCTCCAGGGCTAAAGATGCTGCGTACCTGACCAGAGCTCAGACAGCGCAGGATGAGGACGGTGTCCAGGTGGGGCCTCTGACGGCTGTCTCCTGAAATACCCGACTTGTTTCCTTCGCCCTTGTGTGGCTGGGAGGGCCAGCTGCCCGGGAGGCCACCCCAAAGGGTCCAGAGTAAGAGCCTGTGGTGCTTCCAGCCTGAGGAGCCGACAAGGACCTGCAGATGAAGCCTGGGGCTGCCTCCACCTTAACACACCACCCACCATCTCACCCTGTCTTGTGTTTTGCAGTGTTTTCATAGACTCAATTTCAAACAGTTTTAGATTTACAGAAAAATTGAGAGTTCCCATACACCCCGCTCCCAGTTTCCATTATTATTAACATCTTACATTAGTGTGGTAGATTTGTTACAATTAATGAGCCAATGTTGATACATTGTTAGTAAGTCCATAGTTTACTCAGATTTCCTCGAGTTTTACTTAATGTCCCCTTCCTGGTCCAGGATCCCATCTAGGATAGCCCATCACCTTCAGACATCACATTGCTTTAGGCTCCTGGCCATGACAGCCGCTTGTGGAATTCTGTCTCCCCTGTTAGACTGGGAGCTCCTTAAGGGCAAAAAGGCCAGCCCCCTTGCCCCCTCGTCGGACCTGGAACACTGCTTTGCCCTCAGAGCGCTCAATACACGATACAGGGATGGAGCTGAAGCATCAGCTAATACGCTCCTTTCTCCCAGCAAATGTCAAAACACCAATCAACTCTAAGAGCAAGCAATTAAACAGTCTCTGGAGAGATGACGGGGTTCTGGGGGAATTTCATTTTCTTTGTTATATTTCTGTAATGTTTAAGTCTTTTTATATAATCAATATGTATTTCTCTTCTAATTAGAAAAAATAAAATTATGCTGTGAGTTGGGGCCTGACAGTTGAAGAACACCGCCCTGCTGGATTCTCTCAGCACTGGAGGTAGACGTACCCCCTTGACACATGAAGAGCCTGGCGCCCAGAGCTATGGCCTGGCCCACCGAAGATGAGCAGCGGCCACAAGATGGCCCAGAGCACGGTTTAACGGCTCCTTCCTCCTCACTCACCCAAGGTATCAGAAGGGACAATGGCTTCAAAGCCATTTGGTATAAATGTAATCCAACATACGTGCCAACCACCCCCACTTTCCTCCTAAGGTATTTTGGGCACCCAGGCCCTGCCTCTGAAAAGAACTGTTGTTGGAATTAGCAACTCTCCAGAGAAAGGCAAGACAATGTGGTGACAGGGGAAGGAGGAAGCTTAAGTTAGCCAGGTCACACTGGGGCACAAGAAGCTGCCTTTGCTCCAGGCTTCAGGCCCAGCCCCTCCCAGCACCCAGTGCTCCCAACAAGCCCTTTGCCACCTTCTGGCAGTCACTCATGGCCTGGGCTGGCTCCCGTGCCTGGAGTTTTAGGACCACCCCACCCAGGCTTTGCCAGGCCATGCTTTACGTGGCTGAACTGTGTCCCCATGGAGGGAGGGGCCTCGTCTTCTCTCTCATCCATCCCCGGGTCCGCCTCCACTGTCTAGGACAGTGCTGGGCATAGACTGGGGCTCAGAAAACATCCTGTTCATAGAATTTGAGGAGCAAACTGATTGGATAAGGGTTTTCAAGTATAACCGATGTAAACTCTGATGCCTCAAGTCCTGGTTAGCAGTCATGTCCTAAAAAAGGAAGCTGGGAACACAGTTGGGTGAACGAAGTCGGGGTCTCCAGGCCCGACTGCCCCCAGCTTTGGGAGCGTCTCCCTCCAGCGCCACTCACTCCCCACCACCTGGCTGTCTCCCGCCTTTGGCTCTCACCCTGGGGACCGTCTCCCCAGCATCAGCACACCCCTCTCAGAGCCACATGACATGCTGCTCTTTCAGAAATACACACCAACAGACCAACTTGCAAAGGTTCTGGGGAGAAAGGGACACACGAGATTTTGCAACTGGACATTCTGCAGCCTAGAAATGTTGGAAATATTTTATAAAAACTACTGAGTTGTAAATCAGATTCATGTATTGTGTGTTGTTATTTAAACTGCAGATCTGCTTTTAGGAAAAGTTAAATATTTAAAACTCAAGAGATTAGAATTCTGAAATCAAAGGGAGAAAGGGTAGGGGTGAATGGAGGCAGTGAAATGCTCAACATTCATTCAAAGCTGGGGTTTATTCTCATCCAGAAAGCTGTAGGGAAATGAATAGAAGGGGATTTTCCCACTAGGGGTCTTGGTAATATCCCGAGCAAAGGGAAGGAAGGTCATGGCCGACCACCAGGCAGCGTGAGTGAGGAAGGAGAGGCACATCCAGAAAGCGAGTCTCCTCTGTTCTTCATCCACAGAAGCTTCTGAGATGACTCTTCAAAGATGGAATGTACCTGGCAAGTTGTACCAGGAAGAGGGAGTGACAATCTATTGGAGATTTTGACTCCAAATGATGAAACAGTGGTGGTGCAGATCGGGTCAGGCCGCGGAGAGGGGGACCCCAGGGTTCCAAGAACTCTGTTTCCAGGGTCACGGAGCCTGTGACCCAAGTGTGGAGCCCACTTCACTGACATAGGGCCTGGGACCTCATCTGGAGCAGAATTTCCACAGTGCTGCCACCTTGCCACAGTCAGATGCCTGTTCTGTGGGCAGACCCCACCAGAACGATGCTCCCGCAGTGCCGCACCTATGGCAGAGCCGGTCCACGCTGGTGAGACCGGGTGGGGGGGTGATGCTGAACATCCTCCAGGAACCCACCATCTTCTAGGTGCTGCTGGGTTCTTTACATACTTCATCTCATTAAATGCCCCCACAGCCTTGTGAGGTAGAAATAATTATGCTCCTTTTACAGACAAAGAAGTCCAGGAAGTTTTAGTAACGTTTCCAAGTTTTCAGATATGGTAAACGGCAAACCCAGCTGCTCCCCCTGAGCTGTGGGTACCTGGAGCGCCGCAGGTAGGAGGCCCCAAGTCGGGGTGGCTCCTGTCCACCAGAGTCCTATGGTTACCAGTAAGCTGGATGGAACTCTCAATCCACACAGTTGATAAAATTCATGTAGGTGCAGGCCAGACTGGTAGCCTTTTATTTTTCTTCACCGCCAAGTCTAATTTGGTGGCTGTTTTTTTTTAAGGACACTCAGCCCCACAGGACCCGTCCCTAGCCTTGCCCGATGTCACCTCTGTCACCAGAGGGTGTGGTCAGGAGCCAGAAGAGGGCAGAGGTGCAGAGTATTCTGGCTTACCTTCTTCACCCTGCATCTGTACCGAGTGAGATAGGACTTGCACTGGCCAACACAGCCGATCTCCTGGGACCTGCCAGGGCTGGAAGTAGTTAAACTGAGGATTAAGGGTAAAGACGGTGGCCTGGTAAGCCAAATGGCTGAGATTTAGAAAGTAGTAATAAAAGGTGAAGAGGAGCAGACAGTGGAGGCGTGGATGGAACCCCTGGAAGGTGTGGCCCCTGAAGATTCCCCAAGGCTATAAAGGCGAGACGGTGTTTTAGTGCCCAAGTCTGAGTTTTTTCATGTAATTGCCTGTGGTGCCTGCCACTCCACCCTAAGAAAAAAGAACATGCTGGTTTTTCTTCACATGGTGCTCTACAAGAAAGGCAACGACCCTCCTCACTAGGCCAAACCCTGAGGGAAAATCATTATTTTCCAGCAGACATTTCTTAAATGACTCTTCAAAGATCCACCCCTTCTCCCCAGGAAGAATGCCTCCTACTGGGTGAAGAGAAGCCCACAGGTTTAGAACAATCTACGGTTAATGAGAGATGCCATGTTGGCCTGACACTGCTACCAGGAGCCCTAACTGAGGAGATGGCTTCTTCCTCTTGCCCGCCTCCACTTCACTCTCTCCTCCACTGGCCCCCGCCCCGCCCCCAACCTCATGTCTTCTTGCCTCCTGCTGCTGCCTCAGCTGCTGCTCGTCTGCAAGAAGCCTCTGCTGGGAAACCTCCTGGATGACCACAGGCCTCAGGCACTTCTCTCCCCTTTGTCTCTCCAGTTCAGCCCAGCCCATTCATCCCAGTCCTGAGGGCTTGATCCCAGTGCAGCCTTGGCAAGGGCTGGCCCCCTAGGCTCACCGCCTTGGAGCCCTGGCCCTGCCACTTCCCAGCCAGTTCTCTGTGCCACTGGAACCTGTTCTCTTACCACAGGCGCTTTCACGTGCTGGTGTCAGGGCTCCACAAAGGCACGTCCCAGCACAGCCGCATTCACGCTTGGCACCCAGCCCACACGGGTCCCCAGCTGTCTTATCCCCTCCTGTCTTTCCTCCTTCTTCCCTCAGTGATCTCTACCATTCAAAGCCTGATTGTCCCGAAGCCATTCCTTTCTGCCAATTCACAGTGTGGCCCAAGAGCTCCCACTTTTCCAGTCAGTCTATTTGAAGTGTGGGTGTAAGGCCTTCGCCCTCTTTACGGATCCACAGTTCCAAGTTCTGCCCCGTGCAGAGCAGCCTGCTGGGGATTCTGGAGTCCCTCTTCCGGTGAGCATGGAGGAGGAGGCTGAGTGGCTGCGTACACTGAGCTCCGAGTCCCCGTGCCCCTGTCATTTATGGAGGGCGGCTGGAGGAGAGCGAACGTGGCTTGTGCCGGGCACTCTGGATGGAACAGTCCTCTGTCCCAGAGCATGGAGACTAGACTCCCAGGGAGGCCTTCAGGCCTTTGAGGGGCTTTGCTTTCCCACCTGAAGTTTATGGACACACAGCACCTTTCCTGTTCAAGGAGGGAAGAAGGCAGCCAGCACTGAATCCGAGTCTTAGAGCTGGAAGGCACCCTTGAAATCTGCTTACCTCCAACCCAAACCTCATCATTCTCCTCCTTGTTAATCAACGAAGAGGTGTGTTCTCTGCCATCTCAGTCTTTTCAGCTTCATCCTCCAATCTGAAATGTTAGTATTTTATTAACCTCTGCTCCCAAGTCTCACAGCTGGCCCCTAACCTTTGCTGAGGCCCTGCAGTAACACCTAGTGCCTGGGGAGCATTGGGCTGCCCACTTGTTCACTGATCCACTGATTCATTCATCAAGGCTGGACCAGGAACTCACTGCGTGTGCTGAGTTCCAAGCCTGACGCATAGTGAGGACATGGCAAATGTCAGTGTGACGGTTAATTTAATGTGTCAACTTGACTGGGCCTCAGGCTGCCCAGACATTTGGTCAAACATTATCCTGGGTGTGTCGTTGAGGGTGTCTCTGGGTGAGATGAACATTTTAGTTGGTAGACTGAGTAAGGCAGATGGCCTTCCTCAACATGGGTGGGCCTCATCCAATCAGTTGAAGGCTTGAATAGAACAAAGCGGCAGAGCAAGGGGGAACTCCTACTGCATGATGCTCAGCTGGGACATGTGGTCTTTTCTGGTCCTCAGATAGAGACTGAGAAATTGGCTCATGGTGAGTCTTGAGCCTGCTGGCTTTCTGACCAGAACACCACCATCACCTCTGCTGGTTCCCAGTCCTTGGACCTGGAGGAACCGCAGCGCAGCCCTCCTGGGTCCTCAGCTTGCTGACTGCAGATCTGGGCACTGGTCAGCCTCCAAAATCACGTGAGCCACTCCTTACAGTAAACCTCTTCATATATATCCTCTCCTCTCGGTTCTGGTCTCTGGAGAACCCTGACTAACACAATCAGCGTTATCAGGACTATGACCATCTCCATCCTACGCAGCCAACAACCACGTGGAGCTTAGAGTGTCAGGCACTGTGAGTTCATTAATTCACAGTCACTCACTAAATGCCCACTACGTGCTCAAGAGAAACAATGCAGGCCCTGCCACAGAGGAGTACAAGACGCAGGCGTCCGCTGTGGCAGTGATGGCTGGCCGTCAACGTGAGGTTATCAACAGACTATACAGTTCTCCATTACAATAGAAATCAGCAAAATAAAACTCACTTATTATTCATTTATTATGTCCATGCCTTTTTTACATGTGTTTTTCAAACAAACCTGTCGCCATGGTAACCCTCTTAAGACAAGATCCGACCTGGTTTAAAGAACCTGAGAGCTAATTACAATAGTGCTTTATATTTAGTTACGCCTTTCTTCTGAGGAGTTTAATGGGCCTGGCTCATTAAGCTTCACAAACACCCTCTGAAGTCTTTAGGGGACAGATACTATTAAACCCATTTTACAGACATAGACACCAAGGCACTGATGGGTTAAGTGACGTGGCCACTGACTGGCAGCTTAACCACAAGCAAGTCTGGGCCAGACCCAGGTCTCCGCTTGTTTCCTTCTGTTGTCCCTACTCATCAGACTCCATCCTGGGTTTTGAAAGCCTGGCATCATTAAAGGTTCAGAGTTTCCCACAATGTGGTCTGGGGATCCCAGGTTCTGCTGCTGCCCATGTGCAGAAAGGGCTGCTGGGCCAGGAGGCTGCAGGGGCAAGGGTGGGAAGAGATGAGGTGGGTCCGAGGAGGTCCGGAGGATGGGAGAGCGTATTCTGCTGGCTTCTCTCGGCACAGACTCTCAGCCTGCAGAGCCAACATCGACAGGCCCTGGCAGTCCACACACTTGGCCTGACGTTCTCAGGGGCTGTGTAGCCAGATGGGCACACAGCTGACACCAAGTGGCTCCTGCTTCTATCATAAGAGAGTCTGATACACGCTGGCCACAGTAGCCAACAGGCTCTTCCTTGAACATCCAGGCAAAACCCTGCCCGAGGGCCTCCACTCTAGCTCAGTGGTTCCTAAAGCGGGTCCCAGATCAGCAGCAGCAGCTGTGATGTTAGACACACAAAGTTTCTGGTCCCACCTCAGACCCACTGAATCAGAAACTCTGTTTTACAAGTCTTCTGGGGGCTTCTCCACTATCTCTGCCTAGGCTGTTCCTCCCCTAGATATCTTGGCCAACTTCCTTTCCCTCCTTTGAGCCTTTTCTCAGACCTCACCTTCTCTACAAGGCCCATCCTGACACAGCCTAGTGAATTCAGTAACGGGGCCAACGGGCCCTCCCGGCCCTCCTGGCTCCCGCCCGCCCATCCCTCACAGATTCATCGCCTTCCTGACGCTTGTTGGAGATTGTCTGCCTCCCCGCATGAAAACGTAAGCTCCAGGGAGCAGGCCCTTTGCTTAGTCACCTGCACAGAGTGAGCCATAAATACTGATATGGACCATGATGTCTGACTCAGGTTACTGGATGAACAACAGGGGGAAGGAACGAGCATTGGAGGGCAGGGGACAGGGTCGATGAGCTCTGTTTGAAGCATGGTGAACTGGAGGTGCCAGCGGGCCTCACAGATGCAAGGCGCAGAGGCTGTTTGGTGGGTGGCTCCGGAATACCAAGGGGAGGTGATCCTGTGCGAGGAGGAGGAAGGAAAGGTTTAAAGAAGGAATCCCGGAGCACGTCAATACCTGTGGGGGTGGGTGAGGATAAGGAGCCGGCAGTGAGACAAGGAGGCCAAGGGCTAGACAGTGTCAAACGTTACAAAGGTGGAGAGGAGCCTGGTCTTAGATCTGGCAAAACTGGGAGATGAGCTTCTTTCCTGAGTGCTACAGTATCGGAGTGGACGGCGGGAAGGTGGGCTCCAGCAGGGAAGGAGGGACTGGGCGGTGTGGGGGAGAGATGGAGATAGGGTGCGGGGCCACAAGGAGGAGCCAATCAACTTGCTCTCGAGAAACCTGGGAGGCAGAACTAGCAGGGGTCGTGGGAGGAGTGGCGAGGGGGGAATGGAGGTTTCAACTCCCCAAATTTTAACTCACCATTGAGCATCTAAAACGGGAGAGAAGGCCTCCTACGAACTGGGAGTGTGAGCAGAAACTGGACTCTAAGTTCAAAGGGATATGACAGGGGATGTCCAATCAGCCAGGTGTTTGGGCCAGCTGGACTTGAGATCCCTTTAAGTCCCGAGAGCCTAGGACTCATGACTCTATCTTGAACCTGAAAGAAACCAAGGCTACTAGAAAAACACAGTTGGCCTCCCTCCCACCAACAGGAAAGCGTGTGGCCCTACAACTTTGAAGTTCCATCTGGGCTGACAAAACAGTCACAGAGTCTGGAACTCACCATCGTCAGAGAATAACAATTTCCTCCTCAATTAAACCTTGTGTATGGGACTCTCACTGAACAGGAAGACCCGGAAGCCAACGAGTGGTTCCCACCCGCTACAGTACTGCCGGGCAGCGGGACGCCACACAAACACCCGCGAGTGTGTCCCTCCCAAAACTGGGCCCTAGCCCGTCATAGCTTTAAGGGCAAGGATGGAACATTTTCTAACAAATTCCATTTACCCAGATGTGCTCATGATGAGGTTACATATTTTGAGTAGGGGCAGCACCCTAATTCCCAAAATAACTTGTTCAAATATAACTCAGACTGTTTTATTACACTAATTAATTTTGGAAAATTCACGTGTGGATAAAAAATGAATCTCAAGAATAAAAATTATTAGGACTGGAATTCTCCCTACATATTCAAAAAGATGTGTAGCATCCTAAATGAAGCTACTATATATGCCTAAACAGAAGGAAACTCCAAATATTAGGCAATTCCGTATTTTCCCAAGGAGGAGAAAAACAATTTATGCCAATTTGGATATATAAACTTTTTAGGGGTGTTGAAAGAATCAAGAATCCACTTATAGTACTTATTTTTATATATGCTTTAAAAATCTCTATTCTAATGCATTGCTGTTCACTTTCCAAGTTTGAGTTACTCCATTCAGTTACTCCAGGATACAATGTATTCATTTAATTTGGATTTTTTTTGAACTAAAATACATTACTTTTAGTATTCTCAGATGCAAAAGAGAGATGAATCTTCTGCTGGATTTGAAACACGGAGACTGATTTTTTACAAAAAGTAAAATGAAGTTCTGTTAAGTGCCATCATCTATATTTGCTTAAAAATAACGACAGCAAAAACTCCAGGATTTTCTTTCAACTTCATGCTTACACAGGTAATGTGAGGTTTGAAAATCATTTCAAAATTAAAATCAATCAAATAAAATACCCAGATTTAATGCACTGAAAGTTTACCTAAGAACCATAAAATCTTTTAAATTTCTTTCTAAAACCACTACAACTGTTCTTCTACAAAATCTATTTTGCATTTAATTTACGCTCAAGATAGAGCTTTGGAAAAAAGAGAGAAATACTCATCTTGTGTGTTCAATCAAAAATAAAATTCTCACGGAGGCTCCAGCAAAGCGTCTCTCTACACAATTCGTCACCACTACAAGGAAGAGCACCAATTACACATTTGGAGGACCAATTTCAGTGGGCTCTGCCAACATGCCCCTGGAGCGCAAGAGTACAATCCATCTGTTAGGGAAGGCAGTGATTTTCAGCTTGGAATGGATCCATCAAGAGGGAGTCGTGAAATCAATTTTATGGGTGTGAACCTATTTTGGGGGGAGGGGAGAGCAAAGAAAGAAACTGGAATATGATAGAACAGAAAAATACCAGAATGCTCTGCAAGCTGCCAGGTATGGCTCGTAACACTTTTGAGACACATGTGTTCTGGTCACAACATCCAATGGATTTCTTACTGTGGCACAAAGTAAAAAACATATGAAACATTGAGGTAGAATTGTGGAAGCTCAGAGAGGCAATAAAACCAGAGGAAAAGTCAAAGCAGAACCCAGGCTCCTCAACCTGACGTCCTGTGTTTCATCACTCTGCACAAGCAATTGGTGGTCTCCAAAGATGATCGAGGGTGGAGAGGTCTGAGGGAGAAAAGGAGCAGGATGGACGGTGACCAGAATTAGGGGATTCAAGCAGAACAAAGGCTCTGAATCAAGGGTGAGCTCAGTGTGTAAGCGTGGAAGTCCAAGACAAGGTTGGGGGGAGAAGCCCACCTTGTCTCTCACTTCAGTGAGAAAACAGAAGCAATTACAGGAGAACGTGCACCTGCTTCCCTCACTGCACCTACCTACTATCACCTACCTATCTGAACTTACCTACCTATCAGCCACCTATCTGAACCTGCCGTGTGCTCTGCCTTCCCTCAGACGTGTGTCTACATAAGGTCAGTGCCTCCATCTACGCACTACATCCCATTTCCTCTGAGGCTAGCGTAGTGGTTCTAAAATATGCCTACCAATTCTTCCTAGGGTTGCCAAATCCAATAAATAAAAATGCAGGTCATCCAATAAACTTGAATTTCAGATAAACAACAAATTTCAGATAAACAACAAATAACTTTTTAATGTAAGTATGGAAAATCTAGGACATACCAATACTGATAAGTTACTTGTTTATCTAGAATTCAAATTTAACTTAGTGTCCTGCATTTTATCTGGTAATCCTACTGTATACTCCCTCCACTCAAAAGATGGTACCCAATTCTTCTCCCATTGAGCGTGGGCTGTACTTAGGGACTAGATTCTAACAAGTCAAAGAAAGGGTAAGTGATAATGTGCAACCTCTGGTACTAGGTGATAAAAAGCACTGTGGCTTCCATCTTGGTCTCTCTTGCTTGCCTGGATCCCTTGCTCTGGGGGAAGTCAGCTACCATGTCATGAGGACACTCAAGCAGTCCCATGGAGAGGTCTATGTGGCAAGGAACTAGGCCTCCTGCCCACAGCCAGTCATCTGAGCTTGGAAGGAGGGTCCTCCAGCCCCAGTCACACCCATGGATGACTGCAGCCTTGGCTGACATCTTGACTGTACCCTTGTGAGAGACCCTGAATCAGAACCACCCAGCTAGGCTGCTCCTGAATTCCTGACCCATGAAACTGTTGGATAACTGTTTTTATCTTAAGCCATGAAGTTTTGGGGGAATGTGTTATACAGCAACTGGTAATTACCGCACCAGCTGGTGGGTATCACTCCAGTAACTGTCCTCTCTCTCTGACATCATCATTTTCTCCTTTTCCCAGATTATTCCCAGCGGCACACGGACATGCTAAAATTTCTCCTATTTTAAAGAAAACTCTCTTCTGATCTCACCTGTCCTATTTCCTCTTCCTCTGGATCCAAAAACTCCTACCAAGTATTGTCTATAATCACTATTTCTGATTCTTTTTTCCCCAATCTCTCCTGAATTACTCCGATTAGGCCTTTCAGCTCTGAAAAAGCTGGTCAAGTGAGAGTCACCCTTCTGGTGTTCAACCCAAAGTTCAAACTTCAGTCCTCATCTAACTTGACTCAATTATTCTTTTAATAGATATTTGTTAAGTAGCTACTGTGTGCCAGGCATTGTACTAGATGCTGGGTATACAACAGCGAACAAGATAGACCAAAAAAAATCCCTTGCCAAGTTTACACTCTGGTGTGGGCTGGGGGTGGTGGACAAATAAACAAAGAAGTAAAGCACTCTGAATATTTATAGATAAAATGATATGATGTCTGGATCAAAATATTTCAAAATAACAGGGCCAATGGCTAGGAGTAAAGATGAAACACGATGAGCCTGTGTTGTTAATTATTGAAGCTGCGTACATGGCAGCTCATTAAACTGTTCTCTACTTTGGTCTATGTTTGAAATTTTCCACAATAAAAAGTTTTTTCAAAGCACATTATGTCGGGTGTCAGGTGCAATAAAGGCATAGGGAGTGCAGGGCGCGGGGGTGGTCTTGGTCTGAAGGGGGAGAGAGAGAGACATGCCCACGGCCAAGGAAAGAGCATTCCAGGCGGAGGAAACGATATCTGCAAAGGCCCTGGCTTAAGAGAATGCCGGAGTGTTCTAGAAGCAGCAAAGTCAGCGTGGTGATGGCGAGTAAGTAAGGGAAGAGTAGAAGGGGACAATCGCACTGTGCCTTGGAGGCTGTGAGGACTTTGGCTGTTACTCTGAGAGTAAGCCACTGGAGGGTTTCGGGAGGAGAACGGATCTCATGTGAATAGTCAGACAGAAGTCCTCACCTCCTCACCCTGAGGCCTGCTCTGCTGGGGTCTCCCCACATCAGCCAGTGACAACTCCATCCCTGCCTTTGCTAAGGCCAAACACACGGGGGCCACGGCTGACTCCTCTCTTCCCCTCATACTCCACAGCCAGGCGGCAGCAAATCCTGCCAACCCACCTTCAGAATGAATCAGGTCCTAAATGGCTACTACCTGGGGCCAGGCTGCCGCGTCTTCTCCCCTGAGTGCCACGGTGCTCCTGCCCTGCCCCCACACAGCCCATTCTCCTCCGGCAGCTGGAGGATAAATGATGTGAGTCTTTCACGAGGGATGGAGACCCTGTACAACTGTCTTAGGAACTTGAATAATTTCAGCTGCAGGCGTAATAAAAAACTTCATAAAAGGTACTTAGAAGAATGTCATGAAGATTAGTCCAATTATGTTACAAAATATTTGTTTCTGCCCTGATCATAAATAGTGGATCCTGGATAAAGCTAAAACTATACTGTAACTAGTAGAATTGAAATTCCCTCTCAAATCCCATAGACACAAAAAAGGAAGAAAGAAAAAACTGAAATCACATTTAGGTTGCTTTACTGCACACAGGTGTTTCATAAAGTTACGATGTTAACTTAAAAAATAATTTGGGGTATACTTATTATAGAAATGATTTTTAAAAGGTTCTTTCTTTAGATGTTTAGGCATAATCATTAATAGGGGAAGAGTTAAGTTATGGATGAGCCACATAACAAAATAGAAAAGAATGAGGCAGATCTCTCTCTACACGTACAGACTTGGAAAAACGTCTACCATAGAGTACTAGTCATAAAAATCAAGCTGAGGGGCTGGCCCCATGGCCTAGTGCCTACGTTCAGCAGGCTCTGCTTCGGCAGCCCACGTTTGGTTCCCAGGTGTGGATCTACACCACTCATTGGTGGCCATGCTGTGGCAGCAACCCACATACAAAATAGAGGAAGACTAGCACAGACGTTAGCTCAGGGCGAATCTTCCTCAGCAAAAACAAGGGAATCAAGTTGAGGAACAGCACTTTATGGTATGAGGAAGATCACAAACAGCATGATGCCACTTGATTACCAGAACAAATGTGTATATAGTTGTTTATAGAATAGAACAATATTTGAAAAAGCATACCTTATACTGTTAGGAGTTATCTCGGGAGGATTAGATGGGAACAATTTGCTATAATGGGAACATGTGACTTTGATAAAACAATTCTTTTTCAATAAGATGTTTTAATTGAAGTATAACATGCATACACAAAGGTGTACAAGTTGTGAGAGCAGCTCACCACCTAGGTTAAGGAACAGAATGAATCAGATCCTAGATGTCCCTTCATGTCCCCCCCATCCGTCATTTTCTCCTCTCTCCAAAAGTAAGCACTGTCACAACCTAGCTGCCAAAAACAACTTTTTTAATAGAAAAAAATATTTGTGCATCAGGTCAGGGATATCAGAGAATGAGGGGGATCTGGAGCAGGATTAGGGGAGAAGTCGTAACTCAGTGATCCCCACGATGGTCCTGAGGTAAAAACCAAGCCCCATCTTCAGCCTGGCTCATGAACGCCCCGTGCACACCTTCCTGGTGGAGACCCAGGAGAGACAGCCTCGGCCTAGGGCCAGTAAGCAACCTACCACAAACAGAATAATTACGGGGTATGAAATTTGTCTAACATTTTTAAAACAGGAGACTTCAAAGAAATGTGAGGACTGTAGCAGGCATGTCAGGAATGTCAACCCTGAGGAGGCGGGACCGTTTTAAGGGATCAAGAGGGAAACTGAAGACCCTGGAGGAAGCCTTCACACCACTATCTATGCAGCAAGTCTTTCCTGAATGTTCTTCACAGATTCAGTTCAGGCCCGACACCTGCCCTTTCAGGAATCCCCAGAACAAAAGCTGAGGGGCACTTCAGCTCTAGAGAAAGCTCAATATTAGAAACATGCTGGGTTCCCAGCGGTGTGTGTGCAGAGCTGAGGGAAAGGTGGCTGGTGAGGGAGAAGCTTTATCAAGGACACAAGAGGCTCACGCTGTGCCAGATGGTCACCTCATGCAAGTACTTTATTCAGTTCTCACAAAAACAAGGTATCAGGCTCATTTTAAATGAGAAAATGAGACTCAAAGAGGTTAAGTAAACAGTGAAAGGACACAGAGCCGGCAGGCAACAGGGCTGGGATTGAGCCTGGGTCAGGCTGGCTCTGCCGCCAGCGTCCCCAGGTCCAGGACAGATCCTCCATCCTCCTCCACCTGGCGATGCTAGGATGCCCAGTCTCAGAGAGCCCGTTTCCCAGAGCAAACGCATTCTCTCTGCTGCAACCTGGCAGCACTGCTTCTGGGATTTAACACATGACACACTGGCTCCCACACCTGCCCTGAAAAAGGAAGGAACAGAGGCCAGACCCCAGCAAACAGGTCTGCAGCACAACCACTCAACCCCGGGAGAAAACTCCCGCCGGCACTGTCCTTCTCTAACTTCTTCTAAGGAAACAAGGTGGGAAATGGAGAAAAGAAAGCCACAGGAAAGCTGAAGCCCCTTCCTTTGGGAAGAGAAGGTCCACGAACAGGAGTTCAGGGGATAAGAAGCTGCAAAAGGAAAGCAGCTGGCACCAGGCACTGAAACAGGTGCAGGACCCTCTGGAGCCACAACACAAGGTGGGTTGGGTGCCTAGGTAACAAGAGTCCCTCTGGCAACTCTGTCTGTCCACACGCATGCAGACACACACACAGACACGTTTATTCTGGAAAAGACTCCACCTCTCAGACCACAGGAGTGGACCCATGACCCACTGTTCTCCGCCTGGGGGAGTGAGCCAGTCCATGCAGAAGCAGCAGACATATGACGGGGCAAGGGAAAGACGCCAAGAAAAGCGAGAAGGGGAGACCAGAGAGAGAAGGAAGAGTGTTGAAATGGGAGGAAGAAAAGAAAGGAGAGAGAGAGACCTGAGTAAATCTGGGGCCTGGACCCGGGAGTCCTCGCGGCACCTGTACTGGTGACCAGTCCTACAGCCTGGTCACGCTAATTAACTCACTCTGCCTTTCTGCCTACGGCATTTCACGTTAGGCTTGATCACTCACAGTCCAAAGAGATACTATTCCAGTTGTACATAAGGAAACGCACTTCCAAAATCACACTGGTACCCGAAAAACTAAGGGAACCAGACTAATTTTCAAATAAGTCCAGGAATGCGTCTTTCTTGAAGAAGCTGTTCAAAGGAAAAGTAGTTATTTTTACAAATGTTTTCTTTAATTGCACTTCAGAAGCAGAAAAAAATCTGTATTTAATCTTGTGCCAAGTTAAAAGAATAACCAGTAGGTTCCATTTCTTGCTTTAGGTTGTTATTACCATTAAATTATATTTTCTTGGTATGAAAATATTTTTTAAAAAATCCCAAACTAACACATAAGCAAGCAACAAACCTACCAATATACAATCATAAACACAAACACGATCAATACCTGCCTGTTAGGTAAGGCAGGACTGATATTTCTGGGTGGTTTCATTGTGAGTGGCAGCAGGCATTGCAAAGAAAAAAGTTCCTAGAACATGATAATCTTGGTTTTTAACGCAGGATAACCTCCCATTTCATGGTACACATTTCACAATATTAAAAAGCAACAACCTGGTTTACTTGATACGGACCAGGGGAAAGAGGACAAGGTTTACAGGGAGCGACGACTTACAACAAGTGCCCTGGGGGCGACCGCACTGACCAGTGCGGGGAGCAGTTTCAAAGTCCGACCCAGAAGGTAAAGGTATGGGCGCAAGTTGTCAAATCTTTACCTCTGTAGACGATCAAGAGTTGACACGTAACTTTTAAAATGTGTGTTCCCCTGTCTGTGTATAATGTACTCATGATGGTCAATCCGGGGGAGATGTGCTCCTTCCCAATAACGTGTAGGATCATTTCCAGATTCAGTGAAACGGCCGTCCTCTCCCGTGTCTTGACTTCAGGTGACCAGCTGAACGACGGAGGGTTTTCCTCTCTTGTCGGTGCAGTTTCTCTGCCTCCTGTTGCTTCTTCTGCTGTTCAGACTAAAAGGGAAAATTAAATGAGGAGAGGGAAAGAGAAAGAAAACTCCAACACTCTTTTGTGTAACCATCAGAGTGCCAACAACATGACTGCCAATCCCAGCCCCGCTGCAGGCAGCAACGCTGCCCACAGGTCCCAGGGCAGGCGGGCTGGTGGCTAGACTCTGCTCCCACCAACGCTGCCCCGGCAGGAACGGCAGGACCAGGGCCAACTTTTACCGTCACTGTAAAACCCGAAATTCTAAACCCCTGGGCCAGAGAAGTGCCCTGACAGACCAGTCTGAACCACAAAGCCTGAGACTGGCTTTTCAACCAACACACAAGACCACTGGGACGTTTTAAAAGAGAATGGTCCCCTACAAAAGAGCCACTGAAGACACTATTACTTACAAAACATCCACGATTTCTCTTGTAGAACTGTCTTTTGTTTATAAGCCAGAACCATTAATTTATTCACATTGTATTAAAAACAAAACAAAATACTATGTGTACTGAAAGGATATTATAACCCACTCAGGGTTAAGTATTCATTCAGCAGAACTGGTTCCACACAACTAGACGGACCCACAACTAAAATCTACAACTATGTACTCAGGAGATTTGGGGAGAAAAAGCAGGAAAAAAAAAGAAAAGAAGTGGTTCCAAAGAATTTTTGGCTGTTTTCAAAAAAATCAAACTCCCCTGAAAAGCCGAGATTTACACAGATGACAGCTCGGCAGACAAGTCACAGGCTCACAGCTGAATGAGCACATAGACTCGCAGTTTAAATGTGTCCACACTCGGTCTCAATACTCACTTGGTGAGAGAGGGACCTCCTCCCTGCCCCAAACAGTGTCACGACTTCTGGCAGAAATCTTTTTTTTTTTAAGATTTCATTTTTCCTTTTTCTCCCCAAAGCCCCCTGATACAGAGGTGTATATTTTTGAGTTGTGGGTCCTTCTAGTTGTGGCATGTGGGACGCTGCTTCAGCATGGTTTGATGAGTGGTGCCATGTCTGTGCCCAGGATCTGAACTAGTGAAACCCTGGGCCGCCACAGCAGAGTATGTGAACTTAACCACTTGGCCATGGGGTCAGCCCCAGTCTAGCAGAAATCTTAAAAGAGAAGAGTATTAACACAGAGTCCATGGTGAAGGTTAAGAACTGTGTAGTTTTAAAAACACATCTGATAGTTTTGATAATACAAACTCCTGAATATAAAGCTCAAAAAAACATCCTTAGCTGGTTTTGGTACTGCCCAGAGGGAAACTTGAGAAGCCCCGTTAGGGGCCTGAGTTCTAACAGTTGAAAAACACTGCCTTACAGACACCTGTGAGGCCTGTTGACCACACCCTGTGTTCTTCTATGCACCTAAAAATATTCACTTGTATCTTATGCTTCAAGGAAAAGTCTCTCCATTCACCTCCAGCTGATATTATTCAATATTTTAAAATTAGAATTGGGAGGTGAGGGAATAGTGGGAAAGCAAAGTAATTTGTAAGACCAAAAACTGATGAATTTCCCCTATTCTAGGAAGCTCTTACACTGGGATTCTGAATAATTCTCTACATTCTTTTTTTTAGTGAGGAAGATGGGCCGTGAGCTAACATCTGTTGTCAATCTTCCTCTTTTTGCCTGAGGTAGACTGTTGCTGAGGGAACATCTGTGCCAGTCCTCCTCTATTTTGCATGTGGGATGCTGCCACAGCATGGCTTGATGAACAGTGTAGGTCTGCGCCCAGGATCTGAACCCATGAACCCCAGGCCACTGAAGCAGAGCACGTGAACTTAACCACTACGCTGCTGGACCAGCCCCTCTTTCTGAGTATTACCATTTCTTCAAGCGGCTTTTCCAAAATAGGCCCTGCCCTGTGTACCCTTCCTGAGGACATTCCACATCCCTCCCCTGGCTCTGTCACTGCCCCCACGCAGCCCCCGTTACAGCCTTCCCGATGCAGCCCACCGCGGGGGCTGATTTCCGAGGACCCTCTGCACCTCCCCTCCAGTCCACTCCTCATGCAACAGCCACACTGAGTTTTAAAAATAAAATGGTATGTCAGTCTTCTGCTAACGAAAACAGTTTGACAACTTCATGGTCCTCAGGGTTAAGGTTGAACTTAACATGGCTTACCGACATGGCCCTATGAGACAGCTCCATGTGCCGTTCCTGTTAGACCCCATGCCTCCCTTCACCTTGACCCCTTGTTTTACACACACAGACTCCCATTTAGATCCCCGAGCACATCTGGCTCCCTCTCTCAAGCAAGAACTTAGCCTGGCTGTGCCTTGTGCCTGGAACCCTGCCTGCCCTCCCTGGCTCTTACTGGTCTTTGAGACCCAACCTGTCTATCACTGATCCCTCCCTAACTCCTCTGTCCAGGTCAGCCCTCCATCCTCCCTTGGAGCACTCACCACGTTATAATGATCCAACTGTATATGTATCTCTCCCAATAGAGTGAGAATTGTGGCAGCAAGGACTATGTCTGTCTTGTTCTGCGTGTCCCCAGCAAGTGACACAGAGCAGACACTCAATACATATTTATGCACTGAAAACCTGAGGGAAAATGCACACGTCCAGGCAGACCAAATAGCAGTATCATAAGACCCTTGAGAAGGTAACAAACACTGGCTATTTAATATTTTGTTTCTTCATGTTAAAAAGTATCTCTAAAAAAGGTGTCTCTTGTTCAAATAGTTTTGGAAAATGAGGTACTAAATAAGATAAACAGAGTGTGCTGGGGTTTCTAAGTGAGGTGCTTTCGCGCTCTTCAATATGGACATCAGTTGTCGGCATTTCCCTTACGCGTCTGATGGCAAAGCGATTTCCCGGGAGCACCTCTCCATCTCCTGGAGCACATTTTGGGGAGCCTGCCAGACTCTCCCCACAAAGGCAGGAGCCTACAGAGGAGCTTGTAGGCAGCAATGACGATCCTAGAGGCATACCTCCACCCAGAAAAAGACTCTCCTGACTTCTGTCTCCAAGGCTGCGTCTGGAAGATGCTGCCAGCAGGTGACCAATTCGTTATGATTTACAGGCCAAGAGCCCCGTGCAAGTTCTCTCCTGCTCCCTCTTGCTCCTGCCCTGGCTGCTTCACCGCAGTCCCAGCAGTCCTCCAGAGCGGAGAGGAGGACAAACGCCAACCACACACCTGCGTCAGCAGCAGCCCCGCCGAAGGCCTGCTGAGGCGCTGGAGCACGGGAGCGGGAAAGCGCATGTGCGGCCGAAGCCGAACGCTGCCACCACACGACTGTAAATAATGTTACAGCACAGGTTTCCCCTTAGATTTTATTCATATCTTAGGAAGTACGTATGAAAATACTGGGAAACTCCAGATTTTACCTGAATATATTACACACTTAGTATAAAAAGAGATTTCTATAAAACAATACACAAATTCCTAAATATTCTTAAGTAAAACAGATTTAATAGTCAAAATTTTGTTAGGCAAATGATACAACAGGCATAAATCAAATATTAAATGATGTATCCCCCAAAACAGTTTCTAAGACTCTGCTTTTGAGGCCATTTTAAGTACTTCTTGGTGCTTCTTTAGTGTTCAGCAAAAAAAAAATTTCAGAGCCATCTTATTTTCACGTCACCACAAATTAAAAACTGATGTTCCACTTAGTACCTTCTACTTAAAAAAGACAAAGTGAGGAAAGACGAGTGCTTGGATCCCCCTGCAAAGTGGAAGCTCCCTCCCTCCAGCAGAGCGGAGGCAGCCCACGGCCACCCCTCCACCATGGCACTGCCCCGCCTCTCGCTGTGCATCTTGTACTTCAGGGCGAACAGGAAACGTCTGAAGGAACGATTTATAAGAAATCAGGAACGGGCACAAGAAGTTACTCTGGACACACATCGGTTTTGGCTTATTTAAATGAGAAGTGTAAGAGTGCAAATTTGCTCTAAATGGAGACAGATTTAACTGAAAAGCTCCTTATACTTAGAATAAAAAAGTTCTTATAATTCGGCACGCCTCCTGGATGCTGTCAGAGAGAACTGTCGAAGAATCAGAGGTGGATGGGCAGAGGATTTGAACAGATATTTCTCCAAAGAAAATATACAAATGGCCAATAAGCACATGCAAAGATGCTCTACCTCACCAGGGAAATGCAAATCAAACCACAGGATACCACTTGACACCCACCAGGATGGCTATGACAAAAAAGAGGGCAATAAGTGTTGGGGAGGATGTGGAGAAAGTGGAGCCGCCTACACTGCTGCTGGGAACGTAAAATGGTGCAGTGGCTTTGGAAAACAGGCTGGCAGCTCCTCAAAAAGTTAAACAGTTATCACAGGACCCAGTAACTCCACTCCTCGGTATAAGCACAAGAGAAATGAAAACATACGTCCATGCAAAAGCACAAGCCTGAATTTTCCTATCAGCATTACTCATAAAAGTCAAAAAGGGGAAACACCCCAAATGTCCATCAACAGATAGATGGATAAACAAACTGTACATTATCCACACAATGAAATGTTATTCAGGCCTAAACAGAAAGGAGGTTCTGAAAGCTACAACATGGATTAACCTGGAAAACATGCTAAGTGAAAGAAGCCAGTTGCAAAAAACCCCATATTCTACGATTTCATTTATATGAAATGTTCAGAACAGGCAAATCCATAGAGACATAAAGTAGATCAGTAGTTGCCTAGGGCTGGGGGGATGGGAGTACGGGCGACTGCTAAAGGTTATGGGGTTTCCTTTTGGGATGATAAGGATTGTCCTGAAATTAGATAGTGGTGATCATTACACACCTTAGTGAATATACTAAAAACTCTGAAGTGTACAATTTAAAGATGCAAATTTTATGGCATGTGAATTTCATTCTAATTAAAGAAAATCAGAGGTGGAGTCTTTGTCTCTCTTTCTCACTTGGTGAAATATATATTAAGGGAGATCGACTGAACGAGAAAAAGTTTTTGAAAAATAAAACCACGTAGTTTCACTCATCAGTTAATGGCAAATATTTAAGCAGCTTATTCCTCCTATAATGTGGACCAGTATTACTAAGGCTGACTAAAGAAATGACTCTTATAAATCAGTTTATAGCCTATTATGTAGGCTATATATAAACCAGTATGTACCCTACCACTGATGGAGTAAGTCGCCTTCCGAAACTATAGTACCCTGGGTGAGCCGGACATTACTGCCACGAAGGTGCTGGAACTCACCGATTCTGGGTCTTGTTTAAAGTCCATGTGAGCTTTCAGCCTTCCTTTACAGCCTTAGCTGGTCAGGACTGCTGCTTTACAAGGCTGCACCTCGGGGCCCAGTGACTCAGAGACCACACTGCCGCTTCCTCACCAACAGTGCCAACTCCCAGGTCACTAAGGTCCCGCCTCCCTCAGGACACCAGAAACACACCTGCCTCTGCCTTAGTCAAGCCGTGTACCCTCCACCCAGGAGGGGCTCTGGCTGCAGGGAAAAACGCTACAACAGGAACACACCTTCCTCAATAGGGGAAAAACCTGGGGAGGCAGTTCTGAGGTTGGAAACACCCACAGCACTATTGGAAGTCTATTTTTCTTTTGTGAATTAAAAAACAATACTAAAAAACAACTTACCCTCTTTAAAGTGAATGTCAATTGTTTGCTGCCAACCGTGGTGTCTGATACACTCAACGTCCCATTTTTTGCTTCCAGTTTCAAACGATCTTCAAGGGTTTTACTGTAGGAAATTTAAGAGAATGACAATGAGAATTATGTTTTGATTTACCATTTGAAACAAGTTTTAATTACGACTGATCACATAAAGAAAAATCTTTTACATGTGTGGTAAAGATAAAAATGGCATTCAATTAACAGAACAAATGGAAAGAATTAGGGGCACTCAAACAGTCATTACTCGCACTCAATAGATGTACAATGAAAACAATGGCTGCCAAAAACACCCACTGATTTAATATTTTAAGTGGTGGTTCCAAATATTTCAATGGTTGCTACTTATCTTACTAAATCATATTTCTGAAGCCCAAATGCAAGGAGCAATACGTCTGAAGCCTGTAATTTCCTGTAATGGTCAGTGGCACTTATGTTTCTAAAGCATTTTATATTTAAATCATGCACAACTTAAGCATGTGAGTATTTCAGCAACTCATTCACCTTCTATAAAGGAGCGAACATGAACTAAGTCTCAGGTCAAACCACAGAGGAGGCTGCAAGAATTCTGACTTCTTCCTCAGTGTTAGCTCACTGGCCTGCACTCATCACTCATGGTACGAACAACCTGAGACACGAATCTGTCTGATTACACACAGAGAAACCAAGAGCAACTGCACTGAGGGTGAACTCTGATTCAGCCCTAGTCACTGCCATTTCTCCAGGTGTCCTTCCTTTCAATTTCTTACTTGAATTACTTGGACACACTTTACCCCAAATTTAAAATTCATTTCATTTCCTGATCTTGTTTTCTAAATTTTTCTAGGGTCTGTTTATATAATCTGTGTCCCTTTATGGTATGCTGGGCCTTGCAATTCATTGTCATCTGCAATTAACACCATCCCACCTGTGCTTTATAATAAAGATGATAAATTTGAATTTTGTACCAGTTATACATATAACAGTTGATTGCATGTTGTTATAATAACGTTTTATCATAAAATCAGAACCTTTGGCCCTTTTTGTTAACTTGGTTGAAAGGGGAAGAAACTGAATTAAGCCTAAAGATATAGAGTTTGAACATTAGCTCCACCCCTTCTAGAAATGGCTAAAGCAACTCCTTTACATGCCCGTGATGAAACTGAGAGGGGAGGAGAGGGAAGAAGAGAAAGAATATGGTTCTCTCTTCCATTCTGTTCTCTCCTCAAAAAAAAAGTAAACATTTGCCTTTCTGATCCTCCTTCTACCAACTAAGATTGAATGTGCCCGTTTAAAAATTTATACTAAAAGACTTGATTGAATAAAAAAAGACTGAATTATGTGAAAGGGTCTTCTTTTTCGACCTTTGTAACTAATTACTAAGGAGAACACAGCTCCTAAATGATCCATAAGACAAAGAGACACTCCTTTGAAATTTTGAAGCTAATGTTTGATGTTCGCACAATGAGAGATTTCTCTCTTGTTTACGATTACTAAAAAAGTACTAACCATACCCTTTCTACATAATTTGAGACATAAAGTGGTTGGAGCAAAAGTGGCACTCTTTTCCAAGCAATAATGTTATTAAGAAGCACTTTTAAAGTACTTTTCATCTTCAAAGTTCTTTACAGATTAACTAATTAATCCTTTCAACATCCCTGAGACAGAAGTATTTATCCTTTATAGATGGCAAAAAGGGAGGTAAGATGGTAAGGACTTGCCCCAGGCCACAGAAGGATTCAAGTCTAAAACCAGGATTCCAATTTAAGAATCGCTGGTTTCCAGGTGTGTGTCAGACGATACTTGATTTATAAAGTTTGTTCAGGAAACATGTCCGTTAAGTGTTCTGAATGACAAGCTCCCACCTGACAAGCTGAATGAAGTTAACACTTAGTTTAGCTTTTATTTTTTAACAAGGATTCAGCAGTGAGGTATAAACTGACTCTAGCACGCATGTGAATTATGTTAGCCTAAGCAAATTCCTCAGCCTGCTCATTTCACTGTTGTTCTTTCCGTTCGTAGCTATAAACTCAGAGGCTGTAAAGTTAACAGGACTTCTGAATAACCGTGGAGCCACCGAGACAAGGTGGTACACAGAAGACACTCATTTGGGAAGAAAAAGACTTTTCAAGTAAATTGTGGGAAATTACTACTCTTAAGAATGACCTTATTTCCTCCATGATAGGGTATATAAATTCTGGTTTTCTCTCAATGCACTTTCGATGTGCACATGTAAAAACTTGTTCTGTCTAGGCTACTTGGAAAGACAAGCCGAGTTTTAGGACGAGCCATGGCAGAAGATCAGACACAGGGCCCGAGTGTGGAGAGTTCTACATTAAAGCAAGTCTTACTTCCCTCCCTTTGAAAGTCAGTTTACAGAATGTGGCTGCTAACCAGCAGTTCCAAAGCCTGCTCCTTGAGTGTGAATTCAGTCAGAGACGATTTCAGAAGGACACAGACACCTGGAAACTCTACTGTAACAGAAGGACAAAATGCAGAAACCCACAGTGCATGTCCTTCTCAGGGCTGCGTCCACACTGGCCGCCTGTGGCAGAGGAGAGCTGGCATTCCCTTCCTGCCCCCGGACCTGCCCCACCCTGCTGCTTCTGTCTGGTCTTCAGGTCTGCCGGCTTTGGGGTATGTTGTTATTCAGAGTAAGGCTAAGAGTTTTAGGGGAAAAGACCTCACTGCCACAAGAGGAACAACTTCTCCCCCAGATTTGTGGGGACTGCTAAGGAAAAAGAGATGGGCTTCAGAGGGCTGAAAGTGAGAGGAACCACTCGGCACAAGATATAGAGGGCTCTACGGGGAAGAACTTGAACTATCAGTAGGCCTATCTTAAAATAAAAAGAAAAATGAGCATAAACTACAAGGGCAAAATCAAATTAGATATTTATTAGATGCCCCAAGAAAGCTCAAAGATTTACTTCTTTGAGGCTTTAAAAACACACACTACTACTTCTTTAATTAAAACTATTTAGTTAAAAATAATGCTCCTCAACTGAGAGGTTTTTCAATCACTTTGCATGGAAAGGGAGGTAGAGGAGTGGAAGATAATATCCACAAAGGCACATGCTTTAGTAAGTATAGCATTCAAAAGAGTTACGTTAACTTTAATTAAAATAAAGGAAGCACCCTTCATAGTCTACATCAAGGGGAATAAGAAGAAAATGGAGACATGGAATCTGCAGAGAAATGAATTTTAAGTATTTTAAAATTTTAAGTCCTTTGTTTTAACTTTGAAAAATATTTACATGTACTGTAACAGTTACTGAAAACACGATTTCAATGCTTTCAGTTTGCATGTTGCTTCAAAGCCCCTATCTTAGGAGATGGAGTCTGACACCTTCATCTATCAGCTTAGTTGAAACCTGAAAAGACTCCTAACATCCACTGTTGTTGCAAGTGTGGGCAAACAGGCCCTGAGTAAGACCGCAAAGTGCACAAAGCCTTTCTCCAGGGCGATGTGGGGCAATGTGGCCCGTCTACCACACACTCCTTTTGATCCAGCAAATTCCATTACTAGGTAATATAGTCTAGAGAAATTCTTGCACACGTGCACACATTTATAACTGAAAAAATAAAAGAGAAAAACAAGAAACAACCTAAACACCCCAAATAAGGGGATGTTGTTATGGCCCTTATGAAATATTTATGTAGCTGCAAGGTAGACTGACGTGTACTCACAAAGAAAAATTTCCAAAGCTGATTGTTAAATGAAAAGAGTAAGTTAATCAGCAACATGCTCAGTATGATCCACTCCTGTAAAAGAAAGAAGAGCTAAAACTACACGTATGTGAGTGTGTACACACACGAGTTCATTCTGAAAGGGCGTGCACAGCAGCTACCTCAGGGAGGGAGCGTGCGGGTGTAAGAGACTGACCTTTCACTCCACATTCTCAAGTATCACAATGGAAATATGCAAACTATTACTTGACTACATACTACCTCAGTAATAAAAGAGTCTCCGTAAGTGTAAGTTTGGAGTTAAGTTGCTTTCAGAAGTAGATTTTTTAAATGCTTCTCTTAAAACAAGACTGCCTTCTTTCAGCTCTCATCCACTATCACTGAGGAAAATGAGCCGAAGAGTAACCACAGTTAGTTCACAAAGTCGATAAGCAGACGTGATAAGCAGCTCACCCAGAGCTCCTAAAATTGCCCGGAGAAGAGGAGTTCCCCAAAAGGCAGGAAACGTCCTAAACACCTTGAATTTCCAGGACCTACCACAGGGTAGGTGCTTCAAAGAACGCTTTCATGAACTGAACTTAAAGGGCCACTCAGCTGGTAGTATTCATTACCCAAGAAGAGGAGACATCCTCGGCTTCTGAAATTCAGAAAACTGTCACTGCAAGGACTTGCCTCCTCCAGGGCTCAACAACAGACAGCTCGGACGTTTACAGGACCCCTTGCAGACCACGCTGCCCCACATAACTGAAGGGGCTCATGTGCCCAGGCTCCAGACGCAGGCCAGCAAGCAGGATCTTCCCAATCTCTTACCTAGAAATGTGATTCTTTCCATCCTTCTGACTTCTTTCCCTGTGTCTCTGAAGATGTACCCCTTGTCCTTTCTGAGGCTACAGCTCCTGGCCCCATTGCCTCCTGGCTGCTTACCAAATTCAGCTCTGCCCATTTAGTCCATTCTCTCATTTCTTTACAGTCCCCTTTCCTAGGTTAACTCCTCTCTGCCTATTAACATATCACATCTCTCAAGCCTAAAAAACCTTTCCTGTCCAGTTTTTGGCTTTGACTCCTTCCTTTCACTGCCAAACTTCTTGAAAGAATCATCTACACTAATTTTTCACAATAATTTTTACCTCCATTCATTGATCGATTGATCATTTGGTCTGAGTGCCTGAGAAACCAGTTCCAATAATACAATCTTCCCAATGGCATTTTCCAACCTTTGTTCCGCAGACCTCCCCACTCCAGCTGCCGTTTGTACCCCATCCTTCTCTCTGACAGTCTCTCCATGCTTGGCTCTTTTCCGTTTCCTCTACCTTTCAGAGAACTCCTCCGTAATTTTTACTGTCCATCTTCTCCTGTGCCTGTCATCTAAATCAGAATCCTTAGCCCTAGGCTATATCAATGTATCTGTGACGTTTCTAAAATTTTATGTATTACTTTGCATGGTTTGTATTTTTCTAAAGAGAAGATTATGGTTTTTATCCCAGACTCAAGAAAAACATTTGCTGTTGCCAAGGTCTGCATTCTTAGCTCTCACCGCACTCCACACACTCATGGTCAGTCCTTCATGCTGCATTTCACACAACAACAGCTGCTATCCCTTCAGCCAACCTCTCCGGCCCCTCCGACGTTTCCATTTGTCTGCCGAACATGACCAAAAAGACATCTGGCACTGCAGACTTAACGTGCTGAATATCCAGCTCAACGCTTTGAGCCTTCAATCTGTTTTTCCTTCTATATTCTTTATCTCAGTAGCAACAGTGCCAGACCCTTCAACATCATCCCTGGGTCTCCCTTTGATATTAAATTAGTAACCAAACAATGTTGTGGCATATCATTTTTCTCAAGATGGTCTTATGAATAATTTGGTTCTAAGTCTGTCTGCTCCTCTCTACCCCTGGTCAGGCTTTCAGCACTTCCGACTGGGACTACTGCATAGTCTGTTAGCTGATCTCAGGGGTCCAGTTTCTCCCCACCTTTTCTAAAACTGAGGTATTTCGTTAAGAGGTTTCTGGGAAATAGGGACGTTTAATGCCTGTATGTTTTTATCTTTATTTTCTACAGCAAACATGTACTGCTTTTATTTAAAAGTATAAACATTATTGGCAGGAAGGGCTGGTATCGATTTGATCATGTCACTCAGCTTACCAACTTTCCTTGGCTCTCCAGTGGTCGGAACGGGGCCCAACACGTCCTTCGGGCCTCACCTACTGCTGCTCCCCGACATACTCTAGGCTCTTGCCACACAGAAACAGTCTTCCCCGCCGCGTTCACACAGCGTCCTTGGCTCACGCTGAGCCTCTGCTAGAACGCCATCTTCCCAACCCTGCTTTCAGTGCTCATCTTTTCATCTTTCAAAAGACCACTTTCAATATGACCTCTTATAAAGATTTCTTTAAGTCTCCAAAAATTGAACCCATTTTTTTCTTATGTCTTTCACATGCCTCTTCGCAGGCCACAGAGTATCAGCGGGCATGTGAATGCTCCAGGCTGTGGGCCGCACCTGTCCGGTCCAGAACGGTGCTTTGCTCACACTAGGTACTCAGCAAGTGTTTGATGAATGAATGGATGGGTGGAGAGGCTGAGAGGTGGAGGAACACACTCACAAATAAAGTCTAGCTACTGTAAGGCATATAAATGCGTGTGGAAAGACATACGCATTTCTCTAAAGCTGTATTACTCTGCCAAGTAGAGAACAGAACTCACTCAAGTATTGAGTTACAATTCACTATTCACTTTTCTCTTTACAGAAGAGTTTTAAAGCTGGGCAAGTACCAGTGAACGTTTAAACGTAATACACTCAATTTTGATGTTGTGTTTTATCGATTGCCTTGTAGTAACTCGCAGAATAAACATAAGGAGTCACTTTAGTTCTCTGAAGGATAATGGTTCACTGCTTCATTAAATAATATTAAGATACTGCAAGTTCAGGATTTGCCAAAATAATCCAGTCAAGACTAGAATTCAATAAGCGGTTTACGCCAAAATGCCAGCAAACCGCAGGCTATTCATACCAAAGGGTTATTACTTTAAGCAACGGGATTTTTCTTTTAAGCCCATTTAAGTATTATCACTTAAACAGCTCCTCCGCTTAAAAAAAAGCTTTACCTTAGTGATGTTTAACTCAGTAAGAATGTTTAAATGCGGTGCATTAACTTAGCTATTACTTATTCATTAAGTAGGAAGTTTTTATCCCTTTTGTTTCTTACATTAAATTTGCTGCTACAACCCACAGGCAGAAGAATGTCTGTGAGATCAGTCATGCCTCCCACCCCCAAATCATGGCCTCCTGTTTCCATGGTTACACTAAAAACAACTGCTCCCAGATTTCCCTGGTCATGGGGTAGTGGAGGGAATAAGTTCTTTCTCAGCACATCCTGAAAGGGTAACTTTTCCAGTTGCCTGACACGCAACCAAGGTGCAGAAGATGCATGCTTTCAATAAGGATTGATCAAGTGCCTACTTCGGTCTAGGCACTGACTCAAGAGCGAGGGACAAAGTAAATAAAACAAGACAGAAACAGCAGATAACCTAACAAAGAAATTCACTCTACAGAATCAGAATACCTAGCCTAGAAATTCTGAGAGACTTTAGTAGCTACCTTGTTCCTCACTTAGATTCTGACAACTGAAACTGTTCAAATAATACCATTTTTTAAGATTGATTTTTTTTTTTTTAAAGATTAGCACCTGAGCTAACAACTGTTGCCAATCTTTTTTTTTTCCCCTGCTCTTTTCTCCCCCAACCCCCCCAGTATATAGCTGTATATTTTAGTTGTGGGTCCTTCTAGTTGTGGCATGTGGGACCCCACCTCAACGTGGCCTGATGAGCGGTGCCATGTCTGCACCCAGGATTCAAACCAGTGAAACCTGGGCCACTGAAGCAGAGTGCGCGAACTTAATCACTCAGCCACGGGGCCGGCCCCTGATTTTCTTTATTGTGGTGAAATATATATAACAAAACTTACCACTCTACTAACCATTTTTAAGTGGACAGTTCAATGGCATTAAGTGGTATCTCACCCATTTCCCTAACGGGTGGTATCTACCCATTTCCCCTCTCCCCATGCCTGGCAACCACCATTCTGCTTTTTGTCTCTATGTGTTTGACTATTCTGGAATACTACTCTTTCTAATCTCTCAATTTTCCTGCAAAAGGCTTAACATTTCTGGCAAATTTTCCAAGTGACCTTTTCATTAATCACATAAACTGAGATGGGGGTAAACAACTGAAATTCTAGTTTTTTTAAATAATTTTTTTGTTAAGAGCAAAGAATTTGTTACCTCTGTTAATTATCATTGTCCACAAGGCTTCAAGGCACTGATCCATATAGCACAGAATCAGATCAGTATCCCTACGTTAGAGAACCCGATGGGGAAAAACCAAGAACAACAAAAACAAGTCTGGCTGTTGCAGTGTAAACATGCTCTAACGTACATTTACCAATACACAGAGGGCTATACCCTGTGCTTTAGTGTATGTAAACCATACCTCCAAAAGCTGTTAAAAATAATTATCATAAAGACCAGTGTATTTTAATAGTGACATTGCCCTCAGGCCTTGTGGTGCTGCCCTCACATTAACTCCAAAGATCAAAATGTCACCCTTAGGGCAACTTGCCAGTGAGGAAAAGCAGGGCTCAACAACACGTCAGTCATCACTGAGAGTGTGTTACTCACTTCATCAGCTTCTGCTTTGTGGCAGAATCTTTGAAGCTTCTGAATTCTTCTCCTGCTTTGATCTCATAAAACTGGGGCTTGAGGACCGTCTGCTGGTCCTCCTTGAGTCGTTCCTGCCGCTTCACTTTTTCCTCCTGCTGGAGAAGTCTGCGCTGTTTCCTGACCTCTTCAACCCAGGCCTTTTCATCATCTGAACTCTCAGAACTTTCGGCATCACTTGGTTTTCCTTCCGGTTCTTCCTCTTCCTGGAATAAAAATAGTAAGAAGCAGCTCCTTTCCCCCAACCAAACACTGACCCATTATTCTTCTAAATAGCATTAGCTCATCGGAGTACAAGATATTGTATGGACTGGACAAAAATGCCTTTAGTTAAATAAGATATAATCCTAAGGTGAAAGTCAAACAAATTATATTTCGAGCGTACTCAAAGACTCTTTTAGCTTCAAAGAAACTTTATATAAACAAGCAATGAGGGGCTGGCCCCGCGGCCGAGTGGTTAAGTTTGCACTCTGCTTCTGCAGCCCAGGTTTTGCTGATTTGGATCCCGGGTGCGGACATGGCACCGCTCATCAGGCCATGCTGAGGCGGCGTCCCACATGCCACAGCTAGAAGGACTCACAACTAAAAATATACAGCTATGTACTGAGGGGCTTTCGGGAGAAAAAGGAAAAAGAAAATCTTTTTTAAAAAAAAGAAAAGAAACAATGACAAACTCTAAACGATTCAGAGTACATTACTTTTTCATGAAGTTCCTGTTGCTCTAAGAGTCTTAGTTTCTTCTTCCTTTTTTCACTAATTTTTGAAACAAGTGGATTCAAAAGCCTAAATTCTTCACTCTCTTCATCTACTTGGAAGTCAGGGTTCTCAAACATAACTTTAAATCGATCATCGGTGAGAATATTAGGGAGGCTCTATAAGAAAAAGAATGTAAAAATTTAAAGTTAATATCTGAATAAAATCTGACCAGAAATATGGCTTAAAAACATTTCACTCAATTATAAATTAATAAGCTGCACAAGACATAACTTATTAAATTATTATAAAATTTCTTTAGAACTAGTTTCCAGAATTTTCTAATTGCCCAGGGACTTATCTTCTACCCACAGAACAAATTCTACTAATCTTTTTCACAGACGATATGTATTGCTTGGACATTACACATAATGAGCTAAGAATGTGCCTTTTTGGCTAAGTCTATGCTTAACACATTAGAAAGAATTTTCTTCAATTAACATTTTAACGCAAAAAGACTTTTCAAAGAAACGTATGTTTTTGAAACATGGCTTTTTAAGCATAGTTACTATACTGAATTAAAATTAGCGAGTCTTTCAACTTCATATTCCAAAACTGAGAGAGGAAGTATACATTGACAAGTCGAGAATTAACACGGTGGGACTTGTGGGTAAGCTTGCTGACTCAAGTGAGTTATTGGAAAGATAAGGGATGTTTCCATCCCTTATAGATAGTCTCATAAATTTTTTTCTCTAGGCCATTTAATTGTTCTCAAAGGATACATTGTTAAAACTTTGTCATTTTGACAAAATACAACTTTGTTATTCAGACTCATTTGGACAGCTCAGGAGTGATACTAAATTCCTTTTTTGTTTGTACCAGTTTTGAACAGAAAGTTTTCTAGAATGTACTGTAAACTGATGTGTTCACGTAAACAGATGACAATCTTACACACTCAGGGCTCTCCTATTGTTCCTTCCCTGCTATGGCCTTGGAAACCAGATAAATCAACCTAATTAAAATGGTTTGTAAAACAGAGTAAACAGCCCGAACACAGGCTGGAAAAGCTAACCTGTTTGTGTTGGACTCCAGCTGTACGGAACGGACTTTGTTTTACTGACTGTTTCTCCATTATTTAGAGTAAACAAGGTTGTAAGCAGCTGAGTTCTGAATACTGTACTCGTGTAACAGAGCTACACGAAAATGCGGTAAATCGTGAGACATTAAGGAACGTGGCCTGTTTATTACCTACTCTATGGACCTAAAATCTGATAAATCCTACTTAAAATTCTATGATATACTGAATATATACTTGAGATATATTGAACAAGTCTTCCCTGATTAAATATCATTTCTGAGACAGATTTAGGTTCAAAAAAGAAAAAAGACAGATAAGATCTAGTTCCTGATCTGAAGGTGCTCACTCACAATCTAATAAGAAAGCAAAAACCAGCTGTACGCTACAGGCCTTATGAAGGACGCTAACCAGCTGAAAGAGGTCCAGGAGCAGAGAGCTGAAACGCAGTCCCAACAAGAGACATCTCAGAAGGGCTCATAGGGGATGTGCCATCTGGAGGAGGCTTGAAAGAAGAGTAGGTTTCAACAGATAGAAATCTAAAGAGCATTTCCAGCTCACTGAGGAGTGGTGAATAGTCTGATGATGCAAGAACAATGGCGAAATTTGAAAAAGCACTTTTTGATCAGGTCAGGTTATAAAGGATTTGAAATACCATGACCTTTACTCAGCAGGTGAGGGGACTACTAGGGAAGAAGAGGATGAGGAGGAAACAGATGCCAGAAGTGTGCTTCAAGAATCTCAGATGCCGGGGGCTGGCCCCGTGGCCGAGTGGTTAAGTTCGCGCGCTCCGCTGCAAGTGTCCCAGTGTTTCGTTGGTTCGAATCCTGGGCGCGGACATGGCACTGCTCATCAAACCACGCTGAGGCAGCATCCCACATGCCACAACTAGAAGAACCCACAATGAGAAATACACAACTATGTACTGGGGGGCTTTGGGGAGAAAAAGGAAAAAAATAAAATCTTTAAAAAAAAAAAAAGAATCTCAGATGCCAATGGTCCTCAGCAGCATGGTATATGACAGACTGCTTAGAGAGAAACCAGAGTCATGAGGAAGACTAAGAAAACACTTGAGAAAACTGGGAGAAGAGCCAGGGCCTGAATCAGGGCAATGGGACTCTAAAGATGCAAATACGAGTTCTTCAGGAGAGGATTATCATGAGATGCACTTCTAAGTTAGAATTGGTAGACACAGCTATGGAGGAGATGGGGGAAGGTTAAGAGTGAAAAACAGGGTCGGAAATTTCTCTCAAGTGTCTAGCTTAAATGACTAGAAAGCTGGTGATAGCATGAGTCAGGATCCATCATTGGAGATCATCAGAAAAAGAGGCATAGGGTGGAGTAAAGGGCAAGAAATTATGTTCCAAGAAACCAAGATGTCCTTTAGTAGGTGAACGGATAATTAAACTGTGGTACATTCAGACAATGGAGTATTATTTGGCACTAAAAAGAAATGAGCTATGAAGCCATGAAAAGACACAGAGGAACTTAAACGCATATTACTACATGAAAGAAGCCAGTGTGAAAAGGCTGCATATGTATGATCCCAACTATATGACCTTCTGGAAAAGGCAAAACAATGGCAACAGTACCAAGGTCAGTGCTTGGCAGGGGTGAGGAGGGAGGGGTAAACCGGCACAGCACAGAGATCTTTAGGGCAGGTAAACGGTCTGTGTGACACTCTAATGGTGACACACATCATTACACATGTGTCCAAACTCACAGAATGAACAACACCAAGAGAAAAGCCTAATGTAAACTACGGACTTTGGGTGATTATGATGTGTCAATGCGCGTTCATCAATTATAACAAGTGTACCTTCTGGGGGGAGATGTTGATGGTGGGGAGGCTGTGAGTGTACGGGGGCTGGGGGTACATGGAAAATCTCTGTACTTTCTGCTCAATTTTGCTGTGAACCTAAAAACTACAATAAAAAAATTAAGTCAAAAAAAATCCAGTGAATGAGAAAAATTAACAAAGAAAAAGAAATTATGTTCCATTTAAGACTGGTGAAGTCTATGGTACAAGAATGTTATCTGCATACCGACGAACACCTTTAGGTGTCCTGGAACAAGGCACTGGGCCTCAGGTGAGAGGAGAGGGCTAAACTGTAAATTTGGAGCTCTTTGTAAATATAGGAGAGGTGATAGTGCCAAAGATCCAAACATTTTCAAATGAATAGCTATTTACCTATTACACATTTCCAAGTAAAAATAAATAAAGAAAACCCAAGGGAAATTTTTTCCTTTTCATCTTACTGTATTTATTAAATAATCATATTTAATAAATAACAGAGGAAAATGTTAAAAAAGAGTATGTTGCTAGTACTCAAGTTTTTTTCTTAATTTAAAATAATAAATTGCATTGCCTAAAGACAAGTATGCTTTGGATGAACAATTTATAAAACAAAAACTCTTCTGATCCAGCTGTAAAAATATTTCCCCCAGAGATTTTTCCTAGTCTAATTGTTTCCACAGCTGTCTTAAAAAAAAAAAAAAGAGGAGGATAAGATGTAGTTAGTGATGTTCTACAGTAGTTTACAAGTGTCTGGCTAGTGATCTACCCTATAAATACACGTGTACATATGCTAAACACTTGTCATTCAAATTTGGAAAACATCTTAAAGTACTGTTCATACCTAAGTTCTATCTCAAAGACATATTTGTAGATCTGAGTAGGGTGCTTATTATTAATATTTTGTCCCGACACAGTAACATATATGAGGAATGCCTGGTATTTAAAACAAATTAATTCTTTCAATGCTGTAATATCTATGAAATTAAGTTGATGTAGACTTCTGAGTAAAGATGGTGGTTTGAACACAGGCCTCTCCTTTAATCTCTGCTAAAACCCCACTAAAACAATAGAAATGGGGATTTAAAAAGACACTCCTTAGGGATGAGAAGGATAGGAAAGGAAACAGGAGCAATGAGATTTTGGAAGCAAGAAGGAAGGCCTTGCACCTGCCCTCTCCATCTGGAGGCTTCTCTGGAGGGGCAGCTGTTGGGCCGGGGCAGCAGTACGTGAGGGCAAAGGAAGCACCTGGTACCAGGGGATGCAATGAAGGTTCGCATGTCGGGGCTGCAATGCCTCCTGGGCCCAGCGCCCCAAGTTCACTTGACTCTAGTTCTCAGACACAGGAACGCAGTGGGATCTGACCAGCCCAGAGAAAGACCGAGAAGATACTGATTCTTCTCCAAATACACAGTTTGGCCAGGTCAGCACAGTGACTGATGGGCCCTGTCTCCACCTCAGAGTTTCCATTCAGCCTTTTAAATCCTTCACTCTTAAATATGAATAGAAGACCAAGGATCACAGCAGGGAAAAACTATTTAAAAAATTTTTTTCTAGAAAATTTCCCAGCACTGAAGAACCTAAGTTTCTGGGTTGAAAGAGCCCACCAAGTGGCCAGCAGTGTGGGCTGAATTTCTGGATGGAAGGTGGCCCCAATGAGGCAGAGCCATCTGTGGGAGACGTCTTTGAATTCACCCTCTTTCTTGACCTACTCTCTTATTTGGAAGAGCAAACCCTAAGGAATTTCTGGAAGAAAAAGAGCATGTAAGGGTCATTTCTTTCTTTTTTTCTTTTTGAGGAAGATTAGCTCTGAGCTAACATCCGTGCCCACCTCCCTTTACTTTATATGTGGGACGCCTACCACAGCATGGCTTGCCAAGTGGTGCCATGTCTGCACCCAGGATCCAAACCAGCAAACCCTGGGCTGCCAAAGCGGAACATGCAAATTTAACCCCTACGCCACTGGGCCGGCCCCACATAAGGGTCATTTGTTATTGTTGTTGAGAACTTGAATGTTTAAAAACCTCTTCAGGGGCCAGCTCCGTGGCCGAGTGGTTAAGTTCGCCTGCTCCACTTCGGCGGCCTAGGGTTTCACTGGTTCGGATCCTGGGCATGGACCTAGCACCATTCATCAGGCCATGCTGAGGCATCCCACTTAGCAGAACCTGAAGGACCTACAACTAGAATATACAACTATGTACTAGGGGGCTTTGGGGAGAAGAAGAAAAAAAAAAGATTGGCAACAGATGTTAGGTCAGGTGCCAATCTTTAAAAAATAAATAAATAAATAAAAAATCTCTTCACTATACCCTTACTGTGATTGACTGCTTCTCTGGGTTGGAAATAATATTCCTTCAGAAAACTGAAGGTTCTTATAATTCTGTATCCAATATGGTGGTGAGGTAGAGTGAATCCCTAAGATGAATGCTGTGGACCAAGATGTGAAGGCGACCAGACCAGAATGAAGCAGGGCAGAAAGATGTAGAAGAGACTTCTTCCTCAGAAAGTAAAATTAATGTAACAACTGATCTTCACATAAACATCCTGAGATGAGATTTAGACAAGTGGCAAAGAACTGAGAGTTAGTGATAACCATATAGAAAGCGGACAAAAAAGTCAATCGTTAAGTCCAGGGAAGATGAAGATTATGCAGGAAATGTAACCAGAGACCATGATGTGACTCCGACTCCAACACAAAGAGCATTTGCACAGTCATTACAATCTAAGTGCTCAATATTGACTTACCCCAAATTCCAATATGATTTTATTGGGAGGGAAGGTTATCAAAAGACAATGCCTAACCTTAAAAGTCAAGAAGTAGCCCTATGGGCAGAGTTTTGCACTAAAATAATCAGCTGAAAAGGCAAAAGTGTTTGTCTCAAGTGAAGCAAAAATAGGGGCAGGAGGAGAAAAGGGCAGGCGGCAAGAGGGCAGAGGACAGCCAGTGTTCCTAACAGACCTCAGAGAAACACTGAATCTTTAAAACCACGTGTGTACAAACATAATAAAAACAAATTTTAACTGGTACTAAAAAAGTTGAAAAAAAGTAATATTTTGGATGTTAAAACTGATCTTACCCAATGCAGAGTGTCTACGCATGATTCTATCTTTTTGCTAGAGAGATGAATTATTATTTTAATATAAACTCTTAATGATATTGAATAATTCCTGAGGCTGTTAAATCACCTCTTCCCTGGTCTCCAGGCCACAGAATACACTTAGCATAGAGATGTCATGCATGACAATATCTGACTGAGCTGAATCCAAGACAAGTACTTTCATACAAGACTTTAAGGCAATAGCAAAAATCGGCAGAAAAGGCTAACAGGCAGGAAATGACATTTGTAAGCAAAACGTCTCTAACCAAAACTCAAACCCTTACAAATCAAATAGGTCACTGGTGCCTGGCTCTCAAAGGTGCCTGTGAACACTTGGAGCTCAATACATATTTGTTTAAAGAATAAATGAATACCATCAAATTTCTAAATTTGGATAAAGTCCACATGATGCTTACTGACATTATGCGGTGGGTCATTTCCTATTGTAGGTTCAACTGAATGGCAAACATCTTATTAGACTTAATTATGTTATCAGTGGTCGCAGTATTTGGGAATATGCTTCACTGTCTGCCTCCATGAAATTTCAGTTGGAGTCAAAGCAGAACATAACCGCATGATATTGACTTTGTAATCAGGAGTTATCAGAGCTATTAAAAAGCTCTTCAGAATTTAAAGAGCTGATTTCAAAGACAAGACTAATAAATTGCTGATGGATTTAATTCTTTCATGTATCCTTTACAATTATAATGAAGGATTCTTTCCTTAATTCATGAATTTTTTTAAGGTCTTCATTTTAATTAGATAAAACTGTTAAACAATAAATCATACAAGCTTTGTCTATAACAGCCTCAGTTTTATAAGACTATATTTTAGAATTTCTGGAAAGAAACTGAGCTCTGATAATATGATCTGATTTGGGTCAGCAAGCCACCAAAAGGCAAATTAGGGACATATTTTCCAAATACTATTTTCCAGCAGAATTTTATCAGGTGACATGGCCATAAAGTTGGCACTTTCGAGCTTTCAACAACTGGGGAGAAACTGCTGTTTGATGAAAGAAGAGAAGAATTTCCAAGGTTCTTCCTCTGCACTCGCAGAGAAACAGTAATAGCCTGATGAATCTTTACAGGATGACCCTATTGCTTTGAGAAAAAATTTTAAAGGCACAGAGCAATCGCAATTTTCCCCATTTACTGTTAAGACCACTTCACAGGTTTTCAGCTCACATGGTCATTTTCACCATCCTGCACCTCTGTGCACAGTGGATTGCCTGTGTTATAAGTCTCTGGCTGCCCCAACCTCAACAAAAGCCTGTGAAACAAAGGGTGGCTGGTGAGGAAAGGAGACTTTTCCCAAATGTTTATAATCATCAGGGTTTTGTAAAAAGGCTCCTGAACTGTGTACACCATGCTGCACAAGGTATCAGAATTAAATATTAACTCGTGTCCTACCCACTATAACATTAAATGTAATGATAAGGACTCATAAGTATAAAACATAGATAGGAACACATATATCTGCAGCCTAAATTAGTTCCACTCTCTTCCTACTGAAGCTTTAGGGCACATAAATCCAAAGATCACGTCCTTTTAGCTTGTAAAATGACATTATGAAGTTGAAAAGTTACCTCCCTACTCATCCTCAGGCTGGGCTAACAAGATCAATGTGAACATATTCTGAGGAGAAAGTCGACATTGCAGGAAGCACTTTTTAAACACTTTAAGATATACATACACATTTAACACACTGATGTAAACTAGGAAGGTGCATAGCCATAGCACACAGATGTAAATTAATATAATAAGTTTAAGTAATTGTTTCATCATTGGTTTCTTATTCATGTAATGAAAATGGAAACATAAAAGCCATCCATCTATTTACTAAGGAAGGCTTCCAAAAATTAAGATTTAAATAATATATTAAAAGAATGTAATAGACCAGGATGAGAGGCTGCAGAAAGGATCAGGAAGCAGAGGATAACAGAAGGCACAGTGAGTGCGAATCCAGTTAGAATTCACAGCAGCAAGAACGCCCCTCTCTGGTCCTGTCCTTGCATGTTATAGAAGAAAAAACTATGGCCCAGTGAAGGTGAGGGTCACCACAAAGACACGACTAGTGAGCAAGGGGCTCAGAAATAAGAACCTTTAGTTGCAGTCCCTTGGCACTGCTGGAGAGAGTCGAACAAAAAAAACACACGACGAGCTCCCTCACTAAAAAAAAAGTTCACTCACCTGGTTAAAAACCAGAGAGAGAAAAGAGAAACAATAAACAAGCAAACAAAACCCTCCTGAGAGCTCAACACAGCTGGCCTAAAGTCACAAGGTTAGGTCATTTACTCAGAGTCAGGTCCGGCAGGCTCTCAGGAGAGATTACAATTTACAATTTACAACTCCCCTTGTGAATGACCAAGCTTGCTTATCTGCCTGCCTGATCTAAGCAGATCAGACAACAGCACTGGGCAGGAATGAGGAAGTCTTCACATGGCTGGGAAAATTAGGAAACTCTTCTCCTGTCTTGACAATATCAGCTAAATGAAGCCCTAACCCTTATTTATTTTATGAGTCCTTTTTGTTGATCTTCACATTAGTAAAGGAAGGTGGGCAGCAGTTAGATGTGAGTGTGTACACTCCCCATACTGCCACATCTAAATAAAAATTGGTTACTTCTGGAATTATAAACAAACCTAGTTAGTATAAAAAAACCCAATAAACAGTCATTTAACAATAAGAGGATTAAGTAAATTATAATACATCCATAAAATAGAAAATGCAGCTCTCAAAAATATTTACAAAGAATTTTCAATAAAATGGGAAACTACTTACTTTATAGAACCAGGATATTTTATACATTATCTTGCTGTTATAGTTTATAATTTTAAGGGAAATAAGACAGGGAGGAAATTCACTAAAATATTAACGATGCCTTTCTCTGGGGAGAATTATATAAGTGACTTTCTTCTTTAAATTCCTTCCTATTTTACAAACTTCCCACACTAAGCATATACTATCTTATAAGCAGAATAAAAAACCAAAATTTGTTTTAAAGAAAAATAAAAACACAAATTATGATGACGAAAATGTAGAAACAATTTATCAGTATTTTCTCTGCCTTACAAAGTGTTACCTTAACTTTCTTCTTCCATGTAGATTTTTGCTTCTCCTCCTCTTCCTCAATTAATTTAAGCGCCAGCTCTTTGTTAACTTTTGGCAATTTCTGGTACAGGAAAAAAAAAAAAGCTGTACTAAAATACCTACATTTTAGCTTTAAAGGTTAGTAGTTCTATAAGGAGTATAACTTCACAAACAGAAGATATCCAATTCTTATTTTTAAAATTTCATTATCCCCAGAGTAGGAAAGAATGTGGACACAGATGATGTTATCAGGTGGGCCACGGAGTACAAAAAACAGCAACCTCATCTGACTCTTCCCAGTGCACTGAGAAGCGAGCTGGGAGACGCGCTATTCGGCTGAGGTCAGCCTCAGAGAGTCTAGGCCCCTAAATAAGGGGAGGCCACCAGGCCCAGTATTGCAGCCTCTGGCTGGAGTTGCAGGAACTCCTATAATGCGACTAATAATGCTAACCGCACTATTTCCTGCTTCTGAAATGGTAAATTTCTAAGGGGAATTCTAGATGTGAATCTGACAACTCTCAGGATAAAGCTATAGGCCATTTACTGTCCTTTTCCACTTAGTCCTTTATGTCTCACAGTAAGTAAAATATAACTGACAAATAATGCAAAAATCTGGGATAAAAGGATACCATATCCTAGTGTCCCTTGCCAACGCACAGGCACATTCATCACTCTTAAAAACTTAAGGAATAATCTGGAAAAAGGAAAAAACAGTCATTAGTCTTTTGTACTGAAAAAGTGTGTGTACATGTGTATACACAGATATATTTATTTATTTAAATTTTTAAAACTAATGTTCGGTTAGAAATTATTGCATCGTTTTTGGTTAACTTTAATCAAGAGGGGTTGCTAGAGACTAAAAGGGGGCAGGGTGGGGGTGGGGGGACTTGCTCTTCCCTGTCTGTTTGCTGTTGGGTTGGCATCACACATCAGCAATTCTTTGCCCTGGCAACAACAGGTGGTTCCAGTTGAGTGGGGGGTTCCAGTTCGTGGTTTTCCAACACTCCTAGGGGGTCTGGACCCAGCTCCTCAGGGCCTGCCTCTTCCCTGTTGCCCCGCCCTGGAGTGGTAGCTGCTTCCTGCAGCCACTGCTTCTCTTATCAATACCTTACTGTTTGCCTTTTCAGTTCTCTAATACCCGGTTAACAATTCTTTATGTTAAATTCTCTCTATTAATATAACTAGTGTGGTCTGATTCCTGTCTGGACCCTGACATAGTCTAATGACCATTTCCTATGACCCAAGCAGCTATCCTAAGATCCTGCCAATGTCAGTAAGCATGGGGATTAGCAAAGCCCCAATACTGCAGACATGGCAAACCCATTTGAAAACGCCATCAGAGTTTCTTAGCCGGGCTGACGATACCAGTCCGCTTGGCATTACTTCCCACAATACCATTACCACAGAGTCCAAAATGATAACAGTGCAAAGAGTACTCACCCTCATGACAAACAAAATATACCAAAAATATTAGTAAAAGACGTATACATAACTAAGGACGGAAAAAAAACGAAATGGATAGCAGATTTCTTTGGAATAATACACAAAATGAAGATTAAGTACTTTTCTCTAGTAAATTTAATGGTAAGTATGTACAATATTTACCTTTAATTGGACTCTCTGTGCACGTGTTTCTTCTATCTTCTGTCGGATCTTATCTTTTCTATATTCTTCATAAGCAAATGGATTTACCATCAACTTCACCTTTTCAAAGTAGAAAAAAAGAATCATAGTTAACAGCATGTTTCATATAGACTATGACAAACTATGCCAAAGAATAGGCAGATCTCTTACAAACTATAACTACGTTTTATGAAAATCCAAGTAAGTAGAGAAGAAATGGCTCATTAATCACCTAAAATAAGTGTACTTTTGTATTTACCTTGTGATAGAGTCTTATATCCATGAAAAATCCATGCATGTATGCCCGGAGAAAAGGTGATCCAATGAGATGTGTGAGCCCTGGGGAAAGTTAATCAGAAGAAGGCAGGCCCTTATGAAATCCTGATTAAAACTGAAGTTTTTCTCAGATTATTATTATTTTTTTTTTAAAGATTTTTATTTTTTTCCTTTTTCTCCCAAAAGCCCCCCGGTACATAGTTGTATATTCTTCGTTGTGGGTCCTTCTAGTTGCGGCATGTGGGACACTGCCTCAGCGTGGTTTGATGAGCAGTGTCATGTCCACGCCCAGGATTCGAACCAACGAAACACTGGGTCGCCAGCAGCGGAGCACACGAACCTAACCACTCGGCCACGGGGCCAGCCCCTCTTAGATTATTATTTAATAAGATTTCACGTCTGAGTAAAAATGTAAGGGTCAGAATTACTAATCTTCAATAACTATGAAAAAAACTTTAATCCACTTTAAGCAATATTATCCTTACTTATTTTAAACCTAATACTAAGTGTAAAAATGATGAAAAAGTCTTTATGATCTCAGACAGACTGCTACAGAAGGGTTCCTTATACTGGCAGTTTTCAGATTTTTGGACCATGAATGAGTTCAACTTAAAAAATAATATTGGGATCAAAAGTCAGTCGCCAACTTTGGTACTGCCAAGTAGAACAGTGGTGGTGACAGGTGAGGAACACTGTTCTATCTCATGATTTCCCAAAACAATGAACACTGTCACAACGTGAATGTAGAAAGGGTATGTTCTTTCCCAAGAAAGAAGAGCTGACAAATTTCTATTAACATATGTAAACATACATCAGCACATTAACACATCCATGCTTCACCATGGATCAATGAAAAGTTCACTGACCATCAGTGTTTGAGAACCATTCCCTGAACAATATCTTTCATAGGCTTTCCTGGTTTTAGTAGATTATATTTAGAATTAGTGGTGCTGGTGGTCACATAAGGACACTCTGCCTATGTTATAGAAATTATTTATTAATTGCAAATATTTACACAGAGAAATGTTATGAGGATATTTATCTTCAAAATAAGACATGTGATATACCCACATGAAGAGCAGCTTTAGCTGATATAATACTAAATGATTGTGTTTCTAAGGAAAACTTTACCCTGATTTCCAAATTTTAGAAATAAATATCCATCCAGACCTGGAAATTAAGTATTACGCAAAATTATGCAGGTGTCCAAAATAGTATACGTTACAGAACATCAAAAGGCAAAATTAAATTCAGGATAATCTTGTAAAATAATTATACAACTTGTCAGAAAAATACTTTTCTAGAATCTATTAGATTAATAAAACTACAGGGGCCGGCCTGGTGGCATAGCAGATAAGTTCCGTGCACTCTGCTTCGGTGGCCCAGGGTTCAAGGGTTCAGATCCTAGGCATGGACCCAGCATAGTTCATCAAGCCATGCTGTGGCAGCATCCCACACAAAATAGAGGAAGATTGGCAGAGATGTTAGCTCAGTGACAATCTTCCTCACTCAGCAAGAATCTTCCTCAAGCAAAAAGAGGAAGACTGGCAATAGACGTCTGCACGGGGCCAACCTTCCTCACAAAAAAAAAAAATCTACAAAATATCAGTGACTTTTTTTCTCCAATTGAAGAATGTAGCGAGTATGACACAAGCATATTGTAAAAATTATGTTGGAAATATTTAAGAAGGCACTTCAGTAGGACGATCCTATTTCACCCTATTTCATTCATAAGTCATTTTTTAAAAGGCTGAAGACAACTCTCTTCTTTTTTAAACACATTAAAATTTAAAGAATTATTGTGGTGCTAACTTCAGACAATAAATGCTGTCTGAACTAACTGTGGTATGAAACATAGCTTAAAATACAGTTTAGGAACCTCTCAATCTATTTATTACATGATTCTATTTTCTGTTGTATATCTATTTGTTCCAAGGACAACTGAGTGGCCTAGACTTGTGGAGAATGAGTCCTCAAAGTTTTTTCTACTCTCAATAATTTGTTATATAGCCTTTTCCCAACAATAGAACAAGATTAGCAAACTCTACTCTCTCTATCCTACAACTAGTGCTAGGCACCTGAGATAAACAGGCTCTTCCGAGGGGTTAGCGTGGCTCTTAACCTCAGCCACAGATAGAACTCTAGCTTAAATCCCAGCCCTCACACTTACTCCCACTGAAGCCTTTGGCAAGTGACTTTAATCCTTCTATGCCTCAGTTTCCTTATCTATAAAATACATCATAACAGTATCCACTCCGTAGAGTTGTGAGGATTAAACGAGTTGTATGTAAAACACTCGGAACATTGCCTGGCACATGGTAAGCCCCATGCAGGTGTCAGCAATTATTAAGAGGCATTTCTAGGTTTGCAAATTTTAAGCGTAAAGTAACTATGAAGGTTCTACATATTTGAGGATTCAATCTATGGTTTCCACGTTTTGAATGGACTCTTTTATAAGCAAACCTAAAAGAGAGCCGGAAATCATTTACTTGCAGGCTCTGAGATATTTTCAAAATCTTGTTACACTAAAATAGTATTTGAAAAAAGATTTACTGCTTTCTTGACAGATATTTTTTCTATTCATAGCTAGTGTGCTAAGAAAAAATTATTCTGCATTTAAGACAGGAAAAAAAGCTTCAGTAGGTTGAATTTATCTGAACCTTTCTCTAAGCAGAGATTACAAACTTGACAATATATAGTACGTATAATATGTTTAGTATCTGACTTGGCAGAAACAGAAGATTGGAAAATCAGATGAATATGACTCCATCACTTCTAATGTTTGAAACTCAAAAAAAAAAGTAGAAATAAAATAATTTTATAAACATTTTATCATAATTTTTTTACCTAAATTTTCAAGGTCTTTCTTGGTGACAAATTTGTAATCATCATAAACTGTGCTTTCTGGATTCTCTTCTAATTCTTCTGTCAAGTTGTCTAAGAAGGAACACCACCTGGGAGCAGGACCCAAAACCTGCCAGGTTGATGCAAAGGTTAGCAAACATGCATTCTCACCATGCCAACTAAGAGTTAGTCCACAATCTCATTTTCTTAAATACAATTTTTAAATCTTTGTTTCTATTAGAAGTCTTGAAAAACAACTGCAATATGCATAATCAACAAGTAGATAATGGAAGAGAATAAACAAAGTAGGAAGAACGTAGGCTCATGAGGGAAAAATCTCTTAGTCTGGGATACAAAGATATTCATGAATACTCTTAGATTAGAACTACCAAAACACAAATAAATAATTCAGGCACTTATAATATCCATCCATCCATTTATTTATCACCTCTTTCATTCAAAACAGTACTAGAATCTACAAAAGCATATTTGGTATGAAAGATTTTTTAAGTTTGCCACTGAGGACAAACAGATGTCTAAAATAAGAACTACCTTCTTTCAAGGGTTTTCAACTAATTATTTGATACTTATATTTGATCTTGTATGGTCCGCTTCATTTAATTCATTAACTCATTAAAATTTAAAATTCTGTAATAGAATTCTTCAGACTTAACCTAAAATGGGTCACTAGGACCCACAAGTTAGTCCCAATGAAAGGTTGAGGAACAAAAGACTGAAGAGAATTTATAACCAATTAATGAAATATCAATACTTCACTTTGTAATCCAACTACTTCCATAAAATACTGTGGCTGCTTTTTACTTCTTGTTGTTGATACAAATCTGTCCCAGCTCGATGCCTCACCCACTGAGGTCAAAGTTTATCCCAGAGGAAATAAGGCCCCCTCGAGGGGTGGGGGAGGGGGGGAAGCTACGCCATTGAAATCTTCTCTCAACGTGGCGGCTTTCCGAAGAGAGCCCTGGGCTCTGACAAAACGGAACTTCCAATGACTACATGCCTGCGTACTCCGACAGCAATCAATTATAAATAGGAAAAAAACAAAAATCATAATGGAAATTAAATCTAGCTTAACTTTTTGGAGAAAGGAAGGTAGGAGGAAGAGAGCTATAACAAAGAAAAACGACACCTAATATCCTATACAATCAAAAAAAAAAAAAAAAAGAAGTAAATGTTAGAGACAACCATATCAATTTAGTTATATTACTTTGCCTGATTAGAAAGGGTGACTCTCCTCACCCACACAAAGGCTATGGGGCTCATGAACGTGAAAAACAACTCTTTTTTTTTTATGGCAGTAACACTGGTTTATAACATTATATAAATTTCAGGTGTATATCATTATATTTCGATTCCTGTGCAGATTATATCATGTTCACCACCCAAAGACTAAAAAACAACTCTTAATGAGCATAAAAGGAGTCCTATCAAGAAGTTTCATGTTAGCATAATCTATACAATTTTTAAAAACAGATGTAAAGGTTTTGATACACTAAGTGGTTTGACTATAACCATTAAAGACAAATCCTTAAGAAATATAAGGTATTCTTAAAAAACTCAATGTAAAAAACTTTTTAAAGAAACTGCTATGATTTTAAGCAATTTTAGGACAGTAGCTTGAAGTCAACAAATATACTAAACATTATTCCATACAAAGCACTGTGTAAAACACAGTCATTGACTGTGATCTCCCTGATGCAATTTAAAATCCAGCTGGAACAGAAAGGCATGTGCACCCACACACACACTCACGTCATGTAAAGCAATGAACTGAGACTGCACTGAGTCCATGGGGAAGACTGATCAGGGCTGGAGAAAACAGGGCAGGTTGGGACATTGAAAAAGTCTATGTGAAAGGACTCCAGGTTGGAATGAACACACATGAGCAAGCTAGAGAAAATCACAGGGGACCTTCTGAGAGTGAGTGTTTAGGCACTCGCAACTACAGGCGTATCTGCTTCCCATCAGTTATCAATCTGCAAATGCAAAGCTCTACCATACACTGCTGTACGACCTAAGACAGCAATCTTCTCTCCTTGTAGACAGCAAGAAAGTACACTATTGGCACTTTTCTAAAATATAAGATCCAAGATACTGTCCTCTTGGGGGGGTAAGAACCTCCTCTGTTCTAAAGTTGAATTTCTGTTACCTAGAACATGGCCTGTCAAGTAGTATTTGTTCAATAAATATTTAGTAAATAAATCTATTCATATAGAACATATGAATGCATTCATAAATTTCATGTGCACAAGGTACTAAGACTTACAGGGTCCTGTTTGGCAAAAGTATTTCTAAAACTGTCTAATTTCCTTATTCAGATAAAAACACTCAAATACCTCACCATAAAACTACTGGATATAAGAACACGTTTTTGGTGAAAGTCAGGTCTGTTTTGCCTCCCATGCAAGGGGGGGGCATTGGTTACCAAAGGACCTCAGAATAACGCAGTTTCACCTTTAAACCTTAAATCAGTCAGAAACATGGGCTTCAAAGACAATGAAAAGATTATATTGTGTTTACTGACTTTTTGGGGGGGGGTGGAGGGTAGGAATATAAAAATATCAGAACAGATCTGAATTTACTTTCACATCTTTTTTAATAATGTTCTACAACATTCTTTTTCATTAGTCATCTAGATTCTAATGGAATTGTTTTAAATTGCCTCTCAGGGGACACATCAGTTATGGTAAATAACCTCTACAATCAAATTCATGGCCGTTAAATTTTACAGGAGGAAATAGTTGCATCAAAAACAAAATTAAAATCTAGCAGGTTGATTTTATTAATCACGTTTCCCTAGTTCCTTTTCAGAGAAATAAAAAATCAGAACAACCATAACAAAGTTGAAATTACTGACCTAACTGGTGGCATTAAACTGAAGGTTTTATCTACACTATCGCTCTCCTCAAAGGTCTACCATTAAGTTGCAAAAACAGTAGTTGGCTTAACCAGTAAGGAGGGCTCAACTGCGTGCACAACTCTCTGAAGTACCTATAATGACCACAGTATTAACTGTGTAAAAATTCCTTGCTGTTTTCATTTATAAAATGTTATATCTGCAACTAATCCTTAAAAATATATTAATTTACTTCCTAAATTTCAGGCTTTACAACTTAAAGAAAACATCCTTTTGAATCACCAGTGTACTGTTATTACCACATCCAAAGTTTCTAGGTTTCTACATTGTCATTATACTGCTATATTCTATATTTCAGTCAAAACTGAGTACTGTTTGTTTTTCTACATTTTTATACACCTTAAGAGTTTTGTATGTTTCAGAAAATTGGTGAAGACTGTTTTATTTCAAACTTCTATTATCTGTTAATGACCTTCCACTTTTCATTTAGAAGAATTTCCTGAAGTCACAGGTCAGTAAGAGTAGAGAACTGGAAACTGGTTCATCAAACTGCTATAAAGGGCTACCACAGATCCCTCAGCAACTTCATTGACAATCCTATCAACCATCTAAACGGAAATACCTGGTCCTCCAAAACAGGAAAGAATCTTCATCAACATAAAGGGAAGGCCTCGACTCAAATGCAGCCAAGTATCTGCTCGCTCTAACCCATTTGGGCAGAAGAAGCAATTTTAAAGTACATGAAAGTACATGCCACGTGCTCAAGATCATCTGCCTCTATCATTACAATCTGCCTTTAAGATGTTAATATATAATGACTAACTTTAAAACTCAAAATTCTCATATATTCTGGTAATAGACAAAAATGACTAAGTGGGGAGGAAAGAGGATGAATATTAAAATTCTTAGGGAGTTGACAGAGAAGGATGCTCCTTCCCCCACCTCACTTTTGAAAAACCACCGTGCAACACCCTAAAGCCATGTTTAGGCAGAAATAAGGATTGAGGATTACTGGATGGATGGTTTTAACAGAGCAAGGGTGACTAAAATAACAACAATAAAGTATTATTAATATTATTAGAGACAAAGAACCAAACTGTACTAATTCAGATAAACGCCACCATTTTTTCCATTACTTATAATGGTACTCAGTATGACAAAATAATTTCATTATTTTCCTACTATTAATATGAAAGAAAATAATTGATAACATAGAACAGCAATTAAATTTGAAATTATCTTAAGTTTTTAACTGACAATTCAAAAAAACAATTTAAAAAACTTCAGCAAAACTAAGAAAATTCTTTTTTTTCTTTGAGGAAGATTAGCTCTGAGCTAACATCTGCTGCCAATCCTCCTCTTTTTGCTGAGGAAGACTGGCCATGAGCTAACAGCCGTGCCCATCTTCCTTTTCTTTATATGCTGGACACCTACCACAGGATGGCTTGCCAAGCGGTGCCATGTTCGCACCTGGGATCCGAACCGGTGAACCCCAGGCTGCTGAAGGGGAAAGTGCACACTTAGCCGTTGCACGACCAGGCCGGCCCCAGAAAATTCTTAATTACTCCATTTGCTAGAACTGTATCAATGGACAACAAATAACTTTGAACCAAAATGGGCTTATGTACAGGAAACTTTAACTGATATATAATTACATTAGAACACCCTAGAAGTATGTAATACAGTCATGAGCCACATAACGACATGTCAATCAACAACAGGCAGCATATATGATAGTGGCCCCATAAGACTAGTACTATAGCCTAGGTGTGTGGTACGCTATACCATCTAGCTTTGTGTAAGGACTGAAGGAGAGGAAGAAATTTTCTTCTACCCCTCTAGGTTCCTCTGGCTAAGCTAAGAATTAAATTGACATGAGACAGATTAATAGCAGAAAAACAAAAAAAAGTTTAATAACACGTATACATGGGAGAAACCCAGGAAAATGGAGTAACTCGCCAAAATGGAGAACGCTGTCACCTTAAACACCATCCTCAGCTAAAGACAAAAGATGTTGGGAGTGGGAAGAGTCAGGGAGCTCAAAGGGAAGGAAGGCAATTCACAGGTAGGTAGGTAAAAACAAGCAAACATTTGGAAAACAAGTGTTTGGCCAGAGAAACAGAAGAACACAGAGGGAAGCCCAGCAAACAGGGTTTGTTTGTTGGGCTCCTCCCCGTCTATCGCCTAGCTCATGTTACGCTAAGGTGATGGCTCACTTCTTGAGACAGATTTTTTTTATCTGAATTCTTTCAGGCGTTAAGGCAGAGGTAACAGGAAAAACTTTCTGAGTCTTTTGTTTCTTAAAAATAATCAGCCTTGGGGCTAGCCCCATGGCCTGGTGCTTAAGTGTGGTGTGCTCCACTTCGGCGGCCTGGGTTCGGATCCCAGGCACAGACCTACACCACTCATTGGCAGCCATGCTGCGGCAGCAACCCACACACAAAATAGAGGAAGAGTGGCACAGATGTTAGCTGAGGGCTAATCTTCCTCAAGCAAGCAAGCAAACAAACAAACAAAAAATCAGCCTAAAATAATCCTCATGTTAAAGAGACACATTTTGGGGTGGCAAATTTTGTTCCCTTTCAATACCCTCTATGTTGTCTGTACAAGGACGAAATCGCCTCGCAAAGTATCTGTCAGAATGTATCCCTGTTGTTAAGGAACGCACGACTATATATCCAAGGACATGCAGTTGACTTTTTAAACTATTCTTTTACAAAATTTTCAAAATGCACTGCAGCATATAGTGTGAAGTAGGACATATTTTGAATGATAACTGGAAAGAGAATGATGACAATATGAGAGTATAACATCATACATGGAAAAAGAACTTAAGTATATTTTTTAAGTTCAGAGAATAAAACTAGACCCATTTAATGTAAGGAGGTAGATTTTAATTCAATTTTCATTCATCACATATTTATTGAAACCCAATGGGAAAAGAGTTCTTTTCACATACAGCAGTACCTGTGTGGAAGGACTAGAGGATTCTTACTTTCCTCAACTTCATTCATTCATTCAGAAGGTTAATTGAGCATTTACCAAGAGCTAAGTGCTGTCAAATATAAGTAAAACAAAGTCTGGAAAACAATCAAGAACAACACAATGTGACTAATGCCACAGAAATTTTAAAATGATTCTGGAGAGCCCTTTATCTACTGAGGCAGAAGAACAAGATAGTTCTGAAGGAGACAATTGAACTAGGCCTTGAAAAACTCTAAAGAGGTCATGATTTTATATTCAGTAAAATTTAATTGTCATACGAAATAGAATTTAATACTACATGAAATTAATATATATTTTACTCATTATTAATTACAGAAAAGATGCTTGGTTAGAAGAATTTTCAGTTTTATCTTTTAGTGACCTGATACTACTGTAATCCTAGAAACCCAATTTAAACATTATTTATATTATAATGACACCACTGACCAGATAAAAACTACACTTACTGACAATCAACAATGGAGGGTTTGAATATAAAATAATTTTACCACCTAATAACCACGTAAATTATCTAATTATTTTGTTAGAGAACTGTTTTCAGGACATTCTAAAAGTAGATATAAATATCAGTTCTGGAACGAAAGCAATAATAAAAACAAGAAGAAGAATAGCAAAAGTAATAATAGCAACGGCAATCCACACTCCAAGAGGTAGGGGGTTTATCCCCTATATTAGTCCAACTAACCAGAAAGCTATCACTCTTACTATAAGGCCGTAACTCCTTATCAGAAACTACTGGGGCTAAAAAGGGTTTGAAACTCAAATTTTTGCATTTTAAAAAGATAATACTGTACGTATACTGTACTATCACATAAAATCTTCAGTGGGATTGGGTCAGTGGTCCATAATCAAACACATTAATATCTCTCCAGCAAAATACATATTCACACCAGTAATTTGGGATAAATAAAGACCAGAAAAGGCCTCATCATTGCATGTCAGGTTTGAGTCCTAATGAAGCACGTCAGGGTTTGCCACCAAAGAGCTATAAAACAACTTCCAGGGCTTTCTGGATTTCAGAATTGCAGACCAGAGACGACAGAGGTATACTATACTGTAAATATAGTTGACCACTATTAACCTTAATGATAATTCTTCTAACTGCATAGTCTGCATCTCCAGGAGAAGAACAGGATTTTGCTACTCAAGAAGACCAACTCTGCAATACATAAACTCAAAGGAAATTTTCCTTTTCAAACTTTTCCTCCATTACTGGTTCAAAGACACCACTAGCACCAGCATGTACTTTCAAATTCTGACAGCTGGAGCTTAATAATAACTGATCATAAGCCTAAGACAAGAGGACAGCTGGGTGAGCTGAGGGAGTGGCCATGCATTTAAGCATGTAATTGCATTTGCAACATAATGAGCCGCCTAATTGCATACCCAAGTTTATATGCCTTTGCGTGAGAAATTATGAGTCATTTAAAGGTACTCTACTTGTAGTGCTTTGTTCTCTCATTCCTAAAAATCAGATTAGCAAAGAAGCAATTTAATTTCAACATTTAAAAAGATTTATTTTAAAAAGGAGAAAAATTACTATCTGCCATGATTTCAATTTTGATTTAGTTTTGAAAAGTAGTTTAGGTACTGAAATGAAATAAGAAAATAAGGCCAAGTAAAAAATAATACTGATACTGCTTATGTAATTGTTTCACTATCAGTCAATCAACTCAATAGTTAATCTATGCGAGGTCGTGCGAGTATAAATAAGCATAAAATAGAGTTCCTCTACTCAACGCTTAGAGGCAGACAGAACACTCCAAGCCAACATTTAAATACAAAATCAACACTGATATTAAGAACCATAGAGAGCTTTCAGTTAATAATGGCACATTAACTATATATTTTTATCTCCTCTCCCTCCCAAGCCTAGTTAAAATGACAGTAAATCAATATAAAAAGATATTAAGCTTCAAGGACAAAAAGAACAAAAGGAGAAAATACAGTAGTTAAGGGATTTAACGTGGTAAATGCTGGGTGCTACCGGAGGTAAATAACAGAGAGAAAGGAGAGGAGATTCTTCTCTTACAGTCCTTGACACCCAGCGCTTCAAGGCTCCATGTATCTGGGAAGATGGGTCTGAATAAGGGAAACGATGAATACCTAAATTCCCACCCCTCCTTAGACCAGAGGATAATTCTCTGGATAAAGTGAAGAAAAGCTGCTCCACATGAGTGGCTATATGGAACAGGTGACTTGAGCTGTGGGGCTGAAATTAGCACAATTAAATGGCCGTCTACACATCAAACTGTGCGACCCTCAGCTCCTTTTCAGCTTCCAGAAAGCCAAAAGCCAAGCAAATGTTGCTGTGCTTCCACTCCTGCCAGCCTAAATCCCCAACATTCCCAGGAAGAAACTGGGGGATTCTTCTCTGTCGAAAATTGAAGATCCCTAACGACAGACCTCCGGGTGTTGATATTTGGGAATCCTCCAACAGTCATTAGCTAAAGAGTCAACATGAAAACTACCAGTAGACAAGACCACCACATAGAAAGTTCCAATCGGCATTTTAGTGCCTCATTCTTAAATATGAATAGATTGCCAAAGATCGTCATTCATTTATTCAACAAATAGTTATTGTCAAGCATTTTTCTCTTCACTGTAATGAACAAAACAAAAAAGAATCTCTACCTTTAAAGAGCTAACATTTCAGAAAGGGGAACAATAAACAAACAAAGGAAAGGTAGGATACAGTATGACAGCTAGTGACAAGAGCTATGAGGAAAATACAGCAGTGAAGGTGATGGAGAATACAGAGGAAGGGGAGGAGGGGTGGACAGGGAAGCCCATGTTGAGGTGACAACTGAATACAGACCTGGAGGAGAGAAGGGAATGAACCATGAGAATATCTGGCAACTGCAAAGGCCTTGAGGTCAGAATTGCTTGGTGTATTCGGGGATCAGGAAAAAGACCAACCCAGTATGGCTTGAACAAAGGAAACGAAGGAGAGAGTGGAGGCTAGATCATGTAGGGTCTTGTAGACCATTGCAAGACTTTACTTTTTCCTTCTCAACAGAGGAGTGACATGATCTGACTTGCATTTACAAGAATCACTCTGCAAGGGTGGGAGACATTGGTTCCAGGCATTTAAGGAAACCTCTGTTCAATCATTAATTGATAATTAAGTGAACCAAGCAGAGACTTTGGTGGCCACACATAACAAACAAATCAAACTTTACAGATTTAGTTCAGGAGAGCACTAAACAAAGAGGAATAATAAAAATGAACTCGGGGTGGGAGGAATCTAAGTTCTGTAACTGCCAAATTATTACCTAAAACATCTAGTTTTCAACCAAAAATACAAGACACACAAAGAAAAGCCTGGCCCACATTTGGGGGGAGGAGGGGAAGCAGTCAACAGAACCTATCTTTTGAGGAATCTGAAACACTGGGCTTACCAGACAGACCTTAACCCAGCTTATATAGGTATGCACAAAGAACTCAAAAGCAGTCATGTCTAAAGAACTAAAGGAAAGTATGAGAGCAAATATCTCATGAAATAGAGAATATCAATAAAGAGAGAGAAATTATAAAAAAGAACTAAATACAAGTTTTGGAATTGAAAAACACAATAATTAAAATAAAAAATTCACTAGAGGGACTCAACCATAGATATAAATTGGCAGAAGGAAAAATTAGCAAACTTGAAGATGGGTCAATTGAGGTTATCCAGTCTGAGAAACAGAAAATAAAACTGAACAGAGTCTCAGAAACTTGTGGGATGTCATCAAATAAACACGCACATAATGGAAGTTCCAGAAGAAGAGAAACAGGGGTGGAAAGAATATCTGAAGATATAACGGCCAAAAACTTCTCAAATTTGGCAAAAAACATTAATCTCTACATCCAAGAAGCCCAATGCCAAGTAGGATAAATTCAGAGATCCATACCTAGACACATTACAGTCAAACTGTGAAAAGACAAACAGAGAATCTTGAAAGCATCAAGAAAAAAGCAACTCATCACATGGGATTCTCAAGTGGATTAGCAGGTGATTTCTCATCATGTAAAACACAATTCCATAATGCAATAATTATAAATCTAAGTTACAGGCACACAATGTTTAAAGATATAATTTGAAGCAATAACTACATAAAAGAGGAGAAAAATGGGGCTATATAGGAGGAAAGTTTTCGTATACTATTGAAATTAAATTGGTATTACTCTGAACTAGACTGCTATAAGTTAAAATGGTAATGGTAATCCTCAGGGAAACCACCAAGAATATAACTAAAAAATGTAAAACAAACAAAAAGGGAATTAAAATGGTATATTAGGAAATGTCTGTGTAACACAAAAACCAGTAACAGATGAATTGAAGAACAAAAATGTCATAAGACATTTAGAAAACAAATAGCAAAAACAAGCAGACATAGGGGTTCTCATCAAGATGGCGCTGTGAGCAAACGCTGAACTCGCCTCCTCCCACAAACACAACCAGGTTACAACAATTTTAGGAAGAATCACCCTGGATTGCAAACTGAAAACTGGATAAAAAGAACCCCCACAACAAGGGACAGTCCTGATGAAAGCAGAAGAGGCAGTAACTCCGGCCAGAGAGGAAAAAAGCCACCTTTGGGAGCAGCAGAGCTTCTCAGCTGGCCAGGCGGGAGCCAACCTAAGGTACGCAGCCCTCCCTGGAGAAGCGAGGTCCAGAGCAGGGGCAATAGTGCTATAACCATCCTTCAGACTCAGCCCAACTGAGAGGGGGGTCTTACTGTCTGACTTTGCTGGCTATTAACTGCAGCAAGGACACTCCAGAAAAGCTATCAGACGAAAGCCGAAAAGATCCAGGTTTTAAAGGGCCCATGCACAAACTCATTCATTGCAGCAACCTAAAATCACCAGAGAGAAGGCTGACTGTCCTTTGGTGAAATGAGACTCACCTGGTGGGCTCTGGGAACATCTTGGTGAGAGGAAGATCCTCTCTGGAGACTGAGACATTGGTGGGGGCCGTTGTTCTGAGCTGGTCCAGGCGTGCTGATACGGACACAGGTGGGGGCCAGTGAGGTGCGTCCCTTGGGCTGTTAGCCCAGGGGTCTGCCACACCCCCTAGAGCACAGATTTAATCCAGTTCAGCCAGGGCAGGCAACCCGCCCTAGGGACTGGCCCCACATAACAGCAAGCCCTCAGGCTACTTTTCAGCCTGCATTGACTGAATGCCTTGATCCTCTACAGGCAGGCAAAGGTGTCTGCCTCTGTGGGGCAGGGCTTGTGTGAGGACCTGGTGAACTGTGGGGGGCACTGGGGCAGAGGTGGGGGCCTCTGCGGTGTGGCAGTGGGGTATGCTCCAGGGGGTTGAGAAGTGTGCACGGACCAGGACTGTGCTGACAGTGCATGTGGTCCAGAGCGGGGTGAGGCTTATCAGTGGCAGAAGACTTGTGTTTCACAAATAGCCATAAAAAGGATCAGCCCCACCTTCCAAAGCCTGAAACAAGTGAGTGCCTCCATGCCAAGGGCTAGCCCTACTCAGCTGCACTCCTAAGAGAACTGACATCAGCCTTGTTGGCCTCAGGCCTATCACAACTGTACGCCCGTGACCCTAGCAACCAGCTACACTGGGTACCAACCCAATTAAGAGGACAATTGCAATAAGAGGGTGCTAATAGGCGGGACCAAGATGGTGGCATGAGTGGTCTTCTTTGCCTCTCCCCCGTCGAATCTACAACTAATTGGACATTCACCGATTAACAAAGGATATCCAGATAGCATCTCAAAATGCCTAAGAGTCTTGTACTACTATATATTGGAAGGCGCATGGACTTCCCCCGCGGAGGAGGTGGAAATAGGTGAAAACTCTCTGACCCCCGACCCCTGACCCCTGGACAGCCTAGTTCCTGTAGGAGGCTCTCTTCCCGCGGACTCCTCCATAGCATCGCCACACACCAAGGGCGGGAGTGTGCACTCACCAGAGGAGCGACGGTGGAAACAGGTGACAACAGCCCTACTCAAGACCCCGTGATTACACCTAAGCCCAGGGGGAATCCCCAGGGTCCCACATCCATCAGCAGGGAGGCCCCGCCCAGAATCCAGAACAAAGGGAAGCTCCTGGCGGGCGGATTCCCCAGCACAGCACCAGGCCGCAAGCTGCTGCTGGGCCCACAGTCTCTGGTGCACGGGTCAGTGCAGGGGGCGCCCAGACTTCCTGTGGACGTGCTTGGTGACTGGGTGGAGCTCCAACACCCAGCTCTGAGGCCCGGGGGGACGCTCCAGGGTCCCGAACCCCCCCAGCAGGGAGTGCCTCTGCTCGCCATTGGCAGGGAGGCCCCGCCCAGCATTTGGAACACCAGTAAGCTCCCTAGAGCAGAATTCCCTGCAAGGCAGCAGCTTACAAGCCACTGCCAGGCCCACGGACTCTGGCCGTGTCCCAGACGAGGCAAGGGACCCAGAGATCCCGTGAGAGTGGCGTGGGGCAGAGTGGAGCTCCAGTGAAACGGCTGCGTAGCCCAGGGGGGATCTCCAGGTTCCTACAGCAGCCTCAGCGAAAGCCTCTGCACAGCACTAGTGGAGAGGTCCTGACTGGCAATCGCAAGGTGGGAAGGCCCTGGGGCAAAAGTAGCACAGCTAGGTGAGCTAATGACAGACTGCAGAAGATACCCATAGCTCTGCCGGGACCTATAGTGGACAAGTGTGATCTTGTGGGCTCTGTTAGGGACAAAGCGGCGATTATAGGTGATCCTGCTCCTGGCTGCTGGGAAAGCCCACAACACTGCTGCAGACCACAAGGAGGGAGCACGTCTAAGTGGGCTGCAACAGTAGGCATTAGCAGCCTGAGGCCCCCTTGCGACTGCCCCCACAACTGACAAGGGACCCCACAGGAGCATTGTGACTACGAGGAGGGCTCCAGGTCCAGTCAGTAACAGCTGACGAGGTTCCTGGTTGGTGTAGTCTAAACAGCTGCGCCCCCCCCCCCCCCCACACACACCAGTCGCAACAAGTGGAAGCAGTGACTAAACTCTATCCCTATGCAGAGGCACAAATCCACCCCATGAAGCAGTATGAAAAAATAAATTAAATCTCCAGAACAGAAGAAAAATGATAAGCACCCAGAAAACAATCCCAAAGACAATGAAATCTATAACCTAAATGACAATGATTTCAAAACTCCCATTATTAAAAAACTCAACGAGTTAAAAGAGAATTCAGATAGACAACTCAATGAGTTCAGGAGCTATGTCAGAAAAGAGCTTGACACTATAAAGAAGAACCAATTAGAAATACTAGAGATGAAGAACACAATGGAGGAGATTAAGAAAAATCTGGACTCTCTGAACAGTAGGGATGATAATACGGAGGACAGATTAGCAATTTGGAGGATAGGAATATAGAAATGCTGCAGACAGAGGAGGAGAGAGAACTAAGACTAAAAAGAAATGAAGAAACTCTCTGAGAATTATCCGACTCAATTAGGAGATGCAACATAAGGATTATAGGTATACCAGAGGGAGAAGAGAAGAAGGGGGCAGAAGGCCTGTTCAAAGAAATAATAGCTGAGAACTTTCCAAACTTGGGAAGAGAGATGGAACTTCATGTAACAGAAGCCAATAGATCTCCAAACTTTATTAACGCAAGAAGACCAACCCCAAGGCATATAGTAGTGAAACTAGCAAAAGTCAACGACAAACAGAAAATACTAAGGGCAGCCAGGCTGAAGAAAATAACTTACAAAGGAAACCCCATAAGGCTATCAGCAGATTTCTCAGGAGATACCTTACAGGCTAGAAGAGATTGGAATGAAATATTCAAAACTCTGAAGGACAAAAACCCGCAGCCAAGAATACTCTACCCAGTGAAAATATCCTTCAAATACAGTGGAGAAATAAAAACTTTCCCAGATAAACAAAAGGGAGTTCATCGCCACAAAACCTCCTCTTCAAGAAATGCTCAGGAAGAACCTCATTCCTGAAAAATCAAGGAAAGGAAAGGGGTTACAAAATCCAGAAAAAAGGAGAGAAGCAGAAGGACAATAACACAAAGTAACAGCTCTCCATAAGGACAAAATGCAAAAGAACCGGAAAACAAGTGATAAAATGGCAACAGTAGGCCCCCACGTTTCAATAATCACTCTAAATGTGAATGGATTGAACTCTCCAATCAAAAGGCACAGAATGGCAGGATGGATCAAAGAACAAGATCCAACAATATGCTGCCTCCAGGAAACACACCTCAGCCCCAAAGAAACACAGACTCAAAGTGAAGGGATGGAAGACAACACTCCAAGCTAATAACGAACAAAAGAAAGCAGGTGTTGCCATACTTATATCAGACAAAGTAGACTTCAAAGCAAAACAGATAAAGAAAGACAAAGAGGGGCAGTATATAATGATAAAAGGGACGCTCCACCAAGATGACATAACACTTATAAATATATACGCACCTAACACAGGAGCACCAAAATCCGTAAAGAAACTATTAACAAAACTAAAAGGAGACATCAACAGCAATACAATAATAGTAGGGGACCTCAACACCCCATTAACACCAAAGGACAGATCATCCGGACAGAAAATCAACAAGGAAATTATAGAATTAAATGAAAAATTAGATCAGATGGACCTAATAGATATATATAGGACACTTCATCCAAAAACAGCAGGTTACACATTCTTCTCAAGCGCTCATGGAACATTCTCAAGGATAGACCATATCTTGGGAAACAAAGCAAACATCAATTATTTCAAGAGGGTTGAAATAATATCAAGCATCTTTTCTGATCATAATGCTATGAAACTAGAAATCAACTACAAGAATAAAGCTGGGAAAGGGCCAAAAATGTGGAGACTAAACAACATGCTACTGAACAAACAATGGATTATTGAAGAAATTAAAGAAGAAATCAAATATTATCTGGAGACAAATGAAAATGAAAACACACCATACCAAATTATTTGGGACGCAGCAAAGGCAGTCCTAAGAGGGAAATTCATTGCAATATAGGCTCACCTCAATAAGCAAGAAAAATCTTACATCAACAACCTCAAACGACACCTAACGGAATTAGAAAAAGAAGAACAAACAAAGCCCACAGTCAGTAGATGGAGGGAAATAATAAAAATTAGAGCAGAAATAAATGATATTGAAACAAAAAAGACAGTAGAAAGGATCAATGAAACAAAGAGTTGGTTCTTTGAAAAAATAAACAAAATCGACAAACCCTTAGCCAGACTCACTAAAAAAAGAGAGAGAAGTCTCAAATAAATAAAATTAGAAACGAGAGAGGAGCAATCACAACAGATACCGAAGAAATACAAAGGATCATAAGAGAATACTATGAAAAACTATATGTCAACAAATTGAACAACCTAGAAGAAATGGATAAATTCCTAGACTCATACAACCCACCCAAACTGAATCAGGAAGAAATAGAGAATCTGAATAGACCAATCACAAGTAAAGAAATAGAAACAGTAATCAAAAAGCTCCCCCAAAATAAGAGTCCAGGACCAGATGGCTTCTCTGGAGAATTCTACCAAACATGCAAAGAAGATTTAATACCTATTCTTCTCAAACTATTCCAGAAAATAGAGGAAGATGGAGCACTCCCTAATACATTCTATGAAGCCAACATCACCCTGATCCCCAAACCTGACAAGGACAACACAAAGAAGGAAAACTACAGGCCAATATCACTGATGAACACAGATGCAAAAATCCTCAACAAAATTTTGGCAAATCGAATACAGCAATACATCAAAAAGATTATACACCATCATCAAGTGGGATTTATACCAGGGACACAGGGATGGTTCAACATCCCCAAGTCAATCAACGTGATTCACTACATTAACAAAATGAGAAACAAAAACCACATGATCATCTCAATAGATGCTGAGAAAGCATTCGACAAGATCCAACATCCATTTACGATAAACACCCTCAATAAAATAGGTATAGAAGGAAAGTACCTCAACATAATAAAGGCCCTATATGACAAACCCACAGCCAACATCCTACTCAACGGACAAAAACTGAAACCCATCCCTCTCAGAACAGGAACAAGACAAGGGTGCCCACTTTCACCACTCTTATTCAACATAGTAGTGGAGGTTTTGGCCAGAGCAATTCGGCAGGAAAAAGAAAGAAAAGGAATCCAAATAGGCAACAAAGAAGTAAAACTCTTGCTGTTTGCAGATGACATGATCTTATATATAGAAAACCCCAAAGAATCCATAGAAAAACTATTAGAAACAATCAACAACTACAGCAAAGTTGCAGGGTATAACATCAACATACATAAATCAGTAGCATTTCTATATGCTAACAACGAACTAACAGAAAAAGATCTCAAGAACTCAATCCGATTCACGATCGCAACAAAAAGAATAAAATACCTTGGGATAAATTTAACCAAGGAAGTGAAAGATCTATACAACAAAAACTACAAGACCTTCTTGAAAGAAATCGACGACAACATAAAGAGATGGAAAGACATTCCATGCACATGGATTGGAAGAATAAACATAGTTAAAATGTCCATACTACCTAAAGCAATCTACAGATTCAATGCTACCCCAATAAGAATTCCAATGTCATTCTTTACAGAAATTGAACAAAGAATCCTAAAATTCATATGGGGCAACAAAAGACCCCAAATTGCGAAAGCAATCCTGAGAAAGAAGAACAAAGGTGGAGGCATCACAATCCCTGACTTCAAAACATACTACAAAGCTACAGTAATCAAAACAGCATGGTACTGGTACAAAAACAGATGCACACATCAATGCAACAGAAGTGAAAGCCCAGAAATAAAACCACACATCTATGGACAGCTAATCTTTGACAAAGGAGCTGAGGGCCTACAATGGAGGAAAGAAAGTCTCTTCAACAAATGGTGCTGGGAAAACTGGACGGCCACATGTAAAAGAATGAAAATCAACCATTCTTTTTCACCACTTACTAAAATAAACTCAAAATGGATCAAAGACCTAAAGATTAGGCCTGAAACAATAAGTCTTCTACAAGAGAATATCGGCAGTACACTCTTTGACATCAGCTTCAAAAGAATCTTTTCGGACACCATAACCCCTCACATGAGGGAAACAATAGAAAGAATAAACAAATGGGACTTCATCAGACTAAAGAGCTTCTTCGAGGCAAGGGAAAACAGGATTGAAACAAAAAAACAGCCCACTAATTGGGAACAAATATTCACAAGTTATTTATCTGACAAAAAGTTAATCTCCATAATATACAAAGAACTCACACAACTCAACAATAAAAACATCAAACAACCCAATTACAAAATGGGCAGGGGACATGAACAGACATTTCTCCAAAGAAGATATATGGATGGCCAACAGACACATGAAAAGATGCTCATCATCACTAATCATCAGGGAAATGCAAATCAAAACTACACTAAGATATCACCTTACACCTGTTAGAATGGCAAAAATATCCAAAACCAAGAGTGACAAGTGTTGGAGAGGCTGTGGAGAAAAGGGAACCCTCATACACTGTTGGTGGGAATGCAAACTGGTGCAGCCACTATGGAAAACAGTTTGGAGATTCCTCAAAAAGTTAAGAATAGAAATACCTTATGACCCAGCCATCCCACTACTGGGTATCTATCCTAAGAACCTGAAATCAGCAATTCCCAAAGTCCCATGCACCCCTATGTTCATCGCAGCATTAGTCACAATAGCCAACTCATGGAACCAACCTAAGTGCCCAGCAACTGATGACTGGATAAAGAAGATGCGGTATATATACACAATGGAATACTACTCAGCCATAAAAAAGGACAAAGTTGTCCCATTCACAACAACATGGATAGACCTTGAGGGTATTATGTTGAGTGAAATAAGCCAGACAGAGAAAGACAAACTCTGTATGACTCCACTCATAGGTGGTAGTTAACATATGGACAAAGAGAACTGATCGGTGGTTGCCAGGGGAAAGGGGGGTGGGGAGAGGGCACTAGGGGTGAAGTGGTGTACCTACAACATGACTAATAATGATGTACAACTGTAATTTCACAAGGATGTTAACTTTCATAATCTTGATTAAAAGAAAAAAAGGGTAAGGGGAGAAAAATGGGCTTTTTGAAGATGATTGAATTCTGTATGAATCCAAAGCTCATTTCCTTTCTGGCTTTAGTGAATAAAAGGATATTTGCAAAATCTTGCACACACACACAAAAAAAAGGAGACATAAATCCTAACTTATCAGTAATGCCATAAATGTAAATGGATCAAACTCTCCTTTAAAAGGCAAAAATTGACAGAATGGATTTTAAAACCATGATCCAACTATATAATATTTACAAGAGACACATTTTAGATCTGAAGAGAAATAGGTTAAAAGTAAAATTATATAGTATGGTAAAACATATACCATGCAAACAGTAACCAAAAGAGAGGAACGTCTATACTAAGATTAGACAAAACAGACTTCAGATAGAAATTGCTACTAGAGGAAAAAAAAGAGTTGAAAACAATAAAATGGTCAATCCATCAGGAAGATATAACAATTACAAACATATACGTACCTAAGAAAAGAGTCCCAAAATACACGAAACAACTGAATTGAAGTGCAAAATAGACCATTCAACAATATTTGGAGACTTCAATATCCCACTTTCATAATGGATAGAATAACTAGACACAGAAGACCCGAACAACACTATAACTAGATCTAACACACACCTAAAGAACCCTCCACTCAGTAGGAGAAGAATACACATTCTTCTCAAGCGCACAGAGAATATTCTCCAGGAGAGATCATATGTTAAGCTCAAGTATGTTAGAACAAAGTATGTTCTCTGACCACAATGAGATTCAATTAGAAACCAGTAACAGAAAGAAATTGGGGGATTCACAAACATTCTTTATGTACATCATAGCAAACCAAACCAAACCCAGTAGCATATAAAATGGATTATACACCATTACCAAGTGGGATTTGTCCCAGGAATGAAAGGTTGGTTCAACATATGCAAATCAATTGATATAATACCCTATATTAATACCATAAAAGAGCAAAACTACATAATCTCAAGAGACACAGAAAACACATTTGACAAACTCCAACCCCAACTCATGATAAAAACACTCAACAAACTAGAAATAGCAAGGAATTTACCTCTAAAAAACATCTATGAAAAACCCACAGCTAACATCACACTTACTAGTGAAAGACTGAATAGTTTTTGCCTAAGATTAGAAACAAGACAGAGATGTCTGCTCTCTCCGCTTCTATTCAACAATGTACTGGAAGATCTAGCCAGGGCAAATAGCCAAGAATACGAAATAAAAGGCATCTAGAGATGGAAAAAAAGAAGTAAATCTATCTCTATTTGCAAATGACATGATCATATATAGAAATCACTAAAGAATCCACGAAAAAATCATTAGAGCTAACAAATAAGTTCCGCAATGCTGCAGGATACAATCGACATATAAAACTCAGCTGTATTTCTATACACTAGCAATAAGCTAGGCAAAAATGAATTAAGAGAGCAATTCCATTTACAATAACATCAAAAAGAATAAAATACTTTGGAATAAATTCGATCTCAAAATGTAAGACTGAAACTAAACTGTACACTGAAAACTATGAAAGCCTGTTGAAAGAAATTAAAGATTTAAATAAATAAAAAGGTATTCCATGTTCACGGACTGGAAAACTTAATTTTGTTAAGACCGCAATACTCTCTAAATTAATCTATAGATTCAATGCAATCCCTACCAAAATTCCAAATGTCTTTTTGTCTAAATTGACACGTTGGTTTTAAATTCAAATGGAAATGCAGGGGATCCAGAATAGCCAAAACGATCTTGAAAAAGAACAAAGGTGGAAGACTCACTTTCCGATTTCAAAACTTAGTACAAAGCTACAGTGATCAAGACAGTGTAATACTGGCATAAAGACAAAACTGTTAATAAATAGAAAAAAACTGAGAGTCAGACGTAAGACCTTATATTTACTGTCAGTTGATTTTCAACAAGAGCAACCAAAAAATTCAATGGGGAAAGAACAGTCTATTCAACAAATGATGGTGGGACAATTACATATTCACATGTAAAAGAATGAAATTGTATTCCTACCTCACACCATATACAAAAATGAACTCAAAAGGGATCAACAACCTAAATGTAAGAGCAAAAACTATACAAGTCTTTGAAGAGAACAAAGGAATAAATGTCCTTGTATCTGGATTACAAAATTCCAATCTTCCTAAACCTAATGAAGGCAATGGTTTCTTACATATGACATCAAAAGCACAAATAACCACAAAATAGGTAAGTTGGACTTTATCAAACTTAAAAACATCCAAGGACACCATGAGGAAAGTGAAAAGACAACCTACAGAATGGGAGAAAATATTTGCAAATCATGTATCTGATAAAGGTCTAGTATCAACCAGAATATATAAAGGATTCTTATACCTCAATAATAAAGAGACAAGTAACAATTTAAAAACAGGCAAAGATTTGAATAGACATTTTTCCACAGAAGATATAAAAATGGCCAAGAAGCATATGAAAAGTTGCTCAACATCATTAGTCATTAGGGAAATGCAAATCTAAACCACAATGAGGTATCAGGCTACACCCACTAGGCTGTCTATAATCAAACAATGGAAAGCAACAAGTGGATGAGAAGGTGGAGAAACTGGCATCCTTGTACACTGCTGGGGGGAAAGTAAAATGGTGCAGCCACTGTGGAAAACAGTTTGGCAGTTCCTCAAAAAATTAAGCTCAGAGTTACCATATGGTCCAGCAATTCTACTCCTAAGTATACACGCAAGAGAAGTGAAAACACATATCCACACAAAAACTTGTATGAATGTTTACAGCAACATTATTTATAATAGCCAAAAGTAGAAACAAGTCAAATGTGTATCAACTGATGAATGGATTAGCAAGATGTGGTATATCCACACAATGGAATGTCATTCAGCAATAAAAGGAATGAAGAACTGATGCATGCTACAACATGGAAAACCTTGAAAACATCATGCTAAGTGAAAGAAGCCAAACACAAAAGGCTACACATTGTATGACTCCATTTATGTGAAATGTCTAGAATAGACAAATCATAGAAATAGTAAGTAAGTAGACTAGTAGTTGTGGAGGCAGGGAGTGACTGGTACAGGGCTTCCTTCTGGTGTGATCCAACAGTGAAATTCAATAGTGGTGATCATCACACAACTCTGAATATAGTAAAAACCACTGAATTATACACTTTGAAAGGGTTAACTTCATGGCATGTGAATTATATAAAGCTGTTATTTAAAAAAATCTAATTAAGGATCACGTTACAATAACGTTGCATTAGGTTATTCTCTCTTTAATTTCCTTTAATCTGGAAGAGTCTCCCTCCATCTTTACTGCCTTTCAGGATGTTGACATTTGCTGAGTTCAGGCCAGCTGATGTGCAGAGATTCCCACAGTCTTCATCTGCTCACTGTTCCTCAGAATCAGATTCAGTTAAATATTTCTGGCAGGAATGCACAAGTGGTATGTGCCAAAAGAACACTAAAAACTGTTTCCACATGAAGCATTTGGCTTTGCATGATTAATGCTGTGAAGTCATGTGCTTCACGTATTTTATTTTCATGTATCTTTACACGTCTGTGTTTTTTCATTGTGTTTTGAATTTTGGGTATAACATGATTTTTCAGGAAAGGGGGCCCAATAAGGGTTTGTCTGGAGACAAGATCCCAGAAGCCAACAAGGCCGTAAATTCCTGATGGAGCTAGCCAGGGCTATATAAACGAGAGGCCAGAAAGATGCAAGAAATACTTATCACCCCCCTGCGCCCCCTGACACAAATACATTGGAAAGATGGGTAGGATTGGGGACAGGAGCACACCTCGGTTCTTTTCAAAAGGACCTAATACCATGAAATTACCTTTTAGCAAACTTACCTAAGAAGACCACACCTACAGATATGCTATCCTGTCTCGTATTTCACCAAATGAAAAGATATACAAAATCATACCACTCCTTTCCTCTTTTAAACTTTTAAATTTATTTGAGGTGCTGGAACGTCAAGAAAGCTTCTGGGAAACCAAAGTAAAAATTTACTGTAAACTAAACACATATATCCACTGGAGATTTACTGACTTTGAGCTTAGCAACATTCTCAACATGCAAGCTTAGTCCTGCTAAATTTAGGAATAGGGGAAACAGAATTACTCTCAAAAGAACTTTTAAGAGAGCAAAATTTCATCCAAAACCATGAAATTCCTTCATAAAACAAATCTCTTAAAGTTCTCTTTTAAGTATTGAAAATTGCATTATATATATCCAAGTAATTCTAATTTGAGGTAGAATAAAAAAGCTTTAGATTTCGGTCTGCTTTTCCATGAAAATTACAAACAATGCATGAAAAAGCCCTCAGCTTCCATCTTCCTTCAATTCTCAAGAAACAGAAAAAATATCTTAAAATGGTCCCAATCTTCTTCAAAGTCCACTGTTAGTTAAATAATAAAAACCTTTCTTTCAAGGCCTCCCACACATTCTTTCCTGAAGAGCCTGGCCTTGAACCTTTGCTACAGACCATTACTTGATGTTTATCATCACATTACACTTAAAATCCCACGCAGCTTCCTAGAGTTCACCTCCAGAGTCTGCAGTCACAATGACTCCAAGCAATGTTAAAATCTTCTACTTCCAGCCTTTTCCTCTCCCAGTTTCCTAACTGCGCTAAAAATGCTCAACCTTGACGGCTATGTCTGCACACATGGGTATGCACACATACCCCATGGGTGCTAAAGGCACCAAGCCAATTTTATCATATGAAAATGTCCTTTTCTTTTTGATCGCACACCTGGTAATGAGTGCTCTCCGAGATCTTGTTTTGTCATTTCATTCCTGCCAAAGTTACACAGATGGTTTTAGTGTGTTATCCTGGTTACCACATCAGTAGTTTCCTGGTTCTACCCGACTTCCTTGCAGGCAAAGGGACTTATTAATAATCTTTCAGCATATTCTTATATTTTCCAATTCTTAATTCTCAAGTCTATGTAAAAACTAAGGGTATCCTAATATTTAAAAATATCTAGGGATGGAAACTTGGCAGAAAGAAAGCAAGAGTAAAATGTTTTAAAATTCTATGTACACTTTTTCTCAAGGTTACACAACTTAGTTCTATTCCAGGAGGGTCAAAAAGCATTTTGCTACCATTTAGCAGTCACTGTTTATCTAGAGGGTGCCACACATGGAACTAGGAAATCCTGAAGAATACATTTTAAGTTCAAGCAAAGTAAGATTTTCCATACACACATTCTCAAAGAAAAGCAAAGGAGAGCATTATTCTGGTAGAGGAGAAGAAGAAGGTAAAAGAACCCAATTTGGATTCATAATCGAGTAAAATGTAGCCAACTACAAAGTACTGAAGTAATTTTCTACAACTCTAGGTAGAATGTCTATTTCAGTGTTTAAACATGTATATTTCCCACTGAGATGATAAACAGGATTCCTACACACATGGCAATATTTAAGGCCCTGTTAAGATATATGATATGACTACATGAGGGGCTGTGGGAGGGAAGTAGTGTGTATACAGTATTAATCTTTTTTTGTTGAAGTCTTCGGATAGATTCCAAAAACTTCATGTAAAATCTAATCACTTTCAAAAGGGGGAGAGCTCTGTAAGAAAAACCATACACATAATGTAAATTTTAAACTCAGAATGAAAGGAAACCTACGTAGTTTGGTGGCGGGAGTGATGAGAGGTTAAACATCACCCACACCTCAGCTGAACCAAAAACTTAATTTTGGACTCTTTGGCAACCATGGCAAAAAGAGATGCACAGTAAGGCAGAAAGATCTCAGCTACTCGACAAGGGAGTATACTGCTATGTCTGGAAAGAGAAACTCTCTTGGAACTAAATTCAAGAAGCATATCACATATCTTACTGTAAGAGATTCTAACACTAAACAATATTTCTTTAATAAAGGTTTACAAAAGAAACTTTACATGACTGTTAAATATCAAAGAAACGCCATTAAACTGTAATTTATGAAGGCCAGAGTAATGTGGTCCAAGCAAGCAGCTTGATGACCTGAAGATTCTTTTTTTTTTTCTTTTGAGGAAGATCAGCCTTGAGCTAACTGCTCCCAATCCTCCTCTTTTTGCTGAGGAAGACTGGCCCTGAGCTAACATCCATGCCCATCTCCCTCTACTTTATGTGTGGGACGCCTACCACAGTATGGCGTGCCAAGTGGTGCCATGTTCACACCTGGGATCCGAACTGGCGAAACCCGGGCCGCCGAAGTGGTGCGCACTTAACTGCTGTGCCACCGGGCTGGCCCCTAACTCGATTCTTAAATATAGTTTACAGCTGTGCTGTCCAAGAGAGTAGCCACTAGTCACATGCACCTATTTAAATTTAAATTAACTAAAAAGGAATAAAATTTAAAATTCAGTTCTTTAGGCACCTTAAGCACATTTCAAGTGCTCTATAGCCACACATGGCTAGTGGCTGCCATACTGGGCAGAGCAGATCTAGAATGTTTCTGTCATCACAGAAAATTCTATTGAACAGTGCTGGTTTAGAGAATTGAAAGAAATGGTGGTAAATATGCATTAACAGGAAACTAGGTAAATAAATTATGCCATATCTATATAACGAAATACTGTGCAACTATTAAAAAGAATGGGTTTGACTTATATATGCTGATCAGAATGATATATCGTTAAGTGACAAGAAAACCTTTCAGGGGCCAGCTCTATGGCCTAGTGGTTAAGTTTGGCATGCTCTGCTTCAGTGGCCCAGGTTCAGTTCCTGGGCATGGACCTATACCACTTGTCAGTGGTCATGCTGTAGCAGAGACCCACATACAAAATAGAGGAAGACTGACATATATGTTAGCTCAGGGTGAATCTTCCTCAGAAAAAAAAAAAAGAAAAGAAAAGAAAAGCCACACACACACACACAAACCCAAAAAAGAAATCTTTCAAAATAATATGTTTAATGATTTTGCTAAAATATGCATGCTAGTGTGTGCATATGGTTTCGGGGAGAAGGAACGGGGGAGAACTGACATGACTTACAAAGAATGTGCACTTATTAATAATGGTAGTGGGAGGGTTGGTCATGAAGCACTTTTTCTTTCTAGGTTATATATTTTTTCAGTGTGTGATCTGAAATAAAAAATTAGAGCATTTTTTCTAAAGCAAAACAAATAACATCCCCAAAAGGACAGAGGCACAGATACAGGTATATACCAAGGATTAACAAGCCTCCTACAACATCAACCGTTTCAGATAATCTTTATAAAAGAGCAGAGGCACAGCCTATAATTCAGGATTGAGGCCATCAGTGACCACCTGGATGGATGTTTGTGATACTGACTGAGAAGAGACTTTCAAAAAAGATGATTTTTTTTTTTTTACCTTCTTGAAAATTCAAGAACTCACTCACTCACAACCTTTGATCCTTTTCATAGAGATGAACCAAAAAAGCAAAAGATCAAAACTCCCTCCCAGGGTCTGGCCCCATGGCCGAGTGATTAGGTTCCTGCACTCCGCTTCAGTGGCCCAGGGTTTCACTGGTTCGGATCCCGGGCATGGACCTAGCACTGCTCATCAGGCCATGCTGAGGCAGCGTCCCAGATAGCAGAACTAGAATGACCTACAACTAGAATACACAACTATGGGGGTCGGGGGAGGCCTTTGGGGAGAAGAAGAAAAAAAAAGATTGGCAACACATGTTATCTGAGGGCCAATCTTAAAAAAACAAAAAAACAAAAAACTTCCTCCCAGGAAGCAGTTTAGCACAATATTATCTGAAGTTCCAGAGTTCTAACTCATACACATGGGAAAGAGAATTTCAAGACAACTCAACATTTCCAAAACTGAATTTAGCATCTACGCCACTTCTGTAGCTCTTATCTTTGTGAATGGTACCACTATTCTCAGTTCCCCTACCTCCCTCTTAGTCTCCACTCTTGATGATCACCAAGCTCTAAGGATGTACCTTCTCAATGTCTCTTACACGTCTCTGCCTTCAGCGCCCACTGCCACTGCCTTAGACAGAGGTCTCATGGCTTTTCCTAGTCAATTACAATCTATCCTTGCCCCTGCTTCCAAAGCAACCCCCTCCTATAGGCAGAACACTCTGACACACGTAACTGATCTCACTTCCCTGAATAAAACCCTTCAAAGGCAAGCCATTCTACTTAACCTCAAGGACTCAGATTTAGGCCCTGATATCTCTCCACTTTTATTTATCTCTTGCCCTTCCCTACCCCTGGAAAACTGGAGCTCCTCCCAAACAGACTGAACAGAACGAGGCTCTAGTGTCTTGTTTCAATTCCCTGTGTGTAAAACGATCTTCCTGGTTCCACCCCCCTTCTTTCTACCTCTTTATTGCTTAATTCCTATATGTCCTTCAAAATTCACTTCAGACATCACTATTTCCTCTGACTCCCCCACCTATGGGAAGGTGACTTTTCTATGAGCTCCTTTAAGATCTTGTGTAAACAAGTCCCTTATCAACTGCATTGTCTACTTCTTTATAAAACTATAAGCTCCGAGGCAGCAAAGCTCACATCTTAAAAGGTCTTTGATACCCCAGGCCTTACTGCAGGCACATGAAAGGCACCTACTAAGTATTTGTTTAATGAACGAACCAGCGCCTCGAAATACTCAAACTAAATACTAGCCAACACAGACTATCTAGTCAAGCTACAAAGATAAAAAAGAGAGGGTGGTATTTTCTTCAGTGACCAATACAAAAAATGAATTATATTTGCAAATTAAAACAATGAGATACCACTATACACCTATTAGAATGGCTAAAATCCAAAACACTGACAACCCCAAATGCTAGTGAGGATGTAGAGAAGCAGGAATTCTCACTCACTGCTGGTGGGAATGCAAAATGGCACAGCCGCTGTGAAATACAGTTTGGTGGTTTTTTTACAACTAAACGTACTATTACCAGAGCATGCAGCAATCACGCTTCTTGCTATTTACCCAAAGGAGCTGAAAACTTACATGCACCACGCATATAAATGTTTAGAGCAGCTTTATTCATAACTGCCAAAACATGAAGCAACAAAAAGTCCTTCACTAAGTGAATGAATAAACTGTGATACATCCATACAATGGGAAAATATTCAGCACTAAAAAGAAATGAGCTAACAAGCCACAAAAAGACATGGAGAAGCCAATTTGAAAAGGCTACATACTATATGATTTTAATTTTATGACATTCTGGAAAAAACAAAACTATATAGACAGTAAAAAGATCAGTGGCTGCCATGGGATTGGGGATAGAAAAAGGGGAGGATAAAGAGGTGGAGCACAAGAGGATTTTTAGGGCAGTGAAACTACTCTATACAATACATAATGGTGGATACATGTCATGAAACATTTGTCCAAACCTACAGAATGCACAACACCAAGAGTGAACCCTGATGCCTCCAAGCGATAACAATGTGTCAAAGTAAGTTCAACTATTCTAACAAATGTACCATTCTGGTGCAGGATGTTGGTGGAGGAGGGTGTGTATACCGTGTGTAAGTGTGTGTACGGGGTATGTGGGAACTCTGTACTTTCCACACAATTTTGCTATGAACCTAAAACTGCTCCAAAAAATAGTCAATTAAATGAATGAGTAAAAGCATGAATGACAGAATCATCCACAGCTATGTAATAAACATAGATAGGCAGATCTAATCTTTCTTTCAATGTGTCTTACTATTATCATTTACGCACGATTTGTTTCCAACCAAGAATAATGATCTGTTTTTCAAGAAGGTAAATATATAACCTAATTAGAGGTATGTGCCAATGTGGAGATATCCATTTCCATTCAATAAGTTTCAACAACTACTTTCTAGAGCAATTTAAAGTGCTAGTAACAGAAACCCATTCCACCTCCGCTCCCGCAAAAAAGCTGACAATACTGAAGTAAAGACATGGGGAGATGGGGATTCAGTATATTTCTATTTTTATGTGTATTTGAAATTTTTCCATAACAAAATTTAAAATGAGTGTCAATAATACGCATTCCTTCAAATGGGCATGTATTCAGTGGGAGCGTATGAAGGATCAGACACTGTTCTAGCACCAGGGACGGAGCAAAAAGCAAACCACACAGAAGCCCTGCCCTCAGGGCGCCCACATCAGAGTACATGGGCACCAGAAGACAAACTTTCTTGGGATTTGAGAACACTGAATCAGTGTAAATCCTAGAACTTTATTATTATTTTCTGTATGACCTGGGCCTTTTAAAAGAAGGCAGCCCAAATTTTTGGCCTATTTGTATAATCTGCCTTTTATTTTTAAGGAAAAAACAAAACACAACAAAAAAACAGAGCAGGTAATGGGCATATTAATCAAAGAAACTGCCACAGGATTGAAGCAGTCAGGTACACTCAGAAACTAAAACCAGTCCCTGGTTGTGAACGCTATATTCTATCACCAACCACCTACGTGACCGCACCCACAGGACACTGGAATACTAGAGTTACTTTCAACTCTACCTCATCCAAAACAAGAATGGTAAAGAAATCAACTTAATAAGCACCAAGACGGAGGTAACAGCCAGAGCAGGGAGACGAGTCCTTGGGTTAATATTTGATTCAAACTGAGTAACTAGCATCTGAACAGGAAGTTGTCATTTGTTTTCAAGAAAATGCGTACGCCAGATGTGCAACTGTTTAAACAAAAACAAGTATCATCTGATATGCTAACATAATAAAATGTATGTCATATGTACATCATATGGAAATTACATGCATTTTTACCTAGTCAGAACTAAAATTAACTTTTGAAAATGTGACAGGATGCTCAGAAAATTACTTCCTGAGAATCACACTTTAATGCTTTCTGTATGTCTGCTATTCTTGTGACCCAATAAATTGCGATGGGAAACGGAGAGGATTTCCTTTGTTGACAAAAAGGCCTCAGATACTATGTTACTGCCTGAAAGTGTTTAGATTAAAATAGGAAGCTCACATTTCCCCTTTGTAAAGATGCAAACAGCTTGTTTGTATTAGAACAGAATACTTTATTAGCCACCTGAGTTTTGTGCCTTACTTCCCATTTCACAGCTATAAATACATAACTGAAAAATTACAAAAAGAATACCACACCTTATAAAGCAATCTCACGCATAAGATAAAATTCAGTTACAACAGATTTACTGTGAGCTTGAGTTAGAAAGGAAATTCTCTAAAAAGAAATGCATCTGCTTTGCATCCCTCTCCCTTTCTGTTAATTAGGACGAGGTAATGAAAATACCCGGAGTTTGGAAGGCTAACTCTTCCACCAGCTGCTCAGTTCTGCCTCTAAGTGCCTCACATTTTCTTCTCTATAAATTAGGTCTTTTACCTTCCATAAGATGTCTTATCCTTCCAGATCTTTCTTATAAGGCTTTGCTTTACCTTTAAAATGCTTTTCTTGGAGAACAAAATTAAGCATAAGTCCCATTTGCATTATTATGAATCAAGGCAGCTAAAAAATATGCATCTTTGAACTCAAAGTTGAACTCAATTTAAAATGAATCGTGTTTTTCATTCAAAATAGTCTTTTTCTTCCTTTGAGAAGCTCTGAAAAGTTAGTCCTTCGCTCCCTCCTACATTCTAATAGCTCTTCCCACACTTTCAATTGCAAAAATTTTCTTCTTCAGTCCAATGCCCCATCATTGTCTTCACCTCTCATAAGGTGCCTTTCTTTCATGATCTTATCCTTTTTCCTACATCCTAAAAACACGCCTTCTCTAGATGGTGCCTGATAACACAATTTCTGAACTCTTTTTCTGAGCTTTCTCTGACCCTCAGCCTATAAAATATTTCTCAATGAACGTTGACATTAAGCTCCCCAAGACGCCCCTTCATGTACCACTATGTCCTTCCCCACTCCCATTCATATGCGGAATCACTGCCAACATTCTGCTTAACATTTACTCCTTTGACTTACAGCTGAATAAAACTTCCAGATCTTCTTTTACAGATCCTGCTGCTAAGCCCTACCTTGCCCATTCTGAACTTGCTAACTATATTTTAAAAATCTTGTCCTTTCTCCTACTCTATCCATTGCATCTAACATTTCTGAAGTTGGTTTCACCGGTTACCCTCCTGGACAGAGATGGGGTCCTAAAGTCAAGCAGGTGAGACTAATCGGAGTATAATCAAAATTAAACTTGAAAATCCCTTCGGGATGTCCTTTAATAAGTCTAAAAGAGCACACTTTTCTTAGGTGTTGGGAAAGGACCAGATACAGTGGCTGACTTCCTTCTAGTGGTCTTGTCTTACCAAAAAAACCTGTATCTTAAATTACCAGAGTCACACTCAGAGTGGCAAAGCTATGAGAGGTACTGAGGATAAACATCTTTTGATGAAAGCAACAGATTCAAGCAGGCTTTTTCTAAAGGTGTTTCTCATCTCTACCACATAAAAAAAAAATTAAGTGACTGTTTTCTCAATTCCCCCAAGAATGATACATAACTAGCATCACCCTAAATGCATAGGAGAGAAGGTAACTAACCATGTAAAGGATCTCCAAAATCTAAGTTCTTTCCTCTACGGAGTGTGGAATGAAGAAATGCCTTCTAGATCCAGCTCTGCTACCAACTTGTCGTTTGACCTTGAACAAAAAACTTGATTCCTCAGTTATAAATTGAGGGATTGGACTAGAAGACCTCAAAGATCCCTTTCTGCTCTAATATTCTGTGCTTCAAAAGCCTCCCCTGTTCTTTATAGCATGTTCAAAAATCCTTTAGTGTGGAAACATTTTAGCTGCTACTTGTCCAGTTTATGTTCTGTCTTGTACATCGTTTGTATGCTGGCAAATTCCCCAGGGGATAGTTTTCTTTGCATCTGGCACTACCTCCCTAAACCAGGAGAGTATGTTGCTACTGGCACTATAAAATAAGCATTTCTAACAAAATTCTGTCACTATGTCTAACAGCTCTCTGCTTAAGTGAGCATTTTAAATGAAAATGTCGTCTATCACTTTTAGGATTTTATACGGACACTAATGTACTCAGGGACATTTCGACATACACTGGTGGGCCAGAGACCTCACATCTGGGGAATCTCCGAATATCAAATTAGTAAACATAAAGACCTTCAGTACTGGCTCTGAATCAAAATGGATCAACCAGACCAATCATTGACCAGATTCAAACCCAAGTCATAGGGAGCAACATGCACAGCACTTCCAGCAACTCCAGCTTAAAAGCTCAGGTATGCCCAGGAAGAAAAGAAAGGCATTGTTTCCAGTCTTTAAAACGTGTAAGCCCATCCCATCCTAGGTGCAAAGCCAACTTCTGGACAAATTTCAAAAAAGAGACAAAAAAACTAAATGCCCTTATTTTCATGTTCTCCTTTTGTATTTTTCTAGGAAAGAGGTTATCCTCTTAACAGAAGCACTATTAACCCTTTTGGACAAGGCATTACTTTTAGAAATCTTCAGCACTCCCAAACACAATGACCGCATCACACCAAGATTCTCTGATCCGGCTGATTAGAATGTACTGTCAGAGCAAAGACACAGCCTATCCTGCTGTACAAAAATTATATTCTGGCACTTATGAGTCATGTTCTCCACTTTTTTATTTCAATAGCAGTAGCAGAAAAAAGCAAATCCAAGATTCGAATGGTCTAAGAACAGCTAAAAAGCACTGCAAACCAGCCATTGTCAAAATAGACAGCTATTATTTAAAGTTCTCCAAATTACAGCGACCAGCTTACTCTCACATGCATTTGCTTTACTAATTTTTCAGCACATATTAATTGAATGCCTACAGTGTACTAGGCACTGTTTTAGGTGCTGGGGATCTAACAGCAAAATAGATAAACAGTGCCTCTGTGTCCATGTTTTATACTATGATGGGGAAAGACATGCACAAATTAGTAAATAAATGAAAGTAGGGAAAATTTTGTGCTTCAATGGAAAACCATGCATAGAGATCTACAAACTTGTTCTTAAAGGGCCAGGGAAATTTTGTGTTTGGTCTTGGTTAGTTTGGTTTTATGCTCTGACCATCTGGTGATCTCTGTAAACCGATTAATGGTTTGTAGAGGTCTATTCTTTGATGGGTGAGAGAAAATGGAGACTCTGGTGATTTAGTCTATTTCTACTTGAAGGATATTTTAAGTTATAATAGGAGTTGGGATGTCATCTAAGCAAAATGATAAACCTCTGGAAGACTTTTATTCTATTTTATCTTTTTGGTAAGGAAGGTTGTCCTTCAGCTAACATCCATGCCCACCTTCCTCTATTTTGTACGTGGAAATCTGCCACAGTGTGGCTCGATGAGCAGTGTGCAGGTCCACACCCAGGATCTGAACCTGTGAACCCTGGGCCGCCAAAGTAGAGTGCACGAACTTAACCATGCCACTGGGCCAGCCCCTGGAAGATTTTAAGCAGAAGGGTGATATAATCTGATTTATGTTTGTTTTGTTTTTATTTTTATATTTTAAAAATCTGGCTTTTGTATGGAAAACAGACTGCAAGAAAAACAAAAGTAAAAGAAGAAAGATCAATTAAAGAGGCTGTTACGGTGATCCAGATGAGTTGTAGGAGTGGAAATACTGAGAAGCGGTTGGATTTGAACCAATACTGGAAACAGAGTTGACGTGACTTACTGACAGACTAGATGAGGAGGGATGAAGTGCAAGGGGGAGACGAAACATGAGTGGCTCCTGTGCTCCGGGCCTAGACAACTGGGTGGACGATGGTGCCTCTGCTGAAATGGGAACACCTAGCAAGTGTGGGGTAGGGGTAGGAAGCTGGGATGAAGAATTCTGCTGTGAACACATTCAATGTTGTGTGCCTATCAGACACCCAGTGGAGAAGCCAAGTAGACTGATGGATATATAACTGTACTCAGAGGGGAGGAAAGGCTGGAGACAGAAGTGTAAAGGTCATCAGCACACAGGTGTCCTATAAAGCCTAGGGATGATGAGCTCCCTAGGGAGAGAATATAAACAAGATCTCAGCCCCAAGACTCACTAACATTTACAGGTCAAGGGGAGAGAGCTGAGGCCCAAGTCCTGGGACATACCAGCAGGGAACGGAGCAACCAAGGAAGACAGAGAAGGGCCATTGGAGGGACGATAGGAGGAAAACCAGGAGAATGTGGTGTTCAGAAGCCAAGCAGTGTTTCAAGGAGGCTGGTCACCTGCGTTGAATGCTACTTAGAGATAAAATTAAGTGATCTGTATATGAGATGTACATTAAAGGAGAAAGGGCACTTGACTGTTCACACAAGTGACTCTCCAGGAAAAGCAATACCTTCTCTGTTGGCCAAAATCCCCTCTGCTGTTCACTTTGTTTCCAGAGATTGCGGGACAAACTCGTCATTCACCATTTTGCCCCCAGATATGTGCTGTGATCTTAAGACCGAAAGAAGACTAAGTCTCTAACTCTAAACTTTAAAATTAAAATGGGGAAGATAATGTCTATACAAAAAGGAGACAGAACATATCGACATAAAAGGCTGACCATCGGCGCCCGACCCCTGACTACCCTAAGCACATTCCTCTGTCCCCACACCAACTCCTTTCCTTCACAGCGCTGACAGTCACATAGGAGTCTATCATCACCCCTCCCCCTTGACTGTAAACTCACAAAGGCAAGGTATTAAGGCTGTTTTATTCACCAACATATTCCAGGTTCCTAGCACAGTGCTCAATATATCCTTGCGAAATAAATAAAAACACTCGTCTCCTACATTTATTTTTATAATACAGAAAAAAACAAAAAATATTAACAGGCAAAAGAGCAAAGAAGTCACCCACCTACATGTTTTAGACATTTTTAAGATACCTTCAAGTCTAATGTTAATTAAAATAACATACTTACAATTTGGATAGGTGATAAAAATGTTATCTTCTTATGAAGCAAAGGCAAGGAGTAATTGTTAGAAAGCGTTATATGGCTATCTTAAGCCTTCTAGAAAATTATGCCAAAATATACCAGAGCGGTATACTTGAAATACTGAACTTAAAAAAAGATGCCATCTCTAAGGGAGGCCACATAAAGGATGACCAAAACGTACCCAAAAATACCTCCATAACAGACAACCTGACACAGTGGTTGAGTTTAGAACTAGACTAACAAATTCAATTCACCAGAGACAGAACAGTCAAAAACTGTTTATACCTAAATTTCTTTGTTTTGTCACAAAAGCTCATAGAGAAAAAATCTTGATGAAAAGACTGATATCCACTTTTAATTCTTTCTTGAGAAACAACAATAAAATCTGCCCAAATGTAAGTATCCATATATATCTACTATAAAATTTTTCATGCCACTTCTCTAAAACTGACTTCCAAATGCTGCAACTAAGTTATTTCAAAAACACCTCCTTGGTCAGCCCCAGAACTACGAAGCTCTTCCCGGCCTTTCGTGTCCATGTGTGCTGCAGCAGGTGTTCCATCTAAACCCCGGACTAGAGCAAACGAATCCAGCAGTGGGATCAGAAGACCTTGGCTCTGCCGCAGCCCTTTTTGGGTTTGTGAGTGATAACTCATGAAGTGAAGGGATTTAAAGATATTCATGAGACTGAACCTTTTATTACAGTTCACAAAATCTGGCTACTAGGCCAGTCCTGGTGGCCTCATGGTGAAGTTCAGCATGCTTCGCTTCGGTGTCCCAGGTTCAGACTTACACCACTCACCTGTCAGTGGCCGTGATGTGGTGGCGGCTCACATACAAAAAAGGGAAGATTGGCAACAGATGTTAGCTCAGGGTGAATCTTCCTTAGCAAAAAAAAAATTTGGCTACTAAGAATTTTTTGCATTTCCTTCAGCTTTATATATATCTTTTTGAGGATATGTGTGTGTGTTTTATAATTAAGTGAAGCAAGTATTCTTGAGGTTTATGCTTCTTAACATCTAATTATCTCTATTTGCAAAGACAGTTTTGTGGGTTTTACGCATTATGCCAGATAAGTTCAAGCGCTGTTTCCTAACAGAAGCACCAGTGCAGGTTAAATATAATCCTTTATGTTTTTAACTGTGCCCCATTTGCAAGTACTTTGGCTCCAAAGTACTTTCCAGATTTCAAATATAATTTTAAATTAAATATAAATGTTAAAGTATTTAATTAATATGTTTTATTGATTTATTGTAAATAACAAAAACATTTCAATGAAAACAATATAGGTATTCTTTGTCCTAAGAAAATGTTTTAAAACCAAAATACCTAACTGGCAACATTGAAAGTAGAGTCCAGTAACATTGCATATAACTTGTTTAGTGACTTAAATTTACATGTTTAAAAAAAAATCAAAACAGTTCATCCTTAACTGATTTTTATTCTTCTAAATCGAATAGCTTCCCAAGCAAATAATAGTATGTTTTCCTCTTACATTTTTCCTTACGTTTACACATCCATACATATCATCAAGCATGCAACAGTCAACTGTCCAACAATGAGTGCTTTCAGGGGCTCACTGATACACTGGGGCCGTGGAATGCAGGAACGTTTCCAAGAGAAACATTAACCGCACTGGCTGGGCTTCCGGTGGGCTGCCAGAGGGGACTTGGATTCCCTCTGGAGTCTACATAGTTGCCAAAGGTGTTAATTATAAAGAATTAACCTAAGATTAAATTACATTTCAGGGGAAAACCAAATTTGAAAAACTATTCCTGACATTAGTCTCAGGAACTACAGTTGAATTAGGTCCCAGAATTTAAAAAGCAAACAAACAAATAAAATAACAGATCCTGACCTCTGAGAGGGGAAAAAAGGAGAATCCTGAGAAAGTGGGGAAAGAGCTGGAGAAAATCCAATCAGCCACAAATGACGTGTTAGCTCTGGGCACAGCGAGCTAAGCAGCAGTGTGGAAGTCAGGAATTGAATTTACCCTATAAAGACTCAAGTATTCAAAAACGATGGTATCTGACGGAAAGGCAAAAATTAACACGCTAAAAGATCACTAAGCAGTCTTCATTTTTAGCATAGGCCCAAAGGGGAGAAAAAAGTTTCCAGACCTGATTTATAAGATGTTAATACAAATCACAGTCCAAACCTCCTAAATTCGGCGTGAATCATATATTAAACACACCGTTCTCTGGTTCTGTGGGCCTCAAATAAAACTTTGTGCCAAATATCAGCTCGGTAAGTTTGATAAAATCTTACGAAAAATGGTAGGCTTTCAGACCCCTGGGCTCTCTTTTTGCTTTCAAGAAATATTACAAAAAGTAACTTCCACGTGAAGACAAACGGCACTATAACACAGCACTCAGTTCACAGCAGGAGGGCAGGAAGGAGGCCAGGAAGGAACACTTAAGCACCAGTTCCAGCACAATGCTTACGGAGCAAGAACAACTTATGCTCTCACTGTCCCCACACGCAGTCACCTGGGAGCAGTCTCCGGAGTTTTGCCACAGTTTTCTGTTAAATCTGAGTTACAAGGTTGAAACCAAAAAGGTCTTATAAGATAAGCTAACATTTCTCAAGACAGCAGTTTCTTAATCTAGCCGTCAGCCGGCCCCTCTCACTTGTGCTAATTCAAGTCCCCATTCCTGGGAACAAAACGGTCCGCCCTGAGAAACAGACTCAGCGAAGAAGAAGTGAGTAATGGGTCTCTTATAGTTCTAAGATTGTAAAAACGCCACAAGCCCAGCAATAAAATATATTGGAGATAACTAAAAATGTTTTAGGTAATTTGAATGCCTTAGAATTAATATTTCTAAAGTTAACCAAAGAACCAGGACACAAGTTTGCACATAAAACACAACTTCGCACACATAACATTATAACTGAAAGACAATACATTCAAATATTAATAGTGCTTATAATATTATCAAGGGGGGACGGGTGGTTTTTATCTCCTTATAGTTTGTAAAACACTTGGAATAAATAGCAATATGCATGCATTATTTGCATAATCAAAAAAGCTGTGTGTTTGTTCCTTTTAAAGACCATTTCATAAAATGCAGAATATGAGACCAAAGGGAAAATTATTTCTAAGACTTCCCTACCTTTTCCTGAACTCAGGGAATGACCTCCTTGTCCACACATTTACCCAAGCAGAAACCAGGCTGTCGTCTTTGGTTCTTTCCTTTTCCTTACCCCCCACATCTGACCCATTAGCAAGCCTATCTTCCACCACACCGACCTTTCCAATTCTATCCCCAATGCCACCTCCTCAGCACAAGCAGTAAGACGGCCTCGCTGCAGAAGTACTCAGACCTGCCCCCCCTCACCTCCGCACCAAGGGCTCCCCAGCCCACCTTTCCCTGTTTACAAGCCAACCTCCTGAGGCAGCCCTCCACGCTCGATCTTAGAGTGGGCTTTTCCACTTTGCACTAGTTGATTCTACACACGTTTTACATGGGGAAAGGCTCTATGATCCAAGACATCAACATCTTTAGGCAGCTGCTAAAGATCAAAACATAATAAGCACTCCCAAGTGGAAAATGAAAGATCTTTCCCAGGACGAGAAGTAAAGTTTAGACAGTAAGCTGATTTATTCTGCCTCTCTTGACAATGTTCCCAAAGAGGGTGAGACTGGAAGAAGACTGTGTCACGCTGGACAGAGGGAAGGCAATTCTTGTGATCTACACAAGGCTTCATCAATGAACACTTCTGAGGCATGCCATTTGGCAGTTCAAGGATAACAAACCTCTGAAATTACTGCCTGCCAGATCAGACTTCTCTCAAATTATCTCAGAACCCAAAACACTCCAACCACTAAAAAGGGAGGCCTGGCACAGGCAGCACAGACACTATCATCTCTCCTGTAGATTGTTATAGCCTGTTCTTACTGCTTCTGGATTAGATCCTATCTAACCTATCTTCTTGTAGCAGCCAAAATAACCCTTCCAAAATGCAAATCTGATCACATCACTCCCCTACTTCAAACTTTTCCAAGACTTCCTGGCCTACATTCTCACTCCTGGTTTCCAAGACCTTTGCAATCTGGCTCCTGAGCCTCAGATCAGCCTCAGATCTTACCCTCATCCCTCTCGCTCTAAGGCTCAGACACGTGCGTTACTCTCTCCCTGATTTCTGCACACAGTTCCCTCTACTTCCAAGATCCTTCTCCCATTTTGCACCTCACTCCACCCCACCCTCTTCATCCAGTATATAGAAGCACCCTTCAGTCTCCCTTAGAAGTCAATTCCTCACGAAGGTTTCCCTGCACATCGTCCACACTTCCCACCAGTTCCCAGGCCCACACTGGGTTAAGCATCTCCCCTGCTACGTGCTGTAAAGTACCCTTCCTTACTTCTGTTACCGCATTCATCACATGAACGGACATGGCCTCCGTTCCTGTTTTATTTCTAACAATGAACTCCTTGAGGAAAGAGGCAGGACCCTACACACTGTTACTGCCTCTGGGATCACGCAGCATTATGCTCACACACAGCTGATGCAATCAATTAACATATTTATTGAACAAATGAAGACACAGAAAGATGGATAAACTGACAGGAATAGAGAAGTAGTATGCGTGAGGGTCCAGGGAAAAATGAGAACTTAGAAAAATGGAAAAGCTTGCTGTCTGAATGGCCTTCATTTCACTATCAACCAAAAGAAACATCTCAAAGTGCTTTCAACAACATACCAGTTTCCTGAAACCACAAAAAGTCAACATCAACCAGAATACTTTTTTTTGGAAATACACACATTGTTGAGCTATTTCAAAAGAACCATCATAAATAAGAATAATTTTCATACTGGAGGCTGACAGTGGTTATGGAGCGTCCGCCCTCCCTAGAGTTCTGACCTTCAACACTCCCCCCTCCCTACCCCCAAATCTCAGGAAAGGGAGATGTTTGCTGACTATAAAGTAATCTAATGCCAACTTTGTACTATGGGGTTTTTCTGTTTAGGAGATTGTATTTCCCTGTTTCTTTCCCACTATAAACTAAAAGGCAAAGGTGAGGAAGCATCTGGCATCTGTAAGAGAGAACTCTTATAGAAGGAAAAAAAAGGATAAGAGTATAAACTGCATGTCATCACTGATCATGTCAATCGAAGACAGGTTCTTTTATGTGTAACTTATTTTTAAGAGAAACAAACTACAATGAGATGACTAGAAGAGTTCTAGACTGATTTTAGAATGAGACCTCGATCACTAACAGCTGAAAGTTTAAGATTCTGAAATACTTGGGAAAAAAAACAAACGTAAACCTGAAGAATAAAGACTAATTTCTAATGTCTATTTTAATGTGGCATTAGCTCCCCATAAAAGAATGGGTAAGCAATATTTTACTGGCTCCAGGAAGCAAACAAACCTACAAGTAGACCCACTGTGTTTAATTTACAAAGCCACATGCAGAACCAAAGTCCCTCAACACATCAGCTTAAAAATAAAGTATCTTCGCTTGTCCCGTTTTTATCATAACTCCTATTTGTATTACTTACCGGAATGTAATAGATGCCCATCTTGGGGGTTTCATTGGCAGTGAGCAGCATTCCTGAAAATAAACACAATGAAAAAGGTTAACACATGGGGAAAAGAAAAGTAGCCTTTTCTATCTGTTTTACATTTTGAAATGCTTGAGGTGCTCAGAACACGGTGTATGGCAGAAGAGCCAGGCCTGGAGGCCAGGCACCCTAGGAGTCAGGTCATGGGCTTCAGTTCCTGAGCCTCCTAGATGGAGTACCTCAAGTATCAGAAAGACCAACTGCCCCCCTGCGAAGTGCTCAGGCGGCACTAGCTAAGTAAACGAGTGGTCCCCACCATCAAGTGCTCAGGCGGCACTAGCTAAGTAAACGAGTGGTCCCCACCATAAAGTGCTCAGTCTACACGAAGTTTGTCATCATTTTTAAGCGGGAAAGTTTTAAGCTTCAGACACATAGATAAAGTGTTGCTGTGGTGCTCTATTTATTATAATAATAATGAGGAAGTTAAGAAGTAAGGCTTCCTTCTGTTAATCAGGAATCAAAGAACCAAGGTAAAGTATTTTCCCACAAAATGTCATGGCAAAGCAGTTGCTAATTTTTGCCTTAAACTTCACACCTGAATTGAAAAGCACAATGACTTAAGGACAAGGCTACATGCAGCTACACCAGAAAGGACCTACAGAGACCCTAACAGCCCTTACTATACCAAAAGGATGCACTCACCATGGAATTTTAACAGACTCAACCAACAGAGTGCTTAAAAATTTAGTCTTCTCAGGATCAGCATTTTAAGAAAGCAAAACCGAAGTAAGGAACAACTTGCCGGCCTTCAATAAAGGTTTCCCTATAACCCCAGTAGCAATGGCGACCTAGGAATCCATTGTTCTTTGGTACAGTACCAAAGTATCTAGATGTCTCTGTTCCCTGCCACATCTGCAACCTACACCTCCCCCAAAGTCTCTCAAAGCAGCTCTAGTCCTCAGAGCCCCTGCTCCAGAATGATGCGCTTTCAATAAAACTGAGACCACTGGGGGCCCCTTATAATTTACTAAGCGCTTTCACAAATATTATCTCAGTGAACATGCAACAACTCTCTAAAATAAGAAATATCATGATCCTTATTTTACAGATCAGAAGAACAAAGCTCAAACGGATGGAGTGTCCTGTTGGGAGCTAGAGAGTTTTAGAGCTAAAATTCAAACTCAAGAGCTCTTGTTTTTAAATACTTTTACAGATCAACCAAATAATATTCATTTTTAAAACCCATTTGTAAAATACAAAAGAGGAATCCACGGAGGGAAGACGCCTGAATTATCAGACCAAATAATCATAATTAAATTCACCAAATGTTAAGGACAATGATTTGATTCTATGTTTTAAAAAGTATTTTTTCCTTTTTTTGTTAATACAAAAGCTTGTAAAAGTTAGTGCCTGTGCTTCCCAGGTGTCACTAACAGCACGCGAAAATTGCTCCTAGACCCTTTAGACCCAATTACAGATCAAGTTCTGGGGACTGAAGAGACACTTTACAACCCAAAAGAAGGTTCTTGCTGAAGACATACCCTAAGCCTGGCTTCACTGGCTCAACCCTGAACAGTGAACATTCAAACAATGAACATTCCACAAGGAAACAAAACCCCACCTACCAAACAAACCACAGAAAAGGCTCTGCTCCAAACACACAAGAGAATTCCGACTGGATGCCGCAGACTGCCATGTACAATGGAGCGGGATTTCGCTTGGCCATATATGGACAGTGATACAAGCTGACCCACTACCAAACTAAAGCGGGAAGGGTCAGGACTGAAACCAACTACGGATGAGAAAAACCAACAGCCTAACAAAGCCCTAGGAGCATTAGAAGTTTGTAACAAGCAAGAAGCAGAAAAACCAAAGCAGTGAAAGAGAGTGTGAGTGCAGCAGAAATGAAGACGACCGCAGGCAAGAGGGGAGAGCGGGAAGCACCGTGCCAGGCACTCCACACCCACAGATGAGAACACCGCTCAGAAATGAGAGAAGTGGCTCAAGGTCACCACACAGCCAGTAAGGAGAGCAGCTGGTGTGCTACTACTCCAAAGCCCACGCAACCGGGACTCTACAACTCCAATACCAACTAAAATCAAACGAAAAGACTTCTTGCACAATCAAAAAATAAACCATTAAAAAGTGCCAATCTAAACACTGTTTAGCAACATGAAAAATGTCTTTACTATAATGTCAACTTGAAAAGCAAAAGACAATTATACATATTGTGAGAGGACAACAATTTAAAACACATGAACACATGATTAATATAAGAATTTCTCTCATGAGAAGAGTAATGGTGCTTGTGAAGAGAAGGTAGAATTATGGATGATTTTTCCTCTCAATTTCCTTTCCTGATGTTTATTACGGCTTCAACAAAAAAATATGCATTTCAAAAAAGAAGGGAAAGAGTATCAGCACCTAGAAGGGAAAGAACACACGTCGGTATGGAACAGCAGAGTACAGCACACAAGGTACAGTGTGGTTTACGAGTGCAGGGAAAGAGAACCGGACGGAACAGGGCCCTCCCCAGAGACAGGCACCTATCGGTACTCATCTGCAGGGGCTTCAGGACTCACTGCAGCTCACGGCTGGAAATCAGAAACAGTCCTCAGTTCTAGCACTACTCAAAGTGTGCTCCCACGGCCAGTCTGCCAGCTGGTACCCAGCTGAGATAAGTGTAGAAACTGAAAGGAAGGATTTAGAAACCTGTATAGCAATTGGACGTTGCAGTGAGATCCAAATGTGTGATCCTTTTCCTAGTAATTCTTTTTTTTTTCTTTTGAGGAAGATGAGCTCTTTTTGCTGAAGAAGATTGTCCCTGAGCTAATATCCATGCCCATCTTCCTATATTTTATATGTGGGATGCCTGCCATGGCAAGACTTGACAAGCAATGCATAGGTCTGCACCTGGGATCCAAAACGGCAAACCCTGGGCCGCCAAAGTGGAGTGTGTGAACTTAACTGCTGTGCCGCTGGGCCAGCCCTCGAGCAATTCATTTTTATTATATTTTACAAAAGTATCAATCTGCAATGGATTGGAAACTTAAAAACAAAGAAAAAACAAAACCCTGGTCCTTCACCAGATACATCTGAGAAGCATAACTAAAACATACAGCATCGTCACTGCCTTGACCAGCTCGGAGCAGAAAAGCGGTGAGTGCTGAACTCTGCCAGAGGGGAGCAGCCGGGACATTTCCTGCCACATGTTCAACTTCCGATATAAGTTGGAGCACATGATTTCACTTCACACGTTGCTTAATGATGGGCATACGTTCTGAGAAATGCGTCTTTAGGCGATTTCACCGTTGTGCACACGTCACACACTGCACTTACACAGACCTAGATGGTGTGGCCTACTCCACACCTAGGCTCCATGGTACTAATCTTATGGGATTGCTGCCGTATATGCGGTCTGCTGCTGACTGAAACGTCAGTATGCAGCTCATGACTGCACATAGGGCACCAAGGGTATTTACAGATGACTCGAACAGCTTTTTCCTATGTGTCAAGAGGATACTGACAGAGTAAGAGGCAACTTCACATTTAACGGTATAGACAGCCTCCAACAGCCTGTAAGGCAGGTGAGAAAACCGAAGTTGGATGACCTGCATAACTATGAAGCCGGAATTAGGTCTTTTCTGAGTCAAAATGTTCTTTTCCCTCTACCAGTGGATCTGAAACCAGTGATCCTGAGTCCACAGGCCTGGGGCGGGGCTCGACACAGGGAAGCGCCACAAGCATCACGTGAAGCTGCTGCGCATCCACGCCACAGAGCCGCTGCCTCTCGTGCACCCTGACCTGCAGGGCAGCTGCCTGACGCAGAAGCGCCTGGATGAGCAACAAGATCAGGAGCCTAAAAGGAGCCAGGAAGGCGGAACCATTTCTCAACATTCTGAGCAGTCTGAGTATTAGAAAAACATTACAAAACAGTAATCATGATTCGGCGTTAATTACTCCAAAATGAGTAAGTGAGAAGATAAAGAAAGAAGAACGTTTTAGCTTTTCTAAAATATGATTAAGCTCGTAATGATTAAGCACAAACATAAAGAGCAGCGTTAAAGGAAAAGGTGTGGTAAAGCAAGGGAAAGACAGCACAGCACATGAATCAACCACGCTTAGATCCAAACCCCGGAGCAGCGGCTGAGGCACTTGTCTTACTGTGCTTGCAATCTCAGGAAAGAAACGACTTAGTGTGTGTGTTTGGTCAACCGCTTCTAAGATGTTCAACAGTAAAGTCATTCCTCTATCCAAAACATCACTCTTAAAATTTTTGCGTTTCAGAAAGGCATACTTTGTAATGCAGAGATCTGGTGGCCCCCTTAAACAGAGAGGTCACTGTCATCCTCAGTGGCACTGGGATGGATGACTGATGGGATGAGGTCTGTCATGGAGAACCCCACTGCCCAGCGCATTACTCTCGTCCAAAATATTTAACCTACAGCACATCAAGCTGTTAGATTTAACTTCTATTTCAGAAAAAATACAGGGGCTGGAGGAACAACGTAGACACCAGGAAAACAATCACATAAATTCAGGATGAGGGACAATCTATGAGACTATCAACCTGACCTTAGAAAAGTCAGTATCAGGGAGAAGGAAAAAAAAAAGATGGGGGGACTATTCTGGATTGAAAGAAACTAAAGACACACAACAACTAAATGTATTACACAACCTTGATTATATCCTAGTTCAAAAAAATGGGCTAAAAAAGGCATTTTGGGGACAGTTAGGGAATGAGAAAATGGACTGGATATAAGATGATATTAGGGAATGATAGCTATTCTTCCTAGGCGGGATAACAGTATTTCTGACCACTAGAAATGTCCACTCAGAGGACACCAATGCTGTACTCTGCACAGGTGAAGGACTGCCATGCCCACAGCTGACTTGTAATGCCTGCCACCTTATCAGCAGCCTCAACTGTTTAAAGATCTCCAATTCTAGACCAGCACCGTCCAACAGAAATATCACACAAGCCACATATGTGATTTAAAATTTTCTAGTAGACACATTAAAAAAATAAAAAGAAATAAATAAAATTAATTTTAATATATTTTGTTAACCCAGTAAGTCCAAAACATTTTCATTTCAACATACTATTGATATAAAAAATGAATGACATACTTTTCATAGAATGCCTTTGAAATCTGGTGTGTATTTCATACTTCGAGCACACCTCAATTCACATTAGTCACAGATTAGTTCACCACACTCGGCTGGTACCTACCAAACTGGACAGCACAGGCCGAGAACGTCTTTCTCGCATCACCACCTGCTGCCCCTCAAACTCTCTCACCCCCTCAATCCAGCCAAACCTGCTCATCACCCTTGTTCCAACTTTAATTTCACCTGGTTTTACTCATCTCTGTACTTAGCCCAGACTCCATTCCAGATCATTCAGTACTCACTACCTAGGACCCCAGCATCCTCATCCGCAATTAATTCCCGAACTCATCAGAATTTGACTCACCCCAAACATCATAATAAAATCCTCTCCACTATCACAGATGAAAAACTAAGCACAAAGATGCAGAGTTCCTCATCTTTCTCAGAAGAGAGGCACGTCACTATATGGAACAAGGACTCCAGAATCAGGAAAGGTAGGCTCTAACAGAGGCTCTGCCACACGCCAGCTGGGCAACCAACCCTGGGCAAATTACCCAACTTTTCTCACCTCCTGCAATGTAAGAAAGACAGACAGAAAGAAAAGAAAAAAGAAGTGGCTGCTACTAACTACATGGGGTTACAAAAAGATTAAATGATAAATATTACAGCATCCATCATTTGGAGTGGCAACTTGGGAGCATTTGGTAACTCTTAGCTCCCTGCCTCAACTTCGGTGATACTTAACACGTGCTGAGCAATGCCCACCGACTAATTCCTGTCTTAGCTTCTACTCTACTTCAAAAACTGTTGGTTCTTTTACTGTCCTTCTGTCTGTTCCTGTTCCGTTCACCTCACCTCCCAGCTCCACCTACCAAACCTCACTCATCACTCCACACTCACTGCAAACAAGTCTCCCCACGACCTCCGCCAGCCGCCCTGGCTGAAACCTCCTCTCTAATGCACTGACAAAGTACTGTGTGTACACATGTAACACAACTTTTCCTGTTTTGCCTCATACCCCTCTATCGAAATTATCTGTGTATGTCTGCTCTCAGAGTACAACACTGCTTAAGAGTGGAAAGTGGTCTCATTTTCTCTCATACCCCCACATTCTGCACAGATTTGCCTTGAAGGTATTGTTAATCTTCAAATCTGCTGAACAGCATACAACACAGACTATACCAAAACCCATGGCTTCGTGAACCTTGTGGCTGATCAGGCAACTCCAGCCTTCTCCAAATCCCTAACTCCATTTCCACACACCATTACTAACCACATAAAACAGCTAAAGAGCACACCAAAATAGCATCTCACCCACCACCTACCTATACCCTGTTACCAGTTTCTACTAATAGCTAGGCTGGCCGAGGACTGAGTCACTGACAGTACCATTTTCTGAATCATCCACACCACTTCCTGCTCTGGATTCTTCAAGTAAATACAATATCCAAGAACTGTCCTGACCAAGCCAAACCCTGTCTTGAGAAATAAAATGAGTTTAAAACCCAGTAAAGCACAGCCCAGATTTGTCTCTCAGGGTGACCCGTTGCTACACACTGCATACCTGAGTTGGGATAGAGGCAGACATCATTAATGTCATGTTCTGGCTCCAAGGAAGTAAATATTTTTCCCTAAAAGAATAAGCAAAACGGAATTATTAAAATAGTTACAGTAAGACAACTTTTGGCAATGTCACATAAAGAAAATAAACTGGAGACATAACTCAACCACATATTACCATGTAAAGAAATAAAATCACCTATGAAATCACAGAATCTAAGTTTAAAAAACCTTAGAGAATTCATTTTATCGTCTTACAAAATGCTCTCATTTTAGACATAAAGGAACTGAAGCCTGGGGGGCAGGGAAGCAACTTATCCAACAAAGTAAATACAAAGTTTTAAAGATAATGTCTCATGTTTAAAATAAAGCTGTAACATACTACAAAGCTATAATAATCAAAATAGCAAGGTACTGGCAGAAGAACAGACACACAAATCAATGGAACAGAACTGAGAGCCCAGAAACAAACCCACACACATATGGACAGCTAATTTTCAACAAGGGAACCAAGAACACACAATGAAGAAAGGAAAGTCTCTTCAAAAAATGGTGTTGGGAAAACTGGACAGCCACATGCAGAAGAATGAAAGTAAACTGTTATCTTTCACCATTATCTTCCACCAAAATAAACTCAAAATGGATTAAACACTTGAATGTAAGATCTGAAACCATAACATTTCTAGAAGAAAACATAGGCAGTACGCTCTTTAACATCAGTCTTGGCGGCATATTTTCAAGTACCATGTCCGACTAGGCAAGGGAAACAATAGAAAAAAATAAACAAATGGGACTACATTAAACTAAAAAGTTTCTGCACAGCAAAGGAAACCATCAACAAAATGAAAAGACAATCTAACAATTGGGAGAAGCCATTCACAAACCACATATCTGATAAGGGATAATATCCAAAATATATAAAGAACTCATACATTTCACCAACAAAAAAACTAACAACCCAATTAAAAAATGGGCAAAAGATCTGAACAGACATTTTTCCAAAGAAGATATACAGATGGCCAACATGTATAAGATGCACATGAAAGGTGTTCAACATCACTAATTATTAGGGAAATGCAAATCAAAACTACAATGAGATATCACCTCATGCCCGTCAGAATGGCTATAATTAACAAGACAGAAATAACAAGTGTTAGAGAGGATGTGGAGAAAAGGGAACTCTCATACACTGCTGGTGGGAGTGCAAACTGGTGCAGCCACTATGGAAAACAGTATGGAGATTCCTCAAAAAATTAAGAATAGAAATACCATATGATCTAGCTATTCCACTGCTGAGTATTCATACAAAGAACATCAAAACATGAATGCATAAAGATACATGCACCCCTATGCTCACTGCAGCATTATTCACAATAGCCAAGACTTGGAAGCAACCTAGGTGCCCATGAAGGGACGAACGGATAAAGAACATGTGGTATATACACACAATGGAATACTACTCAGCCATAAAAACGGATGAAATCTTGCCATTTTTGCAACATGGATGGACCTTGAGGGTATTATGCTAAGTGAAATAAGTCAGACGGAGAAAGTCAAATACCATATGATCTCACTCATAAATAGAAGATAAAAACAACAACAAACAAACACATAGAGACAGAGACTGGACTGGTGGTTACCAGAGGGGAAGGGGGAAGGGGGAAGGGAGGAGGGCAAAAGGGGTGATTAGGCACATGTGTGTGGTGATGGGTGGTAATTCGTCTTTGGGTGTTGAACGTGATGTACAGGAATAGAAATACAATGCTGTACACCTGAAATTTATATAATGTCATAAACCAATGTTACTGCAATAAAAAAAATAATAAAGCTATAAATCAACTTAAAAAAATTTTCATAATCTAGAAAGCACACAGCAATTAAACGTGCACTCAAGGAAACCAAAGAACAAAAGACAGCAACATGGTAAATGAGGACAGTATCCGCCATCCCTGCATCACAGGGTTTGAGGAGGATCCAATAAGATAATGGATACAAAATAACTTACAAAATGAATCCTACAAATACATAAAGTGTCAACTGTTATAATCTTAAGGCTAAAACATTTTTACTTTAAATGTGGGAGGAAATGTTCCGTATTTTAAAAAATTAAGAGAAGGAAATTAAAAGAAAAAAAAAGACAGAAGATAAGGAAATGGGAGTGGGAAAAGGTGATGAGAAAGACAACAAGGAAAGCAAGTCAAGCAAAACCAAGTCACCAGGTGTTGGTGACGAGAGTGCGCTTGGTTTTGACAACAAGCTCCCAATAGAACTTGTCGTAGCAACTACAGCACGATGATTTCAAGATCTGACGTTGAAAATGTCTGGCAGCTCTTGCATTTATTAACTAATTATCAGAGGCTGCCGTGGCAAAGGCAGGGTACAGTCAAAGCCCGGGGAAGATGGTTATTTCATGCTCAGTGAAAAACAGCAGTCAAGTTCTAATTTAAGACAAACAGTGAAATCCACACAGCTACCTCCCTTTCCTCTCAAGCTCCCACTGCAACAGGAAGGAGAGGGGGGAAAAAAGTAGGGAAAAAAGAAACTATAATAGCATGGAACAAAAAGAAAAGGTGCCACACTGCACAGAAATCCACACTATGGAAAACCAGGCGGCAGCCAAAGGGTCTGGGAGGATACACCCAGAGTGGTACCAGTCATTACCTTCAGGGAGGGCGGAAGGCAGGCCAACAACAACTTCTACTTTACCAGTACTTTACAAATTTTTAAAAACAAAAATGTCTGCATTTGGAGTATAAAAATACTGTTTTAAAGTAAACTAAAAGCTTTGGATTAACAGAAAAAGAACAGAAAAAATTCTGGCCTAAGACACCATGAATCGCCCTAAGCAAGTCCTCAAAACCGTCCAGCTCAAAGCCAACACACAAATGCAAGCAGCAGAGTTGATTCCTGGACACCCATCGGGTAATTCTTTCAAGAGTTGAGAAAAGCTGGGAGCCTTCCTCTTCTCTCTAACAAACAGAGTCACAGGACCCAGGAAGGTACTAGGCCTTGGGAGGCAGAACACACGGCGAGGATAACTCTGAATCTACAACACATTCAGAGGGAAAAAGAAACTAAGCTGAAAAAAGCTACTTACTTTCTGGAAAAGAAAGTAAGATCAACACTTCGGGAACTAACAAAATGCAAATCAAAAACGAAGTAATGCTCCAAGCAGCCAGGGATTCTGACAAGTAGCTGAATTGTGATGGGGCTGCTCGTAGCATCTCTGCCCTGAGCACAGGCAGCCCCCAAGGGAAGACTGATGCTTGTCCTCTGGCAACGATGCTGAGGTCCTGGACCTCCCACCCCTTCATCTCAAAAACGAATTTTTCTGAAAAAAGAAGTGGAGCCAGCCCTGATGGCCTAGTGGTTAAAGTTTGGCACGCTCCACTTCAGCAGCTCAGGTTTGGCTCCCGGGCAAGGAACCACACCATTGCCTGTCAGTGGCCATGCAGTGGCAGTGGCTCACACAGAAGCACTAGAAGGACTTACAACTAGAATATACAACTCTGTCCTGGGGCTTTGGGGAGAGAAAAAAAGAGAGGAAGATTGGCAACAGATGTTAGCTCAGGGCGAATCTTTCCTAGCCAAAAAAAACAACAAACCCAAAACAAAGCTACATAAAAACCCTATCATTCACCCTTAAAAAAAAAAAGAAGTGACACTTCTTGACTTAAGATGCTAAGTTTGTAATTAGTTAAATGCAAAGAATCTTTCAAAGCAACTGCTATACTGAATGAATTCTCTCCCATTTGGTTGATGCTCTAACTTCTACTCTTCTCTCAAAATATTAGGTTTTAAAATGAAAAATGAAAAGCAGAAGGCATATTAAAATCAGCAATATAGAACTTAGAGTTGAAGGGAGAGAACATCAAACATTCTTAAGAAAACATTGTTTTTAAGAAAAACACTATAAGAAATTAGCATAAAGGTGTCATTTCTAAAATCCAATTGTTTGAGATGGGGAAAAGGTATGAAATTGAGATGTATAATAACATTGATATAGAAAGATAATTAGCAGCTTATAAAAACTTTCCCAAGGGTGTGAGAGATCCTCAAGATTGAGGGGGTTTCTCATGGATCAATGTTTTTAAACAAGATTTATTCTCTACCTATCTGTACAGGTAAAAATCCATGCCAGTTCCAACAAATCAGGAAAACTTCTTAATAGAAAGAAAGCAATCCCGACTACTTTATCCAAATATGACTATCATCTATCCTGAAGTAACTGACTTCCAACTAAACTCCCAGATGGATACCTGGTATCTCTTCCTCAAGAACCCATGAAAGAAAAGGAACATCAGGAAAATAGGCAAATAAATAATTTCAACAAAAAAATACATACTGAGTTCTTATTCCACATTTTGACAATTCGAGAGTCTGCTGACAAAATCAAATCTAATGAATCCTGGAAATGAACAGACTTAATGGGCAGCCCATATTGGTGATCCTTAACTAGCAATGGCTTATCAGATCGAAGATCATATAATAAAACCTAAAAGAAAAAGAGTTATTTGTTTAAACAAACCAAATATTTTATTTCAAAAAGCAAGATTTTAAAACTTAGAGTAATGGCTGTCATTTGTTTCATTACCTTTTTATGAACATAATGAATACCCTTACTCAGGGTACAAAGATTCTAAAGTCGGCTGGCAAAAATATTCTAGAAAACTCTCTTAAATTACCCTTATAGTACATGGTTTTATAAATTCAACCCTGAGAGTAATTTTTAGGCTCATTAGGATTGAGAGCTACTGAGCTTTACTACAGGAACAAACAGGAAAGTCTATAAGAATTTGTGTCTTTTGTGAACTCAACAAATACATACACCAAAGGCCTACTATGTACCAGGCACTGCCATGGTGACTGACAGAAACAAGAAGAAGAGGCATAATGAACCCAGTCCTGTTAGATTGAAGGCAGCTGGCAGTGGCAAGGCTATGACTGTTTGGGCAGGGGCAGGCGTCTCTCCTGAGCCCTGTCATTAGAGGCAGGGACCTGGGGAAGCTAGATCCTAGTCCCAGTGTCAGATCCTCTCTAGATCATGATGACAGAGGCAGGAACTCTACTGGAAGCAGCATCTCAGACCTGTTCTGGGGGGAGAGCAAATACACAAGTGTGTGGGCCCTGCCTTGAAAGAAAGAAAGAAAAGATGAATTAAACCTCTGCAGCCATTTCATTTGGACTCCTCAGACAGCACGTGCTGAGGTATGTCCCACTGAGCACCCAGTGCATGGGATGTGGTTAATGGTGCTAGGTGAAAAAAAGCTTCCTTGAACAAATAAATTTTGGAAATACTTCTTAAGCACACTTCTTGTCTACTGGAATTCTCAGAGCCTTCAATACACATTTAAATGTACAATGAGTCTCCAAGAGTAGGAATCTAATAGAATTCCAAACTTTGGAAAATGCTGTTCTAAACCCCAGTCAAGAGAACACCTGAGCGGCCAGCCCCGTGGCCAAGTGGTTAAGTCTGTGCGCTCCACTTTGGCAGCCCAGGGCTCGCTGCTTCGGATCCTGGGCACAGCCCTAAGCACCGCTCATCAGGCCATGCTATGGTGGCGTCACACACAGAAGACACCAGAACGACCTACAACTAGGATGTACAACTGTGTACTGGGGCTTTGGGGAGAAAAAAAACCAGGAAGATCGGCAACAGAGGTTAGCTCAGGGCCAATCCTTCTCACCAAAAAGCGTATCTTAGAAAAAAAAAAAAGAGAGAGAACACTTGAGGCACATTCCACTGTGGCTGCAGCTCAAGAGCTTCTCAGACCAACCAGAAAGGCCAGAATCAGAATTTCTCAAGGTCCTAAAATAATAGAGCATTCTGGAGTACACTCGCCCCTCTGGCCAAAACAATAATGCCTCATTTTCTGTGCCCACAGTGAAAGATCTGTTGATGTTTCCTACAACACAAACACACCTCTGAAATAAGAACTTGAGTGAAGTTTCCAACTTAAACATACTTACCTGCCCCGTGGACGTTCCAACCGCCATGGTCAAGGCACCATTAAATTTCAAAGCAGAGATTGTTGGTAAACTGTTTATCCTGAAAGGCAAAATATTCATGTTCCACGTGTATGTGGTCGAGCTTCCTTCCAAGCAACAAATTCATTTATCAATCTTCACTTCAATTCTAATGGGGAAAATTCTATTTCTAGCCTTCTGTTTAGGAGGTAATTGTATCCAAACTTTCTTAATCAAAATAAAAAATGAGCTTTACATGTAAATGTAGCCTTCCTTTAAAAATCTGTACATTACCTTCTTCAAAAACTGTAACAATATTCTCAAAATAGCTACAAACAAAAAAAATTCCTCAAAATACAAAACCAATAGAAAAGGATCAGTATGAAAATATCTTTTATTTTAATTAAGTGAGGATAAGATTATTTACAGAAACATCCTCTTTTTTGCTTAAGAAGAAATTATTTTATATTCAGGCATGGGTACACCCGTTTCCATTTTTAAAGTTAGCTATGTCAAGATAAAACAAAAGACTAATCCCCAAGTGGGGACTAAAAGTAAAAAGACAGAATAATGAATGGCTATGGCCATGAATCTGGAACACGCTGTTCACTCAGCAACCAAGAGCATCGGCACTGAAAGCAATGGTCTCTGGTAGAAGGGAGCCAGACGACAAGTCAGAAGAGGACAACAGTCCTGATTTCACTACTTATTGTCTGTGTGTCCTGGACCAGGACCTACAGTCCCGGCCATCGACTATTAGCATCCTCAAGTCTCTTATGCCACCTAAAGCCTCAGCCCGTAACTGCACTGAGCATCAGTTTGGAACCTTGAGGCCTCGCATCCATGTCACTTTTAATCATTTACTCTTCAAAATGAACTCTAGAATTATTTTTCAGTGCAGTGACATGTTATTTTTCTTCACTTACTCAAATGTTTTTTCTTTCTTAATAAAATTTTGTCATTTTTTTCAGATAGGTACTTATTAAGTTTATCCCTCAGTATTTTACAATTTTTCTGGTATAAATGAAAACTGCTTTCCATTGTATCTTTCTAACGGGATATTGCTGATGAATATCAAAGCCACTGATGCTGTACATTTGTTTTATAACCAATTTACTTAACTCACATATTAGTTCTTATAGTTTTCCAGTTGATTCTAGTGGGTTTCTTAGGCAGACAATGATATCATCTGCAAATAGTGATAGCCTGTTCTCCTCTATCCAATATTTACACATATTTCTTTCTCTCATTATACTGGCTCCACCTTCCAGAACTCCATGTCTGTCAAATAACAGACGTGAGAGCTTATAACGTTTGTGTAGGAAAAAATAAAGCAAAGTATAAAAAAATTACCAAATAAAATCACCTGACACCGAATCAGCAATCAAAACTACTTTTAACATTTTGGTACACGTCTAGAATTTTTCCCTGTGATTTACATCCATGTTGTTTTTCTTATGAAATATGATAAAACTCACAATTCCCTATAGGAAATTTTTTTCTTGACTATTAGTGAGTTTTACTAAAGTAATACTAAAGAACAACTTTGTTAATCATGGTATGGAGTACAGTATATCAAACAATTATAAAGTGGGAAATTCACTCATTCTAGATTTGTTTTTAGGATTAGACATTTTTATTGTGAATTATAATACACATACAGAAAATCTCATACAACATTAATGTACAGATTACTGAATTATTCTGAACCATTCTACATTTTTTAAAAGAATAAACTAATGGAAAATGCTTCTCAATTCCATCATCTTGGTATGACTGCTTTTCCACTTAGCAGCATACTTGGAACATCTTTCCCTAGAAGTAAGTATGCTTCTGCAAAAGAATTCTTACAGGCTTACGCATTGGTCAATATTTCCTCACCTGTAAAATGAATGCAACGTCAGTACCTACATCAAAGGTGGTTGTTGTATTAGGTAGGTTAACGTAAAGTACTTAGAACACTACCTAGAAAACAGCAAATACTATCTGTCAGCTATTATTTGTACCATGCTGAATTTAATCGATATCCCCAGGCTCTTTCTGACATTTTAGTATTATTAAAATGCGATGTATGCCTTGGGCAAGAGGGTGGGAGAATGGGCATTCTGAGTAGACCTGTTTTTACCTTTTACCTTTTCATCAGGCAATTTAGCAATGTGTACCCAAATCCTTAAACACATGTATGCTGTTTAACCCAGAAATGCAGGCTCTCGATATTTTTCCTCAGGAAATAATCACAGAACGTAAACAGACGTCTAAGAGTAAAAAACTATCAACATCCTTCATGCACCAAGAGTGGCCTGGTTACTTAAATTAAACCTGCCTGTGTGTACGCAGAGGTCACGTTACTTTCTTTTGTCTGTTTTTGAAACTGTTTAATATCTTTTTACACTAAGTATAAATCATTTTTACAAAACAATCAAATTATTTTTTTTAAATAAACAAAATAACCTCCATCATGACGGCTGAAAAATGCCTCACCCCCAAGGACAAACAAGCCCACTGAAAAATATTTGTGAATCAATATCTATTTTAAAAAAGCAAAATAAATACCCCCATCTTCCTCAAGACCACAGTTAAGAATATTTTCTCACAGCCCTTCTTTAAATTTTCTATAGTGTTACTTCTATTGTAGTCATTACATTTAAAGTAAAAATAGCCTTAAGAAACATTGCAAATAAATCCTGCTGGCCTGTTTTCTTAAACGACTTTTTCAAGATGAAACAATTAATGACAGAGCTTGCAGTAGAACCCAAGTCTCTTCACTCTACTTCAAAGACAAGCTAATGTCTGAGTAAGAGGAAACTAACCTCTCTACTTCCTATGGAGTATGTGAATACCGTTCACCTATAACTATCTCCTGCTTTCCAAAAAGATGCAGATTTCTGATTCCTTTTCTTTCATACCAAAATGAAATTGAGAAGCATTTTCCACTAGTTTATTCTTTTAACAAATGGAAAGGTTCATAATAATTCAGTAGTCTGTATATTAATGTTTTATGAGATTTTCTGCATGTGTATTATATTTCATAATAAAAATGTCTAATTCTAAAAACAAATCTAGAATGAATTTCCCACTTTAAAACTGTTTAATATACTATACGCCATACCATGATTAACAAAGTTGTTCATTAGTATCACTTTAGTAAAACTCACTAACAGTCAAGAAAAAAATTTCTTATACTCCTTTTAAATGTCATAATCAAAACACGAAAAAAATCAACTTCTTTAGTTATCACATAGGGAAAGGTGTATGCATTAGAAAGAGATGTCTTTCAAATTCAGTGATTCTTAACTTTTTTCTAGGTCAAGGATGCTTTATACAAGCTGATTTTTTTTTTCCAAAAGAAAGAGCTATATAGAATTCTTCTCTCTCCCAGAAAAATGCAAATCATACAAAATTCTGCAATAATTTAGAGGGGTCACACTCTCTCTGTAGCCCACCCATCAAACACTCCACCTCCCATATGGTACAACTATAGATAAATATTTGAGCAACTGAAATGAGGAAATGCTAGTAAAGTCACATTACTACGAATATCAAGAGCCCCGAGAAAGGGGGCTCCTGAACTGAATACAGCAAACAACCCCACGCCAAGGATCTGACCAAGAGTGGTTATGTCCGCATTATGTGTTAATATGAACAGAGAAAAACGCCTGAAAACATATGGACCAAACAGTCCAACAGTGCCCACTCCCGTGAGTGGAGAAAAGGGCAGGGGCCTACAGTTCTTACATGCCGCAAGTATGTGCTACCTTGCTAATTGTTTTAAAGGTAGGAAGTGGCAAACAGGAATAAGAAAATACCAAAACACTTGCTTCTCTCGACCCTGGACTTCAAAGCACATCTTTTTGCTTGTGGACTCCTCCTTCTATCACTAGAGCCTACAGAATTGGAAATATAAATGCCTACAGTGTATTTGTTTTAATACAATTCCACGGCAACTGATCAAATATGCATTCTATGCAGGACTTCAGAGAATACAGAGAGAGAATTCTGGCTGACCCTCTTAGTGAGCTTTCACAGGGGAGGATTTTTATATAAAACAATCACAAAAACTACAACCACAGATTAAGTCTGAAGAATTTCACCCTCTGGCAATTGATTTTAATTCAGTATTGACACATTTGTTTAAATCAGAAGCTGATGAATATTTAAAGCGCAAATGAATTTCTACTTACTCTGAATCTGCTGTGACACTACTTAATGCACAGTCTAACAGGCCAACTCTGCTTCGAGTTCTTGGGTCCCAGCATTCCACTCGACCCTAAACAAACAAAAAATAGTAATTTTAAATAATAACTGCTACTAGAAAATTTTTAGACAAATACCAAAAAAGTCTTATTAACATAGGGAATAAAAATTTTTTACCTCATACCCTTTTTAGTACTGTTAAATGTTTTACCACGGCCTGAATTTCTCTTTACTTAAAAGAAAGAAAAAAGGTCCAAAGTGCAGTGCATGATCCTTGACTGGACCCTGGTTTTGGGTGGTAGGGTGGACGGGGCAGGAGCTATGAAAGACATTTTGGTATAACTGGGAAAGTTTAAATATTTAAATATTATTGTGTCAATGTTAAATAATTATGTAGTATTATTGTATCAGCGTTAAATTTCTTAGCTATGATAACAGTGTTATGATTTTATAGGAGAAAGTCTCTGTTTTTAAGAAAAACATTTTAGAAGCAGTCAGGACTAAAATGTCATAAGGTCTCCAACTTATTTTCAAACAGTTCAGAAAACTTTTATATATATATATACACACACACACACATTTTTATTAAAAAAAGAAGAAAGCAAATGTGAAAAATGTATATAAATAAGTGATCAGTGAACTACGTTTTTAACTTTTCAGAAGGTGTACATTTTTTTTAAAATAAAAGGCTGAGGGAAAATAAAGCAAAGAAATGAAAACAAGAACTTCAAACACCAGAGCAAGGAAGCAAGTGGCATAACCCACTGAAGAGCGGCTACAGAGAATGACGCAGACATACATGTACTAGAAACATGTCCGCAGTCAGCTCGCGAAAAAGCAGTCTATGTAAAAACAGTATGAGGCCACTGTCTTTTTAAAAACGTTTGCGCAAACATAGGGAAACCTCTGAGAGGAGAGAACAAATGTGAACAGTGTTTACCTAAGGACACAGGCATGGACCAGGGCGGAGGGAACTACATTTCTCACTTTTTACTCTTCTGTATTATTTGATTTTACAATGATAAAAAACTATAAACATACACAGATATTAAAAAAATTGTTTACTACCTTAACCACCTTGAAAAGCAAGACCTTGAATAGACTCAGAAGGCTTGATCTCATTAATCATTTAATATTATTACCAATGTGTCTGTCACAAAGCTAAGGGAGGAGAAATCTTATCACATGCAGCACTAACTCCAAATGGTCTAGTCTTCTCAAAGTGAGTTAACAGACTTTACAGACAGAGAAAAGAAAAGCCATATTTCAAAAACAAAAAATGAGTATGTAGATAAATTCCAGAGGAAAGACAAAATGCTTTTTTTAACCATATTGATTTTCAGTGACCTAAATTTCAATACTCCTCTTGCTAAAGCCTGCACTCTTACATACTGTGAAAAGCACAAAATGCAATCGCTTACTCTCTGATTTTGACAATAAATATTATAATAATTCACACAAGAAATCAAAATTACTTGATATACAGTATCAAAATTAATGTAAAAATGAATTTTTAAAGTCTGGCTTGGGGCCGGCCCCGTGGCAGAGTGGTTAAGTTTATATGCTCCACTTTAGTGGCCCAGGGTTTTGCCAGTTCAGATCCTGGGCAGACCCAGCACTACTCAAGCCATGATGAGGTGGCGTCCCACATGGCAGAACCAGAAGGACCTACAACTAGAATATACAGCTATGTACTGGGGGGCTTTGGGGAGAAGAAGAAGAAAAAAAAGATTGGCAACAAATGTTAGCTCAGGGCCAATCTTTAAAAAAAAATAAAAAATAAAGTCTGGTCTGACTGTGCATATCAAATTTCAAGTCCCCAGTAATCAAGAAGTTTCAGGAACCCCAACCTTTGGGCTGGAGGGGTCTACTCACCGCTCAACACATCTCAGGGCTGGTCTTAAAACAGCTTGGGAAAGAGTAGCCCACTTATTAAGCAGAACTTCTCTTACAGAGCATGTTTCCTGATATCTAGTGGAGACTGCTCTGCAAGGACTCTTTAAAAACTATTTTTTCGAGGAGACTACTTTAAAACATTCCCTTGGTAATCTCAAGAAAAGTAATTACCAAAAGAATGCTTCATTGGCGTGATAGTATTATAACACATTCAACATAGTTTTACATATTTCTATTAAATCAACCTCACAGGTCCCCTTGCAAATCCTAATCTCTTAACATAAAAATAATAAGTATCAAGAGACCTAAATTTCATCCAGATGGGATTGGTTTAATATAGTACATTAAAATAATAGAATCCTATCCATTGGTTTTAGAAAATTAGTTTAGCATTTTAAGTAATTTTAAGTACCAATGTATAAAGATACACATTATATACCACTGCTAAAAAAAAAAAGCAAATGGAAAACCATGGTATAATTTCATTTTTGCAAAAAACTTTGAAAAATATATTACTAACACACATGCATATCTGTATATACAAAAAAAAACCAAACAAACCCTGAAAGGATAACACTGCAAACCATTCATTAAAGAGTTACCTCTAGGGCACAGGATTTGGTGACGGGAAGGCACAAGAAGACGCTTTTTAAATAAGGTTTCTGACATAACTGCTTTTTCTTTTTTTACTATGAATAATTTATCATTATTGTAACTAAAAATGTAAACTGAGAAAAATCCTTAACAAGTATGAAGGACACTGATTCAAAAGTATTATGATTTAAAAAGATAGTATTGTGTCTTTATTGAATGCTACTATCCAGGATGTACGAATCATGACCCTCCGTGCCTTTACAGTTTATAACATTTTCATATGGGTTGTTTCATGGGATTCTCACCAGCACCTCTATCAAGCCAGCAAGGTAAGTATTACTATCTGCATTTCACCAATGAGGAACCTAAGCCCCAGGGAAAGCAATGCAGTCATGAAACAAGTAGGCAGCAGAGAGCTGGGACTCCAGGACAGACTGCCTCCTGTGAAGGGCAAGACTGGCTGTCACACTGCTCCCCCGGAGCTGGCAGCCCAGCAGTCACTTCGCACCTAGCTCGAGATGACCCACGTCAATACAGCCAAATCAGATGAGTAACGAGGCACAGTCCGCACCAAGAGCACAGCTGTGTCCCTGTGTGGAAGTTACCAATGCTCCATACAAAAAGCAAACCAGTGGCTTCTCACTTCATTAGCACCCTGCTCTGAGCAACCTAACAACTCTATCTTTAAACAAAACCCCATTCATTATCAAATGTGAAACAAATATTTAAAAAGATAAAGTCCACGGATGCTTACCTCTACTGTTCCTGTGGCAAATAAGCCATGCACCGAATTTATGTCACAAACATTATTCTCCCTAAAACAGTAAAGCAATAAGGGAGAAAGTATTAGCATCTACTTTAGTGGGGAGGGATACTGAACAAACTTTCTAAGTAAACAGCCAATCTGATTCCATGGTAAAAGAAGACACGCAGATTCGCCCTCAGCCTCTGCACGTGAAAACACTGAGGCACGAAGGGTTAGGGCGTGGCACCCGGCCACCAGAGTCTCTGATGCCCAGGGTGACACTCTGTCTGCCAGGGGATGAGACAAGAAAGGACCTCCTTCTGAAATACTATTCTGCTGCCAGGAGGATAAAGGTTCTTTCCACTTCCTCAATGCATTTTCTCCCACGGCACGAAGAACACGAGCTCTGACTCTGCTGATCCTGAGACCTGAGCAGGGCACACTATCTAAGCCTAGTTTTCTTTTCCTGTAAAATGAGCATTTCACCTACCTCAGTTGGCTGCTGTGAGGATTAAACTAAAAAACTACAGAATGTTCAGCACAATGTCCAGAGTTTACAAGATACTCAATAAACAGCAGCTGTTATTATAAACAGGAAATTACGCAGCTAAGGAGCAGGTAACTTTTTATTATTCAACAAGGCATCATGAAGCCACTATAAATTTTTTTAAAGAAAATAAGAGCATTTCAAGCCAAAGTGAAAAGAAAATACCAAGAGTTTACTTGCTTTTTATCACTATGAGTTCTTCTAACCTTTAAAAACCCTTTGAAAGCAATAAGGAAAATTCAACAAGCTCCTTATATACACAGAGAAGAAGAATCCTAGCTGTGTGACCTTGGACAAGCTACTTACTCTCTCTGAGCCTCTCTGCCCTATCTGTAAAATGGAGATAACAATAGTACCTACCATAAAAATGTGTTACAAGTCTAAAGTGAGTTATTATATATACATTAAATACTAAATAGTGCCTAGCACGTAGTAAGCACTTTCACTATTATTTTTGTTATTGCTCAGTATTAATATTATTATGACAGATTCATTCCCAAAGGATTTCTTTAAATAAAACAAAAATGTAGACTATAACATTGGACAAAAGGAAAACTTGAAAAAAGCCTTAAATGTCTGCTAGAAAAAACACAAAAAATAAAATTTTCAAAATGGTACTCCAAGTTAATTCAAAACTTCTCCACAAGAGAAAATATCACAAAACAAAATCATGAATGAAAAATTTTAAAAACCACAAAAAACAATAAAAAAAATTTTTTTAATTTTAAGACATCAGGTCTTTCGGTGAATTTTTTGTTTAAGAAGAAAACTTAACAGTACTCGTGTTGACTAAGTTGCCCAGAGCTCTGCTTAAATGCAACACAGGACATGTGGTGACTTCAGTATCTGGCTCCATCTCCTGGCCAAAATAAACATGGCAGTATTCTGACAAAATACTCACGCAGCATCAGTTTGTAGAGGATTCAGGTACCGTCCTTGTTCTAAGTTTAGCCTATAAACTTCAGAGCTGCAAAGTAACGAATAAAGTTAAAAATCTGGTAAACTAAAATGAACTTTTCTTCAAGTAAATGTAATTTTTAGAAATATATTTTATTGCTAAGGCATTCCCTTTGTAAAAACTGATAGAAAAATGTATTCTAAACCTAAAAATAACCACCTTATTTGTGAGTTTGTTTATACAGAAAAGTGATTTGAAACCACACATGTGCCATGAAAATATTATGAAGCCATTAAGTGGAATATTGCAATCATGTGCCATACAATGACATTTCCATCAAGAAAGAACTGCACACATGAGTGCAGACCCACAGATTAAGGCGGTTCCATACGATCTGTACCATACAGCCCAGGTGGGCAGGAGGCTGACCATCTAGGTTTGTGCAAGCACACTCAACGATGTTCGCACCACAACAGAATTACCTAACGACGCATTTCTCAGAATGTATCCCCGTTGTGAAGAAACATGACCGTATTTACAAATAACAGGAGGAATACAAGATCCAAAACATATACACATGTGTATATAAGAAAAGACTAGAAGGAAACACAATAAAACACTAATAAGGGTTTCCTCTGGGTTGCATAATTATGGGTGATTTTTTTCTTTGTTATATATTTTTATATTTTCCCAATTTTCTAAAATGGATATTATATGTATAATCATAAAAAAAGGTAGCATTTAAGAATTCAGAGTTTTAAAATGCCGTGCAACGGGCCTAAGAAACTGCTTTCAGCACCAATTAGGTTACCGTCGTTTCTCTCTAGATTGAGAGCACCATGTTAATAAAAGTCAACGACGTCACTCGTAAGGGAGCCAGTCACTTCGGAACTACACCCTCTGAGAAACTGAAAGGCAGGGGTCACGCATTATTCTTCTTTTAACCCCGCTCCTCAGTTTTAAGAACAGAAGTTGTCTGAGAAGTCGGAAAGGAGAAAACAAAGAGGATTTAGACCCAATACCTTGCGCCAACAAAGTACAAGTCACAGGATGGATAATGGTAAGAGAAGTCTCTCCCGAACTTTGGTATTCTGGTTTTATAGTAAAAACCTGATTGTGAATGAAATTCAATGTATCTATCATTATGTAAGAAGACAATCTGAAAATGAAACAAGAAAATTAGTTTGCCTAGGTTTCTAGGTAAAGGGTTTATTTTATCATCATTATCAAAACTGGCAAAGCAAGGACAGCTCTGACCTCTCTTACCCTCCTCTCTCTGTAAACACTTGTGTATACACACAACTCTCCATCATGATGAAAGACTGTGATTAAGAACCAAACCTCTCCATTGGCTTCTCGATGCCTTCCTGCACCCTAAATAGTTTTTCTGCAAACCTCACATCTGAACTGAACAACTTAAGACAAATGTCCTTCACTTATCTGGTACCCGCATCTTCTAGAGAGCACCGCTCAGTAAGCTCAATGAATGGTTTCTTACTTTACTTAAGAACACATTTTAATAATCTCACAATCATCACACACGGTTTGATCACAGCTTGTATAAATTTAACTCTAATGTATTATGAAGATATCTTAAAAATCTGCAGATAGTATTTAAAAGCAAATTTATCAATATCTAGAGAAAATACATTACAAAATTATATGTCCCAAATCACATGTTAAATGGCTGCCACAGGCAAAAGGATAAAACCATAGTCCACAGTTCCCAGAACTGAAGACAATGTATAAAGCCGTATCAGCTCAGAAAACTCAGTTTTCCTTCAAGATGACATCTGACATCACTAAAAATGTTTCACTTTAAATTGAATAAGGCACTTTACTGACAATATTCTGTTGAAAATGACCACAAGAACTGAAAGACGGACTAATGGCACCAAAAAAAGAAAGAAAATATATACACACTTAGTTGTGTTTTGTATTTCAGAATATGCCACAACCATTTATTTGCAGGGTTAAGAAAATCAATGTACTCTACTCTTTCACCTTTCACATGTGAACAAGAAAATGAAAGCAATCCAGCAAATAACACTAATTTAAATGCAAGGATGAAAATCACACATTTAGAATATAAAGTGGTCCAAAAATGATGACTGCTACCAATCCTTACAAACATAAATAAAGTTTCATCTGCGATACGCAAAGCTTATTTTGGTCTTAGACTTGCCAAAGGTATCTCTATCACTGTTGTTTTAAAAGATACTATGGATCATACATGTGACAAACCATAAAAATATATTAACCAAAAATGATAGGTTTTATTTTAACAATGGGAACATCGTAAAAATACTTATCATAAAAACAAATTCCACTCATTCATTTCTCAAGTATAGTCAATACAAACCAATGCTCTCAAGCATACCTTTGAATAGTCATCAGACAAAGTTTCAAAGGTGACAACTGGAAAACAAGAAATAGTAAGAAAAAATAAAATTATCATTCTGCTTTTTAATAAAAATCCAAAGATGCAAAGATTCTAATTCAACACAAAAATTATATACAAATGCTGGCTCTTGTTTTCCTTGTTTGTCCCTACATCAAGAACAAAGTTGCCATTTTAAATTGCCCCAAAAACACCAAATGGAAAATCAAAAGCCTTATAATTTCTCAATACAGATCAACTAGATTTTCTGCTGAACTGAATCAAATTAAAAATAGGTAAATTAGGGGCCGGCCCCATGGCCGAGTGGTTAAGTTTGCGAGCTCCACTTTGGAGGCCCAGGGTTTCACCAGTTCTGATCCTGGGTGCAGACATGGCACCGCTCATCAAGCCATGCTGAGGCGGAATCCCACATGCCACAACTAGAAGGACCCACAACTAAAAATACACAACTATGTATTGGGGGGCTTTGAGAGAAAAAGGAAAAATAAAATCTTTAATAAAAAAAATAAGTAAATTCATCAAACATAATGACTTCTAAATTTTGCCACGGTTTTTCTGAGATGTTCAAAATAAAATAATAGACACTGAAAAACACTAAAAAAGTGTTGCTTTAAAAAAAGATAACATGGGGCTGGCCCTATGGTGTAGTGGTTGAGTTCTGTGTGCTGTGCTTCAGCAGCCCGGGGTCTGTAGGTTCAGATCCCAGGTGCAGACCTACACCACTCATCAGCCATGCTGTGGCAGTGACCCACACACAAAATAGAGGAAGGCTGGCAGGGATGTTAGCTCTGTGTGAATCTTCCTCAACAAAAAAAAGGAAAGAAAAAAGATAACAGTAACTTTTTACTCACTCATAGTATACCTGCTAAACAAAAGTAAAGAGTGAAAACAGTTTTCATTAGCAGCACATGGAATTTGCATTGTTTTTAAAAACAAAAGTGTGAAACAGGTTAAAACTTCTTTTCCCTCAATCTCAAACACGAGTCCACCAGATAAAAATACCTGAACTCTCCTGTTTCAACCTGCCCTCTGTGCTAGGCAGAATTCTAAGAATGACACCACCGACCTTCCCCCTTGTATAGGTCCCTCTTCTGGAGAATGTGGGTGGAATCTGTGGATGTGATGACATCACTCCCATGATTACGTCACATTATATGGCAAAGGGGAGATTTATAATCACATGAGCCCTTCAATGGCAGAGTTTTCTCCAGCTGGCGGCAGAAGGGGAAGTCAGAGAGATTCGAAGCACAAGAAGGATTCAGTAGGCTGTTGCTGGTTTGAAGGTAGAGGGGACGAGGTGATGACAGGGAATGCAGGAAGCCTCCAGAAGCTAAGAGTAGCCCCAGGCTGACAGTCAGCAGGAAACAGGAACCGCAGGACTACAACCACAACAAACTGCATTCTGCCAAACACCTGAAAGTTTAAAAACGAAGCTTGCCCAGAGCCTCTGAATAAGAGTCCCACGTGGCTGAGGCCTTGAGTCCAGCCCTGAGCACAGCACACAGCAGGGCCTGGATGGACTTCTACAGAGCTGTGAGCCAACAAATGGATGTGTTAAGTGGCCACGTTTATGGTAATTTGTTACCCAGCAAAGACAACTAATACACAACCTGTTCCCATTTTAATGAGCAGAAAAGCAGCCAAACATAAGCATACCTCGTTTTATTGCACTCTGTTTTATTGCGCTTCGCAGATACTATTTTTACAAATTGAAGGTTTGTGGCAACTTTGCGTCAAACAAGTCTATTGGTGCCATTTTTCCAACAGCATTTGCTCACTTCATATCTGTGTCACGTTTTGGTAATTCTTGCAATATTTCACACCTCCTCATTATTATTACATACGTTACGGCGATCTGTGATCGGTGATCTTTGACGTTGCTACTGTAATTGTTTCGGGGTGCCACAAACCACCTACGTAAGATGGTGAACTCAACCAATAAATGCTGTGTTCTGACTGCTCCCACTGGCCACTCCCCTGTCTCTCTCCCTCTCCTCAGGCCTCCCTAGTCCCTGAAACACAATATTGAACGTAGGCTATTAGTAACCTTACAAGGGCTTCTAACCGTTCAAGTGAAAGGAAGAGTCGCACATCTCTCACTTTAAAGCAAGGAAGGCATGTTGAAAGCTAAAACAGGCTGAGGTCTTCTTGTGCCAAACAGCTAACCAAGTTGTAAATACAAAGAAAAAGTTCTTGAAGGAAATTAAAAGTGCTACTCCAGTGAGCACATGAATGACAAGAAAGCAAAACAGCCTTATTGCTGATATGGAGAAAGTTCTAGTGGTCTGGATAGAAGAGCAAACCAGCCACAACGTTCCCTCAAGCCAAAGCCTGACCCACAGGTAGGCCCTAACTGTCTTCAATTCTGTGAAGGCTGAGAGGGGAGGAAGCTGCAGAAGAAGATTTTGAAGCTAGCCGTGGTTGGTTCAAGAGGTTTAGAGAAAGAAGCCATCTCCATGACATAAAAGTGCAAGGGGAAGCAGCAAGTGCTGACGTAGAAGCCGCAGCAAGTCATCCAGAAGATTCAGCAAACATCATTAATCATGGTGGCTACACTAAACAAGAGACTGTCAATGTAGATCAAACAGCCTTCTATTGGAGAAGTTGCCATCTAGGACTTTCATAGCTAGAGAGGAGAAGTCAATGCCTGGCTTCAAAGTTTCAAAGGACAGGCTGACTCTCTTGTTAGGGGCTGACGCAGCTGTTGACTTTCAGTTAAAGCCAATGCTCATTTACCACTCTGAAAATCCTAGAGTCCTTAAGAATTATGCTAAATCTACTCTGCCTATGCTCAATGAATGGAACAACAAAGCCCAGATGACAGCACATCTGTTTACAATAAGGTTTATTGAATATTTTAAGTCCACTGTTAAGACCTATTGCTCAGAAAAAAAAGATTCCTTTCAAAATATTACTTCTCACTGACAATACACCTGGGTCACCCAAGAGCTCCGATGGAGATATACGGTGAAATTAATGTTGTTTTCATGCCTGGTGACACAACAGCCACTGTGCAGCCCAAGGTGCAAGGAGTAATTTCAATTTTCAAGTCTTATTATTTAAGAAATACATTTGGTAAGGCCATAGCTGCCACAGATAGAGATTCCTCTGGATGTCTCTGAGCAAAGTAAACTGAAAACCTTCTGGAAAGAATTCACCATTCTAGATGCCATTAAGAACATTCAGGATTTATGGGAAGAAGTCAAAATATCAATGTTAACAGGAGTTTGGAAGAAGTTGTTCCAACCCTCATGGATGACTCTGAGGGGTTCAAGACTTCAGTGGAGGGAGGAACTGCAAATGCGAGAGCAAGAGAACTGGAACTAGAAGTGAAACCTAAAGAAGTGACTGAATTGCTCCAATCTCGTGATAAAACTTTAACGGGTGAGGAGTTGCTTCTTACGGATGAGCAAAGAAAGTGGTTTCTTAAGATGGAATTTAATGCTGGTGAAGATGCTGTGCAGACTATTGAAATGACAAGAAAGGATTTACATAAACAGTGGATAAAGCAGCAGCAAGGTTTGGGAGGACTGACTCCAATTTTGAGAGAAGTTCTACTGTGGGTAAAAAGCTATCAAACAGCGTCACGTACTACAGAGAAACCATGAAAGGAAGAGTCAATCGAAGCAGCAAACTTCATTGTTGTCCTGTTTTAAGAAATTGCCACAGCCGCCCAAGCCCTCAGTGAGCACCATCCTGGTCAGTCAGCAGCCATCAACACCGAGGCAAGACTCTCCACCAACAAAAAGATTTGGACTTGCTGAAGGCTCAGATAATGGTTATAATATTTTAGCAATAAAGGTTTTTTTTAATTAAGGTATGTACATTGTCTTTTTAGACATAATGCTATTGCACAATTAACAGAGTACAGTATAGTGTAAACATAACTTTTACATGCACTGGGAAACCAAAAAATTTATGTGACTTTCTTTATTGTGATATTCACTTTATTGTGGTGGTTGGGAACTGAACCCACCATATCTCCAAGGCATGCTTGTATAAAAAGTTATTTTCATGAATTCAAATTTAACCTCTTACTTACCTTCTGAATCTAAACATCTTTCAAACTTCAGGGACAACTGGTAGGTGTCATAACATCGAACCCGAGGTTTATATGTTCCTGTAAAAAAAATTAAGATGATGTAAAACCTAAGGACATACTTTTCATTATCACTATCTCATTGATATGTTGAGTACACTTTCTGTTCAGAGGTAAGCCGGATTCATGATAACCATATCAAAGGAAAAGAACTTAAAAGCAGCCCTCCCAACATCGCAAGGGGAAAGGCACAAAGGATACAAACAAAGAAGTCATAGAAAATGAAATACAAATAACTAATAAACTTCACAAATTATCTAACAAAGAAGATTAAAACAATGAAATAGTTTTTGTCCATCAGAATGGCAAAGATGAAAAGATGGTTAATATCTGTGTTAGTGACGATGTTAAAAAAAAGTACACTCGTACTTTGGGGATTAGCACAAACTGTCACAAATTCTACAATCTGGCAATACCTGTATTTATATGTTTTGTTTATACACCTTGAACCTGTATTTCAACTTATACAAATTTATTCTACAGAAACACACCCACAAGTGTACCAAAGACATGAGAGATGTTCGTTGCAGCACTGTTTACAAATGGTCAAAAACTGAAAGCAAAAACAATGTCCACTAATAGGGAAATGGTTAAATAAATGACAGTAAATCATTATATAGCTCATAAAGAGGATGACGCAGGCCTGTAATTACTGACATGGAAAGCTGCCAAACCACAGTGCAAAGTGAGAGAGTGAGTACGAAGAGCCGGGGGAGCACCACAGTACGACCCCACCTTTGTAAAACTCAACAGGGATAATGTAGTAATTTGTACAGAAAAAAGCTGGAGGACTAGCAGAGTGATTGCCTCTCTCTGCAAAGTGCAATTTTAGGGCCTTTTACATTTTATCTTATGTATTTCTATAATATTTCCATTTTTTATAAGTTTATCATGTTTGCAATCAGGAAAAGAAAAAGGTTGATTTTTAAAACTAATAAAGATATTTTTAAAAAAAAGGAAGGAGGGAGTCCTGTGTTTACCGGCATGGATCAAAGCCCAAGATCTCATTTAAAAATAGTATATAGTATAGTGTATATATACACACAGACACTATATATAATATATAGTATATATTACATAATAGGTAATTGTTTACATGTGTGAAACTATACACATATATATTCTGAACATAAAACTGGAGGCTTGAAATGTGGACAGTGTTAGTCAACTGAGACAACCATCAACACAGAACAAAAGACACTGGCATGCAGATGTATAAACGTTCTGTCAAATAAGAAAATGGTTGCAAAAGGGATATAGATGGGTAATGTTAAAGCAGATTAAAAAACGTTATGTGGACAATACACAGGATATATGTACCAAAATCACAACTAAAACAGGTTGGGTAATGCTGTTCTAAATGATAACACATTAAAAGTTCCCTATATTTCATGGCTTTTTGATACTGATGAATACCTTAGTGACATAAAAAATATTAGTATGTGATACAGCAAATCATTATGTTAAAAGTGATCTTGGGCTGGCCCGGTGGTGCAGCAGTTAAGTTCGCATGTTCCACTTCGGCGGCCCGGGGTTCACCAGTTCGGATCCCGGGTGCAGACATGGCACTGCTTGGCAAGCCATGCTGTGGTAGGTGTCCCACATATAAAGCAGAGGAAGATGAGCGTGGATGTTAGCTCAGGGCCAGTCTGCCTCAGCAAAAACAGAAGGATTGGCGGCAGATGTTAGCTCAGGGCTAATCTTCCTCAAAAAAAAAAAAGAAAAAAGTGATCTTTCCTGGAACTCTCATTCATTGTTTGTGGGAGTGTAAAATGATCTGATCACTTTGGAAAAAACCCTGGCAGTTTTTTAATCAAACTAAGCATACACCTACCCTACAGCCCAGCAATGTCCTCATAACAGACTTGTATAAGACTGTTCATAGTGCTTTATAAACAATGGCCAAAAAATGAAAATAGCCCAGGTGTCCATCAAATGGAAAATGCATAAATAAACCATGATATATTCCAATAAGGAAATACTATCTGGTAATAAAAAACAAAGAACAAACTACTGACACATATAAACAACAGGTATGAATCTCAAATATAAAGTCCTACGTGAAATAAATCTTAGACAAAAAGAATACATAAAGCATATGACTGCATTTATATAGAGTTCTAAGACAGGCTTTGGTGAAAAAATCAGTCACAGGAGTGGATGCCTATGCATGGGTGGAAGCAGGGACTGACCATGAGGGGAATGAAGGAAGTTTCTGGATGAAAGGAAATTTCTATATCTTGATAGGGGTCTGGGCTACACAAGTGTATGTATTCGTCAACTTATCAAACGGTATACTTAAGATTTGTGCATTTCACTCTATGTAAATTTACCTTAAAAAAACCTATAAGCAAATACTGAACTCTAGTTAATGATATATATGCTGAGGTATTTAGGGGTGAAGTATACTGATATCTGCAACTTGCTTGGAAATGCATCAAAAACCAGGATGGACTGATGGTTGGACAGAAAGATAGGTAGGATAAATATGTAAAAAAGCAAATAGAGCAAACTAATGCAGAATCTAGGTGGTGGGTAAATGGATGTTCACTGTAAATTTTTTTCAATAACTTTGTATGTTCGAAATTTTTCATAATAAAACGTTAGGGTAATAAAAAAAAGTGACTTTTCTCACCATGGCATTTCCTGCTATGAAATGTATGTAAATCATAACCAAAAAGATGCTTACCCGTTGCTAAAATATACTGTCCATCTTTTGACACTTTAATAGTGGTACAAACAGTAGGCATTTCAAAATCTTGAATAAGTTCAATTCTTCTACGGACATCTACAAAGAGAGAAAATAAATTAACTGGTTTAACTACCATGTGTTTACTCTCTATCACAGGGAGAAAAAGCTTTCAGAGCAGTCACTGCAAACAGGTCCATCAGGCCCAGTGCCCCCAGCCTTGGGAGCACACTGGGACGGCCTCACCCACTACACAGCAAGAGTTCTTGGGTCATACACTATGTTTCTAAGCTAAGTTTTTTATTTTTTATTTTGACTTTTTAAAAAGGAAAGAGTATCAGGGCTGGCCCCGTGGCCGAGTGGTTAAGTTCGCGCGCTCCGCTGCAGGCGGCCCAGTGTTTCGTTGGTTCGAATCCTGGGCGCGGACATGGCACTGCTCATCGGACCACGCTGAGGCAGCGTCCCACATGCCACAACTAGAAGGACCCACAATGAAATATACAACTATGTACCGGGGGGCTTTGGGGAGAAAAAGGAGAAAAATAAAATCTTTAAAAAAAAAAAAAAGGAAAGAGTATCATCATTAATTGAAAAAGGAAACGTCCATAATAGTGCATCAAACTTCCAGTCTTAAGATGTGAATAAATGGGGAACAGAATAAACATTAAGCCACTAGTGTCACTCAATCATGGCTATGACAAAAATCTTATCATTTTTCCCTCCTAAATAATAAGTGTAAACTATTAAAATGTTAAGTTTATATAACAAACTGCTACCAAGCTGACTTTTGCCTCTGTGGGCACCACTGACGTGCAGCCGAGAGGATCCCGGCTGCAGGAAGACTCAGAGCAGTCCCTCTGGATCAAAACACCAACAGGGACTCTCCCGAAAACTGCTTCCCTCCTGCAAGAAAGTGTGGGTCTTTGCTGGCCGCTACCATAACCATGTGCCCACTGCAAGGACTGTTTACGACTCTGTGCATATTACTGCCTTCTTTACTAAACTCAAATACCAGCTTCAAACCAACTGAGTAGGAGTGGCCTACTCAATCTGGAAGACACATGATAGTTTTGAGATGGGTTGGCAGAAAGAGTCAATGAACAATTTTTTCCATAATCTGAATCCGTTTTCTTACACACTAGAACATTGCAGTGGAATGAGTCAAGAGAGATCAGAATCAGCAGTAATTTTCATTTTCCTTTGGTTTAAAGTTTTAATTTTCTAACTTTAGTACCAAATAAAGCCTACTTTTCCAAAATGCTTGCCTTAGGGTACTTACCTCACATCAGAAACCCTTCAATATCTTGGGTCTTTGAGTTTTAGATAATAATTTAAAATATATGGGAAGATAAATCACTTTTCATTTATGATAAGTTGTAATGGAGAAAATTTAATGAAAATTTGTCCAAAATGATTTCAGTTAAAAACTAATCTTACATGTCTATCTTCTCTGCTGCCATAATTTAAAGAATCAAAATCTTCTGCAATGATCTTTTATTATCGAGTTCTTATGTCCTGTATATAAAATTACTTTGTTCAGAAAGAAAACGTTCATTGTTTCTGTATCTCAAAAACTGACAAATGGAAAAAGATTCTGATACACTGGAAAACAAAGCAATTATGGAACCATTAGGAAAGACAGTCCTTCTTGGGCCTCTTACATTCCTGCACATCTTGCTGGGTATGGCAAGACTACAAGGCCCTGGCCACTCCTTAATCTGAGCCATTTCTCAGGGTTATTTACGCAGCTGGGAACCTTGACAGGTGACGTAACATGTCTCCACACAAAGACAGACTTGCTTACTGATTGCTATAAAAGCAATGGACTTCCCAAGTTCAGTGTTCCTCAGTTGCAACACAAACCCACTGCATGCAGAGCATCCCTCTGGGCCGTGCTCAGTGCCCCGTGGGACTTAAGGGCAAGGGGAGCTGACAGACACATGTTGATGCTCATGCCATCTGCTGTGCTGCATGAGGCTCTCTGACCCAGGAGCATACGTCTTCTGCTATTATCCAAGAAACAGTAATAGGCCAACTTATTAGCACGTAGCTAAAACTGAACCCCACACCCACCAGGAATGTATCAACCACAAGAAAAGGTTTCTTAAGAAGGAAAAGGGCAAAAAGTTTATTTGCCACTGCAATTTTGTAAACCTACACTTAAATATGATAATAAACGAGTGAAAGCATTAGAACACGGATCATGAATGTAGCTAAAGTGGGAAAAAATAAAACTCACCAACATTCTTCTTCTGTAGTGCTCTCTTCTTCCTGTCAGAAAGCCACTTAAAGAAAAGGAAGAGACTTGACTTTAAAATGTATTTACTTGAATTGTTTTTCTGCTTACAAAAATAATACATGCTCATATTAAAAAACTGAAACCTCAAAGGAAAATATAACAGTGAAAATATTGTGTAATTCTAATCCTACTGTTAACATATCCTCTGGATTTTTTTCTTGTATATATTTACATAAAACACAACAAATTTTTAGAACTACTACTCTTATTTTACACAAAAGAAAACTAATTCATCTAATTAATCTAAGGGAAAGCAGTAAGCCTCAAATATTATGGGTTATAACTAATATATGGGACAACTTAAGTGAAATTTTAAAAAGCAAAACATTAAAAAGAGAAAGTTTCTTAAAGAAACATATTTTTACAAAGATAAAACTAGATAAATAACAGCAAACCGCTGACACTTGGTAATATAGAAATGATACTTTTTAAAAATCACATTCACTGATACCAGATTTTGTTTTGTAATTAACGTACCTCAATTTTGCAAAGAGTATAATTTCACTGCATGAACAGGTGCTAACAACAAAGCACTAACCAATTATGATTGCCCTAAAGCAGTGGTTCTCAACCAGGGGCAGTTTGGCCCGGCCACTCTCCCCTCTCCGGGCTCCCCCACACCTCACCAAAGGGCTTTTGGCAATTCCTAAAGACATACTTGGTTGTCATAACTGAGGGGTGTGCTCCCGGCATCTAGGGGGCAGAGGTCAGGGATGCTAACAAACATCCTACAATGCGCTGGACAGCCCATACAACAAAGAATTGTCCAGCCCAAAATGTCAATAATGATGAGGTTAAGAAACCCCACCTTCAAGAAACGAAAGAAAAGCAAGAGAAAAATTAACAGACGTCATCTCCAAAAGCACGAACCCAATGTACAGCCTGCGTTAGACACACATTAGATTCTTTAGGATTCTCTGGTCATGCAGACCATCACTCGAGACTCTAAGTATGATGCCTGAGGCAGTGTCTACATTTGAAGAGGTGTCATTCTTTGAAGGGCTCGAGTCTGAGCAAGAGCTTTCCTCCTGCGTTTGAGTTCAGTGCATTGATTTATTGGTTTACGCTAGTCTTTGTGATTAAATTGCTCTGATTTTATTTTAGGTGCTAATGTTTCAATCAAAGGTGATGTTAAAATACACTTCTGGGCACTCAAGATATTCTTTTACATCTACCTATCACAAGCAGAATCAGGACACGTTACCAGGGCTTCTCCTTTAAGAGGGGATCCAATTTTCTCTTCTCAGAAAGTTACGCTCAAGAAAGGGGCACTTCATTCAATAACTAGTCTCACACATCATGAGCAAAAGAGCTTGGGGCCAAGGGAAGGGGACCGAGGTTTCCTTCTAAATGGGAGCCTGGGACCATAAAGGGCCAGAAATTCTGTAACACAGTGATGATGGGAAGGATGGAAAGTTCATTCAGGACTTCCTGTACAAACTGACAGCTCCACAGGAGAGCACACAAGACAGAGAGTCAGCATGGGGCCGGAACAAATGCATCTAGGGCCAAAAAAAGTTCACCAAAGAACTGAAAGTTGTTATTAATTTGTCATCTTCTCTGTATTCTATAAAACCATAGCTAATAAAGAATGACACTTTACCAGTGCCAAATAATTTAATCAGAAACTTAGAAAAAGAGTTCTGGACATGGCAATGACCTAATTCTCTCACTGGACAGGTGCCTCACTGTTGTTGAAAAGAAAGAGACCCTACTTGATCTTACTAGAAGCAGGTAAAGCAAATTAGGCAACTGTTGATAAGTTAGAATTACTTTAAAAGAAGATTCAGAGAGATGACTATACTACTACACACACAACTGTCTGCTCAACATTTCCACTTGATGTTTATTAGAACTCCAAACCTTAAGCACCAAAAATAAAACCTTTGATCCTTTTAGCTCACTACCCTCTTCCTCTCCACCCACAATGTGCTCAATTCTTCTCCATTTCAGTTATCAGCAACAACATGTACCTGGCTGTTCAGATCCAAAACCTAAGAGTTTTCTCTTGATTCCTTCCTTTCCTTCACCTCAACTTCTCCCCAGCCCTATCTGATCCATTTGCAAATCCCATTAGCCTTCCTCCAAAATACCTCCCGAATCCCACTGTGTCCTAGCATTTCCTTTGCTACCATCCTAGCCCAAGCCACCAAAGTCTCTCAGTTGGACTACCTAACTCATCTCCACTGATTCTCTCCCCAGCTATAGTCATTTGCCACTCAGCAGCCTAGTTTAAAACCCATCAATGGCTTCCAACAGCACTAAGAATAAAACCCCAACTTCCTACCTTAGCCTGCAAGGCCCACCTCTCCAGCCACATCTTCCCCCACTCTCTCCCATCACTCAGCATACCAAAGCCACAGCTGTGCCACTTCTCCATCACGCCAAGTGCATTCCCATTGTGGAACTTTCACACTTGCTGTTCTCTCAGCACTGAAAACTCTTCCTTCCCCCAGATCTTCACATGACTGGCCCCTTTTCATCATCCAAGTTTCTCCACAAATGTCACCTCTTGTAGAGAGGGCTTCCCTGAAGGATTTAGTCAAAACATTTTTTCTGAACACTTCATCTACAACAGCTCTCTTCTAGTCACTCATCACTCTAAGCACTTACCAGTATCTGAAGTTGTCTTCTTTACTTAATTGTTATCCTTTTCCCTAACAGGGAACCTTATCTGACACGTTCACCACATATCCCAACACTCAGAACAGGGCTGCCTGCACGTAGTCACTTCTCAACTGGAGCTGAGGAGTTATTTAACCTGAATTCTGAGAAGAATGGAAGAATCTAATCACTCGCTCCAAATCTTTCAGGAGTGAACACATGGAAGAGCTATATTTATTCTGATTTCCAAGGGCAGGACTCAGACCAACAGCAGCATGCTATAAAGTGGCATGTTTTAAAACCCCTAGCTAACAAGTAGTCTCAATATGGAAATAAACGTCTGCAAAAAGTTTCCTCTGGCTGGAAGTGTTGGGACAGAGGCTTGACCATCACTTATAAGAAATAAAATCCAAGCTCCAGAGCCTAGGAGTGTGACCCTGAATAAGTCCCCCTTCCCCTCGCTGGATCTGTTGCATATTTTAAACATGAGAAGACTGGAAGAGAATCACTGATTTTCCAAGCCCCTTACAACTTTGATGTCCTAAGACTCAACGAAATCAAGTTAAGTCCAACAGGGTTCAATAACACTGCCCTCTACACAATAAATTCTGCAGACGCAAAGTCTGCATTTCTCTTGCTCACTGTTGTATTTCTAAAACTTGGTATATACAGGAACTCAACAAACAGCTAATCAACACGTATTAAAATGGGGGAGAAATGTCTGTCAACCAATCTGTCCCCGTTTTCCTCCTCGATGTGGCAGCGGCTGTGAACATCCACAGAAGCCCAAAGGGACGCGGCCTCTGTTCTAGGGAACTTTACAAAAGTTCAAGCAAAGCTCATGAACCCTGATCACCCTCGGCCCCGCTCTGGCGCGGTGACAGCAGTGTCCTCGTCTCCCGGTGCCGACCAGCTCCCCCGCGCCGTCACTCGCCTCTGGGCCTCCCGGAGTCGGCGTCCGGCCAGGGCCCTCCCTGCTAAAACAGCGACCAGGGCCGGGGAGAGGGGCAGGTGCCCCGCGCTGAGGAGGCCCCCGAAGTGACTCACCTCGGGAAGGGACTTGCCGCAGCTGAGACTGTAAATCTTCACTTCGTTGAGGCTGGAGACCTGCATGGCTGCGCCAAGAAGCAGCGGCCCCTGCTCCTGGCTGGACCCCTCTCCGGGGAGCGCACGCGAGCATCCAAACCCGAGGACCTCCGCGCCACGCCTCTGCGGCGTGCTGCGCTGCGCCGGCTGATGACGCACTTCCGGGCGCCGGAAACGCGCCCGTTCCCGGAAGAGGAAGAGTTGCGGCGTTAGGGAAGGGAAGGGAAGCGGCCGGGAGGGGAAGGGTTGAGTCTGTAGCGAGGTGGCGGGGGCACGCGGCGACCCGGATACGGAGATGGCCGGGGACTGCTGTCCGTCTTGTGAACTTGTCGAGTGGCAGGAAGCCCTTGGGGTCGCTGCCTAGGCCGCAGGGTCGCGGTCCCGGGTGAGGCGGGCGGTGCTGGCTGGGCTGGCTGGACGGAGCCTTGAGGGCTGGGCCGAGGGAACCCAGCGAGAGAAGGCGGCCAGTGAGAGAATTCAGAGTGGAAGTCTATTCTTTTCTCCCCTCTGGTGTTTCTGCAACATTACAGAAATAAATGCTCTTTTAAATTGGTGTATTAAAATGTTACCTTTGTCTGAATTTGTTTGACATTCACCCACTAAGGAGGGAAATAAAAAGGATACTGAGACAGGAAACAGTAAAAGAAGGAGTGGCGGTCAGGAAAGAAGTGGATTTGAACCTGATGTCTTTCGAGACGGTTGTGTGACAGTAACGACAGACGCAACCCTTCGTGTACACAGCGTTTTCAGAAAGTTCACAAAGTTTCTCTTGATCGTCCAATTACATAGAGAACCGGCTTCACTGTTGCCTGGATCTGAGGACTTGAGAATTCTTGGTTTAGGTGAAAACTTAAGGGGAAGGTGTAGATTAACTGCAATCAAACGGGTCCTTTTGACATTGGATCATAGTATTAACTTGCCTTTCATGTAACTGAGGTGGTCCTTTTGAGCAACAGGCCTGTGGTGGGGGTAGAGACTTCTGGGCTTAGCAATTTTATTTCTAAAATAATGGTCCTTAAAGTCCCAGTCCAGATTCTACTTTCTGCCTGAGACTTTCTTTGAGGAAATATCCAGGACTGCCATCCTCCTTGGGGAGGCAGTGTGCCATGGTAGAAAGATCATGGGCTTCATAGTGGTTAAAAACAAGCCTTTTAAGCAAGTCGTAAAAATAGAAAATGCTTGCTTTCCAAAATATGCAGGATGATTTTCAAGAAATCTTAAATAATTTTACAAACCCCAAAATATTACTTTTATTATTTTCAAGAATGTGCTGTAAAAGCCATTGACTGCAAAACACCGGTACCTGTCACTTCTTAAATGCTATGTAAGTGTTAGAGATAAGATATATACATATATCCTACACCTAAGTGATATTAAGGGCCCTAGACCATTTCACTTTATTCAATCCTATTTCTCACTGCCTCCTAAATTTGCCTTCTGTTTCATTAGCATCGGTTTCACTATTCCGGTTTTGAATCTTTGCCTATGGTAATCCAGCCTCTGGGATGCCCTCCCCTTCTTATTTCCAGATCCCAGCAGCATCTCAAAACGCAACTTTTGAATATTTTGCTCCTTCTCCTGTGCTTTCACAGCGCTGTATAAATAGCTTTATGGCAGTTATATATTTTTTGGTAGATTTTTATTATCAAAATACACAGTAATTTAACACATCCTACAAGCACAATAATAATAAACTTGGATACAATGCTACACTAGATGCCTATGCCTGGAACTTTCCTTTCAGGCCCTTTGGTTTCCTTCGGTAACCACAGCCTCTCAAGTCTAATTAAAATGTCATTTTTAAAGAGCCCATAAAGTTCTTCGTTTATTAAACTTGGAACGGGCTCCTTTTGGACATGTGCACTCTGTTTTCTTTCTTCCTCATTTTTATTGCTATGGGATTCTTTTTTTTTTTTGCAGGGAAAGATTTGCCATAGGCTAACATCTGTTGCCAATCTTCCTCCTTTTTTTTTTCTCCTCCCCAAAGCCCCAGTATATGGTTCTGTATCCTAGTTGTAAATCATTCTAGTTCTTCTATGTGGGCTGCCACCCCAACAGGGCAACTGACAGATGGGTGGTGTGGTTCCACACCCAGGAAGCAAACCCGAGCCACCGAAGCGGAGTGCGCCAGACTTTAGCCACTAGGCCATCAGGGCTGGCTCAGGAAACTTCAACATATTTAAAAGTATAATAGTGTATTGAACTCGTGTATGCATCACCCGGCTTCACCAGTTCACACAAAACCCGTCATGTTTCAGCTATACCCTCAACACTCCCTCATCCCTGGATTATTTCGAATGATTTTGAAGTAGATGTATGGCAGTTATCTTTGTGCGTGTGATATTCTTGTCTGACCATCCCCTCCTTCTGGACTTGATGACAGGACTGAGTTTCCCTGGGCCTGACCCAGTGCCTGGTATATAGCACACTCTCCATAAATATTTCTTGATAAAAATGAATCAGTTAATTGATCACTCCTCATCCTGACCCAAAGTCCTAATTCTTTGTTCTGCACATTTTGACCTTTGGTAATATTGAAAACAGCACAGCTCTGTGCCAGATGATTAATGTTTCAAATATATCCATTTATATGCCTTGTCTCTCCAACAAGAAACGTCATAGCTTAGAGTCAGGAACCACACACGAGGGAACACAGTGTTTTCTGTGAGATAAAACTAGGTGTTCTTGGTCCTCAGTGCCGGGACAGCTCCCTCCCCACAGTCACCGGCCTGAGAATTTGACGTACTGTACCCTAGGGTTGCTTCCTACTGAGGACAGTACTGCAAAGCAGGGTGCGGTTTCTCCAGGGTTTCTAGTATCATCTCTAGTAACATCTCGAGTGCTTTCTTAGATGCCTATGCTTGGAGCTAAGAGTGCAGCCTCTAGAACCAGACTGCCTGGAGCCAGATCCTGCCTCTATCACTGGCTACCTGGGTAGAGCCTGGATCAAGCAAGTTAATACAATCTCTCTCTGCCTCTGTTTCCTCATTTGTAAAATGAGGATAAAACAGTCCCTACCTCAGAGGGCTGTTGTAAAGATAAATGAGTATATGCCATAAACCGTTGATTCCAGGACATCTATTTTTAACATCCCTGAAATCAGGATGTGTCTTTCGTGTCGTGTATATTTAATTGACAGTATTTTTTCCTCTAATGCTACATGAGTAATGGTGCATCTTATAGTGAATGGGCTTTTAGATTCAACAAAATGAAGTACTTAGAACAGTAACTGACATAGTAAGTACTACGTATTAGTTATTATTATTTACCCCTGGGAACCAAAACATTAAAAATTGTTCAAGAAAAAAATAGTTAAGTTGTGGACTCCAAATAACCTTCAATGTTCTATTATTAGTTGCCATTCCAGACACCCTCAAGTAAGTTCAAGATTCCCCTCCCAATTCTTCACCTCCATGGCCAGTCCATCTCCAAATCCTTTTGATTCTACCTTTAGGATGTCAGATTCACTCTCTCTGTTCCCATTGCCGTAGGAGTTCAGACCCTCATCATCTCCCGTCATTGAAACCCTTTTGTTCTGGTCTTCCTGCCTCAAGTCTGTCTCCCAGAGGAGTCAGTCATCTCTCTAATAGGCAATCTGGTCATGTCATACTCCAACTCAATGGAGTATTTAGTTCTCCCAAAGCCTAAAAGAACACATCTGAACACATTTCCTGGCCCCTTCTGACCTTTCCCAGGCGTGGTACCTGATGCTGCCCCCTCCCCTCGCTCCCTAGACTCTCCAGGTGGAGTTACTTACAGCTTGAAAAATACAGATCCTCAAGCCTTTGCACCTGCTCTTCTTGCTAGTTTCAACTCCCTCCCTCGGTGTACCTCGGTGACTCTCATTCATGCTTCTTCATCCCCAGGAGGCCTTAAATATCTAAGTTCTCATCCTACATTGTATATCATCTCACTGCAGTGTTCCTTAAACCGGGGATTACAGTTGTATTCTCAAAATAACCTTTAGGGTTTTTTTATTTCAATGATAATTTTTTCAGCAATTGATGGAAGCATCTCTGACTGTTTGGTTGGCCATCTTCCGTAAAGTTCTAGGCTCGGTGTCAGCGCCAAGCCTGCATTTAGGTGTACACTTCACTGGTGCCAGGTGCCACTACTTTTGTGGTCTCAGCTCAGTGATTAGAAGGAGGGGGATTGTACGAAGTAACATGACAGAGACAAATTGGAGCCAAGTGAATGATGTCACGGCCTGCTGTGTGAAAGAAGGTTTTGCAATTGATCAGATAGACGACAGTGACAGGAAGAATCAAATCAATGTGATCAGGTGGGGTAGAGAGTGCAAAAGAGCTCATGCCACGGCACTGCTACACCTTCATTCAGCAAGTGGCAACTGGTGTTCATCAAAACACTATCAACCATAATATCAAATTAATTTGAAGTATATTGAAGTCTTAAAGTTTTGCTTGAAAATAATGTATAACTTTGTTTTGGTCTATCGGAATACAAGAGCTAAAAGCATAATAAACTTATAGCTAGCTTTATATTTGTCCATCTTCGAGTAAAATATTAAAAATAACTAAGTCCTAAATGCAACATGTTGTCCTGGATTGGATCCTGGAACAGAAAGAGGACATTAGTGGAAAAATTGGTAAAATCTGAATGAAATCTGTAGTTTAGTTAACAGTATTGGCCCATTGTTAGTTTCTTAGTTTTGATAAATATGTCATGGTTATGTAAGATGGTAAGAATAGGCGGAACTGCGTGAAGCGCATATGGGGACTCTGTAGTATAGTAACAACTTTTCTGTACATCTAAAATTAAAAGTTTTTTTAATAAAATGAAAAGTTTTTTTTTTACAGAGCTAAGCCAACATTGGGAGTCTGAGATTTCTTTTTCACTTACATGTTTGAAAATTTTTCGAAGTTGAAGAGTGCTGTCTTATATTGTAATTTTTAATTTATTTATCCATATCGCCATAGATTCCCAAACTGCAAGATACATCATCCGATCTCTGATGCCGCAAAAGTCTCACCCCATGTAGATGCTCCCTGAGTGTATATTAAGAGAATTAATAAAATCACCGTAGTTCATTGAATGCACAGTAGGCATTCTAACTTAAATGTTTTACACAAGTCACCTCTTTTAATCTTCACCAAAACCTTAGGCGGAAGGTAGTTTTAATTTTCCAATATTACAAATGAGAAAAATGAGGCTTAGGTTCACAAACAAGAAACTTGCCTTAAGACGTTAACGATTGTTCAATCTATGTAAGGAGTATATGAGTTGTGGAAAATACTGTTTTCTCAACTTTTTTGTAGATTTGAAAGTTTAAAAAGAAAACAATCAAATTTGCCCCAGGTTACACGAGAGAGGCAGCATGCAAACCCCACCCGTGTGACTGCAGATCACTTCCTACCTCCTCCCCTCTCCGTCCCCTCCTCCTCTCCTCCTACCATCCTCCTTTTCTCCTCCCCTCTTCCCTCTGCCTCGCCTCCTCCCTTCCCCTTCCCTCTCCTTTCTCCCCTTCCTCCTCCCCCTCCTCTCCCTCCTCCTCCTCTTTACCCTTTTCCCTAATCTACGCTTCCATCTTGTGTCTTTCAGCGTTCTTCATTGCAAACAACACTCACAGACTCCGGCCAATTTAAAAGGAAAACGAATTCATAGAAAGGCTGTTGAGAGGGTCGCACAATCCTTGTGAAAGCAAGGAAGCCAGCTGAGAAACTAAGCAGGAATAACGGAGGCTGAACCTTGCCTAAATCTACCCCGTGAGGACCTTGCTGCCATTGCCACTGAACGGAGACTCCACAGTTTGCCACCCCTGAAAACTGGACATTCCTGCTGCCACTGCAGCCACCACCTCCAGGAGGGATGCTCCCCTTCCTTCTTCCCCATGTAACTTACTCCCATTTCAGACCCCATCCTACATCTGACTGGCCAGCCTGGGTCAGTGGCCCATGTCCACTTTCCAGGGGTGGCTGAGAGGAGATACCCAGTGTTCTCAGCTTCTGCACCCAGACATTCTACAAACCTTGGAGGTGAGTTCAAATGCTGGGCAGTCAAAGATGACAAATGTCCACCACACAGGCATTTCAGGCCTTCGGTCAATGTGAATTCTCCTGAGGCCTTTCTCCTCGATGATTTTGCTGTAGACCCTCCTAGTTTGGCATACTGACCTGGGGTTCATAGGCTAGGACTTCTTGAGTGTGCCCCCAAAATTATGCAAAATATCTGTATGTGTGTATTTTCCTACAGAACAAACACAAAGTTCCCGTCAGCTTCCTAAAAGGATTGGGACCGGAACAACGTTAGGAACAGCTGCCTGGTTTGGGCCTTGGGAAGAGGCCCCGTTCAACTTTGCCAGAGCTACACACCCAACCAGGCAGCATTACTCATGCTGAAGCCAGCTGGGTTTCCAGTGTCCCTACTGCCAAGCTCATGGAGCTGCTCTGTTCCCTCCAAAACCTGCTTCCTCATTTTCTCTCCATGAAGCATACAAGAGGCTTGTGGATAGGTTTCCCAACTTCACCTAGAAAACCAGCACCCATGCTTCCCCTCATCCCAGGGCTACTCCATCTCGATAGCTAGGATCATCGTCCACCAGGTTGCTCACCCTCCAAATCAAGTCCACTGGAAAGTCTTATCTGCTCAATCACAAGGAACTTTCTAGATTTCTACATTGCCACTGCCACCCTCTAGTCTGAGCCACCGCCACCTACTGCCCGGCTCCCTCCAGAGCCTGCCACTTGATCTCGCAGCTTTTGCTCCTCTCTGCTGCAGTCAGTTCTCCCCTCAGTCCTCAGAGCAATCTTTTAAAAACAGTGCATCAGATGGTATCGATGCACCTGCTCAGAACCCAGTGCGCTCACATTTAAATCTAAACTCCTTCCTGATGCCTACCAGATCTTATCCAACTGTCCTCCGCCAAGCTCTCTGACCTTATCGCAGAGCTCTCTCTTCAGTGACTCTAGCCACACTGCTTTCTTGCTTTTTCAGCCTCAGGGGCTTTGCACATGCTGTTCTCTCTGCCTGTAATGCTCTGACCTCAGTTTTTCGATAGCTGGCTACTTTGCACCATCTAGATCTCAGCTGAAATGTCACCTTCTCAGAGATGCCTTCTCTGACCCACAGCAGCCCCTCCTCCATCCCAGCAGCCTCTATCACATCCGTGGGCTTTATTGTCTTCATTGTATTTATCATCTGAAATAACTTTGCTTTTCGGCACTTCAACATTTGGATACTCTGGTTCCTCCATACTCACTAGAACGTAAGACCCTGAGAACAGGGACCTTCGCCATCTGACTGCTATATATGTAATTGTATGCAACACTGGGAAGAGAACAAATATAAATATTCGCTGAATGAATTAAGGAGGAAGGCGCTACTCTAAGTGATCACCAAAGATTATGTTTCTGTCCTTCAGGCGCTTGCTGATCTCGTGGTCTTCTCGCCCGTCAGACCTCATTTTAGAGTACTAAAATGCCTGATGGTTAGCCAAGCCCTTCTCGATGCAGGATACCAAACCCACCCATCTCCTTCTTTCTCTGAATCATCACTTAGGCTTGCCTGTAACGTGTGGAGGGATTTTCCATACCATAAAAATACCATGAACAACTGGATTAGTTTTCTATTTCTGCATAACACATTACCGCAAACTTAGTGGCTTCAAACAACATAAATATTCGTTCACCATTCTGTGGGTCACGATTCCGGCACAGCATGGCTGCGTTCTCTGTCTCAGGGTACCAGGAGACGGAAATAAAGGTGTCGCCAGGCTGAGTTGTGGTCTGGAGGCTCTGGGGAAAAATCAGATTCCAGGCTCACAGGTGTTGGCAGAATTCAGTCTTCCGTAGTGGTGGAACTAAGATCTCTCATTTTCCTTGCTGGCTGTCAGCTGGGGACCACTCTCAACTCCCAGAGACCGTTCTCATGTCCTTCCTCCATGATGCCCATAGGCAGCTCACAATATGGATGCCAGAGTGGGTCTCTCTGACTTCTGCAACCAGCAGAGAAAACTCTTCTTCTAAGGGGCTCACGTGAGTAGGTTAGGCCCTATCTCAGGATCAACTGATTCGTAACCTTAGCTACATCTGCAAAATCTCTTTTACCATGTAACATGACATCATATCCTCTCATATTCACAACGGAGGGAATTATGCAAAGTTGAGGGCCATTGGATCATAGAAGTCTGCCTGCCACACAACTTGTATAGTTTTCATCATTGTCATCATCATCATCCAGCACAAACTTATCTTTCCCACTGAGGGAAAAAGAGAATCACTCCTCCCTCCGTGCAACAGACTCCTGCCATATAGCAGGGGTTTGAGAAATTGAATTCAGTGAAGCACACATTTATTCAGCTGCTACTATATGTAAATACCGTGTTTGAATGGAATTGAAATGCCTCCAGGACTTACTGTAAAAGTTTCATAGTTTTGTATTATTTTAATACTTCTTTACTCTTGATCACATGTGCTGTAACCATATTCATACATACCTCCATTCAACAAATATTTATTGTTACTAATAAGTGTCAGGCACAGTTCAGACATTTGTCAGTATGTCTGATTTAGCTTGTAAGCTTCTAGAAGGCAGGTTTCAAGTAAAATGAAACATTTGAAAACACTATGTAAATGACATTGTCACATAAAAGTAAGACATGACTATGCAAGTCTCTCTGTGTGGGCTGAATCAGCATATTAATTTCAGAGTGTTCGTTAGATAATGTCAACATTTTCAGGGGTGTGTATGCAGTTTGCACACTAGTCTTGCTCTTTATTTTTGCACGACCTTATGTTATGCCTTTTATCCATTTTATGTGGCCTGGGCAGGAAAGGGAAAGGAATATACAGTTAATACTTTTACTGTTAAAAAGATTTATATTCTTATTGTGTTTAAAGCCACAAATGGCCAATGGTAAAATAAACTATAGAGTGTTTGATTATGCAAATGTGTTCCCTAACGAGGACACATAATAGGCAATCAACGTCTGTTGAATAAATAAATGAATGAATAAATTTTAAAAATGCTTAAAGCTATATGCGTGTTATTAAGAAAATAATGTTTCATAAATGCTGTTGATATAAACGTATTTTTGTTTTCATTAGCATTATTAATATGGGCATTTAACTGTCTTAAATGAACTGGAATTATTATCTACATTATGGACAAAGTTAAGCTGGACATTAAGTAAGATTGTTTCTTGCTTGCTTGTCTGCTGTAGCTGGTGGTGGAGAGGGAAATGTTAATTATCTGATTTCCATAAGATAATAGAATACAACCGTGAAATTTCCCTTCTGTTTCCTTCCCTTCTCCTTCTTTCTTTTTTTCCTCCTTTCTCTTCCATTCATCAGCCAAACATTTATCGGTCCTATTGCCAGTCCTCGTGCACATTAGGAATAAAAGCCTGCCTAGGACATAGTCCACACTGCCAAGGAGTTCTGGAGGGGGAGAAATCGAGCCAGGGCAGCTGGGCAGTAAGACAGACCAGAAGACTTCTTACACTTGACCATGAAGATCCTCACTAGGACCTGGGCCCCAAATCACACCGCAGTAAACCCCCGACACCCGGCCCAGCCAGCGAGACGCTGCTTCACTGTACGTTTCCTCCTTCAATCACACACTTACACTTTGTATGAATAACACCAACTACAAATATGCCTGCATTTCCAGTCTGTTTGGAAGGAGACATTTTTGAGTGTTCAATGGATAGAGTTCTTTGAATAAGAACAGATGTTGACTGAGAATAAGGACAGGCTGCTTATATTATGCAGAACACAACCTGGCTGCAAGGAGACTTCTGTGCTTGAGAACTGATCACAACCTCTACCTTTGTGATGGAGTTGCTGGCTGACATCGCAACCACAAGCGCATTCATTCCATCAGAGCTTGCAATGCCCCGAGCACAGTAGGTCTTACTTGTAGTCATTTGTTGACTCAGTCATTTCAGAACTGAGTGACTGGACTGAGATACTGCAGAATGTTCTGCCTTCTAAGAGCATTGAAAATGATCAGGTTGCAGCAGAAAACAAAAGCTGTTGACTTTGGAAGAAAGCAACTCACTTTGTGGGTGACTTGCCTGGGCTTTCCAGAGCTCTAGGGCTGCCTGCTCCAGAGAAACAGAGACAATGACAAGCGTGGGAGGTTCAAAGGACCCGTGCAGTCACACCAGGCCCCGTACCCAGAAGGGCCTCATACTTGGTTTAACGCTCTGCTGTCACCATCTTGGCGTTCTTAAAAAATTTTGAACAAGTGTCCCTGCATTATGTACCCAAGCCTGTGTACAGGGCACACTGGGCACACCAAGGAGGGGGCCCCCAACACACCTGGGGGATGTGGAGGCAATCAGAAAGAGGAAGGCACAAGGAATATCAGGAAATGCAGCTGGAAAGGCAGGAAAGGGCCAGATCATGAACGGGGTGCGCTTCAAGTTAAGGCAATCAGGACTTCATCCTGGAGCTAATGGGCCTCAAGCTGGGGTGGCAGGGTCAGTTTGCAAAAGCAGTCTCTCTGAGGCTTTTGCGGGAGCTAGATTTGCAGAGTCCGGTTAGGTAAGCAGCGATTGCAGTTCTCGCGTGAGCGACGAGGAAGGCCTGCGTTAGCATAGCAGTGGTGGGGCAAAGGGGTGAGAAGGGACCCAGTGAACAGGAAGAGAAATCAGCAGGCCAGAGTGATTGTTGTGAGGGCTAAGAGAGAGGGCAAAGTTAAGGGTGCCTCCCAGGTTCAAGGTCAGTTGTGATAAAAGAGAGTACAAGAGCTGGTCTGGGGGGGGGGGGGCGGTGGGGAGAGGGGGAGATTGGGGACAGTAAATAAATATTCAAGACGAGATTTATTGTTAAGCTGCCCATTGTCACCACATTAACCTAGATTCAATGCAATCCCAATCCAAATTCCAGCAGGAGTTTTTTTCTTCTTGGTAGAAATTGACAAGCCGATTCTAAAACATGTAGAAATGCAAAGTTCGCCAACTTACACTAACCTGATTTCAAGACATGCTATAAAGCTACGAGAATCAGGACAGTGTGCTTCTGGAGTAAGAATCCACAAACAGAACATGGAAGAGAATAAAAAGCCCAGAAATAGACCTCAATTTATGTAATCATCTGATTTTCAACAAAGGCACCAAGGCAATGCAATGAGGAGAGGAATTTTTTTTTTATTGTGGTAACATTGGTTTATAACATTATATAAATTTCAGGTATACATCATTATATTTTGATTTCTGTGTAGATTACATCATGTTCACCACCCAAAGACTAATTGCAATCCATCACCACACGCATGTGACTAGTCTTACCCCTTTTGCCCTCCTCTCTCTCCCCTTCCCCTCTGGTAACCACCAATCCAATCTCTGTCTCTATGTTATTGTTTGTTGTTGTTTTTATCTTCTATTTATGAGTGAGATCATATGGTATTTGGCTTTCTCCCTCTGACATTTCGTTTAGCATAATATCCTCTGGGTCCATCCATGTTGTCACAAATGGCAGGATTTCATCGTTTTTTATGGCTGAGTAATATTCCATTGTGTATATATATGTATCATCTTTATCCATTTGTCCCTTTATGGGCACCTAGGTTGCTTCCAAGTCTTGGCTATTGTGAATAATGCTGCGATGAACACAGGGGTGCATGTATCTTTATGTATTCATGTTTTCATGTTCTTTGGGTAAATACTCTGCAGTGGAATACCTGGATCATATGGTAGCTCTATTCTTAATTTTTTGAGGCATCTCCATACTGTTTTCCATAGTGGCTGCACCAATTTGCACTCCCACTAGCAGTGTATGAGAGTTCCCTTTTCTCCACATCCTCTCCAACACTTATTTCCTGTCTTTTTAATTGTAGCCATTTTGACTGGCCTGAGGTGATATCTCATTGTAGTTTTGATTTGCATTTCCCTGATAGTTAATGATTTTGAACGTCCTTTCATGTGCCTACTGGCTATCTGTATATCTTCTTTGGAAAAACGTTCAGATCTTTTGCCCATTTTTTAATTGGGTGGTTAGTTTTTTTGTTGTTGAGATTCCTTATATATTTTGGAGGTTAACCCCTTATCAGATATATGGTTTGCAAATATCTTTTCCTAATTGTGAGGCTGTCTTTTCGTTTTGTTGATGATTTCCTTTGCTGTGCAGAAGATTTTTAGTTTGATATAGTCTCATTTATTTATTTTTTCTATTGTTTCCCTTGCCTGGTCAGACATGGTACTTGAAAATATGCTGCTAAGACTGTTGAAGGGGTACTGCCTATGTTTTCTTCTGGAGGTTTCATGGTTTCAGGTCTTACACTCAAGTCTTTAATCCATTTTGAGTTAATTTTTGTGTGTGGTGTAAAATAATGGTCTACTTTCATTCTTTTGCATGTGGCTGTCCAGTTTTCCCAACATCATTTATTGACGAGACTTTCCTGTCTTCGTTGTATGTTCTTGGCTCCCTTGCTGAAAATGAGCTGTCTGTAGATGTGTGGGTTTATTTCTGGGCTCTCAATTCTGTTCCATTGATCTGTGTGTCTGTTTTTGTGCCAGTACCATGCTGTTTTGGTTACTATGGCTTTGTAGTATATTTTGAAATCAGGGAGTGTGATACCTCCAGCTTTGTTCTTTTTTCTCAGGGGTCCTTTGGCCATTCGGGATCTTTTGTTGCTCTATATAAATTTTAGGATTCTTTGTTCTGTTTCTGTGAAAAATGTTAGAACTTTGATAGAGATTGCATTGAATCTGTAGATTGCTTTAGGAAGAATGGACATTTTAACTATACTAATTCTTCCAATCCAAGAGCACAGAATATCTTTCCATTTCTTTGTGTCTTCTTCGATTTCTTTTAACAATGTTTTGTAGTTTTCAGTGTATAGATATTTTACCTCTTTGGTTAAGTTTACTCCTCGGTATTTTATTCTTTTTGTTGCAATTATAAATGAGATTGTATTCTTAATTTCTCTTTCTGTTGCTTCATTGTTAGTGTATAGAAATGTGACTGATTTTTGTACATTGATTTTGTATCCTGCAACTTTACCATATTCATTAATTATTTCTAAAAGTTTTTGGTGGATTCTTTAGGGTTTTCTATATATAAAATCACATCATCTGCAAATAGTGACAGTTTCACTACTTCCTTTCCAATTTGGATCCCTTTTATTTCCTTTTCTTCCCTGATTTCTCTGGCTAGGACTTCCAATACTACTTTAAATAGGAGGTGAAAGTGGGCATCCCTGTCTGGTTCCTGGCCTTAGAGGGATAGCTTTCAGTTTTTCTCCGTTGAGAATGATATTAGCTCTATGTTTGTCATATATGGCCTTTATTATGTTAAGGTACTTTCCTTCTACACCCATTTTATTCAGAGGTTTTATCATGAATGGATGCTGTATCTTGTCAAATGCTTTCTCTGCAGCTATTGAGATGATCATGTGATTTTTATTCTTCATTTTGTTAATGTGCTGTATTACATTGATAGATTTGCAGATGTTGAGTTGTCCCTGCATCCCTGGAATAAATCCCACTTGACCATGATGTATGATCTTTTTAACGTATTGTTGTATTCAATTTGCTAATATTTTGTTCAAGATTTTTACATTGATGTTCATCAGTGATATTAGCCTGTAATTTTCTTTTTTTGTGCTGTCCTTGTCTGGTTTTGGTATCGGGGTAAGGTTGGCCTCTTAGAATGAGTTAGGGAGCTTCCCCTCCTCTTAAATTTTTTGGAAGAGTTTGAGAAGGATGGGTACTAAGTCTTCTTTGAATGTTTGGTCGAATTCACCAGGGAAGCCATCTAGTCCTGGACTTTTAGTTTTGGGGAGGTTTTTCATTACTGTTTCGATCTCCTTACTGGTGATTGGTCTATTTGAATTCCCTATATCTTCTTGATTCAGTTTTGGAAGGTTGTAGGATTCTAAGAGTTTATCCATTTCTTCTAGACTATCCAGTTTGTTGGTGTACAGCTTTTCATAGTATTCCCTTATAATCTTTTGTATTTCTGAGGTGTCCATTGTAATTTCTCCTCTTTTGTTTTTTTAAAGATTGGTCCTGAGCTAACATCCATTGCCAATGTTTTTTTTCTTCTTCTTCTCCCCTAAAACCCCCAGTATATAGTTGTGTATTTCAGTTGTAGGTTCTTCTGGTTGTGGCATGTAGGATGCCGCCTGAGCATGGCCTGATGAGCAGTGCTAAGTATGCACCCAGGATCAGAACTGGTGACACCCTGGGCCACCGAAGCAGAGTGAGCAAACTTAACCACTCAGCCACCAGGCTGGCCTGGCAATTTCTCCTCTTGAGGAAAGGAAATTTTTTCAAAGAATATTGCTGGGATCAGTGGATATCCACATGGGGAAAATGGACCTTGAGTCCTACTTCACACCACAGAAAAAATATGAATTCAAAATAGATGAAGGAACTAAATATTAAAGTTAAAACCATAAAGCTTTGAAAAGGAAACATAGGAGGACGTCTTGCAACTTGGAGGATAGGCAAAGGTCTCTTAGGTCATAAAAAACCATAATCATGAAAGGAAAATTGCTAAATTAGACTTCATCAAAATTAGAAACTTCTTGTCATCAAAAGACACAGTTAAGAAAATGAACAAGCAAGATACAGACTGGGAGAAAATATTCACAAACACGTTTCCAATAAAAGACTGGTATTCAGGGTATATAAAGAACTCTTACAACTCAACAATGAAAAAACAAACAATCCAATGTACATATATTAGTATATCAAGGACCAATAAGAACATGAAAGTGTCCTCTACATAATTAGTCATCAGGGAAATGCAAATTAAAGCCTCGATGAGCTGTCATCACATACACTCTGAATAGCTAAAATCAAAAATTCTAACAAAACCAAGTACTGATGAGAATGTGGAATGACAACAACCTTCACACATTGCTGTTGGGTGTGTGAATTAGCGTGATCACTTTGGAAAACTATTTAAAATTATCTACATAGGTTGAATACATGTAAACCCTAGGAGCCAGCAATTTCACCCCTAGGTATGTATTCAACAGCAATGTGCCTAACGTGTTCAACAAAAGACCTGTACAGGACTGTTCATGTAGCATTATTCATTACAGCCCCAAACGTGAAAGAGAAGTCCACCAAAATGTGGTGTCCATGGTGGTACATCTGACAGTGAATACTGTATACCAGTTAAAATGAACCAACCATTGCTACACTCAAGAACTTAGACTCTCACAAACATAATGAGGGATTCAAGAAGCCAGACACCAAAAAGTAAACAGTGTGTGATGCTATTTATAACAGGCAAAACCAAGCAACGGCATTAGAGGTTAGAATAGTAGTTTCCTTTGGGGAGTGGAGCGGGGGTACTGACTTGGAGAAGGCAAAGGGGGCTTCTGGTGCATTATTAATGCTCTGTTTTGTGACCCAGGTGATGGTTCCAACGGCGTTCCCTTCTGTGATTCAAAAATACCTGTAATTTGTTCTCTTTCCTGTGTATATGTTATAGTTCTTTTTTTCTAAATAATAGATGTTAATTTTTAGAGCAGTTTCAGGTTCACAGCAAAATTGAGCAAAAAGTACAGAATTCCCCCCATTTACCCCTCTGCTCCCATACATGCACAGCCTCCTCCACTGTCAACATCCCCCACTAGAGTGGGACATTTGTTACAATCGATGAACCTACACTAACACACCATAATCACCAAAGTCCGTAGTTTATGTTAGGGTTCATTCTTGGTTTTGCACGTTCTATAGATTTGGACAAACATATAATGACACGTATATACCATCATAGTATCATACCAAGTAGTTTCACTGCCCTAAAAATCCTCTGTGCTCTGCCTGTTCAACCCTCCTTCCCCACTATAGTTCAATTTTTAAAAGTTATAAAGAACAGATAGTACCGTGAGAGTGGATGAAATCTCTCTAGGAAAGTGTATAGGTGAGGCTTCTTAATCTGGAGTTCAAGACACTAGGGGGACTCACAAACCCCTTGATAACATTATATGAAAAAATCATACATATGTATAATGCACTTGCTTTTTCTGGGAAGAGGTAGCTGCAGAGAACCAAAGGGCCCTGTGACCCCCAAAAAAGTCATGAGCCTGGTGTAGAGCAAGAGAGCAGTGGGCAAAGAATGGCATCTTGGGGACCAAAAATAAAGGGAGGTCAGAGAAAGGATACTCAGGAAGGAGCCAGGGAGGAAGGAGTCCAGGGGAGTATGAAGTCATGGAAGTCCAGGAAGGGGTGGTTCCAGAAGAGAAGTTTAAATGAGATGCCATGGGTTGGGCCAGCCCCAGTGGTCTAGTGGTTAGGTTCAGCACGCTTCATTTCAGGGTTCCATTCCCAGGCGTGGACCCCCACCACTCATCAGTGGTCATGCTGTGACAGTGACCCACATACAAAATAGAGGAAGATTGGCACAGGTGTTAGCTCAGGGTGAATCTTCCTTGGAAAAAAAAATAATAATAAAGAGATGACATGGAGTAGGGAACACTAATAAATATAACTGCACCTGTTCACTGTGCTTTAAAATGAGAGGATTGTTTGCAAGGAAGTGGTGAATGCAGAGCCAGAGTGCAGCGGAGAGAGGTGAGAATGGCCCCATATTCCCTAAGGGAGCCAAGCAGCTTCAGGCATTGCACTTCCTGTCCCCACGTGCCCGCCCCTCTGCCCTCCACTCCTCACGTGTCCCAGTCATTCTAAACTCTCAGGCCCTGTCATTTCTGCAGGGAGAACCCCATGTGAAGTGGATTTTACCAGTTGCTGTCAGTCTCATTACCCGTTTTTACCTTCTTCATAGAACTTAAAAAAGTAAGTGAGTTTCTCATTTTAATTTACCTGTTAATTTGCATATGACCTGTCTTCCACACTTCTGGTGTAAGCTTCCTGAGGTCTGGGGCCTGCCTGGCATGTCCCCCATTGCTACCCCAGCAAAAGAGCTTAGACACAGGCACACGGTATGTCCGCCGCTGTCAGGTGAGTATATGTGTGCAGCGCAGTAAGGATGGGAAGATGGTGTGGGAAGGGTTCCCTTTTGGGAAGTTTAGAAGGGGGCGAGGGCGAGACATTGGGCAGTGGCTAGAGGGGGGTTCAGGGACCAAGGAGGACGGTTTTAGGAGAGAAGGTGATTGAGATTGTTTGCAAGCTGAGGTGAAGGATTCGAAGAATGACAGTGTGAAGATAAGGAAAGTGAGGAGGTGACTGGTGGGGGAGCTGGGGGGGTGGGGTTCAGTGGTGAGTGCAGGCGGGGGCCCTGGCCCCCAAAGAGGAGGAACCTGTCACATCCTCTGAGGCAAGAAGAAAAATTCGGCAGTAGGGGCAAGGAGCATGTGGGGTGACACATTCACAGACCGATGGAATTAGAAGGGACGTGAGGGATCACTTTTCTTCAAGCAGGAGGCAAGGTCATCTACAGAATGAAGACTGCAAAACCGGAGGAACGAACTCCAGCAGAGACCAGCTAAAGCACCTGGATGATTATTTGTTTACTGTTACCCCACTAGCAGGTGAGGTCCCTGAGAGCAGAGACCTGGCCTGTCTTGTTGACCACTTGGTCCCCAGGCCTTGAGCCATCCCAGCATGTGGGAGGTGCTCAACGCATATTTGTCAAATGTATGAACAAGCGAGTGACGCCAGGAAAGGGACCCCTGGGGAAAGGAGGCCATGCGCCAAGAGTGGCGCTGGTCAGCACTGTGGGTGCCGGTCAGCACTTGTGGGCCCTCCCGGGCACAGCTCAGCTGCCAGGATGCAAGTGGAGAAGACTCATGAAGGTGATCCAGGTTAGGGTTTTGTAGAAACAGGGGGAACCGATTCATGCAAGAGAAGGGTGTGAAAGACTCAAAGGTGCTGGTCAGACAGTCGGGCCTGGCAGGAGAAGAAGTGAGATCAGAAGGAGGTGACAGAGCGGGAGAAAGTAGAGGAGTGTGGGTGTGTGCGTGCGCATGCATGCGTGCGCATGTGTGTGTGTGTGTGTGTGTGTGTGTGTGTGAGCTGAGGGGAAGTGCGGTGGGAATTAGCCAGGAGAGTGGGAAGGACGGCAGGCTGTGGTAAAAGAGTGGGAGATCGGTATTCAAGCTTTCAGAGGTGGGGCAGTTTCAGGTGATGACAAGGTGCAGGGTGTGGCCACAGGAGTGGGCAGCTGAAAGGACAGAAAAGGGAAGGTCCTTGGAGTGGGTGAGATGTAGGAGCTTAGAGGCAGGGAGTGGACATTGTCCACGAGGACGCTCAAGCCACCCGGTCCTGGGCTGGAGAGAAATACTGCACCCATGTCAGACGCCCAAGTCTCCACTGAGGGAGGGGGAGTGACCAATGATGACATTTCATTCATTCATTGTTCATTCATTCAGGAAACACATATTGGTGATTTGCTTCGTCCCTTGGTGAACCAGCAGACACAGGTCTTTCCCTGATGGCTCTTACTGTCTCAGAGGACCTGTTATCACGGACACACAGCTCTGCTTTCTCTTGTCCCTTCCTAGGAGGGGCAGAGGATAGCCTGTCAGCTGGATGGCAGGAGCCGCAGGGGGCAGGGGCTTCTCCACGGACATGGCGACCTCTGGTCTGGTGGCAGCAGTGTCCCCACGAGTGTCCTTTGGGGAGGTCCTGGCAGCAAGCGGACAAAGGCTGACACGCAGGCAGTCTGCTTGCCCTGGAAGATGGCTCCAGGGAGCCTTGCGGCTTTGGGATGGGGGAGGACACAGATCACTCTGGAAGGAACAGGAGTGAGGAGGGCAGGGATGATGGGGAAGTGCACAGGGTGGGCTGGGGGGAGCACTGTAGGTCCCCAGAGTCCTCTCCACACTCAAGGACATGTGGCTCGGGGTCATACCCAGCTTGACCCACAGTCACTCTCCCAAGAGACTTCACCCCTGAATTTTACCAACGCTTCGAAAACCCCACTTTGTATGTTGGTGTATATGACCTGCTTCACTCAGCCGACAGGTTCAGCGGCCTTCCATAAAGCGGAGACTTGTGGAAAATTTGTGCCACTCTTCCGCGGCTTTTATGTGTGTTGAGCACAATTGTTCCTTTATAATATTCTTATTCAAAATTCCCTGTGAGCGTAGAGTTCGTTTTCCACATGCACACACCTTGAAAACATTGTGTGCTAAAAACAAATGCCGTGTTAGTTCACTCCATTTTATTTCGTCTATCGGTGTGTCACTCCCGCCAAATACATCTGCGGGGAGAGAAGGAGGTCATACGTATCAATGTAGATGTTCACAGGAGCCTCCAGCAGTTCTAAAGGGAACTTTAATGCCTCTTGAAGACAGTGCTGGGCAGGAATGTCATTTGCACCCTAGGGACCCACCTATACTGTCCTCCCAAGGTGCTGGGGGAAGGGTCATGGATCTCCCCTCAGCTCTTAGAAGGCTTCAGTGGAATAAAGGGACACCAATGACAGGACCAGCCACTCCCTCCACCGTAGTCCCCTGTGCTCTTTTGCCTCTGCCTGCAAACTTCTTCCCGCTGCCGTGTTGGCTAAGCGCAGTGCTCCTCCATTGTGCCAGGTGGAATAACCGGTACGCGAGCCTTTCCTGAGGCCTCACTCCGTGTGGGACGCTGTGCCCACACCAGGAGCACAGGGATGATTCAGAAACAGGATCAGGATGACCTGGATCATCCGCACAGCTGGCTGCAGGCTGAGGGCCAGGGAAGGGATGGGCAGCTGGGCTGGGGGGTTCAAGGGCAAGGCCCAGCCACTCCAGCTACCTACACAGTGGCTGGCTCCCCACAAATGTTGGCTGTGCAGCGTTGAGATCAAAATAGAGGTCAAGCGTTCAGAGAGTCTGCCATTCTTGACCTCTGAAGTTATTATGCGCAGCCTGGTTCTCAGAATCTAGGTTTCAGCAATGTTCCTCAGCTGTTTCCCAACCAAGAATATATTATTTATGGCAATGAGCAATATATATTTATCAAAGAATTAAATATCCTGTTGATATGATTAGCAAATATCACAATATTTATGGAGAGAGTTATAAGGATTCACTTACTAAACAAACATTTACTGGTAGCCTATGAATGTCGGGCACTGTGCAGGGCATTGGCGATACGGAGAAGAGTGAAATGTCATTCACAGCCTCCGTGAGCTCACAGTCCAGTCGTGGAGACAGACAGGCAATGCTGGACCACAGCCTCGTGCCCTGAAAGCCGGGAGAGAGGATGGGAGATGCCAGTGCTGTGGGAATCCAGACAAGGATTTGGAAAGTTTTCCTGGGCAGCTCACACTTGGGCAGACTTGTTTGTGTTTAAGGGATCTTTTCCAGCAGAGGGTACTTGTGGTGGCTTTCTTTTTTTAAACAGCTTTGTTGAGATATGTCACGTACCACGCAATTCACCAATTAAAACGTACAATTCACTGGGGTTTTCTTAGTAGTCATAGAATTGTGCAATCATCACCACGACCAATTTTACATTTTCATCCCCCCCCAAAAAAACTCCATGTCCATTAGTGGTCATTTTCCATTTTCCTCCAACTCTTCCCACCCTGTTTCCTTCTTACTCCCTAACTCTAGGCAACTACTAATCTGCTGGCTGCCTCAATGGGTTGGCCCATTCTGGATATTCCGTATAAAGGGAATCACACAATACAGGGTCTTTTGTGACTGGCTTCCTTCACTTAGCATGATACTTTCAAAGTTCATGCCTGTTGAAGCATGGATCAGTACTCCATTCCTTTCTGTTGCCGAATAATATTCCGTTGTATGGATATGCCACATTTTACTTATCTGTTCATCAGCTGATGGACACTTGGGGCTCCTAGGAATAATGCTGTTATTAACATTTGTGTCCAAGTTTTTCTGGGGACTTATGTTCCCCTTTCTCTGGTATACACCTAGGAGTGGAATTCCTGGGTCAGCTGGTAACTGTTTAACACTTAAGAAAGGGCCAAATTGTTTTCCAAAGTGGCTGCACCATTTTTATTCCCACCAGCAATGTAGAAGGGTTCCAATTTGTCTACATCCTCATCAACACTTGTTGTTTTCCTTTTTTTTTTTTTAATTATAGCCATCATAGTGGCTGTGAAGTGGTATTTCATTGTGGTTTTTACTTGTATTTCTCTAATGACTAATGATATTGAGCACTTTTTCATACGCTTATTGGCCATCTATATATCTTCTTTGGAAAATGTCTATTCAGATCCTTTGCCCATTTTAAAAATGGGTTGTCTTTTTATTATTGAGTTGCAAGAGTTCTTTATAAATTCTGGATACCATTTGGATTTGATTTGCAGATATTTTCTTCCATTCCACAGGTTGTCTTTCCACTTTCTTGATGACGTTTTTTGAGGCCAAAAAGTTTTCTATTTTCATGCAGTTCAATTTATTTTTCTGTCTTAGTTTGTGATTTTGGTATCATATCTAAGAAACTTATTCCTATCTCAAGATCACAATAGGTTTACTCCTATTTTTTTTTCCTCAGAATTTTATAGTTTCATGTCTTGCATTTAGACCTATGAGCCATTTCAAGTTAACTTTTGTAGATGACGATGGGGCCTCCTGGAGCTTCTCTTTGGATTGTTTCCGTTTTTCTCAGAGAATTAGCAAAGTCCTCTGCTGAGAGCAGAGGTGGGAGAAGACGAACTGGACACACCAGGAGAGAAGAGAGTTTGAAATAGTTATCTGGGTGTGTGGGAGAGAAAATGGAGCAGAAAAATATAGTCAACTGCTGGACTGTGTCAAGGGCTCAACTTGGTCATAAATTCTAGGTGGGACTGAAGGGGAGGCAAAGTTCTCCTCTGCCCTATTTTGGTGTCTGGCTGAGCCTCAGAATTAAACTGACAAAAGACAGATTAACAGGAGAAAAGTATGCAAATTTTATTAAATTTTTACATGTACATGGGAACCTTCACGAGAGAATGAAGACCTAAAGAAATGACCAGAGTAGGGAGCTTTAATACTGTTTAGACAAAGAAAGAATGAATTTGTGAAGAATTGACAAGACAAAGAGGTTTGTCCTAGGGGCAGTAAACAGTGAGGAAGTAACTAGGAAGATGAATGTGAGTTTAACAAGGTTTGTATAGATTTCCTGGGGCCCAGTTCCCCACCTCTGGTGATCAGAATGTCTTCCTCCCTCCTGGTACAGGGAGAACACTTTCACAGGGTAGTTGTATCTCCTGCTTTCAGGAAGAAAAAGGAGGGTCAGAGTGTCGTTCTTGCACCTGCTGTTTCTTAAGTGCCTTTGATTCAAGATAATCAATATGCCAGAGTGGCATATTTTGAGGTGACATATTCTGGCTTCCTTCAAGACCAACTGGTATAGTCTTATGTTTTCCTCCAGCGGCATAAGGTTGCCTGGAGGCAGGCAAGGTGCAAGTGGGGAGTCAGATTGTACTAGGGTTGGATTCTTTGCCCATTAAATAAAACAAAGCAGGGAAGGAACAAGAGAGCTGAGAGGGTGGGCAAGGGAGTAGACACAGTGATGGGCCATGGAGCTTAAGGAGGGAAGTGAGGGCATGACGGGGAGATAGACAGACAGTAGCAGGATCAGTGGATTTTGGTCCCAGTGGGGTGGAAAGGTAGGACACTGGGAGAATAAGGGGGAAAAATGGGAGTGGTGGTGTTGAGAAAAAAATAATTCAGCTGGTAGTTGGGGTAGCCACCTGTGTTTGTTAACTGCCTTTATCTGAAGGAAAGAAAAACAAAACTTCTCATGTTTCTATGACAAGCAGTAACAGGAAAGTATCTCCCTTGATGTTTACATTTCAAGGAGGTGGCTCCTAGGCCCTTAAGAAAAACATCTCTGGGTTGTAATGTTGGCCAGACGCTTATGTAGCTTTTAAAATTATTTACACACATATCAATGGTACAGAGGTAGGGTTTGCAAATATACTTTCTCTAGTAAATGGTGTAATAAAAGGCAAGAGAGAGAGAGGAAGATCTCTTTCTCTTTGGGTGACAGGGAAAGTTCAATCTTTATATTATTTACCTTTACAGGGGTCAGAGAGTGGGATGCAGGCATGGAGACCAGCAAGAGGTCATGGTCAATAGGAAGGATAAAGTCTTAGCTAAGACCATGGGCGTATAGGGCAGATGGACACCATCACTGAAAGAGAAGTTCCAGGCATCACGACATGAGTAGTAATGGAGGGAGGGACAGTGAGTGAGGAACTGAAATCTTTGAGGAATGAGAGGCTGTGGCTTGGGAGTCTGTAGATGACTTTTCCCAAGCAGAGTGTTGAGTGGTATGTCTCAGCTGTGCTGTCCAATATGGTAGCCACTCGCTACATGTGGCTATTTAAATTTAAATTAATAAAAAATAAATAAAATGTAAAACTCTATTCCTTAGTGTCACTAGCCACATTTCAAGTACTCAGTAGACTCATGTGGCTACCGTATTGGGCAGCACAGTTAGAAAATGTTTCTATCATTGCAGGAAGTTCCACTGGATGGCATTGGTTTACACTCAGAAATTCAAAGCTGAAGGGGAGGGGTTAGAACAGATCAAGGAGGAGGAACCTGGAAGTGGCAAGAAGGAGCTGTCAGAATTGACTATAGTGGAGCCATTTTTAAAATGGAGTCGGAGCTGCATTTCCAGAGAAACTGCTTTGCTGTCTTGAACCTTGGACTGGGCCAAATCTTTGGACAGGGCCAAACGGATAATTGATTTACAAGTAATTGTTTCAGAAGTCAGCAGGAGAACGGACATGCTGATCCCAAAGGATTGTGAACTTTCTGAAGATAAAGTCAACAGTCAATCAATGTTTAGCCAAGACTAGCTTCTAACTTCTCTGCCTCTAACTTCAATTAAAATTCTTTGTAATACAACCTCCCTTCTTTGCTTTTAAAAGCCCCTGACTTTTGCTCCCTAGCGGGGTGCTCTTTGGGGTTCTGCCTGCATCTGTGCTCCCCGAATTACAATTCAGAGACCCCAAAAACATATTTTGCTTCTCTTGCAGTTTACGCCTTTTATTTGTTCACAGAGCAAGGAGGATACTTCCCACTGGAGACCCAGGGCTCGGAGGCATGGGCGCAAGAAGCAGCCACCACCTGAGAGGGCTCTGAGGAAAGCAGGGGCCGCAGAAGGAGCCAGGTTGAGGTCAGCGCAAGACGGTGAGGGAAACCGAAAGAAGGAAACGTACCAGGGATCTTGCCAATGGGAGACATGAGCTCCAGAGGGCGCAGGTATAGGGACTGAGGGGTTGAGGGGGGACAGGAAGATGGACAGAAGAAGGGATGGGGAGGGGACGGCAACCTGGGGGTCTGGCTTTCTGTGGTGACTGAGTGAACAGGGAGAAAGGCACAGTGGCCTCAAGACTAAGAGTGGGGCCGGGCTGTGAGCTGTGGGTGAGGGAGTGGGAACAGGACTGCCCTCTCCACTGCCACTGACTGCGAGCCTCAAAGCGGGGTTTTCCTTTTGATGGGAACTTTTTATTTTAATGTAGTTTCAAAACTAGAGAAAAGTTACAAGAGCAGCACAAGGAACTTCTATAGGTATAGATATATAGATAGAGATAGGTACAGATGTGGACATATGATGAGACTATATGTTTAAAGAGATACATATGTCTGTATATATAACACCTATGTTATTATTATTTTGAACAGTTTGAGAGTAAATCGAAGACTTTTTGTCCCTTTACATCCCCTTATTCCAGCTCTGGAATCACCCAGTTCTCCAAGGAGCCCTGGTTCCTTTTAGTGGAAATAGTATTTAGAAACCAAGATCTGGACTATTGGTGTGTTTGGTACTACTGATAAATCATTGCTTCTAGGCTCTCTCAGTGAGCAGAGCTAGGAAATTAATCTGTCAGTCTGTCCATCTGTCCATCCATCTGTCTGTCTACCCATCCATCCATTCATTCTTCCATCCAACCATCTATCCATCTTAAAATCTAGGAGTTCATACTGATCTCTCCAGTTCCAATCCAGAACACAGGGTCATTCTAGCTTTCTCCTTTTCTGTGTTTGTGACTTCTTTTCCCATGTAAGAAATTTGGCTTCCGGTATTCATTTGCTCAAACTAGGATATACCAAAAGATAGTTTCGGGATTGTTAACTCCTACTACTGTGAAACGCGAACTAACCAGTGTTCAATATTTGCTTGTAGGTTATTTTTAAGGTAAAGTTTACATACAGTGAAATATATAAACCTTGAGGGTACAATTTGATGTGTTTTGATAAGGGCATACAATCAGGTAACCCACATCCCTATCACAGTGTAGAAGCTTCAAATCATCCCCAAAAAGTTCCTTGGTGCCCCTTCCCAGTCAATCCAGAAGGGGGGTCTTGCTCTAGCATGTAGGGCTCCCTTTAAACCCTGTTGATGGAGGCTTTTAAATATTTTATGGGAAATACATTGGCATAAGAATTCTTAGAGCTGTGATGAAAAGACGGCAGGAGAAGGAAAGCCAGACTGAAGATGTGTAGACAGGGTTGCAAGGAGCATCACCATTTTCATCTGTTAGACTCGTCACTGGACAACAGTGTAGTCCCTGCCCCTGCCTGGATGAAGTCAGGACCCAATCATAGCCATCTGTAGGCCACGCTACAGGCTCTAGAGTTATACTAGGAGCAATGGGAAATGATTGGAGGATTTTAAGCAGGAGTGATGCGATTGATCGGATACGTGTTATAAACTGCAGCTCTAGGTCACAGCGAGATGTATTAGTTTTGTAGGGCTGCCTCAGCAAAGTACCACACACTGGGGGGCTTAAACAACAGAGATCTGTTCTCTCACAGCTCTGGAGGCTGGAAGCCTGAAACCAAGGTGCCAGCAGGGCCGTGCGCCCCTGAAGGCTCTAGGGAGGAACCCTTCCTGGCCTCTTCCTAGTTTCTGGTGGCTCCCAGCCACCCTTGACGTTCTTCATGGGGTTGTCTTCTCTGGGTGTCTCTGTGTCCTCTCCTCTTCTTATAAGGACACTGGTCATTGAATTTAGGGTGCATCCTAAATCCAGTATGATGTCACCTCGATATCCTTAAGTATAACATCTGCAAAGACCCTTTTTCCAAATAATATCCATTCTGAGGTTCTGGGTGGACATGAATTGGGGAGGGGAGCACGGTTCCACCCACCGCAGGAGATGAGAGTAAAGATGATGATGGGTTAGGAGAGGGAAATGAAAAGAGGAAAGGTGGCAAATTCAAGACAACTTCAGAGGCAGCACTATCGAGCGTGCCGTGGCTTGGCTACTAGGAAGCTACTTAAAGGTGGGGCTGAAGGATGGTATGGACACATGGAAACGTTCTACTTCATGTTTTTAAAAGATTGTAATAAAGCTAAGAGAGCCTTCTTTGGTTGTAACAAATATTAGCTTAATTTGATGACCTCTGAATGTTGGTTATATGCCAGGCCTGTTCTAGGTCCCTTGAAGGGGTGGAAGACAAAGAAATAAATCCAGGCAGGAAAAGGTAATTCGGGCACTTAAAATTTAGCCGTAAAAAGAAAATAAATAATCATAACACAAGGTTGAATAATCAGAAACAAGACTATCTTGCTGATCAAAAGTTCTCCAACATTGCCTTAAATACTTGGCCTCCCAGAATAAAGGATTGATTATGCTCTGCATTTCTGAGAACAGAGGATGGGTGGGAATATCCAGGTGCACAAGTGAATATTAGGATAAGGGAAAAGAGACAGGAAAAAAAAGAAGTCTCTCTCTCTGAATCTTCGAGCTTCAGAAGTGGGTAGGGTAGAAGCAGTGACAAAATGGAAGATTTCAGAGCTGGGACCAGGAGGTAGAAAATGTGGAGACATTATTGCTCTGTAGTAATTGGCGTCTGGTTCTCTGGATGGCTGTCATTTTAATACCAGTCAATATTTTTCTTGAGTTTAAAAGTGTTCTTGTTATGAAAAAGTTGAAAATATAAAGGTCAAAGGAAAAGAGATCACCTGTAATCCTACTCGCCAGCAATAACCTCTTTCAACATCTTGATTCATTTCCTTTTAAGACAGAGATATATGTGTGCATTACATTTATTATACTTATATATGATTTCTTGCAAAACTGGAATCTTAATTTTGGATTTTCCACTTAAAATTTTATGATCATTTCCTATGTCATTTAATATTCCTCTGAAACGTTTTATAACGAAAGCATGATTATACCATTATGAATTTGCCCAGTTCCCTTTTGTTGGGCATGTATGTTATCTCCAATTTGCAGTCTTATAAACATAGCTGGGTAACTATGGAAGTCATTATACATACTCAACACTGATCGACACAATGTTCTGTCTTCATGACCTTTTCAAACCACTTAAAACTTCTAAAACAGAACAGATCAAAGAAAAGCAAGAACATTCTCCAGGCAGCTCCAGCGTTTAGGCTCTTTGCTTTAGGTGATGCAAAAAATATCCACTGAGCATCCACTCAGCACCAAGGACTCGAAGTGATGGAGCAGATGCGCGTCCTGCCTTCCTGAAGCCCGTAATCTAGATGACAAAGAAGAGCACAGCGGGACCAGGCACTTCAGACACTTTGCTTACGTTGTCTCATTCCACTGTCATTGTAATGTTCCACATAGACCTTGAAGTCCCATTTTATGGATGAGGAAATTGGGGTACAGAGAGATTGGGTACTTGGAAAGGGCACAGCTAACAAGCCACAGAACTGGACTTGGGGTCAGAGCCCCCCACCTCCAGAGCCAGAGCTCGAAACGCCCAAGGGGGCTCTTTGCCATAGACTCTTCCCAAAGACTCTTCCCAAAGCGCTTGCTGCACTCCACTCCTACCAGGCTAACTATGACAAAGATGTGTTGAAAGGCACCGAATGCACGAGTGACAAATGGGCCACACGTTTACAACAGCGTAGCATTGGTATCTTCCAAAAGAGCCCTGCGAAGGGAGAAAGGAGCCTGGAAATGAGAAACAAGAGGAGGAAAGGAAGCAGAGAAGAGGGGAGCTTTCAAGGCAGCTGACACCCGTTGCACACCTTGACTGACTACCCGCTATGGCCCGTTTGCTGGGCCGTATGAGTTAATCCCCGGAAAAGCTGTATAAGACAGCTACTCTTATTATCTCCATTTTACAGCCCAGTGAAGTAAAGCAACTTCTGCAAGTTCACTCAGCTAACGAGCGGGAAAACCAGGAATGTAACTTCAGACAGAGTGCTAGTAGCGAGCCCTTTGGGCAGGGTAGCAGAGGGTAGATTAGATCTGGTGCAGCATACGCTCGGAGGTAGAAGAATGAAGTTGAAGTCCTGGGTCTACCATTAACTGTGCTCTTGATCGGATCACTGCATCTCCTTGGGCCTGTTCCCTCATCTGTGAAATGAGGATCATGGTATTTCTTGAATGCTTATAATGCATTTTCATGCATGTATCACATCCTGCTGGGTGTTTTCTATTCACAGGTTGGGACTGCTCAAAATTCTGTTCGCCATTCTTGCTTTGCTCTACAACTTGTCTGAAAACTCTAATTTGTTTTTGCATACCCCACAGTGGATTGCAGATTCTGAAAAAAAAACCCGGTGTTAAATGAGGAAATGAACAGAGGAGTGTTCTCCTTAACTATGTACCCTTGGGCAAATAAATCCTGAGACTTCCCTGACCTTATTTTCCCCGGCAAAAAAGTGAAAATCGTGACGCCTGTCATGAAATCACATGGATATTGGCTGAATGAGAAAGCATAGATCAAAGTATTTGGGGCCCTTGAAGAAAGATGCCGTGCAACTTCCAGGCATCATTACAATGTGCCACACTTAAGATGTGGAACCCTAAAGACCATCTGAGAAGGGAGAGGGAATGAGGAGTGCAGGGAAGATTTACGGAGCACAACGGGTTCCAGGCACTGTCTTTGGTACCTCACAGGCTATTCTCTGTCATCCCCAGAACGAGCCCGAAGGGTGGGCGTAATTGCCCTCCTTTTTTCAGGTGGGAGCCCTGCAGCTCAGCGAGGTTAAGCAGTTTATCCGATTGTCTGATGCCAAAGCCTAATCTGTTTCTGCAACACTGTACTGACGCTCAAGGGACAATCCTGCTTACAATTTTCTCCACCAGAGAGCTGCCCCTCTAGAAACACTTCCCTGGGTTCTTCTCAGCCAAGCCTAGAAAAATCCACCTGAGCCGATTGTAGGTGAAATTACGTGTCCCTGCTAATTTGGAAAGAGCATCTATGAGGGCTGTCTCCAAGGAGTAATAAAGAGATCCAAAAGGACGCCACCTGGGAGAGGCCGGAGAACAACAGACCGACTAGGCTAGCCTCGTCCTTCTGGTTCCCAAACCTGAAGGGACTGTTCGATCTCCCACAGACTTCGGCTTAACGCACAGCCAGTGCCAAGTGCAGAAACACTTCTGGAATATCTAGCCAAAGCCAAATGCATAATAAGCCAGAGATGATTCAAGGCTGATGGCATTTCCTCACCAGCCTTTGTTCCCAGGAGGAGTATTCTTTATGACCTGGGTTCTTTTGGGACCGTGGATATGAAGCACTTTTCATAACCTGGGGGTATTTTAAAAGCAGTGATCAAGGCATATAAGCTTAAAGTCATTTACCGCTGATTTCAGAGACTTCGGTGGGGGGGGCCGTGTGGTTGGGGGTGGTTTTCAAATGCTGCTTCTGGCTGATATATGGAAGCGAACTGCTTTCCTTATAGTGTGGAAATACCATTTTCGATTCCAGGGGATGAGGTTCTACAGCTTTTGGTTGATTTCTCCCTATTTCTCTGTGTTAAAAGACTGGTCTTACTTTATAGGGAAACTTGAGAGGATAACACAAGTCACTTCAAAACGGGCAAGTACTTATGTGGTCGCCTTTGAATATTGCAAATCAAAAAACCCTTGGACAAGATAGTGTTGTTTTCATTTCTCCCTCTCTCTCTCTCTTTTTTTTCCTCAAGAAGTCATCCGACAAGATCTGATTATGTATATGACTCAAGTTCAGTACGGTGGCAAACTGCTGATGACATTGGATTACCCTTCATCGATAAGGCAGATTTGATAATGTTTTTGATTTTTAAAGAGCAATCAAAAGAGGATGCCAAACTTCAGGTATGATATGTAATCTCAATCTTGCCCAAAATCCATATCTGTGTATATGAATATGTATTACAAAGTAACAAAGAGAACTTGAAGGTTAACAGTGGTTATTTTCAGATCACAGAAATACAGGTTGATGCGGGTTCAGTGAGCCGAGGAGTCGAAAGAAAGATTTCTTGGACTCTCAAGATCTGGCAGTAGTGCTCTTTTATTTAGGGAATAGTGTGTAATAGCATGGGGACAGGACCCATGGGCAGTCAGAGCTGCTGCTGCCGGCATGGGGACAGGACCCATGGGCAGGCAGAGCTGCTGCATGGGGACAGGACCTACGGGCAGGAGGAGCTGCTGCTGCCCCCGCTACTGCTGCAAACATGGGTGGTGACAAATAAAAATGGCAAGTAATAGGATATATTGGAATATATGAGGAAGCCATTTTGTGTAAACCTAATTCGGCCTGACCTTGTCTTTCTAGAAGGGCCTGACCCAGGCCGTTGAGCATGCATTGTATATCTGCTTTAGAGATTCCCTATGGCAAGAAGAAAGGCCCTTGAGATAAAGGTGCAACTTCCCTCCCCCTCCCAACGTTGGCATTTCTTTAAGGATTAAGCATCTTTCCTTAGGCTAGAAACTGATTGCTGTGCTCACCTGTGGCCACCCAGCTCAAGACAATAGACTTGCCTCCTGCTACACCCTCTGAGAGAGCAGACCCACTACCTGCTGTGTCCATCAAGCACTGTGCCAACAGGGCAATGTTGTGACTATTGTGGGAGGGACATTTCAATCATATGTGAAACGTCCTGCTTGGGGGTATATAACCACTCTGTACACCTCACTTCTTTGGTGCCCTTTCTTCCTTTGGGAAGAAAGGCCCCGGGCCATGGTCCTCAGATTTCAGCTCAGAATAAACTCACCTAAATTTTCATTTATAGATTGGTTATGGATTATTTTCATGGACAGTTCTTGGCATAGTCGTGGCAGGATTTCAGAGAGACCGACTGGAGGCCACCTGGAATCTACACTGAACCGGCATTCGGTACCAATAAGGGCCCATTGAGCCCCCCGGATCACTGCATTCTTCAGGTGACCCTGGTGAGTTCTCCTGAAAGCTGGACCTCCTTATTTTAAGTTGACGGTCCAAGAGTTTATATGAGCTGGGTAAGGTCTTAAGACTAGACGTTTGAGGGATACTGGTACAGTTCCTAGGCCAGAGGAGCCTAGAGGGAAGTTCCTAGGCCAGAGGAGCCCAGAGGAACTTGGGAGTGAATGGGGAAGGCTGACGTTTTTAAATTGGAAAGAATTGTGTTTATAAGGTCTGAACAAACTGCTTGATAGAGAAATGAGAGACTGAACGTGTTCAGCTCCAAAGAAAAGGGACACTTGCTCCTCCCAGCCTTTACCAAAAGGTGCCCTTAGGTGACTAAGGACCTCAGCGGGAGTGTCAGAGGATCAATCCTCGCGCTGTGCAGTGGTCTCATAGGGAACTCCACTCTCATTCATGGTAATTAATTACAGGCTCGTCTGGGGACGCGCACATAAGGGCTGGTCACCCCCCGCGCTCTGAGCTCCCACGGCGGTATTAGGCGGCCGAAGGGAAAAACCGAGGCACTTAAGAGAGTGTTTACGACCTTTCTATAGGGAGTAACACTCACAAGCAGCACACTTTCTGACCCACGACACTGTCCTTAGAAGTTGTTCAGACTTTATAACAAAACAATATTAAAAGAGAAGCAGGAAATCGAGCTTCTAAAACAACTCGATCAGTTCCCAAATGGGCAGCCTTTCCTCCAGACTCCAGTTGGCTTCATGCTGTGATTGCAATTGCTTAACAAAGTGGGATCCCAAGCCAGATTGCTAAGGCCAAAAGAAAGAATAAGAAAGAGAAAAAAAAACTGGGAAAACAAGTTTTTCACCGCGGTCTGCTATGAGAACACCAAAGGCAAATCTAAGGAAAATCTTTGTTCTATATGTCTGTCTGTCTGTCTGTCTGTGTCTATATATGTTACAAAAGTTTTTATATTTTCCCTCCGAATGGTACAATTTCTAAAGAGCTCCATTCCACTCACGTAAAGTAAGCGCTTACAGAAAGTTTTTCTAAAAGTTCTAACCCAAATGTCTTTCAAGTTAACATGATATAGGTTAATCTTGGGTTAATGAAAGTTTAAGTTTTTGGTTTGATTGGAAAGGCATGTCCTCAAAAGTTGTTGGTATTTGAATATGATGCAGATATGCAGCCTGGGTTTACTAGTCAAATAAGCTCATGTTTGTTAGAAATTCGTCAGCAAAATAATAGCTTTAAATGATAGCTGTTTGTCTAATGTCTTGTGAAGTTTTCGTAGGTAATCTGAACATAATTGCTGGAAACAAATGATTTAAATAGACAAAAGTGGGTAAAATAACTGTTTTATGGTCTGTATACTTGGGAAAAAACAGCTTCCAAATTCTTTTTGGTAACTTAAAACTTTAGAGTTTTGCTAAGTTAAGTTAAATGATAAAAATCCAAGTATCTGGGTCATTTTTTGGATTGGATAGAACACAAACATTGCTAAACATATCTAAGTTATCTACTTTTGGCTTCTTATTGCAGAGAGGCTAAAAGTCTTTGGGTCTTTTACTGTAAAGTGTGGCATGTTTCTAGAAATTATGAAGTGTTTAGAATGTTGGGATAAAAGACAATTCGTAATTGCTTACCTTTTTAGTGTTTACTACGGTTTGTTAAAGGTTAAAGAGTTCTAATATATGTGATTAAAGCTGCTAGAAATTAATAAGAAAAACAGCTCTGTATTCAAGGAAAGTAAGGTGTAAGTTTTCAGTAAAGAGGGTATAAAAGGAATGGAAAATTTTGTTTGGTTGGTTAAGAAAGATAAATTTGTCCTTTTTCTAGGAGAAAAAAAAAAGGACATGAGGCAAATTCTGCAGGCAAAAAGAAAGTTGTAGAAGGTTTGTGAAGGAGAAATTCTGAAAGGAGTTTTATGCCTGGTTAAGTTGGCTAAGAATAAAGTAAATCCAACTAAGTGAATGAGTTTTAGTGTTAAAAATAAGCTGGTGCAGAAATTAAAATTTGACTTTCTCTTTTAAAAGGATAATTTTCTTAAACTCCTAGTCTGCTCTTGATAAAGAAGTTATAAAAGGTTTTTCCTTCTGAGTACGTTTATAGAAGATCTATGCTCTGTTAAGGTAATTTCCTAGGTGCAAAAAGACAGAGGTCTCTCTATTAAGGTTTTTTTGCTGTTGTCACTTTGATTAAATATTATGAGCTTTGTTTCATTGACCCTTGTTTTACAATGACAAGATCAGCAACCTCTTGATCTTGTTTAAGTGTTTAAAAATCTTTTGATATTTTTGACAAGCTTCTCCCTCAAACAAATAGTCAAGTCCTGAATAAAGGCTTTCCTTTGACCTGGATGAAGGAAGAGAATTTCTCTGAGGATTTTCAGAGGGCCCCTGAAACTTCTCAAAGAAGTTTGTTGTCTCTTCCTCTGAAGGAGGGACACTAGTTAGGCTTGTTTGGTGCTAAATTGCATGAGAAGCATTGTCAAGTAAATGATGATAAACCTCAGGTTATATTGTGTAGGTAAATGTTATTCACTATTTTAACCTTGCTACTGATGAGGATTATTTTAGGCTGGTTACTGTTGAAAATTGCAGATGAGGAGACTCTGAGAAGTGGAGATTGCTTGCCCTTTGATAAGAGACATTTGCACTTGTGAAGGAAGTCTCCATTGTGGGCGTTTCCCTCTCTGCACCAGGAGGAATGGGGGAAGACCTTTTCTCTAGAAACTCTTAATGGGGGTGGCAAGGACTTAAGTCTTGTTTATTGTGCTTGTCTGGTGACCTCATGTAGCTGAGCCCCCACCACCAACGTCCTCCTTTATCTTTAGCTAAAGATAGTATTTAGGGTGGTGGCTTCCGGCATTTACTTAATCCGACTTGATTCTTATCTGAAAGTTATAGGACCACCCAATAGCCAGACCCCACTGCACTGATACCATTTTAACTTTTTTACACATTCTTTCCTTTGTTTTCTAAAGAGATGACTCACATGCCTATGCCTTAGATTTATCTCTACTGTCAACCCGTGTTTGCAGCAGCAGCTCCTCCTGCCCATGGGTCCTGTCCCCATGCTGTTCTCTAGATAGGATAGCACTACTGCCAGACCTTGAGAGAGTCCAAAAAAAAAATCTTTCTTTTGACTCCTCAGCTCACTGACCTCGCATCAGCTACGTTGCTTCCAACATCACAAGGGAGAAGACCAGGACAGCATTCTATTGTTTAATTTGGTTTACAAATGGGTCTTACTTAAATGATAAACAAGGATGGTTATCAAGCTGGGTATGCTGTCCAGCCTCAAGAATGCCTGCTACTTTCTGTTAACTCTGCTAATCCAGTAAAAAGATTTCCTTCTACAGGCTTAAGAAATCACCACGGAAGAAGAAAAATAATATATGTAGGTTGCAACAAAAGGGGAAAATAATACTTCTGGCAACTTTCTCCTAGTGGCTCATATAGCCTCCACTACTTGTGCTATATGCCCAAAGTATAATCCAGAGAAGCCACTTCATGAGTCACAAAGCCACTTTCCCTTCCTAAGGGACCCTTTGAGGTATGACAATTGGACTTTGTCCAAATGCCACCATCTCAAGGATAAATATGTCTTGTAATGATCTGTATGTTCTCACATTGTTTTGAGGCCTTTCCTTGCAGAAGAGCAACAGCTTTAACAGTCGGTAAATTACTATTAGAGAGAATAATTCCTGTTTGAGGAATTCCTCCCGAGTTACACAGAGACTGGGGAACTCAAATCTGTTTGTAATGTTTGGCCAATATTGCAGCATTTCCACTGCGCTTATCATCCTCGATCCTCAGGATTGGTAAAACTAATGGCACAACTAGAACTTAATTGGCAACTTTCAGAAGCGTTTACTCTCTCACAGTCAAAAGCTCTTGTGCTAGTGCTCCTTAATCTTAGATCTATACTTTTTGTAAACATCGGCTGTCTCATTTTGAAATAATAATAAAACAGCCTATGCAATTAGATGAAGAAATATATGACCCAGCTTTTCTTAAGGGATATATTACATTGCTGTCACGGTCTTATTGAGGTACTTAAAGTAAAATGAAAGATTGGTAGCTGATCCTTTCACAGAGCTCCCAGATCTTAAGGATCATGGACTATAACCTGAAGAATTTATTTATTGAAAGAGACATCAAATAAGACTGTTTGCAGCCCTGTTGGAAAGGACCAAACCAGGAGGAGAAGAAGATGACATCTGTTGTAGACAGCTGTCCCAAGACTCCTGACCAGGCCTGTATTCCCAACCTTGTATCTCCTCATTTAAACATTTGTTATGCTTAAACTGTAAACCTTTGTTATAATTTGTTTGGAATACTATCATACTTAAAGAAAGGGATTAATTTGGAACAGACTGATCTTGAAGGCCAGGAATTTATCGAGTGACTCCTAATGGAACTCAATGGTTATGTGGAACAAATCTTTGGCCTTAGCTACTGCCTGGATGGCTAAAACACTGCACCCTGAGTTTCCTTTAAAAGCAAGGAAGGAGTCAGGCTGAGTTAAAACCTCTTGCCAATCTCCCTCTCTTTAAGGCCAGATGGGCTTTTTCAGTGCTCCACTGGTATGGCTATATTTGCTCCTTCTTTGGAGCTAAAAGATGTCATTATTACATATGGAAGCTCTGACTAAATTTACTCAAGAAGCCCTTAATGATAGTCAAGCAGGAATAGCCTTATTAAATACTGAAATGTCTTTAATGCGAAGGGCTGTCCTTCAAAATAGAATGGCTTTAGATATTACTGCATCCCAAGGTGGCACGTGTGCAATCATTCAGACTGAATGCTGTGTTTTTATACGTGATGAATCTTCCAATGTGTCATCTCTACTAAAGCACATGAAGAAGCGAGTGGAGGCCTTAAGTGATTCTACACACAGTTTGATTTTCTTGATTGGTTCCCTTTCAGTACCTGTTCCCTTTTTCGTTTGGGATCGCAATTCCTATTTCTATTACTTATTGGAATCCTTGTACTGGTCATAATATTCAAACTAATTGTTGTTTTCTTTACTCAGTATTGTAAGAGTAGCATACAAACTAAAGTAATGATTGCTCGATGGCTTAAAATGGTCGATCTATCTTATAATCCTGGACAAATTTCCTTTTCTGATAAAAACTATGCCTAAGAACTCATTTTAAACTAACGTTTTCAAAGAAGTTGAATTATTATGGTTACCGTACTTGTTCTATGATCATATACAATGTAACTGCAAAGTGTCATGGAAAAGCATATATACAATGTTTGTGCAACAATCTAAAATTAAGTGAAAATTACATAACCTATGAAATGCTTCCTCTGTTAATAAATATACTTCCCTGCTTGTTCACTATTTTCCCCCAATGTGGACGACTAGGCAAATAAATGAGATAAAAGCCTAGCACCGAGGGACCCAATGGACCCAGGGCAGGCAGCAACCACCCTGGCGCCAAGGGACAATATTTTGATCATCAATGCTTTCTATCAAAAGATTATAGATCAAAAGGGGAAAATGACAAATAAAAATGTCAAGTAATAGGATATATGGGAGTATATGAGGAAGCCATTTTGTGTAAACCTAATTCGGCCTGACCTTGTCTTTCTAAAAGGGCCTGACTGAGGCCGTTGAGCATGCATTATATACCTGCTTTAGAGATTCTCTATGGCAAGAAGAAAAGCCCTTGAGATAAAGGTGCAACTTCCCTCCCCCTCCCAACGTTGGCATTTCTTTAAGGATTAAGCATCTTTCCTTAGGCTAGAAACTGATTGCTGTGCTCACCTGTGGCCACCCAGCTCAAGACAATAGACTTGCCTCCTGCTACACCCTCTGAGAGAGCAGACCCACTACCTGCTGTGTCCATCAAGCACTGTGCCAACAGGGCAATGTTGTGACTATTGTGGGAGGGACATTTCAATCATATGTGAAACGTCCTGCTTGGGGGTATATAACCACTCTGTACACCTCACTTCTTTGGTGCCCTTTCTTCCTTTGGGAAGAAAGGCCCCGGGCCATGGTCCTCAGATTTCAGCTCAGAATAAACTCACCTAAATTTTCATTTATAGATTGGTTATGGATTATTTTCATCGACAGTGGAGAGTAAGGCTAAATTTAAGGCATAGGTATGTGAGCCATCTCTTTACAAGACAAAGGAAAGAACATGTAAAAAAGTTAAAATGGTATCATTGCAGGTGGAGTCTGGCCATTGGGTGGTCCCACAACTTTTAGATAAGAATCCAATCTGATTAAGTAAAGGCCAGAAGCCACCACCCTAAATCAGTTACATGAGGTTGCCAGACAATAATCAACTTAAGTTCTTGCCTTCCCCATTAAGAGTTTCTACAGATAAGGCCATCCCCCTTCTTCCTGGCACAGAGAGGGAGGCATCTTTACAGATGGAGGTTTCCCTTACAAATGTAAATGTTTCCCAACAAAGGGCAATCAAACTCCAGTCCTTGGAGCCTGCTTCTCATCTGCAGTTTTAAAATTAACCAGCCTAAAATCTTCATCACACGTGATTTTTTTACTTCCTTCTTTATACTTTTCTGTGCTTTACACATTCTCTATAAGAAGCAAAGAATTACGTTTATAAACAGAAAAGAAGTTACTTGAAAAAAGTCAAGCTACCCCTACAGCAGTTGTTATAAACTATTACAAATTCCAATATTTAACAAGAAGCTTCAGATGTGAAAGACTGGAAAGATTTTAGATTTGGGGCAGGAAAAATTTAAGTAAGACAAGAACCATTGTAGGTCCTTATTATTTTCTTAATCAGACGTCCAGGAGTTATTTTGTGTCTGACTCTTCTTTTATTTCTTAAAATAAGCTAGGTAGAGGAAACCATATTTATAGAAAGAATGGTGCCATAAGTGAAGTAGGGGACATTTCTAAACATGTTGCCCAATCTTGAGAAGCCAGGTCAATGGTTGTGAATGTTGAAGGCTAGAAAAATGTGGACCGAAATGGAAAGCATGGGTTGTCCCAGAGTTATGACCCAGTCCTGTAGGCTTGCTGGGATCAGTGATAAGGACACAAGACTTGTATCACAGGCCTGAGTTCCAGCTCTGCCATTAGCCAGTTGTGTGACCCCTGGCAATTCATGACTCTTCTGTGAGGATCCCTACACTTGAGGTCTGCTCCCAGCTCCAGGCTTCTGTTTTCCCAGGCTGGAAAGAATGGCATTACCAGATGAAGTCCAAGATTGGAGACTCCGCATCATATCCAAGCAGGCCATTCCTTCCTTGGAATTGCCACTTAAGCTCCCCATACACACCAGGTTTCCTCATCCCTGGGTTTCAGGTGTCCTCCCTCTGGAAGATGTTGCAAGGACTGACTAATGCACTTGAGTGTCCCAATAACGATGATGCAGAGCACAGGTGCTAGGAGGCCCAAACTGCCAATTATAAATCCACAACAGGATGCCTGGATGAGCACGTTGTGACCTTTAAAGCCACATTTCTGTCCCGCATCTGGGGCCTCTCATCCCAGCATATGGGCTTACACCTCCTGTCTCATTCCAAATAGCCGAAAGCATTCACGGTTGACAGTCTGACGGGTTTTATGCAGTCAGGGGAGCCCAGTCTCACGGAAGCCACCACACCTTCTTCAACCCCCCAAAGAATAATTCTGAGATTTTGATCTTTCCCAGAAACCACTGAAAACATCGTCCGCAGAGACGGATGAACTGAAGTTTCCTCCTTTACTCCAGAGAAAATGAATTCTCAGAGTTTTTTGTTTTGTTTTTTAACATCCACACGTTAATTTCTGGGGTTTCCCTTTCTCCGTTTCAAACAGCACAGATCGTGACCTCACGTGGTGGGACTCGACGCTAAGTTTCCGATCCCTCCTGTCCACAGGGCAGTTTGGAAGGGGGTAAGGTGAGGTGGGCGCGCCAGGCATGGAGAGTTTCCTTGGCGACCAAGGGCAAGCTCACGCCCACGGGCAGGAAGATTTGTGCCTCTGCCTAGGTGTGTGTTCCAGAACATATGGGAACCTGTTGCGTCGCTTCCCCAGGGCCGTCCTGTCTCTCGGTGATTCTCCTGAGACCCTGTCCCCTGTCACTGTGGGGGTGGGGGGGGGGGTGGGGAGACGCGAGGCATCGGACGGAGAGCAGGTGCCCCGTCCCCAGTGCTTCGCCTGTCCCTGCGTGTCTCGGTCGTATTCACGTCCGGTCCGCTCTGCTAGGTTGTGGGGCTGGGGTCCCCGTCGGATGCTCCCCGGAATCCCGCCAGGGCAAGGGGTTCGGGGATCTTTGCCAAGACTCGAAGGCAGCGTCCCATTTCCGCTGCCCTCCCGCAGCGGGCGCGGGGCCTCCAGCCCGGCCACGCGGGAGGCGGGCGGCCCGGTATGCAAATACCCGGCGGGCGGGGACCGTCTCCCCGCCAGGATTAAAGCGCGGGGCGGGGCGGGGCGCCGAGCAGCAGCCGTGGTCTCCGGGAGCCGGCCGTGCGCGCCCGCCTGCCCGCCCGCAGCCCCGACCGCGCGTCCCGGCTCCGGGTAAGGACGCGCGGCGCCTCGGGACTCGAGGCGGCGGGGGGAGAGGCGCGCGCCCCGCTACCAGAGCGCAGCGCGAGCCCCCCGGGTCCCCTTGGTCCCGGCGTCGCCTCGGCCCACGGACGCCGTCTGGGTCCGCGCTTTCTCCGTGGGAACCAGGGAACCGGCGCCTCCGCTGCGCCCTCCCCGGGGCCGGGCAGGGGGCATCTCCCCAGGTTCTGCGTGGGGCCAGTTTGTCCTCATCGTAGTCAAGACCGAAAGGAACAGCGTTCGATGCGCGCGGGGTTAGGAGGGTCTAAGATTATCTAGGAGTGGAGTGAGACTGGGGGTGAAAAAGAGACGCTTCAATGATGGGGCTCTGGCTGTTACCCCGTTTTTTCCCTAGGCATCCGGGGGCGCTTTGGGAGGCAGTGGGAAGGGAGACAGGCCGAGGGGATAAAGGTGTGGGTGTGTACACGATTGAATGAGCAGAGCTAATCGACTTGAGCACACACTGGACAGAAACCACCTGCCAGGCTAGCAAGTTACCCACCTCTGCAGAGTGGACCCTTAGTGTTGTGAAAAAAATCACTTTAGTAATCCCCTCACCTTTTTTTTCCTTATTTTATAAAAAGAAGAATCCTTCTGAAGTCTATTTTTAAAACTAGCAGCAATCTCAAGGTTGGTCAGTTAAGATGTGGGATTTGCCTCCTTGTCTCATTCCTGCCTCCACCCCATCCTGCATTCCAGAAGATGCAAGGTGGAAGGGAGAAACATACCATTCCAGAAGGCGCCCAAATCCAGCTTGCTGTCCCCTGTTTTATGATGTCAGGTGGGGTGTTCACGGGACTGGAGAGTGAAAGGAACAGGATCCCGCTCTTCTCTCCTCCCCCCTCCTTCTTAAAACCAGTCAGAACCTCCCTAGGAAAGGAGGACCTTCAGGAGACTTTGTGAAGACCTGAGGGCTTTCCAAGAGGAGATAAGAGCACTGCAGATCAGCCCACGGCTTGGTGCAGATGCGTGTCCTTGGAAATATAGACTCTGAACTGGACGGTCAAAGGGCAGAGAATGGGAATGGGGAAAACGACTGATCCTTGAGAGGATTAATTCTGAGGGAAGGGAGTGGTGAAGAAATAGAGATATTTGATACTTCTCTCTTCTGTTTCTGTTTGTGTATGCTGCTGTGGTTCTGGTTAGTAACTGGAGAAAAGAAGCCTGGAAGCATGTCGGAGTTTTGGTTAATTTCTGCCCCTGGCGATAAGGAAAATTTACAGGCTCTGGAGAGGATGAATACAGTAACCTCCAAGTCCAACTTGTCTTATAACACCAAATTCATGATTCCTGACTTCAAGGTAAGATTCCTGGGGAGGAGGAAGGGTGATGGATTGGGGTCAGGGGATGTCATCTGGGAAGCCAAGAAGAATATAATAGGGCAAAGCAAAGGACCAGCCAGGAGCTGAGGATGCACAGGTGGCATCGATGGTTTGGATGAGACCTCATGCCGTGGCCCCAAATTAATTGGGGTACCTATGGACATAGAGCTACAGGACAGAATGAATAGGGAGACTATGGTGTGGGTAGCTGTATCTAATACTTCAAAAAGTCGGAAGAGTGTTTTACTCACTTGGGTCCTCGTGAGTTCTCAGCTTCTTCCTGTTTTGTCTTCAACAAGTGGGGAGCTTCAGCCTTGATTGTGCTTTTGACCTGGGGGCAGGAGAGCCAGGATCCTTCTGGTTCTGATGGAGAAGAAGGAAGGGGGTTTAGTGATAACTAGGCAGATGGCAGAAAGAGATTTGACAGTGTGTGAGCGTCCAAGGGCTCTTGCAGTGGAGAACAAAGTTAAAATGAAACAAACGTGAAAGCGGAGCAAGATATGTACAATCTTTTTACTTAAAATAAGAGTGGACTTTTTGCAGTGCTATGTAAGATTGTAGGTTTCCAAAGGAAGAAGCTTAAGTCATTCTTCCGGATGACTCCAGTGTAAACGCGTTGTGGGTACTGGAGGAATGGCGTTAACTGCTCCGAGGCCACTCTTTAGCACACTGCCTGTAATTCTCTTCCAAACCTCAATTTGCCCCTCCGCCAAAAGAGCTGCCCCGTCAGCTACCGTGAGTTGTTTGTGATGTTGCCACAGTTGCTCGTATGCTGGGGGCCAGGCACTTTAAATGCATCGCCTTGAATCTGCACAACTCCCACGTTAGGGGTCCTGTCCCGCTGAGGCCAGCAATGAGTTCTGAACCCATATCTCGCTGACTTTTCAAACCTGTCACTGTTGTCCAGTGACAGACGCTGCGAAGGTTCATAAATTCAGCATCCTCTCATCGCTTACTATGTGTGAGGCTCTGTGCTAGACTGGAGGGAACAAAGATAAAAAAGACACGTCCCCTGCCAAATGTTGCTTAAAATCAAGTTGCTTGAAAAGAAGCAACTTCACTTACTAGAAATATCCAGGCTTCATAATTTCCTAATTACTTTTTAATGTCTGATTGGTTGATAATATGGTAAAGTTTTTCCTTCTGATTCTGTGAATAGGTCTTTAAGTACAGTTTAGGGCTCTGTAATAATTTCCATACTAAGAAATACATGGTTATAAGTCATCTGAAAAGAAAAGGACTTCCCCAAATGATGAAGTGGGAGGAAAAGCTGGACCCCTGCCCCAGCAAGATCACACTGATAACAGCAGAGAACAACGGAGAAAGGGATCGGTTGGACTGTCTCGGAGAAGAAAGGCTTTTAGAAATGACAATGTATTTAACTTGCTCTCTGGTGTATCTCTCCCTTGGCTGTGGGGATTACTCACATGACTAGCAGACCGCCATTGTAAGAGGAAAATGAGCTGAGGGCAGACCACAATATAGTAGTCACTGCTTCCTATGGCAGAAATATGACAATTTATTCTGTTGGCAAAAACAAAAACAAAACCAAAAAACCCCTGCAAAATCCATTGATTTCCCTTTAGCGCGCTTCCCACTTGTTTGGCCATTGACCAAGGACAGCTAACTCAGGATGGAAGTTGCAGAATTCCCTGCCCTGTTGTTGAAAAGGCACCCATGCTCCTCTGCCGGCAAGTGTGAACCTCTCACTTCTTTGCAATCTTTCTAGGTGGGGACCTTGGACTCCCTTGTTGGCCTCTCTGATGAGTTGGGGAAACTTGATGCCTTTGCTGAAAGGTAAACTATTTCTTATTTACTACATACAAGTGAGAATTTGACATTGTTGTCAAAGGACACGGTGCTCTTGCTTCGGCTGAGCCCATACTCGTCTGAACCTGGTCCTGGAGGTCGCAGAGAGCGCCTGGGTAGGTGGGGTGAGGGACGCAGCTGCCTCTCGTAGTTTTGTTTGCTGGAGGCAGCATTTTTTGAGGGGGGCTGCCTTCAAAATGAAGAAGACCGTGACAGGTGCTGAAAAATAATTGATGTAGTTTTCCCCCAAGGCTTTTAAGTGTTTTGTTCGGTTCTGTTTTTGTAGTAACATATGCACATAGTAAAAAATTCAGAGCACAAAAGGAAGGCCGTCCAATGAAAATTAAGCTTTCCTCTTGCTTGTTTTTCTTTTTCTTGTCCCTCATTTCCTCTCTTTTGAGGCAATGTTATAATTTCCTAGGAGAGCCTTCCAGAGACAGCCTGTACAAGTAACTATGAATATATTCTTAAAAATAATTTTAGACAAATGATAGCATATATCCTGCACCTTGTTTTTTTCACTTAATCGCATATCTTAGAGATAGTTTCGTCAGTCCATAGCTGCGCATTGTTTTTCCTGGCTGCGTTACCTTGAATAGGGCTGCCCTAATTTATTTGAATTTCCCTATTGATGGACATTTAAGTTTTTCAGTCTTTTGCTATTACAAACAATGCTGTAAGGACAACCCTTTTACATGCTTCTTTTTGCACACGTAGGAGTGGGATAATTAAAACTCAACACGCAGGGTCAAAGAGCGTTTGCATGTAAGATTTTACAGCTGTGTCCATGGTACCCCTCCAAGCACTTGTTCCTATTCACTGTCCCACCAAAGGTGTAGGAGGATATTTTAGAGTCTTAAAATCATTTATTCTTTAAAAAAACTTGTTATGAGTCCGATAGATAATCGTTGGAAAATATATACAAGGTATAGAAAAGCATGAAAAAGAGGGACTGGCCCGGTGGCGCAGCAGTTAAGTTCGCACCTTCGCCTTCCCTGGCCCAGGGTTCACCGGTTCGGATCCCGGGTGCGGACATGGCACCGCTTGGCAAGCCATGCTGCGGCAGGCGTCCCGCGCATAAAGTAGAGGAAGATGGGCATGGATGTTAGCTCAGGGCCAGTCTTCCTCAGCAAAAAGAGGAGGATTGGCAGCAGTCAGTTCAGGGCTAATCTTCCTCCAAAAAAAAGTATGAAAAAGAAAATATCAATCACTCATAATTATGCCCTCCAGAGATAACTAGTGCTATTTTGCAGGATGTACATCCAATTTTTCCTACATATAAATATTATTTATGCCTACATATATCAATAAAGGTGACATCATATTCTCTATATTTTGTAACTTACTTTTCCCTTCATATCTTCATCTTTTGATCTCACCATTAACTATTCCGTGGTGATATTATGCCGTATGGATTTACTATAATTTATCTATTAGGTAGTTTTTAAATAATAATAATTCCTTGTTTTGGTGAGGATGAAAACTCTGTTGTTTATCAAGTGTTTTCACTTGGTTTAAAAAAAATACAGATGGGATAGATGAGGAAACAGTCTTCACGGCCAGCTCTTATGCCTACTGAACTGCACAGACAGGACAGGGACCTGGGGTTTCACTGTTGATCTTGCTGCCTCCGTAGAGCATTTCAGATTTTCAGAGCCTGTGGCTGCGCGCTTTTTTTCCCTTCTCAGTGGAGTGGTGATATGGCTCCTACTGCCTTTTCTAACTTTTATGGTTTTGGTGAGGAAGATTGTCCCTGAGCTAATAACCGTTACCAGTCTTCCCCCTTTTTATTTTTTGCTTGAGGAAGGTTGTCTCTGAGCTAACATCTGGGCCAATCTTTTTCTGTTTTGTATGTGGGATGCTGCCACAGCATAGCTAGGTGAGCGGTGTGTATGTCCGTGCCTGGGATCTGAACCTGCGAACCCTGGGCTGCTGAGGCGGAGGGCGCGAACTTAACCATTATGCCACTGGGCCAGCCCCCTAATGCATTTTTAATGGGAAATTTATAGTTAGGAGTTCTAGAGGTCATACTTTGAGGATTTCTAATCCACACGTGGGTGCCGTGGGTTAGAAAGTAGGTTTTCTATGTTCCAGGTGCTGTTCACCTACCCATCGCCTAAGAATAGAAAGAATCCTTTGTTGGTAACATCTTGCTGTATGTGGGATGTTGGAGTAACCACATAAAAGCAGTGCTAGCCACCAAGTAGTTTGTGGCTCATGGCCTTTGAGAAAGAAAGCTAACATTTGGCCTTCTCGTCTGAAAATGGGATAATAGTGATCACCTCTGTGCTGTCAGGGAAGAACGAAGGGCAGTCAAATCATGTTACATCAAGTATTATCAAACCCCGGGACATGTGCTGTGAAAAATTAACATCCAAGAAGACTGGCTTCATCTCTAAATATCAGCTGCTTTCTTAGGCTGCTCTGCGCCCTGGGGAGGAGTGTCTGACAGATCATGGAGGCCAGCCCCCTGCCCTCAGCTGGCAACCGCCTTTGGTGCAGCAATGTGGGCGTAAGAAGTGTGACTTGCTCGCAGGTCTGCGGCAGAAATGACGGCCAGTCAGCATTTAATCTTTCCAGACCTTTCTGGACCTTTTTTTGCTACCGATTTTCTTCCCTAGTGCGAGTCCTCAAACCTCTTCCCCAAAGCCCCCTCTCGCTCCACAGCTCTGTGATGCTGGATTATTACTTCCACTTTTGTTTCTTCTGTTTGTTTTTCTGGGTAAGCACTCATGTTTTGTTCTGTCCCTGATTGTTGCACAAGTTGCTTGCGATGGCAGTAAAGCATTTGTTTAAGAAATTGTATGAGTATGTGTGAGCAAGCATAGTTAAGGCTGTAATTGTGAAACAGACGAGACCAAGAGGAATTAAAGTGTTTTTAAGAAACAGGCCTAGGTGTGGTAAGAATGAAAATCACTATGCATTGTTTTATTTTTCCTTGTGAGTATAAATTCTCAAGAGCCTTCCCATCAGAGGAAAGAGAAAAATGGTGTGGTTTGAGCACCCGCAGTTCTTATTTCTAGCATTTGTCTAGTCCGGGGTCAGGGTACCTTGTCTTTGGGGTAATAATGGGATCCTGATAAAATACGAGAGCGGCTTCAGCTCTTTGAAATGCCCTACCTGGTTCTTTGAAAAGTACTCAAGTGTTATTAGATAAATAAATGCCGGCTGGGTGTATAACACGGGCAGCATAAACCTGTCAGCACTGCTTCTGGCCAGGAGAACAGAGAAGGGACGAGAGTTTTCAGGGTGTATTGTTTCCATATCCTTTTATTATTTATACTTGGGGCACTAGAGTGTTTTTCCATGTAGGTAGAAGGCAGGTTTTGCTTACTAGAGTCTTCCCTTTATTTTTGATTTATTCCCTCGTGCTGCCTTTGTGAATTTGCCCTGTATTAACACCGTAATTCATGAATGTTTGAGAAAACAAACGATTTTATCTTTAAAAAAGCCCCCCCCACCCCCACCGCCTTTTCAACATTTGTACCTCTCATGGTATCTTAGCCCGTTTTGCGGTGCTGGTTGAAATATTACATTTCACAGGCGCTTGGGCATTCAGATAGACCTCAGGGGTTTCTATGGTACTTTGGTGATTGTCCCCTGCCCCTGAGTGCATTACCTGGCCTGGGGAAGAGCTGGTGGCTTTCTTTACCCACGTGGTTCCCTGAAGTCGACTGAGGGTTGGCTGATCAAAGATTACATATCTGAGTGTGGATGTCAGCTTAGTGACGCGGATCTTAAGGAGCTGGTTCTTCTAAGGACATTCTAGAGAGAAGCAAAGTATAATTTAGAAAGAATTACCCAAGCTGCTTCTCTCTGTTACTGCAAGAATATCAGATTGAGATGATCTGCATAAGATAGCTTGGGTTCGTTAGACAAATATCAGTTGGATGCCTCTTAATGCTGTGTGCTTTCTAGACTCTTCAGAGTAGCTTGGCAGTCCTACTGTGTTCGTTCGCTATTCTCTCGCTCTCTGTAATGACTACTTCAAACCTTCCCCACGCCCCATTCACCCCCAGTTATCACCTGCTCGTCCTCCTCAGCTCCCCCAGACTCTCTTCCCGCCCCTGCCTTCAGATCGGCTGATTTACCCTCTCCTGTTATGACCGAGTGCACCCCTCCTTCATAGCGCTTTCCACGGTGAGCTTGGGCAAGGTCTTGTGGGGGCATTTCAGACAAGATTACTCTCTGTCTTCCCAGCTAGACTGTAAGCTTCACAAGGCCAGTCGTTTGCACAGTTAGACCCCCAGCACCTATACCATTGTTGGCCTTCAATGACCAGCTGAGTGAATGAATGGAAGAAAGAATCCTGGAATATCAGAGCTGGACAGGCCCTTAGAGATCTAATCCAACCACTTCCTGTTCCAGACGAGGAAACATGCCCATAGAGAAGCTCCTAGAAAGAGCTAGATAGGCTCAGGGTGGCAGAGCAGAGAGCATAGACCCTTGATCCAGGTTCACCAACTTGCCCGTTAATGGTCTGTCTGTCTGTACCTACCCTGCCTCTGACTGGTTCCCCCAGCCCCAGCAGGACCAGGTGTCCTGGGCTTCATAGGAACCAACCAGAAAAGAGCTTCTTCCTCCCCCTTCCACCCTCCCAGTCTCCACCATCAATCATTCTTATTATTTATGACAACATTTACTAGTATTTCTTAATGCAGACCTTTAAAAATGTCTTACTCATGTCATATTCATTGCTCAGATAATTATCACTGACCTTTTAAAAAAGTGATATATTTGCACGTTAAAAAATCAAATGGTATAAAGGTGTAAAAGGGAAATAGGAAGCTCCACTTTAATCCCAGTGCCTCCCCATAGGTAACCATTATTAGGGTTTCGCGTGGTTCCTTTCCTGGTGAAACAAAAGAAAACAAAACACACGCATACACTTACATATGTTCATGACCCAGCCCAAATATTTACAAATCTTGAAGACCTTATTTTAAGATATCTACTAAGCACAAACAGATTTTTTTTTTTTTTTTTTTAGATATAGCTCAAGCATTTAGGGCAGAATCTGGCACATGGTTGGTGCAAAGATCCTGTTGATGATTCATTTGGGATTACACTGAAATTAGGGGGGATTAACATTCTTATCATTTTGAGTGTTTCCATGAGCACAGTTCATCTTTCAATTGACTTGATTGTTTTTGTTTGTTCCTGTGGTAAAGGTTTCATGTTTTGTTAAACATCTTTCACAATATCTTACTGATTTTTTCCAAAGTATTACATTTTCTATTTTGTTGCTGTTGTCAATGAGATCTTTTCTCTAAATGCTTATTGTTTGTAAATAGGGGTTTTCATGTATTAACTTCACATGACCTGCCAACTTATTAAATTTCCTTATTGCTTCTAATAGTTTTTCAGCTTATTTTTTAAGGTTTTCTAGGCGTGTGATCATATTGTCTGCAAATAGTAATTTCTCCCCTTTTCTCTCATTTCTGTCTCTTGTTTAATTGTATTGGCTAGTGTTCCAGAAAAATATTTAATTTATCAGTGATGGTGGTGGATGTCTTAGTCTTGTGGCTACCCTTAATTTGAATAATTCTAGTGTCTCACCATTAAATGTCATTTTGGCTCATTTTGAAATATATTATCATACTAAGGAAGAATCTGTTTCTGTTTTGCTAAGAGTTTATCTGGAATGAGTATTGCATTTTTTTCAAATTTCTTTCGTGGCATGTAGTGAATTGGTCTTATATCTTTTTTTTGACTTTAATATGGCATGTTTATTAATAAATATTGTAGTTATTGGATCATACTTACATTCCAAGAAGAAACTCTACTTGGAATGTTAAACTCTGTTTGTTAACATTATAAGATTTTGCATCAGGATGCACGAATAACAATAATGCTAGTATCGTAATATTACCACCATAACAAATTTTTTATGTTGGTTACCTGTTGAAATGATAATTTGCATATTGGGTTACATAAAATATATTATTAAAACTAATTTTGCTGTTTTTACCTTTTTAAATGTGACGACTAGAGATTTTTAAAGTGCACATGTGGCTCCATTATATTTCTACTAGACGCTGCTGGACCAGATCTCTAGACAGGGCTCCTCAAACACACGCAAGAATCCCCTGGAGATCTTGATAGAATGCAGATCCTGATCCACTGGGGCTGGGCTCAGCCTGCGGTTCTGCATTTCTTACAAGCTCCCCAGTGCTACTGGTGCTGCTGGTCTACAGACCACGCTTGGCATCGCACAGCCGAACAGTGGCTATCAAACTGTAATGTGCATCAGAATCGTCTGGAAGCTTTGTTAAGATGTACATGACTGGGCTCCACCTCCAGAATTTCTGATTCAGCAGATCTGAGGTGGGGCCTGAGAACCTGCATTTCTCCAAGTTCCCAGGTGATGCTGCTGCTGCTGCTCCTGGCACCGAATTGAGAACAGCTGCTTTAGATGGTAATGCGATGTCTGTTTCTGGATGGTTTAAAATACGTCATTGTGACGTATTCGGGCTTGTTGCATTTTTAGGAGGAGTTCTAGTCACAGAATTTTCCAGTATTATTGGTCTCTTAGTTTTTTCTTTGGATGAAGAGGTGTATTGATTTTGGTAAGTTTCATTTTTCTAGAAAATAATCCGTTTCATCAACTTTCCCAAGTCATTTGCATAGAGTCTGCCAACCTACATTTTTGTGGGTTTTATAATCGTCTCTGCTAATTTCTCATTTTTTGGTTAGGCTACCCAGTGGCTTATCTATTTCACTCTTTAAGAGAAGCAGCTTTTATCTCAAACTTTTAAAATCAATTTTGTCACTTTTCTGATTTCTTTCTTTCTTTTTTTTTAACAATGGTTTTGTTTATTTCTTTCTTTCTTTCTTTATTTTTCTGCTTTATCTCCCCAAATCCCCCCAGTACGTAGTTGTATATCTTAGTTGCAGATCCTTCTCGTTGTATTTTTCTGATTTCTAATTTTTAAATTTCTGCATTTATCCTGATTTCCTCTCTCTTGCTTTATTTGGGTTTATTTTCTTGCTCTTTTCAGTAAAACATACTGAGTTATATGCTAATTCACTTCTTTTTTGTTTCATTCTATAATGCTTAAGGCAATGCAATTTTCTCTATTACGTAACTTTTGACATGTGGAATTTTCTTTTTTTCTCTTTCTTTCTTTTCTTCTTCTTCTTTTTTTTTGCTGAGGAAGATTCACCCTGAGCTAACATCTGTGCCATCTTCCTCTATTTTGTATGTTGGTCACCGCCATAGCATGGCCAGCAGTGAGTGGTGTAGGTCCACACTCGGGAACTGAACCCAGTGCCAAGGTGGAGCGTGCTGAACTTAACCATCAGGCCATGGGGCTGGCCCTACATATGGAATTTTCATTATCATTTTTTCTAGATCTTCTGCGAGGTTTTTAGGCCTTTTTAATTTCTGGGAGGTTAAGTTTTGTTGTTGTTTCTGTTTTTGTTTTTCATTACTAATTCCATTGCTTTGTTGTTAAAGAATGATGAAAGAGCTATTTCTACCTTTGGGAGTTTGAAGTTTTCTTTGTGAACTAATGTATTGCTGCTTTTTCTAAGTGTCCCATGGGTACCTAAGACAGGTACCGTTGTATTGTGTAGAGTTGATGTGTGTCTATTGGAGCGACATTATCCGTGATTTTCCTATCTGCCACATCCATGTTTTTATACCCTGTGCACTTTGCTGCTCTTACTGGAGGCAGAGAGGCCTGTGAAGTTATCACTCCACAGAGCACTGCCACCTGATGCCCTCTGTGCCTCTGTTTATATTCTTTTCTTTCTTGAATTCTACACCCCCGATGGTTGTCACTTACCTGTTTGGGTAACTGCCACTTATTGGCCACCCATTGTGTGCCAGGCACCATATTAGGCGCTCTCCATTTCCTCATGAAATCTTTACCACAGCCCCGTGCACTGGGTGAATATCCGCATGTTGTTGGCGAGCATATTGACCTTCAGAGAGTGAAGTCGCGTGTGCAGGGTACATAGCTGATGAGCGTCAGGCCTTAACCTGGTCAACCTGCCTCTCTCTCTTCCTCTGTCAGCGGTCCTTGGCAGATGGCAGTTGGCTTCTCCCCTGCTGCCCTGGCTTCATCACTTCCTTGAGACCCTGCTGGGACAGTCTCTCCTTTTCCTTAGGTGACTCAGTAGCTGACGGGCACAGTCCCAGTCTCTCTCCACCCACCCCCCACCAGCTCCCAGCAACTCTCACCAAACCAGAAGTCCAGCCAGCAGGGAAGGAAGGAATGTCGGCTGGCTGCTGCTGTGCACACGCATGGCCATAAGGGCCGGCCCGAGGCAGCATTGTGAAATTTACAGAATAAGCCCTTCGAGGCTAAATTTAGCAAGAGCATGTACATCTTAGACCTTGGCCAACCCCTAGCACCCACAGCTCCACTGTTCTCCAGAGCTCAGCCCAGTCCTGTTCGCTCAGCACTCTGTGTTGGCGCTCTTCACATCTTAAGTAGATGGCAGCCACTTAGACTTTCCTTATTTTCAGGAGCTTAAGGGGCAACTTTAATTGGTCCTTTCTGGCATTGGCTTCATGTCCTAAGTTAATATCGTTCTCAACAGACAGCTTGCGTATTTACATTCTCCTCTTATGTGGTGTTTCCCATCTCAGCCAAAGGCTCCGTGGGCCCCTGCCCCTGGCGCTCAAGCCGCCAGTCTGGGTGTCTCCTTCCTGACCATCCACTGAGACTCCAGCAAGGACAGAGCCCTGTAGGCTCCACCTCCAAAACCTGTCCCCTGTCTGTCCACTTTAGCATGTCCAGTGCTCCACCTTCATCCAAGCCACCTTCATCTTGTGTCTGTATTTTTGCAACAAACTCCTAACCCACCTCCCTGCTCCGCTTTCATCTACTTTACACACTGCAGCCGGAGTTCTCGCTCTCTGAGGAGACTCCACATTCCAGCCCTGACGGCCTAGTGGTTACAGTTCCGCACTCTCACTGCTCCGGCAGCCCAGGTTCGGTTCCCGGGGTGGTGGAACCACACCACCCATCTGTCGGTTGCCAGGCTGTGGTGGTGGCTCACACAGAACAATTAGAATGACTTACAACTGGGATATACAACCACACACTGGGGCTTTGGGGAGGATTGAAAAAAAAAGAAAATGAAGATTGGCAACTGATGTTAGCTCAGGGCGAATCTTTCCCTGAAAAAAAAACCCAAAAAAACAAAAAAACCCCAAAACTATTACTTTCTTAAAAAAAAACAAAAAACAAAACTTGATATCACCTGACTTTCTTGCTTGAAACTCTCTCGTAGCTTTCCAAGGCCCTCTGTAAAATCCATGCTCTTCACCCTGGTTTCCAGATCCCTAACTGATCAGGCCCCGGGTGTCCCCCTTCTTGGCTCACTGGACCACTCCCCTCCCACCACCCTGGCTGCATCCTGTCCTGAGTGGTGCCCAACCTGTTCTCCTAGCTTGAAGGCCCCCCAGCCTTACCCACCACCCCACTCTTGTGGGGGGCTTCTTCTTGTCATCCTGATCTTAGTTTAAATGTCACCTCCTCTAGAGGCCTTCTCCAGATGGGCCAGCCTAGTCCCTCGAGGGCACCCCATGTTAATTCTCTGCCTTCCACACGCCACTCTTTAATACTCTCTTTGTCTTTGTCCATCTCTTGTAGAGTAGAAGCCCCAAGAAAGCAGGGACTGTATTTCTTTTTTTTTCTTGACCTCAGTATTAGCAATATTTTTTTGGGCTAGCCTCAGGAAAGGGCAACAAAAGCAAAAATAAACAAACAGGGCTGCATCAAACCAAAAAACTTCTGCACAGCAAAGGACACCATCAACAAAAGGAAAAGGCAACCTACTGAATGGGAGAAGATATTTGCAAATGATACATATGACAAGGGGCCGATATCCAAAGTATATAAAGAACATCTACAACTCAATAGCAAAAAAACCAAATAACCCAACTGAAAAATGGGCAGAGAACTTCATAAGACATTTTTCCCAAAGATGGCACAAAGATGACCAACAGGCACGTGAAAAGATGCTCAACATCACTAGTCATCAGAACATGCAAATCAAAACCACAATGAGATGCCACCTTGCACCTGTCAGAATGGCTGTTATCAAAAAGACAAAATATAACAAGTGTTGGCAAGGACGTGGAGAAAAGGGAACCCTTGTGCACTGTTGGTGGGAATGTAAATTGGGGCAGCCGCTATGAAAAACAATTTAGGGTTTCCCCCAAAATTAAAAATAGAACTACCATACAATTCAGTAATTCTACTTCTGTGTATTTTTTTTTGAAAGGATTGTTTCTTTTTTTTTTTATTGTGGTCACATTGGTTTATAACATTATATAAATTTCAGGTGTACATCATTATATTTCGATTTCTGTGTAGATCACATCATGTTCGGCACCCAAAGACTAGTTACAATCCGACCCCACACACGCGTGCCTAGCCACCCCTTTCGCCCTTCTCCCTCCCCGCTTCCCTCTGGTAACCACCAGGGACCGTATTTCTATGGCCAGCTCCTAGAAGAGTGCCGGGCTCTTGGTGGGTGCTGAGCACACGTCCGTCTCTCACGGTAGTGGGCCTCTTCTTTCAGCACCCATAGGTTCTCCTGGGGAACTTTAAAAAAGGCACAGGTCGTTGGGTGCCACCTCCAGGGGTTCTGATGGGGTCCGTCTCGGTTCGGGTCTACGAATATGCATTTTAGGTGGGGCTCAGGGTGATTCTGAGGCAGGTGGCCTTGAGACTTTGAGGAACGCAGCCCCGTTCCGTAAATCCTCACACAGTCATCATCCCATTTAATCCTGACGTACCTCTGGGACGTCCATCTCAAGGCCGGGGATTCTACAGGATATGGAAAAGCTTGTAATATAGTTTTTTTTTTTTCCGGACAGGTGATACATTCACATGCATCAAAGATCAAAAAAAATGAAAGGCTATACAATGAGAAGCCTGCCTTACACTATCTCCCCATCTGACCCCCTTCGTGGCCCCCACTTAGGAAGCCACTTTTATGAGTTGCTTGGATAAACTTCTGGTGCTTCTTTAGGCAAATGCAGGAAAATTCCAGTGTATATATTTATTTCTTCCCTTTTTAAAAACAAAGTAGTCATCCTTTGTGCTGTTTTGCATCTTGCTTCTTTTACGCTTAACAATATATTCTGGGAGATTTCTTCCATCAGTATATAGAGAGCCTTCTTGCTTTTTAAGCTGCTAGCGTTCTACTTGGGGGAGATACCATAGTTTATTAACCAGCCCCAGAGATGGAAACTTGGCTTATTTACTTTTATGGGGTAGGAGGCTGTTACCAACAGTGCCCCAGTATGAAATCTTAGACCTGCATTGTTACTTTGGGCGTTAAGTGTGCAGGCGTATCTGCAGGGTGAATTCTCAGAAGCAAATTGTTGGGTCCAAGGGTCGTATGCCTTTGTAATTTTAATGGATCTTGCCAGATTTCTCTGGACTGATCATTTTGCATCTCCACTAGTAATAAAGGAAAGTCCCAGGGCCGGCCTAGTGGCTTAGTAGTTAAGTTCACAAGCTCCGCTTTGGCAGCCCGGGGTTTGTGGGTTCGGATCCTGGGCCTGGACATACACACTGCTCATCAAACCATGCTTTGGCGGCATCCCACATACAAAATAGAGGAAGATGGGTACTGGTATTAACTCAGGGACAATCTTCCTCAATCAAAAAGAGGAAGACTGGCAACAGATGTTAGGTCAGGGCCAATCTTTCTCACCAAAAAAATAAATAAAAATAAAGGAGAGCCCCCATTTCCCTATAACCGTTCTAATAAACTGTTGTCAAATTTTGGGGTTTTTACAAATCTGATAGGTAAGAAGTGCTGCCTCCCTGTAGTGTAGCATTTTTAAAATAACTTTAATCTGGACATAAATGACATGCGATAAATGGCAAATTGTTTTTAACTTTTTTTTTTCAAGATCGGTGCCTGAGCTAACAACTGTTGCCAATCTTTTTTTTTTTTCTGCTTTTTCTCCCCAAATCTCCCCAGTACGTAGTTGTATATTTAGTTTTGGGTCCTTCTAGTTGTGGCATGTGGAATACTGTCTCAACATGGCCTGATGAGTGGTGCCATGTCCGTGCCCAGGATCCGGACCAGCAAAACCCTGGGCACTAAAGTGGAGCGCACGAACTTAACCACTCAGCCACGGGGCCAGCCCTAATGGCAAATTTTTAAAGCATACAATTTGACTGAGTTTTGACATATATACATCTGTAAAACCATCACCACAGTCAAGATAGTGAACATATCCATTACCCCCACAAGCTTCCTCGTGCCCCTTTGTAATCAATTTCTTCCTGCACCTCCTTCAACACTAATCTTATTTCCGTCACTGTGAGATTGTTTGCATATTTCAGAACTTCTGTATAAATGCAATGATATAGTACATACTCTTTTTTCGGTCTGTTTTTCCTATTCTGCATCATTATTTGAAATTTATCCACGTTGTTGTGGGTATATTAATAGATATTTTTTACTGCTGAGTAGTATTCCATTTTACAGGTAAGCCACAATTTGTTTATTCATTCACCTGTTGGGGGCCAGTTAGTTGGTTTCTAGTTTTGGACTATTAAAAATAAGCTGTTATGAAGATTCATGCACGGTGTTTGTGTTGACATATGTGTTCATTTCTCTTGGGTAAATGCCTACCCATTTACCTAGGCAGTAGGGTCCTGGGTACCCAAAGTGTGCATGCACACATCCCCTTTGACTCTCAAACCTTTGGATTGCTTCCTGATCCTATGGGATGGATGTGGCTTAGAGGAAGGCCAGATTAGGACCCTCTACAGCATGAGGTCCCAGGGCATGACCCCCTCACGATGGGCTAAGCTTGAGGCTGCAGCTGTGTTGAGTCCTTACTATTATGTAGACATAGGAAATACTGAGATTTTCTTTTAAATGCCCATTCTTTGAAAAGTTCATGTTCTGGGAGATGAGGAAGATGAGTAGACATCATCTTGATCCTGGGTGACACATGAGCGAATCAGGAATGACTTGGGTGACTGGGGCCACCGTGGTTGGCTCTGAGGAGCATTGGACCCACGTCCAGCTTCACGTCTTAGGATATTTGTCCAGCCAGCCAGCATCCGTATTTTCTAAGAGCTACTGTGTTTTTTCAGGAGCTGCCGATAGTACAATTACTAAAGTTTCAGAGATCTGTTTGTTTAGTGGCGAACCTAGATGAGGAAACGGACGCTTGGGACAGGATGATGGCTGATGTGGTAGAGGGAGGTTTCTAAAGGAAGCCCCATGAGGACAGCAGCTGTGGTCTGTCTGTCACTACTGTCTCCCCATAACATTGCCTGGTACATAATGGACATGCAGGGTGTTTCATGTTGAGTGCAAGAAGCAGCAGGTACTGGGTGGAGTGTGATCTGACACTGTATGCATTTGCTAGGGGTGACTTGCCTTGAGGAGGGGGCACTTGGGCTGTTGTAAAGGGTGAGTCCCATCCAGGTGGCTCAGGATATTCCAAGTGGCTCCAGGAGGGCAGGAAGGGTTGAGGGGGAAGTGGAGAAAGAGGAGGCCCGACAGGCAGGAGTGTTCCTTGTAATGTCTGTGAAGGAGTTTGAACGTCAATATTTGATCTTCTTGGGAAAACACCGACATAGTGTAGACAGTACAGTGGCATGCTAAGATGTTAATTTTTAGAAATCCCTCTAGCTGCTGTGGGAGGGATGGACAGGAGAGCCTGGATTGGGAGAGGCAGGGAAAGCAGAGAGGAGGCCATTGACGGACACCTGGAGAAAGATGGCGTAGCCTGCCTGGGACAAATCTGTCGTAACTATAAAATATGGTGCTGATGGAAAAGAAGGGAGCAGAGCCAAGGAACTTTGGAGAAGGTGATGAACTCCAGCCTAAAGGGCCAAACCAGCCCTTGACATTCTCCAGGCTGGGTCTCCACCATCGAAGCCAAGAGAAGGGCCAGCATATATGTTTTTTAATTGAGATATGATTCCCACATTGTAATAATCACCCCTTTGACGTGTGCAATTCATTGAGCTCCAGTATATTTAGAAAATAATGCAACCATCACCACCATTAATTCCAGAACATTGTCATCATCTCCAAAAGAAACCCCATAGCCATTACCAGTCCCCTCCTACCCGCTTCTCCCCACTTTTGTCCCCCACCTCAAGCCCTGGTCATTGCCTGCCCACTCTGCGCATTTGCCTCTTCTGGACATTTCATGCAAATGGAAGGTCAGGACATGTTAAGATAAACCAAGGAAAGAGACGCATTCTGTGCAGATGCGCCGTGAAATGGGTGTGATGGGCGCTAGAAGGTGATGAACCGTGAAGTCCTGCGGGTGGCTGAGGCCCCAGGGAACCCTGGCCGCCTCTGCAGCATTGAGAAAACGTTTGCCTGAGCGGTCTGTCGCTTTCTTCTTATTTAAAAAAACCTCTCTTAGTGCAACAGACAAACAATTTAAATGAGGAGAGATTTTACGAAAAAATACTATGTTATTAAATCCAATCTATTACCCCAAAATTGAGGCAGGGAGTCTTGAGACCTCGTTTTCACCCTGGTCAGCAGCCAAGGAGCCGTGTGACTTCGGGCAGACCCCCACCTCTCCCTGGTCTCCAAAGGCCCTGGCACCTGTGACCCCGCCTGATGCTCCTGGGTGGGCAGATGATGTCCTGGTCCCACTTCCTAGGCATGACTCTGAACTAATGTTAAGGATTTCTTAATGGGGAGGGGGGGACTTCTTTCATTTTATTTTTTATGATAATAAAACACATACTTCATTCATTATTTAACACACTGATTACTATCTTTGCATAAATCTTTGTGTAGTTGTTCGAAGGTGGAATTACTAGTTCAAAGGATGTAGACGTATTTAAAGCTGTTGGTATATATTACTGAATTATTTTCCAGTGAGGTGGCAAGAAAGTGCCCTTTCACCACACCCTTGTCAGTGTAGCGCCTTTCAAAACCGTTGTCCGTTTACCTGGCGAAACGAAAATGTGTGATGGTTTCCATGCCTTTTTCTTGGATTGCCAGCAGAAGTAAGTATATTTTCAGGGGCTTATCAGCCGTTTGCAGTTCCATTTTTGTGATTTGCCAGTTCCGGCCTTTGCCCATTCGTCCCCTGGGGCAGGCTGCAGGCTGCACAACTCGGGGAGTGCTCTTCACACTGTGTGCATGGGGCCTGGCTTGCCAGTGGGGCTCCTGCTGTCAGGCGCAGTCACCGGGCTGCTTGGTGGATTAACTTTTTGGCAAACTCTCTAGGGCCTAAACAAATGTGTGCCGCTTCTTTCCAATCAGGATGCTTAGGGGACTGCCCGGTTATCCCTAAAAGGCTGCGGGACCCCGGAGCATTCCAGCAAGTCTTAAGGAAGAGGAGCCTTTCTTGTCCCTGCCTCCCCAGGAGGCACGTTTTCTCTGAGGGTAGATTGGCTTTGCCATGGGGCTGTGCCACCACGCGGTGAGTCAAGGGTATAATGCCACCTTAGCCAAAGAGAATCTGTTTTGCATGCCGGGTGGTTTTGCTGAGCGGCTCTACAGACAGTGTGCAGAGGGGAGTTCCTTTAAAGGTCAAAATATCAGTCCATTATTGCAGCTTCCAGTTTCTGAGAAGCAAGGCTGGAATTCAAAGTGTGGCGTGTCTGTGGCCAGAGCCCCCAGAGCAGACCGGAGCCGGGACCTCCCTAAGGCCTCTTTGGATCTTTGTTTTTCTAAAACGAAAGTCCCTGAGTGGCTCTCCAGTGCCATTTTCCTGATGACTTTGCTGCAGGGCACCGTGATTCCATTGTCCCTTGGCCGAGGAGGAAGCAGAGAGACAGATGAGTGGGTGAGGTGCCCAGGGGCTCCGTGAGTCACCAGCCGCAGGGAAGCTCCTGCGCCTCCCTTCTCAGGGCTCCTGGGTGGCTGCAGAGGGAGGCCGGACCTGTTGTGGCCCCTCCATCTAGACAGTGAGCACAGTGAGTGCTGTGGGGTCTTGGTTGTCCAGCTCCTGGTGTGCTGGGAGCAGCTGGTGTGGTAGACGGAGGCCGGCTTTAGAGGCAGGGTACGGGGTCAGTCACCAGAGAAGGGACGTTGGGCAGGTTTCTTGGCCTCCTTGAGCCTCATTGTCCTCAGCTCTTGGGGGCCTCACCTGTTTGGCCTGAGGACTCACATGCAAAGAGCCTTTCTGAGGACTGAGGAGGGCTCGCCAGATAAAAGCTATTGTTACTCTTGCTTCAAATCCCCGTGGAAACCACCCCTTGCCCCTTCTTGTCCCCCGGTGGCCCTCTCCGCCTGGGCATGGGGTAACTTCTGAAAACCAGACCGACCTCAGCCTGCTTTGCCTGAAGGATCCAGAAAATCCAGGGAAGCTCTCTCCTTCGCGTCACCTAGACTCGGAACCAAGACCTCCACCTCTCTTCACAAGAGGACTGGGTGTAGGGGACGTCCTCCCACAGAGCTGCAGGTGGGCGGTGAGCAGAGCGAGGCCTGCGGAGGTGCCCTGTGGCAGGAGGGGGCACAGGAAGCTCAGTCTGCAGTGGAGACGCCTTCCGAAAGAAGCTCCTGTGTGCTCGGGCCCTGGGAGGGGCACGCAGGTCAGCCCTCCTGTCCGTGTCTGTCCATCGGGTGCGGTTCCTCCACGTCTGTCCAGGGCGCTGCAGCCTTCCTGCTGGGGCCAGGAGGCTTCCAGGGCCCTGCCCCGGCTGCCCCTCCCGCCCACACACCCAGACCTGGAACGCAGGTGGTCAGAGGATGCTGAAAGTGCATGAGGAGAGGAGTTAGATAGACTCAGGAGGACCTGTCCGGCTGTGCTCTCGGCTCTCAGCCATCCTTAACCTTAGGCAGGGCGAGGTCGGAGTCTGTGCAGCCCGGGTCCAGAAATCAGCAGTGCCGAGAGATGTCCCATGGTGCTTGCAGAAAGGAAGAACAGCTTTTTCATCACACCCTTGTCTCTGGCCCCTTTCCCCCTGACCCCTGTCCCCCCAGGTCACAGCTGTCTGATTCTCCCTGCCCAGAAAGCTCCTCCCCTTCTCAGTTCCTTCCTTGCCGCACCTCCTCACATCCGGGTAATGCCCTCGCTCTTCCAGCCTGCTCTTACCCAACCACTCCCCTTGGGGGATCCCCAGGGAACTGTACAGGTAAGGGGGGGGGTAACTTGAAGGACATTCCTTTAATGGGCTGAGTCCAGGTAGCATGCTCTTGACTTTTTCCTTTATCTACTTATGGCTTTGTTTATTTGCAGCACCGTTATTGCTTTTTTATTATTAATACCTGCTGATTATTTTAAGATGCAAATCCCACCTCTGCAGTCCGCTCCCCACAGGACACCACTTTGTCAGTACAGTGCCAAGCCGTAGACACTTTTCTATGCGTAGTACAAGTGCGTGTTTTTTGCTTTTGTTTTTTACAAAACTGTGATCCTAAGTACAGATGCTTCAGTCATCCCTTCATATCCACGGGGGATTGCTTCCAGGGACCCCCGTGGATGCCAAAACTCATGGGTGCTCAAGTGGCTTATACGAAATGATGTAGTCCAATGAACACAGTGAGCCCTCCACATCCCGGGGGGTATGTTTCTTATTTGCTTTTTTCCCTTTACTCCATGATGCACAACACTTCATGGCAATCTGTAAGTGCCTTCCTCATTCTTTTCTAGAGACTTCTTGGTGGTCCGTTCTATCAGCTGGGTCCATGTTGATAACGCTGAGATGGCTTCCTGTCTTCTGCATTCACAAACCACGCTGCAGGCGCCTATCCTCGTGTGTGTGGTTTTGAGCACAGGAGCCCGTGTACCAGAAAGACCAACTCCTAGAGGTGGAATTGCTGGGCTAAAACCTCTCTGTGTTAGAAACGTTTGAAAGATAGTCTGAAACTACTCTCTAGTAGGGCTGTATCAACTGACACCTCAGATCAACAGGGCATTGGTGTTCCTGTTTCCCAGAGTACTTGCGGGGGCTGAAATTACAAATCTTTTTACTGTTCACATCTGATAAGTGGAAAATGATATTTCACAGCAAGTGAGGTTGAGTTTTCATCCTAATGTGTATGGGCCATTTGTTGTCGCTCTTCCAGGCACTTTACGAGGCCTCCTCACCGTTAATGCTGATGAGTGATGTTGAGCATCTTTTCATGTGCTTATTGGCCATATGTTTATCTTCTTTGATAAGAAGATATGTGTGTGTGTGTGTATATATGTATGTAAGAAGGAGAAATGTCTATTCAAGACCTAAGCCCATTTTTGAACCGAGTTGTTTGTTTTTATGTTGTTGAGTTTTAGGAGTTCTCTATATATTCTGGGTATTAATCCCTTGTCAGAGATACTATTTGCAAATATTTTCTCCCGTTGTATGAGGTGCTTTTTTTGTTTTTTGGGTTTTTTTTGGTGAGGAAAATTGACCCTGAGCTAACCTCTATTGCCAATCTTTCCTCTTTTTGCTTGAGGAAAATTGTGTCAGTCTTCCTCTATTTTGTACGTGGGATGCCGCCACAGCATGGGTTGACAAACGGTGTGTGGGTCCACGCCTGGGATCCAAAACTACAAACACTGGGCTGCCGAAACAGAGCACGCAAACTCAACTATGCCACCAGGCCGGCCCCTGATGAGGGGCATTTTTGTTCTGTTGCCATTGTTTTTGATGCGCAAAATTTTAAAATTTTTATCAAGTCCAATTTGTCCATTTTTTCTTTTGTTGCCTGGGCTTTTGGTGTCATATTGAAGAAATCATTGCCTAATCTAATATATGAAGCTTTTGCCCTATGTTTTATTCTGAGTTTTATAGTTTTAGGTTTTACCTTTAGGTCCTTGGTCCATTTTGGGGTGATTTTTATATATGGTGTGAAGTAAGGGTCCAACTGCATTCTTTTCCATGTGGATATACAGTTTGAAATGACAGTCCTCCCCCTGTTGAATGATGTAGGCCCCTTTGACAAAAATCATTTGATCATATATGTGAGGGCTTATTTCTGGGGTCTCTATTCTATTTCATTGGTCTCTATGTCTGTCTTTATGCTACTGCCACACGGTTTCCATTACTGTAGGTTTGTAGTAAGTTTTAAAATCAGGAGGTGTGAGTCCTTCTGCTTTGTTCATAGGCCTTCAGATATTCTCTCTGCCCCTTCCCCTCTCTCTCTCTCCTTCTTCTGGGACTGCCACAATGCATGAGTTGGTCCACTTGGTGATATCCCATAGGTCCCTTAGACTCTGTTCAGTTTCCTTCAACGTTTTTTCTTTCTGTTCCTCGGACTCGCTAATTTCCATTGTTCTATCTTCAAGTTCACTGAGTCTTTCTTCTGCCTGCTCAAATCTGTCTTTGAACCCTTCTAGTGAATTTTTCATTTCAGTTATTGTACAGTCATGGGTCGCTTAGTGACGCAGATACGTTTCTGAGAAATGTATAGTTAGGTGATTTCATTGTTGTGTGAACATCATAGAGTATACTGAAGGGGAATAAAATTTGCCATCCCAAAATGTATTTCTTTAACATAAAGATTATTTGGGGATAATTAGTTTCTCTCTCTCTCTTTTTTTTTTTTTTGAGGAAGATTAGCCCTGAGCTGACATCTGCAGCTAATCCTCCCCTTTTTGCTGAGGAAGCCTGGCCCTGAGCTAACATCCATGCCCGTCTTCCTCTGTTTTATATGTGGGACGCCTACCACAGCATGGCTTGACGAGCAGTGTGTATGTATGCACCCAGGATCTGAACCAGTGAACCCTGGGCTGCCAAAGCAGAGCATGTGAACTTAACTGCTGTGCCATGGCCGCTTGGGTTAATTATTTTTAAGAAACAAAAGATCCAGAAAATTCTTTTTGTTACCTCCCCCTTAACTGCCTAAAAGAATTCAGTTAGAAAAATCTTTCTCAGAAAGCGAGCTGTCACCTTTGTGTAACATGGACTAGGTGGTAGACAGGGAGGAAGCTAGAAAAGCCTGTTTGTTGGGCTCCCTCTGTGTTCTTCTGTTTCTCTGGCCAAACACTTGTTTTCCAAACATTTGCTCCTTCTCACCTGCCTGTGAATTGCCTTCCTTCCCTTTGAGGTCCCTGGCTCTCCCCAACCCCAACATCTTCTCTTATCTTTAGCTGAGGATGGTGTTTAGGATGACAGCGTTCTCCATTTGGGTGAGTTACGCCATTTTCCTGGATTTGTCCCATGTATACATGTGGTTAAACTTTTGTTTGTTTTTCTGCTATTAATGTGTCTCATGTCAACTTAATTCTTAGCTCCACCAGAAGAACCTAGAAGGGTGGAGGAAAATTTCTTCCTCCGCTTCAGTCCTTACACAAACCTGGATGGTATAGCGTACTACCCAGCTAGGCACTAATCTTAGGGGACCGCCATCGTGGATGTGGTGCATTGTTACTGAAATGTTATGTGATGCGTGACTGTACTTTTTAGCTCCAGAATTTCTTTTCGGTTTCTTTTTCTCTCTTTATCGCTGTTTACATTTTTTTCATCCCTCATTTTCTTACCTTTCTCCACATCTTCTTTCAGTTCTTTGAGCATCTTTGAGACAGCTGTTTTAAAGTCTTTGTCTAGTGGACCTGCCGTCAGAGCTTTTTCAGGGAGCATTTGTATTGATTGTTTTTTTTTTTTCTTTGAATGGGCCCTACTTCCCTGTTTCTTTGTATGCCTTGTGATTTTTTTTTGTTGAAAACTGGGCATTCGAATCTAATAATGTAGTAACTCTGGAAATCATACCCTCCTCTTTTCCCAGGGTTTGCTGGGTTTTGTTATTGTTTTTGCTTTTTTTTTTTTTTAACTGTTGTAGGCTGTCTCTGTGCCAAGGATCAGCGGAAGGTGTGAACTTAAGGGCTCCTCAGGTCTTCTCTGAGCCTTTCCCTGGGCATACTCTCTCACTCTCTAACTTTCCCCATATGCACAGTTGTTTTTGAATATCCTGGTCTTAACATCTGGCTCCCAAAATGGAAAAAAGAGAAAAACGAAGAGAGAAAAAAGGGCACTGGCCGTGTAAATCCCTTGAAAGTCACTTCGGCTCGAGGGAGAGGGGCTTCCAGCAGTGGGGGGACGTGTGACAGCAGTGGCCGCCCACCTCTTTCTCTGCACCTCTGTGGTCAGAGGCAGCAATCAGAGCACAGGTCCCCAATATTTGGAGGACAGGGTCCTTTTTGCCCACTCTGGCTCCCACAAATTGTGTGCAAGCTGCTCCAGGAGCACGCAGCCGCCTGCCATGTGGCTGAGGGGTGGGTTGGGGGTTGTTGCTACTGTGCTAAGAGCGGAAATTGACCCAAATTAACTGCAATTTATACTTCTTGCCTTTCCCTGGAAGTTGCAAGCCTTCCATAGACTTAGAGTTCCAGAAGAGTTATACAGACAGATTCCACCAGTGCAATTATTGTCCAGGGGGGAGACAGATTCCCGGTGTTTCTGACTTCACCATCTTCCCAGAATTCTCTCCCATTTATTACCATTTTAACCATATTTAAGTACACTCCCCTGGCACTAAGTACATTCACCTTGTTGTGCAACCATCACCACCATCCATCTCCAGAACTCTCTCATCTTGCGAAACTGAAACGCTACTAACCCATTTTACACTAAGGTCCTATTCCCTCCTGCCTCAAGTTCCTAGAAACCACCTTTGTCCTTTCTGTGTTTGCGAATTTGACTCTAGGTACCTCCTATAAATGGAATCAGACAGTATTTGTCTTTTTGTGACTAGTTTATTTTACTTAGAATAATGACTCCAAGGTTCATCCATGTTGTAGCATGTGTCAGAATTCCCTTCCTTTTTAAAGCTGCATAATATTCCCGTGTATGGATATGCCATGTTTTGTTTATCTGTTCATCCATCAATGGACACTTGGATTGCTTCCACTTTTTGGCTATTGTGAATAATGCTGCTGTGTTTATTTATTTTTATTCATTATTATTTGTTCATTTTATTATTATTTATTATTCTTATTGTTTATTTTGTTCCTTTTATTTTCTGTCTTAATTGATTCAAACATGAGGTTCTAGAAATATGTAGAAAGGGAAAGTCCCCATTCTTGTGCACGTGATGGTAACCAGTGTTAGGAGTTTGGTATCTTTTCTCTCAGGATTCTTGTTTAGGTATATACTGATGTATAATTTTTTTTTTTTTAAGATTTTTTATTCTTCCTTTTTCTCCCCAAAGTCCCCTGGTACATAGTTGCATATTTTTTTAGTTGCAGGTCCTTCTAGTTGTGGCATGTGGGATGCCGCCTCAGCATGGCTTGACGAGCGGTGCCATGTCCGTGCCCAGGATCTGAACTGGCGAAACCCTGGGCTGCCGAAGTGGAACGCACGGACTTAACCACTCGGCCATGGGGCCGGCCCCTGACATATAATTTTTTAAAGTGGGGTTAAATACACTACATGCTTAAATATTTTTTAACACTTTATTTTATTTATTTTTTAGGAAGATTAGCCCTGAGCTAACATCTGCCACCAGTCTCCTCTTTTTTGCTGAGGAAGACTGGCCCTGAGCTAACATCCATGCCCATCTTCCTCTATCTTTTATATGTGGGACGCCTGCCACAGCATGGCCTCACACGCGGTGCGTAGGCCCGTACCTGGAATCCGAACTGGTGAACTCCGGGCCGCTGAAGTGGAGCATGTGAACTTAACCGCTGCGCCACTGGGCCGGCCCCTGACATTTTATTTTGAGCTAATTTCAAAGTTCCAGAAAAGTTGTAAGACCATTAAAAGAATTCCCACGTTTCCTTTTTACCACATCTACTTTATCTTCTCTTTCTCACTTTTTCTTGAGTTTCCTGACAGTGGATCTCAGATGTGATGTCCCTTCACTTCTAAATACTTCAATGTGTATTTCCTAAAATCAAGGACATTCTCTTATATAACCCTAGTACGATGATCAAAATCAGGAGTATAGTGTTGTTATTTAATGTACTGATTTTACTTGGATATCACCAGTTATCTCAATAGTGTCTTTGATAACAAAAGAAAAACTCATATTTTCTCCAGTAACGATAAACATTGAGATGGCTTCCTGCTGTTTACGACTGACTGTCACGTCTCCTTAGCCTTATCTAAACAGGAGCAGATATTCAGACTTTCACTTTTATGACATTGAGTGTTTTGAAGAGTGCAGGTCAGTCCTTTTGTAAAATGCTCCTTTGTGTGAGTTCATCTGATGTCTCCTTATGATCAGCTTCAGATTGTGCACTTTTGGCACAAATACCACAGAAATGAGGTGATGTTCTTCTCAATGTGTCGCATCAGAAGACACGTACGTGTTCGTCTTTCCCATTGTGAGTGATGTTAACTTTGGCTGCTTCATTGAGATAGGATCTCCTGTAAGTTTTTTTTAATGAGGTAAAATTTACGTTCACAGTGAGATGGACGCATCTTAGGTAAAGAGGTTGGTGAATTTTCTTGGGCACGTCAGTGTAACCAACACCTCAGTCAAGATTACATACTATTTGCAATTTGCTTTTTTAATTAAAAATATGATTTGCACATCTCCCCTTATGGGTTAGTGTCAGTGTTTGTCAAGTGTTCTAGAGAAGGTGCCAGCGTTTGGTTTGGGCTAGCGTTAAGCAGCGTGGTCTTTGGAGTCTTGTAGATGTGAGGTCAGCTTCTGCTCTGACGCTTGTCCTGTGTAGGGTGACTTTTAGCTCTCTAAGTCTGAATTTATTCTTCTTTAAAACGAGGATGTCACCTCACTCAAAACATTGTTTCAAGAATTGAGTCCTTGAAACACCTAAAAGCTCTTACAAGTCAATTTTTTTAAAAAGGGAATAAGCCAGTGGAAAACCCAGCAAAGGATGTGAGCACACACTTCACAGAAGTAAACAGCCGTTTATAGAGTCAGTAAACCTACGACAAGATGTGCAGCCTCACTGATGATCAAAGAGATGCAAAGCAGAGCAACAATGAGAGATCACTTATCAGCTATCAGATTGGGAGAGATTAAAAAGCTTCACGACACCCAGTGCTGGCGAGGGTCTCGGGGGTAGACACCCACAGCCCTTGTTGGGGCCACTGTACATTGGCGCTGAGTGTTTGACGAGTAGGTTGGCCTTATTTGTTAAAATTGTAAACGTCCACACCCTTTATTCCAGCAGTTAATCTTTAGCAACTTATTCTGCATATGTGCCTGCACAAGTGGGCAAAATATGTATCATTGCGAAACCCGTCAAAGTGGAAACAGCCCAAAGGTTTAATCCTAGGGAAACAGCCATGCAACGAAATTCTATGCAGTAAATGGAAGGAATGAGGAAGTTCTATGCTGACATGAAAAGGTGTTTACAGTGAATTGTAAAGTGAAAAAGAAGTAAATTTAAAACAGCGTACAGACTCTTAGGTTCCTTCCAGTGAGAAAAATGTTAGGATTCAGTAATACCACAGTCTGCTGATGACTGTAGTAAATGATCACAACCAAGTCAGGGCTGTTTTTGTTTTGTGCAATAAGTATTTTTTCCAGCAGTTAAGCTTCGTCAGACCATGTTGTTCTGAGATGTTCTGTGGTAGTGCACAGGGCCTAGGGGCAGGGGTGTGGCCATACTTGTTATAGTTAAAAACTTTGTAGAGAGGCTAGAATTGGGAGCAGCAAACAGTCATTTACAAAATGATGAGTGAGTTCTGTATTTAGGTAGATTAGGAAGGAAATGTGTGTGTCATTTTAGGTGCTATGGAGTGCCAGAGTTCATTTATTCATTCAACAAACAGTTCCTGAGCAGTGGCTGTGCATCAGGCATTGTGGTAGGGGCCGGAGTTACTACCACCTTCACTAAACAAATAATTACTTAAAGTATTACAGAGGACATTGTGAGAGAAGACAGCAACTTATGTGTGTCGTTATAATAATGATAACGAGGAACCGCTGACAGCAGGAGGGTCGAAGCTCCTGGAGAGCAGGGGCTGTTTTGTTCACAGCGTCTGGGTTCATAGTACTGTGAACAGTGCTTGGCACAGTTGCTTAATGTATGAGATTTGCTAAATGAATGAGTGAGTGAACCGGTGAAGTTATCAAGTCAGGGTTCTGTCAGATAATAGCAGACACACTCAACTGAGGATAATTTCAGGAGGGTCTGCTTATTAAGGGACATGTAGTTGTGTGTGGGCTGTAGGAGGGCCATGGGGGATGGTGCAGGAGCCCAGGGAGAGGGAGAGGCGTTGTCACTCCCCTGGGTTGGAGGCGATGAGAGGGGAGAGGTTCCTGGAACGGGGAGGGAACCAGATTCACCCTCTCCCTCCCCGTTTCCTGCCACGTCCGCCTGGGAGCCAGACAGCAGAGAGCCGATGCCGTCACCAGGCTGCCGAGAGCTGCTCCAGAGATCTGGCCGATCCCCAGGGACCTGTTGCTTTCCATGCAGGGCACCCAACTCCACAAGTAGCCCTGGGAGACGAGGGGCACCATCCCCATTTTGCTGAGGGAACAGAGAGAGATTTGTTGGGTCACTTGCCGTAGTTATAATTGGGGAGATGTGAGCTACTATTCAAAGAAATGCCAGCACGTTTGCGGGCGTGGAAGCCCAGCACGGCCACAGGGTCTGTAAGGACAGCTTGTGGCCTGGTGGCCGAGACCCTCAGTTTCCGCAGACAGACTGGACGGCTGGGAGGCTGCTTACTTCCTGGGCCAGTCTCCTCATCTGTGAAGACAGAATAACACCCATCTTCGAAAGTTTTCCTGAGGATCAAATGACACAATGATTATAGAAGGCTTGGCCCTCCCTAGACCTCACTGAATGGTAGGTGTCATCAAAGGAAAACCTCAACTCACATCAACCGTGGAACTGTGAAGTTTTGGGAAATATGCTAAAATGCAAAGTGTGTGTTTCCTCTTGGGTGGGAAGGTGTTATTGGTCATTTTTTTGTTAATTGCTTTATACTGGTATTTTTCAGTTTTTGACCGTGAACACACATTGCTCTGATAGGAAAACGGGCAGCTTCCTCCCCCACCTCCTTCCTTTGATCTGAGCCCTTCAGTGCCCTCCCCCCCTCAGTTCTCTGTGTCAGGCCCTAGGCCCCTGGCCGCCGTGCTCTGAGAGGCCAGCATGGCCGGCGGCTGCAGCAGTGGTAGAAGACCATGTTCTCCATTTGGAATTGAGTGACTGATCCTCCGCAGACGCTGCCTCCCTCCTGGGAGCCAGGAGGATGTGGAGTGAGGGCCTGGGGCAAGGATTTGGATCATCAGAGCTTTTAGACTTTGATCTATAGGGGAGGAAGACACTTCCTCTACCCTCTCTGGGTTCATCTGGCTGGAGAACGAATTAAATTCACATGAGACAGAATAATGAGAGAAAATTAAACAAAGCTTTATAACATGCATACATGGGAGAGGCTCAGGCAAGCTGAGCAACTTGCCAAAATGGCTGAAGCCCCCACCTTAAATATCGTATCCAGCTAAAGACAAAGGAGAATGTTGGGGGTGGGGGGAGTCAGTTACAGGAGGTTACCAGAAGCAGGAATAAGATTATTATGCAGATTTAAGTCCTTTCCTTTGGTATTGATTAAGAGTTTCTAGAGATAAGGTCATCCCCTTTCTTCTTCCTGGTACAGAGAGGGAGACACGTTTACTGATGGAGATTTCCCTTACAAATGTAAATGTTTCCCAACAAAGGGCAAGCAAACTCTGCTCCTCAGAGTCGCTTTTATTAAAAGTAACCAGCCCCCCCAAAATTCTCATGCCAAAGAGACATATCTTGGGGTGGCCAATTCTAGGCCCCCACAGATCCTAATTTGGCATGTTTTCCAATTGGACTTCTAACTGTTCAGCCTTGGGGAGCAGACACTCTTTGCTGCTAGATGCTCGGTGCCTGATTAGTTATATTAATACTCATAATAATCCTGCAAAATGGTGTAATCCACATTTTACAGATTAGAGAACTGAGGCTCAAAGAGATTAAATAAATTTGGCCAAAATCATACATTGGGTGATTGGCAGAGCCACGCCCGTGAGAGTCCCTCGCCTCCAAATCCTGCATTTTCCTTTCTTTTCTCATACTTTCGGCAGCCATCAGAATGTTTTCTGGAGTCTTAAAAAGTTTTAATTTTCTAATTATAAAAACAATGCTGGATTACAATAGAAAATATGTAAAGTAGGAAGAACATTGTCTGTGTAAGTTGGTGTCTTGTTTTTTTTCCACGTAACATTACAATATACGCCCTGTTCCACGGTATTAGAAATTCTCTGTAAACCTCATTTTCAGTGACTGCCTAATAATCCCTCAGCTGGATATGCCATCATTTTCTTCAACAATCCCCTATTGTCATTCTCCAATTTTTCGCTGTCGGCAACCACGCTGTGAAGATCTTTTTATTCAGAAAACCTTTCCTGTTTGTTCTGTTTCCGTAAAATGGTTTCCCAGAAGTGGAATTACTGGTTCAAATCCTATTAGCATTTTAAGTCTCTCCACCCGTCTTGTCAAACGATTCCTCCAAAGGGTGGCGTCCGCTCCTCTTCCCACCCGCGCGGTGCGGCAGCGCTCCGAGGGCAGCCTCCCGGCTCACCCGCCTCTTGTTCTGCTCCCACAGCCTCATAAGAAGAATGGCCCAGAGCGTGGTGGAAGTCATGGAAGACGCCAAGGGGATGGCTCAGGAGAACCTCCTGGCCAATGGAGGTAGGTCACCCCAGAGTTCTTCTTCCAGTCCTTTCTCAGGTCATTCTAGCCCATAGGGAGCCCTCGCTGTGGCCCCAGGAGGGTCCGAATTGACAGCTGAACAGAGGCTGTACAGCTCGTTTTTAGCTCGTGGTACTGCTGTTTGAAGACGTGCCCCTCGGCAAGTTCATAGTCCTGCTGTCACGTTTGTAAAGCGCCTGGCATTTCTTACCCTGTAGCTGAACTCCTCAATGAAATCTGAAGGAAAATAGGTTCAGTGGGGTCTAATGGTTGTTTGGCCCACTCACCTTTTCAATCAACCTCCCTTTATCCAAATGGAAAATTCCATCCCCCCTGACCCCTAGCAGATTTATTCCTTTCCCCAAAGGAGGCTGAACGCTGTCTTCCTGTGCTGAGGAATGCCTCACACTGAGGTCTTAAGCTGTGCCCAGTAAACAGAGAGTTAGACCAAAATGGCTCTGTGTAGCGTATTCGCATTGGAATCTCCCTTCTCTGTGCCGAGAGGATAAATCTTTAGATTCCAATGACACTTTGGTCCATTAATTGTGTATGTACAATTTAATTGCACTTAAAATGTGCGAGACAACTTTGAGACTTTGGAAACCTTAGAATTAGGTGTTTAAATATCTGTATAAATAATTAGACCTGTAAATCTATGCATGCGTATATACTGAAAATGAGCATATATATTCTATATTTATTTATATCATTTGTTACATATAAAGTCATGTTTTTGCCCTCCTGGAAACCATAAAAGACTTTTTATTTGCTTGTTTAAACTGACAAATGGAAATGTTCATACTCCCAAACCTGAACTTGGCCTTGCATGTTAATGCGGTTTAATAACGCCACCTTATTGCATTGCAGGTTTGAAGGAGAAAATGAAATGTCTAAAGAGTAGGTTGTGCGTTGTTTGCTGTGTGTGTGCTGTGTGGTGTCCGCATGTCCCTGGGAAGGCAGAATCTCGGTCTGGTTGTAGGGGTACAGTGATCAGGTTATGATGGATTTCTCAAATAACAACCTCGTAGCTTGGTCACGATATCCATATGACACAGATGGCAACTGTTTTACTCCTGTCCCCTCTTTTTCGTCTCCCCCGCCTCCCCCAGCAGCATTGCATGCTCCTGGAAATGGGAATGCTTTAGCTCCGGAGTTCAAGATGGACTTCTGCATCTTGTAGCTTGCCGTCTGCTCCTTGCCTTGGTGGCTGTCCCCAGCCTCCTCTTGCCTGCCCTTGGGGGTTGCTGTTTGATGGACCCTGGAAGTCTCCGTGCTAGGCTTGGCTTTGTGTGGTCTTGATGGGGTTCACTCATACAGGGAGCTCCTTCCCTGGAGCCCTTGGGGGTGTCCCTGTGCTCCAACGGGCCATTCCTGGTTTCAGGGTTAGAAGGAGCCAATTGCTTTTGGGTTTTCTCCAACCTCCTCAAACTGGTGCAATTAAAGCCAGCAAGTCCTTTGAGGACGAATACAAATCTTTACAGATTGGAAGTTACCAAAATGCCTTCCCAAATGCAATCTCTTTGTGACACTGAGATTTCTTGCTGATACTCATACAAAAAATTATTTTGTTAAATGGATCAACTGATCTTATTTCCCAGCAGGTAACTCGTAGGGCCCTAGACTGAGAGCTGACTAAGGTAGAGAGCTGTTTTTCTACATAAAAACCTGGTTTTTAGGACACTAGGATTTGAGCTCACGTTAAAATAGTGATCAAAATGCTTACATTGTACTCAAAATTCACATTACTTAAAGTTAGATGTCATTATTCCATCATATCTATCCCCAGTCCAAATGGCACCAACTCTCAGATGGCTGGCTGTCCTCTCAGGAGGAGAAATTCAGCTTTATTCGTTGTCTAATGGGTTTCGTTATCTCTAGACCTCCTGCGAGTTGAGTCGCCATGACTTCCAAGACTGGAGCACCAGCCCTGTGCAAACAAAGGTCAGGCCGCCAGGGCAGTGCTCACGGCCGACTCGTGAACATTCCCAATGCATGTTAGCGTAGGAATGGCTCTGAAAAGTCCCGCAGTCAAGAGACCTTTTCAAACTGAGTTTGGCTCAGGCTTTCCCAATGTTCCTTGGGTGGAGAAATCTTTTTCTTCTGCGGAGCACCCACGGGACTAGTGATGGGCAGAGTTAACTGGAGGAACTCCGGCTGGCCCCCGGGAGGTGGGCTTTCAATCTGATCTTCTCCAGGGCACTCGAACAGCTGGGAATTCAGGGCAATGTTGCTTGGAGGGCCAGCAGCACTGGACTTGGAGTGGTCACGCCCGGTCCTGTGGTGTAATGCCCTTTGTGGCCTTGGCCGGTCATCTCTCCGAGTCTTGGTTTTCTCACCTGTCAGTGGACTTAATCCCCTCCTCGGCTCTGAGCTTTGCCTGAGCACCTTTTGTTTTGCCTACTGTCTGCCCCTAGCTGAGCTGTGAGCGTGGAAGGACGTAGATGGGTTGAATTGCAGCAGAAGTAGAACCAGTACACCGATGTCTGGCCCGGGCTCTAGAATGTGCACAGGAGTCGTCAGTGCCTGAAGGCCCATCTGGCTGCAGCCCGTCGCTCACAGGCCCCCCGTTCTGCTGCCTACCTGGAAGGCCTTGTTTTGTTTCTCAGCTGAGATCATTGTTGCTCAAGAGCCGCTGCCTGTGCACACCGTGTTTTGCTCAGGAATGAGCTGGCCTGGGTCACGGTCTGACCTCATAGGCCATCAGTCCGAGCCCAGGCCTCGCTGACTTCAACCAGGGAAGGGAGGCCTGGTCTCTTTGGGGCAGAGGGAAGCTGCTGTGCTGGAAATGCAGGGAGGCCCGAGGGGGCTGCCGCTTTCCAAGGCAAAGGACCGTCCTCAGACCATGTTGTCACCACAGGCAGTGTGTGTGGACAGGACAAGGCTGCCCTTGGATTCGTGGCCCGAGGCAAGGGTCAGTGTCTGGAGCTGGAGCTGGTGCTCCAGACACGGGAGAGGAGGTGCTGGAGGAGGAGGAAGTCACTGTCACAAACCAGGGTTTTCTCGAGGCTTCCGCAGGGAGGTCTGCGCGGTCTCCTTATCTAACATCCTCTCGCTCCTTTGTTTGTTGGACACTCCTGCAGGCTATTGAGCTCCAAGCACTGTGCTGGGTGCTGGGTGCTCAGAGATGAAGTCCCTCCATGAGCTCACGGCCCTAGGCCGGACAGACCACAGCACCATCCATGCTGCGATGGAAATGGAGGCTGGGCGCTTGAGAGCCAGTCCAAGGGGGACAGGCTGAGTCTCAAGCGAATTATAGGAGTTCTTCTGGTGGGAAGGGGGAACGCATTCTCTTTGACCTGAATGCCACAAAGGCCTCGAAATTTGTGAAAATGCCTGGAGACAAGAGCTTGATCTGAAATCAAGACAGTGCGAGTCAGTCCAATAACCAGGGTGATTAGGAAGGTTCGTGTGTGTGTGGGCATCTGCTCTGCGCTGGGCACTGTGACAGGCCCTGGGGACACAGAGACAGTTGTCTGCCCTCAAGGAGCCTGAAAGAGCCAGAGAATCAGGGGTGATCGTGCAGCGTCAGTGTGATGAGCAGGCGAGCGTCTGTCCACGGGCTCCGGCCAGCAGCGGGAGGCACCGATGGGCAGGTTTTCAAAAGGAGCTGGTCTCTGTCCTGATGTTGAAGGACCAAACAGCAGTGGGAGAGAGAGGGAGGGGCTGAGGGTAGCTCTATTGGATGGGGGTGTGCCCACGTGGTGCTGGAGGAGGCAGGCGGGGAGGAGAAGGGGCGAGATCCCAAAGCACACGTCTGCCTGCGTCTCCGGCCCGGGGCTGGCTGTTCCCTGGTCTGGGGGGTGGGCGATGGCTCCTCCCTGTCAGCGCGTGACCAGCAGCGGAGGACTTGCTTGCCCGCTGCCCGGCGCACATGGGGTCTCAGTAAGTGGGATCCCGGCCCTTCCCTACCTTCGTGTTCCGCCTCTGACCACAGCCGCCGCTGTCATCCGACATGAATTCCGTTCCTCCCGGGCCTGGGTCCCTCCTGCACACTCATCTCCCCGCCGTGGTGGGGCAACACCAAAATCCATGTTAATACCAGATGAACACGAAATCTGTGTCAGTCAGCTCGGGCCACCATGACAACATACAGCAGACTGGGGGCTTTAACCAGAGACATTTACCTCTCACAGTTCTGGAGGCTGGGAGTCCAAGATCAAGGTGCCGGCAGGTTTGGTTCCTGTGAGAACCCACTTCCTTTGCTGTGTCCTCACGTGGGGAAAGAGAGAGAGGGTACCCTGGTGTCTCTTCTCGTAAGGACACTAGTCCTCCTGGATCAGAGCCCCACCTTGGGGCCTCAGAGACACTCTGGTCAATTCCATCACTGTTGGGACCCGAGGAACCTCTTCCAAGTCTGGTTCTTGTGAAGGCGGCAACTGTGCGTGAGCTTCCCGCTCCACCGCGGCGAGGCTGGGCCCCTGTGGATGGGCGTGGCGGGGGGGGGTGAAGCTGGTGCTCCATGTGCTTCCTGTTCCTCGCCTCATTTTATGTGCGAGTTTCCTCGTCTCTAAAATGCAGATAGTGATAGTACTGAATAGGGTTAAGAGTAAATTAAATGAGACAGTTCACGTGTCTTGGCCAAGGTAAACCATCGGTAATTGTCAGCTCCTCAAATGGTTGTCATCATCATCATCATCATCATCAGCAGCAGCAGCAGCAGCAGCAGCAGCGTCTCCTTATTTTAAGGCACTTGTGGCCGCCTACATCTGGCAACTCCACCCGCAGGCCAGTGCCCTCCTCTGAGCCCCATTTCGTTTCCACCTGCTTCTTGGGGACTTGTCTACCCACATAGTAAACTCAAAGTTGTCCCAGTGGTGACCTCTTTCAGCACTGCTGTCGGGTTGGAGTGCCTGTCCAGTTCCTGACACATATAGGGGCTCAGGGAGTGGGCCGCGTGTCTTTATCCCCTGGGCGTAAGTACAGACACAGCTGTTCACGACACTCTTCCATCTCCACCCATGCTCACGGTTACTTCAGCTTGACCCAGAGTCCTTGTGCCCCAACACGTGTGTCCACCAGTCCTCCCCCCTCACTCCCAGCGCCCTCCTTCACTGGCCACATGGCACGCTCCTGTCGCCTTCAGCCCCTGCGTGAATACTGAGTCCCAGCACAGCCCTCCGTGCCCTCCCTGGGAGTCGGGGGCCAGCCCTTCCCCCCTTCCCTAGTGCCCGGAAGTGTTGAGTGAGCAATGACCAGTCCCTGTGCAGTTGCATGAGGAGGTACTGGGAAGGGCCGGCATCCACACAGCCTGGGGTGAGAATCTGACACAGCGGGGCGGTCTTGCTGGGATTCCAGGATTCCGGGGGCCACTGGAACCTACGCTGACCCGACCTGTTAGAGGAGGTCAGGCCCTGGGGTGTGGCCAGCAGCTGGCCCCCAGGTAGCACTCTTTAGATGTGCATAGAGCTAGTCTGAAGACAGCGGGCACTCGGGGTGTGCAGACCCCCTCCCTGCTCCCATTTCTCAGATAAGGAGACTGAGGTGCAAAGGGGTTTAGTTACTGATGTGCGCAAGGCCCGGAGGCTCGGGATCAGCCCAAGTTCACTCAGGGTCGCTGGTCTGACCTCAACCCCAGAGCTTCATCCTGCACCTGCAGCTGGTTGGAGGGGACCACAGACACCCCAAGGACCGCAGGTTAGGTTTGTTTTTGGAGAAAGTAAGGGAAGAAAGGAAATTTGTTGAGAAAACACTGATTTGTTCTACTCACTACGGACTTTTGTATAGAGGATGTACACTGAGAAATAGACAGCCGTACCAGATAGTAAAAACCACATTCACAAACGCTGGTATTTTGCTAATGTTTAAAATGCCTTCTTTTAAAAAAAAAATTTTTTTTTTAAAGATTGGCACCTGAGCTAACATCTATTGCCAATTCTTCTTTTTTTTTTTCTCCCCAAAGCCCCACAGGACATAGTTGTATATTCTAGTTGTAGGTCCTTCTGGCTCTGCTATGTGGGACGCCGCCTCAGCATGGTCTGATGAGCAGTGCCATGTCTGTGCCCAGGATCTGAACTGGCAAAACCCTGGCCTGCCGGAGCTGTGAACTGCCAGAATGTGTGAACTTAACCACTTGGCAATGGGGCTGGCCCCGAAAATGCCTTCTTTAAAACAGAGCCTGGGCCGGCCTGGTGGTGCAGCAGTTAAGTGCGCACGTTCCGCTTCTCTGTGGCCCGGGATTTGCCTGTTCAGATCCCTGGGTGTGGACATGGCGCCACTTGGCAAGCCATGCTGTGGTAGGCATCCTACATATAAAGTAGAGGAAGATGGGCATGGATGTTAGCTCAGGGCCAGTCTTCCTCAGCAAAAAGAGGAGGATTGGCAGTAGTTAGCTCAGGGCTAATCTTCCTCAAACAAACAAACAAAAAAAACAGAGCCTGTGTGTTGAAATCGCCTTTGTCTAGGGCTCGGGTGCAAGGGCAGGAAGATGGCTAGTCTGGTGAGCAGGTGGCACCCATGACCTCTGTGTGGTCTTGGGAGTCAGCTTGAGGCTCTTCTCTGGCGTGCCTTGGGGTACCTCAAGACAGAATGATCACCCAGCAGGGGAGTATGGCCAAAGCAACTGGAAAAGGCGGAGGATTAGCCTGGTGCCCTCAGAATACCTCCCGACTTTGCCTCCACCTCCTGTGAAAGCGGAATCTCCCAGTGCAGACCTGAGTGAGAGTTTGGGGTGCAGGAGTGCACCTGTCATGGTGGCCTTGTGGCTGGTGGTGTGTGTTTTCGGAAGGGTTCAGGGTGCTGCCAATGGTTCTGGCTGAGAGCCGCCCGTTGGCTGAGCGCTCTGCTCCCAAGGTGGATGTTTGCTCTCCTGGAGCCTCTGTCCTCTGGTGTCTCTAATTGCTTCGTTGGTTTAAGTGGGGGCACCTGGCTCGGGGTTTGGCAGCCTCAGTCTCACGAGACCTGGAGAGTCACCCTTGTTTGTTGAAATGTGTTTGTGTTCTTCCAGTTGACTTAACATCCTTTGTGACCCACTTTGAATGGGACATGGCCAAATATCCTGCCAAGCAGCCGCTGGTGAGCGTGGTGGACACTGTAGCCAAGGTAAGGAAAGGGCCTTCTCTCGGGGGACACTTAACTGCTGTGACCAGGACAGCTGACCATCTGGGGCAGAGGTACATGGCATTTGGACCCTGGCAAAGTGGAGAGGGACATTCCTGCCGAGTGACCTTGGCTGGGGTCCCCTCCCCGTCTGTCTGTCTCCTGTCAGCCCTCACGGCCCTGGTGAGTTTCCGAGATGTGGCCTTCTGCACCCTGGCCAAGGTCAGAGACCTTTGGGTTTCAGGACAGCCCTGGAAATGGGAAAGGCGACCCCCTGCTTCCGTGCCTCTTCTAGCCCTGCCACCTGGCGAGGGGCTGTGGCTCACAGGACACTCCTCTCTGAGCCACCACGGTTCTGACCCCAGACCCAGTGGCCATTCTCAGCACTCCCCCCACCTCTTTTCTTTTCAAAGGTACTGATGGAGAAGGCAGCCCCACCCTGACCTCTTCTTAAGCCCCATCTGACACCCCCACCCCCAGGGGGATTATTTACTTGATGAAAACCATCTGCTTCAGTGGAGAGTTTGGCTTAGGAGCCCTAAGTCCTGGAGGTGTTTCTGGGAGGTGTTCCCAGGGGTCCCCCCCTCTGCTCTGAGGCGCCTGTGACAATAGTGAGGCCAGTAAGAGCTGCCCCCTGTGAGTCCGCCATCTTGGTAAGCACTGGCCTCTGGCTCTGACTTCATGAACAAAAGCACTGCGCCCCAGGTTTCTGGGGACACTGTGGATGTCTCGCAGCCATGCTGGCTCCTGTTTGTCTCACGGAGGGTGGACACTGACCAAGATTCTGAGATTGGGGCTGACGGCTTATGACTGTCCCCCTTTGCTCCACGACACGCCGAGCCCCTTGTGTATCATGCCTCCTGCTGGCCTGGGTGGCTGGGAGAGAGTCCGCGCCAGGCGGGAACAAAGCCTCCTGTTGTCCACACAGAGCAGCAGAGCCCCCAGGCGTGGCTGGGCGGGTCAGGTGAAGGAGGCAGGCCCCTGGGACCTGTCCCCATGCCCTGATGGCAGGCTGGTGCCCGGCCTGAGCCTCTGGGAATGCGGTGGGGCCAGAAGGCTTGGAATCTGGGTGCGGCTCCTCGGGCACCGCCTGCATCACAGAGGTCCCGGCCCCTCCTGGGACAATTGGGCGGTGATTCTGGAAGGCCCTGTGAGGAGGGGCTGCCCAGAGCCCCTGTGCCAGGTGCAGCCTCCAGCAGGGCGTTGTGCACCTTCACCAACAACCTGGAAGCACATGGTGGTCTGTGGGCTTGGCTGAGCCCTGCGCTGTGCTGGGGAGGCCAAGCCGAGCGTCAGGGCCACCCTCTGAGGCCACCTGGGACAGTAGTCACCGACACGGGCATGCCCCGCAGTGACGAGGGCCCCGGAGCAGACCAGGGCATCGGCTGAAGGGGAGCACAGCAGTTGTAGAGGATAAAACCTGGCTTCTCGCTAGTCTAGGGGACCCAAAGAGGGACTTTGGCAGGAAAGCAGGGAGAGGAGGGGCCACCGTTTTTGATGGCGCTCCCTGTGTGCCTGGAACCACCTGGGCTCTCTTATTGCTTTGACTTCTCAGTCACCCTGGAGGTAGGTGTCCCCTTCCTCGGGTCTCAGATGGGGACGCTGGCTGAGAGGCTCGGTGGCACGCTCCAGGGCCTGCAGGTGGCGAGCCGTTCCCCTGGGAGGGGAGTGTAGAGCTCATGTGCTTTGCGCGGGCCCCACTTCCCAGGGAAGCCCCGGGCTCCCTCCGCTGCTGAGAGGCAGCCGGCTGGGCTTTGGCACGTCTGTGATGCTCTCAGCCCTGGCTCAGGCCTGGCCCCACAACGGGAGGTCTGATTCTGTTAACTAGAGACGTCATAGTCAGAGGAGCTCCCCTGGGGGCGCCCCGGGAGGCGAAGTCGCCGTGCTGCCAGGCGTTCTCTGAGCAGGTGTCCCCACCTGCGAGGGGCCGGCGATGACATAGTCAAGGCCAGGCCCCAGGACCTCCCAACGCTGGGAACTGAGCCCACCTGCCTCCTTTAATGAAGGGGCACAAGGATGGGGTGGGCTTGGGCGCCCCCCAGGCCGTGCACACAGCATGGCAGCATGTCACCTGGTCAGGGACCCGGCGCCCATGGCTATGTCAGTCTCCCCAGGCTGGGTCATGTTGTAGTTTCCAAAAAGCCCCCAAATCTCACCCGTGTGACAGAGCAAAAGGTTTATTTCTCCCCCTCGTGGATGTCCACTAGCAGTTGGTGGGGCCTACTTCATGCCGACCCGCTTGGGGTGCTGGCCCCTTGGGGTTACACAAACCCTCCAGGCTTCTGCCTGGCATGCCTGCCTTCAGTGGCGGAAAGTGCAGCGGCCGTGTGCCTGGCAGGAGCAGGACTGGGTGTGCAGGTTCTGTGGAAGCACTGCCCGGTGCTGGCCACGTGCCCGGAACTGCAGAGACGACCAAGACCCTGCCTGCTCACGAGGAGCCCAGTCAGTAGAGGAGAGGACTTGCCTCTCTGAATGACCTGCTTCGCGGGTTGTATTAGCTCACAGTAAGCTCAGAGAGGTTCAGGAGCTGACACCAGGTCACACAGCCTTTTGGGCCAGACTTGTGCCGAAGCCTGAGTTCCTCTCTGAGAACCAGTTTTACTGGTTTCCAAGCCCTCTTCTGTGGTTTTTCATTGGCTTACGGTGAAATTAGAAAAATAAGGATGACACAGGATTTTTAAAAAAAATATAAGCCTTATTTTAAAAATCAAGATTTGTGGATTGTACCTACTTCAGTTTCCTCATTATGATACTGTACCGTTGCTATGTAAGATGTTACCCGTGGGGAAACTGGTACATGGCATCTCTGTGTACTATTTTTGCAATTTCCCATGAATCTATAATCATTTCAAAGTCAAAAGTTTTTAAAAATTGTAAAAAAAGTATAAATCTTATAAAGAAATCACACATATCAAAATGTAAAGATAAAAACGTTGAACACCTCCGGTGACCACCGCCCCCCATTCCCGCTCCCTTTAATCTCCTCCTTGAGGTAACCAATGTTTAAAGTTTACAGTGGATCCTTCCATCTATATAAAAAATATATATGTTTCAGCTCAAAATTTTTCCTATCCTACAGTTTGCCCCCTTTTATTCAGATGATGGTCTCGCGATAGTCCCGCGTCAGCAGCAATGTGCAGATCTGTTGTGTCTGTTGACATGGTGTGAATATTCCCACCATAGCCAGTTGCCACCATGAGGTGTCACTGAACGTGGGATTGAGAAGAGAGAACGGGGGTCGGGGGAGGAGATGCTCACAGTCTCTCCTAGGGGCCTCGGGAGTCGGCCCGAGCCCACCGCGTGTCAGCGTGGGTGGCTCTCCCCTGTTCGTTGGATGGCTGGCTGCTCAGTGTTCGCAATGTGGGGCCCGCTTTGTGGAGCCAGTTGTGTGTTAATGGGCTCTGCTGTGAGTGTGAGCTCTGCAGAGCGGGGTCTGGTGGGTTTTATTTAACTTCCCGACAGCTCCCAGCATTTGAGAGGGGCTCCCGGTGTCCCTGGACTTGGAACACTCATTTACAGCAGTCGCCTTAGCAGCTACAGTGTTTTGAGGGCTCCCCGTGAATGGGGCCCTTGTGGGCAGTTTTCTTTCGTGGCTCTGAGCCCTTGGGGAGGACGTCATCACCCCGGCTGGGCGGGTGGGGCCCCTGAGGCAGGAGAGCTCAGCTTGTCTCATGCCCCCCGACCCTCTGTCCGCCGCAGGATGTGGGCTGGGACATGCTCCTGAAACTTCTAGAACAAGGGGCTCTCCTTAATGTCAGATCGGTGATCTGCCTCCACACGGAAAGGAACCTTCGACCTTTGCAGAGCGGGAAGAGGCTGCCGCAGGGCACAGCTGAGCCTGGAGACCTGGGCGCTGGTCGGGGCTGAGGCGTAGCGGGTCCTCATAGAAGCCAGGGTGGGGGTCCGCCTGAGCTGACCCCTAGCAGAGCCTGAGAGCGCATGGTGTGGAGGCCCGTGGGGGCCCTGACAGTACGAGACAGACTCGAAATCAGGAGAAGATTCAGTTTGTTGAGTGATTCCAGAAAAGCCGCTCATGTCTTGAGCCTCCGGGTCTGCCAAGTAGAGATGTGAGTCCCTGCCCTGACCCCCGCGGGCTCCTGCGGGGCCGAGCGCTGGGCTGTCTGGCACAGCAGAGCCGGCCTTGGCAAACGAGCCGGTGCCTTGTTTTTTCTTAAGTTCATCAGGAGCAATTTGTGGCAGTTTTGAAAAGTTCAACCAACTCTTTACACTCTTCTGGTTTTCCAAACAGCAATTGGCCCAGATTGAGACTGACCTGAAATCCCGGATGGTCTCGTACAACACTCTGAAGACAAACCTGGAGAACCTGGAGAGGAAGTCCATGTGAGTACCCGTGCTCCCAGGCTGCCGCGGCCTCAAGGCCGCCTGGGCGGGGGCCTGGCTGCGCTTGCGTGTGTGCCTTTCAGATCCCTGGCTGAGCCGGGGTCTGTGTCAGTGTCTGAAAGAGACAGAGGAAGACAGACAGACAGACAGACACAGAGGCACTCCTGCTTCTCCAGGAGCTGTGCTGGGCGAGGAGGACCCAGAGCAGATGCGGGGGAGGAAAGGCCTGAGTGAGGGCCAATGGCACCTCCCTGCCTGTGCCCAGAGAGGAGTAGGAGCTGGAAGGTGCTCCTGACCTCTCCCGGCCTCTCCCGGCCTCTCCTGGCCTCTCCCAGGTTGTTGAGAACACCTGGGGGGCCCCCCAAGCTCCTGCCCCTGTGGAAGCTTTACAGAGGCCCCTCCCACTCAGTGCAGCAGGAGGCTGGGGTGTCGGAGGCTGGTCCTTTGTGAGAGCCAGCAGAGGGCAGTGGGCTCTGTGGCCAGAGCAGAGCAGCCTCAGGGACTCAGGTACTTTCTCCACCCACCCGAAGGACCACGCTGTGGAAGAGGGAGCCAACTGCTTGGCCCAGCAGATACAACTAGTCACTGAGTCTCCCAAGATGGTGAGAGGTATCTGGAGAAAAACATAAACCCAGTGTCGTGATGGCAGTGACTGTCTTGTGAGGTAGTGAGTGCCGTGTTGGTGGAGGTATGTAAGAAGAAGCCAGATGAGCTCCTGCCAAGGAGGCTGAAAGGCGCTTCTGAACAGGGCTGAGTTGGTGTGGAAGATCCTCACAGTCTCCCCAGATTCTGGATCTGATTCTGTTGGCAGTTCTCTGAGACACTCCAGAGAAAGGAAGGGAAGCTTAGCTGTCCCCTTGTGTGGCCATCCCTCTGATTGGCTCACACCCTCCCACGTCCACTTCTCTCTTCTGAGGGTCACTGGGCCAGCTGTCTTCTTGTGAAAGAAGAGAATAATACATTAGTGGAAAATTTAAATCCAAAGAGGGAAAGATGTTCTTCAACTAGAAATCATCATTGTCGGCTGCCTGACTGCATCAGAGCTAAATGGGCATCAACTGAGTTGCCTCCTCCTTGGCCCCCCCAGGGAGGAGTGCGGAGGGGACAAGGGCAGGCGCCAATGGCAGAGAGCCCTAAATGACGACCTTGGCATAGGTCCATCATGGCCTTGACCAGTGGGCCGTGGGGCCATTTGCCTGCTGGGCCATCCATTCATTGTACCCCCAACTGTGGCCTTCTTAAGAATTGTTTGGGACGTGAGCAAACATCTGGTCTAACCTCCTCAGTCAACTGGTGAAGAAGTCGATCGCTGATCCACGGTAATGTTGACTGATCTGTTGATCGTATGCACTGAGGGAAGCACAAGAGAGCGGAGAGGGTAGAAGGGTCTCCACCTCCCTCTTCCGTTGTTCTCTTCTCCTTTTGATAAGCGTTTATTAAGCATCTACTATGCTCTCAGGCGTTATGGACCCTAAAGACACAAAGCAAAATAAAATAATCATTTCTGCACTTGGAGAGCTCACAATTATTCATTCAACAAATATTTTTGGAAAGTCTACTTTGTGCAGGGGGTGCAGGCGTAAGCCAGACAGATGAGGCCTGAGTGTGCGGGTAACGTGGAAGCACCGTGGCAGGAAGGCTTGTGGGTGGAGCCTCTGGAGAGGAATCTAAGGGCCTCGTCAGGGATGGCGTGGTGGGGAGGAGAGAGGGACCGGCTCCCCGGGCAGGCCGGGCGCCTCTGCAGAATGGTGTTTTCCCTGAAGCCTTGGCCTTGGCCCTGCGCTGGGAAGCGTTTACTCGGGAAGCACCATGGGCTGACATCTCGGCTGATATCGTGGCCCGAGTGCCAAGGCGCAGACCGTCTGGGGAGCCGACTGGCCCGGGTGCTGATCCAACAGCCTTCATCCGTGTGCTAAAAATACCGTGACCTCGATGCAGACCGGCCTCCACTGGCCTGCAGAGAGCTGTTTCAGGTGCATGTGCCCTGGCTGCTGGACCTGTGAGGTGTGTAAAGTGAAACGCAGCTCCCTCCAGGCCTGTGTCTGCCCAGGATGGCCCTGGTGGCCTCGTGAGCCGGCCACTGTTTGACACTTGAGTAACTTAAGCTGCCTGCTGCCCGTGGTCCCCTCCCAACAGCCTGTGGCTTGCACCGGGGCAGCGCAGGTGACCGAGGTGTTGGATTCAGCAGCCCCTCAGGTGACAGGTGATAGCACCTGAGGCCCTGCCAGCCACAGCAGTTCTAGCCTCCAGGACACAGAGCCCGGGGCCCCCATCTCACCCCAGGGGACATCCTGAGTCTTGCCCGTTTCCTGCCTGGCCCTCCTTTCCTAGCACCGATGTGTTGTGGGTTTGCCGGGGGTCCGTGCGGCCCACAAGCCCAGGCCCACGTGGCCTCCATCTGCCTTTCTGCTGATCCCACCTTCTTCGTCCCCATGGGTTCAGGGGAAACCTCTTCACCCGGACGCTGAGTGATATTGTGAGCAAGGAAGACTTCGTGCTGGATTCCGAGTATCTGATCACGCTGCTGGTCATCGTCCCCAAGTGAGTGGGCCAGGGAGGCGGCGGTTTGGGGTCTCGCTGTGTTGGTGATCTGGCCCTGCCCAATGGGGAGGAAGGAGGAGCCCCCCCTCGGCCCGGATCCTGGGGGCCCTAAATGGGGCTGTGTGGGCGTAACGGGGGCAGGGGGACGGTGCCTGTGGGGTGAGAGCAGTGATGAAGCAGCCATTCTGTGAATCATGTGCCAGAGGCTGCAGACAGGAGCTCGGGTCACTCACAACAAGCCTGTGGGGCGGTGTTATTATTCCCTCATCCTGAGGCCAGAGAGGTCAGCTGGCTTGCCAAAGGCCGCACAGGGCCAGGATTAGACAGTACCCCACGAGTATCTCTGGCTGAACCCAGGGCCTCACGGGGAGGCTGGGCTCACGATGGTGCTGGGCTGGGGGTTCCCACTGCCCGTGGCAGAGTCTCAGGGGATGTTGGGGCTCTCTTAGTCCCCCGGGAAAAGGTATTGCAGCTTCCTAAACACTCAGGACGCCCCACAGTCTTTTCTGCAAAAATCACTCAACCGTTCTGTATTCTCACAGACAAAGCTACACACAATGGCAAAAAACCTACGAGTCCCTCTCGGACATGGTGGTCCCACGGTCGACCAAGTAAGTGAGACCCTAGCTTGGCCCCAGGCCCCAGGGGAGGTGTATGTGGGCATTTTGGGGCACCCAACCACCAAATCTGCCCCAAGGGTGCAAGGACCCTCAGCCCTCCGTGCTTGTGCCTGCAAGAGTTCCTCTGCCTGGGTTCCCTCACAGCCACACACCCAGCCACATGCTCGACTCCCTCCATCTCTCAGAACTCCACTCCCCTGCCCCCTCCTCTGGGAACCCCTCCCTGACTACCTCCGGGCAGGGTGCGCAGGGCTTTTGCTGCACTCTCCTCTGCATTCTCAGCTCAGTGTCCACTCTTCCCCACCTGAGGGTCAAGCTAGGGCCTGCTTGTGGTGACCCCAGAGCGTGAGCTGGGGAGAAAAACAGTCTCAGAGTGTGGCCTGCTGGGGTCAGAGCAGGAGTGGCCGGTGAGGGCTGGGAAAGCGACAGGAGAAGGGAGACAGGAATATAGTCAAACCGTGGATACCACCCAGCGGGGACAACCAAGGCGTTAGAGTTTCGTAAGTGAGGATAAATCTCAGCCTGTGATGTTATATATAAATGTCACTCTATGCGGAAAAAGCAAGTGCAGGAGGGTACGCACAGCGGGAAGCCAGTTATTTAAGGTCTAAAAATGGATGAAGCTAAGCCGTATGTGACTTGGGCATACACAGGTGTACAGGAGAATTATGGGGGCCTTCGGGGATGAGAAACGCCAGGCTCAGCACAGGGCTGACCTCGGGCAGAGAGTGGCATGCAGTTGGGGAGGGGCACATGGGGCTTCTGCTGTCTGAAAATTGTTTCTGTCTTGAGCTGGGCAGCAGATCCGTAGGTATTTGTTCTTTTCTGTGCCTTTTCAGACGTCTGGTAGAGTTTGTGAGTGTAGAAGATTTGACACTGAGTCTTGGGCGGCCGTGCCATTCGTCCGCCTCCCAGCACACGGAGCTTCTGCGCTGGGGGCCCTGCCTGCTCCCATCCCAGCCCGAGGCCTCTGGCCTGGGGCCCCGGCTGAAGGCTGCTCTCCCAGGATCACAAACTCAGAGCAGATAGAAATCAGGAGCTAAACTGAGGAGTCCAGGGAACAGGACAGTTGCAGCCTGAGGTCACAAGGGGAGGCCAGAGGAATGAGCCGGGGGCAGTCACGTGTGCAGCTGGTTGGGGAGAAGAACAGATGGACAGAGGAACTGGCCTGGAAGCTGGCCTGCCCGGCAGAAGCATTCTCTACTCTCCTAGGCCGGCTCTCTGTGGCCGCGTGCCCAGGACCCCTGCCCGGAGAGGCTGCCTTGGTGGCTGGCTTGGCTTCTCAGACCAGAACTGCCAGGCCCTTCACTGTCAGAGGGCACCAGAGGGTTGGCAGAGATGACTCTGGAACAGTCTCTGGAGCTGGGTCAGCCCCTCTGGGTGTGAGCTCTGAGGAACAGGAAGGGTGACCTGGCTAGCATGCACGAGGCCCTGCCTGGGCCCAAGGGCTCCTGTTATCTGGCCGGCAGGACTCAAAAACCCTTAGACCTCTGGCCCCAACAACCCCCATGTCCTTGGGGACAAGGGACCACAGTGGCCTCGTGTTGAGGCATGCTGGGAGGCTGTGTCTAATGAGGACATTGGGACGTTGGATGTGAAATGGACACTGTGGGATGGTTTGCACGAACCGGAACGCCGCTCCGCTCTGCCAGAGCCACACTGTGTCAGAGCCAGGGGCTGCCCGGCCCTCGTGCGAGCTGAGACCCCAGAGTAGCTCGGTCTCACAGGCGTTTCGTGAACAGAAGCCAGACCCCGGATGTCTGCACAGCCGGTCTCCAGCTTCCCCCAGGGCTGCGGCAGATCCCGGGCAGGCCTCGAGGCCTTGGCCTGGAGCCGGGGCAGCAGGGCAGGAGGCGGAAATGGCAGGCAGAGCCAGCAGGAAATGATAAGGGACACCTTGGTTCCCCCGCCCTCGGCTCTGCCAGGGCCCCTGCATGTCGGCCACCAGGCTGATGGGGACAGAGGCTCACCTCGGCGGTGACCCACCCGCCTAGGGAGCGGACAGGCCTCTTCCAGCCCGGCTCCCACGTGGGGCCTGCCGATGAGTCCAGTGAGCACGCTTCTCTCCACCAGGTTGATTGCTGAGGACAACGAGGGCGGCCTCTTCACGGTGACCCTGTTTCGAAAAGTGATTGATGATTTCAAAACCAAGGCCAAAGAAAACAAGTAAGGGCTGGGCTGGGCGGGCTTCTCCACTGGCGGGGTCTCTGCTCCGACTGGCAGCTTCTTAGTGAAATCCTCTCGTTTGCTTGTCTGAAGGTTCACAGTGCGTGAATATTACTATGATGAAAAGGAAATTAAGAGGGAGCGGGAAGAGATGAGCAGACTGCTGTCTGATAAGAAGCAACAGTATGTGAGTACTCGGGCCGGCCGCGGATTTGCACGCACGATGTGGGCGTCCTTCCCACCCCCCAGAGGCCCGGGCAGGTGCCCTGCCGTGTCCCCGCTCCCCTGGGTGCACACCACCCAGGAGCGTGTTCTCCTGGGATGGCCAGGGCAGGGTCTGGGGGAAGGAGGCACACACAGGGGATCGTGGCGGTGGCCGTGAGCAGTGAGCCGTGCACTGGGCACCGTCCGTACGTGGTCTCCGCGAGTCCCAAGCACGGCCCTCCCAGGAAGTGACCCTCAGCTCCATTTTGCAGATAAGAAATTGAGGCTCTGAGAGATTCATGAGTGTTCTTCCCTGGGAAGTGGACGCTGCCTGCCCCCACAAAGGTCCAGCAAGGCAGGTGGGGTCCAGGCAGGCGCACTGGGGCCGAGAGTGGGCAGTGCCCCCCTTGGACAGTGTGGCCAGCGGTCACCCCGCAGTCCTTGTCAGTGTGACTTCCAGGCGTGATGTGGGTTCCTCCGTCACCAGCACCTGTATTTACCCATCTGCTGCTTTTAGCCAAGAGTGGTACTTAGTCTTGAGACTTCCGACGACAGCCACTCAGAAGCTGTTCACGTGTGGGGCACTGGGCTCGAGAGGGGGAGACCGGACTCTCCTGAAATGTGGGCAGTGAGCCTCAGGAAGGCCACTCTGCCGCTCTGTAGAAGAGGCACCTTCCGGATGCGGCGTCCTCCAGCTGCAGAGTCGGGCTGAGCGGGGTGGCCCCAGGTGGTCTGGTGGAATGTTTCCAGGGCCCCTTCCCCCATCCCGCCACCCTGGGGAGGTTCTCAGAGTACCCTCCAGTTCAGCCTCTAGTGTAGACGGGAAGAGAAGAATGGGTAGGACGTACTTCAGGCCTCTTGGGAAAGTCGGTGTGTAAACATGGAGTTGTAAGTATGTGCTTGGGTGAGAGCGAGGAGTGCCAGCCGTGTGGCCAAGTGTTGGCCCCGGGCCCTCTCCGACACGGGGCTGGGGGACTCCGCACGTCCGCCTGACCTCTCCGGGTCAGTGGCCTTTGCACAGGGACTCCAGACAAGTGGATCCCTCAGGAGCGAGCCCCAGCCGCAGGCCGCCGTGGGCTTCCTAGTGCCCCACCCGACTGGCCCATCCTCCTTTGAGGAAGAAGAGGAAGCTGCTCATAGAGAAGTGCCTGTGGGGGGTTTTAACTCTTCTCCCCCCAAATATAAACACACGTGCACACACACCTGTGCATGTGGACATGAGTGTGCACACCAAGTGAGTGCACATGCTTCTCAGATCCAGAATCTGTCAGGCTTGGGCCCAGGCTTTGGGCGTGTCCCCCTTCCTGAGACAGAGGGCTGAGCTGGAGGCCGAGCCCTGAGGCAGGAAAGGTGCCCCCCAGGAAGCTGAGCTCCAGAGGGTTTCCTCCTTGACCTCAGCCCGCCCACCCCGAGCTCCGGCCTCCGCGCAGGGCTGCCCCTCCTTCAGTCCGGCCGGGCCCCCACCGAGTCTCTGCAGGCCAGCTCACAGGGGTGGCTTCCACAGCGTCCAGGCGGGAGCCCTGCCCAGAGGTCAGGCAGTCGGCTAGGGCCTTGGACCCAGCTCCACGCTTGCACAGACCCCTGTTGGTGGAGGTGGCACACAGAGCCTGACAGCTGCCGCCGGGTCTCAGGTTGCCAGCTGGCGCTTCTTACCTGGTGTAGGCTTCTGTGCCCCCGTGTGCCGCGGGGGCCCTGCCAGGGTCTCTCTGGGGAGAGACAGAGCCCCGAAGACACACTAACTTGGAGACGCTCAGCTCCTTGCAAGGCTCTCTCTGTGTGCCAGTGAGCAGGGGTTGGCTGGGGTCACCCTACTGGTCTTCTTGAGAACCCCTTCCCCCCTTTAGCTTGTTTGAAGGGGGGTATGACCAGCCTCCTGCATCCTTTTTGTTACTCGTCAACCAGAGGGGACGGGCTAGGTCCCAGGTTTCAATTCCCTTGGAGAGCCCAGGGTAGTATTTTCCTGTGCTTTCCACTATTTGTGGAGAAAGATGATAAAGGATGGAGTGTCCTACCAGCACGCCTGGCTAATTTCTGTGTGTCACATGCTCAGGTGCACTTGATGGGGACGCCTTGACGGAGCCTGGATAGGCAGCTCTGTGGGCAGCGTCGTCCCTGGAGCTCCTGTCCTTGTCTGCTCATGGGGGCGGTCCCCACCGAGGCCAAGGCCGGGCAGGGTGGGCATGGGGGAGGTGGGAACTGACTCCTCCGCCAGCAGTCGGTTCAGTCCCTGGAGTAGGACTCGAAGACTTTAACCCCGCCAGGGGCCCACAGGCACGCGTGCGTGCCATCTCTAGCCCGCCCGGTCCCCAGAGTGGGCTGGCATTCAGGAGCTTGCCTTCACATGCTTTTCAGGCGATAGGAATTATTTCTGTTTGTGATGCGTGTTTGCTGAAAGATTAATAAATCATTTCTGTGCCTTTAGCAAACTTCCTGTGTTGCTCTTAAAAAGGGATCATCCACCTTCCGGGACCACAAGGTTAAGGTAACCCCGCTAGGGAGCCCTGATAGGCCTGCTGCGGGGCAGAGCGACAGAGAGAGAGAGAGTGAGGGCGAGGGCGAGGTAAGCAACCCAGGACCCTGGGCTCCCCGGCTCGCATGTCCTCGCCAGGCCAGGTGTCTTCTGAGCAAACCAATCTTTGCATTCTCTGTTATCTAACGTGGCTTTTGAGGTCTTAAATTCAAGGAGTCCAGAATCATGCCTTCCTCCTAATCTGCAGGGCCTCTTGGGAGCTGTCCCTGCTGCCCCCCAGCAATGGACGGTGCTTGTTGGCCAGGGTGCCTCTGCCCTGGCTGGAGGTGGCTGGAGCTGGTGACGGGGCAGGCCCTGCTGGGGGTGGCGGTCTCCTCCCCTGGCTGCCCTGGCTGGACCCACCCATGACCTTTGTGAGCAGTTGGGGTATCAGGTGGGAGCTCAGAGCCATTGCTCCAAGACTCTGAGCTCCCCCAGAGGTCTGGCCGCACCGGCATTAGTGACAGCTGCCGTGGCCTGGGAGGTGGTGGCCGTGTGAGGTGGGGCTGTGAGGAGCCCCCTCGAAGTGGCAGCTGGTGGATGATGCCAGGACCTGGGGCAGAGCTTTTGAGAAGGTGGCTCCTCGGCAGTGTAGTGTCAGAGGAGGCCTGTCAGCTGCCTGCTGGAAGCCCTGAGGTCAGGGGCTGCCCATCCCCTCCGGCCCCATCTGTGGTGGCCCCACGCATGTGCCAGGTGGCTGGTCCCTGAGCTTCCCTGGCATCAGGCGCCCTGGACAACGTGGTCCTGGGCCTCGTCCAATGGACTCGCTGCTTCTGCTGGCTCCTGGGCATTTCTTCTCAGCTCAGGGCTTGCTCTGTCATAACCCGTGTCCCTTCTCAGCCTGGCATTGGGCAGGGCGGACAGGAGGGGTCACGCACTCTCCCCTCCCTGCAGGGCCCCCTGCTGCGCTGGCTCAAGGTGAACTTCAGCGAGGCCTTTATTGCCTGGATCCACATCAAGGCGCTGAGGGTGTTTGTGGAGTCCGTGCTCAGGTGGGTGGAGATGCCGACCCGGCTATCATGCAGTGGGGACGCTGGGCGCAGCCAGCGCTGGGACTCCCTGAGCTCCTGCCTCCCCCTTCCCGCCCTGCCCCTCCAGCCTCCTCAGGACATGCCCCAGCCCTCTGCCCTCTCCCGCTGCTCCTTCTGGCTCTTGGCAACATGCTTAGGATTTCCTAAGTAAACCTCTCAGCCTGCAGCTCCCTGCCGTCCGGTGCGCTGTGTCCCTTTCCTGCCAGACTTGGGGCAGGTGTCGTCCTGCTCTCCCCAGCTGGCTCCATCCCACCCCTGCACAGCCCACCGGGGTCCAGTGACTCCTGGAAGAAATGCCAGCACCAACCATCTCAGTCCTTGACCTCTGAAGCTGAAGGCAGCACAAGAACTAAAACCCAAACCAAATCGAACCCACAACAACAAAACTTATTTTGCTTTATTATTTTTAACAAAAGCAAAAATAGGTTCACTGTGGAAAATTTGGAAACTATAGATAAGCACAAAGAATGAATAAAAATCACTTGTAATTTTAACACCATGAGAAAAAACACTGTTAATGTGCTGGTACATACTCCTTTAGGTTTTTTGTTTAGTTTACACATAGGTATAATTTTTACTAAATTTTTACAAAAGTAGAATCAAATAGGAAATACATAGGTATATTTTTTAATTTTTTTTTTGGCTGAAGAAGATTGGCCCTGAGCTAACATCTGTGCCAGTCTTCCTCTAATTTGTATGTGGGTTGCCACCACAGCATGGCCACCAACAAGTGGTTGTCTGCACCTAGGAACCAAACCCACACCGAACTTTACCACTAGGCCATGGGGCCAGCCCCAGGAAGTATTTTTTGAGGCCTGATTTTCCGCGTTGTTCTGAAGATGCCCTGTGTCCTGAACTGTCAGGGATCTCAGTGGCACCACACACGCTGGCTGCACCCTCTTCCAAACCTCTCTGCTCTTAGCCTGCTGACCTGCAGGCTCCCTGCTCCTCGGCCCTCAGAGGCCGTCTCCCTCTGTGGGGTGGCCCCAGTCCCTTCCCCTGCCTGCATTGCGGGTGGCCCCAGGATCCCCTCCCAGCCGTCCACCTGGCCAACTCCTCCCCGCTTCCCCTTGCCTGCCAATGCTTCCTAAGGCTTCCTCGACATAGGCTTCTCGGAATCTGGCTCATCCTCCTTACCAACGCCTTCCTCCAGCTTCTGCCATATGTCAGTGGCCCCGTCCTTCCTGTCACGAGGCCCCAAGCCTCAGGGCCAGCTGGGTGCCTCTGCTCTCCCACCCCATCCTCACAGCCTACCCCGAGCCCTCCAGCCCACCGGAGCCACCTTTGCTTTCTCCTCCGTCTCCGCCTCAGCTTGCTGGCTGCTGCCACAGGCTCTTGCTTGGTTCTTGGCCTCGTTCCTCCTCCACGTGGCTGCCACATGGTTTTGTCCAAACACAGGAAGTTTGGGAGCCAGGGGATAATTCATGGACATTGATAGGGAAATAGAAACTAACAGTGATACTAACAGATCTCGGCACTGTAAGTCATTTACATGTCAGGTGAGTAAATGGGTATCTTAAGGACTTACCCACACCTGGCTTGGGGACCATGAAGAAACACAGCTGACAAGTATTGAACACCCGAGCGTTTGCTCACTGATAGTGTATTTTTAAAAGTCTCTGGCAATCACGAAATGCATGTTTAAATATGGCACTCAGTATAAATATTTCCTTTTGGGATACCACCACAGGAACAGCTGCCAGCAAGTGGTTTCAGATGTACTCAGGCATACAAAATCTATTTAAAATTCTTTTTTTCCACCCAAAAACTCAGCAAAAGGAATTAACAATCTTGATAAACCAGATTTTTTTTTTTGCTGCTCTCTTTTAGCAGAGGAAGGTAAGTCAGCTAAGCTGCGTTTTGGACAAACGCTGTGGAATCGGAACATTCAATCCAATTGCCGCCATTCACCTTGAGGGCTCACCACAGGATGGCCACATGCGTCCGCGGGGTGACCTCTTGGCTCTATAGTCAAACACTATCATTATCAGAAGTGGGTTAGCGTCTTCTAGAGATCTTTCTATCCAGAAAAATCCAGTTATTAGCCTGACCTCTGACCCTAGGCATTTCACTCAAATGAATATGGTCTTAAGCTACATTAGCTGAAGCTTTTCATTCCTACTAGAACTTACTCCGCTGTCAGGTTCTTTTCGTCCCTCTTTGCACATGAGTAACTTACACATCCTGTCTGAGAAGGTACGGACTCCCGGTGAACTTCCAGGCGGTGCTCCTCCAGCCTAAGAAGTCGTCCACCAAACGTTTGCGAGAGGTCCTGAACTCCGTCTTCAGGCATCTGGATCAAGTCGCAGCCGCAAGCATCCTGGATGTAGGTACCCGCTCCAGAAATAGCCGCGTTTCTACAGTGAGGTCAGCCTCTCTGCCCGGGAGAGACTGTCCAGGAACAGTACTTGGCAGACTGCTATGAAAATCTGTGTTTCATAAGTGTGGAAATACCACAAGGAAGAGGTTGAGGGGTGGGGGGGTGGCCAGAAAATACGGTCAGTGCCTAGAGAGCTTCCTCGAAAGTACAAGAATAAACCAGGAAACCATGTGCGCACGTGGAACACTGCTGTGTCTTCCTTCGCAGGCGTCCGTGGAGATCCCTGGGCTGCAGCTCAACAGCCAGGATTACTTTCCTTACGTCTACTTCCACATCGACCTCAGTCTCCTTGACTAGAAAGACGAGCTGGCACACTAAGCTGTCGCACCCATGCAGACCACACGGAGGCTTCTTTCCCTCAGCCCGAGCAGTTTAAATGTCCTACAGAATTTAAATTTTTAGAGAAATTGCTCACAAAAGTTAGTTACAATTGTATTTATTTTTTTTAAGTTACAATAAAGAAATGCTCTCAGTCCTTTCGTCTCATATTCCAACATAATTCAAAACTTCAATTTTGTGAATGTTTTACACAAAGGGGAACTGCCTATAAATTGTTAACCTGCTGCCGTATCTCAAATCTTAGTGGACATTTTGTGAGGGCTTAGTAGTAACATTAAAAACCATGAGCTACGGGCCGGCCTGGTGGCGCAGAGGTTGTTTGCACCTTCTGCTTCAGCGGCCTGGGGTTTGCTGGTTTGGATCCCGGGTACAGACATGGCACCGCTTGGCACACCATGTGTTGGTAGGCATCCCACATATAAAGTAAAGGAAGACGGGCACAGATGTTAGCTCAGGGTCAGTCTTCCTCAGCAAAAAGAGGAGGATTGGCGGCAGAGGTTAGCTCAGGGCTAATCTTCCTCAAAAAAAAAAAAAAAAATTTTAAACAACAAAAAACCTTGAGCTAACTGTATAACCAGCTATATTCTCTTAGTCACTGATGATGGCCCAAAGACAAAATATTGGGCACAAAACGCAGTTCTCAACTGACAACCCATTGTTTTTCATCTTCTATATAAACTTGCTTTCCATTTCATATTTACAGATGGAACCTGACCTGGCGGGACCCCTGTAAATCAGTGTGATAGGCCTCCTGATGTTCTCATCTGAATCACAAGTCTGTAGAGAGGAGACATCAGGTCACCCCTTCAGAACATTGATTTACCGGCTAAACGTCAGACTCTGAGGTTATGATGTGGACACTAATTTCATACATTTATTGGCATTGTCCAAAATAGTATTTTATTCTTTAATGGAAAAAAGCCATTAATATTCAAATGAAAGAATCACATTAAAAAACTTACGTATGAGAAACAGCCCCCAAGGACACTCAAGCGGCAGAGGGAGGGGGAAGTGTTTTGAGAGCCCATCAGTTTTCTTCAAAGTATCACATAACAGAATACAACCGAATCCACTGGCTACAACAATTCATAGAATTTTTCATTGTTTTCTTGAGATGCACAAGTTCACTGTTGCAGTGTTTCAAATGACCAATCAAGTGCTACTTCTTGGTGGAAAAGGCCACTGGTAGATTCATCTGATTGTAAAGAATGTTCCTTCACTGCTGGAAAAATCTGCTCCCAAGAAAAGAAAACTGAAGTCTGTGCTGAGCCCTCACAACTCATCCTTCTCTAAGTCGTCGAGCTCCACGTCGCTGAGGTCAATGTCGTCTTCCACGGGAAGCTGCAACACAGAAAACCGCCGTGAGGCCGGGCAGGGTCCACTGCAGAACGAGAGGGCGCCTGCGAGCTCACCGTCTCACTCTGTAGGGACATGCTCATTCCCAGAGGAACTCGGATGACAAAGCCTGCTTCTCCCCAATAACCCAGCTCCTGCTTTTACCTTTGCCTACTATCAGACAGATGGAAAAGCTGAGAACTTACACGCAACACGATTTTAACCTACCACTCACCTCTGAAAACCGACAGCTATTTAACTGGTCCTTTTGAGGAGGATGGGGCAGAAGTGTACCGGAATAAACGCCAATTCCAAAGCTGCAATTTTGCATTTCTCTGAGACAAAAGTAAATGAACTCCAGGTGAAGTTCACCGTAGGGGTAGTGATGAGGAGAGCAGCCTCACTACTGAAATGCATCGTGGCCGCCTCCGTCAGGAGTACCAGATGCCACACAGCACTTTTGAATAGGGCGGACGGGGTGAAGGGTCTTGAAGACCCTCCCGAATGGCCCCTGAGATGAAGGTATCTCTGGCATCTGGCCAAGGCTCAGGTCTGAGGGCAACGACTCAATCTACAAGAAACCAAGATGCAGGGGGATCTGGAAAGTCCAAGAGGATGGACGAGAGCCCCAACAAAGAGTCCTGCACACACAGCCTCGGGCCCTGGGGACTCACCTCGCCGTCTTTGCCGTCCCAAGGCTCTCTGGTGCTGATGGCAGGGAACGCCCCACCTCCCACAGGGGCTGTGGATCCGCGCCCGAAGGAGAGCTCCCTGAGGGAAACAACCAAAACACACAGGTTCACAACGGACTGCTGACGAAGAAACTACTTTTTAAAATAATTGCCTACTCTGTCTATGCAGAGGCATTTCTCACCTCTTGCTCCTGAAAAACACCTCATGAATAGAATGATCTTTCCAGTCAGCAACAATAATATAACCAGGCATGAAATTCCTGACTAAGGCCTTGGCAGCAGATAAGGCCAGGTACTACCAATAACTTAAAAAAATAGCAAATGTACTTTACCAAAATACAAATTAAGTATGTAAAAACTATCAAAGTTGATTTAGAACATGGGCAAAACCAAGAATGACACTGGATCAACAAAATTCTAGACTAACTTAAGACCCCAGAGAGGCTTTCTGAAAGATAGCGTCTTAAACTAAAATTCAGTTCCTTTCCTCGGATTTCTAGCAGCGGCACTCAGAGCAGCCCCAGACACTGGAGACCTCGCAAAGGAGCACAGACATCGGTGGCCATTCTCTCACACCTCAGGCTGGAGACAGAGAAGAGCTATGCTGTGGAACAGCATGTTAGCCTTGACTTTGGCGGGTCTTGACAGAAAACACGTCACTGGAAAGATGGAGAGGCAGTCACCACACGTGAGCAAGGATTCCTTGAAAGAAGCCTCAATATCCTCCAGTGCAGGGTGCTTGGGATATGGGCAAAAGAGAAAAAACGCCCAACAGGATACCAAGTTTCCTGTATGTGTCTGACAACGGCTACCTGCATGGTGGGAAAAACTGGGTAATTTTATCCATCACCTTTGGCTACTTTGCATTTTTCACAATGTATATCGGTGGTTCTTAAATGGGGGCAATTTTTGTCCCCAGAGGACATCTGGCAATGTCTGCAGACATTTTTTCTTTTGAGGAAGATTAGCCCTGAGCTAACATCCACTGCCAATCCTCCTCTTTTTGCTGAAGAAGACTGGCCCTGAGCTAACATCTGTGCCTATCTTCCTCTACTTTATATGTGGGATGCCTGCCACAGCATGGCCTGATAAGCAGTGCATAGATCCGCGCCCAGGATCTGAACTGGCGAACCTCAGGATGCTGAAGTGGAGTGGGCGAACTTAACCGCTATGCCACAGGGCTGGCCCATCTGCAGACATTTTTGATTGTCACACACTGTGTGTGTAGCGGATGCTGCTGGCATCTAAAAGGTAGAGGCCAGGGGGGCTACCAAACATCCTATAATAAACAGGACAAACCAACTATCCAGCCCAAAATGTCAAGGTGCCAATGTTGAGAAACCTAGTAGATATATCAGTTACATTAGAAAAGAGGGTTCTCATATGCTCTACAACCCACTTTACCACCATTCACTGAACTGTACATGTCACACAGGACAGGATGCTGACTGCCATGCCAATGTACGGGCAGAAGAGAGGTATTCCACACAGGAAGTCAGACCTGTGTCTCTCAGTCTGTCTAAAATCTACGCTAGAATGGCTCAGTTTACCAGGAAGGGGCACAGGCCAATCCAAGCTCTGGCTCATGTGGGAAATACAAACGCATGTGAATAATAAAAAGCCAGCGGTTCTACCTCATGTTAGTTTTGTGTCCTTAATCAGGTTATTCATCATCTCTAAACATGAGCCTTTTCAATAAAATGCCAACGTATCTGCTACTGGACATTTGGTGGATGGGGTTGGTGCTTGAAAAACAAAAAGCTTGCTTCCTTAAAGTCAGCAGCAAGGGCAAACAAAGACTAATGGGAAGATGCCAAACCTCCTTTAAATAGTAACAAAATTCTGAGGGAACTGTGCCTTCAGAGCAGAGTTCAGTTGCTTAAAAAAAAAGGTTTTTTAATAGCCCAGTTAGGCTTCTCCCCCGCCACCATTTTCTCTGCAGGCTAAATGCTAACAGAGACCTCTTCTAACAGACAGATCCCGAGAACTCTGGCTGCTGCTTTCAAACTGAAGAGCCACGAACTGACAGTAAACTCGAGTCCTTTCTGCCCTTCCGGGTGCATAATGCACAGTCATGTACTTCTATCTTCGGGCTGCTGCCCCAGGAGGAACACACACGACCATCTCAGGGAAAGACGCGGGAATCACTAATGTCATCGTGGGTCGATCACAGCTTTCAATCGCTGCCACTACATTCATAAACTGTTAGCTTAGCTTCATCGTTACTACGTTAAACTTCTATGGGCTGTCTGAAAAACTGCACACTTGCACCGATGGTATTTTTGTTTTTGATTTTCCAACAGCCAGAGGGCGGCAGTTCTGTGGTTTTTCAAGGCTGCGTGTCAGTGCCTCTCGCCACTAGGCAGACGCAGACACCAGCTCTCGGCCAGGCCCGGGACTGACCGTTGGACGCAGGCTCCTCACCGGTGCTGTGCTCTCTGCACGTTCAGTTCTTAGAAAACCGGATTCCCATGCAGCTAGAAACAATACACCGGCAGGCAGCTTGTTTCCTTCCTATTCATCCCCACACACTTTTCTCCATTGGACCAAGCAGGTTCCGAGGTTTTCTGCCACCTCCAGGGCACAAAGTTTGAGACCCACTGGCCTGTATGATCAGACCCACTGGCCTGTATGATCTCAAGCACAAAAGTAACTGGCTCAGGTTTACAACATGCTATCGTCCCTGCACCTTTTCCATGAAGCGCATACCTCCTCTGTACTTAAAAAACTAGAAGAGGAAACCTGGTTGAAAGTAAACGTAAATAAAATTAAAGCTGGGGTAAGAACCTGTAATTTCCAATAAGTGAGTGCAAAGGCTCAATCTCACTATTGCTTACTATTCTCAGACGTTTCCTAAGTTTTCAACATTGGAATTAGCTGCTGAAAAAGGATAAGGACATCGTTCAGCAGTCCTCCTTCAATGTGCCGTCTGCTGATGAACAGGAAGCCCCTCGAGGGCAGTGCTACCTTTCCTAATCGAAACTGTTCCAGCAGCCAGGGTTCATTCATTCATGAACTATTTACCAAGAGCTTGTCATCAGCCAGGCTCCTGAGCAGTGACCAGAGAGAAAATACTGTGCAAGAGATTCAGCTTCATGGAGCTCACAGTTACGGGAAGAAGCCTTAATCAAATTACCACACATCTGAGAGAAAGCACAGGGTCAATGCCTTGCATTTGCCTAAAAGATGACCACAGTCAGTTTTAGGATGCGTTGACTAGCAGCACACGGTAGTAAGCTCTATAAATTGGGTTTGACGTTGAGAAAGCATCCAGTCATTTGCACACTGTTGGAGTTACTTTAGTATGTATACCCATTTTCAATACTGACATTCTAAAGCCAACTGCCAGAAATGGAGACCACAGCACCCCAGGACAGGGGACAAAGCACGCCGTGGGGATGAAGACCACAGCACCTGAAGACAGGGGACAAAGCACGCCGTGGGGATGGAGACCACAGCACCCGAAGACAGGGGACAAAGCACGCTGGGGGGATGGAGACCACAGCACCCCAGGACAGGGGACAAAGCACGCTGGGGGGATGGAGACCACAGCACCCGAAGACAGGGGACAAAGCACGCCGTGGGGATGGAGACCACACCACCCGAAGACAGGGGACAAAGCACGCCGTGGGGATGGAGACCACAGCACCCGAAGACAGGGGACAAAGCACGCTGGGGGGATGGGCGACCCTTAGGAGACCCTTCGGAGAATCAGGAAGAGCCAGTGCCAACTGCCAGAAGAAGGAGTTGGCCTGAGAACAGGAAAGTATTAGCATCATCCACTACACAGAATGCTTCCATGGAAACGAGAACAAAGCTCAGGAAGATGAGCTCTAATTTTTATAAACATCTAACTCTCTGGAATGTCAAATGCAAAATAATTCCATTATCGCCTGGTCTATGTAAACCTAGTTTTGAAAAAAAAAAAAAAACTGCAACAGTACCAAACAAAATGAGAACAACTCAGGAAGGCAAGAAATTACCTGAGAAACTCGTTAATGCCTTGCTCACTGAAAGATCCTTTCAGAAGGGCAAATTTCATCTTGCGCGCATTAATGGCTGCCATGGCGGGGTATCCAAACCCGCCAATGCCCAGTGCAGTCTCGAGCTCAGACTGGGCTCCAGCTTCTGTCCACAGCCACCTAGAAAAGCAGACTGGTTTTCAGAGCAGAGATCCCTTTCAAAGTAATTAGAATCTAGCAGATTTTAATTAAAGAACAAAAGACTACACTTCAAATATGTGTATTTTTTAAAGTAAAAATATCTTTTTAATTAAGGTCATTAATAGTTAATGACATTGTGAAATTTCAGTTGTATATTATTATGTGTCAGTCACCATATAAATGTGCCCCTTCACCCGTTGTGCCCACTCCCCAACCGCCCCACCCTCTGGTACCACTAAACTGTTCTCTTTGTCCATTACACTTCAAATATTTTATGGAATGAAATGGGTGCAGAAATAAATGGAAAGCAGAAGGTAAGTTTTTTGAATAATGTACTGTAGACGTGCTCTTAAGTAACCACAGCTCCTCTCTTACGTTCCCTAAACCCTAACTCCAGAATGGATTGGTCCATCTATAAGACAGTTCTCGCAGCTCCCAAAACATTACTCACTAAATTTGATGAATTTGCTGTCTTTATTACCTGAAACCCTACCAATATCATCTGGATTATCTGTGTGCTCTTTAGAAGTGTAATAACTTCTTTTAAAAAGTTATGGATATGTCATTATTCAATACACATAGAAATGCTCAACCCAATTTCTTGACGCAACTTCTACAATGGTGCAGAATAAAGAACTTCAGAGCGTGTCACACAATAAACACTCGCTGAACTAACGAAGGCACAAGGTCATTGTGAGAGTGACAGCAAGTGCCACGAGGTACCTGGGACAGCAACGCATACTGAGGATGAGAAGCAAAAAGACAAGCAGGAAGGAGACGGAGACGTACTTTATTTAAAAAGTCTGCCCAGATCCAGCCCTCACGCAGGAGAGGGTGAAGAAACACGCTTCTGTTTCCGCTTCCTTATCTAGACTTCAAGGTTGTACCAGAACTCATTTGTTACTAATTTAAGTTTTTGCTTGCTAGCCTGGGACCCCAATCACCATTTAAAACACGATTCCTATGAGAAAAAGTATGCTGTGGTACAAATAAGTGTCTAATAAATAAGAGACCTGCATTACTTCTTTTCCTCCTAGATGATGATTATTTTTGTATTTTAAAGAAAAAAACATGCCAAGGCACACAAAAGAAGACATCCTACAGAAACCCAGAGGGAACCAGATACTTTCAATAAGCACTACACTCTCCTGTCCAAACGACACTCAGATAATAAGTTCAATAACTTACCCCCACATTTTCTTTTTGTATTTGTCTGCCAACTTCAGAAGAACTTCCAAATAAGAATTTCTGCCTGCAGCTCCTGATTTAAACAGAGAAAAATTTTTAAAGGTAAAAATAAAGGCGTCTGTATCATTAATCCATTTAGAAAGTGTCCTCAGAGCAGGTAGCACAGAACAACTAAGGGCAAGCGAGTTCCAGTTCATCGTACCAGTATCAAGAATATGGGGCAGCACAGCCACGACACAGAGCTGATGCTCCTCACATGTCTTCTTGGCGATGTCCTCGTTGATGATCTGTGGGACCCAAAACACAAGGGACAGTTGGAAGGCCACATGATGCAAAACCCAAAGGTAAGCGTGAATACAAAGACTTAGCACCATCACTTTCATTAAAAAGCAAAGCAATTCAAGAGATAGGTAAGACTTCTATAATACCACCTTATATGCTTTACAGAAAGACCAACAATAACGTTCTGTAAAGGATTTCTATCATTTCTTCCAAAGCCATCTATCTGTGCTGCTGGTGAGGCACTGGCAAATATACACGGTCTCTACAATCAGAACGCCTGGCCATAGCCTGGCTCTGACACTTAATCATTTAGACAGACAGACATATTTATACGTACTACATAGTTATGTGACTTTGAGGCTCTCTATGCCTCAGTTTCCTTATATGCAAAATGAAAATAAAAATAGTATCTACCTCTAAGTGCTAATGGGAGAACTAAAAGAGAAAAATCTACATAAAAGCAGAACAGTGTCTGCGACAGGGTTAGGTGCTCAATAAATGTTAGCTATTATTTCGAGAACAATAAATGGAAGTGGCTGGATCCAATCTATTTTTAAGAAGCTTAGGTACACTTTTGCTCATAGTGCAATTATTTTAGTACTAAAAGGTATGAAAAGCAGCAATTTATCAGATAGGTTTTGCCCATTTGAAAGTACATAAAACACTTAAAAGAAAGCATTTTAAAAAAGGGAAAGAGCTAATGTGAAGAGACAAAAAGAGGGTCACTGCTTTAACACCCCCATCAGACTGGAAGAGCTTTCCTTACTAGGAATGACTGAAGCCGTTACCTCAAGCAGCTCAGGAGGTGGGGCGTTATCAGAAAACAAATCGAGGGCCCGTGAAATGATGTCTGATCTTGTCCGCCCCCCATCGTAATCCACAGGAGACTCGCCCTTCTGAAATATCTTGATTGTAGGAAATCCCCTAATCTATTTAAAAAAAAAGATCAGAGTACAAAATCAAATTAACATTTAGTAAGAAATACAATAATCTTTACGGTTTCTAAAACTACCTTATAGGTAATTTAATGTAACAAAAATACTCCCTAGCCTGCATCACTGTCTAAGGGATAACACACAGAGGTCTGTAATCAGGGGGTTTTAACAGCCTGACAGCCAGGCTTAGCCAAATTGTATCAAGTACGTATCCAGGGTTTGGATACGATGTGTCTGCTCTAGAACAAACGGACCAACTTCAAATACCACATGAACAACCTGTAAAAGCTTGGGCAAGTTGAAAGTCACAGTGAGCACACAGTAGTGAGACTGGGGGAAAAGAAAAACAAAACAACCGTCCTGAGTTCCAGACTCACTAATTCATTATGACAATAAAGTGACTTAATTTCTTCATTACAAAATGGCTAACCATCTCCCCTCCTACCTCACAGGGGGGCCTGGAGTCCTGCACGAAGTCACAGTTGAAAATACTGCGTATTTCACAGAGAAATGGGCCTGAGGGATACACTCACCCCATAGCGGCTGGCCAGCACCTGGTTGACGGTAGCGTCCACAGCTGCGAGTTTCACTTTCCCTTTCGTTTGCTCTTTGACCTCTGTAGCTGCAGCTGCCCATTCTGGCTCCAGGCTGTAGAAAAATATATTCACTTTAAAAGGGTATTTCAACTCTCAGCACAAGTACTCTGTGTGCATTTTCTGCCCAATCCAGTTAAATCACACTTGGAAAACATTTTATGTGTAGCTTTACGAAAGATACGATGCGACCCTTCACACATTTGCTTCCCAGGCCTTTGTCACTCCCCTCAAATCTGGATGCCAGCTCCCTGTTAACCCTTGACGATATGACAAAGGAAACCCTTGGCACTAATGCCAATGTTTAACATTCATTTAGAGTCAGAGCTTTTCTGGAGGAGAGCCTGGTGATCATCTCTGCTCCCGTTCAGCTCTTTCAAAGTGAGCTGGACAAACACACTAAAACCACCGCGACTTAAAAAGTACTCAGTAAAAAGCACTTACTTTTTACAGTGTCCACACCAAGGAGCATAAAACTCTACCATCCAAACATCTTCACTGTCAAGGACGTTCTTATCAAAGCTGTCATCCGTCAGCTCAATCACATCTTTCTTACTTGAGCTTTCACTTCTACCCTGTCATTTGTGACATTAAACATTAAACTACAATTTGGCCAAAAAGCACACTATTCCTCTTCTAAATGCACTAACTACTTCTACATCTTACCAAAGTTTTGAGTTTTTCCTTCAAGTGAAAACTATTTTACTCAGGTTGGGGACATTCCTTACTGTTACTTTTACCTCTATCACCTACTATTTTTAAGAGAAACCTCAACATGGCTCAAAGAACCACCTTAATAACATTATTCTAACTCAGACTCAAACACAGCTGCCGCTGTGTCCCAGGATGCTAAACATAACTAGTTACTACCTTTTCATAGATCAAGAAAGCTGAAAATTGCAATTAATCCTTCTCTTTTTTCAGAGAAATTTCTTCAGTGCTAACCCTAAGCAGCAGTCAGTCTGGCTATCTTGCTGTGTGTGGCCTGGGCCAGCAGCCATGGAGGCAGGGAAGACAGCTGGGCTCATTAAACGCCTAAGTTTGAAATAAAACACGAGAGTATGAAATCTCTGTAAACTCGAAGTCTGTGTAGAGTTAGTTTTACCAGCCTCCTAGAAGAGAGAAGGGCCATTTTATACATATTTATCAGTAAGAAATTATTATTTTTTTTAAGATTGGCACCTGAGCTAGCATCTGTAGCCAATCTTTCTTTTGTTTCCTTTTTCTCCCCAAATCTCCCCGGTACATAGTCCTATGTTCTAGTTGTGGGTCCTTCTAGGTGTGGCATGTGGGACTCCGCCTCAGCAGGGCCTGATGAGCAGTGCCATGTCCGCGTCAGGATCCGAACCAGCGAAACCCTGGACCGCTGAAGGGAAGCACACGGACTTAACCACTTGGCCACGGGGCCAGCCCCCATCAGTAAGAATTTAATGTCTTCTCACAAGAACATAAGTACATCGTGGTTAAACTTCACAACTTCATACAGGGGCATCTAAAATACCAATCCATAGAACAGGAACTTCTTTCTCTTCTTCCTTATCCATTTATGCAGAATTTTCCAGGGATTTTGGGCTGACTGCCACAGATACAGGCCAAGAGGTCATCCAAATTTCATCCTTGTCTGCCCAAAGTCAGTGGGGAGGAGAGCTGGTCTCTCCACTTTGGAGCTCTGAAGGCCAGGGATCCCAGGGCCCCAGCAACCTTGGCCTGGAGCTCTTTCTCCCTCTACAGTCCAAACTCTTCTGTCAGCCTGGGACAAGGATGCCTAGCTGGGGGCCTGGGTCTCGCCCTGCAGTTGTGGCAAGACGCCCTGGGGCTGACTGCCTATGGTGACAGTGATTCTGAGGTGGCCAAATGAGCAGGCTAGGTGGCTGATTCTGTCTGGGATCAGCTGACTCAACCTCCTGTTATTTTTTAAATAAAAGATAACCAACTTAAAATGTTAAAACAAAAAATTATCTTCTACAAGGAGTTTACACTCAGGCTTCACAATCACCACACACATTAAAAGTTGACACCATACAGCCTTACCTGTTTTCCAGAACTATATCCACCGCTCCTTCCCCCAAGGCGATCCTTGACGAGCTGGCGCAGAGCACTGAGAGCAGCATCTACAATGGCCTCACCACTTCTGCCACCTACAGGAAGACAAAGGATGATCAGAAGAACGGTGCTGGGGGGCTGTGCGCCTGTCTGATGCTACCTAAAGACTTGCACCTTTACAGATTTGTCAGTGTCATCTGATGTTCACACAGACCTAACACCAGGTGTATTTAAGAGAGAGTCAATTTCTCCCCAGCATACATTTCACGCTAGACTTTACACTTGGAAAACCAATTCCTCTTCTTCAGTTTTAGGTTATTAGCAGGAACAAGAATGTCCTGGTCACCTATAAATATCATCTCCTAATGGGAATAATTCACAAATGTTTACTGAATATATAAAATGTACACAGATGAATAACATGAATAACTATCTAGGTAAAAAAGGAGGAGAAGTACCGAATGAGGAAAATAAAAGAAACTTTTTCTATGAGATAACAGAAAAGACCATGGACAAAGCAGGCTATGAGGGGTCTGAAGCTAAGCAACTGGAAAGCAATCCCGGGCCTCTTTTTGCTACCTTGCTTAGAAAACACTGTGATTTTAGGCTTTTAGATTCTGTAGCTGAACTTACTCCTAATACAAGAAGCAACAAACTGTACTAAAACTCAGTGATGACAACAGCCTTTGGAAGTTTACCAAAAACTATATGCTCAAGAAAAAGGGGCCATTAACTGAGTCACAAGTATATGGATAATATATGCCATGAGGGTATCTTCAGAGTTCAAGGGTAAAACTCTAATAAAATCTCTTCAGAAAGTTTCATCTTTCTTTTTTTAAAAACAGTTTTCTAATCAAACTGCCCAGGGAGAGAGGAAAACTTCTGAGAATACTTCAGACCTGACATTGAAAGAAATACAGCACAGCAATGCTCTGAATACGTTCAGAGCATCTTGTAACACATCCCTAGTTGGCAGGACCACACATCACTTCCTCACACAGAAGGCAAGACCTCAACATAAAAACAGCCTCTGCTCCATCTTCTGAGCCAGTGCCCCTTCCACCAAGCTTTACCTGGAACTACACCAAGAAATAAACCAGGAAAGACGACAGAGGGTTTTCTCACTCTAGACCAAAGGTCAGCAAACTCTTCCAGAAAAGGGCCAGACAGTAATTATTTTCCATTTGGCAGGCCACACTATCTGTTGCTGCTACTCAATTCTCCTGCTTTAGTGTGAAAGTAGCCATAAGCAATACGCGAATGACTGTTTTCGAAAACCTTTATTTACAAAAATATGCAGCAGGCCAAATGTCAACCCCCATTCTAAACATTCTATTTTTATAAGTTAGCAAAGCAAACAAACTATTATTCCAAAGCAGATGTTTACTCAGAAAAATGAAACTGATCATTTTATGGGACTTCAGAGCTGGTGAGTCTAGAAGAAATGTCATGTCTAAGGCCCTATCTCCAAGTAGACCCCCAGCTGGGAGATGTACCAACTACATCGATATTTACCAAGTTATATGCTTTACATGTACTCTGTCAATGCAACTTCTAGCAGCCTAAAATAGGTCTTCACACCCCATTTTACAGGTAAGAAGCAAGTCCAGAGATTAGGTGCTGTGTCTAGCCCGCAGTTACACCCAGGCCAGGCTGTCTTCAGAGTTCCCTCTCTAGGTTCTGCACGCACTCCCTTCGCTTCCCTTTTCTGAGGATGTCTTCTCTCTCAGCTGATGCAAAGCAAGACCCTAAGTTCAGACAACACAATAGCATTCTGCTTTCCTGTGATGCTGATTCTCCCCCCGCCCAACCCCACAAACTTGTTCTTCTCACAAAGAGCAAAACCTAAGACGTCAGACTCTAAGCTCAGTCACTGATATGCCCCAGGTGATGAAATCTTAAAAAATGATCAAATGAGCATAATTTAAATACACTATGCCCAATACTTTTATTAGGACCCTGGATATAGCTCAACCTAGCAATTCTGATTTTCCTAATATAATGATCTGTTTGTGAGATCTTAAATAAAACACCAGGACTATTCTATGAAAGAACAGAGTGACTAAAATAACATTTACCCTTGAGTCTAGAGCCAGAATCCTCTCTTTAGTTGCCTCAGTGAGTCACAGCAAATACAATTTACTTATCTACACAAGAGGGAGAATTTGTGGTACTTATTTCTTATCAATAGGAGACTACATAACAGCTTTAATACTCAAATACTGTATGTGTTTACAAGGCATAAAGATCCTCAGGCAAAATATTCCACAGTAACATCAATAGTTTAAATTGACTATCGAGTTAGGCCCTCCTGTTTTTCACCTACCTGCTCAAATTAAGATTCCGACCAGGGGAACGGAGAAGTTAGGAAAAGTCCTTACCCTGATAATCTTCTGGTCTGTTTTTGTTGGATCCAAAAATCTTAATGGTAGGAAATCCCTGAACACCGTATTGACCTCCTAAGGACTGATGTTTATCTGCATCAACTGCACCAACTTTTACAACATCCTGCGGAAATACAAAAGAAATACCTATTTTTCCTTCAACTGAAGCAGATTCCACAAGAACCCATCATCTGATTCACGTAGACTGACAAACAAAATGAAGGGCAGGGCATGGTTTACAGTCGGAATTAATGAGGGCCGTGGCCTGGGAAATCATGCCTGAACCGAATGAAGGGTGAAACGCAAGTCAGCCCATGGAGACCGCTCTGCAGCTCCCAGAATGAGCACGACTAAGAGTAGTTAGGTCATTTATCTGGGAAACAGAATTGATAAAAACAGACAACACAAAAATTTATACATATCCCTTTGCTCCTTACATGATTTTGGCACCAGAAAAAGGGTTTTGAGCTTCAATATGCAAATTAGGGGCCATCTTGGTGGAGCAGCGGTTAAGCTCCACGTGCTCCACTCTGTGCTCGGGTTCACAGGTTCAGATCCCAGGCGTGGACCTACACTACTCATCAAGCCATACGGTGGCAGCATCCCACATAGAAAATAGAGGAAGACTGGCAACAGGTGTGAGCTCAGAGCCAATCTTCCTCACCAAAATAAATAAATAAATACATAAATAAGATGCAAAGTAACTTCCTATTGTACATCAAACCTGCTTGTATACTTATTTAAACATATACAGGTGAATGTGGACATCTTAGAAACTTACTTTTAACGCAGTGGCTACTTTTTTCCATTCTGGGGTTAATCTTTGGCAGTGGCCACACCTTTTAGGAGATGAAAACACAAATAAGACAACAATTAGTCTTTGATCGTCAATTCAAAAAACATCCACCAACAGTCTACTGAGTGACAAGCACTGGAGGTGAGGGCCTGCAGGGGGAACAAGCGCCAACCAACACTATCAGTGACTGGAAGGGGCTCAGCACTGTATGACTGCACCACAACCCTTTTTCATATTATAACAAAAAAAGCTTCTAAACTACTGCTCAGTTCAATTATATTGAAAGAGTTTAAACAAACTCTTATCGTTAGTAACTCTATCCCTGAGCAGGAACTTCAGTGTTTATCTGGTCAAGTGTGCACCTCTATGTGTGGTCCCAGCTGTCAGGCTACGCAACTGCAGATTCTTGGGCCCCACGAAATCAGAGTTCCCGGAGAAGGGGTTTGGGGTCCTACTAGTGATTCTTACATCTATTAAGGTGAGACATTCCCTGATCTGCTCCAAACTTTTCATTGTAGCGACGACGCATCTGCATTAGAGCCTAAACCTCAATGCTCTCTGGCTCCCACAAGCAGCTTGTAGAGTTAAAAATGCACAGAGAATCCCAAATCAGTAAGCCTAACAAGCTGAAAAGCACTTGACACCACAAGGTGGTGACAAAAGAGCAAGAGAGACAAGAACACAAGGAAAAACAACCTTAATCTTTTAGGTACTAGTATTTGAAAAAAATTGTGCAACATAATACACAGAAAAGTGCTTTTAAAAAATTCTATACACACAAATCTGTTTGATTTATACCATTCACTGAGGTTGTAGGTAGCTATACCGTGCACATTCAGTGTTGTATAACATCTGTTTTATGAAGATAACCACAACCAGTTTATCCACAGATGATTTGCTGTTTTTAAACAAAGTGAATTCTAATTTGGTCTCTAAGGACCTAATGACCAAATGCCACGTGCCAGCATCGTGACGAGCACTCCTCACAGACGATTTCATCAGCACCAGGACCCTGAAGGCGGGCCTAGCTGTTATTATTTTACAGACGATGAGACAGCACGTGGGACGGTAAAGACCACCCAATATCACAGAGTCATCCAGTGACAGCTGCCTGACAGGCCTTTCTGACTCCAGATCCCACATTCTTCATCAGTGCGTAGTACTGCCTTTCACAGGGGCCTAAGCTTAACCCACTATTTTAGAAGTCAGGATCTTTCAGGGAAATGTCCTGAAATGCTGATTCTACATACTTACACATAGTTAAGTTTAGCTATTTAGGTAAGCTACTTAAAAGCCCAGGAGGCCAAAATTTCACAGGAGTTTATGCCCTTTTAGTTTCAGTTTATTCTATCAAAGGACTCAAATCAGAGACTGTCAGAGTCTATACTCCCTCCTATTTCAATGTTAAGTGATGTAAAGATAGATCGAAATGCCAAATAAATATAAACACAGCAGCACACCCTCTAACCCACGGGCTCTTCACCTGGGTCCACAGACCCCCCAAAGGATCAGTGGACAAAAATTCAGGGACTCTGTGAACTCTGATGTGGGGAAAACACCCCTCTATTTTCACTAACCTGTAATTGAAATTTAGGGTTTCCTTCAATTACGAACATTAACAACATACCACAGTTGGTCAGTACTTGTGACTTTGACACGAATAAAAATCACGGCTATTTTCATATCACCACTATCGCTGTTGCAGATGTCTTTAAACATCACGTACACTCATCACTGTCTCAGAATTGTGGTCGCTAGCTGTTAGACCTGCGGCTGGATCTCCAGTAAAAGAGTACTACCTAACCACATCAAGATTTATCTTAGTATTTCATAACATTATTTCAATATCTTAGGTTTCCTTGGTGATCCTATATGCTGTATTTTATACATGTAGAAAATAGGAACCTTCACCAAGCTGCCGAAGTCCAAGCACAAAAAGAAGTTAAAAGCACCTCTCCTCATTAGACAGTCTCTGACCCACAACACTAGGAAGCAAAATTCTGCCCGTGTAACAATAACTAACTCCCGCATCCAGATCCTGTCTTCTCAGCTATGCCGTCTGGTTTAGGTTGGGAAGGAAGTATATTCTCTTACATCGTAGCTCCCCAAAACAAGATCAAAACTAGTAAAAACTGCATACAAAGGCATTAAAAAATGTTTGCACAATTACTATTTGTATAGAATTCTCATTTGAATTTAAGAAGCAAAAGACAAATAGGAGCTTTTTTAAAAAAAATAATAAAGGCATGAAGAGAAACAGGATTCAATGTGGCAACATAAACTTTTAAAATAGAAGGTTTTTTTGCTGAACTGAATGGTTTCATGGTCTTCCAAAGAAAAAATTAAAGCAATAAAGGGAAACCTTTCATCAGGCATACCTTAAATGCGCCACCTCAGGTAAGAAGAATTTGTAAGCATTTCACTTACTACCCTACATGAGCTCACAAGGCATAGCTCACATCTAAAAGGACTAGTCTGGGTCGCAGATCACCACGCAATTAACCCGCACAGATACACACTTGCTGGTGCTCGGGTCGCCTCTCAAGGAACTTGCGGCCTGCGAGTTTAGAGCTGTGACAATCTCGTGCACATTTTGTACTGTTTCCATACTTCTATTTGTTGGTTTTTCGTTTTGTTTGCATTAAACGCAGTAATACATAAACAATTAGTGCAATGCTGTATTTTGATGACATATAATTGTGAACCCTTAATTTCAATGATAATTATGTATCCACTCCACAAGGGATTTTTCCAGCAATGAAGGTAAAGTAAGAGAAGACTTTTAAAAGTAAACTACATTTTCTAATTACATATTTCTGGAAGCAACGCTCTTCAAGAAACAGAATGGAGTCAATCACTGATTCTTCCCTTTCCTTCACCCAATATGCTTTCTGCAGAAAACCAGTTTCCCTTCCACCTCCATCCCACTTACCTCATCATATAGATCTTCCTAAAATTACAAGGCTTTTATTTTTCTTTCTTGCAACAATTAGCTACTTCAACCATCTTTTTTTTTTTAATTGACTTAATCTCCAAGGCCTTTAACAGATCAGAACTTGTGGAGTATCCCATTTCCCTCTCCTCTACTTCTTTTAAACCAGCAGTAAACTAGACGGCTGAATAAAATCACACTTTGATAAAATTAGAAGAAATACTACATAAATAATCAACAACTATTTTATAATACTTACCACGGAGCATAGAATTCTACAAGCCACAAACTATCACTCTGAATAACTTCTCGGTTGAAATTTGATGGAGTTAATTCGATTACATCATCACTAGAGGAATACAGACCATTCACTGCTAGAAACAAGGTGCAGCTCATCAGACCTGGAGAAACAACAAAAAGCACACCATTAATGGCAGGCTTCATGCTCCGACAGGAGACCCGGGCAAGCCAAGTCTTCCTCAGCTGAGCAGGGCCCTTCACGCAGGACGGCCCCGGCCAGGACCCTCCTAACCCCTCTGCCCTGCCCCCCGACTGCTGCTGGGGCCCCTGGAATTTTACTCCCACTGGTGCGGTGCCCAGCAGGAAGGGAACAGACAGTCCACACGCTCACCTCTTGGGCTGCACTAGAAAGTTTTAAATACTATTCTTAGTGCTTTTCAGGTATCAACACCCTCGTTCTTTACAACCACCCTATGAGGCAGGACTATCACTGCCACCCTATGAGGATGATCATATAATTTCTTTCTTTTAATCTGTTGATGCAACGAATTACAAGTGAGACTGACCCGTGTTCTAAGGTAGTGCATTATTACGCCACCTTAGTCACGTTTTCATACGCTTATTTTGTAAATAGGATTTGGAAGATTTCAAATGAAACTTTTTGGAATAACTCAATGGTAAATTACTTCTGAAAGGAATGTACACCGATGTTAATTTTTCTATTGCCAAATCCTCCACCTTACACTTAACAGCACTTTCAAGTCACTTTCAAATCCATTTGTCACTTGACTGTTCCCAGCATTACTAACTAGAGAGCGGGAATCATCCCTATTTTGTAAATAAGGAAACAAAGGCAGAAAAAGATCACGTGGCCCACGATGGTCATGCGTCTAACAGGCAGGGCAGCTCTGTGACTTCTACTTCCGAGCTCTTCCCATTACACCATGCTGTCTTTTAGTGCTCAAGATCAAAAGGTTCAGTATGCCATGGGCGTGAATAACAATTACATTGTTGAAGAATATTACATTTGAATTATAGATATAGGTAGTATAGTAGGAACTTACGAAATGAAACTGTGGACTTACTAAAGGTGGTGTGAAGCCACTAAAGAAAGGGTTTTCATTCCGGGGGTATGATCAGATTTGCTTTCTAGAAAGAGCATGTATTCTGGCTGCAATGTGGACAGTGGATGGGGACTTATCAGGAGAGCAGCGTCACACAGACCAATGGAAAAACAGAATGAGTAACAGTAACAAATGCTGCTGGGAGGTCAAGTAGAAAAGACTGAAGACGTCCAGGGCACATAACGACAAAGAGGTCACGGGGCCCCTGGCAGTGGTGGTGGAGTAGTGAAAGTAAGCAGCAGCCAGTCTGCACAAGACTGGAGAGAGGAGGAGGGAACAAGCTGGTGACAACTACAGCTCACTTTTTAAAGAAGTTTCATCATAAAGGGCAGGAGAGAGCAAGCAAATGTGGGGCAGAAGGAAAGTTTCTTTAAAAGATGGGAGTGATCTAGGGGCTGGCCCCGTGGCCGAGTGGTTAAGTTCGCGCGCTCCGCTGCAGGCGGCCCAGTGTTTGGTTGGTTCGAATCCTGGGCGCGGACATGGCACTGCTCATCAGACCACGCTGAGGCAGCGTCCCACATGCCACAACTAGAAGAACCCACAACGAAGAATACACAACTATGTACCAGGGGGCTTTGGGGAGAAAAAGGAAAAAATAAAATCTTAAAAAAAAAAAAAAGAAAAAAAGATGGGAGTGATCTGGGGCTGCTCCGTGGCTGAGTGGTTGAGTTCACACACTCTGCTTCGGCAGCCGGGGGTTCATGGGTTCACACCCTGGGTGCAGACCCAGCAGCACTCATCAAGCCATGCTGTGGCAGTGTCCCCCAAAGAAGCTCCAGAATGACCTACAACTAAGATATACAACTATATACTGGGGCTTTGGGGAGGAAAACACAAAAAGACGGGAGTGATCTGAGCTGGAAGGGAAGACATACGTGAAAGAGGAGAGACTAAAGATAGAGTACAAGGCATAATGGAACAAAATGCCCAGAGTCAGGAGTAGGGGACGGGGTGGCCCGTGACAGGATGACCTCCTCTTCCATTTCAAGAGGTGGGAGAGGGTGAGTGTGGGTGGAGGTCAGGCCAGCCAAAGTGGGGCTCCCTTGATTATCTGTGCTATCCAATACGGTAGCCACCAGCTACATGTGGCTACCCCAAACTGAGATGTTCGGAAGGTGTAAAAAAAACACACTGAGGGGCTGGCCTGGTGGCATAGTGGTTGGGCTCGCACTCTCTGCTTCAGCGGCCCAGGGTTCACAGCTTTGGATCCCAGGAAAGGACCTGCACTGCTTGTCAAGCTGGGCTGTGGCAGCATCCCACATAAAGTAGAGGAGGGTCAGCATGGATGTTAGCTCAGGGCCAATCTTCCTCACACACACAAAAAAAGCAAACTGAATTTCAAAGACTTGGTAGGAAAAAAAAATGTAAACTACCTCATTAATATTTTTTATATTGATTAGCTCTTGAAATAGTATTTTAGATATATCAGGTAAACGTATATTAAAACTAACTTCACCTGGTTCTTTTTGCCTTTTTAAACATTGCTACTAGAAAATCTTAAATTACATATAAAGTTTATTTTCTATTGGATGGTGCTGCTCGATAATCTTTTCATTGCTGCAGGAGAGATTAAGTAGAGTTTGACATATTTAACAAAGCAAGTAAATCAAGACCTAAGCAGAGACAGCCCTAATACTGAATAAGCTTGAAAGAAAAACTGGTCCTAGAAAATCCCCTAGGGAGGTCTACTACTTGTAAAGACATTTATCTTTTTTTTGTAAAATTAATATGAATTGATATTTGTTCAATACATTGGGCTCACTGTGAAATTTTCAAAAATGGAAAAAAAGGGAGAAAAACCACCAACAGTCCCATTAGAAGAAACTACTGATATTTTGGTGAATATCCTTACTGACCTCTCTCTACACAACACAGTGGTCTCAAACGTTATTGTATTTATATAAATGCAATCTTACTATTCTGCCCCTTCTGTAACCTTCTTTCACTCAAAATAAATTACAGACATTTTCTACGAAAGTAATTAATGATTACTCATTACCCCCATGTAAGCATTTTTAATGGCTCTATCATGGCGCCAATGCACTGCTGACAGAACTTGATTGTTCCCAATTTTTCATTATTAACAGGTCAATGCTGAAAATTCTTATACTTCCCCCCCCAAATGAATATGATTATTTCCTTAAGAGAAAATCTTACAAGGGGGATTGAGTATCTAATATTTATATATATAAAATATATACATTTTATGAATAAATATATATACCTGTCCAACTACCCTCCAGAAACTGACATCTTAACTAAGACTTACATGACACTATGTATCAGGCATGGTTCTAAACATCTAAGATCTATTAACTCATTTAAGAACTCTATGTGGTATGTATCATCATGCCCATTTTCAGTCCAGGAAATGGAGATACAGCAAAGGTAACTTGTCTAAGGCCACGGAATTAGAAAGAGCACATGGTTATGCAACCCGAATTTTTAACCAAAGGACTGGAGACTGCAGGAGCACAATGCCAAGGCGGGTCATCCTCTGGACCATGGCAGGAGAATCAGGTTCCTTCCCTCCTCCTGCCAATCAGGGACAGAGCTGCAGAACGCACTCTCCTCCTCAGCTGTTCAAGCAGGCCGGAGTCACCAAGGGCTGGACCGGGATTCTCACCTCAGGAAGGTGCTTCCTTTCCACTCAAGGATGGTCATGACTACCGACACTCAGTGTAACACAGACTCGGGCTATTTTTTTTTCTAGTAATGGTAGTAGACTTTAGTCAAGTACTTGTCTTTAAAACCTGCCTGGTTCTCACAAGAGCCTCCCCTCTTTATAAATGGCTATCCAGTGGAAATGTCTGGATGTAAAGGTTCGAAATCTAAATTCCTTAAAAGGCAATTTGACCTGGTAGGGTTAGAAGCAAATTACACAATACTCAGAAAAACAGATGAAAAGATGTATAAATACCAACAGCATAAAAGTAGCCAGTAACTACCCCCTACAAAAACCCTCAAGAAAACAACAAAACCCTCGGCTCACTTAAGACGGTAAAGCAGGTCAAGGCTGACCAATAATCTGGTTCTGAAGCACCCGTCGCCCTTCCACTCACTGATAAGGAGCACCAATGAGAAACTGGAACATCCGAGTGTCTACAATCTATGTGAGCAGATGGTTTTGCCATCTGTGGCTTCCCATTATTCCTCCACGGTAGTTACGGCTGTTATAAATCCACATCAGCAACATCTCGGTCCCACACCTGCCAGCAAGAGTACGTGGTCCCAAAGCACTCATCTAGAAACCACCAGGGCTCCCAAGAAGGCTGACTACATTTATTAAAATAACGAGTTAATTGATAGAATCATACTCTTTTGAGAGCCTACTCTGAATGCACTCATGGGCAACTAAATAAAAACTAAATTCTTTTTCCCTCTACTCTCTCTACAGGAATACAGCAAATATTTATACACTGTTTACTCTCTTTAGACATACAGTAACTGATTCATCCCGAGAACAACGCTATGGGGTATAGTAGCCCAGAGTGGTTAAGTAACTTACTCCCAGTCACACAGCTAGGAAATACGGAGGAGGGCCGGCCAGGTCTCCAACCCCGTGGTCTGGATCCAGAGTGTTCTGGTAAGGACTGCTGGAGCGCCTTGGTTGGGACTAGGGGGAGCCCAGAGGACAGGATCCTCAAACTCACTCACTGTAGCGTCTACACCAGACATTTACGTAATGCATCAAAGTCTGAACTTTTTTTTTCTTTTTTCTGCTTTTTTTCTCCCCAAATCCCCACAGTACATAGTTGTCTATTTTACTTGTGGGTCCTTCTAGTTGTGGCAAAGTCTGAACTTGTAACAACGAAACCGAGCCTCATGACCTCTGAAGCGCTCCTGCACCCTGGGCCCAGCTTCGGGAGGAAGGCACTGCTCCCTTTCTAAGGCGACTCCCCCCAGGCCTCCTTCCAGGACTGGGTTTGGATGTCTCAGCCTTTCTTACAAGCAGGACTTCCATGCACAGGTGGGAAGGACCAGCCGCACGGGGAGGCGCCCGCGACTCTCCCGGACACTCTGGGGTCTGAGGACAGGCCCAGAACAGGGTCCTCCTTTTACGTCGCCCCCAATCCGCACCCTCCGCCAGGGACGAGCCAGGGCCGGTCGGGGCGGCTCAAACGCGGCCGGGCCGCCGCCCCTCCACCGGGAGCTCGGCACCCCGCGCTCGGACTGTCCCACGGTCCCCGGGTCCTGGGTCCGAGCGCAGCCCAGGCCCCCTCGTGCCCGCGCACGCGCTCCCTCCGGGTGGGCAGCGGAAGCCCCCTGAGGGCGCCCTCCCCTCCGCCCGAGGGTCGGCGCGGGGGCTCCGGCCAAGGGCAGCCTCGCCCCCGGGGCCCCGCCGCCCCCGGGGTCCCCTCCCGGGTCCCCCGCGTGGGCCGGGCCCACGCCCGCCCGCCCGGCGCCAGCCCGGCCAAGGCCAGGCGCCCGCCCGCCCCCCGGGCCGCGGCCCGCCGTGGGGACTCGGGACCCCCAGCTGGCCCCTGGAGGAGGGGGCCGCGCTCACCGAACACCACGCGAGCCATGCCGAACGCCGCGCCGCCGCGCACCCCGCCGCCGCCTCAGCTCTGCCGCGCCGCGCCCCCGACACCCCGGTCCCGCCCTCTGCCCACCAGGCAGGCGCCAGGCGGCGCGGGGGGCGGGCCGGAAGGCGCTCGCCAAGCCGTGGCCGCGGCTCATTGGTCCCTGCAGGCTTCGCTCACCCGCGTAGCCAATGGGAGGCGGCCGGGTAGAGGTTCCCGGTTTGGTTTTTTTAACGGAGGCGGGGCTAGCGGCGGAAGGAGGGACTTGCGGGGGGCGGGGCGGTGCTGACCAACCTCTCCTTTTGCCCGGGCCCTCGAATCATCCCGCCCCTCCTGGGCTTTCGGTACTTTTCCCGCTGACAGTCCAGTACCTGGTTTTTCTTCTCTCTCGGCCGCCCCACCCCCTGTCCCTGTCCCCGACGAGCCCCGTTCCACGTCTTGCTTATCCCTTGCCTCCCTCCACTCCCCACCCCTTAACCCTCTTTGTCCCCAGGGAGGATAACTTTCTTTGGGCCCTCAGAGCATCTAGGACCTTATTAGATGACATGTTAATTTTTCTTGTGTCCGGACGAGTATGCAGTCAAAAAAGCATGTGCTAAGCACTTACTGTATATACCATAATTGAACAGGTATTTGTTTTGTTGAGTTACTTTAAAGGTTCCCATGTCCAGGGCACATAACTGTGCAATGCCTTTTACAGACAGGACCTCGCTCTGTGGAACCCTGCGGGGCTTAAGCTTCAGGGCTCCGCACGTACAGGGTTTCCTTCCTCGCCCTGGAAGGGGTCCTAGCGATGCGTTCACGTGGTCATGTGTTTTGTAAAATTTGCAAAAGTAAAGTTTTTAAGCACGACGGGCTAAGACTATGGTACCTTTCCACTCAGATTTCCCCTCCTGCGTTTGGACTCGAGCACTTTGTTTTTTGTGTTAGTAATGGTTTATTTCTCTGTAGTGCTTAATGCATAAAACAGCTCTGATTCTGGCTAGAGCATTTATGGGCACAGTGGAGTCCAGGAGTGGTGGTGACTGGTAGGGCTTCCTGGAGGAAGTGGCACCAGAGCTGAGTCTGGAATACTTGCCAGGCAAACAGAGGGGCAAGTCATTCCAGGCACAAGGAGCAAAGTGGGTGAAGAAGGCACAGCTGGGTGAACTGACACCATGAAGAGGAAGCTGACAGCAAACACCAGATGATGGGGTGGTGCTGGGGGGCTGTGTGACATGGTGAGACATTCAGGGGTATGTAGGATGGGCCTTGCAGATCCCTGATTTTTGGTTCTCTAAGATCTCTTTGGGTATGTTGATGCTGTTGTAAAATCTAGGATTTGGTGTGTCAGGGTAATCGATGGCTGCCATCAATGATGGCCTCTAAAACAATCCTAAAATCTCAGTGGCTTATATGATAGTGGTTTGTTTCTTGCTCTCATCGGGAAGCAGCTTTCCATGTGGTGGGTTGGGGACTCTAGCTCCTCCCATCTTATAATGTCACCATCTTCTAAAAGGTGCACTCTCAACATGGGCTGTATTGCCCCCAAAGGGGCAAAATTGGTTCTTGGGGAGGCAGAGTGAAAAAATCTTAGATATGACAAGGGCCAAAGTACGTAACAGATATATAGTATGTCTGTGTTTTCAGATTCCTGGGAGACAGGAAATTAGGAAAAGAAATGTGTAAAAAGGCTCCTTAGGGGGTGATAATGAAAAAAAAAGGGTGAGAAACACTGTCCTAGAACAAGGCTGTCCAATGGAAATACAATGTGAACCACAACCACATGTGAAATTTTAAAATGTCTAATAGCCACATTAAAAAAGGAAAAAGACTAATTTTAATAATGTAGCTTAACCCAAGATATCCTGTTATCATTTCAACATGTAATCATACAAAAATCATCAATGAGCTTTTTTACATTATTTTTTTCATATTAAGTCCTTGAAGCCCAGTGTCTGTTTTACACTGTCAGCACATCTTAAGTTAGACTGGCCACATTTCAAGTGGTCAGTAGCCGCATGTAGCTAGCAGCTGCTCTAGTGGACAGCACAGCTCTAGAACATCCCTGGAGTCCTTGATCGATTCTTCTGCAATCGACTGACTGCAGGGCAAAAAGAGAGAGAACAGGGAGGATTGCACAGGTGGTTTTGGCCAGGCCTGGTAGTGTTCTTCCATTCACATTCAGTTGGCCAGAAGCCAGCGATGTGCCCCCAACCTAACTGCAAGGGAGGCTGGGAAATACTTTTCTATGTCCAAGAAGAGAAATTAGATTGATTAGGATCTAGACAATTTCTGTGTAGTCCACCCTCTGGCCTCCAAATTCCCATGTTACTCTTCGTCCACGCATGGAACACAGTCAGTCCCTCCCGAAGGGGCCTTGACCCAATGTCCATCGTTGACCCAGCTCAAAGTCCTGGACGTCTGAGTGATGTGTTGACCCCCCACGTCAGGGTGTGAATCCTCATGGTAGAGCTCATGAACTAAAAAGATGAGCTATCCTCCCCACCCCCAAACTCCCAATGCACCACGTTGAGACAGGACAAGAGAATCATCATAAACGCTCCCTTTCGGAAAGGAGGAAAGCAGGAGATACACAGCAGTCGCTGGTTCAGGGCAATTCTGAAATCCTGGTGGGTGGACACTATAAGGCTCCCACACTGGGAAAGGCGGTTCCTCCATTAGGTTCTGATTCTGCTTTCTGGGAGGTTCTCTGTGGCTTCCCCCACGCCTCCCCCACTCCAGGAGGCACCCCCTGGTGATCAGTCTCCCACCCACATCTGAAGTGGGAGGTAGGGAGCCTGCTCTCCTAGGAATCTGCCCAGCTTTCAAAGCCTGCCTCTTGCCTGTAGAAGGTGGGGACTCCAAGGGCCTTTTCACTTTGTGTTTTTGCCTTTTGTTTTGCTTTAAGTAAGCTTTTTATTGAAATATAACATTATTATGGACTGAATAGTGTCTCCTCCAAATCCATATTGTTGAAGCCTTAACCCCCATTGTTTCTCTATCTGGAGAGAGGGCCTTTAAGGCGATGATTAAAGTCAAGTGAGGTTATGGGGTGGAGCTCTAATCCGATAGGACAGGTATCCTTATAAGAAGGGGGAGAGGCTCCAGGAGTGTGCACACACAGAGGAAAAGCCATGTGAGGACAGCCAGAAGGCAGTTGTCTGCAAGCCAAGGAGAGAGGCCTCAGGAGAAACCAACCCTACCGGCACCTTGATGTTGAACTTCCAGCCTCCAGAACTGTGAGATAATGGATATCGGTCATTTAAGCTGCTCAGTCTGTGATACTTTGTCATGGCAGCTCAAGCAGACTGATACAAACATATATACTGAAAAAGGGCACAGACATTTAAGGGTAACAGCTCCTTGAATTTTCATAAAGTGAACATACCGTGTAACCAGCACCCCAGAAAAACCTCTTGCATCCCCTTTAAAAGATAATACCAAGAATTATCACCCTAGATTAGTCTGTGTGTTTTGACACTTTGTGAAAAGAGAGTCAATCCGTATGCACCATTTTGTATCTGGCTTCTTTCACTCAGAGTTATGCTGACAAGGTTTGTCCGTATATGTAATTACTGGTGTAACCCGTTGTGTAAACACCCCGCCGTCTATGTGTTCTCCTCTTGATGGACACTTGGGTAGTCCCTACATCACATCAGCACGTTGGCATAGCACGGTCTTTAAAAGACCAGACGTACACTTTCCTGTTGAGGCCACAGGCTCTTTCCAAGGTGTCACCGAGTGTATGACGGCCTGTTTGTGTTAAGTTTAAATCTCGGCTCCAACGAATACCTCGCAACCACAAACTCGGAGGCCTGGGGTCATTTAATAAGTGCTACTCAGGACAAGAGAATTCTGTTAAATTGTAACAAAAGGAATTGGCTCGTCTGTGGAGTTAGGCAGGCTGGTGCTTCCCTCAGCAGCTGTGTGTTGAAGGCCTTGTGTGTCCTGGATGCTGTGGGAGGACAAAAGAAATACAAAAAAACGCAGTCTCAGCCATCAAAATGTAGGTTTATCAGGATACTTGTTATAACGTAGAATATTCTGGCTCTTCTGAAACAAAGGCTTTGGATCTGAAAGCTAAAGTAGAAAGAAGACTTTGGTTACGGATGCCAACAAAGGAAGGTGTCACTGTTCACTCACTCATTCCTCCCTTTACTCGTTCATTTGACAAGTGGTTACTGAATATCTGCTGATTTCAGGCTCACTGCTGGGTCCTGGGGATACTGAGATGATTAAGAGATGTTGCCTGCCCGTGGGAGCTCACGGCCCAGAAGTGCACGGTGCGGTGAATCCTGAGCAGCTGTCTGTAGCAGGTCGGCTGGCACCAGTCTCAACAACTCCACTGAGCTGCAGAGACAGCAACCACGGCGGATCACTTTTCTTTGAACAATGGTGTGAGTTTTAAGGACAAAAGATTAAAACATGTTATGTGACTAAAGTACTTGAATTCTAGAACTTTGGGCCCATATTCATTATGGCTCTTTGGGTGCTCAGTAAATGAGAACATAATGTTCCAGAGTTGGGTGACTGAGATTTGAGACAATTTCAGAAGGTCCCAATAGCCTTGGATGGAAACTGGGCCAGTCAAACACCAGCTCCGGGCCCTCGGTCCTGGAAAAGACGGAAGGGACAATAGTAATATTTTCTTCAGTGCAGCAGGCTCGTCTTCCTGTTCTGCTCCAAAGGCTTGGCAGCCCCAGGGGAGAATCTGTTTCCTTGGCTTTTGCAGCTTCTTGAGCTGCCTGCGTTCTGGATCCCGCGGCCCCTTCCTCCGTCTTCAAAGCCAACAATGTCAGGCCGAGTCCTTCTCATGTCACATCTCTCTGTTCTCTCTCTCCTGCCTCCCGCTTCCACTTTTAAGGACCCTTGAGATTACAGGGCCTGTCCAGATAATCCAGGATAATCTCTCTATTCTAAGGTCAGCTGATCAGCAACTCTGAATTCTATCTGCAAACTGAATTCCCCTTTGCCATGTAATGTAGCATATTTATCAGTTCTGGGGGTTGGACGTGGACCTCTTCAGGGGCCCATTATCCCGCCTACCATAGTAATGATCACAATTTGTAATTATTTATTACAAATTCGTTTTGTCTGATTTGTGAAGTCCATGAGGGCAGGCTCTGCGTCTTTGCTGCTTCTGCTGTACCACAGTGCCCGGCCCGGTGCTAACACCCAGCAGGCACTCAGTGAGCACGTGCTGAGTGAAGGAATGAACGACCCTATAAGGCTGGTATTATTGTGCCTCTTTTATACATAAGGAGAGGTTCATAGAGGTAAAAAACTCACCCAAGTTCACAAAGCCACGGATCTTAGAGTCTATAATAATCAGGATGGGCTAGGTTATGCGTCACAACAACCAACCCTCATCTCAGTACCTTACAACAATAAAGGTTTATTTCATTCGTGCTACCTGTCTATCCTGGGTGGTCTACAGCTCTGCTCTGCATCAGCTTCACTCTGGGGCCCAGGTGCTGGAGCAGCCTCTGCCAGGGACATTGCTGTTCTCACGGCAGGGGGGAAAGGAGCTGCTGGCGAAATCACACACAGGCTCTGAAGTCTTCTGCTTGGAAGTGACACACCTACTCACTCCCACTCACAATTATTGGACCAAGCAGGAGACACGAGTTCAACTGCTGAGGATTGCATTAGTTTGCTAGGGCCACCACAACAAAATACCACAGACTAAGTAGGTTAAACAACAGAAATTTACTCTCTCACAGTTCTGGAGGCTGGAAGTCCAAGACCAAGGTGCCAACAGGGTTGGTTTCTCCTGAGGCCACTCTTCTTGGCTTGTAGATGGCTGCCTTTTCGCCATGTCTTCACGTGTCTCCAAATACAGTCACATTGTGGATCAGGGCTTCAACATATGAATTTTGAGGGGATATAATTCAGTTGGTAAAAGTGATGTAACATTTTCCCATAGGGAAGAGCATCATGGGGACTGAAAGTGGAACATCTGACAGAAAATTTATATAATCTACCACAGATTCTAACCCAGCTTCTCCGACTCCTAAGTCCACTAAGGAGCCCTTGCTCTGGGATCTCTGGCAGTGGATCATGGGCTCACTGAGGGGAGAGGCTCGGCTTGTTCATCTTTGTATCCTCCATGTTGCCTAAATGGTGGCTGGTGATGTGGGGTCGGTGAGCCGAGGAGTCGAAAGAAAGATTCCTTGGACTCTCAAGATCTGGCAGTAGTGCTCTTTTATTTAGAGAACAGTGTGTAATAGCATGGGGACAGGACCCATGGGCAGTCAGAGCTTCTGCTGCAAAAACTGAGTTGAGGGTAGGGCTAAATTTAAGGCATAGGTATGTGAGTTATCTCTTTACAAGACAAAGGAAAGAATATGTAAAAAGAGTTGTTAAAATGGTATCGGTCTGGTTATTGGGTGGTCCTATAACTTTTAGATAAGAATCAAACCGGATTAAGTAAATGGCAGAAGTCACCGCTTAAATATTATCTTCAGCTAAAGACAAAGGAGGATGTGGGGGGGACGGGGAGGGGGGCGGCGCACAGTAGGGGGGGGCTGGGGTCAGTTACATGAGGTTGCCAGACAGTAAACAACTTAAGTTCTTGCCTTTGGCCTTGATTAAGAGTTTCTAGAGATAAGTTCATCTCCCTTCTTCCTGGAACAGAGAGGAGGCATCTTTACAGATGGAGGTTTCCCTTACAAATGTAAATGTTTCCCAACAAAGGGCAAGCAAACCCTGCTCCTCAGAGTTGCTTTTACTAAAGGTAACCAGCCACCTTCTCATCTGCAGTTTTAAAAGTAACCAGCCTAAAATAATCCTCATCAGCTGGCACCTTATCATGTTCCATAAGTCCTCCTATGTATGCACTATCATCATTTATTACGATGATGCTACACATCCCTTGATGACAATAGCTAACATTCAGGGAACGCACGCCCTGGGTCAGATGCTGTGAGAAGTGCTTTACGTGGATATTCTCGTTACAGCCCAGCAGTGATCCTGCGATGAAGGTATAGTTGTGCCTGTTTTTGATTGAGGAGACTGAAGTCAGGGAAGTTGAGTAGCTTGCTCAAGGATACACAGGTGATGAGAGGAGTAAGGGATTCCCCCTAGCTTGTCTGCCTCCAAGCCCTCACGCTCCACTCCATGCTACCCTGCCTCTCCTCTGCTGGGGCTCCCCGCTGCTCTCGGGAGAGTCCAATTGCCTGGGCATGGCCTCCATGGCCCTCCACGTCTGGCTTCTCTCTGGCGCCCCGGCTTCATCCTTAGCCTCTCCACTCCTCTGCTCTACTCGTGGTTGCCAAACTCTCACGCCTTCCTGATGTTGAATGTATTGCTGCCTCTGCTGGGGGATCCTCCTTTCCTCATTGGTGCTTGACTAGTTCTATGCGTTCCTCCAAACTCAGCTCAGAAATTATTCTTCACTTCACACCCATTAAGATGAGTATTACAAAAAAAAAAAAGGAAAATAACAAGTGTTGGCAAGGATGTGGAGAAATTGGAATCCTTGTGCCTTGCTGGTGGGAAGGTACAAAGGTGTGGCTGTTACGGAAGACAGTATGACCATTTCTCAAAAACTTACACATAGGATTACCATATGATCCAGCAATTCTACTCGTAGGTATACACCCAAGAGAATTGAAAGCAGGGACTTAGATATGCCAATGTTCTTAAAAATTGTACTCCAGTGATCACTGCAGCATTATTCTCAGTAGTCAAAAGGTGGAAAGGACACAAGTGTCCGTGCACGGATAAATGTGGATAAACAAAAAGTGGTCTAATCATACAATGGAGTATTATTCAGCCTTATAAAGAAATGAAATTCTGATACATACTACAGTATGGATGAATCTTAAAAGCATATGTGCTAACTTACAGGCAGTATGTTACGTATATTCAATCAGCCACACACGTAAGGACAAATAGTATGATTCCAATTATATGAAGTACTTAGATTAGTCAAATCCATAAAGGCAAAAGGTAGAATAGAGGTTTCCCGAGGCTGGGGGGAGGGAGTAATGGGGAGTTGCTGTTTGAGGGCTGCAGAGTTTCTGTTTGGGGCGATGAAGAATTTGTGGAGATGGACGATGGTGATGGTCGCCCAACAATGTGAATGTGCTTAATGCCACTGAATTCCATACTTAAAAATGGTTAAAATGGATAATTTTATTTTATGTGTATTTTATCACTGTAAACAAACAAACAGAAAAAGACGTTATTCTTCTGGGCTCCCGAGGGGCCAGGGGCTTCTCTGGATCAGAACAGCATAATGTGCCGTTTTGTTCTCTGGCATCTCTGCTAGCGAGTGCTCCCTGGAGCCAGGGTCCACGCCGGGGACACTACCTGGCATAATTAGGTTGCTAATCTGTGTTTTCGTTTTAATAAGCAGAGAAGTGAGCGACCCTCATGCTGGTGCATTTTGGGAGCCTGCCCAGGTGCAGCAGGCTCCGTGAAGGTGTGCGTCTCTGTGGGGAGCTGTGCGTTCATTCCACAGCCCGGAAGAGCTCTGGAATATTTGGCAGGGACTAATGATCTTGTCTCTGTTTCTCCAGGAGGATCAGGCAAGTTGGGATGGAGACCACACAGGTAGTGGAAGGCCACCTTTCTTAGAAGGGCCCGTCTGAGCAGGCATCAGGCCTGGAGAGGCTGGAAGATGGCCAACTCCATCATCAGTGCCTTGTGGGAGCTGTGACGGCCACAGGTACTCCCTGGGGGCAAAGTAGGGCAGTGCCCGCCAACTTGGAGAGAAAGGAAATGAGTGCGCCTTCTTCAGGTGAGAGGAATTAAGTTCCTACATCCCTGGAGGCAAAGAACGACTTTCTAGGCCCAGGGAAGGACCCCACTGTAATTCAATCAGTGATAGCATATTTAAGGGGGAAAATGAAAGAAAAATATGTAAAGTGCAGGAGGACATACGCTTCAATAGCACAATTTTTGATGGGCTGCCTAATACTCTTTCTTATGAACGTACCACCATTTGTTTAACTGGTCGTCTGTTGTCGCCATTATTGTTTATTTTGCTATTATAAGTAAGGCTGCACTGACCATGGTACTCATTATCAGTGCATGATTATTAGCAACATCTGACTCCAGTTGGCTTAAATAGGCTAGAGCCTGAGGGCAGGGATGTAGCCCGTCTTCAGGAAGAGACCGGAAGTAGAGAGCGAAAGCCATCGGGTACTGAGACACTGCGCTGGCTCGCCCTTGCTCATCCCTGATCTCTTAGTGCATCTGCCTCATTCTTTCTTCTGTTTAGTCCACAGGGTGGAAGACGGTCAATGGGTTAGTCACCTAGGGCTGCCATAACAAAGTGCCACAAATTGAAAACATCAGAAATTTATTGTCTCGTAGTTCTGGAGGCTAGAAGTCTGAAATCAGGGTGTTGGCAGGGCTGTGCTCCCTCTGAGACTGTAGGGGAATCCTTCCTTGCCTCTTCTAGCTTCTGGTGGTCTTCTGGCAATCCGTGGTATTCCTTGGCTTGTAGATGTGTCACTTTAATTTCTGCCTCCATCATCATGTGGCCTTCTCCCAGTGCGCCTGTCTCCTTTCCTCTTCTTAAAAGGACACCAGTCACACTGGATTAAGGGCCCAGCCTACTCCAGTATGACCTCATCTTAATTAATTATGTCTGCAGTGACTCCATTTCCAAATAAGATACATTCTGACGTACTTGGGGTTTGAACTTCAACATACCTTTTTTGGGGACACAATTCAACCCATAACAGCCCAGCACAGCCCTTAAGTTTTGACGTTTTTCTCTTTTAAGGGACCAGCTGAGAAATTTGTAAGCCAACTTCCAACTTCTCTGGGACAGAGTCCTGATCGGTGAGGGTTGTCTGTCCAGTCCTGTCAACAATGCCTGTGGATGGAGCCGGGCTGCAGAAGCATGGCTACGGGGACCAACCCTGTGACTGAGAGAGAGGCCAGTATCCCGACAGGGAGGGGAGGCCATCGGTCTGCATCACAGACATCCTGAACAGAGATTTTTTTTAAATTAAAATTTTCATCACTCTTGTTAGAATGACTATTATCAAAAAGACAAGAATAGCCAAGTGTTGGCAAGGATGTGGAGAAAAGGGAACACTTATGATCTATTGGTGGAAATGTAAATTGGTGCAGCCACTATTGAAAACAGTATGCAGGTTCCTCAAAAAATTAAAAATGGAACCACCATATGATCCAGCAATTTCACTTCTGGGTATTTTTCCAAAGGAAACAAAAAAACTAACTTGAAAAGATATATACACCCCCATGTTCATTGTAGCATTATTTCTAATAGCCAAGACATGGAAACAACCTAAGTGTTCATTGACAGGTGAATGGATAAAGAAAATGTGGTGTATGTGTGTATATATATATATATATATATATATATATATATATACACAAGAGAATATCATTCAGTCATAAAAAAAGCGGGAAATTCTCTTTGAGACAACATGGATAGATCTTGAAGGCATTATGCTAAGTGAAACACATCAGATAGAGAAAGACAAGTATCATATGATTTCACTTACATTCAGACAGTAACAAACAAACTCATAGATACGGAGAAGAGATTGGTGGTCATCAGAGGTGGGGATTGGAGGGTGAGTGAAATGGGTAAAGGGGGCCAAAGGGTACAAACTTCCAGATATAAAATAAATAAGTCCCGGGATGTAACATACAGCATGGTGACTATAATTAATAAGACTATATTGTATATTTGAAAGTTGCTGAGAGAGTAAATCTCAAGAGTTCTCATCCCAAGAAAAAAAGTCTACAACTGTGTGCTGATGGATGTTAACTAGACTTGCCGTGGTGATCATTTCACAATATGCACATTTATGGAATCGTTATGTTGTAACATTAATATAATATAATGTTGTATGTCAATTATACCTCACTTTAAAAACTTTCAAACACACGGAAATACCAAAAGAATTTTTCAGTGAGCACTCATATACCCATTACTTACGTTCTGCAATTAATATTTTACTATATTTGCTATACTCACAACTATTCACCTATCCACGATTATTTTAAGGCTCTTGGTTGATGCTGCCAAGTTGTCTGCTAGATGTGTTGAATCAGCTTGCAGTTCTATCAGCAGTATGTGAAGGTGTCAGCAACAACGCCTTTCTAAAGACCTCAAAGGAATATATTCCCAAGTGTGGGAATGTCTGACGCTGGCCACAGTTGGGGTAGATGCTTATGGACTGAGAAAGAAATTTTAAAATAACTTTTTATTTGGAAATAATTTCAAACTCACGGACAAGTTGCAAGAATAAAAATAGTACAAAGGGCACCCATATACCCTTTTCCCAACGTCATGTGTTATTAACCTTTTATCCCATTTGCTTTACAGTACATGCGTTGTGTGTGTGTTTTGTGTGTGTGTGTGATTATTCTCTTACATAACTACAGTAAAGATATCAACTTCAGCCAATTTAACATTGCTACTTTACTTTAGTTTGTTAGTTGACCCATTAATGTTCTTTTTTTCCCCCAAAGCATTTCCCCTCTCTTTTCTAGGATCCAGCCTAGAGTCAGGTGTTGAATTAAATCGTGAAGTCTCTTTAACCTTTTACTCTGGAACATTTCCACGGCCTTTGTTTGCCTTTTATGGCATTGACTTTTTGGAAGAACATAGTTCCTCTGCCCTGCATTTTTGTGATACAACATTCCCTATTTGGGTTCATCTATTGTTTTCTTGTGATTAGATTCAAGTTATGTATTCTTGGCAGGAGGTCTGCGTAAGCAATGGGCATTTTTCTTTGTGAATCTTTCCTCTTGTCCTACTCATTTCACCCCTCAAGATCACAGAGAGTGAAGTTTTACTTCATAGAATCAGATTATTGAAGAGTTAAGGAAGGCCTCAACCTTCCTTTTATGGGGGCCGGGGATGGAAGTGGTGAACGAGGGAGAGATGTCACATGATCTGGCCGAGGACGCGTCCTGGGCATGTGCTTGGCACACTCCAGGCTTTCAGGAAATGTGCTCATTTGATTAGTTAATGTCAGATCAAAGACTAGAACCAAGTTTTTGATTCCCAGATTCATTCTCTTTCCCCTTGACCTTACTGCCTCCTCCAAGACTTCTCTGACTTTCCAGTCTTTCATGCTGGAAGTTCTTCGCTGATGTACGTGATGAATGAAATCCACTATGCAAATACACGTCATGGCAACTCCAGCCTGCTAGGCACCACTCTGCCTTCCCTCCCACTCAGGAAGCCCGTGTGGCTTTGCGTGAGAGACAGTGACACTATTAAAAGGCTAACCTTGACTATTCTCTAATTTATATAAAACAGTAAATGGTTTACAGACATATATACTTTATTATTAGCAACGAGTCACTTACCTCACACCTAACAACTGGTGGTTCCCCTGTTATGACATAATAGGGAGAGTTATGGCTGCAAACCTCCTCCATCCAGCTCCAAGGGTCTCCGGCGCGAAGGCTGAGTTCTAATCATCCTGGCTGTCTTTCTGGGTGGGAGCAAAGAACTCTCCCGAAGCACCAGTCTTGAGAATGTCTCTTATTTTGGGGCTCGTGGCAGAGATGGCTAGCTGGCCACCAAAATCGGTACTCTTCTCCTCCATCATAATAGAATTGTGGCCAGGTGCGTGGCTGCCCCGTCACACCAGTCTTCCCAGTTGCCCTGGCAGCTGTCCGAGTCCTCACACGTGGAATGAGAGAGCAGGTGGTGTTGGAGCTGCTTAGCCTGGCACTCCCTTCCCTCTTCCCCCAGCTGGTACCCAGATGGGGGGCACGCCCAGCTTCCACCACACAGACCATTGCAGTGCCCTTGGGGATGGGGAACAATGATGGAAGGAACCTGAGTCTAGAATGACCGTGAAGATCAGTGCTGCCCCAGCTGTTACCTTATAGAGAAAGAAGATTCTATAGCTTTTAGCCATCGTATTTTGAAATAATTTGTCAAAGCTTTACTTTGACTCGTACAGGGCTCATATTCTCATGGTGGTGATTTTGGGCTAATGCACAAATAGAGAGGCCCGGGGCAGACTCCTCCAGGGCACACGTGCATTTTCCTAGGAGTGTTCCTCTCTACATTTTTTCCTTCATTCTGAGGCTCAAATTACAGGCAGAATAGGGTCTTGTTCTCAGTAAGGATAGACAAGTGGAAGCTTTTTTTTCAATTGTAGTAAAATATTTTTTGTTGCTAGTGCCGTTGAGTCAATTCCGACTCCTGGCAGCCCTGGTTAGAGCAGAGTGGAACCCTGTCCGGTCTTTTGTGCCATCCTCTCACCTTCTGGTGATATATCAGACGATGCTCTGCTGCTGTCTATAGGGTTTTCATGGCCAAGTTTTTGGAAGTGGGTGGCCACGTCCTTCTTCCTTGTCTGTCAGTCTGGAAGCTCCACTGAAACCTGTTCACCATGGGTGACCCTGCTGGTACTGGAAATCCTGGTGGCATAGCTTTCAGCAACATGACAACACACAGCCACCACAGTACCACAGCTGACAGCCGGGTGATGTGGGTCCCTGACTGGGAAACGAACCTGGGCTGCTGTGGTGAGAGCCCTGAGTCTTAACCACTAGACCCCTAGGGCGGGCTGTAGTGAAATATACACATCAGAAAATTTACCATTTTGACCATTTCTTAAAAGGTGTACAGTTCAATGGCAGTAAGTACATTCACATCATTGTACCGTCACCACCATCCCTCTCCAGAACTTTTCATATTCCCAAACTGAAACTCTGGACCCATTAAACAAAATCCTCCATTTCTCCTTTCCCCGGTAACCATCCTTCTACTTTGGGTCTTTGCGAATTTGACTCCTCCAGGTGCCTCATGTGAGTGGAATCATACAGTACTTGTCCTTTTGTGTCTGGCTTATTTCACTTAGCGTAATGTCCTCAAGGCCCATCCATGTGGTGTGTGTCAGAATCTCCTTCCTTTCCAAGGATGAATAACAATCCACTGTATGGCTAGACCACAGTTCGTGTACCTATTCATGCACAGCGGGCACTTGAGCGGCCTCCACTTCCGACTCCTGTGAATCAGGCGGAGGCGTTCACTCTGGGAGTTTCCTCTGCTGATCGGGCGCATTAGCTGCGGCGGCCGTTGGACACTGATGGGACTTTTCCTTGACAGACAGCCTAGGAGTAGCAGCTCAGGCTGAAAGTGAGAAGAGATGAGTGAGGTGGGGATGCGGGAAACCTTTATCCAGTGTTCCTTATATGTGGGCAGTGTGCTGGGTGTTTACATATGTGGACCTGTAAAAACTGCCTTTGTTGATCAATAAAAGGATATAGTGCTGAAAGACCTTGTTTGCAGAATGCAGAAACTGTCAGAAAGTTCACTATTTGCCATCAGTTAGGCAAGAACAGATTACCCCTCTCTTGCCTGGCAGAGCTGAGTCGCTTTGATGCTAAGAAGCAGCCTTGATTCCCAGCCTAGGGCTTTCTGGACACAACATCACACATTCATCTTGCAGTTTCCAAGGAAATAGGACCCTCAGTCCACTTTGTAGTCCAGATCTGATGTGAATCCCTCTCTACACAGCCCTGTTTTGCTTTAGGCCTATTTAAACACTGCTTCATTTAAATTTTACCTAAACTCTACCCTTTTCCAAAATCCTACAGTAATCCTGTTTCTTCCTCTGGTGAGGGTTTTTCGCAGTTTCTCTGAAGGGCCCCCTCCCTGTTACAGGAAGCCACCAAGCCTAACTTGCTTGATCTTCAGATTTGCCCACGGTGGTCTTTACCAGACAGGATGGTTCACACGTTTTATTTCATTTAATCCTCACACAAACCCCAGAAGTTAGACATCACTCTTCTCCGTGTACAGGAGGAGAAACTGGAGGCGGAGAAGTCCTTCTCAGGGCAGCAGCGGGCGGCTGGGTGGCTGGGGCTGGAAGCACCTGCAGGCTTGCTCACTCGTGCGTCTGGATGTTGATGCTGGCTGTGGCCTGGGACCTCAGCGGGACTGTTGGTTGGAACACCTACTCCTGCCTCCCCCTGTGGTCTCTTCACATAGGCTGGTTAGGTTTCCTCTCTGGTCTGGAAGTTGGGTTCAAGAGCGAGCAACCGGAGAGTCAGGAAGAAGAAGTTGCCAGGTTAAGGCATGGGCCTGGAAACAGAATTAGTGGAGCAGCCACAGAGCCCAGATTCATGGGGTGAGGGACAGAGACCCACCTCTCAGTGAGAAGAGTGTCAAAGAATTTTATGGCCATGTTTTCTTGTGTGTGTGAAGAAGATTGTTGCTGAGCTAACATCTGTGGCAATCTTCCTCTGTTTTGTATGTGGGATGTCACCACAGCACGGCTTGATGAGTGGTGTGGAGGTCTGCACCTGGGATCCAAACTTGCGAACCCTGGGCCATATGGCCATGTTTTAAAAGAGGCTTCAGAGATTTATTTTATTAAAGAAATTAAGGAATTGGAAATTTATTCACAGATTGGAATGCCCTTTCTCACTTCTCTGCTTTTCAGATGTTGCCCATCCTGTATAGCCCTGCTGAAATCTGCCTCGTTTTTCCCTGTTTCCTCTCAGTTGAAATTAGTCATGGCCTCAGCAGCTCTCTCATGGCTTACCTCACCTCACCTTTGCTGTCTCTACTGTTGCCCTGTAAGCGAGTAGAGGGCAAGATTTAGTCAATCCATTTCACGCCTCATAGGGCCGAACAGAGTGCCCCCTCCATGGGAGTACCCAATAAATGAGCGTTGAATAAATAAACAATGATGGGGAAGCCAAAGGGGTAGAGAGAAGAGAAAGAAGGGTCGGGGAAGCCAGGTCCCCGGGCCGCTGGCTGTGCTACTGGGTGTTGCCTCCTATTCAGCAACATCTGGATTGATGTTAACCAAACATCCAGAAAATGGAAGCATTGTTGGAGGACACAGAGCTTTTCCCTCTGCAGGGTCAGAAGTGTTCTTGTGACTTTAAAGATCCTTGCCAAGGGCAATACCAAATGATTTCTAATGTAGTTCGGCAAACAGAGATAACGGCGTATGCTCCTTGTCTGGGAACCTTGCCTAAGGAGGCATTTCACAGAACAACGCTATCTCCATCCTCTCTGTCATCTAACGAGTCAAATACGTGGCTCAGGTATTGACCCAGTGGCATTTGGCTAGTGTTCTGGACGGCTTTACATTCCTAAACTATTATCAAGGCTTCTAGGCAAATCTAAAACCAAAAAATATGACAGCCACTCCAGAGTTTGAGCCTCTGTTATTAGATATTGCTGTTCTAGCAAGTCTCAGGAGACAGGCAGTGAGCAAAGCTTCCTGCGGACAGAGACAAGGCCTCACCTTTCTGAATCTCACCAATGGCCTGCGTCTTTAGCGAGGGCCATGGAAAGTTTTTATGCCCTGCATCCCGTGACTTGTCTGGGGCTCATCTTAGAATACTCCAGGGTCTTGGGTTGGCTTGTACTCATCTGGTCTGGGACTAGACTATGATGGATGGTATGCTGTGATTCATTTCTCCAGAAGTAGAGATGTCTGTACAAATCACCTTCCTCATTTTGTGTGTGTGTGTGTGTTAGAGGTTGAAGGTCTGATGCTAAAGAATCCAAGGGGCAAAACCAAAGGCGTTAGTCCAGTTAGCGTCAGCCAAGCTCACCAGCGACAAGATGCTCATCCCTCTGCTCCAGCCCCATTGTCGCTGTCTTCGTTAGTTACCACTTGGAACACAGCAGCGGCTTCCTAGTTCTTTGTCATGCCTCTAGTCTCTCACCAGCTCTAATTCATGGTCTTCCAGAATGTTATTTCCAAAGCTCACGTTGTTCTCTTCCTTAAAACCCTGACATGGCTCTACATGATCTTCACATTAAAGTGGGAGAAGATTAAGAAGAAGAAAACAAACCTTTATTCACTGCCTGCTTTTCCCAGACACCTTCCTATTGGCATAAATGGCACCACTGTCCATCCAGTTGATCAAGTGAAAAATCTCGTTGCACCTTCTTTCTATCACCAGCTCCCAACGTTCGTCAGCAAATTCTGATAACTCAAACACCAAAACGTACTGAAAATATGTTGACATTTCCCTCATTTTCACACAACTACCACCGCCCTGGTCCCAGTGCTTATCTAGACTTGCAGTGGCCTCGTGGAGCGGACGTTGTTGGTTTCTCGTTGTAGTGGAGGCTGTGGTGTGCCACCCAGACCCTCCTTCAGGACGCAGCTCTCGTCCCTCCAGTTGCTGGGAGGGCTGGTGCTGCGGCCTCAAGCTGGGTTTCTCCCCTGGCTGCAAAGAGCTGCCTTGCCCAAGGTACCTGCTACAACACAGATCAACCTCGAAGACATTGTGCTGAGTCAAAGGCACCAGTCACAAAAGACCACATCTTATAGGACAACGTTCAGATGAAAGTCCAGAATAAGGAAATCTATAGAGGCAGAAAGTAGGTTAGTGGTTACTTAGGGCTGTGGGGTCAAGAGGATGGAAGAATCGCTAAACAGTATGAGATTTCTTTTTGAAGTGATGAAACTGTTCTAAGATTGACCATGGTGATGATTGCACATCTCTGTGAAAATAGTGAAAACCACAGAATTGTGCACTTTGATTGGGTGAACTGTATGGTATGTGAATTATATCTCAATAAGATATTTAAAAAAATGTTAAAGATGTTACGATGTTAAAAAAAAAAAGTGAACAACTCCACAGTGGCTTTCCATAAAACAGAAGAAAAATGCCCCCTTGTCACCAGAGCTAAAAGGTCCCACCTCTGACATCATCTAGAACTTCCCTCCCTCCCTCATTCCTCTCCAGGCACACTGATCTTCTTCTCTTCCTCAAATACTGCAGGCTGGGTCCCTGCCTCAGGGCCTTGGCACGAACTGCTCCTTCTTGTCACTACAGTCTCAGTGTATGTGTCATGTCCTCAGGCTCTTCTCAGACCAACCAATCTGAAGTTGGTCTGGGAGTGCCCCCAGTTGGGTACTTGATCAAACACTGTGTTTATTTTTCCCATAGAACTTGTCATAATTTGTAATTCACTCAATTATTTTTGTATTTCTTTGTGTATTGTCTGTCTCCTCCTCTAGAATGTACACACTCTGAAGGAAGGAGCCAGGCCTTTTTGTGCAATGACGAACTCTCGGTCTAGAACAGTGTCTTGCACGTACTTAATAAATTTTAGCTATTGACTGGAATTTTTATGAAAATGTAGACTTTCTAAAGAATTACAGGAAACAATTTTATATTTCCTTGTAATTCTTTAGATCTAGAGTAAAAAATAGCATTTATGAAAATTCAGCCTTTTTTCATTTTTACTCTATTTTTAAATTTTTTACTGCAATTAAAAAAATTAACAGACTTTATTTTTTAGATCAGTTTTAGGTTCATGGCAAAGTTGAGTGTAAAGTCCAGAGAGTTCCCGCATGTCCCATGCTCCCCCACACCCACAGCCTCCTCCGCTATCAGAGGGGAACATTTGTTACAATTAGACCTACACTGACACATCGCTGTCCGCCAGCCCATCCTTGACGGTAGGGACCACTCTTGGCGTTGCGCATTCTATGGGTCTGGACTAATGTATAAGGACGTGTATCCACCATTACAGTACCATATAGAGTACTTTACTGCTCTGAAAATCTGTGCTCTGCATATAAAAACGTATCAGAAATTCACTGGGTCTGGGAGAGTCACAGAGGCTGAAGGGAGGTGGAACAGTAAACTGCAGTTTGTCAAGGATCCCTTTTAAGAGGTCCAGCATCAAGGCCACAGTCATGGGCTTGAGCGCTCAGTTCTAGCAGAAGCCCCCCACCTCAATCTGGTGATATCGCTGAGGATCTGTCTCCCCTCCTCCCTGAGGATCTGTCTCCCCTCCTCCCTGAGGATCTGTCTCCCCTCCTCCTTGCTTGCAACCAGGACACGGGAATAGAGGGACAGCAAAATGCCACGTCTATGCTTGGTCATTGCCGGGGAGGGTGACATTGAGCTTGCCCTGGCCTTGCTCTCTGTCCCTGCCTCTCACCCCCTGCTGCTAGTCCCTTCTGGACTCATGTCTGATTCCCATGAGGACAGAGCACTGTGAGTAAGACACCTCTGTGAGAATTTGGGGCACAGCATGCTCCTTGGAAACTCTGGAGGTCAGCACAAAGGTAAAATGACCTCCCGCTCTGGCTCTGTGGGGCCAGGGTCTTGGTTCCCCAGCACACACGGCTCCCTGGGGAGATTCTCAGGAGGTACTGCTGAGCCCAGGTGCCCTGATCAGTGACATGGGACTCATGCCTGTGAATAGGATGACTCCGCAAACCCACAGGTTGGTGTGGCCTGGGGACCTTTGATTGTCTCATCTCCCTGCCAAGCTGGCTCCTCCTCAGGAATTCTGTCTTCAGTGACCAAGTCATTCGAGGCAGAAGCTGGGGGTTCATCCTGGACCCCTCTGCTCCTCTCCCCCGGGGCTGGGTCCGCAGGCAGTTTCCACTACTGTGCTAACCTCAGCAGGTCTCCACATTCCCCGCAGCTTCTCGTCTGGCTGCATTTTCTGTCTCCCAGGGGTCTTCTCGGCCTCCCGGTACTCAGAACCCCACCTGATGGACACCACGCCTCCCTGCCCCTGCCCTGGGCAGCCCCCAGGACACTTGGGTTTCACATCCCTTCTCCCTTTGCTGGTTGAGCAGTTGGCTGCCTCCTGCTTTGGAAGCTCTCACTCCCACACCTCCACACCCGATATTGCCTGTCACTTTGCCAGAAGCCATAACATCAAGGATGTTGACTTTCTGCTCTCCAAACAAAAGATCCTGTGCTTACCAGGATGTGCCCTCATTAGCAGGACAGGGGATTAGAAACGACTTTTTTCCTTTCACAGAGTCAGTTAACCAAACCCTGCCAAATTTGAAACCTAAACAAGGTTTCTCCTCTCCATGCACACAGACCCTGGCCTAGGTCAAGGTTCAGCATCTCAGGCCCGAACTGTCACAACAGCCTCCTTGCTTCACCTCCTTTTAGTTCTCTTCCATTCCATTCTTCCCTAGAATTTTCCAGAGCTTTCCAGAGGTTGAGAGAGGCCCAGGCCCCTTCCTTATTTTATTTTTTGACATACTAAAACCCAAAGACATGTCTAAGCAGGGTTACAAGGTTATATGGATTTCACATGTTTGCTTTAAACAGAATGAATGCTTCAAATAAAAAAATGTAATGCTATCCAGTGGTGCTAGTCACAAGACAATCATAGAATTTTTTAAGTTAATATAGGGCATTCCAAGTGGTGTAACCTGAGAAGACCACACAAGTCCAAAGTAGTTTCATGAAGATGACATTCTTTCTTCCCTGCCAGTAGGTCCTTGGACCCAATGTTGAACCTCCTTTGGAGATAACCTCTAAAGTTCCCCTGTGGATCCTTTGAGAATTAGGCCAGATGGTCCTTTCGGCCTCCTGCAGTGGCACAAGCCAGACTTCAGCAGCTCCGGAGGCTGCACAGTGAAGTCCAAGTGCCTTAGCGAGCCCGCTCCCCACCCTCCACGCTCCAGCCACCCTGGGGCGCTCCAAGTCTTACAGGAAGCCTTCGCTCTCTGGCTGTCTTTGCCTAGAAGGCCTGTGTCCCCCCTGTCCTTGGCTGACTCTCATTCACCCTCTAGTCTAAGACCATGTGTTCTCCTTCTAGGTGCTTCCCCACACCTGCCCCCAGGGAGGTCGAGGGGAGCTCCTCCTCTTACCACAGTGTGTGGAAAGGTTTGTCTGTGTCTGCCTCCTCCTGTGCTCTGCGAACAACCAGAAGACAAGGCCCATGACTTGGTCACCTTGACATTCCTAGCTCCCAGCTGGGCCCAAGGAAATGGAGGAATGAATGTTCCAACGAATAAATGAATACGTGAAGGAACGCCACAGAGCTCTATGCTTATCAGTTCTCGGTTTGCTTTGGGCTGGGTAGTTTTGTTTGAGCTGGTGGAACTTGGTGAACTGGCAGGACTGCTGCAGCCAAGTTCTGGTGCAAGGCCAAAGTCCCCTTATCAACCTGTGCTGGGGGGTGTGGCTACTGTGCAGGAGTGTGTACAGAAAAACCACCAGGTGGCGCTCAGTCGCCGTGCCAGACAGTTGCAATCCACTCCCTCCTTTGCAGGGTCCAGGGAGCATCTTCCAAGAGACTACCGATTATTCCAGTCTATTTTGTGGAAGGAGTACCCATGAGCTCACTCTAAAATACAAAATCCTAAATCCCAAATCCAGCCCGTGGAGGCAAAACAATTTTGTAAAAAATGTCTAAATTCAGTTAAAGGGACTAATTTCTGTCCAAGTAAATATATGGAAAGTAGCCTCAGCTTAGAGGTTGTGGCTTAGCTGCACTGCTTATACTGTTCCTCTGGTCACCTTCTGCTCCAGCAGCCAAGGCTCTAGAAAGGGCGTGGCTGTGCTCCTGGACACTCATGGAGCCTGTCTTCTTAGAACAGACCGGAACCCAGGTCCACTACCCTGGGACCTCCTTACCTCAGTCAGCTGCTTGTCAAGAGGCAAATGCATACAGTGCCATGGTCTACTCTGGGCAGGAACTGCTCAGAGCGGCTCTTAAGGGGAACATCTCATTCCACCACCACCTAACCTCTCGGCCCGCTTCTTGTACTTGGGAATGACTCCTTCCTGCACGGGCGCCAGCCTCTCCCTGTCCCTGAGCTGTGAGGTGGTCCTTCCCACTCTGCTTAACTCTCAGGGCCCTTGGGGAAGTGGCGAGAACAGCGCTAGGCTCCAAGCATCTTCTGAAACAATCCCTTGAACCAATTTCTTTCTTTCTGGGACTCCTTTTACTTACAGCCGGCTTGGGTTAGTCTCACACTTGACAGTTGGAGCCACACATGAATTGACTGCCGTAGAATGAGTATGACGAGTATTAGATTTGAAGCTGGACATGTGGGCTTTGCATTGATTGGCTCTGTGACCAGTCACCCCCGCCCACTTAGCCATCCCTTGGCCCTTGTGGCCAGGGCTGCAGCTCTGCCCGCCTCCAGGGGCCCTGTTTATACTGTAGTCTATGTAAATGGTGCCCTCTTGACTTGAGCTCCAAGGCTATTCCACCTTTGCAAAGTCACTCGGCTTGCTAAGGATCCTCTGCCCTGCTCACAGTGCCTGGGAGAAGGCGCCCAATCTCTTCTTGACTGAAAGCCTCTTCTGGCACTGTGGACACAGCCCCTCAACTTCTAGCTTCAAATACTGTGTTTTGTCTGACAGCCCTATCCACAGGACAGGGGTAAATCCTTGCCAGGCTTCTCTATAGCCCGGATGGGATGGGTCACCGCAGGATAAGTCAGGTGCAATGGGCAACCTTTGGATCACGCCATGAGGCCCCAGCCACCTCATGCCAGGAAGGGGCACCCTGTTACCATGGACTAAATATTTGTGTCCCCTAAAATTCATATGTTGAAACTTAATGCCCGATGTGATGGCATTTGGAAGTGGAGCCTTTGAGAGATGATCAGGGACGTGAGGGTGGAGCTCTCAGGAGTGGGATTAGCGCCTTTATAAAAGAGATCGCAGAAAGCTACTTTGCCCTTCCACCATGTGAGGTTAGAGTGAGAAGGCGGCAGTCCAGGATGTGCATCTTCCCCAGAAACTGAATCTGCTGGCACCTCCATCTTGGACTCCCCAGGTTCCAGAACTATGAGAAATAAATGTGTTTTTTGTTGCTAAGTCATCCAGTCTATGGTATTTTTTGTTATAGCAGCCCAAACAAAGACACTTGCCTGGCAGGCATAGGTCATCTGGTCACTGGACCCTCACTGAACACGAGTTAATTGACCCCAGAATCCCCATTTGTCTGTGACCCTCTCTGAGTCTGACATGATGGAGTTTCTGAGCTGGAGACCAGTGCCTGGTCATGGTCCTCTTCTCCCACCTGCCACCATCCTGGCCCTCTGTTGAACTTCTCCGGGCAGCCAGCCATGGGGAGTGAATGTCATTTCCCTTCCCTACCCCAAACATCACTCCCTTCCATGTGCCAGGCTCTCTGCTGGGCACTGGAGACAGAGAGGGGAGCAAGCCAGGGTCCCCTAGGTCTCTGAGATCATCCCAGTGTGGTGACATCAGCACCGAGGTGCTCTGGGAGCACAGGGAGAGGAGCGGAGCGGCCATCCTGGAGGAGCTGTGTTCTTTGTGGCTTACAGAAGTGGAGGGCATTTGCACCCACTCCTGAATCAGAGACTGGACCCAGACAAGGAGAGGCTTAGCCTCCTGAATTGACCCTGCACTGGGCCACACCCTGTGACACACCCTCAACAGACCAAAGAGAGAGTGTGTGGAGCTGAGGCTGAGAGCCAAGACCCCAATCCTAGGTTACAGCTTCAAGAAGGCAAATTGGAGGTGGAGCACGTGCAATGGTTCCGTGGGGCCGGTGGGGGGGCTCTCTGGTGGCTGGGGGGCTGTTGGGCAGGCTGATGCGCAGTGGCACCTAAGTTCTCCACTGGGCCTCGCCCAGCCCAACACTCCAGCGCCATCCAACACTGTCCTCTGTACCCATCCTGAGGATCCAAACCCGCAACAGCGGATCCAGGAAAAAACAAGGAGCCAACAAAAGCAGGATCCAACAAAAACCAAGCTTTATCCTTTGTTTGTTTTATATCACAGCAAGGAAAAAGGAGTTAATATCTTTTTCAAATTGTAAATCAGTGTAACTATGTTATAAACATTTTTGATGATATGAAAGAAAATAATTCCCATTATCCACTCTCCCAGCCCAACCCTGGTTGGAGCTCATTTCTCAACAGGTGTTCACTGAGCACCCGCTGCATTCCAGGCATAGCCCAGGTTCTGGGGATGCACAATGAGAAGGACGACAATCCTGCAATCGACAGCATTCAAGTCGAACACACACAGCCTGCTCAGGGCCCAGCAACTCCACACAGGTCCAGATCTGCCTGAATACATTGCAAGGGCAAAGCCAGGCAGAGCTGATCCCGGGCTTCACGCGGTGGTCCTTGGTGTGGCAGTGACTGCAAGGGGCCCCCAGGGGTCACGACTGCTCCTGAGCTGTGCTGGTTACTTGGGCCGTACCCTCAGGATTTGTGCACTGTTCTGCTTGTGTGTTGTACTTCAGAAAGTGTCTACAGTAAGAAGTGGGTGCCATGGTGAGCTTGCAGACCAGCTTCCTCTGGTCACCAGCTGGCCCCAACCTCCCGCCTGTGGCCTGGCTGAGTCTTCCTGTGGCACCCTGGTTTGGGGCAGCATCTTCCCGGGGCCAGGCCTCGGAAGGCCAGGTCCAGGGCAGAGGAAGGCATTTCCCAAGAGGAGGGACAATGGCCTTGGGGGTCTGGATGTGCCTTGCAACAGAAACAGGGAAAGGAGCTGGTAAGGACCAAGTGGGCTGGCCAGGGACCTGCTGGGGACAGAGGGTAAGCAAGGCCAGGGTTAGTCTAACTTACTCCTGTCGCTGAGCTCCAGGCCCAGAGGAGCCAGAGTCCTGGAGGCCCCCAGAATATCAGCCTTCTGGGGTCACTTTTCTTAAAGGGCGTTGAGAGAGAATGGTAGTGGGCGTGATGGGAGAGAGCACCCAGGAGACATTAGGGTATGGAGAGAAGCCAAGGGTCCCCATTCCCTCGAGGCAGGGCAAGTAGAAAGCACGCTCCTCATCCACTTGGGGCAGGGTCACCCGCAGAATCCTGGCCACGTGGCAGGGACAGCTTAGGCCGCAGCCCTTCCAGCCCAGCCCCTGGTGGTCAGGCCAGCTTTGCAGACGGGCAGATGTCAGTTTGGCCCCCAGGCGTGATGTGGCCCAGGCTGGCTCCTGTGTGATTCAGGGTCTTCTCCTCTCTCCCCCTCATTCCCCCTCCACTCCCCCTGCTCTCCACAGCTGCCACCACCTTCTCCCTCTCTGGAATTCCTGCGATCAGGATGGCTGGGAGGCAGTTCTCTGGGCTTCTCCTCCACTGTTATTTCTGCAAGCTCACGTGTGCCCCACTCCCACTGGGGGTTTTCAATCAGTCCTAAGTGGGGGTGATAAATATCACAGGCAAGCGGAGGGGCCCTGGGACCTCACAAGCCCTCAGAAGGGGGCTTGTTCCCTGACTCCTGCCAGGTGAACCAGGCTGGCTGTCTGCTCAGAACATTTCTGAGCCCCTTCTCAGAAGTTCCCGAATGCCAGTGTACGTGGCAAAGGCCTTTTAAGCCCCTTGAGGAGGGATGCAGCCTCTCACACTGATGACAGGTTGCAGCTCCTGCAGGGCAGGGCAGCAGACTCAGGCTCACGTGCATTCCCAGGGCGAAGCACCTGGCACACGGCGGGCTCTCCAATGATATTGATGAAATGAGTGGATATGGAAATCGAGGCCAGAAAGGTTAAACGATGTCCCCATGCCTTGGAAGCTACAAAGTGTCTGGAAGTGAGAGTCTGGGCACTGGGATCCTGGAGTGCAGCCGGCACCTGGTTATTAGAAGCTGTGGGTTCTCAGAGTGGAGAATCTTCCCTTTCTCCCTGTCCTCGCCCAGCCTCTCTACATTTCACTTATCTTGTGATGATGCCACAGGAAACGGGATTCTCAAATAAATTCATCTCCCTCCACCACCCCCCAAACTTCTGAAGAAGATTTAAACCCGGCATTACGAATTTTCTAAATACTGTTACAAAATCCTAACAGCTTATACAGTGAGCACAATGCAGATCTGAAGAAAAATCCCCGGGGGAATTTTTATCTTTTCTCTGGCGACGGCAGCTGCATGATTTCAAAAAGACGCAGCAACTCAGTCTCTATTCAGGCTCCACTTCTGAGCAGAGATTAAAAAGGTAAAATTCTCGAACTGAATCAAAGGGAAGCTCTATTTCTATGTGGGCCACAGATGCTGCCCGCAGCAGTGCGCTTGGGAGAGAAAAGGACTCTCAGTGGAGAGGGAACATTCTGGAACCTTCTCAATTTGTATCCTTCCTCCTCTGAGAGGCTCCCTGGGGCCAGTACAGACCTGTGGCAGGCGCCACCCTGTGGTATCGCCCCACGCATCCACTTTCTCCTTGCCCCTCCAGACTCGGGGTGGGGTCTCATTGGGCCCTGAGCACCAGGTCTGGACTGACGAGGTGCTTGGTAAACAGTTGTTGTCTGGATGAAGGATTGGGGCCCCCGTGGCCTGGGGGAGTTGGGTTCTTTGTTACAAACACAAAGAGGTAGGTCTCTTCCTTCCCTTTGGACATTTAGCTCCAGCACGCATGGACATTCAGAAAATGTTTGTTCAATGAATGAATCTACAGGTGTGTTTAGGGGTCTGAGCATCTGAGGAGGGAGCGGGCACCAACAGAGCAATCACCAGCACTTCCCTGTGCATCGGGTGCTCCTTCCCGGCCAGCTTCCATTTGGCACTCTGATTCTCTCAGGAAGCCTCACAAGCAGCCTCTGCTGCTGAAGCGTTGTTTTTATTTTAGATGTGAGATGGAGAGGTTCTGGGACGCCCCAGGGTCACAGGGCTGGAAAGCGACTGGGGCGGCGACATACCCAGGTGTGTTCCTGACTATAATTGACTAGCAATGAATCAGCGCGGATGCATTTTCCGACCATTGACTGGGCTCGTTCTGGGGCTTCCGTCCGCGTGGGCGCTCTCAGCCCCTCCAGAGGCCCAGGCTCAGCCCGCCTGGTGGGAGCCGCCGGGAGCCGGGCGAGGCGGAGGCGGCCACCAGGTGTCGCTGCAGGCAGGCGCTGGCGCCCGCGCTCCAGGCCTTGGAGGCGGAGGCGGCGGAAGCAGAAGCAGGGATCCTAAGTGCGTTGAAATTCATTTCTGTGAAAGCAACAAAATGTGTCAGTAAAGGAAATGCACGTGTCTCGGACCCGTGGGGAGACTGGTGCGGGGCGCTGGCCTGGGTTTCACTCTGAGCTTCGCCTCCTCTCAGCTGTCTGGTGGGGCGGGAGCGGCAGCCTTCGGAAGTCCAGGCTGCAGCAACGACTGGAACCTGTAAGGCCTGCCCCGCCTGCGATGACCCTATGAACCACGGGCCAACTGAGGGAACCCTGCTGCTGGATCCTTGGCCTGCTCCCTCCCATTTCGGTGGATTCTCTGTGACAGAACTTCTCCGAGTTCTGCAGCAAATGACAACGGCCGTTTGTCAGTATGGACAATGACGACAGTAGCTGAAAGAAAATCTTGCCTGCTGCCTTACCTTGTCTAATTCTCACAGTGAGGGAGGGCAAAAGCACGAAGCAGCACCCCACATCTGGGATTTGGAGAGGGGGCTCCCCACTGTATAAGTTATCCTGAGACTTTTCCTCATGAAGGGAACAGGGTGCCCCTCTTGGGTCCTGCTTGCCACTGAGAGGTGAGACAGACTTGAGGTCCCCACAGTGATGGCAGAGGGGACCTCTGGAGGTCAGCCCTGTGATCCAGTGCATTTTGGGGTTGAGAACAGGAACCCACAAGCAGGGTGTTGTGGGTTGAGTTGTGTCGCCCAATTCATATGTTGAAGTCCTAACCCCCAGGACCTCAGAAGGTGGCCCTGTTTGGAAATAGGGTCATTGCAGATGTAATTAGTTAAGAGGAGGTCATAGTGGAATATGGTAATGTTCTGATATGACTACATCCTTATAAAAAGGGATGCTCAGCAGGAAGCAACCCTGCTGACACCTTGATCTCAGGCTTCCAGCCTCCAGAGCTGTCAGATGATGGATCTCTGCTGTTTAAGCCACTCGATGTGTGGTACTTTGTTGCTGCAGCCCCGGGAGCTAACACACAGGGAGAGTGTTTGGGAGCCGTGTGGACACCAGAAGGCCCTGGAGTGCATCCACATCTGGGATGTGGAGGCTTTGACACTGTTGGCTGAACGTCGTCCTCCGGACTCAGGGGTAGAAGAGAAATGCCTGGGGCTTTGAAGACTTTAAATCTAGGACTGAGGCGCCTGGAGGAGACGTTAGCCTAGACTAGGAGGGAGTCCTCCGCTTCTCAAAACTGAACCTCTCTGGAGTATGGGGACGGAGAAATCATCTGCTCTTACTGCAGAGGGAACCTTCGAATCAGGGCCTGAAAGAAGGATGCCTTGACCCAGCTCAGCTGCGCCCGCGCCAGGGCTGCTGCCCTCGGGGAGGGAGAGTTGCATCTTTTCGGTAACCGAATACCAGACTCTTCCCCTGCGCTAAGAACTCATTAAACCATTAAACTCTTCCATTCAGCTCTTTGATAAATTAAAATTATTGTGATCACTAATGGAGTGGGAGGGAGGAGGCTAGCCCTCTTCTCCCAGGGAGCGAATATGAGCCAAGGCCCCTGTAAGTTCCATTACAGACGGTCACTCTCCATAAGCCACTCTCATCCTAAGACTGTAGCCATGGATGCTGTCGCGACATCAGGCCTGCAGCATCCTTGTCTGGAGTAGAACTGGGGCTTTTGGGCTCCGCAGTTTTAAATGAACCTTCTTGTAGGTTTTTTTTTAAAAAAAAAAATTGAGATATAATTCATACGCCATAAAACCCACCCTTTTAAAGTGTCCAATTCAGTGGTTTTTAGTGCATTCACGAGGTTGTGTAATAGCCATCACTATCTAATTGCAGAACGTTTTCTTAATACTGTGCCTTTTGTATTTCCACTTGTGTTTTATGAGGATTTAAAAAGAGAGGAAGAAAGAAGTGGCTGACTTCATGTAACAGGGAGGATACATGTGTCTTCATAGAACCCCTCGGTGTGGCAGGCAGGGCTGGGGACCCTGGGACTAGCCCACTGGGTCCTGTTCCTCCCCTGAGACTCAATTTTCCCATCTTTAAAGGTTAATGGTGGTTAATAACGATATGTCCCACTTGCAAGAAGGAAATCCTACCTCCCTTAAACAACAGAACACCAAGTCTTCCCAGGTTTGGTGCCGAGAGGAGAATCTTCTAGAGGCAACAGGATTAAGAACCTGGCTCTGTCTCTTGCCTCTGCTCTTACTGTCCCCTTCTCCCACCCCCCTCCCCCACTTCCATTGGTACCGCCACCAGCGTGCTGGCTGCGAGGGACACTGCTCCCCAAGGTGGACACAGCCCCTTCCCAGGACTGACATTCTCACAAAGACTTACTCCATAGCTAACAAGAATGACAGGGAAAGGAGAGCACAAAGAATATTATTTATTCATACCCTGCTTAGTTCCCAAAAGTATTTGAGGCAGTTTGCAAAGATAATTCAATGTGACAAGATTAAAAAAAGTGAGGAAGTCAGAGAGAAATCAAAATGAGTGGAGGAAAAAACTAAGATGAAGCCAGAGCGAGGTTGGGACAGAAAGTCGGGACAGCGACGGTGATTTAACAAACTCTTGCACAGTGCACAAAGCATACACGGACGCACCTGACAAATGCAGTCTCATTTAATGCTCCTGATGACCTGGTGGGGCAGGTACTGTTGTCCCCGTTTTACAGGCACGGTAGCCCAGGCACAATCCAGTTACAGAACTTGTGCAAGGACTCCCAGCTACCGAGGGGCCGACCTGGGATTTGACTGTCGGGGGCAGGGTGTGTGAACTCGTGCTGCCTCATGACATCACAGCACGTGCAAGTGGGACAGGGGGCCGAGCTCGAATAGTGAACAAGAAATACCTTTGAAGGCTTGCATTTTGTCTTGGAAATCATATGCATTTTGCATTTTATTTTATGCTATTTCTGTATCTGTGCAATGGGATGTTTAAAATTGTTCTTTTCTGTCTGAGTTTCAGCTGAGGCCCCTGAATGAAGTGCAAGGTGTTGGAGAGGCCATCTCTGCAGGTCGCCAAACCTGTGTTGCCAGCACCAGCCGTTGTCACCTCCAGGGAGCATTCGGAAGGGCTGCGGGTTTGGAGGAGCAGAGGCGGTGTAAGGGCTGCTCTGGAGAGGTCATGCATGCACCCTGTGTGTTCCCTCCCTCCCACCCCCTGAGGCCAGGTGCGGGGAGGTGGTCACGGAACCATCTGCAGAGACTGGCATGGATCCTGGAATGGCGGGGTCCAGGGCTGACGTCTGAGTGTCCCCAGAACATTGTCAAGGTGAGAGGCTGTGGCATGTTAGCTAAGAGGGTGCTCATTCACTCATATGTTCATTCAACAAATGTTTATGGAGGTCCCAGCACGCACTGGCACATTCTAGGTGCTAGGGAGGCAGCTGAGAACAACCTGGACTGCCGTGCAGGCCTTGCATTCTAGGAGCAGACATGATTCTAGGAATGGAATTGTGGAGGGCAAGGGGCCCATGGACAGGGAGTGGGCTGAAGGGGCTCTGATTGGATGCTGGGAGATGCCCTGGGTCTGTGGCGTAGATCCCCCTACTCAGCACGCCCTAAAGATAATGACCCAATAACGCCATTTATTGCAGCCCACTCAGTGCCAGGCACTTTACATATGGTGTCGCTAATCCCTGTGCTCCTAGAGGGTGGGGGTTACAACCCCCGTTTCACAGAGGAACAGTGGTGCCTCAGAAAGTTCATGTGAAGGTGGGTGCTGAGGTCCACACGGGGGTCCTTTTGCTCAGAGCTGGCTGCTCTCCCACCACTCTGAGGCACATCTCTTGATTTCCCAAAGAGGAGAAGGCAGGGATGGAATCTCTGAGATCTGCCTTTGCTGCGATCTGACCTGTAAGCTGAGGCATGTAGATTCTCCTAGAGGCTCCAGCAAGGACGCTCCTTGGGGAAACTTCCCAGGCTTCATGCAGGGGGCCAGTCGGGGTGGGGCTCCCAGGAAGCAGGCTCCATGCAATTTGCTGTAATCATTTATAGGTTTCTATCTTGTGAACAGTTCCAGGAGTTTAAGCAAATGCTAATTCCATCAAGATTGTTCTCTTAATGGGTACATTGGTTTAAAACAGCTTACTTGGCCGTGAGTTTATCCCAGCCCAGAATACTGCGAGATTATGGGTGATTTCTCAGCAGGACACACTCCTCTCAAAGCAGAGTCTCGTTACCCAGCCCAGATGGAGAATGTGGACTCATTCCAGGGGGACACCTGTGACTGACCGAGGCTAAGGGTGTGGTCCAAGGACACAGCAGCTGCCAAATCAGAAAGGAAGCCCTAACCACAACCCACAGGTGCACCTTCTCTACGCTTGACTGTGCTCTCCTCAGAAACCAGGACCTGTACTCAGAGAACCTTCCGGTTTCTGACTCTGCTTCTGGAGAGGCCAGTGTGGAAGTCCAGCTTTGCAGAACCAGCATTTTCTATGCCGTAAGTCACACAGGGTCACTAACGGGTCTGACAGTACGTGACCCCAGTCAGCAGCATTTTCCAGAACACCAATGGGAGAGAACAAAGGTGCTGAATTTTAAGAAGAAAACCTACACAATGCAGAGTTTCTTTCAGGTGGTTATTTTTAAAAATCTGATTTTTGAAAACACTGGGTGAGTAACAACAATATTCCTCAGATTCTTTTTGTAATAAACTCTAAAATGTCCATAGCAGTCATCAAATATTTATTGAGCGCCTGCTGTGTGCCGGTCACTGTTCTCAGTGCCAGGGAAGGTAGGACAGTACAAAGCCAGAGTCCTGGTCTCAGGGGTTGCATTTCGCCGAGGGTGGAGCAGCCAGCAGACACAGAACAAGCAACTGCAATGATGTTAGGCATGGGTGCTCTCGGGAGGACTATCAAATGGGGCCACGTGGCAGAGGGTGACTGGGAGGGCTGCTATAGTTGGTCGGGGGGGGCCCTCCTGGCAGCAGACGCTGAGCAGAGGCCTGAATGACAAGGAGGCAGCAGGAAAACATCTTGGGGGAATACAGCAGGCCCAGCCCATGGACCAGCACCAGCAAAGGCCCAGGGATGGAAATGACGTTGGCGCATTCAAGGCACAAACCAAGGCTGGTGGGCTTGGAGCCTGATGAGTGAGGGAGGAGTGTTGTGGGTACAGGAGGAGTGAGGGCAGCCTACCCTGGGGCAGAATGTGGATTTCCTCCTGGTTGGGAAGTGTCTGGAGGGTCTTCAGCAGCACAGTGACACGGTCTTATCTGCTGCAATGTGGATGAGGCTGCAGGCGGTGAGCGTGGAGGCAGAGAGTGGGTTTGGTGCTGGAGGGGTAGAGACAAGAGTAAGGACGGTGGGTCAGGTCAGTCAGGCACCACAGGAGACAGGACCACCCCAGGCATTTGCACAGGGGAAATATAATAAAAAGAATGATGAACCAGCAAAAGGTGCTGGTATAGGTTGAATTGTGTCCCCCAAAAAGATCTGCTGGAGCCCTGGCCTCTGGTACCTGTGAACGTGGCCTTATGGGGAAACAGCGTCTTTGCAGATGTAACTGAGTTAAAAGGAGGTCGTTAGGGTGGGCCCTAATCCACTTTGACGGTGTCCTTACAGGAGGAGAGAGATTTGAACACAGACACCGGGAGAGGGCCATGTGGTGACAGAGGCAGGGGTTGGAGCGATGCAGCTGCAAGACAAGGAATGCTACGGAGTGCGGACGACACTGGAAGCTGAGAGACGGGCGTGGGACGGCTGCTCCCTCACAGCCTCCGTGAGGAGCAAACCTGTCAACACCTTGGTCTCGGACTGCTAGCCTCCGGAACTGTGAGAGAATAAGTTTCTGCTGTTTGAAGGCACCAGTTTGTTATGGCAGCCCTAGGACGCTAATACAGGGCGTTAACTCCTGAAAAGCCAGAAGATACTCAAAGGCACAGAGGAACAGCGGGCACAGGAAGCCACTGCCACCTCTAGGGCTGAAGGGGAGTAAACAAGGAAGGGACTGAGGACTTGGAGCGGCCACAGGTGAGACTCAGACCCTCAGGAGAGGGCGTGGCCTCTGCTGGAACACAGACCTGCTAGTGGTGAGAATACTTGCCAGAATGGGGGCCAGAGTGGTCTATAGAACCGGCCGGAGTGGTCTGTAATAAGCTGAATAACTTATTAGAGAGTGGAGGCTGGAGCTAGTTCATGGAAGCGGCTCACTGGGTGGTGGGGAGATTTGCCCGAGAATGAGTGCCACCACAATCCCTGCCAATCCACCCTGTTGGCAGCTGAGTCCTGGGAGGAATAAACACGTGTGGAAGTGGGGAGAGAAGCCCTTTGCTCTGGGCAGCCTTGCGGCATCCCTCCAGCATCCTCTATGGACAAAGCCTAACAGTGCACCAGCTGGCAATGGGAACTGTTTACAGGGTCCCCCGGCGGTACCCCAAAGCAGGGCAAAAAGGGTGAGTTTGGAGCTGAGAGACAGTAAACTGACAACTGGCACAGGTGGTAGAAAGAAAGGTGGGCAGTTGTGTGAGGGCCAAGAGTTTGTGCCTCCTGAGCAGTTGTTCAAAGTTCCGTGATGTTGCAAGACAGCATTTAAAAAGGACTGTGACAGGGGTGAAACCCTATCCTACTTATCCAAGTAAGTGTCTCAAGTCGTTTCTGTCTTCTTAATCCACGTGGTTATTATCACCCCTGCTGCACGGGTGAGTCCATAGGGGCAACATCCGTCTGCTGACCACGTGGGTCCTGGCCATGGGGACACTGCCTTCTGTACCCCCAGCCCCAGGGCCTGCATGGCCTGAGCACAGGCCCCTACTCAGGAAATGGCCCTGCCAGCTCCATGTTACAGCACTGCCTTTTCGGCCCCGAGGATGCCCCTGACCGTGCACACAGGCCGCCTGGGGCTGTGTGAGGGGAGAATTCACCTCTGGGGTGGGTACAGCCGGTTTATAATTGACTCTCAATTACCGCTCCAAAATCTCTCTGCCTCTGATGGAAGGTTTCCTCTTTTGAGAAGTGAGCTGGAGACGTCCCTGAGCACCCGCCCTCAGGTCGCCTCCTCTTTTGGCTTCTTGACAGTGGGCTGGGGAAGTGGCTGGCAGCTGTCCCATATGGACAGAACCCGGCCTCGTGCCAGCTGGGGTCCGCTGTCCTGTCTTCCGGGCAGGCAGGAGGGGAGGTGATCTTCCTCGAGGCACTGGGAACAGCACGGAGACGGCCAGGAGCGCTGGGGCCAGCACTTGCATTGAAGGTTTCCAGTTGTCCAGCCTCCGGGGAAGGAACTTGTCCTCTCTGAGCCCTGGGTGAGGGGATTGCTTCTCTCTAGGGGAGCTCTGAGAGTCCTTCCAGATCCTGGATTCATCAGTCATGTGTCACCAACGTTTATTGGACCTACTACGTGCCAGTCACTGTAGTAAGGTATTTCGTGAATTAGTTCATCTTTACAACAACTCTGTGAAGTGGGCACTATTGCTGTCCCCATATTACAGGTGAGGAAACTGAGGCTCAGGGGTGTGGAACAACCACACTGCAGCGCTGTAGGGGAGACTCAGTTCTAGCAGTTTCTGGCAGTCTGTTTTCGATGCCCGTTCACCTCCTGACAGGCCCCCTTCGCTTTCGGTTCTTCACCCCTTGGGGTCTGGCCTGGTGCTTGTTAGTGGGCTTTCTTGCTTATGTATGCTCCCTGCTCCTCCCCCAAAGGGCTTGAGATATGAACCGAAAGTGGGTAAGTTAAAAGGTCGGGGTGATGACAGACACAGGTAAAGTAGGAAGAGGATGCCCGAGGGGAAGTGAGTGCAAACTCAGTGACAAGGTCAGGGCAGAGATTCCTAGGAGCACGTAGAGAAACCCGATCAGTAACATGTTTGCTACACCAGGTAAAAATCCTAGCTCGTCCTACGTGCATTTGCATTCATAGATCTCAAAAAAAATAAAAAAGTAGAAGGTGGAGTGGAAAACAGACGAAGAAAGGAAAGCTCAGGGAGTTTAAGTAACTGGTCCAAGGTTGCACAGCTAATTAGCAGCAGACCCCTGGATTCAAAGCTAAGTGCTCCTGACTCTGGACCTGGGCTCAAATTTAGTGCATTACTTTTCTCTTCCCTTCCAAACAGGATGCAGTTCTGGCCCTCAAGAATAGGAGAGAAATCAGGCACATAAAGGTTCACTGGGCGCTGGAGGCTTCGAGCTCTGGGCGGGGTCTCAGAGCAGCGCAGCGATGGGGAGGGGGCCATGGCCCGGTCTTGAAGGATCAGGGGCTGGCTGTGCCAGGGCCTGGGTGGGTCTGCTAGCCGTTCCCAGCAGAAGGTACAGCAGGAGCACGGCCTGGGGGCTAGAAACAGCTTGTGTGCAGGGGAGATCTAAGTGGTTCAGAGTCTCTGGAGTTTAGAGAGCCAGGCAGGGTCATGCAAGATGGGTCTTAGCTCACGATGAGAGCTAAGGAGGGTGGACTATACCTTTAAGGACACCGATGGAGTGAGAATATAATTTGTCATCCATCCCAGGACACTTTTGAGAGTGAAAAGGTGCGACAAATAATTAACAGGTGTTAATTGCTCTATAACAGGCACAAACTGTGACGGTCCCAGACACCCTGTGCTAGAGAGCTCCTGAGGAATCTGAAGTAGGGGTGTGACGGGAGCAGATTTGCAGTTCAGAAAGGTCGCTGGCTGCAGTGGGAAAGACGGGTGGCACGTATTTTTATTGGAAAAGATAAAACACGCTCAGTATAAAGAATTCAGATGGTGAAAACTGCGCAGTGACAGGTAAGTCTGCTTTCACTCTTCTCCGTCGGTTCCCATTCTCAAAAGCAATCACTGTCTCCGTTTTAGGGTTTTATTCCAGAGAGAGTCCGCATGTAAGGGCATATATGTACACATCCCCCTTTCAGCACAGCAGTATCACGTCATACGCTCTGATCACCTCCTGCTTTCTGTTTATTCGCCATCTACGTCATTCTGTGTTAGAACATAGAGAGCTGCCTCGGTCTCTTTGTTGGCTGTGAGACGTTCCATACATCCAGCACATTGTATTCAGTATTTTCCCTATGGGTGAGCATGGAGCCTGTTTCCAATTTCTTGCTATTACAAACAACCCTGGGATTAACATCCTCACACATAGGAATGTGTGCATAGGACGAATCCCCTGAAATGGGATTGCTGAGTCAAAGGGCATGTGCGTTTATAAATTGTGGTAAAAATTGTCCTCCAGTGAAGGGGAATTCATTCTGCACATGGATTCCTGTGCACGAGGATGTTGACTGCAGCAGGTGGTCATCCCTCTGGAGGCAGGGAGAGCGACCGGGCGATGATTGCAACCGTCCAGGGGAGAGAGATGAAGCTCCAGTCTAAGCAGTCGTGGCTGGGCTGGCAAGGAAGCCATGATTTGGAGAAATACCTTAGGAGGCAGAGTCAGCCTGCCCAGGTGATAGAGATGTGTGTGGGGGATGACTTCCGCTGCTCTACCTTGGGAACTGAAGTATGGAGGATCAGTTTCCTGGGAGGATGAGGAGGCTTGCTGTGGAGGAGCTGGGGGCATCTGGGTGGAGACATCCAGAGGGAAGTTGGATGCATGGGCCTGAGGCCAGGGAGAAGCTCTGGGTGGCGCCCAGTGGGTGTGGGAGGTGAGGCCTGTGAGCTGACGGGGCAGCCTACGCAGAATACCCGGGGAGAGGACATCAGAGGGTAGAGGCGAGCCAGGGGCCTGGGGTGCAAACCTGCAGGCGGCTTCCTCTCAGCGTTGGCCCTGCATCTTGCAGCCTCGAGAGTCAGGGACTCCTTCCGTGTTGCTGCCTGAGTCCCTCCTGGCCCACCAGGCCCTGGCCCTGGTGGTGGGGGCTGGGGATCAGCCATATTTAAGGGACAGGCTGAGAGGAGAGACACGGGAAGGAGCAGAGAGGCACAAGGAATGTTCCGGAGGCTACAGAGATAAACTCCCAAGCCCATGGGTGACAGGTCTGGGAAGGGATGGACTAGGGGGTCCATTAGAACAGTTAGGAGTCACAGGCGCCCTTAGCAGAGCAGTCGTAATGAAGCGACAGAGGCGGGGATTTCATGAAACAATAATAGAAGGTCGGAGTGTTTACTCATTGGTCGTATCCTAGCAACGGTGCATTCTCCACAGGGATAAGGTCTAGAACGCGAGACCAAATTATACAAGAACTCGGTGTTCTAGAATGTCTGCATGGGTTTGTCAGCCAATTTCCTACTCAGAAACACTCAGGAGATTGTTAAAAATTACCCCCCTTTCCTCTGCACTTCCAGGTAGTCGATGACAGGCACTCATTACGCTGCTAGAGCTTAAGTGCTCTGCCAGGGTCACCTGCCCGAATTCGAAGTTCACCCGAGAGGGAACAGGATAAGACTGGGGTCCCAGCAGGGAAGACGAGCTGCGAGTTGTTCTTCCCCACCTTTTAAATCAAACGTCACTAAATGTTCTTAAGATGTCTCTGTGGGATTGTATGCTCCCCCGAGACAACAGCGGCGGTGCCTGCCTTTCCCTCCTGCTGGGGGTCTTCCCGGCATCAGTGGTGGCTGATTCCACCCACAGCTCACTTGCACCAGCCTGTAAAGATGCACGGAAAATGGCGTGGGGAGGGGTGGCATTAGACCTCCCAGGCTGCAGTTCCCCTGGAGGAAGCTCCCTTGCACGCCTCGAGGAGAGCGCTCAGCCACCCCATGTGCAATCCGTGTTCTGTTAATATCGTCTCCAAGCAGATAGCCGGCGGTGTGCTGGCCTCTGAGGCAGGGGCTGCTCTCAGGCATCTCTCTCTGGAGTTCACTTCTATGGGTGAGTACTGAGGGGCTACTGTGTGCCGGGCTCAGGAGATGCAAGGATGAGGAAAGTCCAGTCTCTTCCTCTGAGGTCCCGTGGCTGAGTGGAGGAGATAACCTAGTAAACAGGTTCCTTGGAGGAAATGCAACAAACTAGAGGGAAGAAACCAGGATGAGGGGCACCTAACCCAGCATGGGGCAATCAGGAGAGACTTCCTGGAGGAGGTGATGCCCGAGCTGGGTCTTGTAGCACGAGAGAGTCAGCCTGGTGGAAGTTGTGGAAAGATGTTTCTCACCACTGGAGCAGCCTCTGCAAAAGACACAGACGTGGGCTAGCGCGGCATGTCATGGGGGCTACAAGTACAGTATCTGAAGGTGCTGGGACCCAAAGTCTAGAAAGGTCGTGTCGCTGGCATTGTGCCTGGCACAGAGTAGCCGTGGCAATTGCTGTGGAATAAAGAACAACCTGAAGGGGACCAGGACTTTCTTTAGGCAAGAGAGGGGGTGAGTTTCCTGAGCAAATCAGTGTGAATGTCTACAAGCGCCTGGGGAGACATTTTCCCCAGGAAGAGCAATTTTCTGACTGGCTTGTTTGATTTTTGCCATTTCGGATGTGGCGAATATTTTTATTGTGGTAATTTGTGAGGTTAGAAATTGTTGTTTTGAACACTTAAAAATACAGAAAACTTCAAAAGATGATATGATTTTCAGGTTCCTGACACCCCAGTGAACAGATATTACCATGTTTTCGTGTATACTTCAGACCTTTTCGTTTGCTTGTTTTTCTGACATAAAACACTACAGATAAAATTGAAGCCCCTTCTGTTCCCCCTCATATCTCCTTAGAGGAAACCGTTGTCGTGAATTCTGGATGCATCCATGCTGTGATTTCATAGTTTGTACTGTCTGCTTCCGTAAGCAATATGCAGTATCATAGAGTATGTTTACAATTTTACGTATTATATGGTTGACAATGTTTTGAACTTGCTTCTCTGCTCAACCTTCCGTATTTTGAGATCTGTACATGGGGATGCGTATAGAACTTGGTTATTTCACTGGGCATGTAGCAGTAGATGTTAACTGACTGGGTTTCTCTGTTTTGCTCTTAGGAATCTCTGCCCTGATTTCGTAACTGAGTATGCACGCATTAACTTTCCCTCAGGCATTCTCTTTCTGCTTTACCTGTATTTGTCTTTGCCCAGCTTTTTAAAAAAAATAGATTTCATTTTTTAGAGTAATTTTAGGCTCACAGGAAAGTTGAGGGGATGGTACAGGCAATTCCCATACACCGCCTGTCCCTATACGTGCACAGCATCCTCCATTATCGACGTTCCCCACCAGAGGGTACATTTGTTACGACTGACGAACGTACGTGGACGTGTCATAATCACCCGAAGTCCATAGTTTATGGTTCACTCTTGGCGTTTTACATTCCGTGGGTGTTGACAAATGTATAATGATATACATCCACCATTATAGTATCGTACAGAATGGTTTCACTGCCCTAAAAGGCCTCTGTGCTCTGCCCCGTTCACCCCTCCCTCCCCATAAACTCTGGCAACCACTGATCTTTTCACTGTCTCCATAGTTTTGCCTTTTACAGAACGCCATATAGTTGGAATCATACAGTAATCGCTTTTTCAGATTGGCTTCTCTCACTTGGGAATATGCCTTTAAACTTCCTCCGTGTCTTTTTATGGCTTCATAGCTCATTTCTTTTTAGCCCTGAATAACATTCCATTGTCTGGGTGTACCACAGTTTAGTTATCCGTCACCTGTTGAAGGATATCTTGGTTGCTTCTAAGTTTTAGCGATTGTGAATAAAGATGTTTTTGTGTGGACGTTTTCGACTCATTTGGATAAATAGCAAGGAGCGTGATTGCTGGGTCGTGTGGGAAGTGTGTGTTTAATTTGTGAGAGAAAGCCAAACTGACTTCCAGTGCCCTGATTTTTAAATGTCCCCACTTTTCATCTCCCTAGTATTGTGGAATATTATCTCAGATCCTTTTTGGGATGATGCAAGGAAGAAACACAAGAAAGCAAGCACACAAAGAAACACCTTATATCTATCCAGGCTTGGCAGCTGGGAGCTCAGGCCAGACCTCTGAGAGGTGGGAACTGAAAGAGAAAGGGAGAGGAGCCTCTTATGAGGTGACCATGGGTTAAAGACAGAATGCCAGAAACTGGTCCAACCGGCAGACTCTTAGAGGGTCCCTGCCTGTGCCCTGGGGATACAGAGATGAAGGATGCTCTGAGCTACCCACTGGAGACAAGAGTGTTCCACCCATCGTCTGTCAGCTGCTCTGTGCCCAAATCACTGCCTCCACTTACACTCTCAGGGGCCTCAGGTAGCAGCTTGCTGCTGGCCAGGAGGATGCGTTGCCTTCACGCATTCTTGGTCAGGCCACCTGGGTCTGGCCCAATCTTGGGTGCCATTGCTGGAATTCAAAGTCTCGAGGGAGCACTGGGCTGACCCTGTGAGTTGAAGGGAACCCTGCTTCCTGGGACTGCCACAGCCCTTTGGACCCTGCTTCTTTCTAAGTCCTCCTATCCACCCCTGCCTCAGCCTGGCCAAATGGGCTCCCCAGAAGTGGCCCCAAAGCACAAGCTGGTTCCAGATCCCCCTGATGTCCTCTCTTCCACCAGATTGCTCGTAGAACACTCTGCTCTTTCTCCAGTCCCATTTCTGCCCATCCCAAAGCCTGATACTCAAACGACTGCCCTGGCACGTGGTAGGGTCCTGGCCCCAGGCTGCTGTCGGAGGTCTTTCCGCACTCCTTGCTTGCTGCCACCCTAACTGTTCACTGGCTCCCTCACCAGAGGGCGGTCGTCTTAGCACCTCACTGGTTTGCCAGAATCTCAAGGCAGAGGCCACAGCTCCCTTCTCAGAGCCTCAGGGCCCGGAACAAGCACGCGGTGGGCACTCAAAAAAAGGTGACGAATTGAAATAATGGCAGAATATAGACGTTCAGCCTGTTTTAATATGAAACTTAAAGAAAATCTTTTCTTTGCTGTTCTAGAAAGATGGGATGTAATTATCCCCTGCCTTATAACATAGCCAAGAAATTCAGCTCTCCCTGGCCTGGAAGAAAGAGGAACCAATATCTCAGTTGCTCTGGGCTTAATGGGCCACTAAGATTACTGTGAAAAAGCAAGATTTTGGTGGGGAGGTGGGGACAGTATAGGCTCGTGTGAGGAATAAAGGTGAGAGAGAGTTCTGGTGGTTAGAGAAGGTAGCCAGAGGGCCCTTGAAGATTGGGTGCTGGTCTCAGGAAGTCACCCAAGAACGGAGGGGCAGAGAGTGGGTCTCGCGAAACCCCGTGTTGAGGGCCGTGTTGTGTTCCCTGGTGCGCGAGCGCCTGCCAGATGCCTCTAGTGATGCGAGAGCCTTCCCTGGCGGTACCTGGGCCCGCCCGGCAGCCTGTCCTCTTGGTTCAAGAAGGTCTTCAGGCCTTGATGTGGACGGCCCACAGGAGCTGCTCTCCGGGGGTGAGACCAGCTGGCTCCATCTGATTATCCAGCCAGGCCCTTCCTGATGCCCGAGACACTGCGTCTATGAGTGTGAGTGTATGTGCTAAACTGAGCAAGCTCAAGTCTCTGATCAAGGCAAACACCACTGCCCTCCCACCGACACGCTACACATCAAAATGCAAAGCTCTGAGGCCAGGGTGCAGCTCACCCTTCCACGTGTGCAAGCTGAGGCTTCAGGAGGTTCTAACTCACCCCACTGAGGCCACGCTGCTCACAACGGTAGACCTGGGGTGTGAACCAAGGTCCTCTGATTTCAGTGAAACGTAAAGACCACAGTGTAAGGGCAGCTTCCTGACAGCTTCTGGGGGTGCTCTGAGGCCTTTTGCTCTCATCTGTGCTCTAGATGAGTAAGTTTCTGAAGAATCAAGACAAGAGATCTGCAATTAAATTCTATATTAAACAAGAAATCAAAATAATGTTTGAAATAAGCTCTGTGAAGATATTTGAAACAGTCATATTAATTAAAATATTGCGGGTTTACCGGGAGCCAGCTATTATTTTAAGCCTGTTCCAGGGGTTAACTCATCTACTCCTCCACCACTTTATGAGACAGGTGGAGGGAGGGCCAGTGTGCTCCTGGTTTCTTCCAAAGAGTGACTCCTCCGGACATGTGGCTCGTGGCTCAGGATGCCAGGAAATGGTGTTCCTTTTGCACATTGGTGACTATTTCTGTGTAAAGTCCTTCTCAGAAACTGCAGACGGTCGAGGTGTTCTGCACACAGCTGGGGAACATTTCTGGCCCTGCCTGGGGTGTTTTCCTCCCGCTGTAACAGCTTCTTATTCCGGCCTCAAGGGGAACTGAATAAGACATAACCATGGTGACTAACAGGCAATTAACTCCAAACCCCAGTTGCTAATCTGGGTCAGACTTGCCCTGCTGGAAGGTCTTTTTGAACTTCCTCAGGAGAGCCTGCAAAGGTGCTGTGCCAGGCACAAGTCCCAATGAGTGAGGGCCGTGCCCACAGCCCTGGGACCTCGTGGCAGGTGCTGTGGGAGCAACACCTGCCTCCAGCCAGCAGGCTTGGGCTGGGGTCCCAGCCTCGCTGCCCAGCCTGTGAGATCTTGGGCAAGTCACTTTCTCCTGGTCCTTTAGAGTTCCCACGCAAGAGTGGGATGATAATTTATGGCTGCCCTGGATTCTCGTGAGAATGATGAGTTAAAGCTTGTGAATCGCGTGTTGTAAAGAATGTGCAAATGTCAGAGGTCACCGCCCTTACTCCTGCGTCCCACAGGGGTGAGCCTTTGTGGGTGGTTGAGGAAGGGAAGTTAGATGATGCGTATTTTGATTTTTAAAAACTTTTTATTATGGTAATTTTCAAATACTAATGAAAGTAGACCGAATAGAATAATGATTTTCTGTGTACCCATTGCCAGTGTCAACAATTAACATTTGGCCAATTTTGTTTCATCCCTCTTTAAAAAAATTAACTTTATTGAGGTATAATTTACATAAAAATAATGCACCTAAATGTACCTTTCCATGAATTTGGACAAATTTAGACACTCACATAACCATCACCACAATCAGATATTTAACATTTTCGTCACTCCCCTAAGTTCCCTTGTGCCTCTTCCCAGGCAACCATCCCGTCCCCCGTGGTCCCAGGACCTGGGGCGGGCCCTCGAGGGGACATGGGCATCTTCCTAGGGGTGTTCAGTTACAGGCACAGTAGAGTCTTGTTCTCAATGTGGGTAGAAGGATGGGGGCATCTTTTAAAAATCTCGGTAAAATGTAGATAACATAAGGTTTACCATTACAACCATTTTTAAGCGTACAGTTTGGTAGCACTAAGGATGTTCACATTATTGTGCAGCCATCACCACCATTCATCCTCAGAACATTTTCATCATCCCCAAATGAAACATCCCATTGCCCCTCCCCTTCTGGCAGCCACGCTGAAGCTTATGCCAGAATTTCCTTCCTTTTAAAGACTGAGTCATATTCCGTTGTATATTCCACATCTTGTTTATCGCCTTCTGTCGATCGACACTTGGGTTGCTTTCACCTTTTGGCTATTGTGAATCATGCTGCTATGAACATGGGTGTATTAATATCCAAGTCCTGGCTTTCAATTCTTTTGGGTATATACTCAAAAGCGGAGATGCTGGATCAAGTGGTGATTCTATGATTAATTTTTTGAGGAACCAACGTACTATTTTCCAGAGCAGCCATTTTACATTTCCATCAGCAATGCACAAAAGTTCCAATTTCTCCACATCCTCGTCCACACTTATTTTCTGTGCCCCACCCCCCGCCCCACCACGCCAGCCATCCCAATGGGTGTGAAGTGATATCTCACTGTGGTTTTGATGCACATATCTCTAATGACTAATGCTATTGAGCATCTTCCCGGGCGCTTGTTGGCCATTTTTGCATCTTCTTTGGAGAAATGTCTATGCAAGTCCTCTGCCCCTTCTCTTCTTCTCAAAAGAATGTTTTCTCATTTTTGCCGCTTTTTTAATCTGAAGTATATTTATTATTATCTTCTTTTACATTTTTTGTCCTTCTTTTCCCATAATTTTGTGTCAGGCAGTAAATGATGTTTCTTTGGCTGTCTTTATTTTAGAATGGTCATCCTCCTCGGGAATCTGGTTACTTTGACCTTTGAGTCCAGGACCCTGTGGTGATGTCAAAGGCCAGGCCTGCGTGCATCCCAGAGTTTAACATGAGGGCAGGGATGGAACTGAAAGGATGTGCCACCCTAAATTTGACATAAGAATTATTTTGAGTTGAAAGTATTTGAGTTCCTGAAATCCCTTACCTGCCTAAAAGCAGTGTCCTCAAAGAACTCAATTGTCATAAATCCTCTTCTGGGAGCAACTCTAATCTCCTCTAGACTCGGCACAACCCCAAGCAGACATTGTCACAAACTCTCGTAGCTCCATCTATTCTCCTAAGGGAGCATTCATCTTTCCAAAAAGTCATTTGCTTTTCCCTAAGTACCCCTTCCCCTCCTAAGTTAGGTAAATAGACCCTAGTTCTAACCCCCTCTTTGAGATGCTCATCTCTGGGTATTCCCATGTGTATGCGCCATGCACAGGCCACGTTGGTTTTCCTCCTATGATCTGTTTTTTGTCAGTTGAGTCCACAGGCCTAGCTGCAGAATGTGGGAGTGGAGGAGAAAGAATTCGTGCTCTCCAGCAGAACCTGGGACGTGGAGCGCCCGGTCTCAGAGCATCACTCCTGTGTGTTGTCTCCCTCCCGGGAGCTGCTCTGGTCAGGATTATATCTCTGACCCTCAGGAGCTTGGGAAGAGCCATTCTCCACAGGTCTCCATGCTGTCGGTGCTTAGGGGAAGCCCGAGAGTGGGTGGTCTGTCCTCACCTGTTCTCCTCCAATCCTCACCCCAGCAGGGATCATGTGGTGCCCTGATTATGTCACAGACACCAGGAGCCAGCAATGTCTGTTCCAAGGCTGGCAGAACAGCGGCCAGAGCAGAACTGCAAAGTCCCCTAACCTACCCTCTCATCACCGTCTGTGGTGTCTTCCATCACCCCAACGCCAGCCCCACTCCAACCTGAGAGGACGGAAATGTCTACCCCACGCTAGGCCTGGACCACACCTACTGTCTACATTAACATGGCTGTGCTCTTCCTCTGTCTTCATTAACTCAACTTTATTTTTCCAGGAATCTCCAGCTCAGGTAACTGCTTGATTGGTCTTACAGAAATTTCCAGAAATGCTCATCAACTTTTCCATGGAAAACATCAGGAGCCGGTTTGTACCCTAAGATTCTTTGAATTCTTTGCCTGAGTCCTCCCTTTGCTGTTTCTATAACCCCGGACCTTTGTGTTTTGGCTCTCACCCAATTCATGCTTTCCCCCATTTGAAAGACTCACCTTAAATCACTTCCAATTCGCAGTAAATTTTGACAGTGGTGACTTGTCCCCTCTGAGACCTTGCCAAACCTTCGGGAGATGATGTACCCTTTCCGTGCTAAGCAAACACTCAGCTTCGTCTTCTCAACGGGTTGTGTAGGTAATGTTTGGGAGCCGGCTTTTGACACCAGGCACCACTTAAGCCAGTCTTCAATTTTCCAGATCTTTTTGGTCTCGTTGTTCCTGTTGCTCGTTCCTCTGATGTGTATTTCTCTTGCTCTGTAATTTCTCCAGGTTGATTTTAGGGGAGGCAGCATCAGGCAGTGACAATTTGCCATCTTGACGTGACTTTCTTTGCAGTTGCATCAAATCAATTGCATCAAAGGAAACTCGCATTGTTACCTTGTAGGTTGTCCAGGACGGCGTGCCAATTTCTGGTGTGGTACACTGCCAATTTCTGGGTTTGTTTAATCAAAATCCCCACTTACATTTTATATTTTTCCATGATTGACCCTGAAATCCAACTAATCTTGGTGGGCATTTTAGTTTCAATCAGGAGGGAAATTCGTTAAGCATGTGACTAAAACACAAGGTGATCTAATAAGGAAGTAATAATGCCAGCTTAATTATTCCTGCTCTGTGTGACTATTTTAAAAATATAAAGTCTGTAGGCAGTGAATAATTATATACCAGTAGATGTTTTGGTGGTTTGAAAATTTCTTATTTTCTAATTCTAGGTATCTGGTTAGTGTAATGGGCATTTTTATTCATATGCAATAAAAAAGCCAAGTATTTACAAAAATTAAATATGGTATTGAAGTCATGGCTGTTTCAGCTTGTAATTACCGACTACGAGAGCACCAGCAATACCACTCCTGCTAAAGTTCCCGTCTTAACTTAGTTGCCCCTGCCACCTGGGAAAAGACAACGTGGTGGAAAGAACACACTCACGATTTGAAGCCAGATAGACTGGAGTTCCAGTCCCGCCTGTGTCCGTCACCACCTGTGATGCAGATCAAGTCTCTCGACCTGTCTGATCCTTGGTTTCCTCAGATGCAATGAAAATATTTGTATCTATCTCATAGGATTGGCAGGAGGATGTTTGCTGTTACCATTTGCTTGATTGAAGTGGATGTCATTTTGGATTTTCAGTTATCACACCAAATTCTTCACCACCAAGGGCTTGGATGTCTTTCCTCATCCAGCTTCTGCCATCATGTACAAAGCTGAGCTGATCCCTAAAACAGAAGGAGGGGCATTTGTTCATAAAAAATTACCGTGATGGAGAAAGCTTGGAATCCGAATATAGATAAGCTCAGCTTCTGCTGAAGTCCCTAAGAAGAGAGAACGTGTCTTTAGCCCAGCAGGAAGGGTACAGCCTGACTAGCCCGGGTGTTGACACGGGAGCCATCTGTGTGTATCTAGTCAAAGGAGGAGCTTGGCAGAAGAGCTTAGAACTGCAGGAGGCGGGATGGCATTGCCCATGGGAGAGCGCTCTGACCTAGGGGCTCCCCCCTGCAGTCCTGGCCCATGGGAGGGATGGTGGGCCAGGCTGCCACTCCCCCAGCACTGCTTATTCTCCCTCCCAGGCTCTGAGTTCTGTCACCCACCCCATTATCCTTAGGCTTTTCTCCTGTAGTATAGCATGGGCTTGCAGGGGTCCAAATTCACAGCCTCGGAAGTGGGTGTGCACAAGATGATTCACTGGAGTGTGAGGACAAATATTAGAACTTGCATTTATATTTATTTTTCATCCTGTTCTAACATTCTATTTTTGCTCCACTTGTTACAGTGTATACAATGTGGTAGTTTAATCATGTTCACTACTTATAAAATTTATAAAATATAAATGTGCATTTATTGAGGATGCATACCCTAAATATTTTACTGATGGGCTGCACATTCAAAAAAATTGGGAGATCACTGCTATAGATTGTCTGATCCTTGTGGTCGTTTTATTTTGAGTTACGAGTTAATTCTCTGAAACCCTTTCTTAGGCTCCCAATCAGCGTCGCAAGAGCTTGGGTGTCAGCAGTTGGGTGATCAAAAAGTTGGAGCTTCTGGGTCTGTGAAGCTGAGAACTAGCCTCTGAACCTCCATGACTCCCCTCTCACAAATGCGGATAATCCCCAGGCCGACCTGACTCCCTACGTGATTTTTCTGACATAGACCTCCATGATTTCAGGTCTCTGCCACGAGTTCTGACAGAATCTAGATCCAACTTAGCCTTTTGTCGATTGACCCTTTATTACAAAGAGCAGGAAATTTCATGGTTGAAAGTGCGTTCTAGTCTGTCACTCTCTTGTAAGCCTTGACTTCTCTGAGCCTTAGCTTCTGAATCTTTTAAGTGATAGAGTAACAGCCTGTCTTGTCTGCCTCACAGGGTTGTTGCAAAGAAAATAAACGAGAGGTCATATCACATCACACTGAGTCTGCAGAACACCAAAGACAAGAAGATGTTAAAAGCAGTAAGAGAAGAGTCAGATTACTTTCAAATGAATGACAATTTATACCAAGAGATTTCTTCTTCTTTCTCCTCCTCCTCCTTCCGTTTGTACATGTTGGAAAGGGTTATTATGTTTGGAACTCACCAGCTATGCTCTGTTTAGATGATCTCCCAATTTTCTTGCCCACACCCATAGCCTCAGGGTCAAGGCCAGTGCCAGTCCCTCCTTCTCTCCATCAGGCCAGGTGCCACATCAGCATCAGAGAGCTTCTTCACAGCTAGTTTGATCTGATGCTCGTTGGCCTTGACACCCATGGAGAACACGAGTGCTGTTTTCTTCACCTTCATGGCTGACCATGTGGTCAGGAGGAATCTGATGGCGGCATACGGGCCGAGTTGATTACTTGGTGTACATTCTCCTGAGGATACTTGGATGGCTTTCAGAGTTGCCGTGTCTTGGGCTGCCAGAATGTGGGTGACACAGAACAACTTCCCTTTCTCCTTCTTCATCTTTTGTTGTTTGTGGCTGTGGACACCTTTTCTGCACTGCCTTCTTGGCCTCCAAAGGCTTTGCTTTGACTTCATTTTTGGGAAGTGTTGGGGTTTCCTTTTTGCTTTTAGCACCATTTGTAGAAAGGCAACATAACTAGCTTCTTAACAGCAGCAATGGAAGCCCAAAGACAGGATCCTAGCACTTTCAGTGTGCTGGAAAATATAACTGACAATCTAGGGTTTTATACACAGGAAAATTATTTTATAAGAATAAAGGTAAAATAAAGACATTTCAAGTCAAGCAAAACTGAAAGAGTTTATCACACGTACGTCCTCATTAAGGGAAATTCTGAAGGCAGAAGGATCATCCTAGATGGAAGATCTGAAATGTAAGAAAAGACGGAGGGCAAAGCCGGTGGAAAACACGTGGTAAAGCAAACTTTGATTATATTCGAACAATTAGAACAATAGTAGTAATTACTACTTTGTGAGATTAAACAAATGAGGCAGAAGAAATATACCAGAAATTTTAGCATATACATTATAAGGTTCTTCTATTGTTTGGAAGGAAGATAAAGTTATTATCTTCAGGTTTTTTAATTAAATATGCGTGTTAAAAGTGTTAGGTTAACTACTGAAAGAAGAGTGTATATTTCCAAATTAGTAAAGGGAAAAAGCAGGACAAGAATAAAATGCTACCTTAATTAATCCATATAAAACAAGGAAGAAAGAAAATAAAAAATGCATAAAAATGCAGGACAAATATAAAAAAGAAACTGTAGTGGAGAAATAAATCCAAATATGCCAGTAATCACAGTACATGTAACGGGACTAAACACCCCAGGTAAAAGATAAATTTAGACTGGATAGAAAAGCAAACCTAGCTCTGTGCTATTTATGAGAGACACATCTAAAACATAAGGGCTGGAATTTGCTTCAAAATAATATGTTGATGGACAAGTGGCTGGTGGTGTGGACAGAGCAGGACAGGCTGTCTGTTGTTGGGACTGGTGATGGTTGCATGGGGATTTGTTACACTCTTCTCTCTACTTTTGTGCACATATAGACTCCTCTGTAATACAAAGTAAAAACAAATGGCAAGCAGAACACAAACCATAAGTAAGTAACAGCATAAGTAAAAGTACAGTGAAAGTAGAAGTAAAAGCATAGAAAAAATATTAGGCAAATACCAATCAAAAGAAGGTATAGCTAGATTTTAATTGGAGGCAAAATAGAGTTTAGAGTTAAAGTATTACTAGAGATAAAGAGGATGACTGTGTAAAAGTAAAAAGACTCAATTCATCACAAAGATAGAATAATTCTAAACTTGTATTTACCTAGTAATATAGCCTTAAAATATATAAAGCAGGGCCTGGCCCCATGGTTTAAAGTTCCAGCACTCTGCTTCGGTGGCCTGAGTTCACAGGTTCAGATCCCTGGTGTGGACCTACTCCACTCACCAGCCGTGCTGTGGTGGAGTGCCACACATAAAAAGTAGAGGAAGATTGGCACAGAAGTTAGCTCAGGGTGAATCTTCCTCAGCAAAAAGAAAAAAAATATGTATATAAAGCAGAAGTTGGTTTAAGAAAAGAACTGTAAGAGGAAATTGACAAATCTACCATCAGATAGGGAGATTTAAATATACCTCTCATTAATTGATAGGGAAAGCAGACAAAAAAATTCAGTTTGGATATAGAAAATTTGAACAATACACTTAATCTTGACATAATATATATGTTAATATAGAGAACATTGCATTCAACAAATGAAGGACACACTTTTAGTCTTTTAAAAAAATTTTATACCATGGAAAATTTCTAAAATGTTCAGAGTGGAGAACATAGCTCAATAAATCCCCATGTGCATATCACCAGCTTAAACGATTTATCACCCCATCGGCTCTCCTGTTTCATCCATACACACCATTCTTCTATCCTGGACTATTTTTGAAGCAAATTCCAGACATCACACAATTTTAACCGTAAGTATTTCAGTACGTAGCTTTAAAAGATAGAGACATTTAAAAAACATAATCATAATACCATATCACATCTAAAAACAGATGATAACAATAAATCCTTGATATGTAGTCAGAGGACAAATTTCTCCAATTCTCATATATATATGGTTTGTTTCAATCCTACTCTGTGGTTGGTCGGCATGTCTCTTGGATCTCTTCTTCTCTATCGATACTTCTCCTGGTTTTTTAATTTTCTCTTGCAATTTATTTGTTGAAGAAACTGGGTTGTTTGTTGTGGATTTTGCCTATTGCATGCCCATGGTGTTGTTTAACCTGTTCTTCTATTCTCTATTTTTCCTTTAAATTATAATTAGATCTAAAGGCTTGATCAGTTTTAGACTGAATTTTTTTAGGCAAGGCTGCTTCATAGGGTATTCTGTGCTCTTTAACCAAGAAGCACATGAAAACTGGTTCTTCGTCTCTTGGGAATGTTAGTAGCAATTGATGATCATTGCCTGTATCCGTTAATCTATCAGCCATTGTGAAATGGCGGTAGTCTAATTCTATAATTCCTTCATGTATTAGCTAGAATAGTGATATAAAAATAATCTTGCCTTCATCAACTCATGGGTTACCCAGAGATGCAGTTTGTGGAGGAAAGGCAGGATAAAGTGAAATACACTTTAATATTCCAACAATAGTTAATTAAAAAGAATGATATTAAAAGTATCATTTATAGTATCATAAATAATATTAAGTGTACAGAAATAGTTGATTCCACAATATATACAGAAGAGCTATTGGCCAAATGTAATCAAACTATTCCTGAAGAAGAGCCGGGTGGGGGAGCTGGCCCCACCAGATAGCAGTGCTTAGTAAAAAGTTACAGTAATTGAGATAATGTGGTGTTGGGACAAGGATATAAAAATAAATCGATGGAACAAAATGTAGGCCCAGAAACAGGCCAGGCATAAACAGAAACTTGATTAATGACAAAACAAGGCAGTGTAGACTAGCGGGGGAAATGTGCTTTTCATTAATGGTGCTGAGATAAAAACACCCACATAGAAAAAAATGAACTAGGACCCTTCTTCATGCCATTTGCAAAAATCAATAACAGGCACATTGAAGTCAAAATTATTAAACTTTAAGAAGATAATATGGTATTTATCTTATGACCTGGAGTTAAGTAAGAATTTCTTAAACAAGACACAAAGAAGTCCAGATCACCAAGGTGAAGATGGATAAGTTTGATAACATTAAAATTAAGAATTTTTGTTCATTAAAGAGACATGCAGAGAATCCGCAAAGCTGTCCATTGCTGGTGGGGCTGTAAATCGGCATAAGACCTTCAGAAAACCATTTGGCGTTACCTAGGAGAGTGAAAGACGCCTGTACCTTAGGACCTGGCAGAGTTGCATTCCTAGGTATATGTTCTAGGAAAAGTCTTATCAAGAATGCTCATGGCAGCCATTGTTCCTAGTGGCATAAAATTGGAAACAACCTAAATATTTATTGGTAGAAGGGATAAAAAAGATCCTGGTGTATTTACAGAATTGAATGCTATATAGCAATGAAAACGAATGCGCTACAAATATGTCCCTCCAGAAGAATTACGGACACAAGTAACCAATAACCGTTCCATAGATGTGGGGAGAAGGCGAATCTTACTTGAGCCAAGAGGGCACTCTCCACAGAGGGAGAAAGCGCTGCCGAGAAGCAAGGTTTGCAGCATGGCTATATACCATTTCAGAACAAAGAACATACATCAGGCAGGACAGGATACATTTTTCCTCAAAGTCACAAGGAGATATTTCCTGAAGCTTCGCACATTTATAGCAGGTCAACCTGACCCTGGCTTCTGGGGAGAAAAACTTGTCTTGAAAAGAGTCCTGGTATTGACTTCAGAGGAGGGGAGGCACCTCCCCTTCTTCAAAGAGCGCACCCTTTGCTTTGGGATCATGTTTAGTGTGTGAAGCCGATGTACAACGCCTGTCTGACAGCCAGAAGTCAGGCTGCTCTGGGAAAAATGAGTTTAGGCCGAATCACGTTTAAACCAGAATGGCTTTCCCATATACCTCAGTATGTGAAAATTTCTTATTATTTTCATCAGGGTGAATATCAGGAATATATGACAGAGCAAAGAAAAAAAAGCAGGGGCAGAAGAATGAGTCTCTATCATTCCATTTATGTAAAGTTCAAAAATATGCAAAATGAAATACATTTTCAGAGCTACCAGCAGGTAAAACTATGAAGCACAGAAAGGAAATGTAAACACACAATTCATGATAGAGACATGGGGGCACGGGGGAGGCGATGTGACGGGGAAGGCACGCTTGGCTGTGAAGGTGCCAGGTACCTCCTGGTTCTTCAATCAGGTTGTGGGTATGTGGGCACTTGTAGCACCAACAGTCTTTACACCGTACATGCCAGTTATAAATTTTCTTCTATAGCTATTTCTATCTACTGATATCTTCTATATCTACTCAGTAAAAACAACGGTTCAAACAATTTGGGTTTACAAGGGAGCATAACTGTTGCATCTTCTTGGGCAGGCCGGCAGGGCCCTGTTAGCTGCTCCATGTACTGTAACTGCTAACCAGGGTCTACAACATACACTCCTGACTCCTGCGCACAGTGTGTGGTGTATTGTGGACAGCTGGAGTGGGGCAGAGATGGAGCTGAGGACCACAGGAGGAGGGCAGAAAGTGGGCTCCCCAGGAAGGCATCCTGCACTTTCCATGGCAACCTCAGAAGCAAGGAGTCATCTGTGTCCTCCCAGAGCCCGTCCGGACCTTTTTTGTCTGAGAGAAGTCCAGCCAAGCCAATGGTAGGCCCTGTTCAGCCCCGGGAGATGCCTCATCTGACAAATAAATCACCAGATGCCAAGCTTTGTGAGGAGGAGATGAGAATGGAATACAGAAAGTCAACGCACCATCGTTCTGTCTTACCTATGGTTGTCAAGGCTACCAGAGCCTCGTGTTTCTTAGTAACCACTCCTCCCAAAATAGCCACCATTGGTGCCAGCCAGCGGCCGAAGCCTGATCATCTTTTACACTGTTTTGAGAAGAAGACAAGGAGGCCTCTTTACATGGAATTAGGTTATACAGAGCACGCACCACAACCATTCCTCATCTGATCTTTACCGCAGCTAGGTAAAGGATTATAATTCACACTATTCAGATGAGAAAACAATCTTGAAGAGTTTAAGTGACTTGCCCAAAGCCAGATGACTTGCAAGTATCGGAACTGACTGGAAAAATCCAGATTTTCTGGGGCCGTTGATGAGAACTCTTCCTCCGACCAGACATGGTCTCTCTTTGCTAAGATTTTTTTCCACCACAGGAGAGGAAACGCTGGATCAGCAGTCAACTGTGAAGGTTTGGGTATGTTGGGTTGAGGTTGTACCTTAGTAGTGGATACTGCCACTGCCTCCTGCCTTCTTCCTCACCAACAGAACCCTAATTTTGTTCAGGTGAGGGGGCTCTATGCTTCCTAGGACCCCTTGCCTTAGGAGGTGAAGGTTTATTAGTCGTGATGGCAAAGCTGTTCCCCTTGACAGTAATTATTTAAATGTGGACACAGGATCCAATCCTGGCCAATGGAGGTGGGGTAAGTCTGCAGGGGGAGTAGTTCTGGGAAAGGTGTTTCTCTTTAAGAAAAGAAATTACTGGGAGAAAATGCCCCTCCTCTATGACTGGTGTCCCTTAGTGTGTGATAGAGCCCATTTGATGGCCACGAGGGGTATGTTGCTGATAATGGCCAAGTGAAAGGGTGGGAAGACTTTGGGTCCAGCTCTGAGAGGCCGCTTCTTTCTCAAAGCCAGGCCCTCTCCAGTGGTAGCATCTTGTTGGGTCCCCTTCGACCACACCTATGGCCTTCTGCTCTGTGACAGTGCTCTATTCAGATGTGTCCTTCCAGTTCTATCAGGCTGTGAGCTCCCTAGTGCTGGGCATTTGTCCCTTAACCTCTCCCACCCCCAGTCCAATCTTACACAGTAGAAGAAGTGGTGGGGAAGTCATTGAGAGTAGGGCTGGTTCTCTTGACTCAGTGGTCCCTCGTGGGAGGTATCTGGACCCCCATTTGTGGGGGGCTACTTGGTGACTTTCTGCAGAAGGTCCTCAGCTTGGGTTTTACTTACAGTTGAAGTACAAATATTATCCTTCTCAACATCTTCCGAGGATAGGCTTATTCTGGAAACAATTGAAAATCCTTCACAATATAGACAATGATCATAGTGACAATTTGGAGGAAGTTTAGTTAATATGCAGAGAACTATCACTCTTATAAAGGACTGTCACTTCATTCACTCATTCCACCTTTACTAAGTGCCTGATTGTTAAATGTCTGGTGTGTGCTAAGCTTTGGGCCCAAAGAGAAAGTTACACAACAATAGTTAAGATGTGGCTCCTGGCCCCACACAGCGCAGAGCCCAGCAGAGTGAACGCGCACCCACAGAGAGCTCTGCCAAGGAGCAGAAGGCCATAGGTGCTGTGGGCGGGGGGTGGTGGCTTGGCCAGGGAGGGGACGCAGAGGGCAGAGAGATGCTGACTGACCGTTTGAGTTGGAAGGAAATGAGATTGGAGGAGGCAAAAAGCAGGGTGGACTTGCGGATCTCCCACTTGGAAGTTTGTGTCAGAAGCAGTGGGAAGGGTAGACGGAGGGTGAATTCCCAGGACGCCGAATGCCAGGGGAAGGACGGGGGACTTTATTTGGCCTGCAGCGCCTGGGAAGACGTTGAAGGGGTTCAGGAGGGAGAGTGAGACATGGCTGTCGAGACTGCAGTGGGACAGGTGGGTTGAGGGAGGGACGCAGGAGGGAGACCAGGCAGGAGGCAGCAGGTATCATATAAAAGCTACTGGGGAGTGAAGGAGGTGCTGCCTAGAGGGGAAGAAAGGAGCAGCCCACTGTCTAGAAGAGAAAAGAGCGTGGGGCTTGGAACCAGAACGCATGGGTTCTAGCCCTTGCTTGGCCTCTTGGTTGATGTCACCTTGGTCAAGTCATTTCTCCTCTCAAGCTTCTTGTTTTCTCGGTACAAACAAATTGTAGAGACACAGTGATTCCCGCCACCCTTGGGTCTCTGCAGTTCTCCGACTCTCTGTGCGTGAGACACGTGTGCAGAAAACTGAACAGATTGTGGTCTTGGACCACAGGGAAGGAGGTAGGGGAAGGAGGAAGGAAGGACTCAAAGATGGCTTTACTACCCAGTAGGGTGGTGCCCCATTTCACTTGTGGTGGGAGGAAAGCAAGAGAGAATGGACGGGAGCGACAGGATGGCCTCCATCTCTGTAAGGAAGGAGGCGTGTCTGGGAGGAGCAGAGACATTGAGACAATCCTCTGTGACCTGCGCAGCCAAAGGTCTCCCAGAAATGATTTTTGGTAGAGCGACCTCAGCCACCAACTTCACAAGGGTTTAGAGCTCCGGAATGCCTGTGTCTGCAGGAGGTTGTTTTCCTAGCTCTTCTTTAATTTTTTGCTAGATTCCTGAGCATGTATCAGAGTTAATGAAGCAATTCTATGATTAAACCACTTAGAAATTTAGAAGACAATGTACTGGGGTTTGAATGGATAATGAGATATTGGGGAAAAACATTTGCAAGAGAATTACATATAAATCTCATGTCTCACCCCTTTGTACTACATCCATGAAAAAAACAGGATTACTCAAAGAGCTCAGGAACGAGCTACTTCATGCCTCTTGGTAAAGAGCAAAAGGATTTCTATTTCCAGTGGAATGCTTTATGAAACACTTCAAAATGTAGATCTGAAACTCCATTTCTGGTTTAACATCTACTGCGAAGGGAAGAATCACTTTTCACTTTTGAAGAAGTGTGTGATGCTGCTGAAAGCCAGGAGGATCTGCTTTGGCAGAACCAATACCTGCTAAGATGCTGGGGCGCCATTCTGTTCTTTGCTGTGAACCATCAAAGGTATTTTGAGTTATATTTTTGTTGATGGAGAAGTGGAAGCTTCCGGATATGGCGAGGATGTGGAAGACACCGGGAGAGGGGCTCTCAGCCAGGCAGAGTCTGGAGGGAGCCCGAGGAGGCCTTGCAGCTCCCAGTGCTGTTTCCTGTTGGTGGACATACAGCGGGCGATCTTGTCCTAGGCATCGACCCACATTTGTGTGGCTCAGTGGTTTACAAGGCACATTCCCAGGCATTCACTGGTTTCAGATGCCCCTCGGAAACAGGTGCAAATAATTTCCTTCAAAGGGCACATGTCGTTCACACACTCAGCATCAGGTGAATTTGAGTTGTTCTCAATTTGTCTGGACTCTGTGCCAAGTTAGACACACGTATGTGTGTATAAATGAGGTGTCAGCAGGGGACCGAGAGGCAACTTGGAAAGATGGAAAGAGCACTAGATTTGGAGCCACGAAGATCTGAGTTCAAACCATAGCTTGGTCACTTTACTAGTTACTTGCCCTTGGGCAAGTTAATTAGCCTTTCTGAACCTTATTTTCCTGTTCTGTAAAATGGAGCTGGTTACAGTGCCTTCTTCTCTAGGGAACCATGAGGCATAGATGAGACATGAAATGTGGAAGCACTTTGTAAGTGATGAAGCATCCTGCAAACGCACCAACGTGGAGTTTACCAGCAAACCTGCTGTGTCCTAGGGAGGGTGTGCTCAGAGCGTCTGAAGGACCTGAAATCACGCCACGTGGTTGTGGTGAAAGAACGTGCCAGTTTAGCCTGGAGCCCAGCAAGCATCTCCCACTCCCAGGGTCTGACTGCCCGGCACAGCTGAGTGGAGATGTGACCCAGGGTAGTGAGCCTCAAGGGGGCACTGGCCCAGTGGTCTCTGGGTCTCAGCCCCTTGCCCAGTGCCTGGCCCAGGGCCCTCTGGAAGCCCCTGCTGGATAAATTGGAACTGCACGGTGGTCTGCAGGAACCTAGGGGGATGAGAGAGGAAAAGTGCTCTTCTCCCCAGAACACACCTCCTCTTTCTTCCCCCTCCTGCCCCTCCTCCTCCTCCTTATTTTTTTGTTGTTTCTCTCTGGTTGGTGAGGTATTCAAACAGCTCTAATTAGTTAGTTGTCATTTTCCCCTTGTTTGCCCAGAACTGATTCACTTATTTAACAAAATTTATTCAAATGTACTTCCTTATATTGTATTTAAATGAGAATATTTTGCAAAAGGGATGGCTGTGGCATTGACATGGGGACAGGGGTTTTCACATTAGAAAACCAGGGACAAGTTCAAGGACCGCTGTAACTCAGCCAGTCAGGGGCCCCCGGAACCCCAGCTTCTCCATCTGGGAAACTGGGGAGATGAAACTCCTTCCTCAGTGTTCTGGCGCACGTCTCATGGTGTGAGGCTCTGTGTTAACTGGGAAGATGGGAGGGAGTCTTCGCAGAACAGATGCCTTCCGGAGAGAGCAGGCAGCTGCCCTCCAGGGAGGGCGATGAGGGCCAGGCGTTTATAGGGCGGCATCTTCAGACTGGGAAAAAGGGTTTCAGGGGAGTCTAGAAGCTGCTGGGGAGGACTTTGCCCCATAAATTCTTTATGAGGAAGTTAAACGAGCACACCCTGGCCCTGTGGCAATTCCCAGTTCCTCTATAAACTCTACAATGGCCCTGGGAGTTATTAAACCTAATTTTTTCCCCTAAAATATTGAACGCGGGGAAGGAAGTCCTTAACGGCTTGTTCCAGTCAATGCTGAGCTATTTGGAGTTTGAAAAATCTTGTATTAGTCTGCTCGGGTGGCCGTAGCAAAATATCATAAACTGGGTGGCTAAAACAGCAGAAATTAATTTCCTTGCATCTCCAGAGCCTGGAGTCTGAGATAGGTGCCCTCACATCCGGTTCTGGTGGGTGATCCCCTCCTGGCTCGCAGGTGGTCGCCTCCTTGTGTTCTCACAGTGGGAGAGGAAGATCTGGCATCTCTTCTTCTTCCAAGGGCACCAGTCCTGTCGGGTCACGGCCCCACCCTTATGACCTCATTTAACGTTAATCACCTCCTTAAAGGCCCCATCTCCAATACAGGAATGCACGTGTTAGGGCTTCAGCACAGGAGTTTTGGGGGCACAATTCAGTCCACAGCAAAGCCCAAGTGTCCGGTCCGCAGAAGTGGAAGGAGCTGGGGCTTGGCAGGCAGACTGACCTGGGTTCAAACCCTGCCCAGCCGCCTGTAATGAGGGACAAGTTATTGACCCCTCCCAGCCTGTTTCGTCTTTTGTGAAAGGATCGTATCTCCCGGGTTTGGGTTGAGATTAGGGGAGGGAACACGGTGAAGCGCTGAGAACTCCACCTGGCCCCTTGCCGACCTCAAGGAGAGGCAGCTCCTCCTTTCTGCCCTCTCTTGAGAAGCCATCCCTTGGCACTTTGCTCTTTGCACATTGAAGAGGTCGAGCCGTCTTTAGGGTCTGTTTCTGCCCCTCTATTCTGGAAGTCTGTAATCTTGAGACTAGAGCATAGTGTCTAGGATGGGCCACTGGGCTCTGTTCGGTCCCAATGAGGATAATAATACCTGACTCTGAAGGTTATTAAGGTGAACTAAGATGCCATATGGGGAAATATCTAATTCAGTTCTTGGAAGCTGGTGGATATTCAATAAATGGTCTTGCACCGTAGCTCCAGATGAGGCCTGAGTTGGAGGAAGTCAGTCAACAAAGATTTATTGAGCAGCTACTATGTGCCAGGCACTAGTGATGTGACAGTGGAAAACACAGGCACACTCCTGCCCTAAGAACTTAGAGTCTTTGGGGAGAAGGGAGACATTAATCAGATTATTATGAAGGCTCATGTCTGTGCTCTCAGGTCCGTGCCCACCTGACCGGGGCCTCTGCCGCTCCTGCTGCTATGCAGAAGGCATCCTCAGAGGGGCCAACGTCAGGCCCCGTGGGCTCATCCCTTCTGGCAGAGGTGTCCCGGGTGGGAGGGTGCTGGAATTCCTGCCCTGAGTCCCTGGCGCCTCCTCAAATGCCAGCTCAGCTTGCAGCTATGCACTCCCTCTCGACCATCTCCTGTTTTGGTGTCCTCTGGGCAGCCACTCCGGGTGTCCATGAGTCACAGAGCCACTCCTTAACCCCTGGTCCTGCTCGCGGTGGAGAAGAGAATTCCATTTACAACAACCAAGTTTCTAAGAACTGAGGTGCCTCGGTTGTTAATGCTATCTTCGCACAATGATTGCAGGTGCTGTGGGCTGGGGGCTGGGTCTCCTTCTGCTCCTCTACTCTGGTCCCCGCTTTGCTGGGGACTTGTTGGGTGACATGGGCGAGTTTCTGCCCTCTTGGTAGTGTTGAGGGTTTCATAGTCTACAAAATGCACGGGGTGGGTTAGCTGGTCAATCTGATTGGGCATAAACATCACTGAGATTTGGCAGAAGTTAGAAGGGACATAAGCTTGTCACCTTGACTACTTGCTTACGGGGACCTTCATCTTGGCAGAGGGCTTTAATGCAGCAGAAACTTGAACCCATTGCCTGGAGAGTTTATCAGAGGTCTTCCTAAATTGTTCTAATGCTGTCTTTTCTTTGCCAATAATTGAGAGGCAGCAACAAATGGATTTTTCTTTAAAAGAAATGTAAAGCCTTGGAGCTGGTGGGCTCAATGCCTTGGTGATCTCCTTGTCCCTGGACGCTCGGTTGGTTCATCTCTGTGAGACCTGTATCGAGATGTGAGGTGGAGGCTGCTCAGTCTGCTCACTGCCCTTCTTCCTTTTGGCAATAGAGCCCCTGAGTTTTAGGCAGGCACATAAGCAACCAGGACAGACCCCAGCTGGGATGCAGAGGTGGTTCTGAGGAGCCAGTGTCCGCCATGTGGACAGGGGTGACAGCCTAGGGGAGGGCAAAGCAAGACAGAAGAAACCTGAGTCCCTAAGTGACCTCATCGAGCAGAGACACCTGCCAGCCTTGGCCCGCTGCCCACTGCCGCATCCAGACTGTTATGTGAAAGAGAAGCACGTTTCTATTTTGAGTCACTGCATCTGGGGGCCTCTGACATCGAAGTTTGGCCGAAACCTTCAGTAAGATAGATGTCAGCAGACTTCAGATGTGGTTAGGCACCTAATTATCTAATTCTCTGTCATGTGGGTCTGTGCTGGATTCTGTTTGGTAGCATGCTATTTGTTGCTGCCCCTAATATTACACAGGCTGCCGAGACTTTCCAAGATGTTATAGCAGACTTAGTCTAACCATCTTGCTTATAATTTTGAATTCTTTTAATTTTAAAACCAAGTGTATGCCAGGTAGCACTTTGGGAAGATATCACTCTTGACAAGCTTGAGTACTTAGTTATATCAGGCGGTGAAAATTAGAGAATCTGGTGGGTTCCCTTTATGCTTTGACGTCCAGGAAAGTTGGAGCCAGGTAAACTTAGTGCTTGCTGTACTAAGCCTACAGCACCACAGGTCCCTCTCTATTGTGTGTCTTCCTTAACGTTTGTTTGTTAAAGGGCTTAGTGCCCCTACTGTCGCAGCTCTTGGTGCCTTGCCACGCTATTCCCCTGCTGTCCGTGTCCTTTCCCTGTGCCCCGCAGCGCTCTTTCTTTCCTTCTCACTCAGTTTGAATGTTTTCTCTCTGTGCTGATGGCCTTCCTAAGGGCACTCCTTCTGGACTTCTCTCAGAGCTTCTCTCACACTGAATTTGCTTTGGCTGGTTGACATCACCGCTAGAGTGTAAGCCTAAGGTGACCCTCACTACTAATTGTCCCCTTTACAGGGAAGGGTGACTTTGTCCAAGACCAGTTCCCTGTAAGTTGGTCTCTTGCAAAACTCCATGGAGACGAGCTAAAGCCGAGAGCTTGAGGCAATCACTTCCGGTAGATTCCTGAGGTGGCCATGTCATAAAAGCTATAATGGTAGGGCTTCCACCCCAGCCCCTCGTAATGACACGGGAGGGGCTGGTGGTCTCCTAACCGTGGCTGCTGAGATGGCAGGGCCAAGTTGGAGCCAGAATCCCCCTAAGTCATACTGATGCTGGATCCTAGCCTCTGATCAGGTTAGATGAGAGCGAGAGCCCCTCTAATTGTGCAGCTAAACAGCCTCACAGCTGAGGGCCGGGGTCCATCTCTCTCCGGGATGCTGACGCCCACCTGCTGCTGCTCCGTGATTCCCCTCAACAAACAGGCTCCAGAGGGCCAGGTGTGCTTGCTGTCTGGCTATTCACCTGCTTACCTGACACCCTGGGGTCTGTTCTCCCCTTCTTCCTCTTAGTGGGGTTTTTGGGGCACATGTGGCTGCCCAACCAGAAGCAATTTTCCCAGCTACTCTTACAGCCCATACGACTGTATGATTAAGAGTTAGCCAACAGAATGTGGACAGAGGGAATGTGTACAATTTCCAGATCACATTTTTTATTAGGAAATTTTGTGGCTCCCCTCTCCCTCAACCTTTTCCTGTGGGCTGGAATGTGCAGGTGATCATATGAGCGAATTTTGACCATGGTACAAAGATAATACCTTAGGGTATGACAAAGCAGCAAGACAAGAGGGCCTTGGGTGCTGGAAATGTTCTGTACCTTATCTGGGTGGTGGTTACACAGGTATATATGTATATAAAAATTAATTGAGCTACCCTCTTAAGATTTCTGTACTTTATTTTACCTAAGTTGTACCACAGTAAGAAAAACAAAGAGAGAGAAGGAAGCTGATTCCCTGAATGACCTTGTGGAGTAGAGTTGGCCTCTGGACTGTTACCAAAGAGAAACGTGAACTCCTTTCTGGTTTGCGACATTATAGTTGGAGAGTTTCTGTTCTGGCCGTTTAGCTTTTACCTTAACTAAAATGTTTCTTAAGTGTAGGAATTTTTAATTTTTGCTTAGTCCCCGTTATTTCCCCAGAGCTTGGTGAATAGAAAGTGCTCGCTAGCTGTTTAATGAATGCACACTTTCATGTATGGCTTTTATCAGTGTGTTGGGACATCCAGTTTACGTAAATCTGGAAAATGGGAAGAGTTACAGCGCGCGGACGCAGACGAGAGACCTCCGGCCCCACGGCAGGTGGAGCAGCTTCTCGAGGCACGTGGTTCATGGCACTTCCTCCCTTTCTGGGATCGGCCAGCGGTGTGCGGCTGGCTTCAGTAAATGACAAGGACTTTGTGAGATGGGAAATACCGCCGGCTCTGCCAGTGGGTGCCGAGGCGGGTGTGCACGTTAAACGGAGCCCTAGGGGAGACCCCTGCGTGCTGATCCCGGGGCGCACAGGCGCCTGCGCGCCTCCGCTGTCCGCTCCAGGCGGAGGGGAAGGGCGCAAAGGCTGGCTCAGGAGCGGCGGACCGCGGAGGGAGCGGCGATGCTGCTGGTGCGCCTTAGCCAAGGGGGGATGGGGAGACAGGAGGAGGAGGGCTGACAGCACCGGGGCGGGCGGCCTGCTGTGGCCGGCGCTCTCGTGTTTAGTTAGCAGACCCTGGCTTCTGTGATCCGAGCTGTGCTGGGGGTTGGGACTCGGAGAGAAAGGACACACACGCCGCGCCGCCACCCCTCCCCCAGGGGGCTCACAGTCCAGATGGCCTCTAAACAAATGCCGTGATAAAAATAGTACCAATAGCATTATTTTATTTGTCCTATTAGATGTCTGGCCTTTTATAAATTGTTTTATTTTCACAAAAATCTTGCAAATAGTCTTGTTTACAGATGAGAAAACAGAAACTCAAGAGGCAAAGCCAGGTGCCCAAGGACAGAACCAGGAGGCCAGGCTGAACTGGACCTGGAGACCCTGAGGCCCATCCTGTCTTCACCGTGTCCCGCTGCAGCCACGGCCACCCTAGCTGGAGACCAGGTGTAAGGACTGTAATGGGGCTCTCTGTAAGGTGATGAGGGAGAGGCTGTGGTCTGCAAGGGGGGCTTCCATGGGCCCTGAACTTGCCTTAACGAATGAGTGTTAATCCCAGGTGGACAAAGTGTGGTTTGGGGGTGGGAGTGAGGGTCATTCTAGATAATAGGGGCAGCATGTGCAAAGGCCCAGAGGAGAGAAAGCATGGTACTGTTTAGTTGGGTGTAACTAAAGCCATGAGTGTGCAAGGGGTGAGGGAGGGGAGGGAGATGAGATGAGAGAGCAAGCAAATGTCCTGTGGTGCCTTTGTTTGAGAGTGGGCCCCTGAAGACAGAGGGCCAGTCATCTGTCAACAGGATGACATCACTGCCAATCTGGGAGACCATCATTCATTCGTTAGTTCTTTCACTGAACAGGGGCAGAGCTCTCTGTGGGGCTGGTGGTCAGCCTGTTGGAGGGAGCAGCCTCCTAGAGGGGTGCCCAGGCTGTAGGGAGCTGCCTGGCCCCTCATTCTATGTTATCCCCCTGAGGTACCACAGATGGGTCCTGAAACTCCCCACTTCCCAAAGATCCTTTCATGGAACACTAGTTTTTTTGAAGAAAAAAGTTCTGTGGTAAAATAAATTGAGAAAATGGGGCTTATTTCTTCCTTCTTGGAAATTCTTGCAGGTTAGCTCGTTAAAGTCTCTGAGAAGGAAAGATTTAATTTCCTGGGGCTGCCCTGACAAAGCACCACAAACTGGGTGCTTTATCACCACAGGAATTTATCCTCTCACAATCTGGAGGCTGGAGGCCCCAAATCGAGGGGTCGGCTGGGCCTGCTCCCTGTGAGCCTGGAGAACAGGACCCTTCCCGGCCTCCTCCAGCTTCTGGTGCTGCTGGCCAGCCTTGAATTCTCCGGCTCATAGCCGTGGCCCTTCAGTCTCTGCCTGTTGGCTGTCGTGGCCCGACCATCTTCCCCTGCGTGCCCCTCTCCTTTTCCTGTAAGGACACCCACCGTATTGGATCCAGGGCCTCCCCTGCTCCATTGTGACCTCATCGTAACTAGTCACGTCTGTAATGTGCTTGTTTCCAAATAAGACCACATCTGAGGCCCTGGGCTCAGGACTTCAACCTGTCTTTTTGGGGTGGACACAATTCAACCCATGACACTGTTTAGCCCGGAATTCCCACAGAACTTATTGTTTTCCCTCAGAACTCTTTTGAAAATGCCCCCTGACGACCTCTCAGAACTGCCCAGGGTGAACAAGATGGAGCCAAGCGAGGGGCGAGGTGACCGTAGTGGAGGCCCTGGGGGGAAAGGGAAGGGCCACAGGGTGGGGACACAAGAGTCACTATTTCCAGGACTGTCCCAGGAGCCTGGTTCGTGCCGTCCTGGGCCCCTGAGGCCGCCCACCTGGCTGTCACATCCCAGCCACAGCGCATGTGGGATGGAGCAGGATTTGTGTCCAGGTCGTCTGTCTCCAGAGGGGCGTTTTCCACTTAACGACCCCTCAGAGCGCAAAAGCTGCAGACGTGCACATCTGGTGCGCCCGGCTCCTGTCGTGCCTGGGCCCACGCCACCTCACAGGCGCTGGGTGCTGAGATGTGGGTGGCGTTTTCACATCCACTGCGCTGGTTTGTGGGAAGCACCCAAAATAGACCGTAGGGCTCTAAACAAGTTTTCTTCCTGCTCATCGATTTTCCCCTCAACTGGGCTTACAATTTCGTATGTAGCTTCCGCCTCACGCTTTTCATTTTGTTGCTTCTGGGGAGAAGATTAAGGAAAACTTAGAATTTTCTCTGTGGTAAAAAGACATGGATTCGAGTTCAGGGTTTGCAACCAATCTGCTGTGTGACCTTTTGAAAGCTCCTAACTTTATTTTTGCATTTATAAAATGGAGACAGTTATAACCGGGACCCTGCCTGCCTCCCCCGGCTGTGGTGAGGGGCGCACGGGTGAGAAGCAGAATAATGCTAGCTACCACTTTCCTCGTCTTTACTCTGTGCCAGGGACTGTTACAGAAGCAGCAGCTCTAAAAGTTCCTTGTCAGGTGCACACGTCCATAACATACCATGTGAGTGCGTTTGATATCTTTATTTGTAGTTCTCTCCAAACAAAAATATGGTATTTAGTCATGTATTAATCAGGAGAATTTAGCATAAATAATGTTTCCTTTCTCTCTTTAATGATAAATTTTTGCTAAAAAGAGGAAACATTCTCTGAACATGGTAATAATAATAAAAAAGTTTTAAAGTCAAGTTTATTGAGATGTAATTGACATATCATAAAATTTAGGTGTACATCTTTGTGAAATTTGCCAAATGTATATGGTCGTGTAACCATCATCACGATCAAGGCAGAACATTTGCATCATCCTGAAAAGTTCCCTCTCGTCCCTTTTGAAGTCAGCCACCCCTCCCACCCCCAGCCCCTGGCAACCTCTGATTGGATTTCTGTCCTAATAATTTCACCTTTTTCTGAATGGCATAGAATTGAAATCATACAGTAGTTTTTCGTGTTTGACTTCTTTCTCTTAGCAAAATGCTTTTAAGGTTCGTCCGTGATATTGAACGTGTCCGTAGTTGATCCTTTTTTATTGCTGAGCCCATGGTATGGATGGACCAACAGTTGGTTTATCCATTCACTTGTTGAAGGACATTGGGCTGTTTTCAGTTGGAGCCATTACAAACACGGCTTCTGTGAACATTCATGTACAACTCTTTCTATGGACATATGCTTTCATTTCTCTTGGGTAAATACCTCCATGTGGAATGACTGCATCAAGGAGCAGGGTTATGTTTAACTTTCTGAGAAACTGCCAAAGTGTTTTCCAAAGTGACTGCCCACCAGCCGCGTCTGAGAGTTCCCACTGCTCTGCATCTTTCTGAGTACTTAATATTGTCAATATGTATGTATTTAATTTCATCCATTCTTATAGGCGTGTAGTGATTTCTCATTTTAGTTTTAATTTGTATGTCCGTAATGACTAATGATGTTGAAATTCTTTCCTTGTGCTTATTTACCATCCATATTTCTTCTTCGGTGAAGTGTCTGTTCAAATATTTTACCTGATTTAAAAATTGGCTTGTTTTATTGAATTTTGAGATTTTAGAAATATTTTGGATACGTCTTTTATCAGATATGTGTTTTGAAAATATTTCTTCCCAGTATGTGGTTGGTTTTTTCATTTTCTTAAGTGTCTTTCAAAAGGCAGCTTTTCATTTTGATAAAGTTCAATTTTTTCCTGTTTTGATGACTCCTTTTTTTGTCATCTAAAAAAACCTGTGCCTAATTCTCAGGTCAGAAAGATTTTCTTTTATGTTTTCTTCTCAGACTTTTATGTTTTGCATTTGGGTCTATGATGTATTTTGAGTGAATTTTTGTGTATAGTTTGAGGTATGGGTTGAGGGTCTTTTGTTTTTTGGTTTATGGATGTCCGATTGTTCCTGCGCTATTTGTTGAAAAGACTAAGCTTTCTCCACAAACTACCTTTTCACCTTAGTCAAAAATCAATGGACCATAGATGTGTGCTTCTGTTTCTGGATTCTCTGTTTTGTTCCATTGATCTGTATGACTTTTCTATCACAACACAACCTGTCTTGATTCCTGTGGCTTTCTATTACGTTTTGAGATCAAATAATGTGATTCCTCCCTTAACTGTTCTTCTTTTAAAAATTGTTAGATTACTTCAATTTTTTTTGCATTGTCATAGAAATATTTGGTTGATTTCTACAAAACAGCCTATTGGGATTTCGATTAGTATCATTTAGAAGCTATAGATAGATCAATTTTAGGAGAATTGGCATATTTGTGATGTTGAGTCTTCTGATCCATGAACATGGTATATCTCTCCACTTATTTAGGTCTTTGATTTCACTTATCAGTGTTTTGCAGCTTTGAGCACAGAGAGAACTACATGCTTTTAAATCTTAGTCACTAAATATTTCATGCTTTTGATACTATACTAAGTATATATTTATTTATGTGTGCATATAGATATTTCTATTTCCAGTTGTTCATTGCTAGTGTACAGAAATACAGTTGACTTTTGTATATTGATCTTGTTTCCTGTGATTTTCCTAAGCTGGTAGCTTTTGTTATAGATTTTCAGAGATTCTGCTTATCAAGTTGGCAACATTTCTTCAGTTCCTAGTTTGCTGATTTATTTATTTATTTTCATAGACTTTATTTTTATTTTTTAAAACAACTTTATGTTTTTATAGAGTAGTTTTAGGTTTACAACTGAATTGAGAGGAAAGTACAGAAATTTCTCATCAACTCCCTGCCACCACACATACATTATCAACATCACTCACCAGAATGGTCCATTTCTTTTTTTACCAAGGAAGAACCAATGTTGACACATCATAATCACTCAACGTCTGTAGTTTATCTTAGGATTCACTCCTGGTGTTGTACATTCTATGGGTTTGGACAAATGTATAGTAACATGTATCCATCAATATAACATTATGCAGAGTATTTTCACTGCCCTAAAAATCCTCTGTGCTGTGCCTGTTCATCTCTTCCCCCCTCACCCCTGGCAACCACTGATCTGTTCACTGTCTCCATAGTTTTGCTTTTTCCAGAATGTCAGATAGCTGGAGTCATACAGGATGCAGCCTTTCAGATTGGCTTCTTTCACTTAGGAATATGCATTTAAGTTTCCTCCATGTCTTTTCCCAGCTTGATAGCTCATTCCTTTTTAGTGATGAATGAAATCCCGTTGTCTGGATGTACTGCAGTTCGTTTATCCATCACCTGCTGAAGGACTTCTTGGTTGCCTCCAAGTTTTGGCAATTATGAGTAAAGCTGCTGTAAACGTGTGTAAGCTTTTTTGTGGACATGTGTTTTCAGCTCCTTTGAATAAATACTTAGGAGCTTGATTGCTGAGTCACAAGGTAAGGGTTTGTTTAGTTTGTAAGAAACTACCAAATGGTCTCCCAAAGTGGCCATGCCATTTTGCATTTCCAGCAGCAGTGAGTAAGAATTCCTGTTACTCTGCATCTTCGTCAGCATTTGGTGTTGTCAGTGTTTTGGATTTTGGCCGTTCTAATAAGCGTGTAGTGGTAACTAATTGTGGTTTTAATTTGCAACTCCTTAATGACAAATGATGATGAGAATCGTTTCATATGCTTATTTGCCATGTGTATATCTTCTTTGAAAGTTTGCTGGTGAGAAATCTGAGGCTCAGGAAGACAAAGCTAGTGAGTGGCAGAGCTAGACTTTGACCTGGGTCTGTCTGACCTCATAGTGCTTTGGATCTCGTGGTCCAGCCACAAGTTTTAAACAGACTGCTCTGTGCGGGTTACATTAATTATGTCCTTAGAAGTGTGTGTGTGAGGTCCTTGACAACGGGACCTCGTCAGATTCATTTCTGTCTCCTCCTCAACAGCATCTAGCATAGGAGGTGCGTGGTGAGAGGGGCTTGTGGAATGTCTGGTGGAGCCGTGATGGATGGGTGATGGATGGATAGAAGTGATCCACATCCTACCTGTGAGAGTCCTGCCGTAACCTTTACCCACAAGAGTCCCCGGGCCCCAGGCTGGGCCCACCCCTCTAAGTACTCAATCAGCTCCCCCCTTTTTATGAGCGAAAGGTGAGTGAGGAGGAGAGAAGAATGACAGCGGAATGGAGAAATGGCTTTCCTGGTATTCCTCAGTCCCAGATCAGAAGCTGCTGGGGCCCAGCTTCTCAGGCTGAGTCTGCTCTCCTGGGGGTCTGGCCCCCACTGGCTTTCTCGTGCCTGCTGGGGTAGGAAAGGGATCGGCATGGTCTGAAAATTGTCCCAGAGAAACCCCTTCAGAAACCGGCGCAGCTGGGGAGGAGGGAGGCGCATTCCCAGCCTTTGTCCTGCTGGCAAGAGATTTGGGTGTTTAGCTGCGTTCATTTAAAAGTCAATTTACCCCAGGAGATGGGGGATAGAGTGCTTTAGAGCTCAAATGGTGTGATTTTTACAAAAGTCAGACACTGGGTAAATCAATACTATTCCCATTTTAAAACCATCAAATTCAAGGTCTATTTGTTGAGCTGTTTATTCGGCACAGGCTGGCTGCCAAGACTACAAATGAAACGTTTGCTCCTGTGATGGCTTTGAGAGGCCAATCTTCCTTCTCACTATGAATCCAGTGCCAACCCCTCCATCCTTCCTTCCTTGATCTGCTCTCTTTGCCTTGAGCATTTCTCCCAGCTGTTGCGAGCACCCAGTGGGCGGTGGGGTGACAGCTTTGGTAAAGATGAAGCTATCTCTATCTGAGGGATTTTCTTTTCCTTTGGTGCTGCTATTATTTAACTCTTGCTTTGCAAATTGGTTTTTCACATATTTATACACTCTTTCCAAGAGGACTGTCCTGGCTTGAGGGCAGGGATCATTTCCTATGAGGCCTTCACTGTCTTGCACATAGTGTTCAATGTTTGTGGTTTTAGGGCGCGTGCACACGTGTGTGCAATATTACCAGGCTTGGACGAGTTAAGGAGCCAACCCCAGGAAGGCAGTCAGGAGGCAGTTTTTAAGTCCAGCTGCTGGGGGTGCCGGGGTGGGGCCGGGCGTTGATAACAGGACAAAGTCAGCAATTATCACGGAAGGGACTTTTTGTAATGGAGGAAGCTTTTAGGCAATCAGTGCAGATGACATTTTCTTCTAACCCCCAAACTCAAGGTTCTGGAGGTGGCTGCCCAGAGATCCAGAGATGCCCATTTGCCTGGGAGGGAGTTGTCCTTTCAGACATTTATTCAAGGGCAGAAAGAGACAAGGCCATTGGGAACAAGAAAACCAGCCAGTGGAAGACAGATTCAGATGAAAATACTGAGAACTCTTTTCCATCATGTGTCGGCTTGGGACCATGGGACGTTCTTTGTGGAGCTTCCTGAGATTAAGAAATAGATTTGGAGTTAATACAGAACACAGTAGAAAGAAAGAGGAAAAGGAGGCGACACATCCTAGTTACAGTGGAGGAGAGATTTGCTGAAAGCGTGGAACCCAACTTGGTATACTGCACTAACGGCCCTAGTAAACTCTATTCATTCTTTGGTCTGGTTCAGTGTTTCTCATTAGCCCTTTGCTTGGGATAAATACTGTATTCAGGTGAAGAGAATCTCAGATATTGCTCACGAGGTGGATCCCACTGACATTCTCAGGATTGAGGTCTTTTGAGGCTATGCCACCCACTCCTGGCACACAGGCTGCGCCCTCATCACTTGTATTTCCCAGAATTAGGTTCCTTTCCATATTCATGACAGACCGTATGCCCTCACGTTTTATTAAAAACATATGGTTGCCTTAGGACGACACCCCAAGTCCTCACCCCTGGGCACTACCGCGTGCTCTGAACCTGCCAGCTCTCTCTATACCTCCAGGCCTTGTGCTTCTGGCTAAAAAGCATTCCCTTCCCCCAGCCGCTCGTTAATTTCTCACTCATCCTTTAAGACTCCCTGTCACCTTTCTGAACTTACTTCTTATCTGTAAAGCTAGAATAATTATCATCTATCATGTCTTAGTGTGCTTGGGCTATAATATCAAAATACTGGGGGGCTTAAACAACAAAAATTTATTTTCTCACAGTTCTGGAGACCAGAAAGTCCAAGATCAAGGTTCTGGCTGATTTGGTTTCTGGCGAGGGCCCTCTTCTGGCTTGCAGACGGCCACCTTTTTGCTGTGTTTTCACATGGCCTTTCCTCTGTGCTCACACAGAGAGCGAGCATGCAAATGGAGCTTCTCTCCGGTGTGTCTTCCTATAAGGACATTAATCCTATCGGATTAAGGACCCTCTCTTAAGACCTCATTTAACCTTAGTTCCTTTCCTAGAGGTCCCATCTCAGAGTACAGCCACATGAGCAGTTGGGGCTTCAGCATATGAAGCCCTTTGAGCAGGACGCAGATGTTCCGGCCCAACACTGGGATTCACAGCTGGGATTCAGAGCCAAAGAGCACACAAGGACTAGAGGTTAGGAAGTCAAGGCCCTCTCTTGATAAATGGGGAAACTGAGTCCCTGATGGGAAAGTGACGTAGCAAATAAGGATTGTGTCCACCAATGAGTTGTGTCCACCTTATTCTTACTCTCAAAGACCAAAGCTTGGGGTAGACATGGCTACGGTGTAGGGACGTGGGGAAAACTCCCAGTATGCGGTCTTGTTTGTCTGTAAGTGTTCCCCTGAGTCTGGGTGGAGAGAGTCAAGGCAGGTCTCAAATGTCACCAAGTACAAGTTGACAATTCCTCAGGGCCCGATGTATTTTGGAATCAGATTTTTTTTTTCAAAATCAAAAAAAGTAATACATCCGATATTCTGCATATTGAACAACATTGCCAGGAAGTCTAGAGGTCTGAGCAGCACTCTATATCAAACAAATCAATATTTCTGGGGAGAAATCTAAGTATCTGCACATCCAGTGGGATAAATAAAGACAGCACATCAAGTCAGGGCTGGTGTTGCCACCAAGTAAGAATGCCACAAGCCCATGAAAAGACTTCAGAATGGCCGGGCGAGGGTTATGCAATGTAGCAATTCAACAGATCTGACTCTTTTGGTGGAGGGAGAAGGAAAAATAGCACATGGAGAGGAGGAAAGCGGGCCAGTCTGGGAGCTTCCTCTTGTAGTCTTTCCCTTGGTGGTCATAGGTGCTCCAGAGACACGAGGGGAGCCTGCCTTTGCCAAGAGTAGGGAGCCCCAGCCATGTCTCCCCCCGTGGACAGAAAGACTCTCCAGCAATTTCCCTTCCACTGCCTGCTGAGCTGCAAATTGCCACCTCCCCCTGCGCCGAAGTCTGCAGATGTTTCCTGCAGATCAAGGATGTAATTAACACCTGTCAAAGCAATGGGCTGGGACGGGAATGGGATTCCACTCTTAGCGCAAAAACTTCCTCAAGAAGTGTTCAGTGCCTAGGAAGAACGTTTCCGACTTGGAGGGATTAAAAAGCCATCCCATGCAACGAAGAGGCAGGTGGTGTTTATCTGGGCTAATGCCTCTGAGCTTACATGTTTGACTGCGGCGAGCGTGCTGGCAGATGAGCTACGACAACTTGTTCAATAACAGACCGGCAGCCGCACACGTGAATGCGGAATCTGGGAGTGACATTTTACTTTGCTCCTCTTGAGTCAAGAGAATCTCCTGTGGGCAGAAGGGGTTATTTATTAACAGTTACTTTTATCTCCGTAGTTATTTCATACAGAGCAAAACAGGGCAAAGATGCCCTCAGAGGCTCTGTTCATGATAGATTGTTTTGGGGAGCTCCACAATCAGTTAAGAATCCACTGGCAAAGGAATTGCTGACAAGGTTGTCTTATGGGACAGAGTTGTACATGTCACCAGAGTTTTTGTTTCTGTTTTGAAAGATGCCGGAGTTGGTCATACACAGGTTGACGTGGCCATATGGTAACGATAATAGCAATGCTGTGCAGTATGCACTGCCTGTTGGGTTTTGAGATTTTTCACATTCATCATCTCCTGTGCATCTCACACTATCCTTCTGATGTCATTTCTATTCTGATATGTCCAGTTTACAGGCTTACATACCGACTCGGAGTGGTTAAATGACCTGGACAAAAGAAGGAGAGGAACTGATATTTAGAAGCCACACATTTTTGCGGAGAGGAATCCTCCATCCTCCTGCGTTGGGAGGTGGCGGTGGGAATGGTTACATGGCCTTATAAGGGCACCAGTCATACTGGAATAGAGTCCACTACAATTCATAATTCATCTTCAATTGGTTACATCTGCCAAGACTTCCCTTCCAAATAAGGTCAATTCACAGGTACCAGGGGTTAGAACTTCAACATATATTTTGGGGGGACACAGTTCCACCCATCACACACTGTTAATAATGAGGTCTGTGATGCCACCGATGGTCCTGTAACCTGTTATGCCACTGAGCATACGCAACTGTGCAGTCACCAATTGCAACATAGCTGGGGACATTGAAAGAAATGAAGCATGTGTCTCTGATTGTGTCATCAAAGACAGGGGCCTGTGAGATGAGGTCCCAGATTATGCACCTACGTTGTCCTTGCCTACGAGTGCCTGTGAGATGAAGGCCTTAGCTCTCTCTAGGAATAGCTCCATTTTAGTCCAGATTCTCTAGAAAACAGAGCCTGAGGCAAGACTCTTTGGGGAGGGAGGGAGATGTTGCAATTCCTGGGAAGAAAGGGTGAGGGGGAAAGGAAGAGAGATGAGACGGGAGGGAAAGTTAATACAAAACAATGCAAGACCAGGCAGGCCACACCCCAAAGAAAGAGGGAGCTGATTTTAAAGTCACCCGGATGTCTCTGGAGAAGCCCTAGGAACCACTGCATCGCAGAACAATCCATGAGGGTGGGGCATTTCTAGGAACGGCAGGAAATTCATCAGCCAGCCCCTTCCAGTCTCTGTCTTGTGGTCGAAGTTACCCTCATGGTTATTAACTCCTTCACAATTCTGGGTTGGATCATCGAGCCCTGGGGGCAGCCACTGGGGAAACCACAACCAGGCACTGTGCTCCCTCTGAGCCTGGAAGTGGTAGGAGGAGCTAAGCTGGTTTGGCGGTGGCCACAGTGGGCTCAGGGGGCCACGAGGGTAGAGGACAAGTCTGGACAGTATGGTTTGGGGCTGGCTGCACATGTAGGCCCCTGCAGGGGCCGGCCAGGTCGCCTACCCAGGGCAGGTGTGGTGGAGGCTGGAGCAGGTGGGCACCTCTGGTTGCAGCCCTACAAAATGGCCCAGAGCTGGACACTGGGCAAAACTGGAGGGGCAGCTGGGGAAGATTCAGCCTCTGGATGTCTTGACTCTATTTTGGAAACCCTTCTGCAAATTGTTGACACCTCCCTGCCTTTAATCTGTAGGTATTTTCCAAAGTGTGAAACCTCAGGGGTTATCAGAAACAGGAGCCGCCAGATGTGGGTGGAGACCTGCCACGCCCTCCTGTTGGCTCCTGGCAGAGCCGGGATGGAAATCACTCCCTCTTTGAAGCTCCTTCTGAGGCCAGGACCAGTTTCACATGGGACAGTCTCTGCCAAGTCAGTGCTCGCCACTCTTTAAACCGAAGCACAGACCTGCCATTTTAAAGGCCTACGAGAAACAGCCACGGGACTTCTGCCTTTGTTTGGCTCAAAAGCCAGATGAGATGAATCTGCCTTAAAAAGAGCAGGGACCCAGGTAATTCCTCAGCTCTGTGGAGGACCTGGAGATGCGCTGCCCGGGTCCCCCGCCAGCAAGGGTTGGTGGCCACAGCCATCTGCTCCTTCCCGGCCTTCTGCAGCTACAGAGAGTGACTTTAGCAGAGGGCATGCGCTTCCCAGGATCATCCACTTTAAATGAGTGATCAAGGAGGGGCTCAGAGTCTGGCCATCTTGCCCAATTCTGCTAGGCAGATACACCCCAGAGCTGCCCTTTTCTGCTGGTTCACAGGCCTCGATCCCCGACTGCCCTGCAGCATGGTGAGCCCTCCTCAGGCTCTGCCTCCAGAGAACCCAGTAGGCACCACGGCTGTCACAGGTCTTCCCTGTGCTGGGACATGCCAGACATGGGAGGGGTGACGGCCTCGACCAGCCCTTGTTGAAAGAGTGAGTAAGTCAGAGAGCAGTGCAGACGAGGTGGGTCAGGGACCCTGGGGGGGAGGAAGTACCCTCTGCCGGGCAGAACGCTGTCGAGAGCTAGTGGAGGTCGTGCTGTCGGCTACAGGGAGGTCTGTCTGGAGACGACAGAGCATCTGTCCAGCGGACAGGGCTGTTGCGGGCCGAGGAGTCACGAGAGCAGGTAGGCAGGCACGAAGAAGGATATGGAGGCAGGGCCTCGATTCCCAGACCTGGGATTTAAGTGGCGGCTGAAGCAATGACTGTGAACTTTGGGAGTTTCCTTAGTGCCCAGGAACTCAGCTGCCACTAGCCCACAGAGAGCCTTTATGCAAATTAGGAGAAGGCACCGCCTGTCCCCCACTCTCCACCTGGATGGATCCATCTCTACAGGCATGTGGCTTGGTGTGCAGAGGGCCTTTGGGGGTGAAGAAAATGCCCCTACTGCTCCCGTAGGCAGAGGCAGCCGGGCCCCAGGGAGCATGGCTTGGCCGGCTGGGTTCCAGCTTCTACTCAGCTCCTCTGCCAGGAGCCTCAGGCACAGAATGCAAAGTGGTAGACGACAGCCCTGCTCCCACACTTCGCTCAGGATTCTAGTGCAAACCTCAGCCTTGGAGAGAGTTGGAGTGGATAGATATAGGGCATGTCAGGTGGCCCCAAGCACGGGCCACACAGCTGTCACCGGTGCTTCCTCTGTCATATGCAAACTGTGTGACAACACATGCACATGGCCCTTTCAGAGTCATCTCCTCAGATCCCTACTGGGACACTCTGAGGTTCGCTTGCTACGTCCACATGTTACAGATGAGGAAAAGGAAGCTCAGAGAGGACAGGCGATTGACTCAGTCACACAGCAAGTGAGAGTGGAACTGGGGCTAAGACAGCTCCTCCTCACCCAGTGACCCAAAAATAACCTGTACCATTGTGGAGCATTTAACAATGAGCATTTCAGAGCAAACAAGGCCGTGCTGGTTCATCCAGTCCAGTCAAACTATGCTAGCGAGAAGTCTTAGGTTCAGGGAGGTTTTGTGACTTGCCCAAGATCACACAGCTGCTTAATGAGAGAGCCACACATGGAACCACTGCCCTCCGGTCCGTTTCCCATGCCACCCTTCTGGTGAATGTTGCACAAGAGAAGGTAGGGAATCTTAGTGTTGTTCTCCATTGTGGAGCATCTCCCACATGCATCTAGGAAAACATTCTCTTCTCTCTTTGTACTTCCCATTTCCCCTATCTGTGAAATCCCTCAAAACCAGAGCCTTTGGCATCTAGCCATTCATCCATCCACCCACCCATCCATCATCTATCCATCCATCCATCATCCATCCATCCATCCATCCATCTACCCATCCACGCATCCATCCCTCCATCCATCCATCCATCCATCCACCCATCCATCTATCATCTATCCATCCTTCCATCATGCATCCATGCACCCATCCACCCATCCATCCATCCATCCATCATCTATCCATTCATCCATCATCCATCCATGCACCCATCCATCCATCCATCCATCTAGCCATTATCCATCCATTCATTCCTTCACTCCTCATTCACCAGGTCCTATTCTGGGTGCTGAGGACACAAAGACAAAATGGATGGTGTCTGCCCTCAAAGAGCTCACTGTCAGAGACAGGGACAGACGTGTATACTTAGCAATTGCCACCTAGCGTGAGAAGAACCATGGTAGAGGTCAGCGAGGGCAGGGAATGTGGGAGGGGCATCTTATGTCTTCAGGAGAGGGCAAAGGTCCTGGAGATGGGGCTCAGGGCAACAGATTGAAGGGGAATCAGCCAAGCACTGGGGAGAGGGTGTCAGGAAAGATATGCAGGTAAAGATGCAGAAGCCAGAAACTGCACCTAGCTTGGGAGCCAAGACTCAGCAGGGCCTTGAGAGCAGCACTGAGGGCCTTGAACTGGACCCAGGGGGCAGCAAGGAGCCATTGAAGCCTTCAGAGCAGAGGGTGCCAAGTAAAGACTTAAATTCTAAAAGATTACCTTGGCCAGAGGAGGATGAACCGAACACCTGGCCTAGGTGAGTGGGAGATGGGGCTCCCTTTGCTAAGATGGAGGGGGCCATGATTAAATTTGACTTTGGGCATGTGAGATCTGCAACCAGGGGCCTCCCCACGGACGGGAACTCCAGCGTGGCAGAGAACAACCCCACCTGCATCTCAGGCTTTTTTTTCTTCCTTAGCCACAAGCAAGTTTCCTCCTCACTGCCTTCTAAACTGTGTCTCCAGGGAAGGGTGGGCTGGGAGTCTGACGGGCTGTATGAAGCCTGGAGGCTTTTCATGGGTGGAAATGTACAGATTATTCCTAGGCACATCTATAGGAATAAATATAGACCCAGATTTATATATATATATAGGTTTTTTTTGGTCTTCTCTTCATCTGCTCTGCCTGCCGATTCCCCACATGCATGACTGGCAATATTTGGTTAGGTTATAGACATGCGTGTATGCTTTTATGGAGTTGAGGTTCGTACACTTTTTGCTTGAAGGTGGTTTTCGGCGAGGCTCTGGCTGGCTGTGGGCTAGGGAGACGGATGGGCAGACACGGTGGTTAATGGGGCGTGGCTTGGGGGAGAGGACTTGCACTCACATCATCCCTGGCTGCACCCCCTTAGGGGCCAAGGCCTGTGCTCTGCGCACCAGGGCCCCTGGGAGTGTTGCCTGGGACAAGAGCCCTTGCAGGGGCAGTAGCTCCTCTGGCCATCTGCCCAGGCCTACATCAAAGGGACCCCTGTGTCCTCTTGCTGGACGGTCTTTGTCCCCACCCCTCGCCTGCCATGCTTTCTGCTGTCCACGTCCACGACCTTCCAGCCACCAGCTGCGTGCTTGTTTCCCCACTTGCGGCCACACCCCCTCTGCCCCGGTTAGTGGTCCCCTCAGCCCTGGCCTCTCACCGGGACTGAGCTCTCCTCCTGCTGCAGCCTTGGGGGCCTTCACTGAATACCTTGAGCTCAGATCAGGGACAATTCTGCTAATTTTCAAGCTATCAGTGAGAGCTGTGTTCTGTGCCGCTGGTGGCCCCAGGCCAGGGTCATGAGGCACATTGGTGAGGGATTATTTCCCGGCCACTGGATTTCACTCTTTGGAGCCTTTCTTGACTTTCTATATCCTTCTAGTGGGCTTTCTTTTTCTATTTTCTGCCTGTCCAGGCCTCAGGCTCCCTCCCATCCAGTCCTCTCCACGTCCCCTCCCGGCCCACCCAGCAAAGCCGGCTCTAAGATCAGCTGTGGACGATCCGGCTGGCTGCCTGGCTCCAAGATGGCCCGGTGGCCATGTCTATTTCCTTTGTCCCCAGCCATGACCGATGGGTCCAGGAAAAAGAAGCAGAGGACTCAATTGGATTCTCTTCTGTGATGCTTCCCGCCCCCCTGCTTCTCCCAGCAACCGCTTAGGAGGAATTCTTAAGAGAATTGGCTTCTCCAGCTCCGAAGTGCTCCAGATTCCTGGGCCTTCGGCTCTTTAGGATGGCAGGCTAATTTTGCTAAGAGAGCCAAGAAGGTCTCTCTTAGCAAAGTTCCCTTTTCTTCTCTTTCGATTTCTGCCTTCAGATGGGTTCCCTTCAGCCCCACGGTACCTCCTCCTTGCAGGACCCCACAGAATGCTGCAAGAAGCAGCCAGCCCACCTCAACATCTGACGTTTTCCTTGCAAGCCCCCAGTGCTGCAGCCTTGGTAAAACATGGTCTGCATCCCAAGGAAACACAGATAACTAATAAATCAATTATCTTTTGCCTTACAATTGCAAACCAAGAATGCCAACATACCAACCCTAGATCCCAGCTACTTGCCGACTTCAATTCAACCCATTGCAGATTATAAGTTTTGTTGTAATGATTCTATTTCCTTGTACAAAATTTGGTAATGGTGATGCTGAAAGCTGCAACCCAAAGCGGTTTAAGCAATAAAGGAGCATATTGGCTCCCTGGACTAGAAAATCCAGACATAGTTTGAGCTTCAGGATCAGTTTGATCTAGCATTTCAGTGATGCAAGGACATTCTTGTCTGTGTCTTCACTCTGCCTTTGACCACATCTTCTTCATTTAAAGGCTGGCTCTCCTCATGACTGCAAGACGAATGCCACCAGTTTCCAGAGAAACGTATGTCCACATCCACATGCAAAAGGAAAGGGAACTTCTCTTGCCTCATTGATCACACAAACATCTTTTGCTATAGTGTGATTGGAGCAACTTAGATCCTGTCCACTTCTCATCCCTGTGGCCAGGGAAATACTCGGAGTGGTTTGGGGCTGGGCCATTAGCTTCCCCTAAAACAATAATGGGGACAAGGGAGATATAGATGTCCGGGGGTGATGTTAGTGGCTCAGACTGATTGGGACCTCACCTTTGAAGCTGGGGGTAGAGCCATCCTATCTAGACCCCACGGTGATGACCCACTGGTGGAGGTGGAATGAAAGGTGGAGGGGTGGACTCAGTGAGCAGTGCTGTGTCAGCGCACATTCAGGGACTCCAGAACAAACTATGGCTGGCAGCATTCCCCAACACCTAACCTGTTCCTGCTTCTTTTTTGTCTGTTAGCACATTTTTACAGACAAGGACATTAGAGCTCACTTACACATTGGTGCTGGGGAGCAAACAAGTTTGTATCTGATTGCTTAGGTACCATTCTATCCCAAAATTACAAAAAATAGGTGCAGTGACAGCAACTGTTCCCAGCATAGTTCCCAGTGTGTTTCCTTTATCTCCCAAAGTCACCATCCGATGTGGCCTGGTGGTGTTATCTCTATTTTATTGAAGGGGCAACCGAGACTCAAGGAGACACAGTTTTCTGACTAGAGATCCAATATGCCTAGAGAGATGCTGCCTTCATGGTCCCAGGGCCCGGAATGACTTCACTGCTAAGAAGTAGAAAAAGGTCTCTTTTCTTCCTGCGAGTTTTCATGTTACACCACTGGCTGTTCCCTGCATGTCATGAGCTTCCCATCACTAGAGGCATCCAAGACTGTGTGCCTGCTTGGAGGGATACTGTGGATAGAAAGTTGACCTGCATGATCTGAGTTTCCTTCCAGTTCTGAGATTCTGGGGCTCCAAGCCCTCTGGAAACCTGGCACCTCCCAGGGTCCATCTGTCACCTGGGAAGTCCTGTTTGACTGTCATAACCATATGAGGAAGAAAGTCCTACTCCCCACAGGGCTCTGTTGTGCAGCCCGCGGTGTGACTAAGGCATAGGAAGCTCCCGAGGACACTTACATTTCATGACTGGATGCGGATTTGGAGGAACGCACTGAGCTCATGACATCATAATTATTTGGTTCTCTTGCACTGAAACATCCCACAAATGACAGTAATTATCAAGTCCTGCTTGACATGACATTTTCTTCAAAACATGAGAATACCTTCTTGAATTTTCTCTTTGTACTCCCATCCGACTTCCCTTCCTCTTTCCGTCCCACCTCCCTTCTGCTCCCGGTGCACAGTCAGCCCACACACTTTCCACTTCCCACTTCCCAGACCACGCCCTTTCTTTCCTCATTTGACCCCATGATGCCCCCTCCCTTCCCATTCTCTGGCCCAGAGCAGCTATGGGGCTGGAGGCACCAAGAGACAAGCATTTGTCAAATGCTTCCCAGAGTGGAACCCTGAGGAGTGAAAGGAGGTGCTAGCTATCTCCTTGCCTCAGGTTCCCTCTCCTCTGTGCTGTGCTGGGGACCAGATTTCCTACATGGCAGCTAATCTTCAGTGGAAAACACTGGACTTGGACAGATTTGTTTTAAAATCATTAACTATTTACTTTAAAAATATTAATAAACAATTTTTTTAGAGCAGTTTTAGGTTTGTAGCAAAACTGAGTGGAAAGTAGAGAGTTCTTACGTACCCCCTAGGCTGCACATGCACAGCCTCCCCCACTATCACCATCCCCCACCAGACTGGTCCATTTGTTACAATCGATGAACCCACACGGACACATCATAATCACCCAAAGTCCACAGTTTACATTAGGGCTCACTGGCGTTGCCCATCCTATGGGTTTGGACAAATAGATAATGACATGTATCTACAATTATGGTATCACACAGAGTAGTTTCACTGCCCTAAAAACTTCTCTGTGTTGCTGATTCATCTCACCCTCCCCCCTCCCCCCGATCTTTTTATTGTCTCCATAGTTTTGTCTTCTCCAGAACGTCATACAGTTGGAATCGTACAGGATGCAGCCTTCTCAGATTGGCTTCTCTCACTTAGGAATATGCATTTAAGGTTCCTCCATGTCTTTTCATGGATTGATAGCTCATTTCTTTTTAGTACTGAATAATATTCAATTGTCTGGATGTACCAGAGTTTATCCATCCACCTACTGAAGGACATCTGGGTTGCTTCTAAGTTTTGGCAATTATGAATAAAGCTGCTATAAACATCATGTGCAGGTTTTCCTGAGGACATAAGTTTTCAACTCCTTGGGGTAAATGCCAAGGAGCATGATTACTAGATCATATGGTAGGAGGATGTTTAGTTTTGTAAGAAATTGACAAAACCGTCCTCCAGAATGAGGACCGTTTTGCATTCCCACCAGCAATGAATGAGTTCCTGCTACTTCACATCCTTGCCAGCATCTGGTGTTGACAATGTTTTCAATTTTGGCCATTCTAATAGATGTGTAGTAGTATCTCATTGTGCTTTTCATTTGTGATTCCCTAACAACAGAGGATGTTGAACATCTTTTCATGTACTTATTTGCTGTTGTGTATCTTTTTAAATGAGGGGTTTGTTCAGGTCTTTTGCCGATTTTTCAATTGGGTTGTTCATTTTCTTATTGTTGAGTTTTAAGAGTTCTTTGTATATTGTGGATAACAGTCCTTTATCAGATGTGTCTTAAAATATTTTCTCCCAGTCTGTGGCTTGTCTTCTCATCCTCTTGACATTGTCTTTCATAGGGCTGAAGTTTTTAATTTTAATAAAGTCCAGCTTATCAATTCTTTCTTTCACGGATTATGCTTTTGGTGTTGTATCTAAAAAGTCATTGCCATACCTAGGATTTCTCTTATTTTCTAAGAGTTTTATTGTTTTGCATTTTACATTTGGGACTATGATCCATTTTGAGTTAATTTTTGTGAAGGGTGTAAAGTCTGTGTCTAGGTTTGTTTTTTTGGTATGTGAATGTCTAGTTGTTCCAGCATCATTTGTTGAAAAGACTAGCTTTGCTTTATTGTATTGCCTTTGTTTTTTTGTATTTGAAGATCGGTTGACTATATTTACGTGGATCTACTGCTGGGCTCTCTACTCTGTTCCATTGATCTACTTGTCTCTTTTTTCACTATGGCCACGCTGTCTTGATTATAGTAGCTCTGTAGTAAGTCTTAAAGTTGGGTAACGTCAGTCCTCTAACTTTGTTCTTCTCCTTCAATATCGAGTTGGCAATTCTCAGTCTTCTGCCTCTCCCTATAAACTTTAGAATCAGTTTGTCAATATTCACAAAATAACTTGCTGAAATTTTGGTTAGGACTGCACTGAATTTATAGGTCAAGTCAGGAAGAACTGACATCTTGACAAGATGAGTCTTCCAATCCATGAACGTGGAATACCTCTCCGTTTATTTAGTATTTCTTTGATTTCTTTCATCAGAGTTTTGTAGTTTTCTTCATATAGATCTTGTATAAATTTTGTCAGATTTATACCTAAGTATTTCAATTTTGGGGGGTGCTAATGTACATAGTAATGTAATAGTATGTGTTTGAGTTAATCAAAAGGGAGATTCTCCTGGGTGGGCCTGTCCTAATCAGGTAAGCCTCTTAAAAGAAGATTTAGGTCTTTGCTGAGATGGGAGAGGTTCTGCTGTGGTCCTCAAACAGGATTAAGCCTCCATGAGTTCTGCATGAGTTCTGTAGTTGCAAGGAAACAAATTCTGCCACATGAGCAGGGAAGAGGGTCCCGAGCTGCAGAGGAGACCCAGCCGCAGCCAACACTTTGCCTGCAGCCTTGTGAGACCTTCAGCACAGGACCAGTCGAGGCTCGGGCAGACTCCTGCCTGGGGACACAGTGAGATAACAAATGATTTTCATTTAAGCTGCTGAGTTTGTGCTGTTCGTTACACAGCAGCAGAGAACCAACACACTGTGTCAGCACTGACCTTTGGAGAATAGGAAGTTGGGGGGTGCAAATACTGGGCTTTCACATTTTTCAAACTTTTAGAATGAATATATATTAATTTTGCAATTAAAGAAAAGGCAATGCTAACGGACTTGTTTTTAAAAGAGTTTTCTTCTCCTTTTACCCTCCCAGTGTGCTTTAAAAGCAAGCTGGAAAGCAGACAGCACACCACCCCTCTCCTGGCGCCGGTTCTACTCCAGACTGTGGGCCGGAAGCTCGAGAGCTCGCCCTCGGGCTGTCTTCTGTGTTTTTCTTTCCCTAAAAAATTCAAAGCACCTTAATCTCAGACCCAGAGTGGGTCCTCGCCCTGAGCCCCCAGGGCAGCTGCACTCGTCCCACGTCCGTGACATCTTTCTACACATCTGGGACGAACGGCCCTGTCGTGTGCGAAGTCTCCCACCCACTGGGAGCCGGATGAGTCACAGCTGAACAGAGCCAGGGGGCGGAGGAGTGCGGCCGCGCGGAGGGACGCAGAGGACCGTGCCCACGGTGGGACTGGCGCCAGGACGTCGGTCCCTTCCCCTCCTCCCCCCTCCCTTCCTCCTTCCTCCCGCCTCCCTCCTCCTTGCTCCTTTTCTGCTTCTTTTCTCCTTCTTCCTTCCTTACTCTTTCCTCCCTGTTCCTCCCTCCTTCCTCCTCCTTTCCTCTTTTCTCCCTTCCCTCCTCCTCCCTTCCTTCTTTGCCTTGACATTTTCGGCGTTTTATAAAATAAGTTCATAAAGCCTGTTCACACCCATTATTTTATTCGTTCCTGTGAGAGGTTGTATTCAGGAAGGAAAGGTCACTAGTTCCCTTGTGCAGATGAAAACACTGAGGCATAGAAAAGAAGAAAGAAGACCTGGAGCTGGGGCAAAAACCTCGGAAGTTTCCAGATGATTCAGTTTTGCGTCATTGTATCAGCTCCCCTCCACCCCCCGCTTCTCCACCCCCCCCCCCCACCCAGCTGGCCTCCTGTGCTTGACTTCGGGGGACAATTTATTCAGACAGGACTAGGGGGGCTGAGCCTTCTCCCCAATCAGTTCTTTGGGGCCCCGGGGGCAGCTCCCTGCCCCGGTAGGTGCACAGCAAATAATGAAATGTAAATTTTCGATGGAGTACAGAACTGAATCTTAATGAAAGGTATTATTACATTCAGCAAAACACAAAGAAATTTTAACTGAAGAGAACTGATTATTTCATAAAAAGGGAATAGATTACAGCTTTCATTGTGCGTCGTCTAGACAAATCATTTAGACACACATGTGCTGGTTCTAATTAGCGCCGTGGAAATTAAGCATTCTGTAGCCGAAAATGTTATTGTTCAACAAATAAAAAAATACATATTTAATAAGGAAAAATACAGCTCAGTCACTCCCCATAATGCCTGAATAGGCTGTGTTTTTTTTTTCCCTTCCCTATTTTAAAGGAAAAACCCACACAAGTCAAAGTTGCTGCTGCTTCTTGTGTCGCATAGAAGGTTTTGCACTCTTCCAACCCCACATGACATCATGAAATGTGCAATCATAATCAAAGTCATATGCGGGACTGAATATACCGCAGCAAGAAACTTTCCATTTTTAGCCAAAAAGTCCAGACTTTTTCCCCTGGTTTAATCCTTCAGGAAATTCTCAATGGATCTCGGCTCCTGGCTCAAGTTTCTGTGCATCAGCAACCTTCAGTGAGAAGGCAGCAAATAGGCATTTTTTAACCTGTGCTGTCCCTGTCTCAGTCTTCATAAAACCCAGACAGGGTCTAGGGGTCAGATTAGGAAAGGTCTGTGTCCAGAGCCTTGGAGGAGGGGGAGAACTGGAGAGGATTTAGCAGGTATGAGGAAACAAAGAGGGTGTCTTAGTCTGTTCAGGCTGCTGTAGCAAAATGCTTCTGGCACTGAAGTTCAAGAGCGAGGTCCTGTGAGGCTCTCTGGTGAAGGCTGTCTTCCCCCCCTTGCAGATGGCCACGCCCCTGCCGTGCCCCCACGTGGCCTCTCCTCTGTGAGTGCGTGCAGAGAGAGCTCTGGGGTCTCTTCTTATAAGGACACTAATCGCGTTAGATGAGGGCCTCACTTCATTTCACCTTAATTATCGCCGCATAGGGCCCATCTCCAAATACAATCATATTGGGGTTTAGGCTTCAACATAAGAACCATGGGGGGGTACACAATTCAGCCCATAGCAGACAAGGTAGTCCAGGTGTGGGAGAGCACTGGTGAGGAGAGAGAGCAGGTCTGACCTGCGCGTCCCGCTCTGGCCAGGTGAGTGGAGGGGTTCCTGGGAGGACCAAGGGGAGGGCATTCTGGGCTCGGGCGTGTCCCTAGCTGAGCTCTGAGGCTTGTGAGGGCTTGAGGGGAGTCGAGGAGGCTGGGGCACGGGGCAGGCAGGTTTGGAGAGGCGGGGGTGTGCCAGCCTTCTGCTCCTCTCTCTCGGTCCTGCTGGGGCCGCTCCTCACACAGCAGGACTCCCGGGCCTGCCTTGCATCTTCCCTCCTCGCCTTCTGGCTCCGGGCTGGTTGGTGCCTCCAGCAGATGTCTTCCTCCCTGCCCTCTTCTTGTACCCAGCCCTCCAGCTGCAAATACCTTCCCCGCCTCCCCCCCGTGTCTCGCGCCCCTGTTGTCAGTGGGCACCTGCTCTGCTGTGGGCTGTTTGCGGACATTTTCTCTGCTGTCTTTTGCATCTGCTGCCCCCTCCTCTCTCACTTCTGCGCGGCATCAACTGTCTCCCCTGCAGGGTTTGGGATTTGCTGAATGGATGTGCTGGACCCAAGTCAGCCTCGCGCTACTATGACGAGCTTTAAGCCATCTTTATTTTCACCGTGTCTGATGTTTTCTATTCTCTACTATCTCAGTAAAAATGCTGGTTAATACTTAGTAAGTTGACTGCACAACCAACCAACTATTGAGGGGTTGCCCAAGGTCTGAAAACTTGTCTCACAGTCCGGATTCCTCCCAGCGCCTGCTCGGCTCTGTGGGGTCTGTTTCCAGCTTCACCCATCAGTCTCAGGGCCTACCCACCCGCCCCCAACCCCGCGCCTTCCTCTGCACAGGCTGCCCTCTCCGAGAGAGGCAGGCCAACCAGGCGAGGGCCTCAGACCTCGAGGCTCAGCTCCGCATCCACTTTTCTGGAGACCCATATCTCCAGCGCTGCTGGGCTGATGAGGTATCCGTGAACTCCTGGCTCCCGCAGCACCTTGGACTGAGGAGTGGCTTGGGGAGGGGCTCCACTTGCCTGCAGAGGTGCTGTCACACACCCCAAATGCACACCTAAGCCAAGCAGACTGGCACTTCTTTTTTTCTTTTTGAGGAAGGTTAGCTCTGAGCTAACTGCTGCCATTCCTCCTCTTTTTGCTGAGGAAGACTGGCCCTGAGCTAACATCCGTGCCCATCTTCCTCCACTTTATATGTGGGATGCCTACCACAGCATAGCTTGCCAAGCAGTGCCATGTCTGCACCTGGGATCGGAATCGGCGAACCCTGGGCCACCAAAATGGAACATGCGTACTTAACCACTGTGCCACCAGGCCAGCCCCAAGACCGGCACTTCTAAGCAGACGCAGCCCCTCCCTCTTCCAGGCAGATGGCCACCCTTGGCACCTGGCCTGTAGGGAAATTCAGGAGCCACCACTCCCGGCACGCACCTCTGTTAGCCGACCACTGCAAACTGAAATTATCAGTTACAAAAAATACATTCTTCACGAGGGCGTGGACCCCACCTCCACACCCCGGGTGGGGTGTGTGTGTGCTTGCCATTGGAGCTCAATAAACATTTGAATAAATGATTGAATGAAGGGGTGTTTTCAAGCCCATGAAGCTTAGACTAAGATGCAATTTGCACTTAACCCTGCAGGTACTAGGGAGCAGCTGAAGACACCTGGGAAGGGAAGAAAGGAGAATAAGGATTGGAGGATGAACGTGGGGTGTGTGGGAGGTGGCGTGCTCACTACATTGGAGAGAAGCATAGGCCTTAAGCCAGGCAGGCCTTGGGGCAAATCCCAGCTGCACACCACCAGCCGAGCGACCAGGACAACGGGAGCCAAAGCATGCAGGCCTGAGCAGACTAGGGGGGCTCAGACCTCGACTTCGCCACTTGCTGCCTGAGAGATCTTGGCAGGTTACCTGGCATCTTGTTTCCTCAGAGAGATGCTGCAGGGATTAAAGCGCAAAGCTCTCAGACAGCGTTTGGCTCGTGGTACACTTATAATAAATGTTACTATTCCTCGACCCTTCTGAATCTCAACCTCTTACTCTGTAGCAAATGTCATAGGTTGATTTTAAATGGAAATGAAATAAAATTTGTAAAAAGAAGTTTCACCAAACGATACTTAACTTTGTGTGACGTATTCTAATATATTCAGTCTTACACTCCCTCACTAAAGAAAAAAAAGTACTATCAGTGACCCAGCAAACTGATTTCACGATCCATTAATGGATAGAACCCTAAGTTAAAAAAGACCCAGCCTACAGAATATATTTTTAATAGACTATTTTTTTGGAGCAATTTTAGGTTCACAGCAAAGTTGAACAGAAAGTACAGAGAGTTCCCACATACCACCTCCCTCCCCCGCACACTTAGCCTCCCCCGTAGTCAATATCCGCCACCAGAGGGGGACGTTTGTTATAATCGATGAACCGACAGGACACATCCTCATCACCCAAGGTCCATAGTTTGCGGTGGTGGTCACTCTCGGCGTTGCACACCCTGTGGGTTTGGACAAATGTGTAATGACCGGTACCCACCACTGGACATGTGGATTCATGTACCCACAGTGTCATAGGGAGTATGTTCACTGCCCTGAAAACCCTCTGTGCTCTGCCTAGTCATCCCTCTCTCTAGAATCTCCTTTTTAACACAGTCTCCAGGCCACAGAAGATTCTCAATAATTTGCAGTGATGATAATACTGCCAGAGACGATGGAAGCTGTTGCGATGGTTCAGGCGTGTGGGCCGCTGAAAGACAGCCATGGCCACAATGCTGGAAGAGAGGGGAGGGTATGGGACCTGGTGCAGGAAGGACAGACTGGCCTTGGCGACAGAGTGGGGGCCCGAGGGCTCTGGAAGCTAGTAGTGGTGGTGTTGGACTGCAGAGAAAGGGGAAGCAGTGGACAGCAAGGACTTCAAGGCAGAATTTCAACCCACTAAGCAGCGTGGGTCAGTCAGTGGAGACAGAGGGAAAGCTCTGGATTTAGAGGAGGCCAAGCTGGGCTCTACTCCCGCTTCACCGTGTGACCTTGGGCAGGTCCCTTCTTTCCTCCAAGGGGCTGAGCCAGATGTCCTCGTCGTGCAGTGATCCGGTGAGGGTGAAGCAGCGCGCGCACAGCGGGGCAGCTTTAGGGAGACGCAGGAAACCTCCGAGGACCAGGCGGGGCCGGCGCAAGCCTGAGACACGGTGGGGACCGTGGGCGCAGGAGCAGCCTCTGAAGGGCTTTTTTGGACACGTTTTCCGCCGGAGCAACAGGCAGCCGTGTTCTTTCACCGCTGATCTTCTCGACACGGCGGAGAGAGAGAAACTTTCCAGCCCAAAGCCGGCTGGCCGCCTTAAAGCCCGGGGTCCCGGCCCCGGGGTGACCGCGGCGCCATGAGGGCCAGGAGGTCGCGCCCGGCGGCCGGCGCAGCAGCTGGGCCCGTCTGCCCAAGGGTTAACCGGTTCCCCTGCAGCTGCCGCGCGTGCCTTGCAGAATTTCACCAGAAGAGGGTACAGTTTGAAAAGCTCTTGACGTCAGGCTGGAATTCCTATTGTGTTTAGAAACGGCTCGGGCAAAGCAAGCCCAAGTTCGCTCTCCGCACACCTCGGCGGGCTGCGAGGGTCCGGCAGCTCCGGGACACGGTTCGCGCGAGGGGCGCACGCGGGGACCTGCGCGGCTCCCGGACCGGCCCACGGCCGCCTGCGCGCCCCGGGCGGAGGACCGTGCCCGCCGCCCACGAGGGGACCCCGCTCCTGCAGGAAGCCGAGCCGAAGCGGCGGATCGCGCCGCCCGGGAGCCGGGGTGAGTGTCCCGGGCGAGGCCCGTAGCCGCGAGAGCTCCCCGTCGGCGCGCCCAGGCGCCCGGATGCCCGCCCCGAGCCCCGCCGCCGGGTTCATGCCTCCCCCGCGGCGCGCCCCAGCCGGCTGCTGCCCACTGTGACCGTCCTTCCAGGCAGAGGGGCGCCAGCCGGGCTTCCCCGAGGGCCGCGCACCGGTGGGACCCGCCGGACCCCGGGCGGCGGAGCGCGGAGCCGAGGCTGCGAGGGCACACGCCGGGAGAATGGACGGAGCCGGGGAGCGCAGCCTCCCGGAGCCGGACAGCCGGGGCTCCCGGGCCGGCGACGACATCGAGATCGTCGTCAACGTGGGGGGCGTGCGGCAGGTACTGTACGGAGACCTCCTCAGCCGGTACCCCGAGACCCGGCTGGCGGAGCTCATCAACTGCTTGGCGGGGGGCTACGACACCATCTTCTCCCTGTGCGACGACTACGACCCGGGGAAGCGCGAGTTCTACTTCGACAGGGACCCCGACGCGTTTAAGTGTGTCATTGAGGTGTACTATTTTGGGGAGGTCCACATGAAGAAGGGCATCTGCCCCATCTGCTTCAAGAACGAGATGGATTTCTGGAAAGTGGACCTCAAGTTCCTGGACGACTGCTGCAAGAGCCACCTGAGCGAGAAGCGCGAGGAGCTGGAGGAGATCGCGCGCCGCGTGCAGCTCATCCTGGACGACCTGGGTGTGGACACGGCCGAGGGCCGCTGGCGCCGCTGCCAGAAGTGCGTCTGGAAGTTCCTGGAGAAGCCCGAGTCGTCGTGCCCGGCGAGGGTGGTGGCCGTGCTGTCCTTTCTGCTCATCCTCATCTCGTCGGTGGTCATGTGCATGGGCACCATCCCCGAGTTGCAGGTGCTGGACGCCGAGGGCAACCGCGTGGAGCACCCAACGCTGGAGAACGTGGAGACGGCGTGCATCGGCTGGTTCACGCTGGAGTACCTGCTGCGCCTCTTCTCCTCGCCCAACAAGCTGCACTTCGCCCTGTCCTTCATGAACATCGTGGACGTGCTGGCCATCCTCCCCTTCTACGTGAGCCTCACGCTCACGCACCTGGGCGCCCGCATGATGGAGCTGACCAACGTGCAGCAGGCCGTGCAGGCTCTGCGGATCATGCGCATCGCCCGCATCTTCAAGCTGGCGCGCCACTCCTCGGGCCTGCAGACCCTCACCTACGCTCTCAAGCGCAGCTTCAAGGAGCTGGGGCTGCTGCTCATGTACCTGGCCGTGGGCATCTTTGTCTTCTCGGCCCTGGGATACACCATGGAGCAGAGCCACCCCGAGACCCTGTTTAAGAGCATCCCCCAGTCCTTCTGGTGGGCCATTATCACCATGACGACCGTTGGCTATGGTGATATCTACCCCAAGACCACCTTGGGCAAGCTAAACGCAGCCATCAGCTTCTTGTGTGGGGTCATTGCCATTGCCCTGCCCATCCACCCCATCATCAACAACTTTGTCAGGTACTACAACAAGCAGCGAGTCCTGGAGACCGCAGCCAAGCACGAGCTGGAGCTGATGGAGCTCAACTCCAGCAGTGCAGTCGAGGGCAAGGCGGGGGGCTCCCGCAATGACCTGGACAACCTCTCACCAGAGGCCCCCGGGAAGGAGGGGCCGAGCTGGAGCAGCCGGCTGAAGATCTCCCACAGCGACACCTTCATCCCCCTCCTGACAGAGGAGAAGCACCATAGGACCCGGCTCCAGAGTTGCAAGTGACGAGGCCCATCCCAGGCGCAGAAGGACTGGGCTGGTAGATGGAGGGATGGACAGGTGTGACAGGCCTGTCAGGGACTGCCCAGGACAGAACTCTGAAGGCCCTCTTGGGCACCTCTGACGAGGCTGGGTAAGACCCCTTTGTGTTGCTGGCTGTCCAGGAGCCGGGGGGAGGGGGGTGGTGTGCAGGAGTCACTGGCAGCATGGTGTGCTGGAGGCCGTGGTCTGGCTGGTGGCAGGAGCCCTTGCCTGGTTCTGTATCTCCTTCAATAAAGCCTCCTGCTCTGTGCGCCCGCCTGTGTTGTAGGTTCTGTCACAGGCTGGCTGCCCCTCCCCTAGACGTGGCTCAGGCACGCCCCTGGGCCAGGCCAGGAGGTAGGTGTGCAGCCCGGGGGGCCTATTTTTAGTTGAGAGCTTATTAAAGAAGGGCTCATACACAGGGTTCAGTGCCAAGGAGCCTTGTCACATTCCAGGAGGCTCTGTGCTGGCGACTCCTTCGTTCTGTTTCCTTCTGAGGAAAAGCTTGCTCCCAGGCTGGGAAGAGTTCACCGAGCTGGGAATGCCAAGCAGCGCGGTTACCATGTATTTACCACCTGTGTGAGGTCCTTTTCTCAACTCCCTTCCATTCCTTCCAGTAACCCTGCTAGATAGATATCCCGTTTTACAGATGAAGAAACTGAGGCCCAAGGTCACACAGAGCAGGGATTCAGCCCCGGGTCTGATGATCCCAAAGTGCTTGCGTTCTCTCTGGTGTCAGGTGGCCTTGGGACAGAGGTGTGCTCCGGCTCACGAGGGGAGGGTCAGCTGACCAGGAGGGGTGTTGAGTTTCTGCAGGGCGGACATGCCTGCCCTCCAGCTCGTCCTTCCTTCTAGAACCAGTCCCTCTGAGGTATCAGCTGAATGGACAAAACTGAGCATGCCCAGGTGGCCCACTGCCAGCCTGTCTGCGAGCCCCAGGGGAACAGAGACGGACCCAGGCTTGAAGCCCAGGGATGAGGAAGGGATCTCTGAGATGGCTTCTAGCTTGAACACTTTTCTCTACTGTCTCTCTTCCACCACTCCCTTACTATGAGACCTTAGGCCTGTTGATTAACCTCTCTGATCATTTATTAAGTGGGTATATAAGAATTAGCTCAGAGAATTATGTTGCTTAGCACAGTGCCTGGCACATAGTAGCTGCTCAGCAAATGGCAGCTATTTCTATTCCTCTGTGCTGGGAGGGCGGTAAGTTGCACAGCTGCCCACTCTGGTCTCCACTGGGCCAGGCTGGCATACAGATGGAGGAGGGTGGGGGCAGGACAGTGTCACATTATCTTAGTCGAAGGCAGACCCCTTGGCACAGAGTTGGTCCCCTCTCTCTGGCTTTCCACCTTCCATGGACCTCAGAGGTCTCCCTTCCTCAGCTGAGGCAGCAGGTACAGAGGAAGGAGCATGGTGGGGGCTAGGGAAGGGGGTCCCCAGACCTCACCATCCTGGGAAGGTCTTTCCCCTTCTCTGGGCCTGGTTTTCCCAAATGTATAAAGAGGGATGGGTTCTCAGGGCCCTTCCAGGATTTGGGAGCCTAGGGCTGCGGACATGCCATGTTGAGGACTCCGGGGGTGGGAGGCTGTCATGCTGTAGGAGCCGTGGAGGGGAGGCCGGCCCTGTGGGGTGAGGCCCGGAGCCAGTGTTGTGCACCCCTCCTTCACACGTGTGTCCGGGAAATGCTGGGTCAGGTGACCACAAAGGCAGAGGGAGGCGGTAAGGCTGTGGGGCTTAGTGGGAGGGAGGAGAAGGGTGGGGAGAGGGGATTGTCGTGTAGGGTGGTGGCCTGTGGCCCAGGGGCCCAGCAGGGCCTGCTGAATGCTGGGGTTGCCTCTCTTCCTCCTGTGCCCTAAGGGCCCTCTGGAGCCCAGCCTGTACCGGCCTGAGGGCTCTGAGTCCTCACCAGGGAAGAAGGTCAGCAGTTGGAGAGAGGCCAGGAGGCACCCTTGCTGCCACTCACCTGGGGTCAGGGCAGATCCCTTGCTGCCACCAACCCGGGGTCAGGGCAGAGCCCTCGCTGCCACTCACACGAGGTCAGGGCAGATCCCTTGCTGCCACTCACATGAGGTCAGGGCAGAGCCCTCGCTGCCACTCACACAGGGTCAGGGCAGAGTTCTCGCTGCCACTCACCCCACAGTGTGGGGAGAGCATCTTTACAGCTACAAAGGCATCTCGGAGCCAGTCTCATCCCCTGTAAGGAGGAGACTGAGTCCCGAGAGGTTATGTCGTTTGTCTGAGCTCCTTCAGGAATAAGGATTAGACAGGGTTCTGTTCCCAGAGGAGCTTGGAGTGTGACAAATAATCGTTTTCAGTGACATACTTTGTCTTGGAGGAGTGACTGGGAGGCTTTGGGAGCCGGGCGGAAGGGCAGCCCTCTCTCCCTGGGAAATCTTTCTGGGGCACATTGGAATCACCTAGGAGCTTTACAAAACCCTGGTGACCAGGCTGCACACACACCTATGACATTAGAATCCTGGGGTGACACCCAGGCATTGGTATTTTTTTAAATTTTAAAGTGCACAATTCATCTAGTGATCTTATTAAACGCAGACTTAGAATCAGTAGATCCGGGTGGGCCCCTGAAATTCTGCTTTTCCAACAGGCTCCCAGATGAGGCTGATGTTGCTGGTCCATGGGGCACACTTTGAGTAAGAAGAAGTTAGAGCAGGAGCTGGCAAGCCGAGGCCTGCCACCTGTGTTTGCACAGCCCATGAGCTCAGAATGGGTTTTACATTTTAAAATAGTTTTACAAATCGAAAGAAGAATAACATTTTATGACACATGAAAGCTACCTGAAATTCAGATTTCAGTGTCTGTAAATAAAGTGTTATTGGAATGGAGCCGCGTCCATTTCTCGGATGGTCCCTGCTGCTCTCAGGCTACGAGGGCACAGGTGAGTAGCTGTGGGTGACCACATGGACCGCAGAGACTCACATAGTTATTAACTTGCCCTTTCCAATAAAAGTGTGCCAGCCCTGGGCCACACCGCCAGCGCCAGGAGAAGCGCGAGCAGACACAGGAGTGTGGGGCCCACCCCAGAGAGGGCAAGACCTGTGTCCCCTCAGCATCCTTGGGGGGCGCAGCTCCCCTCCTTTCTTTCCTACCTGGAACCCGACCCCTGTATCAGGTTCTTTGAGTCCTGGCTCCTGCTCTGGAAGCTGGTTGCTTTCCCGCCTTTCCAGAACTCTCGTCTTATCAACTCTCCCCCATGCTGGGGACCACTGCCCACTGACTTGGGTGATTCTGACAAACTTCTTGTGACTAGTTAATTTCTATTGGAATCGCAGAATATCCAAGTTAAAAGGAAAGTAGGCATCACCTGGTGCCCACACCTCCAATAGTACTGACGGGAAAACTGTGGCTCCAAATCCTGTGCCGTTGAGTGAGGGGGGGTTATCTAAAGTCCTGAAGGTCACAGCCAGATCGAGGGGTCCCCTTGTTCTACTTCTCATGAAGTCGGAAACATACAATGAATGCCATTTTGAAAATAGAGAATTGTGAGTGCAAGACTGTGTGTGTAAACAAATCCTGAAGTGAACTAGCTATCCTCAGCTTTACAGATGGGGAAACTGAGGCCCAGAGAGCAGAAGCAACAGGCTGGTGGCTGTGCTGCTGCTTGGTGGCAGAGGTAGGAGCTGTGCCCAGGGCCTGGAGCCCACGCTTACCCGGAGCCAGATCACGCCCCTCTCCTGGCCTCCATCAGAACTCAGCGTCCCGTGGACCTCACTGGTGTCTGACCCTGAGCTTCCTGCTAAGTGCAGGACGGCCTCGTCTGCTCGCTCTGGAAGGCATCACTGCAGAGGGACTAGTTCTGTGGTGCTGTTTTTAAGGGAAGAGAAGGAAAACATTTCCTTGGCCAAGCAGCTTTGGACCAGATGCTCGGTCCACGCGGAGTTCAGGATCCATCTTGGCGATTGTAGGAGGTGTCTGGAGCTTACAACCTGCCATCTGGGGTCTGGAGGTACCACATGCAACAATGAAATGAAATACCTAGAAAATGGGAGAAAAATCCGTGAAAAGGCCAAGACCGGGAATTACTTCACATGTGCTCCCTGAGGAAACCAGACAGAGGCGGGTGAGGTCCCGGCAATTGCCCAGGGTTACGGTAGCAGTTGCGCACTGCCTGATTTGAAGGGGCCCCACTAACGGGGCAGTTTCGGCAGATGACAGGCCAGCGTAGGGAAGGCTGTCAAGGTGGAGCCATGCCTCCCCCTCACACAGGCTGGGAAGGGGCCGCCTGCTTGTCTCCAGCCCCAGCCAGACCTAGGCCTCCCCCCCCTCCTCCCAGGAGGATAATTAAATGTCTCCCCAGTCTCCTGACATCTCCCGGGAGACGAGGGGCAGGTGTTTGCAGAGAGGCCTCCCACCTTGCCGCTGTGAGGAGGCAGCTCTGAGCACCGCGTCCGTGGGAACGCGTTTGGCAGCCGATTTGAAAGCGATTTCAGCCATCCCCAGAGCCTGAGGTGGAAGCTCCCGCAAGATGCTTCTCTGCACTTGTGGCGGCATAAGGCGTAGCTGCAGGCATGCTGTGGGTTTCCAAAAGGGAAAAAAACAAGAAGAAGAATTAGGAGACGCTGTGCTCCGTGATTTCGTTGTTTTGGAGGCTATCGCCGTCAGCCAGCCGGACTCAGAGCCAGCTGTAATCACAACTTTATACCCCTCTCTCGATAACTGACGAGACAGGTGTGAGCGCACCTGTGCCATCCTGGGAGTCACAATGAATTGCTGCGGTCACACAGCTAAAAGGAGGTCAGTGTGGGACTCCAGCCTGCTGCCTGGCAGGGGCAGGTCCCTCCTCAGGGGACAAGGCACGCAGCCACCACTGCCAGTCTTTCCCTCCAGCTTAGCCTCCGGGTCCCTTCCCAGGCAAAGGCTGAGGAGGAAAGAGCAGCCCCGAATGGCATTTGCCAGCAGCAGCTACGTCTTCTCACAAGATAGAATGCCCACTGACAAGGGCCTGGCTGGAAACATGGGACCTGTGCTTGCTGCAGTGGCAGCCAGATCCGGCAGAAGCTGCAATGTTAACACACAGGCCGGCTTCTACTGGTGCGCATGTTGGCTGAGTGATCAGGAACGGAGGCTGGAAGCCAGTGGCCTTGTCTCTGCCATATTCGACTTGTCATGCTCCTTGCTGGATTTGGCAGGTGGGTCTGACCTGGCCTCGGAGCACAGTACAGCCCTGGAGCACAGCCAGAGGACGGCTAAACCGGAGCCTCCAGGAGCGCCAGCTGCCGTCCACACCTGCACCTGAGTGGGTGGGAGGTGTGAGCCCAGGCCCTCTTCTCTTCCTCCCCCAGTGTCTTCCCCAGCCCCAGAGTGACATCCAGACTGCTTGCTTGCCACTCGAGGCCCCGCACAGCACAGATCCCAAGTACCTCTCCAGCTCCCGCTCCCACTGCCCCCAGGCCCTCACCCCTCCATGGCACCGGACCAGGTGGCTCTTCGCATCTCAAGCCCTGGAGAGTTTGCACTCCCTGCCTGTGCACAGGGGATTCCGGTGTCCCTAATGCCCTACTTCCAATTTTCCACTGTCAGAATTCCACCCCTGCTTCCAGACCCGACGGAAGTGCCACTTTCCCTCCTCAGAGTGAGGCTGCTGCCTGCGTGGTCCACTTACGTGTGTGACGCACGCTGTGGCAGGCATGCGAGCAAAGCCCAGGGCTCGCCGTCCAAGAGCACCTTGCAGACAGTTCATTTCAACCCTTCCTTGAAACCTCTTGGCCTTTTAAAGGCTTGAAGTTCACAGCCAGAATGAGAGGACCACCTAATTCTGCTTCTCATAGAGCTAGGAGCACACAATGAAAGTGGAGGACCGTGTGTGTGTGTGTGTGTGTGTTGCCTTCTGAGGAGAGGAAGAAGATGCTAAGATTCTCGGCGTGCCTAAAGCTGCTCCTTCCTGCTCTGGTTCTCTGCCTCTCCCAAGAACCTGGTTCACAGCCCAGGAAGGCAGACCTTCTTTCCATCCCCAGAAACATCAGCCGCATTGTGCTCCTGGATCAGACAGGCATGGAACATGGGTGATGGGGACCCCAAACGTCTTTCTTAGCTGACTGGCCAGAACACAGGTAGCAGTGTGCAGGCGGGGCAGAAAGCCGACATTGTGCCTGGCATTTGGCACATGTTCCAGAAAACTGAGGCTGAGAGAGCTTAAACAACTCATCCAGGATTTCCCACAAATGGGTGGCAGAGTGGCTGGGCTGGGATGGGAGCCCCTCCTCGCAGACTGAGGCCCCCGCCATCCATGCCTCACGCTGCTCTCCGCAGGGCTGCTCATTGTGGGACAGTGACCTGTGCTCTGAGCCCCACGAGGGCGGGTTTGTGTCGGGGTCAGAGCTGTACCTCCCAGCTCCTAGAGCCACGCCTGGTACACAGTGGGTGCAAGACAAATATTACGGGATGAACTCACTATCGCCCACTGTGTGCCTGGCACTGTGTCATGGGTGGCCTGACTCCTGGCCAGAACTAGACCTTCTCTTCCTTAAATTCTTCCTGGGGCTGTCTTGTCTCTTGGCAGTGGGAACCACATGTAAGACGTTCTGATTGCCAATTCCAATGTGGGTGAGGGGGTTCCCCCACACCAACAATTCTCTGTGAGACCAGCTGGGTGTCCTACAATTTGACTCAATTTTTTTTTGTGTGTGAGGAAGATTGGCCCTGAGCCAACATCTGTTGTCAATCTTCCTCTTTTTTTCTTTTTTTTGTGTGTGGGACGCCACCACAGCATGGCTTGATGAGTGGTGTGTAGGTCCATGCCTGGGATCTGAACCTGTGACCCCAGACTGGCCATGCAGACCACATGAACTTAACAACTACACCACTGGGCTACACCCCAATTTGACTCAATTTTGACGCTATCTACCAGGCGATAGCATCAGATTCCACAGGCTAAGCCTCAGTCCCATGAGGCTGACCCTGCATCCCCCACTTCTGACGTCAGCAGCCAGCCCAGGTCACTCACTACCTGTGCTTCCCACCAACCAGCTAGCGATCTGGCTTAGATCAGAGGTTCCGATGACCCTCACCGGCTCAGGATGCCAAAGCAAGTCCAGGTCGTCCCCTGTACAGATGGCTGTAGATCGGAGGGTTTCATGACCTCCTTCTTGAGTTTGATTAATTCGCTAGTGTGGCTTACAGAACTCAGAGAAACATTTCACTTACTAGATCATCAGTCTAGTATAAAAGGATATGACTCAGGAACAGCCAGATGGAAGAGATGCACAGGGCAAGGCGTGGGGAAAGGGCCCTCTGGGGTGTGCTGATCTCCCAAATTGCCACATGTACACCCACCTGGAAGCTCCCCACAGTCTGTCCTTCTGGGTTTTTACGGAGGGTCTATCACGCAGCCACGGCTGATTAAAGCTGGAGATTGAGGTCAGCCGCAGGGCTGACCTCAATCTCCAGCCCCTCTCCCTCCCTGAGGTCGGGTCAGGGTCAGGGTGGGGCTAAAAGTTCTGACTCTAATCACAGGGTCGGCTCCACCAGCAACCAGCCACATCTTCAGGTGGGTCCTAAAAGTCACCTCATTAACATAGCAAAAGACACCTTTGTCAGTCTCATCACTGAGGAAATTCCAAGGGTTGTAGGAGCTCTGCCAGGAGCAGGACTGAAGGCCAAATACGCACATTTCACATTGTAAATCGCACATTTCACGCTGTAAATCGCATCCCGACGACATCTGGCCTCTGCAGCCGCGCTGCTGTCGTGCCTGCGGGCACAGAAGGGCTCCCCCGACGCTCACAGTAAGTGCGCCACTGCTAACTGAATGTGCAGAGAGGAAGCTGGAAGGCTTTCTGCTCAGAAGCTCGAACGCAGGGAGTCACAGGGAGCGTCTGCCCAGCTGGGACAGCCCTCCACCCCACCGAGTCTCACTCTTGGTCCCAGCCAATGCCCAGCCAAGTGAGGGAGGGCCGCTCGGGCCTGCCCGCAGACACGGGGCCATGTCCACGAGGCTCCTGGATGATCGCTGAGGCCTCGCTTGCTCTGACACCGTGGGTTTTCTGAGAGGGAGGCCCGTGCCCTCTCCAGAGCGGTAGTAAACAATGAAACAGTGAGAGATTTGCGGCTGAACTTCCCTGAGCAGAGCCGCGCAGGGCCTGGTGGATGAGGGGGCTCCCCAGCCCCACCCCCAGGCCATGTTTCCACTCCTCAGGGAGCCTCACTCCAAAGTGGGGGCCTCCCCTTGGTTCGGGAAGCCCATGGGCTGTGAATCGTATTTGGGAGATGGGCAGAGGACTGCCTGGCTTTATCCGCCCTTTGCAGCCCTTCTCCCTGTCCCCTCATCCCCTCTTTGCTCCCAGCCGGTCTGGAGCTGGGGGTCCTGGCTGTGAATCTTACTCCTCCTAAAGGATGTCCTGAAGCAGCACCCCGGATACAAGGTGAACCCCTGCCCCCAGCATCCCCAGAGAAGAGAGCACCTCAGAGGCCTGGAGGACCCACAGGCAGGGCAGCCAGAGGGCCCCAGCCTCGCCTGCATGGCCTGGTTTACTGCAAAAGTCTGCTCATGCAGCACACACCCCCCCCTGCCCCCAGTCTTGGCCTGCCATCCATTTTCTATGCTAAAAGTGATTTGTCTAATACGACACTTGAACAAGTCATCACCTTGCTTAAACCCCTCCCTGCCCTTGGGGTGAGGTCCAAATTCCTTGGCACGCCTTTGAGGCCTCTAGGATGAGGATGCATGGCTTACTCCTCTCCCATCCCCCTCTCAGTTATATTCTCACATGGGGTATCCACTGAGATGCTTCAGGCTGCAAGTGACCAGGAAACCTCAACCACAATGACTTAAACAACAGGAATGTGCTTTAGGCTAGGGGCATGTGGGCTTCGGGCTTGGCTTGATCCAGGGATCTGACTCCCTTTCCCTATAGTTCTGCCGTCTCAACATGTGGGCCTCAGCCTCTGGCTGGTAGCAGGATGGCAGCAGCAGGTGTGGATCTCACCTCCACAGAAACACGCAGAGGGAGAGGTGGCACTGTCTTCCTGGGGCCGACTGCAGAATGAAGAAAACTCCCCAAAGTGCCCAGCAGACATCCCCTTACTTTACATCAGACAAAACTGAGTACTATGCCTGTTTCTGAATGCATTCTTGTGGTCAGGGGAAGGCCCTTTGCTCAGGCCTGGTTTCTGCAGTCCTCACTGACATGCCATGGGGTTATCGTGGTCAGCTCGGACTATTCAGGGCCTGTCCCCGGAGGTGGCCGGTCCCGCTGCATGGGGTGAGGGTGGACTGAAGGCTGGGGAGACATCCACAGACCTCACTTTGTCCACCCAGGATTCACTCATATACCCGCAGTCCACTTTATTCAGCATCTACTGTGTGCTAGGCATTGTCCCCGCCCCTGGGCATGACCTTGAACCACAAAGCGCCCAGGCCAGGCCCTGATGGAGTACATGCATGTATCGTCTTCAACGTCAGCATGAACCACACACCAAATGTCCAGGCACCCAAAGGCACGTCCAGATACCACGTCCAGCCCCAGCCACTGCGGCCTTTGTGAAATGCCTCCGTCCCCTGCGGGTCTGGATGTCAAGCCCCATGGTTTGGTGACTTGTGGCCACAGATAAATCATCTACTGCCAACACACTCAAAGTACACAGCAGTAGAGAAAGAGCAGAAGAATGACAGTCAAAAGCTCTCATTTGGACGGTGGGCAGTCCAGCTGCACCCGGCCTGTGGCACTGATGCTGCTGGTCAGGCAGAGCTGCTGGGAAAACCAGCCAGGCGGCCTGTGCTTCTTTCTTTGGGAAAATGTCCCCAATCCACTGTCCCCTGCTGTCCCTGGTCTGTCTTCTGGGAGTCTTCACCTTGATCGTTGTCCTCCAAGGTGGCCACGAGTCTGCCCCCCAGGCCTGTGTCTGCTGGCAGCCGTGTGCAGCTGGTACCGGGGGCCTGGGAACTGCCCTTGCACCGAGTGGACCAGGCTGCCGTCAGCTGGGCTTAGGGTCTCTGACACGCTGCCCCCGGGCTCCCCGTCAACTCCGTGGTACACGGTCAGACACAAAGATCTTGTCAGCCTGTTTCGCGGGGGAACCCTCTCTCCTGGCCACAGGCTCTGTCTCTGCCAGTCACCCCAAACCTTAGCTCCGTGGCCCCCCCATCCTGCTGGCCTGTGCCAGGGGAAAGCGAGGCAATTGTCTTACGTGGAAAAGCACCAGCTCGTCACAGTCCTCCTTTGTCATGTACCAGGCTTCAAGGGACACGCTTGGGGGAGACTCACCGTGGGGGCATCAGGCTGGTGGCGTGCCCCCTTTATCTCTTATTGGTGACTCTTGGCTCTCCTCTGCTGGCACGAATTTCATTAGAGAACTCATTCCTAGCAAACTCTCCATTGCCCCTCACTGGCCAGAATTGGGTTGTCCCTGTGGTTAGAGGACTGCCATGTGTTGGCTGGCATGCGCCTGGATTCCGGAAGCAGTCCCCGGTGGGGTCAGGGGCATGCTGCCCATCTCTGAATCCCCTGGCCTTGTTTATCAGAGCACCTGGCTTATCTCCTCATGGTTTCTAGTCTCCCCCTCGGCTGGGAGCTCCGCCAGGGCAGGGACTGCATCTCATCTCCCTAAATCGCCGAATGGACTGGAAGGCTACTAGCATTGAAGGGGGATGGGTTTCAGAGAGATGCTCCACCCAACCTAGCCCAGGCCCAAATGTTGTAGAGTGAGTGTGGTACTGATAAGGGGTGAGCAGAGGCTTTGTGGGATGGAAACCAGCGCCCAGCAAGGGGGGTCCCAGGAGGCCCTCACTGGAGTGTTGTTACCAGCCCGACACCTGGGGGGGCTCAAGGAGGAAGAAACGGGCTATGTCAATGGCCGAGTATTGACAAGGGGAAGTGCAGCCCTGGGGAGGGGCTGGGGTTGCCCCCAACGCCCTTGGAGCCAGGAGGGATTTGGGAAGCTCCCCGGTGTGTGTCCCAGGGCCCCCGCCTCTGCCCCGTGGGCGTCCTGTCCGAGGGAGCGCACAGACCACTTGATGGGGATCTGCCAAGAAGGGCCCACGCCCTTTCTGGTCTGGAGATTGCTGGCATCACAGGGCCTGGACGTAAAGGAAACCCAATGTCTTGCTTGTTTGGTACCCTCAGAAGGCCCTCTGTCCATTCTCCATTCTGAGACCAGAAATCTCCATCTGAAACACATGTCAGAAGGATCACCCCTCTGCCTAACACTTTCTGTGGCTCCCCATTACCCTTGGAGAACATCTAAGCTCTTCAGAGCACTCCCAGCCTTTGCCGTCTGCATCGCCCTGCTCTCCAGCCCTCCACATGGTCAGAACCATTTGAAGCTTGAAGTCAGGGTGTCAAAACCTTGGCACTTCCAACACTTTGGACGGGATGATTCTCTATGGTGGGAGCTGTCCTGTGCATTGTGGGATGTTTAACAGCATCTCTAATCTCTACACACCAGATGCCAGTAGCACCCCTCCACCCCCCAACTGTGACAACCAAAAATGTCTGCAGACATTGCCAAGTGTCCCCTTGGGGACAAAATCACCCCGGTGAGAACCACTTCCCCAAGCATCCTGTGCTCTCGCTCCTCTTTCCTCATCACTCTGGGTCCTCTGCTTGGAACCTCGCCCTCCACACCTGCTTGTCTCATTTAAACACCGCCCCCACCCCCCCATTCTTCAAGCCTTGATTTGGATGTCACCTTCCTCAGGACACCTGCCGGCTGTCCCTGCTCCCTGGCTGCCCTAGACGCTCTCCTCCGGCCCCTGCACACCTGGCTTCTGCCCTCACAGCTCTTTCCGCCTCTATTTGGACGAACGGTCCTTGTCTGGCTGCAGGCAGTGACTCCTGGAGCCCCCGTGCCTGGAACAGGCCCGACCGGATGCGGTCTTCAGTGTTGGCCTTTGTCTCCACGTGACCCGGGGCTTGACCAGGTCTGCGGGTTCAGGAAACTTTATTCTCCAGGCAAACTCTAGGAAGACCAGGTAGTAGGAATCCCTCAGGATCAGTGCCAGCAAACACCTGCTCCGGGGTTTCAGGTCCTATCACAGACCCCTTGGAGCTGCCCCTTAGCCGTCCGCTGGCTTCTCCACTCAGTGTAGACGCTACCGGGGGCAGCTCTCCTTGCTTGTAAGTTCCAGCTCCCTTGGAGTCCACAGCTGTCTCAGGCACCCTGAGTCAAGGCTCCCGAGAGGGCAGGGGAGGCACCTGGGTCCCTCGGTGCGGGTAGTCAGCCCCTTTTATCGATAGGGAAACTGAGGCTCAAAGAGAAGTCCAAGATAATACAGCTTGTCCAAGATAATAACACAACTCAGGAAGCCCCAGCCCTGCACTCAGACTCCCTCTTAGCCTTTGCCCCCAGCACCAGCTCTGTTTTTTACCATAGAAAACCAATCCTCAATGGATAAACAAAATAGGGCGTCTCCATACAATGGAACATCGTCTGGACTTACGAGGGAACCAAGTACTGACACAGGCTACAACATGGACGACCCTTGAAAACGTTATGCCAAGTGAAAGACGCCAGTCACAAAGGCCACATGTTGGGTGATTCCAACTACATGAAAAGCCCAGAATAGGGCAAATCCATAGAGATAGAAGTAGATTGGTAGTTGCCTAGGGCTGGGGGTGGGGGTGGGGAGTGAGAGGAGGGAACAGGGACAAAGGCTACGGGCCTTTTTTGGGGTGATGAAAATGTTCTAAAACGGACTGTGGCGATAAGAGCAGATATCCGTGGATCCACTAAAAACCATTGAATCGTACATTCAAGGGGGTGAACTGTAGGGCGTCTGAATTAGATCTCAACAAAGCTGTTAAGAACATACACACACAAGCCCCACCTGGGGGAGGCAAATCTTTATCATGCTATTTGGTGTATTGTGAATAGGATCTTTTTTGCAAAACACTTTCACCTATTTATTTACATGCGGTTTTTAAACGGGATCGTTATGTTTCTTGTACTTTACTGCCTTCAAGTGACGGTTTCCTAATTTCCGGCATCAGGCAGCGTCACCCCCACAGTTTGTTAAAAGACAAACCGCTGGGCCCCCAGGGTTTCTGGTTCGGCAGGTGCAGGGTTAGGCCTGAGGATCTGCATTTACAAGTTCCCCGTGGTGCCGCTGGGCCTGGGCCCACACTCTGAGGACCATGGCCTGACTGAACCCTCTTACTAGCTCTAATCACTTGTCACTTGCTTTCCTTTGATTTGTAAGTTTAAAATATCATATCTGCAAAGAAGGACAGTTTTGTTTCTTGGCTCCTTCAGTGAAGCCCTCTATTTTGTCTTGTTTACCATGTGGCCCGTGACCTCTGGTACAGGGGGGGCGGGTTTGGGCATCTTTTCCCTGGTGACATTTGCTGTCCTTCTTCTGCTTGATGTCCTTTATCAAGTTAAGGAAGTTTTATTCTATTCCTAGCTTTCAAAATGGAGTTTAAAAATCAGGAGTCAACATTTCAATTTCGTTAAACGCTTCTTCAGCATCCACTGAAATGATATATCTTCTTCTATTTATTTTTATTTAATGCATCAATGTGAAGACGTAATGATTAAATGATTTCCTAATGTTTATATATTTTTGCATTCTTGGAATAAAACCTATGTGGTCACAAGGCGTTTTTTCTCTTAATTCGTGGCCAGATTCCACTTGATGATTTATTTCAGGCTGTTGCCTCCCTATTGACAAGTGAGGTGGGCCTACGGTTTTCTTGTTTTGTGCCGTCATTTCCGGTGTCCATATCAGGGTTACATAAGCTTGCGAAACTTAGAGTTTCCACTAAACTCACTCTTAGATCGAGCTGGGAAACTTTCTGTCTTATTCAATACGTTGGAACATGATGCGGTAATTGTCCCAATACTTTTAGACCCCAATCCTTCCCCAGGCCCACAGGCCTGCATCCCCTGCTGACCCTCCAGCCTCCCTCTCCTGCTCGCACTCTCTTGCACTGTCCTCTAGGATCTTTGTATTCTTTCAGTTTTTCTCTTCTTCCTGCCACAGGGCTTTTGCACGTGCTGCTTGCCCCTCTGATGGAAATGTTCTTCTCTCCCCTGCTTGCTTCCTTAGCTTTTTTATGTTCTTCCCATTTTGGCCTAATCATTGCCTCTTTCCTGATCTCCCCATCTGGGTCAAACGCCCCTCACTGCCCCATGTGCCTCTCCTCTCATACTCATCACTTTTCAATTTTACCTTTATTTACATGATTTTTATTTATATAGTGAACATCTGTCTCTGCCACTAGACTGCCAGCTCTTTGAGCACAGGGACTGGGTTTTTGCTTACCTTTGAACTCCCAGAACACAGCAGCATGTCAGACACGGAGTAAGTGCTCATAAATGGATGGTGAATGAGTAAAAGAATCTACCCTCCCTGGGAAACGAGACTGTTTAGGTCACTTATGTTAATAACACTTCCAGCAACCCCAGACTCTGCCGGGCACGTTGTCAAACGTTTGCTTCCTCTACAGTTGGTCTTGCTGCTTTGCATAATGTACTTAAACTTCTATTTCTCAGCACATCAGCGCTGGTCAGTATCTCCTGACTTCACATGACATAAAAGTGAGGCTAGGCGCTCGTGGTCCCCTGCCTTCCCTCTTCCCCTTGCTGCCCACTCTCTGGCCCCCGTGCCTCTCTCTAGTTTCTGCATTGCCAAGCTTTAAAATACGTACACTGTGTTCCGTGACTATAATTATTTCCGTGCTTTGACAGTCAGCTGATTCTAAACAAATTTAAACCAATAAGCAGCATTTTTAATCTTATGATTATGTAACAATTCTTCATCACAGATGTAGAGAGGAAGATGGAGTGTGATGCCAACAGGTGAAGGGGGCAGCACGGCATTTCTAGGGTTTCGTGTTTTGCTATGCCTTCTCGTTATCACTGGGATACCCCCTTCTTCACTACAGTGTTTGCTGAGATGAATGTGCCTTCCCTCTCGGAGACATTCTTCTCAGAACCTTCTAATTTCCTGACTGCATTTGTACCATTTGCTCTTGAGGTCTGTGACACAGTCGTTATCCTGTGATCTTTTGTCACATTGCACCCCCGGGGGCTGCGTACAGTTTTTACTTTCTTGGCTACTCTGTCATCCTCTTTCTTGGATCTCTTTTTCATCTTGCTGGAGGATATCCTTGGGTGCATCTTTCAGGATAGGTCTATGGTTGATAAACTTTCTGAGTCCGTGTGTGTTTGAGCATATCTCTATTTCGCCCTCGCATGGGACTGACAGTCTGGGCAATGCTTTCCAGGCTAATTCGTTTGGAGTCAGTCTTCTTTCTGTTCTTTTGCAGGTCATGTGATTTTTCACACTGGAGATTTTAAAATTTCTCAGTATCTTTGGAGTTCTGAAATCCTTTGAGGACGTGGAAATTCACCTAGAAAGCATGCGTCTTTTTAAACTTTTCCCTCTCAACACTTGGTAGTGGCTTTCAATTTAAAGACTCAAGTCTTTCTTTAGCCCAGAGAAACTTATTTCTATTCTTGCTTTATTTTTTCTCCTGCATTTCTTCTGGGCTTTTTCCTCTGAGGACGATTATTAGAAATTGAGGATCAATTCTACGTGTGTATTAATGGTGACTTCGTTTTGAGTGTGTGCAGGGGGATTGTCTTGTTTTCTCTTGCCTTTCTGCCCTGTGTTTGAAGATTTCCCTGGCTGTATTGTCTATATTATTGGTTTGGGGTTCAGCTATGCCCACTTGATCATTCTTCTAATTGTCTGGGTTTTTTGGAATTATGACTCTGAATTTCCATGGAATATTTCTTCTCTGATTGCTCCTGTTCAGCATCTGCTCGTGGTCCGTCTGACTCTGTTCTCTTGTGCAGAAGTTCAGGAAGCAGAAGTCGAGAGTGTTTTTGCAGAGCCTGACCCTGGGGGACTCCAGTGAGTGAGAGTGGGATCTTTTCCATCTGAGGCAGTGTCTGCACGAAAAAGGCAGGGCTTTGGGCCCAGAGAGACCACAGTTCAAATTCCTCCCCATGCACTGACCAGCTGTGTGACCTCAACTCCTAGAGGCTCAGCTTCCCCATCTGTAAATACGGAAGACACCTCCCACCTCGCAGCTGGCGGTGAGGATGGAAGGGCTGATATGGGCAAAGCTCCCGGGGGCCCTGGATGTGCACACTGATTGTGAATGAGTCCTCATCATTAATCCAGCACAAGGCCCTCCACGCTTCCCACGTCCTTTCACCAACGTGGCAAATTGCCTTTTGTTATTCTTCACCCTAGAGCTGTCTGGCTTTTTGACTATATATATGAGTGCATGTATTTTAGTCATTTCTGGGCAGCTTCTCATGCATATGCAAATCCAAGCAGTTAGGGTTCTGAGCATGAGTCAAATGTTCGTTGCACAGTGTAATTGATCTTAATATAGCCACGATCACCGGAGGCTGAGATTCTCTCCAGGCCTCCTTGACTCCCCCACAACCTGTTTGGGTCAAGGGACATCAACAAACCAGATACACTTCTGCCCTCGGGGCTGATGGAGACTAATTGGCAGAGCCCGGGAGCCCTTCTCACTTCCCACGGGTTTGTTTTTCTTTCAACCCGGGGCCTGGTTCTTTGTTCCCCACCCTTTCTCTAGAGGACCTGAAGTCAGGAGAGGAATATCAGGGAGGTCATGCGCATCTCTATGCTCTCACAGCAGAGGCCCTCCGCACCCCCCATGACTTCCAGGACAGCAGAGGCCCCTCTGGGCTTCTGCTCTGCACTCTCAGCTCCACGGCCTGGGCATCTGTGTTCCACAGATCCAGACTGCGCACCAGAGCCCAGCAGAGGCCAGTCTGCGGGATGCTGCTTTTACACTTGGACCCCAAAGCTCTTCTTTCCAAAGGCTCCAGGAGCGCAAACAACGGACAGATGCTCAGCGCTCAGCATCTGGGCCGGTCCTGTCTGGGAAGGAGCTGAGTTGCTCAGGCGCTGTCAGGACACCAAGAACACTTATCTCCCCTTCACCACGGGGAAAAGTCCAGACCCTTCTCCCGATCCTGCAGGCCCATCCTCCTCTGACCCTTGCCGGGGACTGCAGGTCATTGGAAGGGGATGGTCCCTCTGCCACAGAGGGGTTGGGAAGGACCATTCTTGAAAACCTTCACCAGGTCTGCCTGCCAACTCTCTCTTTCAGGCTGGAAAATTTAGGGTTATCCCTGGTTTGAAGAGTCCAGTCTGGTGGGGGGGCCCCATCCTCCTAAGCTGTTTCATCTGACACATGTGACATGTAGCGTGATGGGGAGCCACCAGGTGGCGCAACCACATGACACGGGAGATGTACGTTCGAGCACGGGGAGGTGAGGCATCAGGGCACAGGGTTGGTACGGGGGGGGGGGGGGGGGGAGGGCTCACGCATGCACATTCCTCAATGCTATTTTCCCATCTTCTCAACACCAGCGCCCCAAGATGTATGGGGAGACACCTGCCTTATAAAACCAGTCGACCTTCAGCCTTCTCTCCTCTTGTAGGATGGCAGAGTGTTGAATTTCTTGATTCTGTAGCCCCCTTGGACACACATGTGGAATTGCTTCCGGAGATCCAGCCTTAATCACCCGCTCTCCGCTGGATCACCCATGGATCATGGGCATCCATGAGGTGTGAGCTCACCTTGGTTAACCCTGCCCAGGCCTGGGGTTTTGAGATAAATAAAGCAGGAGCCCTGCCCTTAGGAAGGTGGGAGAGAAACATGGTGTGCATGGGGTGCCACTCCATTTCAAGGAAAAAAAAAAGATCCCTGATTCTCAAGATGCTGGGAGCCCTAAGCCAAAGTCTGGGGCCCTGGGCTGGTGATAAACTTCTGTGACTTATAAGTACAGGAGGGATTGGAAGGCGTCTGAGTGCGCAAAGACTGGGATTTCCAAGACGTCTTCACAGATTACGAGGGCAATGAGACAGATCGTTTGAAATAAAGACTGTCCTGGAAATTGCTGGCCGTCTCATCCATGTACCCACAAAGCTTCCTGCTACCAAATGGAGACGGGGTGTGGGGATGACTACTCAGGCCTCTGAACCAGCCAGTTCTGGGCTATTGGACAAAACAGTCTAGTGGAAAGAACAAGGCCTTCAGAGATGCAGAACTTGGTTCCCCCTCTTACTTATTAATTCTGTTACATGGGAGGGATGACTTGATCGCCCTGAGCTTGGAAGTAACACCCCTCTCTCAGGGTTGGTGTGAATTAGAGGTAACAAGGTCTCACGTCGGAGCCAGAGGAGGTGGCCACTCCATAGATGGCCACTTTACTCCTTCCTTCTAGCCCCTTGCCTGCCCTCTCTCCCTCCTGGACTAAATTGCAAGCCCTCCAGAAACGTCTGTGGACTCCACTCACCACCTGACTAATGAATCACTAACAGAACGAAAGGATCCCTCTAGGTGGAGAGGGTCTGAGAACACAGACGGCTCCCTTTGGCTGCCAGCACCCGGCGCCGGGCACTCTGGGGCGGCTGAGAGGGAAGCTGCAGGGGACCGAGTTGGGGGAGGAAGGGTTCAGGGTCCATGGGTCCAGGGAGCCGAATCCAGCAGTGAGAAACAGCAGGGTCCAGGCTGGGCGGGCAGGGAGAAAGGCTGGGAGGAAACCAGCTTCCCAGGACCCAGGGAGCGAGGTGGCTCAGGTCTCGCTCAGGTCCCAAGCGTTGTGGAGGGGAAGCAGCCAGAGAGGTCTCCTCCCTCACAGCACATCCTCCTCCCGAGGTGCTGCCTTTGCGGCATTTTGAAGATAGTACTGACGCAGATTTTAAGTATCTTCTGCAAAGACATTAGAGGAAATGACAGGACCAGGACCAAAGCAAGAGTGGAGACAGGCAGAGAAGTTATCAGAAAGGTGGCCTGCCCTTGTCCCAGGCACCTTCCCCTGATGTTAACAGCTGACACCAATGAGCTCCAAGCAGTTGTAAGGGACATGCATTAACCCTGCAGTCCTGACAAACCCCCCATGGCAGTATTACTTTAACCACTCTTGCCTTGCAGATGGGAACCCAGGCACAGAGAATTGTCCTACAGCTTGGTAAGCAGGACCCAAACCCCACAGGTCTGACCCTGGAGCCACACAGGAACCACCACGCCTGCCACTCTCCCCAGTTAGGGTCCGTGGATGTCTCCCCACCAGGTCTCTTGGCTGGGCAGGGCTGACCGGCTGCCTTCGTCACAGCCTCAGACACTCAGGCTCCGGTCAGGTGGCAGACAGAGAGCTCATTCTGTTCACTGCTTTCCTTGCATTTGGGGATGCTGGCGTCCAGAGGGCAATGGGGTCCTCCCAGGTCGGATGACAATCAGGGCAGGTGTGGGTAGCCATGGGGTCTGGCCCGGCTGCAGCTCTTTCCTCTGAGCCTCCTCCTGAGACAAAACTGGACAAGAAGACAGTTGGCCTTCCTCACATCAGGGAAGCTTTGGGGACATAGAAATACTTCCAAGACTTAAAAAAAAATTTCTTAAATCCATATTTATGATTTGCAATAGCAACTAAAAAAGAATATCTACACCAACTGTTAGAAACAGATCAATGGGAACTGATTTGGGGGAGGAAATTTGTACCTATTACAAAAAGTAAGTCGTCTCCATTAGGTCTGAGCATTTCACAAGAAAACTATGTGATGACCCACCGTACAGATTGCCTGTGACCCAGGACGCAGAAGGCACAAGCCATCAGTCTTGCGTTCAGTTCTAAACGCTCTCATGAGCCAAGGGGAGCAGAATAAGTCGTAATAAGAATGATGACAGCTGGTTGTGTGCAGGCAGCTGGGAGCCACTGCCGTCTGGACATGTGCATGTGTCTTTTTCTCTGCCTCTTGAGCTGCCCAGTGGAGCACAAGCCTGCCCGGGGGTACCTCTCCAGCACAGGGAAGGGTGTGCCAGGCCCCTCGGCATAAGGAAGCGTGGATGCTAGGGGAGAGCTCTGGGCAGCTCACTCAGAAAGATGCTTCTGAGCATTTTCTTTACCATAAACATGATATATGCTTATTATGCAAAATTAAAGTAATTCATCAAGGTACAAATTAAAAGTGTAAATCCAACCACACGGAGACAATTAGCCATCGTTCACATTTTGGTGAACATCCTTCCAGATCCCTCTCTGGGCACATGTACACACAGGGGAGCATGCGATTCCCTCCACCTGTGAGTGGAGAAGGGAAAGGGGCCACAGCTGGGCTACTGTCTTCAGAGGAAGGGATGGAGGGACGTGTATGAGTCAGCTCGGGCTATCATAGAATATCATAGACGGGGTGGCTTAAAGAACAGAAATTTATTTCTCACAGCTCCAGAGACTGGAAGCCTGAGATCAGGTGCCCCCAGCTTGGTGTCTGCTGAGGGCTCCCTTTGTGGCCTGCAGACGGTTGCCTTCTCACTGTGTCCTCGTGGGCTCTTTCCTCAGCATGTGCAAGTGGAGACAGAGAGAGCGAGTGAGCTCATGTCTCTTCCTATAAAGGCCTGGATCCCATCGTGACAGCCCCACTCTCATGATCTCATCTAACCCCAGTCATCTCCCAAAGGCCCCATCTCCATATTCTATCACATTGGGAGTTACAACTTCAACATGAATTTGGGGGGGAGACGAATATTTGGTCCATAACAGGGGGAACCCTTTTAGGGCACCTACTGTGTGCCCAGCGTGGTGCTAGCTACTCTGCACCCACTAGCTCATTTGTTCCCACACATCCTGAAAGGGATGGACTACCGTCCTCCTCATCTTATAAGAAATTAAGATTCCTGGCAGAGTTGGGATTTAAACCAAGATGCCCCTTTGGCTACGAGGGGAAGAGTTCATGAAAAAGAAAGTTCAACAATGGCCCCAGAGGGAGGGAACCGGCCCTGTTAGAGGTGATGGGGGCAGCTCTCGCCACTCTCTGCCCACGCAGGCTCCCTGGGCAGGAATGGATGCAGGAGGCCGCTGCAGGTGCAAAGAGGCTTGAAGGGCCCAGGAGGCACCCTGCCATGTGCTTTCACATCACAGAATAGGTTCCTCAGAACACTGTGGCTTGTGACATCAAGCCTCAAATTGGGCAGAATAAGTCCTTAAAGACAGTTTTCTCTAGCGATTACATTGGCTGTTGAGCAAACCTTATTAGTAATTAGTTTGCCAAAGATAGCAGCCCCCAGAGAGCGGAAGAAATGCTAATTACTGCAGCCAGCCTTGCCAGCTATTTCCTGCAAAAATAAAAATAAACACCAGCCCCCCGCCCCCCCCGGGGGTTCTCTGGACCTTTTTAAATCCTGGAGCCAAAAGCCCAGGGCTCTGCTGCTAGCCAAGGACGCCAACCTCTTGGAGATTCTTCCTCATCCATTAGTGGCACGGTTTCACCTTCATCACTGTACTTCATGTCCAGCTGTGCAGACTCACGCCCTCGCCAACTAGCCGGGGTGGGGGAGGGTTTACTGGGGGCGATTCAATGACTCGGGGATGTTTGACATGCACCACCAGGGCCTGCAAAGAGACGAGCAGGGGGAGTCTGAGGGCGTGCACATGGGGACGGGGCCTGAGACCGCCTGCCTCAGCAGGAACCAGGTCATGGAGGACCTGGGATCTCACGCCAGGATGTGCTCCATCCTGAAAGTGACAGGGAGTTTAAAGCAGGGAAGTGACAAGATTAGGTTGTTGGCTTAAAGGAAAACTTTCAAGATAGGGTGACAATGGCCTGGAAGGCAGCAGAAATGGAGGAAGGGAGAATAGTACGGAGGCCATGGCAGCGACTGAGGGGTCTGTCAGAGACCCGCCGAGGGACAGACAAGTTGCAGACCTCCACTGACCTCACGCTTGGCATTCAGCAGCGCGGTGGATGATGACGAGTTGTTCGGAGTTTCATTTCTGTGTGATTTTGGATAATCTGGGATCTCTGTCTCCCACCTCCCATAAGCCATCTATCAAACGGTGACTGGGGATGCTAACTGGAGCCCCAGCAACGGATGGACTTCCCAGGGAGAGTGGGAAGATTGAGCAGAGGGCTTCCTGGGCATGCCCGCATTTGGGGGCTGGATGGAGAGAGGCAGTAGCCGAGGAGACCAGGAGGAGCAGTGAGAGCTGTGTGACCAGGAGGACCAGGAGGGGGCAAAGGTCATGGAGGGACCTCCATGACTCCATGACTTCCATGACTCTCAAATGCAGAAGGGACAGCAGACACATGTAGACTCTGGGAACTTGCTGGAGTGCTCGTGGTGGGGTTGGTGGGGACCACCAGGCCACAGGTGAGAGTGAATGGAGGCGCAGAGTGGAGGCAGGAGTTCACCTGCTCTTCCAAGCAGAGGGAGAGCCCCAGATAATGAGAGAATGCAAGCCCCCGGATCTTCTGATGGGTTGTCAGATGAAAGCAGAGCCATGGACATGGGTATGGGCTGCAGGGAAAAGCAGCTCTGAACGTAGAGGAGGTGGGGAGAGAGGATGGAGCTTGTCCCAGTTGCAGGAGTCTGCAGGGCCAGGGGAGTGATGCGGTACCTTGTCTCAGGTCAACCTGGATGGGAGACAGAATGGAGGAAGAGACACACAGGGGCTGCTGGGCGAGGACTCAGTCTGTTCCCAGTCCTAACGTCAACTCACTGTTGGACTCTGGGCAACTTCCGTCTGTTCTCTGGGCTCTGGCTTCCAGAGCCGGCTCTTGATGACTCCATGTTCCATAACCCACCCTCAGTGCAGTGAATTCTGGGCATGGAGGGCTTGGAGCAGAGAGATCTGCTGAGCAGGCTCTCTCTTAGTCCTCGCTACATCTCCTCTAGGAGAGCGTAACTGTCCACGTTTTATAAGTGAGTAAGCTGGGGCTCAGGTAAAACATACCTAAGTCTGCACAGTAGTAAGCGACAATGCCATGCTTCAGCTCAGGCCTGCGTGGCCCCAGCCCATGCTCTTTTCCCTGCACATGAGCATCACCGGAACAGGTGTACCACAGGCAGAGGAGGCTGCTTGGTGGCTGGCTGACTGGCTGGCTAGGCGGATGGATGGATGGATGCATGGTTGAGTGGGTGGATGGCTATATGAGTGGATAAGGGGTTGATGGATAAATGGATGGAGGCATGGATGGATGGATGGGAGCAGGCATGGGTATATGGGTAGACAGGGGGGTGGATGTATGTATAAATGGATGGATGGGTGGGTGGATGGACGGTTGGGTGGGTGGATGGATATATGGGTGGATGGGGGGATGGATGGGTGGATGAATAAGTAGATAGATGGATACATGAGATGCCCTCCCTTTCTTCTTTCCACCATCTAAACCACTCATCTAATTCTCAGAGATGTATCCTTTCCAGGAAGCCCTTCCTCACTATCTTGTCCCACAAAAGTGTCTCCCACATGGGACAGTCCTCTCTTCTATATCACTCCTCTCACCCTCCCACACAGCAGACCTATAGCTGCTCTTAAAAAAACCCAACACAGTTGGAATCTTGTTTTCCATACTGGAATGAGCTTCTGGGGGATGGGGGTGGGGTTCTGTCCTGTGTTTTTTGCCCCGACAGCTCCCGGCAGGGTCTTGTACACAGCTGCCGGGTAAGCGCAGTGTGCAGGAGGGCACTGCTGCTGCCTGGACTGCACTGAGGAAGGCCACAGCAGTGAGGCAGGGCTGGGGACCTGGGAACACGCGCCTGATTGCTCCACACTCAGCCAGCCAACAAGGATCGAACCAGCCTCTTTGGGAGCGCCCCCTGCTGGGTAGCCTGAGAAAGAAACTCTAATTTCCCAGTAGACGGTGTCTCGACCCTTCCGGACTGGTTTCCTGGGGGGGGGGATTCGTTCTCTTTTGGGTAAATGCTCAGACGTCCAGTCATACTCCCTCTTCAGCCTGCTCCTCCTCTGAGACGTGGGTGCACGGGTGCAACTGTGTGTGTGTGAGCATGTGTGTCTGTGTGTGAGAGTCTGAGAGTGTGTGCCTTGCCCCCTTCCCTCCTCCCTTCTCACCCTATGATGCTCCAGGCCGGAGGGGCCTGTGTCCATTCCACCGTACTGAGCATCCATCCATCCATGCATCTGCCCAGCCAGCCAGTCAGCCCCTCGGCCTATGGTACACCTGTTCCAGCGATGCTCATGGACGGGGGAAAGAGGTACCCCAGCAAGGTACAGTCCTGAGGCACCACTTCTTCTCCCCGTTCACTGGCCAGGTCTGGCTCTTTACGTGTTAGTAAGAGCTTAGGATTCAGAAAGTCTTTCTTTCTGGATAATCCTGGTTTTCAGGAGCGCTGTCCTGTGGCAGACTCGAACTCCTGCTCTGATGTCAAAGCTGGACGTTGCCTTCCCCTCTTTCTGCGTTTCTCTCTTAATAACCAAAATCCTCCCCCAGGAAAAATGTGGGGTCCCACTGTCACACACGAAAGTGGAAGAGAGAAAAACCCTCGTTCTGGAAGTCCTTCTCACGGTTATGCTGGTTTGGGGATTCCAGCGTCGAAAATGCCTGGTTCAGACCTCAAATGTTAGAAGGGAAAAAGTGGAGAGAATCAGCACTTTAAAAAATATATAATATATTTAACATAAACACATAATACATAGACAATATATCCTTATGTGTAAAAATACATTCACAGTTGAGGACATGTTGTAGGCACTATTTTGAATTCTGTATTTTCTTGGGTCATAAATAGTTCTTCAGAAGCATCGCTTTGGTGGTGGTCTGACAACAGTCCGTGGTATAAAAGCCGCATGCTGCTCTTCAGGGTGCCCGGGTTTCTCTATCGTCAATGCTACAATGGTGCAAGCAATGCATCCTGCTGTCCCCTCCTGGGGGGGAGGGACAGACTGGGAATGTGTGACAAGCAGGCCTGGTGGTTCCCCTCCAGGACCCACAGGGAGTGCCGTCTCCCACGCCCCCACCAGTCCTAGCATTACAGAACTTTACTAATGAAAAGGTAAAAATGGCACCTCTTTCTCTTGTCTAAAGGTTCTTTAAACATAAAACCCACCAAGCCACAGAAAGCCGTCTCCCTGCTTAAGTCCTTAACCAGTTTCCAGTTATTAAGTAATCTGGTGGCTGGATGTCCAGCCTCGGTCACAGCTGACCTGCGGGTGCCGGGCCCAGAGGGAGGGATGGCAGTGGTGACACCTATGCTTTCTACAGGGCTGCAGTTGCAACGCCCTCAGGCGGGAAATTACCCCAGCATAGTCAGGCACATTCCCAGGGAGCCCACGGCTAAGAGCTGTGCCACAGGCCTGTCCTCCTGGATTGAGGAGGCCACTGACTTTGCGGCAGGAACCACCAGCTGTCTCTTGCTCAGCCCAGAGGGCTAAGACCCATGATGAAACAAAACCCCAAACCACAGCACGTTAGAGTTCAAGGACTCTGAGACGGAGGCCCAGAGAGGGGAAGCAATTTTTCCAAGGCCACACAGGAGGGCACTGGCTCGGATCTCCACCCTTTGTCTAGCTCTTATACAGCTCTGTGTATCTTTTCAGAAAACTCCAATGCTCCTTATTAGATTTTATTCCCAAAAGAATCCTGTAAAGTAGGCCGAGTTGAGAGAATGGGTGTGAAATCACACTGGTGATGGTGATGATGATGACGATGAGGAGACCATCAGTACCAGAGCTGACACTGACCGACGGCCTCCCTCTGTGCCAGGGTCTCTGCTGAAGGCTTTACACACATTATCTCATGTGATTCTTGTAACAACCCCAAAGACAGAGGTTCTTTTACCAATTCCTGTTTACTAACGAGGAGACAGGCTCAGAAGCCGCTACAACTCTCACCGCCACCCTTTACACAATGATCTCAGAGTGCCCAGGAAACCTGGGGCTTAGCTGCTTTCAGAGAGCTGTTCCCACGCTGTCTGGGGTCTGCCCCACAAGGAAAGTTCTAGAAACTAAGCCAGCAGTCCTTCTGATACCCACCATGGATGGCCATTCAATACTGGCCAGGACTCACAGCCTTCTGCAGCAACTCAGCCTCCAGAAATGGGCCCTGGGGTGGCAGAGATAGCAGACAAATTGAGATCAGGAGGAGAAGCCCTAGGCAGGAGGACCACCTTAGTCACCCTGCCTGTGAGATATTGGTGGCACATCGAGGCTGTGCTGCCCCAAACCCTGAAACCAGGGGTTGGAGCACAGGAGAGAGGGGGATGCCGAAGACAGACGTGTGGGGGCGTTTGCCAAATATTCATGGAATTCCTGCCAAGTGCCCAGCGCTATCCTATCGAGCTCTAGGGGTGGGGAGAAGGAAAGCCAAGGAGGCAAAGAGAATGGTCCTTGCCCCACAGGAGTCTCCTATGGAGGGAGAGAGGACCCGCGAGGACGTGGACGCGCGTGTCCACGCCTGCGGAGGGAGACAACACCCGCGAGGGTGCGGCTGCGCGGTGCATGTTGTTCCCATTTCACAGACGAGGAGACTGAGACTCTCAGAGGATGAGTAGTTTGCCAAAGATGGCGCAGCTAAAACAGGTCGGGCCAAGATTCATAACCCAATTTGGTTGACCTGGAAGCCCAGACTCTCTCTCCTGCTCTTTGATGTCTGTCTTTTAATTAAATAACAAGACAAAAATACTAAAAAAAAAAAAGAGTATGGAAGTTCAAAGACGGGGGGATTATAGTGGGTTTCCCGGGGATGGGGTGGGCGGACTTGGTCAAGAGGAGGGGGTACCACTCTCAGTGGCGGGAACTTTGTGGTGTGGCTGCACAAGATTGGTTGACATTTGAGGGAGATATCACCCCACCGCACGCAGGGTTGGTGCCCCACCCACGTCTCCCCTGCAGGCTCCCGCCTGCCCGTCTTTGCCTTGGGATCTCTCTGCCCTCTGGGGAGCACTTGCCATTCACAGGGAAGGCCGCAGTTTCCGAGAATGTGCCCCGTGTGGGAGCAGCGCTTGACTTATGGGCGTGCAAACACCCCAGACCGCGCACCCTCGGACTGGACGTCTCTCCGCCTGCCCGGCTTCCCCGTTGGGCTTGGGGTCCAGTCAGCCTCTTCCCTGTCTCACTGTCCCCTTCTTACTAGTGTTCCCGTCACCTCCCATAAATACTTGCATTTATGTCCGTGCGTCAGGGTCTTCTGGGTGGACCCAGACTAAGACAGAGGGCCTTGCATACCTAAGGCCTCTTCTCTGGGGTGGAATAAGGGAGTCACTGAAGGTTTTTGAGCAGCAGGAGTGACATGACCAAAATCGCGTTTCCTGAGCTGCAGCAGCAAGACTCGGCATTAACAGAACCCTGAACCCAGGATCTCTTTGAGGTCACGGGAGCCAGGGGTGGCCAGAGAAGGCCTGGGCGGGTGAGAGCTGCGGCCGCGCTCAGCCAGCCCCGCCCCCAGCCCGCCTCCCCTCTCCGCTCTCCCTCGTGCCAGTCGGAGCTCTGCTGGCCGCCGGCCCAGGAGCAGCCTCCCGTGGGCGCGCTGGAGGGCCTCCGGGGGAGAGGGCTGTGGCTCTCCTTCCTGTCTTCCGGCACCTGTAATTTCCGAAAGGATTCCTGCTGAATGATGCGCTTCCTCCCACTGAAGGAGGCAGGCTCTGAGATCTGGACTCCGGCTGCGGGACTGCCCCTCCCCTCCGCTCACCTCTTCTCGCCCCTCCCTCCCCTCGGTGCTCAAATGCGAGAGAGCGCCGGTCCTGCTCCCAGGAGCCGCCCCGCGCCTCCCCCTTCAGCTCCTCTGGGCGGATTCACCTGGGGCGGAAAGGGACCCTGGGTCTCCACCACCTGCGCCGTGGGAGCCGTCTCGTAGCTCCCACGTCCCGCCCAGCCCCAACCAGCTACTGACCATGAACATGTTACTTTCTGGGCCTCAGTTTCCCCAGAAAATCCCTACCTGTCATCTCAGCTGTGCAGCCATGGCCAGCAGGGAGGCAAACAAGGCTCCCCAGGCCCCAGCCTTGTCCCCTGGCCAGTCGGCGCCCCTCATGCCCCACCGCGGGCCCACGGCATGCTCTCTGCTCCTAATTCGCCCGCTCTCCTGTGCCTTGAGGGCTGTGCTCCTGCTCTCCTCCTGCGTGGACTGTCAGTCTCTCCTCTTTCACCAGGGAAATTCCACTTCGTTATTTAATACTGTCGACGAAAATAATCCATAACCAATCTATAAATGAAAATTTGGGTGAGTTTATTCTGAGCTGAAATCTGAGGATTATAACCCGGGAGAGTCTTTCCACAAAGGAACAGAGCACTCCAAAGAAGTCGGGGTATATAGGGTGGTTATACACCCTCAAAGAGTATGTTTCACATGTGATTGAAATGTCCCTTTTACAATAGTCACGAGGCTGCTCTGTCAGCACAGCGATTGATGGAAACAGCAGATAGGGCTGCTGCCTCGGTGAACCCCGCAGGGTGGCAGGTGTGTTGCCTCGAGCTGGGCGGTCACAGATGAGTGCTGCAATCAGTTCCCAGCCTAAGGAAAGATGCTTAATCTTTAAGGAGATGCCAACGTTGGGAGGGGAGGGAAGTTGCACCTGTATCTCAAAATGCCTAAGCAGATATACAATGCATGCTCAATGGCCACAGTCAGGCCCTTTTGGAAAAACAAAGTCAGGCCGAATTAGGTTTATACCAAATGGCTTCCTCATATACTCCAATATATCCTACTGCTTGCCATTTTTATTTGTCAATACCTTGGCTAAACATCTTCTGACAGACTAGTTCTTGGCGAACGCCTCCTGCACCGACCCTGACCAGTTCCTCCTCCTGCTGTCCTGGTTGCATTTGTGCCTTTTTCTGCGGGAGAGGTACTGGTTTGCTCCTCTGCCTCCTGGTTCAGGCCAGGGGCCTCCCGAGGGCACAGTCTGTGTCTGTATTATTCCTAGTGGCAAGCTCACATGGGTGTTTATTCAACAGTGATTGAATAAACGACCTGGGGAAGGTAGGAGGCGCCGGGAGGAGATTACCGCCCCCCATCTTTCTAAATGTATAAGTAGAAGAGTTTTTAAACCTGGCTCACCACTCTTGCACTAGCAGAGCTTTGGGGGCTGGGGGAGAGGGTCTGTCCCCGCGTGGGGAAGTGGGGAGGGAGGAGACGAGGTCACTGGAAAGGGGATGAGCAGGTGGTTGGGAAGTCCGGAGTCGTGTCAGAGCCCTCCTGGGAGTCGGCAGAAGTCCTTGCAGGACAACCCACTGCCCTGCAGGGAGGCCTGAGCCGTGTTAGTGGGACATCAAGGAAAAGGCAGAGGGAGCAGGCAGCCAGGCTACAGTCTCCAGGGTTACCAGCTGGGACCTCTCCACGTCCCGAGCCACCTCCTTTCCCCCCGGGACACATCAGATCCACTTGTTCCTGTCAGGTGTCCTACCACCCACCCAGATGCCTCCCAGGACTGCTTCTCCACTCGGGTACCTTCCTTCTCTCCACTTTACTCAGTCCGGTAGGTCTCATTCGTGTCTTAGGTCCTCATCTGGGGACCCGACAGCCCTCTCAGCCTCCAGCATGTCCCAGTGCTCCCCTCCCCCTCCCCACAGCCTCCTCACTCTGGCACACAGGCTCTCTCTGCCTGCCAGGCCCTCCCTCCTCCCTCTTCTAGGTGTTTCCACAGTCTGGCCCAATGCACATTTATTGGCAGGCTACTGTAAGCCACCTCTTGAGAAAGCCCTCCCTGATTGCTGGACATCTCCCCAGGCTGGCTCAGGGGCCCGCTGCCACTCACCCCCAGCCCCCCCCCCCCACCAGCTTCCTGTCCCGCTGCCTTTGGCAGCGTATCTGTGTACACGAGAGACCAGCCTGTGAGCTCCCTGAGGCCAGGAGCCATGTATTGTTTGTCTATGTTCATGGTCTGGTACATGGAGATGGTTACTAGGTGTTTGTTGATCGACTGAGTGACTGAAAGGAAAAGTACTGGATTCTACCCAATTGAAATCCACAAGCCCCCTTTTTGCAAGAAGCACATTTCTTTGTTTATCTGGATTCTCTGTCATCATCCATCATGGTGGGTTTTAAGAACATGAAAATGTGCATGGATGCTGTAGAGACGGTTTTTACAGGATCTTTCAGGACCATGTAGGACCCTTCTGCATCTCACCTGTTGAGAGCTCTGTGCTCGCCCACCCCACTCCAAGGTGACCTTGGGGTCCACCTCAGGGGAAATGCAAAGACCACACTTGCCCTTTGGCCCGCGTTACTGTGGAGTCAGAGGCTAACCATCGGGGCCACAGGGACACTGTGGGCATTTCACATTAGGCTTGTGTCCTTGGCTTGGTTTGCCAAGAATATTGCACAGTGGATGCAGAAACTTTCTGACTCCAGGGCAATGAATAGAAATTCATCAAACAGCTGGGCCCCCTTATCCTCTCTCACCTCCCTGCTGGAATCCCATTTCGCTCTGTCACCTTGCAATGGTACGGAATTTATAGCCGTCTTCTTTTCCTGCAAAGGAAAATCAGGCCTGAGTAACAAGCTGTCTCCCTCACATGATGTTTCTCTCTTCCCAGGGCCCCCTCTTCATCTGGTGGGGCACTCAGCCCATGGCAGCTTCAGGGGCCTGGCCTCTTCCTCCTGGCAGGGGGGAGCCTTTCGGGGGTTGACAGGGGAGGGGGAGAATTTGTCTGCTCCCCTCCACCCGAGGGCACCGGGTGGGCTGTGAAGTCAAGGGTTTCCTGGGTCTCAGAGTGAAGAGACTGGATTTGAGCTTCGTTCTGCCGTTTACCTGTAGCGGTGCTGGAGTGAGTTATGAGACCTTCCTGAGCCTAACGTTTCGTCTTCATAAAATGTAATAGTAACCCTTCTCAGGGTTGCTTGAGGATGGAACCCAAAATCACCCCAAGCACAGGGCTAGCTCACAGTTAGTCAATCAACTGCTTCTCCTGCCCATCGGGGGTAATGGAGACGTGCTCTCTGTCACCCTGACGTGTGCTGTGGCTCGTGAGGGCTGGGCCAGGCCCAGGGAGTGCTGAGGAGGAGGAGCCGCTGCATAAACCAAGTTGATTTTCAGACAATAACAGAAAACCAGATATGCAATCAGAGCAGAAGACGCCTGGCAGCCGGGGGCGGGGTGGCGTATAGCCCCAGATGTGATAGTTTCCTCTCAAATGAGTGGTGGGGCAAAATCCACAAAATAAACTCATACCATAGAACTAAATAAATTCCAGGTGGAGTAGACATTAAGTGCAAAAAAACTGTAAACGCACTATAGGAGCACATAGTACATAGGAGAAAACAGTACTTAATATCTATATTTCCTCAAGGAGAAGAAAGATGCCAAAGGTGGAAACCATCCAGATAAAACCGATAGACTTGATCATAAAAAGGGAAGTTCTCTACTTCCCAAACCAGCCGTAAATACAACCAAAGGCGATCGACAACCTTGGAACATATATTTACAACATATATGGCTAGTAAGAGGGTCAATGCCGTAATATATCAGCTGTTAAAAATCAATAGAAAAGAGAAATACTCCAGTAAAAAATGAGAAAAAGGCATTGAAAGATGTTGCAAAGAAGAAGTATAGTTGGTCAATAATCGGTGGGCAAGGATGCAAATAAACTGTCATTCTCATGGACTACTCTTGGAGAGATAAATGGATATTGTATTATAACTTTTATGGAGCCATTTTGGCCTTACATTTCAAAACCTTAATTTTTGCACATTCTTTGACCCAGTAATTCTACCTTCAAGAATTTATCCCAAGGAAATAATCACCAATATGTGCAGAGGCTTAGCCACAAGGAGGTCGTAGCAGCATTGTTCACCAAAGCGAAAAAGTAGAAAAAATAGAAGACTGATTTAGTACTATCTTGAATGTTATGTGATATTAAAATAATATAATAGATAATATATAGGAGAATATATGTATGTGTAATATATTTTTATATATATGAATAATATATAAGAGGATAGTCAGTGATATAAAAAAAGTTATTGTATATCGTTAGCTGAAAAAAAAAAGCAAATTAGCCACGTATTCATTATCAGCCTTGATTCCTTTTTTTGGGTACATATATGCATAGAAAGAAATACTGTATATGTTGACAGCAGTAATCTCAAGGAATAATTTTTATTTTCTGCAGCTTGGTTCTCAGCATTTTCTATTTCCTCTGCAAATGAATATTTATTACTTTGCGACAAGACAACATTTTAACTTTAAGAAATTTTTATTTAAAGAAAGGACTGCTCCACTTTGCTGCTGGTTATATTGTCCTCAGGTTATCTCTGGATTGTAGGTTCCCAAAGGTGACAATGCAAAGTGAGTGCAGTCTATGGATGAAAATACATCCCGCAGAAGGTACCGAAGCAGGACATCTAGTAATAAAATCTCCACTCTGTGAAAAAACGAGTGATAAGGGGAACATATTTTAAAGTCAAGGGCCAGAAGCTCTTCGAGGCCCCGTCCAGATGTAAAATCTTAGGTTCTCTGCATTCTCCCACTGCTTGAGGCTCTGCTGGCTGGGGTTGAAGTCCAGATGGGCCATCACGGAGTGAAAGTGTCTGGTGGCCACGGGCAGGGCTTGGTGAGGCAGGAGGGAGCTGGCGGGAGGGCTGCAATGATGGAAAAGAGGTAATGGCGACACAGGACACCAGCACCAAGCAGATAAGCGGTGGTCCTGCCAGGGAAGTCACAGTGAGGGCTTGACTCCATTCACTACATCCTGCTGCCTCCTTGGGAACAGGGATGGTTCAGCTTCCTTCCCACGGCCCCAGTGCTCACCCGGCCCTGGTCGATCCCCTCAGTGAGACAATAGCCTCAGCCCATGGCAGCACTGAGGAAAAGCTGAACCTGAGAGATTGTTTGCATCTGGAGATGAAATGGGTTGGGGAGTTGGTCACTGACCACTGGGTCCAGGGAGGTAGTTCTGGTGGTGATGCTCCCTCCATCCACTGGAGATACCATTTTTCCAGACTCTGAACCACAGCTCAGAGTTGCCTGGAATCCAAGAGATGGGGGCGCCTTTTCTTAGGGAGTTAAAGCTCAACATGGGAGTGATGCCTTGGGTATAGCAGACATTTCAAATGTAGTCCCTATCTCATCCATGGGATATGGTCCCAGCCTGACCTCTGCTGAAGGAGCCTCAGGCTTTGGACCATAGGATTCCCAGAGCTGAAGAAGAGCCCCATAGGTACCAGCGATCTACGACAAGGCTGCTAGAAAAACTACCACACTCTCCGCTAACCACCAGATGAGCTGGCCCATCAGATGCCTCTCTCAGGAATGTGAATGTGGAAGCATAAGGAGAATCCACAAGTAGCAGTGGGGATGGAACAAGGAGAGACAAGCCACGGGGTAGAGCCCCATGTTATGGCGGAAGCCATAACAGCAGCAGCATGGGGACCCGAGAAGGGCAGACCTGCGCTGTCACGGAGCCATGTGACTGAGGAGCTGGGCATCCTGGCTCCTGCTTCAGAGGTCCCTGAGTGCTCTCAGGGCTACACCGGCTCCTAGCCCTGAAGCCACAGCCTATGCAGCCACACAGCACTCACGCTCGGTTTAACATCCTGGTGTTGCCATCTCAAAATTCAGAATATGTGAACCAAAGTCCTCGTTTTTTGATTTTGCACTGGGCTCTGCAAACTGGGAATTATAAAGACAGCCCTGTTTTTAAGTTATGATTGAGGTAAAATTCGTATAAAATTCACCATTTCAACCATTTTAAAGTTTACAATTCAGCGGCTTTTAGTACCATCACAACGCTACGCCACCATTATCACTATCAATTCCAGAACATTTTCAGCAGCCCGAAAAGAAACCCCACTCCATTAAGCAGTCTCTCCCCATGTCCTGCTTCCCTCAGCCCCTGATAAACACTAATCTATTTCCTGTCTCCATGGATTTGCCTATTCTAGACATTTCATAGAAATGGGATCAAACAATATGTGGCACGTGTGTCTGGCCTCCTTCACGTATGTCTTCGAGGTTCGTTCATGTTGTCTCTTGTATCAGAACTTCATTTTTACAGCTGACTAATATTCCATTGTGTGGATACACCACATTTTGTTAATCCACGCATCTGTTGATGTACGTTTGGGTTGTTTTTACTTTTTGGCTACTATATATAACACTGGTGTGGACATTTGTGTACAAGTTTTTGTGTGTACATGTGTCTTCCTTTCTCTTAGGTATATACCTAGGCTTGGAATTGCTGGGTTATATGGTTAACGATGCTTAACTTTCTGAGGAACCGCCGAAGTGTTTTCCGCAGCAGCTGCACCATTTACATCCCCCCCGGCAGTGTATGAGGGTTCGGATTTCCCCACATCCTGTCAACGCTTATTTTCCCTTGTTTGGATTATAGCCGTCCTGGTGGCTGTGAAGTGATGCCTCTCCAGGCTTTGATTTGCGTTCCCCTGATGACAAATGATGGTGAGCATCTTTTTCACGTGCTCGTTGGCCATTTGTAGATCTTCTCTGGAGAAGCCGCTATCAGATCCTTTGTCCGTTTGGCAGTTGGGCTGTTTGTCTTTCATTGTTGAGTCGTACCCCTGATTTTGGATCTCCTTGAGGTTCCATCTCCTTTATCCCTCTACCTAAATCCTCACAACAGTCTGCACCGTATGTGAGCTGGGATGAGCAAAGCTTCTTTTCTTTTATCCAAAAAAATCCCCCAGATATTAAACTTTTTACCATTTACTTCCTTTCTTCTAACCCCTCCAAAGGCACTAGCTTCTCCTCGGGGCTTTTCATTTAGGTCATTATCACCCCCACCCAGATTCTTCCGCTGGGGCAGCGCCATCCTGGTTCACTTGATATTTGGGACTGTTTTAAAATTTATCCATTAAGCCTTCAACAATTAGCATAATTCTGAGACTTCTTCCCCGTTTGGGAGGAAAGAAAGCTATTGGCCTCACTCAGCCACGGATTCATTCAGAAACTCATCAGTGAGGGGTTGTTCCCGGGGCGCGTCCCAGCTGACGCAAAGTCACTAGGCACCAAGAAGCAACTCCCCCTCTTCCTGTGACACAATGAATTCTGTACTTCGAAGATTTCCAGAATCTCCAAAAAGGAATAAAACATCCAGACTGTGGTCCAGATAGCATTACGTTTCCGGCAAACATGGAGAACATGGATTTCCCCTGACAAAGTATTACAAAGAAGGCTCTCTGGCATGACCGGCCGAGATCCCGCAGGTGCTGGGGTCCCATCTCCCTCTGCTGGGGTCCTGCAGCATCTTCCATTCAAATGGAATGCACCAAATTGTTTATTAACTCATTCTTTTTGCTGGTATAAAAATGAGTGTATCTTCCAGCAGTGATGTGATTTTGGAAAAGAAGAAATAAAACCAAGAAACTTCTACTGCAGTTCAGATCAGGACGAAGCACCATAGTCCCAAGTGGGGATGCTGTGAAAAGGCCTGTGGCTGCTCCATCCTCAATCCCGGCCAGGCTGGGCCTCTGCTTCCTTCTGCCTCCGAGGCCTGAGAAAGTGCCCAGATGAAGAGGTAGCCTCGGGCCCCCATGGTTTGGCCACTCTGGATCTGTGGTTCAGCAATGAGCACACAAGAGTTAAGGCTCTACAGCCGGATGGCGCTGTGTGACTTTGGCCCAGTCACTTACCCTCCTGTGCCTGAGTATCAGTGTAAAAGTGGGGCAATTGTAGTACTTCCTTTGGAATTGTATGTGCCTGATTACTGTTATACTCACATTCATATTATTATTATTGGAAGAAGAGAGGACCAAACAACAGGAATGGAGTATCTAAAAATGAAAGAGGAGGAAAGAGAGGGAAATCAGGAGAAGAAATGGAAGATGAGGCAGAGGGCAGATGGGCCCCAAGGACCGGGAATGAAGGCGGGACTCACCTTCCCACTGAGACTCAGAACTGCAGAGGCTCAGGGCTGGGGGAGACCTGGGAGTCTCCAGGGGGCGGCAGACTGTCCTGCTGTCGCCGGAACAGTTCTAGTCACTGGGAGTCACTCCCTACGGGAGTTCTAAGTGGTTCAACAGTCCTATTCACTTGGGAACCTGTAGCAGATGCTAGTGTTCCCAGCCCTGCCCCCGGCCCTGTCCCCGGCCCGCAGGTCTTACCAGGGTGCTGCACTCTGGCTGACTGCCACCACCAGCGTCCGCCCTCTGCAGTGAGGCCTGGAAGTGCAGGAGAAGGAACGCTCGCCCAGCCCCCAGCACCCCTACTAATGACTGACAGGAGTGGTATAAGCACTCCCCTCTGTCCCCCTGGGCCGGGGAGCTCTGAGGTGTGTGTCCTACAGGGCTCCAGGGGCCCCACAGGGTGAACTTCAGTTGCCCCCAGTGGCGACGTACTTGGCGACGCCCCATCACGGCTTCCTTCCCTCCCTTCCATCTGCCCCCTGCCCTCTGTGTCCTGGGATTACTTCCCTAAAGATTTCTGCACTGAGCCTTGTCTCAGGGTTTGCTTCTGGGCCATCCCAGACTAGGACAGAGCCCAAACCTGCCCTAGACAACGTCCCCTTGGCCAGTCGGCCCTCTGGACATCCCAGGAAAAGCACCTGCAGGGCTGGGGAAAGGCTCCTGCTGCCCCGTGCCGGCTCCCTGCAGCCTGGGCCTCAGAGGCCTCTTTGGCTGCCCCCATTGGGGAATGGGTTCCCACCATGGCCCTCAGACGACTCCAGCCCTTGTCACCTCTCCTGAGATGGTGCGCTTGTGCCAGAACACGAGAGAGCACACCTGGGGAACCCAACGCAGCGTCCTGAGAGAACTTGGTCTTGACATTGAATTTGGATGACCTTTAAAAAAAAGTAAAGAGAAAAGAGCTGCAAAGCTCACTGCTGGTCTCAGTGGAGCGAGGAAGGGAAGAAGGGAATACCGACCATGCCTTCCTGGGGGGCAGGCGCTGTGCTAAGATCCCATATAGCGATTCCGTTCGGGCCTATGATCACGCAGCAGCTTCTTCACACGTCTTACACTCCCACCCTCACTCTTCCGAGCCCACACGTCTGCAGGACACAGACACGCCGTGGCCATCCAGCGTGGCTCATTTCCGCCGTCCGGGCCAGCCTGCTGGGGGCTGGCCCTCTGCACCAGGCACTGGGGGTGAGTAAGCCTCCGTCCAGCCTTCCAGAAGCTCAGTCTGAGGGAGTCAGAGCCATACGAAAATAACTGTGGGCCAGCCAGATGGTGAGAGGGCTAAAATAGAGGCTTGCAGACTGTGGGATGGTGAGAGGGCGAGACGAACCGTGACGGGAGCTCAGTGAGGGCTCTGGAAAGATGTTTTGGAGGAGGTGGGATCTGGGCTGGCCCTTGAGGAAGAACAGTGAGAGCTAACAGCTGTTGAGATTGAGCACAACAACAATAGCTAACATCTGTGCCCAGAGCTGTTCTAAGCACTTAACACTTTTTAAATCATTTAATCCCATGAGGCGGGTGCTAGGATTAACTGTCATCTCACAGATGAGGAAAGTGGGGCACAGAGATGTGACATTGTCTGACAAAAGTCACATGACTCGAAAGTGGCGGAGCAGGGTCCTGACTTTGTTGGGCAGAAGGGCCTTCTGGACCACATGGATGTCTGAGTCGAGTCTAGGGAGCTGCGAAACATGCAAAGACACTGGGCTCAGGGGCCAGGGGCATGTGTGCTGTGAGCTAACACCCGTCAATGGAGAAGGGCCTAGAATGCTGAAGTGAGAGGTTCAGACGCCATCGCTTGGTGGTGGGTGCCTCAGAGATGTCTGAGCAGGGAACACGGGGCTGATTTGGGGTTTCTAAAGATCATCATAGGATGGGGGACCACAGAATAGGAATGGCTTGGAGAGAGGGAAAGAAAGAGAGAAGAAGGCCATTTCACTGAGTCACAGTTCAGATGGAGTCTTGTCTGGGTTGTTGTATGCCTAGACATGGAAATGAAAAGATGCTTAAAAATTACACAGCGTCCCTCATGGTACCTTTAACGGGATGGGGAGTCAACCACTGGGTGACCACAGCCCAGTCCTGCTGCCCATGCTCTCTAGCACCCCTCGGCTGCCAGGAGCTGTGCTCTACCTCCCCTCGCCCAGCACACGGCCTGGGGCAGCTCCTCCTAAATGACAGCTCTGTGGTCATAGCAGGATGAGACACTCTCCACTGGTTGCCCTGGGTGGTTCCCGCCACCTGGTAAGGCTCTGAGTGGTCAGTGGGGTGAGGACCTGAGCAGCTGCCCTGCCCGTGCAGGAGGAAGAGGCAGTTGGGCGGGAGCGGGCAGAAAGTTAAGTTTAATTCAGGTAAAAAGTAGTGGAAAGCCGGATTCTGACCACAGGCCGGGTCTTCTCTCCAGACAGGTTCTGACCTCAGCCCTGGGCTGAAATCTTCTGTCCATCAGTGGTCAGCTAATGCTTATGACCATGGGGACAGAAAACGGAGGTGTGAAGGGCTTCTTTTAAAAGGATGAGTGGAGAGCCTAGAAGAGGTGAGTTCACCCCAACTCCCCATCCTCCTGTCAGCCCTGGGATGGGGTCAGCTCTCCTCCAGGGCTTCCCAACCCAGGCGGGAACATCTCGGTGGGACACCTCCTCACATGCCTGCTCAGGCCACAGGAGCCCGGCTCCCATGCCTGGCTCCATTTGGTCTGATCACCCTCAGTTTACAGTGAAGGCCTCGAGGCCAGGAGAGCTGTGTCCGGTCACAGTCACTGAGGGCCCTCTCCACTCGGCAGCCCTTTGGATGCTGAGGTGACCTGCCCACATGACCCAACACTGTCTCCCGCTGTGCTGCTTACAGTGAGGGGAAGAGAGTCACTGGGAGAATGAGGCTGTGACCTCCTCCTGAGCTGGGAGTCATGGCCTTGACACCACGTGCATCCAGGACATTGTAATCCTCATAAGCAGAAGGCAGGAGTGCATGAGAAGGGATGAGCAGAAGGACGAGGATGCATACGGAGTGACTCACACGTGTAACTGCACCTTTTCCCACAGTATCTTATTTAATCCTCACGAGAACACAGGTGGATATTAATATACTCAATTCCATAAAGAAACTGAGGCTCAGAGACCCTGAGCACTTGCTCCAGGTCATGCTGCTCGTGAGTGAAGGAGCCGGGACTGAACCAGGATGAGCAGGAGGCCGAAGCCCTCTGGACCTCTACACTGGCCTGCAGCTTCTCTGGCTCTTCTTGGTTGGTCCCCATTTATTCATTCAGCAATCATTTGTGTGACATACATATCTGTTGCTTTGCTGGAGAGAGGGAGAGAAGGAAAAGAAGAGAAAGAAAGAAGGAGGGAGGGAAGGAAGCAGGAAGGAAAAGGTAAAAAGATACAGTTAGTGGGTGCTGGCTCTGTGCTGGCTTTCTTGGTGCCTTAGCTGTGCTGGCCCTGACTCTGCCCGCCAGGAGCTCCCAGCCTGGCAGTGGACAGATGGACAAGGGCACGCGTGGGCCTTTGCAGGAGGCCACAGAAGCAGAATTCAGCAGCTCTTGGGCTCAGGGAAGCCCCTGGAGGTGGATCCTCTGTCATCCATCATGTGGGGTGCAGAGCATTTCTCTCTGTCGACACAACAGGGAAGGGCACCCAGATGGCAGAAAACTGTCCCAAAACACACAGGTAATGGACACTTTCCCGTGGAGACTATTTTTCAAAGATGTTACTTCCTAGGTACAAGAGTAAGTAAATGCCATTCCTCCCATATATGACAAGTCTTGAGTCCCTCCGGGGGGGTAAAAATTGTTTTCAGCTTGAATCTCCCTTTGAGCTGATGCTGATTCTCTGCTCGGCCTGCTGTCTGGGTCACTGAAACCCACACAGGTCAACTCCTGGGCACTGGTGCCTGGCACTCAGGGAGCCACGAGACCCTGAAGAGCTGCGGTAGCTGGAACCGGGGTCTGTGAAGGAAGTGCCTTAGGCTCACCTGCACGTGCCCCTCCCCTGCGGGGGAAGCAGGCACCTGCTACAGGTACCGGCAAGGCTGCCTTGCAGGAGGGCGCACGGTAGGTGACAAACACTGCCTACCACCCCTGATGAGGGAGCTGTGAGACATTAGGGCCCACAGAGTGCCTGGACGAGCAGCCGTGGCAGGGCCAGCCCTCCCCAGAACCCTAGTTGCCCTGTTCTAGGCTCTCTCCCTGTCCACGGTGTCTCGTCCTCTCAGACACTCAGGGATCAGATGTCCTCTGCTCCCATCACTCTGGCTTGGTCAGGAAAAGAGCATCTAAGTAATTATAACAGAAACATCAAAACGACAGTTTACATACACTATTTCATGAACCCTGGCAACAATGCCTCTTCCCTTTTACAGCTGAGGTTGCCCTCTGCATGGGGCCAGAGCGATGGAGCTGAACTCTGCTCCCTGGATGTCTGGCTGTGGAGACCCTGCCGGTTCTGAAATGAATGGATTCTGAGCTGTGATGGCTGGCCACCGTGTCAGGTGTGGCCCTGTCCTGCCTGGGGGTTGGGCACGGAGTGAGCCTTAGAACGGGGATGAAGCAGGAACGTGGAATTTCTGGAAGCAGGAGTGTTTTGGAGGATGGGGGCGGGGCAGCCTCCCCAGGCGCCTTTGAAATCACCTCCCATGGGCTGTTTCCTGTTTCACAGCCGCGTGGGACCAGCCCTTGGAATAGATTTCCAGCTGGTCCTGTTCTAGATGGAAGTCAATTTAAATGGAGTTAAAATACCAAAAGGATAAGCCTGAAGAATTACATGCCTGCTCCCGGCCCCGGATCGGAAGTCTGAAGCGAGAGGGGGTATCAGGAAAGGCTGAATCTTTAGAGACCCACGTGTTCTTGCAGGAGCCCCAGTTTCTTCCTCCACTGCACAGCGAGTCCTCCAACCTTGATGGACACCTGCACGCTTTGTCGCACACAATCCTCATGACTGCATGGACTCCCTTGTTCTGGATGAAGAACCCGAGGCTCAGGGGAACTAAGGGACTCAGTCGAGGTCACTTAGCTAATTAATGGCAGAACCAGGGTTCAAATCCAAGCTTCTCGGACCCAGAGTCCACTCGCTTTGCATTACACTAGGCCCCAGCATTGTTAGGTAGCAGCATGTCCAAGCTCAATCGAAAGTGTTTAAAAAAGTAATTTGGGGGGCCGGCCTGGTGGCACAGTGGTTGAGTTCGCACCTCTGCTTTGGTGGCCCAGGATTCTCGGGTTCACATCCTGGGTGTGAACCTACACACCGCTCATCAAGCCACCCTGTGGCGGCATCCTACATGCAGAACATGGAGGAAGATGGGCACAGATGTTAGCTCAGCAACAATCTTCCTCAAGCAAGAAGGGGAAGAATGGCAACAGATGTTAGCTCAGGGCCAATCTTCCTCACCCCAAAATTAAAAAAGTAACTTGGGAAAGTTGGCTACTATTTCCTCACCTCGTTAATTACCTGGTATTTCTACAAGGGGGTAAAATGCCCTCTGAAAGGTTCACAATTGCTCCAAGAATAACTAGGGTTTGTAAAAGCTCTGGCAATGTTCCTCTTGGTTTTCTTGTGGTAGTGTTCGTTCACCTTTCATTTTATATTTAGACTTTGGGTACAAATGATAAGTTGTCAATGAAGCCCCAGTGGGCACCCACTCATCTGCCCAGGTCAGGGTAGTTATGCTGGAATTTCACAGGCTTGGCATTGTGCCCCCACGGGAGGCGTGTGTCCTGGGCGTGCCCTGAGGTACAGTTAGAGGACAGCCTTCAGTGGCCTCTGCACAGAGCTGCTGGGGGTGCCCTCAGGGCGTCAGCAACCATCTCCCTCTTGGCTCTGAGCTCCCTCCTCAAACTTGCCATTCACCAGGTCATGAATCCCCCAGACTCAGTGATTTTCGCCCCGTCAGTGCCAGCACCCCATCTCCTCCCTCTTTCCCTACACAGAAGACCTGGATCTGCTTCCATCAGAGTCTGTTGCCTGTTACGTTCAAGCAGATCAAGCTGGATTTTTAAAACTCCACCTGGCTTCTTAAATCCACCTCTTACATTGTGAGAGCTGTATGGGCAAGCCCTCTTTTGGTTGTAGTTGAAGGAAACCCAACTCGAAGTAGGTTAGACGAAAGTTGAGTTGATGGTGAGAACCAGGCGGCCAGGGAAGGACGGGCTGCAGCCCGACCTCGCAGACCAGAGCTCCCAGGATTTTCTCTCTCATCTCTGACTCTCCTGAAATGTCAATTTTAGCTCCTCCAAACTGCAGACTGACTTCTGCCTACAGAGCAACATGCCAGCCAACAAATCCCAAAATTCCAATTGCTTCTGCTTGGGTCTGTTAAAGGATTAATTTGTTTTTCTTTAAGAGTAAAAATGTGACTCATAGAAATATAAAACAAACACAGGTCGAAGATTCTATTGAACTTATTAATTAATGAGAGATCCGGTAAGATGAGAAAACCAAGTTTAAAGGAGACTCCAGAGAAGAGACATATATATATATATATATATATATATATATATATATATATACGTGCAATCAGGAATGCAGAAAGGATTTTCTGATAGATGCAAAACTGACTTCTTCCACTGGGGGTGGTAATCAATTGCAATTTGACAGAACACAATTATTTGCATTTCCGTGAACAGAAATCATTTGCATCACCATCAGCTCTCCACTGTTAACTTTAATCTTTAAAAAGTTAAATAGTATCAAAGACAATGAAAGACACAGATTCCTATAGAATCGGATAACCCCAGGAGTGTCCCCTGGGCAATGGCTAGCAGCCCACTGAAAGGACATCCAATCATTTTTTGCTCCTTTCAGAGTTTCACAATTTTCTTTAGCAGGTCACGTCCCGGGACCAATTGACTGTGGCCAGAAGAGCAGAGTGCTGTGAGGGGCTGAGGTTGGGACAGGTGCGCATCCCTACGCCCATCATTCTGTCTGGAGGCAGGGGTGTATACGCTGGCCATAGCTACAGGGAGCCCATCTGAGGCTGCTGGGGTCTTTCCCAGAGGTGGTCAAAGAGCTGTCGTTTGGATGCCACTTGCCATCTTGTCCCCACATTGTCCACTGTGAGAGCTTACACTGAAATCTGTATCTGAATGTCTTTGAATTTTCTTTCGATTTCCCGCACTTCTTATTTTGAGCGCAAGAACGAAATCCGTTTTTAAGCAGTTTATATTTGCTCCTAAGTTTCTAATGTTTCCTCCCGGACCAGTTTTCCGTTTACCTAGCAAATTCTAAAGTCTCCATACCACTGATTGTATAGTATTCATTCATTCATTTGCTCAACACAAGCTTAAAGTACAGGCTCTGTATTTGCTGTGGGGTGTTCGGCTGCGAACATCACGCAGGGTCCCTGCTGCGCCGAGCTTTCCTTCTAGCGGAGAAGGCCACAGCAGACAGGTCAACAGATCCAGGACATCGTGACTTCCAATGGTGCCAGTTCTAAGAGGAAGAGAAGTGAGGTGCCTGGACCAACGGCGATGGGGCAGAGTAGAGTAGGGTGGGCAGGGCCAGACCTCAAGATGAGGGGGAGCCAGCCCTGCTGAGACCGTGGGTCAGAGCACTCCGGGCAGAGGGCCGAGCACGTTTGGGGGCCGCCAGGGGAGGGGCCCTGTCAACGAGTTCACCCTGTCGACAGACAGACAGACAGGCAGACGTAATATTAAGTTCTGACGTCTTTCATGTTTTACTAAATTTCAGGCACATAAGCTGTATCATTCCACATATTTTTTCATTTCGTGGTTATAAAGGTATATGGACGTATTTTATCTAACAGTTTGCTAGCTTGGTCTATAACCTTTCAATATTTAGACACATGGTATGTGGGTCTTCATTTCTGCTCTCGTCCCAGGCCCCCCAATCTGGGGATGGGGCTGAACTGGGGCACATTTGGTGGCACTGCCTAGGGCCCCCGGGGCTGGCCCCATGGCAGTCCCTCCGTGACTTGGGATGGAGAAGGAGAAGCTGCAGAAGGCGAGGGCCATCTTGAAAGCAGGATGAAGGGGCCAGGCTCCGCAGTTCTGCCTATCACTCCCCGACGCCAGCAACGCGGGGGCCCTCTCGTGCGGAGCTCTGTGGATCTCCAGGCAAGCTCCTCCGGCTGCCAGGTGGCTCTGCAGCTGTGGGAGTCCTCAGTCCCAGAGAAGCTGGCCTTGACCCCCAACTGAAGTCCTGTTGTTGCTAAAGGCTATGACTCTGCTTTCCTTCATGGGGAACAGAGAGAGGCCCTAGTCTGATATTTTAGGCCCAAAAGGCCAAGACAAAATTTCAAAGGCTTCAAGCCCACTGAGAGAGCTCAGTGATGGAAAGGAAGCACAGGCCCCCCTGGTCTCCCTCTCTCTCAGACTCGAAAGTGGACTTTCCGGGACGCAGTGTGGGATCAGGTACCCGAGGCTGTAGGGACAACCTTGGTGACCGAGTGGAGCAGCTTAGATGAGGACTCTGAAAGGCATTTGAAAGACACACTGAGAGTCCATCACCTCTGCAGGGACCTCAGTAATGAGCCACTATCGCTTCCTTCAAATTAGCACATAACTGACACAAGCACTATTCCCTGGACAATTAGTTGTCCAGTTGTTCCGTAATAATATTTCAATGATCTACACCAGATTCCCTCGGGTGTTCTTTCCCTTATTGCCACATGGCTAATTAGCACCTTCTCCTGGAGGCAGATGGGGGGCAACATTAACTGCCGTGCACTAGCACAGGCCCCCAGGTCTACTCAGACGAGAGCCCACGGCCCACTGTGCTCAGAACGCAGGCCAGGGGAGGGATGACACCACGTGCCCTCCAAAGAGGAGACGTGAGGGCCCAAGGGGGTCCACTGGGCCACGAGGCAATGAATGTGCGGCACCCTGATGTCAGGTGGGTGGCATTGGAGCTCAGGCCTGGAGGGGTTGCCTCTGGCTGGGGCATCAAGGGGACCTCAGGGAAGAGGCAATGGGGCGTTGTAGATGGAAGGCTCAGTGCTTTCCCAGTTTGCCCTCATCCCTGTGTAGGTCGCTGCGCTCCAGGATGCTCATCGCCCTATTTGTGAACTGGCTCTTGCCTAGGGCTGGGCCCTGGCTTCCTGGCTCACGAGGAGGTCTGTGAGGGCCAGGGCTGAACTGATGCTGGCACCGCTCTTGTCTCCATGCTCCCAGGATGCAACCACGGGACAGAGCTCCCCTGAAATCCAGCAGGAGCTGCATTGCTGGCTGTCTGCCCAGCTTCAACTGTCCGGGGGGGGGGGGGGCTAAGGCACCAGGACGACTGTGGGCTCAATGGCAGAACTCAGGCTTGTCCCCCAGTGACGAAGTTCCCCTTTCTCCCACATCACTGCACAGCTGTTTTTAAAAACCTGGTTATATTCTGCTTAAATTATTTTGAAATATTCTGTTTTGCTAGATCACGGATTCTCAACCCAGGTGATATAACCCCCAAGAGGGCGAAAGCTGGTATTCAGGTGAAAAATCTTTACTCGTTTCGTGTATAAAGCACAGATAGTCAGTCATATAGAGCACAAAAAGATATGCAGTTTATCTGTGGCATTAACATTTCACAGGGGGTTACAAATAAGAAAAGTCTAAAAAGTCTGAAAAGGCTCTTCAGGGACGATAATGAAGACGAGTCTGAGAAATGCTGTGCTCGGCGGAAAGGGCCCCATGACCACAACCCCCTTTTTTAAAAAAAGAATTAGAACTGGAAGTGAGTTTGGGCGCCGCAGAGATGAATAAAGATCCATAGTTCATCCATGTATTCAGTCGTTCAGCACATGTTTGTGAGCCCCTGCGAGCTGCTGGGGCTGTCTAGGTACTGGGAGGAAAGTACAAGGAGGATTCCCATGCCCACGGGGTTTTCACACTAGTGGGAGACAACAGACAAGGAACAGGGTGAGGGGAAGTATAGGGTGTTTGGGGAAAAGTGGAGTCAGAGAGAGGACACGGTGGGATGATGGGGGGGTTGCAATTTAAAACAGGGGAGTGAGGGAAGGTCTCACTGCAGAGGTGACACTGGAGTGAAGACCTGAGGGGTGAGGAAGGCGCCACGGGGGGCCTGGGAGATGCTTGAGAACAGTGTTCCAGGCAAAGGGAACAGCAAGTGCAAAGGCTCCAAGCAGGAGGGTGCCTGGCATTTTCAGAGAGCAGCAAGGAGACCAGGACATGAGATGGGAACAAAGGCAGAAAAGTGTGTGGTGAGGGCAGAGGGATGGGGAGGCTGGCCCATCACACTGGGCTGCAGAAGCCATGTGAGGACTTCAGTGGTGACCCTGAGTGCGGTGGAAGCCAGTATAGATTTGCGGGGTGGCAGGGTGGTACAGACACACGGCATGACCTAATGCACTGTAGACGGCTCTCCCCAGCTGTCGTGTGGAGAAGCTGGTGCAGGGGACAGAGTGGAAGCAGGAGACACGTCAGGAGGGGGACAGTGGCTCAGCCCAGGGTGGCCAGAGTCTGGATGGACGTGTGAAGGTGCAGCTGGCAGGATTTGTTCACAGATTAGGTGTGGGCTACGGGAGAAAGAAAGGACACAGAGCTACTGGAACGGTAAATAATTATTCCACACCACCAGCGTCACGAGTCGGAAGAGAAGCTGTTAGCGAGAAAAACATTCTCCTCCTTTCTAGGAAAACAGAATCACATCGGGATGCACACACGCACAGAACTTCTGGGGCTTCTGGTCCAAGATGGTCAACTGCGCATTTGCAAAAATCTTTTGAAATGTCAAAAACCTTTGCCTCCCAGAAACCCTTTGAAGCCATAGTAAGGAGGTTTAGAAGGGGTAAATCGTTAAACAGCTGAGAAATGATAGGGGTACAGCAGTATCCTCCAAACCATGACGCATTTCTGGAAGTCAGAAGGGCATCTGCTCAAATGCATGGACATGGCAGAGGGGAGGGAGCCCGGCTCAGAGCTGCTGGGAGAGTGGAGACTAGAACTGGGAGCTGATTTTCATGGCAGAGCCACCGAGGGTCAAGGGTCGAGGGTCGGAGCAGGCAAAGCAGCAGGGGTGGGAGAAGATTCAGCACCCCCAGGCCCAGAGTATGAGCACGTGCAGATGCACACCCCCCATGGCTGATGCCAGGCAGATGCTCCCAAGACAGTAGTGGCTTCCTTGACGCGGTATTTCTTGGGGAGGGAAGTAAAGCCTGCCCGCTGGGGCCACCCTCCCATATTCACGAGAGTGTGCCTTCTCCTTCAGAGAGAAGCTGACAGTGGCAGAGAAGCCCACCACGGCTGTGCTCTGTTATTCATCTACTCAGACCTTCATGAAAAACATGAATTAAAACAAAACTCACCAGCCGCCTGTGGAAAATAGCCCAAAGGAAAAGGAGCAAGATGAACAAAACGCCATAGACAAATAACGCAAGGAATGAGAGAAAATTTTAGAAACACTTATAATTAATATCTTTAGAAAAAGACAAGGTTTGCATCAATAAAAGTAAAACACTCTGCTACAAAAAGAGAGAAATCAGAGAACATAAGGAGTTTGTTGAAATAAAAAAACAAATTATTGTCAAAAGTAAAAAATAACAACAAAAGGAAGGCAGTAAGATGAAGTCGAGAAAAATCTCCCAGAACAGAGAGCAGAGAAGACAGAGATGTAAAAATCTCAGAACTAAGAGACGTGGAAGAGTTTCAGGCAGAACAAAGGAGGCAGAGGAAAATGTCTCAACACAGACAACATAACGGATAACGACAAATAAAAGACTCACACCTGGATCTATCCTTATGAAATTTCAGATTACCAAATATAAAGAGAGGACCCTAAAAGCTTACAGAGAGAAAATGATTAATTTTTGTCTTATTTGTTGTTATTGATATTATCATTATTTTTATACCTGGTGGTTTGGCTTAAGATGTCTCACCAGCAACATTGAACACTAGAAGACAGTGGAGAAATGCCTTCAAAGTTTAGGCAGAAAATGATTTCAATCTTGGAATTCCACATACAGCCAATCAGTCAACCAGTGCTCCTTTCTGAAAAAATTACCTGAGCATGCGCTCTGAAAAGATGAAAAAGGCATCCAGCTGCTTGGTGTTCTACTCACATATATTTAGGACGAGGAGTATGATGTCTGTGTAGCCAGATTTTAAGGTAAAGTTGTGACAGCAGGAGCTGGGATACAGGCAGGTTTTCAGCTCAAAAGTCAAAATGGTCAAATCTGGCACTGATAGCTGAGATATTTTTATAATTCTTGAGCCCTGTGAGTACTTTCTCAGTACATTACCATTGATCTGATGCCAATGCCAGCTAATTAAAGATGCTCCCACCTGTCTATTTCCCCAGGCTTTGCACTTGAGCACTGCTAATATTTCACTGCTTGCTCAGGACCACCCACCTCAATGTGGCTTGGGAATCCCACACTCCTCTCCGCTCAGCTCCCTCCCTGCTCTCCTCATCAACATTTCTGACCTCTCCCACTCTCCGCATATCTGACCCTGCCTCTTCCCTCTTCTCAGCAAGTGACTCTGATTCCTCCTCCCCAAGAGATAATAAAAGTTATCTGCTGGGAACTTTCTCATTGTCCCACCACTAAATTTATAAACCTATCCGCCACCCATCCTCCTCCCTCCCTCCTGTGACAGAGAAAAAATGTCCCTCATTACGTCTACAGCCAATCTCCCCTCTGAGCTTTAGTCCCACCTCTTCCCCCGTCCCACTCTCCATTAGCCCTTCTCCCGCCGTGTGCTCAAACTCTGCCTCTCAAGGGGTCCCTTCCATTTGTATCAGTCAGAGTGCTGCCGGAGAAACGGAACCAGGAGGAGACATACATCCAGAGACTCATCGCAAGGATTTGGCTTTCCTGATTGTGGGGGCTGGCACTGTGATTGAGGGGCTGACAAAGCAAGTCTGAAATCCAGAGGGCAGGCCATCAGGAAGGGCAGCTACAATTCTTGGGCACAAGCTGCTCTCCCCAGGCAGAATTTCTTCTTTCTCCAGGGAGCCTCGGTTCTGTTCTTAGGCCTCTCAACTGATTGAATCGGGCCCACTCAGATTATCTAGAATAATCTCCCTTACTAAGACTCAACTGATTATGGACTTTAATCATACCTAGAAAATTTAATCATATCTAACAAAACGTATCTAGATTAGTGTTTGATTGGATAACTGTGGACTATAACCTAGCCAAGTTGACACCTAAAACTGACGTCTGTGAAACATGTTCAATTACCCCTCCATTAAGCACACCTTATCCTCCAACCATCACTGATCTTTCTCCTCCCTGGTACACCCAACCTTCCCCGAGAACTGCCTCAGCCCTGCTCTCTACTCCCTCACCTCCATTCCAGGGCCTTTCACAGCTTTTTCTTTAGTTTGGAACCTTCCTGCTGCTCTTTCCGTCATTCATCCCCACTTAGCTTAATCACCGCTCCCTCAGGGAGGCCTTCTCTTGCCTCCTGGCCATTAAACAGTTATTGATTGAGCACTTTCTGGGTGTCAGGCATCACATTCACTACTGTGTTCCTAAGGCCTGGCACTTAGAATTAATAAATATTTATTGGATAAATGACTGAACGTTAATAGCTGTGGAGTGGGATGGAAAAGTCCAGAACTGATCTTTCCCGAAAGAATCGATTGAGAAGCCAAAATGTCATAGTGAAGAAGGCAGGTTTCTTCTGTTCACATCAGATGAGCTTCATAAACTTCAGCAAAAACAATAAACTTCACAAAAAGTTATGACCCAAATATAAAGGTGTATTCATTCTCTATTGCGCCATAACAAATCACGTAAAAATAAGTGGCATAAGCCACAACTAGGAGGACCCACAACTAAAAATACACAATTATGTGCTGGGGGGATTTGGGGAGAAAAAAGGCAGGAAAGAAAAAAAAAGATGGCCAACAGTTGTTAGCTCAGGTGCCAATCTTTAAAAAAAAAAAAGTGGCTTAAGACAATAATAAACATTTTTTGTCACTCACAGTCCCCATAGGTCAGGAATTTGGGGCCGTTTCGCTGCAGGTTCTGGCTGGCAGTCTCTCAGGAGGGTGCAGGCAGAGGTCAGCCAGCATGCAGTCAGCTAAAGCTTTCCCTCAGGCTGACAGATCCACTGCTGAGGGGGCGCACTCACATGGCTGGAAAGCTGGTGGTGGCAGACCTCGGTTCCTCTTCACGGGGGCCTCTCCAGGGGGCTGTTTGAGTGTCTTCATGATGTCGTCACTGGCTTCCTCCAGAACAAATGATCCAGGAGAAGCCTTGAAAGCCACACATTGTCACTTCTGCAGTATTCTACCGGTCACACAGGCCAACGTGATTCACTGTGGGAGAAAACCGCACAAAGGCATGAACACCAGGAAGTGAAAATCACTGGGGGTCATCTTGGTGGCTGGCTTCCACAATCTGTCCTCTGGCCCCAGTGATTCAGGTTTCTCACACACAGAAGATATGCTCCCCTCTTAAGGCCCCCAGAGTCTCATCTCATTGTGTTTCTGGTTTGTTTGGGGGTTTTTTTGTGATGGCTACACTCTTGTCCAAGTACTAAAGTCTTTATTAGTTAAAGTCTATATTAACAGAATAAGTTACCCAGAAACTTAGAAGCCTAAGACAACCATAAACAGTCCTTTTCTCTGCCATGGGTCAGGAAGTTGGCAGTGGCTTGGCTAGGTGGGCCTGGTTCATGTTACTTAGGAGATTGCATCTGGGTTGCCATCATCTGAAGGCTTGTCTGGGGCTGGAGGAGCTGCTTCCAAGGTGGCTGTCTCAGATGACTGGCAAGTTGATGCTGGCTGCTGGTGGAAGGCCTCAGCTCCTTTCCTTGAGGGCTTCTCCACAGGGCTGCTCAAGTGTCCTCACAACATGGCAGCTGGCTTCCCCTAGAACAAGTGATCCAAGAGAAGTTGAGCAGGAAGCTGCAATGACTTAGCCTCAGAAGTAACACATTGTCACTTCCACAGTATTTTCTTGGTCACGTGAGTCAACCGTGATTCCGCGAGGGAGGGGACCACACAGAAAGTGAGGGCCATTGCAAGCCGCCTGGCAAGAGCAACGATGAAACAAGGCACAATTTTGAGCAATGGAGAGAACGTAAGAAGAGAGAATTCATTTAGAATATTTCCTTTCCGACATCACAGAATTAGCCACGTAGGTTTTATTTCCTTTTATTAATTAGTTCGGCTTTGATTATTGTTTACACAATCATTATATTATAAGCGTGGTTTCTTTGCTTTCAATGTTCAACACGTAGGAAAATCATGGAAGACTTTAAAAATTAGAAGTACAAAACAGAACATCAGTGTTTAAACAGTGACAACATAAAAGCGATGGTATAGCTACAAGCTGGGGCGCGGGGACAGTAAGCAGAGGTGGAAAGAAGCAGAGGGACGTTAATTTTCCATCTCACACAGTCGGGGAAGAAGAGACACTTCCTGTCACTGACAGATCAGTGAATAAAGGTTTATATGTAGGATTTAAACTTGGGTAGACAACCATTAGGTTCTCAGGTAACCAAAGGAAAACTAGAAATATGACTTTAAAATCACAAGAAGGAGTTGGGGGTAAGAGGCGGAGGACAGTGAAAGCTCTTAGCTTCGTGGAGGGAGCCGACATAGACGGCTTCACATTAATAAAGAAAAGGAGAGGCCAAAACATCTTACTAAGACAAAATAAAACAAGCAAATTTTGTAACCTCTGAAGTGTATACTATTAGGTACTGCTTGAAATTGTATTCCATGTACATTTATTGCTTTTTAACATAAGGTGTATTTTATAATCTGTCTCTGGCTTTAGAGAGCCAGAATTTGAAGACTGAGGTGGAGTTAAAGACACAGAGAGAAAAAGGCCAGTCGTCCAGTGCGTAGAGGGACTGAGAATCCAGAGAATGAGCGATGTTACAAACTGATAGGTAATATCGATCACAGTAGATAGCTTGTAGGATTGTTGTGTGAATTAAATAAAATATTTCCTGTAGAGTAGTAAGTACGAGGTCTGACACATAGCGAGTCTGAAATGAATGCTGACTGTTGATCTTGCTATTCTTATAATACTATCAATATAAATAAGAATAATACGTTGATTAGAGTGGGGAAGGGCCTTTAGATATGAAGCCATATTGAGGTAATAAATTCGAGTATATTCATTTATTGGTTCAGGAAATACGCTGTTTCAATACCACTAGGTGTGTTGCTCGAATGGAATGCCATGAGGCATTTAAAAATGATTTCGAAAGAGGTTGTTTTACTGTTATGGAAGGATATTAAGTGAAAGCGCTGTGTTTCAAAGTAGCATGTTTCATATGACACTAAGCATATGATAAATGAGTGCTAATAAATACTTACTGAATGAGTAGCTGGCCTAATGGCTGTACAGATGTGCACGCACACAGACACACACACAGCAGCCACCAGAATATTAATATTGCTTATCACCAGGTAGAGAGATTTGGAGCAGTTTCTATTTTCTTCCTTCTTCAACTTCTTCCTTCTTCCTTCTTCATCTTCTAAACGATCCTTAAAACTTTAACACCTTTGTAGTACAAAGCAAACAAAACTAGAGGAAGGAACAAAAGGAAGTTATTTAAAGATATATCAGAAACTCTAAAAAATTATTCTTATTATGACTTGTCATTTTATTGCAAAGAGTATTTGGGCAGAAAATGCATATTGTCAGAGGAACGTCACTGTGTGCTAAATGACCTTTAGGAAGGCAGTTCTGGGCAAGAAGGCCCATCTTCTCTCCATCATTTCCAAGCGACCAGTTCGAGAATCGTCCACTTGGTGCCAGGGAGGAAGTAACCAAGCTTTGAAAGGTTGGCCTCAAAACCTAAAGTTGATGGTGAAACAGTACCCACCCAGGGGGAGGCAGACTCTGGCATGGCCTTCCTCCCCACACGAGGGGCCGAGAGCCCACCATCCCAGATGAGAAGACAGAGAACTCGAAGACGACCCTGCTCCCTGGCAGGGCATCTTTTCTGGACCTAATTTATCCATTTAGGCAAATCTGACCCTCATTCAAAGTTGACGGAAATTCTTTAAAATATTAAACACAGGCTGAAGTATTCCTTTCCCACGATTCACTGACAAGCTCTAAGTTCCTTAACAATTCCTTCACAAAAGACCGCTATTCTCAGACTGATGGCTTGTGTGCCCCAAACAGTCAATGCTTCTGTAATGAACTACTAGCATTTATCTTTTGAAAATTTGGAGTTTCAATTTTGCTCTTTTCATGGGATTAAAATGCAGGTCATTTCGAAACAGAATCTGTTATTCCCATGGATTTAGAACTTTCCTAAAAAGGAAGCATACTATTTTAAAATTATGTTTCCCCTAAAAAGAAAGAAAGAAGTTATCAATGGTCCCAACAGGTAGATGAGAAGAGGGAAAGCAAGACACATTTCTAGGCATTTCTCTGCCTTTCAGATCCTTCTGCCTGCCCTCCCCACCCCCAAGCCTGTTCCAGCCAGATAGGAAATCTATTTTGAACGTGAATCAGAGCCGAGCCACATCACCTGCCAATTTTTGATAATTTTCAAATAATATTGCTTCTTGTTAATTTTCTTGAAATATAATATGGCTGCCAAGGCTGCACTGACTGGCGAGAAATTCTTTCCAAGGAAGAGATACAGTGGCAAGAACAGGAAATAAATGTTTTTTTTAAAAAAAGCTAAGTTGAATTGCAAGCAAAAATAATGGCAGTGGCTTTGCCCAGGAGAAAAGCTAGGAACTGGAAAGCCCTAGGAGGCTTCCTTAGAGCTTATGGAGATGGAAGGGTAAAGGCAGGAATGATGAGAATAACAGTCTCCACTGAGCTCGCTGCCGGCTGCATGTGCTGCATGCTTTTCAAGCGCTATCTCACTTCATCCTTGCAACAGCTCCAGGGCACGCTTATTATTCTTGTTGTTATTGGGCCCCTTTTATAAACGAGGGATGGAGAGAACACTTGTTTCTTCCAGGAAAATAATTCCAAATAGAAAAATAAAGTTCATCTTGCTTTGCTCCGCCTCGGAGCTCCAGATTTCCAATCTCAAAATGTTGCCCTCCTGAATTCTCTCTCAACTCAGGGCTAGTGCAGGGCACGTGCTGAAGCGGATTTAAATGCTCTCTTTATTGCTCTCCCCTCGGACCCTGGGAAGTTTCCTTTCTGGGAGAAAAGCCAGGGAAAACCATGTGGCCCAAGCACACCCTGATTTCTAGGAAAAAAGTTCTGACTACGCCTCAGCTTGACAGGACTTCAGCCATTGCGTGTCAGAGCCAAAAAGGGACCCCCATGATGATCCGATGTGACTCTGTGTCTTATTGAGAACAACCGAAGTCCAAGAGGGGAAGTGACTTGCTGGAGTCGCCCAGACAATCAGTGGAGAGCCAGAGGGGAGCAGAGGCCAGAGGCCCCCTCCTCCCAGCAGTGCCATCCCCTCTAGTGCAGCCGTCTACTTGTCTCGTGCCCTCTCTCCTCTCCCTCGTATTCTTCCCTCCAACCACATGCCGAGCCCTGGAGACAGAAGGGGCGGGGTTTAATGCTCTTCAGGACACACAAGAGCATCTTGCTTATAGTAGGGATTCAATCCATGCTCACGATTGACTGTTGACTTCAAGTGGTCAATGGATCTGTATTTGCTCATCCTGTGTCAGCATTAAGGCCATTAACCCGCCCTGTGTCACTGTTTCCTTCCTTGATGTGCTCAGGCAAACTGAGAAGAAGACAGACTGGAGAATGATCCCGTATCACAAAGCAAATATTGGCAGAGACAAAAGAACTCTTAAATTCTGCCCTGATGCCCACTTAATATGAAAAGGGAAAATGCTTTTTCAACAGGCATTTGCTGAGCACCTGCTCTGTGCCAGGCATCGGACGGGCTGAGAGAGGCACATGAGATGAGATCAGACCCATGCCCTCTTGTTCTTCACTGAGGAGGAAAGAGGAGAGAGCCAGGCAGAGCTGTGCCCAGTGGGCATCCACCTGTACTGTCAGGGAGTTTTCCAGTAGAAGGGAGACGGTTGGAATGACCCAGGGGACAAGGGAGTTGAGATCTTGGCAAGAATTCAGTTAAGCAATATGCCACGGAGCCTATGCCAGTGAAGGAAGTAAAGATAAGGGAGGAAGGGTATAGACAAAAGGGTATAATAAAAGGGTTGACGTCTCTAAGATGTCAGAGTGCAGGTGTGATAGGAGTGAAGGAGAGAGGGATCTGAAAGGTTAGAGACCGTGGTCAGAGCAGACACTGGCTTTCAGGACTTCCAGGGTGGTGTGGGTCTGGGTGGTGGTAAGTTCCAGCACTGACCAGACTTCATAACTAGTCACTTTCCCTGCTGGTGCGCTTAGAATCTCAAGAGCCACGACATGAGAGAGGAAGATAATGCAGCAGTCTTATGGCTGGTCCTGAGTCAGCCAGAGATTTCATTATTCATCACTGTATTATTATCATTTTCCTGGCTCCACTGATGTCTTTAAAGGGCCCTCCTACAAAGGTTCTTCTCTAAGTAACCTGTTTTGATTTTTCCCTTCACTCAGCCTTCAGAATACCTTAAGGATGTTCATTCCTTTTTTGGGCAAAACAATTACTGTGCACACAGACTCATTTTCTCTTGCCAGTTACCTTGAAGTTATCACTTCCACTTAAATAGAATCTGAACTAAAAATAGGTGTGCTGAAGTGGATTTCCACCTGTCTCATCTTGCTCCCTGACACCTGCGGTCCTATCCTTTTCAAAGCAAAATAAAGCTGTGTGCAGACACACAGACACCCACCAGCAAATGCAAGTGCATTCAGGGAACGGACGTCAGATAACCGACGCTTTTATCTTTCAACTTTCCGTCTCCCCTGTATTTTTCAGAAAGCTGGGGAACAGAAGTAACAGAAATGCCAAACTGCTTTTTTAGCGGCTGCGGCTCTGAAGAAAGAAGGATCTGGAAAGTGGTCGGCCTATAACATAAAGATGTGGGCTGGATGCGCTGCCTTTCTAAATGTCAAGGTTTCTGTTGAATAGGCATTGAGTTGGAATGGAAAGGTCAAAGCTGACAGACTAAACTCACACTCCGAAAAGCAGCTCGCGGTGCCTTTTCTTCCCACCACCTCCCCTCCCGAATGGGAGGTTGCTAACGTCACCCTAGCTCTGCGCACAGCAATTAATGCCTCATGAGCACAAGCTAAAAAATAGAAAATAAACCAGATTAAGAAACTGTTCAGTAACATGTAATAGCTGCCTAATGTCTTCCTTGAACCTGAATGGTTTGTGGCAACTAGAAATTCTACTTTTTATTAAAGAAAGTCTTCATTTAGGCAAATAATCAGAAGGGGTATCAGGCCCAATGAGGCCCCAGGCTCTTTCTCTTCTCACATGAAATCACTTCATTCCTGATAACAGGCTCAGTTTCGGCCCAGGCACTGGGACCAACCCAGCCTCTGTCTGGGCGATGTAGAACATCACATTAGCACCAAACAAGTCACCCAAGATGGTGTCTGTTCATTCACTACACACCCACCAGGGACCAGGCATGGCTAGGCGTGGTCCTTATTACTGGGGGTGCTCAGATTTAATAATAAATAAACAGCAGAGCCTCTGCCTTCCAGAATCTCCCTGCAGCCTGCGAGAGAGACAGATAACCAGATAAGTGCAGTGCAGCGAGGTTGGGGCTCTGACGGGGTGGCATAGTGTGCTTAGGGAGCCCAGAGGATGAAGGACAAGTCTCCCTTTGACGTTGGACTGGGTCCCAGGAAATGGGGCTCCTGCCGGTCTCCTCTGGCCAGGGTTTTGTATCCCAGCCCAGAAGCTGGTCTTATTTTGTCCTTTGCACGTCTGGGTGTTCTTGCATTGAGTGGCCTGACAAATGCTGCCAACCTCCCCACGTTCTTCTCATCTCCAGGTGCCCTGCTGTCTGCATCACTGGTCTCACCTCCGCTACACATTAGAATCACCTGGGGAAGATTAAAACTCTGCTACCCAGGCCACACCTCAGACCCATTGTCATAAGCCCTAGGGGCAGGACCCAGGCAGCAGGAGTTTCTGAAGCCTCCCAGGTGATTCCAATGTGCAGCCAAGACTGAGAAACCCTGCTTGCGCTTCATCCTTCTGACGAACCCACTGATCAATCCCCCAGCTCCTGGCCTTGGCTCCCCGCTTTCAGCTTCTGCCCCACCTGAGAAGACCCATCCGTCGCTGAGTCCCAGGGCCTCCCACTCTGGTGCATCCCCAGGCTGGCAGCTCCTGGCTCCCATTCTAACAGCTGGAGGCATTCAGAAAGGATTCACACTTGTCAAGGGGGGTGAAGGACGCTTCTATTACTGGCACCTAATAGGGGTTTCAGGAGTCTGTCATGTCTATTTGCTTCGAATTTCTGCATATATGAGACTCAGGGAAGAAACCCACACGGACGAACAGATCTGTTACACTGACAGCATCCACCAAGCATTCCCAGTAGGCACCAAAGAGAGTTCCAGCACCACTTCTCCTGGTGAGCTGGCCACCAGCTGCAGGAACGTAGAGCGTGACCGAGACTTCCTCCGTTGAGCACCTCCAAGGGGCCCTGCTTGAGGCATTTCCATGCATTCTTTCAGTTCTCACTCATGTTAACTCCATTTTATGCGTGAAAAACCTGAGGCCCAAAGAGAGTCCTTGAGTGTGTGAGTTGACCCAGCAGACAAATGGAAAAACCGGGACTTGAATCCAGCCATGACACGGAGACTTGAGTTCTCTCCATGCCATCTAGTTGCAGCCACCGACAGTTGTTACCACTGCAGTTCAGAGAAACGTGGTCCTCGAGTCAGAGACACGTCCGTGCGGCATTCCCCATTCCTACAGTCCCTGCACCGGCTGTGTGCCAGGCTCTGCCGCGGCACCTCGGACAGCTCCCAGCCAGGAAGAAGAGGTGTCCTTTCACGCGGACACTCGCGCAGGCGTCTGGCTGCCAGGACCACATCCCCGTTCACCCATCCTGCGTGTGTCCGGTGGTTTGGGTTTGCTAACCGGCCCCCACTGAGTCTGGCCGTATGGGCATGGTGGCCTGCTTGTGGGCCCTGGGCCCTTGGGAGACCTGGCCCGGGCAGGCAGCTTGCCATCTACAGGGCACAAGATCCTTCTTCCTGCAGGAACATCTGGCCAGCATCCCTCCCTCCTCTCGGCTCAGGCAGCCTCAGTTCCCTCTTTGGACGGTTAGTTTCCCTGCTCCGATTTTTCCATCTGATAATGAACTTTGTTGCTTCCTCCGTGGAATGATGTAAGTGTTTTTCTAAGCCAGGACCCATTTATGGATAAAATAATATGAAAAACAAATTTAGAGCCTTGTTTTCATTTCTCAGTGGTGGTGGGGTGAGGGGACAGCTCAGTGATGAAACACAGTGGTGATTTCACAGTTATTATTGGCCTTATGAGATTTTTCAGCCAAATAATCATTTCGCCAATGAAGTATCAAATTCCAGAATGTCGCTTTTATGTTTGTGGTATAATGCCTTCTGACCGAAATAATAACCCCTAACACCACCAGGGTTTTCCGCAGGCTCCACGGAAAGGAATTATGGCTTAGGGGTATGTTTGAACATCTCAGAGGTTCTGCCTGATTTCAAACCCCATGGTCTTTCCTCAGTGCGGGCTCCTCACACAGGGGTCCCCTTAAAAACAGACCCATATGACCCAGCGCTGGGCTCCGGCTCCCGTCCTGCGCTTTATGGCTGGGGACTCAGCTGGGGGCGGGTGTTCTGGATGCTGGCTCCCGGCTCCCCTCCCTTCCCAGCCAGCGCCGTTCTCACCTCCCCAGCTCCTGCATCCAGCTTCCCACCTGGCTCGGTGCCGAGGTTCCACACCAGCTGCCTTAGATGCTTTCCCGATCAAGACAAGGAGCCAGACTGAATGATCACTGGAGGACCCTTCTAGCTCTGGGAGACCAGAAATCGGGGAAACAAGAGCAGCCTTTCTCCTGGGAGAGACTCCAGCTGGAGCCACCTGCTCCGCTGAGGGTCTCCTGAGGAGGACCCATTGCTCAGGCAGGGAGAATTTCCCAACCAGCTACCTTTCTGAGCTGTGCTCTTGGGCCAAAACATTCTGTGCTTTCAGTCCCTGGACAGAGAGGCCCACTTTGAAGGGCAGAGCGAGCCGGTCCTGGGGATAGTTGTCTGCTCGGCCTGTTGACATGAATCCGCTTTTCCAAGGCCTTGCTGTTTCGACAGCTGGCAGGAGATGGAAGCAGCAACCACACAGTCACCGAGACAGGGCGAGTCACAAAAGAGGCGTCCGGTGCCTGTTCCCGGAGGCTCATCCGTTTGTGAGGGAAGAGCATTCACAGGTTCTGCTCATCTTGGCAGGCCCGTCCTGGAAAGAAAGCCACGGGCGGGGGTGCGCATCCAGGCCCCACTGCTGGGGAGCCTGGAAACCCTCCAAAGCCAGACAGGGGCTCGTTCGCACCATCATCCTGTTGCCGTATTTGTGCAGAGAGCTAAGACGCAGGGCGGCAGCCCAGGGCCCACTGCAAGGAGGGATTTCCACATTATCTGGTCATGGGACAGTGACCTGCCCCCCTAAGTTTGGTCAGGGACCTACCATCCTCATCACCAGCCTGCGCACCCTCCATGGCTCCTTTCGCCCAACAGCACAAAGGTGGAAGACTCGAGGCCCTTATTTGAGGCCCTCCCACGTCTGGCCCTGTCTGTATGTCCTTATTTCCCACTCCTGCTCCACCCTGGAAGCATTCGCTCCGCAGCTCACGTTGAGCGGTGACCTCGGCCCAGGCACTGTGCCTCTGGATTTCCCAGGCTCTCCTCGCTCCAAGCCTCCCCCTAGACTGCTCCCTCCTGTCTGAGTGCCCACACCGCCCACCCCTCTGCACGAGTGTGTGTCTCACACAGCCTTCCAGCTCCCTCAGAGGCCACCTCCGTATCCACCGCCTGGCCTGTCCCTCAGCTGGCAGGAGGCCTCCCTCTCGGTGCAGTGCCCATGGCTTTTGGCCACTCCTCTCCTTTGGGGCAGGGCCCTCTCTGACTTACGTTGCAGCCGCTGATGTCCTCATCTTGTTAATAGCGCCTTGGACTGCAAGCTCATCAAAGGCAGCATCGATGTCTAACTATCCAGCTCATTCGCTGAATGAAGGCAACAAGGAGAATTATTCACTCGGGGGCCGGGGGGAGAAGAGGTGAAACCAAGGTATCTGCAGCCTCCTTTCAAGATTTGAGTGCAAACTTCTTTCAGATTTTAGGAGCCTTAGAGTTCAACCTCTAAGCGTGCATTTCCCAAAGCATTTTCTAGAGAACACTGCATCAAGAATTCTTAGACAATCTGAGAAGGCTCACAGACAAGAAACCCATTTATTTTAAGTCCAGCACTGCCCAAACTTGCTAGAACACAAGACTTCTTTCAAGGGATAACCACCAACATCGAAAATAACGTGACGGAGCACACGGGAGAAGATTGCCCTAATGGAGAAGGCTGGTGAAGATTCATTCCAGACTGGAGGAGCCCTCGGTTTCTAAAATAAGACTTTTTACTCATTGCAACCCCAGAGGAAGCAGCCCCTGAGAATGGGGGGAGGAGCCATTCTTGGACAAGCCCACAGCAGCACCCCGACAAGACCAGGAAGGTTATAAAGCAAGGTTTGCAAAAGGCACTGGGGGAAAGAGAGGTGGCCAGCAGTGCCAGCCTGCCTCCCCGCCGACTGTCTAGTGCTCTTGAGTTCCCCTCTCCGTCTCTTTGGAATTGGGGAGCATTTTAAGAGTCCCAGGAGACTAAGACTCACAGTAAGGAGTATATTTACACTGCAAACCGGCACACAAGTGCATAGACCTATAAATAATCAAATTAAAAGTTTCACAAAACAATACTTAACCCTTGCAACATGCAACACAGTCTGATATTTTCTATCCTATTCTATTTTATTTTTAAAACAATACCGGCTGTGACCTACTAAACAGATTTCATGAGCCTCTAACAGGTCACAACTTGCAATGTGAAAACACTGATCTTTAAACAATGAAAGTTCCTGGGAAGTTATGAAATCTGCCACAGTGTGGACTGGATAAGAGCAGAGACTGGAGAGAATTAAGAAAATTTTGTCTGAAAATCCTGTCCAGTCAGACTGCCTTATCAGCTGGCTGTATTTGAAGGTTATAAAGCAGGGTTTGCAAATAAGTGCCTACGGGAGTCTGCGGGGTGAATTCCAGATCAAAGCAGGCCCGTGTCTGAAAGAAAATCCAGGGGCGCTGGGCCGGTGGGAACAGTGGGACCCGCGCTCCTTCTAAACAGCCAGCTCCTTCCCAGCCCCCACTGATCTCCTGTGAAGAAAGGTGGCCCTTCAATGGCAGAGCCTCTGATTTTTCAGGAGGACCTGGAGATTGGAATATTTATGTGAAAGATCCTGGTTTTAAAATGTTAGCAAATAATATCTTAAAATATGTAAAGCACTGTGAAGGCAGCGTCATAGATCAAAGTCTGTCTCCGGAACGTGATGGACCTGTGGGCTGCCTGTCTTAAAGGCTGCAGGACTGACGAGGGGTGCGGGAGAGCTGGTGGCAGAGGGAGGGGAAAGAAGGCAGTGGGACCGCAGTCCATCCAGGAGGTGGACTCGACAGGTCCTAAGCACTGACTAGATCTGGGTGACGGGAGGAAGGCTAAGAGGCAGCGGAGCGATGGGCCAGGACACCAGCGAGGAAGGAGCTGGAGTGCTGTGTCCCCGGCAGAGGCAGCTGGGAGGCACAGAGCTGGAGGACAAGGGACACTGAGCCGCTGAGGAGATGGCCCTGCTCCTCCTCTGGGATGGCGGGGAGGACTCATGAGAGACAGGTGTCTGCCCAAAGTGGTGCTTTCCATGATTTCTGCCAAAAGAGGGAAGAAAACGACTTGGATTTTGCACCTGCAAACATTACTGAGCCCTTGGTCAGGAGTCAGACGCAAGGGGTTTCACAGAGGAATTGTCTCACCTACGAGGAACTTTCTGTCTACCATGCTGGCTGCCAGCGTAATGAACTTCCCACGAATCCAAGGACTGAAGGAGGACACGACTGGAGGCCGGAGAGACGGCTGCTACTGTCATCCAGGGAAGCGAGAGCGACTGTCAGTGCAGCCAGAGGCTCCGGGACAGGAGTGAATGAGAAGCACCATCAACAGGACTTGCTGTAGCTGGGGTGGGGGCCAGAGAGGCATCAGAAGGACCCCCAGATTTCTGGCCTGGGAAACTGTGAATAACGTCAGCACTGACCACACTCAGGACTGAGGGGGACAGGCTGTGGAAGGAAGCGATGCTCTCAGTGAGTTAGAAGTCTGAAGTCAGGTGTCAGCAGGGCCACACTCTCTCTGGAAGCGCTTGGGGAGGAGCCTTCCTTCCCTCTCCCAGCTTCTGGTGTTGCCAGCAAGCCTTGGCATTCCGGGGCTTGTAGACACATCCCTCCCCTCTCTGCCTCGTGGCCACATGGCGCTCTCCCTGTGTGTGCCTGTGTGTCTTCTCTTCTGATGAGGACTCCAGTCACATGGGGTGAAGGCCCCACCCTACTCCAGTATGACTTCTTAACTAATTACACCTGCAAAGACCCTATTTCCAAATAAGATTATATTCTTTAGTTCCAAGAGAGATATGAATTTTGGGAGGACATTATCCAAGCCAGTAGTTTATACCCTATTTTTGTCTCATTCATTTTCATTTACATTTTGTATATTATGTATTACTAAAGTAGTACTGGAATATATATATTTCAATATATAACTATATGTATACTGGCAGTGCATACTCAAAAGATTTTCACTGATGTTTGGAGATCATTTTTCCCTATAGAAATCATCCTCGTGAAGAAACTAGGGTGTTTCTGGGATGAGACGAAGATGGTTCGGTGGCAGGTGGTCTGGAGGAGGGGGGTGAACCAGATGCTCCTTGGGAGCCCTTGGTGGAGAGAAAGATGAAGCTCTGACTCTTCCCACGGTTCAAGGAGCCGCATCCCTCCAGACCGCCTGCAAAAACAAGGAATCTGTTGGGCATCGCATGTTGCTTGCTATTTTGCTAAATGCTAGGAATCTGCATCTGCCCAATGCATCTGCTGGTTTGTTCTGTTATTTGAAAGCAAACAAGAAAAGCAAAACAAAACCCAGAAAGCCTTCTTGTTGATGGACATCCTTCAGAACTGTCTCCAAGCTCACACGCTGTATCCCCATCTGCCTCTCTTTTGCTGCAGGGTGCGAGGAGGCTGTGCTGCAGAGGTAAGTTATAACAGAACTGGGAAACTGAGTGGGCCCAAGTCTCCCGCTGACCTCCCCTCTGGAACACATGTTCCCTTGTTCGGCGAATCTCCCCTCCACGTTCCAGTTCTCAAATTGGTCCCCTTGGGCACAGCAGATGCTATGAGGCCGGGTGGATCAGGGCACGGGAATGTTCTGGGCTCCAATCAGAGGGATGGAGCTGGCCCGGAGGTGGGCCTGGCCAAACTAAGAGCTCAATCTTAGGGATCTCTGTTTCCAGAGCATCTTACTCAGATGTAAAGTGGGGCTTTGTTCTAGGTAGGGCCTTGCCCTCTCTCACTCAAGAAAGGGAGCCTTCCTCTGTCTTTGCAGAGCTTTCCCGCTGAATGTCCAGCTCCTGGGAGTGGTAGCTGATTTCAGCTCCTTGCTCCCTCTGTCTGGCCCAGACGCCATCCTGCCTCTTGAGGAGACAGGCCTCCAGTCGTCTGCCCCAAGCCTCTCTTGCTCTGTCTCTATCCGCCTCTCAATGCCTGGGTTCCTTCCTTCTCTTTTGGTTCCTGAGATCCATGAGCTAAGTTCTTTCTAGAAAGTTCTGGAAGGTTCTTCTTGCTATACTTGACTAGTTAACTTGGCAGCACACTTTCTTTTATGAATATAAGAGAAAGAAAAATGCTAATAAACATTAAAAGAAGGCTGTGCCTGCTACGCCTCTGCATTCTAGAAGAGGGGAAGCATTCTCTCAGAGGTGGCCCAGTCTCCTGTTGGGGAAAATGTCTGAAGGGCTTTTGGGTTGTGAGAAGCGGGACATACCAGACCAGGCCAGGTGGGTGAGGACTGAGGCAGACAGAGCGCTAAATTGTTCTGCATAACAAAGTAATAGGAATTTTGGCACTGTGCACTGTCAGCTTCTTGGTGACCAGCAAAGAGACTTGGTATCTGAATGCGAAACTGGGGGGAAAGAGAGGCCTAGAAAGATAGGTGGAAGCCGAGGTCTATTGAGGGAATCAGCCAGCAAGAAATTCCTGTTGTGAGGGAATGACTCATCAATTTGAAGAAACAGAGATATCTGACATTCCGCGTGAAGCTCTAAGAAACTCTCTTCCCCTAAGTCTTGAGTGACACCTGATATGAACAGCTTCCATGTGATCCTAGTGCTCCAAGGGAGTGAAGGGGCAAGAGTGACATTCATCTCTGAGGTGGTGAAGGACAGAGAGAGGCCAATGACCCTAGAGGGCAAGAGGGCAGGTGAAGACTGGAATTTAGCGAGGCAGGAATGTGACATGAGCAATGGCCCCAAGACTCCTCGGACATTGGGAGAGGGCGCTGGCCTTGGATGAGGACTCAGGCCATTTCATCTGAACGTTAACTCAAGGGAAACCACATATGGATGGAGGCCTTGAGGACATCATCGTTCCATAAGCACGGTTATTTCCCCAAGGCTGCAGCCGCATCCCAGAGAGACTCCTAACTGAGAGGGCCACGGCCCTGCGGTTCAGCTCAGTAGGCAACCGGAGAGGGACCCAAGAACTGACTCTCCCACCCTGCCCTGTGGTGTCAGGAACAGCAGGGAGGGAGACGATAAGAGCAGTCCAAGGCCCTCCCTGCGGGCTCTGCTCACTCCTTCCCTGCCCCAGGCAGTGGCATCCCCTCTGCTCCCCACTCACCTCCCCTTCTAACAATGCTGCCACCCACTCCCACCCACCACGGCCACCGTGTCCTTCTCCCCAGAAGGAAGGGAAGGTGTCCCTTCCAGCCACGAGGTGGAGTCTGGTGCCTCAGTCGGCCTTCACCACACGGGAAGGAATGGGGTCGCAGTGTCCTCCATGGTGTCTGTTGGAGTAGGATTATTGTCTAAGGTTTTCGGTCCTGCTAGGCTGCCCCTTCCCTTGTCCTCTGGCTCCAGAGAACAGGCTTTTATTGGGACTTTTACTGTCTGTGCCCATGGATGTTTCTGGCCTCTTCTGCTCCAGGTCTGGGACACATGAGGCAACAGGAAAACCAAGGAAACTCACTACCGTGTCGCTCCTGAGTCCCGAGGTCCCAGCTGCTCTGCCTTCTTCTCTCCACCTTTCAGATCGTTCTTGTGATTGTTTTATGTCTAATGTCCAGGGGTTTAGTACTTAGCGGGAACGGTAGGTGAAAGTGTGTCTTCTCCAACTTGAAGTGGGAGACCTCATTTGTTATTTTTTATGGCCATATTTTTGGAGAAAGTTTTCTCTTACAAATAATTTGATCCACGGCCAGAAAATTTTTCACTTCAAAGATCTGTGTGGTTAACCAGATTCACAGAGCCAGACAGTCCTGGCTGCCCTACTTTTTTCATATTATAATTTATTTATTTATTTCTTTAGAAAAAGTTCCCCTAGATTACAAGACTGAAGTTTGAACTTTAATAATGAACTTTGATTTGTAGAGTGTATATTTTTAAACTTCAAAAGTCAGTTAAAGATGAGCAAGTTTCTGTTTCTCTAAAGAGGTGGAGGAGGGAGCGTGTGTCAGGAGCCTGGGCCCCAGGGCTGCTGGCGCGGCTTCTGGTTTGTCTCTTCCCCTCATCTTCCCTGTTTCTGTGCGAATGACCTCTGTCCAGACAGCAATGTCGTTTTGCAGATGCAGCCATGTCTGTTCCCTGGGAGGAGGGAAAATTCCGCATGCTTTCCTAAAGTCTCTTAAGAGACTGCAGTCTCTTAAATGCACTGCAGGAGAACAGTGGGATGAGCCAACTGGGGAAACGGAAAGAAGAGCTCTGCAGGGAGGACGCACTGAGGAGCTTCCTGCCAGGAAAGGGATGATGGACACACAGATGTCTGGGAGCCAGGAATCCAGGAAGGCCCCTGCATCTCGAAGCCCAGGGAGTGGTGACCACCAACACGCCCAGAAAGAAATTCACCCACAAGGCCCCAGAATGCCCAGGTGGGCAGCCAAGGCTTTGCAGCCATGGATGGCCAAGAGCAGCCTTCTCATCATGCAGCAGGCTCCTCCAGGCACAGAATGGCCAACTGGGAAACTCCCACAACAGAGACATGAGGCTGCTCTGCCTGGAAGACAATTCCCAGTGGAGGCATCATTTACCATCCCCAGAAGACTCTCATGAGAAGTGCCCCCACCAACATCGGGCCCTCATGGACACAAGAGGGCACTCGCCGGGAAGGAGCCCCATCGTTGGGATCCACCGCCAGGACCTTTAGGAAAAGTTCAACCTATCCTCCCAGAGAGAAGGTTTCAGAAGAAAATCCTCTGCAACGAACACAGCAAGGCCTCAAGCCACATCCAAGGGAATCTGCCCCGCAGGGAATTCTCACGGCAGATGCTCTGCCCCGTGCAGTGGCGAGGCCGCGAATCAGCCAGGAGCCAACATCCAGGGTGGGTGGCGGGATTTCAGGCTTCCTTTCTCTCTTATACTTTGATGAGTTTGAACATTTCATATTCTGTTCTATCCTATCCTATCCTCTTCTACAAATGGCCGCACTCTCTACCTTTCCTCTCCCAGTACCACACAGATGGGCCCAACCCCCTAGGTGACGCATCATCTTAGCAGCTCCGTTCCCCCCAACCCGCATAGGGCACCCTGCTAAGGAGTAAAACAGTTTCCAGTAAACCACTGTTAAAAGACAAACTGAGGAGTATTAAAAATTATTAGAGTTTATCTGAGCAAAAACCAATTCCAATCAAACAGCACTGAGCCGGAAGTGGTTAGGAGGAGCACTCCACTGACAGGGGTTCGGGAGAGGCTTTCGTAGAGAGGAGGTGACAGCAAAGCAGGGAGATGATTTGATTGGCTGTAGCTTAAGCAGGTCCTTATTTAGGAAAGCCTTGCGGGACGTTTGTGGCTGGTTGTCCTTGGGTTTCTGTCTCTTAACCTTGAGGCTATACAGGCTTAGGTTTTGGTTTGCTGACCTAGGCTGCTAAGGCACTAAAGCCTCTTCTCATGGTCCTGCTGAAGACCCAGAGAAGGCCAGCAGGCTGGGAGGATGACCTCAGGGTGCTGGGCCTTGTTGACACCTCCCATACTCCCCACCTCCAGAGCACCAGAGCCAGTCCTGATGGCTCAACAAATCAGAGCCATCCCAGCCTCAGCATCATCCCTTCTCTACTGACCTCAGCCTAATGGCCTGCTTGTTTAATTACTTTAACAACACAGTCTCCCCTTAACAGGGGTTGGGCATCGATCACTAGCCCAGGAGCCTGGTTCCTGGCTAAACCTCAACCCTCCTCTTCTACAAAAGCCCCAGGAAAACTCGCACTGGTCTCTGAAACAGTCGCAGCCACGCTTTTCCTTGGCAACGGGTTTATTTTTACCTTACAGACACTGAGAGTCAAGGGAGCAATCATGTCGTCATGTTCCCTATTCCCATCGGCTGCTGGAAAGCCCAGAGCCAGGATGTGCCTCATCCCTAGCAGGTGCTTAGGATGTAGAGGCAGATATTTTGTGGGACAGACTCACTCCTGGCTTCAGCTTACTTTCCTATACTTATTTTACCTTCTCTGTATCTTTCTTATTATGAACTTTACATATCTATCTTGAAGTATTATTTGTATATTTGCAAGATTTCTCCTCTTTTCTGGAAGGAGGTTGATGATGGACAGATGGATGGACAGAAGGAAGAAAGGAAGGATGGGTGGATGGATGGATGGATGGGTAGGTGGATGAGTAGAGAGAGAGGGAGAGTCCTCTCCTTTGCTGGGGTCTTCATCTACCATTGTTTCTAGCCTTGTCCTACAGGATCTGATGTGCTCTTCCAGAAGATGAGGACTCGCGAGGCCACTGTCATGAGCCTGTGCATATTACATGAAACTTAGAGATCTTCTCTGGAGACAGCCTCAAAGTCCAGCTGGTCCTGTGTCCACAAGGATCTCTCCTCTTCAGTGCATTCTGCACACGGCATCACACTTCTCTTTCTATTAATCTTGGGTTTCTCTGTTTCACTTTTAGTGAGAGGGGTCATTTCTTTCCCTCTGTAGAAAGGAAGAGAAAAAGAGGTCTGAAGATGAAGTGCAACATACAAGAGAGGCGAAAGAAAGCTGTGCTCGAATTCTGGGATTCTAGGAACCTAGATGAGATTCTAGCAATCTCCACCTTCTGGAATAGCATCACAAAACCAAAAGTAAGCAAAAAAAACCTGGGGAATTGGAATATCTGTCACAATGCCCATGAACTTCACCCCAGAGAAGAGGTCCCCGAAGAATTAACTCACTTCCTACACAGTTCTGACCAGCTTGGTTTCATGGTTTCCTCATTCATAGATTTCTTCCGTGCACTGATTCAGCACCGTTCCCTCTGGACTCCCAGCCCACGTACAGTCTTCATTCATAATAATAAAGTACCAACCCTCTGTTTTCCTGAACTAATCAGTACGCTTTCTTATGTATTATTCGTGTCTTTCTGAATAGTCTGTAAACAAAATAGCAAAATAGCACTGTTCCCCCTCTTTGTAGTTTTTCTATTTCCTTTGATCTTGCTGATATTTCTTATTCTTTCTTTTGTAGTTTTATATAAAAGTGATGTAAAAATTACAATTGCAAATGTCTCTTTTCTTTTCATTCTTATCAAGAAAAGTTGTGGAACTTCAAACGCTTTAAGCCAAAAGAAAGAAGTTGAATTTATCATTTATTTTTAGAATAATCAGTTCCCAGTTAATTTGCTCATTAATTTCATGACTAAATGTGAGCAGGGAGCATCACAACTGGTCCCGATGACTCATGAAATCAGACCCATCCTACCCTCAGCATCGTCCCTTCCCCAATGAGCTCATCTCGGAGAGCAAGGCAGGCCCGGAGCTAGGAGGAGCTGGGTGTGTTCGAGAACAGAGGGAAGACCAATGAGATGGGAGTGTAGTCGGGGACGGGGGAGTGGGAAGAGGCAAGGTCGAGGGGGAAAGAAAGGGCTCAATCTCACAGGATTAAACAAAGGAGAGGCTTGGTCTCATGAACACTTAAAAACATCATTTTTACAGCTGTCTGGAGGATGGATCAGGGAGACTAGTGACCTGGGGAAAGAGTAAGTTACTCCTTAATTAATTAATTACCTTATTTAAGGTGACAATTAATTAAGGGCATGTTCATGGTGGTAGAGATGGAAAAAGCCATCTTTTAGAGGTAGGACAGCCTCTTGGCAGGGCTGGCTGGCGGGTTGGGATGATGAAGAGAGCGAAGGAGAAATGAAGGATGAGGCCCTTTGCCTTGTGCTCTGGGTGGATGCTGACATCTGAAGGCAGAGAGGACTGGGAGGGGGATGGCCTGGGAGCTGGCAGAGAGTCCAAGCAGAGATGTCAGGAGGCTCTTGGGTGCAGGATGCCTGAATCTTGTAAGAGAGGGCAGTTCTGCCTCATTTTCATCAATGCGGAGAGAGGGCTCCAAGAGGCTTAAGGTTAAGTAACTTGCCACACACCCCAATATACAGTGGGACTCGTGTTTGAACCCAGTTCTCCCTCTAAGCAACTTAGAAAATAAGCTATTTGGCATAATTAAGGTTTTCAAATTACTGGTTTACCCTTTTAAGGAGTGAAACATTTGATGGGAATTTGCACAGAACACATCACAGAGGTACATGCCACTTCCTTGTTGCCCCGTGGTGTAACCCTCCATGTCCCCCTTGGCCCCCCGGGCCCTGTGCCCTCAGCCAGTAATGAATGGAAGACAGTCATCATGGAAGGGCGCACCCCCGCGTTCTCTTGAGTGTGCGAGTGTGCCCCGTGCTCAGGGACCCAGACTGCCTTGCATTGCCTGGACCGCTTAGAAAGACAAATTAAAGCACATACTCTCCATTTTCATTCCTCATTGCCATCAACAAGGACTAATAGGCTGCTCTTACTGCTGCCAATTGTCACTAATTTCTGGGATTTGTTGGCTGTTAATGTAGGTTGCAACATCAGAAATCAAGAAACCAAGCCTGTTTAAAAAAAAAGAAAGAAAAAGTATTCTTGAGCGACCATGAGAGAGGTTATCTTATGGAATAGTGGACCTGGGCATGAGGTTTTGGTTGCACAGAGACCTTCTGGGTTCATGTCCATAATCAGAAGGTTGCAGAGGGCCAGAAAAGTCTGATTTCCGGATAAACAGGAGTTTGCCAGACTGAGCTCTCAGCCTGCCTGGGCGAGGCTGTGGCTTTTGCTTAGACCGCTATGGCAGACGCGGCTAGTTACTGGCTAGATATGCCTTCTCCTTGTTTTACTTACTAAGGGAACTCCAAAAAGGGAGAGATGTCAGTGTGTCTAGCTAAATAGATTCCATTTCCAGTCTTCCAAGCTTCCTTGCTGCTAAGGGTGGCCATGTGACATGGTGCTTGTTGTGGGTTGAATCGTGTTCCCCTCAAAATATACGTTGAAGTCCTAACCCTAGATACCTGTGAGTATGACCTTATTTGGAACTATAGTCTTTGAGACGCATTTAGTTAAAATGAGGTCATTCTGGAGCAGGGTGGCCCTAATCCAATATGACCGCCTATAAGAAGAAAAGAGCCGATGAGATTGAAACACATGGGAGAACATCACGTGACGACAGAGGCAGAGATGGGACGGATGTGTCTACTAGCCAAGGAACGCCAAGGATGCCGGCAACCCCAGAAGCTGGAAGAGGCAAGGAAGGATCCTCCCCTAGAGACTTCAGAGGGAGCGTGGCCCTGCTGAGACTTCGATTTCAGGCTTCTAGCCTCTGGAACTAGAGAGAAGAGATTTCTGTTGTCTTAGGCCACCTGGATTGTGGTACTTTTTTACTGCAGCCCTAGGAAACTAAACAGTACTGAACAGTGAGATATAAGCAAAAATCCATGTGTCCCTTCCCTTATGGGAAGAGAAAGCTCCTGGCTCCCCTGCCCTTCCCCCTTCTTCCTCCCTGGCATGAGGATGTGGCCTGAGGTACAAGCATGAATGAGGCAGCGAGGATGGGAAACAAGCTCATGTGCGAAGGACAGCAAGGCAGAAAGACATGATGGCTGCTAGCAAAACTCACCCCACCTAGGAACAAAACAGTGAGAGCTCAAAGTTACACACCCTGACATTTCCATCAGACATGAGGGTAAGAATTTAGAGAGTTGCTGGCATCTTTTCTCCAAGAAATGAAAAAGGACATTACCGCAGGTAAACAAGAATAAACCAGGATGACGGTTATTTTAAAGAAAGTCATGGAGTAAAAATCACAATAGAGCAATTAAAGTCACTATCAGAAAACAAAAGAATCATGAGAAAATAAAATCAAGATTCTAGTAGGAGAATGATACTTGAAACAAGAACCACAACTGGGAGCAGAAGAGGTTCACAGAGATGAAATTTACAATCAGAGACAGCCACCAAGACGGCGTCTCATAAAAATTTTAAACCTCAGGGAAAAGAGAGAATTCAGCAATCACCCAAGCAGAAAGGCAGGTTACAATGAAAGGTATGAATCATAGCTGCCTCTGATTCCTCCCATAACTTAACTTCCCAAAGACAAAAGAAATGTATCTATAGGCCCCAGCTCGGCAGAAAGCGATGTGCTCTGAGAATGAGTTACCCAAACAAGTTGTCATTCACATCTGAGGCTGCAGAATGACACTCTCAGAACTGCAGGATGTCCTTATTTGGCTGTGTGGATCAGCAGATCAGAGCCCCCGACAGATGTATGAGAACTTAATACGCACTAAAATAAGCAACACCCAACGCTGGGGAGATAAAGCGCTATTGAATGAAGTCGCGCTAATTGCACAGGGATGCAGAAATTAATTTAGACCTACATCTAACATCATGCCCCCAAAATAGACTCCAGATGCTTCAAGGAAATAAATAATTTTAAGTACGGGAAACTTGCTAAAAATAGATTTGAACATTTATCTCAACCTCAGAGAGAAGCTAACTTCTTCAAAGTGGAATCAGTAGAAGAAATTTCCGTGGAAAAGGGCATTTGACTATCTCGTTGAAAATTTAAATCCTTAGCATAGCAAAGGCCAACAAACCTAAAATCTAAAATCATGTATAACTGAGAAATGTTAAGCATTTCTAAAGCATCAGGTACTACACCAGGGGCACTCACGTGTACCCAATTTCACCTTGGCCACAGCCACGGGAGGAGGTATGTCTGTGTGGTTCCCAGCCTTGCCTGCACGGAGCTTGTGACAAAGGTGTGGGAGGGGACACAGGGAGCGGGGTGTGACCTAGAGATCAGGAAGCTGCTACTACTTCCAGGCTGGAGGGGCAGAGCGGGCCAAGGTACCAGGCAGAGAAAAGGAAGCTGTCAGTACCCTGGGCTGGGGCCACAACCCGAGGTCAGCCCGATGCTGCTGGACCCAGGGCCGCTGCCGCCCCAGAGCCACCTCCAGGAATGCAAGGGCTTCTACCTTCTAATCTGCTGCCAGGGCCTCTCATCGGCCGACTCTAGTTGGAAGTCGCCTAGCAAGGGAGCCTGGGACCCGTAGAGTCCAGGCTTCTAGCCCCATCAGCATGTGGCAGGCAGAATGATGTCTCCCAAAGATATCTACGTCCTGATCTCCAGAACCCGTAAATATGCCAGGTTATGAGGCAAAAGAGAATTAAGCTTAGAGATGGAATTAAGGTTTTGCATCAACTGACTTTAACATAGGGGGAGTATCTCGGGTTGTCCAGGTGAGTCTCACGGCCCTAAAAATGGACGAGGGAATCAGGCGAGAGGAGTGGAGAGGGGCAACGGGAGAAGGAGTGCCTGGCACTGTGGACTGTGAGCTGGAGGAAGGGCCGTGAGCCAAGCAGGTGGCCTCTGGAGCTGCAAAAGGCGAGGACTCAACTTCTTCCCTGGGCTCTCCAGGAAGGGACATGCCTTCATTTGAGCCCACTGAGAACGTGTTTGGCTCCTCTCTATAGAATTGAAAAGAGTAAGTCTGTGCTGTTCTAAGCCACCAAGTTTGGTCATTAGTCAGCGCAGCCTTAGAAAAACAAATGCACTTTCCGTCTCAGAGGAACGTTCCAAGTCACCAGACATGTTGCTGCTTGAAATGGGAAAGCAAAGGACCCTGGACGCTGTGTTAGCAGAGTCAGACCTGCCTGTGCTAGGGACCCAGAGCTCCCAAGACAGGCGCTCTTATCATTTCTACTTTATACACTAAGAAGTGGAGGCGCAGAGGGATGAAACCACCTACATAAAGTCACACAGCTATTGCGTGGCAGTCTGACTGCAGGGCTGTATTCTCATCCCCTACCTGACACTGTCTTCTGTTTATAAACCGGTCACCACATAATTTATAGTAGCTAAACCCTGGAAACAACCTCGCTGTCTAACAATAGGATCAAGTACATTGTTCTGAGGCATCAACTCAATGGGATTCATGGAGATTTTCAAAATGAGAAGTATGAACAACATGGGAAAATATTTGCCAACAATGCAAAATGAAAACAGCAGAATGCAGAAGTATACTTACCCTATGATCACCAAACGCCAAAGCCCGAACAGGAGAAAGAAGAAACAGAGAAGGGAGCAGGTGCTAGGAATGGGGGACCAATGGGTCCTTCCGATCTGTGGAAAATGAAGATGGCACCGGAGTTTGTGGTTCACAGCATGGGATGCTGAAAACGACAGAAGGAATTATCAGACGGACAGACTGGTTCCACCACTGAGGCTCTGGAGCTTCTCAGAGCCTCCGTGTGTCATCTGTAAAATGGGGACAATGTCTCTCCTGGGTTCCCAGCCACTGTGGTTGTCAAATCTGACACTGGCTTGGATCACCGGCGTCCCTGCTGGCTGGCGCAGGAGCCCTGATTTCTGAGGTCTTCCTCCCTCCTTCCTCCTCCCCCGCTGCTGTGACTCCCCAGCAGGGCAACATCTCCCTGTCCCCAGCCCCTCACACCCAGCATCTGCACTCAGTTTAAATGCTGTGCAGTTCTCTCTGGCCCGTTCTGTGAGGGTTACCGGTCTGAGCCTTCCAATGTCAGGGATGTTCCGACTCCAGCATGCGTGAGGCTGCTTCTCTGGATGTTCTCGCCCTGGCCAGGGTGACTCACAAAAAAGCCTTTCCAGTTCTCTCCCTGGTTTACCTGAGGCCAGGTGGGGTGGGAGGAAGGAGTGTGACACAGACAGGAACAGACAGGAACTGTCAAATCTGGAACATGAGATACGTAATTGTGCCAAAAACTCCAAGGCAATTTCACTGCCTTAAAACAAATGTAGAAAAACATTGGAAACAATAATGGCCCTCGACTCTGGCTTTGGTTGGTCCTACTGATAACGTTACAAAATGATCGTAGTCTGAGGTGGCACATGGCACAGAACGAAGCAGAATCTGAACTGGCCAACGGCAACCAGAGAAAGCGCGATGGGGCAGAGAGCAGGTGGTCTGAAGGGCGGGGTTTGGATCCCTGCTCCATTGCATGGGGATGTGTTGATGGGGGAAGTTTCCGAGATCTCTCCGCCTCAGGTTTCTCACAGGATGGCCCAGCTATTTCTGTGGGCCCTAAGAATCAATTTGGATAGCAAAAGTAAAGCATCTCAGTGTCGAGGAACAAACTAGGTGTCCAACAAATACTCCCCCCGCCTTATAAAGCATCAAAAACTCGTTTTACTCTTCAAAATTGGAAACTTTAAAAAAAGTTCATGAAACCTAATAGATGCGCTCTAGAATAATCTCAGATGGTAGACATCTCCCAGATGTCAGTGAAAGTTACCGACTGTGCAGGTGACAGCTGATGGCCTGAGACCGGCCCACTGCAAAGCCCAGGAAAGTCACAACAACCTGACTTTGACCGTAGCTGTAAGGTACTAGTCAGGCCAGGACTGGAAGCACGCAGCGCCCCACCCTAAACTCAGTGCGGCACAACACGGGATGTCATAAACTAGTCCCCAGCACCAGGACTGAAAAACAGGAAATTTGCCCAAACTTGGTTTGTTTTCCCAGACCTGAAAATAAGCTGGTCTCCGTGGAACAAACACCTCATAAATGAATCATTTGGAGTCCTACTTCTCTTCAGCTCGAAGACTTAGTGATGTCTTCTTAACTAGGATGCTCAAAATGATTTCTAAAATAATAAAATAGAAGTCTAAATTGTTGTTTTATGTTATTTTTACAAGCGTTGGGGAATACCAGTTGGCTGGTAGGAAGAGCGGACTCTGCAGCTCCCCTTTATTCTTGTACAAAAGCGAATTCCGAGTATCCATGGATATCCCGGCTCAGAAACTCAAGCTTTCCAATGGTAATTAAAACATGTGACACTGGCGCGGGCTAGAAAAATCTGTGCAACAGAATAGCAAATCCAGAAACAGACCTATGTGTTGTCATGTAGCACGTGATAAAGATGATATTTCAAATCAGTCAGAAAAAGACAGACTAATCAAGAAACAGTATTGTTACAATGGCTTATCCATTTAGGAAAAAATGAAGACGCTGCCCTGCCTCACATCTCACATCTCTGGGCGCATTAAATATCTAAACATATGTCTTTAAATCTGGAAGGAAACTTAATGATCTTTAAAAAAGAAAAAAGCGGAAGCGCCTAGTGAGGATTCAAAATGAGGTCTCTGATTTCAAAGGCTGTGTGTCCCTGATGTCGTGAAAAGAGGGCTTTTCCCCACGGGTCTCCACATTTTGCGATGACAAGTTAAATAATTTCAGTTCTTACACCCCTGCCCCTCCTCACCACCACCACCCACTCTAAACCAAGTACCAAGATGGAAGAGAGGAAAGAGAAATTACTAAGACCTTCAGCAAGAAAGCAACCTCCAGCCCACCTTCTCCTATGTAGTCAATTTCAGTTCCTTCTTTGAAACACGTCAATATAATCTGGATGAAAGGAAGTAGGAGGAAGAAAAACATGGTGCTACCAAAATGAGAAACATCTTAGATGTGCTTGTGAGATGGAGGATTATGATCAGTGCTAGTGGCAGAAGCAATGGGAGCCATGTCTGTTGCCAAGGTGGCTAGGAGAACCAAGGATTGCTTGGGAAGATGAATGGGAAATCAACAGACCATAGGGGCAGCAGGTGAAAGGGAAACTTGCACAGAGACAGAAGGTAGGGATGGACATAAGGGGCTTTTCCATTTGAGAGAAAGGAAAAGTAATCAACACCCCAAAACGTACCCAATAGCTAACAAAGACTCAGAATACAACAAGGACAGTGAGCTTCAAAAGAAAATTCAAAGGAAATCAGTTCGTATGTATGAACAAGCGCTTAATGGGCTCCAAGGGCTTCAGATTTGCTGATCGAGCCTTTGTGCCTGATTCCAACCCGGGGGGCTGCCCTTATTCTTTTCAGAGGGAGAGACCAGGCCTCCGAAAAGTTAGAAGACTTGCCCAAGGTCACACAGTCAGTGACGGATGGAGCTGGAACACAGACCCAGGCCTTCTGACTTCAGATGTGGGACAATTCTGAGTGCTCCACAGATGCTTTGTTCAACATTAAAAGCAGGGAAAAGGTGACGTCAGGCATTGAGGAGGACCCAGAAGGGCTCCGAGAATCTCCAGACCTCCACCGAGGTAAAACGGAGGACTAATTCTGGGAATTTAGTACTTTGAAGCAAATATTATATATTTGCTGGCATGCTTCCCGTTTTATGTGGAAGACTATAACTAAAGCCCACACAAGCAGTATCCATGACTGCACTCACCGTGTCTGGAGAAAACACCCGCACCCCATCCGGGACCCGGCAGTGTCTCCCAGGCTCCCTACCCCAAAGGGACAGAGACAGGATTTCAATGAGGACGCTTACAAAAGCAAAGAGCCTCAGCATTTATTTTTACCAGACTTTCAATGGCATTCTCAGGATGGAAGGTTTCTTCTTTTTAACCACGCGGCCCCCAATCCATCTTTAGAAGGCAGCAGGCAGGAAGGGCCTGCACAAACAGCTCCCTCTCGGGCGCTGGAGAGCCAGGAGCTGTCTGATTGGGCCCAGGCTCTCTGTCTACACTCAAGGCGCCCTGTGGCTTCAGACCAAACAGCAAGGGCTGGAGTTGAGAGCAATTTCCAAAATCAGAGACAAGCTCGATCAGAAGACTGCATTTTAGTGGAGCCCAAAGGTCAAAGCAATCACGCTCTGTCGGGATTAGAACAAGACCTCCAAGCTGGGCCCTGCTGAGGAATCCTGCAGGGCTCTGGATGGAGCAGCTGGGAATACTGGGGAAAGGACCGGATTTGCTGTGAGACTAACTGGGGCACCAACTCCAGCCTCATACTTGCCAGCACCACTCAGTGTCTCTCCTGGTAAAACGATGCAAGAGCAGCCTCCCCATTGGAAGAGAGAGACCCCAGGAGAAGCCACAGGTGCATAACAGATGCTCAGTAAGCATCAGCCCCCATGGGGTGGGCTGACAGCAGATCATTGAACTCTGCGTGGCTCCTCACCCACCGTGCAGCTCTGGTCAAAGTCCTGACCTCTCTGGACCTCTGTGCTCGCGCCTGTAAGAATAAGGCCAATAATCTCCAGCTCACAAAGCCCGTGGGAGGTCAGAGGAGAGCACGAGCGAGCACCTGCCATAGGGGGACGCGAGGTCTCCGCACTCTCATGAGCATCGTGCAACCCATATATCAAGAAAAGAATCGGTGTAGAAAGGTTTTACTGTTTTCCATGATTCCCCACAAACTGTGTTTGGTCAAATCCCCCTTTGCCCGCTGGGCAGCAGCTCCCCTAATAACAGCTTGACCAAATCTCATACCTTTCTGTCCTTCTCAGTGGCTAGCAAAGTCCACTGAAAAGACCGAATCCCGTCCGTTTTAAACTTGGTCTCTCATCTGCTCCTAGCCCCACCCTGAGTGTGGGCCTAGGATCTCTGGCAGACAGGAGAGGGGCGCGGCTGGTCCCACAGGCCGCCTCCACCACTGACCCTCAGCCACTTGCCCAGGCTCACCTCTCGGGGATGGAAGTTCATGGAGCGCAGATGCCTTTCCTTAGGCAGGGGCTGTGGCTTCTTCGCGGTTCCTCTGGCCCCGCCTGAAGGCCCAGCAATCCCCTCTGTGCCCTGGGGTCCAAACGATGCTCTGCCTGGGTTCCCATGAAGATCTTACAGTGCCCCGCGCCCCCGCCCCCAGTTCCCCTGGCTCCAGCTGAGTCTCCAACCTCCTCCTCCAGCCCCAGGACCGTCCACCCACAGCCTCTCTCTCATCCAGCAGGCAGCTCTCCTGGGTAGGGCGCCAGCTGGATGGCTCAGACCATGGAGACTCAAGCGTCCCTGTCCAGTGGCGAGGCTGCAGGCCAGGTCATGGCTCCCCGCCTCGCCTCACCCTGCTGTTCCCCCTGCTTCCCTGGTCTCCTGCTCACAGCACTGGTCAGATCAGCAGCCACTAACTCAGCAGACCCCACCCAGGGGCAAAACGCAGTCTCCTCTGCCTGCAGGCACCCCGTACCTACCAGTGATCCTCGTAGAGCCCCTTTCCCTTGGTTTGAGCCAGGAAAATAGCTCTCACCCCCCAGGGAAGGCGGCTGGCCTGCTGCCCTGTGGGAAATCTAAAGGAGCACAGAGTCCCAACCTGGATGTCTGCCCCGCAATCCGCCCAGCTCAGTTGGCGGAGGCTCCTCTGTCCACTGCCCACCACCCACCTTGGGATAGAACAGAGGGAGGGGAGACGCTGGCCAGAAAAGGCTACAAGTCTGCACTGAGGAGGCTGAGAAGGACTGTCGTGCACCTGCCCCTCCGTGCCCTCCCCAGCCGCACCGGCTCTCTTTCCATCTCCTTCCCTCCCAGGCCTGTGGGGCTGTCAAGGAATCCCATTGTCACAGGCCCACTTCTGCTTTCTTTTTCCTCACTGATGCTGAACCCCTGTTTCCCAGCACTCATTTCACTCTTTCTATAAACATCTACTGAACATGTATTCAGGATCCAGTCCTGCGTTGGGCCCTTGGAATACAGTGACAAGTAGGTGATGCCCCTGCCCTCAAGCCTAATAGAGGAAAAAATATACAACGTAATAAACCAGAGCACTGCCATCCTGCCACCGCCACCATCAGAGGGAGAAAAGGAAGCCAGTGGAATTTCGTCAGAGCAGGTGCATCAGAGATGGGACCATGTCAGCCAGGTATCAAGGACAAAAACTGGGGACAACTAACGCTATTTCTCTGGGAAGCAGCCAAGCTGGGTAGGTCAGGAAAGGGCCAAGTCTCCTTGACACAATAGCATTCGGGTCAGTTGTTCCCAAAAGGCCCAACCCCAGAACCAAAAAGGGCCACAGCCTTTCCTCCACACGCAGTTAGACTGTGATGCCTCCAGGAAACACAGATGCTTGCCCCGGGTAAGGTGCGCTAACTTTTCCAGTGATCTATTGAGCAATCAGCTACCACTTTATTTTGTGAGGATATCAAACCGGAACGGGAGCACTCACACTTCTCCTACCCATGGAGCTGGAGCGCACCCCCTGCCCTGTCACACCTGGGCTTCCAGGTGGGCAGAGAGCTGGAGGTGAGAGGACAGGTTCAGAAGTGGAGTGAGCTATGTCCCGAGGGTGCAAGGGAGCAGCCAAGGTGCCAGCACATCAGCATTCATGCTCCGACCCTGTGATACGCCCCTGCGCTCGGCCCTCACCTCGCAATGCAGAGGCACTGCTCTGGTACAGGCGGATGGCGGAGGAGGGCAGGTGACCTCAGAAAGGGGCATATCCCGGCCAGCTGTCATCCCTTGCCAACCTCAGCAGACAGCAGACTGGCACGGCACCTGCCCACCACCCCAGGCCCCTGTGGACTGTGGTGTGGGGTCGTCTTTGTTAGAGGCGGTAGCAGACCTCTCCTGGGCCAGGATTAGACCTCAGGTTCTAGAGATGAAGAGACTCAGCATCATGGATGCACAGGGCTCATCCCGTGCCGTAGGAATTAGAGTAGGCGGGAGAAACTTCGGGGTTGTATAAGCAACTCAGTGAAGGAAACCTGTGCTGGTGTTGCGACAGAAATCTACCTGGGAAATGAAAACACTGACTCAAAAAGACATCTGCACCCCATGTTGATAGCAGCATTATTCACAACAGCCAAGACACAAAAACAGTGTAAGGGCCCGTGGATGGATGAATGGTTAGAGAGGATGTGCTATATACACACCATGAAATATTATTCAGTTGTAAAAAATAAGGAAATCTGGCCGTTTGTGACAACATGGATGGAGCTTGAGGGCATTATGCTAAGTGAAATAAGTCAGATAGAGAAAGACAAATATTGTATGATCTCACTTATACATGAAATCTGAAAAAAAAACAAACCTCATAGAAAAAAAGAGATCAGATTTGTGGTTACCAGAGGTCGGGGGAAGCGGGAATTGGATGAAGGTAGTCAACAGGTGCCAACTTCCGGTTACAAGATAAATAAGTACTAGGGGTGTAACGCACAGCACGCCGACCACAGTTAATGCTGCTGTATGGTGTATTTGAGAGTTATTAAGAGAGTAAATCCTAAGAGTTCTCATCACAAGGAAAAAAAAATTTTTTCTCTTCTTGTTTTCTCTTTTTCTCATAGCTATATGAGATGATGGATGTTAACTAAACTTATTGCAGCAATTATTTCACAAGATATGCAAGTCAAACCACAATACCGTATGCCTTAAACTTATACAGGGAAGTGTGTCAATTACATCTCAATAAAACTGAGGAGGAAAACAAAGAACTGTATCTGGGGACCTGGAGGGAACTGCAGTCTCCCTGGAGGGTTTCTCAGGAATTCTCCCGCAGAGGGTGTAGCCCCCAGTGGAATCTACAAAGGTTCAGTAGAATGAGAAGAATATTCCCAACAAAAGGGGCATCTTAAATCATCCATTCATTTATTCACTCAACAAACAGTCCTGAGCGTCTGTGACGGATATGGTGATGGGATGGGTTAGCGTTAGACCCTTCTCCCACCCAGCGCCCTCCCCTCCACTCCACTCCCCACTCCGCGCCATCACAGCAGAGAGGGCTGGTCAGTTACCCCGTGTGCCGGAAGTACTCCCGACGGAGGGGGACTGAGCACTTCCGCCGCCTGGAGGAGGCTGTGAAAGCTTCACCCTGGAGAGATGGGAAGAAACTCGCAGAGAGGCCAGAAGAGCAAGGAGAGAGCCTGAGCGCCAAGTTGAAGAGCTGCACCTTGATCCTGAAGACTTCTGTCTTAAGCAAGGGAGGCGCAGGCTCCTGCTTGCGCGCTGGAGAGATCTCTCCGGCAGTTACACCGAAGGTGGAACCAAGAGAAGCAAGTTTAGCTAAGAGGCTGTCACTACAGGCTGAATGAAAGGAGAGGAAGGCATGGAATTCTTCCAAAGGAGCCCAAAGAAAATTCATTCGGGAAGGGGCAAATACGGGAGCAGCAGGTTGACCCTGCCAGCCCCCAAACCACCTCAAGAAAATATGTGCAAAGAGTTTTGCCCTCGGACAGCTCATCCAGTCCTCAGGGTAACGTGGTCAGGTGGACAAGCAGGCGGGAATGTCCCCACGTGGACAGAGGCTGGGACGCCTAGAGAAGTGACTTGGTTAAACCACACAGCAGTTCAGCAGCAGAGTCGGCCTGCAACTCGGGTCTCCTGACTCTCTGTCCAGTGCTCTTTCCACGGCCACGGCTTCCCCTACCCTGGGCCATTCTCTGCTACAGGGTGCTGGAAGGTGGGTGTGACATGCACCCCCACAGGGGACGTGAGGCCTCAGAGAAGCAATGAAGACATTTCTTCCCTCATGGAAATGGTATCTATACATTTAAATTGGTATCTTTATAATCAGCTTAAGGGCTTTTTATTTTTATATAGCAGCTGAGAGGCAAAATCAGGTTCTACTTCAAGTGCTACTAAAATCTGCTGTGTGGGTAGCTCTCCGATGTGGAAATGAGGCACCCTTAACAGCCGCCCACTCAACAGCCTAATTTTCACTCAAGAGTCACTATTGAAAAAAACAGGTGACTCAAAACCACCAGCAACTTTGAATTTAACTTCTGAAAATCTCCAACCGGTGGAGCAGGAACTCATCCAAGAAGTCAGAGCGAGGGCCCCAGAGGGGTGGGACTGCTCGCACCTGGTGTGCCCTGCTGTCCACACTACATCTCGGTCACCATTCTCGGGGATGATGGTGTGCGTGGCCAGATGTGGGCCCACGTTGCACCTGACCCCAGAACCACAGTTGTAAATGCCTCATTCACAAGGCAGCGCTGGGGGGCCCCGGAGGAGGCAAAGTTGGTTCTCACACATCCAAGGAAACCCTGGTTCTTTCTCAGCTCCACTGCTGCTCTCCCTCTGCAGGCTTCATCACCTCTTGTGTCCTTGGGTGCTTGGTGAGCTGGTTTTCCTGGCTCGTGTTGGCCCTGCCAGTCTCCAATCCACTGGGAGGCAGTGGTCTCTCTCAAGTAGAAGTCAGACCTGTTGCTCCCTCACCCCCAGCATCAAGTCCCTCTGAAGATGCCCCAGGCCCTTCTCCCTCCCCTGTCTCCCCCCAGCTCTCCTGGCCTCCCCCTCAGCCCTCTCAGGGTTGACTTCCAAGGCCACATGGCGTAAGCAGTAGAAACACGCTTTGTCAATAGACAGGCTGCGCACATGCGATCCGCTGCTATGAAAAGCAACAAAGCAAACGACCAGAATGGACCAGACGGAACCTCTCCCCAAAGCTTCGCAGACAGGCAGTTGATGACTCTGCATCTCCTCTGACTGATGAGCTAGCCTCAGAGAAGAAGGTTCCAGAGCAGACTATAGAGGGTGGGGGAGACACGCTCACATGTGAGTGAGCCATGAGTGACCCCAAGCTGGGGCAGTGCCCTCAGACAGGGTGAGACATGCACACAGAACAAGAGAACAACAGAAGGAGAAAGTACTCCTGACTCCTTCTAACGCACGCTGTCAGCGGGGGATAGCCCGGCGCCCCCTCGGGGACCACACAACCACCTGAAGGGTCTTTTGCTGTAACACCTGGTGTGTCACCGCGCTCTCCCTCTGTGGCTCCGTTCGCACATCCTCCCATTTCAGGAGGCCAGGTTTTGAAAGAGACCAGCTGCTTTGTCTTTTTTTTTTTTAACATCTACAGAGTGACTGGATACATGAGAGAAAGAGTTAGAAGGGAGAAAGAGAGACAGAGAGAAAAAAAATATTCACACATAGTTAGAAAAATTAAACAATCAAGAATGATATTAAAAAATTAAATGTCCTCCCTCTCTCCATCACCTCGTCTTGGCCCCCCAACAAGATATGAATACCTCTGTTGGCAACTTGACTCCCCGCTTTACAGATGAAACATTTAGCTTACACTCTTTCCTACCTCTCTCATCTTCCAGAATTTTCTTAGTTATAACAATAGTTTCTGTTTGGTTAATCCAGTATATTTAACTCTAAAAATATGCAGAAACTTCCATCTCTTGTTCCAACAAGTATATAGAGTACCCTTCATTTCGTATTCTGTTAGATGAAGGAAATAGTCTCCTCGTGGCCCTGTACCCGTCCTCTACAATCTCCCCAGCCCCTCGTTTGGTCAGCTCCCCCATTACTTTTAATTTATCAGGCCTTATAATATTAATATCTTGTTCGGTATCTATAATTAACTTAATTATAGAATTAACAACCTAATTGCCCATAGGTCAATTCTAAAAACTAAAGCCAATAGAGTTTATAATATTATACAAATATTATTTTCTGTAAAGTAGTGTGATTTGATCCATCGAGGAGGGAACGTAATTCCACGATATTAGAAGCTTCCTGCCACAAGTGGTGATACCTCTGGGAGGCCTGCACCCTTGGGTCCTCCCTCATCCTGCACTTCAGGTTCCTCATCACCTCGTGTCTGTGTGGCCACCGTTACTGTCTTCCGAAAGGAACCAAGGAAACTTATAACAAGGGTCGAATCTGATACGTAAAATGATTAATATGCCACAGCAGCCAACTGCGATGGGTTTGTTCCGGGTTGATACCCACAATCAACCAGCTCAAAGCCCACTTCTTAGGGTTGGAGACTCTATGTTGCCAGGTACAATTTTGTGTTGTCAGGTAACTCACCCCTGCATTGCACTGCTTCCCCTCACGTCACATTCTGGCAGAAGATTCCTGAGCTGTCAACACAAAGTGGGTCATAAAACCCCTGTTTTATTTTCTCCTTTAATCCATCTAGTTAGTAAAAGGATGTTGGCCGTCATAGACACAGCTTGGAATTTGTAAAGTGAAGTGTGGAAGGACTCATGTCTGTACCTGAGGACTCTTGTGTGTAACTTACCCATGATCGAGGAGGAGAACATTCCACGCACGCAGATCAAGCAGATTCTCTTTTCTTATACTGGATCCATTGTTGAGCGTCATGTCTCATTTTGGGTCACGTGTGTTTGAGCCACAATCCTTTTCCTTATCAGAATTCACTCAACAGATAACAGAAACCACTCTAGTTGGTCTAAGGAGAGAGAAATTTAATATGAGGAATTATAAGCTTATAAAATTGTTGGGAGGGTTGGAGGCCCAGGCTCAAGGCTGAGCTTCTAGAAATGACTCTCAGAAGAGGAAAGCCAGGCCTTCAGGGAAGCTGCCCCAGGAAGCAGGAGGTTGATCAGGGAGATGAGAACCAGGAAGCTGCTGCCTCAGCACCGCACTGCGTCACCCTCCATGTAGGGATTGGAGCCCACTGGCCTCTGGGGGCCTCGAGTTCTCACTGTCTCATGCACTATCTGTGCCGGCATCACAGATAGCCTGTGCCAGCCTCTTACCACCCACAGACTTGGGGCCAGACACTGGGCCATCTGCCTGTCCCGGCTGCAGGCAAACCAAGGCCCCTCTGACCTGCTGGTGCAAGCCAGCCTCACTCAGATGTCCCCCAGTCACCAGGGCCTGCATCAGCGGGGCAGGAGCTAGGCCACCGGATGAGCCCAGGCCGCAGGGGAGCCTGGGAATGTGGCCTCTGGCTCTCCCGCCTCTAACACACAAATAGGCCATGATCCCCCACCTGAAAGGAGCAGCAGAATCCCCTGGGGGGCCTGCCGCCCGAGTGTCTGATTCAGCAGATCTGGGCCGGGACCTGAAAATTAACATTTCTAATAATTTCTCAGATAATGCTGGTGCAGCTGGCCCAGGTTCACCCTCAGTTGTACCATCTGGCGTTGGAACGGCCCTGGGCGGGCCCATTGGCGAAATCGACCGCAACTTTCCTGTGCAGCTTTTTGTTTTTCTTGGGTTTCTAGTTCTTTTTTATTGTTGAAAGAAAAACATCTGTGTTTCTTTACCACATCACTCGGATCTTCCTGGTTCTTTATCAGAGAGCTCACTGAACAGTCACTACTTTGTTCTGGAAGTCATTCTTCTTTTCACATCTTAATTGGCTATTTGTGTCTCCCCTTCTGGGGGACGCCTGTCTGTTGTGCTTTGTTGGTGTTGGATAGTTTAGTTTTGTCATATTAGAAATATTTATATGTTCTGGATCTTTAGTCAGTTGTGTGTTGAAAATGCCTTCTGCCGGTTTGTGACTTATCTTTTCAATTTCTTTACAGTGTTTGGATGAATGCTATTCCTTTAAGCCCCCCACATGTACCGATCTTCTCTTTCAGGATTTGTTTAAGCAATCCCTCCATACCCAGGGACCATAAAGATGCTCTCCTATATCTTCTCGCCAAGTTTTGACTTTCGCACTTGTCTTTAATCCATTCAAGATTGACTTTTGCATAAGGGATGAAGTAAATGTCTGATTTCCTCCTCTGCCGCACGGATAACCAGTTACCCCAACTGCATTCATTACATAGTCCATCCTCCCTCCACTGACCTTCAGGGTCAGCTCTGTCGATATCTCGTTCTCACGGGTGTGGGAGACTTTTGGGAGCCTCTCCATTCCGTTCCCCATGCTCTGCTTGTCCATCTTCGAGTCAACACAAAATTGCCTTAGTGATCATTGCTGTGTGGTACGCTAAGAGATCCAGAGGTCATGCCCTCTGCCCACTCTGGTTTTTCTTCAGAGTTCTTGACTGTTCTTAGTCTATTATTCTTCCTCATAGATTTTAGAATAATCTTGTTGAGTTTAATGAACAACCCCATTGGAGTTTTAAAATTAGAATTACATTAAATCTTTGGATCTGTTTTGGGAGAATTAACATCTCTATGATGTTGAGTCTTTCCATCCACAAACAGGACATATCTCTAGGTTTTCCTTAACGTTGCTCAGTAAATTTTACCATTTTCTCCACAAAAATCATGCACGTCTTTGTTAGATTTATTTCTAGGTAGCTGGGTTTATTTTTGTTTGTCTTGTTTTGTAACTATCGTAAATGGTATTTTGTTTTAAATGACATTTCATAACTATTTGATTGTGGTATGTGGAAATATAATTTTTAATTTAAAAAATAATCTACTATCTTGCTGAACTCTCTTATTAATTCTAATTGTCTAATCTCTTGGGTTTTCTACATAACAGTCATATCATCTGCAAAAAGTGACAGGTTGGTTTCTTCTCTTCCAATCCTTAAAACTTCCATTTTCTATTCTTGCTAGAACTTCTTTTACTAAATTAAATTATATTGTGGGGGTGGGGATCACTGGCACATTTTTCTGGGTTTTACCAGGAATTACTTTAATGCTTAATCACTAAGTAAGATGGTATCTGTAGGTTTTTTGTAGATATCCTTTGTTAAGTTAAAGAAGTTTTCTTCTAATTCTTATGTGCTGAGTTTTCTTTCCTTTTAAAAAAAATCATAAGTGGATGTTAAATTTTATCAAATGCTCTTAATGCATCTATTGAATCACTGTATTCTTTTCCGGTTAATGTGCTGAATTACATTAATAGAATTTCTTCGGGGGCAGGAGAAATTAAGATTTCTAAAAATTAAGATCTATCTGGTAATCAAAACCTTTTACTTAAACCTCAGGCCTCACTGGTTGATTGAATTGCATTTCAGCCTAGAAGACACATATATCAAAGGACAATAGTTGTGTAATATGGACAGAAACTGGAGGAGCCTGATAGTGCTACTTCCCTGGTAAAGAAATAAGGCTGTTGTTCAAAATATGGAAGTCTGAGAGGAAATTCAGATGTCCCAGTCCCCGGTCAAATGTTGCTTAGAGGAAAATATCTCAGGCTTTTAAATTTTGTCAAATCAACTAATTATTTAGATAATAAATATTGACTTTGTTCTCTCGGATTAGCAAAAATAAATTCTTCTACCCCTTGGCAGTATGGTCTGCTGTGGTCAAGGATCTGAAATCTCAGAGTGACATCAGCAGGAATGACAGAATCTTCTATACGTGCAGCACCGTGTGCATGCCCTTGAAAGACCTGAGAAAACCCAAAGTCCTCACCTCTAACTGATCTTGAGGATACTGTGAGCAGGAAGTAAAGACTAAGTAGAGTTGTCAGTTGCCTGGCTGCGTGTTGAAGACATGAAAAGAAGGTCAACAGAATTAGTCATTATAGAGATGCAAATGGAAACCACAGTGAGAAGCCACTTTGTACCCACGAGGACGGGCATAATCAGAAGGGTTGGCACAGATTTAGCAGAACTGGAATCCTCCAACATTGCTGGCGGGAATATAAAGTGGGGTCGCCACTTTGGAAAACAGTTTGACAGTTCCTTAAAAATGTAAACATAGATTTACCATATGACTCAGTAATTCCATTCTTAGGTATACACTCAAGAAAACTAAAAATACATGACCACACAAAAATTTATACACAACTGTTCATAGCATCTTTATTCATGATAGCCAAAAAGTGGAAACCAAATTCCATGAACTGAGGAATGGATAAACAAAGAATGCTCTATCTATAAAATGGTATATGATTCAGACATTAAAGGAGATGACGTACTGATACATGTTACAACATGAATGAACCCTAAAAACATCGTGCTCAGTGAAAAAAGCCAGACACAAAGGGTCACATATTGTATGATTGCATTTATATGAAATGTTCAGAACAGACAAATATATAGAGGCAGGAAGTAGATTGGTGGTTGCTAGGGGCTAGTGGGGCAGGAATGGGGAGTGACTGTCAATGGGTACAGGGTTTCTTTCAGTAGTAATGGAAACATTTACATGTGGTGTTGGTTGCACTTTACAAATAGACTAAAAACTCTTGAATTGCACATTTCAACGGGCAAAGTTTATGGTATGCCAATTATATTTTAATTTAAAAAATCTGAAATCTCTATTTTTAGATTTCAACGCTTGTGTTGCCGAGGTTGGACTATCCTAGAATATAATCTGTTGGTGAGTTCTAATATAATCCACACTTTCTTCTGAAGTTTTCTCCCAGAAGAAAATGGAAAGAATGGCCTTGGCCTGTTTCCCCTAGAAGTTCAGCCATCTGTTTTCTGTTCTCCTGTTTCATAGCCTCTGATTCTTATTTTATGGAAATGATGTTTTATTAAATCCCTCTGAGAGGCCAATTATATTTTCTCGAAGTTATCTTCTGTTCATCTTCGGTTCCTCTAGGGTTTGTTCCCGTTGATGCCCTTCTCTTATGCTGTTTATTTTTCCAGTTGTGTGGTGATATTTAGTTGTCTATTTACATTTATAAAAGAAGGACTTGGTTGAACAACGTGAATCACTGTCACGAAGGGCTTCCTCTTCCACGCAGCTCTGTTTCCCCTGGAGGCCTGGGAACTGGACATCTGAGGTCTGGGTCCAAGCATATGCATGGCAGACTTGACTTTAAGATTCAAAGGAGAGACTCAGGCAAGTTTGGCTGTGCCCCGCCTTCATCCCGAAGTTAGGGTGCCTTTACTCTGGTGTGCCAGAACTCATGCTACAAGATCCAGTCCTTTCCCGGTAGATTGTTCAGCTTCTTAGTAAGTGTTTCTCTCCTTTTAATCCGAGGACAGTAGCACAGCTGGCACACAGTCTGCCTGTGCTCCACATCTCACCCCCGTCCTCCAGCCCCGGGCTCGCAGGGAAAGAACAGCTGCCGTTTCCCCTGCAGCCCTCCCCCGGGCTCACGCCGACAGCAGCCCTCTCCGCTCTGCTTTACCCACCAGTACAATCCTGTGTGCTGTGCATTTTCTTGAAATCCGTGAAAATCCCTTGCCTTTGGATAGCCATCCCCCCGCCCCCGACTCTCCTTTTTGTTACTGATTTTATAGTACTTCTTAGTATCACTTCAGCGGAGATTTTGGAGACGGAAGAGGTAAATGTAGGTGCTCAGTTCACCGATTTGAACCAGAGCCCAATCATATTGTTAATGTCTAGTAAGTCATCAAGGGAGCTCAGCAGAGGCAGAATTATGCTTCTCCCTGGCTTCCTGCTCCATCCTTTTTTCCTCTCTCCTCATACGTCTGTTTAGCACTTGCCCCACGGGGCTATCAACCTGTGAAGGCACAAACCACATTCTTTCTTCCAGCACCAAGCACATTGGATGGCACAGAAGAGCTCCTATGCAAAATGCACGGCTGGCTTTCTGAAAATAAATATTCGTTGAATGACTGAACAAATGAACCAAGATTAACATTATAGTCAGATTTTAAGAACGTATCTGTAAATATATTGGACAAAAGCCTTCCTTTTTCTTCTTCATTTCAAAATTAGGTAGGGAATGTTTTTAATTATGAAAAATTGGTTGTTTTCTTATCTCAGTCCCACAGCGCAGTCCGCGCAAGCTCCAGCCAGCCCTGCTGAGAAATAATTGGCGGATCTTTCTGGAAGCTTTGCTATAGCCCAAGCATGAACAATGCTAGGAAGATTCCATCCCTTTCCAATATTGGAAGCTATTTTTCAGGCCGAGAAGTCCGTCAGATATCAAATGTTTTCCTACCAGACTTATAAAATAAAGGCAATGACTCTAGGGAACTTGGTGGAATGAGAAACTAAAAATTGCACTAGAAAATGTCTAGGGTGTAAGCCAAGCAAACTCATGCATAGCAAACCTCTATACAGTTCTCATTATTGTGTAGGTTTAGATCTCTGGCAAAGCAAATGACACCGTCCAAATTTCCCAAGTCCAATAACAAAACCTACCCCTCCTGCCACTGATGTATGTGGGCCCCTCTGTAACTTTTATATTATGAGGCAATAGGGACACTGTAGGCTCTAGATTCTATTGTCAAAGAGGAGGTAGCCCCTCAGAGAGGAAGCTGGAGCTACCCTAGAGATCTAGAACCTCAGCTTCCTTCAGGGCTCCACCTGCAGGCTTGGCTCCACCATGTCCTGCAGAGCCGCCTGCCTCCGCCCACATCCAGCAGAAATCACGAAAGAAGGCAGACGGCACAAGGGTGTGGTCCTGGGCTCTGCTGAGCACTGGTCCTTCACTTGCACTCCTCTGGCCTCCAGGCACCAGCCTTTGCACCCTTCCCACCGGAGCTGACACACTGGGGGGGGGGTCTGACCTACTGCCCACTTGCCCAGTTCTACTTGGACATGACAACCAACAGCCTGGATCTTTGGAGAGGATCCCACTTTCCAGTTCTCTGGCCCGTTGTCCTACAAGGACACTCATTGAAAGGTCATTGGGATTTGAGTTTGGTCATCCCTCCTTCTAGCCTGTGTACCTTTCTGTCTGTACTCAACCCTGACCTGGGATACTAGCCATACTGACATGTTACAGGAAGTTCGACCCTCCTGCTGCCCACGTCTCAGATTGGCATAACCGTGGGCATGTTTGTAGCCTACCTAGATGTCCCGAAAGCACTCAGCGTAACTGGCTGTAGGGCTTTACAATATAGGCTCTGGCTTCTACGCTCTCATCCTGTGCCCTGTCCCACAACAGACAACTTTGAGAAGTGGGGCTTTTAGATATATATCTGTGTCCCCAAAATGAGACAAACCTTGCACCAACCACCTATTGCTTCAGGTAATAATGGGTTTTGTCTGTGCTCATCGCGGCTGACTTCTGTTGCTGGGGCCCCAGGCTATGTCTGCTGGGGTTGGTTGAGGGCAGTCAATGAACATTAACTAAACCTCCTTCAAAACTCAGGCATTTCACACCCAGAGCCAAGAGCCTGGTTTCTAAACACGGCTCTTCAAAAAAGAAACCAGGGCTCCTTGGAGAAATGGCTGATTCTAGGGATGGAGCAGGGAAAATACAAGACAACCTGATACACCCTGGAGTAGCAAAGGTAAAGCAGAGCTCAAAAAACAAAAGGACGGGGCATGTCCCAAAGGGACACTGGAGGCAACGTGAAAGAGCCAAAAGCTGGAATGATTTGAGCAACAAAATAATGTCATACTGGATTATAACCCAAAGGATAAAATAAATAGGCATGGGTCATACTGATATAAATAAACCCTTGAATAAGTAAATAAATGTGAGAAGACACAAACCTTCCATACAGAAGAATCCCAAGCCATGTACGTACATACCAGCCGTCTGGGAGGTGGAGCCCACCCCCCTCCCCCTGAGGGACCGAGACTCAGTGACTCACTTCCTAAGAATAGACTAGGGGAGGGTAAATAGTAACTTTACAGTGGAGAAACCTGGCAGACATCACCTTAACCATGTGCTGAATGTTAATATCACCAGTGATGTCGTGTGCGTCTCATGAACCCTCGGATGTGATGTGATGAGAAGGGCCCATCACCTATGTCGTAGTCTCTCCAAAAACACAAAAGCACAGTCTAACCATGAGAGAAACAATAGACAAATCCATATATTGGGGGACATTTTACAGAATACCTAGCCAACTCCTCAAGATGATCAAGGTCATAGAAAAGAAGAAACGTGTGGAAAACTGTACAGGAGTTCCTCAAAAATTTACACGTAGACTTACCATATGATCCAGCAACTCTGCTCCTGGATATATGCCCCAAAGAATTGAAAGCAGGGACTCTAACAGATTCTTGTCCACAATGCTCACAGCAGCATTATTCCCAATAGCCCAAAGGTGGAAATAACCCAGATGTCCATCAACTGAGGAATGGATAAGCAAAATGTGCTACATACATACAATGGAATATTATTCAACTATAAAAGGGAAGGAAGTTCAGATACATGCTACAACATGGATGAAGCTTGAAAACATTATACTTAGTGAAATAAGCCAGACACAAAAAGAGAACTGTTGTATGCATCCACCTATATGAGGTCCTAGAGTAGTCAGATTCAGAGAGACAGAAAGTAGGATTCAGGTCACCATGAGCTGGGGGTGGGGAAACAGAGAGTTACTGTCTAATGGGTACAAAGTTCCTGTTCGGGATGATGAGAAAGTTCTGGAAATGAATGGTGGCGATGGTTGCACAACACTGTGAATGTATTTAATGCCACTGGATTATACACTTAAAAATAGTTAAAATGAGGGACTGGCCCCGTGGCGGAGTGGTTAAGTTCGCGCGCTCCACTGCAGGCGGCCCAGTGTTTCGTTGGTTCGAATCCTGGGCGCGGACATGGCACTGCTCATCAGACCACGCTGAGGCAGCGTCCCACATGCCACAACTAGAAGGACCCACAATGAAGAATATACAACTATGTATGGGGGGCTTTGGGGAGAAAAAGGAAAAAAATAAAATCTTTAAAAAAAATAGTTAAAATGATAAATTTTATGCTCTACATATTTTACCAAAATAAAAAAAGGAAAGCAGGGGAGTAGGGGGTGGGGAGAAGGGAAGACTGAGAAATTGTCACCAGAGAAGACTAGGAAGCTGTGACAACTAACCGCAATGTGGTGTCCTCAACTGGATCTGGAACGGGAAGAGGACGTTAACAGAAAACTAGTGCAACCCAAAGCAAGCCCGGAGTTTAGTTAACAGCCATGTGCCAGCAGCACTTTCTTAGTTTTGACAAATGGACCATGACGTAAGATATCAATGGGGGAAACTGGGGAGGGTGTGCAGGAATTCTGTGCAACGTCTCTGCAACTTTTCTGTAGATCCCCAAATTATTTCAAAATAAATGAAAAACACCCAGGTGTATAAATCCTCAGCCCTGCCCAAGTGAAAACACCTCTCCAAGGAAACTCTCCAGGACGGAAACTCCGATGTTGCTCCTGCTTCCAATGACAGCGGGACCAGAAAACCTGACACTCTCTCCCGACCCCTAAGTAAATGCACTGGGGCAGGGCCAGCGGCTGGCCAGGGCTGGTCCTCTGAGTCTTGTCTGCTCAACCAGGAAACGCACAGCAACCCAGGAGCTGTGAAATTAGACATGACGTTAACAGCGCCCCTGCAGGCAGAGCAGCAGCGACTTCATCGCTCTCGGGATGGAGAAACTGGGAGAAACTACCAGAATGTTTGCAGATACTGTGTAAACTCTGAGGGTGCAGAGGGGTCAAGAGACGATGGGATGAGCCCCCTGCTCATGGAAGCCTGAAATGAAAATCCTGCGGGAAATAGGTTTTAGGAGAGTCTGCAAGGAGGTGCCAAATGCAAAACTCCGCCGCTGGAGCCAGCAGAGTGGCTGACCCTCGGAGCGGCTCCAGACTGTTGCCGGCAGCAGCGGCACAGGATGTCTCTAGAACATGTACCTAGTCCAGAGCACTTTCCATCTATGATCATGCTCAGTCCTCCCCAAACCTGGTGAGGCGGGATTGTCATCTTCCTTTTAAAGAGGAGCCCCCGCTGGGACGGCAGGTGCCATGTGTGGTGAGCCAGCTGTTGTTCATGGCAGAGTCGGGCTGTGGAAGAAAGCCCGTTGGGCTCTCAAGCTCGTGTTACTAGTCGTGATGCTAAATTGTCAGAAACCCCTCCATACCCTACACTCCACCTGCGGGGAAGGGGGTGAAAGAGGAGCCGGCCCAGTCCAGCCGTTTGGAAGGAGAATGGGCTCTATCACCCACAGCCAGCAGGGAGTTCCTACCTGAGACAGGAGGAGATGCAACGGCCAGAGGATTGAGCCAAACCAGAGAGCGTGTGGCAGCGCTGAGGCTTGACTCAGAGGGGCCAGGCATGGGGCTGAGGTCAAGACAGTGAAGGCAAGCGCTTGCCTGCCGGGGCCTTCCCATTGCTGAGCTGGTGGGGAAGGCACACGGGCTGCGGAGGAGTTAATCCCCAAAGCCGAGGAGACTGGAGAGCAATTGCTATGGACTGAATTGTACCTCTCCCACATTCTATGCTGAAGCCCTAATGCCCAATGGGATTGTATTTGGAGGTAATTAAGGTTAAATGAGGTCATAAGGGCGGGGTCTCTAGCCACTAGGATTGGTGGCATTATAATAAGAGGAAGAGAGAGATTCCTCTCTCTCTCCCTGGTGCACGCACCAAAGGCAGGCCATGTGAAGACACAATGAGAAGGCGACCGTCTGCAAGCCAGGCAGAGTCCTCGCCAGAAACCAAATCGACTGGCACCCTGATCTTGGACTTCCACCCTCCAGAGCAGTGAGGAATAAATGTCTGTTGGGTAAGCCACCGAGTCTGTGGAATTTTGTTATGGCAGCCTGAGCAGACTAAGACAGTGATGTTGTTAAGGGGTGCTGCACAGATTCACACACGTGAGACCCCCCCTGCTGGCTGGGCAACCAGAGAAAGCTTCCTGGAGGAGGAGAGCCTTGGCTGAGAAGTGGGGGGAGGGGGAGAACTGGTGAGGAGAGCTCCCAGGAAAATGGTGATTGAAAAGGCAGAAGCATCTCCTCAAGATACGTTCTGGGAAGACTCTGTGCTCTCTTCTGTGGTTAAAATTCCACGTCATGTCGAGAAGATTTATGTTTCCATCTTAAAAAAAGAATCATCCCAGGCATTTTAAAAACCTCTTAAAAATAGAAAACAAGGAGAAACGAGTGGCTGGAGAAGTAAAAATGTGAAACCAGTGTGTGTCCTGGTTTAGAAGAGAGGGAGAGTTGGGGGCAAGTCCTTGGGTCTCCCCCCTTCCTGCCGCAAACCCACACACCAGAGATACAGTGCTGACACCTGTCTACAGAGAAAACCCGCCTGGAGCACGATGACTGGCCGGAAAGCCTGGCCTCTCTTATGTGGAACACACCCAGTGCCGTGGGGCCAGTCAGGAAAAGAAGGGACTCTGAAGAGAAGTCCCGTGTTTTCTTCACTTTGCCCCAAAAGCATTCTCAGGCCTGGCTTTACAGAAAGAGGGGGGCACAGTCTGGTTTTGTCCTGAGTGAGGAGACATTCAAAGTGCAGCCAAGTGCAATCAAAGAGGCCAGGGTCTGAGCAAAACCCCAGACAGATAGGTGGGGTCCCCGAGCAAAGGAGGCCTGGGGCTGGCTTCCGGCGTGAATGCCCAGGAGGCGAGAAGACCCAGAGAGAGACAACTGTCCCTGCAGTCAAGGACGGCAGAGTGATAGATGGCCCCAGAGAGTGGTGTGTCCCTGCAGGGTGGGGGGATCCCCAGGGAAGCAGGGCCTGGGCAGGTGTGGAGTGAGCAGCCCTGGAGGGCCCCGCCATGCGGGACGGGGACACAGCAGCAGCTGCGTGGACCAGCGATGAAGAACCAGGAGCCAACGGAGAGCTCAGCAGGCATCCGTGTGGACACATGGTGCCAAGTACTAAGGGCTTCGACCTGACATAAGCCCCTTGGTACCTAGATGCTACCCAGGGAGAAAGAAGAGGCCCCAAATCGACCAAAATTAAGTTTCTGCCACCTCAGGTGAATGGTAACTCTCAATATAAATCATGAATAACAGAATAATAAGGAACTTTTATTTCTTGTATACCGTTATCTGCCATACTTCATTTCATGCAGTAAATTGTTATTCTAAGTTCCTATTGTGAAGAGGAGGACATTTGGAAAGAAGAAAGGTGACATAGATCCTTGCTCATGGGTCTGTTTCCTGCCCCAGGATTGAGAGTTGGGGCTAATAAGAAGATTTGTTTCCCAAGTAAGAGTACCGGAAGGTCAGGATAGAAACGTGCACGTTGGGTGGGAGGTCCCCTGATGTTTCCCAATCGCCCCCAGGTGCCATCAGAGTTCTGGGCTCTATGAGGAGTCTGGACCTGAACCTCACTGCCTGGAGTCCCAGCCTGACAGCCCCCTGCCTCCATCACCGTTAGACCTCTGAGAGTGGAGGCTGTGCTTGATCTCTTTGTGCGCACGTGACACAGAGCTTGGCACAAAGTCAAACGTCATAAACGAGTGCTATCGACAGTGTTTGGGGAGAGGGAAGGAATGTAACAAAACAGCTGAAAACAGCTTCATAATTGCTTAAAAGGAGAAAGAAAAAGGAAGCCAGTGTTTCTTGAATACCACGTGCCGTCGTAACACTGCTGCAGGCAGTTAACTTTATATTTAATCAAACACATTAACTCCTTAAATGCAGGCAACACCCCAAGGTAGATACGTTATTTGCATTTTGTAGATGAGAAACATGCCCAGGGAGGTTAAGCAATTTTCCCACTCAGCTAGTAATTGGCAGAGAAATTATTTGAAACCAGCTATGTGTCACTCTAAAACTTATGCTCCTTCCTCTCCATCAGCTGCCTGTGACAGCTGTAAGGGAATGCTCGCGGGGCTGAAGAAGCACTAATTTCCCCTTCAGAAAATCACACTCCCTTTTACAGGCTTTACTCATGAGATGCATGCTTCCTGAGCATCTTCCTTGTGTAAGGAGCCGGGGCTGCAGGGGCTGCAGGGGCTGCGGGGGCTGCAGGGGCTGCGGGGGCCGCGGGGGCTGCGGGGGCTGTTGGAGACACAGCAGCATGAGGCCCGAGCCGTGCCCTGCACTGCTTCCATCCAGCACATTGTAGGAGCAGCCCTGACTCAGCCAACGAGCCTTGGAGTTTAACACGAAAACCGTCAACCAGGATCCAGTTAAATTAGCATGAAAGCGAATTACCAATTACCAAGCTGTCAAGTCACAGCGGAGGCCCAGGAATTTCCATAACTATCAAGACATCATTTAAAAATATTTAATTCCGCTTACATCGTTCCAGCTGGGGGATCAGATTGCTTCTGCTTGGTTAGAGGTGTTCTTTGGGGGAAAGCATTAAAAGGGCCAAAAGGTATTTTGTTCCACATAATGAACAAACACACGGAGAGCTGTGCAGACATGGTGGAGTATATTCTTGTGCAAATGGATCGTGTAGCATTTGCTTAGTTACCTGGAGCAGTAATAGTCATTCTTAATGGGTGAGTTTGAGGTTTTACAGTGTGCATTAGAGACTTAGATGGAATAACAAAACATTTTTACCTAGCTATCCAAAAGACAATATGAACTGTAAATAAGCATAAGTTTAAAAATCCATCACACCTAAATTTCTCAGATAATTAATAACATTTGCTATCTGTAGTATTTAATGGCTTAACATCTCAGGGTCTTCCCTTTTCACACTGAAACTTCTGAATAAGGACTCCATGGACACGTAGTAACAGGCCCTGCTACTCTGAGGGGGAGCAGCTCTCTCTGAGAAGTGTTCCCAGCATTGCTCTCTCTGATGGGGTTCCCAGCATCCCTCTCTCTGAGATATGTTCTCAGCATCCCTCTCTCTGAAGGCTTGTTCCCAGCATCCCTCTCTCTGAGGATGTGTTCCCAGCATCCCTCTCTGATGGATGTTCCCAGGATTCCTCTCTGACAGGTGTTCCCAGGATCCCTCTTTCTGATAGCGTGTTCCCAGATTCCTAGCATGACATGGCCAGCCCCATAGAGGCACCAACTTCTTTAGTGCCTTCTTCCAAATGGCAATCAACTTCTCAGTTCAAAGGGTCTTTTCCAGTCCAATCCAGCCTCTGTGTCCAAAAAGAATGACCATGAAGACAGCAATGCCTAGGGTCTTGCAGGAGGGGCTGTAGCAGAAGGCTGCAAGAGGCTCCCATCCCAATGTAGCAAATGAGTCACGTGACCAACAAGGACAGCAGGACCGATTTGCTTGTGACGGACAATGCTCCAAGCTGCAGAGAACAATCTTATGAGGTCGACATTATCATCCCCATTTTGTGTGAGGAAACCGAGGCATGGGATGTTTCAGTAACTTGATCGAGTGGTAGAAGCAGTTCTCAAACACAGTGACTGCAGACCTAGAAAGTGCTCAGATGAAAAAGCCCGTCTCAGAAGGTTACAAACTGTAAGAGTCCATCATATAACATTCTTGAAATGACAAAATCATAGAATAGAAAACAGATTAGTGGTTGCCAGAGCTGAGGGAGAGGGGGCAGAAAGGAGGTGGGTGTCGTTATAAAAGGACAACAGGAGGGATGGTTGTGGCGATGGAGCTGTCCTGTATCCTGACTGTGGTGGTGGAGGTGTGAACCTACACGGGATAAAGTTGCACAGAACTAAATAAACCTACGCACAAGTGAGTACCAGCGAAAGGGAGGTATCTGATGCCCGGATTTTACGTCAATAGCCTGGCCGTGATATTTTACAACGGTTCTGCGAGAAGCGACCATGGGAGGAAAACGGGTGAAGGGAACATGGAATCTCTCTGTGTGATCTTAGAAGAACTTGTAAATCTACAATTATCTCAACGTAGAAACTAAGTTTAAAAATACGGTATTTATAAAATATGTGCATGTTGAAACCTAACAAATTAAGTATTTATCTAAGAGGACATTGAATGTGCTGGGATGTGATGTGCAGAATTTGTTGTTGTTGTTTCAACTGACCGAGCAACTTTGATAAATTGTAATTTAAGGTTTTACACATGCTGTGAACTTCAACTAAAAAGTGAAGAAATAATAACAAAAGTAAACGCATTTCAGCTTTAAAAGAAGAGTTCCTAAATTTAGAGGAGAATTTCCTTCTTGATTAAAGATTAAGACAGGCTCTCTGGTGAGAATGATGTTTAAGCTCGGTCCTGAAGAACAAGGTGTGTTTGACAGATGAGACTAGAAGGGAGAGTGTTCCGTGTGCAAAGAAGAGCGGAAGCAGAGCTCGGACAATACGGGGCAAATACAGTTTGTGCCTTCGAGGGCTATTCTGGACCTATTCAGATTGGGATTACGGTCCTGATCCAAGCTTAATCTTGGATTGTGGTGCTTTTTAATTTTCTTTTAAGTTTTGGAGTAAAACTACCTTCAGCTTTTGCTTTTCTTTTTAAAGTTTTTTTTCTATTTACTTAAAAAAATTGTGTGTGTGTGTGTTCCCACACCTTCGTCCCTTCAAGGCCCTGCTCTCAGCTAGATGTCAAGGAGACTCTGCTTGTGGTGGTGGGGAGGCCTTGAGCTTGACACTTGGAAGATCTGAGTTCAAATCACCATCCCACCACTCACTGACTCAGTGTCATGGAACAAGCGTCTGGACTCCAGTTTCCTCTTCTGTAAACTGAAGGTGATAACACCTACTTTGGAAGGTTTTACGAGCATCAAGCTGTATAGCACATCAAAGTGCTTTGCAAATTGTGAAGTGCTAAAGAGATGGGAATTGCTAACATTAACACACTAGTTCGTACTGAGGTGTCCATTGTTCTACTCTTTGAGGACAATCACTGTGGGATACGGTAGAGTGTGGGAGTTAAGAGCAGAGGCTTGGAGAAAGGCAGACCTGATCCAAATTCTGGATCCACCGCTGCCTTAAAAGGACCCTATAACCTTGTGTGAACTATTTCACTTTTTCAAGTTTCAGTTTCCTCATCTGTGAATGGGAATAAGAGACCCTCACAGGGACGTTGTAAGAATGAAATTAAGTGAGATAATTAAGCAAAATACATTATAATAAATAAGATGACTTATAGAAAGTGCATAAAATATATGTTGTTCACTGTCAATTTTATTACTGATATTTAAAAGGAAGCCTGCAAACCAAAGCTGGCCTTTCCGAGGTGTAACGGTAGAGGAGGTGTCTGGGCAGAAGGAGTCAGGTAGTGTTCCACCAAGCGGGCCACAGGCACCCCTTTATCAGGCCACTTGGGACACCTGTTAAGATTGCTTATTCTTGAGTACATCCAGTGTGAGGCAACTGAGGCCCAATGTAGGCATCAGAGGCCGTGGCAGCCCCACTGTCGCTCCTTCCCTCCCACTATTGTTCTCGCCAACTCCACGGGTCCCACGTGGCTCTCCAAGTCACCATCAGACTTGTTGCCAAGCTCCTCCTGCTTCATGGTGAGAACGTGGAGCTTCTTGTCAAGTGAGAGGAAGGTAATCCGTTGGCTTGGCTTAGAGTCATTCCCATTGCAAAGCCACAGCTCTTCCGCCCTTGTCCTCACTTTGGTTTTAGTCACATGTCTTCATCTACAAGTATGAAAACGCTCACGTCTGTCATGTGGCTGACGTTTTCCCAGTCCTCTCTTGGGTAAGGAAGCTCGTTCTCTAGCAGATTCTGCTAGAAGGGCTGACGGGTGCAGCATTCCTTAATGTGTTGTTGTGTGTTGAAAACTTTTCCCTTAGCCTTGATGCTGAAGAGCACTTGGCTCAAAATACAATCCTTGGTTTACACTTTTTATTGCACTTTTGAAAATGCTGCTTCATGGTTGCTCTGCTCTGAAACCAGTTTAATCTGTTTGCCTTTGTAAATTATTTGTTCTTTCTGCCCGGAGGCCTTGGGGATGTTTTCTTTATCTCTGAAATCTGATAATTTTAGTAGCTCTGCCTTCGAGTCAATGGTTCTGGGTTAAGTTTTCCAGGTACCCAGTGAGCCCTTTCAATTCGTAGATCCAAGCGTTCTTTGTCCCTGGAAAATTTTCTTGGAGAATAATTTTAAATATTAGCTGTGTGACATCATTTTATTTTTTTCGTCAGGGACTCCAACACCACAAATGTAATTCCTTCCCGGCCCATCTTTCATTGCCATTGTTTTCTCTCTGATCCTTTTTGCTTCTGTCTTTATCTCATTTTTTGTCTTTTGGTTGTTTTCTTGCTTTTCACCCCTTATTACGTTTTCATTCGCATATGCTCTTTCTTGGGAATCTTGTAATTTATTCTTCATTCCTGGGATATTTCTGTCTTTTTCTTCCATTCTTTTCCTGAACTCAATGACTTCTTTATTTCTTCTTGCCTTTTCTTTTTATATATTCTTAGTTTTTCAAGTTCTGATTCAAAGTGATTTTTTATATCCTCAAAAGAATATATGAGTGTATTTAATTCTGTTTGAAGTGCTGTCTTACAATTTTTCTGGGGCAAGTTTTTCTCAGTGGATGTGGACTGAGAGCTGTCTTCAGGTTTGGGGCATTGCTAACTCTGGATGGATCCGTTGCACTTTGCTCGTATTCATTTTTGTGGTATTGGTGGGTTTTGCTGGATTCCTGGGTTAGTGTGCTCTATCCTGCCGGTATAGGAAGGTCCAGACACTGTGTGGATCCTCTGTCTGTCCATCGTGGTGGTGAGGGGAGTGTCCGCACATGCTCCAGGTTTGGGTTCTCCTCTGTCTTGCAGGACCCTAAACTTCATCCTTTTGCCTCCTCCCTTCCTCACCCAAGTTGGGAAAGTCACTCTTCCTTCCTATTTGTCTTCCCCCCAGAAGCAGTGCATTTTGAGGAAGTGCGCCTTCAGACTGCACATTATTTTAAGCCCCTTCCTTGTGGTCCATGTTCTGATCGACCCAAGCATGTACTGAATATTTTCAGATGGCAGGTGGATTTTGTCTTCCTGATTGTGATTCTAGGCCAACATTAGGACCCTTGGCTAGCGCCCCTCTTCTCTCTTCCCTCCGTTTTTCTCCATCTGCCTTTGCTGGCTGCAGAGCACGTGGCAGGGAAAGGGAGGGCAGGAGCATAGAAACCGGGTTGTTGGCTTGGTGGGTTTTTTCTCCCACCAAATTAACTTACAGTTATTTTGAAGTTAGGGCATTCTCTGTCTTTAAATTTTTCTGAGAGTGAACATATATATAGATTTTTTCCAGAGCATTGGAAATGAAGAAAAACTTCTTAATTCCCTTTATGAAGCAAGTATAACGTTGAGACCTGAGCCTGATAAAAATAGCGCAAATATGAGAAACTACAGACCAATGTTCCCTGTGAATATCAATGCAAAAATTCTAAACAAAATATTAGCTGGCAGAATCCAAGACCACATTAAGCAAATATTTAAGAAATAAACAAGTGGACTTCGTTCCAGCAATACAACCTTTTTAACATGTGGGTCTACACAGACTAACTACGGGTTCGGTTCGACAGGGTTTGCCAGGGCATCATGAATATAGTAGAAAATCAGTTTCCCCAATGAAGGGTGAATGTGAATTATATATTGAAAAACCCACCCAGACAGGATGCAAAGCTTTTAGAAGGGGAAGATATTTGTTAAAATGGAATTAATGGAAATGCTTTCACAATCAAAAGCACATTTAGGCAAGCCTTTGAGTCTTGCTGGATGAGTTTCAAATACCTTCGTCCCCTACACTAACACTGCCTCCTTCTCTGAACTGTGTTCAGATGTAGATGTTGTTGTTTTCTTGCAAGGGCGGGGTTCAACCATCCTACAGCGCCCTCCCAGCCACTGCTCTTCCCAGCCCGGCCTCCTGCCAGCTGTACTGAGCAGCATCTGTCTGTGGACTGAGCTACCTGACTAGTTGTGATCCAGCGCCCATCCCTCCTACCGCCCTCTCTCATCTAGCTCATCCTGATTTCAAATTAAAAGGGCATTAGGAGGCAGCAGAGAGAGGCTAGAGGCTTAGATTCTAAGTGCAACTGTACCACTTAGTAGGGGTGAGACTTTAGACAAGTCCCATAATGTCCTTCTACCTCCATTTCCTCGTCTATAAAATGTCTTCATCCTTCAGAGGGTTGTCATGAGGATGAAATGATCTAGTCCTTTGAAAGGAAGAAAGAGCCACACAAAGAAATGTGCAGCCACATGGTCCTGGTTGAGCGAGAAAGGAAGAAATGGACTTTCCAGCATAAGCTTTTGGCCAGGAAGTCTGTCGATTATTACAATTAATCAAAAATACATCTAACTGGGGTCAGTCCGCTGGCATAGCAATTAAGTTCATGTGCTCCACTTACGTGGTCTGGGGTTCACCGGTTGGGATCCCAGGCACAGACCTATGCACTGCTTATCAAGCCATGCTGTGGCAGGCGTCCCACATATAAAGTAGAGGAAGACGGGCATGGATGTTAGCTCAGGGTCAGTCTTACTCAGCAAAAACAGGAGGCTTGGCAGCAGATGTTAACTCAGGGCTAATCTTCTTCCAAAAATTAATTAATTAATTAATTAATTAATTAAAAAAATACATCCTAACTTTTCCCCCAAATCTAAAGTCACAATTTAACATTAACTGTGTTACTTAGGAAGCTCTAACTGCTTTCTGTCAATCAAATAAAATGAATGCCCCATTTCACTCATCCTTTTCAAATAGAGAAGATTCTTGTGAACAATTATAAGAAGAAGCCATGCGACAGAGACATTTCTCTGTGACGAATCCTGTGGAATACCTGTCTGTTTCCTCCTCGGGCTCCAGAACAGTCTACCCACTGATACCAAAGCCAATTGGCATGCTCCTCCCCATGCAGAGAATACACAGGCTCGTTCCCAAAGCTTGAACGCCCACCATCTCTTCAACAAACAAAAGCCTGACATTTATGCAGATGCTTTTTTTAAGGTCAAAATACTGAGTAATGACGGAAGAAACGTGAATTTAAACTATACAAATCCCAGGTATTTTAGACCATGAAAGAACATTCAAGGCCTCAGACACACATCTGCAGCACGGGGTGCGCTCCTTTTCCCCTCCAAAGTCCCTGTCGAAAGATGTTCAGCATAAGGCCACCCATTCACATCCTGGGGGTTGACTAGATTACGGCAGAATCTCTCCAACAAGTTATTCATTCATTCAAAACAAAGTGTTCTTTGGGTTCCTATTATATGCCAGGCTGTGAGCCAACAGCCCAGCGCAGAATACAGGACGGGGATGCTGCCAGCAGAGATCTCACGGTCCAGCCTGACAGACGTGGATGTCAATCAAGTCATCACACAAACACGTTACTGCGAACTGTGATGAGCTCAACGAAGGAAAAGACCAGGACCGGCTCTATTCCAGAGTGAAGGCGGCCCGGAAGGCTTCGTGGCCCCTAACCCTGGGCCTTGCACATAGTCAGTGCTCATTAAATGCAACGGACTGAATGTGTGTGTCCCCCTAAATTCCTATGTTGAAATCCAAACCCCAGTGTGATGGTATTAGGAGGCCGGGCCATTTGGAGGGCTCCATTCTCATGAACGTGATTAGTCCTTCTACAAGGGACCCCATAGAGCTCTCTCACCCTCTCTTTCCATCATGTGAGGACACACCAAGAAGACTGCCATCAGGAAGCAGGTTCTCACCAGACACCAAGTCTGCCAGCACCTTGGTCTTGAACTTCCCAGCCTCGAGAGCTGTGTGAAATAAATGTTTATTGTTTAAGCCACCCAGTCTATGGTACTTTGTTATAGCATCCCCAAACTGACCGAGACAATAAATGTTGAACGGTCAGACGTTAATCTGAGCCCTGAAAGATGAGTGGGTGCTAATTAGGCCTGGGTGTGTGGAACAGGGAGAAGAGTGGTCCAGAAAGAGGCAAAGGCTTGTACAAATGTCCTGAGGCAGGAGGGAGAATGGCCACTTTAAGCTAAGGAAGAAAGCTCAGTGTGGTCAGCAGAGAGCAAGAGCAGATGGTGCTGGAAGATGAGGGAAGGAAGTCCTCAGGGGCCACCAAACTCTTTTCCCACTCCCAGAACGAAGAATTGACTGTGAACTCTTTCAGTTCACCTCACTTTGATCGGTTCCACTAACACGTGTCTAACTCCTAAGGTACTGGTGCTAGATAATAACAGAGATCCGTGAGACTCGGGCCTGCCCTCAAGGGTTTTACCTTCTTATGAAACACACCTTTCTTCAAAACACACAGCAAGCGGAGATTGTTGTGCAAAGACACTGGGCATAATATTTGCACAGATAAACAACACCAGTAGGATAACACATGATGGTTTGAGCACCACGCTCTACACACCTGCCGTTATTTATGTGGTAACATCTTTGACAAGATAACCAGGTCTTCCAATACTTCTCAGCCCTGCTGAGTTTCTCATGTCAGCATTACCCCAAGCCCAGCAAAAGGCACTGATTAAAATTCCAAGGGAGGGGGCTGGCCCGTGGCTGAGTGGTGAAGTTTGCGTGCTCTGCTGCAAGAGACCCAGTGTTTCATTGGTTCGAATCCTGGGCGTGGACATGGCACTGCTCATCAAGCCACGCTGAGACAGCATCCCACATGCCGCAACTAGAAGGACCCACAACGAAGAATATACAACTATGTACTGGAGGGCTTTGGGGAGAAAAAGGAAAAAAATAAAATCTAAAAAAAAAAGAAAATTCCAAGGGAAGAATCTCATTAGAACCTACTCCAGGTCCAAATGCTCTGGGCCACACACCTCCATCAGCACAGAGATACACAGAGTGGAGAAATCTTGTGCTCTCTGCTGGAGAGGGCAGCAGGCAACGCTGTTACACTCCCAGGTAACACAAATGGGCTAAAGGATTCCAGAATCACCCACTGCGAGAGCTGGGAAGGACTCCAGAGATAATGTTATTCAAACCTTTCTTCCTACAAATGAGAAGACTGAGGCCCCGAGAAGCCGGAACGCCCTCCACAAGCTCACTGAGTGAGAGGAAAGCAGAGTCTAGAATTTAGTCTTGGGACTCGCAGTCCAGTGCTCTTTCTATGGCACCACCCTAGCTCCTGGTATGGAAAGTGTGTGTATGAATATAGATAATATGTCGGGTTAGAGAATAAGACATCTGAGCTGATCCCCCTGCCTTTTCGTGTTGTCATTCATTACTGATTTCCCTTCCTCCTCTCCAAGTCAAAGACCTCCTCCAGCCTCCAGAAGACCCCACCTGAACTTTGAAGCTCATTTTATGACATTACTATACTCACAAAGATCCAGGAGGAAGAGAGATGTGGAGAGATTAGGAAAAGGTCATTTCCCTCTCTATTGTGATGATGCTGTCAGTAGCAGGAAAAAAAGTGTATTATCTTACCCAATAAAACTTTCCAAGGTTAGCTGGGTCCTGGATTTATTAACTCAGTGACTCAATAATATCTTCAAAGATCCCAGTTCTTTCCACCGTCCCCCTTTGACACACTCGGCAGATTGACTTGTCTTTAGTTTAGCCCTCCTCATGATTGCAAGATGGCTGCAGTTGTCTAGGCATCACATCCACACCTAACAAGGGCTAGAAGAGGTTCTCATTGACCAGACTTGTTTCTCGTACCCGTACCTAAACCAATTACAGAAAAGGAGACTGAGACCTCAGTGACTGGATTTCACCTTCCCTGAATCCCATGGAGGTGGAGTGGACATCAAGACAAAATCAGCCAAGATGAGGGAGAGATAGATTTTGAATAAGGAGCCAGCTGCCTGCTGGCCCCTATTGGGTTCCAAGCACCTCTTTTCTCTCCCTGTACCATTTCATTTTTAGTCACGATAAGGGAGGAGTTTGAATGCCAAAAGCACTGTCATTACAAAGGCATTCTGCTACACCAAGACAATAGGTGTGCCCTGTGGAGTTTATTATAAGGGATTTAAATTCCATTTCATTTTGTTTGGTAGAAAAGTCATATTCACAAGTCACATTTTCCTTCCCTCCAGGGGCCTCCATTGTTCACATTCATAACACCAATAAGCATTCCTAAAAGCCTGTCGGATAATATAAATGAAAATGAGAACAAGAAAGATTTCTGTGCTATTTGTCCTTAATATCCTGGGGCAAAACGTGGATTTACTTATTTGGAACAATATTGTGGCTTGCAAAGCCTATGAAAACTCCCAGTGCTATAAAAACATCTAATAAACGCAGCTCTTAAAAACAAAATTCTTGCAGGAACTGAGTTTCTTTGTTATTCTGTAGCTTAAAAAAAATACTAACAAATAAAAATTATTGTGATATTGCTAACTTTTAAGCATCAGACAGTTTTAGTATCCGTGCTACAGCATAAGATGCTGCTTCACAGAACTTGCAGACACAGTGACAACTGCCCACTTTATAAGAGCACTTTTTGTGCGTGTGAAAATATACATTACCCAACGATGCTCCGACCTCTCCTCCTATTTATAAAGTGTTGCCCTTAACCTGCTGATAAACACCCTTCACTGTTTCCTGGTCCCTGCGAGGTGATGCTCCCACCTCACGGCTCCATCGCTCCCCCTTCCCTAAGTCCCCACCCCACCCACACCTCTGAGACTCAAAAATCAGAGGTGGTTTCTCTACGTTGTATATTTTCACGCACCTCCGTTGCTTTCATGAGATTTTCCCTCTGTCTAAAACACCCCCCCATCACCACTCCCGTCTTTGCCCGGATAATTCCGACTCATCTTTGAAACCCTCCTTCAGACCTTGCTTCTTAGGCACCAGGAACACATCCCTAATTCCCATCCACACTGCCATCTACCGTGAGAGGGGATCCTTGGCGACCCCTCCACACCCTGGATGACCCCTCATTGCACCTCCTATTCTGGGAAGGTCAGCTTCGCCTGTGGATGCCGCCCTGGGCCCCAGGCTTTAGAGGTACCACTCTGACCTCCCCTGTGGGTTGAGGCCAAGGAGATGAGCTCACCGGGAGCCCCTGCCCCTCCCTGTTCCAGACCATGCTCCAGGTGCCCAGCTCCAGCCCACCCTCCCGGAGGGGCACACGTGGGTGTGCAGGCCCGAGGCCGCTTGTGAGGCTGGGGGCAGCTGAGGCTTCTCCCTCCCAGGTCGGGGCTTGCAGCTGCAGGGGGGAAGGGATGGGGCAGACCTTGGAGTGGGGGCCATGGCCAGGCAGTCCCCATGCCATCATCTTTCAACAGGACGCCTCGGGTTGCCCAGGAATTCTAAAAGCGAGCTTTGCCTTCCAGGCACATGTGTCAGGGAAGGAGAAAAGGGGTATCTTTTCTTTAACAATTTGTACCAGATGGATGGCCTGTGGGCCTCCGTTGGCGCTCCTGCTGGCTCTGCAAACCTCCGGGAGGGCCAGGTATGGTCTGCAAGCACGATGCTCGGTGTGACGGATTTCCAGGAGTGTGGTCAGTGTGGGTCACCGTCCAGAGGGCGGGGGTCTGGCCGAGGTAACCATTACCCCATGGTGACCTGCCGAGTAGCCAGGTTGCTTTCCCCAGGGGGTGCCCAACCCCCCAGGGAGCCTTTCCTTGAGAACTTTCTACAGTGTTGACAAAGCATCACAAAAGCAAAGTGTGAGCTCCAACCAGCCTGGTGTTTAATATAAACGGTTCCTGTTCGAAATTTACCTCAAGGTAATATTTATGTTTCAGTTTGGGGGAATGTATTCAATTTCGAGGAAATTTATTCTGCGACGGTAAATTCTAAGGGAGATTTCCTTGTGCCGCTACGGCGGTGTGATGGAATCAGCTGAATGTTGGCATCGCGGCCGGTACCCAGTTAGGGACCTGTCTGGAGGGCACATTTTTATAACTTCAAACACTCTGGACCAGCGGATCCCAAATGTTGATGCAGGGACCTACTGCACGGAACCACAAAGGTCACTCTGGGGCAGGCCCAGGGATCTGTGTTGGCCAGGATTTTGTGTGGTTTGAAGATTTTTTTTTTAGCTTCCCAGATGCTTCCAAGGGACTATTGCCCCCAACCAGAAATGGGTACAGACTCTTACCACAGAGCAAGGACTGTGCTACTTGGCTGTATGTGGCATTTTGTTTTTAATCTTCCCAGCAATCCTGAGAGAGAGGAACTCATTCTCCTCTCCAACGGATGAGAAGACTGAGATAGAGAGGGCTGGGTGATGCGCTCAAGTTCACAGAACGAGGTAATGGTGGATCTGGGGCTTAATTACAGACTGGCTCGAAGCCCAGCGGCCTTCCACTGGGCACGGGCAAATGGCAGGCGTGGGGAATTGCTTCAGCCCTCCAAGAGTTAGCAAAAAGGATTAGGGCTTCGCTTTCTCTTCAAAGACGTCAGTTTGTCAGGATAATTCCAGAGGCTGTGCATTTTCCACATTGAAAAAACGTCTGGCAACAGCACTTAGAAATTCAGGTGGCTCCATCAATGATGGAATCAGAGCTGGCAAAGAGAAACCGTGGTATTTCTAAAGACGTCGGTTTCTGAAGCAATAATAGACCATTATTGGAGGAAAAAGCTCTCATTCCATTAACAACACTGTTTAATGCAAGAGCATAAAAAAGCTTTTAAAGCTTCAAGAGCAACCGCATGAATTTTCTCTCTTAAAAAAAAAAGTCCCCAAACAAAGTCTCTGCCCTCAGAATGGTCCCCAAATGATGTTTTTTGCCATTAATTCCACAGTCATAAATGCATCAGCTTGTTTCCCACAGTTCCTTCAGGAAAACTAGTACACAAACACCGTCTGTTCAAAGACAACTTGAGAAGTGAAGTCTGGTTTCAGGGATTGCTATAATTCACCCCCTAAATTGCCTCTTCTTTCAGGCAGAGAGAACTCAGGACTCGCCCAGCTTCCTTCTCATCTCCGTATCTCCTTCTCCAGTTCAGAAGCCAGTAGTTCCTCCTCCTGCCCGGAAGTCTCCTGTTCCACATTCCAAGCACACAGTACCTTTCCTTTCACTCTTCTTTATAATAAGCTTTTTCTTTTTAAAAAGAAATTTTTTTTTTTTGAGGAAGATTAGCCCTGAGCTAACATCCGCTGCCAATCCTCCTCTTTTTGCTGAGGAAGATTGGCCCTGAGCTAACATCCATGCCCATCTTCCTCTTTATATGTGGGCTGCCTGCCACAGCATGGCTTGATAAGCAGTGCCGTGTCCGCACCCAGGAACCCAATGCAAACCCTGGGCTGTCGAAGCGGAGCGTACAAACTTAACCACTGCACCACTGCACTGGCCCCTAAAATGAGCTTTTTTTTATTGGCCCTCTTTTCTTCTTAGATACCCTGATTTCCTGGTCACCCTCATATTTCTGTGGAGCAAAGAGAAGGGTCATCCTTGTTAAATTTCAGCTCTCAACCTAAAGTTATCTTTGGGTCTCCCAGTTCACTCCCCCCAAAAGCAACCAACACTGTCTCTGTCTTGGGTGTCCCTCCAGAGAGAATCTGCATGGATAAACATATCTACGTAGATATGTATACTTTTTATACATAAATGTTTATAGACTTTATATCTAGTCCTACCCTATCTTTCTAATTTTGTATATATATATATATATTTGAAGGGTATTGATTTATATAGACTAATTTTTTTTGCACAGCCACATTTCTGAATTATAAAATATTTATATAGAGTTTTTTGTTTGTTCTTTTGAGTTTTTCAGCTAAAGAATTATAATGTCTGACAATTATAACAGTTTTGCCTCCTCCTTTCTAGTTCGTATGCCTCATTTCTCTTTCTAATCTAATTGGCATCAGCTATTTAACATATTAAATAATAGTGTGATAGACAGAATATTCATAAAAATTGACCATGTCAACCGACAAATAATAATGTACAACTGAAATTTCGCAATGTTTTAAACTATCATAACCTCAATTTAAAAAAAAAAAAATTGACCATATCTTAGGCCACAAAGAAAATCTTAGTAAATTTCTAAGAATGGGAGTTGTACAAACAACATCCTCTGATCATAATACAGTAAAAGTAGTAACAATAGTAGTGATAAAATAAGCAATAAAGTCCTTCTGCCTGGAATAAAATACATACTACTGTTTTAGGGGTTTTTTGGCGAGGAAGATTGGCCCTGTGCTAACACCTGTTGCCAATCTTCTTTTTGCTTGAGGAATATTGTTGCTGAGCTAACATCTGTGCCAATCTTCCTCTGTTTTATATGTAAGACGCCACCACAGCATGGCTTGATGAGCAGTGTGTAGGTCTGCCCCCAGGATCTGAACCCGTGAGCCCCAGGCCACCAAAGTAGAGCCTACGAACTTAACCACTATGCCACCCAGGGCCCCTCCCCCTACTATTGTTAAAAACAAGACAACAGGCCCAAAATGGAGTCACTTATGCAAAGCCCCATGTCATCAATCTGAGACTTAATTATAGTTTTGGCTCTCCCAGAGACGGAATCTTAAACCAGTCCATCGGGAATCGCCTGGTCAGCACTGGTCAAGCCATCTGCCTGATAGGCTCCCGCCATCCCCAAAAGGAAAATGATCTTGCAATGACCAACTGCTTTTTTGCCTAGTATAACTTCCTTCTTCCTGCTCCCTTCTGCCTAAATGTCATTTTTTACACCTCCTTAGAGCTCCTTTCTATCTGCTAGATTGGGTGCTGCCTAATTCATGAATCATTGAATAAAGCCAATAAAATCTTTAAAATATACTCAGTTGAATTCTGGTTCTTAATACCATTAAACAATTCTTAGGACTCATAGGAACTACAAAATGAACTTATACAATCTCTTGAAAATAATGGAATGAAAACATACATGTCAGAATCAATTGGGGTATTGCAAAAGCACTTATCAGAGGAAAATGTAGAACATTAAATTCTTAGAACAATAAAAATAGAGAAATAAAGATAGTGAATTCAATGCAAATTCAAAAAGCTAGAAAACAAAGTAAACTAAAAGAAAACAGAAGAAAAAAATGTAAAGACATAATTTAAAGAGTTAGAAAAAAAGAAAAACAGTAGAAGTAATAATCAAAAATCTGGTTCTTTAGGTGAGAAACATCATCAACATAGACAGCCAGCTAACCTAATCGAGAAAGAAAACACAAATATAGAAAACAAGAAATGACAAGTGGAAAACAACCATCAAAACAGATACTTTAAAAAAAATTGTGAGGGGCCAGCCCACTGGCCCAGCAGTTCAGTGCGCACGATCCGCTTCTCAGCGACCTGGGGTTTGCCAGTTCGGATCCCGGGTGCGGACATGGCACTGCTTGGCACGCCATGCTGTGGTAGGAGTTCCACATATAAAAGTAGAGGAAGATGGGCATGGATGTTAGCTCAGGGCCAATCTTCCTCAGCAAAAAGAGGAGGACGGGCAGTAGTTAGCTCAGGGCTAATCTTCCTTAAAAAAAAAAAAATTTGTGAGACTACGTTGCAAAACTCCATGCAAATAAATTTGAAGACCCAAATAAAATGGATAATATTCTGCAAAAGTTATGGTTTGCCAAAATTGACACCAATGAAGACAATTCTGAAAATACAAAGAAAGTAGTTAAAGAGCTTCACACCACCACCCCACCCCCCAAAACAAACCAGGCCCAGATGGGTTCACAGGTGAATTCTAAATTCTACCAAACGTCCTGCACTCAGATAATGTCAATGTTGCTTATATTACTCCAGAATATGGAAATAGAAGGAATTTTTCCGAATTATATGAAATCAGCATAATATTGAACCACACACCTAATGCATTTACTCAAAAAGAAAAACACAGACCCAGCTCACTTACAAACGTCAATGCAAAACCTTAACGAGAATGTTAGCAAACAGAATCCAACAAGTCATTAAAAAATGATGCACCGTGATCAAGTGCAGTTTATTCCAGAAATGCAAAGTTTATTCAATATTAGCAAATTCATTACATATACGTAAAATCCATAATATTAATACTGTTAAGAAGCAAAATCATCAAAAAGGCATTTTACAAAATCCAAAACCCATTCATATTAAATAAATACTCAATAAAATAGGAATTAATGAATATTTCCTTAATATGACTTCATATATGCATATATATGTCACAATATATACATATAAAATCCAACACTGTCTTAAATGGAAAACACTAGAAGATTTTCACTAAAGTCAAGAACGACATAAGGATGGCTTTTATCACCATTAAATATATTTAGCAGTGTGTTGGGGTGTTAGCCAATGCAATTAGGCAAGACAAAGCATGGAGAGGCATAAGAATTAGAAAGGAAGAGGTAAAATTCTATCTGTAAATGATTTAATTACATAGGTAGAAAACCCAAAAATAGCAATGGGAAAACTACTACAAACAATAAGAATTTAGTAAAGTAGCATGTTACAAAATGAACATAGAAAAATCAATAGCTTTCATATATAAAAACAAAAGCCAAGTTAAAGCATTCATAGAGCAAAACAAGAAAAAAATATGTAAGTTCTTAAGTGTAAAGTTAACAATAAACGTCCGTTGCAGTTGGGGTTCTCTGGGAAGCAGGTGCCAAGACGGAGTGAAGAATGCAAAAAGCCGAAAGCAAGAAGGAGGCCGGTGGGACAGGGCGAGCCCTCAGACCCCAGCGTCCACCACAGTCTCTCCAGCCCAGCAGGGAGATCCAGAGCGAAGGCAGCCAGTTAAGAGTTGTTCCGTACTGGGCAGAAACGGCCAGGCTCCTAACACCAGCCCTGCCCAGTCAACAGCCAGGGGCTGCCCTGAGAATGAGATAGTAGGTCAGTTCAACCCTTAGCGTCTGGGAAGAAATGCTTATCTTTAAAGAAATGCTGATATGGGAGGAGGCATACACCCCTATATTTAAAGCCATCATTCTTTGCTTGGAGATGTCGTAAATGTTTAAAGCGGGTGTACAATGCATGCTGGACAGGCCACGTCAGGCCATTCTGAAAAACAAGGTCAGGCCAAATTAGTTTTAAACCAAATGGCTTCCTCCTGTACTTCAGTGTATTAACTCTCTCATTGCTTTTCATTACGTGTCACTACTTGAGGGTGGGCTCCAGTAGGTTGTTAAGTCCCTAAAAAGCAGGGTGGAGAGAAGGTGCACGGTATGCTACCACTTATCGGAGAAAGGGGGGAAGTGTGTGGGTGAGTGTTCATTTTTTTAAACGAAAGGATAAACAGTAAAATGTTAAAAATTGTTTTTTATGGGAGAGAAGAAATAGTGTAGAGAGAATAGGTTTAGAAGTCAGACTTTCTTGAATATATCTGTTTTATAGATTTAATATAAATATTTTATACATTTTAAAACATTAAACTTTAAAAAACAATCCCTTAAAATCTACAGCGAAATGAAACAAATGAATGTCCCCGTGTCCCTGGGTGTGGCCTATCCCTGTGGAGACTTTAACGCACAGTAATTTGATTTTATCCACTGATGGGAGGTAATCTCAGAACAAAAGAACTACACACACAAAAAGGCTTAGACTATATTTTGCTATTCATATGGCTGGTCACAGTTTTAGTAGCATTATTCAGAAACTATTGTGCGTGTTTTGTGGGATAAAGAAAATAAGCAATTATGCTGAAGTCAGTGAAAGTGGGATTTTTGGAGTGGGAGAAGGAAGCATAGCATATAATCAACAAGCTTAACAAAAACCGTGTAGGTCTGTACTTTCAGTGGCTAGTGCTGGCCACTGAACAAACTTGAAAACAATACTAACTCAGAAGTACTAAGCACCCCTAGCACCCAGTCATGGTCATTAACACCCTTTCTCACCAAAAGGAGCCAGGACTCCTTGGAGAAATAACTGACTCAGGTGTGGGGCAGGCAATGTGAAGGAGAGCCCGGCACATCTTGTCATGTCAGGAGGCAAGGAGGTTATCAAAGATTACCAGAGTTATGGCAAATGAATTTAGGAGTAAACTTGAAGAGAATCTCACAGCCAAAAATAGGATAATTTGAGTATCAATAAGATTAATCATTTCAAAAGCTCAAAACACACCAAATATGTTTAAATTGGTAGGTTCATAAGGAACAAAACAAAAAAAAATCATTGGTCATTTTTGGGGGATACTAGGAAACCAATTCTATTTGGAAAACTGGGAAATTAACAGAAAGAGGAAGCATTAATCCCACTTTTCCTGTATAAACTGCACCTTGGGATAACCAAATAGTTGATGAGGGGAATTTCCTTTTTATTGAAGGATTCCAGCTGAAGAAGAAATGGTAGAATTAGAATATTACCAGTTAACAACTTCTAATGAATTAATAGACCTAGGCAGTAATCATTGGAGGCTGCCAGAGAGACATAAAGAGACAGCTAGATACTGTGTGCCTCCTGATGGAAACACATAATTCACCTGTGAAGTAGGCTTCCTCCCAAATTAGATCTGAGTCAGATTAAGTCTTTAGATCTAACTACCAATTTACAAGAAATACAGGCGACAGAGGACCGGGTCAAAGGACACCATGGAGACGTAATCAGCAAAATTCATACCATGGGAAATCAGACAGGACAAACAACCTGGTTTCTTCAAGAATAACAAAGAGCAGGAAGGGAGGATGCAACTGTAGATGAAAGAGTCCTGAGACTCTTAGATTCGGAGTCATATCAATGTAAATGTTTCTTTTCCTATGTGTTAGAAGAGTTTAAACAGCATTTGTGTTTTCTGTTCTTTCAAGGGTTGGTAGCATTGTGAAACCATCTGGACCTTGTATTATTTTTTGGCGAGTAACTCTTTGACAATTTTTTCTTTTCATTCCACATTAATCGATCTATTTTAGATTTTCTAGCTCCTCTGGAGTCATTTTCAGTCATTTGTATTTTCATAGAATATTGCTAATTTCATCCAGATACTCATTTATTTGCAGAAAGTTGAGCCGAGCAGTAGGTTGACCCATGCAAATTGCCATCGACAATTCATATGGTTCCATCTAATAATTTTAAGTAGAATTTATTTCATTTTACTTGATTTTTCCATGATCATTTCTCATTTTGTGTATTTGTGCTTTCCTTGTTTTTGTAGAATAGTTTAGTTAATGGTTTATCTTTTTTATTTTATTTTTTAACAAAAAATTAGCTTTTGGATTTAACTACTACTCTTATGTGTTTTCTGGTTCATTTTATTTCTGCTTTTATCTTTATTAACTTCTTCCTTTTGTTTTCTGTAGGTTTATTTTGTTTTTATTTTGCTATCCTCTTGTGTTAAAAGTTTAATTCCTCTTAATTCATTCACTCTTGTTTATTAATACATGTATTAAACTTAGAATTTCTTCAGCTGCATCTCATACATCTGATACAGCTGTTTCAATTATTAGTATCTTTACATTCTGGACAGTTTGCAATTCCAGTTTTGATTTCCTCTTTGGTTTAAAAAGATTTTTAAAAGCTGGAAAATTTGGAGAACTAGCTATTTTAATCATATCTGTCTTTATATTGTATTGTGATCAAAGAACATGGTTTGTACTCTTTTTTACTTTTTAAATTTTGGTGAAGTATTCTTTCCAGTCTAAAACATCTTTTTTGGTAAATGTTTTTTGCGCACTTGAAAATGTGGCTTTTCTGTTTTATAGGTATAAAGTCTTTTATGTACACGTGATCTATTTTTTCATATTTAAGTTTTTGATTTAAGTGCCGTAACACTTTGATTAAGTGCCACACACTTGAAAAAGAAAAATCTCACCAGCCCAGGGGTTTAAAACGATGTGGGTACCATATGATGTGGTTTGGCATCACCTTGGGTAGAAAAAAAAGAATGTAAAGTAACCACTCTCTGAGATCAGTGAATGGCTGTAGAGAAAATCTCAAGATGATTAACTAGGTGCTGCTTATGTTGAGTTGTGCTTGACTCGTCTCCACTTGCTGATGGAGGAGAAGCAATGCGGGCCTGACCCTGAGGAGAGGGCCGTCCCTGATCTGGGGAAGATTTTACAGGACGTGTTGGCTGTATTGGCCTAGTGTCCCTCTTGGGGTTGGAGGAGAGAGAGCTGGACGGCCCAAGCGACCATCAGATGGATAATGGCTTAGGTGACCAGGTGGACAGTGCTGTTCTCGGCTAGGAACCCAGGAGAAGCCAGTGTTGAGGGGAGATGGGGCGTTTCAGTCATGGTCAGTTGGTACACCAGAAGGATGTTCAGGTGGAGACCTACCCCAGCTGCCAAGTCTATCAGTTCCAAGTATACACCTGGGGCCTGGGCAGCGTCCATGGACCCAGTGGGACCACTGTGAACTGGATTTGCATCAGGACTCATTTATGGCAGGCCCCCACTCTAACCCCCACGGGAGTGTGCTGGGTCTTTTGGGATCAGTGTTAAGTCAGACCTTGTGTCTAGTAGTCCTCAAAATGTCTGGTTGGTCCCCTTTCCTGGTGTAAATGGCCACAGACCCCCCGGGGAAGGGCTCGGGGGATCGTCACGGTAGATACTTGCCACAATGTCGTAGCAACCTTCCGCTAGGGAGCTGGCCACTTCTTTAATCAATTGGTTTTGGATCTGAAAACTGGTTCAGGACTGGGAACAGAGAAAGGGACCATGATTTTTTTTTTTATTACAGTAACCACCCTCAGCCTCTGGCTCCCTCTTTTTTGGAAGTGAATGTTGAGCAGCATCCTCGTCGCATGCCTGTCCATCTTGCCCTGTGGCTCTGTTAACCATCTCCACGACCCCCTGCAGGGAAAGCTCTCTGCAGACTCTCCATGACGATTCAGGGACTGGCCACCTCAGGGAAGTCTGAGGGACCCAGTGGTCAGAGGCAGGCCGGGATATCCCCTCCCAGGTAAAAGACAAATTGTTGCACCTTTTCTCTCTTATCACAAAGAAGGAGGCAATGCTCCTGGTGGGCCGCCCATCTGGCCTTACTGAGTGTTATGGTAATTGTGGCCGCCTGGCTTCTGGTGGTGAAGTGCTACCATGGGCGCCTCTTACTCTGAGGCCCCATCTTCCCCGTGGACATCAATGGGCTCAGCTCTGTGATGACTGCCTGTCCTAGTGTCAGCCCTGGGCTGCGGAGAAGAGCCAGCATCAAACTTCTTAGGCATGCCAGCGCCCCACTTGCCAGATTATTTCAGATAGCCTTGGTGAGTGTGTATCCTTCGGGCCCGCTCACGAAACATCATCTCTGGCCTTACATAAAGTGCCCACTCCAGCGTGCCCACTTCCCTCAGCCTTCCTCTCCATCTCCGGGGGAAACCTGCACATCCACTCCACAGCCACATGAGAGCTGGCCACCATCTTGTCCTGGTTTCGCTGAGCTACCCCAACAGCCAGCTTGTCCCATCCCCTGGGGGTGGGCCTGGCTAGAGTGCTAAATCTGGTGTCTGAAGACCCTGGCCCAGTTAGTGAGTTCTTGCTTACCAGTCTCCATATCCCCGCCCTTCGAATCCCATCCCGGGAGTAACTCCCCCACCTCCCACTGGCTCCTGCTGACAATGCCAGTTAATTCTTGTAATTCCAAAGTGTATAGTCTCCTTCTTTATCAGGCCCAGGACAATTTATGCTAAGATTTAACTCTAACTCGCAGCTGGCAGCCAGGAGAGGAGGTGGGGGCAACTCCCGAGGGGCCCCTGTTGCCCCGTGGGGGAGCAGCCGCCAGCCACCACAGCATCTGCCCGTGCAGCAGCAGTGCTTGCTCTGATCGGGGAAGGGTGGGGCACCTGCACCAGCCCAAAGGGCCCAGGAGGGCCGCAGAGGCATCCTGAGGGAAGCATCCTTGTTTCAGGGTCCCAGGATCCCCACACTAGAGCCCTGACCTTGGTATACCAGACCGGCTTGGCTGATCATGTAGACATCCCTGAAGCTCTGCAACCGTTCAGATTGAAGATAGAAGGAACCTATCTGGGGAAATACCTGTGAGAGAAAACAGGGATTGAGCGAGGGAAGGCAGGGTGAGCTGTGGGACAGCGACACAAGTCTGCTGTGGAAGGAAGTTCAGAAAGGAGGAAAGAGGGGCCCGTGAAGTGCTGTAGACAGCCTTGTGGTTCTAAGGGAAGTTGGGCAAGGCCGGGGGTTGGGAGGGGGCGGTGTCGTTGAGCCACAGTCACCTGTCAGAGGAGACCCATCTCCCAAGAATGGGCCTGCCATGCTCTGTCATGGCTGGGAGCGGCCGGTGGGAGCCACGGCTTCAGTGCAAACCTAGTGATGGATTTGAGAGTGGACGGGCAGAGGCCCGAGGGGTCAGCTGTTCCCTGCTGGCAGATCTGAAAGGTGCATTCTCATGGCGGCCACACTAACACTGATTTTTACCTTCTGCTAATACATCAAATGAACTTCTTTACAGCCCTGTCTTGCTAGAACCAGAACCATTCTGACTCTGCTTTCTCTCCTCCATTACAGTCGCATGCCTGCAGCCGGAATTTGCTCTTCCTTTTGTTAATGTCACAGTCGATGCAAGTTGAGGGCTCCTAGCCAGCCCCCTGGTTAACGCTTATCCCTCTGTCTTCTGAAAGACAGCCTGGATGTGTCTTGTCCTGCTTCTGTCCCTAAGAAGCCATTGGACTGGTGTCCTTTGAAAGCTTTCTGAAAAGTGTGTCTGCCCCAGCTCTACTCTTTCGGACTGTCAGGGGGAACGCCCTCCCTCTCTTGGGTTCTTGGTGATCACAGCCTCCCTCTCTTGGGTTCTTTGGTGTCACAGCAGGGCCTGGGGCTTCGAGTAGAAGACATGATGTCACATCGTTTATCCATGTTCTCAGCACATAAGCTAGTGACACACACCAAATATGGATGAATCTCGAATATGTTATGCTGAGTGAAAGAAGCCAGTTCCACAAGGGAGCGTACTGTATGATGCTGTTTATGTGACACTCTGGAAAAGGCAAAACTACAGGGAGCAACATCAGATTAGCGCTTGTGGGGGGCTGGGGATGAAGGGAGTGTTTGACCACAGAGGAACGGCGCGCGGGGGTTCTTTTGGGCAATGGAACTGTTCTGTATGTGCATGCGGCAGTAGTGAAGTAGTCTATGCTTTCAAAACCCATAGAACTGTACACTAAAAAAGTGTGTGGGCCATTCAGGAGTCCCTTCCTGGGGCAGACTGGGCGAGGGGTTTGTCCACACCCGCGGGCAGTCTCTGCAGCCCCGTTGGCTGTGGCCTCCTCAGCAGAATGTCCTCATATGAAGCAGGTTCAACAGGTAATTCCCTCTCTCTTCTTCAATAAGAACACTATAAAACACCCAGACACGTTCTGAGCAGAGTGATTTCTCAGAGGAATTTTGCGAGTAGTACATGTTCCAGCTCTTGAAAATGTATAATTTATCTTCTAGAAAGGGGCACATAAATCTTACTGTCACTTACTTAATGACAACAGACAGCAGTCCCATTTGCTTCCCACAGGGAAAAAGAGAATAAGTCATGAATTGAGTGTTACGTGTTGGGGGGAGGCTCCAGTCCTACACAGGGGGGCCCCGCCATGCTCCTGCCTGGGGCAGGGCCTCCCACAGCCACATTCTGGGCAACCAGCCTTCCTGGAACCCCAAGGGCTAGGGCAATTGCAAAAGGAATCTTTTTCTGTTTTATCCTTGAATAGTTTCCGATGGTTTATAAGAAAGCTACTGATCGGTGTTCTTTTCGTGTATACGGACATCCTAATGAATTCCCTTACTAGGATTAGGAGTTTTTTAGCTGATTCTCTTGAGGATTTTGTGTGTATCCATCCATCAGTAAATAATGATAAGGTTGTCTCCCTTTGTCAGTGGTTATTTATCTTAATTCTGTTTTCTGCCTTTCAACAACGACTCCCATGTAGGTTCCCTGAGTTATTGGGAATGTTAACCACAGTGCTGCGCAGCTATGGGAGAATGGGTTTGGAAAGAGCAGGAACTATGGCCGGAGCCAGCACAAACGTCTCGATGTTTGGATGGAAATAGGAAACAGCTGAGAGCATTTGAGGTAGAGAACTGCCTGTGGCTCCTCTTCCTTTTCCTCTCCCTTCCTGACCAAGTCAGTTCAAAGCCCACCGGTGTCCATGACAGGGTCGGGGAGGTGCTGCTGGCCCCGAAAAGAATGTCAGAGTTCAATCAGGGAGAAAACGGTGTCCTTGAAGTTTTGGGGGGGGCATCTGGCTTGGGTATCAGAGCCTAAGAGGGGTGAGGAAGGCATCCTGGTGAGGCAGTGGCCTGATACAGCTGTTGGAACCAGAGCAGAATAAGGGGTTGTCCATGTGATGGGGGTGGAATGTGGTCTCAGAGCCCACGTGAGGTCAGGAAGCCATCCACATGGAGGGAGGGGTGGGGGGCAGCCCAGCTCAGTGGCTTGAAGCCTGAGGTGAGGAGAGCATCCATGTGGGTACAGCCTGGGCGGGTGTCCTGCAGGGTCAGAAGATCTGCCAGGTGAGGACACCAGGCCCAGCACAGGGTAGGGGAGGAGGGAATCTGCCTAGGGGAGAAGGCAATGTCAGTGAGGGGAGACTGGGTACACATCCGACACTGAGCTAATAAGTAAACATATAAGGACAATGGAAGGCAGGTTTCCCGTTGTCAAAGAAGTGACTTAAACATTTGGTGAGAGGAACCCTAGAGTGAGCCCAATGGAGTGGGAATTGGAATTAAAAGTATCCATGTGAACTTGGGGTTCGGAGATAGATGATAGATAGATAGGTAGGTAGGTAGATAGATAGATAGATAGACAGACAGATGATGGATAGATGGATGGATAGATAGAAAGATAGATAGAAAGCTAGATAGAAAGATCACAGATAGATAGATAGAGAGATAGAGAGATAGAGAGATAGATAGATAGATAGATAGACAGACAGACTGGCATACCTTCTCTAGTTCTGCCCACTGAAAGAACCTGGGATCACTCAACACCCCAAAAGCAATGAGCGCACCCATCATCTGGAGTTTGGCTTTTGAACGTTATTCTCCATGGAGCCCACATTCCTTGGAGAAATAACTGATGCAGGGCTGGGGCAGAGAACCTCTAGAGCAGCAGCAGCCTCCATGCTAAAGGGATTCAGGCTTGACCGTGCTTATCAGCTGAAGATGTGCCCCCCGAAACCGGGGGGTTAGAAGGACCCTTGACCTTGAAGCTTAAAGCACTCCGTTAGATTCATTAATTTAAAGCTGACATTTTATTACTGTAACAAATCAAATAACATATATAGAAAAGGAATACTCCCCCTAACTCCTCCACCCGCACCCCCGCCCCCCGGGCCTGCTAGGGGACGAAGGTGGCACTCGACCCTGTGCTGTCACATCTCCCTCTACGTTCACACTAACTCACACACATGTGTAGGTTTGAGTCTGGCGTTGTTTTTAAAAGCTGGGTAATACCATATAATCTTGTTTACAACTAGGTTTTCCACTTCGGAGTATATGGTAGGTCAACCACCCCGGTCAACAGAAACCCATCTAAATTCTTTCCCTGAGAGATACGACATCTCATTGCGCACACATACCAGCTTCTGTTCAAACACCCCACCCAAAGGGGTTCTCAGGGAGTTCTCGTTTCCCATCCCAAACACAATGAACAGTATTTTACACTGAAGAAAAGAGAGGAAGAGCTAAAGAAACCCAGAACTCAGTTGGAAGATGGGCTCTGTGAGGAAATATTTTCAAACTTTTTATATCCTTAAGGAAGAACGACTTGAGGGTTCTAAATCCATGAAAGCTTATATGTCAATAAATAGCTGTCCTTGTATTCAAGGGAAAACTCAGGCCATTCTCTTCAACTGCAGAAAACAAGACTCCTGCTGGACTCGAGGAGGAACCCTAGACGATGGGATCCTGGAATCCAGTCTGGCGTTGTGGCTCCTGCTGTCGCCAGCCATTCCCTGTGCTCAAAACACAACCCCCACCCCCCTGCGCGAAAACAAAAAAACAAAGAAATCAGGGCAAAGCGCTCTGTCAGAGGCCCACAGGGGTAATTGTGCCCCCAACTCTGCTCTTCTCGCCAGAGGAGTGTGCGCTGCCGCTGTTTTGGTTCAGAGGGGCGAGCATCGCTCTCAGCCATCGCCTGTGGCTGGCACGCTCGCTCTTCCAATAAACAGCCCAGCTGCTTTCCTTCCCATTTGTCTCACTCCCACCCAGTGTAAAATTTTAAACGGCACAAATAATGGGCAGCTGTGCCCTGGCAGGCTAGTTTTGAAGGCGGCAACACAGAGCCGTTGAAAGAATTCCAGATGCTGTTTCTGGGAGCAGAGGTGTGGTGGTCCCAGCTCTGCCTCAAGCTGTGCATGGCCCTTTGGGGTCCCTCACCCCTGGGGGCCTCAGACTTCTCGCCTGTAACGAGCCTGGAGGCCCTCGCACGGTTGCCGGGAGGATGACTTGACGTAACATCTGTGGGCTCCATCGCTCTTCCCCATGGCCTGAGCCGCAGTGGGTGGGCCAGGTAGCACAGTGGAGGGGACAGGCCCTGAGCGTGGGTGAGGATGGCATTGGAGGAGGCCAGCGAGGAGTCCAGGGGAGCAGATCGGGGTTGGGGGCAGGCAAGACTTGGGCCAAAGGTGGAGGACAGAGAAAGGGAGCGGGACTGAAGGGACCGTCAGAGCAGGTGGGGACATGAGGAGCAGGAGGGAAACCGACACAGAGGCTGGAGTGCCTGGAGCTGGCTGTGTGGGTCAGCCATGCGGTCATCCCTGCCAGCCCCCTTCACCAGGCCGGTGCCCCACACCCCACACCTGAGCGGGGCTGCTCCGGGGCACAGCCCTGGCACACACAGTGTCACACCTGTCCTGAGACTTGCCCTTGGGCCGTGGGAGTCCATGGTTGCCCCTCCCCCTTCCTCCCCCGGACAGCACTTCAAAATGACTGTGCCATATGGGGCCCAAAAGGCTGGTCCCCGTGCCAGATGAATTTTGGGGGGACACCTTCAGTCTCTGGACTTTCACGTGGGGTAATAAACCCGAGTGTGTCCGAGCGTCTGTGGTCGGGTTGCCGGCACTGGAGATGAACCTCATCCTGGCTGACAGTCTTTGCCGCCCCCGACTCTTCTGTCCACGGAGGAGGTCCACTGTTGTCATATTTACTGTGACATCCTCAGCATCTAGTAAGGACCTGCACAATAGTTTATTGAACTTTATTTTTTTCCTTTAAAAGCAATAAAGCATAAGTGATTCTTTCAGAGCATAATGTCAGCCATCACCATCTTTGGAAAGTTAAATATTTTAGGAATAAAAAGGGTCTTTCCGGCCCAAGTACTGGTGATGCCAAGTGTCGAGTGGAATGAGCCACAGTCCGGTTGCACATCTGGGACTGTGGGGCCGCCCGGACCCGCTCGCCCACTTGTCACTTTGGAAGTTACACCCACCGTCCCACGGAGAGGGCACAACAGAGGAGTCAGGGGGACCGTGACCGGGTCACAGTTGTGACACATAACTGCCAGCTGAGGGGCCTTGACACCTCCCACTGCTCCCCCCAGGCCTCAGTTTCCTCACCTGTAAAGAGAAGGAGCTGTGGGTCCTTCTGAGGTCAAATGGTCAGTGACTTCATAATCAGATAATGGCAACATGGCTGCCACAACTCAAACCGGATTTTCACCCAAGGCGATGCATCCCAGTTTAGAGTGAGCCGAGAGGGGTCCTAGAGCAGCCCAGTGGAGCGGCACGGAATCTCACTGACCGACCCAGCACCACCAGCCAGCGAGGCCGGCAGTTCTCACCCTGCAGGGGCACTGGCCAGACCCTCAGATTAACCGAGCGGTCACTTTTCCACTCTCCAGGAAATAACTTGCTCTTGGTTTCTTCCATGTTCTCCCTACAGTCCCCTCAGAGCACGCTGTGGCTGGTGAACCAGAATCAAAGAGGAGGCAGGAAAAGAAGTCTGCCACATCCTCAGGGTAAAGGCAGAAGAGAGGCCTGGCCTGTGACCAATGACGGTGGTGACACCCAGGTCCCAGCAGTGACCAGTCTGAGTGTGACCAATGCAGCCAAACAGGGCTGCCTGGGCCTTTTCCAAAACCAGCCAGTGGTATACACAGAACACAAAGGAATATTATACAGCTGCCAAAAGGAACGGAATTTTGATATGTGCTACAACATCGATGGACCTTGAACACATGGTGAGTGAAATGAGTCTGACGCAGAAAGACAAATGCCGCACGATTCCACTTATATGAGGGACTCAGAGTAGGCAGATGTGCTGAGACGGAAAGTAGAAGAGAGGTTGCCAGGGGCTGGGCTGGGGGAGGGGAGAGTTACTGTTTAAGGGGCACAGATAATGGGCACGGCGTTTATACTCGGGTGATAAAAAGCTCTGACTAGAGATAATGATGATGGTTGTGCAACACTGGGAATATACACTTACAAATGCTTAAACTGATAAATATCACGTTGTGCGTATTTTGCCACATTTAAAACAAACCAACCAACCAAGACCAACTTTATGGAACAGGCACTTGGTCTTGGCACCAGAAATGAGGAGGGGGTGTGGAGGGAGAGCAGTTTGCTGGGGGAGGGGAAGCTTCCAGTCTGGGCTTATCACATGGTGGGGCACAGAAACCTGGGCTGGGCAGGGTTTTGGGGAGACCTGGAGAAGGTGTGGGGCCCTGCCGTTCACCAAACGTGGCCTCCAGGGGCCCCCAGCACCGCTCTGGAGCCTGCGGCTCACCCACAAGGAGTCATCTTCAGCAGATTAGGCAAATAAGCAGCCCCAGCCTGTTCCTGTGCCACCAGCGGGTGACAAATGGTCATTAGTAAGGAGGAAAGCGTGGTCCATTCGTCATCTCTGACATCAGCAGTCCAGAAGGCCCTGTTGACTGTGGGGTTCCCTTCCCGAGGGATGTGGCTGGCCACTCGCCAAGCCCGCCCTGGGATCTTTCACAGCCGTTCAGTTCACACGGAGCGAGCACAGCCCGGGGGACTGCAGCAACATCATTTTAACACTTAATTACTTTGCTTCCTCATTCACAAGACAGCTGCATCCGATGCAATTTGTCATTTCATTAGACAATAAATATTGAAATCAGCAAACAAACCAACGTGTGCAAGCACAGCTCAGCTGGCGGCAGCGAACTGAGCTGATGCAGAGGGCACAGCGCAGCAGGGCCACCCATCGACCTCACCCCTCACTTCTTCCTCAAAACCACACGTTCGTGTCGCATCCTCCGTCGCCACCATCTCCAGCCACAAGTACACACTACTGGGTGATTTTGACACCATGCTGTCAGCCCTTTATTATAAAGACACAGAAGCCCCTTTCTCAGGTCTCTGGCAGGCAACCCAGTCAGAAAACGGAATTGTTTCCCTGCCTCCCTGTTTGCAGGCCCCTGGCAATGCTCACCTGGCACGGGACTTTGTAATGCTCCGAGTGTCTCCTGTGATGAGGGGAAGGCAGGATAGGACTGTGAGTGAGGAGAGAGCCTGGGGGATTCCGGACAAGGGAGCATGATGATACCGGTGCAGCCGCGGAGGCTGAGCTGGGAAAGACAGCAGGATTGGAAGGGGCATGGTGGGAGACGGAAGGTCATTTCAGACCAGGGCAACAAGGAATGAGGCAAGGCAGCAAAGAGACCCGCTGACCAGAGCAGAGACACTGCTGGGGCCAGGTCGCCAGGAGAAGGCGGGCTGATGACACTGGGTCCTGGAGCTCTGCAGAGGACGTGACGGGCCCTGGCTGTGGAGGATAGCCCACTGGGCACCTCTCCAGACAGGCGGTCAGGAAAGGAGATGACCAAGGTCCACTTCCCACGCGGGACCTCTTCCAGCATCATCATCGTTAGGACCACACTTAGCACTCATGGTACAAAACCCGTGCCACAGCATCCTCTCTCTCCCTCACACACACTCAGACACAACACTGACACACAGATGCTCACACACTCTGATACTCAGCTCCGCTCCGTCTCTTGCAGCCGGTTGGGGTGACTGAGGCAGAAAGGGTACCAGGCAGCCCCTGTGGGGTTCCTGTAGGAGAAAGTGGGGATGGTGAATGGTAAGACCTGCCAGCGATCACATGCTCCGCCCACAGGCGCGTCTATAAAGGGAAAGGGAAAAGCTGCATCGAACTGAGCATCCTGGATGGGAGGACAGGAAAACACCTGCGTGACATCCACCGAACACCTCCTTTGGGTGGGCATATACCTGTTATGGAGTTTAACTCTGAAACAGCCATATGAGGTAGGCGCCTTTACCCCAGAGAGGTTAAGTCACCTGCCCAAGGTGACTCAGCCAGCAAGTGACACAGTTGAGACTGAAACCCAGATCTGCACCTTTTCTCCTTCCTCTCCAGCTGCCTCCCCTAGCAGAGTCAGCAAAGCCAGCAGAGCTTCTCTACAACCCACTGAGTCACAGACTGTCTTCTAAGCCTTTCAGACTCAGTGCTCCTTCCACTCCTCCACCCAAAGGCAGTACACAGATCTGGTAGTAGTCATTTACACTTTAGTGTAAATTTAAGTTCGAGTGCTACTTGTCCAAAGAGTAATTTGCACGTTACCCCTCCACTCTAAGGGATTCGGGGGCGGGGGGGGGGTGGGCACAAACATGCAGTCCATCTCAGGAATGAAACTTGTTAAAGAAACCTGAGGTATAAGTGAGCAGCTGCAGGGAGACTAACATAGCAGCCTTGAACTCCTACTAGTGGAGAATCAAATGCTCATCTTAGACATCCAGTTAGCCGTCCCCAGTCTTCATCAGGCCATTGCCAATTCCTCTAAGCAATGACATAAATTCATCCATCACAAGATGAGACAAGACATCCCAATGTCGTTTTAAACCTGTTTTTCTTTTTCTGAACTTTCTCTTTTACATATACACGAATAAATTTTTACAAAAATGCTTAGGTGGGAACGTATCCATCATCTCAGTCACACTGTAGTTTTATTGATCTCGCTTTTTACTTTTTTTGGCTTTTGGCTCCCCCTCCCTCTTTCCCCATAACTGTGTCCTGTTGGTCTGTTTCTCTGGAAAACCCAGACTAAGACAGATTTGAGAACCCAGATGAATATACCCACAAACCCCAAGTGAAGAATTTAGCTCGTACGCATCCGTATTTTCTTCCATGCCCATAGAATCCTTTACAGACCAGGGCCCTGCCAGAGCGAGGGTCAGGCAAGGATCAGGGTTTTTCTAAGTGAGGAGTCAAGGTCTGGCTCCCGATCACCTGGGAAATGCTCCCCTCACCCCTCCCTTTCCAAGGTGTGCCCGTCTCCCCTCTCCACTTACTCCAGCGCGCACACTTGCAGCTCCACCAAGAAGTCAGTCCTGGAACCTTAACTGAAAAGGTCCTGGGGCGCTGAACTGAAAGCATTCGGTCACCAAAATAGTGCTGCCGCTGATAGACGTAGCTGAGCAGCCTCCCGGGGTGGGGAGCACGGACAAGCTCAGCCCTGGCGACGCACAGATCAGCAATGACAGTGTGGGGGCTCAGGGAGACCCCAGCTCTGAGACCGAGAAAGCATCGTAAGCCCCATTGGAGAATGTGGATGTTTGTCTTACAAAGAAGACCAGACACACGACCTGAACCTCAAGGTCAGTGGTTATCCTGTAAAGCGAACTCAGGTACAAAGAAACAGCACAGTCAAGTCCACTATTTTGATGGGGGCAGGGAGGGAAATAAAACCTCAGGAAGATCCAAACTTTGTCAGTGTTTCCGCAAGCGTGTGCTGCTTCATGCGTTTCAGGTTGTCTTAGACACTCCTCCAACTGAGGTGATTTTTCCCAAGAAACTGTTCAAAGCATGTCTGATAAATTCAAGAGATGGTCATCATCATCATCATCATCAATTTTATATCCGTGAACAAACATTAGATAAATAGCCTTTGTACGTCAGTCTCTAGCCGATTTTTGCAGCTGTTGCTGAAGCACTATGAGTATTTGGATTCCATTGAGCAAGAGGAAGGTGACTATTTATTGTGCATCCGCTGAGTTTCAGGCCCGGCGCTAATTAATTTACATCCTCATCTCATTTAATCCTTACAGCAACGATAAGAAGCGTGTACTTGAGGGGCCGGCCCAGTGGCGCAGCGGCGCAGCGGTTAAGTTCGCACGTTCCGCTTCTCGGCCGCCCGGGGTTCGCTGGTTCGGATCCCGGGTGCTGACATGGCTCTGCTTGGCAGCCATGCTGTGGTAGGCGTCCCACGTATAAACTAGAGGAAGATGGGCACGGATGTTAGCTCAGAGCCAGGCTTCCTCAGCAAAAAGAGGAGGACTGACAGTAGTTAGCTGAGGGCTAATCTTCCTCCAAAAAAAAAACAAAAACAAAAAAAGAAGCGTGTACTTGAAATTTATCTTTATTTTAACTAATAAGGAATAGACTCAGAAAGTTCGTAACCTAATTGTTCAAGTCATGTGGCTGGCAAGCGGTAGCGTTTAAAGGTAGGTGTGTGGAAATGGGAAGCTGAGGTCCTTTAACGCCAGTGCCCACTGCCATCGCTTCAATATTTCCCATCATCTTCCCCTGACTTTCTAGGGCTCTGTCCATCTTTCAAAAGATAGACCGAAGTTCTACAGAAGTAAATGTTATCCCCCCAAAATAAAATGACAGTATTACCTTACCTATAACTCAGTAATAGTTCCCAGAGATTCCCAAAACATTACAATTTGTGGATGGGAAAAGTACAGGTGGGTTTTGGTTAATTACCTTTCCATCTGACTTCAAAGTTCACTTCATAAGCAGTAGCTGTGACAAGCAGCAACTTCCTCCACCTGCACCCACGTCACGTTATAAACTGACCTTAATCAGAGCTTGCTTTCTGCTTAGCCTCGGGTTTCTTTCTACACCGTGTTGACCCTTTTGCACTGATTGTCCTAGCCCATTCGGGCTGCTGTAACCCAGATACCAGCACCTGGGTGGCTTACAAACCACAGAACTTTATTTCTCACACTGCAGGCTGGGAAGTCCAAGATCAAGGCGCAGGCAGATGTGGTGTCTGGCAAGGACCTGCTTCCTGGTTCTTAGACGGCCATCTTTTCTCTGTAGCCTCCCATGGCAGAATGGGATTATAAGGACACTAATCCCATTCATGGGGGCTCCACCCTCATGACCTAAAGGCCTCCCAAAGGCCCCACCTGCCCATACCATCACACCTGGGCTTAGGATTTCAACATATGAATTTGGGGGAGACACACATTCAGTCTATAGCACTCATCAATGCCTCCAGGCTTTTGAATTATTTCTGCTAAGTGCTTACTCTCATGTTTAAATTGGATCTTCTTTTAATCTCTAAAAATTCTCCCAAGGTATCCGAGAGCTGTCAGTCATGCCTAGGCAAAGAACATTGTCTAAATTTATCAACTGCAATTTCAATTCATTTCCTCAAGACCCTTTTCAAAACTTGCTAATGAAGTTGCCAAATGTTAACATCAATTTCAGTTAGCCTGCTTAAAATCCAGAATTTTGTGCAAGAGTGCTCAATTTTTGAGAAAAAAGGTGCAAATATCAAGCTGGATTGTCTTTTTCTGTGCAACTCTTGAAATGTGTGATGAATAGAGAGGAGTTTTGCTGTTGACAAACCCCAAAGGTTCCCCTCTGTTTCTTTCTTTTTCCATTGCTCTATAGAAATTTCTGGATTCCACAATCGTTAAAAGATATCTTGGTATGCAGTGGGCCCCCAAAGTGGGCTGGCAGGTGTCAGCTATTAGACGGACGGGGCTGCCACGTTCACTCTGCATCTCCTTTGTCACTTTGCCCATCTTCTCCGGGCAGTTACACCTCACTTTACTAACATGTCTGGCACATCTCTCACTATCACCCTAGCAGCATTTTATTTTAAACTGTCCAGGCCCGGAAGAGCCTCTCAGATGGGTAATTAAGGAAATTACAAGCTCGTATTTTTTCCGTAATGGTTTTTCAGGACTGTAGAAGTGTCAGGCAGCCCCATAATAAATTCCACATTCCCAGGGCATCACTTTGACAATTACCAAAGAAATGAGTCCAATTTGCCGTGGCTTTCTTTGGAGCTGGATCTATAGGAAAGAGACGGGCGCTCTGTTTCACACAGCAGACTCCCTGGTCCAAAAGCACCGGGCATGTGGAGCGGAGAGAATGCTAGCCTTTGAGGGGAGCAAGACGGAATTTCGAGGCTTAATGATAATTAATTCTAAAGCACATTTCCTCCCATATAACGACAGTGTGAACCTCTCTTTCTTAGAAAAATGTTGCAAAACTGGGCTTGGAACAGATGAGCTCTGCAGACACATCTTTATTTTCATAACAGAAATTACCCGGAAAACAAGATTTCCTCACGCTTCTCTGTCCTTCTCCCTAAAACATCCCATTGGCTATAGTTTGGCTGAAATAAAGTGAAATAAGTAATACTGCAAATTCCAACAAGTTCAACGTTACCATGTCTTTTCCTTGCTTGACTGGTGGGAACGGTGCCAACTTCCTCTCAACTTTTTTCAGTTTTTTTAATTGTGGCCAAATACACATAACATAAAATTTATCATCTTAACCATTTTTAATGGTGCAGTTCAGTGGTATTAAATACGTTCATAATATTGTCCAACCATCACCACCATTCATCTCCAGACTCTTTTGATCTTATAAAACTGAAACTCTGTCCCCGTTAAACAATAATTCCTCATCTCACCCCCCACTGTGCCCACCAGCCCCTGGCAACCACCATTCTACTTTCTGTCTCTATGATTTTTGTGTGTGAATGTGTGAGGAAGAGTGGCCCTGAGCTAACATCTGTGCCAATCTTCCTCTATTCTATGTGCGCCACTGCAGCATGGCTTGATGACCAGTGCTAGGTCCGTGCCCAGGATCCGAACTGGCAAACCTGGGGCCATCAAAGCAGAGCACACGAACCCAACTGCTACACCACCGGGCAGCCCCGTCTCTGATTTTCGCTGCTCTAAGTACCTCATGTAAGTGAAATCATACATTATTTGTCTTTTTGTGACTGACTTATTTCACTTAGCCTAATGCCCTCAAGGTTCATGCATGTCATAGCATATTGCAGAATTTCCTTCCTTTTTAAGGCTTAATAATAATATCTCATTGTATGTATAGACCACATTTTGTTCATCCATCATCTGTTGATGAACACTTGGATTGCTTCCATGTTTTGGTTATTGTAAATAATGTTGCTATGAACATAGATGTATATTGTCAAAGCAAATAATCCATAACCAATCTATAAATCAAAACTGGGGTGAGTTTATTGTGAGCCAGAGTGAGGATTATAACCCGGGAAGGCCTTAGAAGGTGTTCCAGAGAAGCATGGGTTTCAGTACAGTCTTATATCTTTTTAGAACACAGAACACACATTAAACACACCCAGAATACATTTTCATGAATATTTCAAAGAAGTATGCAGTTGCAAATTAGCAGGTCAACATGACCCTGAAGTCAGGGAAGGGTCTAATCTGGGCGTTACCAATAAGGCGTCACCAATAGGGCTTAGGAAGGGAAGTCTGCATTCTCATCTTGAGAGAGTGCATTCTGTACTTCACTGGACAAGCAGATGTACAATGTATTTTGCTAGGCCGTAAGTCAGCCTTTTTAGTTAAAGCTGAATCAGTTTTAAACCCGAATAGTTACCCTATGTACTTGGATACGTGCAAATCCCTCGTCAATATCCATACAATGGGAAATTTTCATCCATAAAAAGGAATGAAGTCCTGACACGTGCTACAACATGGAAGAACTTGAAAACATTATGCTAAGATAAAGAAGCCAGAAACAGAAGGCCACATACTGTATAATTCCATTTATATGAAATGTTCAAACTAGGCAAATACATAGAGACAGAAAGGTTAGTGGCTGCTGGCGGCTGGGGGATGGGTAGTGCTGGAAGGACAGAGAATGACTGCTAATAGGTACAGAGTTTCTTTTTGGGGTGACGAAAATATTCTGAAATTAGGTAGTGGTGATGGTTGCCCAACTTTGTGAATACTATACTCAAAACCACTGACACGTATGCTTGAAACAGGTGAATCTTATGGCGTGTATATTATAGTTCCATTTTTAAAACAGAAGCAGCCGTTGCTGCCTCCCGCAGCGCCATGCAGCTTGCACGGGCTGGGAGGAGCTCTCCTGGTGGAGCTGAGCCCAGGCCGAGAAGAACGGGGCATGTGCTGCGCTCCAGACTGCAGGCAAACAAGGACACGTTCTCTCAAATCTACATCTCGGGGAGAAAGAATCAGAACATGGGAGGGGCCCGAACAGACAATGGGCACCAGAGGCAAACTCAGAAGGTGATGGGTGAGGTGCCCCTGGAGCCTGGGGGTGGGGAGAGGGAACGTGGCATCCTGACATGGCAGTCAGCACCCATGCCAGCAGAGCTGCCGAGCACACGCCCGGGAGAAAGCCAGGAGGTCATCCCAAGCCTGTGGAAGTTCATTCACACTGTGCAATAAGCAGATAGACAAAATCTGAAAAGTCAATCAATTAAATCCTGCTTGGAGGGTGTTGAGAAGAACTCCCTACTGTGGGGGATGGGAACTGGCTGCCCCAAAATGCGTTTCTTTGGCATAAGGATTATTTGGGGCTGGTTACTTTCAAAAACTGCAGACATGGGAGAAGCTCTGAAAACCACCCTTTGTAAGAAACATTCACATCGTTAAGGGAAACCTCCGTCTGTAAAGGTGTCTCCCTCTCTGGACCAGGAAGAGGGGGATGACCTTATCTCCAGGAACTTTTATCAACGCAGAAGGCAAGCGCTTAAATCTACCTAACCACCTTACTCTTGCTTACTGTGCGTTCCTGGTAATCTCCCACAACTGACTCCCCCCGCCCCCAACATCCTCCTTTGTCTTTAGCTGAAGATGATTTTTAAAGTGGCAGCTTTGGCCATTCTGGTGAGTTACCCAGTTTCCCTGAGCCTCTCCCATGTATACATGTTTTAAAGCTCTGTTTGATTTTCTCCCGTTATTCTCTCTCCTGTGAATTTAATTCGTAGCCCAGCCAGAAGGACCCAGGGGGTAGAGGATGTGTCTTCCTCCCCTACAGGACTTAAAGGGGATCCTATAGTGAAACAGGCTGCATTGTGCGTCAGAGAGTCACCCAATGATTCTTCTGTTGGATAAACTGAATTTTCATTACAGGGTTTATGGTATTCCCAGTTCTTTCTCGTGTAGTCATTTGAAGCAATGAACAACGGTTAAATGCACACTGAGTGCCAGATGGCATGCTTGTTCGTTCGTTCACTCAATATCCACCGCCCCAGGGGCACACGACGTCAGACAGGCCCTGCCCTCCAAGAGCTCACCCCCTACCCGAATAACCACCGGGCGGTGACAACAAGCGCCAGTCACGCTCTGGCTAAGCTGGTAGCTGGACATCTCCCGGTCTCAAAGGGCAGTTCCAGACCAGAAGCACTGGCATCACCCGGAGCCTCTGAGAAATCCAGATCTCAAGTCCCACCTGAGCCCTGCCGAGTCAGAATCTGAAATTTAACAGGATCCTGGGTGATTCCTGTGGATGTTAAACTTTGAGAAGCCCTGGCCTAAACCTTCAGCTTCTGGTGGTAAAAGCGGCCTTCATTCCCTGTTTATTCTAACGCATAGAATAAGCAGCGCTTCTGGGTAACACATGGCCTTCGCAGATGGCAACCTAGCCGAGGTTCTGTCCTCTACAGAGAAAGGCAGTTCTCCAGTGAACTACTTTCCTTTCTGTGGGGCTGTCAAGACCATGATTTGTGAAGACCTAACACTTACTGAGTACTTAGTGCCAGGCTGGGAGCCAGGGGCTTTCCCGCGTGCTGTCTTCCGTAAGCCCCAAGCAGACCCTCTGAGCAGCTGCCACCGGTCCATTTCCAGGTGGCTGCAAGTCCATGAAGAAGCGGCAGCACTTGCTGGGTCTAATGGCACATTTGCAATTGAGGAGCCAGGAGAAAAGAAATTCAATTAAACTAACAGGTGATTATCCCTCATAATGGAAATGCTTCTTCTAAAACCCACCTAATTGGAATTTACCAACTGCACATTGCAGTGGGAGACGCAGACGGCAGTCTCCTTCCAGAACATCTTTAGGACACACGTGTCTGTTACTTCTGATGAGACCAAGAAGTGCGCTTTCCTCACTGTCTTCGTGAATAAACTTCGGCCTTATTTTCTGACCCACAAAGTTAACAACTACAGGGGTAATTCTTTCAGGTCCCCACATACGGCCTCCTCAGTCCAAAGTCGGGCAGAGCTGACCGGAACAATCCAGAAACAGAAAGCTATTCTCTCCAGCAGTGTCGGAGAGAGCTGGCTTTCAGACTGTATAGCTTCTTGGTTACCGAATTAGAGAAACTGTCATTGCTAACTGAGGAGAACCCACACGATTCCAAATCCCGCAGCCAAGGGGGAGAGCGTACACTCCCTTCCTGTCTCCATCTCCAACCCGACAGAGGGACGGAGCTGAATGATTCCAGGAAACTGGCCAGGGCGCTCTGGCCGCCTCCAGGCCTTCACGCCCGAGCTGGCGAAGATGCGACACCGGCGGGCCCTCAGCCGGGTTGCTCCGCCCCATGGCTCCAAAGCCCCTGGCATCAGCCAGCGCTCAGCAGTGACAGCAACAGCTCGCAGAGCTCCAGAACCACTGGTGGGGAACGTCAGTGACATCAGGTGTCAGGGTCCATCCGAATAACCTGGACGACCTCTTAAAACAGATTCCTGGACCCCACACCAGAATTAGCAAATGCAAATACAGGACACCCAGTTACATTTGAATTTCAGATAAACAACAAATATTATTTTAATATAAATCCGCCCCAAGTATTTCATGGATAGTCTTCACTATCTGTCTGAAATTCAAATTTACCTGGATATCCTGTAATTTATCTGGCAACCCCGCCCCAGGGTTTCTGAAACAGCAGGTCTTGTGTAGGGGTTGAAAATTTGCATTTCTAAGTTCCTGGGTGACGTTGATGCTGCTGGCCCGAGGGTCACACTTTGAGAACCACTGAGGAAGGTAATGTTATTATCGCTGTTTTATAGATGAGTAAAATGACGCACACGGAGGTTCAGCAACTTCTGCAGGAGCACTCAGCCACCACTGGGACCCGGCAGCCTGGCTCGGGACCTGCCCCTTAGCTACCATGCTCCTTTGCCCAAGGAGGAGCACTTGTTGGAAGAGATGCAGTGGCCTCCCCTGGCGGGCTGTCTCCTTACACACTTGCCCCACTAAATCTACCCTCCACACAAAGCCAGACGATTCTTGCAAAGCTCTAGTTGAATCACTTCATTCTTCTGCTCAAAACCCTGGAATGGCTCCCATCTTCCTCAAAATAAAGTCTATGTCCCTACTGTGTTCCTCAAGTCTATCTGATCTGGCCCTGGCTTCCTCTCCGATCTCACTTTCTTACCATATCCCTTGGTTCACTCTTCTCTAGGCACACGGGGCTTCTTGCTGCTCTGTGGGCACTCCAAGTGGACTCCTACCTCAGGGCCTTTGCACTTACTGTTCCCTCTGCTTGAACACTCTTTCTCAATATATCCCCATTGCTCCCTCACTTCACTCATGTCACTTCAATCAATGCAATGTCACTTCATCAGAATCTTCCCCAGTCACTTTACCTAAGACAGTAATCTCCTTCATCACTCTCTGTCCCCTTGCTGACTTGTATTCCTTTGTGGCACTTATCACCACCTGACATTTGACATGTAGTACGTACTTAGATATATACCTGTTTATTGTTTTTCTTGTTGGTCTCCACCCCCTGAAAAGTTAGCTCCAAGAAAACAAGTCATCTGTGTTATTCACTGCCTAGAAAAGAGGCTGGCAAAGAGTGTTATTATTTAAGAAAATTATTTTATTATTATTATTCAAGAAAAAATACCAAATGAACGAATAGGTTGTGTATGTCCATCCCATCGTCACCCAATCCTTTGTTGCCAAGGAATGGTGCCAACCTGCTGTACAAATAAAGTAGGAATTTTATGCAAAATCATCATTCAAAGCAGCTGTCAGAAATGTCTAAAAAACACTAACCATCACGTTGACTTGGCTCTGGGAAATAAACACAGAACTGAAACATCGAGTGGCATACACAACACTTCCAGCCCCACTTATGAAAAACCATCTTCTTACTACGCTACCGCTCGCTCAGAACTTAATGTGTTAACACCCGTGGATTGTTCCCTAGCAGCAAGCCAACATTCAAGCAGAGGCCTGGAATTAAAACGTCTCTGCTTTTCTTTAGCCAAATGGTAGTTCTAATTATAGCATTCAGACTGGCGTGCATATTTATTTACTCATCTCTAGCCTTGGCTTATAATTAAGAGTTAGTGCATTCTCCCTCGGAAAATGGGTGACAAATTATTACAATGTGTTCTGGGGCTGTATATGATTAGAGCGGGGTGGTTAAGGAAGCTAGGGGTGTTATCCGTTTCTATAATTATGCCATCAACTTCCATCTAATGTGCGTGGCTGGGACCAGGAAATGAACTTGCTAGTCTAGATCCCGTGGGAAAAGGAAGCAGGTTCGCCTGTGAAAGCACAGAAGGGCAGAAGCCGGGAGCCCCCAGGTCTGGTCCTCACCCTGCCGTAACTCGCTGCCCTAGCAGCCATTTAGCACCTAGCTGAGGGGTCATGACACCTTCATGGCGAGCCTTTATCTGGCCCCCAGGACAGCAGACAACAGGGGCTCAGCAAATACTTGTAAAATGCAGGAAGTGTGTGAATAAATGAATTAATGAGAAGCACTCAGCTTCTCTTTGAGTTTTCATTTCCGACAGCGTCTCTCTTACTTACACTGCCCCACAGTGGCGGGATCCCTGTTAAGAGGCACAGGACTCAAATCCTGTACCCCTTGTCTAAGGTCTAGCTGCGTAATCTCAGGCAGATCACTAACTCTCTCTGAGCCTCAGTTGGCCTATCTGTCAAATGGGATGTAATAAGAATTACTGCATGTGGCTGTTGGGAAATTAAAGGAGGTGATGTATGGAAAGCACATGGCAGCAGTAGATGCTCACTACATGGTGGTTCTCTGGATTGACGTGGGGCCCTCCCCCTTCTTTGTCTAACCAGGAGGTTGCTGAGTCCGCTCGGAGCCATTGGGGGACAGCAGTCAGCCTGGCTGGGCCATTCTGCTGCTGCCGGTCACTAGGGCCCATCGTCCTGCTCCTGCAAACTGTCTTTGTTCCTTCCTCATAAGTGTCCACCATCTCCTGGCCAGTGCTCAGCCAGCAATGGTGGCTCTTGTCGGCCCAGTGCCACATGACAGCAACCTTATTTTGTCCCTTACATCCTCTCCCCCACCTGCTCAGGGGCACACCTGCTCCCGCAGTGGGGCATACCCCCTCCTCAAAGTGAGGCACACCCGCTCTCCGCAGCGGGGCACACCCTCTCTCCACAGTGAGGCACACCCGCTCTCCGCAGTGGGGCACACCCTCTCCCCGCAGTAGCCTCCAGAAAGCCCGTCCCCTGAAACTCAGGAGGGATTCTCCTGGCTCTAGAAAGGCCCTGCCCTGCTAAAATCATGGACTTCTTTCAGCAGGGGTCACAATAGCCAAGACATGGAAACAACCCAAGTGTCCCTTGGAGGAGGAAGGGATAAAGAAGATGTGATATATACACACAATGGAAAATTATTCCACTTAGAAAAAAAGAAGAAAACCCTGCCATTTGCAAGAACATGGGAGAAGTGGAGGGCATTACGTGAGAGAAATAAGCCAGACAGAGAAGGACAAATACTGCATGGTATCACTTACGTGCGGAATCTTGAGAAAAGACAAGCAGTCAAATGGGTAGAAACAGAGAGTAGAATGGTTGTTGCCAGGGGACTAGGGGCTGGGGAACAGGGAGAGGCTGGTCAGAGGCACAAACTTCCAGTTAGAAGATGAGTGAGTCCCCGGGAGGGAACGTGCAGCGTGTGGCCACAGCTAATGCCCCACGTTTACACTGAGAGTGGCTGTAAGAGGAGAGCTTCATGGTCCCACCACAGCAACAGCAACATGGTAACTCTGTGAGGGGAAGGGTGTTAACCAACCTCATTTTGCAGCATATAAGTGTATCAAACCATTGCATTGTACATCTTGAACTTACATGTTATTTGTCAATTATATCTCAGTAAAGCTGGGGTTCGGGGCATCGTGCACTTCTTCCAAGGCACAAAACGTTACGCTTCTGCAGAAAGTCCTTAGCTGTGGGTCTTTCTCAGGACTTCTGTCTGCCAGAGAATGTTCCCGTGGCTCTGTTTTTCTCATCTGACACTGCCCTGTAGGAGGAGCACCGCCGGCCCACATTCCCCAGGCTGGCGCTGAGGGACAGAGCCCCCTTGTGGCCGTGGGACTGACCACCCTGCCACACTGTTCTAGAAACACGAGTGGGCATGAGGACCAGGGTATAATGACCAGACGTCAGCCACCCACCCTCCCATCTCTCCTTTTCCGTGTTAAACCTCAGACACACACAGAATTCCCCCAAAGACTGCCCTTTTTTGGCCCTGAACTTCAGTGTGCTACAGGAAGAGCATTTCTGGATTGATTCCCGAATTTGATCTCCATTCGAGAGTGGGGAATTTTACAACCCCCCCATCTGGTTTATCACAACCATCCCAATAACAGCAATGGGTGAAATCGATGTCATTGGGGCTTCATAGGAAAGTCTAGAACAGAATTTCTCAGAAGTGTTTCTCATGGCTCCCATGGGGTCCAGAGGTGCCTTCCTGGGGTATCTGGAGTTCTCCAGGGGAGTGTTTGGGTTTCCATTTGACGCTGGTCTGGAAATATCAGGGCTTGGAGACTCCGGGTTACCCCGGGGCCCCTTACACCTGAGGACGGCTGCTCATTCACACCCACGTTCCTGCCTCCTCGCTGCGTGACAACCACTGATGGGACCGTGATGTTGGCGGTACAGTGACAATCAGGGCCCTGACCTCGTAGGTCACCCTTCCAGTCTAGGGGATGCGGGCTCAGCACTCAGGCTGGAGAGGAGAATTATCCTGCAATCATCACACCAGAGTCTTTTCCATTCTTTCTCTCCTTAAATCCTGTTCCCTAGCAGCCGTCTCGGCCTCAAGGGAGGGGTCAGGGAAGATGCCACTTCAGGAAAAAGGAAGATGTTGGGTAGACAAAATCTCGGCTGCCAAGAAGTGGAAATAGAAACTGTGACCCTTCCAGCGAGGTGGATGTAAGAAGGGATGGAGGCGGGTGCCCAGGGGGGGCCCTCGGTGTCCCCTCCCCTCTCTGGGCCGAGGTCTCTGAGCCAAGTGTCTCCTTGGAGAAGCCTAGGGGGAAGGCAAAAAGTAGAGGGAGGGACCTCACCCCAATTCCCACTGGGGGCTCCTGGAGAACCCCTGGTGCCCCCCGCCCCCAGCTGGGCTGGTGGGCCTAGAGGCCCAGCGATGGACACCCAGAAGAAGCTAGCCTAGCACTGCTGGGCCTGCCCAGCTCCCACGTACGAGGCAGTGAGCTCCCCAGATCACAAATTACAGAGCCATGGACTTCTGCCACAAACCCTACTGGGCTGCCCAGCGGCAGGACCAGACCCACCACCTCAGCCTTTACCAGTCAGAGCCCACCTAAGGGCAGACCAGGGGCTCCCCCACCCCCACACTTGTGCACTGTCCACACTCAGAGAAGATGGGGAGGGGGTCCTGCAACCCTGACCATGTGCCCATCAAGAGACTGTATCATCCAGAAGAGCCCATTCAAACCAGGAGATGCAAGGAGACTGCCTTCTCTTTGTCCATCTGGGTGTTCCATGCAAGTCCATGACCTTGCTTTGTGTGGCAGCTCAAATGGGATTAAGAATTGGTGTCATTAGCACCATGGGCTAATTACACTACCCCCAGATTAAAATTAGACAATGGAGTCATTCTGAGGTTCTGAACCCTTGGAGGAGAGTCTGCAGAAGGAAGAAAGGAAGGCCAGAGAACATTCTCTCTAAGGCCTTTTGCAGAGAGGAAAGCTTAGGGGCATGACCAGCAGGAGGCCACAGCAAGTCACGGGGAAGCCCAATCCTACTCACAGAGTCGGGCACCCAGTGGGCAGCCGAGCTCTTCCTTCTCCCAGGCCTGTGCCGAGCTAGTCTGGGGGAGGGCAGTGGGCCATTTACGTAGGGTGGGGGTGGCGCACTCTGCATCTGTCTGCAGTCTGTGAGCAGGATGGGCTGTCTGCTTCCTCCGGCATGTGCAAGAAGGCCCCCGTGGCCCACGTGCTGGGGCAGCTTAGGAACGCTGTCTGAGGTGGAGACGGGTGCACAGGTGGATGGTCAGGGATGCTCAGGAAACCAGCCCCTGCCTGGGATGAGGAAAGCAGGACTGGGCAGGCTGGGGCGGCACGGAGCAGGAAGGCCTCAGGCAGAGCCCAGGGAGGCTGGGGCTGGGGTGGCCTGCAAGCCATCCTGAGTGGAGGCAGCGGTCAGGTCTTTATGTGGCCATGGCAATCAGTGAAGGAGGCAGCCCCTGGGGAGTGCACAAGCTTGGGCCACGCAGCTCCCGTCCTAGGATTCCTGGGAAGAGACTCAGCTGCCGGCCACCAGCAGACAGCATTCCTGGCAGGGGGTTTGGGGTTAGGGTAATCCGTGCCTCTGTCCTAAAGGGGCCACAGCACACATCACAGCTCCATGAGGGGCAGGGGTCAGTGACGAGGGGAGGCTGAGCCCTTGGCAGAGGAGGGGCGAGCCCGGAGAGGGGAAAGGCTCTCAGCCTGTCCCCAGGCGTGTCCAGCTGATGGGGGAGCGGGGAGCCCAGCCTGGAGTGAGGGCAGCACACACCAGGCATGTGTCAGCCCTGCCTGGGCGAGCAGGTCCTGATGCCCACATAGTGTCCTACGACGATCCTCTCTGCAATTCAGTGAACACCTCTAAGGTGCCTTCCAGCATAAACAACCTCTGACTCCTTGACTTAATCCATAGCATTTAAAGGATCTGGGAACAAAATAGATGTGCTCTAATGGGTCCGAATGGAGTATTTTTGCTCAGACAACGCACAGTTGTATAACCCGCAGAATTTGTCTTTCCAAACCAATAGAAAGTCCACTGCTCTTGAAAGGAGCTGCCGGTTGTGCAGAGATGAGTCTAAATGCTGGTTTCTGCAGCAGAGACTCTCACACTCACAGGCACAGGGGGTTAGGAGTTCAACATATCTTCCTGGAGGGACTCAATCGAACCCATAACACACCCCCTCCTTGGGGGCAGCCTGCATCCAGTGATGGTCAACGTGGGGGTGAAAGGCCTGGACTGCTTGCTCCAACCTGGGACGAATCCGAAGGGCTGTTCTAGCCACAGAGCTTCCCCTGCGGGGGGCTGAGACCTCCACTGTTGTCCCTCCACCCAGCAGGGCTGCCTTCTATCCTCCCACAGACGTTGATCCCAGGGCACTGCCCCCACTCAGCTCCCTGAACTCTGTCCTCCGTCCCAGGGTGAGCTTCCTGGGGGACCCAACCTGCAGCAGGGGCCCGCCCTGTGTGGGGAAGTGGACCCCAGCACACCACACACAGCAGCCGAATAAGGGCCCCTCGCCCCAGCCATATAGCGAAAGCACACAAGCTTGTTCCAAGGATGATGCCCTTGCCCAGAACGTTCCAGCAACTGCCCCTAGCGCAGCCACCTCCAGATTCAGTCCATGAGCAGATGTGGGAACTTCCTCCTGTTGTCATGGTCCATTCCAGTTTGGTGATCTCCTGGCGTATAAACCTCAGCCTGGACGACTTCTAGCCGTCTTCAGTTACTCATTCATTTCTTCATCCCAGGGAGACTTGCTGGGCTTCTGCTGTCTGCCAGGCTCACGCTACGCGCAAAGACATCCAGGAACTCGGGATCACAGCTCTGCCTTCAAGCAGCTCAAATTCAGGTGGGGAGAAAGACAGGCAAATGCCTGCGGTACAGAGGGGCCGTGTGACAGAGGAAGGCTGGGGGCCCGGGTCCAGGGAAGAGGGGATGGAACACAGATGGGGGACCAGGAAGACTCCTCCGCGGCAGTGGCAGACGGTCCTGACGGATGATGCTCCTTCTGGGAAGATACTGAAGGCGCTCCTGACATGTCTTGGGAATGACAAGTGGTTGAGTGTGGCTACAACAAGGGAGCTCGGGTGGAGAAGCAGCAAGCAGGAGAAAAGGGAGGGCAGGCGCTCAGTCGTGAAGGGGCGGAGGTGGCGGGCGGCCGAGGAGCGGGGTGCCGTGGATGCTGGGGGCGGTGGAGAGTGCTAAGAACCGCCACGCTGGGCTGGGTGCTGGCGGGGGTGGGCAGTGAATGAACGGGACACAGACAGTAATGAAGACACAGGAGGACGGGAGACACAGAGGAAGAAGATGTGTCCCCAAACCTGGCCCAGACTCTGAACATGGCCCTCAAGTCGCCCTGCGTGTCCCTCCCAAGTGAAGGTACCGCTGGAAACAGCCCCGGAGGTGAGTTCCTGGGAGGAACACACTGCTTCATGGGGACCCTCGGAAGAACTGCAGTGTTTCACAGTTGCCAGCACCGTCCTGAGCCAAAGGAGCTCTCGTCTGTGAATAGCAAAGGGAAGTTCCATGTCACATTGCCAGTCACTCTGCCTTACTTTTGGAATTGAGCATCAGAACCCTTAACAGCTGTCTGCATTCCCAACAAAAATATTAAAAGAAGTATTTTTCTGTTATGGAATTTCTGTCTCTGCTTTGCCAGATTCTTGATGTACATTTGTGACAACTTTCTGGGCTCCTAGGAAGGCTAAGGAATAAGCCCAGAAGGAGCGTTTAGGGAAGGACCAGGGCAGCATTACTGGTTTACACAGCAACAGCCAAGCGACGGCTGTCAGCCTGTGGCTGCCTCCTGTCCTCCAACCCCCATCACAAATCACCTTCCCGTTTTAAGAGAAAAAGTGGACATGAGCCCAACACTAAGATACCAGTGGGGAAAATTAACCCGCCCCACCTCCACTGAGAGCCCCCAAATGGGAACAGAAGTCAGACCTCTCGCTGACCTGGGCCCCCTTTCTGTCCAATCTTAGATTTTCCACATGTCTGTAGCTGGAATAGTAATAACTCGGGATTAGAATGTCCCTGAGATAGTATGTAGTCCATTCTTTCACTTCATCGTACAGATGAGAAAACTACACCAGAAGGGGCAGGTACTTTGTATATAACAAGCAATAAAAATAAAATATTTCTAAAAGATTGATGAGTGCCTATGTGAGTGTAAAATGAATAAATGATTAAATTCCACGGGTTAGAAAATAAGTTGGAGGCAGCTCTCCCCAGTCCTACTTAGGTCGCACTGCAGTATCTGATGCTTCTGGTGGCTGTAAGGTTGGTGGGAGTGTCTGGCATGTCACCAGGAAAAGAAGGGGTTAAATAACTATTGGTCCCCTCCTCTTCCCTTTCCTGGTCCGGAGGTTTCATTTGAATCCTATTCATTCCACATGGGGGCTTGTTTTTTGAGTCAGCTCTGTCCTTAACCATCACTAGGTGACCTGGCTGGTCTACTGATGGAACTTCAACTCTGATCCATACATTCTGCTCTCAGACTTCTCACATCACAGGAATTGCAATCTCCACATGAGAGAGAGCTGGTAAAAATGTTTCTGGTCACGTTAACTAATTTTACATTTTCAGAATTAGACAGTTTGTAGCCCAGGAAAGTGAAAGAATTTGAGGCCCTGTTTCAGATCAAATGCAAGAACACATGAGAAATCAGGAGAGGAAGAAAGAGGTCAGTAGCCTGAAGACAGGAAAATGCCATCCAGTTTTCAAGAAAAGGGAAAAGGTGAATTCTAAAAACAGATGAGCAATACTGACCGATTTTGAGCAAAATTCCAGTACCAAGTAATTTTTAAATGACTAGTGAAAAGAGTGACTCACTGGGAGCTGGTGTGCAGTCACTGGGGGCTGATCTCGTTTTACTTTGATAAGGTCGTTTGGTTGACAGCCCTGGGGAAGGCATGGAGCCAAAACATCTTTATTTTAGCAAGAAAACTGTCCACATCTTTCCATGATTCTTTGTAAAAACAAAAGAAGCAGCAGCAGTATCTAGAGCTAAACAATGACAGATGGCAACTGGTGTCCTCAGTGTGACAATAGGGAGGCAAAGAGTTGGGGAAAATATGAAAGAAAAGGTAGGAGAGACAGAGAATAGGATAAGAAGGACCAATATACATACATCTAATAGGTTCTGGAAGAAAAAAAAAGTAGAGGAAATGAAGGAGAGCCAGTATGCAAAGGGATAATGAACGAATCCTCAGACACAGGAACGCAATCCCAAGCAGGATCTCCCATCGAGACACACCAGAGTAAAACCACAAAAGACCAAGACAAAGACAAGACCTGAAAGAAATGAGAAGGAACAGGCAGATCCCTTCAGAGCACCGGGCGCTGGGCGGACAGCTGACTTCCCACAGCCGACAGAAACCAGAATACGATGGAATATTATTTCCAAAGTGCTAAGAAAAAGTTGCTGTTGAAGTGGGACTGGATATCTAGTGAAATTGTCATTGGAGAATGATGGAAAAATAAAGATATTTACAGACAAATAGAAACCAATGAATTTACCAATAGATCTTCAGTAAAGGAAGTTCTTCAAAAGAAGAAAATTGAACCCAGAAAGAAGGATTGAGATGAGTAAAGACATTTAGGGGGAAATAAAAACAAGGTGGAACTAAAATATTGGGCAAAAAATAACACATACAGTTGGATAAGTGATTACAGTGAAAGCACTCTAAAATTTTTGTATGTTACACAAAATGTTTGGGAGAAGGATAGAAAAATTGCAGAACTTAAGAAACTGAGTTAAGCGTGTATGTTAGAATTTTAAGGACAACCACTGAAAAAATAGGCAAATTTCCAAAGAGCTAAGGAACAGAAATGGAGTTTATTTCAAAAGAATAGTGGAAATGGTCATTTTGCTTTATTATTTTATTTTTGAAATGGTAATTTTAAAAAGCAGGATAAACAAAGTACAAAATAAGATCATAGAAAAAATTCAAAATATCAATAATTATAATAAATATGAATGAACTAAACTTGCTAGTTAAAAGACAGAAGTTGTCAGATTGGATCTTTTTATTTGAGACAGCCTTATGCTGTTTACAAGAGACAACCCTAAAACATAAGGACTCACATTTAAAATAAACGGATGGAGAGAGAAATAGCAGGCAAATAGCTACCAAAAGGAAATGAGTATAGTTATATTAATAGGAAAAAAGACTGTGTACTTCATAAGACAGCAAATATGCTACCCAGTGATGGAAGAAAGGTGTAACAGTGTCGAGGTAACAGCACAGCCTCGAAATAGATAAAAACCTATGCGTCAGGGCCCTGTTTTCTCATTCAATGAAAAATTAAATACACTGAATGAACAGCATTGTGAGGACTCAGGGAAATGCTGAATGTGAAAAGGAGTCATTAAAACAGAAAGTGCCACCTAGACTGGGTGGTCAACATTAAGATGAAGAACACCCACTGTGTGTGTGGAGAGAAGCCCTGGCCTGAAAGTCTAGCCACAGCAGGGCTTCCGAGAGCTTCTGGACCACTCTGAGATGGAGGACCCTTTGAGAAGATGATGAAAGCTACACATCCTCTTTCTGCCCCAAAACTGCACACCTGTGGAAAATGTCACAAATGATATCAGGGATTTCACAGCACCGCTGAAGGATGCTTCTGAAATTTTTCAGGGTCCCTGATATAAGGAGACGTAGGTTAGACACGTAGAAACTATGTCATGGGAGGAATGTCTAAAGAGACTGGGCGCTTGTCTTGGAGAAAAGCTGACTCTGAGAGACACCCTCAGTTACTTAGCGGGCCATCGTGAGCCTTGTTCTTGGCAGTTCTAGGGGGTAGAGCAGAGGTCAGCAAGTGAAGCTCAGTCCCTCTCTAAGAAGACATTCCTACCGGGAGAGCACCAGGCACGTCATGAGGTAGGGCGCTCTCTGCAGTGGAAATGGTCCGACAGAGGCAAGGGGAGGATGCTGCAGAGGGGACCACTGGCTTCAGAGGGATGCTGGACCATGACCTCAAGCTCCCCTTCCAACCCCTTGGAATCCTACGGATCGAACAGAGGAGGATCATTTGTGGGAATATTCTTTCCTCCTTCCTTCCCTCCGCAGCTGTTTACTGAGCACCTACCACGTGCAGGCACCATTCTAGCTGGAGAGGTGTCTATGGTGTTTTGCCTCCAGTGATGGAAACAGACAAGGAACAAAATAATTTGGGAGTGATAAATGCCACAAAAAGAGTAGAGTGATGAAACAGAGACTGCCAGAGAGCTGGATGGGGAGCTCATCATTAGGAGGTCTGGAAGGGGATGATTTTTGAGCTGAGACCTGAGTGACAAGTAAGAGCCAAGCGCAGATGAGAGAGCTCCAGGGTCAAAGAGCACAAAGATGTAAGGTGGGGCCAGCGTGGTGGAGCCGGAGCACAGGTGCAGTCATCAGGCTGTGGGGAAGTTTCCTTTCAGTCTCTGTTGGAACGACGACGATCATGTGTTGGCTTCAGTGAGACCCACGGCTTTGATAGCTACGATCTGCATAATCATTGAAAAAGGGGAAATTAGGCCCGCTGGCAGGCAAGCTGAGATAAACAAGGTTTCCAAGGGGACACAGATTATACCAACAGGACACAAAAACAAAGAAACCTAGGCAAGGCCAAGAGGCAGCTGCAAAACTGGCTAGCACTCTCTCCCTAGGACCGCCTGGCAGAAGTGCGCATGGGGCTCCTTCCCAAGATGGCCTTCCGTCCCTCCGTGCGAGCACTGTCCATGCTGTAGCACGCAGAGGAACCCAGCATAGGGACTACAGGAACGGTCTCATGGTTACTTTGTCTGGGCTTCCACATAATCATAATGATTCTAGCTGGCACTATTCTTACCAGCTGCCAGGCGGTTCGCTAAGACTTTTACACATAATTCGTGACGTTGCATATTCAACATAACGCTATCAGGTGACTGCTGATATTACCACCTTCTCTCGGAGGGAGTGGGACTGAGCGCGAGGAAAAGCCATAAAGCAGCAGCACAGGGACTTAGACCACGTCTGCCCCAGGAAGGAGCTTGTGGGCGCCCTCGAGAGCAGAGTGGCTTTCAGCATTTTGAGCGCTAGTGAGGACGAGAGCCAGCACTCCCATCCAGGCCCGACCCCTAAGTGCTTGCTCTTAATCACCACCTTTTATCACCTTTCTGCATGTAGAGGCACTAAGCGAATTTCAGCCCAAAAGCAAAATGCACGAGGCAGCCCTTCCTAGTGCACTCGCTCCCCAGAGCATTTACGGGATGCAAATGCAAACACACGCCCGTTCCCAGCAGGCACTAATTGCTCTAACGAGAGAGGCCGTAATTCAAACACGCCATTAGAGTTGATAACCTGGAGCAAACACCTTCCTTCTGCTGTGCAGCTGCTGCAGTTTGAGGGTCTCTCCCAGATCCAGACTGGGTTGGTGGAGTCTCCCAGGGAGCCCCCCGATTTACAGATTCCCCACCAGTTGGTAGAACCGACGTGTCTGAGGCAGCTGTTGGCCTTTGCAGTAATCAAAACAAGGCTACTACTGGGAAAATAAGAAGCAGGAATTGTGAAAGTTCCATCAGTCAACAAAATAATCTTTCACTCAGTTTGGTTTTTCATCCCTAAAGGGAACTCTTGTCTCCCCCACCGTTTGCCTGAAATATGACTTCCTCCTCCAAACGCTGTCAGATAGTTTCCTTTAATGAGGCTTCCCTGCCGTCCTTGTTTAGAAAAGAACAGAAGATTTCCACTTGGAAAGGGAGTCAATAGAGGCAGGAAGAACACGGCCCTAGAACATGAATGATGTGGGACTAACTCCAGGCTGCGGAACTTCCCAACCTGGAGGTCACGGGCAAGTCAGTTACGCTCTCTGAGCCTCGGTTTCTTCATCCATAAATTGGGGTGAAGACAAGTGAGACAATAGCTTGAAGTCACCCAGCACAGTGTTAACACATAGGTCCAGAAGGCCTGTGTCCTGTCACTTACCAAGCAGGCTGCGCGTGTCCCTGTCTCACGGCGCATAGACTCAAGAACGCAGACATCAATCCTCTGGCTATTTTCCTCCTTCTCTGAAAACCAAGGATGGGGATTCCCTGGACTCCTCTCCTCTTCCCCAGTCCCCAACCCTGCTCCTTGGAGGTGACAGCTCTCTGTGGTCCTCCGGCATCTGCTCCTCGTGCTTCCAAGTTGCAGGGCTCAGGCGTTTTACCGTGTGGCTGCAGAGGCGGTGCGCAGACCCAGAACCTGGCGGATGTCCCAGCACAGAGGCCAAGAGCTAGGCAGTCAAGTCTGTGCTAATCTGAGTCCCTACTCCCCCACCTAACCTCTCTGGCCTTTTCTTTCCTCATCTGTAAAATGGAGACAATAATACCCATCTGTATTAGTCACGGTTCCCCAGAGAAACGGAACCAATAGGCTGTGTAGATATAAAGAGAGAGACCAAGAAAGTCGTTATAAGAAGTTGGCTCGTGATTATGGAGGCTGAGAAGTCTCAAGATCTGCAGCTGGCAAGCTGAATACCCAGGAGGGCTGATGGTGTGAGCTCTAGTCCAAAAGCCAGCAGGCTCAGATCCAAGAAGAGCCACTTTTTCAGCTCAAGTCCACAGGCAGAAGACCACCATGCCAGCTCGATCAGTCAGGCAGGGAGAGGTTCCTTACTCAGCCTTTCTGTTCTGTTCAGGTCTTTGGTTAACTGGACGAGGCTCGTGCACGTCAGGGAGGACCAGCTGCTTTTCTCAGTCTACCAACTCAAAGGTTGATCTCATCCAGAAACACCCTCACGGACACACCCAGGACGATGCTGGCAAATGTCTGGGCACTCCATTGCCCAGTCAACGACACATGAAATTAACCATCACCCCACCTCCTTCGGTTGCTAAGTTTAAATAGAACAAAGCACTCAAGCGCTTACGGTCCTACCCAGGGTGTAGGACTCAGCAACACCACCATCCGCAGACCAGCCAGGACACGGGAACTTCTGATGCCCAAGATTGCCGAAAGCACACCACGGTGATCTGAAGGAGCCTAAAGTGATTGTCATCTCCATGAGCTGTAAGAAGAGCAGGGTGGTGAAGGCAGGGACAACACCCAGGTCAGGTCAACATGCCGCCTCGCCTCGTTCAGGAAGACCTGCTCTATCCCAAAGCGCTCTCCCACCTCGTGCCTGGGGGTGACAGTGTAAATGTCCGCATCTAGTCTGAACGGCTCCCAGGTCAGGTCCACATCTCAAACTGTTTGTGCCCCCTACCACCAAGCAACGAAGCATTTCTGTCTTAGATCAGAAAAGGACATGATGAATCACAGGGCCTCAAACCTCAAAGACGCCTGGCTTCCTTTGGGCGCCCTGGAAGGAGAGGTAACTGATGTTTCTAGACCTGATGGAGGATGCAAAGCTACAGGCTGCCCCCTGCTGCCCCAGGCGTGTGTTGCAATCACCCCAATTTGACTCCTACTTCCTCTTCAAATGCATTCAGCTGCCCTTTACTGGGAAGTCACAGAATTAAGAATGCAAAGACAACGCCTTCAGAGTATTTTTTGCAATGCTTAAAATGCCCTCAACTCTCAGGAATCCAGAGTCTACAGAATAGAAACCCCTGAGATTATATTTTGGGTAGCCAAAGTAAAACTGGTTATGTGAGATGCTTTTCTCTGCAAATAATAACTCAAGAAGACACCTGGGACGGGAGCCGGCAGGCGTTCCGGTCCTGGCGCCGCATCTCCAGCGCGTGTGATTGGTGAGGGTCATGGTTTTCCTGAGCCCCTGGGCTCTGCATCCAAATCCAGATATGATCACCCTCCCTCACACACACACAAGGCTGTCACACTCCAAGGAGAAACGCAAGTGAGCAAACTCTCAAACTCGAAGGCAACACAGGTGCTCTTTTTCATGCAATTATCTATCAGAGAATATTTATCTCTCAGAGGCTAGATTGGTATTTAAAATCTAATGTCTAATTGCTGAAAATTATCAAGGAGGCTCCTGGGGCACAAATGGGGAGCTGTTAAGTGTCAGGCAAGCTGCGGCTCTGCAGCCGGCAGAAAGCACAAGCTTTAGACAAGAGGCAGGAGAGATCCCACTGCCAGGCCCTTCATCACGGCCTCCGTCCTTGGACAAGTCACTCAGCCCCTGGAAGCTCTTGTTTTCTCATCCATAAAATGGAGCCAATACTATCCGCCTAATGAGATGGGGTAGTGATTGAAGATAACCACACACAAATGCCTGACTACAAGACAGTTTTATCCATAAGATATCCCAGAAGGAGTCTGAATTCATATAATTTGTCATGGGGTAAATTGTGTCCACTCAAAACTCACCTTGAAGTCCTAACCCCTTATTTGGAAATAGGGATGTTGCGGATGTGATTAGTTGACATGAGGTCATACTGGAGTAGGCAGAAGCCAATCTGATATGAATATGTCCTCATAAAAGGAGGAAATTTGGACAGACACACACACAGGGAGAACGTCATGTGGAGACGAAGGCAGAGATCAGGGTGATGCTCCTACAAGCCAAAGAAGACCAAAGATGCCAGCAAACAGCCAGAAGCTAGGAGAGATGAGGAACAGATTCCCCCTCACAGCCTAGAGGAACCACCCTCACCAGCACCTTGATCTTGAAGTCTAGCCTCCAGACCCGTGAGATGATACATTCCTGTTGTTGGAGACACCCCGTTTGTGGTAGTTTGTTAGGCAGCCCCAGCAAACTAACACATGATCCAAGAGGGATTTTAACAAAGTAACTCTTCCTGCTGTTGAATAATGCTCACCAGTGGGCACAGGAGGTCAGTGTCGGAGCTTGGACTAGACCCCGTTCCCCAGACTCCCTCTTAGTGGTCTCTCCACTCCTGCTGAGGGCGCTTTCTCAGAAGTTACCTGAGTTAGTTAAAGGAGGTCAGTTTTAACTCAAAACAAGATTTTTAAAAAGACACTGTAGTTAAAGTGTAATATGGGAAATCAGGAAAATTGGGTGGTAAAGTAATCAAAATAAAAGCTTCATTAAAAAATATTGGGGCTGGCCTGGTGGCATAGTGGTTAAGTTCATGAGCTCTGCTTTGGCCGCCTAGGGTTCATGGGTTTGGATCCTGGGTGTGGACTAGCACCGCTCAGCAAGCCATGCTGTGACAGCATCCCACATACAAAATAGAGGTAGATGGGCACAGGTGTGAGCTCAGCAACAATCTTCCTCACACACACACACACACAAAATGACAAAATGTTTAACCTGTTTAAGTTGCTATATTAAAATAAAAATAATAATTTACCTGAAGAGTATATTTTTAAATTATTAAATAATACATGCTAATTTTAAAATATTCAAATGCCACAAAAATATAAAGTAAAAAGTGAAAGTCCCCCCATAACTCTCCTCCCCAAAGAGATGCACTAGAAGCGGATGACGTGCATCCGTTCAGACGTCCCCGTGCTGTCAACACACATCACGACAAACCAGAGTGACACCACGTGCTCTGCCGCTTGTTCTGTGGTTGTTGTTTTGTACCATTTGTTTGTTTTGCTTAACATCATATAAACGACATCTTCACGAGAAATAGATAGCATAAGGAAATCATAGGTAATTTAACCAGTCTCCTATTGAGGGGCATTTAGGTTGTTTCCAATTTTTTTTTTCGCCAGTGCAAATAATGCTGCAGAGAATATCCTCAAATAACTTTGCACATTTGTACGGTTTTTTTGCAGAATAAATGCCTAAAAATGGCCAACCTAATAAGTTTGTGGTGATTTTAAAGCACGTCTACACATTATTTGACACTTCTCCCATCAAAGATGGAGTTTACTTCTCCTCCCCTTGACTATGAGCTAGTGTTAGTGATGTGTCCCAATAAACAGAATGTGCTGGAAGTGACTCAGTGTGACGTCTGTGGTTAGGGTAGAAAAGTGACATGGAGGCAGCCTGGCTTCCTCTTATTCAAGATGCTCGCCCTTCAAACCCAGCCACCATGATGGGGGGAAGCCCAAGCCACATGGAGAGGCCACAGCTGAGTGACAGGCCCAGCTAAGGTCACGGCTGACAGCCAGTACCAACTCCAGACTCCAGACGCAGGAGTGAATGAGCCGTTAGACAACGCCGGCCCACAGGCTTTCAGCTGCGCCCGCTGATGCTGTGTGGAGCAGAGGCCGAGCTGCTAGCAGACCCTCCTGTAAGGGCGAACTTGTGAATAAACTACAGGTTGTCATTATTTTAAGTCATTAGGTTTGGGGGTGGCTTGTTACATAGCACTTGATAGCTGAAAGAGTGTTCCACACACCTCCTTTCTTGGAGCTGGATGTACTTCCTGCTCCCAGCTGCCCTGCAGGGTCCACACAGAACCCAACCCCGTCCTGGGCCTCCGGCTCTTGCTCCCAGGAAGCAGTGGGCACTCGTTCTGGAGCGAATTAGCCAAGATCGGGCACCCCCTCTGAAAGGCTTTGGTGATACTTAATGCGGCATGCAGCCCATCCCTTCGCAGCTTAGAGACGGCTTCTCGATAGCCTTCCTCAGCTGACCTGAACCCTTATGAAGGGACAGACCTGCTGTTACTGATGGAATTTCCACTCATGGCTGGAATGGTGTCCCTTGGGACAGGAGGCCTTCCGGCCTCTGCAAATCTCATCAGGTTCAAGGCCGATGCCAGAAGATACAGTGCCCCTGGGCTCCTCTGGGACGCAATTGCCCGATTTGAGAGCCAAGAACATAAAACAATTCCATCCAGAAAGCAATCACTGAAATGAATCAAATACAAATTGTAGCAAAACTTATGTATCATTTTACACTTACATCATTTGCCCTAAAAAATAAAAATGTTTTTAACTACTAGTGCAGAAAAGAGTTAATACAGCAGGCCTGAAATGGCTGTCCTCAGAGAGGCCCGCTCGAGAGGGTGGCCCTGGGCTAGTGTCTGGGAACCTGGATTTCGAGAGAGTTCCCTCCGTTCCCTGATAAGATGACCACCGTGCCTAAACTGGCTGTGCTACAAGAGGATCTGTGCCGAGCTCTTGCTTTCCTTCTGGGGGCCTGGAATTTTGGTATGTGCTCTGCAGACAGTGCCTACATGACCAACCCCCCATAAAATCCCTGGGCGCTGGGTCTCTAAGGAGCCTCCCTGGTGGGCAACTTTCACACTTGTTGTCACCCTCATTGCTGGGGAACTAAGCGCATCCTCCGTGACTCCGCTGGGAGAGGACTCTGGAAGCTGGAGCCTGGCTTCCTCCAGACGCCACCTCAGAGGCTTTTCCCTTTGTTTCCATTTGCATAGTAAATCGCAGCCATGAGCATCACCGCATGCTGAGTCCTACGAGTCCTCCCAGCGGATCATCGACCTAGGTGTGGTCTTGGAGAGCCTAACACACCACACAGCTCCCAGTTCTGACAAGACTGGTAAAGCTGACACCTGCCTGCCCAGCTGGTATCGTGTACTTAGCACTCTGAAGAGCAACACCGCTCTATACACTGAAAGTCATTTAAACGTCCATTTCCTTTGACTCAGTACAGTTGGCCCTCCATATCCACGGGTTCTGCATCTGCAGATTCAACCAACCGCGGATGGGAAGGCCTACAGTGGTTGTGCCTGTACTGAACATGTACAGCCTTTTTCTTCCTGTCATTATTCCATAAACAATACAGTATAACAACTATTTGCATAGCATTTACATGGTATTAGGTATTGAAAGTAATCTAGAGATGATTTAAAGTATACAGGAGGATATGTGTAGGTTATATGCAAATACTACAGCCCTTTTATATAAACAATTTGAGCATCCTTGGATTTTGGTATCCATGGGGGTCCTGGGACCAATCCCCCACAGATACGAGGGACGACTATAGTCCTATTCTGGGAGTGTGTCCCGTCGAAACAATTCAACAGAAAGAAACAGAGGCACAAAGATATTCATCACAGCTAATGCTAAACCTGAAAACAAACTAAATGCCCAAGAATAGGACAAACGGCTAAGTAAATTATGGTATATCAACTCTGAGAAACCAATTAGAACGAGAAGTATAAAGATTTTGAAGAGAAACGTGAGAAGATATTTCTGATATATTAAAAAAATTTTAAGCTGAGTACCAAGTGGTGGGTCCATCGACAGCAACTATAGAACGAACAGTGAGATTTGGAAAGTGACTGTTCAGCAGTGAATGTGGCTGGGCTGGGCTGGATGACAGGGAGGAGGTGAGTTTTTCCATAGTTAAACCACCTTTAACGTTGCTGCTCTAATAAACTATGAAGCTTCCTAGGGACTTGGTAGGAGCAGCTGGAAAGGTGTTGTAGGGAAGGAAGGACCCACCCTCTAGGTCCTTCTGGCTGGTCTAACAATTAAATTAACAGGAGACAGATTAACAGGAGAAAATCAAACAAAGTTTAATAACATGTATACATGGGAGAAATTCAGGAAAACTGAGTAACTCACTAGAATGGCCAAAGCCCCACCTTAAATGCCATCTTCAGCTAAAGACAAAGGAGGATTTTGGGGGTAGTGGTTTGGGACTTCAAAGGGGAGAAAGGTAATTCATGGAGATGGAAAAGCAAGTATTTGGTAAATGAATGTTTGCAGGGCCGTCTATGGACAATGAGACCCAAAAGAGAATTTTGATATAAATGGACTTTCTACTGTCTTCCTGTCTACCACACCTGGTTTATATTATACTATAGTTATCTCATGGTATTAGCTCCTTCCTGGGACAGGTCTTCCATCTTAAATTCTTTTAGGCAGTTAGGGGGGAGGTCAAAGTTTCTTTCAGAGTCTTTTGTTCTTAAAAATAATCAAGCCAAGAGACACATTTTGGGGTGAAAATTCTGATCCCCCACAGTCCTGCCTTTGAAATGTAAGAAGTTTCAGAGTCCAGAAGCTGAGTAGGTAGATTGATCCATTTCACTGAACACATCTCTCAGTCCTGAAAATAGATCAGTCCAGTTAAAAATTTATTTCAGGGGCTGGCCTGGTGGTGCAACAGTTAAGTTTGCACATTCCACTTTGGTGGCCCAGGGTTCGCCGGTTTAGATCTCTGGTGCGGACATGGCACTGCTTGTCAGAGCCATGCTGTGGTGGGTGTCCCACATATAAAGCTGAGGATGATGGGCACAGATGTTAGCTCAGGGCCAGTCTTCTTCAGCAAAAAGAGGAGGATTGGTAGCAGATGTTAGCTCAGGGCTAACCTTCCTCAAAAAAAAAAAAATTTATTTCAGGAGGCAGTAATGCAGGTGGGCTCCCAAAGTTAGGTCTATAAAACGTGAGCAAGCAATCAGTATTTAATAAGAAGTGTTTCTATAGAAACAAAAAGAAAAATAAGCTTAATGGTTGGAGCACATTTAAAGCAGTTTCTGAGCCCAGAAGACAGCCAGTCAAGAAGATGTCTAGATGTCAGGGTTGAAGCATCTTTTGCAGTTTGCAATGTCTCTGATGATGTCATTGGGTGTTCAGGTATCTTTTGAGTGGCTTACATAACAACAGGCATGCTATCATGGTGATCTCTCTTAAGTTTATATCAAGTTGTCCAGCACCGGTGTGCAGGGCTTCTGGACTCAGGGTAGTTTCGGTTCTCAATGGATTCCAAATGAAAACGATGGAAAAAATCAAAAATGTTAGTTTGGAGATTTGTAGCCAGATATTTCAGGAGCCTAGAAGAATTCAGGATCCAATCTAGTTTACAAGCAGAAAACAAAAATCTCAAAAACGATGAACAGAACTAGAATATAATAGCCACAACTTTGCATTATAATTTCTACTGAAACATAATTTTTCTCTCTAAAATCAACCTCATCTTTACCAAAGATAGCCAAATTAAGACTAATTGGTTTTCAAAATAAGTCTAGTTTCAATAAATTTGGCCCAATTATTTACACAAGTACAGCAAGAATAGCAATTGACTATATAGGCTCTTTTAATTCTGCTTTGATAGAACTTTTTATAAGGAATCTCTGACTGAAATTCAAAGGCCTCTCACAGGAAAGCCAAACCAAGGACTTACATCAGACTCTGCCTGTAATACCTATAGATTTGGGTGAATTCTTTCTTCTCGAGGTCCCCAAAATATCCTGAGCTTCTTTGCATCTGCCAGGAAATAACTTTCTTTATTCACCCGGTAAGGTTGTTGGAAACCCTGTAAGCAAGGTACCAGACCAATATTTCCAAGTGGCTTTCTTTGTTTCATAAAGTCAATCTTTGTCCCTTAAAGCTGTCTGGTCATATCCGAGTCTATGTATGTTTCTCTCAAATATGACATTACAGTCTAAGCTTTGGTAATATAACCAATGTTTTCTCTTATAAGGAGAAACAGATTCCTATTGAACTTACACAAACAACTATATTGCCTTAAAAATAAGAATACTTACTGACTAAGATTGTCCAAACTCTGGAGGGATCAGGTAGGGGGAAAAAGATAAATGCTTCAATTCTTCTTACATATAGCAATATGACTATTGCTATAAGTCATAGTTAGCTTAAGAAAGAGAATAGTGTTTCCTTAAACCTGAAAAAAACAAGACATTAAAAAATCAGCAATATTTCAAACTAAAAGTCATAAAAATTATAATCATCCTTATCAGTTCATTTAGTCTCACATAATCAACTTTTGATCCTGATCTTCTGTTAGCAGTTTCATGAAGCCATCAGCTTTTCCATTAGAGTTCTGTAATTTCTTACCCAGTTCAGTTTTAGGCTCTGAAAGTTTACCAGAAAGCTGCATTCTAGAACAAGTGTCAGAGTCCTTTCTGTGAATCTCTGAAGAAGAAACATATTTGCAAAAGCAGAGTAACAAAATAACTGTCTGTAAATGTCATAAGATTTAAAATAGGATGTAGGTCACTGTGAAACACCTTAGTTATCTGTTTAACCAAAGTGACAACAGAAGATGTTAAAGGCAAACAGAGAGAGTTAAACAGTTTTTATAAACCTTAGTAGAGAGATCTCAGCCTTTTCAAACATAGGAAATTATTTTGACAAAACATAGAATTTCTTTTATGTAGATTTACTCAAAGATAAATAAAAATATTTTATAATCTCTTTATCAAGAGCAAACTACAAGTTAAGAAAATTATCCTCTTAAGAGAGAGAAAACTAAAATTTAATTTTGTACCAGCTTACTTTTCATATTAAAACTCATTTACTTAATTAAACTCATTTTAATCTTCACCAACTTGACCATGCACAAAACTCTTTTCTAGTTTTTCTCCCGTAAACCTCTATAATCTTTTTTTTAAAGTGAGGTCATAATTGTTTATAACATTGTGAAATTTCAGTTGTACCTTACTGTTTGTGAGTCACCATATAAATGTGCCACTTCACCCCTTGTGCCCACCCCCCAACCCCCTTAGCCCTTGTAACCACTAAACTGTTCTCTTTGTCCATGTGTTTATCTTCCACATACGAGTGAAATCATACAGTGTTTGTCTTTGTCCATCTGGCTTATTTTGCTTAACATAATACCATCAAGGTCCATCCATGTTTTTGCTAATGGGACGATTTTGTATATTTTTATTGCTGAGTAGTATTCCATTATACAAATATACCACAACTTCTTTACCCAGTCATCACTTGACGGGTGCTTGGGTTGCTTCCACATCTTGGAAATTGTGAATAATGCTGCAATGAACATAGGGGTGCATAAGTCTCTTCGTATTGTTGATTTCAGGTTCTTTGGATAAATATCCAGTAATGAGATAGCTGGGTCACATGGTAGTTCTATTTTTAATTTTTTTGAGAAATCTATATACTGTTTTCTGTAGTGGTTATACCAGTTTGCATTCCCACCAGCGGTGTATGAGTGTTTCCTTTTCTCTACATCTTCTCCAACATTTGTTATTTTTTGTCTAGGTGACTATAGCCATTTTAACAGGTGTAAGGTGATATTTAAGTATAGTTTTGACTTGCATTTCTCTGGTGATTAGTGATGTTGAATATCTTCATGTGCTTATTGGCCATCTGTATATCTTCTTTGGAAAAACGTCTGTTCGTATCCTCTGCCCTATTTTTGATGAGGTTGTTTTTTGTTGATCAGTTGTGTGAGTTTATGTATTATGGAGATTAACCCTTTGAGAGATATATGATTTGAAAATATTTTCTCCCAGTTGGTGGGTTGTCTTTTCCTTTTGATCCTGGTTTCCTTTGTCTTGCAGAAGCTCTTTAGTCTGATGAGGTCCCACTTGTTATTTTTTCTTTTGTTTCTGTTGTCCAAGTAGATATGGTATTTGAAAAGATCCTTTTAAGACTGATGTCAAAGAGTGTACTGCCTATATTTTCGTCTAGAAGTTTTATGGTTTCAGGTCTTACTTTCAAGTCTTTGATCCATTTTGTGTTAATTTTTGTGTGTGGCAGAAGATAATGGTCTACTTTCATTCTTTTGCATGTGGCTGTCCAGTTTTCCCAACACCATTTATTGAAGAGAATTTTCTTTCTCCATTGTATGTTCTTAGCTCCTTTGTCAAAAGTTAGCTGGCCATAGATGTGTGGTTTTATTTCTGAGCTTTCAATTCTGTTCCATTGATCTGAATGCCTGTTTTTGTACCAATACCATGCTGTTTTGATTACTATAGCTTTATAGTATATTCTGAAGTCAGAGATTGTGATGCCTCCATCTTTGTTCTTTTTTCTCAGGAGTGCTTTAGCTATTTGGGGTCTTTTGTTACCCCATATGAATTTTAGGATTCTTTGTTCTTCTGTGAGGAATGTCATTGGGATTCTGATTGAGATTGCATTGAATCTGTAGATTGCTTTAGGTAGTATGGGCATTTTAACTGTGTTTAGTCTTCCAATCCATGTGCATGGAATATCTTTCCATTTCTTTATGTCATCATTGATTTCTTTCAGTAATGTCTTATAGTTTTCATTGTATAGGTCTTTCACTTCCTTGGATAAATTTATTCCTAGACATTTTATTCTTTTTGTTGCAATTGTAAATGACATTGTATACTTGAGTTCTCTTTCTGTTAGTTCATTATTAGAGTACAGAAATGCAACTGATTTTTGTAAGTTGACTTTGTACACTGCAACTTTGCTGTAGTTGCTGATTATTTCTAATGGTTTTCCAAGGGATTCTTTAGGGGTTTTTATATATAAAATCATGTTGTCTGCAAACAGTGAGAGTTTCTCTTCCTCATTGCCAGTTTGGATTCCTTTTACTTCTTTTTCTTGCCTGATTGCTCTGGCCAAAACCTCCAGTACTATGCTAAATAAGAGTGGTGAGAGTGGGCACCCTTGTCTTGTTCTTGTTCTCAGAGGGATGGCTTTCAGTTTTTCTTCATTGAGTACGATGTTGGCTGTGGGTTTGTCATACATGGCCTATCATGTTGAGGTACTTTCCTTCTATACCCATTTTATTGAGAGTTCTTATCATAAATGTTGGATCTTATCAATTGCTTTCTCTGTACCTATTGAGATGATCATGTGGTTTTTATTCCTCATTTTGTTAATGTGGTGTATCACATTGATTGATTTGCAGATGTTGAACCATCCCTGCATCCCTGGTATAAATCCCACTTGATCATGGTGTATAATCCTTTTAGTGCATTGCTGTACTTGGTTTGCCAATATTTTGTTGAGGATTTTTGCAACTATGTTCATCAGCAATATTGGCCTGTAATTTTCCTTCTTTGTGTCATCCTTATGTGGCTTTGGTATCGGGGTGATATTGGCCTCATAGAGTGTGTTAGGAAGTGTTCCATCTTCCTCAGTTTTTTGGAATAGTTTGAGAAGGATAGGTAATGAGTCTTCTTTGAATGTTTGGTAGAATTCTCCATAGAGGCCGTCTGGTCCTGGACTTTTATTTTTGGGGGAGGTTTTTGATTACTGTTTTAATCTTTTTACTTGTGATTAGTCTATTCAGATTCTCTATTTCTTTTTGATTCAGTTTTGGGAGGTTGTAGGAGTCTAAGAATTTATCAATTTCTTCTAGATTGTCCAATTTGTTGGCATATCATTTTTCATAATATTCTCTTAGAATATTTTGTATTTCTGTGGTATCTATTGTAGTTTCTCCTGTTTCGTTTCTCCTTTTATTTATTTGAGCCTTCTCTCCATTTTTCTTAGTAAGTCTGGCTAAGAGTTTGTCAATTTTGTTTATCTTCTCAAAGAATCAGCGCTTTGTTTCATTGATCCTTTCCACTGTCTTTTTTTCTTTCAATTTCATTTATTTCTGCTCTAATTTTTATTATTTCCCCCCTTCTGCTGACTTTGGGCTTTATTTGTTCTTCTTTTTCTAATTTTGTTAGCTGTAGTGTAAAATTGCTTATTTGAGATTTTTCTTATTTGTTAATGTGGGCCTATATCAGTATGAATTTCCCTCTTAGGACTGCTTTTGCAGCATCCAATATGAGTTGGTATGGTGTGTTTTCATTTCCATTTTTCTCCAGATATTTTTTTATCTCTCCTTTAATTTCCTTAATGAGCCATTGGTTATTCAGTAGCATGTTGTATAGTCTCCACATCTTTGTCTCTTTCTCAGCTTTTCTCTTGTAGTTGATTCCTAGTTTCATAGCATTATGCTCAGAAAAGATGCTTGATGTGATTTCAATCTTCTTAAATTTATAGAGGCTTGCCTTGTTCCCAACATACGGTCTATCCTTGAGAATGTTCCATGTACACTTGAGAAGAATGTGTATTCTGCTGGTTTGGGATAGAGCATTCTGTTTAGATCTATAAAGTCCATTTGGTCTAGTTTTTTGTTTAATTCCACTATTTCCTTATTGACTTTATGTCTGGATAATCTATCCATTGATGTAAGTGAGGTGTTGTGTTCCCCTACTATTATTGTGTTGTTGTTAATATCTCCTTTTAGATTTGTTAAGTTGCTTTATGTACTTTGTTACTTCTGTGTTGGGAGCATAAATATTTATAAGTGTTACGTCTTCTTGGTGGAGTGTCCCTTTTATCGTTATATACTGCCCCTCTTTTTCTCTCTTTACCTGTTTTATCTTGAAGTCTGCTTTGTCTGATATAAGTATGGCAAAACCTACTTTCTTTCACTTGCCGTTTGCTTGGACTATCATCTTCCATCCCTTCTCTCTGAGCCTGTGTCTGTCTATGGAGCTGAGATGTGTTTCCTGGAGGCAGCATATCATTGGGTCTTGTTTTTTAATCCATCCAGGTACTCTGTGTCTTTTGATTGGATAGTTCAATCCATTTACATTTAGAGTGATTACTGATCTATAAGGGCTTATAATGCTGCCATCTTATCACTCGTTTTCCAGTTCTGCATTTTCTTTGTTTCTCATCCTGTGTATTTCGGGTACCAATTTGGTTAGGTAGTTTTCTAGGATGATTTTCTTAGTTTTCTCCTTATTTATCATTTGTGTCTCTGTTCTAATTATTCATTTAGTGATTACCATTAGGTTTCTATAAAGAATCTCAAAGATGAGACAGTCCATTTTCTGATAGCCTCTTATTTCCTTAGACTAATTCTATTCCATCCCTTTCCTCTTCCCCCTCTAAGTTGTTATTGTCATATCTTATTCCTTCTTGTGTTGTGAATTTGTGGTTAAAATGACAAGATTATATTTATTTTGGTATTTTCCTTCCCTTTATCTCTAATGTTATACTTAAATGTTTACTAACCTGTTCTGATATAGAGCTGCAATTTTCTGGTCTTGCTTACTTATTTATCTCCTTTCTCAGGGCTTTGCAGCCCATTCCTTATGGATTTTTTTTTTCAGGTATGAGGGCCTTCTTGAGGATTTCTTGTAGGGGGTGTCTTGTGGCAACGAACTCCCTTAGCTTTTGTTAATTTGGGAAAGTTTTTATTTCTCCATCATATTTGAAGGATATTTTCACTGGAAAGTGTATTCTTGGCTGAAAATTTTTGTCTTTCAGAATTTTGAATATATCATTTCACTCTCTCCTAGCATGTAAGGTTTCTGCTGAGAAATCCTCTGAATGTCTGATAGGAGTTCCTTTGTAAGTTATTTTCTTCTGCCTTGCTGCCCTTAATATTTTTCATTGCCACTGACTTTTGCCAGCTTTACTACTATATGCCTTGGAGAAGGTCTTTTCACATTGATATGTTTAGGAGACCTATTGGCTTTGTTCATGTATTTCCAGCTCCTTCCCCAGGTTTGGGAAGTTCTCAGCTATTATTTCTTTGAACAAGCTTTCTGCTCCATTCTCCATCTCTTCTCCCTCTGGAATACCTATAACCCTTATGTTGTGGTTCCTAATTGAGTCAGGTATTTCTCAGAGATTTCTTCATTTCTTTTTAATCCTCCATTTTTAGTCCTCCTCTTTAGTCCTCCTCCATCTGAAGCATTTCTACATTTCTGTCCTCTAAATTGCCAATGCAGTCCTCCATAATATCAGCTGTATTGTTCAGGGAATCCAGATTTTTCTTTATCTCATCCATTGTCTTTTTCATCTCCAACAGGTCTGATTAGTTCTTCTTTATAGTTTTAATCTCTTTTGTGAAGAAGTTCCTGATTTCATTAACTGTCTTTCTGTATTTTCTTATAACTTGTTGAGGTTTTTTGATAGTGATTTTGAATTCTCTGTCATTTAGATTATAAATTTCTGTGCCTTCAGCATTGATTTCTGGGTGCTTGTCATTTTCCTTCTGGTCTTGAGATTTAATATATTTTTTTCATACTGCTTTACGGTGTGGACTTGTGCCTCCACATAGTGATAGCATCTGGTCACAGCTTCCACCTGCTGCCACTGAATGGGGGTCAGGAGCTGTGTATTCTGAACCCACCGTGATCTGCAGCTCCCTGACTCCAGGTGCTGACAGCTTTTCTGACTGTGTGGTGCTCTGGCTGACTGCTGAACTGGAGCGCCGGGTGGGAGGAGGGGTGCTTTCTTTCACTGCATGATCACCCCAGCCACTGTCTGCTTTTCTGTGTTCACTCTGGCCAACCACTGAGCTGGAGCACTGGGCAGGGGGAGGGGTGCTTTCTTTCACCTGAGTGTTTCTGGGGGCATTCTCACTGGGCCCTCATTATCTGCTCTCCTAGGGTGCTAGCTTGATGAAGATACCCCTGCAATAGATTAGTCCTCTCTGTGTGGGGTTTTCCCATGGGCTTTGAGGGAACTCGGAAAGCAATGGTGTTCCTGGGGAGGGCTGTGCTGCCTCCCTCTCCTCTCAGAGACACACAGTCCCAGGGTCACTGCCATTTAGGAGGAAGAAAAGGTTCTTCTTACTTCCTTCCACTTCCTCCAGGGGGCCCAGCACCTCCACCTTCAGATGTATGGCTGTGTGGGTCTCTCAGATGTCTTTTGTGTTGTGTGAATGCCCTCTGTTGGTGTACGAGTCTCCTTTTCATTGTATCTTGGGAGGATTTAAGAGGAACACTCACCCTGCCCTGATGCTGATGTCACTCCCTCTTTTCTCTGCTTTCTTTAGTGGGATTCACTGATAGCTGTTCCTCCCACTTTCCAAGCAGCAAAACACTCAACAGAGGAACTCTGTGAGCCAGAGATAACGAACTGACTCAAGTGAGTCCCCCTATGAGTTTCATTAGTGTGGAAGATAAGTCAAAACACTTGACTGTGATGGTAGTAGAAACACAGCTGGTGGCATGGTGACAGTCCTCTGCTTCCCCTTCTATAACCTTCTTAACAAACAAAAATATATTTCTTATATCTTTTACTAAAACATACATCTTACTTTCCTTGAATACAAAGATGTTTTCCTTATTAAATTTTAGTAGCTGTAATCACATTTATTAATTAGAATTCTTAACCTTCACAGACCTCAATTTTTAGTGAAACCTAAAAAGTAAGCAATTATGAACTGTCTTTTACATTAACATTCTTTGGCGTGGCAAATTTACAAACACTTTTTATAATTTCTAGAAACTTGTTACTTCATAGTACAATCTTTTAATAAAACACAAGACATGTTTACCAATAGATCCAAATATCTTTTAGTTTCTCTGTAATAAGAAGCCAAAATTAGATAAATCTATATTTAGTAGTTAATGTCTAATATTTTATCTTTTTTATAAATGATCCAGATATTCAATGAATTTTTCATTGTTTAACTTAACCTAGCAAAACTTCAAAGTTTCAGGTTACCAAAGAGATTTTGGACATGTTCCTTTGATCAAACTAACAAACTTAAACAAGTTTTTGTTTACCAAAGATTATCTTATATTATGATAACTTGAAAGACATTTGGGTTAGTTTCTATTACATTTAGAAACAATTTCTATAAGCGCTTACTTTAAGCCAATTAAATAGAGCTCTTTTCGGGGCTGGCCCCATGGCTGAGTGGTTAAGTTTGCACACTCCACTTCAGCAGCCCAGGGTTTCGGCAGTTCGATCCTGGGCATGGACCTAGCACCGCTCATCAAACCATGCTGAGGTGGCACCCCACACAGCAGCACTACAAGGACCTAAACTAGAATACACGACTAGGGGGCTTTGGGGAGAAGAAGAAGAAGAAAAAAGATTGGCAACAGATGTTAGCTCAGGGCCAATCTTTAAAAAAAATAGAGCTCTTTTCTCTTTTAGAAATTATACCATCTGGAAGTAAAATATCACATATATAAAATAATATAGACACATACACAAAGACTTCACAGCTATTGTTTAAACCTTTAGGATAATGTACCACATCTTTAACAGTCTGCACAAAGCATTTGATAAAGGCCCTCTTTCTAAGAGTACAATTTAACCGTAGACCAATTTACCTTGAGGGGGAAGCTTTTGTTATCTTTTTTCTTAGCACCTGATATTAGCCTCTCGTTTTTATCTCATACAGTGTGGGCTTGGGCACCCCTATTGACTTCCCTTTGGTGTGTTTAATTAACATCATCTGAAGGGCAGATTTATGTGCTGTCTCACAATCAGGCAGGGGAAACGTTCCCCCATGAGACATAATATCTATCCCCACAACACAATCCATAATACAATCAGGCAAAAAGAGATGCAGTCATGCTCCCACCGGCTCCAGTGAGGCTGTGCCTGTCACCTGAGCCCAGGCTGGAAGGTTCTACCAGCACCTACTTTAAAGGCTTTCTTGGGGTTGAAAAAAAATCGTTAAAATTCAACACCAGCAGCCTCCAAATCCAAGGATTTTTGTTCTCTGCTGGAAAGTCTTATATCTAGTTAGGTCACAGAATGTGGGGTGTGGAAGGGGCAATGACTTGCTCAAGGACCCAGTGTCCTGGTTCCCAGGCAAGGCCGGCCTGAGAGGTGGGCGAGGGGGGTCCTCCCGGCGCAGGGAGACCTGCCCAGGGTGAATCTGGGGGCTCTTCCGTGACAGTGACCTGCGGAAAGAGAATGCGTTCAAGCCGGACTGGCAGGTGAAATCTTTTTTCCCCCCAACTTTTTATTTTGAAAATTTTCAAACTCATAGAAGAGTTGAAAGAATGGTACGGTGCGTCCCCATACACCCATCACTTAGATTCCTCAGTTAGCACTATTAGATTTGCTTTGTTACGTCTCTCTCCATCCCTCTATCATCTTGGGCCCTCTGCCCATGCCCAGTGTGGGCTTCATTGCCTCCTCTACCTGGAGCGTGGCAATGGTCACTTCACCTGCTTTTTGTCCCCTTGCTGATGATTGTTGCTCTGCAGACACCTGTGGGCTCAGAGTCAGCAGTGTCTCCCCTCTGTGCGCAAGCTCCAGGACACGGCTCTAAACAGTCCTGCGGCCCAGCCCACCCTCCAGCCTCGGTCCTTCCATCTTCCTCCAACTTCCCAAATACCAGGCTTTCTCTTGCAACCAAGGTTTTGCACTTGCTCCAGTTTCTCCACCTGGGAAATCCTTTCCAGCTGTGAAGACTCACCTGCTTGATACCTCTTTCATGAAAGCAGAATCTAGAAGAGAGGCCCAGGTCTGGCACATAGCGCAAGCGCGGTGTGCCGGCTAGACTTGTCCCCACAACTGGGCACCTTGTGCACACCTCTGTGAGCACGGCCTGGTCTGCATTTAGTTGTCTGTGTGTCTGTTTCCCAGCTACGCAGAGGAGGCACCATCCTGCTCAGCTCAACCAGCCCACAGAAGAGTTTCATGGAAGGACTGTGACTCTGTCAACACTCACAGGAGCTAAGAGGAAGCCGAGAGACCCAGAAGCATGGAGCACCCAGGGCAGAAACTGTGAGAGAGGCTCTGAGGGGTCAGCTGAGCTACACCAGGAGAGGCCTGGGCCACGGAGCGAACTCGGGCTGCATGGCTTCCAGCAGAATCAGGGCTGAAGGTTCAGAGCATGAATCTCCACGCTCAGGTTCTCACTGTTTCCTTCAGAGGATCAAAACTCAAGGCAGGCTCTTCAGTTTAGAACTGAGTGACCTTGTGGAGTCAATCCTGTTGGCGAAGGACTCAGTTTCCTCCCCTGGAGAACAGGGTTGGGAATCCCTGCCTTGGATGGTGGGGCTGGTCCAGCAAGATAAAGGATAGTGCTTTGTAAACCCTCCAGGTCTGCGCAGATAGAACAGATATTAATCGTGCAGGGTCGCTAATTCTCCCTCGCCTGGTGCGTTCTCGTAACCTCTTCCATCATTGCAACAGAGCGGCAGAAGCATCACGCCAGTCTCTGCTCGACGGCTCACACACACCACCTCGTGTGGCATCCACAGAGGGCAGAACAGGAGTATTACTGCCCCTCCACACGCCCCGAAAGAGGCAGGCGCTGCCTAAGGTCATGCGGTGATGATTCATGATTAGGAAGTTGGGTCCAAACCCCAGCATCCTGACTGGGCACCCAGGCCTTGTCTGACTGCCCCTCCCTGCCTCCCCCTTGCTGTACGGAGGTCTCCGGCCAGTGCAGCAGGAGGCAGAGCTGAGGGGCAGCTGAGCTGGGCATGGCCCAGACCCAGGAACTCTGTCCACCCCACCATGGGGCTCAGATGTGCCGCACACACACACACACACACATGGGCCCGCCCCTTCCTGGGCACACTGGGGAGCTGCCCCGTTCCCAGGGCAACTGTCAACACAGGCAGAAACTCAAAAGACGAAACAGAACACAGCTCACAGCTGGGCTCCAGTGCTCGCCCAGCCTGGAGGGCCTGCTCCCCATCAGCCACTCTGAGCTCTGGGTCCAGAGGGGCAGTGAGGGGAACCCCTGCACAGGCCCTCTTGGGATTAGGAGGGGGGGTGTCCAGGGAGAGGTCTGAGGTCAGGCAGGGGGCTCTCTCTCTCACACACACACACACGCACGCACACACACACACTTGTGTACCCATGGGGAGCCGCCCGACCCCTGGGCTCCAGAGAACCACATCAGCTGGGTACCGACTGCCCTCCATCAGGCCACCAGCCTCAATCTCCCCGACTGCCCGCCGTGGCCCCGTGGCAGGAAGGGGTCTTGCTGGTGGCCGCCAGGCCCCCCAGGACCTGGAGGCCAAGCGGGCACCCCTGGGAGCAGACAACGTGCAGCAGGACCAGCTGTGGAGGGAGCTCCTGGAGGCCGAGAGGCGGAGTCAGCGGCGCTGGTGAGTGCCCCGGCCTGCCCTCCCCTGTCCCCCAGCCTGACTGGGAGGAGGCCTGGGGGTGAGAAGGAGTAAGCCAGGCAAAGGGCATTGATGGAACAGTGCCACAGCCAAGAGGCAGAGACCACGTCCAGGGGGAGGTGAGAGAGAGCCCAGAAGTGGCCGGTCCAGGGCCTAGAGCGGGGGAGGGAGTGCAGCCCCATCGCCTTCATTCGGGGATCCCATCAGCCCATTGGACTAATCCCTCCAGCCAAGTGACAGGATAGGCTGCAGGGGGCAGCCAGGACACTGTGGCGGCAGTCCAGAGGCAGATGTTGGCCATCTGACCCAGGGAAAGGACTTCCCTTCATGCATTCATTCAATCCAAAAATTCCCAGGAGAGCCGTTCTGTCGGGCTGCAGTGGGGGACGAGACCGGCCTGGTCCTGGCTCCGCGGAACCATCACTCTCAGGACAGGGCAGTCAGAAAGCAAGCAGAGGACAATGAGCACAGGGTACCAAACAAAGAGTGCCAAGCGTGACTGGTGTTGTGAAGGAAACAAATGGAGAGAGTGGGCGCCTCTTTTTTACAGGGTGCTTACGAGGCCTCTCTGAGGAGGTGACATTCACACTGAGACCTGAAAGATGAGAAGGGGCCAAGAAAGAGTTTGCGGCGTTTTAAAAGTAAAGCAAAACAAAGAATGTCCGTGTGGCTGAGGCAGTCAGTGAGGGGACGGTCTGTGGAAGGCAGAAGAATCCAAGGAATGTGTTAGTGGTAGAATTATGAGAACTGCTGATAGATTGGAGCGGGTGTGTGTGAGTGTGAGTGAGTGTGAGTGTGTGTGTTGGGGTGGAGGGGACATTTACGAAGACAGGGCTGTCTGGTGCAGGGAAAACTGAACAGAATAGGTATTTATGAGAGCAGTAAGAACTCTTGACACTTGGTAGACTGAGAGGAGGGTGAGGCTGACAGAGATCGCCAGCTTGGACAACTGATTGGGGGGCCGACGGGATGAAAACGCTGAGTTCTGGTGGAGTTCAACATGCCCGAACCACATCCAGATGGAGTCGCCCAGGCGGCAGTTGACTGTGAGTCAAGAGTTGGGCACTGAAAACCCACAGAGACGGAGACATGAGAGGGAGCTCTCCCCGGACTTGGGGAGTCGAGGGTGAGAGGGACAGGGAGTGACTGCTGATGGACACAGCCTTTCTTTATGGGGTGATGAAAATGTTCTGGAATCAGATAGTGGCGATGGCCGCTCAGCTTGGTGAATATACTGGAAACCACCGACCTGTACACTTTAAAAGGGTGAGTCTTATGATATGAGAACCACATCTTATTTTAAAAAGGAAAAAGGTGAGCGCTCACACTGGAGACGGGCATGAGCTTTCCCCTGAAGAAGGTACGGCATCAGAAGAGACGAGGAGGTCGGCCAGAACTTGCAACAACTGAGATGGGCAGAAAAGCAACCAGGAGCCTAAGGAGAAGCAGCCAGAGGAGGGAGCCCGGAGAGCGAGGAGTCACAAAAACCAGGAGGAAAGGGCTTAGGGAAACCTAGAGCAGAGCTGCCCGACAGAAGTGCAACCCGAGCCACGGGCGCAGTCTGCCAACTCCTAGTTGTCCACCTGAAAAATTGAAACAAGAAACTGGTTACTTCTGTTTTAATAACAGATTTTATTTAATCCTATATATCCAAAATATTATCATTTCAACATGCTGTCAATATATAAAAATTATTAAAGAGATGTTTGACATTCTTCTTTGTACTAAGTCTTTGAAATCTGGTTTATATTTTCCACTTACAGCACAGCTCAGTTCAGACCAACCACATCTCTGACGCTCGAGAAACCGACCTCCTCCTGTTTTATAGACAGAGAAACTGAGAGGCCAAGAATACAGCGGCCTCACTCAGGGCCACACAGCAAGCAGGCAGCACAGCAAGGACGGGATCCCAGTGCTCTTTCCTCATCCCTCACTGGCTCTCGCTAAGGCTGAGCATGGCTCTGAGATCAAGGTCCCTGCCTTCTGTTAATTCAAAATCAAAGCTGTTGAAACTTGGCTCCCTCATGACAGCAAAGGAGGCGATGGTGGGTGGGAGGCGCCAAGACATTTTGGAAGATGGAAAGAGATGGGCTTGCCGAGTGGGGAAGGTGAAGCATAAGAACTGCGAGGGGCTGGAGGAAGAGGGCACCAGAGCTCCCAGGAAGGCCCGGGTGTGGAGGCACCGACATCTCGGGAGACAGGCTGAAGACAGGCGGCTCAGTTCAACGTCTGTCAGTGGAACAATTCGGCAACTTGAAAAAGAGCCAAAAAGAACTTCTGGAAATAAAAATATATGAAGTTGAAACACAAAACACAACTGAAGTGAGAGTTCATAAACTCAAGATAGGTTAGTAGAAAATACTCAGAAAAACAAGGAGATAGAAAACGTGAAAGAAGAGCTAGAACCTAGAGCACAGAGCAAGAAAGTCCAATACACCTTCAAAGAGAGCTCCCCGAGGAGAGAAGAGGGAGGTGAAACATTTAAAGAGAAAATGTCTGAGAATTTTCCAGAATGAAAGAAATGCATGAGTCCACAGATCCTGGAGGATGTACTCCACAAAACAGGAGAGTAAACTAGAGAGGAAGACATGGGATCCAGGAGGAGGGCAATCCCAGGCGGGCGGTGAAGGAAGGCAGCCGTGCCTTGGTCCTGGCGGGTGGCTGCCTCCTGGGAGCAGAGGACCCAGGCTCCCAGAGGGCGGCATCTAGAGAAAAAACTTAAAAGAAGTTATTGCTTGCCTGATGCATTTGATTGCTGGAAAATAATATTGAGAGGGCTCTTACAATTTTGCTGGAGAATTTAGAATCAATGATCAGTACATAAAAACCTAAGAAAATGAGGAGGAAATGTAACTATTAACACTAGAAAACAATTCTAAGATGTACAGGAAAGGACCTGGGGTCATATCATACTACTTAGTTCATCAGCGAACAGTATTTATAATAATCATAAGGATGTAATCAATAAATATCAATTTGACCAAAATCTATAATACAATTACTTGGGGAGAAATGAGAGGAGGAGAAAGGGGCAGGAATGCGAACATAATCTCTTGTAACAGAAAGTCAATCAATAAGTTTACATTTTCAAAAGCTCAATAAATGGCAGTAGGGGGTTATTATTTCAGAGCATGGAGGCGAAAAGTGTGGAGAAACAGCTAAAAGACTGGAAACGCACTCGAGGCTGTAGGCCCAGGGGATGTGAGGGTCGGAGCAGAGAAGCCTGTTTTTATTATGTCTTATGGAATTATCTGACTTTTTAAAAACAGATTAAGGTGCCGCCCCTGTGGCCGAGCGGTCAAGTTCGAGCGCTCTGCTTTGGCCGTCCAGGGTTTTGCCGGTTTGGATCCCGGGTACGGACACGGCACCGCTCATCATGCTATGCTGAGGTGGCATTCCACATAGCATAATCAGAAGGACCCACAACTAGAATATACAACTATGTACTGGGGGGCTTTGGGGAGGAGGAAAAAAAAAAAAAGATTGGCAACAGGTTTTAGCTCAGGTGCCAATCTTTAAAAAAAGTAAAAATAGATTAAAACAAAATCAAATTACCAGCGCAGGTAATGCAGCTCAGTCTCCTCATCATCACTCTCTTTCCCTCGCCCTCCCCACCTTCCTCTGCCGCACACTGGAAGATTCCAAAGGCATGGGGAAGTGGGAACTGGTTTTTCTTCACAAAATACTTGAGCACTCCCCCAGTGGCCTCAGACAATGCAGAGGCACGCCGTGAGATTGCCTCCTCTGGCTTCCTTACGCCCTCTGCTAATCCTCTGGCATCATTGTTTCCACTCTGGGAAAAGTCATTGATTGTTGAAACGTTTGTTCAGTTTATAGGATACGCCATAAATACTTGGTTGACGTTTGGCATTTGTTTCACTTAACTATTTTAGTTCCTCCATGACATAGTAAATGCATGAGTGGCATCAACTTATTCACTTGACACAGTGAAAGTCATTTGTAAAAATGTCACAGGAAGATCTCATACTGCTCACGTGTTTTCCTTTCCAGGGCTCAGAATTGGAGTTTCCTGAAAGACTATGATCCCATGGTAAGACCAACCACCTTCCTATCAGACATACTTGCACTGGGAACATTTATTCATTCATCTAACATTTATTGAGGATTTACCGTGTGCTTGATGCTGAAATGTACAGAGACAAAATACAGTCTTGTTTCAAGAGACTTGGAGTCTAGGGGGAAAGAAAATACTTATGTAGAGCATTTAGAAATTAAGTTTTCCAAGTATTTCTTGATTTTATTAAGACAAACAAACTGGAAATGATAGGCGTCTGCTGCTGAAATTTTTCCCCAGTATGAGGATGTCAGCAGTGCACAGTGATGTGTGCTGTGCCCCATGTGGAGAAAGTTTGGATGAACATACTTTGTGAATTAATTCCTGCCTCTGATATCGCCACCTCCAATCCATCCTACCAGAGTCATTTTCCTAAACTGCAAAACTGACTGTGTCTCTCCCCTGCTTAAAATCCTTCAATAAATCTGCATTTTTCATGGCAGCTCACAATGAATCTGGTGAGCTAACCCTGCCTCCCTCCCCTCCCTCCTTGCTCAGCCCACACTGACCAACCCACCCTCTCTCTTATCCATGCCTCTGCATGCTGTTCCCCTGCCTGAAATGCCCTTCCCATCTTGTCAGCCTGATGGACTCTTATTCATCCTTCAGGACCCCACTCAAGTGCCTTTTCTGAGAACCCTCCCCGTCCTGAGCAGGCTTGACCAGATCGCTCTGTTCCTTACACACACATCCATTCCTTTGGAACAGCATGTACTATGGCAATGATCAACTTCACCAAGCTGTGGGCTCCTGAAGGGAAGGGAAAAAGATGGCTTCATCTCTGCACCCACACCCCAGCACCCAATAAAACAGTTAATACTCAGTTTGTGTTGGATGAATGAGCGAAGCAGGAGAATGAATCTGGCTGTAGGACTGGTCAAGGAACTAACCTGGAAAATGAGCAGTGTAGCAAGTCAACCAGGGGGCGGCCACACTGACATGGACCTTGCAAGGTTTAGGGAAGTTTTAACATCTGCATTGCTGGCCTTGCTGGGTTGCCGTCTGCCCTGCAATAGAAAATTTAGCTCGTGGGACCTGAAATCCTATGCTGAGCTCTTGGTCCGAGCTTCCAGATTGCAAAGTCTCGCCCTGCCCAGGGCTGTGTACTAGCAACCTGACCACGGAAAGCTGCATCACACCCAAACGGTGGGGACACCTGGGCCCAGACTTTCCCAGGTGGAAGCCGGATCTCATTACCCACTGGCCCTGCCGCTTCGATTCAAGCGCAAAGCTAGCCATAGACAGAGGCTGGGACGGCTGAAGGGTTTTGTCCGCCCATCAGATTGTTCTAAATCCCTCCATTTACTCACTCATTCCTCCTTCAGTTACAGAAGTCGCCAGAAAGCACGTACACGAATGTTCAGAGCAGCACAGGATCCTTATAAAGCCCCAAAGTGGAAACAACCCAAATACCATCAGGGCAGACGAGATGAATCACTTGTGGGTGACAGGTCACACCGAGGAATACAGTACAGCACAGAACAGGAAGGAACTGCAAACCACACCAAAAATGGGTGATTCTCGCAAGCATGTTCTTGACAGAAAGAAACCAGACAGAGGAGACGTGATCCCATTAAGATAAAGTTGAAAACGGCGCAAGACTAACCCACAGTGTTACAGGTCAAGACCAGGTCGCTTGGGGGCGGAGGCTGTGATTGAGGGGACATCTGGGGGCTCCTCATATTCTATTTCCTGTTTGGAAGTTTGTTGGGCTGCACAGTTGTGATTTGTGTCCTTTCCATGTGTATGCTCGACTTCAAGTAAAAATTCACCAAATGACAAACCCCGTGGCACGCCCACCTCATGCAACGTCATGGGGATAGAGAGAGGGCTAAGACCCAGTCCCTCCCTCGGTCACTGGAGGTCAAGCGTCAAAGTCAAGGGGTCCGGGAAGCATCCTGGGTCGGGAGCCTTGGGGATGAGGAGGGGAAGTCCGCAGTGGCCGCGGAGTCGCATCGCTCTTCTGGGGGTCCCTGGCCCAAACAGGGACCTGGAATCAGGCACCCGGAGATCGCTGCCTGCAGAGCATCGCTCCCTGCTCAGTTCTTTCCAGACTAAGGGCCCAGGGCACTGGCGAGCGTGCAGGCCTCTCCTGGTGTCCCCACAGCGTGTGACGGGACTGTCCCCTCTCTTCAGGGCAATAGGAAGGAGCCTGTGAAGTTGCCGGAGTACGTGCCTCTCTTTTCGGACACGGTCCCCAATTCCACGAACCAGGCTGTGGGCAGCAGGGTGGACACGCCCCAGGGGAAAACCCTCATCAGCATGGACTTCTTCTTCGTGGAAGGCGTCCGGAAGAAGAAGCTGGAAGATGAGCTGCAGCCCATCTAGGAGGAGGAGGGCCCAGCGGCGGCCCCAGGTGGGTGTGGGAGCTGAGAGGGGGCCTGCCAGTCCACCTGGCACCATGCCCTGGTGCCGTCCCGCATGTGTCACCCGGCGTCCAGTATCTCTGAGCCCCCACAACCTTTACGGGGTCTCTGGGGGCTGGTTTTACAGAAGAGATCAAGAGGATGGCGTGACTTGCCCAAGGCCATATAACCGGCAATGGTGGGATTCCCTCTCAGGGCCCCTTGAGGGGGAGCCCTGAACTGGGGTCAGGAGCCCTGACTGCCTGGGTTCGAATCCTGCTCTTGACTCTCAGCAGCTGTGTAACCTGGGGCAGGTTGCTGGAACCCTTTGTGCCTCCATTTCCCCATCTGTAAGATGGGTGTGTCCTGTTGCTGTGTGTGCTGACCACACACTGAGCAGCTTAAAAGAACACATACATATTATCCTTCAGTTCTGGAGGTCAGAAATCCGACGTGGGTCTCACTGGACTAAAATCAAGGTGTCAGCAGGGCTGTGTTCCCTTCCGGAGGCTGGAGGAATCTGATTCCTCACCTTTGCTGCTTCTAGAGGTTGCCTACTTCCAGTGGCCCGTGGCCCCTTCATCTTCAGAGGCAGCATCGTGGCATCTCCCAGTCTCTCTCTGCCTCCCTCCCCCACCTTTCGAGGACCCTGGGATTCCTTTGGGCCCACCCCATCATCCAGGATGATCTCTCCATCTCCATCCCACGGTCCTTCATTTAATCACTTCTGCAGAATCCCCCTTCACGTAAGGTAACATATTCACAGGCCCAGGAGTTGGGGCGTGGGCATGTTCAGTGGGCCATTTTTCTGCCTCCACAGATAGGGATAATAGTCGTACTGATTTTATAAGGTTGATGGGAGACTCAATGAGTTAACATGTGTAACTGGAGCAGCGCCTGGAGCACAGCGTGCGGGTGTGTTTGCAGAGGATCACTCTCTTGGGAGGGTGAGTGCCGTCCTGGCAGTCACCTGGGGAAGATGTGATCCTCAGACAGGGGCTGTCTCGGGTCAGTCTCCCCATCTCTTTCGTTGCCTGTGTCATGGTCAGGGCTGCCAGGGTTAGGCTGGAACCGCACAGGAGGAGCTGCCTGCAGGGGACCTGAGCTAAGGTGGTGCAGGCAGCCCCTGGGTGCCCGTGGTCTGGGTCCATTCCACATCCTCTGTGCTGTGGGGTGGACAGGGAGGGGCCTGGGCCTGGGAGCAGGGCGCCTGGGGTTCAGATGCTGCTCTCACGGGCAGTGCTGGCCCAGCGCCTGGCAGGATGGGGGCGCCTTGCTAAGTGTTGGTTTCCCTCCTCCTCCTGGAGGTCCTGCTGGCAGCCACGTAAACTTGATGAGGGATGGTCTGGGCCCCTCGTGTTCAAGCAAAAACTGCAGAAAGGGCTTCTTTCCTCTTTGTTGGTTAAAAAAAAAAAGGTTGGTTCTGCTCTCAGTGGTCTAGTGGTTAACATTTGGCAGAGTCCCGTCTGTGGCTCAGGTTTGTTTTCCGGCCAGGGAACCACAGATCTGTCTGTTGGTTGTCACGCTATGGCGGCTGTGTGTTGCTGTGATGCTGAAAGCTATGCCACCAGCATTTCCAATACCAGCAGGGTCACCCACGGTGGACAGGTTTCAACAGAGCTTCCAGACTAAGGCAGACTAGGAAGAGGGACCTGGCCACTCCTGAAAAAACTGGCCATGCAAACCCTGTGAACAGCAGCGGAGCATTGTCTAATAAAGCGCCGGAAGGCACGAGGATGGTACAAAAGGACCCGGCAGTGTTCTGCTCTGCTGTGCAGAGGGGTGCCAGATGTCGGGATCCACTCAGAGCACTAACGACGAAGTTCTGCCCTTCTTCCTGGCGCGCGGCTGGGCCGGATTTTCCCTGGTGATTCAAGCGTGGCCGTGTGGCTGGCTGTGGCCAGTGGAATGAGAGCAAAAGCAGCATGCACCCCTTTCAGACCTGGCCCCCAAGACCTCCTGCCGTTTTCTCTCTGCCCGGTACAGAAGGGAGAGGACTGGGAGGATGCAGGAGGATGCAGGAGAGTGGGGACAAGATGGGAGGACCAGGCGGGACCCCGAAGGAAGGCGTGGAGCAGAGTTCTCCCCACACCCACACTGGGCGCTGACAGGAGCAAGACATAAATGCTTGTCATGTAAGGGACACAAACAAAAACAAAGTAACGAAAACAACCCAAAACCAAACTGCCACCCACATTTCCAGTGTGAAGCATTTGAAACTGACTCTGCGTCTGCTCCTCACAACAACCCCAGGAAGTCAGCAGGCAGGGGCACCACGTTCACGCACACCGGCAAAAGTGAGACTCGGAGAGCTGAACGTCCCAAGGTTCTCAAGGCCAGTGCAAGTCCAGCCGGGCCCAGGTCCTTGGGCTTTCTGCACTGTGTCCCTTGCAAGTCCCCGGCCACAGCCTCCTGGAGAGAGAGGGGGTGGAGCAGGGGGCTGGAATGGCAGCTTTTTCTGATACTTGCCTGTATTTTACTCAGTTTTACAGCTAACCTGAAATGTCACTGCCATTTATGTGTATTAACTCATTTAATCCTCTCAGCAATCTTAGAGACAGGTATTACTGTGCCCTACCGACGAGGAAATGAAGGCACAGAGAGGTTAAGGCACTTGCCCAACATCACACAGCTGGCAAGTGGTAAAGGTGCTTATTTCCGGAGACTATATGGCACTATGTCCTACTGGACCCCCTTAATCCTCAGAAAATTGAGTCCCAAATATTTAGCAAATTATAGCATTTTTCTGCTTAAAGAATCTCTCTGAGCCCTTGGGAAAGGGAGAACTGATTTTCCCTGACACCAAGAACAAGTCTTCAGTGCTATCAGGAGTTACACAGGACACACTATTTCCCCATAACACAGAGCCCATCTCACTTCCCGGCCAACCATTGGCCCCTGCCATGTGTGATGGGACAAACCAGGTCTGACTCCAACCCGGCTGGGAAGAAGGATGGTCGTGCACGGCAGGGCACAGCGCTGCGCCCTTGGGTCTGGAGGCTGCAGCCTTCTTTCTCAGGGTCTGAGAGGGGAAGCTGGGCTCCCTGTCCAATCTGAGATCACGTGCCTGGGCAAAAGTCAGTGGTCAGCACAGTCAGGGTCAAGGTCACATCATGGCAGCGTCACAGGAGGCTCAAGGCCCACCCTTGGACTGGGTTGGTACAAAGACAGCTGCCCATGGCTCCTTACAGACTCGGTCTGCATTTTTGCCATGAGCATGCTCTATATTATTTTTTTTTTTTTTTAAGATTTTTTAATTTTTTCCTTTTTCTCCCCAACGCCCCCCGGTACATAGTTGTGTATTCTTCGTTGTGGGTTCTTCTAGTTGTGGGTTCTTCTAGTTGTGGCATGTGGGACGCTGCCTCAGCGTGGTCTGATGAGCAGTGCCATGTCCGCGCCCAGGATTCGAACCAACGAAACACTGGGCCGCCTGCAGCGGAGCGCGCGAACTTAACCACTCGGCCACGGGGCCAGCCCCTCTATATTATTTTTACACCCAGAAAAAAATTATTTCCATTTGAGGGAGAAGGTGGAAGCAAGAGGCATTCTGGGGGTGAACTGCACATGCAGGTGGTCGAGCCCGTGCAGACTGCAGGGGATCATTGGGGGCTTCTCTGCCAGTTGCTAAAGGGAGTCAGGGAGGCCCAGACCCGCAAGCTTCCACAGCTTCCCGGGAGCACAGCCACTTACAGACGATGCAATATACTGAGCACAGATAGCATAGCACCCAAATCGTCTCTGCTGTAAGTATTATTGTCACCACTGAGAGATTTGGAGACTAAGCCAAAGACTTCACACAGTCTGGTCAGGTCCCGCAGCCAGTGAAGAGCCAGGATCCCATCGCCCGCCTGACTCACCATGCCGCATCCTCCTCTCCAGGCCTCGGTCTTCACAGCTGTGAAATGGGGAAGGGAGACTGATCCAAGGACATCACCCCGGTTCTGTTCTCTGGGCAGTCAGCGAGCGCAGCATCTGCAGGTTTGCGGGCTCTCTGACAGCATGTGACGCCACTCCATTTCTTCCTCACAGGTGTGCAAGGAGCTGGGGGTCGGTGATCTTGGCTGGCGCAGCGGGATTTGACTCCAAGCTTGAGGTTGTGTCCAATTCTGTCCATATGTCTCTTGTTTTCTTGGACTGACAGCTTCCTGGGGGCCTTTTCTTCCCCTGGCACATCACCAGAGCCCAAGAGCCGAATCAAACCACTCAAGGCTTCTGCATGCACCGCATCTGCTAGCCTTCTGTTGGTCAAACAAGTTGCAGGGCCAACCCTCCCCCACCAGGGCAAGAAAGCATTCTTCGCCCACAATGGGAGGTTCAGAGGGCAAATATTGGCTGAGTAACGGATCCCAACTATAATGCAGAGGATCTGACCAATTCCACAAGAGCCCTGGACAACAGCTTTCCGTAAAATGCTTAAAAAGCATCTGAAATAGGGCTCTGGGTCTCCCGCTGCATGCAGATGAAGCCCTTGAACTGAAAGGGTCCAGACCTGGCCCTGTGCAGACTTGGGCAAGCCCTCCTCTAGCCAGGCGCCTGCTCCTGCTCCAGCTTGTTCTGACCCTACGCTGGGCCGCGGCCTCAGGAGCTCTCAGCCTGCAGGAGCTTGGACACTAGCTGCAGACCAATGTCCACCTGTGGGAGATGAGAGGACAGACCCCCCAGCTAGGGACTCAGGGAGGAAGTCCTCCTGTAGAAGGGGATCACGGAGCTGGTCCTCAAGAAAAAGGCAGGGAGCTGGGAGGGGAGGGCAGTTCTGCTGGACAGGTGGACAGAGCGAGGAAGGGCGCCAAGGCAGGGGAGCAGCCAGCAGACTTGCCCTGGGCAGAGAGCCCCCGGGCCCAACCTCTTTCTGCACGCTGCAGCCCACCTGCCTGTCCACGCTCCTCTGCGTGCGTCATCATCACGGGAGACCCCTCCTCACAACCAGCCAGCTGTATGCTCCGCTCCCTGCCACACCTGCCCTCCTTTCAAGAGGATGCCTGCTCCTTACCTTCCCACGTGGTGGCCACGTCACCCACTAGGAGCCAAGGAACTCAGAACCAAGGGGCATCCGAACCAGAACCCCAACACCAGCCTCGCGAGTCATTTGGGCCAGAACAAAGGAGGCTGGATGGACCAGGACGGGAAGTGGGCACCAGGCCTGCAGGCTCAGCACCAGCAAAGGCAAAAGGAGCAATACGAACAGAGACGGGCATCTCAGAGCCAGCAGGCTGGGAAGCGGAGGCCCGGGAGGCACCGTCAGAAAGCCTCAGGATTCTTTCTTCACTTTTTATCACTGCTTCTCTGAGCACCTCTGCCTCACTCTCCTCCCTGTGACAGAACTGGCCTCTGTGGTTCCATGTGACGCAGAATGACCACCGTCCAGGGAACATGCGAGGTGAGCCCGCAGCTCCTTCCTGTGCCCGGAAGTGAGGAGGTGTTTAAAACAGCGTGGGGAAGTGTCAAAGGGACATTAAGAGCCCACCTGAAGGGGCTCCTACTGGCCAAATTTGGGAAAATATGAGCACCAAATGATGCTCCCCCCTGGCTGCACCGATGATAACACAGTCCCGGCGCTTCTGGGGCAAAGCCAGGGCCCAGAGCTCCCCTCAAAGAAGAAGAAAGAATCCAGGTGTTCATACCAATAACTTTAAAAAATTTTAATTAAGGGAGGAAAAGGTCTTCTCCATTGAAGAATACAGAGTAAATGATAAACAGAAAATTGCCGTTTTATAACTGCCATTTTATAACTAACCAATTTAGGCCAAGAAACAATAAAAGACACTGAAACCACTGAATGAAAGATTCTGGAAGATTTCACTTTAACCGAATTATTATTACACTTAACCTCACCAGTAAAGGACAGCTGACATCACTCTTGTCCTGCTGTGCCCCTGACCTCAGGGGCTTCCTGCTGTGGCCCAGAGGAGGAGCACTCACCAGGAGCACTCCGCCCATCGCACACAGTCTGAGCATGATCACGAAGAAACATCAGGCAACGCGGACTGAGGGCATTCTGCTGAAGAGCCAGCCTCCTTCAGAACACCAGTGTCACGAAAGACAAAGGACAGGACAGCTGAGGGCAGAATCCGGATTAAAGGCAACACAGAGCACGGTCATGACCAGCTCCCGCATCACAGCAAAAGTAGCTCTAAAGAACACTTTGCAGACTAAATACTAGACAGCAGACTAAACATTAGACAATAGCATTGTATCGATGTTAAATTCACGCAGCGGGATCCCTATATCGAGGTTACGTACGAGAACGCCCTTGTTCTTAAGAGATAGATGCTGGAGAATTCGGGGGTAAAGCGTCACATGTCTATCACTAACTTGCAAATGGTTTAACAACAACAAAGTGTGCGCAGTGTGTAGATAGAGATAAAGCAAAGGTGAATAAAAATGTTAACAATTGACAGAGTTAAGGGAGGAGCACACGGGTCTTCACTGAGCTGGTCCTGCACCCTCTCTATAGGTTCGGGAACCTGCAAGACGCTGGGGAGGAGGGGAGGGGCCCCTGAGTGCCAGCCCCTGGGCTGAAGAGCCAGGATGGTGTTGGAATCAGTCAGTGCTCAATTCCAAGTTCCTGGAAGGCACTGGGTGGCCAGCTGCAGTCAGGGAGCCTCTGCTCCACTCCGCTGCGGCCCGAAGAGTTGGGTGAGGCTCGTGTGACGACAGGCTGGGTCCCCTGTAAGCATGCAGATGGGGAGGAGGCAGAGCTCCTCCAGATGGGGACGCTCGGTATGGGTTGGAAAGATACCCCAGTAGATACCTGCTGCCGAAACCCTGGTCCTGGCACTGCCCACACCTCCTGAGGATGCAGAGGAGCCCCAAAGGTCAGCCGTCTGATCAGAAAAGCCAACATGCTATTGGGATGGCCCAGTTGGGACATGGGGGCTGGGACTCGCACACCTTGCTTTAGGGCCCATCCCCGACTCCACCCGGGGCAACCCGCCTCCTGCAGCTTCGGGAGCAAAGCCAGTGGCCACAAAACCCGAAAACATTTTGCAAGTTTGCACTTGGTAGGGAGCTACACTTATTGAGCATCTACTGTGTACCTCTCAATAACCTTACGAGGTGGGTGTGATTATCCCCATTCTAAAATGCAGAAACTGAGGCCTAGCGAAGTTAAGGGCTTGCCCAAGATCATGCGGCCTGCCAGGGCCATGCTGGAAGGACAGCGGTGGTTAGCATGACACCCGAGTCCAAGATCAGTCACATCCGGGGCTTCAGGCACAGCAGCCAGTGCGGGGACAGCTCACAGCCAGGTAGAAATCCTCTTCCTACACCCCCACCTCGGCCGGCAGACCTGCAGAGCAGGTAGCTTCTGTCCTTGTCCCAGTCAGCCTGTGCTCTGCCCACAGGGGTCCCGCGGGCAGCCAGCCCCCCCGGGATGGTACAGGTAGGCCAGGCCCCAGGCAGCAGCAGCTCTCTACAGCTAGGGTCAGGCCCAGGGCCTGGATACCCCCAGGATAAACAGAGTCCCAGACGGGAAGGGAAGAGAGGAAGCCACCGCCACATGGCAGGACCAGGAACTTCCAACCACGACCACCTGGAAATGGCACCAGGCTCCTTGCTGTCACGGATTAGTGGAATGACATAATGAAAGAACACCTGACACAGAGCAGGCACTCAACAGATTCTAGATGTTTCTGTAGTTGCCACTGCTACTGTCGATAAGCCTTCGATGTTCGTCAGAAAGCTCTTTACTTTCCTATTTTATTTTCCTATGAGCAGTAACTGTTCACTGATGAGTGATCTAACCAGGGCAGAGGCCAGCGCGATTCTCATCCCACAAGCAGAAGCAGGAACGGCTTACACCCAAATTACAGTGTCTGAACGTCAGCTGAGTCCACTGAAACCGTGGGGGCACTTAGTCAACTGTCCAGATTCCCTCTGCAAATAAAACCTGAGATTACACCTCAACGTACCTGAGTCTCAATCCAAAATCCAGGGGGAGCAGAAGCGCTCCTCCTCCGTGCTCCTGCCATCCGCCATGCTGCACCCTTCTCTTCCGGAGTGTCCTCTCCTCCCTGCCCGACGCCTGGCACATGGGTGCTCCCTTCCCTCTCCCCTGTCCTCAGCCCAGGACAGGGCCCCCAGGAGAAAGCCCAGAACTCAGGAACTGCGGGTCCACGGCCAAGCACAGCGGACCCCTTGTGTTCAGAGCTGCGGAGCGTTTCAGGAGAGGCAGGGGGAGATGTGAAGGGCCAGGAGGGCTCTTTGCCCTGAGATCGTCACAGAGACAGCTGTCTTGGGGACCAGCTGTCCTGAGCAGTCTCTGCCAGACTTCTTGTCCCCTTGGTCCTCAGCCCCGCAGCTCTGACACCCTCTCTTCCCCACGCCGAGCGCCCCCAGCCCTCTCCAGCTCCCAGCTCCTTCCCAGCGGGCTCCTGAGCACTGGGAGCCCGGCAGCCTGGTCAGAGCAACCGAGCCGGTGCAGCTCCGAGGGAAGCGAGGTGGGAGACCAGGCTGAGCCAGCACAGAGTTAGACAAACTCCCACGGACCGTGCAGCGGCCTCAGCCCTCACCTCCGGCTATGACGCCCAAACACCTCAGAGCGACAACAGTTTACATTTCCCGCCACTCCCCAGCATGCAGTAAGGACTAACAAACAGAAATCGCGTCTTCTGTCCAAAGCAGCCCAGGTCCCGGTGGCACTGCCTGCTGGTCACTGTGCCGCCTGCTGGGGGCGTGGCTATGTGAAGCCGCTGGCTGTGACAGTCAGCCAGCAATAGGGCTGGACGTGGCAGACGCCCTGGCAGTTGGGCTTTTCATGGGACCCAGCCCCTGCCAAGCAGAGGCACCCCCAGGAGACTCGGGAGGCAGAAGGCAAAACCCCAGGACCCTTCCGGAAGCATAGACACAGCGGCAGGTCCTTCTGGGACAGCCTGGCCCCAGTGCTGTGCTGGTCCGTCCCAAGCTCCAAAAGCTCTGGGCGGCAGTGGCAGCAGCGTCCCTATGGGACGGCCTTCCTGGTCATGGTGACGTCGGTGGAGGTGGCGGCAGCTCTTCACCGAGGTTCTGGGAGTTGTGCCCGGGAGACCCTTGCTAACATCTGCTTCCTCATCTCTCAGTGATCCGGCACATGCTTAATAATAATAAGTAAGGTAACTAAAGAGGACGATTCTGTGGTCTGTAAACGAATCCTCACTGACACACTCTTCTTGGCAGGGACCTTCCAGACTCCTCAAAGTTCTAGAACATTCTGTCTCTTGGGACCCTGTCTGGGAGGCTCACCCAGGACTCATTTTGAATTTACCATAGAGAGTGAGCTCCAAAGCATGCAAATGTGTGACTCAAAGAAGAGTAATGCTGACTCTTTCGTTCCCAGGGGCTGTGGGGAAAGTGGGGTGGTCTGCTCTTGAGACCACTCGACTTTTCGAAGACAGGATCTTCAGGGCAGCCAATGTCAAGAAGATGCTCCTGCACTTAGCTACTCAGCTGTCTCTGAAGATTAGCTGCACTTTAAATCCACGTGAAGGAGTGGCACTTCCAACCCACTGCGGTCCATGGTGCACACAGCACAGTGTGGTCGAGAGAATCGTATTTCTGGAGGAGTCCACAGCGAGGGCGGTCATCCCTATTCTAGCCAGAGCTTCTCAACTTAGTGTGAGTGCAGAGCTGGGGGTTTCGTTAAAAGGAAGATTCTGGTTCAGCATGCATGTGTGTGATATATATCACATGCAATGTGTGTGGGTATATACAAGCATTTGTGAATATATATAGACATTACGGGCCGAGTTGTGCCCTTTCAAAATTCCTATGTTGAAGCCCTGACCCGCATTGTGACTGTATTTGGAGATGGGGTCTTTAAAGAACTAATAACGGTTAAAGGAGGTCATAAGCATGGAGCCCTGATCCAATAGGACCAGGGTCTTTATGAGGGAGAGACACCAGGGTGTGTGTGCACAGAGATAAGGCCATGCGAGGATACAGTGAGAGGACGGCCACCTACAGGCTAAGGAGAGAGGTCTCACTGGAAACCAATCCTGTCAGCACCTTGGACTTCCAGCCTCCAGAACCGTGAGAAGATAAATTTCTGCTGTTTAAGTCGCCCAGTCTGTGGTATTTTGTTAAGGCAGCCGGAGCAGATTAATCCAGTACATACACACACATACATATCACACGCACCCCTTCGCTGTCTCCTGAGAGGGCAGAAGCGATGGTCCCTCCAGAGCAATGAGCACATCTAGTCTCAGGTCTTCATTTCTCAACACCGTTCTCTATCCGTTAAAAGGACGTGGGGCTCCTTAGGCAAATGGCTGATTCCAGGGGAAGCCGGGAGCGCTGGGTGACAGTCAGGGCGAGGCTCAGTAAAGAAATTACAACAACAAACTGCTGGTGATGCCAACCATCCGGTGAGCGCCAGGCAGCTTCTGACATGCCCACCTTACAGAGGAGAATACAGGGCACCAAGAGACTGAGCAAATTGCCTAGGGTCACACAGCCAATAAGTGGCAAAGCTGGGGCCACTAAGCCCACCCAGGGGCTCGGTTGGCACCAGATTTCAGGGGAGCATTCCCGCACAGGGCAGAAAGGGCACAGGACTGGCGTGGAGATGGACTCCAGCTGGTGCCGGCTGTGTGACAGGAGGCAAGCTGCCTCCCTTTCTGGAGCTCAGAATCCTCACCTTGAAGTGACAACAGCACTTCACGCCCAGCCTCCCTTTTGTTTTAAACTTTTTAATAAGGAAAATATCAAACCTATACAAAAGTAGAGCGTAGTATAATAACCCCCGGATACCCAAAACCTACTTCAGAAATTATCAACTCTCACATCATCTGTAAATATTTCAGCATCTCTAGAAGATAAGGACTAAAGACATACACACACACACACACACTCTGTGTTCCTCTTAAAGATTTCTTTCTAAACATCCTGTTCTCCTTTAGCCTTGCAGGGAGGGCTCAATACCTTCTGGTCTCTTCCGGACAAAGGGGATGATGGCCAGGGGAGGCCTGGAGGAGCAGGGAGGGAGCACGGCGCCAACGGCAGAGCCTCTAACAGCCGCCCGGCTGAGGCGCACAGCGCAAAAGCAGCCATCGTGGATTCTGGAATTCCCTTTTTCTGAGTTTTTCTGCTTCATAACCTTGACTCAATACCTATGCGATTTCGAGAACTTGGAGAATGCCCCCCTCATTTTGTGCCACGTCTAAATTGCCTTCTTTTATCAACAGAAATCTATTTCACCTCCTTAAGAAAAAACGTTCACTCCCAAGTGCTGAAGTGCAAGGCCTGCGGGGGCCTCCAGCGCTAAGGCACAAGCCCCCAGGAAGGAAGCTTCCCGGGTTGGGGAGCAGCGTCCCCGCTCTCAGCTGGAGGAAGGGGCAGGAACTAAAACCACCCTGGGGGAGGGGGGGTCCTGGCCCCCCAGTGACTGCGGCGAGGGCTGTTTTCCCCCTGTGTAAACGAAGGTGGGTTGTTACAAGTTTTAATCTCTGAAATGCTCAGTGAGAAAAACAAAAACACTTTTAGGGAGTGAACCATCCCAACAAAATGGTCCATCTCCCGCGAGGGGTTCCCGTTTGCCCCGCTAGGGTTCAGTCTCTGCCCACCCAACCCCTGGGAAAGCAGGACTGTCTGGGGGTCTCCCGCCGGCTCAGAACTGCGCGAGTCGGTTTAACATGGAAAAGTGAATGAGCACCGGGTACAACTGGCAAAGGGCAAGGCTGACCCACGGTCGGGGGAGGGGGCGGTGCCGGGGAGGCGTCGGAGCAAGGCGGGGCGGGGCGGGGCGGGAGGGGGCAGAGCAGGACTCCGACAGGGCGGGCCCGGGGGAGGCGGATGGGGGAGGAGGGAAGGGCGGGCCCCCACAGGGCGGACCCGGCGGGGCGGATGCGAGAGGAGGGAGAGGCGGGCCCGGGCATGGGCGGGGGCCGGGAGGGCAGGGCCCGCGGGCGGGGAAGGCGGAAGGACTCGGCGAGCCGGGCGGCCCCGTGTCGACTGCTGCTCTTGGAGCTGCGACCCGACCCTCCGAGCCCCGCGCCCGCGCCCGCGCCCGCGCCCGGTCCGCCGGCGCCATGTGGGCGGCAATGCTGGCCGTCTGCAACTGGAGCACCCTGGGCGCGTGCGCCGCGCTGAAGCTGCCGCAGATCTTCGCCGTGCTGACGGCGCGCAGCGCGCGGGGCATCAGCCTGCCGAGCCTGCTGCTGGAGCTGGCGGGGTAAGGCCCTTCCTCCCTCTCCTCCGCGGCCGGGGGCGCTGGGAGCCCGGGGAGCGTCGGCTCTGGCCAAGCAGGGGGCGGGGGAAGCGGAGCCGAGGGTGCCGGGCGGCCGGGAGGGGCACTTCCCCCGGCTGTTCGCTCAGATGGGAAAACCTGCACCCCGCGACACCGTCACTCCGCCCGTTGGTGCCATCTGGTTTGAGCAGGTCGTTTGCACCTGGAGGCTCGCTCACGTACATCCCTAAACCCACCAGCACCGCCTTTCTCGGGCCTCGGTTTCTTCACCTGCAAAATGACGGGTTGGATTATTCTAAGGATCTTCTGGCTTTTAAAAGTTCCACTTGTGGAGGGAGAGGATAGGGGAGGGATTCGGAGAAAGGAGAGCTCTTTGGAGGGAGAGGAGCAGGGCACGCGAATCGATGCTGGAGAGCTGGGCCGGACTCAGGCAGAGATGGCCGAGACTGTCCAGGAGCGGGTTTATCCGTCAGAGATCCCGAGTGGGTGCCCTGATTTGGTGTTTGAAGACCTACACGCGAAACGCAGGGCGGTAAAACTTTTGGTCGAGAAGACTCGAATTCGCGGGAAAACACGGCACGTGAAACCCAGCAGTCTAGCCCCGGGCCCCTGGCTAGGCCGGTCCTCCCCGCTTTGCTCCTCGCCAGCCCGGGGTCCCCCCCTCCGCGTTATCCCCGGGCAGAGGCTCTCCCTGGAGGGGCAGCTCGGTTGGCTGACCCCGAGATCCCAGGCTGGAAAGAAGCCTTGGGAGAGGGAGGCAGAGAGGAGACACCTCGCAGCTGAGGCTGAGCCGCCCCCGAGCCCGCCCCCGGCCCTGCGGGGTCCCGACCCAGGCGCGTCGGCCTACCGGAGGGTGTGTGACCTCTCACGGGTTTGTGAATGACCCTGAAACACAGGGGCCCCAGGCTGGATGGCGGGGACTGGACAGTAGGAAGGGGGCCCCGGTTTGGGGGACACCGGCTGGAAGTGGCCACAGTGATTGTTCGGGTTGAGAAGGGCATGAGCGGGCAGAGGACGTGTCCGGGAAGATGTGGAAGGCCAGGGAGAGGGGCCTCGGTCCCTGAGGGGGGGGAAGATGAGGCTGGCCGCCTGCAGGGTGAATAGAAGACAGATAGACACCTTCGGAGTGGGCAGCCTGCCACACCCTGCGACTTCTCTGCAGGCCAGTGATAAAGAGGGTGAGGGCTCCGCCTTAATCTAGGGTCAGCTGTCATCTTGTGTAACTGCTTATTTTTGAAAAAACAGCCCTCTGGCAGTGGAATGTGGCTCCCCTGGGCAGGAGAGCCTGAAGATGGGGGGGCGGTGCTAAGGGTCCTGCAGTGATGACCATTCAGGCAGAGGCTGGCGGTAGGCTGGGCCCCTGCCCCTCAGCCTCCATGGGAGGGCAGGATGAGGCTCGCACACTGCTATAATCAGGCCGGGCTGTGTCTAGGCGGCCCAATGGCACCCTCTGCAGAAGCCCAGCTGGAAGTGATCAGGGGCTCCCACTGGATTCCTATGCGGATTATCTCCACCTCCGGCAGCAGTTTATCAGTGGTGGTGTTTCATGGGCACGTGTGTGTGTTGACACAGTGTGTTTTTAGCCTTATTTGACTCAATCCTCTCAATAGCCCAGGGAGGTAGATATCTCTGTTATCCCCGACAGTGGGACCCGAGGCCAGGGAGGTGAAGGAACTCACCAAGCGCCCAGGCCGCAGCAGGGCTGTCTCCTGGGTGCTGACCAGGATCCTGGCTCTCTCCATCCTGAGGCCTGCCCCGCTCTGGCTGCCACATGCACTGGATTTTGATGCTTTCTCATCTCATCTGCATCCTGTGGGTAGGGGAAAGGTTGGCAAGCACCCTACCCTCCTCCCTGCTCCTTGCCCCTGCCCTCCCTGGTGAGGGCCAGCTGGGGCCAGGTGTGTGGAGAGATGGCCCTAGAGCTGGGGGCAGTGCAGGCCTGACTCATCCCTGGTGGGCCACGCCTGCCTATCTCCCAGGCTCCCGCCCAGACCAGGGTCGGGCACGGGCAGGCAGCGTAGCAGCCAGAGTTCCAGCAGAAAGAACCCCCAGGCCGTCACTGTCAGAGGGCCCCTTCATCCCCTGGGGAGTAAGAGCCAGAACAACCACATGGATGGCGTGGACCCTCTTTGGATCCTGATCTGAGCAGACGAACTCTAAAACCCTATTTTTGAGAGAATGGGTCGATTGGAGCATGAACTATATCTTAATGATAGCAGGAAATGATTTTTAATTTGGGTTGGTGTGAAGTGGCAGGAAAATGCCAGTCTTTGAGACCTGTGTCCTGAGGTGTGCAGGGTGAGAACTGTGTGCCCACATCAGCAGAGCAGATGGTAGATGAGCCTGCATGGAGCAGTGTCCTGCGTGAGTGCTGGGGCCGGGCAGTGGGTTTGCTAGACGATTTCCTCTGCGTTGTGTCTGTGTTTCAGTTTTCACAATTTAAAAAAAAAGTCCATTCTTATTTCTCCCTTTCATATAGCCATGGGGGCAGTGAGGGGCCTCAGTTTCCCCAGTGGTCTGTAAAGTGTGGAGGCCAGTGCGGATGACCCCTGGCAGTGCTCTCAGCTCGGCTGGTCCAGGGCCTCCGCCTGTCCCCAAGGTCTCCTGCTGTATTATGGGAGGTGTCCCCTCGTTCAGTGTGTGCGTGGGGTAAAGACCCCGGAGCCTTTCCCCCTGAATCTCTCCTCCTCATTCCTTCAGCACTGCTGCTCTGCCGCCTGCTGTGCCCAGCCAGGCTGGCTGCCACCCTGCCCTGCAGTGGGGGGATGCCGCCCCTGCCCCGGCCCCTGGGCTCTCCCTTGGAGGTGACCAGAAGGTGCTGCTCTGGAGGCCCGGCAAGAAGGGAGACTGCGCAGGGGGCAGGGGCCAACCAGAGCATCTGCTTGTCCCCTGAAGCCATGAGACCACGGACTGCAAAGCCCCCAGAGAGCCTGCCGGACTGTGGGGTTCCTGGGAAGAGCTGCTGGTCATGAAGGGGCTGACCAGGGGAGGCCCAGGCCTGGGAGCCCCACGTGCTCAGGGTGACACTGGGCTCCCTGCTCCCATCCTGTGATCCTCCCCGCCACCCCCTGCTCAGCTGAGAACTGCACAGAAACTGTACAGCTGAGAAACGGATGGGGACCGGGCTCCCCAGCCTGCTGTCTGCTTTGTCAACAACCCTTCCGAGCTGAGGAAATGAACCACCAAATCCAGATGAAAGTGGAGGCTCTGGCCTCCTCTTCCGAGTCCTTCCTTCCAGTCCCTGTGGCCGGACTTGCAGACTGAGGGAGCCTCACAGCCTGGGCAATGGGTCAGGGACAGACTCTGAGGGGACAGCGGGGGATTTAGGTTCTGAGGGGAGCTGACTGGCTAGATAGGAGCTGGGAAGGCAGGAAGCTTGGGCCTGTTCTCCTGAAAAGGGGAGGGGCTCTGGGGTCTTTCCTACCCTGCCCCCCTTCCCCAGTCTCTCCAGAGCTCAAGTTTTCTTAAAGGAGCTGAGGATTGGTCTTCGTGCCTTTCCCCACTGCCCTCCCCTTGACCGGGCAGCACGCTGGACGGCCACACAGATCACCCAGGCGGTGTCACGGCCTCCTCAGCTCACCGCGGTGCCCAAACACGCCCGCCTCTTAGAAGCCCTGCCTGCACCCCCCACACCCCGCCACGGATGGCTCTCCGGCCCCTTTGGATGTCTGTCTTGGCCTCCACAGCTTCTAATGTGTGACCTGAGGGGGCCACCTGGGCCACGCAAGAGCCCAGCTTTGGGGACAGGCAGACCCAATCTCTTCTGATCCCGATCGGCCGTTTCCTTCTGTAAAAATTAAGTGACCATCCTGAGGGACTTGACAGCAACCGTGTAAATTGTGCCCAGCACCCACAGTACTGGATGCTCCAAAAATCATGGAGATTATGACATTAACATCCTTTTTGTTCTGAATTGCCCTCCCTGACATTTGCAGGCTTCAACCACCATTTCTTGGGTTTTGCAAACGATCCTGTGCTCTTGGGTGCGGCGGGGCCTCCGTGCTGTGTCCGCAGAGTCCAGCTCGAGCTCGGAGCTCAGGGGTGCCCTCCCTCTCCACAGGTTCCTGGTGTTTCTCCGGTACCAGTGTTACTACGAGTACCCGCTGCTGACCTACCTGGAGTACCCCATTCTCATCCTACAAGGTAACCGCCCCTCCCTGCCCGCCGGGGGCCCTGCGGCCCTCCTGCCTCTCACCGGGAGCCTTTCCCTTTCAGATCTCATCCTGCTGCTCTGCGTCTTCCATTTCAACGGGGACGTGAGACGGGCGGCTCCCTACATCGCCCTGTATCCTTTCAGCATCTGAGAACCAGAGATGGGACTCAGAGACGAGGGTGTTATTTGCTAATAGTATGAATTATTAAGCACGGTCCTTTACCCGAAGGATGTTCTTTTGGTTAAACTACAAAGGAATCCCAAATGCGAGACTCCGTGTGAGCAAATGTATCTCCACAGCCCAGAGATGCTCTAGAACGGTTCCTGCCCTGTGGCCTTCCCGCCATGACCAGGGCGCCCCGTGGTGTGCGACAGGCCAAGTGGGATGTGAACTGGTACCCCAGTGCTGAGCAGGCCAAGCTACAGAAGCACCCCTGCTAAGAGCAACACCGTCCAGCTTTATTCTTTAAGGGAAGGGAGACATTTCTTCCTTCCCTGAAAATGTCCCCAAAGTATTTGAAGTCATAATAAAGAGAATGTCTGGCATGTAACACAGTGCCGCTAACACCCCTCGTCAGCTGGCTCCCACACCAGCATACTGCCTGTTAGTGGGCGGGTGTGGACTCATGTTTGCTTGTTCAAAGTGACAACCATGCCCCTAGTCATGACATTAGGAGGGTCTCCATGGGGGCCTGGTCCCCACACAGACGTGCCCCCACTCACATGGCTTCCTCAAAGGCAGGCCAGGCTTTCATTTCAGCTCTTTGTAAATACTCAGTTATTCTGTTGAACTTCACACTGCTTGAAAGGCCAGGAAAGCCTGTGAACAGCAGTTAAGCCTGCCACATCTGTGAAAAGATCTGAGCTGTTTATGTCGGCGTCTTCAGGGTGGAGGCCCCGTCTGCCCTGAGCGTGGCGAGGATGTGGGCACGGAGTGGTGGGCAGCACTGGGGTAGCCTCGGGCACATGCCACAAGCTGTCTAAGCTGCAGTTGCCCCGTCTGTGGAGTGGGATAGTAACGCCTACCTTTTAGGGCTGTTTCGAGAACCAACGTACAGGGGCGCAGGCCGAGCTGGGGACGCGGCAGGGGCCTCACCTCTGTTTTACTAGGAGCGTGTCTGCAGATGGAGCTGGGTGTGGACCGAGTCCTGACTGAGTTGTAAGCCCCCTGACTCAGTTTCCCTCTGCAAAGAGAGGATTGCACCGCTCTACTGCCCCTTAGCACTTCAAGGGTAGCCCCAGCAGGTTAAAGGTTTTTGAAAACAGACTACTTTGAAGAGAAAAGCATTGTGTGATTTACTTTTTAAATAAAATGCAACAAATCTTTGTGCAAATAGCGAGGCTGTGGATTAGGAAATCTGGGTGCTGACGGTCTGGTAAATTATTCACATAGCTGTTTGTGTGCTGATGGCAGCTCTGTAGTGTTTGCAAGATGTTTACCAGCTCCTCCCGCCAATTGTGACGTGTGGAGAGCATATAAGTAGGTCTGCCATATTAGCAGTGAAGTTTTTTAGCATAAGTATGCCCCAAATATTGCATGAGACATACTTACGCTAACAAAGTATTTGTTATTGATCTGAAATTCAGATTTAACTGAGTGCCCTGTATTTTTATTGGCTAAATTCTGGCAGCCTTACAAGAAAGTTATCTCTAGGATCTCGGTAGCTGCTACTACTGGTCAAGTTTTATAAAATGTATATTCAGAATGAATGGAATGAGGCGCAATGGTGCAAAATTGGGCAAAAAATACCACCAAAGTTAGTTTAAACAATTAAATTAGAGTGTTTTAAAAACAAGATTTCATCCACCTGGCTTCAGGCTGCCTTTCTGGTGCTGACCAGGTTGCTAGTAGTCCCACCGATTTTTAGCACAGGGCATTATCTGTTCCAGCCCCTTCATTTCAATAATGTTATTCATTATAGTCACAGCAATCTGTTGGGTCCCTACCGTGTGCCACTAGGCATTGAGGAGGTAGGTAAGGCAAGAAATGTTAAGTCCATTTTGCAGATATGCAAACCAAGGTGGAGAGAAGGGAAGTGACTTGCCCAAGGTCACAGCAGAGGCTCCTGGCCGTCCCCTCACTGGCCTGCCCACTGCCTCTCCTGTGTTAGCTTCTGTTCCTCTCCCTGGGCTCTCAATTCCTGCAGTGTCACTGAGCTTGACGAAAATCAAATAGCATTCCTCCTTCTGCGTTGCTCACCCCACTGGATCATTTTCACAATGGAGTTAGTGGGAAAGGAGGAAATCACTAAACAGTTTCGGGGACAACTGTTTTGCAGAACAAGCCTACTTTATAATGTTGGACTTCTCTTTTAAGTGCTTCACTGATGACATTACGTTGGAGATGTCTGCACAGTCAGGAATGAAGCGGGCAGTTAAAGTCATCTGGCATGTTCCCAGTGCTAGGATAGTCCACGAACGCAGGGTTCTTTGTAACTTTCTTCCATGATCTGCTTCTGTTCTTTTGGACGCCCAGCAGGTGTTCACTTGAACCGTTTTTGTCTTTTCCAAGTCTGAGAGGTTCTAGCAAAGCCGTTCCCACTTCCGCACTTGGCTTACGTGTGTAACTCTGTGGTCCTGGTTTGTTTCCATGGGTACGGGGCAGGGAGGGTGGTGGAGCTGCCAGCCGAGCCACTGCTGTCTTCCTCAGCCTTTGGTAAGATTGGTGACGTCGTGGTTCCTCCTCACCCTGCAGAAGTGGATCATAGATCTGGCCATAGTAAGTATCGCTCCCGGTAAAGAAAGTGTGTGAAACAGCAGGGGTCTGTCCTCTCTCCTTTCCCTGCCACCTGCCCTGCGAAGAACGTATAGACCATGTGTTGAACCTGCTGATTTTTCAGCTGTACCAGAGGATAACGGGCTGAAAGTGCAGTGCTCTCCAAATACTAAAAGACATTATTCTCATTTAAATGTGTGGCAGAATTTTTTTTACTTCCTTTTTTTGGGGCCGAAGAGATCCGGATGGGCGAGGTAGGAGAATAAAGAACTGAGCATAAGTTAAAGAGCTTCTTATCAGTTTAATAATTACATGTTGGCCACATACCCAGTATTTGTGTAACTCTGACCCCCAACATGTTTTCTCCTCCGTGGAGAAGGGTAAGCCCTATCCTTTTGTCCTTCCTTGGTTAAGGGCTGTGAGAATAGGGTTCTGAGAGCGGGTCAGGAAGCCTTGCGCACAGGTCTTCTCTCCAAGCTGACTGAAGTGAACGCTTCCACCCAGCGGGAAAAGGAGCAGAACTAATTGGTGGTCACAAGTCACTGCCCGCCACACCTAGACTCAGGAGTTTCGCCACCTTCTTCCCCCAGCATCTTGTCTGTGACCCTTTCTTGGAAAGTGGACTTGACTCTGTGTCGTGTTTCCACCTTGTGACGTATGGAGAGCAAATAACTAGGGTTGCCGTATTAACGCTGAATAATTTTTTAGTATAAGTATGTCTCAGATATTGCAACGGGGCATTCTAAAAACTTATTTGTTGCTGATCTGAAATTCCAATTTAACTGAGTGTCCAGTATTTTTGGGTGCTAACTCTGGCCACCCTACAAATAAGTCATCTCCAGGATCTGCGTCGCCGCTGCCGCTGGTCAGGTTGGTGCAGTTCTGGCTGGGTGACTGGGCTGTCACAATGCAGCAGTGCGCCTCCAGCCCCAAGAACGTCATCCCGGGGATACGGTGGTACAGGCTCGTCAGGAATGGGGCCTAAGCTCAAGGGCTGCAGCCTTTTGTTGCTTCTGTGCCCTCCTCAGTGAATGCTCTGTTCTAATCACACACTGCTGCTCGCACAGCTCAGAGAAGAGGGCTTCCTTTTTCCCTCCTCAGGCACGAGCGGCATGCCAGGCTCTGTGCTGTCACTGTCTACAACAAGTGTTTCCCGGGCGCCCACTCCGTGGCGGGCCCTGGGGGCCGTGGGGATGAGGTGGTGGCTTGAGGGTCATGGGGCTGCAGGGAGGAGAAAGCGCGGGCTTCACAGCTAACTCAGGGCAGAAGCCCTAGGGTCCGGGAGGGGAGGAGAGCTGTTTGAATTCGTGAGAAACCCAAGTTGTGGAAGGTTTACAGTTCTGTTGCTTTCAAAAGCAGCTACCACTTCAGACTGACAAATCGTTTCCACAGAAGATTAGATAAACTGATAATTCGCATACTCAGAGTTTAGTCACAAAAAGATAGGAGTAAAGTATTTAAAAATGATCTCCACAATGGTGTAGGCACCAGTTCTCCTTTCCAGTCCTGTGTCACAGAAACCCTAATAACCTGCAGTTGAATATGTGTAAGGTTGTCCAGGCCTTGCTTATGCCCCAAACGAGAACTACTTCACGACTCTAAGGTGGCATTGTCTCCTGGAAGACGTGCCTGGTGGAGTAGCAGGCATTGATGGGTCATCTGTTTAGCACTGGGTCACCCGAACGTGATCCTTGCCCCCGACAGGTGTGAACAGGGCCCGGCATAAATCCGCGTGTGCAGACTTCCTGACCCACCCCTCCCTCCGCTCCCTCAGCCCTGACCCAACTCCTCGCCAGCCCCTGCTGATCCTGTGTCCTGGCTGGGTCTCAGATGCTGTCTTCCTCTGCCTGCCTCCCTCCTCCGTCGCCCGGATTGCACAAAAGCCTTTTTCCTCACCAGTCTTTACACTTGGTTTATACTTGGGGTCAGTCCTCCAAGCCATCTGCGCCCAGCTCCTGTCTTTGGATCCCACCACAGGCCTGACCGTGGTGCTTGCTCACCTCCTCTGCCTAGGAACACACCCTGCTGTTATCTTCTCCATTTTTCCTTATCTTACCTTATTTTTCCTTAAGGTTACCCCTTCGCTCCCCCCATGTCATCTCGTGTTCCCCTTTGTCATTACATTTGCCACTGCATTGTCGTTAAGGATTTATTGAGTGACGACCACTTACGTGCCAGCACTGTTCCAGGTACTGGGGAGTGAGCAGAAATCAAGCTCTCCCCTGGTGGAGCTTTCCTTCTGGGGAGACAGAAGATAAATGAGCTACTCCTGTCAAGGACACTAGCTGTGTTCATCTTGCTCAAGACAGCTCGGTTCTCCTTCCGCATCTCAGCAGCTCTGGAGCATCTGATGCCTAGATCAGGATTCCTCCTTGGATCACTTTGCTCACTTGGCTCCAGGACACCTCGCCCCTGCTGCCCCTTCCGCCTGATCCTTCCTAGTGTCTCTGCCTGCCCCTTCTCATGTCCCTGACTTCAGTGACAGAGGCCCCAGCCTCCAGCACCCTCTGTGTATATCCAGTGAGCGGCTCCACGCTACCCCTCCCTGCCTCATAAGCGTCTCCAGCTTCACGTGGCCAACACTTGAGTTTCTGGTCTCCTGCCCTGCCCCTCTCTTCCAGCAAACCTGCTCCTGCAGCTTTTTCTGTCTCAACTCACAGCGTCTACTCCATTCTTCTACCCGTGAAGGCCAGAAACAGTGGCGCTTGGAATCACCCTTGACTTCCCTTTTTCTCACATCCCACAGCCAATTCCTCAGCACATCCCACAAGTTTACCTTCAGACTATATCCAGAATCTGCACACTTCTCGCCCCTTCTGTTTCCACCTCCCTGCGGCAAACCTGGATGTGCCAGTAGCCTGCTGGCCGGTCTCTGGCTTCCCCCTTGCCTCCCTTTGGCCCCTCCTCAGCCCGCAGCTGACGTGGGTGTTTCCGCTGATGGGCCCCGCTAGTGTGGAGGGCCCTGTCGGGTGCAGCGGGCTAACTGGCGTGAAGGGCTCTTACCTCGCAGGGAGCAGAGGAGCTGAGGGCATCACCACGTGGACTCTGAATAGCCGGAAATTCAGAGCTGATGGCCCACAGCCTGCTGCTTTATAAGTCTGTCAGTTCAAAGCAGCATGGTTTTCCCCCAGGTTCGCTCTAAAACAACGTAGTATCCGTATCCTTCTCCCTCTTTTTTGTTGGCAGTTGGGGATAGATAAGCCTTGGTGGTCATGCCGTGACTCTTAGTCTCAACTTCAAGCCGGCTGCAGCCCGTTAGTCACACACTGAACAGCAGAATTGGTGGGTTATAAATAAATGCCTCCCTCTTGCCTTCTTTTTCCCTAGACTTTGGTTTTGACTTGTACAAATTGGTTACTACTTGACCTGAAGATTTGGCTTCAAAAGTGCTTTCAGTATCTCGTGCTCTTTGTTGTTTTAACTAAGGGACTCCCAACTTTCTCATGTTTTATCTGCCAACAGAATTTATGTACTTTCATCAGTGCGGCCAGTAAGTTTGCTCAGCTCCAGGACCTGTGGAAGACCAAGGACTCGGGCGTCATGAGTGCTCTGACTTGCAGCCTCGCTTCATACACCTGTGCAAGTAAGAACAAGGCTCTGATGGCGGGGTGTCCTTGGTCAGCAGCAGAGGTCTGCCCAGAAGAGTGCGTTCACTTGGTGTCCAAGTGTCATAGTCCCTTGAGCTTTAAACCTTTGCAAAGAGCTGTTCAGATAGACCTCCCAGGGCATCCCTATATACAAGGCTGATTTAATACAGACTACTCTACGTTTTCTGCAAGATCTATATTCCAGTGGCTAAAAAAGAATGAAAGCACACTTTTCCCCAAAAATCTGGCCTAATGTTAACAGTCTTGTTCTTTGAAAAGCATCAAGAAGTTGATTATGTTGAATCCACTAACTTGTTTTAAAAATTTGAATCTTTATGATGTAACAGGTTAAAGAGATGAAAATTATACATTGGCTTTTGAGAATGAATATAGTTTGCAGCCATGGAGTTTTTTTGGAGCCATATTATTTGGTCTCAACTTTAGAATTTCCACTGTTCATTTGGATTCTTGCAGGAACTGCCTAAAATACATCTATGCTTTAGTTAGGTAGAAATATTTTAAAAATTCAGAATTATCACATTAGAATTACTAGTTTTAGATATTTGAATTATACTTCCTGTTTCTTCTATATCTTAAAGGACCAATTTCTCCATCCATGGTTGCTGGTAGAGGTCTTTATGTCCAAAGTTAGTTAAAATGAAGACTTCTTGAGTTTTATTTTTAGCTTTAAAATGTTGGAGTGTTATAATCATATATATATATATATGATTTCTGAAATTGCTGATTAGATATATAACTTGTTAGCTCCCTAATCTTATCTTCGGTATTTTCGTCTTTCAAGTGTTGCTCATGGCGTTTCTTTTGGGAACCCTTGGGAGTTTGTAACTGCAGAGGCCGTGTGTTACATCTCCATCTATTTTGCGTGGCACTCTGTGCTTAGCAAGTACTTAAATATTTGTTGACTGCATGATAAATGAACTAAGGACTATAAATTTATGGGAAAAAAGGAACTGGTTTTAAACCCAGCTTCCCTTTTTGATAGATGAGGCTAACAACTTCAACATTGACTTAGAAATGAGTGGAATGTGCATTTTAGCACTTAATCTGATTTCCTTTGGTTACTATTGTCCAGTTCACCTGGAGACGGGTACTACCGGGTAGCATTTATTAAAATTCTTTAAAGTATTAAAAGAGTTTGCTCGAGAATCCTCTGTGTTGGCCATCTTCCTAATGGGTTGGAGTCTCCCCTCCATCTACTTAAGACCCATCTCTTCCCTTTAAATTGCTGATTTAATCAACATCTATTCACATAGCGTCTTTGTGTAAATCCTTGGGTAATCAAAATTGGCCACAAAACATTTGATAAGATTCGGTCCCTGTCTTTCAGAGCTTAGTTTAGTTAGAAGGTAAGACCTTTCAAAGCCACCATGTCAGTCTATGCCTCATGCAGACGTGTTAGGTAGAGGGAGAGCTCCGTGTGGGGTGGCATGGGTCAGGAAGGGGGCATGCCTTGAGTTGCAGACAGTGGTCTCCTCTAATTTCAAATTCACGTTTTGCATGGGTTACTTTGAACTGTCACCCCCTATTCCTAAAGTGTTTACTAAGTGAAGTGCTTGACCAGAAAAACGCATTAAACTAAACACTTCTAGCCGGACCCTTAAGAAAATCGTACCCTCTTCTGGGCCTGTTTCCTTTATCTGTAAAACATCTATAAAGTAAGGGGGTAGAGTTCAGTGCTTTAAAAACATTGTTTTTAGTTACTGGGAGGCTTTCTTTAAATGAAACCTTACCAGAAGCTCAATATGTAAATGTGGTTTTCACAAGTAGTTGTGGGTTTGCACAGCGGGGAGAGGCGCTCGGGCTGCCCTCGCTCCCCTGGGCAGCACTGAGGTACCTTCTCGGAACTGCTCCTGCTCTTATGAGCAGCTTCAAAACCACCGGGCTCGGACGCCTGGCTGGATTTTAGATGTTTTATGGAACACAGTCCTATTTAGTATTCTGTACCACCAAAATCTCTCAAGAAGAGTTAGCATATGTTGCTGTATTTAAAATGGAAAGACAATAGCTAAATACAAAATGTTTGAGAAGCAAGTTATTTATTGCTGAACATTTTCTTTTCCAGCAAGAATAATAACAACTCTAATGACTACCAATGATCTTACAAGTAAGCAAAATATTTTTCTGTCCACTTTCTTTTTGAGTTTTGTGCTATTTGCACCTCGTTTGTTTGTAAAGTGTCTCAGGGTTTAAGAGATCGATTTGGCTCCAGTGGATTATAAACTTAGAGGCCAGCAACAGTCTATTCCTGGTCTTTGTCAGTCACCATCTATAGTGTTAAGCACCTACCTCTTGTAGTACCTGGGATAGAATCTGCACAAGACAGGAGACTCCTATCTTTGTGGAGCTTCCACTCCAGCAGTGGAAATGGACAGTGAAGTAATCACCAATTAACTATTGAAAAATATTGTGAAACGTGTTTTGAAAGAGTAGGACAGGATGTGCACCTAACAGGACAACCTGAGGGAGCTGGGAAGATGAATTTGAACAAGAGTGAGATCTGGAGAAGGAGGGGAAGACACTGTTGGAAGGAGCAGCATGTGTGAAGGTCATGAGCAAAGAGATGCACGGCTTGGCCACCAGACAGGACCAGTAGGGTTGGGGGCGGGGCGGAGAGCATGGGGAGTGAGTCTAACGAGAGGAGGGGAGGAGCTGGCAGTGGCCAAAGGGTCCAGAGCCTCTGCGAATTGCCCATAAGCAGCAGGAAGGCTTTTACAGCCAGGAGAGTGACATAATCATTTGACTCCATGTCCTTGCTCTGTTTTTTTTAAAAGAGCTACTGTGATGAAGGAGAAAATACTTGGGTTAACCTCAAGAGAATTCAGTCATTCCTTAGGCTGCGTTTTCAGCTCTCAAATCGAGCATATAAATTTGTGGAAAATGATTAAAACACATGGTGTCACCTATTTTATGAAGACTACACATATGTCCCTGGCACACAGACTCTTTAAATAAGCTAATTATTATTTGAGAAATATTGCTAAGGAACAGAGGGATGCATTTGTTAATCCCTTCCTGGAGGTTTTATCTTTGACTTAAATATTTTCTATCAGCTGAGAGAAGGGTCAAAAGTGTTCTGGTCAGGGGCCAGCCTGGTGGTGTAGTGGTTAAGTTTGCACACTCTGCTTCAGAGGCAGCCTGGTGTTTGCAAGTTCAGATCTTGGGTACAGACCTAGCCCTGCTTATCAAGCCATGCTGTGGCAGTGTCCCACATAAAATAGAGGAAGACTGGCAACAGATGTTAGTTTAGGGCCAATCTTCCTCACAAAAAAAGGGAAAAAAAAGTGTTCTGGTCAAAGCATAATCTTGGGTCAGGTGGGGAAAGAGAAAGGAGACAGGCTTGAGTCTTCTCCACAGGACCTGAATTCTCTTCAGGGAAAGAATAGTCGAACCACAATTAAACAACAAGATAAACCTACATTTTAAGAATTAAGCTTAAAAGTTTGAGAATGTTCTAAATGTGATTTGTTTTTATCCAAGGTGACAGCTATTCCTGAAAGTTACCAGTATAGCTGGGGATAACCTTTTAAGAACAGTTTAGCTAATAATCTTACAAGTGTTTTACAAAGATACATTAAATTTTATAAACCTTATTTATCAGGAGAACGTTCATTAAAGTCACTGTTAAAGTTACTTTTTTCTCTTTTTTAACAAAGAGCCACAATTCCATGGTTACCTCTATATAAAACATGCTTTGACATTTGGGCCAGTTTTTCAGGATTATCTCAGGAGAGTGCACTACACTACCTTTGTGTAACCTGGAATGTTCTGAGACACTACCTCCCCAAAACTTTAAAAAATGAGTAAAGGTGTTTTAAAAAGTCCCAATATTTCTTATCAGCCAGAGCCAGATTCCTCCAAATTCAGCATTTAACACGATAAATGACTATTCATGGAGTCAGGCCAAGTGGCCAAAAGTAGTCATGATAGGAAGATCATTTTTCCAGAAATGTTGGAGTCAAAGTTGTTCAAAAGTTCTCATGATCCATAGTTCTGAATTTAATTTTTGGAGAATCTTTATTTAGGCTCCAACTTAGAGCAGGAGGTGATTTTGTCTTATAATGTGAAAACGGTATTTTTTAATATACTTTTTCTTTCTTTTTGACTGATTTCAGTTCTTACACGTTTTGTGATCATGATGACTTTAAACATATGGGTAACGGCTACAGTACTTCGCTACCAGAAGACCGATGTAAAGGCTGAATGATGGATCCATGATTCCTACACACGAAGTGGATTTCAAATAACTAAAGGGGAAACAGCTCATGGCTAAATCAAGGTCTTTTATAGTCGACTGTTTCAGAAACTTTGAAGTCAAAGGTGTTTTAGACTTGAAAGAACCACTTGAACACATATTCGGAAACGTCCCTTTCCCTCCGCTTCCCCCACCGCGTCAGGTTAAGGCAGGGCTCAGCCAGCTGCAGCTTTGAGAAGGCTCGGGATTGATGCACACCGTCCAGGGAGCACGGTGTGAGGAGACGGCTTTGACCCTTACGTAACGTCTTGATTAAGTTCTCTCTCAAGAGTTAACCACATCTATTTTTCAGCTTTCAGAATCTTTTAAGAAAGAAATCCTCTCCACAGCACAAACGAACACGGATAGAGTGGGATTTTGCTCCAAGTCAGAAATAGAATTATATTAAATTACTAGGGCTTACTTTCTGGGACTAATGTTTAATTGTAACAGATATAACAGAATGGCCTTTTGTATCATAATACAGTATAATACCTCCTTGGGCTGTATGTAGCAAAGATAGCAAGGCAAGCAAAATTGTAACTGGCTTGAGTTCATAGACCAAAGTAGTCCTTTAGCTTCATACTTACTGTGCCTTTAACTCCTACCAAAAGGTGCTATTTGCTGCAATCTCTACTTGTGACAAGGTAATCCCAATGAACTTTCTGATTCAAGCACAATGCTGCCATTTTTTAAAGGGCCACATCTATACAATTATTGGAATTTGGTACACAATACAGCTGACCTTGACCAGGTTTTGTCTATTGAAAACACATGCCGTAAAGGGTATGGCTGGGATCTGCCAAGTTCTTGTGGATTTTCTCATTACAGTATCATATTCTAGACGTGATGTTAAGATTATTGTACTCTGTATTTTCCTGTAAGTTTATAAACCCTAACATTTAAAAACTCTCTTTCCCCTTATAATTGAATGCCATTCTTCTGTTATATGCAGTAAGTAAATGATGTTTATTAGAAAATGTTTTAGTTTCCTATGTAAAATGTTTTAGTTTCCTATGTAAAATCTGAACTCTGCTGAGTCTTGAAACTGTCAATTGTTTTAATGTGATTAGTTTTAAGTTCTATAAGTGCAGTTTTTAAAATATAAGCCGTGGTTAATCCTTTTAGAACTACTACTTGAGACCAGTAGGAGGAGAAACATATCTAAAAGTAAATAATAAATCATTCATTCTGTAGTTTTTAGAGTCATAGTCGTCATTTAAAAACATATCCAAGTGAATTTCTTCCCATATACAATTATACAGTCACCTGTGGCATCACGTCAGGGGTACGTTCTGAGAAACGCGTCATTAGGTGATTTTGTTGTTGTGTGAACATCATAGAGCGTATTTACACAGACCTAGATGGTAGAGCCTACGACACACAGGCTATAAAGTTCTAATCTTATGGGACCACTGTTATACATGCAGTCCGTCAGGGACCTAAACATCATTATGTGCTGCACAACTATAATCTGACCATGAGCATAAGTACAAATTATGTGACTTTTAGGCCAAGAAGTATTTTATTTAAATATACTTCTTTAATTAGTATTTTATCATTGCTTTAAACAAATCCTTTAAGAATATACTTAGGTGAAGAGTTCTCCGTTTTTTCCCTTTGGGAGAGAAGGGAACAAACACTTGAGCTATTCCAGATATACTAACATATTATTATATTTAATCCCACAACAATCCTATAAATAAAAAAATCTCCATTTTACAGGTGAAAACACTGAGGCTCAAAGTGAATAACCTGTCCCAGGTCAGATGGCCAGTAAGTATCCTAGAAGAGAACCCATTGATTACCAAAGAAATGCTTTCTAGAAAACCACCTGTCAGCACACTATTCCTGACAAAACAGGCACCCTGCCTCTTTTCCGTATCCTTTACACTCAGATGAAATTGTTAGGTTTGCTTGCCCCTTAAAATACCTAAGTCAAATCCGAGACAGACTCCTGGTTGAAATTGTTTTGTATTTCTCCATGGCCTAAACGATAGGGCTGAAGATTCCCAAGTCTATAACCTTAGTTATGACTTGTCTGCTATATCCATCTTTTAGGGAAGGCAGATTTTGGGGGTAATTTTAAAAGTTTGCAGCATTCCAGGACTATTTCACAGGAAAAGTATGAAAATGCTTATGTCTTAATTTATTTTATTTAATTTTTTTAATATAAAAAGCAGGCATAAAATACAATTACATTACTACAAAGATGCAACAAAATTAAAAAAAGAAAAATCAGAGGGGTATGATTTTTGTTCAAAGGGGACAGATGATCAAGTATTTATGATTATCTAAACCATGCAGTTCATAACTTATTACAATTCCAAACAAAACTCATTATTATGGGGAAGGGAATCAAGGAGAGGCCCCCAAGCATAATATTCAGCACTGTCATACAGTGCTTATCTTCAAAGTGCTTTACAAATCAACTCTGGTATCTTCACAACACAGGGAAAAATGAAGCCTTATTCCAGGGGAGGAGAGGTAAGTCAGTAGCAGTGTCGACACAGACTGAGAAACTCAGACGTGACTTGCTCTCATCAGATTTTAAACATGTTATTTAAAGCATGTTTCAATAAAGTAATATAGTGTCTAAGTTTCTCTGTTTTACCACCAGAATCCTAGATTAATGACAGCAGCATAACTTCTTACATTGTGGTTTGGCAAGCTAGAGTGTTTCTTCTTGAGGATCTGCAGATGAGCTGGTATAAAGGAGATCCTTCAGAGCCAGGTTCGTGTCACGAAATTTAGCATAGGTGAGTTTTAAAAACACTAACCTTTATTTTAGATTTATCGGTATAGTTATTCTTTAGTTAGCTAGAGCATTTTAAACTTTCAGATATATTTTCTTTAAATCTTGCTTCTAGATAGCATGTTCTTTAATACTTTTCAAAAATTCACTATACATTAAGTTTTAAAAGTAATACCGGCACCAGTTTTCCTTCTACTTCTGTCTCGCTATCCCTACAAAAAAAAAGTCAAAAAATCCAACTAAGAAAATCCCAGCATTCACTACTTCTTAGTTCTCAACAGGAGGTATTTATGGCTCTAGGAGAAATCAGGTGTGAGGAAATAAGCAACTTGTGGTCTTATTTTTATCTTGGAAGCTTTGGAGCTCAAGAAAAAGAGAAGCTGGCACAAAATCAGGTTGTTAAGCCAAGTCAATTTCATATTTAATGAGGGTTGGGAAGAGAACATTTGGAGAGGTACATGCACTCATGTATGTACATGAAACCGGCAACAGGGTAAAAAGCAAATTCTTACCCAAGGTCAGAATTTTTTATTAAGCGCAATTTCCATTAGTCAGACAAACAACCTTATAAACCCTTAAGTCAAACCATATAATGTGAAGAATCTCCATGGGAGAGACTTTTTTCACCCCTCAGAATATCTTTTTCCCCCCAAAAAAACTTCACATTAATTTTCCTTGTATAGTTGCATCACACCATGATTCTCCATATTCTCTAATATATACAGCATTCAAAATTTAAAGTTTTGCCATTTTTACTCAAATATTTCAGTTACTCATATGTAAACTTCAAATTATTTCACCTTAATAAAGTTTATTAAAAATATATATATATACTCTCCAATTCAGATAATATGATAGAACCTCCCATAGTGTAACAAAATCTTTATATAAAATATTAATTCAGTCTCCTTTTAACAAGTCTAATGAATGGAAATATTTATTCTATATAAATTTTATATATTTTTCATTTTTTAATCTTAAAAAAAAAACAGCTGTGCCCCCAAACCAGAAATTGCAGAACATATCTGCAAGGGAAATGGCATGCATATCTAGTTTTAGCACAGACAGCATGGAAGAGTGCAGATTGGCTAACGTAAGAACAAGAGTCACTTTGAGTACATCAGTAGGCCATAGCCACTCTTCAATTTCCACAAGAGTATCTATAACTGGGGACCTAACTCTTTAAATATCTCTACACTGACCCCAGAGGGAATCAATGAAAAAGGTCTACTTCCTTCATTGAAATATTAATGATGTATTTCAATATCACACCAAACTCTGTCTATGTATACAGAGACTGATAAAAGACTGCATAATTTTTCTTACTCGATGCTTATCATTGATACATAACTGAAGCAGTATAAAACATACATTTTTCTGGGATAATGGGAAATATAGCAGGAATAGTCCTGCATAAACTGTAACTATAATAGCATTTAAAAAATAAAAATCAAGGTAAGTGCCTTTGAGGCCACTTCTTCCCAGTCACCAGTTTTCTTAACCCAATACTGAAATATTGCCATACACAGTCGTGTGTTTAAGGGATCACATTTAAATATTTAAAATATATCTACAGTATGTCTTTAGTTTTGTATTTGAGATAATTTTTTAATCGAGTGTGAAAAAATGTAAAAATAGTCACAAATGTCTTTACCAGAAATAAAAACACATCTAGGCTAGCCAGCAAATTCAAAGCAAAGAAAACGCTTCTGAGTCGCACACTAATACTGAGGTCTGTAAAAGGGTTGGATGAGTAATAGATACACATAAAAGATATATTACTTCCAATACTATCCATTATTGTTTCTATCACCAATACTTAAAAAAAATTGTTATACAATCAAAATAGGCTGACATTGATAACTATTACGTGTAAAAATAGCGCACTAATTTTCTTCTGCAAAGCAAATTTGCATCCTAAGAGCTGGTAAACACCTCTTCTTTTTTTTAAAATGCAGAACAGGGTTGAGACTTTGAAAAAAATTAAATTAAGGCATTCAAAATGGGTAAAGTTGCCTATTATGAAGCATTAGGAAATCGACATAATTAACTTCAAACTCATTGTTACAGTAATTGCTTAAACGCAAACATGCAGCTTCCACCAGGTACACAAATGAGTGATGATAAACTCCAACGTTATGGCTTTATACAAGTGCATAGTTGCAACTGCAGTAAGTAATGATATCTGGTTAATGTGTGTAAAAAAATAAAGTGGGAAGTTTAAAAAAACCCTCTTGCAGTATTACAGTACTATATATGTGTGTGTGTGTGTATATATGTGTGTATATATATACACATGCACACACAGTATAATGGTCACTTCTTAAAGACGCAGTCTATATCACTGTAGTGGAATCCATTCCCAGATTCTTTCTGGTAAATGTGCTGGTGAAATCTCTCTGTTGAAGCTGAAAAGATGATTTCTTTAACTCTTCTCGATCCTTTTGTGCAATGTAGTGTGAGTGACTGCCAAGAGAGCTTTATGGAACGAGTTTGGAAGAGTTGCATATGATATTCTTACTCTATCAGCCAATCACTGTTGGTTCAACTTGCTGTTCCAAAGGAGCCCAGAAAAATCTCTCCAAGATTTATAATTTATATTGCAGGAATAAAGGGAACAAATATATGTATGTGTGTGTGTGTGTGTGTGTGTGTGTGTATCAGTCTCTCAGGAAAATACAGCTTTTTCATAAATTTTGGGCCATCATATTTCAGTCTTGTTTTAACTGGAAGAATATGATCACCTTGAATAATGACTGCATTCATAGAAGGCAGTTAGCTGGAAAGAAGGGAAAAATAAAGTAAGTTGATACAATGAAATAATTTAAGAGACTGTTAAATTCTTTGAAAAGGCATTCCATTTATATCATTAAACTATATAGTCTTCCAACTACTCTACTTTTAACACCTAAATCATGCATAAAACATATTTACTGTATTACCTGTCTTATTTTTCGGTTCATGCAATTACAATCTTTCTCATATTTTCCCATATTGGCTACAAACATGACACACAAGTTTTAATATGCACTGGCTATTAGGGTTAGACAATATGTCACTGGAAAACTCATGTGAATGTAAGTGTGACTTGGGGTTTAACTGGTAGCTGCCCCATACAGCTGAAAGAACAGTGGCCTTACGGACCAGGTTTGACTTGACTGTTTGACCCTTAGCCACATTTTTAAAAATCTATGAAATGGGAACAAACGCATTGTTCTAGTAAATATACGTAAAAATACTCTGTAAATCCTGGTTATAAACAGATCCCAATATCACATGATTTAAGTGTATGTTTTGCAACATGCTTATTAGTTGGGTTAAGATAGACATTATTTCTTTTAAATCCATTCCACGTCAAAGGTTTAACTCATGAGGTTCCATTTTCATTTAAATGTCCTTTAGCCACTATTAACTGAACTATTTCACATTTTCTAAAAGCAAAGGAACTTTCACATCATTAGCATTCTTCAGCAAGAGAAACATTAAATTCTCAAAAAGCAAACATTTCACAGCATCACAAAGAAAGCCAAATCAGAAATAGCTATTTCATAGCACTTATTGACTTATAAAGTTTTTACAGCTTCAATTCTTACAAGTTAGAAAGAAGGAAAGAGGAGGAAGCAGAGAGGGATGGAGGGAGAAAAGAATCCCATGCTATGTTCACAAACTAATACAGTTGTAGGAACTTGAAAACATTGTAAATTTTACTTCTCTGAACATGGCTTCTTTGGAATGAACAGAAAGTACCAGAATTAGCTCCTTTTGTTATTTCTACATGTTTCATTCCTAAGATAAAATATTATAATTCCAACTGTATTGAAAATATATAGCCAATAAAGAATCTGAACATAGCATTTCACTTTTAGACTTAACATGGAAATTTCAGTTAGAAACTTTTCTGAAAACTACTTTTCAAATATATACTATTAAAAACAACTTAATACAATTTCAAAACTAGTCAAAAACAAGGAAAACCCAACTGCAAACCACATGCGCTACTTGGAAGTACTAAAATAACTCATTTTTCATTTTTGATTTACCCATTTCTTCAGAAATCAAAAACATCTCCATCATCATCACCATCAATATCATCAAATGACCAATCCCAGTCTTTAAATGCCAAATCAAGCAATCTGCAATAGGAGGTTTGCAAATTTACACACTCTAACACTCTTTAGAAATGGCAGTTCGATATGCTATGATCTAGAAATCACACTTCAAATGCGCTCTAAGTATTTTAACTTTCCCTTCATCTATAACACGATTAAAATTAAGATGGAAGCACACAAGGAAATCTTCTTTCTCTTTACGTATAAATGCATATAATCATTGTGGTCAGGCATGCTTTCCAGAATACCAGAGAAATGAACACAGAAATAACATATGAGGATAAGACACGATCTTCTCCCCACCAAGCCCAGATAAGAGCTAACCATCCTGACGCACAGTTTGATCTGAGAACTATGAAAGCTCAACATCTGTCAACGTTCTCTGCATAAAAGTGTTTGGATTTTTCCAGAGTAGTACCATAAGCCCTAGTATAAAAAGGAATAATATTAAGAATGCAGTTTTCTCAATTCCAGCAGGATCCTACTTGCTCAATAGGTCACCAACAGTTACGTTCTCCATGAAAAACTGGACAAGGGAAAGACCACAAATATATAAGCAGCATTAACAACTTATCTTGGCTAAATAAACTGGACTTCGAGCAGGGGTATATGTGGTCTTTTCTTTCTAATCTAATCCAATAACCTACTACTGCAACCATCATATTTTAAAAAATAGGAGTAACTGTTTCATTATTTGTAACTGTGATGTTCATGACTAAACTTGTGCCAAGGAACTCATCTGGTCCCCAAAGTCTCATCTGTGATCACTGTTAGTAGTTCTTCAACTTTAGTGTATATGATTTACCCAAGGCTATTTAAATGCATATTCCCAGGCTACATCCCAAGAGATGCTGATATCATTGGACTGTAGGGGTGGGGGAGGGGCAAGTAGTTTAATTTTTAAATAAAAAACCCCAAGATAAATTCTGATGCAGCTGGTTGACTTTGAGAATCACTAACAGAGTATGTTGATGGATGATTACCCTAATTTAAAAGTAAATGGGGCCAGCCTAATGGTGTAGTGGTTAAGTTCGTGGCTCTGCAGGTTCGGATCCCAGGCACGGACCTACACACTGCTCATCAGGCCATGTTGTAGCAGCGTCCCACATACAAAATAGAGGAAGACTGGCACAGATGTTAGCTCAGGGACAATCTTCCTCAAGCAAAAAGAGGAGGATTGGCAACAGATGTTAGCTTAGGGCCAATCTTCCTCACCAAAAAAAGAAAAACAAAGTAAACCAACTCAAATTATTTAAAAATGTGCCAAATACAGAACAATATTTGAGAAAACACACAAACTTAGATATAATTATTTATTCACTTAACATGTATCACAGCCTGGTATATACTCATTTTTCTAGGCTTACAGATAAAGTAACTTTTAGCTATGGTCTCAACTCTACTGCAGGGGTAACAGAGATCAGTAGGCCTTCCTGAATATCCAAGCCCCAATTTTAGCACACTTTATGAAAAGTCTGCATTTCATATCCTTCCAAAACCCCAGAAGTGTGTGCCTGTGTCACAATCTTCAACTTTAAAAGTCTAACAGCTGTGCTATTAGTGCAGGGCATCAGGAGACCTCCCTTAAAACCTTTCCCTCATCACTTTCCAGTCAGTCACCTAAGTCTTGTCATTTCAACTTAAGAAATCTTTCCTTAACTTGGTTTCCTCTCTTCATTTTCACTGTAGATACTTTAGTTCAATCTTAGTAGGTTTCAACACACCAGTCTCTTGTTACAGACTTCTATTTGTAGAACAAAATCAGAACTCCTATAGCATAGCGCACACAGTCCTTTTCAATGGGGCCAAAAGCTTTCTCTCCAGCATCATCTTCTACCACTTCCTGCCACTACCTTCTTCCCACTCTAACCCAAAATAACGTTACAAACACATAAGTAATTCTGACAACTTAGTACCTCTGCACAAAACCTTTCCCCAAGAATTGTCTTTTCCCTTATTTCTTTGCCTGGAAATTACTGATTACATTTTTGAGGTGTTTCTTGAATTCTTCCATCAGGCAGAATGCTCCATGCCTTCTTTTGTTCCTCCGTAACACCTGCTCATGCCTCTAGTATAAACAACATTTTTAAATAGTGCCATAATTATCTGTTTGATTATCTATCTCCTCCACTGAACTGATCAATCAGTATATACTTCAGGCCTGTGAAACTTACTGCCAAAGACTGCTTCAGAAAGAGCACATTTAATTTTGAGTTGTAACAGCAGCAGAAGAGAGTGCCCATTTCTTTACATCTCACCAATCTTTCTTAATCCTTACCAGTTCGACAGGTGAAAATGGTTTTACATTATAGTTTTAATTTTAATTTCTTTCTTTAATAATCAGGTTGATTACTTTTTCATATTTATGGTAATACCTGTATATTCCCAATTTTTATATTGGGAAGAGGAAATCTTTCTCTTAATGATTTATATAAGAATTCTCTATACAAAGATACTAATCCATCTTTCTCATATATAATGCAAATATATGGTGTTTTTAAAAATTACAAGACTTTAATATTTAGTCAGTCAATCTCTGACTTTTTCTTCCTTTGCTCTTATTCTTAGGAAGTTCTTTTTCAATCCAAGATCAGATACATATTTATCTATTCTCTTCTACTTCATTTATGGATTGATTGATTTATTTATTTTTGAGGAAGATTAGCCCAGAGCTAACTACTGCCAGTCCTCCTCTTTTTTTGCTGAGGAAGCCTGGCCCTGAGCTAACATCTGTGCCCATCTTCCTCTACTTTATATGTGGGACGCCTACCACAGCATGGCGTGCCAAGCGGTGCCACGTCCGCACCTGGGATCCAAACCAGCCAACCCCGGCCACCAAGAAGCAGAACATGCGAACTTAACCACTGTGCCACCGGGCTGGCCCCAATATAATGTCTTTTTTTTTTAAGATTTTATTTTTCCTTTTTCTCCCCAAAGCCCCCTGGTACATAGTTGTGTATCTTTTAGTTGTGGGTCATTCTAGTTGTGGCATGTGGGATGCCACCTCAGCATGGCCTGATGAGCAGTGCCATGTCTGCGCCCAGGATTCGAACTGGTGAAACCCTTGGCTGCAGAAGCAGAGCACGGGAACTTACCCACTTGGCTATGGATTTATTTTTGACACTTCAAGTTGTATGTAACTTTATTATTTTTTCCCAAATAACTAGTCTGTTAATTTTCTAATATTTAGACATAGAAAAGAAGAAAGATAAGGATGACATAATAGCTCCCCACATCTTTAAGTTTCAACTATGCTGTCAATGCTTTATTTCTTAAAACTGGATAAATGAGCATTTGTTGCATTTTTGTGTTATACTTTTCTGTGTGACTTAAATATTGCATTTTTTAAAAAAAGATCTTTAAAAGAAAAATAATTAAAGAGAAATGTCCCAGCAGAGAACAGTATTTTGTGTCTTGCACATCTCTTCAAACTGTCTTCATCAAAAGTCAGCATTTTATTCACAAATTGCCTACTTTTTCAGCATAGTATTTTAATTCAAAATTACCAAGAAAACATTCCTCTAGAATAGTATTTCTACACATTATTTTTTATAAACTGTCAATTAATTCAATTCTACTCATATTACTGTGAGGCAGTTGAGTATTACAGCTGAGAAGGCAGGATTTGAACTGGACTATCTGGATCAGAACTCATGGCCATGCTGCTTACTAGCTGTGTGATCTTGGGCACACAATGCTTCTGTGCCTTAGTCTCCTCATTTGTTAAGTGAAGACATTAACAGCTAAATCACAGGGTGGTTATGAGACCATACAAGTCAGTATAGTTAAAGCTCTCAAAAGAGTGCCTGGTACATAATAGGCCCTCAAAAATGTTATTTTATATAATAATAGTAGCTAACACTTATTTAATTATTACTTTCAAACACATCAGTAAGGAAAAAGGGAAGTGCTGCCGAGAGAGTTAAGAGGAGAATCAGAACAAGGAAAGTCCAAAGGAACAAAATGTAATGGTGCAGTTAATAACAAACACTGAGGAAAAGTTAAAAGGAAAAATTAGCTGAATATTTATGGGCATTATGTTTTAGTGTGTATATAAATACATACATATATATTTGATGACGTCTAAGAAAGCCAAACATTTGTTTTAAGAAAGACACCATGTGAATTAGTTCAACTGATGCTAGACTGACTAGTTCTAAGACTAATATTAAATAAACACAAATGAAGAGCTAGCTATTAAATCACTGCTGATATACACCAGAAATGCTGTTTCTAGGTTTTCTTGGATGATCCTGTAACAGCTCTACCCATTTGTCTACAGGAATGTGTTAATCAATTAGTAGACTACTAAAGGCCACCGAGCCCAGTGTTGGACTCCTCTCCTGAGCCATGCTATCCACGGCAGCTTGTATGCACATGACAGACTGGGGAGCTCTGCGGTCTAACAGTTTTGCCAAGCTGTCATCTAAATCATGTAAACTGTGGTGACAGAGCACTCACTATTCTAGAAAAAGCCACTTCTTCCAATTTTAGAAATTTCTGATTGCCTCACAGTTTTCCCTTGTTGAGTTAAAAATCTGCCTCTCTCTGCTTGATTCTTGTTCAATACATCTTCCAAGGAAAAGTCCTTTAAATATTCATTGCTATTTATTATCTCCGATCCTTTCAAACCATTTCTTCAGAAGACTAAATATCCTTAGTTCCTTCACTTGCTGTACGTGTAACACGTTCAAATGACCCCGTTACCTCAGTTCTTCTCTTCTGTATACCCTCCAATTTGTAAACGCTACTCTTAAAATGTGACACCCACAATGGAATGCAAACTGTAGGGTGATTCATATAAGACAGACACGGATACAACTTTATGAGTTAGTAAAGTTAATATAGAGGCAGAGATGTTAAAAACAATGGAAATAATGTTGCAGAGGAATAATAAAATACAAAATTATACTTCAAATGTGCCCATCTTTATGTTTAAAATTTCAAAGAGTATATTAGATAAAAAATTTTCACAAAAATACCCTACACATTTTAGTCAGTTTTAATATTAGTTTTATCTACATGCACAGCTGTGAGACAAAGAAATCCCTATTACTTACTGTTGCTATGCAAAATGTATTAAAAAAATCAATGAAGAATGATTCGAAGGGCAGGGCCAGAACTAAAATAAAACAAAAAGTAACAAAAACCAAAAGTAAATGTGCTGTCAAATAGACCATAATCCTGAATTGGCATGGGGGAGAGGGGACAAAGAAAGTATTTATCAGTAGGTGAACATGAAAACTGTTATGTAATTGAAAACATGCCTTACTTGGTCTGAAAACTGCTTCATAAACTAATTGTATGTGTTATCATATATAGTGAAACCATTAACTTGTCAAACAGCACAAAAGAATAAAATATATCAAAAGGACTGAAGTTGTTATAGTCTTGAATCTAAACAAACCATTTGCCCTTCTAGAGTCTCAATGAAAAAGAAAGCTAATAATATCTATTCTACTCCACAGGAGTATGTTAAAGATCAAATGGGAGAATACATAGGAAGTGAAAGGAGAGAAGAGAATACATATGGAAGCACTCTGGGAGCTATAAAGCACGATACATTTTAAGGTATTAAAATAGCATAGCGTTTATGCATTAATAGTTCTATAATATTAATAACAGAAACTTAATTTTTAGATGTTTTCCACATGGCACATGGAATGACCTTCAGTGTCTCTGAATTATTTGAGTTTCTTCAGCTCTAATACTATCACATAATCACTAATTTTATAATATTTAGTTTTATCATACCTCACACTAAAATTCAACATTTTCAACTGCTGAAATGCCAATTCTACCTTTATCATTCTAAATTATTTCCTTGAGATATTAGTTTCAAGAAAAGTTTCATATGTTTGTGGTTAGAATGAAAAGACTTCGGAGAATACAGCCAATGCATGTCATTATTCATATACTGAACTCTTGTGTTAGGGAACAAAAAGGACATCTGAAATTAGATACTTGATCTAAATATACTTTATCCTTTAGCTAATGAAATCATGTTCATTTCAATGAATAGCAATATTTATAAACGCTGTAGTGGCTAGTAAGCCAAGTAACGGTTATTCTGAATCACGAATTAAAGTACTATAATGTAGCCATATGAAAATGGCTCCATCAGAATGACGTTCTTGTGCATTAATGATCATCTCTGAACTTACTCCATATTCCCTATTCCATCTCAAGGACAAGGAATACCCACTTTACCCATTAATTAATATTTGAAATGTTTAAAGCTGATCTATATTGCTCTTTAAATCAGATACAAGTTATTATTTTAAACTTATAGATTTGAATTAAGACTTAAGAAGATTTCTGTCCTGCCTCCCAAGTCATCTAACATAAAAGAGGTTTAAGAGGTTTGTGATATTAAACACAATGTGTTCACCTGCCACTTAAAGGTCTGAGTGTGCATCCTGTCTACTAAATCACTGAATTAGTCAATATGCTTATAAAATCCTAAAATATTATGATTATATACATAAACATGAGAAAAATGAGCCCTTATATATTTTTGGTTGAATTTAATATATGTGTGTGGTTTAGTAAGTAAATTTCTATTACACTAATCCAAATCAATGAATGAGACATGCACACTAAAATAGTTTCAAACATTTGGTATTCCATGGTTCATTAAAATACCAAGCAAAGGAAAATTTGGAGTTTGAATATAAATAGTACAATATTTTTTAAAACATTTTAAGTTTTACTACATTTTTATTTATTACCTTGGTTTGTTCGGGGCAAGCTGTCGACTTGGCCGCCTAATAGACTGGTTTTGTTGAATCTTCATTGAAGTTCTAGGAGATGACCGTGCAAAAGGGTCCGGAGCTGGAGGCTTTTTAGGTATCTTTTTCACCAACCGACTAACCCACTTTTGCTGCTCTTCTGTAGAATTTGCTAATAACAATAGATTCTTTGCCGTTGAAATGTCATAATAAACTATAAAAAAATTTGAAAAAGATTAATGCATTTAAAATGATCTGAACATAAATAATATTGATGGAGCAAGTAATTTACTATTTACCTTTGCAAGGTGCTATAATCTCCTCCTTTTTGTCCATGTGATCTTTATGACATTTAATATGGCAGCGACGGCACTCTAAAGCAGGAGGAGGTTTAAACATATGCCACAATGGCTTCATACAAGCTTCACAGTTGGTTGGGAAATGATAGAGCGTAGGAATAAATTCATGTCCCTTGTGGCAAATATAATTTGATTTTTCTCCCACTGGCTCCACTGGAAATTCTTGTTCCTTCTTACTTTCTCCTTCATTAGCATACAGAATCTATAAATACCAAAAAGAACAACAAATGATTTCCAAACCTAAGTTAATTTTTATGCAGTAATGATTCTTATAGTGTAAATAAAATAAAATTAGCCTAAATTATTCAATGAGAAAAAAATGCATTTGACTTTCAAACATTAGGTCTGTCTCATCAAGGACTTCTATGAGAAAAGTCATTAGACCATCACTTTGGTTCAAATTTCAAAAGAATCAATCCTGTTCAAATGGGACCTCCTTATTTTCTTCAGGATATCTTACTATGTTTTAGCAAATTTATCAGAATAGGCCAGCAAGAGGTAAATCTGCACTCGACGGGTGTTAGAAAGTTTTTCTAGGAGGGGGTGTTCAAAACAATCACCTGGAGAGATGTAGTGATTATACAAATTATTGATTTATAATTCTGAAAAAACAGACAACTGGGTGATAACTGCAAACAGAGCTTAAATTGAAAAGATTTGTTATTTGGAGAGCTGAGGAAGAAAGGAAAAGAGGAAAGGATGTATCCAAATAAATAATATCAGCACCCAGAAAATAAGCAGTCAACTCCCCCACAGTACACCAAGCATAACACCTTTTACATAGAAGGAACTCAATAACTAATTGTTGGTTTGACTAATTTTAAAATGGAAGTAGTAAAGCAAAGAATTTGACTTTACTTTAAATTGTAAATAAAAAGGCTACTGGGTACAAAACTTAACTTCACAAGAAACTTATTTAACTTGGTAGAGAGATGAGCATACAACCAAAAACAGAAGGAGAAAGTTCATGCTTAAAAAATGTCATAATCAACCCTGCACAAAAGGATAGCAAAGGCCAGAAACATGATATAAACACACTACAGACTGAACAAGTAAAATGGAGAGAGAAATGAAGATGTATCCAAACAGAATAAACATCAAAGTCAAAAAGAAGAAATCACTTTAGATTGGGACTAAAATTGAAAGGTAATCTAGAAAAAGGCCCAAGAATAAAGAATTTGATATGTCATGTCAATACTGAGAACCTCTATAGGTGAAAAAACAAAACAAAACCAATCAATAGAAAACAAAATAAAACTATGTTTACCTGGAATATCCTTGGAATTTCTTTAGCATCTGCTCTATATACATCTGTCTGCGTAACTGGTCGGACATGAAATAACTTGCTATAAAAGATTTTTAGTAAAGGAATAAAATATTACCAAAAAGTCAAATCACATTAGTTATACTATACTTATGTCCTAAGTTAAAATTGACTACTTTGACCCACATTAGAAGGTCAGAGAACATCTTGCTCTAATTCAACCACTCCTCGAGATTTTGAGAAATTTCCAGCAAGCCAGAAATTTTCCATTAGTTTCAGAAAACAACATAATAAAAAACTATGAAATAAAGATGTTTTAGCTAACTCTATATCCCAGACTTTCATCTGTATGAAGCAAATATAAGAAAATGTAACAACAGTAAATTAGGAGCTCTACTGTGTGAGTATATACATACACTACATGACTAATACATTGCACTAACAACAAAAAAGGTCATGTTATTCTCTTATACTTCAAAAGATGAAGTTTGTAAATATTTTAAGTAAAACTTACTCTATATCTAAAACCATGTAAGGATTAGATTGTTCTTTATCTTGTTCACTGTCATAGAAAAGAATCTTCTTACTGCTTACAATCACATACTGTTAAAAAAAGAGAAGGAATTAAACAATGATTAAAGTTAATATATATCTTATTTATTTTCTTGAAAACAAATTCTATATTAGCAATAAAAATCATACAAAATACCTCAGTTAAATAACTAAAAAGTTCTTAATATACTCTTAGAAAAGTCTTCCTTAAAATAACAATAAATTTTGTTTGTATATATTTTAAATAAGCAAATTGGGGAGGAAATGAATTCAAATATTTTTTGGACTGATTTAGCTTCAAGCTAGATACTTCCGATAGCATAGGTAACCTTATTGCTATGGTTTGAATGTCTATATTTCCCTAAAATTCATGTGTTAAATCCTAACACCTAATGGGATGATATTAGGAGGTGGGGCCTTTGGAAGGTGATTAGTCACGACAGCAGAGCCCTCATGAATGGGATTCGTGCTCTTATAAAAGGGGTTCCAGAGAGATCCCTAGCCCCTTCCACATGTGAGGACACAAAAAGAAGTGTGCAACCCAGAAGAGGGCCTTCACCAGAACCCAACCATGCTGGCACCTTGATCTTGGATTTCCAGCCTCCAGAAGTGTGAGAAATAAATTTGGTTGTTTATAAGCTACCCAGTCAGTGATATTTTGTTAATAGCAGCCTGATTGTACTAAGACACTTATGAAAATGAACATAACATTAAATCAGTAACAGAGGAAAAGAAATAAATGGGTCTTTCTGTCATATCCAGAGTGGTTTTCCCACTGAAACAACAAAAGCCTTAAGGTCAATAGGCTTCTAGTTTCCCAACACCGAAATCTATTTTATTATTAACAACATGTTAATGATGAAAAATTTTTTTTACAAAGATACATAAAATCTCATCATTCCAAATCAGAAACTGCAACAAGTTTTATGTATATAAAAGTTCTAATTATATACATCATACAACTACAAAAGTGAAATGGCTGTAGCTAAACCAAAAGCAAAACAAAAGAACCATATTCAAAGGTACCAAATACCTTTTTAACCCATCCAAATTTCTTAGTGTTGTTTCGCACTGGCAACGAAAGCCATCCTTCTAGTCTTGATTCTATAAAACAAGCACAAGATATGAGGATAAATATAAGAACTCTCCTAAAAAAAATAAGGAATTTAATAAAATATTAATTTTATAAAATTATAAAACATTAAATATGCCCTTCAGAATTCATCATTATACATTATCTAGGATCTAATAATAACGCAGGATCAGTATAAGCAAGTTATGCAATGCAAAACAAAATCCAGGTTATATCACATTGGAAATATACATTCCATAGTTTATAAAGTCAAACGCCGGTTGATTAAATTCATGCATTTGCAAAGTTCAGCAGAAAAGTTGCAAACAAAAGATTTTCACCAGTACACCTGTATTAGAATCCTTTATTTTTCCTTTGGAAGAAGGCCTAACTATAGATATAGTGCACATCTTCTTCAAAGGGAAAACATTTTAAGTGAGTAATTATGTGTTCAGAGAAAACGGACATTTAGAATGACCATAATAAAATGAAATTGTGTGAATTACAGATCAAATTTGGTTAATGAGTAACAATAAACCAAAAGATTTCTAAATTCCAAAGTATCGATATAAATAAAATTCTAGTTCAACAAAGGAAATTGTCTGAATTTGTCCTAATAGCATTTGATCAGTATCCTTTAATGACATAATTGAGATAATAAGCATCTTTGGAGGTTATTCTAATAATAAAAGTAGCTATCCACTTATTTAACATCTACTATGTGTCTGAACTGTGCTATATGCTTTACATAAATGTTCTTTAACCTTTAGAACCTCACAGAAAGGTCACACAGGGACACATCTCTGACCCCAGCGTCTAGACTCTCTCTCACATCAACAACCTTTCAGATTTTATGAACAGAAATGCTGTGATGAAAATAGTCTATATACTCAACCGCCTGGACATCGTCCTATACCAATTTAAGAGATTAAATCAGATGACCTCTAACGATATGGGTAAGACTTAATTTTATTGCTAAGATCTAAAACAACTTCAGTACAATCACTTATGATTTATATTACATACTGATATATACCTAGGAAATGTGACAACAATGTGAATAACTATAGGTATTTTACTTTGAATTCAATTAATGAGACTAAATTTTACCTTACATTCAACTGCTCATACGCTAATTTCTTGTCATTTACATTAAACATTTTTTGCACTTATACTAACTTTGTGTTAAATATAACAATTTTATATGTTTCCATCTGGTTTCCTCATTTAAGCTATAAATCCTTTCAGGGCAAGGTTCAGGTCAAATCGTCTTCTGTTCTCTTTTAAGGCTGCCTAGCACAATGTTGACTAGGTAAGCATGCAATTAACACCCAAATACATCCTCTGAAACAGTCCATGTGCTTTTTTTCTACTGTCACTTGTGATACAGAACTTCAGAAAGAATTTCTTCTTGGTTAAAAATGGATGAAACAGGCAGTGAAATTATATCCTCTTAAACGATGTAAAGTACTGCCCCATTTCTTGTAAGTTGACAAAATAAATCTATCAATTGTAATAACAGCAATGCCGTGTGAAAATACCTTAAAAACAAATTCTTTGTTCATGCAGCAGTTTCTTTAACTGACACTAGAGCAACTTGTTAGTGTTAGTGAATATTAGTTAACGTTACAAGAATTTTCAAAAGGACTGAAATTAAGGGTAGTGAGAAAACTCCAAAGGTGAAAGATTTTTAGGATATCACCTGTACCATTAGGTTCCGATGAAATAGGTAAGTAGGGCAAAGATTCTTCTTCTGAGTCAGAATCAGAGTCAAGGAGCATATGAGAACTGGAAGGCTTAGTGGCAATATTGAGAGAAGTAGAGGAACGCTGGTAGGTGAATGACATGGATTCCATAGTGTGTGATTGAGTGATATGAACTAAACACCCAACATAAAAGGAAGTAAGAATGCAGAAAGAAGAGAAAATAAAATGAAAGCTTAAAAAGAGAGCTACCTGTAATAAAGAGCAAATTTAAATAACTAAATGTGAAATTTTCTTTTGCATTTTTTAACGAAAAATTTTGTTAAAAATCAATAAATAAGTTTAAACTCTCATTGAATCCCCACTTTAAGGAGTAGGTTTTCCCTTAAAGAAATGACAAAACGTTTTTCCTCAAGAGCAAAGTCAGCCATAAGACTTAGAACAACCAACTGACTTCTATTTAAAACAAAAGGCTTTTAATAAAAATAAACTTAAGGGCTGAAAACAAATCTGTACCTGGAAACCCATCATCTGCCTCAGCATCCCCTGGTCCACTGCCTATACTGGAACTATCCAGACCAATATGCAAGGCCTGGAGCTGTGACCGCAGCTGCTCAATGTCACTGTCTTTACTGTCCAGTGTCATCTGTAGTTCAATTCGAATCTGGCTCTCTTCAGCTATTTGCTACAAGAAATTAAATTACATTAAATTAACTGAGTGTCACATATCTCACAATTTTGCTTCTTCATTCAGTAATAATTACTAAGTAATAAAAATGTTCTATAACCAATAGAATATATACAGACATGAAAACAATTCTACTACTTAAAAAGAAGTCTTCAATCTAGAGTCCAAAAAGCATTCTTACAGCCTGCATCTCATTCAGTTCTTTCTGATACTTGATCATCTGCTGGGTCAATTTTTCACGTTCAGATTTAAGTTCCATATGAAGTTTTCTATTCTCCTTCTCTTTTCTCCGCACATCTGTGTCACTACCACGCTTGACAGGTTCTTTTCGATTCATGATCTCAGCCAACTTATTCACAGCCTTAAAAACATAAAAATAAGTGTGTTAGTAAATAAAATAAATTACGTTGATGGTTTTTCGGTATTCACCAATCGCAAGTTATACAACCAGTAATAATCTCCTTCTCTATACACAGGGCAAGAAAGAAACACTTTCTAGATTAAGTAATAGAACCTCCTTCATCACTCATTATCCTTTTCCAACCTATACTCTATTAGTTTTTCACTCTCATGTTTTCAGAGAACTAATTTAAAATGTTTATAGGTTTGATCTGATGTTACTTTCTACCACTTTGAGTTTTTAGTTCCAAAAGAAAATTGTACTAGGCAGATCTTTTATCCTGGAGGAAGAGAATTTTGTATTGGCATCAGATTAATAAAATACATGCCCAACCACAGAACAGAGCATCTGGGACCCACAAGTATTCATGCTGTATATACAACCATGAGAGCTGGCAGAAGGATGGTCAATAATCGCGAGTGCCTTTTCAGATTAAGTTACCCTTTTTTAGGCTGTCAGCAAATGGGCATTCTCTGCAGATTCTTAAAAGCAGAAAAACTGATCAGATTACAATGAAAAGTTAGGAAGGAATGTGATTTCATATGGAAAAATTAAGAAAAACTTTCGTAAGCATTGAATTGGACAATATTAATCAAATCTAGCTTCTCCCAACCTGGCAAAAATCAGACACTTGTGACTGTTCACAAATACTAATACATTCAATGACTGCCCCTGCCAATCTATAATGCTAGAAGTAAAATGTAAAAGAGAGAACCTAAAAAAAATTCAAAATCGTATTTAGAGTTTATTATACATACTTGAGTTTTGAGTGTTCTCTCTGTTAACAGCTGCTTCTCAAATTGTGCTTTAATAGCTGCTGCACTTATCTCTTCATCTTTCAACCTTGATAGCTCTGAAACATGGAAAAATGTAAACATTTTATTGATAACTACAGCAACTGACAGACATTAGGTATATTTAAAATAAACCTTATTCTTTGTTAATACTTACGCTCTTGGGCATCTTTCAATTTGTTATTTAATTCTTCTTTCTCATTTGCAAGATTGGCAACATCACTAGTTAGTGTCCTATTAGTTTCTTCAAGCTAAGAAACAAAAATGGAAAAAAAATCATATCCCAATGAACAAAATTTAAGTTATACAACAAAATGAAAATATCCTAGAACATCGCTAAAGCTCATGTTTTTCTAAGTATGTCTATCTCTATACTTCTTGCCTTTGTGTTACAATCTTACCAAACTTCAGCCTTGATGAAAATTTTGCTAACCATAATGGACTTCATACGCGCCCCAGGAAGCCAAAAAACTGCCCTTTTCTCAAAAATCCTTAGCAGTATTTTTTAATGAGAAAAACATACAATAAACTAAAAAAGGCAAATATTACAACAAAGCCCTGCATTTCATCATAGAGAATAAACAAATTTTAAAACTGCAGTATTTCTTTCAGAAATACAAATTTTAAAACAGAAAATAAAATTTTACTAAAGAAGTTGACATCCTTTTGTATTCTCTCCAAATCCTATTCCTTCTTGAAGGAAATTTTATTGTGAATTATGTGTTCACACGTTCCATCATGACTGTATACTTTTATTACATACACATGAAACAATACATAGTGTGGTTTTATGTGATGGTAAATTGTCCATAAAGAGCATACTGTATTTATCTTTCTGTAATTGCTTTCACTTGACACTACATTAAGAATTAAATTGTTGATATATATGAAGACTTAACTCATTTTAACTGATACAGTAGTTCCATCTTCTCCCACATTTCATTTATCCATTTACTCATCTACTAATAAGACATTTGAATTTTTGCTATTACAAACATTTATGATGCTATGAGTATTGAGGCTTTATTTCTCTAGCATATTTATCTTAATATAGACTTTATTTGGATTATATGAATATTTAAAATTTACTGGAAATTACCATACTATTTACTATACTATGCCATACTAAATTTACAGTCCCCACAGGAGTAAATGAGTCATTTTCCAGACGTCCTTCAAACACTTGCAATTAGTCAGATACTGAATTTTTGCCAATGTGATGGGTATAAAATGGTATTTCAAAGTTATTTTATCTAGCCTTTTCCTAAAGACTAGTGAGGTTAAGCATCTGCTTATACTTTTAGGTTTTCACTTTTGGCCAATTTTTCTTCTCAATCGTTTAACTTTTTCTTATTGAACTGTAGGAGTTCCACATACATTCTTGATACTAATCCCTTGTTTAATAAATACATTACAAATATCTTCTTCTTGTCATTTATTTGTTGTCTTCTGTTATACGTAAATTTTGGATACTGTTCTAATAGTTTAAATTTTTTATCTTTTCACATTTAGGTCCTTAAGATAGCTAGAATTTACTTGCGTATGTGGTAAAGGATAAGGATCAAATTTTATTCCTTTCCATATAAAAATATAGTTATTCCAAAACCATTTATTAAATCTGTATCCTTTGCTACTTATTTGTGTACTGCCACTTCCATCATAAACCAAGTTCCTGAATGTACATGAATCTATTTCCAGCCTCCCCACTCATTTCCACTGAACAGGATTAAATATCCCCATTCCCTGTTCTGATACCACACTTGTTAATCAGTGTAGTATTTTAATAGATCTGGATAACTGATAAAGGCAAACTCAACCACCTGATATTTTACTTAACTTTGAAATTTTATTGCAATTTTTTTTTCAACTTGCATATGACTATCTTCACGGTAGTTTCAAGATTCTTTTGAACTAAACTTTGTTTAACAAGAAAAATTTGCCTTAAGCTGTTTTCTACTTTTAATATTCCCCTTTTACTTTAGTTTTTTAACTTTGAATTTACCAATAGGTGAGGCCACTTAGAAGAAGCTTTTTTGAGACTCTCTCTACCAGACAACACTAAGAAGCTAATGGTTAACTGGATCACAAATCTTGTAGCCAGCACACACAATTTTTCATTTAGATCTATGTTACTTTCCTAGTACTTCAAAGAAAGATTTATGATATAGTAATTTAATTATACTCAAAAAAAGAACCAAGAATTTACTTACAGATGCAATTGTAGCATCTTTTTCAGTGAGTTCCTGTTTGTGTCTAGCCATCATCTCTTTGATCTCCAGCTCTTTCATGATTTTCTCTTTTTCCAAATCAGAATATTGTTCTTCAGCAATTGAACGAGCCAGCTGCTCAGAATCTGCTTTGGTCAAGGTGATCTCCAGTTGAGCAGCCAAGGAGTCCCTACATTTTAGAGATATATCATTTTAATGTTTAATTTTCACTATTAAGTCAGTTTTTGTCTAACGCACTTCATCAACACATTTTTATTTGGAGTATAGCAGGCACTGTTCTAGAAGCAGGGTACATGGCTATAAACAAGAGACAAAGATCTTGCCCTTACCTTTCATCCTGTAATTCCTGCTTCTTCTGCTGTAATTCTTTACAAAGTTTGGTCTTTTCTTCACATTCTTCTTTAAGTTCCCTAACCTGTGTTTTATAGAGGGTCTAAATAGCAAAATATAACAGAAACCTCTATCATCATCATCATTAGGAATATTATTTCTACGTTCAAAATCTATAAAGTCAAATTAACACATACAAATATGCTCATAACACTGAGTAATGTTGAGCCCTTGAGCAAATTCATACTTTCATGAGTTTTTCTATTTTCTGATAATCAACGAATTAGCTAATAAAAGTTCAGCCAATAATTTAGAAGCATGATTTTCAACTGGATATCATAGTGAGATTTCTCATTAAATGACAAAGACTGGTGGGATGAAGAAGCAAAAAAAAATATTACTAATTTAGACAAGAAAATTTTGTTAGCTTAAATCAATGAAACAGAGGTGACAGTTACTAATTCATATTTTAAAACTGATCTCAATAAAGTACAAATATTAAAATGATATCTTTATTTCTTTCATTATGAAAATATAATACTTCCTCAAAAAGCAATACTTTTAATGAACTTCACAGGATATAGGTATATGCATAGAACTATTTTTCTAGCAATGATAATGGATCTCTGTTAAACTATCTACAGTCTCTTGCCTACTTGTTCTTTTTATATGAGGAGTATGGTACGAAACATCCCATCCAAAACTCTGTCTGGAGTTTGCTATAAGAATCATTCTAAAGACTTGAATCATTCTCCTGGTTCTGCAGCAAATTTTTAAAAAAATTCTACAAATACAACAATTTTCAAATTAATGTGCCTGTAACTTACTGAGAAATACTGCTCTGCTTCAAGCTGATCTTGGAGCTCTTTCATTTGCCCATCCGCATCTTGACGCTCTCTGTGGGAACATTGCATCAAAGGTTTAAATAAGTTGTCCACATATTAAACCAGCAACTCTTGAAATGTGGTCTGGGGAACTGTTGGGAGTCCCTGAGACTCTTGCAGAGAATCCAAGAGGTCAAATTATTTTCATAATACTAAGCATCATTGCTTTTTTTTTTTACTCTCCTTATCTCACTAGGGTATATGGACTTTTCTTGAGGCTACATGACATATAATGATGTCTTCACTCCAACAGCTAATGAAACGTGTGCTTGTATGTTCCTGTGTTTTACATATTTCTCAGCTTTAATTTCTAACACAAAAAATATAATTAGATATAACTCACATAAACAAAAACTCTTTGAGGCCTTCAACAATTTTTAAGAGTATAAAGGGGTCCTGAGACCAAATAGTGCTATATTAAACTAAAAACATTAACTTACATATTCTCATAACATGCACTGTGATCAGCCATTTATGCCAACCAAGTAGGAGAATTAAAAGAGCAGCTAAAAATCGTTTATCTTAGGATGAGTGAAGACATGACTAGGAGGGGGGTTCAGAGGAGGTAATGAGTGCAGGTTTTTATATCTAAATGTAGATGGTAACTGCACAGATTTGTACACTTTGTAAAAATTCATTGAGCTCTACACTTATCATTTGTGTACTTTTTTCTGTATGTAAATTTTCAAAATTAAGAAATAAAAAATAAAAAGTGAGCCTAACAACCCATTTAAGAGGCTGGGTTGAAATAAGTTAAATTCTAGGGTTATTAAAAAAACACAAAGGGGACCAGGCTGGTGGCACAGCAGTTAAGTACACACGTTCCACTTTGGGAGTCCGGGTTTGGCCAGCTTGGATCCCAGGTGCAGACCTACGCACCACCTGTCAAGCCATGCTGTGGCAGGCGTCCCACATATAGAGTAGAGGAAGATGGGCACTGATGTTAGTTCAGGGCCAGTCTTCCTCAGCAAAAAGAGGACGACTGGTAGCAGATGTTAACGCAGGGCTAATCTTCCTCAAAAGAAGAAACAAACTCATAAAAATTATAGTCATTCCAAGTTAAAGCTAAGGCGGGGGTGAAAGCAAGTTGGAGAACAATACAACATATAAGATGCAATTAAAAAACAAACAAAAAAAATAAAATCTACAAAAAACTTAGCCCTATATATGTTGTATAGATGTATAGGCACAGACATAGAAAAAAGTCTGGAAGGATAAACAACAAACTGTTAAGATATGTTACCTCTGGAGAGGTGAAACACGTCTGCATTCCTAAAGGGGAATTTATATTGCTTTCTCTTTATTTCTTAATATAGTTCTGAGTATGTTACAGTGAGAACGTATTTGAATAACAGATATTTAAAAAATGTATATAGCAAGAAAGACTCAGACCAAATGATTTAATCATACCATCTTCAATTTGTATAGAACTTTTATCCTTATTTCCATTTAACATAATTTGGACACTTTGTTTACTCACTGGCCCTTAAGTCTCTGGATAAAAATGAAGTTATCACTTAACGCCACTTACCTGTGTGATTTCTGTATTTTATTATTGATGAGTATATTACTAAGAAATGATAATTCTTATTTCTGAGTCAAAAATGTGAAAGACGCTAATTAATAACAAAGAAAATGTCAACTTTTAAAATTGTCTCATCATCACCAGGTAAGCCCACTTGCAGTTAACCCCAGTATAATTTTTTTTTAAAGATTGGTCCTGAGCTAACATCTGTTGCCAATCTTTTTTTCTTCTTCTTCTTCTTCTCCCCAAAGCCCCCAGTACACAGCTGTATATTCTAGTTGTAGGTCCTTCTAGTTCTCCTGTGTGGGACGCTCCCTCAGCACGGCCTGATGAATCGTGCTATGTCTGCGCCCAGGATCCGAACTGGTGAAACCTGGGCTGGTGAAGCAGAGTGCGCCAACTTAACCACTTGGCTACAGGGCTGGTCTCCCAGTATAATTTTAATATCATGATCTTCTTGAGGAGCTGCTATCATTCATATATGTAACTTTAAAAATCTAACATTTATTAGGTATTTAATAAAAGTATTTTTCAGAAAGTAGCCACATAATGCACATGGTTACAATTAAATAATGCAGAACAGCACAGAAGAAATTATCATGAAAGGCAGCAATCTCCTTATCGACACCTCTCTACCACCTAATCCTACTCCCCTAGAGGAAATCACTTTGTTTCATTTCTGTTTTTTGTTCTTTTAGCAGTTACACCTCCGCATCTCAGTTTATTTCTTGACATAAACTTTAATTATTATTCACCAATTCCCCACTAACTTGAGAATTTAGCTCTTATCATCCCTAACCTCACCCAAACCTCCAAAACAATTGTATCACTGGCCTGAGTGACATAATCAAACCTCCATTTCCTATTGCATCAACCACAAACCACAACCTCCCCTATTTAAGATGAGAACTGCAACATTCTCATCCTTTCTCTTTTATTTCTTAAAATTTCATGAGAACATGTCTAAATGTGGGTCTTTTTTCATTTATTTTTGCTGTGTCTTTTCAATCTAAAGTCTTCTCTTTCAGCTATAGGAAATTCTTTTCTATTATTTCTTTAATAATTTCCACTCCTTGGTTCTCTGGAATTCTTATTTGTCTGCTGCTAGAACTCCTAGAACAGTCTCTCTGTGTCTTACTTATTTCTCTCATATCTTTCATGTCACTCCCTCTTGTTCCACATTTTGTGAAATTTCTTTTTCTTCAAATCCTTCTCATAAATTTATATTGGCAGTAATTTTTAACCTTTAAGAGCATCTTCCTATTCTGGCTGCCCCATCTGCATTACATCTGGTTCTTATTTAATGGAAGGAGTATCTCCTACAATTTTTAATCAATACTAATTATTACCAGCAGGGTTGTTTTGTTTGTGCTTTCTTAAGTTCTCTTCATTCCTTGATACACGTTTCATCTGGGGGCACTTTTCCTATTTCTTTATCATAGCCTTTCTCCTTCATATCACAGCCTTTCCTCAAATGCCTATTGATACTTGGTTATTCATTTACAAAGGAGGCAACAGAAATTTTAATCTCTATAACTGTGGGAGGGGTTTTCTAACTGACAAACTTCAGTTTAAGATGAGAGGCTTAAAAAAACCGACATTAAAAAATAACCAAAACAAAAAGTAACAAATGTTGGAGGGGTTGTGGAGAAAAAGGAACCTTCATACACTGTTGGTACGAATGCAAACTGGTGCAGCCACTATGGAAAACAGTATGGAGATTTCTCAAAAAATTAAAAATAGAAATACCGTATGACCCAGCCATCCCACTACTGGGTATCTATCCAAAGAACTTGAAATCAGCAATTCCCAAAGTCCCATGCACCCCTATGTTCACTGCAGCATTATTTACAATAGCCAAGATGTGGAAGCAACCTAAGTGCCCATCGACTGATGACTGGATAAAGAAGATGTGGTATATATATACAATGGAATACTACTCAGCCACAAAAAAGAATAAAAATCATCCCATTTGCAACAACATGGATGGACCTTGAGGGAATTATGTTAAGTGAAATAAACCAGATAGAGAAAGACGAACTCTGTATGACTCCACTCATAGGTGGAAGTTAAACATGCAGCCAAAGAGAAGTGACTCGTGGTTACCAGGGGAAAGGGGGTTTGGGGAGGTGGGCACAAAGGGTGAACTGGTGTACCTACAACATGACTAACAACAATGTACAACTGAAATTTCACAAGGTTGTAACTATCATAATCTTAATAAAGTTAAAAAAATAAAAATAATACTAATAAAAAAAAAAGCATTAAGCAGGGGAACCCCCAAATGCCAGAATGAAAAAGGCTTTTCTCTGAATTGCTGACCCCATACTAGCTGTTCTAACTATCCAGAGAGTGTGCCCAATTTCTTTAGAGGGAATGCCCTGTAGGAACCCTAGTGGTGGTAGTGCCTGACTACAGATACTTCTGCAAGGGGTAGCGGTAGAGTATGATGAGTAGATTGTTCCAGTACAGCATCACATCTTACTCCAGCCCTTCAAGGTATTTTTTTGACTAAAGAAACTTTTTTCCTTCACCTCTATCCCACTTCACATATACTCCTGGCTGTCACTTCCTTTGCTCTACTTCATTAGTCAGAGTTTTCATTCACTTGTCACTACCTCATTAACTAAAGGAACTTCTTGTCCTCCAAGCCACTGTAATTCTTGATGTGGGTTTATATATTTTAAAAATTCCTTGGGGCCAGCTCCGTGGCTGAGTGGTTAAGTTCGTGCGCTCCGCTGCAGCGGCCCAAGGTTCGGATCCTGGGCGCGGACACGGCACCGCTCGTCAGGCCACGTTGAGGCGGCGTCCCACATTCCACAACTAGAAGGACCTGCAACTAAGATATACAACTACGTACGGGGGGCGGGGGGGGGGGGGTGGTTTGGGAAATAAAGCAGTGGAAAAAAACAAAAAAGATTGGCAACAGTTGTTAGCTCAGGTGCCAATCCTTAAAAAAAAAAAAAATTCCTTTACTAGAATTTTACTGGAATCTTGGAGAGAAGAAAAGATATATACGTTGGTCATTTTCAAATGCAAGCCTACACAGCACTTCATATGTAAATTCTCATTGTATGTAATTTTTTTTACCTTGTATTCCAATTATTTATGTACCAGTCTTACCTCCCGCTAAGGAATAACATCTGATAAAATGCTAGTAAGCTTCTTAAGGGTAGGAAATGTATCTGATTCATCTTTGACTCTCCCATAGTGATTGTCAATATATATATATATATATATATATATATATATATATATAATAGGTATGCATTCATTCATGCAACATTTGTTGAGTATATACGATGTGCAAGACATTAATCACAGGTTAGAGACAGCAAAACATAATAAGTGATTTTTGCCATTCAATGAACTTATTATATATTATTAGGTGGTTAAGATAGCAAATGTGGATATCTTTGAGGAGGAGGGTTAGAAACTGAGGGATTAAGAAACAACAGAGCCATGTGCACTTATAAAGAAAACAAGAAGCACATACACTAAAGTACTGTAAATTAGGTCTAAGTAAAGTGTAAATGGAACAGGAGAGGAAACACAATCTAGATAATTAAGTAGCTCTTGCATTCATATAAACACTGTTGTTAGAACAGATACTATAGAGAATATCTGTTTAGTCAAGTAGCTTAAAACTGTGTTCCCTAGAACCTAGGACACAGCTCAGGCTTGACCAAAGCTGGGCCAATGAGTTCCACCCAGGATTTGGGGTACTTTCCGAACTTGGGACCCCGAAAAGTTGAATCAGGGTCTCTCCAAACAAATAAAGCTGTAAGACCTATCTCTAGAGTTTCTCCTTCTGGAAGGAGCAAGATTTTTGTTAAATGGAAAAAGCAAGCCTAAAATGAGAGAGAAGAATAAAGCTAATATACAGGAAAAGAAACAAAAAATAAAGATAAGATGAACATGTGTGAATATTGTTCAAGGTTCTAGTTCCAATTTTTAAAAGTCAAAATCTCATGAAGTTTAAGAGTCTAGGCTTACCCAGGCAACAATTTAGCACAGAGAACAAAATCTTTTTGACCATGATTTCCTAGGTAGTGTCAACATTTGACTACCCTTCCTAGGTAGTGTCAATCTTACTGACCTGTCTGTCACAAGTATGTTAAAAGCAGGCAATCAGCAATGATGATAAAAGTAGAGCAATAATCCTAGTAGTAGTCATAGTAGTTACAGGAATAGTTGTAGTCATAATAGTCCCTTCCACTGTCGTGTGCTAGATGCTGTAAACAAACCACTGTTATCCTTTATAAGATCCCTAACAAGGAAGCTATTACTGCCCTCTTTTGTAGGTATGATAAATGGTGCAGAGAGGTCAAATATTCTGCCCAATGTTGGTTAGCTAGTAAGTAGTGGAACTAGGATTCACACCTAGACCTGCCTGGCTTCAACGCCTATGTTCTTTCCACTCTACCGCATTGCCTCTCATCAAATAACTGGGATCCAATACGACCTTTGGTCATGTCTGGGAAGAAGTAATCATAATACTAATGACTGCATGAGACAAACTTAACAGTATATTTAAAGTATACTTTAAAAGTATTTTAACAATATGTCCAATATTTTCTAAGTAAACTAAATAGAGCACTAGAGTATATCCTAAAAAAATTATTCAAAAATGTATATGGTGTTTGCTTAATAGTCAAACATTTCTGTTCTAGAAACTAAAGAAACAAACAAAAAGCACATGGACAATAAGCTTGAGGGATAGTCCTAAGGAGAAATTTATGGAGTGAAATCCCAGACATTTTCTTCTACTCCAACAACTCTCTCTGATTATAGCATAATAAGGTGGCAGTAGTGAAAACTTTGGGGGGAAGCAAATATCTTCTGGAAGGACAACATTGGCAGTCAATACATTAGTTGTATAGAAAGAAAGAGAAAATGTGGTCAAGAAAATAAAATGATTGAAAGAAAATTCCTACATAAATCAAAATTAAGATAATTTACATTTGGATAGTTGTGCATATTAAAATTTTGTCTCAAACAATTAACTTACTTTCGAAGTTCAGCATTCTGTTTTTCCAAGCTCATTTTCATTTCCATGAGGTGATTATTCTCTTGTTTTAACTGCTTTTCTGACATCTTTAGTGTGTTAACTTGCTGTGTTTGCATCTTCAAGTCATTTTGTGTGAGGCAGCGCTTCTGAGTTTCCTGTTCTATTTTTAATGTCAAGTTTCTAACCTAAAAAGCAAATTGTGTACTTGGTATATAAGTAAATTATTTTGATTTTTCTTGTCAATGAAGCTGGCAGCAAATATGATGATGTAACACAGATTTTTCCCTTAAGCAGTTAATTTCATTTCACAGTAAATAATTTTCGTATTTTTGATAATTACACTTTTAAAATAAAATATGGTCTTTAAGGTAAAACTAACTAAACAATTTTAAATTATGATTCACTTAGAATATCATCCAAATTCAGTAAAATTAAAAGGTGGTAGAATATTATTTTACAAGAAAAAATTTAAAATGATGAAACCATCATTGAACTGTTACAAATAAAGTTTGCTATTAATTTATTAAATAGTTCATTATTTGTTAACTTCATACTTACATCCTCATTTAGCACATCTTTCTGTTTAAGGAGTTCATTGATTTTCTGCTGTGACTGTTTGAAGTCACAGTCTAATATAGAGCATCTTTTCTCAGCTTCTAGCAACAGGTTCTCCACTTTCTGTTTTAAAGTCCTTTCCTCCAAGAGCTTTTTCTCCATTTCTATCGCCACAAAAATGGACAGAATCATGAATTTACAAACAAGAAAAGCATATCAAACACATGACAGTGCTAACAAAAATTATAGTACACGCTGCCTTAAAAATATTTTCATTCCCAATTTAATATTTTCATCACTCCTCTTAATTTATTTGAAATGTCAACAATTTCATGCTTAAAAATTAGGTGTCTCATTTGCTGGGAATAAAATCTACCACACTATGTAACATTACATCCATTCTAATGAAAGTAAAATAATTCTGTCTTTACTTACAGTTCTAAAAGATGCTGACATTTTTAAATAAAGATTTATTTTCCTGCTACTCTGTGCCTCTCAGTCACTCTTTTTAACTTGAAACATTCCAGGTAGATTCTATGACCTCTAAGCCTCATTTCGTATTAGCATATTACTTTGCAAAGGATGAAAATTACACATTTTAGGGAGCTGGTAAAGGACACGACTCTGTAACCAAACTTTCTCAGTTTACACCCTGGCTCTTACACTTCTAATTATTTGACTCGGGGCAAGTTAATTAACCTCTCTAAGGCTCAGTTTCCTTATCTCTAGAATGGAGATAACACTACCTACCCTCTTGGGGATGTTATGAAGATTCTGAGTTGTTTGCATAGCACTTCCATGCTGCCTGGCATACAGCAAGCACCTGATGTGCCACTATTTAAGGAAAACTTTTAATGACCTAAGAAAATGTTCACAACTTTTTTTTAAAAAAAGCAAAACAGTATAGAAAACTGAGAAAATATACAAAATATCCCAATTAGTAGAATTATGGTTAATCTTTACTTACTTCTTTACATTTTCCTGTATTTTCTAAATGATTTGCAATACACTTTTGTTTTATTAATCAGAAAAGGCTTTTAAAAGCCTTTTTCAATCTCAAAGCGAAAAGCAGGCAATGTTTATGTCTAATCAAATGATTTCACATTAAATGTAAGTTATTACAGTCAATAAAGGATTACAGTGATCATTATATCAGAAAATCTGTTCAAATCCAATTAGGTTCCTCTGCTCCTTCAACCCTAATGCTCAATATCTAATTATCGTTTATTACAAAGTTATATTAGGTAAAAATTAAACCTATGAATTTTCAGTTTTTAATGAATTGTTTTCAAAAGTGTGGAAAAATGAAATTCTTCTTCACATAGTAGTAACAATAGCTAGCATTTCTAAGCATTTTTCATGTATCACTGCACTTGGTTTTCACAAAAACGTAATATTATAATTGTCCCTTTACAGAAAGCAAGGCACAAAAAGGTTAAGTAACTAGACCACGTCACATGATTAGTAACTCACTGGTAAGCCATAGTCTTGATCAAAGGAGGCAATGACATGAAGTGGAAAAACCAAAGTCTGTAGACCCAGATTTGAGTACCATTCGTAATATTTAAGTTTGGCGTACTCGACTCAAGTAAAACATGAAAGTCATATGCATCTTATGTCCGTGTTGTAAAAAGGAGTTTGAAAAAATGGTAGTTATTATTATGCTGAATTGGTTCATTTTCAAGAGTTCAGAGAATAACCTATTCATTTTAAAAAACAATCACCTTAATGTGGGCAGAGAGAATAGAAAGAGGCGCCAGTGAACTTACTGAGGTGATGAAAACACAGATTCTATATCTTGTTTTGGGTGGTGGTTACAAACGTGTATTACAAATGTGAAAAACGTTTTCATTTTACTGCATCTAAGCTACACCTCAAAAGAAATTCAACTCTGTCTTCTAGACCACAGACAGGGAAACTTCCTCTCTTCTAATTAAATTTTTCTAAATAAAGCACTCATTTCACCTTTTATCATCCTGAATTAGTTCCTTAAACTAAACTGATATTAGCAAAAAAAACTCCTATTTTAATTACATTCAATAATTAAAAGGTTATCTTTTTGCTAAGTTATTGGTAAGTGTTATGCTTCAAAATGAGTAAAAATTTCTGTTTAAAAGTTTTATGAATCTTCCACAAGAATACTTTATTGATTTCTTTTGGAATTTTAAATCCTTCATAATTATAAACAGCTAGTTTGAAAAATAAGAAATTATCCTAAGGCAATTCTAAGATACAGGCTAGTTTGTGGAAAAACTAACTGTGCTATCTTACTCTACATTCATTAGTACTGCATGGCTTTGACCAATTCTAGCTAGTATCTTCATCATGACAGAGCTCAAAATATTCAGTCAACTTATATTCTAGTTAGGTAAGCCATTATTTTTAAATCCTTATCCTGCATAAACTGGCAAGAGTTTTTAACACAGCTGGTGAAATGTCAAACCAAATATTACAAAAAGAGCCTATCTCCGAAATCTGAGTAGATATATCCAGAACTTCATACTCTGCATGCCTGTCACTACTGATACCATTAAAATATTACTTTCTCTCTAATCTAAAAATCTGGTTGAATAATTCTGTGTTTGGGCCTTACTGTCTTAGAAATGATTGTTGCCATAAAGAAAAAAAATATATATGTGTGTGTGTATATATATATATACACACACACACATATATGTAAAGCTTCCCTAATAGTATTTTTCCTCCAGTTCCCTGTATTCGGCAATAAAATATAAACAAATATTTTTCAAAATCAAAGAGTTGAATATAGAATCAATTCTTAGTAAAATGCTGCTGGAAAATCTTATAAAAATGCGTACCTTTCATGGCTTCCGATTTAGCTTCTTCAATGGATTCATAAATCTTATTTTTATCTGCCAGCCGTGCTTTTGTAGCCTTATGTTCAGCTTCTTCTTGTTCTAAGGTCTGCTGTATAACTTTTAGTTGGTATGTCATATCTATTTCCATGTTATTCTTTTCCTATTAAAGATTTAAAATGGCAGCTATCAACACAGCAGACTGGCTCACAATTTCAAAAACTTTACAAAGTTGTTTTCTACAGGCTTACTAAGAATGTTCAATACTATGCCTCTCCTCTTTATTCAACCACCTTGTAAAAATAATCTATGCACTCTACTTGTTCACTTCCCACTGTATCCATCTCCCACATCTCTACTGTTTTGAGATCTGTACTGAGATTGTTTGATCTCAATACAGTGATCAATCATGTTCTCAGTATCAAATTCAACACTTTCAGTCTTTATCTCATTTGAACTCACTGTTGCCCTTGAAACTATTTCCTTGACATATTTTACACTGAATTCACTTGGCTCTCCCCATTCTGCTCCCCTCTTTTCTGTTGCTTGTTAAGTTTTCCTCCAGCTGCCCCTTAAACGTTAGTGTTCTCTGGAGGTAGTGTTTTTTAGCCACAACGCCTCTCCTCTTCTATATCATTATTTCTCAAACTTTTAAAACATATCTAATGTTTCCCCTTGCTATATCTAAAAAGAAAAAATTTCAGGGTCCTCTACCATTCACCCTTATTTTCCACGTAATAGACTTGTTTTAAGTTGAGAATCTTTAATAATCTATATATCCTCAAAAGATTTTCTAATTCTTTGTTTTCTATAGTTTGTATCATAAATACAGATATTTCTTTTCTTTTTCAAATAAAATCTTTAATACAGAAAATGATTTTTTCAAACAACACAATCCACTGAGTAATCTACTCTGTCCTGAAAACCCACTGCTCTAAATGATCTCTTCCCAGATGGGCTCTTCCATTTGCATGGGTTCAGCTACTTCTATACCAATGACTCTGAAATATTTCTAGCTCCTACTACCATAGCTCACTGCTCTGTGACAGCCTAATTTGGCTATCTCATAAGCACCTCAAACTTAGGACTAAAATGGATATATCACTGTCGCCTCTAAAAGAGCTACTTTTCCTTTATTCTTATTAATTAATGGCACCACTATATACCTTGTCATAAGCTAGGAACCTAGGACTCATTCTTGAGTACTACTCACACACCACATCTAATCAATCACGAGTATTTCTCAAATTCATCTCTATTTTCCATCCTTTTAACCAGTGCACTAGTCTCCACTACCTGGATTACTGAAAAAGCCTCTGACTAGTCTACCTGCCTCTTGTCTTTTCCTCCTCAAATCTAATCTCCACATGGTACACAGTGACCCATCTTAAATGTACCTCTAATAAAATCATCCAGTTTAAAGCCCTTCGGTGGCTAGTCCATTACTTAGGGAAACTAAGTTTCTTAAAAAAGTATTCAAAATCTTGCATGATGTAGCTAATGCCTAGCTCTGTAGCCTCACTCTAGCCACTGAATTTCTCACACTCTTACATGAGGATCATACTGTGGTCTTCAGGCCAATTTTGGCCTGATGTCTATTTTTGTAAAATTTTATTTGAACATAGCCAAGCCCATTCCTTTACACTGCAGCAGAGCCGAGTTGCAACAGAGACCATATGGCCTGCAAATCTTGAAATATTTTCTATCCTTCCCCTAAAAGGTTAAAATTTGTTAACGCCTACTCTATACTCCAGAAATATTGAACAGTTTGTACTTAAATAAATCGACTATGCCCTCTTTATTTTCCATCCTCTATGTCTTTGCTCATGCTGTTTTCCCCAATTCAGAATGTGCCTCTACCCTGTCAACCAATCCTGCCCTGTCGATTAGGGATTCATCCTGTGCATACAATATGCCCTGTCCACACCTCTATCATTCCATTTACCACACGGCATTAGAATTATCTGTGTGCTTTATTCTCATACTTTAGAAATTACCCATTAGACCATGAGATTGTTGACAAGGACTGAATCCTAGTACTTCTACCATAGATGACACATTAAATAACTTAAACGAATGAATAAATAAGTGAATGAAAATAAAATATTAACTGCACAGAGCCTAGAAATTATCCCTGGCTTACAGTATTTTTAAAGAAAAACTTCTAAACACTAAAAGTCATGATAATTTTATGTCATTTTTAAGACTTGTTATAAGTAAAAATTTGAGTTTTCCTTGGATCCCTAGAGAGAAGCGGCCTCATTATACACTCTCCAGGAGAGTCCTTCCCTTCATAAGCATCTAATATAGTAAGGCTGCTTGTGTTATTATCGTAAGTCTTAAAATATATATCCCTAGTCTACACAACCAAGTCTAAACATAAAAGAGTCCATGAGTATGTGGAATATTTCAGTTACCGATTTCCCTTTGTTTAAAGAAAGTTTTCCAATCTGAAACTCTACAGTCATTTTCTTACACAAATATAAAGCTTAACATGTTTTACCTTTTCCAAATCAGTAAATCTCTCCTGTAGTTGTCTCTTCTCCAGCTCTACTTTTGCTAATAAGATTTTGCCATTCTTTAAATCTTCTTCTAGGCCAGATATTCTACCTAAAATTGCAACATTTTAAAAATAAACTCACAAAATATATAAATATTAAATTAAGATTAAAAAATTTGGAAGTCACCTCATACTTTGTTGCTATTATTTATGAGCGGAAGTTTTATAATTGTTGGACAGTGCTTTACAGTTAATTCAACTGGAACCCAATCTACCACCTTGGTTTCATACTTAAAATACTTTATACTATTTGAAAGTAAATCTTTTGTTCATAAAATTTTGTATCAATGTAATTCTAACACCCTAATTTACATAACAGAGTAGTATATTCAGAAATGTGCTACTTTAGCACATTATCCATCATCTGAAGTTATTTCCAAAATACAAATCATCAAGATGAATTCAAGTGCAATCCCTATTTTAATACCTTGTAAATCATTAATTATCTCTGATCCATGGGTTCGGTCCCTCCTTTCAGATTCTAGAACTGACTGAAGATTGATAAATTCCTTTTCAAGTTTTAACTTGGCAGTCTCCAGCAGGCAATTTTTATCTTGTAGATCTCTATTGTTCGATTCCAGCTGCTGAATCTGCTTTGAACTTTCTGCCTGGGTTTTTCTTAACCGGGCTGCAGTATCAGATTCTGTCCGCAGCAAAGCATTGGTTTCATCCAGCTGTTATTCCATTCAAAATCAAACAAGGAAACAAAGATAGGTGTATATAATGAAAATACTTCAATTTATTACTCCATTACAAACTATTTAAAATAAACAAAAACTTAAAAATATTTTCCTAACCATTTCCTTACAAATTAGAAGCAAAGGCCTTTAGCGTTAAGAGGCAGTCATAAGTAAAATAATATCCTTATTACAAACTGGGATCAACCTACTTGTCTCTGGAGTTGATTCACTTTCTCTGTAGATATTTGAGAGTTCTGATTTCTTTTTTTCAAATCTTCAAGTTGATCTTTTAAACTGTTAACTATGATAAAAAGCATTTCAGAGGCAAGCTTCAACACAACACACACATATACACACACTTAATTTTTTCTTGGTAAGTGCTTAATATGCTACATCACAAACCATCATTTTCCAAATTTCGTTTCTTGTCTGCTTCATGATCAGCTTTCCGCTGATATTCTGCATTTTTGTGCTGAAGAAGTGCTTTTTCTCTTTCTAATTGTCTCAATGCTGATTCCACATTTTTCCTTAAGGTAATCTGAAATAATGCTTGAAGTTATTATCAAAGAAAAGTATATATAAAAACCAAATGAAAGCAAAAATATTTCAGCTATTTCAAGCAGATAAAAAAGACCTAAAAAAAAAACCCTGTATTTGCTATTTTGTTAAAACTGTAAAACTTTTTTCTATATTTTTAAAATAGCACACTCTTCTTTAATAATCAAGACCATAAGTGTTTCTATTTACTAGTGAAACTCAAACTTTCTATAACCTTCCATCACCACTGAACCATCTTTACTTAATACAAACTATGGGTCTAAAATGTTATGAATAGTAATTTAAAAAAAAGAAACGATCACTTTGAACTATGACGTTAATACAAATGCAATTTTTTTACTTGAAATATTCACACGTACTAAATTAATTCAAGTTTGCAAAAGCCTAAAATGAATCTTCTTATCATGGTTATCCTATAACTTTAGTCTTGTCCACCAATGCTAACAGGCAGGTTTTACTATATATCAAGATATGTGTTAACATGGTCCTAAGAGAACTCTGCAGCTAAGTCAGGCTCCAAACCTTTATGAACAGAAACGTTAACAAAAGCGTAGAACAGCTTTACCTCTTCTTCTAGCTCCTTTGCTGCCTTCTCTAGGCGAATATTAACAGATCTAAAGAATTTCAAAAGAAACAGTAAATAAAATAACTCTCTCCTAATTTACAATAAAAACATTTACCATAAAGTTAAATAATCATATAATTACTCAGTAGCTCTTCTTTTTTTTTTTTTTTTTTAAAGATTTCTGCTTTATTTCCCAACCATCCCCCACTCCTGTACATAGTTGTATATCTTAGTTGCAGGTCCTTCTAGTTGTGGGATGTGGGACGCCGCCTCAACGTGGCCTGACGAGCGGTGCCATGTCCGCGCCCAGGATCTGAACCCTGGGCCGCCGCAGCGGAGCGCGCGAACTTAACCACTCAGCCATGGAGCCGGCCCCCTGTAGCTCTTCTTTTATAGAGAAATGTTTAAACTTAAATTTTAGAATATCTGTAATTATCTATGAAACGTACTTGCACTTCTGCTCTAGTTCCTCTTTGGCTTGCATCTCAGTGCTAAGGTGTTCTTCTAATGTGTCCAGTTTTTTCTGAATCTGTCAGAAAACAAGAAACTGTAATTATAAAGTTTGCTCACATGTGAAAGACAAGAGGCTTAAAGAAAATAATGATAAGCATCTCCTTTCTTTCATCTTAACATAATCTCCTATATAATGGTACAGTATTTGTACCTTCTTAATGTGACTTTTATTGGCAGAGGAGAAAATCCTCCATCTCCTGCTTTCTCTCTATCACAGCACACATGTATGTATGAACACACTATGTAAACATACAAATGAGAAGCTCTAATCTTGGCAGAATTCTTCTATGACACAAAGTTTCTCATTCATTATGAATAAAAAATATCCTCTGCTATCCTCCACAGATCTTCAGCAGATTACTTGTTTGAAAATATTATCACCATTTGCGCCTATAAGATAAAGATTAAAAGGTCTGTATCTGAAACAAATATTCAAAATATTTGACTGAACATGCCGAAAACTATATAACTGTTCTTAAAAATAAGAATGTAAGCTCTTCCTTATATCTTCCCACTGAGCACACTACTGTGAAGAGCTGTAATCAATAACTCTCTTGGATTCATGATAGCTAATTAATTACAAGTCACCTCCTTGCCATTCTTTAAATCTTCAAGGCCAGATATATCAGTCTTTAAACAAACTGAAACTACAGAAAATAATAAATAATCCATTTTTGGGGCATTATTACCTCTAGAAAGGATTTATCTTTTTGAGTTCCTTTTGTGCCTTAGGTACAGTGGTAGTTACTTTAAAAATGTTGTCTCATTAATCCTAACAAAAACCCTAAGAAGATGGTAGCATTATATCTACTCAATAAAGAAAGTGAAATTCAAAAAAGGTGAATAACTGGGCTAAGATAGCACAGCTAATAAGTGGCAGTGCCAAAAATCAACCCAAGTCTATTATATTACAAAGCCAATGTTCTTTCCACTATTCTTTCCAGTGTGATTAGGTTCTCCGTGGCTTCTTAAATATTTCACATATCTTAAGTAAAACTGTATTTTTTCCTAATAAGTATATACAGGCCAATGAACTAGTCAAGTTTAAATGCTTTTAACTGCTACTGCATTAGTATGTGATCACCTGTTAACTTATCGACCTAATAGTTATCACATGCTAGTTATCACATCTGAAGTTCTTGCTGTCAGTTATATATCCTTGGTAAATAAAAACAAGAAAATTACATAATATATATTTTAAACAGCAGATTCATTGGAGCAATAATAAAAGGGATCCTTGGTAGAAAAAAGGTTGGGAACTTCTCTCTTGGGTAGATGTAGTACTCCAAATGCTAGGTGGAATGTGGCTATATCAAAACACTGCTAGAGTGATGAGTTTTTCTCAGTTTTTCAACATATTTGACATCAACATACCTCTTGACTCTCCTATTTAAAACAAAATAAAAAACAGAGAAAACATTAAAATGCTTGTTATGCTTTGTAAAATTCCTAAAATACAAATCAAAATTATCCAACCAACTTTTTTAGTTTTTATACATTTTGAAGAGAAAAATGTTTAGCATCCTCATTTATGTGTATGTGTACGTGTGTGTGTATGATTTAGCCTTGTATGCAGTTACAAATTATAGAGGTCACAATATACCGTTAACAGTTTGATGAAATTATCCTTTATATGAATTCATTCCTAAATATTCAAAATTTGAATCTCCCCACTATTTCTGGACCCTTATAGCTTATTATCTGTACTCTTTTATAGTACTAAGATAATAACATTTTCTAACTGGTATTATAGCTGTTTATAAACCTATTTTATCACTTTTGCTACTAAAACTAAACCTAAAGCCACATTAAAATGCATCTTTTTACTAGCCATTGTATCTTATACAATGAGACTTGTCAAATAAATCAATCATTTCGATGTTATGCTGAACTACTGCAATAAGGAATATGTCATCTAATGATTCAAAACATAGTATCAAATGAACTTTTTAAAATACATGGATATTACTAAAATATTTGAACATGTCACTAAAATAGACCAGTAAAAATTTATACATACTTCATTTTTCCTTGATTGTATTGAATCATTTTCTCTACAAGATGGAGAGTCACTTAATAACCTAGAAGGAAAGGCGGGAAATAAATTCTTCTGCACGTCATTATAATCCATTTTCTTTTCTTTTTTTCATTTTTAAAGATTGGAACCTGAGCTATCATCTGTTGCCAATCTTCTTTTTTTTTTCCTTCTTCCTCTCCTCAAAGGCCCCCAGTACACAGTCGTATACTCTAGTTGTGAATGACTCTGGTTGTGGTATGAGGGATGCCACCTCGGCATGGCCTGATAAAGCAGTGCCATGTCTGCACCCAGGATCAGAACCAGCACGAACTGAAACACTCACCCATGGGGCCAGCCCCCTATAATCCATTTTCTAAAATGAAGTTAGTCTCAGAAATAAATTCCAATCACAAAGATTTCTCTTTCTTTTTACCTCAACACATTTTAAATGAAGCAATATCTTTCCCTCTAGACATTTACACCATTCAATAATTTAAAATGCTAAACTTTTCTTCCCTCTCACTCTTATTGGATGTTCTAGTCTTTAACATTGTTGAGATTGGAGTCACTAAATGGAACTATGCTTTCCCCCTCTTCAGCTCGAGTTCCTATAATAATTATTTTATTCATCTTTTCTAGAAATCTTCTAGAAAGAGACATCTCTCCCCTCCTTTTCAAAGATAACATCTCTTCATCTCCAGGTCTTAATATATAAATCATCACTTCTATTTAACTGTCAATTTGTCTCTTAACTGGGTCCTCATTGCCTACAAACATGCTTGTGTTTCTCCTGGCACTGATATCTTCATCTTAGTCAGCGTTACAATAGTTTTTAGAACACTACTGTTAGCAAGGTGATCAACTCATCCTGGTGTGTCTGGGATGCTCCCAGCGTTAGCATGAAAGTCCCAACGCCACATCTTAAGAAACTGCTCTGTCTTGGGCAAACCATAAAGGTTGGTCTACCCCGATCATTACATACATGGAAGTACCATAAGTTTCTCAAATATATGTTTCTCAAATGTCTTTAACACTTCACTCAACTATTTAACAGTTTACAGTGGCTCCTCACTGCCGATCAAAGTCAAAAATCCCTAGCACAGCACACAACAATCATCTGTTGTAATTCTTGCATTATTCTTCCCCTAATCTCCAATTCCAATCTATTTTCTAATCTTATGAACAATATTCATGTCAGCTGACCAATATTTATTGAATGACTTTGTGCCAGGTTCTGTGCCAGATGGAAGGATAACGGGCTCAAGAAAATGACAGTCTCATCAAGTGCTCCAAATGGTCATAATACAGTTAACACATACCCTATGTTTGAGCTCTACTGGACTACACTACTCTGCTCCCAATGCATACTTACATTCCAAACTTTTGCTTTCACTGTTCACCTCCCCACAACCCTCACCTAATGTCCCCACATCTTAGCCACTCAAAACCTTTCTTATCTTTAGACTTGGCTAAAATGCCTCCTCTTCCCTGAGGTCTTAACTGATCTCTCCTTACCTTCACCCCAAAGAGATGTGACTTCTTTATTTTTCTTCTGAATTATCTCAGATTTTTTTGGCGTCTTTCTTAAGGAAAATACCACATTCTACCCTTCATTATGACTACATAATTCTCTTATATCCCTCATTAGTTGGCAACCTCCTTCAAAAGCAGGTATTGGCTTTACTTAATATATCCAAAAGAAGATAGAACGTTGCCTTGTATTCATTTTATAAATGAATATAACACTCAGAAATAAAATAATGATATCAAATGAAAAGTACCTCTTTTGACAGTCTTTTTGAAAAAACTCAAAGTTTAAAACAAATTAACACTTTATCTTCCATAATTTAGAGTCTCAAAGTAAGACAATTCTTTATAGCTAGACTCCGAAAGCAATAAAAATATAACAAACAAATCACATACAAATTTTCTCTATAGTAGGTAAATCCTATGAAAGGCAGCTGATTTCCCACAAACGCTTTAGGAATTGGGAAGGTTTCTACATCTCCTTTATCATCTTCAATGTCGTCAAAATTGCTGCTATCTATGTCACTGCTGAGTTCAGGTACTACAGGAGCTGCCGCTATTAAAAGGAAAGAAATGAATTATTTCATTCACAACTAAAAAATATATATAAACCACTCCTACTTTGTCTTATATTATTAACTTCATATTATTAATAATGTATTAACCCACTATATATTAATAATATATAATTAATAATATGTTATGATTTACTATAGAAAAATCTAGTAACATTTTCCACTTCATGATTTCAAAGAATTTAAAAGTATTTTATTATATCAGATCAAATATAGATAAATCAATTAACAAGGAAAGCAATATGATATTATTCTAGGTATTAAAATAACAAGCAGCAATAACTTGCATATACATTCTTTAGTTTCAGTTTTCTACATTCTTTTAAGCGGAAATATTTCTTACTCTTAAAATGAATTAATGTCAAATATACATAAAGTTAAAATAAATTACTATGCTTACCCTAGTATTCACCAGAGTATGGTCTACATAAATAATTAATTGCTGATTTATTAATTCAAACATATTCAAATTAAAGGATTATATTTCTCCCATTCTGAACATTGAGATCCATAAAACTTAACTTGACAAGTTAAGAAATCTATAATGTTTATTATAAAAGTATTGGGAAATACTGCTAATAAATACGTATTAGTTTGCTAAGATATTGATATTGATATTTAGTTATAAATATTACCATAGAACAGATTTGAAATGAAACCTCTCAATTTAAAAATCGGTTAGCATTAAGTGTATCAAACATGTCTGTTAATTCAAAAGAGGAATCAATTTATGAAATTTAAAATGTGATGGAATGGAAATATTTAAATTTAACTTACTCTCTCTTATGTTATCCCAATTCCATTGATCATTCTTAAAGAAAGGATGTTGTTTGATTTCTTCTACCCCATTTCTCCCAAGTCGTACCTCCCTAAACAATGTAGATAAAGACTGTATTATAAAAAGCAAGATTATGAAAAAACAAAAATATTAACTAATCTTGACAAGGATCAAAGTAAAGATCACAAATGAGTTTAAGATATCTTTATTAAAAGCTTCAGCTTAAATGGTTCTCAAAAATAAGTAGCTCAATTTTACAGCCTATGATGTCTCTAGACAGATTTAAAAGACTAATGTATAATAAATGTCACAGAAAATGAAGTATATTTCCATCTACAGTTTATGTGAAATGAAAGTACACGAGACTTTCAAATAAAAATATTCACCTGCGTGGGCCAAAAACCTCACAACCTTCAAGAGGTAAGACAGATGGAGGTCTAACTTTTGGCACAGAAGAGCTATTCAAAGCCTCTCTAACAAAAACGTTATTTTAAAAATCTCTCCCCTTCGTAAAAAGAACTCACATACTGTGTTTGAATCTATCCATATTTACTGATAAATTATATCTCTACATTTATATTAATTATCATTCTGAATACAAGAAAAACGTTACTAATAATTTCATTCTCTGACCCTTTGAGTCTTCAATGAAGATTACATGGAAATTAAAAGCATTTTTTTACATGCCCCTGGAGCTATGTTTAATATAAACAAGAAAACCTGTAAACTTTAGAAGGAAGTGCTCCAAGGCATAATGATGGCATTAACTTTAAAATATCTTCACCTACAATTATTCCTTAGACTGCATCCCTCCCCTCTAATAAACTGCTAAGGCAAGTCTTTCATGAATGGCACTCCATTCATTAACATATGGTATATCCTGTTTTATATTTTACGTTTCCGCACAAATTATGGTCATTCCCATTAACCCATCTAGCCCTAAGTCACACATTATACAGGATTTGTTTTGAGTTTATCAGCATGGATTGTTCGTTAATCATATAATTAACGAACATTAAAAGTTTTAATCTACAAATGACTGATAAACATATAAAAATGATTAACCTCTCTAATGAGGAAAAATAAAAACTTTTCTTGCTTCAGTTGGAAAAAGAAAAAAATTCTTACTATTCAGTTTGATGAGAATGAGGGAAACAATTATTGTATGAAAATATACCCTGATGTGACTTCTTTGGGGGCCAATTTTGCAAAATCACTCAATTTTAAAATGTGTATACCAGAATTCCACCTCTAAGAATTTATCCTACAAAAAGTATGCAAAGACAAATGTATGAGGATAGTCAATACAGTACTGCTCGTAATGGCAAATGGCTAACAATAAAATTTGCTGAGGAATCCTATTTTAGAGCTAGAAATGCCCTTAGTTATCATCTAATCTGATCTCATCGTCTTAGGTATGAGTAAAATATTTCCCAAAAAAGTAAAAGAATTTCCCTAAGATCATAAAGCCAGTGAGTCAAGTTTGGACTGGAGTGCAAGCACCCTCTTCTATGGGTTGGTCCTTTGATAGGATGACTCTTATCACAAATATAAAATGAGAAATCAGAGAAGAATTGAATAGGGAAGCCAAAGAAGAAACTCCCAATAGCTTTCTAGCATCTCTTTTTCAGGCAGGTGTTCACAACATTGTTCATCTATTTTGTTTGAAGAAATACAGAATTTCTAGGACAGGCTTGTTTGCATTCAAATGCAAATAAAAAAGGGTTGGGAAGTAGGCACTCCCAAGTCAAACACAAGCAGTTGTTAAGATTATAACCTTAGCATTTATCTGAACAAAATGCTCTCCTCCCAAAAGTTGTACAATTAATCACCTTAGAGGAAAAAAATGTGAATAATACAAAAGTTTTATTTCTTTCAAATGCATTATTTTACACTAAGTTTCATTTTTTTTCTTTTTAGGCATGAGGATTAAGGCTAGAGTTAGATTACAACTGGGCTGCACATACAAAATGACGAGGGTAACCCAACACCAGGCTTAGCAGTAGGAAAAGGCTAACCTAGAATTAAACGCGATTTGGATAAAGAAATTGATTTCATGCGTAAATAAGAGTTAGGTATGCTTTCATTTCTACAAATTTAGAGTTAAAGGGCTCTCTACAAAGAAATTCAATCTATATTACCTATCTGTTAAGAAGGCACAGATGAGATTCTTCGCATGTTTAGAAATTTCTGCATCTTCAGGGAAACATAGTGAGTTTTTATGATCCATAATTTTGCTGTATGTTCCTACAAGCGAATCTGCATAAAATGGAGTATCACCTAAAATTCCAAGAAAGAAGACACCAAAAGTAACAGAATGCAAATTAAACACTTTTCATCTAATAAATATGTTGTTTAAATTTGTCACATGCACGGAAAAATGAACGGTCTATGGGCCAGGCGCCTCATTCAAAACAAACAGGCACACACCAACAATATATTTAAATTTTAATGGTACCAAGGAACCATCAACCCTTAAGAGCAAAATAAAATCAATGCTAACTCTTGAATTTGCTGCTCTTGTTGTTTTTTATATAATAGGAAAGGAAACAATTTACTGGGTAATTAAAAAAAGTACACTAGGTGGAGTCAGATCAGGCAGAGTCCTCTAATGCTTGAGCTGGATCAGCCTTTTGAGATTACTCTCTAGAGCTGTATTCTACAACACAGTAGCCACCAGCCACACGTGGCAATTAAAATTAAATTAATTAAATAAATGAAAAGTTCAGTTCCCTAGTCATACATTTCAAGTGCTCACTGTGGCCAGTAACTACCATACTGGACAGCACAATTATAAATCACTTTCATCATGACAGACTGACAGTGCAGCTCTAAGAGTTAGACCAGCCCTATTATTTTCTATGTGAGGAAGCTGGGCCCAAATAAATGACGTGTGATTTGCCTAAGATGACACACAGCTAGAGTTGAAAACAGCAGAAACGGTCTCCCAATGCACTGTTCCTGCTGACTAAGGGCTACGATAAAGAGGCACTGAAGCAAGTGTAAAGACAGACAAAGGTAAAGCCACTATTTTGGCCAGTACTCATCTAAAGCCACAGGTTTAAGGGCCCTGCCAGCATGCCTCAACTACAAGTCATCTTAGTACAAACCAGACTTTCCCAAACCAGCCAATCCAAAACTTCAAAAAGGATATTCAGATAGTTAGTTTTCGTTTGTTTTCAAACGGGGCGGGGCGGAGGGGAGCTTTAAATCCAAGATTTTTCTAGTGCCATTTTTAACTGCAGTAGAATCTTTTAAATGAAGTCCAGTGCCAACCAACCTGAGCAAGCACCAGAGTAGGCTTAGAATACTGCAAAGAAGAGCCATTCAAAGTCATTAAATTTAGCTCTCAGAGTTAAAAACAACAGCAGGAATTTAAATGATCTCTTCAAATGAGCCCTGTGACTTCCTCTGAAGTACATTATTTTCTAAAGCCCTAGGAGAGTCTATGCAAATGACAGAATATATTCTACTTTCAAAAGATTACAAGATACAACTAATCCATCCTCAGATTGGGCCAGAGGTAGGGAGAATGGACAGCTACCTGGGGACATATGGTGCATACAAAGAGACCTACTAAAAAGACATCCAAAACGAAGTAGGTCATATGACAACACGAGACTAAGCATAGCAAGATCAATGTTATATACACAGAATGGTCAGCAAGAGAAGGTAATTTATACCACAAAAAAAGTTTTATGACTAATCATCATTTAATTTGGGGATTTATCAAAGTGTTCTTTTTTTTTTTTTTTAGCAATAACCATACTCAATTATTGTACAGATTTTCCACTACCAATTTCTTTTAGGGTCATTTTCTAGAACAGAAATTCTCCAATTTCTAAAAATATTTTTTCAACTCTAAGGTCACTTCATGTAAGTTATTAGCCTTGTCAGACTTGCCTCAAAAAGCAGATTTAGCTACATCTCCCGTCACCCCCAAGCCAGGTGATTCAGTCACTGGTTTCCTTAGCCAGAAGATATTTTTGTGATCCTAGCACTTAGGAATGGGAAATCTTAAGCATGAAATCTATGATGTAAAGAAAAGTTTTGAAATACTTGAGCCTTTCAAATTTTGATTTGGTCAAAGTAAAAGAAATGATTAAACTTGTCTCTGAGTTTTCTGAGACTGAAATATGTATTATCAAATATATTTATCTTGATAGTCAAATGGTCAATTACTATATTTATAATTTATTTTACTGGAATTATAAACCAAATATATATACAAGTAATAAATAGAAGAAATACAGTTTCTAAAAATCAATTACATAACATAATTACAAAAACTAAAGAGTACTTTTAGTTCTCTATCATTACTGGAACAAATATTAACAGTCTGATATTTAAACTATTTACAACCAATACTACTGATCAAGAAAACCTTAGAATGGAGGCCCATTGCATGCTGTAAACTTGCTCCTTCTAATACTTTCTTAATATAAAAAGGACTAGTGGAGGAATATTTCCTAGCAGTGCAGTTCCAATTCTTTTCATATTCTACTCAATCACTGTAAAGTAGGAGGCTTGTTTTAATTTTCCAATTAAACATCTGTCATATCAGACACTACTAATTCAAAGTTTTCAGAAATTCCACTTCCCTAGGACATAGGCAATTAATTTCCTTATATTCTCAAATTCTTGTCTTAGAACTAAAGTGTTATAAGATGGATTTTGAAAAAAGAACAAGTTAAAATATTTACTTACCCACTAGCATCTCAAAAAGGAAAACACCCACAGACCACCAATCACATTCTCTCCCATAGTAACCATCACCCCCTTGTGATTTCAGAACCTCAGGTGATATATAATCAGGTGTTCCAACTGCTGTATCACAATGCACCATGCCTGTCTGGATATATAGCAGAGATAAAGAAAAATAGATGTGTGTAAAAACACACACACATAAACATAACTAATTTATTTATCATTATATATACAGTGGCTACAAATTGCTACGAACAGAACTTCATTGCTGACACGGCTTTGGGAGGACAGGAGATAAATGCATCATGAAATGCATAAAATCTCTGGACTACGAGAGATCAGGGATAACCTTCCAGTTCTAAAACACAGGTGGCTTCATTAATGAAAGAAGCAAAAGGTGGTAAACTCTATGAGAAGTCCATCAACATCTTTTGTTTCTTTTTCTTACACTAAGAAGTAGTTACAAGAGAAGTAAAAAATGCAGTCTTGGGGAGTCCTAATCTGGAGAAAAGAAAAAAATCATTAGAGAAAGGAAGGGTTTTTTTTCCCCCCCTTAGGAAGATTAGCCCTGAGCTAACTGCTGCCAATTCTCTCTTTTTGCTGAGGAAGACTGGCCCTGACCTAACATCCATGCCCATCTTCCTCTACTTTATATGTAGGACGCCTACCACAGCATGGCTTGACAAGTGGTGCCATGTCCGCACCCAGGATCCGAACCAGTGAACCCCGGGCCACCAAAGCATAACCTGCACACTTAACCGCTGTGCCACCGGGCTGGCCCCGGAAGCTTTGATATTTCAAAAGGAAACTGCAGCAATTAAGATTCAAAGGACCCAGTTTAGTAGTTGGATAAAGAAATGGTTTTCACTATATCAAGAAAAAATGGGGGAAATAGATCAAACATTTAAACTAAAAGATCTTAATAGCTTGAAAGCTATAACTCCAAGATGCATATTTAGAAATACGGAGCTGTGGCACCCAAGGTATTTGGCAAAATGATAAAAACACTCTTATCTGTGTTTAGTTTTGGAGGGTAATAAGAGAATCCCTATCTGATGTCTTTGAGACAAGGACAACAGCCATTGTAAATGTATGTACGCATGTGTGCATTCTGTAGCATATATATGTGTGTGTATGTATGTTTGTGTATGTGTGTATGCCGCAAAATTAAACCACTATAGTAGCACAGTCGTAAATAATACTCATTCACCTCCAGCTCTGCCCAAACTTGCAAAGATTTTTATAGATTTTTAAAGCCTTTCATTTCCTTTACCTGCCCAGTAAAGAGTGTATCATCCACATTCCTCATAAGGAAGCCACAGAAACTACAAAAATATTAAGCATTACGACCACCCTGGGAAAAGAAAGTTCAATGTATTATGTGAACAGGATTTATGTAAATGTTTTTATTTAAGTGCAATAAAATAGGTGTTAAACATGGGAAATTAACTTCCAAAGCAATCTTTTCATTCCTCAAATTAGCAGAAATAACTCAATTTTATTTTCCCAGGTATATAGTAAATAGAAAATAGAAGTCATTTTAGTTTGAATATAAACTAATACAACAAAATTTTTGGAAATAATTGGTCAAATTATGAGGGTAAACTTTGTATGGATTCCTACTTAGGATAAAAGAGGAAGACAGTGCCTGACTTCAAAAGGTAGGGCATACAATTAATTTTTATCATGAACTATCCTATACTTTAGACTTCTGTTGGAGGAAAAATTAAAACAAAATCTCTTCATTTCACATGTATCCACAGAAATTAGACTTAAAAAAAAATAAATCTGTGAGACTTATGAGCTAAAACCTAAGTGGGGACACACAGGAAAAAACTCACTAAAAGAAAAATTATTAAGTGTTAAATGGTTGAGAGGAACAAAAGGAAAGGGTAAGAAAGAAAAAAGAATTGGTATAAAGTTAGGCTGTAAAGGATGGATAAGTTGGGCATTGAAGGAGAGAGAGTGGTATGGTAGCTTAGAAAGAAAAAAAGAGCGAAAATAAAGGAACAAGAACGACTTTATATAGAGCATGTTCAAGAAATGCAGTGAAGTCCAAATCAGCTAAATATAGTTTGACAATGATGAAGCTGGGAAAAGTAAGACGGAGATCAGTTTGAATAAACACTTGCAGAATAATTTGGTAGGACTAAAGAATTTTTAGTAGGCAAACTATGTGAATAGCACTCTGCTTTCGGAAAATTAATATTCTAACCACAATTTTTGGCCAGCATATTGGGGGTTAAAACTTTTTTTTCTTTTTACTTTTTATTAAGATTATGATAGTTTACAACCTTGTGAAATTTCAGTTGTACATTATTGTCAGTCATGTTGTAGGTGCACTTCACCTTTTGTGCCCACCCCCAACTCCACCTTTCCCCTGGTAACCACCAATCAGTTCTCTTTGTCTGCATGTTTAACTTCCACCTATGAGTGGAGTCATACAGAGTTCGTCTTTCTCTATCTGGTTTATTTCACTTAACATAATACCTCAAGGTCCATCCATGTTGTTGTGAATGGGATGATTTTATTTTTTATGGCTGAGTAGTATTTCATTCTGTGTGTGTGTGTGTATATATATAGATAGATAGATATATATACACTTAGGTTGCTTCCATGTCTTGGCTATTGTAAATAATGCTGCAATGAACATGGGGTACATAGGACTTTGGGAATTGCTGATTTCAAGTTCTTTAGATAGATACCCAGTACTGGGATGGCTGGGTCACATGGTATTTCTATTTTTAATTTTTTGAGAAATCTCCATACTGTTTTCCATAGTGGCTGCACTAGTTTGGATTCCCACCAACAGTGCATAAGGGTTCCTTTTTCTCCACAACCTCTTCAACATTTGCCACTTTTTGTTTTGTTTTTGCCATTCTAACAGGTGTGAGGTGATATCTCAGTGTAGTTTTGATTTGCATTTCCCTGATGATGAGTGATGATGAACATCTTTTCATGTGTCTATTGGCCATCTGTATATCTTCTTTGGAGAAATGTCTATTCATGTCCCATGCCCATTTTTCGACTGGGTTGTTTGATTTTTTGTTGTTGAGCTGTGTGAGTTCTTTATATATTATGGAGATTAACCCTTTGTCGGATATATAACTTGTAAATATTTTTTCCCAAATTAGTGGGTTGTTTTGTTGTTTCAATGCTGTTTTCCCATGCCTTGAAGAAGCTCTTTAGTCTGATGAAGTCCCATTTGTTTATTCTTTCTACTGTTTCCCTTGTCTGAGAAGACATGGTGTCTGAAAAGATCCTTTTGATACTGATGTCAAAGAGTGTACTGCCCATATTCTCTTCCAGAAGACTTATTGTTTCAGGCCTAATCTTTAGGTCTTTGATCCATTTTGAGTTTATTTTAGTAAACTGTGAAAAAGAATGGTCGATTTTCATTCTTTTACATGTGGCTGTCCAGTTTTCCCAGCACCATTTGTTGAAGAGACTTTCTTTTCTCCATTGTATGCCCTCAACTCCTTTGTCAAAGATTAGCTGTGCATAGATGTGTGGTTTTATTTCTGGGCTTTCAATTCTGTTCCATTGATCTGTGCACCTGTTTCTGTACCAGTACCATGCTGTTTTGATTACTGTAGCTTTGTAGTATGTTTTGAAGTCAGGAATTGTGATGCCTCCAGCTTTGTTCTTTTTTCTCAGGATTGCTTTAGCAATTCGGGGTCTTTTGTTGCCCCGTATGAATTTTAGGATTCTTTGCTCTATTTCTGCAAAGAATGTCATTGGGATTCTGATTGGGATTGTGTTGAATCTGTACATTGCTTTAGGTAGTATGGACATTGTAACTATGTTTATTCTTCCAATCAATGTGCACGGAATGTCTTTCCATCTCTTTATGGCGTCATCAATTTCTTTCACGAAAGTCTTGCAGTTTTCCTTGTATAGGTCTTTCACCTCCTTAGTTAAATTCACCCCAAGGTATTTTATTCTTTTTGTTGCAATTGTGAATGGGATTGTGTTCTTGAGATCTTTTTCTCTTAGTTCATTATTAGAGTATAGAAATGCTACTGATTTATGAATGTTGATGTTATACCCTGCAACTCTGCTGTAGTTGTTGATTATTTCTAATAGTTTTCCAATGGATTCTTTGGGGTTTTCTATATATAAGATCATGTCGTCTGCAAACAGCAAGAGTTTCACTTCTTCATTGCCTATTTGGATTCCTTTTATTTCTTTTTCCTGTCGAATTGCTCTGGCCAAAACCTGCAGTACTATGTTGAATAAGAGTGGTGAGAATGGACATCCTTGTCTTGTTTCTGTTCTCAGAGGGATGGCTTTCAGTTTTCGCCCATTGAGTATGATGTTGGCTGTGGATTTGTCATAGGGGGTTAAAACTTTTTAAAATAAACATTTGGAAAAGATACTTAAAAACTGTCTCATGCGGGGGGAAAGCCACAAATTGTATGAATATAGAATCTACATTTATGAGAAGTCTCTGATCCTATTCTAAAGAAATACAGGAAGAATAAACCAGAAACTAAAGACGCTGATTTACCTACAGGGGCAGGGTGGGAAAAGGGTGGAAAGAAGGGAGTATGGGAATGGCGTAGTAGGGATAAAGAGGGAGTGATCCTTCTCTTAGTATGCAAATTGTATAGTTCTGACTCTTAAAACCAGAGGAATGCTTCACATATCCAAAAAATAAATAAACAAGTAAAACCAACCTGGATGTGTGGGGAACTCTAAATGGAATACAAACAGTAAGAAATGAACTTGTTTTATAAATTAAAAATATAACCACACCAAAGGAGGTAGGGAAGAAAACAACTGACCTAGGTAATTCTGGAAGACAGTATCTTAAATGATTACTTTAAGGCTAAATACAAAAAGAACTGCATAAAAATACATTCTTAATTAGTAAATCTGTTTCTTATAGGGCAATTCTCAAATAATTTTATGTGTATACTAGGATTGAACAAGTAAACATTGTGTAGCTAATGAGAGCCAGGTTTCTCACTGTCCAAAAAAGAAATTACAAAGAAGAAAGGAAAAAGACTAGAATGAACTCTGTGGTTCAGAATCAGAATCAGAAGTATCAGTATGAACTCATGAATTTTAACATACCATACATGCAGACAGGTAAGTACAGAATTAAATATGAACAGGTGTGTGCATGTGGGTTAACAGAGATAGTGTATACAATATACATGTGTCTGCTGACAAGGCCTAGAGATAATGACAGTCCAGGAGCAATAAGCACACCTAGTGCCCAAATACTGCTTTCTAAATGCCATTCTTCAATAAAAGGAATCAGAGCTTCTTGGAGAAGGGACTGATTCCAGGGCCGGGACTGAGAAAATACAAGACAAGGGTTGTCAATAACTTATAGAGTCAAAAAATAAGAAAATGCTCTACAAACGGGGCATATCAAAAGGACAGAGAAGCCAATCTAAACAGCCTTCATAAGATAAGCAAACTTTGGACTGAGTTTCAAAGCATAAGTAGGAATTTGCCAAGTAGACTATATTCAACACCATATACGAAGGTCAGGAATCATGAAACAGCATGATATAAAAAGGACTATATGTAATATAAGACCTCTGAACCATAGGATACAAAAGGTCGAGTGATAAGAGGATGAGAGTAAAAAAGTAGGCAGAGGTCTTATCAGCTTAAGAGGTTTCAAATACAAGCTAAGGAGTTTGAACTTTATTCAGTAGGTGACAGGAATCTACTAAAGTTTTTTGAGCTGGAGAAAACATAAACAGGTATCCATTTTCAAAAGTTTCCTCAAAAGTATTTTATTTATTTATTTATTTATTTAAAGATTGGCACCTGAGCTAACAACTGTTACCAACCCTTTTTTTTCTTTTTCCTGATTTTTTTCTCCCCAAATCCCCCCCAGCACATAGGTGTGTATTTTTAGTTGTAGGTCCTTCTGGTTGTGGCACATGGGACGCCACCTCAACACGGCCTGACAAGCGGTGCCATGTCCGCACCCAGGATCCAAACGAGCGAAACCCTGGGCCACAGGAAGCGGACCGCATGAACTCAACCACTCAGCCATGAGGCTGGCCCGCAAAAGTATTTTATTTTAAATGGATCAGATTACATGTGTATTTGCTAAATATATCTGGTATTTTATAATTAACAAAATATCATAAATTGAGAGATGTACTGAAAACACAAAATTGGTGGATGACAAATCTTAGAATTGGTCTAAGAAACTGTTCAAAATGCTTCCTGTGAAAGTGGAAAAGAAAAATTATTACCAGAATTCTTAATTATCAGAAGTATTAAAAGCCTCACCTTGACTGCGACATAGACGGGAGCCTATTCAGTCCATTTCAATAATTAAAAATGAGCACTTGCACCAGGGGCTCCTTTCTCAGAGAGGCATATCCTTGCCTTCTAAGATTCTTGGCTACTGGAAGGTCCTGATTCTGCTTGTGTTCTATCTAAAAAGCAGCCCACCTAGTTTAGAACCCCATTTCCGTTTGCCTTGTATAGTGTCCAGAGGCACACAAAGCTGCCTGTTATTTTAGTTACCTGCCTGGGTACCAATCATTATTTTCATTACGGCTCTGGTTACAAAGCTGCATAGCTCTTCAATGGTCTGTCTTTATTGCTTCCATAAACCTGTTCTTTCAAATGTATAATTTTGCAGAAAATGAGGTTTTTCAGAAACGTGAGTAGAAATGCCTATATTTTAAACAATGATGTCACCTGTAGAAAAATTAGGAACATTAACAATTTACCAATTAGCTTTTTAAAAATTATAGCCTCAATTTAATCAAATGGTATACACTAGAATATTAATAGATAAAATCTTATACTATTTTCAGGTAATTTAAAATACTAACATAAAATGTGCCTTAAAAGGTAGAAAGCTTGCTATGAAATGTATGACAGGCAAAGAGGAACTCAACTAATCAAGTTAATGCAAGTAATTTTAAATAGCAGAACTTCTTGGCTGTCATTGAGATACATCTAGACGTAAATACACTACACTGTAACTTCCACTCACATCCAGATATTTTCTTCAGAGAGAAAAAGAGTGACAGCATTCAGAAAATTGTGTAATCTACAATTTATCAATGATAGAACTCTTAATTGTGATAGTAACAAATTATTTTAGTCCTTGGAGGTTATAATTTTATAGCTGTGTTTTGTTTCTTCTTTAATCCATGGCATAATATTTTATAGGAAGCCAGAAGAGCTAAAAAATAATTTGGGCATCTCTGTCTACATGACAGATAAAGGGTTGGCAAACTTTTTCTGTAAAGGGCCAGAGTGTAAATATTTTAGACTTTGTGGCCCACACAGGGTCTCTATCACATGTTTTTAAAAACAGAAAAACAATTTTTAGCATAGAAGCTGTACAAACCCAAGCCACAGGCCAGGTTTGGCCCTGTGCTCTAGTTTGTGACCCCTTCTAAAGACGTACAGATGAATGAGAATGAAACTATGAACATCTCTAATGGCTTTGAGACTGTAACAACAATCAAAGGCAAACAAAGTGATGAAGCTGAAACTTGCAACAAGACTACTGACATTAACAACTAACACAAAAATTTTAAATTCTATGTACTATAGTTTTTAATTAAAAACTCCTTTGTTCTTCAACATTATATAATTGTCCTCGTTATTAATATTACTTGAGGAATGAAGGTTTGGGATCAAAAAAAAACCCCAATATTTTTAAAGTTCAGTATTTGAAAAAAATATTTGACTACATCAAAATTAAGGATATCTGTTTAAACAAAGATGGGTAGCAGACTGAAGACAATATCAGCAATATCTGTGGAATTACTATCTAGATTATATAAGGAATGCCTGCACATCAACAAGAAGTCAATTTTAAAAGGGTCAAAAGATATACAACACAGGTAATCCACAAAAGAGAAATGAATATCAAGTATATGAGGAAAGGTTTGACATCATTAGTTATAAGATAAATACAATTTTTAAAAAATACTACTTTATACGTGTATACATACATAGAGAGGAATTGGTAAGATTTAGAGAGTGAATAATGGGAAGGGTGAGGGAGGATATGAGGAGACAGGATCTCTCATGCACTACTAGCAAGAGGCTCTAACACTTACAGCCATTCTGGAGACCAGTAATACTTTACGCATCCTCTGATATAGTAGTCTCTTTTTTTCTTTTAACCCTGAGGAAGATTGGCCCTGACCTAACATCTGTGCCCATCTTCCTCTATTTTTCATACGTAGGATGGCTGCCATAGCATAGCTTGATAAGCAGTGTGTAGGTCCATGTCCGGGATCCAAACAGGTGAAGCCCGGGCCACTGAAGCGGAGTGCACAAACTTAACTGCTACACCACCAGGCAGGCTCCTACAGTAGTCCTTTTCTAGATTTATATCTGGAGGAAACCCTAGTCAGAATACACATGGGACATGTATGAAGATGTTCAACATAGGCTGCAGGCAGCTGGTTGTGACCTAGGAATCTACCATAAGGGGGAATTATAAGTAAAATCAGTAGATAGATACTATGGAATACTAAGAAGCAATGAGCTAATTTACATATATCAGGAATAGATATAAAACAATGTAGAGTAAAAAAAGTAACCAAAATGATATCCATACCATTATACTATTTATACATATGTACACTAAACTAACAGTTTGCAAGAGCATACAGTAAACACATTACAGTGGCTGTGTATTAGGGAAAGAATAAGACAGAAACTAAAAAGAGGAAAATATAATAAAAACAAGATAGAGCTTTTGTGTAGACTACTAATGACAACAAGCTGTGAACCAAGGAGTATAATTAACTCAAGTATATGTACCAGAATTAAAAAATAGTAAACAAAATTGTAGAAGCTATATTTTATTTTGCCTTTTAAAGAGACAATGTAAGATATTTAAATAGCTGAATTTATTATTTGCTTACATGCTTGTAAAATTATTTTGTAAATACCATATTCTGTCCTGTTCTTCATATTCTCACACTCTGCACCCTTCTTTCCTTAACCACCTTTACCCACCCTAAAAACATGTGGTATGATTTATTTTTCTGCAGCCTCCAAAAGGTTTTTGGTTCAATTAAAATCAGAATACACTGACGGAAATGCAGCACATAAACATCATTCACTATGTATAACAGACATAAAAAAGTTTAGCATTCTATTAGGGAATTATTTCATACTTTATTTTTATTAAAGATAATTTTCACTGTTAATCATTTCATACTATATTATGATAAATGCCACAAGAGGGAGCTTTGGGCACAAATACTCCACCTACTAAACATTGATTAAGGTATGCAGAAGACAGACACAGTAACAGACTTTATGAAGAAAACCAAAAAAGTAAAGGGATGTTACGGTTTAGACAGGTAGCTCGGGGATACAAACCTAGACAGATGAATATGGCCTATGAGGCACAGGACAAATCCTAAGTAAGTAAAGACATTGCAGACATTATTAGAAGAGTGATCAGTCAGATGAGAAATATCAGGAAGAACTTTCCAAAGGAGGTAAAACCTGAGCTGAGCTTGGAAGAATATGGATTGCTATGAAGGCAGAACAATCAATAAAAGTGAATGTCACACAGTTGGCATGAATAAGAAGTAAAGAGAAAAGAAAATCAGGTTAATTCAAAATAAACACCTTCACAAGATAACAAGAAACAAGATTCATTATATAACCATCCTGGAAGGTTATAAAAACCATACAAAAGATGATATCCAGTTTGCTGTCAATATACTTTAACATTTAGAAAATCTAATATATGCAAGTCACCCCTTAGATCTAACAAGGGAATACAAAGAAAATAAAACATGACCCCTCCCATCAGGAATTACTGCCAGGAATTACAGTATACTTATAGAGATAAAGCCAAGAGATACACATTTTGCAACAAAATAAATCAACATCGTAATTAGCTATGAGGTTAATGCTACTGAATCTATTAATCATAATATGAACTGTTCAACAGATAAAGCTCTACAATAGATCATGTCCCAAATTTATTCTATGTGGTTCATGCAGGTACGGTTGGTAGAAGATGGTAACACAAATTTCTTACCTTACCTCTTTTTTTTTTTTTTAAAGATTTTATTTTTTTCCTTTTTCTCCCCAAAGCCCCCCAGTACATAGCTGTACATTCTTCGTTGTGGGTCCTCCTAGTTGTGGCATGTGGGATGCTGCCCCAGCGTGGTTTGATGAGCAGTGCCATGTCGGCGCCCAGGATTCGAACCAACGGAAACACTGGGCCGCCTGCAGCACAGCGCATGAACTTAAACACTCGGCCACGGGGCCAGCCCCACCTTACCTCTTTTTTTTAAAGGACAAATACAGAAACAATAATGGTGATGGAAATACCCATGTACCTTAATTTATATTTTGTGTCCTACTTCTTCACTTGATCATTATACACATGAATTAGGTTTTTTTGGTAGCAAATGCTTGTTAACATTCTATGAGGCAAATAACTATTTAAGTTATCTAAGTTATTTTTCTTGGATTCACCAAATCTACTAATAAAGTACTTTATAGCTAGATTAATGATTAGTAAAGGAAATGTTTTGATTTGGATATTTTATTACTTTGTTTGAATCACTACAGTTAGCAAAACTAAATTTATTTTTGTTTAAAATTATGAAGTCCAGATTTGAAGTGTTTTTTTTCTTTTTGTTTCTCAAAAAAGTAGCATTTTGGGGCTGGCCCAGTGGCACAGCGGTTAAGTGCACACGTTCCACTTCAGCGGCCCAGGGTTCACAGGTTTGGATCCGGGGTGCAGACATGGCACCACTTGGCAAGCCATGCTGTGGCAGGCATCCCACACATAAAGTACAGGAAGATGGGCACGGATGTTAGCTCAGGGCCAGTTTTCCTCAGCAAAAAGAGGAGGATAGGCAGCAGACGTTAGCTTAGGGCTAATCTTCCTAAAGAAAAAAAACCTAGCATTTTTTTTTTTTTTTTTACTTGCTTGTTACTTACTTCATCCATCTTCATACATGTGCCAAAATCTGCTAATTTTAGATGTCCATGTTTATCCAAGAGCATGTTGTCAGGCTTCACATCTCTGTGAATTAAACCCATGGAGTGTATGGCATCCAGAGCAAGAACAACTTCAGCAGTATAAAACTTGGCCCATTTTTCAGGTACATCATAGTTACTCATAAGATTTACAAGGTCTCCACCAGGCATGTATTCCATTACCATGTACAGATATTTATCATCTTGAAAGGCACAAAAGAGCTGGAAAACAAAACAGGAAGAAAAAAAGTTAAAAAAAAAAGAAAGAAAACCAAAACCATAAACAGAAAAAACCCAAAAACCATTATTATGATTTAAAAAGATAAATTATGTTATAACCAAAACAGAATTGAACTTTATGAAATCTTTGATTTTAGATGTGGACACCTTTAATAGAAAAATAGACAAAACTTTTATACGGATATCTTCTTCAGGCTTACTAGCAAAATATGCACAAATGAATCTTTTTCCCTCTAGAAGAATACAGGATTCTATTTAAATAGAAATATTTTAAAAGAGCAACAGAATGAGGAACATAAACGGTGAAAGAATGACAGAAGAATTCATAACAAAAAAAAACATTTCTGAAAACAAATTACCGCACATAAGTCACAAAGAGAGCTGCTCAACAGTTGTTCAAAGAGTTGAGGACACTGGGGGCAATATCAATAGTCAATTTAAAAACAAGGCAAATGATTTACAAAGCTGGTGAAAACATATGATGTTTAAAGTCGATGGTTTATTCTTTGTAATACTCATCAATAGGTACACTGTGGAAAATATATTTAAATCCCTCATGTGTTAATAAACCGAGTAGCGTTGATGGTATCATGTGCTCTTGTGGACTTAACCATCAGCATCAGTTCTGTGAATTTTTGTCAGATATAGAAGCTGAATATCCTGACTCACTCTACCACACAGCAGTTCAATAGCTTCACAGGGGTAAATTTTGAAAATATACCAATAGATTGTGGTTTGTGTGTGTGTATATATATAGATAGACACATACATAGAATGGAGTAAAATACAGTAATGAAATTAACTATAGCAACCTGGGTAACTCACACCAACATAATGTTGAACAAAAAAGCTAGACACAAAAGAAGAAATATTCAATGATTTCACTTATATAAAGTTCAAGAAACAGGAAAACTATAGTTTTTGAGTGTTTGTTTAGATGGTAAACTAGAAAGAAAAACAGGGAAATGGTTACCAAAGTCAGAAGGGTGGTTATTTTCGGGGGAATGCATGGAGATAGACACTGGGGAAGAGCACAAGGGGACTTCCGGAGTACTGGCAACATTTACTTTTTGACCTGGGTAGTGAATACATGGATATTTGCTTTGTGATAAATCATTCTGCTGTTTGTTTTACAGACTTTTCTGTGTATGTCACAAATAAAACCATTTTTTTTAAAAAAAGTATGATAAAATTAAAGCAGAAATCAAAGGGAAATTTATAGCCTCAAATGTGTTTATAGCTCTCTCTCCTTATCCTCTCACTATCCAATATTCAAAGAGATATTTTTATCGGAAAATAGGGACCAACAATAAAAGTTAGGCAGATAAAGAAACTAGAAAAGAACAATATAAATCCAAAGAAAACAGGAGCTAGTGAAAAAAAAGAAAATAATTAAAAAGAAAACCAAAAGAGGTATATTTTATAAATAAAAAGCATGTTAAGACAAAAATTTACATATACTTTATTAAATAGAAAAGTGAAAGAGAAGACAGATATAGTTACAGAAAGTATAAACTGACTTAAAAAGTAAATAAAAAGCTTGATCACTCAACAATCATATGAGACATTAAAAGGTTGGTAGAAAATCTAGTTGGGAAGAAGGGAGAGAGGGATTGAGTAGTAGAAGGGCACATATTAATTTTAGAATAGCAGCTCTCTCTCAGAAGGAAGGAAGGGTGAGAAAAGTGGGTAGGAGAACTGAAAGTATTTCAAGAGTTCTTGTAATGTTTTAGTACTTCAAAATTAAAAGAATAAAATTAAATATACTGAACGTGTGTAAGATTGAAACCAAAGAAAGTTTCCAGATAGCTTGTTAGGCAAACAAGAAAAGTTACCAACAGTGAATTAATTATGTGTGACTGTATCAGCTGAAGAAATGTGTCTAGAGAAAATCAATTTGTTTAAGACTATTAATCTCTCAGCAACAACAGCTGCTCAAAGAGTTGAGGACACTGGGGGCAATATCAATATAAAAACAAGGCAAATGATTTACAAAGCTGTGAGAACATATGATGTTTAAAGTCGATGGTTTATTCTTTGCAATACCGATCAAGAGGTACACTGTGGAAAATATATTTAAATCCCTCATGTGTTAATAAATGAGTAGCGTTGATAGTATCATGTGCTCTTGTGGACTTAACCATCAGCATCAGTTCTGTGAACTTTTGTCAGAAATAGAGCTGAATATCCCGACTCACTCTACCAGACAGCAGTTCAAGAGCTTAACAGTGGTAAAGTTTTCCTGCAATTATATGAGTCCAGAGCCAAGACTGAAATTTGTCTGATCAAGAAGACCCACCCTCAACCACTATTATCGAACACTGAATAGTTCTAGAAATTAGCTGTAGCCGCACACTTGATAATGTTTCTTAATTAATACAACCTAAAATGACAAGGCAAAATAGTGCTTATATGCAAAACTTCTACTGTGGTACAATCATGTTGATGACATCAAGCTACTTTATATACTTCCCATGCTACCAAAATCAAAACAAGAAGTGAGATCTCCATTCCTACACAAATTTGCAGTGGATATATTTTCTAAGCTCAAACTACAGTCCCACAGTTCCAGCAGCATCTTTTGGAATTCAACGTAAGTGCAAAGGAAAGATCCACATTTCAAAATCCGTTTAAACTTGGCAATTGAGGAACATCAACTTAACCTTCAACTGGAAGTGTAATGTAATGACATTGCTACCTGTAATGTAATGACATTGCTAAAAGGTAAACATCAAGAGAAGAATTTAACATAATTCTATAAACGCCTTCCAAGTAATGAATATACTCAAAATCATATGCTTGAGGTCAACATCGACAGTCATAAATAGTGTGTTAGCCTGTACCCTTGACATGTGATGAAAATGGCCTTTACCTCTGTAGTCTTCCTCTCAAAAACCCATAACCCTAGTCTAAACAATAAGAAAAACATCAAATTCCAATAGAAAATCATACACATCCTACAATATAACTGACAAGTAATCCTCAAAGCTGTAAAGGTTATCAAAAACAAGGAAAGTCTGAGAAACTATCACAGCCAAAGGAGCCTAAGAAGATATAACAACTAAATGTAACATACTATCCTAGATGAGATCCCGGAACAGAAAAAGAACATTAAGTAAAAACTAAGAAAATCTGGGGGCCAGCCTGGTGGTATAGTGGGGTTAAGTTCATGGGTTCCACTTTGGTGGCCCAGGGTTTGCAGGTTTTGATCCCAGGAGCAGACCTACACACCACTTATCAAGCCATGCTGTGGCAGCATCCCACACACAAAATAGAGGAAGATTGACACAGATGTTAGCTCAGGGACAATCTTCCTCAAGCAAAAAGAGGAAGACTGGCAACAGATGCTAGCTCAGGGCCAACCTTCCTCACCAAAAAGAAAAAACAAACCTAAGAAAATCTGAATAAATTATAGACTTTAGTTAATAATAATATATCAATATTCATTCATTCATTGTAACAAATGTACCTAAAGTAAGAGGATAACAATAGGGAAACAGTACAGAGAGTATATGGGAGCTCTCTACTATCTGCTCAATTTTTCTGTAAATTTAAAAATGCCTTTTAAAAATAAAGTCTACTAATAATAATGTACTACTACTAATAATGTACAACTGTAATTTCACAAGGTAGTTAACTATCATAATCTTAATTAAAAAATAAAAGCAACATCTAAGTTTGTTGCAGATTATAGGATGAAGGGTAGCAGAATATGCCACCCCGAAATACACCTCTTTGGTGTACTGGTTATTTTGAGCTGTAGGCTCCTGGAAAACAGCAAATGCAGGGACAGGCTTTCTCTGAACTCTTATCTGCCTAAAGATGGATAGCCCAAAAGGAGCTTGATTGTCATAAATCCCCTCTTGGGAGTTTCATCAACCAGGGAAAACTGACTCATCACAGGAAAGGAGGCTACAAGTGTACACACTCAGAAAAACTTTGTCACAAACCATCATATCTCCCATCTATTCTTCCAAGGCCCCATTCATCTTTTATAAAAATCATTTACTGTCCCCTAAGAGGCCTACATGCCCCTACTCCTGTCCCTATTAAGATGGTATTTAACTCTGAATTCTAAAGTTACCTCTGAGTTACTCATTTTTCCCTGGGGATCTCCCATGTATACATGAGGTATCCATGTCAATAAACTTTAGTTTTTCTCTTAAAAATAAATAAATAAATAAATAAATCATATGCTGGTACCTACCTGTGTGAAAAGACATTTTCTAATAAGATGAATATGTAAAATCTTATTACACATCAGCATTAACAGAACATCTGCAATCAATTTTGTGAGGAAACACTAATTGTGAATTTCAATTAAGCAAAAATGTTATTGCCCCCCAAAAATTATTTCATTCTTCTCCTGAATAGATCTGTATTTTTAAAAACTGTACTTACTGTTATGTTTTTTGAATTTTATCAATAAAAAATGTGCAAATTTTTTTCTCATTATATATGTACCTACATAATATCTTTGATTTTGCCTCTTGGGCCACAAAGCCTAAAATATTTACTTACTATCTGGCTCTTTACAAAAAAAGTTTGCCAATTTCTGGTATGCCTGAAACTAGATTGGCCATGGTTGGTAACTACTGAAACTGCCTGAAGAGTACATGGGGATTCAATATACTTTCTTTCTACCTTGGGATGTGTTTGAAATTTACAATAAATTTTAAAAACTAAAAAATACATCATTAAAAAGCAAGTTCACACAGCCTCATGGAATGAATAGTTTCTATTTTATATAAACTGTACTGCAGCTCAGAAAAAACTGGTGTGCTTCCCAACTGTCTTCTAGAGTAGTCTCACTATGATATGAAATCCAACCAGAAGAGCCCATGTTAAAAAAATTAAATTAAATTAAGTTAAAGGTCAAATGTCACTTATGCAAATAGATGGAAAATTCCTTAACATCTTAGTAAATCAAATCTGGTAATCTGATGAGAATATCACATCATAGCAAATAGCATTCACTTTAGATTTTACACTACCTTTAAGTTTATTTTTTTTTAGTGTACTATAATAACAAGAAAACCATATTAAAAGATGCTGAAGGAAGGATTTCAAATACTTTAACATTATTCCTGATAAAAAATACTTGCTAAGCTATGAATAGTTGGACAGGCCAAACCCTTTACTGTCTTAACCAGAAAGATTCAGCAAACATCAGATTTAACAAACATTAGAGTTCTAGCCACTGAAATGAATAAAAATAAAATAATAAATAATAAAAAAGGTAAGGATGAAAAACTTCTACTTTTCATCACTATACTGAAAGACAGAGCCAAAGATATATTTTTTTGCATTTTGCAATATCTACATATTTAAAAATTAGTTTTCTTATGCATAAGTTTCTTCTGAACCTATCTTGGGGGAAAATGTAATATGGTTTTACTGAAAATCAGGCTCTGCACAGAGAGACATACTGTATTGTTATGGGAAGACCCAATATTCCAAAATAATCAAAACAACCAAAAGATTTACCAGTTGAGGCTGGCCCAGTGACACAGCTGTTAAATTCATGTGCTCTGCTTTGGCAGTCTGGGGTTTGTCGGTTTGGATCCTGGGTGCAGACCTATGCATCACTTATCAAGGCATGCTGTGGCAGGCATCCCACATATAAAATAGAGGAAGATGGGCACACATGTTAGCTCAGGGCCAATCTTCCTCAGCAAAAAGAGGAGGATTGGAGGTAGATGTTAGCTCAGGGTTAATCTTCTTCAAGAAAAAAAAATCTACCAATTAAAGCAATGCAAGTCAAAACCATAAGTGTATTTTTTAATAGAATGAAAAGCAAATTCTAACTTCACAGAGAAAATTTTTAAGAATTGCCACAAAAAAATAATATGAAAGAAGAACAGTGACAAGAGACTTCCCCTACCAGAAATCAAAATATATGAAAAACTACAGAAATTAAAACAATACGATTTTAGAGCAGGAACAAATAACAAATCAAAGTAACAGAACAGAGACAAAAGAGAAATTCATGTGTATTGGTAATTTAGTCTATGATATACAGGACATTTTGTTTACTTCATGGGGAAAAGATGGGCTTTTTTCTACAAATGGCATTGGGAAAACTGGCCACCCATTTGCGAAAAACAAATCCTACTTCACATAAAAAAAAAATTTCCTGGCAACTTACAAACAGACTCCCCACTCCCCTCCAAAAATGAAAACATAAAAAAGTTAAAGTATAAGAGGATATTTTTATAATCTTCAAGGTGCAGAAGGCATTTCCCAGCAAGAATCAAAATATACAATTTATAGATTTGACTACATCTAAATTTAAAAATTCAACAAACAGACAAGTAATAGTCCAAGAGAATTATTTCCAACATATATACTAAAGGATTAACATCCAGGATCTACTAGCATGCTAACAAATCAACTTAAAAAAAGAAAAACAAGGGGCTGGCCCCGTGGCTGAGTGGTTGGGTTCATGCTCTCTGCTTCGGTGGCCCAGGCTTTCACCGGTTCAAATCCCGGGTGTGGACATGGCACCACTCAACGAGCCATGCCAAGGCAGCGTCCCACATACCACAACTAGAAGGACCCACAACTAAAATATATACAACTATGTACTGGGGGGCTTTGGGGAGAAAAAGGAAAAATAAAATCTAAAAAAAAGACAAGAAAAACAACTCATTAGAAAAATGAGATAAGTGATGGAGAAGGAATACAAACTACTAATAAACATGAAACATGCTGAATGTCTAAGTAATCAAGGAAATGCAGCTTGACAAAGTAACATCTTACTTCTTGAGGATGTGACTAATAAAAATTTAAAATAATTACAATATCCAGTATTTGCTAAAAATACAGTGAAATAAAACATCTTTTAAACAATTAGAGTAATATAAACTTGTAAAAACCTTTTTTTACAAGGCAATTTGGCACTAGCAATCAAAATATCAAATGTCCATACCTATATGATCTAGCAATTCCAATGCTAGAAATCTATTCCAAAGAAATACTCAAACATGTACAAAAGATGGGGACCTACAAGCATGGTTAAATTCATGTCAAGGATAGAAAAAGTACAAGACAGGTCTGGAATACCTTGCTATTTGTCATATCAGATAGCAAGCAAGCTATCAAAGACTACAAGGCTATGTCAAAAGGATCAGGAGCTGGGGGTGGCCCCGTGGCTGAGTAGTTAAGTTCTCGCGCTCTGCTGCAGGTGGCCCGGTGTTTTGTTGGTTCGAATCCTGGGCACGGACATGGCACTACTCATCAAACCACGCTGAGGTGGCGTCCCACATGCCACAACTAGAAGGACCCACAACGAAGAATACACAACTATGTACCAGGGGGCTTGGGGGAGAAAAAGGAAAAAAATAAAATCTTTAAAAAAAAAAAAAAAAAGGACAGGACTCAGGAGCCAACCTTAACAGGATCCCACTTGCCACAGATATCACAATTTCAACATCAATAAGATGTTGAAAGGACTGAAATACATCAAATAGGTTTTAAGTCCATGAGTTTAATTAAACTGATACTCTTTCAAAATTGGTCACCTTTAGAGGATAAAAGGAACCTAATCCCTTATTTTGAAAACTAGTGCATATAAGGAAAGAATAAAACATTTATCCTGTCCCACTTCCGTGAACCGCACTACTGGGTAAACCAATTAGTAAATGAGGGGAATATTTTTATTTATGGAAGTATTCCAGTCACTATAATCAAGACAGAATGATAGAATTGGAATATCACCATTTTGCAATCCTTAATAAATTAATGGATCTAGACACTGAGCACAAATAGCTGGTAAAATAACAGAGAGACAACCAAATATTAGCCTCCCAATAGAACAAAACACTATCCATGAAGTTGTCCTGCCACCTCTCAATCACACCTGATTCTGATTAAGCCTCTATATCTAACAACCAACTTACAAAAATACAAATGAGAGAGAAACATGTTAAACTACACAAGGATGAAACTGGCAAAATCTAGGTTCCTTCAACAAGTGAACTGATGGGACAAAAGAAAAAAGAAAAAGAAGGAAACTCAAGATTGAGAGACTTAAAAGATACACCTAAATTTGAAAAAACCTAAAAGTGAACTGAAGTGTTTGTGGATACACCTATTCTGGTATATCAAACTATAAAAGAACGCAAGGAAGTGTTTACCGTAAAAAAGACACTAGAAAAACAGGGAAAGAACACAGCAAACTAGATATATAGATGGCTTAAAAAAAAAGTCCTCTCCACCAGCAAAGGAACAAGTTTTTAAATTGTGGCAACATTTATCTATTGAATTCAAATTGCACTAAGAATATATCTCTAAGAAATGCAGATGGGTCAAAGACTTATACGTACCATAATTTACATAAGAAAAATGAAAAGGGCTATTTCCAATGAGAATATAGTGAATTATGGGGGCCTTCATACAATTAAATATTAAATAGTGATTAAACAATAAAAACTGAGATTCAGAAAACTGTTTGAAATAATCTACCAAAACTAATTATAGGCATATCCTATGACTCATTAATTTCACTGCAAGGTAGATCGCTAAGAGAAATATGTGAACATACAGGCCAAAATCCATATGAAAGAAAATTCATGGTGGTGTTATTCATGACAGCAAAAAAACAGAAAGAACCCAAGAACTAGTGAGTGAATAAAATGTAGTATATCCATACAATAGAATATTATTCAGCCATAATAAGGAATAAAGTGCTGATACATGTTTTAACATGAATGAATGTTGAAAACACTATGCTAACTGAAAGAAGATGTCACAAAAGACCATATATTTATGATCCCATTTATATGAAATGTCCAGAATAGGCAAATCCACAGACACAGAAAGCAGACTTTGCCAGGGGTTGGCGCCAGGGAGGATTGGGGAATAACTGCTAATCAGTTCAGCGTTTCTTTTAGGAGGTTGATAAAAATGTTTTAAAATTAGAGAAGGAGCAGGTCCAAGATGGCAGCGTGAGTGGTCTTCTTTGTCTCTCCCCTGTCGAATGTACAACCAATTGGACATTCACCGATTAACAAAGGATATCCAGATAGCATCTCAAGACCCCTAAGAGACTCGTGCTGCTATACATCGGAAGGTGGATGGACTTCCCCCTGGGAGGAGGTGGAAATAGGTGAAAACTCTCCGACCCCCAACCCCCGGACAGCCTAGCTCCTGCAAGAGGCTCTCTTCCAGTGGACTCCCCCATAGCATCGCCATACACCAAGGGCAGGAGTGTGCACTCACCAGCAGAGCAATGGTGGAAACAGGTGACAACAACCCTACCCAAGCCCCCCCCACCGTGATTACATCTAAGCTTGGGGGTAATCCCCAGGGCCCCGCACCCACCGGCAGAGAAGGCCTCCACTCGCCGTTAGCAGGGAGGCCCTTCCCAGAAACCAGAACAAAAGAAAGCTCCCAGCGAGCGGATTCCCCAGCACGGCACCAGACCGCCAGCTGCTGCTGGGCCCATGGTCTCCGGCGCATGGGTTGGTGCAGGGGGCGCCCGGACTTCCTGTGGACGTGCCTGGGGACAGGGTTGGAGCTCCAGTGCCTGGTTCTGCGGCCCGGGGGGAGGCTCCGGGGTCCCACACCCCCCAGGCAGGGAAAGCCTCTGCTCGCCATTAGCAAGGAGACTCTGCCCAGAAACCAGAAGAAAGGGAAGCTCCCAGCAAGCAGATTCCCCGGCACGGCACCAGAGCGCCAGCTGCTGCTGGGCCCATGGTCTCCAGCTCTGCAGAGGTCGGTACAGGGGGTGCCCGGACTTCCCGCGGACATGCTTGGGAACTGGGTGGAGCTCCAGCGCCCAGTTCTGCAGCCCAGGGGGAAGCTCCAGGGTCCTGCACCAACCCCCCCGGCAGGGAAAGCCTCTGCTCGCCATTAGCAGGGAGGCCCCGCCCAGAAACCAGTACAAAGGGAAGCTCCCAGCTAGCGGATTCCCTGGAATGGCACCAGACCGCCAACTGCTGCTGGGCCCACGGTCTCCGGTGCACAGGTCGGTGCAGGGGGTGCCCGGACTTCCCGGGCACGTGCTTGGGGACGGGGTTGGAGCTCCAGCGCCCGGCTCCGCGGCCCGGGGGGAGGCTCCGGGGTCCCGCACCACCCCGGCAGGGAAAGCCTCTGCTCACCATTAGCAGGGAGGCCCTGCCCAGAAACCAGAACAAAGGGAAGCCCACAGCGAGCGGATTCCCCGACATGGCACCAGCCAGCCAGCTGCTGCTGGGCCCACGGTCTCCGGCCGTGCACGGGTCGGTACAGGGGGCACCCGGACTTCCCGTGGACGTGCTTGGGGACTGGGTGGAGCTCCAGCACCCAGCTCTGTGGCCCTGGGGGAGGCTCCAGGGTCCTGCACCCCCCTGGCAGGGAGGGCCTCTGCTCGTCATTGGCAGGGAGGCCCCGCCCAGCATTCGGAACACCAGGAAGCTCCCTAGAGCAGAATTCCCTGCAAGGCAGCAGCTTACCAGCCACCGCCAGGCACACGGACTCTGGCCGTGTCCCAGACGAGGCAAGGGGCTCCCAGATATCCCGTGAGAGTGGTGTGGGGCAGAGTGGAGCTCCAGTGAAATGGCTACATGGCCCAGGGGGGAACTCCAGGTTCCTACAGCAGCCTCAGCGAAAGCCTGTGCACAGCACTAGTGAAGAGGTCCCGACTGGCAATCGCAAGGTGGGAAGACCCTGGGGCAAAAGTAGCACAGCTAGGTGAGCTAACGACAGACTGCAGAAGATACCCATAGCTCTGCTGGGACCTATAGTGGACAAGCGTGATCTTCTGGGCTCTGTCAGTGACAAAGCTGCGATTATAGGTGATCCTGCTCCCGGCTGCTGGGAAAGCCCATAACACCGCTACAGACCCCAAGGAGGGAGCACGTCTAAGTGGGCTGCAACAGTAGGCACCAGCAGCCTGAGGCCCCCTTGCGATTGCCCCCACAACCGACGAGGGACCCCACAGGACCACTGTGACTATGAGAAGGGGTCCAGGTCCAGTCAGTAACAGCTGACAGGGTTTCTGGTTGGTGCAGTCTAAACAGCTGCCACCCCACACACCAGTCGCAACAAGTGGAAGCAGCAACTAAACTCCATCTCTATGCGGAGGCACAAATCCACACCATCAAGCAGTATGAAAAAACATATTAAGTCTCCGGAACAGAAGGAAAATGATAAGCACCCAGAAATCAATCCCAAAGACAATGAAATCTATAACATAAATGACAATGATTTCAAGCCTGCCATTATTAAAAAACTCAACGAGTTAAAAGAGAATTCAGATAGACAACTCAATGAGTTCAGGAGCTATGTCACAAAAGAGCTTGACACTATAAAGAAGAACCAATTAGAAATACTGGAGATGAAGAACACAATGGAGGAGATTAAGAAAAATCTGGACTCTCTGAACAGTAGGGATGATAATATGGAGGACAGATTAGCAATTTGGAGGATAGGAATATAGAAATGCTGCAGACACAGGAGGAGAGAGAACTAAGACTAAAAAGAAATGAAGAAACTCTCCGAGAATTATCCGACTCAATTAGGAGATGCAACATAAGGATTATAGGTATACCAGAGGGAGAAGAGAAGGAGAAGGGGGTAGAAGGCCTGTTGAAAGAAATAATAGCTGAGAACTTTCCAAACTTGGGAAGAGAGATGGAACTTCATGTGACAGAAGCCAACAGATCTCCAAACTTTATTAATGCAAGAAGACCAACCCCAAGGCATATAGTAGTGAAACTAGCAAAAGTCAACGATAAAGAGAAAATACTAAGGGCAGCCAGGCAGAAGAAAATAACTTACAAAGGAAACCCCATAAGGCTATCAGCAGATTTCTCAGGAGATACCTTACAGGCTAGAAGAGAGTGGAATGAAATATTCAAAATTCTGAAGGACAAAAACCTGCAGCCAAGAATACTCTACCCAGCGAAAATATCCTTCAAATATGATGGAGAAATAAAAACTTTCCCAGATAAACAAAAGTTAAGGGAGTTCATCGCCACAAAACCTCCTCTTCAAGAAATGCTCAGGAAGAACCTCATTCCTGAAAAATCAAAAAAAGGAAAGGGGTTAGAAAATCCAGAACAAAGGAGAGAAGCAGAAGGACAATAACACAAAGTAACAGCTCTCCATCAGGACAAAATGCAAAAGAACTGGGAAACAAGTGATAAAATGGCAACAGTAGGCCCCCACGTTTCAATAATCACTCTAAATGTGAATGGATTGAACTCTCCAATCAAAAGGCACAGAGTGGCAGGATGGATCAAAGAACAAGATCCAACAATATGCTGCCTCCAGGAAACACACCTCAGCCCCAAAGACAAACACAGACTCAAAGTGAAGGGATGGAAGACAATACTCCAAGCTAATAATGAACAAAAGAAAGCAGGTGTTGCCATACTTATATCAGACAAAGTAGACTTCAAAGCAAAACAGATAAAGAAAGACAAAGAGGGGCAGTATATAATGATAACAGGGACACTCCACCAAGATGACATAACACTTATAAATATATACACACCTAACACAGGAGCACCAAAATCCGTAAAGAAACTATTAACAAAACTAAAAGGAGACATCAACAGCAATACAATAATAGTAGGGGACCTCAACACCCCATTAACACCAATGGACAGATCATCCAGACAGAAAAATCAACAAGGAAATTATAGAATTAAATGAAAAATTAAATCAGATGGACCTAATAGATATATATAGGACACTTCATCCAAAAACAGCAGGTTACACATTCTTCTCAAGCCCGCATGGAACATTCTCAAGGATAGACCATATCGTGGGAAAAAAGCAAACATCAATAAGTTCAAGAGGGTTGAAATAATATCAAGCATCTTTTCTGATCATAATGCTATGAAACTAGAAATCAACTACAAGAATAAAGCTGGGAAAGGGTGAAAAATGTGGAGACTAAACAACATGCTACTGAATGGATTATTGAAGAAATCAAATATTATCTGGAGGCAAATGAAAATGAAAACACACCGTACCAAATTATTTGGGACACAGCAAAGGCAGTCCTACGAGGGAAATTCATTGCAATACAGGCTCACCTCAATAAGCAAGAAAAATCTTACATAAACAACCTCAAACGACACCTAACAGAATTAGAAAAAGAAGAACAAACAAAGCCAAAAGTCAGTAGAAGGAGGGAAATAATAAAAATTAGAGCAGAAATAAATGATATTGAAACAAAAAAGACAGTAGAAAGGATCAATGAAACAAAGAGTTGGTTCTTCAAAAAAATTAACAAAATCGACAAACTCTTAGCCAGACTCACTAAAAAAAAAAAAGAGAGGTCTCAAATAAATAAAATTAGAAATGAGAAAGGAGAAATCAAAACAGATACCAAAGAAATACAAAGGATCATAAGAGAATACTATGAAAAACTATATGCCAACAAATTGAACAACCTAGAAGAAATGGATAAATTCCTAGACTCATACAACCTCCCCAAACTGAATCAGGAAGAAATAGAGAATCATAATAGACCAATCACAAGTAAAGAAATAGAAACAGTAATCAAAAACCTCCCCAAAAATAAGAGTCCAGGACCAGACGGCTTCTCTGGAAAATTCTACCAAACATTCAAAGAAGATTTAATACCTATCCTTCTCAAACTATTCCAGAAAATAGAGGAAGATGGAGCACTCCCTAAAACATTCTATGGAGCCAACATCACCCTGATCCCCAAACCTGACAAGGACAATACAAAGAAGGAAAACTACAGGCCAATATCACTGATGAACATAGATGCAAAAATCCTCAACAAAATTTTGGCAAATCGAATACGGCAATACATCAAAAAGATTATACACCATGATCAAGAGGGATTTATACCAGGGACACAGGGATGGTTCAACATCCGCAACTCAATCAATGTGATTCACTACATTAACAAAATGAGAAACAAAAACCACATGACCATCTCAATAGATGCAGAGAAAGCATTCGACAAGATCCAACATCCATTTATGATAAAAACCCTCAATAAAATAGGTATAGAAGGAAAGTACCTCAACATAATAAAGGCTATATATGACAAACCCACAGCCAACATCATACTCAACGGACAAAAACTGAAACCCATCCCTCTCAGAACAGGAACGAGACAAGGGTGCCCACTTTCACCACTCTTATTCAACATAGTTCTGGAGGTTTTGGCAAGAGCAATTCGGCAGGAAAAAGAAATAAAAGGAATCCCAATAGGCAACAAAGAAGTAAAACTCTTGCTGTTTGCAGACGACACGATCTTATATATAGAAAACCCCAAAGAATCCATAGAAAAACTATTAGAAACAATTAACAACTACAGCAAAGTTGCAGGGTATAAAAGAAAGACATTCCATGCACATGGATTGGAAGAATAAACATAGTTAAAATGTCCATACTACCTAACGCAATCTACAGATTCAACACTATCCCAATCAGAATTCCAATGTCATTCTTTACAGAAATGGAACAAAGAATCCTAAAATTCATATGGGGCAACAAAAGACCCCAAATTGCTAAAGCAATCCAGAGAAAGAAGAACAAAGCTGGAGGTGTCACAATCCCTGACTTCAAAACATACTACAAAGCTACAGTAATCAAAACAGCATGGTACTGGTACAAAAACAGATGCACAGATCAATGGAACAGAATTGAAAGCCCAGAAATAAAACCACACATCTATGCACAGAAAATCTTTGACAAAGGAGCTGAGGGCCTACAATGGAGGAAAGAAAGTCTCTTCAACAAATGGTGCTGGGAAAACTGGACAGCCACATGCAAAAGAATGAAAATCGACCATTCTTTTTCACAGTTTACTAAAATAAACTCAAAATGGATCAAAGACCTAAAGATTAGGCCTGAAACAATAAGTCTTCTGGAAGAGAATATGGGCAGTACACTCTTTGACATCAGTATCAAAAGGATCTTTTCAGACATCATGTCTTCTCAGACAAGGGAAACAACAGAAAGAATAAACAAACGGGACTTCATCAGACTGAAGAGCTTCTTCAAGGCACGGGAAAACAGGATTGAAACAAAAAAACAGCCCACTAATTGGGAAAAAATATTCACAAGTTATTTATCTGACAAAGGGTTAATCTCCATAATATACAAAGAACTCACACAACTCAACAATAAAAAATCAAACCACCCAATTACAAAATGGGCAGGGGACATGAACAGACATTTCTCCAAAGAAGATATACAGATGGCCAACAGACACATGAAAAGATACTCATCATCACTAATCATCAGGGAAATGCAAATCAAAACTACACTAAGATATCACCTTACACCTGTTAGAATGGCAAAAATATCCAAAACCAAGAGTGACAAGTGTTGGAGAGGCTGTGGAGAAAGAGGAACCCTCATACACTGCTGGTGGGAATGCAAACTGGTGCAGCCACTATGGAAAACAGTATGGAGATTCCTCAAAAAGTTAAGAATAGAAATACCTTATGACCCAGCCATCCCACTACTGGGTATCTATCCTAAGAACCTGAAATCAGCAATTCCCAAAGTCCCATGCACCCCTATGTTCATCGCAGCATTATTCACAATAGCCAAGACATGGAACCAACCTAAGTGCCCAGCAACTGATGATTGGATAAAGAAGATGTGGTATATATAGATATACAATGGAATACTACTCAGCCATAAAAAAGGACAAAGTCGTCCCATTCACAACAACATGGATAGACCTTGAGGGTATTATGTTGAGTGAAATAAGCCAGACAGAGAAAGACGAACTCTGTATGACTCCACTCATAGGTGGTAGTTAACTTACGGACAAAGAGAACTGATCGGTGGCTACCAGGGGAAACGGAGGTGGGGGGAGGGCACTAGGGGTGAAGTGGTGTACCTACAACGTGACTAATAATGACGTACAACTATAATTTCACAAGGTTATTAACTATCATAACCTTATAATAAAAAAAAAGAAAGAAATGTTCTAAAATTAGGTAGTAGTGATGATTGCACAACTCTATAAATATACTGAAATCAGTGAATAATAAAAGACACAAATAGAAATGTTAGTCATTTTGACAAGTTTTCCAAAAGAGTTACACATTTCATACATATAAACATAACGATAGGGGCCAGCCCCGTGGCCGGGTGGTTAAGTTCGAGAACTCTGCTTCAGCAACCCAGGGTTTCACGGGTTCGGATCCTGGGCACAGACCTAGCACCGCTCATCAGGCCACGCTGAGGCACGCCACAACTAGAAGGATCCACAACTAAAAATACAGACAACTATGTACTGGGAGGCTTTGGGGAAAAGAAGGAAACATAAAATCTTAAAAAGAAAAAAAGATACATGAAACGTACTTTACCACAGAGATAAAATCATGAAAGCCAGGATTATAATCTGTTACTTTTCCAAGTGTACAATGCTTCACTGTTGATTTGCTTCCAGAGATTCATTAACTCTATCTCAACGAACACTTTAAAAGGGTCCACTTAGCAGAATTAAAGACACAAATTTATGAAATGAAAAACTAGAAATGACAATGAGTTTGTTACTATGAAAGCAATGTAAAGCTAAAAGTGGAATAAATACTTCATTTATGACCATCATTCCTTAGCTAAGTAAATTATCACGACATACAATCTGTGACAAAAATTTTAGTTCTAGCTGCACATATCAGAATTTCTAGTCACTGGTTGCAATAAAAAAACAAAGTGAGGAGGAGGAGGGTTGAGGTTCAACCTCATTAAAAAAAGCACTAGCAATGAGCATTTAAATTACATAATCATCTCTATGACAAACTTTATCTCCAAATTGCCTTCCACAAGCAGGGTATCAAACTCCCAGATCATTTAAGCATTCTGAACACGCACTGGTATATACCTAATCCTACTCATGACGCCTGTTCAAAAATGTCTGCAGAATTAGATATTAGCATAAAAAATCTTTTTTTTTTTAATAGAAGCAAAGCTGGTGAGGGATATAATTGAAAAGGTGGCAAAATAGAACCATAAATTCCTTGTTTTGCAGTCAAATAAGAGGCTGAATTAGGAACCCCAATAAGGTCTTATATTATAGGTAACATATAAAGGACTGTAGGTGAATTTTCAAACTTTTTATTGTAGGAAGTTTTTTTTCTTCTTTTAGAGATAGGCTGATTATTGTTCCTATTATGTAAATCATGAGAAAGTGTAGGCAGGGGATTATGGCATACTGGTGACCAATCAAATTCTTTAAAAAGGAATTAAAAAAGAAAAAGCTGCAAGTAATACTTGCCTCCCTACGCCAATTCAAGTGTGACACATCATGTCTATATGACATAGTATTTAGGAATATTAAACAAGCATACTGAATCAGATCTTGTTAAAAATAACTGCACTGTCACTATGTGAATGAGATATAGGACTTAGCATGCAAATCAATTCTTATGAATAATAAGCACTTATAAAAAACTTGTAAAAGTTAGTATGCTTACCTGAACCACCCAGGGACTGTTGGCAAAGGCCATAATATCTCTTTCTTCCCAGAAAAAAGCAGAATCTGATCTCTTTATCATTTCAAACTTACTAAGAAGCTTCATAGCATAAACCTTCTGTGATGCCTTGTGACGAACCTGTTGATTTTTTAAAACGCAAAAAGTAATACTTTAATTTTACGAGAGAAAGGGAAACAACAGATTGTACTATAATGCTATTATTAAAGATTTTAGTTACAAAACAAAATTATCCGTAGCTAACTAGTAAAAAGTAAAAGCATAACATTTTTAATGAAAGAAAGAGGAGAAAAATCCCAACAGCCTAAATATTTCATGAAATATACAATACCTTTAAATGCTAGGTTCAATATACAATTATCTCATTTCATCTAAATAAAGTTGAATTCACGAAGCTTCATTCCCTTGTGCTAATTAAGCTAACCAATTTTAAGAATAAGATATTGTTAAATGAGAAACTTATAAGATATGTACATGTATCCCTCACTATCTGATGATAAGAATCTAATAAATTTAGCTATCAGGGGATATTTGTGATTTTATTAAGTCATCCCTACCTCTTTCTAGGTATCCTATTTAAAAGGTTATTTTTTTAAGGGAAAAACCACCAATAATATGGTTATTTGATCAATTCTTATCTTCCTCATTAGACTGTAAATTCCCTAAGGGCAAGGACAGTGTCTATTTGACCATAATTTTAATCCTAGAATATAACATAACAAACTACAGAGTCAATAAATATTTAATGAATTATATAATAGTTAACATTTACTGGATAATTAATAATAAATAATAACTGCTAACATTTATACTTGGATATCTAATACAATGTGCAAAACTGAACTCCAAATCTTCACCCCTGAATTTATTCCTCCTACATTCTTCCCTATTTCAGTAAGTGGCATCTTCATCCTTTCAGTTGCTCTGGTTAAAAACCTTTGGCTCCTCTTTTTCTCTCACACAGCTCATCAAACTCATCAGCAAACCATGTCAGTCCCACCTTCAAACAGCTTCAGAATCCAACCATTTATAACTACCTCCACTGATACCACCCTGGTCTAACATCTTTTATTTCAATTACCTGCCATGGCCTCAACCAGTTTCCCTGCTGTCACTCTCACGCACCCAGACTGGTGATCCTTCTAAAACATAAAGCATTTCCTGTCACTCTTCTGCTTAAAAATCCCTAAGAATTTCCCATCTCATCTCTGCATGTGTTGTTCCCTCTGCCCGGAATCACCTCTTACAGCAGGACCCAATCCCTCACTTTTCCAAATCCCTGCTGAGAAGTCCCCTTCTCAGTGAGACCTACTCTGATCAAGCTACTTAAACTTTCACCTCATCGCCCCCTCTCCTGCCCACACGCTCCCTATTCCATTCTCTCTTCCTTGTGCTTGAGTGCACTGCAACAATGCAGTGCAATGCTTTTTTTCCCCTCCTCTCAGCACTGGAGAATTTAAGCCCAACAACAGCAAGGATTTTTGTTTTTGTTCACTGCTTAGTCCCCAGTGCCTAGTATAAGGCCTGGCACATAATACCCTTTCAACAAATATTTGCTGAAAGAATGAATTCACTGAGTGAGTGCTTACTATGGGCCAGGCACAGTGTGTTTTAATAGATGTACTGTCTTATTTAATCTTCATAACAATCCTAATGAGGCATTATTTCCCCATGTTACAAATGAGAAATTGAGGCACAGAGAAATTAAGTAACTTGCCTGAGGTTAATACAGATGGTAGAATCAAGATTTAAAGGTAGTCTGCATACAGAATCCACATTATTAACCACTTATCCTGTGCTATTTCTATATATGCATACCCACAATTAGGATGCTTTCCCCAAAACAGGGCCAGATTACATCTGTCGACCCAGACTTCCATTCAGTTAGTGCTCCTTTTCAATGAGAAGTATGCCACATTTTGTACAAATTATCTGGTCACCCTACTGAGGGTTGGAGGAAAGAATCTAAGAGGCAATCAACCTCCTGATGACAGTCTACAGAGACCTAAATGATCTAGCCTACACCCACCTTCCCAATTTAAATATTGTCATTTTCTTCCCCATGTTCACACTTCAGGCATGCTTACCTTCTTTCATTCCTCTAATACACTTTTCTCCAGAATCTTTACAGGTACTGAGAAGGTACTAGAAAATCCATCACAGTTCCTGACTTCACCTCTCCTCCCCAGAGACTAGCACCTTTCTCCACTCAGCTGCAATATAAACTCCTCAAAGGAGTGACCATCCTATTTAAAGTACAAACTCTTAGTTCTCTACCTTAGAACTCCATTTGTTTTCTTCCTAGCAAATACTGTAACTCGTAATTTTTTGACGTCGTTTCCTTGTATTTATTGTCTATCTCCCATATTAGAATGTAAGCTCAACAGAGGTAGGGATTATTCATGCCTGTTTTATTTCTCCATTTTATCCTCAGTACCAAGTACAATGCCAGCACTGGCAATTAAAATAGACACGTGCAAATAATTGATGAATTAACATCTTCAAAAAGTTTTTTATTTGATAACTGGCCAAACTACTAATTTCTAGTTTTAAGAAAAATTCAACAGGTAACATTTCTAATTAGTTTTTGTCAAGTACTGTCCACATTTAGAATCAACTTATATTAATAAAAATAAGGTAAACCAAAGAAATGATCATGCCCTTTCAAGAAGATATGGAAGAATCATCACACTTTACAGATCAGATACTGTATAAAATGCAATATTTTAGAAAATCATACAATGCTGTACCTCTTTAGTAGAGTTTTTTCACCACTAACAAAACCCAGGTAAGGAATTTTACTTGTTGAATGGACTAGAACAAATCACTAATAGAAAAGACAGACAAGTCTTAGCATGAAACAATAAACACAAACATGTATCACTCAAAATCATACACTCCTGGCTATGACAGAGTAAATGGTACCAGCTAACCCTCCAACTATAAACAACCAACAAAATTGCAAAACATATGAAGCAACTGTTTTCTGGCTTTGTAAAATAGGCAGCACAAGACTATATAATCCCTGAGAAAAGAGAAACTCACCAAGTCAGCCTCATAACTACCCAGACACCCTGCTTGAAGGCAATACTCCAACCAGCAGACAACAAGCAATCATCTAAGCTAAGCACAACAGTCCTGCTGAGTTGAAGAGGCAGAGATCAGAGTTCAAGACAGATGAGACAGCTGGATTATGCTGGACAGGAAACAGGAAAGTAAGAAGCTATGTAGAGGGAGGTCCCCAGAAGTCCCATGTGAGTCCTTGACTAAGGGCTGGACTATTCAAAGAGAAAGTACCCAAGGTTTACAAGAGAGCAACCGCTATAGGGTTGATAACAGAACAGAGACACTAGAGGTTAAACAGCACTAGAGGAACATTCAATTTCCAGCCAAACAAGAGCAGAGAAACCTTGCTAATTTCCTGGGATCCAGGGTGAGACATCTTAGGAGAAACAACTATGCTCTAAAGCAAAACCTACTCTAGCACTACTAACAAAGTCTAATAATACCAAGCCCTAAAAGATCGAAAAGGGAGCAGAGTTTGGAGCTTCAGTCCTGCCAGTTAAAAAGATTTGGGAAACAACTTTGTCTTTTCACACATCTACACTTACAAAGTATAAAATTAAGCCTGAACAAGTTAAGGGTCATCAGTAAGTAACTGGACAGCTTATTAGAATGAAAATGAACACTCATCAAAGAAAAATAACAAAATCCAGAGTCTCTATCACATAACCATAAGGACTGGTATATAATTTAAAAATTAATCAATAGTTAAAAAGAAAAATGTGACTTATCATCAAGAAAAAAGCAGTCAATAGAAAACAACCCCAAAAGATGTTGGATTGGATTTAGCTAACAAATGCTTTAAAATATCTCATAAATATATTCAAAGAACTAAAGGAAAATATGTTAAATAAAAATGAAAAGAACAGTCTCAATGAGTAAACATAAGGAAATATCAATAGAGAAATGGAAACTATAAAAAAGAACCAACTAGAAATTCTATAACTGAAAAATAACTAAACTGGAAAATTCATTGAAGGGTTTAACAGAGCATGGACATAGAAGGGGAGTCGGTGAACTTTAACAAAAAGAAATCTAAAGAATAAAAACAAAAAGGAATAAATGAAAATGAACAGACTCAGGGGCCTGCAAAACAATTTTAAACAGTCTAAAATATGTGTAAACATAAATGGACTAAATACTCCCATTCAGGCAGAAATTATCAGAACTCATTGAAAAGCAAAACCTAACCTCATGTATTTTAAATACAAGAGAAATACGCTGAAAATTAAAGGATGAAAAAGATATACCATGCAAACAGCAAGGATAAGAAAGTTGACAGAGCAATATTAATAATAGACAAAGTAAACGTCAAGGCGAAGAGAAAAAGAGGGTAACTCAGAGAAGAAGAGTATAATTCATCAGGAAGGCATAAAAATTCTAAATATGTATGAATCTAATAAATGGGTTTGAAAATTCAGGAGGCAAAAACTGACGAAATTAAAGAAAGAAATGGATAAATTCATAACTTCAGTTTGAAATTTTAATTTCTTCTCTCAGTACTTGATATAGCAAGTAAAAAGATCAGTGTGAATATAAAGAAAATACAGCACAGAATGAAAACTGCCTAATCAAATTACAATTGCAAAAGTTTATGATATCAATAGGTTACATCACTTCTCACTTAAAATATTTTGAAATTTGAAGTATTTTCATATACTGTAACTTCACATGACACAAATCCTACAATTAACTGGCCAAATAAGTTACGATGAGGGTCACAGATTATATCCTTCTATATTAAATAACAAAACTAGAATAACAATTCCTTTGATTTGTATAGTGTTATGACATTTATAGAGTGCTGAAAATAAATGCATGGGAAAGCAATATGAAAACATGGGTAGGGGGCAGGAGATTAGGGGATGAGGGAATCCAACCCTTAAAACTAGAAATCCCTTCCAGAGCAGATAGTTCAGATTTTTAGCTGATTTGTGTTAAATCAGCAAATTATCTCAAAGCAAATGCTCCTTCTGGCAATGCTGTTAAATGTTGTAAAAAAAAAAAGTTGCTAAAAGAGGTTGCTACGGTACTCCCTCTTCTATATTTATGCCACTCTTCAAAGCTTCACTTACTCTAAGACCAAATGAGATTTTGAATGTTTCCTAACGTCATTAGCAAAAGCAATCCCTATAACATTAAGAGTCAATCAATTAATTTAGACTGTAATATTATTTATGCCTGACTCAGATCATGACCAGAGTTTTAAGAATTCTGCTGTAAAGCACAGCTATGAGCCGAAAGTAAAAGATTTTTCAGCTGGCAGAAAATAGTTAAATATTTATTTATTTTTTTGAACATGAGAAAAATGCTTATTGACTTTACTTTTGGTGATTCTTTATGCAAAATTGTTTCCCTCTCTGTGCTTCCATAGCACTAGTAATAATCTAATATCATAATTAGCTGTGTACAGGTCGGCTTCGTAAGCTCCTTTAGGAACAGAATGCAGATTTTCTTTGTGGGGCTGCCTAGTAGCTGGCACAATGCTGAAATCCAATTCAACATATTCAACAAAATCATATCTATATCCATACAAGATCTATAAAACTTTTAATAAAGACTATTTTGGTTAGATGCTCTAGTTAAGGAGGCCTGAATTTCATCTAAACTACTGTGATAGGACACTTAACCGGCTCATAACACAAGAGTCAGGAATCACCAGTTTATAGTCTTCAACTTGAACTACAGAACAAACATTAAGAGGCAATAGTTGTATTCATGCCAAATGTCTACCTCATACCTTTAAAGTTCACAAGCACTAGTATCACAAAGCACTACAAGAAACTGCTGTTACTTTAGGAAAACTGGTTTCCACTGATCTTCCTTCTGAGGATGTCTCTTTCTGAACAATTCTATCATAATCTTCCTTAGCATCTCTGTACATTCCTCTTAGTTCTCTAGCTCCTTCTCCTCTACTCAATATGGATGGATAAAGAGTCAGAAAGTAGCTGAGTAGCTATTCACTACCACACTGTACGGACTACTGCTTAAAAGTATGGATTTGGATGTCAACAAACCTGGCCAAAAGTCCTAGCTATTTTTGAACTATGTGGCCAATTTGCTTAACACTCCTCTAAATTTCAGTGACTTCATCTATAAAAGAATCTCACAGAATTGTTGCAAAGATAAAATGAGATAATGAATATAAATACTTAGCATATAGAATACACTCAATGAAAATGTCAGCTAACTCCACCATAGACAAATGGAACTTAGCATATTCAATTATGAAACTTCACATGTGTTTCCCCTAAGTCATTAGTCTATGAGTGCCTGAAGGACAAAAATATTGTTCCTATTCCAATGTTTCTCTCAGGAAAAAGATGGTTATATTCCTCATTTCTAATTTTATAAGTAACGAGTACAAAAACACCAGCTAAATTGACTACACATAGGAAAAAACAAAAAAAAGCAAAAAAAATAGGAAGGGCCAAAAAGAATTAACAGTGGATTTATCTAAGCTGATGCAATTCTGGGTGATTTTTATTTTCTTATATTTATTTATTTGTATTTTCTACAGCTAAAATGTACTTCTTTTAAAAAAAAATGTTTAAGTAGATGAAACATTCCTAAGTGTAGCTACAGACAAGCTTGGAAAATCCTAAAATGTCTATATCTCCTGGAACATTTGTGGAAAAAAACTTTTGAAAATCACTAACCAAAATGCCCCATTTGAGGCTTTCAAATTTATTTTTAATATCAAAAATTACAACAGATTATTTTTATGAGACAATCCAATGCATCCATGTGACAGACCTGGAGCAGTTATTGTGTGCTGCTAAAGTTTCCACTAAAGATGAAAAAAAAGAGTGCCCTTGTGCTTTCTGTCTAGTCTGGTTGTGGCAGCCAAGACTGAATGGGGGAACACAGGAATTACAAAAACATGGAGGGACGGAGGCAGGGAGATAATTTTTGCAACTCAGAAATAACCCTGTAGCCAGCAAAGAGCCTGTTTTATTCCAAAAAAGGAATTAAAAATTTGAGTTTACATGACAAGTGTTAAAAAATCACTTCCCCTACACTCTTTGCTTCTGGTTGATTTCACTTTAAAAGCTTAGTTTCAAACCAATTAAATTAAAAGCAAGCCAGTGGGAGGAAAAACCAAGATCCTCATCTCACATCTGCCTTGAGCCCTGTCACTGAAAGCCTGTATCCCTTTAGTACACTGTATCCCCAGGAACCATCTGAGCCCAGGGATCAGGAAAGACCACAGTCATTCACTTCAATGAAAACTTTCTGGTGGCAGGCTCCGCGGCCAAGTGGTTAAAGTTCCACGCCCTCCACTTTGGCAGCCTGGGTTCCCAAGTTCAGATCCTGGGTGTGGACCTACTCCACTCATCAGCCATGCTGTGGAGGCATCCCACATACAAAGTAGAGGAAAACTGCCACAGATGTTAGCTCAGAGCTAATCTTCCTCAAGCAAAAAAAAACAAAAACAAAAACAAAAAAAACAAAAAAAAAAACGGAGGATTGGCAAAAGATATTAGCTCAGGGAGAATCTTCCTCACACACACACACACACACACAAACTTTCTAAGTTTCAGGTTCTGTGCTGCACAGGATATAAAAAGACAAGAAAAATCCAATTAGATCTAATTTGGCTGCACACACACATTACTTACAATGTCCAGGGTTGAATTGACAAATGGCTACATAGTATCTGCGGCTCTACAGATATTCCTCCTAAACTGTGTACTTGACTAAAAAAGATAATCTTCCCAGATATGGGCAAACTATTTTCAGATGAGCAACTACACACCCCTGATGGGAATCCCAAAACTACTCAAAAGACACCGTTCCTGCCCTGAAAAAATTTACAATATGAAAGGAGAATTTAAAGAAGTATACATAAAAACCACCACACAAGGTTAACACAGTAAATTAAATAATTATAATTAAAAGATGCAAATGAGAGATCACATTCAGATAAAGAGTAGCAAGGAGAGTACAATGAATCAGAGAAGTTTTCTTTTATAATGAGCACTGAGAGACAGAGTGAAACAACATGGTAAAGAAACACAAACGTAAACAAAGGGCACGCTCTGCAATGAGCAGCCTGCCCAGAATGAACACCATAATGGAACATAAGAATAAAAAGATAAAAGTGGTGACATCTTACAAGAGAGCCTAGGAGGCCAGGATGAAGATTTCATGCTTCATTTAGTAGGCAAAGGAGCCATGAAATGCAAAGGAGAGATACAATAATGTATTTTAGAAGGATCAATTTGGCAGCAGTTTATATTAGGTAGATCAGATCTATACTTCCCATTCTTTACCTATCTCAATACAGAGAGATGGGGAAATGAAAAAAAAAAAAGAATAAAACAAAACATGTATGTTACCAGGAATGGGGGTAGGAGTGGTACATGAAAATACAAGGACATAAAGTATGAGGAAAACAGTCTGCCAAATAGTAATGTGGATCTAGCTGAGCTTGGATAGCATGAATTTGCAAAAGATTTCATAAGCATGGTCTTGATATTTCCCCATCAGCATTTCCCAATCCAAAATCAACAGTACAACAGTGAAACATTGTTAGCGGAACAGGAAAACAAAGCGGCACACTACAGTCAGGTAGATGCTCATATCTGACTGGGAATGAAAGAGTATCTTCGATAAAGGTGATGGCAGTGAATACCAAAAAAAGGGGGTAGAGACAGGAGCAATATCATGAGCAGGATTTACTGAAAAACGACATACAAGAAATGAGGGAAGGAGAAATCAATAATGATTCCTGGTTGTTTTGGCTTGAGCAACTGGGTTGATACTAGAGCCATTTATTAAGAAGTAGAAGATAAGAGAAGGAACAAACTTGTGGAAGAAGAGCCACATTAGAGAGGGAATCAAGCATTCTAATTTCACATTTTAGACGTCTGTGACATATCTTAATGGAGATGTCAAACAAGCCATCGTGAATATGAGTTTGGAAAGCAAAGAAGTTCTGAGCAGTAGCTATAAATTTGAGCCCTGACATCATATAGACCGCATCTGAAGTCACAGGAAACAATGAGCTAGGAGAGAATGCAGATCAAAGAAATAAGAGTCTAGGGACTGGCCCCGTGGCCGAGTGGTTAAGTTTGCGCGCTCCGCTGCAGGTGGCCCAGTGTTTCGTTGGTTCGAATCCTGGGCGCGGACATGGCACTGCTCATCAAACCATGCTGAGGCAGCGTCCCACATACCAAAACTAGAAGAACCCACAACGAAGAATATACAACTATGTACCGGGGGGCTTTGGGGAGAAAAAGGAAAAAATAAAATCTTTAAAAAAAAAAAAAAAGAAAGAAGAGTCTAGCCTTTGGAAACGACAATATTTAGAAGTCAGGTGGAGAATGAATCACAAAGGAAACTGAGAAGAAAAAGCCAAAATGAAGGAAAAAGTGGTGTTTCCAGAAAGGAGAAGAAATAAATACTGGTGAGATCTTGAGTAAGATGAGAGTGAAACATCATGCAGCCAATAAAATTACATACGAAATCTATATTTATTGGCACAGAAAATTGGTTATGACCATACAGCCAAGAGGACAGACTCTGTAGTTCTCTGCCTAGGGTCAAATCTCACTTCAACCACTTAGTAGCTATGCAAACTTTGACACGTTATTTATCCTATCTACCTGAATTTCCCTATCTGTAAAATGGGCATAATAGTAATAATATCTATCTAGAAGAACTGTTGTAAAGATTGGTTACTATATACAAATTGCTTAGAAGACTGCCTGGCATGTTGTAAAAGTTATAAAAGTGTGTGTTGCTATTTATCATTGCATAACAAAACACAAATTACAAAACTGTGTGCTTTACAAAATATGATTCCTTAATATACATATATATGACATATATTACACATATCTTTAAGAAAAAAATTGGAAAGCTATACATCAAAGTCATAAAAGTAGTTCTCTCTCAGTAGTAGAACTATGGGTGATTTAAAAGTATAATATTGGCTTATTTTCTTTTTATTCTACATGAATGTATTTATTGTATAAATGCAAGGGTTTTTTTTGGTGAGGACGATTGGCCCTGAGCTAACATCTGTTGCCAATCTTCCCCTTTTACTTGAGGAAGGTTCATTCTCTATTTTTTGCATGTGGGATGCCACCAAAGCATGGCTTGATGAGCAGTGTGTAGGTCCGTGCCCAGGATCCAAACCCATGAACCCAGGGCCACCAAAGTGGAGCATGTGAACTTAACCAACTTAACCACTACGTCACAGGGCCAGCCCCAAAATGAAAGAATGTTTAATTTCAATGCAGAATAATTAGCATTGATGCAATTTTTATAACTCAACAGAGAAAGGTTTCAACTTTCCTAGAATGAAAATAATTAGGATAAAATATAAATATCCACTAAAAATAATTTGACACTAGTTTTACAACAGTCCCCAAATGTTTCTAATTATCAAATACTTAAAGGATACCAATACACTAGCTACATTTATGATTGGAAATGAAAATAGAAGACACAATAAATGGAGATTTTCACATTTTACTCTACGTAATTCTAAGCAATTTAGACCTTTGAGAGTGAGAATGTATTCATATATTAATTTGTATAGTTTTAAACAAAACTACCACCAGGAAAAAATGTAACGTCACTTACTTTTGTTAAGAAGGACGAGTAGGCAATATCACAAAACCAACTAAAAATAAGGTCCCCAAACTTCAAAATAAAATGCAACTTCAAAAACAAAAACGCTAAAAATATTTCCACTGTTAACCATGAAAACCTGTTTTTATACATCTCCCTCAAATAAAGAATCATAAATAATTTCTAATATATATACATTATGTTTAAGAAGGTTAATTTGTAACCCCATTTTTAGAACCTAAACTATAATTTTTTTTTTGAAACTATAATAGTGGCCAACTCAAAAAAAAAAGCTCCAGGAATGCAGGGGACTTGTCTGAGTAGTTTACCTATATAATGCATTGCCAGTGCTTATAACGGTACCTGACATTCAATAAACATTTGCTAATCAATTAACCAAAGGAATATTTGAAGAATAATGTATGTTCTGTTATAAAGACTATATATTTACCTTAAAAAGACATTTGCGAGGCTAGAATTTGTAACTTCCTTCTTCAAAAAAAAGATTATGTCCAAGATAAGTTAATAAACATAAACAAAGTAAGCATGCATACGGTAGTCAAAAGGTGGTTTCATTGAAAAGTTCATCCCAACACAGATACATACTGTCACAGGATGAACCGTGCCGTCCTCCTTCCCCAACACACACATAAATTCAGACTTTGAAGCCCTAACCTCCAGTACCTCAGAATGTGACTGTATTTGTAGACAGGGCCTTTAAAGAGGTAATTAAGTCAAAGTTGAGGCTGTCAGGGTGGGTCCTAACCTCATCTGACTGGTGTCCTTATAAGAAGAGGCGATTAAGATACACATATGGGGCTGGCCCGGTGGCACAGCGGTTAAGTGCACACGTTCCGCTTCGGCGGCCCAGGGTTTGCCGGTTTGGATCCCGGGTGCGGACACAGCACCGCTTGGCAAGCCATGCTGTGATAGGCGTCCCACATATAAAGTAGAGGAAGATGGCCACGGATATTAGCTCAGGGCCAGTCTTCCTCAGAAAAAAGAGAAGGATTGGCAGATGTTAGCTCAAGGCTAATCTTCCTCGAAAAAAACTAAAAGACACACACACACACTAGAATGTGCGCACAGAGGAAAGACCATGTGAGGACACAGCAAGAAGGCAGCCATCTGCAAGCCAAGGAGAGAGGCTTTAGAAGAAAACAAACCTGCTGACACCTTGATCTCAAACTTCCAGCCTCCAGAACTATGAGAAACAAATTTCTGTTGTTTAAGCCACACAGTTGGTGTGGTATCTTGTTATGGTGGCTCTAGTGAACTAACACATCTAAATACACATAAAAGTTACAACAATACTTCTGATTATTTATTATTTATTTACTTAAAATTAAAACATTTAAATCCATAGAAACTGACAACAGCGACAACAGCTAATATATACTTAATACCTATAATGTGTCAGGTCCACGCTAAGTACCATATATGTATAATCTAATTTAGTCCTCACAAAAAAATTTTATAAAATAAATTCTATCATTAGTGCCATCCAAAGTAAGGAAATTAAAGCTTTGATGACAGGAAATTTCTATACTCTAAAATGGAAAAAAGAGTGGTCAACTTTGACTCTACTTCCACAGTACTAGTGTGCTTTATGCAAAAATGACTATTAAAAGTTGAACATTATTACTTTAACTATAAAAAGCTGTTTCTTTAAGCCAATTAATGAAATTAGTATGTGTCTTTTTTTTTTCTAAAGATTTTAATTTTCCTTTTTCTCCCCAAAGCCCCCCAGGGACATAGTTGCATATTTTTTTAGTTGTGGGTCCTTCTAGTTGTGGCACATGGGATGCTGCCTCAGCATGGCTTAACGAGCGATGCCACGTCTGCACCCAGGATCCGAACCGTCGAAACCCCAGGCCGCCAAAGCAGAGCGTGCCAACTTAACCACTCGGCCACGCGGCCAGCCCCAGTACTTCAGTCTTTAAAAGAAGCTTAACTGCTTTTCCAGGAGGCTCCAATTTTAGGCTACGATTTATTACGTATTCACTGTCACGTGCTATTCTAGATGTTTTAGCTCATTTAACACTCATAACAACCTAAGAATAATGAACTATTATTATGTTTGACAAATGAGGACACTGAGTCACAAACAGGTTAGGTAGTTGTCAGAGGTCATAAGGTTGATGTTAAACTGAGAAGTCTTGTTCCAGAGTACGTGCTCTTAATCAATATACTATAATGAATCATATTATTTTCCATAAAAATGAGATGTGATAAAAGATTCAAAAACAGCAGAATCCAAAAAGCAATACTGATATTAGATAAAAATCATCCATGTCAGAGACCTTTCAGGATATTACACAAATTTTGCCCTCCTAGAATTATAGAACTTTTCAGTCTGTAAGAAACGCCTTTTTCAGATGAGGGAATCTACACCCAAACAAATCAAATGACTTGGCATCTTCCTTTTTTTTTTTGGGCACCTGAGCTAACAACTGCTGCCAATCTTTTTTTTTTTCCCTGCTTTATCTCCCCAAATCCCCCCTGGTACATAGTTGTATATCTTAGTTGCAAGTCCTTCTAGTTGTGGCACGTGGGACACTGCCTCAACGTGGCCTGACAAGCGGTGCCATGGATCCGAACCAGTGAAACCCTGGGCTGCCGCAGCGGAGCACACATTCTTAACCACTCAGCCACGGGGCCGGCCTTGATACCTTCCTGACTCACTGCATTTTCATATGCTATTCTCTCTGTGTTTTGCCTCCCACCCGAAGCCTACTTTTTCATGTGGCTAATTCCTTTACATCTCAACTCAAATGTCACTTTCTTATGTCAAGGCCTTTCCTAAGTCTACCTCAACTGAATGAGGCACATCCCTCCATAATTCTGTCTCATAGCACCCAGATCTTTTCCTTCATAGTATTTATCATATTCTGCAAATACTTTACTTGTTTAAAGTAACATTCTTCATCTCCTCCACAAAACTACCACTTTGAGAAAGAGACTATGTTATTGTATCTTTAGAGGCTAGCACTCCTCCTAGAACATAACAGATCCTGATTAAATATTTCATGGATGGATGGATAAATGAACCATTTTATGTCTGACAATTAATTGCTTACATTTACAGAGAACTTACTATATATTCCAGGAACTGTTCCAAATGCTTTATATATACTGTAACATTTAATTCTTACAGTAATTCTATAAGCTATAAATGCTACTCTTAGCTTCATTTAACAGGTAAGAAAGTGAGGCACAAAGAAATTAAAATAACTTGTCTGAAGTCACAGCTAGCGAGGGAGAGAGTCAGAATTCAACTGTAAGTAACCTGACTCTCACTCCTAAATACTACAGTATAGCTGCTGTGACACACCAAAGTTACTTTTACAATGAGAATTTTCTTTGCAGAAATTGATTGGTGGGCCCTCTGTGGTAACGTATTTTTAATTTGACCAGAAGAAGCGAAACGAAATGAAAATTGGCATTCTACTATTGTAAAACTTTCTTCAGATGACTGGAAAAACATAATCATAAAAATGTCCCAAATGTGGAACATTCCCTACATATCCACCAACTAATTTATCTACCACATACGAATCAACTTTAAAAAGTTATGGAAGCAACACTTGGACTTTTCCTTTTCAATCTCATCCTTCTTTAAAGAGTCCCTGCCTAAGGTAACAAACCAAGAACTAAAGCCAAAAGAAACATGCTATAAGCTCTTGGGTCAAAGGCGATCAGATTAATGGAATGTTAAAATATCTTTCATTTTTAAAAACATATGACTTTGTTTGCGGCCAAAATGAAATTTGAGATGGAAAATTAACAATAAAAATAAAGCCTTCTGTTTCTATACATTTTCCTTTTCTTTCTTTAACATATTAAACTTCAATGATCTAAGTAACCTAACATCAAATAATGACTACCCTGCCACAAAAACAAGACAGGTCAAGGTCTGTTGCATTTCCTTCCAAAAATAAAACTTCAAATTCTAATCTCTCTTCCATAATTACGCCGAATCATAAGTCTGAAGAAACAATGTATCTGTTTCAAATACATGTACTATGAATCTATATATCAAATAGGCAATAATAAGAACGGTTAACACTTAGGGAGCCTCATAACCAGGATTATTTATTTTATTAATTCACTTAATCCCCTACAATGACCCCCACGACATAGATATTATTTATTGTCTGTATGCAATAGGTTGGAACTCAGAGACATTGAGAAACCTGCTGTAGTCACCATGATCTTTGAGTTAGACCACGGCAGAGCTAAGATTCAAATACTTTATATTTTCCCCATCTTATAGGAACTTTCATAACTCAACTGTCATGCACTCTAATCTCTTATCCTCCCAACTAGAGCATTCTACTAACTGAAGCTTCATCACTTTGACTAAAAACAAAAAAACAAAAACAAAACCTCATTACTTTCCAAGGCAGCCCATTCGTCAAATCGACTCCAAATTAACTTCTCAATTCCTTCACTCATACCTCAGATGGCATCGTTTCAAGTCTCTGAGCATTCCATCCCTTGAGTACCCTCTATCAATGTGCCTTTTAAAACAAGGCAACAGGGCATCTAGACTGTATCTAACGTTCCAGGCATGGCAAATCATCTCAAAATAGAGAATGTCTATCTCTATCATCTTAGAAACTATATCAAAGCAGTCCAAATTTCCTTTACTATTTTGGGCAGCCACACCACCAATGATCCTTGCCTGGTTTACATTCAAGAAAAATTTTTTTAAAAAATATTGCTCTTTAATTCATAACTACTATTAAGCAACCTATCCCTTGAGTTCCTCACATCAAGTATAAATTTCACTTCTTCCATCTAGCCACTGATCTTCCCAATTGAAAATTTCTAGATTTTGGCTCATAATGTAAAGTCATCCTCATATTTCAGTTTTAGCTCATTTGCAAAATTTTTCAACATGCCACCATTGCCTCCATACAAGTCCTTAATAAAGTGTTTAATAGAAGAGGAGAGAACCCTGAAACCTGTCCCTGGGGATCTCTGTCCAAGGTACCATTCATGCCTTCATCAGTCTCAGAATACAGCTATTAAATTAGTTATAAAGCTGCCTACCCACATGCTTATTCGTTGATATTTCTCCAGATCATCTTCAAATATGTCCGACTTTTTTAAAAAATCTTATAGATATATATTACATCTATTGCACTACCCTGATCTACAAATTCAATAAAGCTATCCAAGAAAGAAGGAATGAAAGAGAAGAAAAAGACAAAGGTTATTCTGTCATGACTTGTTCCTAGAGAAACCTATCCTGGCCCATAGTGATCACTGCTTTCTTGGTGCTCTACCAAAAAGAGTAAAACACTGTTGATTGAAAAACAGAATTCGACTTCCTAATTTAACTATAAGGACAAAAACAGAGCAGTTTCATACTCAGGTGATGAAAATACGATTATTATTATAGTTCCTCATTTAATTAACATTGGTAATAACATGTATAATATTTCCAGTTGGTACCACTTTGGCCTACAGAGATAAATTTCTTATTTACTTTCAGTTACTAAAATGTCATTGTCAGGTTTCTCATATATCTACATAATTCTCAGTTAATTAAGCAAAGATGCCATTAATTTCAACATACTAAATGAAAATACAGCAGTTCTGTTTGAACGCTAACTGCTAGGCAGATTGTGTGTGAAGCCAAGTTGGCCTTATTCTAAATCTCAGTGTTTTAGAGCTGTAAGAGACCTGGTGTTTATAGCACAATTGCCTCCTTTTATAGACAAAGACACTGAGGCTCTCAGAGATGGAATGACTTGACCAAGCTCATAAAGCTAATACTAGCATGGCTAAGCACAGAAATTAGATCTACTCAGAGGCTACTGATAATGTTTCACAAAACCATGTCATCAAAAAGAATAAATAAATAAAACAAATACTTTCTTACCAACTGGACTTCACCAAAAGCACCTCTTCCAATAACTTTTACAACATCATAGTCTTCTGCCTTCATCTGTAGACCTCTGATTTTTTTCACAATTTTCTCATCTATAATAAAAAGACCATATTTGTAATATCAATTAGCATATTTATAAACTATATTTAAAAATAACCACCATATTTTTAAACAAATTCTTATTTCAAGAAATAGCTTAGTTTTCAGGTAAATCTGTCAGTTTTTAAAGGCTGCTGTTTAAAAATCTAAGATACACATTAACTTTATATCAAAGAACTGAAACTCTATGGTTTATTAACACATATAAACAAATACTACTTACTGACTCCCAAAAAGTAGCAGTTAAGCTACTCTGTTGCTTGGCAAGTTAGATGACAGCTGAAACAGTGACAACCCAAGCAATCCTGGAGTGCATTCTGAATCATAGCAGAAAGCTGCTATGAAGTTACTTGCAAGGCTAATCTTAGTAATGAATTTTGGGAGCCTACTTCTTTGAAAAATAGTAATCACATATTGTAGATATGGTAACTACAGACAAGATTGTTTAATTAGGAAAACAGCCCAGTCTCTGACAATACCAAACTAAAGAGCTTACTGTGTTGATATAAAGTAAATATTAATTATTTTGAGAATTTCTTATTCTTAGAATTCAAGTAGTTCAAGGGCCAGCGCAGTGGCATAGTGGTTAAGATTGAAAGCTCTGCTTTGGTGACCCAGGGTTCATGGGTTCAGATCCTGGGTGTGGACCTACACACCACCCATCAAGCCATGCTGTGGCTGCATCCCACATACAAAATAGAGGAAGACTGGCATAGATGTTAGCTCAGAGCCAATGTTCGTCACCAAAAAAAAGAAAAAAAAAGAGAATTCAAGTTCATTTACACTTTCACTGCAATCAACACTGGCAAACATTAAAAGTTATCACATACATGACAATAATTATCACATTATCTTTCACTAACTAGAATGAAATGTCTGCATTTATACAAACAAAGTTCATTAAGTCTTCTGGGTAAACACTTTGGTCAAGCTAAGTCGTAACGCTGCTAATATTAATTTAAAACTTCTCTGGGAACTGCCATATATAACCCATTCTGAGACAGCTAAATAGTCTTAAAAATTTATACAAAATCTTGAACTTTACCTAATTTACATACTGTAATTGGTTCTGGAGTTTTGCTTTGAAAATAGAGAATATTAGTATTTAAATAAATCAAATGGCAAACTAAAAATACTGAAGTTTTATAGATTAAAGTTTACAGACTGCAAAAATATTAAATATACATCTCTTATTAAAAATATAACTATACGATCAAATTTGAAGTTTATACATACTTACATCTATTTAAGAAATTATCTATATTCTTATTTTTCCTCAAAGCAGGAAAATCCAAATCAAGGACCAAAGAATTTAAGCCATCCTGTTTAACAAAAAATAAAAAGAGGAAAAAGAAAGTTGTTACAATTTCCAAGCACTCAAAAAAAAAAAGTCGTGAAGTTTTATTATATGTTGTTCTTGCTGAATAAATGTCAGTCTTCTTTGATACGACATTACCACCCCAGTGGCTCCATATCCAACATATCTTAACCAGTTTCCCAACTTCTGCTAGAGAATATTAGGATTGACTCTATCATGTTTTCCTTTCTTCTTTTAGGCAACAGAAAAATGTCACTTAAAAATATGCATCTGCTACTATTTTTGCTAGTCAGATGTCTTCTTTGCTCTCTTTAAATGCCAAGTAAAATTTCACCAAGCTTTTGACTTTAACAAATACACCCAGACTGAGGAAGTTTCCCTTCGTTCAACAACCCTTAACTGTGTGCCTGGTGTATACAAAGAATAGAAAATCCAAAAATAAATAAAACACTAACTATCCCTACCCTCAGGGAACTGAGCCTCAGAAATAAATTTCCCAGGGCCCAGCCCTGTGGCCTAGTTGTTAAGTTCAGCACACTCTGCTCCAGTGGCCCGGGTTCATGGGTTCAGATCCCAGTCGTGGACCTACAACACTCGTCAGTCATGCTGTGGCAGCGACCCACATATAAAGTAGAGGAAGATGGGCACAAATATTAGCTCAGGGCTAATCTTCCTCAAGCAAAAAGAAGAGGAAGATTGCCAACAGATGTGAGCTCAGGGCTAATCTTCCTTAGCAAAAACAAAACAAAACCTAAATTTTCCCTAAAAACATAAAAACAGGATGTTTCTATTTTCTTTAAGTTTCCTGCACTTTCCAGACTTTCTACAACATGCACACATTACATTTATAATCAAAATAGAAAACAGTACATACATATAACCTGGTAGTGGTGAAAAAACTAGTAAGAAACAAACTAAGTCTTAAATTACTCAATGGATATGCCTGTGAAGGAAACAGTATTTGTAAAACACTATGGCATATATTGCCTCATCCCCAAGTAACTCTGAGGAGGGCAGGAGGAAATATTCTCATTTTAAAAATAAACAACCAAAGGTTTAGAGAGATTAAGTGACTTTCACTTGCCCAAGGTTATACTATTAGGAAACGACACAGCAGAATACTAACTAAATCTTAGAGGTCAACATACTTAATTCAGTGCCCTAGTCTCAACAACTAGACCAACACCATGGAGCTTGGAAGGATAAAAAAGAAAGCTGGAAGATTGCAGAAAACAAAACAGTGATAAAGAGACCTTTTGGGGATCTGGGTGGGGGAAAATTACATGCAAAACTTAGAAGGGTAACTTGAGTTCTTAGTTTACTAATTCTAGAAGAATTGCAAATACTATATTTACCATTTAGTTATACTTCACATTTTGAATTTCCATTCTTTAAAAAATATATCAGCACTTGATGAAAATATTCTTTAACAACAGAAAGAGGCAGCAATGTGAGGAATAAATTATAAACCTTTTTAATCACAATTAAAATTATCATATCCCACTGACAGCAATAATGCAAACATACAAAACAATCTTTTTTTTTTTTCAGGGAGGAAGATTGGCCCTGAGCTAACTCTGTTATCAATCTTCCTCTTCTGTTTTTTTTCCTCTCCAAAGCATTAGTACATAGTTGTAAGACCTTCTAGTTCTTCTATGTGGGACACCACCACAGCATGCCTTCATGAGCAATGTGTAGGTCTGCACCCAGGTTCCAAACCTGCGAACCCCAGGCCACAAAAGCAGAGCTCATGAACTTAACCACTACACCACTGGGCCAGCCCCAAAACAATCTTGATTCTCCTGAACTGAAAGAAAAACAAATACACTGAAAAAATAATAAATATCCAACTTCTAGTCAAGTTGAGATTGTTAAATTCACACTTTGAAACCCTCCCCCCCTTCTCCAGGACAGCTGGATTGCTCTTCAAGGATTCCAGCGCTTTAACAAATTGGCTATTTTTAAGTACCAAAATATCAATATACCTTTATTGGTATAATTTTGATGTTTTAAATAAGTTTAAAATGTAAAATCTGAATCACTTATATTTTTGGATATATCCAAATTTATACTCTGTATTAAAATGTCAAATCAAAGAAAGATCCATTCATTTGGAAACCTTCTTCTATATTTCCATTAACCTCCGGAGAAAGAAAAAAATCTAAACTGACAAGGCAAAAGCTACTATTACAAGAATAAATATCCTCCTCTAGTTTAGCCACTTTCCAAACAAATAGAATATGAACACTTTATACTAAAATGATAAAAGTAATTGCACTTAAAATCTCCATCTACCCATAAAGAAGACAAAAGAAATTTTTCTTCAAAACAAAATTACAGCTTGATATCAGTAAGAGGACTGATTTCTTGCCTATCCCACAGTGTTGCAAAAGTTATCACAAAGAGATGGTATTATATAAAAATTAAATAATTCTGAAAAAAATCTGGAAATAGTTTATAAATATTTCCCCATAATATCCCCCACTAGTGTAGAATCAGAGAGCTTTTTCAGCAGTTGGAACACTTGGGCAGTTGCTCAATTCAACAACAATACCATTTTGTTATTTTAAACCATTTTTTAAAGATCAAATACTATTTCATTTGTGCATTACCTTTTATTTTTATTTAGTATTTATTACTGAATGATACTATGACACTTCAATCTGCTAGTAATTTGTATTAGAAGAAAATGTAGAATACATATTTATAAATTTATATTTATAATTGAGCTTTTATGTTTATAAATTTTTACATGACATTTTTTCTATTTAGTATCACTTTTTAAGAAATAAATTCTGGATTTTTTTAAGATACCAATATTTTCAGTGTATGACATTAATATATACTGAGATCCAGTCTCTGGGTTAGCTCAGGACCTGACTGAAAGCCTAGGTCTATGACCTTCCTTGTTATGCAGTTTCATATAAACTTTAGGCAGTAAGATTTTTTTCTTCAGTCACTGTAATTTCAAATGTGATTCTTTCCTTTGAGAGTGATACTAAAACTGAGCTAAAGAAATTTTAAAAAGAATAAAACAAATTAAAGAAAAGCCTACAACCAAAACTCACAGCAATGAAGAAAATTAACACTAGTGATCCCTTTCCCCACTTTCAGGAGAAGATTTAAAAGTCACAGGCCCACTGAAACAAAACAAAACACCACACCTACAGGATATTCAAGGACCAGAAAAAAAAATACCAAGCAATGAGTAGGAGCTGAAGTCACAAAGATCTACTGGATTTCACGGCAGAAAGCAGTAAAACCAATGACTGAGAATTAGAAGGGCCTAAATGTGGTGAGAGACCAAAACCAGAATGATTACTGGGAAAACAGTAGCTGGGGTGAAAACCCCAGCTCCTAAAAAAGACTGAAAAAGATCTTACTGCCCAAGTTTTATATGAAACTATATAACTAGGTAGGTCAGACACAGCCTTCTGTGAGCTAAGCCCCCAGAACTTGCCCAGTGACTCGATCTCCCACACCTCTAATATTACTAGCTGAGAAATGTGAATCCCCTCCAATACTGGAACTAACTTGGGTTGTCTATACGTGAAAAGTTAGCATCGGGGGAAGGCAGAGAGAAAAGTGTATCATCCTACTGTCTTTCTGAATAAACAAGTACAAGCCAATACACAATTTCTCCCATTACAATTATTACGGTGAAAGAATATACATAACACAATGACCCCTTTTCCTATCCTTTGCAGAATACAGAACCCTTTATACTTTAGCTGTCAAGAAGGAATGAAGTATTGGACTCAATTTCACTTCCCACTACACACTGCCTCTAAAAACCTGATTTTTAAAAAATATCCAAATAAAACACATACCCCAAAAAAGGGAAGGAGGTTGGAAATACTTCATCAATCTGGAATGTCTAAAGTGATACGCAAAATGATGGAGACAATCTTGCAGGAATTTCAATTGTTAAACGCAGCACAAATTATGCTTTAGCTGAAAATTTTATAAAGTTATAATTTGCCAGCATATAGGTAGTATTTAAAGCCATAAAACTGCCTAAGACCACTAAAAGAATGCGTTTAGACAAATAAAAAAGGAGCAAGAACTGAGTCCTGGGATATGGAGAGACTGGGGAAAAGAGAGGACTAAGAAGGAACCAGTAGCAGTGACGGCAGCGTCATGGCAGAGTGAGCTTGACCAGGACTCCCTCCCCTCCAACATACAAAAAGGAGCAACCATATTCCAACAAAAAATATCCTAATACCATAGGAATCCTCGGAGGCCCACAGCAGCCAAACGACGGAGGGTGGAGGGCTGGAGCCCCCCTCGGAGGAGCTGGAACAGGGTAAGAGAGAACGTCCCTTCCCCCACAAAGACTGGGATCGCTGACATGAGAGGCTCGTGAGGAAAGGAGTGGGGGAGGGGTCGTGCATCGGCAGGATCACCCAGGACTCCCTAGCGCCCTTGCAGCCTAGAGAGAAGCCCTCTAACAGGGCGAAAGCTTTTGCGTGGGGTAACCTCATCAAGCCAAGACCCCAGGAGACCAGATCGCGAGAGCTGATCGGGGAACCGGGTTTGCACGTAAGAGAAAGCGCCCCTCCTCCACCTACCCACGCTGCGCTGCGCTGTACTGCACTGCACTGCGCCATCTCGGCTGAAGGTGGAGGGCTCAGAATACGTGGTTCTTAACCCCCATCTAGTGACGACAGGCTGTAACTTCAACCAAATAATATCACAATGGAGAAGACCCATCCTTCTAGCATCCATCAATTCAAGTCTCCAGATCAAAGGGAAAACAAGCACCCAGAATTATGTCCTGAGGACTTGGAAATAAGTAAACTAAACGACAATGAATTCAGAATAGCTATTGTCAAAAAACTCAATTAGGGTAAAAGAAAATATAGAGAAACAATTCAACAAGTTCTGGAGTTACTACACAAAAGAGATTGAAACTATAAAGAAGAATCAATCAGAAATACTAGAGATGAATAATACAATGGATCAGATAAAACAAAATACGGATTTTACAATGGATCAGATAAAACAAAATACAGATTCCCTGAGTGCTCATGTGGACACCATAGAGGACCAAATAAGCATAACTGAAGATAGACAGGTTTAATGGCCCCAGACAGAGGAAGAGAGAGAACTAAGACTAAAAAGAAACGAAGAAAATCTCGGAGAAATAGCCAACTCAATGAGGAAATGCAACCTAAGAATTATAGGTATCCAAGAAAGTGAATAAAAGGAGAATGGAGCAGAAAGCGAGCTCAAAGAAATAACAGCAGAGAACTTCCCAAATCTAGGGAATGACAGAGAAATGTGTGTGGAGGAAGTATTCAGATATCCTAGATATGTCAATGTAAAAAGACCTACTGCAAGGCATATGGTAGTAAAACTGGCAAAAATGAATGACAGAAAGAATACTCAGGGCAGCAAGGCAGAAGAAAATAACCTCCAAAGGAACCCCTATCAGACTTTCAGCAGATTTCTCTGCAGAAACCTTACAAGCTAGGAGAGATTGGAATGACATATTCAAAACTTTTATAAAAATCTTCAGCCAAGAATACTCTATCCAGCAAAAATATCCTTCAGATATGAGAGAGAAATTAAATCTTTCCCAGACAAATATAATAAGGGACTTCGTAGCCACAAGACACCCCCCACAAAAAATCCTCAAGAAGGCCCTCATACCTGAAAAAAGAAAAAAAGGGAGAAAGGGGTCACAAAACACAGAGTAAGGAGACAGATAGAATCAGAACAGGATAGCAAATATTCAACTATAGCATTAGGATAAAGGGAAGGAAAACACCAAAAACACAGACAATTTTCTCACTTTAACCACAAACTCACAAGACAAGTTGGAATAAGAGATAAAAATAATAACTTGGGAGGGGAGGAGGAAAGGGACTGAATCAGTTTAAGTTAAGGAAATATGAGGCCACCAGAAAATGGACTATGCTATGCACAAGATTTCAAATACAAACTTCAGGGTACCCACTAAACTGAAAAACAGAACAGAGACACAAAAAATAAATAAGGAAAAAACTAAGAAACACAGCATAAGAAGCTGCAGAAGTCAATGGGTAGACCACAACACACAGGACGAGAAACAAAGGAAATGCAGGAAAACTGGAAAACAAGTGACAGAATGACAGCATTCAACCCTCATACATCAATAATCACCCTCAATGTAAATGGACTGAACTCTCCAATAAAAAGACACAGTGTGGCAAGATGGATTAAAGAACAAGATCCAACAATCTGTTGCCTCCAGGAAACACACCTCAGCTCCAAGGACAAATACAGGCTCAGAGTGAAGGGGTGGAAGTCCATACTCCAAGCTAATGGCAAACAAAAGAAAGCAGGTGTCACAATACTTACATCAGACAAAGTAGATTTCAAGATAATGCAGGTAAAGAGAGACATAGAGGGTCAGTATATAATGATCAAAAGGACAATACATCAAGAAGAAATAATGCTTATAAATATCTATGCACCCAACACAGGAGCACCAAAGTTCATAAAGGAACTATTAATAAACCTAACAGAAGATATCAAAAATAACACAATAATACTAGGGGACCTCAACACCCCACTCACATCATTGGACAGATCATCCAGACAGAAAATCAACAAGGAAACAGTGGAATTACACAAAAACCTAAAACAGTTGGACTTCATAGACATATAGAACACTCCATCCAAAAACAGCGGAATACACATTCTCCTCAAGTGCACACGGAACATTCTCAAGGATAGACCATATGTTGGGAAACAAGGCAAGCCTCTATAAATTTTAAAAAGTTGAAATAACAAGCATCTTCTCTGATCCTAATGCTATAACTCTAGAAATTAATTATAAGAAAAGAGCTGAGAAAGGGACACAGATGTGGAGACTAAGCAATATGCTATTGAACAAGCAATGGATCATTGAAGAAATTAAAGAAGAAATCAAAAAATATCTGGAGACAAATGAAAATGGTAACATGCCAAAACAACTCATATGGGATACAGCAAAAGCTGTATTAAGAGGGAAATTCATCACAATACAGGCACACCTTAACAAACAAGAAAAATGCCAAATAAGCAATCTCAAATTACACCTAACTGAATTACAGAAAGAAGAACAAACAAAGCCCAAAGTCAGCGGGATAAATAATAAAAATCAGAGGAGAAATAAATGCTATTGAAACAAAAAAGGCAGTAGAAAGGATCAATGAAACAAAGAGCTGGTTCTTTGAGAAGACAAATAAAACTGACAAACTCCTAGCCGGACTTACAAAGAAAAAAAGAGAGAAAGCTCAAATAAACAAAATCAGAAATGAAAGGGGAGAAATAACAACAGACTCCACAGAAATACAATGGATTATAAGAGAATACTACAAAACACTATATGCCAACAAAATGGATAACCTAGAGGAAATGAATAAATTCTTAGACTCTTACAATCTCCCAAAGCTAAGTCAAGAAGAAGCAGACAATCTGAACAGACCAGTCACAAAGAAAGAGATTGAAACAGCAATCAAAAGCATCCCAAAGAATAAAACCTCAGGACCAGATGGCTTTCCTGGGGAATTCTACCAAACTTTCAGAGAGGATTTAATACCCATACTTTTCAGGCTATTCCAAAAAATTAGGGAGGATGGAACACTTCCTAACACATTCTATGAGGCCAACATCATGCTGATACCAAAGCCTGACAAGGGCAGCACAAAAAAGGAGAACTACAGGCCAATATCGCTGATGAACATAGACGCAAAAATCCTCTACAAAATTTTGGCAACCCAAATTCAGCAATACATCAAAAGGATCATACGTCATGATCAAGTGGGATTCATACCAGGGACACAGGGATGGTTCAACATCTGCAAATCAATCAATGTGACACACTACATCAACAAATTGAGGAATAAAAACCACATGATCATCTCAATAGATGCAGAGAAAGCATTTGACAAGATCCAACAGACATTTATGATAAAAACTCTGAAAAAAATGGGGATAGAAGGAAATTACCTCAACATAATAAAGCCATATATGACAAACTCACAGCCAACATCACACTCAATGGGCAAAAACTGAAAGCCATCCCCCTGAGAACAGGAATGAGACAAGGATGCCCTCTATCACCACTCTTATTCAACATAGTACTGGAGGTTCTGGCCAGAGCAATTAGGCAAGAGAAAGGAATAAAAGGAATCCAAATAGTGAGGGAATAAGTGAAACTCTCGCTGTTTGCAGACAACATGATCTTATATATAGAAAACCCCAAAGAATCCATTGGAAAACTTTTAGAAATAATCAACAACTACAGCAAAGTTGCAGGATATAAAATCAACTTACATAAATCAGTAGCATTTCTATACTCTAACAATGAACTAACAGAAAAAGAACTCAAGAACCTAAAAGCATTCACAATCGCAACAAAAAGAATAAAATGCCTTGGGGTGAATTTAACTAAGGAAGTGAAAGACCTATACAACAAAAACTACAAGGCTTTCCTGAAAGAAATTGATGACGACATAAAGAGATGGAAAGACATTCTATGCACATGGATTGGAAGAATAAACATAATTAAAATGTCCATACCACCTAAAGCAATCTACAGATTCAACGCAATCCCAATCAGAATCCCAATGACATTCTTTGCAGAAATAGAACAAAGAATCCTAAAATTCATACGGGGCAACAAAAGACCCCAAATTACTAAAGCAATCCTGAGAAAAAAGAACAAAGCTGGAGGTGTCACAATCCCTGACTTCAAAATATACTACAAAGCTACAGTAATCAAAACAGCATGGTACTGGTACAGAAACAGGTGCACAGATCAATGGAACAGAATTGAAAGCCCAGAAATAAAACCACACATCTATGCACAGCTAATCTTCGACAAAGGAGCTGAGGGCCTACAATGGAGAAAAGAAAGTCTCTTCAACAAATGGTGCTGGGAAAAGAATGAAAATTGACCATTCTTTCTCACCATTCACCAAAATAAACTCTAAATGGATCAAACACCTAAAGGTAAGACCTGAAACCATAAGGCTTCTAGAAGAAATTATGGGCAGTACACTCTTTGACATCAGTATGAAAAGGATCTTTTCGGACATGATGTCTTCTCAGACAAGGGAAACAACAGAAAGAATAAACAAATGGGACTTCATTAGACTAAAGAGCTTCTTCAAGGCAAGGGAAAACAGGATTGAAACAAAAAAACAACCCACTAATAGGGAAAAAAATATTTCCAAGTCATATATCCGACAAAGGGTTAATCTCCGTAATATATAAAGAACTCACAAAACTCAACAACAAAAAAATCAAACAACCCGATCAAAAAATGGGCAGGAGACATGAACAGACGTTTCTCCAAAGAAGACATATGAATGGCCAATAGGCACATGAAAAGATATTCATCACCACTGATCATCAGGGAAATGCAAATCAAAACTACACTAAGATATCACCTTACACCCATTAGAATGGCAAAAATAACCAAAACAAAAATTAACAAATGTTGGAGAGGTGTGGAGAAAAAGGAACCCTCATACACTGCTGGTGGGAATCCAAACTGGTGCAGCCACTATGGAAAACAGTATGGAGATTTCTCAAAAAATTAAAAATAGAAATACCTTATGACCCAGCCATCCCACTACTGGGTATCTATCCAAAGAACTTGAAGTCAGCGATTCCAAAAGTCCCATGCACCCCTACGTTCAGTGCAGCATTATTTACAATAGCCAAGACATGGAAGCAACCTAAGTACCCATCAACTGATGACTGGATAAAGAAGATATGGTATATATATATACAATGGAATACTACTCCACCATAAAAAAAGAATAAAATCATCCCATTTACAACAACATGGATGGACCTTGAGGGAATTATGTTAAGTGAAATAAGCCAGATAGAGACAGACAATCTCTGTATGACTCCACTCATATGAGGAAGTTAAACATGTAGACAAAGAGAACAGATTAGTGGCTACCAGGGGAAAGGGGGGGTGGAGGGTGGGCACAAAGGGTGAAGGGGTGCACCTACAACATGACTGACAAACATTAATGTACAAGTGAAATTTCACAAGATTGTAAACTATCATAAATACAATAAAACTTAAAAAAAAAAAAAAGGAACCAGTAAAGGAAGAGGAATATCAAGACTACTGTGCTATATTGGAAGCCAAATGAAGAGTGTAGCAAGAGGGAGAGAGAGTGAGCCACAAAGTCAGTACGACTGGTAAGTCAAATAAAACAAGACTGAGAATTCAGCAACTTGAAAGTCATCGGTAACTTTTTTTTCTTAAAGACTGGCACCTGAGCTAACAACCATTGCCAATCTTGTTTTTTTTCCTGCTTTTTTTCTCCCCGAATGCCCCCAGTATATAGTTATATATTTTAGTTGTGGGTCCCTCTAGTTGCGGTATGCGGGACACCGTCTCAACGTGGCCTGATGAGTGGTGCCATGTCCGCACCCAGGATCCAAACCAGGGAAACCCTGGGCAGCTGAAGGGGAGCGTGCGAACTTAACCACTCGGCCACGAGATCAGCCCCTATCAGTAACTTTTATAAGGCCTATTTAGGCTATGAATCTGTTATTTCCAAATAAATGTTCAACATCTTCTTAGTTTCTGTTTTACTATAATTGCTGCATTTGTATTTAAAAAACAAAACAAAAACTTCCTTTAAGATGTTACTGTGAGCTCACACTCACAGACCCTAAACAATACCTAGCATTCAACTTGACGATAAATTATGTAGTATCTCATACCTTATACAGTCCATGTACCAAAAACTGTAACTAAATTATACAGGTCAATACAGCATTATTATTAATAACAGGAACTTTTCTTGACTACTTTGTGCCACGTGCTGTGCAAAAGCATTTTACATGCAGTCAACATTTTCGTTCTCACAACAATATACAAGCTAGGTACTATTATTACACACCCACATCAGGAGACAGAAACTGAAGTTTAGAAAGGTGAAAAAACCTGCCTAAGCCAACACAGTTTATAAGTGAGAGAATTAGAAGTTTATGATACATTTATACTTTAAACATTACTGAATTTAAAGTTAATAAGGTTATTCCTCTAATGGAATACTGAACAACATTCAGCTTTTAAAGTTAAGACAGCAAAAGAATAGGAAACATATTTCTGTGTATCTGCTGTACAGATAAGTGACCAGGAAATGTTATTTAAATGTACTTGTAATACATTTCCTTCTGCTGTTATTACAACTCCAAATACAAATCTAAAAATAGTGGGACCAAACAAATCCATTATTAATAAATAAAATGTAAATTTTTAAGCCACTCTACAAGCACACACAGAAACTGCTGAATCTTAAGTATACTCTGTATTTCTTGTAGTACTCTTCTTTCACCTAGAAAAATCTAAGTCATATTAACTGATCTGCTATCATTTATCAGAATCAGTTGAAGAAAATCCTTAATGCTTATTTAAGATATAGCTTTTAAGTACATTAGTCTAAGATATGTCAGCCAAATTAAATGACAAATTAGATTTATCCTATCACCTAACAAAAAAGAATATTTGAAGAAAAAATTTGCATAAGAAAATAGAAAATAAAAGAGTACTACTAGATGAAAGTGTCTCACACATATTTTGCATCATATAGATTAACTTCACCATAAGCTTGAGTAGCTAGGTTAATGAAACCTAAGAACAGTTTTCCTATCTGCTATGTAAATCTTCAGCTACCTATAGTTATAGTAAAATCAGCTCTTAAAGTTCCCTACTGTTTCAAAACAGTATAGGCGGTACATTAATGAAGTAATGTATCTGACAAAGTAACATTTATACTTAGAACACTTAAAGGGATAACTAAATCAAAAACATGCTTAAAATCTGAACACTGCATTGTGGGGGAAGGGGAAACTCCCTGAAGAATGAATACAGTTCCCACTGATCTTAAGTCTTTCTGAAGTCTGTGTATTTGAACAGGCTCCTGATTTCTAGCACCCTCATTTGTAAAACGAGATAACAGCCTATAAAATCATTCTGGTGAGCTGTTCTCTCTTATAAAATTGACTATTTAAACAGTTACAGTGTGGAGTAGGGTGAGGCACTTTCCTGGGGAAACAGGAGTGGTACTTTGACTTTTCCTTTTGCTTCAGGCTCCAATGTGGCTCAGCATGGGCAAGACAGGATTAGTATTACTAATTTTCCCTTTTTGCCTCACACACCAATATGGCTCAACAAAGCACTCTTCCAGATCCTGCCTTTATTTAAAATTTTGATTTTTATATTTTGTCCATCATGAATTCTCACATTTTTTAAGTACTGTGATAAAATATTATTTTTCTTGATTGTGGTGATTTTTTGGCACTTCCGTAAGTTTTGTGCCGAAGGCAAATGCCTCACTGGCTTCACCCCAGCCCCAGTCCTGGTCCCTAAGAAGAGACTGAAATCTCTACCATCAATTATAGTGTATTCTAACTTTTAAAAGAATGTACAAAGAATCACATTATTGATGACCGGTTTTAGAAGGAGAATTAAAGAATTAAGCGTAAAGTTACTAATAGTACGAGTGGTGATAGTGCTGCTACGACAGTAATATCAAAGCGGCTGCTATTTACAGAGTGATTGGACACCAGATACTATGCCACTTTACATCATATCACCTCATTAAGTCACTTAACTTTCCAAGCAGACTGTAGCAGTAGGTGTTATCATCATTTTTTTAACTGAAAAAATTTAAATAATTTCCCAGAATTGCACAGCTAGAAAGCACCAGGGTTGGGATTAAGGCCCAATGCTGCTTCAAGTAATTATTAGTATTTTTACTATTTTAACTAGGTTCTGAATTTTTTCATCTAAAAATATTAAGTTAATAGGAAGATATGAATCAAAGTACTTATTCATAATGTAGCATATTGTTCAGAAACACATGAATAAAATTAAGATCAAATTATATTTGTATTACTGGACTTTGGTTTATAAACCAACAATTGTATCTTTTCCTCTAAAAATAAAGTCTTCCTTCTCAAGGAATATGTATTTCACTATTCCCTACAGAATAAAATAGAAAATCAGCAACTTAAATACCTCCTCACTATAAAATATCAGAAAAATTAATATATCATCTGTCTGAATTCTATTCTTAATTTAACACTGGTGTTCAACTGTAAAACTATTGGCAGATAAAATTAGAGTTGCTATTCTAATACCGATTGTAGACAAATCAGACTTTTAAAAAATGTTTTCCATATTTGTAACTCACAAAGTTAAATATCATACATAGACATTTGGCCAAAAAGCAAACAAACAAAACCGCTCATTCAGAATATAACAAATCTATACAAGGATGATACAAAAAAAAAAAAATGCTGGTTTTATTAGTTTTCCTAGTCTCCGCTCATGGTACACAGGAAAGCAAATTATTAAAATTATATGGCCTCAATATTTTGATATTACAATAATAATATAGTTCAGCAGAATCTTTTTCTTAAGCCAGTGCTTGAACAGCCATACTCTACACTGGTGGCAGGTCTGTTTATACTGTGCTACATCAGAGAGGCACTCCAGAAGACTAGACTACCTAAAAAGAAAACAAAGGCACCCAAAGGCAGAATAACCTACACTTTATGGACATTTTGGAACAGAAGGTGGTGAAAAAAAGCAACAACTTTTACTGCAGTCTATCTAGTAACTAAGGCTGTTGGAGATGATAATGATCCACAACTCAAAGCAATATTTATTTTATCTTTGTGGCAATACGTATATACAGAAAGAGAGAGTCAAGTCACTTTAACAATAGAGCTATTCCAGCTTTTTTTAATTTTGAAGGTAAAACAAACAGATAAACAAAGCTTTGTTTACTAGAAAGTGAAACAATTTGGTCATATTTCCACTAGATGACAAAGAATAGTCCTTCAAATCTCTATTTCCCAACAAGTGTTTAGTTAATTAAATCAACAGAACCTTCTCTTTCATTTTATAACCAGAAGTTTACCCATATGGTTTCCACTCACCAAGAACCTAAATATAGAAAATCATTTTTCCACAAGTTAAGTCAAATTTCAGCTTCATCTCCAAATAGACCCTATACAAAAGATCAATCACTCAATAAATACGTTATTTTTTTTTTTTAAGATTGGCACCTGAGCTAACATCTGTTGCCAATGTTCTTTTTTCTTCTTCTTCTTCTTCTTCTTCTCCCCAAAGCCCCCCAGTACATAGTTGTATATTCTAGTTGCATGTCCTTCTAGTTGTGCTATGTGGGACGCCGCCTCAGCATTGTTTGATGAATGGTGCCATGTCTACGCCCAGGATCCAAACTGGCAAAACCCTGGGCCGCCAAAGCGGAGCACGTGAACCTAACCACTTAGCCACGGGGCCAGCCCCTATTATTTCTATTATTTTCAATATCACCTAAATACATACTTTGCACTTAAGGATTATGTAATTCAAGAGATGTAGAATTTAAAAGTGTTTTAAATTTGACTTTAACATCTAAACCTATCAGCACATCTTTGATACTAACAGATGGAACCAAAACAGTCCCATCACTAATTTAACATGTTCCATAAAAAAAACTTTTTTACTTCTTTAAATTTCATTTTAAACAAATGTGTAATACAACATCTAAATCACAGGGCGAGTCTGACAACTAATCAAGTATTGTTTATGAAGCCAAAGGAAACAAAGGTAAGTCTGAAAAGTACTAGTTCTATCTCCTTTTGTTATGAACGTACTTACATTGTAATCAATTTAAAGAACTCTTTCACTCTCAAGTAGTTTTCAATCTTACTTCAGTTATACACAGCTTGAAATTTTATTTCAGACAATTAAAATCTGGGAGAGAATACACAGAACATAAGTGTTTGAAGCAACATTATTTATAATAGCAAGAAATTCAAAGCAACCTAAAAACAAAAACTAAATAAATTTTACTGAAACTTGTTAGAGCTAGATTAAGCAATCATTAAACATGATGGTTACACAGACTATAGAAAGTAATATAAAATGTTAATATGTTAAAAGTACAGAATATAAAACTGAATGATAATCCTGCCTAAGGGAAGTATGCATATGAAAATTTTTTAATTGAAATGCAGCAAAGTAAAAACAGTAATTGTGACAGCATGATGGAATTATATGGTTCTGTTCTTTTTTTATGATACCATTTTGTAACTCATAACAAAATACAGTAAAATCTAAGTGAACAAGATCCAAGGTATTACAGAACACAACTTAATAAATTTAGATTTTTTAAAGAAAATTACTCAGTTATTATCTCTAGCTCTCCATCTCTACTGAAAATATCCTATCTTAAATTCCAATACTTTTCACTGTTCTGTGCCTCCTACAAATCGTATGTTCTTTTTCCCCCCTCAGAGTTTTCTGGAATTCAAGTAAACGTTGCTTCTGTCAAAAATTTGAACTGGGATCTTTACAGGGATTAACAGATTACTTTGGGAAGAACTGACTTCTCAGCCAAGAACAAGGTAGGTCTCTTCATCAATTTAAATTTTCTATTTCCTTCAGTAAAGTGTTATTCCTACATACTCTACGTATTTCTTGATAAGTCTACTGATAAGTATTTTACATTTTTGTGGCTATTACCACATTTAATTGGGTTTGAAATGTGGAGGACACTGAGCTCCTTTAAGAACAAAATTTTAATTATACACAAACATTATATATACTTTTCTGTCTGTATGTCTGTGCATGTGTATATGTCTATTATACATCAATAAAAAATGTTTTGGATGTATTGGATAATTAACTAACTGACAAGATGAAAACATCACAGGGGCAAATAAATAGCAAAACATTTTAAAACCTGTATGCCATCACTGTGCTCAGGCATTTTCAGCACCCTTATCTAATACACTGTTTCCTTAATCAGAGAGGAAGCATGAGATAAAAATGAGTAAGAAACTCCTCCTCAAGTTTGCTAAATTTCAAAAAAGGTTTTCTATAATAGTGACTTAGTCTCCAAACACTTTTAAATCCTTATTTGTGTTTGAAGTGCTGGGAGGGAAGGGACAAAATGTGGAGTCACACCACCTTATACTCTGTATCTCATCTCCCAGGTTAAGAAAATTATATTTCTTATTTAAAACCAATTCAGCAATTGTAAATGAAAAGTGGATAACTGCACTGCTAGGTGAATCTAAGATGCAATTAAAGGAATTTCAAACACAAAACTACCCTTCCCTATTATCAGAATCTGATATATCATTATAGTTCCTATTAAGATTTTTTAAACTGCAGAGATTTAAATCTTTCATTTTATATCCCACATACAAACAATCACTGGAAATATTCCAATATCACATCATTATACCCACAGATATAGTACCCTTGGTTTTCCAGTCAACTATTAGTCAAACCTAAACAATGAGCTTCTTAAGGCAAAACCAAATACTTTATAAACCCAGTTCACATGACAATCAAAGGGCAAATATATATACCCTATAAGTCACATTAGGAAATCAACATTTACTGAACACCTACTTTGTGCCCCAAAAAAGTCACTTTCTCATTTAATTTTCATAAAAATTCCACTGGAAAAAGAATGTAGTAAATGGAGAAGTGTTTTTGGACAGAGCCATTTAGGTACATAATGGAAGCAGAAATTTTAACCAGAAGCAGCTCATTCTGCTACCCATACAACTACCACTAGGAAGAGTGAAAGAATACTTCAGCAAAAAGAAAATAGTTGCTGGTGGTTTATTTTTAGAGTACATGCTCTTTTCTCCTTCAAACTACATATGTAACCATGTAGATTCAGTGGCTCACCTACTTTTAGGTTTCTGTTGAATAAAATATCCTCTCAACAGAAACTACAGAAGCAAGGTGTACCTCGTCCCTACCTAGGAAGCAACATTTCTTCTACACATCTGAAGGAATTTTTTTCAGTAACACTTTTCAAAATTAGAAAACATTTAAAACTTTTAAATTAAATATCTGTCCCATCTCTCTTTTGTCCACTGTATGTGCACTCCCTTATAAATAAAAGAAGATGAGCAATTTTCGGCAAGGAAATCTAATATACTATTTTTTGGTCCGTTCTACATTTTGGTAGTCCATAAATTTTTATTTGGCAGAGAAAAGGTCTGACTGCTAAAACAGATTGAAAACTAATAGTACAGGGAAATCTAGAGTTTCTAAAGGCTGACTACCAACTATCATTTCATACCTAACTCCTCTGCATATTGCTCAATTTCTGGCAATAAGAGCACCTCAAGTAGGAATAAGATTTGTCAATCAATTGAGATACAAATTAGTAACTGTGGTTGCAAAGAGAAAATTACTTAAAAACACTGAACCTAAATCATCCTTAATTGGAACTCATAAACAGCCATATCATCTCCTACACTCAAAGGAAAATGGTAACGAAACAAACACCTATCTGTACTTTATTCTGAGAATCATCTTCTACGGTTCATTATCTACTTCTGCACTGGGACCCAGTACCATATTTCCAGCTGTCCACCAAATATCCAAAAGACCCCAGAAATCTCCCAAATTGGGTATATGTACTCAATGGGAGTGAATAAGATGATCCACTGAGGGGCAGGAAGAAAATCTCATTCCAGTCTTACCTACTCTACATCTAATAAAAGCACTACCATCCTACATTAAGTCAGGTTCAGAAACCCTTTCTATTGCTCTCTACGTTAAGTCATTCCCTCTGCAGGGCTGATACTTCCTCTAAGGTCTTACAGTTGGCTCCCTTCACTCCATTCCCTAATATGTTTGCTCAGATTCTCATTTCTTACCTATTAACTAGTTTCCCTGCCTCTAATCACCCCCTGCTCCAGTCCATCTTCATTCTACTACTAAGTACTCAATCTTTTTGAAATTTAAATCTATGTTTCATGCCCTCCTTAAAATTATTCAATAGCTTTCAAATGCTTAGAGAATAAAGTCTAAACTTCTAAACTAGCATTCCAAACACTTTGCCATCTGGCCCCACCAACCTTCTCCAATCTCATTTCCCACTATTCTATTACTTTTCATCCACATTTGCTGTAGATTTGTATTGTCCAACATAGAAGCCACTAGCTACATGTAGTTGTTGAGCACCTGAAATGTGGCTAGCCTGAATTGAGAAATGCTGTACATATAAAATACACACTGGATTTCAAAGACTTAGTACCAAAATGAGAATGTAAAATATCTCAATAATTTTTTAACATTGATTACATGTTGAAATGATAATATTTTAGTTATATGGGTTAAATAGATTATTAAAATTAATTTCACCTTTCTATTTTTTAAAATATGGATACTAGAAAAATTTAAATTATATATGTAGCCCACATTACATATCTATTGGATAGCATTGCCTAGACCAACTAAACTTTCACATTTCGCATTCATTTTTCTACCCTCATAACTTTAATCAAATCAGTCTTTCACCACAGAACATTCAACACTTACTCATCATTTGTTGAGGGGCAACCATGTACCATGACGGAGTCCTAAGCATAAGAAAATGTTCTTCACGATCATCTTTACTTTCCAAATCTTCTCTCTCCTTTAAGATCAGCTTAAAAGCAACTTTATCTCCATGAAACCTTCCTTGATACTTCAGAATAAAAATTTCCCATCTGTGGAAGTTCTACATATTGCATGTTCTTCAAGGAAGATGTCAGTTTGTACTTAGAATAGTTATTTCTGTACATAGCTTATCACATCTATTAACTATAAATTCCTTAAGTGCAGAATTCTTCAAATCAATTTGATTCCTCTAATGTTTATGTCATAATACCTAACACAGAGTCTGCCCTCAAATATTAAAATCAGATATCAACAACAGGGCTGGTAATACGCTCATCTAAGATTAAATAAATTACACTTACTAAAGCAAAAAAGTAGGTATTTATGTTAGTATTATTTAAATAGATATGCAACTCAATTACTATCTGAACCTCTTTTATGACCATTACTTTCATCTTCTTGCTCTAGCTGAAGCCTTGCTTTCCTTTGATGACACTACCTACTCTACGTTACAACCCTCTCAAATGATGGAAGCTGCAGATGGGATAAGTGTTCTCTTTGCTCCGAGTGGCGACTCTTAGACCACTCTTCTTCCTTCCTTCCTGCAAACCCTGAGCTTTGAAATCATCAGCCACGCATCCACCAACTCTTCTTACTGTCATCTTCGACCCCCCTGGGTCACTAATCCTCAGTCTCTAAAGATTTTACTTCCTTGCTGACTGTAACATTCTCTAACATTAATCCTGTTATAATTCTTGGTGATGTCATTATACTCCTAGATATCCTCCTAATATCCTGAAACTCACTCCTGTGGTCTCCTTAACCTTATCATCACCAGTAACTGCAACAGCTCCATAATCTCAATTTTAAACATCCTACTCATTGACCAACTCCTGTCTTTGCAGCTCACTCTCACTAATACCTCAACTCTAAGAATCTTTTGACTCAACAGGACCTTCAATCCAGATCCTATCACTTTCCACTGTCCTTCATCCTCCCCACTCCTATGTTTACTTTTTTTTTTTCTATGTTTACTTTTTATATAATTCCAGTCAATCATTATAATCACTGCCCTGTACTTACCCTCTTGCTCCTCTGACCTAATCATACTCTCCTGGAAAACCACATCATGGGTTAAATCCACCTCTCTCTCTACTCAGTAGCTGCACCTCCAAAGCTAAACCTGACTTAAGAAAAACACACAACCATGCTCAAGTGGTCATTAGCTGACTGACAATCCTAGACTACTTCCCTGGTCCATTTTCTCTCTCACTCTCCTGGACGACTTCACACTTTCTCTTCTCTCCTCAAACCTCAAAAGTCTCTCCCAACCTCATTCTCAGCTAAGTTCCTGGCTTCTTACCTCACCGAGAACTTGCACAAGCTCTCATCACCAAATCTGTCCATATTCCTACATCTGTAGCCATAATATTCTACTTTCTTCCTACTATTATATTATAGTCCTAGCTACAGCCAATCGCTTCACCTATGCACTAAATCTCCCATCCCCTCTTGCCTACTAAAAGACAACATTATGGGGGCTGGTCTGATAGTGTAGTAGTTAAGCTTGCATGCTCCACTTCAGCGGCCCGGGGTTCATGGGTTCAGATCCCAGGCATGAACCTGCACACTGCTCATCAAGCCATGCTCATCTTCCTCAAGCAAAAAAACGGGTCGGGGAAGACTGGCAACAGATGTTAACTCAGGGCCAATCTTCCTCAGACACATACAAAAAAAGACAAGACTATAGTAATTCTCCTCTGTCCCCCTACCACAGCCATCCTATTATCTCTTCATCTCTTATTCTCTCTACTTAATTACTGCCATTGGCATAGAAACACATTATTTCTCTTATCCTTAAGAAAATAAAATCCCTTGACTTCACTTCTCATAGTCATTGTCCACTTTCTCTCCTTCCCTTTACAGAAAAATTCCTTGAAAAAGTGATCTACACTATCTTTAGCTTTTCTCCTCGTATTCTCTTTAGAACTCACTGCAATCAGTTCCCTCCTGTCAACCATCACCATCACCACACTACCTAAACTGTCCTTCTCAAGCTTATCAATGACCTTCGCGCTGCTAATCCGATTTATCATCTCAGTCCACATTTTACTTGACCCACAAAAATAAACATCTTTAAACAATCCTTTACTATCTACTTCTCGAAAATCATTCTTCATTTGACTTTGATAAAAATGCATTCACTTGGTTTTTCCATGTGTTTCTCTAGACTGCCATTTCTCAGTCTCCTTTTGCTGGTTTTCTCCTCAGTCCTTGGGTCTCTTCTCTTTTAAATCCACTCACTCCACAGGAGATCTGATCTCAACTTGTCTCACGTCTTTAAGTGCTGATGGCTTCCAAATTCATTATCTCTATCCCAGACACCTAAAATCTTGAATTATAGACCCATATCTCCACTTGCCTATATGATATCCAACTTATCTGGGTTTCTAATAAATATTTGAAATGACAATGTCTGAAACTGTGCCCTGTCTCTTTCCACTGCAACCACTTGCTCCTTCAGTCTTCCACAGCTCAGTTAATGGGAATTCCATACTTCCGAATACTCATGCCAACAACCTTGGTGTCAAGCTTGACTGCTCTTTCTCTCAAGAGCATAAATGTAAACACCTACGAATCCTGGCTTCAAAATGACTTCAGGGAGCTGGCCCAGTAGCATAGTGGTTAAGTTCACATGCTCTGCTAAGGCGGTCCAGGGTTCACAGGTTCAGATCCTGGGCGCAGACCTGCACACTGCTCACCAACCCATACTGTGGTGGTGTCCCACATACTAAATAGAGGAAGAAGGGCACAGATGTTAGCTCCAGACCAGTTTTCCTCACCAAAAAAAAGAATTCATAATTCCACCAGTTTTCACTACCCCCACTATCACCACCCTAATTCAAGACATCACCAATTTACTTGAAGTACTTCAAAAGCCTACGATCAGGTCTCCCTGCTTCCAGCTTTGCCCTCCCTTTCCCCTTCAGATTATTTTCAATTAAACACAGAGATGATCCTACCAGTGCTCTGTTCAAAATTTCCAATGGCTTCCATTTCACTGAAAGTAAAGCACAAACTCCCAGGTATGACCCTATGATGCTCTTTATGATCAGCCCTCACTTACTTAATTGGTTAACTCTCAAGCCTCATCCCCTATTACTTTCCTTCTTACTCATTCTGCTCCAGCCACACTGGCCTTTTAAAATTTTTTAAATCACAACAGGGGGCCTACACACGGAGTAAATGGGACTGAGGTAGAAAGGCAGCCCAGTAGCAGTCAAGGCTGTCACAAGAAGGGACGTCTGAGCAGCAACACAGTCCTATGGGGTGGGGAGCTGGCTACATATGAAGGAACTGAGCAAATCAGTAACTACAATAATAATAGAAACCAGCTTTTACTATTGGGAAAAGAGGTAGAAATATGGGGGGGGGGGGGTGGGAAGAGAGCTAGAATGAATACATGATGTTAGGCTGAAATTGGAGGTATCAGTATAAATTCATGGTTTTCAATATATAAAAACAGACCTAGAAATACAGATGTAGATGTCTGTGCGGGTGTACACACACACCCATGCTTCCTTGATCTGTCCACTAAAAAGGTCTGAGTGCAGAGACAGTCCAAAAGCAATGACCCCACCTAGCACCCAGATCATGGTTTTATACTACTACTGCTCTCAACTAAAAGCAATTAGGGCTCCTTGGAGAAATGGCTGATTCTAGGACTAGAGCATGAAAATTATAAAATGAACCTGTAGCATCTTGTGCCAAAAGTAAGGAGATGCACAAGTGACAAAATGGCAAAGAAGTATACATAAGCACTGTATCAATGCCAATATCCTGATTTTTTTTTTAAAGATTTTAATTTTCCTTTTTCTCCCGAAAGCCCCCTGGTACGTAGCTGTCTACTTTTAGTTGTGGGTCCTTCTAGCTGTGTGGCACGTGAGATGCCGCCTCAGCATGGCCTGATGAGTGGTGCTATGTCCGCGTCCAGAATCCAAACTGGCGAAACCCTGGGCCGCTGCAGCACAGCACGCAAACTCAACCACTCAGCCACGGTGCTGGCCCCCCACCAATATCCTGATTTTGATAACGTACTATAGTTATGTAAGATATAAACATTGGGGGAAACTGGGTAAAGGGTACACAAGACCATTCTGTATTATTTTTGCAACTTCCTGTGAATTCATAATTATTTCAAGATAAAAGTTTTTTTAAAAAGTAAAGAAGTACACAAAGACTGATGGGAACATCTCAAAAGGTCATACAAGCCAGCTTAAAAAGGTTCTCAGGGCCAGCCCTCGGTGGCCTAGTGGTTAAGTTCAGCACGTTGTGCTTTGGCAGCCCAGGTTTGGTTCCTGGACATGGACTCATACGGCTCTACCACTCTGCTAGTAGCCATGCTGTACTAGCAGCCCACATACTGAAAAAGAGAGGAAGACTGGCATGAATGTTAGCTCAGGGCAAATCTTACTCAGCAAAAAAAAAAAAGGGGGGTTGGGGGGTGAGCTCCTCGTGGCAAATCTGGGACAATTTGAGTACTAAAATACATAATTATAGTAATGGAGTATAACCTACTGAATAAAACAGGAATTCCCAATATAAATTGATATGAATTAATTGGCTAATTAATTACAGGCATACTTCACTTTACTGCACTTGAGATACTGTGTTTTGTTAAAAAAAAAATGAAGGTTTGTAGAAACCCTGCATCAAGCAAATCAGTGCCATTTTTCCAACAGCATTTGTTCACTTTGTGTCTGTGTGTCACATTTTGGTAATTCTTGCAATATTTCAAACTTTTTCATTATTACTATACTTTATATTTTGTATTAATTAAGGTATGTACACTCTTTTTTTAAACATAATTCTATTGCACACTTAATAGACTATACTATAGTATAAACACATTTTTTATTTGCACTAGGAAACCAAAAAATTTGTGTGACTCACTTTATTGCCATGTTCATTTTATTGCAGTGGTCTGGATGAACCCACAATATCTCCAAGGTATGCCTGTAATTCTCTTTCTTACAGTAAAATGCCAACTAATAAATGTAGAAAGAATACTTGAATCAGAATATCACCAGTTAGCAATCACCATGGTAAAAATTAATGTTGAGAAACATCAATGGATGCTAAAACTCATGGGTGAAAGTGGGAACAGTTATATGATTTAACATAGTCTCAAAGTATCTCCCCACAAAATACGTATTAATTACAAAGAAAGAGGGGAGTAACTAGAAACTTGGTAGACATCATCTTTACTCAAGTGATCAAAGTCAACACTACCTAATGGGATAAGCTGTATGCCACCAAATAGGATTCATCAAGAAGAACACAACATCATTTCTGTGAAATTGCAGCCAAAAATATCTATCTTGGGTCTAAGCATCAGGAAACATTAGACAAACCCAAATTGAGGGATATTCTACAAAATGAGAGGCTTTAAAATTGTGAACAGCATGAAAATCAAGAAAGACTGAGGAACTGTTCCAAATTGAAGGAGATTAAAGAGATATGAGAGCTGGATGCAATGCATGATCCTGGATTAGATCCTTTTGATCTAAAGAACATTATTTGGACAATTAACAAAACTTGAATGAGGTTTCTAAGCAAAGTGTATAAAGAAGTTTTTTAAACTTTTCTGCAAGTTTGAAATTGTTCCCAAATAAAACATTTAAAAGAATAAAATCACACCAAGGCATGTTCCTGACTCCGGGTCTTTGGACTTGCTATTTCCTTCTGTCTGGAATGTTCACATCCATGTATCTGCATCGCTAGCTCTCCTACTTTCAGTAGCTCCTTACTTAAAAGTCACCTTTTCAGAAAGACTTAACTGTCTAAACTGTCAACATCCTATATATTCCTATCTTCCACTGTGTTTTACTTTTTTCTCCTTATCATAAATCACTATCTTACATACAATTAACTTAATTATTTATTATTAGCTGGCTCCTCATTAAAATGTAAACTAATGCCAGGGAATTTTTATCTGTTCTGTTCACTGCTACATTCCCAGGGCCTAATCTGGGGCATAAACCAGTGCTTGACAGGTTGTAATTGCTAAATAAATATTTATTAAATGACTGAACGTACACAAAGTCCTTTGAACACAAAGGTCTTAAGATACAATTACAAAATAATTCACTTTCTTAATCATAGCAAAGGAATACTGAAACAGGTAAAAAAAAACTTCTCTGTTAATTTGATAACTCTGGAATATCATTTCAACAAATATGTCTGAAACATAAACGAATGAGCTAATGTCCCTGCTTCAAGGCACTTAGTGAGCAAACCTATTTCCATAGGAAGCAAAGCTATAATACTGTAGCCAGCAAATACAGCACGAAAATATCTACCAAGAGGATGTGGAAAGTACAGTATAAACTATTCAAATGCTGACAGACAAGAATTAACTGTATCAGACTTGACTGAAAAATAGAGATACAGAAAGAAAGCAAGTTTTCTCCAGGAAAAGAGGACGACAGTTAACTCATATTCAAGTAAAGTCAACAGTGTGTACCAGGGGACATAAATAACTGAGGTCTCTGATATTTTATTACCACATTTCCTTGAAAACTACCAAGACTACATTAAGCTAACCACAGCGATCCCAATTAGTTTACAGTATCATAAAAACATACTGAACACTTTGTATTTAAGAAAAAAGTATAATCCAAAATTCTGCAAAATGATCTTAGGGTTTCTACCTAAATGTGTAGAATCACATGAAGTGGTCAAATCAGTAGCATCTCATTTTATAAATGCTTTTTTTCCCTGTGCCACCAGGTAATACAGCTGACTTTCCTTTCTTGCACAATTGTCACCAAAACGACTGACATTATCTTAAAGAAATTCTTAAACAACAAACATAACTGAATCTAAGTCAATACTTCTGAAAATGAAACACACAGAAAAAACTGTATTTATGCATGTGTGCATATACATATATATATTAATAAACATGGTTTGATAATCATTAATTGAGCTACACACGACCCCCATCCATCTTACAACCTAACTGGTTCTTTGATAGTGAATGAAATCCAAATTTATAAATCAAATTCTAATTTCCAACAGAAACAGTATTATGAATGAGAGTTCTGTACCTAGAAAATTATTTCAGTCTCCCTCCTCACTAACTGGCCCCTCCCAAAAAAATCACAAAAATAAAAGAGAATGTAGAACACAGAAACAGTTTAACATTCCTAAGTATGAAAATAATCATTTAATATAAAAGCTATGTCAAAGTTTTTTCTTCGAGGGATTTTATGAATGGACTGAACTAATTATGCAAAATATAAGTCAAACTAAGATGGCCTAAAGATACTTTCTTTTCCTGGTAAATCTCCCTGTAAAAAGTATTGGCATGTTTTATTTCTCCTAATTCAGTCCATGTTTATGCTAAGCTGATCCCAAAATTTGGTGAATTTTTTTAAAGGAAGTAGCTTGATGGTATTTGTGTTACCTGGTGTTACCAAGGACTGCAACCCTCAGGAAAATTCTAAATATGACTTTGGCCATTACTATAAAGTCTTACTTACAATGAAAAAAAAAAAGGTTAAAGTTGGAGTTGGGGATCAAAAGTCAAACAGTTGTAACTGGGAGATTCCTGTATTTACTGTGCTTAGTCACATAATTCAGACTTCATAAAAGATACCACCAACATTATTGTGGTTTATGCAATACTGAGAGAATTGTGAGGGCACACAAGTCACTGACTCTTAGATAAACTCCGAATTTAAAAGGCAAATACCCAGAATATATAAAGGTCATCATACCGTAAGCATAATCACCACAAACTATTCCATTTTGTAATTATTCTTGAGATACAAAACAATGTTTTATATCCTAGCATGGCTCAACATTACAACTTATAAAATCCATGCTCTACGGCCAAAATTTATAAAAATATAACTTCTAAATAACAGACATTTAGTAATCACAACTGCTATTTACAATTATTTTAAGTTACACTAAATTACTTAATTTTCTAGAATCTTGATCCATATAAATGATACACTCTATGAGTATCATAACCACCTTGAGGGCATTATGCAAAGTGAAATAAGTCAGACAAAGAAAGCCAAATACCATATGACTTCACTCATATGTGAAAGATAAAGAAACAAAACAACAACAAACAAACACATAAACACAGAGAATAGGCTGGTGGTTACCAGAGGGAGAGGGTAGAGGGTGAAAGAGGTAAAAAGGGCACATGTGGATGGTGACAGATGGCAATTAAGACTTTGGGCAGTGAACACGATGTAGTCGCCACAGAAATTGAAATTAACAAGTACACCTGAAATTTATATAATATTATAAACCAATGTTAGCCCAACACAAAAAATTGCTTAATTTTCTATAATCTTGACCCATATAAGTGATATACACTAATTCTTATCTACTATCATTCTTGTGATAAACACAGCAAGGAAGATTCCACCTCTGTGAGAGAGACCTATCTGTTGGAAGAATCCAAATCTATTCAGGACTACGAGCCTGTTTTGTCCCGTGTCTGAGGCTATATCCTAGATTTTACCAATAATTAACAGATGACACAAGAGCTCTATCTTACTCCACCAATTTTCAACCGGCTCTGAATTCAGCATGAGAAAAATTGTTTATGGATCAAACCCCTAAAATTCCAGTATCTGGTACAGTGAACTGGGACTCTTAAAAAAGAAACCAGTAATTTGTGTACAATAAAACAGGGAGATTTCTACCTCCACTAATAAGAGACTAATTTGTTGCAAGCCAATCCTGCCACTGAGATTAAAATGGGGTGGGGTGGGGGCACAAGGAAGTGAGTTGACTATAAAGCTGCAGCTCAGAAGTTGAGAACCTGTAGAAAGCTTCCAGCACCCTCATGGGGTTGGGAACACAGAAATTAGAGTTTTGGACTCACAAAGAAAAGCCCAGGCTTTTAACTAAGTGCACCAAAGGGCTACACCCTAGAAATAATTAAGAAAAAACCAGAAATAGACCAACCCTCAAAAGACTGAAAATCTTCCTCAAATCAGTTCAATCACTGAATAGATTAAGGTGATCCACCTCAATCCTAAGTGACTGAGAGAAGAAAATAAATCCTCCCTGAAGAAAGATAACATTACCTAATTATCCAAGCAGTTTTTCATATACAATATCCAGTAGTCAATCAAACATTAGCAGTCATACTAGAACATAAAATTAAAATATCGCAAAGCCAAGAAAAATTTTTTTAAAAATCAGAAATTTAACACAAACTTCAAAATCACCGCTATTAAAATGTTCAAGATAACAAGATGGAGAATTCAGCAGAAAACTTGAAATTTTATCAAATAAATAAAAATTATAAAAGTTAAAAAATAAGTGAAATTAAGAATTCGATAAACAGATTAGACACAACTATGCCCTTTAGTGAACTGTCTAAATTCTTTAAAAGTTTTCCACTAATACCTGAGGTTGTATGGTTAATTTACATAAGCTCTCTATATTAAGAATATTAGTGCGTTAGGTGACTTTTGGGGCATATGGTTTTTCTCAGTTTATCTTTTAACTTTCATTCTCTTTTAGTCTTGTTCACTTTCAGCAAACAAAAAACTAGATTTTTTTCTTTATGATTGCTTTCATATCAATTATGTTTAGACGAGATGAGTATTTGCACAATTTCATTTTGTTTATGGTTTTTCATTTTGCCTTTACTCCCTTTGACTATTTGGAGTTTATTTTGGTGCATGTTATGAAGTGAGAAAATCACCTCATTTTTTCCCCTCAAATACTTAACCAACTTCTTAAAGGAAGTTTTTCATTATAATCATAAACTCCTATTTTTTTCTCATTGTAAAAATATGTAACACTAATTGAAAGGTGGGAAATAAGCGAAAATAAATTCTAGTCCTTTCCTAGAACTTGCATATACACATGTGCATTTGTAAGAATATCCTTTGATACCTAGATGTAAGTAGTTACATTGACTCCAAAGTCCTTTAGTAAGGGTAATGGATAAGTAATTTCTAATGCATCCAATGGAATACTGTAGAGCTTAGGAAGAATGAAGTAGATTTAAATGTATTAATACAGAAAAATGAAATGGGTCTATTGTTGAATGAATAAAATATACTATGATATAAAAAATAGGACAGGAAAAACTATTCAAACTGTCAATAATTTGCATTTCAGAATAACAATAATGCTCTCCTCATAGTCCAGTGCAGTAATTAAAAACATTACTACAAATGTTTTTCGATTTCCTGCTCTCTTTAGACCAATTTGACACATGTGCTTCATCTACATGCTCTTTAAAGGAACTGATTCAGACTTTGCATATACTAGCTTTTTAGTTACTATAATCGACTGAAACACAGTACTATTAAGTACACTTAAAATATCACACCAATGGTTTAGGACTACATTTGCTGGCACTAATGTAATTTTCAACATACAGCATGTTATATTTCATGAATAAAATAAAGCCTCATATCCTCCACATTTCACATGCCATCAAATTCAGTAAGTTTAGAAAAGAAAATATTAACTGTAAATACCATTAACTGGCTTTTCATGGTTCCTTGTACTACAACATGGTTGAAATAAGTTATAAAAGTTACAAAGCTATATCACAATTAAATTTAGCCAGTATCCCAGCACCCATGATTCACTGTTTTGTGTTTGCCACTAAATATGTTGCTCAAATTACTAAAACATATTGTGGCATGTGATACAGCCAGGCATATATGATACTTAAATATGGATGTCCTTGAATGATATTCATCTCCTTAAATGGCATATCCAAAAACTTTCTCCCATGAAAAGAGTTGCAAAAAAAAGGAAAAAAAGTGTATTACAAATGACTCTAAAGTCTTTAAAGGCAAGGAATACGTCCAAAAAACTGAATTATTCCTTTATTAAAATTTCATGCATATTCTCATCCACAGGCAAAACCTATGAAAATGGACAATCCAATTATCCAAATTCAATTTGTCAAACATTAATGAGTAACTATATACTAGGCAGAGTGCTACGAATTGGGAATATAAATATAACTACACTAACTTCATTTATATCCTGTCTCACTGCAAAAAAGATCTAAGGCAATCAAGACATGGTCTTTAAACTCAAGTGGCTTATACTCTAATAGAAGACAAAAACGTAAAGCAAACAATTACTACAAAAGGTGAAAATTTTGTTAAAAGGATTATATTCAAGTTGTAGACATACCCTTGTAATCAGTGTTACAAAATGAAAAGCACCACTGGTGTAAAACCATGGTGAAAGCACCATTACACAGAACAAAGTCCAAAAACAGGGGAACAGTTAAGCAAATTAATTCAATATTGTGGTACATTTGTTTAAAAGTTTAAGAAAAAAATTAACAATATTGGAAAATCCTTATGCTACCATGTTAAAGACAAAATTGAATATAAGGGACATTCCCATGGTTTAAAAAAATTAAAATTAAATTAGCAAAATTGGAAAAATAGCGAAAATTTTTCTAAAAACACACAAAACAAAAGAATGATTATCTCTGGGTGGTTTTAACATAAGTTTTTATTTTTTACTCTTCACATTTACAATATTCTATAATAACCATAGATTAATCCTATAATCAGGAATGTAATAAACGTCTAAAAAGACATCCATAATCTTTTCTGACAAGCCATTTAACAAAGAGCAAAGTCCTATTTGTCTGTTAACTGGGCAACACTGTATAACGAACTTGGAAAATATCCTCAAAATTTAGTGAGAAAATTTTCATCAAAATATAGACTGGTAAGGAAGGCTTGAGAGAGATGAAAGACCTCACTTTTCTAAACAATCTCTGCTAGAAATTAAAACCAATAATTACATTATTAAACTACATATATCCAAAATAATAAGAATCATACTAGGCACCTTCTTCAGGTTCCGGTGTTCTATATCTGCGCTGTCTAATATGGTAGCCCCCAGCCACACTGACTATTGAGCACTTGAAATAAGGTTAGTGAAACTAAGGAACAGAGCTTATTTTATTTCAATTAGTTTAATTAACTTAGCCACATGTAGCTAACGGCTACCACACTGGGCAGAGGCATATCTAGATATATTCTAAGACAGCTCTCTTAAAAAGAATTACTCAATACAGCTACCCTCAACTGGTAATATTAAAACTTGAGAAGATGGAAAAGTAGGTAAGTACTGGAAAAGCAAAAGAGGAAAGAAAAATACTACATTTATCAAGTATCACAGCTTGGTGGAAGGGGAGGGTCTCAGACCCCAAGAAAATTCCGAATTTATACAACATTTGTATATCATATATGTATATATAATATGTAATATTACCAATTTTAAATGATTTTCCTTATTTAATTTGCATCTATACTTTGTCAATTACTAAAGAGAAAAATTGTGCCAGATTTATAAAATAATAAAAATAGCATTAAGAAATTCTACAACATAGTGAACGTGTGACCGACTGGGAATGGCAAATTCTTCCATAGTATTTAATTTCCTGTACTCTAAAAAAGAAAAGACTCAATAAACTAAAGGTTACACAAACAAGGACTTATTCTCAATAGTTCTGGCATCTGTCTCTTCCACCAATGAATTTCTCTTTCAGGTACGCCATCAGTCTTCATCTCCCTTTAAAAGTAACAGGTAAAACGGGTTCTGGAACACCCAGGCTTTAAACATATTTTGCGTAACAAATTAAGAAAATTGAATTTCTTTAAGAAGTAAATGTCTTACGTGATCATGTATTTCTTGGCACTCTTACACTCCTAGGATATGATGTGTTTGTTCTGTGACTGCTATTATGTCACTACAGAACAATAAGAGTAGGCTAAAACAAAATAATAAGAGAATGAAAACCAAAAATGCATCAAAATTTCTCAGTACAGTAATTTAAAGCTAACCATACCTAAAACTAAACCTTTAACTGATAAAGGACACTAGCATAGATAAAAAACGTAAGCAAAGGCCAGGTTGGAGCCTTCAGACAACTATCACCTATGCTACAAACCTTACGGTGAATTATGGCTAGTCTAGGGTTTTTAGTTGTTTTCAACTTTGCAGATTCAGGAAAGTTTATTTTTACTTCTCATTCTTCATTAATAAACAGAAGAAATAAGTGGCCTGAAACAACTAATTTGGTCACTTGTATAGGGCACCTCCTAAGTAAAGAGATTAATTTACCAACCAGAAGCTGGCTCAGAAATAAAGATTGAAAACAAAGGTGTTAGAAAAGGCACAGTTGGTGAAAAAAGTGTGTGATTTGGAGTCAGACAAACTTAAAATGGATTATAAACTCTGCCACTATTACCAACTTAACGTAACTTCTCTAAATCTCAATCGCATCAGTAAACAGACATAATAGTACAACACTTCAGGATTGTTGTGAAAAAGACATGAAGAAACTTTGTATAATGATGTCAGTAAAACACAAGGCACATACATAAGACGAACTCTAATAAAGGGTAACTATTAATTTTTAAAAGCTATAAAAAAAACCAACAAGTTGTCCTTTGCTACACATTTCTAAACACTTTATTTCCTTGGCAATATAAAAGAAATAATGATAATTTTTAAGTATCAGTTTGAATTAGGTTCAGCTGCAAGTGACAGAAAATGCCCCTCAGTGCCTTTATGTCTGCCTCAAAACAGTTAAGGGTCAATATAGTATAGCTCCAAGGATTATCAGGGACCAAGGCTACCCAGCTTTGTTACTACCATCACCCTGAATACACTGCTTCCACCTCATGATGAGGATTAGCCAGTACCAACCCCAGCCATTAAAAAGAAACGACAAGAAAACCATAAATAAGCTCCCTATAAGGACTCTTCATTGTTGCTACTCACAAACCCCTTATGTTCACATTCTGTAAGCCACAACTTACTCATGTGGCCAATCACAAATAGCAACATAAACTACTAAAAAATATACTTTTTAACTATACATATTAGTACTTTTAACTATATATATATATATATATATATATATATATATACACACACTAAGAGTCTCTTCCATAATGTATCTACTTTTTCCAATATTCTTTACCACTATATCAAGCTTCTTTCAATAGCACTATCTCATAATGCAGTTGTCATTAGCTGGATTAGATCTCATCTCAAATAATTTATCATTTAAGAAAGACACCAACATTAGGCCCTTCGATGAGACAATAAGGATAACAATAGCAAATAGTTCTGCCATGTGCCAGCACTGGGATAAACTCTTTACATAAATTATGCCATATAATAAAATTATTTCATACGGGTCTTACTCTAGTCTGATAATGGCTTTTTATGTTATGTTTAGGGAATTAAGTTAAAATACCTATGGCTCCACTTTCAGCCAAGATGGACTAACAGGGACTGGATTTACCAGCCTACCTCACCCCCACCTAAACAACTAAACAAACAGAAAAAATAAGTGAAACAATTTTCAAGACATTAGATAAAAATGAAGGACAATGAAGGACAGTGATCCCTGAGAAGAGAAAACAAAGTGAGCCCTAAGAGGGTCACAGCTTACCACCTAGAGACAGTTTCCAGGTGACCAGGCCTGGAGGCTGAGTTTAGCAGTCACCCTGGATTAAGGAGATGAGAGGTGGAACCCAGGGAGGCCAAGGAGGCTACACGGCAGAGTACCAGAGAGGAAAGAGATGTACAAAGACAGATCACAGGAGACGTGCAGAAGGTACCCCTAGAGGCTTCAGCAGAGTACTGATCATTGCATATATATATATGCGATTTCCCAAAACCAGGGACAAAAAAACACCAGAAAGGATTGGGAGAAGCCCTGGAGCTGACAGAGGATCAAAAAGTTCCTGCCATACTAGCCAGGCGTAAAACCTTATCATTCGTGGCGCTTGAGATAGATTACTCAAGAGTTCTGCCTCAGTAGCAAGGAAAAATTAGCCCCAGATCAACCACTGTTATTTACCTACAGAACAAAGCAAGACACAAAAGGATCAAACTGTTTTCAAGAAACACAACCACATCCTTGAACAAAATTCAAGACCATTTATAGTAATATAGAAATACCTAGCACCCAAAAGGGTAAAATTAGTAATATATGACAATCAATGAAAAATTATCATATAAGCCAAGGAACGTACAAATGCAACAGATAATAAGTAGAAGAAAATCAATTGAAACTGATCAGTAAATGACACAGATAATAAACAGAATAAACAAGAGCATTAAAACAGTTATGATAACTATATTCATTATATTCAAAAAGCTAAAAGATATAAAAAGGAATAAATATATGCTACAACATGGACGAACCCAAAAACATTGTAAGTGAAATAAACCATACACAAAAAAACAAATATTGCATGATTCCACTTCTATGAGGTATCTAGAACAGGCAAATTCATAGAGACAGAAAATGAAACAGAGGTTACCAATGGCTGGTCATAAGTGGGGATGGGGAGTTACTACTGCCTAATGGTTTACAGAGCTTCTGTTTCAGGTGATGAAAAAATTTTGGAAACAGACTGTGGTGATGGTCGCACAATATCGTGAATGTACTTAGTGCCACTGAATTGTACACTTGAAAATGGTTAGGACGGCAAACTTCACGTATATATATATTTTAAAACAATAAATAAAAAAGATTCAGGCAACAATGAAATGTTAAATAGAGACACGTAATATAATATAAGAGGACACAAATCAAAAATCTAGAGATAAAAAGATATCATGTGTGAGATGAAAAATGCATTGAATAGGACTAACAGGAGACTAGAAATTGCAGAAGACAAGGGAACTTGAAGACATAGCAATAGAAACTATCCAAAATGAAACACAGAGGAGGAAAAAAGACTTAAAAAAAATGAATAGCCTATCAGTAAGTTTTGAGCCAGCATGAAGCAATCCAATACAGTACATGTAACTGGAGTCACTAAAGAGGGAAAAAGGAGAAAAGAGAAAAATACAGGTGAAGAAATAAGGTCTCAAAATTCTCCACATTTGATGAAAATTAAAAACTGTACAAATCAAGAAGTTCAACCAAAGTCAAAAACAAGAAACACAAAGAAAACTACAGCAAGGCATATCATAATCAAATTGATTAAAACCAGTCAGAAAAAGAAACCCTTTTCAGAGAGAAAAAAAAAACACACATTATGAACAGAGGAACAATGCAAGTCAGAAGACAGTGGAGCAACATTTTTAAAGAACCAAAAGAAAAACAAAAACTATCAACCTAGAATACTATATACAGCAAAAATATCTTTCAAAAATTAAGGTGTCAGGGCCAGCGCGGTGGTTAAGTTTGTGCACTCTACTTCAGCGGCCTGGGGTTCACCAGTTTGGATCCCAGGTGCAGACCCACACACTGCTTACTAAGCCATGCTGTGGCAGGTGTCCCACATATAAAGGAGAGGAAGAAGGGCATGGTTGCTGGCTCAGGGCCAATCTTCCTCAGTAAAAAGAGGAGGATTGGCAGTGGATGTTAGCTCAGGGCTAATCTTACTCAAGCAAAAGAAAAGAGGAAGATTGGTAATGGATGCTAGCTCAAGGTGAATCTTCCACACCAAGAAAAAAAAATTTGTTGGCAGCAACAAAAGCAGTGTTTAAAGAGAAATTTATACCAATAAATGCAAATTTAGGAAAAGAAAAGATCTAAATTCAATAACTTAAGGTTCCTTAGAAAACTAGAGAAAGAAGAGCAATTTAAGCCTACAAGCAGAAGAAAATAAATAAAAATTAGAGAAGAATCTCACACTCATTAGGATGGCTACTATCAAAAAGCCATAGAACAACAAGTAGTGGCGAGGATGTAGAGAAACTGAAACCTTTGTGCACTGTTGGTGAGAATGTAAAATGGTGCAGCCACTATGAAAAACAGTATGGCAGTTCCCCAAAAAGTTAAAAATAAATTATGATATGATCCAACAATTCTACTTCTGGGAATATACTGAAAAGAAGGGTCTCCAAGAGGTATTTGTACACCCCTGTTCACAGCAGCATTATTCACAATAGCCAAAAGATGGAAGCAATCCAAGTGACCATCTACCAATGAATGGATAAACAAAATGTGGTATATACATACAATGGAATATTATTCAGCCTCGAAAAAGAAAGAAATTCTAACATATGCTACAACATGGTTGAATCTTGAGGGCATTATGCTAAGTGAAATAAGCCAGTCACAAAAAGACAAATACTGTACAATTCTACTTATATAAGGTACCTAGAGTAGTCAAATTCATAGAGACAGAAAGTAGCAGGGTGGTTGCCTAGGGCTAGGGGAAAAACAAATGGAGAGTTTTTTTTAACGGATATGGAGTTTTACAAGATGAAACAAATTCTGCATCTTGGTTGTAAAACAATGTAAATGTGCTTAACACTACTGAACTGCACACTTAGAAACGGTTAAGATAATGACTCTTACATTATGCCTTTTTTATCACAATAATAAACAAGCAAACAAACAAACCTGGCATTTTTTGAAGGCTTACAACATGTCTCTATGTGCTTTAGACTACTTCATTTAAACTTAACAACTTTATAAAGTATTATGATTATCCTCCATTTTACTAAGAGGAAACTGATACGTTCAAAAGTTAAGTAACTCATAACATGACAGAGTAAAGACAAGAAATAAACCCAAATGTGACTCCAGGGTCCAAGTCCTTAACCACTATGCTATATCGCCTTTGTTAAAGGTTATTATTTTTCTGAAGGAAGTGTTATCAGAAGTAATGTTCATAATAAATATGGGAGGGAGTTAAGTTTACGTGTTTTGACGATACAGCATGATACTTTTAAATTTAAGATTCCATATACAATGGAACAATTCCATGTTTATATTCCAAACAATATTATTTCACTATATGTTGGTTGTTCTGCAATAATATCTCTATAATACATATCACCAATTTTTTTATTTGTCTATATAAAGAGCACTCTTTTTGCTGGTCATACAAAATTTAATACACACATATATATACAAGGGTATGAATAGGTCTTTTGATTTGTTTTAATCCAATGTCATTGTTTAACAATTTTCAAGAATCCTTTCTTCAAATTTTTCATTTAACTTTCTAAATGATTACACAACACCAACTGTTTTTAAATGCAAAATAGTCAGTTATACATTTGTTCTCAATAGACAGTTTTACTCAAATGTCCTAACACAATATGATGAAAAGGACACAGGCCAAAAAAATTTCACTCAAAAAGGTTAAAATGTGTTCTCTTTTTTATTTTAAAAAAAATTCCGCTACATGGGTTTTTACATTTTCCTCACTGAAAACACATTTTATCTTGGAAGAAAAAAGACTTTAACCAAAACTTTATATAACCAAAAGGCCTAGATAAGGGCTTATTTCTCATTCAGAGATATAATGAAATACGACCATTCCAAAGGCCTGCACAAGCTCCACGCTACCAATTAAAGCAAAGGAAGACCACCCTCCCTATTCCTAACAGTCTATTACAGTCCAGCTGTGTGAGACGCAGTGTAGCCTAACCAAAGAATCTGGAGCCATAATGCAGAATCCCAGCTCCACCACTTGCAAGCAGTGTGACCTTGGATAAGTTATTTAGCCCCTCCCTTCTTTAGTTTCCTCATAAAATCAAGAAAATAACGTTATCTATTTCATAGGGCTGTGGGGAGAACCAAACGAATTAATACATATAAAACTGTCAGAGACAGCAGATGTAAGAGTTTGCTGCTATTCTTATCATCGTCATTGTCACCAACATCATCATCTTTCAAACACACAAATCAAGTCCCTCTTCCATCATAATGCTTTTCTACTATTTCCAAAGTCCAGTGACTGCTACCTTTTCTCACTTGATGGTGTTCACTATCTTGCCGCTCAAATGGCAAGTATGACACTATTTTATATTATTGTATTTACTGCTCTTCAAGTCACCATTTGACTTGCCATTTGACAATAACCTTTATCTTCCGAAATAAACTATAACTTCTTAAAGTACCTGGACCATCTCAAACTTTAAGTTATATGTGGTAGAAAGTAAAAAAAACAATTGACAACTTTATCATCATGCGATACCATAGTTGTGAAGAGCTCCTTTCCCCTTTCCAGAGTTATGCATTCCACTTCCTCCCTAGCTTGGTAAAATGGTCAGTGAACAATATCTACACTTACACTAGTCGGTTTTAAACATATTGCAATTTCTTAATCATCATCACCTCAGCCTCTCTCTAATTTTGCTATCCAAACATAAATAAAAGACAGAAGCTTCCATCACCTCCTTTACTTGAAAAGACACCATCACTATTTTCATTTGTATCCCAGCCAGACCTGTGAGGGAAGATCTGAGGACATCTCAATTTGAATGCACCATTTAGCTACCCTGCAGTCTGACAGCAAACCACTATGAGAGGAAAAGTAACAGTTCTCCTTACAGTAATCCTTTGCAATAATTTGAGAGATAATGCTACTCATCACCAACAGTGGAAAAAGGTCAGTGCCAAGAAGAAGGGAAAACTAGACAGAGAAAAGTCCAGGATTCAGATTGCAGCTTCATTATCTTAAGATTTATTAATTTGCAGAATTCCACACATATCCATATTCAAATGATCAACACAAACCTTTAAAAGATTTATAAATAAAAAGTGACCATTAGATAATTTACAGTTGTTGAATTGTCCATCATACTGCAGACCTCCAATAAGTGTAGATTATACAGAGTTAAATGCCCTCTCCACTTGTAGACATAAAACAAAACAAAACACTACTCTCTTTTGGAGAAGTTCAACCTGAACTTAAGAGGATTTTAGGGTGAATAAGTTGAACAATTACTGATTTAAAAAATATTCTGAGGGGCCGGCCCTGTGGCCGAGTGGTTAAGCTTGCACGCTCCACTTTGGCGGCCCAGGGTTTCGCTGGTTCAGATCCTGGGCACCGACATGGCACCACTCATCAAGCCATGCTGAGGCGGCGTCCCACATGACACAACTAGAAGGACCCACAACTAAAAATATACAACTATGTACTGGGGGCTTTGGGAAGAAAAAGGAAAAATAAAATTTAAAAAAATATTCTGAAATCTGAGATCCTTTTAATGCTAAAACATTTAATATTAATTACTTCTCTAGGGGCCGGCCCCATGGGCAAGTGGTTAAGTCCGCGCGCTCTGCTGCGGAGGCCCAGGGTTTCACTGGTGCAGATCCTGGGCGCAGACATAGCACTGCTCGTCAGGCCACGCTGAGGTGGGGTCCCACATGACACAACTAGAAGGACGTGCAACTAAGATATACAACTATGTACCAGGGGCAATTGGGGAGATAAAGCAGAAAAAAAAAAAACTTCTCTAAGATATCCATCCAGCTTGTGCAAAAATAATAGTTACCAATTTCTTATACAGAGCTTGACAGTTTATATTAGAAAGTAAGTATGAGGATGAGAAAAAAACACTATCTCAGAACACTAAAGGCACAGATTCTTTTCCAGTTCTGCCATTTATTACCTGCATTTCTGTGAGCAAATTACTTAACCTCTCCAAACCTCAGTTTCCTCCTCATTCAGGAAAATATGACGAAGGACATCTGCCCTACATATTTCACAGATTGTTATTTCAAATGAGAAAACGTACAAAATGCTAAGACGCTAAATGTAAAAAATACAAAATCTTTTAGCTACAGAATAAGTAAAACCTTTACCGAAAGAAGAATTGGTGAGATTATACTAATAGAAACATGCTACTTTTTGATTTTACTATGACTTTAATACAGACAAGTAACAGATTTTTCATGTTTGCAAAAAGAAAGCAGCTAACTCTGTTCTACCTACAAGGAGTCATAATTTCTTAAAAATGTTTGAAACCATAATTGGATTTATAAGTATTTCTAAAGATAAAATATTTTAAAAGAACATGTCATTTTGATGCTACTGGAAACATGAAAAAGAAATCTAAATGTAGATAGTAAAAACTACACACAGTAAGAACTACATGTCTTGCTAATATTATATTATTGTTATTGACAATCACTTTAATGATACAAAAACCTCTACTCAATATGCTCAGTTTCAAGTAGTTATCATTAAGAACTCATTTAAAATATCTATTTTCTATAGTTTAAAGGAAGTTTTATGTCCAGTATTTACATCACTATTTTCCACTAGCTATATTTTATACACACTTCTCACAACAGAAATGCTCCCAAGAAGTATGAGTTCACATTAGTAACCCCTATTTGGAACACTTCTCTAAGGAAATCCTCTTTTAAGTTCTATAAACCAACAGTGCATCATAATTAAATATATAACTAGATCAGTTTCTGAAAATATCACTGCAAATACATATTTGTCTTCTCCATCCAGAATCTGAGTTCTAACTAAACTAAATACAATAAGGCAAAAGTATTTCTACATACTGCATATCAGTAATATTTGGGGAGTTAGTGTTTTTCCTGTAAGCAAAGGGATCTGCACGTAAAAAAGAAAACTTTGGGGATGTGAAGGAAGCAGCTTCAAAGGAAGTCATTTAATATGGGTAGAATTTGGGAGGAAAGGGAGAAGTAAGTGACAAGAAACAGGGTTGGAGAAGTCAGCAGAAGTCAGATCATTAGCATTCTTGTAAGAAATAATTAGCATTTTGAACTTTTCCCTGAACGAATGAGATATCAGTCATTTAAGTACTTTAAGTTTGGGAATAACATGACTGGACTTGCATCTTACAGTAAGCAGTTTGGCTACAGAGTATAAAATGGATAGATAGGAAACTAGAACAGCTGAAGGAAAGCACACCAGGGAAAAGAATACCATAACAATCTAGAAAAAATATAATGGTCACTTGAAGTAAGAAAGTACTGGTAGGATGGGAGAGAAGAAAATCATTTTTAGAGGTTAACACCGACCAGACCTGGTAACTGACTGAATGTGAGGTCAAAGTTGACAGACACCCAGATTTCTGGCTTGCTCCATGCTAGATGGATAGTGGAAACAATCACTGTGTCCAATATCACAGGAAATTAAGGAGATTTGAGAGCAAAGGAGGAAAAAGAATATAGCTGTAGCTATGTTGATCTTGAAGTTTCTGTGATATATCCAAGTGGAGATGCCTAATAGGTAGCCGGATGTGTGAACCTAAAGCTCAGAGGCAAACTTTCAGATGGAAAAATGGAAGTGACCAATGTAAAGAAAATCTTGGAAATAGATACAAGCTTAAGAAGGCAAATAATGAGCATTTTAAAAAATAAAAAAAAAAGTAAAGAAGGTTTCCCATTTAGCAGAGGAAGAGGAGGCAAGAAAAGAGCCTGAGGAGAAACAGCTAGAGATGCTGAGTACTGTCACAGAAGCCAAAAGAAGACAGCAATTTGAGAAGCACCACATACTTCCGAACATTCAATAAAATGACAGTTTCAGCAGCAAGGAAGTCAGCATGATCTTGAAGGGAGCAGCGTTAGTGAGTGATGGGAAAGGAAAGATTATAGTGTATTGAGGAGTGAAGAGAAAGTGAGACAGTAGAAAAGTTTGGGGCTTTGTTTTGCCAGTAAGGGGAGGGAGCAGAAGCTAGAAAGAATTGAGATTTCTTTCTAGGGGTAATTTGGTTATTTGTTTTAGGTGAGACACTTGAACAAGTTTAGCAAAATGAGAAAGACTCAGAATTAAGAGAAAGATCAAAGACAAACAGAGTTAAAGAGCAGGAATGAGAGAATGCGATCCAAAGCACAGTTGGAGAATCATTCTGAGACAGAATGATGGACATCTCATCCACTGAAACAGAAGGAAAAGGAAGAACAAACGGTACAGAGGAGATAAACTGGTGAGTCAAGTAACAGGAAATTTAAGGGCTCTTCTTTTGATGGCTTCTATTTTCTCACCAAGTAGAAAGACCATCTGTAGAGAATACTTTGTTTCTTAAATTTAAAGAAAGAAAAGAATGTTTAAAATAGCCCATATGGAGAACGAAAAAACTGCTCTGCAGCTCTGACATCTCTTACAGGGAGTGGAGACCATGAATTCATAATACCACTAATCTGGCTAAGTTGTCTGATTTTTCTCCATCAGTGCTCAACAAACACCTTTTGTGTAGGCCAGAGAAACAAGGTGACCCAAAATCTGTGTTTTGCCAAATTCATATGATAGAAATTTAACAGGGCAAGGAAACTGAGAATTCTGGCAAGAGGTATGAAGTGATGGACAATGGATTCTTGCCTGCTTATAAAAGAAGGCTTTAGTGGAGAGAGGCATCAAGGAATTGCAGATCTCGAAAGCATCAATAAATAAGTTTAGTAAAAGATAAGAGATTAGTGTCAGGAGCAGGATGTTTAAATTAAGCACCTTAAAGGTGAAGCTGATTTCAGCTAAGGGTGAGGTCCAGAATAGCTTCATGGGAGTAAGTAAATGAATTAAGCGAACATAAAGACCACCAGAGATAAGGAAACTGCAAAGTCAGGATCCTGGGTATTCTGTTCACACAAACACTGAATTCACCTGAAATAGTGGCACAACCTTGCATAGAAAGGAAGATTGTGAGGCAGAAGCCTATGCCTTCAATGAGCAAGAGAAGATGTATACCCCAATGACATGAGACTCAACAACAGGAATTTTAACAGGAAGGCTTTATAGGCACTGCAGTGCAAAGTAAGAAGGAAATCTCCTCCTAACCTTTCCTACACTGAGATATGCAGAGAGTAAGAGGGTACAAGTACCACTAGACGGCTTTCCCTCAGGGGAAAGATAGGGATTATTTAAACAAATCAAAGTAACATTCAGTAAAGAATATGAAGATGCAAGTGATTATGTTATCCTCAGAAAAAGGGTGAGAAATGTTTGAAAAGGTGGGGAAGAACAGGAGGGGGAACAAGAGTGAGAAGAGATGGGTCTAAGGGCTTCTGTCTTGGGTAGAGAAAGGCAACAATGAAACAAGATTTGGTAGTGAAAGGCGAAGGTGGCTAAGAGGACAGGTTTTAGGAGTTCTCTGGAAGAAAAGACGTCAGGCTTCTCGGGTGTCAGCCAGTGCCTGGAATAACTATTAGAAAAGTCTGTCTGTAGTGTGTGAGAAGACTCATACTCTGACCATAGGCCCTCTAGATCAGTTCAACTGACCCCATCTTATTAACAGAGTAATTAAGAGTGGTTTTTCAGGAACTGAGACCCCCCTCGTCCGGTTCAGGCCAGTTGAGCCCACCAACCCATCAACTGGGCCTGGGCAAATGCCCGCTAAGTGACCTTTTTGTCGTCAAAGAGGTGAAAACTCAGATCATGCTAACACCACTATTTTGTGAACATGCAGCCGATGAAGCTTCACTACACTTGCACAGATCAATTATCTCTCTTCTCCTTACCTCCAATCATCTATCTCCATACTTCAGACCGACCTGCCCTTCATCCTATAAATTTTGCCCTAAGTCCTGGATCGGGGAGACAGATCTGAGGGTATATGACCCCTGTCTCCTTGCAGATCAATCTAGCAATAAAGCTGTTTTCTTTCCCCAAAAGCTGATGCCATAATTGGCTCTTTATGTGCCTCATGTAGGAGAACCCCAATTTTGTGCAATAACAATTTCTCCTTGGAAGGAGCCAAATGAAGTGTGGATGAATTGTGTTGGCTTAAGGTTACATGCTGAGACCATCACCCAAAAGCCCCATTGGTTAGGTTTGGTCTGTAAGAACTGAGAAAACCTCACCATCCATCTCAGATTGTAGAAATCAATGTTTGTCCTTGATCATAACTAAGCCCCAGTTTGAAGCTCTGCTGTTTCACAACACCTAGCAGAGTGTCATAAAGAAATAAAAACATCTCATTAACCAAATAAGACATTCCTCCTTTAGACTTGATTCCTCACTTGTAAAATGAAGGGGGTGAAGTAGAACCATTACCATTAAGTCAAGAGTCAACTCTCCCCCTCCTCTAAGAAAGGAGGAGGCAGCAAACCTTACATATAGACTCCCAGTTGGAAATCAAACTAAACATTTGATAAAGCTTCCTAAACACATACCAAGTGCTATAGGCTCTGCACTAGATACTGGGAAGAGACATAAAGATGAATACTACATAACTATATGAGGTGATGGATGTTAACTAAACTTATTGTGGTAATCATTTTGCAATATGTGTAAGTTAAGTCAATATGTGATACATCTTAAACTTATACAATGCTGTATGTCAATTATACCTCAATAAAACAAAGAAAAAGAAAGAAATCATCTTTAAAGCATTTATGCCACATTATGCTAACAACTAGGAGGTTTTAGTCCCCATATTGCCAATAAACTGAGATACAAAAGTTAAAAAAAAAAATGAATATTACATGGTCACAACCCTAGAGGAGCTCCTGGTCTGGTATATAGTAAGTAAATAATCATAATACAATATGATTATAACTGCTTACAACAGAGATATATACAAAGTACTATATGAGCAAAGAAGAGGAAGAAAGCCATTGCCTGGAGTCAAGGGAAGATTAACAGGAATTAGAGGAGATCTCACAGGGAAAATAAATTTAAGGTGGATCTTGAAAGAAAATTAAAAACCAGAAGTGACTAACAACAGGTGCTCCATCTCATTAGTAATCAAATATTGAAATGGATATAAAAGCAAAGGGAGCGACTTGCTTTTGTCTACCTATCAAATTGGCAAATAATGTAAAAGGCTGATGATATTCAGCCTAGCAAAGATATGGGAGTATGTGTATTCTCATCACTACTGGGAGAGTTCAATTTGCTATAGCTTTTTAAAAAAGCAATTGAGATTATTTTGGAATTTTAAATGTACACACACTTTAACAATTCCATTTCTTGAGATCTACAAAAATATCCACATATATGCACAAAATACTTACAATGATGTTCGCTGCAGCAACCTTTATAACAACCTAAATGTCTATCAATACTGGAATAGTAAAATAAACTATGGCAAATCCAGATAATGGAACTCTCCACAGCCCTTAAAAAGAACTAGGTAGGCGCTGGCCTGGTGGTGCAGTGGTTAAGTTTGCAAATTCCACTTTGGTGGTCCAAGGTCCACTGGTTCAGATCCCAGATGCGGACCTATGCACCACTTGTCAAGTCATGCTGTGGCAGGTGTCTCATATATAAAGTAGAGGAAAATGGGCATGGATGTCAGCTCAGGGCCAGTCTTCCTCAGCAAAAAGAGGAGGATTGGTGACAGATGTTAGCTCAGGACTAACCTTTCTCAAAAAAAAACAAACATTAAATTAAATTAAAAATTAAAAAAGAACTAGGTGAATTTTAAGTTCTGACTGGACAATTTCCAAAATAAATGAAAAAAGCAAATACAGAACAATAGACACAGTATAGCTGCATTTTGGTTTTTTAAAAACCCACAAGTATTTGTGGGTTTAATAGGTAAGGAATAAAAGGAAAATGACACACCATTAGGTTGTTATATGCACAGCAAAAGGGGTAGTGATACATTGATGTGTTATAAAGTGGTTGTCTTAGAAGACAGAGATCAAGGAAAAAAGGCTAAGAAGAGAACTAATATTTTATATTCACTTCTGTAATTTTTAATTTTTCAAATAGGCATGTATTACCTTTGTAATTAAAAAAAAAGGTTGTTTTGTTTGGTTTTTTGTGAGCTGACAAAGCAGAGAAGGAGAGGGAGCACTTCAGGTAGAGACAAAGGCAGAGTATAAAAAAACATGGTATAGGGGCTGGCCCCGTGGCCGAGTGGTTAAGTTCGCATGCTCCGCTGCAGGCGGCCCGGTGTTTCATTAGTTCAAATCCTGGGCGCGGACATGGTACTGCTCATCAGACCACGCTGAGGCAGCATCCCACATGCCACAACTAGAAGAACCCACAACGAAGAATACACAACTATGTACCGGGGGGCTTTGGGGAGAAAAAGGAAAAAATAAAATCTTTAAAAAAAAAAAAAAAACATGGTATATTCAGTTATCTGGGAAAGGGAGACTTCCTCTCTCCCTAGTCCTGCTCACTCTCTTCCCTTTTCACATCTCTAAAGACAACAAGCTATCCCTCAAAGCCCAAGACTATGAGCCATTATCTCCACCAAGACTTTGCCCTGCTCTTCTCTCCAGATCGCAAGAGCCCTTCCAAAACCCCTCCCCTTTACTCCAATGGAGGCATCTAAGCATAGACCATCTACAAGATAGAAAACAGTCTGTGTTCAAGTCTCCCTATTGTAAGAAAAACCACTGAAATACAAAAAGAAAAAAAAATGAAAATAGATAAAATTCATTTCCTAATTCATAAATGCCACAATAGGGAAAGTGTATAATGTATCACCACAACCATGCTACTGACAGGCTTCTCCCCATATTCATTTCAATTATGCCTAGTTTATACTAATCTAGTTTTTCCTAGACTATAGAAATACAAATTCTAATTCCATGAGCTTGTTAAATGGTTGACAATAGGCTTATGAAATAAGGCCCAGCTCTGTTACCACATCCTAAACCCCAAAATCAGTTTTGAAATTACATGATCCAAGAAAATTAAACAGTTACCAATTACAGTGGCCATCAATAAATAATGATCACATCACATACTACTGTGCTACTTGTATATATTTTTCTACATGATAAAATTATAATTACCCTGGTATGTCTAAGGACCAGAATCTTTACCAGGGGTAATAAAGCATAACATACGCAGTTTGCATCTTCCAAACTATTCTTTGTAATTGTTCCTAAACTTATCTTTGTTACTCAAAGTAGGCCAGAAGTTGCTAAATTCAAGTCACAGATAAGAACTGTTGATGCAACCCAAATGCTTCTTTAAATCTTATATACAAAAGCATGATCAAGATCTTTCTATGTGAATACTAATACAAAGGTTTAAAAATTTTGTCATGACTTTTCCTCACATTTATATATCAGGATTTATAAAATCTTAATTACATAAGAACAACAGATTCTGTTTTGATAGTACAATATCACACCTACTCAAAAAGAATAAACCTTAGAACTGGGAAAAAGTTGACATCTGGAGGACAAGAAAACAATCCCAAAAATAATACAAGCAAATATTCACTCAATACAACTAATTAATCTCAGTGAATTAAAAGATTAAAATGTCAACTAATTTTCACTCATTGATTTAATACTTTAGAGAACCTAATATGTGCCAAGTAACGTACTGCCTTTTTGGAAAAAACAGGCTAACATAAGAAGACTGATTCTGTATGCACATTATGCACATACCTTTTCGAAGACATTTATAGACATATACAACATAGGCTGTTTTACAGATAGTTCGTCAACTGTCTGTAAAAAAGCTATAGTTCTGGGGTCGGCCCCACGGCATAGTGGTTAAGTTTGGCACACTCTGCTTTGGTAGTCCATGTTCACAGGTTCAGAGCCCAGGTGCAGACCTACACCACTCATCAGCCATGCTGTGGTGGTGACCCACATATAAAATAGAGGAAGACTGGCACAGATGTTAGCTCAGGACTAATCTTCCTCAAGCAAAAGAATAAATAAATAAAAGCTAAAGTTCTGAACATTTTACAGAATACTAGCAGATATAGTTAGCTTCTCACTGGATTTAATCTTCACATCTCCTTGAGGCAGAGAGAGATAGTCTTATAAATTATCACTCACAGTCAAGAAGATAATTAATAAAACATCTAATTAATTAATACCAGTCTTAGCTGTTATGACTCCAAATCCAGTATTCTTTCCATTATACTACTTTGCTTCTTTTAAAAATACACTTGAAAATAAATAATCAAGTCATTTCCCTTCATTTTTTTCCATCTTTACTTTCCATTTTTATGTCTTTACCATAGACAAAAGAAAAAAGAAACTTAAGGAAAAAAATTCATTTTCATTTTCATATATTAATAATATAGGTTAAAGAGGATCCATTTTAGGGATTTATTTTAATGGAATTTTACTTAGAGAAAATGATTTGAAATAAGCAAGCCACTGTTCAAACTTTTAGACTTTTTATTTCACAGATTTGTTGTAACTTAGACTAAACTGAACACAGTTCAGTTTATAAGAGAAATGTTCTCTGTTTATAACAGAAAAAAAGAAGCACAATAAAACACTATGTCAGGGACTTATATTCTCCTTATCATCTTGAAAGACAAAACTTCTCTATGCTAAAACTTTGTAACCATCCATCTCCCCAACTCTCCCCCAAAAATCAGTAATGAACTTCTTAAAAATGTATTCAGTGTTTTACTTTATGACTTCCCTCTGAAGGAAATTTCATAGGCCAATTTTGTACTAGAGTTTCCTTTTATTAGTTCTAAATTTAGTTTTATTTGTATCATCCGTTGCTCTCCTATTATGGAAATGTCTTATTATGGAAAAAAATCTGCTTTCAGTCACGCCTTCAAATTTTGTAATTTACAGCTTCCCCCTTTTCATAAAAATATATGCTTGCAGCAGAAACTGCTTTTCAGAACTACCAGCAAACTCCTTTAGGTGAGTTTCTCATTCTTTTATAATGTAACATCTTGCTTTTGTGACCGAATTCTTCTTTAGCCTGAGTATAACAATATTAACAAAACATATTCGGACTCTAATTTTAAATGCTGTAATCATGAATTATATATTCCATTTAAGCTACAGTCAGAAATAATACCTTAGAATTTTTTTAGCATGGACATGGCATAACCAATCATGAAGTCTCAAATTAAACTGCATTTTGCCAAATATTTAGAAATGCTGGAGCATCTTATACAACACCAAGGTATTATGGGATAGAGATTCTAATAACGAAATTGTAAAACGTTTCTAAATCAAAATATCACTTCCAATAAAATGTTAATAAATCACACGTAACAATTTCTAAAGAAAATCACAGAAGTATATTAAATCAGTGAAAGAAGGGCCACCCAGTTTTGGATTTCACATTTGCAGTTATCTTTCTATTCTGGAATAATTTGGAAAGGATGGATACATTTTAAAAGATAAACTGTCAAAAATCTTTAGGGATTTAAACATAATCTTACTATGCATCACCCTAGAGTCTCATAAATATTAATTAATTGTGCCTTGACCACAAGTGTGAGCAGTCTTATTGTCCACAAGATAAAATCTTCAAAAAGTGAGTCGCTAAAGATCGCAAATACTAAAAGTTAAAAAATCATAAGTTCTATTCCTCTAAGAGCTATAACTATTATCATAAGAACCAATAAACGCAAATTTTAATTTTCAAATTTCTGAAATATGTACATACCCCTTAACCACCAAAATTAAAATAGCCAAACAGCAGGAAATCTGGTATACGTTAACTGAAAGAATGAAAAATATGGACATCTTATTATCCACTGCCTATGAATCGTCGGGTTTTCTCTAATTTTAAATGATGTGAAGGGAAATAATTGCAAAGAATGTGCATTTTTAAGAATGTAAACAGTAAGATGTTAAGAAAAATGACTATTCTTTAATGTAACCAATAACTTCAAGGCTGCTTTAAAAAAAAATCTCAAAACAGTTTAATATAAGTGTTTAGAATATTTTACAGTATTTTATTTTTTGCCTGCTTTTAACGAGACCATAAAATAGCTTTTGAATGATTTTATTTTTTTTTAAACACAGGCACAATCACAAATAAACATATACCACCCTGTTTTAGGTGCTATGCTCTGAAGAATCATACACTCCTAGTGAAATTTTTCTTCCTGAATTAAATCAACGGTCAGTGAGTAAACAGACTGTTACTATTTTCCCCATCACCATTTATTAAATGTGAAACATCAAAATTATATATTTCTAGGCCAGTAAGTCTCTGTAGACTGCTTCTCACAGAAGAGTAAGATGTCATGGTAACGTTTCTATATTGAAATTTTATATTATGTATATTTTACCACAATAAAATTTTTTTTTCACTTCTGTTTGGTGTATCTTGTCTGAGTCTCCCTTCAGAAAAGCTCAGCAAATTAAATATCCTTCTAAAATAAAAAAAGCCCTGGTCTGATTCCTAAGGAGCTCTAAAAGATATAAATGTGATGACCTTGGATATTTCAGAAAATACAGCCTCTCTCTGTATGCCAGCCTTTTCTATATATACAATGCTGTGTGCCAAAAAGATCTCAACTACGTCTGTTTGCTTTTTTTTTTTCAGTCAGTCAGTACAAGAAGCAACACCTACAGTGTTTCTCAAACTCTGACCTGCAGGTTGCCTGTATCAGAGAACTACCTGAGATGCTTGTTTAAATGCAAATTCCTGGTGCCACCACAGACCACCTAAATCGGAAGATCTGACACCATTTCCACCAAGCACCCTAGAAGTGATTCTGGCTTCCATCAGGTAATTCTGGCTTTCAGGTTTCATCCAAGCCTCAGTGAGCCACAAAAATTAAGGAAGAAAAAAATTAGTATTCTCTTTTTCTCAGATACAGTTTGGACCCAATGGCCCATCTGCCATTTTATGAATTACACTACTGCACCCCTCAGTTCAGTGGTTCCCACACTCTCCTGCACTTAAGAATAACTGTTCTTTTTAAACTTTTAAAAACTCCCCACTCCAGGGTGCACCACATACCAATTACATTAGAACGTCTGGGGATGGAGGCAAGACATCAATATTTCTAAAAATCTCCAGTTGAGTCCTATGCGTAGCAAGGTTTGGAAACTACTGTTACTGGCTTTAGTAGATAAAGATTAGAAAAATCCTTACTTAAAATGACCTTTAATCCAGTAAGGGAAATTTTTTTCAATGCATTTATTTAAATTAAATTTTCTTAAGATTATCTTTTTTCAAAGAATGTAAGACAAACACAGTTGTTTCATGTTGAATGCAATTAATATAGGATGATACCGTGCATCTCAAGTTCAGAGAAAATTCATCATTATTTCATTTGCACATAATTTCAGTGATTATATTTTGAGAAATATAATCATTGAGGAGCCAATATGAAAATTCAAAGTTCATGTTTTAGATATTTAAAAGCAACTCCAAATATTCTGTTAACGCCAAATAAATTTTTCTAAATTTAGAAAAGGTACAATATTGTTATTAATATTTGCTTTATATTCCGCAACATCTCTTTCCCCAATTTCTGATGCAGTATCTCATTTCTCTGAAAGAAACCCACAATTTTGATGTCTTTTCTTCTAATCTTTACTAATTCCCATATGTGCTGATTGTATGACCTGTTAGCAGCACTTAATGAAGTCTAATGGTTCACAAAAAAAAATTTTAAATCGATTCTTTCAACGAAGGTAAACTAGTCAACCATAACACACCATTTTTAACCTTCAACTTGAACTTTAGTCACTATGTAACACAATAAAATAGGGCCATATATATTTAAACGTATAAAAGTCCAAAGTGCCACAAACATAAGTCTATAACTTATCCCAAAAAGGTGAAACATTTTTCAAAATCATACTAACGTTTAGACGTTTAATACTTCAAATATTCTTGCAGCAGTTTCAACGTACAAAAACGCATTTCACTAGATCTTGCAGGCCTCAAAGCTAGTGCACTTTCCTCTTAGAAAAATATCACTACAACCAAAAATTTTTTAAATTTATCTTTAATATATTAAAGCATCTTAAATATTAAAAGAATTATTTCCTAAATTTTTCCTTCACTGCTCAAAAAAGTCCCACGTTATCTTTAATAAAAACAAAAAAATACCTCATCTAAACTACGGCTAAAGGGAAAGCTCCAATTTCAATGAGCAAACTTTTAGTATGACTTCTAAAGGAATCATAATGAAAAACAAAACAGTAGGGTCACATCCTGATACAGAATGCACAAATAAGGCAGCTACTTTTACATCTGAAAAGAACACTGTATCTTGGTTAAGTTCCAAAATTTTGTACATAATGGAATCCCACAAGTCAATACCCAATGCCACCTGTGAACAAGAGGCAATATTTTATCTGTATGTTAAATTCAGATGGCTACTCAAAGTATAGGCCAAAAACCAGGCATAATATACAGTGTTTACAACACCAGTAGTTACCTACCCTCATAGGAACCAGGTTACTGAATTAGTACCAAGAACCGTTTCCTAATCTTTATGAAGAACAGAAAAGATAAATGTTGGGTCAAGATGAAAGAAATAAGTTTATAGGCTAACTCAACATGTTCAAAATAATCAAAACAGGGGGCCAGCCCTGTGGCATAGGGTTAAGTTCAGTGTGCTCTGCTTCAGTGGCCCAGGTTCGCAGGTTCAGATCCTGGGCATGGATCTACACCACTTGTCAGCCATGCTGCAGCAGCAACCCACATATAAAGTGGAGGAAGACTGGCAAAGATGTTAGCTCAGGGCTAATCTTCCTCAGAAACAAACAAAAAATCCAAAAAGGAAAGATGAGCACAGAGCAGAATGGAGAAATGCTCAAAGGCCATACATTTAAGTCAGAAGTACTTCAACTTGATCTGCAGCTTAGAAATAACCCAACTAGTAGAGACTCCACTGCCATTACCAGGGCCTACGCTGCTCAGCAAGGCTCATTCATGACTTGGAAGCAAAAGGTACCATAACAAGGTTTTTAAAAAAATGCTTAGTATTAATTAGGCCTTTCAGATGGAGGCACTAGTCAGTGGGATAATTCCACCTACAAAAGGCTCTGATCTGTATTTATTTGTATTCTGTTTTTAAACATTGCAATAAGCCTATGGTATACAAAATGAAACTCCTTTTACTAGACCACACTCACAGTACATTAGTAAAAGTCAAAAGAAAAAGCAAAATTAACAAGCACATCAAACAGTGCTCAGCACATCATTTGTTATTAGTAAAATGCACAACAATGGCTATATCACAAAGACAGACATCACTAAGTATTCTCTGAGGATGTGAAGAAACTGGAACCCTCATACATTGCTGGTGGGAATGTAAAATGGTGCAACCACTTTGGAAAACAGTTGCCAGTTTCTTAAGGGTCAAGCATAAACTAACCATAATACCCAGCAATCCCATTCCCTGAAATCTAACCAAGAGAAATAAAAACATGTCCACATATATGGCGAATTCATAAACAAAATGTACATATATCTATACAACGAAATTTTATTCAGCAATTAAAAAGGACAAAATGTTGACACATACTACAACATAGATGAACTTTAAAAACATTATGCTAGGTAAAAGAAGCCAGAAAAAACCGACTGCATCTTGTATGAGTCTACTTGTACGGAATTTCCAGAAAAGACAAATTTATAGAGACAGAAAACAGATAGTGGTTGGCTGGGTTGAGAGCAAGGCACAACTGCAAATATGCTCAAGGGAATTTTGGGGGATTAATGAAAACGGATTGTGATGACGGTTGCACAACTCCATAAATTTACTGAAAATCAGTACAATGTATACTTACAATGGGTGAATTTTATAGTATGTAAGTAAAATAACTCAATAAAAAGAACTAGCAAAACTAGTAAACAATGATACTTATGTTCAACACCTGCTGACTACTTTCAATTGCCACACTTTTATTTCAGAGCTAATTCTAAGAGTAAATAAGAGACTGAAACATGCCTCGTCAATTGACTACATCTGCAGGCTATATTTATTCATTCAACCAACAATTATCTAGGACTTACAAGCAAGATACTGTGTCTTGCTCTCTTTTGTCTGCTAACTGAACAGCAGCAGAAGACAGAAAAAAACTACCATAACTCTAAATTCCCTTCTTTCTATAACTGTTTTAAATACGATGCAAAGGGAACAAGAAAAATCAAGCATTTGGGTTAATTAGAAAAATAAGAAACAGATTATTACAAACAAGAACCATTTTAAAGCTAAATAAAAATGCTAGTAATCAGAATACTTGATAATATACAAAAATTTTTCAAAACAGTCACTCATGCTGACTTGTAATAACACTCCACTCCTCAAAATCTCTCAAGCCCTCTGGCTTTGTTTTTAATTTTGTTGACATATAACAGCCAATATGCCATTCTAAAGAATTTCACACACCACCAGTATCTCATCTGTTCTTACACATGAAGTGCTGTTTCAACACAGGCATCACCTAGAAATATAAAAAGGAACTGGATATGTTTAACCAGAAGAAAAGTTAGGGGGTAGGAAGAAGAGATGACACATGATAAATGACAAAGCCTGTTCAGCCTACACAAGGTGTCTTTACTTCACCTAAAACAGAATAAAATTAGCTTAAATCCTTTCCAAGAGAAACTGTTTCAGCACAATCCAGAAAATATCCAAATCGCAATTTACTTTTCCTGCTTGACCTCCAATTAATTCTACCACCCAAACCCATCCTCTCTGCAAATACAGACGTTTACCTATTTCCCTTACTATAGATAGGTAAGAATAAAGTGAGAGGAACACTTTATATATAACATATATGGTATGTATATGATATATATAAACATATACCAAAATGTTTATTTGGGGAATACTTTAATCTCTCTTCAAGCAGGGATATATTTCCACAGTTTATCACTGCTCATCACCAAAAAAGAATTATTGGTTAGTTCAACAAATACTTACAGGACACAGTAATAAGAACACAAAAAAAGACTCATGTCCTAAAAGAGCTTGTATTGTCCATTAAACAAACTCAAAAACCAAGAAGAATATAAGACAACAATACTTATTATATTAAGCATTCCACATCACAATCATCCAAGTAATTAAACGCCAATCCTGCTCTGCTCTGTTTCTATCTAAATAAATTATTGCTGGAGGAGGCTCTGCTATTCATTTCCATGGAATTAAAAACAACCCCAATAATGAAGTGTTAGAAATTATTTCCCAGTCTATAATCTCTTGAAAATAAAGAAAATTTCTATCACTTGTTTCATAACTAAAAAAGCCTGAAACTCTTTTAGAGAATAAAGAGAATTAGACATTGAATACTAAGCGATCATTAAATATAACAAAAAAATTATAAAGCACTTTAGATATCTGAACAAACAACCCACACCTTACCAAAATGAAGCAACAAACCATAAAATCATTCTTGGACTCAGAAATATTCCCCAAAAGATTATCAACAATGAACCAAAAATGAATCTCAATTTTTCCTTTTTGTCACACACACACACACACACACACAGAGTAAAATACCAACTACTGTGACCAAAATGCTTTCCAAAAAGATAAGTGAGGGTCAACTGGGACAGTCAACTGCAGAATTTACAAATATATCTCTATAATTTAATCATACTTAAAAAAAAAAAGTACAGATGAAAGGAAAGAATGACTCCAATCAAGGATAAAGTGAAAAGAGACAGTTTTAGTAGAGTCCCAAATGCCACCATGATTTCACATCAATTTAAAAATATTAAGCTCCATATAATAAGCTAACTACCAATGGAAAACGTTATTTTGTGTTTTTTCCCCAAAAGCTGTAAGTTGCTGTGAGTCATCTACATTCTCTTCACCAATAACCCTCATCACTAACAGCTCAAATATATTGTACTGAATGTCAGCACACAAGTGAATTTTAAGTATAGGTGTAGAGTAATATTTCCATGAAGAAACTCAAGAAGCCCAAACGGAAACCAAATCTATAATCACTACCTTCTCTCCTCCCCTAATCACCACTCTCCAAATAGAAAGTTGTGTGACAATACAGAGAGATAAACAAAGACTCCCAATTAACACTTTTGGAGTTCTAATACTTCAACAAATCTCCTGATAAAATCTTTGTACCCCTACTTCATACTTTCCATCAGAATTCCAAATGGAATAAAATTAACATTAAAAATAAAACCATCAGAGTATTAAAAGAAAATTCAAGTATATGAATCAAATTCTTGGTAATGGAGAATGACCATGACATCTAAGCCAGAAATCACTCTACAGTGGGAAGACTGATAAATTTGACTACATAAAAGCTTCTATTATTCCTTATGCATAAAAAAAAAAAAGACAAAGCACATGTACAGAATAATTTTAACTTTTTTGTATTTTAATTTTTCAGACAGACATTTATACCAAAATGTTAATCTAAACAGTGGTTATCTCTGTGTGGGGAGACTATCTATAAGCATCACTTGCATTTAAACCTTTCTCTATTCCCTAGATTTTCTATAGTAAGAACAGAGTATTTTTATAATCTAAAAAATGACAAATCTTTCTTCACTGCAAAAAATGAAATCTATGTTTCCCTCTCTCAACCATGGTTGCCTGCCTACCTCCTTCAGATAAAAAGATATAACCAAAAAAATGAATTTTGAATACAGCATGGGTTAAACAACAGAACAATGACTAAAGATTTGATGTACTAACCAAGGCAGCAGAAACACAAAAAGTCCATCCAACAGTAAATTGATTTTCGACAAAGGTGCCAAGGCAATCCAATGAGAAAAGAAAAATGTTTTTTAAAATTTGGTGCTGCTGACTATAGTTAACAATACTGTATTGTAGACTTGAAAGTTGCTAAGCGAATAAATCTTAAATATTCTCACCATTAAAACAACATGGTAATTATGTGAAGGATGCATTTACTAACCCTAATGTGGTAAACATTTGGCAACATATACATGTACTGATCATGCACCTTAAATATATAAAATGTCAATTATATTTCAATGAAGCTGAAAAAAAAACATGAGTGCTGGATAGTCTGGATAACTGGGTATGGGAAATGTAGAGGAAAAAAATGAACCTTGACCCCTAACTCACACCATACACTAAAAGTGGCTGAATACATACCCTAGACCTAAACATAAAAGTTGAACTAGAAACCTTATAGAAGAAAGCAAAGGAGAATATCTTTGCAACATGGTGGATAAGCAATGGTCTTAGGCAGAAAAAGCAGTAAACACAAAAAAATTTGATTATAAAAAATAGACATGCTGGCCAGAGCAATTAGACAAGAAAAAGAAATATAAAAGGAATCCAAATAGGCAATGAAGAAGCGAAACTCACTGTTCACAGATGACATGATTTTATACATAGAAAATCCTAAAGAATCCACAGAAAACTATTAGAAATAATGAACTACAGCAAAATTGCAGGGTACAAAATCAACTTACAAAAATCAATTGCATTTCTATACTCTAATAATGAACTAACAGAAAGAATTCAAGAACATAACCCCATTTACAATCGCAACAAAAAGAATAAACTATCTAGGAGTAAATTTAACCAAGTTGGTGAAAGACATATACAATGAAAACTACAAGACTTTCATGAAAGAAATCAATGATGACACAAAGAAATTAAAGATATTCCATGCACATGGATCAGAAGAATAAACACAATTAAAATGTCCATACTACCCAAAGCAATCTACGGAGTCAATGCAATCCCAATCAGAATCCCAATGACATCCTTCACGGAAATAGAACAAAGAATCCTAAAATTCATATGGGGCAACAAAACATCCCAAATAGCTAAAGCAATCCTGAGAAAAAAGAAAAAAGCTTGAGGTATCACAATCCCTGACTTCAAAATGTACAACAAAGCTATACTAATCAAAACAGCATGGTACTGATACAAAAACAAGCCTAGAGATCAATGGAACAGAAGTGAAAGCCCAGAAACAAAACAACACATCTATGGACAGATAATCTCCAACAAAGGAGCTAAGAACATACAATGGAGAAATGATAGTCTCTTCAACAAATGGTGTTGGGAAAATGAGACAGCCAAATGCAAAAGAATGAAAGTAGACCACTATCTTAAGCCACACACAAAAATAAACTCAAAATGGATCAAAGACTTGAAGGTAAGACCTGAAACTATAAAACTTCTGGAAGAAAAGATAGGTAGTATACTCCTTGACATCAATCTTAAAAGGATCTTTTCGAATACCATGTCTTCCCAGACAAGGGAAAGAAAAGAAAAAACAAACAAGTGGGACTTCATCAGATTAAAGAGCTTCTGCAATGCAAAGGAAACCAGGAACAGAATGAAAAGACAACCCACTAAGTGGGAGAAAATATATGCAAATCATATATCCGACAAGGGGTTAATCTCCAAAATACATAAAAGAACTCACACAACTCAACACCAAAAAGCAAACCTGATCAAAAAATGGGCAGAGGATATGAAGAGACATTTTTCCAAAGACGATATACAGATGGCCAACAGGCACATGAAAAAATGTTCAACATCACTAATCATCAGGGAAATGCAAATCAAAACTATACTAAGATATCACTTCACACCCGTTAGAATGGCTATAACTACCTAGACAAAAAATAACAAATGTTGGAGAGGATGTGGAAAAACGGGAACTCTCATACACTGCTGGTGAGAATGCAAACTGGTACAGCCACTATGGAAAACAGAATGGAGATTTCTCAAAAAATTAAAAATAGAAATACCACACAACCCAGCTATCCCACTACTGGGTATTTACCCAAAGACCTTGAAATCAACAATTCAAAAAGACATACACCCCTATGTTCACTGCAGCATTATTCACAACAGCCAAGACATGGAAGCAACCCAAGTGCCCATCCACTGATGAATGAATAAAGATGATGTGGTATATACATACAACAGAATACAACTCAGCCATAAAAAAGACAAAATCATCCCATTTGCAACAACATGGATGAATCTTGAGGCTATTATGTTAATCAAAATAATCCAGACAGAGAAAGACAAACTCCTTGTGATTTCACTCACATGTGCAAGATTATTAACATAGGGACAAAGAGAACAGTTTAGTGGTTACCAGAGAGGAAGGGGGCTGGGGGTGGGCACAAGGGGTGAAGCAGTACATTTATATGGTGACTGACACATAACAATGTACAAGTGAAATTTCACAATGTTATAAACTATTACGACCTCAGTAAAATTTTTAAAAAAAGAAAAGAAAATAGACATGCCACAGACCGGGAGAAAACTTTGCAAAACATGTATCTGACAAAGAACTGGTATCTAGGATAGATAAAGAACTTGTACAAACCAATAATAAAGACATAGTCCAATTTTTTTAAATGGGCAAAAAATGTGAACAGATGCTTCACAAAGGAAGATACACAAATGGCCTGTAAGTGCATGAAAAGTACATCATTAGTCATCAGGGAAATGCAGATTAAAATCACAATGAGATACCACTACCCACCCACAAAATGGCAAAAATGTAAGACTCAATGTTGAGGAGGAACTGGAACCTCACACGTTGCTGTGGGAGTGTGAAATGAAATGACCACTTCGGGAAAAGATCTGGCAGTTTCTTAAAAACTTAACACACATCTACCCTGTAACCTAGCAATTTCAGTACTAGGTCCTTAGCCAAGAGAAATGAAAACACATCCTCACAAAGACTTAATACAAGATTGTTCATAGCAAGCTTTATTAAGAGCCAAAGTAAATAATATATAATAGCCAAAAACTGAAAACAGCCCACATAGCCATCAACAGGACATGGCTAACGGACTGTGGTTTATACACATAATGAAATACTACTCAGCAATAAAAAGGGAACAAACTGCTGATACACACAATAATATGGATGAATCTCAAAAACTACGCTGAGCTAAAGAAGCCAGATACAAAACAGTACATAATATATAGAATTCTATTTATATGAAGTTCTGGAAGAGGCAAAAGTAATCTTTAATGCCAAAAACAAACAAACAAAACAAAAAACTCAAGAAGCGTGATTGACTCTAAAGGAATGGGGTGTGGAATTAGTTGAAAAGGCATGCAAGGGAGACTTCTGGGTTGGTAATATGTTCTATATCTTGCTAAGGACTTGCATTACACAGGTGTGTGCATTTGTCAAAACTCATCAATGGTTTACTTAAGATTTATACATTGCACTGTATGTAAATTTAATCTTTAAAAAAATAGGGGCTGGCCCCGTGGCCGAGTGGTTAAGTTCGCGCGCTCCGCTGCAGGCGGCCCGGTGTTTGGTTGGTTCGAATCCTGGGCGCGGACATGGCACTGCTCATCAGACCACGCTGAGGCAGCGTCCCACATGCCACAACTAGAAGAACCCACAACGAAGAATACACAACTATGTACCGGGGGGGCTTTGGGGAGAAAAAGGAAAAAATAAAATCTTAAAAAATAAAAATAAATAAAATAAATAAATAAAAAAATAAACAAATATTGAACTCTACTTAAAATGAAACGCATGCTGAAGAGTTTAAAGAAGTGTACCAATATCTGAACTTACTTTAAATGAATCAAAAACAAAAAATGTATTGATAGATGGATAAAGGGATGGATAGATGTAATAAAGCAAATATAGCAGTTATTAATTAGACGGTGAGTATAGGGATGTTGTCAATTCTTTCAACTTTGTTTTACTTTGAAATTTTCCATAACAAAATGTTGGGGGAAATTTTAAACTCTAACCGTTACCTTATTAAGTTGCACATAGTATTTCTTAAAAATTAACAATTGGTTTTTAGATATATACCACTCCTAGATATATACTTAAACCTACAGAAACTTCACACGGGCTCCAGGAATGCTCACAGCAATACTTGCCATAATAGCAAAAAATGAAAAACAACCTAAACTTATCCATCAAGATATACATCAAGTAGATTGGAACAATATATTGTGGTTTATGGTAACAGTGAAAATGAATAAACCACAATGTGGGTGAATCAGACATATAATTTTGAGTGAAAAAAGCAAGTCACTAAAGAATATATACAAATGTCAACCTCTTATAAAGTTTAAAAAAAACAAGTAAAACTAAACAATACTGTTTAGGGATACAGATAAATGTGATAATCTATAAAACAAAGCAAGGGAATAATAAAAAATATTTCAGGGCAGCAGACGGGAGAGGATGCAGGAAGACTGAGGGAGCGGCAGCAGCAGCACACAGGTAACTTGAACAGGCTAGCGTTCTGTTCATGAACTCGTGTGGTGATTACATGAAAATTTGTTTTTATGCTTCATAATTCCTATTTACATGCTATATTCTCTTAATGTTTAGAATACTTCAGAATTCAAAATGGGAAAAGAGAGCTATATGATCAGGAGTCAATCAAAACAACAACTTAGGCCTCAAGAGAATTATCCACTATTTCTTTACAACTGTCTAAGCTGTATATGTATAAGTCTACATTTCCTTACTTAGTCTACACTGGCCTTACCTTGGGGCAAGATGCTTCCAAATTCAGAATTTGGGGGATTTTGAATGGTACAATAAGTACGTAAATCTTTACAGTATGTTCCCAAAAACCCTCTTGGTAGTCTGGGGTAGCAGTCTGAAATCAAACACATTAATATTTCTCATATTACTATTTACACCAAGAGAGATGAACTGACTATAAATATTCTAACACCAGATCAGGTCAGATGTTACCATCAAATAAGTTTTACCAAAAGCTTGGTTTTCAGAGCTCTTTATACATCAGAATTGTGGGTGATGGACTATGGACCTGTACTTTCAAAGAGATTCAATTTCACCTAAACAGTAAGTTTCATACAATATTTTTTTTGAAACCTCTCTAGCTAATTCATTTTCTTTAAAGATTTTCTGACCATCAAAACATAAGTTTTAAAGTAATCCCATTTGTGCTATAAATGTCCAACTTTTATTTCACGAAAGAAAAACAGGCATAAAACAATTTTTCACTTTTTAATTCTATCTTACTTTTACATCTTTACAATATTCGTACTTATTACATAGGAGAAAAATACACATATAATTTTATTTTAATTAGGCAAATAACCAAACCAACCTGAAAGTCCAAGCACTGTGATAAGAAATATCTTCATATAGTTTACACATATAATGAAATCTATCAAATAAAGCATTTTGTATTCTAAGTCACTGAAAATTGTAAATAAATTTTTAATCACCTTTCCCCATCAAAACAACTCTTAAGTAACAGTTTACTCAAGCCTGAATCCATAGGTTATTATAACCTTTTACTCTTTTAGAAAGTAAAACAAATTAAAACCCAAAAGCATAGACCTTTAGAAAGACTTCTCTCCAGCACACTAAAGCACAATTCTTTTACCATAATATTTGGGTAAGCAGTATAAGAAGCTGAGTCTTGACAACAAAACATTATTTACCCCAAAGTTTCAAACACTGCAAAAGCATACCATTGAAGACATGCCCCTCCAAAAAAAAGTGTTACAGAAGCAAACCTCTCTCAAAACTCTATTTCTAAATAATACCAAGCAAGCAGCTCACACTCTGCAACCACAAATCTGATATATTCTCTTCAGATTAATTTAAGGACCCACAATAAAGCAAGGAGTCTCTGCAGAGAAAAAAGACAATTTAGCCTCTACAACAACATAGTCTTGGAATCCAGCTCTATCTATGCTTGATGATTGCTAAGCACTTCTCTGATGGCAAATTCAAATGATAATGCTACTCATTCAAAATTATATAGCAAGAAATAGTTGCCAATAAATTTCAAAGGAAATTTAAAGCAATTAACTAAAAATATGCTAAAGCACACAGAAGTGAGCTCAATTTAATGAACACTACTATGCACCAAGCAGTGAGCTAAGCACTTTACATCTTATCTCATATGACATTTTTTCCTACAGAGTTTACCTTCTAGCCCTAGCCTACTGAAGAATAATTATACAGTAACTTCTGGTATACTTCATCTTCTTACTTCTGTCAGGCGGTATACAATGTTAAATGGTATTTTCTGGGCTCCTGAATGAACTAAGATTCATGGCTATGCTTTTATTGGACTATATTACTTTAAGATTTTCTGTTAAAGACAAAACATTTCTTTCCCCTAGTAAAACCAAAAGAAACATCATATGCAGTAAAACAGTGATCGACTGTAACATGCAGGTTAAATGGTAAGGTTTCAAATCTTTAAAGTGATCCCAGACATTATTTCATCAGTATTTCGGGAAATCCACTTTTATAACATTCTTTTAAAGATTAGTTCATTGGAGTTCCCATTTGGAAACATGAAGAAGTTCTGAAGATGGATAGTGGTGATGGTTGCACAACAATGTGAATTGTAATTAATGCCACTGAACCATACACCAAAAATGGTTAAAATGGTAAATTTTATGTTATGTATATGTTACCACAATAAAAAATTAATTTGTTCTACTATTTCATACAAAATATACATAATTTACAACTAACTTACTATAACATGGTTTAAGAAAAAATTTCAGCTCATCAATTTGCAATAGAAGCACCAGCAACCTTGCTCCAAAGAAAAGAGTAAGGGACAATTTTGGGCCTGGTAAGATTTACTGCAACTCAGAACCATAATTTAATCAACTAAAAAACAGTGATAACAAAGTCTGTCCAGACAGCAGCATCTGATGTCAAGTCTCACACCAGTAATATGTCACCTTAATAAAAGTGTAAAGTGGGCACTCAATAAATGAATGGACCAAATTGTTTCCTGAGCATGTGTAATTTCATTTGTAAAAACAGCCTTCATTTTAATAGTTTAGAAAATACTTTAATAAAACAATGTATGATCATATTACATATATAAATAGCTTAGGTTCAAGCTCAGAATAACCCCAATAATTATGATTAACATCACTCAAGACCCAGAGATGAAAATGAAGTGTAAAAAATTTCTATCTGGGATTTAATACGAACCTGATGAATACTTGAGATTTGCTGTACTATTTTTAACTTAACTTTCTGGCCTTAGGTCAAAGTTTTGCTAGCAAAATACCAAAATGAAAATGCTGGGAGTCAAGCCAGAGCCTCCACTTTGGCGGAGGAAAAGCTATGCCCTCCATGCAAGCCCTCCTACCACCGACCGAAGACTTCTAAAGACCGCCCCGGGCGTCACGCTCCCCAGAAAACACAAACCACCACACCAATGTGGAATCAGCAAAGGAAAACGTCAAACGCGTCTGACAGAATACAGTACACCACCACGTTCTGTCTGCGCACTGCACGGAAAGACACACTTCTCAGTCAGTTCCTGCACTTTGGCCAAACAGCACTGAGTCACCCTGCAAATGATTCCAGAAACCTCAAAGGATAACCAACTGAAGAAAAGTCAGTCCCTGGAAAGGGAGGAGGCGGTTTTTCTCATCATCTAGTCACTAGGTTGCTCCCAGCAGGGAGCAGAACTGAACACGCGTCCAAACAGAGGAGATCTGAAGGATCCAAAGCTCACGCACCCCAACTCCAGTCCTCCAGAGTTAATTTAACACCCAGAGCATCTTGCTCGCCTTCTCCTCCGCCCCAGGGCAAAAATCCACACCCCCTTTCCCATAACTGCATCTCTACCGCACGGCGATCAAACTGCGCGACATAGTCATCCATCCTAACAGAAGTAAGAAATCAGCACGCCTTACGGGTTCCTTTCTTAATCAAGAGCCAACTAGCAGGCTACGTGGCTATTAATTCGGATTTCAAAGGCCGCCTTAGGAAAGACACGCCACGAAAAGGAGAGACTGATTCCACTCTACAATTCAGACTGACTCTGGCTCTGGCGCAATAATCTCGGGAAACTGAATTTACATAAAATGCACGAAATTGCAACTGTGAACGTTCAGACAACTGAAAACGTGACAACTTCAGCCTTGTGTTTCAAGATTTCAGACTGAAAGGAGAGACCGAGGGCAGCTCTTCGTCAGGTACCCAGGTGGGGACTCCCACTAGGGACGGCATAGGTCTCCCCCGCGCTCGGAGCCCCGTCCCCACGCAGCGTGACACTCTCCCCAGTCGGCGAGTCCTGTGCACGAGGGGCAGCAAACCCTCCCCCTACTCCGCAAACCCAGAGGCTAGGCGGGAAGGGCAAGAGGGCTGTCCACGAAGGGGCGGCCGGGGATGACACCCGCCCGGGAGGAGTAAGGGAAGCATCCAAGGTGGGTCTCCACCCCTGGAACCCGCTCACAGAAGCGTCCGGCCTCCCACCCGCGCCCCGGCCGCCGGCCGGCGGGGGGCGAGACCTCCCCCACGAACGGGTGGGCAGCGACGGGTGGGCTCCCGGGCCGCGGCCACCTACCAGCAGGCTCTCCACGTTGATGGGCGAGCGCGGGTCTCGGATGAGCGCCTCCAGCTTCCTCTGGCGGCTCGCGCCCGCCCCGTCCCCGGGCACGGCCTCGGGGGCGCCGGGCATTTTCCCCGTCGGCGCGGGCCGGCTCATGCCGCCGCCGCCGGGCCGCACTCCCGCTCCCCGGGCTCCGGCCCGGCCGCCTCGGGGCCTAGCGCCGCTCCCGAACCGATGGCTCCGGGCGGGGCTCTGCCCGGGCCCACCGCCCGCTTCGAGCTGTGGCTTCGAGTCTCGGCGCGAGGCCGGGGCCTGAGGCTGTCCGAGGGGCCGGCCCGGCGCGGCCGGGAGCGGCGAGGAGCAGGCGGCGTCCCCGCCCCTCAGTCAGATTCGCGCCGCCGGGTCCGCTCGTCCGCCGGGAGCTCCCTCAGGACTCTGAGGGCGGGAGCGGGGAAGCGCCGCCGCCACCGCCCGGCCCGGCCCGCCCCGCCCTGTGGGCTTCGAGAGGCTGAAGTCCAGGATCGGACACCTACGGCCGCCGGCAGCCCGCTCCCATGACCGCCGCCGGCCGCCGCAGACCCACCAGCCCGCTCCCCTCACGCACTCCCGCGCGGCGCCCGTCTCCGGCCGCGCGCCGCCGCTACCCACAAGCCCCTCGGCCCGCGGCCGCCGGCGCGCGCCCCCGCTCGCCCCGCCCCGCCGCGCCCCGCCCCGCGCGCGCCGCCGCCGCCGTCGTCCGCCCTCTCTCGCCCCTTTTCCTCCTTTTTTTTCGCTTCCTCCTGTCTGCTCTGCTTCGCATTTCTCCTTTTTGAGCCTCCTTCTTAGCCCGCTTCCTCCTCCCCCTTTGTGAGTTCTCAGAGGGTAAATGGCCGGGCGCGCGGTCACCGCCTCGCTTGACCCGGTGAGCTCCTGCAGGGGGCGGGAGCGCGCGCTGGGGTGTCGGGGCGGCCCGCGGCCCGCGGCCCGTAGCCCCCTGCCCCTGCCCGGGCGGACGACCCCGCGGACCCAGAGGCCGGCCCGCCCACCCCCACCGCCCTGTCCCGCGGCCGCCGCGCCCCGGGAGGGGAGGGGGGAGGGGTTGGGTCGGCCCGCGCCCCCCCGCCGGCCCCCGCTGACTCAGCGCGCAGCTATGCGGGCCTTGCATCACCCGCGCCAAAATAATAGCGACCGCCAGTCGCCCTCGCCTGCAGGGCCCTGCGCTTGCGAGGGGCCTGCCTGGGCCACGAAGATGTTAGTGGAAAGGCCTGGAGGGTGTGTAGTGGGAGTCGGAACCCTGGAAGAGGACGGGCGGTTGGAATCCTGGTCCTGGGGCAGCAGGGCCTGGAAGAGGTGCCTCCGCCCGCGGGGCAGAAGTCCTGGAGTCCCGGAAACCTGTCTGCGCCTCCCTAACACTCGTCTCCCTGCCGGGGCTTAAACGCTAGTCGTGAACAGAACAAGGCGGCGATAGAAAAAGGCTTTCCATCCCTAGGCCTTCGTGAGGTCCTTGCCTTTTGGGGGGCGGTTATGGGGGCCGCTCCTCCACATTCCTGCCCTCTCGCGGCCGGTGCCATTGGTCGGATCCACCCAGGGCACAATCTGAAAAATGTGTGCCAAGAGCTGTAAAACTGTTCATTGAGCCCCCTTTGACCCGGTAAACCCATTTAAGGAAGTACATTTCTAAGGAAATGATCCAAAGGGGGAAGGGGGGAGAACTTGCATAAAGATGTTTATAGCAGGGCTATTCACCATGTTCATAATGACCGAAACCTGGGAATGGACCCAATTGTCCAACAATTGGGGAATAATCCAAACAAGTTCTGTCACATTACCAGAAAGAATCCTGGCAGGTATGCAGGATTCCTGTCAAGCACATGAAATTTTGGCAAGTACAGGAGAAGAATATTGGAAATAAGGTTAAATGAACAACAAATACAAAATAGTTTGTGCTCACTGTTTAAAGCTATGTAAAAGGAACAGCTGTAAGAACGGGAGGAGAATACAGTTGTTTTTAAGTCGGTTTGTTTTCTTTCTCTAAAGATGCTTAAGAGAATATTAAAATTTTTTAAAATTGAAAAACTGTCCTAAGATAGGTAGGCCACTCCAAAAAAGCTACAATCTAATATCCATTAAGTAGTGAGAATCTTAAGAACCTTTCTCACTGGCGTGTCAGAGATAAGCCCGCATACAGGCAACTTAGTTCTAAAGCCCTAACCTTGTCGAAGTAGTATTTTACTCGGTAGGTGTTCCAGGAGCCTCATCTTTCCTTTTGTGTTAAAGCCACCCTCACTGGCGCTTAGACGGGAAGAGGCCCTGGATGACCTCATACAGGTTTTTTCTCTCCGATAATAACACTAACTTCTGGTCAAAAGCTAAGTCCTTTTAGTCTGTATGTGGAGTGACTCATTCATACCTCTACAGACCACACCAAGAAGACAGAGTGAGTTGGACTCACCTCCTGCTTATGCATTGGAGCAGTATAATGAGACAATCCATGAGGACGGATCCTTTTTCCTGATGACAATATAATATGCAAAGCAAAAGGAACACCATGTGATTCTCAGGTTCCAAATTGATTCTTCAGTGACTAGCTGTGTATTTTTATGGAGCTTGATGAGCTGACAGGAAGCCACGGTCCCAAAGACTAGACATGGAAACCTTATTTAAAAAGAAAATAGTGATCAACAAAATACAGATAATGTGCACATTTTGCATGTGGTCATTTACCTAGGCTAGAAAAAGCCTAGAGTGGAGGATTTCTGTCTACGCCCTACACCGTCGTCTATATAGAAGAAAAAACGACTAAGCTCTTGATGTGAGTTTTTTTGTTTTTTGGTCAGTAAAGCAATTCTTGTTTTACCAAAGTGAAAGTTCAAACAAATCAGAAATCTATAGAACATACCTTGAAAAATTGCTCCCCCAAATCTCCCCACACACGCGTTCTCATATCTTTCAAGGCCTTTATCCATTCTCATACATCCGTATTTGTATGTACACATATGTATCTTTTTCCCATGTGTATGGTATTATAACATATCATAGTGTTTTGCAATTTGGTTTTTTTCCTTGATTAGTAATATGTCTTAGAGATGTCTCCATGTCTGTACACAGAGATCTACTTCATTCTTTTTAACTACCATACTGTATTCCATAGTATGGATGTACCATAGTTTTATTTACTCTCTATTAGAGAGCGTAGTGGTTAAGAACATACTCTGGAGATAAATTGCCTGGGCTGAAATCCTGCCACGACCACACAGTAGCTGCAGGTGTCTCAGTTTCCTTATAATATTTGTTATAAAGTGTTTAGAAGAGTGCTGGCCCTCAAAAAATGTTCGATATTATTTGTATTTTCTTACTGTCACAAACATTGTTGCGGTTGACAGCCTTATATTTTTGCCTTCTTGGGAACATATTTAAATAGTATAGATTCGTAGAAGTGAAGTTTTGTATCAAAGAGTAGGCATACGTTAAAGTTACAGATACTGCCAAACTGTCCTTTAAAAAGATTACACCAGTTTATCTTCTCACCATCAGTAGAAGAAACTGCCAATCCCCCTTTACTTTGCCAATCTTAAATACTATGTCTTTTTAATTTTTGCCAATTCGATGGGCAAATAAAATACTATCTTGTTTTGATTTGTATTCGCTTAATTGCTACTGAAGATGAGTATTTCTTGTTTCTGTTTCTTCTGAAATTACCTGTTTATGTCTTTTGTCCATTGGATTTGCCTTTTTCTTACCAATTTATAGGAGCTCTTTATGTGTTACGGATATTCCTCCTTGTTATGACATAACGTTATGATGTCTTATAGTTTACGATTATTTTCTTCCATCTGTAGCTTGTCGTTCAGTTTATTTTTGGTGTCTTTTGTCTCACAAAGTTTTTACCTTTTGTGAAGTCAGATCTACCAATGTTTTCCTTTACGGCTTCTGGATTTTGTGTATGGATTGAGAAAGATTTTAAACCCAGTTTTTAGGGCATACGGAGGACTGAAATTGCAATGTGCTATAAGGAAATGGCAGTTTCCTAAAAACGTCAAGCTCATCTCCTCCCAAATGAGCCGCAGGAAGAGACTCTCCCTGTGCTTGCTCTTCCCAGAGGCACTCCCGCTGCTCTGTGACTGTCCCAGGTTGTCTGCCTCCTTTTTAACAGTGAGCATGGTGGGGACGGGATGAAAACTTTGTCCACTACTAAGGAAGAGTAATGGACAGTAAACACAGAGAACACAGGACTTTGAAACAGGCTGGCCTATCAGCGTGTAAGGCTTTGGTTCTGTAACTATCTTGATCTGCGGGACTTAGGAGCTCCACCCCACTTCATGTGAATTTTGTCCGTTTCTTTTCTCTGTCTCCTCATTCCCAGCCCATTTCTAAGTGGTTGGTATCAACTTAACATCCAGTACCCAGCACTACCTACCTAGCTGTCCTGACACTTCATAGTCCAAACTGAGGGAAGAGGGCTCCCTCTGTGGTCTACCTGAGACCTACCTGCTCTGTTCTAGTTTTTAACCTGAAGGATCTACCTCTTCCCCAGGAATTAATCCACCCATCAGATACAACCTTACCCTCTCCACCCACAATTAGGGCTGTAAAAGGACCATTTTTTGTCTTTCCATGTGGCACTTGCAATTACTTGTTTAATGATAATAATTACTATTATGTATAGGGCTCACTATGTGCTAGGCAATGTGCTTTTTAGAAATTATCTCACTTTTCAAAACAGCCTTTTACTAATGGTAATATTACTATGTCTATTTTCCAGATGATGTAATAGGTACTTAATAGGTACTCAGATATATGATAATGGAATGAATAAATGAATGAATGAATGGATGGATGGATGGATGAAAACGATGAACTCTGAATGGTCTGGGCTTCACCAAAACACATAACACCTTTTCCGATCTTGCTTCACATTGCAGAACAACTCAGGCTGGCATTGTAGCAAGATGCTTCTGCCCCACATAAGCCAAGATTTAATAACAGAATGAGAGAATAAACTCTCAATCCAAAGGTGTCATTATTTTTGTAAACTCCACTACTGTAAAGGATACCAGGTTTAATGGTTTATAAAATAGAGTTTCACCCTAAGTTTCATTCACGGTTTTGGTAATAACTCCCAGCGTGAATGAGAAAATTGCTGTACCCCTCTGTGAGTCAGTTTCCACATACACAAAACAGAAATAATGAAGCTTGGTTGTCATTAAGGCTCCTTAAGATCTCCAGATGAAAGATACCGGATGCGTCCAAGACAATTATTCACCAGTATACTATGAAAAATTCTCAGAGGAGAAGGAGTTGGTCACAGCTCAACAGTGTACTTGGAAGTAAGTGGTAAGTCACTCCAAAAATTTATACATTCATGTTTAAGAAGAGTGGTTCCAAGAAATGTCTGAGATCCTGGAAAGCTCAGCTTTGATTCTGGTCCTGCCAGTTTAGCAGGAGAATTTGATGTCGTATCTGGCAATCTGGTTTTCCCCATTAGCGAGGTAGAACTGGCCCCGAATGCTTTATGTGATTTCCTTGCTCAAAACCTTCATCGCATCCTCTCTGATTATGCATGAAATTCTCAGCTGGGAATCCAGGGCTTGCTGGTGTCACAGCCTCCCTTTGCATACTTTTCTTTCACGGCTCCTCTTTACTTTTTCTCAGACTGAACATATTCAGCTCTTCTTTTTCACTCTTTGGTGAAGCCAGTTTCCACCCATGAGGAATGCCATCCTTCCTTCCCTTTTCCACCCACCATGCTTCTAACCATCCTCCACTAAGGCCTTCTGTTCCTTGAATGAAGGGCTTGACTCTTCCTGAGTTCTGGATCCCTTGTAGCTTTTAACAAAATATTTTGCAGAGTGCTTGCCTCACATACATGACAAGAGCAATATCTTTATTTTTCCTTTGGTGTTTTTTTTTTTAAGATTTTATTTTTCCTTTTTCTCTCCAGAGCCCCTCAGTACATAGTTGTATATATACATATTTTTTTTCATTTGCGGGTCCTTCCAGTTGTGGCATGTGGGATGCTGCCTCAGCATGGCCTGATGAGCAGTGCCATGTCCGCGCCCGGGATCCAAACCGGCAAAACCCTGGGCTGCCAAAGCGGAGCGCTTGAACTTCACCACTCGGCCATGGGACTGGCCCCCCTCCTTTGGTGCTTTTAACATCCAAAAAAATGGGTCTGTTATGTGTCCAGAGTAGATTAGTGACTTACCATCATTTACCATTCACCATGTGAAGAGTAATTTCCTACTGTTCCACTTTCCAAACACTTTGGTCCAGCAAACTAGAAACTATAGGATGCATTGTTCACAGAGGAAAACGTGCCATCCCCGCCTCTGAGCTCTGTTGGTACCATTCCACCTCCCCTCTCCTCTCCCTCCCAGTCCTCCCCATCCCACCCATCCTAGAAGGTAGTCTCCTTCCAATCCAGTTTCCTATGTCCTGCTTTCTTTCCAAATTCAACTTGAACATTGTACTGGTTCTCTGGTAGATACGAAAAGGAACTGAGTTTGCGAAAGGATACGGAAGATACGAAAAGATACGAAAAGGAACTACACAGAGTTTGCAATCAAGAACTGATGATTGAATAAGTACTCAGTGTTTGTTTACTGATCAAATAATCGAATGAATATATACATGAAAAAACACAAAGAATTGTAATTCAAGAAAGGTAAGTACCCAAAGAAATTCACAGATAATATGCTAAGAGAACTCAAAGGATCCTGGAGCAAAAGATATCTTCTAGTCCAGCAAGGGGATCAGGAGAAGGAAGCGGCATGTGACCTGGGTCCTTAGAATTCAGTAGGGTTTGGAGACAGAAAGAGAGAACAGTCCTCCAAGCCAAACAAGGACAGATTGGGAAAGTATGAGATAAATAAAAGGGAAGTAGTAGCTAGAGAGCAGGTGCATGAGTGGTTAGGAAGAGAGTGGAGGAGGTACGTTGAAGCCAGATCAGGGAAGATTTAGAGTGGGTACTAACATGCTGTGTGATGCCACATAAGCCACTGCTGTCCGCCAGGACTCACTGGAATTGAAGATAGAACAGAGGGCACCCTCTGATCCTGTCGCCCTGTGTGGTGAGCACTAGGGGACCTGTCAGCAATTACGGGCATGATGGGGATGGGACATGGGACTCAGCAGCAGTATGATGAAGCAGAGTAGAAGGAGGCCAGTTTGGGAGACGTTTTCATAATCCACAAGCCACCATTTGTAATTAGGTGGTTTATGATCATAAGTAATTAAAAACTTACAAAGCATACAAAGAAGAAAACTGCAGTTGGAGTGGTTGGTCATTAGAATAAAAGGATAACAGTTAGTTTCCATAAAAGCTTACCTTATTGTGAAATGAAGAACCACTTTAAACTTCCTGGCCTCTAGAGTGGCACTTTGATTGCTAAGGCTGCCCTTGTAATATTCCATTTGCTGCTTTGGCCTCTAAATAAAGTTGGGGCCTTCATGAAGTGAACACAGAGGGGGCGGGCCCAGGAAGTCAGAGCTGCGGCTCGGGCACACAGGCTGGTCAAGGCCCACATCTTTGGATGGTCAGTGAGCAGTGGGGATGAGGGCACTTGAAGTAGAGTCACGGAAACCTCATTCCAGGCCTTGCTCTGTCCCTCTTTCTAGCTGTGTGGCCTCAGGCAAATTAACTCGCGTCTCTGAGCTTCAGTTTCTCTCCTAGGGTTTTTGTGAGGAACGAGTAGAATGAGAACGCTCAGACAGCATTTGGTGTATTGAACGGGTGGTTCAAAAAGGCTGCTTCCCTCTCACCTGTCAGAAGCTGACAGGATTCCAGGCGCTGTTTCTTTCATTTATTCATTTATTCATTCAACAAAGATATTTATGTGCTGGTAACATGGTAGTAAACAGCAGAGAAATAATCCCTGTGGGCCCTTGCTAGGCTTGTGGTCTAATGGTGGGGACAGATACGACACAAATAATCACACAGATAAATAAGTAATTACAAATGTGGTAAGTGCCACAAAGGAAAATTAATCCAGATGGGGATGAAGGAAAGTGATGAGAAAGTAATAATTCTGATGAAATCTAAAAGGACAAACAAGAGCTGGGAAAAACTGGGGGCCGAAGAGAAGAGGGGGCCCCAGGCCAAGGTCAAGGAGAAGAGCCTTCCCCCCGCCCCCTCCACAAATAAGGGCATTTCATAACAGAAGGCTCATAGTTAAGCCACCTGCACTGTGCTTTGTTAAGAATGACACCAGACCGGGAAAGTTAACAGGTCCACAATTGATGGAGAGGAAACACTTGTTTTTCCAGAGCACTGCAATTTAGCCTAATCAGGTTTCAAGAGTTATTCTCCCTGGCCACAACACTTCATATTTGCAGGGTTCTTTGTGGCCATTTTTGTAAGTATTTGTAAGTAGGAATTCTTGAAAGCAGGTGAATGTAAAAGCACCTGGTCAGACAGATCCTTATTCTGATCACCAGTGGAGAGAGGGCCCATTTTCTCCTTTACCCGAAGCAGCAGATCTCAATGGGGGAAACAGAAGTTGGACACACACACCTGGGTTCAGGCTTCAGCACCACCAAATGGGCTCGGCAAGTCACTTAACCCTGCTAACTCCACTTCCTCATCTGCAAAATCTACTCCACAGAGGTGATTCCAGTGTTAAAACAAGAAAGACATGTGAGAGGGCTATGTAAACATGACTCGTGGCACACATCTAGTCTTTTCTCTTATATCCTGCTGTGTCCCCAGCTTGCATTCGGGCATAGAAGAGGAGAGAAAGGGAGATGTCAAGGATGATCTCAAGGTTTCGCTAGGCTTCAATAATGAAGTAACAAAGATCGACTATTGCATCTAAATGCTGTAAATTTATTTTAAGGTAGATAAAAAAGGATGAGTTAAAAAAAAAAAGCAAGTGGTAGGATGGTCCTTTGTGATTCTTTTTCACTTTTCCAGAAAAAAAGAGGAAGGAAATATATTGTGACAAACACCAGAAGCTGAATGCCAGTGACCAGTCTTCACATCTCTCCATTTCTTGTTGAGATTCTAACTGACAGTGTTTAAACAGGGCTGGGCTGTTTACACACAATCGTTGTTCGCAGTGGCCCAGCAGAACCTGTAAGGGACATATATCACACATCACCCCAATGCAGAGGAGGTGTGAGCCACAAGTCTGAAGGACAAGGGCAAACTCTGCTTTCATCTGCTCCACCGCAACCCTCAAAGAAGTGCTGAGACTTCACAGCCAGGGTCGAGAGCTGAGAGCTAGGAGGAGCTCAGCAGAGTGGAGATGCTCTGGAAGCTGGACACCAGCATCGTAACTTTCTGTTGTCGGAAGTGGTGCAAATTCCCAGAGCATCGGAGGTATCAGCCCTCAAAAATAATCTACACTCTCATTCCAAGACAACATGAAATTGACTTAGGGATGAGTACAGCAACGCTCCCTCCCAATGCCTCAAAGAATAAGAGCCTGCTCTAAAGGCTTACTCTCTGGTAGCATCCTTTAGTGCAATTCACAGTGGTCCTTAGTGGAACTCTTTATTCATCAAAAAAAAAAAACAGGTTGAATGCCTACCATGCATCACAATCTGGGAAACTCGGAGATAGGGAGGAAAGGTCATTGACTTCATGATTTGGGGAGGAAAATGAGATGTATACGCAAGACCTGCCAAGGAGTAAGTGCTCAGCTTATTTAATGCCTGAAAGAAGGGTTGAATGAATGAATGAACGTAAGGTCATAAATGCAAGCAAGCCCCACGGTACAGAAAAAAGCCCAGAATTTGGAGTGTAAAGGTAAAGTTGACATCCCAGCTAGCCCACTTTCCAGCTGGGTATTAGGCTGGATACTTCTGCTTGTTCCAAATTCATTGTCCACCCTGCTTTGTGCCCCAAGGGCTGACCTCCATGGACTGCCTCCCCTGGGCTCCCTTGCTGCCTGTTTTCTGGCTGGGCTCCCTTGCCATCTGTCTTCTGGCTGGGCTCAGCCAAAGGGAGTCCCTGGAAAGAGATTGGGAGAGAGCAGTGTTTCTTCCCCTCTGCCCTGGCTTGTCTTCTAGCAGCAGCTCTGCACCCAACATCTACAGCTCCCCACTCACTTCATTCCATTCTCCCTGGGCTACAGGAACATGGCATCCTCCCCTTGCCCTTGTGGTCTTAGCTTCTCCTATTGCTGATGTCTGGGTGCCTCAATATGCTTTGTCTTCCTTTAATCCTGTCTACACCTCTGGAAAGAGTTCCTTCATGGAAACCACCTGAATCAATTCTGTTTTCTGTTGAGACCCAACTCATTCAGTAAATTAGAGCAAGTTATGAAACTTCTCAGTGTCATGTTCTTCCATATGAAATGGAAATTAGTATCTAGCACCATGCTTAAACATGGGCCCTCAATAAACATTGGCTGCTTGAATAAATGAATGAATGGGTGGATAGATGGGTGAATGGATGGGTAGATGGATGGATGGAAGGATGAATGGATGGATAAATAGATGAGTTGATGGGTGGATGGATAGGTGGGTGGGTGGGTGAATACCTATGTGGATTAATGACAAGATGTTAATGTATTAAGTATGAGAATATTGGTTACTATAAGTCTCATTAAGTGGCAAGTGAATGTAACAGATAGTATTAACTATCTTGATATCATAAAATGGGCATGGGTCAAGAATCAGGAAAACTGAGTCTCAATTTTTCCATTTGTTAACTGTGTGATTGCAGGTAAGTTATTTTCCCATTCTGTGTCTCTCTTTCCTCTCCTAAAAAACAAAAGAGTTGGAGTTAATAAACTCTAAGGGGCCATCCAGCTTGGACACCCTATCAAGTCCTAAGCATTCCAGGGGAACATAGAACAATCTGAATTGGAGAAGTTAGGGGAGTGCTCAGGGCAGAGGCAGGGACATAAACAATATACTAAGAACTAGAACAGCAGAAGGACATTCCAATGAGCAAGACTGGAGGGGATTAAGGATGGGGAGAGGTCAGTAAATTCTGGTGACCAAGAATAAACATCTGGTTGGAACAGAAGTTGCCCATGGGGATTTAAAGGGCCTTGAACATAAGGCTGAGGAACTAACTCTGTAAAAGGGAAGGAATTTGACTTCCTCAAGGCCCCGGAAACCAGTGGAGAACTAGAATTCTAGTTTCCTCTGCTCAACCCTCTGAATTGCCATCAGGGTCCCTGTCTTCATCTCCTGATGGCAGCTGCCTTCTCCCTTTTGTGATTCCTTTCTTTGAAGGTCACTTGTCAAATTAGGGATCAGGGAAAATTTATTGGGTGAGGAAACCATTTGGTAAGGGATATTTTTGGCACTGTTCAAATCTTGGCAAAGGACTCGTTCCTGTCATTCTCCTACCTACATTTTAAAATCTGTTGGTTTGCAGGAAAGTCAAAGGCAAGATAATCAAAAGAAAGTGATTTTTTTAGTTATTAAAAAAATATGAATCCAGAAAAAATTTTTAATGGGCCTTGAACAAGAATACTGCCCTGTAGGATCTAGGCATTAAGTCAAAAGCACTTGAATAAAATTATAAAAATTAAGAATAAGAATAATAATGCAAAACTGCTGTCAGATACCTGGAGTTTTTTGACAAATGTGGCTAGCTGTATGATTTAGTTCCTTCCCTTCTCTGGCCTCAGTTTCCCCATATGTCAAATAAAGAAGTTAGACCCAATGGTGGGCTCTAGAAGTTTCTCCTGCCCGGGCAGTGCCTACAGCTCCCACACTGCAGATCTCCTTTCCCTCTCTTGAGCACAGCATTCCTGGGAGGGCACAAGAGAACTTGCACCACTTTAGTTTCGGCTTGCCTGACCTCTGTCCCCTGTGTGGCCTCTCTGAGTGCAGGAGCTGGAGAACGAAGGCAGCTGCTCAGCACTGGCTCTCTGTGTGGCTTTGGCCAGAGATGAAAAGGAGTCAGCGCCAGCCTGCAGTCAAGCTGGGTTTCACTGAAGGAGTCATCTAGACATGTGCCAGCCTCCCGGCCACTGCTGGGGGCAGGACTCACCACCTCCAGGGGATGCTCACTAGGGTGGCCCCCTGACCACTCGTCCACACCCCACAGGGCCTGCACGGTGGCCATTCCAAAGTGCTCCTTTGTTTTTGGTGTTATTCTCTAGCCCAAAAACGTTGGTGACACCCCCTTGTTCACCTGCAGCAGTGTGTCCCCAAGAGGCACCTGTCCTGTGAGATGCTCCTCAGAAACCCAGGCTGTATCACTTGAGTTTGGAGAATGCAGCCTTCTCTATCCCACTCCCCCTTGCAGAGTCCCAGTGCTCCAAGAAGTCCTGGAGGAAAGAGGCGCACTCAGGCTCATCGAACCCAGTATATTTCAAAAATAACGTTTGACCAAAGGACTTTTCCTTAATAACTCTGAGCAACGTCCCTCAGAACCGCACCTCCAAGCAATATGCTTTGGGAGACACTGCTCTGTGGATAAAAACGCAAACTTCCTAGTGTTCAGCTAAAGCTCCCCTCATTCTGGTCCCTGACAACTCTCAGCCTGACTTCCCACTACTCCTCTGTATGCCCCGAAGTCCAGAGCCATTGAATTATTGCTGATATTAATGATTTGTGTGTGTGAATGTTGCAAAAATATAAACTTGGAAAAAGAAGAAAAGCAGGGTCTTAAGCAAGAATGTTACCTGAAGGATCCTAGATTTCAGTTCAAAAGCACTTGAAAAGTTAAATTATACTAATCATCCTTTCATTTTTTTGTCAATAAACTATGCATTTTCCTCCCTCCAGGCCTTTGTTCATGCTGTTCCCTCAGTCTGGAAAATCTTCCCCCTTTATTTATCTATGAAAAGCCTATGAATGCATCTTTCAAAGCTTTATTCAAATGCCACGTCTTCTGTGGACTCTCCCCAAATTCCATACTAAGAATTTATTACTCATTGCTCTGTATTCGAACAGCACTTTTCACGAATTTCTGTTAAAGTACTTTTCTTGATAATTATGTCTAATAGCTGTCATTTATTGGCATCCCTCTGTGTCAGCATTGTGTGCAAGATGCATACTGGTAAAAAAAATAAAGACAGTCCGTGTCTCTGTGATTCTTGGTCCCCTCCTCTCGTCTGGGAGCCTCTTGGATCGTATCCTGGGAGCCCTGTCCCCATGCACTGCTCCATCTCCGTCTGTCTCGGCCTCATAGGTGGAGCTTACGCTTTAACTTTCCTCATATTAAGATCATCTGTTGAAATCAGAAAGAAAATGGTTCTGAGCCCTAAAAGGAAAGAAAATAAGGCATTAATTAGCAATATTTCCCAAGTTAGAGAGTTCAATTATTTGGCATTCGAACAGACAGAAAGGAAATTGAGAGCAAAGAAATCAGTTCTACAGGTCCCAGCCGGATAGGCAGAGCAGATGTCATGAAGCCCCAGGACTAAATTTGAGGCTTATGCTCAAGTCTTTTTCTTCTGGACCCAATCCTCACAAACCAATTGCATTAGAGCCAGCAGATGAAAATTTGTGAGTGGTGATACAGAGACACTGCCTGAGTCAGCAGGATGCAGTAGCTGACTGGGTGACAGGGGATCAGTGCAAAAGACAAACAGACTGGGGCCATTGGATGGAGGGGCAAATAGTCCTCTGAACTTCAATGGTCTCAGCCTCTATGGACATTACCACACTGTAGTCCAGCCCTGATAGGCACAGAGAGGCCCAAGTTATCAAGAAGATGTTGGACTAACTGCTATACCTTCTCTTAAAAGGCAGTGAAGCGTATGCAAGCTATTTGGGAAAATTCTCTTTTCAAGATTATAAATGTTTGTTCAAAGGTGAAGATTTCCTCCAAGATACCCTCACAGTTCATTCCTCTTGTTCTCAGGTCTTTGATCAAATGTTGTCTTCCTGAACACCTGATTTAAATTGCAGCCCCGCTCACCCCTGGCCTCCCGTAGGCTTTTTCTTACCATATTTTCCTTCATACCAATCATCGCCTAATATAATACACAACTTGGTTTTAGGTTATTACCCTTCTCTCCCACCCCAAAGGAATGTAAACTCCACAAAGGTAGCGGTCTGTCTGTCTGTCTGTTTGGTTCACTGCCATATTGTGGGAGAACTATGCACCTGACACCTGGTAGGCCTTCTTTCTTTACTGAACAAAAGCATGAACAAATATGTTTAGTTACTTGGAAAACACATTTAAATTTTAAAAAGTCATTCTATGGAAATGCTGCTATACCTTCTGAAAACTATATGAGAATTTTTAAACATTAGGCGCATTAATTCATTGGCAAATATTTATTAAGTTCACACCCTCTGTAGACGCTGTGCATTGGAGATTTGCCTATTTTGTTCACACTCAGACTCACACACACACTTTTGAGTGCCCTAAAACCCCAATTTTCCACCTGCAGTCTTTACACACTTCAGATACACACACATACGCACACACGTCACGTTCTGGTTCCTCCTTATAGCCTACCTTAGATCTTATCAGCTCTCTTGTGTAAATGTTTGACGAGTCTGGTCTATGTCTCCTTCAGAAAATTCTTAGAAGTAGGAAATGATGATATTGATTAAAAATGCTAGCATTTCCCATGAGTGTGCCAAGAATCAATATTTAACCACCATTTATTGTGATGTTGGAGGCAGATACTGTATCCTGGAAAGTGTGCTGGACGTAGAGCCGGAACACTTGAGTGCTAGCCCTGGACCCATCGTTTAAGAGCCGAATGATCTTGGCAAGTTGCTTAACCACCAATACCTCACTCAGAGGTTTTTTTATGGGACTTGGTAATCATCATTATTTTGTTAAGAAGTAAAAAGTGTATTACATCTCCCCAGAAATAGAGGTGACATCAGATCCCGATGACTAGTGACCCTTGAAATGCATGAGTCTCAATCTCGATATCTTGGCCAAGTTCATTGTTATATAATTTGCTTTGTGACCTTCACATTTAGGGTCTCAAGTTCATCATATACAAAAAGGATTCTACTAGTTCTGGCATGCTGGGATGATTCCTCTGACTCTGATCAAAACTGACAGAGTCTGTGGGTCGGTAGCAGTGAATTGGGATGGGTTCCAACTGATCTCGCAGCCTTACCTAGTATTCTCTAAGAGTGAAACTATAAACTTTCTTCATTCCGTCATTCACTCGTTCACTTATTCATTCATTCCTTCAATAAATACTTGCTGAACATCAATCACGTGGCAGAGCCTATAGTAGATGCTGGAGACAACAAATGAAAAGAAGACACAGAGCCAGTACCATCAATGATCCAAGCTGAATCGGAAAGCCAGCTTTATAAACACATCATTGCACACATCAGGAGCCGTGAGGAGACAGCAACAAAGGGGCAGAGGACCACAGAGGCCTGACTTACTCTGTCTGGGAGAGAGAGAGACAGCTTTGTACAGAGATACATTTCGGTGGGATCTTTAGGAGACAGGTGAGGGTTTGCCAGGCAGTGGGGAGAAAGGCATGTCATAAAGTAGGAAAAGAATGTGGAAAGGCTCTGGAGCATTTCACTGGAGCAGTTTAACAAGCATTTCCTGTGTATCTATCATGTGTTAGGCAGCGTAATGAAAAGGAAAGCATATTAATGGAATAGAAAGCAGGTAGGGTAGAGTGGATGAGGGTTAGACTGTAAAGTGCTTGGGTGCTATGCTCAGGACAGATGTTAAATGCAAACAGGAAGATTACAGAACACGATCCCTTTGTGTAAAATTACTTACCATCACTATTTAGACATTCAACAGATATTAAGAAGTGCTAACTATACATGAAACACTGGAGATGCAATAACAAGTAAGACAGAATCCCTACCTGCGCAAAATATATCAAAGTGTGATAAATGCTATGATGACAGGGGCACTGAGCAGAAGGACTTAATCTAATCTAGGAGGAGGGATGGCCAAAGGCAGACTTCCCAGGGGAGGTGACAATTTAAGCTGACTGTCTAAATGTGAATAGAACTATCTGGGTCACTGGAATGAGAAGTTTCCAAGCAGAAGCAGAAGCATGTGGGAAGGCCTGGAGACCCAAGGAAGGAACTGGAAGATGTCAGTGAGGCTGACACACTGTAGAGTACACAGCAGGGATGTGGCTGGAGAACTCAGGGTGTGAGGTCTAGTGTAAAGAGTTTGGGCTTCATCCCAAGAGAAGCCATTGGCAGATTGTAAGCAGGGGAATGTCATGCTAAGGTTTGTATTTTGGATATGTATGTCTATATCCATTTGATTGACATTTCGCACTTTACCAGCTTGGTATACAAAATAAAGTCACTCTTCCTTCATATTCAAATCATAAGGCTCAGGAGCGCCCACCTGCCCAGATGAGATTGTCTTCCCCAAATATTTCCCTGTTTTCTAATTGGGATAAAATTGACATATAACGTTGTGTAAGTTTAAGGCATACAACCTGTTGATTTGATACACGTATTATTGCGATGTAATTACCACTGTGGAGTTAGCCAACACCTCTATCACGTCAGGTAATTATCCTTTCTTTTTTGTGGTGAGAACATTTAACACTGAATCTTTTAGCAACTTTCAAGTATATAATACAGTACGGTTAACTATAATCACATTGCTATTCATTGAATCCCCACAACTTACTCATCTTCTAACTGCAAGTTTGTACCTTCTGACAAACATCTCCCCAGTTTCCCCACCTCCAGCCCGTGGTAACCACCATCCTACTCCCTGTTTCTCTGAATTCAGATATTTTAGATTCCACATATAAGTTACTAAAATATTTCTAAAGACCTGTCCATGAGTCAGTCCCCACAGGCATACCCTTGCTGCCATCTCCCAAGAAACATGAACTTGGCTGTGTCCTTTGAGGCTGCCCCACTCAGTGGGATGACCAGCTTCTGCTGGCTGCCTCCAGGGTGACCTCACGGCAGTCACTAAGGTAGGGCCTCAGTGTCTTCCCAGAACATAACCGTCTGGGCAGTGAGAGGAAATACCTGGGTCCCGCCTGCAGCCATGTGTGCATCTTCACGACCCTACTCGCTGTCTCCATGGCGACTAGTGCAGGCCTACAGTTTCACCTCAGTGTCTCCTCAAGAGAAGAGGGAGGACTCTTCAGCCTGTGTCACTTTCAGAAGAGGTCTCCTGTAGCATGCAGACCATAATGTGGCAGCCCTTGTGGACCAGCCCCTTCTCTGCTCATAAGCAGATGGCCATTTATCAAAAGCATGACCAAGGACTGGTGTGGCAGTGTCGAGAGCACCTCTGAGGTCAGCCACGTGCTCTGCACAGAAACAGCATTCCTCTCTGACCTCAGAGTGGGGACACAGCCCCCTTCCTATCCAAAGGGTCATTCCTAATTTCTTTCACTACCATCCAGGGGAAACACACCTTTTGGAGGATAGAGGTAACCGTAAATGCTGCTCATTCATCATCCACATTTTGGTGGCCGGCTGCCTGCAGGTCAGGGCAGCTCACTCCCACCACAAGAACTACTTTGAGCCTCCCAAGGCAAGTCCTGGGCATGTCCCCTCCTCCCTTAGCCCTAAGACAAGCCTTATTTCCTACCTAGGATTATCCACTTTTGAGAATGAGTGACAGTGGAAACATTCATTTCCTTCAGGGTTATGGTGCTTCCCCCATAACCTCAACAGAGACTGACATCAACGTACTTTGCAAGATATGTTAAACGAGTATATGTGCGTAGAGAAATGTCTGCAGGGCTGTTCCCCAAATTTTAACAACGGCATCTCTGGGTCTTTTTTTACGGTGATTTTTACAGTCTTCACTATAGTGTAGTATGATATTTGAATTTTTTTTCACAATGGCTGTGCATCATATTTTCAGGAAAAGATTTTAAGTTTTGGAATCAGGTAGACTTTGCCTATCAGATAGCCTTTGACAAATCGGATCTTCAGTTTCCCCACCTACAAAATGGGAAAAATAGCATTTCACAAGATTGCTGAGAAAAATTCAAAACTATTTTTATTTTTATAATATTTTCATTTCTTATAACTGACAGATAATTTTACATAAATAATATACAAACATGATTCTATCTCCTGGTGGATTTTCTTACAGTGGAGTCCTTTTTCCCTTTTCCTTTGTTTTGACACCCTCCCCCTCCAGTCTGTTCTACACACATCTGAGCTCCTCGCCAAACCCAAGCCGACAGCACATCCCACATACAGTGCTGACAACCTAGAATGTACCTTCCATATTTCTCTCTGTGATAATACGCTAATAAAAGCATATAGATATATATACTTAAGTGAATATGCATAATGATATAAAAGGTTTTTTGGTTATTTGTAAAAAGAGATCATATCATACACAATTTTATACATCCTGCTTTTCTCACTCAACCATTCTTTCTGAAAATCTGTCCTAGCCATCTGGTAAAGCTCCGATTTTAATGGCTGCATAATATTTCATGATTTGGAAATAACATACTTTATTCATCTGTTCCCACATTTATCAATAGTCGCTTTGTTTCTGGTTTTTGCCTCTATGAACAACACACACACACACCTTTGTTGTATAGACGATTTATTTCTTTGAAATAGATTCTCAGGAATGGGATTTCTGGGTAAAATAGACATAGCCAGTCAACAGTATTTATAGTGTATGCTAAGTGCCCAGTAAGGGCCTGTTACATAGTAATTGCTCAATAAAATATCTGCTGTTATTCTCGTTATTAACGAGCGGTTATATTTTGAAAATATTTAGTCATTTATTAGATCCCCATTTAGATAAACTACATTTACTTTAAAGACATAGGTTATCTGTAATAACCAAACTAACAACTGTCCTTTCTTTGTTTATACAAAGTCAAAAGGAAATGGGACTTCACTGGAAAACTAAAATAGACATGAAAGTTGACCTCCTCATTTCCTCCTTGACATTTCAAATCCATTTCCTCAGTGAGGCAGGAACTTGAGAAGCCAGTGGCTTTGCTCCCATAATTGGAGATTCTTGTTTTGTGTTTTTTCAAATTGTTATCAGCTTATTTGCATATCTGATTTGAAAAACAAAAAAGAGGACTCATTAAAGGTTTCCCTGTTGTGAATAAGGAACCAGTTTGCAGCCTTTGATTGAGATTAATGAATAAGTTCCTGAGTCTGCAGCCTCACCCCTGCCCTCCCTTCCAGGACAGAAGCTCCCAGGGAGGAATCAGGCAATTTCTAGTTGGGAGGTTCTCATTATATTCAGCAGTTCTCAACAGAAATTGAGGCTGTGCCTTGTGAAGAGAGGGCAGTTGTACAAAATGCAGACTTGGTAGATTCTGGACACGAGTGCTCCTAAGCCTTTGACCAAAATGTCAACGCAGGACAGATTTCAAACTCCACACTGAAATGGAATCTTGCAAGTTGGCCGAGGGCCAGGGGCTGGGCCCTGGACACAGTCTGAGCCTAGAATGTGAGAGAAATTCTGGGAGGGAAAAGGCAGGCAGTTTTAACCAAACGGAACTAGGGAACTAGGAACCTCCCTTTGTCTACTGCTTTGTTCCCATTTGTCTGGACACCAGTGAGCCGAGAGAAGCTGGGGGGGGATCTGTGTGGGTGTCCACTGGATTCTGAGCCATCAAACTGGGCTGAGCCCCCCAAACCCCAGATCCACACCCGCAAAAAGGAGCTTCAACCTCCCCACTCCCTTTCTCAGCTCTGTCTGCCCCTCCCACCCTCTCCTTCTCTGTCTGGTCTGCATTTCAGTGAGTCACTTCTGACTTTCTGTCTTTTAAACACGTTTTTGGCTCCATGATAAGTCCTTGGACAGAATTCTGCTCTCCTGGTTTGACCCTCAGCACCCCCTAATTCGGCTTTTGTTTGTATGCTACAGATTTTCCCGCTGTGATCCAGGTCCAGTCCTCCCGGTTCAGGCTGTCCCCTTGGAAGGGGGATTGGGCATTAGAGTGACGGGGTTACAGAACCCAGTTCAGAACCAAAATCACGGACTCTGGTAAGCCCAATAAACTTGCTCCTTACCTATTTGATACATGCAGATCGTGACTGTTTCTGCCCTGGCAGGGAAGTATCTTTTCTCTTTACAAGCATCCAACTTGAAGAGATTCAGCTCAGAGCGTGCTGTCCTTAATGTCATTAATGTGCATACATGATAATTGCACCATTTCCCTGCTGGAAGTGCCCTCTTCACAGAGGAAGAAGGATGAAGAGCTGTCACACCTAAATGCCACTATGGGTTGGTCGTTCAAAGGCTCTAAAGCCTGGTCCTTATTTATGGAGCAGCTACTGCATGCAAAGCTGGGCCTGAAAACCCTGTTGTTGGGGGACAAGAATGGTGAGGCAATGAAGGATTAGGTTGAGTCCCTGTCTTCAAGGAGCTTACAGTCTGAATTTGGAGACCCATATGCTCAGAGAAATGTCTCAGTTCAAGTTTGCTGGGTTACTGGCTAATTGCAAGGGGAAGGAGTAAGTCGTGTAGGAGTCCAGAGGAGGGGGCGTACCTGGGAGCTGGGGTGGAGAGGACGTGGACCAGGACCCATCCTTGACAGGTGGGAAAGGAAGGGAGGCAGTAGTTATAAAGCACCTGCTATGTGCCAGCATCAGTGGAAGAGCTTTGGCTGGTTATCTCTGGTAATTCCCAGGACTGGGGTTGGAAGAGAGGTGGGAAGAGGGCAGTTCCAGCAGGGAAATGGTTCAATTAACATTTATGCACATTAATGACATTAATGACAGCACGCTCTGAGCTATGGCTGAATCTCTTCAAGTTGGATGCTTGTAAAGACAAAAGATACTTCTCTGCCAGGGCAGAAACAGCCACGATCTGCATATGTGAAATAGGTAAGGAGCAAGTTTAATGGGCGTACTCCACCGTCATGATGACTGCTTTGAGTACCTGTAAGGCTTTGGGACCTGTGTAAATTACAAGACGGGAAGAGATGATGGTTCATCTAGGGATTTGCCAAGGGCCTGAGCCTCACTTCACAGCCAGATGCTCAATGGTTTCAAGATGAGAAAGATTATGGGAACTTTTGTGGCCTTCTTGAAAAGTCTCACCCAAAACTTCATTTCTCATCTCGTATCTAGAAAGAAGAGTGGTAAAAAATGACAAAGGAGAACATTAAAAAATCAGACAATGTGTAAGTTGTTAATACCTGTATTTATTCTCACAGTTTGTTCAACAAGTGTTTTCTTTTTGAGGAAGATTAGCCCTGAGCTAACATCTACCGCCAATCCTCCTCTTTTTGCTGAGGAAGATTGGCCCTGGGCTACCATCCGTGCCCATCTTCCTCTACTTTATATGTGAGACACCTGCCACAGCATGGCCTGATAAGCAGTAGTAGGTTCGTACCTGGGATCTCAACCAGTGAACCCTGGGACGCCGAAGGAGAGCATGCAAACTTTACCACCACTGGGCCGGCCCCAACAAGTGTTTTCTTGAATGCCTCCGAAGCACTAGGATGATGGTGGTAAATAAGATAGATAGTTCTGGCTCTTGTGTTTACAGTCTGGTTGAAGAGGTAGGTGTTAAATAAGGCAACACACAAAGGAGTATGTGCTTACAAAGTCATTCTGTAAAGTAAAAGACCCAGGTGCCATGCGAAAGAAGGAATATGGAAGGCCTCTCTGAGCAGGTGACATTTCAGGTGAGACCTAAATGATGGGAGGATCCAAATAGGCACAGGGTGGGGAAGAGGCATGTGCTCTTGGGCTGGCCATGTAGCCCATCTGAACTCACGAAATGGAGATAACAATGATGCCTCAGCCCAGGTTGCCATGGAGGTTATTTACTGTCTATAAGTCACCTGGCTCGGTGCCCAGTGCATACTGGAGGCACTGAGCAAATATTTGCTGAATCTGATCCAAAACGTCCCTCCCAACCTTAGCACTCCAGGGTTCCAAGTTTCTCTCTGACTTTGACCCCAGGGAACCCCACCTGAGGCGGCCTCTCTGGCTACCCGCACAAACAGAGAAGAGCTGGGACAAGAACCCTTAGGGATCCACGGCCCTGACTTCCCTGTGATGCTTGTCGGTGCCTGAAGTCAGCTCCCTCGGTCAGCAGAGAGGGCACACTCTGCTTCTCTCTGGGAGGAAAACTGTCAGCTCTTTCCCGCCGGGACATACTAAAGACAATAACCATCATCCTGAACTAGAGACAGTAGATATTTGGAAATCCTTAAATAGAGCAAATCATCTCTTTACCGTGCTACAGTTAGCAAAATGCATACACGTCTGTTGTATATCAACTGACCATCACGTGAAACTTGATGAGCCAGACAGGCAGATACCAAACGATGCTATTCCACAGCGGAAACTGAGACTGGGAGGGAAAGGGACGTGCCAAGGGCACACAGATAATCAGTGGCCCACACCTGGGTCTCCTGACACCACCCCAGTTCTCCCTCCACCATGACACACTGTGTTGTCTGACTGAGGGTGGGCCCTGAGGAGGACGTGGGTGGGGAGGAGTGTGCTTATCCTTTGCTCCGCTTTCACTTTCGAGTGCAAACACCTATTGCGTGTTGTTCTGTGCCAATGTACTCAATGTCCTCTGCACTGTACTAGGCCCCGGGGAGGCATCGGCCTCTTTGACGTTTTAAGGCTTGGGAAGGCAGAGAGACGTCACAGAGGAATGTGTTTCCACCCCTCCTGGAGACTGACGCTGAATCCGAGCGTTGGCCTGAACAGAGTGCCAGCCCTGTGGTAATGTAGCTAACCTTTGAAACATAATCTGATGCACTGCTATCTGGTGATGTGGGAATCAGTCTGCCAAGGGACAATGGAACGAAAGGCTCGGCTTCCTCCTTCATTAGCCCAAAGTTCCAGAACAAGAGGCAGAATCCAGGCTGTCACCGAACATGTCATGGGTGAAGCTGTCCCTTCGGATTTCCCTGTTCTCCTCCCGGGCATTTCTCCCTCATCTCTTCCCTGCCTGGCTAGGTGCTGAATGTCTGAAGCCCCCAGGAAGGACACCCCTTAAAATGCCCAGGCTCCCACCCAGGAGACTCCTTCCGGGTACCCATTGCTGCATCCGGCAGGTGGGCCCCATCACCAGCCCTTGTAACCACAGGCGTCTGTAAGCGTCCACTCCCACGTTCAAGCCGAGGGTCTCGGGGCCTTTCAAGTGCTGGTGTCTTTGTTTGGAGTGATCCTTCCTCCCTTGGCCGGGCTGACTCCAACTGCCAGATCCCAGCGGGGCTGTGCTTCCCAGCACCATTCCTTGTGCTCCTGTGCACACTCAGAGGGTTTTGCACTGACACCTAGTGTCCCTGAGACTTTTGTGATTAGCTCTTCTTTATCTAAACCCCCTTGGACTAAGTCTTGTTCTCCAGTACATCTGTGGCACCTAGCCCAGTGCTTGGCACTTAGTAGGTCCTCACGGTACTCAACGAATGAGTGAGAGTGATCTTACCTTCCACACTAGCAGACACACTTATACCCAGACTCCGCATCCCCTGCTGGCCTTGCCTCAGAGTCTGCCGAATCAGAATCAGAGTCAGAGCAGTCCTCCGTGATTCTCACCTCTGACCCCTCCCTGGAAATGCTACCGTCCCCAGGGCTGTCTTTACCTTCACACATTTGACACTTAAAATGAAGCATGTGGTGCTTTTCTAGGTTTCTGCTGCTTCCTGTGTATCTCTCACTCTACTAGTCATCACTGTGATGCGTGAGGGACGCCTGGAAGGACAGTCCACAGGTGTGTACGTCAAGATGGGGTTGGGTGGCAGTGGAAGTCCCATGTGCTGGTGGGTTAACCCACGAGGATTTGCTGACAGGCACCTACACACCTTCCTGTCCTTTGAGGATTTCAAGATGAATACATCAGCCCTTGCCTTCTAAGAGCTTAGCTTGAGGGTCTGAAGGTAGAAGACAGAACTGGCACAAAGGGCAATTCAAGAATGAATACCAACAATAGTATGCATGGTTGTTAGGCACCTATAATGTGTGGGGCACTTAGTCACCATCCTTCGTTTGTATAGTGACCTTGCAATTTGTGAATTAGTAGCATTTTATAGGCTATGAAATTGAGATGAGTGAGCCACCCTATGTATCCAAGAGTAGAAGCTTCTGGAACCAGGATTTTGAAGCCAGATCTTGCCGAAAAATGACCACAACTTATTCCTCACGAAGATGTCTCTTTGGGGTGTAATTGGAAGAGGGCCTGTGGGCTTTTTCTCCCAGTCCCGACCCTCTTGAGTCCTCTTCCTTTCTAGGACCCTCAAATAATAGAGCCGGGAGGAAAATGTCCTCCAAGACGTGGCTGGGCTGCTCAGAGCACCTGTGTCTAATTTAGTCAATGACTCAGAAGTCCCGTTCCTGAAATAGGCAACACAGGCCCACACAAGCTGTGGTCCCCTTCTTCGACCTCACAACAATAGACCCAAACTTCCGCCCCTGCTTTCTGTGATTGAAAAGAATTATAACAGTGGCCCTGGGAACAGCTGTTCCTAACCCCAACCTCTTACCCAAATTATGTCAGCCAGCACAAGTCAACAAGATGGTTATTAAGTGAGAAACGAGCTGAAAAAATGCAACTCATTAAGACCTCGTAAGTGGTGGGGCTGCATGTGCGTGTGTGTGTGTGTGCGAGTGTGTGTTTTCAGTTTGTCCATATTGGGGGGAAAAAATTATCTGCAGAGGTTTACCTTCACCTTCTCAAACCAAAAGAGTTCACATGGAGACGCCAATCAGTTGGGAGGACTTGACCGCCGCCCCCGGAGGGTGAGGCCCCAGAAGGAGGGGCTTCTTCTTTACAACTTGGGGGCCCCAGTGCATACCACGGTAGCTGTAGGACCAAAAAAGTTCTATTTTCCCCATTGAGTACACAAGTCTACAGTTAGAAGTAGGACTATATTCATGATATAATTGGACAGAGACTCTATTTGTTTGAAAATGATTCTGTTTAAAACTAATGCCAGCCACACCCCCCAGAGATCTTTGGGCAATCTGGTAGCTTTTGAGTCCACTCAGAATGACACACGAAAGCAAAATCCCACCGTCCTAATTGAGAGAAAAGTTGACGCAGGGGGAGGCAAACTGGCCCGGGATCAGAGGGCCTGGCCGCCTGCCCTAACTCTCGGGCTCTCTCTCTGAGCTTGGACAAGTGACTTCCCTCATCTGGGTTGGCCAGCGAGCCCCCCAGCTCTTCCCGCAGCTCATTTCTCTCTCATGAAGTGCTTCCTTTAGCAGACACAGCGCAGTGCTCTTCTGAGGTCTCTCCGTGGCATTTCTGGAATGTCCTTCTTTCCCAGTTCTGCTGTTCTTTCTCCTTAGCATGAAGGCAGGGAAATAAAGAGGCCTCTTTATGCTGGTCTGGGCTCTGCAGAGCACATCTCATTGCTGAGTATTTAAGGCTGTTAGTGTTCCAGAGACAACCTGTGAATTGCATGGCACCTCTCCAAGGAGTGGATGTGGAGTTGGCACGGCCTCGCACTTGACTCGGGGCTGGGGCGCCTCCCAGCCTGGGGCGCCTCCCCCTCAGCAAAGCCACAGAGCTCCCCGTTTGTCCTCCCAGCACTTAGGGCACTCATGAGCTCACTGGCTGGCTTTGCAAGGTCAGCGCCAGGCTGGCAAAGGTGACTTCCCTAACGAGAATGGTCGCCGGCCTTAACAGCCCCTGAGAGTTGACGGAGCACTGTGTATGCAACAACTCATTTTCTCCTCACAGAGCTCAGAGAGCCAGGTGTCACTATAAGTATTTTAAAACAGAGCAATAACTCCAACACATCCATTCTGTGCAAGGTGCCAGACTGTTCTGGACAATCTTTGGGGTGTCTGCCTCCCCACCATACTCCCTTTACTTTGAGAATTAACCCCACCCACAGCCATGCTCACGCTCTGTGAGCTTGTCTCACACAAACTAGTTACCTGGACTAGAGACAGACAAATAACCCAAGCGGGGCCAGTCAGATATTCTCTCTCGAAGTTTTGGTTCTTGACTCAGAAATGCTTCTCAGCCTGTGCTGGCCCTTGAATGGGAAGGCCCAGGCATGCCTGGCTTGGGGCAGCCATGCTTACCACGTGCAAACAGGAGCAATGGACGCTCGTTCACAGACCAAACAATGAGACTTCCTCCAGCTGACCTCCAGCACCCCAGAGAGACAGTTCCAACAGCGCCCCTGTTCCAGTCACTCTTGAGGTTCCCTGAAATATCCCTATATCTTTTTGTAACAGAATGTCCTCTTAGGGCTTAAATTTATGTAACACAATGACCTATTCAAATTAAGAAAAAAATTTTTAATGGAAAAATGTACCAGCTGCTATCTGGATAGACAATGACAGAAGGTCACTGTGGGGCAGGTTCTGAGTGACCTCACTTGTACAGTGAACCACAGGCAAGCTGTGACTTGGCAAAGCCAGCCCCTCCAGGTGGTCTGTAGAGCTCCAGCAAGGGTGGGGTCAATTTGCAGAACGTCCCAAGAAACTTCGGGAGGGGAAAGGGCCCTGTTCCGGCCCTGCTTCCCAATATTCGGAGATAAAGAGAGCGATTGAGTTCATCTAGGATGTCCCAGCCAAAACCAGTATCAGAGAAGGACAGCACGGCTGTGAAATAGCCATGGCATCTGTGAAAAACGCAGGGCTGGCTGAGCTAGCTGTGGGGCTTCTCTCCTGACTCTAAGAGCATCCGGGTACCTCTGGGTACCGAGCCGGGGCTCTCCCCTTCCCTTCAGCCCCCGTTGCCCTCACTGGCTGGCACACAGGGCCTTCAGGCCGTAGAAGAGGAATCCACTGGGCTTTGTCAGGCTAACACAGATGTCTGAGACCTGGCTTCAAACTCTGAAGTTGAACCCCCCATTACACTTCCAATAATGTTATCCTTCTTGGTTAAGCTGGTTTGGCTGAGACTTTGTCCCTGTGATCAAAAGAACTTTGTCCAAGTCACAAACAGAGGGCATGAGGGTGCGGTGCTAGGCTCAGACCTGTCAGACACAAGTCCGAGTCACCTTAAGTCCGGAGGTCTTCCCACTGCACTCCTCCTCCCCTCTGATGGCCTCAGAGACAGAGCCGCAGTGCTGCTGAGACTCGCCCCTCGTTACTCAGAGGTGCAGCATCCCCATCCCCTGGGAAGCGGCGGCAATGGAGAATCCCCCCCAGACCTACTGAACCACAATCTCATTTCAACAGATTCCCTAGTACCTTCGGGAAGCGCTGCTCCAGATTCTCTCCCCTACGAATCCCCGCAGTGCAGAGCCTAGAGCTCAGAAGGATGCTGTCCCCGTCTGCCCCTAGCTCCCTGTAGGACCGCAGCCCAAATGCACGCCTTCTCGCCCTCTCAGGGCTCCAGGGGCCCCGCTTCACTTTTTTACAAAACAAAGGTTTCTAATTCCGACATGTGGAGGAATCAGCTGTTTCCTTCAAAACGATGGTTCGGGGAGGGGCGAATGGGTAGTGACTGCTAATAGGTTTAATAGGTATGGGGTTTCTTGTTGGGGTCATGAAAATCTTCTGGAATTAGACAACAATGATGGCTATACAACTCTGACTACACTCAAAATCCCGGAAGTGTACGCTTTAAAAGGGCACATTTTAAGGTATATAGATTATATCTCAATAAAACTATTTTTCTTAAACGGTACAGAGTTGAGAAAGAGAAACAATCAACTTCAGTAAAATTAAGTCCAGTTTTCTCTCGAAGACCTACGACTTCTCTGCAGGAAGCTTTTGTCTCTGGTCTGGGTCTCCTGGTGTCTCTTCGCAGAGCTTCAAGGGGCTCAGATGGTGCAAGGGGTGGGAAGCGACTTGCAATGGAGTAGGTGAGAGTTGGGAGCAGGGAACAGGGGTGAAAAGCAGCCCTTCCCAACAGCCCTCCGAGATGTCTCCCCGCCTCTCGGCCCCCTCCCTGCCGGTCATGCCCCTAACCTCCATACAGCTTCCTCAGACAGCCAGACCATTTGGGGAGAAGGACGTAAATCTTGCATTTCTTTGCAGTACCAACTGCAGCTGACTGCGTACTGTAGGATATTTGTTTTAAAAGAATATTTAAAAAAAAAAACACTTTAGAAAAATGAGTCTAGTCACTGAGACCCTGGAAGAGAGCTGGCATGTCATCTTGGGGAATTCCTGGCCTCTCAGATCCCAGTTCAGGCCTCACCTCGTCCAGGGATCTCCTCTGATCCCCAGGTTGACTTCTGTCCTCAGGCTGCGAGGCACATGCTCAGAAACATTTACTGAATGCACGATTGTTGCCTAAGCTTATTATTATAATAATTATAATAATTATTATATTGCCTAAGAATTATTAGAAAAAGAACATTTAAGGAAATGAGAAAATTTGGTAAGTTATGAAGCTTTGGCCTGTTGAAAGCCAAACTCACTTTCTGTTTAAGAGGAGCCTGGCCGCCAGCTTCCCCGGAGACCTATGCGTTCTCCTCCTTCACTGCTGGGTTGCAAACGTGGACGACCCCTTTAACCATGCTCAGTGTTTGAAGCCACCCAGAACCGGCTTATGAAGACTTGGGCATCATCTCAGGGGTGGGGCAACTGATGTGTCACGTGTTGACATGTTCCCCACCCCCATCCCTTTTATTATTAGTTTGCCTATTAAGCAGGCAGAATCCATCAAAGATTAGCACTCTGCCGGAGTTTGGGTCAAGTGATAAAGCACAACTATTTCCCTTTCCAAGACTCTCTGAACTCTCTGTAATATTTCTGTGGCTGTCACTCTCCTGTTCACAAAAATAAACCCAGGCTGAACTCAGCTTTCCTTCCTCCCTCTGCCTTTTCAGTCCTTGCAATGCCTGAAATACCGTGTTTGTTGTAGCAGCACGTGGTGACATTGTCTGCTGTGATAAATGTCCCTTCCCCCAAATGGTCATTGAACCTTCTGGGAACTTTCCTCTTGGTGCTCTGATGAGAGAGTCTGGGGCGGGCCTCTGGGTGCTGGGCCTGGGTACTGTGTGGCTCCAGGCTGGCTCCTTCTCCTTACAAGTGGAATGAGAATAGGTTTTAGAGTCAGACTGAGCCTCTGTGTCTTAGTTCATTTGGGCTGCTATAACAAAAATATCATAGACTGGTGGCTTAAACAACAAACAGTAATTTCTTATAGCTCTGGAGGCTAAGAAGTCCAAGGTCAAGGCACCGGGAGATTCGGTGTCTGGAGAGAGCCTGTTTCCTGGTTCTTAGAGGGCCATCTTCTCTCTGTGTGCTCACATGGCAGAAGGGTGTGAGAGAGAGAAAGCTCTCCGAGGTCTCTTTTATAGAGGCACTAATCCCATTCATGGGGGCTCCACCCTCAGGACCTAATCACCTCTCAAAGGCCCCACCTCCAAACACCATCGCACTGGGAGTTACCTTTCCAACATATGAATTTTGGAGGACACAAATATTCAGTCTATAGCATCCGTTAAGTCACTTATTAGCCATCCAACCTGGGGCAAAATACTTTACCTCTCTGAGCCCCAGATTTCTAACTTTATTTGGTTGAGATTAAAAAAAAAAAAAAGGAGATAATATATGAAAGGTGCTGGGCTCAGATCAGACCTTTAATAAATGATAAGTCATTATTATTAGCCTCCTTGCCCGGGCAGAGAAAGATGTGGTTCTCGCCCGCTCCCGCAGCCTGCTCCCTTTCACCCACAGGTGCCTCCTTCCGCTGTCTCTCGTGGTTGAGCGCTGGCCAGGAAGTTCATGGAGGCGGGTCACCCATCCCACGCACGTCCTGCCCTGTGCCTGCTTCCAGAGCTGGGCTCACTGAGTCACTCGCTCACTCACTCCTTACTCTGTTCCATAAACGTGAAATGGGTATATATTGTGCCCAAGAGCTTGCACTAGGCCATAGGGAGTATACAGACAAGTAAGACATGGTCCCTGCCCTCAAGTATGCAGGTCTTTACAAGACACGCATGACCCTAACACGTTTGTGTACAACAGGAGTACGAGACACCATGTGCTGGAGGGAGAGAGGCCTGACATCCACCAGAAGCTTCTGGAAAGGCTTCATGTGAGGAAAGCCTAGCTGTCAAACTCCCCAGAGGCTGTGGGTGTCCTCACTCACAGCCAGGTTGCACACATTTATAGCTCATTTAACTCTGCTGAGGGCTTTCATGACGCTGGACCTCAGAGACAGAGGGAAGAATGACATTCTGGGCAGGAAGAACTCCATCTCAAAGGCATAGAGGGGTCCCAGAGCTATGAGTGGTTAAGGAATGGCCAGTAATCCAATGGAGCAAGAGTAATATAGGATGTTAGTGGGAAGAGTGTGAGGTCAAGCAGGAAAGAGCAGCTCATGAAGGGCCTCGGGGCAAAGCTCACAACCACCCTTCACCTGCTGCTTCTAAGACGGGGCCTCGAGGAGCCTCGCTTCCCTCTCCAGGCACATGCTGGCAGGAGAGCTGGTGGGGGGCTGTTAGAACAAGGGCCCTCGGACTTGCGGATTTCACACATCAGCAAAAACTATTTCAAAAAAGAAATTGGGGGTCTGACATGGGGTTTACAACATTGCTCCTTGAAAGAGTAATAAAACAATTTCCAGTGCCTTCATTTCATAAAATAAAAGGTATTTTTAAAACTAGAAAAGTAAATGAGTTTACTTTCTTAAAAAACTCACTATATCATTCTTATTCTTATTCTTATTGTGCTCCAGACCAAAAAAAACATATTTGTGCCCTGACCCTAGCTCCTGGACTAGCATTTGGGGACCAAGGATTAGAGGACCAGATAATGGTTTACAAGTTGTCAGGGGTGACACAAAACTTAAACCCCAGGAACCAAACTTGTTGACATAGACCTTGCTTCTCTGTCAAACCATCTGGCTTTCAAAGGATTAAGAGGTAAGGCCATATCTTTCCCTCCCTCACCCAAGTTCCTCACCAACTCCAGGCTCATTTCTCCAGTGTGTCCAGAAAGCCCATTGAACCCTAACCACTGAGTTATCTTGTGGAAATGCTCACCTTCTTGCAAAGGCTCAGCCACATCTTGGGCAGAGGGAAGACCACCTCTATGCTCCTGTTTTATTCAGCTCTGACACGTGCTAACCCTATACTTGCAGCTGGACTCAAAGGAGCTTTCCAAGATCAATGATGCAAAGGGACACACTTAGAAATCAACCGTATCAGAGAAGCCCAGTGACATACAAGGGACTTTGGTTCCCCCATCTGTATGCATGGGACCGCGTGTTCTCTCAGGGGTCTCCTGGCTCTGACATTTTGGAGCCCAGCAATCTTAAAAGCTGATTACTCTAAAGCGGTTGCGAGTTTGGGTCTAAATTTTCTAGCAGCTAAAATGAAGGGAGGAACATATTGGGTTACATATTTTCTGACAAAAGAATGCATACAAATTGATTTGCAAGAGCCCAGCATTTTCCTGGAATGAAGCTCCTGCCAAAACTTCCTCTGAGTGTCCCTGTAAAAGAGACACTGGGTCATGGAACGAAGCGTGGCTTCCACCACCAGATTGCACAAGACCCACAGATGCTGTTCAAGCAGATACTGCTTGGAGGGCATTTCCAAAAAGGCAGAGGTCACCGAGAACATTGTAACTCAAGTAAGGCATTTCTGCCTTTGATGTCCCTGCACTCAGGACAAGTACAGGAAGAATGTAATAAAAACATTGCTGTACCTACACTCAGAGCCACAGCAGAGCCCTCAATGCGGCTTTACTGCAAGGACCGGTGTCTCTGCTTATGCGCTATGGATGGCTGACGTTTCACTTTAAGAAGACACACACACATACACATATACATATGCATGTACTTATATATGTATATGTGTTTTTTATGATTATAAAAATAGCGCTAATGTTCATTGTAGAAAATTTTGAAATGCAGAAAGGCATGAAAAGAAATGCCAGTCATAGCAATTCAGAAAGATCTCGATTAAGTCTTGAAACATGTCCCTCTAGTTATTTATCTACATGTGACATATCTATACATATATATCTGAATGTGACCCCAGGGTCATTCTTTGTGTCTTTTTTTTCCTCTCAAGCTTTTTCATTTAACCAGATTTTAAGTATATTATGTAGAATGCTAGTTTTGCGGGCTTGTAATAAGTATTCCATGAAGAGAGAAAATTACAGTTAAATAAATTTGGAAAATGCTGAGTCAAACAGTTATTTTTTTCTTCTTGCAGGGCTTGTTGGAGCCTTTACCGCTCTAATATTATACATTTCCAAAACAAGGATATGGGTGCGATATTTAACTCTGGAACATTTTCCTGCAGACATTATATAGACCCGGTGTTCTGAGAAACGCACATGTCAACGGCACTTAACATATCATGGTACCTTTTATGATAAGTGTCAGTCATTAAATATCTTCCAAGGGTATGATTTTCAATGGCTGCATATGTTACCAGTGTATGACTATTCTAAAACCCTAGAAATAGAATCAGTGGGTCAAAAGGAATAAGCTCCTTTAAGATCTTTAACACATATTGCCAAATTGCCCTCCAAGGAGATTGTATTGATTTAGTATTCAGTAGTATAAAAGCCTAACAATTCACAGTTCTTACCAGCACTGTGTACCATATTATTTTCAAAAATCTCTATTTGAAAGGAGAAAGATGGCATCCTGATTTTTTAAATCTTGTTTTTTGTTTGTTTGGGAGGCGGAATAATGACCTCCAAAGATGTCCATGTCCTAATCGCCAGGATTTGTGAATGTTACCTTACACGGAAAAAAGTGCTTTTCGGATGTGATTATGTTTAGGATTTTGAGATGAGAAGACTATATTGATTGCTTGGGTGGGCCCTAGGTGTAATCGCAAGGGTCCTTATCAGAGGGAGGCAGAAATGTCAGAGCCACAGACAGAAGTGGGAGATGTGATAACAGAAGCAAGAGGGCAGAATGATGTGAGGAAGGGAGCCCCAAGCCAAGGAAGGCAGGTTACTTCTAGAAACGTGAAAAGGCAAGGAAACAGATTCTCGGCGTCTTTAGAAGGAAGTAATTTTACCAACACCTTGATTTTAGCCCAATGTAACTGATTTTGGATTTCTCACTTCCAGACAATAAGAGAATAAATTTGCATTGTTTTCAGCCACTAAGTTAGCTTGTGGTAATTTGTTTCAGCAGAAATAGTAAACTAATACACTCAAGTATCCAAAATATGTAAAGAACTCCCACAAATCAATAAGAAAAAGACAGACAAACCATTAGAAATACAAGCAAGAGATGAGAACAGACCCTTCACAGCAGGATATGCAATTGGTCATTAAGCATATGAAAAGATGAGCAACCTCATTAGTTATCTGGGATATGCAAATTAAAACAACACTCACAAGAATGACTAAAAATTTAAAATCTGATCATACCAAGTGTTGACAAGGTACAGACCAACAGGAGTTTCTGTCTGCTCTTGGCGGGAGTCGGAACAGAAATAATCACTCTGGAAAACAGGTTAGCTTTATCAACTACAGTCAAAGACAGGAATCGCCTACACCAGTGATTTGACTCCGAAGGACATATCCATCAGAAATGTATGCTTACCAAGAGACTATGCAGAATATTCATAGCAGTATTATTCATAAGTTCCCCCAAACTGGAAGCAACCCAAAATTCCATCAACAGTAGAATAGATACAAATAATTATGGTATACTCACACAGTAGAATACTATGCAGTAAGGAAAATGAAAGCTACAGCTAATGTAACAACACGTGAATTCTCACAAGCATAACGTGCAGCAAAAGAAAGCAGACACAAATGAACATATACTGCAGATTCCACTTATAAAAATGGTTTCCAAAAACAGGCACAGCTAAGAGGTCATGAACAATAGAATCGGGATAAGTGTTCACCTCGGCGGGGAGGGAGGCAGCAGTGACTGGGAAGAGGCATGAGGGGTGTGTAGGGTTCTGCAGTGTCCTAATTCTTGACGTGGGCGATAGCTATTGACTAAGCTATGCATTTATTTTCTGCCCTTTTCTGGGTGTATATTATACTTCACAGTAAAAAGTTAAAAGGAAAACCTTGACGGATTTTTTTAAATGTACAGTTTGTTTTAACTCACTGTTAATTAAAGTTTTTGTTTAATTTGTTTTTTAGCTTAGTGTTTTGAAAATAAAACAATAGATTTTTCTAAGCATTATAACAAAAATATTTTCAGTGAGTTCTTTCCTTTTGCATCTTAGGAGGCCCCATGCCACAGGAAGACTCAGAAAGGTCTGCTGCACACAAGGCAGCCAGTGGATTTCTCTATCACTTAAACTTTTAAAATATGTTTATTTACACAAAGTAACCCAAGCAGAAAATTACTGATGTCCCTTCAGAACCATCAGGGACGTCAGATCTTATTTGAGTGAACAGAAAAAGAAGTTGATCACTATTCTTTGAAAAGAATACTCTGTTGTAGGCCTGCCATGGCTCCCTATTGTCTATTCGTGATTAAAAGCCTTTGAAATTTCTGCAGTAAAACACTGTGATTATATCTTTGGTAATCCACTGCTTCCTAAAATTGTTTGACCAGGTAACCCATTTTTTATGTAGAATATCTATTAAAAATCTCACAGAAACAGTGTCTTGTGGAACACACTTTAGAAAACATTGAATTAGTTCATTCTTCTCATTTTACAGTTAGAGAAACTGAGGCCAAAGAGAAGTGACTAGCCCAGGGTCACACAGCGAGTTATAGTTAGAGTCCCTCTGTGCTAGTTTACCTTGAAATGAGGGATTACTCAGCCCCAGTCGCACTCACCTCTTCTTGTGGGTTTAAATGAAAAATAGAGAGAATAATGTAACAAACATCCCGGCACGTGCCACACCGCTTAAAAAATAAAAGATTACAAACGTGGTCCATCCCTCTGAGTACTCCTCCCTGGTCACATCCCGCTTCCTTCCTCATGGAAGTAACCCCATCTTGAATTTGGTGGTTCTTCCTCCCATTCATGTTTTTATGCTTAGACCACTGTGCTAGTCTGCTGGGGCTGCCACAACACAGCGTCACACACAGGGCAGCTTAAACAACAGAAACTCATGTCGCCCCAGTTCTGGAGGCTAGAAGTCCAAGATCAAGATGCCTGCAGGGCATCTTGCTTTCTTCTGAGACCTCTCTCCTCTCTCCTTGGTTTGTAGATGGCTGTCTTCTCCCTGTGTCCTCTTTTCTCTGTGCACGTGCATCCGTGGTGTCTCTTTGTCCAAATTTCCCCTTATATGGACACCGGTCAGGTCAGTGGTCTTCCGTCTGTGCTTGTCCATATTCTAATCTCCTCTTCTTGTAAGGACACCAGTCATATTGGATTAGGGCCCACCCCAATGACCTCATTTGAACTTAATTACCTCTTTAAAGACTATCTCCCAAATGCTGTCACATTCTGAGGTACTGGGGGTTAAGATTTCAAGATATGAGCTTTGGAGGACACAACTCAGCCCGTAACCACCACCTACACACTCGTTCTTCTGTGGATAGATGTCTTGGTATCTTAAACGATGCTGCAGTGAATATTCTCATACAAAACTCTGCGGCACATTTACGAGCTGGAGTTGAGCATGTATGCCTAGGAGTGGAACTGCTGAGTTATTTGGGTTATTTATTGACTAGACCATCCTTTTCTTGTTGACCCACAGTGTCGTGTGTCAAGTTGCCAAATATACTGGAGTCTATGTCTGAGTTCATCAGTTTGTGGGTCTGTTTGTCTCTCTGGACCAACTGATAAAGGACAGGGCCTCTCCTGTGGGTCGAGTTGTGTGTCCTCACTGATTCAAATGCTGAAGCCCTAAGCCCCAGTACCTCAAAATGTGACATTATTCAGAAATAGAGTCGTTGCAGATGTAATTAATTAAGATGGGGTCACACTGGGGTAGAGCGGGCCCCTAATCCAATATGCCTGGCATCCTTATAAAAGGGGGAAATTTGGGCACAGACACACAGGGGGAGCGCCATGTAAAGATGAAGACGACCATCTATGAGCCAAGGAGAGGGGCCTGGGATAGACGCTCCCTCACAGCTCAGAGGTGGAACAGCCTGCCAACAGTGGGATTTCAGACTTCTGGCCTCCAGAACTGTGAGACGATACACTTCTGTTGTTTAAAGCACCAGTTTGCGGTACTTTGTCACAGCAGCCCTGGGAAGCTGTCTTTCCTGCTTTTCACTTTTGGAACTCCACCCCCATCTCTCTTCACTGCTTGCAAAGCCAGAAATAACACAGGAAGGTGAGTTAGGGCATGTGGGTGCAGTCCGGACGGGCATTGCTCAGGAGTGCTGCCGACCGCACCCTGGACTTCTGACCCCCTGATGGAGAGAAAGGACAGAGTGACGCGATGGACCGGGACTCCGAGGATCTGGGTTGAGTCCTTACCAGCCGCAGATGGCCTGTGTGTCTTGACAAGTTCCTGACTCTCTCTGGGCTTTCGTTTCCTCAAGCTGTAAAATAAGGCTGTTAAATGGTGGTTGCCAAGGACTGCGGGGAGGGGAGAATGGAGAGCCAGTGTTTAATGGATATAAAGTTTAGTTTTACAAGATGAAAAGAGTTCTGGAGATGGATGGTCGTGATGGCAGCACAACACTGTGAATGCATTTAATACCACCAAGCTGCACGCTTAAAAACGGCTAAGATGGTAAATGTTGTGTTATGTGTATTTTACCTCAATAAAAAATATTAGGGAAAAAAATAAGGCTGCTAAGGTTGGGATCTTCCAACTGTTCTGTTTATGAAATAGCTTTTTAGGTCACCAGGAATAAGAATATTCTGCTGCCTCCCACTCTGCACACTTGGGTGGCAAAGATGATCTCAATTCTCCTAATTATCTGAGCTATGGATGGTTCTGTCTCATCCTCAGGATGAGTTGGGTGGGGTTTTTTTTTTTTGTTTTTAAATCTGAGCCTCTGCAGGTTTTGCAGATGGTTGTCTGTGAAAATCCGTCTATTGTAAGACTCTGTGTGCGCGTGTGTGTGTTGGGATTGCTTGTTGTAGCCGCTTACCTGATTTCACAGGGAGGCTGGGTGCTGTGTGGCCAGTGTCACTCAGGATGACCGCGTCCCAACAGATCTTGGCCGGATTTGAACCAGAGCCCCAAATAATGTATTTAAATCTTCCCTCTGCCTAGACTGAGGGTAATGGAAATCATCAGACATCAAGCAAGTGCTGTGTTCCAAAGGTTTCAAGACTGAACATTGGTTCTCTGGTTCCCTGCCTGGAATCTGGCTTCATTAGGCCATAAAAAGCAGAGTTTATGGCCCTTCTGGTTGAAGCAATAACTTTTACAATATCCCCGGTTGCTGAGTGGTTATCAGAGAATGAAAGCCAGCCAACTAACCTTCTCTGCATTCTTGCTATTTGTCATGGGCGATGCCAGCCATACGCGTCAGCTGTTTAATGTCCATCAGCCCTGTAAAGTGGGTGTTATAATTGCCATTTTTAGATTTAGCTCAGAGAGGCTCAGAGACTTTACCAAGCTCACACAGCCAGCAAAGACTGGTTCAAATCCAGGTTTTCTAAAGCCTAGACCAGCATTGTTTTTTCTTCTTTTCAATGTTGCCTAGCCAATTTTGGTGACAGTTCTACTCATTAAAATTTTATTTCTTAGCTCAGTTAAACCATCAGCTCCTCTGCCTCTGTAGGCTGATGCCTCTCACACAGCACTGAGTAAGATCCTATTTCTGGGTTTGAACCACTAGACTACATACTCTGTGAGGACAGGACTGCATTCATCCAGTGTTGGGAAAGGGCTGGCATACGCAGGTGCTTCCTAAGTACGGGTTCAGAGGATGAGCAGCTGAGTCCCCAACATGGGACACTGTGCTGGAACCCGGCTTCCTGTAGCTTCCTCTGTGGTTTCTATACTGCTTTCTGCAGTGGAGGTATCTTTGGTGGACACAGTGATGTGCCACCCAGGCCCCCTTCACTGGAGGACTTGTCTCCCTGGCTGCCGGCAATGCTGTCATCAGACAACCACAGCTGTCAGCCCCTTCAGGGTCTGCCTCAGCTGCAGAGAGCTGGCTGGACCAAGGTCATACCCTTTCCAGGATGGCGCACCCAGTGGGGAAGATATAAGGCTCGGTCAGTTCAGTCACAAGGCAGACAACTGTGAAGGTCATCCTGGCTCCTGCATTCCCTGTGGTTCGGCAAGGCCATCACTGGGCCTCACTTTCTCCATCTGCCCAATCCTGCTTCTCTCTGCTCCCTCCCTGAGGGACGGTCCTGGTGATATTCCTCAATAAACATCCTGTCTGCAGGCTCTTCTCAGCATCTCCTTCCTGGGGGACCCAACGTGTACCGGCACACACTGCCCCTTCTCCCTCAGGATAGCTCTCAGAGACTGGAAGAGTGGGCCTGAACCCAGAAGCTCCTTTCCTCCGAGCTACATATGACTGCACAACCATAGGCATGGCTCTGGCTTCTGGGTGCACAGCCATCTTGGGCACTCTCTCAAGTGCTTCTGAATTCAGAGTCCTGGGAGCTGGTGAGGATCCTGGTTTTCTGGGGCAACTCCAAGATTCTGGGACTTTCTCTTTGACTGTGGTGGCTGCCACTGGACTGCTTCCAGCACAGAGGGAAGCATTGCTCACTGCTTCCACAGGAACCGAGTTAGTCAGAAAGCCTAACCACAGCAGGCCGGACACGGCTGCACTTCATCTTCTGCTTTCCAAGTCTCTTCTGCCCTCAGAGGGGAGTGAGCTTATCAGGCATCTGTGAAAGGCAACAACTAAACAAGTGCAGTTGCTGAGGCTCCTAAAAGCTGGTGTCTGCCTGCTTTTGCAGGGTCCTCACCTTGAGAAGGCTCTTAAATGAAATAAATTCGTGACCCTTTTGCTCAGAAGGTGGGAGTTGCTTTATTATTACTCAAATTAAATCTGAGGAGTAGAGCCCGTTAACTGAGTTCCTCAGGGGTTCACAGCATTGCTCTGCCCTCCATACTGTGCCTCCCTGCTGGAAGAAAGTACATCTCTTAGGATTCTTTGATTGCAAGTATCAGAAATAAACTTGACCTAGTTTAACAACAACAGAAGTCAGAAGGGGGAATTTATTTTAAGGTGTTTCACCAGACCTAAGGTCAGAAATGCTACCAGGCCCCAGAAAGGGATCAGATGCATGATCTGGGAGTTCCGTCTCTGAGTTCTGCACTTGTGCATCAGTGTGTGTGCACACACGTGCATGTGTTTGTGTGCTCACATGCATGTGTGTGCACGTGTGTGCAAGGTACACGTGCATGCTTCTGCATGTGTGCATGGGTATGCGTGTGTGTCTCTCCCTAGATCAAGTGCCTCATGGTGGCAAATGGCCAGTTGTTCATTCCAGGCTTTATATATAAGCATTTTAACCACATCAAGATACTAACTCTTTCTTGGACCCAATCCTAAATTCCTGAGAAATACGATTTTATTGCTGGGTTTGGGTTTGATATTAACTTCTGATGCAATTAGGCATGGATACTGGGGAAGACCATGTTCTCCAAACCTGCTGCCAGGACCCAACCCTGTGGATGTGATTGACAGCCCAAAAAGTGGGCACTCCCAGCCAGCCTTGGAGAGCTTGCTGTGAGAAATTTTAGCTAGGCAGCTCATTTTGCTGTCTGACCTGGATAGTGATGGTTCAGCGGCAGGCTAAAGTTATTAAGCTCTGCTGCTCCTCTATATTGCGTGTGAGCAACCAAGAGCCTATGGTGACATCAGCAAATCTTTCTGGAGCTCCCCGTGGTGCAGAACCCTGTAAGGCACAGTCTTACCTTCATGGAGCATACAGCCCAACAGAGGACTAACAAAAGAGGTGGAAATACAACAAACTGTGAAATGTGATGAGACCAACTGTGTTTAATGAAAAAGGCCATCAGTTGTTGAATGACTTTTATGCACCAGGTGTTTCACGTATATCATCTCTAAACTTCGCAACAAATTTGTCAGGAGATATTATAACACGCCCATTTTACAGGTCAGAAAACACGCTCAAGGCGGTTAATTAACTCATCCAAAATCACATTGCTAGCATGTAGTGGAATTTAGGATTTGATTACAAGTCTGGTTAGTTCTGAAGCCAATAGTCTTCCCAGAATGATGTATCGCTTTCTAAACAACTCATAGATCACACAAGTAAACCTTAATAATTCATAAGTTATATGATTCAGGAATGCCATTAGAGGCTACGTGATGCCAAAACCATTCCATGAAAAAGTGAAGTATTCTGTCTGTCGTCCCAGCCCAGACTGTAGTCTAGACTGATGCCCAGTAATTTATGGGATGGAGAGACTTCACTAAATTAATTCACTATTTCGGTCTTGCGCTCATTGCTTTGATAGTCATCCAGATGCTTGTGTTGACTTGGTCCAGGCTTGTGGTGCAAACCATGAGTGACATGGGAAAAGAGTAGGGTCTCGATGCTTCGCTTTCAGGGTCTCTGATGGAGGCAGGCCCAGCCAGCAGCCGGTGTGTCTACTGAGCAGGGCAGGGTGGGGGTCGTGGGAATAGCACTGGACTTCAAGCCCAAATATCTGGCGTCTCGCTCTGGTACAGATTCTTAACAGTGCTGGGACTCAGGCAGAGGCACTCCTTGTCCCTGTGCTCCGTTCCTCATCTTTAAAACGGTCTTATTAAATCCGACTTACCTCCCTCTCTGCATTGTAATAATATTGGTGATTAGTGTGTAGTAATAGTTACCACGTAATAAGAATGCTTAAAATTTACTAGCACTTCCATTTACTTTCCTCACAACCCGAAGAGGTTGACCCAAGTGCTAGCCCCATTTTACAGATGAGGCAACTGAGAGCTCAAAGGATGAAATAACGTCTCCCAAACCAAGTCTGCCTGGTCCCAAAGCCCAAGCAGAGCATTGGCCTAGATAAAGTCTATCACTTGTAAGATTGTCATCACTGCCATGCAAGGCCTCAAGCCCGGCAGCCCAGGGTGTGACCTATGCAGGGTTGGAGCTAGGGTAGGGGACAGACACTCTGAGCCCGACTGCTTCACCTCCCTCACCATCACCAAGGAAACAAGCTCTCCCTTGCTGTTGCCATGGAAACCATCTAGCCTCTCTCTTTCTCTCACCTTCACCATGGAAACAGCCAACTGGAAAGCAGCTCCCTGAGTGGGAGGAGGTCCCCGCAAAGGGAGAGGGAAGAGCGTGCCTCCAGACACTCCTTTGTTGCCTGACAAGCAGGATCCAGTAGGAACCTGGGCCTGGAAATTCCCACTCTGATGAGGAATGTGGAGGCATTCCTGGAGCTGCACAAAATACAATGTCAGAGCCAGGATGTCCCTGGGGAAGCATAGGTTAGAAGAATTGTTTTCTGAATTTATTGCTGGATGCTTTTCCTTCGGTCAGCCATTGTTCAGATCAAAGCCAATTCCCAAATTTTCATGTCTCACAAATGCTGAAAATCTTCCAGACTGTGTCTTCTCTTTGTCTGAGTTTGCTTCCAACCTGCTGGGTGACATTGGGCAGCTCCCCCACCTCTTCCCAGGCACCTGTCAAGTGGATTTGATGGGCTATCTCAATGGCACTCACACTTACAGATTTCTAGACCAGTACAAGTTCTTTAGGAAAACATGAGGCTCCAACCTAGGTTGCCAGACTTTTATTTTATGAGACGAGGACATAAAAATTTAAAAACTGCTTTTAATCTCCAGAGGCAGGATGGTGTGATGGCCAAGTGTGTGCGATGGAATCAGACCTCCTGGTCTCAGGTCTTGACCATGGCATGCTCCTGTGTGCCAACTTGATCTGTACATCTAGTTTCTTTGGAAGTAAAATTGGGTGAATAATAACATCTATCTCCTAAAGTTCTTGTGGTGATTAAGTGAGATAAACTGTGCAAAACTCTTAGCACACTGCCCAGCATGTGGCAACACTCAGTAAATGCTAGCAAATAATACACCCCCCGCCATTTCATAAAAGGATATTTTAACGATAATGAAAGCAAAAAAAATAAATAAATAAAGGACCCAATCTAAGCCATAATGACAGTGCTTAAATTGGGTACATTTAGCTTCTGGAACAGTTCACTTTACGTCCTCACTGATTCTCCACTCCACCAAGGTGGACCCAAGAATCACTGGCTTCAGTGATATTTAGGTTCTTTCTGCTTTAAGAGGCAATACTTTTGTGATTCGTAACAGCCTGATTAGCCAAAGAAGTGTCTAGATGTCCATGGCGAAAGAGGAGTGACAAAGCAGGTGCCTTTGGTAGCTGTCCTGAACCTGAGTTAGGCTCTGGCTCTACACAACAAAGACCTCTCTGTGCAGGCCTGGACAGTTTCAGGCAATGAGGAAGCAAAGATGTGCAATCCTTCACCTCTGCGCCTCCTCCCGCCACCCGCCCCCTCTTCTCTGTTTGTGACAACAGGGTTAAGCCACACCAGCAATTAACGGAGGTCCTAGGGTCCTGGTGTGGGACCCAGAGCCTCTAACTACCACTGTTTTGTCCTGCAAAAGTTGGTTGTGTGGGCTGGTTCCTGAGCTGCCTTCCCACCCACACCCCATCTCCCTGGCTCGTGGCTGCTGCAGAGCCGGACGGCGCCGAGCCCTCCAAGCAGAGGCCCTCCAGAGAGGCCTCTTCTTCCTCTCAGTTTCCCTCTGCCTCTCCCTCCTGGGACTTGCGTGGTAGAAGCTGTAGGAGGATCAACAGACGCCCGGAGAGCCAAGAAGCCTGCAGATCTCAGAATCTAGATGGACCAGCCTTTGAGAGTCAGAATGAGTAAGCAACTTCATCTCCGGGCTTTCATTTTTCTTTTCTGTAAAACAGGGGCAATCTTGTCCATCTTACAGATGTGATGAAATAATACATGAACTCACATCAATAATATTCACTCAGGAGTGGATCCAGGTTTCGTGGGCCCTGAAGCTTATTCAGTCGGAGGGGCCTTTTTAAGAAGAATACAAATTTACAAAGACAAAATTTAATATGAGAGGGAATATTTACTTAGGAGAAAAAAGTCACAACGAATTACAATAAAAAAAATTGGAACAAACACTGCAAACATCACAAAATCCAGAAAGATAACATATTTTATTAATAAATTTATATGCTTCTCTTCCTATATTTTTTGGCTGTGTACCCTTTGATAGCCTCTTCATGCAACGATTTTGCAACAGCGTTTTCTATGGAGAGGTATAAAGTTGAGTCAGTCTGTTCCCTAACGTGCTCGATCAAAGGTTGTTTTTGTTATTGATAGTTTTGAGTAGATGTCAATGAGAAACAAATTCTCTGCTTGCATGTTATGTATTCATGGTTGGAAGAATTTTCCATGGACTTATTCTAACTTGGTCCTCCTCCACAACTTTGTACTATTGCAGCCAGAATTCATTCGTTTCATAACATGGATTTCAGTCCTGCAACTTTCTGTCGCGATGCCTGGTGAGCAGGCCCTAGGAAGAATGCCTAGAAACCATTTCTCCACCAGACTGGCTGGCAATAACCTAACGGAGGTGATTTTTGAAACATGTCAATATATCCCGCTAACTCAAACAAACTGTGTCTCTAGGCCCACTCCTAACATTTAGGTAGCCCAGGACAAGTCTGTGAATGGAGGTCCATGTTCCATATGTTTAAAATAAATACCCAAAAGTTATTGATCAAGCCAACAAACTGTTAAATAAATTATGTTCCACCCTTCTACGTTGACAATCTGCAAGGCCAGGTTCCAATTTAGAACTCTCATCATCCTCGGAGTTTCACATTGGAAGATGTGTGTGGGGAAAGCAAGTGCTTCACCCTGGCCCACTGCCTTCCCTCCTTTTCCCAGAGAAAGCATTGTATTTGTACCATGAAGGGCTTGCACATGCATGTGGACACCCTAGATTCCTTTTCTAAGATCCACCCTAGATTCCTTCCCCAGGTGCCTTTTCTAAGGCAAACAGCCACTTTTGGCCACCTGTCAGGCTAAGGGGTTTGCACAACAGGGTGTGGGTCAGCCTTTGGGAGGACATGTGAGCAGAGGCCCACGCAAGCCCTGGCAGCAGGACTGACGTCTTTGGCAGGGAATCCAAGTCTCGTTCGCTCAGCATAGCAATTCAGGTCTTCTGATGAGCTGATGAGAAAAGAGACTTAGAGGTGCCAGAGGTTTGTGAAAGATAAAGGGGGAAGAAGTGGAATTGGTCAGGGAAGGCCTTCAGACCACAATGCTGATGTGAAACCTGGCAAAGAGAAAAGGGAAGGAGCAGAATGAGGCATGGAGAGCCTCACATAGTCATGTAAGTCTTCAAAAGTTTTGGTCAACCCAATAGGGAGTTCCAGAGCAAAGACTACCCATTTGAGGAGTCCTGCATCAGGCAGACGTGGGTTCTAGTGTGCTCAGTCCTTCTGTAGTCCTTCTCTTTGTTTCTCCTGTTTTCTGCAAGGGTCAGACCGGTCAATGAAATGGAGATATGGTAGGGACCATCAGCCAGGCATCCTTGAGCTCTTCAAGGGTGGTATTCACCATCCCCCTTGGGATGCGATATTGTTTACATTTTGCTCTCCTGGCTGAGGATTGGGGTGGGAACAGCATCAGAGATTTCCACTTGATTTTCCTCAATATGATAGCTTTTACCCCACAGATCAAAGACCCAATGTGGGAGTTTCCTCACTGCCAATTATACATTCAGAGCATGGGAGAATGACCATGACATTGATCCATGGACCCAGTGGACCCACTGCAAGGTGGACTCTAGCTAGTGCCCCATTTATGTCCTGAGTCCTTGCATGCCTCTCCTCTAACAGATGGGCGGGGGTGATGCTTTGGGTCTCTGGATATCAATGTCAATTCAGATCTTCAAAGAGTCCTCAAAATATCTAAGCCTTCCTCTTCCCCCAGCAAAAAGTCACTCTAGTAAATGGCCATAGGTCTCATTGTTTATCTGAAATTATTACTTTATAAATTCTTACATTGCAGGATTCTTTCTCCTGAGGACCCAGCCACCTCTTCAGTCAATGGTTTTCAGTTCTGAAAACTGACTCAGTCCAGAAACTGGACAAGGAATTGTGACTTTTTATTGAGATGACAACTCTCAGCTTCCTGCTCCTCCATTACTATTCTATTTTGATGCTAGTATCCACACCCCCCACCCCATATATATAGCAGTACACTTATTGACTGTCCCTCTCTAGGATTGCTGTGTTCTGTTGACCATCTCCACCACTCTCTGCAAGTCAACCTCCTTGGCTGCCTCTCCAGGTTCTGGGACAACATCTCCTATTGTCAGCCTTGGCCTGCAGAGAAATATAATCACTGAGCCTCCTGGCGATACTACCCTCTCACTTAGAGTTGCCAGAAAAAAACAGGATTCCCAGTTAAATTTGAATTCCAGATAAACAGTGAATCAAAGTATGTGTCAAATATTTCATGGGACATACTTATACTTAAAAATTATTCTTTGTATACACTGCATACCTTATTAATTTTCAAAAGCCTGAATCATTGCATTGCTTGAGTTTTCCCATGACGGGAGTATTCTCCCAAGGCACTACCCAGGAAAATTATAGTTTTGGGGTTGCCACATTATCCTATACAATACTTGGGACACACTTATACTAAGAAAGTATTTCTTGTTTATCTGAAATTCACATTTAACTGAATGTCCTATATGTTTATTTGCTCAATCTGGCAACCCTATTCTCACTCTCACATGCCAGATGGCCTTGGTGAAGGATGTGTCCTCCAAGCTTCCCATAGAATGTACTCCTCTGGCAGGTCTTCTGGCCTCACATAGTATAGCCACTGCAGTGTGCCCACTTCCCTAGACCTTTTAATTATTCTCTCTGCCATCTACTATGGCAGTTCAGCCGTTTCAACATTGCTCAGCTTGTGCCATGCCTTCTCCAGGCTCCTAGGCTTTATCCTGGCAATGAGTTACATCATTCTCTAGGTTCTCGCCAAGGTGTTAAATCCTGAATCCTAAAAGAGCATCCCCAAGTCAAGAATCTGTCCCTTATCCAGTCTTATGTCCCAGCTCCTTTGGTCAAGCACCCTCAATGTCCAGTCCCATCTGTCCTCCCCAGCTCCTGCTGGTGTTTGTCAGCCGATTACAGCACCCTTGGAGGGAGAGGGTGCTTTTTCCCGTCTTGTCAGGTCCAGGATGCCCCTAGATGGATTATGCCACAACTTAATCCTAGTTACTGGCCTGACAGCCAGGAAAGGAAGTGGGGACAGATCCCGAGGAGGGTCCCTGTGGGGGAAAGGCTTCTGCAGGGTGGGGAGAGTGTCAACTCTTGATAGGAGAAGTGATTCAGAGGATTCAGAGGAGTCTCAGGAGCCAAAATAATCAAGGGCATCCGCCAAGACGACCCCATCCCATCTGTCAGGGTCACTGGATTTCCCAGGCAGGGACCTGAATTTGGCATAACAAACCTGCTTTGACGGAGCATGCAATCATCTTTGAAGCTTGGCAACTCTAACCATTTAGTCCTGAGTTTCATCTTTGGCTTGTTCTCCTCTCCCATTGCAAGAGACAAGTGCCTTTTTGGAGCTACCAAGGCGCCTTTTTGGCTCTTGTATTTCGTTTTCTATTGCTTGTTAACTGCTCTCAGTTGTTCATTATCTCTCTCTAGAAGGTCAATGCAACCTAAGGCAAGCAGCCAATTCCATTGTCTTTATAGACATTGTTCTGCACCCCTTTACCTGCACCCCCACTGCTTTTCAAAAGCCTGAATCATTGCTCTGCTTGGGTTTTCCCACCATCAGAACATTCTCCCCAAGTCAACATCAGTGGAAATCATAGCTATTGGGTTGCCATGGTGTCTGCTCAGGTCCTCTGGTAAGCAGGAGCTGAGTCAGAGTTAGGAGTGCTAGAGGCCTATTGGAGGGTAATGCTTGTTCACATTATAAGAGGAGGAAGCACGAATGGGTAGGGAAAGACTTCATACCAGAATCCAATTCTGAAACCTGTGAAAGGAAAGAGGGAAGGAGCAGAGTAGGTGGATGGAGATGCAGACTGAAATGCTGATCTGACAAAATCTTGTCCAACCAAATAGGGAGCTATGGTGCAAAGACTGCCCATTACAAGAGTCCTCCATTGGGTAGAAATGACCAGCCACTGGGACCCCTGCCACACTTCTTCATTACCTGAAGGCTGCCTGGGAGGAGTGTGGCTTTGGCTGAAACACCGTGGCAGATCCTGAAGGCTCAAAGGCTGGAGGATCTCAGCTAACTACACTCCTTGCAGCTGACTGGCATGCTCTTTCTGAAAGGAGATCTGAGAGGTAACTTCCATGGCTGCCATGCCTGGAGTGTGGCCTAGAAGAAGGTGAGGCTCTAGGGGCACGTGTCTCTTTGGCCCTCAGAGTAGGAAGCCAGAGAAGGACAAGAGTGGGACCCTCTAAAGTGTAGGGGGTACACTGCTCTGGTCCTGGCCTAAGGATGTTACTATGTGGACCCAGCTTAACTCCCCTTTGGATAAAGTGCCTAAACATCTGCACCACTACAGCGCCACCCAATGCAAGTAGAAGTGTAGTGAAAAGGAAGTAGAAGGAGACAGGGGTCTTAACTGATTGCGGTTAAAATATCTTTAATCTTGCATATTTTATGAAAACATATGAACCCATGGATCCATTGTTTGAGTCCCTCTCAAGGTCTTAGAAAGCCCCGTGTGAGGGAGGGGTCCTGAAATTTAAGCTTCATTGGTCTCGTGATAAATCCATCTCTGCATTAACTATTATCGTTTTCATTTTGGGAAGTTCCTGTAACTGGAGGCCCTCCTTTTCAAGACGGCAGCTGAAACATCCTACCCCAGGGAAGGTTTGCCAGAGGTGTGGGCAGACAACCAAGATGGCAGTTCTTGGTTTTTGAGTTTTTAATTATCACCATGGCAAAGATTTTTTAAAAAACACTTTCTTTAAAGAAAAGTCTTTGGGTTACAGAAATTTAGGCTTTGCGCTTCAAAATTCTAATCCTTGAAAGATTTAGGGGATAAAATTTACACATGAACAGTAGGTTTGGAAACAGAAATATACTTGATTACTCAGAGCCATTTTTCAACATTCCAAACTATTTATTGTTTAAAGATTCCACAAGCTAGAGTCAATGGCAGAGGGAGGTGCGGGGTGGGATAGAAAGGAGGAGAGAAGAAGAAGCAAGAGAGTTAGATAGATGTTGCCATGTGACCCCAAGAAAAGGATCCTGGGCCAAGTCCCTAGGGGAATGGGCATAACAGAAACTCCAGATCCATTTGGGGATTTGGCTCCAAAGAGGACTTTAGCTTTGCGTCCAGAGTGGAGCCCTGAGATGGCAAGTCTCAGAGAATTTCTCCACAGGCCCAAATGAGAGAGGTAGAATAGAGAAGACTCTATCCTGGCAGGACCGAGACTGCCCCTAGTGATACCACCAACACCATCACCATCACCACCGCCACCATCACCATCATCACCACTGTCACCATCACCACCGTCACCATCACAACCGTCACCACCATCACCACCTCCACCATCACCATCATCACCACCATCACCATCACCACCGCCACCATCACCATCATCACCACCATCACCATCACCACCGCCACCACCACCATCACCATCACCATCACCATCATCACCACCATCACCATCACCACCGCCATCACCACCGCCACCATCACCATCATCACCACTGTCACCATCACCACCGTCACCATCACAACCGTCACCACCAACACCGCCACCACATTATGGGCAACAGCCAAATGTTTCCTGAACACCTACAGGATTGAAAGAGACTGAAACCTTGAGAAATCTTATAATTGAGACAGGCACTCATGAATTGATCCAATGACAAGAGACCAGATGGGAATAAAGATGCCTTGAGAGATGTCAACATGGAAGCACAGTTAGAAGCAACTGCTGACAGGGCACTCTGGGAGTCACAAGAATGTACATGAAGCCTCTGGAAAAAGTGTTTTAGGAGTTCGATTGTGCCAGGATCCAGAACTGACTGAAGAAACACATAAACTGACCGAGATAAAGTGTCTGCCCCATCTCAGAAGGGAGGCTCCATACAGAAACTAAATTAAATTACAGAAAGCAAAGTTTCAATTTTTACCCATGTCAATTGTCAGCCTGAGGTTTCATATCTACTACACAAGATTATAGCGAGGCTTGCACAGACCCTCCTGGAAGTCCCCTTGTATGGTGTCCATCAAGCAATAAGTGCACAGCAGATCATAGTTGGGTTTTCTGTACCCCTCAGATCTGCTCCATGCTCTTCCCCGCTGGTTTGGCTCTCGGCCGTGGCAAGCTGACCTCCCGAACTGCATACTCTGGGTGTAGTTGCCCTCTGGCTTCCAGTTGGATTTGGCCAATGGGAGGCACCAACAGGAAATGGGAGGGGGTGAGAGGAAAGAGCGATGGGGTGTTCATTCCTTGGGTTTGGCAATGGCTCCTGCCTGGCGGCCCTCTCCTGCGGGCACAGCTCTCACCAGAGTTCCAGTAACTGCTCCCTCCATCTCTTTGCCCCTCCAGGCCTACGGGTAGCAGGAGCTTTCTTGCTCTTACTGGCCCTGGGATGCTTCACTAGCCCATCCTGGTTTCCCTCAGCCCTGTGCACACCTTTGTAAATAGTCCCTTCATTATACTCCCATGAATCACCTCTTTGAAGGGTGCTGTGTGTTTCCTGCTGGGAGCCTGGATGATACAGCGTTATTAGCATTACTTTCAGTTTGAGAATCATGTCTGGTTTCCCATGAGATCCTACGTAATCCTCTCTGAGCCTCAATTTCTTCATCTGCTAAATGAGAATGTAACACCTAAGCCTCTCCCACTGCAGAGGGATACTGTGAGAATTAAGTGAATCCATACAGGTGAAAATACTCAGGCAAAAATGTATGATAGAAACTCTGTTATTAGAATTACTTAAAAAATTGTTCATGTGCGTGGATCTCCTCTGATCTCTGTCTCTTCTCTCCAGGACCGTAGCAGTGACTCAGTCTTCGGTCCTTGGCAAAGCCGTTGTCCTTTGTTGCAAAGTCCTGTGCTGCTGAAAGATGAAACTTTGTGACCTGATATAGCACACAATTCTCAGAGCCGCTGCCACCCCATTTTGACAAATGGTCACAGTGGGCCCTAGGCTGTGCTGCAGCCCCTCGGAGCTCCTTCTTGGGAGCAGATCCTGCCTATCCTTGCAGCTCCTGGGCTGTATTTCTTGAAAGCAGAGCCGTGTGGCCCTGGCTAAAGACCAGCCCTGAAGACCAGCACCAAGGACCCTCCCTCCCCTGAGAGCAGAGGGTGGATGGGGCCTGACTCAGTGAGAGCTGGTGTGGACTCAGGCTGCTTCAAACTCCTGGAAGACAGAAAATTGCTAGTGGAGGATACACAGCCAGCTGGGCTGGGATTACCCCAGGGCTGAGGGCGAGGACAGCGGCCCTACTAGGGGAGGTTTTAGTTTCCTGTGCCCATTTCTAAGCAGGAGCAGCCCTTGAGGGCTTCTCCTGCCCCTCCTTCCAGCCTCTTAACCCATCAGGGGTTTCCATGTCTCTTCTTCCCAGCCCATCCCCTCCACCAGGCTGGACAAGGGCGGGACACTGGGATTAGCAAGGCTAATCAGTGGCCTCCATGTGATCAAGAGATCTCTGCCCCAGTTGTTTAAAATCAGAAGTCAACACCCCTGGACCTACAGAAAGAACTAGCACGGATCAGGTTAGGACTCTGTTCTGCAGCCTTAAGCAGAAACCTGCCCACAGTGGATTATTCAAACGGGTTTCTTCCTCTTTTTTCCTATTTGTCAAGAGGTCTACAGGCAGGCAGCACTGGACTGTTGCAGCTACTCAAGAAGGTGTGGCTTTTGCTCTCTGGTGATCTGATGGCAGCTCACTCCAGGCACCCACCCCGTCTGCATCTGAGACAGGAAGAGGGCAGGGCCAAGGCCCAAGGGCTAAATGCAGATGCCAGTCAGGTCTATTTCCTTTCAAAACCTGACCCCAAAGTCTCACCCAGGTTTCACCAGCACATTCTAGGTTACGGGAGCATCTATGGTCTAGCCTGGGAATCTAAACCTCTGTTAATTACGTGGTGCCCAAGGGAAAGTCTGTTCTAATCTCCAGCTCTGCCTTCCAGTTGAGCTTTTGGATATGAACCAACTCTACTTTGGGAAATGCCTGGATCGTCAGTAATCAGATGTGTCAAATCTGCCAGTGAGGCTGGACTTGGACCTCTGGGTGGGGTTTGGAGAGGGAGTGAGGGAGGGAGAGAAATGTAGCTGACACAGCAGTGTGACAACTCTGGGAAAAAGTGGGGGGCTGCAGCATGTGTGGCTGCATTCTGTGGCAGCCACCAGACAGCTGAAAAGTGAAGGTTCCCGGAGCTCGTCTCTGTCAAGAGACGCCTCACCCAGTGTCCCTTTTCTGTCAGGCTCTGCTTAACGGAAAGTAGTGTCTGTGGCCCACTCCCTGTGCCTTCTCCTCAGGGTTCCTGCCATTGGCTCAAGCTATGGGAGCAGGAGTGTGAGACTGAGGCCTTCCGGAGGCTTCCAGATTTAAACCAGTCCCACAGACATGAGACAATTGCCTATAGAGAATTGTATTATAGCCAAGTGCCAGGGTATATATATTTATCTGTGCCTGAGATTCTCATCTCTTTTTAAAGAAAAAGCCACACGTTTGGCCAAAACACAAAGTGGAAAAAATGTACTGGTCGACAAATATTCAGGATGGTTGCTCAGAATGTTTGAAATGATGAACTGTGCAAAAAAAAAAAAAAAAAAATGCCTGTGGCAAATTGTCAACAGGCTATATTTGGGGGTCCAAATCCAGGGCCCCTGCCAACTGAGTTCACATAGCCCTAGCGTTTTTCCATGTCTATTTATAACTATCCACACATTCACACACAAAAAATGCAGTGGACATTCGACTTCGTTTTTAAATGACTAAAATGTTCTAGAAGTATCAGTTTACAGCATGTGAGAGCGTGCGCGTAGAGTTACTTACTGGAGAAGGGATTAATCAATGTGCAGAAAACAGAGTAATAGGATCCTTCGGGAATTTAAAAGTATGAAAACAACTTCTTCTTTATTTCCTTTTTAAAAATGTAATTCACTTCAGCAAAACTTTATTGAGCACCGACCATGTGAACTGCTAACTTGAGACCAAAATATGAGGAAGACACAATCCCTGGGCCCAAGGAGTTTTCTGCAGAGGTACAGATACTGGAACAAAATCCGTGAAAAGGATGGTCAATGCCTTACTAGAACTGCTGACAAATGTGTTAGGAACACAGAAGATGGAGTGACCACAAGGGGCACTTGACTGTCTCCCAGCATCCATTCCTCCTGCTCATTTGGGCAGAAACATGGTTCCAGGGGAGTGGATTATCCCTGCCAGCTTCTGACGCTGAACATGTGACTTAGCTTGGCCAATCAGTGCCCTCCATCCCCCTGGGCACAGTGACTGGCTTGGGAGTGACCATGAACTCTAAGCTGGACCGATACAGTGAGGATGAAGCCTTTGGCTGGGAATGCTGCAACAAAGACTCTGCCCCTTCTGGTAGGATATGAAGGAAGAAGCCCAGGAGCTGCTGAAAGCTGTTTTGTACCCACGGGGTGAGTCAGTCTTCAGATGAGGACGACTGCAGAGGGTGAATGAAGAGACAGAAATAAACTAGTCCCTGAATCACCAGAATATTCCTTACCTAACACCATCTTTATTCTTGAATTTTCAGTCACATGAGACAATGAATTCTTGTTAATGTCACTTCGAGTTGGATTTTTTTGAACTTTCAACGAAAAACATCCTTACTAATTCAGAATGAATTAAGGTGTACTTCCTGGAGGAGGTGGCATATAATCTAAAACTTGAGGGTGAGTCAGGTTCGGATCAGTGAGATGCGAGAGGACAAAGACGTCCTCTGGTGGCTGAACAGTTGCGGGTGGCTGGATGTGGGATGAGCCCTGTTCGAAGTCAGCTGACCCCAGAGAGACTGGACTGGGTCAGATGACGGTGGGTAGTGAAGGACACACTGAGGAACTTGATCTTAGTTTTGTAGGAAATGTTTGTGTGTGCGTGTGGTGGGAGATTGTCCCCTCCTTCCTCAAATCCCTTCCCAGGGCCCAGGAGTTCATTTAATGCATTGTCATTTGCTGTTCAGAGGATCATGGGTCAAACCTTCTAGCAAATGTAAGACAAAGCCGGAATGTTCCCAAGAAAAGCAGAGACTGTATTAGTTTCCTAGGGTTGTCATAACAAATTACCACGGACTGGGGTGCTTAAAACAACAAAAATTTAGTTCTCTCACCGTCTGGAAGCCGGAAGTCTGAAATCAAGGTGTCAACAGGGTCATACTCCCTCAGAAGGCTCTAGAGGGGGACCCTTCCTTGCCTCTTCCAACTTTCGGTGGTCCCAGGCATCCCGGGTTGTGGCAGCGTCACTCCAATCTCCACCTTCTTCTTCGTATGGCCTTCTCTCTGTCTCTCTGTGTCCTCTCCTCTTCTGAGGACACCACTCATTGGACTGAGGCCCCTCCCTAAATCCAGGATGATTTCGTCTCGAGATACTCAACTAATTACATCTGCAAAGACCTTATTTCCAAATAAGGTCACATTCTGAGGGTCCAGGTGACATGAAATTTGGGGCGACTGTTGAACCCACAACACAGACCAAAACCCAAAGCCAACTTATGCTCCAGAATTTATGCCAGTTAATCCAGGAGTCCCTTCCTGATGGCTATGCTGGGGTCTTTGGTGGGTATTGCTGGACTCAGTCCGCCTGTGAGCCCACCCAGCTGTGCCCCCTTAATAATCAGAATAAGTTACTGAGAACTCACCATGTAAGAAACGCTGTGCTCAAAGCTTCCTCTTCAAGTGCAGGCACTCCCCTTGGCTTCTGACAGGACAAGGTCAAGTGAAGAAAGTAACATGAAGGAGGGACGGGGTGGGGAGGCCTTAACCCCACTGCACAATGTGGCTCAAAAAAGCAAACTGACTCGCTCAGAGAGAAAGGGACAGTGCTGAGATGTAAGGACACTTTCTCTAACTTCAAACATGTGGGTTTTTTTTTTTTTTTTTTACCTCTCTCTTACTGCTTTCTTGGCTCAGTAGGACAAAAAAAAAAGAAAAAGAAAAAAAAGAAAGAAAAGAAAAAGATAGCGTGAAAGTCTAGCGAACTGCTTTGACTCTTGGCTATCCTGATAGTCAAGTGAAAGAGAAGACAAGAAATTCCACTGGGCAGTATATTTGAAACCCTGAGCTCTACCATTGAATTTACAATTTTTATTCTCAAGTACCTTTAATGGCATAGTGTTGGGGAGGAGTAAGCCAACAGGAGATTAATGTGATGCTGTCAGGACATTTTGTTTCCAGGCTGAGCAGTGGCCTGATGGCGGGGGCCAATGAGAGGAAAGCCTTTTAGGGGGACATCATCCAGTTTATAAGTATAAAAAAGTTAGTGACTCAACTTTTGACAGGGACCCAGGAGAGGAATTTGGATTGAGTTGTTATAGATTATTCTCTGAATCCAACAGGCCAACGCGGTTTATGGCCCAAAAGACTAACCCAACTGGGACAGGATTTCTTGGGGTTTTGGAAACAAACCAGACTATATTATCCTCCTCTTGTTCAAAATCACAGTGCATTTGTGCCTGGCCTTCTATGTGCAGTTCTGCTGTTTTGATTTTAAGAAAACTACTATAATTACTCGTTGGTTTCACTGATCGGGGATAAGAGCTCCACGTAAGTGAGTTTTCCAGGTAGCTGAAGATTAACCAATTAAGAAATAACACATCTTGAATTTTGATCGTTTGAAGAGGACACTTTCCAAGTGGCTGTCCACATCTTTGTGCCTTCTGAGACTGGGAATGGAATGGTGACTCAGGGTCACTAGTAGGAATGTCATTTGTCACACTAGATTGTACACAGTGATGCTAACAGAAGCTGGACAGCCTAGTGGACAGTCCAGGGTTTTGAGTCAGGCTGACCCAGCTTTGCATTCCAGCTGTGCTGCCTACCAGCTGTGCCATCTTGTAGAGGTGACGTGACTTCTCTGCCTCAGTTTCCTCATCCATAAAATGGAGATAACAATTCTTACCTGCCGGGGTTGTGGTGAGGATTAAATGAGATCCTGGATGTACATAGTCCACATAAAGCTTTGAGCAGCACACCCGACACCTCGAATGTGTTCATATCATTGTTATTACCTACGATGCACAAACAAGTCAGCTGTTATCACTGCCCCTGCACAAACTACCCCAAGACGGTCGTTTTCATTGGAAGGGCTGAGTCCATTGAGTTTTCTGTCTGTTTTGTGTCTTTTATGGTTTCTTTTTGAAGGGGGTGGTGGTCTGATTATTTCCTTGCTGCCAGACCTCTTCCTCCTGGAGGAGCTTGTCACAAGTCTCCTTCCTCATACTTTCTCATTCCATTTATCCATTTAACATCCATCAGTGACAAAATACAAAGTAGAAAATAAATGCCAAAAAAAGAGTTCCAGATTCAGTGTTCTGAGAACTGAAGGTGAGCGGGATGAGCACATGAAAAATGAGTGGGAAAGTGTCCTTACATCCCAGAGAAAGTGTGTCATGAAGGAATTGATGAGAAGGTCAGAAGGACGAGAGGAGAGTGCCAGAGTACATTCTGTAAGCCCGAGAGACCCCCCACAAAGTGCACACCTGATTTTCCATTGTTGTCAAGTGTCTGCATACAGCATCACAGAGTTGGCCCTTAGCATGAGTGGAAGATCTGGAAGGATCTCAAATGTCCTCAAGGCCACACCCTTCAAGATGCAGCTATGGAAACTTTGGTGCCTTGAAGTCAGCAGATCCAAAACACTAAGTGCGTCACATTCACAAGCAAAACAGCTTCTCCTCCTTCAATGCCTATTGCATCTGCTGACAATCCATCCAGGAACGTTGCTGAAAATCTGCGAGATGTCGGGAATCTACCCCTCGATTGCCTCCCATCTCCAATTATCCCACAGAGATTCTCTTCTAGGATAATTCCGCTGCCCCTTTCTGTCTATGTTCCTCACCTCTGGTCAGGTTCCTTTGATCCCTTACATAAAATTTTTCTCATGCCTTCAAGTGAACACAATGCCATAGGTGCCTTTAGGGAGGAGGGCTCACAAAGGTGGGACCACAGCATCAAAGCTGCAGAACAGGGAGGAGAAAGAGGTCGGGGAAAGGTTGATACGCTTGGCAATAAGAGGCCACTTTTTCCGGTTGTGATCCACTTTGGTGGTTTAGTCCAAAGGGCACTTCTCAGCGTTACAATGAAAGATCCATGTACACGACGCTGCTAGACTTGCCATTAGCCTGAGTGTCAGATCTGAAAGGACCAAATGATTCCCCAGCCCATAACCTTTATTTTGCAGATATGGAAATTGGGCCCAAAGAACTAGGTGGCTTGCCCAAGTGAGTGACAGAGCAGAGCCGAGAAACTAGAGGTCCCCCAATTCCCAGATTCAGAGCCTCACGTTTTTTTCTACTAAATCTGAGGTTTTCAGTCTGGATTCACTGTAGAAGCACCTGGAGAGCCTTTAAAATATATATCCATGACTGGGCTTTCCACCAGAGATCCTGATGTAACTGGCCTGGGAGGGAGTTCAAATCTCTGTTTTTTTCCTGAACCTCAGTTGAGAACCACTGGAGAAGAGCTGGCTTCATTCTACTCCTGGCTGAGCCTTTAACCCTCTCTGATTCAGTACCTTAAAATGAAGCCGAGAACAACTGTTTCAATTCTAATGAAAAGCAGCATGTAGTTAGTGAATCAGAAAACATCCGAACCAAATGACGTTAGAGAGAAATTACTCCAGTGCTTTTTTAAAAAGTTGTCTGGGGATCCCTTTCTCCAAATGAATTCTTTTTTTTTTTTTTTTTGCGGTAACATGGGTTTATAACATATAAATTTCAGGTGTACATCTTTACGTTTTGAGTTCTGTGTAGATTATATCATGTTCACCACCCAAAGACTAATTACAGTCTGTCACCACACACATGTGCACCCTTTCGCCCTCCTCCCTCCCTTCTTCCCCTCTGGTAACCACCAATCCACTCTCTGTCTCTATGTGTTTTTTGTCGTTTTTATCTTCCATTTATGAGTGAGATCATACGGTATTTGACTTTCTCCCTCTGACTTATTTCGCTTAGCATAATATTCTCAAGGTCCATCCATGTTGTCACAAATGGCCAGACTTCATCCTTTTTTATGGCTGAGTAGTATTCCATTGTATATATCTACTACATCATCTTTATCCGTTCATCCCTTGCTGGGCACCTAGGTTGCTTCCAAGTCTTGACTATTGTGAATAAGGCTACAATGAACACAGGGGTGCATGTATCTCTAAACATTCATGTTTTCATGTTCTTTCAGTAAATACCCAGCAGTGGAATAGCTGGATCGTATGGTAGTTTTATTCTTAATTTTTTGAGGAATCTCCATACTGTTTTCCATAGTGGCTGCACCAGTTTGCACTCCCACCAGCAGTGTATGAGGGCTCCCTTCTCTCCACATCCTCTCCAACACTTGTTGTTTCCTGTCTTGTTAATTATAGCCATTCTGACGTGCATGAGGTGACATCTCATTGTAGTTTTGATTTGCATTTGCCTGATAGATAACGATATTGAACATCCTTTCATGTGCTTGTTGACCATCTGTATATCTTCTTTGGAGAAATGTCTGTTCAGATCTTTTGCCCATTTTTTAATTGGGTTGTTAGTTTTTTTGTTGTTGAGATGTATGAGTTCTTTATATATTTGGCAGATTAACCCCTTAACAGATATGTGGTTTGCAAATATCGTCTCCCAATTGTTAGATTGTCTTTTTGTTTTGTTGATGGTTTCCTTTGCTGTGCAGAAGGTTTTTAGTTTGATGTAGTCCCATTTATTTATTTTTTCTGTTGTTTCCCTTGCCTGGTCAGTCATGGTACTTGAAAATATGCTGTTAAGACTGATGTTAAGAGCATACTGCCTACGCTTTCTCCCAGAAGTTTCATGGTTTCAGGTCTTACATTCAAGTTTTTAATCCATTTAGAGTTAATTTTTGTGTATTATTTCTCATGTGGCTGTCTAGTTTTCACAACACCATTTATTGAAGAGACTTTCCTTTCTCCACTGTATGCTCTTGCCTCCCTTGTTGAAAATTAGCTGTCCATAGATGTGTGGGTTTATTTCTGGGCTCTTGATTCTGTTCCATTGATCTGTGTGTCTGTTTTTGTGCCAGTACCATGCTGTTTTGCTTTCTATGGCTTTGTGGTATATTTTGAAATCAGGGAATGTGATACCTCTAGCTTTGTTCTTTTTTCTCAGGATTCCTTTGTCTGTTCAGTGTCTTTGGTTGTTCTAACTAAATTTAGTATTCTTTGTTCTATTTCTGTGAAAAATGTCATTGGAACGTTGGTAGGGATTTCATTGAATCTATACATTGCTTTAGGAAGTATGGACATTTTAACTATGTTAATTCTTCCAATCCAAGAGCACAGAATATCTTTCCATTTCTTTGTTTCTTCTGTTTCTGTCAACAATACTTTAGAGTTTTCAGAATACAGGTCTTTCATCTCTTTGGTTAAGTTTATTCCTAGGTATATAATTCTTTTTGTTGCAATTGTAAATGGGATTGTATTCTTAATTTCTCTTTCTGCTACTTCATTGTTGGTGACTTTTGTATGTCGATTTTGTATCCTGCCATATTCATTAATTATTTCTAAAAGTTTTTGGTGGATTCTTTAGGGTTTTCTATATATAAAATCATGTCATCTGCAAATAGGGACAGTTTCACTTCTTCCTTTCCAATTTGGATCCCTTTTATTTCTTTTTCTTGCTTGATTGTTCTGGCTAGGACTTCCAATACTACGTTAAGTTAGGGTAGTGACAGTGGGCATCCTTGTCTGATTCCTGTCCTTAGAGGGATAGCTTTCAGCTCTTCTCCATTAAGAATGATATTAGCTGTTGGTTTGTCATATATGGCCTTTATTATGTTGAGGTGCTTTCCTTCTATACTCATTTTATTCTGAGTTTTTATCATAAATGGATGCTGTATCTTGTCAAATGTGTTCTCTGCATCTGTTGAGATGACCATGTGATTTTTGTTCTTCATTTTATTAAGGTGGTTATTGTGTTGATTGATTTTCAGATGTTAAACCACCCATGCATCCCTGGAATAAATCCCGCTTGATCATGGTGTAGGATCTTTTTAATGTATTGTTGTATTCAATTTCCTAGTATTTTGTTGAGGATATTTGCATTGATGTTCATCAATGATATTGACCTATAATTTTCTTTTTTTGTGTTGTCTTTGTCTGGTTTTGCTATTAGGGTAATGTCAGTTTATAGAATGAGTTCAGAAGCTTCCCCTCCTCTTCAATTTTTTGGAAGAGTTTGAGAAGGATGGATATTAAGTCTTCTTTGAATGTTTGGTAGAATTCACCAGGGAAGCCATCTGGTCCTGGACTTTTATTTTGGGGGAGGTTTTTGATTACCGTTTTGATTTCCTAGCTGGTGATTGGTCTATTCAAATTCTCTATTTCTTCTTGATTCAGTTTTGGAAGGTTGTATGATTGTAAGAATTTATCCATTTTCTCTACACTATACAACTTGTTGGCATATAGCTTTTCATAGTATTCTGTATAATCTTTTGTGTTTCTGAGATGTCCATTGTAATTTCTCCTCTTTCCTTTCTTGTTTTATTTATTTGAGACTTCTCTCTTTTTTTCTTAGTGAGTCTAGCTAAAGGTTTATCCATTTTGTTTATCTTTTCAAAGAACCAGCTCTTAGTTTCATTGATTTTTTCTTTTTAGTCTCTATTTCATTTATTTCTGCACTAATTTTTATTATTTCCTTCCTTCTACTGATTTTGGACTTTGTTTGTTCTTCTTCTTCCAGTTCCTTTAGGTATATTGTTGCATTGTTTATTTGACATTCTTTGTGTTCTTCAAGGTGGGCCTGCATTGCTATAAACTTCCGTCTTAGAACCACTTTTGCTGTATCCCATAAATTTTGGCATGTCGTATTTTCATTTTCATTTGTCTCCAGGTATTTTTTTATTTCTCCTTTGATTTCTTCATTGACACAATCATTATTCAGTAACGTTTTGTTTAATCTCCACAAATTTGTGACTTTTCTGATTTTTTTCCTGTAATTGATTTCTAGTTTCATACCATTGTGGTCAGAAAACATGCTGGTATTATTTCAATCTTCTTAAATTTATTGAAACTTGTTTTGTGGCCTAATATGTGATGTATCCTGGAGAGGGTTCCATGCGCATTTGAAAAGAATGTATATCCTGTGGTTTTTGGGTGGAATGTTCTGTATATGTCTACTAAGTCCATCTGGCCTAATATGTCATTTAAGGCCAATGTTTCCTTATTGATCTTCTGTTTGGATGATCCGTCCATTGGTGTAAGTGGAGTGTTAAAGTGTCCTGCTATTATTGTGTTGCTGTATTTCTCTTTTTATGTCTGTTAATAATTGCTTTATATATTTAGGTGCTCCTATGTTTGGGTGCATGTATATTTACAAGTATTATACACTCTTGATGGATTTTTCCCTTTATCATTATGCAATGCCCTTATTTGTCTCTCGTTACAGTTTTTGCTTTAAAGTCTATTTTGTCTGTTAAAAGTATTGTTTCCCCAGCTTTCTTTTTCTGCCATTTGCATGGAGTATCTTTTTCCATCTCTTCACTTTCAGTTTGTAAGTGTATTTAGGTCTGAAGTGTGTCTCTTGTGTCCAGTATATATATGGGTCTTATTTTTTTTGTCCAGTTGGCCACCCTATGCCTTTTTGCTGGAGCATTTAGTCCACTTAAAGTAGATATTGATAAGAATGTACTTATTGACATTTTGTTACTTTTTTCTGGGGTTTTTCGTGTGTCTGTGGAAGATTGGCCCCAAGCTAATATCTGTTGCCAATCTTCCTCTTTTTGCTTGAGGAAGATTGTTGCTGAGCTAACATCTGTGCCAATCTTCCTCTACTTTAAGTGGGATGCCACCACAGCATGGCTTGATGAGCGGTGCTAGGTCCACGTCCAGGATCCAAACACGTGAACTCCAGGCTGCCAAAGTGGAACACACAAACTTAACCACTATGCCACTGTGCCAGCCCCATTTTCTGGGTGTTTCAGTAGTTCTTCTCTGTTCCTTTCTTCTTCTCTTGCTCTCTTCCCTTGTGAGTTGATGTCATTTTTTAGCATTACGTTTGGGTTCCTTTCTCTTAATTTTTTTGCATATTTATTATAGGTTTCTGGTTTGTGGTTACCATGAGGCTCATATATAATAACTTTACGTATATAGCAATCTATATTAAGTTGATGGTCTTTTTAGTTTGACCTCTTGCTAAAAGCTCTACTCTTTTACTCCCCACCTCCCACATTTTGTGTTTTTGATATCATATTTAACCTCTCTTTTTGTGTGCGTGTATCCATTACCCTCTTATTATGGAAATAGATAATTTTAGTACTTTTGCCTTTTGACCTTCATATTAGCTTCATAGGTGGTTGACCTGCTACCATTACAGTTTATTTGCCTTTACCAGTGATTTTATTGCTTTTTTTAATATAATTTTCTTATTCCAATTTGTGGTCTTCTCTTTTCCACTTAAATAAGTCGCTTTAGCATTTCTTGTAAGGCTGTTTTCTTGGTGATAAACTCCTTTAGTTTTTGCTTATCTGGGAAATTCCTTATCTCTCCTTACATTCTGAATGATAACCTTGCCAAGTAGATATCCTTGGCTGTAGGTTTTTCCTTTCAGCACTTTAAATATATCATGCCACTCCCTTGTACCCTGTAAGGTTTGTGCTGAGAAGTCAGCTGATAGCCTTATGGGGTTTCCTTTGTATGTAACTTGTTGCCTTTCTCTTGCGGCTCTTAGAATTCTCTGTTTATCTTTAATTTTTGACATTTTGATTATATTGTGCCTTGGTGTGGGCCTCTTTGGGTTTATCTTGCTTGGTGCTCTCTGTGATTCCTGTACCTGGATGTCTGTTTCCTTCCTTAGGTTAGGAAAGTTTTCAGCTATCATTTCTTCCAAATAGATTCTCTGCCCTTTTGTCTCTCTCTTATCCTTCTGGGACACCTATAATATGGATGTTAGTGTGCTTGATGTTGTCCCAGAGGTCCTTTAGACTGTCCTCATTCTTTTTAATCCTTTTTTCTTTTATCTGTTCAGCTTGGGTGATTTCCTCTAGTCTTTTATCCAGCTCTCTGATCCGTTCTTCTGTATCATCTACCCTGCTATTGAGTCCCTCTAGTGAAATTTTTATTTCCAGTATTGTATTCTTCCTTTCTAATTGGTTCTTTTTTATATTTTCCAATTCTTTGTTGAAGTTCTTACTGAGTTCATCCACTCTCCTCCCAAGATCAGTGAGCATCCTTATGACTTTTAGTTTGTACTCTTTGTCAGGTAGATCGTTTATCTCTGTTTCATTTAGTTCTTTTTCTGGGATTTTGTCTTGTTCCTTACTTGGAACATATTACTTTGCCTCTTCATTTTGTCTCTTTTCTGTGCTTATATCTATGTATTAGGTAGGTCAGCTACATCTCCTGATCTTGGAGAGGTGGTCTTATGTGAGAGATGCCTTATGAGGCCCAGCAGTGTGCTTCCCTCTCATCATGAGTCCCAAATGTTCCAGGAGTGCCCCCATGTGGGCTACATCTGTCCTTCTGTGATGGCAGGGTTGCTCTTGCTGCAGGTGCCTGGGAAGGCTAGGCTGTCCCCCTGGCTTGCTGGTTGTAATTCTCAGCTGCGTGTGGTTGCTATGGACCTTTCAGTCACTCTATTTGGCATGGGCAATCCCAGCACAATTGGCTGCAAGATCTAATAGCACATTCCTGTTGCAGTTTTTCTGTTAAGTGAGTAGGCCCCCAGTATGGCTGGTTGCTAGGCTCAGGGGCTTACAATTGCTGTAGGCCTCCAGCCTGCAAGGCTCTTGTCAGCTGTCTCAGGATTGCAGCTGAGTGGGGCTGGCCCCAGGCATGGGAGCACCCAGTTGTTTCAGGCTTTGCAAGGTGGAGCTGATCCCCTATGTGGCTGTTTGAGAAGCACAAGTCTGCTGCAGCTATCAAGCGCTACTGCCTGCAGGACCACACACCCCATTGCACCCTGTGCACAGAGTCCTGTCCTGTGTGCACACCCCAACCCAGTGAAGTGGACCCAGTTGCCCCACTGCAGAGACCTCACCTGCTCCTCCAATGCAGGCCCACCCCTTGTGTATGCCCTGCCCTGCAGAGGCTGACCCATTCACCCAGCTGCAGACATTCCAGGCACCCCACCTACACAGGCCCACAAGTTGCCCAAGGGCTTACTGTTGGGTGGGACCAGTCCCTAGGACAGGATCCCTGCCCCGGCTGAACAGGATTAAATCAGTGCTCTAGTGGATGGAGCAGACCCTGGGTTACCAGGCTGGGGGAAGAACTCCAGTAGTGTCTGCCAGTGTCTGCATCAGCACGCCTGTACCAGGTCACAGTAACGGCTGCCACCAATGTCTCAGTTCCTAAGGAGGTCTCCCCTCTCACCGAGATGCACCTAGAGCCTATCACATGAGTCTCGTTTCACCACATTTCCTTTTGGTAATTTTAGGTTGCTTCCTGAAACAGGTGAATTTTTGCATGGGCCCTTTAAGAGTAGGATTTTTTTCTCTCGAGAAACGAATTTCTGCCTCTTCTGCAACAGTCAGCACTGTCTCATTTTGTGGGGCTTCTTTTTATCCAGTTTTCAGTTCTCTCTCAGGGGTAATTGTTCCAAGAGTAGTTGTAAATTTGTGGTGTCCATGGGAGGAGGTGAGTTCAGAGTCTGCCTATGCTGCCGTCTTGACACCATCTCTCCAAAGGAATTCTTAGTAGGTGGCCGCTACTTAAACAGTTAAGGGTGGAGTTCACTGGGTTGCTATGGGCATAGGGGCACTGGGCTGGGCAGTGGGGACAGCAGGAAGAGGCCAGAAAGCCCCCTAGGTGCAGTGATGAGTGGGGTGCTTGTTGGCAGAGCTCTTCAGCATCAGCACCTGAGGGTCCCTGCTCACCTGTCAGGGGAAGCAGGCCAGCCTCGGGGAGGAGGGGACTGGTTCAGTGGACCAGTGAAAGCACCTGTGAGGGCCTGGGAATGTGTGTCTTCCATCCTAAGATGTTGTTGTAAGATGTACTGTTGGTTTAATAACAGGTTTGTGGAGATAAAGGAACCATTGTATGCTAATGTCCACCATTTAAGAAAAATTAACAGAAAGTAGCATACACTTATCCATACAGTTAATTACATGTCATTTTCTTTTTTAGTGTACAGTCAAAATTTGTACTTAAGGAGATCCCAACTCTGAATATTCTTATGAATTCCCTTCTCCCATTGTCAAGGATGCCCAGTGTCTGGGTAACATGTGACCTTCATAACCTGAACTTATGACCTTGGTCTTGTGAGCACCTTCAGAATTGGCCAGCATACTGGGATTATATATCTGCATTTCCTTTTTCGTTAAACTCCTACTTCCATTTTTTTCTGTCCTCAATTGAATCACTTATTACTGGAATTAAACCAATTTTCTTGTAAATCAGTCAAGAGCTTTTGATAGATGGTCATTCTGGAGCCCAAGGAAAAGTTATTTTTTAGTCAAGAACTGACTACACTAACCTTGCTTAACTTAAAAAAGAATCTAAGATATGCTCTGAGAGATTTGGTGATTTCAGTTGCATTTTATTGCATGAGTGTGTGAGAGGCAGCCTTTGGCATATAATAATTTGTGGTCTCAATGCTGCAGTGCAGTATGACGTTAGGAAGACATTTTAGATGAGAGTTGGAGATCCACATTTAAGTTGAGATTCAGCAAGGTGCGATGGCTCCAACGCAAAGAACTCAACTGTGGGGACGACGGGATGAGTGACTACATCCTCTGAAGGACTGAACCCGCACATGAGCGGGCAATGGCCGTCAGGCCACTAGGGCCTGCCTGGACCTGCAGATGCTCCATGGGTGTGTTCTAATTTTTTATGTAACTTGTAAGATGCATCCTTTCGGAGTTGTTAATTACGTGAGAAAATATTAGGTAATCTTGGGACTTGAAGAGGGCAGTCAAGGGAAGGAGCTTGGACTCTCTGTGTTTGGGCAGGTGGGGGCACAGTCATTGCAATTTGCATATGTCCTTAGTCTGTGGCTCCAGCTTCCTGGCATCTGAGGTCATATCAGAATCAGTGACGTGTGTGTGTAGTTGTATAGTGGGAATGAGGGATGAACCATCTTTAAAAAATGAGCTTTTCAGGGCCGGCCCCGTGGCCGGGTGGTTAAGTTCACGCGCTCTGCTTCGGCAGCCCAGGGTTTCGCTGGTTCGGATCCTGGGCAGACCTAGCACTGCTCATCAAGCCATGCTGAGGCGGTGTCCCACACAGCAGAACTAGAAGGATCTACAACTAGAATATACAACTGTGTACTGGGGAGCTTTGGGGAGAAGAAGAAGAAGAACAAAAAGATGTTAGCTCAGGGCCAATCTTAAAAATAATAATAAGGGGCTGGCCCAGTGGCGCAGTGGTTAACTTCGCACGTTCCGCTTTGGCAGCCTGGGGTTCACTGGTTCGGATCCCGGGTTCGGACATGGCACTGCTCATCAAGCCATGCTGTGGTAGGCGTCCCACATATAAAGTAGAGGAAGATGGGCACGGATGTTAGCTCAGGGCCAGTCTTCCTCAAAAATAATAATAATAATAATAAAATGAGTTTTTCTATAGATTGTGTTTTTGTTTTTAAGATCTTGAGCAGGAAGTCCAAGAATTCACAGAATTATAAAGGAAATGATGAAGCCACACTGTGAAGACTCAAAGACTTGCCTTTGGAGGATAGCACAATCCCATCACCCCTGAGCAAAAATCTCCTCCTGCCCCTTCATGTGGGGGAGAGAGAACACCATCTCCCAGGCCCTCCGCAGAACTCCAGGCTAAGATGAACTGCCCTGCCTGCTTTCTTTATGACCGTAGTTGTCCTTGTTAGGGTAGAGGTAGGATGGGGGATATGACTTATTTCCATTTTCAAGGGTTGCCCTGAAGGATTGGAGTCAGAGAATAAGCAAAATCTTTATAATCCACAAGAAGGACTAGTTTAATGAGAGTGCGGCTGCCATTTTGACATTAGAAGCAAGATTTGAGAATTAATTCTGATCTAGTGAAAGTGTCATAAATACACTATTGATAGATGATTTCCATTTTGTTTAGTAACTTTAGATCACTGAACAGGAAGGTCACATTGTTTTGTTCTCCAATTTCATGAAGCAAAGTTCCGGGGCCTCTCAGTAAACCCCTAAGTGTTTCTGTATGATGATGAGAGCTGCCTTTTGGCACTTTTCCACACAGAATTATGATAGCGAGTTTCTTGGGCATTCTTAACCATTGTTTGCAGCTACCACCTTGCCATGTTTGTGGTCAAGGCAGTAAGGGATGTCCAAATCTATACCGGAAGAGGAAGTGGTCCCAGAGTTAGGATAAAATCTTGTGTTGTGTGGGCTGTATGACCCCAATTTGACCACTTGACATTTGAGTTTACAGAATCTTTCAAGTTCTCTGACTCTGGCAGGAGTAAGAGAACATCTTGGATGTTTATAAAATTCGATGACCTTTTTTATCCATTCCACTTGAAGGAATAGTGAGATTTCTGGACCCCAGTTTTCCAAGTCTTTCCAGAATGGATGTGTGCCAGCAGCTCCCCCTGCAGGTCTGAGTGTTCCCTGCCAGGACATTCCTGGAGGTCCACTGTGAAAATGGATTCTGGAGAGACTCAATCATGTCTCACAGGTGGAACACTTCACCTGCTTAGAAGGGACCCATCTTTCTGCGGACAGCTGCGTGCCCTGGGAAAGCACCAAGGTCTGAGCCCATGAGTACAGAATGTGCCACAGGAGAAGACGGAGATGCCAGGAATTCCAGGGCCCGGTTAGTGCATTCCTTGTACAAAACGCCTTTCTTCATATTCTGCTATCTCTCTCCTTTGTGCATCATGGCCCTTTGATTGATTCATTACAGATAAAACTGCCTCTGTGAGAACCATGTCTTAAGAAATTACACGTATGCCCGTGGTGTAAGTCCACAAGTTGTTTCTCAAAAAGTTTCAGATTGTCCCAAATTTTATATGCTAGTTTGCTGATTCATTCATTCATTCACTAAATATTGTGACTTGTGATTGATACATAGTAGATCTTGTTTTCGGCACCTGGATAAGGAAAGGACCAAGACAGACTAAGGTCCTAGTCTCATGGAGCTTAAGTACCCATGAGGAAGCCACACTATAAACAAATATATGAACAAATGCATAATATAATTTTGTGTGCAGGTAGTGCTATAAATAAAATAAAGCAGAATAAAGGATTGGAGTGACAAGGTCAGTTCAATCAGAAAGCTGGATAAAGTGAGATGACAATCCAGGCCAAGATGTGAGTAAAAAGCACTTCAGGAGGGCAAACAGCAAGTGCAAATGCCCTGGGGGCAGAAATGAGCTTAGCATGTTCTAGGAACAGCAGGAAGGCCAATGTGACTAGAATAGAGAGAGTTAAGGGAACAGCAATAGAATATGGGGTCCAAGAAGTAGGCAAGGTCCATTATATAGGATCTTATAGACTATGGCAAGGAGTTTAGATGTTTTTATTAGATGAACAGCCACTGGAACCCTTTGAGTAGGGCAGTGATACAATCTGATTTATGGTTTTGAAACTTCACTCTGGCTACTGTGTGGAGAAAAGACTCAGGGAGATCAAGTGTGGAGCCAGAGAATAGAGTCGGGTGGCTACTGCAGAAGCCCAAATGAGAGGTGATGGTGGCCTGGTGGTAGCCATCAAAGTGGTAAGAAGTAAACAAATTCTGGATGTATTTCGAGGGTAGAGCCCTAGGACTCGCTGGTGAATTGGATTTGGGAAGTGAGAGAAAGAAAGAAATCAAGTAAGACTCCTGGGTTTTTGGCCTGGGCAACTGGGCGAGTAACTGAGGTTGGGTAGACCCGGGAAGAACAGGTTCAAGAGGGGGGTGGAAGCAGGATCGCGCTGGCACAAGTTGTGTTGAAGAAACTTAGTCGTCCATCTGGAGGCGTCAAGCGGGCAGCTGGATGTGTGAGGCGAGAGCACACGCCTGTCGCAGGAATAACTGGAGGAACCGTCCACGGGCAGAGGCGCTCCGTTCTGTAGGATGCTGTGTGTGACGCCTGGTCGGGAGCCTGCTCCTCCCCCGGGTCTCGGTTTTCTCATTTGTAAAGTGACGGGGCTGGCTGGTCTCTAAAGGTCTTTTCTGCCAGCAGGTGTAAAATAGAACATTAGCATTTAAATTCGCAGAGCAGCAGGAGCCGGCTGGGCCTGCTGGAGTTCAGACCTAAAACCTAAAAGAGGTAGGTGTAAGACCCAGAGGAGACGGGCAGCTTATCTTAGGAACCGGAATTGGAAATGAGTCTCTGCAAAGCCACCACAGCTGCTGCTTGTTTCGGAAACGGGGTGTTGGGGAAGGAGGCCCTTCAGCAGCACGTGAACTTGCTCAAGGCAAAGCGGAGTAGCCTGGTGTGAACAGCTTCTGCGGGCCAGGGCGGAGAAGCACGCCGCTGTCAGTGCCCTGTCCCTTTACCACCAGGACCCATAAATGTGGACACCTGTGTCTGCTGGGAGCATCGCAATTCAAGAAAGAAAATGTCCACACAGCACTTTTTGTTTTGTTTTTTGCTTTGCTTTTTTCCATACTGTCCTGAGTTGCCTAAATTCTCAGTTTTTATTTTGTCTCTCATTTCTCTGAAGCAGTCCTGAGTGGAAAGAGTCAGCAACTGTTTGTATTTTGTCTCACAGCTTCACAAAGTGCTTTCACATCTCTTACCACCTCATTTGATGAGCAAAACAGCCCTGTGGGCTGGAAGGTGATTATCTAATCCTATTTAAGAGAAGAAACTGAAGCTCAGAGAGGTTAAGCAATGTGTTCAAGACCACACAGGCAATATCTGCATGAAGTTAGTTTTGAACTCAGGCTTTATAGATCCCTAATTCTTTCCTCTTGCCATTATTGCATTCAAATTCCTACCTGGGAAGCTTGATCAAGATTACTTGGCCAAATTCTCGGATGCAGCTATGGCACACTTGACTATTTCCTACTTTCCTTTTTAGATTGGAATGTAATTTAAATGACCTCGCTTTAGTTTTGCGTGTTGCTTTACTAAGCCTTCCTGACGTTGCTAACGCGATGAGCCCTGTGACACGCTTCTGAAGTAGTCTTTTGAAGCACTCCAAATAGAACCATTAGGCAGTGTCACAAGTTTAGAGGGGTTGGGCATTCTCTTCTACAGTGATTTTCGGCAGAAGGAAAGGAAGATCGCAGCAATATTACTGTTAGAGGGAAGACAAATCTAAGTTCATGCATTTCAGTGTGTTTGAGTTGTCGAAGGAGACGGTCAGGTGATTCTGGTGCAGAGGAGCTTCACAATTTGGCCGCCGGCCCGGTGGTGCAGCGGTTAAGTTCGCACATTCTGCTCCGGCAGCCTGGAGTTTGCCGGTTCTGATCCCAGGTGCAGACATACGGACCGCTTATCCAGCCACGCTGTGGCAGGCGTCCCACATATAAAGTAGAAGAAGATGGGCACGGATGTTAGCTCAGGGCTAATCTTCCTCAAAAAAAAAAAAAAAAAAAGGTGTTGCTGTTACTATTGCCCCACAACAAATTATCCCCTGAATGAGATTAAAATAACGATTTAATTACTTTCACAGATTCTGCAGTCAGGCAGTGGGATGATGGCTCCAGAGCCTCGTGAGGTCTGGGAAGACTCAATGGCCGGGGTGACTCAGCAGCTGGGGGCTGGACGCCCTGGAGACATCTCCACTCACCTGTCTGGCGGTCCACCTGGCTGTGGGTGGAACCTCAGCTGAGGTGTCGAGTGGGGAATCCACCCGTGGTACCCTCTCCATGTGGCTTGGGCTTTCTCCCAGCATGCGGACTTCTTACATGGAGACTCAGGGCTCCAAACAAGAGTGTCCCAGAGAACACGGAAGAAGGTGCCTGGCTTTTTACAATTAGCCTCAGAAGTCACGATCATCACTGTTGCACATTCTGTTGGCTCTAAGCAAGTCACAAGCCTGCCTAGATTCATGGGCAGGGGACGTAGACCCTGCCCCTGGTGGAGGGGTGGCAAGGTCACGTTGCAGGAGAACGCGTAGGATGGAAGATATTGTTGCAGCCATCTTTGGAAAACACTGTCTGCCATTCTGATGAGGATATGTCCCCTTTGGGTTTCACCAACAATACTGAAGGGACATGCTCATCAACCAAACACCATTCAAGTATGGTTGGGGATGTGGCTTATGGCCAGTTACAGCTGGTTGGGTTTGAATCAGCTCTCCCAACCAACCAAGCCAGGAACCAACACGTCTAAAGCAACACCTAGGAAGAGGCAGACATGGAGCTAAGAGCCAAGGACACAGCAGTGTGTCAAACAGGCCTCTACCCTCAAGGAGCTCCTGGTTCGTAAACTTTGGGGTACATAAAGCCAGCTGGGGTAGAAGTTTAAAATACAGACTCCTGTCTCCCTTCCCCCGTCCTGACTCAGTTTGCCAGTTCCAGCTGGAGTCCAGGAGTCCACACTGTAACAAGCCCCTTGGGCGGCTCTGGTGTAACAGGTCTGAGGAGGGCACCTTCAGACTCAGTAGTCTAGGGGAACAAGCGGTTTGGTCCACAGAGTGAGCTTGGATGCTTTTAACAAATAATTAGCTTTCAGTTTGCAAGGCTGCCCTCCTTTGAGTCTCACTATCCATGGTAGGTTAGATTATTGTTGTGCTGATTATTGATTTTTGGCCTTTCAGCTTCAAAATCACCCTTTTTGCCTGCTCTGTGAAAACACATCTGGGCCATTTAAATGTTTTTCTCCATTGTCAGCTGGCACAATATTAAGCTTCGTCAGTAAAGGGAGCTGGAGAGACCTTGCAGGAGGAAGGTGGCTTGGCCTTCTTGTCCCAGTGTGCTTGCCGGCAGGCTCCTGCAGCTGGCAGCTCCTCCAGAGTCCAGCTCCTGCAGCACGGGCCGCTTCTCCAAGCACAGCAGCCAGCAGCACCTGGTGCCTGCAGCATTCCCTGACAACCCTCCTTGCAAGTTTTGTAGCAGAGAGCCTGAGTGAGACACCACCCTTCAAACACCTTTCCCCTGCAGTCAAGTGGGTGATTTCCAGCAAGTTCCACCGATACAGCACCACAGTGACTTCTGTGCTGTCCGGTGAGCCCTATTTCTCCAATAGGATCTGGATCTCAGCCTGGGGGTGGGTGGGGTCTCTGCTTTGGACTCTGTCTCAGTCCTAGGTGTGCTGACTGCTCCTTATCTCCACCATTCCTGAATTCTTTGGAGTTTCCTTGGCTTCCTTTTAGGCAATCCTTTGTTACTCCAATCTCCTGTTATAGTCAATAATTCTTTACATTAAGCTTTGCTTGTTTAAATTACTACGTGGTTCCTCATTCAATTGTCCAAAAAATATTCTCTCCCTTTCCCTCAATCTCTAAGGGAGAAATATATTTTCCTGCCCCAGTGATGTTGAGCTTGGCCACGTGACTTGCTTTGGCCAATGGGATGTGGGCAGAAGGGACAGTGTACCAGTTCCCAGCCTAGGCCTTAAGAGATAGCACATGTTTATTTGCCGCGGATAGCCACTACCATCCCTCCAGCCTGGGCCGCCAAACAAGACTGTCCAACCAATCCACCCGTGAGCCTGAGGATAAATTATTAACATTTTAAGTCACTGAATTGGGGGGAGGGGGTATGGGAATTGTTACATACTATTTGACCAATATATTATTTCAGGGGTACCTGCTACAAATACAAGGTTGAACATGTGGGAGAGGGAAAGAGTATGTGGGCCTCTGGATTTCAGTGGGTCTCCATGAGACTGGTACCCATCCTAGGGGTGGCCACCAGCACTGTGACATTCCAGTACTAGAATCAATTTTTTTTCCTTCCTGACATCATAAAATGTTCAGCAAACCTCTGAACAGGTAGTGTTAGAACAGCTGGATTTCCACATGCAAAAAATCGAACATAGACACAAGCCTTACACCTTTCACAAAAATTAACTCAAAATGGATCATAGACTTGAAATGCAAAACTATAAACCGTCTCGAAAATAATAGGAGAAAATCTAGATGACCTTGGGTATGTCATAACTTATTAGATACGCCACCAAAGTCATGACCCATGAAACAGAAAATTGATAAATTGGACTTCACTGAAATTTAAAACCTCTGCTCTGCAAAACATGCTGTTAAGAGAATGAAAAGACAAGTCACAGACTGGGAGAGTGTGATACACAGTGACAACACCAATGCTGGTGAGGACGTGGAGCAACAGGAACTCTCCCCCTTGCTGGTGGGGATGCAAAACGGTCCAGCCACTTTGGAAGACAATTTGGCAGTTTCTTACGAGCTAAATATAAGCTTACCGCAAGATCCAGCAATCGTGCTCCTTGGTATTTACCCGAAGGAGTCGAAAACTTATGTCCATACAAAAACCTGCACATGAATATTTATAGCAGTTTTATTCATAATTACCAAAACTTGGAAGCAGCCAAGATGCCCTTCAATAGGTGAATGGATACACAAACTATAGTATATCTGTAGAATGGAACATTATTCAGGAATAAAAAGAAAGAAGCTATCAAGCCACAAAAAGATACAGAAGAACCCTAAATGCAATGTAAGCTTAATGCTTATATTGCTACATTATAGAGGTTAGTCTGAAAAGGCTACATACTGTATGATTTCAGCTACATGTCATTCCGGAAAAGGCAAAACTGTAGAGACAATGAAAAGATCAGCGGTTGCTGGCAGTGGGGGAGGGGAAGGCTAGAGGAGGAGCGATGAACAGGTGCAGCACACACGGCTTTTAGGGTGGTGACCCTCCTCTGCATCATATTGTAAGGGAGGATACAAGAATGGTGCATTTGTCAAAGCCCGCGGGACTGGACACCACAAAGAGAGAATCCTAATACAAACTTTGGACTTAAGTTAATGATAGCGTTTCAATATTGGTTCATTAATTGTAGCAGATATACCACCTAATGCAAGATGTTGATAATAGGAGAAACTACGTGCAGCAGAAGGGGGCATATGAGAACTTTATATTTTGTAAACCTAAAACCACTCTAAAAAATAAAAGCCTATTCTTTAGAAAAGTCACTGACAGCAAAAAAAACCAAAGTTCAGCAAACAATGATTTTAGAAATTTATGCCCCCACAATTCTTCCTAGTGTATTTGATTACTTCTTTTCATATTTATACTGACACGAAATGAAAATAATGCACATTTTGCATTTTATCTGAAACCAGTTTGCAGTTCTATATAGAGATATTTACGTCACTTTATCAGAGTCAAGTGATCATGTTTAAAATGCTGATGTAAAGAACGCTAGCAGTGTTTTCGCTTTGCAAGTCGTGGTTTTATGTAGGGAATATTCCATAATCTTCATGGGAGAAGGAGAGTCGGTCGAAAAACTAAATTCTCCCTTTCAGATCAGTCTACTATGTGTAGTGCTAATAGCAATTTCTAGAAGAAAGGTCCTGATACTAATGCCAAATTGTAGCTTCATAAACATATGCCCAGTGAGCTGTTTTCCGTGGGGACGACTCATCCAGCTGGCGTCAGCCTGCGCAGTGAGGCACGAAAGATACGGCGGCTCTGGGGCTGACGTCAAGCTGATACAAGAATTCCACACGGCTGATCGCTCGCTCTGAGCCCGGGATTGGAAACATGAGCTTGCCCACGTCAGAAGTTCCAACCACCTTGACAAATGAAGCCTCAAACGCTCCTCGTGATCACTTGTTTAAAAAAGCTCCAGTGATTTTTCCTTGTCTCCGACAGCCGTGGAAGGTTGCCTATTAGAAAAAAAATGGACAAAAATCAAGTGGAATATTTCCGAAGGCAGAGTAAGAAAGAACAAAGTATAAAAAAGGACAAGAAGTTCCACTGCTGAAGAGAAAGGGAGAGTTCTGATCAACAAGCCACATTTTTAGGAAAGTGGGCTGTGCTGTTTTATTTTTAAAATGAGACGCCATAGATGACACACACAGCATGCATTCCGTGTACTAACCTCTCTCCTGGTTTCATTTTAGTTTTTCTCTCCTTGCTTGCCCTTTGTCCCAATTTCCTTAGCTCTCTTTTTTTTTTTAAATAGTGTATAGCAGATTTTCATACAATGTTGGAAATACTATTTGATACATTGTGAAGTGTAAATAAGTAAAAAATGTCATATTTCAAAACCTTAATAACGTTGTAAATTTGCTGTGACAGATTAAAATGTCTGCTTAAAATATCTCGAATAAAATTCCCTAATTAAATAGAAAAAAAAATTCCAGATTTCTGAAATGAAGATCTAAACAGTTACCCCAGAATATATACACACATACATGCATACACATATGTGTATATATATATATGTATATATTTTGTGAGACATATAATACAAACTTTTAGCTACAGCTCCAGGGGCTTTCTATTCAGCTAAATAGCCTTATTAGTGAATTACAAAACCAAACTCAGAAACCAACCCTACTGGTCAAGGGAAGAAAGATTTAATCAGTGGTAGAAGAAATGGAACTAGATAGGTTGATTGTCACAATTTGATAGTTGATATTTGCCCCAACTTCTGCAGAGTTGTCCAAAAATTAAGACATTTTTCTCATGGCTACAGCATGAGCCAAAAGAATTCTAGAACCTCAATCACACAGCCTTGCAAGGGGGTCGCCTTTGTTCCTAAAGGGAGTGTGGGACTGTGAATCATAGTGTCACGGGTCCACATCCCGGCTCTGGTATGGCCTAGCTGTGGCGCCCTGGGCCGGCCTGTCACTCACCCTCCGGAGCCGCCGCCTTCTCGTCTCTAAAGTGAGAATAATGACACCTATCTGACAGGGTGCTGTGAAGATGACACTATTTGTGTATCTCTTACTCCAGTGCCTGGCATGCGATAAAGACTCAATAAAAGTATCATTGTTATGAGTAGATAATAATTTAACAGTAATAAGATGTCGTACAATTCATAAAAGCACAACGGATCCAGGTGTAGCTTGAAATTGCTACAGTTCACTGCCCAAACGTGATATAATGTTTACCCACAACCCATTTTTCCTTTTGCACCAAATTAAATCCAGCAGTGCGACTGAGAAGAATGGCTCTTCGGAAGGCTGTAAATGTGTTTTCAAAGTTAAATATAAAATGAGAGTCTGTCTATAGACACCCTAGTTGGCTCGTGATGACATTTTCTACTGCAGCTATCATCAGAGGATCTGAAGGAATTTTGCAAAGTACTGGACATGATGTTCAGCTTGTTGGGAAAGCTGACGAGTGCTCAGCAATATATCGCCTTGTTATAAATAGCCAGTCAGTGTCATGATCTTTTCTCTCACTCGCCAGGTTATGTGATTGAATAAGTAACCATATGTTAAATGGAAACAAATTTTAAAAGGCTTTTAACTCAGCAACATTTTAATATTTTTTTTGCCTGATTTTTTTTCCACCACTCACACATTTTTGTTTATCCTAATATTACTTCCTAGGTAATTTAAGAATGGTTGTTTAAGAAATAGCCAGCGTAAAAATATTTTACAAAACAGGAAATCAGTTCAGAGTATGGATTCTTTATCTGGGCTGTGATGCAATCCTGGGAAAAGATAAAAGATATCATTATAGATATGTGAAATTATTAACCAGGTTTGTTTTACTCACAGGAGCAGGCGAAGTTCTGTTTTTCAAAGTTTTAATTTATACTCTTTCCATCTCATAATACATAGTGATTATACAATTTCCTTTTTCCTCTTTTCTTGAGGAAAAATGAGTAGAGATTTAAAAAACAATGTCAGGTTAGCGAAATGGTCTTGACCCATGTGCTATGACAGACATCCCCAGTCACAAATATTCAAAACTCTGACTCAATGCCACCCATCAATCACCTGTCAGTGAAACAGCAAGCTAGTGGTTGAGGTTTTATTTCATTTACATGCATTCCATATCTGCCGATATTACAAAATTAATTGCTAAAATGCTTTATTGATAACTCTGCTGCTGGACAAATCAGCTTAACTACTTTAATAGCTTAACTTCTGATTCGCATCACTAATTAATCTTTGACAATGCAAGATTTCTTGTTTTTTTTTCTGAGGAAGATTTGCTCTGAGCTAACATCTGTTGCCAATCTTCCTCTTTTTGTATGTGAGCCACCACCACAGCGTGACCACTGACACGCAAGTGGGATAGGTCCACACCTGGGAACTGAAACCAGGCCACTGAAGCAGAGCACGCCAAACTTAACCACTAGGCCACGGAGGCTGGCCCAATGTTTCTTGATTAAATATTTTAAATAATGAAATGTAACTGGTAGAGATTAGTTACAAGGTCTTAACCTTTTCTTGGGGAGGTGTACTATAATAGAAGTTTATAGTCACATTATTTAATAGAACTTTCTGTGTGACAGCAATGTTCTCTATCTGTGCTCTCCAATGTGGGAGCCACTAGCCACAGGTGGCTATTGAGCACTTGAAATATGGCTAGTGTGAATCGGGAAGTAAATTTTACATTTTATTTACTTTTAAATTAATTATAATTTATTTATTTTTTTATTTTTTGCTTTTCCTCCCCAAATCCCCCTGGTACATAGTTGTATATTTTAGTTGTGGGTCCTTTTAGTTGTGGCATGTGGGACGCCGCCTCAACGTGGCCTGATGCGCGATGCCATGTCCGTGCCCAGGATTTGAACTGGCGAAACCCTGAGCTGCTGAAGCAGAGTGCGAGAACTTAACCACTCGGCCACGGGGCAGGCCCCCTAAATTAATTATAATTTAGATTTAAATTGCCATGTATGGCTAGTGGCTACTATATTGGATGGTGAAGGGCGGTAGAGTAAGGTTTAAAGCCAAAATAAAAGTTTGCTGCTACTACATAAAATTTTTTTGTCCTATGTGAATTGTAAATTCAGTCTCTATTACTGAAATTCATAAGTTTCTGAGAAACAAGAGGCCTGCTGAGACCAGAGCACCAAAATGATGCTTTACTCATCTTCATCTTATGTGATTTATGGACACATTAGGACAACCAAGAACGTGTTCCATTTTTGTTACAAAAGGAAGAGCTCAGTCTGGTCCAGCTCGTGTTGGTTTCACTGCCACGTAATTGTAGGTTATTATTAGCTAAGATGGCCTGCACGTGATAACTAGGATGAATATTTGTGTGTTTTGGTGCCAGTCGTTCATTTCTTTGTAATTATTTTAAAGACTTGGAGTATGACTTCTTACATTATTGAGAAAGGGCCGTTTTCCTTTGAGAATTACACCGAGCCAACAGTTGCACCATCCCTCCTCAATGGAAAGTCTACTTCCATCACTTTCTTCATGAAACGTGACCACTCCTTCCCTCATTTTCTGTCTTATTCTCCGTTCCAGGCATGAACCGTCTTTGGGGAAGGCCGCTTTGTGTCGTTGTGAGGAGGACCGTGTTATAAACAGCAAGCGGCAGTGCGGCAGTTGGAAATGAGCACCGGCCCCCTCGCTCATGTTCTTTGCTCTCGGGCTGTTAGACGTGAATGACACCCACAAGACGGTTCTCTACCTGCTCCCCACCTCAGCCGTCTTTTAACAGAGGGACTTGCCGTGCGATGGAGAACGACAGTCTCAAATCCTCATTTGTCATTCCACACGTGAGCTCCCCATTTAGCCATAAGAACATGTGCGTTCAGCTCACCTTCTTGACAATGGGTCCAGGTCTGCTTTGAGTGGTTCTCCTTCCCCAGAAGGGGCGCATTTTCCCGTGGAGATTTCTCAACTGCAGACCTCGCCTCCGAGAGGATCGGCCACGTCCTGCCAGGTCTTGCGGATGAAGACAGTCAAACCAGTGGGCTCCGCTTCACCCCCGTCCCTGCTCCTGAGCCTGGAGGGTCCATGCGCACACACTTTCAGTGGGACTGAGCAGCCTTGGGCTTGTTCTGGAGCCTCAGCACGGTGGGGCTGCTGCCGCTCCCTGGCAGGAGTACAAGTGCAGTCACAGGCTCAGCGCACAGAGTGAAGACATGCCCTCGGGGGACAGAACAGTCACAGCAAGTGTACTAATTAACCACAAAACTGGCTCCAACCCATTCACCTCTTGGGCATAATGTTCCTTATAAAATGGGCTTAACAGAACAGACGCAGCTGAGGACAGCTCGCAGGCTCTTCTGACACTTAGTCCTGAAGACAACAGCTCCCTGGCTGCATCAGGAAATTAACAGCAAATCTGTTAAAATGTCTCACTTTCTTAAGGGGAACATAAAACCTGTGACTCACCACCTACTTCTTTGGGAGCTGGAACTCAGCGGGCTTCAGCTGGAGCTTTCATTGCAACAACAGTCTGTTCATGGAAGGCCTGAATGTCGTGGATAGCTTGGCTGTCACCTGTGCCAGCACACAGATGGGTCAAGGGTCCTTTAAAAGAAGCGGTGTGCCCCCTACCACGTAGGAGACCCTCCGATGGATTGATAAAGATTAAAAGTATAAATATCCGTTCAATTACAGCCTCAACTGAAACAGAATTCAACAGAATGAGAAACAGCCTCATTTCTATTAGATTTTTTAGCTTACCCCATACTTATATAGTACTTAATATGTGCCAGGCCCTGTACAATAAAAATACTTTAAAAATAGGTACTTAAAAATATTAACTCATTTACTCCTCATATAACAACCCTATCCATTTGGTTACTGTTTTGGACACATCATAGATATGTCTTCTTTTTATTTTTTAAAAAAAATTTTATTGTTTACTTATTTACTTATTTGGTGAGGAAGATTGTCCCTGAGCAAACATCTGTGCCAACCTTCCTCTATTTTGTATGTGGGATGCCACCACAGCATGGCTTGATGGTTGGTGTGCTGGGTCTGCACTGGGGATCTGAACCTGTGAACCCCAGGGTCAGTGAAGCAGAGCATGCGAACTTAACCACTATGCCACTGGGCTGGCCTGAAATGTCTTCTCTTTATCTTACTGATCCAGTTCCTACAGATACTAGAGCCAAACCATGAACCCCAGCTAAAACAAGACCTCTATGTGTTCCTAAGCAACACCAAACCACTTTTTGAAATGTAATCAAAGTTTTTAGAAGCAAAACATCCTAGTCAATAACTTCCATATAATCCACACATTTTCTACAATGGCTGAGCCAGAAAATAAAGATAATTTTGTTTCCTTGCCCCTGGTCACTTTTCTCTTCAAGCCCCCTGCATCCTAGGAAGGAGAAAACTGACAGTTACTGGACATTTCCTTTAAGCCAAGAACCGTGTTCCCCCCACCCCCCCAAACACTTGAAGGGGTGATCAACCTGAGCTCAGAGAGGTTAAGGAAAGGACCCACAGGCTGATGCTCATAAGCAGAGGATCTAGGACTCAAGCCCTAGTCAAGGCCTTTTTGACCTTATTAGCTTATCTTTGCATATTTAACACTCACAGCATGTGCAACATATATTTATTTGTTGAATAAATGAAGGAATGAATGAACAGGTTCCAATCTTCCTGACTAATTCAACCCTCTTCCCCCAGATTACTCTGCAACCATCTTCCTACAATACAAGCCTGCCCATACCACTGCCTGATAAATAACAGCAGCCCTCTCTCTTAGAGGAATGGAGAGTCCTGGAGGCTCTGGCACAATGTTTTTCAAACTGCCGCTTGTGCCTGATTAGGTCTTTACACCATTTAAAAACAAAAAAGAAATGGAATCGATAGAAGAGTGTATTGCAAGGTAGCGAGGTAGGTATTGTTTTGAGAAATATGTGTGTGCGCACTGGGCAACATTTAACATGTCTTCCTCACTGTAGGTCATAGTCAAAACTTTGAAAGCCACTGCTTCTTCCTACCGAGTCCCTCAGGGGTCCTTTGACCTCTCTTGGCTTTTGCACATATTGCTTCCTCATCTGGAATGTTCTTCCCTTTTCTCTGCCTGGGGATTTCTAGCTATCTTTCAAGTCCTAGTTGAAATGCCTTCGTCGCTCCATTCTCACTCCTTTAATCCTCAGAGCTGCCCCTGTTGGGCCCGGATCCCTGGATCCCTCGTGTGGTCGTCGTGCGTGTTTGCTGGCCTCCTCGAGTGCTGCCGTTAAAGGCAGGATCCGCTTTTTGTTTTGCTTGATTTATTTTCGTCTTTCAAATGCCTATCACACAGCTTGGTCTACAGAAAGCATTCTGAAATGTCCACTATTTTATAGACTCCTGTCTGCGGTTAATCTTTATTGAACCTAAATTTATTACTTAATAGGTCTCATAATTTCCAATTATTGTCCTAGTCAGCTTTTTAAAAAGCAATATAATTCCTATATGACCAAAGCTTAGAAATGGTGGGAAGTTTGAAGACAACTCACATCCAGGGAGTGTGATTCTTAGTTTTGTTTTGAATGAGGTGAAGACCACGTAACACATTTGTGATGTCACACGCTCTTCATTTTTCCCTGCTCCCAAGAGTGATGCGACCCCACTTAAGTCAAGATGCCATCAGAAGCAGATTTCAGAAGAGCAATACACTTTTCAGTGTAAAGAAACCGTGATGCATTGAAAAGAGGCTTATTAACCCCTGGAAGAATAAAGCAGAACAAAAAGATTAGTGAAACTTAAACTTTGGATTCAAATGGAATTTCTCTTTCTCGTAAGTAAATGGATTATGGGCAGCGATGGGCACTTAAAGGAAACAAGCCCCGTACGGCTCTGGCTAAGTCTGGAAATAACTTTCCCCATCGATTTTGCCTATGTTCTTTATTTTTCCATTACAACAGCTGCCTTGGAAGACACCTAGAATAAGTTCTAGAAGAAATGTGCTCAGTAACTCGGTTCCCAATCTGCTGTCGGGTGGATGGTTTTCTTTTCTCTCCACCCACACAGCACCTAGGCTTCAAGACTGCAATGTTCCAGAAATGTGGGCAGCGCTTCCCAGCCCTGACACATGAGCACTCCATTTACGAGCATCGTGGTTCTGTGTTGAAACACGTTCAGCTTAAAGACCGGTGGGTTTGATGCTTGGTGCCAGATTTCAGGGCAGTGTGAACAGTTGAAGTTACCCTCTTTGTAGATGCCCCTCCTAGGTTTTAAAAAGATTGTAAGATTTTACCTCCTGTCACCATAGTTTCAGGCTATAAATAGAAGAGAGCTAGGTAAGCGCTTCCTCCACAGCATGCGCCCTGACAAAAAGCACAAAGAGAATGCAAGGTAACCTTGGAGATGAAGGAGCCAGAAATCACTGCTGCAAATTCTTGTCCTAATCACAGGAACAGAGAGTGGAGACAAGGGAGAGCTCTCAATGAGACCGGTCTGCATTGACGCTCTTAAACCATGTTATAGAACATACCATCAGAATGCAAATCTCTAAGAAGAAACTCATATCTCAGTCATCAACTTAGATTTAGGGTCATCTTGGACTCAGGTATCAACTCAGGATCATAGCCTACGGGAACTGCAGAGGAATTTTACGATTACCCTACAGATGAGGAAACGGTAATTTCTCTAATGTCATAGTCAGCCAGGGGCAAAGCTGGGACTGCCACACCATGGAGCCATTGTGGGAAGGAGGGGTGTGCTGAGTGTTTAATTCTCTCAGAGCTAAGCCCACCCTTCCGTTCTCTGTTCTGTCATGCTGGCGCTGGGCTCTGCAAACTGCATTGCCTGTGTTCCCCCAACAGCTGGTTGGGTTCTGATAAGGAGGCAATGATAGGTGAATGGAAGGCAGGAGGGAAAGAAGAAACTTCCTCCCTTCTTCTAGCTCCTGTCCGTGTGCCTACAGCAACAGAGGACAGCGATGGCTCCAGTTTCCAGATTCTTTTGGTAGCCCCAATACCCGCCATGGTGTGTCCTCCCAGAAATACCAGTACTAGTGGCTATAACCCCCACACTAGTATGTCATACCCCAATCAGAGGTTTGAGCACCAGCGATTTGGTGGGCATCTCGAGATCTTCCCCAGCAGAGGTCCAAGCCCTAATGTGGCATCTCCCTCAGAGATGTGGGGACCTCTCCTCTAAGCTCCTAGATTACGGTACCCCTACTTTATTCTAGGAGTGGTAGCTGTTTCCTGAATTATTAATATCTGCTACCTAAATGTTCCCTTTTTGCTACTTCAGGCTTCTGGTATTAACTCACCTCTGTTGTAATACCTACCATGGTTTTCTTACTGGACCCTGACTGATAGAGTACTTGGTATCAAGAATGGGTTTGTCTAGCACCTTTGGCACGCATATTTCTTACTAAAACATCTAAGATATTGGCTGCTTTATGCTCAATAGGTCCAATGTCATGGACCAACGTGATGCTCTGAGGGGCATCAAGACAATCAAGGTCTCTGCAGGCTAGATTATGGCAAGAACAGAAAAATTGACATAGCCAGGATATTATGCTGATTTCTTAAGTTAACAGCTGTAACTTCTGTCCTCCCAAGTTATCCCATTTAGATTTTAATATGTAGAAATTAGTATGAATTCACTTTATCAACAAGAATGGGATCTGAAAATTTATTTTTAATGTCATGACTATTTTCCAGCCACATATGCTTAATTGAAAGCTGGTGAAGAAATCTAAATATCTGTCACTTCTCCACTAGATGGCAATCATTACACAGATTTGTGTTAGACTCCCATTACACTAGTAGCCAACAAATGGATTCACAAAGAGTCCATTTTGTTGGTCATGAGCAATTGACAACAGTTGGGAGTGTGCCAAAGGTATTTATGATCCTGGTTTGGTGTGAGGCTGTTTTGAAGCATTATTCTTTCACTCACTGCCCGGTGGCAGACTGCTGGCTGTCCCCACACGTACCAGTTAGGATAGGCTTGGTTATGTTGCAGTAACAAATAAAATCCAAAGGAATCTCAATGACTCGACACATTTCGTGTTGCACGCAGATTGGGAGAGCTCTATTCCACACAGTCTCTTGGGGATCCAGGCTCACGGAGGCTCCAGTATCTTGCAGCTTCATCACCTGGAATCTGTGGCTTTCTTGGTTGCTGTGGCAGGGAAGAGCTACTGGAGAATTGCACGTGGTCTTTTCACTACGTCACTTGCTCTGATAGCCAACTGGCTAGAACTAGTTACATGGTCTCTGTAGGAGGCCCAGTCTTCCTGGGCCCAGATGGGAGGAGAACCACATCTTGGTAAATACCAGCAATGTCTACTACACCCTATATCTTTTCGTCTCTTCTTCAACAGCAACAGAACTCCTGGTTGTTAGCTGGGCACATGGCTGACCCTCCCTCTCCCCCAATAAAGATTGCATGGCTAAATCTAAGTGGCTAAGTTGCGGCCAATGGATGTAAGTTAAAGTGAGGTGCACATCTTGTAGGAAGTGTCCTTAAGGAGAGGAAGCGTGCCCTTCTCCTCTTCTTCATCCTGCCTCCTGGCTAGAATGTAGACATAATGGCTAGGGCTCACTCTAGCAGCTCTCTTGGATTTTGAAGTGAACTTGGGAATGGAAGCCAAGCATGAAGGAAGAACTGCCTGAAGGAGCCTTGGTCCCTGACCCACTGGAGAGCCATACCAACTCTAGACCATCTGTGGACTTCCTAAATGTGAGAAGTAACTTATGTCTTTTTTAAGCCTCTGTTATTTTGGTTTTTTTCTGTTACTGGCAGCTCAATTTAATCATTACTAATACGGTGCCCCAAACTAAGGTCTGCTATTGGTTCTTTTCCCAATAAGTAACATCCCTCTTCTCCTTCCAGGTTCAGAATGAACTGATAGAGAAGTTTGACAGAGGTCAAAATCTCTCTACTATTATTAATAAAGCTGATTGGAGATATGGCTTTAGATTGGTGGACAAAGGGACTTATTAACATTTCACCCTGAATCGGATAGATTATCTGCCTCTTACTGCCATAACTTGGGTTCCTCAACCCTGACACTAATGACATTTTGACCAGATAATTCTGTCAGGTGGGGCTGTCCTGTGCACTGCAGGATGTTTGGCAGCATCCCCGGCTTCCACCCACTGAATGCCAGTACCACTCTCCAGTCATGATGAACAAAAATGTCTCCAGACATTGTCAAATGTCCTCCCGTGTTGAGAACCACGGATATAACTAAGCAATTGCAGGGCTCCACCTTGGGCAAATGCCTCCTTCCACAGGCAGGAAAACGGGTCCCAAAGAGAGGAAACCCAAAAGGGATGGAGCCTTTAACGCTCACGTCCTTTCTACAAGCCCAGTGTCAGAGAACCTCCCCTTTTCTTCTGAGGTGACGGAGGGGGCAGTAGAGGCTGAGAGTTACTGTGGTCAAGGTTCCAACCTAACACTAGCAGAGGTCTCCTGAAGCCTTCATTTCTCCCTCCACCTTCTCTGGGCAGGTCTCTTCCTCCCCTGAGCCCTCACCTCCTGGTCCCTGAAGGCTAAAAGCCCCACCATCCCCCCTCCCTCACTGCGCCTGACAATGGCATAAGACAAGCCAGCCTCCGGGTCTGTCCTCAGTGGTCAGAGCCAGTGACAAAGCCAGCAGAAGGCAGTGCATTATCCTCAGCACCGACACCTGGCACGGCCGGGCGGCTCGTGGGAGCAGGTAAGCCAACCATTGGTAGAATCAGAGCCAAGTGGGAACCACTCCAGCAGCATGAACTGCTTTTAACGACCGAGGAGGTTTTATTCTGATTTTCCTTTTTAATTTTGGTAGATAACCAAGTGGTAGATTGCTGAGATTTTGAGACACAACTTCTCCATCCCTCATGTACACAAGAGAAATGCTGGTTGTCTTAAGCCCCTCAGGCCTCCAGTGACACCATCATTCACTTCTTTGGGAATCCAACTTGACACCAGACACGCGGCCCTGATAGCAAAACGGGTTAAAAGGGAGGAACAAATGGGTTCCGTCTCAAGGTTAAAGCTTCCCTCTGGATGACAGTGCGCTCGCAGCACAAAGGTGTCCATCTTTTGCGGAGGTGAGGGGCAGTTAGGCAGATGTGCTCTAACTGAACAAAATGCAAAATTGGAACAGAGTAGTAATTTTTTCCAGTGCAAATTCAGTTTGTCTGTTGATTTGTCTTTTTGAAAAGTAAAGGTTTTTGCTTTTAAATTCTTGGGAATTGGGCTGAATGTAGTCAGGTCTCTTTTCTTAACCAGCAAGAAGGTATTGAACACTAGACAGATATGGGAAATATGAACACATTGGGTATGGTCCCTGCACGCGGAGACTATGTAAGACCAGTTGGGAAAACCTAGCAGCGCTTTAAGAGGATAAACGAGGGCTATCAAACGTTCTGTATGACTGCAGGCACGACAGCAGTCAAGTGGAAGGAGGGGTTTAAGCCAGGTCCACAACTGAGATGTAGTTCTGAAAACAGACGAGGATCGCCTGCAGGCAGGATGAGAGCAAAGGCAGAGAGACGGGAAAGGGTAATGTGCGACTGAGGCACAGCAACTAGACCAACCTGATTTGCATTGAGGGTTTGCAAGGCAAGTAACCAGACAGGGTCAGGGCTGGCCTGGAGGCCTCACACAGTGAGAGTGTGGACTTCAGCCTGAAGCAAATAAGGAAACACTCAAGGTTTCTGAACAGGGGTAAGTGACATGAAAGCAAGCTGTAGCGTACACAGAGAGAGATGGGCGGTGACGTTGAGGATGGAGTGAGAGGAGCAGCCTGGAAGCTAGTTCTGAGGACCTTACTTTAGCAGATGTAAAAAGAAGACACCAAACACCTGAAGATGGAGTGATGAGAAACACTCATTTATACAGCACGTCTACAGTTTACAAAGGACTTTTGCTTCCATGATCTCTTCTTATCCTCAGAACATTCTGTAAAGGAGAACACTGATCACATTTCACAGTTTGAACTGCTCCCAGCACCGACGAGCTCACCTCTGGCGACGCTTCCTTGGTTAGTTTTGGGGCACTACCTTTAGTTATTTTTTTCCCCTCTTCTCATTATTCTTTCTCAGGAAAGGCTTTTTCTTCCGTATTTCCCCTCAAATACAGATGTTCACGGGCCTCTCCTCTTCTCCCGCTATATCCTCTCAGATGACTTCACCTACTCTCACGGTTTTAGACCTCACATATAAACTGCCGTCTGCCAAATCCTTACGCAGAGCTCAGTTCTTCCCGCGGAGCACCTGAGCTAGCTATACACACTCCTGCCTGAACTCGCACGTTCAGCAAGCATGTCCGACACGAGGAGCACAAAGAGCAGTCCCAGGCCTCGAGAAAGCAGCCAGCGGGCACTGAGGGAGGGGTCTGGTCTCAGCGAGGGACAGGACTGGCAAAGCCACTGGAGCTCATAGGTACGTGAATCCTAAACAGTTATTTTTCACTATTTTGATTTTTGATTTCTATGTTAAATCTTTCTATACATAGCCTTAATTTCAAGTTGCTTTCAAGTATTCCTTTGAAAGCAACAGGTTGAAAACATAAATTTGAATGATGCTCACAAGACCCTGTATGGCAGACAAGCCAAGTATTATTGGTCTAATTTCACAATTCACTCACTCACTTACTCACTGCTTTGTTCAAACATTTATGGAGCACTTTTTATGTGCCAGGCAAGCGGTGGGTATGACAATGATTCAGACGAAGTCCCTCAAGGAGCTCACAGTCTAATGGTAAACCACTGAGTCAGCGGAGGCACAGAGTGGTAAGTGACTTACCCAATGAGGTAGAAATAGCTAGGTACTTGGAAACGTGGGGCTAGAGCTGGACAGAGGGCAGGGCAGAACTAACTCATCATAAGTAAACCCCTTTGATTAAGGAGCAAGGTTGCATACATACACAAACACATTACAAAATCTGATTGCAAAAAGGTTAAAATAGTTTCCAATTTTCACCATGATTGAATTCATGTCTTGCAATGAATTAAGCCATTACCTGATGGCATTTCTACACTTGCGCCTAAAGCTTGGGGCATGCCACCAGTCTGCTCAGACACGACGACTCTGCAGGGAGCTTGAGGTCCAATTTTAGCACAGGGAACCATATCGAAGGACTGCAATTAAAGCCACGACCTTTAAATGTAGAGCACATTTACACTTCTACATGTAGAAGCTCGGAAGAAACTCTGCTCTAACCCTCATTCAGAGGATTCTAATAAGTTATAGATACCACAGAAATTACAGAATTTGTTCCTTTCCATATATACATTATTTGGGCTGTACAAGGTGAAAAGTTTCACTTAGACATATTTCATAAGTAATCCAAACATTATACAGATATATACAAAGACACCTCATTTAGATGCGTGTGTACACCCATCCAACGTACACCAGCTAATCGCAACGTGAACTTGTGTAAGGCAATTTCTTTTGTGATGCTGACACATGATCCTTGAGGAAAGGGCAGAGTCCATGAAGAACTGTCCACTTCAGGCCTGACCATCTGTTTCAGTGATACTCTTTGTGATGAACTTATTTCACTAGGCAAGATGTCTATCTCACTGACAAAAGCAGTGAATAATCATAAAAAGAGGTGTTTCTGAATGCGGAAACCATAATTATCCAGTAATCGAAGTGGTGAACTACTCAGACACAGCTGGCCGTGCCGCTGCTAACTGAGGAGAAAACTTCACGATGATTATTGCTGAGAATCAAACTTGACGCATAATTCACCCACACAGGACGTTCCAAAGGAAACTCAACACACGAGTTCTCCACGCCATCAGTTGCTCACTTCAAGCAGTTCTTCACTTTGCTGTGGAGGATTTTCTTCTGAAAAACAACAAACATCACAGACATTCTCCTAAGTGAGGGTCTGAAAGACAGACAGGTAATGGAACATACAATTCAAGAGCTTAACAAAATCCCTGAAGATCCCTGGTCAAGAGCCATATTCTTATGTTAAAGGCACATGTTTTCAGTCTCGAGAGAATAACCTGGAATCACAGGCGTTCCTGAGAGCTCCTGTCAGAGAAGGCGGCAGGCAGCAGCACCAGGGCACCACACATCTCGAGTTTTCCACTGGTATCAAAACCACAGGCAATTTATACAATGGTTAGAAACAGTCTAAACTGTAGTAAGAATTACCTTGTACTTTTTAACTCCTGTTTTTGTGGCTAGGAAGAGTAATCATATCTTTAAGGCTATAATGTGCATTTATAAAACTATATACATATTTAAAATCACCAGAATCTTAAATTTTTATAATCACAAAATGGGTACGTTTACCTTTATCAGGGCGTTCTGCGTGTTTGCTCTTAGATGAAGAGGCCCCCACACCTTTATTACTGGAGTGGCCCTGCTCCACTTCACATAAGTACACATCGATGGGGCCTTTGGTGCTCCGTATGTGTACTGTGATGGAGTCCTAGCAAAACACAATAAAACATCAAGAGGAATGAGACAATTCACTAATTTCTTTTCCCCACTCACTAGACTACAGAAGTTTCAATGCACATTTCTGAACATTTAAATTCAGGTAGTTTCCTTTCTATCACCTAACCTGAGAAAATCACATACTTGGGTTCAGTTGCATTAACTGGCCGAATCATGTAGTTAAAACAGCAGCCTGAGCACACAGTGGTGGGTTCACAGCCATAATCTGAACACTTCAGGACTCACGTGCCCGTCCTTCTCTACTCAAGGACTCCTTCATGGAGTCTGTACTTGAGAGTCAAATCAGTGTTTTGACGACAAAAGAATCTAAAACCCCCTGTAGCCTCAAATGATAAGGGTGTGTTTGGAGTTCAGCCACTGATGAGGTACTGAGCTAACTCAAAGGACCATCCTTCCATCCACTTGAAAAAGAAAGATGAGATCAAGATGAAATATTGCTCATGTAATTTAAAATATTAAAATCCATAAGATATCTGGAAATTGGGTGCTTCTCCTGAGAATTAGGCTAAATTCCTAAGGAGCAGGTCCAGTTATAAAGGATTCCTCTGTGTTTTGACTGGGAGTGGGCTCAGCTGAAACATCCTGGCAGTTCTCTTCCCTTACACGCACTTGGGCCTGGGCTAAGTTCCAGAGACAGCATGGCTCCCATCTCACTGGGATCCCATGAGAGGCGCTCAGGGAGACAAGGCATATCAGAGGGTCTCAAAAACGCAGGTGTCATCCTTTCTACAGCTTCCTGGTACCAGACAGGCAGGCTGGAGAACATCTATGCTCAGCTTCTAGACTGCCAGGTCAGGGCTGGTGTGAATGGTACGCCTCGTACAACTCAACAGATCAAAGAAACTCCTGTCGCTCAGACCTGGCAGCCAGCTGAAGACCTCATATTCCATGAAATCAGGGGCTGGGAAATGTCTTCCGTAAAGGGTGAGATGGCAAATATTTTGGGCTTTGTGGGCCATACCTTCCCTTCACAACTACAGAACTCTGCCATTAGAGAGCAAAAGCAGCCAGAGACAACATCCAAACAAATGGGCATGTGGCTGTGTCCCAATAATATTATTCACAAAAACTAGCAGGCTGGATTTGACCCGAAGGCCAGTCCACCTGCCCAGCACTAGATCCCCAGATCACCGTGGACCCTGACCACAGCGGAGTCAGATGCTCTCATCCATCGCTCCCTTACCTTCCCTATTGCTGGGAATGGCTGCCCAGAGGTCCATGTGCATCAGCTTTTAAATGGGCCTTTAAGAAATGTCATGGGCATGATCAAAAGGCTCAGCAAGATTTAGCAATTACAGTCTGAAGCAGCTCATAGCAGAGGAACAAAACCCAAAAACCTACCAGTCACTGCAGAATGGACTATCATGCCCCAAGGTAAGGAAGTCTGAAAGATTAGTGGTTACGTTTTTTTTTTAAGTTTCAATATCTGTGAAATGACTCATATTGAATATAAATGTTACTTAGGAGACTTGGATGTATCTAAATCCAAATAAAACAACCAGGAAACATCATCGAGAAGTCACAATTTGAATGTGACTGGAGGAAAAGAAAGCTGTTCCTTACTCGATGGATAACCTGCCGTCAAGTGACAACATGGGCTCTAATCTGAACAACAGCCAGATGATACAGGAGGCGGGGGGTGAGGATACTCTTCCTTCGAGGGAGGTGAAGCCCTACAGCAGCGGTGAGGACATCCCTGTGGGCACCGATGGTCTATCATGCGGTCAGAATTGACGCTCTGCCCCAAGAAGGGCCACACTCCTTGGTTCTGATTCCATCCTTACCAAGCAACCTTCTGAGCACAATTATCTTTCAATAGAAACTTTCCTACAAGGGAAAGAGTGTGCTAAGCAGCTGGCAGCTGGTAATATTTTCACTCACACAGCAATTTTACTCTTCATCTTGAATGTGTAACTTAGTGTTGTAGCTCATTCCTTAGTCTTTTATGAGTTTGGTTAGTCAGCCTAGAGCCCTGGCTGACACCAGGTCTGCCTTTTGGAACTTCAAGACTGAGCCAATTCTTGGTAATTCCTCTAAGAGGCGTTATAGGACAATGGTTTAGAACAAACTGAAGCCAACTATCTGGGTTTGAGTTCTGTCACTTACTGTCTGATTGCGAGAAAGTTAGTTAATCTTTCTGTGCTTCAGGTTCCTCATCTTTGAGAAGATAACAATCATGACTACTTCATTTTTTGTGTTATTCAAAACAAGTTAAAATGCGTAAAGTGTCCAGAGCAGTCTCAGGTACGCAGCTAACAGCACAGAATGGTTATAAAGCTTGTGTCACTGCAATACGGCAGAGCCTAAGCAGTTGGCCCACCTTTCTCTTTAAATCTTAAAAACGCAGGGCCACCCAGACTTACAAAGAAACAAAGAGAGAAAGCTCAGATAAAATTAGAAATGAAAGAGGAGAAATTAACAACAGACACCACAGAAACACAACGGATTATGAGAGAATACCATGAAAAACTATATGTCAACAAAATGGATAATATACAAGAAATGGACTCTTACAACCTCCCAAAACTGAAATCAAGAAGAAGTGGACAATCTGAACAGACCAGTCACAAGGAAAGAGATTGAAACAGCAATCAAAAGCATCCCAAAGAATAAAAGCCCAGGACCAGATGGCTTCCCTGGGGAATTCTACCAAACTTTCAGAGAGGATTTAATACCTATCATTCTCAAGCTATTCCAAAAAATTAGGTGAGATGGAACACTTCCTAACACATTCTATGAGGCCAACATCACTCTGATACCGAACCCTGACAAGGACGCCAAGAAAAAGGAGAACTAGAGACCAATATCGCTGATGAACACAGATGCAAAAATCCTCAACAAAATTTTGGCAACTCGAATTCAGCAATTCATCAAAAAGATCATACATCATGATCAAGTGGGATTTATTCCTGGGACACAGGGATGGTTCAACACCCCCAAATCAATCAATGTCATACAGCACATTAACAAAATGAGGAGTAAAAACCACACGATCATCTCAATAGATGCAGAGAAAGCATTTGACGAGATCCAACAGCCATTTACGATAAAAACTCTCAAGAAAATGGGGATAGAAGAAAATTAACTCAACATAATAAAGGCCACATATGACAAATCCACAGCCAACATCATACTCAATGGGCAAAAACGGAATGCCACCCCCCTGAGAAGAGGAAGAAGACAAGGATGCCCACTCTCACCACTCTTATTCAACATAGTACTGGAGGTTTCGGCCAGAGCACTTCGGCAAGAGAAAGGAATAAAAGGAATCCAAATAGGAGTGAAGAAGTGAAACTCTCGCTGTTTGCAGATGATATGATCTTATATATAGAAAATGCCGAAGAATCCATTGGAAAACTAATAGAAATAATTAACAACTACAGTAAAGTTGCAGGGTACAAAATCAACTTACAAAAATCAGTTGCTTTTCTATACTCCAATAACGAACTTACAGAAAGAGAACTCAAGAATACAATTCCATTTACAATCACAACTAAAATAACCTACCTAGGAATAAATTTAACCAAGGAGGTGAAGGACACATACAATGAAAACTGTAAGACATTCCTGAAAGAAACTGATAATGACATAAAGAGATGGAAAGACATTCTATGCACATGGATTGGAAGAATAAACATAGTTAAAGGGCCCATACTACCTAAAGCAATCTACAGATTCAATGCAATCCCAATCAGAATCCCAATGACATTCTTCATGGAAATAGAACAAAGAATCCTAAAATTCATATGGGGCAACCAAAGACCGTGAATTGCAAAAGCAATACTGAGAAGAAAAAAAAAGCAAAGCTGGAGGTATCACAATCCCTGACTTCAAAATGTATTACAAAGCCAGTGATCAAAACAGCAGGTACTGGTACAAAAACAGGCACACAGATCAATGAAACAGAACTGAAAGCCCAGAAATAAAAGCGCAAATCTACGGACAGCTAATCTTCGACAAAGGTGCCAAGAACATACAACGGAGAAAAGACAGTCTCTTTGATAAATGGTGTTGGGAAAACTGGACAGCCACATGCAAAAGAATGAAGGTAGACCATTATCTCATGCCATAGACAAAAATGAACTCAAAATGGATCAAAGACTTGACGATACGTCCTGAAACCATAAAACTCCTGGAAGATAATATAGGTAGTACACTCTCTGACATCGAACTAAAAAGGATCTTGTCGAATACCATGTCTTCTCAGACAAGGGAAACAAAAGAAAAAATAAACAAGTGGGACTTCATCAGACTAAAGCGCTTCTGCAAGGCAAAAGCCACTACAATCAAAACAAAGAGACAACCCACCAATTGAGAGAAAATATCTGCAAATCATTTATCTGACAAGGGGTTAATCTCCATAATATATAAGGAATCCACACAACTGAACAATAAAAAACAAACAACCCGATGAAAAAATGGGCAGAAGATATGAACAGACATTTTTCCAAAGAAGATATACAGATGGCCAACAGACACATGAAAAGATGTTCAACATCACTAATCATCAGGGAAATGCAAATCAAAACTACATAAACTACACGTGTTAAAATGTCTATAATCACTAAGACTAAAAATAACAAATGTTGGAGAGGGTGTGGAGAGAAGGGAATCCTCATACACTGCTGGTGGGAATGCAAACTGGTGCAGCCACTATGGAAGAGTATGGAGATTCCTCAAAAAACTAAAAACAGAACGACCATATGACACAGATATCCCCCTACTGGGTATCTACCCAAACAATTTGAAATCAACAATGCAAAGTAACATATGTACCCCTCTGTTCACTACAGCACTATTCACAATAGCCAAGACATGGAAACAATTCAAGTGCCTATCGACTGACGACTGGATAAAGGTGTGGTATATATACACACAATGGAATATACTCAGCCATAAAAAAAGACAAAATCATCCCATTTGCAACAACATGGAAGGACCTGGAGGGATTATGCAAAGCGAAATAAGCCAGACTGAGAAAGACAAATACCAGATGATTTCACTCATACGTGGAACGTGAACAAACCCACAAAGAAAACAGTTCAGTGGTTACCAGGGGAAGGGGATAGGGGGTGGAGAGGGTGTGAAGGGGAGCACTTATGTGGTGACACACAAGAAACAATGTACAACTGAAATCTCACATTGATGTAAACTATTATAAACTCAAAAAAAAAAAATGCAGGGCTACCTACTTCTCTGGGAGCTGGAACATCCAATCTGGTTTCTGCGGGAGCTTTAACTGCAATAACGATTTGTTCATGGAAGGCTTGGATGCTATGAATATCTTGATATGTCACATACGCAAGTGTGAAAATCAGTCAAGGATCTCTAAGCAGAACACTACTTATTGGGGAGGTAACTTCTCTCTCATGATACATGAATGCAAGTGTCAGCTTTGAGTATCTTTAAGTTTTTATGGGATATAAACTCAATTAAGGAAAGCAGTCTGTAAGAAAAATTTTCTTACATAATTCTTAGTATTACATCAACAATTCTTAAGATTTTATAGAGTTTTATAATATATATAACTCAAAGAGTTGCTTTAAACTGTACTATTGTGATTATGATGACAATTTCTGGAGAAAAATACTAAAGTCTGAATCTGTAACACAAACACAACTCATGAGAGTATTCAAATCCCCACTCCCCGGCCCCCATTCTCTATTCATTGCTAGATCTTACAAACTTTGGGAAAAAATATTCAGAGTTTGGGTGAGAATCCCCTAAAACACAAGGTGGGAAAAATCTATAAAAAGTAGAAACAACTTAAAAAATAAGTTTTTCAGGACTATCATGTACTCTTGGGATTTCCCTCATCCAAAATTATTTTCCAACTCACTATCTATTTTTCATCTTGTTTTACTGTTGCCTGAAATTTTACCAATTATGTGACTTATTGGGTTTCCCCAGCCTCCTTTTTTTAATCCACAGACCTTCTGACTGAGTGTAGTAATGTCAGCACTTTTTTCCCTTCTAGTAACTGGACTGTGGAAACAGGGGTTTTGACTGATGTAAAGTTGAAATAAATTTGAAGCATCGAATAGCTCAGAACCACTGACACCTCAAAAAGGTGCAACAAGGGGTACAGAGAAGCAGAAAGGTCCAGAAGACCCAGGAGAAGATCAGCAGAAGTACCAAGGATGAGGCCCCCACTCTGGTCCCAGAGACACTGAGCTTACGAGCAGTGCTGACATTCGGCTATGCTAGGCTTTGTGGACTAGAATGCAGTGTTGGTACCATTACAACGGCAATTCACTCTGTTTCAGAAGTAAGATTTAGTTAACAAATTGGGGAAAACATGAATTTCACAAAGGCCAGCAAACATTTTACCATCTTTACAGTATTCAGACTACACAAACAAACAAGAACGCACCACTACTTTAAGTGTAAGTGCAAATGTGAACTTGGTCTGTCACTGCACTGCTCAGGTCATGAGGCAGTGCTTACTCTGCACAGATGTCACACCAAGATGCTGAGGCAAGGACATTACTTGTGTATGTTTGACGCTATACTACTAAGCCTTTACTTTCTTTAGCTTCTAAAGGTCTAATTTTGTATCTTAAATGTACTAGTGAAATCCCCAAACTGATCCGACTACTTAAAGTAACCTGCTTTGGAAGGAGAAATTTTTTTAAAAGGTACAGAGTTAAAGGATATCTTTCATTTTCTTTGTCATCTGTTAACTCAAACAACTGCTGAGCACAATCCTTAATTAACTCATCCAGAGCATCTTCCATTGCTGATAAGTCGGAAAGTTCCTCCTGTAGCTTCTTCTGCTGGGGCACTGCTCCAAAATTGCTAAGATCAGATCCTCTTTAAAAGAAAAGTATTAAAGAAAAAGATCATCATCAAGAGCATCTAGGCTATTACAGAATCACACAAGTTAGGTTACTGGCCTTTCTCCAAACGTTTACATCAGGTGTTTCCCACAATGACAGACAACACCCAGGTACTCCCATTATTCCAGACACCCATTATTCTTCCTCTACATTAACTGGTTTTTGCCCACATTTCTAGTCCCTTACATTGGGACTTTAAAAAATATATCATAACTCTATGGAAATTAATAGCAGTACGAAAAGCTTAATGAAGTTTAATGAGTTGAACTAAGAGTCAATAACACCCAGTTTGAGGCCCAGCTCTACAATTTAACCGCATAACTTTTGACAAGTTATAATCTTTTGGTCCCTTAGTTTTTACGGATGAAAAACAAAATTTGCTAAATGGTAGTTCCTCTGCTAAATTCTGTAAGTGTGTATTCTTCTCTACTGTGCATATTCTATCTAAATATAATGATTATATTCATTCTTCTTAAAAGATATATTTTCTTCAGTTATTACTGCCTACCACAACATGATAGAGCCTAAACAACAATTGATACTCATTTTTTTTCTTCAATCTTTATGGAAAACAAAGAAGGAAAAGGCTGTTACCACTTTATCTTTTGCTTGCTAGTTTTCAAATCTGATTCCAATTAGTGATTTAGAATGCAATCTGACATTAACCCCTAAAGTGTTGCTTACTGTTATATAGTAAACATGGTCAAGTTAGAACTCAATCTGCATTTCCATACTATTGAAAAACTAACCTCCTCTATGACCCCCTTTCCTCTAATAACTAACTTAATTACTTAGTCATTTCATGATCTTTGTTGGGAGATTTTTCCCTTGCCTGAAAGGTGTCTATGTTCTCCCATGCTGGCACTGTTTCCTACTGATCCCAATACACACCTAGTGTGCGCATAACAGCCTTCTTCTTATGAACGTGCCTCTGCGTGTGCCTGTGCACACATCCCCCATACCCACATGGTAGCCTCCTTCCAGGGGATCCTTCCCAACCATGTGTTAACTCTTTAGCAACTGCCTTTTAGACAGCAAGTCTTCTGGCTTTTTTCCCATTCAGGGCAGTTTCCAGGTGTGATCCACAGCCTACCTGCATCACAATCGCATGGGGTCCTTGTTAAGCACGTAGATTCCTGCCTTCCCCAGAACAACCAAATTAGCACCTCTGGGCTCGAGGCCTCTAAGTGTTCCCCACACTATCAAGCAAGAATCACTGTTCTACACCCTTAACTGATTTCCTTCCATATCAATAATCAACTGGAACTCAAGAAATACTTTTTTAAAAATCTCCTATACAATCAGATGTCCCCTTTTTATGATCTTGAGAAGTGAAAAATCTTAAAACTAATCATTATTCCATTTAACTTTTCCATAATACTGGAATGATATTCTATGTCTATGGCTCTTATTTAGTCGTAAGTAGGAAAAAATACGTATGTACTTTGTGGGACAATGTAAGAAAATTTCACAGAATCCTTTTCTAACAAGAAGTCACATCTTACTTTGTTTCAAATGGTGAAAAAACTGCTGATAGCGCATTTGATTTAAGCATGGTATTGTCACTTAACGAGAAGTAAAAGAACGCCATGAAAAGTTGGAAACCAACTCACATCCATCGAATATGGTTCTTGGACTTCTTCTCGACCAGGTCGATGCCGTCTAAGACGTTGGTGATGTCATAGACTCTTCGTTTCCGTACTCCCAGTTTTGTTGCAACCTTGTTTAAGTCAAGAATACCCCCAGGAGCAGATCTCACAAGATCCATAAATTTTCGAGTTAAATAAACCAGTGATACATCAAAACGAGGTCTCTTCACTTTTAGAGCTTCTGGGAAACAAACACATTTGTAAAATTTTAGATAGCATTTCCTTCTCAACTCCATTAAAAAAATCATTTATTTCCTCTTGATCAGTAAGCATAGACATTGACAGAAATTCTACACACTGATCAAATCATAGCTTTTTTGTGTGTGTGAGGAAGATCAGCCCTGAGCTTACATCTGCTGCCGATCCTCCTCTTTTTGCTGAAGAAGAGTGGCCCTGAGCTAACATCCATGCCCATCTTCCTCTACTTTATATGTGGGACGCCTACCATAGCACGGCTTGCCAAGTGGTGCCATGTCTGCACCCAGGATCTGAACCAGTGAACCCTGGGCCGCCAAAGCGTGCTCCACTTCAGTGGCCCAGGGTTTTGCTGGTTCGGATCCTGGGCACGGACACAGCATTGCTCACCAAGCCATGCTGAGGGGGCGTCCCACATGCCACAACTAGAAGGACCCACAACTAAAATACACAACTATGTACTGGGGGGCTTTGGGAAGAAAAAGGAAAAATAAAACCTTAAAAAAAAAAGCACATATTTAATTATACTAAATTACTCACAAGACACAGTCTTACAAGCTCAGGATAAGTATATTCCTACCACGTTAGTTATTTTATAAAGAACAGATATTAATTGAACATCTATAATGTGACAGTTGCTGAAGGGATATAAATGTGATTAAGAAGGTCTTCAAACTGAAGGCATTCCAGAGTCTATGAGGAGTTCTATGACAACCCTGAGACAAGTGCTAAGGGAGGTGTTCAGTCACTCGAGAAGATGAAATAAAACCGTAACTGGAGTGGGAAATCGGGAAGGCCTCCGAATGGGAGCGGAACACAGAAAGATGAAGAGGAAGGTGTCCTCCCACTCTAACGGAGGGCAGGGGTTTAAGCAAGGCAGAGGAAACGTGAAAAGACAAAGCAGCACTCGAGAACGCAGTCTATCTGCGGGATCCACAGCTGATATAGCTTTAGTGATGGGTGTGGGCAGCAGAGCGCTGGAAGAAGACGCTGCAAAGTAGAGCAAGAAACCACCTTCCAGGGTCTTTTAAATTCAACACAAATAAGTAAAAACAAATAAATGAGTCAGAATTTTCTCTATATGTAATAGAGCATCACTGAAGAATTTAAGGTGGAGTGATATCATGATCGCATTTCTATATTAGAAAAACTCCACGGGCAGCAGAAGGAAAGGGGTTCGGGGGTGGAAGAGCCTGGAAACGAACAGCCTACATAGGAGGCTGTCCCCCTGCTTCAGTCTGGGAGAGTGAGAACCGACCCAAGCAACAGCAGTCTAAGTGGCTGGGCCTGTGGGCTCAGGGCAGAGCAGAGTGGGGCAGAATCCTCTCTGCGCAATTGACTTCACCTCAGTTTACTCAGGGTATGAAATACGAGTAACAAGCCACACCTATGCTTTGAAGGGCTGTTGCGATAATCCACACAGAGCTCAACATAGGGCCAGGCATTGTAAAAGCTCAATAAGCTAGACATTACTGGTAGTCGGTGGGGATGGGACACAAGAAGGAAGCACTTCCCAGGTAAAACTGACCAAACCTGAGGACCAGCTATGGGTGAGACTGATCAGGGCAGAAGAGAAATGAAGGGGTGACAGTAAGATTTATACATGGGCATCTATGTACCATCTATCCACTGAGATTAGGACCAAACTAAAGGGGAAGGGCGGGGTGGGGCAATCTATCATAACCATTCCCGGAAGGCCAGGGAACTAGAGCACTGGGATTCCAACTCCTTGACCGACTGAACACCGACCCACGACAGGGGTGGGAGGGAAGAGCAAAGGGAGTGAAAAGAAGCCAGGAGGGCAGGGCTGTTCTCAGCTTGACACCAAACTGCCTTCAGGTCCACTGAGAGCAACAAGCACTGCTCTCAGAGAACTCTGTGAGAACATCCTTCAACACAGACCATTCTATTGTAAAAATGACGTTTCCAAAGCAGTGGAGAATAAACTGGCATTTGTGCACGTCATTCAGCCCACGACCTCAGGAGTTTTTGCTGAAATTCCAAGCTTTACATTTCAGTGTACAAATAAAACATTTTGTGTAAGTTCTTCATCAACTCATGTACATTTAAAATAAATTATTTAAATACATGAAGTTCAAACTACAAAACCTAAAATCTATTCAGGAATCAACTTACTTCTCATGGACACATACTGTACATTATCTTCTAAATTAATCCTTATTTTTGATGGCTGGAAAAAAGAAGATACAGAAATTTAACTTAATAATTTAAAAACAACAATGCAAAAGCACAGCATCTTAATGGATAATATAAAAGATTTTTTACCCGGGGGTAACAATTTGGGTGTGATAAAAGCAGCCCTTCTTCCAAACCATAGCTACTTCGACTATAATCACACCTGACAATGTTCACAGATTTAAGTTTCTAAAACCGCACAGACTTCCAGAGATATGGAAGAAGTGGTCAGAGAGAGAAAGGGGCAGGGGGAGAAAGGAATGGTGAAGGAGGGAGAAAATATGAATGAGAATTTATTACTGAACAGACATTAACTAACTGCATCAGGTACTGAGGCTAAAAAGGAATACAAGGATGATCAGGACACCGTCCCTAACTTGGGAAAGCTCAGCAGAGGTGTAAGATATTTCTAAACTAACAAATGCTCACCTCTTGCTATTTAAGTGTAAGTAGCTTCAAAAAATTTGCTCAGAAACTTTCACAGGCAGCCATGCATTCCCAAAACCTTTAGATAAAGCCACGTAAACAGAAATCCATATTAGCCACATGCTTAGAATGAAGTACAAAACTGGCTGCAGAGTAGAACCAACAGGAGTGCTACAGATGCACCTAGAGAGGGAAATCACAGAAGGTTCACAGGGAAGCGGATCCCCAGCGAAACCTTGAAGGACAAGCCAGATTTTGCCTGAATCTGTGGGAGCTTTGGGAGGGAGGCAGGGAGGGAGAAGACAGGATGCCCGGTGCAGGAAATGCAATGAACAAAGGTATGAAAATATAAATCGGACGGCACCTTTTGAGAACCCACCTGTGTGGCCTGAGTGAAAGTGACAATACTGCAGCTGAAGGGCGGGCTCACACCATGCTCAACACGGAGGGCGTGAAAGTCAGGCGAAGGAGTCTGGACTTTATGTTGTAACCAGTGCAGAATCGCCAGATTTCTGAACAGGAGTATGACATATTCAAGCTCCTGGTTTAGGATATAAGTAAGGTAGCACTGCGGCAAAAAGACTGGGGGCAGGGGGAAGCCTGAAGGCAAGGGGAGAGCTAAGCAGCTCTCTGTTTATCTCAGTGTAATAAATCCTTGGCACAACGATTTCCATAACATCTACAGCAAGATGATAGTATCTATTAGCAGGTCAACTTAGTATGGAATAATACCACTGAAATAGAATTCTGCTCTAAAATTAATTTAGTTGTTAAAATTTAAAGGAAAATGAAGACCTGCTGGGGCGTGCAAAACCAGAGTTGGGAATGCCTGCCTTGGGCGCAAGGACGAAGTCTGGCTAGCTCTCTTACACAGCAGTGACAACGGTGACTTGCAAACATGGCATCCAACAGCGAAGCACTGAAGGGCAGTCCTGTTAAAGTCAAACATCAGACGCCCGGACCAACCGTCATTCTATTTTTACATTTAACCCTCCCGCTAATACAGGACGAGACAGAGTCTAACTACTGTAGCAGGATGCTTATATGAATAAAATCCATCCTCACCACACTGATTTGAAACACACATAAATATCCTAAATTGTTACATATAAAGGTCTGTGTAGGAGTTTTCTATTCTGCCCATGATCTGGTCACTTACGTATCTGTAGCAAACTGCTTTGATTACTATAATGTTAGAATAAACTTTACTATCGTTAGTGCAGTCCTGAGAATGCACGCGGAAAAGGTTAACACAGCAGAGCTCACAGGTGCCTTGTTGCAAAAAGGCTTCAGTTCTTTAAAATTTAGAGTAGCGGGGCCACATCCTACACAGGGTACAGCACGTCATGGTTCCCCTAAAGGCTGCCTTGCTGCCTTCTCTCCTCACACTCCAGAAGGGCACTTTCTATGCTCCATGTGCCCCACCTCGTCTCCTCATCTAGACCGTTGCTATTCATAGGTTGGCACAGGGCTAGCACCTCAATTAGGCATCATAACATGAGAAAGTATGACTTTCTTTCCTCCCCTTCTCTGCTATAAATGCAGTTGCACTACATATTGACTACATAGAGATTTGTGGGAAAACAGACTCCAAAAGGACCCATCCATTTCTTTTCCTTTGAATATGAAAACACTAACTTTTTCCCTCAAAGGAATCACACAGCACCACGGCCTCTGAGCACAGACATCTCGATATGCATAAATCTTACAGGTCTCACAATTCCAGAGATTTCCAAAGTGCCCAGAGCAATGACACATTCAACTCCTTTATATTAAAAATAGTTCTTGGCTTAACACTGGGTTCAGGACTACCAAATCTGTGACTTCTTAGATGCCGGGAGATCCTAACCATGGTGTAACATGGTCTAGTGATATAACTTTATTGCCCATTTTCCAAGCTATTGTGAAAATTAAATGAGAAGTTTTATAAATTGCAAAATCCTTGCAAGCACAAGAGACTATTATTAGTCTTTTCTTTTGTGAACCAGAACAGCGCCTGGCACATTCAGGCACTTGCTTAATATTTGTTAAACAATGAATGGAGACTGAAATAGTACCTTGTCATAGATGACTTCAACTGATAAATTACTCAGAACTATGAAACAATGAGTATTTACAGACGCAAGGACACAGGGTGAAGGCTCCCTCTTGGGCACATCATTAATAAGAATCTCTGAAAGAAGAGAAGCCTCACTTTCTGTTTTAAAATACAACACTCGTCATGTGGAAAGACTCAGCCTGCCAATCCCAGCAAGCCTTGCCAGTTACTCTAACTTTGGTGAACTGCACTCAACAGATAGGCCAGGAGCTTTTCTGGGAGCAGTATGGGGACTAGATAGGATTTCTCCTTTTGAAGTGGCTTTAAAATCAGAAAAATGAGAATAAATGTTTCCTCACACAAAAGTTAGTGAGCTATTCAAAAAAAAAAAAAAAGGCCCCAAGTCATTCAGGCCCCTCAGGTCCCAGCAGTGCCCCTTGCCCCTGGAGGGACACTGATGAGGCTCCACATGCATGTATGGGCCCTGGTACAGAGGAGGAAAGGAGACAGGAGATGGAGCAGAGGGGCTCCCATCAGGCTGAGGAACAACTGAGGCCCCTCAACAGGAGACTGACTACATGAGCTCCTTTCAGGGTCACTTACTGTCTTTTCATTTTTAATCTCAGCCTTCAGAAAAGGTGCAGAAATAGTACTAAGAATTGCCATACACCCTTCACCCAAATGCCCCAAATGTTAATGTTTTACATTTGCTTTATCATTTTTTTCTCTAGACAAACAAATGCATTTTTTCCCTGAATCATTTGAGGTAAACTGCAGACTCCCAGATATTGAGTGTGTATTTCAAGGACGTTCTCTTATACAACCACAGTATAATGACCAAAAAGTCTGTTCACGACCAAGTGGTCTTGAAGAAGACTGTAGGCAGAAATCTGGATTTTGAGGACTGCCAGTGGGGGTTCAAAAGGAGAGGAGGAACGTGTTGCTAGAAATTGAAGGACGGGCAATCCCTGTCACGCTAAGACGGAGCGCTCAGCAACACTGCCAGCTGCGGCTCTGCGGAAAGTAGAAGGTGTCAATCACCTTGGTGGGCTAATGAAGGAGATTTCCACGCAAACTGTTGATGGTGGCACCTGGTTGTTTCTTGCAGCTCATAGCAAAATGGGAAAGAAACTGAGCAGAGGACTTAATGGCTTTAAAAATTCTCAGCCTCTTTAGAAACTAAAAATTAAGAAATGGCCTCTGAGAAAGACCAAATCAAAGGCACCACGAGAAGAACACAATCTAAAGATGAAGGTGAGGGTGTGACTGCACAACTTTTGGTTAAGGCCATCAAAGATGATACTATTCCGTCACACAAAAGGCCCTAGAAAGAGATTAAGGATGAGCCTCACAGATTCTCTCACTCTAATGATAGGGCCTCTAGGAAGCTTCTGGGCACTGTGCCTCAGCCATCCCAGCAGGAGCCGAAGGTAGAGAAGGGTTTATCTTGAATAAATCCATGGGCAGGACTCTTGTCTACTGACTGAACTACAACAAGATTCACAGGAGATCCACACAGTTTTTGAGAGACTTATACCAGCAAAAACACTGCCAGCTTGGACTAAAAGGGACAGACAGTTCAAACTGAAAAGAGGCCACCGGACACCCAAAATTCTACTGACAAGAAGCAGGCTGAAAAAACACTCAGCTACAACTAGGTATTACCTTTCATGAAAAAGATAGGAAGACTCAGACAGTGGAACCAAGAGCCCAGAAGTAGAGCTGAGAGCATGGAGAATTATTCCCAGGCTTCGAGACCTAATAAAGAAATTTCCAACATTTACCAGGCTGCATTTCAGAAGTGGACCAGTTACTCCTCGGTGACTCCCATTCTCCTTTATGCGCAGGAATGTCCAGAGCAGTTGTCCTATGTGTGTGCCACTGTGCATGCTGTAAGCTGGGTGTGTGGCGGTCAGATAACTTGCCTTTCACTTTCACAGTTCTAAAGATCTGCAGGAACTGTACTTGAGGAGCTCTACTACACCTGAGGAGTCTGGACTCTTCTTTTATTCCATGAGTACAAAATCTGTTATTTTGAGGCTCGAGTTGTCTCAGATTAGCCGAGAGGAGCCTTGTCAAAGTGGTTCCTAAGCAGAACACTTATTTTTGACCTTTTCAGCATCTTTAGGATGGCAGTTCCCAGAGGAACACTCCCTCAAATTTCTATGGAACTAACCTGCCCAGGTGCCAGCAGGACACTGTTGCCCTCACTGTGGGGGGCACTGTCAAAGTTTCTATTCTTTTAAGGCAGTCTCACTGGGAGGTTTCTCTCAGATCATTTCCCCAAGGGGATGCCAAGGGAGAGCCTAGTAGTCCTCAAACCTCAAGACTGGACTACCTAAGAAACTTTCCCTTTCAATCCTCCAACTGTTTCTGTCCCTCACTTGTTCAGGTTTACTACCTAGCCTGTTTGAGCTTGGCTGGGAAATTAATGGAGAAGGCAGAGGCCTCCAAACTGAAAATCACAATGGATGATCTCAGTGCACACGGCTCTCCAGGAACCGGCAGCTCCTGATGGGCAAATCAGCACATTCCAAGTTATTTTACTCCTGCTCCAACTCCCACATCTGAAGACCTACCCTTTAAATTTGAGATCTCAAAGGAGAAAGAAAAGAACAAAAGGTGAGCTTTAGGGACTAAAATCTTTAGTATTGACTCTAAATTGGTTAAAAATCTATACAGAAGCTTCTTTGTACTGACTGCCTGTTTAGGGGAGTAATTCCCTTTAAGAACTCTTTGGAAATATACCTTTCTCCACGGTGATTGCATTCTCCTCACTCACTCAAATTTTCTTTATTTTTCAATATGCAGACTAAGTTCCATCTCCAACCAATACTATTTTCTCCCTTCTCAGAATTCCAGTTTTCAAGCCATCTACCCAGAGAACATCACTCAGCCAGATACATAACCAATCTCTGCATAGCAACAACAAGTTTACTAAAAACCTCCAGTCACTAGCCAACTAAAAAACTCTGAGATAGGTGTTCAAATCACCACTCTACAGGAAGGAAAAGAAACACTCACACATTCAAACATTTACAGAGTACCTATTTCATTCATTCAATAACTATTAACCAAATCTTTTTGTGAGAGGCACCAAATGTGTTGGGGATGTAACAATGAAATGAACAGTGGCTGCACTCAGGGACCTAACAACCACACATTGCAAAGAGGGGGTGAGTAAGCACAGGGTGCTTTGGGAGCACAAAAGCAGTGCCTAACCCAGTCTTGAGAGGCCAGAAGGCTCCAGACAAGTGACCTATAAATCTAGACCTGAAGAACCATAGGAGGTAACAAGAAAAGGTGTGCTTAAAAAAAGAAGGCTCTTTTGGCAGGCGGAGCATGGATATGTCAGGGTACAAAAGAATACAGAAATACAGAAAATTCAGCAACAATAAGCAGTTCAAGAAAGACAAAACCAGGGGCTAGATTATATTAATAAGTTTCTACTCTATCCTGAGAGCACTGGGAACCATGATAGATTCTTGAAGCCAAATGACATGATCAGAAACATGCTTTAAAAAGACCATTATGGTTAGTTACTATGTGGAGAATATACAGAAAAGTCAGGGGCAAGATTGGATGCAGGAAAACTGTTTAGGAAGACACTGCAACAATCCAAAAGGCAGATGACGTTTAGAAGCGGCAAGTCTTGGTGATTAATTTTAATTAGATTGGGAAAAGGGAGGGGGTCAGTTTGAAAAAAGGAAAATGCAGGATGAGGCTTTGGATACTAGCTTGGGCAATATGGTGGGTGTGGTATCATTTACTAAGAAAGGTAATAGCGAAGTTGTTGCTTGCTTAGGCAAGAAGGAAATGAATTCAATTTTGGATATATGAGTTTGAAATCTAAGTAGAGATGTCTAGTAGACAGTTGGAAAGCTCTGAGCTGGATTTATAGATCTGGGAGTTATTATGACGTGGTGACTGAAACTATCACAGTGCATAAGAATATCAAAGAGTTCAAGGGATGTGCATATCTACTGATATTAAATGCAAAATTAAGTATTTTTCCATCGTGAGAATTCAGGGCTTTTATCAAATTCTCAAAGATTAAGAACAGCAATATATGTAAAGGTAAGAGAAGTCATGAGAGTGGTAAATGACACCCCACATGAAGAGTGTGTAGAGAAGGAAGAAGAGAATCCTGAATAACACCAACATGTACGGAATAGGAGGAGGAGTTTGCAAAGGAGCACAGGAGAGGCCAGACCAGTAGATGGAGCATCAAGAGTATGTGGGTCAAACGAGCCAATGACAAGTCTCCAACAAGAGTGAGGAATCAACTGTGTCAAAACTATACAGAGGAGTGAAACATCTGATAAAATCAACCACATTCTGGTGACCTTGGTTAGAACACACAGAGCTGTGCTGAGGGCAGAGGTCCCCTGGCAGCGGGTCGAGGTGCTAAGGAGAGGTGAGCAAGTGCAGTTTTCTCAGTGTGGCTGTGAATGGGTGGAGACAGGGATACAGTAGATGGAAGGGCATTTGGAATTAAGGGAGGGACCTTTTAAGATGGGGACGGATTTAGGATGCAGTTTAAGAAGTTAAGAATTTATCATTTGGAGCCCCACATTTTGAGGTTAAATCCAAGCTTTTCTATGTACCATCCAACCACGGGCAAGCCACTTAACATTTCCAAGTCTATTTTGGCAACTGTCAAACAAGAATAATAATCTCTTAGGACTGCAGCTGAGGAGTTAAATTAGATCACGCTCATAAACTATTTTGGGGCACTGAGTTCCCATGAGGACTGGGCATACTGACTTCGGTAAACGCTGTTACTAGCTATGGGAAGAAACCAGCAAAGAACTTGAAAATATGGGAAGAAATGGAAAATAATGGCTTCATCCAGAGCCCTAAGAACCATGGAGAATATGGTGCATCTGTCTAGAGCAAGAATAGGGGAAATGAACCTTTTGCAGGAAGGGAGCCTAATCTCCCTTCCATTTTCTCTGTCAGACAGGACTGAAGACAATCTGCTGAACCGGGAGCTGTGGGGCGGGAAACGGGAGGTGTGGACAAGGTTTTAAATGGCTGCAGTCAAGCAGGAGAATGGGAGAGGAGGCTGAAGACAAGAACAAACGAGAGCTTGCAGAGATAGGCTGAGAAGCCCGGGAAGTCGGAAAACATGCTTTTCTACGCAAAGTTGGGCAATTTGCTCCAACAGTGCTCGCTGGCCCGAGAGAAAAGCCAAGGGGGCAGACGGCACCTCTGCGAGCAGGTGTGGAAAGGAGAGGGCGAGAGTCGAGCGCACGGCCGGTGGGGTTCCCAGCGCAGGACAGGCAGCGCGGGAGCCGGCGGCGGCGGGGCAGCCACGGCCCGGTCAGGCCCGGGGGTCACGACCCGGACGACGTCAGCGCAGCCGCCCCGCGGAGAGGCGGCGGCGGCTGGGCTGAGACCCAACCCGCGCCGCGCCGGCCGTGCCCGGGGCTTACCAGCAGGCCCTCCACGTTGATGGGGTCGCGGCAGCGGCGGCGCACCGTCTCCTCCGCCGGGTCCACGAGCAGGCTGGGCAGCTTCCGCGCCGGCCGCTGCTGACTCATGCTGCCCAGCCGGCCGGCCGGCCCTCGCACCCTGCGAGCTCTCCCGCCTTCTCCCGCTCGGGGCGGGCGCCGCCCCCAACACGCCGGGTCCCGGGGGCCAAGCACGAACGGGGCCCGCGGCCTGCTCGGAGGCGCCGCCTGGCCAGGCCGGCCCGCGGACGAAAGCGCCACCGCCCCACGACCCCGGGCGCTACAGCGCGGGCGGGAGAAAAGCAGGGTGACCCGGGACTCTCAGGACGCCAGGCCCGCCATCTTCCGCATGCGCAGTGCGCCGCCCCCACTGCGCATGCCTGCTGCGGCCGGGCCGCTCCCACGCACAGTGCTCTCCCAGCGGCCGGAGCCCGGGAAACCCCGGTCGGCGGAATCCACGGAGAGGATGGCGAAGGAGAAGGAAGACGTGGAGCAGGAATCCCCGAGGAAGGGAACGGGGCGGGAGAAAAGAGGCAGCCGGGAAAACGCGACTGTCGCCTCGGAATTCTGGACACGAACGACACTAATAAATGAAAGTTCTGAGTGCGCAGGAATGTTAATTTATTCTCGAACTCCCTCCGCTCATCTCAGGCACCTGCCCCGTGCCGATGCTTAGTGAATGTCTGTAACCAAACCGTCGTGGAATTTTCTTACATGCTCCTTTCTTTTTCTTCCTTCGTTTCTTTCATTTGATGAATGAATTATTGATTACCTGCCGTGTCAGATATTGTGGCGGGCACAGGAGATATTCATTTGAATTTGGCACAGGTTCCATCTCAAATTCCAGTGGAGGAGGCAGGTAAATACAACATTTTAAGTTGGAGCCCGAAGGTGTGTTTTCAAATCCTTGCTCCCTCTACTTATAAGTTACAAAACCTTGAGCAAGTTAGTTAATCACTCTGTGCCTCAGTTTCCTCATCTGTTAGATGGGAATAATGACAGTACTTATCTCATTAGGCTGTTGTGAAAATTCATTGAATTAATGAATATAGATACTTAGAACAGGGACCAGCCCATGTTTGGAATAAAAATACAATATGGTGTGGTAAGGACAGGATTGAGGGCAGCAACTGAGTGGGGTAGTTAGACCGCGGGCTTCCACCCAGCCTGAGGTGGGCCAGGGAAGGCTTCCAGAGGAAGTCGGCTCCCCATTAGACAACATATAAACTTCTCGAGGTCAGAGCCTCTCCCTGATCTGTGTGTCTCCAGCATCTAGCACAGTGCCTGGGGAATAGTGAGCACTCAGTAAATGTTTGTAAATGAATGACTTGAAATAAAGGATAACCTAGGGGAAGTCTCCAGAAGACTGGATTTTGTTGCAGAATAGAGAATTTCCCAAAGCAGTTAAAAGACATCTTTACCACCCAGAGTCCCTGAGATGACAAGGTCTGGAGACCAGAAATGGCTGTTTTCAATAAATAAGACATAATCCAGCATTTGCTATACATTTGGCATCCTGCTAAATGTTCTGCATACATTTACTAGTGTAAATCTTGTATCAAAACTGAAAGGTGTTTTTCTGCCCAATTTATAGATCAGGAAAATGAAGATTAGCAAGATTACAAAAATTACCCGAGGTCCTGGGTAGGCAGCAGTAGAGGCAGGATTTGACTCCACAGCCATTTAATTTGGTATCCCGATCCTTGAGAAGATGCTTGAAGGGTGGCTAGGGTTTCCACAGCCAGAGATGGGGTAGAGTGAGTGAAGGTGGGCTGCAGGTCAGAATGGGGATGGCAGGCATTCCAGGCTGAAGGCAGAGCGTGCACCAGCTTTGGAGAGTCAGGGCGATGACACAGCCCTCCAGTCTCGTATAGTACCTGTGACTTGCCTTTACCCTGAGATGTAATCATTCACACATTTTTGGAGCGTGTGCCTGGCAGTAGAGTAAATGGTGAGGGGAAAACTAAATCCAACGGGAACCTTACCTTGTGCTTCATCAGCCCCCAGCCGGGTGGAGACACACACCAGAGCGTGTGAGCACTAAGTTAGAATGTGTATAACAGGCTATGGGAGCGCGGAGGAGGAAGGAAAAAATAACTGAGTTTGGTATAAATCACAGGTGCTTTTTCACATATCTCCCTGTGAGGTAGATATTTCTAGAATACAGATGAGGATACAGAGGGTCAGAGAGGCTTAAGGCCACATGGAGAACCAAACATAGGACTTCAGCCACCAAATCATGTGCTTTGCCCACCACGCCCTACAGTGGTGCAGACACAGTTTCCAGCACAGAAATTCTAGTATTTTCCATTTCCAGTCCTATTTTTGTGTGTGCTTCCTGTGCAAAATGGTGCTAGGACAGAATGGGGTATGAGTCTTGGGACTTTAAAATTAGGGCTGAACTATAGGCCAAGTGCACAGGTGTACCTGAGGAATGCTGAAAGGCCTTACCAGTCAAAGGATATTTTACCTTCCTCCTATGGTAAAATTTCCTCCCCAGAAGTCTGTGAGGCAATGGCCGCGTCCAATAGGACTTTCTGTGATAATGGGAATGTTCTGTGCTGTCCAATATGGTAGCCACTAGCCACACGTGGCTGTTGAGCACTTGACATGTGGGTAGTGTGCCTGAGGAACTGAATTTTAATTTAATTTAATTTTAATATTAATTTAAATAGCCGTGTAACTAGCGACCACATTGGATAGTGCAGGTTACGAAACTAAAATTGTGGGTATCATCTGGTCCAGGGCCACTCCAGGTGTGGTCTGTGGACCTCAGCATCACCGTCATCTGGGAGCTTGTTAGGTACGTAAAATTTTCTGGCCCCACCTCAGACCTGTAGAGTCAGAACTCCGAGGATTTGGGTGTACTCACAAGGCACTGGTCTAATGCAACCCCTTCTTTTCTAGATGAGGAAACTGAGTCTCACCCCAACTCCCCCACCAAGTGCCTGATACTCCAGCTAAACTGAAGCCAAGGTAACTTTTCTAATGCAGTTTTTTAGGGTTGAGGACTTAGAACAACCCAATGGGCACCACGGTAAGCTAATATTTGCTAGATGTTCCAGCTTTCTACATATGACTCTCCCTCCAGCATGGCCATTCTTAGATCTTAAACAATAGGAGGAACGATCAAACTGGAGGCCAGGAGAGTGGTGACGAGGCTGTCCTAATCACTGAAAGGGCAGCAGATGATGGCCTGAACTGTGCCGCTGTGGTGAAAACAGAGAGCAAAGGACAGATTCAAGAGATACGAGACAGGGGCAGAAGGAACAGGGCTTGAGGGTTGATTTGGTTTCAGGGAAGGCTTGCAATGAAGATGGCAATTTGGGTCCAGGAACTCAAAGTCCAGGAACAGAAAAGATTTTCACAGAGTGTAAGACTGGAGTAGGGCAAGGCCAGGAGGTGGAACTGGAGAACCGCCGACTGAAAGGATGGGCAGAGGCTGTCATAATTGTTTATAATGAGCACGATTTGTTTCTGTTTTTAAACTAAATGACGACAAAGGGAATTAAGAGAGAGTAGCCAGGGAAATAGAAGGTAAATCTGGACTCTGAGTGCCTTAGTGGTTAAAAGAAAGAAAATATTCTCTGGCCCTTTTCTTCCTTCCTTTTCCTCCTTCCTTCCTTCCCTTCTTTCCCTTTCTCTCTCCTTCTTTTTTCCTTCCTTCCTTTTTTTTTTTTTTTAAGATGGCGGAGACAAGCTTTTACATGTTGATGAACAGGAGCTAGTAGAAAGGGAAAAGTTGAAGATGCAGTAGAGAAAAGGATAACCCTGAGAATGCTGATGGGGATGAGATTCAGAGCCCAGACAGAAGGAAATGGGAGACAAGAGGAGGAGGACACCTCTACAGTGACAGGACAGTGTAAGGACAGAGGCAGGCCAGCTTGTAAAGTGTTTTTGGCAGGAAGTTGAGGAGTTCATGCTCTGCGAAGCCAAGGTCATCTGCCGAGAGTGAGAGGCGGTGATAGAATTGGGGATTTGGGAGACACAGAAGGCACTCAGTAAGTATTTACAGAAAGACAGATGGATGGATGGGGAACAAGAGAGAAGACTGACTTGGAAAACATAATGAGATTGCAAGGTCACGCTGGAGATTACCTCTGTGGTCTATGGCTAGCTATCTCACGGTGTCTCCAACATACATTTCGTCCTATGAGAGCTGGAGGAAGGAGAGGCGTGGTAAAAAATGGCAGAGGAGAAACGGTGGCCACAAGGACTGTTCCCGTTAGTTTTCTGTATGTAGTAGCCTGGATCATAGAACCTTAAGAGCATGAAGAGGTCTTGGGGATGATTTAGGAAAATCCTTTGATCTTTACAGGGGAGGGAACCAAGAACAGAAAAGTTAAGTGACTTGCCTAAAATAAGAAAGATGGTCTCTAGCAGAGCTGCAACTCAAACACTGGTATTCTACTTTCCAGATCAGTACACATTTTAGGAAGGTGAGATGAGGTGCCAGGATAAACACTTGGCAGGAGAGGAGGGTCAAAGAGATGGAGGATGCTGAAAGAGGAGAGGTGGCATGGAAGAAGCAGCAGACAAACCTGTGCTGGAGTGAGTCCTGCATCAACCCTTACTAGCCCTCGCCGGCAGTATCCTAAGCTTTAGGACCCCCAGTTTCTATATTTGTAAACTGAGGGTAAACGTACCTGCAATTCTGTTATATTAGAGACAATGGACGTCAAGTCCCTGGTGCACAATCCATCTCCAATGATAACACGAACTTCACGACTTCACAGGGGCTGTTTCTAATCAGGTCTCAAAGCTCCCTACTCTTACAGTGACTAAAAATGGTTCTAAAATGAAACAGAGTGGTGCAGTTCATTCTTTGTTCTGAGGTTTTGTTCAGAACTTGACGAGCTTTACAGAGAGCTCTCAAGAAGATGCTAGCCCACGAAAGTTTTCATTGGTCCAGGCACAGGGATTCAGTCTCTCCACTTAGCAACAGTATTCACCGCCTGCTTTAGAAAGGAAACAAAAAAGTAAGCCTCACGTCAAATACACCCACAAGGGCAAATCCCCATGAAAGCCTGTCAAAAAAGAGCTGCGGGAGAGATGGGCTGTGGCTGCACACCCCAGTGAACTCCAATGAGAAAGCCACAAAGGAAGGGGCGCTGGGCACCGAGGCTTATCAGCTCTCTCTCCAGAAGGGGTTTCCAGCCGTTCCCTCCTCCTGATCCCACTGCCCCACCACTGTGCTCCTCGCCATTGTCCCTGGACTTTTCTAACTGCTTCCTAATTCATTTCCCTGTCTCTCGTCTCTCCACCTACAAGAGACCCTACACTATCACTGTCAAATCAAACAACTGCATTTTTTGGGGGTAACTGTTGACATCACATTGCCAGAGAACTCTTTCTAAAGCACAGATCTGATCACTCTTCTGCTTAAAATCTGTCAGTGCACTTTATTTGTCTTGTGTTCATGCTGGCATTTTCTCCTGTATACCGGTCTTTGCCTGCCTAGCTGTCTCCCGCATCACGCTTCTGGAGGGCAGGAGCTGTGTCCTTGGCACTCAGGAGCCCCCACCACCTTATCATGGGCCATTTGTTGTATGGCTTTCTCTGATCCAGTCACATTAATTTTCGTTCATTTTCTCAAAAGAGATAACTCACTGCTGAGACATTTCACATGTTGTCATCTTTGCCTGGAACATTACCCTTCGATGCTTCCTCTAGCAAACTCATCTTCATTTTAGACATTATTCCCTCAGAAAGTCTTCCCTGAACCCCCAGATGAGGCTAGCCCCCAGCATCCTCCCCATATGTTGTCTCATGAGCCCCACAACCTGGACTGATGCCCCTAATAACATTGCAGTATTAAAAGGTACATTATAAATAACCAAATAGCATTGAAAGAAGTAAAACCTTTACTATGCTGACTTTGAAATGTAAAGTGTAAGGCAAAACACGACAACACAAAATCTGAAGACAAGATTTTGTCTTAAATCTTCCAAGCGTGCCTTTCAGTGGATTTTGGTTTGACTCAGCATTACCAAATTATTAGTAAATTTAGCAACTTCTCTTTTTCCTCCTGCTTGAATTTTATGCTGAATGGTACTAATTTTCTTAGTATTTCCTAAATATCGCTGGTTTCAATTAGTTTTATTTTGGAGGAAGAATGCTATATAGTCAGCATTGGGAATTCTCAGAAATTTAATTCATAAGGAATACATTTCAGAAAACTTGCACTCAAGTTTTCTTATTTTTGAGAATTCATCTTGCACAAATCTGCAGGGTTCAAATTTAATTTGTTGAAGATTTTATCAAAGCAAACTTTCATTGGTAATATTCAGATGAATCATTTGAATTTTTCTTTTGCATTTTCTGTATGTAGGAGAATGTATTCTAAAAATCCATTTGAAGTAATTGTGTTAAAAGAAGAAATACAGTCAGCAAACTTGAAATCTTTTGTTTTGTTAGATAGTTACATAATCATTTACATGATCAAAAAGATAAACTGTAATACTTTTCTTTAAAAGAAAAGAAAGTTGCTAAATATTAGAGAATAATCACATTGATTTCAGACTTATGATACTAACAATTTAAAAATATCGTTAGACCTTTGAGAAATTTTGGTCAAGGAAAATTAAACAAAAACCCATTTAATTAATTTTTTGGAGAGGTACATTTATAAGGCTCAAAATTCAAAAGTGACAAAAGAGTCAACAGCGAAAAATCTCCTTCCCACTCCTGGCTCTCAGCAGGAAAGTCTTCTCCTTGGAGCTACCATTGCACTGGTTTCTTATTATTCTGGCAGAGATGTTTTATGTACAAATATTCATCTATGTTATTTCCCCCATCCCTGTTTGCACCCTAATAATCATACTATTTCTTGATATTTTTTTAACCTGGCAAAATATCTTGCAGATTGTTTCCTAACAGTGTAATAATAGTTTTTCTCACTCTTTTCTATGTCTACACAGTATTGCGTGTATGTACCCTGAATTGCCCATGATGTCCCCCCAGGCTGGATACTTATGTTATTGCCAACATTTTGCTACCACGAACACCAACATACATAGAGTGATCTTACGCAGACTGCCTTTCACACAGGCATGAGTATATCTAAAAGATAAGCGACTAGGAGTGAATTACTGGGCCAGAGGGGCATTGGTGACTTGGACGGATATTGTCAAATTGTCATTCAAAGAAGTTGAATCAATTTACCTTCCCTCCAACCAGAGCTAAGGGTGTGAAAAATATGATAAAGCAATTAAATTTTTGCTTGGCCTTTAAGAAACAGCATTATTCACTCTGTATTAAAACATTTCTTCAAAAAAAGCACTCTTATTCTTTTGGATAGAAAGAAGCTACACATCAAGAGGCCACCAACTGCCAGCAGAGTAATTTTTCTTTGCTGATGCTTTCCAAGTCTTTCCAGTCATTTTGGCAAAAAGTCTGACATATTGGTGAGATATACATGTGAATTTTGGGATGCATTACAATAATCCAGGTACGTTGTACCTGTTTATAATGTACCTAGTGTACATCACACTATTACATTCCTGGAGGAAGAAACTCCCAAGAGGTGTTTTTTGGAGAAGAACAGAATGGTGAGGGCCACTGACATCTGCAGTGATATTGTTTACATCCTTTGTGTTGTCTTAAGTCCTGTGTGATTTCGTTCTGTAAATATCATTAGAGATTAGGAAGATGGTCCTTAAATGTTGCTGCACAACCAGCAGAGGGATTTATTTCTGTACCCATTATTGGAACAGAGCATATTCTCACGCAAATTTTTATATAATTTCATCTTTTCTGGATATGAAGATCCAGTGTTAAACTGCTAGTGTGCACCTAAGTTGCAACCGATTTTTAAAGAAAGTCTTGTCAAAGTTGGATTATTACATTCTATTCCACTTAAATTCTATACAAGCACAATTTAGTTTGATTGCTAATATCTTATTGTTAAATGTGTTCTATTTAAATATTCACTTCCCATGCACTACCCCTGTGAAATATATCGCTTCCACCAAATTTGTTTTGCCCTTCTGACTCCTTCCCTTTTTATTTCTCTAATATTTGATACTAACCAAGAGGATGCTAGCAGCGCGCTTACAAGCTGGTCTAGCCTTTGCTGAAGCATAGTGCCTTGACTCTCCACCAGGTGGAGCAGTTTCACCTTAGGGAGTCTGCTGGGTATGGCGTCTGAATTTTGCTTGGTCAACGTCCCTGGTAAAAAGGAGGTGGAGTGGAGGGGAGGGGAGTAGAGCAGGCAGCAGTCGCATTTGAGTTTAAGGTTTCAAACGAAGAACTGCCACATTTAGGCCTCAGATGTACTATTGATCAAGGTAGAGTTTAGTACCTCTGGTCTAAACCATGTGCAGAAACAAGCCAAATCCTACAGTTAGGGGTTCACTTGTGCTCCCCATCTCTGCTCCCTTCCTTCCAAATTCATATGTGGAAGTCCTAACCCCGAGTACCTCAAAATGTGACCTGATTGGAAGATAGAGTCTTCACAGAGGTCATCAAACTGAGATCATTAAAGTGGGCCCTAATCCATTGTGCCTGGTGTCCTTAAAAGGAAGGAAATTTGGACACAGATATGCATAGAGCGAAGACGATGTAAAGACAGGAAGAAGACAGGTCAAGGAGAGAGGCCCAGAACAGATTCTCCCTCACAGGCCTCAGAAGGAACCAACCCTACTGACCTTGATTTTGGGCTTCCAGCCTCCAGAACTGTGAGACGATAACTTTCCATTGTTTAAGCCTCCTGATATGTGGCATTTGTTACGGCAGCCCCAGGAACCTAACGTCCCTACTCACTCACATTTTGGGATAATTTAAGCAAGCTGAGTTTAAGCATTTACTATGCTAGAGAAACATTTTCTCCATAGAAAGTGATAGTTAACAGCATAAGCCAGGTTATGGTTTAGAGAGATTTATAGGAAGAGAATGAGCTTTACCCTTAAGCCATTTAGAAGCCCCCTTTATATAGAAACAAGTGGCATGCTGATAACAAATGATTCGAAACTGCTTCATGTACACAAATGGGGGCTTCTAGAGGCTTCATCCCATTCCACCCTGTGGCATTTTTAACTGGGAGGTTGTGATGAATGCGACAGCAAGAGGAAGCTGTGTGTGCTGAGGCAGGAAAGGAAGGAGAACATGTTTGTATTTCTATGTGCGATGAGATAAGCTAATATACATACATATGAAAACACGTGAGAATGAGTTTGTATCTGGGAGCAGTGGTGTGAAAATATGTGTATGTTAGAAAGAAAAAAAGGCATGAGAAGAGTTGGGTCTGCATGGGTATAAGGAGAATGTATGTATCGAGGGGAGAAATGTCCGTGTGGTAAGGCATGTGTGCGCGTGTGTGTGCGTGTTTGTTGAGAAAGAAATATTTAGTGTCTGTGGAAAGAATGTATGTGTGAGAGACATGTATGTATGTGAAAAAGAGCCATATGTATGTTTGAAGCATGTGTGCTGTATGCATTTGAGGAAGCAGATATCTGTGTAAGGAATACATGTGTGAAGCACATCCATAGACATTTAAGGGGAAATGTGTGTGTGGAGATGTGCATGAGGGAGAAAAGAATGTGTGTGCGTGTGTAGCTGTGTGAGGAGAAGCGTATGTGTGTGATTCTTCAGGATAACGCTGGTCAAAGAAACAAATGTGCCCAGCAGCCATGTCCAATTGCCTTCCTGACCCCATGGCCTCTTGGAGAACCCTCAGCTCACTGAATGGACTTAGAGATTGACAGCTCCTTTGTCAGTTTCAGCATGGCCACCAAAGTTTTTTAGTTTGGTCCCATTCTTGTGAACCACATTTTAAACCAGGTTGATTCCCCTCATTTAAGAAAATATCTTGAAATTACTTTTTCAAGTTTGGCTCAAGTTCAATAAAGACATATAAAACAAGCGGGTCAGGTTCAGTTCAGGAAAAGCAAATCTAATCATTTGTATTTGTGTGCTGGTATTTACATCAATGAACGAGGAGCATGAAGATGATTCATTAAGCAGGAAAACAATACACGACTTTTTCACTGAATCTCATTCCTGGTCTAATTAATTCTTAACTGGTAGGAATCTTTGCATTTCTACACTTTATTATAGATTTTCAAAAATAGGACTAAATGTCTTCCTCAAATTCATTGGATTAACTAGCTAAGATATGGGACATCTTCCTAAGAATTTTTCCCTAGAAGTAACATTATATTTCCTATGATTTTTCTGTTGAGCCAAATTATATTTTTGTCTTTATTAAAAGTGGCTCCTTTTTGATGTTGGGTTTCAGGGAGAGAAATTAACTTTTGGAATGACTTTCTTATACCAGAGGGTAGGCTAACTGTGGCTCATGGATCGAGTCCTCTCAGCTGCCTGGTTTTTCTTGGTCTTTTTTTTAATGATCCATGAGGTAAGAGGGTTTTTAAATTTTTAAAAGCTTAAATACTTGCATAATAGAATAGCATCGGTTTTGCCTCTTGGCTGGCAAAGCCTAAAATATTTACTTCTGGGCTTTTAAGAAAAAGTGTGCTGACCCCTGTTCTATAGGATTTTATTTGCTTGATAAAATATAAGCTGTCAAAATGTAAGGGGAAATAAAATGAGGGGCATTTCTTACCGTGGTTATTGGTTGAGGAATTACGGTAACTAACCTAAACCATAGAGTGAACCTATTGGTTAATGTTAACTCAACATAGTCCTTCTGTACATGTTTTCACAGGAGTGGTGGAAAAATGGGCTATGCCCTGGAAACACAAAGGCAGTTTCAAGAAAATTCATTGCAATTGTGTTTGTAATCATGAAAAACTGGATCAACTCAGATGTCCTTCAACAGAAGAATGTCTATATAAATTGTGCCATATTCACACAATTCGGATACCATTTAGCAGTTAAAATGAATAAAGTAGAGCTACGTGCATGATTAGATGGATCTTACAACATAGAATTGAGTAAAACAAGATAAACTGACTGGGTTACAGAATTAAACATAGAGGATGAGAACACAGAACGTTGTAAAACTGGAAAAAATGCCATACCATGTTCATGAACACATGCATATGTAGTAATAGAATAAAAACAGGGATGGGATGTTTTAGAAGAGTGGGTGGGGGATGGGGCAGGAAGAATTGGGATCAGGGAGGGCTGTCTAGGGGCTTTAACTACATTGTGATATTTATTTCTTAGGGGAACATGAAGCCAGAATGGCAAGATGTTAGGATTGGCTGGTCCTGGGGCACACAGGGGCTCATCAGGATACTCTCCTCAGTTTAGTGTCTGTTTGAAATATTTCATAACAAGAAAAGGAAAATGATGGTGCTGCCAATCAGAGTTCAGGAGATCTGCGGAGAGTCATGCAGGCAACATTTGTATTGAGGACCTGTCATGTGCTGCCACTTGCTGGGGGCTGTACCCTCATTCCTTCATTTAAGGTCAAGCTCAGTGAACTTGACTGTCTCCTCATCCTCAAGGACACTGACTGTTAGGCCCAAGGCCTCACTGGGGGTCGTGGGGGTGAGTGGCAGGAGGGTACAGGGCTGGTCGCCTGATTCTGGTTCTGTGCCTCACAGGCTCCAGAAATGACAGGGGCCTGTCTTTTGCTTAAAAAAAGAAAGAAAGAAATCTTGAGTTTCATGCCTCGGGCCCTGTGTTCCTAGCTCCGGGCTGCCTCTGTGCCAGCCTCCGGCGAGGTCTGCAAAGACTTATTAGAGGTTTGCTCATTTGTTCCTTGCTTCCTTCACTCCCTCTTCTGACTAGGGGTCCGGGAATTGGTCGAGTTCCAACCGCAGGTGCTCATCTTCCTTCTCCTCTTCTGGCCTTAGGCAGGCCCCCTTGCCGACCTTTGTGGTTGGGGACTCAGTGCCCCCAGCCCGCGCTGTCCGAGAGAGTGGGCTGCGGGGCGCCCAGGACAGCGCCTCGGGCACGGGGCAGACGCGGCGCTCGGGAGGGCCCCGCCGGGGCAGCCGCGGTGGGGGTCCTGGGGCCCTTGGAGGGGAGTCGTAGGGAGGCCTGGGCTGCGTTCCTCCCGCCTCACAGACCTGCCTTGTCCTCTCTGGGCGCCTGGGTCCCAAGAGGCAAAATGACCTGTGTCGTCCGAGGGTTCTCCAACTTCTGTCCAGCCTCCCTCACCCGCTAAGGCCCCTGTGGCCGGAGGGGCTCCAGCTGTGGCCCCGCGGGAAGGTCGGGGGAGTGTGCCCAGGGCGGGCCGGGGGCCGCTGCGGAGAGGAGCCCCTCGCCGGGAACCGAGAAGAAAGCGACCTTTCCGGAGCGCAGGCGGCGCCCCTCGCCGGGTGCGGGGCGTCGGGTGCGGCATCCTTGCCGCCTTCGGGATGTTAACAGGAGCGCCGGGCAGGCGAGGGGCTGGCTGCTGACCCGCAACCCGCCGTCCCGGGGCGCCGGGCCGGGCAGCGGGGGGGCACCGCGTCCTCGGCCGGGACGAGGCGGGCCAGGGGAGCACTGGGGCGCGTCCGGGCGGGAGGGCGCGGGGCCGGGCAGGGGTGGGGGCACCGCGTCCTCGGCCGGGACGAGGCGGGCCCCGGGAGCACTGGGGCGCAAGGGAGCGGACTGGGGCGCGCCGGGGCGGGAGGGCGCGGGGCCCGACTGCGGCCCGCCTCCCCCTCCCCTCGCCGACGCCGCCGGGTCCGGGCCCCGCGCCCTCCCCGATCCTGTCCCAGCCCAGGTCCCCGGGCGGCTGAGCCCCCCGCCCGTCCTTCCTCGGCGGTCGGCCCGAAGACCCGGAGAAGCGGAGTCCGGGGGCGGCCAGTGTCAGGGGTCGAGGCCTCGCTCCGCAGATCCGGGCTTTGCCGCGCGCCCCGCGCCGGGCCGGGCTCCGGAGCTGGGGGTGTGCCCGCCGCCCCGGCCCGGCTGGCCCTCCGACGGCGGCGGCGCACCGGCGCGGGGAGCGCGGCGGAAGGACAAAGGGCCGAGGTAGGAGCGGGGCGCGGCGGGGCCGCCGGGGCGGGGGGCGCGGGGCTGCGCCGGGCGGGCTCGGCTGAGCGGGCGGCCGGCTCCGGAGGGGCCCGGGCTGGGACCTCGCGCCCCGCTCGGCCCCGCGGGCAAGGGGAGCCGGGAGGGACGCGCGCGGGCGGACGGGGCACTCTCCGGGCCGGACCCGCGACGGAGGTGGGGAAGTTTCTGGGTTCAGACCCCAGGGCGTGTGGGGACGTGGGTGCAGCTGCCTCGTGTGCGTGCGTGCATGTGTGTGTGTGAGTGTGAGAGAGAGGCAGAGAGAGAGAGAGAGAGAGAGCGCGCGCGTCAGAGTTAGAGCGCGTGCTGAGCGCCTGGCGCATGGTGAGCGCTCCATAGGTGAGAGCTTTTAAAAATGACAATGACGGTAATAATGACTAGTTTCAGGCAGTGTGTGCGTGCATGTGTGTCTATGTCTAAGTGTTTAGAAAAGCGGGAGCCGGAGGTGGCAGCCACAACTCCCCAGCTCTTGGGACAAGGGAGAAAATGGGGCTTCTTTCCAGAACGGCCCTGGGACCGTCTCCAGGGGGCTCCTACACTTGGAGAGGCTGGTTCAGCGGAGGTGGGGGCTTAGTAACTGGATCCCAGTTTTGGGCCTTGGGAACAAAGGCTGCTTCCCTGAAGTCCAAGAAGGTGCGTGTGTGTGTGTGTGTGTGTGTGTGTGTGGCCGCCAGGGCTCCAGGCCGGGGTGGAGGCTGGGACGACCCGCCATTCATGGAAAAGGATGCTGGGCCATTTTGCTGTCAAGTCTCTTTTGATCCCCGGTCGTGAGGACCAGCAGAAAAGAGGAACTACTTAATTTGTGTACTGAAGCTTTCCTTTAATAAACTTTCATTGTAGAGGTAGGTGTTATTTCAGGGCTTGAAAGGTTTTTTAGTATCTCTTTAAAACAATAAAAGTGTAAATTTAACTTGAGTACAAACTTTTATTCCCAGTGAGAGCATTTCAGTTTCTGCAATTAACACTGGGTGTTGGACGTGGGGGAGGGGGACGTCTGGGTGGGAGGGGGCTTCTGAGCTTGATCTTGTATGAATGTTGTCGTGGTGTCGCCTGGTTTGCAGCGCTTTATAGGAAAATGTTGTTGGAAGTTTTAAAGGCCAGTTAGAATCCCACCTTTAACTGTCTTCTTAGAATGTCTTAAATCTCTGGGCAGATTTGAAGAATTCTTGATAACCAACCCCCATTGCTTCCAGAGCATGGTCTTTGGGCTTGCTTAGAAAAGTTTGTTTCTAGGAGACAAAAGCCAAATTTAAAATGTGAAACAATTAAATGAAACACAGGCAAGGACACGTTTTTACAAGTCTTTTCATGAGATCTGGTTCATTTTAAGTTTGCAATGTGGTCTGTGACATTTTCCGTTTACCCAGCGCAGAGGATGCAGTGGTCTGCTGTTCATTCTGGAACAAATTTTCCTTAAGGAGTAAAAAGTAAGCTCAGGTTGAAACTGAAATTCCATCCTGGGCTTTCTTTTTATTGCAGAGGGTTTAAATGGTTTATTTGTGTTTTAAAATGTTTTTAATTAGTGAAAATAGCCATTTGGACCAATACCTGTGATCTTTGTTGGGTGGGTAATTTGAAGCTACACTTTACATGTATGTATCTTTGTCTTGTCATTTTTAGTAGGAGAATTTATATTCTCATAGAGCCTGTCTAAAGCTTTCTGTGCTTGGTATGAAAGTGATCACTCGTTCATTTAGGAAGCAGTTTACTGAACTCCTTCAGCGTTGTGGACATTCATTCAAGTGCTACCATTTTACTTAATGGTGGAAACCCCCTTCTCAAGACAATGTGTCCAGTTTGCGGATTCAACATTTGAATTATTTAGAGATTCCAGCGTTTTCAGAGGCTGTCTCAAAGTAGAGCTAAAATAAGGTTAAAAATCAGAAGAAGACAGCCTGTAACTGAGAGAGAGAGGGCGGGCCCCACACCCAGGCGAAGTCATCAGAACTGAGAGGGACCAGGACGTTGAAACGAAGGCTGTGGTGTGGACACTTTGTGCATTAAGTGGAGCTTGTGTTTAATAATTGCACATTCCTGTCGAGCTTGCTTCAGTGATTCTGTTCCAGACCTGGAAAGGAAGCCTCCAGGGCGTTTGTGGGGGCAAGTGACCATTAGGGCTGGCTGAGGGCAGCTCATGGACCCTGGCCTGGCCGTTCCGGAGGGCCCATGGCCGGCTAATCCCTTCATAAAGATTCCAGACAGTTAATCTTCTCAGCTCATATACTGCTTAATGGGCACTCCTGGCTTTTTGGTTCAGTTTCTGGATATACAGATAAATTGTAGTACTTTAAAGCAAATTGCATTTAAAAAAACAGGATGGGGAAGGCTATTGTAAAAGTAATATTTGTGACATAAAATTTAAGAATATATAGAAGACAAAAAAATCAGAAATCTATGATCCAGATAGTTACTGTTAACACTTGGGTGTATTTTTTTCTTATATTAAAACTAAATTTTATATGCTTCTAAACATTGGTCAAAATTACATATTATTTATGTCATTTTGTATCTTTTTTCATATAAAAGTTATATTATGAATATTACCTATCATTATTTCTTTGATAATGCCATTTTAAATAACAATTTTATATTCTAGTCTATGAATAAATTATACATTAACTATTTCTCTAGCAGATTCTTGGGTTTTTCCTGTTATTTGTACTTTTGATGTTCTTTCCATTTGGAGAAAACATCCTTGATCGATGGTAATACACATTTCTAAACTCGACTGCTCTTAGAAAGTGGCAAAAAAAAACCCTTTAACTTCAGGGACGTAAAGTGGAAAAGGATGCAGTCTTGGTTCAGTCTTCTTAATCTCTTAGCTTACTCTTAACTGTCTCGTATGCCATTTATTAGTTCCTGTAACACAATGATTTGTGTTTTATTTACCACCCCCCACCCCCAAATTATGGGCTTCTTGAGGACAGACATTTTATGTCTTGATTTTGTCTGAATCCTTCTAGTGCCCAGCCAAGGTGTGGCATGTCACAGATGTGTAAAATATTCTTTTAGGAGGAGTATATTTCAGGGGCTATGTGGGAAACCCAAGTCCTCTCAGAGATGGGCAGTGACGAGTCTTGATCCCACTGATTCGCATTACCTTTTTGATTATGGAAAACTTCAAACATCTGCAAAAGTAGAAAGATAGTATAATGAACTTCTTTGTGATCATCATCTAGTTGCAACAATTGTCAACATCTTGTGAATTTTGTTTCCATCTCCTCCCTTCTCACACTGCGACCCTACTGGATTACTTTGAAGCAAATCCAAGATGTTATAGTGTGTCCTACCCCTGTGTCTTTTTTACGATGAATTTACCTCAAAGTCCAATGAGAAGGGCCTGTCTTTGGGGGGCTCAGCAGAAGTTGGGTTTGCCAGGAAGCTGGGTAACAGAAAGGCCAGTGTCCTGAGAGGAACCTGCCTAACTTGTCCTGTTTTGACCTTGAGAGGGTTGCTCCTCCTCTCTGGCCAGGTTCTCCTCTGTCACCTGAGGAGCTTGACCTCGGTAATCTATAAGCTTCCTTTCAACTTTGTTCAAGCTAAGGTCTGCCTTTTACTCTAGTGTGATAGTCCTCAAATTGCAGGCCCTGGACCAGCAACTTCAGTATCGTCAGGGAACTTGTACGAAATGCAGATTCTCAGGCCCCTACCTAGACCTACTCAAAAACTCTGGGGGTGGTGGCCAGCAATCTGCGGTTTAACAAGCCCTCCAGGTGATTCTGATGAGTGGCCAGGCTTGGGATGCACTGATCTGTGAAGGTAGTCAAGAGGTCTATAAGTCCTTAAAAAACCAGAAACAAAACCTCCTGGAAATTGTGCATTTCCCTGTCCTCCAGCTCGGAAGGTCAATCCAATATCAAACTTCGTCCCTTTGTGTGGAACAATAGTAACTGGGGAGTAACTGTGGAAGCTTTTTGGTCAGGAACTCTGATTGACAGTTACATGCTCTTGACTCAGAAAGATTTGGGAATGAAATTATTAGATAAAATTTTTCTGAACTGGAGTGTATGTAGGCAATTTTCCTTTAAAAAAAAGTTGAGAACCACTTCCTGTGACACACCACATTTGTAACTACACATTTATTTCTTTGATGTCTTTTCTCCCCCCCATCCATGGTAAGTGCTGTGAAGGATCGAGTCTCCTATGCTCCCCGTGTGCCCCGGCATCCAGCACACTGCTGGTCCATAGCAGGTGCTCAGTAAATATTTGAGGAATGAATGAGCCTTTGTTCTTTAGGGAACTTACAGAACTCTGAATAGACAGCCAAGCCTCATACTGGTAGGAACAATTAGAGAACACTTAAGGGTTCTGCTTTGAGGTCTTGACTCCAAATGTAGGAGAATTTGAGCCAAAGGTCAGTTAGTTTCATGTCTGTCAAATAAAGTATCTGTTATGCACTTAGCAATGTCTTAGACTCTGGGGAGAAGTGTGGAGGGCAGTACAAGAGAAGAGTAAAACAAAGGGCTCGTGCACATAAGAGTATTTCATTGATTCATATCTACTCATTCCACTGCTTTTAGATGCAAGATTTAGCTGAATAATAATTATTATTATAGCCACAATCCTTGGGCAACTACCATGTAAAAATATTCTACACAAATCACATAAATATCTGTTCCCTGATAGGAACTAATCAGTAAGTTTTGCGTTTCTATATGTAACAAAATGAATTTAAAACCCATTGAAATTTTCATTTGTAAAAATTTAAAACAGGCTTAGAAAGTTGTTTCCAAAATTTAAAAATCTGCAGACGTGATGGTAATGAACTGACCTTGGCACCCCCTGGGTGCACGTGTCACATATGACAGGAGAGGGATAATGAGGAAACAGAGGGCATCCTACACCGAGGCTGGATGTCCAAGATCAAGGCTCTAACCGATTTTGTTTCTGGTGAGAGCTCTCTTTCTGGCTTGCCAGATGGCTGCCTTCTTGCTGTGTCCTCACATGGCCATTCCCCTGTGTGCACCCTGGGAGAGAGAAAGAGAGCCTTCTGCTGTCTCTTCTAATAAGGACGCCAACCCTATTGGATCAGGCCCCCACCCTATGACTTCACTTAACCTTAATTACCTCTTTATAGGCTCTGTCTCCAAATATAGCCACAACATAAAAATTTTGGGGGGGACACAAGCCTTTAGTCCATAACACACACTGAAGGTTGCCCCCTGAGATGAGGACACTCGGTTTGGGAGCCTGCAGGTAGCGAGTTGGTTTGCAAGAGCACACAGGGGCTCCCGGTACTGGTTTGGGGGGCTTCAAAGAAGAGTAGGACTCTTCTTCCCATAGTGGGTAAGGCTGGAGCACACACAGGTGACACCTATGTTGTCAGTGATCTTTTTGTGCCTGGTGTGGGGACCGAGTGTGTACACACCCGGGTACCGGCCCGGAGCAGCGCATGACGAGGTTCTTACCTGTAGCTTTTTCTTGGTTGTTGGTGGACAGTTTTGGATGGGAAACAGAACATAAAAATTGCTAGGAAAGCAAGTACTTCTGGATTGGGGCAATAGGTGAATTCCCTGCCACCCTAGTAAGATCTGCCACCATTATTCATACAATCCTTAAATGAAGTGGTTTATTTGGATGTTGAAGACACTCACACAGACTACCCTTTAAAAAACGATTATGATTCATGGTCTGTGCTTCTGGCTTGACAAAAGATTCTCTTCATTCCTTGTGCCTCTGCTTCATGCCGGACATTCTTGTCTTCTGTGAGACCTGAATGTGGCTCAATTTGGGAGTCATATATCGCAAGAGCCCATTTGGGCCTGGGATTTACGAGGGCCTCCTTGTTCTCTAGATTTCATCATCCCCCCTGTGTTAGGTTGAGAAGCTATCACAGAACTGGTCAGCTGCAAAACTGGGACCAGACCCTCAGACTCTATGTCCTAGGTGATGACGGATGATCCGTGTGGGCTTCTGTGCATCTCTCTCCGTCCAGCATTCACTCTGAAGGTGGCTATGGAGCTGCCCATCCTACTGCATTGCTCTCTCAGTTTTGTCACACAAGGGTGATCCTGCAGGTCATGGGTTAGGAGTAAAATGGAAGTCCAAAGGGAAAATCTAGGCACTGATTGTGCAGCTAATGCTGGCACCTATAGTAAGATTAAAAAATTAAATACCATTCCATTACTTGAAAGCATTTAAATAACAGAAACAGGGTCCTGCAAAGTTATCTTCGTTATGGGCTCCAACGAGTTTGGTTGTATTATCAAATTGTGAGAGTTTCACAAAGTTTTCATTTTAATAGTATAAATTGGTTCAATTGTGACAGGAATATAACTTCGCAGTTGCTTAGTTAGATCCATGGGAGTAAATTGTGGTCACTGTGGAATTCAGGCTGTCAGATTGAGTAGAACCCAGTGTTCCATTTAGTGATTACAAGTTGGCCAGAATTGATGGGAACCAACGATTACGTGGCTGCTCTGGGCCGGGTTCTGGGTTGGGTTGTGTATGTGTTATCTTGTTCAGTCCTTACAATTCCCCTAGGAAGTGTAGGTGTTATGATTCCCATTTTGTATGTAGGGAAACCAAATCACAGAGAGATTCAGTAACTTGTTCAAGGTCATACAGCGTTAAGATGCTGTAACAGGTTTTGAACCCACATCTGTCTGACCAAAAAGCTCTGCGACTGTGAAGCCAAATCTTAGCATCAAAAAAAGTCTGTGTCCATTGTTCTATTAACTTTCCAAACTTTCATCTATTTCAGGTTAATTTCTCCATGGACTTCTCATTTGCATGCCATTCAGTCTCCCCTTCTCTTGAGCCCTGAGCTGGTCAGAGTAACAGCTGAGTCTCAGGATAAGCATTCTGCTTTTTTCTTCTCTAATCATCTCCCCCATTTCTTTCCGAGAACCTGCATTTTCTTGCTGGCTATTATGGGGGATTATCCTAAAAATCTTTTGTCCCTCTCTTTTACTAAGATGTATTTGTTGGTTTTGCCTAGAGAATTAGGCATTCTGATTTCTGTAGCTCCAAGAGAGATGCTTTGCCTGACTACATCCAGGATGCTAGCTTGACTTTACCTTCATCTTCTAATCACAACCTTGCTCCTGTTTATTCATGGCTCTTTACGGCATCTTTGTGAACTGAGCAGAGGAGAGAGGTTCCTGGTTGAACAGAAAGCCAGAATTGCTGTAAGCTGACATCTCTGAAGGTTAAATTTTCTTCTTAAAATGTTAGTTTGAGAGCAAATTCAGTCAGTTTACTTGATCAATAAATGCACATTAAATGCTTACTCTGTGCCAGGTATTGCATTAGGTGTGGTGAGGGACACACAGGTGGTGCGAGCCGTGGACTCTTGTCCTCCAGGGGCAGTTTGTAAACTATAGAGATAGAAAGTATTGCTGCTATCCTTACTGATGGCTGCAGACATGGTAAAACTTTAGAAAAAAGAGAATTTGGGCTGGTATGTTTGGACTTAGGGGAAATGAATCTGGTTGAGAAAAGATGAGAGAAGAAATGAGCAGTTAGTGACTTTATCATAAGCTTGAGGACTTTACATATGCCACCTCACTTAATCCTTGCTTGGTAGAGTATTAAACCCATTGTAAAGATGAGGAAATGGAGGTGCAGAAAAACCAGTGGACTTGCTCAAGGTTATGTGGGCAGCAAATGGTGGGGAACCCATTTTTGTCTGAATGCAAAGCGGGAGTAGGGGCTGGATAGAGCCAGGCTGAGAAGATGGGCTCCTGGGGACAGTCTGGTCTGAGGGTACTCCCAACACTAAAACCATTTTCCCTGGCTTCTCATCATGTAGATTCCTGAGACTGTGGAGTTGTAAGATGTCTTCTGGTTCCTCTGGTTTGGTCCACGGATCAGCTGTGTCAGCATTACGTAGGAAGTTGTTAGAAATGTAAATTCTTGGGTCCTTCTCAGACCTTATGTATCAGAAGCCCTGGTGACCCTGTGTTTTCAAAAGCCCTCCAGGTGAGTCTTATACGTGCTAAAGGTTGAGAAGCTCTGCTCTGAAGGTGCTCCAGAACTGCACTGGCCACAGGTCCGTGGAAGGGATCTTTGGTCTAGAAATCTGGAGTCCATTCCTGACACAGCAGCTGACTTCTGGTTTCCTTAGTCGGCCTTGTCTTTAGATGATAATAATACTACATCTGTTTAAATGGGGGTGATCTGAGTGTGAAGCTAAAGGGAGTGTAGTTAAGAGCTGGTTGTCGGGAGCCACGCAGGCCTGACTGTATTTGGACAAGCTACCTCATCTTCTCTAGGTCTGTTTCTTCATCTGTAAAATGGGGACGATAATAATAGATATCTCACAGGGTGGTGGTGAGAATTCAGTGTGTTACATATCAGGTGCTTAGAACTTTGTCTGCTGTGTAGAAAGAGCCCCCACACTTGTGATTGTTATTATTATTGCATTATCACCCCCAGCCTGTCTTTGGGCCTGGCCTTCGAGGTGCTTTCCAAAAGTTGTGTTCAGTTTCCACTGTCATCCACACCTCTTGCTCAGTTTCTGTGGTGATTGCACTGGGTCGTTGACCTCTTGGGAAGAGGGTTCCCCCATGTGACAGCGACTGGTCTGCATGCATGAAGCGTTGGACCTGTAACATCGTCTGCTGGTCTCCACCTCCTTTTCTTTAGAGACGTTGCTCATAAGCTGTGTTCTTTGAGCATCGTGGCTGCGAAGAAGATTGGTGGTTTTGACGACTGGCTGCTGTCATTTGCTGAGCCCCTACTTTGTGCCAGCATTTTACATCATCCCTAAGCCTCACCACAGCCTCAGAACTTAGGGACTAGGACACATTCTACAGATGTGTAAACTGAGGCCCAGACATTTCCCTGCTGGGCAGAACCATATGAAATTTCTATTTTTGTAGATCAAAATGGTATAATATTGACAATTTCATATGGTTTAATCCAAAACTTTTATCGTATCGCATAATTGTTTTTCACAAACTTAAAAAAAATGTTCTGAAGGGGATGTTCTTATTTCTTCTAACCAAAATATTACTCAAAAGGACACACTAAAAAAAATGGGCTCAGGCGCTCCTCCAAGCACTTCATGCTATAACTCACTCAGTCTTCCCACCGCCTTGTAGGGTAGGTACATTTTACAGAGGGGGAAACTGAGGCACAGGGGAGTTAAGTAGCTTGTCCAAGACCACATACCCAGGAAGTGGCAGAAACAGAATTTGGACACAAAAAGCAGCCAGGGCCCAGAGGCTGAGCTCTTGGCCTCGTGTACATTAGCCTCCTGGGTCTCGGTTCGGATTAGGTTCTTTTTCTCGAGGAAGCAGGATTTGGGGTGTTGTGGAATTTGCGCGAGTGGAGGAAGGAAGGGCCCTGGCCTGCCTGAGCACCCCCATGATCCTGTGTTCAGTGCCCTGCACACCCTTTCAGCGAAGTGCCACGGCAGCCCTGTGCCGCATGCACTGATGGCCCCATTTTATAGGTGAGGGAGCCTGACTCTGAGAGGTCACGGAAGTTCCAGCCTGGGAAGCAGCACAGCTGGATGGCAGGCCTCACTGGGTCTGACTGCAGAGCTGTCTGTCCTCATCCCGGGTGCTTCTTTCCTCTCCTCTCACTCCTCCTACGGCTGAGTTGCTGCTGTGATTGTCCTCAGAATCCAGTTTCCTCCCAGAAACCCGGCCTCCTGCTTTCGCTCTGTTGAGACCAGGCACCGGCTACTGCGCGCTGCTCTCAGCTCACAGGGACGCAGATGCCTCTCAGATCGGGGCTAGGGTCGCCAGTGGGGTCTTCTTTCAATGATTTGATTACCGTGGAAGGGAACAAAAATGCCTTGTTGGGATTTTAACGCCCTCGGTTTATATTTATCTGAGGTCGTTTACGTGGGTGAAAAGGAACAGGCTGAGCCTTGGCCCTTGGATGCTCCCTTCTAATCCCCATTAATGTTGTATAAAGCTTGCAAATTCCCGGAGAGATTTCCCATGTGGAGACTATGGCAAAGAGCAGCAATGTATCTTCCACAGCACTATCACCACACTGGAATGTCTGATGACAAAGCAAGGGGTCCAGACAAGAGCATTCTCTACTGCTCAGGAAGTGTAGTGCAGAAGGCAAGTTGCTAGCAAGAAGAGTCTCTTTTAAAAGATGCTGATCCATGGGATGTATGTATGTATGTATGTATTTATTTATTTTTGGTGAGGAAGATTGTGCCTGAGCTAACATCTGTGCCAGTCTTCCTCTATTTTGTATGTGGGATGCACCCACAGCATTCCATAAGGGCGATAAGGGTGTTAATCTGTGCCTGGGATTCGAACCCATGAACACCGGGCCGCCAAAGCTGAGCACATGAGCTTAACGACTATACCACTGGGCTGACCTCTATATTATTTATTTTTAATTAAGATTTTAATTTTGAGATAATTATAGATTCACATGCGGTTGTAAGAAATAATACGGAGCTCTCATGTATCCTCTTCTCAGTTTCTCCCAATAGTAACATCTTGCAAAACTGTGGTACAATGTCACACAACACTGATACAGTCAAGATACAGAATTGTGCCACCACCCAAGGATCCCTCACGTTGCTCTTTCAGAGCCCCGATTGCTTCCCTCCCACTCCTGGCCTCCCCCATCCCTGACCCCTTGAAATAACTGATTTGTTCTCTAGTTCTATAATTTTGTCAATTCAAGAATGTTAGATAAATAGAATTATGCAGTATGTGATCTCTTGAGATTGACCTTTTTTTTTTTTTTTAGCATAATTCCCTGGAGATTGATCCAAGTTGTTTTGAGTATCAATAGTTCATTCCTTTTTATTGTTGAGTAGTATTCCAAGCTAGGGATGTACCACAGTTTAACCATTAACCTGTTGAAGGATATCTGAGTTGTTTCCAGTTTTGAGCTATTCTGGATAAAGCTAGTATTAACATTTGTGTACAGGTTCTTGTGTAAACATAAGTTTTAATTTCTGTGGGGTAAATATCCGAGAGTATGATTGCTGTCTTATGGTAGCTGCATGTTTAGTTTTGTAAAACACTGTGAAATAGTTTTCCAGAGTAGCTGTACCATTTTACATTCCCACCATTAACATATGAGGATCCAGTTTTTCCACATCATCAACAGTTGGTGTTGTCACTATTTTGTATTTTAGCCATGCTGATGGGTGTGTAGTGATATCTTACTGAGGTTTCACTTTGTACTTTTCTATTGGCTAATGATGCTGAACATTTTTTCATGGCGTGTTTGCCATCTGTTTATCCTTTTCGGAAAAATGTCTCTTCATATCCTTCGCCAATTTTGTAATGTGATTTTTTTTTTAACTGTTTAAAGAGTTAAAAAAATATTTTTGCTACTAGTCCTTTGTTGGATATGTGGTTTGCAAATATTCTCTTCCATTCTGTAGCTTTTTTCATCTTCTCGACAGCGTTTTTTGCAGAGCAAAACTTTTAAATTTTGCTTAAGTCCTAGTGTATCAACTTCTCATTTTAAGGATTGTGCTTTTGGTGTCAAATCTAAAAATTCTTTGCCTAGCCCTAGATTAGAAGATTTTCAACTGTATTTTTTTGGTAAAAGTTTTATCTTTCACGCGTAGGTCTGTGATCCATTTTGAGCTGATTTCTGTGTAAGGTATGAAGGTTTAGGTCAAGGTTCATTTCTCTGCCTGTGGCTATCCTATTGTTCCACTACCATTTGTTGAAAAGGCTATCTGTCCTCCATTGAATTGCTTTTGCATTGATTTCTTTTAAGATTTTAAGAAGTGGTGCTTTTTATTATCAAGTCAATGTTGGGCCACAAAAGTGCCTGAAGTTTACACAATAAATTTGAGGTGCTCTTATAGATAATTTGGGCTTTAAGAGTTCCCTAAGGACAGTTCAGCTTAGGGACACCCTAGGTGGGGACTTGATGGCAGTTGCGTGGGGTGTGAGTCAGAGGATTCTGGGTAGGTGGTGGGAGGCGGAGTTCCGGTGGAGTTTTGCTGCTGCTGTGCAGCTGGCAGCCTTCCTTTCCAGGGAGGGATGGTGACACAGAGTGTCCTGGGTCAGTCTGGGGCACACTGACCTGCAGGGTGGCATTGACCTTGTAGTTGGCATGGGCATGGCCGGGTTAGGCTCCCCCTCGTCTCCTCTGTCAGCTGCAGCCCTGCCTGCCTGATCTCTGATTTCAGCTGCCAGCTCCTTTGAGGTTACCCCACCCCCGCACCCTCCCATGTGACTTCCCCCAGCTGGCTGTTTAAAAGCCTGTATATAGAACACGGAGAACTCAAGTGCAATTTCAGAAGTGTGGGTTTACATTTTCCAAATTATTGGTATTATTTTAAACTTTTATCTTGCACAAACATGTTTATAGGAGAAAAAATAGAAAGCATAGTTAAAATTTACCTGTGATTGCCGTACCCTGAGATAATCCCTGTAAACACAAAATTATTCACTTTGGAAGGAAGATTGTCCTTTTTGCTCATTTCTTTCAAAAAGTCCACTCTTACTCCCACTGGGCCATGAAGACCCAAAGCTCATTTGGAAAAAATAAAAAAAGAGGTTTTCTCTCATTGGCTGAATCTGGAGAGGGATTTTGACCCTGCTGACCGTGCCTGTGCAGGAGTGCAGAGGTCAGCGCCAGGAAACGCAGCAGGACCGAAAGGTGGTGGCCGGAAGGCCAGCTGCGGCCAGTACAGGGAGAATGATCTTTTGTTTCCACTGCTCGGCTCTCCGGGATGATGGCTAAGGACATCAAAGACGTATCTAAACACTGTTATCTGGCCCTGCTCTTTGTGCCGACTGTGTAAGGGGTCTCCCCACAGGAGACCCTGGAGAGCAGAACCCCAGGCTTCTATCATGTTATTAATTCCAGGCAAGAGCTGATGAATAGAAAGTGTGAGCCATGTACATCAGTCTCTCTGTTTTGTTCTGAGGGATATTTATTTATTTACTTATCTGATGGAAAGATTATAAAGCATTTTCTTCAAATTTCACACGTTTATATGTGCTAATTGTAGAAAACGTGTGAAACACAGAAAAATACGTCTATAATTCCTCCACATAGAAATAACTATTGTTACTATTTGGGTAAATTCTTCTTGTCTTTTTAAAGTACGTATATAATATAAATTTTACAAAAACTCCTATTGTACTGTCCATACAACCTCCCTGAGTGTGCTAGGACCCTTTAACTCTGTCAAATTTTGGTATCTGCAGAGTATTCTGGAATATATCCTGTTTACATAATTTCTTTACATTTTAGAACTGTTGCTTTAAAAAAATTAAAATAGTATTCTTGCCTTTTCTGTTAGTAAATAATTCTTGTAGCAACTAAACATTGTGTATAAAAAATATAAAAGTTGCTTGAAGGAACTTTTCAAAAGTATCATTCAAGTAACAGATTGTTACTTGATTAGTTAAACGGTTCCAGCTGCTTAGAAAAGGGGCCCACTGAGACTCAGTTTTGAGAGCTGCTTAGAAAAGGGGCCCACTGAGACTCAGTTTTGAGAGCTAACAGTGCGTGCTTGACATCTTACAGAAGAGAATGCATACTGCTGAGCCTGACCACACCGGGCGCCTCTGTGGGAGAAAGTCTGTGTAAGGGGGACAGAAGATAGGTCCCTGGTGCATTTTCCTAGGCCAGCTTTTGGTGAAGAAACAAAGAAGAAAGCAGAGAGAGCACTGGCAAACTACAGTTTGATTCAGTGTTAGCCTGAGATGTAAGACGATGGAACAGCTCATGAGATACCGTTTCGCTCCCCATTTTCAGCTGTGACAGGACGTGGCTGGGATGCAGGGCTCGGGTTTGAGGTCCCGCCTGAGTCTTAGATCACTTGGTAACGGGCTCTGTCTTTGTGCGTGACCACTCGCACTATCACCACATGTTTTCCTCTGACTCCCCCGCTGCTTGCCCTGCTCCCTAAAGGCGGGAACCAGGGCTCCGTCATCCAGCACCCGTGGGACCCGAGCAGGGTGCTGCAGCCTCCTCGAACTGGCCAGTGAACGGGTTCGATTTCTTCGTGAAGGGACGCTCTTTAATTCAGCGGTGTCCCCTATGGCCTTTGCGTTTACTCATTTATGCCCTAAGCGCTTTTGAGTGAATTGCCGCAGTGGTGGTGGGGAGCTGCCAGGCGAGAGGGTGTGACTGAGAGGAGAGCATCGTCTTTCCATGATGGTGTACAAAGTATTTTAGACACTTTTCCTGTTTCTCTCTCACTTACTTTGACCCAGTTCATTAAAGAAGGAAGGTACTTTTAGATTCTATTTTGTATTATAATTTTTAGGAAGATAATTTTGAGATGTGTCCAACTACCAACACAAGTGAAGTGCCTACTTCCTGCCAGGTTTGCTTTGTTTTATTTTCAGGAACCATACTCTTAGGTTCCCTTTTTGAAAATTTATTTATTTGTTTATTTTGCTGAGGAAGATTGGCCCTGAGCTAACATCTGCTGCCAATCTTCCTCTTTTTTTTTTTTATTAAGATTATGATAGTTTACAACCTTGTGAAATTTCAGTTGTACATTATTGTTAGTCATGTTGTGGGTACACCACTTCACCCTTTGTGCCCTCCCCCCACCCCCACCCCTTTCCCCTGGTAACCACCAATCAGTTCTCCTTGTCTATATGTTAACTTCCACCTGTGAGTGGAGTCATATAGAGTTCATCTTTCTCTGTCTGGCTTATTTTGCTTAACATAATACCCTCAAGGTCCATCCATGTTGATGTGAATGGGACGATTTTGTCCTTTCTTATGGCTGAGTAGTATTCCATTGTGTATATATACCATATCTTCTTTATCCAATCATCAGTTGCTGGGCACTTAGGTTGCTTCCATGTCTTGGCTATTGTAAATAATGCTGCAATGAACATAGGGGTGCATGGGACTCTTGGAATTGCTGATTTCAGGTTCTTAGGATAGATACCCAGTAGTGGGATGGCTGGGTCATAAGGTATTTCTGTTTTTAACTTATTGAGAAATCTCCATACTGTTTTCCATAGTGGCTGCACCAGTTTGCATTCCCACCAACAGTGTATGAGGGTTCCTTTTTCTCCACAACCTCTCCAACATTTGTCACTCTTGGTTTTGGATATTTTTGCCAATCTAACGGGTGTAAGGTGATATCTTAGTGTAGTTTTGATTTGCATTTCCCTAATGATTAGTGATGATGAGCATCTTTTCATGTGTCTGTTGGCCATCCTTATATCTTCTTTGGAGAAATGTCTGTTCCTGTCCTCTGCCCATTTTTTGATCGGGTTGTTTGATTTTTTGTTGTTGAGCTGTGTTAGTTCTTTATATATTATGGAGATTAACCCTTTGTTGGATAAGTAGCTTGTAAATATTTTTTCCCAATTAGTGGGCTGTTTTTTTGTTTCAATCCTGTTTTCCCTTGCCTTGAAGAAGCTCTTTAGTCTGATGAAGTCCCATTTGTTTATTCTTTCTATTGTTTCCCTCATCTGAGGGGTTATGGTGTCCGAAAAGATTCTTTTGAAACTGATGTCAGAGTGTACTGCCTATATTCTCTTCTAGAAGACTTATTGTTTGAGGCCTAATCTTTAGGTGTTTGATCCATTTTGAGTTTATTTTGGTGAATGGTGAGAAAGAATGGTCGATTTTCATTCTTTTACATGTGGCTGTCCAGTTTTCCCAGCACCATTTGTCGAAGAGACTTTCTTTTCTCCATTGTAGGCCCTCCGCTCCTTTTTCGAAGATTAGCTGTCCAATCTTCCTCTTTTTTTGCTTAAGGAAGATTGTCCCTGGGCTAACATGTGTACCAGTCTTCATCTATTTTGTATGTGGGTCACCGCCACAGCACGGTTCATGAGTAGAGCAGGTCCATGCCTAGGATCTGAACCCGAGAACCTGGGCGGCTGAAGCAGAGGGCGCGAGCTTAACCATTGTGCCACTAGGTGGCTCTTTTGATTTATGTTAGGGCTGAACTGATTTTTTACTTATTAGGTCCTGGATTTCATTTTAAGTTTACAGAACCAGTACAATTTGGGGCCTTCCCGAGTTCATCTATTTGCTCCTTTAATAGTTTATCCCAATAAAGGCAATGATTACAAATATGATGAAAATATTTACTGACCACAAACATTGTACAGGTCCTTCATCTGTATCTGCATCTACGTCATGTATTATTTTATCTGCAGCACTTCCCACGCTGAAGGCACATAGGAGGTTGAATGAATACGTAATTTAATTACTGTAACAAGATCATGAGGTAAGTTTTATTGTCTCCATTCCACAGCTGAGGAACAGAGGCTGTGAAAGCCTCAACGACAAGGTCATGCAGCTCAGAAGGGATTCAAACCAAGTCTGGCCGGCCTCAAGGCTGTGTTCGTGCCACTGGGCTGTCCGGCTTCCAGGGGGGCAAGCTTCATTGCTAGTGCTGGAGAAGGAGGGGCTACAGCACTGCTACCTGGTAAAAAGAAAAGATTTTCAGAGGTTTAAGAGACCAGTGTCCAAGCCGTGGGGGCCTAGGGGAGGCCCTTTCCTCATCTCAGCGCCCCCAGCTTGGGTGGAGGATCCACATGTGCCTTAGGTCAGAGATGACCTCCCCAACTCAGACACCCTTGTCCCTTTTAGGTTTCTGGAAGATGTCATTTATTCTTTTTTCCTTTTCCTCAGAAATTCTAGTGGCCAACTTTTGGGAGGGGAAGAAAGATTAAAAAAAAAAAAAGGCTAGTGGTGTCTTGGGTCATTTTGGGGAAAGAGCTCCTGAAAACCAGCGGCAGGAGCTGCTTTCTATCCCCTGCAATTCCTGACGTGGTGGAAACAATGGGGGAATCGCCGACAAGCCAGAAAACGTCAGTCAGTTTAGCAGCTGCCGCTACTTATCCTAAAATTCTCTTTCAATCTTTGATATACTTTAATAGAATGATAATATTTTCTTCCAATTAATTTTGATACAATATTATTTTTGTGATGATTAATCAAAAACATTTCCAAATCTCTGTATTGTATATAATGAGTTTAGAGAAAGGTACACACACGTCAAGAATATGATCAATAATAGACCAAGCACCAGAATATTGATTTTCTCCTTGAGGAAATCCAATCATAACAGATCAATACATTATAACAAATGGCGAAAGTGTTTGAACTTATTTGTAAGCAGACAATGGAAGGAAAGCAATAGTAAGGTATATTGTAATAGTTATCAAATTAGGAAAAATGATAATGTTTCATGCTGGCAACTTTCATGGGTGATGCAGGGGCACAAAGAGAGCAATTTACTGATGGGTCTACAATGAAGAAGTGGCAGGCTGGCATCAAAGCTGTTGGTCACGTTTGCTTATGGCTACAACAAATATTTCCTAACACCTGTAGCGAGTCAGGCAGAGGCATGGACTGGTGAGCCCACGCACGTGGTCCCTGTGTGCCTGGGCGCACAGTTGAGCGGGGGTGTTAGACTTTATCAGACAATGCCTGAATGGAGAAGGAGGGACGTATTTGGATGGGAAGAAAATTCCAGGAGAGCAGAGAGCAGAGTAACCTGATTTAGACTGGAACTTGATCTGAACATGAGTTGGAGGCAACTGCGAGGCTGTGGGGGAGGGGGGTTTGCCCTGACGCAGGAAACAGCGTGAGCATGAGCGTCGGAGGGCTCAGCCCCTGTGGCAAGTGGAGCGTGGCTGTCTGGAGAGCGGAGGTGCGCAGCCAGGTGGGCAGGTGGGGGCCTGCCCAGGCCAATCTTTTGGGGCTTGTTAAAGATAAGAGACTGTAACCACAGAGCAATGGGAAGCCACTGCAGGGGTTTAGGAGGGTGGGGTGGGAGTAGGGTGCAGTGGTCAGGTCAGTGGGGCTGATCCCCAATTTTGTGCCCATTCCAAGCTGTCTCTGAGAACTTGGTGCAATCTGTGAAATCTTCCAGGCCTTTGAATGCAAAAGCAGATGTTGCTGGGGCCGGCCCAGGGGGCAGAGTGGTTAAGTTCACACACTCTGCTTTGGTGGCCCTGGTTGGCAGGTTCAGATCCTGGATGTGGACCTACACCACTCGTCAAGCCATGCTGTGGCAGCATCCCACATACAAAGTAGAGGAGGACTGGCACAGATGTTAGCTCAGGGATAATCTTCCTCACCAAAAAAAAAAAAAAAAAAAGCTGAGGGGGCTGGGGGTGCTAGTCTCTAGTTTTCTAAGCCGACAGTCGGGTGGCCTTCCTGGGTAGCCAGCTGAGATGTAGCCACTAGATTGGGAGTCAGTTGTGAGTTTTTCGGGTAAAGCCATGATTGGGATATCTATTGTGACTTTCCTCTAATGCAAGACTTGTAGCTTTGCAAGAATTTGAGGCGCCGAGGACAGTTACCAGGGTGACCTCCCCCCTCTTGCTTATCCATGCCCCCCCCGTTTGAAAGTCCAGCAGAGACCTCCATCTTCTAGGAAACCTCCCCTATGTTTGCAGGTGTCCCCCAATGTCTCTCTTCTCTGTTTGAAGCTTGTCCCACTACAAAATCTGGGGGAAAGCTAGTGTTAAGTGTAGCAACATCGACACAGGCAAGCTCTGAGTCCTTGATGGAGGAATAGGAGGGGTTTACACTGCACTCCCCAACTCTGCAGACGCTTGTGAGCCGGGCATCCGGCAGGCCCTTGATGTGTCACGTACACACACCTGGGGAGGCACCGCCACCTGCTTCTCCCTTTGCTTTCCTGACTCCAGCCTCTTCGATGAGTCAGGGAGCCAGATCAGAGGGTCTGATTTTATAGATCCTGAAACTAAACTCAGATGGTCGGACTCTCCATCCAGTTCGCCAGCCCCTAGTTGGGCAAGACAGAGAGCACCTGTGAGCCTGACTTCTTCCTTCTCTCTGCTGGTTTTGTGGGTGTTGGGGGGATGGGGGAGGAAGGGGGACGCTGCACCTGGAAGAGGACAGTCTGGGATTCCCGCCCATGAGCGGAGGCACGTGGAACAGGGCTGCACACCAGATGAATCCTGTTCCCAGAGGAGTTACGGGGGCTTGATCTTTGGGCACAGACATCGTCTCAAGACTGTCAAGTACGTCCATAATTAGAAGACAAATGTCTGTGTCCTCCCCTTTGGCTCATTGGGTAGATTGCATTCATTTAATCCTGAAAAGGCCAAGTAGGAGAGTCGTGTGTCCACATATAAGGGCCCTATTTTCTTCACAGGCCTGGGGTCGCTGTCGTGTGCTTAAAAATAAAAGTTTTCTCTTGTAGCCACAAACATGTACAATGTACACCATATACATGTAAGGAAATATTTCCTGAATGTGTAACGTGAACATTTGTGCTGTGGATAGTCTTCTGTATTTGATTCCGTAGGCGGGCAGGAGTGGGAATCAGGAGTTGGGCGGGATTTAGTCACTGACTTCCTTGTGCTTCTTTGGATGGGAATTTCCTCCCCTGGAAAATGAGAGGATGGGACCAGGTGACGTAGGGTCCTGCTCAGCAGTGCTGTTCTCTGTGGCCTCGCAGGAATGTTACAGCCACGACGAATCATCTCGTGTGTTCTTCCCTAGTCCTTACTTGAGTGTAGATGGTGGGATCTCCTACCCTTGGGAAGTGTGGTTTGGGATGGCAGATGGATGTGTGAGCAGGTAGTTAACATGCAGCCAGGCCAGAGTGAACCGCTGCGCTGTGTGCAGAAGGTTTCTCTGGGCAGCCAGCACACGTTAATGGCCTAAGGGGAACCAGCCACACTTTGTCATCAGTAAGGCCCATGATGAGAGCCCCTCAGGCCCATGACTCAAAGCTTCTCTTGCCAAGATTGATCTCCGATTGATCTCCGTGGCAGGCCTTCCTGCCCAGATCAGTGGTGGTTTGTTAATTAGGTGATGAGAGACCTACTGTGGCAAACGGAGAACACTAGGGGTTTAGTTGGTGTTTATTATTATTTTTCCGTTAGAGCAGATGCCTTTGCAGTTGGTTAGGAATTAGAGGTGGCTTTCCCCGAAGTAGGTGGAAATAATTGTATAGTTCTCTCTCTCCTTTGTTCATTTATCGAAAGTTTATTATGCTTAAGTGTTGTGATGTGTGCTGGGGAGAAAGAAAGAACAAGGCCTGGGGCTTGCAGCTTCGTTGGCAGTAGAGGGGGGTAAAATGCCATGAAGGTACTATGGAAATGCAGGGAGAGAAAGAGGCCTTCTGGGTGGCAATGTCTCAGTGTCGTGGAGGAAGGGCCTCTGAGTTAATCCTTTAAAGGGATGTAGTATTGGGACGTGTGAGGAGGAAAGGACGTTCCCGATGCAGGGAGCTGCATTTGAAAGTCAAAATGTTTTTTCTAAAACTACATAGTAACTGACTATCTCCAGTTTAGCTTTATAGATAGGGTTGCCAATGATGGAGCCTCTGGGGTCTCACTTTCCCATACGCATGAGGCAGCTGGACTGGGTGGTTATGAAGATGTCATCTCAGGGCAGGTGTCTGTTCTCAGCTGAGCAGGTTGAGACAGAGCAGGTAGAACGAGGAGGAGACCAGCCCTGCAGCTGCTGCCGCTGCCCCGCTTCCAGCTCCTGGGCGTTTGGTTCTCCATGTGCACCAGGCGTAGCGCTGAGCACTCCACACTCACTGTCTCTACTCCTAACAAAAACCTTGCAGCAAGGACTTATACACCCTGTTTCATGGATGAGGTGATGGAAGCCTGGGGAGGTTAAGTAACTGGCTCAAGAACATCAAGTGTGGGCAGCAGGTTCGGACCCAGGGCTCCTGAGGCCCCGTCCGTTCCAGAGCTGTGGGACCCACCAGTGTTCTGATAGTCCAGACACCCTGCAGTGTGCTGTGGCGGAAGGTGCTGCGGACACAACACTGATTTCCGGACCTTTCAGGATCAGAGATTCACCACAGTGGCCAGCACCTTAAATTGCAAAGTAGTTATGTCCCTTTTAAGTTTTGCATGAATCAAAGAGTATGCTGATTTTGATACAAAATTGCACAAGAATTAATAACTCACTTAACCAAGAAAAGATACAAACTTTTTTTTCAATATACTGGTTTTGCTGAGTAGGTAATGTAATAAGTGTTGACATTTCCTCATGATGAGTCCATAGTAACAACGACAACAAAGTCATCATCATCATCATGATAATAGCAACAAAACTGACCCTCTGGTGACAGGCTGTTCTGTTCTTAGGCACGAGATCAGGTGCTTTATATTTGGTATCAAGAAACAATAATAGTGGGGCCGGCCCTGTGGCGCAGTGGTTAAGCTTGGCGTGTTCCGCTTCAGCGGCACAGGTTTGTGGGTTCGGATCCTGGGTGCAGACCTACACCAATTGTCAGCCATTCTTTTTCAGCGACCCACATATAAAGTGGAGGAAGATTGACACAGATGTTAGCTCCAGGCTAATCTTCCTCAAGCAAAAAGAAAAAAAGAAAAAAGAATAAGAAACAATAATAGCGAACATGTATACCGTATTTTACTGTTTCAAAGAACTGGCCCAGAATGTGCAGTTCTGTGAAGTGGTCATTGCTATTACTGACACAGGAGTCCCCTGGTAGGGAGCTCCCACGTATGCAGGCACTGGCCTCCTGCTTCTCAGAAGAGTCCCTCCTCCCCTTTGAGGGTCGGGTGGTGCCTGCATCAGCAGTGGTCCCCACCGACCTGTTCTGCTGCCCCCGCTCTGGGCTGGAGTCCTGAGACCGAGGAACTCATGAGCTATTGCCGCTGTCATCACGCTGGCCTTGGAGTGGGTGGGGAAAAAAAACTGTTTCCTCCTTTCATGGATTATTCTAAGGGGGGATTCTGGCCCTTCTCTGATTCCATTAACTCATCCAAACCTGGGCTGTATTGCTTTACAATAATGTATTGAAGATATGCTCCCATGAGGGAATTATAGCCTAGAAAACATAAAACCGTATACCAGATATGACTGTTTTAAGTGGCTCCTAGGCAGCTTCTAGCCCATTTCTCCAGTGGTGGAGGTCTGCTCTCATCTCCTCTAGCAAGGGTGAGGGTGGGGTGGGAGAGACAGACAGACAGACAGGAGAGGGGGGCGTGTGGGGGGATGACAGAATGAGAAAGAAAGTGGGGAAGAGAGAGAACACGCGGGCTCCTCCAGGCTCGCCCCACTGGCCCCAGACCTCTGTCCCAGGCCTGCTCTCCTAGGCCCCTTTCCGTCCCTAGATCTTCCTTCTCCAGAGATTCTTGGCAGTGGAATTTCTGTTTCCTTTGGGAAGAAAACCCCTCTCTTACAACCAGGGCTGGCTTTGCCCTACAGCCATCCCTCCCCATCCTGTCACCCAGGACACAGGAGTGTGGCATTGGAACGTTTCCCAGAGTCTTCATTTTCCAACCTGCAGCAGCACCCTCCAGGCTGGTGGACAGAACGGGCTCTTGTTGTCCCGCTGTCCGCTGTCCTTCACTGAGCACGGGGAGGGTTTGTTTCACGTCCATCCTGACATCTTGGGATTGCCGCTCCTACTTTTATGTGGGTCGCTGCCTGAACAAGAACACACACAATCCTCCCAAGGAACAAACATTTCCAGGACGTTTTCCAGGGCAGTATAGTCTAAACCCGTATTTAGAGCGAAAGAAAACAAAACAAAATAAAACAAAACATCCTTTTAAAGCCAACATAAATGATAGAGATTTGGCTTCAACCCCGTTGAGGACCATTCTTTTCTAGGTCCACACCACTTCAAATAGTTGTTGGCCAGGGTAGAATCTCCACTTACCATTGCCTACCCAAAATGTCCTTTGAGGTTGTCTTCTGGGACATACAGACTCTCTGCCCGAAAGATGAATCCGAACTTTTTCCTTTTACCGTTTCTTGGCCAGAAATTACCATTTCCCTCCATGTCCAAAGGTTCCAGGGCCAACTCTGCTTTTTCTCCTTTAACATCTTTTATTACAGAATTGTGTGTGTGTGTGTGTGTGTGTGTGTGTGTGTGTGAGGAAGATTGGCCCTGAGCTAACATTGGTGCCCATCTTCCTCTGTTTTGTATAAGGGAGGCTGCTACAGCATGGTTTTATGAGCAGTGCATAGGTCCGCTCCTGGGATCCAAACCTGTGAACCCCGGGCTGCCGAAGCAGAACACAAGAACTTAACTACTATGCCACTGGGCGGGCCCCTTATTATGGAAAATTTTAAACAGACACAAAAGAAAAGGGGATATTATAATGAGGCCCCATGTATGCATTCCCCACCTTAAAAAGTTAGCAACACATAGACAATTTTGTTTTTTCTATAACCTGACCCCCCAGCAAACAGTTTTCTTGACCCTGCTGGATTATTTTAAAGCAAATGCCAGATATGTCATTTCATCCAGAATACTTTTGTGTGCATCTCTAAAGGTATTCTCTTTTTGAGAAACCATTTTCACACCTAAATAAAAAATTAACAGTAATTCTTATTATCCCAGATATCCAGTTAGTGTTCAGTTTCCCCTGATGTTTCATTAACGTGTTTTTGTGGTTTTTTGGTTTGTTGCAATCAGGATCCAAACAAGGTCCGTGTCTTGCATTTTAATAAGTCTCTTAGGGGTTTTTTGAGCTGTAACTGACCTCTTTGATCAGTTTTCCTTTTTTTTTTTATTGCCATTTATTTGTTGAAAACACCAGGTCATTGGTCTCTTGCCATTCCCCTACTTTCTGGATCTTGTTGATTGCCTCCCTGTGCTGTTGGTGAATACATACCTCTATCCCTGTATATTCAGTAAATTGGTAGTTTAATGTAGAGGCTTGATCAGATTCAGGTTTAATATTTGCCCAGAGATGTCTGAGTGATGATGTGTACCCCACAGTGCATCATACTGGGAGGCACACTGTCTGGTCGTTCCCCTTTGTGATATTCGGATCAGCCAGTGGGTTCAGCGATTGTCAGCTTCATCTGTCCCTTTAAAAATTCTCCATCAGCCTTTCAGCATTGCATTTGGCCACAACTGACAGTCACTGCCAAGACAGGCACTAATTTCATTAGAGGTTGCAAAATGATGACATCCTAATTTATAATCCCTTCTTGGTTTGTTTGTTGGAATTCTTTAGTAAAGGCCTTTTCATCATCAACGATTTGGGTCCCCTAAAATACAGTTCATACAGGAAAGGCTCTTTCTCTAATTTATCCACTAGTTTTCAGAAAAATGAGTTGGTTCCCCAGCATTCTCTGAGGCCAACCAATGAGTGGTTTATTTTTTTGGTATTGTTATGAACATATGGCTTTTTAACATATTTAGTGTGCTCAATCCAGTGAAGTAATTATACATCTTGGTGCTCAAATTGCCTACCTCTGGCCAACGGGAGCTCTTCACCTGGGCTCCTGCAGGCCAGGCTTGGCGAGGCCCAGGTGCAGGGTGGGGGGGCTCACCTCCTCCCAGCAGTCTCTTTGAGAACAGAGCTTTTCCCTGGCCAATGGCCTTGGGGAGCCAGACTTTGATGAAGGGGCAGCAGAAGGTCACTCTCTCCACTGTCCATCAAACATTGTGTTACACCATCATCTCCATCTGAGCTGAGGCTCAGAGAAGTTGTTTTCCCCAAGATGACATAACCAGTAAAGGCAGAACTAGGAATTCAACCCAGGCACGTTGGCTCCACATCCCTGAAATTCAACGAGGGACTGAGCACAGGCAGGGATGGCCTTCTAGGTGGAGGGAAAAGCTTGGGCAAAGGCGTGGAGGTGAGGTAGGAGTGGGAACTCAGGGCAAGGTCGGCTAGAACCAGGGCAAATTAGGGGCGGAGTGGAGAAGGCGAGAGGACCTAGATTCTGGAGAACCTGGCTACCCCCCTGACAGGGAATCAGAAATGAAATCTGAAGGCGACGCAGATGGGGGTGGGGAGCGGCTGAAGGTTTTACACCGGGGAGCAACGCTTGCTTCTTGGGGCCACCCCCGTCCCTAATGCTCTCCACCCTGTGCTTCCTCCTGCTTATCCATTGACTCATCTGCTCCCTTCCACCCCGAGACTCCAAGCTTCTTGGGAACAGGGACCATTCCTAATTAAACGGTAGTTCCATGTCTGGCCTTAGACACACTCCTCACAGCTGCACTGAGTTTCTTGATAAGTATTCTTGGCTGTGAGCCGGGGTAATAACAATAGTCCCAGCTCTTAGGGTTGTGGTGGGGATTAAATGAGATAATACACCCCAGGTACGTGGCCCAGCGCCTGGTCCATAGTGAGGACCTCCGTGGACGTGGCCACTGGAACTGTCAGTGAGGACTGTCCCTGCCCATCACTTTGCCGTTTGTGTTCCTCAAAAAAAAATCTTGGTTCATTCTCACTTGCTCTGTGTTACCGGGTGATTTCTAGCCTGCAGCTGATGGAATTTCCATGGCACAAGGCAATGGAGTTATATTCCTAAACAGTGCCAGAAACGCAAAGGCTTTTCTTCTTTTTAATTGAAATGAAGTTTATATAATGTAAAATCAACCATTTTAAAGTGAAAATTTTAGTGGCATTTAGTACATTCACAATTCTGTGCCACTGACACCTCTAGCAAAGCAGCCTTTAAATTCTTTTATTTTCATTAACGGAAGTTTTGGGAGGGGTACAAGTACTAAGTTTCTATGGATCAGAATTAAATTTTCATACTTTTTATATTCGTTCTCCCCACTTTTTTTTCTACCTAAAGTGGCTCACAGCACTGTGCTTTGCAACTGCTGTGACAGATAACCTTCTGGCGCATGGTGTGGCCCTTCCCCCAGGTGCTCCATTGCCCACTGACTCCCATGGAGGAGCTCATGTCTTAGAACCACCATTTAATTTAGTACAACTTACAGAAAGAAATTGTTCCTTTTATGGAGCTGAAGTAGAAAACTTAAAAAAATCGCAGAAGCAACTCTTTTCCTATTAATACAAATTAATTTGTTCAATAATATTTATTGAGTGCTTACTGTGTACCGTGCCCCGGGTGTTTAGTAGTGCACTGAAGAGGTGTGACTGCTGCCAGGATTTTCGTGGCAACATCAGGGCAAGGGGAGATTGGCATGTTCCCTAAGGCTCCAGGCCTAAGTTCACCTGGAGCGTCTAGGGCTGAGGAGTGTGGAGGGGGAAGTGCCGAGAGGTTGGAGGCAGGATCCTGATTGGGATGTCTGCTCCATCAGCTGTCATGGGAGCAAGGGCCTCAGCCCCGGAGCCTCTTTCCCCACGTGACGAGCAGACCTCCTACCTCACAAGGCTGTCCGAAGGCTCATAGGAAACAAAGCTGTGCCTGGCGCATGGCGGGTGCACCGTGACCCGATGCTGGATCTGGGGGTCCTCTCAAGAAAGAGATGAAAGAAATGCCTCTTCTCAACGACATGAGTCATTTTACACAGCTCAGCTAGTTCTATATTTTACTTAAGTGAATGTGATTTAAGTTTTATGGACAAAGATAATCAGGTCAAAATGACCCTCCTTCAGTTGCTGGAGCAGCTCAGCACAGGAACCCAGGAACTGTGGAGGGCGGCTGTGGATCGTTTCCTCAGGTCGTCGCCCTGGGAGTGGAGAATTTGATCAAGTCGGCGCTTCTGTGTCCTTGAGCTGAAATGACAAGTTTAGAAACAATAGGCTTAATTGGATCTGATTGTCTTCCTGTTTGTTATTCATAAACGGGACTGTGTAACTGGGCAGGGCGTGGTTCCAGAAAGCTCTGCAGATTAATCAAGTGTGCTCTCTTTATTTTCCCAAGGAAGGACATTTTTCTCACCTGTCTTGGGGGTCTGTTAGGGATCCACAGTTCATCTCCCTGCCGGATAGGGGAGGGCGTCTTTAACTTGGTCTCAGTGTGGGAAGAGTAAGGGCTGCTATGTCATCCTTGAGGGATTTCAATCTGAGCTTCTCAGGGAAGGGAGTTTTAAGCAGCTCAGGGCTGTTGTAATTAATTTGTCTGGGAGCAACGTTCAAGATCCTCGCCTCATGTTGGACTCTCTGAGTCTCTAGCACAGTACTGGGCTTATTAGGGAACCTCTTGGTCATCCATCAAGGCCACTTCTTTCAGGAAGCCTTCCCTGATCTCCTTAGCTGATAGAATTTTCTCCCTTTTCTGAGCTTCTGTAGCCCTGGGTTGGAGGTTTATTATGATTCACCAGAAACTTAAATTAACGGGAACATCCCATTTCCTGATCATTCTAGTTAATTGAGGGTTCTTAGTCTTGCTTTAAAAGAATAAGAACAGTGGCTTCCTTGTAATAATTCACACTTACTTAGTAGCCAGTTTTTATGAAGTGCTTTTCCAGGCCTGGCCTTTCTTGGTTCTGAGAGTGAGATGTTGACTGGGCATCCTGGCTGCGCTCACGGCAGCTGTAGTGAGCCTGGCGGCACCAGCATAATTTGTGGTTTCATTCAGCTGATGTTTTCTGAATAATAGCCTGTGCCAGGTACTGTACTGGGCTCAGGGGCTGTGGAGCTGGACAGGTCCTGGTATCTCCCCTTAGGAGCTCACATACTAGACAGGGGCAGAAGAATCTCCTCTCTCAAACAGAATAGGAGCTGGATCTGTGTGGAATGGGTGGGGATGAGTGGAGAAGGAATATCTTTGATTGGGAGCCTGGGCCAGATGGTATAGAGTTGGATCTGTACAACAAAAGACAATGGAAAGTGAATGGTGCCTCCAAATCCCACGGAGTAGACCACAAGCAGTTAACATTGAGGCCAAAGGTGTGTGTGTCAGATACTGTGCTAGGCTTGTTTACATACAGTTCTCATTTAATCCTTTAGACAATCCTGTCCTACAGGTATTACCAAGTTACCTATTTTGCATATGGGAAAACTGAAACTTAGGGAAAATGTTTTTTCCCCAACTTAGTTGCTGCGTTGTTGAAGTTGGAATTCATCAGCTGGAGACTGACTCCAAACCCTACACCCATTTGCTAACATCCACCACCATACCGCCTCCATATTTCTGTTATCAAATGTTAGTGTTGTGTCTTCAGATGCATGTGCTATTTAACTGCTTTTTGGGGACGGTGTTGGCTCACAGCAATGCTTGTCAAGGAAGGGGTGGGGTATCGATTGCAGAAGGCTCATTAGAAGGAAAGAAATGGAATTAACTCTTTGGAGATTTTGGCTGGGCCAAAGGAATGCCACTGAAGGTTTGGGAAATCATGTGCTGAATCCAGTGATCAAGAGACTCCTGTGCATCTTTCATGACTCAATTGTACAACCTCTCTCTGTGTTGAGACCATTGCTCCCTTCCCTTTGGTATAGCTCTTGTCATGTATTGATTTAGTAATGTGGCATTTTGCCCTATTAGATTGTGAGTTCCTCTGAAGTTGAGAGCAGATGCTATGCATCTCTCTATCCCTAGAGCCTAGCACTGTGCTTGGCACATAGTAGGTGCTTAAGAGCTGTCTGCTGAATCCACCCATTTATCTTCCCAACCATCTATCCATCCAACCATCCATGCATCCATTTCTCCACCATCCGTACATCCGCTCATCTATCCACACATCCATCCATCCACCCAATCTTTTGACTTATCCATCCATGCATTCACCCACCCATTCACCCATCCATCCTCCCACACATCCATCCGTTCATCCATCTGCCTATCCATCCATCTACCCTTTTATCCACTTATCCATCCATCCATTCACCCACCCAACCACACATCCATCCATCTGCCCATCTGCTCATTTACTCAATCCTTCATTAGGTGTTCTATGAACAGAAGAGTGTGCTTGATATTATGGCCAGTTGCTGAGGTAGCACTGAGGTATCAGAGATTGAGTCAGATACAGGCGATGCTCTCAAAGAGCTCAGAGTCTAGAGGTAATGAGAGGACAATGTGGTAAGTAGAAAAAAATGACTGAATGAAGACATAATTATCCGCAAGCCTGGGATTCTCCAAGAAGATATTAGGTTGTTTCTTTGTCTTAAATGATGTAGACATGACTGAGGCAACCTCTCGCTCTCTGTCCCGCTTCCCTTGTATCTCGGCGTCTCTGAGGTTTTTGCTGGCCCCATCTGGCTCGCTCCTCTGCTGGAAGCCCTTTGAGACAGAAGGCTCTCCATAGGAGCCTGCGTGTGGAGGGGAGGGCACGGGGCACTGACCTGGCATCTTCAAGGTGGCCACATCACTGTCCCCTCCTGTGTCTCTTAGAGAAGAATGCTGCCTAAAAGGACAGAGCAGATGTTTTCTGGGCAGAGTGATCATTCATCAGCCCTCTCCTCTGGGAACAGGAGGTGACAGCACATTTATCTGAAAGCACAGGCTAAATCCTTTGACATTATTCTTGACTCAGCCTGCTGGCATTTTGTGCAACACTTCAGCCTCCTGAGGGACAGAGTTAATTCATTCACCTTCTCTAGCCTTTGTGATGGAGAGGCCCGTGCAGAGATGCTTAAAGAGGCCCATTTAGCATAAAGACAGCCCATTGGGCATGCTTTGGAACACAATCCCAAAGAAACCTCATTAGAGCTCAGTGTTCTATTATTTTCAAACTGTCTTGGCAAATCTGTAATCTGGGCATTTAAAGTGGAAATGTGGAGATGGCCTATCTTTCAGGACAGAGTGGATTTCATTTGAGTGACAGGAAAAGGTGCTGTCTGTCTCTCACACCTCGTGTTTCGGACTTGGATGTCCCATTGCCTGCTGGGGGTCTCCCCAAACACATCAAGTCCAGAATGAACTCATCATCTTCTCCCTACTCCACCTTCTCCCGAATGCTTTGACTCCACCCAGTTAAACTTGGGCATCTTTCCTTGCCTCCACGACCAGGTGATCACCAAGTGCTATAGATTTCCCTGTAATCCACTGTGCGTGTGTTTTGTGGGAGGATCTCTTCTCTTCTTTCTCTCCCTGTGACTGCTCTGGCACAGGTCCTTGGCTTCTCCTCCCGGGACTGTTATAACGGGCTCCTGGCAGGTCTCCAAGGTGGGTCACATTCCCACCACCACATGCTTGTGTGCCTTCCAAAACACAAGTCTAGTTGCATCACTCATGGGCTTCGCCTGCTGTGATTTCCCATTGGGGCTGATAAGGCACTCTCCTCGTCTGCTTCCCCAAGTTCCAGCTGCAGGAGATGGAGGAGTCAGAAGGAGACCAGAATCTCACCTTCATGTCTGCTAAGGATGTGTGGTGAAGGTGTGAGGGCCAGATGACCTGCCTAATTCTCCCTGCCCACCCCACCCCACCCCCCTGCCCAGGCTAGACCTTGCCGGGGGGGCGGTCCATCTAAAGGAAAGTTTCCCATTGATGTTACCTATGAAGCTGCCTCACACAAGGAGGGAAGGCACAAAGTCACCAGTGCTAATAGGCTTTTCCTGGATTAGTTCTGCCTCTCGGGGGAAAGAGCAGTGGCTGCCATCGCCTGTGTAGTGTGGTGAGGGCCACAAGGCTGGAGCATTGCTTTTGGAAGCCCTTCTACCTGGGAATTCCAGGAACAGAACTCAGGGCTTTTTCCAACATCACCTGTTGGGTCAAGTCCAAGTTCCTCAGCCAGGACTTTTGCGATCTGGCCCTACTTATTTTTTCAGCTTCCTTCTCCATTGATGTGCCTGGAAGGTTCTCTGGTGTGTGCAGTGGTCCAGGGTTCCCTGGATGTAGGGCAAGGGTTCATGTCCTGAAGCCCCCCACCCCCATGGCCAGGCTGGTCCCTCCTCCTTCCTGCTCCCTGGCCCACCCTCCCGTTCCTTCCTGCAGCACCCGTCTGTTCTGTGCTCTCACTCTGCCTGGATGTGTTGCTCCTGCATCGTGCCATCGGCTCCTTCCTCCCTAACCCAGGCACCAGCTCTTTGAGGCTGCCTGTGTGACCTGCTCCCTCCCAGCTGGGTTGATACCTTTCCTTAGCGTTATTCATTCTTGTGCTGCTTTTACTGTGTATTCCACTAGGGTTGGAGTTCTTCAAGCGCAGACAGTATGCCTAATACAGTGCTTGGCACACAGAAGGCTCCAGGTGAATTTGTTGAATGAATGAATGGATCACGTATCTTTTAGGGTCCAAATTTAAAACGAGAAATGGGCTTGATTGGAAGGTAGACTGAGGTTGGCCATTTGGAACAAGTTCTTAGATAGGAAGCGTGTGAGCCAGAAAGATTATGAAAGAAGACCTTCCAAGGGCATGCTTACTGATTGGAAGTTAGGGGCCACTCAGGGGAAGCGTCAAGATGCTGGAGCTCAGCCTTCCAGAATTTGCTAACTCTTGTTGCTGTCCATTTTCTATAAATTCCAATAGTACCTAATCTATTCCTCCCATTTTAGCATTAAACTATTTACTTTCTGGTCTTGTTCCCCAAGACCACATGTGTTGATCTTGTCTCCTTGCTATGTTGTGGGGGTACGGCTACTACCCCAGTGCAATGGCTGGTACCTTTCCTTCCCTGGGCAGAGCTGACCCTACTGCAGAGCACATCTCAGGGCGTGTCTCATAGGTGTTTGTATGTGCCACTGATGGCAGCTTGGTGGTGCCCACTCTGCGGGACTATGCTGAGACGACTTTTCAACACCGTTTGGCGTTCCAAGCTCTTTGTCAGCTGCCTTGGAAATGGACTGATGAATTACACGTGGTCTTGATTCTTCCGGGCTTGCCGGTTGGCTGGCAAGACAACTGCAGGTGCTCCCTGGAGATACCTGTGAGAGACCAGGTGTTTTCCTTTTGCCTCATTTGCTATCAAGGAACAGAGATGCCCCTGAAGTCAGCAGGGTGAAGGATTTTGCTGTGAGGGGCATGAGAGGGGCCACATTCTTCAGGGCAGCCTCTGTCATGGGGCTGGCCCACACCCAGGCTGAGGCGTGTCAGGGTTGAAGGCTGCTCTGGGTCCTTGCTGTAGGAGCCTGGGGACTTTATCCTGTGCCCTGCCACCAGCATGACTTGGCAGCAAGCCGCGTGCCTGCTTCTTTCCACTCTGCTCCCCTCTGCATCTCTTGGGTTCAAACTTATAATAGAGGGATTTGGCCCAAATCCTCCATTCAAGTCATTCCATGCAAGTTCCTCCTCCCTGCTCTGCAGAGGATGCAGAGTCTCTTGTTTGAAAGGGGGCTTCTATAACAAAGGGTAGGGCAGCAAACCCCCTTTTCTGGGGGGAACTTGGTCAATAGAATTTGAAAAGTCTTCTTGGGGAGGATGAGGTTTAAGGCCCTGCTAGAGACTGAATGTTCACGTCCTCCCTTAATGCATATATTGAAACCTAACCCCCAATGTGGTGGTGCTGGGAGGTGGGGCCTTCCGGAGGTGCTGAGGTCACGAGGGTGGAGCTCTCAGGAATGGCGTTAGTGCCCTTAAAAAGGAGACCCGAGAGCTCCCTCGCCCCTCCTGGCTGTCCTCCTGGCAGACAGTGAGAAGACAGCTATCTGCAGCCTAGAAGGGGGCTCTCGCCAGAACCCGGCCATGCTGGCACCCTGATCCATGACTTCCAGCCTCCAGGACTGAGAAAGATAGCTTTGTTGTTTAGAAGTTGCCCAGTCTATGGTATTTTGTCGTAGGATCGTGAACAGACTGAGACAGTCGTTGTATTAGTTTCCTTGGGCTGCCGTAACAGGGACACCACAAACTGAGTAGCTTAAACCACAGAAGTGTATTATCTCACAGTTCTGGAGGCTGGAGTCCGAGATCAAGGTGGCAGCAGGGCACTGCTCCCTCTGGGGCACCAGGGAAGGAACTGTTCCAGGCCCCTCTCCTGGCTTCTGGTCCTTCCTTGCCTCATGACAGCGTAACTCCGGTCTTCACATGGCGTTCTCCCTGTGTGTGTGTCTGTGTCCAAATTTCCCCCTTTTATAAGGACACCAGTCATATCAGGTTAGGGCCCCACCCTACTCCAGTATGACCTCATCTTATCTAATTACATCTGCAATGACCTTATTTCCAAATAAGGTCACATTCTGAGGTACTGGGGCTTAGGACTTCAACATACAAATTTGGGGGGTGCACAACTCCACCCATAAAGGTTACTTTCTTGACTTCAAATGTGCGTAAGACTTTGACGGTGATATAGAAGGGTGTTCGTGGGGGAGGGGGACAGCAGAGGCAGAAGCATAGAGGTGGGGGCTTCTTCAGGCTGGTGGGCTTGTTCTGTTTCTCCCAAGGTGGTAAGCCACCTTGTATTTGATTTGTGGTTCATGTCACCCTGCTGAGAAGCTCGTTTTTGGGACAGACGTGGGCACTTTAATTACCAATAATGCCTCAGATCCATGGGACTTCACCCTCCTTCCCAGCTGGACCTAAGGACCTCGCCAAATCACTTCCTCAGCTTTTCACATCTGGGAGGCCCAAAGAGGGGTGGCAGTGTGGTGACTGGGTGGCCCATTCACTGATAGGAGATGCTTGGCTTCATCTCAGGTTTTGTGTTGGCTCCATAGTTCCGAATTGACTGTCTGTGGGACTGAGAGGATATGATCAAGTCCCCTTTTTTCTGGGAGCAGATCTTTTAGGAGTGATGTCAGCATAGTTGGGAGAATTTGCTTGAATGGATAGTAAGGAGGTCGGTGGAGCTCTTCACTCATGGGTTATGGACGGACATGGTGAGCCCCAGCCTGCCCCATGCCCTCAGAGGGGACAGCAGGTGGCCCTGGGAGCAGCCTTCCCCTGCCTGGTGTGTCCTCTTCCGAGCCTCCTTGGCTCCTGTGGCCACAGCTTCCAGCTCCCCTGCCAGCACCTGGGTCTGTCACACCTCCATCACTTGGCCGCCCCCACCCATACCACACCCCCCCCCCCGGTGAACGGATACTCATCTTTCAGCCTGTTCACTGGCGCTGCCTCATCGCAGCTTTCCCTGTGGGCTGGGTTTGACTCGGGGCTCAGACAAACCTGGGTTCTGGTGTCAACCCACCACTTGGGGGGCCCTGGTAAGTTTCTGAGCCTTGGTTCCTCACCTGTAGAATAATCAACACTGTGGCACTTTCCTCAGGTGGTGAGGCAGAGTGGAGATAACATACTGAAGTTACTATCCTGCAACTGCTCAATAAATGTGCCCTCTTGTCCTTCTGTCACCCCCGCCAGAGGTCACTCTGCCCTTCTGGGAGCCTCAGGCAACTGTCACATGCATCACTGAGGCAACATGTGCTTTTACAGCATATTTTCTAGTCCATTTTGAAAAGTCTGTTCATTCTCCAAGAAATTATCCTATTTAAAAAATCTCTGTATTAACAGTTTCTTCTGGCATAAGTTATGACCGACTTCGTTCAGTGGGTAAGTGACTTTTCCAACACTTCTTTATTATGTTTGCAGATATTTTCCCATTTCCTTCTCATTTTGGAAATACCCAGAGGGTCATGGTTTCCTGAAACTCTTATAAAATATCTGTTGTAGCATTTTATTGGAAACTTCCAGGCATTTGGAGAATATTCTATTTTAAATTAATGTTCCATGACGTTCCCATTTTGTGAGTTGTTTCCGTAAACTGTTGGTGGAGCAGGTGTGCGGGAGGATGCAGTCAATTCATCCTGTGGTTCTTCCATCATTTCCTGGGTGCTCCTGTGTGACCAGCCTCAGTTTCTTTATCGATAAAACAGGTGACAGTGACAACAACCTGGCCCGCTCAGTTATTGGAAACAGAAGTAACGTGCTTGGTATTTGTTCTCCCGGGATAAGTTGGTTTCCTGCCCCTGTAGTCATGGTTCAAAGGCATCTTCCCGTCTTCCCATGTGCTCATCTTGTTTGAAATGTTAGACTCTAGCCGAGGCTTATGATCCTCTTGTTGTAATGTGCTAATCTAATTCTTGTTTCTCTTACATTTAACAACTGGTCGTGAAACATTTAGAAGTAATTAAAAGGTGCTGGTAACTTCACAAGACCCAGAAAATTTTCCTAGGAGTGGTTAGGTTTTTTTCCTTTGCTTGTGGGCGTTTTACTAGAGGAGGTGATTTAGTGCTCTTTCTTCAAGAGCAAAGGAAAAAAGGAGTTAAGGACTCTTAACAAAATAGTGCATGCATATTTAATTACTGGCAATAGGTCTCTTTTATCTCCTGCAATCAGGGGTGGACAATCAGATGAGAAAACAGGGGTGGGGTCCTATTTCCAGATAGGTGTCTAATGTCAAGGTCACGAGGAGCACGAGAGGCTGTTTGGGTGGGAATTCATCACTTCGCAATCATTGAAAGTTGAAAATGAACACATTAAAAATATTTAGTATACGAGAAAATTTTGCTCATTTAAAGGTAAATTTGGATTGTCCAGAAATGTGACTCTGTCTTCTTTTCAGTAGGAAAACGTTGTTGTTCTTTCTCTGTGGGGCTTCTCATTTGTGTCTCAGACACTGAGTTGAGAGTTTCAGAAATCCAGGGACAGGGCTTCATATAAGACAAGGTTTTTTGTCTGTGCTTCCAGAATGTGCTGCTACCGTTAGGGAGGGGTTGGGGATGTTAATTAATGCAGATCATTATTTCCAGCCCTGGCTCCAGATGCCTTTGGCAGGTGTCCTTTATTTAGTTATGGCTAAAACCTGCAAAAACAACTTACCTTAGACTCTGATGACATTTTGGTGGCAATTTGAATAGGACTTGGACTCATTCAGCTCTGAGAAGTGAATAGAGTGAAATGGAAAAAAAAGTTATGCGTAAAATATAAACATGATTTTTAAAATGAAAAATACCCGAGCAAGTCTTACCTTTCTCATTGAAAAATGTCTTCCAGAAAGTTTTGACCAAAAGGCATCAATTATTTGTTTTCTCTCTCTCTTTTTTTTTAAATAGAGAAAGCTTTATTTATTTATTTGCTGAGGAAGATTGGCCCTGAGCTAACATCTGTTGCCAACCTTCTTCTTTTTGCTTGAGAAAGATTGTTCCTGAGCTAACATTTGTGCCAACCTTCCTCCACTTTGTGTGTGGGACGCTACCACAGCATGGGTTGATGAGTGGTGTGTAGGTCTGTGCCCAGGATCCAAACCCATGAACCCTGGGCCACTGAAGCAGAGCACACGAACTTAACCACTATGCTACCAGGCTGGCCCCTTGTTTTCTCTTTTAATCAGACTAGTGGTTTAATAAAACTTGGCATAGTGTAGATAGATGTAGTACCTATATTCTTGGTAATAAGAGCTACTTAGATGTTGCCATTGGTTGGCTTATTGGAGGAAGGTGTCTTGAACATGGCAGTGGGCATCTTTTAAGGTCTTTATTCGGTCTGTGTGAAGTTAGGAAGCCCCACCAACTATCCTCTGTTAGCCTGTGTGTCCCCTGCCACAGCCCTCTCACATTTTATTATATTTACTTGTTTCATACTTTAGCCCCCTCACCCACAAGACTGAAGTTCTGTGAGAACACAAACTGTATTTATCTTGCTCACCATTTAAAAAATTAAGTGATTAAGTGCTTATTATATGCCAAGTCCTGTTTTAAGCTTTTTATAGATTAAACTCATCATTTTCACAACTCTTTGAGATGGAGTATTAGTTTCCTATTGCTGTTGTCATAAATTACCGTAAATTTAGTGGCTTAAAACAACACAGATTTGGGGCCAGCCAGGTGCGTAGTGGTTGAGTTTGCGTTCTCTGCTGTGTTCCTTTCTAGCAGCTCAGGGAGGAGTCTGCTTCCTTGCTCATTTGGGTTGTTGGCATATTTCATTTGTAGGCTGTCAGCTGAGAACTATTGCAAGTTTCTAGAGGTGCCCACCTTTCCTGGCTCATGACTCCCTCCCTCCATCTTCAAAGCCAGCAACAACCCTCTTACACTTTGAGTCTCTTTTCTCTTCCTTCCCTCCTCCTCCTCCTGCTCCTCCTCCTCCTCTTTTTCTTCTTGTTTCATCTCACTCCGACCACAGACAGAGGTTCTTCTCCTTTAAGACTCACGTGATTAGATTGGCCCCTAGGAATAATCCAGGATCATCTCCCAATCTTGAAGTCTGTAACCGTAATCATTATCTGCAAAGTCTCTTTGCCCTGGAAGATAGCGTTCACAGGTTCCAGGAATTGGGGCGTGGACATCTTTGGGGGGCCATTATTCTGCCTGCCTCAGGTAGGTACTATTATTATCTTCACGTTACAGATAGGGAAACTGAGATACAGAGAGAGTAAGTAACTTTTTCAAGGTCACACAGTTAGCAGGTGGGGAATCTGGGTTTCAAATCAGGCTGTTTGACTAGTGCCTGTGCCGTGCTCTTCAGCTTCAGCTTCATCTCCATTGTTCTCTCAGCGGCCAAGCTGGTGCTGAGCTCAAAGTGGAGACTTACCCAGTGAGGGATGAATTCATGCTGCGCTCTTCTGAGAACAGAAGTGATCAATGTTCAAGGTGAAGACAAATTCGGAATATGTGAGTCCCTAAAATTCCAAAGGATAAAACAATTGGTGTCGTATGCAGACATCTGTCTTTGCAATTTCCCTTGATTTGAAAAGTTCCCTTGCCATAAACTCAGATATTTCACTTCTGCTCATCTCATGTCCCTCAACCCCAGGCACGTTTCTCTTTCAAATATTGAGAGCCAAAAAACAACATTAGCTACAAAAACCTCTCCTTTAATCATTGTCATGGCATCCATTCATATTCAAAATTAATGTTAACATGTAAACAAGTTTACTTGCAAATTTACTTGAAAATCTTACAAAATTCAAATAACCTGTACCATTTGTTATTTGCTGTATGTAGAAGTTTTCTATGCTGCTTTAGTTTGAGAACAAATTGCTGTTTGGTTTTGGGTGCCATAGTAGACACTCCACAAAGATGTGTTGATTGGAACTTCCGCACAAATGTAGGTTTCCAGAATGTGTGCCTTTCCTCGGACACAGTAAATAGGCATCGTGTCCTGGACTTGGATATCGGCAGAGGTCTTCCATCCTTAGGCTGTAACGGACATCCCTTTGGATAGATGTCTGGTGTCCTGGGCAAAAGTCTCAAAGTTGTGATTCCAGCTCGAACCAGAAAGCCAGGAGGACCTGGAAATAGCCTTGGTGTTTCCAGTCTCTCTGGTCAGTCTCGCCCTGTTTGCTGTTCCCTATGACCTACAGGGAGCATGAGCTCTCAACCCAGTCACAGGAGGCCTTAACTGCTTCTTTGTCCCTGGCCAACTGTGCTAAGCAGCCTGTGCAGCTCACAGCTTTGAGGTCTCTGTCAATTGCCACTGTCTTTCCCACCTAGATTGGTTCACTGTGCCTGGCACAGAATGGGGCCTCTGGGTGCATACTTGGGCAGGTCTTCTCTTGGAGCTCATACAGGCTCAGCCCAAGAACTCTTTATTCACAGAAAAGGGATAACCGTTTAGTGCATCTGAGAAAATACCCCTACACATAGACTGATAACATGGCATTTACATTTGCCAGTGGGAATTTGTACTCTTACTAAATAAGTGCCCAATTAGGAAACTCACCCTTTTTTTCTCCTCTGTCTCAGTGGAAGGTGTTAGTTGCAGAGGACAATTTGGACATTACTGATAAGGCTTGGTGAAGACCCACAAAAGAAAAGAACTTGTTACAGGATCTGTAGGGGGTGGGCTGCTCCAGGCAAGGCCAGGACTAGAGGCAGCTTGCACAGTTCATGAACTTGTGCAGTGTCAACCAGAGATCACAGCCAGGAGGCTTGGCGGCAGGACAGGCAGAAGGGAAGGTGCTGACTCTTGTGGACGAAGCCAAGGTCAGAGCGTGGACAGTCAGAGCTGTCTGCGAGAGGTGGGTGTGATCTGAAGGTTTGTTCTGGCTCAGTAGCCAGACTGAGCAGAACAGAGGCCAAGTCTTGCCCCTCTGCTCAGTGTCCAGCATCCAGGAGGTTAAGCTGGGCAAGAGGAAAGGTGGAGAGGCCACAGCCCTGGGAGCATGACAGTTTGTGTTCATCTCTGCCTCTTACTAGTTGTGTGTCCTTGGGCAAGACACCCCATCTCTCTGGCCCTCTCGTTTCCTCTCATGTTGATCTCATAGGACCGCATGTGGATGAAATGAAGCAACGTGTAAAACCCCCAGCAGAAGTGTCCTCTAGAGGCGGTTCATGTGCCATCCTTACCTGAGGGATAATAAATGCTCAGATAGCCACCTCTGCAGGATTATAAAACAGCACTTTGGTAGTTTTGCATTTGCCTTGCGGTACCATGTCATGTCTGAACATCCTCTTCTCTCCAGAAGGTCAGCTTGACCTCATTGTCTGGGGCAGATTTGGCCTTGGTCTGTTTTGATCTTGTCATTACTTTTCATGCTGTGCTTTCCAAAACATATCACTCATCTTCTCCTCACTGGCTGAATGGACCCTGGACTCTCTGGAGCCTGTGGCAAACTGCTCTGTCTGTCTCTTCCTATTCTTGATTAATGGAACCCTGATTTTGTTCAGGATAGCAGAGTACTCAGCTGAAAACTGAATTTCCCAGCCTCCTTGGGAGCCTAGGTGGCCGTGAGACCCAGTTCTGGCCAGGGTTTTATAAGCAGAAATCCATCCGGTGGGACTTCCGGGAAAACAATGGTTTTCTGGTAAAGAGGCCGTTCTCCTTTTATCCTTTGCCTTTTTCCCTTCCTCCAGTCTGGAATGTGGACTACAGCTGCCACCTTCCAAAGCAGAAGGAGCTTTGGTCTTGGATGTCATTGTCAAGCTGCCAGCCTGGCTCTGGACTACCTCCCTGCGGGCTTCTTGTTACATGGGAAGAATGTGCCCTGTTGGGTGGAGCCACTGTGGTTGGGTTACTGTAACATGCAACCAAATAGGATTATAAATATGCGAGGTGCTTTCCTGAACTCACACCACCATGACTCTACCAATGTAAAAATGTTTAATGTGGCATTTTTTAACGGGTCTTGGGCGCATCCTCCTTCTTGTGCCTATTTCCTTCGAGAATGACATACTCTATAGACTTACTTGGGCCTCTTTCATAGGCGTTTGGCCAAGACACAGGAGGCTGTGTTCATACAGAAATTTTGCCTCTAATGGTGAGAGGGTGGCACCTGCCGGTGGGGTGGGGGGGTGGGTGGCAGGGGGTGCTGCGGGTACAGCCACTACTCCTCAGGCCAAGACTGGACTGCTCATCCAGGAACAGACCAGCCCCATAGGTTGTGGCATGACATGGAGGCCTGGCGCTCAGTCATGTTTCATTGCCTTGGTTCTGAGCTACTCCTGATTCTTCCCACTCCTTCTCCACCTTGCTGTGTATCTTCTCTTCTGCCTCGATTCTCAGCATCCTTTCTTTCACTCTGCTCTGAGGTCCTCCAATCTTGTTTGTAAAGCTTTACATGGCATGGGGTTAAACGCCCTTCTGGGTTCAGCCTGCCTGGGACCCAGCCGCTGCTCCCGTGTGGTGGGTTGTGCTTCTGAAGGCTCCTCTCAGTGCTGCACAGAGGGCTCAGACACTTGGCAGGGTTTTAGCAAAGGCTCACTTTTATACATGCCACCTTAGTTTGTTCTGGCAAAAAAAAGATCCATAGAGGGCTTGAGTTCATGTGTGTTAGTTACTAATATAACTCTAGTTTTATGAATGGTCTTAAGTGTTGTCTTTCCTCTTCACTCTTCATCTTTGCCAATTTTTTTCTTCTTTCTTTATGTCATATGGCGTCTTGTGAGACCACATAGCTGTAAGCTTTTTTCCTTGATGTCACAAGTTTCCTTAACATAAGAGAGGGAGCAGAGTGGAAAGTCTTGGCTAGATCTTAGTTACTTGATGTGTATGAGCCTTAGTTTTTTCATTAGAAAGATAAGAATTTTAGTGAAGATTAAGTAGACTATTATAGGCTAAATACTAATTGCAATCTTATTCTCTGCAGCTACCCACACCTTCCTCTATTATCTTGTTCCCAGGAGGCAACAACTTTCAATCTTTGTAATGATTCTTATGGTAATTATCTTGACATTTCTAAAGAACATATTTTGTTACTTATTGGTGTTTGAAATTTAGGTAATGTTTATTAACTTCCTAAAATGGGAGTTAAGGACTTTTTCTCTTTCACACGTGCCCCGCTCTCCCCATACAGATGCACAGGCACACACGTTCTGCCCTCCATCCCCCCCAGATCGTTATTTATAGTTTTTGACAGCTCACTTCAATGTAGACATCATTATAGCCAAGTAAACACTTTGACAGCTGAGCCAGGTGGTATGTGACACTATTTGTTTTCTATAAAACTATAGTGTTCCTTTTTCCTGCATAGCTTTCTGTTTTCCCTGAGATTAGTCATTCCCTATTTTTTGTCTGCATTTGCCACCACCTATCTGGTGGTCAGCACAAGAAGGGAAAGTAATAAGTGCTAGTAGGCATATTGTCAGGAAGGGAGAAGCATGCCAGTTCTTCAGAGGAAAGGACTCTTCCCCCTGGCATTAAATTCTCAAAGTAATTTCTATTGTGGGAGCTCATATAAATGACATTGTGACACAGTGGACTTGATTTGTTAGCAAATGCCTACACCACTTCCCTATGGCTGTTTTCCATGATGGCGTTGGAAAAAAGCCAAGGTTGTAATATACAGTGCAACTCTGGGAAGATGACTCCATGAGGGACCAAGCTAATGGGGTTGAAAATGTCCTGTGGTGAAACTGGATCCAAGAGTAAACCGGAGCACATAGTGGATTAGATGGACAGCATCTCTCCTGGACTATCTTTTCTGCTGATCAGCCTCTCTAAATAGCAGGACTGCGCTCATTCATTCAATCAGGAAGTACTAGTGGAGACAACCAGGCATCGGGTGGGCTCTGGAGAGTCTGTAATCAACAAAACAGATGTGGTCTTTGCCGTCCTGGAGTTCCTGGTCTTGTGGGAAGACAGACATTGAAGCGTGAATTGTTGGTGTGGTGAGTGTTGTGAAGGGAAAAGGCAGGATGGTCTGGGAGGGTGTGTCGCCTAATCCTAATTCTGCGAATAGTTTAACGAAGTCTGCCGCATTGATTGTTCTGCTGGTGCAGATTCCCAAAATGTTTTAGGACCTATTGATAGCCCGAAATCCCTTAATTTCCCTTTCCTTTAACTTTTTTGAAGGCTTATCTCCTTTCTGCATTGACACTCAAACAGCTGTTGAATGGAGTAAATCCACAAGGTCTCAGAGCCGTGTTTCTCAAGTTGTAAAATCAAAGTCCGTCAAATATGACACTTGCTCAGGGAAACAGTGTATCAGGGATTAGGCTGGACGCTCCTGTTCCTGGCTTTTGACACTGGGAAAAGGCCCTGAATTCATGTGTTTGCTGCTGTGTCTGAGGAACAGATCACAACGCTCCAGGTGTCACCGTTCTGGTAGAACAAAAGAATGATGACTTTTCAAAGATGGAGACCTTTCTATCACTTTACATCTACTCCAAATTCACTCTTATATATCAAAGTTAATTAGTCACAGAAACGTTTCAGATCTTTCCATAAAAGGTAAGAATTTATACAGTGCAAATACTCAAGTTGAAAGTAGCAAAATTATTTACTTGGATTAAATGTTCTAGTCCTCGTTTTTAAAATGATTTAATAGTTTCTTATTATAAGGCAGAGAGTTCGACTGGGTATAAGGTAGAGAGTCCTCTTTCAGGTGTAAAACCTGTGGTTATAGAATATTTTATACAGCCCTTTGCCAAACTATGCTCTGTCTGTAAGCATTACATGGTACCAAGTCTGTATTTCCTGGGAGAAATCCTTAATACTGATACTCCTATGAAATGATGTACATTTGTCGAATTTCACTTTTGTCTTTGCTTAGCTACAGATATCTGTTCTGAAAGAATGACCAGAAAACTTTATTAGACAGGAAGTCATTCAGTAATTAATCTGGATGAAGAATTAATTAGCCCTTGGCAATTTTTTTCAACAGGTGTGGGCAATTCTCAACATTATTCAAATGTAACTTTGGTCGCTAGAAGTGTAGAATTGTATTGCGGTATAGTTATTACTTTCAAAAAAATAATCAAAAGACTAATTGTTTTTATTTTCTCCTAGTTTATATGTTTATTTCTCACAATGACTTCAAAAATGCCTATTTGCCAGGATTCAGAGGTTCTTCCTCATTTGAAAATAATGGGAAGAAATTCTAAAAATGTTGAAAATAATGAAATTGCTAAGTCTATTAAACTTGTGAAGATTGAGGAGTTCCCTTCACCCCCATCAGGAGAAAAACCCTATAAAACAGTAAAAAGAGAATCCAGAATATATTTAGGACAGGGACTAAAACTATCAGGTAAAAGTGAGATATTAATATCCATAGAAGCTTCTTTTTGGTTTGGTAAGATAAACTGAAAGGATTGTTCAGGAATTTAGAAAGGGATGAGAGAGGAACAGATAGCTAATAAACACGAAAAGATGCTCCATTTCACTAGTGAAGAGAGAAATGCAAATTAAAACCACAATGAGATACCATTTCACACCTAGTAGATTAGCAAAAATTTGAAAGTCTGACAATGTCAAGGGTGGGTGAGGATGTGGAACGACTAGGCACTTATTCACCTAAATTGGTACAACCTTTTTGCTCTAGGAGGCGCTGTTTAGGTAGCCTACAATGTGAATGGTGCCCCCTGGAGTTGTGCAGCAGCCTTGAGAGCTGGGTATGTAACAGGATACCTCCGATAATGTTTATACTAGCGGTATTTGTAATAACACACGAACAAACAAAAACTAGCAGTAACTCAAATAGCCATCAACTATAGAGTGGGAAAATCACTTGTGGTGTTTTCATATAGTAAAGTGCTACACGGCAGCGGAAGCAACTCACAGGTATGGGCAATCAATCTCAGGAACGGTGTAATGAGCAAAAAGGAAGTCTAGAAAAATCATACAGTGTGAGTCCATTCATACAGAATTTAAAAAATGTAAAAGTGGACAATATGTTGCTTAGATTGAAACTTAAATTAAAATTAAATTAAATTAGTTTGTCAGAAATGCTGAATTTCAGGCTCTGGCCCAGACCTACTGAAGCAGAATCCATGTTTTAACAAGATCCCCAGCTGGTTTGTGTGCACACTAAAGTTGATCTTTTCCTAGTAGGAAAAAAAACGTTAAGTTAAATCTATGTTAAATTTTAGGTTAGAATTAAGCCAAATCTAAATTAAGAATTTTGTTAAAATTATAAAGGAAAGCAAGAGAACGATAAACGTAAAATTCAGGATACCAGTTACCCGGGGATGGGGACCGGTGAGGAGCAAACAAGGGGGCATCAGGGATGATGTGATGTTCTTGTCCTTAAACCAGACGTAGGCGCATGGCTGTTCCTTGTACCATGAGTCTTTATGACATAAACATCCTACAGATGTTCTTTTGTATCTGCTCAAATTTAATAAGCATAATTCAAAAAAAGAAAAGGGTTAGAGTGTGGGTTGGACCAATGTGGGAAAGTTGCCTGGACGAAATAGGACCTGAGGTTGGCCTGGAAAGAGGGGCAATTTGGTGTTTGTGTAAGGGAGACCATCCCAGGTCTCTCTTGGGTCAGAGAAGCTGTGACAAGTCCACCCATCCCAGCCCGTAACTCTGTTGGCCCATGAAGTCAGTCTAGTTCCAGGGAGAGGGGGCACGTAGGTGGTGGCCTCGTGTTAAGGGGGCAGGCAGCTGTCCCTGGCTGCCTCCTGGCTTCTGGATAATAACTCAGGCTCCCAACTGGAGGACAGCCCTGGGGACATTTGCTCCCCATGCAGCCCCCAGTAGGGCTCCCAGTTTACCCTAGGAGTGTTGTCACCTGAAATATAAGAGTAGCTGTTGAGCTAGAGCTGTAGGCTGCTAAAGAGACAATCTGGCCCCATGCTAATTCTACAGAGATTAAATGACTGCCCGCTGGGGAGTGGCAGAGTCGGGTCAGTGTGACTCCGGCACTCAGATCCTTTCATCTGTTCCATATCGCACTGTGTCAAAATGGACTCAAGCTCGACGGAATGTCATGATTATAATTTCCCCTCCAAAAGTCGTTTATACAAATTGCACATGACCATTTGCAAAAAATGTAGAAAACACAGAAAATTAAGAAGAAAAAATTTGTCCATAATTCCATTTCCCCAAATATCCACTGATAACATGTTGGTATATTTCCTTCCAGTCTTTTTTCTATGCATTTAAAAAATTACAATTATATTAGGTGCTGAGGATGTGAGTGATATAACTTTCTATCCTTACGTATACTTCCTTTGCTTTCTGTTATGATTTCCTGCTTTTTTGTCATTTAAATGTCATATGAAATACATAGAAACTATCTTGCTAATGAGTCTACATTAGTAAGAATAAAGTGGGAAACGTTCGTTTATTTCTGGAGAGTTCAGCAAAGATCAGATATTTTGGGCCCATTAATTCTCTGTTTTTCTTACTACTTGAAGGTTAACCTGCCTGTAGGAGCACTTCATCAAAAAACACTCTCTTGGTACTCATTTTGTACTAGATGCTGGGGAAACAGATTGGCAGCTGTGGAGAATTGGGGCTCCAGTCTGTGGGGTGGAGGGCGGTCCAAGAAAATTATGCTTGTGTCTAGCAAAATAAAAGACCTCAGCGTTCATGGCTTCCGTGATTGGGGTTTGCTCCCAAAGGGCAGAGCTCATAATGTCCTTCCTCTGAGCAGAAGCCACAAAGTGGTTATCTTTTTCTAAGCCTCTAGTTTTTGTTTTAAGGTTCACCACCAACTTTAGCAGTTAAAAAAAAAGTGCAGTAACTGGGTCATTCTGACCTAGAACCAACCAAAATACTTCTAATTACTGCAGCAGACGATGATGAATCATGCCTAAGCCAGGCAGCTGCCTTCTCATATGCCTTCAGAATCAGACACGCTGTGTCATCGCCTGTGAAACATTTGCTCGAGTGTGTGGGGTCTGTAGGAGGGGAGATGCAGAGCTTCCCAGCGTGGCATCTACCTGCTCGTCTGCGCTGATGCGGCCGAAAGGGCTCTCACGTCATCGGGGTTTAAGTTCTGTCATGGTAGGGCTGTGGCTTGTTCATGTTCATCGTGATGAGACCCATGAAAGCTACCCTTTTGTGAGCACCAATTATGTGCCAGGCAGTGTAAAAGGTGCTTTATGGTCCTGGTGTCATAACAACCTTATGATACAGGTATTATTATCCCCATTTTGCTGAGAAAACTGAGGCTCAGAAGTTGTCACTCATATACCCCATATATACCAGGCATCCAGTTGAGTGAATGAATGAATGGCAACACCAGGCGAATGAAGGGAAGGCAGAAGGAGAGAACGTGGCCGATATGGGCCTAAAGAGTTGGCCCCCAAATTAAGAAGCTTTGTATCTCCCAGTTACTCACTTTGACAATTTTTAAGCTCCAAATTCTAGTAGTGATGAGGCAGGGGAGAGGATTTCAATGTTGGCAAATAACACAAGACATGGATGCAGAATATGTTTGTGACCAGCAAAGAGATCGGCCTGACTAGTCCTCAAAGAAAGATGAATGGAAAAACACTAAGTGCCAGCCGCTGTGCTAAATACTACGTTATCTTATTTAATCCTCACAAAACCCCTTTGAAGTCAGCCTTGTTATCTCTGTTTATGGAAGAGGAAACTCCATAAAACTCCAGCGTTCTGGAGCCTGCCCAAGGTCACACAGCTAACAGGAGAGTGAGGGGTGGGGATGGGAACTTGGGCATCAGCTCGGCAGCGTCCCTGAAACTCGGCTGCTTTCCCGTAGACAAAAGCCGAGAAAGGAGATTTCATTGTTCATGTTTGGAATTTTATTTTGTATCTGATGGAGGGGAAAAAAAAGGATGATATGCAGATTTCTCTTATACTAACAAAACCTAATAACAGACTCGATCCCAGGAGGAGATTCTTGCTCAGTCAGTGTGGGGAGAAAGCCCAGTGGGAGGTGCAGGTTTGGGGGTAGCCAGAAATCATGCGCTGGGAGTGACCGGTGTGCAATTCGGTGGTGGTGACCAAATTTTCCAAACCAGAATCGGCACATCATGCCCTTTGTTGTATTTTTGTTTTTCAAGGATCAGAGGACCTCCTGAAAATGCAGTTTGCATGAGGAAATACAGTCATACAGTCAGTTCTGCTGTAACTTGGCATGCGTGTTCTTTAAAAAGACTGCCTCATGCAAAATGGCACAGTCAAAACCATAGGATTCATGGGAAAAATGGGGTTGGGGCACAGCACTCAAAACCTTATCAATGACACATTGAAAAAAACAAGATAAAAACCTAGTAAAAAAGGGAAGCACAGTTTTACGTATGCTGAATGGTAAAGAAATACATAAATACTGCAATAAATAGGAACTTTACCTTGAAGTGCGTGATAAAGGAAAAGAAGTTTTGCATGTGGAAGTGGGCTTCAGAAGGGTTGTGGCTTGTGAGTTATTGTGAAGTGGAGGAAGGAGGGCGATGTGGAATCTTATGGAAAGTTCTAACATCAGATATGGATGGGCGTGGTTCGTAACACATGCAGTGATCCGAGGTAGCTGGTAGATGTGTGTGTGTGCATGTGTGTGTGTGAGTGTGTGTGTGTTGTGTGTGTGTCTAAGCTGCTCAGTTTACCTGGGCACCATTTTTCTGCGTTCACCTTAGGGTTTCTTGCAGAGAGAAATCACTCCTAAGCACACACAAAATTCATAAAGTGTTTAAATTGTTCTGTAATATATCGATCCGTTGGTACAAATCTGTAGTTTAAAGACAAGTGTTATAGCAGACTGATTGTATATGGGAACAACATAACAGAATATCTAAAACTCTTATGTATCGAAATATGTGTGGCTTTCATACCCACAGCCTTTCCACTCAGCTCTCTAGTTTAGCCATGGGTCCCTAAAATAGAGTGGATGTTCGTGTCCCCACTTCCCAAATTTGTATGTTGAAACCTAACCCCCAAGGTGATGGTATTAGGAGGTGGGCCTTTTGGAGGTGACTAAGTCATGAGGGTGGAACCCTCAGGAATGGGATTAGTGCCCTTATGAAAGAGACCCCAGAGAGCTCCCTTGCCCCTTCCACCAGGTGAGGACACAGTGAGAAGTCCCGGGCTCTGAACCAGGAAGCGGGTCCTCAGCAGACACTGATGCTGACACTGGCTTCATCTTGGCCTCCTCAGCCTCCAGAACTGTGAGAAGTAAATATTTGTCGTTTAAGCCACCAGGCTATGGTATAGCAGCTTGAATGGACTAAGACAGTCCCTCAGCTCTAAAGCCAGAGGATGGACTGAGTCACCTCTGAGGGCTCCTCCTTTGTGATTTTTGAGTGTCTCAGTGAATGGGCTGGGTGACAAAGTGTAGCCTCCAATCTCTCTGAGGTTAGTCATTAGCGTTGTTTTTCCGAAACATTCTCTATGTGTCCCTGGCTTTTCTCTGGTTGCTTTAGTGTCTTTTCTTCTCCAGGGGGTTCTTTTCATGCTTCAGTCCTTCTTAAGTGCCAGGTGACCCTTGGATTTTCATGTGTGTTTGAGAATGAGAAAGTTGACTGGTAGCTTGGTGTCCACAGGTGGAGGGTGGGGACTGACAGGTATTGCTTTTTGGGTGTTAGGACAGAACCAGCTGGTATTCTGGAGCCTTCTGGATGCCAGACTAGATCTACATGAGCAGCCCTAGTTCTCTTCTTGATTCTAGTTAGTTGATTTGTGTGTTTTGCCCAGGGCCAATGCCTGAGCCCTGGTATTCCGCCTGTGGCCATAGGGTGGGAGCTGGAGGGGCCCAGAGCTCTCTATACTGTATTTCAAAGAAGTCTCCTGTTTTCAGTGCTGCTTCTCGCTCCCCCGACACACATGCCAGAGTCCTGAGTCTTTGGGTTTCTGTAGGGCCAGTCGTCCTCCTCTAAGTGCCCACCATACCGCAGTGCCCTTCACCGGCATCGGTCCTAAGTCCCCCCTCTAGTCTGGCTTCTGGAAATTTGTTAAATCTGAACAAAGGTCGAGGTGCTTAGGTCTGTTTAGGGAGGTCAGGGGCACCACACAGTAGAAGAGATGCTTGAACTGGGTTTTGAAGGATGAGTAGGAGTTCACATCACAAATGAGGGGTAAGGGCTTTCCAGGCAGATGGAACACAGAATGGACAAAGAACGGGAGGTGTGATAAGATGCGGAGTGAGTGGAAACTTTGAGCAGACAGCATTCAGCAGCTGTGGCAGTACAACCCCTCACAGTTTATACGAGTAAAACAGATCTAAGGTGATAGGAAAACTCTCAGGGGAAGATTTTGTAGAATCCAGGGCCTATTTATTTGTTAATGGTGGTTATCATGGTCTCTTGAACACTTTGTTGGACAGGTAGAGACTTTTCTGCTTTTTGAAGGACATCACTTCTAGCCTCTGTGGTCAGAAAGGAAAATAAAGGCACACATCACAGTCTCCAGTGCTGGCTGCTGGCATGGTGACTGTGTCTCTGCCTGTCCTATTTGATGGGGATGGGATTTGGCCAGGGGGAGAAAGCATTTGCTATGGACTAGAAGACAGGCATTTCTGGCAAGGAGCTGTGTTGGCATTGAGCATAGATTTGCAGATCCACATTCACAAGGGAGACTCACACCACAAACACCCCCAGGGAGCTGACATTGCTGCGAGCCTCTCCTCTTTAGGCATCTCCATGTTACTGTCACGTCAAAAGCCTATTTCGACAGTGATGGGAGAGTGTAGTCAGTTCAAGCGTATTATAATTGAGACGTAATGAAGGCAAATTCTTTTTTGCTAATTTTCTCCTCATGCTGATGACAACTTTTGTCAGTTAAAAAAGCAAATTATAGAAATGATTAAAGAAGCATAAAAAGATCTTGAATTATTTGACCTAGAGGTAACCACTGTAGACATTTTTTTCCAATCTTTTATGTATTTAGTTTATTTATTTACAGGTTGAAAGCTTAGTAATGATAATAATTGCTACTATTATTACGGCCTATATAGTAAATATTATCTATGTGTCATTCACTGTTCTAAGCACCCTATGTATATTAATTCATGGAATCCACAGAACAACCCCAAGAAACAGATACTTTGATCCCTTTTTCAGTTTGGGGAAACTAAGGCACATTAAGGTTGAGTAAGTTGTTCAATGTCTAACATCCAATAAGTCAGGATTCAAACCCAAGCCTGGGCCCAGAGCCCATCCTCTTAAAAACTCTGCTGCTTTCTCTCTCTCCCTCTTTCTCTCTATCTATACATAGTAAAATATCATATATATTATATTACGTATATGTATATATGTGTTTCTCTCTAGATATTTCTTTAACAATTTTAAAATCTTTTTCTTGCTGAAGTTTACATCCTGAGTATATCTGCATCGTTTAAGACCCCTCCATGCACGTAGCCTCCGTGCATGTGGATATTGGAGACTGCATGCAGCGTTCCTTTCTTTCTGTCTGGGCGTTTCTGTCGTGTCCAGTTTCCCGCCATTACAGACAGTGCTTGAGTGGCAGAAGGCGGCGGGCACTCCCTGTGCGGTCACCTCCTCTGCGGTCCCCAGGGGTCCTCCTCTGACCTGATTTGCTTCCCCACCAGGGAAGCCCTGGCTCCAGGGGTTTGCTTCAACTCCCGGAGCCTCACTCAAGCAGAGCCACCAGGGGGCGCTGCCCTGCTCTTGCTGTGGAGGTGTGGGGACCGGTGGGGTCTCCACCGGTCCTTGCTGGGGAGACACCGCTGAGTCGGGAAAGGAATAGGTCTGTGACATGGGGTTCTTCCTTCCACCCTGAGCCCCTGGTGCTTTTGGGGACTGGGTCTGGAGACAGCTGAGAACTCTGTCCACTGGGGCACCAACAGGAATAATCCAGCTCTTGGCCCTTGTCACAAAAGGTAGATGACACGGAAACCGCTGGGTCCTATCCTGTCATCTTTGCATGCAAATAAAAGACCCTGGCAAGAAAGTAAAAATCAAAGTTAAAGGTATTTATCACTATGACATGGGCTCCCATCATTTCTTTTCTGTCCTCTGTCAATTAGGATTTGAGTAGGACTCTCAGATTTGTAGGGTCATTGCCCAGGGATGTGTAGGAAGCTCTGGGCCTGAGCTGGTGTTGCCATGATTCCCACAGTGGCAGAAATGATGTAAATAAAAGAAGTTTAAGACCGTGCCTCTGCCTCCCAGGGGGGTTTTCCTGGTTGGGGTGAGCTTTGGTGTTCTGGAGGAGGCTTCTTCATGGGGCACGTGCTCCTGTGGGTCAACGCCACCCCTCTGGTCCTCTGGCCGTAGCCCTGGCTGCCCGTTTCCTGTGGCAAAGCCGGTGCTCTTCCCTGACCTTTCGTTCTCGGTGCGAGAATACGTGGTTCCACTCCAAGTACAAAACTTTCATGTTGTTTAAAAGGACTCGGTTTAACTGCTGGTGGTTCCACCGACAGATTGGTATGTACCTGCGTGGAGAGCACTCTGACCCAGCAAAAGACTTCAGTGCTAAGAAGACGGAAAACCGTGGCATCTGCTGTCTGACCCAGCAAGAGCCTGGGCAGATGGAGCTCCAGCACCTTGGACGGTCTGCTGCTGATTTTTTTCCCCTGGTTGTTGTTGTAGTCCCGAGAGCAGATACTGGTGTCGAAACCTTTGCCCTGGCTGGCCTGGCCGCCTCTGCTTCCCTGGGCAGAGGCCCAGGAACCCGGGTGTCAGGCTGACCCAGCCCTTGGCATGGTTCTCAGTAGCATTAAGGACTCCCTACACGATCAAAGCCACAGCCCTGGGAGGCGGGGAGCCTCTGCCAGCGCTCTCCCTTGCTGGGTTTAGCCTGCTCTGGGCTGGATGGTTTATGGGCTGCCTGAGATGACCAGCTTTTTGTAAGGTACGGTGCATTTGACTTTGAGAGCAGAGATCTTGGGGTGGGAGAGGGTTCGCTGGCTTTTCGCTGATTATAAAGATGGCATTGGCCTGTGTTAAGCAGGGTGACAGTGTCAAGGCATTCGCTTTTCGTAAGGTGCAGGGGAGCAATAAACCGAGTGAATCCGCTTAATGAATTACCTTATTTTTATCATTTGAAATGGTATCTGAAAGGGTTAGTTTTGCAGAAGGTAGACACAGGAGTAGTGGGGAGTATAGTCCTAATTGACGTGCTAAGGAGATGCCAGCACTTCTCGCATCCTGCCTGCTTGGTTCTAGGGAGTTTTTCAGTAGTTTCCTCTTCCCTGGCTTTATTGTGAAGATGCTCCCCTCCCATTCAGTTCTCACTGCAGCTGGAGGGGACACGGCTGCTTGCTCTGTAGCATTTGAGAGAGCTTGAGGGCTTCCTCGGAGGAAGCGCTGTCTGACACTGTGAACAGATGTCAGCCGCGGTGGCGAGGTTGGGCGGCGGCTGTGGGCAGGACCGTCTCAGCTGGAGGGAGGCAGATTAGACAGAAGTCAAGCCCTGAGCCGGCTTTTCTTCCTTAAACAACACCTGTGGCGTTTATGAGTTCCTCTGGGGAAAATCGGGGAAATCTACATCAGAATGCCGTTTCCTGCCGGGAGGACCGTCAAAGAGTTTATAGGCGACCATTCTGCAGTCTGAATGTGTTTATGGCCACATCGTATATTCCGGCCGACTATCCCTACACTACTGGAGCACCTCCATTCCCATCCTTCACTGGGGGCCCCTGCGCGCTGCTGGAGATTACAGAATGAGGCTGCAAACGCAGTCTTGGGAGCACTTTGCTTTTGTTAGTTTTGTTTTTTTGAAACTTTGGACTCACCACAAATAAGTTGCCATCCTTGTGTGTTGGCTGAAGGATTCTTAACTTTTGCTGGAGGGAGGTTGTCAGAGGAAGCTCAGATCTGAGCTAGAGTTTGGGGTAAGACTTTGGGTTGGGCTGTGTCACCCACTGTGGCTGGCCGGGGCAGCGTCGGTCACCTTCCTGTAAGGCCCTGAAAGGTCTGCAGGGATGCTGGGGGCGGCCATCTCCCCACAGGAGAGGCAGCCTCGGGTTGGAGGGTCTGAGGACTGCAGGTGTGTTTTGGATACGATTCAGGATGGAGGCAGATGGCGAAAGCAAGAGAGAGGCCTGGCAGGCAGCCTTGGAGAGGTTTCTGTCTCGTGGACTTGAACTCCAGCCTTCGACTCCAGAGCACAGCCTCTTTCTTCTCTGCCATGGTCACTTCTCCAGCCGAGGGTGAGAGGAGGACAAAGGCAAGGGGTAACAGACCATGCGAGGCTTTGTACAGAGGGGGCGCCACAGATGTTTGGGAGGGAACCACCAGCAAGCAGGGGGATGGCTGGAGGATCCGAGCGCCGCCCCCTGACGCCTGGACGGGACGCACAGCTGCCCCTGTTTTCTGCATTGCAAGGACAACACCGCTGACTTCCTCCTCTTTCTAAAGCCTGCAGTCATCCAGACTCCGTCCTCTGCTTCATCCTCCGCAGAGAGCGCGTCTTTCCTTGTGCCCTCTTTGAGGCGCAGCGTATGGCAGTCTTTGCCTGCAGGCCCCTCCTTAGGAAGCCTAGGTGACTTCTCTCAAATACCATCTAACCAGGCCTGTGTAATGTCCTTTCCTGGCTCTGCAGGGCTAATTCTAAACATGTTAGCAGGGCTCAGTCGGAACTGGCCCCTCGCCCCCCTTCTACCAGGCTCCCAGACGTCCGCCTTATGCTCCAGCCTCTGCAAGGACCTGTGTTCCCCAGTCGCACAAGGGTGTCTTCCCTGGGTCAGGCCTGGGAGCACTGTCCACCATCTGCCCGTTCTTTTCAGCTGCAGACCTATGTTCATCGTTCCAGATTCAGCTCTTCCAGGAGGCCCTCTGAGGTTGGCCTAAGACGGAAGCTTCCACTCCTTCCTCTGTTTCCTTTGAAGCTACCTTCTTGCCGAGATCCTGGCAAAGGACGATCCCCTGTATTTTGCGCTGTGTCGTTTACCTGCATGTCCTACCCACCTGTGAGTTTCTTCCGCTCAGGGCTCTGTCGATTTCACTTTCCCCCTTAGCTCCAAGTGGAAATGAAATATTTCTTCCATGTATCCAAATTTGATTATTTAAGCATTTAACTTTGTTTAAAGCAAAACCATGACTCTGGAGGAGGAAAGTTCTCTGTTTTTCAGAGGCATGGAACAGGCCAGAAGCTGTCAATCTGCGGCTTAGGACAGACCCACCCTTCTGAACTTGGTCCTGAGACCCTGAAGGCCTCCAGCTGTGTCTCTTCTTCGAGCCTGGGGTGGCCTGGGTGGAGGTCAAGCCTGGGATCATTAGCCGAGTCCACAGCCATTCCCCTGCCAGATTCTCTCTCTAAAAGAAACTGTCCCGGCTCCGGGGGGATGGAGAGAAGAGCGAGCTTGGTTGCTGCCTCCAGCGGTTCAAAGCCTGGAAGAGCTTTCTGGGGAAAATCCGGAGCCCATGGTTGTGCGAGCAAAGTACTGGGGGGATGGGGGTGGGCAGAAGAGGGAGCCATGAATTGGGCTTCAGTGTGAGCTGAAGGGAGAGCAGGCCCACGTGGGCCCCGCGAGCAGCAGTGTGTTCACGAGGACAGAGCAGACGTGCACATCTGGTCCTTCGATGCCCATAGGAGGGGCTCCCCTGACCCTGCTGGGAAGGGAAAACAGTAAGGTGTGTTCAGGTAATACCTGGGGCAGGGGCCACCAGCTAATGAGTTTTCTGGAACCGTAACAGCAATGGCATCCTGGGACCTAAATGAAAACCTCAGATATGTTTATGAGGCTTTAAGTTCAGCATCTGAATGCTTTCAGATGGGACCATGCTCCAGGTCTGTATAGTCCTCACTAAAACCTCAAACAGGTGGTTTCTCTCTTTCCCTCTCCCTCCTTTTAGGAATCATTTTCCAGGGGCCTGCAGTGTCCCAGGCACCATGGGAAGTAAAGAGGTGACTACAAAATTTCCTGCCATCAAGGAGCTTCAAGTCTTGAGAGCAAGGGGGATAAGAAACGTGGAAATGATATCTACTTGGATAGGCACGTTTCACTTGGAGTCCTAAAGGAAGCCAATTTATTCACAAGGCAGTACAATGAATCCACTGAAGTCAGGATCTCTGGTTAGCATCTAGAAATTAGAATTATGAGCACTTAATTCCAATTGTAGAGAGGAAACTAGAATTTATTAACATCTGTGTGCCAACCAACCTACATACGTTGGTTCATTTAGCCCTCACTACAACTCTGGACGGTGCTTCTTATCCTCATTTTACAAATGAGGAAATGGAGGTCCAGAGAGCTTAGGCAGCTTGCTCAAGGCCACACAGCTTGAAAGAAGCATAACCATGAATTAAGTCCCTGGTGGTCTTATTCCAAAGTACATGCCTTTTATCACTGTAACAGGCAGATTATGAACACTTTGCAAGGCCCATTTTTGAAAAATTGTTTGAAGTTGGTAAAGTCCAGCTTTACTGAGAGGTGTCTTATCTTGTAACTTAAAGGGACCTGCAAGGCCATCTCTGAGAGGCCTGCTGGTTTTGGTCTAGCTGGATGCAGGACTGAGAACCAAAGTGCTTATTCTCAGTGCACTGTGGGCCTCAGTCTCCCTACAGGGACTGAGCCAACAGTGCGTGCCCCTGGGCATTTCAAGGAAACCAGGTGTTTGTGACCCTGAATTAGCTGAGATCTCTGCGGGGAGGGGAAGAGCTGGATCTGGCGAGTGAGCAGCAGGGGGCCCGATGGCTTTATTTTTACGAGTACAATGAGGAGTGTGCAGCACCAGAGGTACGCAGAGCTGGGTGTTACCTTAGGAAGCGAGTTCTAGCCCGTTCCGGGAGCTCGGTCACTGCCGTTGACAAATCGGGGCCCTGGGCTCAGGCAGAGGCACCTCGTGGCTTGACTGAGAAAAGGCGAAGTGGAAGGTGCTCCGAAAGGAACAAGAGGAGAAGTGGCCCAGAGTCGAGCTGGGCACACGGCCCTCAGGTTCCCCAGCAAGTGTCTGTGCGCCTTTTAAGATAAATGGATTTGCTGCCTCTTGGGCAAATCTTTTGATAGTCTATTCTTAAAAAAAGAAAAGGGAAAAGGTCACTTCAAGGGGAGGCCAGAGCGAGAATGTTCTTTGGGCTGGCGTCCGGAGGCTCCTGCTGTAGTCTGCTGGGAAGGGCCAGTGCAGCTGATGGAGAGGCGGACGCTGTCCAGGCCCGGCCCGCCGCCTGCTCGTTTGTTCGGCCTGCCTCTGGAAGCCTCAGTGGGCTGCTCGCTCTCCTCCCTCGTGCAGACCCGTCTTCAGGAAGATTCTGAGAATGCTCTTGGTTCTCTTGGTCTGGCTAGAAATGCATCTTTTTCTTTCCTGAGGCTTTATTTTCTTGCACGGCAGCCCCCCTTTTTGGTAAAGCACCATTAAGACCCAGGACAATCCTTTTTCTAACCAAAAGTTTTAGCATGGCTGGACAAGGGGACATCATTAAAAAAAATGCAACAGCTTTAAAAAACGCTTCCTTTTCCGAAGTCACCATCTTCACTGAAAACGTAGGTTCACGTTATCGGACATTCTAAAATTGTCCCAAATGTGTGACTTTGGACAAATCCCTTAATCCCATTCTGCCTCAGTTTCCTAATGTGTCACATGAGAACCTCGCTACGTGTGCTTTCGGGCTGTGATGGAGAAGAAGTAAAATAACCAATGCAGACCTGAGAAGCATCTGCAGAAAGTGGCCCTAATAAATGGGAGCTGTGATTTTGATTTTTACTGAAGATGATCTTGGAGTTTACGCTTTCAAAGAATAATGAAGACAGTAAATGCTTTCAAATCCCAGATAGTCTCCTTGTCTGTAGAACGAAGATAACGCTTCTGTCACATTTGTGTGGAATCTAAGCAAATGTTGGTTTTCTTCTTCTTCCATTTGAACTCATATTCTCTCTCTGTCTCTCTCTATATATGGTTTATTGGTTTATAAGTTGCATATATGGACTGAAGTGTATACTATACTTTATTTCCATTATAGAACAAATACTGAAGAATAAAATGATTAGATAAAACAGACAAACAGAAGTTTTGATACTTTCTGTGCTCACTTTGGAGATCATGCTGGAAGGTACAAGTACTATGACAGGGACTTGAGGAGGTCTGTCATGTGTCTGCAAGTGCAGACAGAACCTCCTCCATGAATAACTGCAGGACTGTACGGGCTCCCAGAGTAACGATGAGAACGCTTACCCACGGGGAAGTCTGGTTTCGGTTGTGTGTCTCACGCTTAGTGAGGCTGACTTCCTAGCGTGGTCCTTTAGAAGTCTGGAGGAATGCCACAGCTTTCTGTAAAACTGCGAAATGTCTTGTCATTACTCGAAAGAGCACTCGAAGGTAATGATAATACAGATTTATAACCCTTCAGCTGAGCATGTCTGAGATTTTTATAGTCTGCAGTTTAAACTTCTTAACGCTACATTTCATGGAAGAGATTCTTCGGAGACGGGCTTTCAGCTCCAGATCAGGCACCAGCTGTGTGTCGTTAGACAGGTCTCCCAACCTCTCTGAGCCTTAGTTTCTTCCTCTATAAAATAAGGAGAAAAGTAGGGACAGAAATAATGACCAGATAGGATTGTTGCTAGGATTAAATTAGATGATGCTTGTGGAAATGCTTGCACGTGGCCTTCCTCTGCTGTTAGTCTCTGGTCCACCGTGACCTTCAGTTGCCGTTCTGCTGAGATTCTGTATGAAGTCTGTTCATTTTTATGCCTGCATTTCATTTATTTTGTAAACGTTACCTTCAGTTTTTAATAAATGTGAATATGAACATAGTCTAAAAAGTTATTATACTATTCTAATACATATACTACAATTCTAGGTAAGAAGTCATTTTCCCTCAGAATTTTGAGGACATTTCACTGTTGTGAAAATCCAAAGTATTCCGATTATTTTAATCTTTGGAGTGCACCCAGTTTTTCTTTCTGGAAGTTCTTGGGATCTTCCCTTTATTCCTGGTAATCTAAAATGTCATGGTGATGGGCCTGGCCATGTGTCCTTTTTCACTTATTGTGCTGGGCACTGGGTGGGTCCTTTAAATCCATAAGTTTATGTCCTTCAGTTCTGGAAATTTTTCTAGATTATTTCTTTGGGACTATCATTCCCTCCCTTTCCTTTCTCTCTTTTCCTGGAACTCCTATTGAACCCCATGGATTGATCTTCGAATTTTCTGATCTTTCCTCTCCTTTGTGTCATTATCTTCAACTCTGTCTTCCAGCCTTTCTACTAAACTTTAAATTTCTATTATCGTTTAAAGTTTTTAAGAGTTCATTCTTGTTTTCTGAATGTTTGCGTTTTCTTTTTTAAAGACTTTATGGTATTAGAGCAGTTTTAGGTTCGCAGCAAAATTGAGAGGAAGGAACAGAGAGTCCCCATGCACCCCTGCCCCCACATTCATGTTCTCTTTTTACAGCATTCTGTTCTTGCTTTGTGGATGCGTTTTCCTCTGAGGATATTGATCATGGTGGATGTTTTCCTTTGCAGCTTTTGTTTGCTCTCTTTTCTTTGTTTCTTTTGGTCTCAACCTGTTTCATTAAAGGGTTTCTCAAAAGCCTCTGTGAGGCTGACAGTCTTTGGGTGTCTGCTTGTTGTTCAGAGTCAGGCACAGAAAATTGCTGTATGTACCCATATGGCTGTTGACGGTGGACTTCCCAGGAGGTGATTGGATGTGGATCTGTGACATTGGGGGTACCTTCAGTTGTCAATATCTACCCATCCTCAAGCCTGAGTGTCAGCATTTTGGGGGAACCAAATAGGGAGAAGGAGCGTGAAGTGGGGCACTTCAGCCACCGTGTATAGACCTGGAGCCAGTTCCTGGTCTCAGTCCTGGGTCTCATGCCTGTTGTCAGCTGTGTCCCAGAGTCCACATTCTCCGAGGTTTATTTTTTCCTGAGTAAACCTCCAGCCTTCAGCAGAGATGAGAAGGGAGCTGCTGGGGGCCGGGGGAGGAGGAGGGAGAGGAAGCCCCCCACCCCTGGTCTTCAGCTCCCCTTTTCACTGTTGCCCCCGATGCCTGAACCCTTTCTGGCTTCTGTGGTGAGTTTGGACTGGTCTGCTTCTCAGGAGGCCGCTCCCTGTTGCAGGACTGGGCTTTAGTTCTTGCTCTCAAAGTCCAGCCCTGCTTCTCCTTCCACTTTGTGTCTTCTAAGTGTTGTTGGCATGTCTTGTCTGCTTTTACTTTCTCTCCTCTCTCTCTGTCTTTGTATGTCTGTACCTCTGTATTCCTCACTGTCTTCTTGGTGTGGTTTTAGAGGGAGTAGAGATAATGCGTGAATGCCATCTGTCCCCTTTCACTGGAAGCCTCTTCACCTTCCTTTGTCCCCTCTTGTAATAATCCTTGATCTTCCTTGAAGTTTCTGCCCTGCACTTATTCCAATGAACTTCAACTCAACCTAAAGATTCCTTCTCTTTCTGAGTCCTCTAAGTGACACAGCTTGACCTACGGGTGCCACGGGAAGAGAAGGGCATGGCCTGCATGTCACTCATCAGGGGTGTGCTGAGATAGCCCACCTTTGTGACTCTAGATTCCCCTGGGGTCAGTCTGCTTCATCTGGTCCAGGTCATAGGTGCTTCTGGGGTCACATGGACCAGTGGAGGTTAAGTGCTGGTTCTGGGCCGTGAGCTGACATAGAGCTGTGATTGAGGTAGAGGTGAAATACACCCACATCTGATTACCTCCCGTGAGGCCCACCAGCCATTCAACTGCACCCCCATGTGCAGAGCTTTCAAGCAACCTTTTGGCCTTCACTCTTAAAAACAAGCAGATATCCAAGGGTCCAGCTGAAACAGTGTCCCCGGGCCTCTTGCCCCAGGTCTTCCCTCCAAGTGTACCCCAGACATCCCTGTCCGATTGACTTGCCTAAGACATCACCTTTATCATCATAAATCCCTTGTTCTGAAGCTCCAGGGGCTACTGAAACAATGTCTAATTTTTACCCTTCATTTTGTTTTTATTCTGTCATGGTGCCATCTCGTAAACCACTTATCACTCGAGAGATGAGCTTATTTCCTTTTCCTAAAGCGTTTCTGTATTCATGGAGCTTTCATATCTTTGTGCTCTTCTGTCTCTTTCTCAAAGGCTAGTCCCAGTTTTTTTTTGCCAAAAATATCCTACCTTTCTTATTTGGCCCATTTTGAATACCAGCCCCTTTGGCTGCCCACGTTCTCACTGATTCCTCCCAACCCTGCTTATGTTGTAGCACTCATGGACCATAGCACTATTTGTCACTTATCATTTATGATCTGGAATTCTTATCTTTTCATGTAAGTGTTCAGATTTAGCTGGAAATTAATATCATGCCCTGATGACCAGCTGCTATGCTAGGCACTTTCACGCACTCTGTCTCTTTTAACTCTCTATGATGAACAAGCCGTTCTTCCAAGTGCCCATTTTACAGATGAGAATACCAAGGCCCAGTGAGTCACACCTCCTCTCTCTAGTCCACTCCAGCCAGGCCCTTGTGCATTACAGTGAATTCTGTGGTTTGGCTGTCATCTCTGTGTGACGGGCACTTCTTTGGATTCTGTAGTTGGAAGAGCATCATGCACCAGCTTTGGGAGAACTGGACCAGGCCCTGGAATGCAGGCAGTGGAGTATGATGCATCAGGGTGTGGAAGAAATCCCCACGGTTGGCACATCTGAAGTCTAGCAGTCTCTCGCAGCAGGAATCTAGCAAAGAGACAGTGCCTGGGGAGGGGGTGGTCATGGCCACCTGGAGAGAGCCCAGCCCAGGAGGCCTTTCACTGGGGTGGCCTTCATTCCACAAGGCATTTGGTAGGACTCAGCCTTTCGTGTTTGGCTCTGACCCAGGCTCTCCTCCCTCTGGCTCTTTAGTTCCCCATCTGACAAGTGCGAGATTCTGACATGGCAGAGAGCTCCAGCGGGGCCTCCCCCTCAGCTTGCTCTGCCCCCTGATCCCAAACCCTCCTTAGCTCGCAGGTGGTCTCGTCTGGCAGAGCACTGCTCTGTTAGTGGGAAGTTCCCACACCCCGCGATTGTGGTCCAATGGGACTAACAAAAGGGCCACAGTGTTTCCGGAAGGTTCTCAGTGCTCCCTCCCCATCTGTATTTACCAATATTACTTATTATGATTTCAAATGCATCATAAGATGGAGAGCAGGGTACATTTTCTCTCTCACCCTTTGCTTATAGACGTTAAAGCTTTGATGTTTGCTTGGGGTTGTAAAATAAAATGTCCAGTTTTCTTTTTGGTTGTCTTTTTTCTTTGTTTGTTTGTTTTTTGGTGAGGGAGATTGGTGCTGAGCTAAGACCTGTTGCCAATCTTCCTGGTTTGTTTTCTTTTTCCTCCCAGAGCCCCAGTGCATAGTTGTATCCTGGTTGTAAGTCCTTCTAGTTCTTCTGTGTGGGACGCCGCCACACATGGCTCGATAAGTGGTGTGTAGGTCTGTGCCCAGGATCCAAACCGGTGAACCCTGGGCCACCGAAGCAGAGTGCGTGAACTTAACCACTCGGCCACCAGGCTGGCCCCCTAATGTCTGTTTTTTTGAGTGTGAAAGTTTTCTATGCCATTGTCCCTTGTGTGTTTCTTCTCTCCGGCCGTGCTTCCACCTCTCCCTCCCCCTCCTTCCTCCCTCATCCCCAATTCTATTTCTTTTCTTTTAATAAGTGTTCCTTCAGGTTACCTATCATCTCCAAGACTTGCATTTGTCATCTTTAAATAGCTTCACAATAGCCCTCACCTGGCTGCCAAGTGTGATAATCAAGGGAGCATGCCCAGGGCCTTGCGCGCAGGGGCTGGACAATGAACGCTGGTTTTTTTTCTTCCTCTTTGTTGCCCTGTCCGTGTTAGGCCTTGATTTGCCTTAACCAGTGGAGTCCTCTGGGCTCAGGGTGCCCATCAGCTGTCAGGTGGGCTGAGTAGGACCTTGGGAAGGTAGGATCTGGATGCCCCGAGCCCTTTCTTTCAGTCCCCGAGCATGATTCTGCAGGGGCTCCATGTAAAATGGGCCGGACTTAGAGCTGCTTTCTGTGTGCGTGAAGCTCTGCAGACAAAGATCTATAGAAATAGGAGGCATTCGTGATGTTATTAATTGGCGGCAGCTTTAAACGGACCACCCTGAATTGAAAATAAGGCAAGTGTCCCCAGATGTGGCCGGTAACGCCTCATTCACCTACTGAAGGATGCAGCAGGTCAAGAAAAAAGGCCGATGAGAGGGCCTGGAGCCACTCTGACGGGCTATTCGGTGGCTCCCCCAGCTGACCTCTCTTTTTCAGGAGCACTTTCTTTTTGTTGCGGCTAATTCCTGAAGCAATCCTCCCAACAGCTCATTTCCCCAGGCTGTAAGCAGAGGCTGACCAAGGGGCCCTGCAGTCGGGAATTATTGCCACGAGCAGGAAGTGTTGAATGGTTTCCATTTACTTTTAGTTGGAAGAGGAAAGGCTGGACCTTCCTTACAATAGAGGCAGAAAATCAACGTGACTGCTTGGCCCATTTTATCTTCAGGAGGGAAACCAGAGCTCCTTGGGGCACCCACAGTCCCATCTTGAAATTGCTCTGCCAGGCAGAGCAAGGACAAGGGGACTTTCTTATGTACGTCTTAAGTCAAAGTGATGTGCGAGATCGTGCCGGCTGGTGAAGCCAGACTCACACTAGCGTGGCTGGGTGTACATCCCAGGAATGAAGCAGGAGACTACTGTCCTGTGGTCACGTCAGTGCTGGCATCTTGTGCTATTGTTTATGTCAAATATTACTTTGAAGATTAACAGTATAGTAGACAAGAAATATACCAGGATATAGAAGAATTGAAAAATCATCTTTCATCTCTTGAAGAGAATTTATACATCTTTTTTCTCATATTGATGGTATATTTGTGAAAATCCATCAAGTACCCATCAAAAAGAAACCCTTAAGAAATTTAAAAAGTAGAGTTTCTAAAGGACACAGTGATGATTATAATCTAATACAAATTAGAAATAAATATATAAGCCTAGCCCCGCTTCTCACCCAAATCTTGACTATTTAGAAATTAAACATACGCTCCCGGATAGTTAGAGGACCTAAGAGGGGATCAGAAGAGAGATCCTAAACTGTCTAAAGAGAAGTGGAAAGGAGAACACTTTACAGTAAAACTACGTGTCCTAGCAACGAGGTACCCTGAGGAAAATGTACAGCTGTAAATGTCTTCATTATTAAAGATGTAAGATGGAAAATAACAATGACAAGAAAGTAGTCATCTTAAGAAATTTGGTAAAAGTACAAGTTAAACCAAAAGGAAATAGGAAGAGGGAAATATAAACAAAAAGCTAAATTTAAAATGAAACAGAAACATTAGGAAGGAATATAAATTTAAATGCCGGTTCTTGGGAAGGACTAAGTATAGAGATTTAACCGCATGTATGATCCGAGAGAAATGTCTGCGCAAACCTCTGCCCCTTCACTCAATGGGAGATGATGCAGCCATTAAAACTGTCTTAAAAGCATTTGTAAGAGGATTGGGTGAAATGCTTATGTCAAGTGAAAAAGGCAGAATCAAAAATTGTATTCTAGAATGATTATGGCTATGTGGATAGGATCTCTTATCTCCCTCCTAACCCCGAGTTCTAAAGAGAATTAAGTCTGGAAAGAATCAAAATATCATGGTAGGAAGGAAGTCCCGACACAGGCTGCTACACAGAGGGACCTTGAAAACGTGATGCTCATGAAAAGAAGCCAGTCACAGCAGACCACACGCCGTGTGAGTCCATTAATATGACATTTCCAGAGGAGGCACAGCCACGGAGACAGCGAGTAAATTAGCAGTTGCCTAGGGCTGGAGGATTGAGGGGTTGGGGGGTAACGGCTAAAGGCTATGAGGTTTCTTTTTAGGGTGATGAAAATAGTCTAAAATCAATTGTGTGACGGTTGCACAGCAGTGAATATCCTAAAAACCCCTGAATTGTGTTAAGTGGGCGAACGGTACGGTGTGGTATGTGAATGCTATCTTCATCAAGCTGCTCCCCCCAAAAAATCACAAGGGTTATCTTGGGGGATGGAAATATTGGTGATTTTCCTCTTGTTTTTCCACCCTCTTTTGTAATTTCCAGATTTCCAGGTGTAATTCTGCGTTACTTGTATAATGGAAACAACAAAATAAAAATCACTTTAAAGGAGGAATGTTAATAATTGGGCTTTTAGCAGAAAAGGTAGTGATGGGGAGTCTGCGAGGCTGCCTCTGAGACGGTGAGGGGGCCCGAGTGCTGTGATCCTGAAACGTGGGGACTGGGCGTTGTGGGTCACTGCACTGTCAGCTGCCGGCACATACATAAAGTGGCCCTGGACTATTAGGCAGGGAATGTGAAATTCTCAAGGAAAATAGAGCATCCTTTCTCCGGGGTCTCTCAGAGGCAGGCTCACATCTCGGGGGGAAAAGCTGGGGTCTGTGAAACCTGAGGATGACTAAGCGCCAATTTCTAGTAAAATATTCTGAGAGGTGTCAGACTCTGCTGAGTGCTAAATTAGAGAAAGCTGTTACTTATATAACTTCCTGTAATTGCCCGGCACTAGCTGCGGCTAAGAGCCGCCTTCTCCTCCTCTTTGCGAGCGGGGGACACACGGCCCTCCCCTCCTCGCAGCGGGTCTACCTTCTACCTTTGGGCTTCACACTCAGCTCAGTCTTTTTCACTGAAACTGAAATGCTGTTTTAAACAGAAGACTCCATCGTCTCTTTTGAAGATGGGAAACTCTTACGCTGGACAGCTGAAGACGACGCGGTTCGAAGAGGTCTTGCACAGCTCTATCGAGGCCTCGCTGCGGTCCAGCAGCCTGGTGCCCAGGCCCATCTTCTCCCAGCTGTACCTGGAAGCTGAGCGGCAGCTCTCTGCTCTGGAAGGTAGGAGCTGCGTTTGTGCATTTCTTGTATTGATGTAGCTGATGTTAGCAACAGAACTTGAAACCTTTCCTCTGCTGTTCTGCTAGAAAATGTTGAGCCCAGCAGAAAAGAATTGTTAGAAGAAGAAAGTGGCACATACGTTCCTACTTAGCTAAAACTAAAATAAGTTTCAGCCATAAAGTTGCAAGGAATAAAATTATTCATTGGATTAACAGGAGAAAAGAATAGGGCCGAGTTTGACTCTTCTCAATTGGTTGTCACTTACCCTTATTAAAAGGTTTGACGTTTTCACTTGGATAAACATTTTTTTCTCTTTATCCCAGGATTCTTGACCATATCTTTGCAAAGTAGCCTAGGTAGTTTCTCCTTATGATAGCAGATACAAGAGCCCTCTAGAAACTTTTAAAAACCAAGAACAAACCCTTATGAATTTAACGTGTGCTAAGAATAAATAAATAAATAATCTTCAGGCATGAGGACAACTTTAAGGTTTACTTAATTATCCAGAGACATTAGAATGGTTGTATTTTTCGATCTTTAGTGTATATTTTTTATAGCTGTGTATTTTCATGAAGTTAAAGAGGCTATGCTTTAAAATAAAAATGAACTAATTAAGAAAGCGTGCGGTATGCCAGGTCCTGTGTTGGGGTGGTCACGATGTGAGTGAGTGTGTCAGTGTGAATGCGTGTGTGTGTGTGTTGGGGGTTGTGGGGATGACGGGCTGGAGAAAGTTGCACAGAAGGAAAAATGAGGCACGGGCGCTGTGTGATATCTGAGAGTTCCAGCAGAGAAGCGTTCCTGTGTCACTCTGTGAAATGTCCCTACAGAGTTAACCTTGCAAATCAGCTAAGAGCCAAAAAGAACTGGATCTGGGTCTAGAGAGAAACTAGATTGTGGTCAAAACCACGAAGTGGGAAACCCAAGAATTTTCTGGAATTCACATAGAAAGGACTGACGTTTTCTGGCATAGGAAGCCTTCCTGTGACACTGTGGGGAGATGAGAAATCCCTGGAGAATATGTCCTAGACTTTTGTGAAATATGTATTAAATGGTCATCCTTAACTTCTAACAGCACTGAAAGGCTTGGTGGGTCATGGTGAGTTAACGACAGTCATAATGATAAATAATTTAGTACCTTTGAATGGCACTTTGAAATCTGCTTTCACCTCCATCAGCTAAAGTAATTGAGTCTCATGATTTGGGAAGATGGAAGATTGGTTTGCTTGGAGTTTTGATGGATACCCATCTAGGGAGAGTGATCTCCATGGATTACCTTTCCTGTCCTCTACCTGGGAGGCTGCATCCCGAACATGCTGGTTTCTGAGGAGGCCCTCCCCTGCTGAGAGGGTGTGGGGTGCGCGGAGCTTTCCAGGGTAGCCCCATGCCTCCGGTGCCGAGTGCTGCAGGCTCCCTGCCAGCTGTTGGCCGCCATGTGCAGCCCTCGTGTTGGTATGAAAACCAGGGCAGGCCCTGCTGTGATTTTCCCATTTTCCAGACAGAATAGGGAAATCCTCTGAGATTTCGTTTTTCGAGTCGGGGGAGGAAGGATGAGGGGTTGGTGGAAGCGGGCGACTCTTAGCTTTGCTAAATGTCACCATAAACCAAGCACTCAGCTCGAGCCCCTGCTTTCTGCATCATAAAACTTGGTGCAGACGGCATGTACAGGCCACACCTTGTTTTGTCTGTCTGTCTCTGTGTCAGGATCTCTTATCTTATTGCTGTCCTTCCTCAGAAGATAACATGAAGGATGATTTTTATGACCAGGGAGCTGGTGTACTAAACACCCTCAGTCTGTTAACATTCTCCGTATCTGTGAGGGTGGTTCAGCAGGGCCTCATCACTTTGTTCTCTGAATTAGGGGTCTTGCCACCTCCTTCTAGGGGAAAAACCTTTTACGTGTTATTTATTTATTTATTTTTTAAAGAGAGACCAACCAAACCAAACAAATACCACCCAGCCTTTTGGGATAAGTGCTTATTAATTAAAGAAGTTGCAGGCAAATTCCTATGATCCCACCCACTCAGCATGTCCTACAGTTTCTTCTCATGGAAAGAAAACAGAATGTAGTGTAAACATTCAAATGAATGGCCTCATGCTCGTGGAGTGAGGTGCCGCACTAGGATCCCTGGATTCCTGCTTCAGCTCAGGGTCCTGAGCTGCCAGTCCAGCTGGGGTGTCCAGGGCCGTCGGAAAGCTCTGCTCCTGCCGGGGACCTTGGTAAACAGTCTGGTTTGGTCTGCTCCCAGCCGGTCCCATCAAAGGTCCTGGAATGTCTGATGTAGACCTTTGACCTTTAATCCTGCTTTCTTAGTGACTGGATTTTGAGCTCTTTCTTTGACTTTCTGAGGCTTAAGACCATCCTCTTTCTTTCTTTCGGAGGGTCTGAATTCCTGTTCTTTTCGGCTTAGCAGCCTAATGTGCAGACATTCCTGTGTGTGCCCTCACAGCTCCGAAGTCTCCGACTTTCTCTCCCCTTTCTCTCCACTTGTCGGTGTCTCTGCCGTCCGCTCCGGGCCTCTGGAGGACTGGCTCAGAGACTAGTCTTGATTTTGCAGCAGAGCCTTCCATGCCACCCACTCCGTAGGTGGCTAAAGGACAGTTTGAGCCCCCATGGGGACCTGTGCTGCATTGCTGGCACCTGGGTCTGGGCAACACCACTCCCCCGGGGGCCTGCACTGAATGGCAGGAAGGAAGCCTCTGAAGGCGCCTTTGGCGTTCGTCTGCCCTGCGCCCCACCCTTGTCTTCCCGGGTAATCTTTTTACAGTGTTCCCACCACCTCTGTGTTCTCTAGGCCCAGAAGGATGGAGAGACCAGGAATTCTTGCTTCATTTCTTGCTCTGACCTTCCCAAGGTCACCGACTGGCTCGAAATATTTAGTCTCCTGTCCCACAAACACCTTTAAAATAGTGGCCACTGTGAGGGTATGTTCCCAGTACCCCATACTGATTAAATCACATCTGGAATATTCTGTGCAACTCTGAGGGCCATATTTCCCCACTTGGACTGTCACAGCTCAAAGTGACTTTATATAACCACCTCATTTTAAAGATGCAGGATCTGACGCACAGAGGGGTTAAGTAACTTTCCTGGGGCCACATTAACAGTGGCAGACACAAATCCTACAACCTGAGATCTGTGAGTCCCTGTCCCATCTTTGTCCAGTGCACACGATTTGATCACTAACCTAAAACCACTCAACTCCCTGGTTGGAGGGACGGAGGGTGTCAGAGCCGAGAAAGATGGGAGTAGGAGAAATGGCGACAGAGAAGCCAGCACTAAGAGAGAAGACAGAAACAAAAGAAGAAACACCTGTCTCCTAGCCTTGTGTGTTTAAGGATGCTCATAATGACCCTAAACCATGAAGAAATCTGTATGGTCTTTATTTAACGACATTTAAAGATAGGCAGGTTGGGAAAGATTTTTACCAAAAGCGTCTGTTGAATAACTTCTTTTAACAGCCTTGAGAATTCACTTCTAGGAAATCCCCCCTTTCTCTAGCCATGCTGGGTAATAAGGTGTAGCTGTGTGTGCTCAGCTCGGTTGGGCAGATGTTTCTCGAGCACCACCCCTGTACGAGGCGTTTTGCTGGGTGCCTGGGTTACAGGGATGAGTAAGGGCAGAGGGCCTGCTCTCCAGGAGCTGAGCGTCTGTGGCTCATGACAAGAAACTCCTCTTACTGCTGTGACAGAACTCACAAACATGGAGCGGGGGATTTCCATGGTCAGTTCCTGGCTCTCCTGGCCAGTTCCACGTTTGCCATTACTCTTAAAATACAGTTTCACTTAATAAAAAGCTTTTATTAAGCCTGACCCTCTTCTAGAACATTCTGGAATGGTTTGTGTATGAGACAAATTTGGATGTGTTTGTATTTGTAGTAATTTATACATGCATGTAAATGAAAACATATAGTTTAACAGCTCTCTTCCACCATGTAAAGGCAGTTCACACTGTATTTTGTATTCTAAACTGAGCAGTGCAGTTGGTGGTGACAATGTCAGCTTGGGCATCAGACACGACTGGGAACATGGTGGTTGAAGAGCTGTGGGCCAATCATGGGGTCTCTCTGAGCCTCTGTTTCCTTATCTGTAAAATGGCCTATATATTCCACCATGGTCCCCCCACACAAATATTTTTGGAGTGCCTACTGTGTACAAGCTTCGTGCTCCGTCCTTATTAACCAATTATACATGTATTGCACCCTTGCGCTTGTGCAGACATGTAGAGCTGTGTGGATGGGAAGAGAAGTGAACCTGAATTTGAAGTCCCCAGGCCAGGCTTGGAGGCTGAGTCTGTGACCTTGGGGAACTCATCAACTGGAGTGAGTCTCAGCTTTCCTCTTGGGTAAAGAAGCTCCGGAGACAATGCCAGACTCACGGTGTGTTTGTGAGGACTGGTTAGTGGTTCAGAAGCTGAGACTTGCTGAGTATTTCCTTCTGCCTCCATTGCTGTCACTCCTCTCTCCCACTTGTAGGTGGCAGCCGAGTGGACAATGAGGAAGAGGAAGAAGAAGGAGAAGGGGCCCTGGAGCAGAACTGTCGCCCTAATCCCTACCAGATGCACCCTCCGCCCGAAGGGTGCTGCACCACAGATGGTGAGACCACCAGCTGGGCGGGGCCCCCGATGCCCGGAGACTGCGGCTCTGTGCTGCGGGAGTCCCCTTGCCTGTCCTGGGCCCCTAAGGTGTGAGCTGTGCCCACTGTCCCCAGCAGGTAGTGGCAGGCATGCCCTCCCCTACCAGGAGCATTGGCTGCATCACCCCAAGGGGCACACACGCTGAGGGCGCACAGCCCCTCAGCCACCCTTTGGACAGCCTCAACTTTACAAATGGATTTAGATCCCAGAGTTCATTTTTCTACATCGGTTGTTTGAAGACTAGAATATATTTTCTCAACTCAGATCTGCTGGTACTGCGTGTTTACCTCAGAATTGATTAGTAGGAATCGTCTTTCACCTCTATTGGTACTTTTCTGTTGAAAACGCAGCTACCTGTTGTCTCAGGAGCCCTGTGAAATCAGTGATGTTCTTCCCATTTGCTGCTGAGGAACCGAGGCTTGGAGATGCCGGCTGGGGTGGCAGCTTGGTCTAGAGATGCTAGCGTGTGCTCTGTGCTCAGAGACTTGCTCTGCCCCTCACTAGCCGGACAGCCTCCCGAGAGGTAGTAAGTTCATGTGTGCTGTCACCATACCAGTCAAGAGGTGTAACTAGTTAGTTATTTAGTCAGTTAATTAAAATAATTATTGAGCCCCTGCTCTGGAAATTTGGAGATAAAAGGTACAAGAATTCCCAGTTTAATGGAGCTATATAGGTAAGCAGACACTGCAGACGATGTAGAAAGTGCTATAGGGTGGGGTAGGCAAGCAGGGGTGCCCGGGAGCACAGGGAAGTTTCCTGCTGCAGGCAGAGAGCTTGGGGAAGGCTTCCTGGAGGAGGTGGTCCTTCATCTGAGTTTTGGAGAATTAGCAGGAGTTAGCGAGGAGACTGGGAGAGGGTTGGGGGAAGCTGGGACATTCCAGACAGAGGAACAGCATGTGCAAAGGCTTGGAGGGGTGAGATTGTAGCCCTCTGGGGAACTGCTAGCAGTTTATTTGGGTAAGGGTCTGCAATGCGCCTGGGCAGGGTGGGGAGAAGTGATCAGACAGCAGTGGTGGCCCCATGGGCCCTGTGTGGGGGCCCAGACCCAACCCTGTGCAGGATGGCCAACAGGGGCGGGGATCAGCCCTCACTGGGAGAGGGAAGCCAGCACAGTGGCTCTTCGTGAGGTAGGACTGCTAGTGTCCACGTGTTAAAAGGCCACCTAATTAAATAAGAGAACAGTAAACTCTCCAGTGGTCATCACCGTGATTTTCAAAGAATTTCCAAATAAATGGAGTGAATGCTCTGCCCACGGCCAACTTTTCCCAAGCTCTTCAGAAGGACGGGCTGGGTCGCAGACCTGCTGGGTGCTTGACCTCAACGTCTGGGAATTTGCTTAACTTCCCCAGGACGATGAGGGGAACCGCCCCTAGCCTGAGACTCAGGCCTGGCTCCGTCCTGGCTCGCCTCTCAGCAGCTTTGAGCAAGTGACCTCTCTGAGCATCGATCGCCACGTCTTTGCACTGGGGGCAGAAATCCTTCCCATCGGCGATCACAGGAGAGCTGTGCAGAGCGTGTCCTGGCCCCGTGCCGCACACGGTGGGCGCAGGAGCAGGCCTGTCCGCTCCCCGCCCCCCAGAATCCCCCCACCACCACCCCGGACTGAGGGACGGAGGGGAGAGCAGGAGACAGCGCGCTGTCCATGGTGAAGCGGGGGCATGGCGCTTTTCAAAGTGCTGTAGACTTTTGCAGGGAAGGCCTGGGCCATCAGGGTTCACGGCATCTCTCTTCATCTCAGTCAGTAACTAAAGATGGAGGCCTCGAAGTGGGTGGAGCTGAATGTGCTGTTGTCAAGAAAGACCCTGGAAGGGGCCCATCCAAATAAATCGCAGCTGTTTCCGTCTTCTCCCTTTCTTCCAGATATTTTTGGACACTTATTTTTTGAATAGGAAATATATTTAAAAGCTCTCAAATACAAAAAGTTTAAAGTGGCACAGAGTGGAAGTGTCTCTGCGCGGAAGAGTCTCCTGAGTGGCGGTCACCCAGCCCCTCCCCGGAGGCAGCCGGCGAGCAGCCCAGGGCCCCACCCTTTATTCTGGACATCAGCCTGTTCCTCATACCCGTAAAATGTAAAAATGGAAAATCACTCACAGTTTCTTATGGATTTATGTTGTATACATCTTAATCTACCACCATTTGTCTACAGTTTTTCCCTGTTAAGCTTCCTCTGTACATTAATGTGTATTACATGGTGACACTGGTAATCCTAAAAACTGTGCTAAGTGTCACGAATAACTATGGTGATAATTTTTTTCTCTCAGAATTAATTTTAAAGTCAGCTGCGTCCAGAGGTAAGGGTTGGTCCTGACAAGATCCAGAAGGTTCTCGTCCGCTTGCCCATATGGATCCTGGTTCTGCTGAAGCCCCTCGTGGGCAGCAGGTGTGAGCCCCGTCTGTTCCTCCTAGGGTTCTGTCAGGCCGGGAAGGACCTGCGTCTTGTCTCCATTTCCAACGAGCCCATCGACGTCCCTGCAGACTTCCTCCTCGTGGGGGCCAAGTCCCCCAGCCTGCCAGACCATCTTCTGGTGTGTGCCGTGGACAAAAGGTTCTTGCCGGATGATAACGGGCACAACGCTCTCCTTGGTAAGTTCCTCCTTTGCCCTTCTCTACGGCTCCGGCCACATGTGGGGCGGGGACACGGCAGGCCTTTGGTGGTCGGGAACGGGCCACCTTTAGGGTCTCTTCATCAGCATGTCACACTGCCCCATTGGTGACTCTCAGTGGACTATTTCTTTGTGGAATGAAATGCAAATGAGATTTATTTTAAAATATGACTACTTTCCTGTAGAGAGCTCATCATTTAGTTTTAAAGTTTTTGTACATGTATTTATCAAACCTTTCCTAAGTGCCTACCTGGATGAGGAATGACAAACCCTGTGCCAGACGCTCCCAGAAGCCATCAGACGTGAGGCAGAAGGAGAATAAGGCTGAGTGTGTGTTCCTGCCTCCAGAACATTCATATCCTGATAACTGCCAGGCACCCTCCAGCCATTCTCTCCCTTGGTTGACCTCTCACCTCTCAAGAGGTGGTCGTTATTGTCCTGTTTTTATAGATGGGCATGAACCTGTTAATGAACTTGCCAGAAGTACATGAGTAAAGGAACAGAGTGAGGATTCAAACTCATGTCTTCCCGGCTCCAAATCCTGCCCTAACTACCATACCACTTGGTTCTGTATCCTGGTCAAGGTCAGCATGGGGAAGCCGTGGCTTTGATCTTTCAAACAACCGCTGGCCCGTGAAGGCCCCGACTTCAGTGCAGAGTTGAGGCCAAGCCTTACGAAGCCTGGCTCCCATTTGTTCAGCCATTTGTTGAGCTCTTCCTGTGAGCCAGGCCCCGTGCTCAGCACATGCCCCTGTTAGTGGAGCCAGATCAGAGAGCTGGATGCACTCCTGCGTGTGATCACAGGTCGCTGTGTGGCTCCCGGGCCTCAGTGTCCTCATCCACCCAGTGTGGAGGTGACTTCCACCTGTGCTCCTGGCCCTGCAGCAGTCTGGCCCCTTCACCCGGCCGGTGTCTCCTGCGGAGGAGACCTGGGCAGGCAGGCAGGTTGGAATCATCTATTTCAGACGTAGCATCAGGAACAGTCTTCGTTGCAGAAGCGAGTTTGTGAGTTGGTGAGAAAAACTTCTGGGTTAACCCCCCGCCCCCCACCACACACACACATTTTCTTCTGTACTTTCCCTGTGTACAAGCATTTAAACCTCCAGTTTTGTGTTTGATACGGCCCCCAAAGGTGGGTAGGTAAACACAGTTCAGTGGCTATTTGAGCACATTTTCTGTCTGAGGCACTGTGCGCAGGACCGAAGGGTGGAGAAGGGGAGGAAGCGAGGATTGACCCAGAGAAGAAAGAGAGACGGTTCCTGCCACGAGGGCCGGGGGGACACAGCCTGTGTAAACTCTGAAACAAGGCGGATGACCGCTGACTAGGGGAACGGACTGGGCTCTGGGACAATGACCAGGGAGAGAGAAATTTCTAGCCAAATCTCTCTTTAGGCAGGTCCATGGGCTTATTCTAGCTAGTTCTTGAGAACAAGATAATTCCAGAAAATTCACTCTAACAGAGAAGCTCCCGGAGTCATTCCAGCTCCGGTTTAATTTGCTTATCAAGGCTGCTCGGGACGAGGGACGAAACGCGTTGGGAGATGGCCTGGTGACTAGGTTAGCGTTTGATCTGGTGCTGGCCAAGGTTTGCCTGAATTCCACCACTTTGTGACTGTAAAGGAATTGTGAGGGTGGTAAATCAAGGAGGTCCTGTGTCTTGAAATGTGGAGACAAGAATCTTTAAGTCTATTCACCACCAGCCCACTAACAGCTTCGCTCCTCAGGCGGCCAGCGCAGAGGAAGTGGAGCCTTCGTTAATTGCTCGCCAAAAAGCCCTCCGAGGTGGGGACCAGGGGCTGGTTGGTAATAGCCAATGCTTTCTTCTTTTAAAATAACTTTATGCCCTCAGCTTGCACACTTCACACTGTTTAGGTTTCCTGCAATTAACCCTGATGGCTGCACAGGACGTGGTGGCCTCACAGCCCTCTGGGGGCAGGGGCTCCGTGCTTTTTAGTGACCTATAAAATGGAAGCTGTGGAATATTTTGGGGGAAGTAGCAGTTTAGCTCTGCCAGCCCCCCCATAATTTATAATGAAGGGAATCTTGTTTTCTGTGAATCAACTTAGGGATTTTGTATGAGAAAGCTGAAAGATTAAACTTTAGGTGTGTGTTTCAGTTTTATGATGGTGATTCATCTAAATTGGCTGATAGCTAAGACATAAGAGGAGAAAACATTTAGCTGGAATGTTCATTTCTTAGATGGGAGCAAAGGAGTCCTGTGTTCATTCAGCAGGCGCATAACTAAGCATTTATTGAACGTAGAACCCCGACTGAAGGTGGACCGTTAGCTCAGCCCGGGGCCCCAAAGCCTAGTGGGACCTGGTCCTTTTCTGGGAGCTCAGCTTGGAGATCTGCACCAAACAACCACAGAAATAAAGCTTATAATCCATCTCTGTGCCGCATGCCGTAGCCAAGGGCTTGAAGTGCTGTCGGGTACCCAAGGGTGCACCACCTCCCAGTGGTGGGCAGGGTGTCTTGGAGGATGTGGTGTTGAGGTGAGCCCTGAAAAACGAGTGGAATTTTGCCAGTTGGAGAAGAATAGCAACAACACCACCAACTGAAAACCAACAGCAGCTACTTTAGAGAGCACTTAGCATGTGCCGGAAACCGTTCTAATTAAGTCAGATGACTGATGTGGTGGATGCATTATCTAGCGTTGGTATCTGAAGAAACAAAGGCACAGGGAGCTGGCCCCGTGGCCAATTGGTTAAGTTCACGTGCTCTGCTTCAGCGGCCCAGGGTTTCACCGGTTCGGATCCTGGGCGTGGACATGGCACTGCTCATTAAGCCATGCTGAGGCGGCATCCCACATGCCACAACCAGAGTCACTCACAACTACAATATACATCTACCTACCTGGGGTCTTTGGGGAGAATAAAACAATTTACAAAAAAGAAGATTGGCAACAGATGTTAGCTTAGGTACCAATCTTTGAAAAAAAAAAAAAAAGAAACAAAGGCACAGAGAAGTTAACTGACTTGCTCAGGGTCACCCAGCTAGTAAGTGGCAGGTCCTGAATGTGAACCCAGTCGGAATCATATGCATGAAGGAGCTTGGCATGCTGGAGGAATGGTGAGAACTCCCTGTGACTGGAGCTGGATTCAGGACCCAGGCTGGAGTGCAGGCTGCAGGGAGGGGTCACTTGGGTCCTGCTTAGAAAAGGCTATGGTACCCAGGAAGCCATTTCCAAACTACGGAAGCACAGAGGAGAGTAGAATAGTCTGATGTATCTATCCTTCATATTTAACAGATACACACGGCCAACCTTGTTTCATTTATAACTCTTCCCTCTTCTCTACCTCCTGAATTATTGTGAAGCAAATCCCAGACATCATGTCATTTCATCTGTCAATACTTCGGTGTGTATCTCTAAAAGATAAGAGCTTTTTCTTAGAAATCTAATACCATTGTCGTATCCAAAAAATTTAACGATAATTCCTTAATATTGTCAAATATCCAGTGTGTTCCCATTTTGTCTTATACTTTTTTTTGCAGTTGGTTTTTTGAATCAAGATCCACCCGAGATTCTCCCAAAGCATTTGATTGATATGTCCTTTAAGTTTCTCTTAATTTATACATACGCCCTTCCTTCCTGGTTTTTCCCTTACAGCTTTTATTTTGAAGAAACATTGGGAGTGTTCAAATAAGGTGATTACCATGTTTTAATTTGTGTTTTAGAAAGATCTCTTGGAGGTCATGTGAATAATTGCTTTTTATTGGAAGGGAGAAACTGAGGCAGGGGAAGCAGTAAGGAGCCAGATGTTATGCGTCCTGACATTATACGTTTAAAGCTCCTAACATCATGCTGTCAGCCACCCTAGGCTCTGTCCTGTCTCCCCACGCCCATCTCCCCTGGCCCATCCCCATTTCCTCTGGAATACTGATAGGCTCCTGGGCTCTGCCTGCCACCCCGGTAGGGCCTTTGCACCGTGTGCCCCTCACTCGCTGCCCAGTGCACATGCTTGTCCAGGTGGCTCTTCCCAGGCAGACACCGTGGAGACACCACAGACAGAATAGCCTCGGAAGCCCCTTCAGAGACACAGATGGATCATTTCCACACTCCATTCGGAATTTGGCCAGAATATCAAGGTGGGGGGCTATGGGCATATTTTTTCCTCATTTGTTGTCAGGCTACCTTTATCTCCACAAATAGGATTGTGATGGGACTAACAGAAATCCAAAAAGTGAAAAAGGTAAGCTGCCCAAATCCCACCACCCCGCAATAAACATCCTGTCTGGTTTTGCCCATTTTCTTTTCCGTTCCCTCCACGAGGGGCTTGACAGTGGTTGTTACAGCTTGTGTTCGCAGCAGAGATGCAATGCTAGATTCTGTGTTGTTCACTTACTGTGCTTCGGTCTTCCTGGTTTTTCCCGAGTCGCTGTTCATTTCCAGGGGACGGGAGGGTGGCCGTGGAGCTTGCTGGGTAAAGCACGGGCTGCCCGTGCCGGCACCTCCCTTGAAAGGAGCACAGAGATGCCTCTCGCCATCCGACTTCTTCAAGGTGCAACTTAAGTCCCGCCTCGCCAGGAGGCTTTCCTGGAATTGGGGTCCTGACCGGCTCCTGACCCTCGCTCCCTTCTCCCTCTGCACCGCGTGCCGGAAAAGCAAGTTCCAGCCTCGCAGAGGTGCCTCCTCTCTCGGAGCATCAGGCTGTCCGTCTGTGAAAGGGGGAGTGATTTACGCCCTGCGCGCTCTGGTTCTGAGAGCTGAGCGGGCCCCTCTGTGAAGCTTTACACTCTAAAATGCTGCCCGACTTTGAGGGACTGCTGTTATTACTGCCCATGCTTCTGCTGAATACTCATCACTGCCTCAGTATGGAGTGAGTTATTCGTGTCTGTCCCTTTCTCCTAACAGTCAGGGGCCATATATTTTTATCTGTCTTCCTCAGAGCCCCTGGCTTAATTCCGAGCAAGTGTTCTTTGAGTGAGAGCTCATGACGTATTTGTGCTCAGAAATATTTGTTAAATTTGCATTTGGCATGTTAGGTTGACAGCTTGGACCAAGTGACTGCTTGCCCTGGAGCAGCGGCCTGGACTCAGCCTCCCTGAGCATCAGGCGTGTGGTGGGAGGGAGGCACCCACAGCCCAGGAAGGCCTGAGGTGCAGGACCAGTTTGTGACCACTTGTATCTAGCGTGGTGGTATCAGCAAGGCCTCCTTGGACTTGTGGCTCAAGAAGGAAAGATCAGGCAATGGTGGGCACCCAGAGCCACCCTGAGGGTTGGGGGGACCCCCTTTCTGCAAAGGGAGGGATCTCAGCAATAAACCTGGGCCTCCTCCAGCCCGCTGTAAGCCATGTGCTCAGAGACCACCCGGCGCGTCGGAAGGAAGCACTGTGCATGCTTCAAAGAAGAATCATGTAACTGGTTCTAGAAGGAAGCGTGGGACCCATTTAGTCCTCGCCTTCCCTTTTATGGTTGGGAAACTGAAACCCGGAGACACTGAACCACGTCCCCCATATCTCACGGCACTGTGAGGGGCTGTGCAGGGTCCGCCTTGAGTGTCCTTTCCCCCTGCAGTCTCCTTTCTAATACAGCATGCTGTCCGAAATGACACTTACTGACCACCTATTGTGCCCTAGACACCTAGTGGGCCCTTTACCTTCCTAGTCCTCCTTCAAGATGGATTTTTGTGAGGAGATGGCATAGCAGGGAGGTTCAATCCCTACTCTGATATTTCCTACCCCGTACCCAAGGGCCAGTTACTGCCTCTGTCTGTGTCTCGTTTCCCTCATCCATAAACTGGGGATCCTACTACGCATTGTTTTATAGGGCTTCAGGAGGGTTAAATGAAGATGGTTATAATGTAAAGTGCTTGGCACCATGCCTGGCATGTGGTCTGTGTGCAGTAAATGTTCGCTATTATCATCTTGTTTATAGAGGAGGAAAGCAAAGCTCAGAGATGTTAATTAACCTGTCCAAAGTCACGTAACTAGTGTGGCGGGATTTGAACCCAAGTCCTTCTGGTCCCCAAGTCTTTGCGTGCTCCACTGCAGTCAAGGGGGATGGAAAGAGGGCAGGAGCTTTCCTTCCAACAGAGGGGAGAGCCTGGCTGGGTGGCCAGCACCCATTCAGAATGCGCTTCTTAAGCAAATGCTCCCTGCCGTGCTAAATGCAGCTCACCTGGACCTCTGGGAAAATCCCACAGTGCAGCTGTGTGGTCACGAGAGAGTCATTGTTAGGGAATATTCCCGTGAAGGACTGCTTCCTCCCAGCTCTGGGTGCCTGTGCCTGGCAGGAATCTGGGGATTCAGGCTGAATCCCCTGCTCTCTGGGCCTGTTTTCTAGAGGTTGTTATAAACTGTCAAGTCCTAAGGTAGGTTTCCAAAGAGAATGGCTTGTTTTATTCTTCCTCCTGAAAAGTTTTATTGCCTTTCAGACAGTTTCCTGGAAAATTAGAATTACCTCACACGTTCAAGCTGGGGTGGTTTAAAGCACTTCCCCGGTGTCCTGGGGCCGGTCGGTAAGTGGCGTGTGGTTTTCTCGGTTGGCCCCCCGTGGCCCTGGATCACCTTGCAGAGGAGCAGCTGGTTCTCCTGGCCAGAAAGTTTTTGCCTAAGCAGGAGAGCAGTTTGCTTGCTGGCTCCCTAAATACTTCACCATAAGAGCCAGGGTTTCCAGTTTCCTTTCTGAAGCCCAGGAGGAGCTCCTTACGGGTCTGCGGGTCCCATCCCTGCCCCTGGCATGGAGCCGTGGTCCCACAGCCCACATTTCTCATGGGGCAATGGCCTGTGCTCTATTTGGCTGTTTCTCAGTGGCACCGTCAGCCTTGGCAAAGTGCTCTTAGCATCCTTGGTCTTGCAGCTCTGTTTCTTGTTCATCCACCTTTTCAACCATCAGGGTCAGAATCCCTTCCAGGGGGCTTGGAAGGCTTCTCAGGGTCTTGGTCTTAGATGACAGTGGAGCTGTGTCTATCTCGAGGTTCCCAGGTTGGATGAATATAAACATTCGGTTATCACTTCAGAGTGGACGCAGAAATCTCCCTTTCACAGTTACCTTCTTTCTTCTCCCTCCTGCCTCCTGATATTTTCTGACTGTCTGCGGCATTCCTGGGGCTGGTCTGTGCACATACATCTGAATGCACAGCTGCAACTCACACCTACACACAGTCACGCCACCATCCTGGCCCTTGGGAAGCATGGGGATAGTGCTGGGAGGAAAGACCTGAATTTCAATAACTTTATCACTAAGGAAGAAGTTGCAAGGACGCTCTGAGCAATATAAAGAGCTGGAGGGGTTTGGAGAGCAGCGAGACCTGGCCTTTTAGGTCAAGGAAGGTTCTGGAGGTGTGCGTGTTTGAGCTGGGCATCGAGCGATGGCAGGAAGCATGCAGGTGGGGCATACGTGAGGAAGAGTGTGAGTCTGGAGGTGAGAGGGTGGTGGGAGTGGGCAGGGGGAGTCCAGCTGGGAATTTGGTGCAGCAGAATGAGGAGCAGGAGATAAAGCTGGAGGTGAGGGTCGGGGGCATTGGGGGCAGCCTTGAATATTGTGCTTGTGGGTCTAGACTTCCCTCTCGTGCTGGGATCGAACGCATCTCTTTCCCTCTCTAGTTTGGACTATGACTTTCCCTTTCCGTTTTGGAGGTTTCCCAAGAGAAAGTTTTGCTGTCCTGACGGACTGGTTGTTGTGTCAGCTAAACTGAGTAAACCATCGGGATGACAGTGAATGGCAAGAGCGACACTGCTTCTCTGTGTCTTTGCTTCCCTTCCTGTCCCTTTAAAAACAAGGAAATACAGAGCGCAGTGTTTGACATTTCTCTGGTCCCTTGTCTGTTTGCTCTGGTGCAGAGGGAGTAGGATTCTGGAAGGTTAAACAACCCTGTACCTGTCCTGTGGCTAGACTGTGAGATTTGTCCTTATTTCTGAGGCCTTTTAGGGACTATTAAATTTGCCTAAAATAAAGTAAATCAGAGAATCCAGTAGGTTTCTTCAAGGTCGACGTCTCATTTCTCTGTGGAGATGTTTTGAACCTTCACTGACTGATGTTATTTTGAACACTAGCCAGAGGCCTAGTTTTTTGAACAGAAATACTGTTCAAAAACAAAGCTGACACACACAACTGCGTGGCCTAAATCAAAATGATGTGTGTGAACTCGTCAGCCAGAGATTATGATGAAATAAATTAGTCTCAGCTTCAAGGTCTTCCTTACTAAAGGACCTTGTGCTGTAGAAACCAGACACACCGTGGGCAGAGCAACATCTTAAGGAAGAGCTTCTTGAGATAGTGAGTTTGAACCAGAAGGGTCGTCAGATAGAATAGCCAAATCATCACACTTCTCTCATCTTAGCCAACGGTTCTGGTGAGTACAGTTGGAATAGACTTACAGTTCATGAAGGTCTTTTCAAGCGTATTCTCTGGATTTTAATAGTTTGTAGGAGGTGGTTTTGTCATTGCCACTGTGTAGACAGCCGTCCCAGAGCCTCACAGTGGTGGGAACCTCTGCCGACAGCCCGACAGGCCCGTTCTGGCCTCGGGCAGCAGGATGCGGCCGCTGTGGGAGCCTCATTCTGGCCCACGTCTGCCCTCCACGGGCTGCTAAGCCCGCAGAATTCCCTCCCCACTCTCCTGGCCGGGCGTTGTGGAGCTCTCTCGTTTCTTTTCAGCAACTCATGGGATCGACTTACTTGATTCCTAGATGGAATTTTGGACTCTCAAGAGGTCTCCCAGCGTATCCAGTCTCTGTGATCTGATTGCTCTCAGATTCGGTAACAGGCCAGCACCACAGCAAGTGGGGGCATAGCAGATCACCAAGGGTACTTGATCAGCATACACTGCTGAAGGGGACAGTTCTTGGCCTGTTACCCTCGCCCTCTGTATAGGCTTTAAAATATGCCCCTAAGCAGGTTCAGCCTTCCAAGCTTGCCGGGGCCCATCTCTATGACCAAGTCTTCTAGGTTCTTCTTCTGTTGAAGCCAAGGCCATCTTGAGCCCTGGGCCACATAAGAGGATGGGGACCTTTGCCCCGTGGGATTCTCTGGTTGGTGGTACAGGACATGAATGGTCAGAGTTTTGCTCAACTATGTCTTGTTTGGACAGGACTTTGGAGGTCAATTGGAGACTTTCCTGGTTTGTTTCCTCCTCCAGGTTTCTCTGGGAATTGTGTTGGCTGTGGAAAGAAAGGCTTCTGTTACTTCACGGAATTCTCCAATCACATAAATCTTAAGTTGACCACTCAGCCCAAGAAGCAGAAACACTTGAAGTATTACCTGGTCCGCAATGCACAAGGGGCTCTAACCAAAGGACCTCTCATTTGTTGGAAAGGCTCAGGTAAGCGGTTCAGTCTGAATCCGGTGGGTGTGAAGGGTATGTGTGTGTGAAGGGGGTGTGTGTGTGTGAAGGGGGTGGGGTGTGTGAGGAAGGCAGGGTGAGTGAGGGGTGTGTTGTGAGGGAGATGTGTGTGAGGGGGTGGGGGTGTGAGGGAGTAGGTGTGTGGGGGGGTGGGAGATGTGAAGGGGTGGGTGTTATGAGGTGGTGAGGGGTATGAGAGGGTAGGGTGTGTGAAGGAGGTGGGGGGTGTAAGGGGGTGGGGAGTGTGAGGGGGTGTGAGGAGGTGGGGTGTATGAGGGGTGGGGTGTGAGGGGGTGGGAGGTGTGAAGAGGGTGGAGTGTGTGAGGGGTGGGGGATGTGAAGAGGGTGGGGTATGAGGGGGTGGGGGGTGTGAAGAGGGTGGGGTGTGAGGGGGTGGGGGGTGTGAAGAGGGTGGGGTGTGTGAGGGGGTGGGGGGTGTGAAGAGGGTGGGGTGTGAGGGGATGGGGGTGTGAAGAGGGTGGGGTGTGTGAGGGGGTGGGGGATGTGAAGAGGGTGGGGTGTGAGGGGATGGGGGTGTGAAGAGGGAGGGGTGGGAGGGGGTGGGAGGTGTGAAGAGGGTGGGGTGTGAGGGGGTGGGGGGTGTGAAGAGGGTGGGGTGTGTGAGGGGGGTGGGGGTGTGAAGAGGGTGGGGTGTGAGGGGGTGGGGGGTGTGAAGAGGGTGGGGTGTGAGGGGGTGGGGGGTGTGAAGAGGGTGGGGTGTGTGAGGGGGTGGGGGTGTGAAGAGGGTGGGGTGTGAGGGGGTGGGGGGTGTGAAGAGGGTGGAGTGTGTGAGGGGTGGAGGATGTGAAGAGGGTGGGGTGTGAGGGGGTGGGGGATGTGAAGAGGGTGGAGTGTGTGAGGGGTGGGGGATGTGAAGAGGGTGGGGTGTGAGGGGGTGGGGGATGTGAGGAGGGTGGAGTGTGTGAGGGGTGGGGGATGTGAAGAGGGTAGGGTGTGAGGGGGTGGGGGATGTGAGGAGGGTGGGGGGTTTGAGGGGGTGGGGTGTATGAAGGGTGGGGGTGAGGGGGTAGGGGTGAAGTGGTGGGGTGGCTGAGGGGTGGGGTGTGAGGGTGAGTCCTCCAAGCAAGGGAAAGTGGCTGTCTGCATGACTCTGGGGGGAGACTCCTCCACAGTGGGCACCATTGCAGGCAAAAGGTCAGCCCTGTGAATTAAACGCTTCTTGGCATTATGGGTGTTTAGTTTGTAGTGTCAGCCTAATTGTACCAGACCTTGAAAAGCTGACAGAGGGCCACACCATGCTGTGCCTTCTTGTGGCAAGTATTTGGGACAGAGGTTCTCAACCGGCAATGTCTAGAGACATTTTTGTTTGTCATGACTGAGACTGCCCCTGGCATCTAGGGGGTGGAGGCCTGGGATGCTGCTAAACATCCTGCAGTGCACAGGACGGCCCCCAAAGAATGACCCAGTCCAAGATGTCCAAGATGTCCATGGTGCTGAGGTTGAGAAACCCTGATTTAGAGAAAGCTTGGCTTGAGTAACGCCCTCCCTGAACCCGTGCCAGCTGCACAGTCCTGGTCCTTGAAGGAGTGGCTGGCTCCCCACCTCCCTTCCCTTCACCCCTGTTTCGCCATGGCTGCAGCCAGCTATGGTGGGAAGAGGGAGGGGGGTTGGATGTCAGAGGCCCAGCCTTAGGTCCTCACAGGGATATACCCCACTCAACCAGTTGTGGAAGGACATGTCCTAGAAGGGTGCTTAGTGAAACGACCAGGAGAGCAGCCTCTTGTCCCTTACTGGTCTGTGTTGGTTCACTTCTGGTGATCTGGGATCTCCCAGCCGGCTTCTCAGTAGAAGGAAGGGGCTTCAGGAGGGGCTGGCTCCGGCATTCCTCCTTCTGCCCCCTCCCATGGCTCTTTTCCTTCCTCTCTCATTTTCTGACATCATTCAGTAAATATTTCTTGAGCTACTACTACGTGCCGGCCATGCTCTAGGTCCTGGGGAGGCAGTGGTTCCTCCCCTTGTGGCACCAGTTAAAGGTCTTTGATCACTTGCTGTGACCAGGCACCTCACAGGTTAGATACGCCACTGGGAGGTAATGTTTCTGACAGAGAGAGACGTACAGGACAGGGGTCATTGGCTGTCCCTTTACTTTTGAGTAAGACTGTTCTTCCTGTGGACTTTAAGGGCAGCGATTGGATGGCTCGTTTGTACAATCTGTTTTCCTCTTTTTCCCAAATGCTCACCATTGCTCCCACCCCTGACAGTCAGCCCGTCCCTCACACAGAACCCCCAGACCTTGGCATGGAGCCCTGAGGGTAGTTGCTCCCCTCCTCACCTGGCTTCCCTGGAGCAAAGACTGGGATGGCATTAGCATCATTACAGCCAGCTGCGTGTCTAGCTTTCCTGTGGGACAAGTTCTAGTCGAGGAGCTCATTTCATACCTGCTGGGGGCAGCGAATTGGTTTTCACGCATGCCTCTTGCCCCCTAGAGTTCAGAAGCCGGCAGACCCCCGCCAGTGCTTGTTCCAGTCTCTTCCCACCCCTGGAGAGCTCCGGGCCTCTGGCTGCCTTCCCCAGTGAGCCTGTTCCTGGCACAAACCTGAGCGTCCCGCTGGGAGCCCAGCAGGCAGGTGAGGTGCCCAGTCCACGGTCCTGGAGGGCCAGCAGCCCTGCGGCTCGATTCTGCACCAGAGTTTCTTCAAGATGAATCAGGGGTGGGCGTGTACGTTCTCTTTTTCTACAACGCCTTGAAAGAGGTTCTGCATTCCTGTCTGCTATGTACGTGACCCCCTTGTTGGTGGGATGGTGCGTTAGGAGCCCCCCCCTGCACCCCCAAGATCACAGGATGGAGCTTGCTCTGTAACCAGCACTAAGTCGGTGCTGGAACTGGGTTCCTGGAACGGCTGGATAAGACAAGACAGCGCCATTTACCGTGTGCTCCGTGGACCCCCACTCTATGTATGTATGTCATGGAATCCTGACAGTCACCCCACGAGCAGGCTTTAGTGTCCCCATTGCACTGACCGGGAAATTGAGGCTCATAGCTGCTTGCCTAGGATCTCATGGGCAGTGTGTGTATCAAGATTTGACAGCAGGTATTTCTGGTTCATACATTTGCCGTGTTGCCATTCTGAACAGAACTGAGAGCTGTTATCTCAGGGGAGAGTGGCTGTCTCAGGGACTCCCGGGGGTGGGTTGTCTCCCTCCCTTCTGCCCAGAGGGTTGGTAGCAGGGAGCCGGGACCCCTGCCCTTACCTGGATCATCACATGGATAACGAGGAGGCTGCCCCTGGGCTGGGAACGAGCTCCCCTCTAGAGGCACCGAGCCTCCCCTTCTGTGTGGCATCTGCTGTTGTCCTCACTGTGCCGGGCTACCCGGGACCTCTGCCACCACAGCGACTGGAGAGAGCACAGTTTGCCATCAGCGTACCTGGGTGTAAGTTCCAGTGCTGCCACCTTCTAGCTGAGCAATTCAGGGCAACTCGTCTCAACTCTTTGAATCTGTTTCTCCATCTGAAAAGTTGGAGAAAATCTTCTCTGTCTAATTTGCAGGGCGATTGTAAGAATTAAGATTTTGGTGACAGCAAACACTCACTCAGTGCACGCCCCCTGCCGGCACCGTTCTTGGAGCTTTGTTAGCTCGTGTCACCCTCACTGTGCCTCTATTGGTACCCCACACGTGGATGAGAAAGGTGAAGCGTTGGGAAGTTGAGTGAGTTCAGTGAGGTCACACAGCTTGTCAGTGGCGGAGCTGGGATTCAGACACCAGCCGTCTGGCTTCAGAACCACACTCTGAACCTCCCGTCCATGCCGCCTCACCCGTGGGAAATGTTCTGTGCTACACCCAGCTCTGGAGGGCCTTCCAGACTCAGGCCTTCCAGAACATTCCCACTGACGTGGGCGACGTAAGCAGTGCAGTGAGCCTCAGAAGACCAGAACCCGCCGTTGCCCCCAGAACTACCCTCAGCCTCGGGGCGCCCCAGGTGCTGTGAGCAGCCTGGACCTGGGCGATCGCAACCCTGACAGCTTTCCTGCATGTGTGAGGGTGGAAGGGAAGGTGGAACGGCGGCAGGGCCCTCCTGGGACTCAGGGAGCCCCACTGCCGCTCATGGCCCTCTGGTCCTCCTGCCCCTCCAGGGATGTTCACTGCAGGGAGGAGTGTGAAGCGGGAGTGTGTGCACGTGTGCATGTTTGTGTGTGTTTTCTCGGGGGCAGGATCACTGTGTCGGAAGTTCTGAGCCCCTGATGGATCTTGTTGGTGAAGAGCTGGTCTGTGAAAATGGAGGGAAGTGATTTGCTGCGTGCCGGGCTCACAGAGCATCCTGTGCACTGACCTGCTCTCCCTTCTTCCCTCTGTGTTCAGGCCCAGCCTCCGATCACCCCTCGCTGACCGCCGCCCTGGGTCCAGCTGTTTTCAATGGCAAGGAGTCCCCGAAGCCCGCGCAGCTGGTGAAGAGCAGCCTGTCGGCTGTGCCTCGGCCCTCCGCGATAGGTGGCCTACCCGTCCTGGGGGTCTTGCTGTTCTGTGGGCTGAGGTGTTGGGGGGATGCGGGAGCTACTGTGCAGGAGCCACCGAGCCTCCTGGAGTCAGAGTGGCTTGGAATGAGAGTCAGGCCAGGTCAGCAGGTGCCTCCTGAGCCCGTGGGGCTGTGTGCAGGCCCTGGTGCTGGGCGGGGGCCATGGCCCTGGCCACATGTGTATCTGCTGAGAAGCCGTGGGAGCCTGTCACGAGGCAGGTGACCTGTCTCATTGTGGGCCACGGATCAAGCAGGCTGTAGAGTTCTGGAGAAATAGGGGGCAACGTGGTGTCGTGGGAAGAACATGGGCTCCAGAATCAGATAACTACAAATCCAAAACCCATTTCTGGCTCTTATTAGTCGAGGGATCTTGGACAAGTCTTTTGGCTAAATGCTCCCTCATCTGGAATTCTGCTCTGAGGGCTGTATGATGAGGTGCTGTATGGAAATTCAGGGCACAGCTGGCAGCTTGCTAAGGAGCACCATTACTGCCACCTGCATCAGCATCAACACTGAGCTGGTCTCTTCAGGGAGGGCTTCCTGGAGGAGGTGACAACTGAGCTGCAAGTTACAGTTGGGGAAGCATTAATTAGAGACAATATGGGAGGAAGAGGGATGAGCAGGTGAGAATCCAAATGAGAAGGAGGTGTGTGAAGGGGTTAAGCAGACCTCTTGCTCCTCTTGCTACAGTAGAGGCTGTGGGTTGAGGAAGAGTCGGAGAGGCATGCTCTCCTCTCCGTGCTCCCCCAGAGCCATTTAATAAGCAGGTCTTCTCTCTCCTCCCTCCTTCCTGCACACAGCTAAATGGAATTTTAGCATCCAAAACCATCAAACTGGCAGAGCCCTTTTCAACTGTCTAGTCAAACACTGTTTTGCTGAGGAGGCGAGCGAGGCCCAGAGAGTCGCTGAGGCCTAGACTCCAGGCTTCCCCGCTCCCGTTACACGGCCGGTGGCAGACTTCCCTGGTGGAAGCTTGTGGACTGTCTCCCTGTTAGTTGAAGGAACAGTGTATTCCCTGAATTGAATCTGAGACTTCCACGTCCCAACTGGCATGTCCATTCTGGAGTCTGAGGTCAAGCCTTCACTCCCCTGGCGTGAGGAACCCCAGGCGGGCGCCCGCCTTTCTTCCCGTGACTGTTTCTTCTCGGCTAGGTGCTGAATTTCAGGTGGCCACGTGGCCGAGGAGCTGGGCCTCTGGGGATGGCGATGGGAGGCCTGTGCTGTTGGTGCCTCCCTGCGCTGCTCTGAGGTCTGTGCACGTCCAGCCTTCACCCCAAACAGGAGGGAGCGAGGGCCCCCCTCGGCCTGGGCCCTATGAAGCTGGCTCTAGGAAGCCAGGCTGGGGAGCCTCCTTCTGTGGTGAAGGAACTCACTTCCCTGGGAGGGTGTGGGAAATAGAGACCCCCAGTTGCCAGCACTTAAGCCGGCCGGGATCTGACCCCGAGAAGCCTGTGGAACCTCCCTCATTCTTGTCTGTTTCTGCTCAAGGACTCCTCGCTCTGCCTGCATTGGGTGGTTCAGTGGCCGCCCCACCCTCTCCCCACACCTGGCCATTCGTCCATGCTCCTGAAGAGTCCCCCAGCACCTGCAGGGGGGCTCCCTCCCTGTGACCCTCAGGTGTCAGAGTTTCTGTGCCAGGGACATTTGTGTCTGTGGGGCGGTGGAGTTCCTGAGAGCAGGGTGGTTGTCACATGATTCTCTGAGCCCTGGCATCCAGCTTTCCGGGGACCAGGCACAGAGCGGCTCGTCGGACGCTGGCTGAGGGGAGCTGCGTTGTTTACGAGCACAGCGGAAGAGTCCGGGGTCCTCTGCCTTCCCTCCTGCTCTCAAGAAACTGACCTGAAACTACAAGGAGAGGTTCACTGGGGCTGAGGACCCTTGCTTGGAGGTTCTCGATGGAGAAGTGCTACCCCTGCTTGGGGGTGAGGGGGAGGTGTTAAAAAATGTGCAGGATCCTTTTTTCATTGTCCCAGACCGTGGCAGGGGGAACAGGGGTGGGTCAGGATGCTAAACATCCTGCAAAGCGTGAGCTACATAATGGAGAACTGTCTCATTCAAAATGCCAAACAGGGCCCCCCCCCCCCGCCCCGCCCCGGCCGGCACCAGGAGACAGTGTGAGAAATAGTTGGTCCACGTTGGTACCGCAGGGGCAGCTCCCGGTGACATCATCTAGAGGCAGTTTAGGGGTAGATTCCCAAAGGGAGAAAATATCTGTGGATCTTCCCTGCTTAGTACCGAGGCCCAGTGCACCTTTTGGGAGTTTAATGTGGTTTTTAGAGGAGGTGGCCTCTTCGTCTGTGTGGGAGCTCTTCCACGGGCCCTCGAGGACAGATGTCGTCTAAACGGAACAAGGATAGCAGTAGCTGTCTCAGAGGTGGCAAGAGGGTCAAAAGAGCCCACCCGTTTGAAAGCTTTTCGTAAACATAGTATTTTGTTTTTAACCCTTTATTCATTTTATTGTAATTCACAATCAGTCTAAAGAAGAGGTGAAAATAATTTTGGATTCCTTTTAAGAGACTCTAAAGCAATAATTCTCAAACTGCAGCTCACGGGAGCATGACCAGGGGTGCTTGTGAATGATGGAGTTTGTTCCTCTCATCTGATTGTATAGGTCCAGGTGGGGCCCAGGAGCGGACAGTTTTAACAAGCTGCTGCTGGTTCTCTCCAGCTCCTTCTCAGGCCAAACTTAGACAAAACTGCTGGTTCTCAACCCTGGTTGTGCCCTAGAATCATCAAGTGGCTTGGGGGTCATCAAGATGCCTGGGCCCCACCCAGATGCTGGGGTTCTGGTGTACTTGGGATGGGGTTACATCCAGGCAAAAGTTTCCTAGATGAGTTTAATGTGCAGTCGTGGTTGAACATGTAGCTCTAAATGCCGGGGGAGCTTTGTGTCAGATTGGTCAAAAAAAATATGGTAACCAACTCTTGATACTTTGAATAATCCGAACATAGCTTGAGTCACGCACATGCTGATATCTAGAGTGGGCGGGGTGACTCATCGACAGCGGTGGGTACCAGCCTTCACTTCTTCTTGATGTTTTCAGTCTGAAATGAGCTTTCAAGGCTGGGGTGGGGAGAGGAGCACAGGTGGATCAGTACTGCCCCCAAGTGGTGAAACTTGTCTACAGAAACACATATTAATACATCGGAGTCTGTAGATGATGGTGATGATGTGGGTCTCGGTGGCTACTGTCTATTGGGCCCAAACTCTGTGCCTTACCTGTATTATCTTCAGTCCTGATTAAACCGCCTCTCAGAGTAGGTTTTATTTTCCTATTTTAAAGATGAAAGAGCAAAGACTCAGAGTGAGAAAGCTCAGATTCTTGCACAACTTTGGAATGAAACATTTACGAAGATCGACAGGATATTTCCTTATGCCTAGACACTTCACTAGATGCTAAAACCCATTGTGAAACTGTGCTTTTAAAAATATGGAACAACTAATTGTACTCCAAGTCAGGAGAATGTTTTATTGAAGATCATCTCTAGTGACAGCCTAATTTATACTCTGACTGTTGTCTAGGTATCTTATCAAACTCCGGGCCCCCCAAAAAACGCCACAAAGGGTGGTCTCCAGAATCTCCATCAGCTGCAGATGGTGGCTACCCCCAGGGTGGTGGGAACAGAGCTAAGTATGGTAAGTGACAACAGTGTTGCCCAAAATCCAAGACTCAGGTCCTAGTGGTGGTGGTTTGTGTGCCTGTGTGTGTGTGTGTGTGTGTGTGCTCGTGCATTGATAAGGAAGTTCTAGGGAGCCAACTTTGGGATAGCAAAAAGATCTCTTCTCTGATATTAGAGCTGCTTAACAAAGCCCAGGATCCCTGTACAGTAGTGAGTTCCCTGATCCTGGAGGAATGTAAAAAAGGGCTTGCCTGTCACTCAGCAGGAATATTGAGGAGGAGGAGCCTGGGTTGTTTGGTGGGGAAGGTTGGACTGAGGGCCCTTGAAGATGCTTTTGATCTCAGGAATCTGTGATTCCAAGGCTTGGGTGCTCCTGTAGGTGGGGTAAGGGTCAAGTTGTAGCAGATTTGGCGGCCGGCTGACGTCAGGTCTGCTGGAGATGGATGCCTAGTCTCATGTGTCTTTCTCACATTTGCTGTGCTCCTAGAGAGTGCAGGCATGTCCTGCGTGCCCCAGGTTGGCTTGGTGGGACCAGCTTCAGTCACCTTTCCTGTTGTGGCCTCCGGAGAACCAGTGTCCGTTCCTGATAACTTGCTGAAAATATGCAAGGCCAAGCCAGTGATATTTAAAGGCAAGTACAGCAGCACAACAAGTGGTGGAGGGAGGGGAGCCTAAAGGGATGCACGAGAAACAGGCCGCACTGGGACATCATCCCAGCCTGACTGCAAGGATGTCCTCCTGAGAAAACTCCAACGCCCTTTCTAGGGCTGTGAAAGAGCCAGGCAGATTCATTTACTGGGTAGCCCCTGATCAGATGCCAAGAATTAGAGAGCTTGTCACAGTTTTCCACAACAAGCCCAAGGGAAACAATTCCGTTCCGGGCTGTCCATTCACTTGTTCACTGTTCTTTCATTCGTTCGCTCACTCAGCCCCACTGAGCTCCTGCCATGGTAACAGGCCCAGTGCCCAGCACTGAGGATTAGAGACGGGTCATCAGCCCCTTGCTGGTTTATCAGACCAGGAACCCTGGTCTGGTTGTCCTGTTGTCACCCTATGCCCCTAGTATTTTTTGACTATGAAATCTGACTTTGGTTGGGCAAAGATAGCCATGGTCGCCATGTGGAAGCCTAAAATGAAACTAGATTTGGTCCATTTTGTGACGGTAGGCTAATGTAGGCCACGTGGAAGTAGATTTTTGGCTCAACTGAAGAAATCCCTTTCCCGGGAAGCAGGAGATCTTGAAGTGAGGATTTGGCAGGGCTGGTGTGATGGTGCTCACAGGGGCTGTGTGCTGGCATAGGGTGACATGCACACACGTGCACAGCCAGGTCTTTTTAAATAAGTTAATAGTGTATTTGGCATCATATTTGTAGGAATAGAGGAGAGAGGGTGGTGGGAAAGCGGAGAAGTATCTTACTGTTAATTAAGAAATAAGAGAGGGCACTTTTTATTAAGAAACCAAAAATGGTGAGGGTATTCAGGAAGAAGGGGCAAATTTTAATTTTGAACTGGGCCTGAGGCAGGGCCAGTAGTCCTGTTGGGCCCTACTGGCCAACTAAAATGAAGGTCAGCCTTTAGTCGCGTGACCTGTATTCTCCGCATGGCCTTATGTGTCTGTGGTCCTCCTGAGAACACGGAGCCAGGCAGCAGGGCAGAGGTGCGCCTGCATCTGATCTGAGCCAGGAGCCTCAGAGAAGTTGGGCAGGGGCTGGCAGACCTGCATTGAACAGCCAACGGTCTCCCAGAGGGACCATCATCCCCTTGGTTCCTCGAGTTCACTATGCTTTCTGCCACGGCCCCTCCAGGTAAGCTGTGCCCCTCTCTGTAACGTGTGTGCCTCCCTAGCACCTTCCACTGCTACCATCTGCCCAGACCCCACGTGTGCTTTGAGACCCGACCTGGTGCCTTCTCCTTGAAGCCACCTTAGTTTCCCTTTCATCTGGGCCCCGTTTGCAGCTTGTCTGTGCCTCTTGTATGGCAGATATCACATGCCTCCTTTCATTCTTCATGTTGCCTCTTATAAACTATAATGTTCGTAAGCAGTGCTACCCAAATTGTGGTCCCTGGTCTAGCAGAACCAGCATTGCCTGGGGGCTTATTAGAAATGTAGATTCTCAGGCCCCTCCCAGAATCGGAATCAGACCCCAGTCCTGAATCGGAAGCTTTGTTGGGGCCTGGCAATCTGTGATTTAGGAAGCCTTTCAGGAGACATCCTGTACCCTCAGGTTTGAGAAGCAGTTTCCTCGAGGATGTGAACTCTGTCTCAGTCACCGGATTTTCTCCCAGAGCCGAGCATGATGCCTGCATGTGGTATACAGCAGGCATTCAGTAAGTGTTTGGTGAATAAATGGAGACCTGAGTACAGGATACCACACACACATTTACCACGTCTGGTCATCTCAGCAACCCAGTGAGGATGTGTCATCTCCACCCCATTTTACAAATGTGGACGCTGAGGCTTAGAGAAGCTAGGCTTCTTGCTTAGGGTCTTGTAGTTGATGAATGATGGAGAAGAGGTTTGAACCTGCCCGGTCTCTTCTGCCTCTGAGGGTGGTCCTCAGAATTAATCTTGTAGTGTTTGCTAAAGCGTCTGTCAAGTTCTCTCAGTATTTGGAGTCTCTGGTCTGTACAGTGGTTTATCTTCCTGACTCAGCTCGCCAGAGAATCATGGGAGGATGCGAGGCAGAACCCAACGTGGAGGAGTCGGGCGGCGTGGACTGGCAGGCAGTCCCAGCAGAGATCCAGAAGGTGTCGCCCACACAGTCTTCTAGAGCTGGTGCCGAAGGAGCCGCCCAGGCCGTGGCTGCTCAGCTTTGGGCTCTTCTCTCGGGGCCTTAGCTTGCTCCCCTGTAAAACAGGGGATTGGACTAAATGAACGAGAAATGCCACAGCCCCTGTCAGTTGTCAGAGCAGGTGCACTGGCTCAACAGAGGCGGGAAGTCCGAGATTTCCCTGAAAGGGCCGTTGAGTAAGGCCGGGGCGGCTCACGTGCAGGCTTTAGCTCCCTCACATTCAGAGAGCCACACATGTGGGGGCCACACGTGCGGCCCAAGGCCAGTCGCCAAGTAGATGCTCTTTTGTCTTCCACAGGCCACGGGAACTTCCCTTACCTCTGTGGGAACCTGAACGACGTCGTCGTGAGCCCTCTCCTGTACACGTGCTACCAGAACTCCCAGTCCATCTCTCGAGCCTATGAACAGTACGGGGCCTCCACCATACAGCCCATCTCAGAGGAGATGCAGCTCCTGCTGACCGTCTACTATCTCGTCCAGCTGGGTGCGTCTCCCCCTCGTTTCGTGGTAGAATAATCACTGAGGGTGGGAAATGCACGAGCCTTAGTCACCAGCTGTCGCTTCTAGTCCTTGAAGACCGCCTCTGGCTGGTGGAAAGGAAATGTAGGGAGCACGCTCCGAGGTCCTGCAGCCATCACGACCCTGAGGGGCTGGAAAGAGCTCAAAGTGGGTCAAATCTATAGAGAGAATTCAAACAGTTTCCCTCCTGTTCTAGGTGCAGAGATATAGCAGGAATAGAACAGCTGCTGCCCCCGAGGGGGTTCTGTTCCAGTCAAAGAGAAACAATAAACAAGAGGAAAGTAAGCAGGGTGAAGGTGGAACTGTAGGTGTTTGTGTGCGCACGTGTGGGGTTGAGTTAGGGTCATCAGTAAAGGCCTCCGTGAGGAGGTCACATCTGAGGAGAGACCCGAGTGATGAGAGGGAGCCAGGCTCGTGAAGATCGGCGGGAGGCAGAGGGGCGAGGACAGGTGGGGGCCGTGTGGCGGGAGGGACCGTGGAGTCCCAGGTCAGTAGGAGCCAGGGCGGCCACAGCAGAGTGAATAAGTGAGAGGGGGCAGGGCCTCAGGCTGTGGTCAGGAGTTTGTATTTCAGACACATTGAGAAACAATTTGTATTGGTCAGCTCGAGCTGCCATAACAGAATACCTCAGACTGGGGGCTTAAACAGCAGAAATTTATTTTCTCGCAGTTCTGGAGGCTGGAAGTCCAAGACCAGGGTGCCAGCAGGGTTGGGTTCTGGTGAGGCCTCACTCCTGGGCTCACAGACGGCAGCCTTCTTACTGTGTCCTCAGCTGGCCTTCCCTTGGTGCACACACGTGGGGAGAAAGAGAGAGCGAGCTGTGGCATCTCTTCTTCCTAGAACGTCACCAGTCCTATTGGATAGGGCCCGACCCTTATGACCTCTCTTAACTTTAATTACCTCTTTAAAGGCCCTATCTCCAAATATGGTCACCCCAGGAGTTTTGGCTTCAACATTCGAATTTTGGGGGGACACACTTCAGTCCATAGCACCACTGGAATATTTTTAGGCAGGAGACAAATATGATCTGACCTTCATTTCAAGAAGACCACATTGGCTGCGGTGCTGCAGTTGTCCCAGTGAAGGTGGGTGGTGGCTTGGGCTGCTAAAGGGAGAGGCCAGATGTATTCTGAAGGTAAGCATGGTAGGCTGTGTGAAGGAGGTGAGGGGCAGGTGGGGCCTGGGTTTTGGACTGAGCAGCCAGGTGAGTGGTGGAGCTGAAGGGTGGTTGTAAGTTGTGTCTTGGCAATTTCAAGTTTAAGATGCCCATGAGGCAGCCAAGGGGACTGAGTCAAGGATTTGGATGGGCTGGTCTTGAGCCCCAGGGAGAGGCTGCATCTGTAGGCATGGATTTGGGAAATGTTGGCTGAGTGATGATCTGTATTAAAGCTGTGAGACTGGATGAGAGCCCCTGGGAGTGGTTATGGATGAAGGAAGGTGTCCCGGTTTGAGCCCTGGGACACTCCAATGTCCAGAGACCTGGAGGAGGAGACTGAGATGGAGCAGCAATGAGGTAGGGAGGAATCCTTGAGAGTACTGCTTAGGACAGTCAGGAATCTGGGGAAATGGTGATGTGTCTCTCTTTCTCACGATCCACATCCAATCCATCGGTCAAGCCCTACTTCATCCTGATCCAGCGTTGCCCACCTTCCCCATCACTTCCTCCCTTGCCCCAGGCACAGCTCTTACCCCTATTCTCCACTACAGGTCTAACCATATCCCTTCTCTGCTCAGAGCTCTCCAGTGGTTTCCCTTCATACTCACAGTTCACACTCATTCCAGGGCCCAAGTGACTGGCCCTGCCTCCCACTCCCTTCTGTTCGCTCTGCTCCAACCCCACTGTCCCTCCTGGGCACAACAGTCTTGGTCCCACCTGGGCATCTTGTGCTTGCTGATCCTTCCCTGAGAAATGCTCTAGCCTGGGACATTTGCATGACATACTCCCTCATGTCATTGGAGTTTCAGTTCACGTATTACCTCCTACAAGAGGCCTCATCATCCTCATATCTACGACAGCGTTCCCCGCTCCCCAGGCCCTTGTGGCTCTCTGTCCTATCCCTTTCGTCTTTTCCTTCAGAGCACTACCACTCCCAGAAATTACATTCTCTGTTTATTGGTTTACTTCCAGCCCCTCTCCCCCGGTTAGGATGTAAGCTCCATGAGATCAGGAACGTTGATCTAGTTCACTTCCGTGTGTCCAACAGCACCTGCAGCATAAAGTTGACACTCAGCCAGGATGTGTTGAAGGAATGGGTAAATGTCAATACAGAAGCCAACGAAACAAAGCGTTTTAGGAAGAGGGACTGGTCAACTGAGTCAGCTGGACAAGAGTTGAGTGAAGACTGACTATTGGCCATTGGGTTTGGGCATATGGAAGCAATTGGCAACCTTGATGGGTGGTGTACCAGGAGTGTGGGTTAGAGAGAATGGAGATGAGGAAACAAGTACGACGAGTGTAGACAACTCTCCCAAGGAGCTTTGCTGGGTGATGGTCATTCTGGAAGGGGATGTGGGCTCAGGGGAGATATATTAAAGATGGGAGATAGAACAGCTAATCTAATTAAATTTTGGCACAGCCCAACAAGGGGGTGATACTGTCCCCACTCTTTCAGATCAGGGAACTTTATCATAAAGTAGCCAAGGCTGCACAGCTGGTGCTGGGTAGAGCCGGGTGGGAACACGTCTTCTAAACTGGAGTGTGGTGTTCTTTCCTCCAGCTCACCCAAATAGAAGATCTGGACATATAAACCAGATAACACCTGTAGGAAACAAATGTTGAGAGTATTCAGTCTCACTAGTCATCAAAGAGATGCAAATTAACAAATCAAACAAGTAAAGTTTTTCTCAAATTATTGATGACAACCCAAGTGATGGTATCCAGTGGGGCTGAGGGTGCAGTGAAACCACTGTTATCCTGTGTCATTAATGTCGTGGTAAGCTGAGACACTTAGACCATCTGGAAACAGTCTGATGGCATGTATTAGTTGGCTCTGTAAGCCCAGTTTGGAGAATTTAGGCTAAGGAAGTTATGTTCTCTATATAAAGATGTGTATTGCAGAAGTATGTGTAATTTGGAAGCAATACAAAGATCAACAGTGGAGACATTGCTGAGTAAATGGTGGTGCCTGCACGCGATGGGACAGCCTGTGCCCATTAATAGTACTGTTTACAAAGCCCATAAACAACTTGGAACCGTGACTAGGGTGTGATAAGGAAAGTAGACAAGCCCTGAAATTGTATGCCCACATCCTTACAGCTATTTAAAACCTGCATGTGAAAAAAAAAAAAGACTGAGAAATAATAAAAATAGTTGTGGTTCTGTTAGATGCTGAGATTGTGGCTGCTTTTGTATCCTTCCTATATTTCCCAGCTGTCTGTAACAAGATTTAGCAATAATAATTTAGATTGTGTTATTGTTCAATTAGCGTATACACATTTCCCCAGAATTGCCCCATTGTATTTGCATAAAGCCGCCCTGTGCAGCCTGGGGCAGGCGCTGAAGCCTCTTGCCCCCTCCTTGTTGTGCCAGCGGCAGACCAGGTGCCCCTGATGGAGGACCTGGAGCAGATCTTCTTGCGCTCGTGGCGCGAGTCGCACCTGACTGAGATCCGGCAGTACCAGCAGGCACCACCGCAGCCCTGCCCACCCGCGCCAAGCGCCGTGGCACCTGTCACCTCGGCCCAGCTGCCCTGGCTGGCTGGCCTGGCCGCTAGCTCCTGCAACGACAGCGTGCACATCATCGAGTGCACCTACTCCCTGGCTGAGGGCCTCTCCGAGATGTTCCGACTCCTCATCGAGGGCAAGCTCGCCAAGACGAACTATGTCGTGATCATCTGCGCCTGCCGGAATGCTGCCATCGACTCCTGCATTGCCGTCACCGGTGAGGCTGGGGCGCGCACCACCTGGCTGGTGGCAGAGCTACTCTATTGATTTCCCAGTCACCCTCCTTTGCTCTTGCACACTTTTTGCCTCTCATGGCTTGGGGTTTGCAACAGCAGTTGGTTACTAACTGCAGTTAGCGCTCATGCCCTGATGGTGTGATGTTAAGATTCCATTCTTCTATGAATGGAAGGTGAGCAGCTCCCACTTCTCCCCTTGGGAGATGGGGCAGCTCTGGAATCTGCATAGACCCAGTCAGAAACCGGCCTCCCCCATGCATCTGGCTGTGGGACTGTCTCCTAGTGACTCTGGGCCTCAGTTTCTTCACCTATCTAGTGGAGATAAAAAAACAATGACTTTGTTCTGTTGTGTGGGTTAATGAGCCAATTAACTAATTAATTATAGACGCACTCTTTGAAGCCCTCCCATGTGCAGCCCTGTTCCAGGGCCTGGGGATCCGGGAGTGAAGTCCCTGCTTTCCTGCAGTGTGCAGTCTGTTGGGGGCGGCAGACACCAAACACAGCACAGAAGGTGGCAGGTAGAAGGGCAGAGGGATGGAGCATTGCAGTTATGGGGGCTGGCTCCCAAGGAGGGTGCGGAGAACCTCTCTAAAGGGGTGACCTTAGAGCAGACCTGAGAGAAACCAGGAATTAAATGATACTGACATTGGGGGTGGCCGCAGGGCTCCCCGAGACCATGTGGCAGCATGCTGTGTTTGGCGTGGTAAAGGGGCAGCAAGACGGCCAGGGCAGAGGACAGGACTGTGGGATTGTGTGGGGCCCTGAAGACCCTGTCAGAACTTTGAATTTTTCCCTATGCAAGTTGGGAAACTGTGTCGGAAGGTTTTGACCAGAGGAGGATGTCGTCTGACTTGGTTTTAAAAGGATCCCATTTGTGTGTGGAGAAAAGACTGGGGGAGAGGAGCATGACTGTGGAGGAGCCTGATGCATGCATCCGGGTGTGGCCGAGTCTTGGACTAGGCTGGTGGAGGTGGAGAGAAGTGGCCTGATTCCGGTGTATTTTGAAGTTGGTACCTTCAGGATTTGCTCATGGGTCCTGTGTGGAGTGTAGGAGGAAGCAAGGACTCAGGGACCACCCTGAGGATTTTGGCCTGTGTAGCTGGAATAACACAGTTACTGTCTATTGAGATAGGAAGAACTACATAAGTGTTTGTTTCGTTTTGTTTTAATTTCTCAATGGTTTGTGGAGGGAAGAGGTGGCAGTGGATGGAGATCACGATGGAATCAAGAGTTCTCTCTGACCAGCTTGGCCTAGGTTTCAGGTATCTTGGTGGCCGTGATGGGGAGGAAATTGGATATAAAAATCTGAAGTTCAGGGCAGAGGTTGGGTCTAAAGATGAAAGGAGTAGTCAGCATTTATGGGGTTCAAAAGCCAAGAGGTGATGCTATGACCCATCCAGTAAGTGCAGAATGGAAGAAGAGTTCTTTCTGAGGACTAGACCCACAGGAGGAGGAGGAAACAGTAAAGGAGACCTGAGAAGGACAGAGTGAGGGAGCGCTGTTTAAGAGGCCGAGGGGAGCATGTGTTTCAAGAAGGAAGAGGTAATGAGTGGATCAGATGCTCCTGTTTGATCAAGGACATTGAGGCCTGAGAACTGGCTCCTTGACCTGTTAAGAGGATGGTCATCTGTGACACTGACAGAGCAGTCTTGCTGGGGTGGTGTGTTTTAAAGCGTCATTGGGTTGGGCTCAAGAAAGAATGAGTGAAGTAAGAAATATAGACAACTCTTTTGAGAAGTTTTGCCTTAAAAGGAATAGAGAAATGAGGTAATAATTGGAGAGGGAATAGGATCCGATTTTTTTTTTTGTTTTAAGTTGGGAAATGGAAGAGTATGTTTGATACTGGGAATGATGCAAGAGAGAGGGAGATATAGACGATGCAGGAGAGAGGAGGTAATGGTTAGAGGACATGTCCACGACTAGGAGGGGGATGAGCCGCAGCGGGCAGGTGGAAGTGTTGGCCCTGAACAGGCATACAGTGGTTCTGAACGTATGGGAGACAAGTCAGCGTGGTAGGAGTCTTTTCTCCAACCATGTCTGGCAGCTCGAGTACAGGTGTGGAGCAGGAGGAGGGTTTGGCCAGTGAGAGTGGGGCAAGGCTGTAAAGGATGGATGCTCGGGAGTGACCACTGATGGACATGGAGTCCCAGTCAGGGGAGGAGGGGCATGAGGACAGGAAGAGACAGAAGCCGAGGAACTGTCCAGAAGGCTCCATGGATTTGAGAAGAGTGGGGGAGCCTTCGAGTTGGGTGTCTGAGGTGGTTGGAGAGTGGGAAGTAGAGGACAGCTCCTTGGAAGAGGTCAGATGTGTTGAGCAACTTTTATGTGCCAGGTTGGTCCTTTGTGCATATTATCTTGTCATCCTGCACAGTGACCTCCTGAATTCATTCTGTCAGCAAGATGAATGTCGAATTTCCAGCTTCATCTTGTTAGTTGAAAAGAACACAAGAAAATTCTTAAGTCTAGCGTTTTCTTGATTAAAGAATCATGGATACAAATAGATTTCTCAATTAGATAGGACTATTAGTCAAGGTTTTAAAACATCATTCTTAACACTTTGTATAGTACTCATGGATCTTCATGGGTCAACTTGTAGATTTCAGATAATTTTCGGTTCATCAGTACACTCAGACTTTTTAGCCTGTGTAAAAAAATGTGACACTGCAGGTAATGTATATTTTAAACCTGAAATTTTCATATCATTTTTTTATTTACATAAAAATGCATATTGTTACTCTGCAGTATCCCAGTGATCTTTTAGCATTCTTTGATCCTAAACTCAATCTGGTTTTTTTGTCTTTTTGGGATTTTTTTTGTGAGGAAGATTGTCGCTGAGCTAACATGTGTGCCACTCGTCCTCTATTTTGTATGTGGGCTGCTCCCTCAGCATAGCTAGACAAACAGTGTGTAGGTCTGCACCCAGGATCTGAACCCACAAACCCCGGACTGCCAAAGCAGACTGCATAAACTTAACCACTACGCCACTGGGCTGGCCCCTCAATCTGTGTTTTTTATTAATTCTTTACATTGATTTGAGTAGTATAGTCAGCAATAAGCCTGGAACCCCAGCTGTGTGTCAGGCGTTGGGCTAAACAGTTTATAAAGATTGTCTTGTTTTATCCTCAGAACAGTCCTGTGAGGTCAGTACTGCTGTTAGCTGTGTATTCTAGATGAGGAAACTGGATCTGGAAGGGTTAAGTAACTCATCCTGGGTTACACAGCTAGTAAGTGGAGACAGAGTCAGGTTCCAAAGCTGATACTCTGGGTTATTTACTATCTTAACTATTAAACTGGGCCCGGATAGTATATGCCGTTTCTCGATTTAACCACCATGAACACCTGCTCTTAGCCAGGCGTGGTGCCAGGCTTGGGGGATGGAGAGATAAAGAGATGCAGGCACAGACTCTGTCATTAAGGAGCTCATGTGCTCATTCTAAGTAGAGGGGCCTGGTGAAAGTTTTTGTTTGTTTTCCAGGAAAATACCAAGCCCGGATTCTTTCTGAGAGCCTTCTCACCCCAGCGGAGTACCAGAAAGAAGTCAGTTATGAGCTGGTTACAGGGAAGGTGGACTCCTTGGGGGCCTTTTTTAGCACCCTCTGTCCAGGTAGGCTTGTAGTGAGACAAGTGCAAATTCATAAATGGATAAGACAGAAATAAACAAAGATGCAAAGTGGGGAGTCATCTTGGGGCCCATGCCCGCATGTGACCTGCTGAGGCTGGCCTCTGTGTAGATGTGCAGGGCGGCCCCTCCATTCTCTGTGTTAGCATTCACAGGCCTTTCTGGCGTGGTCTCTGGCTGGCTGTCTTCCTATGCTGGCTGTGGCTTCTCCGAGGTGGGAACTTTGTGTTTCTGTCTTTTGGGGGCACATGAGGGCCTTGTGCCTGTTCCTCTCCACCTCTCCAGCCTTGTCCACCACTGCTCCCTACCTCCCCCTCTGAACTGAAGCTTCTCGCGGGAGCAGTGTATTCTCTGTGCCTCCTTCTGTGCGTTCTACACCGTGAGTGCCCTTCTCTGCCTGGCTAATCACCCCTCAAGACTCACCCCATTTCCTCCCAGAAACCTTCGCTGGCCCTTCTTTCTCCAGGAAGGGCTCTGATCCCTTCCTTCTCTTTAGCATCTTGTTCTTCCTTCTATCCCCACACCTACTGCGTCATAGCATAATTTTCTTTAGCATCTCTGCCTTCCTTACTAGGCTGTGGACTCCTTGGCAGGACAGGCCATGTCTTCTTTATCTCCTTTACCCCAGGCCCGGGACAGTGCCTGATCCATAGTAGGTGTTCCATAGATGTTTGCTGAATTTCACTGAGATGGAAAACCCATTTATGTTATTCTCTCTATTTTTGACAGAGGGTGACATTGACATTTTGCTGGACAAATTTCATCAGGAAAATCAAGGCCATATTTCTTCCTCACTTACTGCCTCCTCTGTCACCAAGTCAGCATCCCTGGATGTCGGTGGTGTACCAGCGTGCACAAGTGAGTGACGGGAGGGAGTTGGTGGCCAGGGTCTAGGCCAATAAGGCAGCCTCCTGGGGCTATGAGGAAGCAATGTTAGAGGCACATCCGAGGGTAGGGCATCTCCTTAGCATCAAAGTAGACCTAAGATCTAATAGACCTAAGATCTAATTTGAACTTTAGTCCTTAATGATAAAGATCATTTTACCCTGAAATGTACATCTGTACTTTTTTCCTGAGATGGTACATCTGTTGATTTCCAGCTTATCAATGCATCGTTGAAATATTTTCTTCATACTAAGTTCCTGAAGAGCTGTGACAGTCTCCTTCTCTTCCAGAGAACTTACAGCCTCTTCCAAAGTCCAATCTCAGTGTCAGCTTCCCCGGGGTGCTGTCCTTGTCCCCTCCAGGTGGAGTAGGTCCCTGCCTCTGTGCTCCCAGAGTGCTGTTCATCCTTTTATTATTAAATTAGGAAAGATGTGAAATGGTGCGCAGCCCAGAGTAGGCGCTTGAAAAATCTTGGTGTTCTCCATTTCCCTCGTCGCTTTGTGCCCTAGGCAGGGGCCCACTGTTTGACTCCCTAGAAGAGGTCCAGGGCAGTGGCTGTCTGTTCTCGGGTACACCTCACCTTTCAAGGGCTCTGGTTCCAGGTTACAATCTAGAGCCCCACTGCATCCGGCCCTTCCAGCTGGCCGTGGCCCAGAAGCTCCTCTCCCACGTGTGTTCGATCGCGGATTCCAGTACCCAGAATCTGGACTTAGGATCCTTTGAGAAGGTGGACTTTCTGATTTGTATTCCACCCTCAGAAGTGACCTACCAGCAGACCCTGTTCCACGTCTGGCATTCAGGTACGGGGCCTTTTGGGGGCAAGCCGTGATGTCTGCGTGGAGAAGCTTTCATCCGCTTGGTCAATTCAGATCTGGATTTGAACACCAGTCTTTGCTTCTAAAGTAGATAGGGCAAGTGTCATTACTCCCATATTATAGATCATGAAACTGATGCTCAGAGATAGCGGTTTATATGCTCTGTTAAGGGTAGAACCATGATTTGTGTTTTCACTCTGTCTCACTCAGGTCGACGATCTATGTGTTGATATTCTGCTTCAATTTAATGTATTTTCCCTGTGCTTTCAAGGGAATTAAGTATGAAATACACAGAGAGTCAATGTCTTAACTCAAAGGAGTCAGTCTAGAGTCATATAACCTAAGGCCCGGTGGCATTCAAGCTAGGAGGTCATTTTGCTGGCAGGTGGGACCTTTCCATTCCCTTCAGTCACACCAGGCCTGGGATCAGCTGCTTCGTGAAGCCGGCTTTGCTGTGCCCTCTGGGTGGGCTGCTGTGCACATACTGAGCCTGGGGCAGTGTGTCTGGGCCCAGCTCCTGCACAGACAGGTGCACAATAGTCGTTTGCGTTGGAGCCTGCCTCCTTGACTCACTGTGTCTCACGCATCCCTGTGGTGTCTGGGCCTGGCACAGTGCCTGCCTTAGAGGAGATGCTCATCAGGTGTCTGTTGGGTGAATGAAAAACTCATGATGATGTTGGAGTTACTGATGTGTTTTTACTGTGTTGCAGGGGTTTTACTGGAGCTTGGCTTGGAAAAGGAGCACGTGACCAAGCAGAGGGTTGAGCAGTATGTTTTGAAGCTAGATGCAGAGGCGCAGACAAAATTTAAGTCCTTTCTGCAAAACTCCTTTCAGAATCCACACACACTCTTCGTCCTAATCCACGACCATGCCCACTGGGATCTTGTCAGGTTAGAGTGACTTTGACATATGGCAGGGGTGACATTTTACTTCTTGAATTAATATATATGGATGATTCTTGGGACTGTGGGCCGAAGTCTTAAAAAGATGAATGCTGTTGGGGGCTTGGCATCTGTAAGCACAGGCTGTGGATGTATTTCAGAACCTTAGAGCTGGAAGTGACCTCTGGAGTCATCTAGTGCAGCCTCTGAAAGTTACCATCACAGAAACTAGAGAAGGGAAGCATCTTGCTCAACATTGCAGGGCTGCGGTGGGGGTAGGGGTGGGGGTGGGAGAGTATTAGTGGCAGAGCCAGCCTAGAACTAAAGACCCCTAAACTGAAGCCTGATGTGCTTTTTCTGTATCCCACTCAACAGCAAGGCACCACCCTGGTGCTGGGAAGCAATCCTGACAGGGGTAGCTTGGCCTAGGCCCCTTCCTGATGGAGGCCCCATCTGCTGCGGTACCCTGGGTCACAGCTGGTGCTGCCCTTCTTCAGGGCTGATTTTACTTACTCAATTCAAATGAACGTAAATCTAGATGAGTTTCAGATGGTGTCAAGCTTGGAGTCTGGCAGGATTCCTGGTTGTTTCCCAGGATCGGTCATCTCCGTGAGACTGGCTTGGGGTCGTGCGTTGAGACACTGCCACTGAGAGGGATGAGGAGGGGAGGAAGATCCTGGGTCAGATCTCAGAGGAAGGCTTTGATTTAGCACAGATTCAGAAGCTTAGGGCCGGCCAGAGCCTTAGAGATCACCTAGGTAAAGGGTTTACAGTCTGAGGTCCATGTATGGGCTTGGGGTAATTTGAACATCCTGAATTATATAAAAAGCAATATTGTGAATCTTCATTTTGGCAGTAGGTTTCTCAGAATGGCTACCTGCCACCCAAAAGGTGGAGTGATGATTTTTTCCTATTCCTCTAGATTTATGGAAGAGAATTCTTGAGGCCATTGTCCCACAGAAAAAGGCTGAGCTGTGCTTGTCTCTTAGGCCCCTTGTCCAAAATACTTCCCATTCCCAGCCCTATACTTTTAAGTTTAGTATAGAATTTACCATTCTGTATCCTCTTTGGATCATTTCAAGGTCAGTAGAACTTTAGGGAAAAGAATTTAAGGAGACAGGTACATAATCAGATTGGGCCAAAAGAGAAAGTTGATTGCCTGGACACTCCTGGGTGAGAACCACTGTCTCCAGGAGTCGGTGGATTGTGTACCTTGCAAGCAGTCCTCTGTAAATGCTGTTCCCCTGGCCACGTTTTTAATAAGTAAGGAGTATCAGAAGAGTCTGGCAGGTTCCTGAAGTGCAATCATTTTTTTTTCCTAGTCATGGGGAGAACCACAAGCTTCAATTATTGGCAGAGTTGGGGGGCTACTTATACATTTATTCAACTGCTGGATCTTTGTTAAATTACAGAACAGTGTTAGTCATTCCACTTACTGTTTCTTCTCCCTCTTTCCCTCCCTCAGTAGCGCTGTTCATAATCTCTATTCCCAAAGTGACCCATCTGTGGGATTGGTGGATAGATTGCTCAATTGCAGGGAGGTGAAGGAGGCCCCCAACATCGTCACCCTGCACGTGACTTCCTTCCCTTACGCGCTGCAGACACAACATACCCTCATCAGCCCTTACAACGAGATCCACTGGCCTGCTTCCTACAGTAACGTGAGTGTCCCTGGGCTCCTGGGCCTGGCCCAGCAAGGACCCAGGAGTTGGGAGAAGTTTCTTCTAGTAAAAATCTTGCCTGACGAGCATCACTGGGGGTCAAGTGGGTTCTAGCTCCGTGGATCCTTGATGCGACTCAGGTTAGATTTCAACCCTTTTTGGTCTTTAGAAACCTGCCCAAAATACATCAGTTGGCTTTCCCATCTTAGAATACGTGGTATTTTGTCTAGAAGCCATAGAAATATTCCTGTTTTCCCTATTCCCCATCCTTAAGCAGCAAAGTTCAAAATCTCCTTCCTCAAACTGAACACAGGTCCACAAAACCTGGTGAGTTTTATTTTAGCTTATCACCTGCCATTTTCTCATCAAAATACAAGACCACAACAATTCTGGTAATTTGAGAATTCTGGGTGGTTGGATCCTGGCTAATTACACAAATAATAAGTAAGCATCAAGTTCTGGACTTCTTAGGAGTGTCTCAGAGTCATCTGAGGAACTTTTAAAGATACTGTTGCTTGGCTCCACTCCAGTAGATTCGGAATCAGTGAAAGTAAGAGCCGTTGCTTCTATAGCGCTTACTGTGAGCCAGGAAGGCACTGTTCTAAGTGCTTTATCATATGAGCTCCTGTAAGATGCAGGTGCTAGGATGATTTTTGACTTACAAATAGGGAAAATAAAGTGGGTGAGAGGTGGAGTTGAACCACTTGCCTGAGCCCATGCAACTAGACCATGATGGAGCTGGGGTGTGACCCAGGCCGGTGCTCCCTGGCCCTCACGCTTAACCACAGTGCTATTTGAAGGTAAAATTCATGGCTTTGTATTTTTAACAACCTCCCCAACTTTGCTATGCTCTGAAGTTTAAGAAGCTCTGCTGTTAGTTTGGGAGGAATTTTATGTCAATGTGAGTAAAATTGATTAAGTAAATGTATTTTTTCTGTTGATTTTAATAACAACCAAATGCAAGGTGGTTGATTTGCCTATTCCTAAAACCAGCTTAAAATTGTGGGAAAGAAGCAATTTTAACAAAGGAAGTTTTATGTTAAAAAAAGATAAGGCTGATTTTCTTCTTGGCAAAGATACTAGGGTCACTGGGAAGAGTCTTGGCTGATGGAGATGCACCATCCTTGAAGTAGGGAGTGCTCTGTGCTCTGGGTCTGCAGAGGAGAGACATTTATAAAATGTCATCCAGGGGACTGCAGAGTCAGCACAGTTTAGATCAAGATGCCCGTCCAGGTCATCCCTACGCCCAGCATGTGAACCTCTTAATCCCCATGAACGCGATGTTTGAGTGACCGATGCTCGTCTGTTTCAGGGAATGGACTTATATCCTGAGAATAAGAAGTACTTCGGGCTGTCAGAGTTCATTGAGTCCACCCTTTCAGGACACAGCCTCCCCTTGCTCAGATATGACAGCTCCTTCGAGGCCATGGTCACCGCATTGGGAAAAAGGTACACGTCTCTCTTTAAAGTTACTAAAAATGCTCAGTAGTCAAGTGCAAGTTGAGGCGCGTGCGGCCAGGGAGGTCCAGGCAGGGATGTGCCTCCCTCCCTTCCTGGGCAACTCAGTCCCTCCGTTAAAGGGACTCTGCTTATCTCTCGTTCTGCATTTTGGGTCACTGATATCTCTGTTGTACTGTTGCCCCAGAAAATTTTAGAGATGAAAATGGACAGAAATATGCTGGAATGTGGGATTGTGTATTTGAGAATCAAGGGAGGGCAAGAAAATAAGAGGTTAGATACCAAAAGGCTTAAAGGAGGTTCCAGGGACAGTCACAGTCGGCTTCGCTTTTTCTGTCCTCTGCGTATCATCTATCGAGCGCGAATGTTGTGCCATTCGCTGTTCCCAGAGCCTTACTGTCACGATCTCATTTAGTCCTCACCAGCTCTCTGAGCCAGTTGCTATTGCTACGCCCATTTTGCAAATAAACTGAGGATCAGAGAGACCCTGTGACTTCCTCAAGCCACATGTTCAGCAAGTGACAGAACCGGGTGTGAAGCCAGAGTCAGTGTGACTCTACAGCTCGCCCTTGTAGCCCCTGTCACAGCAGACCGTCAGGCAGATATTAATGCTGCCGTTTTACAGATGAGGAAACTGAGGCTCAGAGAGGTTAAGTGCTGACATCCCCACAGCTTATTGATTGTAAAGCCAGGCCAAGTTTTACAGACTGTCTAATGCAAACCAAAACGAGTGGCTCTGCCAGTAACTGTTGGTGTTGAGCTGGGCTCTGCCACCTTCCGCATGGCACCTCATTGTTCTCACTTGCTGATAACGGGATTAAATTAGACCTGTGCTTCTCAGGCTGTTTTCCAGAGTATACTGCTTTGGCTGCATACTAACAGCTGTTGTGCCAACAAGGATTCCATGGTCAAAGGTATTTGAGAAACTTTACATTTAACAAAGGATTTCTTTTCCATGAGCGTTCTCAGAGCCTCCAACGGGCCATGCACGCTATAACTCTCCGGGAGACAGCTAGGGTGGTGGCATCTCCAGCATCTCATGGGATTAGTGCTCCCCAGAACGCCCTCTGAGAAACTAAATCCCTTTGCCATCTTTCAGCTCTGTGATGCTGATGGAGATTAATCAGGCCTCTTCTTCAGCTCACAGATTGGCAGCTGAGCTCTCATAAGCTTGCTGAGCAAAGAAGCCCCCCGGATTTTACACTGAGGCTGTGAGAACTGGCCTCTGCTCTCTGCCCTGCTCCCCGACTTCTCCTCATGCAGCTAACGTGTTGCATGCTTAGTCAGCTGTAGACTCTGGCTCAGTCCTCTACGCTTATTGCCTAATATAATCCTCCACAACAAAGTGGGATGGGAGGTACTGTTATCCCCATTTGATGGAGGAAGAAACTGAGGCTCATCTTAGGTCATTTGCCCGAGGGGGTTTATAGTGAAGCCAGACCAAATCCTGAATCCAAATCTTTTGACTCCAAAACAGCGTAACCACTAAGCCATATGGAGCAAGTCTTCACAGCCAGTAGAAGGCCGCACTGACCACAGGACCACACATCCTGGCTCTACTCTGCATTAGTTTTAACCTTAGGCAAATCGTTGAACCTGTCTGAACCTCTGTACCCTCACCTGTAGAACAAGTCACTTTCCCAGTGGCTTCTTATGAGAGTTTCACGAAATAATGAACATGTGCGGTGTTAGGAACAGTTGCACGCTGAGAACTCAGGCTCCAAAATCATATCCTGGGTTTGAGTCACTCATCAGCTGTAAGACTTGAGGAAAGTTTCTCAATTCTTTGTGGGGATGATAATCCCTACCTCCTAGGATGCTCCGAGGATTAAATGAATTAATCCATGTAAAGCATTAAGAACAGTGCCTGGCACACATTACATGCTCGTGTTTGCTGCTGCCATCACCGTCACCACCATCACCGTCACCATCACACCATCCTCCTCCTCTTTCCTCTCTGCCCAACTTGAAGCATTGCACAGAGATTAAAATTTACATTTCACTGAGCGAGAAGAGAATATCAAATTCTGAAATATTTAGGTTTGGAGAAGTATGAAAACTCCAAGGAGTCATTTAGCCCAATCACCTCATTTGTAATTATGGGAACTGAGGCCCAGAGAGGGGAAGTGATTTGCCCAGGGTCACACAGCCTATTTGTGGCAGCCTGGACTATAGCCAGGTTTGATGTTCTTTCCACTGCACCATACTGCCTTTCCTAGGAATCATCTGTTTGGAAAACTCTCTTGAAATAGGTAACTTGAACAGTAGGAGATAAAGGTAAGAATATAGAGGTTACTGCCTCTTGCCACCACATGCACAGCTAGACTGGTGGTCCACCGTGTGTCACAGATGCCAGCATACAGCTGGGAAGTCTGCTCGTGGGACGACAAACCTGACACCAGCCTACTGGGACTTGAAGATAAAAGACTTAGACATTTAACGACTCCCATTTTTATTCCAGTGTGTTTTCTGTGGCCCTTCCGTCCTGTGGCACCAACCACAAAGGCTTGGAGGCGGGCACATTTCTGTGCCTGACTCGTGGGTGCTGTTTAGAGCTAGGCCCTGCTTCCTGCCTCCCACATCCTTGTCCTTTTTTTTTTAAACGACAGCTTTAGTGAGGAATAACTGACATACAGTAAGCTGCACTTGTTTAAAGTGTTCCATTTGATGAGTTCAATGTATGTGAACCTGGGCCAGACCTTCACCACAATTAAGATAATGAACAACAGTTTCCTCCTGCCTTTTTGTAATTATTCCTTCCTATCCCTCTCTCACTATTGATTAGTTTGCATTTTCTCAAGTTTAATTAAATGAAATTATATAATATGCACTCTGTTTTATCTGGCTTCCTTCTCTCAGCATAATTATATTGAGATTCACCTATATTTGTTGCATGTATCAATAGTTCATTCCTTTTTCCTGCTGCATAGCATTCTAGAATAGAATGCTATTGAATGGCTATACCAGTTTGTTTATTTACTGTTGTGGGTATTTAGGTTATTTTTCAGTTTTGACTATTACAAATAAAGCCACTATGAAAATAACAGCTCTACATTTTCCTTTATCCTTAATGTGTCTGTCCTTTATCCTTAATGTGTTACAGGATAATGTCCTTTATCCTTAATGTGTTACAGGGTAATGTCCTTTATCCTTAATGTGTTACAGGATAATGTCCTTTATCCTTAATGTGTTACAGGATAATGTCCTTTATCCTTAATGTGTTACAGGATAATGTCCTTTATCCTTAATGTGTTACAGATCCTTCTAAGTCTACAGGTACAAGGCTTTGTGTAGACTATGCTTTCATTTCTCTTGGGCAAATACCTAGTTGTGGAACAGTGGGTTATGTGGTAGGTATGTGTTTAACTTTTTAGCAAACCACCAACTTGTCTTCTAAGGTAGTTGTATCATTTTACGTTCCCACCAGCAGCGTATGAGAGTTTCCATTGCTCTGCATCCTCATCACCACTTAGTATGGTCAGTCTTTTTAATTGTAGCTATTCTAAAATAGTTATGAAGGGGTATCTCATAGTTTTAATTTGCATTTCTCCAATGACTAATGATGTTGAGCATCTTTTCATCTATCTACCATCCATATTTCATCTTCGATGAAATGTCTCTTGATGAATTGACCCCTTTATCATTATGAAATGACTTAAAGAATATTATTCTTCTAAAATCTGCTTTGTCTGATATCTGATATTAGCATAGTTCATAATTTTAAAACCTTTTACTTTTAACCTACTTGTGTCTTTATATTTAAAGTTGGTTTCTTGTAGGCAGCTTATAGTTGAGTTGATCTTGCTTTCTTATCCAATCTGACAATCTCTTCTTTCTAATTGAGGTGTTTAGACCATTTACATTTAATGTGGTTGTTGACATGGTTGGGTTTAAAACTGCTATCTTGTCATTTGTTTTCTGTTTGTCCCATCTGTTCTATGTTTCCTTTTTCTTCCATCTTTTGGATTAATTGAACTTTTTTATGATTTCATTCTCTCTCTCTCTGCTTATTAGCTATAACTCCTTGTTATTTTGGTGGTTGCTTTAGAGTTTATAGTATATATCTCCAACTTATTACATCCTGCTTTCAAGTGATATTATACCACCTCATGTATCAGATTTGTACAATAGTAGATTTTCATTTCTCCTCCCCCAGGCTTTGTGCTTTTGTTGTCACATGTTTTACTTATATATGTTATAAACTCCACAATAAATTACTCTTGCTTTTGACAGTAAATCATCTTTTAGGGATATTTTAATAATAATAATTTTTTAAAAACACATTTTATATTTACCCATATAGTTACTATTTCCAGTGCTCCTCATTCCTTTGTTGAAAAGGATTTCCATCTTGTATCATTTCCTTCTGTCTGAAGAGCTGCTTTTAACATTTCTTGTAGGGAAGGTCCTCTGCTGATGAATTCTTTCAGCTTTTGTGTATCTGAAAAATGTCTTTGTTTTGCTTCATTTTTGAAAGATATTTTCTCTGGGTTTATAAAATTTAGGTTGACATTTTTTCCTTCAATAAATTAAAGATGTGGCTCTACTGTCTTCTGACTTGCATTGCTTCAGAAAAGAAATCTACAGCCATCCTCATCTTTGTTTCTATGTAATGTGCTCTCCTCCTACCTCTTCCCCCACCAGGTGCTTTAAAGATTTTTTTAATTTATCACTGATTTTAAGCAATTTGATTAAGATATTCCTTGGTGTAGTTTTCTTCAGTTTCTTCTACTTGAGTTAATTTGAGTTTTCATCAAACATGAAAAAATTTCAGTCATTACTTCTTCAAAGACTTTTTTCTACATTCCCCTCTCTCCTTTTAGAATAGTCCAATTACACATATATTAGGCTGCTTGAAGTTGTTCCACTGTGCTCTGATGCTCTGTTTGTTGTTTTTGTTTCCATCTGTTTCATTTTAGATCATTTCTATTGCTATGTTTTCAAGTTTACCAATCTTTTGTTTCTGCAGTGTCTAATCTGATGTCAGTCCCATCCAGTTTATTTATTTTTATTTTTTACAAAAGCAATGCAATTTTATATGACAAGCTTCCTCAGGGAAGAAGAAAGCCAGTTTCAAGTGGCACAAGCATGAATATACATACATATTAATGAATTGATGATAAATAGTTACTTGTGCTTGTTTATTAATCAGGACTCTTCATTGCAAGTGACAGAAACCAAACTTGAACTACCTTAGGAAAAGGAGAGAAGTCTATTAACTCGTGAAATAAAAGGAGAAGTTGAATAAGTCAACTGCAAAACATTAGAGATGCTGCTGGTTTCAGGAGCAACTTGAGTTAGGCATTAAACACCACCAACACTGTGTTATTTTGTCTTTGGCATCCCCTCTCTGTGTTGGCTTTATTGTAGCTCACTGCACACAGGCTTCTTCGGTGAGCTGAAAGCATCACCCCTGGTTGCTACTGAACTTCATAAGCTCCAGCTTCTAGAGGTGGAGTGATTCCTTTTCATAATTTGAAAAAATCCCAAAACTGATGGCCCATCCTGGGTCAGGTACCCATCCCTATTGTAGCTGGCAGGGAAGGCCAAGTACTGAGATGGTAGCTCCCATGAGAATTCCAGGTCCAGTTTATTTTCTATCTCACACATTGTAGTTTTCATCTGTAAAATATGATTTGGGTCTTTTTTATATCTCCACTTAACATGCTCAATCTTTCCTCTAGCTTCTTAAAACATGTGAAATATACTTAGAATAATTGTTTTAATGTTCTTGTCTACTAATTCTATTATCTGTGCCATCTGGGTCAATTTCTATTGTTGACTTCCCCCCTCCTGATTATGGATTGTATTTTCCTGATTCTTTACATAACTAGTAATTTTTGAGAGGATGCCAAACATTGTGAATTTTACCTTGCTGGGTGCTGGATAAGTCTTTTCAAGCTTTGTTCTGGAATACAGTATGTTCCTTGGAGATGGTTTAATCCTTTCAGGTTTTGCTTTTAGCCTTTGTTAGGCAGGACCAGAGCAGTTTTTAGTCTATGGCTTACTTCGCCCACTACTGAGGCAGAACCCTCTAAGTAAGTACTCTGCAAGGTTCCGTGAACTCTGATGTCTTCCACATGGTGGTGGGAACAGGAACTATTCCAAGCCCTGTGTGAGCTTGAGGTATCATTTCCTCTAATCCTTTTGGATGGTTCTTTCCATGTCATTGGGTAGTTTCCTCACATATGTGCACTGGTCACTCCTTAGCTGAAGACTTGGGGGACCCCATGTGGCTCTCCTGAGTTCTCTATCTGTGCAGCTCTCTCCTCTTTGCTTCTTCCTCCTGTGAACTCTAGCTGCCTTGGTTTCCCTAGGCTGCCTTTCCCCAACTCAGGGAGACCACTGGGGCTTTACCTGGGTTCCCCCTTCCTGAGCACATTGCAGAAACTCTTTCCAGGCAGAAGCTGAAGGTTCACCTAATTTGTTTCTCATTTCTAAGAACCATTGTCTTTCATTGCCTAATGCTTAATGTCTTGAAACGCTGTTTTTTCATATAGTCATCCAGCTTTTCAGTTGTTCCAGACAAAAGGATAAATCTGGTCCTTGTTACTCCGTCTTGGCCAGAAACAGCAGTCTCTGCTTGTCCTCTGGGCACAGCTGAGTGCAGACACTTCCCACCGCGTCAAAGATGAGGAGAAGAGTGTGCTTCTCCCCGAGTCACATCCTGCCCTTCTTACCTTGCTCAAGGTGACAAGGGGCCCCCACAGCTGGGGCAGTATGTGGGGCAGGGGAGACAACGCATCTGCCACACTGCTCTCTCTCCTTCTTCTTGGGCGCTATCTGGCCAGTGCACAGGGGCAGGGCAAAGGAATCATTGGGCCACTGCGTCCCCTTCGTGCCAGAATCTGTGGACCAGTTGGGCCTTCCTGAGACAGGACTGGTAATAGCAAGTTTGCCAAACCAACTCTCCAGTTTATAGAACCCATAAAGTAGTTGAAGTGCTGAGGAGAAAGAATGAAGAAAAGGAGGATGCTGGGCAGGAGAAGACATTAGAGATGCTGTTAGAAGGTGAGCTGGCTGCTCTGGTAGAACTCACAGGGTGGCTTGGCCATGGTAAGACTCCTATCTAGGTAGGTCGAGAAATTGTGTTATCTTTGCTTCAAAAAGCCACTGAGTCAGTGGACTCATTCCAGCTAAATAAACTCACAAGAGCATTGAGTAGAAATTGGACGTCAGTTCGTCTATTCCTGCTGAGAAGCACAGTGACCTGCAGTGACTTGGGTTTTTCCAGGGGTACTCTGGGGTCTGTTTCTGACCCGTAGGTCAGACGGAGCTGCTCTAGAAACTGTGTAGGGTCATGGGAGGGGCCACCATCTTTGTGTAGGAACACATATGGTAACCACGGTTTCTGAAGCAAAGATTGGGATTCTTAATTTGACTGGATGTGTTCTGATTTGTAATTCATCTGTCAACTTCCATCACATTTAGTTACATTTCTGTTAACTCACTGTGATTGAAATGAATGCAGTGGTGTGCCTTTAGGACGGTCCCCCCAAATCTGCGGTATATGGTAGCTGCATTTACATACTGATTGCTGGGGATTCTTCTATTTCTAGTGAGAATCTGGGGCAAATTACCTAACTCAAGGAACTATAAATTAAACCAGTAGGCTAAACAGGCATTATTTTATTCATTCATCTGTTCATTCACGGAACTAGTATTTTTTGAGCAGCTACTATGTGCCAGGTGCTGGGAGAGACAGAGAAACAGCAGCAACAACAAGCCTAGGCCTCTATTTCTCAGCTGCAAATGACAGAGCAGTTATGCTTTGACTTTCTAAGGAAGGCTTCTGTTTCAGGTTCCAAAACAACCTGCTTCAAAATGAAACACCCTTGTTTGCAACCTGGCGGTTGCCTGTGCAGGAAGTGGGGGCCGTCTTGGGTTACTCGTTTGCCGCAGGGGGGACGACAGCCTTCCTCACCTGCAGCGCCGTGGGCATCCTCGGGGTCGCGGCCCGGGGTCACGGCCCGTCTCTGTTTGTTGCAGGTTCCCCCGCCTGCACAGCGCGGTGATCAGGACCTTTGTTCTCGTGCAGCACTACGCGGCCGCCATGATGGCCGTGAGCGGCCTCTCGCAGATGAAGAACTACACGTCGGTGGAGACGCTGGAGATCACCCAGAACCTCATCAACTCCCCGAAGCAGTGCCCCTGCGGCCACGGGCTCATGGTCTTGCTGCGGGTGCCCTGCTCGCCGCTGGCGGCCGTGGCCTACGAGCGGCTGGCCCACGTGCGGGCCCGCCTGGCCCTGGAGGAGCACTTTGAGATAATCCTGGGCAACCCCAGCTCCGGCATCACGGTCGGGAAGCACTTCGTGAAGCAGCTCAAGGTGGGCGGCTGTGGTCAGGGGCAGGAGGGGTGGTGGTCGCCTGGGAGAGCCATGGGGCAGGGCCACTAAGGAGATGGGGGAGCCGAGTGGTGACAGACTTCTTAACCTTGCTGTCCATCGCGGGCTGGCCACAGCCCTCTGGCACCTCTCTGGCCAGGTCCCTCCCTGCACCTTGCAGTCCTGCGGTACCAAATTCCTTAAACACCGCCCCCTCGCGGCTGCCCCCAAACGTGCTGTCCTGCAGTTTCAAACCTCTGGGCTGTAGCATGCTTTTTTTTCTTCGTGGGGGTGCCTTTCTCCTCCTCCTGTGTTTAGCTCATGCCCGTCAGCCTGCAGAGCTCAACTCAGCGGCTTTTCCTTTTTCAGGAAGCCGCCCCTCCCCCCACACCTGGGGCCCCTGCCTGTCCTCTGGCTCCTCCCCCAGGTGGTGGCGCTTGGGGACACCCCTACAGATCTCAACCCCCTCCCCCCAAACTGGCACAGTGCCTTGCCCATAGTAGGTTCTCACTAAACTTACAAATGAAGGAAAATGCAGAAGAGTTAGGGCAAGAATATTGAAAGAATAATCGAGTAGGAACTATGAGTGAAAGACACCAGCACCGTGATTGAGAGATCATAGTAAAAACGTTAGAAACAACTGGGGATGTGTGCTTCCTCCCAAAGAATCCGTCAGGCAGCAGTGTTTCTTGAATAGCTAACACGTGCCAGACAGTGTTCTCCGTGGCTGGGAAAACGGTGGTGCTTATTTGCAGGATAAAGAACTGTCATTTTTATCAAAGGACGCAATGCAAGGACTTTCAATCAGTAGGCGGACATCAAGGCTCCCCTGTGGCTGGGCTAGTTGGGGGCCTTACGGCTTTATTTCTTTTCAATTATCTGCAGATGTGGCAGAAAATTGAGGATGCAGAGTGGAGACCTCAGACTTACTTGGAACTGGAGGGCCTGCCTTGCATCCTGATCTTCAGTGGGATGGACCCGCATGGGGAATCCTTACCAAGGTGAATGGAGGGGGCTATGCCCCTGGGGTCGTTGAGGAGCCAGCTGCCTGAGCCCGCAGCTGCCGGGGTTGCCAGGCCCGGCTTCCACTGTGCAACTCTAGGTGGCGCATTCACATTCATGGTCATTGTGGATTTGTATATTTATTATGCCAGTTTTGCAGCAGAAGGCAGTAAAATGTGTCTGAAGCCTGAGCCGCTTTTCCTAATTCTCAGGCACCGTTTGGGTTCATGAGGGAGGGGTGGGTGCTGTTGCCAGGCTCCTGGGTGGAGACCGTGCATCTGGAGTTAGGGTTTACTACCTCCCTCAGTTAGAGATGCAGTTCCCTATCAGTAGGTATGGGATCATCCCGGGGTGGGGTTGGAGGAGGTCAGAGTGACATTTCCTGCTGGTATCTGGGCACTCCTGTGGCTGGTCTCTGCTGGTTTAGGAGGGGTTCTGGGAATGGGGGGACAGTGCTGAGGCCACTCGGGAAGAGTCAGTTCTGCCAGTGCACAGAGCTGACTGCCTCAAAGGCCGTGTCCCCTTGGAGCCATCATAGCCATGCAGAAGTCCGCTGCAAGCCCAGTCGGTGTCTCCTGGGGTCTCCAGGTCTCCACGCAGACAGACCACTGGTCACTGGGCCTCCAGTAAGGCAGTTGCTTGAACTGGTGGTGACAGGTTGGCTTTTAGACATTTACTTAATACCCATGGAGAAGAGCAGGCAGCTGTGCTGGGGCCCTTGCACGTCTTTCCTTGTGTGACAAGAGAGTAAGAGCTGACATTTATTGAGTTGCTGTTATGTGTGGACCACTCTACTAGACTCTTTTTATGTGCTTTCTCTCACGTTGCTCTCACTGTCACCCTGGGGGAAAGGTGTTATTTCAGTAGTCCCATATCACTGATGAACAAACTGAGGCTTACAGAGATTAAGCCAGTGGAGCGACAGTGCCCTCCAGGCTCCAAAGCCTGGCTTCCTTCCATTGGGCCACACCACACTTATGCCAGGGCCACTGTGCACTGCTTTATCACGCGCCAGGGAAAGGGGCTCCAAAATGTTTGACTTTGGTTGTTTCTGTTTCCCATGGATTAATTTTCCCATTCCTCAGCTCCTTAAGGGCTAAGACAACATCTTAATCTATTTTAAATCACAGCAAGCATTTACTGAGTACCTTCTTTGTATTAGCAGCATGCTACACTTTTAATAGAGCATTTACTGCTTGCAACAGTGGTATTGCTATCCTGTTTTATAGATGAGCAAAGGAAATGTCATCCATCTGAGGTCGCATGAGCAGTAAGTCGCAGAGCCTGACTGGATCCGGCATCTGCCTCTCTGCAGGTCCTTTGCTGTTCACACTGCACACCCCGGGCCCGACGTTGGCCTGTCCTCTATGCTCGCCCCTCCGCCTAGCTCATTGCTTGTTGGCGTCTGTCTTCCCAGACAGACTCTCATTTCCACTAGGACGGTGACTTGGTTCCAGCCTATCCCTAGCATGTAGCACAGTCCCAGGCACATGGTAAATGTTGACTGGAATAATTAAATGTCCACTTATTACATGTAAACCTCACAGTACACTTAGATGTTATTCATTATTCATTTCCATCTTTCAGATGAAAAAATTCGGAGCCTCTGAGAAGTTGCACAGCTTGTGGAAGGTTCTGTCACTAGAAAGTGGCAGAGCTGGGGTTCAAGTCTCGTTTTCATCCGACCTGCAAGTCAGTGCTCCTTTAATTACGTGCAGCACAGGGCTGGATAGACAGCCGGTGCCCCGAGAGACTTGCAGTTAAACCGACTTTGTTGCTGACGGCTCACAGTCATGGGGTCTGCTTCTCTGTTAGCACAAGTCCAGGGTCCCAATGATGAGGGCAGGCTGTTTCCTGAACACCGTTTCCCTCACCGCCGAGAGCCGTGCCTCCTTCCTACTCGATAGATCCCTCCCTCCGTTTCCTCCTAGGTCTTTGAGGTACTGTGACCTGCGTCTGATAAACTCCTCGTGCTTGGTGAGGACAGCCTTGGAGCAGGAGCTGGGCCTGGCTGCTTACTTTGTGAGCAACGAGGTTCCCTTGGAGAAGGGGGCTCGGAACGAGGCCTTGGAGAGCGATGCGGAGAAGCTGAGCAGCACGGACAACGAGGATGAGGAGCTGGTGACGGAAGGTGAGCTCGGGCAGCCCGCGCCCGGGTGCTCCTGCCCTTGTCTAGATGGCTGTCTCCCCTTCAGTGTGGCCCTGGGGCCCGTCAGCAGCCCCGGCTGAGAGCTATCTGGGTACATCTTTGGAGCAAATGGCAAATCCCTTGTTGAATTCAGATTTTTCTCTTTTCCCCTTTTTTTGATGTTGTGAGAAAATAGAAATCCTGATAGGCTCTTCCTAGCTCTAGAATTCTTAAAGAATAGGAAGAAAAATGGAGATTTCTTAGGGTTCAAGTTCGTGCTTTATTCACATTGTGGTGGAGTTACCATATAGCTGGTACAAGATTTACTAGTTTATTTCCTCTGTGTAAATCAACTTAACAGTATGTGTCCATTATGGAGATTTATTAAACCAGGCCAATTGCATTTACAGACGTGAAAATCCGACACCATGTTTTTAATAGGACACATAAATCAGAGCAGTGCAAGGCGTTTGGCTGTAGTCAACAGTATAGTGAGAAACAATAGAAAGCTGTCAATGCAAAAATGCAAAGCGTTTGTGGGGTGTGCTGTAATGGAAGGAGAGATGGATTGTAGGGTCCAAGGCCAGGACTCCTTCCTCCATCTGCTAGTGACTTTGGACAGGTCCTGTCCCCTCTCCCAGCCTCAGATTGCCCATCTATAACATGGGCATTGAAAGACCTGCCTGACAGACTTCTCTGGTGCTTAGCAGTCTTTCATAGATGTGAGCGTGACCCTGATATTAAATTGCCTCAACCTCCCTATTGCCCGTGGGATGAATGCAGACTCTGGCATTTCATGACCCACCTCTTTAGTTTCACCATTCGCTCCTCTCAACTCTCCAGCCCCCAGCCTGCACTCCGTGCTCTTGACCACACTCGCCTCATAGTGGTTCCCTGGCTGTGCACTGCTCTTGTCACCTCTGGCCACGTAGCTCCTCCCCACTCTGAGGTCTCTCTCCTCTGTGCTTCACCTGGAAACCCCTGTCCTTTCAGGACTCAGGTTGGGGTCACCTCTTCCAGGAAGTTTCCCTACTCCTGCCTCCCCATGCTGGGTGGGAGCCTGGCCTCCAGCTCCCAGGCCCCCCTCTCTCTTTGCACTCCTTACACCATCTTGTAGTCACGACTCGCAGGCGGGAGCCCCCACTGAGCCGTGAGCTCCTCGCTGGCCTGCCCTGCGTCTTCCTCCTCCTGTGTCCTCAGTGCTCCGTCAGCGGGTGGGCGCCCGGAGGATGGCTGAGGAGAGAGGACAGGTGCGCGTGCACTTTGTAAACTGAAGTGCTGGGCGAATGTACAGGATGGTGATTACGAGGCATCTTCAGTGTGTGTGCTTTGAAACAGGCTCCATCTCGGAGAAGAGGAGCCCTGTGAAGAGGGAAAGGTCCTGCTCCCACGACTCGGCCTCTTCATCCCTCTCCTCGAAAGCGTCCAGTAAGTCTCCAGGCGGGAACCCTCCCACAGTTGGACCTTTTTGAGATTTTAGGGACTGAAAAGAGATCCTTTCTTTTGCCTAGAACTGGAAAGAGAAGGGAGTCTTTGAAGAACTGGATTTTCTAGAGAGTAAATGCTTTTCTCGGTTGGGGCCTGGGAACATGAGGAGTTTGGACCTCAAGGTTCAGTGGCTCCTGTCCTGGGAGGTGATGGAGGGCTCTGCCCCTACTGTGGGCTGTGCTGGGCCGCATCAGAGGGCCGTCCCCTCGGTGCTCTCCGGGCAGCTGTGTGTTTGGGGAATCACTGCTCCCTGGGGAGGAGGGGAGCTGGGGTGAGTTGTTCTTGTCGAATCTGAGGGCAGAGAGAAGTAGGCACGGAAGACCCCTCTGGGGGAGGAGCCACAAGGCAGCAGGTGTTCACTGACTGCTGGACCAGACTGCAGGGAGGAGGGGGGAGTGTGGATAAAATGCCCAAAGGCTCGGCCCTCGGGGATGCCTTGCTCTCTGAGAGCCGACAGGACCCACACACACGAAACTATCCTTCTCTTCCTGCTGCGAGCATTTATTGAGAAGCTACTTATATCTGAATCAGGGCATTGAAAAGCAGATGCGATGTGGACCTGCTTTCCAGGAATTCACGGTTCCTCATACATCAGTCTATATTGCAATAGGGGCTGCTGTGATTTTCTGCACACAGAGTCACACACGTGAAGCGCTATGGTTACGTGTTGAAGAAGTCATTAATTTTGTCTCAGATGAGGGCAGATTTCAGGGTACACTGCAGGTTTCAGAGAGCAGCTGGCCTCTGACTGGACCTTGGAGGAGAAGGTATTCCGGTGGGGAAACTTCTTGGGCAGAGGAGGCTCGTGTGACAGCGCGTGTGGTGCTGAGTGCGATGAGTGGTCCCGTGGGCTGCAGCTCAGGGTGCAGGTGGGGGCCTGGCTGTCATCAGGGCGTGGCTGCTGGATTGTGTGGTCTGGTGGGGGTGGTGGACGGAGCTCAGAGCACAGCTGGGGGTTTGGCCTGGGGGCATCTTTGGCCTCCTCGCTTCTTCCCTCACCTCATGGAGCCCACGGATGCAGTGAGCCAGGTGGGTGGGCTCTCCCTCACAGGTGTGCACAGAGGGAGTCAGAACAAGGCCTCCTTAACATCGGCCTGGAGCTCTCTGACTGAAGGCAGATCTGATTCATAGGCTGGGGTCAGTCAGAAGAGCCACGTGCTGCAGCCTCTGGCGTCCTTAGATAGTCTGCCCCAAACAACATAGGGAGCCTGGACCACCAGGGAGGAGCTAACGAATGGGTGAATGATCCATGCCATTCAGAATAGAGGTGTGTGGTGCTCTGTTCTTCCTCCATCCTGGCCTGACAGCTTTCTAGAAGGTTCTGGAGACATGTTGGTCTATGCAGTGTCTTCAGATGGAGTAGAACATCCAAGCTGTTAGCCAGCCTCTTTCTCTCTTCCGGAATTCTCCAGTTAGGTGAGGCAACTTTCTTAGTGAGGATTTTTCAGAGGGTCCTGAGATCTTAGGGGTCTCTGATGAGACGCTTCTTGTGGCCTTACATGCAACCCCCACATTAGAGGGGTGAGGACACAGAGGCCCAGGGAGGTGAGACTTGGCCACAGCCACACAAGTCGTGATGCGGACCCTGGCGGGGCTGGGTCCCATCTTTATAGGCTGACAATCCCCCTGGGTTCACCTGAGACACACTAACTGAGGCCTGGGGCTGGATGCAGAGAAATGTCAGAGTAGGTATCCATCCTTGGGGTCCTGCCAGGCTGCTCTCACAACCTAGGTAAGTGGATGAAGACATCGGGGTTCCCTTGGTCTACTTTTGGGACCTCATGCCTCTTTCATGTCTCATGCCCCTCTGTCCCCCTTCTCCCCAGGCCAGGTGCCTGGGTCCCTCACAGCCTCCCCAACCCTGGTCTTCAGCTCCTCCATTTACCCCGAGCTTCAGGTGCCTTGTCTGAGGGAGAGGCATCTCAGCAGGAGTCAGGCCTTCCGCAGGGGAGGGCAGGCCAGCGCTGCATCTCCTCCCTCCATGAGCAATTTGTAACCGGGCATGAGACCCAGAGGGGAGGTTGCCTGAGCCTTGTGGTGAGGGGGCGCAGGCTGACCAAGAGCCCCAGGGTGGCAGGAAGCCTCTCTGAGGAGAGTGGATAAGGGGTATCAGGCCTGCCTGAGGAGCGGCCTCCCTCAGTCTGTCTTCTCTCAGTACCATCTCTGGGGAAACGACAGGGCTAAGACAGATTTTCAGTGTCCTGTCTGCCCTGCCTTCTGCAGAGCCTGAGGCCTGCAGGGTGGCTGTGAGCTGACACGCGGGCCCTGGGCGTGGTCGAATGATGTAAAAGACAGGGACCAGGGAGCTGCTCCTCTGTGTCCAGGTGACCCACACTCACCTGGGTTCTCAACATGATCCTCCTGGGAGAGGGGGCAAAAGAAACTCCGTATTTGAGTCACTGCTGTGCATGCTGCATCTCGCATCTTGAACTCTTCTGAAAACTAATTGTAGCATTAGATTAAAGCCTGTGGTGTCCTGTGAGTTTGGCTGCCAGTTTAAACTAGAAGCCGCCGCTGTGCTGGTGCAGAGGTGAGGTTCGAGCTCCATGAGGTGATGGAAGCAGGGAGGCGTCCTGGAACAACCTGCACAGAAGCAGGAGTGTAGGTTGAGCAGAGGCCTTGGAGGGGCTCCCTGTGCGGGGCGTTGGGATGGGTGTGGGATGAAGTCACACCACGTGGGTGGCGCTGGCTGTCTCCCCATAGCAAATCTTGGCTTTGTCATAGGACAGAAGAGTTTATATTTAACCCAAGGTAGAATTTTGTTAACGAAAATTCCCAGTAATTTTCAAGGAAATGTATTTTGTGCTGCAGAAACAGGAGCAGCCGGCAGGTTTTGCAGTGGGTCGTTCCTGGGGCCTGGCTGACAGGTGCATCTCTCCCCAGGCTCAGTGCTCTGCGGCGAGTCCTCGGCTCAGCCCGGGGGCCCCTCTCAGGGGGAGCGGGCCGGATCGCCGCAGCCCAGTGGCCCTTCAGAGGAGGGCAGGGTCCCTGGAGAGAGACAGAGGCTCCGAGCGAGTCGGGGGCCACCATCGGTCATCAGTCGGCACAGCCCCGGGCTGGCCCCACGGCCTGACTCTAGCCTCAAGACCAGCCAGAGGAGCATCCAGGTGTCTGTCACCTCGTTGTCCTCCCAGCTCTCCTCCTCCTCGGGCTCGTCCTTCTCCTCCACGGTGCCCACCACCAGCACGCTCGTCCTGCAGGCCTCGCAGTGCTCCATGACCAAGGCCTACCAGCAGCCACCCATCGTCTTCCTGCCCAAGCTGGTGTATGACATGGTCACGTCCACCGACAGCAGTGGCCTTCCCAAGGCCGCCTCGCTCCTGCCCTCCCACTCGGTCATGTGGGCCAGCTCCTTTCGCCCCCTGCTCAGCAAGACGATGACGTCCACAGAGCAGTCTCTGTACTACCGGCAGTGGACGGTGCCCCGGCCCAGCCACATGGACTATGGCAACCGTGCTGAGGGCCGCGTGGACAGCTTCCACCCACGCAGGCTGCTGCTCAGCGGGCCCCCTCAGGTGGGTGCTGCCTTCCTGGGGCCTGGACTCTATGGGGTTCTTGTGTTCATGCCCGGGGGCAGGTTCAGGGCTGACAGCATCCCCTTATTGACATCTTGCCATTCTCACGGTGTAATCTCTGATGGCCCTGCAGTGGGTGGTGGTTGGAGGTTGAGAAGCGCCTGCTGCCCACGGCTGGGTGACTTCCATCCTCTGAGTTTAGTTTCCTCCTTTGCGTGATGTGAGGGTGGAGGGCTTCTCCCTCCTTCAGACTGTGATTCTGCATTTCCCACATTATTTCATTTGGTCCTCACGGCCAGTCTGTGTGGTTTGCTCACACTCTAACAGTTAGAAACAACGCCCCGGTTTACACTGGAAGACTTCGGTGAAACGTAATCTGGAGGCGGGAGGCTGTTTCCCCATCCAGCCCTCCCCCAGCTCATGGCGTTTCCCTGACGACGAAAGACCATTTCACCTGTCAAAATGGCAGACGTCTGCAAGGCGCGAATGTCAGGTGTCCATGTGCGCGTGTGAGGAGGACCATGGGCTGGGATGGGGTCTTGGAAGGGGCTTTGCCGGAATAATGCGGAGGTGGAAGGTGGGCCCTGGCGTGGACTGCCCGGGCTAGAATTCTGGCTCAGACGTCACCTGACTCTCTGGGTGCATTCCAGCCCCAGTGTCCTCCTCTGAGAATGAGGAAGATAATAGTACTGATATCGTAGAAAAGGGAGCATTAAACGAGAAATTAATTGTAGGGCCCTTAGAATATAGCCTCACCCATAGAAGGCATGTGATAAATGTTAGTTATTGTTGTCATCATCATCATCAGTTCCATCACTGTTACAATTCAAGATGTGCTGCCTTCTGACTCAGCCTGTTCATTTCTTTTCTGGGAATCTAAACCCAAGAAATACAAACCCAAAAAAATATGGGTAAGAATGCTTATTTTAGTACTGTTTGCAACAGTAAAAAGCAAACTGTAAACAACTTAAATTCCATTGGTCAAGCTTGGTCGAATAAATTTGGGCACAACTGTATCACACAATTCAGCCATACAGATTTTTTTTTTTTTGAGGAAGATTAGCCCTGAGCTAACATCTGCTGCCAATCCTCCTCTTTTTGCTGAGGAAGACTGGCCCTGAGGTAACACCCATGCCCATCTTCCTCTACTTTATACGTGAGACATCTACCACAGCATGGCTTGCCAGGCAGTGCCATGTCTGCACCTGAGATCTGAACCAGCGAACCCTGGGCTGCCGAAGCAGGACGTGCGCACTTAACCGCTGTGCCACCAGGCCGGCCCCCTAGAGATTTTGAGATCAATCTCTATATACTAACACTGAAATTTCTCTAAGATATTTAAATTTTCAAAAATCGAGTTTCAGAATAATATATATAGTGTAATATCCATTAGGAAAAACAGATCAGTGTGTGTATGTGTCTGTGTGTGTGAAAATGCCTAAAAAATCCCTGACAGGATTGCCACTAAATTGTTAGCTAGGGAGGCAGTGCGATTAGCGAACGTTCTACTTCCTTGTCAATCTGTATTTCTTGGACTTTTAAATGAGCATATATTACTCTTTATAATTTAAAAAAGGGGATCCCAGTTTCTGCATACCCTCACATTAGTGGGTGTTGTCAGTCTTGAAGATGTTTGCCTATTTGATAGGGAAAAAATTGTATATTATAGTTTTATTAGTCAGGTTGACTGTATTTTTATTTATTGATTGATCATTGGTACTTCTTTCACAGTGATTTTCTGGTTTGTTTCTCTTGTTTTTCCTTTCCGCCAATTGATTTATTCCTGTGGCTTTGTAAAAGGAGCTGTTCAGAGATTACAGACTTTAATCTCGTCTATCATATGTATTGCAAATATTTTCTCTGAAGCTTCCCCAATTGTGTTTCATATTTTCTTCTTTCGAGTTAGTTATTTCTGTTCCTCAGCATTTTTTGAGTACTTACTACGAGCAAGGCATTGAGCTAAGAACTTGGACAGCACATTCCTAGAGGCACAGGTGGGAGGGGAGGGTTCTGGGTTAGCCCACAGGCACCTGTTTAACCAGTTGTGACCTACATGAACTACGCCCAGTGCTGTCCTAGCCTGTGCAGGACTGAGGAGCAGGACTCTATGATACGAGAAGGAAGAAAAGAAAATTGTCTTGTTTCTTTTCCTGGGCTTAGGAGGAGAGAAGGGAAATGCCGACTTTTTATGTCTTGTACAGTGAGTTTTGTTATCTTACTATAGACATATCGATTAATACAAGAACAGAGATTGGCACTTGCACAAGACTCTTTTAAGACGTTATGTTTTATATCAGCAGTCATTTTTTGAAGCAAACTTTCTTCAGCTTGTGATAAAGTCCTATTTCTAACAGTTTAAAAAATGTGGCCAGTTAAAACTGGAGACGCGTTTGCCTTGATTTATAAGCAGGCAGGTCTGCTGGTCACAGAGTCCATCCGACTGCCTGCCATGCTGCCTTAGGCCACGTTTCCCCTCATGTCTTGCATTACCAGGCCCTCTTTTTAGTTAAGTGAGATCTTTAAAAGTGACCGATGCCCTGAGGTGTGTCGGGTGCTCTGGCCAGCGCCTGCACGTGGACAGGGCGCCCTGACTGCTGCCTCTGATTTTGGTGTCCTTACAGATCGGGAAGACAGGCGCCTACCTGCAGTTCCTCAGTATTTTGTCCAGAATGCTCATTCGGCTGACAGAAGTAGATGTTTACGATGAAGAAGAGATCAATATCAGTGAGTTATTTGTTGGTGACACTTGGGCTTAGAATCCTTATTAATCAATTTTTCCAGGGGCTTTAATTGTGTCTTCTCCGTTCTGATGGAATTCTCAGGTTGATGATCAGACTCATCCTGGGGGCTGTGTAGGGTGCACTCATCTTTCCCTTGTAGTCATTTTGCTCAATATCAGAATGGTGCCTAGAGGCCCTTGTGGGGATAAAATTACTATCCTAAAAATAAACCGCTATTTGCTGAGGACTTCCTCATGTCAGGTACTGTGCCCAATACTTTACATAAATTACCACATTCCATTTGTATATGATGCCATGAGATAGTGCTCCATTTTCTGAGAAGTGACATGCTCAGGAGCCCCACTTGGAGGTGGCAGAGATGGAACTAAACTAAATTTGATCGCTGCCTCTAGAAACCAGAGTTATCCATCAAGGGAGGTTCCCACTCAGGTGGCTGAGTGCATAGGTCAATATCTTGGGGCAAAATGGAAGGATATGCTATGTGGGAAACAACCTTTCCCCCTTGTTCATGGAACAGAATTTACCTAATTGAGATATGACTCTTAGAGCAGCTGTTTTATGCAAATTGTAAAACACCTCTTCCATTTCCTCTTTATAGGCCCCTCCAGTGGCTCAAAAACTTGGCCTCTTGCTTTGGAATGAAAATTTGTGTAAGGAGTCCTGTCTGTGTTGTAGAGAAAGGGCACCAGTGAGCTGTACTGGCTTCCAAGCAGCACTTTTTATTTTTTTTATTGTATATATTTAAGGTGTACAACTTGATGATGTGGAATACGTATCCATTGTGAAATCACCACACAACCAAGCTAATTAACACATCCTCTGCTCACATAGTTGCCATGTTCACTGCAGCATTGTTTACGATAGCCAGGATATGCAAACCACCAGATGTTGTCCATTGATGGATAAATGTCCATCAGCAGATGAATGGATAAAGAAAATGTGGTATATACACATTGTCGAATATTATTCTGCCTTAAAAAAGAGAGAAATCCAACCATTTGCATCCACAGCACTTCTTTAGATGCTCTTGACTGTGTCTGAGTTTCGACTTGGAGAAGATTTGGAACAAGGCGGCCCACCTAGCCTTCAGTCTTTCCTTTGAAGGAGAAAGGAAAGAGGCTCTTCATCCCGGCTCTGAGTTTCCCCCGGTTTCCCCTGCAGTTTGGACCATAGTTCAAATGAAAATGAACAGACCTGTTGAGTTTCTGTCTCCTCACTTTCTTGGATACACAGATGGTCCCCAACTTACAATGGTTCAACCTCCGATTTATTGCCTTTGCAATGGTGTGAAAGTGATATGCATTCAGTAGAAACTGTACTTCAGATTTTGAATTGTGGTCTTTTCCTGGGCCAGCGCTATGCGGTATGATCCTGTCGCGTGACGCTGGGCATCGGTGTGATTCACGAGGGTAAACAGCCATCACTTACAGCCATTCTGCACACAGCCATTCTGTTTTTCACTTTCAGTACAGTATTCAATAAATTCCACGAGCTAGTCAGCACTTTATTATAAAATAGGCTTTTTGTTAGTTGATTCTGCCCAACTGTAGGCTAACATTAGTGTCCTCAGCACGTTTAAGGTAGGCTAGGCTAAGCTATGACGTTGGGTAGGTTACGTATATTAAATGCATTTTTGGCTTATGATTTTTGGCTTATGATGGGTTTATCAGGACACAACCCCATTGCAAGTCAAGGAAGATCTGTACCAAGGGCAAAGACAGGATTTGAACCCAGTTTGTTAAACTTGTTTTCTCAAATACTCTCTTACAGCCTTGAGTTTCTCTCCCTCTTCTTTCCTTCTTTCTTCTCTTTCTTATGGACATATACTCTGCCCCTGTATACAATATAGTAGGATAGATAGGTATAGATATATTGATATATATATAAATATCATACAAATATATAAAATCAAAATGTTACATAATTCGAATTGGAACAGCTAGATTTTTTTACCTTTTGGTCGATAAGCATTTAGTGAGCACCATGGACTCTCCCAGTTATAATGTAAGATGATACATGGCAAATGTAGAAACGTGGTTTAGACCATGAGTGGTGCTGGCCTTCAGAAGGGAGAAACCAACGGGCCTGAGCACTTAGAAGAGGCTTTCTAGAAGTGCGGTGATAAGAGCTGAGCCATATTGGCTGGGCAGCATTCAGATAGAAGAGCAAGAAAGAGAACCGTGTATGGTTCCACTGGCGGTGGGAGTCAGTGTGGTGTATTTGGGGGATGGTGCTGGGGAGAAGCACTGAGCACAGGGGTCAGCATGTTGGCAAAAGTTGTAGTACGAGAGTCAGAGGTGCAAACCCATCCTATAGGAAACATAAGGCTGCTCCTCTGGATAGAGAAAGATCCTCCCTTGCCTCGTTAAAACAATCCTGAAAATGGGGTATCTGCCAGGAGCCTTTGAGATACAATGGCATTCCCCCGGTAACCCAGAGACTCAGTAACAGTTCCACTCCAAGCATCATCCTTGCGCACATTTGAAATAAATTATTCTCACTTCCTGTTTTGTCACATATCTGTGTTTCTACCAATCTTGTAGACCTCAGAGAAGAATCAGATTGGCATTACGTCCAGCCCAGTGACCCCTGGCCAGACCTGGAGCTGTTCAAGAAGTTGCCTTTTGACTACATTATTCACGACCCCAAGTATGAGGATGCTAGTCTGATTTGTTCACACCATCAGAGCATGAAGAGTGAAGGTCAGATTTCAAATCACTTGCTTCACCTTCTTCCAGAGTACGTGTGACTAGCCTCTTGAAGGGATGAGCTGGATTTTGTTAGTGATGAGCTGAATTATCAGGTGGTGGTGAATTAACCGGTGGTGCCTGGTCGAAAAGGGAGGTCGCCACCTCAGCGGACTAGGAAGGGGTCTTCACCAAACCCACGGAGGAGGACTTGCTGCTCAGTGGGTGCTGCTGCTGCTGAGGACACTGTTCGTGATTTGTCATGGTCACACTAGCTGAAGGTTCTGGTTCATAGAGGATCAAACACATGTATGTTCGTTTATGAATTTGAATTGCCGTAACGAAATGCGCATATTTCCCTCTCTGTCCACAGGCTCTTGTTTTCTCCCTTCTTCTTCAGGGACCGCTGACTTACACAGTATTGTGACCCTGCAGGGTTCCGGGGTCACCATCAGCAAACACTGAATATTAGTGTCCAGTGTGATTATAAACACTGGCTAGAAAAGTTTGCAATGTGAGAGGAAAATACTCACCAGCCTGCATTTCAAACTAATAATTTTCTCTTCATTGTTGTAAGAATAGCTCACTTTCACTGCAGGGACCTTCATATAGGCCAGTCTCTAATGGAGGTTAAGCATTCAAATCTAAATCCTGCTGCGGCATTTAAAAAAATGGGGACAACTTATCTGCATTACGGTATTTGCATATTAAGTTGGCAATCTGTTTACATTGTCAAGTAGCGAATCCTTGAATATGTGTTTGTAAAACATCCGTAGGCCCCCCGTGTGTGACACCGTGTCAACCGTCTGTTCGTTTATCCCACTGAGACTGTCATCTCAGGGCCCAGACAGGTGAGAGGCCGTCCAGGTCGACCACCTATGAGAGCGTTTCAGTTTGAGTAGACAGGGCAAAGAATGTTTGTTCTGCCTCCTGCTGCTCTTTAATGCTGCTGGTTTCGTGCAGACAGAGGGATGTCCCGGAAGCCGGAGGACCTCTATGTGCGGCGTCATACGGCGCGGATGAGGCTGTCCAAGTACGCGGCCTATAACACATACCACCACTGTGAGCAGTGCCACCAGTACCTGGGCTTCCACCCCCGCTACCAGGTAGGAGCTGAGGCCCATGGCTCTGGGAGCGCTTCAGGTAGCTCCCTGCCACGTGCTTCACCTTGGCTGACGCCGTTGCTTTCACGATCGCTTCAAGTTTTCATTTGGAGTTGGAGATGGAAACTTCTGGAAGCCCTTGCTTCCTGGTCTGCTTGCATCCTCAGTTTCCTTCAATAATCTGTGAAATTGTTGCTGATGCTACAGAACACTGATTCTCCTGATGTTACACATTTGTTAGTGGCAAAGTCAACTGACTGTAGATGTCTTACTTTTCTTTAGGTCCTAGCAAGTTCAAAAGTTAGCTCAGTGTGGCAGACACGTACTGAGGGCTTCCTATGTACCAGACACAGACAGAGATGAATAAGCTTTGTCCACATATTCAAGACTGCACTTACAGAGCACCCGCTACATGCCAGGCAGTGTGCTAGGCGCTTCTTAAGTCTCGGTACTTCCCAACCTTATTTCGTGATAGAAGACAACATTTGCCTGGATGCTGTAAATGGATAAGCTACTGACCCAGGGCTCTGGCTGGTCACCTGAAGGTGTCTGGTTCAAGCCACAAAGTACACTGGTTAGGAAACCTGACCTGTCTAGTTTCTTATTTAATTCTCATGAAAACCCCACGAGGCAGCAGCAATCTCCCCATTTTATAAGTGAAGATCTGTCATGGGTGGGAAGCAGAGGAGAAGAGTTTGAAGAATCAGTGGGAATTTGCCAGGGGACCAAGGCAGATAGAAGGACAGGGAACAGCATGTGCAATAGAGGGGGGACATGGGGTCTCTGGGGGAATTAGAATTAGATTTGAGTCAGCTACTGCTGGAGCATAAAGTGCAAGAGGTGGGTAGTCCCAGGAGAGGAAGCTGGAAAGGTGAGACAGAGAGCAGGCCACAAAAGGCCTCGATGCCGTGGGGACGAAGGTGGACTTTTTCAGCAAGAACGCTAAGGAGGGGCAGGTGCAGACAAGGGGGAGGTCACCGCGGAGAGCGTGGGCGCAGAAGCAGGGCGGCGGGAGGCTGGCGTCCAAGGCTCTTGAGAAGAAGTGACTAGAGGTGAGGCTAGACAGGGATGAGAGTGAGCCCCTGACCTCTGAATGTCAGTTTTCATGTCAGTAAAATGGGGATGATGACAGTACCTACTTCACAGGATTGTTAATTACAGTGCAAAGAGGGTAAAAGGGGGCCTGGACATAGTAAGTATGATAGAAGTATACAGGTATATACTACTATTGTTATAATTGTTTTAATGTTATTACACATAATGCTTATGATGAAAAAATACATTTATTACAATTAAAAATGAGATCTATAGTGTGACTGCTTTAGTTGGTAACTCAGCATGCCTCTGGGTCAAATCCAGAGTCCAGAAGGGGTTGGCGCCTGAATGGAGTCACTGGGTGAAGCATGATCGGAGTTAAAGATGGGAACAGATTCTAGCTGAGTGGGTATGGTCTCCAGTAGCAAGACCTGAGTGGCTATACTTGGTATTGGTGGGTTTCTCATGCTGTGAAACCTGTGGGTTTCTCATGCTGTGGGGCAGAGATGGCAGTGACCTCTGTGTAGTCATGGCCATGATGGGCCTGGGTTCTTCTGGGGGGCAACGATGGACTCTGATGACAAGCTCTGTCCTTTCCCTCGCACCTCAGCTCTATGAGTCCACCCTGCACGCCTTTGCCTTCTCTTACTCCATGCTAGGAGAGGAGATCCAACTCCATTTCATCATCCCCAAGTCCAAGGAGCACCACTTCGTCTTCAGCCAACCTGGAGGCCAGCTGGAGAGCATGCGACTGCCCCTCGTCACAGACAAGGTACTGGCTTTGCGTCCCAGTGGGTCAAATCAACGTGGCTGCACACGACCACTGAACTGGAGACCTAGAGACTGTCGTTGCCCGATGAGTCAAGGGCATGTGGGGCAGGGTGGAGAGACCGACAGGCTGATTGAACCTGGAGGAGCCTGGGGAGCATGTGGGCTTGGGGTCCCTCAGTCACGTGTGAGCCTTGCTCTACCGTTTACTAGTTGTGTTATGGGAACTTGTCCCCCAGTATCTCTGACCGTCATCTTCTCATCTGTAAACTTGGTCAATAATAACTCTTGCCAAAGCTTGTTGTGAGGATTATTTGGAATAACTGATGTAAGGCGCCAGCACAGTGCCTGAAAGATAAGGAGGGCTGAGTAGGTGTTCGTCCCTTCCACTGTCGTGTCTTTCATGCTCTGTTACGGGTCCTTTAAGCAGGCCTAGGTGGTAGAGTAGCATCATGACTCCCTCAGGGCCGGTCACCCAACTTCAACAGTCACAAACTCACGGCCAGTCTTGTCTGTCCTCTTCTCTTCGCATTCCTGTTTTATTTGGAAGCGAATCCCAGACATTGTATCATTCCGCTCATCAAGATTGAAGAGTTTATCTCTAACGGATAAATTTCTGCTCTTCTGAAGAGAATCTTCTTAATAATCCGTCGTCTCTGTGACCGCCATTCTCACAGAGATGCTCCTCCTGCAGTGATGGAGGATTTGTCTGTTGCTCCACTCCTTTTCCAGCCAGTTCCAATCGGGACTGGTACTGAGCACCAGCTGCTTGCACAGCTTTGTAGCAGGTCCTTTGAGGAATTCAGAGGGAATGGCAGACCTAGCTTGGCCAGAGGAACTTACTGTTGAGACAAGAGTAGAAGAAAACAGTTATTTATATAAAAGATTCACAGCCTGAGCGTATAAATAGCTAGGCTATGTGGGTAAGTGATTGGGAGATGAAGTCATTCGAGAACAACGTGTACTCAGAGCACTCAGAGGGACTGCTCCACGTCGTCCGTCCACCTCCAGCAGGCTAGCCCAGGCTTGTTCCTGGGAGGGTTCTGAGGGAGGGTGGAATGTATCAGGCCTCTTGAGGCCCGACTCAGAACTGGCACACGGTCATTTTTGACAAGGCTAAGCCGGACTCAAGGAGTGTGGAAATAGACTCCATCTTTTGATGGAAGATGCTGCAAGGTCACATTTCAAAGGGGGGAGAGTCGTTGTGACCACAGTTACAAACACTTTCCCTCATTATGTCTATACTTTCCAGAGTCATGAATATATAAAAAGTCCAACATTCACTCCAACAACTGGCCGTCACGAACACGGACTCTTTAACCTGTACCACGCAATGGATGGGGCCAGCCATTTGCATGTGCTGGTTGTCAAGGAGTATGAAATGGCTATTTATAAGAAATACTGGCCCAACCACATCATGCTGGTGCTCCCAAGTATCTTCAACAGCGCTGGAGTCGGTAGGCATTTTTAACTTGGCTTACTCAGTAAAATCTCTGAATAGAGACTTGAGAGAATGTTCTGGAAATGGAAGCGTTAAACATTTTTAATCAAGCTTTTTGACTTTTAAAGCTATGTTGATTTCTTTGAATATTCTTTTTCTTCAATGTTTGGTTATTGATTCATATTCTCAATTGTTAGAAAAGCGAGAATAAGCAGGCAAATATGTGTGCAAATTGGAGAGCAGTGTTTTCCTCCCTAGAATTTCCTCTCCCCAGTCAACAGCCGGTAGTGGATAAGAGAGGCAGCATAGGACCATGGGGCTGGTCTTGGGGTGGAAGCTTGATGGACGGTTTGAATCCTAACTGGGGTTTTGTCCTGTGTGGATGTCTGTGAGGGACAGACCTGAGTCAGGGGTGGTTTTGCCCATTCCAGGCGCCGCCCATTTCCTGATCAAGGAGCTCTCCTACCACAACCTGGAGCTCGAGCGAAACCGGCAGGAGGAGCTCGGCATCAAGCCGCAGGACATCTGGCCTTTCATCGTGATTTCTGATGACTCCTGCGTGATGTGGAACGTGGTGGACGTCGACGGTGGCGGCGAGAGAAGCAGGTGAGCTGCCTGCCTGCTGCCGACCAGAAGGACACACAAGCACATCTCTTTTCAGTGGGGGGTTCTCGTCCACCCTCTGAGGACCACGGAGGGTGCTGCACGTTAGAAGGCGTGGCTTGTGGCTGACAGAGGCCTTCATGTGCAGACTCACATTCCAAGCTTTACTTTGAGTTTTAAATTTTTTAAAGAATTTATTGAAGTGAAATATATCTGGAAAATCACACAATATCTATTCAGTGTAAAATATATACAGAAAGGAAAGTATGATACATATACAGAAATTTTCACAAACTGACCACATCCATGTAACCAACTCCCGTCTGAAGAAACGGAACGTGACCGGTGCCCCAGAAGCCCCCTCCTGTCACCTCCCAGTGCCTCCCCCCTCCCTAACCTAACTCTTAACAGCTAGCTGTGTTTGCATTTGCTGTGTGACAGTAGGGAATGTCACATCTGAATGTTTCAACTTAGGGCTGCCTGATGGCTTCTGATTATTTTTGGCTTGTTTTTTTGAGAGGCAACATTAGGCTAGCTCACCTCTTTTGTGTTAGTGACATCCTGATGTGACAATTACCATTAATCACTGTTCTAGAAAAAAGTGTTTTCTGTATGACAGAGCTATACAGAGCTTATGAGAACAGGGATCTGCTTTGCTTTGAGTATTCTTGCTGCTACTTTCCCGAGGGCAGGAGCTTGGCTGGCAGCTGAGATGGGAGAGAACAGAACTTTTCAAGCTGCCTTTCTGAATTTCATTCTAAAGCAGGAGTTAAAGTTCTGGAATGTCAGAGTGGCCAAGGCCTTAGAGAGTTTGGTTTAAGCCCCTCAGTTGGGGAAAAGAAAGGTGAGGTCCAGAAAAGTTGAGCAACTTGCCTGAACAATCGTGCACAGAACTCTCATCGGCTGACTCCCAGCCCTGGAGTCGCTCCCTTCAGCCTGCCCTCCCTGGTCATCAGGTGTCCCTCAGTGTCTTCACAGACCTCAGACGCTGTCAGTGTGGGGTGGGAGGTGTTGACGTGCTCCCTCCTTCCTTCCCTCCTCTGTCACTTGGAATTCACAGTAGTAGAAAGGCTCATTTCCCCACCACTTTACCTTCAGATCTGTGAACTGTAAATGCAAGGTGCTTTGGCACAGCGGAAGGAAGGCGGGTTTTGGAAGGAGACAGCACTGTTCAAATCCAGGCTCTACTGAGTGACAGACACTGGGCAAGTCATTCGGAGCCACTTTTTCCTCGTCTGCAAAATTAGGGTGATAATACCCATGTCTTAGGATTGCTCCGAGGATAAATGACAGTAAATTTGAGGTGCTTAGCACGTGTCTGGGTTGTGATGGATGCCGTCTGCACCAGCCCCACCCAGCACGTAAGGTTCAGTTGGAAAGCCAGCATCCAGGGGGCCTGGCTGTTGTTTGCATGTCAGCTTAGGATGTCCATCTCCCTCCTTCAAGCAGGGAATTTTCCTGGTCAGAAAGAAACGTCTCTTTGAAGCACATTATGCAGCACATCGAGGCGTCCCCCAACATCACGCACTACGCCCTGATCGGCATGCGGAAGTGGTCCAGCAGGACCGGGTGCCGGGAGGTGCGTGAGCCCTTCTCCCGCTGCCACGTGCACGACTTCATCATCCTGAACGTGGACCTGACCCAGAACGTGCAGTATAACCAGAACCGGTGAGCTCCCGCCCCACCGCAGCGTCAGCACAGCCCCCGTCCCAGAGCCCTCCGAGAGGGGCAGCCTTAGGCCAGGAGGACGGTTGCTCCTCCTCTGCCCTGCAAACCAGAGGCTTCCCGCCCATGGCATTGGCCTGGCCCCTGCTGTCAGCCCTTACGTTTTTGGGTAGTTTTGTTGTATAGTATTTTGGAGGGGAGATTTGCGTAAGATCATTCAACTTCCTTCATTAATTCACATGATACTTTCTTTAGTGACTTACCCTGTGCTATGTGTTTATGTACTTCTCTTGCTTTTTTGGCTCCCTCTCCGAACACATCACTTTTTAGGAGCTTTAGCACTTAAGAAAACTATAATTTCCATATGTCGCTCTCAATGGTTCTAACCGCAGAAGTACTCACATCTCAAGAATAACCCAATAACTAGTGTTTACTGAGCATCTCTGTGTGCCAGGCAGTGGACACACTGCCCGAGGTGGTCCACATAGGAGTATTGATTTTTGAGCCGGACAGACCTGCTGAGAATCTGGGTTCTGCCACTTTTCAGCTTTGTGGTTTAAACAGGTGACTTGCCATCTCTGAACCTTGCTTTCCTCAGCTATAAAAGGTGGCTGATGTTTTTAGCCTGGGAGATTCGCCATTTTCTTTTTAACAAATAGATGAAGTGGTGTTTATCAAGCCCCTCACACGGTGCCTGGAAGGTAGCATATGGTCAAGAAACGGCAATCCTCCTGTAGTTTAAGCCCCGGTGCATCCTGCCTTTCCTGGTGCAGACACATCACGATTTGTCCTGTTTTCCTTGTTCGTTCTGGCTTCTATGCCTCCCTGGAGGAAGGTCATTAAGGCAGGAACCAGCCTCTTCTGCCTCCCTGGCCCCAGTGCAGGTGTGCGTGCTCCCTTATCTGGTGGGCTGTGAGCTGCCTCCAGTGCCATCTGCCTCTCCTCTGCTTCTGAGCAGGTTCACGTGTGACGACGTGGACTTCAACCTGCGGGTGCACAGCGCCGGCCTCCTGCTGTGCCGGTTCAACCGCTTCAGCGTGATGAAGAAGCAGATCGCGGTGGGCGGGCACAGGTCCTTCCACATCACGTCCAAGGTGAGTGTGGCTATGTGCTGGGCAAGCTGCGTGCCCGCTGGGTCTGCCACCAGCAATGCCGTGGTGTGAAAACTGAAAGTGGGAGCTGGTGGGAGGCTACAGGGTCGCCTTTGAGTCAGTAGGGTGGGCTCCACCGCTGGGGAGTGTCAGTCAAGGTTTCCAATTGCGTCTGCTCAGCTCACAGCCACCACCAAACCTCCTGTGTGCTCCGGCGCTGCCCACCACACTCTCCTTGATGGCCCCGGTGCACATCTCCGTCACAGCACTCGGTGCTCTCTCGTCTGGCTCCTCAGCTGGACAGAGCTCCTGGGGGCAGGTATGGTGCCACCAGGACAGTGGCTGTCTGGATGGCACTGATGCGCTAGCTTGATAGCTGTGCTGTCTGTCCACGAGCCAGGCTCTGGGTAGGGAGATGAAGGATCTGATTGTGTGGGCACTGGCTGGGCAGGCCTGCAGAATTTCAGATGCGAGTCCCAGCAAGCCCTCAGGGTTCTGCCCTCCAGGAGCCATGAGGGCCGGCCTATCCCTGCCTGAAGGTCTCCGATCCCTGGGCCAGAGCCTGGTCTTACTTTCCACCTCCTGTGGACCCTGACTCTTGTGCTGATGATGTCAGCCAGTTCTAATGGCAGCTGCATCTTCCAGCCTCTGTCCCTCCTGGTGTCCCCTAACTCCTTAGGTGGTTGCCATCCCTGAGCTGGGTCACGTCTGATCTCAGACCCAGTTGCACCCACTCCGGCCCTTTCCCATCAGCAGGGAGTGCAGCTTCCCTGGGAGGGAAAGTCCATCCTCATTTCTCCTGCAGAGTAGCAGGACGCTTCAGGAAAAGCTCTGTACTTCCAGAGGAACCTGGGAATCATTTAGTTAGGTCCCCCCAACCCCACACTGAGATTTCTCTCTGAAATTGTGTTAGATTTATGGTTTAATTTGAGAAGAATTGCTGTACTTTACCGTATATTTTTTACTGTGCTTTTCTTTACTGTATTAAATCTTTCTACCAAAGAGCTTGATGTGCTTTTAAAACTAATTTTTCTTTTATTTCCCTCTGCATCATTTTTTAACTCTTTGGTATTTTATCTTTATTCCTATTTTGAACATAATCTTATTTTTCCCTTAGGTTTAAAGCATCTTGACTATATATAAGAAAGCTGGTAATGTTTTATAGTCTTTCACTTGAATGAAATAACTGTTTTCATTTATTGATTCCTGTAACATTTACCGCACACGCAGCCTCTTCACTCAGGAGTATGTGGCCTAGCCGCTGAGACAGATGTTAAACAAATAAGTAGTGAAGTGCCATTGTGATGAGCACCGAAGGATGACGTGTGTGTCACAGGGGGACCCAGCCTTGCTGGGGGTGGAGGCAGGAGTCTGTGTGAGTGTCCCTGAGGAAGTGACATCAAAGCGGAGCCCTGGAGGATGAGAAAGAGCCACCTCTGCAGGCACAGGGAAGAATCCGGGCGAAGGTGCTGAGGGGTGGGAGCAAGGACCTTGGCATGGAAGAAGCACCAAGGGGCGGGGTGCGGGCGAGGGGCAGAGATGAGCTGGAGAAGGAGCAGGGCCTTATCTGCCATGGGAAGGTTCTGGACTTTTCTCGAGGAGTAATGAGAAGCCGTTGAAGGTGTCCAGCAGAGGATTTTATTAGCTTTATTTGTGTCAGCAGTCTCTCTGGCTACAGCAGCCAAGGAGTAAGAGACTGTGGGCTTGGGTGGCCGGGCGGTTGAGAGGAAGGGCAGTGGGTGTCAGCAGGGTACAGATAGGATGTGGGGGTCGGGGAAGGCTGACCGTTCCTAGAGGTCTGCACTCCTGGATTTGGGGAAGAGTTCCCAAGGTCTGTTGGCTCTCTGGTTTTTTCCTAGACCAGACAGCCAATTCTCTGCATGGAATGGTCAGTGTCTGCAATTCTTACTGATCACATTGATCAGTTTTCACACGTCGCGCTTTGGTAAAACCTAATTTTCTTAAGAAAGAGTTTTATTGTCTCAAGTCCCATCATCTCAGCTCACATCCACTCATTTATGTGTTCTCAGCTCACAGCACTGCCCTGCCACAGGGCACTCCCCCTGGGTTCCCACAGCCCGGAAGCCTTGAGACGGGCGTCCCCGCTCAGTGGCTGAGTGGCTGATGCCGTCCCTCCCCATGCAGGTGTCTGACAGCCCCGTGGCCATCGTGCCAGCCCAGTACATCTGCGCCCCCGACAGCAAGCACACGTTCCTCGCGGCCCCCGCACAGCTGCTGCTCGAGAAGTTCCTCCAACACCACAGCCATCGCTTCTTCCCGCTCTCCCTGAAGAACCACGGCCACCCCGTGCTGTCGGTCGACTGCTACCTTAACCTGGGGTCTCAGGTAATTTCAGAGGGGTGCTGTCCAACCCATACATCAGGGGAATTCCTAAAATAGATAGGCTGGAATCAGGGACTTAGAATTGTCAGTACTCACCTACTTCATCTCAGGTGTTTAGCCCACTTTACAGCTGATGAAATAAAGGCTGAGAGGGTTCCTGTGGTTTGCCCCAATATAATAAGTTAGGAATCAAACCCAATTCTGATGCCAAAATGTTTCCGATTCTCAAATGAATTAATGAATAGACGAATTGGGATACATCTCTTGGAATTGATTTTTAGGATATAGATTTGGAAATAACATTAAATATTGTTTCTGGCTCCCAAAACCTCGATCTTGTAAGTATTTGTCAGATGCAAAGCCCCAGCATAACGTTGTTGAGTATTGCATGGAAAATGATGTTTTCTCTTGGATTCCTTCCTTTTCAGATTTCTGTGTGTTATGTGAGCTCCAGGCCCCACTCTTTAAACATCAGCTGCTCGGACTTCCTGTTCAGTGGACTCCTGCTGTACCTCTGTGACTCTTTTGTGGGAGCCAGCTTTTTGAAAAAGTTTCATTTTCTGAAAGGTAACATCCCATACTCTTACCTTGGGCCTTGACTTGACTTGACTGCCTGTCATCACCTGGCCCCTTGGAGGAGGTGACTTCTGGTCCTCGTCCTTATGTGCCAATGGGTAAACTGAGGCTGAGAGGGACTATGACTGCCCCAACCATCAGGGAAGTCTGAGAAGGCTGGGACGGGACCCCAGGACGGCTCTCTCCCCATGGCTATCTGGGTAGAGATGAGACACGTCCCCTTTCTTTTAGGTGAATAGCAGATATTACCAACTTTTGTGTTTCTTTTCAGTCCAAATTCTTAACATGAGCACACAGACGCCCCAGGATGTTTTCTCCTGCTTGTCCTGGGGTGCTGCCTGCTGCTTTACTTTTACTCTAATCTTTCTCCTGTCACTGTTTTCATGCTAGAGTGGTGCAGAGTGACAAACATTCATTGTATATGACTTAAAAAAATTATTTCCAATCAGGCTGGGATCCCTAACCAGTCTTCACTTTTCTCTGATTGGTCTTTGCTCTGGCCGTCCTCCCTAGCAGGTGTCTAGTGGGCAGCCACTCTCTGGAAGGCTGGAAGGCCTTGGGAAGTAGGAGGAGGTCTCCACACAGTCTCTGCCCTGGGGAAACGTTTCATGTCGTGGGAGGGACGACATGTAGGTAGGAAGGTAGGTTGATAGACAGACCAATAGAAGGAATGAATGAACAAGCAGAATGATGTAGCGATGTCCACTAGGAATCGAGAGGAGGGAGAAGTCACGTGCCTGGGCATCTGGGGAGAGGTGGGAGCTGCATCGGGCCTGGATGGGTGGGCAGCTCGGATGGGAGAAGGTGGGCGCAGGCGTGCAGTTGGCTCAGGCAGGACGGTTCGCAGCAAGGCTGGAGCTCTGAATGCTTCACTTGCTGTCTGACCGGTCTGTCTCCCTCCAGTTCTCCTCCTCTGCGCACTTCTTTGGCAACCTTTCTCCTGCCTCCATGTGGTCTCGCCTGCCAGACTTGCCCAATAGCATTTGCACTCTGTCTTGCTGAGGTTATGAGGCCTTCCGAGGGAAACGAGGTCCCTGGACATCTGGTCTTCCCTTCCACGCAGCGTCGTATTTTGTTATCTGCAAGTAGAATCCAGGTGGTAACTTTCCTTTGGATAAATTCGCCTGTTTTCTTCACACGCCTCTGCCATTGTCCACGCAGGTGCCACCTTGTGTGTGATCTGTCAGGACCGGAACTCACTCCGCCAGACGGTCGTCCGCCTCGAGCTGGAAGATGAGTGGCAGTTCCGACTGCGCGACGAGTTCCAGACCGCCAATGCAAAGGAAGACCGACCGCTCTTCTTTCTGACCGGACGACACATCTGAGAGACACCAGCAGATTCTCCAGAAGAGTGGAGTGCTCAGAACCTCATGCTATTGAGGCTAAAAGAATTCCTGGAACCACAGGGTGTTTGAACTGGAGCGGGCCCCAGAGACTGTCTGCTGTGCACCCTCCTCATGGTACGTGGCAGGGAGCCGAGGCCCAGCGATGTATGGAGATTTATTGAGAGTGAAGAGGATGAGTGGCTGGCGAACAGGACCATAAACCCAAGCCTCCTGGGTTCTGGGCCAGGCCGTGTTGCCCTGGGCTATGTCAAAGTCCATTTTGTGAAGACAAAGGTTTGCCCACCGTCATGTCATCCATATGCTTCTGTGGACAAACTTGACTTTTCTTTTAGTTCTTAAGGATCACTCTTGGATTATCTCATAGAGGCGCCAGTATTTCAGGCGACAGATATGATGTTAGCTGTGTAGGTTTCCCTGTCACCTACTACAAAGCAATATTCCAGAAGAACATTGTAACCATAAAGGCTGGGGACAAGAAAAAACTGCGTGGGTCACTTGATAAGAATTATGAGTTGTTTACAAGTTGCCCTTTTAGAAGCTAGCCCAAAGGCGTCCACTGTAATAAAGGAAAGCAAATTGTTTTCCCTCCAAGCAAATATAATTCTCTTAAAACGGTATAGGGCAATTCCCTCCCTCTTGGAAAGGGCGAAAGTGGAAAGAAACTTTCTTTAAAACTAAAGAGGTTTCAGGAAGGAAATTAGGGTTACAGAGGTTGATGTTAAGAAACAGCATTTGCCTTACAAAGGAAAGAGGAGCAAATTGGTTACTTGAAACCAGCAATGAAAACAACCAAAGTGATATGTAAACGAGTTAATAAGAACTAGACTTCCGACTATAATTTATTGAAGCTCAGTTTTCAGTTCCTTAAATAGTTTGTTTTCTCTTATGAGTGACCGGTCCCTGGCCAGAGAGGAAGGGGACCGATGAGAGAAGAAGGCAGGGGTGTTCCATGATGCCCACACGTTCGCTTGCCTGCTGGAACATTTTTTTAAACCAGCATGTTAGAGTGCCACCTACAGGCCGAATGTTGGGCCCGGTGCTGTCACAGTTACCACCTCGCTTAATCCTTCCAACAGCCTGTGTGGTGGAATGATTCTCCCACTTGAAAGATGAGAAGGTTGAGATGCAGAGGGCACCTCCCCAGGCGGGAAAGCAGTAGAAGCACAAGTCAGACTCCTGGGTTCTGGACTCCAGAGTCTGTCTCCCCCTGCCCCACATTGCTTTTGGAGTGGCCCGTAACCCAAGGAAAAGTTTACTGGTACTCAAAACTTGATCATCAGAGAGCATTCTTAGACATCCATCGCAGACATTTATAAGCACTCTAGTGGATAACAATCCAAGAAGAAATTATTTTAAAAGATGATGCCAAAGAGTTGATGTCAATGTTTTCTTCCCTAAGAAAAAAAATCCGTGAGTATAAAAGATTAGATCAATGTTCATAAAATGATTCCTTTGTATATGCCATTATTCCTATTTTGGAATAAAAACTTATTTTCTTTAGTTATTTCTGTCTTTTGTAAATAGTGGCTTCTGTGCTATTCTTCCCATTTTATTAGTTAATTTAAACTTGAAAAAACAAATATTCTTGTTTGTTCCAGCCTTATAAATAAAACTTATAATGCATTTATTGTCTCTTTGGTGGGAATGAATTGCATTGTTTTGAGAGGAAGTGGTGTGGCCAGGGGTCTCCAGGGGCTGCCTGCTTAAAATCTCATGGCACCACAGAAAATACGGTTCTGGAAAGGAAATAGGAATAAATCCATAAGAGCAGGGGTGTATTAACACGTGGCGGAATCCCTGAAAGAGAAAAGGCAAACCGAATTGGGAATGGAGAACACAGCGGTTCAGAGCGTGCAGAGAAGACTGCCACACAGGATGATGGTTCTAGGGGTGCGCTGAGCTTCCAAGGGGCTAAAGTAGCCGGGGGGGGGGGCCCTGGGTGTTAGTCAGGATGATTAGCGGGGAGCAGTGGGAGCAGTTAGGCTGTTGGATTCCTCCCAGTCCTCCCATTGCCCTCCCAGTTGTCCACCAACCTGGGCTCAGCAGCTGGCAGTGGCTATGGCTTAAGCAGAGTGTGGAACCCAAGCAGGAATAGGGCAGGGGGGCCAGACCCTTGTGAAGACGAGCTGCTGGCGCTGCCTTCTCCATGGCATTGTCCTGTCCCACAGTCACTTGGACACTTATGGTAAACAATAAGCAAGCAGGAGCTCCCTCAAACTAAAACACAACTAAAACTCATGAAAAAATGTAGTAGACATTAGTATATAGTGAAAGGTGATCACCTCAATAAGAGTCGAGAAAGCAAACAGAATCCTATAAAACAAGTGTAATTAAAATCAGAAGAAAATGAGATTATATTGTATCCAGAATGAAAGGATCAATTACAGATCTGGGAAATTAAAACTAAAGCCTCGATAGGAAGATGAAATAGCCAGACAGGTTGGCACAAGAGTTAGATAGAGAGCTGGAAGGTGCAGCTGAGGACGTCTCTAAGAAGGCAGCAAAAGGAGTGTTCGTGGTCTGTGCCACCCTTCTCCCCTCGCGCTCTGTGTTGTCGGCCACCTGGCCGTCCTGGACCACCTTGGCTACTGCCAAGCAAACACCCATCTCAGGCCTGTTGTTTCCTCTGCCTGGGATGCTCCTCCCCGTCACATCCGCTTGGATCTCTCCCTCACTTCTGCTGGACCCTTAATACTCAAAGGCCACCTCCTCAATGAGGCCATCCCTGATTGAGTACCTACTAACACAGAACATATTTTATTTTTTTATTTTTATTTTTTGGTGTCTTTCTATGAAAGTAGGAATTTTGTTGAGACACATTCACTGCTGTGTTCCCAGAGCCTTGACCGTGGCGGCAGGTGGTGGATGCTCAATGAGTGAATGAATGAATCTCTTCTACCTTAGGTGACCCCAGCATGGGAGCTGGGGGTGGGAGTGGTCAGTGATGGAGGAACTGAGAGAATAAAGAGGGAAATTGAGCTGAAGTTCTTGATTTAATGAAGCAGGAGTTAGTGGAAAAGGAACGTTTAAATACGTATGTTAAAAAACATTGAGAGTACCTGCTAGAAGAAGAAAACAGGGTGTCTGACATCTAAAACATTAAAGGGAAAAGCAGCACCCACAAACTCAGTGTATCTGATCTAAGAACTGGCTGGGGAAAAAGAAGAAACTTGGTGAATGAGACAAGGAGTTGGCAGGAACACATCCAAACATCAATAATCCAAGTAAATATAAATGGATTAAATTCACCTAATATTGGGGCTCGCAGATTGGGTTAAGAAAGCTAATCAGAATAGGATGTAATATTTAAAAAATAGGCAAGGAGATATTTTAAGTTCAAGTTCAAAGTTATACCCAAAGGGATGATAATGGTCACAAAACTGTAGATATGCCAACGCTGCTATGAAATATATAAAGCAAGAGCTGTTAGGAATATGAGAAGAATGGGTAAATTGCACGATCATAAATGGAGACTAGTGCATCTCTCTCAGAAATCGAGAAAGAGGACCAATAAAAATGAGAGTTGACTGGCACAGGAACATGTTTGATCTAAAGGAAGCAACCTTCAAAGGAGAGAGAATTCTTGTGTAATGAAAATTTCAGAAAATGTTCTGGAACCAGTCGGTAGTGATGGTTCTATAACACTGTGAATGTGCTAACTGTCACCAATGATCAATTTTATGTGTATTTTATCACAATAAACTAAAACTTTTCCAGAGCGTTGGAAAATATGGAAATGTACACTTCTGCACGGCCAGGAATCAGTCACCCTAAAACCAGATAAGAATAATAAATACACACACACACTGTGGTTCTTTTTTCCTGGATACTCCAGCAATTTAAGAACTCTTGCGATAAAGGAGAAATCACGCTGCAGGAGCAACATTTACAAGGATGGCAGTTCTCACGGCAGGAGGGGGCAAAGGAGGGGACTTGGAATTTCTGCCTGATCAGGAGACTTGGGTACCTGCCTGATTCCTTTGCAAGTCACCCAGCTCCCTGGAGACCTGGTTATCTGTGAAATGAGCATGGTGAATAACAAACATTTGTGAGCACCTACTATGTGCCAGGCATTTTACTGAATGACTAACTGTCCATTATTTCATCTCACCAACACAATAACATTCCAAAGCAGATATTATTGGGACCACCTTACAGAAGAAGAAGCTAGGTCTCAGAGAGGTTAAATGACTTGTCTGAGATCACACAGCTCTCGAGTGACAACAAATCTAGATTCATGCCTGTGAGTTAATGGGATAGTTCCACTAACATCACAGCTGCCTCCTGTCTGGAGTAATTTACTTCCACCAAACACCACGTATTAGAAGGCACCGTGGGCTCCTAAAGTTCTGTGCACAAAGTACTGATCCCAGCTTTTCTCATTGGGAGAGGTGTTGAGTTGCCTGTTGGAGGTGGTGCTAGATGTGAGCATATACCAAATATACTACGTTATATAGCATCCAGAATCTAGGCAATCCCAGCCTTAAGGTTTAGAAACCACTTTTAATAAAAAAGTTTGCGTGAAACCTCCCAGGTCCAGCTTCAGATTCTGCAGACGGTTCTTTTTTAAGGGAAGACCATGAGCCAAGGGCACGTTCAACTTCCACAGCTTTCACTTCTTTTTCAGTCTTCTCGCTTAGGCAGACTTCCCGGCTCAGAAGGAATTAGCATTTTAATTAAAACGGTTGGGAGGCCAGCGCAGAGTTTTAAAGCCCTTCATGTCTAGAGAAGAAACACGGATTCTCTGGCTGCATTTGTCATTCGCTGAATATGCTGCCCCAGTTTCCCTTTGCTATTCTTTCTGAAACTTGGGTGAGCGCTGGTTTTTCTCTCTTAGGGTCTCTGGCCACTCCAATTCTGGTTCTGGCTCTGTGAAAGGGTCTTCCCCAGGGTGGCAATCCACTCTACTAAGAAGGGTGGGTGTGGGTGGCGTATAAGTCGAATTGCATCCCCCGAAAAGATATGCTGAGGTCCTAACCCCCAGCACTTCAGAATGCGGCTTTGTTTGGAAATAGGGTCGTTGCTGATGTAATTAGTTGAGATGAGATCTTACTGGAGTGAAGTGAGCCCCTCATGCAGTATGACTGGTGTCCTTAAGAGGAGGAGAACAGAGGGAAGACATCATGTGACCACAGAGACAGAGATGGGAGCCGTGCACCTCCAGGCCAACGAGTGCCAGGGATGGTGGGAACCACCAGACACTGGAAGGGGCCCGGACGGCTTCTTCCCGACAGTTTTTGGAGAGCATGGCCCTGCCGACACCTTGTTTTTGAACTTGTCGCTTCCAGAACTGGGAGAGAATAAACTCCTGTTGTTTGAATCCACCCACTTTGTGGGGCTTTGTATGGCAGCCCTAAGAAACGGATACAGGCATCAACGCGTTCTTCATCTTTCCGAGTTTGGTGAAAGCTTCCTGGGCTTCTGGCGCTGAGGAAGTCACGGCTGTAGGACTGAGACTGATGCAAGGAACGCTTTTGGGGTCTCTTGATCTTGGCCAAGCAAACAAATAGACTAGACAACCACACAAATAGATACGGCTTAATTTTTTAAAATGCAGGATTATAAAGATAATCTGCATTCAGGAGAGCTTCCCGTTATATTAATGACAGCCACTACTTATTGAGCTTTTTGGGGTGCTAGGTACTACACTTTTTCAAGCCTTTTTTTGTATTTATGATGTCATTTAATTCTTAAAACCCAGAGGATGGTTGTTATAATGTCTGTTGCACAGATGTGAACAAGACGCCCAAGCAGACGAAGGAAGCTGCTTAAGTCATATAACTAATAAGTGACAGAGGCGGGATCCGTCCCCAGGCCTGCCTGACCCCAGACCCCAGGCTCTTTAGCCAATCCCAGGGCCGCCACCTGTGACACAGCAAGGGAACTTAATTTCTATTTGAAATTTGGTTAGATATTATGCAAAGAATATTATATCAACAAATTAGAGGGGCCGGCTCCGTGGCTGAGTGGTTAAGTTCGTTCACTCCGCTGCGGCGGCCCAGGGTTCAGATCCTGGGACATGGCACCGCTCGTCAGGCCACGTTGAGGTGGCGTCCCACATGCCACAACTAGAAGGACCTGCAACTAGGATATACAGCTATGTACGGGGGGGTTTGGGGAGATAAAGTAGAAAAAAAAAAGTGTTATTAAAAAAAAATTAGAAAGAAACAGGTTTCACAGTCCTTCTGCCACCAGACATTCCTGGTGTCTGCCGCTTGCTGGGCACCGTGATGCTCAAATCCTGGGATAACAATGACAGAAACCGCCTCTGTTCTTAGGTCACTCACGCCTCCTTGGCAAACTGACCAAAGTGCTTCATTCCAGACCTTTTCTCTTTATCTGAATGATTTGTTCATAATGTAATATCATTTTGTATTATTTTCTTTTTTAGTTAATCGTATGACCACAGTGTTTATGCTTGTTATTAATGTCTGATTATTTATGGCAGCCTAACACATAGGATTCGTCTGAGTGGATTATCATGATTCACTCAGTTCCTTAATGTTGAGCCTCTAGTGTCTTATCCTCTTTCGCCATCAAACCCTTGGAGAGCGGCAGGATGCCGCGGTGAGCGCCTGGCTCCCGAGGCCCAGCTTACCTGGTGGTCAGGGAAAACCCTTTCTGAACTTCTCTTTGCTTCCATTTCCTCGCTTGTAACATGGCAATGGAAATGATAGCACTTCCAGTCGAGGCCGTGAGGGTTAAGCATTGTGAGCAATTTCTGTACTTGGCCCAGTGCCTGCTCGTAAATGCCCATCAAGAGCGCGGCAGCAAACCCGTGTGCTCCCAGAGAACTTTGTCTTCCTGGAAAATGGCTTTAAAATAAAATTCTAGGAGTTGAAATACAGAATCTGAGTTTTTGAACGCTTCTGTTGCTTTCAAAATTTATTGCTAATTTCCTTTCCAAGAGGGTTATCCAATTTTCTCTCCCTCCAGTGTGTGAGCATTTTGATCACACCTGATTTCTGGTGGCAGCATTTGTTCTTGTCATTGATATTTTTAAAAATTATTTGTTTGTTGAGGTAACATTGATTTATAACATTTTATAAATTTCAGCTGTACGTGATTATATTTCACCTTCTGTATGGACTACATCGTGTTCCCCACCAAAAGTCTAGTTGCCATCTGTCATCATACACGTGTGCCCCTTTACCCCTTTACCCAACCCCGTTTCCTTTCCCCCGGTAACCACCAATCTGTGCTGTCTCTATGCGTTTGTTTGTCGTTGTTTTTATCTTCTATTTATGAGTGAAATCATATGGTGTTTGACTTTCTCCCTCTGACCTATTTCACTTAGCATAATACCCTCAAGGTCCATCCATGTTGTCGCCAGTGGCAAGTTTTCTTCTTCTTTATGGCTGAGTAGTATTCCATTATATAGATACCACATCTTCATATGCACCCCGATGTTCATTGCAGCATTATTCACAACAGCCAAGACTTGGGAACAACCTAAGTGCAGATGAACATTTTAATTTATATATTAGCCATAAAATGTTGCATCACAATTGTTTTAATCATGGTTTCTTTAGGAATTATTGAGACTGAACATATTTCCTCTCATGTGTTTCTCAGCCTTTGGAGTCTTGGTGTTTGCTTCATGATTTGCATGAGATCTTTGGATACCATGTAAAGTAACTCCTTATCACCCGTGTTTTCTTAAATTGTTTTCTCAATTTGTTTTTCCTTATATTTTGGTTCTATCGTCCTTTGCTGTGTTTTGGCAACATGTAGCTGAGAGGGTAGGCCTCATTCACAGGGCCTGCTGTAAGGGGCATCTTACAGGTTTGACCAAGTTTGGGGTCCAGAATGCTGATGATGGCAATAATGACAACTAGTGTTTATTGAGCAATTACTACATGCCAGGCTTGTGAGAGGGATTTTCCATTCTTCATCTCATTTAATCATCATACACTTCTCATTAGGTCCTATAGATCCACAGTCCCTTATCTGAAACTCCTTGGGGCCACATGTATTTTGAAGTTCATAGTTTTCTGACTTTTGGAAAAGTAACATGGTACACATACAACATACCCTCTAACAACTTTAACAGGCTGTTGTGGGGTTACTGTGTTTGCGTCCCCCCCAAATTCATTTGCGGAAGCCCTAAGCCCTGGTGCACCTGTATCTGGAGATCCCAGTCCACGTGCCCAGGCTGGGCCTTCCTCCTCCTGGCTGCATTTCTCGTCACCCTTGGCCCATTCTAGCCTCTCTTCTCAAACAGGGTACCAGTTCAGGTGTGTGTACACATGCTGTCTGTGATGTGTGTGATGTGTGCACATGCATGTGATGGGTGTGGTGTGGGCGTGTGCATGTATGTGTGTGCACAGGACGTGTGTGCGTGTGGTGCGTGAGCACGTGATATGTGTGTGCAGCTGCTAGTGACCAGAGTGGGGTGGTTGGGTGACAGTGGATCAGGAGGTGGACAGAGTTCAGGGAAGCATCAACACAGTTGATCAGAAAGAGCCTTGTCTTGGTCCTTCTATTCTGCTCCTGCTCACAGACCTATGGTTTAACTGCTTCTGGACACTCAAGGGGAAAATGGCCATTTCTCTCTCGGCGCAGGCCTCAAAGCTTCAGGAGCAAGGGTGGTCATACCAAGTGGGACTCAGCCGCGTGCAGGTAATAGAGAGAACCAAGGCCTGCGGTGAAACGGAGGGAGCCCGCCCCGACAAAAAGAATGGAATCCAACTCTCTTCTAAGCTTGTGCTTGCCAGAGCGTGTCTGCAGCCCTCGTCCTCTGCTGCAGGTAGCCCAGCGCCATTTCCAGGTGGGTCACACATCCGTCATCCCGCCGGCTGCCCCTGCCGCCTCATGTCAGGCAGTCACGCAGGCCAGAGGCTAGGAGAGGGAAGCTAGTGACCCCTGGCTTTCCAGAGCCTACAGAATACTTCCGTTAGTGTGAACAGCTGCTCCGCTACAGGGAGAGAGTGGGAAATTCTGCTCCAGCTCATGTGATAGAACAATGCCATCAGCTTCAGGAGCACTGTCATTTACCATTTGTGGAAATTCTTAGGACATCTGAGCCCACAACCTATGCACACCAAACTACAGAAGAATGTGTGGACTTCCAGGATGGCAGAAAAACAGCACTAATACTAATGGTAATGACAATCACAACAAGAAGAACGCCAGTGAAAATGTACTATTTATTATGCACCAGGCCCTGTGCTAAGCACTTTAATCCTCAAACAACACTGGGAGATGGGGACTCTTCATCCCCATTATACAGATGAGGAGCTGAGGCTAAGAGGCGTGGGTGACTTGTCTGCAGTTACACGGCTGGTAAGTGGCAGAGCTGGGGGTCAGGCTGACTGCTCAGCTTGAATGATTAGTGACGAGCTTGCCAGTCTGAATGCGAGGTGACAGGGCGCTCCATCACTGTGTGCTGGGTTCAGCCCTCTGTTTCATTCAGGTTGGGGGCTCTGGGGGCTCCCCAGAGCCTGAAGCTGTACCCATTGGGGTGGGTCTCAGGGGCTCCCGCAGGTGACAGCTCCATGCGGTAGGGCTCTCGACACAGGTTGCTGAGGGCTTCCAGGAAGAGTTTCCTGAAGGAGGACGACACGACGTTGTACAGGACGGGGGTCACTGCTGAGCTGACGTAGAAAAGCGTGTTGGTCACCAGGTAGAAGTAGTGATAGAAATCGTAGAGTGTGCTGGAAGAGAACCCCAGAAGGTGTAGTTAGAGGACCTGTCACCTGCTCACAGCGTCCTCCCCTTTCTGCTGGAGCACGCCTCCCTCCTCCGGAGGGCGAGGGGAGGAAGGCCTGTTTTCTGCATCAGGAAGCACAATGTGAATTCCGTAATGTTGCACCAACACCAGCTGCCCTTGGCCGTGCACTCCGCCCGGCCTCTGTGCGTCCCTCTTCCGGGTGCAGTTCCCAGTCCCTTGCACAGTGAAGGGCACGTGTGCCGACTGACAGGCCCATCGTCCAGCCCGCTGAGACACTGGGAGCCTTGTGCTGCTGGGTGTGGTGAAGGAGAGGTGGCTTCACTAAGAGGAGAAAGTCTTTGTGAGAAGCCACGCCCCTTGTCACAGAGATTCTCTGCAGTGGGAAGGGCTGTGCCTGTGCACGTGTATGCACAGGTGTGTGTAAGGGGCACTAGCAGCTTCCAAGAATGAAGCGTCTGTTGACACGGCTATTTCCTTGGAGGCCACATGGGATTTCTCTTCTCTCGGATGTTTGACTGCCACTTATGATGAGGGGCATAGTGATTTCCAAAAGGAAGACAATGGATCCTCTCTTCTCCAACTGTGTCATGAAAAGGGCATGCATGGTCTGGTCTGCTAAAGGCCTTTGTTAGCTCATGGAATCACAGCTCCGGGTCTTCCTCCCCGACGAGACCTTGTAATAAGATGGCTGTCGCCCCTACCCCCTACCCCAAGCCTGTAGGCTGCTCTCCATCCTGCAGTCAGGATGCCCATAGCCCTAACTACCACCTACACGGCCTTACCAGTTCAGAGAGGTCTCGAGATAGTGCTCTGTTCCACACCCCCAGCCGGGAGATTTTGAGATAACAGACTTGGCAGGACCAGCTAGAATGGGGGCCAGAGTTCCAGAGGACCCAGCAACTGGGGGTCCCTCTGGAGATCAAAGGAAACCCCAGGCCCAGCCCGGGTCCCCCTCCCTGTGCCAGGGCTCTTCTACCACACTCACTCGGTCCACTTGTCATCAGAGACATAGCAGTACATGAGCCTGCGGGCGTGGTACGGCAGCCAGCAGACGACATACACGGCCACGATGGCTCCTGCAGCACAATTAGGGGGAGACAGACAGCGACAGACAGAGAACAAACAGACTCTCAGTTATGCCACCTCGGGGGAGGACGATGCCCGAGGCGACAACAGCATTTCCCTGGAACTCGTTCCTGGATTCCAGGAGTTGGAAGGGAACTCTGAGGTTACCTGATACATTCCTATCTGGATCTGTCCCCAAGCCCGGTGTTACCCTGTCCTCTGAGTGAATGTCCACTTTAACCCTGACTGGAAAACGACATGCTTCTAGAACCTTCTATAACATCTATAACCTCCTCCTAGCCACTGGAATAGACTCCCAGCTCAGAGCTAGATATTCCCACCTGGTTGTCTAACTGCATTGACAACAGAACTTAAATGTCCTTCTGCCTTATAAAGCCGTTATATATATTTTTTAAAAGCCTACCCCTTTTTCTGATAGCTTGATGGCACCACCATCCATCGATCACTCAGGTCATAGGCCAAAGAGTCTTCTTATTTTTCCATTACCCACTAGATCCAATTTATTAAAAAGCTCCTCCTTAGCATCTCTTCTCTTGGTTCCTCCCTCCTCACCTCCACAGCCCCCGTGTCTCCTCTCCACTGGACTGTGACAGCAATCTCCTAATTGACCCTTTTGTCTCTAACCTTCTACCCCCTCCCTTCCCTCCTCCTACTCCTGCCCTGACTGGCAAACCCATTCTCTAGTCCTGTGTGGCCCCTGGACCAGCAGCATCAATATCAACTGGGAGCTGATTAGAAATGCAGAACCTTGGGCTCACCCTAGACCTGCCGAATGAATTAGAATCTCTGCGCTGGGCCCAATGGTCTGTGTTTCAAACTCTCCACATCATTCTGATGCACACAGAAGTTTGAGGAGCATTGTATAGCCCACCCTCCAAAGACTACTGAGCACAGCGTATCTCAGGAGCAAATCTCCCATCATTTCCGGGCGAGACACTTTCAGTGACTGCCTGTTGTCTGTGGAAGGAAGTCTAGGCACCTTCGTGTGCTACTTTGGTTACTTGTCACATCACATCACACTTAGCTCTTACATTTCTGTCCCATGCACCAGACCATGGCTTTGAGAGCAGAGACCCCCGACTCTTACTCGCCCCTCCCAGACCTTAGCAGATGCCTGGATTACAACGGTGCATGGGGAGACCTCTGTTTTCCTGCGCCTTTTAAGTTTCCCTTACAAGGCCAAGTTTGCCCAGATACTTACAAAAACAAACTGATCAATGCTGTAGGAGGGAGAGTGAAGAGATGGTGGGGAAATGGGTTTGGGGACCGAGCCAGTCTGAGTCCACAATTCCCTGTCTGCAGGTCCTTAGCTATAACTACTCCCTGTATTCGTCCATATGGCCCGACTCCCTGAAAAGTAGCCGAGTATCTGCCTGTCCATCTATACCACTCCCTGGAGCAGGTAGGGTTTCGTATACAGAATTCCCATTCTTTCCTTTAATGATACCGCTGACCCTTGCGGAAGCCTGTTGGTGGTTGTACAGTTTCCCCGGGACCTGGAGAAAAATGAGGGCTAGGGAGAGGTAGTATTTGCTCAGGGTCACTTGGCCAGGGATTGGCGGAGGCAGCCCTGGAGCCCGGACCCTTCCTCTCAGGGCTGTTACCGAGCACTTAACTGAGAACCTGGATGCTGTGCTGAAGGCTGCGGATCCGGCGGGCGTCCTTGTGTCTCACCAGGCTGGCCTGGCCCCCCAGGGAGAGTGACTTCCTCTCCTGACTCACTAGCTCCACGTGGCTTGGGGAGGGGCTGCCTGGGGCAGAAGTGGATGGCACCTGGGAGCAGAGGGCCACCAGGTGGCTCACGGTGACCCCGTTCAGGAAAGCAGTTAATGCCAAGGGGAGCACGAAGGACACCAGCACGTTCACCTGTAAGGTAATCCAAGGGTTACAGACGTGACACTCCGGTCATCAGGCTGTGCCCACAGGCCCAGGAATCTGCAGCAGCAGGAGAGGGGGGCGACAGCAGGGTTACAAGATAAAGGTGAGAAAATTCTCAGCAAGTAGGGAGAGTGCAATGAAAATAGAAGAGAAACAATCAAAACATTGAGGATTAGTTTAGGACACTCATCATCTAAACAACAGCGGTTCTAGAAAGAAAAAGAATAGAGAAAACAGAGGGGATGAAATTATTTTTTAAAAAATAAAATTCAAGAAGATTTTCTCAAAATTCAGGACTACGAGTTTCTAGGTTGAACAGCTGCCTGGGGGCCCTGAATTATGGATGAAAATAAATCCGAATCAAGGCACATTTTTCATGACTCTTAGTGCCCTGGGGATAAAGAGGAGATCTTCAAAGCTTCCAGGGAGATGAAACAGAGTGCTTACAAAGCATGGGGACCAGAACAGCATTAGACTCTGTCACAGCAACAGTGGAAGCTGGAAAGTGATGGAGCATTGTTTTACGGTTTGTGAGGGAAATGGTTTCCATCTTAGAATGTTATGCCCAGCCATATTATGACAGATGTGAGGACAAAATGAAACACTTTCAGACATGCAAATCTCCATTTTTTACCTTCTATAGACCTTTTCTCAGGTCACAGGAGGCTACAAGAGCATATGTTCCAGCAAAATAAAGTTAAAAATAGGGTCTCCAACAGAGGAACAGAGCGATGGAACGGACCTCTCGGGATGCCGGCTGTGCAACCAGTTAGGCTGGGGCAGAAGAGAGGGCTCCAGGGATGCCTGAACACTAGGAGAGGACACCAGTGGATTATCTGATGAGTCTGAACATATTGAAATAGCACACTTCCAATAGAGAAGGAGAAAATGAGTTAGAAATAGCTATAGAGGAAACCAAGCAAATGAAACAAAAGGCTATTCATTATTAACTGCAAGGAAAGCAAAGGCAATATTGGAAAGGAAATACAATAAAATATACGATGTGGCTCATCTGTGCAGAAGGTTGACATAGTCACAATAATATAAACACTGAACATCAATCTAACTAATACCGGGATATCATTATACTGGAAGGATGGTGAGAGGAAGTGTGTGTGGACGTGGGACGTGAGTGTCAGACAGCGAACTGCTCATCTTCCACAGTTAAGACAGTGGATAAAATTTACAACTGAGAAATAGAGCAGGCATGTTCTTTGGAAATATGGAGGCAAAGAGTGGCAAGAGTTGAGAACGGATGGTAGCTGCCTCTAGACTAGAGAATACAGCTTAGCGTGTGGAGTGGGGAGGGGGCAGCTATTTTACATTATAACCCTTGTATTATTGTTCGACATTCTTTGACTTATGAAAAACAAGTTTATATACCTTTTGTAAAAATGTTTAATTTTTAAAATTCAAAATATAAGTGTTATAGGGTTTTTCCTCCTCACTTCCTTCCCTTTGCAAACATTTTAAAAAACTGAACAACATTTTAATAGCACTTTAAAATCAGTACAAAATATCTGAATTGGGTGCTGCACCTTTTGAAGGAGTTATCATTCGTGATTTTTACATCTTAATGCATGCTCACAGATCAGCAACACCAACAGAAAATAAGACTGTACACGACAATCATTTTAGTTTTTGCAGAACCAAATAGATTTTTATCAATGACAACATAGTACTACCAAATTGTAACTTTAAGACCAGCCAAGACAGAAATTGAAGGTAAAAATATATTCATAAGTTAGTAATTACTCGTTGGAATTTTAAAATACTTCCGGAAAAACTATACAGATTTTGTACTTTCAAAAACTATGAGCAATTCTCTCAGCCAAAAAACACTGATTAATACAGACAATGAATCAACTCAATGATCAGACATTAAAAAAAAGGTGGAAAAAATAATCCTAATTTGAGTCTGGTTATTTTGTTGTGTTAATTTAGACTGTATGTCTCAAGATAAACATTTTTTAATGCACTATTTTTTGAAAAATGCTGTTTCACTGAAAGAACTCACTACATATAACGCCAAAGGCTTGCCCCTGGAGCATTTCATGGCTTTCATTGTATTGGTCAGTCTGCACCAAGTAAAGTAAACTATGCTAGTGGCATATTCACAACATATACCTCGCTTGACACTTTTCCCCCCCAAACCTAACTCCGCAATAGGTACAGCCTGGAAGCCACTACCCCAGTCTGTGAGAAGTGGAGGAACTGACTACTAGGTATTCTGAGCATGTGGTTGCTGGTTCATTGCCATGGCCACACAGGGTGCAGCAGAGAGCTGCACAGTCAGGCCTGAGGTGGGACCAGCCGTGCACTGACTATCCCGCCTGATAATTCTGCTACAGCTCAGAACCCCGTGGAGGCTGCTGGGAGGCAGATGAGTGTCCCATGCTGCTCTGTGGCTGTGATGTGCTTGGGCCATCATTGGGGCAGGCAGCATGTGGACTGGACCACTGAGGTCTGAGGTCATGGTTAGTCCACCTGATGTAGTGGTAAGGGGAGCAGCTCCCACTGTCGTGAGTGGGGCCCCTGCTTCCCGCTGCTGTCTAGAGTTCCTGCGTGACAAGCTCCATTCTGCTACTGGTGGGTTTGGCGGGGGGGGTGGGGGGGGGGTGGGGGGGGTGGGGGGGTATTTATTTTATTTTTATTTATTTATTTTTTGGGTGTCCTTTATCCAGGTCCAGATTTGGGTAAGGAATTTGACAACCTGCAAAAATGTCTGATATAGAAAGTGGATTTTTAAAAATTAGGGCTCCTGCCTTGCTGGTTCTGAGTAATTCTCTTCATAGGGACTGTGGTAAGCAACTTCTGAAGCAAGCGGAATGTTTTCTTATCGGGTTTAACTTTACGTTTTTCCATATTCTTGTGAAGGCTGCGGTTGGTATATATATTTCTTCTGAAATCCCTCATTAATGTTGAATGTTCAGGCCTCGCTATTATATCCACACAAAATCCCATTACACCTTCCAGCTTGTTATGGGGCTAAAGATGGCAAGTTTTGATGATCATAAAAAAGCAGAAGCCTGGGGTGGGTCATGAAATCTATATTTTTACAGGCTCCCCAGATAATGCCAAACTAGTAACGTTTGCTCACCACTCCCACAAGAGTGGGAGGAGCATAGACTGTCAGAGTTAATTTTGTCTGTGGGTTGCACACACAGACAGCAACACAGCATACAGGTCTAGGCACATGGTACATAGGTCTGGAACTTTCCCACAGACTCACTCATTTATTCTTCACAGAGACTCTGCAATGTGGATAATATTTCTGAAATGCAGAAAGGAGTTGAGAGAGGTTTAAAAACTTTCCTAAGGTCACACAGCTAGCACGTGGTGGCTCCTGGCCCAACTCATATCTATCTGGTCCCAAAGGAACCTACTTTACAGCCCGCACGTGCTTCCCTGGACCGAACTGAATCGAGAAATGTGAACGCGGCTCGCAGGCTCCCCCTCGCAGGCTCCCCTTCGCAGTTCTGCGTTTGCTCAGGGGCACCCTTCGGGGGCGTATCCTCCCGGTTCTGGAGGTTCCCAGAGAGGAGGCGCTCGCCAACTAGGCAGGTCGCCCGGTCTCAAATCTGGACTTCTCTTAATGCTTCCCCTTAACCAAGTCTCTCCCCAAGACCTCTGTAAAGTGGGGCAATGAGACCCAACTTTCGGGGCGGTCTCGAGTATTAGAGGTGAAATCCCTGCCCGTCCGCTCCCCGTCCCCGTCCCCCCCCCAACCCCCACCTCCCACCCCCCCCCCACCCCCCCCGTACCTGGATGAAGACCTGGAGCGTGGAGCGGCTCACCAGCACGGTGCACACGCGCGAGGCGGGCTCCGGCTCCCCGCCCGCCGTCTCCAGCTCGTGCTTCTGCCCCATGATGATGGCCATGGGCAGGGCGAGGCCGAGCGAGGCGGCCCAGACGAGCGACAGCAGGCGGCGGGTCCTGCGCGGCGTCAGCAGGCGGCGGGCGCGCAGGGGCTGGCACACGGCCAGGCAGCGCTCGGCGCTCAGGCTGGCCACGCTGAGCACCGTGGCGTAGGTGCCCAGCTCGCGCACGAAGTAGTAAGTGCGACAGCCCAGGTCGCCGAAGACCCATGGGTAGTGGAACCACACGAAGTTGTAAAGCTCCACGGGCGCGCTGACCAGCAGCAGCAGCAGGGCGGAGAGCGCCAGGCTGAGCACGTGGGAGCGCAGGCGCCGCGGGGGCCCGGCGCGCCCCTTCAGCACCACGTGCACGGACAGCGCATTGCCGGCCGTGCCCAGCGCGACGATGAGCGCGTAGAGCGCGGTGAACAGCACCTTGGCCCAGAGGCGCGTGTCCACGCCCAGCCGGGCGTCCAGGCTCAGCGCCGGGCCCGGACTGGGCCTCGGGGGCTTCGGGCTGCTGGTCTCCATCCCGCTCCCGCGGCTGCGCTCCCTCCCTCTCACTGCCCGGAGACCGGGCGACCTGCCCAGTTGGCGAGGGCCTCCAACTCTCTGGGAACCTCCAGAACCGGGAGGACACGCCCCCGAAGGGTGCCCCTGAGCAAACGCGGGACTGCGAGTGGGAGCCTGCGAGCCGCGTTCACATTTCTCCGTTCAGTTCAGTTCAGGGAAGCACACGCGGGCTGTAAAGTAGGTTTCTTTGGGACCAGATAGATATGAGTTGGGCCAGATGCTACCACATACTAGCTGTGTGACCTTAGCCAAGTTTTTTAACCTCTCTCAACTCCTTTCTGCATTTTAGAAATATTATCCACATTACAGAGTCTCTGTGAAGAATAAATGAGTGAGTCTGTGGGAAAGTTCCAGACCTATGCACCATGTGCCTAGGCCTATGTGCTGTGCTGCTGTCTGTGTGCAACCCAGAGACAACTGCCCAAGAATTTGCCAACGTTTCAACAGTTTTCAGCTGTTATTCTTTTTGCTAAAGGGCTGTTTCAAGGCTGCACTTTTATCCTTGAGGAACTCTGTCCCTGGCAGATGCATCCTCATGGTATCATGCTCTCCCCGTCCTTCAAGGATGTCACTCTCATAGAGCAGCAGGAGAAAGTGAAAAGAAATGTGTTCAACACGTTTTAAAACCTTTCACTGGGCTCTTTCCTACACTGTCATAAAAACCAGCACCTCAGAGCTACGAGGCCCTTGCAGAGGCCTCATCCCCTCCTTAGAGCCCCTGGTGTTTTTTGGGGCAGAACCAGGTCTCGTGACCTTCTGTCTCCAGCCGAGTTGCAGTTGCCCAGTGATCGTGTAATCTTCCATCTGCATGGGTAACCACACAGTCATATTGGGCTAGGGCCTCAACATATGGATTTTGGAGGGACAAAATTCAGTCCATAACAAGGATTCCATACCTATGAGTTTTAGCCAAATTTTCTTTGAAGCAAATAACCAGTATTAATACATTTTTAACATTTTACTGGGTTTCATGTAGCTCCATAAGGCCTGTAGGACCTGGGAGAAGGCAAGTTCCTGCTTCCCTCGGAAGAGTCCTCCAAGTCCTTCGTCTTCTGAGGGCCAGGCTGGGCCAGTGGACAGCACATGGGGTGGAGACGGAGGACGTGAGGACAGGCCTTGGCTCTAGCTGTGTGTCTCAGGCAAGCCATCAGTCTCCCTTAGTCTTAGTTACTCACCTGACAAGGAAGGGTGATAATATTTCAACCTGTTTTTCTTACCGTTTAGGTTAGAGTGCTGAGCAGATAGGAAGCATCTGAATTGAAGTCCCCAGGCTGTCACTACAGGAAGTTAAACCTTTAACTCCTACACAGCAGGGAAGCTCAAAGAAAAGGGGGGCAGTCTCTGGTTTTTCATTTGTGGCACCATATGGGGTGGGACTGTGTGTCAAAGATATGAAAGAGGTATTGTTGTCTTTAGGACAGCTCAAGATGAGCATCCTCTGTCATGTGGAAAGAGGAGAATTTCTTTTGTATCTTCTGTGGATGGTCCTCTCCAGCCAGATCAGAGGAGGCCTGCAGAACGTTCAATGTGTAGAGCAGTTAATGTGGAAGGGAGGGAGAGTCAGCCCCACCGACTCCCCAGCGGGCTCCCCCTGCAGAGGTGTGCAGAGGGCTCGGGATTCCTGTCTTCCCCCTGGGGACCAGAGCAGACTGACTGGCTTGCCTCTGGCTGTAAATCTCGTTCATGGTCCCCCTAACCTGAAACCCTTCCCAGGGAGTGACTCCGCGTGTGGATGCTTGAGCCTAGAGCTTGCTTCTTCAGTACCCAAGAGAACGTAATTTTGCCTCTGTATAAAGACAAAACCTCGCTTCTGTTAGGACTGGTTTCGACCTGTATCGGAAGACTCTGACCCTTGTTATCTTCCACCGTCTATGGTAAAATCAAACCTTAGCTTTCCTGTTTTACCACAGGTCAGACTAAATTACTCCATCTTTAATGGGGTAGCAAATAACTCAGAGCCGGTCAGTGTCGGAGGGCTCCACCACGTGTGGGCAGTTATGGTGGAGCAGCAGTTCTGAGTCCGGAGATGCCAGAGATGGAGGCATGCTCTGCTGTTGGCTGTCTGGGCAGTGAAGTGTTGCCAGGGCTTTCTGGCCAGGCCAGGGGGGTCTCTGAGGCCAGGACTCTTTGCTTGCTTTTTGTGCCCAGGTTCCTAACTTTCTTGCCTGTTGCATGCGAGACTCCATCAAAAGGGCTTCTGCCATGCACTGATTTGTGTCCCCCACAATTCCTATGTTGAAGCCCTAACCTTCAGTGTGACGGTATTTGGAGTAAGGAAGTAATTAATGTTGAATGAGGTTGTAAGAGTAGGTCCCTGATAGTTAGGATTAGTGTCCTTATAAGAGGAGACAGCACAGAGCCCCCCATGCCCACTCTCTCTGCCATGTGAGGGCACAGCAAGGAGGGGCTGTCTGCAGACCAGGCAGAGGTGCACCAGGAGCCCAACTGGCCGGTCCCTTAATCCTGGACTTCCAGCCTCCAGAACCGTGAGAAAACGAATTTCTCTTGTTTAAGCCTCCTGGTCTGTGGGATTGTGTTATGGCCCCCAAGCTGACTAAGACAGTATCCAATCCCTCTGCAGCTTTTGGTCCTGATGCCAACAAATGACCTGGAGAGATTATTTGCCACTTTAACCTTGGGGAAAAAAGACAGTTAATTCCCTGTCCCCCTCACTCCAGGAGTGAGTCATGGTAGGATTTTCTGACTCAGCGGAACAGAGTTTACCTTCACGGGAACAACAGGGAGTCATTGTGTGTGTGTGTGTGTATGTGTGAGAGAGAGAGACAGAGAGACTCAGAAAGACACACACACACAGGTCTTCCCTTCATTTTTCCCTCTCTAGATCCGCTCTTCCCCACTCTGCTGTGAGCTTTCTGGCCTCTGGCTGGGTTCAGCCAGTGGTAGAGGATGAGAAAGTGTGAGGAGAGAGAGTTCGAGGTACTTATTCCTCTGACTTCCTCCCCGCTGTATCACCATGGACAGGCCCACACCCTTGACACCTTCAGCCAAAGGTCCTGCAGGATGACCCTCTCCTCCGGCTACTCTCTCAGTGTATTAGTCTTCTGTGGCTGCTGTAACAAATTACCACAAACATAGTGGTTTAAAACAATGCAAATTAATTGACTTACAGTTCAGTAGGTCAGAAGTCCAACACAGGTCTCACTGAGCTAAAATCAGGGTGTTGGCTGGGTGCATTCCTTCTGGAAGTTTCAGAGGCAAATCTATTCCATTGCCTTTCCAGATTCCAGAGGCCACCAGCATTCCTTGACTCATGGTCCCCTCCTCCATCTTCAAAGAGTCAGGCTGAATCCCTCTCACACTGCTGTCTCTGCTTCTCTTCCGCCTCCCCTTCCCCTTTTAAAAACCCTGTGATTATATCAGACCCACCCGGATAAACACGGCAAGGGCAGAGGCTGCAGTGAAAGGGGGTCATGTCAGGCATGCTCCAAGCTCTGAAGTGGTGGGAGAAGAGGGTCTGGGGTAACGATTCAGGTTATTGTTTGGAGATCATCCAGGATAGTCTCCCTATTTTAAGGGCAGCTGGCTAGCAACCTTAATTCCCCTTTGCCGTGCAGTGTGGTGGAAGATGTAAGGAAATCTGCCTAAGGTAACACGTTCTCGGGTCCTGGGGCTTAGGACACAGGCACCGTGGGGGCCGGTATCCTGCCTCCCACACCCGGGCTCAGGTCGCTGCTCCCTCCCTCTCTCCTTGACCCAAGGATGGCCTCAGCACCTCCTCTTCCTGGCCCTGTTGCCTCACCAGCCACTGCTGGCCTTCCTCAACCCTGCCCGTGTCCTTGTGAACAGTCCCTTTATTAGGGCCTCCTCGAGGATCCAGCTTGAGCATCCAGTCTGTTTTCTACTGGGACCTTAGTGGATGTAGTGTGTGTGCATGATGGACTGTCATCCAAAATATGCACAAACTCTAAAATCTCAGCAATAAGAAAACAACAACTCGATTAAAAAATGGACCAGAGGCCTGAACAGACACCTCAACAAAGAAGAGACACAGATGGCAAATAAGCCTATGAAAAGATGCTCCATATCATATGTCATCAAGGAAATACAACCAAGCGATACCACTCCACACCTATCAGAATGGCCAAAATCCAGAACGCTGACAATAACAAATGTTGGTGAGGATGTGGAGCAACAGGAACTCTCATTCATCACTGGTGGGAGTGCAAATGGTACAGCCACGTTGGAAGACAGTTTGCTGGTTTCTTACAAAACTAAACATACTCTTCCTGTCTGATCCAGCAATCACACTCCTTGGTATTTATCCAAAGGAGTTGAAAAACATGTCCGCACAAAAACCTACACACAAATGTTTATAGCAGCTTTATTCATAATTGCCAAAACTTGGAAGCCACCAAGATGTCCTTCAGTAGATGAATGGATAAACCAACTGTGGTACATTCAGACAACAGAGTATCATTCAGCGCTAAAAGGAAATCAGCTGTCAAGCCCTAAAAGACATGGGGTGAAGGAGAGATGACTAGGTGGCGCACGGAGGATTTTTAGGGCAGTGAAACTACTCTGTATGGTCCTGCAGTGGTGGATACATGTCATCACACATTTCTCAAAACAACAGAATGTACAACACCAGGAGAGAATCCTAATGCAAGTGATGGGCTTATGGGTGATAATGATGCGTCAAAGTAGGTTCATCCATTGTAACAAATGTATTAATCTGGTGGCAGGTGGTGGTGGGGAAGGTTGTGCGGGTGAGGGAGAGAGAGTATATGAGAACTCTCTGTACTTTCAGATAAATTTTTCTGTGAACCTAAACTGCTGTAAAAGAATGAACTTTATTAATTAAAAAAAAAAAAAGCTTGATGTGACTTTTTCCCCATGCTGTGTCCTCTCCACTGTGCGATGTCCTGTTGGAGCTGAAGACGACTAAGGCCGGGACCGTGTCAGAGGGGTCCCTCCAGTGGCTGAGACGATGAGATGTAAACTCACCAGGACCCGCCCTCCCCTGGCACCCTCTAAGTGGCGAGCAAGGGGAGTGGACAGTGACAACTCTCTCTGAGCGCCACCTCTTCCTGGCCAGGTGAGCCTCGGAGCCTGTTCCCTCTTCTGGGAAATATCCCCTAACCTTGAGAATGAGAGAGAGATGATGTGTGTGCGAAAAGCACTGGGCACATGGGGGAGCTCTGCAATGTCTGTCCCAACCTCATCCTTTCCCTCCCAACCTCATCCTTTCCCTCCCAGGTCAAAGGATGGAAAAGCCATGGAGAGATCACGGAAGGCTCCATGGAGGAAGGAGGTTTGGCCTGGGCCTAGAATGTGGGCAAATTTGAAAAAGAAGAAAGGAGGAGGAAGGCATTCCAGGCAGGGGTCAGCATGAGCTGGGGGAAGACGGGAAATGGGAGAATCACAGAGCTCTTGGGGGCTATCAGGTGACTCCCAGACTCCGGGCCTGGCAGCCGGGGGCAAAGGGGTGTCCTGCGGATGCTGCACCGCCAGGACACACAGGGGAAGTGTTTCAAGGGAAATTCAGCCTGGTGCTGGCCACAGTCCCTTGGGGCAGCGACAGAGTCCTCAGGAGATCTATTGCAGGAACCATTAGAGTCCGCAGCTGACAGAAGTCCAAAATAAAACAGAGGCTCAATTTCTTGTCTGTAAAATGGAGCTCTTAATGCCTAACTCAAAGTTATTTTGAGGATTAATAGTTGCTGCTGCTTTTTGAGGGTCTAATACATGCCAGGCGTGGCGTCAAGGACTCTGGGTGCATGGCCTCAAGTATCCCCACCACAACCCTATGAGGGAGAGGCTCTATTTTTATCCCCGCGTTTCCCAGATAAGGACACGAAGGCTCTTAGAAGCTGAGTGAGTTGGCCTGAGTCAGAACAGCTTCTAAGGGGCAGAGTCAGACCCAGAGCCCGGGTCCGTGTGACTCAGATTGTGAGATTTAACTACCACGCAGAGCGTCTGGGAGCCCCGTCAACGCTCACGGCCCCATTCCTGGGTGCACCAGCCAAACCAGCACTGGCTCTCAGGGCCCAACATAGCAGCAAGACACGTGTCAGCCGGATGGCCCTGTCTCCGACCCCTGCTGCCAGCGGGGCTGGGAAACACGCTTTGGCCCGGAGCCCCCAGGACCACGCCCCCCGCCCCTTCCTACGGGAACCGCGGAGGCTGCACGCCCACTGCCCCTTACTAATCGATACTATGACACGTTCGGAGGTGCTCCTGCCTGTGCAGTACTGTGCTTCTATCAGATTTCTGGCTAAATCCTGACCGTGACCAGGTATAATTACTGCCATCTTATCACTCTGTTGTCAGGAGGTTCTTAAAATATCTTGGCAGCATGAATTAAAAATAGTAAGAATGGTGGTGACCCGGCTCAGCGGAAGCGTCCTAAGGGCTTGTTAATTTCCTCTTGCCCTGAAGCACATTTCAGGGCCTTGAGACCACGGGAGCTATTCCGGGGCGGGGCACCCGGCTCTGAGGCTGTGCGCAGCGCTCCCTCCCTGGCGCTCTCTGAGCTTTTCCAGGGTGAGGAAGGCAGGGCTAGGATCGCGGTGACCTGGGAACTCGGAGGCCTGGGATCGAGTTTCCCTCTGCTCCTTGCTAGATGCAGTACCTGGGGAACCGCTGAGCCCTGAACCTGTGAAAGGAGGGTAATAATGCCCATTGCATCAGATCAGACACGCCAGGCACCTTCCTGTATTCTTCCACCTCACTCCACCGCGACTCCAGATGATTCTTGGTCAGGGCCTCCTCTGGAGGAAGGAGGAAGAGGAGTGAAGACAGTGAAACTGGAAAAGGCCTGGCTGGGGAGGAGTTGGAGAACCAGAGAGGACCTTCACCCAGCCCACCGGGAGGAGTTGAAAGACGTCAAGAGGCGGTGGGTCTTAGCAGACAAGTTGCAAACTACTACCAGACTGAAGCCCCTGCACCCACTCTTGCCTCTGCTCCCAGCCTCGCCCACAAACAGCCGGAGCTGTGTGCCCTCCCTCCCTCCCACCCTGCTGCAGGTCCCTTTAAAACCTGGGCTCATTGGAGCCCCGCCTCATCACCCCGAATCCAAGACCCCAGCAGAATCAGAATCAGATTGCAGAGCACTGTTTTTGAAGTCAACCCGGCCCTGCTTTGCCACTTGCCGCTTTGTAACCCAAAGGCAGTTCTTTAAGCTCCTATTTTCTGTTGGTAACCTTATAGGGTTGCTGTGCAAATTATACACCAGAATACAGCTTAAATGCTTAGCTTCCTGGTATGTGGGAAGTATTCAAAATTGGCAAGCTGTTGTGATGGCTGATGCTGCCAAGCGTGACGGAGATGGTGATGGCAGCCCACTGGGGGATGGGAAGCCCACTGAACCCAGCTTTCCAGACTCGCGGACGTGGGTTGAGGCGTCTCAGAGGAATGGAGACTTGAGAAACAGAAAGAAAGGATTCTTTGTAGCTTTTGTGGGAACAAGCGGTGGAGTCGAAAGTGAGTCGATTACTGTCTGCACGGCCTTTGCAAGGTTCCCTCACCCAGCACAGGAGGTGGTGTCTCCCTCAACACCTCCTCCCGTCAATTCCCCTCTGGAGACAGATCTCTGGGGTTTCAATCCCGATTCTGTCCTTTAGAGCTGTGTGGCCTTAGAGAAGTTAGTCAGTCTCTGAGTTTTACACGTTGTACCTTAGAGAGGTGATGAAGAGAGAATGAACATAAATTCTGTCTGCCAATGGGGGTCATGCCCCCTCACCCAATCCCCCTTTCACCAAGTTTGTAGAAACTGGCCTCTGCTGGAGTCTCTGCATCTTTCAGGGCGCAGAAAGTGTCTCTGTGTTGTTTGTTAGCCAGTCCCCAGGTGAGAGAGGATTTGCAATTTAACACTCTGCTCTTTTCCTGAGCCTTGTGACTTGGCCGGGCTCCTGGGGTGTAAAGGGAAACCGCCTGCCCGGGACTCAGTGTCGTGGCCCAGCCTCCCAGCTCCTGAGCCGGCGAAATTAGCCACTGCGGGACATTGCTCTCCCGGCAGCGTGGGGTGTGGGGAAGGCCAGCATCCCTAGGCCCCGCCATGGAGGAGCAGGACCGCACCTGTGGCTCCACCTGGGAGCCCCCTCAGGGCAAGAGCCGCCCGGATTCACCTTGGTCATGGGTAAGGGCTGCGTGTGGCCATCTGCAAACTGCCACCCCCAGGGGAGGAGCGCTGATGAGACCTGTGGGATCCTTTGCCCCCAGAGGGGAGCATTTAGCATTCGTGCATACACATTTCTCCAGATAAGGGTTAGAACCAGCTACTCCTCAGGGGCTCCTGTTAGGAGGCTGCATTTATAGAAGAGGTGTGAGAAATTGTTCAAGAATTCAAGGCTTTTTTATTTGCCTTGGATGGAAAATAGGTAGTGATTGCTCTGATCCTCAGACAGGGCCGCGGGGTTTTTCTGAGGGCTTCCCGCCCCAGAGCCGTGCTAGGAACTCGCTTTGGCTTCATGTTTGCATGTTGGCCGGAGGAGAGGCCCCGAGTGTTGAAGTGACTCGCCCAGTGCTGTCACTGAACCAGTGTGTCTCAGGGATTGTGATGTGTGCGCTGTGGCTCCACTCAACTCCAAAGCCAGCGGCTGTACCGTCCTGCCTTTTTTTAGATTTCATCCTAGATGCCCGGGCTTTTGTTCAAAAGTAGTTGTTTTCACTTAAAACCCCAAAGCAGGAGTAGAGGGTGTTCAGATAACCCGAAGTGGAAGTGGGTGCGGAGGGCGAGGCCTCGGCTGGAATTCGGGCCTCGCTGTTTCCTCAAAGATGGTTTGAGTTGCAGTGAGGGTCATGTGTTAAACCCTGCCCCAAATGGCATCAGGGACACCCTGGATGCTCTGCCTGGATCTGCAGCGGCAGAAGGCCAGGCTGGCCCCAGAGGGTTCCCCAGCGTTGGAGGCAGAGAGAGCCTGGGACTCTCTGCATCCTAAGGAAATAGAGTGAGGGGTGTGGCACGCATGGGGCAGACAGAGCCTCTGGCTGCTGGTTCCGCAGCACCTGTCACCTGTCACTCAGTCACATTCATCCTCAGGCAGGCTCCTTTCCCTTCAGGGCAGGAGGCCCTGCTGGGGGCTTGCTGTTGGTGCTCGGGCTGAGATGCAGTGGGGGCACAGAGGAAGAAGGGGACTGGGATTCTGCTGCAGCCTCTGCCACCATCTGCTGCTCGGCCCTTTGGGCAAGTATTTCCTGAGTGGACAGATGCTTGCAGCAGAGTGACCTGGGACTGACCAATGACCCTCCCTCCATCCACTGAGGACAGAATGTGGCCTCTCCCAGGAGCGCTGTACAGATCAACAATCCCACGCTCTGGTTAAATAGACCAGTTGTGTGGTTAGTTGGGGATTCAGATGGCTGTGCCTTCTTGCCATTCCTGGAATGTCTCTTAAACTGAGCGGCTTGTGCTGACTGAGAAGCGCACCTGCTCCCCCACGTGGGCAGCACTGCTCTCCCGTGAGGCCTGCATGTCCACTACAGTGACCCATATTCTCCGCAGCCCCAAGACGTGGGTCTTATTATCTCAGGAGTCTCTTGTGCATCCCAGGCAGACACTGTCATTCCCATTTGACAGCTGAGGAAGCTGAGGCTGTGAAGCGTGAAGCAGCTCGGGGGGCTGGTAGGAGATAGGAGGCCGGGTCTCTGGGTACCAGCACAGCCCTCGTTCCATCATCCTGGGCACCTGCAGATGCATGACCCCAGGGAGCTCTGACAACATCTGTTTTCTGCTTGTATTTTTTGATGATTACTTATTTTTCCTGATGATGACAGCATGTTCATTACAGAGGATATAGAATATAGAGCAAAGTATAAATAAGACAATAAAACGCCAACTGTCCCGCCACTTGGGGAGCCTAGGAACTTTGTAAACAGAGGTCGTGCTTCATCTCCCTGAAGGCTCATTATAATTAAGCCACAGAAAGAATTTCAAATCCCCTTCTTGTCCCTTTTTATTCCATAACTCTTCCAACCTCCACGCCGGCCTGGGTGCTGGATTCTAAAACCACAGGCTAAAGTCCTTCAGGCCCCTGAGCTGCCCCAGTGTGGCCTGGATACCCTGCCGTGTCGCAGCTGTGACTTTCTTCCCTGGGGGAGGCAGGCCTCCATGGCAGAAGGGGGGAAGGGGTTGCTGCACTCTGGAGCAACAGCACTGGCTCCTGCAGGGTGTCCACCCCCCGGGTGCAGGGTCTGAAGGAGCTCGGGAACTCGGGCTTGGGACAGAGCTGTGGCCATGTCTGGAAGAGTCTGACCTGCTGTGCAGCCTCCTTCTGCTGTGGGGGGCTGAGTCCAGGACTAGCCATTGAGGACAGAGGAAGGCCAGGCCCAGAGGAGGGCTTCAGCAAAGCAGAACTGGAACACAAAGGAAACTGAGGCGGCAGCCCAGATGGACTGACCGTGATGCTGGAAAGCTTAGGAGGAGGCTGCGGGAGAGCTGGCCCAGCAGGACAGAGAGGCAGGGGCTGCAGCCGCTGTGGCCCGGAGCCCGGGGCTGGGCTGGCTGCTTCCAGGCAGGGTCAAAGTGGCTCACATCTCCTGGGGTGCTTTCCTTCCTGGGGCTGCGAAAGGACATCTGGCAATGCTGTGAGCCCTCAGAGGCACCTGTTAAGTTGGCACCATCTACCTGCAGCCTTGGCCATGACCATTCCCAGAGACTGGGGGCCCTGAGTGTGTGCGGAGCCCTGTGGGGCTCAGAGAGCTGGGTGAGACCTGGTGCCTGCACAGGAGGCCAGGGCAGAATGTCAGTGGGTAGGCCTGCACCCGGCCAGCTGCCAAGCTCACAGGGGCACAGAGCAGGAGGAGTTCCAACTGGTGGGGCCAGGAAGGCGTCCCTGAGAAGCTGGCATTGGAGCCAGGCCTTGGGGAAGAGTAGGATTTCAATAAACAAAGCACACGGGGTGCAGCCTTCTGGGCCCAGGGCTCAGCCTGAGAGGAGGCTGGGCTGAGAGGACAGGGCGTTCCCCTCAGGCTGAGTCTGCAGGTGTTTTCCTCAGGCCGTTTGGGATTTTATTGCTCTTTAGCTAGACACTCATCTTGGTTAGGCACCTGGCCTGTGAAAGCAAGCAAGCAGTCACAGGCCAAATATGGGGATCCAGCGCGAAGCGGGGGGAGTGGGGTAGGCTGAGGTTTGGAGACAGGAGCCCCAGGGCCTGGGCTCCAGCCCCAGTTTTACCTCTTATAAGTTTTGTTTCTCTGGAGCCTTAGTTTCTCATCTGTAAAATGGGCTTACAATACCTAATAATATGATACTAACAAGTACTTGGTAAATATTAATAATAGTACTAAACGTGAAAAAAGGTAGCCTGCTGTTACCGACAGCTATCGAATATCATGGTGAAAAATCACGTCATTTACGCTCAGACCTTTGGTCTCAGTGAACTGCAAGGAGGAAATGCATGAATCTGGACCCCTGTCTCCCAATTTGGAAGAGGATTCTGAGTGTAGTTTTCCTCCAGATGTTTTAGCTCGGCATTCAAGGCCTCTCAAAGGCTAGCCTCCCCTTCCTTCTCTTGGCTCCGTTCTCTCCTACCATGACCATGTGCTGCCCAGCCCCGTGCCTTTCTGTAGAGGCGCTGAGCGAATTGTCTTCGCTGGTCTCCAGGGAGGTGACCATCAGAACCCCACACCCATCCTGCCACCTCCAGCTCCTGTAGATGCGGGGGCTGGAATTTGGGCCCCACTGGTCCAGAGCGTCTGTCTGCAACCTGGACTCCTTTGTCATCGCTGACCAGAGGCCTGGAGAGGCCACCTGATCCTTCTCCTTATCAGCTGATCATAGTCCTACCCATTCTTCGAGGCCCAGATTATGAGGCAGAAAGCGGGAGAGAACAGGCTGGACCAGGGGTGCTCCATCCAGGAGGTCTGGACACGGGGGCTCCATGTACAGAGGCAGGAGCCACTGGAGTGAGGCAGCTCAGGGAGTGGCAGGTGGGCTTGTTGCTGACCCTGAGGGATGGCAACAGGGGGCTGAGAAGGAAGAAAGAAACAGAGAGGTCTGGGCTGCCTTTGGTTGGGAGAGTGGCAGGTGCACATGTCCTTGCCCCTAACTCCTGCCCCCTGGCCTCTGCAGAGGAGAGAGGATGGGGCCAGACCCCTCCAGGTGCTCCCAGACTGCGCCGCCGCCGCCTCCCTCCCCACCCCTACGAAGCTGCTCTTAGCCTCCCTGAGCCACGTGTTCACTGTCTTTGCAATCAGGGCTTGTAAACCTGTTTTGCTGGCTTATGGTGAGGATAAGTGAGGCAAGGTTTGTAAAGAGTCTTATTATTATTTTCTCTTAGCAGCTGCATCAAAAATGTCATAGGATCTGCGGGAAAAGTATAAGTCACTAAAAATTTAATGTGAACTGTTAAGTTTGTGAACCACAGGCTGGCGTCACACCAGCTCTCGCTGTCTGAGTGGTGGCCCTGGGTCCGAGCTGGCCTCTGGAGCTGGAACCCTCACCTTTTGCCAGGGCCAAGAATGATTCTGACCTAAGCAGGTGTGTCTGCTGGAGCCAGGGCCAGCCGGGGGTAAGTGGCCCTCTTTGTGTTTTTCAAGGAAGAAACATAGTGTCGCAGAGCTGGAGGGTTCTGGGGGTGACAGTGGGGATGGGTGGGTGTCACTGCCAACGTCTTCACTGATGCACAGCGAAAGAAGAGATCAGGACAGAGCTGTGCGGTGTATGTGTTGCTGTGAGTCCACCCGCTCAACTTTCTTAGGAAAGATTATTATTTATCCTGAGAGAATGTACTTCCTATTTTCAGGAGTATCTTTCTTTTACAAAATGATGAGATGGCACTTTCCTTTCTCCCTCCCTCCCCTCTTCCCTCCTGATACTTAATGCTAAAAAGTTGACAATTCTATATCCATCACCACCCATGCTTCCCAAATGAAAATAATAAACGATTATTGTCTTCACTCATTTATTCATTCTAGTAATAAGTATTCACCAGGCTTCTACTGTGTGGCAGGCATCCTTCTAGGCACTGGAGATGGAGCAGCCAATAAAATGGATGAACATGCCTGCCCCCCGGGAGCTCACGTTCTAAGAGAGGGAGACTAGAACAAGCAAACAAATAAGTAAAACATGGGCCGGATGGAGAGGGGGTGATGGAGATAAAGCAGGAGAGGGTGACAGGGAGCACAGAGGGGAGGTGATGCAGCCTTCAATGGAGAGGTCAGGGCAGGTCTCACTGAGAAGGTGACATTTGAGCAAAGACATAAAGGAGGTGAGGGTGAGAGTGGAGGGCTCAGTAGGAGTCCAGGCCCTGAGGTTGAGGCATCTTGTCAGGTCTGAGGAACAGCAGAGGCCGGTGTGGCTGGAGCCAAGAGAACAGGAGGTGATCATGTCAGAGCGAGGGAGGGGTGGGGCTGGCCGAGCATCATAAGGGTGTTGGCCTTGACTCTGGGTGAGACGGGAAGTCATGGGGGCATTTGAGGCATGCCTTGGAGTGTGCATATTGGGGGGACCAGTCTCCTGGGCCCCAGGCTGGCAGGGCAAAAGCACTGGGACCAATTGGGAGGCCGTTGCAATAATCTCAGTGGGAGGCGATGGTGGTTTGGACCAGGGAGGTTGCGGTGGAGGGATGAGAAGTTTCTGGAGATGTTCTGAAGGCAGAGCTGACAGGGTGCCATGACAAATTGGATGTGAGGAGTGAGAAGACAGGGATCAGGACACAGCCTGAGCAGCTGGGACGATGGAGTTGTCTGGAAAGGTTTGGCCAGATGTGGTGGGGATGGGGGTGGGTGGAGCAGTGGCTCAGTTTGGACAAATTACTATCGAGATGCGTGTTGAGAAGGCAGGTGGATATTTGAGGCTGGAATCCAGAGAAGAGGTCTGGGCTAGAAATGTAACTTCAGTCCGTGAAATACAGAGTTTAAGCACTCCAGATCTGGTGCAACCCCTCATTTTGCAGATGGGGAGACCGAGGCCCCCAAGACGGCACTAGGGCTGTTTTCTAGGCGTGTCTATAGAGCTAAGACTAAAATATCCTGACCTTCCATGCAAGAAATGTGTGTAAATTCAAATACCAATTTGAACTCCTCTTTGCATTTGGATTGGAACTATACTGGGTCTTGTTTCTCTTTCTAGATGTTTCCCTTGTCTCATTGCTCTCGTTCCTTCAGCTTTCTCGCTGTCTGCTTATCCAACCTCATTTCTTCTTTCATGGCTTACGCTCAATGAACAAGAACCTGGGGGAGGGCTTGCCCCCTTGGGGGTCCACTGATCCTTCAAGGCCTGGCCTTTGCCTCGCAGCCCCAGCTGGGAGCGACGCCTGCATTCTCAACCACCAACTTCCTTTTGGAACTTGGCACACTCTAACTTTTATTGTAATTATTCCAAGACTGGTCCCTGGCACACAGCAAGTGCTTGGCATCTGTGGAAGGGACAGATGAATGAACGAGGTGGCGAGGTGAGCACACCCAGGCCTTTACCATTTGCTGGTGGCCTTTGGCCTAGTCTGGTCTTCATTTATGCACTGGGGCTCCCCTGACCCCAGTCCTAGTACTTACCATGTGACCATCCTCAGCACCACCCGGTGGGGGTGAGCTGCACTTGGAGAGGGAGGAACCCCATGTGGGTGGACCTGGGAACAATCTGGAGATGGCTCTGTAGTTAGGCCCAAGGGTGAAATGGGGACAAAGGCCAGACGTTAGGATGGACAGGCTCTGGGAAGGAGGAAGGCTGGGATGAAAGGAGTTATTCTGGAACACCTGAGGCTGGTGTATGCTGGCCACTGGACGGGTGCCTGGTGTGTTTTGTGGGAGGGCTGGCCTGATTTAAAGGCACTGGATTGGGGTGGATGGCCGTAGCCTGGGTGCCATGAGCAGAGCATGTGTCCACCAGAAAGAGCACAGCCATCCCATGCGAGTGACCTGGAGGATGCCTGTGCCCAAGGTTCCAGGGGGTCAGACGCTGTCCTTCTGTTATGGTCTCCCCCACGGGGTCTGAGGCCCCATAAACCCCCTCCTCTCAGGTGCGTGCTTGGATGTGTGTCTGTGGTGACAAGTTGTTGTGGCTCTTCTGTCAGACACGGAGCCCCGTGGCTCCTCTTCCCCGAGGGCCCTGGCCGCCCGGGGCAGGGTTTTGTTTACTGCTCAGATGCAGGATGATCCTAAGTGTAGATTTCAGGAATATTCTCTCCACTCCCTCCCAGCAGCCTAAATCCTGCTCTGTTTCGTGGCTTTTGATCTGTTTTCAGACAGTTCTATTACCTGATTTTTTTTTTTTCTTTCTAAGCTGCTTGAGATCCTTTTTGGATTTGATAAAGACATAAGTAAATAATAACCAAAGTTTGGAATAAAATTACCTCATGTCTTTTAAACATTTTTCATTTATTTATTTATTTTGAGGAAGATCAGCCCTGAGCTAACTTCTGCCAATCCTCCTCTTTTTGCTGAGGAAGACTGGCCCTGAGCTAACATCCATGCCCATCTTCCTCTACTTTATATGTGGGACGTCTGCCACAGCGTGGCTCGATGAGCAGTGCCATGTCCACACCCAGGATCAGAACTGGCAGACCCCGGGCTACTGAAGCAGAATGTGTGCACTTAAACGCTGTGCCACTGGGCCGGCCCCACCTAATGTATTTTTATTTAAACAGGACTGACATGAAAGCAGAGTGTTGCTGGACATTACTGGAACACAACTGCTGACCTTCCTGGTCCGAGGTCTGTAGCAGAGACTCAAGGAGGGCAGAGGATGTGATATCTCCTATGGCAGGGGCAGCAAGGCCGTACAGGAGGGTTGCTTCTGAACTTTTGAGGAGTTCACTGTAACCAGGATAAAGAGAACGAGACTCTCGAGGGAGAGTCATATTCAGTAGGAGAGGAACACAGAATCTGAAGAGTCTGGAGGTCTCAGTTCTAGGCTTGCGGTGGGACCTTGAGCAGGCCTGCTGTAACTTTGGAGCGGTGACACCTGCCCCATATCAAGCCATCTGCGGATCACATGAGACTGTGTGTGCAGTTGCAAGTGCTGGGTGCCCACTCCGAGGCAGCCAAGCTCATGATTATTCATGCGGGACGCGGCATCTGAGACAAGCCTGGTCGGGTGCTTTTGTAGACTGAGGACGTGGCAGCGCTGCCCTGCAGGCTTCTGTACTTTGTGGGCTGCACAGGGAGCTGGCTCAGTGGCTGCTGGGGGTGGAAGTCCAACCTGCGCTCCGCTCCCCAAGCCTGCTGGGCTCTGGGACTGAGGCCGGCTGGGACGGGCGGGAGGTGGGGCCCCCCTTTTTGAAAATTGTTCATCCAGAGGGGTTTTTTTTGTGCCGTCTGTACAGGGCGACTGTGTGTTCCAGCTGCGGCCCAAGGTGTGGCCTGATCATGGTTTTTAGCCCCTGCACTCCCCAACATGGAGCCCTTGCTATCAACGAAAATCTCTGCAGAGCCCTCCATATAAATGAAGTAAAAATGGGGCAACCTGCGAAGGTGCAATGTGGGCGAGCGTGGTGCCCTCCCTTCTCAAACTCCCTTTCCTGTCTCACATTAACCACTGCCTTGCCAGCCCCCACCCTCCTCTCCACATCGCCCCAGGGCTCTCTGCAGGATAGTTTGAAACCCCTGAAGGAGGTAACCTGTGTAGGAGTCCAGCTCCACCACGTTGGAATCGCAGGCTGGAATGCTTTTTGGAGCAACGTGGAGTAACAGTGTCTATAGACCTCAGACTGGTGGACTGAGGCTTTCTGTACGGCCGCGCTGGGAGGACCGCTTCCCTGCCCTGTTGCATCCTTCAGGCCCTGCTCGCTCCTCTCCTACCCCGTAAAAGGGCAGCCCTTCCTGGGGAGCATCTAACCGCCGTCAACTGGGCCCTGGTGCCCTGGCCCAGAGATCTCCTCTAGGGGGCGCTGTCAGACCGGGACCCAGGACAGGGCACACTATGGCAGGAGTCCTGTCCCCTCTGCCCCGTGCAAGCGGGGGTGGGGGAAGCAAAAGAAAACCGAGTCAATACGTAAAACGTTTTCAGCCCACAATAACAGAGTACTGTTGAAATTCCGGAGTGAATTCTCCTTATCCCAGGACAAGGTGATTTGAACCTCAAAGTCGTTCAAAATAAAGGAAAAGAGGACTCGGCTGGCTGTTGTCCTCCCCGATTTGACCCAGGCAGAGACTGAGTTTATTAATAGCCGTTTGATAGACACTTCACGGTTAATGATGAAGCAAGATGGGATCAGGTTTCTGGGTTGTATCCCATTAGAAATGCCCAGTGTGAGGTGAGAGGTCACCAGATGGAAAGAGAAAGAACACGAAGTCTCCCACACTGAACGCTGAGCAGCCGCTTGGAGGATAGTATTTTTGCAAACCTATGAATTATTCCCAACTTATGAATAATTTAAGGTGCTTTCAAAATGATAAGCATCTAGGTGTATTGTTGTTGGTGTTCACTGAGTGCTGTCTGTGTGCCGGGTGCCCTGCGAGGCATTGTCCCTTTCTGTCTTATCAGTCCTCCAAGAACCATGGGAGTGGACTGTTAGCCTCAGTTTACACACAGAGCAGCTTAGAGAGATTATTTATTGGGCCTGAGGTCTCACAACTCGCAGTGAAACCATAGTTCCAGAGAGGCCACCTGCTTCTACAGACCCGCTCTCTCCTCTGGAAATGCCGCCTTCCTATTTCTCTTTGGAGAGCGTTTGCAGGAATGAACTCCGACTCTCCTGGGGGCCAGCTGTCCCGGCGGGGCTCTGCTTGGTCCTGATGCTTAGAGTTAGAGACTCGATTCTCCAGCAGAGACCATCTCTCTTGAGTGATGGTCCTTTTCCAACTATCTTAGTCTTTGATGCCTCTTCTTAGGGGGATGGTGGGGTGGGGTGAGGACAAGCAGCAGAGACACTGTCCGCCAGGAGTCCCGCCCTTGGAAACTTTTTGGATGGAAGAAGACAATGCTATATGGGATCCTCATATATTAGTCTGGAAGGGGCCTTGCTGACTGGTCATCTAATCTAGCCTTGCGCTCAAAGCTGGCCTGGAGGGAGTCTTGCCGTGGCTCTCGGTCCTGGACATCAGAATCACTTATACAGTTCCCAAATAATATAGAATCTGAATCTATGCGGTTGGGCCTCAGGCATCTCTGTTTTCTTAGAAGCTCCACTGATGATCACCCCTCAGGGCTGAAAACACAATGCTAATCACACGGAGCTCTCAAGTTATCACCAAAAGGCCCCCTCGGGCCTTTGCCCCTTGTAAACAGTGTTCCCTCCCCACCTCTTTGTCCAGTGAGCTCTTACTTGTCCTTCAAGGCCCAATGTCCAGGTCACTTTCTTTGTGGACCTTCTCTTCTATCCTGGAGACCAAATGACCTCCGCCCTCCTCTGGTACCTACTGAAGTTTGTAGCCAGCAGTCTAAGAGCTTCCCTTGCTGTCTTGGTATTGGTTCTGCACTGTCTGTTTTCCTTCCTAGATGGTGAACTTCTTGAGGGCAGAAACTGTGCCATGTGTGTCTTGTTTCCTAGCAGCCAGCAGGATCTGGGTGATAAAAGAGCCTCAGAAAATGGAACTGGGAGGTTCAGCAGCTTTAACTGCAGGCAGTGTGACCTTATTAGGAAACAAAATGGACCTTTGTAATATCAATGCATGGTCCTAGCTGGACCCGCTGATGCTACCCAGAATAAGTCTAATATGTCAATATATATATTTGTGTAATAAATATATACAATTGTTATATTTTAATATAATAAATATATTAAAATACTCAATATATTAAAATTATGCATATATATTATTTATATGTGTGTGTGTATATATATATATAAATTTTTTTAGGTGACTATGTCCTTCTAAGATACAGAGACAGTGTTCATAACCCTAAGTCTTTGCTTCTCCAGCCTAATACACTCAGTTCCTTCCACCAGTTCCTTGTCATGCGACATTTCCTGTTCTATCCACTTATACTCTTTGGGAAGACTCTAGGTTGTCAGTGTTCTTCTTAAAGTTTTCTGTCACCAGTGGAGTGCACAATGGCCTCTGGTCTTCCTTCTTCTGGATCTCACATTTCTCTTACTGTTTTTTAAGATCAAAGGGTTCAGCGTTAACTGCTGATGGCTAAGGCTTCCCTATCTAGGAGTTATACAACTGACTTCTTGAGTCTTAGGATAACTGTCTTAAATGTCATTTTGCCAGTTTTAGACTGTCCAAGTCCTTTGGTTCTTTAATTCTGTTATCCAATACAATGATTTTGTTACATCTGAAAATCTCACTTACTTGCTTTCCATTCCTGATTTCTATTTAATTGATAATCGAAAAAATATATTTTTCCCATCCCATTGTCTGTTTTTCCTCCATGACTGTAGATTGAATTTCTATTCTTTCAGTAGTTCTCCTTAATTTTTAAACATGCCCATTTAACTTATTGTCTAATGCAATTTAAAATTATTTATTATTTCTATACTCCTGCCAAATATCACCTAGACCTTAGTTCGCTTTAACAACCATTGAACGAAACCCCATCTTGTTACTCCTGTCTTGACATTAGTTATCATTTTTCTGTAAAAAGTTTAATAAACTTTTTAAAATTTCCAACCACTTATATCCAGATGTGTCTCCCGCATCCGCCCTCCGAGTTCACTTTTCTTTTTGCTGGTGTACATCCTTTGATAGTTCTTTTAGGGAGGGTCTATGGGAGATAAAATCCTTTTGTTTTTGTAGATTTGAAGCTGTCTTTCTTTTGCACTTTCTTTTTCTTGAATGGTAGCTTAGGTGAGTATAAAATTCCAGGTTGACGGTTGCTGTCCTCAGTATTTAAAAACTATTAGGCTTCTGTTAGACTTTTAAATTTTATCCTTTGCCTTGTATGTTCTACTGATTCACTACAATGTGTGTAGATTTGTTTTTATTTGCCCTTCTCAATGCTCGGAGCCTACTTTCACTCATCATTCATGTCTTTCATCAATTTTAGAAGATTTTCAGACAACTCTTCGAAAGCTTTTCCTCTGTGACTTCCTTAATTCTCTTTTCTGGGACACTTCAGAGACACACATTTTAGCCTCTCACTGTATCCTCCATGTCTCCTAGGCACTCTTTTATTTCTTTATTTATCTCTTTGACTTGCTGCACTGGTTGAATTCTTCCTTACTATATTCCACTTCATTAATTCTCTCCTATATTGGTTCCTGTTAGATATTATCCACTATATTGATATTTTGTTCTGGTTTCAACGACAATATTTTTCATTTCCAAAACTTCTAATTGGTTCTTTCCCCTAGCTACTGCCTATTGTTTAATTTTTATATATCTTTGTTTCATAATTTCTCTTTTTAGTGGAAGTTTTTCCTTAATCTGTATCTTTAACCATCCTAATTGTACTTACGTAGAGTCATTGTCAAGCTGTTCAATGAAATGACGTTGGTATGAATCCATATTCCAAATGTTTATTGTTATTATTGTTATTATTTTGCTGTCTTTCTTAGCATTATATTTCTTCATAAGTGTAAGAAGTTTTGCTTTCAGGTTCATTTTGAATGAATTTTTTTTATTCATTGCTTTTTCCCTCCTCTACTACCCCCCACCCCCACCCCAGTCCTTTGTTCTCAAACATTTAGGCTGCCTCCCAGGCCCCTGGGGCTCACTCCAGAGCCAGGCCTTGTAACAGCACCGTAGAGGCCCTATCTTATAGTGACATTGGGGACATTTGAGACACAGACTGAGCGAGACAGTTGCTCAGTCTGATTCCTGTTTGAAAGGCTGTGTCATTGTCTTCCCACTGCCGTCTATAGCCTTTGCCCTAAGCTGTAGGGCTGCAGAAATTTTCAAGTTTCTTTCTCCAGCAGTGGGATCCCTTCTCAGAACAGACTTCAGTGCCTGGTTCCTGTGCCCCATCACACGTAGGCCTCCACAGGTGCTGACTGCACCCTCTGCTTCTGGAGCGGAGCCCCGGAGACCTGTGGCCTTACATTTCTCATCTGTCTTTGGTTCATGAAAACATTGAGCTTGTTTTTGAGCCTTGCTGCGTCATTGTGTCTTGTCTTTTTATATACTATGGGTTTGGATCGGAGGGGGTGATTCGAAATACAAATTCACTACACCATCTGGACCATAAGTCACAAACACACATTCTATCCCAAAGCAACATTGATAAAATGCTTAAGAAGGAAAGAGCAAGAATAGAGCCAGAGGCATGACTCTTGGGGCCTCCGTCCAAGGTGATGTCCACATTCCTCAGGAATGTCAGGGTGTTTTTTTTCTTTAAAGATTGGCACCTGCGCTAACATCTGTTCCCGATCTTCTCTCTTTTTCTTTCTTATCTTCTTCTCTCCAAAGGCCCCCAGTACATAGGTGTTTATTCTAGTTGTGGGTCCTTCTAGCTGTGCTGTGTGAGACGCCTCCTCAGCATGGTCTGATGAACGGTGTGTGTCCTCGCCCAGGATCCAAACCAGAGAAACCTTGGGCCGCTGAAGTGGCGCACGTGAACTTAACCACTTGGCCACAGGGCCGGCCCCAGGAATGTCAGTTTAACTGCTTCTACTTATTACAGTATTACCCAATCCAAGGCGTCCAACCCATCCTTTTGGGGATCATGAAAGACTTTATCAAGTGCTCATTGAAACCATTACACACCCTTGTGTGCATGTGGGTGAGATGGTCCCCTGACCTGCCAATCTAACTATTCAATGAGAAGGAAAAGGGTTTTCTTTGCCAGAGTTGTTCCCTGTGAATTCAAGTGGCTGCCAGTTTCTTACAGGTTGTCAATGTCCCTGGCTTTCCAACATCGAGAATGACTCACTTGGGGGCGTGCAGGGTGATGTCCAGACGGTGAAAACGCCCTAAATGGGGACATTGCCCCACTGTGTGGCCTGAGGAAACACTGGCGTAGTCAAAGCGCAGGGTCATGGGCTCTTACCCCGCCCCCAGGATTTGGAATATTTCTTACTTCCTGTGATAATGCCACTAGAACCTTTGGCTTCTCCTCCTTGCTTTGGCTCTGACATTTATTTCCTGGCTGTGTGACTTCGGTAAGTCACCCTACACTTGAGTGGCCTCATCTGTAAAACGGGCTGCTGCAAGGGATAAACCATGGAATGCAGTGCTTCCCAAATGCCGGCATCACCTGGGCGCCTTGCTGAGTTCCCGGGTTCTGCCCCTGGAGGCTGATTCAGCAGGTTTGCGGGAATACGTGATGTCGGTGAATTCTCCAGGCGAATCTGATAAGCACACAGGGTTACATCCCGAGTCGTCAGTGTTTGCAAAGTGCTTAGCAAAGAGCGCTCACAGCGCAGCAAGCGCTCTGCAGAGGCCGCGTCTCCTTGCCTTCTTGCACGTTTCCGTCTCTCCTTTCCGCTGCAGCACGCGGTGCCCAGGCTTTGCCCACTTTGTGTCCCAGAGGAAAACCTCAGGATGCAACCTAAGTTGCTCTTCTCCAGACATTTTCCTTTGATAAAAATAGTTAGAAGAAAGGGCAATGGTTAACTCAAGGTTTTCATTTAAATCCACCACCATTTCTTGGGTCTCTACTCTGTACCCCACGGTAAGCCCCAGGAGGCAGAGATAAATAGGTTTCTGGCCCTGCCCCTGAGGTCTTGGGATTATGTTGCAGCCTGAGAAATTGAAGGCATCAAGAGCAGCTAAAGGCGGGGAAGAAATCTTATTTTGGGTCAGGGGCCAGCCTTCCTTATCCACTTGAAATCACACCCCAGAGGCTTTCTCGAGACGTGGGTCCAGTCTTAAATAGAAGGCAGGTTCGAGGTCGTTGTGACAGATAAGATGGATACAGCGCTGGTGGAGGAAGAGAGTCTGAGAGGTAGAAAAGGCAGAGGGCGCTCATCCTCAAGGTCTCAGGAAGGTCAGGTGGGGGCAGTCACCTTCCGAAGGGCTGTGCACCAGAACCACCTGTACAACTCGTTTAAAAAAAAAAAAAAAAGACTTCAGAATCCTAGATCCCATCCCTATGGAATCAAATTTCAGGCCTTGAGCTTTGAGCTTGTTTCACAAGTTGCCATGTGACTCTGATGTGCAGCCAGGTTTGGGAAGCACTGATCTAGAGATTCTAGAATGATCTAAAGTGATCCGGGCACTCTGCTGAATGATCTGGTCAGCAGTCCAAGCGGGTGTGAATCTAGAGCCCTTTGCTATTCAAAGTGTGGTCCTCAGACCAGCATCAGCGTCAGCATCACCTGGGAGCTGAGCAGAAATGCAGACTCTCAGCCCCCAGCCCAGACCTGCCGGATCAGAATCGGCGTTCCTAACAAGAGCCCCGCTGGCTGACGCACCGGCACACCAAAGGGTGAGAGGATGGGAGCCTCCCCGAGGCTGAGATTGTGTTTGATCCTTGGCACCTCTCTGAGCCTCAGTTTCCTCATCTTTAACAGGGATGACAATAATCTTTGTTGTATCTCCTTCCCAAGGTTGTTAAGGGAACTAAGGTTGAACTCCCATCGAAATTAGATTGTGAATTCTTTGCAGCAGGGGCCACAGATTTTTACAATTTTTGCGTGCCCAATGCCTAGCATGGAATGAATGTCGTTTTGGCACACAGAATTATAGAGTCCTTAAAACGGAAGAGACTTCGTAAGTCGCATAGAACAAGCCACTCAGTGAAGGGATGAAGGAATTGCAGTGAAGCTGAGATGATTCCAGGGTCAGACACTCCGTTATTATCACACGGGCTTTGTGCAAGGACTCAAGAGGGAGCACCCTGCAACAGCCCTCGCTCTCCATGAAGTCCTCCTTCCCTTGGCTCTTCAGAGCTGAGCTCAGCTCCCTGTCTTCGTGAGGGGCCTCCAACCCCTCTGACCACAGCCATCCCTGTGCCCTCTCAACTTCCGACCATTGAGTGTCCATATCGCTCGTCCACCCGTGAATCCTGGACTGACTTCCTTGTACATTCCATCCTTGTTACACGTCATTCTGGAGGCTGCAGTGTGGTCTCACCAAATGTATCAAGCTCTTGGGGGACAGGACCACGGCTCTTTGTACTCCCCATCTGCTTTCCAGCCCAACACCTAGCACAGGATGAACACATACCAGGCATGGTTAACTTGAGTATCTGTTCTTTTTTGTTGTTTTTTTTTTTTGCTGAGGAAGATTTGCCCTGAGCTGACGTCTGCTGCCAATCTTCCTCTTTTTTTTTCTTGCTTGAGGAAGATTAGCTTGAGCTAACATCTGGGCCAATCTTCCTCTACTTTATATGTGGGTCACTGCCACAGCACGGCTGACAAGTGGTTTAGGTCTGGGCCCAGGATCCAAACCCAAGAACCCACTTAAGCAGAGCGTGCTGAACTTAACCACTATGCCACGGGGCTGACCCCTCTGTTCATTTTTTTAAGTCAGCACTGAACACAGTGACGTTCTGTGACCACTACTGGCCCACCCACAGGCCTGCCAGGATGGAAGCAAAGCTGGGCACTTCCAGGTTATGGAGTCACACAAGCCTGACAGAGGTGGATTTAAGAGAGAACCAGAAAAATGGAATTGGAGAAAATAAGCGTAGGCAGATCTTTAGAGGAGTCTCCTGGAAAGGGAAAGAGAAACGGGCAGGAGCCGGCAGGGGAAGGGGGTGGAGAGAAGGCCTTGTAACACGCAACAAATGAAACAAAGCGAGAGCGTGTTCAATTGCCGATTGGATTGATCCACCAGAGAGGGGAAAATTGGTGCTGCATTGAGAGAGGCCATCTGCCATCAGCAAACACTGAGCTTCACTCTGTCCCTCATGCTGGGAGGCGGGCTGAGTTCCTAAGTCATGACACTCAGGATTGGGCAGGCTGCGGGCTTTCAGGCCAAAGCAGGGAGAAACAGAACCAAGGCCCGACTTCTGCCTTCATTCATTCATTAGCCCAGGGTGGCCCCAGGGAGATTCCTGCCAGTGCATGAGGCCCCAGGCCCCAGGAGCTGCTGCTCTGAGCGTTGACACCCTTGTGCACCTGTCCCCGAACGTGGCTTTCTTACCTCTTTCAGCCTTGAGAATCCGATTCACCGTCACAGCTGAGCTCAGACGTCTCCCCTTGAGGCCTTCCCCGTGCTCCTGCCTGCCTGAGGCTCTGTGTGCTCCCCACAGCCAGCGGTTCCAGAAGCCTCCCCCAGCTCATGTGTTTGCAGCAGCCCTGAGCTCTGTCTGCCCTCCAGGCTGGAGCGACAGCAGCTCCTCGTCGCCTGTGGCCTGATGCAGCGGGGCAGGAAGGAGCCCCCTTCCACCACTCTGAGCTACACCAGGAGGCAGGCCTTCTTGCTGCTGTGCCCGCTGGAGCCTGGGAATCACGACTTAGGAATTCAGCCTGCCTGCCCAGCATGAGGAAGCTCAGTGTTTGCTGAACCTAGGAAGCTCAGTGTTTGCTGAATCTCTGCGACCTGCTGGCTCCTTCCTTGTCTGCCATTGGTAGTGATAAGGCCTGGCCTGGGAGGGAAGGGCCATCGTCCATGGGTTGGGTGAGTGGAGAAGGGCTTGGCTGCCGTGGTGGCTGAAAACCTGACTCACACCAAATTAGCCTGTGGGCCACCTGCCTGTGGGCACCGGCAGAGCCTGGGCACCAAGCCCCTACTGTGTCCCTCCCCACCTCCCCAAACACCAGGCCAGGAGCAAGCCCCACCCCCAGGTCAGGCAGCAGCCCTCAGGGGGAAGGAGAGGGCAGGCCCAACTTTTCACGCCCCCCACAGCTTTGGGTGGTTCCCAGACCTCAAACTGCCCAGCTTTGCTTTCGGTTCTGCCCAGGGCCACCGGCCGGCCAGTGGTCATTGGAGAGTGTCACCATGTTCAGCACTGACTGCCTTGTACTTTTCTCCCAAGCAACAGGCAACCTTTCCCCACCCCGCCCCCCCGCCCCTCCCCACAGGTTCCGGTTCCACAGGGATCTGGGTGTCTGTCATCTGAGTCAGCTCAGCCCCTGGGGCAGGCGGCCGAGCCTGGAGGAGTGGGGCACACGGTGTCCTGCTGTGTCCTGATTCCTCTGCTGCCCGCTCTCCCACCTGGCTGGGGCCCAGCTTCAATGAGGCTATCTCAGGAGACCAGATGCTTTCGTAGAAGGGACTGGCTGTACCCAAGGTCAAGGGGCTTTCCTCCAAGTTCTTTACTTAAAAGTCCTCCCCAGAATCGACGCTGCTGCCACTGGCTCCCGCATCACCCACCTCTTCTGAGAAGTGCAAGGACAATATCATGTGCATCTAAGGTCTTCAGAGGCAGCGATTTCTTCATGTTCTTGGTTGTTGTTTCTACTGGGAAACTCACCCACCTTTGAGTTAATGGATCAGGGCCTGATTTTTAAAAGCTGGGCTTTTAAAGTGTCCGATGCGGTCCACACAATCTTGGGGACATGGGCAGGATTCTTGCCCCCTGTGGTTATGAAATGCACGGTGGCAGGACACTGCTTGCTCTTTTTTTAAAAACAAAAACCAGAATAAACCAAACCTTGTTTATTAGGATCCCTCTCATTTGGAATCTGTGATATTCGAGACAAGATCAAGGCTTTGCACAGTTTGTGAACAGAAGGTTTGTCGTGAAACTCAAGAGTGCAGTTGCTGGAATGAGCTGCCACTTTTGCAGTGTCAGCTATGAGCCTGAGACCATTTCTCAGGCCCATCGCCCAAGTTCACATGCTTCCAGCATAGTCGTCGTGCCTCCTTTAAATCACTCCCATCCATAAACGGCCCTCAGGCCCTTTGAACTCTCACTTATGCGCAAAATACTGTGTTATTTGTATCTCTTTTTTCAAATGCATCCACATTTCTAGGGACCACTTTCTTGCTGAGGCCAAGTCATTATGTGTAGTTGGGAAGCATAAAGTGTGTTATTCTACCAAGTTCTACTTGGTGCACATTAACAAGGTTTGACTTAATCGGCCACATTTTGGGAAGTCCTGCTGGGGTTGGAGCACACCTCAGGCTCGACCACCTCCGTGACTTAAGGGGGTCTGGAGTCCCTGGAGGTGGTCTGGGGAAAGACGACAGAATAGGGAGGATCAGAGACCAAAGCTCCGCACGGCTACCTGATGCTCACACGGGGTCATGGGCGCCTCTTCCCTTCTCCTTAAGGCTTGGACTCCTGTAAAACACAGTGTCTCAAGTAACACTCTCTAATACGCTGAGAAAATAAAAATACTATAAATACAGGTGACCACACCTGCAGTATGTCATTCACTCATTCTTTCATTCACACATGCATCATTCAACCAATGGTCCCCGAGTGGACACCCTGTGCCGGGCCCTACCGACAAGAAGAAAAAGGCTGGTGGCCACTCTCGGGGAGCTCCCAGTCTAGTGGGGGACAGATAGGCAAGGCAATATGACAAGTCTGGCATTCAGATATGAACAAGGAGCTATGGAAATGCTGATATGGAAATGATTGATTGCATCTACCGTTCTCTCAGTCCTAGGGCTAGACGTCACAAAGGAGACGGAGGCTGAGCAGGACATGGCCAGCTGGACAAAGGAGGGCAGCGTGGTTTAGAGCGGAAAGGGCTGAGTGGCCTTGGGAAAATTATTAGACCCTTCTGAAACTCAGCTTCTCCAATAAAAACCAGGATGATAATACCCACAATGCTTGGAGAAGAATGACAGGAACTGACTATTGAAAGCGCCTGGCCGGGTACCGGGCACACAGCAGGTGTGCGTGATTATTCTACACTGAGGAAGCTGCGTGTGTGGCCATCAGTCTGCCTTGGTGCACAGGTGGAAGTCGCTCCAAGTGTAGCCTCTAAAGGTCACCACCTGTCAGGTGTGATTCGCGTGCTGGAGGCCCTGTGTCCATGGTTCGTAGTCTCCTGCAGTTCAAGAATCTCTGTCCAGGCTGGCTGCCACCCCTTCACTCCTTCCTCATGGGCTGTTGCAACATCCTCAGTGCCTCCTCCCTGCCCCTCTGAAGGCATCTGGCCAAGGGGGAGGAACAGACCTGTTGTTGGGGTTGGACAGACCTGTGTTCAGCTGCGACTTAGCCGTCTCCACAGCATGTGTCCTTGGGCAGGTCACATAAAGCTGCTCTGAGCCTCAAGTTTCTCTTCTTCTAAGTTGATGCTGATTCAACTACCTCACAGGTGGGTAGTGAGATTTAAAGAAGACACACACAGAGATTTCCAGCACAGCGCTCAGCACGTGGTTGGTGCTCCCTCAGTGGTGGTTGTTGTTAGCCACAGACCTCTCCCTTCCCAGAGGCACTCCGCACGCCTGGGCTTCAGGACTGCTCCTCTGTAACCCTCCTTTGTTGCTCTCCTGGACAAAATGCCTCAGTAGCACCCTGATTCTTTTTGTCTCACTCCTCAATGCCTCTTACTGAATTTCGGTCCTCTCGCTTCATTAGCTCTGCGCTCCACACTCTGTATTCATATCTCCTCACTGGCTTACAGCAATGCCGAGATTAGTCATGCTTCTGCTTGCCATATCCTCCCTTGTTGACCTGGCGAACTCCTACTTGATCTTTGATACCCAGCTCTTCTGGGCTGTCTTCTCTCTCATCCTGCCCTAGGAGATCTTCCTCCCTCTGGGCTGTCCCGGCACCCTCTTTGTGCCTTCACGAGAGCACACGTCAGGTCGGATCACAGAGATTTGCCTCTGCACCTGTTTATCCTGCTAAACTATGAACAACTCAAGTGATCATGTCTTAGTCATCTTTGGACTTGCCCCAGTGATGAACTCAGTACTTACACAGGGCATGACACGTAGGAGATGCTCAGTCAGCACGTGACCGAACTTGACTCATCGAGTCCTCGCTAGTCTGTTTGCTGTGAACTCAACAACACCCAGGTTTGTCCACAGTGCCTGGGCCAGGTGCACACACAGTGGACTCTCAGTGTGAATAACTGCACCATTCTGTGCCATTTGGTTTTGTGTAGTAATAGCAGTAGTAATAATAATAATAATCAGTATTTGGCATTTGTTGAATGCATAAGATGTACCAGTTTCCATGCTAAGTACTTTAAATTCATTCTCATGTACTCCTCATATAACAATATGTTATTATCTTCATTTTACGGGGAAAAATCTGAAGCACAGAAAAGTTAAATGACTAGATCAAGGTCACACAGATAATTTGTGATGGGTTGAGGATTTGAGCTCAAGTCCATCAGATTCTAGAGTCTATATTTCAGTCACCCTATAAAAAGCTACCTGTGTTACTTACTGTCGCATCCAGGGCTGTGTGCTTTCTGGTTGGGTGGATGTCTCTGTGGTTTGGCCAGTGGCTGTCCTAAAACTGTTCCTTAACTGTTATGCGTAATCCCGCCAGGTAGGTCAGTGTCTCAACGTTATCATGGTTGTCTCTGCTAAGTTTCACCTCTGGTCTTGTGGCTCCAGGATGCCAAGTGTTTTAGGGTCCCCAAGATTTGTCTTATTCAGGTACCGTAAGATACACGGCCATGGAAACTCCTGTCATGAAGGAAGAAGAATTCTCAGGTCTCTAGGAACAGGAGGTGTGGCGCTCCATGCGGGGCCACGTGAGGAAGCACCAGGGCCAGTCGGGGGGCGGAGAGAGGGAAGAGCAAGAGCCTTTCTTGTGGTTTCCGTAGGGAAGGAACAAACGTCAGGGTCAGCAGGCTTGGGATTGGCTCATTTGAATAGTTTCATTAGGCTCTGAGGTCTTGGGGCTGTCCCTGCTTGTCTGAGACCTGGCCAAGTGTGTGAGCACCTGATCAAGATGGCAGTTGAGTTATGGGCTGTGGTTGGTTGTTTGGACGTAGAACGCATGCTTGTAAACGTCACCAAGCACTGGCACCCGAAGAAGAAACCAATTTCAGAAAGCTAGATTTCAACTGGGTCACTAGTAAGAGGTTTTTATTCTTAAGAAAATAAATAAATAAATGAAGATTGCTCCTCTTTCTTTTGAATCACAAGAACAGGTGTTCAATGGAACAGAAATGACACTGATTTCTCTCCTTGCCTGGCCCTGGGAGGGCAGTCTCTCTGGGGTCAGCAAGGCCCTAAATATTAAAGCATCGAAATACAGAAAATAAAAAGACATGGTTAAGACACCAAGGAACGTGGATGCTTGAGAAAGACAAACCGTGGCTTACGTGGCATGGCCTAGTGAGGAAGGAGATCTTTGTGTGCTCAGGGTCTCTGCAATAAGGACTGTAGGAGGAGCATGCCGGGGTGTCAGCAGAGCAGGCTGGGTCAGCCTCCCTTACCCTGGCCTCAGTTCAGTCTTGGTCTCCCATTGCTACGGCACAAACATCCACTCCTGTTTTGCGGTTCATTTTTACTGCCTTCCTTCCCGCCCAGCCGTCACATGGCTCCTTCCATGAGTCTCCCCATTCAGATTTGAATATCTTGAAACTTCTACCATATCTGCTCTGGAGGCATAGGCAGAGATGGAAAGTGCGGATGCCTGACCCCCATGCTTGCCTCCACACCTGTTATATCTGCAGCAGAATTTCCCCCAAAGGAGTCACCTGCCACACAAATACCACCATTTGCTCAGCGAAAAAGAGATTTCACGATCATGTGGGTTTTGGAACTTCCACCTTCTATATTCTGTCTTGGAGATGGACAGCATACAATGACGTCGTAAGGGCACTGAGAAGCGATGCAGGGAAAAAAATCTTTATCTCTGTTCTATCTAATGTTTCCAAATTTATCCGCCCCACCATAGAGCTGGTTTTGCATAACATTTGCTACCATTTCGTGAGAAGTCCTTGGGAACTGCTGCCCTGCTTGGGGGGGACTGGCATGGGGATGGCATGGCTCTGAGCTGCCCACTCACAGGCTTGGAGTGACCAATCGTACCGGCTTGGAGGCCAGGGCCTCAGGGTGCCCAAGGAGCCCAGTGTAATTGCCCCTAGAACCCTGAAGTTGACCCCTTTTTATTTTTTGGTGAGGAAGATTGGCCCTGAGCTAACATCTGTGCCAATCTTCCTCTATTTTGTATAGACGCTGCCACAGCATGTCTTGATGAGCAGTGTGCAGGTCTGTGCCCAGGATCCGAACCCAGGAACCCTGGGCCGCAAAGCAGAGTGTGCGAACTTAATCACTACGCCACTGGGCTGGCCCTGAGGTCTAATCTTGGCCTGATCCACCCTGAAGTCTTTGCTGTGCTCCTGGCATTGCCCAGGCCATCGTACCAGGCCTTGCTCCCTTCTGGATTCCTGGCTCCTGGCAGTGTCTGGCAAACAGTGGGTGCTCAGTGATTGCCTGGATTGGATGACTCCCCCATTAGAATCCTCTGATTAGAGGCTGTGTCTTTTTTTTCTAATCAAACTTTATCCTTGTATGGACACATACACATGTGGCTACATTTGTGGTCTGCGTGGGTTCTTCTCGTAAATAGGCAAGGAGGCACGTAAGCACTGGGATTAGATTTCACATGGGAGAGTTGGCCACATCATTTTGCCATAAATACACACACACAGAGAAAATAAAAAGAAGCACAACATTGTAGATACAAGCAAACGTGTAGACACACTTGCAAAATAGACACGCTTTCTCACCACCACCAAACAGATACAAAGATAAACACAAAGAAATACAATCCAGACCCCCTCTCTCCCCAACACGTGTGCTCTCCCCTGGGACAAACTGCTTCAAAATTGACTGACTTAACACAACTATTTTATTATATCTCGTGAGTTCATGGGTCAGAATTTGGCTGCGTGATTCTTCGGCTCATCATGCGTTACTGAGGTGACTCAGGCGGACCTGCCTGGTGGATGGACTGGTCTGGAAGGACCACGATGGCTTTTCTCATGTGTCTGGTGACTTGGCGGGGGTGGCTGGAAGCCTAGGCTCAGCAGGAACTGTTGACAGGAGTGCCTGCACACGGCCTCTCAGACACGACGTCTCAGGGTGGTCAGACCTCTTACGTGGCGGCTGGCATCTCCCAGAAAGAGCACGGCAAGAGGCGGAGGGGGTTGCTGGAAGTTGAGGAGCTTCTGTCTCAGGAGTTGGAGAACGTCACTTGTCCTGCATATTATTGAGCAAGAAAGTCACCTAGGCTGGCTCAGACGTAAGGGAGGGCAATCAGACTCTAGCTGTCAGTGGGAGGAGCAGCAAAAAATTTGGGGCCACCTGTAATCTAATACACACACAGGCGTGCACGCATGCACACACATGCACACACACACACGCACACAGGCTACGTATCCCACGTGAGACTCAACCCTTCCCTGTTAAGCACACCACTGGGGCTGGGGTGATGTGGCTTAGAGGTCAGTCAAACCCGGACCAAATTCTGGCTTACCCACCCCAATTGCTAGCTGTGGACCTTGGCCAAGTCCCTCGACCTTCTCAGCTGCAGTGTCCTCATCTGCATATTGAGGAAATCATGCTTTTGTTCTTCCATTCAACAAGTATTATTGACAAGCTACCATGTGCTGGATGCTGCTGGGGATACAACAATGAGAACAACAGGCACTGTCCCTTATGGAGGAAGCTGTCATTAACTGAATAGTTGTGCAAACAAATGTAACTTTGCAACTGTGCTAAGTGCTATGAAAGAGCAACAAAGGTGCTGTGAAAGGGTACACCTGTGAGGTGATCAAGTTGAGGAGGCCAGGGACAGCTTCTCTGAGGAGGTGACTTGGCTGTGGTCTGGGAAATGAGTAGTAGCTAACCAGCTGAAATGTGTCTCAGGCAGAGTGAATAGTGTGTGCAAAGGCCCTGTGGCTGGATGGAGTTAGATGAATAGGAAGGGGTGAAATGCCAGCATGACTGGGACAGAGAGATGAAGGGGAGCAAGTGGGAGATGAGACTGGACAGACGGGTGGGCACTTTGTTGACCAAGTTAAGAAAGGGTTTAAAAACTTGTCTACATTTTATATATTTACTTGAATGGTTTTAATTATGAGGGTGACATGACCAGATTGTGTTTCAAAAAGAAGACTTTGGCTGCAACATGGGGAACAAACTGCAAGATGGCAAAAGGAGATGTGAGTGATCCCATTAGGAAGCTGTGCCAGGTAGAAGAGTGCCCCCTAAAGGCGTCAATGTCCTAATCCTTGGAACCTAGGAATGTGTTAATTACATAGCAAAAAATGAGGTTGCAGATGGAAGTAAGGTTACTTCTCACTGACCTTAAAATAGAGTGATTATCCTGGATTATCCAGGTGGGCCCAACGTAATCCCATGAGCTCAGAGACTAGGTCAGAGAGATGGGACATCAGAAGCACTCAGCCTGCCCTTGCTGGCTTTGAAGATGGAGGAAGTATTATGCACCTCATTTTGTAATTGAAGAAAAGGAATTTCTGAGACATTAAGTGACCAACCGAAGACCAAGCATCACTAATCATCGTAACCAGGGCTTGGATCCAACTCATTGGACTACAGAGTCTCTCTGCTATTCTAGGGAACCCCTGGGGGGCTCCAGGTTCGAGCCTGCCTGGGTCTAATTCCAGCCGCATCTACAGTGTCATCCTCTTCACCCCCTCTCCTCCCCACCCAGAGCAAACCCTCCCATCTCATCTCCGCTTATTTCCCATCGTATTGACCGAGGGTGCTGGGCTACGGAAGAAAGGGGATCTCGTCACTGGAATCACGATGTAGGAGGGTGTGTGCATTTAGACTTAGACAGTGTTGGAGATAAAAAGCCCTGAGGAATCACCTAGTGTAATTCTGTCCTTTGGCAGATGGAAATACTAAGACCAGAGAAGGGAAGTACCTTGCCCACCCCCAGCTCCCCACAAGTGAGTACTAGAGTCAGAACTAAGGCCTGAATTGCCTGGTCCCCCAGAGCAATGCTCCTGCCGCTGCCTCCTGGACAGCTCCCGTGTGGTCCTGGAACCTTCAGTGGGAGTTTGGATGCGTTTTCCCATGAAAGTAGGCTCTATAAAAGGACCAGAGTGCCACGAGTCGCACGGCGCAGTGTCGGCTTGGCTGCACTGCGGCTTGCTCTGCCCCTCCTCCCCTGGAAAAGTGAGCTCACTTGGATAGCACAGTTTCAGTGTGAAAATGCCGCTCTCAGACAGTGAGTTCACAGACAAACTTTAGGATGCCCGTTTGTAAGCTGGGAACTGCCTGGACCATCACTGTGGACTTCAGGCCCGATCACGTGGAAGGCCTTCTCTCTGAAGTCTCCCTCTTTTTCCTTGTGTGTTTGTGGGAATTCTGCTGTCTGGCTGTTTCTCCCTCGGTGAAACTGCAGCAAGAACTGTGGAGTCACAAGACCTGAATTTGAATTTGGACTTAGGCCCCATATATGTGACGCCTGGGAAATCATGGGCAGAGGTGACGCAGGGAGCAAGGCCCCGTGAGGAGACAGGAGACTGTCACCTGGGCCTCGAGCTGCAACTGAGATTCAAATCCAGCCTCCCTGGGCATCGAGCCCGTGTTGGTCACCTTCGAGTACAGCTCTCACTTAGCTCCCCAGCAGCCTGAGGGAGGAAGCGTCATGCAGGGTCTTTAGAAGAGGAAACTGAAGCTCAGAGCGGGTGATCAATGCTTCCATATTATTTCTCCTACCAGGACGAGTCTCTGTGGCTCCATTTCAAGTGCTCCTTACCCCGTAATGGTCCATGTAGCCAAGTGAGCAAGCAAAACAACACGACACAAAAGGAAAAGACAGCAGGAAAGTGTCTATCTTTTCTCTATTCATCCGTCTGCATTTACCATGTTTATTCTCCAAGCATTTTTCCATTTTTTCTTTATCTCTTAGTCTATCTATCTATTTATCAATCATCCACGTATTCTTTACTATATATATCTACGGACAGAAGATGATCCAAAACATCACAGGATTTCTATAGCAGTCAGCTTGGGCCGCTGTAACAAAAATACCATTTACTGTGGGGCTGAAACAACAGAAATTTGTTTCTCATAGTTCTGGAAGCTGGAAGTGCAAGATCTGGGCGCCAGCAGGGCCGGGTTCTGGCGGGAGCCTCTCCGGGCTTGTAGATGGTGCCTTCCTGCTATATTACCGGGTGGCAGAGAGACAGCTCATCGCTCTCACGTGTCTTCTCATAAGAGCACTAATCCCCTTCATGAGGGCGCCACCCTTATGACCTTATAACCTCTGACATTCCCCACCTCCAAATACCATCACACCGGAGATTAGGGCTTCAACGCATGAATTTTGGGAGGACACAAACATTCAGTCCATAGCAGTCACATACGTTTAAATTCAGTGAGGACTAAGAAGAAAAAAGAAGTAGAGACAGAAAATAGAGCCAAGAATGAGCCTAACACAAACACACACTTCCTAAAGTCAGACTCATTTACAAGGAGAACAGAAACGCGGCTCTGGCCGCCAATGCCTGCAGAAGGACCAGTTACACAATTATACAGTTCAGGGTATAGGTAAGGTGAAAGCGAACCATTTGTTCAGAAGAGGCTCGTCTGTTCCCGTACGATCACCATCCACAAGTAGAAAGTAACATTCATGCAGCGCGTTATTATTTTACGCACTGTTATCTCTTGATTCTTCCATCAGCTCTATGAGATAACTATTTTATTGTTCTCCTCTCTTTATGGATAAGAAGATTGGGGCTTAGAAAGGTTAGCTTCCTTGTTAAAGGCCACAGCTCTTGGTGGGAGAATGGGGGTTCAAACCCAAGTTCATTTCTGGCTTCCACCATGACTGCTACCTGCTTGGTGCCCAGAGTCCAAAGGCTGGGCTTCAAATTTGTGTCAGAATTTTGAATGAAAACAGGCAAATAGTTGTGGGGTGGGATGAGATTATCTTCTTCTTAGCTTTGAGAGAAATTGTTGAAATACATAGGTTCACCATTTTTTACGTTCTTGTGCTTATATTTAATCTCTGAAATCAAACCAAACTCTTGGGCGGTCAGAGTCACGGCACCCATGACAGTAAAAAATGGTGTTTGATTTGAAACTTCATTTTCAAACGGGACCAAATCCAAGCATTGTGGATTTAAACGGCTGCCAGCCTTCTACCCACCTCGTGAATGTGAAATCAGTGCAACCATTGTACCAGCCAGCGCTGGTGGCCGTGGGACCGTGTTTGTGCCCCGTGAGGAATTCGAGTGGGATGGTCCAGAACATCTGTATTCGAGTTGCGTGATTTTTTGCAGCGTGCTGGCATACCCCACAGGAGCTGCAGTGGAAGTGCTCACTGGACTCCAGGAAGTGTTTCAAACGCAGTGTTCAGGTGAAAGCAGGACTGAATCAATTGGCGTGTTAAGCAATTTATAGATGAAGAAACCACTTGGCCGGCCCCACTTTCCCAACAAGGATCCAGACTTGGGGAGAATCTCTTAACTCACATCTGCCTCCTTTCCCAGGTTCTGTCCTACAGGAAAATCTATCCTTTCTATTCCAGATGTGGTTCCAGGATGATAGAAGGGTCCTCCCCCATTTATCCTTCCAGTTTTCCTCATTGAGTTAAAGGCACATCATCTACCTAGTCACCCAGGCCGGAAACTTCAGCGATTCTCAAAACCTCCCTCTTTACCCACCTGACCAATCCGAGTCCTCACCCACCGGGGGATTCCAGCACCAGGAGGCGCTCAGGGCCGCCCATTCCTCCTCATCCCCATTGTTGGCACCTTTGTTCACAGCCTGGCCGTCCTTTGCTGGAATCGCCCTTAAACCCACTTCTCTGCCTCCAATACAAAGGTCAGAGTGATCCTTGTACGACCCGGATCTGATCATCCTGCTCCTCTGCAGCTCCCCACAGCATGCAGCGCTGGTTCTCAAATCGTGTTCTCTGAGGCCTCGGGGGTTCTGTAGCCAAGACTGGGGACACCAGGCCTCCTCCCTGCTATGACCATAGCACTTCCCCTTCTGTCTGTTTACACAGGGGCTCTTACAACAGATTTTGTTTGAGGAAGGAGTTTTTTAAGAAAATGAAAATGGCCTCCCTCCACCCACATCTCCTGACCGTGGACCCACCCCAGGGCCCCTTCATGCCCACATGCACCTGCGGCAACTATTCTCCAGTCACAGGGCGCTCCTCACGGTTCACCAAGCACATGCGTGATGGCTTTGCTTCTTTGAACACGCTGTCTTCCCTGCTGGGAACGCCTTCATCTCTCCTCTCTTCTCCGAGAGCCCCACTTACCCTCAGAAGCGTTCAGATGTCATCGCCTTCTATGGATGGCACGGAACCTTCCCTGTTTCCTGCAGGCAGATTCTTGGCTCCCTCCTGTGCTCCCATGGGACCCTGAGCATGTCTTGGTGGCAGCCCTGGCCATGACAAGCTTGTCTACATGTCTTCCTGCCCCCGCTGGGTTATGCGTGACTCCTGCACAAGATTTATATTTTACTCATCTCTGCATTCGCACAACCTAGCGAAGCACATGGCCCCTGAGAGAAATGCAGTAAATAAGAATGTAAAGCAACCCCATTAACTGTGAGCCGATTGACAAGGTGGGCTGGGAAGGCTAAATGTGTTAGATGGGGAGCAGGTAGGGTGACAGGGTGAGGGGGTGACCACACAAGGGGAATAGGGGAAGGGGGTTCAAAGCTTGCTGATTCGGGCTGCTTTAGTTGAACTCAGAATGCACATGTATTTGAGTATAACTTAAGCATGATTTAAGAGCTACAAAAACTCAACACGTCCCTTAGACAGGCTGGGCGACACCAGCGTGGTACAGCCCTTTGGGACCTCTAGCTGGGGCACCTGTGGGAGAAGCAGACGGTGCGGGTCCTACCTGCTCAGATAAGGCCCCATGGGCAGTCCCCATAGCTCATACCTGTCCCAGGCTTTGCCCTTTCACCTGGACGGACTCAGTTAACGCTCGCCACACCCATCAGCTCCGGAGTTATTGTTACACCCGTTTTACAGACAAGAAAACAAGCCCTGTGAAGGCACGCAGCCAGGAAGCAGCAGAGGCAGCTCTGGAAGGCGGGTCTCTTGACTCCAATCCTGACATGTTTCCATGTTGCCTTGTCTCCTGAGGCTTCACCCATGGGTTCTGTGGGCTTTGGGAAGGACGAGATGGTGGAGAAGGAGTGAAGGAGTGGGAGAGAGATTTACCATCTCGTAACCGACGGAACGTGCTCAAAGAAAATGCACCACATCCTTCTTCTTGTTTAATTTCTTTTTTTAATTGAGATATAATTCACATACTATAAAATTCACCATGTTTAAGTGCATGGATCAGTGGTTTTTAGTATATTCGCAAGGATGCGCAATATTTACTGCCATGTAATTCTGGAACATTTCCATTAATTAATTTCTAATGTTTTGTTTTTCAGATTCCGATGATGAAAGACCCTGGATGGATTCGAAATGTGTGGTCTTCGAACATTAATGTGAGTGAAGTTGCTGTGAATGTCCGAATTATACTTTTACTTTTCAAGATGCGACAAAATGTTCGTGGATGAGCTGTGGTTTGTGGACACAGTCATGTTGGTTCCTTCGTCCCCCTGCGTTAGTCTCACTGCCCTGTGCCTGGTCCCCATGCCTTGGCCAGGCCCTTCGGTTGTCTCTGGGACTATACTCGGTGCTTCGCTCTCTGCTCTGCCCATGGGCGCTGTCTTTCTGAATCTCTCTGGACCCCATGTCCAGCAGCCTCAGGGCCAGCACGTCCCCCACCCCTCATGCCCACTCAAGCTTCTAGACTCTCTTCCTAGATCTGGCTCTCTGAGCCTCCATTGTTTGGGAGGGATATTTTGCTGAAGCCCACTGGGTGGGGGTCCCAACCTGCATCTGCAGCTCTTTTCTGCTAGTGCCCTCACCTTGCCCTGGAGCTAAACTTAGGCTTCAGCAGCATCATACAGCTTGCTGTACCCCTAGATCTTAGACCTGAGGTCCTTTCCCGTGGAGAATAGACTTGAGGCAATCAGTTTGGAGGTGGGGAAGCTCAAGAGAAGGCTTTTGGAATGGTCCAGGGAAGAAGTGATAAAGCCTGGACACTTATTTGTCCCCCTGTGGTCTGTCCAAAGCCTTGGGGATATAGAAGAAAAGGCACACTTAGTCTCCACTCTCAATGAGCTCACAGTCTGGAGAGGGACTCCGGAACCCAGTGTGGACCAAGAGGGTTTACAGGGACTCAGAAGGCCCACTGCAGTGCCTGCCAGAGCAAGACAGTCTTCCTTGTGATGAGCCCAGAGGCTCCAGTTAAATAAACGAGGAAGGCTGCTGAGGAAGGCCTGGTCCTCGGGCATCTGCGAGGAGCAGAAGTTCTATTTCCAAGGGGATTGCCAGGGATGGGGCCCAATCAGGGGCCAGGGATCCTGGCCAGTGGGCAGTTAGTGGCAGTTGAGCCTGGAGTGAGGGGAGCCATCCTCTATGGAGAAAAGAGGGGCAGGATGTCCTGGTGAGTGAGCCCCTCCTCCTGAGTGTAGAAGGGACCAGAAATGAAGGGGGAGTACAGCAGTGCAGAAAGTAAGACTCAACATCTCTCTTTGTCCTTGTGTCTGTCTCTCTCCTAGTTACTTTGCAAATATGCTAGGCACCAGAGATACAGTGTTGAGTGTGTCGTGGATGGCTCATCAGCCGGTAGAGGGGATACAGGATACACAATGACACAGTGACAATGCTTTGTGAAATGTGCCACCCTGGAGTTACATGTGGGCTCATTAGTGCGGAGAAGCCTGTGATTAATTCTTCACGGGCCTGAGCAATGTGTGAGGAAAGGCTTCTCTAGGAGGCTCAGCTCTTAAGTTTGAAGAATCTGCCCATGGCCTGCAGAAATCCAAAGAAATCCACAGGCACCAACACCCCTCTCGCCTCCAGCCCTGCCGGCAAACAGAGACTCATTCAAAGCAAAAGTCTTGAATTCTGGAAAGACAATTGAGCAAGAAATGTTCACCAGAACTGCTGAACCCTCTTGCTCAGGCCAGGGAACACTGTGATACAATTTGTTACATTAAGCCTAGCACCTCTTTCCTGCTGTGTTCATAATAGGCAGCCTGTCCTTGAAAATGCCTCCCTCTTGGCCAAACTGTGCTCTGATTGCAACATTTCTAATAAGAGCAACAATTCTCAGAATTCTAGATTATCCCCGCCCAGTTACTTGAAACCATAATTTGCTTCTTTCTTTTATTTCTTCTTGTCTTTAGGTTTGAAAAAGGACTGGATTTAAAATGTGGTCTTCTTGGAGACAGCACATTTTGTGCAGGGGGAGGAAGTGACTTTGTCTAGATTTAAATTTATTTTCGACAAATTTTATCAAAGTGTTTCATGTGCCTGCTTTCTATAAAATCAGCTGGGGGGGGGGGCCAACCCAGTGGCACAGCAGTTAAGTGCGCATGTTCCACCTTGGTGGCCCGGGGTTCACTGGTTCGGATCCTGGGTGGGGACATGTCACCGGTTGGCAAGCCATGCTGTAGTAGGCGTCCCATGTATAAAGTAGAGGAAGATGGGCACGGATGTTAGCTCAGGGCCAGTCTTCCTCAGCAAAAAGAGGAGGATTGGCGGCAGATGTTAGCTCAGGGCTAATCTTCCTCAAAAAAAAAAATCAACTAGGAAATACTGGCTCACAGCTACAGCCACAGTTCCCTGTTCCTACCGCCAGTCGACTTACGTTTCCTTTGCACATTATCCTATGGACTTACACTCTATGAAGGAGGACCTAGCTGATCTTCACAGAGCATCATATGCAAAGGACTTGTCCTTTCCTACAGTCTGCCATCAGCGTACACTCTCACCCTGCTTTAGTCTGTTCTGTATTCGGACTCTGCCTTTCTCATAGTTGGAGTTTTTCTTGGAGGCAGGTGGGTTTTTCCTGGAAGTTATATTTGCCTTTCTTTTTCTTCGTTAGGAGGAGAAATATATGCTTTCTGTTCCCTGCCTGTCCCTTTCTGCCCCCCCGCCCCCCGCCTACAATGTCTTTAAGCTTTTACTTTAGTCTGTCACTTGGAAACTATCACATTCATTACTTTTAAGCCCATTAACTTGTTTGAATTGGGATCTATTTCTTCCTATTTGGATGCCCATGATTTTCATGGAGCTCTTCGGTGTTCTTATTTATTTAGCAAATCTTTAAATGACACCACGTGATGGGATCTTTTCTAAGAGCGTTCAAAATTAACCATTTAATTCCTCACAACAGCCCGATAAGTTGGTGCTATTATCTCCACTTCAGAGATGAGAAACTGAGCACAGAGAGTTTGAGGTATTCGCTCAAGGTCACACAGCTGGTAAATGACGGGATTAGGATACGAACCCACACCTTCCAGCTCCAGAGACTTTGTTCCTAAGCACTACAATATGCCGCTTCTGTGAGAAATTTCTCCCATTCAGCCATTTCTCTTTTCATTTATTCCTTGCATTCAGTACCTTTATCATGTTCTCTAGTCTTTGTAGCCTCCCAGCAATCTGGGGGGATGCCCTCTTCTCCTCCGACCTCTCTCCGGGAGACCCCTCTCCCTCCTGCTCTCTGTCCTCCAGCAGAGCTGTCATCTTGGAGGCCCTCCTTAGACCCACCATTACCCAGAGTCTTGTTTTCTTCTTTCTTAGTTCACTCTTTAAAAATAAGCAAAAGCTGGAGTACATTTTCACGTCGCCTCCCAGAAAAGGGAGAGAGAAGATGTTTTTGAATCCCTGCGTGTCTGAATCTCTTTTTTATTTTGGCTTCACATTTGATAGTTTGTTGGTATTAGAATTTGAGGTTGACATTAATTTTTCACAGAGTTCTGACCACATTGTTCCATTGTCTTCTAATAACCAACGTTGCCTGCATGCCAGTCTGACTTTGGCTGTTTCCTGGGTGACCTATTATTATGATGTTTTCTATCTGGAAGCTTTTAGGGTCTTCTATTAATCTTTTGCGTCCTGTACCTTCACAGTGATGTGCCTAGCAGTGGTCATTTCTCCTTCATTCTGCTCGGAACCTGGTCTCCTGGAGGTAATATATTTGTAATCTAACAGACAACAGCAGGTGAGATATTTCAACAAATTAAAGGAAAATGAAAACAAAGAGAGTGGTGACTGGAGACCGTGGAGTTCTGCTATCTCTTCTCGCTCCCATTGCCCAACTTTACGGTCTACGATTGGGCAGATTTCATCAATTTCATCTTCTATTTTTGTCAATCAAATTTTTACTCTTAAAAATTCTTTTTTGTCCTCTGATTATTTCTCTTTCACAGCATTATCCTGTGTTTGTTTTTGAATGAATTATCTTCCCAAATCTCTCTCAGATTCTGGCTTGGGGATTTCTTCCTGTTAATTTCTCCTCTGTTCTTTTCATTATTTTTATTTCTTCCGGAGTCAAGTTTCCCTCTGTCTGCCTGTCATTCTTTCTCTTTCATGTTGCAGGCTTCCCTCAAATGCCTGGTGATACAAGGTCGTCTGTTTTTATAGAGCAGGTAGCATAGGAAGGCTGCTGGAAGCCCCAGCTGCTGGAGGTCAGTCTGGAGTAAACAGTCAGGGAGCTGGCGGTGACCCTGGGGAGCTGTGTCGCTCCGGCTCCAGCACCTGCTCGAGGCTCTCCCGGGCAGGTAGCCCTCCCTTGGCCACTGCCCCCTTTACGGGTACTCCAGGCTGCAGCTTGCTCCATGTTATTTCTTTAGTCAACCTGCCCTTTGCTTTCGCCTTCCAAATTTGATTAAACACCTTTTCTACTGCAGATGCCCCTCCTCCTATTCACTTCATTGTTGTGAATTTTTAAGTTCTGAAGTTTCCTTGAAATTTAGTGTGATAACTGGAGGTAAAGGGAAAATAAATGCATATTCGTCTGTTCTGCTCCGCCTGCCATCTTGCCCTAGGATTTCCTTCCTTGTCTAGCATTGTTCACGGAGCTATTCTGCAGGTGTCCGATGATGTGCACGGTGTTCCTATCTAGAAGTGATCTGTGGTGTCTCTTCTAGCCAATTGCTTTCTTTCTTTTTTTTTTTTTTATAAGGATGGGCTAGAGGAGGGAGTTGCTTGTTTGTTTTTTAAAGATTGGCACCTGAGCTAACAACTGTTGCCAATCTTCTTTTTTTTTCCTGCTTTTTCTCCCCAAATCTCCCCAGTACATTGTTATATATTTTAGTTGTGTGCCCTTATAGTTGTGGCATGTGGGATGCTGCCTCAGTGTGGCCTGATGAGCAGTGCCATGTCTATGCCCAGGATCTGAACCAGCGAATCCCTGGACTGGTGAAGCGGAGCGCCCGAACCTAACCACTCGGCCACGGGGCCTGCCTCTTCGAGCCAATTGCTTTCTTTAGCATGAATCATTATAGCTCCACTCTGTGACGCTGGTCCAGCAAGCGTTAGTGACAGGCACTGGCGCAATCAGATACAACAATAAGGTATTTGATTCGAATCTTACAGAGAATGGTCACTTTCTGTTCAGTGAATTCTTAGGTTTTGTAGAGATACCCTAAGGCCCCTTTCTCATTTGTGAATGGAAACATTGTATTAATGTCTCTTTTTAGCATCAATTCCCGATCCTCCCTTATTCCCATCCCTTCTCCCACTCGGGTGGGCAAATTGTTCTGAATTGCTTGCCCTTGTTTCCTCTTGCTGGAGACCCTGGATATCTCCTAGATGGTGAGCTGTTGAGGACAGAGGCATCTCTTAATCATGTACCCCACACAGTACCTTGTAAGCACTCAGAAATGGCTGGTTGCATAAATGAGTGCGTTCTCTGGGGCTTCCCACTGGCTTCATTCATGATAAGGGCGCTGATATTTTTAATACCAGTACATGTCTAGTTAGTTTCTTTTTGTTAGGATGAGTATATTTTTATTATAACTTATTTTTATTATTTTATTATGATGAATTTATTTTTGCAATCAGGCATTATCACCCATGATATGGTATTTAAGCCTTCATTTAAAAATATATATTGAGTACCTAGTAAGTGCCAGAGACTGTGCTAGATACTTAAACAGAAAAGCTCTTTTCCCTCCTCCAGAGTATGTCTGCTGGGGAGAGATTTTACAATAATTTCATGTGCAAATAGAACATTTTAGCTATAATAAATACTTTGAATAAAATATATACAGTGAGAGTGTCTAACAGGGAGAATTGACGTAGTTGAGGAGGTTAGTGATACTTAAACTAAAATTGAAGGATGCAGAGCAGTTAACCAGGTGAAGAGGGGAGAGGATTCTGTGTAGAGAGAACAGCATGTACAAAGGCCCTGTGGTAGAGGGAACAGGGCAAGCATAAAGAAATAAGAACAATCTAGTGCAGCTTGAGCTTAAACTGCATGGAGAAATAGTGAAACCAGGGCAGCAGTGACACCTGACATGTAGTCAGATGTTTGATACTGGAGAAGTGTGTGTGTGTCTGTGTGTGTGTCTGTCTGTCAGAGAGATGCTCCCTCATTCTGAGGCTCTCTGGTTGATCCATCTGTCTCTGGGTCTCCTGATGACACTGTGGCTGAGTCGAGTGTTGACTGAGCTAGATCAGACCATGATGGATTCGACGTTACAAAGCATGACGTGATAGAAGAGAATGCAAACTGAGCAGTGTTGGGACAGGGGTACATCCTTGTCTGCCTGTCCCTCACTCCTTGCCTCCAGCCCTCCCTCCCATTTGAAATTGAAGACACTCCCACCTGATTCTTCCTCTTGAGTATGCTGCACTCTGCTCAGCATTTCCTCTAATTAGGTTAGTGATGCCCAGACCCTCACTTGGACATCCCCGGGGGCAGGAGAAGGGAGAGGAGAAAGTATTGGGTGGGATGTTATCTATTTTTCAATTAAAGTGAATTCACGTCAGTTCCTTCTTCTGAAACTATCTCAACGTTCTTTGAGATTATTAGAGCTGCCAGGGTGTCATGGACCCAGGATTGACAGTGACCATTCTGGGTGGGTGTTTTGGGGGAGCTGTGGACAGGGGTGATGATAAAGATGGTGACAGCCATGAAGTCACACCACAGACACGCAGCCCTAGGTCAGAGCTGATGACTGTCTATTCCCCACCTCCTCACTTTCCAATGCGGAGACGGAGGTCTTGAAGTGACGTGTGCAGGGTCTCGTAAGTGACAGCACACAGACCGGGACTCAGATCTCCACTCCCTATCCAGGACACTACAGATTCCAGAAAGATCTGTGGGATTTTTACTGGGCCTACATGCCCACTGTTCTGGGAGGAGAACACAAAGCTTGGCTCAGGTCCAGGTCAAATTTAGTGTGGTGACCTGGGACAGCCACTTTCCCGCGGGGGCTTGGGTCACCTTACAGATAGAGCCTGAGGTCTGGCCCAGGGGCAGATCTGTAACTCAGAAGTATCTTTTGGAACCAACTTCCTCTCAGAATCCCTTTAGACAGAGTTCTCTTGTCCCTTCTCTCCTCTGGGGACAGCGCCTCTGTCTCCTCCTCTGTTCACAGACCCCCGACATGGAGCTTTCATAGGACTAGGTCATCCTCTGAGCAGGGGGCTGGGGAGAGCAGCTAATTCAATCCAGGGACAGCAAATCAGGTGGCAGCATTCCGAGCCTGACCTGCGCGTCTCTCCATGACCACCATTCCTCTGTGCGGTGCTCCGGTGGTTCTCAGCGAAGCTGAACCCGGAATTCTCAAATTGTTTTTGCAAAAGATACACCAGTTCACTCTGGAGACAGAAAGAAGGAGAGAGCTAATTCACTGAGTTAGGGCTGGGAGGAGCATTAAAGGAAACTAACTGAATTTGCTGTCTCATGTCTAGAACCTTCCACAGCCCCTTTCCAACTGGGGGTCCAGCTGGGAGCTCCCAGGCTCCAGACACAGCCCAGGTGGTCTCTGCACAGGCCTGACCCGCCTCCTTAGGCTCTTTATATGGCCACCCCAAATCCACATACTTTCATCCTTCAGATCCTTTAGAATCTACAGACAAATGTCATCTTGTCCTGGCATGTCAGTCCTTGATATTAGGCCACGTTTCTCCCACTCCCACTCCCACACCGGGTTTTCTTTCGCAGGTTGAACAGCTTTGATTATCACACTCAGAGCATGCTTTGGCCTCCCCCTTCCTGCTGAGTCATTCCCTTCCAAACAGGTCTACTGCCATCGTTATGGCTGTCAAGTATGATGGCCGGCACTGAATGCAGGACCAGTAAAAATTCCATGCTCTGTTTCAGGCTAACAGACATGTATCTGTGCAGCCCAATACCACAGGGTTGGGAAAATGCACAGCTACAGGATCTTATTCTCCTGAGGCTAGCAGGGGCGGCACAGAAGCTGGAATCTTGTGGCCCATTAAACGTGCTGGCCTCGGCAACACCCCCTCTGGTCTCAGTAGACTATTGTACACTGGGTTACACTTTTGAAGGTGAGAATCATGATTTAAGAAGCTAGCGAATATTTTTTTAGCCCCAAATTTTGGTAAGCAAGGGTTGACAAGATCTGGAGAAACTATAGAAGAGCCTAGTATTTAGTTTTTACCTATGACTTGGGCATTTCAAAGAGTTCACATATAGCTTAAATTTCTTGGAATTGCTGCTTTTTCTGCAATAACGTCTATTACAGGAATCTCTTAATAGTACGTTTAGTAGATAACGCCATGCTTTGTAAAAAACACATCAGGAATTTCCTTCCTCAAGTTTTTCTCAATTTGTTGGAGTGCAGCTCTGTGAATTACAGGCTCTTCTGGTTAGCTTGTCGTGAATTCAGAAGTCAGCAAAGAAAAACCCGATTTCATGGAAGGATCCGGCCATGCTGGGCTCCAAGCTTTCTTTGGGCTCCACTGTTGACCAGGCCTGTTCTGAGTCCAGTGCTGGTCTCAGCCAGCTCCACACAGCAGCCTTACTTAGTCCTCACTCATCTCGTCTCATCTCTCTCTCCTCCTCTGAGCGCCACCAAACGCTGACGTCATAACCCCAGTGGGGTCGTCACAATCCTGCCACCCAACAATGAGCTTTTCCTGGAGTCTTTGCAGGTGGCACCGATGAAAGGATGATGGAGAAGGAGAGAAAATGGGAGGGGAGGAGGTGAGCTGAGGGGCAAGACCAGGAGGAAAGAGAGAGAAAGGCAAGACCGGAGGGGAGCCAGCCATGCTTATCCTAACAACAGCCAAGAAGTGGTGGCCTGGCCTGCTGAGAACCAGAAAGCTAGGAGAAAGAGGAAAATCGACCAGGATGCCAACGTTCCCATGAGCAGGCACCTCTGTCTGAAGTTAATAGAAGTTCAATGGGGTCCTGCCAATATGCCCTCCAAAAGGGAGGGACAAGGCTTTTTTCTAGCAGCTAAGGTAAATGGCGGTGGGGGTGGGAGGGGTGGAGCATCATGAGGTTTCAAGCTTCCCCATGTGCTGGCTTCTCAGGCACAGAACTCACTGAAGAATGGAATCGGCGACTGAAATCTGGGGACACCTAAGCCCTATAACAAGGCTCTTGGTGTTTCAATTCTCCCTTCTGTTAACTGGTTTGCTCTGGGCTTTTATACAGGCTTATATACATCCTTATATACCTCTATTTAGTGTGATTGATTGCTTTCTCATGAAGTTCTTTGAGAACGGTAAACCATGGTCCATATTTGCTTTGTTTTGTTTTGGAGTTGGGAAAGGGTGGCTGTCAGAGCCTTCTCAAAGCAGCCAGCCCACGTTGACAGACACCCACCTGGGGCCCTGGCAGGAAACATGTGAGCAGTCCCTGAATCACTGTTTCTCCCTGGATCTCTTGCCCTTCTTTAATGGATGATGTGGCAACAGGGAGAATCAGTTTTCCTACATCCAAGCAGGACTTAAATGTGGGGGAAGCTGTGAGTGCCCTCATTTCACAGCGTGGGGTCACGACTCAACGCCGGCAGAGATGCTGGCTCTGTCCCACCTTGAGCCTGGGCAGTGATGGGTGGTGTTACTGCTGGAGCTATCCCTTTTCAGCGACTTAAAAACTGATAAATTTGGAAATGTGTTGTCCCGTCGTCAGTTCTCCATGGCAATCAATTCCTGATCATCGCTTGACTCCCTCTATAACTGGATATCTAGACCATCACAGAAGCTGTCTGCCTCAGTCGCCTTCTGCTGCCCAGCCTTCCCACCACTCTCTATGGCCTGCCCACCATGACCAGATTCACTTTCACAAAACGGAGGTTTCATAATATCTCACTCCCTGCTTATCAGCTTTTAATGGTTCTCTAGGCATTTCAGGATAAAGTACCCACTCCTGAGGCTGCCATTTGATGGCATGATGTGTTGGTCTTGGGCTGCTTTCCCATTTTAACCCCTCAACAAACCCATAAGGAACTTTTCTCTTGGATACCCTGCATAGTGAATCCTGGTCAGCTCTTGGACTTTCCCACTGCCGAACCTTTGATAAACTTGTTGACCCCCTTTACCCCTCCACTGCCCCAATCTCTTCTCTACTCATTTCCACCGGTTGTCATAACAATGATCCTTCAAGGTCTGGCTCACACTCCGTCTGCTTGAGTGAAGCCTGGGGCCTCTTTTGGCACCCACAACTCTCACAGCTCCTTCTCCCAAACTCCTTGGGCCTTTGGGTCTTTACTAATCATTTGATACTAAGGATTTGTGGCAATATTGAGCCAGTTATCTTTTTTTTTTTTAACTAAGCTGCAGAATTTACTCAAATATCACCAGTTTTTCTACTAATTACTTTTTCTGTTCCAGGATCTAATCCAGGAGTGCCAAAGGCATCGAGTTGTCCTGTCTCCTTAGTCTTCTCCAGTCTGTGGCAGTTTCTCAGTCTCTCCTTGTCTTTCACGGTCTTGACACTTTTGAAGAGTCCTCCTTAGTTCCTTTGTTAGAAGGTCCCTCAGTTTGGGTTTGTCTGATGTCTTTCCATGATTAGACTGAAGGTTTTATATTATTGCAAGAAGGTTACAGCACGTGGGGTTGCTGTGCATCGCTGGAGCTGTTAACCTTGGTCACCTGGTCAAGGTGGTGTCTGCCAGGATGTTTCACTGTAAAGCAAATTCGCTTTGTAAGGACTAAATAGTCAGAAACCATAGAACTACTCTGCTTCTGCTTTCACCTTTGCTCCTAACCTTACCTTCCACCGGTGCTCCTGCCTGCAGCAATTACCACTGTGGCATTTGAAGGCTGATTTTCTATTTCCCTCATTCTTTCGACATTTATTAATTGGAATTCTTCTTTAAGGAAGAGTTGTGTCTTCACAATTCATTTCTTTATTCAGTTATTATTGCTATCAGTATGGAGTCATGGATCTTTTTAATTATTTAGGTTGTAATCCAATAATATTATTTTGTCGGATAAATTCCAACTTTGGCCGTTGGGAGCTCTTTCAGGTCAGCCCCTGTGCTCTCTCAACATGTATCCCCATCTTCTTTCTGTCTCTCTTTCTCTCTCTTTGTTCATTTGTTTGTTCCTTCCTTCCTTCCTCCCTCCTTTCCTTTCTTTCTTTCTTTTTTGGCATTTCCTTACTTCTGGTACTACGAGATCCTCCAGGTTGACCTGGTATTTTTCTCTGCTCTGGCCCTGGAATCCACCAGTTCTCCAATGAAATCTAGTTTTTTAAATTGCAAATTGCTATTTAGAAACCAAGACCTGGGTGCCTGTCTGCTCATTGCTACTGGGGTGTCACTGCTTCTAGTCCCTCTAAGTGGAGAGAGAGAAATCTACGTAGGTATAGTAACCCATGCATAGACACACCTCTACATTTATCCATTTGTCTGTCTGTCTGTCCATCTATCTATCTATCCATCCATCTATCTACCCATCCATCCATCCATCAAATAACAAGCATGAGTTCCTATCTGACTCCAATTCAGACCACAAGGTGTATTCTAGCCTTGTCTCCCTTTACTTATTTGTAGCTTCTTTCTCCAACAGCAAGAAACCTTGCTCCTCCTATCTACAATTTATTTACTTCTATTTTCAACCCTAGGACCCAAATAAAGCAATTTAAAAATTGCTACCCATGCCCCTTTGAGAAACAAATCTATCAACTGGAGTACAGCGTTTGTATCTAGTTCTTGTAGTCTTTAGCTTTATAGGATCCAGTTGAAACACTTTTTGCCAAAGTTAGGTCGGTTCCTTTCTTCTCCATCCTCTGCAGTGTGCTGTGGCGTGTGATTAATCTGTAATAGAGTCAGTCAGGTGTCATCATCTGCATTCCATATTTACTCCTACATCCTGTTCGATTTTTAAAATTTACACACAGTAATATTATATTGCACAGTTCTATGAGTTTTGACCAATGCATGAGTCATGTACCCATCATCATATTTTCACGTCTTTATATTTAAGGTGGTGTTCTTGTGGACAGTATATAGCTAGGTCTTGCTCCTTTATCCAATCTGACAATCTTATCTTTTAGCTGGTCTATTTAATGTGATTTTTGGTGCGGCTGGATTTAAATCCACCATCTTACTGGCTGTTTTCTCTTTGTGCTATTTGTTACTTTTTCTCTTTTTCTGCCTTCACTTATGTTAACTGAACATTTTTATGATTCCATTTTATCTCTTTATTGAGTTATTACTTATATCTTTTGATTTTTTTTAGTGATTTCCAAATACTTACAATTTACATCTTTAATTAGAATTTACCTTAAAATAATAGGATAGCACTTTATGTGTAGGGTAAGGGCCTTACCACAGTCTATTTCCAAGTCTTCCCTCGCATCCTTTGTGCTTTTACTCCCACATATGCTATTAATACATGAAGCATTGCTACTATTTTTGCTTTAGACCAGGGGCTGATAAACTATGGCACATGGGCCCTATCTGCTCCACCACCTGTTTTTATAAACAAATTTTTATTGAACAAAGTCATGTCCATTTGTTTGCATATTGTCCACGGCTGCTTTTGTGCTATAATGTCAGGGCTTAGTTGCAACAAAGACTATGTGAGGGGCCGCCCCGGTGGCACAGGGGTTAAGTTCACACATTCCACTTTGGCAGCCCGGGGTTCACGGGTTTGGATCCCGGGTGCAGACCTATGCACCGCTTGTCAGAGCCATGCTGTGACAGGCGTCCCACATATAAAGTAGAGGAAGATGGGCATGGATGTTAGCTCAGGGCCAGTCTTCCTCAGCAAAAAAAGAAGAGGATTGGCAGCAGATGTTAGCTCAAGGCTAATCTTCCTAAAAAAAAAAAAAAAAGACTATGTGGCTCGCAAAGTCCACAATATTCACTCTCTGGCTCTCTTGCATGGTTTCTGGTGTAAAGTCTGTTATAATTCTTACCTTGTGCCTCTGTATAATTTCTCTTTTCTCTGACTGCCTTTGAGACTCTCTTTGCTTTTATTTTCAGAAGTTCAAATATAATATGCTTGTGTGCATGCATGTGTGTGTGTGTGAATATTTATACTGCTTAGTGTTCTTGAGATGCTTAGATCTGTGGTTTGGTGTCACTAATTTTAGAAAATTCTAGGCTATTATTTCTTTGAATATTTCTTCTGCCCTGCTGTCTCACTCTCTTCTCCTTCTGGGGTTCCATTACACGTATTCCATTCCCACAGCTCTAAGAAGTTCTGTTCTTTTTTTTTGCTTCCTCTTTTTTCTCTTTAGGTAAGGTAATTCCTAATTATCTTCCTTCGGCTTCAGTGATTCTTTCCTCAGTGTCGAGTCTACTGACGAGCCCATGGGAGATGTTCTTCATCTGTGGGACTGTATCTTTCATTTCTAGCACTTCATTTGATCCTTATAGTTTCCTTCTCTGCGGTGAAGTTACTCATCCCATCTTGCCTATTGTATACCTTACGCATTAGAGACTCTGACCTACTAATCATAGTTTTTAAAAAGTGCACGTCAGATAGTTCCAACATCTGTGTCATATCTGAGTCTGGTTCCAATTATTGCTGTCTCTCGGAAGCGTGTTGTTTTTCTTCTTGACTTTTCATTTGCCTCCTAATTTTTTCTTGAAAGCTGGGCATCTTGGGAGAACTGCAGAAACACTGACAAACTGTTTTCATCTCTAGAAACGGACCTGCTTTTCCTCCTGGTAGGCCTTTAGTGTGGGGGTTTGACATAACCGAAGCGGAAGCTGGGTTTGAGGTTTTACCCTCAGTGCGCCAAACCCTTCAAATTCCTGTGGGAACACCTTGTGTTTTAGGCTGGGGGTGGGTTTGTCAGAGAAACGTCTGCTTGCCTCTCAGCTTCAGACCCTCCCTTTGCACCGTACCTCGGAGAGGTGCACACGATGCTCTTTCCTCCCCTGCTGTTCCTGTTACCCTGCTGCTCTTGTTAGCTCAACGGTGTGGGGCGGTGGAGGGAAAAATTCTCTGTTGTATCGACTGAGCCCCAGTGGAGGCAGGCTCTCCATCTTCGGTTGTCAAAAGTCTGAATTCCTCAGTTTTTCTGTCCCTGAGCAGCAGATCTAATAACAACCATAATTTTTAAGTGCTAATGAGTGTATATGATACTTTGGAATATCTGCGACAACTTCCATGTGGCGTGAAAATATCTGTGCTTTTTTGTTGGTGCTGGTCACAGGTACTGTTAACACTATTGTGTTTTGTTGCCTACATTCATAATTGAAGGAAATCCTACTAAATTTGAGTTAGAAGTTAGTAAATATAAGATACAATTTTTTCCACATTAAGTTCATGGATTTGTGCTTTCTATCCATGGATCCTCTGGACTGCTAAGTAGCAGCCTTGGAGAGAAAAAGCACAGGATGGGCGATGGAAGATAGTAATGATAACTTGACCTGTGACCCGAATCAGGCTTGGAGAGCTTCTCTCTTGAGTTAACCGTGACCACCCTCGTTCCAGGCTTCCCTGTCTTGGCTCACTGACCCGTAGGCAGGGAAGGCCTATGTCCTGAGGACAGCAGGGCTGGTGTTGAGATATATCATAAAGAATGAAGTCTCCTCCTAACCGAGAAAATCTCTCCACAAAGGGAGAAGAGAAAGAAAAAAGATGGATTGTCAAATAAGCATTAAACCAGAATGCGATGCACACCACAGGCAATCTGCTAACAGGTTGCAAAGAGAGAAAGAAATCTCAGCACCTTATACAGCTAGGCTGATACAACTCATTACATACATGTTCTCAAGTTAAATAACTAGTCCTAAAGAAAGAGGACTTGACAGTGCTATTTGTCACACACAGTTAGTCCTAGTTCACCTGGTAATGGGGTGGCCATCTGTGTTGGCTTATTGCCTTTATCTAAAAAAAAAAAAAGGGAACTTCTGGTAATAAATTTACGACAGGAGCTGGGTGTTTTTTTGTGTGTGTGTGAGGAAGATTGTCCCTGAGCTAACATCTGTGCCAGTCTTCCTCTAGTTTATTGTGGGATGCCACCACAGCACGGCTTGATGAGTAGTGTGTAGGTCCATGCCTGGGATCCAAACCCTCAAACCCTGGACTGCCGAAGCAGGAGCTCGTTTTGAACCTTGGAGCGAGGCATGGCCCCTGCTGAAGTTAGGAGCCTACCCTCCCACGGAAACTGGGAGATGAGGGCGCCATCTTCCTTGATGTTTACATTTCAAAGAGATGGCTTCCAGGTCTATGAAACAGTTCTGAGTTGCGCAGTGCCCAAAAGCTTATTTAGCTTTTAAAAATCTTTACTTACATCTTAAAGGGGCAGAGAAAGAATTTATAATGATGAGTGTTGCACAGCAGATGCTCTAAGCAAAGGGAGGGAAGGCAGTCTTTTTCCCTTATTGCACCCGGGAAGATTGAGTTTTTCTTAATTTGCGTTGACCCTTCCACCAGAAAGGAGCAGTTGAACTGCAACTGAATAGTTCCTTTTGTAAGACCAAAGGGACGAGGGGTGGAGAGAGGGGCCAGAGGGTTACTGAGAAAGTGTTCCCGAGGATGCTGAAGGAGGGGGATGCTGCTGCTCTGTCGTCTTTGACGCTCCTTGGAGATGCATGTCATTCTACTTATGGGTGAGATTAAAGTTCCGCTTTGGGTTAAAGGAAAATTTAATTTAGCTTTCCTAAGTACAAAGGAACAAGTGCATTAATCTGGGAAATTGACTTTAATTTTCCTAAGTGGTTAGTTCCTTCCTGTGCTAATTCTTCACTATGGAAGAGAGAAGAAGGATATAAATTTATTTTTGCATTCAAACCAGGCAGTGGCCTCACATTCCAAGCCACACAGCGATGATACTTCACCACTCCCCTTCATCATGCCTTTCCACGTGCTGTTCCTTCAGCCTGAAACACCTCCCCCCACACACTTCATCTGTCAAAAGTCTTCCCCATCCTGAAGCCCCAAACCTGACACCACATTCGTTATCAGGCTCCTAAGTGTTCATAGTAGATAATAATAATAATAATAGTAATTGTTGTTGTTATGGGACTCATCAGAGCGGGCCATGCATATTGTGCCAGACATTGCACTAAGTGCTTTAGACCATTTATTCCTCCAAATAACCCTGTGAAACAGGTATTTTCACCCCAGTTTAGTAGAAAAAGAAACTGAGCGTTAGACAGGTCAAATGTTCTTTCCCCTAGATCACATGACTAGCAAGAGGTGAGGCTGGGATCAAAGCTCAGCTTGGAACCACTCCCCCACGGCACCTCCCATCAGGTCGATCCTGTCTTCCGTGCTCTTCCATAGCACTCCTCTCTCTCTTACAGCACTTACTTGTATCCAGTCTGTTGATATTTGACAGATTTAAGTAGGCCTTGAAGGAAGGCACGGGTGTCTGGCTCATGGCTCGATCTGCTACAATGTTTAGCACCGTGTCTCGGGTAACTAGGCAAAGGAAAAGGGGATGTGAGGAGAAGTGGGAAGCACTGGACTAGGGATGGACTAGAGACTCAAAGATAGCCATTCCAAGGATGTCAATGGCTTAAGACTTGTGTATTATAGCTTGCGAAGACGACCTCGGTCAATACCATTTCTCTTTTGAAATTTTGGAGTTAGAGGAGCTGAAGTGGAAGGTCTCGAGAAGGGGAGAGGTACCTGATGAGCTGCGTGTGGCCAGACTGATGAGGGAGGAGAATCTGGGAGGAAGCAGGCTGGGAGAGAGGAAGGGGGCAGCACTAACGAAGTGGAAAGAGAGCGAGCCAGAGAGAAAGCCGCCATAGTACAAGGCCCATTTCTGGAATCCCTGCCTCCTTTTAATATAGCGTGCTCCATTCACACGCAGACACACAAACACACAGTCACTCACTCTCTTTACTTGAGCTGGCTTGCGTGGGTTCCATTATACGGACATTTAGAAGAAATATAGATTACCTGTTGACCCTCGGCATGGGGGCCTGGGAGAGGAGAGCGTGGGCTTTGAGAGAGAGAATGGCGGCTGGCCAGGGTACGGGATGAGGGGAAGTGGACTCAGAACACTGGTTCTTAAACATGGCTCTACAGTGGAATCTCATGGGGAGTTTTGCAATAGGCTGATGCCACGGTCCAACCCCCAGGACTGTGGTTCATTGACGTGGGCTGTAATTTGGGCATGGAGAGTTTTAACAGTTTCCAAGGTGATTCTAATGTGTGACAAGTTTTCATAGGAAACACTGCTTTAGAACGTTAGGGGTGGGTGAGAATGTTTTCATTTATTCTGGGAACAAGAGATGATGACATCGATGACTTGAGGTCCTCAGTGTGTAGCATTACTTTCCTCAACCAACCCCAGGTTCCAGGTCAACACGAAAGAGGTTGTAATTAGGCTCCAGGAAACAAGCAGATGCCCATGTGGATGGCCATAGGTAAGCAGCACTTAGGCTCTGCATGGCAAGAGATGTTATAATTTGCTGGCAAATCCAGTTCTTTTCTGCTTTCCTAATGGTTTGTTTAGAGCTGACAAAGGATTATATCGCTTGGCATCATAGATCTCATCTTAACTAGATGCAGAGGTCTACTGGCTGAAAAGTCTAGTGGGTGAACAGTTACCCTGGATCTGGCCCAGAGCTCACAGTACTTAACAGGTTACATAGTGTCTTTGCGGGAACCCGATTTTGTTCTGGAGCCAGCTTCCCTCACTGAGGTCAGAAGTTGGATCACTATGCTTAGTTTTGTGGTCCAGACTTCTGGTGGGGCTCCACCTTCACGGCCTCATCTAAGTCTAATTAGCTCCCCATCTCCAAATGCCATCACCTTGGGAATTAGGCCTTCAACATAGAACTTTTTTTTTAAAAGATTTTATTTTTCCTTTTTCTCCCCAAAACCCCCCAGTACACAGTACATAGTTGTATATTTTTAGTTGTGGGCCCTTCTAGTTGTAGCATGTGGGATGCCACTTCAGCATGGCTTGATGAGCAGTGCCACGTCCACGCCCAGGATCCGAACCGGTGAAACCCTGGGCCACCGAAGTGGAGCGTGCAAACAACCACTCGGTCACGGGGCTGGCCCCTCAACATATAAATTTTAGGGGAACGTTCAATCCATAGCAGATGTGTTTCTAAGTTGAATTCTAAATATGTTTTCTTCTTGGGTGAATTCATCTAGCATACGCTAATATGGCCTTGCCAATGATTAAAATATTAGAAATTTAGAAATATTAGTCAGTAGTTACTGTCCAAGTTCCCTAAGTGGCCTCATTCCTGCCACCTCATCTGTCCTCTTCCTTTCCCCTCCCAACTTGCTCCATAACCCAAGAGGACCCTGCTGTGCTGTGCCTGGTGTCTCTTCTGATTGGCAAATGCTCACGCCACACCAAATAGTGTGACCACCAGTCCTGGGACTGCAAGGAGGAGACAGCTGTCACTGTGAGGCTGGGGAGGAGCTGGGGAGAAGGAGGAATCCTATAAAGCTAAGCGCAGATATACTGATAGGAAGTATCCACCAAGGGACAGAACTTCCAAGGCGTGTGGGCTGGTTCATAGAGATCAGGATCCTGCAGGCCTGCAAGTGGACCAGGAAGCGGGAACCAGGTCAGTCCCAGCAGAGATCTCTCTTGTCCTAGCCTGGCTCATTAGGAATCTCCTCCGTTTGGCCAGAGGAGAAACAGCGCCCCTCTTGAGCACAGGGGACACAGGCAGGGAGCCAGCGCTGGGCAGGGATGGGGCTGGCTGTGCTCCCCCCTCACTCCAACACAGGCCGGCCAGGGTCTTCCTTAAAGCCCTGCACACGCAGACTGCTCTGCATGGCTGTTCCCCCTCCAGCCTTCTGCTCCTCCACACTTGGCCTAGTTTAGCCCAGATCCGTGCCTGCCCAGGCCACCAAGTTCAGCTGAATCCTCTTCCTTGGGGAGTCCAGCAGATTGAATCCTGTAGTAGTGTTCAACCCTTCCGTGCGTAGCGGTGCTGAGCAGGGTGACAGTTTTTACGGGTATTTGTGCTATTGGCCGTGATTACCGACTGTATACTCACTGAGGACAGATGCCATGTCTGGTCTGGTCCCCAGTGGAGCCCACAGTGCTCTGTACAGGGCCTGGAACAGGGAGGACACTCAACAAGTGAGTGTTGAATGAAGGCTCAGGTGAGCGGGGGATGGGTGGTGGCTGCTCTCCCAGTCAGACAGCACCATCCCATCCCACTGTCATAGTGCCGCCCTGGGGGTGAGCTGCCTGTCTCTCTGCCCTGAGCCTGGGGGGTTTCCTTGCTTTGCTGCTGCACTGGGTGCATGTGGTTCCTATGAATCTTTGACTCTGCTCACTGTGTGGCCGAGGAAAGGCACATGATGCTGTCTAATGTATCTGTTAGGGTGTACTGGGGTAGCGTGGCCTCTAAGATCCCACTGTGGCCAGCTGTCAGCATCTCCCCTTGATCTCCCTGGGACTTCTTCTGCCCCCTCGGATGCCTCGCCCTGATCTGTGGTCGTCACCCTAATTCGAGGGTGGGCCCTCTGAGCTGTGGTTCCAGGCATTTGTTCCTCCTGGTTTACCCTCCTTCCTCTTCCTCTTCCTGTAGAACCTGGGGCTTCTCATACCCGCCTCTTCCCCCTCGAAGCTCGCTTTGGTCAGCCACCCAGAGGCACCCGGGGGACCCACTTCATCTCTAACGGATTTCCAGTGTCAATGCAAATAACTCACAATCCATCTATAAGTCAAAACTGGGGTGAGTTTATTGTGAGCTGACCCTAAGGACTATATAGCCTGGGAGAGTACCTTCACGAAGGAAGGGCGCATTCCAAAGAAAGGGGTGTACAGAGTGGTCATATACTGTCTTGGAACAAAAAGCATACATCACGTATGATAGGAATGTCCCTGCTACATAGTCAGAGATTGCTTTGCTGGCATAAGGTCAGTGGTCACAAGGTGAGCACAGTGGGTCAATAATTAATCCTTAGTTTCTAGGAAGAGATGCTTATCCTTAAAGAAAGGCCAATATTGGGGGAAGCTACATCCCTATCTTTAAGGGCATCATTCTTGTCTTTGGGACATTGTAAATGTTTAAAGCAGATGTACAATGCATGCTCAACCAGCCACATCAGGCCTTTTGGAAAAACAGCATCAGGCCGAGTTAGTTTTAAACCAAATGGCTTCCTCATATACTCCAATATATCCTATTGCTTGTCATTTATTCATCACCAGGCTGCTCTGTCCCCTGTCCTCTGAGCGGGTGAGGTGGCACCAGATGGTCCCTGGCTCCCACCTGATTCCTGAGGTCCTGAGCAAGGGAGTGCCCATTCTGAAGTCACCTTATCTGGGGCTCCCAGCCAAGGACTGGCCTTGCATCCCATGGAGATACCCTCCCTACCTGGGACTCCAAAGTCATTGGCGCCAGAGGTAAAGTGCAGCCCTCCGGGGGAATAATTCACTGTGTTTTCTTTGGTATCCTTTCTGTCCAGGGCATTTAGAGAGCTAACCACTGATGCCACTGCCCAGAGCTGTCAGGAGACCAGTCAATTGCACAGCTGCCTACACCGTTTCATGGGGTTCCTGTGAAGAGGGCAATTTACCCCTCCTGTCTCCCCTTCCTCTTGCAGAGCCCTTTCAGCTGTGTAGGTAGTTAATGTGGAAAACTCCAGAATTCCCAGAATAAGAGAGTTCTTGTCACTGGCTAAAAAGGGGGAGGTTTCCAGCTAGAACAGGGTGGCTTATCTTGCTTTCGTCACTTTTATACGCAGAGAAAAGTTCTGACACTTGAGGAGCTGTAATTCTTTAGCCCTGCGCATCCTCAGCAATGCTGGTGCGCTCCGGGTGTCCCTCCTAGTGGGGGAGGCCAGCAGCTGCCCAGTCCTAGAGCTGCATGAGCTGGGCGCTCTCTCTATCACGGCGGGGCTAAGCACTGAATAAACCCTTCTGGGAATCACCACTCCTTCGTGTACAGGGTTCTAGAAGTTAAAAATCTTTCAAGTCGGCAACCGTGCCACGTATTTTACATGATGACCTTTTCCACCCTGAAAGTGGAACTGTGTGTTGAGGATCTGCTCCCCGTCTTCCAGATTGTGAAAGTGGGTCTTCAGAATTGAGGATGCTTGTGTTGCTTTGCCCTGGCGTCACTCATCCCTCCTTCCTCCTCCAGCCAGCTGGAGCAAGTTTACTCAGCCCTGTGGTTCCTTCTTCTCTTCCGAGTGGGGCAGAAAGCGGCAGGTCCTGGGATTGGCCAAGGGGATCACCTCAGCTCTCCTGGCTGAGTCACAGCTAGGTCACCGCCTGGTTGCTGACAACACAGCGAGGGCCCTCTTAGGGGGACTCCAGCCAGGGCAGGATCAGAAGGGGGCCAGGACTTGGGCGAATCCCATTCAGCTAGTAGTGAAATGTGATCTAGTATTTTCTCCTCATTGCTTGTTTGAAAAAAAAATCCCTGTTTGGCCCTGTTTAGACGTTGTGGCAGTGATGGGGACAGGCTTCCTGAGGTGCCGACTTGGGGTGAACTTCAACCCCACTCTGCCTCCAAGTTCGTCATTCGTAGAATGAGCGCTTTGGACTTGATTTTCTTACGTTTTTAGACCTCTGGTCTCCAAATTTTAATAATTCAAGATTTATTTTAAACAAAGTCTTCACTCAAGCCCCTGAAGTTGGACTTTGCTTCCAGAAAGCCTTTCCAAGTAGGGTAGACTTGCTTCTCCGCCCCAAGGCCAGGCACTCCCTGGAGGGAAGGGAGGGGTGGAGAACCCAAGAGCGCTTCCTTCCGGGGCCCTGCAATCTGCAGGCAGCAGCGATGCACACCAAGCTCTGGTCTCTGATAACCTGGGGGAGGAATCTCATCTGTAAATGAGAATCCCCTTGTGTAGCCCCCTCCTCTAAATGCCAGCATGGGAGGGGGTTGCCTGCTTTCCTGGGGACAGGGGATGCCTAGATGGGAGTTACCCCAGGACCAGGTAGAGGGCATCACACACGGTGGGCTGGACAGAAGATGCATCACTTGGGCATAGCTCCCCAGGCACATGACCCCCAAACTTCTACCTAGAGCCAGGCGACTGCTCCAATGAGACCCAGATGCCTTGCCGTCAGCTCCTCTGGGATGGCTGAAAAGCATCTCAAATTCAGAGTGCCCAAACTGCCCTCCTGAATTACCTCCGTTTCTCTCATCATGGGCCACCCCAACCCCATCCATCCATTAGCCAATCCATGGGTGTTACCTCCGGAATATGTCCGAAGTCTTTCCAATTCTCAAGGCCACCCCCACCCTCACCCCGATCCGACTGGGCCACCGTCATCTCCCCTGGTTACCGGCGGTGGCAGTCTGTCGGCTCTCTCTCACTCCTGTCCCCTACAGTCCATTTTACATATAGCAGCGAAGTGATTTTTAAAAATGTAAATTAGGTCATACGATTCCCAGGTTTAAAACCCTTCTTGCAATAACTGAACTCCTTGCCTTGGCCTACAAGACCCCAAAGGTTTGGTCCCTGCTGCCCCTCCAGCTGCCCCACGGCTCTAGCCACCCGCAGAGGACTGCCTTGGAACCTTTACACTGGCTGCCTCTGCTCTCTAGAAAGCTCTGCCTCCTCCCCCTATCTTGGTAGGACTGGGGTGTTTCTTGCCATTTGGGTTTCAGTTCAAATGTGACAACCTCTGAGCATCTGCTCTAAATCATTTCACCATTAGAGATTGTTTTGTTCATAATTTGTCCCTTGCCTTGTCTCCCTGCTGGAGGATGGCAGCTCCATGGGGTCAGGGACCTGTCTCTCTTGTTCAAAGCCACATTCCCTGGTGTCTGGAACAGACCGTGGAAAGAGTACTTGCTCAGTGAATAAACGAAGCATGAGGGCTGGTCATTCGGATAAAGGAGAAAGGTGGACCAACGTTGAGACGCTGAGCATAAAGCGCAGTATGCCAACACAGCTGCCACTTTACGAAGGTTGGGGCTCAGAAGGGTTACGGGACACGCGCCCAAGTCCCTCTGCTAGGAAGAGTCAAGCCGAGGCGACAGCCGGGCCCTCGGGGGTTTCTGAGAGCAGTTGACCAGGCTGCCCCGAGTGCTGATTTTGTACGCCCACTGCGCTCCAAGGCTTCGGGAAATGTCCATCTAGCCTGTTGAATTAAATATAGGACTTTGGCTTTGGGGAGGAAAATCAGAAACATAGCCTAAGGCCCCAAGCCCACAGAAAAGCTAAGGTAGGCGATGAAGGAGAGGCTGGCGGACCCGAGCGTTCCTCCACCTCCTGTGGCCGGGCGGGCCCTGAAAGCGGCCCAGGGGCCCGTCCCTCCCGAGGCCCCTCTCCCCGCCCCACCCGCTCGCCCCGCCCACGCCCGCTCGCCCCGCCCCCGGGGCGGAGCCGCGCCGACCGGAGCGCGCGGCGCCCGGGTGTTTGCATACAAAGGCGGCCACGCGCGCGGCGCCGCCCGGCCAGGAGCTGCCTCCGTGCCGCCAGCCGCCCGGGCAGTCTTCCCGGCATATCCCGGGTCGAGCGGCGGCCACCGAGGTAGGTGCTGCAGCCTCAGCCGGCCCGGGCTGGGCTGCGCTTGGCCGGCCGGGGCGGGGCGCGGCCCGGGGCGAGGGGCACGTGGCGATGCTGGAGCGGGCCGGGCGACCGGCCGACCCGATGCCGGAGGACCGATCTCTGTCCTCGCGGTCCTTTCCGGGCAAGTGGCTCCGGCAGGGAGGCGGAGAAACAGGCCCTGGGGCCCGGCGGCCTCGCGAGCATCCCTCGGGCCTTCCCTCTCTGAGCGCCAGCGGGGCTGACCTTGGGGGCCAGGCGGACCCAGGGGGCGACCGGGGATGCCGAGACGGCGGGACCAGCTCTGTCCAGCGAGGGCGGGTGGTCCCTGCTCTGCGCCGAGGACTTGTATGAAAATCTTCCCGGGGAGGGGCGGGGGGAGGTTAGGATTCCTGCTTTGCCGTTGAGGAAACTGAGGCTCAGGGAGGTTGACCTACGTGCCCAAGGTCACACAGCTGCTGGGCGGCAGGCTGACCCCGGTTGGAAGAAACCTGGTTCTCAGAGTACGGTCAGGTCCCTCCTTGGCCAGCCTCTGCACCTTTCCTGAAGCCGAGTGGGTGCTAGGCCTTCCATCACATGCCACTGCGAATGATTTTATTTTGGGAAAGGCCAGGAAAACGTGGGATGAAAAGTAGTGTTTTGGAAATAAGCTTAAGTGCCATAGAGCCGGAGTATAGGTAACTGGCTGGTACTTTGTCTGGAGGGTGGGTGCCTGAGAAAGCAGATACCAACCCGGTTTTCGACCAGCAAGCAGGAAACTTGAACTAAAACAACTAGCAGTGTTAATTCGGAGAGTTTCTAGAACCCAGTAGTTCCCCGGATAGGAGGAATGCTTCGGAAAAGATGAGCTTGTAGCAATGTTCTTATCAGGAGTATGTGTCTTGATTGTGAAATTTACTGTTTATCCTCTGTTCCATAATTTGGGTCTTATGAATTAAATTAATTTGAGGAATATACAGTAATCGAGAAATAAACACACACTTACCCTCCCCCCTCCCCCCCAAAATGTTGGAAGATCTGAGAGTTTGTTTTATGGTTTTCGTATTTTGATAGTGCTTTGTGTTTGCCAACAGTTGTTTTATTATCAAGTTTGTTTGTGTAGGGGTGTGTTTTGGAGCTTTTATTCCTCTGTGTAGGGCCATGTGTGTTGTGGAGCTGGGCCTGGACGGACCTGGACCTGAACTTTGTGGGTCTGGAGGCCGAGTTCTGCCTTAGCTGTTGTGGGATGCTGTGCACGCGCCTCACCATCCAAGGTCTCAGTCATCAAAACCCTCACCCCTCAAGAAAGGAACGGGCTGCAGGGGCAAACCTGCTGGGTCTTGTTGCTCAGAAGAGCACTCGTGTGTTCAGGGGAGGGACTGAAGGATCTCCTGGTCCTGGGGGCCCTCGGGAACAGTGAAGAGGTCTGCCCCGGATTGGGGGAGGGGAAGGGGGACAGCCTGGCCAGAAGGAAGTCTGTGGGCCCTGCCCTTTTCCCGGTCAGCTGCACGGAGAGCCCTGGACCAGAGGGCAGGGCAGGGCAGGAGATGGAAAGATACTTTGAACGAGGTCACTGTGGCCTGCGGCGTGCTGAGGCTAGTGCGAAGAACTTGGCTTCCTAGTTAGGCGGGCCACTTAGCGCTGTATAACTTGGGCCAAAGGACTTCAATTCTTTGAGCCTCGGTTTCTTCCTCTCTGAAATGGAGAGATAGTCATACGCATTCACAATGTAAAAGTTAACTGAGATACACAAGAGCTCCTGCGACAGAATACGGGGTCAGTGATCACTGTGGTGTTATTTTTTTTTACAAGAGGAAGGCAAGGTACCAGTGAGGATGCCTATTTGTAGGACTGGGACAGTCCTGTCTGCAGTGGCCTCTGGGTGGTAAATCGTCATTACGGGACCCCCTGCTTCTTCCTGCCATCCCTTCCCACTGTGAGTTGGCCTCTCCTGGATCCTCTCTCCTCTGGGTTCAAGGTCTAAAAGGTACCTAAATGGGATGGAGTGACTTGGGCAAGCATGCCGAAGGAGACGGGCGAGGTTGCACTGGGGTGGGGGTGGCTTTTGGAGCATTTTGAGAAACATCTAGAAGGTGGTGCTCCAGTCTGGACGCTGAGGCTGGTGGTTTGACCTGTTTTTGTGCTTCAGCTTCCTCAGTGTCACTGGCCATGAGAATTTGGAGCTGTTGAGGTCCTCACGAGGAATACAGGAGGTCGTGATGCATAAGTCACGCACTGTCAGCTTTGGGGCGACTTTCCTGGGAAGGGCAAAGTCACGCTTTTTACGTTTCATTGAACCTTGGCCCAGTTTATTATGGGATAAACCCACTCACTTAAAATCAGAATGGGATTTGTGGAAAAAAGTCGGGAAAAGCTCCAAAAGGCCTGTCAGTGATTTGACAGGTTCTTAATTTGTGGAGGACTCCGGGTGCCTATTTGATGGCTGTTTCTGAAGTGCTAGCTTTCTAAGCTGTGAGTGTAGGGTCAAGAGAGAGCCAGGGGCCTGTCACCTGCTTTTGTGCCTGGCAGCCGGTCTAGCTCAGGGGACACGGGGCCCGGGTCCCTTGATTGGGGTGCACCCGGGTCCTGAAGGCCCCTCCGCCTCTGGGAAGTCTCAACTTGGATCCATGCGGAGGAGAGGTCCTCTTGACCATGGCAGGGCTCCTTCCTGTCTTCCCCCTACTTCCTTGTGTGCCCCTTTTTCTTCCTCTTTCCACGTCTTCCTGCCTCACTTCTCCCCACCTTTTATTCAACAAATAAGTGAGCCGGGCTGGGCTAGAGTGTGTGCAGGCTGGCGAGTCCTGCCCAGTACTCCGGGTCCAGGCGGACGCCAGTGGTTTTCACGGTACAGCTTGGAACCCACTAGTCTTAGGTTAGTGGGCCCACCGGCATTTTTAAAAAAGTGAAATAGAATAGAAAAGAAAATATCGGACTGGGACATACTAATATTAGGTGAGGGATTGTTTTTTGAAACTTGTTTTAGCTGCAGTGTGTGTGTGTGTGTGTGAGTGCGTGGGTGTGAGTGTGTGAGAGAGAGAGTGCCTGGGTGTGTGGGAAAGGGGTCTGGGTGTGTGGGGAGGGAGCAGCCCTCCACAGATGTCAGCCCATGGGGACCCTGGCTTCCTCCTGCTCGCAGCCGCCCCTGCTTGCTGGGGGATGCTTCAGGGTGGTTGTGCCATGTCCACTGTCCAGCTGAGAGGTCGGGTGGGGGCTCAGTCAGGAGAGGAGCAGGGAAGTTTCCACGCTGGTGATCGTGGCCACATCTCTCAACCCACTCACCAAGTTTTGTGATTCTTGCAACCACTGTGAATTTTTTGCTAGGGCTTTCCAGGAAAAAGCTGCAGGCTGTTAGAACCGAGCCGAGGCTTTGTATCGACTGCTGTTTGCTCCTGAGTGCCAGGTACTCTCTGTTGCTCACAAAGCAGACCCAGCGACCGAGACTTGCCTGAGACACCTGTTTGCGGGCTGCTTGTGGGACAGGTGAGCCCATTGACATCGTGTGACTTGTTCCCGGGAAGTCCTCTATCTCCTGGGACACGGACGCTCTCTTCCTGGTGACATCTTCCTCCGCATTCCTGGATCTCTTAGGCGTACACCTTGGTTTACAAAAGACGAGAGAGAAGTGTCAAGACAAGTTAGAGTTGGGGAAAACCAACCCCACCGCCCAGCAGGGCGCAGGAGCCCTGCCCACGTCTGTTTTGACAGAAGGATTTTCTGCCATACATAATTGTAGAACACTGCCCAATCTTGGGTTGCCTTTGGGCCCGGATTTTTGCACAAAATGGAAATATATTACCCCATTGGAATATAAACATACCGTTCCAATATTTTTTTATGAATTTCAGCCAGTAGTGTTCTTTGCCCCTTCTTTTTGAGAAGGTATAATTTAAATAGATATATAGAAAGTACTCTCAGGCAGGAGCCGTAATTCAAAGCACAGCCTTTGTCTGGAGCCGTTTGTGACCCCACGGTTGGCTGTCATTTGGCAGTTGGCTGTCATTTGGCGAGTGCACTTTGAAGAGTACTTAGTGTGTACCACCTCACAGCAATCCTGTGGGGGGCGCTGCTGAAGTCATCCCATTTCATAGATACGAAACTGAGGTGCTGAGAGGTTAAGAACCTGCTCAGGGTCACAGGTGGTGGAGCTGGGCTGTGAACACCGACTGGCTCCTGCACAGCCTGCCTTCTTGCCCCTGAGCTGTAGGCAGCGCTCTCGAACGCCCGGGTGACCTTACTGTCTGTGAATTGCTGGAGTGGGGTGGGCAGGGGTCAGATAGAAGTTGAAGTCGCAAGAGCAGGGCATCCTTTTTGACCAGACACAGACTTGGACGGAGAGCTCCTGCAGATGTGGAACGGACGAGGCAGAGCCCTCTGCTCGGTTAGTGACTAGATACAAGCCAGAGGATTGGGCTCTGACCTGGACCTGTTTTGCCCAGCACGTTGGTCACGCTGTGGTTTGGGTGTCTCCATCCCTGCTGTCCAGTCCTTTTGAGCCCCTTGGCAGGGACCTGAGAACACTCATCACAGGGATTATAAGATCCGAGCCTTGGCAAAATCCCGATGCTGGAAGAGCAGAGCGGTCACCCGTCTGACCTTGTGACCAATGCAGGAGCCCCCCCCACCACCCCCTCCTGTCTCAGCAGTTCTGGTGGCGGGGAGACCCTGACACTGAGCTGGCCAGAGTTTTCTATCCCTCCCGTGGTCCTCCGAGGTCATGAATGTTGAAGTAGTACATGCACATGTGAAAACCAAACGCCGGAAACCAACACCATGGAAACACTTAGGATGGAAGGGAAGGTCTCCCGGTCCGCAGGTGGAATGTACATGAGGCTGGAAATTTTTGTCTATCAGAATGTGTGTAAATGGAATTCTTAAAAAATGAGCTCATATTCTAAACACTTGTATTTTTTTCCCACTGAATATATACCTTTTTGTGTTAGTATTTGTGGAGGTACCTCCCCCCTCCCCATTGTGTTAAACAGCCTCGTGACGTTCCATTGTGTGGAGTGAGTGGTCCATCATTTCTTTAACCAGAGTCGTATAGATACTTGTTTGTGATTTTCCCTGTTATAATTGATGCTGCAATTACTGTTCTCTACATTGATCTTAGAGCAGCAGAATTGCTGGGGTTTGCTAGAACGTGCAAACAATGACAGATGTGGCCGCGGTGCTCACTCTGTTATTAGTTATTACCCAGCAGCTGGGAGTGACGACGGTTTGTTCCCCGCTCCCTCCAGCCCTGGGGTTTTTATGAAATGCTCTGATTTGGGACCACCTGGAAGGCCTCCTCTGATTTGCATATCTTAAATTATGAATGGGGCTGACTCTCTTCTTGCAGGTCATTGATCAGATGGGTTTCTTGTTCTGTGAACTCTGTCTATAAATTTTGCCCATTTTTCTGTTGGGTTGGTGTGAGGCCATCTTCAACTGCCCCCGATATTCCAGAGGTAGATGGTGTTAGCAAAAGCTGCAGTTATGAAAGCTATGGTTGGGGCTTTGAATTTTGGCAGAAGTTCCAAGAAAGCAGTGTTTCTTGGCAATTTTTGGAGACCAGAGAAGAATTCTGCCAGTTTTGGATGAAATGCTGATTTTTGTTAACCAGGCGTGAAGTCATGAGACCTCCGTGACCTCATCTGGACAAATGTTAGCAGAGTGGCCCTTCTGGAGCCGTGCGGGTCGGGCTCACTAATGCATTTGAACACCTGCTGTGTGCGGGGAGCTGTACAGATTAGCTTCAGTGTGGATGGCCCGCTGTGTGGAGGCCTCTGCTCCCTGCATGTGTGGAGGGCTGGGCGCCCACTTTCCTAACTCACTTCTGCGGGGTGACAGCAGCCTCGCTTCCGGACGCCCTCACTCCCCACACCTCCCACTGTACCCTCCTTCTGGCAGAATCGCCTGGAGCTGGCTCTCCCCTTCCGAGGTCTGGAGGCTGACCTGCTGAATCAGAAGGGGCTTTGGTGTGGGGCCTCTAGGACCAGCGGTTTTTGCTGCCTCATCACTTTTCTTAGGAAGTGTTAGTCTGACTTGCAGGCTTTTTAAAAACATGGCAAGCTTTGCTAGTGAATTTTCTCATTTTGGACCGGAGTATCTCCTGAAGAACACTTGCATGCTCAGAAAGTCCCCGAATACTCAAGGATGTTGACAGACACGGAACTTTGCTCAGTCCAGAGCTGGCGAGAGGGAAGTGACTTGCCCGTGTAGTGGGGGAAGGGCTGAAACTCAGGTATCTTGACTTCTAGTCTGGTGTTCTTTTGCATCATGCTGCATCTAAGTCATACTTCCCTTTTTGTCATTTATATGTAATTTATCATCCTTACCAGCTGATAAGTATCAGTCCGGAATGTTCTGAAGAAAGACTTCCTCTTTGCTGTTCATATAAATCACAAGAGGAAGATAGGCTATTTATAAACTAATTTCATTTTCATGCAAGTCTTATTAGTTATTATACCATTTTTGGGATTTCTTATAAATCATCTTTTTTTTTAATGCATTGGATGAAACTGGCGTTTATCGTGTAGCCTTCCAGGTGGATGTGACCTTGGCCGACCCCAGGGGCTGCATGATGTTTGTGTTTCTACCAGAGCTGGTCAGGCCTCAGACTTGGGCCCCAGATGTGGAGACAGAGACTGGAATGTTCTCGGGGAGAGCAGGCAGGGGTGGTGTCTGCCGGCCCCCCCCAATCCCCATGAGGCCCAGTGAGGCTGACAGCGCCTTCCTCGAGTGGAAGCTGTCAGATGACCCAGGACCACCAGGAGAATGAAGAGTGAGTTGTCTCCAGGCTTCAATGACCTTTGGGGAGACCCCCAGGGAGGCAGATTTTGTCATACTCTTGGGGAAGAACCATGCTAACTAAAAGCCAAGTGGCTTAAATACTCCTAGTGATGGAGCGCTCACTCTCCCAAGGCAAATTCTTCAGAAAGTTTATAAGTTGATAAGTTTTCAGAAAGGTTATAAATGAACAATGATGTTCAATTGTGGAGTAACTGAGCCAGTTAAGGTATAAGACTTTAAGCTTCTCTGCGGCTGGAATGAATCTTTCCTGGTGCCAAACCCAGAGCAGGGTGCAGAGCAGGCACTGTGTGGTCTCTGCCGCATGGAGGGAGGAGTGGATGTGTGGAGGGAGGGGTGGGTGTGGGCTAGTCACTCACCTGTGCTCAGAGACAACTTTCAGACATTCGAGGTGGATCAGGATAAAAAGGAGGAGGGGATGCTTTATCCATGAGAATTTTGACTTCCCTAGTAAAACCTCTTTGCCCTTTTTCTTCATTAATTCAGAAGTAATGAGACCTCTTTCAGAGCTGCGGGCTCCATAGGGTTTTCCTCTGACTTTGAGAGCTGGTGGCAGGGCTCAGCTGAGTCCGGGTGACTGACCTGAGCACTGTTTTAGCTGTGTGTGCCCCCTGGAGATGGCAGAGGGCGAGGCTGGTCTGCTGCCCCTGGACCGACTGGCAAGCACAGGCATACCTCTGGAGCATGCCGACCGATTTCCAAACCAGACACCGGCTTAGGAAAAGGAAAAACTGTCATGTACCACAGTGGATGATGTTGGCCTTGCCATTGGAGCAGTGAAAATGTTTTCACATCCTGTGCGTTACAGGTACTTCCTGCACATCTCAGCAGGTAGAAAGTCTGTGTGTGACCTCACATGTAGGTCGGATGGTCCAGTCATCCAGGAGCTGTGCAGGATTGTCACGGTTTTGGACACAGACTTACCTGGATTTGAGTGCTGCTTCCGCCCCTGGCTGCGCTGGGACCCTGAGCAAGTTACATAAACTCTACGGTTCAGTTTCCTTCTCTGCAAAGCGGGAAAATTATATCCTTTGCATCATTATGATAAACAAGTAAACAATTTAAATTATTATTGTCACTCTCTGGACAGTGCACCACCCTTAACGGAATGTGGAAATGCACAGTGGATTTAAAGGTTTATGTTGCTCTGGTTCCGTGCTGTTACTGTCTTTGCCTGGTGTTGCCAGTAAACGTGGATATTTAGAGTCTCTCAGATGTGCTCATTGAAGCCCTGTAGCTGGCTGGCTGGGACACGACTGTCGGCTTGCTCAGTGTCTGTTGGCCCGCAAGAGAGGAGCGGGGTCTGTCTGCGGGGTGCCCTGCTCCTGCTGCCCTCGGCAGGGACGCAGGCAGGAGGCCTCCCCGGCCTGATGGTGGGTTGGTTTGTCCACTGAGAAGTCCCCTGGATGCGCCTAAACCCAGATTCCCCAGGCGTCCCTCCAGCACCTGCTGTGAGGGGAGAGGTGACAGCAGACGGTGTGTCTGCCCACCGTGTGCTCAGGCGGGGGGTGGTGGCAGGTCGCCCCCGGAAATGATGAATCGTTCTCAGGATGAAAGTGGCAAAGAAATGTTCAGATCACAGACCGAATAAAGGAGGGTTTGACCTTTTGGTGCTTGCAGGCTGGGGGAAGGGTTTTGAATTTACCTTCTGAGAGGCCCCGAGGAGGACTGCCTTGTGAAAATATCCCATGCAGAGCCAGCGACTCAGGCTGATTTCTCTGGTCACTTCCTCAGGGAGGTGCCAGCAGTAAGAAGTACCTTCTGCCCTGGGCTCTCCCCGGGGCAAAGAGCTTTTCCAAGTCCTCACCGTGGTTCATGCTCCCCAGGACAGCCGGTTAGGCTTCCTCAGAGGGGTATTGCTGCCTTGCTCCTGTGCACAGCTTGCACATGCTGGAGGAGGACGCATACATCCAGGCCTTCTGACCCCAAATTTTGTGCAGTTTCTGTTTCTCAGGCTCTTATCCTTTACATTTCATGGCCTGTCTGTGGGCAAGAAAAGCCTTACGAACCTGTTATTTAAATTGGGTTTACGGTGAATTTTGTTTGGGGCCTGGTCTTTATGTCCCTGGGAGAGAACTATTCCTGTTTTCTTAATTTCCTCTAATTTTTAAATTTTAGCACTTTTTGCCCTCATACCCAAACTTGCCAAGCTACTTCAGAGGTGGTGGGTGCATTTTGACGCCTGCATGTCTGGAATTTTTTGTGATGGAACAACAGCAACAAAAACCCCATGCAGCCTTCCCCTCCCCTCCCGTCCCCAACACAAACAAAACAGCCTCTGGGTTCTTGACTTGGGATGAAGACTTGTTTTCATGATGTTACTATGAGCAGGTCATAGAATCATAAACTCAGAGCCCCATCAAGTTCTTGAATTCCCTCTACAACCTCTTTGCCAGGTGGTGGCTGAGACTCTTTGAATGCTTCCCTTGATGGTGGGCTCACTCCCTATAATGAGTCAGTTCTCCTTAGATGCTTAGTCTCATAGGTTACACTTTCTGCCCTGGCTCCGGAGCAGCCTCTGTAATTCTGTAGCTTTAATTACAGTCTATGATGATCCATATGGCACTGGATATTCTGTAAACATGCTTAATATTCTTTGACCTTTAGAACTAGATGGCTGCCGTCTGCTTTGCTAAAGCCACACGACTGATTATCTGTCACTGGGCCTCGCTCATTTATACCATTTTCATCTGCCCAGCACTGCACAGGAGAACAGGGGAGACTCGGGGTTCAGCCCGGGCCTCCGTTCTCACTCTGCTGCTTGCTGCTCCTGCTACAGCGAGCATCATGCACTCCTGGCGCCCCTCGCTCCTGGTCGGAAACGGGCTAATAATGCTGGTCCTGAGTACTGCACAGGTTGCTCAGATTTGCACCAGATGAACTCACTTGCGTGAAGGAGTCTTATACATTGTGAACTGCTCTACAGACGTAGCGTGCTGGTTTGCGTGGCCTTTTTCTTGAATTCGGTTAGTGATACAGCAAGGGTTTGGAGTGTACATGTGATGGGCGTTGGGTCTGATGGTTTTGGGTTGTTACTTTCTCTCCAAAGTCGGTCGACACCCTTCGTGGTTTTCCAGGCCCTTTTAAGTCTTTCTCGTAAGCATCATTTTATGCTTCTCACCTCCACTGATTGTCCCGGGCAGGCGTGCTTAGTTAGCTGTTCTGCCGGGGAAGAAGCGTGCTCGCTCAGGCTGCACCTGCAGCTCCCCGGAGGCCCTCGCGAAAACAAGGATGGGTCTCAGGGGGCTGTGCCAACGGGAAAAATTTAATGTCACACAGACAGTGGATTTCTTAGCCCGAAATTCTGTTTTGTTCTGGGTATCCTTTCAGAGGTGAATCGAAGGTTGGCCTCTGCTGAAACTCCACTATAGTTAGGGAATTTGTTTTCAGTGGTTCCCTTCCATTTGCTCCTAGTATGTTTCTTCTTTTCTCTTTATGGGATGGCCTACCAGCTCGTTCCTTATTAAAACATTAGAGTGTTGCAGATGCCCCGGTGGCTGTGACAGCCCTAGGCCCTCTGTGTCCTGGATAAGTGGAGACCCCTCCATGGCACAGATCTGCATCTTCCTACTGCCACTGCTCCCTTGCTGGCTTGCCACAGTGGGCACCAGAGGTAAATAAACTTCCCCTGAGCCCTTGTCCTTCACTCTGGGGCATGCATTTGTTTTTAATGTGATACGAGAAGGAGAGGGGCAGCTTTGATCGTGCATCTTCTGTTTCCATTGTCCCAATGGAAAAGTGTTCTAAACCCGTAAAGCATTTTCACTTTGGGGAGACAATCACTATACAGGTTTAATTCAATCAAATCATTCCCGAAGCACTTAGCTTAATAAACAGATACATAAGATTAGACTCCTGGCGAATGTTGAAGGATTGTAGTCAAAGCAAGCATGGGAATAGTTCAAGAAAACATGGCTGTGTATGACTGCAAACGTTTCCCGGGCCCCTGGGATGGGTCAGGCGCCGGGGGAGAGGCTGGATGCCCAGGGATGCGCGGGCCTCCTCTCTGTCCTCAAGGAGAGCAGACCAGCTTGGTGGACGGGTGTCTGTCCAGCCGCTTGACTGTGACAGCCAGCATTTGTCAAGCAGCTGGCCTGGATGAGCGGTCATGTCATTAACTGAGCCCGAGGACTGAGGAGGGGGTTCAGTTGGCAAAACTTGAGTTGTTTTGGGTGTTTCTGAAGGAGGTTTCCTGGGCAGCCGGGGGAGGATCTGGAGGAGGCAACGGGAAATAGAGATTAAGGAGTGGTCGTAGGACTCTTGCGGGATACTTAGTTCTTAAAGAGAAGACTGTAGAAAGAAAAGTAGAGGTGAGAAAGATGGAACAAAAATGGTGATTCTGAGACATGTCTTCACAGAGACAGTTTTGTGGGTGTCCTGGCCTTTGCTGGGGTGAGGGTTCTCACCCTGAGTCTGATCTCCCAGTCTTCTCAGAGGAGAGAAGAGTGGCACATACGTAGACACTGCCCCACTTCACCATTTCATTTCCAGGGAGCAAACCCGCAATATTAAGTGGAGACATGTTTCTGCCTAGATAATAACGCACCTTCCGTAACTTTCTAGTTGAGAGAACTAGAAAGGGAATTAACATCACTTTTATCCACTTGTATTATGAATGAGCAGAACAGCTGATTCCCGAGTTGATGATGAAGGGCCTTGGCCTAAAATAATTCAAATTCGTTTGTTTAGTTTTAATAATTGATGCTGTCAAGTAGAACATGCTGTTTATTGTTAATGTTTAAATAGAATCCCAGGTGGAAATATGCTTTTGGAGTTTTATGTTCCTGGGTGTCTTATCTGTTTGGGTCTAATATAAGTGCTGAAGCAGCTTCTAACTTAGGGAAGACTATCTGGAAAGATATATTCTAATGGGATGTGATAACCTCAGAAAATTGTTATTCTAGAAGGTCATCCTGGAAGATGGCACCTTTAAAAAAATGTGTTTACATGTTTCTTGACCTCAGAGTTGCCCTGCAAATCCACAGCACAGCTTGGGGAATCCCAGTTTGGCCAAAGAGTTTTTGGAGGTTTGGTCAGCTCTCCTTGAGAAACTTCTGACCCAGGGCTGTGGCATCCGCTTCACGTGGTCAACGAAGCCCTGGCAGGTGGAGCAGCTATTTCTTGCCAAATTTTGAGATAAAAATCACTAGATTTAAAGTAAGTCGGTGTGGGGTGAATGACGAGCAGGTGTCTCAAAGCTCTTCACCTGGAACACTTTGTTCTCTACGGGTTTTACTTATCTGTGGTTCCTCTTGAGGTAATTGAGATACTTTCTTTTTCAAAACAAGTCTTCTGCTCGCTCCCTGATCAGGTGTCTCGGTGAACCCAGGAGACCGAGCACGGTGACCGGAGCGAGATGAACGGGGCACGGACAGGGAGGGCACTCTGTCCACCTGCTTCATGTGGCTTCTTATGTTGAGGTAAATCAAATTAGCTTCTTTCTTGAGCCTTTTGTTTCAGACGGAATTGAAGGAAGTGAAACTCGCGACTGCGCCCAGCTGGTTTATTCTTGGGTCCTTAAATATCTGCCTAGTGTTTATTTAGTGGAGATGCTGGAGGAGGGGCAGCCAAGAAGAGCTGGGCTTGCCCCCAACTCGCTGGAGGCCCTCAGCCGAGCAGACCCATGACGTGGATCTCAGGCCACCCTCTGCCCGTGAAGGGTGCCGTCCCGGGCCTCCTGGGCCCGTGCTTTCAAAGAAGTTTTTTAACCAAATAACATTCGTCTTCCTGAAATGAATGCTGATTAGTACCGTATTCTCCCTCAGCCCCTTTAAAAATTGTATTTAGTTGTGGTAAAATACACATAACATAAAATTAGACCGTCTTGACCATTTGTAAGTGTACAATTCAGTGAACTTAATGTAAGGGCATTCACAGTGTTGTGCAACCATCGCCACCATCGGTCTCTAGAACTTTCTTCATCTTGCAGAATGAACCTCTGTACCTATTAAACACTGACTGCCCTTCCCCCCTCCCCCTGGCCCCTGGTAATCACCATTCTACTTTCTATTCTGTGAGTTTGTCTGCTGGAATCATATCCTATAGTATTTGTCCTTTGTGGCTGGCTTATTTCACTCACCATAATGTCCTCAAGACTCATCCATGCTGTAGCGTGTGCCAGAATATCCTTCCTTTTTAGGGCTGGATAATATTCCCCTCCGTGTATATACTGCATTTTGTTTATTCACCCATTGGTGGACACTTGGGTTGTTCCCACCTTTTGGCCATTGTGAATAATGCTGCTGTGAACATGGGTGTGCAAATATCTTTTTGAGACCTTGATTTCAATTCTTTCAGATATATTCCAGAAGTGGAATTGCTGGATCATATGGTAATTCCATTTTTAATTTGTTGAGCAACCACCATGCTGTTTTCCATAGTGGTTGCATTATTTTACGTTGTCACCAGTGGTGCACAAGGGTTCTAGTTTCTTTACGTCCTTGTTTTTTTTTTCTTTTTTTTAGATAGCAGCCATCCAAATAGATGAGGTGGTGGTAGTAGTGTTCTTCCTTTTAGAAAATTCTCAGTGCTCAGCTAAGGCTGCCCCAGCAGGTAGATGTTGAGGACCGTTCCTAGGAGCGTATTGCCAGGTGGGGCTGTGGCCCTCTCATTTAAGAATCATGGAACAGACTTCCTGCTTCCACGTGGGGGTATTTTCAGTTTTGCAAATAAGTTGTTCAACAGAGGGGGTAGCTAAAGATATCAAAGTAACTTCTGGTTATTTGTGGTAGGAAAAATACACCAGGCTGATCCCGTGGATGCAAGACGGAAGATCACAGGGCTGGACGTGGGGAAGGCCCAGTCCAGGCTCCGTCTCTGCCGTGGGGGGATCTACCTAAGTCGCTTCCCATTTCTGGGCGTATTTCTTTAAAATGGGGATATTGGAACAACAGCTCAGTCAGGATCCTGCCAGCTTCGAAATTCTCGGATTTTGCATGATAACCTTGAATTCACTCACTGAAAAGGGGGAGCGATGCTTGTTCTTGAGGACAACAGAACAGAGCAACACTTAGTTTAAATGATTAGAGATGCCCTTTTGCCCGCCAAGAATTAGGCATCGCAGCCTTTACCTTCGAACGCTTGGAGCCGGGATTGGGCCTTGCAGGTCATCTTGGCCTGCATCCTCCTTTGACAGATGAGAAGCCCTATGCAGAGATGTGGTACCGTCCAATTAGGAGCCTTCTCTTCTTATGATAAGAGTGCTGGCCGGCAGGTCTCAAGCTCTTCTCAGGAGCTGTGTTAGCAGCAGCAGTGGCCCTGGCGTTGGGGTACGACCGCACGGCAGGGGAAGTGGTCACGCGTCACTGAGTGATGGGCGTAGCTCGTGTGTGAGGGCGATGAGGTGAGGAGAAGCGTAGGGGCCAGGAGAGAGGGCTCGAAAGAACCAAAATGGAGGTGGCTTCAGAATCCCGATCCCGGGTCCGGGTCTGCCGGCACGCCCGTGCTCTGGGCCTTTGCTTCATTGCACTTTTCTCATCTGCAAGGCTGCGTACTACAGGGTTATTGGGAGAAGCCCACGAACGGGAGGTAATGTGATGAAAGAGGTTGTACAGGAATGCCGGGCCTCCTGCCTGCTCGCAGCTGTGGAGTTAGAGCTTTAGCTCGGGGCGGGCACAGTGTTAAAGTCCAGGTGGAGCGTCAAGGTGGTGATTTCTTTTGTAAAATGACGCCCTGTCAGAAGCATGAGAGTTACAAAGAATCCTTTGTTTATCATTGATCTTTTCAGGCACTGATCTCCCCCCTTTTTGTGTGACGTGAGCTAAATCTGTACCATTCAACAGATTTAGAAAAGGCGGGCTTTGATATGTTTCCATACGCGTGACCTCGTTGGCGGTGAGGGCTGGGGGCAGGTCCCAGCGTGTCTCTCCCAGCCTTTGCGGGAGGCCTGCTGGTCTCCTCAACCGAGGGAGGCGGTGCAGTGTCCCTCCAGAGGGCATCCTTTAAAATTGTAAAGCGAGCCACCGAGGGCTTCCTGTGCTCTTTTCCTTGTAGGTTTTGCTCATTGCTTTTAGGTCTCTGACCTGTTCTCAGTTTTAATTAAATCAGTAGTTCTTGTTTGCCCAGTGCACACGGGTCGTTTGACTAACCACTTTGGAGCCTCAGTTTCCCCATTTGTAAACTGGGGATGCTAATATTACTTCTGCTTATGTCATAGGGTTGAGGTGAGGCTTACGAAAGGTATTTTTTGTGTTGTGTTTTAACTTGAAAGGATAGGGCTTGATCCTTGTCCTCAAGGAGAATCTGGCTTCACCAAGTGACAGGAGAACCACTTGGCAAAATAGTGACACATCAGAGCAAGGAGGTGCACAGAACCAAACTGTGTACACAGAGGTTCATCAGGGCAGGTGTGTGCATGTGCTGTGGCCCTCGCTGGAATCTCTAAGTATAAGGGCCCTGAGGTGGGTGGGGTCAGGTGGCCCCAGGGTAGGTAGTCGTCTTGGAGAATCGGGGTGTGTGGGCGGGGAGAAAGGGACAGGTCTTGGGATCCATTGATTGGAAGTCACGTTGTGCAAACCCTTCACGCTCAGATCTGGTATTTGAAATCTCATGTCTCTCAGGTCCACCAAAGCGTTAAGTGTATAGAGAAGAGAGAGGAAAACAGGGGTTAGATTGAGCCCTGAAGTGTAAGTGTGGCTAGAGCTGGAGAAGAAAGGACCTGGGGGGGGGTGGGGGGGGAAGGACCAGTGAGCAGGGCCACATCCCGGAGGGAGGTGAGAGGTGGATGGTGCGGCCCAGTGAAGCAGAGCAAGAGGAAGGAGTGGCCAGAGGAAGGCTGCAGGGGGGAGACGAAGACCTGCGTGCTGTGGGCCCATCTGAGGTGTCCAAGTCACATCAGGGCAGGTGACAGGGCCAGACAGTGGAGCCGGAGGGCGGGCTGTGCCCAGGTGGGCAGTCGGGCAGGTGTGGACCAGTGCCGAGATGGTTGTCGGAGCCAGAGCACAGCACCAGCTCAGACTCCCGTGACTGCACCTGGATGTCCCTCGGATTGTCCCTTTGCCTCCATTGCTGCTTCACTGCCTCCTTTCAGGCTGGCATCGTTTCTCAACTGCACCATCGTCAACAGCCACCAGCTAGCCTTCTTGCCTTCACCTTCTCTTCTTGCCCATCTTTACCTTTTTACCACGATGCTCTTTCTAAATCAGGATTGAATTGTCATTTTGTTGTTTCCGAATCTCCAGGGGCTTCACATTGCTGCCTAGCGCCGTCTGAATCTCCTGGCGTGGTTCACCTCTCCGTCCTTCCCCTGCATGGTCTCGGTTGCAGGCACTGTCCCTCTCTGTGCCTTTGCACGTGCCTCTCCTCTTGCAGGGCGCTTGTCCACCTTCTCCATCCTAAAAACCGTCAGCTCTCCTCCAGGCGCGCCGAGTGCCAGCTGCTCTGTGCTGCGTCCTCCTCCTGCCTTGGTCGGAACTCCCTTAGCACTTACTTAAAACAGATGCAGCAACGCAGGCCTGTAGCTTAGTGATTGCGTCTTACTTCTCTCTCCTTCACGAGCCTCTGAGTCCCTTCAGAGGGTAGCGACTGTGTGTTTGGTGTCTCTGTGTCGCCAGCACCAGGCCTTTTCTAGAATAGACACCCTGGATATTTGCTGAGTCACCTTCCATTGATCAACTGGGCAGCCAGACTGAAGCAGAGCACAGATATCGCCTGGAGTGATGGGAGAGAATTGGGCAGGCCGCCAAGGACCAGGATGGAAATTGTTCAGAATAAAAGTCATTTGTTTGCTTCTCAAGGAAAAATAGTCATTTTTTTTTCAACCAATAATATTAAGTACCTACTCTGTTTGGAATTGTGGGGGATACTAAGAGGTAAAAAATACAGACTCTTTTCTCAAGGGTCTTAAGATTTGGTTATAAAACCCACACATAATGACAGAGGAAGGCACAGGTGGCGAGAGCCCTAAGGACGGTATAAACAAGTACCGTGGACCTCAGAGTGGAGGGGCCCAGTGCGGGCTGCGATGGGGCTTTCTGGTCCTGGGGCATCTGTGCTGGACCTTGCGAGGGTGGAGACTGGTGGGCTTGCTGTTTGGGTGGGCGAGGTGGCTGGTGGGGGTGGGTGTGGTGGAGCCTATGGCAGTGCAACAGAATGATCTGAGCAAGGTGTGAAAGTGAAACGTGTAATAGAGGCTTTTGAAATGACGGGGAGTTCCTTGTGAGCTTCCCCCAATTAATTGTTTGTGTGTCTGTGTGTGTTATGTCTGTGTCTCTGTCTTCTAGGCTCAAACCATGAATTACGTGGGGCAGTTGGCGGGCCAGGTGTTTGTCACCGTGAAGGAACTCTACAAGGGCTTGAATCCTGCCACCCTGTCTGGATGCATCGATATCATCGTTGTGCGCCAACCCAACGGGAGCCTTCAGTGCTCCCCTTTCCATGTCCGCTTTGGGAAGATGGGGGTCCTGCGCTCCCGAGAGAAAGTGGTAAGAGCGGAGGACGCAGTGACCTGGGGGACAGGTTCTCTCCTCAGGGGGATTCATCGTGTTTCTGTGGCTTCACATATCCAGGGCTTCTCGCAGACCCAGAGTGAAGCTCTCCATGGAAAGTGCTTTTCACTGAGTTGACAATTATGAATTCACATTCTTCCAGTTACTGTAGCTGTATAAATCACTCCAGAATTGAGTCGCACAAACCATTTATTAAGCTTATGGGTCTAAGGGTCAGGAATTCAGACCAAGCGTAGTGGGGCTGGGTTGCCTCTGCTCTCTGTTGTCTGGGGCCTCTGCTGGGAGGCTCAGTCCTCTGGACTCTTCCAGACGCACTCACTCCCATGCCTGTGGTTCTTGGCTGGGCACAGTGGAGGCTGTTGGGCACCTGTACGTGGTCTCATGTGGTGCCAAACGTGGCGGCTGGCTACAGGGGTGAGCATCTCCAGAGAGAGGGAGCCAGGAGGCGCTGTGTTCTTTCTCTGACCTCGCCTGGGAGGGCACATAGCGTCCCTTCTGTTGTGCTCTACTCGTTGGGGCAATTGCAAGCCTACCCCAGCCCAGGGCAGAGGGGCAGGGGGAATAGACTTCGTTTCTCGATGGGGAAGAGCATGTAGGACCAGATCCACCGACTGAGATGTGGAATTGTGAGATATTTTTGGGATGTGTGTCATTAAATATGTAGATTAAGCATGTAGAGACGTGGCCATCCCCCATGAGGTGTCTAGTTAAGAAGGCAGCTCCTTGTTTTCTTAAATGTCTCTTTTTCCTTCAGGTTGACATAGAAATCAATGGGGAATCTGTGGATTTGCACATGAAATTGGGAGATAATGGAGAAGCGTTTTTTGTTCAAGAGACTGATAATGATCAGGTAAGGAAGGCTAGTGGTCAAGCTGACTTCCTAGTTTTGAGCGTTGAGCCCTGCTTATCTAGGAGACACAGCGGAAGTGTGTGTGGAGACGTCCTGTTGCCTGGCTGTGTGGACAAAGGCAGCAGAGAAAAGGGGCTGTTTACTGGACAGGATGGGTGTGCACTGTGTCCACACCAGACTCGGCAGTCCTGGCCTGCTTCAGTTGGCTCAGTGTTTCCAGGGAGAGACAGAGGAACCGAATCACACTGGCCGGAACCATTGCCCAAAGCATACAAGTCACACTGGTGTGTGAAACCTCAAATGGCTGGATGTTCTAATTTTGTTCAGTGAGTGACCAAAATCACTGTTATTTTTAATTATTTAAAAATTTTAACAACCTTATTGAGATAATTCTCATACCATATAATTTATCCATTTCAAGTGTATAATTCAGTGGTTTCTAGTATTTTCACAGATATGACAACCATCACTGCAGTCAATTTTAGAACATTTTCACCACCTCAGAAGAACTCTATACCCTTTAGCTATCACCTGCCCATCACCCCCCGACCTTCCCCCCAGCTCTAAGCAACCACTAATCTACCTTCTGTGTTTATAGATTCCCTTCTTCTGAACCTTTATGTGAATGGAATCGTCTAGTATGTGGTCCTTTGTGCCTGGCTTCTCTCACGTAGCACAGTGTTGTCAAGGTTCATCCGTATTGTAGCGTGTGTCAGGACTTCATTCCTCTGTATAGCCGAATAGTATTCCATTATATCCACGTACCACGTTTTGTTTATGCTTCCATGTGTTGATGGACACTTGGGTTGTTTCTACCTTTTAGCTGCTGTGAACGTTCATGTGCAGGTTTTCGCATGGACATACGTTTTCGTTCTTCTTGGGTATATACTTAGGAGCGGAATTGCTGGGTCCGGTGCTAACTCTGCATTTGACATTTGAGGAACTGCCACACTGTTGTCCAGAGCTGCTGTACCATTTGACATTCCCACCAGCAGTGCACAAGAGTTCTGATTTGTCCCCATCTTCATCAATATTTGTTATCTGACTTTGTGGTTCTAGCCATCCTAGTGGGTGTGAAGTGGTATCTCATTATGGTATTGATTTGCGTTTCCCTAATGGCTAATGATGCTGAGCATCTTCTCATATGCTTATTGGCCATTTCTGTGTATTCTTTGGAGAAATGTCCATTCAGATCCTTTGCTCATTTTTTAATTGGGTTGTTTGTCTTTTTCTTATTGAGTTGTAAAAGTTGACTGTATAGTCTAGATATAAGTCCCTTATCAGATACCTGAGTTGTAGATATTTTCTTCCTTTGTTTGGGTTGTCTTTTCACTTTCTTGATGGTGTCCTTCGAAGCACAAAAGTTTTTAATTTTGATCAAGTCCAGTTTATCTATTTTTTCTTTGGTTGCCTGTGCTTTTGGCGTCATGTCTCAGAATCCTTTGCCACGTCCAAGGTCATGAAGATATACCCCTCTGTTTTCTTTTAAGACAAACCATCTTTTTTTTTTAACTTTCGTTCACTGAGTAAGCTACTCTGAAGGGATCTGATTTAGTGATTCCTCAATAAAATGCACTTGAACCAGCCCCTTTACGGGAAGACAGCCCGATTGAAAAGGATCAGCTCTCAGTAGCTCCAGGCTCTAAAATGAAGGCCTGTAGCTTCAGTTTCAGAGGATGGTGTGGGAGCCGCAGACCGTGGTGGGCCTGCTAGGCTGGCCTTGCAGGGTGCCTGTGGGTAGGATGGGGCCTCAGAGGCCAGAGTATGTCCTGCCATACAGATCCCCGTACTGTCCCTGGGAGGCTGCTGGAGGTTGGGAGCCTGTGTCCTGCATCACCGGATTGCCACATGATGCCGTCTCCCCTGCATCTGCGGAGGTGTGCCCTTCTCTTTTCAGTCCGTGGACTCGTCTCTGCTCTTGAGTCACTGTGAGCACTCTGCGTTTCTCATTCATTTGGCCCAGCTGAGCAGCTGGGTGAGATGGCTTCTCACATCCCTTCCAGCCTAAGGCTCCACCCCTCAGATGTGGATTTGATCCGTGTAGCACGTTGGATGTTCTCTAAACCACTTCCAACCGTCAGCAGCAAGCTTCTGTGTATCCCACTCTCTCATGTATATTCTTGTTACCAGGTTTCTCATAATAAACACGTCATTCATTAATAAAATGATTGGTAATCAAGCAACCGTTAAATTGACAGGCCGTGTGTTTTTTCCTTTTGTTTTTAAGAAGAGGATCAATATCTCATTACTCGACAGCCGCATACCTGGACGTGCTCTTGTGCAGCAGGCGAATGGGGACTGTCAGCCGTTTTTTTAAAAAAATTATTATTGTCTTAATGCAGTGCGTATTAAAAATGCACACACATAGGCATTTGCTCACTCTTTCACAGACACACACACACACTGATAATTACCTCACTCTGTTATAGTTATGAAAATGCAGGATTCAGTCCAACATGGCATTTAATGAATTGTTGACTTTGTGATCCTCCACCACATTAGGCAGCCACATCCCCAGACCACTGTGGCTGTGATGTTTTGTGACACTGCCCCGCGTGGGCCTCCCTGAGGAGTGCTTGGGCCCCTAAATTAACACTGGCCTTTGGCATCGTCCTGCTTCTTAAACCCAAATTAGCAAGACTCTCTTTTGAAAATATTTTCTGTCCTTTAGGAAGTGATCCCCATGCACCTGGCCACCTCCCCTATCCTGTCAGAGGGAGCCTCGCGAATGGAGTGCCAGCTGAAAAGGAACTCTGTAGACAGGATAAGAGGCCTGGACCCCAACACATCAGCCCAAGTCTTACCTCCCAGTGAGACCCCTTCAGGTGGCTCTTTAGGGAAGAAGAGAAGAAAAAGGAGGAGAAAATCCCAGCTGGACACCCTGAAAAGAGATGACGACATGAACACATCTGAAGATGAAGACATGTTTCCCATAGAGATGAGCTCGGATGAGGAGACAGAACCGCTGGACAGCAGTAGGTAAGTGTGAATGGAAGGCGGGGTCTCTACTGGAATTGGGTGCATTAATTTTGTAAGATGGTTCTTATGAATGCTTTTTCCCCCTAGAATGTCTTAATCTTCTGTTAAAGCATTTTAGACTGAATTTTGGAGTCATGCAGACCCAGTCTTAAAGTTGCATGAAGATTTGGTGTAGCTTATGGCTAAGAGATCATTGGTAACACACCAAACCTCTTAGGCTGATAACATAATGGTTCCAGAACAGAACCAAGACAGGAACTGAGCAAACTAATACTTAATGCATGAAACTGTTATTCAGAACCTATTTATTCTTTTTTTTTTTTTTTAAAGATTTCTTTTTTTTCCTTTTTCTCCCCAAAGCCCCTCGGTACATAGTTGTATATTCTTCATTGTGGGTCCTTCTAGTTGTGGTATGTGGGACGCTGCCTCAGTGTCGCTTGATGAGTAGTGCCATGTCTGCACTCAGGATTCGAACTGACGAAACACCGGGCTGCTTGCAGCGGAGCGCATGAGCTTAACCACTCGGCCACGGGGCCAGCCCCAGAACCTATTTACTCTTACTTGAGCACCAACTGTGTACATGGCAGGTGGGCTGATTCAGCTGGGGGCTGGTCTGCGATAGACTGCTCCTTTTCACTTGTGCTCGGGCCCAAAGTTTAATGGACATCTGTTCTATTTTCCTTTGCTTTTAACAGTGTGGTGAAGTTTCTCTGTATTACTATTTTGGTGAAAAATGCCAGTTTTAAAAGACAAACTCATTTTAGAGAGTGTTTGATGTTTCAGATTTGTGTGTAATTCAGTGTAACTTTTGGTAATTGTTTCCGTGTCGTGTTAAGAAGGGGTAAGGAACATCAGGTATCTTCCTGCTTCATTATTCAGAAGAGGATTTTTTTTCCTGGCTAAAAATAAAGGCAAATTGGCAGTGTCACTTTTCCTAACTACAGCCTCTGCTCTGCTGCAGGCTCAGACTGGGTGGTTGGGCTTCGTACATTACCTTCCCTCGTGGCTTTTAATTTCCAAACTTAGAGATATTTCAGGTAACATCAAAAATACGGACAGATGGCCTCTGCATGGGTGAAATAGTGAATCATGTTTTGTGATGAGGGTGTTATACCTGAAACAAGGTAGATTTGCAATCATTTCATAATTAGAAGATGCATTTGGTTTAGATCATTTTATTCTGCTAGATAAGACGTTATCTGTGTGTGGTCATTCTGTTATTTGGCAGTTCCACCCGTGCATGGCAAGGGTTTTATAGCCCCCTGGGTCCAGTTTTGGGCCCGATCTACCTCTCAGGCTTTTGAGAGGTTAAATGTGAAAGGTAGTGACTATATAAGGTGCTACGATGTAAGTAACAAGCAATGTAATCATGTGCAGGTGTCTAGGTCCAAATACTTGAACGCAATAATTTTGCATTTATAATTCAGCCAAAGCATGAACACAGAATACATTTCTGTGTGACTGTATCTCACTTTTTTCCTCTCCACTGCCTGGAGTAAGCCTGGGTGGTTTAAACAGAGGTGGTGTCAATCTACAAAGCACTTAGAGATAATCAAGAAAAAATGGAAACTTGTCTTTATTATGCGTCTATCGCTAATAATTGTTTGACTTTCATATTTTTTTCTCCAGAACTCTTTCTAATGATATACCTCCATTCCAAGAAGATATCCCTAAGGAAAACCTCTCCCCAGTCATGACTTATCCTCAGTCAGCATCGTACCCTAATTCCGATAGAGAGTGGTCCCCCAATACCAGGTATGTTGCTGGTGTGTGTATGTGTGTGTCCACCTGTCTTGGTCCAGAGGATTTGAAGTCAGTTAGAGGAAGCGTGTTTAACAAAATAGTGAAATACAAATAAAAATGAAAATAACTAGGACCAGAAAAAATGCAATTTAAAGTAGGAGGTACAGGATTAAAAACAGATCATGTGCAGATCATGAACTTCTGTCTAATATCATGATGGAACTGCAGATGGGGCTCTCAGCTCCTGAGGTGACGTGGACAGGAAAACCGCTCCTTAAGTTACGTAATGCTGCTTGTCCACAGGAGAGAACAGGTGGTGGCGCCTTTCTTGAGACTCAGCCCTTAGGTAAAATTCAGACCCAGAGAGGTGGCTTCAGAGCCACCGAGGTCCTTCGGGGCTGTTAGAGTGACGCCTTCTCCTCACACGTAATCCATGCTGCTCAATTCGAGAATGTTTATTTTTCTCGAGTTCCAGGGTAAACTTGGGGAACCTGAACTGCTCAGAATGTAGATTGCCTCCTGACAACTCCAGAGACTGTTAAGTCGGTGACACCTGTGAGGCTCTGGGAGCCCTTCCGAGCAGTTTTCAGAGGAACCGGGGAGGGGACAGACCTAAATCGTGTGCTCAACAGGGACGAGATCACCCCCACTGGAACAGAAATTGCTTCTTGGACAGCAGAAAATTCTTAGATACTATGGTTTGTGGCCTCTAGAGAGCCAGAGCACGTAAAGAGCTAGAGAGCGTATCCATGGCATTAACAGTTCATGGTGGAGAGAAGGCCATTGGGAAAAAATGTCTCCAAAGGCTCGGGGGTGTGGTAGTGATGGAAAGAGGTTTCCTAGGCTTCCTGCCTAAAACCAGTCTGATCCAGATGCTCCGCCTGGTTCCAGTTTGACCAGAGTAATCTTAACGAGACAGCACAGTCAGCGGTGTGTACTCTGTTGAGGTCGGAGAAAAAGAGATATGTCACATATGTCACGTGCCTGGTTTCCAGCCAGGACTGTGACAGTAACTGTTAGTCAACCCGAGTGGGGTGGGGGCCTGTGAAGCCCCCTCCTCGAGGTCTGTCTGTCTTCAGACCAACTCTGTCTGATAGAAACATTGTGCTAACTGCATTCGTAATTTTAAATTTTCTAGTAGCCATCCTTAAAAAGTAAAAAAAGGAAGTGATGAAATTAATTTTTGTGATGTATCTCATTCGATCCAGTATATCCAAAATATTACCATTTCAAGTAATCAGTTTAAAAAAATTATTAATGAGATATTTCACATTCTTGTTTCCACACTAATTTGTGTATTTCATACATGCAGAACATCTCAATTTGAACGAGTCACATTTCAAGTGCTCAGTAGCCACATGCAGCTAGTGGCTGTCACATTGGACCGTGCTACGAGACCTTTCTAGAACCTCATATGTTCTCTCCATAGGTCTGTGGAGAGACACCCTCAGGAGGGAAAAACACAGCACTTTAGGGAGAAAATTATGTGGAATAGTTAGAAACCACTAATAAGTGAAAAAATCTGTTGAAACACTACATTAATTTTAAGAATTTAAAATAAATATTTTAAACACAACCCTGAATTTATTTCTTTCACGTTTTGCTTTATGAATCCAGAATCATGACCGTGTCAGATTATATGGATCTGACCACTGTCGAATGCAATTACAAATTAGGATAAATAGATACATTCACATACTTAGAATTATGTATTTTCTTTAAAGGGACAATTGATAGCACGCATTATCAAATCTTTGCAGTTTGTAGTTTGATTAAGCACTAAATTCTGGCCAGAAAAAATTCTGACCATGAAAACAATCTTTTATGGGCATGTGGATGAAATAGAAAGTGAAATGGGTCTTTGGGCAGTTTCCTGTTTTTGTGTTTCAGAAATTTCTTGTTGATTTCTTAGTGATTTCAACACGTAGTGCTCTGCTGTTGTCAGCTGCCTCCGTATGTTCATCTTTTTACAAACGTTATTGTTGAGAGTAGTCAAATAATTTATATGAAGTTTCATTTAATTTAATTGACCTGTGATCTTTTCTTTCTTTTAATGTCTATCACGTGGTATCCAGTAGCCCGCTAGATTGCAAAAGGACTCACCTCCATCTGGCAGTTGCGGCCGAGGGAGGTCTTTCTAGCTCTTGTCCTCCACAGTCTTCCCACTTCCGTGCTTCAGACAGGTAGAGAGGTTCCTTTCCCCGCTTGGCTGTCTTCAATAATGAGAACTTTGATCTAACTCTGAGAAATCTGTTTTACCATTAACCGAATTACTTATGTAGAAAATACGTGTTGAAAATATGAAGTGAAAATTTTAATCTAACTCTTATAAATCTATTTTACTAACCAAATTACTTGTGAGGAAAACACGTATAAATCATTATTTTCCTTTCATTTTTAAGCATTCGTAGATTATTATAATTTTTTAAAGTGCTAAATTTGACTCTCTGGAAATAAGGGGTAAGCATATAATTCTTCCTAGTTCTGTGGAGTGCTTTGAAAAACAGAATAATGGAATAAAGTTGGGGGATGTGATCTTTTGCTTTGTGTCGAGGGTTGTTCAACAAATGAGTTTACGAGATTGTTTTTAGCGTGCCACTTTAGTGTAACGAAGCTATTCCAACTCTTTCAATAGCTCACGAGACTTTCTGAGTAACGGAATCAGATATTTCCAGGCATTTCTGGAAAAGAATTTTGGAGAATCGCGTAGGATGGGTGTTAAGGCTTAGGATCGTAGGTTTATCTTTCATTTGATGGGTGGTCCAGATCTCTGCCTTGGTTCCCTCAATGTTTCCGCACTTTGACCTGCCTACTTTACAGACGTGTGAACTCTATGAACTCCAGCAAATGAAGCCTTGATTAATTTCTACATGGGAACTGTCTTTCTTTTGATGAGAGAACTGAATCTTTGGAAGTGCTTCGTTCAGAGGTCACATGTGCAGAGGAAAGGCCATTTTAAATGAAGCAAACTAAGTGTGAGCAATTATAACTAATTGCCTAATTGGGACTGGCAAAAATACTGAAAACTCTTAGATGGCTAATCAGTGCATTATTTATGAAAATCAGTCAGTGACCTTGTAAACTTACTTTTTTGAACAACCCTTGATCTTAAAAGTCTAATATCTAATAATGGGAAATTTGGAATCATCTTTCTCATCAGTCACACTCAGCATCGAGAGTCTTTTCCCTAATTCATCTCTGTCATCTGAATTCCCTCAGGAGTCGCAGCACGTGTGCATGTCTTGGTGTAGAGTCCTGTTGAGAGGGCAGGTGTGGCCTGAGGGGCCAGTGTTTGCTGTGGTGGCATATTGAGTGTGAGGGGGGAGCTTCCATCTGTGGTTTCACACGGGGCTTGGTTCTTTATGAACAGGAGTTTACAAACCTGAATGCCTCTGTGGAAACCTTAGGCTCACAGCTTTTGTCAGAGGGTCAGAATATCAGGGATCCTGGTGTTGGGAGGTGTTGCCAGAGAGCTGTGTTCAACATACGCATTCTTCTAGAGCAGGGCTCAAGCAAACCACAGCCTGTGGGCCAAACCTGGCCCCCCATCTGTCTTGGTAAAGTTTTCTGGGAGCACAGGCAGTTTGTTTACTTACTGTCTGTGGCTGCTTTTGAGCTACAAAGGCAGAAGTGAGTAGTTGTGACAGAGATCGCATAACCCTCAAAGCCTGAAATACTATCTGGCCTTTTACGGAAAACGTTTGCTGACCCCCTCCTCCAGAGCAAGCGTAATCTAAAGGGCTTTACTTAATTCAGTGCAGCGGGTAAGATAATTTATTGTTCCAAAGAATTTATAAGAAAATATAAATTGTATTTTTATGCGGTAAAATATAACAGCGGGAGCTTTTTAAACAAATGGTTTGAGGTTTGCGGGCAGCGCTGTTGCGGGAGGAAGCCAGTTGCTGTGGACTTTTCCGTGATGGCCCTGGAGGGAGATTGGGTTCAGGTCACGGTTGCAGGAACACCGGAGGCCTCCACATTCCCTTTGCACGTTTCACTGATAGTGAACATATTGTGGACGCTTCAGGGCCAGAAATGCAGTGACCCTTTGGAGAAAAGCATAATCATGGAACTAGAGGAAGCAGGAGAGGTTGCAAGGGGATGGACACTCTGCCACTCAGATATGCGGAGTGCCCAGTATTCCTTCTCGTGGGACTACAGTCACATGTTGCTTCATGACGGGGATGCGTTCTGAGAAGTGGATCGTTGTGCAAACATCAGAGAGTGTACCTACGCAAACTGAGATGATATAGTCCCCTCACACCTAGGCTGTGTGGTACTAATCTTATGGGACCGCTGTCATATATATGGTCTGTCGTTGACTGAAATGTCATTATGTGGTGCACGCCTGTACTTCCTAAAGGGCAGAAATGTGTGTGTGTGTGTCGGGAGAGGTGTTCCACTGTATACCCTCTGGCGGTATGCTATCTCAGGATCCTCCTCTCCACGGACTGGTGAAACAGTTGAAACAGGGCTGCTCTGTAGCAGCGTGCCAGTGAGGTGGTTTGGTGGACAGTGGGCGCCAAGGGAGAAGGAACCAGCCTGTGTACATGTCAGTGTGACGTGAAGGAGGTCCCAAGGACTTGACTAAAGAGATCGAGGACCACTTCAGCCGTTAAGGGTCCCTGTTTGTTTGATACAAGTTAAGTATCATCCACGAGCTCTCATCCTGGCAGGAAGCTTGTATTCAGTTGGGGTTGAAATCTGACTCAACAGCTAAATGAGACCAAGTGCGCTGATGAGATGTGACTTCAGAGACTGTGCGAGGTCTGTGGAAGAAGATGCAAAAGGAAAATTCTGGAAGCTTTATTTCCTGCTTTGTTTAAAACTGCCATCTTACTCTCCAGGGAATGATGCAGGAGAATAAGGCCAGAAGTAATTAAATGGGTATTTTTTCTCATGTGTTTATTGTTTTGAATACTGTGAGAGTTTTGTAGCCATGTTTGATACTCTTGGCCGGTTACTCTGGCTGGACGGAAGGAATACCTTGTTCAGATCTCGAGTCAAAATATGGAAAGTGTAGAGGTGGGAACGCAAGTTACAGCCACTTAAAAGCTGGCCTGAGGATTAAGCACGGTGATGCGTTGTTACAGGAGAGCCTCAGCAGATGGGGCGTCTTGGAGGTATTCCTGGAAGATACGGTGTTTTACAGAATCTCGCCTTGGGTCTCCTGCCATGTTATTTGTGGCATCTGGCATGTGTAGTAAAGTTGGCACGTGATGCAGCTTCCTTGTTTTCAGAGCCAGTGCAGATTTATCAATATTTTAAATGCAGACTGTAATGAGTGCGTCAGAGGTGACCAGGACGCTCTTGCAGCTGTCTGAGAGTTGAGTCTTGATTTGGAAAGTGAGAATGCAGGAGAGGTGAGCTCAGGGTGAGGTGGGGAAAGGTGGCTGGGTTTTGGGGTAAGAACAAACTTTTTTTCCTTTCTCTTTTCATCTCTCTTTTTTTCGATTTTCCTTTTTAAATGCTACTTCTCATCTTTACTTGCCTGGTATTTGGACCTGTGATCTGTGGACCCCTGGTGGCCACAGATGGGATATGTCAGGAAGCTGCATTCGTAAGGGAACGGTGGCTTGGGTGCGTTTTCTGGGCTATTTGAACCCTAAAATTCTGGGCCAAAAACATTTTTTAATAAATTTTCTCTTCCCACTTTAATCACGGATTTGTCTTTTCTGAAGTCCTTCAGGTTCCCGACCTTCGACACCTAAAAGTGATTCAGAATTGGTCAGTAAGTCCACAGATAGGGCGATGCAGAAGAATAACCTAGAAATGCTCTGGCTTTGGGGAGAATTGCCACAAGCTGCCAAGGTAAGTTCTTTTCCTCAATTCTGCCATACGCTGAAGATAGTTTCTGAAAACATGAAATGGACACAATCTTTTCCTTCAAGAAATTGTATTTCATATTCCAATGTATTACAAGAATCTTGACTATTATATTGCAAGCTGGTTTTTTTTTTTTTTTTTTAATATTGTAATGTCCTTAGAAGATGCTGTGGCCTCTTGTATCCCCAGTAAATGCTTGTCATATGAATGAATGAGTGAGTGAAGATTGACAGCATCCCTATTAAGAATCAAGGTGGGCAACTCCTTGGAGAGTAGGTCTGTTGAGGCTAAAGTTGTGGATTCCTTCTCCTTCCAGGTTATATTTAGCTTTCCCAGAAAATGCTGATTTCTCTGCCCATAAGCCGTAGTGCTGACCCCGCCAGCCGTCTTCACAGATTCGTGTCATTTGATGCCGTTGGAGAAACGGCATCAAAGTGCAAACCCATCACTTCTTCTGGCGAAACACTTGGCAGCCACAGATCTGCTGTCGCGTTGTTTTCATTTGTGCTGGGAGCTGTGAGATCGGATACAGAAATGAATCCCTCCCCTCATTTCTAACCCATAAATTGCATTTCGGGTTTTGTTTGGATAAATTTTTTTCCGTAACTGGAACCTCCTTGGAGAGGTAGAATCAGAAATGCTGATTTCTCACTTGAGTGAACTGACCACCGCAGCTTTCCCTCTTTGCTCACAATTTGGGGGTAAACTTTATTGAACTATAACACGCATACAGAAATGCTGAGATCCTAAGTGCACAGATCAATAAATTTTCACACTATGAACATGTCTGTGCGATCTGCACCCAGACCGAGAAGCAGGACTTAATCAGCCACTTGGAAGCGCCCCCCCTTCGCAGTTGCTGCTCAGACCGGCCCGACAAGGACAGATGCGGTCCTTGCTTGAACGGCAGAGATTAGTTCTGCAGCATTCGTGATGTGCGTGTGATCGGAATTTGCTTATTCACGTTACTGTGGGTACCCACTGTGCGCACGGACCTCCATTCTGCTGGTGGACATTTCTGTTACTTCCACCTGTTGGCCGTTACTGATCTTGCTTCTCTTTGGCAGTTGATGTTTTTGTATGAAAATTCATTTGTTTGGAACTAATGTTGTTGGTTTTCAGACCTTTTGGCGGGTGTGGGAATCACCAGGTGATGCCTGAGGCTTAAGGGTCTCCCTGTGCAGCGTGTGGACAGTGCTGCAGATCAACAGTTGACTAATTGTTGTTCTTGGTTAACTCAGTTTTTCCGTTTGACCTGACTCTCTCTCCCTCTCTCTGTCTCTGTCCCTTTGATTAGTCGTCTCCACACAAGTTGAAAGACTGCAGCCCGTTGTGCAGTAGAAAAGTCTGTGATAAAATGCACTTTGAGGCCATTCATAGCGAGTCTTCAGATGCCTTCAGTGACCAGTCGCCCACACTGCCCAGGGGGCATCCTCCGCAGCCGCTGGAGGAGCAGAGCAAGTCTCAGACAGAGATGCAGTTTGTGAATGAGGAGGACGTCGAGGCCCTGGGAGCAGCAGCCCCGCCCTTACCGACGGCTGAAGAGCCCAAGCCGCTCTCTGCCAGCCCAGCCCCGACAGCGACGGCCAGCAAGACAGAGTCTCCTTCTCGGAAAAAAGGTGCGAAGGCTGGTGCGGCCAGCTCCTTGTGTATGGAGGTGGCGCCCTGCAGACTGCGGTGCCTTCCTTCCGAAGGCCAGAGCTCATCACGGTGGAAACAGAGCTGTATCCTCCATCGCGTTCAGTCTCTGCTGTTTGAGGAGTATATGGGTTATCAGCATTTAGTCATAGGAGGTCAGACCTAAAGGGGGCCTTGGGGACCGTGTAGGAGCCCCCTCTTTACGATCAGGATGCTGGGATCCAGAGGGACTGAGTCCTTCCGGACACCCTGGCATCTGGGAGAAGTTGCGATTGAGCTAATGTCCCCTTGCCCCTAGTTTCTCTCTAGTGCATTTCTCTGTTTTGATTTCCGTACCCTGTTCGTCACTATTTCTAACGGTCGTTGTTGGTTTGTTGCCTGGCTCCCTTTCTAGAGCATGTGCTCTGTGAGATCAGCACTCTCTTTGGTCTGATTTACCTTGGTTTCCTCGGTACCTAGACTAGTGGTTGGCACTAGAAGATGCCCCATAAACCCTGGGAGCACTGATGTCAAGCCTAATCTGTTAGCCACACCGTGTTTGCAGTGTTCTAGGTTTCTGTGAACCAGTGACAGCATTCTCTGGAAGAAGGAAATAGGAAGTCTGCCATCATGGTGTGTGGTGGCCGATGTGCACCATGAGGGTGCTTGGGAGTGCTGATGGGGAAGTGCTTAATGAAAGCTTTATCCTTTAATAATAATAGTAGTAGTGGTAATCGCTTCGAGATATCGAGTGCCCAGGGCACTTCAGGCACTTCCCAGATGGGGAACTGAGGCTCAGCAGAGTTACCTGACCTGGCCAAGGCCGCAAGGTGGGCGAGTGATGGAGCCACACGCGGACCTGGGCTGGGGGCCTCTATAGGACCGCTGCACTGCGGACTTCTCACTCCTGTGCTGCTTGGGCCGGTTTGGGTACTTCTGAGCAAATTTGCATATTGTGCTTAAATGCTCCTTCTAGAGACTCCCAGAAGTCCATGCTGTTGTTTCTGGAAGAACAGTGTTCTGACTGGGCCCATTTGCTCTTTCAGACAAGCGAAGCCGACACCTGGGTGCTGACGGCGTCTACTTGGATGACCTCACAGATATGGATCCTGAAGTGGCTGCTCTGTATTTTCCCAAAAAGTAAAACTTCTTTTTATTCTTCCTGTCATTTTCTGTAATCTGAGTGTTAATCTGTGAGTCCATTGTTTTCCTTATATTTAGTTAGGAAGCTAGTAAGAAAAGGCAGCAGGAGGCTCGCATTTCACTGAAAAGCAGCCAGTTTAAAACAGCGGACTTTCTCTGTGGACGTGGGTGCTTGGCCGTGTGTCCATGTGGCTGGCTCTCCACCTTCTGAACAGGAATGCGGGCACGAGGCCGTCTCCCGTGATGACACTGAGTTTGTGTCGCAGTGGTCAGTGGCCCTCGACTCAAATCAGTGGCAGAGAGATCCCCGTTCCCAGGAGAGAGTCTCCGTGGCCCTTGGGGCCCCATCTTCAGTCCTGTGATTGGCGGTGCTGGCCAGCTCCTTAGCGGGTCATAACGGGGAGCTGTGGCCTTGTAGGACAGCGTGCTTTCTCTTCACTTCATTTCACATGGGTTGGGAGGGGATACAAGGGGATGTAACAGACTAAAAATAGCTGTTTTCTCTCCTAAGGTCAGTCACTTAACTTGTCTGTCTTTGTCATGGTGCTTTGATGAGCGCTCTGTCCTGAGATGACATCAGTAGCTGTCTGAGGGGTAGCAGATTGCTAGAGTCTTTTGGTGACTGTGTAACACCCAAGACAAGGAGAATCCTCAACATTTTTCACTCTTCCTCCTTCCAGCGGAGATCCTTCTGGGCTCACAAAACATGCCAATGACAATGGAGCCCGGTCAGCAAACCAGTCCCCGCAGTCCGTGGGCAGTTCTGGCGTTGACAGTGGCGTGGAGAGCACCTCGGATGGCCTGAGGGACCTGCCGTCCATTGCCATCTCCCTCTGCGGGGGCCTCAGCGACAACAGGGAGATAACCAAAGGTATTGTGCTGGGTGTTGGAGCTGGTCTTCAAGCCAAGAGCACCCTCTTGTGGCAGCTGGTCAGAATGTCCAGAAGCTGGGCTTCTATAATTAGTGCTTTTCACTTGGCTGGTTAATGATAGCACCAGTGACTCATTGTTGCTCATGACCCAAATGTTGCTGGCTTGCAGTTGGCTGACCTCAGGGTTCGGTTGGTCACACATGGCTTCAGGTAACAAAAAGGCCGTCAGGGTCACTTGTCATCGGACGTGTTTGCTGAGCACGGTGTGTGTCTCCTTGGCCTGTGCCTGTCCTGCAGATGTGTCCTCCGGAGCCTGCAGCCTGGTGGGAATGTCAGTATTATGCGTGTTGGAAGTGTGCAGGAATGCAGTGGGGACCTGGAGGAGGGACGCCCGTCTGAGTTTGTCTGAGCAAGTGCAGGGAGCCTTCCTGGCTGGATGTGAAGGGCGCCCCTGGGGTTGGCTTAGGCAATGAATTAATTCATAGCACCCGTCACATTTGTAACAATGATTTCCGCCCAGTGTCTCATGACAGGTGCATGGGGAGGTGGCTGGAGACCCCTAGTCTATGCAGTTGGCCATTATCAACTGAATTCCTTGACCTTATACCCCTCGGTGTCCTTCTTTGACCCCTCCCACCTGCTTTAGGCAGGACACTGCGCTTTTCCATTCATGACCTTATCTGTCCTCACAGCCACTGAGGAGGTGGGCATGGTTATTATTCCCGTGTCACAGGTGAGGGAACTGAGGCTTGGGGAGATTAATCCCTTGCCCAAGGTCACGCCAGTGAATGTGACTGGGACTGAGGTGGCCTGGTTTCCAATCCCTGCTCACTGTCCGTCTGCTCCTGCAGATGTGCGTGTGTGCTGGGCTTTCACACACCTGCTCCTCCGTGACCGCCTCCTCAGACGGCCCCTGCCTCCGCTGTTTCTGCACGGACGCTGCCCCTCAAACACACTGAAGCCCCCTTTGCAAATGTGTTTATAGAGTCGTCCTCGCAGCCAGCACACATAAACCCTCAGAGAAGGCTTGTGAATGAGTGAGTGAAAAACAGCCCTATGTTTTTGAACCAAATTTCCTTATATTTGCCCCCACCCTGTACGATTGCTTTCACAGATGCGTTTTTGGAGCAGGCGGTGTCGTATCAGCAGTTTGCGGACAACCCTGCCCTCATTGACGACCCCAATCTCGTGGTGAAGATTGGGAATAAGTGAGTTCCCCCAGTCGCGTGGTACCATCTCAGCTTCAGTTTTTCAAATACAGAGACCCAGACAATCGGTTTTAGAAATAAATCAAATAAAGTCTTTTTAAGAGTTGCTGTTGTCAGTTCGCTGTTGGCAAGACACTGTGTTGCTCTGTAGTTGGTGGGTCGATGTAACTTCCGATCTTGTGGCTCTTTCTCTTCATTGGTGCTAGATTTATAATGGAGTGTGTAAAGTCACGGTGCGTGGCCTGTGGGACTAGGGCCTGTAGTGCACACGAGCGTGACAGAATAGACTGCATAGCCACCCCTTGAGAGCTCCCTTGTCTGAGGTCGAGGGCTGCAGGTGTTTCTGTAGACTGTTGGCAAACTTTTCTCCCCCAGGAGAAGTCATGGGTGCTTACCTGTTCACTAGGGCCCCGAGTTGCCTTTTCCTTGAAGCGCGGCAAGATGTGCCACAGACACGTTGGTGGCTCGATGCACAGTTGAGCTTGGGCTGCTCTCCATCTGGTCGCTGGGGTCTCTCACCACATCTGACTGACTCTGCTGCCATGATGGCTGCTCGGCCCCTCAGTGTGGCCACTGTGGGGTTAGACGGAGGAGGAGGCCACTTCACGGGCCGGGCGTGCGGGGGAGGGCTGGGGGTATTTGCCACAGTATTGGCCTCTTTAAGGACCCAGCTGGAGTTCCGGAGCTTTCCATGATTGCTTCTCATGACATTAGAAAGATTTTGCAGTCTGAGCCTTCGTCTTATATAACATCTTTTCCTTGTTTCATGTTAGATATTATAACTGGACAACAGCGGCACCTCTGCTCCTGGCGATGCAGGCCTTCCAGAAACCTCTGCCAAAGGTGAGCGTTAACACGAGAAAGAAAAAGGGGCCCTGAAGATGGCGGCTAGATTAACCTGGGCCGTTGGAATTTAACTCTTGTTTTAAAAGCCAGGGGTTAGTTACATTGTGCTCTTTCGAAGTTCACAAGTATCGATGTCAGGAGTTTCCAGTCTCTCTCTTGCGCCTCTTGCACCTTGAACGTCCTTCCCCCTCCTGCTTATCAAGGCAAAACCTCCCAGTTGTGGCCGTGGTGGAGCAAGTCCTGCCTCCTCCACGGTTCTTTCCTCAACACCTGCTGTGCTAGGACACAGGTCGGGGCAGAGCAGGTGGATGTCAGAGCCCAGGGATGAGGAGGGGAGAGGAGTGAAGGCTGCAGCAGGCAGCGGGTGGGGCACAGGGAGACCGCACAGCAGACGCCAGGTGCCAGCGCCAGCATCGGGCGTTGCTCAGGCAGGAAGCACGCCCGGGGCCTGAGTGGCCAGGAGGAGCGAGTGCAGGGCCTGGGCGGCTCCTAGCTGCGCGGGAGAGCAGTGAGTGGCTGCGGGAAGAGGCAGGCTTAGAGGGCAGATGCAGCCCTGCAACTGCTGCTCCCGTCTTCCCCGCAGTGCTCCATTCAGCCTGGAATTGCTCATGTGTTCAGTGTGGTGTTTTCCTACTGGGTTATACCTCCTTCTTGCTGCTGAGGCCGTGTCTTACCCTTGTATCCTTCGTACAAGTAGCAAGCGCTTTGTACCACTTTGGCTGTTATCCTGTCAGGTAGTTCTGATGTCTGAGGCTCTCGAAGGTCTTGTCTGACTTGGTTGAGGCTATGCTTGCTCCTTCCTGGGTGTGTGTGTGTGTTGTGTTTTGGGATTCAGGGGTTGTGACCTCATCTTTGGTGGGACTTTATCTGTGGATATTCTTTGTACACTGGCTGAGGGCATGTTCTCCGGAGTGAGTCTTGTTGTGTCCCTGCCAGGTGCCTCATTGTATCCATGGCCCAGCGCAAATGGTTAGGTTACACGTCTCAGCTCTTACAAATCCTAAGAAAAAAGGCCAGTGCAATAGAAATGTAGTTAAAGGATATAGTTCACTGAACAAGAAATACACACGGCTCCTAAACTTAAAGAAATTAGTCTTTGTGATAGGTCTTCTAAATGTTTTTTTCCAGGTTGTCAGTAATTTTTGACTCTGTTTATGGTATTTATCTAATATAGAAATTATTTTTATACGTGGAATTTGTCACTCTTTTGTTTTGTGGCTGTCAGATTTTGTATCACACTTAGAATGGCCCTGCTTCCCTGTTTCCAAAACTTGTGAAGATTTCCCCTGTCTTTTCTTCTCGTGCTTTCTTAAATCTTTGATCTGTCTAGATTTTATTTTGAGACTAATGAGTGAGGTGTCGGGAACCAAATTATTCCACAGCTGGTTACTGGATCAGTTAGGATGTTTTGGTTGCAGGAAGCAGCGTGACTAACAGTGGCTTAAATAGTGGGGATTTGTTGTCCTGCATGGTAAGAACCTTAGGTCAGTTGTTTGAGGCTTGATGCCTTTGGGTTAGCTGCTCTGATTTTCTGGGCTTTCCCTTTATGATCACAAGATGACTGCTCTGCACATCATTTCTTCATGCAGCCACATCCAAAACAGGAAGGATAGAGGCAGACTTCTCGCAGTCATCAGCCACAGCTTGGTCACGTGATCACCTCCAAACCCACTGTCGGCAGAACAGTGGAATGACTCTGAACGGTGTAGACCCATGGAGGTTCGTCTTCTGGAATTGAGCTTGCCTTCCCAGAACATCCCACAGCCTGATTCTTGAACAGTCTTGACTCTGTTGGCAAGAAAGAAGGGAGATGATGTACCAGGGAGGCAACTCCCAGGGTCTGGCATAGCTACTTACTTATCCCAGTACCATTAGCTAGATAACTCATTCCCCCACTGATGGCAGTTACAACTTTATCATATATTACATTTCTTTATGAATTTAGATTTATTTCTGGTCTTTGTTTTCTGTTCCACTAATATGTTTGCTTATGTACCAGCACTGTATTCTTTTCATTACTGGAGCTTTTAAGTATATTTTAATATCTCATAAGGCATGTGCCTGCTTATTATTACTCTTGTGTCTGAGAATGTTCTTAACCAGTTTTGTTTGTTTTGTAAATGAAATTTAGAATCCGTTTGTCTTGGTCTGAAAATAACCGTGTTAATATTTTTTAAATTGAAGTTTTGTTACAGGGAAATGAATTTAGAGGGAGTAGGGTCGTTCCCACCTTTATGGATTGCCTTGCCCTGAAGAGGGGCTGCCTGGTTTGCTTTGTAGTATTCAGGTTTTCTTTGGTGTCAGGTAGGGATTTTCGGATGATAAAAGGAAGCACACTTCAGGCTAAATATGTGAATTATTTATCTTCTTACATGCAAGCTGTTAGGTTGAAAGACTTACATCTTCCTCTCCTCCTGGCTGAGGTGTCACCTGCCTGGTGGTTCTGTAAACCCGGGAAGGAAGGTCATCTTGGCACTGGGATTGGCCTCACGATACATGCTTTGTTCTTTGGAAATACGTACAAAATTATTAATTAGTATTTAATGTTCTCCCGTCAAACTTTCATTTGTTTAGGGCAAGAGTATGAATTTTCTTTTTAATACTTGAGATTTTAAATCAAATGCATCTATTAATGTTCATTTTGTCAGAATTTGGAAATGTACTAACAAGATCCTGCACGTTTTACCTTTCGTTTAAGACTCTCTTACCCTAGTCCCACATTAATCATGTCATTTTTTATTTTGCGATCATCACATTGAGAGTAACAGTATCTTAACAGGAAGCCGCTTTAATTTGAGAACTTCTGGTCTTACTAATCACTAACGGTTTTCAATGCTTTCTTTCTTTTGTTGTTGTTGTGTTGCATTTTATTTGTTGTTTGTTTATTCCGTTAACATCTTCCCAAGTCCTCATGCTTAAGTTACCTTAACGTGATTTTGGACGCCATTAGGTTTTGCTTCTTGAAAATTTTTAATCCACAAATAGTATGTTGTGTTTTCTCTGATTTTTCCTTTTTTTTTTTTTTTAAGTCTTACTTTAATTTGCATGTCCGTTTCTTTTGGTTTGAATGGGCTAAGTTGATCTTTTTTTGGTTCCATTATTTATGTTACCATCCGTTTAAAACAGGCCACTGTGGAAGCTATCATGAGGGATAAGATGCCCAGAAAGGGAGGAAGATGGTGGTTTTCATGGAGGGGAAGAAATACCACAATCAAGGAGGTAAGCACAGAAAACAAAAGAATGCCTCCACTTGGCTCAGCCAATTTTGGGTTTGTGTGGTGGAGATTATAGTGGAGTTCGTTTTCAGGCTTTTGTGTTGGAGAAATAAGCATGAGCCATAACAGTGAGTTTTCAGGAGCCACCTCTGCCACGAAGCAGGGAAAGGCATCACAGAATGTGGGGACGGCAGAGAAGGGTCTGGAAGAGTGAGCAGAGAGTTGGGTTCCCCTTCCTGGCTCTGTTAACTTATTTAGCTTGGAGACCACGGTCAAGTCACTGCCTCGCTGGAACGTTTCTTCATCTGTAAAAAGAAAGTATTTGACCTGATAGCTTAATTGTTTTTTTTTTAAGTTAAGTGTCTTCCCGTGGCTTGTAAGGACAGTTTTATTAAAGAGCTAGACTTCCAGCGGTGGACTCATCCTCGTTAGTCATTCCACTTAGCGTGTCTGAGTATACATGGCTTTGCTTTCCGTTTCTATAAATGCCTGTAATTTTTTCCAGATCTTTGTTAACCTCTCAACCTGTTTCTTGCGGCACTTTCTTTGCGTAGCTTGCCTGCTGTTGTCTACCTGGCTTTCCTCCTCCTAGGGCCGTTCCTTCTGTGGCTCAGTTTCCCACAAGAGGGTCCTCAAGCGTTTTCTCAGGGCCCCTCTTCTGCTTTCACTGCCTGCTTTTCTCTAGGCAGCCTCACCCATGCCCACACGTTGGCTCTGTTTTTATTTCCAAACTAGACATTGTTTTGTGTTCCACGTCCGTTTATCAGATAGCCAACTAGGTAGACGTTTCCACATGGGCACGTCAAGTGCCTCAAACTCGTCATCCCTAAAATTGAACTGATGATTTTCTTGTGAATTCTCCTTTTGTTGGACCACAGTTAGAAGCAGCAGCCACTGTGCATCCTTAGGCTAGACACTTCCTATTTCCTCAGTCTTCACGTGCAGTCGTATTTACCATCGTAAGTACTTCCTAAATTTGCCCTCTCTTTCCAGCTCCACTCCCACAAATCTAGGCTACCCCCATCTCTCCCAGGCTTGCTGCTCAATAGTCAATTTGTATCCATTCTTGCCTCTTGCCTCATTCTCTATGCTGTAGCTGTGTTCGCCTATTTAGGATATGGGTCCAATTTATGCTACTCCCTGCTTAAAACTTCTAGTGGGTTCCCAGGGCTCTTATACTTCAGACCAATATCCTTAAGATGGACTACAGGACCTGCGTCTTCTAGCTCCTGCCTCTTTCTATGGCCTTATCTTTTATCGTTCTGCCCCTGCCGTGTGTGTTTTAGCCTCACTGGCTGAGAGTACATTCTACCCCAGGACCTTTGCAGGTGTTATTTTCTCTGCCTAGTTCTTAGGACCCCTCTCTCCCTTCTTCCTTAATTAACTAGCATCTCAAGTGGTCCTTTCTTAGCAGATGAGTCTGGACTGCTCTTTGCTCTCATATACCTTTACCTTCAAAAATTTTGTCAGAGTTTGCAATGATTAATTTGTAAACTGAATGTGACTATTTGATTAACATCTCTTACCCCTCTGGACCCTAAGCTCCAGGAAGGCAGAGCCCGTGTGTGGCTCCGATCCCTGTGGTAGCCCTTGTGCCCATATTGGACCCAGAGCAGGCGTTTGGCAAATACTTGTTGAGGGAAAGCCGATAGAAAGCCCACGGACAACACTCAAGTGGGTGTTATAGCAGTGACGGGAACTCAGTGAGCTCAGTTTATCTATTCCGTTGGTTCAGAAGGAAAAAGTCTGTTGGAAGAGTCACATCAAGGTAAAGTTGTCAAATCTGCGTTTTACTGATTGTCCCTTATCTCCCAGGGCTGTGGACAAGGTGGAGCACCCACGTGCTTTCCTTCAGGGGACTTAAGGCATAAACAGCCTTCCTAGTTTCCTTGCTAGGGAGCAGAATGTTCTAGAATGTAGGCAGAAGGCTATTGCAAAGGCCTTTTTATTGTCGAGTATCCAAATTCTCACCAGCTTGATTTGAGGAAAATGCGAGCATGAAATAGGGAAAGCTGTGAAATTAAATTTTTCTTAAAAAAACTGAAATATATTTATTTCAGATAGATATATTTTTGAACTAGACTAATAAAGAATTGTTAATAGTGGCTATGTTACCTGCCTCACTAAATAGATTAAAAATTAACTGGGCATGTTTTCATATCAATTATTTGTGTGCTTATAAAAAACTAAAGAATATTTGAAAATAGTTTGTAGTCATCATGTGTTAAGATGGTCACCCTGTTTATCATTTATTTCACTCATTTGCTGACCAGATGACAACAAATAATGATATTTAGTGGTATATCCTTTGACACCTCCGTGTGGGCTCTGATGACTTCCCTTGGAGTCTGGGGCTCATGGCTGTCTTCCTCCTCCCTTGCCTGCCAGGTGCCAGGCTCTGTGTTTATGTGCAGCATCTCCATAGTCCTCAGAGCAGCGTTAAGAGATAGGCATTGTCATCCTGTCTTGCAGGTGGGGAAATGAGGCTCCAGAAGGTTCTGTGACTTGCCCCAGGTTCCTAAGTGAGAGAAGCAGGACTGGGCCCAGATCTCTAAGAATTCCTGGGCTCTTTCTGGTACATCACAGGAGCATTTTCTAGTAAGAGTATGCAGTATTGAAAAAGAGAGAATGCTTCCACACTTTTCCCAAGCGAAATATGGTGTGAAAATATTTTCAGGCATTTCTATCAGCAATTAAAAGAAAATATTTTGAAAGCCCTCGGGTATCCAGGCAGCCCTTGATAAAGCATTTGCATCAGCTGCAGCGATGATGGAGTTTGGTTTGGTTCCACACACACTTATGGAAAACAGACTCATTTCTGTCAAAAATACTTCTCAGCTTACTTGTATCCCTCTGAGCAAAGGCATAACAGGGCCTGCCGTCTTGGGGGCTGTGCTTTGGGAAGGCATGTGGGCCCTGCCCTGGGCTTAGGAAAGAGGGTCCATTGCAGGACACCAGCGGGCGCACAGGCACTTCTGTTTGGTGCTCCTCTCACTTTCTTTCTTTCTTCCCCAGGAGAGTAAGCCAGAGCAGGGCTTGGCTGGAAAGAGCCACAGCACCGGGGAGCAGCCGTCACAGCTTGGCATGGCCACCAGGTACAGTGCGGGTCACCTCGTGTGCTGCAGCTCCTTCCTGTGTCCAGGGTCATGGCGCGTGCCCGTTGCATGCTGCTCCGGTTCACCCAACAGCACAGGCCCTGGACCCAGGCCGACCCGAGTTGCAGCCCTGGCTCTGTTATTTACTCCAGGGCCTGGAGCAGTTGACTTCATTTGGTTTCCCATCAATCAGATGGAGGCAGTTGCTCCCTTAGATATCTATTTTGCAAAATAAATGTGAGGCTTAGATGAGATAACGTGACTAGGGCACTTACAGCCTTGCTGTGTGGTAGCGCTCAATATACAGAAGAATAGTAGTCGTCCTGATGATGATGATGATAAATACTAGATTAACAGTGACATGAAAATGTTTCCCTTCTGAAGGAATTTGCCTTTCCTGTAAGTGTAAATATAAGGGAACTGATGTTGATACTTTTCTAAGTATTGATCTGGATGCCTATTAACTTGGCATAGGAGACATTAGATTTTGATAGTACTAGTCAATATTAGTAGTGTTTTGTCTTCAGGTTAATCTCTTTGTATGTATTTGAGGGTAACTACTCTGAGGGCAGTGCCGTCAGCCACTAATTCTGATGTTGATACTATATATTGACCCTGAATGACCTAATATAATGCCTTTTACGTATGACCTTGCCTTTACAGTATTCCAATGCTAAAGAAACCCAGGATTGCGTTTCTTATTTAGCAGATGGAAGATGCTAGCAAATTAATCGAAGGCAACGTGCATATCCTAATCATTTTAATATCTTGGAGGCCAAGCCCATGCCTGACACAGAACAGGCATTTCATCAGTGACGTCGAACTGTTACTGAACTGACGAGGTTTTCCCAGTGTATTGCTGACTCATAGGAGAGGCGGGCTTAGATTTCAAGTCCTCAGACCCCTGGCTGTAGCTCTCTATCGTGAACTATTTTATTTCCAGAATTCATTGTTGGAAGTAGAAACTCATGTGGGTTGCAAGTAAGAAAAAATTTGACTTTTTTATTGGCTGTGGGGAAGGGCGTGCGGGGCCTGAGAGCCGTTTCGGAAGGTGACTGAATGGCCCAGGCAGCTCTGGCCGGGATGTCGTGGGAGGACACCCTTTCTTCTGTTCTCCTTGGTGGCGCCCCGGCACTGCCCTTGCCCGCCTGACCCTGCGGGTCTGCACCGGAGGGGGACAGGGTTGACTTTTCCCCTCTTACCCTCCCTCTCTGCCCTGTTCCCGGGGAAGGGCTTTCAGGCACGATTCCCTGGATGCTTCCCCAACCTGGAATTTTGAGTTTGACTCTGAGCGAGCTTGGAAGGGAGAAGGCAGGTGCAGTCCTTTGAAGGGTAGAGCCAGAAATCCACTGGGACGTGGTTGTTGACGCCTGTTAGTGGGAAGCAGCAGGCTGTAAACAGACTCTGGAGTCAGGCACATCTGGTTTGGAATCCTGGCTTTGGGCAAACTGCCTTCCGTATCTGAGCAAAGGAACGGGCGTGATGTTGGTGCCCAGGGCGGCTGGGGGAGGCTGCACAGGAGGTGGTCACCGCCGTGAGAGGGGACACAAGCAAAGATGCCAGCCGGTCCTCAGCAGTTCAAACTGGCGGTTTAGCTGCGCTGGAAATGCCCTGCTCTCCTGGAATTCTTTTTGAGAACCTCTCTGTCTTAGCTATGATTTCAAACGTGAGCGGCAGCGTGGGCAGAATGTCAGAGCAGGGACTCTGTCAGCCTTCTGTGTGATCTTCGGTGAATTCCTCAGCCCTTCCTTGTCTCCTCCTCCAGCTGAAAAATGGGGAAGAGAGTGACAGCAGCCTCTCAGACCTCGGCTCATGTCATCCTCACCACAGCTTCAGGACAAGCGAGATCCAGAACAAAAAACCCAACAGGGCCACACAGGGGAGGTGCTTGCGGTGACTGTGTGGGAACTGCTGGGAGGGTGGCTCTGGGGTGACCTGAGGTCACATGCTCATCCTAACTGCAGTTTCAAATGTTTTAAAATATACTCTGCGACATGGCCAAACTCAGGATTTTTGCCAAATTCAGCCTGCAGTATGCCTGTCAGACCTGGCGGAAGATGGGCCTGAGGCCCCAAGATGCTTAACAGGGAGAGAACATGACAGCAGCTGTGCAGAGGGTGTGGTTCCACTGTTGTTCAGCAGCCTGGAGGCCCCGGGGAGGACTCTGGGTGGCCTGAGGGTGAGGGGACAGCAGGACACCTGTGCAGCTCTGCCCGAGTTGGAACGTCAGCAGGTGCGGTTTATTTGAAGCATTTTGGATTTTCTTATTACCTGACATGATCCTGTTCAAATGTTGACAACAGTGCTTTTCCTAGTTAAGCAGAAATAGTTTGACTGCTCACCATTCTGAGTTAGTCATGCTGCACTTAATCAATAAGCCTGAAAAATGAAGAACTGACTCTTGTGAAAAGGAATTGAGATTTTGAAAAGTTTTAATATAAAGTTCTGTTTGAGAAACATAAATCTTTTAATTGTGACTGGCATCTTAGACTTTTAGTCTCCTCGTTAGATTCATGCAGTTGACGAAGAAAAAGGGCGTTGGAGTGCCTGCCTGATTGACAGATGTGATTGACAGAGCAGTCCCTGTAGTATCGTAATTGAGCAAACGGCGTGGTGCCATATAGATCATTAACGTACCATTTGAAGGATGCCCCCTCTGACAGGTGCTAGATTGGATGTGGCTCCCAGCTACTCAGCTGGACACAGACTTTCAAGCGAGATGAGCCCTTTTGTTTGGTTGCTTCTTGCAGACGCTGTGAAGTGAGCAACGTTCAGTGAGCCGTTGCGGGAGTAGGGGGCGGCGGCCACGTTGCTGCTCTGGGGTGCCAGAGTCCCTGAATGACTGTGTCCTCACCCTAAGCCGGAACCACCAGCAGCCAACTGTACAGCTCCCATTTTAGTTTCTGTATCTGTTTTCCTTTCTGTGTTCCCTCAAACAGGGCAAGCTGCACGGATTTAGTCTTGTTTTTTTGAAAGCGGCAGATGGAAATGACAGCTATTCTGCCTTGCCTCCACGTCCCACCAGCAGAGGCACACATCAATCTGTTGTCGCCAAGAGCTTCGGTTCACATTTGGATCTCATTTTACCCAAACTGTTTGGATGGAGCGTAAACAGTTCCCGATTCACTGAGGGGCCTGTGGCCTCGCCTCCTTCCGGGTTCCCACCCGGGTGCTCGTCAGGCCGGATTGGCTCCAGGACTGTGTCTCCTCCATCTGTCTGGAAACCTCTAGGTTGTTGGTTCAGAAGGACCAGCCTGGCTCGTGGGATCCGCAGGGCTCGGAAGTGGAGGGAGCATCTGTTGGAACACGCCGTCCTTCAGACGAGCCCCTGGGGCCCAGAGAGAATCCTGTAGTTGCGAGGCCTTGCCTGGGATGCGTGTCTCCCAGTCTGGTTCTTTCTGTCTGTTGTCTGCCTGCATCCTGAATTTTTTGGTGGGTCAGATGCAGTTTGTTCCTCTGCATTCTAAGATAAGGAGTCAAGCCTGAAAGAAGGGAAGTAACACAGCTGGAAGTTCCTACGGGTTCACACCTGGGTTTTGCAGGTTCTACCTGCAGTGCCATCTCCACTCCACCTGGAACCAGCCCACAGTGTCATGGGTGTTGATTTGCCCACAGGTAGCTCAGCCCTGCCCTGGACCCGCAGGATTCTAGCCTGTGCACTCGTCCTTCTCCTTGGACATAGTCACCTGTTCCCATGGCTCGATCACCAAGGGGGTATCCCAGTGAGGGCCAAGTCTGCGACTCCGGCCTGGATTGTTCTGTGCAGCTCCTGGGCCACCAATCTAGCTGCTCCCGGGGCGGCCTCTTCTTCCCCCTCGGAGCACTTGTCCTGCTGTGTTGTGATTGTTTAGACAAAAAGCCCCAGAGAGCGGGGGCTGGGGTGCTAGCTGTCCCATCTACGCCCAGCACAGTGTGAATAAGTGTTGGTTGAGTGAGCTGAGCTCCAGTCCACCAGCCTGCAGTCCAGAGGCTGCCTCTCATGGGGCCAGGGAGCAGGTGTGTAGGGAGGGGCAGCTCATTCTAGACGTGGAAAGAGGCAGTCTCCGCCTCAGAGGTGGTAGAAATAACACAGAAGCAGGGTGCTGAATAATGGCGTCGTTTCAAGTCTCCCCTGGTTTGGGGCAACATTGGTTTGTAGGACCTGCTTCTGGAATGAGTACATACGGGCTAAGAAAGCAGCAGGCTGCATGGGAGATACCTCAACATTTCCGGTGAAGGGAGGGGAGGCAAAGGAGGAAACAGGAAGCAGGAGGAGAGGGATCGGGGGCCTAGAGAGGTGAGAGTTCATTGAGATAGAAAGATAAGATGGGGCTTTGCATAAAGGGCCGTGCCTACAGGAAGCCTCGCAGGAAGGTGTGCCCCTGAGGAGTTGGGACACACCTGCTGGGGGCCACCAGCCTTTTCCATTTAGCCTGGCAAACATTTGTTAAACACTTTGTGTAGCATTAAGGCATTTTTAAAGATAATGGTCCTGGGAAGCAGAGCTAATACTGCTGGGTTGGGGATTATGCTGTAGCACGATTTTAATCTAGGGACCAACTAATTACTGACATGCTTTGTATGAACTATGTAAAGAAAATGAGCCGGCTTCCCACCTGCACCTCCCAGCTTCGCTCCGAACGGGAGAGCCTAGAAGAGCTGGGAGCGTTGGCCTCTGCGTTCTGTACAGGAAAATAAGGAGCCCTGCTCGTGGGACAAGGGCTTAGGGATTCTGGAGGAGGGTTCGTGAGACTCCTTGTCTTCACCAGCACCTGTTCGGAAGTCCTGGAATGCCCTCATTGTTTGGACTTGTGGATTGGAGCGGTGGATACAGGGAACTGATGAGTCGGATGTGTAGACATTTGGACTCCTTGTGCTTGGCCTGCAGCCTTAGTCGGGGAAGGGACAAGAACGTTTGTGAGCGTCCCTCTAGGCAAGAAGGAAGTTAACCTTACTGACTGGGGAGAGGAGCCCTTGGTTTAGAATAGAGTGATGATAGCTAGTAAATAGGGCCATGAGTGAGGAGAGGCGGCCCCAGATGAATAATGCGCAAGCCATATGAATGGGACTTATGAGATTCATTGATAAATGTGATGGCGGATGGCATAGGACCACCCAGGAGCAGCGCTCGGGAGAGACCCGGCTGACTCCGCCATTGATTCCGGGCTAATGCATTTTTAATGGCTACCCAGATGCATTTCCTAATTGGTGATTACATCACTGTGTGTTCCAGAATAAAGCATGAGTCATCCTCCAGTGATGAAGAGCACGCAGCTGCCAAGCCTTCGAGCGCAGGCCACCTCGCTCTGTTGTCCAGCGTGGGCTACAAGAAGACCCTCCGGCTGACTTCAGAGCAGCTGGTGAGTGTCCTGTTCTTCCCTCGCCGTGTTTGTGGCCACTGGCCAAGGCACGGCCGCCCAGACTCCGAGGACAGGATGGTCTGGGTGTCCCTCTCGCCCTCTGGCTCCCACTTTTACTCCTGGCACCTCTTCTATCCCAGAGTGCCTACTGCCCTGTGGCTACCTCAAGACCCCCTTTTGGTACCCCGTGTTTTCACCCTGACACCAGCACCTGTGCAGGCTGGCTCGTCAGCGTCACTTCCCCTTGGGTTCCCTGATGCAACCCTGGCGGCTCCTGTTTTCAAGTGTTAGAGGAAGGCAGCCTGATGGAGCTAATTTATGCTGAGGTGTAAATGACTGATAGACCAAAATCTCACAGGAATCTTTCCACTTTGAGAGCTAACTCAAATGTATTTCTTAAATTGGGGAAAATCAAGCAATTATGATGGGATCTAGAGAATTTTTTCTTTTTTTTTTGGCTTGAGGAAGATTAGCCTTGAGCTAACATCTGCGCCAGTCTTCCTCCACTTTGTATGTGGGACGCCTCCACAGTGTGGCTGATGAGTGGGGTAGGTCCACACCCGGGATCCGAACCCAGGCTGCTGAAGCCGAGTGCATGAACTTTAGCCACTTGGCCACAGGGCCGGCCCCCAGTCACAGTGTTGTTTTTGTGTGTGAGTGTACGGCCCGTTTTAATCAGGCCCTTACCTGGGCTCTGTTACCCAGGAGCAGTCAGTGAGCAAGTATCTGTGTTATTTTCCTTGTATCCTGAGAGTGAGTGGGGGCCAGGCTTAGCTGTGATGGCGTTTAATTGGGAAAAGATAACAGACAGGCCCAGACACCCACTTAATGCCACAAGTGCCACCCTGCAGCCTGCCAGTCCTTGTGTAGCTGTGTGGCATGCAGCTCCAACCAGTGGCGCTGGGGGAGGCCTGCACACAGTCAGGCGGCTTGTGGGCCTATGTGCCAGAGGCTCCCAGCAAAGAGATGCACACCGCCAAACAGTAACTTTGCTTTCTGAATCTGGCGTGGTTTTCCTGGGTCTAAGCTCTGTGCTTCTGGATGTGAGATGTGCCTGGTCACTGAGACTGCTTTCGTCCCATCTGTGTCAGTATAATAGTCCTTAAAAACATGGTCATTTAGAGAAACCTGTTTCCACACCTGGCTTGAGTTTATCTCCCCAGCTGTGGCCTTTCATATTTAGTTACGGAGGAGTAAGTGTGACCTGTTCTGAAGCTGTGATTTATTTTGCTGGGCCTTATAGCCTGTCATTTAGCCCTCTCTGACAATTCTCATCCAGAAATACTGGATCAGCTTAGCGCTGTCTTTGGAGGTAGAACAGCATTGCAGAAAGTGTGTGAGCTGCATTGTAAGTGGGTCTGAGAGGAGAGCTGGGGTCCAGGTTGTCCAAACCCTGGAAAGAGCCATCCTGGTCTGGAGCAAGACAGAGAAAGAAAGAATGGTACAGTGGCCTTTGTTGTGAGTGCTGTTGAGTGGATTCCTTCTGCCACCTAGCGCCCTGTGGACAGCAGAGCGGAACCCTGCCCTGTCTTTCTGTGCCCTCCTCTCCCTTTCCTGCCCTGTATCAGACAGTGCTCCCTGCTGTTCACAGGGTTTGCATGGCCGGTTTTTTCAGGAGTGGGTGCCAGGTCCTTCTTCCTAGTCTGCCTTAGTCTGGAAGCTCCTTTGAAGCCTGTCCACCGTGGGTGACCCTGCTGGTATTTGAAATACTGGCGGCATAGCTTTCAGCATCCCACCAACACGCAGCCACCACAGTGTGACACTGACAGATTGGCCTGTGCGTCCCTGACCGGGAAACAAACCTGGGCCATGGCGTTGAGCGTGCTGGATCTTAAGCACTAGGCCACCAGGGCTGGCCAGGGCAGTGATTTTTTGAAAAATCCTGATCCAGCTTCTCATGGAACAGAAACCAAATATCCCTCAATCTGGACCTTCCCCTCAAGCAGACACATAATTCGTGTTTTTCAGAAAAGCTTAAAGTTAAAGAATGGCCCCAATGATGTGGTTTTCAGCGTCACCACACAGTATCAAGGCACGTGCCGCTGTGAAGGCACCATCTATTTGTGGAACTGGGACGACAAAGTCATCATTTCTGATATCGACGGAACAATCACTAGGTAGGTCCAGTGGATCCGGGGCTGTGGGAGAGCTCTTACCTTCATCGGTCGGGACCCCTGGGCCTGGGCCAGCATTCCAGTTCTCCTCCGCTGCCGTCGTGGAGCTCCTGCAGGGCAGTTTCCTGTGTAGTCCGTGCTGCTCATGGAGTCTTCGCTCCTTGATTCGCAGTTGCAGTTGGGGCTTAGTGGTTGTTTCCATGGACGGTGTCGGCTCCCTGATTTTGTTGCTCACGTGGATGCTTCTAAAGAGCACCATTCTGCATGGCCTTTTCCCTTTGATGTAGCACATGGTGCAATGGAAGGTGCCCCTTTGCCTGTTAACATATCCTTCTCTGAGCATGGTCTCATTTGATGACTTTAGCTTTGGGCTTTCTATCCAGAAAGTAAGTCGTGGGTCTCATTTGCATTTTTTTGTTAGGCATTTATGATGTGATGAATTGGAATGAACTTTTTTTTCCTTTTGTGACATCCTTTTAATTTTATTTTTCTCATTTTTATCTTTACATAGATCAGATACTCTCGGCCACATTTTGCCCACCCTCGGGAAGGATTGGACCCACCAGGGCATTGCTAAACTGTACCATAAAGTGAGCCAGTGAGTGTGGACCGCCTCTTCCCCACCCCTCACGCACGGCTGGTGTACGCACGACACTGCCCGTGGAATCCTTGCTGCCAGGGTCACTTTCAAAGAGGGGTGCACCTTCCCCAGGGAGGGTCAGCAGGGGTGGCGGTGGAGGGTCCTGAGTGCACGGTGAATCCCGCCAGCTTCAGATGTGAGTGTTGTACCAAAGGACAGGAAAGGAATTGGTGGGTGAATCGAGAACTGATGGAGAAAGAAGAAGGTGACAGCGTTAGGGGAGGCTTGGGGAGTGTCAGAGAGAATCAGGTAAAGAAGTGGTCTGATATATGCCAGTGTCTTATTTTGAGTTGAAAGGTACAGATTCCAAGCAGTTGCAGGGCAGGCCCCATGAGCCAGCCAGCCGTGCACATGTCGTTCACCTGGTCTGGGGGAGCACTCTGCTGAGTGGCCAAAACACAGGACGGTGGGTCACAGGACAGCACCCGCCGTGGGGCACACACCCGGGACATCAGGGCGGGAGAGTAGGTATTTTGTTGGGCACTTGGGTCACTTCCCTTAAATCTTACAGTAATTCTGAACAGCAGATAGTAGCATTTCTGTTTTTAGATGAAATAAACTTAGAGAGTTACAGCGATTTGTCCACATTCCCACAGCTGCTAATGGGCAGAACTCATTAAAGCCCTGGTCTGCCCAGACCCGAGTCCACTGCTTCTCTCCAGTCCACCTCCAGGCTCCAGAGACAGTCAGGCTTTCTCCCTCCCCAGTACTGGCTTGTGCTTGGTTGCACTTTCTCCATCTTTCTGTGGACTAGAGCCTCCCACATAAGTGAAACCTCTCTCTCCAACGCTTTCTGTTCTCCAGCCAGTTAGGCCTGGAAGGTGCCTTGGGCTGACTCGGGACAGCCTGTCTTTCCATGGGGTAGGACGGAGAGGAAGTTTCACAGTTGGTGAACGTCAGGACAGAGGACCCAGGCCCATCATTCCCAACCTGCTGTGCTCACCTCTGGCCCACGGTGGTGGTGATGAGGGGGGGATGGGCACTCAGAGCTATCTCCAGTCCTCTGTGGGCACAGAGGAACGAAGCACCCTTTCCCACTCCTCATTCATTCATTTGTCCACCGTTTACTGATGCCTGTTGTGTGTCTGGTCCTATGCTGGTGCTTGGGATGATAGTGAAGTGGACACAGCCTCCAGCCTCGTTTGCCTTATGCTCCTGGGAGGAGGGCCGTGTATCCTGCTGGGATTAGGCTCTGGGTTTCTTAGATGCCCAGCTCATTGGTTTGACCTTACTTTTCTAGATTTCATCTTTAAAAAATTGCATAAGTAATGCATGCTTCTTTCAAAAAGAATAAAAGAAATAAGAAAAATTAGAAGAATGTGAAAGTGCAAAGCTCGTGTCTTCCTCCCTGCTCTGCCACCGGCTAATCCACGCCCTGCCAGTGAGACTGCTGTGGGCAGTTTGGTTGTGTCTTGCTGTACTTAGAATTCACTTACACGCTCGCCCTGCCCCTGATGCACACACATGTGCTCACATTATTTCATAACATATCCTCCTGTTTCATTACCTGTAAGGTTTGCCTCATTCTTGTAACTGCTCCACGAGTCCAGTGCTGTGGGTAGGCCATCCTTTAACTGGTCCTCCACTGGTACACGTGGTAGGTAGTTCTGGTTTTTCACTGTTTCCAGCAGTGAGGCAGTGAGCGTCTACACAGAGGGTTTGTTCTATATAACGAGCGTATCAATGAGTAAAGAAGGCACGCACTCAGGGAAGGACTGCTGTAAAGTGGATTCCCAGGAGCAGGCTGTTGGGTCAAAGGATGAGCACATTCAAAGGTTTGATGAATATTCCCAAATCGCTCTCTAGAAGGTTCTTGCAGTCTGTACTCCCGCAGACGGTGTGTATGCAGAGCCCTTTCCCCACGACCTCACCGTGGGCTGACCTTTTGTTAGAAGGATTAATCACCGATGAGCTGCCTTGACTTGCATGACACTGAAAACTGCATCTATTTTTAGTTGAGAGAAACCCTCCTAGGTCAGGATACTGAGTAGATCACAGCCTGATTCTTTTTGGTTTTTGGAACATAAATCTATTCCTGTCCTTACTGTAACATTAAAAAAAAAAAAGAAGGCACGGTTGCATTTTTTTTTTTTGTCTTGATTTATGCCTCTCTTGGATTTTCCCAGAAAAGACACCTTCTTGAAAAGCGAAATTGTGTAGCTTACCAAGAAACACCTGATGTTCTTGTCTTTGGTTGGTCGGTTTAGGATGAGTGAAGTCCGTTGGTGAGGATCTGAGAATAGTGCAGAAAGCTTCTTGTATTTTCGTTTTGGTTGAGAGGAATCGGCCTGACATGTATTTGTTCATTGGGTTCGATATGTGTCCTGTGGTGCCCAGACAATCAGGCCGGTGCGATTGGCAGTGATGGTCAGGCTTCCGGAGCAGCCGGCTCGAGCACAGCCCGGCCCTGGCCGTCAGGGCTCCGTCCTGTGCACCCGTCAGGTGGAGAGCGAGCTCCTTGGTGTGGCTTTGGAAACCCAGCAGTTTTGGGTGCCAACCTTCTGTTAGGTCCTGGTTTTCTACTGCTTCTCCCCCGAGCTTCTTGCTCTAATCCAGGCTGACTGTGCTCCTCACTCCGTGCTTCATTGTCCCGTCTTCCGGCCTGTGCTCCTTGGATGGCCTCTGCACTGCAGGCCTTTGCTGCTCAACGTTTTTTCAGCCTGTAATGCCCGGCTCATGCGCCACAGTCCTTGTAAAGCCTTTCCAGGCTAGAGTCGGTGACCCTGGGCGGCTCTCATCTCCTCCTCCTCTGGGCTTACTGAGCGCTTTATTGACACCAAGGGCTTGACCTGGCTGGTGGCCTCGGTCCCATCACAGAGACCTCGCCGGGGCTGGACACAGTGTGCAGTTTCCGCAGCTGACTGTCGGTTGAGTGCACGCTGTCTCTCCAGGGTCTCGGCAGCCGTAGCAGGGGAAGGTGAGAACCCGTCAGGTTGTGACTCTCTCTTCTCATGAGTCCAATGCGTTCTTTCTTTCTTACTTGTGACTACCCAGAGATGTGTTAGGGAAACGGTCAGCCGGCTAGAGTGCCAGGAAGGAGATGCCGTTTAATTTGGGATTTTTGGACTGATCTTAGGATCTTAGGATTTTTGGACTGATTGCTCTTTCGTGACACTGCTTTCCTTGAATTTGGGTCCCACTTAAATTGTATATACTGCAGTATTTTGTCTAATGAAAAAACCAGTCTTGCACATAGCCACTCGCCTGGAAACAAGAGAAAATGAGGGCAATTAAACTTATTTTTGCTGAATGTAATTACCTGTTTGAATACGCTCAGCTGGTGAAAAATGGTCTTTCAGGCTGATTGTCACCTTGTTCATAGAGAGGATATAAAGCTTTCTGGGTTATTGATTTAACAAAGCTATTGGTTATTGATTAAAAAGAACTACAGCAAATACAAATGGAAGATGTATGAAACTCCTTCATATTCAAATATGTTCAATACGTAGAAGAAAAGTAAAGAAGGATTATTTCCTGAAGTATCTAGATCATTGAGCCAATAGGTCTAAATTTTAGGGGCTAAATTTGGACAGTAATTAGTCTGATTTCTACCTTACTTTCTATAAATTTTTATATTCATGTAGCCAGAAGTCACTGTCTCTGTGACAGGGAGAATGAATGCTTACTGTCTTTTCATAGATCAGTTAGTTCATCGGTGGCCCAAGGAATGTATCATGTGAAGCTGGCATCCTGAAGATGGGAAATACCCATTAGCAGACTTATGAGGGTCTTTTTTCTTCTCTTGCCACAGCAGCTACTTATTTCTTTGACCTCAGGTTGTCTTGGGTTATTGCTGTCATTACTATCTGCTGCTAAGGGAGAGGATCATGTGGTGAACACGGGGTCAGGGGACCTGGAGTCTAGGGGCGACAGCTGTCAGCTCCCCAGACGTCGTTCCCCACTGCAAGCTTTGGTTTCCTGTCTTGAAAATGAGAAAGTTAGACTAGGTGGTCCCTTAGGTCACTGCTGGCCGGGCGTGCTCTGCCGCTGGCTATGTGGTTGAAGTCACACGTGTGTGTGAACAGCCGAGGGGGCTTTTGCAAGCCCCGCCTTAGAGAGAATCCCTAGGATTTCGATGACCGACTGCAAAGCCTTCATGCCGGGGCTGAGCGGGCTGAGCGCGGGGCTGCGGGGCTGCGTGGGGCTGAGCGCGGTGCTGCGTGGGGCTGCGTGGGGCTGAGCGCGGTGCTGCGTGGGGCTGTGCGCGGGGCTGAGCGCGGTGCTGCGTGGGGCTGTGCGCGGTGCTGAGCGCGGTGCTGCGTGGGGCTGTGCGCGGTGCTGAGCGCGGTGCTGCGTGGGGCTGTGCGCGGTGCTGAGCGCGGTGCTGCGTGGGGCTGTGCGCGGTGCTGAGCGCGGTGCTGCGTGGGGCTGCGGTGCTGCACTGGGTGCTGCGGGCCCCTGCCCTCAGGGATCCCGTGATCGCGCAGGAGCAGACAGTGGCGCTCCCCGTCACGAGGCAGTGATGGGAAGGTGCAATGAGAGCTGCAGCTTCATAGACGTAAGTGAAGGAGAGGTTTATTCCGATTGGACGAGGGAGGAACCAAAGGAGGTTTCAGTGAGAAGGGGTCACTTGAGCTGAGCCTTGTCGGATGCGCAGGGTCTCGACAGAGAGGAGAGCTCATCTGGGGTGGAAGTAGGATGAGCGCAGGGCTCACGGAGAGGGAGGCGCGTGCGGAGGGCCGGGTGGGAGTAAATGAAACAGAAAGCCAGCCGCACCGGATCGCAGAGGGTCTTGGAGGCCAGGCTGGGAACAAGCCTGACTTTGGCGCAAGCCTTCTTTTCTCGAGGTAGCAGGCAAATGGCCTTCCTCTAGGACTGCAAATGGGGCTGCAGAGGAACCTTCTCCCTGCAACAGTGGCTTTCAACTGAGGGCGATTTTGCCCGCCATGGGATTCGCGGCGGTGTCTGGAGACATTTTTGGTTGTTGATTTAGCATGCCAGGGAGGCTGCTAAGTAGCTTACAACGCAGCGTCTTAGGGAGCCCCCCCCAAACAATTATTTAGCCAGTTGTCCAAGATGTCAGTAGTTGAGAAACTCTAGTCTGGACGTTTATCTTGGAAAATACTCCCAAAGGTTATCTTTCCAAAGTGTTTAACTATCTCTCTGGGCCAAGCGTTTTCAGAGGGGTGTAGAGATTGGGATAGATGGAAAAACTTTGTACCAAGCCTGGCTGTGGGATGCTCTTCCTTTTTGGCTCTGGTGTTTCCCCAGGGGCCTGTTGCAGTTGCTGAGATAGTGAGGGATAAGTGTGATCCAGACTGTGGATTGCACCTCCGTTCACTGGTAGTTCCTCAGGCAGGGCTTGCCCTTCCCACCCCTGGGGTCCCTCGTGTCCACCTTTGCTCCGTCACGTGTCCTGTGTCTGTCATTGTCACTTTCCCCAAAGCACTCCCTGTTCCGTAGGGCACAGCTGTGCTGGGCCCCACGTGCGCACCGAGCCCAGCCTGGGGCCTGGCCAGGAGTGCCCCGTGGCTGTGCACTGGTGGAAGGAGCATGTCCTGCTGCTGGCTGCCCTTCTGAGCAAAGGGGAGGAGTCTTACCCACGAGGGGCTCCATTGAGAGCAAGCTTTGTGACTTGGTGCCACCTGGGCAATGGATGGGAGCACTGGGAATTTCAGACAGCGTTGGTGGGGGTGAAGTCTCTGGAAAGGTGATCCCCGCTGCCACCAACACGCATCTCTCCCATCAGGACATCTCGGGTGGAATTTCCAGCTAAGTTTAGTGACGGCCTTTGTGGCAGAACACTTGCATGGCGAGAATGATGCCGTGGCATGATCAGACCATGAAATGGATTTGAAAATCAAGTTTGAGTAAAATTGGCATCTCAGACCTTGCAGGTGGCAGCTTTTAGGACTTTGATGTGAAAAACCGTCGACAGAAATAGTGATTTTTTTTAAAAGATTGCATTAATTAGAAAGCTAAGATACAAAGATGTTTAATTAAAAAGGTTGGTTGATTTTCAGATGCATCCCTGTATTCCAGATAAGCTGATATTTCTAGACTCTCTTTGTCTTAAAACTTTCCTGTTTCTGGGTGTTAAAGAACATGTTAAGCGAGGCTAGAGACAGGTCGTCCGGCCAGCGTGAAGTATTTACGGCGGAACAGGAGGTCGGACAGGAAGTGGGCAGTTTGTATTCGCTCATTCAGCAAGTATTTACTAAGTGTCTCCTGCCTGCCAAGCGCTGTTTTTGGCACTGGGGTTACAGCAAGGAAGGAGACGAAGTCCCCACCCTCCGGGAGTGTATGGATTAACGAGTGATGCAGTCGAACAAGGGTCCGTAATGTTCCATTTGTCATAAGTGCTGTGAGGAAAAGTAAACAGAGCAAGGGTGCAGTGCCTGGGCGAGGGGAAGGCAGGGGGTGTTTGATTAAATAAAGGGACAAGGAAAGGGTTCTCTGAGGAGGTGACATCTGAGCAAAGACCTAGATGAGGTGAGGGAGCGAGCGAGCCCGAGGGGGGACAGTGGGGAACAGTGTTCCAGGCAGCAGGAACAGCACGAGCAGGTGCCAAGCACAGGAATGCACGTGGCGAGTGAGAGGAACCGTGAGAACACCTGTGTGGCGAGCCCGGAGCAAGGGAGCAGATGGGCTGGAGAGAAAGGCGGGGACCAGGTCTTACTGGCCTCGCAGGTTGTGGCAGAGAGTTTGGATTATATCTGACAGAAATGGCAAGGCTTTGGAGAGCTTTGGGCATGAGTTGACTAAATTTTAAGTTTTCTTTCTGAGTGCAGCCTTGATGGGGGGCAGGAATAGAGGTGAGAGTCCCTGTCCTGGAGGTTGGGGGACATGTGGGGGCAGAGCTGAGAGGACCTGCTAATGAGTAGGGGTGGAGGTGGTAGTGAGGAAAAGTGGAAACCCAGAGTGGCCCCTGAGATTTTGGCTTCACCCTGGGTTAACGGGGTGCCGCTTGCTGAGATGGGAAGGCTCGGGAGGGGCGCCTGAGTGCGTTCACTTATGATGTGCCATGGGTGAGATGCTGTTGTGTATCTAATGGGTGATGTGGAGTGTGCAGTTCACACATTGGCCTTGGAGCTTCAGAGATGAGTCTGGACTGGAAATACAAATTTGGGAGACATCAGTGTATAGATGGTGTTTAAAAATTTTTTAGTATGTTTTACTTAATCCAATATATTAAAGATATTACCATTTAAACATGCAATCATATAAAAATTATTTTTTTTTTGGTGAGGAAGATTTGCCCTGGGCTAACATCTGTGCCATTCTTCCTCTATTTTGTATGTGAGTCACTGCCACAGCATGGCTGGTGAGTGGAGTAGATCCATGCCCGGGATCCATACCTGTGAACCTGGGCCTCTGAAGCAGAGTGTGCTGAACTTTAACCACTCAGCCATGGGGCTGGCTCCAATATAAAAATTATTAAGGGGATGTATCTTATTTTTTGTTTCTATAGTAAGCCTTTGAAACTTGGCGTATATTTTATATTCGCAGCATGTCTCATTTTGGACACTAAGTTTTCAATGGTTAAAAAAAAATGGAAAGGTAGTGTCACTAAATCCATGAAGCTGTGTTCAACAGAAGAATGTTCCTGTGAATTGTTTTTCACTCCCAACACTTTTTTTTTTTTTTCTGCTTTTTCTCCCCAAATCCCCACAGTACATAGTTGTATATTTTAGTTGTAGGGCCTTCTAGTTGTGGCATGTGGGACGCCGCCTCAACATGGCCTTGTGAGCAGTGCCATCCATTACTGCTCCCAGGATCTGAACTGGTGAAACCCTGGGCTGTCAAAGCAGAGCGTGTGAACTTAACCACTCAGCCACAGGGCCGGCCCCCTCCCAACACTTTTGACACCAGAAATGTGGGGTTTTCTCAGCAAGCAATTCCCAAATTCTCTATACACGTTAACTGGGTGTCCAGCAGTTTAATTTAATTCTGACACCAGCTACCTGTAGTTAGGGTCCTGGACCCCAGGTTAAGGCTCATTCCCACAAGCTGCCCCTGCTTCAGATGCCAGTTGTGAGTAGTAGGTCCCCAGCTTACCACACCTCTGCCCAACTTGGCTACAGATTGGGGGTTCCCAGAACCCCCTCGTGAGCGTTGATAATTTGCTACATTGGCTCACAGAACCTAGGGAAACCCACTTGCCTGTTTATTATAAAGGATACAAATGAACAGCCAGATGAAGAGGTACATAGGTCGAGGTTCTGCCCCCATGGAGTTGGAGTGCAGCACCCTCCCAGCATGTGGATGGCTGCGTTCACCAACCCGGAAGCTCTCCGAACCCCATTGTCTAGGGTTCTTATTGGAAGTTCCGTTACTTAGACATGATTGACTAAATCATTGGCCATTGGTGATTGAGCTCAATCTCCAGCCCCTCTCCTCTCCCTAGAATTTGGGGCGTGGGGCTGAAAGTTCCAATCCTCTAATTGTGTGGTTGGTTCCTCTGGCAACCAGGTCCCATCCTCCAAGAGTCACCTCGTTAGCATTAACTCAGGTGTGGATGAGAAGGGCCTGTTATGAATAACAAAAGATGCCCCTCTTATCCCTGTCACTCAGGAAATTCCAAGGGTTTTAGAAGCTCTGGGCCAGCAAGTGGGGATGAAGATCAAATGTGTGCTTATTATATCACAATATCACAAATATTTTATACTGCTTCAGTTTCAATGTGCGTTTAAAGCCATGGAAATGGGTGAGATCCCTAGGGGGTGGAGGTGTTGGGAAGAAACGAGGCCCCGGGATCCCAGAGCGCTTGTACATTTGGAGTCCGGGAGCAGATGCAGCCAAGGTGACTTGTCTGGAAAGAGCTGGCTGGTGGGGTGGGGGGGGGGGGGGCGGGCAAAGGAGGAGACTGAGGGGTCCTGGAAGCAGAGGAAGAGGGTATGCCAGAGGAAGGAACGTCACCGGTGTCTGGTGCTCCCAGGAAGTCTGTTCAGACGCGAGTTGAGAAGTCATGCCTGGATTGCTAAGGTGGCATCATAGGTGACCTTGACAAGGGCAGTGAGGAGGGGAACAAGCGTGCTTGGAGTGGTTTGACGGGAGAAGGCACAGTGGAAGTGGAATCAGTGCAGAAACACAGCTCTTTGAAAGGATTTTGCTACAAGGGGGAACAAAGAAATGGGATTTGCCCTAGAGAGGTAAAACCTAAGAAGGATTTTTTTTGTGGTTGTTGTTGGCTTGGCTTGTTTTTAGCGTGAGATGAGAGAGGTTAGAGTATATTTCTGTGCCAACGGGAATTACCCAGTGTAGGGGAGCATTTGGTGGAGCATGGGTTGGGGGGGATGGGCTCATTGCTGGCATGAGGTCTGCGAATTGGCAGGTGGGGATGGGGCCCTGTGCCCAGGTGGCTGGGTGGCCTTTGGCCAGGAGCAGGTGCTGGCAGTCTGAAGGGTACCGGTGCAGGCGGGTTGGCCAGTCTGACGCATCGAGCCTCAGTTTCCCTAGCAGTAAAGTGGGAGGATAATACCTACGGAACAATGTTCCTGTGAGGATTAAACAGAGTGAGAGATGTGAATGTGCTGAGTAAGTGACAGTCAGATGCATTCAGGCTCATTTCTCCGTTGAAAAGATTTTCTAGAAGGTGGCCTTTTGCTTGGGAGGGAGCCTGCCCCAGTGCCACTCTTCGTGAAACAGAGAGAGATCAGGGTTTGTGCCTATAAAACAGTTCCACTGCGCGATGCCGTTGACTGTGGATGTTTTGTCTCTTTTTCAGAAACGGATACAAGTTTCTCTACTGCTCTGCGCGTGCCATCGGGATGGCGGACATGACGCGGGGCTATTTGCACTGGGTCAACGAGAGGGGCACGGTGCTGCCCCAGGGGCCCCTGCTGCTGAGTCCGAGCAGTCTCTTTTCCGCCTTGCACAGGTATGCCACGAGGCGTGTCCACCTCCCACCCCAGCTCTGCGGCCGCTTCAGGTGCTCTCTCTCCCTCACTGGAAGTTTTGCAAGAATAGCCTCTTAACACGTCTTCGCAACCAATATCCCTGCTCCATGTTGGGCATCAGAAAAAATCATCCTAAAATGAATGTCTGGCGCTGTCACCCCCTGTCAACCCCCTTTGGCTTATCCTGGCTCTTGGGATAAAGTCCAGGCTCATCAGCTCAGCCTCCCTTGCCTCTTCATGACCTGCTCTTGCCTTCCTCTCCAGTCTCGTTTCTCTCTAGTTTCGAGATCTCAGATGTGTTGAACTGTCTCCGTTTTCCAGAGTGATGTTCTCTACTCTGAGGCTTCGCACATGCTGTTCACCTTTTGTGGGTAGCTGCTCCCCACCCTGTGTTGCTGGGCTGAGTCTTGATGACTCTGAGAATCAACTTGCATTTTGTCTAATCGGGGACCTAGGCTGGGTTGAGTGGCCTCTCTCCCAGGTGCCACCACCCACCTGGCCTGGACTCCCCTATACTCATCTCTGAGAGCTCCAGTCACACTGTTTATTTGAACAGGCCTCTGATAGACTACTGGCCCGTTTCTGATTCCCCTCCTCCCTTCACCTTTGTGCCCGCCTTCAGGGCAGCCAAGCAAAATCCAGTCTGGCCTCCTGGGGTGGGCGAGGAGAACACGAGGCTTCCCTGTAGCTCGAGGCCCAGGGTGGTCTCCCAGACTGCCCTCAAAGTGTAATCTGTTGTGGTCATAACAGGACCTTGGTCCTGCAGAGACTGGTTGTAAGTATCACAGAGTCATGTCCTTAAGATCCAGTGAGGGGCTTTGGCATGATTCTGCCTCAATTTGAGGACCAGATTAGCTGCTTGCTGCTGCTAGCTGTGCAAACACGCATACATCTAGAAGGGCCCAAACGCCACGTTGCTTCCTCTTATTTTTCTTGAGCTCCATAGATGCCTTTTCCCTCACAACCTTCTTTTGTGTGAGTCATTTTTTTCATGTAGTAAAAGATCTCACGTTGAAACTTGCGCATTCTGGGGAGGAAATTCAGGCCAAACCTCTGAATGTCATAGTGTATTTCAAGTCCTGAGAGCTGTCATGATAGTGGAGGCCCTAACAGAAATCCAGATATTTTAAGGAAGTGGTGTCCCTGAGATATGTTGACAGTTTGCGACAAGCTACTCATGAGCATGTGTTAAGTACTAAGCCTTGGCTGGGCTAAGTACAAAGTTGGCGTCATAATTCTGACATCCTAAAAATAAATTTAAGGTGATCCTTTTCATTTTTTCCTTATCAAAATATCATTGTCCAAGATATATTAACTTTTTCCTTGTGAGGAATTATTTAAAAAAAAACCCAAACAACTGAGCCTTACAATTTGTATTTCCTGTTGGGAGATGGAGGTGCTCCTGATGGCCATGGCCAGCAGCCTGGTCCTTCCAGCACTGCACTCTAGCCAGAGCCATGCTCTGTGTTGGCCGTCCTGCAGGTTTTCTAGAATTGATGGGTGAGTCCACCATGACCACAAATGACCTTCCCTAGCAAGACACTTTAGATGGGTACCGTTCTGATGACACTACCTGGGTTTAACTTGGAATGAAGAAAAATAAATGCAGTGGGTGGGATGCATGGAGCACAGTCAGCATGGCGTGGCAGAGAGGGCTCTGAAGGGGGACCGGGAGCCCCAGCTCTGAGGCTGCTTGGTGATCACAGCTAATTGCTGGTGTGGTGAGCAGGTGGCTCCCCTTCCTGCGTCTGTTGCCTCAACCGCCGAATGAGAGGGTTGGATTAGATGATCTCAAGGGTCCCTTTCAGATCTGAAAGGCTACCATTCTGGGAAGTATGTCTGAAGAAAGAAGTTGAGAGAATCTATTTCACATACCTTTTGGTTCAGGAACTTCTCCTGTTAAAGTAGAAATTGGCTTTGTCATGTGATTCTTTTTAGTTACTTGCCCTCTTTTGTTGTGACGACAGAGTGATTCAGTTCGTTTTTATAAAGGCTCTGTTAGTACCGTGTACATTCCTGATAGGTATGGCTCCAGTTTCTGGGGGTGGGTCCCACTGACTCGCTGAGCTGATGGACAGGGCTGGACATAGGAGCCTTTGCTCTTTTCCCATGATGCTGGGTTACGGGGACAGATCTGAACTTCCGGAGTCAGGCAGCAACAGAGACTGGCCTCTATCTCTGGGAAAGAACTTCTTCCACAAGTAACTGCATTTGCCCTTTGGGGTTTTCTGAGCTGCTGTGAGACTTGGGTAAATGACACTTAGTTGTTTGCTAGAGTGAAGTTACATCTAGGCTCAGTTGAGTGACCAGTGACTATTTGCAACTTCAGATCACCAAAGAGATAGGCTGTGCCGCGGAGCAGTCTGTACTGGTCATCATAGGGATTCTCAGCAGTCCTTACCCCGTGCCCCTGGGTGTTCTTACTGCCCAACAAGGAGCCTTGTACCTTCGAGGCATTGGGTGGCATGGGGCAGGCAAGGTGTTTTCTTACTTACCCCATATACATGCATGCAGACATCCTCCTCTCCACCTCCCACACACTCACACATGCACAATATGTGTGTGTGTGTCTGTGAGAGAGAGCAAGAGATTGAAGTAGGAAGTTGAGTTTGGATGATTTTCCCCGGTGGGTTGAAGTTTGAGACTTAGCATCATACAGTCCTTCATGTATCTATCTATGAGTGCGAAGATGTAGAAAGAGAGACCCTTTTAGTGTTAAGGAGGGCTCTGGAGTCCACAGAAGTCGATGCAGAGCCAGGACCGGCCCTTGGGTCTCTTTTATTTTTTAAAGATTTTATTTTTCCTTTTTCTCCCCAAAGCCCCCCCGATACATAGTTGTCTATTTTTAGTTGTGGGTTCTTCTAGTTTTGGCATGAGGGATGCTGCCTCAGCGTGGCTTGATGAGTGGTGCCATGTCTGTGCCCAGGATCTGAACCTGTGAAACCCTGGGCTGCCAAAGCAGAGTGCATGAACCGAACCACTCGGCCACGGGGCCGGCCGCGTGCACTTGGGTTCTTTAACGCTCAGTCCACGACCACCCCCACCCCCCCCACCATCATCATCATCGTCATCATCTTAAAGTACATTTTGAGTAGGTACAGAAGACGATTTCTAAAATACATGCAAGGTACAAATGATAGTCACACATGAACACCAGTGCACCCACCACCCAGTTAAAGTGAAAGGACGTACGTTCCATCTGAAGGCCCACTTGCTCTCATCCCTCCCCTGAGTAGTAGTAGTACCCACCATCCCTCAATTTTGTGTTTATCATTCCCTGCTTTTCTGCATAGTTTTATCACATTTATTTGCAATCCTGACCAATATGTTTAATTGTGCACATTTGTGAACTTTATTTTAAGCAAATCACATGTTCTTCTGGAGCTTACTTTTTTCGTTCAACATTATCTTCCCAAGATTGTTGAGCGAAGCTGCACCTCATTCATGTTTACTTCTGTATCGTCTCCTGCTGTCTGACTCTACCTCGGCTTATTTATCTATTTCACTGTTGGTGGATACTCGAGTCATTTCCAGGTTTTGCTGTGGGACCAGTGCTTCTGCGGGTCCTCGAGGGGCGCACATGCAATAGTTGGTCTGAGGTTGCTCTTAAGAGTAGAATTGCGGGGCCATGAAGTATGAAGTATGCACATATTCAGCTTTATGAGGCCGTTCGAAACTGTTGTCCAAAGTAATTGAACCAACTTATGCCCCAGCAGCGGTGTGTAAGGGTACCGTTTGCTCTGTTTCTTGCCAACATGTTGTCAGCAGTGTACATTTTTTGCTAGTCTGGTGGGTGTGAAATGTCTCTTTTCATGTGTTTATTGGCCATTTGGGCTTCATCTTCTGTGGATTGCCTGTTCAAATCTTTCCCCCATTTTCTTTTTAAGAGTGTGTCGTCAATTCTATATATGTCACCTTTGTTATGAGGGCTGCAAATACCTTTTCCCAGTTTATGGCTTTTGATGAACGTAAATTCCTCATTTCTTGAGTTGAACCTATCACTTCCTCTGTAGCTTGTGCTCTCTGTGTACTAAGAAGCCTTCCCTGACCTGTGAGCATAAGACAGTGTCCTCTATTTTATCTAAAGGTGCTGCCTGTCATGTTTAGGTCTGTAATCCACTAGGAATTGATTTTTGTATATAGATGAAGTAGGGGCCCATTTCCTTTTTTCTCCCCCTATGTGGATGTTCAGTTGTCCCAGTGCCGTTTACTGAAAAGACTGACCTTTCGCCTGCTTCGGATTCTCATCATGGCCATAAATGGCTGGTTCTGGCTTTCTTCTCTGTGCAGCTGTTAGAATCAAGTTCCATAAAAACATGCAGACAAAAACTTGTTGTGTCTGATGGAAATTACGATGAATCTACAGATCAATTTAGGTAGAATTAATATCTCCTTGAATCTTCCAGTTCAATTATATGGCATATTTCTTCATTTATTTAGGTCTTCCCTAGTATATTTCAGTTAAGTTCGTAAATTATTTAGCATTTTTGCACTGACATTCACGGATGAGATCGGCCCCTCACTGTGTTCATAGTTTTCTTCCTTAGGGTTTGTTTTTGCGGTTATGCACCTCATAAAATGGGTTTGGCCATGTTCTCTGTCTTTCTGTGCTCTGGAATTCTTTGTTCCATGGATGACAGGTGGAGCTCTTGGGTGAAGTCACTTGTCCTTAGCGCTTTCTTTGTGGGAACGCTTGAGAGTACAGATTCACTTTCTGTCTAGTGTTCTCCTGGGGCAGCTTAACTGACCTGCGCATATTGAACTTTTGAAGCTGTAAGTATTCTTAGTGTCACGGCACCTTTGACAGCTGAAAATAGTTTGATGCTAATGAAGCTTATCCTCTCATGCTGATCCATTACTTATTTATTTGTTTTAACAGAGAAGTGATTGAAAAGAAACCAGAAAAGTTTAAAGTCCAGTGTTTGACAGACATCAAAAACCTGTTTTTTCCAAATACAGAACCCTTTTATGCTGCTTTTGGAAATCGACCGGCTGTAAGTAGTGGATGGGGTATATCAGAGCTCTTGAAATCACTGTCTTTTTCTGACAGCAATCATCTGAAAGGCTGGCCTAGACTGTATGTGAAGCCAGATTCTCGTCCTACAAGAAATAGCTGATAAAGAGCCACCTGCCTACATCTAACGGCAAGGAGGTTGTACATTATTTCATGGCCTCTAGTTTTCTTTGAAGATTGCCTAGTAGGTTTCATTTTGAAGCTTGAAATGTGGGACTAGTTACTTCAAATCCCACATTACCTGCTGAATTAGTAAAACAAGAATGTTGAATAGGATTCAGCCCTTTCTACCAGAAGGGAGACCTCAAAGGCAGTCCTTGGCACAGTAGTGAACTCAGCATCTCAATTTTAGGAGTATTGTTTCTTATGGTAAAAGAAATGCTTTGAGATTGTGTGTGTACTACCCAAATTTGCTGGACAGTTCCGCATTCTGGAGAATATGGTTGGGTCCCAACTTCCCAGTGAGAAAATTCCCCTACTTTTGAAACTCATGCCCCAGAAAGTGGGTCAGAGAATAGCGGTAAGGAATGTTGGAACTGCAGAGGCTGCGGTGGGTTGTTGACTGTCTAACTCAGCTCCTGAATAGATGAGGGAACTGAGGCCCAGGGGGGAAAACTGATAATAGTTTCACCTCCAGAAATATTCTTTCTCTACACTTCTTGGAAATATAGTTCTCATTAATGAAAACTTTATAATACTGTATCAAGTCCAAAATATCATGCGTTTGTGTTTGCAAGAACTCTTTTTTTTTTTCTAATTAACGCTTTACCATATATAGGATGTGTATTCATACAAGCAAGTAGGAGTGTCTTTGAACAGAATATTTACTGTCAACCCCAAAGGAGAACTCGTACAGGAGCACGCAAAGACCAACATTTCCTCGTGAGTATTGTGCACGTTTTGTGTGGTTAACTGTTTTGTTACGTTGTTGTTACTGTCTTAATCTTGGAAGGTATTTTATAATTTACAGTATACCTTTTTATCTTCTGTTGCCTGTGTTTTAATCTTTAGTTGTTACGTGGAAAAATATATTTTAACTCCTTGTATTTTAACTTCTTGTAACTTACGTTTTGGGCAGTCTTGATTGAATCAGATCCCCTCTGGGCCGAAAACTTGAACTAGTGGTTAGAGTCTGCTGTAGAGTGGAATTGAATGAATTTGAAAACTAGTGGTTTGGATTTGCCAAGTTGGGCTTGAAAGCCTAGAATGTGGATTAGAAATGTAACGAAATTGGAATATCACGTGAAACTGTATTTAAAGAGGAAGAGCTATATATCTCTTTACGTGCTGACCTGTAATAATATTCTCACCAGATGGATTGCTGTGTAATTGTAAGAATTCCTCGCGTATTTTTGGTCGAGGCTGAAGCCCAGTTGCCCTGAGGCAGGGGGGCTGAATTGACTCACTGTTTGTACTGAGGCGTCCTGGTGGGCTGTAGAAGTTCTCTTGACTTTGACATGTCTCACTTGGGGTTCCTAACTTCTTAGAACGTTCTTCCTCATCCCGTGTGTTGGGAGCATTGCCCACCAGGTGCATCAGCCCAGGCAGACAGGTGTCGTCTGGCCTGGTCCGTCTCAGAGGCTGCACCTCTTCTGGCCTGCTCTGTGCAGACCTGGAAAGGAGCGCATGGCCTGAGTGGCACCAGGGGGCCTGCTGGAGCCCCCTTCCCGGGGAGGAGTTGGATGGGGGCAGTTTGGATCTAGTGGCTTCCCAGGGACTGGCCTTCGCTGGGCGCCTCCTGTGGTTTTAGGTAAATTCGAGATCTAGGTTCCCCCTAGAGCAGATTTTCACTTTCAAGATGTTCCCTCTAGCATTTGGCGTCTAATCCACCTTAACCAGGGCCCTTCCAGAACAGCAGCGGGCACTGATTCCTTTCTTAACCCTTTCTTTGCTGCTCCCCCACTCCCCAGTTCTACACGGCCACCCCTGACCTCAGCGTCCCCTCTTCTCCCTCGTTCCCTGGCACAGCACCTTCCCGCGTGAAAGGGTTTCCTCAGTCTGGGGAAGATGTGGTGGATTTCCGTTTAGGGTCAAAAGAACTCTCAACTGATGGGAGAGTGCTCAGAAATGGTAATGGTTTCTGCCCAGCAGCAGCCAAGTGGCAGGTCTTGTCATAAGGGGCGTGGAAAGGGGACTTGGGCATCTCTGAGGGTTTGCTGGGAGGCCTGTGAGGGTATCCCATTCACTGAGACTTGGGTGAAAATGCGCACTTGGCCCGTGCCTTGGCCTGGAGTGGATCTCTGCGTGGGAGGACACCTTCCACCTGGGCTGGGAGACGTGGTTGTTCCTGCGAGCGAGTGATTCTCCTTCGCCAGGAAAGCGCACACTTTTCTCGGGCACTGAACTTGGTATGATCGTGTCAGAGCCAAGTAGGCGCCTGCCCCTTGGAACCTGGGGTGCCGTCTCTCAGAGTCGTCTGAAGGGCTTCCGAGGGCTCGGGGCCACGCGGTGGGGAATTTCAGGGCCTGATTCTTGGCATTTGTGGCCATCAGTTGTGAGCCCTGCCTGCTCCGAGGAGCCCTGTGTGTGGAGGGTTGGCCCCAGAGAGGCTCACAGGTGGAGCTTGGCCGCCGCTCCGAGCCCATGGGAACCACGTGGAGCTGGTGCCTGCCACACCCTGGCAGTGAGTAGTGAGCCACAAAACTCAAACAAATAGGTCTTAAAGCCAGGAGGTATTTTAAAAATTTGTTTTAATCCCCAGGAAGATATAATTCTTGTTTATTAAGAGAGATTTTTCCCATTTTGTGCAAGCCTGATGTTTCTCATAAGCCTTCTGGAGTTCCTTTATTAAATACACACACTCATCTTTATTTCATGAGTTATCTTATGCCTCAGAACATGCTAATTCCTGGAGTTTGGATTTCGAAAGCCCCTTTTGGTTCTTGGCAAATTGGAACTGGAGGGGGACCCAGTGACTGTCAGGGAGGACTCTGGGAGTGTGTGGAGAAGCCTGGGTGTGTCAGAATTTCTGGTTGGAGCCAACTGGAGGTCTGGAAATTCATATTGAGTACAGCAACTTTCTTTTTTGTAGTGTAGGCCACAGAACTAATATGTAACATCTTCTTTGGAATACACAGAAAATAGAATGAGAGAATATTGTGGGGAGTGCTGAGAAACACTCAGTCTAATCCAACTTCACACTCTGTAAAGATGAAAGGCCTGATCCCCAGAGAGGGCAAGTCACCTGCCCGAGGTTCCACAGCAGTAAGGTGGGAGTAGATCTGAGGTCTCTTGACCCTCATGCATCTAAGGCGAGTAATTAGCTGGGGCTAATTATCTCCTAATGTTAATAATTCATTGTTGACTGAATTTATTGAGCATTCAGTACACGTGGTTTTATTGTGGCATACGTTATTTAATTCTCATATGAACACTATGGCACAGTTTTCATTTTCTTCCCATCACAATTGTGGAAATTGTGGCTTAGGGAGATGAAGCCCTTTGCCCAAGATCATACAGCTCATCAGTGGCAGAGGCGAAGGTCGTATCCGTGTCTTTGTGACCCCAGGGCCGGCTCTTTTCAGTGCGCGGTGACTCGGTCTCTGATGCTCCAAAGATGAGCTCTGTCTGTGATGCTCTCCCCCGACGCCTGTGCGTGAGCTCTGCGGTGGGCGGCTGTCCGTCCGTCCACTGTGCTGATCCCTTCCTGTCCTCCTTTGCTTGTGCTCTGTCCTCCTTCACGAGTCCTTGGTCCCAAGTCAGGTCCCACCCACCTTGCTGTGACTCCTCCGTATACTGCTTGATTTCCTATTAGTAAGGAATTATTCTAGAACAGCCTTCAAGGTGTTAAGTTGGTGGTCGGCTCCTCGGGGTCGTAGATTTCTCCTGACTTCCACACGTGGCATGGGCACGTGGCACGTGTTCCACTTGGCTCAGTGTCCCTCAGAGGCAGTGACGTTGTCCGTTTTCCTTCCAGGTACGTGAGACTCTGTGAGGTGGTCGACCATGTCTTCCCCTTGCTGAAAAGAAGCCACTCTTCGGACTTCCCCTGCTCAGATACATTCAGTAATTTCACCTTCTGGAGAGAGCCACTGCCACCTTTTGAAAACCAGGACGTTCATTCTGCCTCAACGTAAAATGTTCCAAGCAAGCTCCTGACATCACGTGGAGACCGGGCACCCCCATTAAAGGATAGATTTTGGGAGCCGTGGCGCGGGAGCTCGGGAGCCTGGCATGCATCCTTTGCTTAAGAGCAGGGAGAACTGAGAAGCATTTCTCTCTCATCCCCTGCCCTGGGGGTTGACATTTCTAAGTGAAATTATAGACGAGGGATCAGGCACCTTCTTAGGGTGGAAGGCATTCCTCGGTTGTGGCTTTGAGCCAGGTGCAGCGCGGCCCTTCCCAGCCGGCTTGAGCAGTTCGTCTTCGGTTAATGTGCAATATGGGCCTGTGAAACCTAAGCAGAGGCGGCTGACGGCAGTCCTTGCTGATGACAGTGTCAGTCGAGGAACGCCGGATGTCTGCGACTTCCAGCAGAGTAGGGGCACGTTTCCACCACAGCCGTTTGTGCCACCTCTTCCGCACCTGGCGGGAGGGCTGGGCTGGGTCACATGACCTGAATCTTAGGTCTCTGAAGGGACTCCAGACCTCACTGTTCTGGGCCTTGGCCTGTGGATCTTCCCTTGCAGTATTTGTCAACCAGTCTAATTTTTAGGCGATAAGTTCTTCTTTAATTCCCTTTGGTTAAAGATAACCTATGTAACTGGCATATTTTCCCCCATTTCTGTGGCTCCAGGCTGGAATATTTATGCCTTAATGCATCTGTGGCAGACATTTTATTTAGAATGTGCTTTGTCTAGCTCTCCGTGACTTTGCAATGCCTTAAGTTCAGATTCTAGTAAATATTACTGAGGCAGTATTTCCGGTCCGTTCAGCACTCTGCCAGCAGCCTTTTATCCCCCAAGGTGGTGCTGAAAACGTGGACCAGAGCTGATGCCAAATGAGAGTCATGTCGATTTCTGTTAGGAGCTCTCAGAAGAAACTGGTTGGTTTTAAGAAAATAGTTTCAGGAAGTTAAATTATATACTTTGTAGATGGTATTATTTATTGCTTTCCTCTGATTGAATTGCTGTTATAAGCATTTTGGCCATATCCTTACTGTCATTAATCCATTAAAAAGATACACATGTTAGACTATCCAAAAAGCCTTATTGTGTGTATCTCACAACACTGACCTTCTTTTGGAACTGATGAGTAATACTTGCTATTTTCCTTAGCTTTTTTTCACTCAAATTCAAGGCAAGTGGATAGGTGATAACTTAAGTGACATTCTTGAAGCCGGTAGAAGATGATTCTTTTACTCGTTTATTAAATTGGCTTGTGGAGAGAGCCATTTGAAAAGTGAAAGAATTATTTCAGTCAAAGATTTGCTTTACTTTTTCAAGTGTTATTTTTTTACAGAGTGTCTTACTCCAGTCATAGAAATACTTTCCTGTTTAAGTCGCGTCGTTTGGGTCGTGGGAGGCAGAAGAACAGTGGAATGAAATTTTACTCTTTCTGTGAAAGAAAACCCAGAGGCGTTGCCTTCCTTGTGGTTGGTGGGCCCCGTGAGCAGAGGGTTCCTTGACCGTGCGGCTCCTGCGGCTGCACAGAGAAAGGCAGGCGGACGTGCGGAGTTGACTGTAGATTTGCAGAGAAACATGGACATGCATGTGCAAATTCCCTTTTGGAGGCGTTAAAAATAATTACAAATAGTCCTGCCTTAACTCTTCTGGGCTTGTTCCTTAGTGACCTTTGGAGGCGACATTAATTCTTTCTGCCACGAGGGTATTTTGGGGTGAATTTAACTGTAGTGAACTCAGTGTAAGCTGGCGGGCCTGCAGAGCTGACATGGCGTCTCCCTGTGCTGGGAGGAACGTGGCAGTGAGAGTGGCTAGCGTATCCCTCATGCCATGTGACCCTCATCAGGACGACAGCTGTGGTCTGCTCTGCACCTGGAGGTGTAAGAGCATGCAACTTTGGACTCGTAATTTTGATGTACCTTAAGCTTCTGCACCACTGCGCTCTGAAACAGAGCACGCCTTCCGGAAAGGCGTGCTCTCGGATCTGTGTCAAGGTCAGGGTGTGACCCCTGGAGAGCCTGTAATATTTACACCTGCCTGTGGCTTTGGAAAACGAGATTTGTACCTGGGTGGTGCTCACATGTCTGGGAGTTGGTTTATCTGTGTTCACACAGCTATAACCTGCTAACCCCACACGTCATGTGCTAGAATGCTGCATTTGGACCACACGTTTCAAAGTTGCTGTATGGAAATCCATCACTCCGTAGTGACAGGTGATCAGATGTTCATCACATGTGATGAAGAAAGATGTATATACTTGGTATATAGAAAAATATATATACCTAGTACATTGGAGAAATGACTATACCTTCAAAGAAAATTCCCTTTTCAATTTTAGATTTGGATCACCACTTTAAATATATTTTATTTACAACACTTGATCTGTATTTGTATATGCTGGTGCAATGATAAAAATCACTGTAATACTTCATTGTGTTGTGCTGGATCCAAAGCTAGAAAATATAATAAATGAGACTGATGAAAGACTTCTCTGAAAATCAGATGTGTGAATTTTAAACAGTTTTTGGTAAGTTATTGAGTTGCTCATTTTCTGATATCAAGCGTATTATTTTATTTAAAAAAAAAAACCCTTAAGTCTATGAACTGTTCAATATTTGGAATAAAAGAGCCAGTCTTTTCTGATGTCTTTGGTACAACACTGGCCCTGTTCTGTGCACTTGAGAGCGAATGGGGTGAAGATGGAGAGAGGAGGGCAGCACACCGGGCTTGTCTCACCCTGATGGGAATGACTCCGGCGCAGAGAGGGCTCAGTTAAATGTCATTCATGAAGTGCTTCCAGGGCCTGGCCCATAATCGGTGTTTAACAAAAGTGGGTTCTATTCTGTCTTCTTTTGTGTGATGGTCTGTTGGGTGCAAGAGGAGACACAGGAGAGGCTCAGAAAAACAAAGTTTATTATACTCAGGTCCTCGAAACTGGAGGCACGCATGCCACGCGGCACCAGGGGCAGGAGGCAGAAGTAGTGGGAGGGAGGGGCGAGCCTAGGCCATGGCCTTAATTGGGTTTCTTGGGAAAGGCAAGGCTGGGCGGAGTGAACCGTTGGGACAGGCTAGTTTGAATAATTTCAGCGGCCTCTAAGCTCTAGGGCTGGTCCCTGGTTGTCTGGTGCCCTGGGATGACTGGGAGTATTGCCTCCCGGGGTGTGTGGGCTGGGGTGTGTGGGCCGCTAGGTGTGTGGGCCGCTAGAGGAGGCCTGGCTCTGGGTTGGTTAGTTTGCATATCACAGGCATGCTCCGGCTGGGCCCTTTGCTGTCTCTAAGAAGTGGCTAGCTAGTCTCTCCCCAGCCAGAGGGATTTTTAAGATGTCTAAAGACTATAATAATATATAGAAAATAAAAGTACAAAAAATATAGTTTCCCTTACCTCACATCCACTGTCCTCAGCTTTTGGACTCCCCTTCTCTGTGCTGTACCCGATTCATTTTTCATTTTGAATGAATCAAACTCTGTCCCTAGTTCACCCAGCTAAGTTGAAAAACGCCATAATTCGTATTGATTTGGTGCATTGTTGACATGCCTGAGACATCCTATTGATTTACCCGTGTCAGCCTAAGTGTTTTTGGAGTAAATGTAAGAATATTGGTCCCTAAATGTGTATAAGATGGCTACTCAGGGTACCAGGCTGAACTCATGAGGCCCAGATCCAAACAGTTCGTGTCTAGGCGTCTGTAGAATTAATGCTCTTGTGTCTTGAAAACAAAACAAACCCTCTCGTTTAGTTGAACATCACAGATTTATTCCAACTCTTATTTTGGATTGTAGGCTCTTTTATCTGTAAAATAAAAATTAGCGTAAACTGTCGTCCTGGGCCTGGTATCTCGCCCTTTGCCGCTTGTCTCAGTGGTACCACTAGGCTATGCTGTTTCCATTCGGTTGTGCTGGCAGCTCTCACGGACGTGCAGAGGAAGCTAGTTCAGTAGCTTGAATTTCCCCAGTGTCTCGGCTCTGATCACCTGAATATTTAAAATACTTTCTATTTTGGTTTTCAGAATGGACACACCCCACCAGTCTTGCCAGCCCTTTCATGCAAGGCTGGGGAACACTGACGATGAAAAGCCTGCGGCCCTGGGGCAATCCTGGGATCAGAGGAAAGTCATGAAGGAAAGTGAAGCAGACCTCATTTAAAAAAATTAAACTCCTTCTGGAATTTGAATTTCCTCATTCTAGTGGCAGTGTCCTCCTAACCAGCTGTCAGGAGAGCTTTGTCACATTGCCCATCACTTAGGCGTCTACCTCCGTTTGCACATCTGTATTCTGTCTTCGGATGCTGGGGGCCAAGTGGGAGCAGCACTGCCTTGCTTCCACGGGCCTGGGGGTGCTGGGAAGGCATCCTGTCTGCTCTAAACGAAGAGGAGGTGCTTAAAATGCCACTAGGGTCCCTTCCTGCCTCTGATCCCTTCTCCAACTCCTGCTGTAATTGAAGGTGGGGTCAAGGGACACTACTATTGAGGAAGGCTTGGTGCCCAAAGGAGACCAGAATATGACCAGACAGAAGCCAGCCCTGCAAGTCAACGGGCCTCAAATGGCCGCCTGGGGGCCCAGTCAGCTTTGGTTTGGAGGCACAGCCTTTAAAAACGTTGTCCCAGCTTGACAAAGGCCCCTCCCTGCAGTGCTCGTCCTGAAGAGCAGCCAGGTGCCTTGTGGGCTTGCGGGAGAGGGAGTTCCTTAGTGGGTTGTTTGGGTACCATAGCGCCTGCAGTTGGCACAGCCCAAGGTCAAACCTCACTACCTGGCTCAGAGGAGGGAGCAGTTAGTGGCTGCCGTTCAGGCCTAACAATCATTTAGAGTTGTGGGTTCTCAAAGTGCAGTCTCCGGCCTGTAGCACCAACATCAGAGAGCTTGTCAGAAATGCAGGTTCTTGGGCCCTGCCTGAGTTGTACCGGATGAAACGGTGGGCGTGGGGCCCACAACCTAAGAAATCCTCCCAGGATTCTGAGGCACGCTCAAGCTCCAGCTGACCCACCCGAGGTCCGGGCCCTGTTCACACGGAGCTGCTTGTGTGTTAGGGCAGTTGACAGCCAACTTTATCTAGTGTGGCCCGGGTAACAGAAAGGATCTGCTGAAGGAGGGAGGCCCCTGGAAACCCAATACAGGGGTTCGATTGAGTCACAAGGTGTCGTCAAGACCCTTTGAGACACAGTAGCCTGCCCAAGCCGCCTTCCTGGGCCTCTCAGTGTGAGCTGGTCCTGGCTGGCAGGGGATTCTGGCTGCCACCAGGATGGGCGGCCCAGGGCCTGTGAAGAGCAGGCCTGGGCTGTGCCCAGATTTCTGATGGCTCCCTTCCTCCCCCAAATTGTCGGAGCCTGGAGGTGCTGTCCTGGTGCCAGCGATCTTTTCACTGGGGCAGGAAGTCCATTCAGCCCTGCATTGCTTTTAATGAGTTTTGCAAGCAAGTGGCCTCTTCCCGTGACTCATTCTGCCTTTTGTGCACCGGAGATTGTGGTTTTAAGTTTCAGATTGGAAAGTAACCACTACTTCTGCTTTCTCCGCTGCTGGAATCTGAACAAGTTAGATTCATTTTGCAACAAAGAAATGTAAATGTAGGAGCGCCAGTCATATTTCTGCCCTGATTGTAAAAACATCCTTTTCCGAGATGGATGACAGAGCCAAGCTAAGAAGAAATGGTTTATATTGTCAAGTAACGGATGCATTGGGGATCTTTGTATTTTTCCTTCCAGAGGGGTTTGATAGTTTCGCTTTTATTTTTTGTCTTCTTGATTCATATTTCAGGGATATCCTAAAAATAAACAGCTCTTGTTGATTCAGTGTGGCCGTTAACCTCTGATTTATTGGGAGAGACTTCGTTCTGGACAAGTTTGTGTTCTTGTTTCCACGCGGCACACAAAGGATGATGATAATAGAATTTCCTCTACAGTGAAGTAGTTTTCATCTGGACTCTCCGTGGACCTCAGTTTATGGTCCCCGAATTTGTGAATTTCTTAGGATTAGACAGCATGTGTTAAATGGACACCATGCAGCATTTTTTTTCTCCAGTTTGAATAATGTAGTTACCTTCAAAATGTTACAGTGTTGAACTAAATTATTTTTATACAATTCTTTTTAAATATGTACAAACATAAAACAGTAGCCCTTAGACCACAATAAAACCAAAATGCATTTAAAATTAAGTGCAGATAAAACTAGAGCGCTAAGAAAATGCAAATTAACATGAATGTTACCTGGTTGAACTGTTGACGTGTGGAAGCCAGTGGGGTGATGTCGGGTTTGGGTTTAGAGTAGACGTTTGTATTCGTGTTTTATGTTTCATTGGTCAACTTGATTCCGTCAGCTTTTGAGCATCACAGGCCGCTATTTAAATCCTCCCTAACACTGAGTTGTACAGAGTACAGTCATGAAAAAGCTCTTATTGCACACGTCCATCTACATTGACTGTAATGCACTGGTGCAGATTTTTGCTCCAAGGATGGGGTTCCCTCAGTGAATCGTGTGGCAGCATGAATGTGGCACTGACTTGGAAATGGAGACTTCTGAGTTTGTCTGGGGACTGCACTACCCAGACTCCGCTGTCCTCATTCTCTCTCTTTGAGGTGCCGTCAGACCTTCGTTGGACATTCTGGGATGTCAGTTACTGTTCTCAAGGCATCAGAACATCCAGGGATGGGGTTCTGGATGCCCATCACCCTTCTCTCCTCCAGGATTCTGGCTGATGGAGCATAAACTGAGCCAAAGGGGCGCTTGTGGTCAGCTTTGTTCCCCAAAGTGACAGAAGTTACTGAAGTTGCCTGAAGCCAAATTGGAACATTTAAATATCTCTTTTCACCCCAAAGCTGGAGAATTCCTCCCCTCTCTGGCTCCATGGAGGTGGGGGTTCCTCAAGTAGTCTTATGTGGTCTCAAAGCAGCCTCTGGTGCCTGAGCACCTGGGAAAAGGAGAGAGAGCCTGCTTCCTGCTTCGGAGCCCAGCCGGCCTGCACCCTGACTGCGTGGGCAGAGGCTCAGCCCTCCGACCTGGAGCTGCTCCCCCTGCGGGGAGGAGAGAGGAGCAGCTGAGGAGAGATCTGTGGACAGCAGCCCCCAAACCTGCACTCCTGCCGTCACTCTCTAACAGTGTGGCCGGTCACACAGTCCGAATGGATGTCTGCGGGCCTTGAGGGAGGTGGGCGGGAAATCCCACTTCTAGAGAGCCCAAGCACTTTTGAAACTTCTAAGTATTTTGTAGTTTCTCTTGCTTTGGACGCACGTTGGTGGATGGTCAGATGAGAACATTTGCATGGATTTGGGGGGCCCTGAGATGGGGGATAGCTTTCTGTGGGGACTGGGGAAACTGGCCTGGCACCTCTCGTTCCGATGGCACCTCCTGCTGCAGGAACTGAGTCCGGGTAGCTGAGCAGCCTCCAGGTCCTGAAGGTCTGTTCCAGTTCACTCAGCGCCTGCAGGAAGATGCGGGGAGGGGTCTGACCCTGACACCTTGAGATGGGTGGGAACTTGAGTGGTTCTGTCTCACCCGAGCTCCCACCGCCTCACCCCTGTGACACCAGGCTGATGAGAAAGCTCCAGACCTGGGGGTTCCCGACATGCCCTTGACAACTGCAGGAGGAGGAGGGGAGGACAACGGCTTTGACTCTGGCCTCAGAGGAGGCCTGGCGTTTCTCCCAGCAGCAGCTGCAGTACCTGGCAATCAGCATCATTTTACAACAGTGCAAAATCATCACCGAGCGTATAAAAACTGAAATTCAGAGCCAAGGCATCGTTTAGGGGCGTCAGCGTACAGTGTATGAAAACATGAGCTCTAAAAAGGGCCAATGTGATCACGTCCTATGTGTCCGTGGGAGTACTCACCCATGCATGTGCATAAAACATGGAGTTTACTGATAAATAGTTGATAATGCTCGTTCATATGTTCACTGAAGCAAGGCCTCTAAGACCTTCTCCCAACCGGTAAGCCAGTAGACTACGTTTACAATAACCCGTCTTTGAACTCCTTCTCCAGTTTGTGGAGTCCTCTCACATCCTTGAGCTCACTGACTTGCCTTCTTTTTCCCTCTGCAAGTCTCAAGCATCCCTCAGGCCCAGCCTACGCCCCACCTTCCCTGTGGTCTCTTTCAGCCTGGCACACATGAAGCTCTAGGGGTGGCTGCCGCACGTCAATCATTCAATTCATCCAAACTTGCTGAGCAAGGCTGTGAGCCAGGCCAGGAACAGGGGGTTCTCCGTCTTCCCTGGGTCATCCCAGGTCAACCCTGAGCCCCATATAAGGAAGTGCTCTTATGTTTCTTTTCCAAAGCAACTGTTGCAGTGCCTGGCACCTTGCATATTCTCAGAGAGGTTGATCTGAAACAATCTGGACTGTCCCCTATTCTGTTTTGCAGTTTCTCCTTGTGGCCACCAGTGGCCGATCTGGGCATCAGTTTCTTCACCTGCGAAGTGGGAGATCGTCACCCTCCCTGCTGGTTCCACGTTGCCATGAAATAATGCCATCAAATAATGGGCATGTCTGTGCTTTGGAAACTGTAGCAAATGGCATAACTCTGGGTTTTATTGTCACTGGTGTTTCAGATCACTTTTTCCAGACGTTCACTCCATTTTATTGAGGAGAGAGTTGAAGTCCAGAGATATTGTGATTTGTCAAAGGTCCTCTAGCTGGTAAAAAGCAGGACTGGTACTCAGGTCTCCAAATCCAGCATAATTTCAAGTGTCATCAGGCTCTGTCCCATTGCACCCACCAAGAGTGGCAGTTGTGTGGACGATGGAGGGGAAGTGGGCAAAGATCAGAGCAATCACCACACCGTGTGCCCACTGCACGAGCCAGCCTCCAGAAATCTACACACACGAGAGGCACCACCACCCGGCCTGGCTGAGCTGATGGTGACGAGAGGACACACGGCAGGGAATAGGCCGTGAGAAAGACCTGAAGCAGCTTCCGTGTGTTACGCAGGGTTGAATCACTGTGTGCACCACCACGCATTTGCTTTTTAAAAAGCTAACACAGTTTGAAAAATGGGGTAAGTACTTCCTGTTTTGACCAGGAACAAATGCAAACCAGACCCTGTTTCTCTCCCCAAGCAGAGCTTGACCTTTCGATTCAGAAGTATCTGCGAAGACCCAGTTATGCTTGGGTGGTGGAATGGAGCATATATAACTGAGGCTCCTCCCGAATACACCAGCTCCTGGCTGAACTGGAAGATTTGCCAGGGTACCATGAAACCTACTGATCAGACACACCAGAGTGTGAGCTGATGAAATAGCATTTGGGGCACAGCACAAGGAGAATTGTGTTCCCCTTCAGCCTCTGTTCTTCGCCACTGATGTCTCACAACAGCATAACAATACAAAGGAATGACACTCATGTTCAGTGGCTGAAATCCTGATGTAGAGTATCCTGGAAGAAATGTTAACTGGTTTGAAACTTCCTGTGACAATGGGCAAGGGACAGGGAGTTTGGAGACCCTGAGCTTTAGCAGGTGTGGCGGAGGAGGCTGGCTGTCCTCTAGAGAGTCCTGCTCTCCTTCATACCGAGTTGTTGCTGAAAAGCAGCCGCCTCCCAGGGACTAAGTTTCCCAGCCGCTGGCCCTCAGCCCCACATCTCGGTGGGGCCGTGTCACTGCATCTTGGCAGTGGGATTAGGAGCAGCAGAGAGCTGGATCACCTCTGGGCCAAAGCAGTTAGAAAACAGGTGTGCTTTTTTCACACTTCCCGTCTCTATCCATCACCTGAAAGCAAAGATCTCTAGGGCAGAATCACAAGATGGAAGGAACCTGGGTCCCTTAATTACTATGTGACGGGCGGCCTCCCAAATCTATAACGGGCTTTGTGGAGTGAGAAATAAGTTTCCATGGTGATAACCTCTGAGATTCAGAGGCTTGTTTGTGACAGCGGCTAGCATTATCCACCTGAGGCACAGGTGAGGGAACAGATGAGGGAAGAGATTCAGATCAGAGGGGAGCACGCTGGCAGAGCAGCCTGAAGGAGAGAGGTGGCCCGCCAGGCCTCCTGTGATGGCGAGGGGCAAGTATGCTTTAGAGGGAGTGGGATTCCATCCTGAGCTTTATGTTCTCTTTTTCTGTTTGTAAAAGCAGGAGAAAAAAAAGGAGAGAGAGAATTGACAATCTGGAAATGCTGCTGAGAAGCTGTCTTCTCCCGTGGCGCTTTTTGGGGAGAGGGAGGAGTTAGCAAACATTGAAGAAATGAGGAGAAATAAAAAAAGGAGCAACTATCAGCCCCGGGAAAAGTAAAAAGTTATAGAACAATAAAATAATAAAAATATCATGTCGTTGTCCTAGGAGGTTTGGGGATGTGAAAAGAGTATGAGGAAGATAAAATCTTCATCTATCATAATACGTCAATAGGTAATATCTAAATTTGCTTGACCAAAAAATTACCGTACATTCATATTATTTAGAAATATAAAAGTAAATACCAGAATACACAGCTGAAGGACTTGAAAAGGGTTGTCTGTGGAGCAGGAGGAGGGGGGTTTGTGGGTGGGTGGGGCTGGATTTTGTTCTGTGTCTTCTAGAAATACTCTTTGACTTTTAGAACTATGTGAATATATGATTTTGGTTTAAAAAAACCAGGAGGATGAAAATTATAAAAGGATGCCAACAAAAAAGAAGTAAAAAAGGAATGAAAGTTCAACAAAAAGGAGGCATGGAAGAGAAGGAGAAGAAAGGGAAGGAACCAACGAGGAGAATGGATGGAGCTCTCCCTCTCTTCTTCCCTACTCTTTAATTATATTTGAGGGAGATTAGCCCTGAGCTAACATCTGCTGCCAATCCTCCTGTTTTTGCTGAGGAAGTCTGGCCCTGAGCTAACATCCGTGCCTGTCTTCCTCTACTTTATATGTGGGATGCCTACCACAGCATGGCGTGCCAAGCGGTGCCATGTCAGCACCCTGGGTCCGAACCGGCGAACCCCTGGCTGCCGAAGCGGAACATGTGCACTTAACCGCTGCGCCACTGGGCCCGCCCCTTCCCTACTCTTTAATATTTTCTAAGAGACAGGTCTTCTTCACTAGGCAGACTCTCCAAGGACAATCCATCTAGTGACCAATTCTGAGAGCACCAATACGTTTATTCATAAGCTGCTTTACGCCTGGAATGAGTGTTTATGAAGCAATCACCATGTTGTCTGAGTGGTGTCTTGAACATTAGAGCCAGTACTTGACAATAAAGAAAGCATTTGAAGGAATCAAAGACCTACTATATGTCCAATACAATACCAGGTGTTAGGGGATCTGCAGAGCTCATGGCCAGTAGGAGACAGGTGTTTGAAGAAATTGGGTGCTGAAGTGTGGCAGGTGCAGCGACAGAAATGTTGGTGTCCTGGGAGGGCGCCGTGGAGGGAAGGGGGAGTTTATCTGGGGGTGGGGGAGCAGTGGGTGTTATCAGAGGACGACCTCCTCTGGTGGGTGGGTGGTGCCTGGACTGAGTCTAGAGTGACGACTGAACCTCTTCCCTCCTGGGAACAGAGAGAGGCACAGAGGTGTCACGCAGCATGGTGAGTGGGCAGCAGCAATGAGCTCCACGTGGTTGGGGGGTTTGAAGTGCGCTAGAGACGGGGTTGAGAGGTGGCTGCATCACAGTGTGGCCTGGCCGGATGATCCGGTCTCACCTTGAATGTACTTGGTGACGACTTGAGGGAAGGGGGCAGCCTGATTGGCTGTGGGGAGGTCGCTCAGGCTGCAGTGTGCATGGACCAGAGAGGTGGGTTGGGCTAGGCAGGCTTACTGGGGACTATTAGGGCTTCTCACGCGGGAGAGGCAGTAACATGGGATGAAGGAGCAGGAACCAGGGGAGTCCAGGGGAACCCAGAATAAGTTCCAAGTACCCGACACTCATGTCTGAGAAGCCACCACCAAATCTAGGAGCTCAGGCAAGGAGAACGAGCCAAGGGTGTGGACTGGACAGATGGAGGGTCAGCTGGAGACATGTCGTGTAGTTGAGCACTGAGAAACCCCACCTGGTGCAGTGAGCAGCAGGTAACATGTCCAGTTTGGGCATACTTTATTGTCCCCAACAAGGTGGACAGGAGAGATTCGGACACAGGTCCTGCCAGAGCAGCTCCACTCTGGAGAGTGGCTCCAGAACAGCTCCTTTCTCCAGGCTGCCTTTCCTGGAGGCCTTCGCTGCGGGAAGAGCAAGCGCTGCTCTGCTGCGTGAGGCCTCCCCTGAGCCAGGACGGGCCTCGCTGCTGGGCTGAGCACAACTCGGACCCCCTCAGAGCCGCCCAGAGCACAGCTCTGAAGCCACATGTGGACCCCCACCTCCTGTCCCCTCTCAGCTTCTCAGCCCAAGCCTGGCCCCGTGGGCATCTGGCCTCTTCACACCTCTGGGCAGGCAGGCGAGGAGCCTCGTGTGGCCTCGGGTCCAGGTGTGATCTCCATCCCAGCTCTTCTTCTGTTCTTTCAGGAGAGAGGACCTTGCTGACAACTTGCCCAGATTAATAAAACTGACGTTTGGTTCCTACATGCCTATTAGCTTTACATTTACCCGTGTTACAATTGTGGAATGGAGGAGATGTCATTGGTAACTTTTGGTGCATTTTGGCTGGGAATAACTGAGAATAAACCTCATGAGTTTTACATGAAGAGAAGGAGATTCTTGGTGGGGAGGCCGAGCTTTTACAGACCCTCTCTGTGGGCCTCGAGGCTCACTTGCCCTGAGGGGAGGCAGCAGCTGTGTGCCCTCATCAGAATTACGGCTGTGGCTGATGCTGGTGAGAAGTATTAGGACAGAGAAGCTTCTAGAATCACTCAGAGATTTTCAACCTTGGTTGTCTATTAGAATTAATGGAGGCAGGGCAGGGATTTTAAAAGTCACTGATGTCCAACTCCCACCCTGGACCAACTGAATCTGAGTCTGATTCTCCACCTGCTGGTGAGGTCCGCTTGGCTCGGAAGTGCTTGCATCATAAACTCTGATGGTTGTAGATTCGAAAGACCCAGACTGTGGGTTCAACCACAGCCGCGTGATGGTGGATTTTATCTATAAAAAGATAAAGACCTTTGTGAGCCAGGGGAGGGATATTCCATCTTCTTGAGTAGTGCAGAGAAAAAACCAAAATGGAATTATCAGGAAACAAAAAGCTAAAAATAAATGTGGTGAGCATTGCTGACAGGAGGGAGTGGAGACAGATCCGGTACGTGGCTCAGCACTGGGGTGCCTGGAACATCTGGGGAAACAGAAACGAAGAGATTTTCAGAGGCAGAAGGGAGCCTCCAATAAGATACGGAGTTGACGGAGTGGTTTCACAGCTTTGGGAGTGCTGTCCACCTCAGGAGGACACTCATACACACACTTGCACAATTGAGTCAAGTCCAGTGAAATGCGTCCCAGGGTCTGGTGACAGCAGCCACCCTATTGGTTTTGGTTTGCATTCGATCAGATGGACTAGCCCAGGGATCTATGGGTGCCATGAAACATTCAAATGCTTTCCAATAACCTACTCACTAACGGGCCTTTCTGGAGCTGGAAAAGTAGTCCTCAAAAAATATTGATAGATAAATAGCAAGCAATGGGATGCATTGGAGTATATGAGGGAATCATTTGGTATAAAACTAACTTGGCTTGACCTTGTTTTTCCAAAAGGGCCTGACGTGGCCGTTGAGCATGCATTGTATACCTGCTTTAAGCATTTACTATGTCCCAAAGACAAGGACAAATATCCTTAAGATAAAGATGTAACTTCCCCCACATTGACATTTCCTTAAGGATAAGCATCTCTCCCTAGGCTGGGAACTGATGGCTGTGCTTGCCTTGTGATCACCCAGCTTGAGACAATAGACCTGCTACCTGCTATGTCCATCAATAGCTTTGCCCACAGGGCAGTCTTGTGACTATTGTAAAAGGGACTTTCCTAACATATGCTCTTTGTTCCAAGAATATATATAACCAGTTTGTACACCCTACTTATTTGGTGTCCTTCTTTCCTTGGGGAAGGAAGGCCCTGGGCTAGTCCTCAGATTTGGCTCATAATAAACTCACCTCAATTTTGATTTATAGATTGGTTATGGATTATTTGCACCAACATAGCAAATTTTACTAAATCATCTTTAATTTTTCAGTTGTACAACGTTTCAGGTGGGTTATGTGTTTGACACCCCCTCATGCTAGGCAAATATTCATTCTATGGTTGGATTAAGTTTTCTATTTGTTTAGCTAAAGGTGCAGACACCTATTGGAAGTGAGGTGGCCACACAGAGCAGAGAGCAGAAGATACACTGTGATGCGTTGTAGTTGTCATTGGCCCTTCGTTGACCTGTAGGACACTAGCCGGGTAAAGGAGGCTCTTGCTGGGTCTACGAAAGTGTATTTCTTATTGTTCCACAACATCCCAGAAATCCCAGTTCTGCACAGTCCACCCCTGGATTTTCATTTAGTACTCTTTTATCTGGAGAGAGAGAGAGAGAGAAAGGAATTGGTTCGTGCAATTGTAGGGCTGCAAGTCTGAAATTTGCAGGACAGGCTGGCAGGCTAGAGACCTAAGGAAGAATTATGTTGCAGCTCAAGTCCAAAGGCAGTCTGGAGGCTGACGTCCTTCTTCCTCAGGGGACTTCAGTCGTTTTCTCTTAAAGTCTTCAACTGGAGGCTGGCCCTGTGGCTGAGTGGTTAAGTTTTCACTCTCCACTTTGGTGGCCCGGGCTTTCACCGGTTCAGATCCTGGGAGTGGACATGGCACTACTCATCAGGCCATGCTGAGGTGGCGTCCCACATAGCACAACCAGAAGGACCTACAACTAGAATATACAACTATGTACGGGGGTGCTTTGGGGAGAAGAAGAAAAAAAAAGTTTTTAATTGATTGGATGAGGACGTAGGGGAGCAGAATTTGCCACTCCAAAATGTGTCTCTTTGGCTTGATTATTTTTAAGAACAAAAGACTCAAGAAGAAACTTTGAACTTCCCCCTAACTGCCTTAAAGAATTTAAGACAGAAGGCCCATTCCAGGAGGGAGCTATCACTATAGATAATTGTAGTATGATATGAACGAGGTGTGGTAGACAGGGAGAAACCTAACAAGATCCATTAGTTCAAAGTCCTCTCTGAGTCCTATTGTCTCTGCATGGCATGGCAAACAATTGTTTACCAATTGCCTTCCTCCCCTTTGAAGTCCCAAACCACAACCCCCAAGATCCTCTTTTGTCTTTAGCTGATGATGGTGTTTAATGTGGTGGCTTCAGCCATTTTGGCAAGCTACTCAGTTTTCCTGGGTTTCTCTCATGTATACATCTTATTAAAATTGTTTGATGTCCCCCTGTTGTTCTATCTCATGTCAATTTAACTCTTAAATCAGCTAGAAGAACCAAGAAGGGTAGAGGAATATTTCTTCCTCCCCTGCAAGGACCACTCAGATTATGTAGGGTCATTAGGTTTACTCACAATCTACTGATTTAAATGTTTAATCGTATCTGCAAAATACCTTCACAGCAACATATGGGCTGGTGTTTGACTAAACATCTGGCACCATAGTCTAGCGAAATCGATGCATAAAATTGACCATGATAGATGCTAAAGCTGAAACTTGGAGAAGTATTGAACGATGTGGCTAGGACTTCAGTTGAGAGCTCTCTGACTCTAGAATTTGTTTCATTAAGCCACACTATCTCATTTAGTGTCTCTGTATGTGCGTTTTGTGTGTGTGTGTGTGTGTGTGTGTGTGAGCGAGGTATTGAGAGTATTAGCCTAGGGTCTGCTGATTGCAGCAGCCATTCCTCCTGTCTTGAGTAGCTTCTGGTCACCTTATAGGAAAAACCCTGGATTTCCCCAGATTTCTTGGCAATATATTATCTCTGGCAGACTGTTCTCTAGGACCTGGCATTGTGGGACGGTAAGGATTTCTGGATAGATGTAGGAAGCTAAGCTCACATCTAGATCAGTTCAATTGGATTCAATCCTGCCTGAATTATTTCATCCTGACCATGTTCCAGTTTGCTCTGGGCCATAGTGTAGTTTAAGAGATACAGCTGAAATGCCCTGGCTCATGCCCTGAGGATCTGGTGGAGATGGAGGCAGGCAAGCACAGAAAGAAGAAGGACTGGGGTACATGCTACAGTAGGAATCCAGGGCTGTCACTGAGGATGATGGGCCGTGTTACTCACGTCGAACTTTACTAATTCAGTTCTTAATAGACAATATTGAGAAAATACAGTTTTTAAAACATCCATTTAAATTTGTGTTGCCTTTATGTTTTAACCAAGCTCAGCTTGCCTTTGACAGAGAGCTTAAGGATAAAGAACTTGTGATCAGCAATGATGTGTGTATGTATAATTAATTGGAAAGAACCAACAAACTTGGATTTGAATCCTAATTGGTGCTAAAATGAAAATAAAGGTTAAATAATGATTCATGGAAATGTATAATGAATACCTGCCTGGGATTTTATTTAAATCATTAATTGATGAGGAAACCAGTAAAATGTAGAAACGGATTCAGTGGAGAATTCAAAGAACACAAATACAGGCAGTCAGGAATGGGAAATGAATTTGCAAATAGATGCAAAATAATTCAGTGTCCACAGGGCAATAATCAATTGCATCTCCAAGGACCAAAATTGATTTGCATCTCCATGGAAAAAATTATTTGCATTACTAACAGTTTCCTACAATTTACAGAGTAGTGAAATAGCACAAAAATGTGCAAAAGGCTCAGCTATCTTGGAAGGATGCTCTAGAAAGAACACCTAGTAATCTGTTTTTTCTCATTTCAAAGACTTTCACAATTTTCTTCTGACACTGAGGAATACTAAGATAATGGCGTGGGGCATGTTATTTAACCTCTTGAGTCTCAGTTTCTGCATCTGTAAAATAGGGCTGATATTGCTTTATTGGGTGGTTTGCTGGTTAAAAATAATAATGTATATAAATTTTCTGACACAGAGTATGTATTCAGTCAACATTAGATCTTCTTGCACTGTATTTTTTTCAAAGTGATGTGTGGATTTGTTCCCCCAAGTCTCTTCATTCATGCGCTTGCCCATTCCATATTTGCTGAAGGCCTGTGATGCTGGCGTGTGCCAAGCTAATGCATAGCGCATGAGCACACAATGAGCAAATCACAGGCTTTCAGGAGCTCGTAGACCGGTAGCAGGAGGAGTCAAAGACACCGACCAACAAGTGAATAAGTAATTATGATCTTGTGTGACATGGACTCCTGGGAGGGTAACTCTGGGGGAGTGTAAGCAGTGGTTGAGAGCCATGACTCTGGAGCCTTACCTGTGTCCTTGGTCCTTACTTCACCTCTTTGTGTCTCAGCTCCTTCATCTTTAAAGTGGGGATAGTACCTGTAGGTTGCTGTGTGGATTAAATGGGTTAATGTTTGTGAACATTTGCAGCTGTTCCTGGCACCTACCAAATGCCATCTAATATTTGCTATCATTATTTAACGAATGTAATGTGCGTAGATTGAACAAAGAACAGTTTCTATATAAAAGCCAAGTCAGGGAAAGACACAAATCATAAAAAAAATTTCACATATCTTTATTGCTAAATTGAAGTTACGGAAAAATGTGATTTTACTGTATTCTCGTGTTCTCTCCTGCTGGTTATCTGGGCACATTCGCAGCTCTGGGGCGTCTCTTCCCCAGGCTAACCCACCAGAGACATTTGAGGAGTTCACTGTGCTCGTCTCCCCAGCCACTTCCTCCATCTTACACTTTTACCCAGCTCTTCTGGGATGAGAGGAAAGATTTATGGCTCCTTCAGGAAAAAGCCAAGTCCATGACTGCTTCTCTCACCTGTTCATGAACCTTCCCTCAAGCCAAAGGCTGTGTCCTGTTTGTTAACCAACTCTGGGTTTGCAGAGAGACCATTCCTCTAGTCTCACGTAAACACTTGAGATTCTTGCACTCAGTGGGGTCCCCACACCTGTGTGGGTTCCCTTATCTTGGCCCCAGATGTGAGGACAGGCTGACTGGGACGGCCCATTTGCCTCAGTGGCTGCCAGTTCTGAACACAGCAGACACACGGTCTAGGTTTAAAAGTGACTCGACTGAAAAGGCTCTTGCAAACACTTGTAGGGGAGGAAGAGCTATTCCTCTCCCCTCTAGGTCCTCTGGCTAGTCTAAGAATCAAACTGACATGAGACAGAATAACAGGAGAAAATCAAACCAAGTTTAATAGCATGTGTATATGGGAGACACCCAGGAAAACTGAGCAACTCACCAGAATGGCTGAAGCCACCACCTTAAATACCATCTTCAGGTAAAGACAAAGGAGGATGTTGCGGGCAGTGGTTTGGGACTTCAAAGGGAAGGAAAGCAATTTACATGGAGATGGAAAAGCAAATGTTTGGTAAACAAATGTTTGCTGGACCCTCTAGAGATGATGAGATCAGAGAAACAGAACGTTCATTGAAATGGGTTTAGCAAGGTTCCTCCCAGTCTACCATACCCAGAGTTACCTATGGTGATGACTGATTTCTGGGACAGGCCTTCTGTCTTAAATTCTCTTAGGCAGTTAGGGGAAAGGTCAAAGTTTCTTTCTGAGTCTTTTGTCCTTAAAAATAATCAAGCCAAAGAGACACATTTTGAGGTGGCAAATTGTGATCCTCCACACACTCAACTACCCACAGAAAGAGTCAAGGTGCTATCTACACCCTTTCTCCTACCTGAATGGGCTGCTCCCATGAGATCCACAGAACAACCTCAGAGGGCATTTTCCTGAGTTTACACCTGGTTAGAGGAGACACTGCTGCACAGTCTTCAGCACGTAATCAACCTGCTGAGGCAGCATCTGGCCCAGGATCAGAACTGCAAGGGGAGAAACTCCATCCTTGGGTGGGAAAGTGATGACTGTTATTGTGATTATGGTTTATTAAGTGTCTATTATGTTTTGGGCACCGTGGTAGGTGCTTCATGCTTATTATAACCTAATGCTTGAGACCACCCTGAAGGCAAGGGGGATGAAGGCATGTGTGTATAATGGACCCGGGACTAGAACCCAAGACAGGTGCCAAAGCCAGGTTGTTTCTCTGCACCAGCTCCGTGACCGTGAGGATCCCTTTGCCGGCTCTGACCTGAGACACACTTTCTGACCATTGATGCAAATAATCCATAATCAATCTATAAATCAAAATTGGGGTGAGTTTATTACAACCCAGATCTGAGGACTAGCCTGGGTCCTTCCTGCCCTGAGGAAGAAAGGGCACCAAAGAAGTGGGGTATCCAGAGTGGTTATATACAGACTTGAAACAAAGAGCGTACATCATATACGATAGAATGTCCATTTTACAATTGCCATGAGATGCTTAGCGGGCACAGCAGAACAGTGGTCAGCAGGTCGGTGGTCACAAGGTGAGCACAGCAGGTCAGTAATTAATCCTTAGTTTAGGGAGAGATGCTTATCCTAAAGGGAATGCCGGTATGGGGGGGAAGTTGCATCCCTATCTTTAAGGGCATCATTCTCATCTTCGGGACATAGTAAATATTTAAAGCAGATGTACAACGCGTGCTCAATAGGCACTTTTTGAAAAACAAGCTCAGGCCGGATTAGTATTAACCTAAATGGCTTCCTCATATCCTCCAATATATCCCATTGCTTGTCTTTTATTTATCATGACAAATGCAGGGGCAGATGGAGCAGAGGAAGAAGTGCATCATGATGAATCTCTCACAAAGCTTGGGCCCTCAGGGGGGATGAGGAGGTGGGGCTGGAGTGGATCTTTCCCATGGTATCTTTCACTGCCCCCTGTGCCCAGTCGGGCCACACTGAGCCACAAGGCCTTCCCCAACGCCCCTGGCTCTGGCTGGGCCATTGCATACTGTTTTCTCCACCAAGAAATTTGGAGACCATTTTTTGAAAACACATGAGACAGGTTCCAGGTGATCTCTACTCTAACTTGGCTTCTGTTCTTATTTCTTGGTGGTGGTGTGTGGAGACGCAAGCATCGTGCAGTCGACACCGCCAAGAAAACAAGCTTGAAGGGCTCTGGGTTGGTGGGCTAAAAACTGCTCTGTGTGACAGGAGACTTGCTCCTCACTCCTGTTGTCACCTCGGGGCAGTCCCTTCCCCTCTCTGGGCTTCTGTTTCTCCACCATTATGCTAATAGATTGGCCCAGATCACTGGTTCTCCAAGTGGGGTCCCTTGGGCTGGCAGCATCAGCATCACCTGGAACTCATTAGAAATGCAAATTCTCAGGCTGCATGCTGGACCTATTGACGCAGACATTCAGGGCCTGGAGCACAGCAATCTGTGTTTTACTGAGCCCTCTGGGGGTGGGGGATGGAGGGGTATTGTAATTTAACCTAAAGTTAGAGAACCACTGGTTTAGGTGAATTTTCAGTTATCCTTTGGCTCTAACAGTCTATGATTCTCTGCTCTTATCTGTGAAGAGGACAGATCGCACCCATTACGGGTGACATCTGGGATGATGATGGGCGAGGGCCCTGCCTCTCACAATGAAAATGGAATTCAAATAGGTGGCTATAAAAATTCCTTTCAAGGCATCACCTATTATCGTGTTACTTGAATTCCATTTGCTAATTTATTGAAGCAAAAGCTGAAAGAAGACCCGTGGGAAGGGCCTGAGGCCCGCAGTGAGCGCATTCAGCACTGTTCTGGGTTGTCCCTGAAAGGCCCCTCACGAGGCTCCCTGTGGCAGCACCTGGAGAGGCAGGCTGACAGATGCTTTGTGCATCTCAGAGGGGACACTGTTTCTCCCACTGGTTCCTGACACAATTGGGCAAGTGTGCGCCGGCCCGGCCGGCCTCCAGCTGCAGCTGTGTGCCCCGCACTCCTGGAAGTGAGCCTGCAGCCCGAGAAGGGGCGATCTGTTTCCGTGGGAGCCATCCCCGGCTCTTGTTGACAGGTTTGTCGTTCACTCATGGAAAGTTCTGCTTCCCAGAGCTGGCCTGTGGCTGAGCCAGGAGACGGTTTTCTCAGGGCCTAGCACATAGTAGGTGTGGTGACCATCACATGTTGAGTCATTTCTTAAAATTGCTTTGGGGCTCAAATGGAATCCTGGAATCAATTTTCAGCAGCTACTTGGTGCCCTGGCGCTGTAGGAGGAGCATGTTATATCGGACTCCTGTTATCCCAAGTGCCTGCCTGATAGACGAGTGGTGGGAGGAAATTACATTTTGCTGGGTGGCACGCTTGATGGTTTCACATCTAGACATTGCCTTACACACACCACAGGATTGCTAGGTGGGGATTGTTTCTAATTTCCAGATGAAAACTCTAGGGCCCAGAAAATAAATGGCCTGACTGAAGTCACACAAGAAGTAAGTCTAGAGCCAAGATATTAAATTTAGTTTCATTTATTGAGTACTTACTATGCAGCCAAATAATGCACTCATTATATAATGGCTTTCTGTTTCTAATTATTCAATTTATCTAGTTATTATATCTACTTATTCTATTTAATTACTCTAATCTTCATAGCAATGCTTCAAATAAATATTATTTTCACCATTTTACAGACAGCGAAACTGAGGCTCAAGTGGGCAAATAAACTGACTCTCGGTCACAGGGCTAGGAAGTGGCTGGGCTTGAATTGTACCCCAATCCGTGTTTAGAGGGATGGAAAACATCACAGCCTGTTCAGCCAGACTCCCATGGGGTATGGGCTTGGTGGTGGCTTGGAAGAATCCTGCTTCCCATCTGTGGTTTTGGTGTCTGAATTTTCACCAGCAGCAATTTTTAGGATTCTATTCCCTTCAGCCCCCAAACCCAAGTGATTAGTTTTCTCTGAAAGAGTGGGTGTCCTGCACCGGCGAGCGTGAACTTTACATGATGAGACATTTGGTGAGGTGTTGATATTATTACAAGCCTGTGTGATGAGCCTTGAGTTCATCATAAAGATTTTCCTTTGGACAGAGGCGCCCCGAGAAGGATGAGAACCACTGGCCCTTGAGCAGGAGGTAGGGCATCTAACCAGAGAGCATTCCAGAAAGTATGAAGTGGGTGACGAAGACAAGCTTCACTACATTTGGCTCACACAGTCTCCATCTTGGGGATGAAGAAATGAGCCCAGAGATGTTGCGGGAGAGATTTGGTTAAATTGAAGTCATTTATTCAGTGAGTCATTGACTCCAGTGACAAGCTTATTCTGAGCATCTTCTCTGTGCCAAGGCCTGTACTTCCACAGAGGAAGACAGAGATAAGACTGGATCTCCACCTGCAAGAAACACACAGTCAAGCAGCAGAGACACAGCAGCACACAGATAAACTATAATAAGGTGTAATGCAACAGGACGAGGACTGTAATTTTGGCCAACTACCCAATTTTCACAGATACAAGAAGAACAGTGAAGAAAATGCCCTTCCTGACTTTAGAATCAACAAGGAGCATGCGGTCTGCAGGTTACAACGCCCATTCACACATCAGCCATGAGCATTTAGTTCACGGCTAGTGAGTGGATAAACACCAACCCTGTGAAGACACATTTCGCAGATGTGTCCAAGATCGCACAGCCTGTGAGTGGCAGAGCTGAGATTTGAACCTGATATCTGAGAGTTGAAGCCTCGTGTGGTTTCCAGCATCAGGTTAGGTGAGCGAGACCAGAGGTGGGACAGTGGAAGTCTGTTTCCTCAGGATGGGAAGGCTGGGGAAGGCTGGGGAAAGTTGGGGAAGGCTGGGATGATGTCATTCCAAAACGCATCCCCTCAGAAGCCTGAGAGTTTCACACCAGCACCGAGAGAAGGAGGCAGAGTTACAGAGGCCACAAAAAGTCTTCTCCACTGGACCAAGTGTGTGGCTTTTCAACCCGACTTCATGGGAGGGGCAAGGAGAGCTGCTGTATCAGTGAGAGAAGGGAGCTGCAGAGCCTCAGGCGGGCCAGCTCACAGCAGAGGCCAGGGAGGGAACGGCAGGGAGGGGAAGAGGGATGAACAGTTACTGAACCCTGATTGGGCGCCAAGTGTTTTACTCGTGACCTCACGTAACTGCACATGCAACGATGACCTAGACTCCCGATCTTGCTTAGGGAGGAAGGGAAGTGGCTTGCTCAAGCCTGCCTTGTTAAGAAGCATCAGAGGTGGGTTTTGAACTCTGGTCCGCCTGACTCCAAACCCAGTTCTCTTTCTGCTTCCCCACACCGTCTTACCCCCTGTTGTGTATGATCCTTACAATGGTGTCCGTCTCAGCTGTCCCGCGCCTGGCCGTGACCTTTACATGTGGTGATACGCAGCAAATCATATGCTGTCGACACATGTTAGCATTAGCGTTAGCATCTTACAACCATCTAGTGGGGTAAACTGGTATCTATTGATCCAAGAGGCTTGATGCAAGAGGCTCAAAAGGGAAATATAAACATAAAGGTGTAGCACCAGCTTGGAAGAAGTACTTCATTCTGGAGAGACGGGAAAAAGGAAGCCGGCAATCCAGGATGGGGGCGGGGATAAGCGAAGCCTAAAGGCGGGGAGTGCAGGGGCTGAGGGGGTGGAAACAAGCAAGAAGAAAAGCTTTGTCCTGTTTTTTGAGGGCAAGAAGCAGGGACCCCTGCAAAGATAAGGGTCTTTGGTTCAGAGGGTCTGCCCTCCATGCTGAGAGGGAATGCTTTCCAGGGAGACGGCTGGAGGTGCGCTTCTGGAGCATCTCAGGGGGCTGCAACCAGAAGTGAAGTCCTCCTCAGACTCCTGCTCTGAATGGCCTGAGCCGTTGGAGGCTGGAACATTCTGAGGGCTGGCCAGGTGGCATTTGTCCAGGATGATGCTGTGGGAGTGCTTAGCTCCCGATGCTTCCTTTCATGTCTCCTTGTGACACCTCTGCTCAGCTGTGGCTCCCCCATCCATTTGCACTGCACCAGTGATGGGAGACAAGGTCCCTGCCACCTTGGCATTGCCCTCGTAGGTGGCAGTACAGACAGCAACAATGTAAGCAAGAGAAGGCTCTGAAAGAAGCTATCTGGAGGGGAGACAGAATTACCGCAGGGGCCGGGTCGGGGAGGTAGGCTGCTTTCCATGGGTGATGGGGTAAGGTCCGTGTTCAAGTTGAGCATAGAGGATGAGAATGATTCATCCATGAGATGAGCTGGGGAGAGGCAGAGGGAACAGCAAGTACAGAGACCTGGGGTTGGAAAGGACCAGGTGTGTGCAGAGTAGTGAAAGAAAGCCAGTGTGACAGCAATGGAGGGGAGTGACGTGACAGGAGATGAGGGAAAAAGGCAGGTAGCGGATTCCTCAGGGCCTTCCTAAGCCGTGGTGATGAAGTGGACTTTATTTTAAGAGCATGGGGAAGTCACTGAGGTATTTTGAGGAAGGGGGGAAGTTGTGGGAGGAATAAGTAGCAGAGAGGCCATGGTGGACTCGAGGATCAGCTGGACACTGTCGCCGAAGTCCAGAAGACTTGCTCCAAGGGAGGGACAAGGGAGACAGCGAGCAACAGGTGGATGTAGGCGATATTTTGGCGGTAGAACCAGGGGGACTTTTTGACTGTTTAGCTGTGAGGCTTAAAGGAAAGGGAGAAATCAAGGGTGTTTCCTGTGTTTGGGGTTAAACTAGCAAGATGGTGATGGCAGATAAGCTGACAGAGAAGACCAAGGAGGAGCCCATCTAAGTCCATTTTGGACACGTTAAATTTAAGGTTCCCAGTGGGTGGTTGGATATGCGGTCCATTGGACTTGGCACCTTGCAAGTCCTTAGAATCCCGACAAGAGTTGCCCCAGAGGAATGGGAGCGAGGAAGAGGAAGCGAATGTGGATGGCCTCCTCGAGGAGCTCTGCTGTGAAGGAGAGTAAGTGTAGGGGGATGGGATCAAGGCAAGTTTTTTTATAAACAACTTAAATTTTTACTAGAGTCTCTTGTAAATATCAAAGGGGATCCTATCTGAAACCCACAACGAGTTTCTTAGCACTTTTTCCATTCTCCTTTATTTCTAACTTTTGATTTTGAAAAATTTAAAGTGGTAGAAAAGTTGAAAGAATAATACAGTTAAAGCCCCTAATACCCTGACTCCGATGCTCTCTCTCTCTCTGGCTGAAGACGGGAGGCATGAGGAGACATGGGAAGCTGAGCTCGTGGAGCTGGGAGGGGCACCATTGTGGAGGCGCTTGGCTGTGCCCAGTCTGGAGCCCTGCGAGAGCCTGTGGGCGCAGGGTCCAGGAGCCACCGTGGGGGCGGGAGAGCAGCAGACACTGGAGGACGCATGGGGGATGTGCTGGAATTCTCCCCCACGAGCCAATTCACGTGCTTGACTGCAACACCTCTCCCTTCCAAGAGAGCCCTGACCCAGGGTGGGAAATTGTTTCGCCATGAGCTGGGGTTATGGGCTGAATTGTATCCCCTTAAAATTCATACATCAAAGCTCTAAGCCCCAGTGCCTCAGAATGCGACTACATTTGGAGATGGGCTCTTTAAAGAGGTGCTTAAGTCAAAATGAGGCCTTTAGCGTGGGCCCTAATCCAGTCTGACTTATAAGTAGAGGAAATTTGAACACGTAGAGACACCAGGGATGGGCGTGCACAGAGAAAAGACCACGTGGGGACACAGTGCAGAGGTGGCCACCCACAAGCCAAGGAGAGAGGCCTCAAAGTAACCAAACCTGCTGACGCTTGATGCTGAACGTCCAGCCTCCAGAACTGTGAGAACTAAGTTCTGTTCTTTAGCTCCATCCCCATGGTATTTTGTTACAGCAGCCTGAGCTGACTAAGACATTAGGCCGGCCAACGCCCCCAAGGACAGTTGTCTGCTCGTGTGCACCCAGGCCTTTGACTGTTGGCCGAAATGACTGGGCCCACCTGGTCTGCTGGCCAACATTGGCTCAAGTGTTGCTTCCTCTGGGAAGCCTGCCTTCATCCATCCTTTCTCAGTAGCTCCTTGGGGGAACGGAAGGACATTCTTCACCCTGGTATTCTCAGAGGTCGCACAGTGCCACCTGCACTTCTCGTTCCCCTTGCCTGTTTCACTATGTCTTTTCCATAGTGCTCATCTTCTTATGCTGCCTTTGATTAACTTTCCTGTTTTGTCTGTCTGTCTTCCTCCGCTGGTACGTAAGCTGCTGCATGCGGCCGGGTGATTTTGTCCATTTTATCCCCACTGCATCTCCAGAGCCTGGGACAGTGACTGGGATGCAGGGATCCCGCTCTGCACTTGTGTTGATGAAGAAATAAGTGAGAAATGATGTGCAAATATCTCTGCCACTGCGGGGACGTTTGCCGTCCCAGAGGGAAGGTCCTGCCGTTTCGATGTGCTGTTTGCTCTCCATGTAGGAATTGGAGTTCAGCATCTTTCCTTGCCTCTGTGTTGCAAAAAATGAGGCAGTTTTTGGCTTGTACGATGAGTGTTTCTGACATGCTCCATGACAATACTGGTAGGGGAAGCTGACCAAGGGTTTGCTGGCCTGAACCTTAGTTTCACAACCTGCAAAATATGATCTTCTTGATTCTCTGCCTTTGCTGAGCTTTAGTAAAAAGTGATGGCATGCCTATTTGTAGCCCTAAATCAGTGTTATATTCCCTAGGCCTGAGGACCTGCCCTATGTCTGGTTGTGGGCGGCGTTGGTCCTCACGTGGTATGCCATGATGGGATAACCAGGGCCAATGTCACCAGGCCTTGCATCTCTCGGCCAGCCTACACCTGGTCCCTGGGTGTGAGGTACACGTGTTTGTAGAATGAGTAACAGTGGGTCCAGGTGCTGTCTCCCTCTCTGGGGTTTTCCTCCTAGTAGACGGAGGTTCCCGTCAAACCTTTCGTAGCATCGACGTCATTCTCACGTGGGATAAGGAGTTGAACAGGGGTCATTTAGAGGACAAGCATCAACGGAAACCAGCTGTCTCTGCTCCCTGGTCTTCAGTCCCTGGGGCCCTGGAGGCTGCCTGCCGTTGTGGTGTGGGCAGGTGCACTGTAGTCAACCCCCTGGGAGTGAGACCTCTTCCTCTGATGAACTGGGGACCCCTGGGTAAGTTCCTTTGCTTCTGTGAGCCTCTGTCCTCATCTGTCAGAAGAGCATGATGATGTCTGCCCACAGGCCTGTGGTGCAGGTCCATGGATGGCGCACTAAATGTGGCTGTCCTTCTTCCTTCCTGGGGGGACTGTCGCAGTCTAGGACTTACGGTCTTGGGACAGAGATGAAAATCTTAGAAGAGCGGATTTACCATTGGTTTTGCTCTTTTTACCCTTTCATCTTTAAACGACTCTTTTAGTAAACAATTATGGCGCTGTTCATCTGGCCCAGGACTCTGGAAGTCATATTTTCTAGGTAAATATCAAGAGAGATCAAAGCCTGAGCACAAGAAATGAGTGCCCGGTGCTGGACCAAATTTGTATGGGAGCTTTGCTGGATGCTACGCCTTCTGGATCTCAATACTTGTGACATGCTGCTGTCCTAAGAGGGTCATTTTACTCTTTGACTAGTTGTACATTGTTCCTCTAGAAGTTATGGGTCTCCCACTTCCTTTCTTCCTCCAGAAAGGCAGTTACACGTGTTGAGAGGCTCCAGACCAGACCAAAGGCTTGAGAGCTGTCTGTGCCCAAATCTGGGATTCTAGTAGCTGATGGCACACAGGTTCCCTTTCAAGTTGGCTTCAACTTGGTTTCTCTGTCTTAGAGGGTGTATAAGAAGCTTGTGCTCATTCATTCATTTGTCCAGTCAATGAACACTTACTGAGTATCTACTTATATCTAAGGCATGCACACATGAAGACAGTACTTTACGTGTTGTAGTAAAATATGAACAAAGTCTCTGTATATTCAGAGAAGGGAACAACTCAACAGTGAATGGTGTTGGGGGGCAAGTTTCACAAGGGGGTGATATTAGAGATGGGCCTTGAAGGTTGAATAGGAGTTTGCCAGCGGAGGATAGTCATCCCAGCCAGAGAGAACAGAGGAATACAAGTATTGCAAAGATTCAAAGATGTGACAGATCCCAGTGTGCTTGCACATGTTGAGGTTTACTGTGCTAAAGTCCGTGACTGCTGTAATTTTTGCCTGTGTGTAGGAGTATGGATACATAGGTGTGTTTCTGTGTTTGAGGGAAGGGTGTGTATATATGGGAGGTTGTTAGGAAGGGATGCATGGAGTGGTGGGTAGGGCCCCGTATGGCGAGACTTAATGTGCCTGAATATCTCCAGAAATTTGAGAGGAAGAAGAGCCCTAGTCTGGGACAGGAAACAAGAGGTGGCTAGAGTAAAGCAGTTACAACAGCAAATGTTTCCTCAGACCCTCAGTGGTAGCCTGCCACCTGTCACCTTGGACTGGTTCGACTCCCTTTGAAATCTGGCACCTGCCTGTGCAACTTAATCTCCTCCTCTTTCCTTAAGTGGCCCCTCCGGGAAGGCTCAGTGCTAGGAGAGGGTCAAAAAGAAATAAAACCCACCCCAAGCTTGGAAGTAGTTTGTAATCATGGAGGATGATAAGGGAGGTGGGAGATGCTCCTGGCACCTCTTGAGCATCATCGACAAACACAGCTGCCCTTCCCATTTTTGCATTTAGTCTGTCCTGTTCTGCTAGGTTCATACAAATTACTAAGAGACGAGCGACTCAAGCCTTGTTCAATCATTCACTCAGCAATTTACTCCAGAAACTATTCCAGCCCCTCTAAGTTGAGAAAGAAAGATGATTCTTCAATAACAACGAATTCCTCAATGCTTGCCCATGGTGAACTCCCTGAACCTCAATTTTCCATCTGTAAAACTGGCATAGCAATTCTCATCTAACAGGGCTGTAACATTCAAAGGAGATGAAAGGTACGTGGAAGCATCTGGCTCATCACAGGTGGAAATATGCTTTTGGTTGCTCTCCTCCCACACACACCTGCTCTCAGGGACATTGTTTTACTTGGTTTCATCCAGGAGCTGGGTGTGGTTCCCCACGCCACCAGCAGATGGTGCCAACAACGCCGAGCCGGGATCGAGCCTCCAGGCTTCCCCCACGCTCCCGCCCCCTTCCCCGCCTTCCTCCTCCTCTCTTCAAGGCGCAGTCATTCCAGGTCCCAGGCAGAAAGTCACACAAAACACTTAGTGTCCGTCAGCAGATTCCTGGAAGGTCACACTGAATGATGAATGCTCCTGGGTAGGACTGGAGGCTTTCTTTTCTTTCATTTTTTGTCTCCCATGAATTGCATCACTGGGCAGCCTCTTGGCTTTATTCATCAGACTCCTGTGGTTTTTAGACCTTTCCCAATTGTTCTGCGTCTGCTTCCTTTCCAGGCCCCTTCTGGCCAAGGCAGGATATTCAGGGTTGGCTGCGGCCAGAGAACTGGTCGTTGTCCAGCACTTTCCATGGTTACTCCCTCTGCCCATCCTGTCCCCCACTCCCAGAGCCTGAACAGATTGTCGTCCTGGGGACAGAGACCTGACGTTGCTGTGACCCCAGGTGACTGTCTCTGAGCCGTGATTCCCACATAAAGGGGAGCTCGCCTGGCCGGGAAGAGCCTCATCTTCTGCGTCTGATTTTCCTCGGGGTCAGGGCCCTGGGAGACCCTGGCCTTTGGCATCTCCCTCCCTCTTCCTGTCCACAAATATACTGCTCACGGTACTTTTAACTTTGCCAGCTCTTTCAGCAACTACCCAATATTGGGTCACCATTTGTTTTGCTGGTGTCCTGGGAAGGTCCCAATATAACCTTCTGACCCACTGTTCCCTTATTAGGTATTAGGATGATAGTGTTGATTTTTTGTTGGAAGAATGTGAGCCAGACCATGCAGAGGCCAGACGTATGTAGTATAAGAAAGCACTTGTCTTCTCTACTCTTCTTTTTTTCTTTTTTTAAAGATTGGCACCTGAGCTAACATCTGTGGCCAATCGGTTTTTTTTTCCTCTTCTTCTTCTCCCCAAAGCCCCCCAGTACATAGTTGTATATTCTAGTCTTAGGTCCTTCTGGTTGTGCATCTTATCTGTTCTTACTACTCACCTTTACTGTGTGCTGGGCAGTGGGAGTTATTATATGCACGGAGATCAGTAAAAATAGACGCTGCCCTCAAGGAGCCTTTGGGCAAGGGGGCGTGAGAGGACGGTTACAAATATAGTCCCTGGAGTGAGACGCTGTAGAATAGACAGAACACTTGGGTCCAGGACCCAAGAGATGGAAGCAGGGATGGCTCTGCTCACCATCATCCCTAGTGACCCAGATGGGAAATTTGTGTTTCCCGTCCTCTCTGCAACTTTAGGCTCTGAGGATCCAGAGGCCTTGGGTCCCGGAGTGGAGATGATACCACCCGAGAATGCAGCAAGAGACCACGAAACTAAGCTACAGCTGCTGCTGGTCATTTTGGGCTCTTTGTGCCAACAATTATCAGGCAAAGAAAGGAGTTACTATATTGGTAGAGGCAAATGGCTCTGATCGTCATGGGGAAGCGGGGCTGCTGCTTCATAATGAGGGCAAGGAGCAATGTGTTTGGCATGGAGGAGCTCCCTGGGGCATCCCTTGGCATTCTCACACTCAATTTTAACAGTAAATGGGGCAAGTTCCACAGCCGTGGCCTAATAAGGGCATGGTAACCAGGGGCTCGGACCCCATTAGGTGAATCCCTCAGGAAAATCCACATAGATCAGCTGAGGTGAGAGCTAACATGGAGGAAACTTAGTGTGTGTGGTGGAGGAGAGAGATGATGAGTTTCAGATATGACCTTGGGACCAAGGCAGCAGCCCCTCTCTATTAAGTTTCCTCAGCGTTGTGGCCAATCAGGACCCTGAAGAAGCTGCGCCTAAATGGAGCGAACAGTGTGAGAGGCAAGGGCGTGGGGTGGGCCGCAGTAGACACTGCTGCTCCTCTTCCACGTCCCTTTGACCTGACGGTTCACTCTCGACTATGGCGCTCCCTTCTCTTAGAGGATTGCCTTGGATAATGGATGCTGCCCTGGAAACGCTTGGAAGGTTATGTCCTCCCTCTGAGGATGGCTTCCAGCCAATGGTTGACTGATGTTGGGATATAGAAGACAGACAGACCCCTTGCCTCAAGGTGGGACAACTCTGTGGTTTCATTTATATTCCACATCACTTCAGCTGAACCCACATCTTTGCTTAGCTTTTTCCACTGCATTATTCTGCTTCCCTCTCCTCCTTAGGGGTCCTCCTGAGAGCCCTCCCTTAATACATCAATTGCACAAGGATCCCTGTCTTGGCCTGTGCTTCTAGAGAACCTGACTTAAGGTAAATAGCTGTGGGAATACAAGGGAAGGAGATACCATTGTCTGGGGGCTCAGAGGAGTCTTTCTGGGGTAGGTCTTCAAGGATGAGTAGGAGTTTGATTGTGGGAAAAGACATTCCAAGCAGAGGAAGAGAACAGCAAGGTATAACAGTCATGTACTCTGTCTCAAGAATGTCAAGCTGTTTTATTTGGCTGGAGTGCTAAGTGCATGGGGTGGGGTGGGCTGTGAGCGGCAGGAGATGCTGACACCAATTCGTAAAGGCCCAAGTAAGGAGACTGGACTTCAAGCTTTAGATCTGAAGTAACCCTCCCTGGACCTCTTCCCTTGCTCTTTTGCAGTTGGCTGAGACCTGAGGGACCACCACTTAGAAATTAATTGTAATATAAAAAGCATCCTTTGTCATATTTCAAGTCACTGGAAGAAGTGGGGTGTAAAACTCATGCTCCCAAATTCCAGCCCAAGGCTTTATCTATTGCTCATAGTAATGAAATCCTCTGACCACTAAAATAATATTTTAACCCACTCCTAAGCTGTGGACATGGATATATCCTGATTCATCTAGTCCTCACGTTATTAAAATACATTGTTCTTCTTAACAATTCCTAATAATTAATAGCAATTCAGATTCATCTCATATTTATTTAGCCTCACTATATGTCAGCCTCTTTCATGTACGTACTCATTTCATTCTCACAAGTACCAGTGAAGCATGTGGTATTATTCCAATGTTCTAGATAAGAAGCGGAGTCACAGAGAGGTCAGAAAATGTACCCAATGGAGAAACTCAGGATTTTTCCACATTACTACCGGAGTACATTTTTTCCTATGTCATTTAGTTTTTGTTGCATAACAAACCACTCCAAATCTTGGTGGATTAAAACAACAACAATTGATTTATTTGATGATTCTGTGGGTTGGCAATTTGAGCTGGGCTCAGCTGGGTGGTTTTTCTGCCGATAGTGGCTGGGCTCACTCATGCTTCTGTGGTCAGCTGCTGGCTGGCTAGAAAGTTCTATCTCTGGAGGCTAGCTTCTTGTGGCCGGGGCAATGGCGGAAAGTGGACCAGGCGTCTCTCCTCATCCAACAGCCTAACTCAGGCTCGAAGAGCAGCAAGTGAAGACAACTCCAGTGTGTAAGTGCCTTTCAAGCCTCTGTTCGCATCGTAATGGCTAATGTCCCACTGGCCAAGTTATGTGGCTAAGCTCAGAATCAGCATGGTAGGTAAGTGGCTGCCCGAGGGCATGGATGCAGGGAGGGAGTAATCTTTGGCTATGTTTTCAAACTATCATGTTCTGTCTTCAAAAACTTTTTTACTATAAAAATGTATATATGTTTGATATATTTATAAATATCATATATGTATGTATATCATGTTAGTTTGGAAAATTGGGGAAATATAGAAGAATCTAAAGAAGGAAAGAAATCACCTGTAATGTACAGAGATAATCATTGTTGACGTTTTAATATGTTTCCTCCTGTCTTATGAGCATATGAGTGAGTGTTTGACTGTGTGTGTATACTTTTGTGTGATATTTTCCTTTAAAAGAATGATATCAGAACCTGCCTTTTTAATTGACATTATATTATGAACATTTCCGCATGTCATCAAATAATTCTTGAAAATACAGCATCTTTTAATACTCTATCATATCTCCCCATCATGTTTTATCTAACTTTACCCTATCATTTGTTTGTTTTTTGCTGTTTAGTTTGCTTCCATTTCTTTCTTTTTTTGTTTTTGGTCATTATAAGAACATTCCATTGAAAATTCCAGAATATAAATCTTTATCCACATTTCTGATGATTTTCCTAGTACAGATTCCCAGAAGTGAATTACTGGATCAAAGAAGATAGCATTTGTAAGGCTTTCAATACGCATTGCTAATTTCCTGGAATTCACTCTCCCGTGGCCCTGTGGGGAATGGCCTGCATTGTGGCACTTTCAAGAGCACTAAGTATTATCTTAAAAAGAGGAAAAAGATTAGTTAGGCAAAAAATGGTACCTTATTTTAATTTGTATTCCTGGTTGCCAGAAAGGATAAACGTTTTAGAAATGCTTATTGACCATTTATAGTTCTTCTGTGAATGTCTTTTTTCTTAAAAAAAGATATGCGTTTTACATTGATTTGTATGAATTGCCCTGTATTAATGTTATCAACACGTTATCATCTAAGTTACAAATTTTTTTCCCTTTAGGTTGTCATTTACTTTTTAATTTTGTTTGAGGAGTGGTTTTTTTTTTGACATATAGGGATTTAAAAATTTTCACTGTTGAATTTATTTTTCTTTCTTTTTTGGTGACAGTCATTGCTTTTAGGTTTACAATGTCATTTTTGATCCATCTCTTAAAAAATGTCAGACGTAGTGGCTTCGCCACTTAGCAGAACAATGTTCAGAAAGGCTGTCTGTCTTTGGAACCAGAACTGACAGGTGGAGCTGATCTCCTGTGGGATGTTTTCCCCTCCAGTGGAGTCTGGCTGAACTGCCTCCAGGGTCCCTGTTAACTGACACAAGGTTGATCAGCAAAGGCCCTTTGGAGCCTTTGTGGCGTGGCTGTGAGCCCGTCAGGAAAACTGCACGGCACTTACACCTGTGGCTCATCCTCTCTCTGTCGGCCCTAGCCTCCCGTCATCCTGGCCAAGAAGCAGGTACATGCTCTTCTTTGTCTGTTACAATCCTGGTTGGACTTATCACCAGACACTCCAAAGGTCCATGTTACAAAGTAGTTTGTGTCTTCCCCACAGTGTGAATTTGAATCCCACTGGCTGTGAGACTGATGCACAACAATGAGCTGCTTAGCGGGTTGGAGAGCAGGGCCATCACTGTCTAGTCCCTGTACTTCAATGGAGCTTCGTGGTGCAACTTGGGAAGTGTTAAAGTGTTGGTTCTTGATGAACTTTGCACCTGAATGAGATCAAGCCAAGGTATGTGCTAAAGGTGGAAGGAAATGCAATTGCATCGCAGATTCTCCTTTACATTGATGGGCATCTGAGGATAATTTCTTAGCTGGAGCTAAGAGGGAATATGATTGTAGTGGAAAAAGACCAGGGGATTCAGAGATGTTCAGAACTGGATTCACATTCCTTCTTGACCACTTACTATGTGGCTCTGACAAGTCTTTGACCTTCCTGAGCCTCTACTTCCCATCATGAGTAGACACCACAGTCATGGTGTACTTTTCCCAGAGAACTGTTATGAGTATGGAACGAGCTAATGCAGGCCAAGTGGTTGGCACTAAAGGTTTTCGGTAAATGGAAGATAGTATTTTTATCCAGAAAAAGAAAAGTAATCTAAGTAAGAAAGTGATGGTTTAGGGATTTTGGCATTTTGTGAAAATTTCAAGAATAATTTTTTGGAATGTCAGGGATCTGTTCCTGAGCTTTTCCAGGAGCGTGAGGTGATGGGTCGGTGGCCATGCAAAACCGTGGGATAAGAGCTGCATGCCTTCTGTAAGTATTGATTTTGATATTAAAACACACAGTGATATGCAATGGACTAGGATGCAAAAGTCACACGAGCTTCTAGGATAAAACACAAGACTTCTAAGAAATTGCACACCAGTGGGAGGTCTTTTTGGTGCTCAGATGCGCAGAGGTATGAGCTCTGCCTTCCTTGCTAGTAGGGCTATTTCAGTGGAAATATTTGAGAGGCTCTGGATAATGCTAAGGTGCTTCCCCAGAAGGGAGGAGAGCCTTTGGGCAGCCACACGGACAGTGCTCAGAAGGGAGCAGTTTCCTCCCAGCCTTCCTGGAAGAGAACCTTCTGGGAAGAGAGACATGTGGGATCACTCCTCTCTGGGGACATGCACAGGTATCTTTATAAACCCTTGTGGGGGTCATTGGAGCTATTCACAGACTATTTCTTGTTCTTCCAGGTGCTCAATAGGATGGTACTTCCCTGGCTCCTTGAAAGTAGATGCAGCCATATGACTTGTCATGGACAATAAAATGTGAGCAGAAGTGACATGTGTCATGTCTGAGCAGAAGTCTCTAGCACTGGCATTCAGTTCGCCATTTTGCTTTGCCCTGGCTCAATAACCTGGAAAGAGAGAAAGGGGCTTCTCTCAGCCTGAGTCCCTGAATGAGTACCACATACGGCAGATCTCCCAGTCGGCCGTGGTGACATGTAGCATAAGCAAGACATAAACCCTTGTTGTTTTATATCTCTGGGCATGTGAGGTTTTTCCCTTGTTATTGCAGCAGAACCAAGCTTATTCTGGTTGATGTCCTACTTGAGGGCAAACACTGAAAGCAGGTGGCTTCATTTGGCCCACACAGCCTTTATGGTGCTGGATTCACAGCTGACACTCGGATTTCTTTTATTTCTGAGACTTATTGAGCAGGTTATGTGCCTGGCTGAGAAGGTCTGGGTGTGAGGGTGACTGAGCTGTAACACTCCCATTGGCAGCTGTCCCCCCTGACACCAGGGCCCCAGCACTTGTTTGGCTGATGAGGCTGACGAGGAGAGAGAAAGGCAAGGACAAACGTTTGTTCAGTGTCTACTGTGTGCCAAGAACTCTGGTAGGTACTTGCTCTGTGTTCTCTGTAATGATCATAGCAACCTATGAAGTTATTATTATTACTTCCCTTTTATAGATGAAAAAATGATATCTCAAAGAAGTTATGTAACTTATTCAAAGCTACAAAGCTAGTAAGGGTCCAAGTTGAGATGCAGACACAGGCTGAGGAAGTGGCCTGTGAAGGGAAAGTCTCTTTCCTTCCCATCTCTCAGTTATGTTTCTCTGAAGTGCTGAATCTCATTGCGTTAGATCCAGGAAGCATTTACTGACCACTCAGTCTGAAAAGAATCTGTCCCCCACCTCTGCGTCATCATTTTTTCTCGCTGTATGTTTTCCTTAGTAACTCTTATTGTTTAATATCTGTCTCACGCAATATGCTGTAAATCCTAGCACAATAAGGACCACGTTGTCTCATTAACTCTTGGGTGCCCGGGACCTGTTCCATGTTGGCACACAGGAGGCATTTAATAAGTGGTTGCTTATGTCAGTAAATAAAGCCTCCTTATGTTGATGGAGGAACTCTTGAAGCGGGTAGTGTAGAGGTTAAAAGCACAGACTCTGGAGCCAGCTTACCTGGGTTCGAACCTCAACTTTGCTACTTCCTAGCTGTGTGACCTTGGGGAAGTTACTTAACCCCCTGTGTCTCAGTTTTCTCATCTGTTGAATGAGGATAATAGTAGTATCTTTCCTCATGGTTATTGTGAGGATTGAACGATCTGTAAACAACCTGTAAAGCACTTAGAACAGTGTTCAGCACTTGGTAAGCGCTCGGTGAGTACCAGCCATTTGTAGGTGTAATACTGTTGTTAGAACACATGAGAAAAGGGATGGTACTACACTGTTAGGGAGGCTATAGTATCTGAAATAGTTTGGTGCAGTAGAAAGATCATGGGATTTGCAGTCAGACAGACCTGGAGCCCTCCCTCGCCTCTATGACTTACTAACCAGCTGCCATAGACTGAATGTGTCCCCTCCAAGTTCATATGTTGAAACCTAATCCCCAATGTGATGATATTTGTAGGTGTGCCTTTGGCAGGTGGAGTCCTCATGAGAGGGGTGACTGCCCTTATAAAGGAGTCCAGAGGGCTCCCTCCTCTCTTTCATGTGAGGACACAGCAAAAGGATGGTCATCTGTTAACCAGAAAGTGGGCTCTCACCAAACATTGGGTCTGCTGGCATGTTGATCTTGGACTTCCAGCTCCCAGAACTGTGAGAAATAAATGTCTGTTGTTTATAAGCCGCCCCGTCTATGGTATTTTGTTAGAGCAGCCAGAACGGACTGAGACACCAGGTGATTTGGGCAAGCCCATTGTCCGCTCTGAGTTTGTTTTCTTCATCTGCCTAAGCAAGCACATAGACTGGCATCGCTGGAAGGGAGTGAAAATATGAAAAATAATGCCCAAATCAGGAGTGACATACATGTGTGGCAGATTTGGTGTGTCTAGGAGAGGAGACTTGGTCTGTGAAAGCCTCCTGCACAGTGCAGGCGAAGTGCCCGTGTGTGAGGATCTGTAAATGGTGTCTGAACAAAAGTATGAATGAGGGTGGATATTGCTGAATGAATGCAGGCAAGAGGTCGGTGTTGCCCATTCAATTCAGGACTTAAAGGGCTCACCCTGGGGTGAAAGTAGGAGAGATTCTGTAGGTGACAAGGATTTCTTGGTGATTGAGTGAATTCTAGCATTGAGAACTGATCAGATTTTGATGATTTTTCCAGGCACACTGGGTTCATTTTGCCTCTCTCACGGGGCACGCCTGTGCATGAACAGCTCTTGCTAATGTGCTGTAACACGGACCAATCTCAGGATCAAGTCTTCCACTTACTACTGACTATGTAGGAACAAAGAAATCAAAACCATTGCTCCTAAAAGATTCCCCAATGGCTGCGATATTTTGGCTTACCGAGCATAACTGAATTAATTCATGGTTTTCCTAGAAGAGGAATTGAATCCATCGACCTATGGCTCTGTCATGCTTGTTTTGGAGATAGGCCAATTGGTCACATTAATTCTGGGAGAAAATTGTTGTGAGTCAGCTTTTGAACCTCACCTGTGCAGTTAAATGTTGGGTGGTCCTTTTCTCCAGTTGAACAGATTAATCTGTTCCTTGTATAAAGAGAATTGTGAGCTGAAACATTACATCAAACTGCTAGTCTGCACCCTCCACCGTGAAATATCAGCTTTATTAGTTCCATTCTTCAAGACATTGTGAAATAATGAAAAGCATATTGTGTAACCAAGATATGGCAGATTTCAATGCACATATTTCCAAGTGACCGTCTTAGTTTTCTATGTAAGTATAAATTACTTAGTAACAATGGAGTTAACTGAACTATTATTCCCTCAACACAACATTGCTATTATTCACTTAAGACAAAGCCCACATGAGATGCCTCTAGTATATGAAATATATTTTGAGTAATTACGCAATTGCTCAACTACTCTAAAGCATTTGTTTGGAAATTCAGGAAATGGAAGCATCAGCAAATCTAGATTTTAATTAACCTTGAGAGTGATCACAGTGTAACTCTGGGTAAATACGAGGGGAGAAATTATTATTATTTGTTAAACAAGAGAGAAAAAACTTAAAGGTTAATAAAGTATGCAAATTACCTGCCAAATACTCACTTATTTGTAATTTGCTACCCCATTGTAGAGAGACTGGGGGGAAATTATGGATCAAAATTTTGTGAGCAAAGGTTGACATTTCTTGAGATGATGAAGTGATCTTCTGAAGTTGTTTGAACTAGAAAATAACATTCCCTTCCTTCTCAATACCATCCTATTGTCACAATAAACATGGCAGAAGGTTTGTCGAAAAAAACTCAAGTGACTTCAAAATTGTGCCTAATCAGAAGTTTCACTCTGGTGTCTTTCAAATCAATAAGCATCTTCTATTATCTTCCAGGTACAGTGAATGCAGATACTTTGGGAGGAGACGGAGGAGGAAGATTGGAGGACATCCTAGATTGTTTAATTAAAAAAAAAACCTTCTATTGTTTCACTTTTTACCTCCTTTTTATAAAATATTGGAATGTCAAAGTTAGAAGAAACTTTGTAAGTCATTTAATCCAACCTAACATTGGGTTTCCTCTAGAGCATTCATGACTCACAGGTCTTCTAACCTTGACTTGAAGTTCAGTGGTTGGAGCTTGTTACCAAACTTCTTAATCTCAAGTTCATGTCCCCCGTGTGCGGTAAGCCAAACACTGAGACATCGGCGCCTGGAGATGGAGAAGATTTATTTGAATTGGCAAAGATGAGAAGGTGGGAGCATGGGTTCACTCAGATACGCCTTAAAAAGAGTAGAAATTGAGGATTTTATAGAGCTAAGTGGCTTGGCAGGAGGAGCATTGGAGAAGCAAAGGGGTCACTCTGCATAAGCCCGTGGGCAAGCTGGGGGCCAGCCATTGGTGATCGCAGCCTCCTGGAAGGAATTCTCTTTCTTCTGCTAAACAAGCTCACAAATCCTTGAGACTTGAGTCGCCCCTTAAGTTAAACAAGAAAACAGCAAATTGACCAGATTCACCTGTCTGTGTTGAGGACAAGGTCAAAAGGAAACATGTTCTTATTGACTATCTACAGTGACCCTCAGGTACTGGCCTTCAACCTCAGTATCCTTTGTGGACACTCATTCCTTCCTAGTTCAGATCTCTTTGACTGTTGATTTCTTCCGTTCTTTTCTATTCTTTCTTTTTTTTTTTCAATTTAGCTAAAATTCATTTCCTTGTAATGGCCCCTGGTCCTAATTCTTTCTCCCCCCTCTCCCCATTTCCTTATGCCCTCCCAGCTATATCTGATTCTTCCACAGGATGGCCGTGCCCAATGTCTTCCATTTGCCACTCTGAGCCCTGCCTTCACCCTTCTTCACTCTCTCTGCCCTGGGAGGCTGACCTGCATGGAATTCAACGGGACTCCATCCAGGGGGTCCTGTGTGCTTTGACTTCCGGTTGGATTTGGCCATCAGGGTGTCTTGGTAGAAGATTGAAAGGAGAGAGGAGAATGAGTTTTGATGTCTATATTCCCTGGGCTCCTACCTGTGGGGTTGTCTCTAGTTGGCTTTGTCCTTACTGCCCAAATGATTGTCATTGTTTCTTTCAAGGAGACCTTCTCTCTACATGACTTTCTTCAGGTTTCAGTAACCACTTCCTCTATCCACCCTTGTGCCTAGGCGAGACATCTCCCCTGCTTCTAGCTGATCCTCTACCCCTACAGCACTGCAAATAGTCCCTTCGTAAACAAATCCTCCTCAATTAACCTAATTTGATAAAACCGTCTGTTTCCAGTTGGGACTCTGGCTGATACAACAGTCCTTCAGATAATTCTGAAACAACACTATGTACCCACTATATCCCCCCTTCTCCATGCCAATGACCCACGATTCCTCAATTATGCCCAGTATCACTTGGCTTTAAAAATTCTCACCATCCTTTGAAATGTTCCAACTGGGCAGTCTCTCTTATGAAGTATGGGGCCCAGAATTAAAAGCAGTGGTCCTGAGGTGACCAGACCAGAACACAGCAGGATTCTTTCATTGCCTCTGGAGACCATGTTAGTCGTGATCCTAGCTGAGGGCCCACGTCACATGTGTGGAGCTCCTGTGGACGCTCCATCATCTGGTGGCAGCATGCTGAGCTTGTGATCTTGGTTGTAGGATGTGAGGCGCTTGCTGTTAATCGAGACTCAATTACTGGATGTGTGATCAACTCTGAGTCCGTAAGTTGGGCTGAAATGCTGATCCCTGACTCCGTTTTGTTCTGAGAGTTAAATGAGCCAGTGTATGTGGAACTGCTCTATAAACTACAAAGGGCTATACAGATATTATTGTTGGTGTTAGGCAGTGTTACTTCTGCCCCTCTCCCTTCTCCCAACTCTCTCCTTTCTCTTCCTCTCCTCTTCAGCAGAACAGGGTGGTCATCTGTTTGCTTTGACAAGGATATCTCCCAACCCTTCATCTACAGGTCCGTCAACAGCTTAGACATTCCTCAAAGACCAGCTCATGATTGCTGCCTTCCCAGCGCTTTCCCAGATCAATCCAATGAGAACCACTCTCTTCATTTCTACTGGAACATTTTGCTATTCTTACCTCTTAGAAAGCTAGAGGTAGAGGGAATCTTAGTTATCATCTGGTTCTACTTTTTTGTTTTACGAAATGAATGAGTTGAGACTTAGAGAAGAGAAGCAACTTGTCTAGATTTATGGAGCAAATTAGGGATGGAGTCAGAATCAGAACCCAGGATGTAGGTCTCCCAGCTCAGAGCTGCTCCCAGGACCCCTGCACCTCTGAGAACCGTCCGCTCTGTTCCATGGTGGATCGCGTGTCCTTCCCCTCTTCATCTGTGAACTCCTGGAGGGCAGGGGCTGTGGCTCATTCTTCTAAGTTCTCACCGTAGCAACCCTCACCTTGAGCATGGCCCTGTCTGCTTATGGCATAAATGACAGATGAATTGGGGCTGGAGAGGGAATGAAACTTAAAAACGGATTGTTTTTGAGTGGAATGCTAGCTGAAGGCTTATTCATTTCCGCCTCCTTTCTCACCCAAGATGATGTACCCAGAGCCTTTTTTTAATCCAAGGCCAAGATGGGATTATCACTTTTCCCTTTAACTTTAAGTGAACATTTTTGAGATTTCTGTATATAACTGGTGAATTTTGCTGAATAGAGGTTTTGGAACACTGTTTTAAATTAAAAAGGCTCGGGAGTACATGAAAGTGGAAAATTCAGTTGCTAGTAAGTGACTTCCTTGGCTTATTGCAGTGAGAAAAGTTAGCTGACAAGAGTGAATCTTCAAAGAATTAATTTACAAAACTACTTGTTTAACACTGCAGCCTCAGCTGAAAGAGCCAGAGAGTCGGAAAAAGTGCTGAGTCTGGGGAAAGTTAGTGATGGCCTGCGTACCTTGCAAGGAAGGCGAGCCGAGTCAGCATCCCCGGAGTGGGGAATATGGCACCGGGGGGATGAATCTTTCAAATGAGCTGTACTCTGCAAGGCAGCGTCTTGCCTTCCTGAGGTTCTGTGCATAGGGCTTTCAGATGGCATGGCCAGTGTCCTGGAGCCACCTCCTGAGAGCCACACTGAACTGAGAAGCCTGGCTGATTCTTAGCATGCCGTCAAGCTCTTTATGTTTCTCATGGAGCGCAGTAGCCAATGAAGTGATACTTGTGATAGTTACACGCAGGAGAGCACATTTTGTTAAAACTTTTTTTTTTTTTCAAGCTCCAACACCTGCTCCTCTCTTTCCTAATGTGGTATATTCTATGCTATCTGCAATATTGGCATAGCAGCATGCAAGAAGAATTAGAGAAAGTGTGGTGGTATTCTGAAGATAGCACCAGCTTTGGAATCAGATAGAACTGGGCTTGAGCCCGAGTCCTGCCACTCACTTGCTGATGACCTTTTGTAAATAATTTGCCTCTTTGAGGCTCAGTTTTCTCATCTGTGAAATGGCGACAAAGACAATTACCTTGATAGTCATTGTATTTACGGCAATCGATATCTCTAATTCTAGCTTATGTTCGTACCTAGCATATAATGGATGCTGCTACTGATAATGATGCTGCTGATGGTGATGATGGTGGTGGTGGTCATCATGGTAGTGGTGGTGGTGATGGTGGTGGCCATCGTGGTGGTGGTTGTGTAGCTGAATATCAATGGGGCTTTTTCTTTCCATTTTGAGATATATGATTCTTCATCGTGATTGGGAAGTAGCACCCAAACACAATAGAATCATGGGATTTCCCTGCTGGAAGGGACTTTAAAGACCATTTTTTTCCAACCTTCTACTTGTGATGCCTAAATACATTTAAATTAGTATTTCACCCTCTGTTTCAACATTCTCCTGATGTTGTGGATGGGGCATTCAATAACTCACTAGCCCTGATGTCAATCAAATGATTTCTTTCTGAGCAACAGTTTTTTAATCTGGAAAAGGGGTTGATAATGCCCAGGTATCAAGATTGCTGTAGGGGTTAGAGGTCATACACATTAAAGGTCAAGACAGGCGCGCAATAACTGTTTTCCTTCTCCCCCTTCCGCTTCCCTTGCCGGAAGCTGCTTCTTTCAGCTTTGGATGGCTCTATTGTTTAGCAAGTCCTGACTCCCTGGGTTTCTACCTGTCAGTCTCCATTTCCCTTTTAATGGCCACATGGGATGAAGTGAGTCAGTCTTTCCTAAGACAGCCCTGCAGACATCATACTTCTCATGTATGTCTTCTCACCCCATTTCCTGCATCCTTTGGCCACTTCCTATCATCACATAGTCTCCAGTCCCCTCGTCTTATTTATTCTTCTCTGAGTGTGTGCCTACTTCCTACTCAAACTGGTACTTTTAAGGATCAGAGGTGAAAAGGAATTTAGAGAGTATCTCCGCTTTAGTTTTGTGCCTGGTACAACTGAGGCCCAATGTGAAGAGAATTAATACAACAAGTTCTGCTGGACTCAGGGGCATGGCCCCCAGTTGTGTATTGTGATTGATGTGGTTACAGCTAAGGTGCCCTTACGGCAGCAACTTTTATATTTTCATTGCAGTGTTTCCTTGCTCTTTCCAGAAAGGAACCCAGATACAGCAAAAGGGTTTTCTTGGGTTGTAAGAACATCTAGATTCTTTAAGAATATTCTTGTCTGCTCACATTTTATATCCAACACCAGTTGTTCCTTAGCAAGCCGCTTGAAGTTTGGAGGAGAACCCACTCTTTGAACCCAGTGCAGCTCTAATGGAGAAGCATGGAGCTGGGTATTTTTATTCCACATGGCAACATGGATGGCGAAGGCAGGGTTCGCCTGTGAGATGGGACTAAAGTACCTTCCTCAGTAATATCTCGTAGTGCAAATGCAGGCACGCTATCCCATCTCTCTAAGCCTCAGTTTCCTCTTCTTAAAATGAGGGTTTTGACCTCTTCATTGCCTAACACTAAGGATTGTGGGAAGATTATGTGAAAATAATGTCTCAAAGGACTTTTCTGAACCATAAAGCATGAGGTATATGCACAATTTCTTGCAATCTAGACTGAATCAATTTCCTACTGCCCAATTATCTTCTGTGAATTCATAGCCATTTTGGTCAACTGAGGCAGGTTGCCAAGCTTGAAGTATACCCAAGTCCACCGTACTGGTTTTACCTTTGCTCAAGGTCAAGTTCAAAGGTCCAGTTCTCCTGAATGTCAGTTTTGACTATATCAGTCCGTGGTGAGTTTTCTGTCTTCTGAACCTAGCCCTACCTGTTGCATTTTTTTTATTGTAGGGCACAGTTACATTCTTCTACGTGATGTTTGTCTTCTCTCCAAACAGTCTCTAGCAAGTTCTGCCAACTTCAGCTCTCACAAGGCTCTCCAATCAAATCTCTCTTTTGCGTTTCACAAGTGTGTAAAAATAGAGACTATGAACCAAGAGATAAGAGTTGAGAACATGTTAAGAGCTTCCTTCAATTTATAATGCTGTATTTTTTTTTTGAGGAAGATTAGCCCTGAGCTAACATCTGCTGCTAATCCTCTTCTTTTTGCTGAGGAAGACTGGCCCTGAGCTAACATCCATGCCCATCTTCCTTTACTTTATATGTGGGACGCCTGCCACAGCATGGCTTGCCAAGCAGTGCCATGTCCGCACCCAGGATTCGAACCAGCGAACCCTGGACCGCTGAAGCAGAATGTGTGGACTTAACCACTGTGCCACCTGGCCGGCCCCTATAATGCTTCGATTATAATGAGGTTAGATGTTTTTCCTAAGTTTTTGGCTATTTGTATTTCTTTTCTTTCTTCTTTTTTTTTTGGTGAATTCCCCATTTGTATTTTTTCCCGCTGCCTTCAGCGTTTATTTTTCTAATTGATTCTCATAGGGTTAAATTTGTCATATTTTTCTTTTTGGTTTTTATTATTTTATTATTATAAAATAATAATAAATATAATTATAAATAAATAATAAATATAAATAAAAAAATAATAAATATAAATAAATAATTATAAAATAAAAAATAAATATAAATATATTATAAAATAATAATAAATATATGGCGAAACCTCAAAGTCTTCTTATATATGAAGATTATGTAAATATTCATCAAATATATTTATTTATTTAAAAACATGAAATCTTCAATTCATCTAGAACTTAGGTTATACAATGTAAGTCAGGGTTCTAGTATGGTATTTTTTTTTCCTAAAGGGTTAGCTAGGAGTTTCATGGCCATTGCCACATGGAACCCTCTCCCCTCGTAGATGAAATACCTTCTGAAGAATAACAGAACTATATTGTCCTATTGATTTTCCTGCCTATATTGGCAATAGGCTGCTACTCTCTCTGTTTCTATTATTTTAGTTTTTAAATTCGTTTTAATGTCTTTTATGGCATGGCTCCCCTCCTTTTATTTCTACCGTTCCCCGCTCCCTCCCCTGTAATGTCCCTTTTAATTTTATAGATTTATTCCTACAGATAAACTTGAGCATGTTAAGTCTCCTAGGATATTCCATTGTATTTGGACTGAAATTGCATTCGTGTTATTGGGATAGATCAAACTCCAGAAAATAACGTAAGGAAACAGAGCAGAGCAGAGTAGAAACCCAGAGTCGTATAGAACTAAATGGTAGAGCAGAAGTTATGAGGGAAACTCGGTGGAGAAAAAACCGGAAGAGGGGTAAAAGCTCAGAGAAAAGAGGATGTAAGGACAAACTGGAGACAGAATAACTGCTGGGCCTAAAGGACAAATCACAAATAATATTTTCAAAATACTACAAGATAAAATTTTTCTGAAGCTACAGGAAGTTGTGAACCTATCATGTGAACCATATCAGAAAGATTACTTAAATATGACAAATATCTCGCCATATCCTGGTGAAAATACTGAATTCCATGGATAAAAAAGCAATCCTAGAAAACTTCATGGAGGAAAAATCCCCAGAAAGTCCAGTGGAAAAAGTCAAGGAGGGAGGCCTGAGACTTCTCTCTGCGACATTGGATAAAGGTAGTCAATGGGACTGCATTTACAGAGTCTGGGAGAAGGCGTATGATTCCAAAATGCTACACCCAGGCAAACTGTCATTTATAATTTTAATAATCAACAGACATTTTCCTATTACAAAAGAAAAATAGGTGTATTGTAGAAAATAAAAACATACTATTAAAAATTTAAAACATCTTAAAAAATCAAAACGACTTGGAATCCAGACTTTTTAAATGCCAGTTTCTGCACTGCTCCCTTTCTCTTGCAGCTGCGTACAGCGAGGTTTCGGGACTATGTGGATATGACCTATTTATGCTCATTCCGTTCCCCCGGCCCTTGCAGTGATGACTGAAGTTTGGCTCTATATTTGTGCTCCCTACCAGGCAGAAGCATTTGATTTTGGTTTTAGTTAAAGTGAATTGAGAAACAAGTTACGAATGAACACACAGCCTGGAAACAAATGGACTTGTGTGCCTGCAGATTTGAGATGCCTAGATCCCTAAGCTTCGAAGGAAAACAGGCGAAGCTGAATGGTTTCCAAATGGAATCAATTCTCAGTGAACCAGAAGAGTCAAGAGGCTCATTTGAAGTCAGGGCAATTGCCCTGAGCAGAGCTGGGCAGATCCGGGTCTGTATATTCACTTCTTCACTTACTTTGTGTGAGCTTGGCTTCTTACATCATAGAGCCCTTTTTCTTTTCTTTTCTTTTTTTTTTTAGCACATACAAAATGATAATTATGTTCCTCTTCTGTAGTTGTTGTGAGGGTTAAACACAGTGATGTCTATAAAATGTCTAGCACAGCCAGGCACTGAATATTAACTCATTAATAAATGGTGGCTGTTCGTTAAGATAACAATTTAGTAAACACACAAGCTTCATTTCAATGCTATATAAAATCAGTGGATGCTTCAAATCAAGAGCTCGAGAGATTAAGCATTCCTTCAACATCTGGCCAAGTAATTAATTCTCATATTTATAAGCTTTGGCGGTACATTATCAAGGAAGGTAGGCCTCTTGTGAATTATAACTTTTTAATTAATTCACTTCACGGGTGCTGATCAGTACTAATTTATAGCTTAGTTTGCATATCCTTGAAGGAGGTAAAACTGTGCATCTTCGGTCTGCATATACACACGCCCCCCTCACAGTTTGCTCTGAAAGGTCCCTGTCCCTCCTCCCAGTCTGTCTTGCTTCTGTGCGTAAGATGTTCCCGCAGTTTTTAATGGTCCTGGCCAAAGAGACAAGTCGTATAGTAATCTGCCCCATTTGCAGGCCATTAGGGGTAGCTTTCCACTCTGCTTTTTTCCTTCTATCAGCTCCATTTTCTGCCCCTGTTTGTTCTCAAGGGATCGGAGCCAAATGCCATCAGCGTGGCTTAGTGGAAAAATCTTTAGGCTTGGTGCCAACAAACTTGGGTCTAAGTCTTGGTCCTGGGAGCTTTTTACCATTTATGTCATAGGGGGCTGTTACTTATCCTCTCTGACTCTCAGTTTCCTCTCTGAGGAAGATGGGTTATGGAATATCTCCTTTACCAGGTTGTTGCAGGAATTGGAAAGATAACCATGTTACGGGGAATTGCTCTGTTCCCAGCTATTTCAAAGGGGTGGGTGTTGCAATCTCAGAAACAATGAAGCCATTTCTTTGCACAGGATGAGAAGAGATAAGCTTCTTTCCTTCCTGACTTCTTCCAATAAAGGGAGAAAAGGGACACACAGAGAAGTAGAAAGAACATCAGACAGGAGGTGGGCGTTCTAGCTCTGTCACCTGCTGCCTGCACACGAGAGACACTGTCAAGATTGGCAAGGGCTTGGACCTTGCTGGCCGCGTTTCACCCTGAGAAGTGGGGAGTGGGGTTGGGGACAAGCCTTGGGGAGAGAGGCTGTCAAGGGCATGAGTCTGAGTCTAGGCATGGCTGCTGTTTGCTGTGTGAGCCTGGGAAACCTGCATAACCTTTCTGAGCCTCATTTTCCTAGTTATAGAGTTGAGGGTGATGATAACAGTACCTCGGATACAAAATAGGGATTAGATAAGAAATGAGTGTGGAAGTGATTTATCAAGTGTAAAGCGCTGCACAGATGGTAGTTATTGTCATAGATGATCTCAATTATCCCTTTCAGTCCTAAAGATTTGTGATTCTAAATACAGCAGTGTGAGCGAGAGGCTTATTTTTTCTCGAGCAGCTATCGATATGATTTCCTCTGACTTTCCAGTTCTTCCCATGGCACTCTCTGCTCCTCAGGAGGAAATGTCCCTCTCCTTGGGGGCTGGGACTACCACAGGGATGCTGGGCTGACTCAGGAGACTGGGCCAAGCTGAGTGCCCCTGGGAAGGGGGGATTTAGAGGTGCAAAGTATAACCTGATCGTTTGAGGTTTGAATCCAGTTTTCTTGAGTCAGATTCAGATGTTTCAAAACCCTTTTCTTTAAACCCAAAATCTCCGAGAGAGCTCAGAAGGCTTCTTAGACATGAGCTAGCCTTCATGGGGAGGGCGTAGAAGGCCATTCTGACGAACACAGTGTAAACGAATCTGAAACATATGGGTTTGATTTGCCCCCTGATAGGCACGTTTAAGTACTGAGCAGAAAAAGTCTTGGAAATGTGGATTTGGTGTTTCCCTGCTAAACTCTAAACATTATAAATAGATCAAGATGACGGGGAAGAAAACATCCCTTCTCCCTGTGGTTAAGCGTCCAGCTGGCAGGAGCATGGCCAGACTGGAGCTACCTTCAAGTATCCTGATGAGCTCCCTCCAACTCTCCAGGCCCCCATGCCGTTGGACGAGCGAGCCTTACCTGTGTGATTGGGTCCCTAAGTTGTGGGCCCAGCGCAAAATGAAAATGCAGGTCTCCCGCTTCAAAAATGAAGAATTTCAAGACGACGGCAGCAGAGCATGAAAGGGAGCAGGGTGACAGGCCCGTGAAGTTGACTCTACTTCTCTGCCTAGCACACGATTCTTCTCCTTCTTCTAGGTCACGTCCCCAGCTTGGATCGTCTGCTTCCTTCTCACAGAGCCTTCCTTGACTCTCCAGGGGAGAGAGGTGCCCTCCATTGTGTTCCCGTAGCATCTTTTTCTCACTTCCATCAGTGCTCCTGTTAACCATAATGGACTGTTTTTGTATTCATCTACATACCCAACAAACATCAATGGAACTGCCTACTATGCATTGTACACTGTGCCGCGTGCTGGCAAGCAATTCTGGGAGCCTGGAGGAGGGGAACATAGCTCAGTCTGGGAGAGTCTAGAACTGAAGTTCTTTTTAGCAGGCAATGCTTGAATTGAGTCTTGAAGGATAAGTCACTTTAAGAAGAGGATTGGAAAGACATGAATCAACAAGAGCAAAAGACACAGAAGTAAGGAACAGCTTGGTATATGCGGTGTTGATCGGGCATGAGGCTTCAGACAGGGTCTGACGTTAGACGGGGCTGGAGAAGTAGTCAGGCATGACATTAGTGAGGGGCTTGTAAGCCACACAGCTTACTTTGTCTCATCTAGGAAGCCACTGAAAGGTTGTAAGCAAGGAGTAAAGAGTCAGATTTGCATTTTAGATTAATTACTGTGGTTGCAGTGGGGATAGCAGATCAATACATGTGGAAGCAGGTAGATAAATTAAGAAGTGATTCCAGGCAAGAAATAATGATGACCTGAAATAAAATAGCAACCCTGGGGAATGGGGAGAAATGTATGGATTCAAGAGATAGTTAAGGCGTAAGACAGGCAAGACTGAGGGGATACAGTGAATGAAGGAGGGAGAAGCAATTGAGATAAATCCTAGTTTCTAACATTGGTGACTTGTTCTATGTTTGTAATTCAGACTGAGAAAAATAAGTAGAAGCCTTTTTTTTGGTGGTGGGTGGGGGCAGGGGATGAGGGTGGGAGTTGAACAACTTGAGTTTGAGGCTCCTATTGGGTGCCTATGTGGAGATGTGCAGCAGCCAGTGGATACGATGGTTGGCAGCTATGGGGAGACGTCTGGCCTGGAGCTGTGACTTCAGGATGTGAGTGTATAGGTGGCAGTCAAACCCCAACCTCCATTCAATAAACTCATCCTACATTCTCATTAAGACATGATTGGATGGGTTCCACTGTATTTGGCAAAGGAAGTTCTAAAATCCAGGGCAATTGGGATGGGATAGGAAGCAGCAGATTGAAGAGTAAATGGAAGGTGAGGAGGTAGAAGTAAAGAGATCAGACAATTAATTCTAGAAGCTTGGCTAAGAAGGAAAGGAGAGTTTTAGATGGTGGGCTAGAGGGATTTGAATCAAGGGAGATTATCTTTAAGATGCGTATTAGTTTCCAATGGCTGCTGTAACAAATTACCACAAATTCAGTGGCTTAAAAGAACATACGTTTATTCTCTTACAGTTATGGAGATGAGAAGTCCTAAAATCAAGGCATCAGCAGGGCTGCATTCCTTCTGGAAGCTCTCAGGGAAGAACCTGTTTCCTGCCTTTTCTAGCTTCTAGAGGCCATCTGTGTTTCTTAGTTTCGGGCTCCCTCTGTGCATCACTCGCACCTCTGCTTCTGTAGTCACAACTTCTCTGACTCTGACCCTCTTGCCTCCCTCTTATTAGGACACCTGTGATGACCTTTGCCCGGGTGGAATCCAGGAAAATCTCCCCATCTTAAGGTCCTTAACTGAGTCAATCTGAAAGTCCCTTTTGCTGTGTAAGGTAACACATTGATAGGCTCTGGGAATTAGGACACAGACGTCTTTGCATGGGGGCGTTATTCTGTCAGTCATAGGATGGGGGAGAATTGAGCATGTTTGAAGTTGGAGGAAAGGAGGTAGGAAAAAGCGAGAATGGAGGAAAGAGAGAGAGGGAGGGAGGGAGGGAGAGGTTGGAAGTGAAGGAGAGGAAGTGATAATAGCGGACATCAAGAGCAGGTGGAGGAAAGATTGGGAAATTGGGAAAAATCAGGTAAAGATGGGAGTAGGTATGTTTGGATTTACAGTTAGGGAGGCATGAGGTAGCAGGGCTGTGAGAGGGGTTTCGTAGGGGGCTGGAGGTGGGTAGGAAAGGGGTGGAATAATTGTTGAAGGGATTTTGGGTGGAGGTGAGGGTAAGCCAAGGAGTTGAAGGGAGGTGCTGAAGATTCAGCTGGAGTGGGGTGATGAATCTGTAGTTGTTCCAGTCCCACGGTATGCTCTTTTCCCCGAGAGCGCTGAACCACTTGGGTGTAGAAATGCAGAAGATGCTGGATCTTACTGGGCAAGGATGGCAGAAGCTATCACTATGGCCCACTGATTAACCATGGAGCCTGTGATGGTTAATTTTATGTGTCAACTGGACAGGGCCATGGAGTGCCCAGACATTTGGGTAAACACTATTCTGGGTGTGTCTGTGAGGGTGTTTCCGGATGAGATTAACATTTGCATTGGTAGACTAAGTAATGCAAGGTGAGCTGGCCTCTTTCAATCAGTTGAAGATCTTAATAGAACAAAAAGGCTGAGGAAGAGGGACCTTTGCCTGCCTGAGTGCTTGAGCTGGACACTGGTCTTCTCCAGCCTTCAGACTGGAACTACACCCCCACCTCTCCTGGGTCTCCAGCCTGCTGACTGCAGATCTTGAGACTCTGCCTCCATAATCGCATGAGCCAATTCCTTATAATAAATCTCTCTCTCTCTCTCTATTTGTCTATCTATCTATCACCTGTTGTTGTTTTTTTTTTTTCTGAAGACCCCCAGACTAGTACAGACTTTAGACTGGGCTAGAAAGGAAGAGAGACCAGGAGGGTGTTGGAAAATGGACACTATTTCACATAAGTAGGACCTGGAGGTCTCTTCAAGGTCAGAGACAGATGTAAGGGGAGTGAAGGTGGGACAGATATGGAGAAACTGGAGGTGGTGGTCAGAAGGCAGGCTGCTGGAAGTTAATATTCATCAAACGCCAGGGCGCCACCTCCAAAGATCCTATTAGGTGGGGCTGGGGTGCGACCAAGCATGTTTCATCCATGACTGCACAGCGCACCCAGGATTCGGAACCTCCTTATGAGGAATGACTGGCAACCCGTGTGACCCGGGGTGGGAGGACCGACCCCTGTGCCCGTCATCTGAGAGTGCTACCCCTGCTGCCACGGTGTGGTGGACGTCTTCCTGGATAGGGACCTATCTCTGCCTGTGCATGCGTGCACTCGCCCCACTTCCTCTAAGTGCGGTCACTGTGACTGCATCTGAGGAGGGTAGCTTCGTTCCACACTCTCCGGAGACACCGGTTGCCTGCTCTTCTCGTGAGTGCAGGCATGGCTTCCCTTTCTGTTCTGAGCTGCCCACCTCTTCTCTTTCAGTGTTGAATCCCACTGCTCTGTGGAGAAAGGAGGGGTGTTGTGAATGCCTTTTGGGAGCAAGACTCACTTTTTTATTGGCGTCTGAGCTGAAAACAGATTCTGCTCTCAGGTAGAAACATAGACACCAAGACGTTTTCTGCATCACAGTATTAAAGAGAAGTCCTGGCGGCAACAGTCGGAGGTCAGGAGGCTATTGGTCTGTGACCATTTCATGCTGTATACCCCATGGGGTGCACCCACACACCCCACTATATACAGCGCCTTGTAGAGTAATGAGTGTGTCGTGGGCCCTCAATAAATAGCTCTGCTCCTCCGATCAGATGGACCAAAAGAATGAGAATTCTAAAGGACCAGTGAACTCAACTTTGAAAAGCACTAAAAAATGATGAAATGCTTGCTAGGTGCCAAGAACTAAGGCAGACTCTATATACATTACATCATTTCATTCTTTCAACAACTCTGTGATGCAATTATTACCCTTATCTTAGAAATGGTGAAACAGAAGCCAAAGAAAAGATTTGAACTCTTCAATTTTTGGAAATTGAGAAGTGAGAAATGACCACTTTCATACCTCCTATGGTGTGAAAACTGTATTATTAGAGGTAATATTTATGGCTGTCAGTTTTCATCAGAACTTATTTCCTCCTTTGTTAATTTGGACTTTATTTTTCTGCATATGGTGCTTCGGTTTGTCTTTTAATCGGCGTCATCCTGCTGCATCTCTCTCACCTCTGTGGTTAACAGTTTGTACTCTGGCTGTGACAAATTCTAAGTTCAAACAGTATTCCTGGTCAAGTATTTTTTTTTTTTTTAATTTCACTTTATTTAGGAAGACTTGAGAAGAAAGAGGCGTATGTTTAAAACCTGGAGCAGCCAGAATAAGAACCTGAGTAGAGCTCCTTGGACTGGAGCATCTTCTCTATTTGAGACGTTACACCATTGTGTAACACCACAGTCAACGCTCAGAACTTAAGTGTCTCCCTCGTACCTTCTCTCCTACTCAGTGATATTAATTTTTCCTCTGTAAAACACTGTAAATATTCCAGATCTTTGAGAAGTGACCTCTTTCTAGCCAAAGAGTATTTATCCCGTCTTAGGAGGGTTAATCTTCTTTCTTGGCATCTATCTGAATAAACAGTGAGATTCTGCGGCATCTGAATTTTGCATTCAGATCAGCATTCTTAGGAAAGCAAGATGACCCGATTTTTATTTTCCCTTGTAAGCATGTTGTGATGAATCCACAAAAATAACTGTGCCTTTCCCCAGGTCTGGTGGATAGCTTGCGTAATGGTGTTATTTCCAACAGGGCAGTAGTTTTTGGGGAAATACAGAGGGTGCAGGCAGGGAATAGACAGAATCGGAGAAAGCTTCAGGAAAGGAAACTCAGTGAGACTTGGAAGTGACTGACCGAGGAAGAGCCCGGGAGCTCTCAGTCCATGTTTTCCCCTCATTATTCTGCAAAGTAGAGAGGCAGAGGAGGAGTGATCAGAAGGGCACGGAAAGAACAAATCACCGGGAGACAGTGCCTTGGGTGTCCGGAGTCAGGGAAATCTGTCAATGGCGTGAATGCACTGGCGAGAGGAAAGGCCATTGAGTGTGACCTTCAGCAGGACACCAGGACTTGCAGGGCTGGGGGGTGGGGGACTGGATGGCAAGTGTTAGGGAGATGGGTAAGACTGAATCAGTGAGGGAGAGAGGGGAGGGGAGCTGGGAGCTGACCCTGGGGAGGCAGAAGGGGATAGATCTGAGAAGCCAAGGTGCAGCTTGGTACTGTGATTCAGTGCCACATCAGGGAAGCAGACGAGCGGATTTGGGGATCAAGACCCAGGCCTCGAGTTGCCACACCTCTATGAGCTTCAGTTTTCAAATATGCAAAATGGGCACAACCATAACGCTTCCCAGTGTTCTGAGAATTAAATGAGGTGATGGACACTGCGTAAAGGGTTAGTCCAGAGCCAGGGGCTGGGAACACAGGAGAAGGGCCATGCGTACTGGTTCTGTCTCGCTTCTTTCCCAGAGGAGGGGGTCAACTCTGAAGCAAAGGAAGAGACAAAGGGGAAGGTCATGGAGGAGAAGGGGGAGTGGTGGGGAATAGGGAGCTTATGTCAGTGGCTCCCAAACTCAAGCCCATTTTGATCTTTAATCCTAATATTTGTATTTCTAAATTAGCACTGCATTTCAGAGTGTCAAGTTCATCTGACCAGCACTCTGCCTTCACCCAAGTGAGGTAGTTAAGCCTCATTTCTTGATATAACTGAGGCCCAGAGAGGTTGGGGCTTGTCCTATGTCACACAGCCTGTGAGAGGAGAAACCGGGGTGAGAATATTGCAGTGAATTCTGAATTCTTCCTACTGGTGTTAGAAGCAGGGGTCCCCGGGCTGGCAGGTCCCCACCCCACCTGGCCTGGGGCTCGTTGCCTCTGGAAGAGGGAGCACAGTGAATCCACAGTGGGGATCTGGCGCCTCCCCCATCCAACCACACCAATGACCTTCACAGTGAAATTTCTCCTCAAATCTGGTGAGAGTGTCTGACTAGGGGAAGAGTGAGTCACTGCTGGCCTTAATCGGAGCAGAAAAACGAACGTGCTAAAGTCATCAGGGGTGCGGGATGGAAGCACCGGATGCTGTTTCCTCTACAGTCCGGGACAGAATGTCCTTGGGAAGGTAAGAGCCACTCGCTGGTGAGAACCTCTGATAGGAAAAGCTTCTGCTCTCAGGTCACAACGTCCCCAGCCACGCTGGGGCTGCAACTCCCCCCATGGAATCTCCATACAGGCCAAGTTTATGTTACACTGATTACACTGGAAGACAAAACATTTTGTACGATACCAACAAAAGCCATGGATAAAGGAGGTTATTTAAAAATGAGCCTTGTTCTAAAGAGAAACCTGCTTTCAATCATAACCCATTTCCCATGAGGTTCATTGCAAGCAGAAATCAATGTAGTGTCCGCGGACCTAGTGGGTGTCTGGAGCGCCGGGTTCTGGTTCTGGCTGGGCACTGACCCTGCGTGACCCTGGGCGGCTTCTTTCCCCTCCCTTGCCCTCAATTTTCCTATCTGTAAAATCAGAGATTTGGGCTATAGCTCCAAGGCCCTTTCCAACCCCGGTCTGCCAGCTCCCACTTCCTCTCCAGCGGTAACACACTTACAGAAGCAAGAGGTGGTTAACTGGGAAAGTCTTTGTGCTGCTGCTTACCTTCTTTCCTCTGCCCAGAACAACTTTCACGTCCCGGCTTCTCTACCTGGAATCCTCTTTTTCCTTCTTTACACCTGGCCCAGGCTCACTGCTTTCACAAGCCCTTAGGCACTGGGGTGAGAGGCTGGATACTTTGGTCATTTGCTGGGGCTGCCCTAACAAAGTGCCACAAACCAAGGCGCTTAAACAAGAGAAACTCATTGTCTCACAGTTCTGGAGGCCAGAACTCCAAGATCAGGGTGTCGGCAGACCTGGTTCCCTGTGTGAGAGAGAATCTGTTCCAGGCTTTCTCCTAGCATTTGCTGGTTTGTGGCAGTCTTTGGCAGTCCTCGGCTTATAGATGCATCACCTGGGTCTGTTTTCATCCTCACATAATGTCTGTCTCCACACTTCCCCTCTTTATGAGGACACAAGTCACGTTGGATGAGGGACCCACCCTACTCCAGTATGACCTTATCTTAACTAATCACAACTCTATTTTCAAGTAAGTCACATTTGGAGGATCTGGGGATTAGGGAATTCAACTTAATGAATTTTGGGGGGACACAATTCAACCCACAACAGGTACCCTCGTGTGTGTTCCTGGGCTTCCTTCCGTTCTGGCCCTATCACACTGTGGACCCGTCTCTCCCAGAGTGGCCTGAGCAGCAGACCTGATTCAGCCAGAACCACATGTCTGGACTGTGGGCCAAAGAGAGCAAACACCAGCGGAGTTCACACCTGACTGTGGGATGAGGGAGACCGCGCCCAGCTCTTTGGGGGAGGGGCATCAGCTGGAAGCTGGGCGGAGCTACAGAGGAGGGAGGCGTGGTCAGGGAGGAGAGGACCAATCAGGAGACGGCAGGTCCACCCAGGTTACCGCTACCTAAAAATAAAGACGATCATTCCTGCGGTCAGAGCCCTTTGCAGTTTGCACGCACCCTCCGTTTGACAATTTCTTTTGGCATGAAAACCCTGGATGGGCAGGAGATGTCTTTTGTCCTGGTGACACCTTGCCAAAGTAGTGTAAATGGGCCCTCAGCGCGCGGTCGGGGACTCACCTGCCTGGCTTTCTGGCCCCCTTGTCTCTTCAGAGTCTGACTCCAGGCTCCAACCCCGGCTCTCCCTTGAGGACTGGCCTGGCTGCCCGCCCTTTGCGTGGTTACCTCTTTGTCTCCTCCGATTTCATTCCGCAAAATTCCCCTTGCAAAGCCTAACGGCGGGGGGATTTTTAGGGGGCAGCTCCATGGCTGCCTCAATTGTGAAGTTTCTTTGACACGCCCACCCTCTGCGTGCCTAAGTCTGAGAAGCAGAATGTCTGTGCGTGCTGGCTCCTGCATTTTTTGGCTTGTGACTTTAGTGACTTCCGATCTGGCTGAGCACTGTCATAGGTAATGCCCTTCCTAACCCGGGGGCGCAGGCTTCTAGTCCTGCTTCCCCTGGGTGGCCCCGGAGACCAGCCCCCTCAGCTTCATCTGTCCTGGCCATCAGGGCGGGACCAGACATGCCCACTTCAGTCCCGGACAGAGTATATCCCCAGTTCCAGGCCTTCCCCACTGAGGCCACCGGGGCTGGGCCTCTGGGTGGCTCCTCTGTCTTGGGGAGCTGTGAGCCACCCTTAGGCTGGCGCCCTCTGGCTCCTCCTCTCTGAGCCCCTAAGACCTTTCCCAAGGGAGTGCTTCCAACCCAAGCCTCCCCTCTCCCAGCCAAGAGAAGGCAGAGCAGAGGGAGCTGCTGCCCAGGGCCCTCCCTGCTGTTTCTGCCCCAGCACAGGGTCTCGTTCCACCTCCTCTCTGAGCCATAAAGAGTGGGCTTAGGAGTCTGAAGGACTTGGGTTCGAATCTTTCCCCCACTTATTAGGTATAGCTTCTTGGGCTAGTGTCTCAACTGCTGTGATGTTCAGTTTCCTTATTTGTAAAATGAGAATATGAATTTCAACTCCAGTTAGGAGAATGAAGTGGGATAACGTGTGACAGAGCACCCACCACAGAGCTGGCACACAGCAGACCCTCGGCTCATTTTCCTTCTCGTCTCCCTTCCACCCTACTTTGTCTGTCTCTCCACTGTCTGGCCAGCTGGTCTCTCTGGAGGTGGTCCTCAGTCCCGTTTCTACAACATGTGCATGACATCTCTGAAAGCTCCTCCCCACTCCAGAAGGTGAAGGGTTGGGCACGGTGCCGCTGGTGGCCTGTTTTACCGAAGAGGAACCTGAGTTCAGAAAGGTGACTCTGCCATGGCCAGCTTGGAGCCCAGGCTTTCTCAAGTCTCCCTTCTGATTTCTTAGCCTGGCTGGGCCATGGCCAAATACGGGAAGCATGCGGTGACTAGCGGTGCGTGGAGTGGGGGGTCTGAGGGGTGGGGGGAGGGGTGGATGACCAGATCTTAAATTCGATCCCGTTATCTTTGCCAAATTGATGTCTGAGACGTGAGTCTCCTCAGCCTCATGGGGCACCTGCCTTCCCCTCCCATTCTGTTTCCCTCTAGCTGTACGCATGTGCTTAACTTTCACCAGAACCTTGTAGCCTTTTGTAATGTGTCCCATAAAAATACTAATTTGTTTATTTATTATCTGACATGAGTCCCTCTTTGTTTCCTCTTTATGTCTGAAAACTTGCTTACAAGTTCCTTGGGGGCAGGGACCACATCTTCTGCTTTTCTTGCATTTCTTTTCTTAGTGTTGAGCACATTGCTGAGCTCATGATAGGTCCTGGAAAGATTCTATTGTCTGCTTTTGAGTCTACACAAGCAATAGAAGCTGTCCATAAGCTAGGTGGATTACCAAGCGAGCTCTATTATTTCATTATTTCATTTGATCTTCTCACCCACCATGTGTGTTAGTTATTGCGGTACGGAATATAGGAAAACTGAAGTTCAGAGACACTCAGCAACTTGCCCAGGGTTGCACAGCTAGTAGTTTTGAAGCAGTAGGTGGGACTGCAGGACCTGGATTGAGCAAGGATTAAGGTACATAGCACAGTCAAGCACATGCTTGGGTTCCACAGAATTTAATCTCATGGTTTAAGCCTGTCCCAGTCAAGGGACATAACCAGAGTGATAAATCTGATCTGTATCCTTAAGATGGCTGAGTTCATCTTTCGCCTCAGACTGAAAGTCTCTTTAGGAAATCATTTCCTTATGTTAACTTGTTTAAAATGAAGTTTTTGGACTAAATACATATTTTCCATTTTTTTTTATTGCATGAGCACAGTATTTATCTCATCGAGAATTATGATAAACCTCCTGAATGTTTCATGTTTTTCACGATTCATATGGAACAAATTAAAAACAACTTTCCATAGTCTGAATTGCCCCAGAGAATGGCTCAAAGACTCTTCCTCCTGCCTGCTCCCTCCGACTTCCTGTCTGCCTCGAATTTCACCACCTACAACCTGCGAGAGTCTCAGGTGAAGAGGATCCCCACAAAGCACCTGGCCCCTCGTCCCAGTGATGCGGGGTCGGTGAGCCGAGGAGTCGAAAGAAAGATTTCTTAGACTCTCAAGATCTGGCAGTAGTGCTCTTTTATTTAGAGAATAGTGTGGAATAGCATGGGGACAGGACCCATGGGCAGTCAGAGCTTCTGCTGCCCCCGCTGGCATGGGGACAGAGCCCATGGGCAGGCAGAGCTTCTGCTGCTGCCCCCGCTGGCATGGGGACAGGACCCATGGGCAGGCAGAGCTGGTGCGTGGGGACAGGACCCACGGGCAGTCAGAGCTCCTGCTGCTGCCCCGACTTGAGGGTTAGGGCTAAATTTAAGGCCTGCGTATGTGAGTCATCTCTTTATAAGACAAAGAATATGTAAAAAAGTTAAAATGGTAGATAAGAATCAAACCGGATTGAGTAAATGGCAGAAGTCACCGCTTGAATTTTATCCTCGGCTAAAGACAAAGGAGGATTTGTAGGGGGGGGGGGGGGTCAGTTACATGAGGTTGCCAGACAGTAACCAACTTAAGTTCTTGCCTCTGGCATTGACTAAGAGCTTCTAGAGATAAGACCATCCCCCCTTCTTCCTGGCACAGAGAGGGAGGCATTTTCACAGATAGAGGTTTCCCTTAGAAATGTAAATGTTTCCCAACAAAGGGGCAAACAAATTCCACTCCTTGGAGCCTGAATCTCATCTGTAGTTTTAAAACTAACCAGCCTAAAAATCCTCATCACCAGCACATCTGGAGGCTTTTACTGGTGGGCCGCCATGTCCTATGAGGGAGAGGGTGTCATTTAAGATGATTTTTGTTTGTAGGCACACACAATTGGGAAGATTGGTAATTTTTATTACTGAGTTCAGGTTTTAAATGTACTTTGTCAGTCACTTCTGTCAGTATTTTAAAAAAGGAAAATGTAAGCCACCAACATATGAGCTTTCAAAAGACGCACTCTGCCAGAACATGTTTGTGACGCTGTAGGTGTCAGTGAGTCTGCTGGTTTCTAGGATTTGAACTGTCACCGTCACACTCGACTCTGCTTCAGCATGCCCCAGTTACAGGACTAAGAAGTGGTCGAATGTGGTTTTAAGTCTGACAAATTGAAATGGCAAGCAATAGGATATATTGGAGTATATGAGGAAGCCATTTGGTGTAAACCTAATTCGGCCCGACTGTTTCTTCCAAAAGGGCCTGACTGTGGCCGTTGAGCACACATTGGATATCTGCTTTAAAACATTTCCTATGGTAGGAAGAAATGGCCTTAAGATAAAGGTGCAACTTCCCCCCACATTGGCGTTTCCTTAGGGATAAGCATCTTTCCTTAGGCTAGGAACTGATTACTGAGCTCACCTGTGACCACCCAGCTTGAGATGGCAGACTGCTACCCTGCTGTGTTCACCAAGACGGCGGACCTACCTGCTGTTTCCATCAATCGCTGTGACGACAGAGCAGTCTCGTGACTATTGTAAAAGGGACATTTCAATCCTATGTGGGACATCTTCTCTGGGGATATGTGACCACTCTGTGCACCCCACTTCTTTGGTGCCCTTTCTTCCTTTGGGGGAAAAAGGTCCTGGGCCATGGTCCTCACATCTTAGCTCAGAATAAACTCATCTCAAATTTTCATTTATAGATTGGTTATGGATTATTTTCGTCGACAAATCCATGTCTGTTGGGCTAGGAAGAACTGTTTCATTTCCATTCTACCATGTCGTTTCAGGAAAACTGGCTCTGAGTGACAGCTCCACCATTCTGTAATGGTAGACTTGAGAAAATCACTTATCTTCTCAGTAAAGTGGGGCAACAAAACCAACTTCAGTGAGTTATTGTGAAGAGGAAATATACATGAAGTACCTAGTAATTCAAGAAATTTTGGTGAGGAGCCAAAGTATTGGGGCAGTGAACCTGTTGATCTGGCTCAGGGAAATCTGGTGAGGGTAGGATCAGAGCCGGCATCTTCCCACGCTTCTTCACATCTCTTTCACACCTCAAAAACAAAACATACACAGAAGGGCAAGGAGTGGGTCTAGATTTCTCCAAAAGGACAGTGGGCATTAGCTTTGTGGACTCTGTTCCGACGCTGAGCAGGGAGTTCAAAAGGAAGACAGTCCTTTGCTAACCACAGAGAGCTGAGATGCCCCAGGCACTGGGTCTGTGGAGAAGAGACTTAATTGGAGTCTCAGGGATGGCTCTCCACACGTAGAGGGGCAACTGGGTCTTCTCTCTGGGATCTTTCCTGGCCTCAGTGGCCACAGAGAATAAAGGTGGTGAAGAGGAGATAGGAGGAAGTGCTAGGTAGGTCCCAGTGTCTGTCCATCCATCCATCCATCCATCCATCCATCCATCCTCCTTTTAACAGTTATTGAGGCTTATTCCATGTTAGGCATTGGGCGTAGGGCTGAGCATATAGCATGGATCTCAAAGGTCATTGTCTTTGTAAGACCACTCTCAGGCTCTCTCTATCAAGTAATTCTGGTCACTTTTCTTCACAGAATTTTTCACTCTCTGAAATTATATTCTGTATTTTTATTGCATGTCTCCTCCACTGGAACACCAGCTCCGGGAGAGCAAGGACCTTGTTTGTCTGGCTCGTAGATCGGTTCCGGGCACTACCACGGTGTCTGGCACACAGTGATCGGACAAGCTGACTTCAGAGGGATTAATGGCGCTGACCCAGTGCAGGGAGTTCAGGAACCATATCGTAAAAGTGGCAGAGGGAGCTTCACCTGGAGAGGAGGCTGTACTGTTCTGGTAATCTGGTGGCAGCTCAGAGGTAAGCTACTGGTTTTGTAATTGTGATAGACTTTCTTACCCTTCCCTCCCCACAGTTTTTTCCCTGTAACTGTGCAGGACCCTCCCACCTGGGTTTTGGCTTGGCCGTGTGCCTTGCTTTGGCTCACGGGAAGTTAGCAAAAGGGATGCAAACAGAGACTTCCACAGCCCCTGCTCACTGGGCTTGCTGCTCTTGTCCTCTGTCATCACTCGAGAACATGCTCGGGCTCCTCTGTGTAGGGATGAAGACAGCAGAGTGGAGTTTCCTCAGATGTTCCAACTGAGATCACCCGGGATCCACTGACAGCTGGCTGACCGAGAACGTGCGAATGAGGCCACGCAACGCAAGTGAGTGCAGCCCGGATCCCACAGACTGTGCACCCAATCACATGCCACTTCAGCTGCATGCCACTGAGATTGTGTGGATATTTGTTATGCAGTGTTATTGTGGCAATAGGTGACTCATGCGGAGCTTTATAAGGGGGTTATAGACACTCTTTCCATTGGTCTTAATTATAATGGTAATAGTAGTGATAGAAATTCTAATCATTAGTTACTGTTTATTGAGTATCTACAAACTGGGCCAGACACTGTTCTAGGAACTTGCCATGTTTTATTTCTAATCCTCACAGTAAGCTTACAAGGTGGCAAAGTGACAAGACCACCACCACTTCTGCCACTTAATGAGCTGTGTACACAGATACGGGACACAGATGACCTGGGGTCACACTCGGGCTTCACCTCCCTTCTAGTTTTGTGACCTTGGGCAACATTGAGGTTGTACTTAACCTCTCCGTGCTTTAGTTTCCAGATATATAACGTGGGGACAATAATAATGTCACCTCATAGAGCTGTGTGAGGACTGAATAAGGTGACACATGCTGTGTTAAAGCAGTGCCCAGGACGCCATTCTCGCCAATGTCACTGTTATCATTATTATTATTAGGTGACAAGCCCTGGGCTAAACATTTTATATTTATGCCCTCACTTCATTCTCACAAAACCCAGGAGAAGGGTCTTATTAGCTCCATTTTATTGAAGAAGAAATGGAGGGTGGCGAGGTTAGTACTGACGACCACCCATCTGAGAGATGCTGAGTCAACAGAATCAAACCTGGGGGGCAAACGAGTTCCCCGGGCCGCCGCCTCTCATTGATCCCAGCTAGTTTTCGTTCCCTCTGCCTGGGAAGGGTTCCCTGAGCCTCTCACACCAACCTAGACTCCGAGAGGCCCTGCGGACGAGGCGGCTGCTTTCTCTCAGGCGGTCTTCCCGTCTCCCTCAATAGGAGGTGTCCAGTGGAGTGTGTGGGAGGCATGTGCTGGGACACACCTGGGTGTAGACTCTTGTGTGTCCCTGGAGGAAAGAGCCTTGCACAATGCTCCTGTCCACTTCTGCCACTATCCCCTCATGGGACCTGGAACCCCTCCCGCTTCTTGTCTGCGTCCATTTTCCGCTGCTCCCTAAAGAGGATTGCATCTTCCTTCACTGCCTTCCTTATGGGGCTTCCCCGGGGCTCAGAACACAGAGGGTGAGTTGGGTCTTGCAGGGCTCCATGCTCTAGCTGCAGGGTGACCCTTTGCCACCTGCAGACTGAGTCCTGCTTGTGCGGGGACCGTCCAGGCCTGGGGGAGCACAGAGGGAAGCCCCAGGTTGGTCAGTGTTCCTGCCCACGTACTCGAAGCATGTCTCCCTGCCGTGCCCATGCAGCCCTTCCTCTGCTGCATCCCAGGGCTCCCACACTCCTCCCTCCCGGTACTGGTCACCTGGAAATGCCGCTGTGCACCTGTTCCAGATGTGCGGCTGTGCAGCATGCAAAGTGTGCTTCTAGTGTTTTCTGTTCTGTCTTTTGGCATAGTCAAAAAATTTCTGAATGAATATGTGCCCACATTTTAACAGTGAGGGGTGGGATAAGTTTGGGGGGCCTTTTGATTTTTACTTTACACTTTTGTTTTCAGTTCAGGTGTTTCCCCGTGGGAATGAGAGCCGATGGAAGGCAAGGATGAAACCCAGTTCCTCTCTGGGGCCTCAGATCGACCCTGGCATCGAGAAGGCACTCAGGAAGTGTTTGCTGAATAAATACATGAATGAAAGAATGTCTGCAAACAGAACTTTTCCTTTCTTTTCTGTGACTAAGGCCCTCCTTGTACGTTACATCCACTGGCTGAGTCTCTGAATTTTCCCCATGAGTGCGAGTCTCTGCCTAGGTAAGTTGTCTGGCACGTCAACCTGGCCCCTGCCTTCTGCCATCATAACTTCCTGGACCTGCCTGCGTGTCACGCTGTCTGCGCTCCTGGAACCTCCATCGCTCAGCCTTGCCATGTGTTACCTGTGGGGTCCTCCCTGGCTGATATACCCCTCCTGGGAAGAAGAGTAAAGAGGCAGGGCTTAGGAGTATGCTGCACAGCCTTCGTATCAGAAGGGAGGTGGAGCCTTCACACTTCGCCTGTAACTGTGAAAACCATGAGACCCCAGAATCTCACCTCTGTGACTCTCTCCTTGTTGGCACCAACTATATGACACTTTAAATGCAAAGACCTGTGGGTTCATCTTCAGAGGCACCGTGGGAACAGAGTAGCTGGGAAGAACCTTACCCCCTTACAGCAGGGCTGGGTGGGGCGCCAGGGCTGGCCCAGGAGGAGAGGCCCCTCAGGGAACACCACGGGTGGTGCCAGTTTCAGAGAGGAAAGAGAATGAGATTGAGGCCTCCTGAGGCCTGAGCTGAGAATAAACTGGGGGTGTGAGACCAGCCCAGTCCCAAGAGAGAAGCCTGGGGCTGGACAGGGAGAAAGCTGTGGACTCCAGCATGCCTCCTGGGATTGAGACCTCCTCTCCTCACCCTTGTCCTGAGGATGAGACCCAGAGGCACAGCCTGGAGTCCATTCTCCCACGCAGGAACTGCTCCCCATCCTCTACGGCCTTCCCTTGGAAGAGGAGTGCTGGGGTGCAGCTATTTCACTTGGAAGCTCTCTAGCTCTGGGAAATTCCCTTCCCTCATCCATCCATATATAGGCTTGGTCTGGGCAGTGAGGAACGACATGTATGGGGTCCAAACAGTGGGGTTTAGGTCTTTGTTTCCAAGCAGAGGGGTTTAGGTCTTTGTTTCCATAGTCACTAAGGAACAATAGACACCGGCGGAGTGGAGGAGGGAGTGAAATCACAATGTCGTAATAGGATGTTCTCAGAGGAGACTGCATTCCCTGCCTCAGACTCACAGGAGACGGCAGAGATTGGGCCATGATCGATGGCAACAGCATTGCCACTCCAATGTGGGGATGACCCCTGGCTGGCTGTGGTCACCCGGGCAGTCCAGATAGACTTGAGCAAAAAGACAGAGTTATAGGTGGACGATCCTGCTCCTCTCAAACAAGGCAGAGTTCAGAGAAGAGGAGGGACCTGGCAGTGCTCTGTAATGGAAGGAAATGGAAGATAATTTCTCTCTGATACGTTGCGGATGCCGAATGCCCCTGGGAGGGCCTAGAAGAGGCCTAATTGCCTGATGAAGTTAATGCACCTCTTAGACCTGGAGAATGATGGGCTTCCCTCCTCTGTGTTGATTTGGAGCAAGGGCCTTCTCTAAAAGAGTTGACAAAATTGCACCCATAAGTCTTTGCTTTCCTGGCCACTTTAAACTACTCTGCATTGCCTGGTTTTGTCTAGCCTAGGGTTTTAAAACATTTTGAAATCACAGATTCTCTATAATTTAAAAAAGAAAGGACAAAAAAAAAGATTCTGATGAGCCTATGGTAATAAACAAAATTTGCTCTAATTTAGAACCCGGTTGGAGGAAACATTTAAAATGGACATGTGGAGATTCTGCATTATGGAACTGAGGAAATAAGCACAGGGTGGGTTTGGGGAGATGGACATGAGTCAAAACGCCACTGATCGCCTGACCTCCATTAGGCTCTATTCTGACTGCTGGACAACAGTGACCTGTCGGGTCTCTTGGAATTTGTATCAGTTTAGAGAGAATGTCCAGTAATCGCTGAGAAGTCTGCTTATTTCCTTTCCTCCAGTGCATAGTCACCCTAGTAAAAGGCTGTAGGTCCTTTTGGGAAGGGCTGGGAAAAAGATGAATGGTATAAATTTTTGGCAGTGTAGCACGGTCCTTCCTCAAGGGAACTGGCCTTCATTCAAGGGGCTTGGGTGTGTAAACTGGCTCAAGTTGGGAATTGATTGAGGGGCCATGACTCTGTTTTTGATGATTCAGATTGGACTTCTGTTTATTCTGCCTAGAACTCTTCCATGTATGCAGATCAAGTAAAGATTTAGTAAACTGTCAATCTGTTTCTCTTCTTAAGGACATCATGATTCCATTAGCTAGCACCATAGTTCTCTGTGAGTCAGACTATTCTGGTTACTGCTTTGACTCTGATGTCCACTGAGGTAGCCATGCCCACCTTCTCTTTGGTGATTAAGTGCTGCCACTTGACCCCTGCCACCCTGGGATCCAGTTGCCCCCATTGCATCTAAAGATCCCAGTTCAGTGGCCACAGTTCCCATGGTAATATCTGACCTACAGAGAAGAGTGACCACAGAAGTCTTTAGACGTGCTGGGGCTCCCCCAACACATTTGTTTCTCATGGTTGTGGTGAAGTTCTGTCCTCTGGACCCTTTTCGGTTGGAGGAGTAGCTCTTGGGTGACAAATTCACTCTAACATTCCAATCTTCCTAAGCCTTTGGATATCTTCTTCTCTTGTGCACCAAGGTAGTTCTGGCATTTCAACTTCCTTTAGTCTAGTCACCTATGGTCCATGTTTCAGCCAACCAACCAAACTGTTAGAGCGCTTCCTAATGCCACAGCTTCACCTCTGAACCCAGCATCTCTGCTTGGTGGCTCCCTATCATAATTTGGCCTGATCCAACTTTATGTTCTTTCCATCATTATCCCACACCCTTCAAGTCCATTCCCACCTGCGATCCATACGTTCTGTCTGAATAAATTGGAAAAAGTTATAATTATTGGTGTAGTAGATTGGGAATGGTAGATGTAAGGGTTCTAAGGCTTCTTTCCTTTTTATATTTCTTTGTTTTGGTCGTAGAAAAGCAAATCTAGTGAACTGTGTCTAGAGCCGCAGTGGAGTTCATGGCACGGCTGGTGTCTATCGTGCCTGGAAACAAGCGCTGATTTAGAGGGGATTAGAGCCATTTGGAGAGGGAGGATGAAACTGGAACTCACTTCAGAGATAGCATCTTCCTGCAAAGTTACTTTAAAAAATAATAGTTTCACACAATATGGCTAAAACCTAATTTGTTTTGCAAAAGAGGAAATCGTGTAGGATGACGTTAAAGCATGAGTTTCCACAGCAAGTACATGTTCAAATGCAAGTATTAGCTGTGTCGACTCAGGTCAATTTCTCATCTGAAAAAGTATGATTTTTATGGTGTACCCATGTATTAATTTTCTAGGACTGCCATCACAAAATACCACAGACCGGGTACCTTAAACAACGGAAATTCATTTTCTCACAATTCTGGAGGCTGGAAGGGTTGGATTCCTCTGGGGCCTCTCTCCTTGGCTTGTACATGGCTGCCCTCTAGCTGCTTGTCCACACGGTCATCCCTCTACACATTCGCATCCCTGGTGTCTCTGTGGAGTCTTACCTCGTCTCCTTATAAGGCCACCAGTCATTGGTGGGCCCTAAAGGTCTCATTTTAACTTAGTCATCTCTTTAAAGCCCTTATCTCCAAATACAGTCACATTTGGATGCACTAGACGTTAGGACTTCAACGCATGAACTTGGGGGAATACAATTCCCACAACTCACCATACAGGTAGGGTCATTGTAAGGATTATCTACATGAAAAGGGTCACACAGAAATTCCTTTAAAAAAAGTGATAAGCATTTTTACTCTTCTCAATAAAAGCCCACAGGACCCTATTTAGTTTATGTAAGATGTGAACCCAGTTTGAAAAAGTTCAGTGTAGTTGGTTTATAAGTGTGAGAAGTTTCCAACATGCTCTTTAGTTCACTTCACTCTGCAAAGTCTGCAGGAATGAGCAGACTCCCCTCAGTCACGCTGGCTGTGTATTTATTGGATGAACTTGGGCTTGTGACAGCAGATCCTGACAAAGCTATTCCAATGACAACTGTTAGGAAAAGGCTGCTCCACCATAGGAAGGGAATAGATAGGACCTAAGGAGTGTCAATTTCTCGAGGAAGAAATGGGTCTTTGGACAAGAAACCAGAAGTGCAGAAGTGGGCCCAAGGACTTGCTTTGTACTTTGGGGAATGAGGAAATCTAAAAATTCACTCTTGGTAATGAGCTGTTAAAGATGGTATTCTCCTATAGTGGCCATCTGGGCAGTTATAAGAGAGAGACCCTGGTAGGGGCTGCCTCCTGAAGATGAGAAAGCAATAACATAAACCAGTGGATCCAGAAAATTCATGCACTTTCCTGTTTATTCCCTTACCCAGCCCATAAGCTCTGGGAAAGGATGATCTCAGTCTTTCTGCCTGTTTTCTCTGCATTATGGGGTGGATCCATGTCAGCCTCAGCTTTCCTTCCCTGCCCCTCTGCCCCAATTTGAGAAGGAGAGGATATATTGGGACACTGGTTCTGTTTCTCAGCCAGGGCTGTATGGGGCCACCTACTCTAGCTTAGCCACACGCACTGCTCCTTCCCTGAGACCTCCTGGGCTCAGACACTCAGTGGGGCTGCATCCTCCCAGGGGCGCTCGCAGCGGGGAGGTGGTACAGCTCAGGTCTCACTTGTCTTCTTTGGCCAGGCTCTGCCATCTCCACAACAGGCCCTCCCAAGTCTACAGGGTGCTTAGATTTTTATCAAGTATTGGAGGAACCAAGGAAAATGTGACACAGGAGTAGACAAGACTTTAGGCTATACACCAAATACGAACTCTTCCCAATAGAGCTTTAGGGGACTGGCTCCCTAGAGAGAGTGTGTTTTGGGGAAGGCAAAGGGAATTAACACATTTAAGGCACTTAATATGCACTAGTCATACTCATGAAAACTTATGAGAGAAGTGGTATTGCTCCCTTTTTATAGGTGAGGAAATTAAGGGCGGGAGAGTTCTGTGACTTGCTTAAAGCCCCGCTCTGGTAAGCCAATGAGCTAGACCCTCAAACGTGGTCTCTGTGACTCCAAATCCTGGACTCTTTCCAGGGCTTCGTACAAGACCTCAGAGGGCCCAATCCATCCCTCTTCTTGTCCAGCTTTGTCTTGGTGCCCTGCTGTGGCTGGTATCTGCTTTCATCCTGGGGAACCCGTACCGCCATGGCCATGCTGGGTGACGGACTTCAGCAGCAGCCATGAGCTGTCTCAGGTTGGCTGCGTGCTCAGCATTTTGGAGTGGTTTTGCGAGCTTTCACGAAAGCCCATCACAAAAATTGCAGCAACACCTTCCCTTGTAACATATGCTATTGGGATGTCAGAGTGATCGCACGTCTCACACTTAGTATATTTTCAAAAAAGAGTCTTTTCGAAATAAATACTCATCCACTTTGAATAAACAACTCTCACATCCTTTGCTTCCTTTCCAGACTCGCCTCCTCCGCTCTGGCTCAGCCTGGTCATCTCTCTTCTGCTTTATGTCCACACGCTCCCTCTCGGTCTCCCCATATCTAATCCATCTCCATCTTGTCCATTTTCCTTCTCCACAGCCAGAGTGACCTTTTTAGAACACAGATGCAGCCATGCCGCCTTTCTACTTGAAAGAGAGTACAATTCTCCATTGTCCCCAGGGACAGTTCTGAACCTGCTCAGGTGGTCACAAGGCCTTCATGCATTTTCCCCTTCTCCACACAGTTTGCACATTCCAGCCTCACCAAGCTGTGCTGTCCACCTGACATCAGGATCTTTCAGGACGCTCTTCCTGATGGCTCTTCCCTTGCTTGATGGTTCTCTTCTCCTGCCCCATCCCTTGTTAAAACTTTTCTTTCCTGTATGAATTGGTTCAAACATCATGTCTTCTGTTGAAGTTTTCCTTGGTCGACTAGATAAAGTTAATTGTTCCTTAATGCAATTTTTGTGCATACTTGCTTTAGAAATGACTCTCTATTTTACTATTTATACATCTGCCTCTTTGAAGCAAGGGACCACCCTTCTGTTTTATATGCCTCAGTGTCAGAGTTTATATTTTGATGAACTGCTCATTGTCAATTTCATTTATATTTATTGTATTTGGGCCATCCACACTACAGTACGAGCAATGCTATCCAGCAGAACTTCTGAGGGGGTGGAAATACTCTGTATTTGTGCTGGGCAATATGCAGGCCACAAGTGGAGTACACTAGCACCAAGCAAGAGAACGGGAGATTACTGAAAGGTCTCAGGTTCTTCCTGTATTAGCATTACCCCCATTCGTTTGATTAACGCATATTTTATCTATAAACACTGCAAAGGGGAAACTCTCCTTTACTCTTTTTTTTCCCTTAAAAAAAGATGTAATTAGTGTAGTTTTAGAATGCAACATGAATTAATGTAGTTTTATTTTTATTTTATTTTATTTTTGAGGAAGATTAGCTCTGAGCTAACATCTGCTGCCAATCTTCCTCTTTTTGCTGAGGAAGACTGGCCCTGAGCTAACATCCGTGCCCATCTTGCTCTACTTTATATGTGGGATGCCTACCACAGCATGGCTTGCCAAGTGGTGCCATGTCCGCACCCGGGATCCGAACTGGCAAATCCCAGGCCACTGAAGCTGAATGTGCACACTTAACTGCTGTGCCACTGGGCTGGTCCCTAATTAATGTAGTTTTAGAATGCTTATATCTGAAGCAAAGTCTTTAAAATTAATATTCCTAGAAAGAAAAGAATGAATTCCATCATGAATGGAAGTCTTATACATGTCTGTGCTCAATGAAACCACCCAATTTTCAGAGTTTAGTGTGGGGGACTGGCATTGGCCACCCCAAGATATGTCTCTTTGGCATGAGGATTATTTTGGGCTAGTTACTTTTAAAAACTGCAGACAGGAAAGAAACTCTGAAAAGTAGAATTTACTTACCCTTTGTTAAGAGACATTTACATTTGTAAAAGAAATCTCCATCTGTAAAGGTGTCTCCCTCTCTATATCAGGAAGAAGGGGGGATGACCTTATCTCTATAAATTCTCATCAATGTGAAAGGCAAGGACCCAAGTCTGCATAGTAACCTGACTCCTGTTTACTGTACTTGTCTAGTAACCTCCCATAACTGACTTCTCCCACCCCCAACATCCTCCTTTGTCTTTAGCTGAGGAGGGTATTTAAGATGAGAACCTCCACCATTTTGGTGAGTTACCCAGTTTCCCTGAGTCTCTCCCATGTATACATGTTATAAAGCTTTGCTTAATTTTCTCCTGTTATTCTGTCTCATGTGAATTTAATTCGTTTCCAGCCAGAAGGACACAAAGTGGATAGAGGAAATGTCTTCCTCGCCTGCATTAGCTTTTAAGACAAGTTTGTAGTTCACTAGCTCCATGAAGCATCTTTCTGAAAACATGTTTATGTGGAGACATTCTTCCAACAAATTAGCAAGCTCTGCATGTAGCTTGACTGTAATTATTAGCCTGATTTTCTTGATGTCTTCCTTTATTTGTGTAATATTGAATAAATCCTGAGCTTACTCATTGGATGGCACATCATTTTGCCTCAAATGTAAATCTTAGGAATCATTAACTTTTGCCATAGTTCCTATAGAATATTACAATTTATTTACTTCATGATGGTTTGGTTTTCATCATCATTGACATTTCATTCATTTTCCATTTGACATACATTTATTTGCTGAGGCCCTCTAGCTTGTGGTGTATGCTGGGGAGAAAGATGAATCAGTTACTGGGTCCTCTAGTGTCCACACTCTGGAGGGAGAGACAGACAGACAAACACAGGCCACACAGTATGACTTCAATTTGGCTGAACTTCTCTGGGAGCATTGAGGAGGGAGTGATTCCTTTTCCTTGGGAAGCTGGGAAAAGTTTCTCAAAGAAAATGTCACTTAAAATCACCTTGGGGAATGAGCAGAAATTCACCAGCAGGGGTAGAGCATTGAAAAATGAAGGGTTGACCTGAAAGAAGTGTTGGGGCTGGAGTGTATATGGCGTGTGGGAGAAGAGTGAGGGGTTTGGTGAGGCTGAGGCGTGGGAGCAACAGCATTACGAATGGGTTGGTGAAAAATAAGCGTGAAAAAAATTGGTGAGAGTCACATTTGAGAATTACTATTAGATAAGTCTGAATATTTTGACTTTTAGGTAAGAAATCCTTGCCATTAATTTTAAGGACAGGTTATTTAAGCAGTGCAACTGAAGTTTTATGGATTTTAGAGTTGTAGAGACCCAGGGCTGAATCTGTACTCAACTAGTTAATAACATAAAGTGGTGACAGTTGCTTAAACTCTCCATGCTCAGTTTTCTCCTATGTGAACTGTGGCTGTTCCCTCTGGAATGCTTTTCTTTACATACCTGCTTGGCTAATGTCTTTACCTCCTTAAATATTACTGCTATGGTCTGAATGTTTGTGTTGCTCCAAAATTTGTATGTTGAAATCCTAACCCCTAAAGACGATAGTATTAGGAGATGGGCCTTTGAGAGGTTCTTAGGTTGTGAGGGTGGAGCCCTCACGAATGAGATTAGTGCTTTTATAAGAAAGCCTCCAGGGAGGTATCCAGCCCCTTCTGCCATGTGAGGACGCAGTGAGAAGGGCCAGCTATGAACCAGGAGGAGGGCCCTCGTGAGAAAGTGACCGTGTCAGAGTCCTCATCTTGGACTTCCTGCCTGCAGAACTGAGAAATAAATTTCTGTTGTTCACAAGGTACGCAGTCTGTGGTGTTTTGTTAGAGCAGCCTGAACAGACTACAACAGCTACTTTCTCAGGGAGGCCAGCCTGGCTCCCTAAGGAAAATTGCAACCTGCCCGTATCAGTCATTTCTGACTTCTCTAATCCTGCTCTACTCTTTTTCTTTATTCCTCATAGCACTTGACCACCTCTTATTACACTCTACATTTGCTTATTTATCGCACTCATTCTTTATCGTCCTCCCCACCCCGGTTAGAATGTAGGTTCTAGATTTTTCACATACAGTGTGACCAGGGACTGCTCTTATTTTACCGTCAGTGCTGTTTATTGGGCAGTGAACACTCTCCCTCCATTTGCGTTCCACCTGTCGAGCTCCCAGACACAGACCTGTGTCTATGATCTCTATTCCATTCCATTTGTCCATCTGTTCCAGTGCCACCTCACTTGATCCTTAACAGTTTTATAACAAGCCTTCATCTGGTGAGGGCGGTAACCCACTCCCCGACCTTGTCGATTTTCTTCACAATGGGCTCAGCCACCCCCGCTACTTTGCTCTCTGTGTCAGGGGTCTCCAGCGCCGCCCACAGGCTTTGCTAGGACTCACAGGACTCAGAATGTTATACTTCCTGTTACAGTTGATTGCAGCAAAAGGCTGCAGATCCAATCAGCTGAGGGAAACGGGGCGTGGGGCAAAGTCTAGAAGAAATGAAGTGCCAGCTTCCATCTCTCCCTCCCAGTGGATTTGGATGGGGACGCACAGTTTTCCCAGCAACAATGTGTGACAACACACATGAGGTGTCGCAACCAGGGGAGTGCCCCTGAATCTTGTGCAGGGTTAGTCATGTAGACACGCAATGACCTGCATGACACGCAACAACCTGCATGACTGACTTCAGTTTCTCAGATTTCAGATCCTTCCGTAATTACCTTCCACCTGCTCCGGGCAAAACCAGGCAGCCCCCTAAATCATGTTCTCAGGATAAACCGATCAGACCAAAGTAGTTCAGTATGGCCCGAGGCCTCAAACATACAAAAATACTCTTATCAGACAGAACATGCCACGATCTCAGGGTATTTCCCGGGAGCTGGCTCACCAGTCCTTCAAGTACACTTTCCTCCAGCCTGGGCGGGATTTGAACCACCCAGGCCTGCTGAGTGAGCCCTTTCCTGCCCACTCTTCCTTTCGGATTTTAGGATCAGCTTATCAAGTTCCATAAAAAACAAACAAACAAGCAAACACCTTGTTGGGATTCATGCATGGAATGTACAGATCAATTTGGGGGAAAATGCCTTCTTTAAGACGATGATCTTCATAATAAGCATGATATATTTCTCTATTTATAAAGGTCTTCTTTTATGTTCTTAAAAATATTTTATAATTTTCTTAATGAATGTCTTGTACATCCTTTGCTGGATTTTGCTGAGGTCTTTTGTGGATTTGTTACTTTGGTACACGCCTCCCTTTTATAAGGAGCCCTGCGATTACATTGGGTCCACATAGATAGTTCAGGATCATGTCCCCACCTCCAGGTCCTTTAACCAGTCACATTGGCAAAGTCCCTTTTTCCATAAAAGGTAGCATTCACAAGTTCTGGGGGTTAGGACACGACATCTTGGGCGGGGCTATTTTTCAGCTTACCCCATACAATCACATTGTCTGTAAATAGGTAGTTTTTTGGTTCTCTCTTCATTTTCAGTTCTTCTGCCTTTTGTTTCTTTCTCACCTGTTGGAGCATCCAGGACCTCTAACACATGGTGAGTGGAAGCAATGATGGCAGGCACTGGCCCCGCCTTACAGGGAATGCCTCTCAGACTTCATAATTTTTAGGTTTGCTGTGAGTGTTTGCCAGATATCCTATCAGGTTGGCAGGATTCTTTGTTGCTGGTTCATAATGAGTTTTAAATCACGCGTAACTGTTGGGTTTTATCAAGTGTTTTATTTTCTATGAATTGTTGCAGGCTCTTTCAGTTAGAAGTATGAGTAACAGTTTTCTATTGCTGCATAACAAATCCTTTCAAACTCAGTAGCTTAAAATAACAATAATTTATTTGCTCATATGCTCATATCCTGGGCTACCTAGTTTGCTCTGAGGCCACCCATGTCATTTGGCTGCTCTATGGGCATGGCATGGCTCAAGGTGACTTCACTCTCATTTCTGGCTCTTTGTTAGGGCTGTCAGCCAAGGTACCTTGTTTGTTCTCCATGTGGCCTCTCCAGGAGGGCAGTACAGATTTTTTGCCTCATGGCAGCAGCACTCCAAGATGGTAAGCCCTAAGGAGCCTATCAAGTCCCTGCCTGTGTTACATTTGCTGCTATTCTGTTGACCAAAGCAAGTCACATGACCAATGCCAGAGCCAATGTGGGAGGGGATGATACAAGAGTTTGCACACCAGTAGGTGGGATTCCTTATGGGCATTATGACAGCAACCAACCACATGCAGTATCTGGTTCTGGACTATCACAAAGGGCTTTGTGTCTCCATATATTTGGGTCCAGTAGCTGCATCATCACATACATTTCCCCATAAGCTCTGTCATGATGGCCTCTCAGATGCCTCACGACTATGGAGACCCAGAATAACTTGGCTGATGAGGAGAGGAAGAATGTTGCATAACTTATTAACACACTGAGTTTGGCTTAGCTATGAGAGGAAACCCTAAGATACTAATTTCCTCCCGACCCAACCCCAACCACAATCCGCTCTCCCAAACACGATGCTGTTCAGCTTTAGGACTGCCGTGATGACTCCTTGCTACCAAGGGCAGAGCTTTGCAGGACCCTCTGACCTGGTTCCCTATCCGCTCATGAATCTCCTATCCCCGCTCCTCCAAACGGAGAGACATGCAGGCTCACTGTCTTTTCCAAAGCTAGACTGCATAAAACCGTTCTGTAACCAACCAACTCTCTCCCTCTCTCTTGCTAACCTCCAACTCTGCCCTTCGTAATTTTCAGCATTCTTATTATAGATAAAGGTGATAAAGTGGAATGCTTAAACGTTCTTCATTCCCAAGTGTGGTTGGGTTTATGTGCTGTTCAGGAAGCCCCGGGTACATCAATGATGAACAGAACAGAGGACATTTATGAGCAACTGCGGAGTAGTTAAAATGACTGATGGAGAAATATGGGGTGGTGTTGCAGCCTCGGTCAGGTCACGGAGGAGAAGGAAGGAGTAATTAGGGTGGTTGGGTAATGCTTCTCGCAGAAAGGAAGCTTCTGCGGGCTGTAAGCAAGTCAGCAGGGCTAGGGGTCAGGAAAGGGAACGAGGTGATTTGGAGATGGCTCATTAGCATGAAAATGAAGGAAGGGGTGAGACACTGACATGAACAGAAGGAGGGATCCGGTCAAGCGTTGCTACTGAGAAGGTTACAGCATCAAGGGAGTAATTTGCAATCCTTATGCTCAAATATCAGGTAGAATGAGAATAGGAGTCCCTCTTTTCCAACTCCTCATGTTGACTAATGACATTTTCTTTATCACAGTTCCGCTAATTGAGAAGGGAAAATGAATGTCAGCTCAAGACTGATTCCGTCTCAAATTAACCTTTGACTAACGGCCCCTGCTGGAATGAGTTTCAGCTAAGCCAGCACTCCCCCGAGGAGCGACAAGGATGCTGACTTCTGCCCCGGTCCCAGCAGACTTCTCCTTCCACCCGGCCATGTCAGAAAGAGCTAGGAAGCTTGGGTGACCAGAGATGAACTTTGCCTCTGCCTGCCCATGACCGTTCTCTGCCTCCGGTATCTCTGTTCTCCCCCCAGCTGACTGGGCTGAAGGGTGGAGTAGGACCAAGGGGAGTCACTGCGTTCAAACAAGTGTATTGACTGACTATTGGCCTTGTATTGACTAACTTGGCCTCCATTTGTGGGCTACACGACATCTGTGTCAGAATCACCTGGCGTGCGTTGTTGAAAGCCTTTTTCTGAACTCCATCCTACGCTTTCTGAAGCAAATATTCCTGTTGGGGCCTTGGAATCTGCATCCAGAAGCAATGCTTTCACATACTCCAGGTTTGAGAACCACTGCTCTGGGGCAGGCCCTCTCATGAAGCTTCTCTTCAATCTGCTTCCTTCTTCTCACCCAGATCCAACACAGCTTCCCTGAGCGGCTTTGTATATCACAGGGCAGCCTGCAAAGTCAGATCTTCTCCAGGAACGGTCTGGTGCTCCCCACCATCTTCTCTTCTACCTGCATGGGTTCTTTGCCTCGCATTCCAATCCTGCTTGAGAGAATAAAGCTGCCAGCCATCATTTCCTGACAGCTTGGAGAGTAGGGGGATGAGAGTCTGGGGCCATTTTAGCCCCATGGGCCAGGCCTCAGACTTGCCTGGGGACTTTATATGAGGTAATTACATGAGGTATCATGGAAATGGAGCACATGGGAGAGACACGAGCAGCCCTCCTTGCAGGGGCTGCATCTGTTCCTCTGCAGCTGAGACCTGTGCTCTGAGAACCTCCTCTGTCTGCTGGGGAATCCTCTGCCCCACTGGACTGGTGCTCTTTGAGAACAGAGAGGTGTTTGCTGGTTATTGGTGAGGCTTCTCCAGAGAAACAGAACCAATAGGATCTCTATATCTATAGATACAGACGTAGATACCTCTCTCTCATCTATCTCTCATCTATGTCTATCTATCTATCTATCTAGGGAGATTTTAAGGAATTGGTTCATCTGATTATGGGGGCTGGTGAGTCCCAAATCTGTAGGCAAGTGGCAGGTTGGAGATTCAGGTAAAAGTTGAAGTTGCGTCTTGAGTCTGAAGGCTGGAAACCAGGCAGAATTTCCCTATTGGGGTTTGCAGGCAGAATTCCTTCCTCTTTGAGGAACCCTAGTCTGTGCTCTCACGGTCTTCAACTGACTGGATGAGGCCTACCCACATTATGGGCGGTGATTTGCTCTGCTCCAAGTTTGCTGATTTAAATGTTGATCCCGACTAAAACACACCTCTACCGGAGCATCTGGACGGTGTTTGACCCAACAACTGGACTCCCTAAATCTAGCCAAATTCACTCAGAAAATTAGCCATTACAACTGGTTTGCTTTTAACCATTTTTTATTTCCAGTACCTTCCAATCCCTGGATAGAACAAAAGTGCATAAATATATAGGAAAGAGTTTAAATGAAATCCAAGAATGAAATCAGTCTGCTGCCCAAACTCTGGTCACAGTAGGAGAAAAGAACCGCTGGAGACTGGTTGTCACATCTCCATGGGGAGCACGCTATCATTGGTCTCTGGCATCTGCAGAGGGCCAGAGACTATCTACGCTTCCTTCTGCTCCAGAGCAAGCAGAGTGGCAGAGTTTCTCTCCTTTGGTGCCAGAAGTGCTAAAGAGTAGAGCCCTCCTCGTTGGGAGAGAGAAAGCCGGATGGGTTGGCCGTGTTGAAGATCTGAAGCTCTTGGCCCTGATATTTATTTGTGTTTAGTGCTTTGAAAGATTAGCACTTGTGTTTTCTGACAGTGGAGTGTTGTTTCTGCGAATGCAATCAAGGAATATATTTTTGCGTGCGTGCTGCATGGAACTGCACTTAGCAATTGGCGGCCTCGTCCAGTTCAGCTGCTTTATCTGTCAGTGGGAAGGTGACGGCTGGGAGCAGCTCTCATGATCGCAGGCAGAAACCCTGTGCTTTTTCTTCTCTGAAATCATGTTCTGTTGTCAGAGCTGCAGGTCTGGATGCAAAATAAATCTGACTTTCTCAAAAGCCTTATTTTTTTTTTCTTGCTATATGATAGCTGTGTATTTAGGGCAAAGCTGTTTGAGGTTTTTACAGAAACACAAATGTGCGGTTTCATGCCACGGCGGAGGAAGCACGTGCCACTGCTCTTCTGGAGCCTCTGGGGCTCTTGGTGAGGCCAGGAGCTTCTCATTTATCATGAACCCCTTTTCCGTTTGTTGACATTTCTTTGGACCTTTCCTTTTCTTTCTGAGGCAGTGGAGTAAGCAAAAAGAGGCAAATAAGAACTAAGATGTACTATTAAGTGCTATTAAGCAATTCCTATTCGCTCTCTCAATCAATTCTCACAGCTGTGAAATGGTTACCAATGTGTACTAACGTCCCCATTTTATAGATGAGAATACCCAGGACCGGAGAGAAGAAATACCTTGCCTGAGGACTCACCTATGTGGCATCATGCTTCTTAGAGGCTAATGCTGCATTCTAGTTTCATTAAGAAAAAATCACACAACTCAAGAAAAAGATTTTGTCTCTGTTGACTGCGCTAGACTCTTGGTTGGGGTCCCAGTCAGCTATAGCATGGTTTTGTGGTGACCTCTTTCTTCCTGCTCAGATATCAGGGCACTCCGTGCCTGCATCATTCCAAGGTTGCTGGCTGGGTTGTATCAGGACAAAGAAAGGACCGTGTTCTCTGTCCCAACATTATTCACCGAACAAAGTAACAACAATTTATTTAGCCTGGTGTTCAAAGAGAAAATGTATCAGTATTGCTCAGGTAGGATCCTCAGCTAATGGCCACACCTGCTAAGAGGCTATTCCCTTGGGGAAACGAGCTTTACAAACAAGATGCTCTTCTTCCTCATTGCATTGCATAAAATTAGGGAAGTATAAATTAAAAATAACATTGCCCATAATTACATCATACAAACTACTGTGAACCTCTTGTGGGTATTGCCAGTGGTGCTGAAGCTGGCTGGTACCAGTTTAGGAAGGCCAACTGTGTTCGTATATTCCCCATTTCGTGTTCAAAGACCTAGTGACATCACACTGGCAGCTTGAAACTGGTCAGGGTGGGGGTATTCACATCACAGTAATGGGTGCACACTACAAATCAGGGATTTATTTTTTTGCTTGTTAAACATTTATTAGTGCTTATCTGATTATTGCCTTCCAGTCCAGTCTTTTTTTTCTACTTTTTTTTTTCCTTTTTGCTTCAGGAAGATTAGGGCTGAGCTAACATCTGTGTCAGTCTTCCTCCACTTTGTATGTGGGTTGCTGCCATAGCGTGGCTTGACAGTGGTGTAGGTTGGTGGCCGGGGATCCAAACCTGCAAACCCAGGCGGCTGAAACAGAGTGCACTGGACCCAACCACTACACCACAGGGCTCGCCCTCCTTTTATTTTCTATGTTTTAAGCATAACATAACTACTTTTTCATGCAACATAAGAACACAAGCATTTCCTCCCAGTATTTTAAAAAAAAACAAACCCCATTTTTTAATGGAAGCAACATTTTTTACTGAAAAGATGTACCATAAATTATTTAATGGTTCAACTTATGGCACATATATATTGTTTTCAATTATTAAAAGTTGTGCTTCGGTGAGCATATTTATATACTAAGTATCGGGTTCTAGAAAGTGACTTCTTGGGTAAACGGACATGAAATTCTTTGCCTCCGGATGAGTGGTGCCTTGTGTTCTCCGGAAGCAGAAAGCCCAGCCGTCCGAGTTTCAGCTTTCTCTCTCCTCCTCTCTTCTCATAAAGTCAATGACTCGTATTTTGCTCTGTATCCTGAGTACCGAGTGCACTGCTTGGCTTATAGAAAATATTCAATAAACGGTTATTAATCAAAACAATGCCTCACTCATGCCTAAAAGAGATGTGCCGATTTTCAATGCTGCCTGCACTTTGACCAAATCCTAGATGACACTGAGAAGACCAATAAAGCCAATGAAAAAGGCAACCTGTGTTAGGGGGTGAAAAATGTTACCTTGTTGCTGTGACAGTTCGCAAAGTAGAAGTGTGGTAAAGAGAAAATACAAGAAGATGGAACAGCCCGTGAGCCCTCTTGAATGCTCGGAGGAGGCTGGAGGTGTTGTAACTCCGAAGAATGCAGACTGAGACCCATCCCAGATCCTTCAGACTGTCTTTCCTGTTTACTTCAGTACTCATGGACCCCTTTTTCCTCTGATCTTCAAAAGGGTCTTTCCCGACCAGCTACCGTATCTTTAAAACAGTCTGTCCCGTCCAAGAAACACTGGCTGAGTGCAGGCGGCACTGACTCGGGGCAAGTTTGCAAACCTGTTTCTGCAGCTGAAGAAAGGGCTTCTTGTGATGACTTCTTGTGATAGCACCACGCATGTTGTATGGTAAATTTTCAAAAGTAGTGCTTAATAGAGATTCTTTTTCTAATATATATATATTTTTATTTGAGTTCATAACAGTTTACATCATTGTGAAATTTCAGTTGTAGATTATTTCTTGTCCGTCACCACATAGGTGCTCCCCTTCACCCCTGTGCCCTCCCCCGACCCACCTTCCCCTGGTAACCACTGAACTGTTTTCTTTGTCCATGTGCTTGTTTATATTCCACATATGAGTGAAACCATCTGGTGTTTGTCTTTCTCAGTCTGGCTTATTTCACTTAGCATAACTCCCTCCAGGTCCTTCCATATTGTTGCAAATTGGATGAATTTGTCTTTTTTCCTGGCTGAGTAGTATTCCATTGTGTATGTATACCACATCTTCTTTACCCAATCATCAGTCAATGGGCACTCGGATAGTTTCCGTGTCTTGGCCATTGTGAATAGTGCTGTGATGAACATAGGGGTGCATATGCTACTGTGGATTGTTGATTTCAAGTTGTTTGGGTAGATACCCAGTAGTGGGATGGCTGGGTCGTATGGTAGCTCTATTTTTAGTTTTCTGAGGACTCTCCATACTGTTTTCCATAGTGGCTGCACCAGTTTGCGCTCCCACCAGCAGTGTATGAGGGTTCCCTTCTCTCCACACCCTCTCCAACATTTGTTATGTTTAATCTTAGCGATTATAGACATTTTAAGGTGGTATCTCAGTGTAGTTTGATTTGCGTTTCTCTGATGATTAGTGATGTTAAACATCTTTTCACGTGTTTATTGGCCATCTGTATATCTTCTTTGGAAAAATGTCTGTTCGTATCCTCTGCCCATTTTTTGTTGTTCAGTTGTGTGATTTCCTTATATATTGTGGAGATTAACCCCTTATCGGACATATGATTTGCAAAAATTTTCTCCCAACTGGTGGGTTGTCTTTTGGTTTTGATCCTAGTTTCTTTTGCCTTTTATGGAGATTCTTAATGCATTAACATCCCAAGTCAATAACAGAACCTTCCAGAAATCAGAAGCCATTTGAATGGAGATGAGTACCTTGTTGAGACTTTGGTACTTGGAGTGTCTGGAACAGTCTTTACAGAATAGAGCCTGAACCAAGTACCTTTTTATTGGGGGGCAAAGGTGAGGGAGGGGGTGTCCACCACAGAAACACTCTGAAAGTGGCAAACCCCTTCGCCCTCTTCTAACTCTCTTCACGGTTTGGCCAAGTTCATCTCTGTCTTTGAAAAAGAGCAGGAACATTGCAGCCCAAGCCACTGCCTTGTTGAAACGTACAGGTCAAAACTTTCGGCTCTTCGGGCGCAGGAGCGTGTCCCTGCGGATGCGGCCGCTGTGCCCTTTCTGTTAAGGGGATGGTACTGGCGTTTGGGTGGGATTTCTGCCAAAATAACCCATAACCTAATTGAAACCCTCTTTCCTCCCCCACAGTGCTAGGTCGCGCGATTTCCCTGTACCTCCTTTAAGCATATTCTAACCACGTGCATGACACGATTTGGAAGTGGAAGGCATAGATCACTCTGGCAGGACGCTTCTGCTTTTTCCTCTCAGAGGATGAAATACACGCAGCATATGGGGCCTGTTCAAGGCAGAAAAGGGGAAATACCGAGGCCTCTGGGCCAGACTCGGAGGCGCGGAGTAACTGAGAGTGTAGGAGGCCCATTGTGCTGCAGCTCCTGGAGGCCTCAGAGCGTGGACACCGCAGGAAGCCGCACGACTGCCTGTGCTCTCTGCGGGGCGCGGGCATAACCCAGACGCCTTCTCCCGAGCTCGCCATCACCGGGCACCGAGCAAAGCTGGGCCGCAGGCATTCCGCGTAAGCCTCGCAGAACAGAAGGACAAGCCCTGCTGTTCTGCGGTCGTTTCCTCTCCTGTTTCCTACTTCCAGGTGGGATGGAGGATGCTGAAGGGATGGGCCAGGACCCCTTCCCACCTCTGTGCCCTTCCTGGGGCCCAGCTGATGGTGGGAATACTCTTCCATGCCGTGACCTCCTCCTGGGTGGACACCAGGCTTCTTCATCTCTGTTTCCCAATGCAGGGCACATGGCAGGCCATTCTGGGGGTCACATCTGCCCGCGTGGGCCCTGGCAGTGCTTCCTCCTGGCCTCTGAGTGGAGGAGGATCAGGAACTCGCTCCCTGGGGTCAGCAGGTGGGCCTCCAGCACCGCGGACCCTGCCACTGGGGTGGGACTTGGGCTGCCGGGCGCTCCTCCTCTCAGATCAGGTCACCTCCTCTGCCCCGTGGGAATAAAGACCTCCACAGCCCTTCCGGGTTGTCATAAAGACCAAATGAGAAGGTTGTCACGTGCCCTGTACAGTGCCGGCCATACAATGGGCACTCAGCCAAGTGAGTGTTTCCTCCCTCCCTTCTCCTTTCTTCCGTTTCTAGGTTTCTCAAACTCTGAGAATCGTTCTCCCTTGAGGGGAGTGAACATAGCGCTGGGCTTGGAGACTGAATGTCTGGATTTTCACATAGGATTTGCCTCTTCGAAGCCTCCTGGCCTTGAGCGAAGCTCTCCTGAGAGGCAGCAGAGTGTCCTGGAGGATGGGTCCTGGCGTTGCACTGCCTGTGTTTTACATTTTCTTTTTTTGGTCAGGATGGTTAGCCCTGAGGTAACATCGGCTGCCAATCCTCCTCTTTTTGTGGAGGAAGATTGGCCGTTAGCTAATATCTGTGCCCATCTTCCGCTCCTTCATATGCAGGATGCCTGCAATAGCATGGCTTGATGAGCAACGTGTAGGTCTGCACCCAGGATCATGAACCTACGAACCCCGGGCCGCAAGTGGAGCGTGTGAAGTTAACTGCTGCGCCACCGGGCGGTCTGCACTGCCTGTATTTTATGTGCAACTCTCCACTGATTAGCTGGGTAAATCAGTTAACTTCCCTCTGTCTCTATCTCCATCTGTGAAACGAGGATAACAATGGTTCTTGCCTCCTCAGGTTGTTACGCGAATTAGATTAGATTAACACTTGTACAATGCTTGGTGAGTGCTATGTAATCTCGAGCTATTATTTCCTCATCTGCAAAATAAAATGGGAATACTACTACCAGCCTTGTTACGTTGATGGATATAAGCAGATGGAATAAAGAGGGTGAAAACGCTGTGGAAATCTGCAGAGTACCACACACACGTGAGTCACAGTTCTGTCATCCTCTGAGCCTCTGGTGGCCCTTCACTCGGCATCTGCTCCTCCAGTAGAAATGACAACTCCGCCCTGTGCCCCTGCAAACTTCTCTTGCAGCATCTGTAACTCTTATTGGCCTTTTTGTTTACATATCTGACTCCCTCACTAGATTGCACACTCCTTGAGCTAAAAGAATGCATTCAATTTGTTCCTGTACCTCCAGTGCCTAACCTGGGTGTGCAGTAAATGTTTGTGGAATGAATACAGAACTGCAAAGGGACCAAAAGGGGACCAGGAAGTCCTTGCCGATGGCTCAGGCCCTTTATAATTTACTGATGCTTCTTTCTCTTCTGGTCAACAAAGAAAGTCTGATTAAATCTCTAACACCTTAGTCTGGATATGTTTGTATTAATACAGTATCAACTTTGGACACTCCTAATCAGTTAGGTATATAGTAAGTACTCAGTGCAGCGATAAAAGAGCTGGGTCCAGGGATGCAGTAAGCATGCAAATCTTCCCATTAATTAACCCCCATTTGTAACTATCACTAAGAAAATAAAAATCTCTTTAAATTACACTCTCCCAGTATATACACTGTTAACAGGTTGTCGTCTACTCTTCCAGTTGCTTTTTTGTACATACGTGTGTATTTATTTGCAAAATGGGGTCATGCTATATGCATTGTTTTTCGGTAAGCCTTTAAAATATTTAACAATGCAAGGTAGTATTTTTCCAAGTCATTATTTTTTGGGGGGATGATTTTTCACCGGTTGTGTATTATTTCATCAGGTATGTGTGCCATAAATTATTTAAGCAGCATGCCATTGTTGAACGGAGTGCTAGATAGAATTTCAGTCTATCTGAAGGAGAGATATTAAGCAAGCAGTCACATAAATAAATGCAAAATGAGATCAGAAGTGAGTACTACGGGGGCCGGCCCCATGGCTGAGGGGTTAAGTTCGCACGCTCTGCTTCGGTGGCTCAGGGTTTCACCAGTTTGGATCCTGGGCGTGGACATGGCACCGCTCATCAGGTCATGCTGAGGCGGTGTCCCACATAACACAACCAGAGACACTCACAACTAGCATATGCAGCTGTGTGCTGGGGGCTTTGGGGAGAAGGAGAAAAAAAGAAAGAAGAAAATTGGCAACAGTTGTTAGCTCAGGTGCCAATCTTTAAAAAAAATCAAAGAAGTGAGTGCTATGAAGGAGAGGGACGTGGCGTCATGAAAGGGTATGGCAGGGAGATTTTATTTGGTCAGAGAGAAAGTCATGAGCTGAGGGCAGGTGGGAATCAAATAGATGCAGTGAATATCCAGACATAGTCCTGGGAGAAGGGAACAGGGCCAAGGAGAAACCTTGGGGAATGTCAACAGTTATAACTGGTGTGAAAAGAGGAGTCCGTGATGGAGATGGGGAAGGAGAGACCAGCAAGAGAGGCAGGAAGAGACTCAGAGGAGAGAGACGCCTCAGATGCCCAAAGAGAAGGGCGTTCCCCAAAGAAGGGAGCGGTGCAGTAACACCTTTTCAGGGAGGTCAAGTAAGATCTGTGTCATGAAAAATGTCCATTGGTGTAGAAAGTTCCATGTGACTAGCGACCTCCAAGGGAACAGCTTCATTGGACAGGTGCTCAGAAGCCAGATTAATTGGAAGTGAATGGAGAGGTGGTTGGAGAAGTGGAAGTGTTCAGAGTGGACTATATTTTTGGGAGCATGGCTATGCAAGTGCGGAGGGAGCAGGAGACAGCTACACCAAACATGGGGTCAAGGCATGGCCCTTTCTTCCCCTCCTGTGGTAGCCTTTTCTGTCTCATGCCCACTGGGATACCACCCCACCTTCCCGTGCCTGCTGTGCCCTCCACCCGTCCCTTCGGGGCCTGGGCAGAGCACAGCGTTTCTTTGCTTGTCTGTCTCTGTCTACTTTTGGTAAGAAATCTACGGGTAAGAACAGAGTGCTGGCTGCTAGTATAGTGCCTTTCAATAAGAACTGAATATTTGTTGAATGAATGTTTTAAAAAAATCCAATTTGGAGTAGACTTGGACATTAAAATACCAGCTGAGAAGAGGATATTCAGAAGAGAGAAGTGACAACACAACATCATGGTAGGAATTTGAGGGAGTTCATTTCTGATAGTCTCAGTTTTTTCAATGAAATCTTTGAAAAGGTTATCTACTGAGACAGGGTGGTAGGGCTGTTGTAGGAGCTGGAAGAGGACAGAAAAGGTTTGTAACAATCATCAAATGTAGTAATATAGGGTCTGATGGGGAGTGGCAGGATTGCTGAGCCACCATGAGGGCCCAACTGAGTTTGGAGACCTCAAAGCTGCTGAATGATATTAGGTTTAATGTTTGCATTATTAAATAATATTCACGAATCAGGTCAGGAGGCAGAAGGAGAGAGGGAAATTGTGGGCAAGAACCTTTATTGTGGTTTCCATTGAGGAAGAATGGACAAGTGGGGTAAATAGTTTTGGGACTGGTTAGTTTGAATAGTTTCAGTGGGCTCTGGGGCATAGGGGCTGTCCCTCTTTGTCTGGTTCCTGGCCCTGGGGTGGTTAGGGCAGGTGGATAGCGGCCTGGAGTATGAGAGTCTGATAAAGGAGATGATGGGGATGTGGGCTCTGATTTGGTTGGTTTGTGTTTGAAATAACAGAGGTGGTTGGGGGTATGACTCTGGATTGGTTGGTTTGCATTTGAAAGTTGAGCCCCTAGAGAGTTGTTGACCGTCTCTAGAAATTGGCTAACCCTAGGAGGGGCAGTTCCTCCAGGATCAGCGAGACCCTAAGATGTCAAAGAATCGGAGTACAGAAATTAAAGGACATGGTTACAACAAGCCTGGAGTAGAAGGAATCCTAGTAGGAAACGCTTGAGGGGTGATGTCTGTAGTCCAGGTACCTGTACTCCAATGGCATTTGCTGTCTTGCTTTAGGGGCCTGTTTTGGCCAGATCAGGGCAGTCTCCATGGTGAAAGGGCAAGTACATGTGGGCATTTCAGATGTGATACCTCGGGAGCCCTCACTTAGCATCCGAGTGGAGGGATGGATGGGCAGATCTGCTTGTCCAGTCTATAGGTCGTGGTTATGGATTATCAGGGAACAGAAGAGGAAGAGAAGAGAAAGATTCTTTCCCTGTGCGTGGAACTCTCAGAGCCTGGCCATCGTCTGCTCCACAAAAGTGCAAATCCCTCGTCATAGAGGGAGAGGAAGAGAGAGACATGAGGAACTGCTAGGTCGATGGCCTCGTGCAGGCCATGGCATTTCCTTCATTTATTCATTCATTCTTTTACAAACGTGATCTGTTAGCTGCATTGGTGGGTGCTGGGGATAGAGATGTGAATAAGACATGCCCCTTGTGACAAAGGGCTCCCCAACTGGTCAGCAAGAGAAACAAGTAAACAGACCACGCCATCAGGGTGATGGGCAAACTGGGGGTTGAGGGGCCATTGGCCATCGGCCATCACTGAGGCTTGGAGACTTTTCTTTGAATCATTGCTGAGTTGGTCTCCTGGACTTACTGTGTGTGGCTTTTTGACTCTATCATCCACAGATTTCTATTGACCTCAAGCTCAATACTGAATGGAATGAGAATTGAGTGGTTCGCCGTTGGAGACACGGTCTGCTCACCCAGGACCCCCTTCACAGTCAGAGCAGGAATCTGATCTGTGCTGGAGACCTTGTCCTGATCATATATCCCTTCCACACATGTGTGTCGAGGTCCACGGGCTCTGCTGAGCTTAAAACATGGCTATTTCAGCTCCCTTTTCCCCATCAGATGGAAGCTGAAAGTGCCATTCTGAAAACGGGACACCGGCTGGGAGCCAGGGCACGGTGTGACTGCGTCCTGGCAAGTCCTCAGGCCGGCAGAGGACTCTTGTCCAGGGGCCTTTACAGTGACCCCTTTGCCTGGCTCTCTACCACTCTCGTCAAACCCACTCACTTTACTCACTTGCCTCCAGCTCGTCTGGGCCACTGTCAAGCTCCTGAGGCCCAAATGACAAGCATAAAAATCATAATTAGAAAGGGTCAGATTAATAATTACTGAGCTGATGTTAGTACTGCTCGAATAACCTTTACTATCTACAAACCACATTCACAGCCAATATGTCACCTGCGTCTCACGGCAAAAACCTCTGAGCTAAGTATTATTATTTCCCCTTCTGCAAAGCGGAAGGTCAGAACGTTTCATGGCTTGTCTGAGATCACAGAGCTGGCGATGGAAGATCACGTTTTCCTGACTTCAACACTGGCGATCTGGACATTGCTCCACACGTTGTTGTAAATTAATGGGTTAAGTCAGGGGTTTGCAAAGAAAGCTCTGTCTGTTTGGGGGATGTTCATAGAGGAAACACAAAACAGGGTTTCATGGTCAGATCTTTTTGGGAAACACTGTGAAGTGTAATGAAATGATTTTATTTACTGTGGGATCTTTAGAGCCTTTAACACGGTGATTTGCATCCTGACCCCTCAGGAAGGATGCGATATGCCACTTCTATTTTTTTCCTTTTTAAACTATGGGACCATTTTTCTAAGAACATTTTGAAGAACATTCTTAGGAAACACTTTGGGAAGTGCTGTCTCTAAGAGTTAGGATATTTGGGTTTTAACAGACAATCTGGAAACCAACACTTTCCAAGGCCAAAGTTAAGAGTTCCTAACGGTGGGCGTTCTGGTGTCGGCTCTGGATGGTAAGGGCGGTGTTTCAGGCAGGACATCACTCAGAGCACATGCTCTGGCAGCCACCTACTGGGGAGAACAGATCTAAGGACCTGCTTCTCTGCTCCTTTTGTCAGCCTCAGTGGGAAAGATGTAGAGGAAAACAAGTACCCATTTAGCTCATTTGTCTGTTCCTCCTTTCTGAGGGGTCGGTCACAACCGAGTGGGTGCTGAGTGGGTCTCAAGGAAGCCACCCTCCACCTAGAAGCTCGAGACCCTGGTCATGGGTGACGAAAGCCCTCTGAGAGTTTTGCAGGCTTTGTCCATCTTTGAAGCTGCTCATACAACCCTGGGAGTTCCAAACTGGGTGGGAGATTTCCAAAGGTTGCGTGGAAGCTGAGACCTGCACAAAAGATGCTCAGCACAGACTTGAACTCCAAGGGGAAAATAACATTGTCATTAAGCCCTTGAAGCCAAATTCAGCCTGCTTGTCTGCCTGCAGAGCCCCGCTGACGCCAGAGGAGCTGGTGCATGAGCTCAGCACGCCTGCATCCTCTCCAGTTTCTCCGAGCTGCCGACAGTACTGAGGGTACTGCTGGCTGGATGTTCTCTCGTACTAAATTATGCACGTATTTCATTTGGCCACCAGCTCCTTGCACAGCGTTTTCATTTGGACCAGCTCTCTGAGAACTGTGGGGACAAACCCTGTGGTCCCACGTTAGATGATGGAGGTTGGGGAAGTTCCTGATGGCCAAGAGTAACAAAAAGGAAAAGGAAGTCAATTCGTGGAGGAATCGTTCTCAAAGGGCTTCTGTTTTGTAAGGATTTTCTCAGGAAGGTTGCGAGGGAAATGTGACACAATTAAAAGGGAAAAATGGTCTATCTTCTATGATGGATTCTTGAACAATTTCCAGAAAATATCATTCTTATCACCAACAAGTTTTTGTTTTTGTTTTCAGCAAGGCCCTGATGGAGATGTTGCATCTTGGTCAATCTTAGAACTGGGAGCAGGTCCAGGCTATTTGTCTCCTCAGCGGGCAGTGGGGTGTTCCTGTGGCGGCCACATGGCCTCCTCGTGGCCTCCTCCTCAGCCGGGCAGGGCCTCCCTCTCAGGGGCTAAGTTCTTGTGTCTATTCATCTCACAGCTTCCTGCTGTTCCACTCCGTTTAGTAGTTAACCATGCTTTACTTAATTGACAATTCTTAAATTTTCCCTACTCCATTTTCTGGTGTGGTCTCTCAATTCTGTAAGAACCCTGACTGATACAGGGCATTGCAAACTTTGAATTTTTATATCTTCCTGGCGGAGTCCCTCTTTTCATCATGATAAAATTGCTCTCTTTATTTCTGGGGGTGCTTTTTCTTGGAGGCGAAAGTTACTGTGTTTTACGGTGCTGTACTGAATCCACCTTTCTTTTTATTAGTATTTGCATAAAATATATATTTTTCTTTCTCTTTACTCTTGACCTTTCTGTATCCTTATTTTTAAGTTGTTTTCTGTAACTAGCATATAGTTGGGTTTTTTTCATTCTTGTCCCTGGGGTGTTGCCTTTCTGGGGTTCCAACAGGAAGCCCACGTATTTGTCATTGTCCTTTCTCCTTGAGACTGTCGAAATTTCTGTGCAGCTTCTCATCTCTAGCTTTCTGATCAAGAACAAAAAGGTGCCAATTGTTGGAATCACCTCCCTTGGCTTCCCTTCTTTTCAGGCTTTTAGCCTCCAAAATCCTTGCTCCCTTAGTGGTCTTCCAATACAAAGAGATGTTTCAAAAAAATAGGGGGCGGGCTCTGTGACCGAGTGGTTAAGTTTGTGTGCTCCGCTGCAGCGGCCCAGGGTTCGGATCCTGGGTGTGGACATGGCACCGTTTGTCAGGCCACATTGAGGCAGCGTCCCACATCCCACAACTAGAACGACCTGCAACTAAGATACACAACTATGTATGGGGGGGTTTGGGGAGATAAATCAGAAAAAAAAAAAAAAAAGAAGATTGGCAACAGTTGTTAGCTCAGGTGCCAATCTTTAAAAAAAAAAAATAATAATAATTTGTCCAGCTTTTCTGGTTGTCTTGGAAGGAGGATTGCTCTGAAACAAGTTAATCTTCCATTGCTGAAAGTGAGAATCTGGAATTATTCAGCCAGAAAAAAGCAATTAGTGTCTTTAAGAAACTGGTAGAACCAAATGTCCACTCCAAACAAGACAGGGCAAGAAACAAACACACATCACACACACAAAGCTCTTAAAACTCAAGCTGGGGGTCCGGCCCCGTGGCTGAGTGGTTAAGTTCACACACTCTACGTTGGGGGCTTGGGGTTCGCTGGTTTGGATCCTGGCCATGGACCTACGCATTGCTCATCCAGCCATGCTGGGGCAGCATTCCACAAAGAAGAACTAGAATGACCTACAACTAGGATATACAGCTATGTACTGGGGCTTTGGGGGGAAAAAATCCTCAAGCTAGGGGCGCATAGCTCAGGAAATGAAGAAGTGTAATGCCCATTAAGAGCTGATAAAGAATGGGAGAGATTCACAGTGTGGAAAATGCTGTGCACTGTCTTGATTGAAATGAGAGGGAATGGGAGGAGGGGGTGTTGTTGGATGGAAAGGATACCAGACCACTCTTCTTGACACTACTGTATCCAGGCCTGGAAAAACTTACACCACACGACGACAGCCGGAAGCCCTCTGATGATAGGATAAATGGCGGGGAATCCTTCCTAAGGCAAACCAGATTATATTGTCAGTATTTAATTAAGACTTTTTTTTAAACCAGATGGATAGTTGTATCTTGGTGGTTGTTATTTCTTTGCATGCTGTTCTATGTCATTTTTTTTTAAAGTTTGTAATAATTTTCAGTTATTTTACTATGGGGCCTGGCACACAGAAACCCTTAGGGGGCGCTAGTGGAAGGACCTCCGATAGCATAATTGCAGTCGGTGAGCGATTTCCGCAGTTCAGTGGTTTAAGCAAGAGGAAACTGTAATCCACTGGGTCTCTCACCCTTTAGTAAGCATCTTCTTTCAGTGGAAAGTACTGGAAATGAGACATAGCATTTTAGGATGGGTTAATCAGCGCTCTTTGTCCGGCCTTGCCATTGGTGGCCAACTGTGTGATGCTGCCCCGGAAGCAGTGATGGAAAGAGACAGCTTTGGAGTCAGGGCACCCGGGTGAGAGTCCGGCTCAGCCACTTACCGGCTGTAAGACTTGGAGGGGTTATTTAGTCTCCCGGAGCCTCAGTTTCCTTACCTACCCTTGACCTTATAGGTCCACTGTGAGGAGTAGATGAAACAAGGTGTGTAAATTGCCCTCCGCAGTTAAGTTCCTAATAAATGTGAATTCTTTACCTTCGCCCCTTTCCCAGGAGAACATATATTCAGCACATCCGGCTGGAGTTCAGGAGTGCACTGTTTTCCTCCCTTGCTGATGAAGGCGGGACCAACTGAATCTGTCTAACAGGTCCCTTAAGGGAGTCAGTTCCAAATCCACATATGGGCCGATGACCCGGCCCAGCAGAATAAGTGTAGCACAAAGGCTGACATTAGACGCCGTTCTGCTACTGCAGTCTCTCTGGGAACAGGGCTGCCCTTGGCAGCAGAGGAGAAGGGGCCCATTTGACATGGGTTCTTCTCGAATTCCTTTGGGCACCTCTGTGAGTCCTAAGCCCTCTCACAGCAGTTTCTAATATTCATTAGAGGGATGGGGTACAAGGGAGGAAGCAGTGATCTGGAAGAAACTTTCCGCCTCTCCTTTTTATTTCATTTGGTTATATAATCATACTAATAGCTAACGCTTCCTGAGTTCCTTCCATGTGTCAGGCGGTGTTTTACATATATTAACTGACTTGCCCTCAGTCACAGAACTTTGAAGTGTCGGAATTAAGATTTGTAGCCAGGCAGTCTGGCTCCAGCGCTCTGCTCTAGTGCTGTGCTGCTGCTTTGTATGCAAATTTGCTTTGTCTTTCTTGGCAGTTCCAGGGAGCCTCAGTGAACTTGCCCCAGACTGAACTCGTCATCTTCCCTCCCGACCTGCTGCGGTTGCATTCACAATTTCTGGCTGTGTCGCTTCCACCCACTCGGGAACCCAGGCTGGAAACCAGAGTTGTCCTAGGCCTCTGCTTGTCACTTCAGGCCTCACAGTTGAACAGTCACCAATTTGTATCAATCCAATCCCTCACATCTGTCTAAAATCTTGTCTCCTCCACGCCCTGTACAATGCATTTCATTCCTTCTCCACCTTCTGCCTGAACTGTTGCATTAATTAGCAGCTCCCAGGGGTCTCCCTGACTCCATCTCTCCCAGTTTGGCCTACTCTCCTCCGTTTATAGAAAAAGCAGAGAAAATGCTGGCCTCTTCGCGTCCATCTCCTGTTTAAAAAGCCTCTGCTGGTCCCCTCTGACCCATGGAAGGCACTAGAATCTGAAGACTATTGGCCCCAGAGTTAGACGGTTGGGTTGTGAATCTCAGCTTCTGCATTTAAGAAAAGCTCCTCAGCCTCTTGAATCTTCGGCTTTCCCATGTGAAAACTGAAGACAACAGAAAACCTCCCTCATGGGTGCTGTGAGGGTTAATTCAGATAATGTGTGGAAGGCCCTCAGCATCATGCAGAGGAAGAACTCAGCAACGGCTGCCTGTTTGTATTTTTACACTGTAAAGTTTAATACCCTTAAATCGCCTTGTAAATTCCTTCAAATAGATGTGTCGACGAAAATAATCCATAACCAATCTATAAATGAAAATTTGGGTGAGTTTATTCTGAGCTGAGATCTGAGGACCACGGCCTGGGGCCTTTCTTCTCGAAGGAAGAAAGGGCACCAAAGAAGTGGGGTGCACAGAGTGGTTCTATACCCCCAAACAGGATGTTTCACATAGGATTGAAATGTCCCTTTTACAATAGTCGCGAGAATGCTCTGTCGGCACAGCGACTGATGGACACAGCAGGTAGGTCTTCTGTCTCAGTGACCACAGCAGGGTGGCAGTCTGTTGTCTCCAGCTGGGTGGTCACAGGTGAGCTGGGTGGTCAAAGGTGAGTGCAGCAATCAGCTCCTAGCCTAAGGAAAGATGCTTATCCCTAGGGAAATGCCAATATGGGGGGAAGTTGCACCTTTATCTCAAGGGCCTTTGTTCTGGCCATAGGAAATGTCTAAGCAGATATACAATGTGTGCTCAACAGCCACAGTCAGGCCCTTTTGGAAAAAACAGGCCGAATTAGGTTTATACCAATGGCTTCCTCATATACTCCAATATATCCTACTGCTTGCCATTTTTATTTGTCAGATGATATTTTCTAACTGATCTCTGGCACATTGCCTATAAATTTTCCATGGTTTAGCTACTCTAAATCTCATTATTCCAGGATTCATCAGTATGGACTCAGTGTCCGCTTTAAAAAAAAAATTTTTTTTTTTAGAACGTTCTTTTCCTTATTCCATGCTCTGGTAAACTGCACTGAAAGAAACAAATGTGATAGAAAAAGGATCCAGGGGTCATGAAGAATTCTAAGGTGACTAAAATTTTCTTGGTTGTGCTGGCATTTTATTTGAAAGTAGCATAAGATGGGGGTACATGGACACATGACCCTTCATTTTGTTCCTTCCTCTCTCCTCCTAGCACCGGGCCTGGAGCTGAGCAGGGGGTCAACATGGGTGGGGACTGCACGGGAGATGGAGATGTGGGGGACTGGAATTGGCCACCCCAAGATACGTCTCTTTGTCATGAGGATTATTTTGGGCTGGTTACTTTTAAAAACTGCAGACTTGAGAGAAACTCTGAAAAGTAGGTTACCCTTTGTTAAGAGACATTTACATTTGTAAAGGAAATCTCCATCTGTAAAGGTGTCACCCTCTCTGTATCAGGAAGAAGGGGGGATGACCTTATCTCTAGAAAATCTTATCAATGCAGAAGGCAAGGACTTAAATCTGAGTTATAACTTGATTCTTGTTTACTGTGCTTTTCTGGTAATCTCCCATAACTGACTGCCCCTACCCCCAACATCCTCTTTTGCCTTTAGCTCAGGAGGGTATTTAAGATGAGAACCTCCCCCATTTTCGTGAATTACTCAGTTTTTCTGGTCTCTCCCATGTTTACGTGTTATAAAGCTTTGTTTAATTTTCTCCTGTTATTCTGTCTCATGTCGATTTAATTCGTTTTCCATCCAGAAGGACCCAGAGTGGGTAGAGGAAATGTCTTCCTCCCCTACAGAGACAACTGGAAGCAGATAAATGTAATCAGGGAGAAAGGAGCTCTTCAGCAGTTCTGGGAAAGCGTGATCGCCAACGTTTATTGCTTATTATATGCCAGGCACTGTACTGAACACTTTATGTACATTCTCTCCTTTAATCTTTGACACAAACTTGTGAGATATTATGACTATTATTATCTCCATTTTGCAAATCAGGAGACTGAGATTTAGGGAGATGAAGATACTTGCCAAGATTTGAGCCTAAGCTATCTGATGCCAAAGTCTATTTTTTATTTTCTTTGAAATATTAGTCCTTCAAATGCTTCTGGACAAAAGGGATCAATTAGATGAGCAGCTTTCAAACTTTTTGACCCTGATCCATAGTAAGAAATACAAGATGTCTCATGACTGTGACCCTGGCCACACTTACACACACACCCACCCCACTAGACTCACACATGCACACACACACACATACAGATATGCTCACACACATATTTGTGTTTACATACCCACATATAAAAATATAAAAATGGACAAATTTCACAAAACAAAATTGCTTTTCCTGTAGGTTTTCTATTAAATTTATATTTTATTGTAAAAAATTGCTAATTTGTAACCCACCAGATTTGTAGGTGGTGACCTTCACTTTGAAAACCAGCACTTTAGGAGATTTTTAGCTCCTTTTCAAGTCATTGCATCCTTACATTTCAGCATTTTTGAAATCATCTTGGGTTTATCTTGTCCATTAATTATTCAGGAAATACCTTCTCATCATGTGAGATAAAAATGTTTAGCATCACATGGTCATAACATCTTAGGGTATTGTGTCATAGAAATTGTTAAAAACGTATTTCGTAAGGTGCCTTTTGTGTTTTGTAACAGGAGAATTTGCTTTTATTTCTCTTATTTACCAGAAAAAAATGTATTCCACTGATTATTTCCATATGTACTTTTAAAGCTGCTTGGCTGGGTTAAAAATTTACTCTTTAAATTACAAGGGCATTGTATTCAAATAAAAGGCACAATCACAACATTATTAATGAGAAGAGCAATAAGGCTTTGGTTTCCATGCAAATGAGTGTAATTGAAATAGAACTGCATTTCTGCAAATGGATTTTGAAACTTTGGTGGAAAAACTTAGAGGGTAAATATTCTCAAAGCTAAAGCAAATGCAATCTGTATATGTAAATGAGATCAATTAATTTTAGCAGGCAAATGAGAAAATCAATGATTTTCAAAATCTAGTAATTTGGTAACCATTAGTTTAATTAGTCTTTCTGTTTTAAGCTTAATTATTCAAATATAGAACCAGATTGAAGTATAATTTATGGAGAACTCATCCTTAAGTTAATTACATACCAGCCTTTCCTCCCACCAATGGAAGAATTGAGGATGGAATCATAAATGATTAGTGCAGGCCATGGAATCCTTCAGGCATGGCTTGTTCAGGTTCAACTTGGGAGACAGTGGGGGTAAGGGCACATAGGCTTTGACTCAGACGGGGTTTGAATCTCAGCATTGACTCGATCCAACCACAGGTTCTTAGGCAGCTTTCTTAGCATCTAAAGAACCTCAATTTTTTCATCTGTTCAATTATCAAATTATGCCTCTCCTGCAGAGCAGTCATGAGGACTGACTGGGGAAATGTGTATATAAACCTTTAGCGCAGTTCCAGGCACAGAGAAGACACTCATTACAAGTAGCATCCGCCCCTTCCCTTCTCCCTCCTTCTCCTCCCCCTCCTACTTGGATAAAGGAGAGCTTACACTGAGGAAATGCTGTGTTTCTGGAATCGCTTTTAAGGAAGAGTGTGTGGTCTGGTTGGTATTTTCCCTTTAGTTGGTAGTAATTTTATCTGACGATGTTCTGTGGATCTCTTGCAGTATCACTTCCATCAAGAAACTGAGACGGACTTTAGAAGCTCAGTCGTTGGAATTATTGAAAAGGCCGGAATAGTGGATTAAATAGGAAGGAGCTCACACTGTTGGTTTTCTGTTTTTATTTCCTTGTTGTGACTGGTTCTTCTGATCCCTTGCATTTCCTGCTCTCACCAAACGGTCTCGTTATGACAATCGTAATAGCTCACACCTGCGTATATCTACTCAATGACCTTGTGAGATAACTAGGGCAGGTATTATTATTGACATTACATTGATGTCAGAGAGAAATTGAGGCCCAGAGAGGTTAAGTGGACTGCCCAAAGTCACAGAGCTAGAAAGAAATGGAGGTTTAAACCCACAAGGCTGTCAGGTTCCAAGTTTTGAGCTTGATTCTTCTGAATCAAGGCTTTTATACCATATAGATGTAGCTACGGTCCACAGATGAGCCTTGTTTAAAAGTATACATTTTACTGCAAACCCTATTTAACCATGGGAGAGTGGCAGAGCTGAATTGGTCTGATGTTGGTTGGAATTTCTTCCTCAGAGTCTAGAAGGCTGGTCAGCAAATGGAAGCTCATAAAGCTGTAGAGAATCATCTGACCCAAACAGAGAAAAATCACTGGGGCTCGAAAGTAGTGAAGAAAGCATGCACCTTTCCCAGCTTCTTATAGGACGTCTCCCTGGGGATGCCCACCCTGACCTTAGCCTCTGCGTGGCCCTGACTGAGGACTCTTTAGGCTCTCTTCCCTTCCTTCTTCTGCCCCTTCCATTGCTCCTTCTCTTGCATTTCTCCACCTCCCTTCTCCTCCCATCCTCCCATTGTTCAGGCTGAACTTCTCTTAGAGTCATCTTTGTCTTTTCCGTCTGCTTTGACCAACCACCACCAACATCCCTATCCCTCAGCACGTCCCTCCACACCCACTGCCATACACATATCAGTATACTCTGTTTCTCCATCCTGATTTCACTGTCCTGAATCAGGCCTTTGATTATTATTCTGTGATCACTTACTCTAGTATCTACTGGCCTCTGCTTCCCGTCTCCAGTCTCGACTGCTGCAGGTTATCCAGCATACTTTGGCCAGATTAGACATCCTGAGAAAAGGCTCAGAGCCTGGCACCCCTCCTGTAAAACTCTCAGAGTCTCCTCGTTGCTTATGGGCCAAAGGATATGGCAATTTGATGCAAAGCTTTTTTTCTAAACCACTTTCCATGGCTCATCTTCACTAACCTTCTAGTTTCTTCTCCCTTCTGAGGATACCCTTATGTGTATCTGTCTCTTCCGATGGCTGGGAACTCTTCGAGTCTAGAACTTTATCTTGTTCATGTCCTTACCTTTAGCACATACCACAAGACCTGGTGCAGAGCTGGTCTTCAGAAAATACTTGCTGAATGGATCACCAATAGACCTAACCTCACCCCAGCTATGCATCAGAATTTTCATGGAGTTTAAAACTTTTTTCAAATTTATTTTGGAAGGGCATTTAATTTTTTTGTGAAATATATAATATATACTGAAGAGTATAAAAAGTGTGTGTGAAGACTAATTAATAACAAATTAGAGACTGTGTACTGACCACCCAGATTAAGACACAGGACCTGACCAGTACCCTAGAAATCTTCTGTCTGCCCCTTCCAGACACGATGTTTCTTTGGTTCACTTTCAGCTCTGCCGCCCACCAAGGAAACCACAATCCTAAATCTTGAGTTAATCAATCCCTTGTTTTTCTTTATATTAGCTCATCTTCGTACATAACCCTAGATAAGAAATAGTTATTTTGCTTTGTCTGTTTTTGAACTTTAAATGATTTGAATCATTTTGATTGCATTAGTCTGTGGCCCACTTCTTTCATGCAATGCTATTACTTAGATTAATGACATGGATATAGATTAATTCATGTTGGTGAATGTAGCTATGGTTCATTCATTTTCCCTGCTCTGTAATACCCCATTGCATTCTATTAATTTATCCATTCTAATGTTCTGGGATTGATTGATACTATTCTAGTATAGCATTTGAGATATTTCTAGTTTCTTGATATAATGAATAAGGCTTCTATAAATACTTACAGAAACAAATGGGCAAGAGTTTCATTGGAGTGTATAACTAGGAATGGAATTATTGAGTTGTAGTTTACATGTATATTTAACTGTTTTAGGTGATACCTGACTCTTTTCTAAAGTGGGAACCCCCATTTCTACTTCCATCAGTGCTCAATGAGAATTCCCGTTTCCTGTGTTCTCATCTGACTTTCACACATTTGCCAATCTTGTAGGTGTGAAATGGTATCTTACTGTGATTTAGATGTTTATTTCCCTAAGTAGTAGAGGTTGAGAATCTTTTATGTCTATTGACCATTAATATTTCTTCCTTTGTGAAATGTGTCTGTTGCCCATTAAAATTTGTTTTAATGTCTTTTATCTATTTCTTCCTTTGGCTTATATGCTTAAAACATTTTATTTCTAAGTGTTCTTTATGTACTCTAAATACTAATTATTTGTTGGTTATATGTACTACAACTATCATCTCCAAATTTTTGGGTTGTCTTTTTTATCTCCTTACAGTATCTTTTAATTTAATTTAAAAATTTAAGCATTAATTTAATTTTATTATTTTGGCTGAGGAAGATTTGCCCTGAGCTAACATCCATTGCCAGTCGTCCTCTTCTTTTCCTTTTTTAAAATATGAGTTGCTGCCACAGCATGGCCGCTAACAGCCGAGTGATATAGGTCTGTGCCCAGGACCCGAACTCGGGCTGCCGAAGCAGAGAACAGTGAACCTAACCGCTAGGCCACTGGAGCTGGCCCATTAAGCATTAATTTAATTTTATTTAATTTTATTATTTTTTTTTGAGGAAGATTAGCTCTGAGCTAACATCTGCTGCCAATCCTCCTCTTTTGCTGAAGCAGACTGGCCCTGAGCTAACATCCATGCCTACTTTCCTCTGCTTTATATGTGGGACACCTGCCACAGCATGGCTTGACAAGTGGTACATAGGTCCACACCTGGGATCTGAACCAGTGATCTCCAGGCCACTGAAGTGGAACATGTGAACTTAACCATTGTGCCACTGAGCTGGCCCCTAAGCATTAATTTTAAAAGTTTTCAAACATACACAAAAAATAGAAAGGCTACTTCAATGAACCTTCCTTACTTCTCAACCATCTTCTCAAACGATCAATTTTCTGCCATTGTTGATTTTATATTTCCTGACTACTATATTTTTATGTTAGAATATTTTGAAACAATCTCAAATGTATCATTTCATGTGTGGTATATTTTGATAAATAAAATTTCCTATTTTTTTTTACATGTGTGCTTCTTGGTGAGGAAGATTGGCCCTGAGCTAACCTCTGTTGCCAATCTTCCTTGTTTTTTTTTCTCCCCAAAGCCCAAGGACATGATTGTATATCCTAGCTGTAAGTCATACTAGTTCTATGTGGTATGCCACCACAGCATGGCTTGATGAACGGTGTGTAGGTCTGCACCCAGGACCCGAACCGGTGAACCCCAGGCTGCCAAAGTGGAGTGCAAGAACTTAACCACTTGGCCATGGGGTCAGCTCCTAAAATTTCCTAATTTTAATGTAGTCAGTAATTTGAAATATTTCCTCTATCGTTTATACTTTTTTGTGTACAGTTAAAAAAATCCTTCCCAACTCTGAGGTAATGGTATTTTGCTACATTGTGATGAAGGATCAACTTTTTTTCCCCAGTCCATCATGGGTTAATACTTCTGTGAGATATAATAAAAGTGAATTACTAGAACTATGAAATTTAAAAAGGACACACAAGAGGTAAACTCCACTTTTTAATCATCAGATTCAACAAAAATAAAATTATTTTGTCAAATTGCTATGAAACTTTCGAAGTGTATACTCTCAATTTTTGTACCAACTATGTCATAGATCAGTTTAAGAAAGAGATTGTGGTCTGATACTAGTCCATGAACCACACTTTGAGTAGTAATGGTCTATTGTATTGTTTTCTAATAGTTTCATTATATGGCCTTTTATATTTCAGTCTTTAATTTACCTGGATGATTTAATATAGCAATGTGTGGGGTAGGAATCCAGTTTCATCTTTTCCCACATAAATACTCAATTGCCCTGGGACAATTTAAAATAGACTGTCCATTCATCACTGATCTACATTGACACTTTTGTGATCAATCAAGTGTCTGTGTATGCCTGGGTTTGCCTCTGGGCTCACTGTTTTCTTCATTTGTTTATTTGAAAATTAACACATTTCTAAATAAACTGTAGATCAAACAGAAGAAATCATAAGCAAAATTAGAAAATATTTAGAATTGAATAGTAATGAAAGCAGCATATTAAAATCTGTGGGATGCAGCTAAAGTAGTTTTAGGGGAGAATTCACAGCTATGGCTATATATGAAAAGAAAAGTTTAAACTTAATGATACAGGTTTGTATCTTAAGAAGCTAGTTAAGGGTACAAATTAAAACAAAAGTTGGAGGAAAGAAATAATGAAAACCAGAGAAGAAATCAATGAAATAGATATTAGGGAAACACTAGGGAAAATTGACAAAGCCAAAATTTGGTTATTTGAAAAGATGAATAAAATTGATAAATCCTTAGGAGACTAGTAAAAAAATAAATAAAAGAGAAAACATATACTATCAGTATCAGGACTGAAAGAGACGAAATCACTACACATCCTAAGGATGTGAAAAAGAATACAGTCATGTATTCATAATGAAGGGGATATGTTCTGAGAAATGCATCATTAGGCAATTTCATTTTTGTATGAACATCATAGTGTGTACTTACACAAACCTAGATGGTATAGCCTACTACACTCCTAGGTTATATGGTACTAATCTTATGGGACCACCATGGTTTATGCAGTCTGTCATTGACTGAAACATTGTTATGTGGCTCATGACTGTAATAAAGGAATATTATAAACAATTTTATGTTAATAAATTTAATAAATTGGAGGAAATGTACAGATTCCTTGGAAAACACAACTGAGTAATGGACTTAAGAAGAAATAAAATATCCCAATAGTCATATCTATCTATCTCATCGTTAAAAACCTTCCCACAAATACCAAAACTAGACAAAGACATTACAAGAAAAGAAAATTGCACATCAATATCTCTCTCTCGTGCAAATATCCTCAACAAAATATTAGCAAGTCGAATCCAACAATGTATAAAAATAATTATATACCACAACCAAGTGGGATTTATCCCAGATATGCAAGGCTGATTTAACATTCAAAAATCAATTAATGTAATCCATCATGTCAACCGGCTAAAGAAGAAAAATTCACATAATCATATCAATAGATGCAGAAAAAGCATGTGACAAAATCCAACACTCGTTCATGATAAAAACTCTCAGTAAACTAGGAAAAGTGGAAACTTTCTCAACTTGATGAAGAATATCTACCAAAAATCCCTACAACTAACATTGTACTTAATGGTGAGAAACTAGAAGCTTTCCCACTAACATTAGAAACAAGGCAAGGATATCTCCTCTCACTACTAGTTTTTAGCATCATACTGGAAGTCCTAGCTAATGCATTAAGACAGGGGAAAAAAGCAAAAGGTATACTGACTGAGAAGGAATCATCTATATAGAAAATCTGAAAGAATCAACTAGAAAACTCCTGGAATTAATAAGCATTTATAGTAAGGTTGTAAAATGCAAGGTTAATATACAAAAGTCAATCACTTCCCTACAGACCATCAGTGAAAAAGTAGAATTTGGAATTAAAAACACAATATTATCTATATTAGCACCATCAAAAATAAAAGTGAGGTATACATCTAACAAAATATATGTAAGACCTATATGAGGAAAACTATAAAACTCTGATGAAAGAAATGAAAGAAAACCTAAATAAATGCAGAGATATTCTGTCTTCATAGATAAGAAGACTCAATATTGTCAAGATGTCAGTTCTTCCCAACTTGATTATAAATTCGATGCAATTGCAATCAAAATCTCAGAAAGTTATTTTGTTAATATTGACAAACTGAGTCTAAAGTTTGTATGGAGAGGCAAAAGACCCAGCAGCACCAATACAATGTTGAAGGAGAAGAACAAAGCTGAAGGACTAACAGTAACTGGCTTCAAGAATTATTATCAAGCTACACTAATCAAGAATGTGTGGTATTGGTGAAAGAATAGACAAATAGATCAATGGGACAGATAGAGACACCAGAAACAGACAAAAATAAATACAGTCAACTGACCTTTGGCAAAGGAGCAAAGACAATAGAGTGGAGCAGAGATAGTCTTTTCAATAAATGGTACTACAACAACTGGACATCCAGATGCAAAAAAGTGAATCTAGACACAGACCTTACGCCTTTCACAAAAATTAACCCGAAATGGAGCACAGACTTTTGCATTTGTAACATGCAAAACTAAAACTCCTAGAAGACAACATAGGAGAAAATTTGTATGGCTTTGGTTTTGGCAATGATCTTTTAGATATAACACCAAAGGCAGAATCCATCAAAGAAATAATTGATAAGTTGGACTTCTTTAAAATTAAAAATTTCTACTCTTTGAAGGACACTGTCCAGAGAATACAAAGACAAGCCACAGACTGAGAGGAAATATTTTCAAAAGACTTATCTGTTAAAGGACTGTTATCTGAAATACACAAAGAACTCTTAAAACTCCACAATAAGAAAACCAACAACCTAATTAAAAAACGGGCCAAAGATCTTAACAGACTCCTCACCAAAGATGATACACAGATGGCAAGTGAGCATATCAAAAGATGCTCCATATCATATGTCATCAGGGAAACGCAAATGAAACAACCATGAAATACCATGACACATCTATTAGAATGACAAAAATTCGGAACACTGACACTAACAAATCCTGGCAAGCATGTGGAGCAGCAGGAATGAACCCTAATGCAAACTATACACTTTGGGTGATTGCTTACCTGTGTAAATATTTGTTAACACTCTTCAAACTATAGATGTAAAATATGTGAAATTTTGGTATGTAAATTATACTATAGTAAAATGATAAAAAAATGGAAACAATTTTGTCAAAGAACACGATAAAGAGAGAGTAAAGACAAACTATGAATCTATATTTTCAATACATATAACCAATAATAGTTTAATATTTAAGGACCTAAAACAGATCAAAAAGAAAAAGACAAACCTAACAGAAAAAAAGGTGGGCAAGTGAGAGAACAAGCTTTTCAGAGAAAAGGAAAAATGAAATGGCCAATAAACATCTGCAAAGATGCCCCCTCTCATCAGAAATCCGGGAAATGCAAATCAAAATGACAAGAAGATACCATTTCACCTCTACCAGATTGGCAAAGTTTATGTGTTGAAGAGGAGTATAGAAACAGAACCGTACAGCAAGCTGGGGGGAGTGTGAAATGTGTATGAACGTGTTGAGAAAAATTGGTATTATCTTTTCACATAGAGATGTGCATCCATTTGACTCAGCACTTCCTCTGCCAGGTACACACACCAGATATTTTCTTGTTTCTGTGCACCAGGAGAACTGCGGAAATATGTTCTCAGATATCAGAAAGCTGGAAACAACCCAAATGTTCATCAAGAGGAGAAGGTATAAATAAGTTGTGGCTATTCCTCCGATGGAATGCTATACTTTGGCAAAATGAATTAACCATAGCTTTATTTAATTTTTAAATGAGTCTTAAAAAAAAAGTCCCTTTGAACGATAAAAAGCAAGCTTCTAAGGAATGTAAAGAGAGTGGTACTTTTTGTATAGAGTCCTCAAGAAGACTAAACTTTACAGTTGTTTAGGGACAGATATTCTTTACTTATACTGTATGTGAAAGCAAGGCACTAACAGACTCAAAATTCAAAATCATACTTCCCTTTGGATGTGGGAACGGGAGATGCTCCTGGGAAACTTGAAAGGAGCTGTAAGAATCTATTTCTTAACTTGAGTCGTGGGTACGATCAGGTTTGTTTTATAATTCTGTATACTCTGTGCATCGCACATATTTCTGTATATATAATATTTTCATGATAAACTATTTAAAAAGATTTTTAAAAATCTTAAAAATCTTTATAGCATTTGACCTAGCATCCTATGTGTGGTGGTGCAAACACATTAGAAGTTGAATTAAGGACAAGCCTATGTTGACAGAATAGAAATGAGACGGATCTTCAACGACAGACTGGCAGCCCTTCATTTGCAGGGCCTGGACTACCAGGTGGATGCCTGGGAAATTTTGGCAGAGCGCTGGGCCTGAGCAGCTCTAGCTCAAGCCCGAGGGATAGAACCAGCTCATGGACAGGCTCTGCCCGCAGAGTTTTAGGGACCTGGGAGGGTCCACCAGGCCTTACATAGAGCAAAAGCACTGATGAGCAATACAGACCAAGACGCAAGGCTTACCTTTGTTTTCCTGGTTCTGGCACAACCCACGAGAGGGAGAGGGAAGGGCCACACCAAATGCCTGCCAATCGCTTTCTTGCCCACCTTGGCCAATGGGGGGCTTAAAGGAGGACTCATTTGATTTTGAAAAAATGATGCAGTATTTCTTGCACCTTGAGAGTAATAGATTATTAATCCCCACTCAGCACCAAAGAAGTGAATCATGAGCAATGCAATGATTTTGTAACAGGACGTTCATGACAGGATTATTTATAATATCACAAGCGGGGCTATTTCTATCTAAATCTAGAAATCTAAATATATATACTAATACACTTATTGATATATTTTATCATACATCCTTGTACATTATATAAATAAACATTATCATGTACATAATATAAAAATATAAAATATACAGTATACAAATATAAATATATACTTGTTCAATACAAATTAAAAGACAATAAAAGTAATTATATTAAAATATGTATATGACTATCACACTAAAATATACAAAAATCTATTTATAAATATTTAAACCTTTACCCACTTTTTGATACTATAAATATTATTGTTATGAATGTCTCTTTACATCTAGCAAAATGTTTGCTGATTTTTATTTTTGAGTGATGAGATTATGGATTATTTTTTATTTTGTATGTTCTGATTTTTCCACCAGGTCTGCAAAAATGTGTATTACTTATTAAAAATTAAATTAAACATCTAGTGATTGATTTCAAGAGAATTGCACAGTCAGATAGACCAGCGTGTCTGCCTCTCCGTGCTTCCTAGAGCTTCCATGTCTCATTCAGCAAGGCCGAGGGACTGTTGCTGTGGTAGGGATGCGAGTTCCATAGCGGGAGGCTTCCTGCACGCATGTGTAGCTTTTGGTCCCAGGTTTGTCTCTTCAGTGTTCAGGATCTTTTTCACAAGCTTCGGTAACTCATCTTGTAAATAGTTCCACCATAATTCTTGCAATTTCGACAGAAACAACATGAATCAAAAGTTAAGGGTAAGAAAGATTTCAGACTAAATTTCAAAGTATTTTCATCTGAAGGATGAATGATGTGAGCTCCCACATCGTGAACAGCAATGATGGCAACAAATTGAAAGTGAGTGTTGCTGGGAGGCTGCCAATCCCTGGGATGGAGGGAGCCTTTGATGAAAGGCTGTCAGGCTTTCTCTCCTTTTGATCTGATGGCTGGGGTCACTTTGAAGTGCTAATGATGAAGAAGTTGTTTCTTGGGGACATCTTCTTACATTTCATGGGGTTAGACCTTTATTGCGAAAAGAGTGCGTCTACTCCGTGAAAGATGCATGGCATTACTGTTGACTGAGACAGAAGGAAATAAAGGAGGGAGGAGAGGAAGAAGAGTGTAGTCCCCTGGGAGGGAATACAGGCAGTGGGTGGGAGCAGAGTATGGAAAAAAAATGATTGAAGGCAAGAAGGCTGGAGAAAAAGGTCTGGAGGAAGAATCAGAAAGGAACAGACCATGGGGGTCTCAATAAAGAAAAGAATATAGGCCTCTGTTTATTGACTGCCGACTCTATGCACTTGCTGGGGTGCTTGCCCTGGATGACTTCATTTAATCCTTACTTCTAACTTATTTGAGAGAGGTGCTAGTATTACCCTTAACAGACAGGTTAAGTGACTTTCTCCAAGTAATGCCCCTTCTCAGGGGTAGAGCTGAGGTGAGGTTTGAACTCAGGCCATCTGACTCTCAAGCCCGTGCACTTAATTATCTGCTATTTTCCCTTCCCCTTTGCTCTGCACCAACATATAGTGTCATTCTTGCCACACACGAGCCTTTTGCTAAAACTGTTTGTCTATTTTTAACACCTGGATAGAAACAGATGCAAATACAATTTACGTAGGGGTTCTAATTTCTCGAGGGTTGACCATTTTTCCATCAGTATCTTGATTACTGAAAGAAAAAGCATTTTACACAAATAACATGGAAAGGGGAAATGAAACTCCACAACACCGCCATCAGAACCAACGCGTCTCTTTCTGTTGTTGTTGTTCATGTTGGCCTATGTACACCAGTGTATACATACAGCTGAAATCATACTATTGATGGAATTTTCTAGTGAACTTGAAATAATGACCCAGTCAAAAGCCAGACAGTGAAAACTATATGAAAATTGTCCTGTAAGCAGAGCAAATCAAAGCACAGTTAACATTGATGAAGAAGATTCAGTTTAGAGGGGCCGAGAATGACATGGAATTCCTAATCACAAGCTAACGTTCAGGCCAATAAATAAACAACACAATTTTCTAGCATGCAATGAAAATCCAATTTACCTCTGAGTGATTTTCACCTAAATAAAATTGGAAGTGAAAATTTTGACCATTTGCTGCTTCTTGCTTTACCAGGAGAGGAGAGGAGGACCCAGGTCTGGCTCCATTACTCGCGAGCCGTGGGACTGCACTCAGGGATTGAATGTCTCTCAGCCTCAATTTCCTCGTCTGTAAAATGGGGATAATGATCTTTGTCTCACAGGAGTGTTGCGATTGTTAAGGAGAAATCACGTAAGACACCTGCGCATCACCTACTAGGTCCGGTAGAGGGTTCCTTGTAAATGATGGGGGAAGGAACTCAAATAGGGCTGGATTAGAAAGTCAGTCTCCTTGAGTGGGAGGGCCCTCCCTGAGGATGTGATCTTTGATCATGTCGGTCAACTTCAACCCAAGGTCTGAATGGGCTAGACATCTTAAGTCAGTTGTTTTTTAACTTGTAAAGAAATCTAGGATTGGAATTCTGAGCAAAGATGCCTGTCAAGTTATCTTGCAAAGAGGAGGCCAGCTATTGGGATAAGAATGTTGAAAACAATATAAAAGGCACAAGCTCACAAGTTAGACAAGCCTGGCTTCAAATTCTTATGAGTTTGAGTTAGTTACTTAACCTTCCTGAGCATCAGTTTCCCCACATATAATATGTTCATTCAGCCAGTATTTATTAATCACCTACCATGTGCCAGCCCTGGAGACAGATGAACAAGGGAGCAAGATGGGCAAGGCGCCAAGTTCCATGTGGAAGGTGGACGAGTAAACAATGCGATGGTAGGAGGATTTGGGGAGTGGAAGGAGTCATGAGGCCGGAGGCATGGATCCTAGTCTAGGGTCAGTGCACCTCCTGAACCAAGTGATGTTTGAGGGAGACCTGAGGGACAGGTAGAAGATGATATACAACCCCATCCTCAGAGGGGCTATTGTGAGGATAAAATGAGATAGCAGACGTGTAAATACCTAGTGTTGGCTGGTAACTGGTAAGTGATCCATGTGTATTATTATGGTCAGAAGAACAGCTTGACAAGCTGAAAAACTAGAATGACCCCTTATAGATCATCTAGTCTTTTCTAGCTTTTAATCTGGTGACTGGTACAGAGCTGGTTGCCTCAGGAGTTGGAGAACTTGTTAAAAATACACATTCCTGGGTTTTATCCCTCAAGGATGCCAGTTCAGTAGGGGAAATGACTCTACATTTTTAAAGAATTTTCCAGGTGATTCTAATCTAGTCTAGCTACTTCTCCTAACTCCACATTAGAGATGGAGAGATTGAGATTCAGAATGCGGCAGGGAGTGGCCCAAGGTCACACAGCTAGTAGAGGCGGTTGTGAAGGGATTAAGAGGACGAGATTGGGTGAGAGGGCAGACCAAAGGAGTCCTGGAGGCCCAGCTCTGAGGAGTGTGTTTGAGATAAGCACTCCAACATTTCCAGCTTCTGCATTTCTTCTAAGTATCTTGAATGTTGGCAGCCAAGGAGCTGATGTGAAATCATCCTGGTTTTGTCAGGTTTTGAGGCGGGGGCCTGGGCTGGGTTGGGGTGTGAGGTCCCTGGACTGCCAGCATGACTTTGGGGCTTGTATTCCCTTGGCTGACAGAGAAATTGGAAAGCCAGGCTGAGAAATTACCCTGCAATCTTTTCCTCTAATTCAATTCTGCATTGATATCCAGGATGTCAAATCACTGTGAAGATGAGATGACAACATGGCTATTGTGTCTGTGTCACAGTCTGTTATTTTCAAATGTGTGTGAAGATCCGTAATTGCGTTGACAGCCATTAGGTCTTCCTCTCCAGGCAGCTCCATGAGAGGCTTGAACATGTTGTAATTAAGTTTCCTCCTTCTGCCCTCCTGCCTGTTGTCCCAAGGATGTGTAGCATCAGGCACCGCTCAGATCTCCATTGCATCGGTCACATTTATGCAATATCCAACCAACTGGACGTGTGCTCCTTTTTCCACCTCTGCTCACATTTGGCCCTGGTAGTATGGGGGGAGAATGGGCTGATTAATTTAAAATGACGACATCTTTTGGACAAGTGCTATGGTTGGCTGCGAAGACTACCAGCACTGTCTCCGTGATTTCTTGCATATATTGTGCTAAGCACACCCATTTGATCATTGACTGGTAATTTAAACAGCCAGTGCTGTCTTGCTTGCTGAATTAATCGAAGTGGAATAGGGCAAGCTTGGGAAGAGTTTCAACTGCTCCTTGTCCAAGAAGATTGGAAATAAGACTTAAGGATCAAAGTCCATCCTGACTTTTATTAAATTTATTGTGCAACACTATTATATCTCTCGTTCTGATTCCAAGCAATATTAAACACAGATCAAATCTCATCATATTCATCTCTAATAGACCATCGAAGCATTTTTCTTGCAAAAGCAAATTCTGAATTTCTGTAATTACTTGAAACGGGGATGATAGGCTAGGGCATAGATTTTCTTCTAAAATTGGAATTTTAAAGATGTATTTTCATGTTGTAAACAGCCAGAGTTCTGTTGATGTTTCATTCAGCTATATTTTTTTCTACACTTGCCACAAATAATATCAACCGAGGAAAAGAGCGATGTGATATTTAGGCAATCCTTCTATGGCGGGAGGGAAAAATGACAACGGTAATATTAATCCCCATTATAATAAGCTACATTTATTAGCTCTTCCCTTTGTGAGTTCTAAGTGCATAACTCACCTTATATAATTCATCCTCCGAATAACACTCTAAGGTTGATACTATATCCAGTTCACAAAGGAAGATGAAGTTCAGGAAGTGAAATAACTTTCCCAAGGTCAAAGATCCAGAGAGTACCAGAATTGCTACAGAACTCAGGCCGATCTGTCTTAAAACTTACGCTATTTAAAAAAAATAAAGTCATTGTGGGGACATTTCGGTTTTCAAAACATCCTCTGTATGACCCAGTAGTTGGAGCAAAACTTTTGCTATCTTTTTCCTTCATACATCATTTCCTTGATTCTAAAATACACTGTCAATTTAATAATGACATTTTTTTCCGGGGAAAAAGAAAGTTTTCTACTGCATTGTCTGTACATATTAAATATAAGACAGCACAATTTCAAAAGTATTAAATTGTTGTTAATATGCTGCTTGTCATTTTGTTATTTATGGTATTTTCAAATTAAAGAAATACCATGGGGGCTGGCTCCGTGGCTGAGTGGTTAAGTTTGTGTGCTCCACTATGGCGGCCCAGGGTTCGCATCCTGGGCGCGGACATGGCACTGCTTGTCAGGCCACGTTGAGGCGGCGTCCCACAACCCACAACTAGAAGGACCTGCAACTAAGATAAACAACTGTGTACAGGGGGGGTTTGGGGAGATAAAGCAGGAAAAAAAAAAAAGAAAGAAATACCATGCATGCTGCATGTGTCACCACTGTGGGGCGAAGGACCTTGGATTCCAAGGAAGGTGGGAAACAGTGAGGGGTTTCCGGTGTGAGAATGTCTTGCTCTGATTTGTGGTTTAGGGGATTACTCCGGTGGCACAGAGGAAGGCTGGGCGTTGGGGGATGGAGGCTGGAGACAGGGAAGCTGATTAGGTGATGCCCACAGCCCAGGTGAGAGGTTAGCCCTGATCGGGGCTACCGCCCTGAGCTGGAGAGGAGGGGTGGACTGGCTGTGTTAAGGAAGGGGACTGGGCTGGATGGGGAGATCAATGGAATATTCTGGCACGGGAGAGGGAGGTGTGTTAGGATGACTGCTCTCTCTCTGGCTGGAAGACTGACTGGGGTGCCCAGGGAGGCCTGACATGGGACAGGAGAAAGAAGAGAGCAAGGAAGGCTGGGGACTTCTCCAAGGTGAAGTCAAATTCTAGCTGCACACTTCTCGTCCATGGCTCTTTCTACCAGCCCCAAAGGAGGAATGAAGTCTTGGAGGCTTTTGGAATGTTGGGCAGATTCATTTAGATTTGACCAAACATGCAACAGGGAGCAAACTTCTAGGAGCAATCATGCACGGGCGAATCTTGATTTGATAAGGAACAGAAGATTATTGATTGCATTTTCTCTGCCATCCCTGTAACTCCCCAGCCCATTCTCATTTTATGACCCCATAATTAACCAGATAATTAAACAAATGTACATAGCCATTTCATAAATGCAGCGCCACGCTTTGGTGCTGCCTTTGTGTTCAGAGTTCTCATTAACAGCCCGAGTTATTTTTCATTTACATGCAAGGAAGTGCAGGAAGTCACTGCTCACAGAGAACCGCAAAAAGTGGCTTAATATCTCACATAGGTAAATTAATGAAACCACACCTCAAAATTGTATATGTATAATGATATTGTTTTGCTAAAAATTCATTCCTGTGTTTATGACTGATGATCATTTTGCCTTCATTTCATGAGTTTTTGGTAAGGAGCCCGTACTGCTATTTTATTAAAGTTATCATTTTGCTAATAATATTGTTTTCCTTTCCATTATTTATTTTTCAATGTGATGGGGCCAGGGAAAGAAAAAGAAACCATCATACCCGAGGTGATGGCTCCCCAAATTTTGAAAATAAGATTCCTCACCCTCCCATTTTAGAGGATGAAAGGTTCCCAGTAGGGAGCTGAGACTTAGGAGCTCTTGGTGGCAGCATGGGCTTCTGGAAAACACAAACTTCAGAGTCGAAAGAAATGGGTTTGAGTCCCACTTCTGACTGTCACCAGCTGGGTGACCTCAGCCAGCTTCTTGCTTCTCTATTGGCTTATTTAGACACTGAGGGAGAATTATACCTTCTTATTTGGTGGTGTGAATATAAATAAGATGTTTTTATGCAAAGGTATTTTGTAAAATGCAAAGTACTCTAAAATGTTAATTCCTTTTGCATTTATTAAATTTTTACCAAATGATGTTTCTGACAATCATCTCCTACTTTAGACTGCTCGTTTCTCCTCTATACTCCCACACCACCCCAGCTATACCTCTACCATTCATTCATTCATTCCTTCAACGAGTATGCAGTGAGCACGTGTTCGGCACCAGACACTGAACTAAGCACTGTCCCCTTTACTGAAACTACCCGAGCATTTTTTGCAGAGACTATTTACTTCTTGAAGGCAAGGATGTGTTTTTCCTGTTCTTGAAGGAAAGGAGCATCTATTTGTTTCTTGAAGTCCGGGAAATTGGTATCCTCTCTCAGCAAAGTGCCTGATATACAGCAAGTATTTATTGAACTGGACTGAGGCTTGTTTCTCATGAGCCTATCTCTGGTCTCATAATGTGATATAGCAGTAAACGGAGAGGCAGACAACTTAAGAAGCCAAGTGATCACTCTCTTTAAAGATGTGCTCATATAATTAACAATAATGACAATACTAGAATATGTCAATTTTTAATGAACGAATTCCTCAATCTTTGCAGAATTACTACCATGACCTATTTGGACCTCTCGACTTGCTAATCCTTGCTCATCCTTCAGTTTTGTGTTTGTCTAGTTTCACACACACATGAGTTATTTTCCTTTATCTTGAAACTTTTCTATCCACTGTAGGGTGGTGCCTCCATGGGTGCACCATTTGGAATAAGCCTGTTTGACACGAGTGTGGGGCCTCCCAGCCTGTGTCCACCCCCGCAGGCAGTTCTTACCAGCATGGCCCACACCCATGGGTTGTTCAGGATACACTGCCCCCACAGAGAAAGAACACATCCACCTACTTTGGAAGAGGAAGACCCACCCAGACAGAGGCCTCAAATTCCCCCTCCCCAACACAACTTCTTCATAAGCTTTAAAACTGCTCTGCACCTATATGCGTTACTGAAAAATCCCCAGAGTTTGTCTGCAGGTATTTATTGAGTCTGGGTGTATGTGTTGGTCCCTGTCTATTTGCAGTAGCATAAAAGAAGTATGATATTTGCCATCAAGGCTTATGTTCTCTGGGGGAGATGAGATGTGAATTCAGGAAGGTTTTATTGGGTCGACATAAAGAAGTGATGTGACGTTATGGCGAGAACAGGGACCAAGAGACAGAACCTGAGCTCTTGCCTGAGTCTGTCATTAACTTTGTCTCCTGTTTAGGAAATTCATGTCCTCTCAGATCAGTGATAATTTTATTGTTTTTGTATATAGTGAGTTTCTTGATGATTTCACGTGAACAAACGTTTCTGCTGCTGCTGAAAAATAAAGTTAAAACCCACTCAGATGCTAGGGTCCTTCTAGTTTGAAGGGTCCACCATTCTAAGAGAAGTCAGAAGAGAGCAAGACTCATTCAGTCTTGTCTTGACCACGACCATGCGGTGTCATAGTAAAGTCCTTAGGACAGACAAACGTTTACTAAGTAAGTGTTAAATAGTCAGTAGCTTATTCCTTTCCTCTCTTTTTCTCCCTGTCACCTTTGACTTTTTCCTCTTGCTCTCTCGTTTCTTCATGCCTCGTTTTGCTAGTAATATAGAAGATCCCCTTTATCCATGGTTTTGCCTTCTGCAGTTTGTTTCCATAGTCAACCATGGCTCAAAAATAAGAAATGGAAAATTTGCTATGTCTCAGTGTCTACGTCATTCATCTCACTTCATCTCGTAACGTAGGCACTGTATCATCTCATACCATCACAAGAAGAATGGTGAATACAGGACAATAAGATATTTCGAGAGAGAGAGAGCAAGGCCACATTCATGTAACTTTTATTACGGTCTATCGTTATAATTGTTTTATTTTATTGTTTATTGTTGTTAAATCTCTTACTGTGCCTAATTTATAAATTGAACTTCATCACAGGTATGAAAAGGAAAAACCGTAGTATATATAGGGTTTGGTACTATCGTGGTTTCAGGCATCCACTGGGGGTCTTGGAATGTGTCCCCCATGGATAAGGGGGGGCGACCGTATGGCAAAGCCCATGTAGATCTTTTGATCTCAACTTAAAATCCAACAAATTCCATCCTTGAACTGAGTTACTGACTCCAGGCAAAGACAAAGAAGGTTAACCACAACACACTGAGTTTGGCCAAATCAAATTCCGTGCCTCTTCTGGTATCCAGGAAGCTTCTGTCTCCACTTGCTGCTGAGGGTCCGCTGAACGCAAGAGCAAAGCACATCTTGGGATAAACTCTCGCTCTTGGACCTTTTGGCTTTTGAGGCTGGTAGTCCTGGGTTGGCCTCCCCAGGACTGCCATCTTTACCCTGCTGTTTTGGTGCTCTGGTCTGGGCTGATTGGACTGGAGCAACTGCTCTGATTTCTCCCCATAAATGTGGCTTGCTCTTATGAGCTGGTTATTTAGTCAATGCTTTGAATACTGAACAAATGTTTTCCATCAGTTATTACAGTCAAATCCTGGCCATTGAGATGGTAATAAAATCTTTGACCCAAGGAAAGAATGTTTCGCACATACCTAGCAACCGGAGAGAACTCGTTACAAGTTCATTATAAGGCAACACCATTCATCCTTGTGTATCCCCCCATGACCATTGCCGCAAAACCGCTCTAGGGCAGACATCCCTCCTTTATAGTTTATAGCGACGAAACTCCCAGAACTGTTCAGTTAAAATACACGTGGGTTAAAGATTCTCTCCTTTTTCTAACCATCATCTGGCCTCCCATTTTTCCACCTCTCACTTGTCTCTCTACCAGAACTTTCCTCCTTCCACTTCATCTCTTCATTCTAATCAGGTTGGAAGGACAAACAGCTGAAAGGAGGCCAGGTAGGTCCAGCAGAGCCCAAAGCAGAGGCAGCTGTGACCGTGAGTGGCCCCAGGGCATGTAATAGTTGAGAAGCTGTGAATTGCTTACATTGAATATTTAAGTCTATTAAAGCCTTGAAATTTAATGTGCTTGATGTAGTAAAAATAAGCTGAGCTCAGAAATGAGGGAAGGAAAAATCACCTTTGGGGTGTGCACAAGCCTTCTCTTGCCACCTTGAAGATGATACACAAATGCACACATCTTTTCCCCAGTTTACTGTGAAACTTAAAAAGGTCTGCTTTCTCTTAGTGGGAAAGATACGAAGGATGTTCATTAGATGTAGCATCCATCCTGAATGAGACAGAGCCTGTTGGCCAAGGTTTTGAAAAGTCTCTGCAAAGGAAATGCCCTGATGGAGAAATGTAGCAGTGCTATTTTAAACTGACACCCAACAGGAGGAGTTGCAGAGAGGAAGAGTTCCAGGAGGAAACAATGCTTTAAATAATACTTTAAAATTTCAGCGTAAAAATGTAATTGCTAGTTTATTGTTTTCCTAAGTAAATGTTTGTCCTCTACATGGCTTTCTAATTTTTGCCTTTTTTTAGAAGATGACCAGGTTGGTATAGACTGTGAGAGAGGTAGGATGGTACCTGACGGGGCTCTGGAGAAGGTCTGTGGTTACCCAGTATCAACATCTGGCTCTCTGTATCAGGAATAACGCAAAGGAGTACGTAACAACGCCCAGAAACACATTGGCATCTACCTGTTTAAACTCCTATAAACATCCTTTTATTTTAATGAGATGATGCCAAAGAAAAGTCAGTTTGTCTTACTATCCCTTTAAGATTGGAAAGGTCTGTATTTAAATTCCCTGCTTTATTCCTGATGTTGTTAATTTATGTCTTTTCCCCTTTTTTTGTTTATGAGACTTGCTGGAGGTTTATCATTTTTATCGACCTTTTCAAAGAACCAGGTTTATTGATTTTCTCCATTATTTTCTGCTTTCAGTTTCACTGATTTCTGTCACGTTCGTATTATTTCCTTCCTTCTGCTTGATTTAGGTTTATTTTGTTCTTCATTTTCAGTTTTTTTTCAAGGCAGAAATTGAAGTTATTGATTTGAGGACTTTCTTCTTTTTCAATATAAACATTTAAAGCTATAAATTTTCTTCTAAGCACTGTTTTAACTGCATCCCACACATTATGATAGGTCATATTTTCACTTTTGCTTGGTTAAAAATATTTTCTAATTTCTCTAAGACTTACTCTTCAACCTACATTTATAAATGTGTTTTTAGATTTCAAGTGTTTGGAGATTTTTCTATCCTTTTGTTATTGATTTCTAGTTTAACGTCATTACGGTCAGAGAACATACTCTGTATGATTTCAGTGTTTTTCGATTTGTTGACGTTTCTTTGATGACACTTGATAGGGTCTATCATGGTGAATATTCCATGCGCACTTGAAAAGAATGTGTTAGTCTTCTATTGTTTGGTGGAATGTTTTGTAAGTGACAATTAGATAGTTTATTGACAGTGTTGTTCAGTTCTCTATATCCTTGTTGATCTTCTCTTTACTTCTTCTATTACTGAATGAAGTGTGTTGACATCTCCAAATATTATGCCTTTGTGTATTTCTCTATTCAGTTCTGTTAGTTTTTGCATCACGTATTTTGAAGCTCTGTTGTTAGATTCATATATATTTATCGTTGTTATGTCTCCTGGTGAATTCAACCTCTTATTATGATGAAATGTTCCTCCTTATCCCTGTTAGTTTTCTTCTCTGAAATCTACTTTGTTTCATGTGAATATAGCTAATTCAACCTTCTTATCACCAGTACTTTCAAGTACGTGTGTTTCTGTCCTTTTCTTCTGCTTACCTATATCGTTATAATTGAAGCAAGTTTCTCTTAGACAGTTGGGTCATTGCTTTTCAATGTATTCAGACAAAATCTGTCTTTTAATTGATACGTTTAGACCATTTATATTTAATATAATTATTAATATGTTGGGGTTTATACTTTCTTTTTATTACTTGTTTTGTCTGTTCAATTTTTTGTTTCTCATTTTCCTCTTCCCTACCTTCTTTTGAGTTATTTGTACAATGTTTAGTATTCCATTTTAATTTATCTATAGTGTCCTTTAGTATATCTGTGCATAATTTTTTAAAGTATTTTTTCTAGGGCAGAAGTTTGGCCAAGTTTTTCTGTAAAGGGCCAGATAGAAACTATTTTAGACTTTGCAAGCCACATGGTCTCTTTCGCAAATGACTCAACTATGCCACCATAGTGTGAAAGCCACTATAGACAGTATGTGAATGAACGATCATAGCTACGTCCCAATAAAACTTCACTTACAAAAAATAGATGGTAGACTGGATTTGGCCTGTAGATGATGGTTTTCCAAACCCTGCTCCAAGTATTACAATATATGCATTTAACTTTCCATAGTATACTCTTAATCAATATTTTACCACTTCAAGTAGAATGTAGAAATTTTATCACTTTATTCCACCCTTTCCCCTTTATGTTAGAGTAGTCTTAAAGATTATATCAACATACTTTAAAACCCTATCAGACAATGTCATAATTTTTGTTTTCAACTGCCAAACATATTTTAAAGAACTCAAGAGGAAAAGAAGCATCTCTTACACTTACCCAGTTAATACTCTTCCTGTTGCTTTTCCTTCATTCCTGATGTTTCAGGTTTCCTTTTGCTCTCCTTTCTCTTCTGCCTGAAGAACATTATGAACAATTCTTTTAGAGCAAGTCTGCTGTCACTGAATGCTCTTGGTTTTCTATCACCTGAGAATATCTGTATTTCATCTTTATTGCTGAAGGATATTTTTGCTGGACATAAAGTTTTGATTGACAATTCTTTTCTCTCAGCATTTGAAAATGTTGTTCTACATACTTCTGGCTTTCATGGTTTCTGATGACAAATTCAGTCATTTTATCATTATTCCTTGTAGGTAACACATTGGTTTTCCCTGACTGCTTTTCAGATCTTCTCTTTGTATTTCATTTTTAGCAATTTGATTATGATGTGTCTGGGTGTGGGTTTGTTTGAGTTTATCCTCTTTGGGATTTAATAAACTTCTTGAACATGTAGGTGCATATCAGATTTAGGAATTTCTCAGCCATTATTACTTTAAATGTTTTTCAGCAATGCACTCTTTCTTTCTGGGACTCTGATGACAAAAATGTTAGACCTTTTCTTATTGTCCCACAGATCTCTGAGGCTCTAGTCATTTTTAAATCAATTTTTTTTCCCTCTCACTATTGTTTAGATTGAACAAATTTTATTCATCTAGTTTATTAACTCTTTTGTATTTCATCTCCACTTTGATATTCAGATGATCCAGTGAGATTTTTCTCCTCTTATTGTATTTTTCTATAATTTTCATTTCTTCTTTATATCTTCTATATCTTTGCTGAGGCTTTCTATTTTTCCAATTGCTCAAGAGTACTTATGATTGATTGCTGGTGCATTTTTGTAGTAGCTGCTTTAATATTTTTACAGATTATTCCAACAGCTGTCTTATCTTGGTGTTGGCCTTTGTTGATTGTCTTTTCTCATGTGAATTGAGATTTTCCTGGTTCTTCATATGCAGAATAGTTTTGACCTGTATCCTAGACATTTTGAATATTATGTTATTAGATGCTGGATCTTGTTTAAATTTTGTGGTGCATGTTTATATTTCTGTTTTAGCAGGCTGTCAACTTGGTTAGACTTGGTCTTCAAGTTCCAAACCACTTTCTGTGGACTGTGGTTACAATGTCAGTTCAGTCTGCAAATCTTTTGCAGTGGAATTTGGAATCTGTTCTATGCATGTGCCACCCAGTGGTCTCTCTGGGGTGTGGGTGGTAGTCTCTCTGTTAGTTCAGTTCTTGAACTTTTTGGTATTCTGTTTAGGATAAGGTCCACACACATGCAGCTCAAGGGTGAGGTATAGAGTTTAGAACATGAAGGGGTTGCTTTCCCAAGTTCCTCTCTCTCTGCCATCTCCCAGCTCTTTTCTGTTTCCCTGGTGCTCTTGTTTTTGGTCCTCTAGGTGGAAAGCTTGTGTTTTATTTATACTGCTCTGCTCTAACCTCCCCTCCCTTGGAATCTTGACTTGTCTGGATTCTGTTACTGCCATGCCTCCACAACCACAGGATTGCTTGGGGGCTGGGGCAGGAGAGAATTGAAAAAGAAAGAGAAGAAAAACCCTCAGGGCTTCCATCACTCTCTTTGAGTGTTAGGAGCTCCCTTTGCTGTTCTTCAAGGCAGAACTAGAGAACTTCTCTTAGATCTCTCTCTCTGTGTCCTGTTACCCACTTCTGGGTTTCTGACACTTTTTTAGGCCAGGAGATACTAGAGGGCAAAGAGAGTGAGCTAACCACCAGTTCACTGGTACACTGAATTCTGATCTTCTTCCCCTTCTGCCTGCTACTCTTTACGTTTCAAAGTTCTCACATAGATACTCCATGAGTTCTGTCCAGGCCTTATAGTTGTATTCAGCGAGAGAAAGGCTACTGTGTGCTTACTCAACCTGACTCAGAAATAGAACAGGAAGTTATTAGAACCTGAACTAAAAATTAAAATCATTTACTTTTTAAGTCGTTTGCAATATCAAAGTCCTGGGGCTACAAAGTCAATAAGGGCATGGTCCTATCCCTCCACTTAGTCTGATGGTGGTGGAAGAAGTGGTGGGCGTGGTGACGGGAGAGAATTAATGGAACTCATTGTGTTACATGCACCAATGCAGATGAGTACAGAATATCTGTGGGTATGTAGAGCACAGAAGGACACTATGGCACACGGGCAAAGAAGAGAGACAGATCCAGGGAGGCCCATGCACAGCTGACCTGAGTCTTGAAGAACCAGTAGGAGTTGAGTAAGGAAAAGGGCAGGAGGATGTTAAAGGCAGAAAAGGAAAGACATGAAACAGTAGGTTTGTTTCCAGAACTACATGCAACTCAGTGTAGCTGGGGCCAAGTATGTATATGTAGAAGAGGAGAGAGATGCTCCTTAGGGGCCAAACACGTGGATTGTGTGTGCTAAATTAACTTTATATTGAAAGCTATCGGAAGATACTAAACTTTTGTGAGCAGGCCATACAAAATCCTTTGTACTGAGTATGACTTTGGCATACAGTGTGTGACATCTAGTCCCTAAAGAGTAACTGCCTCTATTTAGAGGGATGTGACAAAAATCTTTTAGAACTTCTGTCTCTCTCAAAATAGTGACTCTCATGTGAATCATCCAGCCGGCCATCTGGATTCAGCTTGTACCTTCAGACTTTCCTGCTCAGCACCTCTTCATCCAACTTTAGCAGCTTCCAGTGTCCTGGCAAGGACCTCTCTGCATATTTCCTCTTTCCTGATCTCCCTGTTTCTTCTCTGAAAGAAATCCAACTCCTCAAGATTCTTATGGGCTCAAGAGTGTGCAAAGCAACAAAATAAACACTCGACAAGAAACATGTATGGAGGTCAGTGGAGTGAACTCTGAGAAGGCTGACCCACAGGGCCCTTGGGTGGAGATTACTCAGCACTCCTGTTGGCTGAATCCCAGGACAACACCCTCCCGTACAACCTGGTCGTCTGTACTAGCAAGTCCTTTTCATGCAACATTTCATAAAGTGGCTCCATAAACTGAAAACAATCCCAGAAAACACGTATATAGCATAATTTACTGGTTAACACCAAAGACTTTGGTGTCAGACAGTTAGTTCTGAGTTCAATTCTTGGCTCATCTGTTACCCAATAAGTTGATTTGCCAAGTTACTTGAGCATCCTATGCCTGTTTCCTCATCTTTAAATGGGGCTAACAATGGTACCGATCTCTTACAGTCCCTGTGAAGATTAAGTGAGAGAAGGTCTGTAAAGCTCTTGGCAGGTACCCGCCCTTGGTAACAGCACAGCAGACACAAGCCACCCTTAGCAACGCTGGGGCGATGGTTGCTCCTCACACAGTTGCCAGTTTGCCTCACAAGCCTTGTATTTGTGCTCTTTAGAGAGCTTTTGGAGGATTAAATGTGAGGTGGGAAGGAAAACAGGAGTCACCCTTTGTTCTTCACCACCAACAATAAGGATCCGCACATTTTGTACCTTAAGATGAGATAAAAATCCATCTTGGTGTAACTTCTGTCCCTCAGTTCTAATTGTCCTCCTTTGGGTCCCATAGAACACATTGATAGGCCCTTTGGATATTCTAAGAAAGTATTTTCCCTCCTTCTTTCATCCTAGAACCTTGCCTTTTCCAGTGTAATGGGATTATACCAGGATTCATCTCTAGGCTTGTGGGTTCTGTCTGCTTTTAGGCTGAAACACCATGAGTGCAGCCTCCACAATCCCTATAGAAAGAGAAAACCACAGCCACGGGTCAGTCTGCATAAAAGCACTGAGTGTCGCTATATGTAGGGCAATTGGAGGAGAGAAATAGCCATGTGCTTCATAACATCAAACCACGTTCCTTGGGTTTGGTAGCGAAGGGAGAATCTGTGTCTGCAAGTGTCAGAGGTGAAGGGGGCTCATGGCTGGAAGTTGAGGTGGGCTCTTAGAGTTTATGCCACTGGAGGGGAGATGCTCCTTCCCCTGGGAGCCCCTCGCCAATTGTGGCTGCTGGGGCCTCGTGGCTCCTCAGGGCTAGTGCTTACTCTTTACTCTTCCTTATGGACTCAATGTTTGTCTTCCCTGAAAACTCATATATTGAAACCTTACTCCCCACTGTGATGGTATTAGAAGGGGGCCTTTGGGAGGTGATTAGGATTAGACGAGATTTGGAGGGCAGAGCCCTCATGAACGGGATTAATGCCTTTGTAAGAGTCATGAGAAAGCTTGCTGCTCTCTGCGCTCCCTCCTGTGAGGATACAATGAGAAATCAAGGGGCTGCAGCCCTGAAGAGGGCTCTCATCAGGATCTGACCATGCTGGAACCCTGATCCTGGACTTCCACCCTCCACAACTATGAGAAATAAATTTCTGTTGTGTATTAGCCACCCAATCTATCTTACCTTGTTAGAGCAGCCTGAATAGCCTAAGACACTCCTGCTGCTTGGTGCTCGCAAAACTTCCCGTTTCCTCAGAGCACAGATGAGGCCTGGGGTAACATTGGGGAATTATAGAGTAGCTCATAGGAGGGTACCAAATGTGCCTGCTCTCACAGCATGTGGGTCCTGGCCCATCCACATGGCTTTTTCCAGGCTGTTTCTCTTCGTCTGTCTGGCCATGGGTAGTTACATGTGGCAGAGACCGTTGTTTGGCTTCCTCCCAGGAGCACCCTGGGTGTATTTAACTCCTCACAATATAGACCCAAGGATGAGTCTCAAGGACAGGAAGAAGCTCTATCCCCCTCTTTCTAAGTCTCTATTTCCTGCTCCATAATCCACCTTATCTCAAGATGACGGGAATTATCTCTTCCTTCAGTGGATACTCTGTCTTCCCTACAGGGATGTGGCTTCCCCCTATGCTCTGAGTAGGTTTAAAACACCAGAGCACAATAGCCCAACAGCCTTACAAGGACTTACAAAGGACATCTTTTGGCTGGTTTTGGTCATATGGCTCATCTGTGTGCCAGTCTCTGTTGCTACAGGGCTTGGGTCCTATGGCTAGTTCAGCTTAGGTCACATGCCCAGTCTTGTGGTCAGGAGACAGGATATGCCATTTGAAGAAGGAATCAAGAAATGACCATGATTTGTGATTTACCTAGCCTCCACCCTTTACATTTACTGCTATTCTTTTTGAAATATTGCCTGATTTGGAGCACAAGTGTGTTCTTGTAAGTTGATTTTTTACCCTGCAACTTTGCTGTACTTGTTGATTATTTCTAATACTTTTCTGATGAATTCTTTGGGGTTTTCTATATATAGAAATGCCATCTGCAAACAGCAAGAGTTTCACTTATTACTTTCCAATTAGGATTCCCTTTATTTCTCTTTCTTGCTTAATTGCTCTGGCCCAAACCTCCAGTACTATGTTGAGTAGGAGTGGTGAGAGAGGGCATCCTTGTCTTGTTCCTGTTCTCAGAGGGATGGCTTTCAGTTTTTCACCATTGAGTATGATGTTGGATGTGGGTTTGTAACATATACAGCCTTTATTATGTTGAGATGTTTTCTTTCTATACCTATTTTATTGAGAATTTTTATCATAAATGGATGTTGGATTCTGTCAAATGCTTTCTCTGCATCTACTGAGATGATCGTGTGATTTTTATTCCTCATTTTGTTAATGTGCTGTATGACATTGATTGGTTTGTGGATGTTGAACCATCCCTGTGTCCCTGGAATAAATCCCACTTGATCATGGTGTATGATCCTTTTAATGTATTGCTGTATTCAGTTTGCCAATATTTTGTTGAGGATTTTTGCATCTATGTTCACCAGCAATATTGGCCTATAATTTTCCTTCTTTGTGTGTCCTTACCTGGTTTTGGTATCAGAGTAATGTTGGCCTCATAGAATGAATTAGGAAGTGTTTTGACTTCTTCAATTTTTTGGAATAGTTTGAGGAGGATAGGTATTAAATCTTCTTTGAATGTTTGGTAGAATTCTCCAGAGAAGCCATCTGGTCCTGGACTTTTGTTTTTTGGGAGGTTTTTGATTACTGTTTCAATCTTGTGATTGGTCTATTCACATTCTCTATTTCTTCTTGATCCTGCTTTGTGACATTGTATGAATCTAAGAATTTATCCATTTCTTCTAGGTTATCCAATTTGTGGGCATATAGTTTTTCATAGTATTCTCTTATAATACTTGTATTTCTGTGGTATCCATTGTAATTTCTCCTCTTTCATTTCTAATTTTATTTATTTGAGCCTTCTTTCTTTTCCTTCGTGAGTCTGGCTAAGTGTTTGTCAATTTTATTTATCTTCTCTAAGAACCAGCTCTTAGTTTCACTGATCCTTTCTACTGTTTTTTTTAGTCTCTATTTAGCTTATTTTTGCTCTAATTTTTATTATTTTCTTCCTTCTGCTGACTTTGGGCTTTTTTTATTCTTCTTTTTCTAGTTCGGTTAGGTACAGTTTAAGATTACTAAGTATTTGAGATTTTTCTTATTTGTTGAGGTGGGCCTGTATTGCTACAAATTTCCCTCTTATAACTGCTTTTGCCACATCCCATAAGAATTGGTATGTTGTATTTTCATTTTCATTTGTCTCCAGGTATTTTTAAATTTCTCCCTTGATTTCTTCATTGATCCAATGGTTGTTCAGTAGCATGTTGTTTAGTCTCCACATATTTGTGACTTTCCCAGTTTTTCTCTTGTAAGTTGATTTCTAGTTTCAGAGCATTGTGGTTGGAAAAGATGCTTGAAATGATTTCAATCTTCTTAAATTTATTGAGGCTTGCCCTGTTTCCCAACATATAGTCTATCTTTGAGAATGATCCATGTGTGCTTGAGAAGAATGTGTATTCTGCTGTTTTTGGATGGAATGCTCTCTCTATATATATCTAAGTCCATCTGATCAAGTGTTTCATTTAAATCCACTATTTCCGTATTGACTTTTTGTCTGGATGATCTGTCCATTGATGTAAGTAGGGTGTTGAGGTCCCCTACTATTATTGTGTTGCTGTTAATTTCTCCCCATAGGTCTGTTAATAGTTTCCTTATGTAGTTTGGTGCCCTTGTGTTAGGTGCATATATATTCATAAATGTTTGTCCTCTTGGTGGAATGTCCCTTTCATTATTATATACTGCCCCTCTTTGTCTCTTATTGTCTTTTTTATCTTGAAGTCTGCTTTGTCTGTTATAAGTATGGCAAAACTTCCCTTCTTTTGTTTGCCATTTGTTTGGAATTTCATTTTCTCTCCTTTCACTCTGAGCCTATGTTTGTCTTTAGAGCTGAGATGTGTTTCTTGGAGGCAGTATATTGTTGGGTCTTGTTTTTTAATCCATCCAGCTACTCTGTGTCTTTTGATTGGAGAATTCAATCCATTTACATTTAGAGTGATTATTGATATATGAAAGCTTAATACTGCCATTTTATCTCTTGTTTTCCAGCTGTTCTGTGTTTCCATTGTTTCCCTTACTTTGTGTTTCTGATTGCCATTTCATTTAGGTGGTTTTCTGCAGAGGTTTTCTCTTTTTTTATGAATTCTGTCTCTGCTCTGATTTTTTGTTTAGTGGTTACCTTGAAGTATGTATAAAAGATCTCATAAATGAGATAGTCAATTTTCTGGCAGCCTCTTATCTCCATTAGCCTAAGCAGGTTCCATCCCTTTCTTCTTCCTCTTCTGAGTTATTGTCACAAATTATACTGTTTTGTATTGTGAGTTTGTGACTAAGTTGAAATGTTTCTAGTTACTTTTCATGCTTTCCTTCTCTTTATCTTTTAAGTAGTAATTGAATATTTGCTTCCCTGTTCTGATAGAGAGCTACAGTTTTCTGATTTTGTCTGTCTGTTAATCTCTTTGCTCAAAGCTTTGTAGAACTTTCCCTTTTTGTTTCCAGTGTGAGGTCATCTTTAATCATTTCTTGTAGGGGAGATCTACTGGCAATGAACTTCCTCAGCTTTTGGTTATCTGTGAAAGTTTTTTTTTCTCCATCATATATGAAGGATAGTTTTGCTAGATAAAGTACTCTTGGCTGAAAGTTTCTGTCTTTCAGTATTTTGCATATATCATTTTGTTCTCTTCCAGCCTGTAAGGTTTCTGCCGACAAATCTGCTGAAAGCCTGATAGGGGTTCCTTTATAAGTTATTTTCTTCTGCCTTGCTGCCCTTAATATTTTTTTCGTTATTGACTTTTGCCAGTTTTACTATTATATGCCTTTGAGAAGGTCTTTTAGCATTTGACGTAACTAAGCATTCTATTAGTTTCATGTATTTGTAAATCCAGTTCCTTCCCCAGGTTTGGGAAGTTCTTGGCTATTGAATAAGCTCTCTGCTCCTTTCTCCTCTCTTCTCCCTCTGGAACACCTATAATCCTTATGTTGCTTTTCCTAATTGAGTCAGATATTTCTCAAAGAATTCCTTCTCTTTTTTTTTTTTAAAGATTAGCACCTGAACTAACATCTGTTGCCAATCTTCTTTTTTTCTTCTTCTTCTCCCCAAATCCTCCCAGTACATAGTTGTATGTCCTAGTTGTGAGTGCCTCTGGTTGTGCTATGTGGGATGCTGCTTCAGTATGGCTTGATGAGTGGTACCATGTCCGTGCCCAGGATCCGAACCAGCAAAACCCTGGGCTGCTGAAGAAGAGCGTGCAAACTTAACCATTTGGCCACAGGCCCGGACCCTTCCTTCGCTTTTTAACAATCTTAGTTCTTTCTCTTCCTCCACCTGTAGAATTTCTACCCTCTAAATCACTAATTCTTTCCTCCATAACATCAGCTCTATTTTTTAAGGATTCTGTTATTTTTTATGTCATTAATTGGGTTTTTCATATCCAGAGTTTCTGCTTAGCTTTTTAAATATTTTCAATCTCTTTGGTGAAGCATTTCTTCTCATTAATTTTATTCCTGAGCTCATTGAACAGTCTTTCTGTGTTCTCTTGTAACTCATTGAATTTCTTTATGATAGCTATTTTGCATTCTCTGTCATTAGATTGTAAATTTCTGTGTCTTCAGGATTGTTTCTGGAGAACTACCATTTTCCTTCTGGTCTGAATTGTTGCTGTAGTTTTTCATGGTGTTCAATGAACTAGTCTTTTGTCAGCCCATTTGTGGTAATATTGGATTGTAGATCCCACCTGCTACCAATAGGGAGAGCAGGAGCAGAGTTTCAGGTCCCACCCCATCTGCTGAAAGTTGTGGGGGTACTATGGGCACTTGTGCCAGCCTGGAGAATGTTGAGGCATGCATGTTGACTGTGCTTTGTGGGTGGGGCTTCCTTAGAGCCTGGGCCACTCCACTTTCAGGGCATAGTGGCTCTGTGGGCTCTCACACAGGCAGGGAATGCACTTGCCCCAGTGCCTATAATGGCTGCTGCCTCTTCTTGGGGTTGCAACGGCTGCTGTGCTTGATGGGTGGGGCTTCCTCATGGGGATGAGCCAGGAACATTTCTTGGGGCCACAGTGGCACAGTGGGCTCCCCCACCACCAAGAAAGTGATCATGAGTGGGCTAAGGGCTGCTGGCCCCTCTTTCTACAGTTGCCCCAGGGTATGTTCCCACTTTTGGGGTGCAGTTGTACTATGGGCATTCATACTGGGCTGGGAGGCATTTGTGTGCATGCACAGGGCTGCTCAGGAAGGGCAGGGAGTGCTCACCTATCTCCACCACTTTTCAGAGGGCCAGTCAATCCACCTGCAGATGTATAGCTGTATGAGTCTCTCAGGCATCCTGTTGTGCTGTGTGGGTTTTCTCTGTTGGTCCGTGAATGTCCATTTAATTGCGGTTCAAAGAGGGAGAGATAAAGGGAACAGCTCACTCTGCCATGTTGCTGATGTCACCCTGTGCACAAATGTATTCTGACCAATGCACAAAATCATCATCATCATCATTGTCATCATCACATCATCAAGATAGCTTGTTCAACATCTATGATGTTCTAGGCACTATAAAAAGATGTATGTCATTTATTATTTCCAGCAACCCTATGAATAAATGTTGTGGATAGAACTAAGATTGCCTCCTGCAAGCTAAATTATAAAATCAAAGTCAGGAGACCAGAACAGGGCAATGCAAGGCAACCCTCAACATAAAAAGTTTCTTGGGTCTAAAAGATTTGAAGAAACTCAATTGAACATGTTAGCATTTCTAAGGAAAAGAATGAGGCAATCAGAAAGGACCCCAGGAAGCAGAAAAGTTGTGGAGGCAAAAGTCACCAGTGCCCCCAGAGGCATTGTCCAGGGAAAGGGGTTGTGAATATTTCTGTCCCAATGGCCACTTGGTCCCTGATGCTTTGAAAGAAGTGTTTCATAATTCTCCTTGTCTTAATTCCATGTTCATCGGTCATTCTTCTGACTATAATTTGGTTTACCCTGTGCTTCCCATTGCAGGGAGAATGTTGGTCATGCTGATACGACCTTGAGGTTTATATTACAATTCTAGTCTTCCTTATCATTTTAAAAGGAAAGAATCATATTCTTTTTCATTTAATATTTAAATATTTTAAATATTCATTTAAAAAGTTTCTCATCCATCTTCTGAACTTGCTCAGTGTGATTCCATCCTGAGGGATGGGTGGACTTTTGGTGGGATGAAAAATTACGTCATTATTGTCACAAAACTGTTGGCCAGACCTTAGATTATAGTAAATTTCCAAGGTAAATATCACCTTATGTCTGCTATTCTCTCCCTTGGACACTCTTGTTTGTTCTTTGGCTAGGACCAGCCACTTTCCTTTACTATTTTAAACCTGTCTACGTATCATCAGCCTCGTTTTTCAGATGTGGAAATAGAGGCTTAGGGAAATTAAGTGATTCCATAAAAATCACATCGCTGTGGTGAAGCAGGTTTAGAATGCAGGTCTGTGACTTCAAATCTCATGCTATTTCTCCTTCACCAGCTACTTTCATCTCCTTGTTTGGGCCCAACATTTCTCTTCCTACAGCGTGATACTGCATAACCTGTTTAGTAGTGAGAGTGCTACCTCTGAATGTACTTGCCATGCACCAAGCTCCCAGTTGTTATAAATAAATACTTTGTAGAGGAAAGATCAACTGCCATCTTTGTGATCAAATGGAAGACTGTATCACCAAAGGTAAGAAGGTAATGTGCAGGCTCTCCCAGCTACGGCATCCTCATTTAAGTATGTAAAGTGGGAACTTGGAGTACAGTAGATCCTCTGTCACTGGCAATTCTTTTCCCTATCTGGACGGAGAGGTGTAGGAAGATAAAAGAATATTCGTTAAGCACTCCCGCAGGGATGAAAACCACAGGGGCCAGTTGCTGTGTAAAAGATGCCTGGAAAGTTCTTCCCAATCATCCACCTCCAGCAGGCTGTTTGCCCCCTCGAGCAGGAGGGCCAGCCCAGACAGATAGGAAAGCAGTAATCTGTGAGAACCATCTGGAAGCGCTGACAGCACTTTGGCAGGGAGGCAGGCTGGGATCTGTTCCTACTGATTTGTAAATCCAGCTTTCAAAACTGCTCCCATAGAAGGCCCGGGGTAGCTTAGAATGTTTCATGGTCAGTTTCAGGAACAACTCGAAGAGGGTATTACTGAAAGGCAGGAGGGTATGTCAGCTGGAACCACTTAAGAGGACAGTCTTCAGATCTCACCTCAAATGTCACCTCTGCAGGAAGGTCTTACCTGACAGGAGCCGCGGCCCCACGTTATATCTCTATTTACATATTTCTTAGATCAACCATCTGAATCCCCTCCCAACTAGGCTGTAAGCTTCATGAGGGCAGAGATTCATTTGTCTTTCGTCACTGTATTGCAAATGCCTAGAAGAGAGTCTGCCGTATGGGGGGGTGCTCTGTAAATATTTGTTGATTGATTGGTTAATGAATGAATGAATGAATAATTGAATTAGTGCATGGGCAGAGAAGATGGAGAGGAACAGCAAGAAACCATGGTGAGTGGAAGACACCCGGCATTTGGAAGTATGCAGAGTTGGTCCCAGTCTGGATCCTAAACTAGCTTAACCTTTCTGAGTTTTGGTTCCTGGTCTGTAAAACTCTGTCTGGTAGACTTATTATAAAGATTAAATGATAGAAAAATCCAGGTCCATTACCTACTGCAGAGTGAACGGCACAATGGCGGACATAAGGCAGCATGAACAAATGTTAGTGTCACTGTCTTCCTTCCAAATACATAAGCAAATATATAAACACATCTACCTGGTGATAAGTAAGGTTCAAGTCAACATACATTTCCAGTACCAAACGTTAAGCACTTGGGGTCTGGAAATAACAAGTTTCATATTCTGTCCTCAGGAAGCTCTTAGTACAATTTACTTAGAAGTATAAAAATCAAGTTTGTTCAGAGCTAGGGATATGGGGTGGCATTTTCTTCATTTCTTGATAATATAAGCACCTACTTTATATCTTACATAATTATTTAATTGAATTTCATCTTCAAACCAAGCCTAAGAGGTAGGTACTATTATTTTAATTTTGCAGATGAAGAAATTGAGACAAAGGAGAGAAGTATCTTGTTCCAGAGCACACTCTCAATGGGCAGTGTACTAACGGGCTGATCCCAGTTCTGTCAATGTCTGTGTTCTTTCCAGTGAGTTTCATGCCTGCCCATTCTTAACAACTCCATCGGTGACTTTAGAGAGAGTTTCTGCTCTTTATTTACCTATTTGCACAGGGATGTGTATTCTCCTTATTCTAATTAAATCTTTCTTCTTGGAGACCCCTAAGGTTTTGATATATGCCTGCTTTTATTCAAGCTACTGGTTTATTTCACTTATTATAAAAGATGTGCACATTTTATGTATGATGCTCTGGGGCAACTTAGTGAATCATCTTGTGATTCAAAATATCAAACTAGTGGTTTTTGAACTGCAGCCATCATTTGGTGCAATCATAACAGTTTAGCCATTTGGAGGTTTTCTTTGATAGCCATTTTGTTTCAAGGTGACAATTCACAAGTGAACCGAAAAACAATAACCAAAATATATTGAGAATAAACTACACCTACATATAATAACATATTACAAGTTAAATGCTGAATAAAAGAAGTTGGACTCAAAAGATTACATACTGTACAATTCCACTTACGTAGAGTTCAAAAATAGGCAAGACTAATCTATGGTGAGATTAGTCAAGATGCTAGTTGTCCTTGGGGACAGCATGAGAAAGACTTCTGGGTGCCAGTAACGTTCCACTTTTTGATTTGGGTGCTCATTACACAGATACACTTTGGAACATTCAATGAGCTGTACGCTTATAACTTGTCCACTTTTCATATACATGGTATAATTTAATAAAATTAAATTTTTTGAACACTACTATGAGCTAAGCACCATAATAGATGTGTTATATACATCGTCTGTCATCTTCACAACTTTAATAACTTTGCAACTATAATCTTTACAAACTTTCAAAGTTGGTATTTGTATACCTATTGAACAGATGTAGAAACTGAGGCTCGAGAACAAATTTACCCGAGATCACACAATGAATAAATGGTAGAGCTGAGGTTTCAAATCTAGGAAGGCTGACTCCACAGCCGCCCACCTTTCTTTTTATAGTGTGCTGAAGTGAAGTTGTATCGTGAAATTGTTTGGTACAGTACCATGTTTGCTCAGTAGCAGTCCTTTTGAGAAACTTATCAATGAGATTGGTAATAAATGCAAAATTCTAGGTGGACCAATTTTTAAAAAGTGAGTTTGAGTTGATAAAAATGAGGCTCTATGAGGGCTTGCTCACAAAGGGAAAACTTTAAATTGGCATAGAAATCAAAGAGGATGAGAATCAGTAATCTTGCTGGCAGAAGAGAGGTAGTGATGGATTGAGCTAGTCTACGTGAGCTCCGACTGAACATTTCAGGGTGTTACAGGGATGGGACCTATGGGGCGCGCGGCTCGGGTTTCCGACAGGGCTGGCCTTTCTTCTGTCATATTCCCGAAAGGTGCTCATTTTTATTCAGCTTTCACTTAAATACGTAATCACTCGCCACCTTGGTATGATCCTCAACGGTTACAGAATACGCCCTCAGTCATTATGTCGTTTGACTGTCGAGCAACCGAGCAACCATGTGAGAGACACGTGGGACCATTACCTCGATTTTATAGGTGAGGAGACTGAGCAATAGAGTGACTGAGTGACTTGCTTCAGATGCAGCTAATAAGTGGGAGCAAGACCCTCTGAATCAATTCTGGTGTTCTTTCCCCTACACCACACTGCCTCTTTCCAAGGGGGAACTCGCTCTATAGAAGGCAGCCTTTTCCAGTTTTGAGCCATTCCAGTTGACTGAATGCTCATTATACTGAAAGATTTCTCCTTGTAACTTCCAGCCATTGGTCCTATTTATGTCCTTAGATGTCACCTAAAGGAGCAACAGTAACAGCCACTATTTAGACGAGACCAACTTCATAGGGGTTAGGGCTCCAACGTACGAATTTTGGGCGAGGGCGACACAGTTCAGTCCATAGCAACAACTTTGTTCTCTCTCTCTCTGTAAAAGAAAAATTGAAACAAATGTTTCAAAAAAGATTTTTCTATTTTTTCAATTGTTTGTCTTATTCTATTTTATTAAAAAAATTTCTGACCATGAACATGAAATTGCGTTCACATTTATTTTGAAAATCACTGTATTAGCTGATGCTGATGATAGTAAAAGTCACGCAGCGGTAGTAGAGCACGGTAGCTGCGAACACTTTTAGTAGAAGCTAAGAGCTTTCTAAAAGATGCTTCGTTCGTGAACAACAGGACTGTTTTCAACTTGTGGACACCATTAATCTTGTAACTGGTCAGGTTTCTCTCTTTGCCTTGGCCACTGGAAGGCTCAGAACAAAAACTATGACTGACCTCTGGTCCAGGTCATAGGAATGCAATCACGCAGACTGATCTCTCCCTTGCCTTTCCTCTCTCCTTCTTATGCATGGTTTGCCTTTTTTATTATTTATTTAGTTTTCTTGCTGCATCACGTCTGTTGATATACGATTAACACCCTTTGTGGTATTGAATCAGCTGTGGTAAAGAAAACCAAACAAATAACCAAATATTGTTTAAAGTAACTGTCACAACAAGTTATGATGTAGGTATTAATACTCTCATTTTATGTATAAGATAATGAGTTTCAGAGAGGTGCCTTTATCTAGTTGTACAGCCTGAACACGGGAGATGTTGGTTTCAAAAACGAAATGATGTTTCTCTAAAACCCATCTTGGGCACCAAACTTCTTCTCTTGAAGGTGCCTTCTTGTTTTGAGCATCTAATATTATTGTTCTACCTTCAGAGGGTGGGTGGGAGGGTGGTGGCAGCAAAGGATCTCTGTCAATAGTTCTAATCATCATGGAACCTCCCACCATACGGTCCATGCAAACTCTGACCCGCCCCCCTCCTGTCACACAGGGACCCTGGGGCTTGTGTGTTTCCTCCATCAGCAATCACAGCTCTTTGCAGGCTAAAAATGTGTGGCAGCAATGTGCTCACAGGTTAGGTTGGGGCTCACATCTGTGCAATCCCATCACCTTGAGCTACTTGGACCAAAACAGAATCTTCTCCACTTTCATTGTTCCCTGAACAGACTGTGGTCAGCTCTCGGGTAGGAACAATGTCTCTGCCTCCAGGGTCTGGCACAGACCTAGGACAGTTAAGTCTCCAACGGGCACACCAGGAAGCAGATGAAGGCATCTTTTGTGATAATAATACTTATACCAACACCATTACTAACAATAGCAGCAGCAACAACAACCACCAACTTCATTGCATAGTTGCCAAATGCCAGGTACTTTTTAAGAGCTTCCTGGATTGCTTGCATTAACATGATGATGTAGGTACTATTTTGATCTCCGTTTTAGAGACAGGAATGCTCAGTTACACGGGGGTAACCAACTTGCATGCATTCATACAGCCAAGAAGGAGCAAACCAGAATGTAAATGCTGGTGCTCTTGCTACAGAATCCATGCTCTTCACCGCTGTGTCCACACCATATTATTTCCCACTGACTCCTGTCCTATGTTCCAGGACTGGGTTTGGAGGCTCAGCTGAGCGTTAAGCAGAGTTTATGCTGACCCTTCTGATACCCTGGCATGCCTTCCAGGTATTGTATAGATTGGATTCAGTTCTGAGAGGCTCTCAATGCTCTGGTTATATTGCTGGTTTATGCTGGTTTGGTTTCAAATCATAAGGCAAGAAGGAAGCAGCCTCAAACTCCTGCCAATCTGTTCTTCCCAGCTAGCCTCTTCCCACCAGAGCTGTGCCTTCTTTACTGGGACGCCTGAAGCCTGGAAGAGCCTTCAGCTCAAGACAGCCAAGTCTCATTCCTGCCTTCAAAGGCCCAGCTCGAGTCAATGCCAGATCTCGGCATCAGATCCTGGTCCAACTCATGCAAACCACAGAACTGCAGGGCGGTTGAGGCTGTTGCATACTGAGTCAAGATCAAGTGGTTTAATACCAAAGGAAAACACTCTCAAAGTTTTGTGAGAGAGGAAGGAAAACAGGGATGATATTGATTTCTCCAGCTTGCCGATTCATTTCTATTTGGCCAGCTCTCGATAGGATGTGATGTCTGAGCATCCCAACCCACATGTTCACAGTCAAAGAGGTCAACGTTTTTAGATGGATCAAGCAGATGCCAGAAGACAGACTTGGACCCATTAAGTATTGAGAGAGGAATTTTTTTCATACAGGGTCCAGGGGTAGTTGATTTTGCATAGATTCTCATTAATCTTCACAACTGCTCTATATATTCCAAAATTTTTGGCTGCATTTTATAGATTTGGGAATGGAATTTACAGGAGAAAGAAGAAAAATAATGTTTTATTGATCCTAGAAAGTGGAAGGGCCGAGCCTCAAACCCCACGTCCTGATTCCACGTCCAGCACTTTGGAATCACACTCTCGGGCGCAAACACGCCCTCCACTTCTGCTTTCAAACGCTCCCCCAACCCCCAGGGCTCCACATTGGGCTGAAGTGTGGTGTCAAGAGAGGAGAGTTCATGGCAGCGACACTGCTGGTGCTGAGCAGCACCGTGCTCTCCTGGTGACCTGTGCACACTGCACGACCACACTCGCCAGGCTCTTTTGTCACCTGCCTGAGTTTGAGCCGACGCAGTGTGAGCAGAAGTGACATGTGTGTATGCAGTCTGCGGTCCTGGGAAGCAGACTCTGAAACAGAGATCAGCATGCTCTAGGTTCACCCATGAGTCCTCTAGAGATTAAGACCAATGGAGGGGAAGGGCCAGAAGCAGGACTGGCAGAGGGAGGAGTTCGCCCGAGATGTCAGTGTGGCAGGCTTGGCTGCCCTCAGCTGACCCAGGCAGAACTCTGAAGCTGGCATGACTCTTCAGAGTTGTCGTAGGTGGGGGTGAGGGAGCTGGGCCTTTACGCACCTGTGTTGCCCTTGGAAGGAGACAAGGCCTTGAGGGACAACTCTCTTCAGCTCAGGGAAATTGCCAAGGGGGTTGCCAGCTAAAGATGATCTGCCAGCTGTTCCCCTCGCATCAGGGGGAGTATGTCCTTCAGTCTTGGTGGGACATCTGGGTGGCATATCACACTATCTGCATGCTCTATTTGCAGTCCTGGCTCATAAAACCTCGCACATAGTCCTCATCTCATTCACCTTCTGAATGGAGAGAATTCCAAGGACATAGGGGAGGTTGGAGCAAAAGGATGAAAGAAGCCTAGGTCCCTGAATGACTGCCTGAAGCAAAGCTCCCCAAACAGAACCGGGCAAAAGATAAACCCTTGCTGTGCTAAGCCGCAGAGACGTGGGGTTTGTGACTTACAGCAGTTAGCTCCTCTTAATATTGGCAGGAAGACAAAGATGTTGAGGGAACACCGAGAACTGGGGCCCACAGCGTGGCAGTGTAACTGCAGAGATGGGGAGACATATAACCATAGCCGTCAGAAGCAGAATGTGGATTCCTCTCCCAGATGCTCACAGTACACAGGCGTCCTGTGCTAAGGACCACCAAGAGCTCTGCACAGTGGAGCAGTGGAAGGTCTTGGGCGGGACTGCCCAGCTTTGACACCCAGCTAACTGTGTGATCTTGGGCCAGTGTTGAAATCACCTGCGGCTCTGGCTGAGGTGAGACAGCTCCCTGAGCCAGGCCAGGTGTCCTGGGGGCTCTACCCTGCTCGACACTGGCTTACCTAGGCAGGACCAAAGCCACAGGATCTTAGTTGTTGGGGAGCAGGGGCATCAAACATCCCTGGGTGGGTCACAGAGACCCCCTGAAGCCACGCTGAGCTCCATTGGGTAATGAAGGTCTAGCCAAAGCTTTTCCCTTCTCAGTTTCTGAGTCCCCGATTCCAAAGAGGAGCAGGAGGAAGGAGTCCAAGCAGGTCACTTTCCAGAAACAGCTTCTCAACCCACGAACCACAGCATTGGGTGCTTAGTGTGGGCTGGTGGGAGACAAGGCAGGGACAGGCAGGCCTTGGAGTTCCTAAATGCCATGTCAGTGGGTCTGGTCTTTATTAGTCAGGCAAAGGGGAGACAGTCATTGGCAGTAAGAAGAGCTGCTCCATCTCGTCTGTGATGTCTCAGAGCCAGAAGGGTGGCAGCAGGGTGGCACATGACCTGAAACAGAGCAAGTTTCTAGAGGGCGATGGCCCGAGGTGGAGATAACGAGGGCGTACAGCAAACAGCAGCGACGCTGCAGGAGTGCTGGTTGGTGCGGGGGATGCTGCTGGTGAGGGATGGTCAGAAATTAGAAGCTGGTTTCAAGAGTAGTGAGGAGGTGCAGAGAAGACACGTCAGTGACTGAGGGTGAGTCCAGGGTAATTAGTGCAGAAAATTCCGTAGCATCCTCTGCCTCCCTCAGGACAGAGGTGGCGCCTCTCTCCGCTCTGCACTGGCAGCATCTTGAGGAGCACCCGTTGGCTGAATTGAATGAATTGAAGGAATGTCTCACAGCTTTTCTGAGCCGTCTTCTGCTGTCTCTTGAGTTCCGCGGCCGCAGCTTCAGCAGATCGGTTCTTTTTCTCAGCCAGAGTTTCAGTCCATGGGCACGCCTGCCTGAGGTTCCTAGAATTCTGGACAGGACTCAAAACGCCACGGACTCCTTGGCTTCTGTCCAAGGGCAGCTCCCAGCAGCCTGGACAGGTGGCCCTTTTACAGGGAGGCTGTGATTTGGCAAGCAAAGGGCACTGGCCAGTGCCACCAGCTGGAGACCCAGGCCAGGTCTGGGATTGCCAGATTTAGCAAATAAGAATTCAGGATGCCCAGTTAAATTTGAATTTCAGATACAAAACGAATACATTTTAGTAAAAATATATGACAAATATTGCATGGGACATCCATATTTGTTGTTATCTGAGATTCAGTTCTATATTTTCCTGGCCAGACGACCCGGGTCCTTCCTGGCCTGGTTTGCACAGACAGAGGGGGCTTTGCTAATGGGGGTGCCTCCTCCCATTTCCTAGGTGCAGCTCTGCTGACTCTAAAAAAGACAGCAGCTTGACCAGGCCCTGGTTCTTCCCCCAGCAATTCCTTCACGCTTTCTTTCATTCAGAAAACTCACCACAAGGCAGTGGCAGCTGAGGAGGGCGCCAGGCCGTCATCCATCATGCTGCCACTACCAAGGCGCGCTGACAGCCGGTTCCAGCACATTAATGATCATTACGGTCCTAATGAAGATTGGTGGCGCTGCTGGAAGAGGCTTCTAGCCCATTGTTGTCTCCGGCAGATGGGGAGGGGTGCCCTTGGGGGTAGCTCACGGGAAGGGAGGTTCTGGGGACTGACAAGAATGAGTGGAAAGGAGGAGAGAAGAAAGTATAAACTGGAGAGAGGTCTGAGGCTGAGGGGAGAGCTGAAAGCAGGGAAGGAGGATGCGTGCAGGGGGCTGGGGGTCTGAGGCCATCAGCCAAGGGCGTGGAGAATGAGGCAAGAGGCTGTGAAGTCAGCAAGAAGTTGGCACTTACGGGGTTGTTGGTTTTCTCGAGCTGTTGTAAGAAATTACCACAACCTTCGTGTCTTAAAACAACAGAGATGTGTCCTCTCACAGTTCTGGAGGCCAGAAGTCTGAGATGAGTTTCACTGAGCCGGAAGTGAAATCAAGGCGTAGACAGGGCCGTGCTCCACGTGGAAGTTCTAAGGGAGAATCCATTGCTCATGTCTTCCAGCTTCTGGCGGCCCCAGGCATTCCTTGGCTCACGGTCCTATCGCTCTGCTCTCAGCCCCCATTGTCACATGGGCTCCTCCTCTTCTGTCTCAAAACTCCCTCTGCTTCTCTCTTATAAGGAAACTTTCGAGGGCGTGGAGGATCCACCGTAGCAAGCCAGGATGAGCTCCTCCTCTCAAGATCCTAAATCACCTTTTTTACCATATAAAGTGATATTAACTCTTTTGCCATATAAAGTGTGATGCACCGGTCCAGGGTTTAGGATGTGGACCTATCATTTTGGGAGTCACCATTCAGCCCACCACTTGATGTGCGGAGGGCCTGGGTATCAAGCCGGGGTTGACCAGGTTCCTTCAAAGAGCCAACTGGAACGCTTGCCTGAACTTCCATTCTCTTCCCTTCACTTTAGTGTCTTGAAGCCAATGCACAGTAATACACATGCTCTGCGGACGAAGGCAAGCACTCCTGGGAGAGAGCACTGTGCTGGGAGTCTCTGCTCTGGCTTTGACCAGCTAGGCGAACTTGTGCAGGTCATGCTTCCTCTTTGGGACTGTCTCACCTGCTATAAATGTGGACTTGGGGTTCCATAGCCTCCAAGGGCCTCTCTCACTCAGGGACCAATAGGTAAAGTCCCATCTCACTTTATTTTGGGGAAACTGAGGTCCTTGGGAATTGAGCTCCTGGTCTCTCAGCTTAATCGGGGCATGGAACCCAACCTTGGCTGTGGACCAGGGTGAGCTTTTGGTCTGAGCTCACGTCTTGCTCTGAGCAGCTCTTTGTAATTCAGAACTGAGGTTGTAATTCAACCCATGATTGACGTTATGGCTAAGGAGGTTTTACTTGAGCCGTGCCCTGACTTAACAGCCCAGCCCAAATCCACATCAATAGAGATGCAGCTGGAGCATAATGAAATTCGACAGTTTGGCTCTGGGTGACCTTGGGTGTGTCACTGATCTTTTCCAAATCTCATTTTCCTCATTTAAAAGATGAGGTTATTTTGAGGGTTGTTGATTTGCGAGAATTAGAAATAAATACAGGCAAAGTGTGCAGTGGAGAGTTTGGTAAGTATGTAGGGCTCAGCGACTCTGGCATGGAGAGCTCCCTCTGATGGTTGCTCTCCTCTTTTCTCTCTGTCCTAGCCCTCTGGCCTCCTGGCTATTCCTGGAACATGCTTGTCCTGCATGCTGCTCCTCTCTCAGGACCGTGGCTTTGTGTTCCCTCAGCCTGGAGCATCCTCCTCCCAGATATTCACCTGGCTCTCTCCTCACCTCCTCCAGGTGTTCACAGCTGAGTCACCTTCTCAGAGTGGCCTTGTTGTCCACCCTAGACAAACGCTCAGCCCCCTTCCCTGCTTTGTTTTTCTTCCTGGAGCTTAACACAGTGTAACTTACTACACGTCTTGGATATTTATCTTGGTACTTGCCGATTTCTCCCATTAAAATCGAAGCTTCACGAGGCCAGGGAGTCTAGCTCATTTTTATCATGACCGATTTCCCACTTAAAACGTTGCCTGGCACACAATAAAGGCTCACAGATGTTTGTTGAATGAATGAAGGAGTCAGAGAGTGAAGGGAAATGCTCTTGAAGCTGCTATGCGGGGAACAGCATGTGGGGAGTGAAAAGTTGAAGCAGGGGGAGAAGTGAAGAGGCCGCAGCCATCAGGCAGGAGCTGGTGCTGGGGGCTTGGAGCAAAGAGGTGGCAATGGGGGTGGGGGGATGTGGTCACCTTTTTGAATGTAAAGATCATAGGATGCACTGAAGCATCAGATGTAGGGCGTGACCTAGAGGGTGGTGTCGAGGAGGACTCCAGGTATCTGAAGCCCACGGGTAAATGGGGTTCCGTTCGCTGAGCTGGATGCAGTTGGCCAGGGAGGTGCAGGTTTGCAATGCCTGTGTCCAGGGGCCTTTCTACTTAGGGAGACGTGGAGGAACAGGGACTGTACTGGCATGTAGAGGAGCTGGGTTCTCCTTCAACCTTCAGGATGAGTTCACTGTTTGACCTCAAGCGATGCACTTTGCTTCCCTGGCCTGGGGATTCTTCACCCATGAAGGTGGGGAGAGCATGGATTACAGCCCCTCTGAGGTCCTGGGTGGGCACAAGTGGAGGGCGGTGGGAGAGGGTGGGCTTTGGACTTAGTTTGGGCTCGCATCTGACCTTTGTCATTTACTAGTTAAATTTCATTGGACTCAATTTCCTCGTCTCTAAAATGAGACAAAGACATGAAGGTCAAGTGACACAATGTTGCTAAGTGCCAAACGCGTGCCAGTGCATCATAGACAATCAATGAATGCTGAGTTTCTCCCTTGCCCCCACGGTACACTAACCCCGATTCCCCAGTCCTCACTGTCCACCCCCTGAAGCAGATGGAGGTGCATGATATGATGGAATTTTTAATGCCCTTTCCCTGTGCACAGCTAAGAAACTTCCTATTTCAATGCACATATGCTCCACGGATTATGTTGAAAGGCCATTTAATATCTATCAAATAAAAGCATTAAAGGGAAAATCCATTGCTTTGCTCTGTGGTGCTTGAATATATTATAGAGAAAGGATAAAAATCATTCTCTTCTTCCTCTGCCATCACCTTTCTGTTAGATTTTCTCACACCAGGTGTTCAAATCCCAGAGAGAAAACTTCCTCTTCCCAGTCTGACATTTTCAAACGTGTTGATACATACCGAACGGAGAGATTCTGCAGAAGGGGGTGCCATTCACAGCTCCGGCCTGAACGAAGTAGCTCTCTGAATTCTATTTATGTCGTAATGAATATATTCAACTTAACAGTGTCGAAGACTTTGTAAGCACACCTGCAGCTAAGAGTATGGATGAATCTGGAGTGATTCTGAGTTTTCCTTCCACAAAAATAATTTTGGCAGCTTGGGATCAATATCTTCCTCCCATATGTTTCATATTCTCTGTAAATTGTAAGTGAAGACACCCTTCTCAACAGTACTTTTCAGTGTCAATGCATTCAGAAATTCTGAAAAGGTAACTTGAAAAGGAAGGAAACTAACATTTAGCTTGCATCTACTATGTGTCAAGGCTGTGTTATGCACTTTTGCATAGATTATCTCATTTAGTCTGCACAACAACCTTGTGAGAAAGATAATGTCAGGCTTACTTTTGCACAACAGGAGACTAAGGCTCAGAGAGGGCCAGTTACTTGCCTAAGATCACACAGTCATTAGCAGGGCAACCAGGATCTGAAGCAAGTGTTGTGTGACTCCACAGCTTGCTCTCTTGGATGAAGTCTTGTCTTCTCATCACTCCATCTCTAACTCTCCACCCCTCCCACCTCCGGGCCTCTTTTCATTGAGAACATGGACTACATCACTGGAGGAACTTGAAACTCTGAGACCAGATTTTGCAAGAACTTTCTTGGCCCAAACTTACACTTGGACCACATCCATTTGGTCTTTAATTGGACTGCGTCAGTGTCCTTATTTCCTCGTGTGTAAACGGAAGCAAAGTTGGACAGAGGTGTCCGTGACCTTGGACTGTAGGAGATTTTGACTCTATTCTAGGAAATGCATCTTTTTCTCCAGGAGGTGAGAAGGAAGCAGTCCCGGCCAGGGGAGGCGAATTCTTTCCACTGCTGCTCTGACAGCCGGCCAGGCAGCCCTCCCACCCAGACTTCCTGGCTGCTTCACGCTCCATTGCATGATTCCTGCCGGGGTGAGACTCGGCTCCGTGTCTTCCTCCACCCATTAATCTTCATTTTAGTTTGTTGCTGTAAAGATACATCTTGAAACATTCAAGAAGTGAAGGAGGAGTTCATTCGTGTCACAGACAGCGTGCTTCAAGGATTGCTATTTCATCAAGTTGGCCAACTTGGACGTCAAAGAATATACTCTGGGAGGAAATGGCCTTGGAGATTTTCCTTGCTTTCACTGTGTCCCCGTCCTCAACTCCAAATTTGTCCAGAGCAGTAATTATCCGTTTTATTATTGTGCCCATGACCAAGAGGACAGGAATGCTTTCTGTGGCCCTGAGAGCTGAGCGATCCTTACTATGGTCCCCAGACAATATGTCTTCCGCATGGCCACCATGTGACGTCCTCTTCCTGGAGCCAATGGATTTCTGTCAGACCCGGCAAGTTTGCTAGCAATTCCCTTCGCATCCATATAGTTAGTATAGCCTGGCTTTTGGGGCAGCCTCCTGAGCCCCAGGACCCACGCAACTTCTGACACTTGCATGTTTGGTAAACTGATATTACTCCTGGTCATTCACTGTTACCTAATGCTTCCTTTGTTTCTGTTTTGGGGAGCTCCAGATAGGAGAGAGGTTCTGATAATTGGAAACCTATGAATGAATAAACATTTCTTAGGAAGTGGAGAACTTCTGACTTAGAGGAATGAGAGTCCTGGTAGAGTAAGTTCTCTAATTTCAGCTTCCAGGAAAATGCCTTCATGGAGACCAAAAGAAAAGGGGATTAACATGAATTGAGTGCTTATTAACAAGCTCCTATGTTCTTAGCCTTTGCTGTCTACTTTATCTATATTGTTGTACTTAATTTCTGGCAAGCATATCCCTATTTTGCAGAAAAGGAAACTCGGGCTCCAGGAAGGTAAGTAGGTGATAGTGTTGACTTTGAAATAAGATTGTATTTGGAAAGACTAAGCAAAACCCATTGTCAGTCTACTAAGATTTGAAGCAAATTTTCCATGACGCAAGGCATGACATTTAGCCTTGTTATTGGATCAATTCACTAAGATTGTGCTCCATCTCTTGGGGTGGACTCACATTAACCAAACTCGTGAGGGTGATGTGAAAACCACACTGCCAATGCATTAAATTAGAACAGGAGACATAACTATCACACTGGCCAAAATACTTGAAATGGTCCAAATGGCACCTTCTCTTCTTGCAGGCAAGTACACGGGAAAATAAATTATAATTGGAAGTCTCCTTGGTGAAAATGTGTTCAGAGTATGATTAGATAGTTACGCAATTTAAATGTCCCATGGACTTGGGCTCTAGGGGCCTCTTCCATCCATTTTTGTAATAGAGATGAATTTTCCACAGAGACTATACAGGCTGAATCCTTAGACCTGGATTTCTTCTCCTCTGCTCATTACTGGTATTGACACTGCTCTGCGATTCTCCTTGGCTCTGCCTCCAGGAATGAGCAAGACCCCTTCTCAACATTAATTGTATTAATGTCTCCAGTTATAAATGGCTTGGTTTACAAGTCATTCTGTTTTTTAAGTTAACTTGCAACATCCCAGCTCTGGTCTAGCGTCTGTGGTGTTATTATTCATTCTCTGTTATTAACTTCATTTCCCTAATTTCCAAGTTGTTGGCAACCCCCAAAGCTGCTCCCTTGTAGAGACAATCCCTATGCTGCAGGGTTTGGGGGAAGACTCAATGAGACGACGTATGGGCAATGAGCCAGTGTGAGGCTACTGGTTAGTCAGTTCCATTCATTTCTTTCCAAGAGGGTTAAAACTGCAAAAACACCTACCCAGATCTCTGTTTTGTTGACCTCAGAAGACAAAGTTAAAGTTTTATTTCTACTCCCCATTCATCCCAAACTATGGAGCAGGGAAAGTTTTTCCTTCACTTTAAAAAAAGCCTTTTTACTAATAATGATGGTCTCTGTTTCCACATTTGTGGTTTTGGTTACATTTTATAGACTCTTAATGCTGGAGACCGCCTTTCTCAAACCTACTGTCTGTCAGTGCAGTTGGTCACAATGTCATCAGAAGAATGGAAGCAACATCACTAGCTAAGGAGAACTTGACGTTCCCTTCTGCTCATACAGTAGATTTAAGAAGGCTTTACTGCTGTCAGACCTCAATCCTCTCAGTAATAACTTAAGTTTTGGCTTCAGTGTGCCATAAGAGCAAGAGAGTCATCCATACATGGCGTCTCGGTATTGGCCAAGATAGACACCCAAGTTTTCTGTGCACTCCAGACTTTGTCCATTCAAGGAGTGAGACAATGATTTCCTGATCATTAGTATTACCATTAATAACTAATATTTCAAAGTGTTTCATAGTTGATCATCACATTTGACCCCCTATGAGGTAGCTGTTAATTTTAATCCCATTTCGTGAATTAAAAACCTGACACCAGCTATATCATATAGCAGTCAATTGGCAGAGAATGTGTCTCTATTGACTCCAGATTCAGGACTCTCATCAGGATGTCACATTTCTTCCTAGTTCACATGCTCGGGTTCACCTCTGGCCCTTAGAATGAGTTCAGTATCAGGATTAAAAAATAAATAACCAGACATCACTGTGAGGGGTAATTTTATGTGTTGACTTGAGTAAGTCACAGTATTCAAATAATTGGTCAACGTTATTCTAGATGTTCCTGTGAAGATATTTTCTAGATGAGATTAATATTTAAAGCAGTAGACTTTGAGGAGAGCACATCACCCTTCATAACTTGGTGGGCCTCATACAATCATTTGAAGGCTTTAGTAGGAAAAGACTGATCTCCTGGAAGAAGAGGGGGCCCTGCCAGCAGGCAACCTTCTGGACTCGAGCCACAACTCCTTTTTGAGTCTCCAGCCTGCCAGCCTACCCTGCAGACTCTGGACTGGCCAAGCCTCTGCAATCAAGTGAGCCAATTCCTTGAAATAAATCTCTCTCTCTCTATGTATCTCTCTACATCCTGTTGGTTCTGTTTCTCTGGGGAACCCTGACTAATGTAGATTTTGGTACCGTGAAGTGTGGAGCTGCTGTAACAAACACCTAAAACTGTGCAAGTGGCTTTCGAACTGGGTAAAGGATAGAGGCCGGAAGAGTTTTTGAGGTGCACGTTGGAAAAAGCTGAGACCGCCTTGAAGAGGCTGTTGATGGAAACGTGGAAATGGGGAACGTATTATTGGAAACTAGAGGAAAGGTGATCTTTCTTAGAAAGGGACAAAGCACTTGAATGAATGGTGTTCCTGTGTTTCATGGAGGGTAGAACTTGTAAGTGATTAACTTGGATATTTAGCTGAGGAGATTTCTAAGGACAGTGTTGAAAGCGCTGCCTGGTTTCTGCTTACTGCTCATAGTAAAATGTGAGAGAGGAGAGAGAAGCTAAAGAAGAAGTTATTAATCAAAAGGGAACCAGAGCTTGAAGATTTGGAAATTCTCAGTCTATCCGTATTGCAGAAAATGAGAAAGCATGTTCTGGAGAGAATATGAAGGGTATACTGCTGGACAATCATCTGGCTATAAAGAGATTACAGGTGTGCCCCGTGGATCCCAGTAACTCTCTCCACAGAAACGCTGCCGGCTTGGACTGAAGGGGACAGTGACAGGACAAAATGAAGAAAGGCTGTTGGACTTGAGATTCTACAGGATGGGCCAATAGAGCTATCTGGCTGTGACATGTGTTACTCTTGAAGAAAAGGGAAGAACGACCCTGAAGGCAGTTCAGAGGTTGGCAGGGCTGTCAGTTCCAGTACAAGCCTAGAGGGGACAGACCTGGGGGCGGGGCTGCTTCCTCCTTGGTTTCATGGGATGAAACTACTGCCTAGTTCCTTGGGGTCAGTGCTGCCTTCCTGGTGGGTCCGGAGGATAGAGAATGGAACCAAAGAGGGTTATTCTCAAGCCTTAAAAACTAATGGAATTTGCTTGTTAAGTTTCAGTCCTGCTTGGTACACGTCACCCCTTTCTTCTTCTGATGTCTTCCTTCTGGAATGGAAATGTCTATCCTATGCCTGTCCTACCATTGTATTTTGGAAGCAGATAACTTGTCTGGTTTCATAGGTTCATAGCTGGAGAAGAGTTTTGCCTCAGGATGCATCACACCTTGAGCTTCACCCGTAGCTGATTTAGATGATATTGAGATGAGATTTTGGACTTAAAGTTGATACTGGGACTTTTGAGTCTGCTGAGATGAGGGGAATGTATTTTGTATGTGAGAAGGACATGAATGTTGTGGGACCAGAGGGTGGGGAGGTGTGGGCTGATTTTTGTCCCTCCCAAGTGAGCATGTTGAAATCCTAAACCCTAGTACCTCAGAATGTGGCTCCGTTTGGAGACAGGGCCTTTAAAGAGGGAATTACGGTAAAATGAGGTTAGATAGTGGGCCTAATCCAATAGGACTAGTGTCCTCATAAGAAGAGGAGACTAGGACACAGACACATGGATCCAGGGGCGACCATGTGAGGACGCAGTGAGAACACGGCCATCTGCAAGTCGAGGAGAGAGGCCTCAGAAGAAACCAAACCTGCCAGCATCCTGATCGTGCACTTCCAGCCTCCAAAACTGTGAGAAAATGAGTCTCTGTTGTGTAAGCCACTCAGTCTGTGGTACTTTGTTATGGCCGCCCAAGCAAAACAATATGGTCACCAACACCAATTAAATAATTTAGCAGGGGGTGGGAGGGAGTTGGCCGTGCCATTTTGTCGGCATTAAGAAGATAAGTCTTGGTTATTTGACTGATTTTGTTATTTCAAAGTTGATGTTGTGTAGACCCAACTTTAATTATATGTTCCTTCATTCCTGACTTTTCCCCTGTAAAATCACTTTCTCTCAAGTCTATTGCTTTAATAGCCTGGGGAATATTTGCTTCTGAGGATCATATATCAAATCTGTTTCACTTTAGACAGAATATGTTTTTTTCTTTGTAAAAAAATATTATAGCATGATTTTAAGTGCAGGAACTCTTAGAAGAAAAAGTCTGCTTTGGGTTCCAACAAAGTTTCCACTTATTACATTTCATCTCCATTGTAGACTTCAGGGCTCCCTACTTGAAGGTTTGCTTTCAGACGCTATCTGGAGCCAAACTATTTCAACCTAGCTGTCTTCCACCAAAAGGAGTTGTAGGACTAAGGAAACTTGCCTTTGGAGAAAGTCTGGCCTTTCCTATTTCTCCCCATGAACACTCTAAAGAATCACACCTGACAGAGGGATCTTTTTTCCTAAGTTTCACATGCCCAGACTCCAACATTTAAACACAAATACATATGAAAAAAGTAACTGAAAATTCCTAATTGACATCTCATTTTCTTACTGAAGTTATCAGCCCTGAAGAAGAGAAAGAATGGTGAAAGGCTGAGAGAGAATCCTGCCAGTATGTGTCAACAGACTCAGAGGTCATCTTTGTGCAGCGATGATACTGTAGCTCATGAGGAATGCTTCTCATTGGTTCTCTTTTCTGGTTAGCCAGAAAATCTTTCTTGTTTCAACTGTTTAGTTGTAAATCTTCAAAAAATATTACAGCCAAACTCACAAACTAATGGAACACTATGTTGAACAGAAGTGATTTTTGTTTTTTCATGATTGAATATCTGGATTTTAGATCCTTACTAGAATAACAAAAACTTATCCAGAGAAAGTGTAGGAGGTCAGAATAGCTGTATACCAAGTAGAGGAGTTCCTATAATGTCCAGAATGTTATTTGTCTGTCCATTTTTTCTGTCTTAAAAGTATAATGCTCCCTTGGGGCCAGGTGATGGTAGTGGTTAAATTCGCATGCTCCGCTTCATCAGCCTGGGGTTTGTGGGTTTGGATCCTGGACATGGACCTATGCATCACTCATCAAGCCATGCTGTGGCGGCATCCCATATACAAAATAGAGGAAGATGAGCATCAATGTTAGCTCAGGGCTAATCTTCCCCAGCAAAAAGAGGAAGATTGGCAACAGATGTTAGCTCAGGGCTAATCTTCCTCACCAAAAAAAAAGTAGAGTGCTCCCCAAAACTCCTTCCTCTCAAGAAAAAAAAGAAACCAAATAAACAAAACTAGACCATTGTAGATCCTGGTTAATTAGGTCCCAGGGGATTTTGAGCTCGCAGGTATTTTGTGGGTAGTTATAGTTCTGGTTGATGGTGTATTTGAGGGGTAGAGTGCAGGGGAACAGAAGGAGCCCTGCTTCTGTCACTTACCCATTGTGCATCCTTAGCCAAGTCATTTAAACTCTGGTGGGGGAATAATAATATCTGCCTCACAAATTTTCATGTGCATCAAATGAGATAATGGATGTGAATTTACTCTTTAAACCATAACTGGGTTGTGCAGATGTTAGTCATTATTTTCAAACAGCATCTGTGACCTAGTTTTGATTGTGGTTTACTTTTGGAGAGAAGAGAATTAGAAATGCCTCTTGGCTCATCTGGAACAAACCTAATCCAGCGACTTTAACTACCAATGATCACATTAAAGGCAAACACATACCCGGCTGCAAAGGGAGTCCGACCCCAAGGACCACGCTGATTCTCTACAGTCTTATTTGCTAATTAGTTATCAGTAGCATTTCCATCAGCATAGGAACTTTTGAAAATCCATTTAAATAAAAATCATACTCTTTTACAGAGCATCACCTCCAGATTCTCCCACTTTGTTCAGCCTAGAGAAAGAAAATGCTTCTTGGAACTTTTCCATGTTCAAATATTTCCATCATTTGTAAGGAACTTGCTTTTGTCACTTATACGTTGTTTCTCGAACAATTTTTTTGATAGTTCTTCCATTATGCATATTTTCCCATTAGGCAGTTTTATATAAGGGACGATTTTTGTTGCCCGATTGCCATATGGAAGAGATTCATCATAAAAAAAATAGAAATTAACCTCTGGTTCACAATATTGCACATCAGGTGAAATTCTTCGGGATGACCTCATTTTTTCCACCCAAAACTGTCCATTCAACCATCATATCAGGCGCTCACTATTCTGGTTTCCCGGTTCAGGGAGTATTTTGATAGAATTCAGAGAAGGGGCTGCATGAAAGACCCCTCCAGTCTCGCCCACCTAGTCGACCTTTGCTGGTTGAGAGCATGGCGTAACTCAGACACATTTTATCTGTCGCCTTCTCAAGGTCTCTCTCTTCGCTTCTTGTATCTGACATTGAATTATTCACAAATCTTTACTCACTTACATTTTTGCTGCCCTCTCAAAATATTATTCTACAAATCAGCAGCGCCTTCTCTCCTCTTGGCTGTGTGGTCTAGGTGAAACTTAAGAAGCAATGTTTCCCACTGAGTAGTCCTCTGTTTGAGGATGAGCTGTTGTGATGGAGGAGAATGGGCCTGGGGTGGGGTTTCAGGACACCCAGGTTCTGGTTGTGTTTCTGCCCCTAATTAACACCAGTCTGTGGCCAATGTCTCCAGCACTCTCTGGGCTTACTTTTACTCATCTGAAAAATAAACACTTTGGAAGAGCTATCCTCCAAGATTTTTTCCAAATTTAGATTTTCCATAGTTATCAAGTATGTAGTATATGGGAAGAACATGGGCTTCAAAACCCAGCAGACCTGGGCTCTGTATGGCTTTGGGAGAAGTTACTGAAATTCTTTAAACCTCAGTATTCTTTATCTGTAAAATAGAGTTGATCATATTCACCCCAAAATTATAAGGATTAAGTGGGCTTATGTACATAAAATACACTGATTCAGAAAAGAGATGATAAACACTGTTTCCCATCTCCTCTTCCCATTATCTCCTGAAAAAAAACCCCATGCATAAATGGAGTCAGAGGGCTTAGGCATATTTTGCAGTGGAGAAGGAAACCAGTCAGATGACTTGGCGCATTTTATCTCGGAGGGTGTAGGGCTGGGATGCGGCTTGCAGGATTTCTGGTTCACGTCTCGCTCTCAGTCTCGCTGGCTCCCTAAAAGACTTTTCAGGGAACATCATTCAAATCCTCTCTAATGATCTTTTCAGAGAAAACTGGGGATGTGTTATCTGACAAAGGATATTTATGATGCAAAGACAGTCTGGGAGATGTAGTAAATATAGACAATAAGGTACTGTAATTTCTAGGACATTTGGTGATTTATACAGACAATGGAGCAGGCAGAATATTAAAAATTGAGACTGCTCCAGGAAAGCGGAGAGGCAGCCATTGCACCTAGGTGACTTTCTTCTCTACTACAGAAATAATGTTGATGTTAACTAGATTCCAACGTAACGTGGAAAGGTCAGAAATGACAGCTGCCTTTGGAATACTGGTTTCACCCAAATATCCAGTTTTATCTCCACCCAAGTTTCCTGATCATATGGTACAGAATCATAGCATCTTGCATTGTTCACGAAGGAAGGCCCTGGCTCAGTAGTTCAGTGGTGGTGACTGAAGCACAGCTTGGGAGGGTGAAATGAAATGTCATAGTGGGAAAGGCAAACTTCTATATTTAAGCAAAATGAAAAATTAGTCCATTGTACTAGTGCAGCTTGGCAGACGTGGGGCTTAGCAAAGAGGAGCTATTTCAATAAATGTCCCAGTGCTTTGAGGTGAATATGTGCTCTCCATAAACCAACCATGTGACGTGGCTACAGAAAAGTAAATCGAAAAGTCAAACGCGTTATTAGAGGAATTACGACTTTTTAAGAGAAATGTTCTTGCTCAGGCGATTTGCTTGGTGAAGGCTCTGACTAGAGTGTTGTGTTCAATTGCGGGGATACAGATGAAAACGAAATGCGTCGTGTTGACCCAGACAGATCATTGGGCGGGCGCCCATGCCGCTTACTTAGGAATGCACTTTCCTAAAAGCTGCTGCTTCGGGAAGTGCTGCCCTCCCTTGGGACCCTCAAGGACAGCTATGCACTTTGCACCTTGGGTTACAGCACATGCTGCCCATTATCCATGACAGTCATTCACAGGCGGTGTCTATGCAAACCATGGATTTCTTGGGGCACAGACTGTTTCTCACTTACCTTTGCATCTCTGTTGCCTACAGAAGAATACCATTAGTGCTCTATACCTGTCTGTTGAGTAAACAGATCAGTGAGAAGGTTTTCAAAAGCATTTAATTATTCATCAATTTGTTTGACAAATATTTATCAAGCTTCTCCTATGTTCAGGACGCCATCATGCAACTGCACCAAAATGGATCGCTCATAGAGCCTATCTCAAGGTGTCTCTCATGTGAACAGTGGCTGAAGGAATTGGGAATATCTAACTTGGATCCGAAGGTCTTAGGAAGAGCTTGGCAGCGTTTCCAATATTTAAAGAGCTGGATTAGGGAGCATTTTCAGCCTGTGCAACTCCAGAGGGTAAAAACCGGTGGGATTTTGAGGGAGGAAGATTTCTAATAAGAACAGCCCCAGAGATGGAATGGTTTGCCTTGTAAAATGGCAGACTGCTCGAGTGGCAATGTTTGTGACTGACGCCCATGGTGCCCATCTGACCAGAGGGAATGTCTGCCAGGAAAGAAGGTGGAGAGGTAGGCTCCAAGGTCTCCTTTGGTCCCAGATAGTTGTTGTTTTCTCTAAAAAAGTGGTTTCACAGAATGGACATTTGGTCCCTGGCTCTTACCCTTTTATGTTAAAAATAAAACCTACGGTCCAAATGGAGTATGAGGTCTGTGTGTTGAGAAAGGTTTCTAGGGATTGTCCTAATAAGACCCAAGATGCAGTTCAGTGGCCTGCTTGAGATGGAGTCAGGGGCTCACCTCATTTGGTTTTGCTTCTCTGATAGACGTAAATCTGATGGGTGTGAAGCTTTATATATGGACACAACATCCTAAGTCAGTCATGCTCCAGCCACTGGGACCAACTTGTTGTGTGAACTAGAGCAAGATCATCACCTCTCTGGGCTTTGATGAAATAATCCTCAGGAACTCTTGTAGCCTTCACAGACCAAGCTTTTTGTTTTATTCTGAAACCTCTTCCCTGTTGACAGATAAATCACTGATTGAGTCAATCCATTCCTTTGTATGGTCACAAAGATAAGTGCAATTCCTTGCTCACACCTGTAAGCTGTGCTCCAGAAATAAGTGACTAAGACAGTTTTGATGGCTATTGAGTTGGTACCTGAAGAATTATGGAGAGTTTTACATTTTCTGGACGGTAGAAAGGTCATTACTTATTCTCTCGCACGAGCCAGCTCCCTGAACTCTTTTTACTCCCTGGCCTGGTTTCCGGGCATTTCCCAACACCAGGAAACACATGCAATATGTTATTTGAGAAATTTAGCAGGCAGGTTTCAAAAGTTGGGTGGAAACAATGTAGAAAAAGATATCTTTGTTTATTTGGAAAAATAAGTGGAACTTGGAAAAGCATAAGTAATTTTGAATTAAAGGGTTTGAATGACATTCCTGTGCTACAAACCAACCAGTTCTTTTCTGTTTTTTGAATTTTTTTTGGCAAAGGTTATGATCTTGAGCATGTAAACTCTGAATACAAAAGTAGTCTCTTATTTTTGCCTCGGTTCAAATTATTGACTCTGATAGGCCTAGAAAAGATGGAACTGATAAGAAGGGCAAATCGCTATTGTTTTTACATCTAGGAGGAAACAACATCTCCGACTTCTGACAACTGTTTCCTAGAAGGAGCTGGAATGTTCTAGTGCAGGCTGGCAAATAGTTACACAAACGTCCTCAAGATAACCAACGACCACTCACAGACTTTGGAACACAAGTCTGTTTGATTTCCGTGGAACTACGTAGAAATCTGCAGCATCTTAACAGCAATACCAAGAATGTTCACAATCACTGTCTGCTTTTTATTACGAAAGTGGCATCTATTAATTGCATCAAATTTGGAAAATATTTTTAGTGTGATAACCATGATAAGACTGAATAGCAGAGACTTTGAGAAAAACATCCACGTCAGCCTCCATTTGAGGGCTTTGAGATCGGACCATACTCCGGGGAGCAGGGAAGAGGTTTGCCATCCAGCGAATGTTCTAGGCCTCAACTATCCTGGGAAGATATAAATCTTGGAGCAGGAGAGGAGGGCTCAGGAGATGGTCCTTACACATGTTTTACAAGTTAATTCTTCTAGAACAAACTCCCTGGGGTCAGTGGTCAGTCTGGCCCAGTCTCTGGGGCACAGAGAAGCATGGTGTGGTTTAGTGGTGGGTGACGTGCCACTGTCTTGTTGGGTCAGACCGGAAGCCAGGCCCCTGGGTTCTGGGCTGGGAAGGGAGCTCAGGGTGGGCTGGACCTGGGGTTATAAATGATTCTGTCCACACCATTTCCCTCCATTGTCCCGGAGTGCTCTGTGTCTTATTGCGTGTTGCAGTCTGGGTTTGGTGGTGGGAGTAGATATGGTGGTAACACTAGGAGTGGTAATGAGAGTGACCGTGATAATAAGACTCTTACACGGGGCTTAGTACATTCTAGGCACTATTCAAACTACTAGATGTCAACTCATTTTGTCTTCACAGCAACATTATAAGTTAGGTACTAATATTTTCCCAATTTTGCAGGTCAGAGACTAAGGCACAGGGAGGGTAAGCAACTAGCCCAGGGTCCCACAGCTGGTGGGTGTCGGAGGTGAGATTTGAGTGCAAGTGTTGCAGAGGCTCAGTGGAGAGCAGAGGAGAGGCTTTGCCTCAGGTAGTGTGCAGCAGAACTGGGCAAGCCGAGTGATGGCCTTCCCTTCGAGGTAGACAGAGGTGGCAGAAGCAGTTCCAGGTAGGAACGGCCAGCTGCCCCCAGGAACAGTGGGCTGTCACAGAGTCAGCTTGTGCAGATGCCGCCCGACAGGGCTGCTGGAGAAGAAACAGAGGAACTTGTCCCAGAGTACAGTCGAGGCAGCATCCAGAAGCAAGCGGGACTGCTTCAGGGAGACCAAATTCTCACTAATGAGGTGGGACCAGGCTGCAGGGTGTGGGTAACATATTAAATCTATAAAACACGGTTAAAAGGATCACCCACATTGTCATCACTGAAAGGCGACCACTGTGAACATTTGGGCATATATACACGTGGACATGCACATAAAATGTGTTTTTCCTCCGTTTTACATTATGAAAATTATCAAACATACAGAAAGTTGAAAGAATGGTATGGAGAACCCCCATAAAGCCACTATCTAGAATCTATAATCATTATTTTGCTCTATTTGCTTTAGCACATACCTATCCACCCCTCTATCTACTCATCGATCTATCTTAATTTCTTACGGATTTTGCAATAAGCTGCAGACGCCAGGACTCTTCATCCCCAAACACTTCAGATCTTCAGACACACAAACAGACGCACGTATGTAGGATATTTTTTCATGTGGCATTATATTCTAAGCCTTTTGTCCTCTCACTGAAATTTTTTATGAACACGGTTTTTAGTGGCTATGGAACATTTTACTGATGAGCTTTATCACAAATTACTTCAGCAACCAGAAGACAGCTGCCCAGGCTCCCCCACCACCCTCACCTGCCCTAGGACGCCTGTGCCCACACTCCCTCCCCTCTCTCCTCTTTCTGGGGGAGAACTGCCTGGAATAATGTTTGTACTGAGTAGCTGCTCGATAAATATTTATTGAATAAATGAATTTAACCATGCCCGTTTTGGGAACATTCCCTGTTTCTAATTTTGTACGTTATCTGTGTAAGTTCTGTAAGAAACGTATTTATTTGCATTTATAAGTTGCTTCATAAGAACGGACTTTATGAAGTGCAATTATTAAATCAAAGGTTATGAGCATTTTAAGGACCTTTGTACGTTTTGCCAAACTGTTTTCTAGAACACCATTAGCACAGTGCTGCTTCCGCCTACTTTTGCGAGATTGGGTTTACAAGTTTGGTAGCCCGCGTTAATTTGGTGAGCTGTATTCCTCGAGATGATATATACGGACTTAACTGTAAACAAAAGGTGAGTGTGGACCATCGAGTTGGGAGTGAATGTGGATGATTTATTGGATTTTGAAAAGTGACTCTCTCAAGTGATCGCTCTCTTCTCCACTGCAAACCAGTTTCAAAATTAGACGTTGCCCCCGCTCCCCGCCAGTGGATTCCTGGTCTGGGCTAATGTGAATTTGCCTGAATAGGGACGTAGGCAATCTGACCCAGAATTCCCAGTGACTGACCTAATTTCGTCATCGGTGGCCTCGGCTTTGCTAGGCACAGGATGCCAGTCCCTCTACCTCATAGTGAGTGATCACTATGGCACACGAAACTCCCTGCTGATGAAAGACACCATCAATACGGAGTAGTGCGGTCTGGTGGGAAGGGCTAAGATGAGTAGGAATTCTGACATGATTTGGAGAAACATTCTCAATGCCTCTGCATCCGAATGAACTTTACTGTCCCTGAGGAGCATTAAAAATAATCATCCATTCTCAATCACTTATTAGTGGAAGGCCAGGATATGAGACAAATGGAACTCCAAATGTACTTTAAAATACTCATGTCTTTGCTTAGATGTGACGCCTCTTTTTTCCTTTACCAAACTTTCTTTTTTTTAAATCTTTCCCCCAAAGCTCTTAAACCACACAATTCTGCTACTCACCAAGGCTCACCCTTTTGGATTTCCCCTGCTGTACTGTGGTCGAGGTGCTAATTAGCAGGGAAAGTGCCAAATGGCAGGCAGCCAGAAGGAAAAGCAGAGAAGTCGAAAGACCTGCACGAACCACAAATGGGATAACCTGTGCCGTTGCAAAACTGAGCCGCGCCCGTAGGGAGCTGCGCATCAAAGTCCTTCGCCACTCAGGAGGCTTGTCAGGCTGGCAGCAGCTTCCAGCCTCTTCACCTGTTACATGGGGATTATAATAATACCAAATTCCCTGGCTTGTCAGGAGGAGTAAATAAAATCAGATAAGGGCCACAGACGAGGAAACTATCTTTTGCTGAGCACCCACATCGTGTCAGACACTTGGCAACATTTTCCATCTAATTCTCACGTTGACTTTGTCAGGTAGGCGTGACTCTCTCTGTTTGATGGGTGGGTAAACCACGGTGGGGAAACTTGCCGAATGTCATATAACCAAGCAGTCCGACCTCACTGCGAAGCCTTGGCTCCTCCTGTGAGCTGTGGTGCCTGGCATTTTGTGGACACTCAGTTGTCTGTTATTCTTGGAGAGGTCAGGAAAAAAAAAACCCAAATTACCCCCTTGTTATGAATGTTATGTTTAAAGCTGTTGGGAGCCTCTGTGTTCTGGCTTTCCACATCTGATTTACCTGTCCTATTTTACCCAGTTCACATGAACATCTGTTACATAACGGGCACGTGCTTTCACTGTATATAACTGGGGTTACGTAAATGTAAAGGCTGCTGCCTGCTGGCAATCTTTACACTGTAAGGAGCTGAAAGACTCGCTCTGAGCCTGGGGGCAGGATGGCTTTGGCTAACTATTCGCTGAGTTCAGCTTTGAGAAGGGCACATTTGCTGCCTCCCTTCCATAATCCAGCTGAAGCCTGGATTCCAAGCAACTGTGGACGAGATTTAAGAACGATATAAACTTAAATAAAACAAGGCTTAAGCAGAAAGTCCTTGCAGACCCTGAGTCCACATTCCGTCAGGATGATGTCATAGAAGACTGGATCCAGGCGCCTCTTCCTTTGGGTCCCGTGACCACTCAGCGGAGGGAGAAGCTAACACTGTGATGAGATGTGACTCGCCAGAGAGACAGGGGGGCTTTCTGCATCTGAATGTTCTTAGCCATCGGTGAGTTTTTCAACTATAAAGGTGATCTCTGTAAAAAAATGCAAAATAGGAAAATTTTTGGTGATTTGAGGTCAAATTTTGCGTTAAAAGAAGAGTGAATTAGGGTTTAGCTTCCTTCTTGCTAAAGAGAAAAATCTCTATGTGGATAAAACCCATCTAACATTTAGTCTTGCCTGTTTTTGTTGACCCAGTTGAATTCGGAGCAATAGGATCCAAGGAGGGGAAAGGGTCTGGGGAGCTATTGGGTTCATTTCCTTCTGTTGGACCAAAGCACACACAGCTCATGACCCAGGTGTCCCCCAACTGAGTATAGATGTCAGTGCTGCCACACGCTCTTCCTTCACATAGTAGAGTGGGACCTGGGTTGAGTTGCTTGACTCCTCTCCATCACATATGTTTTCATCTGTAGAATGGAATAGTAATAGCACCCACTTCAAAGGGTTGTGTGTAGATTAAGTGAGTTTTAAATATTAATTAAATATGTAAATTTAAGGTAAATATGTAAATCTCTGGGAACAGACCCAGGACGTTGTAGGTGCTAAGGGTTTGTGATTCTCCTCATATCACGAAGGCTGGAGTGTGGTGCTGGGAGCGTGTGAAGTATTCTCAGTCTGATGGGCCTGCTTTGGAATCCAGCTCTGCCGCATACCTCTTCCCCGACCTGGGGCAAGTCACAGAAGGTCTCTGAGTCTCTTTTTTTTCCCATCTGTGGAAATGGGGATGTCAACTCCCAACACTGGTAGCATTATGAGGAAAAGGACAGGGTTAAAACAGACGACACGTGATAGCCACGGTGCCCGGCACATGGCTGGTTCTCTCAATCCATATATGTGGACAAAAGTAACCCTTTGGCTTAAAGCACGTGCCCCCGCCCCCACCCCATCCACACACCAACATGTAGGACTACTTTCACTTTTTCGTTTTTAACTTTTTGATACATCTTAGAGAACCCGACTTAAAATCTCCAAACAGGTGAAAATCTACATTTTGTTTTTAACAAATCACCTCGGAAAAGAAGTGTGTGAGTCAGCTCAGGCTGCCATAAAAAATGCCACAGACTGGGGAGGTAAACAACAGAAATTTATCTCCTCACAGTTCTGGAGGTTGGAAGCCCAAGATCAGCGTGTCGGCAGGGCTGGTTTTTCCTGAGGCCTCTCCCCTTGGCTTGCAGACAGCCGCTATCTTCCTGCGTCCTCACATGGCCTTTTTTCACTCGTGTGCATTCCTAGCATCTCTTTCTCTTCTTATAAGGACACTCGTCCTGGTGGATTAGGGCCACATCCTTCTGACCTCATTTAACCTTGATTACCTCGTTAAAGGTCCTGTCCCCAAATATAGTCACATCAGGAGTTAGGGCTTCAACATGTAAAATTTGGTGGGACACAGCTCAAGCCTATAATAGGAAGATGCTATATCACTTTTTGCATCCTCATTCATGCTGCCTCACTCATTCGGAGGAAATTCGTGTTGTATTTAGCCATCTGGAAGACAAGGAGAGAGGTCTCAGAGATTAGCCCTGGTGGTACCTCGGTCTAGGACTTCTGGCCTCAGAGCTGTGAGAAAATAAATTTCTGTTGTTTAAGCCCTCAGTCTGTGATTCTTGCGCCAGCCCTCACAAACGAACCCCCTTCTTTATCTAAATAATACGTGATTTAAAAATTGAGCCTCTGCTATGTCCCAAGCAGCCTGTATTTTAAATATTCCTTAAAATTCTGAGTGTGTCGCTCCTACTTCAAAGAGGATGAACTGGGATCCAAACCCCAAAGTCCTGCTGTGTCTCCTCTTCCGTGCTTAATCTCTGATCATAAATCACCCATCTGGGAACTCATACATCTGGTTTTTCTGATGGCTTCTCTCTGGGTCTTCTGCGTGGTTTCTCTAATTAGCAATCAAGTCTAGACTTGCATCCAGTACTAGAAAGAGAAAGGTTATATTCAAGCTGGTGTGAGATCCTCTGGGCCGTCTGTGACCTGTTTCGCTGCTGAAACATCCTAGACTTTCTCTTGCTCTGAAACAGACAGCTGTAGCCAGAATTCATGCAACAGCTTTACTCCTGAAAATGTTGCGTATAATTCGATTTGCAGGCATTGGAAAAGCATATTGAATGCAACAGAACTTACTCTTTAACCACAAAAAAAGAAATCCATTTTGTTAAATTTTATTTGACGAAGTAGTAATTCCCTCGGTTGGAGTTTGTGTGAATCCGCTTTCTCCTGCGCTGATTTCTGTGGTTTAGCTCAGGGGGAATTTTTCTGTGTGATAATCCCACGTCCTCCCGGGCCCTCCCCCCACCTGCAGTTCCTCCACACCCTTGGCTCTGACCTCAGGCAAGTCACTCGGTTTTTCTTATTCTGTGTAGGTCACTGGGCTTGGCGAGGCTCAGACAAGATCATGAACATGAACGCATTTTGAAACCCACGAGGGGCTGTGCAGCTGGTTACGATGATAGTCTGGGTGGGTGCAATTTAGGATTTTTCCTAGGACACTGTTCTTCATTTCTATTTATTAAGCCCTAATACTGTAGCTTCTGATCACATCTTTATAGTTTAATAACTAGATCAAAATAAGCTGCTGAGGACGGATCTTGTCTAATTATCCTTGATTTCCGGCAAGGTTGGCACAGGCTGGGGGATAGAAAGCTTCTTAATAATTTCTTGCTGCTACAGGGACTGTCAGGCAATGGTGGTGAGATAAGGTTGGATTGCAAAATCCCCCTCCCTCAAGGACCAGCTGAAGGAACAAAAGTTGTAAAAGCCAAGAAAGATTTAGCAGCAGCAAAGTCGTCAAACACACAAAGAAATAGAATGTGAGGTTCGATACCGTGGTAGGCAGCTCTGAGGAAGGAAACGGAAGATCCTGGCTCATCTTGGTATGGCTCTGACCCACGCCCCCCTCCAAATCCCCAGAATGTTCTAGAGAAAGAAGGTGAATATAGAAAATTACATAATTTCCCATCAGCACTGCTAAATTGGAGCAGAACGAGAGGGTCTTGCATAAGACAAATCCCACCCCATGGGAGATGTCAAGAGGCTTCCCTCTGCTAGGGGCTCTAACTTGGAGGAGACAGGAGTTTTCTGGGAGAAATCCTGTGAAGTGCTCAACAGTGGCATCCCGGTGCTTGTCACCTGCATGTTATGGGAATCCGAAGCTGAAAAAAAATAACACAAAACTGGGTCTGTTGAAACTTTTAGGGATACACATCAGAAGCAAATGCAGAAGTGCTCTATGGGAACTCTTCCACCCAGTGTTCAAAATAGATTCTTCTGGAATTTGTTGAGTCTTGCTTTGTGGCTTAGTAGATGATAAATTTTTGAGGCTATTCTGTACGTGTAAGAGAACAAGTGCATTTTGCATGGTTCTCTCTGATTTCTGCTTGGTTGGGCACTTTCCCAGTCTAGGCACCACCTATCCTGATTTCCAATTTCCTCTCTCCAAATTTCAGAGGCGCACACTTGTACATGTGTATGTGTGGGTTTAAAACAAAATTTCTGTCTGTTCTTCATTACAATTCTTCTCCATTACTCATTAACTTCAGGGAAATGGTTCTTTTAAGCAGATTCAAATGATTGTTGGAGAAAGAACAGTTTTAGGTCATTTTGGCTGTTTGGGTCTCCACGTCCAGTCAAGGCCTCTGAAACCTGCCAGCAGTCTGAGCTGCTTCCTCCACATTACATCTACTTTTATTGTGATTCTTGCATAGTAAGACTAGACAGCTTTCTTGTGAAGGGGGATTCTGAAAGATGAGAGCTGTGTGTTTTGACTTTTGTCCCCTTGTTGTAGGGCCAAATGAGCCAGCATGGGGTAGTCGGAATTTAAAGGCCAAAGACCCCTGGGGAAGACCAGAGTTCGGCATCAGGGCTCCTGGCTCAGTCATCTCTCCTAAGACGGGAGTTCTTTTTAGGCTCCACACTTAGTGTCTCTGGTTTCAGTAGGGGACCTCTCTCTCTGTCCAGATTGCATGCTTCTCAAGGGCGTGATCTAGGACTTACGTTGTGGTGGGGAGTCAACTGACATCTGCTGGAGGTTCCCTTTGCTTTCGACATGTTCAGTATCTCATTCAGTCCTCATAACTGTTGGCAAAAGTGGTCTTAGAGTGATGAAGAAACTTGCCCACGGCCACACGGCTAGCGGCAATGCTGAAAATCCAACCCAAGACTCTGCTCTCTCCATCTCGCCATGTGCTCTGCCAGGCCGCCATCTGAAGTCAACACTCTCAGCACGTGTTCACTGAGTGGTTGATGATGAGGATGGTAGCAGGGTAGAAAGGGTGGAATTCTATGAATTTCTTGATAGTCCAGAATGAAGCTTTGCCTATCAAGTCTCAGAGTGCCACACTGAGGAGAAAACCCTTGGACCCAGAGGACCAATGAGAGGAATGCCCTTCCTGTCAGGTAGAAATCTTCAAGGAGGAAATCTTGGAAGGAGTATCAGAGGATAGAGTGGCTTTGCAGGCCAGATCTCAGAACTTCAGAGTCAAAGATGGATTGCCTACAGGACAATGACAGTTGGGGAGGCATACAAAGCCCTTCACAATCTGACCTTTGCCTGTGGTCCAGCCTCTTTTCCCACTACTTCCCCCCACCCGCCCCACGTGGGACAGCATGCTATTCACCGCCTTACCACAGAGGCTCTCTCGTGCCTCCATAACTTTGCTCATGCGGTTTCCTTCATCTAGAATGCTCCCACGCATTCCAAATCTCCCCACACTTCGGAAAATCCCTGCTTCTCCCTGAAGTCCAGGCTCAGCTGTCTCATGCAAAGCCTTCTCTGGGCACAGTCCTTCTGATACAAGCTTTTCAAGGGTAGACATCCAGTTTATCTCTCTATCTCCAGGGCTTAGCACTATGCATAACGCCCATAGGACCCTAAAATAAGCATTTGTCATGAGGATGGGTGGATGAATTCCTGGCATGGCGGGGAGAGGTAGTGTGGGACGATGGAACCAGAGCAGTTCTGATGATCAGATGACCTGACCCCCGGTTCTCATACAGCTGCTTCTTGGCTTTGTGACTTCAGGCAAATCACTTATCTCTTCTATAAAATGAGGCTAATGTTAAACCTTGCCCGCCAGGTTTATGGGGTACAGATAAGATGAGAAGTGTAAACTGTAAACTATAATACAGGATTGGCAGTGGTCTGAGCAGTAAAATCCAATATCGTTGTTGTTAGTGCCATCAAGTTGATTCCGACTCCTAGTGCCCCTGTGTCCAGCAGAGCAGAACCCTGCCTGGTCTTTCTGCACATTCTCTCACCTCCTGGAGCTGTATTAGACAATGCTCCACTGCTGTTCACAGGGTTTGCATGGCCAATTTTTTTTGGAAGTGGGTGGCCAGGTCCTCTTTCCTAGTCTGTCTTAGTCTGGAAGCTCCTAAAACCTGTGAGCTATGGGTGACGTTGCTGGTATTGGAAATGCTGGGGGTATAGCTTTCAGCATTGCAGCCACACACAGCTACCACAGTATGACAACCAACAGACGGTGGAGTGGTTCCCTGAGTGGGAAGCAAACCCGAGCTACAGTTCTGAGAGTGCCACATCTTAACTTCTAGATCACCAGGGCTGGCTAAAATTCAATATACTACTGTAAAATTAAAGATTGATAAATTATACTACTTTAAAATTAAGGAGTTCTGATCCTCAAAAGACACCATAAAGGAAATGAAAAGACAAGCTACAAACTAGGAGATGGTAAATGTGACATCAACAACTGACAGAATCTTAGTATTAAGAACTCAAATCAATACAAAACATCTACCCAATAAATGTGGGCAAAGGCACACACAGGAATTTCACAGAAGAGGAGACACATTTGATGAATAAACACATGAAAATGGAACTTGAGACTACAATATGATAGCTTTTTGTATCTATTTGGCAAAATTGAAAAAGTTTGACATTTCTATGTTTTGGAAGGAACGTTGGTCAACGGTGTTTCTGCTACTTTACTTTGGAAATGTAAACAACTATAGCCATTTTGAAAGGTAATTTGTGATACTTTTGTAAATTTGAACATTCACATATAGTAGCATCCAGCAATTCTCTCGTGGGTGTGTACTTGAGAGAAAGTCTGGTACGTGTGGACCAGGAGATGTGCATGAGAATATTCACAGCAGTTCTCTTTCTAATAAAAAATTCACATGGCCCGTAAGTCTGTTGACAGGAGAATGGATTCATAAGCTGTGGTATAGTCACACAAGGGAATATTACATAACAGTGAAAATGAATGAACTTTAATGACATAGTCTGAATAAATGACAGCATGATTGTGAATGGAAAAAATAAATCTGATACAAACAGTATGATGATTCTGTGGAGTTAAAAATTAAGAAAACTAAATGATCTGTTGTTATGTATACACATAAATGCAATATAACAGTGAACACAAAATCCATAATGTTGATTACTTCTGTTGGGGGAGAAGAGACAGGAAGATGACATATGCAGCGAACAGAAGACTGATGTTACTTAGTGGGAATGTTCTAGTTCTTGGGTTAGGTTGTTGGGTCATGGAAGTCCTTTACATTATTAAACAAATAAAAAAACACAAAAGGTGCAAGGTCCTGCAAGCCCCAGCATTGGCCAGTCAGGGTTCCATTGCTGGTTCAATTCAATTCCGTGTATCTTTTCTCAAACACACATTTGTTGCATTTTCACTGTGTGTATGTGTGTTTGTGTGCATGTTCCCGATGTTTTGGGGTGGAGCTAGAAAGGGGAACAGAGAAGGGCAGAGAGACTCTGGATCAGTTTGTGACTGACCACAAACGTGGGAGAATTACCACTCTAAACAACGTACGATCTTGGGAAGGTTACTGCCCTTCTGTGCCTCAGTTCCTCCGTCTCTGAGAAGAGGAATGGACTCGGTGGCTCAGAATTCCTGAGCCCTGTGGCTCCTCTTTACTCCTCTTCTCACTTTGCAGGCATTTTTCTCAGGCTTCTCTTCCTCCGAGTTTGTCTCCCCAGTCACTGCCTCAGAGGCGATGTCCTGGGCGGGCAGCGCGGACGAGGGGCAGAATAACCACGTGCAGAATTCTGGCTGCAAATCCACATTGGCGTCGACATTTTCTGCTCTGACTGTCCAACCACATTTGTTAATCACACAATTTAGTGCCCTGTAAACATGGCCACTGCTTCCCTTCCCCATGAGCATTCTTGGAAATAGCAGCCATGGAAGATTTGTTTCTAGTCATGAACCAAATATGAAGGTCATATGATTTTGTGATTTTTTTCCTTACCAAAGAAATATGGGAGGCTTAAGCAGGCCAACCTTCCAATTAACCCTAAGAACAGCTGCCTTCGAGGTGGGTGAGCCTGAATATTATTCACTCTCCTAGTCATTTATCAAGGAGAAGAAACTGTCCACTGGTCTCCAACAGCCTTAATTCACTGGAGTCTAAAACGTAGCACGGCTGGAAGATCCTTGATTCGCAGGCATGATGCAGAATGTTACCTGTGCCCACGTTTGCTCTCGAGTGGAAAGGACGTTGAACGATTGGGCTGTGGACATGGGTGCACTGACCCACACACTCACACATAGTGTGGGAGTCAGCACCCTCCTGCTGGTCACAGGGCTTTGGGGTTCCCAGGGACCTCTCCCCACATTGGCCTTGCACAGGTGCACTTATAATTGCTCCTGTTTATTTTTGGCTGCATTTGTCTAATTCTTAGCTCGTCTGAGTGGCAGGCTTTTCCAGTTGTAAATGCAACTGGACAGTGGCCTACCTTATATAAGAAGAATTGTAGAAGGAAGAGAGACTCAAAGTGGGAGGAACCTGCTGTATCAAAAGAAAATAAGCAAAAAAGCCAAATTTACTGATTGATTTGGGACATGGAGACAAGATGGGGGAAATATGGGAGTTTAAGGGGCGCCTACACAGGCTAGGCACTGTGCTAAGCCCCTTACATATGTTATTTCAGTCTGTGCAATAACCTCTAAGTAGGCATTGTTAACCCCATTTTATTGATGTGGTTCTTGCTCTATGACTGCTGTGGGTACCACCCAGCGGGCAGTTGGTGCACAGTGGGCACTCGATACATGTCTGCTGAATGAATGGATGAATGCACGGATGGCCGAAATGAGGCGCCCTGGCTTATCTCCACACTAATTTTGAAATGTATCTCTATTGTGGAGTGGTGTTTTCCAAATCCTGGTAGCATGTCACTCTCCCCTCTGTCTAAGTGGGCAAAGAGATCTCTTTTAGTCCAAATTTCCCAAAATTCCAGTGGGCCCTGCCTGATGGATTCCCAGTGATCATAACGGACCCAAACAGAGAAGTCCTCCACCTTAGCAGGAAATAGATTTGTTAGGGACAGAGTGAAGAATTATTTTCTGGAATGGCAGGGACAGTGAACTTAGACAATGGCATATTAAGGGAGCTCAAAATCAAATGCCAGAAAAAGGAGAAATGACACCTTGAAGGGCTGGGCAGATCCTGGACAATGGTCAGGGCTCTGTGTAAGAGAGCAACAATGGAGCCATCTCATAGATTCTCTCCCTGGAAGGTGACTTAGGAATTTTTATCCCAGTTCCTATTCCCAGTTCCTAGAAATGGAGAAAGGTCTTGTGTGCCTGGAAGGAACATATTCAGGGCCACCATTCGCCATGCCATTGAGTCATCGGTTTCAGGCCAGACACTGCGCCCTGAGCAGTGTGCTGTGTCCTAGATCCTCTTTCTGGGTGATTTCGGCCCCCAGCCGTGCACACCTCCTCAGGCCTTCCGAATCTCTGGATCCATCTGAGATTTCTCTCCTGGGCTTTGACCCATACATACAACCATCTCCTAGTTCTCACCCACCTCAAACTTCATGTCTGAACTGAGTTGGCCATCTTCCCCCAAACCTGCTTCTGCTCTGATCTCTGAGACCGTCACCAATTCCCATTCACCTAGGCTAAAATTTTGATGTCATCTTGTATTAGTCAGGGCTCTCTAGAGAAACAGGACCAATAGGATGTTTTTATATGAAGAGATTTATTATAAAGAACTGGCTCATGCTTTTATGGAGACTGACAAGTCCCAGGATCTATAGGGTGAGTCAGATGGCAGGCTTGAACCCCAGGAAAAGCCAGTGCTTCAGTTTGAGTCCAAAGGCAGGAAAAAGCCAAAATCCCGGTTCAAAGGTGGTCAGGCAGGAAGAATTCTCTCTTACTTAGAAGAGTCTGCCTTTTTGTTCTATTCAGACTTTTAACTGATTGGATGAGGCCCACCCACATGAAGGAGGGCCATTTGCTTTACTCAGTCTACTGACCAAAATGCTAATGTCATCCAAAAACACCCTCACAGAAACTCCTAGAATAATGCTTGAGCATATATCTGAGCACCCTGTGGCCCAGTCAGTTGACACATAAAATTAACCACCACATCTTCCCAACCACCCATATTAGTCATCAAATCTAGTCACTTCTGCTCCCTCCTTATAATATCTCCCATGTCTGTCCTTTCTTCCATTCCTGCTGAGACTGCTATAGGCCATACACCAGGGTCACCAAGCGCATTCCAATGAGGCCTCCAAATAGGACTTTGTGCCCCTCTACCCTAAGCGTCCAGCCTTCTCACTGCCCCAACATGAGACCTAAAACAAGTCACGGCCCTCACCTTCAACGTTCAATGGCTCTCTGTCCCACCATTTCCTACAAAACTATGTCCAAGCTCTTTGCATGACATCCACAGCTCTTTGTGTTGTAGTCCCAACTTATTTCCAGCTCAACTTCCCGCTTCATGACCACAGGGCCTCAGCTGGTGCAGCAGCCTCCTCCTCATTTCTCAAACATTGCTTTCCCTCTACGATCTCCTCGCGATATTTCCATACTCGAGAGTACTCACTGCTCATTTTGTGCCTTCAAGAGCTGATATGCACCAGCCAGATCTCTCTGTTCCCAGGATTGAACAGGCCACTCACATAGGCTTGCGTTTTGACCTGTTGGTCTCCTTGTGTTGCTTCAGTCTCTTGCAAGTAAGTGTGTGCATGTGCTTCCTTTTAGAAGATATGATTGGTATGTGGGGCCCTGCATGTCTGTGTAGTTTAATGCATGTTCTCCAAGCCAGGAAGACTTGAGTTTGAATCCTGACTATATTAATTTCTAGCTGTGTGACACAGAGAGAGCTACTTAATTTCTCTGAAAAATGGTTCTGCCATCTGTGGAGTGGTGCCAAAAACCTTTCTTCCGGTGTTGTGATTACTAAAGAGAGTCCATGCAATGATGCCCAGACAGTGCCTGGATCCTAGCACATGTCAAAAACACTTGTTTGATCAAAAGAAAAGTGAATTTATAACCTTTCTCTTTTAACATTTCATTTAGTCATCACATATCGGAGGTTCATTTTTCATGTATGCTTTTCTCTCCACTTTGGTTTTCCTCAATGTACTCTATTTTCTACATAATTTCTAGGAGGATTTGAATTTATGTGAAACGTTAGTAATTTCTCTCTTTTTTTGTGGCCGACTAATGGGCCTGAATTTTCACTTGAGAGTGGGCAGGGACCCGTGATAAACTTTTAAGACGTAGAAGTATGCAATCTGCCATAGCCAACCACGAGCCGGCACTGCTCCACCGTGGATGTGGCTTCCACAGGACGAGGGGGTGCTGATCTCTGGGCTTTGAAGGGACCAAGGTGAATTCCCACCCCAATACTTCTCAGAAGAAACGAAGAGCTGAAAATGATATTCAGCTGCAAGTTTTCAGCATCACATTCAGAAAGGCAGAGCAGAAGTTGCTAGAGGCTATTTTCAGAGAACTCCTAATAAGTACAGAACCAAAATACAGACATGGTTGTTAACACTCCGGGAAATGCCAAATTTGAGCTGGATCTCAGCCAGCAGAGAAATTGAAAGTCCTAGATAGCTTATCTCAGAGCAAATCTGTATCACGCAGAAAGTGTGAGATGCAATTATACGGGAGAACAAGGGCGCGCCTTCTCTGCTCTGCATCAGCACCTTGGAACCTGCAGCATCAAGGTGCATTTGGCATTTTCCAAATCTTTATTTTCCACCAGCAGGTCAGGTGTCCTGTCCTGTGTTCTGTCTTATGCCTTCCTCTCTCTAAACTCTATCCATTCATCCTGGTCCATCTGATTCGTTCCCGGGGCTCAGTAACTGTTGCTAAACTAACAACTCCTCATTACAGATATTCCAGCCTTGAATTTTTGTCTGAATTTCAGACCTCTCCTCCAGACACCTGTGCTCCATGTGTCTCTCTCCACCTCTGTTACCTGGCATTTGACCACAAGTTCTCCAACTCCAAGCTGAGAGCTTTTTCCTCTTTAGAACAATTCCTGTCTTACTATGGCGTTATTGCTAATTGAGACCAAATCACCCATTTAGAATGTTTTCTGGAAAGGTAACAGAAAGTCTGCCTGTGGCGTTGACTAGAATTTGGACTCAGAAAACTTAGGTTGAAACCTCAGCTCTGCTGCTCTGAGGCCGCGCGGCTTTCATCTGTTCCATCTGCGGGGCGGGGAAGGCTAAGAGCTGAAGATAACCATCAGTCCTTACGCTGTGATCACCACGTGCTAGGCACTGTTGGGAGTGCCCAATACATATTATCTCCTTTAATTCTTACAACTCTATGAGGATTGTGCTGCTTTTATTCTAATTTTTTCAGAGTAGGGAACGAAGTCACTGAGTTTAAGTTATGTAGCCACGTCCCTGCTGAGCTTGTAGTGGGGAAAACACGAGACCCTGGGCGTGGTGCTCCTTGCCCAGCGCCTGCCATCGCAGGTGATATTTCTCACCCCTGTCATTCCACCTTCCCTGCCCAACAAGATTTTATTAGCTTTACTTGATGTCCTTTGTAGTTTAAATGTATGCATTTTTAGTTTTGCGGTGATACACATCTACGTTAAATATCACATACAGTTCTTCAAATGCTATCTGTGTCTCTGCAGATTCCCGTTCACCCTCCTAAGGAACTGTGTGCCTCTTTAGGTTGAGATTCATCCGCTAAGGAGGCGATACATCACCGGAGTTACCACATTTCAGTTCATCCCTCTCATCTTCTCATCAACGACCTTTTCCGTGACTGCAAGAGCACTGAGCAAGAACGCCAGGGGTTGCACTTCATTGAAATAGAAAGTATTTCAGCGCTGAGATCCAGGGCTCCCCACTGGGATGTGATGGACTGACTCATCAGGGGGAGATGGATGGCCCTGGTTTTCAGCTGAATTATCCCTGCTGGTCTGAGGGTACTCCCAGCCCAGCCCTAGCACTTATCGCCCATATTTGAGAGGAGCCTGACGGGGGAGGCAGTGCAGCCTGGGGTCAGGGCGTAGCAGTGGCTGGATAGATAACACGTCCACACAGGGCCAACTTTATAGTCTTGGTTTTAAATACAAAATCACAGTGCCCTCAGAAGAGGCTCCCCAGCCAGTCTAAGCCAATGGCTCTGCTGATTCTGTCGGTTCTATAGATAATCTGAGTGTGATCTATCAATAGCGATTTAAAAAGGAAGAAGAAGTAATAGTAGACAAAGAAGTAGAGATGTAAACCTGATGGTGGAACTTAGATAGGCTGTCCTATGCCTTGTAGCCTTGGGAGAGACAAAGGAGCAGTCTCGTCTGTGGATGAGGGTCTGGCGAGCTGGAGGGAGTGCCAGGGAGCTGGGAAGACAGATCCACAGGCACCATCACCTTCTGGCTGGAGGCGTGATAGGCAGGATGACGGGTCCATCTTGTGTGTTGGGGAGAGTAGCAAAATTCCAGTGGGGTGTGTTTGAGGTTCTGACTTCACGACACAATTAACATAATCATGACCAGGATGGAAAAATATGAAAAAGCTTTTACACCCTTTCCCTGCTGAACGCAGTCTGCCTTTGGCGGCTTTGTTTTGCTGACCAGGATACGAGAGAAGAGGAGAATTGAAAGAAGGCAAACAGTCTAAATTCTTCCATATATGGAAAGGGATTTGAGATCCAAGCGGTCTATAGATTTCGGAGAAAATTCAGAAATGGATCAGAGAAGTGAGATTTTGAGAGGAGCAGCTGCCAAGGTGCAGAAGATTTGGGGATAACAAAAATTTTAAAGAATTTTTTCTGCGTGTCTCATAAGGTAATTTTCCCTTTTAGCATCTCTGAGAAAAATCCCTTCAGTGTTGAAGGTGCTTTTCAAAGCTTCTTCTCTTCCTCCTTGGGATCAGGTATGTCTTTCGAATTCAAGGCAGTGTCGCAGAGTGGTTTAGAGCACAAGTTTTGCTGCCAGATGGCCAGAGTTCTAGTTTTAACACTTCACAGTGGTGTGACCTTGGGCAAGTAGGTTAATCTCTTTATGCCTCAGTTGCATCATCTACAAGCTAGAGTTAGTCATAGCATCCACCTAGTAGGGTTGCTGTGAGGCGTGGATGAGGCAGTACCTGTAAAGCCTGCTGGGACACGATGTGTGCTGTTAAGAGGTGGCTGCTGATTTGCCATGTGACACCTTGTTGGCACCAACTACAATGTGGATTGCAGCTCTGTTTAGGGAGCAATTACTTTGGATTTTTGACTCATATTAAGTGATACTGCTAATAAATTGTTGCCATAGGACCAAATCAAGAATGCACCTTCAATATTTCTGTTGGCCTTAGGGTGCAAAGGAGTGGGAACTGGACCTGTTTAGTGAGCCATGACGGCCCTTGAAATACCATCCCAAAGAGAAAGGGAAAATGGAAAGGATGCTGAGATGGGAAACAAAGATTGTTTTTTGTTTTATCTTTTTAATGAAGGGAATCATGATCATCAGGTAATTCTCCACTCCGGGCTGAACATTTCAGATAAGGAACTGGGTTTATATAGCATTACACTAATTTGCTTGCATGAGAATGTCTAAGAAATCTCCTGGCAAAAGCACAAGCCTGATGGATGTCCAATCTCTTAACAAAGTTGAATGCTCCCTGGAAGGGGAGGAGATTGGTGGCCAATGAACTTGGACTGGGTGAAGGCTTGGGGCTGCTTTGCCAGCTGAGGGTGGGACCATGGGCTGGAGCTCTGAGCTCACTGCTGCTGGGGAAACATGGGAGGGATACTGCCAGGGATGGGTGAGAAAAACTGGAGCCGCTGTAGGAAGTGCAATGCAGGGCTGCTGGGATGACAAACGGCACAAATGGAGAAGCAACAGAGGTGACAGAAGCATCTGGAGGTTCTGGCCTTAGCAATGTTCTATGTAGCAGGGCCACCAGGACCTCTGAGTCTGTGACGCACCCTCTGGGAAGAGTGGACAGCCATGGTGATGGCTGCTGGGATTCCAGGGCATTTCATAGCTGCATGCTGGCAGAAGAAAGTCATTCTCTATCCATGTTGCAGTGGAAACTTTCACAGTAGGTCATCCACCAGGTCACTGAAGGGAAGGTTGGAGAATCTGAAAAGCCTGGATCAGTTAGAGCAGAACTGACTGAGAGCCAAAGCTTCCTGAAGAAACAGATTTCCCCAGAGACCCGAGCAGCACTGGATTTTCACAGGGAGCAAAGCTAATTGGAGAGAGAGAAGAGAAAGAATTGGTGACGGCCGTTCTTGGAGAACAAACCGCAGTACAGAGCTTGCAGTGAGGTGTTAGAGTGGACTTGGGTAGCCAGAAGGAATGTAAGGACAAGGCGGCTTCTTGAAGGGCCTGGTGGCAGGGTTAGACAGGTTGCTGACCCCTGGTTGGAGGACCCTTGGGAATGAGGGAGCCTGTCCCCTCGTTTGCTTCCCGTTGGTTAGGGTTGGTTACAAGCAGAGTTTCCACCGCAGCCTGGTCCTGGGTGCCCACAAGACCAGCGAGTGGGCCCAAGTCGGTGGCACGCCCTGCCCTGCCTGGGACTTTGGTGTGTGGAGATGCCCTTCCATTTGCTCTGCTTGTGACAAAAAGGGAAAAATAGGACATCTAGTGGCTGACAGCCCCCAGAAGCAGAAGGACCTGGAGATGCCTCATCATTCTTCCTTCTTACAGAAGAAACCTGTCTCCTCTCTGTGATGGTCCACGAGGGGTTTACCAGTGGGTGAGCAAGAGGGCCGAAGACAGTCATGTGCAGGTTTTCCCAACTTTCCCTCCCCCAGCTCCTGTGCCCATCCCTCAAAGAAGGCTTTGAGAAGTGACAAAGTCCAGAGCATATTTTGGCTGCATTTTGTGAGCTCCACCACAAAATCTCCATCCCCGAGGGTCAGTCAATGTTTCTGTTGCCTTTCTTGGACAGGTGTCTCTTTTGCCACCATATTCACAGGGACTGGCCATGGTAGCACCTAGGTTTATGCAGCTGAAGTCCCAGCTTATGTGACCCTGAAACTTTCTTATCTAACAGTTGTGCATGCTTTAGTTTCTCTGTATCCAGAGAGAAGGGAACACAGGAGGAGCACTGTAGCCAGCGTGCAGCACGGGCAGCCGTGTCTTTGTGTTTTTGGTGCTAATTAAGAAGTTGGATGTGAAGCTGTGGCCTGACTAAGGACAGACAAGGGGAAAGACACCAAGAGAACCAGAGACAAGCCAACGTCAGGAACCGAGTGTTGGTGACTGAGCTGACAGCTCTGATAAGAAGTGGCATTTAGGGAACAATCTGAGACCAGAAGCTGGCAGAAGGGCCAAAAAGAAGGAAAGTTTGAGAAAAATGAGGGAAGGCGTGATGGACACACTCAATGTCTTCCAGCCTCGGAAGCCGGGTCTCATTATCCAGTCTTCTCATTTCATTTGCTATCCTGTCCACTTTTCTGGTACATATTTATGATATTCCCTAAAGTAATGTTTAGTCATAGTAAACATGACGAGCAAAGATAAAAGAGTTAGTCAAATTTTTCCAAGGATCACAGTGCAATAGGTGCATTTATTTTCTGTAAAAGGTTACGATGTTCCTATTGGAAGTGGCCAATCACTTTCAGAAAAACAAGGGCTTCATACTGTCTTTAGTCATTATACCAGTCATTATGAGAGGGTCTGGCTCTAAGTGGCATTTTGACTTCTTGGAATTGCAAAGTTGGAAGGCACCAAAGAGATACCTGATTCTCCCACTTCATTCTCGTCAGGTGAGAAAATGGTGGCCCAGATCACATTTACACTGGGTTGAGGCTGACAAAGATTGGACTAGAACTTCCATCCATTGTTTTGAATTATATCAAATTTTATTTGGAAAATGGATATCAGTTTCTTGTTCTGCTTTGGACATATTTACATTCTTATTAAGAAGCAGAAATTCTAATAAGAAGCCTTCATTCATACCATGTCAACAGAGAAACATCAGTTTTATACTAAAAATATACACATTTTATAATGTATTAGTATTTTTCAAGTGTTTGAGCTTTATGCTTGTAAAGATAGTATTGCCCTTCTATTTTATTTTTTATTTATTTATTATTTTGCTGAGGAAGATTCACCCTGAGCTAACATCTACTGCCAATCTTCCTCTATTTTGTATCTGGGTCACCACCACAACATGGCTGCTGACAATGGGTGTGTGTCTGTGCCTGGGAACCGAACCTGGGCCACCGAAGCAGAGCAGCCAAACTTAACCACTAGGCCACTGGGGCTGGCCCAGCATCACCCTTTTAGAGATAAGAAAACAGATGCCCAGACAGCGAAGTGACTTGGCTTTGGGTTCACCATTAGGGAACAGTGGGAGCAGGGTTAGACTCCATACAGGGCTTTGTTCACTGGTCCACTCCACGTTTCCTGGTGACAAACTTCACCAGATCCCCTCTCTCAAGCCCAGTGTTTGTCCTGGATGCTGGGAGCGTTTTATCTACAGATGTCTATATGCAGAGGGAAGAACAGATGCTTTTTTCTCTCAGTCTTTCTCTGAGTTTTCTCTCTGTATCCATTTCTGACTGGCCCCCCCCCCCATCTCCTTGTCACTCAATTTTATTCCTCTTCATTCTTTTCCATTTTTGTTATCAAATATTTCAAAAGTACAAAATATTGAAAGACTAGCACAGAAGCTGGCAGACTATGGCCTACTGCCTGTTTTTAAAAATAAAGTTAAAAAAACACAACTTTATTGAGATATAATTTATATACCATAAAATTCACCCTTGTAAAGTGTACAATTCAGGGGGTTTTATTATATCCATAGAGCAGTGCAACCATGACTGCTATCTAATTTTAGAACAATCTTATCACCCTCAAAGAAACCCCATACTCACTGGGAGTCATTCCCCATTATCCCATGCCCCTCCCAGCCCTAAGCAGCCACGAATTTCCTTTCTGTCTCCATGAATTTGGCTTTTCTGGACATTTCAAATGAATGAAATCATACGTGTAGTTTTTTGTGACTGGCTTCTTTTGTGAAGCATGATGTTTTAAGGTTCATCCATGTTGTAACAGGACTTGGTGCTTTGCTCTTTTTTACTGCTGAGTAATATTCCAGTGTATAAATATACCACATTTTGTTTATATGTTCATCAGTTGATGAACATTCGGGCTGTTTCCATCTTCTCATTATTATGAGTAATGCTTCTATGAACATTCATGTACAAGTTTCTGTGTGGACATATATTTTCATTTGTCTTGGGTATATATCTAGGGATGGAATTGCTGGGTCCTATGCTAACTCTATGCCTAATATTTTGAGGAACTGCCTAACTATTTTTCAAAGTGGCTGTATCATTTAATAATTCCATCAACAATGAATCAAAGTTCCACTTTCTCCACATCCTTACCAAAACTTATTTTTCATTTTGCTTTTCAATGTTTTTGTGGACCGGTATTTTGGCTGTCTTTTATTTTGACCATTCTAGTGAATGTGAAGTAGTGTCTTTTGGATACAAATCGCTTATCAATAGGTCATTTGCAAATAATTTTTCCCATTCTTTGGGTTGTATGTTCACTTTTATGATGGTGTTCTCTGAAACACAAAAGTTTTTAATTTTTATGAATTCCAATATATCTATTTTTTTTTCTTTTGTCACATGTGCTTTTGGAGTCACCTAAAAAACTATAACCATTGCCTAACCCAAGGGCACAAAGATTTGCTCTTATATTTTCTCCTAGGAGTTCTATAGTTTTAACTATTATATCTAGGTCTATGATCCATTTTCAGTTGATTTCTTGTATGGTGTGAGGTAGAGGTCCAACTTCACTTTTTGCATGTGGCTATTCAGTTGTCCCAGTACCTTTTGTTGGAAATACTATTCTTTTTCCATTGAATTGCTTCAGCTTGCTTATTGAAAATCAGTTGACATAATGTTTTTCATCTTCATTTTAATAGTTGACCTCAACATTCCCATTCACTATTTTTTCTTTTACTGACTATATTATTATTATTATTATTAAGGTAATATTGGTTTATAACATTATGTAAATTTCAGGTGTACATCATTATATTTTGATTTCTGTGTAGATTATATCATGTTCACCACCCAAAGACTAATTACAATTCACCACCACACACACGTGCCTTAATCACCTCTTTTGCCCTCCTCCTTCCGCATTTTTCCTCTGATAACCACCAATCCACTCTCTGTCTCTATGTATTTGTTTGTTGTTGTTTTTATTTCTGTTTATGAGTGAGATCATATGGTATTTGACTTTCTCCCTCTGACTTATTTCACTTAGCATAAAACCCTCAAGGTCCATCCATGTTGTCACAAATAGCAAGATTTCATCCTTTTTTATGGCCAATTAGTATTCCATTATGTATACATACCACATCTTCTTTATCCATTTATCCCTTGATGGGCACCTAGGTTGCTTGCAAGTCTTGGCTATTGTGAATAATGTTGCGATGAACATAGGGGTGAATGTATCTTCATGCATTCATGTTCTTTGGATAAATACCCAGCAGTGGAATAGCTGGATCGTATGGTAGTTCTATTTTTAATTTTTTGAGGAATCTCCATACTGTTTTCCGTAGTGGCTGCACCAGTTTGCACTCCCACCAGCAGTGTGTGAGAGTTCCCTTTTCTCCACATCCTCTCCAACACTTGCTATTTCTTGTCTTGTTAATTATAGACATTCTGATGGGCATGAGGTAGTATCTCATTGTAGTTTTGATTTGCTCTCCCTAATAATTAGTGATGTTGAACATTTTTTTTTTTGAGGAACTTTAGCCCTGAGCTAACATCTGTGCCCATCTTCCTCTATTTTATATGTGGGACACCTGCCACAGGGTGGCTTGACAAGTGGTGCATAGGTCTGCACCTGGGATCTGAATCAGCAAACCATGGGCCACTGAAGTGAAGCATAGGAACTTAACCGCTATGCCACTGGGTCGGCCCCGTTGAACATCTTTTCATGTGCCTACTGGCCATCTATATATCTTTTTTGGAAAACTGTCTGTTCAGATCTTTTGCCCAGTTTTTAGTTGGGTTGTTAGTGTTTTTGTTGTTGAGAAGTATGAGTTCTTTATATATTTTGGATATTAACTATTTATCAAATATATGGTTTGCAAATATCTTCTCCCAATTGTTAGGTTGTCTTTTTGTTTTGTTGATGATTCCCTTTGCTGTGCAGAAGATTTTTAGTTTGATGTAGTCCCATTCGTTAATTTTTTTTACCATTTCCCTTGTGCAGTCAGACATGGAACTGGAAAATATGCTGCTAAGACCAATGTCTAAGAGCGTACTGCCGAGGTTTTCTTCTAGAAGTTTCATGGTTTTGGGTCTTACATTCAAGTCTTTAATCCATTTTCAGTTAATTTTTGTGTATGGTTTAAAATGATGGTCTACTTTTATTCTTTTATTCTTTATTCGTGGCTGTCTAGTTTTCCCAACACCATTTATTGAAGAGACTTTCCTTTCTTGATTATATGTTCTGGGCTCCCTTGTTGAAAATTAGCTGTGAATAGACGTGTGGGTTTATTTCTGGGCTCTCAATTCTGTTCCATTGATCTGTGTGTCTGCTTTTGTGCCAATTCCATGCTGTTTTGGTTACTATAGCTTTGTAGCATATTATGAAATCAGGGAGTGTGATACCTCCAGCTTTGTTCTTTTTTCTCAGGATTCCTCTGGCTATTTGGGGTCTTTTGTTGTTCCATACAAATTTTAGGATCCATTCACTGTTCTTATATTTTATTCCATTCAAAGCAACAGTACTGTTTATTGCATAAACAGAGCAAAGATAGTCTACCTAAAAGTTTGAATGAGTTTGTTTTTACATGTGGAGGAGGGAAAGACTGTCTGAGTAGGATAGAAAACCGAGAAGCTGTAAAAGAAAAGACAGATACAGATGACTAGATAAAATTTTGAATTTATGTTATTATGTTATATTGGCACAGAAGAGCTAAAACAAAGTAAAACAAAGAAACCTGGGGAACATATCTGCAACACATATCACAAATGAAAGCCTAATTTCCTTCATCCTTAAAGACAAAGTAATAGAAAATTCAGTAAAATCAACAAATAATTTAAAGGAAAAGAAAAACGGAAATGAAACATGTTAAAAGATGCTCAGTATGTCACTTCGTTAAGGAAATTGAAATAAACATTCACCACGCCACTTCATCAGAGAGGCAAAAGTTAGACCACTGATTCCTGCAAAGGCTGCTGCTGACGGGGAGTGTGTGGGGAGTGGGTACACACACAGGTTGTGAGAGTTTAGGCTGTTGCTACTATTAAGCATTGTAATTTGCCAATGTTAATTAAAATACAAATTGCTCACATTTCGATCTACCAGTTCCATTGTATAAATAAACTTGCTAGCGCCAAAAAACAAAACAAAACACAAAACACAAAAAAGCTTAAAAGCGGCTTAAAGGTTTCATCAGGAATTCTAAACAGTCACCAAGTAGCTCTGTATATCTTGAGATGGAAAAATCCCTAAGAAGATTTTCAAGGGAAAAACGTGAAATACTGAAAAGTATACAGTGTATGAACCAAATTGTGTAAATGTTCAAACTGTAAATATAAAGTAAAATGTAAACATAAACATGCTAAGTGAAAATTTAAAAATATATGCACACACATATGCGCCATCGTAACACTAGTCTAAGCATACCATTTGTTGTTGTTTTCTTAAAGGACACATTTAGCAACTGTTAATAGTGATTATCTTTTGAGAGAGGCACTAGGAAGGAAAGGATGCTTGTACTCTTCATCATACAACGTTGTACACTGCTAAATATTCGAAGTAAGTGCATGTTATTATTTGTCCTTTTAAAAATATGGTCAATTGGGATTATTTGAGTGGTGGAATTATGAGCCAATGTTTTTTCTCTCTCTGTATCTCTGCATTTAAAAAAAGTTGTAGTCTTTTTTTGTTTTTTGAACATTCTTAAAATACCAACAAGTTGTACCCTAGCAGCTCTGCTCTCAAGTTTCTAAAGCTTGTTAGGTGATGGGGCTACTAGAAGCCAGATGCTTACTAGAGAATGCTGTTAAATGTTTACATTCATCAGCTCATTCCTTTTTAAATTGTGGGAAAATATTCATGACATGAAATTTACCATTTCAATCACTTTTACGTGTACAGTTCAGTGGCCTTAAGTACAATCTCCTTGTTGTGACACCGTTACTACTGTCCATCTCGGAAACTTTTGCTCTTCCCGAAGTGAAACACTGCACCCATTAAACAATAACTCCCCATTTCCTCTTCTTCCCAGGTCCTGCTAATCCCTATTCTACTTTCTAACTCTATGAATGTGACTACTCTAGGTCCCTCATATCAGTGGAATCATACAGTGTTTGTCCTTTTGTGCCTGCCTTAGTTCACTTAGCTTAATGTCCTCAAGGTTCATCCATGTTGTAAAGTGTGTAAAAATTTCCTTCCTTTTTAGGGCTGAGTAATATTCCACTATATGCATCTACTGCATTTTGTTTATGCATTCGTCCATTGATGGACGCTTGTTTTGCTTCCACCTCTGCCAATTGTGCTAATGCTGCTATGAACATGGATATATGAGTGCTTGAGTTTCTACTTTCAATTCTTTTGGGTAACTTCTGGATGATGTGTGACTCTATATTTAATTTTTTGAGGAAGTGCTGTACTATTTTCCACAGTGGCTGCCCCATTTTACTTTCTTACCAGCAATGCACAAGGGTTCTGATTTCTCCACATCCCTGCTAACACTTGTTTTTTTTGTGGTTTTTGGAGAATAGCCATCCTAATGGGTTTGAGGTGGTATCTCATTGTGGTTTTGATTTTCATTTTCATCTGTTCACTCCTGCAGCAAACATTGACTGCAAGCTCACAGAGGCCCAGCCCTGGGCTAAGCATACACGGCTCTGGAGTGGCAGGGACCCTAATGTCAGAGACACCAGAGTGTGGTGGGGGGCATAGACACGGAAATGCAAACTGGCGGTGCCCCCTATTGGCAGGAGTGGGTAATGGCATGGTACATGGAGCTGTGCGAATAGTAGGGTGATAGACTAGCTCATTTGCTCTGTCATCTCTGGTACTTACTAGCAAGCCAAAGGTGGTGGGTTCCAAATAGTTACAAGGAAAATTACAGAAGGAAACTTAACGTGGAGAAATTTCTATTCATTTGCTTATTCTTCTCCCTGCAAATTGGGAAAAGACAAGCTTTCTCTGATTTTAGCGTTAGAACTCCAGGTTCTTTGGAGTATATTCTGAGCACCACAAGCTTAAATGGACCATGAATTTCCAGGGAGATGAAAGAAAATGGAGAGTAAAATACTCCCCGTGTAACTGCTTCGCGTGCAGCCTGGGCCGCAATGAGGAGCAGCGAAGGCTATGATCACCCCACCAGCTGGCAGCTGCAGAAGGCGGTGACTCTTTAGGGCGCAGCCGCGTCATCAGAGGAGGCGCTGGCCGTGCTGAAAAAAGGTTATCACTGCATTTTTTTCTAATCTATAATTACTCGTGTGCTTCATGCACCTGGTGGAAATTATATTTAACGGTATATGCAAATGCTTATTGCCTGAACGGGCTTACATTTTCCTAGTTACTTTTCTAGTTTCCTTAATCGGGGCTTTATCAGCCACTTTTGATATGTATTTGACAATATTATCTTCTTGGGCAGAAGCATCCTCATTTATAGCCATCTTGGAGGTGGGATGGAAAATGTATATGTGTTTGTAAATAGAGTCAAATTCTTGAAAAATCAATTATTCTGTAAAACAAAACAAAATGGAAGATTCTACAGGCAGAGCAGGAGAAGCTTGACCCGGGCGTTGAAATCAGAATTGACTGCCAATCCTGAGCTGGTTTCTTAAACTGTCAGGAGCTTTTGTTTTCCTCATCTTTACAGTGCAGGGCACTAATATCTTTCTCATGGGATTTCCGGAAGATTTAATATGCTGATGGATATGAATGAGCTTGACGAGTGCCCAGTCCACTGAAGGCACTCAGGTAACACTTGCTACTAGAGGCCTGGATGTATTTTCTCTCTTCAGTTGGGTCATCCGGTTAGAGTCAGTCTCCATTCTTTCAATTTCATCTTGTTAATTTTTGTCCTTGCGTTGTGTTTATTTAAGGAACCGTTTGGTGGGGTGAAACCTCACAGCCTTTAGGTTTTGGCTCAATGCATCGGAACAATCTAAAGGGTATTTATAGCTAAAAACGTTTGTGCACCCAAACCACATTATTTTCATCTTCTGACACTTGAACCAGGTCTGGTTTGGGTTGAGTCTTTCAGCCTCCCTGTGGTGTGGAGGAGAGCACATTTTCCAACATCCCTCCCTCATCTCTGTAAACATCTTGGTCCCACCCCTCCTTGTCAGTCCAAACTGCAGTTTATCAGGTGATCCACACGGCAGCCCCTGATGATAATAACGTGGGCAGATGCTGTGTGAGGAACCTTGCTGGCCATTCTTGGTAGATACTGGGCAAGATATTTTCACAGCTCATGACTTGACTTTCTCTGGACTCACTTCAAGTGTCTTAACAGACACCTTCTGAGGAAAAAAGAATTCATATTTGGGTCTTATATGTTTTTCATATTTGAGTCTTGGCAAAACCTAACCACACAAAAAAATTTCTTCTGTTTCTTCTATACACCTGTGTAGGAATGAGCCAGGATTTATGAAGTTTGTCCTTTTAAAAAAAATCGTTTCACTCCCGGCCAATACCATGACCTTAAGGTGCATTCCAGCGATATCTCCAAAGGCAGTTGAAAGAGTGGGCCACAAAAACATCAGTGCTTCCTGATGGAGAACTGAAGTTCGCCCAGAGTAGACCGTGGAGAAGGAAATATTTGGAGAAATAAGAGCTGCGTTTTCATTCTTTTTTTGCCAGAAAGCCAAAACCAAAGCTGGAATTTTGTGGTTCCGGCACTTTTTTGCCTCCCGGTCCTTTTACACAGATGGTTTTGGTTTAAGGATAAGACACTTCATCCACCAGAGGGAACGAGGCCAGTTAATGTGCCTTAGCTGCCCATTCTCATGCCAAAGTATACTTTGCAGCCGGAGAAAATGAGGACTGAGAGAAGATGTTTCGAAAGCCACCAATTAGGATGCAAAAACTGAATGATAAAATTACTTTGCAACACTGAAACTTGAACTTTCCTTTAGATTATGTCACTTTGGGAATACTAACTAAGGCCTCTCCACTACGTAGTCAATTGTGAGTCTACTGGCGATCTACCACCTACACTGATAATGGTAACATTTCAGTAGTTCTTGACCATTTGCTTCTTCTTTCTCGTTTGAGAAAACAGAGACTCTGAGAAGCCTAGTGACTTGTTGTTTGTCAAGGATTTAAGCTAAAGTGGGAAACACCAAAGTGGGAGTTTGCATCAACTCTTTCCTTCACTACTAAATCGGTGAAAACCTTTCCCGACCAAGTCTTTCTTTATCAACCCCTTTTCACACTCAACCATTACCCCTTACTGTTTCCTGTCGCCTCTCCTTGAAATCTCTCATCTCCTTTCTCCCCACCAAGTGTGAGGTGGTTGGGACTGCCAGGAAGGCTGAGTTGCCCATTGTATATCATTGCCCTTCCTTTCCCCAACAACCAGCACTGTCAGACACTCTGTGTCTTTTCCAACACCTTCCTCTGAAAGGCCTTGACCATTTTCTCTCTTTGAATTTTGTACAGACTTGCTTGGTTTATGAGCAAATTTCTTCTGACCTTCCGACATCCTGCTCAGGTGTCCTCTCCTTTGTGAAGCACTGCTCGTTTCTCAGAACACGAGCCATTTCTTGAGGACAGCTTTTGCATTCCAATTATTCACTTAGAGTTTGCACTGTGAGTTTCTCCACAGAGAGAGCTATACTACCCAGTACTGTATTCTCAGTGCCTAGGAGTATCTGGTACATAAAAGGGGTCAATAATTTAGGTTCTTACAGCCTTGTAGGTAGGCCCACTGGTTAGAGACTTTCCTCTGACATACCCCATTTATCCACATGGCTGTGCCTTTCTCTCAGACATGTGTCCCCTGGCCTAGTATATATACCTTTCTTGGGTTCAAATTTGAGAAAATGGTATATGTTACATTTACAAAGTGATTTGCAATTTGTGTTGTACTTTCATGAATGTTTTGACTTTTGGCCTTATATCATCCAGGAAGGACAGGAAGGTCATGCATTCTACCCATGATGATGAGTGTTATCATCCCTATTTACAGATGAGAAAGGTGAGACTCAGAGAGGTTTATCAATTTCCTCCCAGTCACAAAGCTAGTAAATGACAGAGCTGGGTCTAGTACCCAGGCCTTCTGAATCCCAGCTCAAAATTTTCTAACAACATGGTACTGTTGTAAGAAAAGCATAACAATAATTTTGTGGGCTTTATAAAACAAAAGAAAACCACAACCCGCCATGATAACAACCATAACAAAGGTCTTGAACCCTTCAGGGCAGATGCTATCTATGTTTATTGGTGGGTCACGTGCTGAAATGCCACTTGTGTGTGAGCAGGGCCCAAACCCCAGCACACAGGACGGGCTGCAATGGGCAAACATCGTCACAGCTCATCAAGCTCAAAGATTTGCGAACATAAAACATTTACCAAGACTTGGCTCCATGAACGAGTGAGCCAAGCCCCTGGGGTGCAGCCATGTTACTCCATCAATAAAAAGCCCAAACAGTTCTTGGCTGTGTTTCAGGGTTCACATCTGGGAGGAAAGGTATGATTCATCATTATTTTGTCCATGTTTGCAAGGGTAGGCCAGCTCTTCCTTCAGAGCCAAGCTGGACTGACTGACTCTGGCATTTCCTCATCTATGGGCCTTTGTAATGGCACTTCTGGGTTGCCCCTGAGCAAGGATGTGGGGGAAGCTATATATATATATATATGGTATACACACACACACACAGATATACACATTTTTTTTTTTAAAGCCAAATTTCCCATTCAGGTCTGTGGGTCTCCAGACACTTAGGAGTGAAGTCTGTAGAATCCTAAGGCTACCCCTGGTATTTGGGGCAAAGGAGATTTTGGAACCTCTGTGGGTCCTTTAGGATGAGGCTCAAAGGTGGTCATTCGATGTCTAATTGAGCCATTAAACCAAGGGCAGCATGTTTACGCTTAAGAAACTCGTCAGAGGGCTGCTGTACCTGGTCCCTGCTCATGTCTGGGCTACCCAGCCCTCCTGTCTCTCCCTCCCTCCTTCCTGAGCCATGTGACTGCTCCATGGACAATCCCTCCTGGCTGGCTTGCTGGACTCTGCCCTGCTGAGTGGTCTGAGCAAAGCACCAGACTTAGTTTATCCTTGTCACACTCTGGGAGCCCTCACCTTGCCCAAGACCTTCGAGTAGGGAGACAGCAGGGCGTGCACAGCAGAGCATCGCTCTGGGGCCAGAGAGCCTGTGATCTGAGCCCTGGGTGTGTTCAGCACAAAGGGTGAGATGTGTGGAAGTCTTTACAAGCCCTTGCCTCAGTTTCTCTGTTTCTGTAAATGTGGTGGGGTGCAAACAGCAGGGTGTGTAAGGGGTCAGTTTCAGCTCCTGGCTTCCTGTCCCTAAGTCACATTCCCTAACTTCCCTGTGCTTCAGTTTCTTTACTAGTGAAGCAGAGATTATAGTACTTGACCCAAGAGCCATAATACATACCATTTACAACAGCAAGGATATAGTGAGGATTAATTGAGATTACAGGTAAGCAGCTCTTCCTGTAGTACCTGTCTCATAGTAAGGGATCAATCAATGTCTATTATTTTGATTGTCATTATTAGGGAGTGGCAGGGCCTCTGCAGGAGTACCAAAGGGGGGTGGTCAGCTTAGTCGTGATAGAGGTACCAGAGCCACCAGGGCTTTCAGCAGAGGCGGGTCCAGGTCCGGGGGGTCAAATGCCGCACAAGTGAGGGGTCACCCACATGGCCGGATCAGAGGCAGCTGAGCTCTAGGCCAGACCCAGGGCTGGGAAGGCGATGGACCTCCAGGAGCAGAGCAGTGGGGGCGTTAGCCTTGGTAGGGAATCCCCAGGCCAGGACTTCAGGGCTCAGCAGACGGTCAGGGCACCTTGGAGGGCTAGTCCCAGATGGGTATGGGGCACAGAGGAGAGCAAGACACAGCCTCCATCTGGGAGGACCCCAGCTCCGAGTGCTGGCAGAAGGAGTCAGTCTTAGCCTGAATATTAGGAAACGTAGACCCCTAGAAATGTTTCTGATTGAACATTTTATGTTTCTCTTGTTAAAAATAATAAGCACAAACTACTTTACAACCCCACATAGGAGGGGCTACATATACAAACGTATCGCTGTGATGACAAGTAAAGGAGTTTGGATTCAAAGGATCGAGGTTTAACGATGTTACTGTCTGTGTCAACGTGGGTCTCAGTTTCCTTGTCTGCTTAACACTAAGGTCGTTATTTTGTCAGGTCATCAAGAACATTATATGAGATGAAGTGGCTTTGCACACTGGACCATCCAGTGTTAACTGTCATTATATTTTAAAATATTCTTTCCCTTCTGAGAAATAAATAATACCTATTTTTAACCTCTACCCGCAGCTTTTCCTTTTAAAGTTCTTGGGCAGATACTGCCATCTGCTTCTCTCTCATTTCAATGATTATAAGATAACTTGAGAAGCTAAAAGGCCTGTAATTTCCCTAAATCAGAATTTTCTTTGTAATCCCATGCCCTGTGAGCTGAGCATTTCAGATAGTCCTCCAGAAACTGCTTTGAGTTTTTGCAGTTGCCACTGTGATGTGAGCTCATTTCTGGCTCGACCTGTCCTTCCTTTTCAGAGGCTCAGGGAAAGCGAGCTCACACTGACTGAGCAGCGACAGGTGCTGGGTCCCGTCCCACGTGGCATCTCACGTACATTGACCACGCGGACCTGAACTGACAGAGGGAAGAGTGGGAGCCAGGGCTCAAGAACAAAGTCTACCGCAGTGGGAACCTGAGTCAAACTGAGGCTCGGCCCTTCCTTCCGGGAACTCTTCTCCCTTCCCTTCATGGAGCGCCTGTTCTGACTCTGACAGCACAGTTCTCTCTCGCCGTCACCGTCCCCCAAGCCTGTGCTGGTGATGCACCGACCAGTCGTGGAAGTGTTAGCCGGTCATGCATTTACAGTGTGACCGGGGCAGGGCGGGCTTCGTGGGGCTTGATGCTTCTACAATCCGGGTCATCATTTAAAAAAGAATACACATTAGTTTGCCAGGGCTGCCGAAATGAAGGACCACAGACTGGGTGCCTCAAACAATAGAAATTTATTTCCTCATGGTTCTGAGGCTAGAAGTTAGAGCTCAAGGTGTCACAGGATTGGTTTCTGCTGAGGCCTCTCTCCTTGGCTTGTAGACGGCCATTTGCTCTCTGTTTCTTCACATGGTCTTTGTGTGCATGTCTGTGTCCTCGTCTCCTCTTCTTATAAGGACCCCAGCCATAGTGGATCAGGGCCCACCCTGTTGACCTTATTTTAACTTAACCACCTCTTTAAAGACCTTATCTCCAAATGCAGTCACGTTCTGAGGTCCTGGGGTTAGGGCTTTGACATGTGAATTTTGGGTTGGGGGGAACACAATTCAGTCCACAACAGAATACAACGTTATGAATACAAAATGAGGTTCAAGGCTTTGGAAGAGGCCTGTGTGAGTGAGGGGCCCTGAAACAAGCTTCATTAGCTTCACAGTAGATTTGCTTCTGAGCTGGCAGCTGCCCTGTAGCTTTACTGTGCTGAGACTGGAACAGACAGGAAGCAGACGGCCCCTGCTCTGAGGGAGCTGGTAGAGGGGTGGAGCAAGGGAAGCGCCATAGTGAGTGCGAAGAAGGGGAGGGGGTGCCGGGAGGCTGCAACCCTGCTCTCGTGCCCTGTTTGAGGGCAGGATGGAAGACGATTGGGAAGGCAGGGTGACTTCCTGAAAGAATAAACCCATTAAAACAACACAACACAACAGCAACAACAACATCGAAACACCAGTGAGCTTGACATCACACTATCCATCATGGGACAAATTTCTTTCATGATGGACTCCGCCAGTTCTTTCCCTATTTAATACAGTCAGAGCTTTCCAGAGTGAACACAATCAGTTTCAGTGGGAGAGTGCATACATTCACGTCCACATCCTGCTCATGCTCTGGGATGGGCACTGGTCTTCACCTGTACCGCCGACGAAGCCCAGGGTCAGCAGGTGGAAATGGCCTGCGCAAGCTCCACAACGAGCGAGTGCTAGGAGCCTTGTCTTCCAGCCGAGCTCTTTTTGCTAAAGCAAAGCCATTTCTCTTTGTGTGCCAGGGGCAACGTCTTTAAAAGATAAATCTTCATGCTAATGGGAGTCTCACGACAAGGCAACAGACACCGAATACTGGCCATAAAACAGACCTAGAGGGAGCACAGGTGGTTGCAGGGGAGCTAGAAGCGAACAGAGATCTGACCAGCCAGATAGGAATCCGTGGAAATGTTCTCTTCCTCTCCACATTCACCCTGCCTCGGGATAGGCAGGGCAGGATAGGAAGGTGCGGCCTACCCAGAGAATTCAGACATTTTAGCAAAGTGGGTGGGTCTGGCTTGGGAAGCCAATCAAGAAAAGACGAAACACTTAGAGGAAAGCCAAAATGGGGAAAAAGGGTATGATTTGCTTCACACCAGCTTGATTCATGTTAACTATACTTTGCAGTAATGACTTTAATTAGTGGTTTTGAGCATGATGAAAGAAAATAATTATAAGTATTTATAGCTGGTCAGTGGGTTAGAGATTGGACAACCAAGGAAATAGAGGGTGAAGCATAGTTTAGCTGAATTGACTGACTGCATGTTGTAATCAAGACTTGCTGTCCTCTTCATTGCGTTTATCTGGCAATAGCATAGCATATAACATGAATTCAGGAGCCACGTGAGAGCAGTATGGAAGGCTCAGTTCTGAAGAGTCTCTGGAGAAATTGATCTTTGTGTCCCAGCGTCTCTGACAGGACCCGCAACAGGGGCTCCGTGAAGGTGGGTTGGCTGAGGGAATGAATGGATTCATGTAAATCCACCATGTTGCATCAATAAAGAATGAGCACCTTTGTTCTCTAAATGAGAACCAAATGAAATCCTGAAACTATGCTACACACTTGGGGTGAGGGTGACCGGGTCGTGGCTCCTTCATGAGTCGTTCGTAAAGACAGACTTCCAGGTGATGCGCTAAAGTAGAACCATTTCCTGAACAGGTCCTGCCCATTACCATCTCTGTTCTCACCCCCTGTTGTTTGTGTGAGTACGCTTCCTCCGTGGTAAAATGGGACGAACGCATGTGTGCAGTCCAGCTTTGGGCAGGAACACAGCAGATGCTCAGTGAACATCTATGGTTGCTCCTCAGCATTCCCACCCCATCCTTGACCCTTCTTGCCCAAGTTCCTGAGAGCTCCTCTTTGTTCTCATTCCTTCAGGCCCAGCTCAGCCAACTCTGACCTTGAAGCTGCCCTGGTTTCTCCAGAGAGCAGTCATCTCCTCTCCTGTGCAGATCTCAATTCTTTATAGCTTTGCAGCTCTGGCTCTTGTTTGATGTAACCCCATTTTTCCAGGCCTTCTCCTGGGAGAGCAGGGGTTACGTCATGCCCTCATTTTTTCTGTTTCTCTTTCACCTGAGTCTTAGGGAAGATTAAAATTGGGTAGATCCGATCAGACAATCCTGATTTGGCCACTTACTAGCTGTGTGACTTTGAGTCACCTACGTTGCCTCTTGAGCCACAGTTTCCTTGTCTGCAGAAAAAGGGACAACAATGTCTAATTTGTGGGGTTACGGTGATTAGAAATGGTGTTTTTAAGTGCCTGGTATAGGTTTTAGCACATATAAGAGACTACAAATAGTCAACTATGATGGTGGTGGTGATGAAAATGTAGTATTAGTAGCAACAATTGGTGTTTATTGACCTCCTATTACATGCCAGACACTTTCAAATAATGTTTCTTATTGAACATGTCTTAAATTGAATGAATTTAGGTAGAAAGAATCCTGGACCTTGAGCAATGATCTTAGAAGAAAGATGAGGGAACATAATGAAAAACAAATCCTATTTGAGTACGTACTGTGTGCCAGCTGTTTTACATCTGTATAAAGTTCAGCCATTAAAGCCATAAGACCAGTAATAATGAATAGTTTACCCAAGATCACTTGGCTAGAGAGGGGGAGCACAGAGCCTGGAGGAGCTCAGGCGTCTCTAACCTCAGAGTTCACGCCCTTGCATTTTCTGCACCAAGGGCATAGAGTGGTGCTAGGAGAAGGGAGCAATAGGCTTTAGTGTCTGTCCCTAAAGTGCAAAGTCAACAAGACAAATTGCAGTGTCAGGGAGGCAGTGGAGCTGGGCTTGATTTGGGCTGCCCTCAGCCTCAGTGGCCTGGGCTTTGAAGGCAGATCTTCTCAGGCAGGACTGATGTAGAACACAGGCACCTGAAAAGCTTGGGGCTCCAGAGACTTGGTCCCTTGGAGAAGCTCACTCCACTCTGGGCTCCATAGACTAACTAGGCCTTGGAGTAAACACCACTCCAAAGAACAGGGTACAAAGACACGTATTTGGGGGAAAGATATCATCTGTGGTGTGAGCGAAGGGATAAATGCCATAGCTCCATCTCTTAGCCATGAAAGCAAGCTTTCTTCTTCAGCATCTTCTAGAAATTGGTCAGGACTAACCTTCCGGGGCAATGCCCTCAGACCCTGGAGCTCATAGGGTGGGAGGTCATGCACTCCACACAGAAACTCTGCCAGGTAGGAGAATCACTTAGTTCTTGGTTGACAAAAAAGGAAACGGAGGATTGAGGAAGTAAGATAATTTTCCCAAGGCTCTTCATCCTAAGTGCAGGAGCAAGGGTTTGAATCAGTGTTCTTTGCTTTTGTGCTTGAGTTCTTCACCCTATTCCAGAGATGGAAGAGGGAATTCCAGGAGACACGATGTGGGAAAGCCAAGAACCTGAAAGGGAGGATGGTCAAAACGTTCATCTGACAGAATCAGGTGAGTGGGTTGTTGGATGGAAAGATGAAAAGAGAGGGAACACCCGACCCTGCCACTCCTTAAGAACTTCTCCACGTGTCGTAAAATCAGAGATCTGTCTAGTCCTTTATGGTAAATGTGGATATTTAGGCTTTCATCTCCCCCCGCCGGAAGTTATGAAGTTTAGGGAAGGTTGATCTCTGGAGCCAGATAAATTTGGTTTCAAACTCAAGCTCCACTAGACTCTGTGACTTCATCTAAAATGGGGATAATAAAGTCTGCCTTGTAGTAGCACTGCGTGGATTGGGGTCAATGTGAAGAAATCACCTCATCTTCCTGGGTGCCCTTGAAATAGTAGTTGCCATTTTTACTATTATGATCCTTTTTGGGGCTTTATCATCTAGGGGGTCACATTCACTGAGGACCTCAAAAGAGAGAGAGATGGAGAGGGCATGGGGAGAGAAAAGAAGCAGGATGAAAAGGAGACAAGAGGGATCTATTTTCTCTTCTCATTTGCATGCATGAAAAGATGAGCACCCCAGAGGGTTTCCGCTGCTCCCGGCTTGGCTTGGCTGCCAACCGGCCTGGAGAGGATGTGCGAGAGGCCTCAGTGCAACCAAACAAAGCAAGTTCCTTTTCCTTTGGACAGTCATTAAAGCCCGTATGGGTGTGCTCTGCATGTACAAAGTGTGTTTTCAGCTGAGATCTTCAGCCAGCATCTCATAGAAATTGAGAATCAGTCTCCAGCTTCCTGCCAAGCTTGCTCAGCCCTTGGCAGGGAGTGAATTCAAGGCTTGAGGGGACTTGGAAAATGTTACTCCAATGCTGGCTTGACATGCGACATCTACAGCTACGATTCAGCCAGGGCTCCGGGATCCTTCAGGGTTGGTGGGCCCACAGGCTCCAGAGAGGTTCTCTTGGGCCCATCACCTGCATGCTTCCCAGCTAAGCCAAGGGAAAGACTATGAGTATCATAATCTGCCAACAAGTTGGGGGCCAAATGCCTCCTCCACCTGGTTTTCATTCGTGCAATTGACAGGCATTTATTAAGCACGTACTGTGTCCCAGGTCCTGAGCTAAGTAGTGGGGGTTCAAATACAGTGTTAATAATAGTAATGGTATCATTGCTGTTTTGCAAATACCCAGTGTGTGCCAGGCACTGTGCCAGGCGCTGTACCAGGCAACAAGAGTAGGAATTAAGGAACAACAACACTCATAATAGTTTCCCCCATGTTTTCAGTTCTGTTTCAGGCTGGGTACTCATCCTCCTGCTCCCATGCTTACATCCCATGTAACTTAGAGAGGATGACCTCGCAGTCAGGAATTGGAAACATTTGCCATCTTCCAAAATCTTTATTTCCCTGTCACTTTTCCAGGAAGAAAAAGTCATTAAAAATAAATATTTGTTTCAAATGATAAGTGTTTGTCAACTGCCACAAATCTGCCATTTCTCTTCCGGGTGGTCCTCCAAGTGAGAGATCTCGGAGCTGTTGTCAGCGCTTCCCAGGCCAATCCCAGCGCTGGCCGCGTGTCCATGAGGCAGAGGCAGATGGTCTTCCGGTCAGGTGTAACTGAAATGTATTTTCTCAACAAAGTCTGGCAGACAACCCCGTCTCCGCAAATGCATGTCACATCTCATGAAGAAACCATGCATATTGCATGAGCCTCCAAATGTAGAAACAGATACTCACAAAATACAAGTCTCAAAATAAAACCGAAACATTTCAAAACAACAGCCGTGGCAACGCCACCAATTTATTTATTTATTTTTTTCATCAAGATCGCGAAAAAAAAAATAAATTCCCACAGTCCCCAAGCAGAACGTGAAAATCCCAGTGGCTGTGGTCGGGGTTTGAAATGGGACCTTATTATGGATCTGGGACAGCAACAGACCGGCAGCCTCAGACAGCAATTTAGCTGAGCAAAGGTCTTTTCCTGAACTGGAAGTCAGCAAAGACGAAAGCAAAATGGAACAGCAGTTTTCGAGAACAGAGTTAGAAGATGTCATTTCTGAATGATTTGAGGTCTTGGTGCCTGCTGGCTGCTGCCTGGTTGGGTCACTTCACTCAGGGTTCTGCGGTGGCCCAGAGCGGGTGCTGCACAGGTATCTCGTTCCTTGTTTCCTCCCAGGTGCCCAGCACACCACCGGGGCCCTCGGGCTCAGTGAGCATCGCGTCTGCCTGTCCCAACCGCCAGGCTCATGTTGTTTACTCTATTCCACTCTTCCTCCCCTACTTTAAAACACATATTAGTATGCTAGTGAGAGTGACATTTTGTTAGGGATAACCTTTAATATGCTTTAATTTATGAAAAAAGTAACATTTTAAAACTTGGTACTTTAACTATTATTAGTGCTGTGGACATCTGCTGATTTTGGATTTCTGGCATCCCTTTCCTCTTCTTTTGGTAACAACGACATCTTTTCTTTGGGGAAATTGACCTTCCTTTCTTCTTTCCTTGAGGTTCTGAGACTTCCAGCCACAATGGTGGTAGGAAGTAGGAATTAAAGGCAAAGAGTGATTTGAGAAATATGTAGTTGAAAAAAATCAGAGGACCTGGCAACCGGATGTGAGGGGTGAGGACAGAACAGGGAGTCAGAATGACTCCCAGGTTTCTGGCTCAGGTGACAGTCAGGGGGGTGGTGTCACTACTAATGGGGCCAGAGAAAACAGGGTGAGAAGCAGGTCATTGCTGGGACAGTGAAGCTGAGGTGTCTGTGGACTGTCTGGAGGAGAAGTCAGGTGGCCCTGTGAGCACAGATACCTGAGCATCTCCCCCAGCTCCACACACCTCATGTCCCCGGTGCCTTGGCTCAGGCTGCTTCCTCACCCTGGTTCGCCTTCCTCGTGAAGTCTTGCCCAGTGCCCAGGGAGCATCGATCCCTTCTCCTTTATATGTTCTCTGCATCCCGTGCAGACCTAAGCAAAGTTTCTGGAATGCTGGAACTTGTTGATTTGCTTACCTATCTTTCTTTTCCTCTAGATTATGTGCTCATGAAGGCGAGAACGGTGTGTGACGTGTCTCTGAGGCACCAGCCCTCAGTACAGGATGTTCAGGCGCAGTGTAGGCTCTGGGGGGATGCTTGCTAATGTAATGCCTGCGCATTTTTCATGAGCAAGAGTGATACTACTGACTTTCCATTGATTAGGCAACCACTTTGAGGAGTTTCCCAGCAGTGGGCTGGGTTTCCCTTGAGTCATGCTCACATTCTCTTCTAACCTCTGTCTGTACTTTGCAGCTGATTCTGGAGTCTGTGGTCACAGACTAGAGTGAAGTCACCTGGCTTCTGTTCTAGAAGGCCCTGATACCTTGGCTTTATGGTCACTGGGCTGCAACCAGTGAAGTTAACACGCACAGGAGCACTGGTATGTCCTGTGTCCCCCATGTTGGCCGCCCTGGCCTGCTGGTGTCAGCAAAGGCCACATTTGAGCTAGCTTTGCTCAAGCGCAAGAAGCCAGAAAAATGAATTATGTGAGCATAGTGGCACTAAATGCTATATTTTTTTTTTTGAAGGATTTCTTGTGTACCAGGTAATTGATATTCATTATCTAGAATTCTCATAATAGTCATGTAAAGTAAGTACCAGATCCTCATTTTACACATGTGGAAACTAAGAAACAAGGTTAAGTAACTTGCTGGAGGTCGCGCATTGAGGAAGGGGCGGGGCTGGTCCTGCTATTTCTCTGCCTCAGGCAGCATCACCCTCTGGCTCCACGCTCCCCCCCTCCAGCTCCCCTCCTCAGCAGCCTGGGCCCCATTTATATCAATGATGGTAGCAGAATATTTGGTACACCCTCTGCCTGGGACCTTGTTCTATTTTGGATCAGGTCACCTTCCTCTGTGGGAAGCTAAGTTGTCTGCCCCTGTCCCCTAAAATTCACCCTCATTCCTTCTAACCCAAAGGCAGGTGCTTCTTCTGAGGTCTGGTCAGCTTGCCTGCGAGTCTCACATGGTCCTGTTCCTACTGGGAGCTGCAGCAGCGTAGAATGGATAAAGGCTTCAGAATAGGCCAGAGTGAGTCCCCTTTCCACGGCGGATGCTCGCCAGCTGTATGACTTCAGCTAAATTACACAAGCTCTCCAAACCTCAATTTCATCTGTTAAATCTGGTGAAAAATGGTACCATATCCCCAAAATTTCTCCTGAGGGTTAGATGAGATAGTACCTTCCAATAACTCCCATGGATGTTTTGTGGTTAAATATAAAGTTTAAAAGAGATAAAGTACAAAAAGCAATCAGGAAACATTCGTTCAAAAAAATATTTTCTGAGCACCTGCTATGCTAGATGCTGGAAATACAGCAGTAAATAAGAAAAACATACTTGTCCTCAATGAGCTTACATTCTATGGGGGAAAACAGGAAATAAACAAGCTAATGTGCAATGTCAGATGATGATAAATGTAATGGAAAAAATAAAATACGGTAAGGGGGATAGAGATATTGGGGTCTGGAAGGTTGTCTTATTTCACCCAGGTTGAGAACACTCAATGGTTACGGTAATATTTGAGCAAATACCTGGGGCAAGTGAGGGAGAAACCTTGTGCGCACCTGGATTAAGCGGAGTCCAGCCATGGGAAGAGGCTGCGCACAAACCATGAGGCTGGAACGGGCTGTCTGGCTTAAGAAAAAAGACAAAGGGGCCAGAGTGGCTTCAGTGGAGGGTCTGGGGAAAAAATATCAGAAGGTGGAGAAGTAGGAGGTATGGAGTAGGTCATGTAGGGTTTTGTAAGCATTTTAAGAACTTTTTACTCTGACTGCTTTTGGGAAGGCATAAGAGTTGTGAGCAAGGGATTCACATGATGCGATTTATGTTTTTTTTTTTTTAAAGATTTTTTAATTTTTTTCCTTTTTCTCCCCAAAGCCCCCTGGTACATAGTTGTGTATTCTTCGTTGTGGGTCCTTCTAGTTGTGGCATGTGGGACACTGCCTCAGCGTGGTTCAATGAGCAGTGCCATGTCCACGCCCAGGATTCAAACCAACGAAACGCTGGGCCGCCTGCAATTTCTACTCAACAGTCCTATAATATGCAAACACTTCTGGGACCATTCACTCCCTCCCTACGATTTGTGAGAGTCAGAGCTGATCTGCTAGAAATGAATTTTACTGTTGCTGTTACTCGTGCTTGCTGTTGCTGCTACTGTTGGGTATTTCCCAAGCCCCAAAATGCTGAAAGCCACTCTGGATTTGTAGCCCAAAGCACACCTCCCTCTGTACACATGTGCTCTGCTCCACCACAGATGTGCTGTGTGCAGATTTGAATCTTCTCTGCAAATGAACGGAAGATTATTTCGAGTCAGTCTAATGAGTAGTGAATATGGGCTGATTACTGTATTTGCAAAAGCCTTATTTTTTTTCCCAACATTGTGCTAAGGAACACCCTAGTGTTTCCTCATAGGCATATAAATTTAAGTCATCAGTGTGTTTGTGTAAATATTTAATGATGTCCACACTCATGTTTATAAATCAGTGAACTTGTAATTGCTTTTGTGTGATCTGACAGACACAAACATAAACAAGACTCACAATATCTTAGAAGCTTCCTCAGGGCATTTAGAAAAATCTAGTGATCAAAGAAACATTTATACCACATGCAACAATCTTGTAGGAAGAATTATGCTGGAAGAATCATGCTTGGATACACTGGATTGCGTATTTTTCTTTATTTGTAACATTTTCTTTGTGATTTAGTTTGTTTGTTTGTTTCATTGTAGTAAGAGTACTTAACATGAGATCTACCCTCTTAACAAATCTTTAAGTGCACAAAAGAGCATTGTTATCTACAGGCACGATGCTGTACTGCAGGTCTCTGGAACTTATTCATCTTGCATAGCAGAAACTTTATACCCATTGGGCAGCAACTCCCTGTTTTTCTCTCCCAGCAACTTAGGTTCTTAAATCTACTTCAGATCTTCTTGACTTGCTGATTCTCCATCAGGAGCTGAATTATTTGCTCATAACCTCACCATCATTCACAGAACAGACACTTCTTGATCTTTGGCTGCGTAACATGGTTCCAAGTGTGGAGTCACAGAGAGAACTGACTTTGGGTTCCGAATGTCCTGGGTTCAAATCGGAGTTGTTCTGCTTGTTAGTTGTTTGACATGGGGCACATCAACTAGTCTCTGAGTTCCAATTTCTTCATCTATAAAATGGGGAATAATATTTACTTGGCAGGGCTATTGTGAGGGTTATTGATACAACACTTGTAGACCACCCGACAGTTTCTGGCATTTAGTCGATGCACAATACATGGTCATTTCTCCCCATTCTCCCTTCTTTATCTGAAAGCCTGTTCTAGCCTAGGTGTGAAAGAGAACCAGAAGAGCATTCCCTGGGATACTTCTGGCTTACGGTAGTTTGGGAAAGCCAAGTAATTTATGGGAATAAGGGAGGGGGTATCATGATGATGGTTTTGGCATATGCCCAGTGTTTTCTAATACTTAGGTCAATTAATATTGCTTCAACCTGGAGTGCTTTTTTTGCCTGTCCCTCTAAATAGTCCGTATCCTACCACCTCCTCTTCCAAGCTTTTCTTGTATGGCTTTTTCCAGTCAAAGTTGCATACAAGCTCGTGCTCCTCTGGGCTTCCATGTATGCCTTAAAGCATCACGTCTGTCCTTGTCTCCTGTTATTGCTTATAGTTTTATAAGTCTTGGCTTATAGTTTTTACTGAAGTTTAAGTGTAGTGAGAATAAAGTTGCCTCTGCTTCATCATTGTATATCCAAGAACCTAGGGGACTTGGCAAAGGCCTGCATATGGCAAGTTGTATATGGTAGAGGGAAGAGTGTGGGTTTGGGGTGAAAGACCTGGGTTTTGATTCCAGCTATATGGTTTATTGCATGGTGTCAGGTTAGTCTCATAGATTTTCTTAGACTGTGTTTCCTCATTTATTAAAGTTATAATAATCCCATTGGTCATTATTTTTAATAAATTTCTTCAAGTCCTGTTCAAAAGGGGTGAAATATAAATAAAATGAATGAAATGGTTCCTACTCTGCCTTCACTGTGGGATGGGTGGACAGCCACGGGAGATCACAGCTGTGGAAGTGTTTTATAATCAATAAGTGCAGTGCGCATGCATTTTAGGGTTATTAGGAACTCATCAAATATTTCCTCAATCAATGCTTAATGGACATAAGATGTCTTCCCCTTTTCTCTTGTATCAGCCGGGGAAGGAGGGTCCCAGCTTGATCACACACTTGAGGGGAAGAGAGAAGCAACTTTCATGGAAGGAGACAGTCAAGGAAGGGCGGCAGCATCTGACACACAGTAGGTGCTAAATCAGTATGCGTTGAATATGGTTGGTTGAGTAAACAGTATAGTGGTTGGGAAGTATCTCACGATACAGAAGAATGTTGAGGGATCAAAGGAAGCCGATGCACTGTCGATTAGGCCCCCTCCCCACTCCCGATGCCAACACTGCCTGTTCCCCTTCGGTGCATTATTTTTTCTGTAGAGAATTTCACCTCTGTGTATTTGTTCATGTCTTCACGAGTCCATTTATTTATCTGATCAGTTAGTTAGTTTCATGTCTATCTCCCTTTACTAGATGATAAGCTCTCTGAGGTCATGATTTTGCCTTTTTTGTTCATACCTATAGCCACAGTGCCAAGAATGCTGCCTGGCACAGAGTGAGTGCTCCATAAATGCTTTTAGAGTAAATAAATGGTTGATTTTATTGTCTTCCTTAGGCAAGGGAGATATTCAAGCAACTTCTTTTTGACCCCAGCATTCTTTCATTTCTTTCCTGTCATGTCACTGCTGTGAATCACCCAGTGGGAGGGATGGTGTCAGTGGAAGGGCAGGATGGATGCAGGGGAGGGGGCGCTTGTTAACTCTCTCTCCCTTGATCGGCCTCCCTTGTGGAGTTTCCACTCCCCCCATTATTTACTACACCAACCTGCTGGTTTCCTTCTTATCTCCATCTTGGATCAGCTTGTCTATTTATTTACTTATTTGTCATTAGTCTCTTCCAGTCAAGGCTGAATGGTGACCCAGATCCAGTCCGCTTTGGATTGAATTCTGGCACCATCACTGACTAACCGTGTGGCCCTGGACAGCTTGCTTCAGCTGTAAAATGGGGATAATAGTGGTACCCGCCTCCCAAAGGTGTTGCGAGGACTGAATTTGTTAGTACACATAGAGCACTCAGCATAACACCAGGCACATGGTAAGTGCTCAATGAAATGCTGCTGTTATTAGGATGTAAGTTACAAGAAGGCGGGGGCATTGCACCTCTAATTTGTTATGCTGTCCCTGGTGCCTGGTACAGAGTAGTCACTCACTAAATACTGATTGATAAGTGAATACATGTGTCAAAACAAGTAGCTGTAATGTAGACATTTGTCTTAACAACATCCTAGATACAAGGAATTTTATGGAACCCACATTTTGGGGAGGCCCCTGTTATATGCCAGGCACTGTGGGGTCAATGCAAAGATTCATCTGTCTACTTATTCAGCAAATGGTGACCTTTTGCTATGTTCCAGGTGCTGTTGTGGGTGCTTGGTACTGGGACAAGTGAGGCACAGGCCCTGTCCCCGAGGAGCCTGCATTCTAGAGAAGACACAAGCACTGGAGGGTGAGGCGGATTTCTGTCCTCAGGGAGCTTCAAGCTGAGCTGGAGGTGATCAGGCCAGAATGCCACTATATGCAATGCAGCTGTACCCAGGGCTCTAGACCCCAAAGGAGGAGGAAATGGCTGCTTCTAGAGCAGTCAGGGACTGGAGTTCTGTGACCTAAGCTGCTCAAAGTGTGGTCCCCAAAAGCTCAGGCCTGATCCCAGACCTCCTGCATCAGAACCCGCATTTTAACAAAATCCTCAGGTGATCTGTGTGCCCATCAGAATTACTGACTGTCCAGAAAAGGCGCGAGGCTGATTTGGCAGGCGGAAACAAGGCACATGTCATTTTTAGTAAATAAGATGAAACTATACAGAACTGAACCGGGTGGTGAACTGTGGAGCATGAATATAGCTCAAATTTCCATCTGTTCATTTAAAATGGGAGAATAAATTTCAAGGATCACTGGAAAAGGGACATTTAAGCACTTAAAACTTTTGTTGGAGCCTAGTTATGAATTTAGCCTAGTACTATGAAAAAAAGTCCAGGCCATGTAGGCAACGTGGGGGTTCTATACCCACATCAGTATGGGGGTGGCATAAGGTCCCAGAGAAAAGTGGAGTGTCTTCTAGGGAGAGTGTGGGAGACCAAGGACCTCACTGCTGGCTCCTTCCTTCACTGGCCTTTGCCGTTAGTCAACTATTTATGCTTCTGAGACTCAGTTTTCTTATCTGAAAAAGGACTGTAATAGCTCTGGGGTTTTTAAATAATCAAATGTTATTATATATGCAAAAAGAGCACTGCATATTCCTAAAGTGTAATGAGATTATTGTTATTGTTATTGTTATAAAGCTTTGCGTGGAAAGCACAATGAATGTTTCAGAATGTTGAGTCAAGAAACTTTGCTCATTGTCTCCGCTCTGCCACTAAGTCATTGTGTGGCTTTGACAATAGCCACAGGAGCTAAGCTTTACTAGACTCTCACTATATACCAGGTTCTGAGCTCAGAGTTTCATGTGCCATCCCATTCAGTCATCATAAGCCCTGTTTGTTGGTGGCTATTTTCCCTTTGCAGATAAACTGAATGAGGCTCAAGGAGAGTAAATGACATCCCGATGTCTCACGAGGAAGGGTTGGGTGTTGGTTTTTCTCCCGATCTGGAGCTCTGCAGCTCTGTGCTCTGCTCTTTCCGTTCTCTTCTCTTGGCTTCAATTTCTCTTCCTGCAACGTGAACGGAGATGGAATTAGGTTTATCTCTAAGGCTTTTTTTTTTTTTTCTGACTTGACATTCTGCGAACTAATAAGGTATAGAAACATGTATTACTGAGGGCAGCAACATGTCTTTCTACCCATATTCCCTTGTCAGCACGATACCAGATGCAAAATAGACAATTGAGCAGTGCTTATGGAAATAAGCTAGGTAAATATCTAACATCATGTAATCCTGCTGTAACCATCTCCCCATTACTATCTAGCAGCGTGCTTCTCAAATCTGAATTCATAATTCCAAGGATTTGAGGACTCCAGTGAGAAACAGTGATTTGGATCAGTTTTGGGATGGCTGCTCTTTGATAATGTCCTTGACAAGCACTCATTGAACACTACTCCACACCACGTCCTAGGTGGGCTGCAGGGATCCAGTGATGGGAAAAGCCAATCCACCTAGTAAAGAGCCCGTGGCCTGTAGGTGATGTGAAAGTGACAATCCCAGAGCGCTGGGGTGGGTCAATGGTAAAGGAAATGAATGGGGCTTAGGGGGCACTCAGGAGGGCTGTCTAAACGAGAGCTGGGCAGGCAGAGGGTGAGATGCAGCTTCCAGTGTTACTCTCAGGAGCTTTAAATATAGACTTCAGCCAAACCTCAGCAATGGTGGAATGCCATTCTGAATCAGTAAAAAGGAACTAATTATAGGATATCCACCCCTTCCTCCTCCCCAGTTAGCTGTATTCTCTTCTGAAAATATACCATCATCCACCATATTTCTCATAAAGGGTTGGAATTGTCTATTACCCACTACACTGAGCTCAGTGAATATTTGTTGAACTGAAATAAATCAAATTCCTATGTAAATTAATTTGCTAGGGCTGCTGTAAGAAAGTACCATAAATTGGGTGGCTTAAAACAACATAATTCTATTGTCCTTCCTTTCTGAAGGCTAGAAGTCCAAAATCAAGGTATTGGCAGGGCCATGCTCCCTCTAAGATTCTGCGTAGAATCCTTCCCCACTTCTTCCTGGCTTCTGATGGTTTGCCAGCAATCTTCAGTGTTCTTTGGCTTGTAGACGCGTCACTCCATTGTTTCTCCTCCACATGGTGTTCTCCCTGTGTCTTCACATCACTGTCCCTCTGTGCGTGTCTCTGTGTCCAAATTTCTCCTTATTATAAGGACATTAGTCATTTGGATTAGGACCCACCCTTAATGACCTCATCTTAACTTGGTCATATCTGCAAACACCCTATTTTCAAATAAGATTATATTCTGAGTACTGGGTGTTAAGACTCTAACATGTCTTATTTTAGAGGGAAACAGTTCAACTCGTAACACCAGGCTAGGGAGCTGGGGGGTTTATGGGATTGGCAAGATGGCTGGCACTGCAGGGGGCTGCAATGGACATGCACAAGGCTGGGGGCTTCTTGGGGTCCTCACCTGAGCAGGGAAGGAGATGGGAAGACAGTCTTTAACCAGAGGCTCAGCCCAACCCTCTGAGGCTCTGCTGCAGATCTTCAGCCTCTAATCCTACCAGAACATTGCTTCATCATTTCTGAGCTCCAGCCTGTTAAACAGGACCCTGACATCTTCCCAAAGGGCTCAAGTCTGTTCCTGCTTTCTAGGCTCTACTCCATACCTGAAACCCTGAGGCAGCTACTGTCTCACTTTCAGCATTGGCCCTAGACTGCCTCTTTAGCCATCTGGATCCATTCAAATCAAGTCTGAGTTCACTTTGCTCCTTATAGCAGTAGACATAGCTATATGGTTCAGCCCCTCACAGATACATCTCCTTTAGACATGTCATCTCTGGTCCTCATGACAGGCCCATTGTGGAGGTTGCACTGGGGCAGTGGATGGCATCTCCTTGGCACAGGAGAAACAACAGAAGCCCGGAGGGTTTATACTGACTCGTACAAGGTCGCACAGCTGGTAGGTGGTGTAGTAGGGGGTTGCAGCCTGCTGTATCTGACTCCACAGTCTTTATCTTCCATCTCCCTGCTCCCCCTCAGCCAAAGCACTGTGGGGGCAGCTCTAGGAAGGTTTTGCTCCCTGTTCATATTGATATCAGAATAAATCATCCTCTTAAGTGACCATTGCCTCCCTTGAATCCTTCTGTCCTCTTGCCAGAAGACAGGGGTGTTTGAGACAGAGACAGCCCAGGTCTTGGAACACTGGTTCCTCTGTTCTACTCCATGCGGCTCTCTGGGCTTTGAGCCGTGTGCTGCCTGTGTAGGGGCTCTGGGATGCTCATGTTCTCCACAGAGTGCACTGGCCTTCAAGACTGTGGAGGATTCATCACTTTTCAAAGTAGCTGGAAGAGTGACCTTCAGAGGCCCCCTAGAGTTAGCTTTCCATTGCCTTCCATGGGTCCTCATCATGAATGGTGTTCCAAGAGTGTCCAGCACCATTCGACCAAAGATGAACCAGCACAGCGAGCTTGACAGACACATTTTCTGTCTGAGAGCTCATTAGTGGGCAAAGTCCAAAGGGGGTCACTTTGGCGCCTCTGGTTCACGTCGCTCTCTCTGACTCCTCACCATAGCCCCTCAGAGGCTGTGGGCTGGAGGGTATACACCACGCCGGCTGTTTGTGTCAGCCAAGCCGCAGAAGGGAACCACACGGCCCTGAGACCAAGCTTGGCCAACCACAGGGGCCAGCTCTCAGGAGGGGCTGCCGGGACAGCAGGATTTGGGTTTCTGCTTTCTCACAGGAAGACCCTATTGAGCGCCCCAGGGCCTTGCCGAGCAGGGGTGACTCAGCTTCCTTTGTGCACCACGCGGTCTCGCTGAAGGGCCGGGACCCCTGATAACGCAGGGTTCCTTGGCCTGCGCCTTCCCGCTGCACTTCCTGCTCTAGAAAACCTCCAGTAATTACTCAAGTCTCTGTTTACCCAAAGACTTGTTGAAAAAACAAGTTTGCTCTTCAGATTTCTATAGCATTTAACACTTTACTAAAACATTTCCTCACCGTTGTTTCATGCCGTGTTCACACCAACTCTATGAGACAGCAGAACGCTATCGCTGTCACTATTACACTTATTAGGAGAGTGAGACCCGGCCAGCCAAGGGGATTGCCCGAGGCCACACGGCTTGTTGGTGGAGGGTTGGTGCTTAAGCCCAGGATTCTAGAGTACTCATTCAGGTGCTTATTATATTTTCTTGAGTGGCCCTCAGCATACAGCTCTTGCCATGTGCTCACTACATGTTCCAAAAATGTTTGTTGCTTGAGTGGCTGATTATAATTTTCTTTCATTGTGAGAAGGGTCCTTAGGGCTCTAAGCAAGTTGCTGTGGTGGAGTGGGAAGGACAGAAGCTTTGGAAAGAGAATTCAGCTTCAAGTTACACTAAGAGCCATGTTAGCTGTGTGATTTCAGGCAAGGGGTAAGATCTCTGAGCTGCAGTTTCCTCTGAACACAGAGGATAATAATGCCGATGTTCAGGGCAGTAATAAGATTCAAGTGAGATAATATGGATGGAGGGAGAGCATAGTACTTACTCCATAGAAGGTGTCCAACAATTTGTTTCTTTCCATTGCCTCATACTCATGCTCAGCTTCAGAAACTCATTAAAGTTAAACACACATTGCAGATATTTTCTTTATACCTGGAGCAATGCCTTTGCTTAGTAATCTCTGAAAAATTAAAGACATAAATCTACAAAGTAGATAAAGTCTGGTCCTGGCTCATTTAGTCACTATAATCAAGAAATGAGCTATAGCACATTTGTGAATTTCCCAGTCCAGCCCTCCAAGGTCCAAGTACCACAATTTTGCATCCTTCCTTTTGACCTATTTTAGATGGATAACATGTCTAGCCTTGTTACCAGAGTTGAGCAACCCTCTGCTGCTGCAATTCTCTCTCTGCATTTCTCACTCCTCACTGGACCATCTGACTTTCATTGCCTCTGGCTCTGGCTCACCTGCCAGAGGCCACAGAGACGCTCACCAAAGCGAGGAAGTAGTGGTGGTTCTGAGTAATCTCAGACTCAGAAATAACACTTACATTTTGAGGAAACGCATTAGCAGTCAAGATGCTCTTTCTTAAAAAATGCCCTTTCTTTATTTTACCGACCAGATGTTTTCTGTGGGTTAATTTTTCTTTGAAGTTGACTATATATCTAGGAAGGTGTAAGCATACAGTGTTGTACCTTAGATGTCAAGTTTCTCACAGTCGGGAACTGTGTTATAGTCATTACTATTTACCCAGGGTCGGATTCACATTAGATTCTCAGTGAATGGTTCTTGAGTGAGAAAGATTCACGCACTCAGTTATTCATTTAACAAAAATATACTGTGAACAAACCAGAGGAGTCATAGAGATGGATGAGATGGTAAACTGCTGGAAGGGGCTTCGGCAGGCACGTTAGTCAAACAGAACAGTCTGAGAGGTGAACAGGACTTACCACGGAGGACAGTCTGGGTCAGGCCAGACAAGGGGCTCAGGCCAAGGGAAACAAGTAGGGTGCAAATGGCTCCAGGGACACTGTGCGGGGGACGGCTGTGAATGGATCCAGTGAGTCTCCTCACTGGGTGCTGACTGTGTGATATTAGAGACGGACCTGTCACTTTGAACAGCCCAAAGCCAAATGAAGTAGGAGAAACTGCCACCGTGGAGAGGCTGGCAAAGTGCTGCGGGAGAGTGGAGGCTGGCGGGTGTGGGCGGTTCTGGGCCATCAAGACAGATCCCTCAGGGCCAACACAATCCCACTTTCACATCCAGGAAAAGGGCTGCCGTGATCAGCATCGCCGAGGACCAGCGGATAATATGATTCCACCTGCTCGTGGGGACCTTCAATGGGACGCGGCCACTGCCGGGCTGAGCCCGAAGGATGCGAGTACTCTGGGGAGGAGATGTTTACTTTGTTGTTCAGTGCCCTCCCCCAGGGCCTCCTTCACTATGCCTTGATAAAGAAGATTTAAATAATTCAAAATTATTGCATCTTTTCTTTGCAGAATGATATTGTGATGGGAAGTGGGGGAATGTGTTAAAGTCCCACCCATGATTTACATAGCTGTTTACTCTTCATTCGTTCAGTACATTTGATTGAGCATCTGTCTTGTGCTGGTCTTGAGCTGGGCCTGGAGTTCAAAGGTGGGCAAAAGCCCATCCCTGCCCTTTAAGGATCTCCCAGTCTAGCAGAAGAAAATGGCTCGTCTGTAAAGACAACTCCCTGTGGTGAGTATAGAAGCAGAGAGAAATAAAAGGGGGCAGAGGAGGGGGTAACTATTTATGCTTTTGACTGTCGGGGAGGGGTCACAGAAGATGTGCTGGGTTTTACGGGATGAATAGGAGTTTTCTGGTTGAGAAGGAGAAAGCATTTTAGGTTGTGAAAATGGTGAATAATTGCATGAGGGCAGGCAAATCCATGGTTTGGGAAATAATGATTAGACAAGTGTAGCTGGAGTAGTGTTGCCAGGTAAAATACAGGCAGCCCAGTCAGATGTGAATTTCAGATAGACAATGAATACTTTTTAGCATGAGCATGTCCAAAATATTGCATGAGACATGCTTCTACTACAAACAGTATTTCTTGCTTATCCAAGATTCAAATTTAACTGGGAATCTTGTGTTTTTATTTTCTAAATCTGGCGACCATAGACTAGAGGACAAAGCAGAGAGACCATATTATGTAGGTCTCTGAAAGTCATGCTGGAAAGTTTCGACTTTAATCTTCTGGGGTGGTCTTGGAAGGTTTTTAAACCCAGAAGTGATATAATTAGATTTCTGTTTTAGAAATATTACTCCGGCTACATGGAGGATGATTTACAAAGGGGGAAACTGGAATCAAGGGCATTAATTTAAAAAGAGAAGAAAGGGGATCTGAGCCAGGGCAAAACCGAGGGATCCTCAGGCAACAGACTCGTTTATCATGGAGATAGAAGCCACAGGACCCTCTGAGCAGGGGAACAGAATGGGTGAGCGTGTGTGCTGGTAATCCTTTCTAATTATGGGCACACTATCTTTGTCCTTGAAAGCCCATGACCTTCTGTACCTTCACTCCCAACAGACTTGGACTAGACGATTCTCTGGGAACCGGAATTCTTTACATTAACCGCATGGCTCAGCTCTTCATGTCTTTAAAACATATACTCTGGCTAAACTCTGAGCTGGATAATCAAGTCTTGATTAAGTGGCCAAGTCCTTGCTGGATACAGGTGGAAACACTTGGCGCCATAACTTTAGAAGGGTCTATCAAAGAGAATGTCTTCCATACTTTCTTAGGAGAGATTTCTTTTTCTAAAGAAAGTGTATACTTTGGGACGAGAGGGACACTGTTTATTTCTAAGATTAAATACACCTCCAACATTCATATATTTGGATTCTTTAGATTTGTCACAGAGGACTCACGGAATCGTGTTAGAAGAAATCACTCTCCTGTTACGCTTGGGGAGCTGTGGCCCAGAGAAGAGACGCGACCTGCTCAGGGTGGCAGAACTTGGACAAGGTGGAAGATTCATGCCTCCTGGTTGAAGTGCAATGTGAATTGCACAATTCTTAGGCTTTCTCTAAACATTCAGAGTTTGGAAACATAGTAGCGTTCTTTTTCTCTATAACCACCAAATTACAAAGAATTTCTCCTTGAGATTTTTCAATTTGAAGGTAAGTATTAATACAAGTTGTTTTTTTAAGGGATTTCATGGAATCGTGTCATTTAAGAGTAACCGCATCTTTACTCCTATTGACAGCCCTTTTGAAATAGATGCGCACAGGCTAATTGCTGAAGGTTTTCAAAGTTTTGGAACTTGGAAAAAGAAAAGTTTGTGTGAATAGGAAATAGCAGTTATTTGTTAAGTGCATTTGCAGTTGCATGATTCTGACATTTTGGCAAAGGCAAGCTTTCCTTGCAATAGATCCACATTCAGCGCCAAGTTGTGTTGAAAAAGCATAAAGTGAAAGTACTCGATTTACATTTCCAGGATGCAGTGTCTTTTCCCCTTAGGGATCCTAGGAATGCTGTCTGGGACCCCCACCTGGCCTACTTTTGCTTCATTAATTCCAGGAAGACCTTTGCTGGGGGTTCTGAAAGAGAGAAACAGAGCAGTCAGGGATCCAGGGTAACCGAGTGCCTGGGCCCGGGGCTGGGCTCTCAGGAGGAACCGTGTTAAATGACCTACAAGTTTCATCTCGGAAACCTCTGAACTTCCTTACAACACTTAGGAGAGAGGACTAAAATATGTCGTAAGTTATTTTGTTCTAAAACTTCCTTTCTTTATATTTTCCTAACTTCTATAAAAATAACTTTGACATGACAGTCATTTGTGAAAATATAAGTCAATGAAATGGAATTTATAAACTTTATGTGAAGCAAATGTTTGGATGATCTTGTTTCAGTGAAGATGCTGTGCCTTTTGCTTTTCAGGAATCAGGAGACCCTGCTCTGTTCTGGATTTAAATGCAGTGCGCTCTGAGATTGACTTTTGAAGCAGCAGAAAATGGAGGAAAAGGGAAGCAAAGTAGTGACAGGGGAGGGATAAGTGGAGTGACACAGTGGAACACTCACTGGCTTTGTGTCAGAGAGACCTGAATTCAAATCCTGCTTCTGAGGTTACTAGCTGTGTGATGTTGGGTAATTTACTTAACCTCTCTGAGCCTCAGTTTCTTTACCAATAGAATCAATATGTTTATACCTACTAATTTGCTTTTTGGGATGAGTAATGGGATAATGTATGTAGCTTTGCCTGGTGCAGAGGAAGCCCTTGGTAAATAGTTATGGAATGAATGATTGATAAGTTGAAAATATTATTATTTCTGACTTGTCTGTGGATCACTCCCCAATTTTCAGTGTACTTTGGGAATCTATAGTTACCTAAGATAGTTTCATTCCACTGTGGGCTCCTAGGCCTCATGTTTCCAGCAATCAGCTTCATCTTCTTTACCTGTGCTGGCCCTTATCATGGGAGTTGAGAGTGATGTCCTCTCCCTCCCTCTTTGATTTCTCCCTCCCTTACTTCCCTCATTCACTTGAGAATATATATTAATGTTCTATTATAGTCCAGACACTGGGTTAGAAGTAAAGGTTATGAGGTCAGGAAGAATTACTCTTGGCTCCTGAGAAGGTCACAGTCTTGTGGAAGAGACACAAAGGAGAGAGCCACGAACTCTGTCTGGGTCGGGGGAGGTGGGAGAGGAAGCACGAGGCAGGTGAGCTTTCCCACAGGGAGGGCATCTTCCCGAACACTGGGAGGAGTTACGCAGAGAGTCATGGTGGCGCCTCTCCAGGAAGAGGGAGCCGTAAGTGCTGACTGACCACAGAGGCCCGAGAGACGCCAGCGTGCTCCGGGACCAGAGAGGAGTGGGGAGGGTGGGTGCAGTGGGGGCACAGGGAGGTGAGAGCTCAGGGGTCAGTGGGGACTGGACAGCCACAGACCTCATATGCCTTACAAGGCGTTTGGACTTCACCCTGCTGGCGACAGGGCGGGAGACAGGGGTGTGAAATTGGCCAAAGGCGTGTGATAGAAGCTGCCGGGGAAGAGATTCGAGAGGGTAATGGGATCAGAGAGATTGTGAGACACCTATGCAAGGCCTCACCAACAATAAGATGCGACAGACCTGGAATTTCAAGCCAGATTTCCCCTCTATGACACGGCACCGTGCGATGTTGCTGGGGAGAGACTGGACTGTATGAATTTTAAACCATTAATTGCAGAGTAATTGTTGAGTTGCTGATGGTGTGTGCATTTAGCTGTGAAACTGAAGAATCCAACTTGGACTTGAAATCCTGATATGGCCCCTCCCGTGGACTCGGAGATAAACGGGCCACAGGCCTATGCGCTGGGCCCGGGTCTGCCTAGGAAAGGAGCTTCAGATCAGTCCTACTGAGCAAGGAGGACGACTCGTGCTTTCCAATCCGTACTGGCCTGGGGTCCCAGCCAGCCTGCTGAGTTGATGCAGGACTCAGGCAGCCAGGATTCCACACCGAGATAACGAGAACACAGACCGAGGCCTGCTGCAGATGAGAGATGCTGGTGGGAGGGCAACAGAGAGCTACCCTGCCACGTTCACCTCCTCTTAGCTTGTGGTCAGGGCACAGAAGCCCCAGGAGGAAACACTAAGGACGATTTGGAGGGACAAAGGATGCGATGGTTACAAAGGATACAACTGGGAACGTGATGAGCCATAAGACCGGCTCAAAATAGCCTGACAGCACTCATTTTGGCTTCCTGCAGGAATGTCATTTCCAGCATCCGTTCATTCAACACATGTTTATAGAGAGCCTGGAATGCCCAGTTGTGAAATCGGGCAGTTCCCAGGTCATTCGTAGGGTATGACAATCATTTCCACACAGAGAGAAGCCTCTGCTTTAGAGGAAATTAGAAAAGGTGGCCCCCCCAGCTTTCCCATCCTGACCTGGGAAGGCCCCACACTCTTCCTCATCCCCAACGCCCACTCCCCGCCATTGCCTGTTGGAGCTGTTCCCAACCATCTCTTGAATTCCATCTCTTCTTTTCCACCTGTACTGTCTCTAAATTCTCCTTATCACTCAGCCAGATTTTAAAGGTCTGTCGCATCTTATTGTTGGTGAGGCCTTGCATAGGTGTCTCACAATCTCTCTACCTCAGTAATCAAGTGAACAGCACAGGGGAGGTGTGAATATCACACAGATGGCATGTTACGTGCCTTTCACGGTGTCCCACTTAGTCCTCACTTCACGAGCAAAGAGGCATGTGTGTCGCAGTCTCCTCCAACTTCTCTGAGCTCCAGCTTCACAACAATGGCAAGCTTAATAATGCACCTTTTTATTTTATAGTCAAGTTTTTCGAGGCTTAATTTATATACAGTAAATTTCCACCTTATTAGGTGTACAGTTCTATGAGTTTTGAAAAAAATGCTAATAGTCCTGTAACCACCACCACAATCAAGACAGAGAACATTTCCATCATCCTGAAATGTCCCCTCATGCCCCTTTGGTAGTCAATACCTTCCCCGACTTGCAGCCCCTGGCAACCTGTTTTCTATCCTATCGTTTTTCCTTTTTCCGGAAAGTCACGTAAGTATGAAATTTGTGAATGTCATGAAATTACGCAGTGGGTAATAGCTCGAGTCTGGCTTCTTTCACGTGTGTGACGCGTGTGAGATTCATCCACGTTGCTGCACCTATCACCAGCTTCTTTCTATTGCTGAGTATTATTCCATTGTGTGGATGTTTCGCAGCTGGTTTATCCTTTCACCAGTTGATGGACATTGGGTTTTTGGGGACTGAGAAAAGTTGCCGCAAATATTTGCACACAGGCTTTTGTGTGGATCTATGTTTTCATTTCTCTGGGCAGATACCTATGCGTGGGTCTTATGGTACATCTGTGCTCAGGTTTATAAGAAACTGCCAAACTATCTTTTTTTTTAACCAACCTGTCAGACTTATCACTGGGTGGGGACAGGATTCAGATCTTCGGGCCTGGGCTTCCCTTCAGGAAGGGCCTCAAATTTAAACATCAGTAATATTTCTAATTGAGGTTGTACAGTTGACACATTGACAGGATTGAATGAAGATGCTTTTTATACGACTTTAAACTTGTATACCCTTCCTGGATCGTGGTGTCTATACCGCAAGTCAGTAAGCTAAGGCCTGGGTTTTTTTTTGTAAATAAAGTTTTATTGGAACATATCTATGGCCCTTGTTTACATGTTGGCAGTGGCTGCTTTGACACTGCAACACGGAGTGGAGTAGTTGTGACAGACTGTTCTGCCAAACTGTTTTTCAAAATGGCTGTGTGGTTTCAGCGATTTCACTGTTTAAAAATTAAACTTCTATTTTGAGATAATTGTAGATTTATATGCAGTTGTAACAAATAATGCAGAGAGATCCTGAGGGCCCCTGAATCCCGTACTCAGTTTTCCCTGGTGGTAACATCTCACAGAACTACAGTACAATACCATGACCAGGATAATGACATTGTTACTGTCAAGGTGCAGGACATTCCCACCACCACAGGATTCCTTATGTGGCCCTTTTACAGCCACCCCCCCTCCCCCCACCCCAGCCCTTCCTTAACTTCTGGCAACCAGTAATCAGTTGTCCATTTCTATAATTTTGTTGCTTCAAGGCTGTTACATAAATGGAACCATGCAGAGTGTAACCTTTTATGGATCGGGTTTTTCGCTGGCCGTCGTTCTCTGGAGACTCGTTCAGGTTGTCACATACACCAGTAGTTGCTTGCATTTTATTTCTGAACAGTAATCCACGGCCTGAGTGCCACAGGCCACAGTTTAACCATTCATCAGTTGAAGGACGTCAGAGTTGTTTCCAGTTTTAGGCTATTACGAATAAAGTTGCCATAAACATTCGTGTACTGGCTTTGTGTGAACACAAGCATTTATTCTCCGGGGTAAATATCCGGGATGCAATTGACAGGTCATGTGATAGTTGCCTGTTTAGCCTTGTAGGAAACTGTAAATGATTTTCCTGCCTGGCTGCACCATTTTCTATTCCCACCAGCAATATGAATGATTCAGTCTCTCCACATCCTCCCCAGCTTTTTATTTCTCCAGGTTCTCATGGAGATTTACTTTCCCCAAAGGGATCGACAATACGCCCTCGAATTTGTCATTTCTACCATTTAAAACTATTATTTCTGTGATGCTGTCCATTATGTAGCTCAGTGTTCCTTTAGGTAAAGTGTTGTCAGAAGTCAGACCAAACAAGGATAAAAGTTTGGGTTCTCTGTAAACTAGGGTGTTTGATTTGACACCCAGAGCTGTAAAGGGCACTCTATTTCCCTTTTCAACTTGGCTGCTGGGATGTTCAGTATCAAGTATTACGTTAATTGTCAGTGTCTCCCATTAGCCCCCTGTCATTGCTTGTTCATATCCTTTTTATTATGTTTGCTATAAATAATTCATTTGCCTAAGCTGTTTTGGGCATCCCTTCTCCATGCTTTCATAGATACTTAACTTAGTCTAGCACTGTGTCTATCAGAGTGAATTATAACCATGCTCCTGGATCTGTCTCCCCCATCGTATGAGAAACTCCTTCAGAATAATGCCCCACTCACTGCCCTATCCCCCAAAGACGACTTACAAGTATTTATTTATTCATTCGTTAGATATTTAAGGAGCACTTGCATGGATTTTATATGGGTTTAGCCTCAGGAAAAGCATAGTGTGGAAGGGAGAGTTAAGTTATGAATCTGAATAACTACAAAACCAGGCAAAGTGTGACGAGTAGTTTAAAGGAATGAAGATGCTTAAGGAGTTCAGAGATGGGAGAGATTGTGTCTACGGCAGAGACATGGAAGGCTTATTTTAATAGCGTTATGACTTTTTAAAAATTAACATCTTCCGCATCAGCTATTTACATCCTTTCAGGGGTTCGATGGAGTTGTATAAACCGCTGTTACTGATAAGGGAAGGGCCACAGGGAAAGAAGTGTGTGGGTTATTTGGGGAGCCTGGTGCTGGGGTTCTGCCTGCTAGTGATGGTAAAGCTGAGGCCATGATCAGAAGGGAGGGCAGCTGGGGAGAGGAAGAGCATCGCCCATCTCAGGAGAAACCAACTCCAGTTGAATACTAAAAGGACTAGGATCTCGAGAGAAATAAACGTGCGTGTTATCCGTCTGAGACTACTCTGAGGGACCCAGCATTTTTAGAAATTCCAGAAGTTGAAATAGGGAGGGGGTTAATGCCTCTGGGGCAAAACAATGAGTGTGCGGAGAGCTGCCTGCCTCTCTGGTGTCCTGAGACATGAGGAGACCCAGACTGCTGGGGTCTGCTGGACCCCGAAGTCTCTGCTCTTTCTTGTTCCACAGGCCTCTCAAGAACAATGAAGGCAACACATCAATGACCTCAGAGAAGTCCAGGGGACCCCAACCCTACACAACTGGTATCTGAGGCTGATTCAGTCGTTGGCATTGTTACTTTTTACAGCTAAACCCCTAAACCAAACAAATGCAGAAGTGAAAGGAGGGCGTTCTTGTGAAGCAAAGGGGTTCAGAGTTCTGGTCAAAACGAAAGCATTCTCATGACAGAGCTGTGGATCCATCGTGACTGCTTTCTCGTGGAATCTTCTGGGCCAGTGACTTCCAAAGAGATCGCTACCTGTTGGCCAGGCTGGATTCTACACTGGGACACTTATGAGCACCTTGCCCAGTGTTCATTGAGTTATGAGCAACGGGAGCAGGTCCTCTCTGACTACCATAAAGACTAGCTGTGCCTCTCCTGAGCATTTCTTTCATCTTTTGGGTTCTCTGGTCATATGTCCCTCTTGGCAGTGACTGCTAGGAATTCAGAGTTGAATTTGTGACCCAAACCTTGTAAATATACAACATTGTACGACATAATTTAACAGACAATGATGCTTCAAGTACTGCCTTGATTTTCTTGTCTTGATTTCCTTCCTTCCTTCCTTTTTAATCTGTTTATACTGTTTTTCTTAAGACCTTTGAGTCCCAATTTTACAGGTAAGGATCCTGAGGCACAGAGAAGTCCCACAGCAAGTAAGAGACGGAGCCAGGATTTGAATCTAGGAAGAATAGTTTGTCTTGAAGAAACTTGCATTACCATCTAAATATTACTATGATAAAATCCCTGAAAAAGCACCAAAATGTAACACAAATTTGGCCTCACTTACCCCTAATTTGTCATTTAACATCTATGTGGCCTTGTGCAAATTCCTTTAGGTCATTTGAAAATGGAGTTGATAGCATCCATCTCCAGGGTTGATCTGAGGAGTAAATTAGATAATCTGCGTTAAATCTGGTATGTGAGAGAGCTGCAGTATCAACTGACACTAATTAAGTGGTGGCAAAGAGAGCTCTGGACAAAGAGGCGACCAGGATCCAGCTCCAGCTCCAGTTCCTGTCAATAAAATGGAGTGTGATCTTGTCACAAGCTCAGATAAGATCAGAGATGTGAAAATGCTTTGTAAATGACCAATGGCTGAACGATGTCAAAGGTCATCGATCTAATGAGGAAGTTGGACCTGCTACCTCCAAAGTGCCTTCCGGGCAGGTGACAGGGGATGAGTGCTAACACTGATTTTCGTCAGTATTTTTGAAAACTGAGGCTAAGTTGTTACAGGTAAAAGGGAATGGCTCACGTGGTTGTTGGAATTCATCTTGGCCAGGATTCTATGAGGATTCTATTCTTCATTCAGGTCTTATTTGGATAAAGGTTTTTTTCTTTTTGCCTTTGAATGTCTTGCAGGCATCCCAAACGTAACATATCTAAACATGACTTTATTTTATTTCACCTCAAATCTTATCCTTCTCGAGAGTTTTCTTTCAGTTAATGGCATCACCATCTACCATGTTGCCCAGAGAGAAATCTAGAGTGATTATCTGATTCAGCCTTCTGCCTTACCTCGATCCCCCAGCACAAGCACACTCGGCTATCAGTTCTGCTGACCTGCCTCATAGCTTTTCCTGCAACATGTCCCCATTTCTCCATCCCCTCTGCCAACAGTGCCACAACAGGAACCAGTTTCTAAAGCTTCATTCGTCATCCTAAAAAAATGGTTTCTGTTGTCATCATCATCATCATTATGATCACGCCCAATATTTATTAAGCACATTTTATACCAGCACATTTATATGTATATATGTGTTTGAATATATATATATATATATATATATATTTCATTTAGTTTACAGAATACCTACATAGAACTTACTATGTGACAAACACTATTTAAGGACATTATATGCATTAATTCATTTAATCCTCACAACAACCCAGTGAGGTAGGTGGTATTATTATCTTCATTTTACAGATGAGGAAACTGAGGCAGAGAGGTTAGCTAACCTGCCCAAGTTTAGACAGCTAGAAGCCGGCAGAGCTCAAATTTGAACCTAAGAATTATGGCTTCAGAGTCTGTCCTCCAGTACACGTTGAATAGTCATAATAGCTACTATCCTAAGTCAGGCACCTGACATAGCTTTATAGGAAATATAACAACTCTGAGAGGCAGGGATTATTAGCTGCCTTTCACAAGTAAAGACGCAAAGGTAAGGACCTTAAGGAGAGAGCCCAAGTCACACCACCAGGAAGTGAGAGCAGAGGCAAGCCGCCGCCCGTGTCCGGCAGCGTGAGGATGACAATGCCACAGCGGACTGTGGGTGCAGGGCGCTGCTCTGTTTCAGTTACTGGATTTGACTCCTGTATAGTTTATTCTGAAAAGCAAAAACAAGCTCACAGAATTCTAGAATTCACAGATCAGAGAATTCAGAGATGAGAGGGACCCACAGGGGCCTCTTGTTGAGGATCTTCTTATACAGATGATCCTTAGTTGGAGAGACTCTCCCGAAGACCCATATTCAGAGAATGTTAAAGTCAGTCCTGATTCCCATGTCTTCCAGAGTTAAACCCAAAAGGCATAATGGGGCTTTTCTCCTTTTTCATGGCAAAATCCAAAGACATGAAAGAATAAAGAGATATATACCATAGCTGTAACCAGCTATCCTTCTCTCTCCTTTCTCTCTCTCTCTCCCCTCTTCATTTGTTTAGCTGAAAAATTTCTATAATCAGTTACAAATTCTCACATCACCTCTGCTTTCTTATCAGGTTTTTGCAGTTGGGAGATAAAGACCCACAGTATCTTCAGATCAAGCAGGCAGTTGAAGTGATGAATCTTTCCTTCCTAATTTAAGCTGAAACCACAGGTGGGCCCCACGTTATAACCAGTGATGGGAAACGGGAAAACCAGAGGGGAAAATGGCAGTGTCACAGAGATGATGTGACCAGGCATGTGAGCCTCCCACTCAGCCTCTGTGGCTCACCCAGGCCCTCCCCCTCTGACCTACTTTCTCTGGCCAAAAGAAGAGATGTTACCCAGAGATGTTATACAGCAGGACCGGATGGCATCTAGTCTGTTCCTACCAGATAAGCATTCCCAAGCCTGCCTCTGTCAGTCACTATTTGGGAGGCCAAGGTGCTGCCGTAATCCATTGAAGCAATAGCTTACTATTAGCTGTGGAATGCCTGTGCTTTGTCTGTCCCCTGCATACATAGCTCAAGGTTTCTTGGTCTGAGTTGAAAGGCTGACATTCATGGCGAGGAATAGGAAATTTTTCATCACTAGTCTATATCCCACAGGCATTCTGCCCAGGGACCACTGAGGAGGGTGAGAAGAATGATAATAAGGGAAGCCAAGACTTCATTCTTACAATCTACGAACACTGCTGGCGGCTACAGAGAAAACAATCTGAAGTGTGTTTTTATTAATCCTCTGCCCAGTGCATTTGGGATGAGGATATAGATGCTAAAATTCAAGCCAGACTCATCTGGTTTCCTTTGGAAACTGCTGGATCCCGTCTTCAGAAATAAGAGAGCACCAGTTTCTTTGTTTATTTTCCAAAGTAAAATACTAATTCATGTCAATGAATCATTGAACTAGGTCTGTTAGACAACTTCTCATTTTCTTAATGATTCCCATTTTCTGGAAACCCAAGAGCACGCTTCTAAAGGTGTTAGTCATCCAGATTTTTTCATGTGTTTTTGATGTGGGATCCATCCTGCTTGTAATCCTCTTAATGGTTCTTATTCTCTCTTGTTTCTCTGTCATTGAAACTTCTTTTCCTTTTTCACCTGACCAATTCTTACTAATCTTTCAAGATGCACCGCAAGTTTTTTTAAACCTTCCAACTCCAAGATTATTTTTCAAATGGGAAAATTTATTTTCTCATAGGAGTTGGCAGAGTTTCCATTCTTTGGTGAAATAAGAAGCCTGAACTGAATTTTTAAAATTGATGTATAAAGAGAAATTACCTCAAGTAGAGCTCGGTAAAATTTTATACACATCTGTGTAACCACCAAGCAGATAGAAATGGAGAGTATTTCTAAGCCCCATGAAGGTTCTTTTCTGCCCCTTGATCATCAATACCCCACCCGTGACATAACCACCAATTAGATTTTCCTATTTGTGAACTTCTTATAAATGCAATATGCACTTTGGATTCTTTTGTTCAAAATGGTGTTTTTTAGATTCATCCGTGTTATGTGTATATCAGTGGCTGGTTATTTTTTTATTACTATGTAGTTGTCCATTATTTGACTGTATCACGATTCATGTGTCCATTCTTCTGCCGGTAATTGTTTGTTTCAAGCTTTTGGCAATTGTGAATGAACCTGCTATAAATAATCTTGTTCATAATTTTTGAAGGACAATTGTACTCATTGCTCTTGGGGATAAAGCTGTAGGTGGCATTGGCAATTTATAGGGTAGGTCTATGTTTAGGGTTAGTAGATACAACCAAGCAGTTATCCAATGTGTTTCCATGAATGTCAATATTTGAGTTGCACTACATCCTCACCAAAAGCTAGTACTACAGTATTTTTCATTAATTTTAGTTTAGTTTCTTAGATGAGTGTTGGTATCTTTCCATTTGCCTGTTAGAAACTTAAGCATCCGATTTTGCAAAGTGCCTGTTCAAATCTCTTGTCCTTTTTACAAATAGAATTATTTGATTTTTTTCTTACTGGGCAAATTGTTTGAATAGACATTCCACCAAAGAAGTTATGCGGGCCCATAAACTCATGAAACGACACTCTTTTCTTTAATCAACCTCAAGAAACAAATGAAGATATGTCTTGAATAAATCTTTGCCCCTGATTGCCGTGGTCTTGTTCTCTATTACTAGCATGATTATGGAAATCCTTTTTGAGCTGGAGCCGCAGCCGGAAAATAGGTGGGCATGAGCAGCTCTCAACCCCATTCCCAGCTGACACTGTTGTGAGCTACCAAAATGGCACCTTCTCTTCAGCCTACTTGTGGGTTTCTGGGTATTTGGAACTGTTACAAATTAGGATGTAAAATTGCCATTTTCAGGGTGATGGGTTCTTCTTTTCTCCATTCTTACTTACAGAGGTTTCTTGTATAATTCGGCAGAGAAAATATTATTATTTTAACAGCTGACACCCGCATTCCTTTGTTTGAAAGAAATAGTTTGACAGGTGTTTGGTGTAGAGGGGTTGTTTGTTGATCAGAACTAGAATTTAAGGAGGTTTGCATGAGACCAAGGGAGGAACTCTTTGGCTCTTGAGAGTGGGCCGGATGAGCAGAAGGGAGTGCACTTTAAGATGATGACATCCACAATTGCGTTTAAAAATGCTGATGTGATAGATAGTATCACTGTTCATCTATATTTGGTCCCACTTCCTGTGGGAGGATTCTGCAGCCCCACAGTCTCAGAACTCTGGCTTGACCACGTGACTTGCTTTGGTCAATAAATCACGAGTGAAATGGATGTGCGTCATTTTCCAAGCAAAAGCTTTAAGAGTCAGTGAGTGATCCCTTCTTCCCTGATGCCTGGCCGTGTTCCAGATAGCAAATGCTCTGTCAGCCTCCATCCACAAAGAAGAAAACGGGAACAGAGCCAGAGTCAAACCGTGATGAACATGGAGAGTGAATAGACAGTAAAACTTTATTATCGGAAGCCCCTAAGATTTGGAAGTTATCTGTTAATTTAGTCTTACCTGATTGATTCTGCTCGGTTCTGTTTTATAAATTCTTCCTCATTCTCTATGTCTCCAACCAAGCAAATCTCTAGCAAATTCCACTCTGCTCACAAGTACTTTGTATGAGTGATTTTTGCTGTTGAATCAAGGAAAGGGATGCATTTTGGTTCTGGGTTGATGCACTGCTGAAATAACACAGGTTGAGCCAGAAGGAAAAGGATGATCTAGAGAATGAGAGCAGACATGGAGTGCACAGAGATGGTAGGAAGAGCTCTGGCATATCCAGGCCATGGAAGGCGAGGTTGAATTAATTTTAACCAGATATTCAAAAAGCAAGAGACTCCCTTCTGACATTCAGGTAATCTTGATGGAACTAACCTAGGAGACAAATGTCCCAGTGCTCTTCTACATAATCTCCGTGTCTAGTTATTGTTTCATCTTCTAGACTCAGTTTGGGAAGTTAAAGAAGGCGATAGCTTTGATTGAAGGAAGAGATCACTACGTGATAGGTTAAGGTGGGAGATGGCTGCACATGGTTAGTATAAGCCTGGGGTCTCTGGACCAAAGGATGATATTGCAGATTTATGAAATGGCTTCACACATGTTCATTTAGAGAAATGGGGGTTTACCATTTACTGAACTTTGGCTTTTTTTTCCTTAAAATCAGTTCTAACTAGTGGGAAATTCTAACCAGGTTGTGGCATGCAGTTGCCTGTCAGGCTGATTCCCTAGTGAGTTCTGCATTTTCACCCTTTTCTTCCTTTTTGCAGGCACTGGGGGGTGGGGGGAGTGGGAGAGAGTGCATTAGAAGCTGCTACTAAGGCATCATTTGAACCACGTTTCTGCACACACAAAAAAATTCTTTTATACTAGAAAATTGTGGGAGAAGTGCTGGATGCTTTTTTCATTTCCGTTTAGAACCACATCCCTGAATCTCGAAGGGCTAGCAAGCTCCCTCGTGGAGGACTAGGTCTTCAAAGCCAGCAGATCTTACTCTCTGTTTAGTGGAGTAAAGCAATACTGCAGAGTGGCAATCTTTGGCAGGTGATTCTCTGAGCCTGATGGAAGGAGCAGTGATACTTTCTCACTCTGCACAATCTGGCTTTTTATTTATTTAAGGTGCAGGGGTTAATGTCACTCTGAGGGAGCATGGTGCTGACACGAGAGAGGATGTCTCAGCTGCAGCTGATGGTCGCCAAGAGGGGTTGCCATCTAGGCCACGGCTGCCTCCCCATGCCCAGGAGCTTCTCCTCTTTCTCAAAGTGTCTTTGCAGCATCGGGTGGTGCCAGCAGAGTGCCCCCTGCCGAGGACGATGCAGATGCCTGAGCATCTCTGATGACTCCCGTCAATCTTCCTCTCCCTGGCCGCTCCTCTACGTTCCAGACTCAGATATCTAACTGCTGATTTGAATCTCCTCTTTGAAGTCTAATAAGCCTCTAACCTGACTTATTCAAAATGGGACTTGACTCCCACTGCCCTCCAACCCCAATCTGCAATCTAATTGTGTTCCTGTCTTTCCATTCTCCCTCAGGTAAATGGCGCCACCTCCACGTACCTTCTTGAGAAAAAAGCCAAGTATTATTCTTGAGTCTGTTTTCTGCATCCTCATCCACCAGAAGGATCTATTAATTATATAAAAAAAAATATCCTGAATCTACCCATAGCTTCCATTAGACATAATCAAATGGCCATTGTCTCTTGCCTGGACTGCTGAACTCATATTGAAACCCATATCCTTGTTTCCACTTTGCCTCCATACAGTAGCTGGAGGGTTCGTTTAATGATTTAGAATGGGTCACTTTTCTCTTGAAGTCCCTCTTTTGGCATCCCAGTGCTCCCAGGACAAAAACAAAATTCTGAACCATGTCTTTCTGTGATCTGGCTTCAGCCTGCATTGCTAATCTCCATCTTGCTCCACCCTCCCCTGAGCTCCTTACCCTCTGGCCACACTGGTCTTTCCCAACGTGCCAAGTTCCCTCCTACCCCGAGCCTGTGCGTCAGCGTGCCCTCTGTTGGGGGCACTCCTGCCCTTGCTCCCTTCTGCTTCCTCACGTCACCCAGGTCTCAGCTTCAACACCACCTCCTCAGAGATGTTTCCAAAGGTCAGCACCTCCCCTGTAACACTCCGTAATGTCACTCTGCTTTTTTCCTTCACAGAATTTACCTATACTTAAATTATGTTGCTTATGGTTTCCTTGATTAATGCTAGTCCCTCCTCAGGTGAGAACTATGGGCCATTTGAGGGCAGGAGCATTGCCTTGTTTGTTGATCACTAAGCTGCGCTCAGAATAATGCTGGCTCGTAACAGGTAGTTAACAAATACTTTTAGGAAGAAGAAACTGACTGATTGTGAAAGCATATTTTTCCTAGCAACAAAAAGTGATACTCTTATCCCACGCACTAGAGGTCATAGTAGGGTTTCTCATTAGTCTTAGCAGAGCTAGCACTTGTGGGAGACAGATAATGGCAAAAGGACTCCACAGATGTGATTAAGCCAGGGATCCTGAGATGGGGAGTTTATCCTGGATTATCTGGTGAGCCCGTTGTAGTCACAGGGCTCCATGTAAGAGAGAGACAAGAGGGCCAGAGTCAGAGAAGAAGTGATGATGGAAGCAGAGGTTTGCGTGATGCAGCCAGGAGCCAAGGGATGTGGGCAGCCTGTCGGAGACGGAAAACACAAGGAGTGGATCCCCCCCTGGAGGCTCCAGAAGGAACGAAGTTCTGCTGGCACCTTGGCTTTAGCTGCGTGAGACCCATTTCAGATTTCTGTTCTCCAGAACTGTAAGATAATAAATATGCTGCTTTAAGACACGAAGTTTGTGCTAATTTGTCACAGTAGCAATAGGAAATGAATATAACAATGATGGCATTTTTCATGACCATCAGCAATGTTTGAGATTTCCGGAGAATCAGACACTTGGCCCCAGTGGGAGCTGAAACAGGAGGGAAAGAAATTATGATGCCGCCTGAGCCCTCTGTGGGAGAAAGGCCCACTTCTGTTTTATTCACCACTGCACTCCCATTTCCTGACACAGTGTATGGCACACAGTAGGTGCACAATAATTAGTTCTTGATGGTATTTTGTGGCATTTCCTGTAGGCTCCTTGAAATATTCAGAAGAAACTTTAAAGAGAGCTTGGAATTCCCAAAACAACAGGTGGCATAAATATTGCAGGTCCTCAGCAGTTACAGTGAGGCAATCCTGAGAATTTTCTTAAACATCTAAATCCATGAATAAGAAAATGCTGGACTAGATTGTTGACTTTATCCTAAATCACATTTCAATACACAAGCACGTATTTCCTGGGTATATCTTTAGGTGAGAAATCTCCTAAATTTTATTAATGCCATATTTTTCCATGTGAGAGCTGTTTTTCATACAGAAGCGTTTTTTCTTTCACAAAATTTGTTGTGGATACAGTGATGGATGGCAAATCCCAAAGCCACATGGACATGGGGCTGCTGGGGAGCCAGCTCAGCTCGCTCATGATCCTGGAGACTTGGCAGGTCCACAGTCTCCGTGATGCTCAGCAAAGCGGCAATGAATAGTCATTATGGGTTTTTGGACTTTTTGGGGTATGGAAGAAATTATGGTGTTAAATCATGAATCGATGGCAGTAATTTATTCTTGTGAGCCTAGAGCAATCTGGCTCTGAGAAACACAGATTAAGGTTTAGAGACTCCCTCAGGCATCAACGAACGGTGGGGTGTATTTGTCTGGACCTGGGGTGATGACTAACGTCTTGGGGTGACACTCGGGGCGGCGCTGTCCATAGACAGGTGTCAAGGGATTGATGATGCTCTCATGGGTCACTGCTGGTTTGGGAGATACAGATTCCCAGTAGCACTTCTTAGTGGTTTGCTTTTTGAAATACTTTTATTCTTTTCCCTACTGACTGTGTTCTGGGTTTCACTGTCCATTATTCTTTTTCCTTATGGACTTGAATTTTAGAAACCATTCAACTTCTGACCAGTGGTTTGCGTCTGCCCTTCCCATCCCCAGTGAGTTCCCCGAAGATTTAAGAAAGGCTTTTTGCTCTGCGGTTATTGTTTTGTAAATTTTGTTTCGCATCCTCCAGAGCAAGTCATCCCCTCTGGCTCTCTAATCAGCGCTGACAGCTCCTGGTGCCACAGCCCTGGGAATCAGTCACACTGAGGAGGCGAGTGGCGTTCACACCCGCTCACCTTTGGAAACTGGCATCTGGGGTCTCCTGCAGAGAATCGAGGCTGGGGTTTAAAGTCAGCGCCTGCCTCATTGCCCAGGATCACTGATTAGGAACAGGCTGTTCCCCCAAGACCATTTCCATTTCTATGGCCGGCTTTGAATGGAACTAATACATTTTAGAAATGCAAATGGCTTTAATTTGAGCAAGCCAGTGACAGGCTGAGCTAGATTCTTACGTTTTACCAGTTGCTTCCGGGCTACAATCTTTCAGGCAGATGTTTTGGACAAAAGGATAAAGCCAAGTTCGCATCCTGATGATAAGAGTCACAATGCTGGCTTTGCTGCTGCTAAAGCCGCGTACGAAAATTCCCAGGGCAGCATGAGAAGTGAGCAGTGTGAGGAGCCTGCTCTGCAGACTGCTGAGGGGGGGCTCAGTCTGCTCCCAGTATAGCTTTTAGCAGAAATGATGAAAATAAAATCTTTGCAGAAAGCCAACATCAGTATAAGCTCTTTATACGCTGAAGTGCTTTTATGTACATCATTTTATCTTATTAGATGCCCTTTCTGTCTAAGGGCTCACATCTTGTCTAAAAAGGAGAAATAAGTCAGGAAGGGCCAACACAGATTTTGGCCTGGGAGACACTGGGACGAGCATCCTGGCTCTGCCTTGTCCAAACTCGTGTCTCTTGGCTCAAGTTGGGAGGTCTCGCGTTGGTTCTGTGTCACAGGCCTTCATGGTGCAGATCCCAGCAGTGAGAGCGAGGCCTTCTCTGTGCTTACTAAAACACTCCAGCCTGGTGAGCATTTGTCCTTCCTATATACACTGCATTTCCTAGAAAAAGCTGAACCCTCAAAGGTACCTGGTAAAGCTTCAATGTGCTTCAGGTATCAAAATATATCTCCTGAGAACCTTGAGTCTGAAGCTTCTAGGTTATTAGAACAGGACCCTGAGTTCCATTATTACTCTATAATACTTATAAGCAGTATTAACTGATATCATTAACATAATATTAAGATAATCAACAACTAGCATATATTGTGACAGAGACTCTCTCCATGACTAAACTCTAGACAGGCTTCTCTGGGCCCTTTTCTGATGAGGGGCTATCCTTGGGCTTTATGGTCAAGAGCCCAGCGGTAGCGAAAATCCTGCTGAGTCAGTTTACCCAGAATCCCCAACTCTCAATATCCCATCACCCTCCATAGCTGATCAAATTCCGCATCCCCCGGTGTCCACCCAGGAAATATCTGATGCCCTGGCCTGCCTCCAGCGAGAGACCTGCGGTCCGTCTAGGAAGAACCCCCCTCCTTTTGCTGTCTCCTCTCAGTCATTTTCTATCCACCAACCCCCCGACCTGAACCATGGGTATAAATCCCGCCTTTTCCTTCTCGTGTTTGGCATTGAGCCCAGTTCCACACTGAGGTCTCTTTTCTTCTATTGCAATAGTTCTTCAATAAAATCTGTGTTTACCACTGTAACTACGGTCCTGCTCTGGTTTTCTTTAACAATTGTCAATACCGATGTTATGATGACAGCTGACATCGTCTGTCATGTAACAGTTGATAAAGCATTTCCATAACCATTGTCTGATTGGAGCCACACAGCCACGCTGTGCAGCAGGGATTAGAAATCCAGCTTTTTAGAAGAGGGTGCGTGTCTCTACGTCCATGTGGGCTTGCCTGTGGACATTCGTCAAGTAAGCTGTGTAAGTGAGACAAGCGCCGTGTCTCTCTAAACTCTTTATCTTGTCCACTTGGATGCAAACAATGAGATTTTTTTTCTTAATCTCCTGAGAATCAGGGGCCATGGTGGCCTCTGGAGGTTTAGAGGGACATGATGACAAAAATAAAGAGGGCTCACATCTCCACAAGGACTTTACAGTTTACAAAACCCTATACATACACACCTTGGATGGAATTTTGTGGAGGCGCCGCTTCCGATTGTTTTGCAAATGAAGAAACTGAGTCTCAGGGACTCGGTAGCAGAGTCAGGATCGTGAAGTTAACACGTAGCTCAGCCCTGTGACTTTAGACATTGCGCTCTATTAAACCACGCTCCTCTCAAATAAGGTCAATTGCCTTAGGCAAGTATGGAAGGACAAGAGAAGTTTTAACAGATTTTAAAAAACCAGAAACTAAAATCGAAACAAGAAATGCGACAGTCTTAACTGGGTGTAGAATCACTCAGAAACTTCTTCTACTCTCTGGCCACCCTCCTTCGACTTCCTCCAGCCTCATACTGATGTTGGCTTTTCTTCGGAGTTTTTATTTTCATCATTTGTGCTAAAAATGATGAACCTACCCCTGATTTCTCTCTTTCATTCCCAGACACGCAAGCTTGTCTGATTCCAGGGTTTAATCTTTACATACGTTCTCATATTGGATTTTAGAGTCCATCTGGTTTTATCCCTACAATATCAAGGGATGAATGTATTAAGAAATAAATTTATGTTTTCTAACAGTCTTATACTGGTATCTGTCCCAAACCAAGCATCAGAGCAAACTCTAAGTGAGGTCACACTCAGGCTCCTAAACAGCTGGATGCATTACAGATGTGAGCACAGAATAGCCTCGTATTTGCACAGGTCCACTTCATAAAATATAGACAGAACTATAATCAGTAAACACCCCAAAGAATGAAGAGTAACATATGGGAGCTATTTTTCCCCAAACGGAAATCTTTTTACCATTTATCTTATTATTAAAGTGTACCTACTAACCATTAAAAGTCAAACAATACAGAAATGTATAAAAAATAAAATAAAAACCCCTTATAATCTACTCCTCTGAAAGAACTGTTGGTAATAGTTTGGCAAATATGCTTTTGGCTTTTGGATTTTTTGATGTGTATAAATATATATGTATGAATATTATATTATTTTCAAAAGAAGTGGAGTTATACACTCTTGTCTGTGACTTAATTTTTAAATTTAACAATATATCAGGAAAATCTTCTCATCTCTATATGTCTGTCTATATATCCATACACACATATTTCTCTATCTTTATATCTACATCTCTGTATCCATATATATGCTTGTCTATATCTTATCTTTTTAAAGTATATATAATATTACATAACCTAGATGTGCTATAATTTATTTAACTAATCCCGTATTGATAGATGGTTTGGATGTTTTCAGTGTTTCACTATTAAAAATAATGATGCAATGAATATACTTTATATATATTTGAACAATTATTCAGTTACTTCCTTAGCCAAAAATTCCCCTTTACGGCATTGCTAGGGCATTTCAGGTTTTGACACATATCGCCAAGTTGTCCTCCAGTAAAGTTTTGCTAAAATACAACTTCCATCAGCAGATTATGTGGGTTCCCTTCTCTACACCCCCATGACAATATTGAGTATCATCAATCTTTGAAATCTTTTGCTGTAGATTTTTGGACTTCATATAATTCTACTCAAGCTCTAATATTTTCCCATCAGAAGACAATATAATTAAAAGTGTAAAAAATAAAGTCAGCCATGGTGATAAATCTAAATATAGTGTCAATTAGAGCCATGCAGAGTGATCTTGAGATGATCAATGATGAATCATAAAAAGCTGTTAGAAACATGCACAGATGAGACATTTCGCAAAATCTTTCATCCGATTCAACAATGGCAGCTGTAGGAAAAGCACAAACACTCCCAGCAACACACAACATGGAGTTCAACACAATTTTGCAAAGCAAACAGGAAGGTGCTGAGCTGTTTAGAAGGGTGTATTACACCCAGGAAAGAAGAGAACTCTGCGTCATGTATGGTTCTATTTTCTTCATCTGGCCCCAGTTATGGCACAGGTGTATGCCTCCTCATCCATCTGTCTGTCCATCCATGGTTATTCTATTTGTCCATACATCCACATCCATCTGTCCATTATTCAATCAACACTTTGATGTTCATTGTACTTATTGAATCCACACTCAGGGTCGATTTCTCTGCCAGACGTCCTCAGGGCCTTGTGTCTCCCCACCTCAGCTCTGCATGTCTTTGTCTGGCTTCATTCTGTAAACAAGGTCTGACCTCAGGGAGGCCAGGTGACCATCACTGCTCTTGGACCTGCATCCTGTTATCTTAACAGCCAAACACAAGATGTTTATCTTTCCCGTGCTTGTATATCAGTCCCCTGGGAAGAACTGACTAACCTTGCTTGGAAATTGTGCCCATCCTGGAAAAATTCTCTGTGGTCAACGGATGGAGTATTTTCACCTGTTAATCTAGGTCTTGTGCTCAGCCCTGCTCTGAGAAGGACATGCACTGGTTGACATGATTAATAGAGAAGGGAAATTGATAATCATATTAGACAAAACTAGAGCTACCACCATTTTCTATGAGAGGGAGGTGGTGATAAAAATGTGGATGCCTCTCACTCCCATGTGTGGTACAGGGAGGTCACTAGGAAAGCACCAGGAGAGGCATGTATCATATGCAAAAAGATGGGAGTAGAATTGAAGGCAGAAGAAAAAAGCGTAGTGTGGGGGCCAACTCTATGGCATAGTGGTTAAGTCTGGCACACTCTGCTTTGGTGGCCTGAGTTTGCAGGTTCAGATCCCTGGTGCGGACCTATACCACTCATCAAGCCATGTTGTGGTGGTGACCTACATACAAAAAAAAGATAGAGGAAGATTAGCACAGATGTTAGCTCAGGGCTAATCTTCCTCAAGCAAAAAAAAAAGAGGAAGATTGGCAATGGATGTTAGCTCAGAGTGAATCTTCCTCACCAAAAAAAAAAAAAAAGGTGTAGCGTGTTCAGGAAATAATGAGTAATTTTGTCAGGCAGGAGGATATGATTTGTGGGGGGAAATAGTAGACTGTGAGGCAGGAGAGAAAGTCAGGAACCAGCCTATAAAAGGCATACTCAGGAGTTTGAATTTTATCTCCTTCCAAGAGTGATGGGGAGAGGCATCCATTTTGGAGGTTGGACTGGGGAGTAGAGATTTTCAGCGGGTGGGGAGTGGACTGATGGCTGGGTGTGTTTAGAAGCCATTGCAATTGGCCAGGTGACTGATGTAAGAAGGTAGGGAGACAGAGAGTCTCCAAGAAGAAAAAAGTTCATGTGGAGAACAGTAAAAGGAATTTCCCATCTCCTTGAGGAATTTCATACACAGGGCTGGGCCTCGAATGTCAAAAGCCTGGATGGTCGTCTCCCAAGGAATCGCTGTCTAACTCTTTCTGGTGAAGACCTCTTTTTCCCAGGCCAGCCTGCTGTGAAACAGTGGCCATTTCTTAGCCTCTGTCCCACCAACTTCCTAGTCCCTGGCCTCGGATGTCCTTCCACTCTGGCCTGCTCCAGCTCATCCTCATCCTGGCCCTTGCAGTCTGTGCTTCATTCTGGAATGAACATAATTTAATTTAAAAAATTGTGATATAATTGACATATAACATTATATTAGTTTCAGATGTACAACACAATGGTTTAATATTTGTGTATATTGCAAAATGATCATCACAATAAGTCTAGTTAACATCTGTCACCAGACACAGTTACAAAATTTTTTTCTTAAGATGAGAACTTTTAAGATCTACCCTCTTAGCAACTTTCAAATAGGCAATATAGTATTATTAATCTCATTATTTCCTGAGAGAAGGACTTCCCATTCTCCCTTGCTGTGTGTGGACAACCGTAATGGGGCATATGAAGATTATAAGACAATTAGGGTGTCCCTATAAATCCCACGTGAAGGATCATGGTTTGCTGGAATCCGTACAAGAATCTTCTCTTTCTAGTTCATTCATTAAGCATCCACTTGGGGCCAAGCTCACTGCTGTCACTTTGCATATCTTATCTCATTAATCATCAGGCAGCCTTGGGGACATTTGTTTGTGCAGGCAGGCGACAGAGTTGTATTGAGCACCCATTTTGTTCTAAGTACTGAAAATAACATAATGAACACGTCATCAAGATCCCGCCCTTGTGAAGCTGACAGCCTTGTGGGAGAAACAGACCACAAATAATGAAATACACAGATGTGTGACATAATTCAGGGTAATGGTGAGTGTTATGAATAAAAATAAAGCAGGTTAAGAGTAAGGAGGATGACAAGGAGGTGGACAGAATGTGGCTGGCTCTTCTAGATAAAAAAGCTAAAGAAGGGGTCTCTGAGACATTACATTTGAAGGGAAAGCTGACTGAAGGGAGGGAACAAACCATACATGGTCCAAGGGGAAAAACACAGAGAACAGCATGTGCAAAGGTCCTGGAGTAGAACATAGGTCAGCTTGTTTGAAGAGGGAAGATCAGTGTGTCTGGAGCACGCTGAGCAAAGGGACAGTGAGGGGAGGTGTGTTGGAGGCAGCAGGGCAGGCCAGGGGGCCTCGGGGCTGTGCTCAGGAGTCCAGAGTTCTCTCTACCTGAGCTAAGAGGCTACTGGCGGGGTCTGAGCAGAGGAGGGCCCTGATTTGCCATTTACGGGTTTCACCTGATTGTCTAGATCTTGAGGAGAGAATAGATGGGCAGCTGGGCAGGTGCGGAACAGGAGCAGGAGTGAAAACAGAAAGCTGTGAAAGGCTCTTTCAGTTGTCCAGGCAAGAGATGATGGGGGCTTGTATGTTTTCAATCAAACAGATGAAGAAACTGCAGCTCTTAGACTTTACCCCATCATCACAGTATCTCTAGCCTTCAACACAGGTCTGGGATCACTATCGATACTTTTCTGCATCAAACTAAAATGAGTCTGAGTGACTTATCTAAGTGCAAACAGCAATTAAGAGACACGTTCTAGAGTCAAAGTCAGGTCCTCCTGGCTTCGACTCGACTCTCTCCTCAGTGCTCGCTCACCTTCAGAATACAACACGAGCAGATGTCTATAAATCACTTTCCATTAAAGATATAATGTTGATTGATAACATTAAAAAAGAAATGAGAATATTCCCTCTTTTTTTACTGTTGGCTAACCGATTACTTCATCTTCGGATACTGGAGTTACAATATTCCTTTGAAAGAAAAAAAATGAAGTGTAATAACCAAGAAAAGGCACTTATAGGAATAAATGAAATAACAACTGATTTCCCTAATCAAGGAAGATTGAATCTCTGATTTTTAATATTAAAATAACTGATTTAATATCTAATATTTATTTAATGCCCATTATATTTCAGATACCATATGCTTTGCCTATGTCATAGCTAATCCTCAAATCGAGACTTTAAGCTGGTATTACTTTCCTCCATTTATTGGTGGAAAACAATAACTAGGCTCACAGAATTTAAGTAATTTGTCTGTGATCATAAAACTGGTAAATGGCCAAATGGGAATTAAAACAAAACTCTGAGCTCTCTGTGTGGAGGGGAGGGGTCTGGTTGTGGTGCCCAGTGGTCCAGCTCCCCTACAGCACCCTGGGCCCTCATTCCACACCCCCCCACATCCATCTCATCATCACAGCCTGGGACAAAAGCCACCTGGAAGGCTCAGTGCTGCCCGAGTCAGCGTCAGTCTCACGAGGCCAGCACTGCAGGGCGAGTCAGGACGGCTGAGCTGTGTGGTGCTTACCTCGACGAGGACAAAGTTATTATCCCGTCATAACACTGGTTTGAATTGAAATGACCACAATGGAAAATAAAATAGACCTGTTTTTAAAAAGTCACACAGCAGGTAAAGAAGATCAATTTAAACAGGGCAGTTGGGGTGTGTAAACAATTTTTATTCCAAGTCCCTTGCAGGCAAAAGTGTTGGAAATATTAAAGGAAAATAAATTATCCCCTTTGCAATATAAATTGTTTACCTCTTTTTCTAACTCTCCCTTTTCTTTTTATTTCCTTTCTCCACCCCCGTTGAAATAATTTTATTTTCCAAACTAGCGTTTTGGTTGTTCTTTATGTTACTGCTATTCCCGTGAATAACTGGGTTTGTCGGAGAGAATGGAAGCATTGTCTGGACTCTCACAGTTTAATATTGGAAAGGATAGAATTTTTCTTCTCATCTATCATTCATGGTTTGCTGCTGTGAGTTCACAAAGCCAAGAGCTTTCAAAAAGTGGAAAATAATATTGGAGAAGTAAGCAGAAAGAGGATGCTAGCATCCTGAAAGAGAATTCCAACATCCTGCTGCCCGTTCACATGACGTGGGCATAATCATCCTTCTGAGGGTAAGAAGCAGAAAAGGAATCAATAATTTTACTTTGAAGATTCTGTAGCAGTGTAGATAGGGGAGTGGGCGCACAGTATGTTTGCTTTCCTTAGCGATAGGGTTCTTTACGTTTGCAAAGAAAAGAGAACAATTGAAAGATCCTTACTGGTTGGAATCTCAAGGAGGTTGACAGAGTCATACCTGGTATATGGAACCAATCGTACTCACTCTTTCCTCCCCACAAGGTGGTTTCAAAGCAAATGAGATGCCAGTAAAGAATACACATGGAAAATTATAAATAGTTAAGTACTTAAAGTAGATTAACTGCATGTGATACTGACAACCAAATTGTTAACCCTTAGTGAGGGTCACTGGGCATGGGGCACACCTTCTTTACAAGCTCAGTGTCCATTTCCCATAGAACATCTGGAATGGGACCTCCCTAACCCCCTTCCAAATTATGGCGGCTGCTTACCCTGATGCAATACGTCGATGGCCAATTTGATTAATACTCTGGACCTGAGCTATATTTTCCTTGTCTCCTTGAGGTCTTTACCTTTTATGCATCTGACCTCAACTCTTTTTGGATTTATCTTATTTGAATTTAATGACTGAGATTCCAGACTAAACCTCTTAGTTCTTAACTCGTTCTGTGTTCAGTCTAGGTTCCAATTCTGGAAGTCTCTCAGCTTAGGCAGCCATGCCTTGCTTCACAGCTGTGAATAAGCTGTGCGATGTCCTTGGTCCCCATCTCAGTCAGATCATCAGAGAGATAAGATCCGATGCTCAGAAATGCCCCACACAGATGAGAATCTACATCTCTGTCATGTTCATAGTTTTTCTATCTCTACCTTTTTCTCCGCATCTTGACCGTCTTTAGATTTGCCCTCATGATTCATTTTCTCATATTGAGTGTAGTCTTATCCTTCAGGCCTGATGTTTGGCACTAACTCTGGCTACAACTTCTTTCCCTTATCAGCTATGATTTGATTTCCCTCTGTTCTGGGAAACCGTCTCCCCGCTTCAGCTGAGCTTCCTGGATCCAATTCCTTGACGCTCTCTCCAAGGGTAACGCCAGCAATGAATGGACTTGTGTTGGAGTGCAAGGAGAATGCTGTCTTCTGCTCTTTGTTCACTCACATGCACAGCATCTACACATCCGGAAACATAATGTGTAAGTACAAGGTAGACAAAAATTACGGGTTAAATGAGAAATCGTTTTATTACCTGTTGTCCCCTCTGGAGCCTATCAAGTACACAAGAAAAGTTTGCTCGGGTCAAGTAGACAAACCTTTATTGATTATCCGACACTGGAGTTGACCTGATATCGGTGCTATTATTGCAATGTGGCTTTACAGGTAACTATTTATAGCTGGTAAATTTTTTTGGTCATTTTTTGAGTCTCAGCCAAAATATACCTTTTCTATTACATCTTCTTGGGTTTGTCCTTCCTGCCAGAATTAATTGTTCTTTTTCTTTCCCAGCTACATTATTTGTCTCTCTTTAGTACTTACTTAGTCTGCTTTATGTTATCACTAGTTATATACACAGTAATCATCAGACCATGTTCCTCATCTGTAAAAAGGAGATAATAACAGTATCTTCTCCCCAACATTTCTTGACAAGGATTGTTGACACGTCCTTCAGTGAGGAAATCCTCCTTGTCAAAAAAGAACAAATAGGGGCTGGCCCCAGTGGTGTAGTGGTTAAGTTCGGATCTTGGGTGTGGACCTACACACCACTCATCAAGCCATGCTGTGGCAGCATCCCACATATAAAATAGAGGAAGACTGGCACAGATGTTAGCTCAGCGACAATCTTCCTCAAGCAAAAAGAGGAAGATGGGCAACAGATGTTAACTCAGGGCCAATCTTCCTCACCAAAAAAAACAACAACAAAAAAGAACAAATAAACAAAACCTATCAGGGTCTCAATAATCTGTCACTAAAGTTTTCTACTACAATATTGTGAGACTCATTTATTTGGCTATAGATTCAGACGTCCCACAAATAAACCTACACTATGACTTTGAAAGAGCAAATTGAGCAAAAATCAAATATTTTTATGTATTGGTAATTGGTGCACCATGGAGAAATTTTGTAAATTTCTACCTATCTTCAAGCATTCATTCTGTTTTGCTCGTTCTTTTTAATCATTTATGAATCTTTGCACAAGTTTTCATTGGTAGCATTCCTTTTAGTTTATTTTTCTAAGCCTGTGGTTAGGCTCTGTCCTTAAATCTACCTCATACACAACTTTCACGAGATCTTTAATTCTGACTTCAGAAGTCCTGTCAAATGCTGGCAGAATAACGTCATGAGGTAACCACATTTATGCTCACATTAGGTAAAAGTAATTGGAATAAATTTATTGTGTAATATGGTGAAAACAAAAGAAGAAAAATAGGAATAACTATCTGATAACTTTAAAATCAAAATACATTTTAGTTAAAGAGCTTGGAGAATGGACAAATTATTTTAAAATTGATTTAAAAAAATCAATGTAGAGAGCTAAGAAATTATCAACATTTGAAGTTGTGATTTTCAGCATCTACTTTTGAAATATTTTCTTTTAGATGAAAACTAGAAATGTCATACAGTTCTTAGAAAAGTGGAAGTTGGGATAATTGTCTAAAGATAAATTAGAAATAAAAAAGTAAAGTGTGAAAAATAATTCTGTAACAATATAAAGATACTCATAATTATTAAAAAAGTAAAGTATATTCTGAGGAATGGATTCAAATATTTAAAAGATTCATAAAGTTTGAATATTGGCCCATTGTGTACAAAAATTGCCATTATTTCAAGAAGGCTTTGACTGAATACTGATTGTTTTGGTCAATTTAGTTTTGGCAACTCATTCTTTAATTGTCATCGACTTCAGAGAAACATGTGTGTCTTCCCACATAACTCAGTCTCATAGTAATCACTAACGGCACTGTCACCCTCCAGTGGGGTATGAGACCAATGTAGACCCAGTGTCATAAACAGTCTGGGAGGCCAAAGGACTCGTTTTGGGGGGAGTTCCATAGCTTCTCAGAGTTCTGTTCCTTTTCTGTGAAATGGAGAAAATTGCATGAGATGACACATTTGAAACATTTTTAAATGTAAAGCTTTGGACAGGTGTACAGGAATATTACAATACATTGTTATTACTAAAATGATTGAATCATATTTTAATCTTACTTTAAAATGTGATGTTTTTAAAGTGCAAGAAGCACATTATAGCAGCTGCTAATGGAAACATAGAGACTCACAGATACCACTGAAAATAATCTCAAAAGGATTTCTAACCTCTCTGGAGTTCGGCATCTTGTCCTAGTTGGTTAGCCATTCACTGGCTCGAGTTCAGTGCACGCCTTCTGTGTATCTTTCACTAAAATGCTTGATTAAATGGACTCTTCAACTCATTCTTTGATTCATTCATTGACTCATCCAGTTATTGGTTTGTTAAACAAACATTTAGTGAATGCCTATGAGGGCCAGCCCCTGGGCTAGGTGCTATGGATTTAGGCTTTAAATAAACAGTCCCTGTTCTTGAGGAGCTCACAGTTACTGAGGGTGACAAATGAGGAAATAGAGAATGACAACGCAATGCAGCAGGGCTGTGACGACCGCCAGCACACAGCCCCCTGGATGAGAGAGCAGCAGCATTTAACCCAGCTACCAAGATCAGAGAAAGAATCTTGGAGGAGATGGCAGCTAGACATCTGAACCAGCTCCTGAAGAATAAAAAGCTTGGGAAATAAGGAGGGGAGGGGAACACGTGATTTTTCTAATAAGCAACACACAAAGTATCTTGTGCTAGTTTAGTCTGTGTTAGTTGAACTGAATTGAGGCGCCTTTAAGCCATAAGCGTTTTTTTAAGTGTTTACAAGGTGGTGTGTGGCATCTGAAGCACAGGAAAGAACTCTTTAGTTAATCAGTTCTCTTTCATGGCACTCAGTTAATAATTGCATTCATTCTCAGAGCAGCTCATAAATATATTACCGCTTCAGGCTTACGGTTTCAAAGTGCATAAATGAAAAATGATCAGTGCTTCCTTCCTTACTGTGAACATTTTAAATTCCAGCATTAATGTACTCATTTCTCCTTTATAAGGGCTAAAATGAGCACTGAAAATAATGGGTTTTGCTTTATTGATTTCAGAGAAACTACAGAAATGTAAAAACATTGAGATTTAAAAAAACAAAAATGAAAACACGACCAAATAAAAGAAGCTCTTGCCTCCTGTAAAGTACTGTCTTTTAATGTGAAAAAGCATGTGGAATATCAGCGTTATGTTTGCTTACATTAAAAAGAGAAATTCACATGCCGTCTCTTACAGGACCGTGGCCATGTTGGAGCTGGATCTTGATGTGTGTTCAGTAAATGCCATTGATGAAGCAGCAGCACAAAGGGCAGCAGCAATGTTAGGAAGACACTGGAGTTGAAAACAATGCTACTGAGACTTCCAGGGCTGTGAAAATGAAGGCAAAGCGGGGATATGGGAGCCAGTATTTATTGAGCACTTCTCATGTATCCGGAGCTGAAGGGGGGCTGTTAGCCACACTTCTCAGATGAGAAACCCAAGGCTCAAAAATGTGGAAGAACTTGCTTTGGCTCACAGTTTGTCACTGTCAGGGCTGGAATTCAGTCTCAGATCCATCAGACTCCCGATCCATTATACCATTTCACTGTCCTAAAAGGAGGTGGAGTAGAGTAGAAACAAATAATTTGAGAAGAAAGAGAGAATAAGTGTTTATACCAAATGGAAGGCAAGTCCTGTTAAGGGTGAGGGGGAGGGCTGGGGGCGTGGGAGGAGGCGACTGGAGTTGGCAAAAACCACTGTTCATCTGGGCATCAGGTGAAATAAACCATGAAAATCACTCAGACTTTATAAAACATATTATTTTACTTAAGAGAAATTATAAAAGGGAAAGCGTTCTAGAACGTGAGTTTTGATTTTGGTTTGAAAAAGGTGGTCACCATCAGACAACAGTCTCGTGATAGAAAGTCATCAGCAGACGGGTGATTCATCCAAGTCCTTCCTGCCTGAAGAAATATGCGTGTGTGTGTGTGTGCAAGCATGTGCATCTTTGTACACGTGTGTGTACAAATGAGATAGTCCGTCTTTTCTCAAACAGTGCCACCTCAACAATGCCTGAAAACTTGACTCCCCGGTGTAGCCTCCGATCTTCCCAGTATCTCTTAATGCTCCAGAATTTCCACCAACAGAGATGAAATGTCTTGGACCTGAGTAGTCAAGCGCTCTTCATGACAGTCCACCTTGGAGTGAGGTTACATTTGAAGATGCTTTTGATGAAAATGTTATCAGTAGACATGGAGGAAGGAGATGAGAAGGCCAAAGAGCTCTTCTCCTCTGACTTGGGCACGAGCCAGCCTTGCACACAGAGGACTTGTAGACTGAGCCTGATCAATGTAACTCCGCCTTATTATAGGAAGCAGTCCATTCAGCTTTGATATCCAATGGGGGGGGGGTCTCATCATTCTTTGATGCCGTTTTACTGGTTTCTTCGTGTCTACAGGAGATGCTTTTTAAAGCCTGTCTTATAATGTTAGTGTGCTGTAGTGTGCAGAGCACGCTATTTGGAGACACAAGATTTGGTCCAATAATGGGTTCTGCCACTTTCTGGCACCTTGAACTTCATCCCCACTGTCCCTGCCCCATGGCCAATTTCAAGCCTTTGTCACTCCTTTCCTGAACTTCTACCTAGTCCCCTTGCTTCTGGTCTCTTACTCTCTGATTTAATCAGTCCTTGTTGCTGAACAACCTACACAGTCCACATATTTCATCATTGAACTGCCCTGCTTCCATTTTTTTAAATGATTCTTCATCAGCTAAAAAAATGAAACTTGAACCCAGCAGAAGGCCCTTTGTGATCTGGTTCATGCCTGCTTCTCCAGCAGCCCCTCCCACCTGGCTGTCTGCTGTTGCATCAGGCCATAAGCAGATGCCTGAAAATTAGGGGGCTTCGTGCCTCTGAGTTGTGTTTGCTTACTTGTCCTTAGGATTCAGCTTTAAAACTTTCTTAGCTTTCCAGGACCCCTCTTCACGTTCCCTGCTTCAGCTTTGATTTTGTACTTTACCGTGTGCAGCCCTCCCCTGTTGTCAGTCATTTCCCTCACTCCACTGCAAGGATCTGTTTACTTGCGTGCCCCACTTCTGCAGAGATTGCGAGCTCTCCGATGGACAGGCTGTGATGTGTACCCTGTAGATGAAAGAGCTGGGTTTGGAGTCTGGTGCATGGCGGCTGTTCAGACAGTGGTTATTACATGAATGACATTACTTTCTTGGCCTAGAAACTCTAATTTGTGAAATAGGAATAATAACACCCATCTCATAGAGTAATTGTAAGGATAAAATTTGAAAAAATGTGAAAAAGAACTTTTCAACTATAAAGAGCATAATGCATCCTAGTTATTAGTATGATGTTAATGTAGGTCTTGGGAATAAAGCTTTGTGTTTATTTAATGGGCATTTAAGACTCCACAGATTCTGCTCAAAGTCAGGAATTGGACTTGGTCTAAGGATTCCTGTAACAAACAATGTTTAGTGTAATTATTAAAATTACTACCTGCTGATTAGGCCCACACTGCTTTTTAATTATCTTAGCTTCAGGAAAAAAGGGGTACATGAAGGAATGGAAGTTTCGTAACAGCTTATTATAGCATTATTTGTTCACAACTACTAGCAAATGTATTTTGCAGAATGCTTCAAATCCAGTTTTTAAAGACTGAGCCGCAGCTAGTAATCATTTCATAAATATTAATGGAGAACATGCAAGTGGAAAGTTAAATTAAAATGCTCCCAAATGGCTAGCAGGCAGCAGAAAATGAGCAGGCACCTCTAAACAGTGGAATTCGTGGTTGTATAACTTTTATCCTCTCATTAGAGTACAAAACAGAAGTTGATTTTTCTCCCACTTAAAATCAGTTCATGTTGAAGGGAAAATGCAAATCAGCTCAATTACTGAAAGATTCTAGAAACAGCTATTCTTCACAGTAAATCTGCTTTTCCTGGTCTTGGTTGAATGCAGATGGTTGGACACACAGACTTCATGAGTGACTGTGGTCTTCTCATTGGGTTGCTTGGCAAGACTTCACAAGATTTTGGGAAAGGAGAGAACAAGCAATATTTTACATCCATTCACCATCAGTTTATCATCTTTAACTTCTGGAGTTTTTATGCATCTATATTTCTGGTATGTTGAAAATATGATTGATTTACATATTTCAAACTGGATAAGGGAGAGTACAGAGTTCTGATTAGCTGTGCCCAGTGTTGCTGTAGCATCTAATTTTAGATTATTTTTAGCATCAGCATTAGACACGTTTATGTCATATTATATTTATCCATCCATCCACCCATCTAGTAGATGTTCTCTGAGTACCTACTATGGACTGGGTCCTGTGCTAGGCATTGGGAATGAGTAGTTGAATAAGACATGGCCACAGGGTTTCTTCTCCTAGAGATTTCACTACTTCATCAATTTGTTATGAGACTTAAGGAGTTATTAGCTGTAAAGAACTTAGAATAGTTCTTGATACACAGTACTGACATACAGTAAGCCATGCGTGATGGTGGGGGCAGGGCAATAGCAGGTCATGGACAGACCATGACGAACTTCATGTGAGATGTTTTCCTTATGAGGCAAGAGGAGTGACTGAAGAATGAGAGCAGGAGAGTGAAGTGATCATCCATGTGTTCCATAAAGACCATTGTGACTGCTGTATGCAGGATGGCTTTAAGATGACAGGGCTAAGGGGCTCAACATCAGTTAGAGGGCACTTAAATTAGATGAGGAGAAAGAAGACAGTGGGCTGAACAAAGAAGCATGCAGGATAGGGGAATGGGGGAGATACGTGAGATTTTTAGGAGAAGGAATTGGTGGATATCGGTAATTCATTGGCAATGAAAGGCAGTGGGGGAAACGTGGAGTCTCAGTTGATGTCCAGGTCGCTAGAATAGAGGACTGTAGATAGTTAAGCCTTAAGTGAGAAAAGTGAAACGTGGAAAGGCACTGAGTTCACAGTTTTCCTCAGAGTTGCATCTCTAAACAGAGAATGTACTTAGCTGGACGCAAACTCTGCCAAACCAGCAGTGTAATTCTTGGATAAGACTTTTCACCTTTCTGGACTTCAATTTCCAACCTCATAAAATGGGGGCAAATGCCATCCTAATCCAAAGGGTTGTTGAGAAAGGGAATGAAGACAATCTACATGAAAACTTCGGATGACAGGACTTTGAATGCGCTGGTGGATCTAATTCTGAACAGTGGTGATGACTTCACACTGAATGATTTGTTCAGTTTGGGAAGCTTGCCCAAAAGGAAAAGACTTATTCATACTCTTGTTCATTCTTGAACTCCCTTCTTCATTTGTTTATTCATTCATCCATTTGGCAAGAATTTATCGAGGATTTCTGTGGAGAGGTAACGTGTCAGGTGCTTTGACAGGTAGGTTCACTTTGGTAAACAAGGATTCCTTTGGGTGCCAACTACGTCTCTGGGCTAAAACCACTGTCAGATTTACTCTGATCATATCTGTAACCTGGCTGAGTAACATGAGAATGAAACAAAGATGTCCCTCAGGATTTCAAAGGACCCAACACTGACCCTTCATGTAGCTATCACGATGACAGAAGACAGCACATTGGATGGTTTCCAGTGAGTCAATATTTCTTTTCATTTTGAAAGAAATTAATTGGTGAACGTATTGTTATTGATAACAACATTAAAAACAATACCTAAAATCTATTGAGTGCTTTCTAACAAGTTGTACTTCATGTCCACTAGCTCAATTAATTCTATGAAGCGGGTTTATTGTTTCCTAGTTTACAGGTGAAGAGATTGGGCCTAAGAGAGGTTCAATATCTTGGTTAAAATCATACAGCTAGTAAGTGCTAGAGCTGGGACTGGAACCTAGGTCTGTATGAATGTAACTCCTATTTCACTATCCTACAGTGTATTGGAATTCAGTAAAACATTAATGAGCATATTGCCCATATTTCAATGTGTTTAGAAGGTTGCGTTATCTTGATTCCCCTAGTCTGAACAGATTTTCTCCTCTGTTCATACATTTTGTACGTACATCTTTCTTAGCATACACCATACTGTTCTGTTGTTCAACTAACTTACTTCTCTGTCTCGCTTCCTAGAATATGAACTCCTTGGAGGCAGAGACCACGACTTATGGTCTTGCACATGGCAAATAAGGAACAATTAGAACATGTTTGAGGACTGAATGTGTGTATATATAAACTACAGATCAAAAATATTTTTTCACACTCATTGAAAGCTTCCTGCTTTGGGTACAATTAAAGACTTAAATAGATGATTATATTTTAATTGATGTAGAATTATCTATTTAGGTTTCAAAAATGTTCTCAAAAGCTATCTTGTCTGAAAAGCCTCTGATACATAGTTATTAACTCTTTCCTTTATGTTTCCACATCACTGCCTATATTGCTCTATTATTCATTTCAGAGAATTATAATTATTTATCTATCTCATTCCATATATCTTGAGTTTAGCTGTACTGACATTGACCTCAGCTGATGGAGCTGCATGGAGACTAGGTTTCTTTGCCTTCTTAGGAACCAAGGATGCTGAATTCCTTCCAGTTGGTGACCTTGCAGCCACCTTCTTTCCCACTAAAGCCAGTCTGAAAAGGCTGGAAAAGGTGACTGTACCCTCAGATGGGCAGACATCAACGTAAAGCCATCAGAAACATGGAAAAGCAAAGAAACATGACACCAACAAAGAAACATAATAATTTTCCAGTAACTGACCCCAAAGAAATGGGGATTCACAGATTACCTGAAAAAAATTTCAAAATAATTATTTTAAGGAGGTTCAGCAAGATTCAAGAGAAAAAAGATAGAGAACTCAATGTACTCAGGAAAATAATACATGAAAAAAAATAAGAACTTCAACAAAGAGATATAAATCATAACAAAAAAATCAAATAGAAATTTTGGAGCTGAAGAATATAGTGAATGAAATGAAAAATACAATGGAAATCTTCAACATCAGGCTCAATCAGGCAGAAGAATCTGCAAACTTGAAGATGGATCTCTTGATATTATCCAGTTAGAGGAGAAAAAAGAAATTAGAATAAAAAAAGAGTGAAGAAAGCGGACATGTATTATGGGACATCATAAAGTGAAACAATATCTGAATTACAGGAGTCCCAGAGGAGAAGAGAAAGAGAAAGGGGTAGAAAATTTATTCAAAGAAATAATGGCTAAAAACTCCCCAAATCTGAGGAAAGATAGGGCCACCCATGTACATGAAATTTAAAGACCCCAAACACAGATCTTCATTGAGACACATTATAATCAAGCTCTCAAAAATCAGAGAGAATTTTGAAAGCAGCAGGAGGAAAAGCGCTCATCACATACAGAGGATTCCAGACAAGTCTGTGAGTATATTTCTCAGCAGAAACCTTGTAAGCCAGGAGAGAGTGGGACGATCTATTCAACGCGCTCAAAGAAAAAAACCGTCAACTCAGAATACTCTCCTCAGAGCCCTTTAAAAATTTTATCTTATTTGTGTTATGTGTTTTCTAGATAGCATCCTTGACCAAATGTGTTGGACCCTCCATAACAGTTTCTTCATCACTCTCCAAAAATGGAGTGATAAGAACTCTGTTGGGTCATGATATTCAACGACCAAAACTTCATTCTCAAGTATCTGATATATTTAAACCTGCAAAATCAAAAGGAAGTCATCAAAAGTATTCCCTAGAGAGACAGACAAGGTCAGCAAACACAGAAAAATTTTTAGCCCTCCTGCCAAAGTCAGGAGTTTGAAGAACACAGTCAGTGTGTCCTGTAAGAGGGATTCAGAGGGCAAAGCCCTGGACTTCAGCCACCATAGCTGGTGGATAGCCCTGCTTCCCCCCTGATTTTGTATGACTTCTTGATGACCCTGATAATAAACCCCAGATTTTCCTTATGTTAGTGTGAGTAGGTTTCTATCTCTTGCAATGGAAACAACTCTCTGACTAAAGTATACTTTTAATCATTGTTCTTTTACCTGTAAAAATCATTATGATTTCCAAAACAGTGCTATTGAAATGTACTAAATGCGATAACATGTCTAGATGCTCGTTACAGGATTTGGCATGTAATAGGCATTCACCAGCTATTGGCTTCCTTCCTTCCTGACAGAGGGGAGGGCTGCAAGGTCTTCAATATATCCACAAGTCCAAACTCCCCATTGTATAAAGGGAAAATTGAGGCCCAAAGAGGTGAAATGACTTGGAGATCTGGAACTCCTTCCTCCAGTTCTGTAAACTTTAAGTTATATTCTCCACCCTTCTCAGATGCCAATTTTCTTAGCTAGAGTAGAAGGCAAAGTCTATGGTGGTAGCAGTAAGAATAAAAATGATGTAACAGAGATTCATACACCCAAGCCTCCTACATAGATATCCCTACAACACAACTTTTCATCAAATATCCCCCAGGCCCCCGCTGTGTTAGAACATGGGGCACCCAAGAGAATGAAGCATGGGTCCCGCTCTCTATCTATCCTAGGAAAAAATAAGTAAGTAACAGCAATGTTTACTCGCCACCTATTATTTTCTTTTTTAGTGTTTTTGGCAGTCAAGGCAGTATTTCTTTATATTATCATCATGACAACCCTATAGGGTAGATTTAATTAACCCATTTTACAGATGAAAGAACCGTGGTTTTAGCGAATTTAGGCAACATACATATAGTGTGAGAGCTGGTCGGGTAACAGGTTGGGGCAAGGCTGTCTGATTCTGCCTCGTGTGCTTGTGTGCACTACATTCCAGCTTGGAAAAGAGTCAGTAGGACTAGAATAGAAAACGTTATCTCAGATGACTTGCCCCCCTGGAGGTGGCCCAAGACGCTTGATTAAACTTTCTTCCCCTGATTTCCCCAACTGCTGCAACAGCCTGAGTCTGTCCTTGCTGCTTCCCAGCTCTGTGAGTCATCTTCATTAAATTCAAAGAATCCCTGAGCAGCTGTGCAACCGTACGTTGAATTTTAACACTCCAATGAGCGGTGACTGGACACCACCGTCTATGCCGGACACAAGCCTGTGGTGTGTGATGAATGCCCCAGAGCTACAGTTCCGTATGGAAATCCAACTGCTTCCGCCACATCAGGAGATGGTAGGATCAAAACTGCATTTAGGGCTGATGAATGAAATGCGTTATTAAAGATAATTCTTCTGAAAGCAGTGGTAATTATCCCAGTATTAACATTTCTAATTTAATTCAGCCCTGGTTAAAGTTTTTCTTTCAGAAGGAGGAAATGGAAAGTACGAAACACAGGTTGGGAGGAAAAGGTTCTAACAAATGTGGTTATCAATTGGAAAGAAGCTCTTTACGGCTTATACGTAGGGCTGAGTTATGCATCCTTCATAATGCACTCCAGCTGATACCCGGAGAACATCCTTCGTCTTCCATAGTCGGTTGTAACCCCAACATTCTTTCAAGAGCAGGATTTAAAAGGATGTTAATATTGATTTTAAATGTCATGTGACTTTTCCATAGGTCCCCCAGCCTGGGCTTATTGTTCCCAGGCACCTTGCTTTGTCTCTCTGTCCTTTGATATTAAAATTTTCTGGTTACCCGTCCTTTTCCCTCACTAGTCAGAGCCCCTCAAGGGCAGGGATGATGATGTAAGTACCTTTATACCCGCTGCACTGGGCATAATGCTTGGCACAGAGTAGAAACCCAAGACATGTTTGACAAATGAAATGACTAAAGGCCTGATCAACCTGAATGGCTTCTGTTTTCATTTATCAGCATCGCTGTATCAACCCTTTATGTTCCAAAATAATTTATGCATTTCTTGGCTTGAGAGTGAAATGCTTTAGCAGAGCACTTGGTGGGAGGGTGGAAAGGAGGTTAAGGAAAAGAAAAGACTAACCAATTGAGAATAATAAAATGCAAACTTATATCTCTTGAATTTCAGAATGAAAGGTGGAGTTGCAGATCCCATTTCCCATGCGAAATTCTTGGCTGGCTTTTTCCAACAGTCAAGCTAAAAAAGGAACTTTTCACAAAAGAGGTATTTTTCTTCTTGGCCTGGAAAATCAATTTTGATGTTAATCTTGCTCCTTGGAATGTCCTCCCCCACCCTTTTCCACCTAGCAAAATACTCTCCATCTTTCACAGCTCAGCTCAAATATCCGCTCTTCGAATCATCAACGTCATAGTTAATATCTGAAGAGTATTAACCCGGGGACAGGGCCATGCTAAGTGTTTTACAGAAATTACGTCACTTGCTGTTCACAAGTCCCCATCAGATCAGGACTCTTATTTATCATAAATTTACAGATGAGGAAGCTAAAACCTACAGAGGTGACGTAATTGCCTCAGCTCAAATATTAAGTGGCTTCATAGATCTGAACGCAGGAGGCTTGACTTCATCAGGGCTTCAGCGGTGAAGACACACTGAGGCCTGTGACTCCAGACAGACCAGCTCTCCCCTTGATTCAGACCCAGCACCTGCCCTGGATCTTGAAAGTTCTCATGACAAGAAAAAAATTTTGTAACTATATATAGTGATGGATGTTAACTTGACTTATTGTGGTGATCCTTTTGCAATATATACAAATACCAAATCTTGTACACTTGAAATTAATATAATATTATGTCACTTATATCTCAAAAAGAAAAGAGAGAGAAAAAAGAGACCCAGCACCTGCCCTGGCCCCCTCTTAATCTGCCTACTCTCAGGCGACTCCATAGCCTCTTTAGTCTTTGCTGTGGCTCCAGGCTCAGAACTAGCAATAATACGTTAAGTTCCAGTGCCAGGTCAGTCTTCTAGAAACAATCTCTGCTTGTATCACTTCTTTCCACTTTGAATTCCCCAGTCTTCGGTCACTGGCCTGTTTCTTCTGTTCCACTGTGTCTCATCTCTGCCGATCCAACATCTTACTCGTTTTCTCAGCTTTTCCTTTCCTCATCATGGCTCGACATCAAGAGAGGAGAATGCCGTTTTCTGTTCCCTCTGCCTCCCAGAGCATCAAGCATGGGATACATACACATTCGGCATTGTGTTAAAAACAATGATGGCCATATTTTATTCTTATTAATTCTTGGTAAGTCATTATTCTGATGGGGTATATTCATGCATTCTACCACATCACTGATAGAGAACAGCAGGGAATCAGAGCTCATAGCGTTTAACGTGCAATCCTCTCGCCCAGCCCTGACTGCCGACAAATGATGCTTATCAGTCCAGAAAGGGGTTGCAGGTTAGTCTTCTTCTTTGCAATCACTTCCTTCTTAAGAGCCTCCTTTTCTATCTGATCTCACACTAGACATATTCGAGGTACTGAAAGATAAATGCATAAGCATGTAAATCACATCCGGCCACCGTGCTCCTCAGGACGCCCTACTGTGGGACGTGGAAAGCTCAGCAGGAGAGAAATTGGCTGGCGTTCTGTTTTGCTTGTTCCGCTGAAGCCAAATGTTCAACATCCCTGAAATTAGTGTAAATTCTCACCATGTTGAGAATTAAATGGATAAAACGAGACTGTTCTCCTCAATGAAGATAACCTCATATCCTGCACAATTGCGTTTACATATATTTTCCCCTGATCTCAGATATAAACTGATATATATATAAAGTGACATATAAAAACTGATCTTTTTCTGTACATACTATTCCATAGAAAACTATACAGAGGAATCATGAAATAATGGTTAAGAAAACTGATAATTGCTTGCTGGCTGAGAGACTTTGAGCAATAATTAAACTCCTATGCCTCAGTGGTTTCATTGGAAAAGTGGGGTTAGTAATACCAATAACTATTTTATTGGATTGTTGTAAAGATGAAGTGATTTAAAGCACATAATGTCTTATTGTAATTACTAATATATGTTAGTTGTTACACTTGCTTAATGGAGCTAGCGCTGCACTGGGAGAAAGAAGATCGAAGTCTCATCTCTGCTAACCAGCCACGTGGCCTTGGGTAAGTCTCTTAACCTCGCTGGCCCTAAAAAGGCCTCCACAACCTGGACTCTGCCTGCAGGTCCGGTTCATGCCACTCTCTACATCACACCTGGTTCTGCAGCAACTCAAGCTGTTAATGGTCTATTACTATTTCCCCTGCCACAGTCTACTCTCTCCTCACTCCCACCACTGCTCGTACCACTGTGGGCATGCGTGTGCATGTACACACAAACACACAGACACGCATACAGCTCCCCCTCACCTTGTGTCTTTGCACAGGCTGTCCTCTTCGCCTCGTGCTGGCCCAGCTAACGCCTCTGCTTAGAACCACTTCTCAGAAGGGCTTGCTGACTCCCTGAGTCTGATGAGAAGACCTTCCCCGGCATTCATTTCACACACAACCCAGCACCATCATGGCCTGTTTAAATATCTGAATCTTTCACAAGAGGGGGAGCTACACGGGAAAAAGATTGGATCTTCTTAAAGCGTCTGACGTCTGGCACATCCTGACCGCACAGTATGAGCTTCATCAACGCTTGCTGAAATGTTGGCTGAATAGAAGAGCCTTAGTTTTCTCATCTGTCAAAGAAAAATGGGAAGAAACTGGTGTTCGTGGGCTGGGGTGTGGGAGTCATGACAGCAGCTTATGAAAATAATTTATTGGGCTTTTAGTTCTGCATGTGCCCATCACAGCCCTTGAGAAACATGGCCTAGGTTCTGATTTCCACCTTGGCGTCCATGAAGGTCATATGGGGGAGGGGGAAGGAGAGTCTTGAAGTATTTCCCGCATTTCTGAAAGCCTGATGGAATTGCGACACTTCTCCATGAAGAATCTGTCTAAACTAAGTCAATCTCGTATTTCTTTGCCTTCAGGTGACATCGTATTATTTCATGGTGGTCACACCTGCTCTTCATGTTGACCAGACGTTCTGAGGACAGTTAGTTTTGTCTTCGATTATTATAGAATGATAACACAAATTAGTTATTATTTTATACAGGCCCTTTTTCAGGAGGACAAAATTATTTGAAAAGTGACAGAGAGTGGGGGGGGGGAATTCAGTAAATAATTCATTTGGGAGTTAAAAGTAGAGGGTGCCTGCAGAAGAAGATGGCAGCTCTCTCGTTCCTTTTCTGGCCTTTCTGGAATCTTGGTATGTTCATTTGCTAGGGATTCCACAACAAAGTACCACAAACCGAATGGTTGAAACAGTGTGGATTTATTGTCTCACAGTTTTGGAGGCTGGAAGTCTGAGATCCAGGTGTCAGATAGGTTGATTCCTTCTGAGGGCTGTGAGGGAAGGATCTGTTCCAGGTCTTTCTTTGAGTCGTAGACGTCCGTCTTATCCCTACGTGTCTTCACATCGACGCCTCCCTGTGAGTGTGTGTGTAAATTTCCCCTTTTCATAAGATTACCAGTCATGTTGGATTAGGACTCACTCTAACGATCTCATGTTAACTTAGTTTCCTCAGTAAAGACCCCATCTCCAAACAAGTACATTTTGGGGTACTGAAGGTTAGGACTTCAACAAGTAAATTTTGAGAGGGGCATAGTTCAACTTATAACACTTGGGGCCTACCCAGACCTGGGGTCCTGTGGCCTCCGGCACAGTGTTGGCACTTTCATTATTTACCACACACCCGCTTGACCCCAACCTCATTCTAATGACGTTACAGAGAGGCACATGGATAACAGTTCCTACATTCTAATGCCTCTTTTTGCTGCTGCAAAGCTGTTATTCTCTCTGGTTTCTCCTTTCATCAACCTGGCTGCCAACCAATGTCTAAAAAGAAAAAACATCCCCATGCTGCATGCTGAGTTCCTGCCTCGAGTCGATGTGGGTTTATTGATATTCCAGCATGGTTTGCTCCACGATTTATGCTCTGCAGTTTGTGAACCACAGACCCTAGGGGAAAAGAGATAGTGAAAGAGGAGATTTTTCGGTCACTTTGTATGCAGTAAGCGAATCTCAATTTCCTGCCACGTTATTTCAGAGTCCTTAAATATCCTTTTCTCTGCCTGGACATTAGAAATTATGAAAGCCCTACATTCTTCAGGATGAAATGTGAGTCCTGTAAGATCTGTAATCAGAGCGACCTGTTAATAATGCGAATGCACCTGTGGACGTGTGCAACCCTCTGATTTGGGATGCGGGGAGGGTGCGTCTGCTGAATCTGAAATGATAAGAGTCGCTGCAGGTCTGTGAGGACCTCATTATTCTTGTATCTTGAGGGTGGAAACCAAACCATGACCTCCACCCTTGCTTCCCACGGTGTAGGTTCAAACTGAAAGCGTAGTGAAAGAATTGAGTACGTTATTCAGAATGCTGGTCTCTGCTCAAGACTTCTAAAACATCTCAGATCATGGGAGCAGTAATGACCCCTGCAGCTCAAGATTCAGGCTAGGGAGAAGAGCACAATGGCAGAGCTGGAGGAGAACTTAGAAATTATTTTATGTGAGGAAAAACGGAGGCCGACGCCACAGCTTTTTAACGTGCATTGGATTCATAATGAGACGAAAACCAGGTCATTAGTTATAACGAAGAAAATGACTTCTCATATTCTTTTTCCAGTCAAGTGTAGAAATCTTCACAGATGGTTTGCACAAACAGAGAGAGAGAGAGAGAGGAATAGGGACGGCGAGGGAGACACAGAAGGAGCGGGAGAGGATGGTGGAAGTTTCCACACTCTAGTGTCTGGGCACTCTGAATACCAATCCATTTGCTATACAAGCTTCCAAATGTTTTCATTTAGTAACGAGAGTTCACGAGAAAGAAAATGTGAAGCTGTCTGAGGGTTCCGCTCCCGGAGCTGCAGGCAGTCCGCTTCCAAGCCTTGAGGCTTGCCCAGGAACAATTATTAATAAGGATAACTGCTTCAGATGTGCTTGTGGGCCTCCGAGGTGGGGGATGGAGGGGCTCGCTGACAAGCTGATTTATTCCTAATGTAAAGAGCCCAGGGCTTGGAACCTGAGCTCCACGTTCCGTGTACCTTGTGGGGCCCTAGCTGCAGACCCTGGGCAGACTGCGGAAGGATTCCGAGGCGGGACTAGAACTCAGGTGTCCTCGACGACAGCCTAGGATTGTGTTCACTTCGCCTTTCCTTTTCCTCCCACAGGACCACAGATTTTCTTAGGTCAGCCCTGGCCTGTGAATTCCTTGATATTAGGAAGTCTGTCTTATTCATCTCTGGTTTTGTCTGGTGACTTGCAGAAGAGATGACAGAGAATTTGCACAACCTGAAGAGCACCTTCCAAATTATTATTTTTATCCATTACCCTTAGGATGCTCTTATATTTGTAGCGAAAATATAAAGACCATGTTCTTTAACGAATCCTTCATCATCATCAGCTGGATTACTCCAAGGGCAATCCCTTCTCTTCTGTTGTGTTGGAGACAAGGCAAAATACCAGGTAGACACGCTTCACACCGTCAAGGGACAGCAAATAATAAACAAGTGACTAAACAAAGTAATTACTCTTGAAATTAGCACTGCAAGAGAAATAGGCATAACGCTACGAGCGAGAACAACAGGGCAGACTCACTTTAGAAAAAGCCCTCTCTGGAAAGATGGCATTTAAATTCCCATTTGACATATGAGAAGAGTCAGCCATTAGAAGCGCCAGGGAGCATGATTCCCAGCTGAGGGACCAGCAAGCATAAAGCCTTTGCTGCAGGGTGGAGCTTGGCATGTTCTAGAAACTAGCAGAGGGCCAAGTGTGCCCAGAGCTCAGTGAGCAGAGGGTGGGGTGGCAGGAGACGAGCTGGCAAGGAGGCAGGGGCAGCTCGTGCTGGGTCCTGCAGGCCCAGTCAGGAGTTGGGATGTTATTCCAAGTCTAAGGAGCAAAGCAGCAAAGTGACATGATGCACGGCTTTGCTGGAGATGTGCAAAGGGCTGAGCTAGCGTCTGCCAGGCCCCCTGAATCAAGTAGTGGATGTACAGGTTCAGAAAGGCAGAGAACAAAACTGCAGACTCTGGCAGAAAATTGGGATGCATGTATTATTGGGAATGAAAATGTTCTTCCTTTGTAGAAATATTACAGGGAAGTGGGAACTTTCCCTCAGAGGCACCCGACAACACAATCCCATGTCTGAAGGGCAGACGTACACCCGTGGTGGTTTGCGTTGGCAGGGCACGAGCTAATTCTGGATGCACGCACTGGGAGCATTCAGTTTGCTCTTTAGTATGCCAGGCCCTGTGTCGGGCTAAGGACGTAGAGATAAATCAGACACACAGAGCTGCCTGCGCCTGTGGAGCTCACTCCTCTGCGGCTGCAGGCCGACTCGTGGCAGATCGTTCCCATGCGGTGTGAGTGCAACAGCGGAAGGAGGAAGCTGGGAGATGCCTTGTTGGCACAGAGAATGGAGAATTCTGCTCTCTGGGGAGCACAGGAAAGGCGTGACAAAGAAGCTCATTGAGCAAGGTCACCCTCTCTGACGTCTCTCGCCTCCATCTATCTCAGCCAAATGGATTTGCCCTCTCTTGCATTTCCTGACTCTAGTTTTCTCCCCAGGTGAGAAAGTGCTAATTGGAGACCCTGACCACGTTATAAAGGAAAATGGGCTCTGAGAGTATCGCCTGTTCTCCCACTCAAATGGAATATTTTGGTCTGAATTGGCGCTACTAAGGAAAGGTCTTAGCTTGAAGACCCAAAACTTATTTTTGAGAATTTTTGACCTACAATTAACAGTCATGAGAAGAGAGGACTATGAGAAGTTAGGACATGACTACAACCCACAAATATTGTTTTTACATTCATGAAGCATAATTTACAAGGCATACATTTATTAATCTCATTTATCATGGGTACATCCATCAATTTAGCCAGCACTTGCTGAGCACTTATACATCAGGCGTTGTGTTCGACTCTGGGGATTCCACATGAATCAGGCACATCTCCATCCATAAGGACCTCCAATTTCAGGGAGAATCAGATAAATAAATACGCCCCCCTGAAGAGGAAGCTGGCATGTGCTGTATGACTCTAAAGGGAAAACTAAGACTAGTGGATGCAAGTTACCAGCAGGTGGATTTCAGCTCACGGTTAAGAACAACTTTCCAGTGGTTGAGCTGGTCAAGGGCAGTTATTTTCCTGCCTCCATACAGGTGCCCTTCCTCCAAGATGGCAATGCCAAGGCCAATGTCAGTTAATGGTGTAGCTGGAACTTGTGGCGGACACTACAGGAGGAACCAAGCTGCAGCATATGGAAGGGAATGGGGCACTGACCTTGGAGTCCTGCAACTCTTGACCAGATGCTACGCTAGAGAAGGTGCACTTTCAAGTCCAGCCACGCTTAGACCAAGCCTCGGTTTGGGTAAGAAAGAGATTCCTTAAAGTTCAGAAGATGGTGTTGGGTGATTCTTAAGTGACAGATGGGCAGGGACCTACTGTTCTGCTGAGGGATTTGGTGGACACCTTTGCCCCATGAGGACCTTCACTCGTGGGTCAGGTGCACCCACAGGTATGTGGGATCCTTTAAGGACCTGACAAAGCATAAACTCAGCTAGAAGCAGCAGGACTCATAAATATCATTCATATGTATATGAGAATATAATGTGCATACTACACAGACATGCTCAATCAAGATCTCTGCATAAAACCCACAGTAGCTCCCTATCATGCCTTCAGGATGACACTTGGGTCCTTGGTACCAATCAGGTTTCTTACGAACAGCTCTTACTTCTCTTCCCTCATTCCTCTTGCTCCCACCTACTCTTTATGCTTCCTCCAAAAGGAAGTGCTGCCTTGTATCCAATCTTCATTCATTCTGTAAGCTCCTCCGGGCCAGGGAGCAAGTTCATGCTTCTTTGCTCCCCAACAGAGCCTAGAACGGTGACTAGCAAAGTAGGTACCAGAAATGTTTTCCTACTGAAGCTTAGGAAGGTACGGTGACAGACCTCACCCGCCATTAGCCACAGGCAGGGAGGGACTGGGGATGCATTTCTCCGTAGAGGTCATTTTTGTTCTTTCATCACCCAGAATCACATTGTCTGTTAAAATCAGAGGTGACCTAGATTTCTTTGTAATGGACTCAGGCTGTTCAGTAGAGCTTGGTCTTTTCTCTAATGGGGAAGATAACTGTTGCCATTGACTGCAGTCGTGATGCTGAAAGCCCCGAGTGCCCACGCCATGCCCATAATGGCCATGTCACTCACAGGCTCCTTGGGAACAGGGTTTCCAGGATCCACGACCCAGGGATAGGGTCAGAGGAGGCTGGGTTTCAGGAGGACTCTACCTTGAAGTGTGCGGGACAACAGTTTTCTTTTCTTGGCTGGAAATAAGTGCTGAGGTCACATCCTCACTGATGCACTGGCCACGCATCAGATATACTAAGATTTTTGTTCTCAGAAGAATGTCAAGAGAAGATAGTACTGTACGAAATGTCATTCTGAATGGATGTAGAAGGGGCTTCCAAAGGTCTTTAGAGACCCCATCACATAATGGCAAGCTTCAAACAGAATTTGGTTTAGGTCGCTAACTTATTACCTGTGCAATTTTGGGCAACACCTCTGCTTTGTGATGGGCAAGGTGGGTACAAGAGCACCTTGAGCAAAGTTGGTGGTAAGACCTCCATGAGATGGCATGCACAGTGCCCCACACAGTCTGTGGGTCACGGACAGGCCTCTGAATGTCACTTCCCTTCACTCCTGTCCCCTTCCCCTTGGCCAAGCATGGCTGAAGGAAAGCTGATTGAAACTCTGGGTTTAGAAGGGATTCTTACATATTGAAGGTTAAGCCAGGATTCTTCATGATAATTTAAGTTCTTTTTCAACAAGTGAGAAGTCATTACAATATCAACTGTTCACTTTTGTGTGTGCGTACTCTAGAATTTAAAAGGTGATTTCCCAGTTCTCGACTAATTTACCCTTTACAGCAACTCTGTGAGAAAAGCAGATGGGAGGTAGGAGGATGCGCACAAGGATAAAGTGACTTTCTGAAAGTGACAAGGGAGGCGGCGTCGGCTGTGAAAAGGCCTGTGGCAGAAGCCGGTTTGAGAATCAGAGAGTCGCTTGTTCGAGTTATGGGCCCATCCAATGCCTTTGGGCACTGCTGGGAATCCACAGATGCCCACAGTCTCCTTTCCTCATCTGCAAAATTGCTGTGTTGTGAGGATTGGAAAGCAACATGTCAATTCGTTTCTAACCCTGACAGGTTTCAGAGAAACTTAATCGGTTGATTAACTGAATCATGCATATATAGCATCGGTACAAAGCGTGTAGCAGCGCTCAGTCAACGATAGCTGTTTTTACTTTTAGCTTTATTGAATCCCTGTAAGTTTCAGACACTGCCTTACACGTGAGCTCTGCTCAGTAAATGGTTATGTCCCCATTTTACAGAAAAGAAAGAAGGTGTGACTCAAGCATCACACAGCTAGTAAATAACAGCTGTGATGTGAGCCAAGCAAAGGACTTTCCCTTCCTATTCAAAATTTGCTCATTGGTGAAAATGCAATTTAGAATTGGAAAAGATTTTTGATGATCTAGTCTAACTCCCCCTTATATCAATAGGGAAACTAAATCCCAGGAAAGGGGCCTGTGCAAGGTTACATGGTGTGTCAGCATGGGCAGAGGCTAGAACCTAGGTCTTGGGACTCTTTCCTGCTGTTCCCATCATGAAGGTGTGCCTCTGTCCCACTGCAATGCTTGTAATCATATGCTCTTCTTCTGGGTCATTGTTGAAGTCCTAGCTAAGCCCCCAAAGTGACACTGAATAGACATGTAAGCAACATGTCCCATGGCTACACATCTCCCACATGAATAGCGATGAGTTATCGGTTGTGTTGAATGAGTATCTGTCAAAGGTGCCATAGGTTACATCTAGGGCAGGAAAGGCAAAAGCTCCAATACAGATTGAAGCTTTTCACAAGACACGTGTTCATCTGGTGCAGCTTTAATAAATATCACAAGTAAAAATATCATAAAAATTCTATCCTCCGAAACAGTTCATGTGTACAATGGTAACCGGTAGGTGGAGGCCCAGGTTCATGTGAGTTTTCTGGGTAGGCTCAGGGCAAACGAGCTATGGAAGGCATCTCTTCAGACAGAGGGCTGGAGGGGTTCAGCTCCGTGGATTGTTGCTTAGATTCACTTTGAACAAAAGCTAAGGGGATTGTGAATCTGGGGTCGCTGAAGAGGAGGAACCTAGTAAAGGCAAGTACTTTAGGTTTATTCTAATGTTTTTCAAATATGCCTTTTGAATAATGCAATTTCTTTGGCTCTTTGACTTTTTTGAATCTTATAGAGACAATCTCGTGGAAGAATGGGGACCGGTTGGTGGCCATTTCCACCGGTGACTTAAGGAGGATTAAATCAAAAGCACTACTTCTCAGCCCCGGCTACATCTTATAATTCCCTGGGAAGCTTTTTAAAAAGCAGTGGTGCTTGGCTGTACAGAAAATATTCGGGTTTGGTTGGTCTGAGGTGGGACCTAGTCATCATGTTTTTTTGAGCTCCCCAGGTATTTATAATGTACCTCCAGCACTGAGAACCATGCCCTATGACAAGTAAGAAAAAGCCAGATGCAGCACCAAGGGGTGCCCTCGAGGTGATGCTGTTTATAAGAAGAAAATAGTATCCTCTCAACCCTTGGCTAGAATTAGGAAGTTGAATAACGTCCTACTAGGGTCGTGACACTTTGCTTCCTTCCAATTGGATAAAATCCAAGTTCTTGCTGTGCCCTCTACAGCTGGTTGTCACCCACACTTTCGACCTCGCCTCTTCCCAGTCACTCCCTACATCTTGTGGTTCAATTGCATAGGACTATTCAGTGCACCCCAAACATGATCTGTGTTTTCTCACGTCAACACTGTGCCCCCTACCTAAGACTTCTGTCTCCCAGTCTGCACGGTGAGCACTATTCACCCTTTCAGGCCTGTGTTAACAATCCCCTGCTCCTGGAAGCCTTCTCGACAACCTCAGACCAGCAGTAGTTAACCCCTCTGTGAGTCTTCCCAGGAATGGGTGTATGCCTCTGTTGGAGCACTTACTTGATGCGAGTCTATGTTTCCCAGACTGTATATTCCTTGATTCAGCATTCTCAGTCACATCTGTTCTGTGCCTATTTCAGAATAGGTGCTTAATAAATGCACGTCAAGTGAATGAATGCAAACAACAAAGCTCTAGTTAGAACCATGTATTGAGATTGAATTACTGTTTTCTAATATGTTTCTCCACACTCCAATCACATATGTTATGAGCCACTCAATCTTGGAATACTTTGGCTAGACAGGCTCTTTGTGTCCTTTCATGGATGGAGGCACTGAGCTTCTGAGAGGAGACCTGGTTCTTCAAGGACATCTCGATGATATTACAAAGAGGAATGGTGGGATTTTTACCAGTTATCAGTCTGGTTTTCTTCCATGATGTGAAATCTCCTTCTGCAATGAAGCTGCTGACCATCGCCTGTCCATGGAGCATGGTGAGCTCTGTGTCCATGGTATGAGGTCGCTGCCAGTAGTCCAAGAGTTAATGAACCCAGTTCACTTCTATCTACTCTTAGGTCTTCTATTTCCACCCACATACCCACACCTCCTGCGTTTAAAAGTCCAGCCACGTCTAATTGCTCACCAGGTCTTGCTGATGTCACTTCAGAGACATCTTTTCCCAGTTATGAACGTGGTTTCTTCATCTGGTCTTTTAGAGCCTGGATTAATCCCTCCATTTGGGGCTGCTTGTTATTTTTCCAAAAGGGAGACTTTCAAAAAGTTGAAAAATGGTGCTTCTTCCCTGAATTCACAGATGATTTAAAAAATGATAATTACCTCTTCCATTTTCAGTTATGATTCTATTTTGGAATCTTCTTCCTCTAATTAAAAAAAATCACCAACTCCTGGTGCTATTTGAGTCTGAGTCATTTGTGCAGCAAAATCAGCAGGGTTGCGCAAATATATGTGCAATGCAAGAATCAGCTCCCCAGGCCTCCCCTTGGGATTGGGCATCTCCACAAGATTCACACGTTACCTTTCCTGCCACACTTTCCAGATCATCCACGGCAAACAAACACATTGCATTTTTGGGTAGTTTCCTCCAAGTTTCTCTTTTAAATGCTTAGGAGAGCCCCTGGCATCTATATGAATTCAATAAATATTATCTATTATTACTTTTTCCCTTCTTGCGTATATTCTTAAGAAGTTTTAAAATATGCATAAATCCTGCTCACAATGTGACTAATCCCCAGAGGTGATGACCAATGACCAATTTTCACTCTAGTGAGCGTACAGATATGTCACTTCATCTTCAATTCCATTAGTCACCACAGTCGCATAAAAGCTAAAGTTGGAAAACCCATAGAAATCACCAAGCACGACCTCTATTTTCACATAGGGGAACTGAGGTCACACTACTCATCAGCATCAGTTATATTGGGTGCTGAGGTTTAAAAATACACGGCACACATTACATCTAGACTTCTGCCTAGAAGAGCTCAGCACACACTGTTGTCTGTTGGGTCAGTGAAGCTGCAGTTCCTGTGGAAGCATCTAAATGCGTTCTCAATTGCTGGCCATGCTGCAGAGATGAGAGAGAAAGAACTGGTTTTGTTGGTCAGTCACTTGTGGAGGAAGTGTTGAGTCTAGATCAGATGGACGTGAAGTAGGGTATGAGAAAGGGGCAGGTTCTGGTTTAGCAAAGGCCCAGAGTTTAGGGGTGAAAAACATCAGGAAGAGACTACACTCAATATTTCTATGCTCTTTTCATATTCTATTCACTTCAACAATATTTTTTTTTGATATCAAAAACTATCAAGTGCTGTGCAAGGCATGCAATGAATCCTATATAGTTGCAGCCTTGAGGGGCTCACAGATTATCAAGGAATCATGGTACAGAGTGAGCTGTATTATGATGGAGTTGGTATGAAGTGTTGTGGAGACAGAGGAGGGAGCACTGCTGTCAGGGGTCTCTGGAAGATATCACAGTGACATTTGATCCAGGCAGTGAAGGGTGAGTGAGTAGAGTTTGCCAGATGCTCAGGAAGGGAAAGGGCAGTTCAGGGAAAAGGATACGCTTGTGCAAGGGCACAGGAAGGTTATGGGGTCTGACATATCCCTGGAGTATAGACAGTAGGGATCAGGTGCGAGAGAGAACTGCTAAGAAGTCAGGCTGGGACTAGATGGTGAAGGAACTTAAATGTCATGCTAAAGACGTTGGACATTGTCATGTACTAATGAGGAAGCAACAACAGTGTGTCAGCAGAGGACGATTGATCATCCTGTGTTTTACTGGAGTGGTCGTGTTGGCTTACCTCTCCTACCCACCATCTTCCTCTTTGGGCATTACCATCCATTTGCTCAACTAGAAAACTGGGGGTAATTTTAATTCTTGCTTCCTCACCTTTTTTCATCTAAATCATCCCAAGTCCATCCATCACTCTTCCTAAGGCTGCCCCACATCTGTCCACCTCTCTCAGTCACTACAGCCTTTTCTGGTTAGAACCACCATCATCTCTTGCCTGAACTCCTGTAACTATCTCCTGGTGGATTTTCCCACTTCCACTCCAGCCAGCTGACTTCCCCTTCTCACACAGCAGCCAGAGATATCTTTAAAAATGAACATCCCATCACATTGCCAAGTCATTCTGGTTAAAATATGGTAGTGGCCTCTCGCTAAGTAAGTTTCAAAACAGGGTCTTGCCTGGTCTGGACCTTGCTAACTGCTCCAGGCTCATTGCATCCACCTCAGCCTCCTTCCATCACCTGATGAGCATCCTCCTCGTCCTCTCATCCTTGAATTTGACACATTCTTCGCACCTTAGGACAGTCACGTGCGCTCTTCTCTCTACCAGGCATGCTTTTCTCACACTCTCGCACTGATGACTCCTTTCACCTCTCAGATATCAGCACATATGTCATCTGCCCAGAAAGCCCTTCCTGACTCTACTCTCTATCTCACCAGTCTATTTTCCAGTGTCTATTTCTGTCCCTTGACTGCATTTACCACATTTTGCATTAGTGTTTTTTTTAATAGTTTATTGCCAATTCCCAGGACAATGCTTCCCTCACAGCAGGAGCCCATAAATATCCGTGGCATGAGTGACTTGCTTGTACACCTTACTAAAGGCCAGATTTTGTTGACTCTGGTTTCTGGCACCCAACTTTGCCCTCAGAATTATGAATGGTCCCCTGGACCAAGCCAAGCCAATTCATTGGCTGATCATCTACTAATCAGATTGTTTCTCTCAATGATTTCAACTAAGGGATATCGAGACTCTAGTCAGTTGATGGTGAGTGTTGGATCTCTAAGACCTCATAGTCTTGATGTGGGAGCCCTGTGGAGATATTACAAGCAGAGGAAATTGGTGAAAGAGAGGAGAAAGAGAAAAGAGAAGAAAAGCAGTAATGAGAGTGATTTACAGATTCCAAAATCAGAGAGTGTGGCATCAAATCCTGGCTTTTCCCTGTTTCTGTTCCCAAAAGGCAAGTGGCCCTTCTGTTCTTGTGCCCCACTACGTCTTCTTAACATATTCCTCTTTATTTTAACCACTGGAGTGGGTTTATGTTTCTTAAGACTAAAGATGTTAACTGAGACATTTAGGCAGACCACTCTGGCACAGTGTGGAGGGCAGTCTGGAGCAGAGAGCGGCAGACAAGAAATGAGTTGAGTGGCTTTTGCAATAGACTATGAGAGATGGCAAAGTCTGAGCTAAGAAAAGTAGAGGTGATTGGAAGGGATAGATTCTAAAGATATTCCATAGGTAGAATTGATGTGGTGCCAATAGGATGTGAAGGGTGAAAAGAAGGGAGTCAAGATGATGCCCAGGTGTTTAGTTTGAGCCACCACTGATGATCCTTCTATAAAGCTAAGCTTTTGAATGTGGGAAGAGTGGATATTGGAGTGGAGAGAACTGACCTGCCCTTGCCACAACTCCCCCATATAAACCATTCCCATTAGCCAGACAGGCTGCCAGGCCGGTTCCCACTCTCCCTCAAGGAGCCCAGCAATGCCCATCTCTAAAACTAAAGCTGTCCTTTGGTTGTTTTCTTCAGTTCAAGTCATTCTCACCCATTTTGACTTATTGATCTTCTCCTCATCTTTCAAGATTTATTTCATGTTCAATCTTCTCTGCAATAATTTCCTGGTTACCCAGGTCCTCGGACATGGGTGTTGCCCAGGGCTCCTGTGGCATTCAGAAAGAGGGGCTAAGGAAAGGTACAGAAACATTCTACGCACCGTACATGGTCGATAGACTCAACTAGTCATTCATATATTTGTGTGCCCTGATGGAGACAAATTCTTTCTTGAGAAAACTCCTAGATTGTCCTTTGGATATACCCTTGGCCCACCTTTGCACAAAAATGGATGATTTTTTACTCTCCCGAAAGTCTTGGATAGAGTTATGAGTTTTCATAAATGGATGATAACCCTACTATTTATTTGCTTGTTTGGTGTTTTCGTTCAGTCCATGACATAGAGCAATGACATGTCAGGCCAGTGAATTAAAACCTCAATCCTCTACCGCCTTATCAAAAGCCTGGATAATGGAAGTGATATTTATGAGGACTTGTTTGGAGGGCATGCTATTTATCCCTTCCTCTCGTGTGCTAATTTTTATTCCTGCATCAAGCAGTGCACTTGAACCATATGTTCTTAGTCCCCAGCAGAATTTTCATGCATTTTAATGCTATTTCCTTGGCTTCCATCCAGGGATATTATACATAATGGCTTTATGAAAACTATTATGGAAGGGATGTCTTTGAAGTACTATGCATTAGGCCATTCAGTTCCTTCTATATGGAGCCTGGAGCAAGAAACTCTTTTGTAAAGATAAGGACCGGGAAAAGCTTGGCTTCCTTTGGGGAGCTGGGGTGATCATTCTTTTTTGGTGACAAGACTGACTGTATTTTCCATTTTGGAATGACCATCAGGAAGCTCGGAGCCAAATATGCAGGTGAATCATAGGAACCATGAAGGCCTCTACGGCTTGCACAGAGGAGGTGGCATGCGACATGGTGCAGGTAACGGAGCGGAGGCACCTGTGGATTTTGCTCAGCACCAAAGAGGTGGGCTGGGGATGAGAAGAGCACAAAGTCAACAGTCTAGGAAGTCTGAAGTTCTTGCTGATTGCGTTCTCTAATACTTCGCTCCCCCACCCCAGCCCTCTTGTTATTTTGATTCTCTCCTGTTTTATGACCTTGGCAGGTCAGCAACCCATTGCGGACCCTGATTTATTGTAAAGCGGGGGCATTAAAATAATGGCTGTCTAATTAGAGGCTAATTAGAGGCCATCTCTCCTCATGTTCAGATGACTGCCTCCTCCTCAGTTCCTCTGCTCCTACGGTCCTTTGTTCTTCCTCCCCCCTCGCCTATTCTAGAATAATCACAGGCACCTGTCATCTGTGCTAATGGCTTTCAGGCTAAAGGGATGGCTGAGGAGTTCTCAAAATTAGCTACAGATTAGAATTATCTGGAGAGCTTTGAAAAATTATGCTGCTCCAGCTGCCTCCTTTACCAAATGAATTAGGCTCTGAGGTGAAATCCGAGCACCTTTCTTTTTAAAGCTTTCCGGGTGATTAAAACGTGCCGCCAGATCTGAGAATCAGTGCTCTTCAGACTTTACTGTTAGTTTGAATCACTGAGTGTCTTCCAAATGCAGGTTCTGATTCTGGAGGTTTCAGGGTGAGACCCAAGAGTCAGCATTTCTAGAAAGCTGCCAGGGGATCTGAGGCTGTTGTTTCCCGAATCACGCTCTGGGGAGTGAGGGGAAGATGCACAATTGAGGAGTAACATAAAGGAGGAAGTGCCCCTGATTCACTTCAGTGGCGCCCAGGTGAGGCGGCATCCAGCGTGCTGAGGTGGGCAGAGCCATTATCTACGCCCTGCTTCACTGAGCTCTTGGCACAGTCAAGTCTAGTCTGAGGCCCAGAATTCCAGGGGGCCATTACGCCTTGTGCATGCCCTGTCTTTCCTGCCTGCCCTCTGCAGTGTCGATCTCTTCCTTGGAAGTTTTTCCCATGGTTGGGTACCTATTTTATTACTTTGTTTACTAACTAGACTCTGAGCATCTTGAAGGCATAGTTGCCTGTCTATCTTCAGAACCTTAATTACGTGGGTGTCTGTTGAGTGAGTGAGGGCATGGAGGACACACAGTTCTCGGAAGGAAAAAGGACAGAGGACTGATATTTTTGCTACAGTGTCACGTGGAATGACAATTGTGCTTCAGAGCGTGTTGCACAAAGGAACAGTAATACCCTGAGACACGGCAGTGATGGGGAATTCGCACCGCTTTCCGTCTCCAGCTGTGTGAGCCGGCCTCTGTGTCTTTGCTCTTGCCTGGAAGTCCTGCTCAGCACCTCATCTTTCAAAGTCAACTCAGAAAACCTCTTACATGTTAAGCATTTCTTCCCCTCCGCCTGCCTCCGTGCTGCTACAACTTTAGAGCGACTTCCGCCCTAGGCTGTTCTCCTCCATTGCTGATGTATCTGCTTCTCTGTGTGTCGGCAGCTCTCAGCACATTGCCCGGCATGGAATAGGAATTCAGTGAGGAAAAGCTAAGTGAAGGAAAATAAATGATTTACCACAAACTTCCCTTCTTCGTGTTTCCTGATTTTCACCCATAAAGGAATAATTAATCAAAACAGCACGAAACAGATTGTTGTTGGACACCGCTGTGATAACCAGGGTACTAAATCCGAGTTTCCTCTGTAATTGGAAGCTATTAACAGAAATGATGCACCGCAGTGGTGTTCCCTGTCCTTTTGTCAGCATCCAACTCGAGCTGCGGCGATGGCAGGTTGCTTCCTGAGAGCTGGAGGGCTGCGTGTGAAGCCCAGCTCAGAGAGCCAGAGCTGAGAAATCTCTGCTCCCTGCAAGCGGGCCCCAGGGCTGCAGGTGCCCTCCGGAGCTTCCAAGGACTGTTTGAGGAAGGAGCCCGCATCCACCTGCCAAGTCAGAGGTGCCCTGTTGGCTCCTTTCAGGAGCGATTGGTTTCTGATTAACTTAGAGCTCATGATTAACACTCTTGTCTTACAGGAAAATGACATTTGCTATTATGTGATTCAAAGCATACTTGTTAATTATCGTATTTTTAGCTGATACATAGCATCCGTTTTTAGAAATTCAGAAAAAAATGTCTTGTCTTTGAAGGCATGTCTAGGTAACAAAACCCAGGGTAGTGGCATAGAAGAGTTTCCTTTATTTTCCTTTTCTTTCTTCTTCCCTTCTTTTCTCGCTCCTCCCTTCCTTCCTTCCTTCTTCCTTCCTGCCTCCCTCCCTTCCTTCTTTCCTTGTAAACTCTGACCTAGAATGCAAAGATACAGCTCGTTTTAACACGGTGAGCGCTCACTCCAGCAGAGAAAGTTGCCTTATAACACCTCCTTTCCAGCGTGTGCATAGATTATGATGATTGGGGGTCCCTTTCATCACAGCTGTGTGACCTCATATCAAGGATAGAGGCTGTGTTTGACACAGGTGGATGTGGCCAACTGTATATCTCAAATAAGGGGACTGGTAACTTGATCTCAGAGAGAAAAAGGAAGGCTTAATCCATGCACTGAGCTTTGATTTACATTTTGATATCACAATTTATTTCCTGCTTTAAATGGGATCATTAATGGTAAAGAGTAAATCAAACTCTGCCTGAATTTTCACGAAGAGGATTGGGTGTTTTCTCTTTTAAGACTTAAAAAGGAGCGATCTCAGTCAATATTTCCTGGGCTGTCGCCCAGAATCAAAGCTGAGTCCTAAATGCAGCCTTGACCATCGGGGAGACAGAGGAGAGGGGAAGACCCTGCGGGAAGTGCCAGCCCTGTCCTCTGCTCCCCAGCCCCTGGCCCCTCACACGTTTGTCTCTCCAGAGCTGCTGCTCTTATTTTCCCCCTTTTCTCCTTTTTCAAAAAGCCTTTCTCACTCCCCCCATTCTCTGAGGGATGGTGAAACACAGACTTCCAGAGCTCATTGGTGCAGAGAACAATGTTGCTTTATTTCTTCTTACAAATGTGCATTTCCTGTTCATTTTTACAGGCCACAGGAAGGGCCGTGTGGCTTGAATTTGCCAGGGCCCTTCACCAGAGGGTCAGCCCACACTTGTCAAGGATGCTGCCTGAAGGCGCTGTTGACCTTCGCTCAAAATGCTCTGTGTCTTGGGGGCCAGCTCGGTGGTGTAGTGGTTAAGTTTGCACACTTAGCTTCAGCCACCCAGGGTTCACTGGTTTGGATCCTGGGGGTGGGCCTACACACCACTCGTCAAGCCATGTGCTGTGGTGGTGTCCCACATAGAAGAACTAGAAGGACTTACAACTAGGATGTACAACTATGTACCGGGGCTTTGGGGAGGAAAAAAAAGAGGAAGATTGGCAACAGATGTTAGCTCAGGGCCAATCTTCCTCACCAAAAAACAAATAAACAAATAAATAAAAAACAAAAATTTAAAAAATGCTCTGTGTCATGTTTTTGAGCATCTTTTCTTCCAACAGCTCCTGCTGGATTAACACAGAGCCTGCAAGCTTTTTGGCACCTCCAAGACTATGTCCTACTCACATCAAGGGTCCTGTCCCTCAGACAGAATTCCTTACTCATGTCAAAGGTTTGTACACTGGCGAGTGCTTTATACAGCGCCTGACAAGTATATTCTTGTCAGAGGGCGGGAGCCCTGTTTAGGAACTTAATCTGGAATACAGTTAAAAGAAACAAAATAATTTTAGAAGGGCCAGCCCACCCTTCATATTTAGAAGAGTAAACCACAAAGTTAGGCCTAGCATCTAGTCTAGGTTGGAGTTGAGAGTGGAAATTGATCTACATAATAAAGTAACAGGAATTTACAGGAATTTGGCATCTTTCTGCTGCATAGGAAGGGTGGAGAGGGCAGGTGTGTGCAGGTGTGTGTGTGGGGCGGGGGGGTGGGCAAAGGAAATAGTGGAATAAAAGAAGAGAAAAACATTTTGGTAATGAGAGGCGGCCCCATCAATTTAAGCCTGAAAACCTATCCCGTTCTTCTGCAAAGATGACAAAAGGAAGTCAGCACGCTGATATCTAATGTGAATTAAGTTGTGTGCTGTTCCAGCCTGCTGACTTCACTTTCAGTGTTCAGTAAATGTCTGATTCCCAAGATAGCCTCGTATCAGGGTTGCTCTGCAAAATCAAAGGAGAGAGGCTGAGATGCACCCTGAAGGGGCTGAGGCAAAGGGAGGAGGCCAGCAGGCTCAGGCAGTGAGACAACCAGCAAGTCCTGGAATTCATAGGAAGCAGGAGTGTGGATCGGGGGCGAGCAGAGATAGTAAGTCCTTGGGGATCCTTGGAAATCAGAGAAGGGTGTGGATTTCCCACCCCATGTGGGGGGGAGGGCAGGCCATTTTATTTGGAGATACAAAGGAAGGCTGAGCCCAGAGAGCTGGAAGACTTGGGGACAAGTGGGTTAAACACTGGATGTGAAGAGGTTGACCAGGGTTCACAGTTAGTAATCTTAGCTAATGCCTAAAGATTATTTGCTCAATGCTTGGCATTGTCTGAAGAATTCATTAACCCATTTTCTTCAACAACTGGTGAGTCAGGTATTTTTATTACCCAAAATTTTACCAAATGAGGAAACTGACACTCTGAGAAGCTAAGGGAATTGCCTAAGGTCAAAGAGCTGGGGAGCATGGGTTAGTATTCGACTCTGCGGTGGATCCCTGGAAACCATGCTTCAACCACGGCTGTACCTCCCTCTAGAGGGGACCCTACCTTGTTGGAGTGGTCTGCAACGGGGGACTCCACCACTGGGGACCGAGGTTTCCTCCCCTTCAAGATGGAAGGCTTGGACCATTGATGGACACATTCATTCATTCTGGGCACAAGAGGGCAGTACTCCAGTAAGACTGTTCTCTGTCCGCCTGGGGATTTCCGGCAGAATTCTGGGGAAGGGAAGCCCAGGATTCTGAGTGCCCCTGAAAAGTCGCTGACTCTTTGTTGCCGAACAGACACCCACTACCTCCCACCCTGCCCAGCTGCTCTATCCCCATCAGTCACCACGAGCACCAGGGCAGCTCTCAACCCCACCCCTGACCCCCATGAATGCCTGTGATTCCTCTTCCTGATTCCCTCTAACTTTGCCTAACACCTATAACCCTTTCCCTGTGATCTCGTCAACAGTCCCCGCAGTGTCCCTCTCCCTGATTCCCTTTATTTTTACTGCCTGAAATTTGGCTTTCCCAAAGGGACACTGCCTCCCCCCAATGGCAACATTTTCCTTCCCACCTTCTCACATCCTTAGGTTTGAATGTGGTGAGGAAGGTGTCCTCACCTCTCCTTGCAGATTCCAGACCTTTCTTTCATTCTGTTATCCTAACCCTCTATCTGGGTCATCAGTTTGTATACCCATGACCCTCCTTGAAGCCCTTTGCCAACTCTTGGGTCTTTCCTCCATTGTAATTTTGGCTCCTGACTCACTGTTCACATGTGAAACATCAACACACCAGGATGGGTAACTTCAGTAGCCATCGGACGACCCTTTTAACTTGAGCTCCTCATTCCTTGACCTCTGTTCTTTTTTTCCTCCTTTTCTGCCAATCACCTCAGCCACTCACTCCCACAATCACAGGTTAGATTTCATCACTACCAGTAACAGACCCACTTTTCTGAAATCTCTCATTTTAAGTAAACTTCTCTCTGTTCTGTCACTTTTCTAGCTTCTTTCTCCTAGTATCCCTGACTCCGAGGATCCTTTAAGCTTACAGGGTCCTGCAATCAGTTAATCCTATCCTTGTTTTTTCACTCTCTCTCACTCTTACATTGTCACTGCCCTATTTGCCCAACTGAAGTTCCATGGCCATCCCTATAAGGAGCCGGAAGCTGAACTTGGCTGGAAAAAAAATGCTGGACTTGCTTTAAATTCAGGATCGTTAATTTCAAGTGAACCCGTAAAGCAATGCAGCACGCGTTTCTTAATTCCCTTCCCGATTCACTGTCCTACCCTCCTAGACAACTATTTCACTCACCTTCACCTCTATCCTCAAAGCTCTGATACTTCCTCTCCAATCCTCAATCTCAATTAATGATCTTGCTGAGAAAATTGAAATTTTCAGAGAACTGCAAGCTTCCATCCATTCACCCACCCGCCAACCTGCATGTGTGCTGGTGCATGCCGCTTCCTCTCCTATTGCAGAAATGAGTCGTCTGTGCTCCTAGCCAGTGTCATTCCTGACACGTGTGTTCCAGACTCCTCTCCTCTCGCTACTGAAGGAAGCTTCTCCTGCACTTCTCTGCTCTCTGACCTCACCATCAGGTTTTCTTCTCTACCAGATCTTTCCCGTGAACGTGAAAACATGCAGCCATTTTTTCCATCACACAAAAACAAAACAAATAAGCAAAAAACTTCTTTTAGCCTACTTCTCCCTCATTTATCTCATCTCATTTATCTCCTTCTTTTACATCAAAAATCCTCAAAAAAAAAGTTGTCCTCACTCACTGCCTCCATTTTGCCCCCTTTACGAGCAGGATAGTTTCTGCAATGAATTACCTGAGTGATGGAACAATAAACGTTGCTTTCTTTCTTACATCTGGCTCTCCTGGGTGGTTCTCCTCCAGGGGATGACCCAGGCAGTCAGTCTGGGCTTCTGCTATGACACCTCCATCTTCAACATGCACCTCCACGGGGACCTCAAAGGGAAGAGTGTGAGCACGATCGCTCAGGGTTCCATGGTCCAGCCTGCATAGAGCAGGCACACATCATTCTGCTCACATTCCTTTGTCTGAAATCTGGGCCATGGGATCCCAACATAACTATAAGGGAGGCTGAAAAATGTGTATTCCAGTGTATTTAGGTAAAGGAAATGGCATAAATTTTTATTCTGCTAAATCATTGAGATTTGAAAGATTTTTGTTACAGACACTAGTATTATGTATGCTGACTAATGCAGAAATCACTATCAGTTTTTGCTGTAACAAAAAACTGAAATACGCGGTGCTGGGTTAGTGGGAGTTTTAGAGGTTAGAAAAATAGCTATAACACACTGGAGAGGTAGAGATTTGTTATTGAACGGCAAAATATTTGGTAAAAGTCTGTTTTTATTGAGATCATAGCTCTAAGAAATAGTTGGAAAGCAGAATGCTAGTGATGTGTGGAGGCTATTATTGTCTGCATGTGCAAGATATTAGATGAAAACTATGTACTTAATATGAACTGACCAGTTTGTAAACAAAAATGAAAGCATAGAGTCCAGAAATGTGGGGTCTCATAGGATTGGAAAAGCCTGCCACTTCAGTCTCTACACAACAAGATAGAGGATTTAATAAGGCTTTGAGTGGAAAATTCTCAGAACACCTCTCAGTTGAATAAAGCAACTCAGAGAACACATCAATACAAGGGTCTAGCCTTCCCATTCAAGCCTGAAAGTGGGAGAGGGAGAGGGCTAGGGAAAGGGAGAGCAAGAAGGGGAGAGGGAGAGAGAGAGGAGTGAGGAGAGAGAGAGGGACGAGGAGGGAGAGAGAGAGAGAGTGGGAGGGGAAGAGAAACAGAGGGAGGGAGACGGGTGAGGAGAGGAAGGGGGAGAGAGAAAAGAGGGGTGGAAAGAGGGAGAGAGACAAAGAAAGAGTTAAGGAGAGGGTGGGGAGAGAGAGAGAGAGATAGAGACAGACAGAGAGAGAGAGACAGATTGGAGAACTGTGGTGGGGAAGCAAAGAGGACATTTAAGAACTATGAGTCTAGGAGTACATTTGAGTGTGTTCTTGACATGTGAAACTGATGAGACTGACTGGAAAAGGCAGATGTGATCCTCCTTCGTGCTCAAGAAGAGGAAATGAGATTGATGAGCATCTCGTTAGCTCCACCACTTGGCTCTAACTCGGCTTTTGCCTCCGTCGCTCCACTGAACCTGCTCTTGTTGAGTCACCAACAAGAGGACATCCATATTGTTGAATCAAATGGTCAGTTCTCAGTCCTCATCCTACTAGAGCTGCCAGGAGCCATAGACACAGTGGATCACATCCCTTTTCTCCGAAATAATTTCTGCCCTTGGATTCATTCTCTGCTCATTTCCTTCCGCTATAGCCTCCTTGCCTCCTGAGTTTTCCTTCCTAGTTTCTCCTCATCTCCCTGGTCTTTTCATGCTGGAGACCCCAGCTCCCGGTTCTTGGATGTCTTCTTTTTCTATCTACATTTACTCCCAAGGTGAACTCATTAAGTCTCTTGGAATTAAATACCGTCAGTGCACTGGCCCTTCCCAAATTCGTGTATCTAGCACAGATCTCTCTCCTGCTCCTCAGATTCATTCATCCAAGTGCCTCCTTTGTCATCTCCACTTGTATTAGTCGTCTCAAACCTAATGTGTATAAAACTCAACTCCCCATCTTCTCCCCTAGCGGCGCTTTTTTCATGGTTTTCCTCATCTCAGGAAATGGCAATTCCATCCTTTGAGGTTCTCAGGTTAATAAAATTGAAGTAAATGTTACCTCCAGTTTATATCTTACATCTCTCTTGCAACCCATCAGCAAATCTTGCTGCTCCTGCCTGCAAAGTATTCCCAGCGTCCAAGCACTTCTCAGTATCCTTGTGGCTGACAACAAGGCTGAGCTATTGTCATCTCTCTCCTCCATTACTACATTTAACTGATGGCCCTGCTCCTGCCTCTGTGCCTTTTCCTCCATTCTCAACAGTTGCCATGGTGATCAAAAAAAGTCAGATCATGTCACTTCCCTATTCACACCCTGTGATGGCCTCCTTTCTAAGGCCAACCCAAAGCCTTTTCAGTGGTCTACATGACCCCACAGGCACTGGCTGTCTCTCACTTCTCTGGCTTCTTCTCCTACTATTTCCCCTCTGACTCACCCCTGTCTGGCTACACTGGCCTTCACTGGCCTTCTTGCCAACACTGAATATTCTAGGCAAGCCCCCACCTCACCACTTGAGCATATATCACCCTTTCAGATCCTTACTCCCGTGCCCCTTTGGCAAGGAGCCTTTCCTTGAAGATTTCAGTTAGTTGCTACCCCTGGGTCCCAGCACTTCCTATGCTCCTCCCCTGTGTTAATTTCTTCTATAACACTTTTCATCTCCTATCATAGCAGATATCTTGCCAACTGATTATATTTATTGCCTGTCTCTCCCCAGTGAAATAGTAGCTCAATGAGGTAGAGATTTTCGCCTGTTTTATTCACTGCTGTGTCCCAAATTTCTAGATGAACACCTGGCACAGAGTAGATAGTCAACAGTTGCATGTAAAATACTGAGTGAAGGAATAAATGCCCGCATTTATGTAGATGGTGAGAGACACTGAAGGGAAAGGCGATTGATCTGGCAGGAAATGTCAGGACTGCCTGCTAGAGGTCTGGGCTCTGGAAGCCGGAGGGGCTCCAGGCTGTCAGGGGCTCCACGGAGATGCCTTGTTATGCTGCAGTGCTCTCTCCTGTGGCTGCACCACATCCTCCCTGCTCTAAGGCTTCCTGCTCTCTGCAAACCGCACTGCACTGGCATCCTCTGGCTGCTTTGGATAGCATAAATGAGGAGATCAATTGGTCTCTGTGGGGCTGTGGGCTCATGGTGGGGGGAGGCCGGCTTCCATCCCTCTCTCCATCTCCCTCTCCTTCCCTCATCACTGTGCAGAGTCTTCCCCTATTCTTAAAGGGAGATGGCATTAGGATCCTCAGCAGAGCCTGAGCACCGCCTTCTGTCTGCCCTCCCTTGCCACCTCCTTTGAATTTCTCATGCCTACGGCTTTCAGGGAAATCTTAGGATATGCAGGCTTCCTAGAAAAGGATGCTCCCAGAGCTGTGACAGCATGCTTAGTCTCAAGGCACAAGTGACTCATGGCTTCAGCGTGGTAACACATACAAAGTACAGCTTCTGTCCTGGAAAAGATAGAAAAATAATGTTGCTACTTTGCAGAGAAGAGGTACCCACTTTGAGAAGGGTGTGTATGTGTGTGTGTGTGTGTGTGTGTGTGTGGGCAGTGAGGGAACCCAATCTGAGTCTCCTGGACTTCTGTCTGCCCTAGGCTCCACTTGGCATGTTTAGCACATCGGTGTGACCTGGGCCTCCTGGGGAAAACAGAGCTTGTGGGCAGAGGAAGTCAGGGACAAAGCTTTGGTTAATTAACAGACCCAATGGAAGAGATATTCTGAGTACAGTATGGTGTGTGTCATCAGATTGTCCCCAGAGAGAAAGGTGATTTTATTACCACCTCTATAAGATACTGGGTGCAAGGTGCTTGGCTTTGGGGCCTCTGCTGCAAACTGTGACGCAGATGGGACAAGGAAGGCCTTCTCTCCTTTTAGCACAGAACATGCCCAAACAGCTGAGCTGCCCATACCCCTTGTATGACCCCTGTAGGATGCCAGCACGTGGGCCATCCTGATGGTGATGCCTGGGCAAGGTGGTGCTCAGAAGGAGGAGGAAAATGATAGACATGATGACCTCAGTGACAGAGCACGTTCCAGAGCACATCCAGTGTACTGGGGAGCCTGGGAAATAACGCCTGGGAAGCTTGGCCTTGCAGGCAGCTGAAGATGCTCGTCTGAGAGACAGGAACACAGGCCCGCGGAACGCAGATACTTCTGTTCAACCTGGAGAACAGGGTGGGTATGAAAGAGGTTAAAGCTTAGGAGAGGGGTGGATAGATCTATATTCCAATCCTGCCTCTGCCACCTGACCCTGTGTGATGACAAGTTCCCTAACCCCCTGGGCTTTCATTTCTCTAGTGGTAAAATGGAGACAATTAATACCTTCTTTGCAGTGTCGTTTCGAGATTTAGAGATAATGAATTTAAGGAGCCTAGCACAGCATGCGTACTTTAACGAATGTGGCTATTTTTATTGTTATTAGCACTACATTGATGCCGAAGAGCAAGAGCAGTACGTAATTTATGTCTCAATTCCTGGCATGTGGTTCAGTGCTTGACCAAACTCAACTTTATTTATGCACCTTTATGAAAGAATACCTAAATATAGAGGGGGCTGAGAAGTAGGAGCCACCTGGTCTCTCATGGATGTGCTCTCCTGGGAGCTAGGAAGTGGGTTACTTCCCTTTCTCCAGGGTGGTCTTGGTTTGGGCCCCTTGGCCTGCTGCCCAGGGCTCTCACAGTGTGCTACTGGGCAAAGCCACAGGCAAAGTGGGCAGACAGGCTTGCTTTGGTGTTTCTACCTTTTGCCACTGATTCATAGGAGCCACAAGCATCTTCCAGGGTGTTCTCTGAGTCTCTGGATTCGTGACTTCCTTTTATCTTTTGGGGTCAAGCTAGTTTCATTTGAAAGAACCTTCTGGGAATTCTTTTTTGTCCAACCACATCAGTTGTGCAGATAAAGTCAAATTAGAGTGAATCATTGGCCAAGCACTCCCGAGCCTAAGGACAAAGCTGAGGTTGACGTGTGCGAGCACGCGTTTGCGTGTGCATGTGTGTGCATGCACAGGGGTTAAGGAAAGTGTGCCGAAAGATTATTACCTAAAGGAGAACAACCATGGCCGTTGGCCTTCTCACATTTGCAGCGAGCCCACAGGGGTATGCAATTCTCCCTGCTTTCAAAATCAAACCAGATGAAGAATTTTGATTGCTGCCAGATTTTTGCCCTTTAAAAAGCATCCCCGCATAAAATGCAACCCCCATAAAGATGCATCTGCACAATGCTGTGTCCTAAAGCACCCCTAAATAGGTTCATCTCCTACATATTTCTATAGGTCCTGGAAATGCGGCTTCCATCTTTTGAGAAATAAGCTAAAATAATAATGCGCTCAAATTTTCATCTGATCAGGAATATTTAATATGCAGTTTTTAAGCTTATAATATAATACATTGGAAATGAAAAATAAGATTAGATATAGTGGCTTCATCTACTCTTTGTTTTCAGAGTATGGAAAAATGATGACTGGCATGATACTGCCTCTTAAGTGCCTTCCATTTCTAGAGTTGCTGTCTCTTGAACTGGCCACCTTTGTTCTGAGGTCTTTATGTCTGTGTCACGGTAGATGAGGAGCTCTTGTCCAAGACTCTATCTTGTAGTTTGACATCTGCAAGTCATTTAAGGCTAAGTGTACTAGCACTTTATGTGCTAGAGAGAAAAAATGAATTAAAACTCTAAAATTGTGTATGAAAGGCAAGAATCACCTCGCAGCTACTCTGCTCTGTGATCACCAAATGAGAGCTGATGACAGCCTGCAGAAGCCAATGCCTTGATTCAGCGAAGTGCAGACAATGTTTTTTCAAAATGTAAAGATGAAAAAACTGAGGTGCTATTGAATCTTTGAGGAACCGGTAAATGTAGTGTGGCTGCAGGACTCATTTCCTGTGATTCCCGGAAACCAGGTCTATGACAGGGGCTGTGAGGCCCCAAGAAGCACTCCTGTTTGGATCAAGGTCTGTGCACACTGTCATTCATTTACGGACCCCATGTGCCAGGCCCAGGGCTTGGTGTGGGGGACACATCATCCCTGCCCCAAGGGGGACAGTTCAGCGAGGGGAGCCGCAGTGAGTGCTCGTGGCAGTAGCGTGTTAAATGCAAAGGGGCCATTGCAAAGCAGCAGAGGAGGCGCCAGCAGTCCGGACGCTTGGGGAAGGTTGCCTGGAAGATGCTTTTTCTTTGGAAATCTTGCAGCCATGAAAGAAATTGAGAATTCTAATCAGGGCAATTGCTGAACCGAGAGGAGATCGAAGTCTCCTGAGGCTCAAGGTTTCCTTCCAGCCCTGAGCGCCTCAATGTCCCCTCAAAGAACAACGAGAGTTAAAGCCTAATTTAAGAGCATGCGTCAACTGTGTCTTATCTGAGAACCAGTGCAAATATTTAAATGATTCAATAGAAAAAAACATTTTTGTATTAATTATCTGGGTTAGTGGCACTTAAACTTCTTTGGGGTTCAGGGGTCATTTTGTGAATATAATAAAATACGACTTCAGGAGAAAAAGTGTTCTTATGGATGCACATGACGCATTTCATATGTAATTCACGAGGATGTACGGACTCTGGGAAATGCACCTAAGGCCAGAGACCGTATTTTAAACATCCATAGTCAGATGTGGGTCTTGTAAATTATCGTGAGGCAGGAGACACCCAGACAGTGATCTCCAGAGTGGGGGCCTGTACCCCAGAGAGTGTGTGCCCTCTCTCGGGGCAGGACCCATCCACATTTGGGAAAAACATGTCAGGAGCCCCAATACCATTTATTCTGTTTGAAAAAGAGAAATTAAGCTTTACAAATATGTAGGCTACAAGGCGACACTGAGGACTTCCAACAGGCATATGTTTTTCAGCATGAGATGTGTTCCAAGAGGCACAGGAGGTGTCCTGTGGGGGGAGCAGAACTGGCACCATCATTGGTTCATTCACTCATCAGAGGCTTGCGGTGCATTGCAGTTAACTTGCGATAGAACATAGTCATCGATATGGTGGATGTCAGGAGGACAACGCCTGTAAATAACATCTACGACACTTTGCACTGAGACGCGAGTGGCCGTTTTAATCTGTTATGTCATACAGAAGATTTATGATTTTCCCTTGGCAAATACCTTGAAAGTCGTTTAGAATCTAAAGATGCATTTCTCTTTAATAGCAACCACGAAGCGTCCTCCACATGCCCCGCCCTTCTCGTGAGATGACAAGTCATAGCGTGGTACCTAGCTCATGCATACATTTAATTTGTCCCTTTGAGGTAATACAACATTTAAAAAGTGAGTTTAACCGTTGACTTTAGAAAGAAATCCTTGATGAGAGGAGAACATTTTGGACCTGAGTGGTTGGATATGTTTCAATTGTTTTATGATTTGTTGCTAAAATTAATGAGTCACTTAAAAAGGCTCATACCTACACACTTAGAAAACAAACTCCACAACCGGCTTTACTACTAATTTAAAACTTTCCCAGCTGCAGGGTTTGAAAATGGAGTTTGAACTCATTTGTTTGAACTCTCTTTGAGAGATACGTATATGGCCTGTATTTTAGTTTGCTTTAAGTACTGATTGACATCAGTAGTTATATCAATAAAGTCCTTGCATAATCAGTGGAAAGGACTGGAAAATAAGTGACACGCTTTATTAAGCATATATAACAATGTTCTTCTTTGCTTTGTATATATTTTTCTTTGGGGTATTTTTTTTTTTGTCTGTGGCAACCATTAAAGCCAAGGATTGGAATAAATCCAAATTAAAACCAGTTCTTCTTTTTTTTTTTTGAGGAAGATTAGCCCTGAGCTAACAACTGCCAATCCTCCTCTTTTTGCCGAGGAAGACTGGCCCTGAGCTAACATCCATGCCTATCTTTGTCTGCTTTATACGTGGGACGCCTACCACCGCATGGCTTTTGCCAAGTGGTGCCATGTCCACACTCTGGATCTGAACCGGTGAACCCTGGGGCCCCTGAGAAGTGGAACATTAGCACTTAACTGCTGCGCCACCCGGCCTGCCCCCTAAAACCAATTCTTTAAATTTCTGTATGAAAAACTTAACCAAGATTTTTAAAAAAATAACAAAGCTTATTCAGACATAAACTTCTCTTTAAAATGTTTTTTGTTCTATTAATAAATAAAAGAGATAAAAACTCATTTATTATTGTTTTCATTTAAAAAATGCTCCAGTCTTTGAGTGTTTCGTCATTTATTTCACATATTTGCACAGGCATCAATTTACAAATACGTAGGCAAATTTATAAATAAGCAAATTTTCATATATTAAGTAGTCTGTGACCAAAATACTTTTTCCTCATAGGGTGGATTATCAAAAATTTTAGAATCTACTGATTTAGACATTGCTTTGGGGCAGTAGGAAACATTTAGAACATGCGGGCTTCTAGAAGCTGTCTTCGAACTGCTGGACTAACTCCATTCTCTGTGCAACTACAGAATCTCAGAAGAACAAAACACTAATGATTTCACTGAGGTGTCTATGGCACACAGGAAGCAGACACAGCTACAAGAAGGCTGGCGGGGGTGTGTGTGTGTAAAAAGTGATAGGAATTGCCAATACCTTTTGAGCCATAGTTAAACTCTCTTCATGTGCTGCTTAAATCAGATAATCCAGTGATGGGGGAGAGGCGGAAGGGGCAGAAGAAGGGGAGGGAGAGAGAGTTGTGAAAAACAAAAGATTCCTCTCTTTTCCGGCTGGAGCTCACTCATCTACAAATATACCCCAGCGTGTCACATTGATCAGACATCTAAACGACGGACGTAATCTTTTGCTAGGTGACTGGATGTAGTATAGTTTGACACAACTGCAGACCTAGTGTATAAGATATGAATTCTCGTGGCGTGTCACATGTACTTGCTCTGGAAGCTCTCTGTGAAGCCTTGGGTGTGTGGCACTTTTGTGTCCTCCATGGCGTCTAGGGCAACACGCCGGGTTCAGTAGATGATGGTTATTTTAAATTGCCTTGGTGCCTGACCTGATTGTCCCAGAGAGGGGTTATTTTAGCAATTAACTCGATGGATCTACCAGGCCCTGCCCAGAACTGCATGCACCCCTTTAGGGCCCTGCTGCCTCACTACGTCGACATGACAGTGTTCGGAGGCAGAGACCCTTGGGTCCAATTTAAAGATGAGACGGCTGAAGTACAGAGACTTCGATTACCATGGCCAAGCGCCTCCATTTTAGCTGCTCTTATATGACATACAATAAATATTTGTCACACACGTTCACCTAAATGTTCCTCAGAAATCAAGCATGGTTCTCCATGTGTCAATGGACTGGGTTTCCTTTGTTGTCATAACCAGTGTCCTTTTCTGAAGGCCTCTAAACATTACGCACATCTTTCTTCTAACAGCGCTTCGTCCAGCTAATTAGTAATTAGATAGGAAGTGGCAAAGATGGGGGGAAGTTTTTATTCCTAATTATATCTGATCCTTCTGAGACACTCCAGGAAAGAGAAATACCCTCTTTGTGCAGACATGGAACTTGTATTTCTTTTTTTCTTTTTAAATTTATAGCCATAACCCAGGTCCATTTTCCGCAGGGCTCCTGCCAAGCGACAGTTTTTCCCCTGGAAATCGTTTCTTTGCTTTCTCAATCCTCACTCTAGACTTTGGATGCCTCCTCTTGAAACTTCATCTTCTGATGTCAGGGCTTCTAGGTCTTGGCCAACATCTGAGGGCAAGTTTTGAGGGTTCCAGGGGTGAGCGTCAAGAATATGTTCTTTGTCCAAACAGTGGCATGGGGAACTTTGTTTACAAACCCTAGAAACCTCCCGACTCTCTGAGAATTACAGAACAATTCCACAAATGTTGTGTCAGGCACTGGTTCTGCTGGTGGCTGGCGGTGTGACGTCTTCATCTTCAAAGCTAATGGTGCCTATGAGTTTCCTTCTCCCGGGGCCAAGAGAAGACAAGAGGCCAAGGAGGAATTAGAGAAGGTGAAGGAGATGCTCCCTTGTCCTCCCTGAAAACCTATATCTTTAAATGTATCATTTTAGGCACATCATTAATTGACAACTACTCAAAAATTACATATGGTGTGTCTACAATGTGCCAAGCACACAGACAGGCCAGCGAACATAAAAAATGAATTGCACACGGCCTTGATCTGGAGGATTACACGGGAAGAAATGATGGTAAAGCATGTACTACTGTTCTGTATGAGGTATTCATTGACTGCAAGGGAAATACTTAGGGAGGGAAAAGTATTTCTTTCTGAGGAGTTTCAAAAACCTTCACTGTGGAGGTGAGTTTTAGATGATGATGTTATTTAACTGGGATTGACAGAGCAGAGACGCGAGAAGGTGATAGCTCAAGGGGTTGGTGGCTCAGAAAGCTTTTGAAGCTTGAGAACCAGGAAGCGGCGGGTGGCGCAGAGATTTCAGGGGATGAGGGACACGCAGAGGATGAGTGGGCATCAGAAGACGATGCTGGAGAAGAGGCAGAGGCCATAGGGCAAAGGACACCAAAAACCATGTCGTGGAGTTTTCCGAAGGTTATAGAGAATCCTCAAGATAAATAAAGACAAAGCAAGAAATTCCTTTTACAACTGTGAGAGGTCACTTAGATTGTATGTGACATGGAGTGCCCCAAATGAGCCAGCCCTTACCCCCCATTAGGGTGTGATCTGCAGGTGGCTGCTCAGACCTTCCTAACTTTGCTTTCTCCCCCTCAGGACTCTTGGAGGCCTGGCTGGTGAGTACCTGCACTCCCAGGGCAGCAATAACAGAGGAGACTTGGCCTTTCTGGTAGAAATGCCAGGGGCACGTACAAAAGCTGCCTCACCAAGCATCACACTCCACAACAGGTCAGGTGAGTTTTTCTGGGCCAGTTTCGCAGTCTTTGTGCTGTCTATAATTTTGGGGAATGGGACATACAATTCATGGGTTAAAATCATACAACCCATGGATTAAAATGAAGACTCTAAAAGAGTAGCAAAAATAATGAGCCTGTTTCTGGCCTTTCCTAATGAATTTTATTCAGCAGAATTCTTCAATCCTGGATTCAGGATGGCAAAGTGAACCTATTATGGGGTTCACTCAAAATGTACTTCCAATTCTCCTTATTTGTAGAAGCATACAAGGCTTTTGGTTAAAATATGTCTTGTCTAAAATGTGGAGTATACCCCTGCACCACTTCTTCCCACACATGCGATCTGCACACAACTGTGAACATCAGCTCTGTCACACCTGCGAGGAACCTGTGGCCTGAGGAACCTGCTGAACCTGCTCATCAATTGGACTGAGTTTCGAGACACTTTGGTAAATGGAGAAGATGAGATCTTTGGTAGACTTTGCAACCAGAGGGAAATGGTTCTGCCACTTTCCAGCCAGCGGTGTGACCTTGGGCCAAGTGTTTCATCTCCCTGAGCCGGTCACAGGCAAACTGGGGCCGTGGTGTCAGACTTCATTGGTGTGAAGAGGACACAGAGAGAGGGAGGATGTCTGGGATACCAGTTTAATAATTAAATTAATGATGAAATGCTATTTCTATTGCCCACATTCTTTGGCCCTGCCTCTTTCTTTGGGCCTGGAAACATGACATCTTTTCTAAGTTAGCCAGTAGAGATGGAACGAGGATGCATTTGAGAAGAGCTGTATCAACTTTATTTTTATAAGAGGTTCTTATGTGCTGGCCTGATCAGACTGTCTCTCAAACTTCACTGGTATCTTGACAAGAGAAAGTGCTCAACTCTAAAAGTGGATCAGAATTGCCCTCCCTGAGGCTGTGTGCCTTCTGGATTTGGATGAAGATGTTGCTCAACAAAGTTAAGAGACAAAATATAGATATCAGCCTGGCAAAGCCAAATGAAGGAAAGGGCAAGGGTGAAATCTGGCTGAACCTTTAACTGGGAGTAAATGCCACCATGCCCCTGCCTAAGCTGACATCGGCTATGCTGTGGCACAGAGTGGCTGCACAATGAATGGTGAGTAAATAAGATGCCTGAAAAAAGATTCGATTCTAGTTTTGAGCCTCATGATTCTACCCTGGATTGATGAGTGCCTCTTAACAGGTCTTCCTGCCTCCAGTCTCTTCCCATCCAAACTGCCAGTCAGCTTTCAGTTAGGAAACGGCTCCTCTAGGCTTTCCAAGTAGGAAGGGCTATCCTACGGGAACCAGAGGCTTACAGAACCATTGCAGGGCTGGGAGAATGAGTGGAGTAGGCACACCAAAGCCGCAGTCTGCAGCAAAGAAGAAGGAGCTTCCTGGGAAGCTCACTCGGCCTTTGCCTGCCCCTCCCTTCTGCACACTCACTGGCTGGCACTGCCTCTACAGAATCATTGCGTCTCCTTCTCTTCCACCTTCCATGTCTTTCCGGAGGGCCCCTCCCTGGCACCTGTAACCTGGAACCATAAGAAGAAAGGGGACATGGGAAATGTGGTTCTTGGCTTCTCCCTTGCAATGTAGGAGCCTTAAAAAGGGGTCATGGTGATGCCAAGGTCACAATAACCCATCCAGCACAGCACCTGCATAAAAGTAGGGAACTCTAGCAACATTCTGAAGGAAACGCTTCAACAATGCAGCCTCCTCTTCAAAATCTTCCCATCATTTATCTTGGAAAGCACAGCTGTAAGAGCCTGTGCTCTGGTCTCACCTCCCACTGCCTTCCTCTTCCATGAGCTCACACGTGCCTGGCAGCCCTGCTCTCGGCCCGGCTGCAGGTCTGCCTGGAGGAGTCCCCTTGACCCAAATCCCTCCCTTTCCCCACGCTAGTTTTTTGAAATACTATCTAGTTTCCAAGGAGAGCTCAAATGCCACCTCAACCTTGGATTAACTGCATTGTGCAAATATATATGTAAACCCAGCCCTTCTCGATCCTTAATGGTTCATGATTCCCTTAATGTAAATTTTTTATATCTTCTTTCTAAACTTTGAGACTGTGGGTTAAATGGGTCACAATGAAATCTCTCAGTGTTTGAGTTTGAGAAACGTTTGTAGAAAGTCTGCTAAGAAATAAATCTATCTATCTATTCTGAAAAGCAGTGATGTTCAAATGAAACACCAGGCACCCAAAGAAAATCAAACAAATTCATTAAACAGCATATATAGATACAGATATAAATATACATGCAAAGGAGCTGCATTGAGTTCATTTTTACTGAACTAAGACGTATAAGACGTCCTTCACAGTGTCTTCAGGGCTTCATGTCTGTACTGTTTCCTTCAACGACCACATCAGTATTTCTGAAGGCTTTTACAGATTCACTTCCAGCTACTAGTCCCTATTTTACTCATAAGATCTTAGATTTCTTGATCTGAAGACTTCTTTATTGTAGCTCCTCAGAAATAGAATTCCTCTGACTTTGAGAGGGAACATATACATGCCAAAGCTGGGAGGGAACGTGCATGTCGCAAGTGTAACATGATGCTGACATTAGAGGAGTGCTTGCTCCCCAAATCCCCAAAGCCTTTATGAACCCCATTTACTGATGGCACACTTGTGCCCGCTTCTAGATGAGATGTGCTGGGCAGGCCTGCAGAGCCAAGAGGCACAAAGCGTCTCTGAGCCATGCATCAAACGGGCATCTCTGCAGACTTGGTTCACAACAATAACTTGGCTGAGGAACAAAAATGGAACTTTATAGTCTCCTGACTGCTTTTGTATAAATCAAGCTAGTGTAAAATTATATTTTTAAAGCACGTGTAAGGAAAAAGAAGGAAAGTGCTGAGCAAAATGTCTTTAGGAATCCAGCAGACACAAACTGCTTGAAGAGCTGGTCGATTCAAACCATGCATCCATTTCACTGCCCGTGGAGAGGACTGAATCCCATTGTTAAGAACACTCTCTGAAATTGTGGATGAAACTTCAAATTATATACATATATTTACAAAATATGTACATATTCCATAATGCACATATTCTATAATGTCCTTCCACAGAGAATCAGTTAATTTTAGATAAAATTATCCATTTGAGTCTGTTTATTCTCCTAAACTAGGACCAGAGAGGGAAATATCAAATTAGTAGAATATCCATCATGAGACCCCAGGTCTCCTGCCTCCCACCTCAAGGCCACCTATATGGCATCAAATATTTTTTTCTCAGATGTGGAGGAGGGCAAGCCTGGCAGTTCAGTATATCCATGTGAAGTGCAACTTGTGATAGAATCTAGTGTCCTGACTGAGAATCTGTGGCCACTTTCACGTTGGGGTCCTCTGGGGCAATCTTGAACTTCTCAGAGACTCAACACCCTCGTCAAAGCAGGTCTAATCTCCCAGGGTCATGGTGGGAATCAAAGGATAAACTCAGTGAAAATGCTGTCTAAGCTGAGAAAGTACTGTGCAAACATTAGTTAATAACATTCTAAGATTTGACGCTGAGTCTCGTTTATGCTCCTTTTGTTTTCTGATCGTGGTAACTGATCCCCCCCCTCTAACTCTGCTTGTAGGACAGGTTAGACATACCTGAAGCTAAAACCCTGAGTAGCGCCTGATTTCCTTTGGAAATCACAACTACTGTCACATTGAAGTGTGTATTCTAGCTGATCTCAGGGATACGCCCCTTCCTGGGAAGTTTGTAAATATCAAAAAAAAAAAAAAATAGTAACTAATAAAATAATTGCAAATAAGAGCGAATCTATGTTTCCTGGCACCCTCCACACTCTGTATGCTTTACTGATCCAGGAGATCATCTTTCATAGGATGACTCTGTATTCAGAATTCTCAACCTCTCTCTTGTCTCCAGCACGATTCAAGCCCTGTAATTGAAGTTCCAAGAAAATTGAAGTCATTCATCTCTTTCTATCTCTAATGTAAAAAACATAGAAATCCTGTAACTTTTGCAGAAAAAGCCCCACAACTGCACAAAATTATAATAATTGACTCTGTTTGCCTTCATTTAACCAGCTGGGAAGATAGTCTGGTGGAACACAGCAATTTTCTAAATTCAGAGATAGTTACTTCTCGAGAACAGCTGTTGCCCAATCAAATCTCGGCTGTTCTTCATTTCACAGGAGAAACCAAACTAAGGATGGGGCTGCGACAACAGCCTAGAAGTACAACAGGGCTCGGTCCTCCTGAAATAGTAGCCCCTTTCTTTATCTGAGGTGAATCGCCTTCTCAGGTTCCCTGAGAAGGAAGTCTGAGAAGGTCTTGGCTTCACCAGGAAAGGAGATCTGAGCGAGCTATGGGACAGCCCTGTTTCTTTTAGGACCACATCAAAGGCTTGTCTATGAAGAGATTCCCAAGTAGAGTCACCTTACTTGATATTATCATGTTCAAAAATCTTTTTAGTTTCTTTAAAACAATATTCTTAAACTTTGCTGTGTGTGTGTTGTGGGAGGGGACTCTGGAAAATCTGTATAAAATGCAGAACCCTGGGTTCTTGCCTCTTAGATTCTGAACCAGTAGGTCTGGGGTGGATCCTGGGAACCTGCATTTCCATCTATGTGCCCCAGGCCATCAGGATGCTGGCGTCTAATGAGCTAGTGGAATGAGTCTCCCCTTGCCCCTCGCTGTCCCTTGTGCACTGAACCTCGGGTGCAGGGCTCTGCTTTCTGTCCTGGAACACACCGGCTTCCTCCCACCTCAGGGAGATGGTGCTTGGTCTGCCCTCTGCCTGGAGTGCTCACTCCCAGGATCTTCACGTGCTGGCTCCTTCTCAACATTCAAGTTTGGGCGCAAATGACACCTTCTCACACAGGCTTTCCCAAATCCCTCAGCTTGCTCTCATCTCGTTATCTCCCTTGTTCCTTCTCAGAGTCGGCACTATGTGTCCTCTTATTCCCCCGACTGAAAACTCCTTCAGAACAGGATCTCATCTATCTCATTCACCATGGTAACCTCAATACCCATGAAGACAACAGACTGGCAAGTATCACGAGCCAGCTCAGTATCTGATGATGGAAACATGAATAAACGCAATGTCGTTTTAAAGGCGGGAGAAAGTGGGTGTCTGCAGGCCAGCGTTACAAACATTCACAGCTTTTGAAAATTTTCTTTGAAATTATTCCTTTCATCTTTAAAAATACTGCAGTGAATTTTGCCTTCCATTCCATAATACAACCCTATTTGTTTTAATACAAGAATAATTCTTAAAATTACTTACTATTAAATAAAATCGACACTCCAGGAAGATGGGCCACATGAATTTTCTAAACCCCAGGATGCTGGCACACCTCCAAATGCATTAGGGAATGTAAGGACTCAGCATCAGGACCACTGGATAGGAACAGGGACTTTCTTATTGAAATAAAACGTAGGGTCCTCTGGAAACATATAACAAAATTCTAGAGGGACATTGGCTGCAGAGAGGCCAGTGCCCCAGCAGCCTAATTGCCCTCCAGGTCTCTGTCCAGACTCTTCTGTGTCCCTCCATCTGACTCCACCTTTCATTGCCATGCAGGGACCTGTGCACACTGCTTTTCAAACCCTCTAAATTCTGTTTCCTGTCAGAACGGCTGAGACATGCCAAATTTCAAAATCTCATGTTCAGAAGTAAGATAAAGCTGAAATGCATGAAGAAATTCTTTTTAAGATTCTCATCTGGCTTACTGGTTACAGATTTCTGAGACTGCATGGCAAATACTCCTGGCAGGTTGGTGGCCTTACTCCCTTCCATCTGCTGCTTCTGAACAGAAGTGCATCATTGCTCCTAAGGGCTCGCGCTCCTGATGCGGCTGAGCCTGACTCTGCTCTCTTAATATCTCATTCCAATAGAACGCAAACTCCATGTGGGGAAAGATTTTCAGTATTTTGTTCATTGACTTACCTTTTAATGCCTTTGGGGGGCCACAGAATCTGTATTTTCTAATCATCAGCCAGACTAAGCAACCACTTCCCAGAAACTTCATCCAAGGTTGACAAATCATGCTCACTTTCCAAAATGTTGCCCACACAAGGGCTTCCCATTCAGTGCTATACTGAGGGGTCTTAGTTCTTCTGAGCGGCCAGACTGAAGCGACCGGCCCCAGTAGTGCCCTGCCCTTGAGGTTAGACTTGGCCTTGGGGAATGGTCTTATCTCTGTTATGGACACAGCATACCACAAACTCCAACCTAGACAGCCACCATAAAGTAAACACAGCGCTCGCATAGTATAAGGAAGTTTGTTTTGTCTGGTTGCTAATTTATAACCTGATGTTTCAGCTGAGAAAAAATATGGGTTCCAGGTATCATTTTTGCCACTAATCAGCAGTGCTATCTTAGGACAATTATTTATCCCTTCTTCCCTCATCTGCTAAGAAGGGTTACTAATTATCTGAGAGAATTGGCCTAAGTATTAAATGAGATGGTGCTTGGAAATCACCTATTTTAGTGTCTGGAAAAAAACCAATTGTTCAAAAATCATCCCTGCTCTTTCTAGCAGTACCAGTTGTCTTTTCTTACTATCTGAATATGGATTTGTCTGTCTGCCAGGGATTTGCCAAGAGCATCTCGGTTATTGGCAGCAATCAGTCAATATCGATCATAAGTGTTTTTTGAGTATCTGCAACACTAGTGAGCTGCTTGCCTCAAAATAACTAGTCTAGTTAGAAGACCGACTCTACCTTCAGGAGTTTCTACAGTCATCTCAAAATTAAAATTTCTATAATTTTAGGGAAAAAACTCAGTGGTGTTTGAGACAGGGCCACTCGGCCTTGTGAAAAGCTGAAGATAAAACTGGATTCCTTTAAAGGTAGCTTTTTTTTTTGGTGAGGAAGATTGGCCCTGAGCAACATCTGTTGCCAATCTTCCTCTTTTTGCTTGAGGAAGATTGTGTCTGAGTTGACATCTGTGTCAGTCTTCCTCTGCTTTATATGTGGGACACTGCCACAGCGTGGCTTGATGAGCAATGTGTAGGTCTGCGCCTGGGATCTGAACCTGAGAACCCCAGGCCGCTGAAGCAGAGCACACGAACTTAACTACTACACCACCAGGCTGGCTCCAGGTGGCATTTTGAATATAAACCTTTACCTCGACTCTCCCAAGTAGCACTGCTAAATGGCATTAATCACGAGACGTAGCACAATGAGAAAGGAGCATATAGAAAAGACTTGGAACCTGGAAAGCCGATAGACAAGTGATAATTGAATTTAACAGGTTTGAAAAAGCTTAATCCTATGGAAGAAATGGGAAAAGCAAAAAAGGAAGAATAGTTTGCATTTCAGAACCTCAGGAAGGCTCGTGAGTTGGGGAGACCAGGTATTTCTGAAGGTAGGGGAAGAGGTGGAATGGCAAGCGGGCAGATAGGCTATGTGAAAGCAGTGGGGCTCCCAGAAGCCCGAACACAGACAGGTGATGGCCTCTCCTCACATGGCAGAGCTCTGCAGGGTTACTTTCCAGAAAGGGCTCATCAGAGGAAAACTTCCTTCTTTAGCTCTTTCAGAAGTTCCACTCTGAATTTTCCTTCTTGGTTCTTCACTGAATTCTTCTACTCTTTAAATTCTTCTGTCTGCCCTTTAACTTTTTGATTACTCAGGGCTTTAGAATTCTCTATACCTGCTCTCCATAGACGTTCAAAGGATGATCTGATCAAGATCCATGGCTTCAGATCCCTCCAAAGCTGAGGACTTTTAAAAACTTTTACTTCCAAACCTCGCCTTTCAGCCACACTTCAGACTCATGTATGCAGCTGTCCACTTGACAGCTCCACTGGCTGTCCCTAGGCCCTTTGCACACCCCATGTCACAAATACACTTATTGTCCTTCCTTCCCCAAAGCCTTCTTCGTGTCTATGTTCTTCATCTCAGTTTCTTGTCTCACCTCCCACCGTTTCCTCCAAGCTACAAGGCTGAGAGTAACTGTGACTGCTTTTCCCTCATTCCTCATGACTTGTTATTAATTCCTTCCTATTCTATTAAATGAATGGCACCAATAAGCAAGAGAAAGTGCCAAATCTGGAGAAGTATGTGGTCTTTTGCGGGCACTGACACATGAACAATTATATCGCCTTGGCACAGACATGCTTCGGGTGGTGTATCTGTAAAGGTCCTCAGGACAGAGGGAAGGAAGTGAGGAACTTCTTGGGTGGAGACCAGTGTGGAAAGTTTCCAGAGAGGAGATTACATGACTGCTGAGGCTTGAAGAAAGAGTAAACATTTGCAGAAGAAACAGCAGGCATGGGATGCTGCTGAGTGCCCGGCACTGACCTGTCGTTTAGGGACAGGCAAGCCCTTTGACCCGGACCACCAGATGCACGAGGAGCCCTGAAGCTAGTAATGAGGCCTCAGTCAAAATGTGGATGACGGGGCGGATGCCAGGCGTGCGTGTCTAGACTTTAGCCTAGCATCAGGGAGAGCCAATGATGAGAAGGGAAGAGGTTAAATTTTTGAAAGATTATTCCGGTGGCAATGAGGAGAATGAACTTGATGAGCAAGACTGGATGTGGATTTTGGAAGAATAATGGAGAGTGCGCCGAGGCCAGGTGGGTCCTCCTGAAGACTTGCATCTTTGACAGAATAATGAGGATGGGGTCAGATGTGACATGCTGACTATGATTTAAATGGAGCCATTTTTATTTTAGACTCCCTTTTCTTTGACGTGAGTGGGAGCACAGGATGTGTTCTTGGCTGCCATTCAGGCTAAGGACATACACTTGAAAAGAGTGTCCTTTTCACATCTAAGGGGCCTTCAAATTAGCATGAAGATCTCTCCGAAAAGCTGTACTCAGGCATCTCCCTGAATTTTTTGGCATGGGCTTTACATATCAGAATCTCAGAATACATAGCCGTTTCAGGCTCCGCAGTTAAAATCCCCACATGCCTGAAGGACAGAATCCATTCCCAGAGGAGATTATGCTCCAGAAAATAGATGTGTCCAGCAGCTCAGAGTATGGGCTGAACAGAGGGTCATGATCCTCCACAAAGCTGTGAATTCTGGTAGAATCCATGTTTAAGGGGCGGTTGTTGGCCTGAATTCGAGCTTGATTCTAAGTCAGCTCTTTTTTTTAAACCATATTTCCTTGCCTTGAGGGATTGGGAAATGGAGAAAGCGGCTCTGTAATTGCCAAGGAAAAAAGCCTTATCTGAAAATACCAGAGCATTTTCTTCTCTTTTAAATTGGGTCAAATGCACTCAATTTAATTGGTAAATTTTATAACAGAAAAGGATAACTCTTCTCCAAGCGGAGCTTCCTGCTTAAAAATGTAGCTGAAAGCATTATTAGACTATAAAATGGCTATTGTGTAGGTCAATCTGAGGACGGGCTCAGCTGATACCTGGAAGCAGGAGAGAAGCACGTGCAAGAGAGAGTCTCTGAAATGTGTAAATTATGGGTTGCAAAAAGAGCTGAGCATTGCCCAGCCAATGGAACCAGAAAATTCAGAGAATCTGAGTATGAGATTTTCTCAGACATGTCAAGTCTCAGACCTCAGGGACCGGGCTGAAACGAGTGGGACCCAGAGTCGAAGCCACATGCGGCCTTCAAGACTCAGGGAAGGTCCAGCTTGGTGGTATGCAAGGGCTTTTTGTTTTGTGTTTTTTTAGTTTGCAGTCTGCTTTCTTTAAAAGCTTTATCTAAATCAACATTCCATAAAATTCTTTTAGTAAGTGCACCGTTCAATGTTTTAGAAAATTTATGGAGTGGTGCAACCATCACCAAAATCGTTTTAGACCGTTTCCATCGCTCCTTAAAATTCCCTCGAGCCCATTTGCAGTCAATCCCCCTGCCCCTCCCAGCTCCAGGAAACAACTGACTTGCTTTTGATCTCTGTAAGTTAGGCTTTTCTGGGTATTTCATATAAATTGAATAATACGTAGTCTTCCATTCTGGCTGCTTTACACTTTGCACACTCTTTTTAAGGACTGACCCACACTGCAGCAGGTGTGAGCACTATGTTGCCTTTTATTGCTCAGCAGTATTTTATTCTGTGGCTATCCTGCATTTACTTATCCATTCATTGCACCACAGACAATTAGGTTATGTCCAGTTTTGGCTACTGTGAATAATGATACTATGTCCGTTTATATGTGAGCCTTTGTGTGAATGTATGCTTTCATTTCTCTTGGAGAAATTCTTGGGAGCAGTATTGCTGGGTTTCATGGTAAGTTTGTGTTTAATTTTTTAAGGAACTTCCAAACTGTTTTCCAAAGTGGCTGTACCATTTTATATTCCCACCTGCAAGGTGGGGAGTTTCATTAATTCCACATCCTTGTCAACAGTTTCATTAATTCCACATCCTTGTCAACACTTGGTATTTTCTGCCTTTTCTATTATAGCCATTCCAATAGTTGTGGAGTTTTCCTAATTACTAATGATAAAAACCTTTTCATATGCTTATTAGTCATTTGCATTTCTTCTTTGTTGAAATGTCTGTTCATGGGTCCAAGTCTTTTGCCCACTTTTTGTTCAAGTTGTTTGGTATTTTCTTATCGAGTTATAAGAATTTTCATGTATTCTTGCTACAAGTCCTTCATCAGGTACACTATTTGCAAATATTTTTTCCCAATGTGTAGTTTGTTTTATCATTTTCTTAATGGTGTCATTTGAAATGTATACATTTTTAATCTTAATAGAGTCTAATTTATTGTTTTCTTCTGTTATGGCTTATGCATTTGACATTGTGTCTAAGAGCTCTTTGCCTAACCCAATGTCACAAAGTTTTTTTAGAAGTTTTGTCATTTTACTTCTTATATTTAGTATGTTTAGTATACAATCTGTTTGAAATTAAATTTGTGTATGGTGTGAGAGAATAGTCTAGGCTTTTTATTGTTTTATTTTGTTTTGTTTACATATGTTTCACCAATTTTCCCAGCATCATTTGTTGAAAAGATTATCCTTTTACTGCTGAGTTGCTTTGGCATCTTTGTTTGTTGAAAATCAATTGACAAGAAATGCAAGGGTTTATTTCTAGACACTCAATTTCATTTCATTGATCAATATGCCTATCCTTCCTCCAATACCACACTATCTAGACTGTAGCATTATAGTAGAATCTGCAATTTGGTGATGTTCTCCAACTTTATTTTCATTTTTGAAATTGTTTTGGCCCTTCTTTGGATTTCTATATATGTGCCGGCCATTTTCCTCTCAGTTTCTACTAATAAGTGTGCTAGAACATTGATGGAGATTATGTTGAATCTGTAGATCGATTTAGGGAGAAGTGCCATCTCTCCAAAATTTACTCTTTGAATTTATGAATGTGGAATGTCTTTCCATTTATTTAGATCTTCTTACTTTCTCCTAGGAATACTTTTCAGTTTTCAGAGTACAGATCACACACTGCTTTTGTTGGAATTTTTCCTAAATATTTTATTCTTTTGGATGCCATTGTAAATTACATTATTCTCTTAATTTCAGTGTTCATTGCTAGTGTATACTGCAGTCTTGCTAAACTCATTTATTAGCTTGAGTAGTTTTCTTGTGGATTCCTTCAGATTTTTACATATAGAATTGTGTCATATGTGAACAAAGACAGTTTTACTTCCTGTTTTCTGATCTCTTTTTTCCTGCCAGGTTTTCCCTCCCTCCCTCCTTTCCTTCCTTCCTTTCTTCCTTCCTCCATTTTCCTCTCTTATCTTCTGTGTCAGTCTAGCTACCAACTTGTCAATCTTGTCGATCGGGTCAAAAGTACAACTTTTGTTTTTGTTGGATTTCTGTTTCTATTTCATTGATTTCCACTTTAATCTTCCTTCTGTTTGTTTTTTGTTTAATTTGCTTTTCTTTGTTATTCTTAAGATGAAAGCATAGTTTATTGATATAGGTCTTTTTATGATATATGTGTTTAAAGCTATAAATTTACCTCTGAGTAATGCTTTAGCTGCATCCCATACATTTTGATATGTTGTTTTGAAATTTTCATTCACTTAAAACTATTTTTCAGGGCTTGCCAGGTGGCACAGAGGTTAAGTGTGCACATTCTACTTCAGCTGCCTGGGGTTCACAGGTTCGGACCCTGGGTGCGTACATGGCACCGCTTGGCAAGCCATGCTGTGGTAGGTGTCCCACATATAAAGTAGAGGAAGCTGGGCATGGATGTTAGCTCAGGGCCAGCCTTCCTCAGCAAAAAGAGGAGGATTGGCAGCAGGTGGCTCAGGGCTAATCTTCCTCAAAAAAAAAAAAAAGAAAAAAATTTTTCAATTGCTCTTGTGACTTCTTTTTGACCCATGGGCTTTATAGTATTGTTTTGTCTAATTTCCAAATATTGGGGATTTTCCATGATATCTTTCTTTTGTCCATCTCTAATTTAATTCCATTGTTGTCAGAGGATATACATTATATGATTTCCATATTTTTAAACTAACTGAGACTTCTTTTGTGGCCCAGCATATGGCCTATCCTGTGGAAGGTTTTGTGTGTGCTGTGTGTGGATTGGAGAATGCATTTTCTTTTTTGTTTTTTTAAACCTGATTTTTATTTTTTGAGGAAGATTAGCCCTGAGCTAACTACTGCCAATCCTCCTCTTTTTGCTGAGGAAGACTGGCCCTGAGCTAACATCCATGCCCATCTTCCTCTACTTTATATGTGGGACGCCTACCTCAGCGTGCCTTTTGCCAAGCAGTGCCATGTCCAAACCCGGGATCTGAACTGGCGAATCCCAGGCCGCCAAGAAGCTGGACATGTGAACTTAACCACTGCGCCACTGAGCTGGCCCCTGGAGAGTGCATTTTCAAGTCTGCTCTGGCTTTTCTTTTGACTGGGCTCCCTCACCTCTCATATCTCTTCTGCACAAGTGAGCATGCAGGCTCTGAAGGCCAGGAATGTGTGGGTGCTTTGAGCCTGTTGCTGTCTCTGCTGCGCATGTGCATGACCTGTGGGCAGCCCAGGGTATGTGGGAGTTTGCCAAGGTCCATCATGGCTGCTTCACCTCCTGTGACTCCCTGTAAAATCTTGGACTATTCTGCCGATTCATTCCTGGCCTAGTCCATTAGTCTATTGCTTGCTCCAAAAGGACCTCAGCTACCTGCTCTTCCTGTTTCCTTGTCACTCGAACTGACAATGCCTCAAATCACGTGAGGCCCTCTGGAAGTGATAGCAAAACAGTATTTTCACAATGTGAACCAACCTGATTGAACAATTACAGACTTGAGGGTGGACATGGCAGCAGCTCTGAGTAAGAACACCATAGATTCCTGCTGATCTTACAAGAAAATCTGTAGTTTTCTGAATAAATGCTCCCCAGTTTGTTGTATGACTTTGGTTGATTTCCAGAGGACTGCAATGGGTGTTTTGGGCAGCTTTGTCCAATCTCATTGTTGCTTTTTGGAAAAGTGATTTTGTCATGATGCCAGTTGGATTCATGTTTGTTTGATTTTGTTCTGTTCATATTTTAGCTTTAGATGGCATCCTCTGTTCCTTTTAAATCTCCTGTGGGAGGCAGGAGCCCAGTACCCAAAACAGGTAAACATAGAGTTGCTTATGTTGAAGACAGGAGTGGTCCCAGGGCTTCCCTCTTTGCATCCTCTCTTCCAGCTGCACACATACTCCCTGGGGAGATCCTGCAGCATGGTTTGAAAATCACTCAGTCTAATTGAAATACTTCCTTTAATTTTGAAAAACAGGCCCAGAAAGAGAAGGGACTGCTTCAAGTTCAATTCCAGAGTGTCTGAAAGGAGGATGTCAGAACATGAGTTCATGGTGGCTGCAATTGGAATGGGCACCTTCTCTTGCCATGAAGCGGCAGTGGCTTCAGCAGTTGTTGGGAGGGAGTGGGACTTACAGCCTCACTGTCTTGTCCTATTACTGTGGGAGCCTTCAGCAGAGGCTGTCAATGGAATCTTCAACCCTGGGAGACAGTAAACAGAACATAGGAATACCTGGCCTTCTTCCTTCCCTCCTCTCAACTCTGCCATCCTCTCTTCACCTCCATCGTCACCAAGGGGCAACAGTAATGTGTACATTGTTACCTCAGTACATTGTTGTACAAGGAGCACCTAGCCTGTGTCAGATGAATAGGACAAGCTCCCAGCCTATTCTGTGAAGTGCATACTAGGTGTCAGATACTGAACTTAGTGTTTTATGGCCATTTTCTTGATTAACCCTCATAGCAGTCTTCTAAGAGTTGTTCTCCTCAGACCGTGGATGTGGTGAATGAGGCTCAGAGGGTTAAATAACATATCTGATTTCACACATCTGTGGATGAAGCTGGAATCCACTTCCAGGCTACATGTATCCAAAGCCTGTGGCTTATTCCACTGGACCACATGCATCTTCAAAAATGTGAAAGCATCATCAGGATGGTAGGAACTTCAAGTTGAGCCGAAACTTAGGAACATAACTGGATCCATCATCACACTGTGACCTATGCAAAGGAAAGTTGCCACAACATTCCACACCACAGAAATACACACACCACACACACACACCACACCATGCACATCACACACACACATCACATCCACATGCCACACACCACACATCACACACCACATACACACACACACCATACACATCACATCACAGGCACCCACCACATCACATACACCACACACACCCACACATCACACTTCTCACATAGACACACACACACACACACACACACACTGTCTCCCACTTCCCATACAACTGCAGCTTTACAGCACTTTGGGGTCAGCATCTAACTTTTTGAGCTCAGGTAGAATTATACAAAGTCCTCAAAGACATTTCCTACCAAGGTGCACTTCAAGTGTGCCCTGGGGAGTAGTACTATTTTGTTTTTTTAAGACAGAGCAGCCATTCTTCACAGCTTCTCTGCTGTGGGAAGAGTGAGCAGGTTGGTGGAGGAGTTTAGCAGATTTATTGACATGAACATGGTTTTGAGACAGAAGGCAAGCTGTCAGAGCCCGACATGCAGGAAACCCGGGATAAATATTTCTATTGACGCTCCGTGCATGCGTTATCCTCACATGCCCTAGGATGGGGCTCTAGTGTCGGAATGAACTTGTAAAAGGGTTTGTTCTTGCCCCAGAAGAAATTAATGGGGGTGGTGAGGTGGAGGGAGGGAAGTCGGGGGGGATTCATGAAAATTACTGAAAGGTAAATCAGAGGTGGAATAAAATCATAAAGCCATGTCTTCATGTTCACCTGCTCTTCCAAAAACAGACCGAGCATGCATTTTGAGAGCATAAATAATATGTTATATTAGGCAGAATAGCTAGTAATAGCTGACATTTAGACACTGGGCACATTGCTATGCAGTTAGCCCACATTCATTCAGTAAGTCTTATTGGACGTGTATAATGCACCAGGTTTGGGCACAGGAACTGGGGGTTTATCAGTGAATAAAATTCTCAGGGAACTTACATTCCTGGAGGAGGGGAAGAAAGACAACAGCAGACAGGATGAAAAAGTAAACTGTATACCACGTTAGGATAAGTGCTGGATGCTCATGGGACAAGTCCAATCTCAGCAGGGTGCACCGGAGCCTGGCACCCAGGCTTGGGCTCTCCTAGTCTCATCTCTGCTGCTCCCATCACAGCCCCCACAGCTGGAGCCTACTCACCTTTCCTCCCCGCCACACTTCTCCACAGCCTGGGCCTTTGATCCTCTAATTCCCTCTTCCGTTTAAGACTTTCTTTTCCCGCTTTCGGTGGCAGATCTCCTTTCATTCCTCCCCCTCTCAGTTCCAACGTCTCCTCCACTAAGTCTGCTGCTCTGTCCCTGGCCACCTCCTGCCATGGAGTTGCTGGGCCCTCCTTGAGGCCACTGTGGCATACTGTGCTCTCCTCTCTTGTGACATGCCTCCCATTTTATTCCGCTGCTGGTCTCCAACTGTTAGTGAACTGCTTGGTACTAGAACCCCCCTGCCCTGAGGAATCTCAGAGATTCAAAAGCAAACCCTTAGACTTCGCCGTTTATGAGGCTCTGCCCCATGCGAGCCTGCTCCTGACACGTGCCCATGGACATTGAGCTGGTCGGGACAAAGACACAGGAGCAGAAATCATGTGCGTGTGTTTCTACCCCCCTTCTCTAGTTTGCCCCATGTCCCTGCCACTGAAGTGTAAATGCTTGCTCTCACCAGCCTGTCCCCTCCGGGGCTCCTGGTGACCTCCCTCACCTTGCTCCGGGATCTCAGCTTAATTCCTGCCGTGCCTTATTGACATATCTTAACTTGGGCCCTATTGACACATCTTAACTTGGGCCTTATTGACATATCTTAACTTGGGCCTGTAACATTGCTGTTCATCTCCCGGAGGCCAGGATCTTTTCTCTTTTTTCCTCCTCCATTGGTCCCAGGCTGAGACATATTCACCAGCATGTTCAAGAACATGTCTGTTCTTGTGCAGACTGATGGCAGCCTTAGAAAACAGATAAAATGGTTCATGTAATGATGACTTAAGGATTTGAGTGGACTTAGACCCTTCCGGTAGTCAGGAGACTGGGGTCCTTGGAGGGTCCCAAGTTCTGTAATGTAGTGTAATTGCTTTATCTGTTTGCCCTTCCACCGGACCAGGAATGTTTCTCAAGGAAGCAAACGGAATATTAGCTCCAGAGTTTGAACACCCTGCCTAGCACGTTGGTAGGTGCTCAATGAATATTTATAGAATAAATCACCATTTAGATATCTAAAATAATCTAAAATTTACATATGAGTGCTGCAAAATCAGGGTCCATTTTCTCACTCATCTGTGAATCCCTAGCCTATTGGCCAATCATTTGACAAGTGCCTAAAATGTGCCAGGCCCTGTCCTGGCACTGAGGACAGAGATCTATGAAATCACCCTCTGCCCAGAAGGAAGACCTCAAATGGGGCAGAAAGGCCCGCGGGCAGGTGTCAGAGGAGAACCTGGTACCAACACGAGTTTGTGTGCTGTGGAGGAGGTCGCTGTTCCTCTGTGGGGAGGTCAGGCAGGATTCACACAAGAGAAGATCCTTGAGCTTGTATTTGAAATAGAGGCAGGAGCAAGGGCCTCGGCTCTGAACACTGGATGCTGATCATGTGCAGTATTATTCCTACAGAGAGCATTACTGGGTGCTTATGGAGAGCCAGCTGCCAAGCTAAGTACTCTAAGACTATCTCATTTCCTCCTCGCCCTGCCCCAGAAGGGTGATTCTCATCCCCATTTTGCTTGGGAAAAGCCAGGTTAAGTTGTTGTTCATGTTCCAGGTAGCATGTGGCAGAAGCTGGAGGCTTTCGTTGTTCCATACAATGAGCCTGAGTCCCACATCCTCTGCAAAGCCTTCCCTAACTATTGCGCATCTTCGGGATTTCTTGTTTCCTTATATTATCGTAATACCCCTAAGCTTGACTACATGTCAGCTCTTCAGAAATTGCACATTAGTCATATTCTCTAACTGCTTCACAGTGGCTAGGCCTACTACTCAATCTGTTAATGTTTTCTTTCAAATGAGAGAAGCAAAGTCACACACAGATTAGTACTGTCACAGGACCCCGTAGGGGTGTAGACCCTGTCACTGCTCCTCTCCATGTTCATGTAATGCATGTTACGGCATGTGTGTCCCCCAGTGTGATCCTGGGCAAGTTGTACCATTTCGCTAAGACTCCATTTTCTTGTCTGTACAAGAAGACACTATCTCCCTTTGGAGGGATATGGAATGGCTAGATACGGTGCCCAAGAAAACAGTTTTAGTTTTCCGACTTCCTTCCCTTGGGGACATTTGTAAGAGTAAGTGCTGCTTCTAATAACAGGAAAAGTGGTCTTGCAGTCAGTGTATGAAACAAAATATGCATGGGGAATATCATTAAGTTTACAGCAAGAAACCAGGACTCAATTCCTAGCTTTTGCGTCCATTAGCTGCCTAATTTGGGAAAGTAACTTAATCTCTCTGTATCTTTCACTCTTTCATTCGTAAAATGTTTATGGATGGACTCCTGTTTTCAGGAAGTGTTCTGGGACCTTGACAGAGAGCCATGGACAGACGGAGCCTCCGCCACATGGAGCTCCCACTTTCTCCTGGAGCTTCCACATGGAAATGGGCAGGATGTCCCTCCCAGGTTGTTTGGAGAGCTGGGTAACGTGCTCGGAAAACAAAGAAGGGTTTTACAAGTATAGTTGATGGGAGGAACATGGTATTTGCAGTCAAGGAACTGAGTTTGAATCTTGATTCTGCTCTTCCTGAGTGAAGGCTTTGGAGGGAGTGACTCCGAGTGACCAGGTGACTTCGCCCTTTAATCTCCTCATCTGTTAAATAGAAACAATGTTCCCCTCCTCGCAGCCAGTTACAACAGCTCAAGGCCATAATGTCTATGAAGGCATTCTGTGAATAGGACAATGCTATGTGAATATTAGTCACTTAAAATGAAATCTAGGGAAATCTCTTGTCTGGGAAGGTAAAATGTATCTGAAATAAACAATACTCAGAGGACAGCAGTGCTGGTGAGTGACAAGGCATGTTAGAAAAGCAATAAGATTGGTCACAGGGCCTGGATGTCCACCAGGGCAGGTCACCTGCGGAGCCAGCAGAAGTTGTCTTTCTTTTCTAGCGATGCGCTATCTCTGGATGACACTGACCCTTGGGGTCCTCTGGAGCCCTTTGCTGTAACTCTGGGCTCCCCCAGAATGCTCCTAGTGTTTAGTGTACTTTCCACTGAGATGCTCCTGTCAGAAGACCAGGCCGACAGGCTACGTGGAGAATCCCGACTAGAAGTTTCCTTCTTAGTAGAAAGGGAGAAATTTGCACTAGGCAGCTCTTTTGTTTTGTTCTGTCTCAGTTGTCCACGAATTTGATTAGTGTGTCCCAGTCCTGTAGCACATTGATTTCAGGAGAAAGTCCCTTTCTCAAATACCCAAAGCCGAGGGGGACTGCCAGCTGTGGGTCCTGCCTATGCCAGTTTGACGGACACCGTCCCCTCACTGCCTCAGCCGCTGCCCAGAGGGCAGCAGAGAACAACTGGCAAGGGGCAAGAGGGCCCTGGCCTGAGGAGACAAGGCCTCATTGTGCGTCCTGGAGGTTATAACTCAGTGGTCTGCTGTATTCTAGCCTCTCGGACTGAGGACAAGTGGGTGGTCACTGTGCCATGGTCATATATCCAAAGGACAAAATGGCTCCTTCAATACCTTGTGGGGCAGGAACTTGCAGGTGCCAAAGGAGAGACCAAGAAAGGCTAAGGGACTTGTACAAAGTGGAACAACTGAGGCAAGGTGAGTCTGTCTGGATGCACAGCTCTTGCTTTTTATTTTACCTCAAGCAGGATCTGCCAGGAACTATGAAGGATATGAGACAGAGCAGGAGACTGGAAGGAGCTCCCAGCACACAGGGATCAACCAAGGGCACAGGCAGTGTGGAAGTGCTGCCGAAGGAGCAGATGCCAAAGGTCGGAGGAGCAGAGACGGCGTCCTGCTGAAGATGCAGGCCAGACCGCGCTGGAAGGGGCTTTCTCCTGAGCCTTGAAGAATGACTGTATTTGGAGGAGGGAAGAAGATGGCTGCAAGGCATTCCAGGCAGGAGGAAAAGTGTGAACAGATGCACAGTGGTGGGAAAACTGAACCCCAAGGTGAGATTTGATACAGAATATGTGAAAACTTTTGTCTGTTTCCTTTGAGGAACATATTCCAAAAATGTGTGGTGAGTAGAAAAATACAGCCAGCAGTATATTATCACATTAATCACAGCATATTCCCTCGAAGAAAAGTGAGAGCACAGCTATTTTCTGAGGAACTGAATGATGTTAAACTAGCCTTGGGCACTTTCCATTTTGAAAATCCCCTCAGTGTTGGTCAAGCTGCACCAGCCTGGCCCCTGGGCATTATGACATCCACTACTCAGCCTGGTGGGGGGGCGCCGCACCACCTGGGTCCTGCTGCCAGCTCTGCCTAACCACCTCAGACGATCCTCAGGAAAGTTGAGTCCAGAGGGAAGAAGACCACAGGAGGCCCAGAGAGAAGGAAGTGAGTTTTAGGGCTTGGGTCTAGTCCCCTCGCCAAATGGCAGCCCGCACAAGGGACAGGGCGTGGGACGTGGAGTTGCACGGACCCAAGATTAGAGCTGGACTCTGTCTCTCCCAGCTGTGTAGGTTTAGATAAGTCACCTTAAGCTCTTGGAACCGCAGCTCCTTATCTCTGAAATGGGGATAGTAATTCTGCCTTCCAGACTAGATGTCAGAATCATAGGAAGTAACGTAGGAAAAGCAAGCAGCCTGGTACCTAGACAATAGTAGAGGCTGGAAAAATATTAGTTTCCTTTGCCATCTCCTGAATAGTTAGAATGAGGCAATCATATAAAAAAATTAATTAGAATTTTTCCTACCCTCAAAATGCTCAAGTTCTCTTAAAATGGAATGCGATTATTTTTAATCAGCTGAGTGGGATCCAGCATGACTTCATAGTCTTGTGAACCTAATTGAAACACATCCAGTCCTTATTGCTGTGAATTGGAGAGCTGCAGGCTGATCTGAACTCTCAGTGACCCCGGCACGAATGACCGTTTCATCGACTCTGCCTGGGGAGGGGCCTCAGAGGCCTGAAAGGCAGACCCGGCAAGGACAGCCAAGGAGCTCAGCTCCTTCTGTGGGCGACGTTGAGTCAACAACATTTTAGCTTTTCAATAATGAGTTCCTGGCACCTCAGAGGCAACATGGGCCTCCTCCTTCCCTATGGAGATATTCCTCTCTCTTGCACATGACCTCTTTATTTTACTGTCTGACTCTCTCGAGTTTATCTTTGTGTGATTTCCAACTCCTAATTGCATTTCCTGGGGTGACCTATCTACCTTCATTGGGCCTTTCGCAGAACGTTACTGAATATTCCAGTTGTTCTCAGGTGCCCATGAGTAGCCTTGGTTTCCTAGGTTTGAGAGTGACCCTTACGGATTTACCCCCTTATCCCTGAGCAGGAGAGAGAAGCTGGGTGAGTGATTCCAAATAACTTTGCAGGTGTCACTCTTCACCTCCCTGAGATGAAAATTCGGGGTTCCTATTTTATACAAAACAAGCTTGAGATGATGCCAGGAGTGTGGGAAGATGCCAAGATGGCGGAAGCTGTTGAGTACTGGGGTCTTCTGGATAAACTGAGGCTTGGAGAAGTTTGAATGGCACACCTGGTGAGAAAGGTCTGCGGGCAGCAGGATTCAGGTAGGTGTGATCCCACATCCAGGACCCCCTTTGCCTATCTCACACCTACTTCGAGGGCCTCCCGAAGGAAGAGAAAGAAAGAGTGACTTTAAGAAGTATTCAAGGTTGTAGAATTCACTAAGGCATGAGAGGCATGAAGTGCTACATCACACGTTTCTCAGTGCTGGATCACTGTGCAAAAGCCTCAAACTATGGTGTTATAAAACCCTGGAATCATCAGGGCAGCCTAATGGCTTGGATTCTCCAGGGAGAGAAAGCCCTTGGCTCTGCGACAAAGGCCTTAAATCCCCTATACTTAAAATGTGCCCTAAATTTGCATTTTAGCTCTGTCTCTTTAGTTCTTTTGCGATTTAACATGGAAATGAAAGCACAAGTTCCTCGGGGATTTTTCTAATCTGGTTGCAAATAGCAGATCACCAAATTCACTAGCTTCTGTGTGTTTGGACCTGGTTATCATGGCCTATAAATCCTTGCAAATCCCACTTCAGGGACTTGGGCAAAAATAGCAAGTGAGGTCAGTCCCCAAAGGGGAAAAAGGAACCATTGTCATCTAAATAGAAGGAGTCCAATCATTTTTTAAATGTAAAGTTAAGAAATGCCTTACTGTTTCTCATATCTGTGTTTGTGGCTACACCGCTTAATCTTTCATTCACTCACTAAATGGATTCTAAATGTCCACTGCGAGCCGGATGCCAGGGAGGGATTAGATGCCAGGAGCAGATTTGCTGTGAAGCTAATGAGGCTTAAGCTTCAGGGCCCCTCACTGCACTCCTGGCCTCTTCCAAGCCCTGGGGAGGGTCCGAACAATGTGTTCACGTGGTCACAAGTTTTTGTAAAATATGTCTATGTGTAAAGAGGGCCCCTCTTTGCATTGCTAAGGCTTCAGTTTGCATGAAACCTGAATGTGCCCGTGGTCCTTCCCCAAGAATAGCCTCAGTCTTGTGGGAGGGACCTTCACGTCAACAAATGAATTCCCAAGTATATGGGAGAAACTAGGTTAGAGGCCCTGCAGGGTGCGGTGGGACACGGCGGGGAGCCCCCACCTGCCGAGCAGACTGTGGAGAGCGCTGGAGCTTGGGATGCGATTCTGCTTCTACCTCACCTGGGTGTGCTGTAGTTCAGTCCCAGTGCTGACCCTGGAGACAGACGAGTTAAAGTCTTAGGCCTGCACGGTCTGCCCTTACTCCAGAAGGCAGCTGCACTTTGGGGTCCCCAGGCCACCTGCATCTGACCTAATGGCTATAAATTTGGGGATTCCCACGGACCTCTCATGTTCAAAATAACAATTTGTAGAACTCAGGAGAATGCTGTATTTATGATTACGGTTTTATTACAAAGGATACACATAGCGTGAGCTCTGGAAGTGCAGACAGTCTTTGCCTTCTCCTTGTGAAAGTGGCGCACGTCAACCTCCCTGCCCAGCCATGTGCGCACCACCCAGGAAGCCCCCTCCCCTTCCCGGCTCCTCCTCACCAGGAGTGTCTGTGTGTTGCAGAGGGAAGAGCTAGGGTTCTTGAGTTGGGGTTCTGGTCCCTGGGTGACATCCTCTGCCCTCCTGGTAGCTACTTGCCATGCCAGCATTCTCTGCTCAAATCTACAGTTGTCTTAACTCAATTAGGTGGCTCAGAAGGAAAACACGCAGGATTTTCTGCTCCCTGACTGAGCCTCAATGCTGATAATCCTCTGCTCAGGTTGCTGAAAACTTCTAGAACTCTCAAAGGAGAGTGAGGGCAAGGGACCTCTCATGCTGTTGCACTCATTGTCCCTCTCTAACAAAAAGTACAGAGAGGGGAAATGTAGACCATTTCCACCTGATATGCCCTCTTTCTTCTCTCTCCCCATCTCCTTCCCACCTTCCTCTGGTCTGAGAAGGGTGAGCTGCCATTTCCCCTGTGTCATGTCCTCAGTCTATCCAGGAGCAGCAAACCTTATGCCTTTCTGCTCCCAGGCAGGATCTCTATTCCTTTACTCTGCAGCAAACCCTAAGAGGTGGTTCCTGAGAGGTGGACCTTTCCCAGCTCATCAAGCATCCCCCATCCAGATGCCCCATGATCCTATCTTTCATATCAGAGGCATCCCTTCTTTTCTTTTCATTTTTTAAGCTAATTTTATATTTTGAGATAATGGTAAATTCATGTGCAATTGTAAGAAATAATACAGAGAGATTTTGTGGCTTATTCTGTACTCAGTTTTCCCCCCAAGGGTAACATCTCAGAAGACTGTAGTACAGTATTACAACCAGGACCTTGACATTGATACAGAAATGGTCAAAGTATAGAGCAACTCCACCACCACCAGGATCCCTCCTGTTGCCCTTTTATAGCTACACCCAATTCCTTTGCACTCCTTTTCCTTCCCTAACCTCTAGCAACCGTTAACCTGTTCTCCATTTGCATTAGGAAAGCTGCTGCAAACACTGTGCACAGGTTTTAGTGTGGATCGAAGCCTTCACTACTGTGGGACAAACACAGACATCCAGCCCTTCTGGAAGAAGTCCTAATCTCCCCTTTGGAAGGTGGGCCTCTGAGCAGCCACAGCAACCATGGGACATTAAGGACTCAGAAAATGATAGATAACGTCTGAACAATTCAGAATATTGCCCTGTCAGACATATAGGAAGGCTGATAACACAGTTATTTCCTATTTTAGGAAACATGCCTCCTGCCTTTGTTTTCTTAGGTAGAGTTGTGGTTCCTTTACAGCAAACCCTAAGAGGTAGTCCTTGATGCAATAACAAATATTTGTATGCATAACTGTACATAAATCATTTTGCTCTCAGGGCTGCTTTTCAAGCACATGTAGGCAGCCAGGGTCCAAGGTCCCTGGAGAGAGCAAGCTTGGTAAGACACGTTTATTCTTCACATGGCATGGGAGGTCCTCACTGCCGTGTCCAGACTGGCACCCTCACACCAAGCTTTCAGGGAGAGGAGAGCAGCCAAAGGAGTTTGGAGTCCTTCTTTTTTCAGAGCTCTGATCACTAGTGTGTGTATATATGCTTTATTTTTTTCCAGTTCAAGGGACTGAAGGAGAAGCGGGAGACTGCACCAGTCGCTGAGTGCCTCGTAATTGCTGTGGTAAGGAATATGTTGAACAAGAAGATAGGTCCGAACATCAGTGGAATTCCTCTCTATGGAAACTCCTTCTATAGGAGAACTGGGTCTCTTGATGTGTTCCTAATAACCTTCTCTTATGACCTATGTCCCCTTGCTTTTCTGGAGCCCTAATCTCTCCAGCATGTCTGGATATTGAGTATGTCAGACCCAACAGAATTAGCCCTTTCTCAACTCATTTAGACATTCTTCTCTCCTCTCACTTTTTAGAGATAATGTGTGTAGAAAGAGTCCTGGAAAAGATTTAACTCTCTGGTCTCCTTCTTACTCCCTCTTTTCCTGGATCACAGGTAGTGTAAAATTCACATTTCAAAATGACACAGGATAAGCTTCTCGGAGAAAAATTTACAGATCAGCATCTTCACATGGTATATTTTGATGGTGTGTATTCTTTTGCTTTTGTTTGGGGAACAGCTTGCATATGGTAAAGGATCCAGATTCTCAGGTATAGAGTTGGAGGGATTTTTCACATACGCAGATACCTGTGTAGCCATCACTCAGTCAAGAAGATGCAGAGCATTTCCATCATCCTGGATGCTCCTTCCTAGTCAATATTCACTCTCTCAAGGTTAGTACTATTCTGATTTCTACATGACAAGAAGATTTTAAATTTAGGTTTAAACTAAAGGTAAAACTTTATAGCAAAATGAATGTACAGTAACCAATAAAAAGACGAACATGTTTTAAAATAAAAAAGTCTTTCAGATTTAGTATTTGGTAAGGTTGGAAAAAGAAGCTTATGTCCAAATGGGTGAGCCACGTCCACTGGGATCTCATGAGTCCAACAATGACAGATTTATTGCATCTCTTTACTCTCACATTTAGTGACAAACCTACTATGTGCCAGTCACTCTGGCAGATGCTGTTCTGAGGGCTTTAAATATATCAACTCCTTTAATCCTGAACACAGCCCTTTGAGGTGGGTATTGCTGTTTCCATTTTAAAGATGAGGAAAGTGAGACAAAGAGAAGTGCAGTAGGTAGTCAAGATCACACAGCCAGAGTAGAGTAGAGCCACAGACATGACACCTGTGTGGTGTGGTTTCATAGAATCTGTGATGGGAGACAGAATTCAGCAGGGCCATAGAAGAGAGGAATTCTCTCAGAAAAGGAGTGGCGATTGAGGATAGAGAATTGAGGCTCGACGAATGAACAAGGGAGAAAGGCTGAAGGGTTGGTGCTGGTATTTTAGTTTCAAAAAAAAGCAAAGAGGGATAAAACAACAAGGCCACTGGGAGAATTATGAGTAGTTGACTGGAGCTTGACTGGAGCTCGACATTGACATTAAAGGGAAGGTGCCGTGATAAATAACCCAGGGACCAGATTCCCAGGGCCTTGTACGATGCACTATGCTGTCTGGAAATGAATCCCCAGGCGCCTGGAAGACCCTGAGGAGTGTTAAGTATGACCTAATGTGATCAGATTTGCATTTTGTAGAAGTGTTAAAGGAAGTATGGGAGGCAGTGAGGTTAGAGGCAGGGGGACCGTTTATCAGGGTCACAACATTTGAGGCAGATGAAGGAGAGAGCATGATCTAGAATCATTCTCAGTTTTTTGGGTTACTTGACTTGGTGGTTGATGGCAATGCAAGGTGGCAGCAGGATAGAGGCAAGGGGAAAGGTCATGTGGGATTCCCCGATAGAGTTATGTACAGGCTATTGGCTCTCTGGGACTTGAGCTTGGGAGAAGGATGGCTCTGGTGGGTAGATGTGAGAGTCATAAGTTTAGAGAGAGAGACTGAAGCCATGGGAGTGAATGAGACTCCTTAAAATGCAGAGGTACAGCAGCCAGTCAGAGCAGAAATCCAGGTGTGTCACCAGCTTATCGGGGATGCAGAGAAAAAGGAGCCTGGAAGAAAATTCTGGAAGGAATTGTCAGAGAGGCAGGAGGAAAACAAGACATGAGGTCTTTCACCAAAACCAAGGGAGAAGGAGTTTTAAGGAAGGAGGACGAAATGCCAACTGCCGTAAAGAGGTCCCCTATGGTGAGGGGTGGACCAGCCTGAGCAGTGGTTCTCTCTCAGAGAAGATGAGCTGCATATGCCGTTTTCATCCTCAAAAAGAGATTTGTCTCTTTTATTATTAACATGATTCTCTGACTGATGTTTCTAATCCAAATATGACATTTTTCTTTATAAATGTAAATAGCGTATTGAATGATACCAAGGTGGATGGTGCCACTGCACAGCCAGGGCACGCAGGCTCGTGTGATGACGCTCAGGTCCCATGTGAGTACATATGCCCAGAATTGTGGAAATGTGTGTGATGCAGCAGCCGGCATTTCAGAAATAAATGAATGAATCGACAGAACTCCAACCAACAACTCAATACCCAGAATTTTCAAATTCCCCCAATCTTATTGGAAATCAATAAAACTTTCCTAATTAGCTGCAATAAGGCTTTTCTTTTGAGAACATAAATTCGTGGTCTTGTGGAACCGGCTTCTACTTGTTTAAAGAGAGTTATTGAAATGCAAGGAGGGTGGTGGGCGTCTGTGTCTCTCTTTTCAGAAAGGAACCTCCAAGTCCCCGGCTGACCCGAGCTAACGAGGCTTGGGCTGGTGAGTCATCTCCCAGCCTGGACTCGGAGATGTTAGCAGATTCATTAGGTCCCTATAGCACGTCACCTCCAGCGCCTGCAGCAGCCATAGAAAGGCCATTAGCTCAGCCATGTGCCCTCCCTCTTTACCCCCGTGACCTGTTCCACCTCTAATTTAATATTCGCAGGCATGCTGGGCATTTGTTCCTAAAATGTGTTATTCTACATGCAAATGCTCTTCGATCAGCTTGACAGGGAACCAAAAGCACCACGTACTTATTTGGTTTAGCAAAGCTGTAGCTGGAACACGTCTCTGCAGAGTGTGTTTAAGGATGACCCTGAGTGTGTCTTTTTTTCTGCAGAGAAATTATGGCCACATTTGTAATGATTCCTTCCAACTTGGAACTCTGCTGAGAGGCAGCCCATTCATTCTCAGCCAGCTCTCTGGTCCTGGGCCGGGGCCCTGAGGCAAGCTGTAGGTGACTTGTCTGGAAGCGTTTTCACCTTGTGGGGCTGCTTCTGTTTTGTTGCCCAGCTGGCAGGAGATGTGGTTGTGGACACCGGGAAATTGCACGCTTCTCTCCATCACTTAGATGAGCAGCGGGCAAGCGTCTCTCTTTCGTCAGACAGCCGAGGAAACCTCCTGCTAGACCACACAGGCCCTGGTCGCACCTCCCCTGGGGCCCGGAGCAAAATTGTTCAGCTGTTGAAAGGAAAAGCGTTTTCCTTTCTTTCGCTCTGCAGGGTCCGGAGCCGTGTGGGAGTCTGAGCGGTTGTCTAAACTGGACTGCCATCCGCTGTTCACTGGTTTCTACTGTGCTGTCAGCTCAGAGGGGTCTCAGATGGGGACTACAGACTGGGCTGCAAATGAGAAAAATAAGGCTGGAGTTGTGTGTTATCTGGAGAGCTGGACAGATCTGGTTTAAAGGTCCAGGCTGTATTTTGCTGTTCTATTCTGTCCGTATTCCTGCCGTTGACATGCCTTAGATTTAACGACAAGATGGTGATAACAGATCATGTGCTTTTTGGTCATTATTTGCATGTCATGGTTGGTTGATCCGTGGTTAACCTCCTCTCTTGCCCTGTCCCCTTCTCATGAAAAAGGTAATAACCCTATGTGTGTCCTCAGACTCTCCAGACGTGGATTTCACAGATTGTGTGAAATTGTGGAGACTGAGATTGGTGGAAAGAATCTGGAATTTGAAACTATGTAGGCACGGTTTGCAAAGGTGGCTTCCCCACTTACCAGTCCTTTGGATTTAGGCAACTCTCTTCAGTTCACTGAGCATCAGTTTGCTCATCCATGAAGTGGGGATGACTCACGTTTACCCTGCGAGATAAAATACGTATCTCAAGAGCCTAGCACAGTGCCTGGGGCTTGGCAGATAATTGTGTCCTTCGAGGACCTCCCCAGAGCACTGGAGCAGAGTGAGGGGATGGGCCCAGGCCCTGGAAAGTCTTCCTCTGCCCCTGGAAGAGCTGCCGTCTTCCAGAGAAGGTTGGTGAACAGAGACTGGCTTTCCATTCAATTCAGTCTGGACACAGGAGCTAGATTAATAAAATAGTAGCAGCGAACACAGAGAAAGCTACTATGTGCTCTTCTCAGATCTTACGTCTATAACCCATTTAACATTCACACAACCTTATGAAGTAGGTCTTATTATCATCGTTTTTCTACATGTGAGGAAACGGAATCTCAGGGAGATGGAACTACTAGCTAAAGTTCACATAATTAGCAAGCAGTGCAATTAGCCTCGAATCCAGGCAGGCTGGCTCCAGAGACCCAACTCCACCACCACACTACGCTGCCTCTCCTAATACAATCTCCGAAAGAATCTCTAAAACAGTCGCAGGGCCCTATTTTTGTTGAAGAATACACTACATGCCAGAGTGAAAACCTGCTACTCATGTCAGGATCTTGGCCCCTCAGCCCACTACTCAGGACTCATGGATAAAAGGCCTTCCCCTCTGACGTCTCTGTGCAGCACGTCCCCTGGGTACGTGTGCATGTTGCTGAAGCCACAGGACGCGGGTAGTCCAGTATCCTGACTAGACTTCCATTTGGCTGTAGTTATGAAGCCTGTGTCCTAAAACACAAGAGAATGGCACAGTCTGGGATTGACAAGTGGTTCTTCCTTTTTTTTTATGCTATGCAGAGTTTTCTTTTCCAAATCTTATGCAAAGAGCTGTAATTATAAATCATCAAAAAAAAAAAAAAGAGAGAGAGAGAAAAAGGAAAATAAGCTACACCTGCAAACATTTAATTGTCCCTGTAAATTAAGAGGTATGAAATGACTTGTTCTTCCGTCTAGTGCCCATTTTCCTAAGTATATTTTCGTGAAGAGTAGTCGAAAGCCCTCCCTGGAGAAATTCTCATCTAATTTTATGAGCTAAAGGGGGAATTGGGGTGGGTTTTTCTCAAAAGTTATCTGGCTTTCTGCCTCCACCTTCTTCCAGACCCTGACTTCTTCATTTAGCATGCCCCAGGTCCTGATGAGTGGGCGCAGGTGTGTGCATGTGTGTGTGGGACGAAGGGGTGGTTTAAAGAGCGCTGACAGGATTCAACGTGGAGATATTCTAGGAGCTGGTGTGGCTGTGACCTTGACTGTGACCTGGCCTCGTTAATGGCCTTCTCCCTTGATTCGGTTATCTCAGAGCCCAGGTTTGGTACTGCTCCACCCCTAATCTCAGTCTCAGAGGCTTTGCCTTCACAGCCTCCGATGTGCAGGAGGAAAGGAGTGTGTCGTGCTCTTTCAACAGAAAGATTAATGCACTCACAGGCCGAGCACGGGTCCACAGTCTCTTTATCCACAGTTTCAAAACCCAACAAGCTCTGAAAACTGAGAGCTTTTTTGTAACTCATACCTGACCTGAACATATTTGGCAGCAAAACCTGATGTGAACTTTTGCTATTTATAGTCCTGAGTCCTCCTGTTTGGTGTAGTATTCATGTATTTTGCTGCATAAATATTAACAGATTTGATTATGGGATGCTACCCCAGACCTCTCTGGGGCTGTCACATAATATATTGCATATGCACCTTATTACTTTTTTTAAATCTAAAAATATTCTAGATTTCATAATACATCTGGCCCCAAATATTTTGGATGAGGGATTGAAACTTGTGATCTCATTTAACCCTTGCCAATCATCTTGTGCAATAATAATAATATTCATATCAAGACCGGAAAACTGATATCAGAAAGGCTGATTAATTTGTCCAGAGTCACAAAACCTTTATGAGGAAGGTCCGGGATTAAATGTATGCTTTTCAGACTCCAAAAGACATGCCTTTCCACTACTGCACGTGGTCTTCCCAGCTTCTTTAGGGAGGCGGGTCGTGCGTCTAAATAACGTACTCAAGGTTGAAACAGGACAATGAACAGGAACACACGCAGTGTTCTAGAAACTTGCTAGTCAAAGTGTGGTCCTTGGATCAGCAGCACTGGCATCGTCTGAGGACTTGTTAGGGATGCTGAATCTTGGGGCAGCACACCAGGACCTACTGATTCTGCACTTTATCAAGGCCTCTCGCCACCAGGGGTTTCATCTGTATGTTGGAGTTTGAAATGGCCTGGGCTAGATATTTGGAGGAGGAAGAGACTAATGCCTCTCTTCAAAGGTCTCAGAATGCCAGAACTGTGATCTTTGGCTGGGATCACACTGCAGGGCGAAGCCTTTGCTGGGAGACAATGGGGAGAGAGAGTAATGCGATGGTTACCAGTCCAACAGTGGTTGCCAAAGAGAGATGTGTGCCCATGAAGAGAAAATAATTGCACATTTGTTCTACAAGTTCATTGCCTCAACAGTTTATTTCCCAAGATAGTGCTATTTTTCTACTTATCAAAGCAAATCCTGCAACTGCACATTTATGTCTGGGAAAAATTCAGAAAAATAGCCCACCACATAAAAGTGTCAAACCAACCTAGAGCACGATTATTAATCACTTGCTTATCGATGGTATGGCCCCAGAGCAGTGTTCCTCAAATTTGGGACTACTGACGTTATGGATTGGATAATTCTTTGCTGTGGGGGTTGTCCTGTGCATTGCTGAGTGTTTAGCAGCATCTGTGACCTGTGGTCTCTACCTTCTGGAGGCCAGTAGCACCAACCCCATCCGTAGTCATGAAAATCAAAAATGTCTTCAGATATTGCCAGATATCCCTGGGGCCAGGGGGTGGGTAAAGGGCACAATATCACTCTCAGTTGAGAACAATTGCCCTAAAACTTCTTTGAATTCTCTTTTTTCTATCCTTTCACCCCGCTCAAGATGTGACCTCCTGGTCATTTGTCAAGGAATCAGCACTTGACTGTTATTAAGCAGAGCTCTTCAGAGAGAAGGTTTTCAAATGAATGGACAATAGGCAATACACATAACTGGCATGGTGATTACATTGAGGACAGTACCTTTTGAGAAGTGTCCTTGTCAAATGGCTATCAGTTCTCTTAACCAATTGTACTCAAGAGAGATTTATGTGCTGTGAAACTCAATCTGTCTGCTCACCCTGGAATTCCTGCCTATCTGGATGGGTCATGCAGGAGTTCTTTTATAATGAAAACTCTTATTTTTTTTTTTTAAGTTTTTTCCTTTTTCTCCCCAAAGCCCCCCAGTACATAGTTGTATATTCTTCGTTGTGGGTCCTTCTAGTTGTGGCATGTGGGACGCTTCCTCAGCGTGGTTTGATGAGCAGTGCCATGTCCACGCCCAGGATTCGAACCAACGAAACACTGGGCCGCCTGCAGCGGAGCACGCGAACTTAACCACTCGGCCACAGGGCCAGCCCCAAAACTCTTAGATTTTTTTAAGACACACGACTGAAAGGATTTTGGGCTGAAAGCCAGGCTGTTGAATTAAACTCCCAACAGAGGGCAGGAGGCAAGGTTAGCCTGTCTTTATGAGATGCTGAGAGGAGGGGGCTAACATCCCCAATGATGGGAGAGAACTGGGAAACATGGCTTCTGTCTTGAGGCTGATTCTGGCTCATAAAGATTGTGCATAGCTCATGGCTCTCAAATGTCTACTGGAGAAAGCCCTGGGGAAAAATGTTCTTCATTCTCCTGCAGGGAGGGCTATGAAATCAAAAGGGCAGGACTCTAATTGAAAGAGTCCCCAAAGCCATAATTTCTGGAGGAAAACAACATTTTCTTGCCACTTTAATAGTTCCTGCATGGGGCTGGCTCCGTGGCCGAGTGGTTAAGTTCATGCGCTCCGCTTCAGAGGCCCAGGGTTCGGATCCTGGGTGTGGACATGGCACCACTTGTCAGGCCACGTTGAGGCAGCATCCCACATCCCACAACTAGAAGGACCTGCAACTAAGATATACAACTGTGTACAGGGTGGGGTCTGGGGAGATAAAGCAGGAAAAAAAAAAAAAAGATTGACAACAGTTGTTAGCTCAGGTGCCAATCCTTAAAAAAAAAAAAAAAGTTCCTGCAAAACCAATAGTCATGGCTGGAGTGACCAGAGGAGGAGCAATAGTGGGACCAACGCACTAGCAGCAGAGCATCAATTTGAACATTGAGGGCATCAGGGACTATGGTGGAAAAGAGGTCCCTAAGGCAAACTCAGCAGGAACCACTCCACATGCAGAGATTCTATGACAATACTGGGTGGAATCATCAAGTCAACTGTTCTCTCCAAAATGTGTGTCTCACTCTCCTAGATTCCTACTCAAACTACAGTGGGTGAAACTAGGCTTACATGTTCAAACACAAGTAACCAGTACCCTGCACTTATGCAGGGGACGTGGCAGAAAGAAGACACCTTTCCTGTCTTATGGAACTCACAGTCTAATGACTCATAATAACCAGGTTCCAATTGGATGCTAAATACGTAGCTCATGTGTAACTTATTAGCTGATTGGATATGAAAATGGCGATCAGAAGTTTGGGGGCATGTTGCTGCGATGCTCCCATCGCTCGTCCCCTCTCTCTCCTCTCTTTGCTCTCTGCTCATTTGCATATTGCTTTGCACTGCTTGCTGCCATCACCGGGCTGAGTTAACTCTTTTGTGCCTCTTTCATGCTGGATTCTGTATTTGCTCTTTAGATTGACCTTGTCTTTCCTAGTCCCTCCCTCCATTGCCACCCAGGGCAGGTCTCAAGCTACCCAGCCTCATGTAGGGCATTGCCACCCAAAGTGTGGTCCATGGGTCAGTTTATTACTCACCTGTAATGAGGTAAGTATGAAAAATCAGAGTAAGCTGCTGGAAACTTTTTCCTTTTTCAGTCTTTTCACTATTTTTTTTTGCTAAGGAAGATTCGCCCTGAGCTAACATTTGTGCCAATCTTCCTCTATTTTGCATGTGGGTACTGCTGCAGCATGGCCACTGATAAGTGTTGTAGGTCCGAGCCCAGGAACTGAACTTGGGTGCTGAAGTGGATCGTGCCAAATTTAACCACTAGGCCACAGGACTGGCCCCTGCTAGAAACTTTAAATATCAACTTAACAGAACAAGCTTATAATCTAAAAATAATCTAATCTAATGTATTAGATATTAATCTAATAAAATCTAATAATAATGATACAAATCAGGCTTTTGTTTTGTATTTTCATTTCTTTCTCTTTTTTTTTTTTTGGTAATTCATTTGGAATATGCTTCACAAATTTTGGCATTCTAAGAATTGAGGAAAAACAAACTTGCTGTTTATCCACGTGGCTTGAGAAGTACTGGTCTCGGGACCTGTCTGGTTGCTAGACCCAAAACGACCTCATCCTTTGTCTTTCATGTCATCTCTCTAGTCATTCTGAGCACAGAGTGATCAAAACCACTTTTCAGAGAGGCCAGCCTAACTGCTCTCACTTACAAACCAAGTAGGTTCATGGTTAGCTCTGCTCGGGGTCTGGGAGAGGCTGGGCACTGACTAAGCCCCGTGGTGAAAGGTGAGGAGACAGTCTTCTCAGCAGAGGAAGGAAACAGAGCCCCTTCTATTTGATCTATTTGACCTGTCATCCATTCCCTCACCAGAGGAGGGGCTGCCGAGCCAACCGGGCACTTCGTGATGCTGGGCTTCTTCGTGACGCTGAGCTTCGCTTCGTGACGCTGGGCTTCGGTAGATTTTGAACACTGTCACATTCCTTGCTCACCATGCAGTGACTACAGCAGCACTCAGTGCATCACCCTACAGACTGGCAGCTCTCACGGAATGGAAACCACAAAATTGGGCACAAACATATAAATCTGAGCACTCTGAATGATCCGATTGCACACCAAAATGAAGATTCCATATGAATGTCGAAGTTTTCGTGAAAGATAGTCAGAAAAAAAGGTTGGCAACATGAGAAATAAAAAATGTTGGAAACCTTTTTCTAGAATTTTCAGTATGAAGCTACTTTTAGAAGGAAATCCTAAGAAAGATCCTGGTAGAGTGGTTCGAGGCTGTGCGGTAGAAAGGAAGCGGTGGGCGTCTAGGAGGGGCAGCATGACACTTCCTGTCCCTGGGATCCTGGGGAAGTCACTTGAATGCTTGGAGTCTCAGCTTCCGCATCTATGAAATGGAGGTTCTAATGTTACCTACTTCATGTTGACGTAGGATTAAATCAGTTAGTAAAAATATGTAAATCATTTAAAATAGTCTCAGACTTACTTTAGGCACATTGAGGAAATTCTCTGAGCTTCTGTTATCCAATCTGTAAAATGGAAAAAATGGTATTCCTGAACTCAAAGCATTGGCCTCGAAACACACCCACTGCAGTACACCTATTAGAATGTTAGTTTTCTTTTTATCTGAACAATCAATTCTGAAAAGTCCTTGGAGTGTTGTGGGTTTGCCCGACACTTAGGTTATATTCTGTCTGACCAACTCCTCAGGCTAGACCAGCAGGTGCCATCAAATGGCTTTCATTTTTCCAAAGTCAATTAAAACCGAGGGAGGTTCCTAATAAGCCCATTCGTTCATTTATTCAGTTATTCATTCAGCAGATGCTGATGGAGGACCTACTTTGGGCCCGTCACTGTTCTGGGCACTTGGGATAAATGGGCGAGCAAAACAAAGACTCCTGCCCCCGGGGAGCAGCTTTTGGGGGAAGGGGTTGTCCAGAGAAGGAACTTTGAACCAAATATTACCGCCTGTTAGAAAGTGGTAAGTTCTACGTCAAAAAGGAGAAGTAGTCTGGGAAGGGAAGAGCAGGAGTGGAGACGGAAGGAGACCGGGGCAGGTGCGCTATTTAACAGTGTGGTCCGGGTGGCCCTTGTGTGGAAGATGCACTTTCAACAAAATCTTGAAGGAGATTGAAGGAATTAGCAAGTAGAATCCGAAGAAAAACATTCCAGATGGAAGACACAGCAGAGCAAAGGCCCTAAGGCAGGAGCGTGTCTGCTGTGTCTGAGGGACAGCGAGGAGACCCCGGCGGCTGCGGTGGGGTGGCCGAGGAGAAGGATTTACAACCCAGCACCATGCTCTCAGCCTGTCTTCCTTGACTGGATTTTTCAGAAACTCTAGGACTCATGGAGCCTGGAAAGGACTTCCCCAATGGGCAATGGGCAGAGCCCTAGTGTCCGACCCTTCACCAAGGCCCTCCCTGCCCTCTGCCGTGTGACAGTACTGTCTAGAAGCATGCAGGTGGCGTTGCTGGACCACGTTACAGCAATGTCCTCCTCACTTGGGTTCTTATGTGCTACTAAACCGAGCTCGGCCTCTCCAAGAGCCTTCCAAGTCCTGGCCAGGGAGAATGTGGGGTCCTGCTTCCCGTGGAACTGACGGTCCCAGCGCCCTTTCTAGTCTTGTGGGAACCGCATCCGGGTTAGCAAGCTCTCCTTTCTCCACTCTTGAAACACGAAGGATTCCTGTACCTCCCTTTCCCGGACAAGTTCTGTTGCCTCGATGACCCTAAGCTGGGAGTTGCAAAGTAATAGCCAGTACTGCCTACCAGGATGTTTTGTTCGTCAGGCAGAATATTATGCGGAAAAAAAAAAGATTTTGATGGTGCTCCGGTGAGGTGAGCACGCTTCCTCTTTGGCAAGGCTCACTGGGGTCTAGTCTCTACATATTTTCGTGGCCACTGAAATGCCCAAGTTTGCAATTACAAGAGGCTGCCCATGTTGCCCTGGGAGGCAACACACCTCCCACCTCATTGGTGGCTCACCTTATTTCAGGGGACTCATGCTTATATTTCTTACTGAAATAAAATACTTAATGATAGAAAACAGAAGATATGCCACTGGTGGATGGCCCTGTCTTATTTTAAATTGCGGTCTTTTTCTCTCTAGAATAGGGTTGTAGATCTTGAGAGGCCTGCAGAGGGCATCTCCTCTAACGCCATCAATTTAAGGATGAGGACCATGAGACACAGAGAAGTCAGCTGGCTTGCCCAAATTCACTCAGGTGGAAGGCAAACTGGGACCAGCATCCAAACCTCCTGCCTCCAGGTCAGAACTTGTTTCACAATATTGCAACTCCAAGGCTCACTTTTTTCCTCAAGGATTTTACTTTTAATTTGTTTTTCTTCCTACCCCATTACTAGTTGTAGTTTTTCCCCTCAAGTTTTCCTATTAAGGCCAACTAGTTCATTCTGCATTCAAAATAAGTCTCATATTTGCAAGTATATATGAGGTAATGTGTAAGAGCTTGGGGAAATTTAAGGGTAAATAAGAAAGAAGTTTCAATCCTCGAGACACATAATTTCTAGGAGAGGCAACCATTAAAAATACACATAAACGTACTGCAGCACATGAAGGGGCATGCAAGGAACCGCTGACGTTGCTAAGTGCGGGGACGGGAAGGTTTGCTGAAAGAGAAGGTACAGAGAAAGGTGAGCTGGGTGGTAGGCCAAGCCAAGTTTTCATCTAATGGTTCCATTTATGAAGAAAAACTCTGTTTGGAAACGCACCTTGTCATTAAGAATTATCAGCATTCTGGGTTTCCATGTTGGTGGGAAATGCTCTGGCTGTCATAGGAATAGGGTGTGGATATTTTAAAATGACAGCTTGAAGAAAGCCTCTCTGTTCTCCATGCAGTCTCCATTTTGGGGTCTGAACAAGAGCCCCATATTGCCTGTAAGGTGATCTCTCTCCTTGAAGTCACTCTTCATAAATCTTCCCAGAGCCCAGGGCCTCCTCTTTTAAATATATGAGGTGCCTATCAAACCAGCACAGACAGCACTATTGGAATGTACAACGCAGGACAGAACAAAAAGTTCCAGGTGAGATTAACTAGAAAATTCTCCAATGGAATATTCATCCTTCATATAGTGTTATAATACATATGTGTGACCTTGGATTAAACATAAATATAATGTTCCCAGGTGGACTTAAATGCTGTTTCCTCTGTGTTCCCACAGTATGTGTACATGGCTCTGTTATGCAGTAATAATTCATCCAGGGTGTATTCAGCACATATGATGGCGACAGGTAATGTAGCAGATATTGAGGGTACAGAGATTTAATGAGAAACTAGCAATGTCTTCTCATTAGTATCGAACACAATATTGTAACATAATACACTGTGGGAAATATGACAATCCCTTAAATCTAAGTGGCTACACACAATAGAAGTTTATTTCTTGGACACATAAAGTCTAACGTGAATTTCTAATCAGTCATTCAGAGATCCAGGTTCTTTCCATCTTGTGGCTCCACCATCTTCAACATCTGGCTTCCAAGTGTGGAAAGGGTGCATCTGTCTCCTAATTACCTTGGCATGGGAGTCCCCATGCCATCTCTGTTTATGGTCCATTGATCACTTTTAGATATAAAAGAGAAGCTGGGAAACAAAATCCCTGGCTGGGCAGCCACTTCCCAGCAACAACTCGACACTGTGGAAAGGCAAGAAGAATCTGGTAGATGGCTAACATCCACGCTACAGCCCTAGAACCCCTGAATTTGGTTTGGATAGAGGTTGCAATTCCCAGCTTCTCATATGTCTGGGTAGAGCCATGTGACTAAGTTCCAGCCAATGGGATATGTGGGTAAATGATACATGGCCACTTTCAAGAAACTTCTTAATCTCAGTTGTGTGCTCCTTTTCTGTTTTCTTCCTTATCCATTCCTCTACTCTGTTGGAAGTAACAGCAGGAGTCCTAACCACTGTCTTGGACCTTGAGGTTGAAGCCCACATCCATGGATGGCAGAGTGAAAAGTTCAAAAATGCCTGAGGCCCTGAAAGACTTTTTGGAACAGTGAATGACCTGGACTACTTACCTCAGATTTTTATGTGAGGAAGAAATAAACGCCAATCTTTTCACAGCTTATGTTACTGTGGGACTTATTAACTACTACAACTGACCCTAACCTTCAGTGATACGTAAGTAGAGAGAAACACTGGTAAAAGGCTTGGAACTACACTGGGTTTGGAATTACGTGGGATTCTGAGAAAGTTGAGAATGGGATGTTGGTGTAATATAAGTCTCATGGCGTAGGGCAGCGGGAGGCAAATTTTTCCCATTAAGGGCCAAATAGTAAATATTTTAAGCTTTGCGGGTCATATGATTTCTGTTGCAATTACTCAACTCTGCTATTGCCCTGTGAAGGCAGCCATAGAATATGTTGTAAAGGAATGAGAATTGCTGTGTTCCAATAAAACTTTATTTCTAAAAACAGGTGGTGAGCCAAATTTGATCTGCTTAGAGGATAATCACACTGTGTTGTTTTGTCATTGGTTATGTATGAGCTCCTCAATACTTTTTTTTCAGCGATATATCCAGGTATGTAACGGAGTGTCGGGAACGGAGAATAGGTTCAACTGACATCTGTGCAATTGTCAGGGGAACGGGCTGACCCAACCCTCCAACCGTGCTTGTTTAAATTTACTCTGGGTGCTGACGGGATAATCACCTAATTTACTCCTACCCACAGATTCCAATGTTTGATCTGTAATAGGAGCTTTCAATATCTTAACTGAAAGAAGAGACTAGTGGTTGAATATTTCTAGAAGCTTGGCAGTCAATAAAAGTGGAAAGTTTTAATCATTTGGTGGCTAAGCCTGTTGGTATTTCTCTACTAATGGACCAGAATCTGATCTGACAGCTGTCTCCCTCTTCTCTAACAGAGCATCACTACATCAAGAAAGAGGGTGTTACAGAAGTTAGGGGTATCTGTTCATGATGAAAAGCACTCTGAAATAGGGGACAGAGTTCTCATTTAGTCTCTTACTTTGCTGGGACAGAGTGTGTAGGGTAAGCCATTAATCTTTCCAAGTCTTAACGCCAGCCTCTTTAAAATGGTCACCATAGTGCTATCTACTTCAAGGCAGATTGGTAGCATATCATGGGGCTGAGTGTACGAGCCATAGGAAGATGTTTGCATGAGCTGGTACATCTTTAGGTCATACCCAATTGTCCTGAAGGCAATACATAAGAAAACACAGAAGAAAGACACATTCTAAAAGGTGGAGAGGGCAAACTGACCTTTGAAGATACATTAGGCCTTATCCATAAGATAATTCAAATCACTGATCCACAGTTCGGAACCATACAGACAGGAAGCAATCATGTCAGGAATTCAAATGCTTAAACAAAATTGGATCTAAATGGACCAAAAGTGAGCGTTCCTCAAATGGATCTCAAATGCCTCAGATTGAGACTTTGAGCAAACATTTGGGAAACTGGCAAGAGCAGAACATCTGCAGATGTTTTCCATATACACAGTACATATTCAACAACTGAGTGAACCCAGAATACAGGAAATGCTCAGACACATAGGGAAATTGTTAAGTGGAGAGAAATCGTTTTGCTTTCCTGACACCCTCTCTCTTGTCTAAATCAATTATGAACACTCCTCTAACCCACCCATATAGGTCATAGAAACTTAAATGATCAGAACTCTGAGAAGGGCTGGAAACAGAACTATTAACTAAGCTTTTATCAGTAATTGTTATGCTTCCATTTTTCCCTTCTAAGCTTTCACTGAGAAATTTTCCCCAAAGCTATAATTACACTGAATAATGACAGAACTTATTTAATGAAGCAGAGAGGAGAAACTTTTTGAGATAGCAAAATTTGCAACCAATTAAATATTAATGGAAAATAGTCTGTCTCCAAATCCAATCTTTTCACATTCATTTTATCTCATACTTGCATTTAATCTACAGAAAGTTCCACCATCATTTGTATTACAGTTAGTGAAATAAAAAACGTATGAATAATTTCATGATTTTTCCCAAGAGCAGTTTTTCTGTACCAATTAATAAGAGGAATGAAAAAGAGGTTAAAATCAGTGTGAAGAATCTTACATTTCTAGATTATTAAGATCAGTGCTGCCAAATGGTCATCACAATGGAGATGATAACCTTTTCCTTATGCCTTTCTAATTGTTGATATATTTTTTTAAAGTTTTTATGTGGTAGTTGTAGAATAAACTTTTGATATTATATATGGGGAGCATCTCAATCTGAGTGATATTTCATGCATTACTCAGATAGTTTATTTCACGAACTATGTTTATGCTAGGGTGAAAATTCCCCTTTCTTTTAGTTCTGCAAATAGCATGCACAAAACCCAAACTTCGTTATCATAGAGTGATGTGAAGATTTTTACATAACAGAAGTGCACTATAAACAATATCAAGTGGGTAGACCACATACAGTAACTAAGAATTGACGGCAAAGTGCATGTGGGACCTTCAGATGTGCAGATTTCCTGGATTCCAGTGAATACCAAGACTTGTCTGCATTCAGGGATTCCCTCTGTCGTCTCAGTTGAACAGCTGTGCTATCTCAGGTACTAGATGCCCTCTACTTTTAGATAGAATTTTTGCACTTCTTGCCATCTCATGAACCACGGGCTATGCAGTCGCTATTGGCTGCACAATCTCCTCTACATCTGTGGCACAAAATTCTTCCTCTATTGTCCTCACAAAGCAGGGAAACTTAATACTTTTATAGGTGGTGGCCATATGACTGTCTTCTGATATTTTCTATTATAGCCCATTTTGTTACAATATTAGTTCCTTGGAGTCAGGAATTCTATTTTTCTTATTTACTCTAGGTTCCCTGGTTCATTGAAGAGAGCGTGGCGTAAGAAGGAAAAAATAAATATTCTTTTAATGACTTATCTGGGGTTATTTCCTGTAACTTTTGGGTTTTATAAGAGCCCTTCTGCCAAATCAGCCCTCCAACCTTGCTCATTTCTATATTAGTTTTTGTCTAGCATTTAATATTTAATAAAAAAGATTTATATAGTTATTTATTTATAAATAAATGTTATTTATTTATTTATATTATACTTGGATTTGTCCAACTGGGACTATTCATCTTTAATTGTAAAAGGTCATCAAAGGCAAGAAATATTCCTCTCTAACCATTTATAACACTCTAGAAAAGTGGCCAGGATCACTCATATCCAGTTACCACTGACTTGAGATAAATAGAACAAACCAATAATGGCTGAATAATGAAGACAACTCGAATCATGTTTTGCCATTTGGAGTTTGAAGGATTACAATGGGACATAGAGCTTTGAGAGTTTTTCTAAGATGCTTTCGAAAAAGGAAAAGACAAGATTTGTTCATATTGTTTGTCTTGTTAGATTCAAGTGTATATAACTATTTCATTACAATCACAATGTGTTGATAGAGTACTTTGTTTTAAAAACATGATCTTCCACTGTGCACCTTGGTGTTAACATCTTATTGTCCCCTTTGTTCATAGTATTGAAATTATCTTGACATTTCTAGTAGTATCAAATATTATTCCTAATAGTATTTCTAATAGTATTTGTACCCAATAAAGTTTTTCTGACTTATACCTGTATTATTTCCTTATTTTGCCTTTCCACCTTTTCTAAAACTATTTACACTCCTCTCCCTTAAATATCCTTCAAGTTCATGTCTGCTAAACAATTCTTTTATTATCTGTGTCAAAACTCATTCCCTGAAGTAATTCAGTTCAATTTAAGGAAATGAATTGATTTAGTGCATACCCACTATGTGCCAGGCATTTTGCTGGGCACTGAGGAAATCGTGTAAAACAAAGTAGATACGACGTCTGCTTTCATGAAGTAAACGAGAATCTTCTCCTAAGCCCTGGGATCAACTCCAACGTAATTATTTACCTATATAGCAAGGTTGTTACCAGGATCAAATGAGCTTAAAAACAAAACAACAAATACCATTAATAAAAGTAGGAATAAAAAGTCATTTCGTTAACACACACACACACACACACACAATCACTTCAGGGTCCCCAGAGACCCCTCCTACTCCTTTCCCTGACCATCACCTCCCTCCTCCATTCACATAGAAGACAGACTCTCCTGATGAAGGTTTAGATCTCCAGGTCTGGCTCTTACAAGAAGGAGGAGTTGAGGATCAGTCGAGGTGCGGGGAGGGCAGTGATATCTGGGAGGTGGATGTGGAGTCTGGGGACTTCATGACAGTTTCCCTTCATCAAGAGCTCTAAACATCAGTTTAGAAATTTAAGTTTGGGACAGCCTAAGTGGCCTTTCTGGGAATGTGGCCCACTTGGGTAATCTCATCAGCCACCAAGATGCCAGAAGAGAAATAAATATTATCTTTAAAAAGCTGAGGAAGAAAATACCATCAACTTAGAATTTTATACCCTGCAAAAGTATCACTCAATATTGAAAACAAAATAATTGTATTTTCATACATTAGAGGACTAGAAGCTTTACTTACTGACAGTTCTCGTTAAAGATAGTTCTACAGGACGTGCTTCAGGAGGATGAAAGGTGAACCAAGGCAGGTGTAAAAGTAACCATAGTGAGTGGATATAGAAATTAGTAAAATATGTCAGGAACTATTCATTATAAAAGTAACTATTTTATATTAAAAAGTATAAAACTAAAATTCTAGATAAAATTGAAAAGTTAGTGGTGCTCAGTGGCCTTATTAAAACATGATCATTTTTGTGCATTCTGAAAAAAATCTCACATATCTTGGACTTTTAAAAAAACTGTTAGAAGAGTGTACATTTAAAAATTAAGAATAAGGAATGTGAAACTAGAATTGTGATTATAGAGTCTCAAACACTAAATGAGAAGGAAGTTTTTAAAAATAAAAATAAATCAGGGAATACAGAAATTATCATCAATACAAAGTAAGTCCTGGAAAGAGAAAAAATATAAATGCTGGTTCACAGAAAACATCATGGTAGAAGACAGTGGACAGCTCGGACCCTGGGTCTCTAAAGGTGCCAGGGGGAAGGCTAGGGCTTTTCCAACTGATGACCACTGAGGCAGCAAAGTAACGCAAAGTAGAGCCAAAGTTGTGTCACATCATATTGCTATTGAGTGCCAGACCCTGATAACGCCAGGGGATGGCTGTGCTTCCCATTCATGCAGTTTAAAAGCCTTCCAGCTCAAGAGGTGGAGGGCCTCTCCTTTAAGAATGACACCCAGGGGCCGGTTCTTTGGCCGAGTGGTTGGGTTCATGCGCTCCGCTGTGGTGGCCCAGCGTTGGGATCCTGGGCGTGGACATGGCATCACTTGTTGGGCCACGTTGAGGCAGTGTCCCACATCCCACAACTAGAAGGACCTGCAACTAAGGTATACAACTATGTACCAGGGGGGTTTGGGAAATAAAGCAGAAAAAAAAAAAAAAGAATGACACCCAGTCCTAACGGATCCCTGTGCATGGTCCCAGAGTGCAATTGGAAAAGACCACCTGTGATGGTTAATTTTGGGTGTCAACTACTTGGTTGGGCCACAGTGCCAAGATATTTGGTCAAACATTATTCTGGTTGTTTCTTGTGAGAATGTTTTGGATGAGATTAACTTATAAATCAGTGGATTTTGAGTCAAGCAGACTGCCTTTTGGAATGTGGGTGGGCCTCATCTAATCAGGAAAGCCTGAATGGAACACAAGGCTGATCTCCCCAAGCAGGTGGGAATTCTGCCAGCACACAACCTTTGGACTTGAAGTGCAACACTGGCTCTTCTCTGGGTCTCCATTCTGCTGGTCCAACCTATAAATTTTGGACCTTACAGCCTCCATAATCACATGAGCCAATTCCTTAAAACAAATCTCTTTTTCTCTATGTACACGCATTACTGGTTCTGTTTCTGCAGAGAGCCCTGACTATACAGCACCCAAACACCAGCTCCTGCTCCTGTTTCCACAAACTTTCCATAAAGTATAGTGTATTTGCCTTTCCTTGCTCAAAAATAGAGAAAATATAATTAACCAACGCAACTAGGCAGTGGTTCTTTGTACAAACTAATGAAATGCACGTACCTTTAGCAATACTAAGAAAAAACGAGGACTATCATTGATAAACAATATTAAAAACAAAAAGGGGCAGAAAAACAGAAACAGTAGAGGTTCAAAATTCAAAAGAAAATATTCGGAACAACTTTATGCCAATAGAATTCAAAAATTGAGATTGAGCCGATATTCTTCTAGAAAGAAATCATACATATATTTTAAAAACCAGAAATTGTCTAAGTAAGCTCATAACTATTACTAAATTAAATAAGTAATCAAAGTTTTCTTTCCCAAGAAATGCCAGGCTCACATGGTCTTCAGCTGAGTTTTACTAAACTTTCTTTCAGAGAATAGGTAATTCCCATGCTAAACAAATGATGCGGAGAATATAAAAAGAGAAGAGTCATCTCACTTATTTTATCAGTCACTATAATTTGAGCATTAAGACAAGAAAATTTTGATCCTTTATAAATATAGATTAAAAATCCTCAATTATACATGAAATAACCAAATCTTTTAGAGTACATGACAGGATTAGTTTTATTATCTTTAAATTGTTGTTACTGTTGTTAGTATACTCACATGTCAGTCAATTATGATTATTCTGATGGCGAGAAAGACAGATACCTCATAATGAGGCTGTGAGGGAGGAAAGCAAGCACAGGAAGTTATTGGGATATGGAAGAATAGCATCTAACCTAGTCTTTGGTGGTCAAGAGGGGATAACTGAGGCAAATTTCTAAGGAGGAAAAGGGTTATTCAGGAAGATAAAGAATAAGGGCATTCTGGGTCAAGGGAGCAGAAAAACAGTGCACTGGGAGTGCATGGCAGGTTTCAACCACAACTAGTAGTTGGCTATGACAGGAGTAGGGCAAGAGATGAGCTAGGCTAGACCAGGACCATTGCATGGAGTGCTCCTGTCCTGGACTGGCTCCCACCTCATGTTCTGAAGTGATTTCCTCATTAATACGGTCTTTGCTCCCATTTCCCTTGTTCCTCCAGTAACTCTTGGTGTCGCCTTAGTAGGAGAAGAGACGATGCTGTTTATTCTGTCTGTGAGTAAAGAGTGTTTTCCCATGAATCCAGAACCATTGCTTTGATTTTAGTCTTCTCTTTGCCTGCTGTGGGCCTTGCATGTGGTGGGCCCTCAACACCTCTTCACTGACTGATGGATGGCATGTTGGCACAGAGCGTGGGCAATTAATTAAGTCTGACACGTGCCCCAACTCTCTAAGGGAGAAAATCAGAAACAGGCCCAATGTGAAATGATGGAAGAATTTGAAACAAAGGACAGGCGGGGGAAGCAAACTAACTCACATCTTTAAGGCAGCTGTGGGCCAATAGGCGGGGTGCGGGGGCCTCACTCTCCCAACCAGCAGCATCACTGCACAGAGCTGAGCGTCTGGATTCGGAGTCAGAGGCCTAGGCTGGAGCGCAAAGTGTTGTCAGGTAAAAAAGTGACCTTGAACCATTTGCCAAAACTTTCTGAATGACAACTTCCTCATCTGAAAATGGAGAAAATACATACTTCACATGGTGGTTGTAAGGACCACACAAATACTCACTGACAAGAATACTCTGAAAAAAAATACTCTCTGAAAGTGCTTTAAAATCTGCAAGTTGTTGCTGCCATTTAACTACCAAGCTCGCCTTGTTGGGCAAGAAAGACAAAACACGTTGAAAAAGAAACCCAGGTTGCTTTAAAACAACAGAAAAACTAGTAGAAAACAGGAAACGACATCAGGTGTAAAACCTTGGCACACTTTCCATGTTTAGGAGCATTTCCCATAAAGGAATGTATACAACCGAGTGACTGGAAAACCTCAGGAAAGTTCCATTTCCTCTCCTTCCCTGTTTAGCTCCCCTTGGTGCTCAGGAACGGCTGCACTGGGGCTCTGCACGGACTCACCAGCCCCCTCGAAAGAGAGCTTGCCCTGAAGTTCACGGTTGGATCCTTGAAGCTAAAGACGTGATGGGAGGCTTTTCCGCACTTCCTTAGAGTGGCTTCTGCGTTCACGAGTCCCCTCCACAGAACCCGCAGGCCTCGCGGGGTTCCCTTACAGCCCTGCCAGCAGGAAGGCAGAGAGCAGCCTGCTGCAAGCCAGGCGTCTGGGCTGTGCAGGGTTTCTGACACTGCCAGTAGGGTAGGAATCACTTGAATGGTATCTAACTGACGCCCGCCCTCCTCCCCAATAAATCTTTAATATTCTCTAAACTGTTTCTTTTTCAACCAGCAGAGGGGTGGCAAGGCTTTAGCACACACTCATCACCATCTTCATGCTCACAGTCTCTTATCCAGGGCTGACCCTGCGCTTTAGTCTTCGCCTCCAGATCTGGAGCATTGCCGTCCTAATCTCCAGGGCAGGGACCTACTTTTATGTATCTGACTGTGCCTTTAACTGTCTGTATGACCTTGGAAATTGTTCTGTCTGTGCTGCAGCTCCTTCATGGAGGAAAAAGCAGAGCAAGGTCGTAGCTAGATGATCATTATTGTCTCTTCTCATAAAAACATCCTCTTCAAACTCGTCGAAGTCCACAAAATGCGTCGTTAGGCTGGAGCCATCACAAGCACCTGACAGGCGTGTTGCTACCTTGGCTGGGCTGTACGACCTTCTCAGAGACCTGTGCGGCCTTCTCTTCTGCAGCAATAAAGCTAGTTCCACTGCCACTCACTGCCTCATGGTGTCCCTGTGTGGGGTCAGAGCAACTCTTATGCAGCACAATTTTTGGTTCTGTTGGCTTTGATAAAGGGACGTTTGCATCTGCAGTGGGACTGAATCCTCTGGTGGACACACAGCTTCCATGCCACAACATGCTCTCTCTCATGGTCTTCTTCATGAGGAAATAAAAAGGCATCATTGTTCTTTTGCCTCAAAAGTGTTGACAATCTGCATTCCTGTCTGTCCCAGTGACATTGATTGACCTACTCTCTACACTGTCTGTGACTCCCGGCAGCCAGGGGACAGAAATTGCAGTTGTCATGAGGTCTCGTGTCACTGGCCAGCCCATTCTTTGAGGTCTCCATCTGCTTGCAAACTGCACCCTGTTCCTTTCATCAAATGAGTCAGTGAATTGGGGAGGAACATGCTTTTTGTTTTTGTTTTCATAATACAAATTGAAAATGGCAGAAGGGATCTTGTCACACAAGAACTTGATGGAAATTGTGAAATTGCTATGAAACCAGATGTACAGTTTATTAAAATTTAGTGAACTATATAATATAGAGGATTATAGATGTTAAACATTTTTATTATTGATTTTTATCTTTCAAAAGTTGAAACGGATCAAAATTTCTTGAAAAAGAGCAAAGAATAAAAAAAATGGCAGGAGAAAATGTACAGGCATGACAGCATTGCCAAGACGTAACTTTAGACACTGTGTGTTACAGGAGGAGTTGTTCATAATAATTTTGGAGACAGTTGTCTCTTTCAATTATGTAGTCTTGTGTATAAATCTAGAAAGATTTACCAAAAACAATTTTCAATATTATTTTGAAGCATCTTGATGTAAAAACACAGCTTCAATTTTGAAACTATTTTTGTGCATGATGAAAAAATAGTACATTCATATTGCAACAAAGAGTAGCAGAAACGATTCTGGGATTTAGTGAGGATGAAAGATGTATAGGGTTTGGCGCCTCTTTTCAGGGTCCAAGTCACATCTTTCTGCAGAGCAAGAGCTTGAGATTTGAAGCTAACTTGAAGTATCTCCACCATTCACCAGCTGAGGCTCATGGAAGTTCGAATAGCTTCCTTCATCTGTAATGTGAGATTCTTATAGAATGCATCTTGTAGGGTTCAAGAAGAACCACATGCAGTATGGCTTGTTAAACACCCAGCACATGTGTGGCACTTTCTGAGGCCCTTGATTAGTGGTAACTAAGAAGAACTTTATCATTCCCAGTGCAGGAAATATAGTCTTTACTTGGAAGTCGGATTCTTGTTTGGTTCTCCAGTACACATAATAAACAAAACCAATGAGATTGTTGTGTTGTACAAAATGAAAAAAATCAACAATCTGGAGAATATCATCCCATCTTGAATACATAAAGCACAGGCGTAAACCATAACTAGTGAGCATGAAATGGTTCCTTACCCCAGAGAGGAGGTGTTGCCAGAAAAAGAACATTTCTCTCCAGCTCTTATAGTTCAAGAGACATTTGGAAGTGAGACAGAAGAAAAAAATGTGAGGCACTGTAAACAACCATAGGAAGAAGGGCATGTAGAAAGTTGTAGAAAATCATTCAGAAAGAACTCCAGCCATCTTCCCACCAAGGGTACAAGGAGGATGGGAATGTCCCTCCCACCACAGTAGTCAAGCAGCAGGCAATTGGAAGAGAATGCATGAGGAAGTCCAGGTCCCTGGACCAATTGTTGTCGGCTAGCAGAATAACAGTGGAAATAGAGCAGCTATAGGAACGGAAGTAGTTTATATATAAGCCCTGAGAAAGGAACTAGGCAATCAGGAGTTGAGAACTTGCCAAAGTTAAAATGGTAATGACAAAAGCAGTGCAAGCAAGCTGGACCACAGGTGCAGAGAGCAGACATGCCTTCATGGCTTTATTCATAGCCCAGGGAGGCGACACTGGCTTTTGTCACTAGTTATAATTCAGGGTAAGTCCAGTGGCTGCTGTGCACAGGTCATTGTATAAATAACATTGAATATTTTGCCTCCTTCCCCAAAACATACTTACACACATACACACAAGCACTTTTTAAATGCTTCTAAAATTTTAAAGATCTTTTGTAGTTATGTTTAAAGAGAACCATAATAAGCGAATGGTCTTAGTAGCGTTGTTCACACCATCCCAGTGCAGTGACAGGACAGTCCAAGGTGGGGGACCTAGAGATTGTGGAGAGACTATGATATTAGTTATCTACTGTTGCATAACAATAAGACTACAAACTTAGAAGCTTAAAGTCACACACATTTCTTATCTCACAGTTTCTGCAGGTTAGGAGTCTGGGTTAGCAGGGGCCCTCTGTAAAGCTGCAAACTAGGTGTCAGCCAGAGCTGGGTACCCATCTGAGGCTCGACTGGGAAAAGATCCACTTCCAAGCTCATATGGCGGTGGGAAGCTTTCAAGTCCTTGCAGGCTGCTGGACTGAGGGCCTTCGTTTCTTGCTGGCTGTCTGCCAGAGCTCTCCCTCAGGTCCTTGCCATGTAGGCCTCTCCTTAGGGCAGCTCACAACATGGCACCTTGTTGCTTCAAAGTCAACAGGGGAGAGTCTCTCAGCATGGCAGTCCTTACAATCTTATGTGAAATTATCAAGGAAGTGAAATCCTGTCACCTCTGTTGTATTCTGTTGGTTAGAAGCAAGTCACAGGTCTCACCCACAGTCACAAGAAGCAAGTTACACAAGGGCATGAATTCCAGGAGAAGGAGATCACAGGGACCAAGTTAGAGTGTCCTACCAATACTGCTAGGTGTTAGGAACTTTAGAGACATTGAATAATTGATCTTTTTAGCCTCACTCTGAGATGGATATTGTTATTATTTTATAAATGAGGAAATTGAGCCTCTCAGAGGTGAAGTAATTGCCCAAAGATCACAAGCTAGTAGAAATGCACCTGGGATTCAAATATAGATCAAAGCAAGTGTTATTTTTCCTACACTACTCTTCTTTCCTGGGAAGACCATAGGATGACCTCCACCAATGTAGCAGGAGTGGCAGCTGAGATTACTTCAGCCTCTGCCTCTGATAGTGGAGTGACACCTCTTCTTCCCCACAGCCGTCACTGTCAGCTCTAAGCGCTATTTTGGGCTCGCTGGCCTAGAGGCCCAGGCCACTCACATCACCTCAGTGAGGATTATTCTTTCCAACTCTCACAAAAACCAATCTTTAGAATTCAGTTTAAGAGGGTCTTTGTGACAACCATGTTCTTTCAAATCACATGGGAATGCTTTGATTTGGAGAGGGGAGATGTGTTCCCACTTTTTTGGGTGAATAAGGTCAGGTGGTAGTTGGTTTATATTATCTTCCACTTATCCTGAAGTTGAATCCTGTAGGCATGCAAACAGAGAACCTGTATTGGACCAAGAAATCATGTGCCCCTTTGGGTTCCCTCAACTGTCCGACTGTCTCCTTCCTTCTAAAGCACCACCCACCTCCCAGACTTCACTTATGGGCACAGCCTTTGATGATCTACCCAAGATGGCTGGAAGCCCTGAGCCTGCCTGGCCTGAGTATCCCACACATCTGGTCCATCTGCAGTGAAATGCTGTCTACTTTTAGACGTCCTTGAAGCACACCATCCAGGGCCCCAAGCTGCTGCTGAAGGGGCCAACGCAACTCAGAATTATGGGGTGAACGGATCAATGGAAATAGGAATGGGAAGGAGGTGGGTGGATAAATCCTCTTCTTTCCTTTCTCCCACGTTCTACCCCAGATTTTTGCTTCAGTCTTCCTGGACATGTCCCGTGTGCCTGGTGAACCCAAGTGTGGCTCTGCCTGCGGTACCTTCCAGGTAAAGCAGAAGCATGACGACTTCACCTGCCTCCCAGGTTTCTTTCTCTCACTTCGCTCCCTTCTCTCTACCCTGGGTTGACACCTCCCAAATCAAGTCTGAGGGTTTGCTCTGTGGATGACTCAGGCAAAGACAGAAGACCAGTGTGAAAGGTATTCTTGTTCACACCCTACTGCATCATGGAGCTGAATTACAAAATTGAGATTCAATGCAACGAACCTTTCAAGGAATGCCGCGCCCACAGCAAGATTGAGTGATGAACACAGCACTTCAGATTCCAAGGCAAATGTTTTTTGTGTCATAATCAAGATGATTAGCTTCACACATTACAAAAAAAAATGACTTATAAAACATGTATTGATGTTGCATTTGAGAGCAGCTGCAGCCAGCCTGTGTGCAGGAATCCACAAAAAAGACGATCTGCCTAAAATCAATCTTTGCAGTTCTGGAAGAAGAGAGAAGGCGGAAATAACTCTTTGTGGAGATGACTGACATGTTCTGGCCAAGCATTCTTTGTTAATATAACAGATGAGAATTAGACAAATTGGAGCTGGAAAGCACTCCTGTCAGAACGTGGCGATGGGTCTGTGGAGAGGCAGCAGCCGCGCCTGTGGGACGTGTTTGCTGCTTTCTCGAGCTCTTTTCAAATAATGCAAGCTGTGAAGTTTTGCCTGGGAAGCTGATCTCCAAATTGGGCAGAATGTTCACATGACACAGTCTAATCTGTGCTAGTCAGAAGAGAGATGGAAAGGGCCCTGCTTGGGAACCTCCTGATGGACTGTTCACTCATTCATTCATTGAATCCAAGACCATCCCATAAAACTTTCTGCTATGATGGAAGTGTTCCATGACTGTACTTTTTGAGTTGTCACTAGCTACTCATGACTATTGAGACTTGAAATGAGACTAGTGCGGCTAAGAGCAACATTTTTAATTTAATTTAATTTAAATTTAAACATGTGGCTAGTGACTAACCTTTGAATAGCATAGCTATCCATTAATTCATTTAAAAATATTTACCAAATATCTACTAAGTGACCACTTAGAAGTTGCTGGATAAGTACTTTTTGTGGATAGCTAGTCCTCAACATAGTTTTTCTTAAGGATATGAGGGAGGTAAGCTGGGTTCACAAATATTTATAATAAAGTGAGTACTAAATTTAGTAAGATATAAAATTTTATAAGAATAGATATATGTATATCTGATGATAGAATAGTTTATTTTATTCATTTATTTATAATTGCATTAATTAAAAAATAATTAAAAATGGCTAAAGCAAAAATTAGGTATCTCTTCATGGCGAAGATGAATTTGTGTTGATCCTGGAATGGAATTCCGGGCAGAGAGAAGAGAAAAGGTCGAGTGAAGTGTCCCAGAAACAGCTTTTCTGTGCATGATGGATTAGATGAGAAGGGTCTGGAGACTGCACAAAGAGGATAAGGGATTATAGATTATCTCCGTCCAGGAAACAAAAAGGCAAATTTTCTGTGTGTTCATATTAGAAAAAAGTATTAGAAGAAAAAAAAGCTACCGAGAATTTCAGATCAGACTATGTAAGTCATCAGCACAAATAGTTACTTATTTGTCACCTCCCAAACAAAAACTAGTAGCTTTTCCAACAAACTAGATCTAGCCACCGAATTATGGCAAGAACATTCCTGGAGAAAACACAGGAAGCCCTGCGCCACAGAGCCTGTTTCAAGCACCACGTATTGAAAACACAGTGTCAAGTTCACCGTCAGCAGCACATTATTATGCAGCCCGGAGCTCAAATTTGAGGAGTTACTATTTTATACCTGTAGCATTGATGTGATTTTCCCACAGGTACTGATGATAACCTTCTAGCTGAGCAAGAATTTTAGTTTTTGGAAACGAAATTGCAATATGGGGCTAGAACGTCTTTAACTTCAAAGCAGGGAAATCCTCAGCAAAAGTCAAGTCATATAATTATCACGCAGGAACAGGAAAATGGAAGCTATTCTCTTGACCTTCTCTCTCTGCCTACCAGTGCTAATGAGAGTAGAAAGAGAATCAAGTTTGTGCCTGGGGAGCCTGGTACGTTACAACCATTGTCACGTTTAACCTTCACGGCCCTGTGAGGTAGGTAAAAATAGTCTCAATTTATGGAGAAGGGAGTCCAGCTCCGTGCAATCTCATAATGTTTTTAAGGTCATACAGCAAGTCTGTTTCAAAGTTAAGTTGGTGTTTACTCTGTCTCTGTTGTCTTTTTCATTATATCACACCTCTTTTAACCTATCCATCGCCTTCAGTGCCAAGTGTCACAGTATAACTTTACAAGCTAACAGAGCGAGGGAAAAAGTAAGACAATTACCCAGCTGATATTTATATGTAGTAGAATGTGATGGCATCCTTAATGCCATGGGATTCCAGTCCAAGGCTGGGTGAGGGGTGGGGAAGGGTGTACATGTGGTTGAATAGAACCAGGAGGACTTCATGGAGGAGGTGAACCTGGAGATGGATTTGAAATGCAGATAAGATTCGACAGTGGAGTAGAAGGAGTACAAGGAGCAGGAGGCAACTTAATGGCAGAAAACTTATCCAAAGAATCTGTGTCACTTCTGGCTGCGGGTTGAGAGGGAGAAACAATCTCTGAATTAAGCGTAACAAAATGTGCTGTGGCTGAAACGAACCCCCAAATGTATGTAAAATTGGTACAGTTACAGGAAGGGAAAACATGCCATTTCAAAGCTTCAAACTAGTATTTTTTTTTGTGAGGAAGGCTGTCCCTGAGCTAACATCTGTGTCAATCTTCCTCTCTTCTATATGTGGGACGCCACCACAGCATGGTTTGAAGAGCAGGGTGTGGGTCTGTGTTTGGGATCTGAACCCTAGAATCCCGGGCCGCTGAAGTGGAGCTTGCGAACTTAACCACTACACCACCAGGCTGGCCCCGCAAACTAGTATTTTTTAATCTACCAAGGAATATGGGATTTACCTCTGGGCCAAAATAATCCATTGCTTGGGGAAAGTCATTTCACTCAGAATGATAGATTAAGGACACTTGTTTCGGCCAGGTCCTGGAGAGCAGTAAATGAGAGAGGTGTGGTTCCCATCCCACTGGAGCTCAGGGGTCTGGACAAACAGGCATTGGAGCCTCGTGAAGGAGAAGCACAGACTCACGTAAGAGGCGGTCCTGGCCTTGCTTGCAGATGCTGGCAGAGAGGTCTTAGAAGACCGGCTCCAGGGGCCTGAGGGATGGAAGTTTGCAAGGGTCAGAGATGAGTGGTGGGGTGGGCAGGAATAGCGTCCCAGGCAGAGGGGACAGCATGTCCGAAGGCTCTAGTGTAAGGGACCACTTAGCTGCTTAGACTTCTTCAAGGACTGAAGGACGACCCACGAAGCTGAAGTCCAGGATAGCAGAGCAGAGAGCAGCAAGAGCGGATGCTGGAGAATATTCCAGGCCAGAGTGCTCACAGCCTGATGGCGGGGCGGTTTTCTTCTGAAGACCATGAATGTGAATATTCCGCAAATGCAGAGCAAATGCCACATACTATTCTTGGGAAAAGGAAAGTCATATTGAACACAAATGCATGAAAAAGAAACACTGTTCCAGAAGTTGCAATAAAGTTTAAAGACAAATGGTTCTCCCTAAAAACATAAATAATTTGCAAACTGACAACCTAGCTCCTCAATGTACACGTTGGAATTCAGGCCGGCTATGGTTTGCTCTTGGAGAGAGGAACCTCTGCGGGTCTTTGGTTGAGCACTCGCTTGTCAGAGACAGGGAGCACAGGGCCACAGGGCTCAGGGCACTGCATGCACGCTTGCTCTTCATTTAGTTCTAGCTGGGGACCATGGAAAAGGACGGAATCAGACTTTTTGCTGCCCCACTGTTGACATCCTACTCGCAGAATTGAAGACTCAATAACCTAAAACATACCGGAGTCCAGCCATTATGTTATGATGCAATTTTGTTTTCCTTGGTGGCTATAATTTAGGACCACACCCTTATGGGTGAGAATGGGGTTCCCCCACAGGGGAAGTGATATTCCCACTATCAATCATGCTAGCTGAGTTGAGGTTGGCGTTAAGAAATTAGGGTGGGAGAGTCTGACTTTAGACCAGAGAAGGGAGAACATCTTTTCTCCGAGAACCTTCACGGCCAGCAAAGCAGCTTGCTCTGGTATGGGGAGGCAGGCCAGCATCACAGAGAGAGCCCTATCTGGAACAGACAGACAGTGGATGTGAGTCCGTGGACATGGAATGTGTCAGATCTTTGAATGGTTGCCACTTATTCTCCATGTTATTCTGTTAGTGTATGGCTGCAGGAAAGGGAGGACATGGTGGCTGGAAATGAAGCCAAGTAGGACAACGTGCAGCACGTGTTCCTGAGCATACCTGAAATAGGGAAGGAACTGGGAGCCTGGGGGTGGGTTGGGGTTTGCACAGGGAGCTCTTGCTTTGTAATATGAGACTTTAATAGAAATGTGACCTTATTCCCTGGTCCCAGATTGGAGAGGGCTGGCCGAAGCAGCAGGAGGGTGGAGAGAAAGGAGGCGTGGAAGGAGTCCTGGAAAGGATGTTGAGAGGAATGGATGCGTACAACTGTGGGGTGGGTCTGGAGGACATACGTAGGTTGGCGTCCCTGAGGTTTAATCACAGAGGGGTGTTAAGAGACGAGTATGAAACGTAAATAAATAGGCCACACCTTGGAGAATCTCATATGATGTACTGAGAAGTTTGGATATGGAACAAAGGATGCTTTTACACAGGGGGATGGCATCGTCAGATTTGGATTTGAGAAAGATTGCTCTAGTTTCAGTAGAAGGAATGAAGCAAAGGAGGCATGTTTGGTGGCAACTGTACAGGTGCAAGGCAAGAAAAATATGTCCTAGGTCGGTGATGGTAAAACTAGAAAGGAGGAGATGCCAGACGTGGAGGAAGTGGAATCACAGAAACTAGGGATAGATTGGGTGTTGATGGATGGAGGGGTGAGATTCCCAGTTCACGGCCATTTCAAACAATCAGCACTGACTCTTTGAAAAGGATGAACAAATACTTCTCTTGATGAAATTGTCTAATTTCCTGATTAGGGTGAGTTTATACCTGGATGGTTCAAATATGCATCAAGCAATTAGAATAAAGGGACAAAATTTAATTTCCTATTTCAAAATAGGCTGCTTAGGAATTACAGCGGGTCCTTTGATAAGTAACGTGAGAGCTGTGCTAGATGGAGAATTGAGGATTCCCGGTAAACAGTAGGGAGGTGGGGTCATATCGAAGATAATGGGCCAGGAGGCAAAAAGACAGATCCAGTTCATTGGAATGTTTAAGACTCAAGCACAGTCAGTTACATTCAGATGTTTAGTATCATAAAACCACCAAAAACAATCGGTTTTAAACAAGTAAATGTTTCTAGGAAGGATACTGTCCAGTTTTCTTTCTCCAGGGAGGCTGGAAGAGAAATGAATGGTCTTACACCCCAGCCAGCGTGTTTCATTAATAAGTGGGAAGAAGGATGCCTTCATCAGGTCTGGTTGAACGTGGCTGAGGCTGCCAGGGGAGGATGGCATTGGGACTGAAGCGCTGGGATATCTTCAAATACCTCTGGTTCTCATGGATGCTTTAAGAATTGTCTCGTATGAAAAGTGGAGATGAGAGCATATGACTTCACTTATCCATTCAGCTCTGAAATTTTATATTAGTTCCACTCTGAGGATCCTTTTATGTTTGCTAAAGGGTAAAGCCAAAGCAGCCATTCCTTCTTCATGAAGACAAATTATATCTTGGTACTAATTAAATTGATCTGCATACAAATACTTCCACAATATTCATGACGGTCCTCATCCTTCTGAAGAAATAATCATTTGACACAAGTGAGCATCAACGGCCTGAAGAAAAGATATATTAAATTCAGTTTCTATTAATCTATAACTTGCAATTATCTGCATTAAAGTTAACCTAGAAATTAGATCTGTCCAGTTTTATAAGAAAACAGAGCATTTGATATAGTTGGGGAAACAAGTCTGCTGGAAAAGTAGTTAACTCTTTCTGAAGCAAACTTTTGAATAATGAATAAGAAATCTCTAAATGTAGTATCAGTACATTTAATATCTCTCTCTTTTGTTGCCATGGAGGATGTGTGCACTTTCTATAAATCTCCTTGACACCTTCCCTCATGAGTCATGAAGAATGGACTCCCTGTCACATGACATTAGTGTGATGCTTGTGAGTCTGTTTTCCCACCAGACCCAGAGCTCCAGCACATCCTGGGCCAGGACTTACTGCTCTCTGTACTCCTGGCTTCTGGCCCAGCACCTTGCATGGATTAGAGGCTCAGTCACTACCTGTTGGGTAGAAAAGTTCTTCCAAAAAATGACGAAGGACCCCTAAGGGGTAGCATCATTGATTGTATCTATTCGAAGGCAAAAGAGCTTTGCTTTACAAAACAGGGTCACAAACTCAAATGCTTTCAAAGAATTCGTGTATTCATGAATCTGGTGTTCTGGCGGCCATGGTAAAAACCAAGAAGGGAGTGTGTGGCCCCTGGATCAGCTGAGGACGGCGTGCCTTCCCTAAAGACCTTTATAATAGATTTTTTAAAAAAGCAAACGAATAAAAGAAAAGCACTAAGGAGTACATGACCATTCACATATTCAATTTACAGACAAAAATGCAAGCTCAATGAGGGCGGACAGTTTTGTTTATTTTCTTCATGGCTGTATCTCTGCCACTTAAAACTGTGTCTGGCACAGTGAACAAACAATATGTATTTCTTATATGAATTATTGAAAGAATCAAATGACTGAGTCCAATAAAACACTTCTAAGGCTTGATTTCATCCCCTGAGAGAGCCAGTTTGTAACCCTTGCTCTATGAAACATTCTCTACTTCATTCTTTTCTCTAATTTGGACTGGCTTCTTTCCTATACAAACCCTGTTCCTATTAAAATGACAGAATTTTAGCACCAACTGGGCCTCTCAAAATGATCTCATTCCATTTAGTATCATTTGTTTTTATTGGTCTTGACTCTATACTTTCCGTTACTACTTTCTTTAAAAAGAAAGCAACAAACCAAAACCCTTCAAAAAACGAAAACAAAAACAGAAACTAACCATGACACCTTTCAATAGATTAACCCTGGACGCACACTAATTTTTCGGCAACTCTGGGGCCTTTGCTTATTAGCAGTATGACTTTGAAAGACCACAGACTCTAGCCTTATTTACACTCCAAGTCAATGAATTCACTGAGTTTTCTGGTGTGGCATAGATCTGGTTTCAGTTCAGCTTATACATTACTGTGAAAGCAGATTTCCATTCAATATGTCATTAAAATTACCCCAAGAGGAGAGTTGGGCAAGATGGGATAATCGATGATATTAAGAAATTATTTTTAGGTATGGGTGACAGTATTTTGGTTATGCTTCTAAAAACTCTTGTCTCTCAGATATGTACTGAATTATACATAGGTGACATGACATATGCCTGGGATTTGTTTTCAAGTAATCAAAGATGAATGGGAGTGGTGGAGTTAGGTGAAATAAGATTGGCCACGGGCTGATAATTGTGGAAACCAGGTGGCAGACACAGAGTTCACCACACTGTTCTCTCCACTTGTATATGTATTTAAAGTTTTCCACTTTCAAAAAAGATAGTAAAGATATGCAAAGCAATATATTTAGATTTATCATTAGTGATCAATGATTCTTATATTTTATTAGACCTATATTTTAATATATCTTATATTTATAGCTAAAATAAATAAAGCTATTCTAGCTATATTTTGTGAATTGTACCTATACTTTTGTAAATGTACCTATATTTCAGCTTAACGTAACTGCAGAACTAACCTGAGAGGAAGCATAATGATTCAGTAAGAATGTAAGATCTCCATATTAGCCTCCCGGCTTTATGGGGTAAGGAACTGGGCTCAACAGTGTGAAGTATTTGCTCAAGGTTGAGTCAGTTCATTTCAAGGGTCTTTGGCCATGAGTTAGATCTGGGGACTCTACAGTGGGAAGAAGAGGAGGATTCAGAAAGCTTAGCCTGGAACACCACAATGAGGGCTTGGCTTTGGTGAGGGCGGCAAAGCAGGGCTGGAACCTCTCTGGAGAAACTGAAACCGGTGTGGGGCAAAGATTGTCTAACATGCAGACCAGACATCAGCCGTGGAATCCTGCCTCAGGCTTTTCCGTACTCCAGATCCAAGTCCCACTGACCTCTGGATTCCAGAAGTATCTGTGGTCTGGAAAGGAAGAACCTGGAAGACCACGCCAGGTAGAATCCGCAGGTTTTGTGGCCCGTTAGGTTTACAGGTCAGGAAGCGGCGAAGAGACTGGGGAACGCTCCTTGTTCATGTGGTCCTCAAATAAAGTTACCTCCTTCAGAATAGGACTGACGGCTCTGTGCCCAAATGCTGGGCGGGCAGTATATGAGACTAAGGCAGAGCAAGACCACATTTATCCTCATATAGATGAGCTTAATAATTCAGTTCAACCTCACACACCTCAGACATGTGTACACACGACTGAGCTTGTACTCACTTAAAAAATAAATAGATGCTACTTCTCAACACCACAAAATGAAATATGAGATGTACATATGCTAGCTGAACAACAGCTGTGTTTTCCACTTCAGACTAGAACACAGCAGACATTTTTCTGCATCATTTCAGTTCTAAGGAAAAAAAACATAGACAAAGCAGGAAAAGTGGACAATAAGCTACGTGCTTGCGCTTATTTTGAGAAGCCTAGTTTTTAAAGAACTAGAGAAATGACTATGTCTAGAGAATGACTATGTCTGCCCCTGACTTCTTACAAGGCTTAGAAATCAACATTCCCAGGATTATAGTCCAAAAGATTTCCCTAACATTTTATCCTGCCTTTAAAATGGGCGAGTCCCTATTTTCCAATATGATTTAGTAAAAGAACATTGCCTTTGGAGTCAACGAGACCAGAGATTAAATTCTAGGCTAGACGACCAGAGGTAAACCACCTGGAGACTCGGTTTCTTGACTGTATGATGGGAAACATTTATTACTCACATTGCAGTATCGTGAGCACTAATGGTCATGCTTTAATGTGCCCAATCACTGACAATAACTAAAACTCCAGAGGGTCAAGAAGTTTCACTTTTGAAAATTGAAGAATTTAGACTCATATATTCCATGTAAGATTATACAACCTTAAACCCCACGCCAGGGTCAGTGCCTAGCACCAGATGGATGCCTGGTAAATATCTAAGTGAAGTGCTTTGGTTAAAAGATAAAATTATTTGTGCGGTTATTTGTATCAGCAACTGGTGAACTTAATTCCTCTTCTATTAGATTTCTGTGATCCAAATATTCAGAACAGACCATTCAATGTATCTTTTTTCGAGAAACAGGGATTAAAATCAAATACTGAAAATAAACTCAGGCACCAGGCTAAATGTGTTCACCATGCCAGATCAGAATGTGATTGGCAGTAGGGCAATAATACACAAATATTTCCTGAAACCCCAGTTTCCTTTCACATAGAAATACAAGGTTGATTTTTTTCTCATGCTTTCCTCAAACAGAAGTACCCTCCTCTCTTGTCACAAGCAAAATGTATGATTATAAGTCACTGTGATCAGCTCTGCCATGGCTATTTTGCAGAGAGCAACCTTAACAGGGAGCTTTTGTTCAACAATGTAATAAAAGCTTCAAGTTGTGAATATGATGTATGGTAGGCAGAATGACTCTTCAAAGATGCCCATGCCCTCATCCCTGGAACTGTGAATATGTTACATTACATGGAAACAGGAAGTTGACAAATGAGCTGAGAGACGCTTCCTGCTGACAGCCAGAAGGAAATGTGGACCTCAGTCCAACAACCACAGGAACCGAATTCTGCCAACAACTTGAATAAGCCTGGAAGTGAATTTTCTGCTGGAGTCTCCAGACAAGCGTCCAGCCAGCTGACACCTTGAGTTCAGCCTTGGGACACATGGAACAGAAGAACAGCCAAGCTCACCTGGACCTGTGACCTATGGAACTGAGAGATAATACCTTTGTGTGGTTGTATGAAGCCTCTGAGTATGTGTTAACATGTTAAAGCATGGGTAGAAAACTAACACAATAATACAAACATACAAAAGTAGGCTTGAAGGATAAGTTTCCTTTAGCAAAAGATGTGGACACCCCTTACAGAGATGGAAATAACTTATGCAGAAGACATCAAGGACCCCCAAAATGGTCCAAAGTTTTAGAAATATTTCTAGAAAATGTGAAGCCTATTGTTGGTAGTGTGTATCTGTGTGTGTAGGAAAGCCTTCAAAATTGGGCTTAAATAGAATATCCGAAATCAGCATTTCTTGTTTTGAGTACTTTATATAAATGTAAAGTCACATTTTATTTCTAAGTTTTCATAGTAGGCATATATTTGAATGTGCAGTTTAGATTAACTCTAATTATACACGGGCAGTTGAATTCATTTTAAAAAATAATTTAATTTTTGTAGCAATTAAAATGAAAATGTTCTGAACTTTAAGTAGTCAAGCATTTCAAGATTAGTAAACATTTCTTGAATGTGAGTGTATATGCGTGTGTAGAGAAAACAGGAATATGTCTAAATGATGTGAGCAAATTGTGTGAAGATACACAAGAAGGCTGCTTAGAGCAATAAAAGAAAATATATTCCCCAATGAAATACTATTTAGTTTGTGCTTTAAATGTGAGAGTGTGTTCAAGTTGGAGGGTGAGAAGTAGACTTGGGAAAGATTGGAGCTAGAGAATTCTAGGAAACATTTACAAAGTCACAGAGGCACACATGACGCTGATTTGCTCAGGTGATAAGGAAACATCATGGTATTTTCTAAGACTTAGTCTAAATTGTACATGGAGAAGGTGGCAGGAGTGTATAGTGTGGCAATGTAAGTAAGATCTAGATTATGAAGGGTCTTGCATACTGTTCAAAGTTTTTATTTTATTCTGTAGTTGAAAGGGTACTCAAACATTTTTCTGATTATGTCACATTTTCTTGCTTCCTAACATGTCTAGTAATTTTTGACACTGTGTTGGACATAGTGTATGATATACCATCAGAAGCTTAGCTTATGTCAGCTCCCTTTAAGGAGTGTTGAGTTTTGTTAATTTACTACTGGTTCTTCTTGATCCTCTCAAAGCCTGACTTTAGACTTCGCTACTTTGGATCTGGAGGACCCTTTAATCTACAGTATGTTCCTTGCTCATAAAGCATGAACTTCCTGATATTTCATCTAATGCCAGGACGTTAAAAAGATCTCTCCACTGTGGTTGGACCAGAATTTCAACATCTCCCAGCACTGTGAGCCATTTAGTATCTTTACCCACTCTCAATCTCATAGCAGCTGCTCTCACACATCAAGTCTCAGCCTGAGCATATTCATCCCAGCCTTCGGCCACAGATCTGCAGGAAACCCTCCAACAGACTTCTGACTTCCGGGGCCTCCTCTCTCTCTGGTACCCTGCCTAGTAATTTCATTCATTCCAGAGTTCAGCAGCTTTGAACTCTGATCTCTGACTCCTAAACTCCCCAGGACCATAATGCTCACTTGATCTTCTCCTTCCTGTGCTGCAGGTAGGAGGCTGTTCCTGAACAGAGAGTTGGATGAAGGAGGAACTCTCCTCAGGTGTTTTTATCTCTAAGGGATCACAATCTTGCACTACCTGTTATCCAATGCCTGAAAAGAGTTGCTTCAAAACTGTTTTGTATTTTTTATGGTGAGAGAGCCAGGCTGGTACCAGTAAATCTGTTAAAACCCAGAGCAGAAGCCAAACATTTTGTGTCAGATGATGGCATGATGAGGTTTGTGTTTTAAAAAGTAGCAATTGTACCAAAGAGAAACAGAGAGGAGAGTACTGATTAGAGTGATGTTTAGCAGATCGAATTATCTGGCTGTGGTGACAAATTGAATCCAGGGTAGAGAAATCAGAGGAATTAGGAATGGCAATGATATTTTAGCCAGAAAATTTCTTAGGCAAAGGGGGAACTCAGAAGGGAGAGCAAGTTTGTTCAGTGGAGGGGATGACTTTGGACGGGAGGAAATCTCAACAGAGGGTCCAGGATGTCTTTCTACTACTTTTTCGACCCTGTCACTTTGACATAGAGGTTGTTAGACACTATGCTTTGACTGCCTAGGATGTTTCAAAACAAACATTTTAACCAAAACTATCCAACATCGTTTGTAATACGCATTGAATTGTTTGTAACATCATTGAATTTTTATTAAAATGGCATATTCCAGAACAAATTCCATTAAGTCCTTTTAGTTCTTAATCAGTATTCTATCCAGATCAATCAACTGTTTCCAACATTATCCATTTTCATTTTTATTTTTCTGAAATTATTTCACTGTAATCCATTATTTTCCATGTAAATGATAAACCAAACATTAATTTACTGATAGCTCCGATTTCTAGAAAATATTACACATGATGGCTTTGGCTGTGTATGTTTTTTTGTATGGGAGCTATTATTTTTATCAGGTTCAAATTTCCTAGGTAACATCACATAAGTCCAAATTCTGTTAAGAATATTTTTATTTATATCACTTTAAATAGCTATTACAGTTTCTCATTTAGAGTTTTTGTCTCTATAATTTTTGCATTGATTTGTTTTTTCCACTACTAATGTTGTTATATGCTGGATAAAAGACTGATATTTTGTATTCATATCACAGCTAATCCATGAAAAAATGGAGAGCAATTCCAGGATTGCTACATTGCCAAAACTCTTTACCTGCATCAAAATGAATTTTCAATTTTAAAGTATTTTATTTATCCTGATGTTGCTCTCCGCTTAAGTGCTGCATATATTGTTCTCACACGGAGTCTCTGGATTCCATCAATTAGGTTGCAGATCTTGGGGTACCTGCCTTGGATTCTGCTTGCATGGATAATATGCAATTTGACAAGTTTTTCATTCAGTTATTATTCTTGGTTGATCTTTCATACTGACCAGATCTGGGGAGGAAAACAAGCAAATTGCTGGGTTCCAAGATTCCATGGGAATCATAAATAGGTAAATCTGGAACAATATAAAATTAACCAAAGCCATCTGGCATCTTGACTGCTGACTCTCGAGAGCACAGCAGGTCAAAATGAACTCAGATTTGAAACTGGTCTGCTGAAAACATCCTGTTTCGCTCAGAAACCATTGCTAGATTTTAAGAAGCAGTTAAAGACAGAAAGTAAAAATAAACTCTTACCTTTAGACTTGTAAAGATGATAATATAGTGTTCTAGACCGGGTCCTGCAAAAACAAATTTTATAGCCAAAAAGTGCTTTTTCCCCCCTGAAAATTAATTGAGCAGAAAAGCAAATAGTAGCCAAACCCTTGAACAGAGCTTTCCAGGTTTCCCCACTATAAAAGTTGTTAAATGAACCATATTTTCTGACAATTTACTGTCAATAATTGCTGATGCATTATTTTAGGTCTCTGTCTTCTGGAAACAAAAATTTGCCTGAAATGGGGTTATGTTTTTGACTGTATAGTTTAGTTCTCAATGTGGTACATTTCAAAAAGAGGCCAAATTCTCTGTGGTGTAGAATTCAGAGAAGAAAGAGAGAAACGGTGTACGGAGGAGGCATTCCCAGTGGTGTGATTCAGCGCTTGGCCACTATTGATGCAAAGGGTTGAGCGTGGTGGGACCAGGAGGGTACATGTCAGGGACGCAGTCTGCCTTTCTGAAACACACTTTACACTGTTGCATATCTCCAAAACTAAATCTCAGTGTGCTTCTAGCTGTGCAGGCCTGGAAAATACTATTACGTTTCTACCTTTTAATCTTCAAACAGGGAGATTTGAGGAGGAAAAATTCAGAGCAAATACTACCACCCTGTATGTATTTATACATACAAATATATTGTTTTATATATACACACATACACACACACACACACACACATATTGTTTTCAAGGTCATCACTTCAATTAACCCTTACCACAAAAGCTATTTGTTAGATATTAGTATTCCTGCTTGACTGATGACATGATTAAGTGTGACTTGCACCAAGTGGCGTAGCCAGGACCAGAACCCAGCTTTTCTCGACAACTCTTCTTTCAGCAATCATACTGCTCCATCTGGCTTGCGATCTCTATTCCTTCAACAAAATGGACGTTTTCCTTGATCTAAAATTACTCTGATCATTTTCAATCTTTCTTTCACCAATTTTTGTTGCTTGCATTAAGTAATGAGTAATTATAAATACATGGTTCTATGACATGGGAGGCGTATAAAGATCAGTAGTGAGAAGAGCCTTGGTGTTCCCACATTGTGTCTTATGAGTGGGAACATCATTAATCTCTGAGAAGCTCCCTGACTGTGTGCTCTTCCCCATCTGGTGCCAGCTCTTTGCACTCCAAGCCCCAAACAACCTCCACTGTGATGTTGTGTCAGTCGTCGTGCTCTGACTTTTCCTTGTAGTTTATTCACTGAAGAATGTGTCTACGGCTAACATTTGACTGATAAGCACTTGTTTGCCTGTTTGTAAAATGTTAAAATACTTCCTAACCAGTCAGTAAAGAGTCACCACTCCCAGTCCCTTTTGGGTCCACCTGGCCTGGATGTTCTGGACAATTTCACGGGACCTTCTGGACTTTTCCATGATCCAGAAAATAAAGAGTTACTCCCTGGAAAGTCTAAGTAGTTACAGGACCCTTATCCAGTAATGTAACTAGCAATTGTTCTCATTGGTAAGTGCCTGGGCAGTACCAGGTGTTAAATATTTAGAGCATCTCAAATTATATATTGCTCAGTTTTTTATTGTTTAGTTGTTTTTAAATGGCTGTGGTTAACTCTCATCATGTATTTTTCCATTGTATGACTATACCAAAATCTGCTTATCCCAGTAAATGTTTGTGCTGTTTCCAATTATTTGATAATATGGAAACTATTATAATATTTTCTATTTTCTATATGTTTCCTGGTGCACAAAAATAAGAGTTTCTCCAGGTAAATGAATCTGCGGGACTGGTAGGTTATTGAATTCGTGGGTCTTGAGTTTTGCTTGAAAACATCATTGTTTTTCAAAATGGCTATAACAATTTACAGTCCTGCCAGGAGTATAAAATAGTTCCTGTTATCTACATCACTATGTCACTACAACACTTGATAATGCCAGTATTTTAAATTCTGGCCAAGTTGGTAAGTGGAAAATTATATCTCATTGGGTTTTAAGCACTTACTGATTATCTATGAGGTGGAATATTTTCATATGTTTATTCCCCATCCATGTAGGCTCTTCTCTGAAGTTCTTATTCAAGTGTTTTGCTCATTTTATTGGAGCATTTTTGTTCTTTTCCATATTAATTTGTAGAATTTATTTATATATTCTTGATACTAATGTTTTCAGTTGTGTGTTGCAGTTACTATTTTTAACTTCACTGTATTCTTTGATGAATAGAAGATTTAAAATTTAAATGTAGTCAAATCTATCAATATGTTTCTTTTGTTTGTATTTTTTACATATATGAAATTCTTCTGTAACTTTAAAACATAAGGATATTCTTCTGTGTTAACTTCTAAGAATTTTATACATTAGTTTCCACATTTAAGTCTTAGTCAACACATATTTATAATATAATGCGAAGTAGGAATGCACTTTTATTTTTTTTCATGATAATGGATAACCATTGTCCTAGTGCTATTCATTTTTACATTCTTTGTTAACTGATTTTAATTGCTATGTCAGTCATACTTGAAATTTCAATATATGGTAAGCGTGTTTCTGGGTTCTTCTATTTTGTTCCACTTGTCTATATACCACAATGTCTTAATAACTATACCTTTATAATAATTCTCAATACTTGGAAAGGCAGGTATCAGAGTGTTGTTTTATATCATCTTTATAGGATGTTTAAAAATCAACTTTATTGAGGGACAATTTACACACAGTAGAGTACACTCATTTTTAGTATACAGTCCAATAGCTTTTATGTCTAACAGCTTTACGTCTGTGCATGCCTGTGTAACAGCCACCATAACCTTCATGAAACAGCTGTTTTAGACATGGACAGCAGGCAGCTCAGGACTGTGATCCCTGAGAGGAGGGAAACACATCAGAGAAGCCCTTGGATTGCTCTGCCTTTCTGCTTAGAGGTACTTTCAGAAACAGGCTAACAAGGTGCAGGAATGGGGAAGCTAATCACATCAGAGCAAGCCTGCTGAGTGGAGAAGACAGAGTTTAGGATTCAGGGAGGCGAAGGCAGCTGTAATCTTTAGAGCAGAGTACTGGAGAGGCGGGAGCCAAATAGAGAATGAGCTCCAGAAATCTGTATAAGGGTCTGTTTGACTTTGTTGCTGATATTAAGCTATACACGCAAGCTGAAAAATTCCCAGAGACCACACAGAGCTGGGAGACATCAGAGTCCTGACCGGACAGAGTGGAAAGACCTCACTGAACACCTGGGGCATTCAGCAGAGACTCCAGAAGGGCTGTACCTCATTAGCAGTGCTAAACCAGCCCTGGGATGAAGGGCACTCCGGACGACCCAACAAAGCTTCAAAACAAGCTTTGAAAGGATCAAGATGAACTGCAAGTAACTCCTCAGAACAATATCCAAGACTGTTTAAAAGAAGACAACAAAATTTAGCTCTCAATATTGTAACATTTACAATGAGCAGCATCCAATCAAAAACTACCAGACATACAAAGAAGAGAAAAATGTAACACATAATCAGGAGAAAGATTGGACCATAGAAAAAACCCAACAATGACAGAGATGATGGAATTACCAGGCAAGAACTTTTGAAACAGTTGTTTTAAATACACTCAAGTATTTAAAGGAAAAATATGAATATCACAAGGAGAGAAATGGAAGACAAACATACTGAACTTCTAAAACTTAAAAATACAATGTCTAATATGAAAAAGAAAATTACTCTACCAGATTAGCAGCAGATAAGCTACTTTGGAAGTAAGGATGTTTTGTGGTTACGGATTTTCAGGATTTTTCTCTGACTTACACCAAGATTGAGATAGGCGAGTTTCCTTGCTTTCTCCTTCTGCAAGGTGTGTATTCTTCATTCATCCTAAAGAGAGGGCATAGCAATCTAGGATTCTATATTTACACTGATATCTCCTAGTTGTCTCTGTGCCTTGGGAGAGCTCTTTATGTCCTGTCCTTGGCATCTTTTGCCTCAAAACAGAGGCTCCAATTACTGTGGTTTGGCATCTATGCTTGTATTGTAAATACTTTTAAATTTTCTGTGTGTTATGATGTTTTGACATCTTAAAAACCCTTTCTGGCTGGGGAGAGACTGCCTTTGCTGGGCCTAGCCAATTCTTAGAGACAGCAAAGGGCCAAGCTGGAGCATGCCTGTGATATGGAATCAACCAATCCAGAGCCAGGCCTCCTCTATCTGCCTTTGAACACCAGGCTTCAATATTCCTCTGCCTTAATCATACCAGGGCCAGGTGCCAGGCAAGAGGCACCACGTCTATAGCCCAAAGCCCACCAAAATTATCCAAACTAGCCAGTCTTAAACTGTCCACCTCTGCTGTGAAAATTCCTACAAAGGCTCTGGTCTAAACGTCCCCCTCGCTCCTGTCTTCTGCCTCCTGACCACCCTGGTGTCTTTCCCATGTGGCCCTCCACGGTGTGCCTGCCTCCTGTCTCCAGGACTGTGAGTACAATCAACTTCATTTTGTCCTGGGTCTCTCCTCAGTCTCCTCTTGTGGCTGCCCTTGACCGACCATCTCATAAAAGAATACAAAAAAAGCTTTTATGCTAAAGCAAATTTTAGTGCTTGCTTACCTCCCAAGATTTCTTCTTACACAATATTTTTAGCCTCTGTAGAATCTTTACTCTCTTGCCAACTTCGTGATTCCTTTGAAAAACTTTGTTTTAAACATTGTTTTCGTCAGTTTGAGTTGATTTTGCACGAGGAGTATTCATGGTGTCTAATCCAACATATTGCCAGAAATATAAAAAGTGTGACAGTTTTTTGAAGACCATCTAATATATTGAGTCACAGTATCATATGAAAAAATTAATCTCTACCTAGTGTTACATTATTATCCTTTGTCTAATGTGAGCCATGGCCACTCCATTGCTCTGGGTCCTGGGATGTCCAGGGAACAAAGGCATATTCAATCACCCCACAACAGAACAGCTGTTTCAAGGCATATGAACACAACCTAGAACATTACGTAATCCCAAGATAAAGTGATATATTACTGAGTGCCTTGATGATGAGAGAGTACTGACATGCTGAGCCAACATACAAGGCAGAGGCTCTTGGAGGGGCAGCATCTGCATGGGCAGAGGACCATGGAAATCCTCTAGCTTCAGAAGACTAGATCTGCACCCAGCCACCTACTACGTGTGAGATCTTACCCAAGATGATTGACTCTTCTGAGCCTTGGTTGTCTCATTAACAAAGAAGATAAGGATCATATACATGAAAACTCATCGACATAATACCTTATAATTTGTATACTGCCAGTTACTTCTGTATACCAGGTATGACCAACTTCACTCACATGGGATTTAAATAAGATCTTTAGAATTTTTTTTAAATTAAAATCTGTTCATGGTCTCATGTGCCAAATGAGGGAGTCAATTCTCTCTTGAGGATTCTTTCTTTCCTAATATTCCCAAGAAACTTACTCAGCCAAAAGGGGTCAGTTACTCTTGCTTCTAATTGCCATGCAATGGGAGAAATGAAGGAATAGAGTATTCATCAATTTTGGGGCAGCGATGACTTCTGCTTTGGCTGCTGTCACTATATAAAACTGTTTTTGTGTTGTCCAGTGCATCCTTGTCTGTTATTGTGATGTCCAGATTCTCATCGTAGCTACTGTTGATCTTTGCAGGAGGAATACACCACTTGCTCAATGTCACTGTCAGCCAAGTGCATGTCATACTTGCTATCTGAGATGGGTAGTTTCTGCTCACAGCCTTGGCTGTTGTGGCTGTCCACACGGTGCTCTGTCAGCTGCAGTGGTGGCAGCAACACTGTGTGGCCTGCCACACTGTCATGACCCGCTGTCTAACCTGGTTTTTGAGAACCATGGAAAAATAAATTATTTTCTTTTCCCTCACATGTTTTTTGAAAATCATGAAAAAAAGAAATTCTTTTCCAAGGTGAAAAGCTACGTCGTCCCGTGAGAACACACGGCCACTTCCAAATCACACAGTTTTCACTAATGTTCCAACTGACCAAGAGTTCAGCTGCATTGTTACATTTTCTAGTCAGCATTGGTGGTGAACTAAAGATAAAGAGAGACAGTGTGGTGTTGTAATTACTAGAGCAATTTCTCTAGATTCCTACAGAGCAGTTGGCTGAGCCTCCATGGGACATTCACAGATGATTATATCTGAGAATCCTTTGGGGAAATCCTCTGAACAGGTAGGGCCTGAGATCCAAGACATCATCATGTAACACTTTATCTTTCTTACAAGAGTGGAGGTTAACAGACCGTGACAATGTTCTCTATAAAAGTAGATACAGGTCAATTGAAAGGTTACATTTTGAGATGGGTTGGTGAACATGTAATATCTTCATCAGTATTGCTTAAAGCTCTTTAACTTAGAAACCATGCTTGCTTGATTTTAGTGTTCCTATAAAATTAGAAAGAAGTTGACATTTCTTTGTCCCCCCAGATTAAAAAAATATATATATGTTGGTTGTGGTTCCACAATTTCTATCCTGAGTGAATTGATAAAAGGAGTAAGAATGTCTCCATACCTTTCCCTCTCTCCTACAGCTTGGTCCTAGAAACTGTGGGGAAAAATGTCCTTTGTCTTCTGCCCATATCATCAAATGATCCATGCCAACTCCTTGCATAATAGAAGAATCCTATTTTTAGTGGACTGGAAGTAGCAATTCTTGGCACATTACTCAGAGCAGGCTAACTGCTGTAAAAACAACCCTCAAATCTCAACAATTTAACATAGTAGAAGTTTGTATCTCCCTTATGCCACATTGGGGAAGGGCAGAAGCCACTGGGACCACGATGTTTTCGTTCCATCCTTTTCTAGACTCTTAGAGTCCTCTCTGGTTAACTAACTGATGGAGAAAGGGAGAAAGGGATGACAGAGGGAAGGGATTTTATGGGCTCTGCTTGAAAAGAGACACACATCACTTCTGCTCATATTCCAATGCCAGCATTTATCCATATTCTCCTGCCAAAGCGCAGGGGAAGGTGGGATACATAGCCTTCTTATATGGTCAGAAAGGAGTGGAGAACATGGATATTGATGAGCACTCAAAGACTCCGCCAGAGTTCACCCCTTTGGTCACCAAATATCCATTTCATTTTTCTTCACACTCTCTCTTCTTGAAGTGAGACAACATAAATCCCATCCAGTCACTACGTCTAACTCAAAGTCGAAGATTTCTGGGAAAACGCAGTTTTCTTCTTCAGGTCCCAATGTGGCATCTTGCAGCTTGACAACATCTGACCTAAAGAAAAGTCATCTGCCTAACTCAAACCCAAATATAATAGTCAATCAAGGTCAAGTTATAATAACTGTTATTTATAAGGAGGAAAAATGTGAGAAACACATTCGTCAATGATCCATAGCAATTCTGAAATCCCACTGCACAGACCCTATGAAGGCGCCCTACCATGGAAATGCAGGAAATTTCCTCTTAGCCCCTGATTCTGCTCCTTGGGAGAACTCTCTTGTCCTTTTATTATTATGATATTTTGATCTAACTGTGGAGTTTCTTCCTTGACTGTATTTTCTCCATGGCCACCTCTGAGGTTCTATGGAATAGTCTGCTCAGGTTTCATAGCTCTCCTCCTACCAGTGCAATATGGGGGCCTGAAGTTGATTCAATTCTAAAATAGTCAAAGACATTTATTTATTGTTAATTGACTGATTGATTTATTGATTGTTTATGCTCATGGTTTTTTGGCAATCAGTTTCCCCAGAGACCTAGTAGGCAACTCATCCTTTTCATTACAGTTGTCTCCTTAGGATAATAGCCACAGATAAATGTAGTTTAGAGTCACCGTTTTCAAATATATAATATTTCTTTACTTTCTGGCCCACAAACCTCTTTCTCTAAACTTAATGGAGTTCCCTTGAGTCTATCTGGAATAATGAACTTGAGTGGAAACCACACACTTAGCCTAATTTTGACCTAAGGCTGAGTTCTAATAGACTTTATTTAAAACACTTCTCTAACTTTTTCTTACGGTTTTGAGTCTAGAAGCTCAGTTTTTACCAACTTGAAATTCCAAAATTTTTTTTATCTCACTCCATTCTTTTTCAAACCAGACAGTTTTCACTCAAACTCAAGTTTTTCTTCTAATGCCTTGCTAAGCGCCGTCAGCAACATTCAATATACAGCCCTGACCTGTTTTCTGTTCCTTTCCCCTGGAGGTTAGAATCCAGGAGGCGTTTGTTCCACCTTCCAAGTTATCAATGGAAACAATTTAATCAAATGTTCTTTCCTCCAAATAAAAAGGCTCTTCGGTTTTCTGATATTGGTTTTCTTGCTTCCCACTCCTTGATTGCTAAGTCAATGCAGCATACTTCAGTTTTTATTGCAACGCCGTTTTCTTTGTTACTCAGAGTAGGTAAACTTCTGGAACAAACAAGCCTCAGTATCTAAGGTTTTACACAAGGAAAGCCTATGTCTTTCTTGTGCTACAGTCTAATGTGGTTGTCCTGGTTGAGACACTCTATTCTGAGTGATAATTTAATTAATAGAAATTTTGACTAACAGGAAATAATTGAAGAATGAGGTCTTTGGCTGATTTTAATCATGTGGGTCTTTCAATTTTTGTCTCTGTGACAAAAAGAGAGATACATGAGGCCCCAAATTTGGCAGACCATCAGAAATAGCTGGTGCTCACAAGAGGCTTAGTCTATAACTGACATTGCCTGATAGAACTCTCTACATTGAAGGACATTTTCTATATCTGTGCTGTGCAATATGGTGGCCACTAGCCACATGTGGCTAACAAGCTCATGGAATGGGCCTAGTATGACTGAGGAATTGAATTTGCAATTTCTTTTGATTTAAATTAGTTCAAATTTAAGCAGCTGCATGTATTGGAGAGCACAGAATATCAATCCAAAATTTTCAAAGGCAAGGGATACAGTCATCTTCTTCTTGAAAACTTTTCTTAAAATTTTAATAGAAGGAGGATGTGGGCAGGTGAAAAGAGCTGCCTCTTCCCTGTTTCCAATTTTAGATCTGGAAAAAATCACTGTCTTCCTTGAATATACTTCACTATACAAAATAGGTCCACTGAAGACAACCAATTAATACCAACCCTTCCTCTAACTGCATGAGTTGGTATACACTTGTTGTCCAAGTGTATTGGACTTGATTTCTTCTACACTTTCTCAAAAATAGAGCCATCTGAGAGACAGGAGAACTCTTTTTTGTTTTAATTGAGTAGGAACTTCATGCTGTCCTCTGAATTTGTACTTCTCCTCAAACTACTGGGAAATACACAAAGAAGAACCTGCAAGAAAGAAACAAATTTACAGAGATCACCGAAACCTCCATATAGTTTGGCTTCATGAAAGGCCATTTAGCTGTGCTAAGGCTGCCCTTTGATTCTAGTGAGGTTTTCCATAGTCTTGAGGTAGATCTGAGATCTTACATGGGATATTTCAGTCAAAAAAATCTTCAAGAAGCAGGATTGTCTTTTCAGAAGTGAAATATCCACTCTCTTAACAGATGTGGAAAAAGGATGTTTCATGGAGTGTCATCCTACACTCAAGTAATTTCCCTGAGCCTTTCAGAAACGTTATCTGTTTGGCCTCGTAAAAATAATAAATGATGGCTTTGCAGCAATTCACCTAGCAGCAATAAGAGAATGAGAAACTTGCAACTCTTTTTTCCCCCAACTTAGTAGACTAGTTACAAGTTCCAAAATACAAAGGGATGTTTTTAGAATTAGATCTGTAAGCACATTGTACCCAAGATGGGATTTGAGTGAACTCCAATATAGAAAAGTCATTTTACAATCTGGAGCCATATCTCATGGGGAATGTGTTAAATAATACTTTTCTTTCCAAAATGATTGTATCTTGTATAATGAGTTTCTTATCGCAACTTCATTAAAAAAATTATCTTCAGTTACAACTAAGAAGTTTCAAGTATGGTTAGGTAAAGATCACATTTCCATGGTAGATTCCAATTCCTCTGACTTATTAGCACCTCTTCCATTCTGTCCTGGTGTCTGCACCAGTGCAATGTTTATTGAAGTTCAATTACATGCAAAGGTTCAACATTGTGACCCATGACAGTCGCTTTGAATTTAGCTGCTCTTAATCCTCACAACAGCTCTGTGAACAGCCTCACAAAACCTGTTAGTGTTCTGTGAATATTTAATGAGATAATCCACATAAAGCATAGAGCCTGGAACAAGCCAATGAAGGGTAGCAGTTCTGTCCTCATCTCTGCCATGTCTACCAGAGTTCAAGGCGCGTGTGCATCTGAACAATGGCAGCGCCAACTTTCCATACGTCCCATGTCTACACACACCCAAAGTACCTGCTTTCCTTGATTTCATGCTTCATCCTTTTGTGGTCGCTGGTGAAACAAATTTCAATTGACAGCTCAACCCTTAAACCATTTTGCTTTGAGTATTTTCTTCTTTCCCTAAATAACTTTTTATTATTTTGAGAGCCTGAGGCTTTGTCTTCAATAAACATGTTTTAGATAAAGAGAGAAAGAACACTTTAGGTAAAACAGAAAACCCAAGGAGAAAAAGTTATTACATTTCTTCTGGAAACTAATTTCTCTCAAAGTTAGAGTATCTGTTAACTGGATCTGCTGAAACCTTGACGTCTGCACTCGCTCAGAAGAATCTTGGTGAAGTGAGTGATCACCGCAGAAGAGGAGTCTACATGGGAAGAAGAAGCCACGTGGAAAGCAGCGTCCCCACCCCAAACCCCCACTAGACATTGCTTTCAGAATTGTGCATTTTTGAAATATTCAGAGCTTAAGCTGAATATATTTAATTATTCTTTTTCTTCTAATTCATAGAATTTTGAGGTAGAATGTTAAATATCTGGAAGGCAGCCTGTGGCTGGGTCTTGGTCCAGCTCAATCACTTATTTATTTGGGGCATGTCACTTCTCACTTCTGTGAATCTCAGCTTCTGAATTCGAGAATTGGAGATGATGAAACACACTGCTGTTTCTGGAAGATTGATTAAATGATTCTTTTGAGAGAGCAATTTATAAATGCAGTACAAAAGTATGCCATCATTCAGAGATTGTTTTCCTACAATATACCATAAAGTAATTCACTCTTGAGATTTGTAAGGTGACATTTAAAGAGAAGGGCTAGGTCATTTTGTTGTCACATTTACTTTTGTTGCAGAGAGGATACGGTCTGTGGAATGACCGAGTTGGGTAACCAATTTTGGCTGTGAATTATTCAGTGCTCTTGAATGAGTGCTCTGCAGGCCCAACATGACTCCTCGGAGCTCCCCAGTTTCCAGAAGTCAGTTGACCAGAGGATTTGGTTGATTCCATCTTTGAGCGAGATGATGAGGTAAAGTCCTTATTGCCTTTCCGAACTTGCTTCCTGAGTTAGACCCATGGATACCTTGGGTCCCACTGGGGATGATGCCCTTGAATTCTTGTGAAATGCCCAAGTTTATATCTACTCAGATGCTTGTTAAAAATTAGGGGAAAAAACCTAATGTTTTTAAAATTTAAAAGAAAAAATTTATACAAATTTTATGGCAAATTGTGAGAAAGTCAAAAGAGTAGTGATAGATAGGGAAAACATTTGCAACACAGAAGACAGGAAAAATGTTATTTTAACATATACAGAGTTCCTACAGGCTCTTAAAAGAAAAAAAAACAAACAGAAACCTGGGAAAAATATTTAAACAAATAATTTATAGAAGAGAAAATAAAAATAGCCAGTAGACATATAATGTGACATTCAATCTCCCTAATAGTAAGATAACTACAAGTTAAAGAATCAATATGATATTCTTCAACTCTCAGACTAACAAATATAAAAAGAAGATGTATTGGGCTGGCCACTCTTGGACTGATAGGAGTGTAAATTGCTACACATCCTTTAAAAATCAATCTAGAACTATCTCCTAAAATTAAAAATAGGGAAAACACTATTTCCCAGTAATCCCAGTTTGGGGAGTTTAACAGCAGTAAACAGAGGAGTGAAATAAAAGTGAATGGGGAATTAATTATTTGTATATTTTTGCATTCTGTTGCTTGAGTGTTTAATAGAATAACCAACTAATGCTCATGTGATTTAATATATCTATATGATCAGAAAGAGATGTTTTCAAAATTTTAGGGCAAACGTAGGCAGCTTCAATGGAAGTTCAGATAAGGTCAGTTACAGTCTTTCCCATTCTCTGATGGACATACCACATGTGTTATCATCTGCTCAGTCTAAATGTTGGAGGATGACATGGATATTCACAAATTGAAGAAATTCTAGAAAAGGGAAAATAGAATGATAAAAGCCTGAAAGTCGTATTTCTTATACAAATATTTAATGACCTGAGAGATCCAAATTAATAGCTTCCTATCCTTTACTCTTCAATGCTCTGCAAACAGGCATCCTGCCTGACTAGTCCCAGACCTATTTATCAAATCCAAAACCTATTTTTCTTACTTGAGCTGCTTCAAAGATTACATGAGATGTAAAAAGAACTTAAAATGGCGTCTGGCAGAGAATTGTCAATAAATATTGTTATTGTTGGTGTCTTTGAATGGCCCTGATAACAACACTCCTCTTTCCCCACTTGAATTCTATCAAACGACAAGTAAGACAAAGAATTATCAGATGGAGACCAAGACATCACCATTATCACCAACGTAGCCTAAGATGGAAATCATGCTTCCTGATATTAAATGTCAAAATTAGTGAGGCTCATCTCCCTTCAGACAGGCAGCAAAAGACCAATGAGCATGTCAAAGGCTGGATTCCAGCAACAAGGATGTATTTGTGTCTCTGAATCTTCTTGCTCCTAAGAAAAAGAGGAGAGGAAGGCATATGAATATCTCATTTCACTTTTCAAAAACATCAGTCTGATCACTCACTACCTTCTCCTGGGCCAGAGTGAGTGGGAGAATGGAGAGAGGCCAGGAGCAACACAGTAATGATCTCCCTTCATGTGGAAGGAAGTGTCTAGAATGGGGAAGAATCCTTTCTCCAAAGATTAGATAATTATTTTAGTGACTGCATTCTCTGGTGTCAGCTCACACTTAGACTAGATCTGTAATCTTCCGTTTATGCTCAACAATGTGGATCTGTGATTTGTTAAAGAGAAAAGGATGATTTTCAAAAGAAAATCTGGAAGAAAAAATACTTTAGTTCTCTATGCACACATATGCAATATAATAAACCCTAGAGAGGTGATTGCAAGGAAACAACAAAGAGCTCAAAAACATCTTACAATTCCCCCATGTGACTAGACAACTACGGACTCGGAAAAAATTTGAAAGAAATACTTTGAATCAATAAAAAGTTAATCGAGATAATTATTTTAAATTGTATTAAAAGAAATTGAATAGCAGTGGTTCTCATTTAGTATGGCCAAATAGGAAAAACAAATTATTTGTTTCAAGTGCAATGAATAATAATTATTGTTTTGAATAAGTTTTAAAACATTTTCTATTCATTTTCAAAAGTTAGAGTGCACACATTTGCTTTCCTAAGTTAAGTGATTTCCAAGTCAGATTTTTGAGTGTCTCCATTGTCTTTCTTGATTAAGCTCAGGCAATTAGAGAAATTAATTAAAAACTCTTCACCTGTGGTTCAAGGTCACCAACTAAAAAGTAATATTAACATTGCTTTTGTGCTCAGAAAGTTGTAAGAAAATAAAGTTCACTTCATGTTATAAAATAGATACAAATCACTTCATGTTTTAAAGTAGGTTTAAATTAGCACGAATTACAAAGTGTGAAATTAGCATTTTTATAGAAAATATGGATGATTGAAGGAAAATTTTTAAAGAAAGTATATTTAGGAAAAGTGTTTTAAGTACTGCCATTTCCAAAGAAGTTGAGTGGTGACAATGTATGGTAGAGGAAAAGGGTAAATACTCTTGTCAGATACCTCTTACTACCTTTAGCAATCCAAGAAATACTTTTCTGCAGACATTTATGCAGTTGAAGACCCTTAAATCCAGTGAAACCCATCCTCTTGGTGTTGGCTAACTGTCCTAGAAGTTAATGAGGAGCTACCAACATGGGCATGAGGGTGGTCAAAAGCCTCAAAAATGATGTGTCACTGATCACGTTAACGTTAACAGGCCTTCCATGGTGGATAGTGGCAACCTCTCCCACGCCAACCGCAAATCCTTTCTTCTTGGAGGAATATTTGTGGGAAAAGGGAAAGTGGGTCCCTTGAGTCTGATTAACTTCTGAGGAAAGCTAAGCTGTATTTTCCTATGAGGCCTTCAGTGTTCGTAACCAAACCAAGTTCAGTTGACTACTTCCAATGTACCCCCTCATTTTCCTTTATTCCGGCAAAGTCATCACCAAAGGTAACTTGGGGTGCTTGTATCTTCATATCCTAAAATAATCTGACATACTCATGTCACTAAATCCAATAGACAATTTCAGGACTTTTCTTACATGATCTTTCAACAGTATTTGGCAGAGTTGATGGTCTCCTCCTTGAAAAACTTTCTTCGCTTGGCAAGTGACTTTGCAGACCATGGTACTTTGCCTCTATGTGTGCTTTTCTCAAGGAGATCCGTCTATTCCTGGGGCTGAAATACCATGTTTGCGGAGGTGACATCCCAATAAACATTGCCTGTGTCTTAGCTTCAGACCACAGTCCCGTTTCACAGACTCCACCAGTTTAACACATGCTGGTCTGAACTCATCACTTCCTGCCCAAATCTGCCCTTCCTTCCTTTTCGCTAGTCAGCGATTGAACCTGGAATTCTTTCTCCATATTTCTTCCCTTTCCTCTGTGTTGTGTTAGGAAATCATGGCCAATAGCTTCCCAAGTGTTTCCAGGCTCTAAATATTACAATTATCTGCAATTCTGTCTGACTCATTTTCAAGGTAAAGATCTGCTTTGTTCAACTACCGAAGTATTTATATTTTTATTTAAAAATTAAAATGATCATTTCTGTCATATAAAGGTATGTAAAGAATGTGCTCATGTCCCAGCTTAAGAAATAGTTTAACTGAAGTCCTTTTTGAGTCCTGCCTTTATGACATTCCTTTCTCTCCCAACCTCACACCACATGCAATCAATCACCTAGATTGGGTGATTATTATTTACACGAATTTCCATTAACTTTTACAAATATGTCTATGTAGCTCTAAAAAAAATCTGGTATTTTTTTGGATATGTTAAGCTTATATGAATGATTTAAAATCAGGTGTATTCTTTTGCAACTTGATTTTTTTATGCTTGATATTTTGTGCGATATATGTATTTCTTCATGATATACACATATATGTGTATGTATGTAAATAAACGTGGATAATATTGGCTTTAGCTCCTTTTGTGTCACTGTTTGATAATATTCCATTAAATGAAAATTCTTCAGTTTATTTAACTATTCGCCTTTGAATGTCAATATAGATAATTTCTGACTTTTTTTGCTATTAAAATCAATGCTGATCTGAAAAATCATGTGCACATCTTTTTGTGCACATATGTAATAGTGTTTCCAGGATATGTGCCTCAAAGGAAAGTGCTAGATCTTAGGGTAGCATATCTTTAAATGTATTAGTTATTACAGATTTCTCTTCAATTTGTACTTTCAACTAGCAAAGCTTCACAGTTTTTTGCTATATTGGGGCCAAACATAGCATTTATTAGTATAGCTTTCCTTCTAAGCAATCCTTTCTCTGCATATATCTTGGTATGTTGTGTTTTCATTTTGGTTCCTCTGAAAATATTTTCTAATTTCCCTTGTGATTTCTTCCTTGACCCATTGGTTATTTAGAAGCATATTGTTTAATTTTCACATATTTGTGAATTTCCCAAATTTCCTTGTTACTCATTTCTAATTTCATTTCATTATGTTCAGAGAATATAATCTGTATAATTTCAATCATTTTAAATTTATTGAGAATGGTTTTATGGCCTAACCTATGGTCTATCATATAAAATTTCCATGTTAATTCAGAAGAATGTGCATTATGCTGTTATTGGGTAGACATGACAGTTCTTTAGCTGTTTTCTAGGTGTAGTTGGTTTAATAGTGCTATTCAAGTCTTCTGTTTCTTTGTTAATCTTCAGCCTAGTTTTCTATCAGTTATTGAAAGTGTGGTATTGAAATCTCCAAGTACTGCTGTTGGATTGTGTATTTCTCCCTTCAATTCTATCCCTTTTGTGTCATGTATTTAGAGATTCTATTGTTAGGTGTGCATATAACTGTTATGTCTTCCTGATGAGTGACTCTTCATTATTATATAATATTCCTTCTTTGTCTCTAGTAACAATTTGTGACAAAGTCTAATTTACACAATGTAAGTATAGCTACGACAGCTCTCTTTTAGTTACTGTTTGGCTATCTTTTTCCATCCTTTTAATTTCAATCTATTTGTGTCTTTAAAGTGTGTCTCTTGTAGAGAGCAGATAGTTGGACTATTTTTAAAAAATTCATTCTGCCATTCTCTACCTTTTTCTTTCCTTCCTTCCTTCTTTCCTTCCTTTCTTCCTTCCTCCCTTCCCTCCTTTCTTCATTTTTTAAACATATAACAATCTTTGTTGCCCATTCCAAAGACCACAAGAAAATGATTGGAGAACAAGTAGTTTATTTAAGAGTGAATCTGGAAAGGTATTAAGGAAGAAGCCAGGAGGAGAAGGCAGTCAATAGCAAATACGTGGTCTAACTAGTTGCCACTGTGAGGAATCAGAGATTAACCCCACTGGGGAACTGTGGGAGTTGGTGCAGAAATGAAATCTCAGATTTATCCACTTATCTGCTTGAGTGGTGAGGGAACTGGAATATTTACATACCAAGCCATATAAGTCATTGGTTGAGACAGCATTATTTCTATTCTTTTCTGGATTGCCATTGGCAAGGAAAAGTAAGCTTTCATTGCTTGAAAAAGTCCTTATGTGGTTAGAGGTCAGAGTGTTTTGCACCACAATGGTTGTGCCTGAGGGGATATGAGTAAAACCCTAACGCCATCTACTCCATTGTTGCAATATCAACAACAAACAATTTCAACTTTTTTTCACTGATTTTCTATACCAATTCTGTCATATATCAAATATCCATTATATATGCAGGGTGTGTTTCTGACCTTTCTATTCTGTTCCATGGATCCGTTTGTTATCTCAGAACAAAGGCTGCACTGCGTCCTTTATTTATATCTTCTCTCTCTTTTTGTCTCATCTGTCCAGCAAGTGCTGTATCAACTTTATTGGTCTCTTCAGAGAATCAGCTTTATTACATAGATTTTTCTTCATTATTTTTTTCTATTTCACTTATTCCTACTCTTGAATTTATTATTTGCATTCTTCTCCTTTCTTTGTACTTAATTTACTCCTTCCCCCCCCCTCCCTTTTTTTAGGTGGACGCTTAGTCTTTTAACTTGTTACTTCTTTCCAAATACAAGTGTGTAATGCTACATTTCCCTCTCTGTGCCGCTTTAACTGCATCCCACAATTTTTGACATGTTGTGTTTTCATCATTCAACTTAAATTAGTTTCTAATTTTTCTTGTAATTTCTTCTTCAACCTATGGACTATTTTGAAGTTGTTGAATTTTCAAATGTTTGGGGTTTTCTAGACATCTTTCCATTATTCATTTGTAGTTTAATGATATTGTGGTTATAGACCTTACTTTGCCATTTTCATCTCCTCTATTTGTGGAATTTCTTGTATGTGGATGTTGGACTTTCTAAACTGATCTTGTGATGGTAGATTTCAGCTCTGGCTCCCCATCTTTCGTCAACGCAGTGAGTTTTCTCTTTTCCCCGTGCTGCTGTTGCACCTTCTTGCTCTAGGTTAATCAGGTCAGCGGACGCTACTTCGATAGTCTTGAATTCAGCAAGAAACTTGGCACTCTAACTTCAATCTCTCTTTTTATTTTTGGTCTTTTGGAATTTTTCTTATTTTTTCACAACCTCAGCTGTATATTAAAAATACACTTTAAAACTGTTATCATTCGCTCTTTGTACTTGAATTGAATCGAGGGTTTTTTTTTCTGTTATCTTTTTTTCCTGACATATTGCTAGAAACAAAAATCTTGTATTAACATTTTACTATTTTGATTTCTTTTATCTTTCTTCATTATTTCATTCTAATATCTTAACTGTAGTTTTTGGATGCTATTTGCCTTGGTGATATTCCAGTGGTTTTGCAAACTAGTGGTGAGCAGGAGAAATAACGCATAAACTGTTTTATAAACTTCAAAGTACCATACTAAATTTTTATCACAAACATTTACCACTTTCCCTACATCTCAGACACTTTGCTGGGTTCTTTGCATAAGTTATTTCACTCTTCACCACGACATAGGAGGAAAGAGGTCAATTTTGCCAACACCATCTAGCCATGTGGAGGTCAAGCTGAGATTTGAACTCAGGTCAACCTGACTCCAAAATATGTTATTTTCTCACTGTACATCAGAGTCTCCAAAAAGGTCTGCAAAGTGCTTTGAAACACTTGAAAAGGGCTACTCCATTAATCCCAAAGCAGGTTGCTAACAACTGAAATCATGAAAGAGCATTCCTGTCTGAGTGCTTGGCAAAAGAATTAATCCAAGTGGCCATAGTTTTCTAGATACTGACAGCCAAATAGTCATTTCCTATTTTTGCCCAGAATTCTTCCATTTAACACACAAATTTAGCCACCTGCTGATTATATGTAGGAGGCATTTTGGATAATTCAGAGACATGTGCTTTAATTTTTAGACAGTAGACATCCAGCCCACACATGAGTAAATAATTGGGAAAGGGAGACAAAATTTAAACTATAGGTGCCAGAGGTTAACAATGATACCTATTTTAAACAACTTTCCCAATGACAGATGGACTATCTGGTTGGTCCTGCCTAAGGAAGTCTGAGTTGCTTCTAAAAATATTTCTAAAATAAACAATTCTCCATTTGTCAAAAATAAAATTTATTCTAAAAAAGTCCATGTGTACAAGCTCATTTGATAAAGCAATCTGGGTCCAAACAGGTGAAAGAGGCAAAGGTGAGAAGAATTGCTTTTGTTAAATTTTTAAAGTGTTATTAAGGAGACCAGATTCAGTGAACTCGTGATTGAAATCGTCTGATTAGATCAATGGAACGAACTCAAACTTCATTGCACCCGCGCTTCTATGAACAGACTGCTTTCAAACCAAAGGGGCAGCTTCCTCTTTTTCCAAGATGAACATTTAGGTTATTGAAATATATGTTTTCTGATCACAAGGTCACTCTTCAGCAATGAAACATGATTCTGGCACTTTCTCTGTCCTTTCCACACACCCACCTCTAATATCCCCTTGACATACACCTTCTCTCCATTTGTTTCCAAACCGTTGCTAAAATAAAAGAATGAGTCATTCTAGTAGGGCTCGAATGGAAAACCCATGTGGATTTTCCAAGTATTGAAAAACATACCAAGTAAATTATTAGAGAACTTCAGAGCTTAATGGAATAATTTTGATGACTGCGAATTGTTGCTTAATCAGCGCTAATGGAAAGATGGAGACCTGCTTTATGCCTCTGCCAAAGATTGCATCTGCTGGGGATTTGACAGTATATTACTTGCCATTCTAACTCACTTATGTTCAAAAACAAAAACAAAAAAGCAAAAAGAAAATCCTACCAATCATTTTTTACTTACAGATGAGTATCACATTCAGGGGACCATTAGGAGAAAGAGTGAGGTTTGGTCTTCCCGCAAGGTTTGCTGCACATTCACCCTGGATACAAAGCCTTCTGTGGCTGGTTTAGGTGCATCATCTTCCTTATCTAATGACCTGCACAAGTCATGTAATATCCAGTTACTACCTTTGTTTATCTGTGTCTAGGGTTAGTAGAATACGCAAAGGATAGGTAGGAAGGTAGAACAGTCATTTAATTACCTTAATGGAGAGATGGGCAGATCGGGACTCAAGAAATCTCAATTTAAGACCTTACGAGACACCTATCTGATGAGAAATGTGTCCTTGGAACATCTCTGAATCTCATTTTTCTAATGTACAACATGTGGCAAATAGCACCTGACAGATTGCCCTGAGTGATAAATAATATTTGCAGGAGCTGGAAAAGCTAATGGCATCTGGACCGGAAATGGTAAGAGGTAATTTAGGGAAAGGCTATGAGCAAAAAGACCCATTAAATCTGCTCAGTTATTTCACAATAAAACTCATGTTTTAGAGAGTGTAAACATTTATTTTACATTCTTGACAGTACAAATGACATTTTTAATGGTAGTATATCTTAGAATAGTTGTCTATTTGCATTTCACCAATGCTACACCCAATATCCACAGCAATTTTTCAGAATACCATCTCACATGTGCAGTGAATACATCCAAATATCTCCCAGAAACAAAATGAAAATCATGGGAGTCCTCAGAGAGGATTCATCCCATACTTTTCAGCGACAAGGAGCCCATGTGAAAAACAGCTCTAATTCACTGGCAATTCCTTTTTGGATTGAGTTAAAGATGGTGTTCTTGTAATTTTCATGCATTATGCTTTCTTGAATAGTACGCAGAATTTTTTTTTTTTTTTTGCTGGGTAAGATTTAGCCTGAGCTAACAGGCACTGCCAATCGTCCTCTTTTTGTATGTGAGCTGCTGCCACAGCATGGAAACTGACACACAAGTGGTATAGGTCCAGGCCCCAGAACCCACCCTGGGCCGCCAAAGTGGAGCATGCTGAACTTAACCACTAGGCCACTGGGGCTGGCCTACATAGAATATTTTTAAACATACTTTGCACATCCATCTCCAACTTTTCTTTGTACCTGTAATTCCATGCACTTTGTGATTTTTATAACATTTCTTTTATGCAGGATTTCTAGGTAAAATATTACATGAGACTAAAATCTTTTTTGTTGTTTATCTGAGATTCAAATTCACTTGATCATCTTGAATTTTTATTACTAAAATTTGGGATGGCTTGCAGAATACTAACCATCCTACTAGCCTCCTCTGGCTTGTCTGTTAGGAGTCAGACATATGTGGATTCAAGTCTCAGATCTATCAGCTGAAAGCTATGTGATCCTGGACAAGTTACATTATCTCTCTGAGCCTTCATTTTTATCATCTATAAAATAAGCATAACATCCCTAATGGCAAAGCCTACACCTGCTCACCAAAATCTGTGCATCCTCTTCTTCCTGGGCACACAGCTAGACCAAATTTCTTGGCCGCTTTTACGATTAGGAATGGCCATGTGGTTGACTTTCAGACAGTGGAATGGGAGCAGAAGTACACGTGCTATTTGGGTCAAGGCTTTAAGGAAGATGCTGAGCCTCCTCCACACTCCATGTTCCTCCTTTTGCCAGCTGACTGCAGAGGCAATGAGGCCTCAGGGATTGGCGGAGGCTGGTCTCTGCGTCGCTACAGGAACCAAACCGAACCAAACCAAACCAAACCCTTACACACCAGGAACATTTGTATTCACCCTTTATGTGAGAAAGACGTCAACTTCTTTGTCTTATGCCACTGAACTTCGGGAGTTAATTTATCACAGCTGCTACCATTACCATACCTAGTGTAAAAATTGCCAGTGTAAATCAAATGCTGCCTTAATAAATACCCAAAATAGGTGGTGTTGACTTAGCAGTTTGGCAGGACCTGTGACAAAGAAAGATATTTCTGCTTAGAATACTATTCTATTCATGTGATTAAACTGCTACCCGAAACAGACCGCATTCCTACTGACCTGAATCTCTTAAGGGAAGCAGTTAGGAAGAACCACAGTGCGCGTGTGTCTTGGCCTTTATTTCATGAGAGGTATTACAAGAAAGAGATGAACTCAGGAAAGGCCAGACTGGTGTGAGGGCAGAAGCATTAAGAAATAGAGTTCAGAAATGTGGGTTCTTGCTAGGTTGAAAAGAGAATGGCATCTGGACCCCACATGGTAAGAGAGAATTCTAGGAAAGCCCGTCAGCAAAAAAAAAAAAAAAAAGACCCATGAAATCTTGGCAGCTAAACCAAGGGAATCAGCCCTATGACAAAGATCAGATCAAGGGTAAATCAGGCCTTTCCACTCAAGCCCATTGTTTCAGGGGGCTCCATGGTATCAAATGTGAAGTTGAGAGATAGAGGCACAAGGATTAGGAAGTAGAGAAATAAAGCACAGTTGATTATTATGTCAGAAAAAAAAAACTTGAAGTCTTGTACATGGAACTGTCTGGTAGAAATCGATCAGAAACTTTTTATGGAACTGTATTCATTTGCTAGGGCTGCCATAACAAAGTACTACAAATTGGGATGCTTAAGTAACAGAATGTATCGTCCCACAATTCTGGAGGCCAGAAGTTCAAAATGAAGGTGTTGGGAGGACTGGTTCCTTCTGAGGGCTGTGAGGAGAGAATCTGCTTCAGTTGTTTCCTCTTGGCTTGTAGATGCTCATCTTTGCGTTCACATGGCATCTTCCTATGTACAAGTCTGTCTCCAGCTTCCCCTTTTTATAAGGACACCAGCCATATTGGATTAGGGCCCCCTAATGACATTAATTTAACTTGTAAAGACTCTGTTTCCGAAAGCTCACATTCTGAGATATTGGTGGTTAGAACTTCAACGTATGAATTTGGGGTGGCACGATTCAATCTATAACAGGGACTTTTTAAGGATATTATATTGCCAGAGAAACAATTAACCTAGATGTTAAAAACAAAAACAAAAAGCTCTGTGACTGGGGCCGGCCTGGTGGTGCAGTGGTTACGTTCACACGTTCTGCTTCTTGGCGGCCCAGGGTTCACCAGTTCAGGTCCTGGGTGTGGACATGGCACCGCTTGGCAAAAGCTATGCTGTGGTAGGCATCCCACATATAAAGTAGAGGAAGATGGGCACGGATGTTAGCTCAGGGCCAGGGCCAGTCTTCTTCAGCAAAAATAGGAGAATTGGCAGTAGTTAGCTCAGGGCTAATCTTCCAAAGGAAAAAAAAAAAAGCTTTGTGACTATAAAACAACTCTTGGGTGCAAAAATTTGAAAACAGCAGGAAGTATACTGCAAAAGCTCTTCAGTCCCCAACACACCCATGGGACCATGGAGAATTACAGGCAACGAAACACTTTCCACAAGCCAGAGCCAGGGTCACAGAGACCAACGGAACAGGGAAACTCCCCCAGGGAGCGTTTCCAAGGTCTAATCTCAAAGAACTTCCTCCTCAGCCAGAGCAAGGATGCTACACCCACCCAGCAGGACACCATTGTGACTGTGGACCAGTGAGTGCCTCCTGTTTCCTGTTCTTCCCTTTCTCAGTGGGAGTTCATGGGATTATTCTGGATGTGCTACACTCTGGTATATTGGATGCGTGTTTGGAGGACAGACGCCTGCTCTTCTGTGTTCATAGCTCACCAGGTCGTGAGGAGCCACCTCTGGACTTGATGGAGAGGTCACTGGATCTGGAGATCACGGACTTGGAGCTGCTGAATGCTGCACCTCAATGGTGAGTGTGTCTGTGGGTAGGAAGAAGGGTGCATCACAGATACGCTGGTCAGAGAGTGCAGGGGAACAGAGATCGCTGCTCATCGTTCACCAATATCATGTTTTCCTCCACATTCTCCAGCCTCTTTTTCAATTAACCAGCTACGTGAGAGTATTAGCCAATGAAATGTAAGTGAAGCTATGTGTACTATTTCTCAGCCCAGCTTTTAAGAAATGGGAATATCATTTATGTTCCCATTTCTCCTTCCACAAGCATACTGAAACAAACATACTGAAAGTGACTTGGCCCTGGGGGAGCTGTAAGATGGAAGGATCCTGGATCCCTGAAGCAGCATGTGGAGGAAAGCTGTCCTCAAACCAAAATACAGACGGTCTCTGACATGGTGGTTGAACTTACATGTTTTCGACATTATAAGGTGCAAAAATGATATACATTCAGTAGAAACTGTACTTTGAATTTTGATGTTTTCCCAGGCTAGCGATATGCAGTATGATACTCTCTTGTGATGCTGGGCAGCGGCATTCCCAGTCAGCCATGTGATCAGGAGGGTAAACAACTGATGGTCATACACTTATGACCATTCTATACACAGACAATTATTCTGTTTGTCAGTTTCAGTACAGTATTCTATAAACTACAGGAGATATTCAACACTTCATTATAAAATAGTCTTCGTGTTAGATGATTTTGCCCAACCATGGGCTAATGTAAGTGTTGTGAGCACGCTGAAGTTAGGCGAGGCTAAGCTATGATGTTCTGTAGGTTAGTGTATTAAACTCATTTTTGACTTACAATATTTTCAGCTTATGATGGGTTTGTCCGTAAGTAACCCCAATCAATCTCTTAAGTTGAGGAAGATTTGTAGTAGTATCGGACTGTAATTTGAAAGAGAATTAAAGTTCTACTTTAAGTTGCTGAAATTTCAGAATTTGTGTTACGCAGGTTTCCCCCGCTATCTTTCCCTTTACTATTACAAAAGACCTACATTACTACCTGTTTTCACTAGCGGAAAGAAACCCAAAGAGGATTATCACTTTTACGAAAAAAGGCGAAATGCGAAAATAACGTTCATTTGTTTTGCAGCGAGCTGTTACAGAAGCAGCGCCCTCCCCGAGCAGTGAGAAGGGCGCCACCACGCTCCTCTCCTGGGAACTACACTTGGCGTCTCAGCATCATGCCGCCATAGCTGTGACCTGTTTCTGAGCATCTGAGCTTCATCTCGGTCTATTTTGGTGGGTTATTTTTGGGGTCTGGGAATGCTCAAAAACTTTTCCCATATAAATTAATGGTAATTGTTTCTTCGCTTTATGCCATTTCAGCTTATGTAGGTTTCATAGGAAGCATCTGCTTTCAGATGGCTGGGGAAACCTTGTAGCAGGTAGTGTTTCTCTAACTAGTACCTCTGTCTAATTTTAAGGCTCTCTGCAGACCTGGGAGTATACAATTCTACAGTAAGCATCAAGAGCTATGACACACCTGAAAAAAATAATAATAGTAGGTCTACCATTTGTTGTACCAGAAATTTTCTAGCTGTTTTGCATTTTATTTACTCTTAAAAATGAAAGATAACAATAATATCTGACTATCTGATAGCTGGTTGCATCTGCTATTGATTTTTCCTAGTATTGAAAATTCAACACAGCCCAAGGAAACACAGAATTGTAGAATTTTCAGACAAGAAAGGATCTACAAGTTAGCAGGCATTATCTTCATTTTACAGACAAAGACAGTAGACTCAGAGACGTTAAAGAAATTTGCCCAAGATCAAACTAGCAGTTACTGATAAAGATTGAACTTTGACCCAGCTTTACTTTAAAGATTCTGTGCTTGCAACTATGCAACTCTGTGCAAATGATTTCTCAAATATTATTATCTGCAATGCTAATCTTTCTCTGTCGGTCTGGTCTTGCAATCAGGCAAAATCATATTCAAATCTTACTCGGCCACTGTCTGCTGTGTGGTTGTGAGGAAATCATCCACTATCTCTGAGCCTTAAGCACCTCATTTGCTATGTCAGTCTATTAATAGCTAACATATAAAGTTGTTCTGGGGATTAAAATGTGATCCAGTGCATAAAACACAAAGAATACAATGTTTTCTAGGCAGAAAGTACTCAATGATAATTATTGTTATTGTAATGAGAATGGTTTTAGAACAGGAATGTTTTTGGTTATATGTCTTCTATCTACGGAGAGGTATGAAGAAAAGACTCAGAAGACTACTACACATCTTTATAAATTGTAGTGAAAACTTCATACTGTTATAATAAAGGGACAGTCTCTGTCTATTCCTATTTCACTTTAACTGCAGCAAATGAATTAACCACAGAAACTTTCCATAAATAAAGAAAAAGAACCCTAGCCTAAAATGGAAGTAGTAAAATTTATCCCTGGCATCTTTGAAAACAGGAAGGTAATGGACATAGTGTTACTGTGAGACGCCATGATCCAGACTAGGAGGTTTCATAATCTAGTCTTACAAAAGTTATAAATGAGTAAAGCTCAAAAGAATTTATGTAATAAAGGCATCAACACAAATGGAATGTAAATTCTCTTTTCAAGCTGTGATGAGAGATGAGATTACAAAATCAAAGGAACTACACACGATATTTCCCAGCTCACGCAGCATTGTTCACATTCACAATCTTGTTTAGACCACCCACAGTTCTAGAAAGTTCTGATGGCTTCTTACCCCTATTTTACACGTGAAGACTCTGAGACTAATGAGTTTTAAATGACTAGTCCAAAGTTACCTACATAGCAATTCCTGGAGCTGGGACCCAGCTCAGAATTGATTCCAAAAACCTTATGTTTTCCATGAATAAATCACTCTCTCTCTAGATATTCAAAGACCTAGTTCAGTAGGTGAGAAAGTTTTGATGAAACGCAAGTTTGAAAAGCAGTTGAAGGACTTGATGAAAGATGAGCCTTTAAGAAATTGACCCATAAATAAAAAACCCTGTGGACAGAGGGAAGCTCCTAAGAAAAAGCTTGTTAGGAAGAGAATTCTAATCAAAAGCATATGGTTGTTTATGAGATAATTAGGAGCAGAAAGCATCATATGAAAACTGTATTCATAGGATAATAAGTGCTCTTTTTCATATAAACAGGTTCTAGAACATCACCTATCCTTGACATTCCTCTTTATTAATATTGAAAATGATTATTAGAACTAAATATTTGGAAGTTCCTCTTACCTACCTCTCTACTACCCTACAAACCTAACACACACTCACACACAAAGACACTTTTGTGCTCACATTTATTCTTCTTCTAATATGCTTCCTCATCTGTTCTACGTGGTTGATGCAGGCTTGATTGACATGTTGTCTAATCTATTTCCCCAGATCCCGCTAAACTAAATACTCCTGCTCTCAGCTCAGCTCCTGTGACACTCCGTCTTTTCGACTGTAATAGATCTATAGACTTGTCTGTTCATTTATCCCTTTCTTTTCTTGTCTTCAAGACCAGGTAATTGCACTTTCTTTTTAGAGACAAAGGCAAAGGTTTATTTAGAATGAAAAAAAAAATCACAAGTTAAATAACTAAAAACCTTGAAATACACCACAAATAACAGAAAAATAATACCATATTTTAATTCATTTATGTTTACTTTCTTTTGGGATCCACTCAAATGTCATTTCCTCCTTCTCTGACTACTCTCTACAAAGGAGCCAGCACCCTTTCATCAGTTTACACTCCCTTCCCCTGCTTTCTTCCATTCCATAGTCCTCATCCCTTAGCTGTCGTATAAATTCTTATTTATTCCATTATTGTTTTTCTTCCCCTCTAGAATGTAAACCCTCTGATGACAAAGACATTTTCTGTCTAGTTCATCATTTTGCCCAACTCCTAGACATGGTAACTGCTTGATGAATGCTTGTTAGGTAAATATTGAAAAATTTCACGTTGAATTCTATAGTTTACAAAATGTATCCAGTTTTTGTTTAAAAAAGTAATAATATGCATAGGAAAGAGACCAGAAATAGATCAGAATATTAAAAGTGATTATCTGTGGATGATAACATTTTGGGTGATTTTCATTTTCTTCATCATGCTGTTCTAGACATCCCCATTTCTTTTTTTTGGTAACTGCTTGTTTCATCTCTATGTTTTGGTGCCTTGTGCGGTGCTGTGCATGGACCTTACACTTTGGAGTTCTTCAAGGCTGTGTTATTAGACTTCATCTCCCTGTTCTCTGAATTACTTTCCTGTGAGATCTTATCCATATCTTCAAACATCACCTACATGCCATTCATTCCAAAATCTTTATTTCTAATCCCTTACTTTTCATGAGCTCCAGACCTTTCTTCCATGGGGTAACTCCATTAGAGCATCTGAAAGTCACTTCGAATACAATTTGACTAAGTTCTCATTCATTTCCATAAACAGCTGTGAGCCTGACCCTGTGATAGATGTTTGCATAAGCTACTCCTAACCACACTGTAAAACAAATGAGAAAATTGAGGCTAAAGGAGGTTAAGGGAGTCACAAAGGTACTAAAGAATCTAATTTTGGACAACTGGAGAGCCTTAGTAGCACAGAATCCTTTGGGACTCAGCAGGCAGCAGAGTCCAAGGAGACAGGTCAGAGGCTCTGCTGGCCCAGCCCTGGGCAAACAGCCTTCTATGAAATGGTCGTCTTGGCACAAAACCTTTTGCTAGCAACATAAGCAGAGGGATAGATATTTTAATTGGTCCATATTACTTTGCATTCTGTCCATGCTTTGCAGGCTCACAGGTCTGTGCCGTGGCTCAGGTGTTGGCTCTGTTTGACTCCATCAGTTACAACCCTCCTTCTCCTTAAAGTCCAGTCTAAAGGACATCAGCTACATTAGCCTTGCTCCAATTCTTACAGTAAGAATAAATTCTCCGTCTACTTTCTCATGCAGTATTCTTCTTCTGCTTCCATTAGAACTCTACTTGCCTAATATTGGAGATAGCTATTGAACTTCTGCCAATGGACTTGCCTGTAAGCTCCCTGCATGAAGAGCTTCTGTCCCATTCATTTCCGGATTTTCCATTGCCCAGCATAGATATTGCTTAGGTAAATCCTCCACAGCTTGTATAATTAAACAGTTACCCACTAAGAGCTGTGGCAATTATTCCCTCCACTTACTATAATAGTCCTTTAACTATTAAGTAAACAGAGGAGCTTAAATATATACTGAAACAAATGAAATAATTCAATAAGACTTTCCATAACAGTAGAGAGAAAATTCATGGAGCAGTTGGCCCATGCTAGGCTAACTGACATTAACTTTTACTCTCAAAACAATTCTGAGCGAGTTGAGGAGAGGAAACTATAACACAGGGAGTGACAGAGATAGTTGTATCTATTTAACTGTAGAGCTAAGACTATAATAAACTTGAGAATTATGATTACAGAACACAAAGAATTATCCCATAAATAGTGTAGGGACAACTGGGTAACCATCTGGAAAAAGTAATGCTGATAGTTCTTTCACAACTTGCAATAAAATAAATTTTGGATGGATCCAAGATTTAGACATAAAAGTGAAACTCTATACTAGAAGAAACATTAGAGAATTAAAAATAAATCTTGGAGTGGGAAGGCCGTTACAAGTAAAAAACAGCCACAAGTCATAAGTTTTACTATATAAACAAACAAAAAAACCAAGAAAAAATTTGCATAGACATCATACACAAAATGTCCTCAATATGTAAAGAGTTTCTATGTATGATCACAAAAGATCAACAATGCAGCAATTTAATGGGAAAATGATGTGATGGGATAATTCATAGAAAAAGATACATGAACGGCTGTTAAACACATTGAAAAATATTCGACTTGACTCATGATAAGAGAAATGCAAATAGAAATTATAATGACATAAAATCATACTTATCAGATTGGCAAAGATCAAAATATTTGATTTCACATTATGTCAGTGTGTGCAACAATGTACATTCTTATGAATCGTTGGTGGTTAAATAGTACAACTCTATGAAGAATAATTTGGCAACATATATCAAAATAAAAAATACTTAGACCTTTTGATTCAGTAATTCTACTTCTGGAATTTTATACTGTTGATAGATTTGCTACAGGCCTCACACACATTTAAGGCTATTAGTTAGAGCATCTTTATTTTGGAATTATAGAAGAATGAATATAACTTAAAAGCCCATCAATAGGAAACCAGTTAACAATTATGATAATCCATAATATTGAATAATAGGCAACCATCAAAAAGAATGAAGTAGCTTTATACCATGGATATGCAAAGATCTCTAAACTAAATTACAACAAATTGTTAAGTGAAAGAAGCCAGGGGCAAGTTTAGTATGTTTATATACCAAGTTTAGTATACTGATAGGCATAGTATGTTTCTATTTGTGCAAAAATAAAAGAACATATACATACATGCTTATAAAAACAAAAACAAATCCAAAAGAAAATTATACTGAGAAGCTTCCATCTAGCAGGGAAGGAGATGGAGAATCAGAAATCTTATGAATCACCTTCAAAGTCAGCCAGTTAGCTAAGTAAGAAATTTAAACCTAAGTCACCTGACACTGATCGGTCTGCTTTTCTTGCTAGTTGGGATGCCAGGTTTTCTGGTGGGCAATGGCAACTCAAAGAGATGTGGTTCCTACTCTGGAAGAACACACAGCGAAGGAGAAAACAACAATCATCTGGAGGCATGGTGACAATGCTAAGCTCAGGATTCTGGGGGATCACAGACAAGTCAGAGGGCTATGAAGCGTTGGAGAGATCAATGCTTAAGCTGTGTTTTGGAAGGAGTCTTGTGTGTTTATGACCTATGAGTCACATCACAAAAAGAAGAAAAGAAGGACGAGAGCCTGAGAGAAGAATCAGCATGACTGAAGGCTCCGAATTCGTTCATTCATCCAGATGGTATTTATTGAACATCAAGTCCCGGCATGACGTGTTGACCAAGTCAGACAAGGTCTGCAGGCTTATTGTCATATCCTAGGGAGGGAAGGCAGCCTGAAGATGCAAACAGATAAGATAACCTATGAGGTTTTATGAAGAAAATAAAAAGAGTGATAAGGATGGAGGTGGTGGAAAGGCTGTGTTATAGATCTGCCAGATCAGGTCTCTCTGTGCAGGTGACTCAGGCAGAGATTTAAATCTCCTTCTTCCCTCCTCCTCCTGCTCCTCCTCCTCTTCTTCCTCCTTTTCCTTCATCATCGTCAACTATCATCTGTCTGTCTATCATCTCTCTATCCGTCTATCTATAATGTAAACCACATACATAATTTAAATTGTTTTAGTTACCACATTAATAAAGTAAAATGAAGCAGTGTGATGGTCAATTTTATGCGTCGGCTTGACAGGCCATGAGATGCCTAGATTAAATTTTATTTCTCGGTGTGTCTGTGAGGGTTTCTGAACGAGATTAGCATTTAAATCAGTGGGTTTAGGGAAGCAGATTGCCTTCCCCGGTGTGGGTGGGTACCATCTAATCCACTGAGGTCCTGAATAGAACAAAAGGCAGAGGAAGGAGGAATTCACCTTTCTTCCCCTCTACCCCTTGAGGTGGAGCATCTCATCTCATCTTCTCCTGCCTTCAGACTGGGATTTACCCCACTAGCTGCCTGGTTCTCCCACCTGTGGACTGGGACTGAAATATACCACTGGCTCCCCCGGTCTCCAGCTTGCCAAGGGTGGATTGTGGGACGTCTCAGCCTCTGTAATTGTGTGAGCCAATTCTTACAATAAATCTATACATTTATTCTATTGGTTCTGTTTTCCTGGAGAACCTTGACTGATACAAACAGTAACCACATTAAAAAGATAAAAAGAAGCAGGTAAAATTAATTTAAATAATGTATTTTACTTAGCCAAATATATCCAAAATATTTTCATTTCAACATGTAATCAATATAAAAATTTATGAATACAAAGTTTTACATTATTTTTCATACTAAATCTTCAAAATCTGATGTGAATTATGCACGTATAGCATATCTTTTACACCCGCCATAATGCAAGTGCTCAGCAGCCACAAGTGGCCCACGGCTGCCATACTGTACATCTCGGGTCTAGAGACTGCACTGTCTACCAGTACACTACTCAGTAGAACCTCCTGGAGGAAAATGCCAGGATTATCATTTATAAAAATGTTATTGCTGACTATAGATCTCTAAGGGATAGGGCAAACAATGACAAAATTAAGAGCTGAGACAAGATGAACAGAGACGGAGGATTTTGGATTTCTGAATTCCAGACTATTTCCAGAGAGGTGGTATAGGTTTTCCTTAGGCTTTGCCACTTCTTGCTCCGAAGATCCCTCCTTCCCCTTCCCAGCTCTCTGTTTCCTTATTTTTTTTTTGTAAATGGATAGAGGAGGCAGAAGGTGGATGGATACCAACATTGATAGCAGCGTTCACCTTTGTACCCCAAGGCTTAAGAACATTGGATTTCTCTATGTACAGACTGAACACATAACATACAACCCAGCAGGTAATGAGAACACTAGCATCATCTTGTAGAAGGACATTACTGTAAATGGTACAAGTGTAATCACGGGCCTACTAGAACCAGTTCAACAGACCCCATCTTATCAACAGAATAACTAAGAGCTGTCTTTTAGGAACTGAGACCCCCTTGTCCAGTTCAGGCCAGTTGAGATCACCAACCCATCAACTGGGCCTGTGCAAATGCCCGCTAAGTGACATTTTTGACATCAAAGGGGTGAAAACTCAGATGATGCTAACACCACCATTTTGTACACACGCAGCCTATGAAGAGCCATGAAGCTTCACTATGCTTGCACAGATCATCCATTATCTCTTTTCTCCTTACCTCCACTCGTCTATCTCCACACTTCAGACCAACCTGCGCTTCACCCCATAAATTTGGTCCTAAGCCCTGAATTGGGGACACATATCTGAGGGCATATGCCCCTGTCTCCTTGCAGATCGATCTATCAATAAAGCTATTTTCTTTCCCCAAAAGCTGATGCTGTAATAATTGGCTTTTTAAAATGCGCATCGGGTAGGAGAATCCCAATTCTATGCGGTAACACAAGCTATTATAATCTTCACAATTTAGGAGTCCTTTTCAAACTTTCTAAAATCACCATGGAGCAAATCCACAGCCTGCATTTCTAAATATCTCCCTGAATAAAATAGAAGATCGCTTCCTTTCCAACACGAATAATATTTATGCTTACATGTAGGTCAGAGTCAGCCAAACAGCTCTTGTGTCTGAAAGTCTATTTTAGACTTGGCTGTCATGACAACCATGGGATTGGGCCCAAGTGTCTCTATCTCCTGACACACAGACAGCAAGTTTGCAGGCCTGGCTGTGATTTCTGGGGAGCAGCACTTAGGAACTGCCATAGAATGAATCAGCCCACTTGGTCTTGGCAGGGGTGCTGGCCTAGCAGACTGAAAAAAGATTCTGTTCCAGGTGGATCCTTCGTTTATTGATTTAGATTAGAAGAGGGCACAGTGCAGAGGGTTGGGCTTACTAATGGGCAGTTTCCACAGTACTGCAAGAGCAAGGAAGGCTGAGAAAGTGTAGAGAAAGAGCAGAGTCCAAAGGATGCTTGCTCCTAGAATCCAGATTTGAGGTTTCAGTCTGTTAGGCTCACATCCCGGGACAAGGGCAAAGGCTCTGAAGGAATTCCTTGGGAGGGAGGCCCTAGAATAGCTCACATTCCCCAATCTAAATAGGCTGGCTCCCCTTGAGTTCAGCCCCGGGATTCCGGGTGGGTGGATGACGACCTCTTCCCTCTCTTGCCCATTGACGAGTTGCTCCTAGGATCAGATCACCCATCCTACAACAGTGGTTCTCAAATTCTGCTGCATAACAGAGTCCTCTGGGGAACTGTTAAAACTCCTGATCCCCTAGCAAAACCCCATACACATTAAATCAGTCTCGGGGAGGGGGCTGTGGAATTCAGGGCATCGGTCGTTTTTAAAGCTCCCCAGTGATTACAACGTACAATCATGGCTGAGACACACTGACTTAGAATGAATTTGGGGAGGCATCTGGTAACTTATAGAAGCTTGGCTTATGGATAGTTTTTTTTTACTATCCTAAAATGTATACTAACGTAGACTTTATTTGATGAGCTGGAACAGGGATTATCAAACCTTTTGGTTTTAGAACCCTAGCCACTCTTAAAAATTACTAAGGATTCCCAAGTATCTTTGTTTATGTGTCTATAGCTATTGATATTTACTGTACCAGAAATTGAAGCTAAGAAGATTTTTTAAAACACAAGAATACACAAGCACACATTCTATTGGCCGTCAGAGCAATGATGTCATCACAAGTCATGGAGCCTTTAGAAAAGCCCACCAAAATCCCACAAGAGAATAAGAGTGAAAAGCAAATGGTGTCTTAGTATTGTCATGGCAGTAGTTTTGACCTGTGGACCTCCTGAGAAGCTCGCGGGGATCCCAGGATGCTTCCGGACCACATTTTGAGAGCTGTTGGGCTAAATTTTCTCATGATTTTGAGAAAAATAAAGACCTTTTTTCCTGTGAATAATTCCTCTTTTTATTCATGTTTTGCATTTTGGGAATTGCAAACACACCAACTAAGCATATTTCTTAGCAGAGAAAGAGGACTAATTAATTGTCGGAGTCTTTGGCAAAACATAGAATAAGAGAACATTTTCTAGCAAACCGTTCTCTACCTCTGACACATTGTCACCTCTCACCTCTGTGTCCTCATTACTGGCCCTGGGATGTCAGATGATACTAACCTATTAAGTTCACATAATAATAACTAAAAGTTATTGACTGCGTACTGTGCATTAGGCATTACAGTGAGCAATTTCTGTGTAACTCACTGGGTTCTCAGTGGGTTAGGGATTGTTGCTATCCCAATTTTATTGATGAGGACTCAGAATCTGGGAGAGATTAAAACCCAGCACCGTCATGCTGTTATTATACATCAGAGCAGAGGTGACACACCTGTATAACCCAGAGCCCTCATCTTCACACTCTATGTATGTAGCCTCCGTGAGCTTTTCTAGCGCATAACTCCACCCAAGCAAAAAAGACTGAACTTGGATGAGACACGAGGCTTTATTACACAGCTGCCAGCAGGATGCAAACTGACCCCCTGCCCTCTGAGGTCTGTCCCCTGCCTTCCGCACGAACCTCACATCTCACCTCTGTCAGCTTTGCTTTTTATTGTCCTGTATTACCAATACTTTTTAAATGTCTCTTCCTGTCACATTTTCTATGTCTTCTTGTATAGGAAAAATACTAACCACTCCCAGTGCTCCTGTTCGCCACCATTGCTCCGTTCCTATGGAAGAACTCGTGCGGTTAGCTAAAGGAAAAACTAGACCACTCTGAAGAGGGTGGAAGGCACATGGAAGATATGTGTTCGTCCTTTTGGGATTGTTCATCCTTTTAGATCTCTGGATGTTTGGTGATATAAGATAGACCTGGATGGTGGTATTAGGGTTTTTAGGGTTTTTATAATAGCTGAGTTACACATCACCACAAACTTAAAACAGCACATATTTGTTATCTCACATTTTGTGCATCAGGATTCCAGGAACTGCTAATCTGGGTCTTCTACTCAGGGCCTCACAAGGTTGAAACTGAGGCGCCATGTGAGCTGCATTCTCATCTGGTTGCTCAACCAGGGAAGAATCCACTTCACACTCATTCCAATTGTTGGTAAAACTCACTTCCTTGTGGCTGTATGACTGAGAGCATCAGCTTCTTACTGCCGTAGAGGCCGCTGCAGTACCCTGCCATGTGGCCCTTTCTGTAGGCAGTTGGCGGCACAGTTATTTGCCTCTTCAAGCCCAGCAGGAGGCGCTTTCTCTGTTCTTCTAAGGAGGAGTCTTATATAATATAATGTAATCATGGGGTGATATCCCATCCCCTTTGCCATATACTGTTTGTTAGAAGCAAGTCACAGATTCTACCTGCACTGCATGGGAGGGGATTACACGAGGGCACGGCACTTTGGGGTGTTGCCAACACAGTTGATTGCACCTTGGGAAGGATCTCTTAGATCCTTCCTAGAGGGTGAAGATGAGGTCCAGAGAAAAGGGGGAGGAAAGGTTACGTACTTGTTTTTAGGGAGGAAGACTCTCATCTTTAGGATATTAAATGTTTGAAGTCAAAGAGAATTGTGTCCACAGGAAGGAGTGAAGAAGCAGGCCACATGGTCAGCCTCTGACCATATAGGCCTTAGATTGGAGAACAGAAGGAGTCCCTGTGACTCCTCTGTGGTCCTCATCAAGATGGAGGCCAAGCTAGTAGGGACACCAGCAGCTGTAGCAGATGGCAGAGCAGGTCTCTAGAATCTTGGACAACTTCTACCATGGTATTTCACGTTGCAATACCTCTGCTAAGACTTTGCTGTTTCCCCAGGAGTTGTTCCCTCTACTTTTCTTGTGGCTAAACCTATCCATGCTTCAATATTAAGCTCAGATATCACTACCTAACTCCCTGAACGCTCCCCATATTTCAATGTTAGACTATCCCCCTTGGGCTAACACAGACCTGCATCTGCCTTCTTCTTGCATTACTGCTTACAAAGTCCTCTTTACATGGCTGACCCACGGTGTACTACTGGAGATCAAGGAGGAGGTTTTCTCTTTTGCTAGTATTTGTCATAAAGCCTATCATATAACAAATGCCCTTTAATTCTGACCTGTGTGTACACAATGGTACTGCTTACATAAAGGAATATTTAAAAGTGAACAATACTCAGAAAACACTCAACCATTATTTTCTTCCCCTTTTATGTTAAAACATAAAATTAATGAACTAAAATGCTTAGCACATTTATTAACACAAAGTTCTATTCACCGTGGGGGGCGGTTTGTACATTTGGAATCAGCTACTTAATGCCAGTGCGCACTTGCAGGATTAATGCTTCTTATTCCCCTGAGATTTCTACTAAAACTTTTAGCTGTTTGTTGACCAATCTGAGCATCTCGAGTCTACTTTTGAGCCCTCTTGCCTTTCAACAAATTTTCTTTGGAGTTGCCCACGTGCTGACCCGGCAGAGAAAAACCCCCTGTGCCCCACCGATGCACCCTCAGGAATCCTCACTCGAGAGAAAGGGGATGTGGAGAGTCCTCAGGAACATTTGGAGTTTTATAGATCCCAAAAGTGGGATTCTGGAGTCCCAGGCTGGGCACAGGGAGCTTCTGTCCAACTAGAGCTCTAGGTCCCCTCTTTCACCAATTGTTCACAACACCGAGCAAGTCACTTATGCTCTAAGCTCCAGTTCCCTCAACTGAAAAATGAAAATGACGCTCCTTCATAGGATTAACACCAGTTTTCTTTCTCTCTCTCCTTTTTCAGAATTTCATATGAAATCCAAGGAGCCTGGGCACCAGAAATAGATTTCAGTTTTGTAGGCCTTTCTTCTGATAGCTAGCGAAATCACTGACGCAGCATGCTCTCAGTTAGCCTTCCTAGAAAAATGAGAAATTTGAGTATAAAGAAGCCTGAGAAGTATTTTAATCCAGAATGGACTGCCAAATATGTAATCCACACAACAGCAATAGGTTTATCGAACCTTTAAACAATAAAGGTATAGGGTGAATCTTGAGGAAGGGAATGTAGTTGCAAGACTGACTTAATTATAGTATACTTTTCAAAAACAAGAGTTATACAACGTTTAATTTTTAGGCATGCTTCTGTAGTCTGCTTTCTCACTTTTCAGAGGAGGAGAATGAGGCCCAGAGAGGTGAAGTAACTTTTCTAATATCACACAGTGCATCAAAGATGGACTTGACTTCAACAATCTAATCTTTCTACTTGAGATACTTATTTAATTTTAATTAAGTTTATTTTAGAAGTAATTGCAAGAGGATCTCTGAGAATTACTTAAAATGGTCCTTAGAGTTCGACAATAAAAAAGTCCCTCCACCCCAGTTTCTTAAATGCCTTAGGCAAACTACAAATGCCCTGGCAAACTACTTTAATGCCTTAGCAAACTAAGGAGCCTGTACAGGAGTCTCAGAATAAACAACAAATTGCATAAAAGTGAGTATTTCCTCCAAAACACACAATTATATTGACGCTTATAGACAGGTTTTGTGGGGTCTAGTAGTCAGCCCTAAGTCCACAAAGGATGTCAAGATGGGCAGAATTACCTGGATTATACAGCATTTTAATTAAGGTCCTGCCACCAGAATATTGTCTCAAAAAAAATTTGTTCCATGTGGTCTGACTATATTTTACAAGGAAAAGAGAATGAGATTTGAGATCAGCTTGTTCTGAGCATTTCTTCACTTCTTTACTCTCTATCTTTAAGCAATTTATTTAACCTGTCATGCTTGTGAAGAGCTTGGCAGAGAGTGGAAACTCAGCAAATGGTGAGACAGTGTGCCTCACAGTGTTTTCTACGGGGACGACACACATGGGGATCAGACAGCTACCTTCTGGGCCCCACTCTGTCTCCCACATTCATTGCAAAAGGGCAGCTCTACATGAAGCCCTTTTCTGAGTGAGGCACAGACGAGGGTCCTTGATAAACTTGTAGAGAATGCCAGAGATAGGATTCCTTGCCTACGTAGAAAGGAAGAAGAAACCAAGGGAAACAGGCAGAAAAGAAACGGGTTGACATTTCTTTGAAATTAACCCACTTGGGCACCCACAGTAATGAATTGCTTCTCCAACACCCGCTGTTTCCTAGTTTCACTGGATTGGCAGCTTTGATCCAGAAATCCCAGGTGCCGAGTGAGGAGCAGAGCTATGAAAATTCAAGCAGAATGACATTTTCCAAGAAGAGTTGGATTAGTGGAAGGGAAAACTCTGCCAAGCTGAAAACCTTTCAGGATGGAGGAACGATAAACGGCATAAGCAACATCATACCTTAAACCTGATTTGATTCACACTGAAGAGATGGTAACCTTTGTGTTAAGGGAAACTTGGGCTCCAGAGTCAACATTTTCCTGTGTCTGATGCTAATGTTCTTCTACCCAGCTGCAAAACCCATCTGCACTCTTCTAATGCTTTTTCTCTCCTTCCTGCTCTGGTTAATTTTCTGGGCACACTTCTCAAACTGTCAGAATTTAGTATTATTATAGAACCCTGAGCCAAACCTTGGTAGCTGGAAGAATAGCTGAGAGGCAGACACAAGTGTGAACTAACTCTTTTTAATGCACACACACACACACACACACACACAACACACAAGCGTGCTCCTAAGTTAAGGGAGAAAAAGTCCAGGACTCTGCTATTGTGGGAACTAGTTTATCCTTATCTGAACTTACTTTGTGTCCTTGGGGCCTCCTTAAGAAGCCTCCTTTGCTGAATCACTCTCTCAAGGACATGCTGAGGGTGATTAACCCAGAGCACCTGAGACAGAGGACTACAAAAGAAAAGAAACGAAATACCCCAGGAAGCCTTGAAGGCCAGGGGCTTTCTCTATGTGCTCTAGTCTTTATGACAATCCCGTAGGGTTAGTATCATGAATCCCATTTTACAGATGAGAAAACAGGAGCTCAAAAAAGTATTATTTATTGGGTGTTAGAGGGGTAGTAATCATGAGGTCAGAATTTTATCTAGATTTACTCACCTTCAATGTCATAATGATAATTAGTGCCATTCACTGAGGATTGAAGATGTCCCAAACACTCTAAGGATTTTATATACCTTATCACACTTATTCCTCATAATTCTATCATACCTATTTAAGATGGAAGAACTGGGGCTTAGGTTTTGTTACTCACTCATGTATGTCAGGAGCAGACCTTTCTATGATGGGGAAAAAATATAAGGCCAGTGAGAGTTAAAGGTTCGTATTACTGGTGCATCAGGCGTTACGATAGCATGGTCTTCAATTACTGTGTTTGATCCTGGAGAGTCTCATAATAATAATCTAATAATATGGATGCAATTGGGGAGCAATTTCAAGCACTTTCAGATCACCAGGCAATCCTTCTGCCAACAAAAGATTGTAGCATGGGCCTAACAGACCCTGCACAGTTATTAAACAATTCACACCCAAGTCTGATGAATTTCCCTAATTGTAATTGTCACTCTTGTCTCACCTCCCTCACCGAGCTTCAAGGAGTGAACGCATGACAGCTGCGGAGCAGAGGAATAGTTCTGGGAGACACGTATTCAGTTTCGGTGAATTGGAATTCAGCTCATATTTGTTAAGACTGAATATTCTATTTGTTCAGTTACCACATACGTAGTAGCTATTATGCTTGAATGTTTCAAAGACAATTATCTTATTTAATAGTCACAACCATTTGTGGTAGGTATTATTCTCTACCTTTTTCAGATAAAGAAACTGAAGCCCGAGGAGGTACAGAATGTAAAATGATTAAGTGGCAGAACAAGAATTTGAACCCAGGACTCTGATCCTACACAATATGCTTTTATTACAACACTGTGAAACAAACTCTTGACTTTCTAATTCTACGATTTCAGTCATGAAATAGTCCATCGAGGGTGTGGACGTGCCCAAGCGTGTGTCCAGTCAACCCCGGTCAATACACGCAGAAGCTCTGTTCCCATAATTGCTCCAGGGTCCTTAAATACGTATAGTAATCTGGCTTGCTTCACCTCCTACTTAGGCTGGAAGAATGACAGCCTTTTTAAACCTGTAATTCAGTTTTCATAGCTCTCTGGTGGGGAATGAAAGGAATAAAAAGAGGGCACACAGACCTGTTTCCAAGGCTTCCAGCTGTGTCCATGAGGTAGTAGGCTGGAAGGAAATTCAGAGAGCTATTATAGCATGATTTTAACAAGAAAAACACCTTTTTAAGTTAATTTCTGCTGGCTTTATACAGAAACCAGCCCTGAGTTTCCTGGAGACCCATTTGCGAGAGAAGCCCTGGGGGAATGCTTCATCACAGGCATCCCCCTTCCCTCTGGTGCGTTTTTATCATCTCCCTGCAATGGCCATTGAACTTGGACGGCAGATTCATTAAGCAGGACGGGTCTGCTCCGAGTCAACGTAAAACATCTGTCATATTGTCAGTACTCATTTTGTCTTCAATAAAATATCATACTTGGAGTGTTTTAGTTTTAAAATATACCACCATTCTATTTTTCAGCAGGCAAGTCTGGGCAGACCTTTTCTCCATGGCTTTATAGATATTGTTATTTCCCATTATCTGCCTTGAATAAAGCTGGCTTTTCAATAACCACCATTTACAAACTAATGGATTACAGATGAATTTGAGGCAAATGCTTTACTGATTCAAGAGCTGTTGGTATTTTATTTGATATAACTTTAAAAAGAGAATCACTTTAGGAGTACTTTCTACGTATTAGAACTGTTTTGTGTACACACCCCAATTTCCTGCCAGGCTCTGACCAGAGAGGTGCTTTCCCCTACAGTGGTTGTAAAAGGTTGGACTCCATGAAAATGGTTAAAAAACTGTCTAATACCACCAATTTCATATGGTTCAATCTAAAAACACACGTAAAACATAGCAGGTAACAAATAAATATTTATTGGATGGATGAATACATGGAAGACAGACATCTAGGTGTGAATTTAGCCAACTAAAATTTAAAAGGGGGTGGGACTGTTGACCTGGTAGCAGAAAATCACTCCTTCTCTTCATGTCTGTGTCCAGAGGGAGTAAAGACAAATCAATATACTTCTCTTGCATTCCCTGGTTCATTTCTTGACCCTTTCAGTAATTGGTTAGCATGTGCCTTGTGACAGCACTGTGCCAGATGGGCAGAAGAAGAGAGCCCATGGCCAAATGCAGGATTCAGAGCAGTTAGCCAATGGTGACAGCACAGAGTAAGTGGTACCACGACACAGACGCCATGAACACTCAGAGGCTGAGCTCCTAAAACTGCCTGGTGTAGAGGGGACACCTGAACTGAGCTCTGATAGACCAGTTAGGAGGCCTCACGTAATGAAGACACCCCAGAAAGAAGAAACAGTATCTACAAAAGCCTGGAGATGTCACTTCTACCGAACCAGGTTCATTTTTGCCTGTTGCCCAGAAAGCCAAACACCAAGATGATGAGATTGCAGCAGAGAGAGGGTTTAATCACAAGGCAGCCAAGTGAAGAAACGGGGGAATGAGTCTCAAATCTGCCTCCCTGAAAATGGGGACTCAGGGACATTTACTGGGTAGGGAGCAAGGTGGTCTGAAGTATGGGGATAGATGATTGGAGGTGAGGAGAGGTCAGGTAATTGGTGACCTGCACAAGCGTAGTCAGACTCCATGCCTCTTCATAGGATGCATGTTCACAAAATGGTGATGTTAGCATGATCTAAGGCTGGAGTTTTTAGCCTCTTGACATCAAAAGATCACTTATTGGGAATCTGTGCAGGCCTAGTTGATGGATTGGTGGTCTCAACCGTCCTGAAGTGGACAAGGGGTTCTAATTCCTGAAAAACAGCTCACACACCCATTACCATGGTGACCTAGGGCCAAGGAGATGTTATCTGTATGAACCTAGTGAGTCTCAGATAGCGTATTGCCTAAGCAACAGAGTTAATAATGGTGGGGAACAAAGAAAAGCTATAATCAGTAATTGCAAAGAAGAAAAAAAAGTTAGTTACTAGCACCTGATCATCAATGGCTGTTTGCCAGTTTCACCACTTCCTGGTGAGAGCAAGGGGAGCTGAGGTGGAAGAAGGAAGTGCAGCCTGGCCAGGAAAGCCATTTTGAGGAGTTTGTACTTTACTTTGAGATAAGTGGGGAGACACTGAATGGTGTGAATCAGGGAAGTGCCTTAGACAGCTTGATGTATTAGGACAAATCATCTGAAAACTGATTTGAGAATAAGTTTCTCAATTAAAAAAAAATAATGTGAATTTTTTGCAGAATTGAATCAAATTTGTAGATGATTTTGGTAAGTGTGATGACATGTTTACCTCTTTACTATACTGAGTCTTTTCATTTATGTACATTATTGTCTCAACATTTTGGAATGTTTTTATATTTTCAAGGATGTCTTCTACTTTTCAAGTTGTCATTGGTAGGAGAGTCTCCTTCACCAGGAATTCAGACTTGAACAGACACTTCTCTAGAGAAGATGTGCAAATATCCAACAAGAACATGAAAAGATGTTCAACAGCATCGGCGTTAGGGAAATGCAAATAGAAACCACAATGAGGACCACTTCATACCTACTAGGCTGGTTATTTTAAGAATAAACAGAAAATAAGTGTTGGCAGGGATGGAGAAATAGGAACACTTGTAGCTTGCTGGGGGAATGTAAAATGGTGCAGCCACCATGGAAAGCAGCTTAGTGCTTCCTCAAAAAGTTGAACGAAGAATGACTGTATGACCCAGAAATTCTACCCCCAGCTACACACCCAAAAGAAATGAAAACAGGAGCTCAAACAATTACTTTTTCAAGAATGTTGATAGCAGCACGACTCAAAATGTGAAAAGGTAGAAACAACTCAAATGTCCATCAATGGATGAATGGATAAACTGTGGCATAAAATACAATTACGCAGCCCTAAAAAACAATGAAGTGCTGATATATGCTACAATTTGGATGAACCTGAAAAACATTATGCTAAGTGAAAGAAGCCAGAAACAAAAGGTCACATATTGTAAGATTCTTTCACATGGAATATCCAGAATAGGTAAATTCATAGAAACAGAAAGCAGATGAATGGTTTCCAGGGTGTAGGGGTGAGTAATAGAGAAGGGATGCTTAACGGGTAAGGGTTGTTCTTCTGGAATGATCAAAAAGTTTTGAAACTATAGAGAGGTGGTGGTCTCACAACATTGTGAATACGCCAAATGCCACTGAACTGTACAATTTCAAATAGTTAATCATGTGTTATGTGAATTTCACTTGAATAAAAAAATGTTAACAATGGACGTTGCAATAAAAGATATAAGGAAGTTATTAGAATTCTTTAAGGAGTTTATTATCTCTGGTTTTGAAAACTGTGACAACATAGCAAAGCAAATATCCACAGGCCTAGAAATAGAAATTAAATTTAATGATTATTTTATTTTATGGAAAAGAACACTTTTTTTTTTGATAGGGAAGTTTGGCCCTAAGCTAAACTCTGTTGCCAATCTTCCTGTTTTTGCTTGAGGAAGATTGTTGCTGAGCTAACATCTGTGCCAGTCTGCCTCTGTTGTGTATGTAAAACACTGCCACAGCATGGCTTGATGAGCAGTGTGTGGGTCTGCGCCTGGGATCCAACCTTGCAAACCCTGGGCTGCCAAAGCAGAGCATGCAAACTTAATCACTACGCCACTGGGCAGACCCCAAGAGCACTGTTTTTTATAGGAAGCTTCAGATAATCCAATTATTGATAGGAAAGAATTTTAAAATTAATTTTCATTAACTAGAGATATAGTGGTAGAATGCATGGAGAGATGTTTTGAATCATATACAAACCATAGAGTCACTTTTAATTTCTTATATGACCTTCATTGTTATAGGAAATGTCAGAGGAACATCCAAATGCCATTATATAATCTCATATTTTAGCTTAAATTCCTTTTTTAAAAAAACTAAGAGAGTTATGCTTTGTTACAATAGGATTCCACTCGAAAAATCTCTTTGAGATACATTGAAAAGACTGTCTGAGTAGAGCCGTTACACTGTTTACTAAGGTTACTAAATATCACAGTTTGCCCAGAACTGAGAGGTTTTCCAGGGTGCTGGATGGCTCTGGGCAAACTAGGATGAGGTGGTGGTCACTCTCTTGTTTACTCTCCCATTTTATAAAGTTGTTGAAATGAGCAACAATATCTTTTTATGAATTATCTCTTTATATAGAAATAATATTCCTGTACTGTTTAAAATTAAGTATTTCATTTTGGTTTCTCTTATTTGACATGTTTATTAGATTTCTTTGATATATAAAAATTATATATATGTAAGGTATACAACTTGGTGTTTTGATATGTGTATACATTGTGAAAAGATCACCATAATTAATAGTTATCATCAATCCATCACCTCTACGTAGTTACCACTGTGTGTGTGTGTGTGTTTAGATTTAATTGCAGATCTATCCTCAGCAAATTTCAAGTATGCAGTACAATGTTGTTAACTATCATCTCCACGGTGTACATTGAATCTCCAGAACTCATTCATCTTGCGTAACTGAAACTTTGTACCCCTTCACAAACGTCTTCTCATTTCTCCCTCCCACACCCCACCCCTGGCAACCACCATTCTACTCTCTGCTTCTAGAAGTTGACTATTTTAGACTCCACGTACTAGCCACATCAGGCAGTGTTTGTCTTTCTGGGCCTGGATTATCTCACGTTGCACAATGTCCTCTAGCTTCATCCTAGGTGGTTGCAAATGGCAAGATTTTCTTTTTTTTGAAGGCTGAATAATATTCCATTGTATATATATATGCCACTTTTTTTAATCCATTAATCCATCAATGGATATTTAGTTTGTTTCCGTATCTTGGCTATTGTGAATAATGCTGCAATGGACACAGAAGCGCAAATATGAGATACAGATTCCATTTCCTTTGGATGTATCCTCAGATATAGGATTGCTAGATTGTATGGCACTTCTATTTTTCATTTTTTGCAGAACCTCAGTACTGTTTTCCGTAAGTGCCGCACCGATTTACATTCCCACCTATAGTGCACAATGGTTTATTTTTCTCCACATTCTCACTAACATCTATCTTTTCTCTTTTTGGTAAGAGCCATCCTAACACATGCGAGGTGATATTTCACTGCTGTTTTGATTTGCATTTTCTTGATGATCAGTGAAAACTGATTGTATGAAGAGTCAAATAGTTTAGAAAACTTGTATAAAAATTTATATTTTGAAATAATTTATCAGAATTATTGCAACGTGTAAAATACTCTTAGCTCTAGTAACAGTTATATTGGCGGAAAGATCCTGAAAATAAAAATTACCAAGATCATTTGTGATTTTGCAATTGCCACGAGTAACAGATATCACTTTAAATTATAGAGATTGAAAATTAAGTTACTAAAAGTACAAGTTTTGATGACCTAATAAATGAATTTGCAGAAAAGCATGGCATAAAAACCTTATGATCAATGAAGAAATCACATTAATAGATTTATTGTATTACAGAAAATGGTGACACTGAAATATTATTTTTTTGCAATTTGTAAGTTTATGTCATTAGTCATGTGTCACTTTTATCCTTATTATGTCTTATAATTAGTAAAATATCTTTTAAAGGAAAAGTTTTATATTTTTTGTATCTTTACCTGCTCTCTTTTCATACTGCTTTTTGAAATAGAGACCCTGGTGATCACATTTTGTTGCAACTAATCCTTTATATAACATTCTTTACAGTTTTCTTTTTCCTATACATTGTCTCATTTCTTCCTCACAACAACCATATGAAGGCATTACCCTAATATCAAGTTAAGAAATAGATGCTTTGAGAAATCAAATTGGACTCTTGACTCAATCAAATGTTTTTTCTGATTCTCATGGGTATGCATGCGCACATCAGTCCAGAAGAAGTAGAATTTTCCATTTAGATCACTTGCCAAAGGCGCTAAGAATGCTTTGATATATTTGCTCTTTGCCCTTTAAGAAAACAAGTCTCTTATGGGGGGCTGGCCCAGTGGTGTAGTGGTTAGGTTTGCATGCTCTGCTTCAGCTGCCTGAGGTTCGCAGGTTCAGATCCCAGGCACGGACATATGCACTGCTCATCACGCCACGCTGTGGTGGCATCCTGCATACAAAATAGAGGAACATTGGCACAGATGTTAGCTCAGCAACAATCTTCCTCAAGCAAAAAGAGGAAGATTGGCAACAGATGTTGGCTCAGGGCCAATTTTTCTCACACACACACACACACACACACACACACACACACACAAACCCAAAAACAAAAAAAAAGAAAACAGCTCTCTTGAAACCAAGGCTACTTATTTTAGCTTTCAGAATCCAGAATGAAAGGAAGCAAGCTTTCTATGATAAAGATCTTTCCTGAGGTTTAACCTTGCCTTCCAGCGTTTCCTGTTACTCATCTGTTAATGTGTCTCTGCCAATTAAGGAAGGTATTTTTTTATGTACTCCCCTTTCTTCACTTTTGCTATTTATTCTCCATTTGTAAATCATCTAAAAGTTTGTACCTGCCACCAATATTAGACTTCCTTTAACTTTTCATATGATTCAGGTCTCTAGCCAATTTCTGTCATTCCTCAAAGAAAAATAAACAAACAGCTATGGAAATAAAGCTTGGAGTCACCCTGCTGAGGGAGAGGTTCTGGAAGGCGTCCAGCTCACAGAAACCAATCTCTACATGTCCTTCCAGGCTGACAAGGCAAGCATTGACTGCTCTGTGCCTTCACAGCACCGACAGAGGAGTCTTTTGGGAACCCTGGGAAACACTACCTATCTAGATGAAGATTTGTCTCTGCTTAACCACCAACACACACTTGATATTATAGCACAACGGCCAAGAACATAGGTGGTCCTGGACTAGGCAACCTGGGTTTGAGTCTTGACCTTGGGAAAGTTGTATAACTTCTCTGGGCTTTTGTTTCCTCATATACAAAATAGAGCTAATGATAGCATTTACCTAATGGAAAGTTATTATGAAGATTAAATGAAGAAATGATTAAATGAGCTAATGTCTGGTTTAAGTAAAGTACACATTTGATAACTATTACTAATTGCTATTTGTGAAACACTTCTATAACAATCAAATCAATCTTCTATTCTCTTTCCAATCAATTGATTTTACTGTACTTTTATTTTTATCACTCAAAGGATAAAGCTCATTAAGTCTGGTTAAGATAATTAATAAATTAAACCATAGAACAGGTTGCTGGAGAAGAAGACTGACAAGGACTCCTTTCCCACATGGCCAGAGAGTGGGGTCACCTGCTTATCTGAAGGAGTGACCCCATCTCAAGCTTCCAAGACCCATATTCTGATCCTTTCCCATCCCTGTTGGCAGCATTCCCAACAAATGCCTCAAGAACATAGGTTCTCCTTTCTCTCATCAAACTATAGTTGGAAACGTGTTAATAGACAAAGGTCCTAAACTTAAATGGCTGAAAATGTGTATCGGGTGGCTCCCCTCTCTGATTCTTTGTCTTTGTAATAGAGCCCTAGAGTGTCAAGACAATGAACTTGTTGTCCTGTTGACATCAGCCTTTTGTGGGTGTTAATGTTGGAGGAAAAGAGGGCTTCCTGGAATACCCTCCTTGGGTCAGAGTGTGTGTATCTGCTCATAGGTTAATGTTGCCCAGGAAGAATTCATATCAGCAGCAAACAAGATTTGGGGGTAAAAATAGTCATGGGTATTTGTCTAGTTCTGGATAAATTCAGGATAAATTCTGAGTGCATTTCATTTGGTTTTCCCAGCATCAGTGTGGTCAAACAAAGGATCTCAGTGCAGGAGCAGGGACACAAGCCTTGGCTTCAGAACTCCAGGTTTCTATTTCAGCTCTAGCATTCCCTCTCTGTGTAAGCTTAGAAAAATGGCTTATCTCGCTAAGTCACAGCTACTAACCTAGGAAATCGAGAGTTAAAAAAATGCTACACTTCATGGAGTTGAGGGCGTTGATGAGATAAGGCCACTGATGATATCTTTTCTTTCCCCAGAAATCTGCAGTTTGGGAAGTTCAAGCATAATAAAAAGCAGAGTAAAATCAGAAAGTTGATCTTGGGGTCTGAGGTTCTTCCCCAGCCCGGTCTCCCAGAACTGCTGCCCTGCCCCCAGATACAGCTGGAACTTGGGCAGCAACGTGGGACTGCCCCTCAGTCCCAGTCAGGTCTCTGGGCACAGTGGTGGCAAACTTGGGGACTTGGTAAAACAGATGATCAGCACAGCAGATTTTGCCTCCCGGGGGATAGATAATGAAAGAAGCCATGGCTGCCGACACCCGTGTGGGGAAGGAAAGATGGATGGAGTCTGTGACATTTCTGCAGTGAGGCAATGAAACATCTAATGCATTTCCAGGTAGTGTGAAGTCAGCTATAATGGTCGTAAAGGAACTTGAGGCCTCACACTACGATATCGGTAAAGAAAAACAGATCACCATAAACACAGAGCCCTAAGCGACAAGACCATTTTCTCTTTGGAAAAAACGGCTTAGCAGAAAAATTGCAGAATTCGGGCTCAGCATTAGCAACTTCCGGAGCTTCCACAGTATGGACTCAATCTATTCTTCTCTTTTTCATATCTTAAAAGACAGATTTTGTAGATGGAACTATTTCTATATCTTTGTGTCTTAGGTAGGACTTGGGAATATATTTATGTTTTATTATTCAATTATTCTCTAATATTTTTCATATTTTTATGTTATTACTAATAAGATTCAAGTTATTTTGTAAATTCTGTTTATTTTTTGCGTTCCAGTTGCCACATTTTTTTCCTTTGTAAAAAATTTTCTTGCCTTCCTTTGGATTGACGTAAGCATTATTTCTAGAGAAATATTATTTCTTATTCCACCTTTTCTGCTGATTTGGAAATTAATTAGTCTACATTTTCTTATCAATTAGCCTAGAAATTATAATAAGGCTAATTAAACTGGCACAGTACAAAGCTAATTAATAGCTTTACCTTCCTCTCCAACAATATAAAGCTCTTAATTCTTTTTATTACCATCATTCTTCTTCTGAATATAGTTGTTACAATATTTTAATTTCTTTTCTCCTTTTTTTAACCCCATGAATTAGGTATTTTTATTATTATCGCTGCTTTTTGCCATCAATACGAGCTTAGACGTAACCATCCCATCTTCTTGATCACCATTTCTTCTTCCTTCTGTGACCTTATTTCCGGGGGCATTTTCTTTCTTTCTGAAGAGCATACTTTTGAATTAGGTCAGTGTGTGTCTGTGAGTAATAAACATGCTTAGGCTTGTGTATGTTAGGGTTCAAATTTTGCACTTATGCTTGAAAGATATGTTTGAACACTTTTCAGATGCTGCTTCCGTGTCTTCCAGTTTCCAGTGTTGATATAGGGAGCCACTGTCGGTACAATTATCCTTCTTCCGTAGGAAATCTGTCCTTTCTTTCTGATACTTTTAACGTCTTCTGTTTGTCTTCAATGGCTTTCAGTTTCACTAGAAGCATTTCTAGATAATGTTGCTTCTTTAAATTTATCCTACTTGAGTTATGTTGGGCTGCCTGAATTTGAAGACTCAGTTTTTCGTCAGTCCTGGAAAAGGTAAGTTACTATGACTTTAAAGTTTGACTCCCCACCCTTTCTCAATAAAATGCCTTCTGGACCTCTGATTTTCTTTATGCTGCACCTCGTCATTCTGTGCCTTTTACCATTTATTTCACAAAGTATACCTGTCTCGCTGTACGGAGAATTACCGCTGATCAGACTTCAGCTTGTTTAATCCAATGGTTGATTCACTCTGAATTATTACAGTGTTAATTTCTAGATAATTTATTCGGTTATTTTTTAAATCTACCTGGTCATTTTTATAATTTCTTAATCCCATTTTTGATTCCTTTTTTTTAGGTTAGCATATGTGTCTACAGTTATACTCCTATGGATTTTAGCATCTGAACTTTTTGCAGAATCTAATATATTCTTAGCTGCTTTGGCTGACTCTCATCATGGTTCCCAGTTCCCTTGTGTGTATGTGTTTTGTCCTGTTGTTTTAATGTTCCCTGAAAAGTTGTCTGTTCAAATTATTTGAAGTCTAGTTTGAGTTCCCAAATTACTCCAGGGAATATCTGCTTTTGTTTCTGCTGGGCACCTAAGAAGACTATCTCCGATGCTTATATAAAATTCTTGGCTTGGGCCTTTTTGGAATACACAGGTATTTCAGACCCCAGAGGTACCTGAGGTCCAACCGATGGTTAGTAAATCTCTGGAGATATGACTACCACCTTCCCCCAGGATTCAAAGCCAAAGGGTTTCTTTGCACTCTCTTTCCGGGGGGTAATTTTTCTACTCTACCCCTTTTTTAGATTAAGGACATAGCTCTTGGTTATCCTGGCTTTGTGCCGGAGTTTCCCATACAGCCCCTCTCCTTGTGCAGGTTCTAGGCTTTGCCTCTGTCCCCTTGGGCCTGTTAAGGTGTGTGCGCTCTTTCAGGGAGGATCACAGACATCCCCCAGGAAGCGGAGGCTTTAGTTCTTATCTCTGGATTCAGGTCCCATTTGGCACTTGGCCTTGAGTTTTTTCTTTAGCATCTTTTCAGATTAACCAATCGTGTACATTATATATAATATGTGATATTTATTTGGTATAATATATGCAAATATATGTTATAATAATAAAAGTATAATAGATAGATACAATAAATATTTATATGTAAGTATTTACATTTTATCCCTCTTACCCAATTCTCTCCACCTGCTTCCTTACCCCTTTTACAAAGCTCCACTCCTTCCCTGTCCCCAGTCCAAAGACGTTTGTAACTAGCTGCAGTATTCACTTCTTTATTCATTCACACTTCCATGTATTTAGCAAATGCTGACTTTCTCCTCCAATGAATCAAGCCTTGTGCTTGACATTTGGGACCCGAGGATGAATAAGACTTGGTGTTTGTGGGCAAAGAATACACAGTCCACTGTGGGAGAGAGACCAGTAATCGGGTGGTAACCTAGAGTGTGAGAACTGAGGCAAGTGCTGGCTGATCTAGAAGCACAGAGGCAAGGAACACAACCCAGACTGGAGTGGGAAAACCTTTCCAGCTTCTAGAAGACACGACACCTGAGACGTCTTATGAAGCAAGCATGAGAAACACAAAAGGATTTTCAGGAGTAGCGTAGGATTAGGCAAAAATTACTGATCGTCTAAACCTGGCCGATAGTTTTCCAGCACTGTGTTTTTGCACATTATTTTCTTCCAATATGATTTTTATGCTTTATAAAAATTTTGAAATTCTTATATCACTTTAAAGTTAAAGCTTAGTATTTCTTCCTCTCTGAAGTCCCCTCTCCCCACCCAGAACTCTCAGTAAAAATTAATATTTGCCCATTTTCTCCTCAGTGTTTCCCATCATTTGACTCCTAACTCACTCATGGGAACTCTTTCTCAAATTGTGGTTCTTTACAAGTGGGTTCCCATGGTTTGTGACTTTCTTCACAGCACGGTACTCACATTACTCTCCTCCATAACCTCATGGCCCTAAACTTTCACTTTTACTCTCCCACGGCTCTGCTTTACTAAATCAGGAAATAACAAGATCAAACAACTTTAAACACAACAGGATGGACCTGGGCTAGACATGGAGTAGGACTGCTCAATAGGAACGGTTGTTACAGGTGGAACAAGTCAAAAAGGGGCAGCATGAAACAGCGGCTGGCATTCTGTCCTGAGACACAGCAGTATAGTTGTGAGTTCTTCCTCTGGTTCCAACTCACTGTGTGATCTTAGGACTCTCATGTTGAAGGTAGAGGGGTCACCTATGGGAACTGGATTGATCGGAGAGATAGTGGAGAAACGGGCCAGAATGATTTGCATATTTCTGGTTTGGCCATTGGCCAAGTAGTGATTTCATCCCCTGAGAGAGATCTGGTCTAGTGGTGGTGTAGTATGGAGATAATGACTAAGAGTGGGACATGCTTGTGAAACCTACAGGTGGAAATGACTAGTAGGCAGTTGAGTATAGAGATCTGGATCTCTGTAGTCTGCTCTGGTGAGGAGTTATAAAAACAGAAGGGCATAAGTTCAAATTTGCCTAATCCCTTTTCTTCATGATTTAGTTGATTCATCCATCAGTTTTCAGCTTTCAAATGAAGCACCCAAAATATTTTACTATGACCCCATCTGGAGTATACACCCACCACTCCTAAATTCTCCCTATAATTTTTTTTGTTATTTTTTGGACAGAGGATATGAGATAAGAAGACATGAGTTTGCCTCTCCATAATTCCTCTGCCTGTATCGACTGGGACATGACCTTATCCCCCTCTGAGCATCAGTCTCCTTTATCTGTACAAGGAGGGACTGGAAGAAATGATCTCTCAGGTCTCATTTGCATCTAAATTCTTCTGATTCTCACTTTGGTGTGGAGGGAAAATTAGGATTGAAATTAGGAGCAGAACTTTGTCTAGAACTTCCCAGGCTTTCTTTGACTCTTCTGCATCAGTAAAAACAGAAGTGCTCTCCACCCCCATAGCAACTCTCCTGCTGCTCCAGACCACAGGATCAAAGAGAAGAACTGGCAAATAAAGAATGTAATTGAAGAGTGGGATCAGAGGTCAAATTTTTGTTGCCTTATTTTCCTTTTTATGAAATAAACAAACAACAACAATAACGAAACCTTAATAAGTTAAGACAAAATAATGGAAAGAATTGCATTGAAATCTTCATAAGCAAAGTTTCCCTTTAGTGAGAATGCTCCAGGGTCTGCAGTTTAGTGCAACAAAATTACATACAAGTAAATAAATTATTAGACTATCATAGTAGAGGTATGTATTTGATCTTCTGGGAGAACTCTGTTCATATCTTTTTAATGTTATTTTTTTTCTTTTAAGTCTTTCTCCTCTAGTAGACATCTTAAGACCAGGGCCTGAATCTCATTCATCTTCATACCTTCAATTCCTGAGTCCATGCTTGACACTCAGTAGATGTTTGTTGACTGAATGAGAGTCATTATTATAATAGAATTGTTTAACACAAAATCTATACCTGCAAATGGCTTAAAAAAAACCCAGAAAAGAGTCATTAGAAAGTGAATTTTGACTTCTTATTTACAGGGTCTTATTCTTATTTACTTTCCAGAGTAAATCCCTTAAAAGATATTGTCCTTGAATGGTCCAGAATGGTCCTTGAATGGTCCTTGGGCATCGAGCCCAGTAATATTTACCAATAGATTCTAGATAGTCTTGAAGAGAAGAGAAGGAAATTAGGAGCTCCTGCAAGTTCCACATCAGAGGCTTTAAGAAGTGCCACTGTAAACAGCAGGGTTGAGAGAGTCTTGAATCACAGAAAGAGCTTATAGTGGGGGGAAATGATGCAAATAGATGCAGTTAGTTGAGGCTTGAGTTGAGATTTGACTTACCCAGGAAGCACGTTTTCTGCTTTGACTCTGAAAATTAAAAGTGAAGCTTGGGGTAGACATGAGTCATCAGGTGATAGGAACTTATGTGGTTCCCATAGCGTTCGGGATCCTGAAATTATGAGCGATCTTGATCTGCTGAACCCTGACTGGGTGGATTATGCAGGCACAGAATGAGTTGAAAGATCATGGCAGTGTGTGCAGCAAGCATGAGCTAAATTCACTTATTCATCCATTTATTCCAGAGAACAATTTTTGTGAGCACTGTTTTATGCACAGGATTTATAACTATGAATGACATCCCATCTCTGCAAACAGAACTTGGGAGGGAAGACAAGAGGAATGAATGGATCATTAGAAGAGAGTGTGCTCAGTGCTATGACAAATATAAGCACAAGGTGTTCTGGGAACCCATCAGAAGAGTACTTAGAAGTCATCTTGGGGGATGAAGGAAAGGTCTAGGAAGGCTTCCCAGAGGAAGTGATATCTAAACTGAGACCGGGAGGATATCTCTGAGTCAACTAAGAAAAGGCAGGGTAGGAGGATTCAGGTAAAATGGATGGTATGTGCTGGAGCCTAGAAGTGTGGGAGCCTAACAAATACATGAACTGCCAGAGTCTGGAATGTCTGAAAACAAAATCATAGGTGATACAAAGTTGGGAAATGGGGAGGGCAGATCACGAAGGGTTTTGATTTCATGAGAGAGGTCTGGATTCCTCCTTATGCAGTTGGGAGACACTGATACATGTGAAAGGAAGTGACATGACCAGAGGCCACAGACTGCAGAGCAAAGATGGGACTGAAGTGGAGCGGGAATGAAGGTACGGAGCCCATTTAAAGGCTGTTGTAGTAGAGGTGGTAAGAGATGATGGTGGTGTGAAGGAAGTTGGAGGAAGTGAGGGTGGAGGTAGGTGGAAAGAGTTCAAAGAAATTAAGAATAGAAGCCATAGAACTTCCTATGTGATTGGAAGCGGGAGCCACAGGAGGAGGGGAGGCTCAGGATGACAGCAAGGTTTCCAGCAAGAGTTCGAGATTGATGTGTCACCCCTCATCACGGGACAAAGGAGGAAGAAGAGTTTCAGGGACTAAGAGGAGTTTAGTTATATTGAATTTAAAGTAAATTTGGGATACTCAAAAAGAGATGTCCTCTAGCTAATTGGAAAGAAATTTGGATTTGTGCTAGAATTATAGACTTGAGAGTCATTACAAAATAAAAATTAATTATAGCTCTGGGAATGGGTGAAATTTCAAAGTTGAATTTGACAGAGTGAGGACCTAAGGGGAATAAGAAAGAAACCAGGAAAGAAATGGGCATTTAATGGGTGATATAAAGAAGGGGAGATGCCTAAGGAGTACTTAGAGAACTGGGAGGAAAATGAGAGAAGATAGGTGTTGAAACAGAGGGAAGAAGGTCTTTCAAGAAGGAAATGAACAGTTAGATGGGCAAGAAAGATCAAAGTCCAGACAGTGTCCTGTGACTTGCATAACAAGAATACCAATGGTGACCATTTGTGAAAGTCGTTCCAGTGGAGTGGTAGAGATGCAACCAGGTGGTACTTGGTGGCAATGACTGGAGGGGACTATGGGGAGGTTATAAGGGTTGGCATGAATCTCAAGAAGCATTGTCAGCCTGCACAGCCAGCCCTGGCTGTCCCATCAATGAAAAGTATAGCAGGCAGACCTAGAACTCTCTTCTTTTTCTTTCCTAATCCATTAATCATTAATATGACCCCACCCCACCCCATCCCCATTTTGAACCATTACCACTCCTAGAGAGAATGAAGAGAATTGGATATGTCTATTAAAAGTATGGGTCCAAATGGCCTGATAACACAGTGGATGTCTAGTCTCGAGTTTTAATTCTTGTACCCTATACTATCCATTCCATTTTGCTCAAAACTCTTAATTTCTCTGAACCTTAATGTCTTCATTTGTAAATTTGGGATAATAATAATATGTACCTGATGGATTTGTTGAGAGAATTCCATGAGAATATGGTGCTTGTCTGCAATCCTCTAGACTACCTTATTGCATTTGTGAGGAAATTAAGGCCCTAAGAAGAGGGCTGACTTGCTTTCACTTGATTCAAAATATTGAAGGCAGATTTTGAGCTGTGGGTGAGAACTTTCCTTCCCTTTTACAGATGAGAAAACTGAGACTTGGGGAAGCAACATGCCAATGTTGACGCAGGTAATTTGTTGGGGTGCTGGAGCTGGGCCCAGGTCTCTTTATTCCAACATCTAGGCTCACCCAGGCATCAAAAGGCTGGGACAGAAATGGAAAGTAACCATACCTTCTACCTCTTTCCATCCTCCTCTGCTCTGCCAATTTCTCAAGACCAAAAGAGCAGGCTGACTTGTAAGGGTTTCTTAGAATTATCCCAGGATCTGGTTTAGCATCTGGATCGAGCTACAATCAAACGATCTACAAGGCTCTAAGGATGTCGTCGCAGGCTGGTCGGCAGGGCCACTGCACAGTCCCCTCTCCAAGACCAGCACATGGGGTGCTCTATCTCCTCCCTCGCATCCTCTCTTCTCCTCTGCTGATCCCTCATGATAAAGCCAGGCAGATCCGGGTTAAGGTCAAGCTCTACTGCCACCTCTGTGACCTTGCATTTGGTGTGGAACTCCTCGAAGCCTCAGTTTCTGGAGCCGTGTATACTAAATAATTAGATATTCCAAGTCCACCTCAGGGAGCTGGAGTGAGGTTAAAACGAGACAATATGTATGTGAGTAATAAACTCTCATATGGAAGGTAAATACGTAATATTGTTATTAAGAAATCAGCTTATTTTGCTGAATTTCAAAATTAGGTTTTTAAAATTACCACGTTCCTGTTATCATTGTCGTTGTTGCCTCTGTTGATTCAAGGCCGTGGAAAGGGCACAGGGTGCTGCCTTTCAACCTTTACGTGTCTGTCATCCACTGTAAAGTTTGCCTGGAATAGTCTGGAATTCCTCAGCTCCTTCACCTGAAAATGGAGATTAAAATACTTGGCTTGCAAGATTGTTGAAAACTCAGGATGAAATAATAATCCTGGAACTAACCTTCAGAAATAAGTATCCATGTCAGTCCGTGTGTCTTCATTTCCTGGTGTTTAAGGAGACGGGAGCAAAGTAAGCAAGTGTGGTTTTAAAACAAACAAACCAAATGGAAAACGGAATCTGTTTCCAGAAAGGACATGTTGAAACACCCGAGTGGACTAAGTCACTCAGCTACTAATTCTGAGTTTGGAGTGAGGCTTGCTTCAGCTCACCCTCCTCCAGAGAAAACGAGGACTGAATCTGAGAGGTAGCAGATAAGGGAAGGCAGGGGGCAGTTGAGGGAGGTGTGGGTTGGAGATGACAAAGAGAGAGAAAGCCCCGGAAGCCCTGAGCACAGGAAGTGTGTTCCTGAAATGCCCACCTGCCTCCAGCTGCCCTGCAGAGCACGGGAAAGAATGCAGTGAGGTAGAGTAGGCCTGGATGAGAGGGGTCCCAGGGGGCCTGCTCACTTACCCTGCACTGGAAACCATCTTTGAGGCCCATGGCTTCTAGTCCATGAGGATCGGTGTGTCACCTGCTATGACAGCTTGTGTCCCTCACATGCAGCTGGCTTCATCCTCAGGGAGAGCCCCTCAAGGTAGCGGAGGGGCAGGGGCATCAGGGGCCTCACATTGGATCCTCTGTGGGTCTCGTGCGGAACATCAGCTTGCGGACAGAGCATCCACCGCAGGCTTTCTTCGGGTGTTGTCACCTCAATTTTAGTCTCAAGTCTGATGTTTTCTGATAACATACTACATAGTTCCTCCTCCTGCCCCAAAGAACTTTACAAGGTAGACTCTTGCCTAGAGGGAGCTTTGGGAAAATATTAATAAGCCAAGTGGCCAACTTCTGCCTTTCTCTGTAGGTAGAAGTTGAAACCTTGTGAACAGAGTGCAGTCCAGATTACAGAAATGTGGTGAAGAAGAAAGAACAACCTGAAAAAGACAGTGCACTTTATTTGCTTAAGAATTACTTCTAGGGGCTGGCCCCGTGGCCGAGTGGTTAAGTTCGCGCGCTCCGCTGCAGGCGGCCCAGTGTTTCGTCGGTTCGAATCCTGGGCGCGGACATGGCACTGCTCGTCAGACCATGCTGAGGCAGCGTCCCACATGCCACAACTAGAGGAACCCACAACGAAGAATGCACAACTATGTACCGGGGGGCTTTGGGGAGAAAAAGGAAAAAATAAAATCTTTAAAAAAAAAAAAAGAATTACTTCTAAATATCTGTTATGCAGCAGGAACTCAGATGTACAATGGGCCCTGTCCTCGTGGAGATAACAGACTATTGGGAGATTCAGTGTTAATCAAATAACTATGTTCAAAGAGGACAGAGGACACAGTGGGATAAGTGCTTTGAAGGAGAGGAGTATGGTTTATGAGAACATGTAAGAAGGGACCTGGGGTCAAGCATCATGTCCTTCAACTTGAGTCAGTTCAAGGAGATGGGGAGCGTTGGGGAAGAATTACAGGAGGGGAGGGACGAGCATGCGCCCAGTTGCTGTGGTGGGAGGGGCAGTAGGAGGAGCCTCGAAGATGGCCACGCAGGCATCCTTCTCCCCCCCTGAGCAATAACCTGTCTTGAGTGGTTTGTGTGTTCTGGGCTCTGAGCTAAGCACTTTATCAGCATACAGTATCTTTTTCAGTGCAGCTTTACTTGCTTAATAACTAGTCTGTTAAAACTATCTTTTAAAGCAGTGGAACATTTTCTCCCAATGAAGTCTTAGCCTTAGCCAGAAGTTCAAATTATAAAACAAACACAAATAGAGGTGCTTGGGTTGAAGTAGGGCCGAAGAGCCAGTGTCCCTGAGTTCTGGAATCCCCTTCTCTTCTCTATGGGGCCGCGAAGGACAGCTTGATGACCATTAGACTAGGTGGTGATGACTCCATCGTGCTTCAATTTCAAAGGCAAAATTAAATTTCTTTCAATCTAATTGAGCAAGAGTTCAACTCAGAGTTTGATTGCATTCACTGGAAAGAACAGCAATCTTGGGAAAGTTAGTGAGTTGTTCGTGTTTCAGACTTTCGAACTCATAAGGTTGTTTTGAGGCTGAAATTAGATACTAATTAGTACATCGAATTAGTACATTAGCAAATCACACGGAAGATGCTGAGCACGTGGAGAGTGATCGGTAAATGTTAGCTCTCACCGCGATTGCTATTACTTGTTTCTGAATCTAACAGTCAGTGTAATGGTGGCACTTACAGTTTACAACGGCTATTTGACAGGTCTTCACAAGGATCTAGAATCTCACGTGAACTTATTTACACACTGTAAGCTCCTCATCTCATGGTTTTATTGGAGAATGGTCTCTGTATTCCTCATTCTAGCTATTCATTACCACGTGTCTGCCCAGATTCTCTTTATCATGTGCAGTTAGCATCAACTTCCAGTCTTCCAGGGAGGAAACAATTAGACTCTATTTACACAGTTGTTTCACTATTGCAGGATACTTTCCCAGCTAGAATCGGGTATCGCCTTCTGCCAGGCTCTGGCCACCCACTTCTAGAAACTCTAGGGTGATGTTTGTGTTGGGCTTATTTTTATATAACAATAAAGCCAGATATTCATTCATTTATTCATTTCCTTTTTCTGAATTAAAAAATAGGTCAAATAAAGGGTAAGCCTCCAGAGGGTTAAAAATAATACAAATTCTACTCTTGGAGGACTCGGGGTCTCACAAGGAAAATAAGATATGTGCCTAGATGATCATAATACAAAGTAGAAAATGATCCTTATCCTAAAAAGTTTTTAGATAAGTTTTCTCGAGTAGTGAAAGGATGGAGTGAGAGAAGGCTTTGCAGAGAAGATGGAGATGCGGGTAGATGGTGAACAGCGCTCCTGCTTAAGGAATTAGGGAGAGGATGTGTGGAGAGTGGACAGAGAGGGTTTGGCAGGAGCAGGGCATGTGAGACTGGCAGTGGAAATGAGGCTGGCTGACAAGACTGGGGACAGCAAGTGGAGGGCCTTGAGGGGCATGTCCAGAAACAGTGCTTTGTTTGCTAGGCAAAGGGAAAGCTGGGGTCATTTTGAGTAGGAGATTACCATAATTATGACTGTACTTGAGAAAAAAGGAATCTGCTGGTGACTTTTAGGATGGGCTGTGTCTGGGGTGCCTGATGCCAGGGGGGTTGCATCAGTGGTCCAGGTGACAGGCAGCGATGGTGGAGATGGGGAGATGGGGAGTGGGGAGCAATCAATCAATAATCATTGACAACTGTGGAGTATTGCCAATCAGGAAGAGGGGGAGTCCAGAGGCCACTGCGATGTTACCTACCTGGATGATAGGAGCGTTGTTACACGATTCCCAGGTTGGCCTGGGGCCTGCCTCTTCCTGGAGCTCTGATGACCGTGTTGCCACAATTGGTGTTTCAAGCTGTTGCAGAGAGCACCTGGCACTTACTGCCGTGCAGTGTGCGTGCGTTCATTTTTGTTTTCCTTCCAATGTCTGCAACAGCCCCCAGGCCTGGTGCTCCCTCTGGTCCCCTGCTGTTACGAACCACGCTTTGTTCCTCGTCTCTCGTTTCCATTCAACCAATGTAGACGAAATGATCGTCAAATGATTTTTTTTTTCAAAATGGTTTCTTTTCTTTCAAAATGACTTCTTTGACTGTTACCTTGCTCTTTATTAAAATGCTCAAAGTTCTTTCAAGTCCTCCATAGCAGTATTTACAAAATTTGGTATTTATTGAGCACTGGCTATTTGTTCTGGGTGTTAAAAACAGAGCAGTGAATAAGGACAGCGCGATTCTGCCCTCGCGGAGCTTACGTTGTCGTGAGGGAGAGTCTCTCTCCTCAGTGTTCCCTCCTCACCCCTTCTGCACTTGTTTGTTCTCCTTCATTTCTTGTCTGCTACATTCTCTCCTCAGTGGTCTCCTTGGCGCCAGTGCCAGCCTGTATCTCCATCCTCTACTTTGCTATTTCTTAAGAACAGCGCTGGTCATGTGCCTGCCCCCCTCAAAAGCCTTCAATGGCTCCCTATTCCCTATTGGATAAAATCATGCCTCACAGAGAGACATTCTAATACTCACTATAACCAGGTGGTCTGCTCTTGCTTCTGGGAATCTATATTGCCCAGAGATCAGGAAAAAGAAAAATAGGTCTAAACTTGTGAACAAAAGGACTTAAGATCTTTAAAAGTGTGAGAGTTCAGTATGTCCTCCACGCTTAAGCACGACTTGGTTATAGTCACGCACACAAAAGGCTTCACCTTATGGAGATGTCCGTGGGGTTGTGGAGTGGAGTGAGGGAGGGAGTTTTAAAGTTTCCTCTGGATCAGGGCTAGTAAAACTTGGCGACTCTGATCACTCATGGAGGAAGGTGGTTTAGTGGGACAAGGACTGGCTTTGGAGTCACTGAGACTTGGGTTCAAATCCAGCTATGTGATCTCTGCAAGGCCCCTCTGTGAACTTCAGCTCCTCAACTATAATATGGGGCGATGGCACCTGTTTTCTGGTGTTATGATGAATACAGGTAAGATGCTGGTCTGTCAGAGTCTCATAGGTCCAAGTAGCCTCATGGAATTGCAGAATCATTGCCCATATCTGGTATGGGGACCATGTGGAAGTTTTCCAGTGGCAGGGTTTTGGGGGAGGCAGCCAGCAGTGAAAGACAGCGGCCCTTCTGTGGCTAAAGAGAGTAGACATGACCATGGCTGGGAGTGTCTGACTAGCGGGAGACATTTGACTAGCGGAAGTGAAGATGGGCCAGCTCACTGGGAGTGTGGGGGCCTGGGTGATGCTCAGCTTCACAGTCCATCTCACCACAGCTGTAATCTGCTCATCATTTCATCCCTGAGTGAGTACTTTTTTTTTTTTTTTTTAAGATTTTATTTTTTCCTTTTTCTCCCCAAAGCCCCCCCGGTACATAGTTGTGTATTCTTCGTTGTGGGTTCTTCTAGTTGTGGCATGTGGGACGCTGCCTCAGCATGGTCCGATGAGCAGTGCCATGTCCGCGCCCAGGATTCGAACTCACGAAACACTGGGCCGCCTGCAGCGGAGCGTGCGAACCCAACCCCTGAGTGAGTACTTTTGGATCTCTACTATGTACTAGGTTCTAGGCTGTGAGGAGCCCGACCTCATCAGGGAGCAAATAGCCAGGGGCTGGAGGGTCTGAGCAGAGCCGAGTTCAGGATGGGGGTGAGGGGGTGGGGCGGGAGGAGGTAAGCAGAGAGGAGACAAGGGGACAATCCAGGTCGTGTAGGTCCCCAAAGGCTTAGAAAGAGAGCCTAACAGAAGGCTGTGAATGAAGGACGTAAGAGTGAAAACTCAGATAATTAACAAGAGCTATAACTTGGATATTTAAAAAAAAGCTAAAAATAGATAAATTAAGATGTGACAGCAGGACTGCCATGTGCCCATGCCTGCACAACTTCTGGGGCCGCCATGCACTGAAGAGGGAAGGACTTGCCACCTGAGGACGAGGGAAGATGACATGTGAGTATCAATGTCTGCACTAACAGGCTGACTGGGCATCCACTTCCGTCGAGATGCTGAGGACCAGAGTAGGCCAAGCACCAGGGGGTGAGCCTTTTACGGGCATAGATATGGCCACAACCATCTTAACATCCCCCTATGGTTAGCCTACCATGTTAGTGATACCTAATAAAAATTTGTGAAATGAGTGATGCCACTAGGATGCTCACTCCATAACCAAGACACAAGCTATGAATCCAGGTGATGCAATGGCTAAATTCACTAGTAATAGCAGACTGTCATGTGCGGTCTGGCAGGATGTTCCCTGGACAACGCCGGGGCTGATGTGCACAGCGCATCACGGTGGCCTGAGATGGCAGTGAGTGCAGTAGGCTGGAGTGGATGTCACAGTGTCTGCACCTTATCAGGCTCCTCAGTCCATCTTCAGTGTGGGGTTATCATGGGGGACAGCGTGGGGTTATTAGGGCAGGCATGGCTGCTGTCTTTTTCTCCATGTATGTGAGCTCAGCACAGGATACCTGCATTCTGTCCCTGGCCTGTCCCAGACACACCACCTACATGCGGCAGGTTGCTGAACCTCTCTACCCTTACCCTCCTGAGAGATAAAGTGCTGATTTCTGCATCTAAAATGCTCTGACTATAAGATTTTCAATGATCCCGTTGGAATAATAAACCCGAGGTGCCCCTCCGTCTCCGTTCTCTTAACCAACTCCTTCCATCCTTTCGGACACAGTTCAGACTCCATGTCTTCTGAGAAGCCTTCTGACTCCCAGTCTGAGTTACACGTCCCTTCTCAAAACGTGTGACGTGCTGGGTCACTTTTGCCATAGCTCGTACCACGTCATTCCTGCCTCTCTGTGAGGCAGGGGGTTGTGTCTTATTTATCACTGTATCTCCAGTCCCACACACAACAGATGCTCCATAAACACTTATCAAATGAGAAGAGAGGCCTGCTGCTTAGGTTATAATTATGATGTTAATGTACGCGCATTCACGAATTTCCGTTTATACCGCAGGCTGAACAGAGGTGTAACAAACAATGGGACGTACATTTAGGCATTCGAATATTTCTTTCCTGAGACATTTCAATCCTGAAGTGGGGGGAGGGATGCCAGGCATGTTTGCAATTTTCTTATGTATAAGATGGAAATGCAGGGAAATTTTCAAGGGTCCTCCAAGGTCTAGTGGGGCCCAGGAAGCCCAGTGATTTCTCATGGCAGAATCTCTGATGAAATCAGAGCCTCAGGGTGCTGACCTAATGTTCCATAAAATAGGCGATGCTGAAACCGGAGAACTTTGAAGGAGGGTATTTTTCTTGGGGCAATATTAGGAAAACATGTTTGCCTATGACTAATTCCCCTCCTGCCAACTGTTGGTATTATCTTTGAGGGTTTTCAAGATAAATAGATTTAGGCTGTTGTCAAGTTGCGCCAGACAAAAGCAAATAGACCCCAGATCCTTAATGTGTCTGCCCTTCACAGCGTCACCCCCCACTGCCTTGTCGCTCTGTGGTTTTGTGTGCTGCGGGTGGTGGGGAGATGGGAAAAGTGTGTGGAGAAGGAGTGTGTGCTATGGAGAGCAGAGCATCAACTCGGTCACGAAGGGGGCTGCCAGAGGAGTCCCCAGTCCAATCAGTGCAGCAAATTACCCAGGACGTACTTTGTGCTCAGCCCTGGGCCAGGTACTGAGGATACAAATGCAAATAGACGCTGTCCTTGCACTTAACCTTGAGAAGTTACTTACATTAAAAATATATATATATGCAGAATAAAATTGGCTTATTGCTCTGTTGGCACATCACAAAATTGCTAATGAAAGCCCACTCCACCAGTGATCAAACGTGACAGTTTGAGCCCCAGCCCTGTCATGAACTGTCCATGTGATCCTGGGCACATTTCTTCCCTGTCAGCGGCTCGACGTCCTCACTTGTAAATAGGAACTCCTTCTTTCTTACGAGATGCACTCTCTGGATCCTTCTAGCTTAGCTAATTAGCCTTTCAAAGTAACTAGAAACTGTAGGATGAAAAGAATTCATCTACCTGCCATAGAGTGCTGAGTCCCTTTTGCCTTCCTGTAATTACGTCATTTCACAAGGAAATTAAAACAACTTAAGGATGCTTTTCCTATTTTCAGTATTGGCATGGCCTTGACTCTGACAGTGAGACAATAACTCTTGGTTAGTGCCAGATGCAGCGTCTCCTTCATGGACTGTGTCATAAAATCAAAACAGCTGTTTGGGGCTAAAAGTAACTTTCACTGAGCGCCAGATGTTCTGCTGGATTCCTTCTCCTGGGTTACCTGATTCGGCCCTCCTGGAAATACGCGACCACCCACCTGCCCCTGAAAATATTTCTGTAGCGTCCATACCAGGTGTTGGTGATGTTTTTCCTTTATCTTTGCTAACCTGAGAGTATGGCTATATGTTGAATATTCTAGTGACAGATACAGACTCTGCTGCAGGCAAACAGCTCACCCCCAATAAAAATCACCTCTTGGTTGTCAGTTCCCACCAGCTGTGCCTTTCTCGCCTTTCCCAGCCTTCCTGGGAGCACTTGGAGTTGACTGTGTGTTGTAGACGTGCTGTTCAGGATTTATACCCTTCTCTTGTATGCTGTACTTGATTTGAGAATCACCCACTCATGGCCCACAGTCTGGTGGTGGTGTGAGAAATATTGCCACATGCAGCCAGTGGTGTGCTGGCCCAGCTCAGCTCCCCGGCCTGGGAAGGGGCATCGCAGTGAACACGTGCATAGGCCCAGAGGTACTCTGTTGCTTCTGCGGTGAGAAACTCGCGATTAAGCAAGCCCCTCCTTTTTACTTTCATCCTCTCTGTCCAGGCTTGATGGTGTGGACTAGTTGTGAACTAGGCAGGGGATGAATAAGATGACCTCTTAGAAAGCTGAGAGGTGGCTAATAAACACACAAAGGAGCTTTCCCCCTGTATTAGTGAGCACAAAAATACAGCAAAATTAAGGAGGATTTTTCATGCTAGCATATTAGCAAAAAATTAAATCTTTCAAGGCAGAGCAGAGTTTATATACTTCTGGTGTGAGTATACATTGGTAGAACCTAAATAGAAATAATTTAGCAAGTATGTATCAAGAGCCTTAGACATTTTAGGCATAATTCCTTTTCAATGATTGTGTCCACGACTGATTCTTTCACTCTTTGTGTAATCTACATGTGAATAGCCATCTTCATCATCTTGAAAAATAAGATTTCTTCTTTGGGTGGGATTCATCTTAAAACAGATTTTTCAAGAAGAGTAGGTTGTTAATATTTTTCTTTATCTTTACATCTCTGAGACTATGGCTGTTGGTAGAATTCTTGGGTTGCAAGTCAGTTTATTCAAAAGTTCACGGACAATTTTTTCCATTGTTTCCTGTCACCTACTGTTGCGACGGTCACTTCTGAGTCCATCTAGTGTTTGCAGTTCTGTAGGTGGACTGTTTTTGCTAGGACACTTGTTGGTAACATTCTTTATCTCTAAGGTTTAATAATTTCGTCAAAATATGGCATAACGTTAGTCATTCTCATGAATTCTTCCTGGAACATACCACACCCTTTGGGATTTCAGATCCAAGTCTTCATTTCCAGAAATCTTTCGTTTACATATTTGAATATTTTTCCTGTTTAATACATTCCCTTTACTCTATTAGCGATATCAGTCACCCACGCTGTTGGCAATAGTGCCTACACCTACCTATGCCTGTACCCATATCTACTCATTTTTAATTCTGTACCTTTTTTCTCCTCATTCTAGGGAGTTTCTCTCGTTCTATCCTCTATGTCACTGTCTTAGTTTTCTGTAATGTCACATTAGTTCTACTTTTTGATGTTTCTAATGACCTTTTAAAAATTCTGCAATGGTATTGTATGTTTTTCTCCCTGGTATTTTCTTTATCGCTGCTAACACCATATATCATTCATTTTGTCATCTTATCTCTGATTTTCTTAACATTCACCTTCTTTTTAATTTTCTTGAAAATAAAAAGCACTAAATCTAAAATTGGCTCCTGTTCCCTGGAAAAAAATCTTCTTTTCCAAAGAGTACTTCATAATCTGTGTCCCTCTTTTTGTTTCATTTTCTCTTTGAACCTAAGTTTTGCATTGGTTTCATATTGTTTTGCTTTCCCTCTTAATTCTCTCTGACCAGAGGGTGCTGCAGTTATGACAGGTAGCAGCCAATGGTGGTGTGGCTCAACCAAACAGGGGCTGGAGGGCTGGATGGGATGGCTGAAGTCTGTTCAGTCCTTCAGCTGCCTTACAGGGAGGAAGAGAGCGAGGACATCAGACTTCAGCAGATGGCACTGGCTCCTTTTCCTTAATCTATAATTTTATTAAAATCTCTTCATAGCAGGGACTGATCATCAGTCTGACATTTAGGGCATATTCTGCCTTTAGTCTCTCTTCCCATTTGAGTGGCTAATCCAGCCACATTAACGTAAAGGGATTGTGATTCCAAGGGTTTGCGGAATCTACACACGTTTAACCTCGCACCCATCTGAACTTTTGGTTTCCACCAGTCTGTGAGTTTCTGTGGATTTATCCATACTACTTGGACAGCATGTTTTCACCTAGTAGGTGTTCAGAGAAAACATTTTTTATTAAGGTATTCCAGCTGAATTGACTGAGAGACTCAAGGTCAAGAGCCTAAACATAAATCAATAACCACACACAACATCCCTGCTGAGTTGCACGACCTAAAATTACAGTGTGTAAACGTGGACTGTACCAGGACAACACGATTTAGTGAACATCCCAGTCTGCTGTGAAAGGGAACTTTACTTTTTGCTGTAAATTAGGAGCACAAAGATTAGGGTCAGAACTCATTCATCCATTCTCCTATGCAGCAGGTGAGCCCTGGTGAAGATATTTGGCAACGTTGGAAAGAGAACTCTCCCCGTTTCTTGAGGTTTCATGGTGCCTACTTACTGATGTCAGTGCCTCAAGCACCATATGTAGATTTGTGTAGATGAGAGGCAGTTTAAAATAAGGAAGAGTATAGCAGATTTCAAACAGTTCTTTCTATGCCATTACATGCACTATAGTATTAAAACATAACAAAAAGGAAAATAAAAAAATCTGTTCTAACAATCTGCTTCATGAATCTTGAAAGATATACAAAACAAATCACCCCAGATGAGATGTATATCTCAGTTCCCATCACCTCAACCCAATAAAGACAATCCCATGAGCCCAAGAACGGAGAAGCCACTAGAGGTCAGCTCATACATCCCCTTCCTTTAGACAGGACTGTAATGAAATCATCGTTGACCAAGAGCTGTTAATGGCTCTGGGTGACCAGAGCACAACAATCATTTCCATTATTCTCCGTAGAATGACTTGTGAATTGCCACCTCCTTCAAGTCCTATTGCCTAGAAACTAGATCAAATCATGTCCAAGGGTCTGGTCAGTTCTGAGTGTGATGGTGGATGACCTCACAACTTCTAGAACACTGTGACTCTGAGCTCAACATAATGTGTTCACCCTTTCATCCTTTTGTAAAAGTAGGACACCTTTTCATCCTTTTGTAAAAGGGATCGAGGAGCTGGGGTTCTTCAGTGGCCTCCAGCTTCCATCCCATATGCTGATGGACTTGCTCACCAACCTTTGCAGGAGTCAACTGGGAGACAAACAGGTCTGGGTTCAAATCCTGGGTCCATCAACGTGTGGTTGACTATTTCCTCTGTCCTTTATAATGTGGCTCATACATCCCCCACCTGGCTTTTATGAGGCCTGGGGGACTGCCCACCTAAGGCAAAATGGGAACATCACTTATTCTTAGCCTTTCTTAGTGTCCCACACATGTGGCCTGAGAAAGAACATTGGTATTAGCCTCAGGAACACTGTGTCTGCCATGGAGAGTAACCCCTGCGTAATCTTGTGTACATCAGTTCCCCCCTCTGAGTTTGACTTACCTCTTAGTTAGATGAGAGTCAATCAAAATTGATCTCAATGTCACCTTCAGCTTTAGAAAAGGCAAAGTCCTATGGATCATTCTAAAATCAGTCCCAAGACTACCCACTGGCACCTCCTTGTCTCCCGCGTGCAGTCTTGAGGGCCTCCTCTCTGGTTTCTTACTTATTCTGTGAGGTCGGATCACCATTCCCGCAGTGTTTCACCCCCAGCTGTTCTAGAATTGCCTGTTTTACACTTCCAGATGGTGAATTCCTGGTCCCAACAGCTGTGTTCCATTTACCTTGATACTCCTTGGGGCTCATCAAAGGCTTAGCACATAGATGCTCTCTAAATGTCTTTTGATTTATGGTGATTTATCCAACTTATTTACCACAATGTTATTGAACACATCGGCTGGCAACCATATTCTCTTTTCTGTGGGCAGTGAAAAAACAGTGTACTTCTTTAGTGTCTCTAACCATATAATTTCAGGTCAAGGCAGCCTCTGAAGGAAACCTCAACCTTGGATTTCAGTGAAACAGGCGGATGGATGCTTATTTCACCTGTGTATAAAGACAGGAAGGATGTTAGCATCCTTATGAGAGCAGATTTTCTAATTTGAAATTTGTTCATTCATTAAAAAGTTGACTAAGTGCCAACTATTTGTCACATATAGGACAAGGCACTGGGGAGACAGATAACGGAGTAGAATCAAAATGTGCCAGTTTGAGATTTATCAGCACTTTGACCCTGGAAAATTCACTTAAATTTAGAAAGCATCCCTTTCGTTATCTGTTGAAGATAACGATAATTGCCTTGTGGAACTCAAAAGGCTATTATGGGTAGCCCCTGAGATTTTGGACGTGAACTTTGTTGATAAACTGTAAAAATGTCCGATTAGATAAAGGCAATGATTGTCCTTCTAGATGCTCTCCTTCTCTCAATTAACACTGTTTAGATTCAACAGCTGCTTAAATATCTAATATGTGCATAATTCTTTCAATATTTCAGAGCAACAAAATACTTTCAGAAGACAGACCTGAGAGCGGGCTTCTGTGACCTCACGTTTTGTTAATTAGTTTCTGCTTCCCCTGGGTCCCCAGTGCTAGTCCACTTGTAGACAAATAAAGAACATGAACTATATTGCCCATATTTGTAATGTCGCTAGCGAAAGTTCTCAATCACTGACTTTTTTCCTTTGTATATGTTTGGTCCTCAAATTCTTTGTATTTTGATAATGCTTGATAAGCATTCTATGTCTCTTCTGCATCTTTCTAGAGAAATATTAGTGTTAATTATTGAAAATCTTCATACGTAGCTTCCTTGAAAGCTGGAAGGAACAGTAAGGGCATCGTGGTCCTCTCCTCTCATCGTTCGTTTGGGAAAGCCAAGGACTTGAGAGAAGACATGATCCTAGGAGTTTGTAGCAGGAGGAGCTTGGCTTATGGAGTCAGACAGCTCTGGGTGACCTTAGAGAGTTAGTAAATCTTTCTGATTTTGTGTACTCTTACCTACACAATGAAGGTACTAATCCTTAACCACAAAACTATTTATAAGACTGCAATACGATGAGAACCAATATACCTCCGAGCCCTGGAGCCAGGTGACCCTGGGAGCAAATGGCAGAGTCGAGGTTGGGATCCAGGACTCCTGGGTCCCAGACCTGCTCCTCCTCCTTGAGCCCCCCTTCCTCCCACATACCTGAAAATACTCAGCACTGTGTGGAACAACGTCCCAGCTTTGTCTCCCTCAGAGGGACATTCACTCAGATTGCGCCTGGGAACACCTGGATGAGGTGGCGCTGCCATTTGCAAACACGTTTCTTTTTCATTTAAATTTCTTGCACAGAGATTAGTTAAAGAAATACATCTCAACTAACTGCATAATAAGAGGCAAATGCAGTTCACCAACCCCAAAATCTCATTATGGTGAGTACAAGATATGCAAAAATTTGGAGATGGAAGGGCCTGGGTTTTTTGTTTTTCAATTTTTTTTTCTCTTCTTTTCTCTTTTTTGAAGATTAGCCCTGAGCTAATGTCTGCTGACAATCCTCTTTTTTTTTTTTTTTTTACTGAGGAAGACTGGCCCTGAGCTAACATCTGTGCCCATTTTCTTCTACTTTATATGTGGGATGCCTGCCACAGCATGGCTTGCCAAGCAATGCTAGGTCCATACCTGGGATCTGAACCGGGGAACCCTGGGCCACCGAAGCAGAATGTGCAAACTTAACCGCTGCACCACCAGGCCGGCCCTGGGCCTTAGCTTTTTATTTTGAGTCTGATTAAATAAATCCTCCTGGCCATGAAGGTCTTGTTTCCGAACCTGTACCGTGAGGTCTCTCCAACTTGGAAGGAGAGGCCAGGAACTATGTTTGTTTTTTCCCTGGTATCCTTGGTACATGTTATCATATGATAGATGATCAATAAATGTCTGACTGTGAATACCGTATTGGTAAAGATTTGCTCTGTTTGGTGCTATTTGCTTTTCAAGAGTGGGATAAATATCCAATAAACCAAAAAATGAGACCCCGTACTCTTCCTGAGATTTAAGAGATCTGTGTGTGGGAATCTCCTTTCTGATCTCATTGTTTATAAATGATGTCAAGAGCCGGGGCTAGGGTTAGGGCTATATTGGGAGCAGAGTGCTGGGTAGAGGAAAGCAAACATTCTGGGTCCCCAGCACTAAAGTTTATATTTTAACACTGGTTTCTGAGCCCCGACATGAAACCGGCTCTCACTGTGCTGCCAAACCTGGGACATTAGGGACTGAAGTTCCCTTGTTCTGAGAGGATAAGTGTTGTCAAAGGAGGATGAATAGAGTCTGTGCTGGCTTTGGCTCCAGCAGCCTCCTGCCTATAGAAGTGTTTTCCTTCTATGGGGCTGGGCTGAGCTTCATTTCAGAGAGGCGTAAACAAGCCTGAAATCCTCAGGGGATCTGGCACAGGAAAATGAAGTCATTTTACATTTGCGGCATGATTCAAATTGGAATTGCACAAGTCAGAACGACAGGATGCTGGAGTTCTTTGTTTAGCTCCGCTGTGCTTCAGGAGCCGAGTTTTCTCCAGCTTCCCGGAGGGAGGAAGTGGATATGTATGGAATACCCATTTGCATTATATAGTCTTCAAGCTCTTTTCCCTTACATAAAACCTCCAGCCTAAATCTTACATTCAGCTCTGTAAAAGGCAAAACAAGGAGCCATTGAGTCCTTGCAGTGGGACTGACTTTGCCATCCGCCTCGGTGTCAGTGGGGACAGGGCTTAAATTCCTTCCAGCAAGGAAACCCACACAACTCTTACTTCATCCGGCTGGGGGAGGGGATCCAGGAAACACCTATGCAGTTGTCTTTGTGGTTTGGACTCTCGCCTCCACACAGGGCAGTAATAGGGATTCTAAACTCTCCAGGTACCCTCTGTTCCCCATTTGGTCTTAGGTGGTTTATTTTGTACCTCAGTAGCTTTTGAATGTTCCCTGCGCTGGGTGCAGGTAATACCTCCCAGGTCCTTCTTTTCATTCCCCGCAGCCTTATGCAGCCCAGCTGCCTCTACTTTTTCTGCTCTCTTCCTGCCGCTGCGTCTCTGCAGTCCGCATCACCAGGTGCTCATTCATCGCATCATTTATGCCACCATATTCAATAAGCACAGCATCCCCATGGAGTGGATGTCACTCCCACTTTACAGAAAGAAATCTGAAATGCAGAGACAACGAGTAAGTGGCTCAGGGTTGCATAGCTGGTGAAACAAGGAGCCATCTTTTGTCGACTGACAGATACTCTCCATACTCCGTCCACCAAATCCTGCTGTGCTTTTAGTTTAGAGTTCTTTATTCTGTACCAATGCTTAGCCCAAGCGTCTCGGGCAGCTCAGGCTGCTATAACAAAATACCACAGCCTGGGTGGTTTAAACAACAGATGCTTATTTCTCAGGGTTCTGGAGGCTAGAAATCCAAGATAAAAGTGCTGGCACACTCCATTCTGGGTGGGGGCCCCCTTCCTGGCCGCCTGTCTGCTGTGTGCTCATGCGGCCTTTTCTCTGTGTACGCTCACGAAGAGGGAGGAGGAAATCTCTCTCTCTTGCTCTTCTTATGAGGGCACTAATCCCATCCTGAGGGTTCCACTCTGACGACCTCATCTAAACCTAATCGCCTCCCAAGGCCCCACCCCAGAAACCATCACATCGGGAGGTAGGGCTTCGACATATGAATTTTGGGGTGAAAAAACGTTCATTCCATAACATCAACCATTTCTACGTTTCACCATCCTCTGAAATAAGGAACTTGGCACATGTTTTTCCAGGCTGCATTAGGAGATGTTTCTGTGGACCACTCAATGTGGTATCTATTTCTCTATCCTGATAGGGTACAAAGCTGAAGGTTGTCACTAACTTCAGGGTCCTTTTCTTGCCTGCACAGAATGTGTCCTCAGAAGTACTTTGTTCTTTGGTTCCCAGCCTTTGGTCTCAAAGCTACCTCCCTCCTTTCTCCTGGATTGCTGAGGAGATCTTCATGCAAATAGGAATCCTCGTCTATCTTGGATAAGCCAGACCAATAGAAGTGAATTTATAGATATGACCTTTCTCTTGGCCAGCTATGGTAACCTGAGATTGAAGTCTGCTGCTCAGAAAATTTGGCTAAGCCAGCTTCTCCTCCAAACAGCTGCTTATCCACCCAGCAGAGGGACGAGCAGAAGGGAATCTGCTTCTCCCTCCTTTCAAACTCAAAACCTTAGATATACATTTTTGTAAAACTAATTTTGGAGAGCAGAAGGGCAAGGAAGGCTAACAAAAAACTGGCTTTTTGAAAGAAAGCAGCATTGTGTTTGCGTAGCCATGCAAATAGCCCCAAATGGCGTACCATTCCAAAACAGTCCAGATGCTTTTTTAGATATGCAATGAGTTGGTAGTGAGCTGTGCCAAGTGCCTGCTTGCAGAGCTCTCCTCTGGACGGGACAGCCATGGAAAGGCTGAGCAGCAATGCCCCAGCATTGCCCTTTGGGAGCTGAAATGTCACCGGCCACAAAAAATAGATCCCTTTACCTTTTGCATAACCTAGGCATGTGGTTTGGAAGAGAAATAATTCATTTAAATCTCTCCTGCTCCTCAATTTTGCATGAAGCAAACTCAATTTCATTCAATTTAGCAAAGATTTATTGAGAATTTACTTGGGGCTGGGCCCTATGCTAGGTGTTATGGACATAATGACAAATAAGACACTGTTTTGGCTCCTAAGGACTCACAATCTGGAGGGAGGGACAGTCAGCTAAAAATTATAATGTGCAGAGATCAGTCACATCCTCGTGGTAGGGCTAGATAGTCTGTGTTGACAGGAAGGCTGTGTCAAGGCTATGGAGAAACCAAGAGATACTTCAGGGGGGCAGCAATAGTAACTGGGACTTGGACATGGATGTGTCAACCTGGCAGGCAAGGAGCAGCAAGGGTGGGACGTCGGACCCCATTCCAGGCATTGGGAACATGATCAGCAAAGCTACAGAACTGTGAGCAAGCCACGCATGTCGATGGAGCAGAGGGTAGGTGTGTGGAGAGAGTGGTGGTGGGAAGAGCAGCAAAGGCCAGGATTAGTGAACTATCCGGGTACTGAACCAACTTGGATGATATCGTACTGTAAAGCAAGGCTTCAAGATGTGTTATCAACAGGGAAAAGACACAACCAAAATGCATATGAGAATGACGGCTATGACAGCTGGGTGGAGGATGGTCTGAAGGCAAGACTTACAGCTGGCAGCCAGGGACTCCTTTGGGAGACTATTCCAGTTATTCAGTAAAGAAATGATGAACCCCGATAGAAGAGTGCAGGAGGGTAGTGAGGAGAGGTTGGGTCTGAGGGATGGGAAAAAGGCATGATTGGCAGTTACTAACTGGACGTTGGATGCTGGGTGACTGAGGACGCTGGAAAGCAAGTGGATGTCAAGTCGACACAGAGGCAAGACTGAAGCTCTGAGATCCCTGGGGTTCTCTGACGAGCTTGTCGCTCCTTGCGGTGACCTTTATTACCGTCCTTGGACACCTGCATCAGAGTCACTTCTTTTCACTTCTGAATCCCTGCCTCTGCCTTTGCAAACAGATCCCCCAGTACCAAGTGAATCACAGTCTCACGGTACTTTTCCTCTGACTTCAGACTAGTCATAAATTTTGGAGTTCTTCCACGGTGAACTTTCACACTCGGCACAGAACACTCTGGCCCTCAGACTCAGCCCTACACCATTTGGTGAGACCTTTGGTGAAAATTCAAGGTCTGGGCTTATGACACAATATTTTTTCCTGGTCTGTTCATCCTTGGCACAGTTTGGGCCTAGCATATTGGAACAGGCGGATCCACCCTACTCAATCACATTGGCACCTTCTGACACTGAAGTAAATCAGATCCTGTGTCTCCCAGATCACATTTTGAGATCCTACACATGCGGGGGAAATAGACTCCAGCGCATCTCTGAGAATATATGCAAATCCTAAAGCTCACATACATTCAAATTGCTTTTCAAAAACAAAGACCATGAAAACCAAAGCTATAAAAGAAGATGAGTCATCAACCCAGGAATCTTTCCCCCAGGCACACACGACACCGTGTTCCTTCCCGGATGCTCTTCCTTCACAGATTATAGAGCCTGCCGACATCCTTCTGGGGAAAGCATTATCTGATTCCACAGGCAGTTAAGAATAACATGTAAATGTCATTTAGCTGAGCCATTTCTACATGGATCAAAAGACGTGCTCAAGTTACTAACTATGATAGCCAAACCCTTTATTTCAATAAAATCACAGCAAACCCACAGAGCTCTCCCAACTGAATTTACACCAGTGTGGTGTGGGAGTCATTCAGACATTCCTTCCAGGTTAGTAGACTATTTGCAATTCAGCTTTTTTACTGATGTGCATGTTATATAACCACCACCAGCCACGGGGGAAGCTAGAATCCAAGGCTGCTCAAAATTTTCCACTGTGTACTCAAGGGCAACAGGCGAGAGGGAAGGAAGACTCCCTTGCTTCATGGCGACATGGCTAGAACTGCCCTGCGCAGTAAATATCAGTGTGAGAGGCAGCGTAACACAGTCGGTAAATCCATGGGCTCCGGAGGTGGGCGGCCTTGTGTTTGGCTCCTGACACATTTAGGAGCTATGTGGCCTGGGCAGTGTCCTTTGCCTCTCTCGGTTGATATTCTTATCTGTTTCGATGATTTTATCTTCCACTTACGGTTGCTGTGAGCGCTAAATGAGTTAATATATGTTAAGTGCTTAGCAGGGTTCCTGTCTGTACGGGCTCGATAAATGTTAGCTATCACTTAAAAACACAATTGTAATTTCCACGTTTCATTTTAATTTAAGCAATATCAGGTTTTACTCTATATCAGTCCCCCTTTTTTTTTTGTTTTTTAGAAAACAATGTTTTCCCTCAGATTTCCAATAGAATCGGCCCTCCCTGCAGAGGTACCCTGTTGGTGCTTGGCTTTGCATAAACCCTCGTATACCACCACCAAGTCCAAGAGGGACACCACCCTGATTTGGGAAACTCAGTCTTGCTGAAGAGAACGCAGTGGCACTTCTTCAATAGGCCTCCCAGAGGATTTATTGTTATTTGTTTTCTGAATAACCGAGTAAGAACTAATCCTTGTGGATAAAGCTACCACGGAATGAATTATCTAATTCTTTTGACTTAATGGGGAAGGTGTAGGAAAAGGCTGATGTCTACGCCTGCTCACAGCTCCGTTGTTTTTAAGGAACTTCACTAGTAGAACTTACTTGATCAACAGGCTCTGGAGGACCTCTGGTCAGCACTCTGAAAAACAATGGCCATGGTTGGTATCTGGAGATGAAGCAGGTGAAGGAGATTGTGGTGAATGTAGCTTATCGCCCTGAAGGAACTCTCGCCTCAGAGCCAGGGGACCTGGGTTCTAGGCCTGGTTCTCTCTCACTTGCTCTGTGGTTCTGCACAAGCCCCTTCTCTTCTTTGGATGGTTTCTCCATGTGTGCAAAGAAGGGATGGGGATCTTCCTGGATAACCTTTAACCTTTCACCTTTCCTCACACTCCAAAATTTCAACTGCCTACAAACTGCTTAGGACTTCCATGATTAAAGAAAGTTAATCCCTTTCCTCATGGGGAACATAAAGTGTAAGTCATTTTTTGTAGTAGTGATTTGACTCCAAAATTAGACATTCTATTTTTTTTTCAATATACAGCTATTTTTGTCCAGGCATTATTCTGAGAATTACCTTTTTTTTAAAAAAAAATCACAACACGTACATTATTTCACTTAAACCTCACTATTATCCTCTAAGTTTCTTTATTCTCATTAGACAGATCAGAACCTGAAGCTTAGAGGAGTGTTACACCCTATAGACGGTCACACAGTTGGCAAACGGTTACTTTAGGATTCGAACTCAGGTTCACTGGATTCTAGAGCTCAGGCCCTTGGCTAACTCCTAACCGATCTGATTTAAAAGAATCTGACTGTCCTGCACACGTGCTTTCTGAGCCTGCGATAGGTCTGCTTATCTCTGCTGGGTTTCACTTTTAAGAAGCCAGTCGATTGTTAGCAGCCGGTCAACATTCTTGCTCTCTGTAAATCGATCTGGATCAGATCTGATCTTTCTCTCCATCACTGGTCATGCATTTCTGACTACTTAGTAGAAAGTTCACAACTTGATTGTGCCTTGTCACACCGGTGGCCGTATCTCATGGCCCTGTGACTTTCCCAGTGACTGGCACATGGGAGGTCATGGTGGTAAATGCTGATTATTGAAATGCATGAAATCATAAATCTGAAACATTTAATGTAATAACAATTCTAAATACAGATTTAGTTAGTTTGCATTCGAGGAGCAATGCCATTTTTATGAAGAAGTCTAAAAATAAACAGTGAAATGATATTTTTCTGAACCAGGGGTAAACTAAACAGAACATTGACCTCGATAATGTTACTCCAGCACCAGCATCATTTCAACACCCACTTGGTTTCTTTTGCTCCTGGTGACTATGTGGCTACAGTTTATGATGATGAATACGGATAGTAAGAAGGATGAAGAGTTTAGAATGCAGCTGAGTTTAGAACATTTAGAACATTTGTTCTGGAAATGCCAGGGCTAAGGGAATCAAACCTGAGTCCTCTGCAGAGGAGATTTGGGGGAATTAACAAAAAAATACTGATTTTTGACTCAAGGAAAGGGGGCTTATAGAAGGCTCAAAATTTTTTCCTGAAATCAAACTTCTCTTATAAGATGGTATTTGAATACATAAGGATAAATAGCCTGGAAACATATGGACTGCATTGCCCATGCAATGCACACAAGTTTTGATACTAAGGGAGCGCATACTTCAAGAGGATAATTTGGCCTCTGCCGAAACCAGAATATTTAAGAAATCCTTCCAGAGATTTTGCCAAAACCCAGAGCCACTAGACTCTTCTATCCCTAGCAGCTCCCCCTTTAGCGGGTCTGCCCAGCAGCCTGGCCAAATGAAACAGAGAACTCAGCATCTTCTGAGAGGGATGTTTGCCAGTCCTAACCCTGGAGATATGTTCAAGGGTTTCCAACCGGTCCTCTGAGCCAAGAGCACAATTCGAAAACGCTGGAGTCTCTTAGCGTATCTGCTTTGGTTACTTTGAGAGACAGCGATGTGCAAGTTGCCAGGTTGAGAACAGGATCCGTGCTGTAAACTATTTGCGAAAGCCCCACTTCCTTCTGCTGGGGCCAGGTTCTTCCCACTCCAGGCAGTCTGGGCGAGGACAAAAAACAAGGGCTATTGTCAAATTAATGACTCTCCCCCCAAAATTATGGCAGGTGGCAAGATTCTTGGCCATCGAGTTCCAGCCAAAACATGTCACATTCTTTTTCTCCTGGGGGAGGCACTGGGAACCTGCTGTGAGTCAGCGTGAGGGGGCGGCAGCAGAGAGAAACTGCTGCTTGAGCATCTTGCCTGTTACTGAGGAGAATTAGTCAATTCTTGGAAAGAGGGAAGCGCTCTCCTTGCTCTGCTACCCACTTCCAGATTCTCCCCTTGGCCTTGGAGTGGAGAATTAGCGATCTAATGTAATCCATTTCTTCATTCACCTCGATATATATATGTTCACTGAATTTCTACTCAGCTCCCCACTCAATGCTGGGCCCTGGGAAGAGGTCAATACCTTTGACTCAGTCTCTCCCCTCAGAGGACTAATAGGTCAGTGTGAAATTCCCCTGAGCATGTTCACAGAACATTAGTCCCTGGAGACGAGCCATTAAAACAGTGTGACAGGGGCCGGCCCAGTGGCCCAGCGGTTAAGTTCTCACGTTCCGCTTCTAGGCGGCCCGGGGTTCGCTGGTTCGGATCCCCGGTGCGGACATGGCACTGTTTGGCAGAAGCCATGCTGTGGTAGGCATCCCACGTATAAAGCAGAGGATGATGGGCACGGATGTTAGCTCATGGCCAGTCTTCCTCAGCAAAAAGAGGAGGATTGGCAGAAGTTAGCTCAGGGTTAATCTTCCTCAAAAAAAAAAACACAAAAAACAAAAAACAAACAGTGTGGCAGGTCTAAAAGTGTTAGGAAATGTCAAATTCTCTATCATTCTTCAAGAAGATACACGATATATGGTTACCGTATTAAAGACTTTGAGAAGTCCCCTTGTATAGTAATTAGCTAACTTTAACGCGACTTTCTCAAATTTTTAATGATCGTTAACCACACCACACTTTATCTCCTACGATGATTTCCCACAGACTTTGGAGAATATCAACCAGTGCAAAGAGCCAAAATTATACTTTTGTGAGACAAGTATGATATTTAATGATAATCACAAAGTACAGAGTTAGCACAGAAGAGAAATGTAGAGAGTCAGAAGGCCTCTCTCGAAGAGGTGATATGCTAAGTAGGTTCTGCTAGATGAATGTTATGGTCTGAGGGTGTCACCCCCAAATTCATATGTTGAATACTAACCCTCAGAGGTGATGGTATTAGTAGGTGGGACCTTTGCGAGGTGCTTAAGTCATGGGGGTGGAACCCTCAGGAATGAGATTAGTGCCCTATAAATGAGGCTCCAGAGGGCTCCGTAGCCCCTCCCTCTATGTGAGGACACAATCAAAAGGTGCCATCTACCAACCAAAAGGGGGACCCTTAGCAACCACTGCACCAAATCTGCTGGTGCCTTGATCTTGCACTTTTCAGCCTCCAATACTGTGAAAAATAAATTTCTGTTGATTATAACTTATCTAGTCTGTGATATTTTGTTATCCGGCCCAAATGGACAAAGACAATGAGTGAATGTTTTCCAGGTAGAAAACATGTGAAAGGCATTCCAGACAAAGAGAAAGCGTGTACAAGGAAGTGGAGTTTGCAGGAGCAAAGCTGTCTCTGGCCAAGTATGTCAGTAGACATGTTGGAAGTTCGGGGAAAGCAGTGGAAGGAACAGCAGAGATGATGCTGGAAAGGGCTAGAACCAGATCTTGGAGTTCTTATATGTTACCCCAATGTTTTGAGCTGTGGGTAAATATTAAAATATGGAAAGAGTTTTCTCCAAGTTCAACCTGTTGTTTAACACAATGTCCTTCTTCATGTATCGTATGGTGAGCTGCTTTCTACTGGATTCACTCAAGGTCACGAAATCCAATCTTGTGTAAATGAAGGCCTCTGAAGACAGGAAGGCATGGCCCCTGGTATTTAGGGGCATTAACCTCACAGGGTACCTTTTGATCCCTGGGACTGTGGAAGCAAACTTAATAGATGCATGTAAGTAGGGACGAGCGCGGGCAACTCAGGAGTCTGCATTAGAAATGTTGACGGTTGAGGCAGGGTGGAGCTGAGAATCCAAGGGGTGAACCAGACATTGTCCAGGAAGGAATGAAGCCAACGTGGTGATCCTGCCTCCAGGAAAATTCAGTGCCTGCTTGCTGTGTCAGACACGAGGGTCTCGAGAAAGAATGATGAGCTGAAGTCAGGAAGACTGAGCTCTTGTTCCAGTTTGAGCACAACTTGCTACGCAGCCTTGGCCAAATGGTTTCCCCGTACAGTGAAGAAGTTGGACTGTGAGACCCAAAGAATATTTCAGCTCCAATACACTAGCCGTCTCTCAATGTTAGCCAGCTCAACATTAAATTAAAAGTTAAAACAAATCATAATCAATGCATTGATTCAAGAGATCACAGAAAAAAAAGGGAAATATTAGAGAGCTGCAAAGTGTGGACACCGTTCTATGCTCTTTATTAAGTTCTCAGTGAACCCTCACATCAGCTATGCAAAAGTTACTTTCATATTCATTTTGCAGATGAGTAAACCAAGACTCAGAAAAGTTGCCCTAACTTCTTACACCTCCTAAAGGAGAGGGATAGAGTTTGGCAGCAGGTCAATGTGATTGCAAAGCCTTGTTCTTTTTATTGCATCACACTGTCCAACGCCCTGAAATAAGGTTTATGAAGTGCTCTGGAGTGGATTGAGTAACAGAGTGGTCTGCCCTCCAAAGTCAAGAGGATGCTGTTAATGGAACAGGGGATAAGATGGAAAATGCCGAGGCTAAGTGTTTCCTAATTGGGCTTCTCGGCACAGAAGTGTGACATACAGAGCCTGTTCCTCAAAGAGTGGCCCGTGGGGTCCAGCCGTCTGGGGCAAACGGGCGACAAATATAATGGTGACCAGGTAAGCTGGAGCCGACTCCCATGAAATGGTGGCCTCTCACCACTCTCACTCCTCTTCGTCAGTGTCAGATGGGGCTAGCTTTATTCCGACACACCCAATAAAACCCCCAGCCCCAGAAAACTTGTCCAGCTTAACTTCTTTTTGAGGAATAGGCATGTGGAGAGAAGCCAAGTGGCTAAGTTCAGTTTCAGTCTGAACAACCTCATGAAAACACTAGAAAGCTGTCTTCTCTGAGCAAATCTGTAGATGCCACTTACATGGGAAATGTATTAGTCTGCTCAGGCTGCCATAACAAATACCATGGTCTGGGTCGTTTAAATAATAGAAATTTATTTCTAACAGTTCTGGTGGCTGGAAGTCCAAGATCAAGGTGTGGGCAGGTTTGGTTTCTCCTGAGCCCTCCCTGCTTGGTTAATTGGCAGCCATCATCTCACTGTGTCCTCCCGTGACCTTTTCTCTCTGAATGTGCATCCTTGCTGTCTCTTCCTTTTATAAAGACATCCGTCCTATTGGGTTGGGGCCTCACCCCAAAACCTCATATAACGTTAATTTCCTCTTTAAAGGCCCTACCTCCAAATATAGTCACGTTGGTGGTTAGAGCCTCAACATATGAATTTTTGTGGGACACAGATCAGTCCGTAACAGGAAGGAAGGTCTTATACTGAAATTTTCATTACAAACGTATTTAAATGGAAAAATCACGAGTCCAGTTAGCAATGGGATGTCACTTAGAAACAGAACAGTAGTTCTTGTCTCTGACTGCACGTGGAATCACTTGGGGAGCTTTCCAAAAACAGCAATGCCTTGGTTCCAACCCAGACGGATCAGGACCTCAGGCACTGGTGTATTAGTCAGGGTTCTCCAGAGAAACAGAACCAATGAGATGTGTGGGTGTGTATATATGTGTGTGTGTGTGTGTGTACCTGCATGTATATATATACACACATATGGTGATGTTATATATATTATCTATATGTAGTAAGTTCTACACGGAGAGCGAGAAAGAGAAAGAGAAGAGAGAGAGAGAGAGAGAGAGATTGATTTTAAGGAAATGGCCACATGAATGTGCAGACGGGCAAGTTCAAGATCGGCAGGGTAGGCTGGCAGGTTGGAGATCCGGGGAAGAGCTCACGCTGCAGCTTGAGGCCAGACACAACCTGGAGGCTGAATTCCCTCTTCTCCCACTGACCTCGGTCTGTTCTTTCTTAAGGTCTTCAACTGATTGGGTGAAGCTCACCCACGGCATGGAGTTTAATCTGCCTTCTTCAAAGTCTGCTGATTTAAATGTTATTACCGTCTAAAAAGATCTTCACGGAAACATCCAGATTGATGCCTGACCAAATATCTGGGTACCGTGGCTGAGCCAAGTTGACACATAAAATTAACTACCATAATTCATATATTTTTGGAAAATAAGCAATTTGCTGTTTTCCTGTTTAGCTTGAGGGGTGACTCAGGTCACGAGGATTTTGTTTTCCTTTTTTAATATTTTAGGTTTGCTCTGACTTCAAGAAGGGTTTTTTTTTTGAGGGAAAGATTTGCCCTGGACTAACATCTGTTGCCAATCTTCCTCTTTTTTTCTTCCTCCCCAAAGCCCCAGGACAGAGTTGTATATTCTAGTTGTGAGTCATTCTGGTTCTTCTATGTGAGCAGCACAGCAACTGACAGACGGATAGTGTGGTTCCACCATCAGGGAGCAAACCCGGGAGACAGAAACGGTGAGCACCGAACTTTAACCACTAGGACATCAGGGCCGGCTCCACAACGGGTACTTTGTAATAGATCCCCTGGTGATTCCAATATGCATTCAGGGTTGAGAGCCATTGATCTAGAACCAGGACTTTCAGAGCCAAGACCTGTGAGCCTGTGAGTTGACCTGACAGCCTGGGCTCTTTCCTTCCATCCTGCCTTAGTCACACAAACCCGTTTCTCTGCTGGTTCCTCACTTTCTTCTCTTCTGTTCAGGCACTGGTTTTCAACATTGCCTGTGCATTCTAATTTCCTGGGAAGATTAAAAACACTGATGCCCAGGTTCCACCACTAGAGACTTTGATTTACTTGGTAGTGGGTAATCAGAATTGCAAATGCAAAATGCAGCCTGGGTATCAAGGGTTGAAAAATTCTGCAGGAGATTCTAACAGGCAGCCAACGTTGAGAAAAATCATTCAAGTAATTTCACGTATGTATTCAAGCTTTCAGTTTAGGTTGGGTTCATAAGAAACTCTCTTTCTAAGCTGCGGTTGGTTTGTAAATCCTCCACAATACGGAATTTACAATCTGGGATTGTAAATATGTCTGGATTTTCTTAATTGGAAAAAAAATATATATTCTAAAGCACCTCACAATGAAGTTAACCACTTAGACCCTTATGTTCAGAGACTCATTCCTCCCGTGAACTTTTATTGACCGATTTCCCTGCAGTGCCACATAGGCCTTCCACACAGAACCACGGGAGAGACAAAGGAGAAAAGACATTTTGTCACTGCATGAGGAAGTTGCAGTTGAATGGAGAAAGCAGACATTAATGTCACCATGATAAAAGTGTGGTAATTACCGGAGAAGGAGGAGGAACAAGATCTCTGTGACCCCAGAGAATTTCTTCAGGTGGAAGAGGGAGTCGGAAGGCCTTCCGAGGCAGAAAGAGGAGCTGCCTTAACCGCCCAGAGATGTGACAGCTGATGATGCACTCAGGAAATGGCAGACGGTCTGATGCTGGTGAGTCAGAGTTCACGCGAGGAGCGCTGGAAAGGTAGTTTGAGATTAGATGGTAAACAGCCCTGAAAGCTAGACTAGGGAGCTGAAAGTTTTAATATAAATCCTAAGGTTTTTCTTAATGAGAGAGAACATTTACCAACATTTTAACAAAAATTACCTGAAGGCAAGCAAAGGGCAGCATTGGGAGCAGGCAGGGCAGATTTAAAGGAATTTTCTAGAAACAATTTAGGTAAACTATTATGAGGACCTTAACTTGGGAATTGGCAGTGGGAATGGGGAGGGCAGAAAAGATGGGGAAGGAGGCAGTCAGTGAGTGCAGGTAAGTGGCAGAGCCAGGATTTGAAGCAAGGTCTTGGCTTCATTTAACACATGGGCATACACTAAGATGTACACACAGACACACACACTGAGGACAGAATATGTGCCAGGCACTGTGTGTTGGGTGGTGGGGGACCTGAGATAGACCCAGTCTCTGGTGTCATTGTACTTACAGGTAAGGGGAGGATACACAGAGATAAGAAGCCATCATCCAACATGACAAGTATGATGAGAACAGCAGTAGAGGGCATCATGGGAACAAGTCAGGGAGCAAGCCAGCTGACCCAGACTTAGAGGGGCCCTTCCCAGAGAAAGGACATCTAAGAAGAGATCAGAAAAAGAGGTGGATTAAAAGTGCACAGGGGCAGCTGGGGAGGGCAGGTGTGCTCCAAGCAGAGGGAATGGCAGCCTTCTTGCCTGAGGGGTCCAATCCTGCTCCCTAAACGGGTCTCCGACTGCATTCGGAATGTGCTTCCTCACATTAAGGTCCTGACAGCTGTTATTCTGCAATGATTTCCAGCTCATGAGATGTCAGCTTTCTCCTCCCTGGGACGACCCACAAAGGATCAGAGAAAGTCACGCTGGAAAAGGTCTGTAAGGACCCCCATTTCAACCCCTCAATTTACAAAGAAGGCAAATGAAATCCTGGAGAAATAGACTATTTTCAGGTAATGTAGCAATTTAGAACTGGAACGCAGGTCTCCTGTTTCCCAGTCCAGTGTCTTTTTACATGTCAGGCACGCTTGTTATAGCTGAGTTTGATGTCAAGGGCACTCTGTGTCTAAAACTCCTTGCCGAGTGTTTTTTATTTAATTTACTCCACCATGTGCTCACTTATAATTATTAAGTTCCTACAATTGTAGCAAACTGCATGTCTCTTCCCCAAATGCGCTTCCTGTACAGTAAGCCTGTTCTTCTCATTCCTTCCAGACTTACTGTTAATTCACTCATCATCTCAAGTCTTATTATGCTCTTCTTCCTGGGGCACAAATGAACTCAAGCACTGAACTGCTTCATCATTCCTGATACTAAAAGTTTAATTTCAGAAATTCTCAGGCCAGGCCCATTTCCTAAACTTCTGGCAGCATCTACTATAGGCAGGCTTCATGGCACCCACGGGATGGCCTCATTCACCCTGTCATCATCCATTCCCCATGTCAACCCAGACTCACATTCAGCTAATGTTTATTGAGCAGTCTCCGTGCTCGATGCTTTATATGCATGATGTCATCTGATCCAGACCATATTTCAGCTGGGTAAATATTGTCCCCATTTTCCCAGTGAGGGACCTGAGGCCCAGGAAGGTCAGAACACCCTGCCCAATTATACCTTGGAGTGGATGAGCCAGGTTGACTGCCTCCTGGTTCACTGTGTATTTCTGGTATCTCAGGCTACTTTGTCCCTTAGATTTGATGGGAGAAGTCCTGCTGGATGGTGAAATTATCATTTTGTTTCATTTTTTCTGGCAATAGATTTTGTTGTGACATGTTGTCTGCCAGCATCAGACGTCCAGTTATGTCTCATCCCAGTTCCACACATCCTGTGGATAATTCACATACCAGCCGTTAAAATAATGTCTTTCAAATGAGGATGGTGGGGCATGACCTGTGAATGTTTCCTGCTCTCAAAGCCAGGAGATGAAGGTAGCTGACTGCAAGCTAAGAGAGAATCCTCCTCATCTGCGGCAATTTCTTTGCTCAGGGGAGATCAGCGATCACTTAGCGCTGCCTCTGGATGCGGCTCTGCGGTTCCTCTGACGACTCAGCTTTTCAGGGCAGGATGAGAAAGCCTGTGGGGTCAGGGCGGACGAGGGAGGGTGGCTTGAACGTGGGGAGAAGGTGAGGGCACCCCGCCTGGAGATGTGGCGGGAATAATGATGTGTGAATCCTGCATGACTCAGCCCTCTGGGCAGGTAATGAAAACCCAACAGACACAAGCTTGTTTAAGAAAATATGCATCATTGATGTGGCTATTTTGGGAGATGAAAGAGAGCTTGAAAAGGAGAAACATGTGAAAAGTATTCAAGTTGAGTGAGTGTGATAGAAAACCAAGATTTCCCTTCATAATTGAACGGTAAAAAGCAAATGTGTCCTGATCTTTCAAGTCACAGGGTTGGAAGGAAGAATGGGGTGTGGGGGACAGATGTTGGCAGTTGTTTGCTCTCTGGATGTACACATTGTGGTTTGGGGACTGAGGGACTTTGGAAGGGATTTGCTCCTTTATTCCTTTATTGTTGCTAAGAGAAATCAGGCCTCAAGTGGGGTTGGGAAGGAAGATTCTTCACACCAGCCCCCTGGACATGCCAAAGCTTCCCCTGTGACAAGAGCCTGTGCTAGCAGACATCTGCAGTTACCTCACAGCACAGTGAGGGCAGAAATCCTCTTTCTGATCACTTGCAGCAGATTCCATGTGGAACCATGATCAACCAGGCAGAAGATGGGGTGCAGGAGAGAACAGGCCACACAGGGCTCTGAGGCCTTTGATGCACATGTGTCAGATGGGGGGCTGACGTGTCCTTTCACCCTTAGTGGAGTCCCGAGGCACAGGAGGATGAGGCGTGTTTGAGAAGAGAGGATCTGAATCCTGCCTGCTCTGTTCTCTCCTAATTCTCACCGCTGCCTCCTGACTGGTCTCTTCCAGGCACCCGGGTCCAGCCTTACACCCCACGTAGAAAAGGCACCTCTAACACCTTGGTTTTTATCTCGTTGTTTTTGTTTTTCCCTGAATTTCTGATCCTGATCTGCTCCCAACCCTCCTGACTGCTAATATCATCAATTGTTCATTTAGTCAATACATATTTATGAAGGCCTCACTGGGACTCTGTTCTCTCGTCTGGGCTGCATCCCTTACCTCCCTCTGACTCGTTTGCCTCCTTTTCTGATTCCCAGCCCATGGAGACACAGCTTGCTCATCATTTGGATTTTTTTATTGGTTAAGCCCTCTAGGTAACATCCCTCAAGCTCTACTGCCCTGGGACTCTTCCTCTGGCAGCCTCCATGTGGAGCACTCCTCCCCCAGCTTGGGGTTGTCAAATTCCTTTAGGAACCCACACATTCACCCCGCAGCTCATCTTACAAAAGCCCTGGTTGCTCTAATCTTGTCCTCCCTCTGCCTAGAAGACATCACTGACTCCATTGATCCAAAGCAGTAATTCTGGAAGTGTCTTCTGAGGTACCTTAGTTGACAGTGATTCTAATACAAGACTCAAAGCTGTATTTTTCTTTTAAATATAAATATTTATTGAGTCTCTGTTAGGTGCCATACCCTAACAGATTCTGTGGACACAGTGATGAGCAACTTAGACATGTCCAATGCCCTCATGGTGTTTACCATTTATCATGGAAGACATCAAACAGTTACCACTGTGAAAAGTATTTTGAAGAAAAAGTGAAGGATGTTATAGAAATGAAAAAAGGGCAGTGGTTGTGAAATCTAGTCTGAATACTCAGGAAAGTTGAGCCCTGGAGCATGAGCAGGATTCAGTAGGCTAGCATGGGGGCAATAGTGCCAGGCAGCAGGAACCACTGTGTACGTCACCACCCTAGCACTGGAAAGAGCAGGACATGTTTCAGTGACAGAAAGAAGGTGGTTTGGCTTGAAGACAAGTAGTGCTCTAAAAGGACAATCCCTGAGTGACTTTGCAGCATCATCGGGAACGCTTCCTAAAAATGTAAATACCTGATTCTCACCTCCAATTGTTAAATCAGGGATGGAACTCTGGTAGATTGATTGCAAAAATGGATTTCGTGGGTCAATAACCTTTGTAGTGTGACTTTGCAGCTTTTTCCATGAAGAGATGGAAATCTCTTTCTCCACTCTTTGAATCTGGACTGGCCTTATGACCCACGTTGGCCAACAGAATGAGGTGGAGTGTTCTCATGCCAATTAGGAGCCCAAGATTCAAGAAGTAGTGTGTTCTCTGCTCTTTCTCTTGGAACTCTGGCTCTAACATATAAACAAAAGCAGGTGAGCCAGCTAGAGAACAAGGGACCATATGGAGGAGAGTCCAGTTGCCCCTCTGAGGCCATCCTAGACCAGCCTACAGCAAGCCAGCTCCTTAACATGTAAGTGAGCTCAGCCAAAATCAACAGAGCTGCTCACCTGACCCACACCTGGCAGCAGATGCACTAGTAAGTCCAGGGGAGACCAGTGGAGTAAAACCATAATCATTTGAACACTAACAACTGGTTGTATGTTCAGCCACTCAGAGTGGGTGGTTTGTTACGCAGCAAATAAAACCAATACAGGAATCAAGAATATGGACAAGGATTTTTGAGAGAAGAATAGGCAGAGGTCAGATCTAGTAGGACTTTGTAGGGCATGAAGAGGGTTTGGCAGTTTATCCTAACAGTTATGTGAAGCTTTCGAAAGGTTTTGAGCATGGAAGTGACACAATTAGGTTTGCGTCATAGAAAGATTAACTTGGCTACTTTGTGGAGAATGAACTACAGGAGAAGAGGATGAATCAAGGTAGACTGAATTCAACTTAAGTTTTGTTTCGTTTCACTTTTTTCTTTAAGTAGGTAAACTGAGATCCAACTCTGCATTAAGTAATGGGATTACAAGGAATAAGACCCATACCCTGTCCTCAAGTCTGGAGGGAGACTGAGAGTTATGACATATTTTAACAAGTACCATAATGGAAATTCACTCAGGTAGTCATGTTGGTGTGGAGAAGTAGCACCTAGACCAACCTGGGGGAAAATCCAGGATTCTGTCCAACTGGTGATAGCTGAGGATGCCCTGAAGATGGGAACATCATTTCCTAGGAAGAGGAAGGAGCCTAAGTGAAATACGGTGTTGCCAAAGTATGAAGCACGAGGTGGGAAGCAGAGGAACTAGATGGGCTAGGTATGTAGAGTCCACGTCACAGAGTCTTCTTTGTGCCTATTGAGCCTGTAGACAGGCAACAGTGCAACAGGAGCTGCATGGCAGACGTTCCTGATGCCTGAGACATGAATGGACTGGTATATAGAAGAAGCTCAGTTAAGAAGGGCAGGACCCTGCTCTGGGAGCCCTTAGGATGAGTGTTGCCATGGCCATTTGACCTGACACAGCTGAGGCAGAGCTGTTTGCTACGTAGGAGGTTGGTGGACAAGACAGAGAAATCATCAATAACCGGAAGTCTCCCTTGGTTTATAGATTTTGACCCAGGTTCCTACAGTAGCCCTCAGTTACTCCTGATTGTCTTCTGGAAGCCAGCAGTCAGCGGAGGCAAGAAGAGAACATTTTTTGCTGTGGCACCTCCTCCTCCCCAGAGTGTTTGGCATCTTGTGCTGCCAGTCTCCAGCTGTCTGTCTAGACGAAGCCCAGATTGGACATGTGAGGTATAGAACACTGTGATCCAGGCCTACTCACTCTTGGCCAACTGGAGGGTGAGCACTGGGGACAAAATCTGGGCTGGAAAGATTGGGGACATCTTTTTCCTATTAGCAGTTGGATGCTCCCACGACCCATGGATGTCTCTGGCCACTGTACTGCCATGTCTCCAAATATACACTGGACCCAAGGCTGCTTAGAGGAGCCCTCCGTCTCATGCCTCTGCTGACCATTTCTTGGGCATCAGAACAAACATCATTTGATCACAAGGGCAGAGATCCCTGGGCAACCTCAAAACCTCTAAGGATAGTAACTATTTTTAAAGATTAAATTCCTGTCTGTGCAAGACCTAGGCACTCATATTATCTTCCCATTATTCTGTGAACGTCACACAACAACTCTGTGAAAGAGACATTACAACCCTATTTTAAAGTGTTAATTAGGAAACCAAGTAACTTGCCCAGAATCTCCCAGCTACAGATGCAGTGGAGCCAGGACTGCAACTCAGAACTGCTTGAGTCTGTGCCCCACATTCTATCTATTCAACTACACTGCCTTTGCTGCCCAACCTCGTCAATCACAGATGAAGACACAAGGACAAGAGAGAGAAAATGATTTGCTGAGACGTGTGGCAGAGCCTAGCTCTCTCACTCGAGGCTCTGGACTCTCATTTCCTTCTCCCTCGGGGCACTCTCATCTTCTCCTTGGTATATTTCCTGAGCCACTGCTCCAGGTCTGCCTCATTCAACCTGGGAGGCATGAAGCTGGCTGGAAATCCCAGACAGCTGAGTCTGATGCTCTCAGCAGACGCAGCTCCCAGGTCCCCTACTGGCCTAGAAGCAGGCAAGGGCCTCTGACAGAGAGCTGGTATGAGGTGTGGGGTACCACATGCAAACCCTGGACTTCACATCAGACGTTCACACTGGAAGGACTCTGGAGGCAGTTAAGACCCTAATGTTTATTGTGATCATTTGAATGAAGTTTTTGTCTTCCTTCATGAGAATTGCTTTCCTTTTTCCATAACTATTGATCCTGTATCTTGCCCTGGAGGGCAAGATTAGTAGTATTAGCTCACATCTGTCACTTTCATTTTACCCATATCACTGTGGCTCCATGGAGTGAGAACTGTGCACTGTGGAAGACGCCTCTGTCTGTTCTTCCAAGCACCTACTACCAAGAAGCTCATTTGCCAGGATCATAGAATCAGGGCAGGACCAGCTGTGTTATTTGTGGCACCTAATGCAAAATGAAAATGTGAGGCCCTTCATCAAAAATTACTGAAAATTTCAAGGTCTGATAGTACAGCGTTACACCAAGCTCAGAGCCCATCTAAAGCTGGACACTCACGGAGCTGGCCCTGAGTGGGACTGTAGAAATGTAGCAGAGATGGAGAAGACAGGGCAGTTAGAGCTGGAATAAGTTTATCTGAGCATTAGCAATGCCATCTATGCAATAGGGTGATGACACTGACTGCCAATTGTGCGTGAATCATGGGTAATATGCAGAGACTACTGGGAAATGTCAGGTGTTGATTAAGAAGACACGCCCCTTTCCCTAAGAGAGAATCTAGTTCAAATCCCTCATCTTGCAGAGAAGTAACCTGAAGCCCAGAGAAGAAGAATGGCTTTCCACATTTAGCCAGGTAATTCGTTCGTGGTGGAGCTGGGATGGGGGCACGGGGTCTCCTGAGTCTCAGTTTGATGGTCTTTTCGCTAAACCAGGCCCCTTTCCTCTCTGCAGCTGCCTCGGATGTTTCCTGCTTGACTAACGAGGCAGGGCCTTAGTGCTCATCGGCGGATGGTTTGGAGACTGAGTCAACCATCTGTAAGATTGGCCTCCACTTCCTGCCCAGCTGCTGGGTCCCATGATGGGATCATACTGAAATGAACGTTATCCTTCACCACAGGATGCTGGGGGTGAGAGAATATCTTTCTCAAATGACTCCTCACATGGTTCGTGATGAAGTGGCTTTCTCTGCACACGGTCACTTTCTAGTCACCAGCTGGCTGATGTGAGCATCCGCCTGGTAGTAGTGTTCTTCGGAGGCTACACTGTAGACAAAGTTGGGGTCCATGGGATCCCTTTACATTGAAATGCCACTGACCAGGCTATGTCAATGCTTAATAATAACAGTGATGTGACAAAAATACTCCATAGGTATAAACTTTTGGGAACTATAAACCACTGTCACATTAGATATCATTGCTCTGATACCAGAAGAAGACTAGTGTAATTTTATTGTAATTTTTCAGAAGAGAACACCGGCTCAGAAGTACTTGACTACCTGCCCAAAGGTACGTTCGCACAAGTGATGGAGACAGTGAACTAGCTCAAGAATACTTTGATCTCTGAATTTTACCCAGTCAGAGAACAATAGGATATACTGAGAGGAAGATGGACTTCAGGGTCCTCTGTATCATCCTCTCTTTCCTGACGCTCTTCCATGGAAACCGAAGGCTGGCAAATCTCTCTGCCACCAAGACCTTAATCCTGGTGTTGTTTTTAAGCAGGGCCCTGACCCGTAGGACAGCCTTGGCAAGCATATGGGGGTTGGTCTTAAATTCTGTGGTGATCTTGTTGGCAAATTATGGTTCTAGTCTCAAAGTCACATAGAAGCTTAGCTATTATCATCCAGAGTTGAGGAGCACAGCCACCACTTTTTCACTTATGACTCTCAGTTCTATTATTTCAAGGCCCAAATTCTGTCCCACGCTTCTTATCTGTATGTGTCACTATTTGCTATACTCTCCATTTGAGTGAATCCCAAGCACCTTAGATGCAGAATGTCTCTGGGCTTCTCTCCCTCCACTTACACGTGCATTCCCCTCCCAGTTCACTCCAGTATCTTTACCCATATTAAACTCTTTCCTCTCCTTTCTCTGAAATAATGAACTGGTTTATAAAATTCTGTCTGTTTTATTGGCCTCCCTGCCTCCAGCTTTCTATTTTCCTCCCATCCCTTATCCTGCCCCATGGGTGACCCTTGATTATGTTCCTCTCTGTCAAATGTTTTTCCTTTTATTTATTAGTAGGCCAAACGTAGTTCTTATTCATAACAACCCAAGAGGAATTTACGAAAACTATTTTGCAAATGGGGAAACCGAGCAACTGAGAGTTTAAATAACTTGTCCGAAGTCATGCAGCTACTAAGTGAGAAAGCAAGGATCTGAACCCAGAAAGTCAGTCTCCAGAGTTCCTGCTTTTGGCCACTATGTTCTTGTTATGGACTGAATGGTGTCCCCAGCCCCATTCGTATGTTGAAGTCTTAATCCCCCGTAGCTCAGAATGTCACCCTATTTAGAGATAAGGTCTTTAAAGAGGTAATTAATATGATGCCAGTAGGGTGGACCCTAATCTAATATGACTGGTATCCTCATAAAAAGAGGCAATTTGGATACAGATATGTGCACATACAGAGGAAAGACCACGTGAGAACACAACCAGAAGGTGGCCAACTGCAACCTAAGGGGACAGGTCTCAGAAGAAACCAAATTTTGCTGACATGATGATCTCGGACCCCTAGCCTCCAGAACTTTGAGAAAATAAAGTTCTGTTGTTTAAGGCACGCATTCTGTGGTATTTTGTCATGGTAGCCTGAGCAAACGGAGACATCTACGCTGAGTCTCATCTCACGTGAACAAAGTCCACACTCCTTCAGCATGACAAAGTACTCGAAGACGCCTCATCTGCCTCATTCTCCTGATTCATCACCCTCACACCACTGAAAACCTGTATTCCAGACATACTGAGTCTTCAGTCTTACCCTTCTATGCTTTCTCATTATTTTATGCCTTTTCTTAGGGCCTGCCTCTGCTTGTTAAATAATTTTAGTCCTTTATCACCTGAAAACTTTCAATCATCCTTTAAAATTTGACTTGGGTAAACTTGACGAGACCCTCTATCCGGAAGTCTCTTTAGTCCCTTCCTTCTCTGTTCTCCCACTGACTATCTGTTCATCATCTCACACATCACATTCCATTTCTCCATGAGGCCAGTAACGAGTGCTCGGTGAGGGCCTCACACTATGCTGGGCATTGGGGATGTAGAGATAAAGGTGGCCAGCGCTTGCCCTGAAGGAGGTGAAGGAGCCTGCACTACTGTTAACCATGGTGGTGTCAAGTCCAGAGAAGGGTCACCTAACCCAGCCTGGAGGTCAGCAAAGACTTCTTGGAGGAGTGGAGCTGAGGCTTCGATGACAGATGTGAGTGGGAGGAAATGGGGAGGCACAGAAAGCATTCCACGCAGGAGAGGCAACACGAACAAAGTGTAGAGAAACAATGGGGTGCAATTATAGTTCCTTCCAATGGACTGTATGATTTATGGACTGTATGATTATGTATGTCATGTCTGATTTAATTTTAGGGGCTGCCAAAATATTTGCTAAAGAAATAACTGTTGAATGAACAAATGCATGAATGAATCAATGACTCAATGAAAGAGTATATGAGCAATTGAACAAGCCTCTTATATCAGTTAGAATCCTTTGGTTGTAAGCATCAGAAACCCACTCCTGCTGACTCAAGCAAAAAGAGAGTTTATTGGGAAGGTTAGGGGAAGCTCATAGGAAGGGAGGAAAGATGAAAACCAGGCTGGAAGGCAGCGACAGGCCACTCTGGAGGCCCCAGAGTGGGACCTGCCTGCCAGGCTTGCTCCCGGGCCATGGCTGGAAGGCATGAACCACAGGTGTCTTCTGTCTTTTGGTCACTCTCTTTCTTTTCAAGTTCTAGGAAGTGAGATCTCGATTGGTCATGTGCTCACCTCCTGGTTAGGCCAGACCTCTGCTTCCCTGATTTTATCCAGTGGAAAAGAAATATTGCCATAGTAAAAGTCAGGTTTCACCACCAAACATGTGCAGTTGACATTGAGGCATCAAGAGAAACAAATATCCACTACATAGAAGTTTTCAGACAACTCGCATGGCTCTTTTTCATGGTCTGAAGCATCCTTAGAACCTTTTTCACGTTCAGAGCCATAGCTTGTTGATGCCAAGAGCTTTCTTCGGCCAATGAACCCTGTGTAAAGTTTTGATATGAGATGAAACGACCTCGGGAATTAGTACATCTGCTTCCAGCCCTTACTCCTGTGGGGTAAGGTACTTTCAGTAAGTCCATTCTAAGCAGCAGGTCAGCTCCAACACTTGCTGGTAGTTGCTAATTTCCCCAGACCTATGCAAGAGCAAGTTCAGATGTTTCTATATTCGCAGGTCCATCTTGCCTGGACTAGGTAACATTTGTGAAGGTACTTGGTTAATTATCTAGTGTTCTATAAATGGAAATTAATATTTCTTTTGTAGTCCCACTAGAGAACAGAGGCCTTTGTTTCCTTTATTTAGCAATTTAGGATCAAAAAATTTCTCTAAAGGGGGTTCTACAAAGTCTGTTTATCCCAGAGTTTAGCATAATCCTTGGCACATAATTCAGACTCCAGGAGGCTCCGTTTCTGTCGTTCTGATCCTTGATTCTACAGCTTCATACTTTTGTTCTTAACTGCTCTCCTGGCTAGGATCCTGCCAGAAAGAGAGCTTATCGAGATGCAGTCCCTTTTTTGGATATACCTCAGGACAGAACCTCACTGACAAAATAGAAAAAGCATGGGGCTTATTAATTTCATCATTCATCACTCAAAAGGAAACTAGCAGAAGGCCATAAAAGAGCTCAAGAATTTTCCTTTGATCTCTCAGATTAACTTGGTGAGATGTTTCTATGCTTCCCAAGTCCTAAAACTCATAGTTCCCTAAAGAGTTTCTCACCTACAAAATACCATGAGAAAGAATTGTAATCTTTCTTATGCAGATGGAATTCCTATGTGGTTTCTTTTTTTTGAGTTTGTTGAGGTACTTCTCTATGGCGGTCTCAGCCGTGTGTCCAAGCTCTGGCCCTGGCTTTTGACATGAAATCCCCTCATGTCATCTAATAACATAAATCTTAGTTTCCATGTCTGTAAAATAGGAACCATAGTGCCAACCTCACTTTTCATTCTTTATTTTTGTTTATTTTTTTAAATTGTCGTAAAATACACATAACGTAACATTTATCACGTTATCCATTTTTTTAGTGTAAAGTTCAGTGACATCAAGTCCTTTCCCATTGCTGTGCAGCCATCACCACCATCCATCTCCAGAACTTTTTGATCTTGCAAGACTGAAACTCTGTCCCCATTAAAAAATAAATCCCCATTCCTTCTTCCCGTAGTCCCCGGCAACTATTTTCCGTCTCTATGAATTTGACTATTCCAGGTACCTCAAATAAGTGAAATTATATAGTGTTTGTGTTTTTATGACTGAATTATTTCACTTAGCATAATGTCCTCAAAGTGTATCTAAGTTGTAGCATGTGTCAGAATTTCCTTCTTTTTTAAGGCTGAATAATACTGCATTGGATGTATCCATTTATGTTTAAAGGAATTACTGAGAAGGAAGGACTTATTACTGCCTTTTTGTTGTTTTCTGTATATCTTATAGCCTTTTGCTCCTCCTTCCCTCCCTTACTGCATTCTTTTTTGTGTAGTTGATTTTTTGTAGTGACAAATTTTGATTCCCTTCTTATTTCCTTTTCTGTTTACAGTCGGGGTTTATGTTCTGGGAAATGCGTTGTTATGTGATTTCATCCTTGTGCCAACATCATAGAGTGTATTTACACAAACCTAGATGGTATAGCCAACTATACACCTAGGGACCACCATCATATATGCACTCTGTTGTTGACCTAAATGTCGTTATGAGCACGTAACTGTATTCTATAGCTATTTTCTTTGTGGTTACTATGGGGATTGGACAAAACCTCCTAAAGTTGAAACTGTCAATTTTAAACTGATGCCACCTTAACTTCAAATACATACCAAAACTACTCCTTTATAGCCCCATTCCCTTTGATGTTATTGATGTCACAGATTAAATTTATATGTATTGTGTAGCCATTAACACGGATTTATAATTTTTTGTTATAATTTTTGCCTTTTAAACCCTGTAAAAGCGTCAGAAGTGGGGTGGTGAATCTAAATTACAATAATACTGCTTTTTGTTTTTCTCCATCTATTTACCTTTGCCTGAGAGCTCTTCCATATACTTTTGTATGGCTTCATTTTTTAAAAAACATTTTATGATTAAGCAAAGTTAAATATGTAGAATCACCTAGTTAATATCAAGTACAAAAGAAGCATTTAATAGCTGTGGCTTCCCTCCCGGGACATACTTGTTGACTGACTGATGAGCCAACTGAACGAATGATTGGATTTCCTTCTCCAAAGTCAGCTTCTAAGAGGCACCATCTAGTTCAGTGCGTGGGATTTCTTTGACCACCTACTATGAGTGTGGACAAAAAGAAACCAAAGGCAGTAACAGAGCTGGTCAGCCCGGGATGCATCGTGATTTTTCCTCCAAAAGGTTCTGTGGCCCTGGAAGTTTGGTTTCTCGCTTATCATGTAGATAGGGTCACTGGGGTTAGACTTTATTTTAGAAGATGTGACTTTGGTTTTTCTTTTTCTTTCATTGCCTCAGGAAGTCCCACTCTGAGTCAATGCCAAATGGGTTTGGTTTTCAGCTTGAATTTTCCCGTAAAAGGTGGTGGAAGAGATGATTCATAAATCCCATCCCGACTTTATTTATCTCATGCTCAAGCTGTAGCAGGTGAACCGTTGGACTCTGAAGCATGGGGTTATTACAGAGAAGTAAGCGTGGAAAAGAAAAGAGTGTGCACATGATAGGACTCAGGCAAATGCATATTTCAAAATGCTCATGAACCTGTGTACAAGCAAACCACACGACAAATGAGGATATGCATTTGCAGAGTGTATAGCGCTATTATTAAGAATAATTATGCACAGGATATTTGGTAGAACCAGGGAAAATGTGTGATTGCATTTGTAGCATTCAGCTACTATTTGATTTACAAACATTGTAGTCAAAATAAAAGAGAATATTGTACCTGCTACATTGAAAGCAGTCACTGTCTTATAGTCATGTGTTTTATGCTTTTCTTAAGGAAATCTCTTGTTTATGCCATTCCTTTGTTTAAATGCGTGTTGTGCATGTTATATAGAAAAGAATGGTGGATCCCATGTTGGAGACCTGAATTCTAATTGTAGCTCCAACACTAAGTACACAGCCCTAGAAAACCAGGTTCCCTTTCCAGGCCCAAATTTCTTCATTTGTAAAGAGAAGCCAAATATTGGCATTGGATTCTTTTCTTTCTTTAGGAAAAACGAGGTGCTATATTTACAAATACCTAAGACAGGGCCATGTACACTCAAGTGTCTAACACTTGGCAGCTGTTGAGCAAATACCAGGTTTTCTTTCCAAGTCACTCCAATTGTTTCCTCACCTATAAAATTGGAGCATATTTTGTATCTTATATCTAATTATAAAATTTCCACCAGTGTTCTGGAACAATCTTCAATCAATTAAAAAAAAGACCATCTGTGATTCTCTCTGATTCTGTAAGAAATGGTCATATTTCTTGTATTTTTTAGGAAATGTATTTTTTTATTCTGAGGCAGTGTTTCTATTTTATAAATGTTTATAAATTTGGAAGGAGAGAGTTGACTTTAATCCATTTATCTGCACACAAGGCTGAAACTGGGTTGTCGCTTATGTAAAAGAGTTTGATTATCATACTGAGAGCAATGCACATTACGACAATTCTTGGATATTTTAGTAAGAAAAAGCAATCACCATTCTTTTTTTCCTTCTTCAAAAAATCATTTAAAACTGATGAATACAATAACTGACAAGTCTAAACTTATTAAATACCAAAAGCTCAATGCAACTTCGTAAAACATTCAGGTCATAGTTACTCTTTTATTAAGGTTAAGGAAACATGTATATGAATTCAGTACAAATATACATTGTCCTTCTGCTAAAAGCAGATAGGGCCTCAAGATCCCTTGGAATTCGTCTGATCAATTAGTATTTGGTTTTAACACTTTAAAATGACAAGATGATTCCAAATTTTCTACTCCTTTTGATTCTATTTGGACAGCTTCAGTTAGATGCAAATACATCTTCAACATTTCTCTTTATCACCTGATTTTCCCCATCGACTTACGGAGGAAAGTGGCCTCTGTAGAAAGCAATGGCATCAGAAAGCAAGAAGCTGAGTAGAAATATGTGATAACACCATGATGCAGAAAGCAGTTGAACCCACTCAGCAAATAATCAGAAATAGAAAACATGACCTGAAATTCAATATGTTTCCTGTAATTAATGTGGTCAACTGTTGTAGCCACTGGTTTCACATAGCCCTGAGTATTTTCTAGAGCTAAATACTGTCATGCCACTAACACATAGAGAGAATAAACATAGGTAGCAGAACTGAAATGAGGGAAGTAGCATTAGACAAAATTTTTTTAAAAAAGAAAATAGTTGCCTTATTTTAGGTGGAAACAAAGTTTACTAAATCATTCACAATATTATCTCAAATTTAAGTTTTCAAAGTCCTTTGACAATGGGCTTTATCTCACTTAATCTTCATAATAAGCCTGTGATAGAGGAATTTTTACGGAGAAGACGAAACCAAGTTCCAGCAGAGAGAAAAACTTTGGATAAAGTCACCCCAGTGGAACCCAGACGTAAACCCAGGTTTTTAGGTTCCAAGTCCAGCATTCTGGCCAAGTTCCTCCAGTTACATATGGGACCTCCAGCACCGTGCTGGGTCTCACAGAGACGTGGGATGAATATGTCGCAGCCCATGTTCTCAAGGACTTTATAGCAGGATGCAAGGACAGATGCTAAACATTTAATCTGAAGACCTAAGTTTATGTGTGAAGCAGAACGGCTGCATATGCTCAAGGAAGAAAGGAAATTCCAATTTATTGAGCACGACTCTGTGCCTGACACTGTGCAATCAGTTCTGGCAGTGTTGCCAGGCAGGTCATCACCATTTCTCGGATGCAGAAATTGAAATCCAGAAATTTTGTCTAAGTTGCCCATTATTATCTCAGACCAACCAAGTGGGACAAATGGAACCCAAACACAGATGTCAGCATCCAAAACCATTGCTGTTGACTGCAGCCCACAGGCGCTCTCTCCTTCCTGGGCGTCAAGTCCCTAGCTCTGGATTTGATCTCAATTTTGATAATTGCTCAAGACCAAATATATATCATACACACACATACATATGGAAAATATATTAAATATTAGCAAATTGACCATGGATACAATCCTTAACCTCTCTGCCATTAAGTTTTGTCACTTATAAACTGGAGATAATTGTGTTGACCTTCGTAGTGTTTGCTCCTCAGAATAAATTAAATATCACTTTCTTTGCACACGTGGAAAACAGTGAAACTCGTAAATGTTTATTTTTTTCCTTCATTCCTGAAACCTACAGAAGTGGGGCTGCATTTCCCTTAGCAGAGTCACCTCCAGCTGAGACTTGCATATTATAGAAAAACTATGTTGAATCGTTGCAGAATGGACTTGAATTAATGAATTAATTGCACTGCAAGTTAACTCTGTTCTAGTATATAAATCTGATCCTTCAGTAATTTAGCTATTAATAAAACTATAGTAATAATAACAGTGAGCACCAATTTTATAGCATTTGATAATCCTAGTAACATTAAGTAGCTGGTAGGACAAATGTTATTATTCCATTTTATAGACGGTCAAGACTCAAGGAAGTTAAGTAAATTGCCCCAAGTCACAAGGCATCAGTTCAGGATGCAAACCAACGTCCTCTGATTCCAAGTCCATCATCCTTGCCAGCGTATGACACAGCACAGCACACATATCAAATCAAGAGACACGTGGCCATTAAGAAAACCTGAGTGAGGGAGATCTTAACCTTTGAGAAAGCTATAAGGAAAAGGTTTTGTTACAGGGCAAATGTCACCACCAAACATGCCAGAATACCATTATATCTCAAAAGGCACTGAAGGTACACAGGCAGTGAATGGGGCTCTGCCACCTCCTGGGAACAGATGCCTCGGGGTCGCTGCCTTCTCGGGGTGGAAGCATGTACTGAGGTCAGGGAGGGGAGCCATTGTCAGCAAGAAGCACCATCATTATTCCTGTTCAGAAGGAAACAAAAATGACATCTGTCAAGGCCGTTATTCTTTCAGACGTGGTTTGAATGAACAACATGTGATAAGGATGGGTTTGCAACACTTCACTGAGAATAAGAAATCCCCAGTCACAGAATATAGAGTTTGAGAGCTATGAGAGGTCTTAGAAAGCAAAACAGGAAGGGGGAAATAAAACAGAAGGGACTTGACATTAAAAGAAAATCCCAGCTTCAAGTGCAACCTCTGCCTCTTTCCCTCCAAAGCTCAGTGTCTGTACCTGTAAATGGGTCATTATAAAGATGGACAAGTTGCATATACAAAAACACTTTGAGAGCTACACAGTGCCTTGTAAATATAAGATGGTTATTTAAATTAATTTTTATTTGCTTGTTAGGGACCATAGATGATCAAGACTTGTCCAGCTATTATTATTAAAGTAATGGACATGAACTCAGTATTCTAGATTTCAGTTCAATACTCATTCCAAGACACAATATTGCCAAAATTTAACCAGTGTTGTCCACGGCCCTGGGATTGGTATCAGGATGAAGAGAAAATCGGTAAGACTGATGCCACCTCTGACCGCTGGCAGGGCCAGGCTAGGACAACTGTCTCTATTACTTGCTCAGTTCCTGGTTCTTATCTCTAGTATGTTACCTGCAACGTCAGTGCATACTAGAGAGTCTGGCTTGAATAGAAGCTCTGTAAGTGTAAAATCAATGGTCCCTACACTCCGAAGGCTCCCACTTTAGTTAGGGGACCAGAGTCAAACAGGTGCTGTTTTTGATAGAGACAAATCATGCATCAGGGAACCACAGAGGGCAAAATTCATCCCCATTCTGCAGAACAAATGACAGTATTCATAGTATTAGGTAAAAACCACAGGGGCAGGAGAGGAGTCTAATATCTGCCCAAGAAAGGATCGTGTGGCATACAAAGGGATTGTCTCCTACTTGGGGATGGGACAGACTGGGCTTATGCTCATATCTGTGTCCTCCAGACACCTGTCCAGGGGCTGAACTCAGCCATGACCTAAGCAAGTTGCATTGCCGGAAGGAGAAGCCGCATTTTCACTCACGCCTAACCCCCAGCCTCATTTCTGTGCCGCTCTTGACTTCTTTGACTTTCCCGAACATGCTGTTGCTGTTTTACAACTCCATTCCTTGCTACCTGTCGCTTTCTCTCCTTGCGTTGACATTTCTCAGCAGACACCTACCCTTCCCCAGCACACACACCACCCACTCAAATTCACCCTTAAAACTGTACTCACGCATCTCCTCTCTGGCAATCACTTGCTTAATCCCGCTGATGGGATCGCTTTTTTGGCCTGAACATATGTTGACTGTTGCATGTATTGTATAGAATTGAAACTATTTCTTCAGATATCTGCTTTCCCTACTATACCATGAAGATGAGGACAGTGTTCTCCACCCAAATACTCCCACTGAGCACCACAGCCCAGGGCCGAACATACAGTTGGTCAGAAGCTGTTAATTAGGGGAATGCATGACAGAACTGATTGCTTGCTGCTTTCCCCCTCACCTGCTGGCGAGTAATAGATGAGGTATGCTGGAAGGGACAGGTGCCCGAGACCCTGGGATTTGTAATGAGGCTACAGCACTTAGATAGGCCTTGGGTACAACTTAAAGATTTTAATATACTTTTATCTAAAGCAACAGGCCTGGTTCTAATTCTCAAGTTCAATAAATAGAGCAATCCTTTTTACAGACTACTTAGCAGGGGATTCAGTAGTGAGGGCGGTGGTAATTTCCCACCTGCTAGCGGGTAAACAACAGCAGTCCTAGAATTTCCAGGGCCATGGGCACTGAATGGCAATTCTCTGGTTGCAGCTTCTAGCAACATATTTACTCACTGTTAGTGGACCCAGCAGCTGGGAACGGGCTCCCCAGCTGGCTGTAAGAAAACTACCAGGGACTCATTTATTTACTATTAAACTGTAAGCACTTGGCAGGGCATCTGGTCCCACTTTCATAGGTTATGGTTGGGTACTCGAGACATGGTTGTTAAGAGAGTTGCTGGAATATCCAAAATATCAAATAGGAAATTCGGAAGTTTTAGAATCTCAGCACAGTTTTCTTTTGGGGTAGAGGGGATGTTAAGTAGAATTGGAATATGTTTAGAATCTGTGGGGTTCCCTAGATTGAACTTGCCCTGAGCTTACACCTGGCCCAGTTTAGTTTGCTTTTGTGGGATAAGATTTCTTGGGTGGGGAATGACAGTGGAGTCTCACAAGGGAGTTTGTCGGGGATCAATGTCTATAAAATACAACATTTAATTGGGCTGGGAAACTACTTGGAATGGTGGGGAAAAAGACAGATTTGGGGTTTGACAGGCCTAGGTTTTAATCTTGATCTTGTCATTTAGTGCCATGACCTTGGGGAAATTTCTGAAATTCCATGAAACTTAATTTTATCATCTGTAAAATGGGGTGATAGTATCTATATCAGGGAGCTGTAAGGATGGGTCTGATGCTAAGTGGCACTTTCTCTAACCCATGGTAGTTGGGAAGGGAAATATTTGAAAATACATCAAAGGTTAGTTGACTCTGCCTGGTGCTACAAGAATTGAAATATTTTTTTCTAATTTTTTCACACCCGCATATTTAGTTAAAAGATTACATGTTTCTTGGGCAATTCAGCTGAATATATAGATTATATCCCCATTTTTCTTGACTATACATTATTGTAGTGCATCTACACTGTGTCCAACAATGTAAGGACAAGGAAGCACTGGGAACAAGGCACGGGGGAGAAAGACCGACACAGTGAGAAAGCTCATTAAAAGGTGGTTGAGTAATGCAGGAGAGAGTTGATGGTGGCGTAAACAGGGAAAACAGCAGTGAGATGAAGAATATTTGGGTGGATGGCAACAGCAACAGCTAATCTTTATAAAATATTTTCTACGTGCTGGGAGTTGCACTAAGTGCTGTGCATACAGACTTTAATTTGATCTTCAGAAGGACTCTCTACAGAAGATACGGTTCTCCTTTATCAGACGAGGAAATTGAGATGATGCACGGGTAATAAGAATCAGAGCTGGGAAGTGAGCTCAAGTATGTCTGCCTCTGAAGTCCTGACTCTTAAATAGAACTCAGTTCTTGACCAGATATAGACCATGGACAAGAGGGAGAGTCACAGGGTTTACCAGACATAGTTTATGTGTCAACCCATATCCACCCAAGCCTGCTACCCCTGTCCTTGACTGCGTGCCTTTTTTGTGGATAAGTCAGCCCTAGAGATGCTAAGGTCTCCCCCGTGGTTTTAAAATCCATCTGTACACACTCTTCCTTGTCTAACAAGATCAAGCGTCTCAGCCTTCCTGGGGGAAAGGGCCACTGAACTTAGGGAGATGAGAGTTGCAGCAACTCAAGCCCCTGTGTCTGATCCGCTTGGACACGTGGAAGCTTGGTTCTGCCTGTGGCTGCCCAGAGGGGCCCAGGAGAAAGAGAGAGCTGAGAGACAGCAGGCTGATGTGTTTTGGAGGAGATGCAGGAGGGATGGCAGATTGACCAGGAGTTCATGAGGACAGTACCATTTCTGCACTCTTGAATACACGGTCCCTGAGACCTAAGCTAAGTCTGCTCCACTCCCTGGACCTCACTTTCCTTATTTATAATTTGAAGGGTTTGGACTATGATCTCTAATGCCCTTCCGCTCTGTGACCGTCTAGATTTTTTTTTTTTTTTTAAGATTTTATTTTTTCCTTTTTCTCCCCAAAGCCCCCTGGTACATAGTTGTGTATTCTTCGTTGTGGGTCCTTCTAGTTGTGGCATGTGGGACGCTGCCTCAGCGTGGTCTGATGAGCAGTGCCATGTCCGCGCCCAGGATTCGAACCAACGAAACACTGGGCCGCCTGCAGCGGAGCGGGCGAACTTAACCACTCGGCCACGGGGCCAGCCCCTGTGACCGTCTAGATTTTGTAAGCTGCAGCATGAACCCTGTCTTATTCTGGTTCTCATCTTACAAATTCTCCCTGATGAGCTCTGACCCCAGGCGCAGAGGTAACTCATGCACATTGATTCTGGAACCCTGACCCAGTGAGCTCCTCAAGTTCCTTCTGAGACATCTGACACGATGGCTTTAAATAAAGCATGAACATTTGGTATATTTCACCACACTGGACATCTGTGAAAATTAAAAACCTCTGCAGAATTTGCCAGAACAGTGTTCAATTACTTAAGATCTGACTCCTCAGCATATTCTTCTTTCCAAGTTTTAGACAATGATGTTCCCTGAGGTCACATAAAAAAGTGGAGATTTCACGGAAAACTTTAAATGGCCTTAATGCCCCTTGGAAGCACTGAAGGTGTAGAGAGTGGAGGAGGCAAAATAAGATTTATTAAACGTTTATTATTTGCCAGTTATTTGTGCTAAAAACTTCAACTACTTTTCATGTAATCCTTGGACAATCCCTGGAAACAGACATGGTGTGTGTTGTGCAGACAAGGAAACAGAATCAGAGAAATGAGGCCACTTTCCAAGCCCTCCCTTTCCCCCTGCCAGATACTGTGGGGTGAGGCAGGTATTCTGGCTCAGTCTTAATCTTTTCTGACTTCGGAGTGAGTACATTCCCAGCACACCACACAACCACACAATTTCACGAGAGGCAGCGTTCATACCCCTTTCTAAAAACTTTTCCAGAGATCTCCAAGGGTAGGGGACATATATTATGGTTTGTTATTAACTAAAAGACTTTTTATCTTCACTGGTCCTCATTTTTCTCATCTGTAAAATAGGAGACAAAGGTATATTGCTGTCTACCTACATCTTAGCAATATTGTGTAGATCAAATTACACGATATAAATGAAATCTTTGTGAAATCCAAGATGTTGTATCTAAGGTGGGTGTTATTAAGTCTACTGTTATCTCTTACCCAGAGCTCCTCCATGGACCTGGTACACAGTGGGTGCCTGCTAAGTCATGACTGATTGTGGAAGGAAAGGATCTTGTCTTTTTAAATGAAAAGCCATGTGCTTTAAGATTTAGGAACATAAAAATATGGCCCACAAATAGCTAAGTGGAAGAGTTCTGGGGAAAATACATACGGTCAACTTCTGAGCTGGAGGCTGTGCTTTCAGAGGTCTTCAATCTTACAGCACTGGAGAGTTTTGTACTCTGCTTTCTGTAATTGCTTTATTTTTAATATTTAATAAGAAGAAACATGTCAAGCACTATGCTAGTTACTTGACACATGATATCTCATTTTATTTTTAGGATAACTCTGAGATGTGTTTATTTGAGATCCCAATTTGTAGATAAGATAATTAAGTGTCAGTGAGCTCAGCAACTTGCCCAAGTTTTCTCAGCCGGCAAGTGGTAGAGGCAGAAATGGGACCACTTAGGACGCCCACGCCCACGTTGTTTCTCTTAGGTGATGTTCCCTTTGCCTTCAGTGGAGGCACTTTTCCTGCATCAGTTGTAGTCGTGGCAGGAGGACTAAATGAGGAGGCCCAGCAGATGCTCATTCAACCCCTCACTCTAGTAATGTGATTCTGCAGGCTGTTTTAATAAAGGCCATTTATCTCATGGAGGGATTGATTGAAAATATTAGAAACAAAGCGTATGGTACAAAATGGAGCAAATACATAGTACAGGGTCAGGAACTGATAGAGACCCAGGAGGAAGTGAAATGAATAGCAGCTATTGAATGAGAAACGGGCCCCATGTCACTCCTCAGCAGAAAATTGTTCAGGGATTATAATTGCACTCTATTAGTCAGCTCCGGCTGTTATAATAAAACATCATGGTCTGGGTGGCTTAAAAAATAGACATTTATCTCTCAGTCTTTTCCTGAACCGACAGTTCCTGAAGATGAGAAGTCCAAGTTCAAGGCGCCAGCAGATTCAGTTCTTGGTAAAGGTCCACTTCCGGGCTTGCAGCCTTCTAGTTGTGTCCTCACATGGTGGAGAGAGAGAGCTCTCATCTCTTCCTTCTCTTACAAGGACACTAATCCCATGGTGAAGGCCCCACCGTCATGACCTCATCTAACCCTAACAACCTCCCAAAGGTCCTACCTCCGAATACCATCACCTTGAGAGCTAGGGCTTCAATAAAGACATTTGAGGGGACACAACCTTCAGTCCATAACATGCACATTGCACAAGTGAATGTAAAATACGCAGAACCATGGAGTTAAGCAGAAAAATGGAGTTATAAAATTGATCTAAGGAGGAAAATAATCAACTTCCCCTTGAACTCAACAATACTAAACTTGCTCATTTCTAATAATTTTTCTACGCACTCTTATAGGTTTTCTACATATATGCTATCATGTGCAAATGATGATAGTTTTATCCCCCAACCTCCCCTCCAACCTTGTGCTTTCCTTTTCCCTGTCTTACTGTACTGGTCAGGGTCTCTATCATAATATTGACTACAACTTGTGATGATGGGGAAAAGTTGTCCTATTCCCGATTACAGAGAGAACACTTTATGTTTTTTAGTGTAATTAAAAACATTTTTTATTTTCTGTTTTCAAACGCTGAAACATCAGATTATGAAAGTTTCTTCCTAACAAATATACGTATTTGGGTATTCAGGAATGAATTTCAAATTTTACTGAATGGGTTTTTTTTTTTAATCTGCCGAGATGGTCATATTAGTTTTCTCATTTTTTCCCGGTTAATGTAATAAATTAGATTGATTAATATTATACGCAGTCTGGGAACAAATGTTCCTGGGTGGTAGAAACCACTGGGGAGTTCTCCTTCTTTTTCTATTCTGTAGAAGAGTTTGCTTAAGATCAGTGTTTCTTTACTAAAAGTCATTTTGGAATTTACCAATGAGTGATCTGGGTTTGGAGTTTTCTTTGTGAGAAGGTTTTTTGTTTTCTTTAATTGTTGTTAACTGCATATTTAATTTCTTTAAAACTTAGGGACTATTCAGATTTATTTTTTCTTCCTATGTCAAAATTAGCACTTTGTTTCAGCATCGATTCATTCTTCTAAATTGTCAACATTTTTCAAACTCCCTCTAGATACGCTTTCTCAAATTCTGTAACATCTCTAATGTAGCCTCCTTTTGCTTCCTGATGTTGGTATTTTGCCTCCTGTTTTCTTGGTCAGTTTTTCCAGCAGTTTCTCCACTGATTAGTGTTTTTAAACAAGAAACTTTTGGCTTTCTTGACCTTTCTATTGCATGTTTGTTTTCTTTATCATTAACCTTCTCACATTTTACAGTTTCCTTTTTTCTGCTTTCTTTGGCCTTAATTTTCTTTTCTTTTCCTAATGTCATCAGATGGACGTTTAGAAAATACTTATTTTTCAGCCTTTCTTGTTTTGTAATATATTTATTTTAGCCTATAAATTCCTAAGCATAGCTTTAGTTGCATCTCACAAGTTTACTATGCCATACGTTTATCATTTTATTCAAAATAGTTTATTATACATTATAGTTTCTTCTTTGACTCATGAGTTCTTACAGTAGACTCCTTAACTTCTCAACATACGTGCATTTTCCAATTATCTCTTAGTCTTTCCTACCTTAACTGCACTCTGGCTAAAGAACGTTCTCTGAATAATTTTTTGTTCGTTTAAATTTTTCAAGTTTTGCCTTCTAGTCCAGTGTATGGTTAATTTTTAAAAGTATCCCATGAAGATTACAAAAGAATGCGTGTTCTGCATTTTTTGAAATTGTGTTTTAAAAAATACTAACAATATACTGTAAGATACTAATATACATAGGTATCAGGTCAATTTTTTGTTGCTGTTGTTTTTTGTTTTTTGTTTTTTTTGAGGAAGATTAGCCCTGAGCTAACTGCTGCCAATCCTCCTCCTTTTGCTGAGGAAGACTGGCCCTGAGCTCACATCTGTGCCCATCTTTCTCTACTTTCTATGTGGGATGCCTACCACAGCATGGCTTGACGAGCTGTGCCATGTCCGCACCCGGGATCTGAACCGGCAAACCCCAGGCTGCCAACGCGGAACGTGAGAACTTAACCGCTGCGCCACCGGGCTGGCCCCTCAATTTTGTTTTGTATGTTCTTCAAGTCTTCACTGTACTTACATTTTGATGTTCAGTTTCTATCATTTGCTCCAAAATATGTATGAAAATCTCCATCAAAATGAATTTGTCTGTATTTCCTTGTATCTATCTTTTGCTGTATTTTCTAAGGCCATATTATTAGGTGCATTAAAAATTTAGAATTGTTATATATTTCTGAAAAAATGAACTTTTTAAAATTATGAAATGTTTCTCTTTATCTCCAGTTACGTGTTTTGCCTTATAATGTGTTTTATCTGAGAAACACACAGACACATTCACACATGCTCACACATAACAGATATAGTTACGCGAGTAATTGCATGGGAAATCTTTACAATTCTTTTATTTTTGATCTTTCTATATGATTACGTTTAAGTCATCTGTTTTAAGCAATATATAATTGGCTTTTTATTTATAATGCAGCCTTAACAATCTTTGTTAATTAGAATTTCGGTCATTAACATTTAACTATGTATACATTTTGGTTTAACGCCATCATCTTACTACTTTCTTTTTGAATGATTTAAGACTTTTATTTTTAGCTTTAGTTCTCCTCTATTAGCTTGGTATTTTTATATTTTGTACTTCTTTTGAATCTTTTTAGTGTTCACCTTAGAAATTTTAGTATCCATCTTTGATTTATCAGAGTTTAAATTCAAATAGAGCTTTTACCTCATTTTTAGACAATATAAGGATCTTTGAATACTTAACTTCCATTAACTCCTCTCCTGACTTGTGTATGTGGTTGCATATAATTCTGTATACAAAAAATATTTTAATATTTGAAGCTCCATGTGCAATGACTGTTATTGCTTTAAACTTCCACTGTTGTCTTAAAATTACCTGTGTATTTTCTTTTTCCTGTTAGTTGTTTTTTTCTGCATCTCTGAACTTCCCTGAAGAATCCACACCCAACCTGTGCCCTCCTCTATACTTCTTTGTGAGAGCCTAATGTCATCCTTTGGAATTTCCATTAATATTGGTATGCTGCTAATAAATATTCTCAGTTTTAGTATATCTCAATATATCTTTTCCTCACTTTCGCAATTGAAGAAAATTCTCCTAAGATTGGCAATTACTATCTTTCAGACCTGGCAAGATAGCATTCCACTTCTGTCTTGTACTGCTGCTGATCCAAAGTCAGCTCTCATTCTCCTTGTTTGTTCTAAGGATATTTTTTTTCTGGTTGATTTTATTTTTTTCTTTTCTTTAATACTGGTTTCAAACTTGTTATAATACTCCTAGATGTAGTTTTCTTTGTAAATATCTAACTCGTAATTTATAATTTTGTTGAATTTATGACTTAATATCTTTCTTCTATTTCAGAAAATTTCCAGCTGTTATCTGTTCAAATATTGTCTCTTCATTCTCTCTTTCTTCTCTACTTTTAGAGTTTCAAGTCCACATAAGTTAAATTTCTTTACTATATCTCCTATGTATCTTAAGCTTTTTAAATTATTGATCTTTCTTTTTTTGAGGAAATGGGGATTAATTTGGATATTTCTTTTGACCTAACTTTCAATTCATCATTTCTCTCTTCAACATTGTCCAATCTACTGTTCACTTCATCAAGTTCTAAATGTATGTTATTGTATTTTTCATTTCTAGCATTTTGTTTTGTTTTTTTCTCATTATATTCAGTTTGCTGCTTAAATTCTCAATCTTGACTTTTTGAAAAATTTTCTGATGTCAATTTGCTAAAACTCTATTAGGAACATTTTCATCCCTGTTCCTGAGGAACACTGGTTTGTAGTTTTGTGGGTTGTTTTCTTCGTATTCTTTTGGCATCTCAATAATTCTGACCTTGTAAAAGGAGTTGGAAAGTATTTCTTTCTCTTCAATTTTCTGAATACATTTCTGTAGAATTTATAGTGTTTCTTTGTTAAATGTTTGGTGGAGATCTAGTGAAACTCTCTGGGCCTGGAGTTCTTTGCGTGCAGGTTAACTAAAAATTCAAGTTCTTTAATAAATAGAAGGCTATTCAAGTCATCTGTCATTCTTAAGCGAGCTTTGGTAGTTTATATCTTTCAAGGAGTCATCTGTTTCACTGAAGTCAAATATATTGGCATAAACTTATTCATGGTATTTCCTTTTATCCTTTTAATAAATGTAGAATATGTAATAATGGTACCTTTCTCATCCCCATTGGTAGTTTGTGTTTTCTCTCTTTCTATCTTCACTAGTCGGGCCAGAGACTAATTAATTTTATTAATCATCTCAAATAACATGTTTTGTTTTATTGATTTTCACTACTGAAAATTGGGAACATATCAGTCATTATTACATCAAATATTTCTTCTGTTCCTTTCTTTCTTCTTCTTCTGGCATTCCCATTATGCATATGCTACACCTTTTGTAGTTATCCCACATTTCCTGGATATTCTGTTCTGTTTTTTTCAGTCTTTTTCCTGGTTGCTTTTTGGTTCTCTAGGATTCTATTAATATATCCTCTAGATCAGAGATTGTTTCTTCAGCTGTGTCCAGTCTACTAATAAGCCCATCAAAGGCATTCTTCATTTCTGTTACAGTGCTTTTTGTCTCTAATGTTTCTCTTTGCTTCTTTCTTAGGATTTCCATCTCTCTGTTGAGAGACTGCCCATCTGTTCTTGCCCGCTTTCGACTTTATCCAATGGAGCCCTTATCATGTTAATAATAGTTGTTTTAAATCCCCAGTCTAATAATTCTAGCATCATTGCCATGTCTGGTTCTGATGCTTGCTCTGTCACTTTAAATTGTGGAGTTTGTTTTTCTTTTTTTTCTTGCCTTTTGGTATACCTTGTCATTTTTTTGATAGCTGGATAAGATGTACTAGTTGAAAGGAACTGCTTTTAAATAGGCCTTTGGAAATGTGGTGGGGAGGTGTAGGGAAGAGGAGCCATTGTATAGTCCTGTGGTTGGGTCTTAGGCTCTCAGTGAGCGTATGTCTCTGGATTGTGAACTTCACAAGAGTTTCTCAGCTTTTTCTCTATCCTTAGGTGGGACAGGATGGTGTGAGTGGGCTGGAATCGGGTATATCCTTTCCCCTGGGTCAATTAGGCTTTGATAATACCCCAGCAGATCAGGCTCTGGGTACCAATTTCCCCTAAGGGCAGGCCTTGTTAAGAAGAACAGAGTGCTCTGGTGTATTTCATAATGCTTCCTTTCCCCCTCTTCCTGCCAGAAGCACCAGGGGATTTTTCACTGATGTTTACCATAATAACACTACACAGTTATGCCACTATTGTAATAACACTGTGGTGGGAATGTGGTCAACCTTCTGGAGGCAAATCTCACAATATTTTAGGGATCTCCCTATGACTGGTTCCCTCTGGAGTTTTTAACTCAGGCTTGTCCACACTGAGCCTCCAACCGTTTGTCAGTTATAGTTCAGGTTTTCCTCCCGGCACTGGTTCCTGTGGTTGTTTCCACTGGTGAGTCTCTCCTCCAGGAAGCCGCAGCTCCCTCTGTTCGCCCAGCTGCCTCTTCAATCTTGGGGGCAGTGGTTTGCTCTTTGTCCTCCCCTCTTTTATGAATCCAAGTAGAGTTGATTTTTCAGTCTGTTCACCTTTTTAATCTTAGCATGGAATGACGACTTCCAAGCTCCTTATATGCAGAATCAACGGTAACTTTAAAAAAATCAATTTCTATATGATTGATATGTGTATAATACTAATAACTAACATGTATAGCACTTTTTGTGTGTCAAGCACTGTGTTTTTAATATATTTATATATTTTACATATTGACTTGACTTAAACCTCACAATAACCTTAGGAAATAGATGATGTTATTAGCCACATTTTATAAATGAGAAAAAAGAATCATGGATGAGTGGAGTAGTTTACCCACGACCACACAGCTGGTCAGTGGTAGCACTGAGATTTGAGTCTAGATAGTGTGATGTCTAGTGATGCTCGCCAGCTCATCCTCAACTCTTACACCATCCGACTACCATGCCTTAATGTATATTAACACACATTCACAACATAAACAGTTTGTTTATTATGAAGGACAAAGACAAAGATTGTTTCAATAGTGATTATCACTTTTGTCAATTGTGTGGTCCAGCAGACATTTGTGTACAGACCAACTGTGCTTTAAATATTTCCTGGCTCCTAGTCTCTATTTCATCTGTCATCAAGTCAGTGCACAGGGAAGCGCTGTGTGGACTAGGCCTTATCCTCAAGGCCAAAGCTGAAGATTTTTATATGACCCACGATTCTGTGTTCACTGCCAGCGGAAGACTTCTCATTGCCAACTGAAGACTTCTCAGGAAAAAGAAAGAAATCTAACAGGTAGATATTGATATGTGTAAATCTCCTTGTAAATTATTTTTCACTAGTTCATTATTTACTATATATAATGTAGTAAATATTATAATGAAGTCCTCCAGATTTGGTGATGAATTGCACATCAGATCCTTCCTGCTTATTTATACATGTTTGGCACTTCAAACTTATAATGTCATTATCTGATCAATAAACAGATGCTTTTTGAAAAACTGAACTTAATGCATTTTAATATTCTATGTGCATGAATTTTAGAACAATGCAATACTTGGCAAAGGCAATGCTTTTTAAATTTAGAATTGCTTTCTAGAGTACAGTGGAAAGGGTTGCATTTTCTCACCCTGCTACATTTAGAGCTTACTATTCTGTCTCCATTTCAGGTTATAAAAGTCCTTTGGTTTTATAGAGGAGCTGGTTTGGTTTGAAATCTTACTTATCCTTCAGCATCCATCTAAGAGGCATCTCCAGAGAAAAGTCTCTGCTCTCTGTTACCCACCCTCTCAGAAAGAAGGAAGTGACCCCTAGTATATTCCAGTAAACTTGGCATATGACACTATTAAATCTAGTATCTCATAATTGACCTATGTGCATGGATCTTTTAAAAGAGGGGAAGTGGTATATGATTTTTATTATTCCCAATGCCTTTATAATTAGTCATATATAAAATATTGATTGAATGTTGCCAAATACAAAGAGTGCATCAAGGTATTACTGGAAAAGAACTGAAGGTAATGGGCAAGTTGAAAACAAGCTAAAAGGATCATGACCTCCTGTCATTAGCTAGCTTGGTGTCCTGGGGCTCCCATTTGTTTGTTCGTGTTCCAGTGGGGAGTTGGCAGAAGGGTAAAAGACAGAAGATGCTCTCTGGGAGGGGCGGCACACTGTCTTGTCCACACTGCCTGCACTGCATTCAGGAACTCTTAACAGAAGGATTGGGAGAACCTCAGTCAAGGCATCTAGAAGTGACTGTAAAAAAGAGTATTGCATAAGCAGTTAACGAGATTACTTGGTCAAGGGTCCCAGTTCTGCTTGAGGTGGAGTGAACACACTCTCGCTTTAGATTCAGAGGCGGCCCAGATCCTCCTGTGTCCTAGTGAAGACAGAAAAGAGTTCCAGGAAAAACCCTTGCTTTCTGGCTTGAGGAGCGGGAAGGGGACCTGAAACGGAAAAGGAGAGTAAGAGAAAGCCCCTGTTTTCTTTCCACTCTCTCAGTTCTATCTCTAGGCAAGCCCCAGACGTATATATCTTGGAAAGGATGCTACCTAACATTTGAAGTGGCAAAATAGTAATTCTAATTAGAGTGGGAAAAATTAAGCATGTATATTACAATTCATGGAGTAACGACTAAACTAAAAACAATAGAAGTATATAATACAATTTTAGCTCTGAAGCCACCTTACAGAGCCCTCAGTTCAAGCCTTTCATTTTATACGTGAGAACACAGGGCTCCAATGGCAGGTGTAGATCCAGCGAGTGAGTGGTGGGGCAGGCATTTCAACCCCGGTCTCAGGATTTTTATCGTTCACCCCAATTATTCTTTATATTATAATATGCAAGTCAATTTCTGTATCCTTACTTCATAACGTAGAACTGCTTTTGTACATAGTGCGTGTATTTTCCTGAATAATGCTAAAATATATGGTCTTAATATGTCTTTGCACCTTCATTTCTTGATGAAGATAGTTTAAATAAAAATCTCTAAGAGTAATAGGCCTATTTTTTTCTAACTTAGTTTAAATATACATTAAAGGAAAGCCATATTTTTTATAATAAAAAGCCTCTTTGGAGCCGCCCCATTACTGAGATTTAAGTAAGAATGACCGCGTAACGAGGTCCTCAGGTGATTGTAATTCCTGCCCAGGCTGGTCACTCGGGAAAAAAACGTCAATCGACTCAGCAGTAAGTAAGTGGAAAGGCTTACTTCAGAATTTCCAAACCTGAATATCAATAGTTTCCGTTTCAAATCTTCTTATTAATGTTTACTAAAAATTATTATCCAGACCTCCAGAGAAGCCCCATGGTAGACACAGCATCATTTGTACTACATTTTGTAGATGAGAAAGAAAGAGATGTCTACTACCAGTTTGCAGACTTTCCAAGAGATGATGCTTAATCCCGTTCATCAAGTAATGAAGAGACTGGAACTTACCGTCCCTTAGAAAAATCCAGATTTTATTTTAAAGCCTTTGTTGAATCCATTCCTGCTGGCAAGTGGTAGATAATAGCATTGGTTTTGTATTTTGAGAAGCTGAAACAGATAGAGTGTGAGTGACTTTGTCGATGACATACATTGCTCATAGGACCAATTTTATCCCAATTGAGTTAAGCAAGCATTGACTTACAGAGTGTGCATTTTATAAGAAAATTATAGCCTTCATTAATAAGTCAAATTCATGGATTTCAAGGTTTTTAGTGGAGGGAAAAATTGTTTAGGAGCAGCAGTAGCTAGACCTTCAAATTGCATCTCTTCTTCAGAATATTCCCCTTTGCCCTGGGAATCTACTGGTAATTACCATTGCTGCCACTGATCTGGCCTCAGAGGTTTGCAGCTCTGCCCTGGTCAACATATGAATATGCACGCAATCTAAATTCGGCACAGTATGGCTGAGATAAGAACAACACATCCAACGTAATCACACTGAATTATGTGAAACCTGACAATTTAGCTTATAAGCCTCCTCATCATCATTTGGGGTCCACATTCTACTGAGTTCCGAGCTGGCACAGGTCAGTGTAGATCCCTAATATGGGCAGGGAGAGAGATAGGTCAGACTCAGGCAGAAGCCTGAGCTCCCACTCCCACCTGTCTCAGCACTTTCAGAGATCTGCTTTCCTCTCAGGACACACTTCTTCCCATTGCTGAATCCTCAGCGTGTCTACTTCACGGAGTTGAGGTGTCGCCAGAGCAATGCGGTGTACAACGCAGGGCACGAGCACACATCATCATAATGCAGCACACTAAGCCCATCATATATTTTATAAGATGCCTAATATCAGGAGTCTCTTTCCTTGCAGTTCTCTGTGCAACAGACTTTGGAGGCTGTGGATGGTGTACTGGGTTGAAAAGTGTCCCCCTCTAAATTCACGTCCATCAGAAACCTCGGGATGTGACCTTATTTGGAAATAAAGTCTTTGCAGAAATAGGGTCTTTGCTGAGATAGGGTCATACTGGATTAGATTTGGCCCTTATTCAATGACTCATGTTCTTACAAGGAGAGAAAACAGACATGTTAGACACACAAGGAAAACGACATGTGACAATGGAGGCAGACAGAACTGGGAGCCAAGGCCTTCTAACCATAAGGCCTGTCTTCCCAGCTATGATCTGCTGAATTCCTGCTTTGCACACAAGTGTGCATGTGTGAGATGACGACATCAAGGACTCAGGTTAAAGAAAATATTCCCTGTGACTGTTCATTGGCTAGTTCTATAACATAAAGAAAAATGAGGAGGGAACATTCTGTTGTTTTGATTGTCTTTTGATGAAACGTTCCAGATTTAATGCAAATAGTCTGGGTACCTCAATCAACACAGAATTAGTATGGTTGAGTTCCAATTCTATTTAACTCCACTTTAGTGCCATTTAACATACAAAGCTATAGTTAAATTAATCTATCCACTAATTGAGATGCATCAAATATCCTTGAGATGATCAGAGATTGCTTGGAATTAGAAAATCTCAATTTGGAAGGGACCTGAAAGGCCTCCCTTGCCCACCCCGCTGCACGCTCCACATTTGCGTGGTGATAATCCATTGTAGAATAGTGCCTCTCCTGAGACCTGATATTCAACCCCCAGGCAATCTGTTCAATGCCTGCCAGCCCTGAGCGTTAGAAAGCCCTTTCTCACACCGGGCCTTCTTCCGCCCCTTGGTTCCAAACAGAATGCATTTCATCTCCCCTCAACATGAGAGCCTCTAAGAAACGTGAGTCTTCCCTTCTGTTGAACAGTCCAGATTCTTTCACCGTTCTTGTCCTTTACTGATTGTCAACACTAATCTATTCATTCATTTGTTTATTCTATGGAAAACGTACTGGACACAAACTATGATAGAACTAATATGCAGCATTTATATAATATTTATCATGAGACAAACATTGCTCTGAGTGCTTGATAAATACTCTCTCTTATTGATGTTCCCAACAATCTTGTGAAGTAAATACTATTATTTGCCCGATAATATATTTTTTAAGTTTAATAAATATTTTTTCTATAAACGAGTGAGCAAAGGGATAGATAAGTAGACAGATACACAAGAAAAAATATTTCACTATATGGGTTTCCTTAATTCTCTGTCATTACTTTTTAAATTTCAATCCCAATGACATTATATGCCTGTGATCACTCCTTAAGCCAAAACAACCAACAAGGATACCCAGGATGGATAACGCCATCAGGGGCACTTCGGATTCTGAAACAAATGCCTCATTCAGAACTGTCCTCAAGAGGATGTTCCACAGGATGCTTTGAGATAAGAGAGGCTTTTCTGAAATTATGTAAATGAGTGGGTGAGAGGAGACTATGTAAAACCCAAACCACAATGAAATGCGTGATGTCTGCCTACATATTCTATAATCAAGACAGCTCTTCTATAAACGGGCTCCTAACCCTCTCAGATATATTCACCATGGCTTTAATTAGCTCAAACCCAAAATTATACCTGTAGCTCATTTCTTCGAGGGCTCTTCAAACTGTGATGATTACTGGTTGCAATTTCTGTTTCCATGATGAGAATGACCTTCAGCATTTTCTTAAAATAATTGCACCTACTAGAATTCGAAGAGAGCAGGCCATAGGGACTCTGACCGGATACAAATCTGCCACATATCAATATCACTAAGCGGTTCTGAAAAAGAAATGGCCTACATCTCAATGATAAATACTCATTTGTAAACACCTACAAATTAACACCTACAGGTAATTTTCAAAATATTGAAGGATAATTTAACTTTTGAAGGCATAATACAGAAACCTGGGCTAGGTAGAAATGGATTGTATTGCTATAGACTTCCAAAAGTGATTGCAAAATCACTAGCCTTTTTGGGTAATATGGAATGTTTTCTTTTGGCTTCATTTTTTTTCAAACCGTATTATTCATCAAGGCCCAGTTTAAATGTGATTATGTGTAACATGCTATCCTTAATTCCTTAGACAAAAATTACTTCTTCTTTGTCTAAATCCCATCCATTTTAAAATTTCTTCTTGTCCTACTTCCTACTGGAGGAAAGGTGTTGGCTTGAGTTCAGGGAATATGTGTTACTTACCCCTCTTTTATCTCTTTGCCCACCTGAAACAGTTGGTAAGTTAGACAAACTCTCTTCATTCATTGAGCTTACAGTATAGTGGAAAAGTCAGACAATTAAAATTCTGCCTATATTCTAGGATAGGAATAAGACAAGAGGCTATTGATGCAAAAAAACAACATTTATTTTACATATGAAAAAAAAATTCATGTTTGCAACTGAGTAGTAGCATGCTCAACCGGATCCCCCCACCTACAAGACTGTGAATCTACAGGACTCTTTTTATTTCATATTGTCTCTGTCCCTTCCAGCTCAAGTTGATACAATTCCTTTAAAAAATCTTCAGGGTTGCTGTGTGTCAATTTATAATAGGCACCATTAGACAAAGGTAATGCTTACAAATAGCTTTGAGATCATCTCTTCTCTGACCTGGCCTCCTCTGAGGCTGCCTAGAGACAGTGTCCTTACAATTCCTAGAAGCCTATTGAGAGAGCTTGTGAGGTATGCCCTTAAGATCCCCAGATGAGCTTTCTTCTCTTTTAAAGGGTCTATGAAGCACTAATTTAAATCATTCTGAGGTCTTGTCAAAGGGTTTTACAATCACATACTTGCTTTTATTTTTATTCTATTTTCTTTATGCTAAAACTCTCAATTCAATCTTTGCTCTGAGGCTCTTTCTTTTTTTTGAGGAAGATTAGCCCTGAGCTAACATCTGCTGCCAATCCTCCTCTTTTTTCTGGGGAAGACTGGCCCTAAGCTAACGTCTGTGCCCATCTTCCTCTACTTTCTATGTGGGATGCCTACCACTGCGTGGTGTGCGAAGCTGTGCCACCTCTGCACCCGGAATTTGAACCGGCGAACCCCGGGCCTCCGAAGCAGAACTTGCGAACTTAACTGCTGCGCCACCGGGCCGGCCCCTGAGGCTCTTTCTTAATCTGAGAGAATTCTTCTAGAAGAAACTAGGGATAAAATATAGTTTTATTTTTAACCCAGCAAGTCCTGGATACTTTATATTTCCTTTAAATTTTGCTGGAAACAGAAAGGTTCTTTTTTTAGCTCATCTCTCTCTATTTTTTTTTTATCCTATCATACATGGCTAAAAGAAACCACATGGAAGTTTTGAAAATCTGCCTTAAATCTTCTTAGCAAAACCTACTGGTTCATTAAGCATATTTTCGAATTTTCCTGCCACTACAGATGACTGTGTTGACAAGGTTTTCTCCCTGTGTTCCCAGCCTTCCCTCCAGGCCCCTCCAGTCCAGTCACTGCCTGGGCCCATAGCTAATGACGTATGTTTTAGGATTTTGCTATAGCGGCACCCACAGCCACTTTCGGGTACCAAATTCTGTTCCAATAATTATTGCTGCATAAAAAGACCACTTCAAACCCCAAAGCAATCACCGTTTTATTATGCTTGTGGATTCTTCAGGTCAAGAATTCATTCAGAAGGGGCATATCAAGGATAGACTCTTTCTGCTCCAGGAATTTGAAATATCAAAAATATCAAATATTTGATATTTCGGCTTCGAATGCTGGGGTGAGTCAATGGCTGTGGACTGTAATCTACTAGTCCCATTCATTCACATGCCCGGCACGTGGATGGGGAGGATGTGAGGGTGAAGATGGAGATGAAGGCTGAAGACTAGGGAGCTGACGTGTTCCTCCAAGGGATTGGCTTCCTCACAGCATCATGGCCTCAAAGCAGTGGACTTTTTATCTGGTGGCTCAGGACTCCAAAGTGGAAGCTATGTTAACTTTTATGACCCAGTCTCAAAGTCACATAGAGTAACTTCAGGAGTACTATATTGGTTGAAGTATTCACAAGGCCTCCTGAATTCAATAGGAGGGGACATTGAAGGTACCTCTCCATGGAAGGAATGTCTAATAATTTGGGAGCCCATTTTGAAAACCTCCACACATTAGTCAGAATTATTTATTGAGCTGAGCAACACAAAAATAGGAGCAAACTTGTAGAAAGGATGATCCTGGTCAGATTTGGAAATTTTAATTTTGAGAAGTCTCCGTGGTGTCTCGTTGGTGATGAAGTTTTATTTGCAGAAATTTTATTCATATTTAGAGCTCAGGATAAAGATCAGGGCTGAAGTTAGAGTTTGAGAGAATGCTCTTGAGATTTGTAAGTCATGAGAGTGGGTGAAAATATCCACAGAAATATGTAAACTGAGAAAAGTAGCCCAAGACATAGGAAGAGCACCGATGAACCCACTCAGAAGACACTAAAAGTAGACCCAAAGTCATGACTCAAAAAAAAAAGGAGTGTGTGTTCCGGAATCCAAACGAAGAAAGCATTTCAAGAAGGAGAAGGTTAATAATTCAAATACTGTAGGCAGGTGACTTCAAAATGGTTAGAGCTGAAAAAGGTCCATTTGATTTAGCCACAAGAAGACTATTGGTGACCATAGGAAAACATTGCTTATTTTAAATAATAAGGTATATAAATAATGCATAATAAAATGAAAAATAGAATGAAGTATTTTAAATAATCAAGCCTCACACAAGGACATTCCCATCGTATGCTTTGATCTCAGGGAAGAAGTGCTGGATGTTGAAATCACCAGACTGCATTATCTTCAGGCTGCAGATTCATACTTGCCTCTCCTTGACCACAGCCTCCCATTATCCCAGCTCATTTGCTGAGGTATCCACCTGACAGAGGTCCTCTTCCTCACAGGGTGATTCCAGCTTCACTACCCTCAATGGCGTAAGGTTGTGGACGAGCATTACTAACACTGTCTTACAAATACCTCAGTTCTCTCGGTTTTCTCTCTTTCCTTTATTTATTTGACAAAGCTCCATTCTTGGGTAGAACGGTTATGCACCTTCACATGACTGTACCTTGAAATCTTGTATTTTTAATAAATTTGTTTTCTCATTGTCCACTACTTTTTCATATCTCTTCTTCTCTCCTCAAGCTTCCGACTTTTCATCTCCACCTTAGTCTGAGTGGAAGACTTTGTCTAACACTCCATAAAGAAAAAGAAAATCCTATTTATATTGATCATATGTGAAACACTGAACTTCTGAGCCGTAGGCTCCAAGTAACAAGTACCCATTACTTTTATTGTTATTATTAACCAAGTGTCAGAGGATTTAAAAGAGCAGAGACGTTTCCTCAGTGGAGCAAGAGCAGTAGTCCAAAGGGGCCATTGGGGAACTGGAGAGAGATGGATCCCAGTTCCTGACCCTGAGCTAACTTTGGGTCTGATTGTAAGAAGACCCATTTGAGAAGGTTATGAGTTGAGATACAAAATGGAGGCTCTTTTAGTAGAGAGGTTGAAGACAAAGGGGCCTGTGTAGCAGGGAGCAAAGATTCCAGGGCATACAGTGGAAGGACTTGAAAGGGAGAGGAGAAGAGAGAGGAGGTGTAGGGGGACAACAAAGGCCACCAGTGTGGGGTGCTAGGACTGAAAGGGGTAGATGCCTGTCTCTGCTGTTTATGCTAGAAAGTGAACAAGCACATAAGCAAATGTGCAAGATATCAGTCCTTGTGTTCTGGTGGTAATGGCTCAGGCCATCCCAGGGAAGTCAGCCGCACCTCTCTCCAGAGTGGACCGCTCACATACTCAGAGAGCTGCTCCTCTCCTCCTCGAGAACATGTGCTCAGGAGTCCCTCTGTCTGCCTTGGCTGCTCTTTATGTCTTTTTCTTCTTTGCCAAATGGACTCATCCTCATACTTCAAAGACTAGAAAAATAATACTCATAAATGAAAATGTTTCTAATTCTCTAACACAGTTAGTAACCATGTTATAGTACTTACTCCACTGTTATCTAGTGAATTACTTACTGTCTTTCTCTCCAAGTAATTTATAAGAAATATGCAATGCCTGGGGCCTGCCTGGTGGTGTACTGATTAAGTTCACGTGCTCAGCTTTGGTGGCCGTGGGATCACAGGTTTGGATCCTGGGCATGGACCTGCACACTGCTCATCAAACCATGCTGTGGTGGCATTCTACATACAAAATAGAGGAAGACTGGCACAGATGTTAGCTCAGTGACAATCTTCCTAAAGCAAAAAGAGAAAGACTGGCAACAGATGTTAGCTCAGGGCCAATCTTCCTCACCGAAAAAGAAAAGAAAAGAAAAGAAATATGTACTGCCTATTATCTCTACATATTCTCACTCCTCATTGACTAACACAACTCTTGATCCATAGTAGGTATCCAATACATATTTCTTGAAGGAAGTTTCCATCTGCATGTGTGTGTATGTATTCCACGTGTATGCAAAAAGCGTGAGCTCTATGACTTTGATACGTGGCAAGAGGAGAACTGACATTGGTATAAATGTTTCTCTCCCAAAATATCACAAATTGTCTTCTGAATATATACAGCTAAGAAGAAGTCCATAACAGAAGAAAATAAAGACCATTTGCATTGAGAAATGCTGCCACCTTCCCAGCCGATGTAGCCTGGCCTCACACGACTGAGCTGGAATGAAGTTTGGGAACCCTGAAACTCTCTTCACTCAGTGTGCAGGTGGTGTTCACAGGGAGATGCAACAGGAATGATAGAATTACCACGCTCTCTGAATCCTATTACCTTTCCTGTTTTTAAGCTTGTGGAAATTCATAATTGTCAGGAAGATCTCTCCTGGATATAATTTTCTTTTCATTTAGATTAGAATTATCTTGACAATTAAATGCTATCTTAACATTTCCAAGTATAAATCATAAATTCCCAAGAAGTAATTTCATATTTCTTTACCTAAGAGCAATTTTAAGCTTAAAATCCTTTTAATCTAGTCTGGCAGAAATTTGTGGATCCTTGACTCTGAGCCAGGTGTGTGGAAGGTACTGTGTGGAACATCATTGGCTGTATTCAGTGTGGGCAGCAGAAGCGTGGTCGTGCATGTGCCACCTCCCCCACCCCAGACATAAGCCACAGTGAGACACACTCTGGCAGACAGCATTGTCAGATGACTATCCTCGCTGGGCACAAGAATCATGGTGTGAACTATCTGGTGAGTCTTATTCAATTTAGGTATTTTCTAAAGAGCGTTCTTTAGAACACGAGCCATTTAAGTGCTAGGGGGCCCTGGGGAACCTGGGTTCCTTGTATTTGGAAATGCTGGATCCTATAACTTTCCCCTACAGATATTTTTTATATGTCTCATGGAATTTTATTGTACAAGTTTCAAGAAATGCTGATCTAAAGCAATACCTGGAAAGCTTCTCTTTACTCTAAAGGGTTGTTTTTAAAATTGTTTGCTTTAGATTATTGGATCCACATTCTGAAATGAGGTCCAGATAAACTCCTGTCTATACTCAGTGACATAGGAAACAAACAGAGGGTTCAGTTGTCAATCTCCTTACAACGGATCTGAACCAGTGTGGCCAAGACAATAACTTCTCTTCTGGTCGGGTGTGGAGCCTCTGCTCCGTGTCCCATGTTAACTGTTTCCAGTTGGGATGGGCTGTGCTATGACTTCTGCTTTTTTATTCAGCATCTATATTATCAGCAAAACTTAATCTTTACTCGTGCACTTTCTCAAAGTTGCCCTCTTATGATCTCTTACGATTTGACTTGATGCAGAACATGCAATAAAATCCTACAGCTTGGACTTGAACTCATGTATATAGGGTTCAAGGTCATTCTAGAAAACCTGGTCTAGTGAATGGAGTATGAAACTAGTGTTTCTAAGAAGGAGTTCATGTAGAGGGCCATGGATATCCTTGCAGTGAACTGCGAGACAAGGAATTTTCCTGGGCACATTGTGATGGTTCTGCACACGCAGATGATTCTAAAAGCTTTCCTGACCTTGAATCATAAGGAGCTACCAGAAGGTTATGGAAACCATGACCATGATCAACAGTTGCACTAGATCTTCCAGACCACTTGAATCCTGTTGACCCTGGAGATAGAGATCCCAACAGCTGAAAATAGAATCCTTCAGCAAAATGACAAGCTATCCTGCTACAGTATAACAGATAATATAGACTCCTTTTTAACTTGAGTTATTAATCTTGGGGTCCTTGGCTTATCTTAGAAGAACAAGCTCTGTAGGAAAATAGACTTTCTGGGATTCAGGGACCACATTGTCATATAGCATAACCTTTAGCTACACGCTGTCTCAAAGGAGAGCCTTATTGCTTGACTTGATGCTGGAAGTACTGAGCTCTGACTTAGCTCACGTGTGTGACGTATTGCTCTGGAGGATTCTGTGTGCGTGTTTTTCTCAGTTATCTTGCTGTGACGGCTATTTTTCCTTTAGAATATTAAGACAAGAGGAATTTTAAAGCCCCTCTTTTTAAGAAGAGAAGACAAGGCTATTGCTGCTCAAAGTCTGGTTGAAAATAGACTTTCCATTAGTGTCAAAGTCACGTGATTTGAGCGTTAAAGAAAAAGGAATATTTGGGATGGCCTTTAGCCAAAGCTGTGAAGAAGAATGTATTGTTATGGTATAAGTGGGATAATAATATCTACCCAGAAGAGTGATATTGGATAAATTATGTAGCTCATACAAAGTGCCTATTGCAGTACTTGGCAAGTAAGAGACCACGAATAAATGACAAATGTATTAATAAGAACATTTTCAGGTGCAAGTGACTTGATGTAAGAAGCCCTATTAAAATGAATTTAAGGAAAAAATTGTTTATATTCATTCTTTTTACTGAAAAATACAGAGGTAGCTCCAAGTTCTCATTTATTGGATAAAAATCTTGATTTCTCTCTTGCATAGACAGTTTAGCTCTGCTAGCTAAAGCTCTGGTGGACATCTCTGATACACAGTGTCAGGCACCTCCGTATGAATGTCCCAACAACTTGGCAACCCTAGCAGAAGAAGATCTCTTCCTTGATGGTGCCAGAAAATGTCCTCGCTATGAATCTTGTTGATCTGGTATACAAGCCCTTTCCATCCTACCTGTATATCACCCATCAATGTCCTTCCCCAGATATGGGTCACATGCCACACCTGGACCTGAGAGGATAGAGCCAACCCTACCAGAACAATGTGAAAGGAGCTAGAGATTGATGAGTTTCTCCAGAGAATGGCTGTTAGGCAACAGTCAAATGGCCATTCTAGTAGTTATTATTATTATTTTCATTTCTGGAAAAAAGGTGACTAGAACCTAAGAGACTTGATGTCCAGGATCTCACGAGAATATCTACATTAGGAATGGATATGACTCCTCTTTATTTAGGGGCTCATGAATTTAAAATTAGAAAGCACAGTATTTGCTCCTTACGCGGTTGGTGTACAAGGATGGAAGAGGATAGAGCAACTGCAATGAACACTCCCATTCAAACGGGTGGGGAATGAAAAGGGGACACATAGAGTCACTAATCCATACATTCCGAAGCCCTGCTCCGATGTTCCTCCTCCGGGAAAGAAGTTAGGTCCTGGTTCTGCTCCTGAAAGAGCTCCCTGCAGTCCTCCAGAGCTCTTGCTCCACGCTCTGGGAGATCCTTTTCCTCCATTGTGTTCTTTGGCCACAGATGGAGAGGGCATTTGAGAATAAATCCTTCTTGGTGACTGAAAGGCTCTCTTGGGCCTTTTCCTGCCTGGGGTCCCAGAGGACCTGTTAAGTATTGAATGTCCACGTCTCTTTGAATCCAGGCTGGCAGTATTTTTGCCACTACAGCTTGTTCAAATACTTTGCTTTTTATGCAATTGATTCTGATCAATTTCATGTGCTAAAAGCCACATGTACAATTCACTTTGAAGCATATTTTTCCACTCGCAATATTTAATTATTTAATTGTATGTGTATTTTGAGTGTAATTACGTTTATTTGAGGCCACACACTTCGTCTTCTTCTAGGAACCGTTATATCCCATTGAAAGGATCTCCTTGGCACTACCTTAATCCTTTCAGAAATCTTAATAAAAGGTGACAGCCACACCTTGTATGGGGTCTAACTTGAGACTACATCTTAGTGGCCTTTCTAACTCAAAGATGTTCTCATTTTTGAATTGTAGGAGATGAGAAAATGTTTCATTTTTAAACTCTTCAGTTTCTAGTGCTTGGGAAAAATCAATATTCTTTTTCAGTTCTGCTTGCAAACAGCTAGTTCTTTTCTGAGCTCATCTCTTTCTCATAGCACATAATCAAATACAGCTAGAAATAACCGGACCACCTTATCGACATTCTGCCTCAAAACCTTCTTGCCCAAACTCTGTTCATTAGGGTTTATCTTCTGCCTTCCATGTTATTGCAGATAAGATTTACCATGTTTGTCCACCACATAACATGGGTTTTTACTTTTTAAATCTCCTTTAATGATTTCCTAGTTGTCTGCCTTATAGTTCCAAAGCAAGGTCGCATTTTTAAGATTTTATTACAGCCAGTAGGTTATAACATGTATTTTTCTTGCTCATGAATCAGGTTTTCAGGGTGAGAGGGCTCTGCTTCAAGCCATGGTTTCGGTTCATTTCTGATCCACACGTCTATCATTCTAGGCCCACAGGCCCACTGGATATTGAAGACATACATTTCTTATGGTGAATGGAAGACGCTAAGAAAGAGTGAAGGGCCTCATGATGCCACAGCTTATCAGTGCACAGTGTCATTTTCTCCCATATTTCATTTCCAAAGCAAGTCATATGGCCAATCCCACATAAATGAGGTGGGGAATACACTTTGCCCATGACGGACCATACAATGGTGGGGAAGGAAAGGAGAGCATCAGCAAATGATAAAACCTACCAGAGAAAGAATGCTCCAGAGGGTTGACTCTCTGCAGCATGCAGTTATTGGAGATCTGAGAGCAAAGGGTCTCACTCGTACCTGTTGCAGCTGCTGCTACTGATGGACAGTACTGTGGTGATCCAGTGAAAGAGCTCTAAATGACGTTAGTTTTTGAATACTAGCCTAGAAATGGCAGAGTCTACTTTTTCTTTGTTTGAAAAATCACATCTACTTTTGATCTTCCTAATTTTCTGATACTTTACCCACATTTTATCTACAATTTCACAAAGATCATTGACAATAGACTATGATCATGTAGGCAAGGTTTTCATCGTTTGTCTGCGGTATTTTAAAAATTTTTTTAGTATCCTGAGCCAGAGGCAAATTTCTCCAACTTTTATTTTGAAAATATTCAAATCTTCAGAAGAGTTGAGAGCATGGTACAACTGTATCTATCAGAGTCTGATCAGAGAAGCAGAAAGCACACCAGTGATTTTGGCAGAAAGAATTCAGCATAGGTGACTTGTTGAACAGACACTGGAGAATAAAACCTAGATGCATGGAGAAGGGGTCCTACGGAGTTTATATCCAGACTTTGAAGAGCAGGGTGGGTGTTGCCAGCTGGAGTTGGCTGCAGGGTTCACATAAGAGGAAGCCCCGAGGGGCGTCCATGGGAAGTTGGGGCAAAGGTTGGTTGAGTCTGGGATCTCTGAGAGAATGCAGGGAGGCTGGTTCTTAGAGCATCTAAAAATGGAAACTGCAACCAACTGCTACTGGAAAACTACTGCTTATTAGGCTGACGAAGCATTGCTGGGAGATGCTGACAGGAAAAAGCAAACAGAAGGGAACACATCCTTTCTCCCTGTTGCAGCCTCAGTTTCCCTTTAGCCCCCCGGCACCAGAGCCTAATGGGTGCCAGCTGGCTCAGGAGAACTATGGTTTGCTGAGCCCTAACCCCAGTATCACAAACAGTATAGAAAGGTGGCTTGGAGTTCAGTAACCAGCACAATGATGAACCCCAGGTACTCTTCATTTATTTTCATGAATCGATCAAATTTTGTCTTATTTGCTTTATCTCTTATATTTTCCCTGAGCCATTTGAAAGCAATGATATCTCATCTCTAAGTAATTTAGCAGGTGTCTCCTAAATGACACAATGCTACTAACACCCATGAGAAAATTAACAAAACTTCCATAATTCTGGCATAATGTAGTCGATATTAAAACTTCTTTAATTGTCCCTCCAACACCTTTCATGGTCGCTACCTTTTTTCTTAATTCAGGATCCAATCAAGTTTTGAGCTTTGCATTTGGATGTTAGGTCTTTGAGTCACTTTGAGTCTTTGAAATTGAAGTTAGAATTTTTAGAGTCTGGCCATTAAAAAAAATATAGAATGTCTCTCATTCTAGATTTTAAAGAAGTATTTTGTGTGTAGTATTTGGGAATCCTACCCAGGTGAAGTTGTACATCTCTTATTGGAACACAACAATAGGCACACAGCGTCAGTTTGTCCAAATATGGCAGTACGAGGTTTCGTCCCTTGGTTAGAGTGGTGACTGCCTGGTATCTCTGTTTTAGAGGTAATTTTCCCTTTTGTAATTAGTAAGTAGTTCATGAGTAACATTACTGTGTAACTACTGTGACTCCCTACAACTTTTCACAAATGACTTTATATCCATTGATGATACTTGCCTGAATCAATTATTATAATGGTGGTGGCAAAAGAGTGATTTTCCTAACCATTAGTCCTTCTACATTTGTGAGCTGAACTTCTCTCCATTTTTCCCATTTCTCTTCCTATCTTTTCTACGTGACACTATGGACACGTGGGTTTTTTTCTTTTTTCTTTTTGCTGAGGAAGATTCACCCTGAGCCAACATCTGTGCCAATCTTCCTCTATTTGTATGTGCATCACCACCACAGCATGGCCGGTGAAGCAGAGTTCATCAAACTTGACCACTATGCCATGGCCGGACTTCAATTTGTTTTTAAATTCAATGCATTACAATTCATTTCTAAAATTATTCCTTTTAAAAATGTTTAAATTATCACACACTTAGCCAATAAGAGCCTCCTAAAGATGGCTCCTGTGTTCCACTTGAGTTTCAATTTTAGTTGTAATTTCAAGTTTCCTCAAGTCACAGCAAAACCTTGTTCTTTGAGCTCTAGAATGCAGAAGCAGAAGCAAGAAGCCGTACAAACTACTTTTTTCAGCCTTTGCAAATTCAAGCATTACTTCTCTAGAAAGTTAAATGGCTAAGCAAAATTAAAATGTAGGAAAGGAATGTGTGACACCAGTCCTCTAACTGTTCAGTGCTTTTCTCTCTGCCTTGCCCACCACAAGACGTCCTCTGGCTGCTGCTATTCTGACGTTTCCTGGAAAGTCACAGGAAGCAGAGCACAAGGGTTTTCAATGAAAGTGGCTACAGGGGTTGGAGGAGTGTAGTGCACCCAGTTTTATTTGTACTTTTAGCTAGCACAGGACCTGGAAGTTACAATATTCCTCACATTCTATTAGTTCAAAGTTACATCATTGAGTTACATCATTGGGTTAAATCATTCAGGGTTACCTCATTATTCTCGAGTGTTCTCATGCTCACCATGTTTATATCTTTCCTAGGTAAGGTGGCCGTATGCTTATCAGAGTAGCTGAATTTTTGGGGGGTGACATAACCAGTGATTATAAACAAACAAGACGAAGCATTCTTTATAATATTTTGAAATACACCCACCACACTCCTGTGTCCTTTATTCACCGTCCCCTGCACTTTGAGCATTTTTTGTCTTTTGGCACAAGATGTTACAGATCTATCAAGGCCTCTCCCTATCTCAGATCTGGAATCAGCCATTTCTTAGGGAAGTCTGACTCCCTGGCATTTGGAAACTAAGATCTGGCTGCCACGTATGCTCGTTGCTCCCGTGGAATCACTTTTCCGTAGAAAAGCTAGGAAATATTTGCATATTTAAATCACAAGTACTGACATTTTCCATTCAAATTTTACATCACAGAGTTTTCCTTTATTTTATTTTATATTTTTATTTTATTTTTCCTACAGTCAAAACTTTGGGTTCAAATCACATCATCATACTTACTTATTTGCTTATCTATAATAGAAACAAATACTTTTAAATTTTTAATATCAATATTAAGACTAACATTTAGTCCTGGAAAAAGAAATAAAAGAACAAAATTCTTATTATCTCCATTTTGAACATGAGAAAACCAAAAGCTTATAGTAAGCAAGTAGCTTGCAAAAGACACACAACAAGAAAATGGCAAAGCTGGACCATTTAATATAACACATTTAATGTTAAACTATGCCCCTAATCTGTAGACTATATCTTTTCAAAGATTACACTTCTTGGTGAAACTAACAAGGATAAAAAACAAGGATAAAGACGAGTGTAAACTTGGATTAGATGAACAGAAGCAGAGGTTCTGAATTAAGGCGACTGTCATAGACCCCTGAGGAGACATAGCTGGTACCTGGAATATAATGTTCGCTCTGTACATTTAGGACGTGACTACTATGTACTAGATGCTTTCATGTAATTATCTCATATAATTATCATCAAAATCACTTTAAAACAGTTTTTTTTAACTCATGGTCCAACAACCTGTGAGCTCAAAGATGAGATTGCATGCAGGTCAGCCTGAAGGCTTTTTTATGAGGACATTGCTTCTGTAACTTAAAAATGCCTGGTGGTCTTGGGCAAGGCATTTTGGCTTACCAAGACACAAGGATGAGTGAGATTTTCTTTCCTGGGGAGGGCGTTTGCACCTTAGCAAATGAGAAGGGAACATTCATTACAAATCCACTGGTCTTGCCTACGCAAAAATGGCCAGAAAATAAGCATCAAAACTTGGAAAGCCAGATAATGATTCTCATTTCTTCTGGGCCTGAACCTATAATGTGCACTGATTCTCTGCCAGATTTTCCAGAACGGTCAGGAAAAGATGAAAACAGTTCAAATTGATTCATTTAAAGATCAAAAGTGTATGCATATAACATGATTTCGTTAAGAATGAAATAATCCACATGATTTCAAGGTTAATGGTGAAACCCTACTCCACAGAACCGCTTCATATTCCCAGAAGGAGCTTGAATGAGGAATGGCCTTTAACCAAGAACACACCCTTCTAGGTTTAATAGGAAGCAATTTCTCTTAATTGCGGTTGCCTTGAAGAAAGGTGTTCAAGGCCTCAGAATTGACAAATTGTGGCTAGAATTGACAGCAAATTTAACTGGAAAAAAACGGGTTTTTAAAATTCAGCCACCTCTATGATCTCCTGATAGAACTTAGTAATTTTACTTTGCAGAATGCAGGCCCTGAGAAGTATCAAATCAAATTGAAGAAAATATGTGTGGGAATTACCGAATTTGTTGATTACAATGGTTTTTCCCATTAGTTGAGCTGTTACTCAACAGCCAGGCTAATGATTCTGCAGGAGGACAGGGCCATGCAGAAGCAGGAAGAGAACCTTGAGGAGCTCAGAACACAAAGCCCGATGGTGAGAAGTAAACGCTGAGACAGCAGTAGCCAGTCAAAGGTGGGAGCCATCGGAGCAAACACAGGCAGGATTTGGTACTTACTGAGCACTGGATGGAGGTCCATAGTTTTGAGCCTAACTCCTTCTGGAAAATAGAGTCTGGAGTCCCTGGCTTGGTTTTTCTTGTTTTTGCTTTTTCACATAAGAAAATCATTTGATTCTTAACATTTTGGAAAGTAATGACCACTCCACCAAAAAATGCACATATTCATACTTTCACAAAATTTTGCTTGTAATTTCGGGTGTCCATAATCTAAAAGCCATGCTCCGTACTGGTTAAGAACCTCTGATTTATAGGCCCAATCAAAGCAGCTAAGTCTATTCTGGGGCACTTACCATATGACATTCTTTTGCGTGTATCTTCTAACCTAGTGCTTACCACAACCGCACAAAGTGGATACCTATCTCTCGATTTATCTAGAGGAAGAAACAAGGTTCAAAGAACATCAGTAATTTATAAAACTCACTTGACTGCTAGGATGTGTGAGACAGAAGCATTTACTGAGTATACCTGTGCCCCCTTTGCTATTTTTCAGCTCTACTGTAGCTAGGTGGGACCAAGAGACCAGTTCTAGCCAACAGATTGAGAGCAAAAGAGGTATGTGTCATTTCTGGACCAAAATTAAATCAAGGCGGTGAATGGCCCTCTAGCTTTCTTCCCTTACACTGCTGATCACGGAAGCTGTGTGTTGAGATTGGGCAGGTTATGCTGCTATAAGTGCTGTAAGCATCACTCTAACCATACGATAAAGGTTGACGGGGCTCTGCTGATGCAGTTACTCAGATCCCCCGGCTGATGTGTGGTCCACCTTACAACAATTTCAGAGTCACTATGTACCCCAAACTACATGACCTACATAATTTACATTGGCTTTGTGTGAAAGAGAAATAAATTTACAAATAAAACGACTTAGGACTGAAATATTTTAAATTCTCAAAACTTTTTATTGACCTCTCTATAAAATGCATAAAATACAAGTTTTTAGCTTGGTAAATTTTTATGAACTAAATAAATCCATGTAACCAATATACAAATTAAGAAAGTGAATATCACCAACACACCAAGAAATCAACTTTTATTGTATTCAGCTGCTGCAATTTTAAGGTGAATTATTCACCACACAGATCTTAGCCTATTTTTTACTAATGTATAATCCAACTTGAATTTAGCAGTTTGTCTCCAAAGCCAACAAGGTTTTTCCCATTAAGAATGCATTATATAAACATAATATATTATTTTTATCATTAATTAGCATTTATTAAATTCTTAGAAGCCAGGCACTGGACCAAGGATTTTACTTAATGATAACGTAGATGATAATGATAAATATAATGGCACTTTCTGTGTCTCAGTCACTGGGCCAATTATCATAGTTTATCTTAATATTTCTCATAAAACCACCTATTAGGTCGGTGCTGCTATTATAACTATTTTACAGATGGGCAAGCTGATGTAGTTACCTTACTTGAAGAAGCTAGGTGTCAAAGAGAGGTCAGACCTGAAGCCTGTGCTCTTAGCCACTACTTGACAACAGTTCTGGAGAGCCGGGACTCTGTGTGATGCCGTGCAGAAGGGGAGAAAGACCACTGCGATGGGGGTCCAGGGATAGGCTGACACCCTTCTTAGCCTCCTAATGACAAGGAGTCCCTAGCCAGTTCCTTCCCTTTCTTCCCTCTGATTCCTCTCCATCCAAATCTGGGTGGGCAGACGCACATTGACCAGTAGTGCCCAACGTAGGTCCCTGAATACTTAGGGTCAGCAAAGCTGGAAATTAGGGTTTTATGACCTGTTTTCCCCCTAGCTATTACTAAAAATTTCAAAATCAAGAAAATTTGGAAGAATATTATAGAATACCACATTCTGGGTTTACCTGATTGTTTATTCTTGATGTTTTAGTACAGGAATTTAGATCTAAAGCGTGGTTAGATTCAGGTTACACATGTTTTGGCATGAATAATACAGAGGCAGTTATATTTCCCTAAGGTTTAACATCCAGAGGCCATGATATCAGGTTGTGCAATGTTGCCAATACCGTATTTCATTACTTAGTTAAGGAGGTGACCATCCGATCCCCCCTTATCAAGGTAGGTCTTTCCCTTATAACTGTTAAGTAATCTATGAAGTGATATTTCGTCACCAGGCCAAGATCCTGTTTCCTAAGCAGACATCACCCATTGCTGTCTGCATGCATTGACGGTTCTTCTTTGAATCAATTATTACACATTGAGGGTTGCAAAATTATTTTTTCAATAAAATTCTGTCATTCTCTGTTTACTAATTGACTTTATTTTTAAACTAAATATAAATGAAAGCTTCCTTTTCTCTACTTTTTTCTTTTTCTTTTTTTTTGGAATGTAACTATGAACTCATGGTCTTTTACTTATTCAGTGTTTTAAAATCAGTTAATCTCTCTCTCTCTCTTTTTATTCTCACATATCCTAGACTTGGCCAGTGGGAGCTCCCTTGAGCTGGCTACTCAGTCATCTTGTCATGACCACATTAACCTTCAAGAACTTCCTTTTTTCTTTCTGGCATACTAAGATTTCTCAAGCTCATCTTGTACTTTCTCTGGCTTAGACCTGGGAACAGCCATTTCTCCAAGGATCCTTGATTGTTTCTTTACTGGAGAAGGATATCTGGCCTCCCAGATGGGTGTGAGCAGTATGTCTGTGAGCTATTTTAACATCTGAAAAATCTGTTAATGAAAATGTCAAGTCTCTTCGCTTTCAAATGAAATTACATCACATTTGTTTTTTATGTAAAGGTTTGATTATTCCATATGAATTAGAAACTCTGAAGAGTATTGCCATTGACTTGGGTTAATTTATAAAGCAAAAACAAGCCATTATTCGATTATCACTGAGGTCGGATCATCTCAGCTCCTTTCTGCCCTTATTCTCTACTTGAGAGGGCAACCCTCAATTTCTAACCATCTTTAATGACATTTTAAACTGCCATCCATCTCAGGACTAAGGGTCTAGTACGACTACGGTGAGTAATCCTGAAGCTTCAGTCTAAGAGAATTTCTCAGAGGGACACAGGTTACGCCAAATTCCCTGGCTATTTAGTTCTTGCTTGGTAAAGAGACCACACTGTACCGTAGAATGCGGTTCAGTAAAACTGATTTGACAGAACATTTAGGATAAAGCCTTTTCCGGTGAATTATATTTCTTGGTAGACTACTGTATAAAAAGCAAACCTGTTTTATTTCTCCTTTCCTAAATGCTGAAAGTTTACTTTTAAAGCTTTAAACAATCAAATACCTGTTATATACCAGGTGTTTGATAGAATACTTTTACATATGCCATAATTTCTTGATTTTAAGATACCACCAATTATAATATGCACCATAAATTTAAGAACAAATTTGTTTTCTTTTTTTTTTAAAGATTGGCACCCGGGCTAACAACTGTTGCCAATCTTCCTTTTTTTTTTTTAAGGACTGGTGCCTGGGCTAACAACTGTTACCAATCTTTTCTTTTTTTTTTTTCCTGCTTTATCTCCCCAAACCCCCCCGTACACAGTTGTATATCTTAGTTGCATGTCTTTCTAGTTGTGGGATGTGGGACACTGTCTCAACATGGCCTGACGAGTGGTGCCATGTCTGCGCTCAGGATTCGAACCCCGCGCCGCCACAGCAGAGCGCGCGAACTTAACCACTCGGCCACGGAGCCGGCCCTAAGAACAAATTTTTAAGGACAAAAAATGTTCTAAAAATCTACAGAGTATATTTTATTGATTGATATGGCTATGCATTTAACTTTCAAATTAGAAACCAATTTCTTTTTCACTTTTATGTTGAGGTTTGATTTAAACTTCTTCACTTTGAGAAGCTCAGACTCATTTGAAACACTTGTGGCCATTGGAAGACACTCATAAATAACTGAACATGATAATATACTGCTTTTTGTAATCCATACTCTGATTCAGACTTTTCAACAACTGACAGACCAATGTCAAAGCATATTGAAGGGCAGCAGAGTTTTGTATGCATTTCTTCTTTGATTAATCTTAAATTTCTTTAAGTAATATAGTTTAATAATTTATTTGATTATAATTTACTCACTGCATCCATCTAAGTATGTATACTTTGAGGAGTTCTGAAAGATATGTACACACATGGTATCATTGCAATCATTAAAACACAGAATATTTCATCACCCCAAAAGTTTCCTTGTACACCCTTTTAGTCCATGAACTCCAGGAAACCACTCATCTACTTTTTGCCTCTAAAGGTTAGGTTGCATTTTTAAGAATCTTCTAAAGTAGGACCAGCCAGAATGTACTTTCTGTGTCTAGACTCCTTTACTCAACATAATTATTTCAAGATTCATCCATATTGATACATTCCTTCCTTTTTATTACTGAGTAGTATTCCAGAGTTTGGAAATAATTATATTTTGTTTATCTGGTCACTTGTTGAGGTGCATTAGAGTTGTTTCCAGTTTTTTACTATTTTTAATAAAACCAATATGATTATTTATGTACAAGTCCTTGTGTTTTCATTTCTCTTGGGTAGATATCTAGGAGTGGAAGGATGAGGTCACGTGGTCAGTGTATGTTAAACTTTACAGGAAACTATGTGTAAGATGTAGTTTTCTGCTGGCTGCTTTAAAGGTATTCTCTTCATCGTTGGTTTTGGCCATTATGTTTTAAGTATTTTTCTGTCCCGTTCTGTCTCTCCTCACCGTTTGGGGCTGAGACCACAATCATACATAGGTTAAACTTCCTGATATGATACAACAGGTCCCTGAGGTCATTCTTCCTTTCCTTTCTTCCTTCCTCCCTCCCTTCCTTCCTTTCTTCCTTCCTTCTTTCCATCATTTCCTATATTCATTCTCTCTATCAGATTGGATAATTCCTATTGATCTATCTTCAAGTTCATTGGCTATCCTCTGTGATCACAAATCACAATTTTATTAAACTCATCCTATGTTTTCTGTTTTTTCTAAAATTTCCAATATTGTATCCTTGAATTGTAAGATTTCCTTTTTGGTTCTATTTCATATCTTCTATGGCTCTTGTGAGATACCGTATGTTTTCATTTAACATGAACTTATTTTCTTTAACTTCATGCACAGATTTAGAGCAGCTGCTTTAAAGTGCTTGCCTGCTAATTTCAACGTTTGTGTAATCTTAAGTTTCTGTTTCTCTGTTGACTATTTCTTCCTTTGAGAATGCTCTCATTTTCCTGGTTCCTCTTGTGTCAGGCAATATTAGATTGCATCCCGAGCACTGCAAATGTTTTGTTGACGAGACTGTGATTTATTATATTCCCGTTAGGAACGTGATGCCTTTGTTTTAGCTGACAATTCACCTGGCTAGACTCAAACTGAAATCTCGCCTCACTTGCGGTGAGCAGCAGTTTAAATCACAGTTATCTTTTTATCTTTTAAGGACATGGCTTTGAGTTTGCCACAGGAGTCGGCCAGAATCTTACAGAGTTTGCACACAGAACCTGGGGCTTCGTTTTCTAGCTCTTTCCTTTCTAGGACTCTCCCCTCACCCTCTGGTGGTTGCGGTTACCGTAGGTTCTGTTGTCTCAGTGCTCAGAGCAGAAACACAGTGGGTTTTTATTGGAGCTTTAGTGACCCCATGCCATGGTGCAACACAATTACCGTCTGGCAAAATCTGTGAAAGTGTGGAACTTAAATTGTATTATTCCCTTTACTCAAAATTTCAATTCCCCTCCAAAATCTTTCTGCTTTTGATCTCTATTCAGAGACTTCTAGAGGTGGTTTTGTGTATTTTTTCCCCCACATACATTACTCTGTTAGAAGCTTACCCCATCATATCAGAAATAGAACCACCTTACTGAACAACTTTATTACTGGCAGCTCTGTAGTTTCTAGTGTAAGTTGATGTAGGAACAACTTGTTACAGGTTGCCTTTTGCAGTTGCCAGAGTGAAGACGGAGTGGAGGATATTTTAAACAGATAGACCAGAGCTAGTAAGACAAATGAGGAGGCTTTTGCAGAAGGAATGCCGTGAGAAGGTAAGTGCTTGAAGTCGTGGAGAGGGGGCAGATTTGAAAGATATTTTTTTGTTTGTTTTTTTTTGGTTTTTTTTTTGAGGAAGATTAGCCCTCAGTTAACTACTGCCAGTCCTCCTCTTTTTGCTGAGGAAGCCTGGCTCTGAGCTAACATCCGTGCCCATCTTCCTCTAGTTTATACGTGGGACGCCTACCACAGCATGGCTGCCAAGCAGTGCCATGTCCGCACCCGGGATCCGAACCAGCGAACCCCGGGCCGCCGAGAAGCGGAACGTGCGAACTTAACCGCTGCGCCACCGGGCCGGCCCCAGATTTGAAAGATATTTAAGAAGTAAAATTGACAGAACTTGACGTGCTCGGGTTGGTAAGCGAAAGAGGGTGATATATGAGAGTGGGCCTCAGTGTGTTTTTGGGTGAGTGACTACATAGATTATAATGAAAGAAACAAAAGAGGTTTCTTTTTTTTTTTTCATGGGACGGAAGTGGGTCTAAGGAGTCCAGTTTTGGAAATTTTGAGTTTGAGAAGCTGTGGACAACCAAAATGGATATGTTTATCATATGCAATTTGATGTGTGGGTTTGGACCTTTCGCAGCGAAGTCAAGATTCAAGAGTCATCAGCACATACGTGGCAGCTGAAGCTCTAGTCGTCAATGGGATTGTTTCTGTGGGCAACGGCAGCTGCCAGAGGCTTGCGGAGAGGGAATTGAAGTGACCCGGTAGAAAGCTCCATCTGGCCGAGTGCAGGGCAGCCTGGACTGGCTGGGCATGAGAACGAGAGCAGGTAAGTCAACTAATGAACCCACTTCGGCAATCTAGGCATGACAGCATCGGAGATGATATGCCTCAGAATAGAGAGGGTGCAAGGACGGATAAATAGAAGTGAGCCTTTCTAGAAAGTTAAAGTGAACAGAACTTTTCAAATGCTTGTACTTTCTCTTCACTTGTATTACTCTTTGACCATGAATGAAAAACACAAAAAATAAAAACAAGGTTTCCCCCAAGTACGTCACCTGCAGCCAGTCCGCACACCACAGCCTTCTGACCTGGTGCTAGGGAGGGAGCCCATGGTCCCATGATGTGGACTTAGATCGGGCCAGATAGAGCAATGACTGCACTTATGAAGGGACTGGGGCTTTCAAAACAAAGGCCTAGGGAAACGCAATAAACCTCCAATGATCATGTTCAACCTTGCAAAGTCTTAAACTATTCACTCTTTTTATCACTTGCAAGCTCTTTCCTCTGACATTCCACAGGGCTATTTCTCTCCTCTGAATCCTTCAGAGCTTTGCTTTTATCGCTTGCAACATTAAAAATAATCCCTTAGACTTTGGACTTGTCAGTTATTTATAGACAAATGGCAGAGCGGCCATGCCAAGGCTGCGAATACGGAATGCTCTGAGACTCCTTTATGCTTTGCATTATTCATGTCATAACCACCTAACTTCTCCCGAAGTCCTTCTTCCCCAATTTCTTTTTACATTCTCTAAGCTCCCAAACTGAATTCTGGAGGCAAGAATAGTTCTCATCAGAAGGCGAGAGGAAAAACAATTTCCTTATCAGAAATAGAGCTATTTTTATTCACAGGCAGCTCCAAATAATGCATTTAGAGTTTGTTGATGAGATGCCATGATGCAGTGAGCTGAAGCTGTCTTTGTGACTCAAGAAAACTTGGGTGCATCCAGGCCTTAAAACAGGGACATAGCCTATATACCTGCCAATTGTCTTCCGATAGATACTCAGACTTAGGTTTATCTTATGGCATGGATGTATGTAGGCAGGTAGATATTATCAAGCACTTATATGATGCATACCACATGGCTAAGCCATACTTTTGGTGATTTACAAATATTTACTTGGGGGATAATCAGATTTAGATGAGGTCATGAGGATGGGGCCTTCATCATGAGATGAGTGTCCTTATAGGAAGAGGAAGAGAGACCAGAGTTCATTCTCCACTGTATGAGGACACAAAGAGAACGCAGTCATCTATAAGCCAGGTAGAGAGCCCACATGACGAACTGAGTCAGCCGGCACCTTGATGTTGGACTTCCCATCCTTCAGAATTGTGAGAAAGAAATGTATGTTATTTAAGCCACCCAGTCTATGGTATTTTTTTCTTTAAAGAGCAACCTGAGCAGACTAAGACAATGTCTCATCAAGATGAGAAAGAAAAGGTCATGAGATATAGTTACCTAATGCAATTTTTTTTTAACTTCATCAAGGTCAGAAAGAGAGAGAGAGAATAAGGAGGAGGAGAGGATCCGGGAGGGAATGTCCTATCTGACAAGAAAACATTCTCACACAATGCCTGTTAGGTATGTCATTTAGTATAAACTTAGCGCAAGTCAGTAAGGCAATACGCAGCAAGTCTTGTAAACATGTATACACTTACAATGCACAACATTTAAATGAAAATTCTCAACTAAAATCTGGAAGTAGGATATGGTTATTATCTCAGGTCTATCCACCATTCCTGATTGAGGTATGTATTTTATTTTGTTTAATTAAATTAAATTAATTAATTTATTTATTTTAAAGATTTTATTTTCCTCTTTCTCCCCAAAGCCCCCCAGTACATAGGTGTATATTTTTAGTTGTAGGTCTTTCTAGTTGTAGCATGTGGGACGCCGCCTCAGCATAGCCTAATGAGTGGTGCCATGTCAGCGCCCAGGATCCAAACTGGTGAAATCCCGGGCCGCTGAAGCGGAGTGCGCGAACGTAACCACTCAGCCACGGGCCGGCCCCGAGGTATGTATTTCAGTTCAGTTTAGTCTTCTCAGGTTACCAAAACAAAATATCACAAGACTGGGTGGCTTAGACAAGAGAAATCTATTTTCTCACAATTCTGGAGACTAGAAGTTGAAGACCAAGGTTCGAGACTATTTGACTGCTGCTTTCTTAGCATTCCTGCCCCTCCTCTCCATGGCAGTCAAACTTTGTCTTATATCTGTTGTTGATTTTAGGTTGGAATTTCCCATATTGCCTTCTTTAGTGGGATATTTCTGCTTGACATTGGTATCAGATTCTGCGTTCAAGACGATTTACTTCCTCTTCCATGGGGGTAAAGGATTGTTTTCTTCTGTCCTTCCCTTGCTGCAGCTAATCTTTGCTGATGCTCCAGGCATAATGAACTTTACTGCTCCTCCCCCTAGTGGCTTAAGGGATTGGAGTCTAGGAAAGTGGGAGGTGTTCTGTGAATGATCCCTCATAGCTGTCAATTACCTCCTGCATGTCTGCATAACTGAGGGGGCCCCTTCTGGTTTACGCGGCCTCCAGGCTTTCTAGTGAACACCTCGTTGAGGCCATGGCAAGGAGGATGGACATGAGTGCAAATTCCCCTTTTTTCTAGGGCTTTTGGTTGTTCTGAACTTATAGGTAAGATCACACTTGGCCTTTAATACTTTGTTAAAATTATAATAGTTTGCTTCTTACTCGCCTACATGGCAGCCACTTACATCGCTTGTGTTTTGTTACAAGCGACAATTTGAGTTTCTCCTTGGGGAGGATTGTCCTTGTTTGGAATTCGGGCCATGTGGTTGTCTTGTAACCTCGGCTCTCTGAGGAGCTCAAGAAAAGTGAGGACTTAATGTGATAGACCAGTTATACTCTCATAGTTACGTTCTTTGCAGCTTTTCTCATCCGAAATGAAAGCAGAATGCCACCCTTTTAGGAGATTAACTCTAACATAACGCTCTGAAATGAAAGAAAGAGAGAGAGAGAAGGAGAGAAAGGGACAGGAGAAGGAAGGAAGGAAGGAAGGAATGTAGCCTTTTTACAGCACTTTATCATTCATAAAGTATATCCCCATATCTTATGTTACTAACCAAATTTTATTGAGCTCTGATTGAACGAGGTACTTATGAAACCCAGTCCTATACATGTCAAGGATTTCATATATATATAAAATCTCATTTAATCATCACATAGAGCTTATGACATGCATGCTACTATTATACTCATTTTACAGAGACTGAGACTTAGAAAGTTTAATTTGTTCAAAATTATCCAACTAGGCTTTTTTCATCATCATTAAGCTCATTTCTTTTTTTGTAAGCCCCCCAAAACTATCTGTGCCATAGGCATTATTGCTTTATTTTACAGATGAGACTGAAATCTAGACATAAGTGACAGCTACAAGATCATAGAGAAAGTACGTAAAGGGTGGGACCATTGGAAATAGGTGTTTTGATTTTGAGTTATGAGTGCTCTCCCTTCCACAAAGATATTGGAAATGACCTGAAGCAGGACTCATGGAATATCCCCTCTAAATTCTCCACAGCACTTTGCACAATGCCTAACACAGGATGGAACTTAAATAAATTATTGTTGAATGAAAAGGAAGGAAGAAGGTTGAGAGAGAGGCTTAAAGAAGGGAGAGAGAAGGACAGAAATAGAAATAGAAGGAGGGTTATAAAGACGAAGAGAACAAAAGGAAGGGAAGTCCATATTTATACAATATTTGTGAGAGAAAAGTAAAATTTCCTTCTCCATGCTGTCAGGATGGGATTTTTAATTTGTGGAAGTCATTTACTACAGATGTTGCCTTCCGTGTAGCTGGTCTGATCACCATGACAAAGGCGCTGCCTGATCTATAAATAGATGGTCAGATTGATTTCCCATCCTGCCCTGGTTCTCCTGACTGCTTGATGAGTGTGACAAAACGATCGATGAGCGATTCCATCCACCCCGACTACAGAGGCCCCACCTACACTCTCTTCTGGAAGATGACAATCAGGCTCAATAAACCCAGCACAAAGGAGCTTCAAAGACATGTGTCCTTTCAGAGGAGTTGAGCCAGAGCCCATTTCCATTGCATCAAAGGGAACCGTGATATAATCAGCCATCCAGCCTGAATCTATTATTAGTAAGACAATTTGGATCTTTCCTTTGCCTGTTTGGATCAATGTTAACTGGAACTTACATGGCCAGAGCTGATGTCAGTCAAGGCTCAGGTCTAAGAAAGCTATGCAACTGGACACTTACAAGTCTCCACTGTAAGTGTTGCTGTGATATACTGGAGATGTCTAGAGCTGGAATCGCAAGAAAGGACTTCGGGTCCTACCACAGAAGCTCTTGACATGAATAACTCATTTATTTACCCTGAGGCTCAACTTTTCCTTCTCAAAAGCGCTTAAGACCATAGCTTCTGCAATAAGACCGTAGTGGTCAAAGAGCTAACTCTGTAATTCTGTGAACTGGGACAATTTTCTTAACCTCTAAACCTCAGTTTCCTCACCTATCAACAGAGACAGTGGTAGCATGTCCCTTAGAGGTCCTTGTGAGCACTAAATAGATTGTCTGGTACACAGCTTCCATGTCACATTATGATGACAAGAATGATGACTAGTCTCACAGTGTTATGAACATTAAATGGCACAATTATATAAGGTGATTTTTAAAATATTAGGATGATATTTTCATTATTATTACTGCAATCAGAAGTATTAAGGATGCTTAGTCAAGGTGTCTAATAATACACATTCATTTAATTAGTATTTATTATGGACATATGAAGCAATTGAGTGACCTACAAAACCAGCAAAGACTTTTGTACATTGTAGCAAAGGTCAAGAATCACATACTCCTTAACCTGTTAAGACTCATTTCTTTTTTGCAAAGATCAGTTTCACACTTATCTGAGGGGCTTCACCTCTAATAAGTGGTTACATCAGATGCCATTTCTCATGCTAGTCTCCAAAACTGGCATATTCATGAACAAGAAAGACCCAGTCTGAGGGGCCCAAGACAACCTTAAAATCGCTGTGTCAAGTTTGCAGAATTTGAAGACTCTTTCATTCATCCGAAAGTCTTCATTGATTCGAAGATTTCTTTGATGTTCTGCAACTGTTTGGGCACTGTGCTCGTCTTACACTTGGTAACAGTATATAAACTCATTGCAAAACCACCACATCTGTGTAAAAGCCAGAGAGGGAAGCTGAGTCCTATTTAGAGCAGAGAATGAGTTTCTCACCAGAAGCTTAGTGAATTGCCTGATACAAGGGTTGGCATCTCTCCCAAAGGTGAAGTCTGAGATCAGGAATGGAGTGTGCTGAGATGGAAGAAGCCCAGGACATAGGGGCCATCTATGTCATGCTCAGTTTCTTCCTGATGGCAAGGCTGAGCCAGACAGTAGGCTAAGGAAGACAGGAACTTAGAGCATTTGAGTGTGAAGAGGATCACTCTGTCAGCAGCATCAAGCACATACTTTTACTTTGCTGTGGTGCTGAAAGATTTTCAATACTTAGCTCAGAATGTGCCCTGGGGCACGTGCGTCACACGAATCGGAGAATTGGTTTGGCGTAACTAGATGACCAGGTCAGCCTGTGAGATTGTCGCTTGTGGCTGGTATGACTTGGGGGTACAGTAGGTGACTCTTGAGTGTGGGGAAAGATATCCTAGAACACATACCCAGGTGTCCTTTTACTGAGAGTGAGACCCTTCATTCCTCAAAAGAGTCCAACTTCCAATGCCAGGGCCTCTGGCAGAAGAAAGAGGTTTTTGAGTGAGTGACCAGCATTAGTTTCTTTCCCTTCCTAATTTTTAGGGCTTAGAGATTGGGTGTGCATGGAGGGGGAGGAGTGGATAGCAAAAGAGGCAAGAATGTTCCTACTAGTAGACTGTCGAGAAGATTAATTAGATAGAAGTAAATAGAAGGATGTGTCTTCATAAATAAGAGATTGAACAAATGAGAGAAGCAGTAATTACTGTTTTTCTTTCACTAAAAAATAGAACAAAAAGAGAAGCATCTTTCTTCTTCACAGGTAGCGTGCAAGCTATCTGGAGAGGTGGACAAGCAGACAGGCCATTCGGGTATAGGTCAATGTAAGAACTGGCCTCTTGAAAGCCCAGGAAGGACTGCTTCAGTCCCTCTAGGCAGCAGGGATGGGCACAAGCTCAAGAAAGGATTCCCAAAGAAGGTGATGGGCTGAACTAAGCTACGGAAGGGAAGGACAAGTGTCATTGGATTGTTACAGGATTTGGAGGCAGAAATTTAAATCCTTCTTGAGTTAGGTCTTCTTTCTAGAGAATTAAATGTAAGAAGTGAAATTCAAATTCTTGTGGAATTGGTTTCCTTTATTAATGATGCCTAATGGCCTGTAATTAAGGCACAACTTGTTAGCTAAACCAACAATTACCGTTTGTTTGAAGTGCAAAGAGAGAATAATGAATGACCTTATTCAGCAGTTTTCCCCTTTTAGTGGCTTTAGCAAGCATAGTTTGAGTTTCTCTGTCTCTCCCTCTCTCTCTTTTCCTTCCTTCCTCTCCTCATCCCCAACTTCACCCAGACAGGCACACACACACATACACACAGAGTTGAGTTCCTAGATTTATATAGAAATTAGCCTTCTCTCTTTTCAAGCATTTTGGAAGAACGATCCTTCATTTAAGCTTATTTCACAGCTTTCTTTACCACTCCACCTTTGCTCCAACTCCAGGTGTCAGTATCAAAATGAATTTCAAACAGAAAGAGGGATGGGGATGGATGAGCACGATAGGAAAGCAGTCATGGCTTGATTAGATGGTAGAACACCTGAGAAACAGGACCACGCTGACAGTTTAATTCAACTTCAGTATGAGATGGATTTCCTGTTGGGGACAACCGTTGCTACATATTCATAACTGAGAGAGACAGAGAGACAAAGAAACAGAGAGATTTCCAGGGAAAGGAAAGTTAGGAGAGGAGCCTGGGGAGCATATCTAGACTAGCAGTTGTCATTCTTCAAAACCAAGGGTGGGTGCGGGAGGTGGGCGTAAAGCTCCTTGTAGCCATATAGCCTCAGCCTGGTGGGGAAAGAGGGGGCAATTTTTTGTCACAGGCATTGTGTGGATGTTTGGAGCAGAGGCGAGGGGGGTACGGTTGTGTATTTCCAAAGTATGTGCTATTGCACACGTCTGTGCATTCAACAGATAGGGAAACAAATCACCAGAGGACCAGATGTAGTTGTTGTGGTCTGTACGATACAGAGAGAGGAAGCTTGCGGTACGTATAGGCAGAAGACTGAGGCTTCTCTGCATGAAAAAGAAAGACGTGGCCGTTTTGGTATTGTTGGGACTTGGGTTGCTCTTAGCCCCAGAAGTGGGTGACTGGAAAATGCATAACCAGTATGACATTAAAAAAAAAAGCGCCTCACACCAAATATCCAACACAGTTGTTCTCATAACTGCTTCTTGAAGAGCTCACCAGTGCTCTGCCTAAAACTAATTGTTACTTAATATCAGAGCCTCCTTAGACAGATCTTTAAACTCTTTAGAAGATAATTGTGTATAACTATCGATTAAACCATGTATAACCCTTCTACAGTAGATTTGGTCTTAATTCTCTGCTGACTTGCTAAAATTCCAAATTGAAAGGATCCCTTTGAGGAGTGTGTGTGAATGCGTGTGTGAGAGAGAGACTGAGAGAGAGAGAGCTCGAAACTAAGACATGGAGGAGTGTTGTTGGAGGCAGATGCATCTGAGTTCAACCTCTCTACCTTTCATTTTCCTTACCTTTAAAATGAGGCTGTAAACTCATACTCATTTACATACACTGGGAAAGCTTTACCAGTGTTAAATAAAATAATGTAAAAATCCGTTGTGTAATATCTGTCATTTAAGTGGTAGCTCATATATAGTAATAGCTACTATTTATTCTTATGGACTGAATTGTGCCCCCCCCCCCAATTCATGTTTTGACACCTTAACCCTCAATGCAACTGTATTTGGAGATAGAGTCTTTAGGGAGGAGATTAAGGTTAGATGAGGTGATAAGGGTGGAGTCCTAATCTTACAGGATTGATGTACAAGAAGAGGAAGAAGACCAGAGCTCCTTCCAAGAGCACACAGAGAAAAGGACACGTGGAGACACAGCAAGCTGGTGAGAGAGCTCTCACCAGAAACGGGATTTGCTGGCGTCTTGATTGTGGACTTCCAGCTTCCGGAACGAGGAGATGTCTCTATTTAAGTCACTTGGTCTGTCGTGTTTTGGTATAACAACCCAAGAGCAGACGAAAGCACTTATTAAGTGCATGTTAAGTCACCTCTCTTGTCCCACCCCAGCTACCTCAGAGTAGCTTCCAGAAGGCCAAGAGTAGAGAAACTCATCATGAAATGCGGTGGGGAAGGGGCTGGTTCCCACGTGATGGAGCGCTCACTACTCAGAACATGCACATCAAGCCCCTCTCAGCTCTGAAGATTCTAGAGACCCTCAGCTCTGGCTTCGTCTAACCCTTTACAGTTCTTGGGTAATACATAAAAACAGGAGCCCGCAGAAGAGGTAAGCCTCCTCTCTAACTTTACGTGAAGGTCATTCTCTTCCAGACTAGGTGGGCTCCAGAAGAATTTCAAAGAGGGTCCATGGTTTCCCAAGGCAGAAGTATATACATTTTCACAGAGGGTTTCAGTGAGTCAAGAATAATAGAAAAGACTGGAGAAATGTCTAACAAGATTCTTTTAAGGTTAAACCCATTAATACTATGGGAGCCAATGGTGGAGGTGTATAAAGAAAACAAAACTGAGCAAGATCAGTAATCAAACGTGATCAGATCATGCTGCTGCAGACTACTGTTCCCCAGAGTTGGAAAATCAGGCTAAAATATGACTTCTTGTAGCTGTCTGCACTCCAGTGCACGCATTTCATGCACAGTCTCTGACTGAACATAAAATTCTGCAGTGACAAACTCAAAGATGGCGGGCAAAACAGCCCATGTCATTTAACACTGGGCAACTATAGTTTAAGATTTAGGATAGATCAGAATGAAACTGAGCCATTTGCAGATTCTTTTCACTCAGAGACCCTGATCATATGGATCCGAAGGGGTGATGAAAACAGCACAGGTTTTTAGGTTTACTTCTCTGGGTCCAGTTCTCAAAATCAGCCAATGTTTGGTTGTACAAGCTGGCCTATTCCTTCTCAGGACTCAGCTTCCTCTTCTGTTGAGTCAAACTGATAATGCATATCTCTCGCAGTGTCTGGATTAAATAAAAGATGTTACCTAGGAAGCCCGTAGAAAAGTTCCTGGTGCATGTTAGATGCTGAAGAATGGTCAGGTTTCTTCCTTTTGTTATGAAATTATTGTAGTTTTTAAGCATTGAGAGAGAAAGCAGGGCAGGGTGCATGGGTCTTGCAGTCAGAAGACCTGGCTTTGAGACTTGGATCTGGCATTGACTGATGGACAAAATGACTACAGGAAATGCACCAAGCCTTCAGTTTCCTCATCTGTGCAATAGAAATAATGTTCTTCATACTTTCCTTTGCCTTATGTTATGAGATAGCAGGGAAGGTGGTTGGAAGTGTAAAGCATTATACCAATGTTCAGTAAGTAAGGGGCTTAGAGGTGGGAGAGTTCTTCGTCTCAGAATAAGCTCTACATTAATAGCAAAAAATGCAAGTTCTCTGCCCTGAAGGTGAGGAATTCCAGGAGAGGATCGTGCCTGTAGTAGTAAGTGTGTATTTTTACTGAAAATATTTACCCCTTAGGTAATGCGAGCATGTCCTTCCTGGTGAGATCTATCACGGTATGCAAAAATATGATATTATGATAACCAAGGAGTTATAAATAATAGTGTTATCATTGATTTCTAGTCCTCTTCATGTGATCTGGCTGAAAATTTACAAATTTTAAACTAAATTATAAAGTCAATATTATTGTTTTTATATCAAAGATAAATTATTTTTAAAGATAAATAACTATGTTAAGGCAAGATGAATTTACATCATGGAACTTGAATTCAGACCCAGGCCTGTCTCATTCACTGTCTCCACTCCAACTCTGAGCTCTTTAGAGTGTCTTGTGGTCCATTAACTAGTCTTGAAGGCCAAAGGCTCAGGATGGAGACTCCATCGCTCATCACTATATGGATGATATTAAGTGAGTCATATGTTTTACATGTCAATTTCCTAATCTAGAAGATGAATGTATTGATGAATGAATAAGTACTGTAGGGTGTTTCTGTATAATCATATGTAATTTCCAACAGTTGGCTAGAAGACAAATCCTTACCAGTCCAAATTTTGAGTTTTTCTCAGCAGACAACACGGATCTATTTCTGTGATCATAACATTATGGATAAGAGAGTGACAATGGAATATTAGAGGAAAACTAAGGAGATCAGGGCATACCCTGGAACTTGTGACTTCCAAGTCTGAAAACTACCCTAGAGACCCATCAGTAGTGTTCTCTGGGGTGTGCCTGGAGGGCACGTCCTAGAATTCCCTTCCTTCCCCACTGGGAGCAACTTTACCAGCCCTATTACGTCACAATGCACTTTCTGTGTCTCAAAGAAATGAGATTTTTGTAATTGACTGAATTAAAAGACTTGAAATTATTTTTATAAATTGTGAAAAATAAATTTAAATTAGTTAATACTTTAAATATCATCCACCATTATCAATAGAAACCCCAGAATCACAGGTAAACTCTAAGCATCATCTCATGAAAAGACTCATAAATTCACACCTTGGATAGTCACCAAAGATGGTCACCAACAATTCTTCCCCTCCCCAGAAACACATTTAGCTTCTCCTATCAAAGGTGGAGCCAGTTTCCCCTTATCTTGAGTCTGGACACTAGCTGATGACTTGTTTTCTCTAATATAAAGGTGGCAGAAATGTCCTTGTGGACCTCAATGCTTGGCCCTCAAGAAGAATGGAAGGTTGCTCTATTGCTTTCTTGACACCCAGCTACCATGCAAAGAATGTCCAAGCTATCCTGCTGGGGAGATGAGCCTTGTGAAGAGACCTTTGAGGATGAGATGCCATATGGGGAGAGGGGCCACATGGAAGGGATCTGAGATACCCTAGCTGACAGTCAGCATCAAGGCCCCAGACATGTGGGAGAGGCCTTGTTGGAACTTCTAGCCAGCCCAGCCGCCCACTGACTGCAAATCACTGAATGACCATAGCAGGTATGTGAAACTGAAGAGCCACGTAATCAACCTTATCATCATGAGAAAAAAACCCATATCATTGTTGCTTAAACCATGGAGTTTTGGGGTGGTTTGTTATGATATAAAAAGGGATTGAAATTAAATCTCCAATCAGGGTCCCTCTGTTGTGCTGTGAAGTGGGATGGCATAAAGTGTGTGTGCAGGGTGTGTGTACAGCAGGAGGCAGAGATCCATGTATTTCCCTAATACCACCCTGCAGAGTCTCTGGGTACCACTGATGCATAAAATTGATGCAAACATGAAGGATCAGTTCAACTAAACAGTTATAATTTATTAATGATATGTCTTGAGAATGTACTGATTAGCCTTGTCTCTGATGTTTGCAAAAGTTGCAGATGAAAGTTTACTGTAGTTCACTCCACAGGGCTCCTGATTAAAGTTATACATCAATCAGCTGCCTCAGAGTCCATCAGTTTTTTGGATCCTCTTGAACTCTATGCTTATCCCCTTGATCAAAACTGCTACATGAACACTTGGGGGAAATGCCCTCCTTGCCTCTTGGCAAAACTGATATGAGGCAATCAATGCCACTGGAGGCAATGTAGAGCATATAACATTAGACGATTCAATGATATGTGAAATCTTGGGTTCAGAAATAAATGGAATTCTAAAGCCAGGCCCGATGCTCTATGCTTAGAATCACCTTTTTTGTGGAGAGGAGAGGCTACTGAGGTAGATTATGAATGAGCTTTCCCTGCCTCAGCCTTCTTTTTTTAAAATTTTTTGTGGTGAGGAAGATTGGTCCTGAGCTAATATCTGTGCCAATCTTCCTCTATTTTATATGTGGGACACCGCCACAGCATGGATTGGTGAGCGATGTGTAGGTCTGCGCCGGGGATCCAAGACTGCAAACCCATGGCTGCCAAAGCAGAGCACATGAATTTAATCATTAGGCCACCAGATCAGCCCTGCCTCAGCCTTCTTAAATAGACAAACTGTGTATTAGTCTTCTATTGTCATATAACAAGTTACCACAAACTTAGTGGCTTAAAACAATATAAATATGTTATCTCTGTTTCCATGTGTTCAGAGTCCAGATAAAGCTTAGCTGGATCCTCCACCCTGGATCTCAGCATGCAGAAATCAAAGTATTATCTAGGCTGCATTCCTTTCTAAAGTTTGGAGTCTCTTTCTAAGTTCACATAGTTGTTGGCAGAATTTAGTTTCTTGCGGTTGTAGGACTGAGATTCTTGCTTTCTTGGTGGCTGTCGGTCAGGGCCACTCTTAGCTCCCAGCGGTTACCCAGAGTTCCTTGCCACATGGTCCTCTTACTGGCCCTCTTTTAACCTCCAGCTCACTTCTTCCAGGTCAGCAGGAGAACCTCTCACTGCAGTCTGCTATGGTGGACTGATAAACTATAACACGATCACGGGAGTGACTGTCCCATCACCTCTGTCATAGTTTATTGGCTAGAAGTAAGTCAAAGGGTCCACCTGTGTTCAAGAGCAGGAGATTAGGTAAAGGCATGACTCATCGGGCGTCCTCTTAGAATTTTGCCTACTACACTGTGGTAGGAGAAGTTGCTCCCAAAATGTCTTCAGAAAAAGACTGAAATTGTAACACCAGCAGTGTGCAGAATAGCTCTCAGATCATTGTTGATCCCTCTGTGAAAAGGCACATACAAAGCCATTGTAGAACTAAGGGAGGCTGACCAAGTTCAGAGGCAAAGAGGTGAGGTGAAGGACAAAGACAGCTGTAAAAACGCATATTCGAGGTGCCAGGGATGTTAGAATGGAACCTGCTAGGTAAAAATCTGAAGGCCTTGAGTGTAGATAGAAGGGATGTGTCTTCCTCCAGATTTTCCTGAAATACCAAAGCTCTCCATCGGGCGGTTTCTTACGATTATTTTTTTCTGGGTTTTCCCAAATTAGTCTGAATAGCTGTAAGGACATGAATCTAAATTGTTAAGAGTAACTGTGTATAGTGATGATGACTCTTGTGAACGATGCTCCAGTGAAGGATTTCTTTACTTTTGTGGAGGCAGATTTTAACTGGGTAGCCACGCTATGCTTGGCAATTTCACGTAAGAACTGTATTTAATCTTCCCGAGGAGATAATGCTATTTCCACTTTCAGTTGTAGAAAACAAGGCCCAGAGAAAGAAGTAATTCCCGCTATCTAGACTGTGGTTGCCTTAAGACGAAAGAATGTTCCTTGCTCATGTCTGGTATTCAACGCCTTTCAGATCATAGACAATCAATCATGTCAATCAGTGGGTATCACACAACTACTAAGTGGTGTTATCAGGATTCAATTCCCAGTTCCTCTGACTTCAAAGCCTATGTCTTTCTACCTTCACAGAGTCCTTTTCATCTAAGTTGGAGATCCTCCCTGTTTTCTTGGAAATCTATCAAATGATCCTGGGTGGTCATTGTTCATGTTACTCATCATTCGAGCTATCAGTAGGAATGCTTCTAGTATTTCAGAAAGGGAGTCATGCATCAAAAACGATTACAAAGTTCCGAAAGCTGACCGTTCCAGGACGTGTAGAAGGGAGGGAACAGAAGGAGAGTAGGGATGGGTCAAGGGCATGATGAGTAAGATTCTTGCCTTGGCCGCAAAATATAAGGAGGTGCTGAAAAACTCAGTAATCCTGATAAATAATATTTTAATGCAATATTTAAAAAATCAAAATTAAGGCAAAAACATTCATGATGAATAAAATATCAAAATTTGAAATAAAGACAGGATCTGACCCTGCATTTATCCTACTCACCTCACTTGCTTCACTCTCGTTGCAGCCCTGAGGGAGGAGAAGGGAGGAGAGGGAAGCAGCAGGAATAGCGTCAGGTAGAATGGGAATGGAGAAAAGATCCTCTCATTCGCCCATCTCCCCAGCCTTCCAGGGACCGGAACCGGGAAGAAGTAAAGGACTCCTGGCTCATAGAGATCAGGTTCCAGAGACGTGACTGTCAGCTCTAGAGAAAGTGCTAAAGCACACAAATTCCTTAGTGAACGCCCGGATCCATGGTTTCACATGGGAAGATTAGGTCTCAGGAGGCTGTGTTCTAGCCGCTAGCTGGGACTCCAGCACTCACTCACTCTGTGGTTGGAGTTGGTGCTTTTCTCCCCTCTGGGCCTCAATTTACCCATTTGTAAAAAGGGAATTTGGTAACGGATGCTTTCTGAGGTCCTCCTGGCTCGGATATTCTGGAGAGCTGTGGACTAGCAGTTCCCAGGGAGGATGCCCTGTCTCTTTCTCTATGCAGAAGTGCGGAATTCTAGAGAAGGCTTTCCGATGGGTCACACTTAGACATCTGCCATCTGCTGACTCCTTGGCTCTTTCCTCTTTTGTTTGGTGGTCAGTGGGTCACAAGAAGAGGCTAGTAGCCATGCCCACCAGTCCCCAAACATCAGGCCCCATGGAGGGTCAACTGGAGTACTTATCTTCCTGTAACTCCAGAAGATTGGAGCTGATAGTATGACATTGTTCAGCTCCCTCATAACTGGGTTTATGTTTGTGACAATGGTCACTGTGTAAGGATCCATAATTATGTAATTATATTTGAGAGGCAGTTCCGCCTAGTGGTGAGCCCCAACACCTAGTGGTGGCTACTTTAGACTTTTGTCTCTGCCTCTTACTGGATGCATCGGTCAGAGTACAGCCAGGATGCAGAGAACATAAGCACCTTCAACCAAAAAAGAGAATTTAATACAAATTATTGTTGATGAGATATCATGTTGTGACTAGGTAATTGAAAGGGTAGGAAACAAAATCTAAGGTATCACAGAGGAAGCAACTGCAGGATGCATCTATAGCCCATAGGACTGAGGGATGAAGGGGAGAGTTTTAGGTAACTAAATCATTGAACTGTAGCAGAGGACCCTTTGGAGCTAAAACACAGACCTCTGAGAAGGGGACTGGCTGACTGGTGTGCTCTGAGGGGCACACAACAGAGCTTGTCCTGCAAGTGGTGGAAAAACTGTAAAGTGCATTCAGCTGCAGCAACAGGAAGCAATCACTTCTGCCTGGGGAACAAGCGTAATAGCAGAATAATGGTGGACAGGAAGTGATGCAAGCAACAAGCAGGAAGGAGCCAGTCCCTTCAGCCTTGCAGAGACCTATGGGAATCCAAGGGGGATGTGCTTTGCAGACCCCAGTCTCAGCATCACAAAGCAGAGAAGAGAAGGGTGGTTTGGAGCTGAGAGTCAACAACTTAGTAACTGGCATGCTAGCTTTTTGATCTCAGGCAAATCACCTGGCTTTTCTGTGCATCTGTTTAATCATCGTAAAATAAGAATAATAATGGAATTCTCTGCATAGGGTTGCTATGAAAATTAAATTAGCTAATACATGAAAAGTGCTTAGAAGAGTACCTGGAACAAAATACGTGCTCAGTAAAATTTATCTGGGATTATTAGACAGGGGAAAGAGGAGACAACAAATTCCTCTGCCCTGCCCGAGACACTAGATTGGCGTTTTCCATACATTTTGTGGCGTAATTTCCAGAGTGATTCTGAGAAGTGTCATTTTCCTGATCTTTATACCCCAGGAGAGTGAGGTTTGGAGATCTGAGGAGTTTACTGAAGGCACTTGGGAGAAGGATTTTGTCGAGCAGGGCTTCCAGTCTAGATGCGTTCCACTCCAAAGAGCTGCTGTTTACATGGCAACATCCTGCTTCCTCTGGGACAAAAGATCCAGGCAATTCTAATTCTTATTTCACCACTCACTTACAGAAAGCCACGCTAGGCTTTACTCTCTCTAAACCCCAGATAAGACACCTGTAAAATTGGAATAAAACACTTGCTTGGGACATCTGATCCAACTTTGTGAAAAAGAGAAAAATTGATCTTAATAGACAACACGTCCAGCAAGAAAGAATAGGGAAGAACCCCAAGTCTTACGTGGTAAGTTCTGCCCTCATACAATATGTGTGCCCCTGTAAGTGACAGCAGTGTGCAAAGCATGCAACAGAAACCACAGGACTTAGGGGAAAGTGGGGTTACAAGACTCAAATCTTCATCAATGACACACACTCACAAAGACAGTCACCCAACTAAAGGAGTAGCGGAGTTGTACACATGCTAAATGGTGAAGACATACATACACACCGCAATAAATATGACGCTTTCTTTGGAAAACACCTGGAGCTTGCTGGTACAAGTGAGCGTCAGAAGCAGGCAGCTTGTGAGCTATTGCGCAGCGGAGGAAAGAGAGTGATCAGAAATTGGAGGGAAAGTTCTAACACCAGATGTGGATGGCTGTGGTCACAACACATTTAGGGGTCTGCAGGAGCTGGGGGATGTATGAAGTGTGTGAATTTTGCATATTCCTACGGAGCTCGTGTCAGTCGTATGCAGTTTCCTGCAAATGAAATAATGCATATACAAACACAGATTCATGTTATGATCAAATTATTCCCTGATGCGTCAGTCATGCTGGAACAAATTCATATTTTTAAAACAAGCGTTTTGAAACTGACTGCTTTTAAATCCAAAAACGTAGCCATAAAAATACAAGATGGAAGAGGCATGAGTTAACAGCCATGTGGGTGAGGCCATCTCCTGGGGTGGCAATCAGCACAGTGTGAAACCAGCGTGCTGGATTAATGAAGCCCAGTTTGCGTTAAGAAATAATATAGTGTGACAATAGCAGCAATAATAATAAAGTAGCTATTCAGTGTTTAATCTGTACACATGGCTATGATGCTGGATGATTTACTTATCTCATGGTATCTCGTTGATTCCCCAGAATAGTGCTATGAGGAGGATTTTTGCAGAAGCAGAAATAGTGGTACATAGGTAAATCACTTGCCCTTAGAGTGAGCAGTCTGGAATTTACATTTAGGCCCCTGTTCCTGAAGTTGTTTCAGAAGAGACTGGACAGTCATGTTTTACAGAAGAGATACAGGTGTTGAGAAAAAGTCTGCTTCAACTTGCTTGTGTGGTTAAAAATAATAACAATTATCACATGTAAAAGCATCTTGGAAATTTAAAGCATTCTTCACAAATGATGTAATGCTTTATTTCAAAATGGGCTATTATAACACTTGATGCTTCTTTTCTCAAAACTTTCTTATATATAACATCTTAGTAAAATCTCATAACAACTTTGTGAAAATAAAGTAGACATTCTATCCCCATTTCGTGGACAGGGATCTGGGTGGGAAAGATGATGCTAATTTATTTAACACAGTTACAGAGAATCTCTTCTGTGCCAGGCAGAGCCAGTGCCTTCCCTGCAGGAGATGCTGATCTACTGAGATGATGGATCACAGAAAACCTTCATTGTGCCTCAAGGCATGTGGATACTATCATCTCCATCAATCCTGAGACCAGAATTAGGGCAGTTGAATCCTAGTCCAAGTAGTTTCCACTGGACGATGCTGCTCCCTGTGTCATCTGGTGACAGAACCTGTATCTTTCCTGCCCTGCTGAGTACAAGTTCATCTTAAAGGCTGAGTCCTCTCTGACTAACCAGGCTAGACTCTCTTGGGCAGAATGACGTCACTTGGACACAGCATGGTCTCTATCTAGATACTTTGGACTAGAACCAAAATATCTGTCAAAACAAGGTCATTTGAACTACTTATTTGTTTTGCAGAAGTTCCCCATGCTCTCCCCTGCCCACAGATTTACCCCCTCTTTGTTTATGGGTGTGGAGCCTCATCTTCACACAACACTGTGGTGTAATTGTTGTTGGACCGCTTGCCTGCCTGTCTCCATCACTAACCAAGAGCTTGCCGAGAGCAGAAACCGGCTGTACTCCTCTCAGGACTACATAACCGAGCACAGAACTTACATATAAGTGGTGCCCAATGTCAGCTCCATGAGGGCAGGGACCAGGTCCTCAAATATTCAAATATTTGTTGACTGAATGCATGATAGCTCATGAAAGGTCATTTTCAATAAATCAATTAATTAAATAAAAATATATCTGTGCAAAATTGTGTGGTCAATGAAAATAACTCCAGCAACTTTATATGACATGGGGGAAATATTCAGAGTACAATGCTGAGTGAAAAAAAATCAGATTGTAAATACATTAGACTCAGCAGATCTCCATTGTGTTAAAGAAGTGGCCTCTGGGTTGCAACGCTGTCCCTGGGTTCTGAGATTTGGGGTGACTTTTGCTCTCATCATTATACCTTTAGGTCATTTTCCAAATTATCTAAAATAAATCTTCCTTACTTTGAAAATTGGGGAGAAATCACTTTCAGAACAAATAATTTCATTGGACGCTTTAGTTGGTATGTTTATTTATCCGGATGCCTTTAGGGCTACGATGACTTCTGATAAGGGAAGAATTGAACACAATTGTTTTCTTTTCTTGGCCTTAAGAAGTCCAAACTTTCTGTTAGTTCACTGACTCTGGGAATTCTCACAATTGACTGGTGGTCCCCACAGGGGGCAGCAGCCCGAGGGAAAGCATCTTTATTTCTGGGTTTCTATTACAGAGGCAAGAAGGAATCTAGGAACTCCGCAGCCTTCCAGCCGTGTTTTATTTCACTTTGTTTATTCTAATTGTGTGGGTTTGTTACAGTGCCTGGGGGTGGGGCAAAATTAAAACATGCTAGCATCGACTAAAGCAACAATGATTTCCAGTATTTTCTTTTCAGGGTCCCTGGTGTTCTGTGGAAAAATTGTTTCAAGCGTTAGTCTCATACTGTTATTTTTATTTTGTCACAGTATATGCCACCTCAAAAATAAAAAGAAAATTGCCTTTATGAATATAAGTGCTTTTCACAATGACGTAATCATTCAATATTCAAAAAAACAGGTGTCAGCACAACATATCACACAGGCCAAATCGGGTCCACAGCCTATTTTTATGTGGCCTGTGAGTGAAGAATGTTTTCACATTTTTAAATGATTGAAAACAAATCAAAAGAAAAATAATGTTTCATGACATGTGGGAATTATCTGAAATTCAAATTTCAGTGTTCATAAGTAAAATTTTCTTGGAACACAACCACATCCATTCAATGGTGCGCTGTCCATTGTGGCTTTTTCGCTATGACAGCAGAGTTGGGCGGTTGTGACAGAGACTAAATGGCCCACAGCCCTGAAATATCTGCTGCCTGGTCTTTTATAGAAAGAGTTTGCTGACTCCTGTAACAGACCTAAGTCAGCATTGAAAGGAAACTTGGAATGTCCTCAACCTCTATCAAGGTGAAACGAAATCAGACTGAGAAACAGACTCAGAATTTGGAGCCAGGAAAAACTAGGGAAACATGCAGAGTCCCGTGGAGACATGGTTCATCCTCTCACCCTCTCTCATCTGAACGGCTCCAGCAGCCTCTGAACTTGTCCCTGCCTCTCACCTGGATGCACATGCTGAACGCCTCCCACCTAACACATCTCTCCCTGCCACCCTCCACACTGGACCGGATTTATCTTTCCAAAGGTGACATGTGATGGCACCCCTTTCCTGCTTAAAGCGCTCCAAGGACTCCCAATGGTCTACTGTAGGTCTTCCCTCTGTGCGTTGAGGAGTCCTGGATTCCCTGGAGGAAGATGTAAGATGCAGAGATGGCGCATGACGGTCTGGTGAGCAGGCAGGTTTGTGGGTCCCCCTCTCTGTGCCCTCATCTCAACCAGAAAAGCTCTATTTTTGCCTCATTTATATATTATATTTCATTTGAAGAAAAGATTCTGTTGTTTAAAAAAACCAGCTTGAAAATCACTAGTGGATAAAATTTAAGCTTCTTGCCATAGTCCTGTGTGATCTGGTTTGGTAGATGGTTAGTGCTGATCAAATGCGTTATGTGCTCCCTTTCATTTCCCATGTCCCTTCAGAGAATGGGGTTATGTGACAAGTTCTTGCCAATGACCTTTGAATAGATGCAACTCCTGTCACTTCTGGGCTGAGATAGCTAAGAGCCAGTGTACCTCTTCCATCTCTTTTTCTCTACCTTGGTATCTTTAAGGCCACTTGTTCAGGATGTTGTAGCTAAAAGATGGCAGATCATGTATCGGTCTACGTTCCTGAATGACCATGTGGAAGATTATCTTTCACCCTGGCCTATTTTAAAATGAAAATTAAATGAGAAACAAACTTCTGTTGAGGAAAACTTCTGAAATTTTGGCCTCTATTTATTAGAAGAGAATAACATTCCTATACTGACAAATGCATCTGGCCTTTGTACACACATCATTGTTGGTTGGTTGATCTGTTAGTTGGTTGATTAATTGATTCATTCATTCAGTGACAACATCAGACATATACGAGTAGCCTAGTATGTGTTATGCTAGATGATAAGGATATAAATATGCATCAGCCATAGCTCCCAACCTCGAGGGGTTTACAGTTGCATCACTTTCTTTTCATAACTCTCACGACACAAGCCCCACCTCCACATGGACCCTACATTTTAGTCATTCTGAACTATTTGTATATGCCTGAACTCACCAAAACATTACACACCTCTTCCCTTTCCCACAATGCTTCTCTTGCCTACAGACTGAGAAATCCCAGAATCTGAGCAAGTGATACCATAGCCTAGCTAAAACACACTATACTATTTCCTATTGTGCCTAAATCTGTTCAATCCTGATGGAAGAAAGTAAGCATGAAGCCTAGCAGTCGACTTTGCCTAAGTCAATTTGGCCAATGGGTCACATGATCCAAGGAAGAGAGAAAACTTACATTGCTCACTGTGATGTCTTCATTTCATGATGCTAAACACCCAGACATTAAGAAACACATCTGGAGCACTTCTGCCTGGGATGACGGGAACGTTCTCCATCTAGTCTGTCAGATCCTGCAGCCACTAGCCACATGTGGCTATTGAGCAATGAAGATGAGGCTGATGTGACTGAGAACTGAGTTTTTAACTTAATCACTTTTAATTAATGTAGATTTAAACAGTCAGCTGTTTCTGCTTACCACCTTATTGACCTGTATAGCTCTAGAGACTATTTAGACCTGTTTCTCTAAATTTTTTTGGTCAATGTGGCCTAGAAACGATATTTAAAAAACAACTGTAAACACATTTGGAAATAACAAAAGAGAGGTGCTTGCCAGCTAAATGCTAAGGCTTAATTGTCTCCGCCAATGCTTCCTTTAGACTTCTTTTGGCATTTCTCTCAATTAGATACAGCTCTGGGCTCTAACCCAGGCCACTAGACTAAAATCCAAGGTTTCCAGAGTGGAGCAGTCCCCTGGGTTGCTGAGGCCTCTGCTGTGAGGCTGTCTTCCAAAATATCAAAGCAATAAATTCAGTAGTAACATTGGAAGCATTCAAATACAGCTATTTTAAAAATATTTATTCATTCTTTCAAAACATCAACAAAATATTAGAAGCCCCATACATGGCAGACACTATTATTCTATGCACTTGGCATACGTCATTGAACAAATCAGAGAAAGATTCCTGACTTTCTGGAGCTTAGATTTTAGTAGGGAGATACAAACAATAAATATAAATAAATATAATAAATAGGTGGTAGTAGAAATGCTATTTAGATAGAAAGAGAGCAGGATAAGAAAGCCACAGACGGTGATATTTGAGCAAAGACTGAAAGAAGGTGAAAGAGTATTGAATATCGGGGGAAGGCACATTCTAGTCATGACTTCTAATTCTCTGAGAAGCAGCACGCTCCAGGGCTGGGGGGGAGGGCAGGCGTAGGGCCTGGCAAAGGTCCTGAGTGGATCTGAGCCAGAAACAAGGGGGTATGCACCTAGAGGACCTGGACAGGGGGTAGGGTGCCTCAGGGAACCGAGCAGGAAGCCATGTTAGAAGTCTGGATCTCTCTAGGTTGACGGCACTTTCATGTTGAATGACTTTGACTTTGCCCACCTTCTCTCTTAGCAGAGAGGGCAGAGTAGTAAAACCAACACACCTCATCCTCCTGGCCACCAGCAATCTAGGCTTCTAGTCAACCTCTCATCTCTAAGTATGGGAGGATCTTTCTAAATACTGCTTCCTTATGGATCATGAGGTGATTGTACTGAATTATTCTGAAGGGCGCCTTCGACCTCTAACAATCTCTAACTCTCAGGAATTTTAGGCACATCCAAAGTAGATTGGTTTGCTAGGGCTGCTGTAACAAAGTGACACAGGCTTAGTGGTTTAAACAATAGAAATGTATTGTCTCAGAGCTCTGGAGGCTGGAAGTCCAAGATCAAGGCATCAGTGGGGCTGGTCCCTTCTGAAGGCTGCAGGGGAGAATCTGTTCCAGGCTCTCCCCCAGCTTCTGGTGGTTTGCTGACCGTCTTTGGTGCTCCTTGGCCTGTAGACACATCACCCCAATCTCTGCCTTCATCTTTACATGGCATTCTCCCTGTGTTCATGTCTGTGGCAGAATTTCCCTTTTTTATCAGGACACCAGTCATATCAGATTAGGGCCCACCCTACTCCAATATGACCTCATCTTGATAGCTAATTACATCTGCAACAACCCTAATAGGATCTCATTCTGAGATACTAGGGTTGAGACTTCAACAGAGGAATTTGAAGGGACACAACTTAACCTATAACACAAGAGCGAGACTGAGAAACTGAAGCCTGCCCTAGAGTAGACTGGCTCTATATTCTTTGTACAGATATGAGCAACTCACAGATTTTTCCCCCCAAAACACTTCCTTCTACACCACCCGGTGATCATTACAAGAGGGACTTATTGAATAGCTTAAAAAATCATGCTGACATTGATATTATAATGATTTTTAATGTAAAAGAGAAAAAAGTTCTTATTTGGATCTCTTTTCTTCCAGAAATGGATGTCTATTTTCAAAATATTGCACTGGCAGCTTCAGCAGAAGCAATCTATCGCCGGCAAAGGAGGAGCTGCGCCAACATATGCATGAAGATATCAATACAAGTCTGGAGTTATACATAAGCAGAGGGAGTGCTGACAGGGAGCCGGGCAGCCAGCCACGAGGAGCTCTCCTATAAAAGGCAGTGCTTCGGTTCCCTTACAAAATACTAGCGAGTTGTGCTCGATATTCATAGAAGCTAGGGCAAAAGAAATCTCCCGTCTCTATTCTGAGAGTAACTTGCCATTGGCATGGATCCAACTGGAGAAATAACAATTCTCTAGTTTTCAGAATTGATCAATATAGCGTGTTCTTACCCTAAAATCTGGAATGCTGTGTTTTTACTGTTGTTTCACAGATCAATAAATAGAAGGCCTAAGTGACATATTCAAGGTCACACAGCTTTAAAATGGCAGAACTGGGATTAGAAATCATTCCTTCAGAAAGATTGCAAAGTTCATATTCTTTCCATTGCCTCCATTGGTTCCAGCCTTGAAGACTGGGTCTGAAATCTAAAAGCTAGGAAAAAACAAAACAAAACAAACCACTTTAAGATCAATACATCTCTAATTAAGAAAGGTAAAACAGAACAACTCAAAGACTCTTTAAAGACATAAAGATTAACAATCTCCCCCGTTGTCAAAGTATGATGATAGGATTAAGAATACCTGAGAGTGCTTGACAGCTTACTAAGTGTTTTCACACTTAAGAGCTCATTTCATCCTCGGACGGTTATGGGGTGGTCACCTGTTCTACAACAAAGAAATGGAGGGTCAGGAAGGTAAATGACAAATTTAAGATGTCACTGCCAGGATGTGGCTAAGCAGAACTCAAACCTGTATTTAAAGCAAAACCAAATATTAATTCACCCAATCTACTTTTCTTCCCACCATTTGTTTGCTTTGCTCCTGGTCCTTCAACGGAGCAGGAAGGCCAATGAAGGAAGCTTGAAGTGACCTCTCACTGCCCTTTGCTCTGATGATGGACCCCTCTAGTCGTCTACCTTGCCACTGCTGCTCCTGGTGATGGCTGCTGGTGCTTCTTGGTTTTGCTTTGCGGGGAGAGGTGTGGGGTGTGGGGCAGGAGTGGGGAAGCAGGGGACCCTCCTCGCTGGCTGGGCTGCCCTGCTCCCGTTTTCTCCAATCCTTAGCTTTGGTTAAGAGACAGTCTTTCTCCCTCTCTTTCCTCTGAGCAACCCACGACAGCTGGCCTGGCTGCCTTCAGTGTCCCTCAATCCTTGACCTCACTGCTTGATGGGAATAGGGGAGTGGCTAGGTGGCAAGGACACCAGACTCTCACTCTTTTCTTTCCATTGTCAGGCTCTCCATGGACAATGCCTTCCCTCAAGGGTCAGATCCACACTTCAAAAAGCTGATAGACATGATTCCAACCAAAGGGACAGGGAAGGATGCTTTATGTGTCCTGGTCCATCAATGTGTCTCCTCTAGGGTTGGCCTTGATTTATACTTCTATGAGACTCCTACACATCTGTGTTTCCATTTCTTCCTCGAGTTTATGGACACCTAGAGGCAGAGACCACGCCCCACATTCCTTTTTGATATTCAGCATCTAACATGAACAGACATTTGGGGATTTTTTGTACGTGAAGAAGTGCATGGGTCTGTAACAGAATGGGTGGATTCTGTGATGGCCTGTTGAGAATTTGCTATAAGAAATCTTTTGAGGTGGAAAACAAGATGAAACACAGCAAGTTGGTGTAGTGCACAGAGTCAAATACTAGAAGTCAGCAGATCTGGGTTGTCATCTGAGGTCTGGGGAACTCGTGGGACAAATCCATCTTAGAATTTACCAGCAGGGAAAAAACTCTCTCTCCCAAGAAACTTTTTAGCTTTTTTCTCTTTCAAGATAGTAAAACTTACTGCACCCATCCTATTCCTTTTGTAGTTTGGCCCTAGAAAGTATGATGTTAAAATAAACTCAATAAGTTAATCTACTTTAGGGCAAGGGAGTGAAGAGAGAATTTAACTTTCTAGTCCCCCTAAGGGGTTTCTTGACCTTATATGCCTTACAAGGATCCTTCTATAATATATGCATGCTTGATTTTAGGCTAAATATTTTTTGGAGGCAGAGTTAATAATTTCTAATGACCTTCTGCTTATGAATGCTAATTCAAGTTCTAAATAAGAATATCGTTTTATTTCAACCATTTGAATCTCAATTGCATCTGAATGCCTTCTCAATGATTGTTTTGAATAATTCATAGACTATTGGGTGGCCAACTCATTGATTGGAGCTCTTTCCCATCAGGGTCTTAGAATCCCAAGCTCAGGGCTGGAAGGCCCGTTTCCACCAACCATAATGTCTCCCGCCTGGGTTTGAACCCCTCTAATGCCAGAACATGCACTGCTCCCCGGGGCCTCTAGTCTATAGTGTGGGAAAGTTATACCTTAGATTGAGTCATTCTTTATATGTCTCCAGATTATTGGTCCATATTTGGTGTTGATGCATAGCATCATGCGGAGTATTCTTCTATTTCTGCTACCTGGGTGCACTTATGGGCCTATCTTGGTGTCCTACAGTTGGATTTAACATGTGCAGAATTATCACTCTTACATGAGATGATTTGGAATTCTTTCTGCACTCCAATTTCTCTCCTCAAATGTATTTCAGTTTGTATTATTGGGCATTGCAATTACTGTTTCTTTTTATTCTGTTTTTGCAAGTTAGCTAATTATAGATTCACTGTGTTTTTGAGCTAGGTTAGTGACAAGGAAAACTTACTGTAGAATCTATCAATTATGTGGAAGAGGAATCTGAGGCCCAGGGAAGGAGGGTGGCATGTGAGTGGTCACCCAGCAAGTTAGAGATAGTGCTGGTGCAAGAACGTAAGCACGCTGCCTTCTCTGTTCCACGTTCTTCCAGACATTTTCCCCTTCCCCTCAGGGCCTCAATGAAGTTTCCTCTTTCAAGCTCCAAAAGTCAATGTCTGTGTCTGTTCAAATAGGTGACTTATTCCTTCTTGTTTTTATTCACGCATATATCCACCCAACTGGTACTTTATGAGCGCCAGACCCCGAGTGGGCATATATTTAGATATTATCTCACCTGGCTTGACAATAACACTATCAGTTCAACTTCTTGACCCCACATTACCAATGAGGAAACTGGAGTTTTGGGAGAAAAAGTGGCGTTCCTCATGTCACGTGGTTGGAAATGGCACATCTGTGGTTCACGTCCAGGTCTGCCTTCTGCTCAAGATGCTGTCCATTCAGCACCAGAGGTCATGGCCTCACTTCCCACATGAAGCACAGGCCCTGATTTTACACTTCCAGTTTTCGTTTCTTTAAATGCTGGGTCATTACGGTAGAATTAAGTCAGAAATATAAGTTTATGATGCAAGAAATCAGAACGGTAGTTGTCCTTACAAGATGATAGTGACTAGGAAGGGGCACAAGGGCACTTCTGGCTGCTAACAATGTTTGTTTCTGATCTGAATGTTAATGACACGGGTGTGCTCACCTTGTGAAAATTCGTTGAGCTAATATTTAGGATTCGCATATTTTTCTATATTTGTTTACACTTTAACAATTTACAGTAAAAATTTAAAAGATGGATTTGTCTGGATTCTAAACATTTGTCCCCCTCTGTTACTCTTCCCACCTGTGTGTCAATGGGTATGTTCAAAGTGTCTCTTGTTCTACACTTTCTAAGAGGGCTTTACGAAGCAGCCCTTCCGCATCCCATCATTTCCTCTTCCATCCTGGCCTGCAGGGAGCAAACTGTGTCCCTTCTCCAGTGACTCCCCCCCCCCTCCAGTGCATCCCAGATGCCCCCGATTTCCACCTTCCTTCCCCGCCAGCCCTCTCCTGTGTCTCCTCTTCCATCTCTTTGGCTTCACAGATGTTTACATGTTCAGGCTCCTTTCTGCCACATGGTACCTTTGGTCTCCTTTACAAGATTGTCCCACATAATCATGTCTAGTGCACACCTGGGGACAGGTCCAGCCTCAGGTGGCTAGCCCAAGCCAAAACCCTCGTGCAGCCTCCTGCTTCTCAGAGTTGGATGTATCAGTGCCTCCCTGGTTCTACCCAGACCCACGCTCATGGCTGAGCCAGTCCTGCCTAGTCAGGGAATGTCAAGGCCATGGGAGCATTCGAGTCTAACATTCCCTGTGAACTTAGACAAGTTACTAGACTTCTCTCTTCACTTCCTTATGCCTAAAGCATCAGTTTCAACACGTGCTTCATGAAACCTTCAGGAATGCAGCGAGCATACGGACTTTAAAAACTGCAATGAGAGAAACAGCAACAAAATATCAGGCACAGGTGCACTGTTTTCACTGACTGAACTGTGGAGCTGTCAGTCACACTCCACACTGGACGTAGGGAGCTGAAGGCCAAATTGCCACTGCCCTCGAGGAGCTTACAGTCTCAGGAAAAAAGAAAACAACAAAAAAAAGACGTGTAAACAGTCAACTCTGCAAAACATCGATGTTTTAATAATGCTTTGCAGCTAAAACCAATTTCATTTCACAGCCTCTATTGAATTTATTTCTATAACAACCCTGCTGAGGACATGTTATTGATACTCCCCTTTCAGCAGAGGAAACTGAGTTCCAGCAAAGTGAAATCTTTTACTCAAGTTAGTAAGAGACAGAGTCAGGATTCGAACCCAGGATTTTGGGCTGTTGCTGTTTGTTTTTCTTTTGTTTAGCTCATAAAGCCTTTTTCTTAGTCACTTTTTGACCCGGTGTCATAGATGGCTATGTTTCTCCATCCAGGGCACTAAGTATGAGGGTAATGTGACATTTCTAAGAAGAATACTTTACCATGTGTGTGACATTTCCTTCCAAGCTGTGACACCATTCTGCAAGTTCTGATGCTGGCAGTTATATCTTTAATGAAGATTTTTGCTTCACTAGTATCAAACTAATGCCCCACTTCTTTATTTTTGTGCTTTTTGTGCACTCAAATGGCTTTTTGTTTTCATGCTGAATCATAACATAATCTCCTTGAAGATATTTGAAGGCAGTAAAATTCAACATGTGGGGTACTAATAACATACCTAGTGAATTCAAGTGGTGACAATGTGTATAGCTCTGTTCCCACATGTGAACACAATAGCAACTACAGCATAGCTGCTGCCACCTGGCTAACAGCAATTTTAATGTGCAGCCTGATTTCAAAGATGGTAAAACATGAAAATGGGTGATTTAGAATGTATGAAATACGCTATATTTTTTACTAAGAAATCTGCTTTTTCTGGCTAGCCTGTGAGATCCTTTCAGAACTGGGTCTCACGTATGTATACTAGGCGTCTAGGAAGCTGAAATAAAAGGACAGGAAGCTAATATTTATTAGATGTCTACAATGTGCCAATTATAGGGTTACCCATAGTCACGTGTGTCATTTAGATGGATCATCATAACAGCCCAAGGATGCGCAGCACTTTCCTCATTTTATAGAGTATTTTTAACAACCACAGTGGGTACACCTAGCATACCTTCAGACACATGAGAGGCACACAATAAATGTGTGCTTGTGAAATGAATAAAGATGTAGAGACTAAATAACTTGGTCACAGTCAGGCAGCTGGTGAATGTGGAAGCAAAAACTGATCCTTAGCTTGTCTGACTCAAAGCTCATGATTTTGGCAACACGTTAGTCTGGCTCTCAGTGGGTGACCACAGGGTCTGGCAACTAATGGGAGGCAAAAATGTTTACTAAGTCAGTTGGAGAGTTGAAGAAATAAACGAGGGAGAGAAAGAAGGAAGGGAGGAAGAAGGAAGGGAGGAAGAAGGAAGGGAGGAAGGAAGGAGGAAGAAAGGAAAGAGGAAAGAAAGAAGAAAGGGAGGAAAGATAGAAAGAAAAATAGTGGAGAGAGGATGAGAAAGAAAAAAATGGAAAAAGAGGATGAAAGCTGTCAGCAATGGAGAAACATTAAGTAACGGAATTGGAAAGATACTGTTTTTATAAAGCCGATGCTGGCTTTCTTTCAAATTTCACTGGTTTTACAGTGATCCCAGAAAATTGTTCAAACCACAGGTTTTGAAGATACAAAACAGCTCTATAACGGCCACTTGTGTTGAGGTTCTTGACCAGCAGAGGACTAATGAGTAATACGTTTGCTCAAGGTGAACTGAGGAAATCAGGATCTGAGAAGACGTCTCCCTGGTCAGCCATGTGAGAGAGCGAAGCACCCAGGATATTATATATAGTGTGAATATGTTTAAACTGATAGCTTATTAAAAAATTCCTCTGTGTGGTGAGACTCCCAGGCATAATTTATCCAACCCACTCAACACTTAGACTCAAGCATTAACCCCGCAGAGCAGGTGGGAATGCTCCATTTGAGAGGAAGACCAGCTTTGAGCATTTTAACCAAGACCCAGTATAATGGGGTGGGGGGGCGAGGAGGAGATTGCCAACATAGGCAAGCATTTTCTTTCTCCTTAATCTCCTTATCTCAATAATTCTTCTTGTACTTTCAGCTCTGGTTGAAGTTCCTATTCAGGTCAGAAAAGCTCTTCATATGCAAAAATTGTGGTGGTGGGAGGAGTGCTGAAATAGGAGTGGAGAGAACTGGGTTCTAGTCTGGCGCTTGCTGTGGACACAGACTCTCTCTTTGACCAAACTCTAGCCAGGCTCCTCCAAACCCTCTGCTCGACTCAAGCTCTAGACCTCAACCTTGGCCTATAAAAACTTGAAAAAACACTAACAGAATTCCTAACAGCTCAAGGCTGCATCTCTAGGGTGACCTGCTTCCCTTAAAGTGCCTTTCTGAGAAAACTCAAGGCTGTTGAAGAACTGACTGTGTTCCAGCCCCCACCTGAAGACGGGGGCCCTGATCCCAGCCTCTGTGGGAGGGGAGGAGCCTGCCTTCCACAAGCAGCAGTTAGCAAACTCAGATGAGATTCACAGAGACCCACTAGCCCCTTCCTGCTTTTTTGTAATTTTTCCCTTCTAGATTCTACTGAGCCCCGCTCAGCCCCTTCCCAAGGCCTCATTCTGCCTTTAAAACCCCCAGACACCTCTGTACAAATGGAAGTAGAATTCGGTTCACAGTGGACTCTTTCCCCTATTGCAATAGTATATTACTGATTAAAATCTGTCCTTGTGACTTTTCTGAGAGTCTAACTTTGTTTATCTTTGACAATACACATTTGCCACATGACCTTGGAGAAAGTGCTTCACACCTCTGGGTCCCCTGAAGATTGAGGATGTAAGCATTGGGAGATTCAGGGACACACTGCCAAACAGATAATGTCCTTCTGCTGTCTCAGTGTCTGGGGGTTATAATACATTGCCAAGCAGAACTTTCTATACTCCCAAAGTATCATTTTGCTTTCAAATACTAGGTTTTAATGGAACCATACAGTAATACAGACTCCTGATAGAAACTTTGGAAAACATAGAAAGATGTGGAAGAGAAGGAAATATGGAAAAATGTGGAAGACAAGGAAAGATAATCGCACTTTGCAGAGTTAACCATTATTAATACTTTCATGTATAGTCTTCCAGTATTTTTTTTTTTTTTTGCCTGCTGAAGATTGACCCTGGGCTAACATCCATGCCAATATTCCTCTATTTCATGTGGGATGCTGCCACAGCATGGCTTGATGAGCAGTGTGTAGGTCCATGCCTGGAATCCAAACCTGAGAACCCCAGGCCACCAAAGCAGAGTGTGCGAACTTAACTAGCACACCACTGGGCCGGTCCCTGTCTTCTAGTATTTTTTATGCACACACATTTATAAATATATTGAGGAGTATATCGTGTCTAGTTTTTAGCTTCTCACATATTTTTTTACTTAATCCTTTAAACAATCTTTCATGTCATTAAATACTCTTTGAAAAACCTGATTTTAATAAGAAACTGTAGAACTCCATCATATGAATTAAACATTATTAACTTGAACATTTTTGCAGTGTTGGTCTTTTCAGTTATTTTGATTATTTTTTCTATTACAAAAATGCTACTATGAGCAACTTCATGCATGGATATATGCCTATGTTTATGCTTTTAAAAATAACAAATCAGAAGGATTAGAATTATTAGTTTAAAGGACTAACACCAATTTTAAATTGTCCTGTAGAAAGCTGGCAGCAATTTGCCACGTCAAGAGGTCACGAGAACGTTCATCGTGCTTCATGCTCACCAACATCAGATCACATGTAATAACAAGAAAAATGCCACAACACACTTTTCTCAACCTACTAGGAGCAAATTCTATTTTATCGATGGGTTAATATTCATTTTTTTGACTACTAGTAAGCTTAACATTTTTATTTCATATTTATTTGACATATGCAAATCTTCTCTTGTAAACTGCCTTTTGTGTTCTTCACATACTTTTTTAGGGCGTGGGGAGATGTTCATTTTTCTTATAGACCTAAAGTCTTTAAACAACAAGAATATAAAACATTGCTGTGTTTGCTGTAGACTTTTTTGTCATATTTTTTTGTTGTTGTTTAAGGTATTTTGTTTATAATATCTAAGGAAATATATTTTTAGGACAAAAGTCGAGTTCCCTGAAGCCATGGAAATGTATCACTTCCCAGCAGAAATACATTCTTTTGGTATTAGCACAGAGCTTCCAAAACAATAAACATGGGATTCACACCAGAATTGTCTCTCTTAATTTTTTTCAACAAGGCCCAATTCTCAGTCCATAATAGCAAAACCTAAAATTTCTATTAGTTTGATCCCACGGTTATTTTTTTAAACAATGCAAAGTATCCAAAAGAGAAAGAAAAAATCACTTTAAAAGTGATTTTTCCAGTCCTTTCTCCTATAGTGGTCACTGGGAAGTCAGAATATTGCTGTCATGAAGGAATAGCTGAACAGGACGTCATTGCAGGAATGGAATCTTTCCCAAAATGGCAACAATGAGGGACGAAAGCCGTTGGCTGAATCTCATGAAGAAAATGCATTTAGAAGTGGGGTCTCAGAACCTGAGTCTCCTAGCGTCACCGATTTTCTTTATTAGCCTTGTCTCATTTTAAGCCCTTAGGAATACAAGTCTGTTTATGTAGTCCCCTTTATGTTGGGGTCCCGAAGAACCATGTGTCACCCTTCCCTTCTGCAGGCCATCAAGCTGGGCTCTGTGCCCTTCAGCCTTGTTAAGCACATGCCCTCATGTCCTTTACCGGTCATAGTTTTAAAATTGAGCCACAGCCTAACCATCTCCCGCATGCAGCACACCTGCCCTGACCCTTCCTGCTGCTGACCTAATGTCTCATCTTCCTGTAAAAAAGAACATAAAAACTCCACATAACACGCACTGCAATGAAACCACTGCTAACATTCTGGCGCCTTTCCCGCCAGCGTCTTGTCTAGGCTTCTGTATAAATATCATATACGCCACTGTTTCTTACTTTTTCATTGAAAATCATGTTGTCATCATTTCCCCAAACTATAATTCTTAGTGGCTATATGATAATCAATTCACCTACTCCTCAATAGCTAGAAATTTAGGATGATTTTCGTTTTCCCTACTGTTGGTGACATTGACGGGACAATCGAGGACTCAGAGCTTTGATTGTGCTCAATTACTTTCTTAGGGAAAATTCCTAGAAGGAGGGACGTCGTGTGAAAAAATATGCAACCATATAAGCCTCTTGGCGTACATATCAGAAACAATGCAGAAGAAAGCTAAACATGGCTAGTTTTTTTGTTTAGAAGTTTCTACGTTGAGGAAGGGTGAGTATTTTAGTACATAGTGATATTCCGGCTTGTGTTCCTTAGGTACATATCAGTATTCCCAATTTTTAAAAATAATAATCATTACCTAATTTCATATAACAAGAATTTAAAGAACAAACACAAAGTGAAAGCATCAACACAGTTTCTAATATGGATATCAAGAGGCTCCAAATTGGCTGTTACTCTGCTTGACTTCTAGGCCTTTCTGCTCTTAAGGGCAGGATATCCCCTACTGTGAAAACTGAGGAAGAAGAACATCTCTCTTTAGCTAAGGGGAGAGGAGAGCCTGGCAGAGAGGGCTGATCGGGGAGCTGACAGAGGGCTGAGTGATAAGAGGCAAGAGCAACAGTGCCTCTGTGCATGGAGAAGAGGTGACCCGAGGGTACTATCTGCTTGTTAACGGATGATGGGGCTGCCAGGCATTGTGGGGGCAAGTCTTGGGGGAAGGATAATCAGGAAGAGGAGCTAAAAGCCGTCTTAGCCCTTGGCTGGTAAGACCCCTTAATCTCAGATCATCTTAGGTTTCCAAATGAGACTTCTCTCCAAGCACTCCTATGAGCTTCAACTAAAAAATACAAGAGACGGGCAAATCTTCTTGTGTCAAATATGCAACTCTAGACAAGCCAGTCCCAGCCTATCATCTCAACTTTATCTCCTGCTTCTCTTCTCCCTGCTCTGTCTCCCATCAGAGTACTCTGCTCTGCCCTGTGTTTTCTGGATGTGTCAATCAGGCAAGTTCATGTGTCTGTGCTTTTGCTCAACACTATGCCCTCTGCCCAGAAAGCCTTTCTTCCATTTGGTTGTCTGGAATCCCCACCTTTGCTTCCCAAGTCCCGAATCACTTTCCTTCTTACTGTCTCCATAGAAACAATTGCTCTCTTTAATGTCTTCTGATGGTGTCAGGTACTTACTTCCACCACAGCCACTGTTCCACTGAATCATAGTTAGTCCTCCCCAGCAGTCTGTGGGCTTCTGGAGGGTAGGTTCTGTGCATGCCTTAAAATAATCTTTGTAATTCCAGGACCTAGATTAAGTCCCTGACAACACAGAAAACAATAAATATTTACTGAAGGAAGTAAGGAGAATAAATGAAACGAAGATGTTATGGACTGAATATTTGTCCCTCCCCCCCATTCTTATGTTGAAGCCCATATGTTGGGGGTCCCAATGTGAAGGTATTAGGAGGTGGGGCCTTTGGAAAGTAATTAGGTTTAGATGAAGTCATGGAGATGAGGCCCCCATAATGGGTTTAGCGTCCTTGTAAGAGGAGGAAAGGAGACCACAGCGCTCTCTGTCTCTGTCTCTGTCTCCATCTCTCTGTCTCTCTCTTTCTCTGTCCCACTTGAGGATACAGACGGAAGGCAGATGTCTATAAGCAGGAAGAGGGCCCTCACCAGGAACCCAATCTGCCAGCACCTTGATCTTGGACTTCCTATCCTCCAGAACTGTGAGAAATGAGTGTCTGCTGTTTAAGCCACCCACTCTCTGGTGTCTTGGTACAGCAGCCTGAGATGACTAACACGGAAGGGAAGAAGTAAGGCAGAGAGAGGAAAAAATAAATCCAATCAAATGTTTACTGCCTCGAATTTAAGCTGCTGTCTATGTTAAAAGTGTAAGCGCATTTGAATTTGGTGTCTAAGACCTGGAACTGCACAAATGTGTGAAAATCTCGTAACTGAGGATCAATTTAACTCTCTGGAACATGACCAAGAATCTGAAGGCAGTAGAAAAGGCCTACAAATAGCATGCATCAATATATGAGATCTACGCACGGAAGCTCGTGCCTAGGAGAGGTGCCTGCCTCTCCTGACCTCGCCCAGCGCAGGCTCTTTCTGCTTTATTTATTTGCTTACTGTCCTGAGAAGTTAAGACACAGTGTGTTCCCAAGAGCATAAATATTTGTTTTCTTAAAGCATTGGACGTTATTTGAATCATTTACATAAATGGGGGATACCATTTCATTTAGGAAATGGGATTCCAATCCACAGAAGTATTAGAAGATGAAGGGAGATTAAAATGCAAATTAGTGCTGCTCAACAACATGCCCTTTGAGGGGTGCCAGCCTCTCAATAGCCATGTGTAAAGCTCTAGAACAATAGGATGTTTCTGACTCCCCCACCTCAAAGGAGAGGGAAGTGGTAATTCACATTCACACGTATTTAGTGGAAAATGTCAAATTTGTAGATGACGGAAGGGAACTTCATTCAGCAAAGCCGTTTGAGGTTGCAGCTAGCTGTCTAGTCAGATGTCCATGCAGACTCCTGATGAGTCTCAGCTCAGGAAGTCTACTGAGGCTGCTCCTCACCCTCGGATCACCTCTTCACCTGGCAGAGTGCATTTGTTCCATTCGTCCCCTCTGCAAAATGGCCGTAAAGCAAAATCTATGTCAATGAGATGACATTACTGGGGAATAGGTGGAGAGTTCTAGGAGTCCAAAGTTTGGCCTGTATGTATTGCTCTTTAATTTTCATTTTGTTCATTTATATATATATATTTTTTGGTGAGGAAGATAGGCCCTGAGCTAACATCTGTTGCCAGTCTTCCTCTTTCTGCTTGAGGAAGATTGTACCAGAGCTGACACCTGTGCCGATCTTCCTCTATTTTGTATGTGGGATGCTTCCACAGCGTGGCTTGATGAGCGGTGTGTAGGTCCTACAAACCCCGGGCCACAGAAGTGGAGCGCATGAACTTAGCCACTAAGCCACTGGTCTAACCCCTTTGTTCACTTATATTTTGAACTCAGAAGGAACAAAAGGCTACAGAGTGAAAAACTCCTTTCCATTCCTCTTCCCCTCTCATCCAATTTTTAGAGTCCTCTTCTCTATTGCTTGTGTATCTTTTCGGAGGTGTTTTGTTCTAACACAAAGAAATACACACACATAAGCATGTAGAAATGCATATGTGTGTTTATATACATAATGTGATATATATTATATTTACATAATATTTAATATATTTATCTATATAGTATGTTTGTCATGCACACACACACAGGGCTATGATTTTTATCCCTTTTTCTATACAAATGGTAGATACCGCATCTGCAACTTGCCTTTTCACTTAATAGTATACCACTGAGAACAGTCCATATCAGTTACAATGAAATTACTCATTCTTTGCTCTGGATGCAGAGCATTTCAGTGTATAAGATATTCATTTTCCTAGTCCAATATTGAGGTGCATTTTGGCTATTTCTAATCTCTTGTTATTACAAGTGATTCTTCAGTGAATAATCCTAACTATACTTCAATTTGCACATGTAATGGTTTGGCTTAGCTATAAAATAAATTTCTAGAGTAGAAATTGCTGAATCAAAGATAGGTGCATTTGTAAATATTTTTTCTGAGATTCTTTTTATTTACTTATGACAAGGTAATATACGTATGTACACACAATTCAAACGGAACAAAAGGATAAATAGTGAAAATGAGTCTTCCTCATATGCTTTTCCCCTAGGGAACCAATTCTTCTTCCTTTTTAAAAAAATTTTTACATTATTTGCATCCTGTATATGTTTGTTTCCAGTGATATTCAATACAGTATAAGTAAGCGTGTATATTTACACATACATGGATACCTGCATATCTATGTGTACATAATAAATGTGTGTGTGCGGATGTGTGCACACATGCATATATGTGTGTGTACATATCTACATGTGTATGTTTTCAAAGTTCCAATGTGTGAGTTCAGCCAGCTCTTAGTAGGATACTGGTTCATAGGTTGGTACCAAGCATCAGTTTAACCACTCGCCTTTGGAGCATGCTTTCTTATTGTCTCATCTTTTGGTCTCAGTTGTATTTGATGATACCTAGGTTTGTGATGGATAAATATGGGCAGTTTCGCTTGTCTTTGATGGAAGGGCGATTTCATGACATGCACTGAAATTTAAAATTCACTTAGCTTTGGTTTAGCAATGCTACCATTAGGAAATTTACCTAACATCAATCCTGGCAGGTGTTCACCAAGATCTGTGTAGAAGAATATTCGTTGCAGCATTGTTTTCAAAAGTAAAGAGCAAACAAACAGAATGTGGAAAATATTAAGGTGTTCATCAATATAAGACTGCTTAAATAAATTATGGCACATCCTGGAATACTGTGCATCTTTTTGTTTTTTTCAAGTGAACTCAATGTAATAGTACCAAAAGATCTCCAAAAAAGGCAAGAAGTAGAAGAGTGTGTCTGGTAGGAATACACATAACTCTCAGTGGTGGTAACCTTGGAGGAGAGGAAAGCGGTGGGGATGGAGAGCCTTTTACTTTTCATTTGGCACTTTCTGTACTGTTAATATATATTCTATGTAGTCACATTTCTTTTTTAAAGTTAAAGAAGTTAGTGGTCAGCCTCGTGGCATACTAGTGAAGTTTTTGTACTCTGCTTTGGTGGCCTGGTGTTCATGGGTTCAGATCCTGGGCATGGACCTACACACCGCTCATCAAGTCATGCATTGGTAGCCTCCCACATATAAAACAGAGGAAGACTGGCACAGATGTTAGCTCAGGGCCAATCTTCCTCAAGCAAAAAGAGGAAGATTGGCAACAGATGTTAGCTCAGGGCCAATCTTTCTCACCAAAAATAATTAAATAAATAAAATAAAATGAATTAAAATACATCAATAGATATCAAAGGCAATACAGTCCTACATTGCTTAACAATGGGGATAAATTCTGAGAAATGCACTGTTAGGCCGTTTCATCATTGTGCGAACATCATAGAGTGTACTTAGACAAGCCTGGATGGTATAGCCCCCTCATTCCTAGGCTGTATGGTACTAATCTTATGGGACCACTGTCATATATATGGTCTGTCGTTGACTGAAACATTGTCGTGCAGCACGTGACTGCATACCTTATAGAGGAATTGGTGAGCCATTTTTGTTTTTGTCTTGCTTTAGCTTCCTCATATTAAGATGTATCTAAAATGAAAACAAAGAATCATAAATGTGGGAGCAGAAAAGAGCTACCGGATCTTCAAGATGTAGAATGGTCTTTAAGCAAACAGGAGCTTCCTGTGTCTTTCTTTAGATTGGTTGAAGCAGAACCACATCGGGAGCTACATAAAAAAACAGATTTCAGGACTCTGCCCCGGGAGATTCCGATTCCGCAGGGCTACACAGAACTCAGTGTACATGAGCTCAACGTACATGAAAGAAACCAATCACAGCAACAACACAATTTTGAAGCCCCGCTTTGCGTGGGAGCCACTGGCCACATCAATTGCTGTGTCTCCATTCACTCACCAAGTAGTATTCCGAACTGAGGCTGGGATGCCAGATTACCACGTTTCTCATATATGGCCAATCTGTTTTTATTACCTTGGTGTATTGAGGGATAGCACAGTACAGTAGAAAATACGTGGGCTTTGAAGCCAGAATAAGCTGGGTTTGAATTTTGATCCAAAAGGCACTCACTGAATAATACTAAGAAATTATCTAACCTCTCTGAGCTATTATTCTTACCCAGCAATTCTGGTATGTGAATTGGAGCTACTACATGTCACAGCATACACCGGAAGGAGTGGTAGTATTGTTATTGACAGAGGCGGACACAGCACCCCTCCTTCATCTTTTTATTATTTTAAATGCTAGCATGCAACAGGTGCAGGCAGTAAGATCAGCTGTGTTTCAGATACACTAAGCAGAAGAACACTGGAGAAATGGTAATTTAGGGACAAGCAAAGACTCGTAGGCAGTTCTGCTCTCTAGAATGGCTTTCAGAGAGCTGCCTGTCAGGGCTTCTAGAGACTTTTAATTACATTCATTTCATATGCAGTGTGATTTCATCCGCGATTCCGGCAGCAAACACAGTTCCCGGGAGTCAATCACAGCATCTCCAAATTCTAGAGGAAAAAGTCATATTGAACATCGTTTTGCTCACCTCCTGCCCAGACACTGGGTTCCGTGGGGCACTCAGGCACATTTTAGAGACTCTGCTTTCAAATACTGTAAGGAATATGTTATGATACTGAAGATAGAGTATTAGAGCTGGAAGAGACCTCAGGGGCTACCTACTTACTACTTCACTCATTAATTTATGCATCCAGCAACCATAACTCTGGCTCCCAATGATTTAGCATCTATCATGAACTGGGTATTGTGCTAGTCACTTACGTCTATAATCTCCAATCCTTCAGCCACGCATTGAGAGGTGTCACCGCCCCAGGTTTACATCTGAAGAACTGCAATTCAGAGAGTCTAAACCTGTCTGGGGTGGGGTGATATCATTCACAGACAGGGGGCTGATGTTGGAAGCCAGGTAGGTCTGGGTGCAAAACCCATAAACTGTTGCTCAACCCCATCTGGTGTTCTGCGTGCTGGAGGGCTGGGAGCTCTCTGTGCCCACCGAATACCATAGTGACTGGGCACTCGGCCTTCCCTGTGGCTCGAGAAGGCTGTGTGACTCCCTCAGGAGAGGCTCTTGTTCTGGACCTGCCACTTGAGAGCTGTGAGGCCTGGGCCCGCCCCTCTGATGAGCCACTGTGGCTTTTCGTTTCAAAGGAAATGGGACCCACCCCATCCCCTGTGGAGTGGAAGCCAAAAAGGTTACCAGGAGTCTGGGAGAGTGGATGTATTCTTCCCGGTCCCTTTTTGCTCTGATCTCATTCCTCTCAAATAAAGTTAAGGATGATCTTACTGTCTTGTATTGCTGTTCCTTTCACAGCATGTTGTCTCAGATGAGAAATACACCTTTTATTTTTTCTTCTAAATCTTTCCCCTTGGAAGAGCATGTGCATCAGATATTATTTGAATGTGTGATAGAGTTGACAGGATATTTTCTGCCTCCTTCCCGTTATTAGAGTGATTTAACTTCCCACTGGTACCCTGCTGTCCTACTTCTGCATCTACGCTTTCCCTAATCCTTGTACACCCTCCTTCAGTGCCATGGAGTCCCTTAAGCGTGAAGATTCAGGGAAACCCCACTTTCCTTGCAGCGAAACTGTGCTAAGGGCAGAGTGGTGAAAGCAGAGGCTGAGAGGGAGGTACAGACCAGCTCTCAGAGGGCTCGGATTCTAAGCCAGGCCATCCAAGTTTTACCAAAAAAGCACAGAGCACTGGTGGGTTCCTACACGGCAGAGAGACTTCATCAGCTTTAGAAAGTTCCCTGTGGTGGCTGTTAGAGGCTGGCTGGAGACCATCTTATAATAATGCTGAAATGACACTATAACCATGTGTCCTTAGCCCTTTGCATCTCTGCAAACTAGAAGTGCACCAACTCGTAGTGCATAGTGCCTTGCAGTCGCTATTAAATGGCAAGAAGACCCTTCACGTATTGCATAGACCAACAACAAAACGATAAGTCAACTGAAGGGTTCGGGTCAGGTTCAATTGCTAGAGGGGAGGAGATGTCTCTGGTGAGATATTGTAAGCTGACATCAACACCATGAAAAGGCTCAGGCTGCGCGTGGAAATGGGAGTTCCGATGTGCACATCTCCATCTGCAGTAATAATTCACTCCCTCTCCTCAGCAGCCGCCACCATCTCCCACCACCACCCTCACTCCTGTCTCAGGCCTGGGCCTTCAGGGAGAGGAGGCGAGTCTGTCTCACCTAGGCCTCTGCAGGCCTAACAGCAGGCTCCTGTCTGCAGGTTTAACGAGGAAAGCTCAAGTCAGGAAGGCTGGGGCCAAGGTTTTATGGAGGCGCTGGGCCAAATGGCTTAGCCAGGAATTCAACCAGCGCTGCCCTCTCTCCCTGGGGAGCTGCAAAATGCACACAGCTCTCCGGTAAAATCGGGGAGCAATTTCCCAAGCAGGAGACGGGAGCCTTTAACGAGCTGGAGTGAGCCTGCCTTGGTCCTCCCTGGTCGTCCCGTCTGGCTAATTAGATTGCCAGCTGTGAGGAGCCCTTTGATGGCCCAGAGACAGCAAAAGGGTGGAGGCCGAGAAGAGCAGCGGCTGGGATGGAGTTGGCAGTAATGAGTAAGCCATACGGTGGGATTGCAGACGCTCAGGGAGGTTTCACTTGCTTCTCATCCTCTTCTCCTTCCTTCCTCCAAGTCATGCCTCAAATCCTCCCAGTGGCACAGTTTTAGATTTTTCAAAGAAGGAAGGAATAGTCGAATGAATCATGCAAATTTCCCTGGAGGAGGATAGGTAACACTCTCAATTATGTCATTCATTCATTCATTCATTCACGTATTTTTTTTTTCCATTGACCCAGTTAGAGTCTATGCTGGAGTTTGGGATACAGGATGACCTTGTTTTACATTTAAGAAGGAGAGAAAATTCAAGTACATAAAGAATCACCAAATAATTAGGAAAGTGACCACAGGAAGCTGCAGATGGAGTGTAAGGAGGAAGGAGGGTAGTGGGGGGAGGGAACTTGGAAGATGGACGTTCGACTAGGTGTGATAAATTAGATTACATTTTTTACGCTAAAACACAAACAAAAATAGCAAGTAAGTGAGAATTACTGAATTAAAAAGGATGGAAAGGACACTTTAGAAAATTGAGATGATATGCACAAAAGTTAGATGTTTGAAAAAATACTGCGTGTAAGGAACTACACGTGGTTCAGAATGATGGAGGAATGAACGCTGACCTGAGGGCCAACTGAAACCAAGACAAGAGCCTAACTCCATGCTTTCCATGTTCTTGAGGGAGCCAGAGGAAGGGCCTGTGTGCTCCAGTTCCAGCTGCCATCCAAGGCTGGAGCCACGTAGCATGATTTTCAAAGAGGAGATCTATTATAGACTATTTATGTCCCTCAAATTCATATGTGCAAGTCCTAACCCCCAGTGTGGCTGTGTTTGGAGATGGGGCCTCTAAGGAAGAGATTAAGGTTGAATGAAGTCATAAGGGGGGGCCCTGATCCGGTAAGATTTGTGTCCTTACAAGAAGAGACACCAGAGAGCTCACTCTCACCTTCTCTCTACATGCACACAGAGGAAATCCACGTGAGGAGGTGGCAGGAAGGAGGCTGTCGACAAGCCGGAAGGAGGTCCCTCACCAGAAGCCAGATCTGCTGGAAACTTGATCATGGACTTCCAGCCTCCAGAATTGTGAGGCAATGAATGTCTGTTGTTCCAACCTCTAGTCTGTGGTGTTTGGTTATGGTAGACCAATACAGGGTCCCAGGAGGCTCTGAGAGTGTCCTTGGTTTGGCCCTGACCTTTGCTCAGAGGGGCGTCCTTCCAGGGAAAATCATCTCCTTCTGTCTACAATTGAGCAGACTCTGAATATTGTATTATTGTTCCCCAACATTTCCTGCCCTTTCTTGAAGATCGCTGTACATCCCATCCTTTGCCATGAGATTCATGTTGGGAGGGAACCCCTTTCCTTCTTAACGTCAGGCTTGGTCAGGTGACGCAATGTGGCTAATGGATTCTGAGAGAAAGCAGTGTACGCTTTATGTCTGAGCAGAAACTTTAGGAGTCATTGCGTGGTTCTAACATCCCTCTTCTCCCTCTGCATGAGAATAGCATGTTCCACACAGGGGCTGCTTCTTTAGCCCACATTCAGGATAAAGAAGGTACATGGAACCAAGTCATAGCTGCTGCGGCCACACAGTGACTGCAGCTAATATAAAAAGTGAGAGAAACATAAACCTCTGTTGTTGTGAGACTGTTTGTTATTACAGTGTAACAGAGAGAACACTGACTGACACACCCGCCTCCTGCCATTACCTCCAAACTGGCTGTGGTCCCAATGACACACATCACACAGCTTCACATTACTTTCTTTGTCCCTGATGCTGTTCTGTCAGGCTATCCCCGTACCTCCTCCTTCTCCTCTCTTTCACCAGGATGGCTTTTTCTGAACGTTCAGTGCTCAGCTCAGGCATCAGTTCCACCAGGTGTCCCCTGCAGGGGACCCACGGACTAGGCCCATCACTGATGTCCCTAATCTCCTGTGTGTGGCTCCATCGCTGGATTCACCAAGGGGAACTGAAAGAATCTGCCTCTGTCTCTGTCTCCCCAACTAGACTTCAGAGAGCAGGCGTCTTGTCTAATTTATGACCCTCCGTAACATCTGGCTCAGGGCTGGCACATAAGGCTGACTTACAAAATGAGCCATCTCCATCCCATAGACATTTCAGTCTCTAGAATCTCTACCCTGGTGGATTCAGTCTGTTTAGACACGTGTTGGGCTCAAGGGCTCAGTTCTACACGTATAGACAAAGGCTGGCTGTGCCAAACTTTATCACAGTAGGATGAGAGAGCCGATCCACAAGTATAAAGGGGTCAGATGCAATCTCAATGCTGCAGCTATATATCAAAGTCATGAGCAAGTGTGATCAACAGGAAGATGAGCAGGTCCTCAACTGCACGGACATTGCCACATCTTCAGCTCAGCAGGGCTGACCTGATGTGTTTTCCAGGTGCTTGTGTCGTGGTAAACAAGAATAACGGAGGAAGATGAGGACCAACTTGGTGAACACGGAGTTCTTCTAGTGCAAAGACCTCCTCAGTCTCATATTGGGAGTGTGTGAGGGCACACACACACGCACATACACACAGGTGCATGCACACGTGCACACACATGTATACACACCACACACACACACTTGTCGCAAATCAAAGATTGACATTGACTAGAAGAAGATGAAATAATCTAAAATTACTGTACTAAAACCAGCAGATATTGAGAAAGCATTGTGACTAGCACACAATATATACTCAGTCAATATTCCTTTATGTTTTGGATCAGATTTTAATTCGGTATAATAACGAGACCAGCAAAATGAGGCTATTCTAAAATAAACGATAATTAGACTTAAAAAATACTTGTGTGTTTTCTCTGTGCTTATTGCTCTGCTGGATAGTGAGAAAACAGAGATCAAAAGACATAGTCACTGTCTTCGAGTACCTCTGAGTCTGGTGAGAGAGACAATCCTCAAAGCCAATAATTCAAACATTTGTTGGAATTGCTGTCCTCGACGTTTGTGAAGGAAACCTTGGAGGTACAAAGAGGGAGTCATCAATTTTAACTTGATAGCTCGGGCCAGTTTGGGAAGAGATAGTAAGCAGTGCAAGCTTTGAAAGACGAGTTAGTGTTCAATGGAGAATATCAACGCGCACACGACTGATTTGTGACATAATATGCATGGACTGTATTTTTAATAAATAAAAGTATCTCTAAATAAATGAATTTCTTTAGGGATGTGGAGAAATTATGCCAGAGAAAATATCTGATATGTAATACTTGACCCAATGTAATTGATTCATTAAACAAACAATATTCATTGACGTTTTCTGATTTCACACTCCTTATCCAATTAAAATTTCTCCTAGACATGGATATCAGTGGACAAGATGAGTTTCACTGGAACCCCATAGAACAATAATTTCCCGTTTGTCTCCAAGCTTAATGATTCAACTTGGATACATTGTAGCTTAATGGAAAGATAAACGGACTTGGTATCTGAAATACTTTGGTCTCTATCCTTTCCTGCTTGTGTTTCACAGGGCAAATAACTGAGACTCAGTGTCTCATCTGTGACATGGGAAGAAAAGTAATTTTTATTAGTATAAGATTAAAAATGATAACAAAATAAGGCGCCAGCCACATAATAGGCAGTCAATAAGATGGCATGAATGGCTTTGACCTCCCATATTAGTAAAGCCTGCTAGGAATCCAATGACTTTTACTGTTTCCAGAAATCAAACCAACAAATTATTTGAATGTTATGAAGATTTACTGTTCTTTAAGAACATTCAAACAGGTTGTCTAGCTCTGACAATAAATGAATAATGAAGTTTGGAGTATTGTATCTCATTTGGGTCTTAACAGCTAGGGATAAGGGTAAGAACATTGACTTTCAAATACATTTTGGTTGAATCTTGGATCTAGATTTTAATAGCTGTGTATTCTTGGGAAAATCATTTTACTTCTCTGGGCTTGTTAGGTCATATACTATATTAAATCTGTAATAATAGATGATCAGTGGTTTTATGGGAAGAACAAACTAGTGATTAGATATGTAAAGCAGTTACCGCATCAGTTTAGTCACTATATTTATATCAATTTCCCTTATCTTTCAGTGAAATGGGCCAAAATGAAAAACTCATACATTCATACAACCAGTATTGACCTTCAACATGGACAGAAGGAGTCCTTGTCCAGGGATCCACACTTTAAAACTGGCCCTCTAACCAGGCACATCTTCCCCAAGGGGTAAGGAGTCTGTACCCTACCTCCTGCCCATTCTCTAAGGACCAAGGACCATGCAAGTCCTTGCCCAAGTTGCCCAGAGCTCCCTTCCAGGACTAGCATAGGTCTCCTCCCTGGGTCCATGTAGCCACAGGCTGATTGTGCCACTGGTGTGCATATCCTTGGACAGAGAGGATGGTCAAGAGTTGACTGTTGGAGGAGAGTATAGACAGACATGCAGATTAGACGGCTTCAGGGATAGGAAGAGAAGGAGTGTGAGCTGTGGGGTTAATGGTTTTCCATAGCTTTCCAGGTCATTATGAGATTTTGCCAAGGTAGGAATTTTGATGTTCAAATAAATGTGATTTCATTGAACAAATTTTTAGCTTATTTTATAACATGTAAGTATCTAGGTATAGGGTATATGGGCCCTCATTTATAGATATTTTCAAAGCCTAATAAATATGAGTGGAGGTTGTTCTTTTGAATGAACTTTGAATGTCTACTGGGTGCCTCTAAATCAGAAGCCCCTTAGCATTTATACCCCATTTTTTTTTTCTTTTAAACATTGGCACCTGTGCTAACATCTGTTGCCAATCTTCTTTTCTTCTTCTTCTCTCCGTCCTCCTCCCCCTCTCTCTCCTCCTCCTCCTCCTCCTCCTTCTTCTTCATCTTCTCCCCAAATCCCCCCAGTACGTAGTTGTATATTCTAGTTTTGAGTACCTCTGGTTGCGCTATGTGGGAAGCCACCCCAGCATGGCTTGATGAGTGGTGCCAAGTCATTGCCCAGGATCCAAACTGGTGAAACCCTGGGCCACCGAAGTGGAGTGCACAAACTTAACCACTCAGCCACAGGACTGCCCCCTCCCCCATTTTTTCCGATAGGAGAAAAAATGAGAAAAGGATTGAAGGAAAGGACAATGGAGGTTCAAGGAAATTATTGGAATGCTTAAACAGACAGGTAGAAACATTCCTCAAATATTTTGAAGTTGCTTAAGTTTCCCCAAGAATTGCTAGGATTTTGGTTACCTAAATGTCAAAGTAGACCGTGTCAGAATGTCATCTTATCTTCATCTTTATAACTTCTTTATTACATATAGAAAGCAAGTGGATTAAGAACATTTGCAAATGAAATAAACCCTTTTTGTGCTATGTATTCTCAAATGAATATACATTTTAAAAAGAGTCAAAGAATTGTATAAAATATCCCCTGCTTTGATATAAGATTTAACTTCCAGAACCCAAATATGACATTGCCACTCTCCTGCTCAAAATTCTTTTGAGGATTTTTATGTCAAAAAGGTAAAGTCAAAATTACTTAGTCTTCATGTAAGGCTTCATAACCTGGTGTCATTTCTATCCATTTGTTTGCACACATAGCTTTAATTAGGCCAAACTCTCCTTTCCACTCTAGTCCTGCCATTTTCCTTCAGGCTTCCTTATACATGCACATCTGTCAGTCTTTCTAGCATCAGGATCCTTAACCTGGAATCCACACCTTCCTGATGGATGGAGATAGAGAGAGATTATGAACTTGGATGAGAGCATTTTTCTTGTTTATTTTCACACCAACTGAAATTTGTCATTCCTTCTAATACAAATTTAGCAACACACCACAGCGACAGTATTAGCAGTAGCTTGTGATTTTTTTCACTAAGAGAAAGCACGGATTTTTTCTTATCACATTGCCAGTGTTGTAGACATCTTGAAATATTGTTTATGCTCACCACTACTTTGAAAGTATGATAGTTATCAGACCACTGCTAGAGTATTATGTTTAATAATGTCTATTGATACATTGAGAAATGGGCAATATACGACAATTCAAAACTATTTTAATATTTTATTTCAATGCAACATTTTAAAGCTGTATAATTGGTTTCCTTTGTAAGTCTACGTATACGGTTTATGCATTTAAACATCATATCAAAATTTAATGTTTAAAAATCTTTACTCTGCAAAGGAGTTAATAGGTTTCACTAGACTGTGAAGAGATTCATGTCATGAAAAGCTTAAGGAAAGCCTGAGCTAGAAGATCTCCCCCTTGTTCACTCTTAGCAAACCCTTACTCATCCTTTAGGGACCCACTCAAATATCAGCCTTTCTCTGAGTCTTCCCTAGCTTTGCTTGGCATACAAAGATCACTCTATTATGATCCACAACACCATTGAGTTACCTCTATTGTGGACTCTACAGTTGATTTCATGGTCAATTTCCCTGAGGTGGAGACTCCCCAGCTGGACTGGTGGCTTTTTCATCTCAATATTCTTGGTGATTAATAAAGTTCCCGGTATCATGAATGTGCTCAGTTTAATATTTGGTGACTCATGAGAATGAATGAATGGAAGATACTTGACCATTGGATAAAAAGATCTGGATCAGCTAACTTTCCAGGGTCAGAAGTGAGGATCAGGTGATTTTGTCACACCTTCTGTTATTGTGACTTGGTGGAAGTGACATTTATCTGAATATTTCAAAATCTCTTGATTTTCATGGTTTGACATATAGCTGAAACGTTACATCAGGTGAAGGACTCAGCCATGCACGCTCTTTGAAGAGCCAGAGGACTATCCTGCAGAAAAGGGCTCCCCTCCATCATTTGCCTTAGGTTAGCATCCATAGCATGTCGTAGGGCCTTAGCTACATTGGTGTATATGTAGGTTGATCTGTGTGTGAGCGTGTAAGATCTGTATTTATATCTATTTTTAGAGAAATGTACATACATTACACAATAGTTTACTAAAGTATATGTGTGTTTGAGTGGGAGCAATTTATATTTAAGGAATAGAATTACAAAATATTTAAGACATACTAGGTAACGTTGAATTGCAACATGGCTGAACAAAACATAGTTTGTATCTTTAAATGACTTTGTTTTCTTTTTATAAGTCATATGTGGTGGGAAAATATTTTGTTATATTATTGATCAAAGAGGATTTTTTTTTCAGGAATATGTCTTACTGCCATATTGACTTCCCTCATTCAGACAGCAGAATGCAGAGAACAAAGGTGACAGGTGTAGGTGATCCAGAAATAATAGAAAAGATTCAGGGTAATATTTAATTGGTTTCATATACTTTGTCCTCCCTCAGCCAAAATTAGATAAAAGTTGCCTGGCATGGACAGAGGGGAAGGGATATCACAGAAATGAAGGAAGAGAAGCTGGCGGTTCCCCAGGGAGAGGGTGAATAAAGAACTTCACGAGGGGACTGAGGATTTGTGGCGAGAAGAGAATCAGTGCCTGAGGCCAGGAGGCAGGTGAGGCAGTGGTCTCCCTGTGAACACGGTGGTACAAGAAAGAATATCAGGCAGGCGAGATGAGGCAGAAAGCCCTAGGTCAGCTTCTTAGAATGCCCTTGTGCAGAGTGACATGGGAAGATACAAAATGTTTCCCGTGGGCCTGAGGGTGGTTCAGACAGGATCCAAGAGCTACCCAACTGCAGGGCCCTCACCAGGCGACAAGCACATGGCCACAAACACCAGTGTGGAGACATGGCAACAGCCAGTGACAATGAAGATGGTCCACCCTTGTCCCCAGCACTGTCAATAGCTTAAGATGGTGTGCGCGCCCTAGACCTTGGACAGAACACCAGGAAGAGGGTAGGGGAGCCACCGAATAGACCTAAATTACATTTCCGTCCCCTGGTAGAATGGGGCTTTGAAATGCCTAACACGTTCAGGTGTAGAAAGATTAAGTAATTGCATTCATTTTACTCTCTAGTGTTTTTTTGGTTGCTGTTTTTGCTGAGGAAGATTCACCCTGAGCTATCGTCTATGTCAGTTTTCCTCTATATTGTACACGGGTCACTGCCACAACAGGGACGCTGACAAGCGGTGTAGACTTGCGCCTGGGGATTGACCCTGGGCCACCCAAGCGGAGAGCGCCGAACTTAACCGCTAAGCCACAGGGCCAGCCAGCTCATCGGTGTTTAAACTTGTCAGTTACCTAGAGGGGATATGTGTTTATTCTAAAGGTCCTCTTACTTTGCTTCTGTACATATCTTCTGGATCTTACTCTTATCCTGTTCTGATATAATTGTATGTTTTGGGTCGATTTTTTAAATCTTCTATCATCTCATTTTTTCCACTTAAATAAGAAAAAAGGCTGAACTAAATGATATATGAGGTCCTTTTCAATTATAATATTCTAGGATCTTCATTCCATAAATCAGAGTTTTATAACCTAAATGCATATATATTATTTATATCTTACATAAAAACCAAGATATTCTGAAGATTCTTATAAACCTCATTCTTCAATTAAATTTCTCCTAATTTCAATACAACAATACACACACAGCATATACATGACATTTCAAATAAAATCTTAGTAGAAAATGCAAACCCCGTACCATGGCTTACACAACTGGGCAATCATTATCTCTTGGCTCCTTCTCCTACTCATCTCTCCTGACTTACTGGTCTTTCTGTTCCATGAGCAACCACACTAGGCCCTGTGTTGGAGCTCTTGCCCTAGTTAGTTCCACTGTCTGCAGTGCTGTTCCCTCAATGTTGCATGGCTGGCCCGTTCTCATCTTTGAGATCTCGGGACAAATATCACCACTTCAGCAAGACCAGCCCACATCATGCTAACGCATCCACCCTCCACCACCATTGCTCTTGAAGACGTTACCCTGTCCACTTCCAGGGCTGCCTCAGGGCTGTGTGCTTTGGGCATTGCCAATGGTTCTGGGCCCTGGGGGCTGAAATCTGACCCACAAATTCCTCCCAATGCTAGCTGTTTACCTGATAAAAGGCGCTGTGGTGTAAACAAGCCTTTCACCACAGAGCCAGTGGTATCTTTTTCTCTATTTTGTCCACCCAGAGGGGGAAGTTTTTTCTAATTCATACAATGATAACTGATATTTTCTTGTTTGGTTTGCTTACTTATTTGTTAGCTCATTTTTTACATATTTATCATCTATTTTCACCCACTAGAATGCAAATCCCACGAGGATAATGACCAGACCATGTCTCTTTGGTTCACCTCTGGAATCCCAGATTCAATAGATATTTACTGGATTAGTTAATAGGAAAACATCTCTATTCATCATTTAAACAGCATTAAATGATACACTACATGCTATGAATTTCTAAAAAATGCCCATCGCTTCTTATGTCCTCTCTCCATGCCTCCCTCAAGTGGACCTAATTCCTGCTCTGCCAAATGCCCTGCGTGGTTTGAACACCCATCCTGCCTTCTTTACATTTGCTGACTGTAGTGTTCTTTCTGTCCCCTAGCTATGCTTGAAGAAGTCCTGTCTTCCCTGAATAAACCCTGCATTTTCCAATTAGGCGTCTTAGCACTGGCCCTCAGAAGGCCCCCTCCCTCTCCCATACTTTCCAGGCAGCTGGTCCAGTGCTTGGGAAATTCTTAGCAAAAAATCGAGCCTGTAGTAGGTTCTTGACAAGGGCCAATTATCTTCTCTTACATCTTTGAATCTTTGATCTAGCACTTGTCTGTTTCTTAATAAGAGTTATTCATTTTGTCTGCTTTTATTAGAATATTTATTTTATTAGGGATCGTGCACCCTCCTCCCCATCCCAACTATACAATCGGTCTATGGAGGAAAAGGATTGGAGGTTTTACGTCTTTGTGTTATCCACAAGGTATGTGTTAGAAAATGCTGGCTAGTTTGTGTTGAGTAAAAAATGCATGCATCTTATACTTTTTTACAGTCCACCTCACAAGGGCATTCATGTGTGGTGGAAGGGAGCTGGAGATCACCTGTGGGTCCACCATTAGGATGGTGAGGAGGCGGGGGAGACTGTCAGGCAGCAATTAGAAGTAACAGACACAAGGCACGATGGATGGATATGAACAACCAGTGCACGGTGGGAAAAGTTAGAAACAGAATAGGTATAAAAACAATGCTACTTGCAGAAAATAAAATGCATGAATACAAGACAACAATGCACACAGTGTATAAAGACATGCAAAGATAAACATAAACCAGAATAGAATTGGTGTTGATAGCGGGGGTAGGAGAAATGGGAGTGAGGAATGGTGAGAAAGACAAATAAATAAGTAAATAGACAAATACATAAACAAAGAAAGATGAGAAAGAGTCCTTACATAGATAGACATATGTCAATCATAAGCCAAGAACTGAGAGTATGGTGGATTCATGCCTCTGCCTTTGTAATCCCCAAACAAAAAGGGCTAGCCAAAATCAAAAGAGAGAAATAAAGATAGCCTCTCTAGGAAGCATCCTCTCCCCACGCAGCCTGGGGGTAGTGGCTTCTGGTTCCCCTGTTTACTTTCATCATGGAGTCTGACTCTCGAAATTTCAATCTTCTCTGCACCTGTTTGTGCAAACTTTGGTGGAAAATGCCTGTCTTAATCTACTTTATTTTTCCAGCAACTTGCCCGGCACTAGATATGTAGTGTTTGATAAATATTTGTTGACTGCGTTAATTACTGACAGAAAACAAACTAGGTATTGGATATAAGTTGATATAACTTAATCTTTGTCAAGCTGGGCTACTTCTGCTTCTCTTTCTCTCTAAATATATATATATATATTTATTATATATTTCTCTCTAAATATATATATATATGTTACGTATATATATATATGCCCCACATATATGATAGATATGTAGATATGTTTTATATACTTTTAAAGTTTTCACCATTATCTTCAAACAACCATTAGAAAATTCCTTTTACTATGATTCTTCAAAGAAATCATATTTATGTCTCCTCCTTAATTTTAATTTCAAGGGAGCCAAACCATACCAAGCTCCTTTCGAAATTAACATTGGAATCTACATGCCACTGTTTAGAGGCATGCAGAAACTGACAAATATGAAAAGGATCAGAAGGATGAACAATGAGCATTTCACATACATCAGCACACCCCAAACACGTGCATAAACTTTGAATCTCTTATTTATTTTTTTTCTCTAACTTTAGTACGGACCAAGCAGGAGTCCTTGAAAATATTTTTATCCCAAGGCTATTTCTGCAGATGTCAAGGCAGCCTTTAGCTTAACACCCTGGTGGCAGAAGATAAGTTATCAAACAGTTCAAAGGCAGTTAGGTCTCCGAATATGTGCTTTTGTGTGTGGTAAGTGTATTTGCCTTCACTGTTTAATCTGGAACTACTTATCAGTGAAACAGCAGCCAAAGAGTTGGGGCAATAGCTGATTAACAATGGTTTTACGAAAGGGTGTGCTGAAGTTTATGTCCTGTCATAACTACACCCCTTGACTACTAGAAACACCTCATGTTCCAGAGACCTCTCAATCTTGTCTCCCTAAAGCTCCGTGACTTTAGATGCATTATTCTACTGCACTAACCGAGCCTGAGGATAATATTTAAAAAAGTCAAATAGAAACTGTGCTGCATTTGAACATGGTGTTTATTTCAAATGTGCAGTTCTACTGTCCTTCTATATTTAAAAAGGGATGTCTAGCAATTATAATAACTTGACTCAAGAATCAAATATTTAGGGCAGCAAAACCATATCTATTTCAGGCCTTGCAGCTGACGTACATTCTTAGGATATACAGGATAAACACAGTATTTCATTTCAAGTTCCTAAAAAGGGAAATGACCATGAGCAAAATGAAAAGGCTTTGTTTCTACACACTGCACACATTTGCAGCGAGCTGGAGTCTGGGCAGCTGAACGAGGCCATTAATAAAAGTCTGACACAGCCTGTGACTGAGGACGTTTGAAAGGTTAACATATTTCGGTCTTTCACAGAGGCATAAAGAAGTGTACATCTACAGAGTTATTAATACCTTAGTTGAGGCTGTAATTATTATCCTAATGGCTCTTATCAAAAACAGCAAGAGGTAGGCAAGAAATGGGTAATTACAGGATGAGCATAGGGAGATGGCCTTTTTTTTTTTTCAAAAATCTTTCCATCAGCATTATGACCAAAGAACCCGAGACCCATTCTGAAATGCATTAACCAGATGATGTGATTACTAAGTCACTTATTTAATTAGCTCTGTTCACCAAAGATTAGTGCAATCCAGACTCCCCCCTCACTCTGCCCCACCTACCCCCAGGTGGAAACGGTCCTCCTTCCCTCCCAACAAACAGCCACCCATCCTTTTATATCTAGCTTGACTGTGTCACTGCCTCAGTGACATTTCCCTTAACTCCCTTAAAGGAAAATCTGTCTTACCATCCATCCATCCATCCATCCATCCATCCATCCATCTGCCTATCCACCAGCCTAATTTCCTATGTCTTTCCAAAATGGATTTGAGTTGGCTGACAGCAAAACATTAAATAGAGTAAGAGTGTTAAAAATCTAGTGAAGGAAAAATGAAGGCAGAAAGAGATAAAGAGAGAGGGAGAGAATGCTGGAGTATAGTCACTATACAAAACAGATGTTAGGTGGTCCTGAAGAGCTGCTAGAGGTGGTCCTCAATTTTGGTTTTTTCCTCCTTCATAGCCAAAGCAGAGATAAACTACACACGTAATCACAGGTAGAAATGACTGAGCCCATAAGGCAGAAGCTGACCAGTTGCTAACGGGAAGCACAACTGTTTTGTTTTCTGGGGTCAAGATACCTCTCACCCTAGGTCTTCAGAAAGTGGGCCCCATGGAACGCTGTAGATGTCATACTCCACAGCATCCTCCACTCCATTGACACAGAGGCACGTTTCTTCTCACCGTTTCTTCTAATACCCCTTGGTGCAGCCAGTGGTGTAAGACCAATGTGAAAGCCAGGAAAGGAAAATTGACGAAAGACCAAAATAACGGGGTCCCTTAGTGCCCTTGAGTATTAGTTTGTGCAACTATTGCAGTGTTTTAAGACTTCTTGTTTAAATATCTTTCTCTTCATAAAAACCAATTCCTTGGGACAACGAATAGTATTTTATTCATTTCTGAATCTTCAGAGATTAACACAGTGCCTGGAACAGTTAATATTTCTAAATAAATTAATTTATATGTTGTAAATATAGGCTGTTTTTATTTTTGTTCTTGTTTTTCAGAAAACACCCTCCCTCAGAGTAACCATAAAAAGTTGGGAATTTGGTTAAACATAATCAGCAGAGAAGTGCTGGAGAGGTATCCTCATTTTTGCTGTTTGTGTTTATAGTGCATGTTCATGCAAAGAATGTTGTGATGGTTAATTTTGTGTCACCTTGCTTGAGTCACAGTGCCTGGATATGTGGTCAAACATTATTCTGATACTTTGGTGAAGGTGTTTTTGATGAGATTTACATTTATATTGGTGGACTTTGAGTAAAGCACGTGGCCTTCTACAATGTGGGTGGGCCCCACCCAATCAGTGGAAGGCCCGAATAGAACGAAAGGATGACCTCCCTGGAGCAAGAGAGAATTCTCCAGCAGACTGCCTTCGGAATTCATCTACAGCATCAGCAATTCCTGGTTCGATAGCAGATTGCCTTTGGACTTGAACTGCAACTCTTTCCTGTTTCTAGTCTGCTGGCCTCACCCATCAATATTGGACTCTCCAAGCCTCCACAACCGCGTGAGCCAATTCCTTAAAATCTCTCTTTCTCTCTCATATACAGTCATACACCGCATAGCAACATTTCAGTTAATGATACATATGTGCATATATGATGGTGGTCCCATAAGCTTAGTACCATGTAGCCTAGATGTGTAGCAGGTTATACATCTATGTTGGTGTAAGTGCACTCTACGATGTTCGAACAATGATAAAATCGCCTAACTGCATTTCTCAGAACGTATCACTGTCATTAAGTGACACGTGACTGTATATATAAAAAACTCCTATTGGTTCTGCTTCTCTGGAGAACCCTGACTAACACATATGTCATCCACTCACTGGTCACTGTAAGGTGGATACGCTTTGAGTGTCCTCTCTTGCTGTGACGCATCCCAAGATTCATCACTGTCATCACAAGTGCCAGCTACTGACTTCCAAGCCTGTGGCCTGCCGGAGAGCCTCTTTCGGAAATGCAGCAGATCCATCCTACATAGGAGCCCAGTTGGGGAGGAAGCAGGGCCACGGAAAGCAGAAGCTTTGAAGACATTGACGATCAATTCATCAAGTCAGGGAGCAGCTGACTCAAGCCAGACCTGCACGGGCTTTGCAGCTGGGTAAAGAAGGGTGTAGAAGTGACCTTTAAGGACAGAAACTAGGAATTGGATGGGAATCAGTGTCCCAGGGGATGTTAAAGTGGACAGAGGGTAAAATCTAAGGGCTACATGGCTACTTCCTCAGCATGACAGGCACTAGTTAAGGACCCAGAACACAAAGAAGACTCTGGAATTTGTCAGGATTTGGGGATGTAAGCCCCTCATTGATGAGATTAAGTTCTTGCTACCCAGCAAAATGGAAGCTTGAATAGAAATCAAGTCTGTTGGTAGAAAATAAAACTATATTTCTTGTAAACTTGAATTTTTTGTAGCCTGAGAATCTGCTATAAAATGGAATGTTCTAAAGTAAATGGTGATATTTCTGTTGATATTTTTGTTATTGGTGCTTTCGAGTCAATTTTGGCTCCCAGCGACCCTGTGCGCAGCAGGGCAGAACCCTGCCGTGTTTCTTTACACCATGCCCTCACCTTCAGGTGCCATATTAGATAATTCTCCGAGGCTATTCATAAGAGTTTTCATGACGATTTTTTTGGAAGTGGGTGACCAGGTCCTTCTTCCTAGTCTGTCTTATCTGGAAGCTCTGCTGAAACCTGTCCCTCATCGGTGACCCTGCTGGTATTTGAAATCCTGGTGGCATAGCTTTCAGCATCACAGAAACATACAGCTGCCACAGTACTACAGCCGACAGATGGATGATGCGGTTCCCTGAGTGGGAAACGAACCCGGGCTGCTGTGGTGAGAGCTCTGAATCTTAACCCCTAGACCACCAGGACTGGCTATTGTTATTTAAATTACATACACTAAAATAGAAATTTAGACACCCATAGTTCAATAATGTGCTTAGTTAGATGTAACAGGAAATGAGAAAGATAGAAAGATGATGGACAATGATGTAGACCTCAACACTGGTTCTGTCCTACAGAGCTGGATTTGAATCCCAGAGCTGTGGTTTGCTGAGGGAACTTTAGCCAGCTACAGAAATTTCCTTAGTTTATACTCTATCTGTAAAATGGGAGAAAATCTTTTGAAAGACCTTGGAGAGCTTTTGTCGGAGATAAATTTGACTATAAACGTAAATCGTTGAGTCCAGTTTCTAACCTAATAGTGCTCAGCAGATGGTGTGTGTGCTCCCTGCCTTCTGTCCCGCAGTGTAAAATGAGAATGAATGAGGAGGAAGTCTGGAAAGGAATATGCAAAGTGAAAACACTTTTGTTGGGGTGATGAAAGAATGTACGATTAGCTTTTCTTTTTTCAAAAATTTCTGTAATGTTGCATCACTTTTTGAGCAGAAAAAAATATACTAGACAGTTTTCACTTGCTGCCGCAGGCCCTGCCGTCCACAATGTAAACACTGAAATGGTCAGATGCATTTGGCTTCCCTCTCCATCCGCTGCCTTACACAGAGGGAGGGGCACAGTGGAGCCTGAGCACTTCCTTCTTGGTTAATCTCAGCCAGGCCGACTGATTGCAACACGCCAAGGCCTCTTGCTTTTCTGAGCCTTTGAGTGTCTTGCTGAACTGCTGTCCAAGGGCAAATTTTTTCTGTCAAACAGACCTGCAAGGTTGCTAGGCGCATACAAGGATAAAGAGAGATTTGGGTTACTCAATACTTGTTTTGCAAAGTCTGTCTAAAAAAATTGCATCATATCCCATTTGATGATTGTGCAATGCAGGGTGGATACCTAAACCGAAAGTTAAGTCAGTCTGCGCTCTAGGCACCTTTGCAGCTTAGACATCCATTTATAGTCAAGTGGGAAAGAGTCAGCTGTTCTCAGTTTGAAAAGAAATGTGTAGAAAGCCAATGAAAATAGACCCCAATGTTTCTTGAACATATAAGATACACAGAAAATTCCCCATCCTATTTCTTTCTCAGGTACTTGCTGTATTATATACATGTGATGAATATAAATGAGATTAGCCCTTGATCCTTGAGAAACTAAATTCTTCATAACACTGTCGACGCACTAAGGGTTGTCTTTTAGTACAAAGAGCACCAATTATGGAACTACCCAGTCGGGCTTCAAATCCTGGTGCTGCCACTTACTGGTCAGATGAACTTGGATAAATGACCTAGTCTCTCTGAGTGTGATTTCCTTCATCTTTTAGTTGGGGGTGATAATATTTAAGTCAGACATTAGAGGAGAACAGTTGTAAAGGGCTGAGGCCACAGCCTGACATGCGATGAGGATCAACACACACTAGTTTCCCTTCCAGCTCTCACCTTCCCCATCCTTAAATTTCTCACCATAATCAGTCCCATTCCACACTCACTATTGGACATCACTCCCTCCCAGGACCCACACTAACACTCAGATGGGGGCTACAGGTACAGGGAAGAGACAACCTTGGGCAGCGTCTTTCACGGCGCTCACAGTTTACAAGAGAATCGGGCCCATCCTCACAGTGATTCCTGCAAAGGCAGACTGCAATGTGTACACACTGAGGTAGAAGTTCGTGGAGCCAGGTCTCCATGAGAGTGGAGGCATCGAGGGAGAGGGAACAAGAGATTCTTGCAAACTGAGAGATCCCAGAAATCCCTGTGCAAGAGCTGGGCTTGCATCTAGTGGCGTACTATGAGCAAGGCACCATGCTAGGGACTGTGAGCTGTTCCCTAAAAACAAAACAGTCAGCCCACAATCTATTTGCACAGATGCTTCTCTACTTGCATTTCTCTAACCTTGGCGTGCCATTTACCCTTTGTAAGCTTCCATTTCCTCAATCCCTAAAATACGGCAAACATTCCATGTTTCTTGATTATGGTTCCAAGGAAAGACTGGGTGGTGGAAGAGAACGGGACAGAGTGGAGGAAGTTAGGCTTAATGACATGCAACTTTGTCAAACTTAAAATCTTATGTGGACATGAGAGATTGTTATGACGCATAATTACACACTTAATGTAAGAGGAGTGGGTTTTCAATTAGACAAAGGACTCAGTGTTGTGTGCAAATTTAACATTGGTACTTTGAATAAAATGGATGCTTTTTTACTGAGATCAAGGGGAGAAACTGAGGCAATCCCCAGCCTGGCAATTCCCACAAGCAATTGAAGTATATGGCTCAGTCACAAGCTTGTTCCCTCACCCAGCACATCCTCTATTACAATCTCAAGGTCTTTGGCACAAGAGACACACACACATATTCTCAAAGGGCAAATGTCATACAAATGACATATTTTCCCACAAGATGTAGGGTTTATTGTGGCTGGGATAGGCCCGAAGGCTCAGGGTATAACCAAGCTGAAACGTTTCTACAGAGTGGAGTCTTATTCCAGAAGCGAGTTCAGAGTTAGGTACGCATTTTTTTTTTTATTATTGTTATGGAATCCTTAAACCTGAGATGAAGCCTCCATTAAAATAAACCTGACACCACTTAGAAGCTGAGAGTCTTTGGCTTCATTCCAACAATGGTAGTACTATGAGCACTTGATGGAACTTTAAACTCAAAGTTATTTTAGTTATTGTGTTTCCAGAAATGGTAAACGTGGGCTGTCATTGGACTTTGAAAATTGACTGTGAATATTTCAGGCGCAGTTGTTGTAGAAAGGATAATTCTGATAAAAGTAAGATAATTATCCTTTCAGGGTATTTATTCATTTAGTCACTCAAAAATATTGAATGATGCTATTCATTGATTATATAATAGTTATTGATAAATACTAGGGAGAAATTTATCTATTTATCCCCATTATTAGTTTACTTATTCAATCATTTTTTTATCTTAATATGGACACCTTGATACTTACTTTGTACTTTGGTTATAATCCCATACTACTTTATTAGTTTTGTTGTCAAAATTGTTCCAGCTTTGGCCGTTGTGCGCTCTTTCAGTTGGCACCTGTGTCCCCTTGACATATCTTGTCACTGTGTGTGTGTGTGTGTGTGTGTGAGTGTGTGTTGGAACACGTCTTCACTTTCTGGCATTATGAAAGGCTCCAAGTTCACTTTGTACATTCCCTGCTCCAACATTATAATCAGCCATTTCTCCAAGAAGCTGTGGCTATTTTACTTGAAGAATGGTATTAGAAACCAAAAGCTAGGCCCTAGGTGTGCTCGCTCAACTGGAGTGTCATTGCTTCTAGGCCCTCTCAGTTTACAGAGCAAGGAAATATATATGCGTGTATTAATTCACTTATATAAACATATTCATAAATATTTCTGTAGTTAACCATCTGTAACTATATTAAGCTAAACTTGAGTCCACCCTCATGTCTCCAACTGTAATCTGTCGCCACATGGATTATCTTATCTTTTGCTTATCTGTAACCTCCTACTCCAACAGCGAGAAAACTGGCTCGCACCATCCTCCGTCCGTTGACTTATTGTTCATTTCTAGTGTAGATGCATAGCAGTATCAGCAGTATTAACCTGTACCCTCATGGAAAACCACTTGATCACCCATAGCTTAGTTCTTATGTACAGTTTCTTTTGACTTTGTTCTTACAGTCTCCACTCATTTCCAAAGTTAATTAGGGTAGCATCATTTCTCTCACACCCTTCAGTGAGGTTATTTCATAAATTCGAAACGCAATTAGATTATCTTGTGACATTCTGCGTTTCATGCTGGAACGAAGGGTACTGAACTAACCTCGTACAGGATTTTTAAAAAATTTGTATAAATTAAGTTTCACTGTTTGTGCTGTAAATTTCTGTGGGTTTTGACAGTACATAGTGTCATGTATCCACCATTGTGGTATCATAAAGAATAGTTTCACAAACCTAAAAATCCCCTTGCTTCATTTACTCAACCCTCCTGTCTACCGAAACCCCTGGGAACCACTGACCTTTTTACAACTTCAGCAGGGGTCATATGAATTGAATTATATAGTCTGTGGTCTTTTTAGATAGACTTCTTTACATACTAAGGAGAATAAACTGTTTTACGAATTTTAATAATTACTAATAAGTCCTATTAATTCACTAGTACAGATGTTAGTACTAATACTACTTAAGAAATACTTGAAAATTTGTTTCTATTAAGATATTCCCTTTGATGTAATTAAAATGCGTTTTCTTAAACATTTTCATGCCAATCAAAATTTGTAATGCAATGTAGGCAGAGAATTGTCAGACTTTATTTATAGACACCTTATTCAAATCAATAAGAAAATCCTTAAATACCAAGGTTCGAAAAGCACAGCCTTGGATTTTTGTATAAAGAAATGCAATCTACAAATTCTCTAATCCATTTTCACCTATCATATTAGTAAAGAATTATTTTTTAATTATAAAAGGTGTACTCATAAATTGAATGTTTCCTGGTGAAATGTGTTTTGAAAGACTTTTGATAATATGTATCAACAGGTTTAAATATGTTCAAACACTTTCACCCAGTAATTTCATTCTGGAGTGTCATCTCCAGAAAATTCCCAAAGTCGCGGAAGCGGTATGAGAAGAATGGCGCTTATTGCAGCCATGGTGCAGTACTTTTTCATGCAGCACGTGAAAAAATAGATACAAATTCCATCTATGACAAATACACAGTTACGTAATGAGAAATTCTTAAAACTTTTTATTCTGGACTAATTTTAGTCTTACAAAAAAGTTGCAATGATAGCACAGAGAGTTCCCACAGACCTGTCAACCAGTGTCCCCCAATGTTAACATCTTATATAACGATGGCTCAATTTGCAATGATCGAATCCAGGAAGTTAATGTTGCTAAACTAGAGGTTAATTGAATTTCACTTGTTTTTCCATGAGCGAACGTTTTCTGTTCCAGGACCCTCTCCAGAATCCCAGTTTGCATAAAGCTGTTATTTTTCCTTGGTCTCTTCCAATTAGTAAAATTTCCTCAGTCTTTCCTTGTCTTTTATGATAAGGGAAAATATTAATGGTTTATGCTGGATAAGGAAAGCAGGACACTGAATGGTATACACACACACACACACACACACACTATGATCTCAACCCCACAAAGAGAGAAAAGACTTAGAAAAGTATCAGGAGGAAATATCCAAAATATTAACAGTCCTCAGCTTCTCGCTGAGTGAAGGATTCTAGCTAATTATTTCCCTGCTACTTTTACTTCCTCTATTTATTAAAACATGTTTTCAAAAATGGTCACTCATTATTAAAACTAGAGAAAAAAGAAACGTAGAACGTAAGACAATAAATTCTCTAAGCCAGAGAATCCTACTGCGTCAAAGGGTTTACTGTCCCCTTTGACCTGACTGAATATTTCATCCTGTTGTGGGTATGAACACAAGTCCCTCCTTCTTCTAGTTCTGATACAACTCTTATTTTGCCAACTCTTTCTTTCTTCTTTTCCCCCAGCATCTAAATAAACTGCATATGGAGGAAGTACCCAAGTATGAGTGGTTCAGAGGCATAAGGTAGTTGAGTGTCCTCTAGACGATCAGAAATACAAATGCTCCCCGGAGACGGTGGACACAGTGAGAATCCACCTGAACTGGATCTTTGTGATGGAAGGAGGGGCCGTGATGGAGGAATGGACCTCACCTTCCCTGTCTCAAGATCCCCTGGGAAATTCTGATGACTGTCCCACCATGGGCCTGGCGGGATAACGACTGAAGAAACACATCCACGCAGTCACCTTCTATTCAGGCGGTGCTAGGAACAGGAGACGGATGTTCCTGTTCGCAGATCACAAGGGCTTTGTAGGCACTACATTCTTGGCTGACTCCTCATATCGGTTATTTTTGTCACCTCTGGCTTGTCACCAAAGTGAATGACAACAAAGTCCTGTAAAAGAAGACAACATCCAAGTTGTCTTTGCAGGCAGATAGGAAGAGGAGCTCCAGGGGGAGAGGTCTCCGTGCTTCCCAGCTAGGGGTACAGAAGGTGATGGCGTTCCCGTTAAGGGCAAGGAGAGCCGTCTCTTGTGCCTGCGTCCCTAGAAACAAGGGCAGTGGAGGAGGCCCGTCTGGCCGCGCCCAGAGGAGCCTGCGTGGGGAAGGGAAAGCACTTACCCTTTTGAGCCTAGAGAACTTGGGTTTGGATCTCGGTTTATCCACATGTAATAACGTTTGTCATTTATTGGGCACCTTCTGTGTTTTTTGCCTCAGTGCTAAATCTACAACAACCCTGCAAAATAAGTAATACGAATCCATTTTACCAATAAGGAATATGAGACTCTTACAGAGTCTGTAACCTTGAACTGTGTAATCCGAGATGCCATTTCCTCCTCTGAATGATGAGAATAACAATCCTTTCCCGCTGAAAGCTGTTGGGATTAAATGAACCACACAGAAAAAGCACTGAATGCATTTACTAAAACCTGGTTCGTTCTTTGGTGCCCAGATCCCACAGAGATGCTGTGCTGGGACGCTTACCCAAAAGGACGGCCTGGTTTCGACTTTTTAATTTAAGCCCAGAAACCTAAAGACCTGCCAGGGACAGAAACTCTTCTTAGAATCTTCCTGAAATGCAAACAGTTTAAAGGTCACTGAAAACCTCATCCAGCATATATTTATATTTGTCCCGTAAACTCTTGAGGAGAATTTTCCAGGAGACGGTGGCGTCTCAGGAGACTTGTTGCTGAGGCTCCCGTAACTCATTTTCTGTTTTTTTTGGCTTCTGCCTCTTGAAAGGAAAAGGGAACTCAGAGAAAAATGTTAAACAAGGCCAAAGATATAAATACATTTAAAAAGCACTAAATAAAAACTGTTTGAAACCGTTGCTGCAGGGGGATTTCTCAGTCACTGGTGCCAAGCGGAGGACTCGCTTTAGTGCCCATGAATGTTCTCCCTCCAGGCTTCCTGGAGCTCCAGGCATCCAGAATGAGGGGTGTTGTTTCCTTGCTGACCTGTGGTTGGGGGTGTAAGAGGTGGGTAATCATGTGAGCTCTCTGCAAAAGGCTCCCGCAGGTGAGACTGGGGTGCCTCCATACTTGTGTACCACGTCGTCCTGCTGTAGAGGTTAATTAAGAAATGCACGTGCTGAAATTCAGAGGGATGGAGATTTCTCTCTTACCAGCTATATGCTTTTTTCTTTTCATGTAGAGTAAAATTAATTTTTAAAATTTTGTTGGCATAGAGTTCTGTGAGGTTTAACACAGGTATCAGTTCATGTAACCAGCACCACAATCGGACCACAGAACACATCCATCACCTCGAAAGTTCCCTCATACCCTGCCTTTGTAGCCACAGCCACCTCTCCCCTTAAACCCTGGCAACTGCTGATCTGTTCTCCATCACTAAAGGTTTATCTTTTCGAGAAAGTCCTGTCAAGGGAGTCATATACTGTGTGACCTTTGAGACTGGTGTCTTTTAGGTGGCATAAGGCCTTCGGGATTCGTGCTAGTTGTTGCTCATATCAATTGTGTGTTCCTTCAATATTGCAGAATAGTATTCTATTGCATGGATGTGCGGCAGACAGAAGGCCCCAAATTTGTCCTCACTCTAAGCCTAAGAACCTGTGAATACGTTACCTCATACGACAAGAGAGACTTTGCAGATGGGTTAGATTAAGGATCTTGACATGGAGATAGTTTCCTGGATTATTCAGGTGGGTCCAATGCAATCACAGGAGTGCTTATAAGGGAGAGAGCGTCAAAGGTAGAAAAAAGGAGTTGTGATAACAGAAGCAGAGGTTGGACTGACATGCTCTGAACATGGAGGAAGTTGCCAAAGGCCAAGGAACGCGCAAAGCCTCTACAAACTGAAGAAGGCGAGGAAATGGATTTTACCTGGAGCCTCCAGAAAGAAAAAAAAAAAACCCTGAATACACATGGTTTCAGCCGTAAAAGGCTCGTTTGGGACTTCAGATCTCCGGAACTCTAAGATAATAAATTTGTGTTGTTTTAAGCCACTAATTTGTTAATCTATGGTAATTTGCTCCAGCAGAAATAGGAAACTAACACAGAATGTACTGCCGTTTGCTTATCTATTCCTCTATTGAAGGATATTTCGATTATTTCAAGTTTTAGACAATTTTAAATATAACTGCTATACAAATTCACGTCAAGGGTTTTGTGTGAACACAAGTCCACGCTTCTCTAGGGCAGATTACTAGGAGCTAGATTCTGGGTCATCTAAGTGTGTACTTAACTTTGCAAGAAACTGCCAAACTGTTTTCTAGAAGGGCTATACAATTTGCATCCCCAATAGCAATAAATGAGGGTTCCAATTGCTTCTCACACTTACCAGTTCATGGAAGTGTGTGTGTGTGTGTAGATATATATAATACTCTGATAGGTGTGTAGTAGTATCCAAACGTGATTTTCTTTTTAATTTCCCTAGCAACTAAAAATGTTAAACTTCTCATGTGCTTATTTGCTATCTGTGTATCTTTGTTGATGTGTCTGTTTAAATCTTTTATCCATGCTTCTAAGTTGAATTCGTTGTTTTCTTATTATTGATCTTTTGAAACTATTTAAAATTGCGGATACAATCGTTTGTTGGATGTGTGATTTGGAAATACTTCGTTTCAGTCTATGGCTTGTCTTTTTGTTCTCTTAATAGTGTCTTTTGCAGAGCAAATCTGGATTTTGATGAAATCCAATTTAATATATTTTTCCTTAATGGTTACACTTTTGTTTTTGCCTAAGCTCATAAAAGATTTTCTTCTATGTTTTGTCCTAAAGATTTTGTAGTTTTATGTTTAGGTCTATGATCCATTTCAAAATGATTTTTTAATAAGATTGGAACATTCAGTCTAGGTTCATTGTTTTGCAGGCAGATGTCCAAATTTTCTAACACTCTTGGAAAGGCTGTCCTTTCTCCAGTGAAGTGCTTTTGCATCTTTGTGAAAAATAAGTTGGCTGTACTTGTGTAATCTATTTCTAGATTCTCTGGTCTATTCCATTGTTCTATATATGTATCCTTCTGCCAGCACTACATGGCTGTGATTACTGTGGCTTTATAGTAAGCATTAAAATTAGTTACTCTAATCCAGCTGTTATGGACTGAATATTTGTGGCCCCCTCAAATCCATATGTTGAAGCCCCAGCCCCAATGTGACACTGGAGATAAGGCCAGTGAGGAGGTGCTAAAGGTCCAATGAAGTCATAAGGGTGGGACCTTAGAGGGCTGATGCCCTTATAAGAAGACAAGACATCAGGAGTGCCCATGCACCGAGGAAAGGTCCTGCGAGGACACATTGAGAAGGCAGCCGTCCGTAAGCCAGAAAAAGAGACCTCCCCAGGAAGTGAATTGGCTGGTGCTTTGATTTTGGACTTCTCAACTTCCAAAATTGTGAGAAATACATCTGTGTTAAGTTACTCAGTCCATGGTATTTTGTTACGGTAGTCTGACGAAATTAATGCATCCTTCAACTTTATTCTTTTTCAAAATTATTTTGGTTAGTTTTCTGAATTTCTGTATGAATTTAAAGTCAGCTTGCCTATATCAACAAAAAATCTTTTTGGGATTTTGATTCTGATTTATGTGGCATTCAATCTGCATATCAGTTTCAGGAAAATTGACATTTTTTTTATGTTGAGAATTTCTGTCCATGAACACTGTATGTCTCTCCAATTGTTTAGGCTTTTTTAAAAAAATTTCTCATCAGCATTTTGTAATATATATTTATCTTGTACAAGTTTTGCTAGATGTATATGTATTTCATTTATTGATACTGTTTTAATTTTGATTCCCAAATTTTTCTTGCTAGTATAAAGAAATGTTCTTTCTCTGTGTGATGATCATATATTCTGTGAACTTATTCCACTGACTTATTAGTTCTAGCAGTTTTTCCTGTGGACTCCTTGGGATTTTCTATGTAAACAGTTGTGTATTCTGAGAACAGCGACAGACATATTTCTTCCTTTGCAATCCCTATGTCTTTTATTTCTTCTTCTTGTTTTGTTCTGAATCTGTCCTCTAGGATGATATTCGATAGAAGTGGTGAGAGTGGACATCCTTGCATTTTTCCCCATTTTGGGGAAAACATTTAACCTTTACCATTAAATATGATGTTAGTGGTAGGTTATTTTAGAAGACTTTTATCAGATTTAGGAAGTTTCCTTCCAATCCTAGTTTGCTAAGAGTTTTGATCATGAATGAGTGTTAAATTTTCTCCAATTCTTTTTCTGCGTCAAAAACAATATGATCATATGGTTTTCTTCCTTATATTGTTAATCTGGTGGATTACTTTGCTTCGTTTTCAAATATTAATCCAGCCTTGAATTCCAGGAATAAACCTTAATTGATTGTAGTGTATGATTTTTTAAATATATATTGTTTGATTTATTTTACTGTGTTTTTGAGAAGTTTTTGCATCCACGTTATTGAGGAATATCCATCTGTAGTTTTTGTTCCTGTACTATTTCTGTTTTTGGTATCTAATATGACCTTCATAGCATTAATTGGGAAGTGTTCCTTCCTTTTAAATGTATTGGAAGAGATTTTGTAGAATTGATGTTCTTTTGTCTTAATTTCATTTTTTATTTATTTATATTTTTACATTTCACGCTTTTTAATTATTTATCTTTAATAAAAACTGTGTGCATATATATAAAGTGTACAACGTGATGTTTGATACACACAGTGGAATTATGACTACAGTCAAGCTAATTAACATATTTCTCTCCTCACATAGTTACCATTGTGTGTGGGTGTGTGGGGGGAGCACCTGAAATTTACTCTCTTAGCAAATTTCCAGTGCACGGGACAGTCTTATTACTCATCATGCTCTATTTTGTCTTTAATTGTTTGGTAGAATTCTCCAGTGAAACCATCTTGACCTGGACGTTTCTTTTTTTGCTATTTTTTTAAACAATTAATTCAACTCCTCTAATAGTTATAGGATTTTTCAGATTATCAAAGCAATCTTGGTGGTGTTTCAATTGTTTTGGTTGTTTTTGAGACACTCTGTTTCATCTAAGTCGTCAAATAGACATGTGTAGAGTTCTTTGTGGTATTATTTCCGTTTTATATTTTTAATATCTGTAGGCACTTCAGTGACATTTCTTCTTCCACTCTTGATATGGGTAATTTGTGTGTGTATGGGGAGGGGTTCTCTTTTTTCTTCTATCTTGCTAGAGATATATCTATTTTATTCATCTTTTTGAAGAAGCAGTTTTTGGCTTCTTTTTCTCTGTACTGTTTTTCCATTTACAATTTCATGGACTTCTACTCAACTAGAGTTTGCATTGGTTTTATTTTGCTCTTCTTTTCTTAGTTTCTCATGGTAAAAATTCAGAGTTTTGATTTGAATCTTTTCTTTTTTTCTTATATAAGCATTTAATGTTGTTCATCGTCCTCTAAGAACTCTTTTAATTGCATCTTGCAATGTTGTGAAATGTTTTATTTTGACTTTCATTCAGTTCAGAATATTTTCTCATTTACCTTATGACTTCCTCTTCAACCCATGTGTCTTGTTTAATTTCCACATGTTTAGAAATTTTATTCTCTCTCTGTTATTGATTCCTAGTTTAATTCTATATGGTTCAAGAACATGGTGAGGAAGATTGGCCCTGGGCTAACATCTGCGCCAATCTTCCTATATTTTGTATGTGGGAAGCCACCACAGCATGGCTTAATGAGCAATGTGTAGGTCTGTGCCTGGGATCCAGACCCATGAACCCTGGGCCACCAAAGTGGAACATATGAATTTAACCACTATACCACCAGGCCAGGCCCAGAACATGCTTTCTATTGTTTAATAGTTTTAAATTTGATAAGGTTTGCTTTATGTACATTTATCAGAAAGTTAACTCTTAATCCAAAACCATTGAAGGCCATTTGCTATGTTCATGACATTGTGTTGAAAGATGGCAAATTACTTTCAATTCTCCACTGCTTTTTAGCCCCACATCCCTGCAAATCTATTCCCTCTGTTTACAACCTCTCCCTTCATTATTATCTACCTAGTTATATAACGACTATCTAGTGTGGACCACTCAGTGGCTGACAGCTTGCACCATCAGGGATAACTACTGAATAAACTGGAAGTCACTGGGGTCACCACAGCAAAAATAATAGAATGGAACATGTGCCAGGCACAGCAGTTGTGGTTTCCAATTATTTTCTTTAATTCTTCTCATAACAAAATCCGTCAGGTAGGTATAGGGACTACTATGTTAAATATGAGGAAACTAAGACTTACAGATGTTAGACAATTTTCCCATTGCCAAAAATTAAGTAAATATGGCTGATGAGATTTGAAGTTGAGAGTCTTGGCACCAATGCCTGTAACTCTCAACTCTGGGGCCGCTCCTCCAGCCCCATCGCAGAGACTGGAGAGGACACAGCCTCCTGTGACCCAGCAAACATCCCCACGAAGCTGGGGTTGTCAGGACAATGCTGGAAGATAAAACCATGATGATACACTATGGGGAAGCAATTTTTTTAGAAAATTAGAAAATAAATTTTTTGTTTTCTTGAACTTCTTGACTTCCCAAATTTCACTGTTGGTAAACATTCTTTAGGGGCCGACCCTGTGGTCAAGTGGTTAAGTTCGAATGCTCTGCTTTGGCAGCCCAGGGTTTCGCCAGTTTGGATCCTGGGTGCAGACATGGCACCGTTCTTCAGGCCATGCTGAGGCAGCGTCCCACATACCACAACTAGAAGGACACACAGCTAAAATATACAACTGTGTACTGGGGAGCTTTGGGGAGAAAAAGCAAAAAAAAAAAAAGAAGAAGAAGAAGAAGATTGGCAACAGTTGTTAGCTCAGGTGCCAATCTTTAAAAAAAAAACACATTCTTTGGCTCCCAAATGGGAGACAAAAGCAGATACCATGACACAGTTGGGATCTCCTCATGGCCCCTTCCTTCATGATTTAACCTAACAAACGTGTATTGGGTCTAGGCACTGTGACCAAAGCTGTATCCAGGCAGATAAGTGAGTTAAACATCCAGCCCCACAGTGGGCTGTGGGATCCTGCGCAAGTCATATTGTCTTCCTATATCCTCATCTATGAAACGAAAGGCTGGTCTTTACATAGGAGTCAAAGTATTACAGAAAACCTGTGTACAACAGTTAGGAGAGTGCCTGGCACTTAATAGGCCTTATTAATTGGTTGCTATTTTTGTTATTAATTCATGATTCTTGTATTCAACACACCTTCAGAGGAGGAATAGCATAGTATTCATGTTTAAAATCAAGAACATGGAAAAGTGGTTATTTATCTATTCCTTCAACATTCATGTATCCAATATTCATCAAGAACTTACTACACACAAATAGAGAATTATTTGAGTCACGTCCCTGGCACTTAAGTAAAGGAGACATGAGATAAAGGAGGCTGACTTTTGACATCTACTCCGAAAATGTGGGAAGGAAGTTCCTAAGGCAACGTCTCTGTCCTGTGAGGGAAGGCCTGAGTGGCTTCAGAGGCTGATTAGGTAGGAATTCTCAAGAAGCAGGGAGTCAGGCTGACTGGACGTTTCTGAGGCGGGCCAACCTGGAAAACACAGGGCTGTTAACCTTGCAAGTGAGGAGATATAGAATAAACAATGATTTTTCTTTTTTCTGGAAGAAACTGATGAGTTCAGATTTAGACCTGTAGCCAGTGAAAAATCTAGACACATCTCACCATAATTTGCCATTGCAAAAATAAATTAAAATTGAATAAATGAATAAAAGTACTTTATGTCTTCATAGGAAGAAGCTAAAATAGATTTATTAATCAACCAATCTAAACATCCAACAGTGAAAGAATGGCTAATAAAATTATGGCATATTTTATACGTTAGAATTATGACAGAAAAAAGGTTAATAAAGGTATTGTAATAACATGTAAAATTGTGAGGTATAATAACAAGTCGAAAGAGCACAGTAAGAGGTGGCATATAGAACATAACTTTATTTTTGTGAAAATATAATATGGTGGAAACAACCTGGGAATAACTAAGCCCACAGTTGTTGCTTATGGGTTGTTGGACAATGGATGATGTTTTTCCTACACTTTCATAATTTTTGGTCCTTTTCAAGTTTTCTGTAATAAAAATACATTAATTTTCTAGTAAGGCAAAAAGCAGTGAGGATATCTACAACACTGTGTGGGAAGAGTGTAAAATCGTCTGTGTGATAGTCACGGCAAGAATACACGGGTAGTATCTATGGACACAGACAACTGTTTACTCCTGGAAAATTGATTAATGTACGGGTTCTAAGCACTCTGTATTTAGCCAGAGAGTACTACAGGCTTTGACTAAATCCCTGTAATGAAATTAATAAAAGGTCCGTTTATTCTATGTTGGCACACCATTTGGCATGTGAAGCCTAGTCCATGCGAAGAGAAGCAGGCCATTTCCTTGTATGGAAGGCCGTGCATGCAGCAAAAAAAAAAAAAAAAAAGAAATTACAAATTTATCCTCCACACTTGCTTGCTATGTGAGCTTAGTAAGTTCTTCTCCCTTTCTGTGTCTCTTTTTCCTTAATGCTAAAATACTTGGATAATAATACTTATAAGAATATTTTGAGGGTTGAACTAAAATACAAGATAAAAACGTCTGGAGTAACGCCTGCTGTTAGTTTCCGTGAATGATAGCCATCGCTATGTTTCTGTATATATGCGATTATGTATCTTCCTGTCTACTTAATCTATTAGTTTGAGTACGACATACAACATACAGTATGTGAATTCAGCGTGGGCAGTGATTGTGTTGGCTTCGTTCAACACTGTATTCCCACCACATAGAAAAGTGCCCCACAGAGAAGGCTGTCAGTAAATACTTGTTGAATGAATGAGTGATAGTGAAAAACGCAGTGGAGAATTGGGAATGAAGCAGTGATTAGTCCACAGACAGGTGTTGACCCAAGGTGTCCATCAGAGTGACTCTCTGACCCCTGTGGGGACACCGGGAGGTAGGCTCTCCGCCTTTGCAGGTGTGCTTGGGCCACTGCCACCGGCCTTCCTGAAAGCAAGAAGGAGGCCACTGTTAAGATGAAGCTGACATGATAAAAAGCAAGAGGAATAGACAGATAGAAACGAGGCCCTTGGTGGCCCTGTGGAGCCACTGGACCAGCCTTCTCCAGAAGCCCTCCCTACCTCTGCCTTTCCAGGTCCCGCTGTCGTTTATAACAGCTGGAGAGGGGGTTTCTGTTATTTCCAACCAAATACATTCTAGATGAAATCCCTGTTGACTTGTAGTTTTCTCACCTTTAAAATGGGAAGAAAGATAATTATTCTATCAGAGATTATATGTTCATTTGAATCAATCCACTATTCCCACATGAATGTTGTTTTGACAACCACCCCCAAACTCAGTCATTTAGTGGTAAACCTCTACTCTTGTGACCATGAGTCTGCAGGCCCTTAGCTTCAGATGGCTAAGTGATCTAGGATGGGCTTGGTGGGGAGCAGGCCTGCCCTGGAGTATATGGACAGCAGGCGAACATTTTGTGCAGGTCCCTGACTGGATAAACAACTTGAGTCATCCTAAGTCAGTGTGTCAGGACCATTCTGGCAACACAATCACTCATGATCCCAGAAAAGAAAGCTCGCACTGCCCAGGAGAGCTCCTCTGTGTTCGGGGCCAGTACAGGCTGCGCAGTTCTGCTTCAGAGCACGTTTGTCTGGGTTTGTCTCTACGCTGTGGGATGGAGGCCTGGTACATTGTCTCATTCTGGGCCTGAGCTAAAGAAGCAATGGCTACCTGGGGTCTGCTCTTCTTAGCTATCATCATTAACATCATCATCAGAGCGCAACCCTCAAGCGAAAGCACACAAGTACATTTAGGGCCTCTGAAATCCAATGGGTTAACCCAATCACATTGGAAATTACACTCTGGCCAAAGCAGGAGCGGTTGGGGACCGATCATCTGCTGGATAATGATCTGAATTGTCACATCAGTCAGTCATTCATCCATTTAACAAGCATTTACTGAGTGCTGATTAGGTCCTAGGCCCTATTTAGGGTCTGGGCACACAATGATGAACCAGATGTGGTCCTGGTCTGCAAGTTCAGTCTAGGAGAGGAGACACTCACGTGAGCCCACAATTCAATACAATGAATCAGGTGCTAATAATAATTTACTGAGCATGCAGCATAGCCAGAATCTAAACACTGTGCATGCCCTAACTCACTTAATGCTCTCACCAGCTCTATGAGGCATAAAGGGGTTAAGTAATTTACCCAAGCCTATGCAGCTAGTTTGTAAGCACAGGACTCAATACCACACAAGCTGCCTCTAGAATCTTCAAGCACAGCTGCCACAGTGTGTGTACAATTAAAATAGCACCGAGTGAAAATTTGGGTGGGAAGGTGAATTGTCAGCTACATAAAAAAATACCATATAGAAGTCAATCATTATTTCTACTGTCTTTCAAATATTTTTTCAAATAGATTTACAGAATGTCAGAGTTGGATAATGTCTTAAAGAGAATCTGGTCCACTCTTCAAACATTTTTTCTTTTTAAAGATTGGCACCTGAGCTAACAACTTGCCAATCTTTTCCTTTTGCTTTTTCTCCCCAAAGCCCCCAGTAGAGAGTTGTATATTTTTAGTCGTGGGTCCCTCTAGTTGTGACATGTGGGACGCCACCTCAACATCGCCTGATGAGCAGTGCCATGTACATGCCCAGGATCCGAACTGGCGAAACCCTGGGCCGCCAAAGCAGAGTGTGCGAACGTAACCACTTGGCCATGGGGCCGGCCCCAGCTCTTCAAACATTTTGTGGATTAGGACGTGAGGCTTGGGGATGAGATCCTGCCCTGGTCACACAGCTGGTTAGCAAGTCAGAGAAGAGAACCCAGCGCTCTCATGAGCAAGCCCAGGGCTCTGGTGGCTGTATCAGCTACCTTTCTAGAAGATGGCATGCTACCTGCACTGAGAATTAGGTTGATGCTACGGAAAAGAGATGCAGTCTAACTCCCTGATGATGGGGCCTGGGCTTACAGGACAGATGTCCATTTATCAACCTGTGGCCATTTAAGAACAGTGTTGTTGACATCTAACCACTGGCTCCCTCGGCTTGAGCCCCCTGCCTACCAGCCACATCTCTCTGGTTAGCATCATGGGAGTGGGCTGGAAGGTTAGCAGGTCATGGAAACCGGATCATCTTATCCATTCATTCCACACTAAAAATGGCTTTTTGAGATATTTTTGCAAGCTCAAAAACTGTTATAGGGCAGTGGTTATCAAGCTTTTTGATTGCAGAATGTTTCTATACTCTTTAAAACTATTAAGGATGCCAAAGAGCTTCTGTTTATGTATGTTAATATTTATTATATTAGAAATTAAAACTGAGGAAGTTAAAATATGGATTAATTCATGCAAATGTGTAACAATAAGCCACTCATTTATTCATATAAATGACATATTTTGATGAAATAACTTTTTAAAATAAAAATGTTTAGTGAGAAGAGAGATATTGTTTTATATTTTTGTAAATCTCTGCAATGTGTGGTTTAATGTACAAATGGCTGCATTCTCTTATCTGCTTTTGCCTTCAATCTGATGCTATGTGCTGCTTAGTCTGCAGTGTACAAACTAACAGAGTATGAAAAGGTCACTTATGTGGTTTCAGATTCCACACTGCAACAATCATTTGAGAAACTACCGCATGTCAAACTTTAGAGTAGCGTGAAAGGAGATTAATTACCGCTTAAATTATTAATTACCTAAATTAGCCAATTATCTAGAAGTGCAACTAAAATATTCCTTTTTCCAACCCATATCTGTGTGAAACTGCATTTCTTAATACACTTTAAATAAAAGTCAAGCTCATGGTGGCAGATGCAAGTTTTCTAAACTTTAATCTCTGCTTATAAGCTTGAATTTTATTACTGGCAACAAATGACGTCAGTTATGTTCTTCAAAGTGACAGCCTTGCTTAGTTTATTTTTGAGAAAATATCTCTCAAATATTCAAATCTGAAAAGAACATTGTCAATTTTTCTTTCAAGTAAAGAGATCGTTCAATGAAAAGAGCTGCTAGTTTAGCTTGTAACTCAGACAAATGCACAAGTGCTTTTCCTTGAGACGACCATCACACATCAGTATGAGTGCCTCTCATTTTATCACATAGAATAGTAGGAAGATGTCCACGCAATGACTGGGATTTCATTAAGATTTTTCATTGTTTCCCCAAGGACATTCGCGGGTGAAGCTGGTATTTTTTGTTTGTTTTGTTTTACTGCGAATGTATGATGAGGAAGAATACAATGACTACTATATCAGTTTATTGCTTCCTTGATTCATACTGAGAAACCAGAAGTTTTACTCGCTATTGCCTTTACGTTGTCACTGCAAATATTAACCCAGTGAAAATGGCAATAAGAATGAAAATGCTGGGGCCTGCCCAGTGGCCAAGTGGCTAAGTTCATGTGCTCCACTTAGGCGGCCCAGGGTTTCGCTGGTTCATATCCTGCATGCAGACATGGCACCAATCGTCAGGCCACGTGGAGGTGGCGTCCCACATGCCATAACCAGAAGGACTCACAACTAAAACATACAACCATGTACTGGAGGGGTTTAGGGAGAAAAAGCAAAAGGAAAAAAAAAGAAAAGAAGTTTGGCAACAGCTTTTAGCTCACGTGCCAATCTTTAGAGGAAAAAGAAAACAGTGAAAATGCTTTTAACCTTGTTGATCCCCTGGAAAGAACTCAGGGATGGCCAGGAGTATAAAGCCCCCACTTTAAGAACTGGTGGTTCAGAGATAGCTTTGGCGACTGGCAGACAGCAACACGTCACCGACAGGTTGTTCTGATTACTTCTCCTATAATCTTGTCCAGCCCAGAGTCTTTAATTAATTTGAGAGAGAGAGAGGGAGAAAAAGAAAGAGTGAGAAAGGTTGCTTGTGAAAGAAAAAAAACAAAACAAAACCGAGTAAAACAATAGACTTGAAGCCTTTTCCCATGATATTATTCAAAATTTAAAACAGCAGGAAATGCATCTTCTGATTTATATTGTGCTCTATTCTGTGCATCACACAACAAAGGACAGGAGTGACCGCTAATAAATGGTAGTGGGAAAGGCCTGGGAAAGTATTTGAAAGATACTTTTAAATATCAAAGATAGATGACCCCAAATTCTTATTTGAATGCAGACACACACATACATATCTCCAATGTAAGACAAATATCCCGTTTTAGATAGACTTTCCAATTTGGGAATATCTCAAAGGGCATGCTTGATTCAAAAGCAGCCTTTCCTGGGTGACCCTCTGGGTGGTAAACTCCAGGGAATCTAAGAAGAAAGTAACAAAATTTTTCTCAGGACTCTGGGTCAAAAAGTCCTACACTGCCCCCCCAAAAATAAATACATTAAAAACTCTCATTAAAATACCATTAATTGAGGCTAAAATGGCAATGGCCTAATATCCATCAACATTCTTTAAGGAAATAAAATTTTAAGAGAGTTTCTAGATCTGTCTGTGCTTTGTCTCAAAGGAATGCCCCCCAGCTGCCTCCATCCATTCATTTCATTGTCTAATAACCGTTGTCTACTCAGCACTTACTACAGGACGTGCTTGGGACTCAGACATCGCTCATGAGTAGGGGGCAGTGCAGTGTGCCCAGGGCTGGGGCCAGGGCAGTGCAGGGTCATGAAGGTGAGGAGAGGCAATGACTGATCCTGTGCAGGAGGGGTGCAGAGTGGCCAGGGAGGGTGTCCCAAAGGAAGTGATGCTGAGCTCATCTTGAATGCTTGGGTCTCTGCTAGGATAGGAACCGATGCTCCAGGCAGAAGGAAAGACAAACACAGGGGCCTGGAGCTACGCCCATGAAGGTGTGTTTGGGAAGCAGTGAGAGTCACAAGGTCATTGTCATTTTGCCTCTGCCATCAGTAAGGTTAAAAGAGGCTGTGTGTGTTACAGAGTTTCCCCTGACCTCTGGACAGTTGGACAAGCCACAGGTGATGTCAGAGGTAATCTGTCCCAGCTGTGAATGAGATGTGAAGCTCCAGTGACCTCAAAGAACTCCCAAGGACGACTGGTTATGTCCCTTCCCTGAATCTCTGCTGCCCTGTGCAGAGCAGGGGCTCACCTCGGAGGTGCTCCTTCTGCACACGGAGCCAAATTGTGAATCCTTTGTCACAGGAAGAATTGTGAGGGTGGGGCAAATGCAAATCATGGAGCCCTGTCGTGATTGATGACCTAACGTTTGAAACTCTAATCTTAAATCAATTCACAGAAAAGATTTTCATCAGGGTGTCTTAACCTGAAGTCCACAGATAGCTTTCAGAAAACGTCTGTGAAGACGCTTTAATTTTACGCGGAGTTTTCCACATGCACGGGGGCAGGTTGGGGGCAAAGTCAGGCTTTATTTTGCACATATTTAAAAAGATACCCCTTACCCCCAGGTACTTGAGCTGCTTTGAGCTAGATGTAGGAGATTCAGAAATAAATAAAACCTTAGTCTGTAGAACCAGTTTCACCACTTGACAAAACAAAGTCAAAATGTGAAAAGCACATAAACTTAAGTTCATATCCTAGACTGAAGTTAACTCTGTTACTTATTAACTGTGTGACTTCAGCCAATTACTCAACCTCTCTGTTTCCTTTTCTGTAATTACACCTACTCAGATTTTGGTGGGGGGAGAAGGTGTAACGGAGGAGGTTGAGGTCTAAAATAAAATAATATAAACAAATGTCTAGCATATAGTAGGCAATCCAATATCACAGTTAATTATTTTTACTATTATTGAGACTGATATGCAAGGGATGCCCAGGGAACAGAGAGGTTTTCTCAGCAAGTTCTTTTGGTGACAATATTTAGAGAAAAAACAGTGTCTGGCTGGAGGCTTCTGTCTCCGTGTTTCTGGCAGTGTTGTTCTTGGCTGTCCCTGGCTGGTGGCTGTCTTTACCTTGAATTGCCCTAAGATTAGGATTTCTTGTAAACAGTGGCTTAATTATACATCTGCATCCTTTCACAATGCTGAGTTGCTCCCCCACGAACAGAGTCGTCCCTCTTGCTCCCGCTCAGAAGAGGGACTGGTAAGAACTGGCCTGATCGCCTTTTTTAAAGGGCGTTACCTCCAGCCCTCCAAGGGCGAGTGCAGAAAAGCTCCCGGATTCCAGGTCACACCACTAGGCACACCCACTTTCTCCCAGGGACCTTGTCGCAGGGACCTGCGTGGGCTCCACGTGGGCTTTTCGGGCAAAATGAGTGGTCAGAAGGAAGTACATCTGAGAAAGAAGCAGATAAGGTCACCAGGAAAAGTTTTACCACCCAACCGATGAGCTAGCCACAAATAAAAGGGAATTCCAGTCTGACTCATCACGGGACCGGGGTAGATTCTTCCACTCATTAACTGCTGTGGCGAAGCTCTGAGCTTAGAGGAGCCCTCTGCGACTAGAGAAATCCCGTTCACCCTCAGAGCAAACATCACCTGCTTCCCAAAGTCTTACCTGAATCCCCAGACAGGTAGGTGTTCCTTCCTCTGAGGACTGACATGAGAACACACCCCTGCCGCAGCTGCCGTCCGCGGCAGCCTATTCGGCTGTTTCTCTTCCATCAGACCCTGATTTCCTTGCGCCCAGGCCCCGTGCCCTATGAATGCCTTATCTTCAGAGCCTAGCATCAATCTGATGGTGACAAGAAGGACAGAAGCAAAGAAGAAGCAAGGAAGGGACGGAGCGGGCAGAGGATGTCTGTCCTGGTTCCGGAGTGAGAAAGACTTGGGTTCCATCCCCGTCTCCACAAGGTACTTCGTGCAAATCCGCATCAAAGCATTGAACTTCTCTGAGGCTCAGCTTCCCCGTCTCTGAAAGGGGAGCATGTGACTTGTCCTTCAGGATTGCTTTGGGGGATCAACCAAGATCAACACCTGAAACTGAAAACAAATGGGATTGAGGTAATACTGAGACAGCTTCCAACGAAGAAACAGTGTCCCACCCCCCACCCTCCCGAATTCTATTGTTTCCTAGGCTTTAACCCCAAAATGTTGATTGTGGCAGAATATCTACAGATAGAAGTTTCCACCCATTTGTGTTCAGCATCTGTTGGCTTGTTCTGACGCTCCCCCACCCTTAGCACGTGTTCTGGCAGAAACCCCAGGATGTCCTCTCATGTGGCTGCACCGTCACTGCCTGTGGTCAGGCCCCACCGTCTCTTGATAACTGTTGTATGTTCCCACCTGGGCTCTGGGACTCCAGTCCCTCTGCCCTCCTGGCCACCCTCCACCAAGCTTCCCAAGTGGTCTTCCTAGAACCTGAATGTCACTCTTGTGCTTAGAAACACCCATCAATTCTCCAATGTCATCAGAATTAAACCCAAACTCCCTGACACAGCCCTGCTTGTCTTTCTGGATGTGGCTCCTGTGAGGTGCGACTCTCCAACTTTCTCTCCTCTCACTTCCACAGCAATGCTGGCTCCCTGGAATCCCCAGTCGGCATCCCGTGTCCCTGGCTTGCTGGCATGGCTGTGGATTTTGTTGGGATCCCTTTACTCATCCATCCACCAGGAAGATTCCCACTCTCCTTGCAGACTCACCTCAAAGCGTTCTTTCTCTTGGAAAATTGGTTTCCTCCTAGACAGAATTCACTGCTCTGCGTCTGAGATCTGTAACACCTTATGCATATCGCTCTCTTAGCTGCCACCTCCTTGCGTTGTAATGATTTTCTGATGTAGCCCACGCAGTCCTCGAGGACAAGCCCTGGGGCTTATTCTGGGTTGAATTCCCAGTTACATGTTAAGTGTGTGGATGAATAAATGAACTCACCTTGAATGCATCCCTCTTTTCTATAGATCATTGAGGTGTCTGTTCCCCTGAGAGGATTGCTGACTGACCTGTGAATTGGGGCCCGGTAACCCCTTTATTTCCCTGGCCTGGCTCCTCATCTTTCAATTGGTGTGGTCTTGCTCTTTCAGCCCCAAGTGGGAACTGTGTCCGTACTTCCTTTCCAGTTCTGTCAGCCTCCCGCCCCTCATTGCTAGAATGCAAGCTTTTCAAGGGCAAGGATGGGGTCTTATCCACCCATGTACCCCTACCCTAGTGTCCAGCATAGTGTTAGAGCCAGACTGTCATATCCCTCAGACCAGGTGTCTGACCTTCCTTAAAGTGTCTTCAGGGAACCAGAGAGCGGACTAAAAGGAGCCCGGTGTATGAAATGTCCATTTGGCCTGCAGGGCTGGGGTTCCCTTGGCACTCTCCCTTCACCACGTGCCATAAAATGACTCCATCCATATTCAGACTCCGCAGCCTTCTACCCAGCTCCCTGTTCACAACAGGTGGCCCAGTCAGTGCTATTCTCAATTTTCCTGCCTTTCCCTTCTCTTTTATTTTCTCCTTCCTTTTTTTAAAATGCAGCCACTGCAATAAATTAAACTTTCATGGCTCCATTTCCTTCTTTCCCATTGTGGAACCCTGACCTATTTCCTCAAGGAAATACTTTCAAAATCATAATTGAAACACAATATTTCATAGTAGAAACGGCAGGAGGAGAGTAATAGATTTAGTTCTCATTTCTGGTGGCAGACATGTTAATTACATTTTCTATTTCCTCTCATTACCATGAAGCATGTCTCCCAAAGGTCAGGCCAGCCTGCTTCTCTCTCTCCCTGAACCCACCCTCTCTCACACTCACAGCAGCCTGGGGCAAACCAGAGAGCACAAAACTGACTGTGTCACTCTTAGGTTTGAAAACCATCAGAGTTCCACCCCACACAAGTCTGGTTTCCTCGGTAGGGATCATAAGGTCCAAGGTTCCACCGTCCTACCTTAAGGGCTGGCCGTGCTGAGCCAGTGTAGTACCCTGAGTGCCTTCAGCCTCTTCCTGCCCCTGGCTTTCAATAGGCTGTTGCCTTCGCCAGGAACACCTCACCCCTTGAGCGTGTCAGGAAGATCACTACCCATCTATGTTCTCTTCTGGGTGCACCTGCCCTGCGGACAGGGCCAGCTCCCCACCTCATTCTCGCATCAGAAGGCAGAAATCATGGTTTTCTTCTCCAAGCCCCACCAAGCTTAATGCTGCCATTACACTTATGCCCTACATTATGATTGTCTTTTCCCTTTCCATACTCTTATCTCCTGCCTCCAACGCTCCCAGCAATGAACAGGCAAGCACAGTAAACTGCCAGCAATTTGAGGTCAAGGACTTTGTTCACTTATTTCTCAATTATCGGCATGTAGCTCAGGGCTTGGTTCAGAGTAAGTGTGCATTGAAATATTAAAAAATATGGAGTGGATAAAAATCATCCTTGGGGCTGGCCCTGTGGCCTAGTGGTTAAGTTCGTGCGCTCCACTTCGGTGGCCCAGGGTTTCGCCGGTTTGGATCCTGGGCACGGACATGGCACCGTTCATCAGGCCACGCTGAGGCAGCATCCCATAGAGCACAACCAGAGGCACTCACAACTAGAATATGCAACTATGTACCAGGGGGCAGTGGGGAGAAGAAGGGAAAAAAAAAGATTGGCAACAGATGTTAGCACAAGTGCTAATCTAAAAAAAAAAAAGATTGTAAATATTAAAACAAAAATCATCCTATTTTGTTTAAAACAAAAATAAACAAATGGTGGTATCATGAAGCCATTATTAAGGCTAATTTATTTCAAATGTAAAAGTAGGAAGAATTGATATTTCCAAGAATCGTTGAACTGATTAGGGTAGCAATTATGATTCAAGACCCGAGAAAGAGATACACAGAGCTATGTACAGCCAGACTATTCAGATGGAGACCCTCTCCTGAGCAGGAGGTGGGGGAAGATTTCTCAGAGTCCTTTCCTGCTGACTTAAATCTTCCCCACGCTGTAGATCCTAGAGCAGGGGCCACTTCTGCCCTGAAGCAGCGCCTTGCAAAGCCCTGTTGAAGCCTGAGACTAAAGAGAAACGGAAGAGTGTGTTCCTCCATATGTACTCACCAAAGCGTTAGCCTATATTTTGATCCAAGTAGAAAAATCTTATGAAAACTGACTACAGATACCAAAAAAATGACTACATATAAAGCCCTGCATTGCCCCCTCTGCTTTCCCTTCACGGTTAACCCTCAGAAGCCCACCCAGCACAGGCCGGGAGGCCAACGTGACTTTGGAACCTCAGGCTGATTGGGAAAGACTGTCGTCATTGAACAATAATGCAGGGTACCATGAATAATAATGCAGGGTACCACGAAAGAAATAAAACCCAACAGCCTGTCTTTTCTTGAACTTTACTATTTTGTTCATCAAGGGTTTGGGGATTAATTTTTATTTTCTAAAATATTGCATTCAAATACTTACTTTGATTTCTTAGTTTTTTTGGTGCATACTTAATTTTGCACCCAAGATGAATGCTTTTGTGGCCTCTACCTCATCCCATGCCTGCCCTTAAACTCCCCCTAATGACCTCAGCCCAGTCCCCCTCCTCCTCTTGCTCATTTTCCTCAAGGAGCATCCAGTCCAATGGGGAAGGCAAGCTTGTTAACAGTTAACTATTTTTTGCAAGGGAGAATGAATGAGTGTACCAAAAACCAGGCATTGCTGATATGCGGATGCGAGCTGGGAAGGGCAGCACCAAGCACAACTGTGTATTTCAGGGAAGAGGGGAGGCAGAATAAGGCATTGGAATTGGGGCTTGAAAGATAAATAGATCTCTAAAAAATCAAGAAGGAGGAAGGGGATTCTAGATGGAGGGAATAGCATGAACAAAAGCTTACAGGTAAGACAGTTCAGGAAGGTTTGTAGGTGAGCAAAGTCTGGAAAGTTTCCGTAATATGGATGTGGAGTGCTGTGCAGGACACGGGGGCTGGGCTTGACTGACAGGCTCCAGAGCTGGCCTGACTCTGTGACACAGAGGATTCCAGGTTTCTAGAATGGACTCAAAGGTCAGAACTGGTTCTATTAGAAGTGGGCCCTCCTCAGGAAAAGAAGGGGCTCCTCACTGTGCATATGCACTGCTGACAAGGTCAGCTCCCCCTCTGCAGGCTCCAAGGGGGGCACTCTCAGCCATGCTGGCTTCATTCTTCTGGAAGCCCAGGGCCATCCACTGTCCAGGTCAGGAGCTGCCTACCGGAGGAAGGAGGGAAAGGTTTTGTTTCTCAGGATGATGCTAACAGAAATGAGGCTGCTGGTAGAACAGACCTTTTGAGAGCTTTTGGGGGAAACCTGGGATGCAATGAGGAACGAGTTGTAACAAGATGAGGACTTCCAGATCCTCAACTCCCTACGCAGTGGCACCTGCAAGACAGGACTCCATGCTCACACGGCAGAGAGACTGGCTGGGCTCGGTTCTTGGGGGCCTGTGTTCTCACTTGCCCAGTGTCATCCTATCATCAAGGGGTGAGTTTTCTCCTGTTCCCAAGCTGTAATGGACAGCAGGCCCATGGCAATACAGTAAAGTCAGGGGGGGGCCTCTTTCTGCTTTGCTGGATGATGACTGGGAGCACTCCTCTCGGGAGAGTTTGGCAGACATGCCACTTCATTCCACTCTTGGCTTCCTTCCTCTGTCACACAGCAGGTGGCTTTCAGAAAGCACATTCCACCTCTTTTCGCATCTCTGGTGTAAGTCCAGCTGCCTCATCTCTGGTCCTCACTGTTAGTTCTATCGTTAGCTCACTTCCCCCTGGGGCCCAGCATCTCAGACTGCACAGGGGAGGGGACGAAAGCAGCTGTTTACCAAGCACTCTCTGGGCTGGGCACAGAGCTGTCCCCTTTCTCCTGTGCATTTTACTGAAATAGCACCAGTACTGAACACTGGAGAGTTTTAGTCCTTTTTTTACAAACAAGGAAGCAGAGGTTTGCAGAGGAAGTAATTTGCCTAAGCCCATCCAGTTAGAACCAGGTTCTCTGGCTCCTAAGCCAACACCTTTTCTTTTTTAAGGCACCATTTTATTCTTGAGGTACCTAGGCCTTTCCTGGAGAGAAAATGAGACAGATAATAAAAAAGGAAAAACTTCTAAAGAAAAAATAAACCACTCGAAGAGTAATTGTGTAAATTCAATCTCGTTTCATTCAGATCACGCTGACGGCGCGCCTCTCACAGTGCTGGCCATGCAGTCCCTGGCCCCCAGCTTTCCATCTGACAAACTCATCCATCAAGGTGCACTCGAAAGCGACCTTTCTGACCTGTTTTCTCTGATCCTGCCCCAAATGGAGGCAGTTAATGGTGTCCTCCTCTTGGCTCCCAAACCAGGTTGTTCACACTTTGCATTATAGCTCTTAATGTTAATTCAGCTGTGTGCTGTCTACTAAAAATGAGAGAGAGAATTAATTTTGTGTATTAACTAGACGTGGGACATCCAGATATTGGGTTAACCACTGTTCTGGGTGTGTCTGTGAGCATGTTTCTAGATGAGAGGGGCAGCTGGCCTTGTCAACAATGCATAAACCCAGGAACGAGTGCCCTCTTTTCCTGAGGTGGGCCCTCCTCTATGTGGGTGGGCCTCATCCAATCCATTGAAGGCCTGAATAAAACGAAAAGGTTGGTAAAAAGGACACTCTCTCTCGGCCTAGCCAGCTTACAGCTGGGACATAGACCTCCAGCCTCCTGACCTGGACTCTGACGAGAGCTACGTCGTCCGCTGTCCTGCGTCTCCAGCTTGCTGACTTCAGCTTTTGGGGCTTGTCAGCTTCCAGAATTGTGTGAGCCAACTCCTTGTAATAAGTCTCTTTTTAATATAAGTGATCTTATATATATCTTGTTGGTTCAGTTTCTCTGGAGAACACTGACTGAAAACAGAGAGAGAAAGAGAGAGAGAAACTCCCCTAGTCCACGCTCAGTGCGTGTATGCCCAGGGTGAGCGTGAGATGGGAAGTGAACATCTGCAGAGGTCTCCAGGGGTCTGAGCTCTGGGTGCCTCTAGAGTGTGAGCCCCTCACTATGCTCTGAGTCTCTCCAAGCCCATCTTTTTCACATGCACAGGCCCTGGAACCAATGTAATTACTTAATTGAGGGCCCAATCAAAGAAAGCACAACCAAGGGTCATTTTGAGTATATCTGCTTTTTGCTTTGTATGCATAATTTTAGAATATGGTCTTCATATATAATGTGATCTCACCGCGTGTGTGTGTATGCATGTTTGTGTGTAGCAGAGTGTAGTAAGCATGAATGTGACTCATCCGAGTTTTTTTCACTAATAATGAAAACAATATTGGTGCCTCGGTTTCCTGAGAGAGCTGATCTACAATCAGATTATATGAGTAACACTCTTTGAAAATAGCTCAATATTTTTTTTTGTACCTGAAGGGGACTTATGCCCTGAGACCAGCCCTTCCATCCAAACCAACAGCTCTCTAAGATGCAAAGCATGTAAGCGGGAAGGGTACTGCCCACTCTGACATCAGTCTAATCTTATGGAAGATGGTTACTTCATTTTCCCAATCCCACAGCCATTTTAGAAAACCTTCTAATAATGGATCTGTTGAGAGAGAAAGAGACTTTTTAAGAAATAGATAGGATTTACTTCTCTGTTGTTGAGAGAGAGATCCTGTCATGTTCCAATGAAAGTAGAGAAAATCCGGGTTAGAATCTGAGATACAGAATATCTCCATAGTTACAAAGGGCAAAGTTGGTTAAAGCACAACTTAGACCTGTGTTACTTTTGCAGTGTCAGGGGAGCTCCAAAATAGGTTCTTTTAGAACAAAAAAAAATGGTAAAAGTTGGGTAAATGAGAAATAGCTCTGCTGCAGAGCAGCATTCAAAAGGAAGTTTCGATGTTTAGATATGTAGCTTATTAGACTTTCAAAGCCCTTTCCCATTCTTACTCTCCTTTAACCTTTAACTGATATTCCAGCCGAAACAAGAGAAAGATGGAGCACAAGTTGTTTTCTGCATTAACTTCACAAACATTTTCTGAGTGCTAATATGTGCTAATCTCTGTACTTAGACCCGAAGATACAGAAGTAAATGAAAACTATAGTGATCATTGCCCTTGCAAAGTTTGTATTCTAGTGAAGAAGAGATTCTGAACAAGGAATTATAATTGTGGTATCTTTTATAAAAGGAAAAAAGTTGGTGCAGAAGAATATCAGGAGATGGAACAGTGACGGTCATGGATGGAATAACTGAGATGATTTTCTCATACCACCCCAGGGGCTGACACGCGGATGGAACAAACAGCGCAATAGCCAACTGGCTGAGTAAAGTTTCATCCGTAACCAGGCAAGCATCTGATAGTTCCAAACAAAGCCTTGGAAAACCTGGATTAGAAATTGTGGTTCAGACTTCAGGTTCAATTTGGACTTTGGTCTCTGAGTCTAAATTTGTAAACCTGTATACTCAAGGGTGCCCGAAGTCTGGAAAGAAGACGGGGAGAGAGAGAGAGTCCTGATTCAGATTCATGATTTTACAGTCCGGAAGATGAGAACACACATGCCCCAGGAGGTGCCAGAATGCCAAGCGCGAACTGCTCTTAATAAAGATGCCCTGCCCACCGGTAACACATGGCCTAATAAATTCAAGTTCTCACCAATTGGATTAATAAAACCTCTCCCTCTGGGGAAATGGGAGCTGGTAGCATATCTTAAAATATGCCTTCCCATGGGAAGAAGGGAAAATTATTTTCCAGAACGCACATTATTAATGAGGAGAAGTGGAAAAGTCTTTACCCTCAACCTCTTACCACTCTGGCTCCCGCTCCCCACCATGCGTGAATGGGGGAACATCTATGGATAACCTGGAAACGGAGGCCTGGCTCAGATATGTTGGACTTTGTGAGCTGGGTCAAGGAGCTTGAGTATAAACCATTGGGGATTTCTGAACAACGTAGTTATAGGGTCAGATTTGAATTTCCAAGTCGTCAATCTTGTTGTGGTAAAAATTACTTGTCAGAGGAGCAAGAGGCCAAATTAGGATTCCATCACAAAAATTTAGGGAAGGGATGACAGTAGCTTGGTCTGGGATAATGGCGGTGGGAAGAGGAAAAGGGATAGATCTGAGAGGCCCTCCAGAGATGATTGCATGGGAGTGGGAAGGGTCAGAGAGAGGACTCTTGTGGCACTACCATGTTTCTAGCTTGAGCAACTGGGGGAATTGTGCTGAACAATGGCTGAGCAGCTGTTTTGGAGAGCAGGAAATTATAGGATCAGTAGGAGGTACGCTAGGTCTTAATTAACTCTGAGTCATTCAAGTGAAGTTGCCTTAACATTGTTGGATATATGGGTATGGATTTCAGGAGAGAAGACTGGGCTGGAACCTGAGATTTGGGAGATGTCCACATAGACATAGCAAATGCATGCAGGGATGAGTGGCTTCCCAGGAATGGAGACTTTCATTGCTAAATCCATGAACATTTCAGGCAAATCACACAAAGTTGGTCACCCTACTCATAAGCAAATGTTTCAGAAAATGGGATACAAAAGAGACCAGGAGAAAGGGGTTCTGCAACTATTTTCAAAAATGAGTCAGCAAACAAAAAACTGGGCTTTATTTACAGCCAACAAAGTAGTAGCCCCAGTAGAGTGTGATCTTAGAGATTCCTGGCAGCACACTGTTCACGGTCTAATTTGGTGCCTGACTATTGTAATTAGTCTTTCATTGGCTTATATCAGTGAGTCATTACTTCACTCAAAACAATTAGATTTAGAGTCTAGAGAACAGCGCTCAGATCTACCACTTAAACACTTACCTTTCTCCACAATTACAACCTGGCCTTTCCTTATTCATTGCCCCTTCGTAATCCCAACTCTCTGGCCACAAGGAATTATTTTCCACCCCTAGAGAGATCCATTTCCTGTGCATAATTTCCCCTTGGAATGGAAATGTCTTCCCTGACCCTGAGGCCCAAGTGTTTACATTCCAGCTCAACGTTGCTCCTTCGTAAGGCCTTCCGTGTGCCATCATGTGCTCACCATCTATGCAACGAACATTTATGAGTTTCAGACTCAGTGCAAGTTCTGTAGATAAAGGCATAACTGTGGGACAGCCATTGCCCTTGAAAAGAACCTTCTGGATTTATCCTCTCTTCTGCATGCTCCTAATGCAGGCGCTTGCTACAATTTGGCCTGTATTTTAGTTGCTTTCTTGATCATCTAAACGAAAGAGGTATTTTGGGAAAAACACTGGACTCAGGAGCCCATGAACCTGGTCCCCCCAGCTCTGCTCCCCGCCCTCTTCTAGTTTTGAGCTTCCGTTTTCTCATTCATGAGGTAATCTCATAAAGTTGCAATAAAGATCTAGCGAAATAATTAATATAAAAACGTCTTCTTCACTGCTGGAAGTTTTTTCCTCTCTCGCTTGCTGTCAAGGTCAGAGAGCACGAGTCAGCTTTACATCCACACAGCAAACTCACAGTAGCTGTTTCTCGTGTGGACTGGGACCCTCCATAATGTTACATAAAATCTGTTCAGAGGGGTGGGGGTGGGAAAGAGAGGAGCACAGGGCAGTAAAATGAGGTTCAACCAGGCTTAATGGCAAGCTTTGCTGCTTGCTTTATTTACATGCAGAAAACTTGGGAATTTTCCTCGGATTTCTAAAACAAGGATGAAAGAGAAGGAACGAGAGAAGTCCTCACATGTCTGGCAACTTGTGCCTACAGGGGACCTGTTCTTCTATAGAAACTTGGGAGGCCTTTATTTTTCTTTTTGAGCTGGATCTCAGAATGGTAGAAATGCGTATTCCCCCAGCTCTGGGGGCACATAAGAGACCCCAGCTCCCTTCCGACGTTCAGGTGTGGAGGCATAGGCCCTGAGAAAGGACCAAAAATTTCAAGCTAGAGAGAATTAAAGGAACAGAAAGACTAGAAACTGGGGCTCCCAGCTCCTCACCCAGGCCTCTTCACTGCCCCTTCCCAGTGTCCCACTTGTGCCTTCCCCCTCAGAGGAGCCGCCCCCCGTAGCTGCCTTGCAGTTACCACTGTCAGTGATTCATCGACTGGCAGCTCTCTTATTTTTCGGTCTGGAGCCACTTTAAATGTGATAAACAAAGTTATTTTTAAAAAATAATGCAAAGTCCAAATAAAAATGTCTCATGTACTGTCAAGATCAATTGGAGTCCTTTTTTGTCTCAGTTGGGAGAAAAGTACTTCACGTCAGAGATAATATGTTAAATTAGTGAAAATGGGTAATTTTAACAATCATTGTCTAAAGCTGAATAGGATGCCAATATTTATTGATGCAGCTTGCTTCTCTGGCAGTGTTTTTGTCCTACTGATGTACTCTTGCAAGTCATCAGGTATTTTTGACTCACTAAAATAAAAAGAAAAAAAAACAGAGAGAGAAGGACAATTTAAGAAGATGAAAAGATGGTCTCAAGTTGGATATCTGGCAAAAAGGCACAGAAAATGCATGAACCCCCTACTCCTTTGTTTGTTGCTCGGGTTGCTGGTGTAGGTTTGAGGTCTCTGCTGTTACGCAGGAAAGGGTGGGAGCTCCCCTCCACCCTTCCCCTTCCTGCCCCTCCACTGGTTGAACAAGCAAGAGAAGGTCAGGACGACTCATACTGAAAGCCAAGGGGGCCCAGGGCCTTGCAAATCAAGGTCACCTGGCAGGGCTCCTGTTCCCCTGCGCCAGGTAAAACCAACCATGCAAACAGCCAATGCAATAAATAAGAAGACTCAGAGCCACGGAAATCTGGCAGAAGTGCATATCTCAGTCATTAAAAATACACTTTAAATAGAGGAATTGGACAGTATGTGAATTATACCTCAATAAAGCTCTTATAAAAAAATGCAACCCCTCCGCCCCACACACACACATATACAGCTGCCACACCACTTGCCGGGATTCAGCCTCACTACCTGTCAACAGTGTATTGCATTTGTCCAGCTCCTTGCAGTTTACACAGAGCTTTCATCAACCTTATTCAGTGATTCCTCACTTACAAGTTGAACAGGGAAATAGGGATAAAGAGACAGAGGCCTCGTCCCTAGAAGAGAACTGGTTTTTCCAAGGCCACGCAGTGAATGACCGTCAGAGACAGAGGTTGGGGTTTTGACCCCAGTGCTCGTTACACAACGGCACCATCATGGCCTCTGTGGAGGTGAGGGTATGGGGTTTACCAACGTTTGGATTTTCTCAGGGCTACCGTGAACTCTAATGGTAAAGAGGTAGTGCTAGAAAAGAGAGGAAAGTTATCTCTCGGATGGAAATTCTAAATAGATGTTTTTTATTAAGGTCTAGAAATATTCAACACAATTGAAAAAATTCTGACGTCTCTGTTATGTATCAACTCTATGCAGCCCTCAGTTACTCCATGTGTAAAATTAGGGGGTCTCTGGGGACACTGCACAGGTCTAACATTAGCTGAATCCAAATTTCTTAGAGAATCAAACTTCACAGTGGCGAATTAGAAGATGAGTGTATGTCATTCAAGGCCTCTCCCTGAGAGAAGTGGTAACTGAACTTTAAATAATGGGTGGACTCAAGAAGTTGCCAGAGGTCCTGCTGAGGATAGACTAATATCTACAAACCTATGAACTCCAAAATTCAAAAGATAGGTTAGCAGACTTAAGTAGACGTAAGAATATTTTGGGAAGGGGCAAATGGGACACAAAGTTGAAGTCAGAAAATTTGGAATTGAAAAGAGCATTTGAGAATTGGCAAATGGTGGAAAGCTTAAAATGAAAGAGGTGGAGCTGGAGATAGAGGAAGTAACTGGCCAGCTCGAAGCCACACAGCAACAAGACAGCACCAGCGCCCTGCACGAGCAGTCAGGGTTCCTGCTGCCTGGCTCAGCTCTCTTGCTACCCTCTGGACTTTATGTCTGAACACAAGAGTTCGGCCCAGAGATTCTTGCTGATTCAGCCTTTCTGCCTCTGCATCTACATGCCACCCATGCCTCCCCCAGCTGCTACTTCCCGCATGAAACATCTGGTTTGAGATTCACCGATGATAGCTCCAAAACCATCAGTCTAAGTCAGTGGGACCCAGAGTTGTCAAAAGAATCACCCAAAAATCCAGGAAAAAAAGGAAATAGATGACTTGGGTTTAAAATATATCCACTGTGTTCTTTAGATGGTGGTTCCATATAATGATCCCTCATGACAGCCATTGTTTGCTTTTTTATTAAACAATCATCCTCCAAATTCTCAGAACCCTCAGTAAGAGCCTCCTATTAAAGCTTGAGGGTTGCTCCGGAAAAAGAACTGCTGTTCTTTCCATTATCAGTGATGTGTTTTTTCCATTCCTGTGAATTAATTATTTTATGAAAGTAGAAGGGATTTAACGTTGAAATCTCTGCCTTCAGCCCTCTGATCCAGGAAACTCAGTTATAAAAGCACTAGGAGGATATACCCACCTGGACATCCTATGGGCACTATATCCTCAGCGTGGGGTGACCCGAACAATCTCCCCCAAGCTGGCTTCACCCGTGGAGTTCCTATCGGAGGACGGGAATCCCCAGCAGCTCAGTTATGCAATTCAGAAAGACAGGAGGCAGAATGAACACACTGGTGAAGGAACAGACTTTGTAGCTGAAGATCCTGGACTGAAATCCTGGTTCCAACAGTTAATAAAATGGGAAGTTACTTCAACTACATAAATATCAATATTGTCATCTTTATAATTTGAGTACTAATGCCTATTCATTACTTTGTGTTAAAAACTAAGTGAGAAAATATGCTTAAGGAACTCAGCACAGTGCCTGGTACCATTAAGTGCTCAATAAACGCTAGTTATGATTCTTATAGCACTGTTCGTATCTTGCTAGCACAGGACATGGCATTCAATAAGCACGTGATAACTAATTGATCCTGAAAAGAATGAATGTTATTGGAATCCTACTGATACTCCATGAACTTGACAGTCTATGTAAAAACTTACTTAACTCTCCCAAAACACTGGTGATAGATATTATTTCTCTTATGTACATGAGGAAAATGAGGCTGAATTGGAACATCCGAGATACCTTTTCTTTTGGATGAAGATTAGCCCTGAACTAACATCTGCTGGCAATCCTCCTCTTTTTCCTGAGGAAGACTGGCCCTGAGCTAACACCTGTGCCCATCTTCCTCTAATTTATATGTGGGATTCCTGCCACAGCATGGCTTGCTAAGCGGTGTGTAGGTCTGCACCCAGGATGCAAACCAGCGAACCCTGGGCTGCTGGAGCAGAACATGCGAACTTAACCACTGCACCACCAAAATGGCCCCTGAGATACATTTTTCTGAATAATACATTTAGTGGCTTTGAACCATGAAGATAAATATATGGGTGTACTCTAATACTAACAGAGAAAAGATGATGGTCACCCTGTATTCTGGATCTGGGAAGATTCAGGAAAGTTGTTGAGATATTCTTTAGCAGTATGGACCAGAGTGAGTGTGTTGTGTGAGGTTGGTGTGCCAGACTCCATTCTAGAGCTTTCTCATGCTTCCCCCATAAGTGCTCAATGCAACTTGGGAGGGGATGCTATTGCTCCCATTTACAAAGAAGGGAATAGAGGTTTGGAGAGTCAGAAACTCGTTTCCATGTTACACTGTTTGTGAATTTGAGAGTCAGGTTTCAAACCCAGGTCTGGGTGACTCCACTGCCCTTATTCTTTTCCACAACACCGCACTGCCTCCCCCGGCTTCCCTGAAATAGAATTAGAAAACTGTGTGACTCATAACCCTCCTAGTCACAAAGTCATCTCAAAAATCTCAGGCTTCAAAAAAGCTTTGAAGGACAACAGGGCAAGCAATCCTCCCAATGTTGGAATCTCCTCTACAATGTCTCCCAGATATTCTTTACTCTCCTCAAACGTGTCCAGAGACAGAGCTGACTACTTCTAGGGTTGGTCAACATGATTGAAGAGGCACAGAAGGCATCCGGTTCAACCCGTAATTATATGGATGATGACCTGGAGGCCCAAAGAAAGGCTATGTTACCCAGGATCACCCACTGAGTAGCGTATGCCTAGATGATTGAGGGTGCTTCTCTGGAGAAGCTTCACCAGACCCCAAGGCCCAGATGAGCAGATCTGAGTGATGACACTACCAAAACACAGAATAGTCAGCCCCAAAGCTTCATTAAAATAGGAGAAGGTGCCTCCAACTCGCCATGGGCGGGATCTACATTTTCCAGATTGATCTATCACAATAGCATATAATTGCTCTGAAATGATTATGTCCTTTCCCCTGTCCAACTTCCTATGAGAAAAGACAATATCGAACTCAGACAACATGTATTAAGAATGTTACAGTTGACAAAACTTTATTCTGATCTTTACACTGACCCTGTGAAGAAGGCAATGCAAGAATTAAGGTCTCCACTTGTCAGATGAGGGACCGGAGAGTAAGTATTGTATTTGTCAGTGTCGTAGGTAAATAGAAGCCTTTATTTACTTTGTGAAGGTACTGAGACATGGGGTCTTTATCATTCTCATTATGGCCCGATGCGGGTCTGCAGTAGGAAAGTGGAGAGGGCCCTTCTCCACGCATTCAGAGACCCCAACTACTTCTGCCTAATGGTCTACAATCCCCCAGGCCTTGGAGTTTTCCGCCATCCCTGTTCCCAATAGAAGACAGAAAAAACAGAACGTGGAGGATCCCATGACAGATTTCAGTGTTGCAGACTTGAAAGCAGAAAACAAAGCTTCTGCTCCAAGTCCATCAGTCAGAATTCAGGAATACAGTCACAGCTGTATTCTGGGACAGGATAACCTAATTGTGTGCCCAGGAGGAAGGACAAACTGATTTTGGTGGTTTCAACGAACATCTGATAGTTGCTGTCATAATCCTCTTGAGTTCCAAGTACACCAGGTAAGAACCGGAGCTAGGATTTCAACACAACTACTCTCATGACTAGTATAAGGTCCTTTTTGGAACTCCATCCTAAAGTTAGAAGACTCTTAAGTGTCACCTTCAAGTAGAGAACTAGCTTTCTGTGATTTTTTCCCTTCTGCTGTTGCCATCTTTGGTGACTGTCCAAGTTCCGGGGACACTTCTTTGCCTACAAGGGATTGGAGTCATCTCCGTGCAGTCTGAGCCCACCAGCCTTCCTGTTATTCAGTGTCCTCATGCAGATTCCTCTAGCTTCTTTCTGGGAATCTGCCCAAGGTAACACTTGTTCAACATTTATTTAGCCAAATTTTACCAAGTGCCTGTTCTGTGTCAAGGGCCACAGAAATTCTGGGCACTGGAGAGCTAGAAATAAATAAAACATAGGATTTGTGCTAGAAAAAGCTCACACACTGCCTAATAGAGAAGCTAGGAAGATAAGCGATTAAAAATGAGGTTGACAAGTATTGTAATAAATGCAGGCACAAAGGGTGATGGGAATACAGAGAGAATGAAAGTAATTGTGCCTGGGGAAGCTTTCAAGGTAGAAGCAATTTTTAAGTAAATTTTGAAGGGCAAATAATGATTCCCAATGAGAAGACATTATAGGCAGAAGCAAAATTTTGTACCCCTCACAAGGACCAGAAAATAATGAGAATTTTAGCTTGGATGCTGCTTTAAGAGTATGATGGTGGGGAATGGTAGGAGATATGTCTGAGTTCATAATTTGGACCCGGGCTACGAAAATGTGAACAGCACAGAAAGAATTTCAAATTCTCATCTTATAGCATTAGGGAAGGGGCTGAACTTTAATTTAAACACTGTCTTTCTAAACTTGCTTTCTGATCTCTGTATCCATCTGTCCTTGCTTCCCTTTTGACTTAAAAAATGAGTGAGGGGCTGGCCTTGTGGCACAGCAGTTAAGTTCACGCGCTCCACTTTGGCAGCCCGGGGTTCGCCAGTTTGGATCTCGGGGGCAGACCTACACACCACTTGTCAAGCCATGCTATAGCGGGTATTCCACAAATAAGTAGAGGAAGATGGGCACAGATGTTTGCTCAGGGCCAATCTTCCTCAGCAAAAGGAGGAGGATTGGCAGCAGATGTTAGTTCAGGGCTAATCTTCCTCCCCCCCGAAAAAATAAATAAATAAGTGAAAAAATTCTATCTTGGGAAGTCAACAGGGAGCACTTACTGATCCATCCAAAGTTTCCTTCCTCTCCTTCATTCCCTCCCCCTCCATCTTTTCCCCTAAGCTTTTTCAAAGTACTTATTTAGTATCAGGTCCTGAGTCTGCATTTTCAGAGATTTACATGAAGTTACTGCCTTCAAGGAACACATAATCTAATAAGGGGGGCAAACAGACAATGACAGCCCAGCACATGCACTGGAGGGTCACCCAAAGATGCTGGGAGAACACCTAGAGGTGGTGCCCTGCTCAGTCTACCAGGCTGGAAAGAATGAGGATACAGTGCTTGTGCAATTTAATTCCAAAGGAGCTTTGCCTCACTGAATTCCCGAGCGGGCACTTCTTATTTTGAAGAGATCCTCATTACACTGCCTTACCACAAAATAAGTTTGCAGGTTACATTAATCCAAGACCTTTCAATAATTTGAGTTAATGGAGTGACAAATGCAAGGAGTTGTGACATTCTAAAATGGCAGTAAAGGTGCCTCTTTTTGGCGAGGGGTCTTTACGGTGTCTTTTAAATCATTGATTAACTGTCTATTGTACTAATTTCAAGACAGTTTGCTCCTGACTGTTGGCCGAGGGGATATAAGAGAATGGTCTGGTAGGAAGACTCAATGCTTTCTGCGGGAAAAACACTCTTCAGAAGCCACAAAAGTGATGCTTCATCTCTTGCAGCCTCCCACATTTGCCGTGCCTTCTGCTCCACAGCAGTCTCTCAGAAGCAATGACACTAAGCTTTTCTGTCTCCAGTGTGCACCAACCATGTCCTTGTGGTTAGCAGATGCATTGGTTTTGCAATAAAAGGCTAAATGAGCCTGAAAGGAAACCATGAGTCTGACCTTGGAGGATTTCATGTTCTCAACCTCACTGAGTCATCCGTGAGTTTATGAGCCAGGTGAGGAATTTCCAGAGACCAGATGTCATGTAATGATTCCCCAAAACAAGACTTTGGGGGAAAGGGAAAAGAAAAAGGGTTACTACCACTGGTCTTCAGATCTGGGAACATTCTCCCAAATTCTGTATTCTGTTTTTCATTTTTCAGCTTGTCCTGAGGTAATACAGATTTTATCTTGCTATGGTCTGACCCTTCTAATTATAGCTGAAACAAAAATCCTTGACTTGAGAGCAATGGCACTTTTAGTTTGAACCATAAGGTTGTTCTGGAAAATTGAAATAAGAAGCACTCCTTGATGAAACATCAGTGGGGGCCTGTTGTCTTCAGGAATGTGTTTAAGTTCACACAACTTTGTGATTCTTTTCTTCAAGTGTGCTAGTTATCTAATAGGAGTCTTTATTCATCCACAGTTCACTCCATCTAACTTTTGAAAATTGTTCCATTTTCACCCTGTTAACTTGTTAATTGTACATTCTTGTACTCTTCTTTAAGTGGATTTCCTAGATATTATACTATGCATCTTGCCGTATTACAGTCTAACGCAAATGATTATTTTTGCTACTTGCGTAGTTCTGCTAAAACCTTAGAGCACCTTAATTTCCTTTGTCCACTCCTGCCTTGTACCTTAATGACTGTTAGGACTTTTCATTCAAAATCCTGAGACATTCCAGTTACTGTATATTTTTACAGTCAACGTCATCTCATCTACCTGCATATTACTCTTTTGCTGTTCATCATTCTCTCATACATTTCCATCTTTCTGTTGGGAATTGTTTTCCTCCTCCCAGGTAATAATTTCCTCAGGTTTTGTTTGCCAGAAAACATCTTTATTTCATCTTCACATTCAAGGGATATTTTTATTGGATTTGAAATTCTAGGTAGATATTTATTTTCTTTGTATTTATTTTGCTTGAAGTTCATTGAGCTTCTGAATATTTGGATTGATATTTTTCATCAATTTTGGAAAATTCTTGGCCATTATCTCTTTGAATATTGCTCTGGTCTGGTTTTTTTTTTTTTTTTCTTTTTATCCTTCTTGGACTCCAATTACACATATGATAATTGCCTCAGCATGTCCCATGTATCTCTTATGTTCTTATTTTTGCTTTATTTATTTTATTTTTTATTTTTTGTTTTCATTCTTTTTTCTCTCTGTTTTTCTACTTTAGTTTGGATATTTTATGTTGAACTGCCCTTCAGTTAATTAATTCTGTATTATGTTGTGTCTAATCTGCTGTTAAATCGACCCATTGGAGTCTTAATATATTGCATTTTTCCATTCTAAAATGACCATTTGATTCTCTGCTAGAAATTCAAATTTTCTGGTGAAATTCTCCATAATTTCATTCATTTTGCTTTTCCACTCTTTTCTTAAAATATTAATCATAGATATTTTAAAGACTTTCTCTGATAACTGCAATACCTGAGATCGAGTGTAGGTTTGCTTTATCCACAAGGACCAAGCTTTGCCCCTTCACTCATGCCCAGAGCCTGCAATTTCATGGCGGGAGTGCATCATCAGCTCCCTTCTGAATGACTCTCTCTTTTCTGGAATTTTAGAACACTTAGTTCGTAGCCTTTCCACAGCTCTCTGACACTTTTAAAATAGGCGGGTTTTTGTAACTTGTTTGTTTTTTTGTGGTCATTTCCAGAGGGAATATTGCCCTATGTGAGCTACTCCATCCTACACACCATTTGTTCTCCAGCTTAATGAGGTTGCTCTCTTGCTGTCCTTGCTTATCCTTTACCCTCTGCCTAGAAAGCTGAAGGGCAATTTTTCTGCTCGTGCCTCCTAGGTGATCAAGCGACGCAGTATGCCTGGGGCTCAGGGGTTTCCTGGGATGCAGGACTTTCAGTGCTAAAACCGGTCTAGTCCTAGGACAACTAGGGTCGCTGGTCCCTTGTGCCTCACCCTCTGCACATGCATCACCTTTAAAAAAAATCTGACAAAATCCCATTCATACTCCAGATCTATATCAAAAGTCATTCCTCTCTGATGCTCTCTCTACCTCCCACATCCCCTCTCCAAGACTGTTAGGTGTCACTTCTCTGTATTCCTACAACACTGTCAGCACCCTATCATAATACATCTCAAGATCTATTTTGATGACCTGTTTTTTTATTTCCAGACATATTATTAGCTGCTTGAAATTCCAATTCTTATTGATTCTATAGCCCTACTGTAGCGGCTCATACCTGGAAGAGAATATGCTCTTAGTTATTTAAAGAATAAAGTCGCTTACTTATTCGTTAACTGAATTTGTGAATTCAATACTTATGTACAGAGTGTGTGGTGTGTGCTTGGTTCGGCGCTACATGCTGGGGACACAGCTGGGAGGAATGTTGCTATTGCCTATAGAGTGAGGTGCGGAACCAGGTCTAATAAATGACTCTCATTTGTACTATTTCAATCAATATGTCAATATCATCCTTCCTATTATCTAGAAAACAAAATTAAGACTTACAAAAGCGTTAGATAATTTGCTCAAGATTTTCCAGCTAGTAAGTTATGGACCAAAGCCCAGGTCCCGTGTCCTTCATCGTACTGTTTTACAGGTGAGTTAAAATAAATTTAAAAGGGGGAATGTCTCTTACAGAAATTCTATCATTCATTTTAAAAGTCCTTCTCCTCGTGACTTTTTATGACTTCATCTTTTGGCCTAGATCAGTGTTCTCCAAAAGACCTCTCCGCAGTGATGGAGATGTTATATATTTCTACTGTACGATACGGCAACTGCCAGTCACATGTGTCTCCTGAGCACATGAATTGTGGCTAGTGTGACTGAAGCACTGAATTTCTAATTAGATTGAAAGTTAAATTAAATAAACTTGTAGTCAGTGGCTACCATGTTGGACAGCCTGTGTCAAAACCATAACTGAATGTTACTTTGTTGATATCAACGATGAGATCTGGTATCAAAGTTCCAGCAGAGGAACAAGGTTTTTTTATGCTGAAAAAAAAATCTCCACATTGGGAATCTGGCTGTTCCCAGCACACAGCTTGGTTTCCCATCACTTTAAAATATTTCATCAGCTTAAGGGTCCGGAAATCTTAGATCTTTATGTTCAAGGACTCAGTTCCAGTGAGCCCTAGGCCTGCACAGGAAGGCTGATGTACTCGCTTCTCATTACCAGAGCCAAGAGGAAGCATGGTTACAACAAATCCCTGGAACCTAAGAGGCAAGGCCTGAACCCAGAGGAAACTGAGTCTACCTTTGAAGTAAGGACATATGCACGGAACAAACTGTCCGCTGATGTGAATTAGAGGCCAATGCCTGGAAACTTCAAGCACTTCCGGTCAGCTACTTTCATGTCTTATCCGAGATGCGTGTTACGTTGTTACGTTTGTATTTTGGGGAGCTGTAACCCTAGTGGACAACAAACTAACTTTTATATACAAACACACTGCAACTAACTCCCTGAGGAGAGGCTATAATAATTACTCGTGTTCATAAATTTACATTATTGTTGCCCCTATTCTGAAAATATCAAACTATAATTCAGAGAGCTTTAACTGCTTGTCCCAATCATGCATGTGTCATTTGTTCTTCTATATTTAATGCTGGTTTTTAACAAGCCATTTTTACTCTCTCTCTCCCTAGTGCTCTGTTCTGTCAGGGCTCCGGTTTTCCAAATGGAATATGATGTGTTAGGATGTGTAGCCACATGGACCCATATACACAGAAATGTTTGTGATGGGCACCCCTGGTGGAAAAAGCAAGCACTATAGGCTGGTGCAACCCTGCCATCTCGCCTCCATAATCAACTCTTCTGGAAAATCTTAATTCAACTACCTCCTGCTCACCCTTAGTCTTTCTTAAATACTGTAAATAGTATTTAAATCTGAACAGGAGCAGCTAACATGAATGCATTAAGCAAAGTGGTATTGCTTATTAGTTTTCATGCAATATCTATACCCATCCCATATTATCCTCTCTGTACAGATGAAGACGGTGAGGCTGCAGAGTGAAATAACCTGGTCTGGCTTGGAATTAATGCAGTCCCTCAAACAAGGTATAAGGAAAGAAGTTTCTTTGGTTTTGACTACCCACGTAGATCATAGCCATTGACCAAATGAGCCAGAACCTATGACTTTACAGCTGCATCAGGACCACATCTGCTCTCTAGGATGTCTTTGCAGATCTCCTCCTGGGATGAACCATAGCAGCCTGACACCTGAATGTTCCAGATTGATTACAACAGGAGACGTTGACCTGTGTTTCCTTTGAGATCACTCAGCTAGGCAAGGTTTGTTTTTCCATCCCTCTATTTATTGCTCGTTTGTTTTTGTTTATGAAATTATTTTTTTCAGATACTGAGAATTCTTAAATCAGAATAGGGACAGATTGTATCAGGACCTCTAGGACTTTCCTCACTGTTTCTAAATCTTCCAGAAGAAATGTGGTAGGCTTTGGTTTCAAAGGGGCCAGCTTCAAATATTAGTTCTGATATGAAGTAACTATGTGACCTCAGGCAGCTCCCACTACCTCAGTGACTCTCAGTTTCCTTGGCTGTGTACAGGAAATTGTGTTTGCTGTATGGATGAAAGAAACTATTAAAGTGTTTAGAAGATTGTGTGGCCTAGAGTAGGTTCTTGTTACAATTTTATCAACTCTGAAAATGTAAATAATATATTCCAGATTTTTAAAGAATAGCCCAAAGAGCAAATATTTGCATTATTATTAAATACTGTGTTTCAAATTTTGGTTTGAAATATGTAGTGATGTCCTACGTTAAGAAAAAAAAAAAAGCTAAACAAGCTACTTCATTCCTGAGGGTTTCGTTCCGGCCAGTGTTTGTAATCGCTCAGAAATCACAACTACTGATAAGTAATTGCTCACTAGGCTCTATTCTTTGGCCGTCACTGAGTTGGCTGTCTAGAGTATCTCTGTCTACATTCACAAAAGACGCCAATATAAAGAAGTACACAAATAGGGCCTTCAGAGTCAGGCTTGTGACAATAAACAAGATCTTCCTGTCATCTGTTACCTGTGAAATAAAAACATAGAGTGTCAGATTGGTAGAAGTCTCTTGCTGTTATTTGGTCAAACCCTTCAGTTTACAGATGGCAAATAAAGCTAGGAAGGGCAAATTCTTAACTGAGGACGTAAAATAGTGAGTTAACAAGAGCTAGGCCTGGGATCCAGTCCCCCACGTAGTGAATACCAAAATGCTAACTCCTCCCCGAAAAGGCATTTCAAGTCCTGCATGTTCTAAGCTATGCCCACGTTCAGCTCCGATAAGAGTATTTCTGCACTAGGGCTATAATATCCTGGATCCGTAGCTCTGAGGACAAACTCTACAGTTCGCTTCAGCATCCGTGGGCCAAGTCCCAGGGACAATGACATCTGCACAGATGGTCCCTTGAAGATAGTTATACAGGCTCCTACGGGGAAATTATGCTCAACTGACTGCTGCCACTGTTTCTAACAACTGGAAATTTCCCTGGTACAAACAGGAGAAACACCACACATTCCAAGACAACATGGCATTCACCAGACGGTGTGGTTTGAGGTTGTCTCTAAACCACATGGTGAGGCCAGAAGACTTGGTTTCCATTTGCATTTAATTCACGGTGATATCTACTTGCAGTTAGATCATCATGCCTACATATTTTCCTGTGACCTCACCCACTGCATAGAGTGAATCACAAAACCTCACTGTCTCCACTTTCTAACTATTCCTCGTATCTATTCACTTTCTTGTGTCCTGGAACCACCAACCTGTTCCGGCCACTGTTGTCTCTTGTCCAGGCTACTGCAGTCGTGGTCCACCATATTCTCTCTTTTCCTCCTTGCAATCCATTCTCCATATGGTAAACAGATAAATCTTTCTAAAACACAATAGTAATAACGTCTTGATTAAAGCCTTTCAAAGGATCTCCATTGTTTGCAAGGATCTTCATGATCTGGCCCCTGCTAATTTCTCTAGCCTCATAAGTTACCGTTATTTTCTTCCCATCCTACAATGCAGCTTATCCATCCTCTCAGCTTCATAATCACCCCAGGCTCTCTCTCACTCTCTGGCCTTCACACACTGTTTCCAGTTCTTGAAATATATTTGATCACTTTCTTTGGCTTGTTTCATGCTGACTTATCATTTTAGATCTTAGCTTAAATGTCACAGTTTGCCTTTTGTGGACTCCTTAGATTATATTCACAACTTACTATAAAGCCCTAGAGTCAATCCCTACCGTAGAGTTCGTCCCACTGCCTTATTTAATTACCCCTGTCCTCATTGTGCTGTAAGCTCTGAGGAGGCTAGGCACACTATTGGGTCCTCAGCACTAGTCACGGGTCTTAAATTATAAGCTCCTCCAGGGCAAAGAACGTATATAGTTGCCGTTGTACCTATTTTCCTGCCTCCTACCCCAGAGCCTGAGCACAGAGTCTGATACCCAGCAACCTTTCATTACAGTTTGCTGAATGAAATGAATGGAAACATTACTTGTTGTTGTTGTTGTCTTAACCACTGGAATATGGCATCACATTAACAAATGCCAGGGAGTGTGCGTGTGGTCCAGATCCACAAAAAACAAACCTCTGTCCAAAGCATCTGTGTGTGGCACAGATTTGTTTTCAACAAGAAGAGCCTCAATTCAAATGGAGGATGAACCACTAATCCTCAGAGTCAGCTGGGGATGCTGAAATGAATCACTGGGGAGAAGAGAGCACCGGGACAGCTCAGCTTCTTAAAAGAAGAAAACCAGAAATAAGACTTGAAATCTGATTTCACTCAGACTCATGCAGGTGGACAGGCTCAAAATGCTGTTTCTTTTCAAGGGGCCTAGGATGGAATAGACTTGTCATCAGAGCTGAGCTCTCTAGGGCCCTTTAGCATGAGGACCTGGTACCAAAATGTGGCTTGAGGTTTAATTGAATCCATCACTTTTACTAAAAAGTGTTCAAGCACCACTGCAAAGGATATTCATCAAGAGTGCCTAAATGGCTTTAATTGATCCTGAGACAGAACATTCAGTTTGTTCTCTGGGAGATGTACCCTTGTAACAAATGAGGAATGCAGTGTGTGTGTGTGTGTGTGTGTGTGTGTGTGTTTCTTTTCCTGTGTTCTTCACGATCCTACCAGTGAAATTCCATAAATTGTCAGCAAAGAACCTCCAAATAGAGAGATATAATCAAGCCTCACACTGCGTATGGCTGGGTGGGTGGTGTCTCTTCTGTTTGGGCTTGGTTCAAACGAACTGCCATGTTCTGAGGGATAACTGTTCAAAGGAAACTGACAGTTAGAGATGAAGGTCAACTCCCAGCAGCTATCTCTGCTGAATGAGATAACATCAGAACACACCAGAAGTGCAGAGGGAAAGTGTGAAAGTCACTTACAAGGAGGCCGACAGTGAAACCGCCCTGCAACAGCAGGGATATCTGGCTAGAGTGGGACTAGGATTGAGTGCCTACTATGTGCAGACATCACAAACTGAGTTAATCCTGATGACAATCCTACTGTAATTCTTTCACAGATGAATCAGCAGAGGATCCAAGAAAGCAAGTGACTGGCCATCAGGTCAAACATAAACTCCTCGTGTCGAGACTGGATTTGTCTATCCGGGGAGCCACCCCTTTTCACTTCACCAAAACACTAAGCGCTCACTGACCCTTGGCTGACCCCACTCTCCTACGATGTGTTGGCTGCAAGGTGTTTGCTGAAAAGTCTGATAAATAGAGTGCCTTGCACATAATGGGGCACCGGGACCAACCTCAAGTCTTTGCTGTGAGGAAACTTTCCAAAAAATAACTATAAATAAGCACACCAGAACGGCAATATAAGTGTAAACAAAGCAAGGCTTCGAGAAACTCATTAAATCATTTGCCTAGTGGCATACGATCAGGATTGAACTTAACGGTAGCTGAGAAAAAATTCTGTGCTCTTTCTACCATTCTTCATTGTTTTACTTTAAAAGACATAGTAAAAGTTCTGTTTGCATATTTTCTACCTCCAAAAGCCTGTGTGTATGTATGTGTGTATGCACATGTGTGTGTGTATATTTTCCATCCTGCTAGGTTTCTCTCTCAACCTAAAGGTTCATAACCCAGTTGGTTTGGGCTCCAAAGTATTGCGGGGGCTGGATATAGTTTCTTGTCTTGCCTGATGGCCACTGCAGACAAGGAGGTTGTTAATGAGCCTTCACTCTCCAAACCCTTGATTTTCCCTGATTTCACCTGCTATTGCAACGGTCTGAGCCCAAAATAAATTAGAGAAATGAGTTCACATCTCAAAGAATAAAACTCTTTTGAATAAAAATGTACATTATACCAGTGAGTATGGTCCTTGCTGTAATGATATTTACTGCTATTGCATAGGATATGATTTTACCACTGATTAGCACCTGTAGGAGTGGTTATAGGACTGTCTGCAGACCATTTCGACATGGACAAAGACCCCTCAGAGAATGTAGTAACTGGACTGTCTCCCTCATCTCCTCTGTTCTTCCGTGATGTTACTTACCGCCTCCCCTCCCCTCTGCCCACAGCACAAATCTACCCCACATGCCATTCCAGAATTACCTTCCTTGAGCACGGTCAAACCGTGGTCAGATTTATTTTCTATATAAAATATGTTCAGTGGTTTTGCATTGCTTAAACAATGAAGTACAAGTGTGAAGGCTGGGAACCTAGCATTTGAGACTCTAAGAGCTGGCACTTTTCTCTCTGCCTGCCTCAGGCCCCGCTACTTGCTCCTGCAGACCACGAGTTGTGGCCTAGACTCCTCATCCTTTACTGAACACACCTGTTTTCCCCTATGACACCTCCTCCACCACCTGTGTCTGTCAAAATCCCAGCTACATGGTGCATCAAGCTCAAATGACCATCACCAAAACTTTTCCTCAGTTCAGGCTGGAAATCATCTTTCCTATCTTTGGACTCTTCATAGTACATAGATGAACTTCTGCAAAGTACTCATAGTTTTCATGCTATTAAAAGTATTTATTCACAGTCTCCCTTCTTTGTAAGCTTCTTTTCATCTGTTTTACACAACTTGTACTTTCATCAGGCCTAGCATAGTGACTTATATGTCGGAGGGGCTATATAAATTTTTTTAAAAAATACTTTTCAAACTTTTCAAGTGATTACACACTCTGCTCTTAGCTTAATGCCACATTTGAAAGGATCCAATGCACCAATTTTATGGACATCTAAAAAAGAAAACGCAATTACTTATTTTCTGGTGATTCAACTAAGGCACAATGCTTTATCACAGAGAATTTTATTTGTGTATTTTACATTTATTGAAAGAGTTCTTTTAGACATACGACACATTGTTTTTAATCTTCTACCACTAACGCAAACATGAAAAAGAAAATATAAGTGAGGTTAATTGGTTAAGGGATCCTAAAACTATCTCCTACTCAGAATGACTTGTCTGAAAGAATTTTCGATTTTCTGATGTCCCTTTTTTCCTCGCACAATATCATCCTCTGTGCCATCAAGAACTTTCCACTATTGTTTCAGGATTTGTATCCAAGCCAATTACATGAATTCTGCAACTTTTAATCCCGGCAGATACTTGATCTTACCAAAAAGTGTCAACAAAACATTTTTCAACAACCAGGATTCATGTTCATTCCTTAGTCCTCACATGGTTGTTGACTGAAACACCAAAAAAGTGTCATTGTCCTGTCATGCTACCAGTATGTTAACCAACTTGTTGCCAGCATCAGAAGTGTAACTATATGGGCCCGGGCAACTGAAACTGCAAGATACTTCTAAATTTTACTACTGTCAGGATAGACAAAAAGAGAGGTAGAGAGATATCTTTCTGTGCAAAAGTGTATCCTGGAATTAACCAAAACAGACATTGCAAGATATTGATTCAAATAGTAGTCATTAGGTTCATTTCAGTAAAATAAAAAAACAGTCTAGATTCTTATTTTGTTTTTGAAGAACGGATAAGGAGGAAGACTTGAACATAGCTATCCAAAAGTTATGTTACAATGTGATTAGGGTCAGAAGAAATTAATGGATGATTTCTTTCTCTCTAGGTATAATTTCTAGTGCCAGAGTAAAACCAGAAGGAAAGCTGGAAAAGAGGAGTCTCACAGGCAAGGATTGCCTCAGGGACCACTCGCCAGCGTCAGACTAAGTGATACTTCCAAGAAAAGTACCAAGTTTGCCTGAAGAACAGGTGTTCAATCAAATCTGCATTGCGTTGTAAAATATACTTTTAATTTTTTTTACCGGAAACATCTTATGTTGCTTCTAAGTAAACCAGAAATATTTTTAAAAACACAAGGGTCACAGTTTATTGATTCAATATTCAATTTTTTGTTTCTGGAAGAGTCTTCCAGATTTCTTAAATATGGTATCCTCTTGCACTTGATGTAGAAACTGAAAGTGAGGGGCTGGCCCCTGGCTGAGTGGTTAAGTTTGCATGCTCTGCTTCAGCAGCCCAGGATTCCCTGGTTCAGGCCTTGGATGTGGAACTACACACTGCTCATCAGCCATGCTGTGGTGGCATCCCACATAGAAGAGCTAGTAGGACTTACATCTAGGACATACAACTATGCACCGAGACTTTGAGAAGGAAAAAAAAAACAGGAAGTTTACAACAGCTGTTAGCTCAGGGCTAATCATCCTCACCAAAAAAATTTAAAAAATAGATTAAAAAAAAGAAACTGAAAGCGATTATTGATTTGATTTTAACAAATTTGGTGAAGCAAGTTGTTTGTTGAAAAATACGACAAACTGTGTATTTTCCTGTAATGAAAGTTAACATGTGCAAAGCACTGAATTCCTCATACAGGATATTTGAACACTATTCTTTTCGTCCCACTGGCAGCATTTATATACCAAATATTTCATCAAAAAAGGGTGCCTTAAAATAAGAAACCCTGAGTTTATGACTTGGTAACTTTCCAATATGGTGTTAAGTCTCCAACCATTTGAGGGCCCTTGTTTATAAAAGTGTGGCATCTCTATCGATTATGTGAACTTCTCTTTAAATGATTTTCCCATAATTCCACTATAACTTTCATATTTAAACCTTCTCATTATTTTTTCTTTCAAGGAACTTCAGAATACATTAGAATTTTAAATTATTAACTTTAGATGTCTAGTCTTCCCTGTAAATCTTCTAGAAATCTCTGTCATGTTGGTAAAATGCTGTGAGGTATAAGAGATTTTCTCATAAATTAGAGAAAAATATCGCCAACATATATACATGACAAAAGTTTATTATCCAGAATATTAAAAAATAAAGCTTCTACAAATTATTAAGAAAGAGAAAAAGTATTCAAAAGAAAAATGTGTATAGGAAATGGAAAGGTGATTGAAAGAAGAGAATGAGCAGATGGTCAGTAAACAAGTGGAAAGATGTTCAACCACATTTGTAATTAGGTAAATGAAAATGAAAATCACAATGAGATACCATTTTATATCCAACAGATTGTTAAAAACAGAAACAAATAAAAACCTTAACAACACTGAGAGTTTATGAAGATGTGGAAGGATATAAGACAAGATGCAAATACAGTGATGGGTGAATCTCTCTCTCCAACATTCTCGTGTCATTGATCTTGGATGAAGTCTGGGCACTGTGGCTTTTGCTTATTTGTTTATTTATTTTTAAGATTTCCAGCTGACTCCAATGTATATAAAGTTATGAAAAACAATGTCTTAAATTTTCACCAAAAGGGACCAGGTATCTCAACTTTTAGATATTTAAGTAACACCATATATTAGAAAAAATAAAGGACTTAGTGAAATCTCAAAAGTATAATGAGCAAAAACTTAAGTTACGGCAAAGTACATACAGTATAATACTGTTGGGTTTGAGAGTTCCTAAATGGTACCCTACTCTCCCATTTGAGTTTTGAAACTATTAAAAAGATAGTGTATCATAAAAAATCCAAGAATGGTTTAATATCAGAAATATTACAATGCAAGTCAACAAATTAAAAAAGAAAACCATATATCCATATTAATAGGTTCCGAAAAAGTGTTAGGTAAAATTTAATAGCTACCAAAAAATATCTCTTAGTAAAATAGAAATGTAAGAAAATGACAACATTATGAGGTTTATTTACCACAAGTATCATCAAAGATATTTCTATAAATAAAGGTGCTAAAACTACTTGCATTAAAGTCAAGAACTAGGATATCTATATCACCATTAATAGTCAACATTTTTGGTAAAGTTTAAAAGTTGTACTAAGAAAGTATTAAATTTGATGTAAATATCTCTTTGTTTTTGGTAATGATGTGAATACATATTGGATGAAAATCCAATGATTAGCCAAGAGAAAAGAAAGCTATTAGATTAAATAAATTAATTTAATGAGGGGGCTACACTAAGGACATTAAAAAATCAATAGATTTCCCAATCCTAGAAATAATCAGATATAAGCAGAGATGGGAAATTTTCTCTTAAAAATAGTGTAAAAACTAGAAAATATTTAAGAATGAATTTCATATGAAAGATGCATGACCTATATGGAAAAACATAAAATCTTTTTGATGGATATAAATAACTGAAATCATGTACACTTCTTTAATGAGAAGGCTTGACATCATATTACTGTTCATTTTAACAAATCATGTATAAAATTTTGTACGTAATCTCACTTAGAATCTCAATTTTTAGTAGTGGAGGAAAGAGAAAAAGATCTCTATAAATTAAATTCTTCTGGGATAATAATAAATAAGAGCTAATAAAACTATGATATAAGAAAATACTATGGAAAGATTTGTGCTTTTGATGTATTAAAATAATGAAAAATTACTTATATTACAATGCCGTCAAATTTCAGCGGGGGTAGGTAAACATCTGTGAAAAGAACAGAAAACCCAGAAGCATTATTATACCCCAAAATATAATAATTGTATTTATATCAGAGATAATATTTTAATTCAATTGAAAAAGAATGGTTTATTTAATAAATTGAACTGCTACAACTGCTATCTATTCAAAGATACCTTTGAAAAATTAAATTCCAGATTAGTTAAAAGAACTATTTTAAAATTTCAAAAAAATAAGACTCCATATGGGTAATCTAAGTGTAGTAAGGATTTCCTAATAAAGACCTGAAACCTGAAAGCTTAAAAAAAACAGAAAAAAAAGTTTTCCTTTATTTAAAAATAAATCATGTGGCAAAAAAAACATAAACTATATGAATTGATATACCAAAAAATCAGAAAAAATTTGAATACTTATGATAGATAAGGGATTAATTTCCGTAAAAGATAAGAAATAGACAAAAATTCAAAAAGGATATAGGCAAAGAATAAATATAGGCAAGCCTAGAAGAGCAAGATCTAATTGTCAAGGATTATGTTAAAAGACAGTCAACTTTCCAAGGCAGCCCTGATGGCCTAGCCATTAAAGTTTGGCACACTCTGCTTCGGCGGCCTGGATTCAGTTCCCGGGCACAGAACCATGCCTCTTGCCAATATACAATGATGCACACAAATGTTTTGCAGCCATTAAAAATAAGTTAGATCTATACCTTTGAGAGAGAGAGAGATCTCATGATGAAAAGATAAGTGTGAAAAGTAAGAGAGAGATGTCTATAAGATAAGTCAAATTTGGTGAAACCAACAATGACGCAATGACACCACAGATCCCAAGAAACATATAAACATACTTGTGGGCACCCATGTGTATATAAACAAACACATACATACACGTAAACACTTGCAAACATGTTTGTCAACGATTGTATGAGCGTGGAGGAAAGTACAGGAAGATGAACACCTATTTTCTAACACTGGTAAAGAAATAAGGACGGAGGGAGAAGTAATGGGGGAAAGGAATATTCTTTAAATGGCATATATATTACAATATTAGTATGAAATGATATATGTGTGGTGTGTGTGTGCAGAGAGAGCCACAAAAATGTGTTCACCGAAATGTTATGCTTATTGGAGAAAGGTGGAATTTCAGGTGATTTGTACTTTCTTCTTTATATTTTTAATTTATATTTTCAGTTATTATGTATTCTTTTTTCTGCTTTATCTCCCCAACCCCTCCCTGTACATAGTTGTATATCTTAGTTGCAGGTCCTTCTAGTTGTGTATTATGTGTTTTTATATAATTAGGGATAGGTTGTATTTTTAATTTGCCAAAAAGAAAAATATATGAGATGCATTAGTTAGCTGGGATGGCCATAACAAAGTCCCACAGACCAGGCAGCTTAAGGAGTAGACATTTATTCAGTCAACAGTTCTGGAAGTTAGAAGTTCGAGATCAAAGTGTCTTCAAGGTTGTTTCTTCTGGGGCCTCTCTCCTGGGCTTACGGGTGGCTGTCTTCTTCCTCCGTCGTCACATGGTCTTTCCTCTGCACATCCCTGTGTACTAATCTCCTTCTCTTATAAAGACACCAGCCATTGCATTAGGGTCTTCTCATCTGACGTCATTTTACCTTAATTATCTCTTCAAAGGCCTTATCTCCAGATATAGCCCATTCTAAGATATTAGGGGTTAGGACTTCAACATTTGAGCTTGTGGGGGGACACAATTCAGGCCACAACACCAAATCATCGATGCAATATTCATGCAAGACAAAAAAGATTCAAAAGGAAAGCTTTTTAAAAACCACTTGCCTTTTATATATAGGTTATTTTCTCAGTTCATTTGCAGGAAATTAAGCTAAAAGAGGTGAGGAGAAGAGAGTGTCAGTACTATAAACATGCAAGGTCTAAAAGAAGTGAGTCCGGGAGCCAAAACTGGGCACCAGGCAGGAGGCCCAAGTTGAGAAGAACATAGCAATAATGGGTCTGAAACCGGTTCTTATTGAGTCTTGGCCAGGAGGAGTATCCATTGGATCAAGGATGTCGAGTTCACTGAGACACTGAAATCTCAGGTTGTGACTAAGATTCAACTTTCTACATTTTGCAGCATGTGTGTTTCCTCTCTCCACTGCCTAGCATTATAGCGCTCCATTTTCAGCAGCTCACCTTTCTCTGATTGGATCATTTCTAGAAGAAATATTTGATATCACTTTTTCCCAGCCCCGGTAACATACTTTGGCTGTATGAGTTGAATGTTGGGCACAAGTGTCTTGACGAAAATCTCCCTATGGATTTCTACTGCATATTCATACAATCACTGCCACACCATCAGAAGATGGATGTTAATCAAATCCAGTTAATCACTATCTAATCTGGCCTATTGTATGAAAAAACAAACAGAAAAATCCACGGACTCATCCATTATAGACTTACTGATTATCTTTTGGGAGACAAACACTGAACTGGTTTGGAATATTGGAATAGATAGATGGAAAGAATGGGCTGACTCACAATGCCCGCTATCCTGCCTCTACTTCTTACTGTCCGAGTGATTTGGGTATTTCCACGTGAGTCTTAGAATCAGCTTGTCAATTTCTTTTCTGTTTTTTTTTCTTCTGCTTTATCTCCCCAAATCCCCCCTGGTTCATAGCTGTATATCTTAGTTGCAGGTCCTTCTAGTTGTGGCATGTGGAAAGCCACCTCAACGTGGCCTAATGAGCAGAGCCATGTCCGCGCCCAGGATCCAAACCAGCAAAACCCTGGGCCGCTACAGCGAAGCGCGCAAGCTTAACCACTCAGCCACGGGGCCAGCCCCCAGCTTGTCAATTTCTAAAAAAGAAATCATTATTTGATTTTTATCAGGACTGTGTAGAGTATACAGATCAACTTGGTTGAACATAATTCTCAATAATCTTGAGTCTTCCAATAGATGAACATTCTATATTGCTCCATTTATTTAAATCTTCTTTAATTTCTCTGAGGTGTTTTATAATTTTCAGTGTACAAGGCCTGCATGTCTTTCATCAGATCTATTCCTAAGTATTTCTTGTTTTTGACAGTATTATAAATCCTTCAGTTATTTTCATGAATTTAAAAATGAGACTTTGATTTATTACAGACAATTTACTGAGGAATAAAATCCTAAATGCATAGATAACAGGCAAAATTATTCTAGATAAAGATGAATCTTTTCTATCTTGCCTATGTAGTATTCTTGTCTCAGTCTTAATTTTCAAGTAATTTTCTTGCAAGTTAGGCCATCTGCAGATTTATGAATTCTCTACAGGACACAGAGTAGGTACCCAGTGGACTTGTTGAACTAACATTATTGAAACACAGGAAAATCCTCTTTCCTCTCCATTCCAAAATATTTGCCATATGAAAATGCTATAGGCAGATAAGCCCCAATTTCACTGGGACTCAGTTTCTCATTTGGAAAAAGGGGATGGTAACAATTGGGTACGGTTTTTGTAAAGTTTAAGTGGGAAATGTGTGTGCGAGTTGTACATAGCATTTTAGATGATAAGATATGGAGATGGCATTTTTCTGCTTAGATGCTAGCGGATCTTCTTTTAATAAGACATCCCTCTGGAGGAGGGACCCTCCAATGCCCAGGATAGTTGAGCTGTCTACACAAAGAAACCCGGGCACAGTCAGTATTAGGAACTAATGGGAGTAGGGAATTCTTATTTTTGCTTCTATCATGTGAAGTCTACATGTCAGAAAATCTATTGATTGGCCTTTCTTGACATAAAGTATAAAGATCTATCTCTAAATCTTGGCCCTTTTCCATCAATTCAATAGAGTTGTCCTAAAATAAAGGACAGATTGTTCATTAGTCCATAGAAGGTTGGAGCAGAAATGGAACGTAGAAATCATCTGATCACATCCATCCATTGCAAATTTCACCTAGGGTCTCTTTTCCAGGATTATCAAGGATGTCTTATTGATTACTTCCAGTGATAAGGAACTTATAAGATAGATCATTTCATCTTTGATTATTGATTAAGTAATCCTATTTGGCTGAAGTCTCCCTCTCTAAATTGTCTGCCCAATGAAGCTCCCCAGAGTGAGTCAAATTTACTTTCTCTTGGCAATTCCCCTAAACTTGAGAATGGAATTAGGGTCCTCATTGTTTTCTTTCTTCAGCTGAATATTTCTTTCTTTTTTTTTTTTCCATGTTGTTACTTCATTTGAAGTGGTTTTCTGGCCTGCTGGTACTTAGTATACTAGTTGCTTCCCTCCAGATAAACTCCTATTTGTCAATCTTAGTTTTACACTTTTGCTTTCGGAACTGAGTAGGATGTACTTGGTAGATATGATGGAGCAAACTAATGCACAAAGCAGCAGAGTTCATCTCCAGTGATGGTCTCCTGCTGTCTTAATATGCTGCCATCATGCCTGGATTTGAGTGAAGAGGGCAACAGGTCAAGATCAGCTCCAGGTCTTCCGTATGGGGTAAAATACAAAGGTGCTATTGCAGCTGATGACCCTGTGGGAAGCGGATCTCTCTCCGTCCCTCTTTCCTTTCCTCTGTCTCGCCTCCCTCCGTCTCCTCCTCCTCCTCTTTCCTCTCCCTCCCCCTTTCTCCTCTTTTTCCTTGTCCTTTTCTTCATCTTCATTCTTTTCTCTCTCTGTCCCTCTCTCTCAAACCTCTCTATTTTAAGTTGTATTTCGTATATAACTGAGTTTGCTGGAAGCCAGCCCTCTGAATAATAGAATTCATTAAATATGAATTCCAAGCAATATTTCCTATATATTATACTTGGAAAAGCTTTCCTGAAAGTAGCCTTACCTGTTAAAAACTTTGGTTCTAGGCATGATCGTTGACAATATGAGCCCCTGAATCATGATGTCTCTAGCACAGGGTAGACTGTTAATGCAATGCTATGTGGGACCTAATCATGACAAAAATTATTTTTGCAATTGAGTCAAGCTTAAGCCTACAGGACACAGGTAAATTTTTGTAAAGAAAGCTTACTCGAACATCCATCAGTTATTGTATGCCCGGGTTATGTTTATCACCCTATATTTTCAGGCCCACAAGGAAAGCTTTTTTTCCCCCCAGTTCCTAATGAAAATAAGAGATTTTTAAAAACTGAAATGGAAGGTTTCAGTTTGTAGGGGGTGTCTTCTCCTCTTCAAGGCAAAATGCCTACAATACTTTCCCTGCACTGAAATGCTCAGTGTATTTTGAGAAGATGAGGATAGGCTGCTATTTCCGATGCCTCATAGTTGCGTAGATATTTCCACCCCGATATTTAATAAAGCCATTAAGAGACCCTGGCATCGCCTTTGAAGGCTTAGAAAGGAGAGAGGAGCAATGAGGGTGAGTACCCACCGCAGGAATTAGATGGCGGTACAAGGAAATTATCTCTGATTTTGCAAAGGCATCTTCCTTCATTACACGGGACCACTTTCAAGAAAGACTTTCAAAAGCTTCGAATTAAAAAACATCTAAACAAAGGCCCACTGACTGCTGAGCTGGCTTCACCCTCAGGACGACAGTTCACGGCCAAGTCCTGGCTTTGATGGCTTGGCGGGTGGGAATGACTGTGGACAAACAAAATTGGTCTCTGACTTCACCTTCTCACAGAAAAAAAGTCCACCTTGGAACTTCCTCTGAAGATTTCCTAGCGTCTCCGAAATGAGGAAAGAATCCACCCTACAGGCTAGAGCAACACGCTTGGCTAAGCTTCCCACCAAACCAACGGCTGCTTGCCTTAGAGGCTTTCTTTTCATTGGAATAGCATGAGGATATGTCATCACTGACTCAGATCTCGTAAACATGATTTACAAAAAAAGATTTGGTGTCAGCTGGGTTTTATTAAACTGTAAATTAAAAAAAAAACCCTGCATCCAGAATATCCAACAGTTCAAAACCCAGCAATTCCCTGGCTCTCTTCTTCCAGCCTGTTTTTGTGGTCGATAACCCCTAAGAAAATACTCACTGCCTCAACTCTCATCAGCTGCTCTCTGCACTCATGGGGAAAGCTTTGCATTCACAGAATTCCTCACCACAGATACATGTCCGAGCATGTGCATTCGTGCACATGACCAGCACAAGCAAAAAATGAGGATTTATATAGTGATTCCAAAGAAAATAAACTGCTACATTTATACATGACAAATGAAAGAATAAGTCATGCTACATCAAGCTAGAAATACACATTTTAAAAGCCAGACTTATGACTTGAAAAAAGAAGAGTGCTTTGGCTGAACTTGTCAGAGAGAAGCAGTGAAAAACTGAAGAAAAATAGGATGCCTAGTCAATGCAATAATTCAGTTAAAATGCATTGTTGTGACCGGCACGCTTTCACCTGCTTACAAACATCACTGAAAAGTCTGTTCTCATTAGCTCCTCGAGTTCATGGAAAGCTTCATGTCATTTTATTGGATTGTATTTTATTTGTATTGTATTTATTTATTGTGTTTTAAATGATTACTATATAGGGCTCCTGGGAAGATGGAAAGATATTGAAAACCTTCGAGACCTCTTCTCTTTATAGAACAGTGCTTATGAAATCATTCAAAAGCAAAAAAAAAGGGTGGAGGATCCCTAGCAGAACTTGAAACAAGTGGTCAAAATTATGCATATTCTGGATGGCATTTACACAACTTTTCACACTAATAAGCTGGATTTGAACAACAATGATAATAAGTGAGCCAGGATTCATGAAGAGACCCATTTGAGTTATTATATTAATGGTATATTTTATTAGAGTAGCACTACTTGTACCAAACAAATGAAAAAACTGTATAAAAGCAGCAACGCAATAGAAGTTTATTTTTTGCTCACACAAATCCCAAAATTTGTGTTCCTCATTCATAGCCCAGACTGTCTGGGACCTGGTCTGCTTCCATGCTGTAGCACTACTATCTTCAATACATATTTTCCAAAGCAATTACCAGAGCCATCTGTATGAAGCTGGAAAGAAAGGAAAGAGCACAGGAAAGAACATGTAGCAGATGCCTGTGGACCAGTATGGAAGTGGCACTTACCACTTCTGTACACATTCCATTGGCCAGAACTCAGTCACGTGGCCCCATCCAACTGCAAGGAAAGTTGGAAATGTCTCCTTGCTCTGTGCTCAGGAAGGAAAGGAAATGGATTTGGTCAACAGCTACGCAGTCTCTACCAGCCAAAAGAAAAATAGAAATCCCTAATTCTTCCATCTCGCCTCATCCAACTAGAAGGCACGGCAAGTGCCACAGTTTACCTGCTTTCAGCATGGAGATGGCATTTAGGATCCATTATCAGCGGGGATTGCAGGGACTGAACTATCAGTTACTCACTGGGAGGCCCTTGTCCAGGAGTGAGTATCAGAAATGGGACTTCCAACCAGTCTATCAGGGCCAAAGTCTGGGTATTCTGAGTAATAATTGCTATGAGTTTCTTCTCAACTGGGCTTTAGAAGTCAACTTTATCTCAGTTGCCACACCAAGGAATGTCTTTCCGTGACTCTTTTTACTTTCAAATCTATGTGCATTCAATCATGTAGGAAGTCATTCATTTATCTTTCCATCTATTTCCAAAAGTAAGTTGAGGAGGCCTGTAAAGTATATAAAATCAAACCAGAAAAAAATAGATCCAGGACCTCGAAAAGATAATATTATTGATAGTAAAAATTAGATGAAGCTAGATGTGAGGGTATTACACTTAACGTATACATGTGTGTCTTTAAAAGAGAGGGACAAAGTTGAGGGCTATAAATTGCCTCATTTACTAGCGGCCAAAGCGAGGAAAGAGGCCTCCAATGTTGTGTGCATAATTACCTTCCATGCTGGTCTGATGTGCTCTTTCCTGCCAGGGGCTCCCAAGTGTCCTCAAACCCATTAATAATGACAACTGAAGGGGGGTTTTGGGGAGAAAAAGGAAAAAGAATGAAATCTTAAAAAAAATAAGAAGAACTGAAGAGAAGGGAACACTCTTGAAGAGAATACTTAATGCGAGGCATGAAATCAAGGACTAAATTAAAAGAGAAAGGAATGAGCTGGGCAATTTTAAGCATGAAGAGAAAAAAGTGTGGTGAGGCAGAGAGAAGGAAAGCTCTGGCGATCTGACTCATTCCATTGTCAGATTAAAAACAAAACACAAGAAACAAGTTTTTCTTTTTTTTCGGGAAAGATGTCAGAACCCCCAAACTAAACTAGTGAAGGATGGGAAAGGAGAAGGAGAGAGAGAAGAGCCGAAGTGCACAAAATTCCATAAAAGGGAGCCCAGTGTTGTGTGTTTGACTAGATGGATATAAATAGAAGCTAGTGGAACGTCTTAAGATAACCATGAGCATCCTATTAAACATGGTGTACTTACCTTCCAAGTGTTATCAGACTACAAGAGGAAATCAACATGTACCACAGTACCAAAAGGCATAGTGAAAATGAAATGAATTATTACATATTTACATAAATACGTTATCACAAAATGGGAATTTAACTAAAAAAAAAGAGAAAGAGTTCAATAATTTATGGTATGTTCCCTGAGTAAAATATTATGTAGCTATTAAAATGAACACCATAGCAACAAGTAAAATTGTTTATTATGTTGTAACAATGAAAAAAGCAAGGATCAAAATGATATATATGCTATGATTACAGCTGTGCGAAAAACAGTGTGGGAAAGGAGCGGAAGGAAAGAACACAAAAAGTGTTATATATTGAAGATGTTGGGCATACAGAGGATTTTTTATTTAATATTTTATTTCTTTATAAAAATAATATTTATTTAAATAGTTTCTTATATTATTGTTTCAATAAGAATAAATGGAGATAGAGAGGCAAAAATAAAAATGCTCTGACTTCTCTCAATGTTTGACTTAAAAAGAAGTATTCTACAAGTGTTGCAAGGAGCAAGTTCTGGCGCATCAGCATGGATAAGAGCTGCGAGCTGCTGGAACGGGACATGTGTGCAGAGTTGGCCTGGGCTGACCCTGCTTACACAGCCAGCAGTGCCCCGACCCAGACTTGCTCGGGGTGCAGAGAGCCGGGTGTGTCATCCTCCCAGCAGCAACACGAGCGTCGGGTGCGCTGTGCTTGTCCTTGCCTCCTGTGGCCATTCCTTGGGCTTCTGCCTCAGCTTCTTCTCATACCTGTACTGATAAGGGAAGTAACTTTAGTCCTCTGGGCCTCAGCTTCCTCCTGTGTCAACCTAACAGGCTGGGTGTGAGGGTCGAGTGGAGTGCAGTATTTTGTAAGGAGAAAAGCATCCTACAGATGGGTACAAATAGGGGCTGCTACTGCCAATTACATGAAAACCCTGATGCCATAAAAATGTTTCTACCCTGTTACATCTTCCTCCTCCTCCTTCTTAACTCTCTGTCTGTCTCTCTCTATGTCCATCTCCCTCAGTCTGTCTGTCTGTCTCTCATCTCTCTCTCAGTCTCTCTGCCTCAGTCTCTCTCTGTCTCTGTGTCTTTGTCTTTCTCATCTCTTTCTCTCTCCCGTTCTCCCTCTCTCCTCCTCCACCCCTCATCTCTCTTCTACTCTCAGTCTCACACACACACACACACACAAAAGCATTTATACACACTCATGCACACTTTCTGCTCTAGCTACATTCAACTCTGCCACTAGTGAACGCACCTTGCCCTCTCTTGCCTCCAAAAGCCTGTATTCTTCCTTCTGCTTGCCTAACTCATCTTTCAAGTCTCCTCATGTTCCACTGAAACACCCCTTTTGTTTGTCCATCTAATAGGCACCAGAAATGAATGCTCTTTGTTGTCATCATTAACAGGGCATAATAATATTGCACTGTGGTCAGACTATCTAACCTGCACTTCCCATATCCCAGTACAGCCGGTGAGACTGAGTAACCAAGGACGTCCTCGCGGTAAGGAGCTGACATAGGTGTTGACTATGTGAAACACTCTCAAGGTCTCAAAGCACTTTACCAATATGTATTTTATTATTTAGAATAAAAAAATTAAAATGTATTAGTCATGTTAACACCACCACAACTCAAGGAGTTAAGCAGAGTAGACCACAATTCCCATTTTACAAATGAGGAAAGTGAGGCTCAGATGTATTACAAAACATGCCCAAGATAAATGTCTCATCAATGGCAGAACCAGGAATAGAAAGCAAGGCCATCTGAGCCCCAGGCCTAAGCTCTCTGAAGGAGACTTGTGTTCATCTAACACTAACTACGATGGCTCTGCAAGGCAGGAAGGCAATGCCCACATCAGTGGCTGTTGAATCCCCAGAAGACTGGCACCACCCCAGCATTTCTCATGAGTTTCTGGCTCAGCAGATTTGGGGTAGAGCCCCGTGATTTGCATTTCTACCAAATTTCTCAGGCAATGCCGATGCTGCTGACCTGGCGATCACACTTTGAGAACCACTCCTCTCCACCAATCTTCTGAGATATGAACTAGGGACTGGCCATCCAACGGACCACCAGTTCCTTCTGCATAAATGACATTTAAAAAAAATACCTTCATGCACAATTTTCATGGTGCTATACTTTTCCTGGTCAGGTTTTCCAAGTTATAAAATGCCTTCGGAAATTGTGTTTAATGGAGTGCGCGGTGGGGAAGGAGCTGCCAATGCATGGTCTTTGGTCATTAATATTTAGGGCTTCCTGAATCTTGAGGAAAGCAGGGCTCAGCAGCGTGGTGGAGGGATACGCTGGAACAAACAGACCCATTCAGGGAGACAGGAACGAGCTAATGTGCACGTTAAATGTTAACTCCCTTTAAAAATAGAAATAACACAGAAAGCAATCTTCGCTGGGGAAATAGATCACTGTAGATTAGGCAAATGTTGTTGTTTCAGGTGGCCGACCTTATTGCTCCCATCCTGAGCTCCGAGTTAGAAAACGAAACCACACACTGGAGGGTCAGTCGGCAGCGCGGTAGTCTGAAGGCAGCACTGTTAACAGTAACTTAATACCGGCCATGAATTTGGGAAGTTTGCGCTGTGGTCCTCTCGCTGCTCAGGAGAACTTAAAAACACCGATAGCTGCACAAGAAACACGAGCGGTTCACTTGTTTTCTACCAGGCCCCTGGGGCAAGACATTTATTTTACCTGTTGTCTCCTGGATGATTATTTCCAGGGTTGGGAGTACAATCAGGTGCTGGGTACACATGGGTGGAGGTAGGTGTGGGGGGCCCCAGGATGGAAGTTTGGACAAAGTGTATTTGGAAACAGTTGTGCATAATTTATTCCTCCTGGAATTTGGCTATATTACGGTCTTAGTCATGTGAGACATTAAGCAAGTGTGGATGGTCATCAACTTCAGAGTTTTTCCGACCGTGCCACGGAAGGGTCAGCGACATGAACATTGTTACAGCTGATGTCTGTTATGCAGAGATCTCAGCCCTGAGGAACCTGACAAAGTCCTCAGGTACATGAGCAGGAAAGAGTCCTCCACGGAGAAGGGAGAAGTGCACCCCGATGATTGTGTTTGATGGCCTAACCAGAGCAAACACAACAAAACCTGGCCTGAGTCGCCACTCTCGCAGGTCTCAACATCTAGCCAAGCATGCACACTATTCCTCTCCCAGGGATTTTAACCTCAGAAACCTTCATTAAGATGCCAAACTGTGCTGTCCCCATCATGTCCTTGTACTCCATGAATAAGCCATGTATCTGCCAGCTCAGACCTGAAATGCATGGAGTATCTTCTGTGTATCAAGTTTGAGATGAGTGAAATCTCACAACCAAATTTCATCTATATCAAGACCTTTTTGGTAGATAGTGTTAGAATCAATTCACAAGTAAGGAAACTAAAGATAGGCCTAGTGATTGACCCAAGGTGTGATAGTCAGGAGTGAGAACCAGAACCACGACTGCTTCCAGCCCAAACACCTTGGTTGACATTGTAGGCGTTGTTCTTTCCGACTATCATCTTTTTTCCACTTTTCTACCTGGGCAACACCCTCTCACCTTCCAGGGTGCTGTCTGATGTGGTTTTCCCGACCCGTCCTCTGACCGAGCAGAGCTGTGGCCTCCTAGCCCTTTGTAGGCACATATAGTATTTGTCACACTCTTACGAAATTGTTTACATGTTTATCTTCCTAACTACGTACCCCATGTCCTGTTGAAGGCAGAAACTTTGCCTTATTTATCTTTATGTACGCAGTATCTGGAGCTCAGTGAATATTTATTGACTCAAACTAACTTATACTGTAATTATAACGCCTTCTGGAGTTGGCCTCTAATTACATCTAATAAGCAAAATAGTCCCTCAGGAAGGCTTAAGTCTAGTTGTGCAATGTCTAAATATGGCAGACCCTGGAGTGGTATCTCATGGAATCTCTTTCAAGGTGCCGAATTCTTCTGTCTATGGCCTGAACAGAAAGCAGGAGCTTGCAAGTTAGGGATAAGCCAGGCAACGATCATTTATGGGCCCATGGTTTGGGAATTGCCAACACAGCAGCACAGATGTGGCACGTGGTGTTTCCAGAGTGGCCTTGGAATCCTCAGCACGGCCCCGGGAGGCAGACAGTAGTATCTCTCTTCTTACAGATGAGGAGTGGAAGCTCAGTGACGTTAATTACCCAACATCACACAGCAGATAGACAACAAAAGTGTGACTTTAATCCAAGTTTTTACAAACCCTAACACTTTCTAATAAACAATTCTGTCCTGAATAAAATATGAGGTTGAAGACAACAGGAAACATTGTGTTAGAAAAAAGAAAGAAAAAAGAAAAAATAGAGTGTGAATACCAAGTGGCAGAGTGAGGCAGTCAAGAGCAGTGGAACGTGGAGATGTTGGCTTCTCATCTGGTCTCTCTTGCGTGTTAGCCATGTAGCACTCCCAAAGTGTTCACCTTCTGGAAGCCTCCATTTTCTTTTGGAAACTCTACCAAATGGAAATAATTATTTGGATCCTACTTTCCTTAGAGAAATATATGGAGCCGATGCATGTGAAACCTCCCAGTAAACGGTAAAGCACTCTAAAAGTCCGAGGGAACTTTCCAGGTGTTTGTACCTCCTGGGGAAGGGTGAGATTGGATGGAACAGGCAAGGTTCAGTCATTTAATTATAAATAAAAAATTCATTCGTATGAAGTTCCTCAATGGAAACGCTCTGACTTCTTTGCACAGTCTCTTCTGTTCTGTACTTTTAAATTACATCAAGCACGCAAAGTGAAGAACTAGTATTTTTAGGCTTTTGCTAAATTTGAATGGGAGAAAGTTCTGGACATTTTGTATGAAATTAAGACTGGATTTTTCTACACTGAAGAGAAGCAATATGTTGGCAAATGCATGCTACACTGGAATGTGGTGGGCTGGCACAGTGATCGTGGGTGCCACTCTCCCTCGTCTGTGGTCCTGACCAGCCATTGCTCCTTCAGAAGCACTACTCTGCCTGCCTGCCTTCCAGGGTGACTGGACCCAAATAAACAGTCTGTGGATCTCAGTTTGAGGTCAGGAAACCACGCCTTTGCTCACTGGGTACCCCTCGTGATGGCTCCCCAGCTATCACCATAAAACCCTGGTCTTTCCCAACCACAGGCCACGGAGACCCATCCAAGCTTGTTGTCTGTCTATTGCTTAAACAGAGGACTAATTGACTGGAGATTTGTTTTAAAAAAATCATCCTGGAAATTGTGTGCAAGATATCTCAGAATGAAAGCAGCCACGAATAGAGAAGCTATTTATGAGGATTTCATGGTACACTGCATTTTTGAAAAGAGAGGGAGAAATTCACGATGACTCCAAATGTACAGTGTGGGAGAGGCGAAGACCAAACTTGGAAATAGAGGAGGAGGAGGAGGCTGTGGGAGGTACTGAGGGGTTTAAGGACTGCAGTCTTGTTACGTTGAGCTTGCCGACCTGTGGCGATGTAGATATGGATGGATGTCCATCACACCATCAGATATATGCAGGGATGTGGTCGAGGCAAAAGGCTAGACTGGTGATTAAAACACACACACACACCTGGGAGTAACCATACACCAGGAAAGCAAGGAGATAAGGCATGAAATACAGTGGGTACCACAAAGCTTTCAAGGGCATTAAATTGGCTCTCCAGTTCCTAATAAAAATCTTAAACAATTACATATTGTTTTGCTAATGCTAATTGACCATGTTCGTTAAACAAAATATAAACTTTACATAATGTGTGCTTATAATTAAGACCTAGTTGTATGTTCAAATTTCATTTCCAGGGGGGTCAAGACCACCGTCCATTATATCTTAAGCTAAGTAGGAGGTGCATGAATGTTTATTTTATTATTAGTCTTTAACAACAAGCGTTATCCCTTAAATCATACATAAGCTTTATTTGTACTCTTTTATATATGTTATATTCCAAAATAATAAAAAGATCCCAGGTACATAGTATCAGGACTGGGAAGAAGTTTCTTCAAATCTTCACTCTATTAGGCAGGTGGAGATGGGACAGTTTGATCCAGTCTTTCTTGCGCACTCCATGGTTCTGACCCTGAATTTCGTGAGGATTTGGCAAACCCTCGACATCAGGTCTGTGATGATTGTGATACTGGGAAATTTGAATAAATTGGACAAAACTATTACGGATTCATAGGATACACCAGAAATACACATGCAGGTAATAACTTTTCAATAGCAATCATTCATTCATCCACTAATTTTTTCGATTAATAATGTCTGAGTGAATACCCTTTTCCAGGAACTATGCTGGCTCGTGGGGACACAGAAGTCAATAAGACAGAGCCGTTCCCTGCTGGAGTTGGGAGTCTGGAAGAGCACTAACAGCTACAATTCCACCTGACACAGATATCCATAAGGTGTCAGAGAACATAGGAGATGGATGCGTGATGTGGCATGACAGTTTCCCTGAGGTGATATTTGAGTTGAGTATCACAGGTTAGAGGAAGTTAGCTGAGTGGATATGAGCAGGAACAGTATCTTAGGAGCAAAGGGATAATTTTTTTAAAAAACATCCAGGTTAGGAGCGGCATGCAGCATTAGATACAAATATCAGCAGAAGGAAAAACTGCTCTTTCCAGCATGAGTGCCTGCCACCTTAGACATGGAACAGGTAATGGTCATTCTCAGTCTAAATGGGTTCCATCACCAAGGACTGTTGGCCTCTGTAGTTCTGTTTTGCTCTTGTCTCCACCTCTTCTCCAGTTCTTCCAACACCTATGCGATTCCCATTAAACATAATGTTGAAGAAACTCACATATAATAACCAATTATCCAGGCACCTGAAATAAGTGTTTTGGGAGCGTACATGGAAAGGAAGGAAGAAAAGCAGGGATGCCTCCCCTTCCCCTGGGGACTCCTCAAAGCCCTGATGAAGTGCTGTCCTCTCTGGTTTGCAAACTTGGAGCCTCTGACAATCCTTAGACTGTGATGCCACAAGAACGCTGCAGTGGATGGTTTCCTGAATCTGTGTTTAGTATGTGGCAACACAAGGCTCAGAATTTTAAAATCCTTCAGCGCCACGGTGATTGAGCAATCTAAAGTGGTTCCACATGGCTGGTAAAAGTCTCACCAGGAGGGGGATGTGGACTATTTCTCCTCCTCTAGAGTCGTAATCTGCAGGCTGTTCTGTTATAGAGCGTAATCAGCAGCTTCGGCGTGTATTGTCAATCAAAGGGAGGGAACGTAGTACCTGATTTCGCTCCAACTGAGTCCGGGGACTTACTTTCTAAACCAAGAGAGGGACAGCCATCCCCAACCTTAACTCTGCCTCTTTGCCATTTTCGTGAAAGACATCAAGAGTCTTATCTGCCCTTGGTGGGCCAGGGTTCTGAGGAGATCTGGGAATTATGCTCAGATTCCATCTTAACTTAAAGAAAATGAATATTGTGACAATTGCTTGCTCTTATGCCCTTGTCCGTTCCAGCTGCTACACCAAAGTACCACAGACTGGGTGGCTTAGAAACAACAGCAGTTTATTTCTCACAGTTCTGGAGGCTGGAAGTCCAAGATCAGGATGCTAACGTGGTGGCATCCTGGTGATGAGGGCTATCTTCCTGGTTGCAGACTGCCAACTTCCTCTTGTATCCTCATGTGGCAGAAAGAGCCCTCTGGGGTCTCTTTTATAAGGGCACTTACCTCATTCATAAGGGCTCCACCCCATCACCTGATTACCTCCCAAAGGCTCCACCTTCTAATACTATCATATTTGGGGTTAGGATTTCAACACATATGTTTTGGCAGGACACAAACATTTAGTCTGTAACGTGTTATTATTTTAAGTTAGCATTTCGAGGACATTTTCTGTTAAAGAGGCCCAATATGCCTTTTCAAGAGGATGTGACAAATAAGTGAGTGGAAAGGAAACACGCAAACTTGGTCATAGTAATGAACTACAGAAGATCGCTCTGCTCCTTGCAAGGGTTTCTTTCCTGTCCGAATCTGCTTCTTCTCACATGAGAAAGAAGCACTGTGGTGTAAATGGGCCCTTGGTTATGAAGAGAAGTAAAGGCAACCGCAGGTTACCCACGGGATGAATCATAGGTGGCCCACAGAATGAAAGAGCTGGAGGAGAACGTAGAGACTCATGCCTTCTTTACAAACCCTGCACAACAGTGCGATGGAAAGAGCACAGTGCTAAAAGGAAGGACCTAGGATTCAACCACAGAGGAGACTTTCTTCTAACACATCTGGGATAGGTATCTAGGTTCACCAAGAAACACAACAGGATGTGGGACAAAGACAATGCTTATTCAAGGTCTTAGATGGTGGTACAAGTGACATGAAATTTGGAATCAAGTGGCACTGGATTTGATTGTCAGCTCTGCTACTAATTAGCTGCTTAACTCTGGCAAGTGTTTTTCCTTAATTCCTTGAAGCACCCTTTCCCCATCTGTAACTTGCAGAATTTTTGTAAGCATTAAATGAGCGAATATATGTAATTGGTACTATGATTGGTTCATAGCTGGCACTTCAGAGTTGCAGAAGTCAATAGCTCCCCCTTTGACAAAGTTTTGAACCAACTGTGAGATAGCCATAGGATCCAGGGAGGGGAAAATAAAAATATAGTGAGAAAGGCCAAGTTGGAGGGTATGATTTAGGTTTTTTGCAACAGTAGGCTTCTCGTACTGACTCCTAGAACTGGACAGACCTACTCACCCCGTCACTGTCAGTGACTCGCCTCTCAGTGCAAGGACGCAACTGACCCCTAAAAGTCTTTCCTCTCTGCAGGTAGGCAGATCTGAAGAGAAAGGAGGAAAGTAGAGGGCATTCCCAGCTCCTTCTAAAACTTCCAATGGGATGCCTGCATGTGCTGTGGGGATAGTGTGGGGCCAGAAGAGGAAGAAACGATGGGACTCCATCCCTACCTAACAGATGTGACAGCCTGGAAGGAGAGAGGCTGCAGTGAGAATTAAGTGAATAATTATCATGAAAGATGCTAATACATTTTAATAAGGCACTTTCAAATGTTTCATGAGATACAGAGTAGAATTATCAAACATAAGGTAATTTAGTATGGAAGAAAACCCTCAGCTTAAGCTCCACAAAGCCCAGAAGCAGAGCAGAGGGAAGGTGTTTCTGTATCTGTGTATCTTACCTTCTTCATAGCAACCCTTCTCTTCTCTCCAACATACACTTTTCCAGGACCTGTTGTTTCTGCAGAAGTATTCCAACTTTTGCATTTCAAAGCGTATGAATTAGAGATCAAACTGGCACCAGGTCTAAAAGGAGGGGTTTTGAATTTTAGCAGTGGACTTACAACACGCCCTAGCTCACCTAACATGTGACTTTTCCTTCTTACACCGTCTCCGTGGGAAACTATTCGGCAACTTCCCTCTCAAAGTTCAACTGGTTGATAGCTACGTTTTTACATCTCCTATGGTTCTAGCATTTTAATATATTGAAACAAACGTAGCATAAAGAAGACTACTTTAAGATACAACAGACCATGGTTCCGTTGGGGTGGCGGTGGTAGCACCAGGTGACAATAGGCAGCAAGCATTTTTGGTTGGAAGATCTTAACAGACTTAACCAAAAGATGATCTTGCTTTCCTTGTCTCCTAAGTCTTAGTCACTCCAATAAAGTAAAAAACAAGGAAATACTTGCTTCTGTTTTAACTGTCGCTCTGAAAACGTGCAGTTGTGGCAACAAAGAGGAAAACACAGATAGGAGGTAGGCTGGACTTGAAGACACAGTTAGTTTTAGTTGAGTCTGTGGATATTGAAGACAATGGAATGATGTAGTCTGTTTTCTCTTCGGAATGTTAGGTCAACATGTCCAAGTGGTAGGACAAGCACATGGGCTGACATGCTGCTGTAGCTCAAGACCATGTCTTTAAAATGTTCTCATGAAGTAGACCCACTTTGAAACTGCTGCTGTGACAGACTCTGTAGCAAAGATAAGAATTCTTGAGTGATTGTTCATAGCTCCATCCTCTCATTTTTGGAGACTTCTTGCTATGTGGTAATTGGGCATGTGAAAGTATTTTGGTTAGGATCACAGTGAGAAAAACATAACTTAACAAAACTAAAATAGTATATTTTAGAAGCTCATAGTTTAAAAGGATCTTAGGGTCCATCCACTTCACTATGATCATAAGCATGAAACACGCACTATGCACACCCCCATGATATGAGACCATCATAGTACAGTGACATGATCCCAGACCTTACTTAACACTAACACTCCTGGGCTTCCTTCTCCTGGGATTCCTTCTCTGACAGTGACTAGTGTGACTTGAGCAAGTTACTTAACTTCTCTGATCCTTACTTCTTCATCTGTAAAATGGGCATAATAAAACCTAAGGGAAAACATGAACTACCTACACAGGGCTGAAATAATGGATGAAAAGTGCGGAGAACAGCAATGTCCATCCCTTCCAATTATAACAGGTAGAACACAGATGTGAAAAAAATGCACACTCATGTGTGTGAGTAAATGTCTCCTCATGAGGAATAAACAAGCTTTCCTAATCGAAAAACCAAATAGCAGCAGAACGGCAGTGGTCAAATCTCTGATTCATCGTCCAGGTTTGAACAATCTTTTTCTCAAGAAACAAAGGCAAACTTGGAATATGATTACTACTTAGCAGAAAAACACCAAAAGAAGGAGGAGGAGGAGGAGGAGGAGGAGGAGGAGGGGTTCCGTGGCTTTATCTAAGGCACTACGTTTAGCTCATTTTCACAACAAGGAAGTGAAAAGCCCATAAAATATATGGTGCAACCCATCTCTCTCTTGAGAGAACATGAGGTTTTGAAAAGAGATACACTTCACTCTTCAGTTTCATAGAGGCCTGCTTCTAAAGTAATGAAAATCAGCACTTTTTTAGAAAGGAAGAAAAAAACCTCTGAGTATTGTAGGTGTATGCATAATTCCTTAAAACCTGCCAGTATTTTGTCACTGAAGAAATAAAAAAATGCCACCGCCGGCAAGGCAATGAGAAGTGTTCTGATATAAAAGTGAGTCGCCTGGCAACAGATTAACTTATTTAAACTTTTGCTGCTGCTTTGACAAAGAAGCTGAAAAGAGAAATATGAAGACCGCAATACAATCCTCAATATCAGAAGCTCCAGGAGACCCTCCAAAGTGGAAGCTCACTTGCCTGTGTGCTAAAGCTGGGAGTTTGCAAACTACATTTCCCAAGCGCCTTTGCCAGCAGATTTCCTGTTAGATTCTGCCAATAGGAGGCGCTGGCTGGAGATCACTAGGCAGAGGAGAGAAGCTGGAGGTGTGTGCCTCTGACAGTGTAGAAGTTACTGGGTGTAGCTGCCCAGGAGTGGGAGGGAATTGCAGACTCCAGTGGCCGGAACAGAAGTAGCATCTTTTTTGTAGCTCCAGCCCTGGCTCAAGCGGTGCCCCTTAGTTATGTTCAGCACTGGCTGTGAGAGTGTCTCCAAATGCTCCGTAGCAGGTGTAGACCCGTGGACTTCAGCTCGAGGGTGTTAGCATATTCCGATTTCTGGATAATACCATTTTGCCTTTTGGCTCCTTTATACCTTTATTTCCTCTTCTGTTCTCCCTGCCCTTGTATAATCTTAGGTGCATTAAATTCTCTCTATTTGAAACTCCTAAAGTGGTTTCTGACTAATAAAGTCTTAAAGGGGTTTAAAGACTCTCTCATTCGACTCAAACTGAAGAGCAGTATGATATGGGCAAAAGTAGAAATAAGCATTATGAACCAAACAAGGAAGGGTATTGTGATGGCTAAGTTAACTCTCTCTGTAGATGTCTGTAGAGATAGTGAGAGATAGAGATAGAGATAACACAGATGGTATATAGATATTCTATTGGGTCTGTTTCTCTGAGAACCTGGATGAAGACAGGTATGGAGGCGATGATGACTGTCGTGTGAGATGATGCTGTTGATGAGCAAAGGCCAGATAATGAAGAGCTCTGGATATTAGCCGAAGGCTTTGGGACTTCATTCTAAGGTTCGTTGGAACCACCACTAGTTTTAAGGAAGAGGAATGAAATGGTCATATTTTATTTTCTTGAAAACCACCCTGGTTGTAGGAGTGTGGAGGTTGGATCTCCAAGGAAACTAGATTCAGGAAAGCATGACCCTCAAGGAAACAATTCTTTGGAGTATTTAGCTAAACCTCTGCACATCGGTGAGACATTTTCCAGTTTCCAGCCATTCAAACCCTCTCCATAGTCAGAGCCCAACCCCTTCTTCCCTGCTGACATCTGATTACAGTCAGATCGGGCCACCTTGGGGGCGTGACTTCTCCAAGTCTTTGCTTTTGATCAGATCACAATGTTGAGGAGCTGTAGTGAGGGCAGGCTGACTGACGGCATGAAGCTATTATTCTTGATCCAGAACAATTTAAACTACTACAGCTATAAGCTGACAGTTTGGGTGCCAATGGAAACAGGGATGACTTCTATGTCCAGGCCCTGACAGGCTTCATGGTCACAAGAGATCTGCCTATTTTCAAGAAAAGATCTAGCCCCACGTCATAGTCTAGGGCTTAGCATGTGTTCATGTTATTCCGTTCACCGCTTTTCAGAGCAATGTAAACTAGTCTTTCATTCTGCAAAGGCTCCAAACATGGAGTCAGGGGTGCATCTTTTGTAAATTTGGTGAAACTTAAGCTCCAGAGCCCTCCTGTGCATGGGCCCCTCCCAAGGCCCTCAGAGGGGCCCTCGGTGTGTTTAGACAGTCATATGGTTTTATAAAATTTGCAAAAGTAAGATACTTTAACCACAACCAATTAAGACAGCTGTCTCTTTCCATTCTCTCTTCTCTGTCAAACTTTCCCTCATATTGGGTGGTGTTACAGTGGCCTTGGGCATTTTGAGGATCTAACTGGGAAGAACTTGAGTTGGGGTTAGTTTGGGTTTATTGGCATGAATTTATATGTCTCAGAGTCACTTCCAGAACAATTGAGTTATAGCTAACCACTCTGGTGTAGGAACAGATTCTAGAAATATGCCTACCGCCCACAGTGTTGACTCACCTAGTGACATGACACAAAGATCCAGGGCCAGAGGTTGATTCACAGTGTAAACTTACCCTACAGCCACAGAAGTGTGTGGGGAGTAGCAGAGAAACAGGCCTTGAAACGTGCAGAGCCAGAAGCTAATCTGTGGAAAATCCTTCCAATCATCAAACATGTAAAATTGTAAGCAGATAATTTGAAACAGAAGTTCTATCCGTCCAAGAATATACTTGATAATGCAGCATATACAATTAAAATACCCCGTATTTTTTTCTTTTTAGAAGGGAATCAGATAAAAAAGAACTATGAAAATAACTGTTTAAATTCTTGCTGATGTGACTGAAAATACTGATATCTACAAAAATAACAAACTCATAATACATCATTGCAAGAAAGACTTCTGGACAAGCTGGGTTAATAAAGGCTATCTAATCAAATTTTTGTTTGTTTGTTTTGGTGAGGAAGATTGTCACTGAGCTAACATCTGTGCCAGTCTTCCTATTTTGTATGTGGGATGCCGCCACAGCATGGCTTGACGAGTGATGTGTGGGTCTGCTCCTAGATCCAAATTGGTGAACCCCAGGCAGCAGAATCAGAGTGCATGAACTTAACCACTACACCACCAGGCCAGCCCCCTAACCAAAGTTTTTAGGCATGTTTACTGCACAAGTAAACTAGAAATGACCTGAAACCTTACAGTTTTAAGTAACAGAAATGTGATGGTGGTTTTTCTAAATTTGACAGCGATGGTATAGATTTCCATGGCATTATCAATAAGGAGTTATGATGCTGAAAGTTTTTCTGAACTATTAATAACTAAAAGAAATCAACCAACTATGTGAGAGGAATGATTGGACTATCCTTTTCTTTTCTTTATAGAAAATATTACAAAACAATTGCCATATGAACATGTTATCAAAGATTATACCATTTACCATACTATTTTGCCAGCAAAGCACAATTGATTCATAGCTCGTTTGGGGGCTTAAAGATGTAAACTCTTTCCTTAAAGATATAAACTCTGATCCAAAAAGCCTGGAGGATATTGATGCTCAGGGAATATTGGCTGAAGGAAGAAATGAAAAAATTAAGTCAGTGCATTCATGAGTATTACTTTGTTTTAAATTCCCATATACATATTTAGAAAAAATATATACAATTAGGAAAATATTATTGTTTATTCATATTAATAATAGCCAACATTGACTGAGAAATGACTATATATAAGGTATTGGCCTAAGCACCTTATGTAAGTTGCTTTGCAAAATGCACGCAGGCATTTTTCCTTTTAAGGTAATCCACTTAACTCAATCAGGGAGGAGGAAGTCAACAATTCTAAAGTAGAACTGTTTTATCATAGCTAATTTAGGCAATTGTTGGACATTTTCCTAAGGTCAGAAAAAATAAGTTATCACAATATACTGAATTGCTTTTATTTCTTTGTAAAAATTTAACATTTGAGGGAGGGAGCGTGGCCGAGGACAACAGCTTTGAAGTCATAAAGATCTGAGACTAAATCCATGTTCTATGATTTACTAGATAAAGGATCTTAAAATTTGCATAGCTCTCCTCATTGGGTCTTGATTAGATAGTGAAAATGTCAGCGAGAGTATGTTGATGACTGACAAAGGTTAATTTCTCTATTTTTTGGTGCCATTTCGCCAAAGCACAAATTTAGGAGAGGAGAAGGGAAGGAAATGTGCTTTACTCAGGACACCCTCCCCCACTCGGGTAAGTTGCCGGTCAAAACATTATGCTGTTCATTTGTCGTGTATTACAGATTTTCTCAGAGAGCCCAGGAGCTGCTCCTTGCCTTCTGGAGGGCAGTTTGCTAATTGTGCCAGTAAACTGCAGTAATCACATCTCATGTGATGCCGTCAACCACAGCTCTTCCCCTTATAACCCAGAACTGTGATCTGTAACCACACAAGCCCACCTGTCCTTCCTCAAACACAAGGCTTTCCTACCTCTCCTTGAGGCCTCGTGCCCTGCTCCTCTCACTGGGTCACTTGTCCTGCTCTTGTCCATCCATGAACTCTTACCTACCCTTTTAGATACAGCTCATATGGCCATTCCTCAATGTACTCACATTCCTGGTGCCTCCTCCTCTTCTTATAAGGATACCAGTCCTGCTGGATTAGGACACCACCCCTAAGACCTCACTTAACCTTAATTACTTCCTTAAAGACCCTGTCTCCAAAATAGTCACATTAGGGGTGAAGGTTTCAACATATGGTTTTGGAGGGTGACACAATGCAGTTCATAACAGGAGGGGACCACTTAGCCTGGAAGAGGGATGTAAGCCATCCAGCTACTGCACCATGGCAACTCTGCAAAAGATGCTTGTACTGGGGCTCTTGGGAGCCTCCCAGGTAGTGGCACTGATGAGACGTGTCGCCTGATAGAGGCTGACACAAATGAGCAAGCCGGGGGACTAAAGGCCATGCCTGCAGCAGCTTGGAAGCTGCCTGAGTCTCACACTCTGGCTACTGCACAGGCTAAAGGAAGAGGCTTAGGGTGAGGCTGGGAGCTGGGGAAACAGCAGGGGGCTGAGTGAGGAGTTTGTCCTCTTAAGCCCCAGGCAGCTTGGGGACTCTGATACCATAATTATTATATCTTTGATCCCTGGGAGAGATCAGGGCACAGGTTCAGTGTTCAGTCAATGAATTTTGGATGGTGGTATACCCGAGCACTTGGCGAGCTCCCGTAACTGGAGACTTTCCTGCAGAGGCCGCATCTGTCCAAGGGGCCTTGGAAGGTGGTTGTTCATTGCATAAGACCTTCAAAATCCTGTCCTCGCCTAACATTCTGACTCTTTGTTTCCATAGGAAAGTGGACTAGAAAAAACTTCCAATCTCTGTCCATACCTGAGTCTATTTTCTTAGTTTACACTATAATCCTATCAACCATGTTCGTATTTTGCATATGAGTTCACTTCACTTTTCAGTGGCATTTTAAGAGGACAAAAGCTTACAAATTTCCTTCATTAGAAACATTGTACATCAAAAAAATTTTCATGGCTCTTTGCCTCTTTGACACACATATATAGGGAGCATTAATAATATCTCCTTAAAGGCTTTCTCTTCTTTCAACTGAGGCCACAGGTTGAACTTGTCCCATGAATAGAGCTCCACGGCTGCTCAGAAGTTGCCCTGCCTGGCCGTGGTGCAGGGCAGTTCCTGACCACTGGCTCTAGCTCTTTCTAAGAGGCACATTAATTTATGTTGTTCACTCCAAGAGTTAAACTAGACAAAGTGGGCCCAAACGTAATGAGACAGCCCATTAGAAACATGTTCTGTGCTTACATCTTACTGACTTTTATCATAAATTAGAGATTTTGAAGAGAATGAGTCATCGAAAAAGAAAAAATAATAACCTGCTTCAGCAATCAGCATATTATATCTCCCTGGTGACTCATAACATCGGACTCAGATCAGGACAAACAGGGTTCCTGTCAGAAAGGAGAGTAGTTAAAAATAAAAGCAAAAATTGGATGAAGGGGAAAAAAGAGCCATTATCACTGTAGCTAGAACTCTCCCCACGCTGCAGTCCCTAATGAGGGCTTCGAGGGGCAAAGAGCTAAAAAGCTTGAGTCATAAGTCAGGAGGAAGCAGCCCCAAGGAGCAAAGACAGATGGTTTTCTGAATAAAATCCCCAGGAAAAGATGGACAGCATAAGCCAGGGAGCACATATTAGCCGTTAAGTCTGACTGGGTACGTGAGAAGGGCCCTTCCCAATGGAATTGTGGTACAACAGAAAAAGCACAGGTTTTGGAGTTAAACAAACTCTCATCTTTATTCTGGCTCTGGGTGCTTAACTTCTCTGGTCCTTAGTTTTCACACCTGTAGCATGAGGACAAGTCACAACACAGAGCCACTTTGAAGATGAACTGATATTAAGTGTGTGAAGCACTTAGCTTGGTATATATTTACTGATGACACATTAAATAATTCTTTGCCTTAAAACAATGGATATAAAAAACTGGACAGAGGTTTCTAAACTGCTAGTTAATAAACTCGGATGAGTGTATATCAAGCATGTTGCATAATCCCCGTTTCATGAGGATGGTTTAAAGCTGCGTTCACCATTGCTATGATACTCTCAAACATTTATTGCAGCAGAAGAGTTGAAGGGGCCTAGTCTGCTCCAATAGATCCCTGGACACCAAGAGGCCCTCTTCTTCAGTCTCTCCCCAACCAGTGTAGCCAGTCTGTCAACACACATTCGGAGACTCAAAAATACGTTTCCAGCCAACTTTGGCTTAAGCTTTGACTCTTCCACTTACTATTTATGTGACATTGGCAAGATGATTAACCTTTCTGAGACTTAGCTTCCTCACTTGTGAAATGAAGTAGATATATACTACCTTAAATAGCTGCTGTGAGATTTAAAGAAGGAACTTGAAGCATCCAGTATAGGTCAGGGACACAAAAGTAACTGATGGACTATTTTCATTCCTCTGTAGTGACTAATCTCTGCATTTTGCTAAATGTAAATAAACTAAGCAATAGCAGAAACTCCCCTCCCCTGTTTATAACAGAATAGTTGGAAAGAAGTTAGCTCAATCTATAAGTGTTTACATGAAAGAGGGCCTGAATATCTCTCCCCTCAGGGCTGCATCTCTGGGTCCTTCTTGGTCTCTGCTCCCTTGTTCCCAGGGAAGGAGGACGAAACATGCCCTTGAAGAGTGGAGGGGCCATGGTGGTCTTCTCAATCACCTCCCCCAGGCACTACCGTGAAAGGTTGCAGCCCTCGGGGACAGACTTGTGTGGTTTTGAGTCCTAGTTTTCTGCTTCAGAGCAGTGTGAAGTTAATCAAATCATGGGAGCCTTAATTTCCTCATCTATAACTCAAGAAGCTATCTCTCAGGGTTGCTATTAAGATTAAAAAGTACAGCGGAAGAGCCTGACCCACTAGTCACCACATCATAGTTGTCATATGACTTCCCCAGCCATCCACCATCCTGCATTGTGATTCTTTGCTGGAGGACCCAAGACTTTGCTCTTTGTCCTTCATTTGAGAGCAGCACCCCCTCATGACACCCTCTCCTTTGAGGATCTATCTCTATAAATAGCTGCAGTGTGGAATCAGTCCAAAACTAACACTCTTCCTCCTTGTTTCTGAAGTCAAGTCCAAGGGTCATCTGTGATGGTAACCCTCAGGGAATGTGGCAAAGTTTTAGAAACTTTCTAAGTCTTTGCAGCTGTAGTCCTTGCCCTGGAGTTCCTAACTCCCTTCTGAGAGGGTCTCAAATTTTTCCTTATTTTTTAGAGTGAGGCTCACTGTACCATCCCCATTCTTACTTTCAATCGCTTATGACGGTGTTTTACTGCTAGAAAAGTTGAATGCCGGAAATAACAGGTAGGACTCAGTGTGGCAGATTATACTCTCCAAAATGGCCATAACAATAATTCTAATCCCGCAAGTCCTTCCAAAATCTTCTTATCAAGAAGCAGAGCATATTTATCCTTGCCATGATTCTTGGCAGGCCTTTCTGGGTGGCCCAGAAGGAGAGGTGGTGGAAGTGACATGTATTTCTTCTGAAGCTAGGTTAGAAAAGGTGATGCAGATTTTGTTTCTCTTTCTGTCTCTGCCTTTGTCTCTCTCAAGAAACTCACTTTGGAGCCCCGATCCATCATGAAAGAATTCCAGCTACCCTGAAGCCTCCATGCTGGAAAGGCCAAGTAGAGAGACCGCATAGAGACAGAGAGAAACATCCAAGGATTCAGCCATTCTGGCTCCCAGAAGTTTGACTCTTTCAGTGCTGTCACCATATATGTGGGAGAACAAACACTCATGATTCCAGCCCCAGCCACATCGAGCTATACCTACAGGAAAGACATTGACTGAGAATTGCCCCACCAAGCACAGTCAACCCCCAGAAATGTGAAAAACAATAATAAGATGAATGCTATTGTTCAAGGTCACTAAGTTATAGGGTGGTTTGTTATTCAGCAATAGGTACCATTTGGTACCAATAAGTGAAGTGCTGCTCTACCAAAGTCTGACACATGGCAGTGGCTTTGGGACGAAGTGACTAAGAGACTTTGGAACTAGGAACTAAACAAAAGTTGGAAGAGCCATGAAAAAATGGCTAGTGGGAGCTTAATGATCCCCAAAGGATCTTTGGGGAAAACTTAAAGGAAAGTGGGAAAAAGGTTACTAGGAAGCTGGAGGAAAGAATCTCCTTCTTACGTAGTGGTAGAGAGCTTAGCATCACCATCGCCAGTTCCACATGGAAAATCAGCAATCTATCTAATGTCCTGGATGATCTAACTAACGAGATTTCTAGCAGAACATTGTTGGCACTATGTGGTTTCTTCCTAATGCAAATAGGAACTAATGCAAATAGGGGATAAATAATCTAAAGAAAGAACTGCTAAATATAAAGGAGCTAAGACTTGCTAGTCTGGAAGTAAAACTCTTTCTCATTCTCAACCTCACCAGTGGGCAAACAATGCTGAAAGTCAAAAATGACTTCCGGACAGAAGACAAAGTCAGTACAATGTCAGGAACATATGATGTATAGGAAAAGCCAAAGGTTAAGAGAGTAAAACACTTTGTTAAGACCATAGAACAATTTAAGTTGGTGCCTAACAGACCCTCTCAAATAGACAAAAATTCTTCTACAGGTCACAGGGACATGTCTTGAAAATTCTGTCCTGTAAACAACGAGTCTTCTGAAAATCTTAGGATCATTGTCCCACAGCAATCCCCCAGAGAGTCCACAATAGAGAAAGCTTATCCTGAAGAAAGTTGTGGGTATGGCTTTCATCTAACGGGGTGGATTGTAAGTTGATTCATCAGAAACACAGAAAGTTTTTAAAGGAATTATATTAGCTTACAGTGAAAGGGATAAAGACACTAAGAGATTAAAAGAGATCTCTAGATCCATTACTTTACAAGCAAGAAGCAGGCTGAGAAAACTACAAAGCTGTGAACACATGCCACATTTTAAGGAAAAAGAAGAAGAATTCAGAGGGGAGACCTGTGTCCCACGGCAAACCATTTCCAGGCATTAGAGCTGAGTGCTAATCAGGTGCTAATCAGAACGGACAACGTGTGCGAGACTTGATTTCAGGGATGCTGTGGACCAGTAACTTCTTTGTACTCCTGGTATACACCTTTCAAGTGGGAATGTCTATAGCAGTTATCCTGTGCTTGTTGCAATTTTCTATATTGAGTTTAGGGAGGGTGGTGGGTAGACAACTTTTCTCTTTCCATCACAAGTCTTGAGATCAAGAGGAAACATTCTCGAGGAGCTGCAGTTGAGAAACTACAGCCTAGGACACTCATCACACCTAGAACTGATTTGGATGACAAGATTCTAGATCTAAAGCCTGAGCCTGATGTCATCATGGAATAACATTTTGGGAAGTCTTGTGGGTAAGGATAGGTATATTTTTCATGTGGAAGGACGGTGAATTATTGTGGCCAGAGGGAAGACTGGCAGATTGGTGATGTTTTGTTTTGTTTTCTGAAAATGACCACACCAATAGGTACAGTCCTACATGCTTTTCAAGAACTTTGCAGTCCCTTAATCAAGAAATGGAGTCTATTTAGCATCCCTTTGAAATTGGTCAAGACTTTGTCACTCCCTTACCCTCAAGGTGATCATGCTGGAGACGCCCTGGTGATATAGAGAGATGCCCAAGGAGCTCCAGCGGTTGGAGCTCTCAGATATCTGCCTCTTCCCAGCCCAACTAGACATATGAGTGGGCAAACTTTCACATGATTCAGGCCTTGTCCACTGTCTGACTATATTACAAAGTGAGAGACCTCAAATGAGAGCCACCTACCGGAGCTCAGTCATCCAACTGAGCTGAGAGAAACAAAAAGAATATGGTTATTGTTATTTTAAAATCACTAAGTTTGGGTTAATTTGTATGGAGCAATAGATATGGGACACTAAGTTTATAGAAATTTAAAGAGAGAATGTTAGGCTGGAAAACATCATGATCAAGCAAATGCTTAGCAAATAAAGAAAAAAGATGGCTTTCCACGAAGAGAGGTTGCAAAGCAAAACAAAACAAAACAGATCATAAGTTATAAGAGACAGTAAACCGTATTAAAGGGAGATATTTGAATATTTTTTCAGTGGCAAGTAAGATGACTTTGGAAGCAGGATGAAAGATGATGGGGAATTCTGGAAAATAGCATGATTCAAAGCAGGATTGCAAACCTTCCTACCCAAAACCTAATAAAATAAACAGAAATGAGAAAAGATATTCACAAAAATTAGTTCTCCAAGAGCATACAAAAATAGATGGAGCATAGTTTATTGTGATTCATTTTGAAGAAGATAATCTGGAAACAGAGCGACAGATGAATCTAGAAAATGATATGCAAATATTATCCTATTCCTCAAGGAGCTATATAAGGTGTTAGAAGACATCTATAGATAAAATTCTGCAAAATTTTCTTTATGTCTTCCAATTTGTAAGGCTACCTTGAGTAATTTTGTCAAATGTCCTCTTCAAAATAGAAGCCTCTTCCAAACACCATAGATGCGAAATTTTTCAATAAAGGGGAAAATCTACTAGTTCTCATCAATTTACCCCTAAACTTAAGAGGAGGTAGGGGTAGAAACAGATCGATCACAACTAATTATTTCCACTAATAACAACAAAATAAGACAAAACCCCAATGGGATTGGATTGTCCCTTGAGAAAGGGAATAGTGTAGAAGGAAGTAGAGACAGGAGTCCTATATGGTCTTTTTTCCTGTAGTACCTTGTTCAAATGATAAGTTTCACTCACTTTTTCCTCCTCTGGCAGGAAAGGAAGTGGGGTGACAGCTGAGGAGAGCCCAGGGAAACGGTTGTCTAAAGTTGTTGAACACTCCAATATAAACAGAATTCCACTGCCCACACGAGAAGGATACACCCTGGACTAGTCAGCAAAGCCGTATTATAATAATAAAATTATTCAAAATTGCAAGAAAACATCCACCAATCAAAACAGTCAGGACTGCATCTGAGGCCCCTTAAGAAAACAGAAACCTGCAAACAAATACCAGTAATCAGTGGCCCACAGTGCTAGCCTCCGGGGCAGAGGCAAATAAGCCGCCACTGAGGTGGGCAGGTCATCAAGAAGAATCTGCATAGGCTGTTCTGGGACAAAGAAAGTGTCCAGATAGTCTTGCCAATATTAAAGATGAGTAAAATGGAAAACAAGTCATGCTACTGCTAAAACCCATGAAAGAAGAGAAGAATAAGCAGAAGGAAGAGAAGTAAGAAAAGTAGTATATGACATAAAAACAAATTGCTTCTGGAAGGAGGTAGACACCTAGTGACAGAATAAATATTCTTATAAAAGACTTTCTCCAAAGAACTTATAAAAAACAAAAAACTAAAATTAAGATGATGCACTGATTGATATAAATAAAAATTAAAATCTGAAATATAACATCACCAAGTTAATTTGCAAAAGTAGGAGAAGAAGCTGAATATCAAACACTCCTATAGAATTAATAAACAGACTTTAGAGGATAAGGGAAAGAATGGATCCCAACTGAAAATCAAATCTGTGACAAAGAGAGAATTGAGATAATCACAAATATTGTCATTAGAAAGCACAGCGGGATGACAATTATAGTGAAGACAGTAGATATGGAAGTTATACATCAAAGAAGCAACATGTGGACATTTGTGCCCTTGAAATAGACAAGAGGAAGTAATGGAACAGGAAAAGAAATTTCAGAGATAAAGAGAAATATTTCCTGAAATGAAAAAGTTGCTGGATCTTCAACTAGGAGAAGCATCCACATAAAGGTTTATATAAGAGACTGTCTGGCATGAATCCTCGCTCCCTCCATCAGTAGCTATGTGACTTTGGGCGGGTTTCTCAGGCTGATGTCTAGTTTGTAAGATGAGAACATTAAAAATACCAGCTTCACGGTTTGCTGTGAATGAGAATTAGATGAGTTAATGCGTGTAAGGTACAGAGGATATTCTTTATAATTATTAGCCATTGTTTGGATCTTGGCAAATTTCCTGAATGTTAGGGGACAAGAAAGAATCCTATAAGAGGGAAGAAATCACATAGCATTCAGATGTCTACACAGATTATTTAATGCAGAAGACAATGCAGAAATGGCAACAGAGGCATAAGGGTTGGGAAACTGCAGGATCCAGGAATGTTACGGACAGCCTGACAGTCATTCAGGTATAAAGAAAATCAACGGGTTTTCTAAAAAACGCTAGGACACAGGAACTGAAATCTTTTTGAAAAAGCTCACTAATGAAAACAAGCAATTCTCAGAGAAAAAAAAATCCAGCTAACAAAATAGAAAGACCTGGTATGAAAGAACTGGCAGTGAGTACTAAACTAGTTAAATATAAAATTAAGGTGAAATAATTGAGGCAATTATGGTTATCTAAGATATATATTATAACACTTAGAAGAAATGAAGCTTTTTCTTCAGGAAGAAAAATAACTATATAAACATGATGGATCATGGAAAAATGTTTTCTAACAAACATCAGCAAGTAGGGAGGAGATGAGAATTTGTAAGTTTCCTATTTCCCCACGTTCACAGTGGAAAGTCAAGAGATGGCAGGTTATCAGAAAAATTTATTTTGTTTGAAGGTAAATATTGGAAGAACTAACAAAAGACAAAATCTTTCCAAATTATGAGAAAAAGGAATGCAAATTAAAAACAAAATCAAATGTTTCCCATAAATTTCATTATTTCTGGATGAGCTGAACTGTACCTCTCCACATGCGTCGAGGAGGGTCGGGATGGGTGAGTTTTGAGTCCTGACGCTTCACAGGCAGTGGGAATGTGTGGAGGTGGTGGGATGTGGACGGCCTTATGTTCTTCTTTCTGTTTTACCTATTTTGTTTGTTTTTGTTGAGAAAAAAATAGGGAAACTGACGGTCTGAAAAATAAGGTAAGAAGCTACTAGGTGTCTGTTATCCTGAATTACCAAGTTTTCATATTGTGTAATATTTATTTCAAGACATCTTTCAAGTAAGAGATAAAACGTAGATATAATGTCTGCTTGGCAATTTGTTCTCTTTTTCCCTTCCCTCTCCCCTGAGGTAGGCACTCTCATGAACTCAATGTGTATCATTTAAACCAAGTTATAAAACAACATCTATTTCCATGAACAATGTATACCTTCATATTTGGAAAATATATTTGAAATCAAGCTCTTTTAACATTTATGGAAACTGTATCATCCTGTATTATTCTGCAAGATACATTTTTTATCAAACACTCTTCTTTGTTTACCTTTCCTTGTTGATGTATACATGGATTATTCTAAACTAAATGAAATTGCTTGGTTAATGGAGAAACGTATGTTCAATATTGCTAACTGATGCCAAATTTTTGTGTCATTACACTCTATGTCTGTAAATGTGATCTCTAAAAATGGATGAAATTCTAGTAAAATATAAATGACTGAAATACATTCCAAGAAAAGGTCTTATAAACTCAAACCAATGACACAAAAAATTTTTTTAAAAAGAGTGCAAGACAATTTCCCCTGCCCCCCACCACACGTGTACACGTCACAACACTTGCTAAAAAGGTGTTCTCAGGCAAAATAGTTTTAAACTTTTGAGGACTACGTAAGTCCAAAGTGTTTAAGCTGTTCAAGCCGCAGAGAGGAAATTTTGTAGATTCTTTTTACCAAGCCAGCAGAGGTTAAAACCAAAATCTGAAAACAAGAGCACAAAGAGAACAGCTGATCAATGTCACTTATGAACATGAATGTAAAAGTCAAAATTAAATGTCAAAAATATAATTCTGCAGTATACTATATATACAAACGTATATACAATACAAACGTATATATACACAAATATATATAATATTCGTGTGTGTATATTGTAACATGTGCTATATACAAACATGTAATAATATATACACATATACATAGATATGTAGGATGTATGCAGTCACATCAACACATATGAATACACACACAGATGTAAACTCCATGTATTCTTTACACATATATTATATAAAATACATATTAAATACACATGTATCTACATATATGTGTATATGTCAGTGTGTGTGTACCAAAAAGAGCTTGAGTCTAGGAATTCCAGAAGAATTCAAAACACCAATATTACTCATTATAGAAATACTAGTTATAGTATTCAAAGAGTTAATTCCTTTTGTTGCTAAGAAATAAAAAATCAAATCTAAGGTCAACATTATAATTTAAAGCTAACTGCTTTCTTTCTGATGCATTTCAGGATGCCCATAATCAATACTAACTGGCTTTAATAAGAAAACTAAAATAAAAGTATATTAATATATATTTGTCTACTAGAATTAACAGGTTTGAAAATATTTTCCATATTTTTCAGGTCTTTATTTTCAGGAAACAGAAGACCAAAGAAATTTGAAATCAAATTTTGTGTATAAACACTTCCTAAACATCTTTCTAGTTCCTGAACCATGCGTATATGGAACAGAATCCAGCTAAAGGAAATCGATTTAAAATGAGATTCAAGCTGCCATTCAAGAGGGAGATTTTTCTATTGAGTCCAACCAAGCTAAAACTTGCTTAAAAAACAACCAACACTCTTCAGAGAAATATAAGGGAAGCTGATCTCCAATGCAACACACTGTTGGCCTAGAGCATAGCATTCAACATATACAGGATGCATTCTGCACAATTTATTCTAGGGATGGCAAATAACTTGGATTGTAATCCAAAAATACCTGACACACAAAAAATGAGGAAAATGCAATCCAGTCTCAAGAGAAAACACAGTTGATAGAGATTACCTCAGAGGTGACCCAGCTTGGTATCCTCAAAATTTAATTGTAGAGGTACCATATGATCTAGCAATCCCACTCCTAGCTGTATAAGGGAATTGAAAACATACATTCACATAAAAACTTGTACACAAATGTTCATGATAGCATTGTTCATAAATGTGAAAACACCCAAATGCCCATCGACCGATAAATGGATAAACAACATATAGTATATCTAGCTAATGGAATATTATTTAGCCTTAAAAAGGAATGAAGTACTAGTATATGCTATAACATGATGCACCTGAAAGACATCAGGCTAAGTGAAAGAAGCCAGGCACAAAAGGTATGTCTTATGTGATCCCATTCTATGACAGACATAAAGGCAGAAAATAAATAAGTGCTTGTCAAGGGCCAGGAGGTGGGTGGGATGGAGAGTGACTGTTAATGAGCACAGGGTTTCTTTTGAGGGGGATGGAAATACTTAAAATTAAATAGTAATGATGGTTGTGCAACTCCATGAGTGTACTAAAAGAACATTTAATGGTATGTATTACAAGGGTGAATTTTATGATATGTAAATTATATCTCAATAAAGCTATTATTTAAAATATTCCCAAGAGATTGTTTTTCACATAGCCTGATAAGCTGATCCCAAAATTCATATCATAGAATAAATAGCCAAGAATAATCATTTATATTTGAAAGAAAATAAAGTGGGAGGACTTGCACTAAAAAAAGAGAAGATCAAGACTCATTATAATAATTAAAACATTGTGCTGCTAGTTCAGTAAAAGAAAAATAGATTCAGGGCCCAGCCCCATGGCTGAGTGGTTAAGTCTGCGCTCTGCTTCAGAGGCCCAGGGTTTCAATGGTTCGGATCCTGGGCGTGGACCTAGCACTGCTCATCAAGGCATGCTGAGATGGTCTCCCACACGGCAGAACTAGAAGGACCTATAACTAGAATATACAACTATGTACTTGGGGGCTTTGGGGAGAAAGAGAAAAAAAAAAGAGGAAGACTGGTATCAAATGTTAGCTCAGGGCCAATGTTTAAAAAGAAAATAGATTCATATTCCAATGTATAGAATCCAGAGACAGACTGACACATGTACGGAAATTTGTCAAGTGAGAGTAACGTTTAAATCAGAAAGGGGAAGAAATGTCTAATAGTTGGTGCTGCAAAAAGCTGCTCTCTATATAGGGAAAAAATTATATGTCCATCCAAAATTGTACAAAATAAATATACTTCAGATGATTAAAACCTAAAAAACTACCAAACTTTAAATCATCCAGAGAAAAAGATTGTAAATTAACGTTATGACCTTGGAATTGGCAATGAAGAATTTCTTAAATAAAACACAATGAACATAACTCATAATGAAAAAATATTGATGAAATTGACTACCTTAAAATGGAAAATTCTGTATGGCAAAAGACAACGCGGTTTTTTGAAAAAAGCTACAGAACAGCAGGAAGCATTTGCCATTTATGTAACTGCTGTATGAATGATGTCCTGGATATTCAGGATATTACCAAAAATCATTACTAAAAAGATAATAACTCAATGGAAAATTAATTTTCAGGACAAGAAATCTGAATTGCTAGTAATAATATGAAAATTTGTTTTACTTTGTGTTAGCAAAATGTAAAATAAAACATGATAAATATCGCAGCCAACAGATTTCTTTTAAAAAGTTCAATAACACCAAGTGATGGTGAGGAACGTGGACAAGTATGTCTTACACGATGCTCATGGTAGTGTAAACTGTTCAGTCACTCTGACAACAGTGAGCTAAAGGGTTATATTGAGCAGGCAGGCCCTTTGCCCAAGACTTTTCACTTCTACATGAGTGCCCTGGAGAAATTCTCACACTTGCACACAAGGAGACGGATAAACATCATCATTATACTTTGGTTTATAATAGAAAATGCTAGAGACAGTCTAATTGTTCATTATCACAAAAATACTGATGGACGAGTAAAATGTACAATAATTCCATTGTAAGAAATGCTATTCCTCAGTTAAAATGAAAAGAGAGCTATATCTTAATATAAATTTATTACTACAAAAATTGTTTTATTTTCCCGCAATCCTTTTATTTTATTTATCTTAGGTTCTGTTATCTCTATATTCCCTTATAATCCTTTTAAAAACTATACGTTTTTTCATGCTGGTTTTGGAAATCTGTGGGACTTTTTTTTGTCTTCAAATTCTTGTTGGAAATTTATTAATTTTATTAATCTCTACAAAAAAATTTGATTTTGTTTCCCCTTTCTATTTTGTTCTGATCTTATTTTTATTATTTTTCATTCTATTTATGTTGATTTTAGTTGTACTTAGAGAAATAAGAATAAGTATGTCTGTTCCTTTTTCCTTCGAATCTATACAGAAAACACAGTTGGAAAACATGGGCAGAAGACTTGAAATGAGCAAAACTCTGCTCAATATCCCAAGTCATCAAAAACTGCTCATTAAAACCACAATTAGACACCACTTCCTCAAAGACTGACTTTTATAAAAAGAAGAAAAGAAAACAAAAACAAGCAAACACAAAACCTATCAAGACTAAATGGTGGCGAAGAAGTGGAACAACTCTCAACCTTGCTGTAGGAGTGTGAATATGCACAATTTAGAAAACTTTTGGTAGTATTACCTAAAATTAAAGATTTGCATACCCTCGGATTGAGCAATTTCACTTTTAGAAATAGGCCCAGAAGAAATACACATGTATTTCAAAAGATGGGCACAAGAACATTCTTAGAAACAGTTTTCGTGGTAACTCCAAAATGCAAACAACACACATATCCTTCCACAGTATAATAGATTAATTGTTATAAAATCACACAATCAAATACTACGCTGTAATGACGAAGTTTTAGCTATTGCTACAAGACATCAGCAATGAATTGCACAGGCACAACGTTGAGTGAAAGAATACTAATACAGATGAGCACGTAGAGTGTGATTTCATTGACGTCAAGTTCCGAAAACAAGCAAAACCTAACTATGATACCTGAAGGATGAGTAGAGGCCATTTTGAGGGAGGGGTCATAATAACAGGAATAGAACAAGAGGGCCACCCCTGGGGTCCTGATAATGTCCCATGTCCTAAGTTCTATGACTTTAACATGGGTTTTTTCCCTTAGCAAAATTCGCCAAGCAACATACTCATGATTTTTACACCTTACTATATTTGTTACCCTTCAGTTAAGTTATAAAAGATTTATAAATCACCTTTATGTATATGCTCTTATGAGATTGCCACAGTGCTTTGCGGAAAGATGGGAACTGAGAGCCAAAGACTTTAAGTAACTGCTCTAAGCTTCAAGACTTGATTTGGATCTTCGGACTCAAACTTGTATGTTCTTCTCACTCCCTCTTACTGCTTAAAACTTCATCATTTTGCAGATGACTGGGTCCTGATGGGAGGCTGTCATAATTTGAAACCACAGAACTAACGAAATAGTATTTACACATACCCAGGATCCTAAGATGCTGCGGGCATTTCCTCAAGCTGCAGGCTGGCAGGAAATTATCAGTGTTGGAAGAGTTAAGTTGTAAGATGACTTGAGATGTGGCAGTTCAAAGCCCTTTCCAATAACTCTTTATTATGTGCAGCATTTTCAAAGAAAAATTACAGCATGTTAGAAAATGAATGAGGCAAATTACTGGTGATGTCATCAAAGTAATACCACTAATGAGCATTTCACTCGTGGGGATTGCCTGATGCCATGCTGACAGGAACGACTGATTTGCTTTTTGCAAATCTATTTGGATTATTTACAAGGCATCTTGAAAGTTGTAAAAGCATAATGTAAGAAAATGATAGATTAAAGTTGGAACACAATATAGGGATGACAGAAAGGAAAATGTACTCTCTTGTGTAATGGGTATTTTGAAGGACTCTCCAAAGGGGTGACAACAAGCATATATTTAAATGATTATATTTCCCCCAAAATTAAAAAAGAAACGTAAATAAAATTTAAAACATGTTTTTATTTCCTCAAAGAAGTTTGGAAGTAAACAGTCTTTAACTGGGAGATAATTTTGATGTGACATGCCCTGTTCTGGGTACAGGGACACTACAGGCACAGATGCTCCAGCAGTTTGGCAATGGCTGATGATCCAACACCCGGGCTTCTGCTTGTCCTCTCCCCTACTGCCCAGCTCTCTGCATTCCACTGTCCATTGGCATCTTCCCCAGACGGTGAGAAGCACAAAGAAGGAAACTGATGCTCTCAGTGGTCCTGTGGATATTTGTAAGAACTGGTATGGTAGAAAGGAGAAAGAAAAGAGTTGCATTGGTAGCTGTGAAGGAAAAGAAAAAAGTCATTAAAGGAAAAGATGTCTAAAATGTTGGTGGAATATCATGTATGAATTTATAGTTAGCTATAAAGTCTTGGTTCCACATAAGCAAATGGCTAGTGTGTCTGCTACCCATGAACATCCTGGCTAGGTGGGAGCCTTGGGAGACTGCCTAAAACCCTTGAAGGGACACCCAAGAAGCCAGATAAAATGTAATCAACATGTTGCTGCAAAGCATGGTCAAGGAAGACCTAGAAATGCGTAATATGTAGCCTCAGGTCAGAGCCATAAACAGGAGAGAAAGCAAGTCATGGCAGACCATGAAGGTCGAGAACAGGCATGAGATCTGTGCAGCGCACAAGGTCCATGCTTGAAAGGATCCCACACTTTGTTTAATGCTTTGCTGTTGCCATCTTGAAATTCTTAATTTTATTCTTGAACCTATGCTTCAAAAGTGAAGTCAGATGCAATGACAGAGCACGCTTTTGAGCAGAGATGCACGATATGCGTGCCCCCTTTCTCTGCTGCTCCTTTTGCGTTAATACAGTCATGTGTCACTTAACATTGGGACATGTCCTGAGAAATGCGTTGTTAGGCTATTTCATCATGTCGGGAACATCGTCGAGTGCACTTACACAAACCTAGGTAGTATAGCCTACTACACACCTAGGCTTATATGTTATGAACGTTATGGGACCACTGTTGTTTATGTGGTCCCTCGTTGACCGAAATGTTCTTGTGTGACATGTGACTGTGGTGTTTGGGAAGCCCCATAAGCACAGAATTCCAGTAGGTCCATGACGCTCGGGAGTTTACTGAGACCCAAAGTGTGTACTGGGTAAGCACGCTACGTCTACTGCCAGGTAAATGAGTGAAAGGCCGCACTTTCCTTTCAGACCGGAACTTGCATCAAATGCAGAAAAAAAACTAATGATGTTCTCAGAAATACAAAGAAACCCTAGTATATCTTTTTGTAGTCACATTACTTACCTGTATTAGCCAATCACATATGATGAAATGGAAGAAAAGAGAAAAGATAAAGCACCCCACAGTTCCCTTTCCTTTCTGTTCTGTCTTCTCATTAGTAAGTCAAAGGTAGAGAGTTGGTAGAATGTGCATGTATCAAGAAGAGAAATTTAAAAAAAACAACTGAGTTTGTACAGTGTTTTCACTGCTCTGATAAGAATGAAATACACATGCACGTAGGAGCTGCAAAATACGAATTGCATCCTCAGTGATTCTGCATAAGAGTTAAATGATCTTATACGTACATTTATAACTTGCATCGCACGAGTTAAATCTTTCTTTACCAAGAATGGCATCAAATAACAAATAAAAAACACCATAACAAGAGACTGCAAAAGAAAGGGAAAAAAACCTTTTCATTTGTACTTTTAATGGCACTTTTTTTCCTGCTTTTTGAACCAGAGGGCCCATATTTTCATTTTGCAGTGGGCCGAGCAAATTGTGTTGGCAATCCCGGCCAGGAACACCATCAGGGGGCTGCGGTGAGTGCTCCGGAAGACGGACCGTGGCAGATGAAGAGCTGCATGCACGTGGGCAAAGGCATTGACCCAAAGTGGACATTATGATGGTTTCCCTAACACTCACACGTGGTGGGTTCCAATAAACCAGTTTAAGTCTTACTTTATTCTTTATGGAACTATTAATTGAAAATTTAAGAAAACATCAAATAAAATTTCAAAAGGGTAAGCATATACTCTAACCACTCTAACATGGCAATCATTTTTCTTTTAAGGCAGAGTTTGTTTCAATCCTCCTTTAACCTCTGGCCCCTGATTCCTTCTCTGGTACCCCTCAGGACGTGATTCACACCACGGTCCCCACACTCAGCCCCGCACTTCGGCAGACATGACTCAGTCGCTCACTGGCTAAGTCCTGAAGAACAGGTGCTCACAAGAGGTTTCTGTCTCGGCCCCTGGGCCTGGGGGAACAGCTCGAGGCAGCCCCCCTCCACCTCTGTCCAGGAAAGAGAGAGCAGCAGCTTGGTGAGGGCAGCAGCCCATTGCATTTCTCCTTGTAGGCCTCACAGTACCTGGAAGGTGACTGGCGCAATAAGAAGTGTCTGTGTGTAAGTGTCAATTTTCTCAAGTTACTTTTTGTTGAGGGCATCTATGTGATATTTTTCTCAAAATGGAAATGGATGAGTGGAATGAATGGAAAGCAGATTTGTAAATCATTTAACACATGTTGACTTTTATGAAATAAATCACTTTAGGTCTGGCTTTTTAGCAAAGGAGAGAAGGAGGGTCTGGAGTAGACAATATTGAGAGTTATAGGCTATGAGAGAGGCTCAAAATATGGCGGCAAAATGCAATAGGGAATTTCTCATCTCTCTGGAGTGCAGGGTTCTGGAAAGTAACAATCAAAAGTAATCAACATCTTGGCTCCATGTCGAAAATTAGCTGTCCATAGATGTGTGGGTTTATTTCTGGGCTCTCAATTCTGTTCCATCTATCTCTGTGTCTGATTTTCTGCCAGTACCAGGCTTTTTTGATTACTATAGCTTTGTAGTTTATTTTGAATTCAGGGAATGTGAGACCTCCAACTTTGTCCTTTTTTCTCAGGATTGTTTTGGTGATTCAGGGTCTTTTCTTGTTCCATGTAAATTTTAGGATTCTTTTTCTATTTCTGGGAAGAATGTCATTGGAATTCTGATAGGAATTGCATTGAATCTGTAGATTGCTTTAGGTAGTGTGGACATTTTAACTATGTTTATTCTTCCAATCCATGAGCATGGAATATCTTTCCATTTCTTTATATCTTCTTCAATTTCTTTCAATGTCTTATAGTTTTCATTATATAGGTCTTTCACATCCTTGGTTAAATTTATTCCTGGGTATTTTATTCTTTTTGTTGTGATTATAAATAGGATTGTATTCTTGACTTCTCTTTCTGCTAGTTCGTTATTAGTCTATCGAAACACAACTGATTTTTGCATGTTGATTTTATATTCTGCAACTTTGCTGCATTTGTTGATTATTTCTAATAGTTGTTTTGGTAGATCTTTTAGGGTTTTCTATATCTAGAATCATGTCATACACAACTAGTGAGAATTTTACTTCTTCCTTTCCAATTTGGATCTCCTTTATTTCTTTCTCTTGCCTAATTGCTCTGGGTAAAACTTCCGGTACTATGTTGAATAAGACTGGTGAGAGTGGGCACCCTTGTCTTATTCCTGCCAACTCTCACCAGTCTTATTCCTGTTCTCAGAAGAATGCCTTTCAGTTTTTCACCATTAAGTATGATGCAAATCAAAACGATAATGAGATATCATCTCACACCTGTCGGAATGGCTATAATTAACAAGACAAGAAATAACAAATGTTGGAGAGGATGTGGAGAAAAGGGAACCCTCATACACTGCTGGGGGGAATGCAAACTGGTACAGCCACTATGGAAAACAGGATGGAGATTTCTCAAAAAATTAAAAATAGAAATACCATATGATCCAGCTATCCCACTACTGGGTATTTATCCAAAGAACATGAAATCACCAATTCAAAGAGATTTATTCACTCCTATGTTCATTGCAGCATTGTTCACAATAGCAAAGACATGGAAGTAACCCAAGTACCCATGAATGGATGAATGGATGAAGAAGATGCAGTATATATATGCAATGGAATACTACTAAGCCATAAAAAAGGCAAAATCATGCCATTTGCAACAACATGGATGGATCGTGAAGGTACTATGCTAAGTGAAATGTCAGACAAAGACAAACACTATATGATTTCACTCATATGTGGAAGATAAACAAACACATAGATAAGGAGATCAGATTAGTGGTTACCAGAGAGGAAGGAGTTGGGGGAAGGCAAAAGGAGTAAAGGCAGTGAACACACTGCAGTCTATACAGAAACTAAAATATAATAATGTACACCTGAAATTACAGAATGTTATAAGCCAAAATGACCTCAATAAAATTAAAAAAAATTTTTTTTAAGTAATCAACATCTTAAAGCTTCCTGATGAAAGCGGCCCTATGTGAAATTCTTGAAAGAAGGGGAAATCTTTGCCTATCCTCCAACTAGGATTTGAGACCCAGACTGGGAGTGGAGAGATTTTGGTACACTTATCAATGATAGTGCTCTCACCAATTTCCTGAGCCTCAGTTTTCCTCACCTTCTAAATAGGCATGTGGACATAGATCCTAATTTCTTTGCCAGGATTTTAAAATATTAAAGAGATGATGTCTGTGAAAACACCTGGAAAATTCTAAAATCCCTTTATAGTAAAGAAGGGAGACCCCCAATTGTTGAACACCTCTCATACACCAGGCACTGTAATTGGCACATTAAATATATAATTTCTCTTAATTTTCATCATGATCAGGAAAAGTTCAGACAATTCTCTCTTGTTGGGGATGAGAAACAGAATCAGAGAGAATGTGCATTGGCTCAGATTATACAAGGAATGCTCCCCAGTCCCTGACACACAGAATCAAGCTGGAAAAATAGGCCCCGTTCTCAGCAGGAGCCGCCTCCTCCCCATTCCTGCACAACTTGCCTGCTCTTGCTCCCGCTCTCCTCATCTGAGTATTTCCTAGCTCTGTGTCCGGGTCTCTGTATCCCCAAAATACGTAAAGTGATTGGGTTGGGAAATGCTGCACTCCAGCTCAGGCAGAGTATTTTGGTACAGCCAGATGCTGTCCCCACCCCAAGTATGAGAAGGTGGAAGAGGAATATAAAGGGATTTGGAGAGCTAGAAGGGAGTAGTACTGTGATTCAAATGCAAGTCCACGTGACTGTAAAACACGGATTTCACCTTATTCTCAGAAGCAGACGTGGGCAGATCTTTTCCTCCAACGTACATCACCCACTTCAAATCTGCTGGTGGCCAGTTGCCAACAGCAGGTGATAAGCAATTCTTTTAGGTGACTTTATAAAACTGGGGCATGGGGCCCTGATGGACTTACAGCCAAAGGCATACACTGTGAGCCTATCTTTAGTAATTCCTTAAAATAAAATGATAATAAAAAAGTTCTTAAACCACTGATGATTTTACATTGAGAAATAGCTCAGTTGTCTCTACCAGAGAATTTTTGCAAATCTTTGCCCATGAAATCATGCAATTAGGAAGAAGTCTTTCCCAAGTGCAAACATGAGGCTTCATGATAAATGCATGTGGGACACAACCAGTGGTTCTCTCCTCCAGCTGAAATGCTTCCCATAGCCCAGTAAATTGATGTATTTTGACATAGTCCTGAAATGAGCTGTCATGTGCTTCCCCATTCCGCATGTATGTGCTTGTAGGGATCTCCTGTGGAGTGCTTAGAGCACCACGCTGACTGCCAGTGGCTCAGGGACAGCTCACACCCAACAGTCAGTCACAACAAATTGCTGCACAGTTCAACAAGTGTCTTCACCTCCTAAATATCTTGTAATATTACCAATAAAAGGATAGAGACAAAAAAATGTAGTTACTGCTGTCTAGTTATTATGAAAGAAAGAAATGTAGTTAGTTGACATGATGCAATCTTGACCACATGCATGATGCTGTGGTGAAAGAGGCTCGGTTTTGGAGAGAGTCAAGACTGAGTTCAAATCCTGTCTCTGCTAGTCATCTAAGGGCTCTATGCTCAGAGTTCTCATCTGTGTAGTGAGAAAGCCTAACACTGACCTTGCTCGGTTGTTGAGAGGGATAAACAAGGAAAGGCCCATGAACTACTGAATCCTGTGAGGGTCAGTGGACATAGGATGCTATTGCTCACAGGGTATCTTTCAGAAATGTGGTTTCAATTTCCCTCTCACACATTTTCTCTCCACCACTACTGCTGTATCATACTTTAGGCCTCAGTGTCTCTCACTCAGACTGTTGTTACAGCCTCCTACCTGGTCAGCCTGCCATATTTCTTGCCTTAACCAACCCATTCTTCTCACTTCTATGGGGGGACACTATAAACCACTAATGTGTCACTTATCACCAGCTCGAAAACCCTCTAGAAGCCCATGCCCTCTGCCACTCTCCATGTTGCTGATACTCCTTATAAGAGAATTCAAAACGATATGACATCACTCTATATTTCTTGCCTCACCTAATAATTACTCATACTGACTACCTACTGCTTTCTATACAGGAAAAACATTTAAAGGCCTTCAAGATCTGCTTGGAATTCTCCAATCTACCCTAATTTCTGCTGCCTATTAATATTCCACGCATAATTTATTCAACACACATCCATTGAAGGGGTACTATGTGTCAGACATCTCAGCTCAGGTCCTTTCCCTTCTGAAGCTTTCTTGGGTGCTCTCTTTTCTGAGCTCTCACTGTAATTGGGACATTATTTGATCATAGTACATACTGAACAATATTAATGGCAAATATGTTTTTGTCTGTCTCCCCTCATGGACATGGAGCATAAATTTTAAAATTGCTGCCACCTGGCACTGCATCTACCACATCATGGACAATCCATTTTTACCGACTGGATCATTTTGAGACTACTCTTTTATGTTCTAAAGAATGAATAGTTTAGCTTTCATATTTCTTACTTATACCTAGAGATAGTTATTTTTATGGTGCTTTGATAATTATTCTGGGATTTATTGGGATTTAGGGGGAACATCAACTCAGTATGAGATTTTAATTTTATGTTTCAAAGCAAGGATAAAACTGGTTCTGCAGAAGATGGAAGGAGTTCTAATTCCCTGCACACATCTTCCCTGGGCAGAGGCAAACCATGGTAGCCATAGAGATGCATCTCCCCTATCTGCCGTGAAGGAGTGACTTGGCCCCAGCTGTTGGCAGCGCTGGTAGGAGATAGGCTTCAGCTGTCATCTCTTTCAGGGATTGCCTCAGCTGCAGAGAGCCCCTTGCCCAAGGTCATGCCCTTCCAAGGGTGACTCACTTCCAAAGGCTTATCAAGGCAGGAGCATAAAGACCCACCCATTTTTAGCTCAGTGCAGGGCAACTCTGATGGACCAATTTAGTTCCAGAGCTCTCCATGGGATTGGCTGAGGCTGTGTCTGCATGGCAACTCAAGTTTCCCTTTGTCAAATGCTGCTTTTAATGCTTCCCTTCCAAGGAGATTGATTATAAGGATGCTCTCCTAAACTCTCTGAACACTGAACTTCATCTTAGGGTCTACTGAATCCAAATAGTTGGTTGCAAACAGGACTAAGACGGGGTTTGGGGGCTGGATTACTCACCACCTAGCTAGTAATTAGCATGCAGTCACTTGTGGTTGGTTGCGCATATATAGTTCTGGCAAAAGGTGGTATTCGCTTGTTAAAACTTTCACTGGAGGTGCGTTGGGATGCTACCCCAGAGGAAGGGATGCACTAGCTGGTGCAATACATCAGACACCTGAAAGGTATGGAGAAAATAGAGACTGTAAGGGCAATGAGATTATACGACCATTGTTAAACTCTACTTGAGATCGAGAAAAACACAAAAATAAGGTTGAGAGTGATTAAGAGGCCAAGTGTGAAAGTCAGAGTGTCTGTAGTAGTGTATAAAAAGGCTCTCAACTGCAGCAGAAGGGCAGAGAAAGCTGAGGAGCAGTCCCACAACTTACTCACTGTGGTAGCTGAGCTACAAAGAAGAGTAAACTCATAACCAAGGCCTGTTTATGCCCAGGTAAGGGGCCTCGTTGGAAAGAATGGGACCTAGACGCGTGGAATGCAGATATATCGGTTGATGCCCCTGAAAATATGAATTCCAAGATACTCCCAAATCTCTGAGCCTGCAGAAGTGGCCTTCCCCTCCCTATTAACCCACTCAGAGGTCTCTCCCCTGCAAGACAGCAGGTGCTCCCTTGGGATCTGTCCCCATCTTCCCTCCTGACCATTTGTCAATAACAAAGGTAAGCTGCTTCATAACTCAGCCAGGAGTGTGCTGTGCCTGGCAAGGGAGGAAGGAGACTACACTCTAAAGGAGCTATAAGACCCACTAACGTGGACCAATGAGAGCCAGGGGAGCAGGGGTAGGGTTGGATTGTGGAGGTGCTTGATCAAGGATGCTGAAGCACAAAAGTGGATAAGGGAGAGTTTAATGATTTGGGACCACTCTCCCAAGACAGAGGATTTAATATTTAGCAAAAACCCTAGGAAGACGCAAACTGGTTCTTAGCATCATGCAAATTGGCTCCTAGAAGCATGGAAAAAGTGATACTCAGGGTAAGCGGAGTCTCAATGAAAATATTTCTGTGTCTGATGGGATTAAAAGGCTCAGGAAGTGGGCATACTGGAGGGGATACACAATGTATGAAAAACTCATCTTATGGTTATATCCCATGTGAAATCGCAAAGAAAAGAAGAAATGTGTTGGTGAGAGGAGCACCAGCAACACTAAGAAGTTCATTGGTGGTTGTCCTTTGTAGGCAGTGTTGACAGTGGGAGAAGACACTGCAGAAATAGACTCACTGACAACAATGAGGATGATAGGATCCCCACTGAGGTCAGCTGGTGGCATTCAATTGTTAAAATACAGGTAGATACAATTATTGTAATAAGTAGAGAGACTATAGCAGCAGGGAAGAAGGCCTTATCCACAGAGAGTTGTAGAGATACTCAATAGAATGCAGTGTCCGTAGAGTCAAAATAGGTGGAAAGCCAATACTTGTCTCATCAGAAGAGATCAAGGATGAATTATTTGGAGGCTGAGAGCAGTTGGCTCCACTCCAAAAAAAGGAAGAACAAAAAAAAATCCCTGCATAGCTTCTGGTCCTAAGGCCAGTTTTTGTATCAAGAATCCATTAAATAAAGGAGCAGACAGAATGAAGGACCTTGCCATGCCATGGCGTGTCACATAGGAGTCATGATAATGACTTCCCCAGTACTTCCCCAATGGGATCAATAGACACTTGCTCCAGCAAATTATACTGGGGGAATAGGAAAACCCAAACTGACATTCATACCAGAGACTCAAAAAGTCATCATGGCCCCAGTGTTGGATTGGAGCCAAGTCAATAGACTGAGTCCTGGCCAATGTCCAACCAACTGTGGGTCCACAAAGTCTGCTTCTTTTCCAAGACCCTTCTGAAACTGCTCCTTCCACCAAGCCAAGTTAGTAAATTGAAAACAGTATCACATTCCAGGGGACTGGCAAAAATTAGTTTCATTCACAAGTATCTAAATGATGCATAGGGAGTGTTCCCTGTCAAATCCCCATTTAATTCATCAGTCTTTTGCAGAAACCAGATGAATCTTGGAGGAAGACAATGTACTACCACAATTCCCACCAAGTAGTAACCCCAATGGCAATTGCAGCCTCTGTCGCAGATTGGATATCTTGGATACTGCAGGTTAACACGGCTTTAGTACATGGTTTGTGGCACTTCTTTTCTGTCTCTATCAGAAAAATAGATCAAAAATAGTTTGTACTACATTGAATAGACAAAACTCTAGATTCGTACTTGCACCTCTGGGCAACATTAATTCCTCCCCTTCCCCACCTTTTCAATAACATAGTCTGAGGAGATCCTGGACTATGCGACATCCACAGAACATTAAATGAACCCACCACATTGATAAATCATAGTCAATCAGAGGAGCGAAACTTGACTATCTTGTGGAAGCCTTAGTAAGACACATATGCAATTGAGGGTGGGAGGTAAACCCTACAAAGATTCATGGGCTACCACATCAGTAAAATATTTAGGTGTCCGGTGTTCAGGGGCAAACCAGGATTCCATCTGTGTTAGCTTCCCGTGGCTGCTATAACAAATTACCATAAAATGAGTGGCTTAAGACAATAAAAATTTCTTTTCTCTCAGTTCTGGAGGCAAGAAATCCAAAATTAAGGTGTTGACAGGGCCATACTTCCTCCAAAGCCTCTAGGGGAGATTTCATTCCTTGCCTTTTCCTGCTTCTGGTGGCTCAGGCATTCCTCAGGTTGTGACTCCATCACTCCAGTCTCTGCCTCTATGGTCACACTGACTCTTGCTCTTGTGTCTGCCAAATCTCCCGTGTGTCTCTTGTAAGAATATTTGTCATTGAATATAAGGCACACCCTGATAATCCAGAATAATCTCTTCATCTCTAGATCCTTAATTACATCTATAAGGACCTTTATTCCATAAAGACAACATTCACAAGTTCTGAGAATTAGGAAGTAGACATATCTTTTAGGGAGCTATCATTCAGCCTGCTATACCATCCAAATTAAAAGACAAATTATTCCATATTATGCCTCCCATCACCAAAAAGGAAGCACACCACCTAGCAGGTCCCTCACATTCTGGAAATGGCACATTTCCCAGCTGGGAATACTATTCTGGCCTGTATAACAGGTAACATGAGATGCTGCCAGCCTTGAGTAAGGTTCGGCACAGGAAAGGGCTCTGTAACATGTAGGCTGTAGTTCAACTAGCCCTTCCACTTGGGCCACATGACCCAACAGACTCTAAGATATTAAAGATATCAGTGCTGGAAAAAGATGCTGTGAAGAGCCAATGGTAAGCCCAAGTAAAAGAATCAGAGAGAAAACCTCTGAGCTTCAGAAGCAAGAATCCCAGTGGACACATTCAGGATACATGTAGTGGGGAAATAAATACCTTTTGAAAAATAACTCTTGGCATGCTACTCATTCTGGTGAAAAGGGAGCACCTACCCCTGGGGCTCTTTGTTACCCTGCATGCCGAACTGTCTGTAATGAGCTGGATTCTGTCAGAATACACCATGCCATAAAATTGTAATGTACAACTAAAATACATTGTAAGAAGAAGTAGTATATTAGGATGGAGCCTGAGCAGGACCAGAGGGCACAGCAAGGTGCATGTGCAGGTAATCCTGACACCCATGTCATCCACCACTGATGCACCAGCATCCCTCCAGCAGCACACACTAATGGCCATATGGGGAGATCCATTGTGTCAGCTGATGAAGGAGGAGAAAACTGGATCTTGGTTCACAGATGAGTTGGCTCTGAATATGGCCCAAGTCAGAAATAGCCTTATTTGGAGGGAGCTTTAAAAGACAGTAATGAGGGGAAATCCCTCCAATAGGCACAGCTTTGGGAAGAGCATCTAGTCATCCACTTGTTACAGAAAGAGAAGTGCCCTCAAGTTGGAATATACAGATTCTAACACAGACTTTAGTGAATAGCCTGGCTAATCGGAAAGGACAAATTTTGGAAGAAGACAGACTGGGAGGTTTGGGGTAGAAGTAGATGGACATTTGGAAGTGTTAATGATGTATAAAGATCTTGGCATCACATATTGACACCCATCAGAAAGTATTCACTGCAGAAAAGACACTAAAGAACCAGGTAGACAAAAAGACTCAGCCCATTGATGCCAGCCACTGTCATAGACCAGCTCAATGTTAGCACAAGGACACATGACCAAAATGGCCATGGTGACAGAGAATGGAGAGCCTGCACATTGATCCAACAGCAGGATTTCCCACTTATCAAGGCTAAACTAGCTAGTTTTGCCACTGAATGTGCATGTCGAAAGTAGAAACCAACAGAGTCTCTGATATAGCACCATTCCTTCAGCAGACCAACTGGTCACTTGATGGCAGTTGACCAAGTGGGCCCATCCCGCACTGCAAGTGCCAGCAATTCATCCTGAGAGAAATTGATAGATACGTCAAGTATGGATTATACTATCCCACACCACTGTCTGAAGGTTTATGGAGTGGTACAGCCACTTGCATGAGATCCCACATAAAGTTGCAAAAAACCAGTGGGCCCACTAATGAGCAGTGCTGGTGAGGGTGACGGCCAATGACCACAGAACTGATCATAACAAATACTACACCACCCAGAAACTGCTGGCCTGAAAGAGATTGGAACTGCAAGAGCATGGCTGAAGCACCAGCTCAGAGACTGGCGGGGGATGGAGTGCCAACCTCCAGGAAGCAGTATGTGCACAGCATCAGAGTCTCTATATGATGCTGTGTTCCTAATTGGAAGAAAACATGGTTCCAGGAACAGGGGAGTAGAAGCAGAAGTTGCATCTCCTTGAAAATTCTGAGAGAATTATTTCTAACCAATATTCTGTACCAACCTTACCATCGATTGTGCATGATTATAAAATCATCATTTTGAGATGTTTACAGACGCAAAAATTACCTCCCAAACACTCTTTTCTAGATAGCTATTCAAGGAGACATTTTACTAAAAAAGGGGGAAGACACCAACAAAGGTGGGATTCATTAAATTGAGAATTCAATACAAGAGAGCAAAGGGGGATCTCCAAGGCGATGCTGAGAAGAGATCCCAGGGCGACAGCTATGCAACAAGCACAGCAAGCTGCCAGTCTGCATAGAAACCTCTGGAAGAAATGTTTTGAAATCAATGAAATGTTTTTTTGCATGTGCCCAACTGAATTTTGAGGAGATTTTCTTTCTGGGGAAGATTTTGGGATTGAACTGGCAATAATTAACAGAAAAGAGATGAACTAGACAATTTTAGGAAAAACAAAACTGTGCAAGGAAATTCATCAGTGTGATATATCTCTCAGTTGCAATTAAGTCATAATAGGTAAACAGAAAATTTTATCCAGTTAAAATTATAATATCTAGGTGGGAAGGATGACGGGCCAGGAAGTACGCATGAATAGGGCAGAGGAAAGGTCATATAAGAGAGGTAATTTCTCATGTTCGAGGGCCTAATTTTCATTAAAGTCTGATTTGGCAGAAGGTTATCAGCCCACCGGCTGGGGCATTCTCAGAAAGAACTCTATTGTATCTGCTTCAGAGACATATTTGAAGATTCATTTCCTTTAATGCTCATGTTACCTTTCATGAACAACTATACGATAAATTTCCTTCTGGTCATCTTACCAAGAAACGCTATATTTCCCATGAGAGAAACATTTTTCTGTTGTTTTTACGTTTTCCCTGTGAACACCATGAATCCTACAGTAATCAGTTGTCACTCTGTTGCTCTGAATGCTAATAAATGCAGAGGTTGCTTTGCATTACATTTTTGTCACGTGCACAGAATCTGATGACATTCATCTTGCATACGAACTTCGTCGCTTGGCTCGTTGTATTTCCTGACCTTCATTTTTCTTTTTTCCATAATGTCTTCATTTAAAAATTCTTACAATGGGTCTATTTCTTCAAATTGCCTTAAATTATTTTGTTTTGGAATGAGGCGAGGTTAAAAACAAATAAACATATAAATAAATGTAATGTTGGGCACATTAATAAATTTTAGATGCATTTTTCATAATCGCTCTGCTTGTTTATGCTGAGCCATCACCATGTCTTCCCACTGGAGCATAAATTTACAAACATCATGCAAATGTATTATTTGCAATAAAACTGACTAATGAGCATTAAACGCCAATTATTTCTATACATCCGCTGGCTATGGCTGGCAATAATCGTGCATCATTCAGATTTGTGGCTATGTGTTTGCCATGGTAAGATTTTAATCACTCATTAATTTATGAATTACAATATGCATCTTGGGCATGAGCATTCCCCAAACTGCCTCAGACTTACAAATCAAATAGCTGGAGAACTTGGAATTGTGACAACATAGGCCTCCCTTCTAAATTGTGCCTTCATGCCAATATCTACTGGAGAAGCAGACACGGGATCAGACAACCCCCTCCCCCGCCATAAAACACATCGAGAACAATTGATCTTCTATTTCATTGATGTTACTTTATCACTTTTTTACAATAATATACTCTGCATTTTTACGTTATTTTTCTCTTTGTCAGTTAATAACTTGCGGATAGTCTAACCTCTAGAGGTAGGATATATATGGTAGAAGGAACATGCTGTCACAGACAGGTAGAAGTGGGCTTAAACCTTGTTTCCAATCCTTACTTGCAAAATCTTAGGCAAGTCACTTAGTGTTTCTGAATCTGTACCTGTGAACACATCTTTTTTTAACAGTAAAGGTGCAGTATTATTAGAAGTGAGGATTTTGATGAATGGCACACCAGTCTTTGAAGGAACTGTTTCTAACGACAGCAGGAATAAGCTTATTGGGGAAAGGATCAGTGAGTGACTCCTACCTCGACTTCAGAACTAGAAAGAAGAGAGACTGGAGGACGTGGCACCTCCGCTGTGTGACCCTCCCTCAAAGCCTGTCATCCACGTGGGGAACAGAAAGTCCTCATTGGCACACCGGCACATGACCCTCCTCTCCCAGGTGAGACCAGGCCTGTTTCCTTCCCTCCCACCTCACTTCCCACTTCCACCTGGCTGCCCTTGATCTCAGCAAGTCCAGCTGTGGAAAAGACATCACACAGTAGAACGTTGTCGGCAGCAGATCCAGGAGTGGCAGGCAGAGAATTAGAAGCACTATGCTATGAGTAGTGGATTTTTACATGTCCCACAGTGATAAAAACAACAAAAAATACAGATTCTTTCAAATTCATGAAAGAAGGTCACAAAAGGTAGGATGGGAGGACAAAAAAATTTCTGATAGTCGGAGGACCATATTGAGGGGGTCAGGAAAAAGGATCCCACTTTGCAGCAAAGCAACACAAGATAAAGGTCTTCCAGATACTAGACATGTGGCGTCGAGCCCAGTATAAGATGTGAGGGGAATATCAAGGCAGCACCAGGTGGACAATAAAAAAGATCAAAGTGAACCCACAGCCCTGTCTGTTGGAAAATGGCAGACGCATACAGATCTCACCTCCAACAGGAAGAACTAAAAGACAGCAACAGAAAACAACAGTATGGGCCATATGAAAATTTTCTGCCATATAAAAAGGTAAGATATAGCTATAAAGACTCAGAGCAAAAGGACATTTGTAAAAATAATTCAATAGAAATGGCAGAAAAAAATTAGAATGCATCTGCTTTGTGTTCTCAGCGTATAAGAAGGTATCAGTGCTATGAAGTGGGCTGGAGTTTGCTTTGCTCCAGGGACAGATACGGTTTTAAAGGAGCTGGTAGAGTTAGGGGAAAAAAGGCAATTAAGCCAAAATACAATACCCCAATTACAATACATATTGGAGGTGGTAAAAAGCTGAATTAATACTTGTGGAATCTATGATACGGTACAAGCATCAATAAATTATGATCCAAAGACGAAATCTGGCCCACCTCTGTTTTTGTATTGTCCTTGAGCTAGGAATGATTTTTGTATTTTTAAATGGTTAAGAAAAAAAATCCAAGAAGAAAAAAATTTTGTGACATAGGAAACATTTGAAGCTCTAATTTCAATGTCCTGCGTAGTCTTACTGGCACACAGACGCCCCTCCCCTGCTCACTTGCATATGATTGAGGGCTGCTTTCCTGATACAGAGGCAGAAAATTTGCGCAGAGATGCTATAGCCCACAAAGCCTAAAATATTTACAACTTGCCCCTTCACAGAGATTTGCCAACTTCTGATGTAGAGGACTAGTTAACGAGAGAAACTGCCGTCTCCAGAGGAAATGGAAAAATCATTAAAATTATGGGAGAAAAGAGAATTGCTGTTGTAGGTAGATAGTAAAAATCTTGAGCCATGGAAAACCAGCGCTTTTGAAAATCATCTCACAGAGGCAGTCATCTTTGAGTAATAGGAGAAAATTTGCCTTATTCAAATATAAACAAATAAATAAACTGTGACTCCAGAACAGAGTACATTAAGTTCCAGAAAAACATGAATGAAAAGAGAACTATGGTCTTTTGAGTTCAAAAAAACAAGAGGAAACGCCTTTGGACATATAAATAAGAGAAAAGTAGGAGGAAGAAAAAATACTTTGAGAGGAGCACAATCAGAGGAGTCTCAGAATTCTCTTTCACATCGCTAAACTTCAAAGACAAGAGACTACCTACATAATTTGTAACCTGCCAAATACTCACTTGCAAAGGCAAAAAAAAAAAAAAGACTTTCTTAGATGCCTAAGGACCCCTTACTGCCTCTTGCATTCACCTCCTGAAGCACTTAAAGCTGTATGCACAATGACCAAGACATTGAGTCAAAAGCGAACAATCAAAAATGCAGAAGTCATAAAATGAAGATATTAGATGACCTCACATATCTATCAAATACAGAGGGTTACAGACAAAGTGTTGTTGAAACAGAAATAAAATTGAATATGAGAAGTAAAAAAGATGAAAGAAAAATTCTATGATTAAAACTCACGGTAGCAGTTATAATCACATTAACCTGTAATCGTGGACTTTTAAAACATCGAGAAATTTAGAAATATACAAACAAGTAAAAGAATGTTAAATTTCCTAAATGACATTGGAAGTGGTCTAAAGTTCCCATATGTTCATAAACTTGGCAGTTAGAGTTAAAATAGTCCATTGGAGTCCACTATATGAATTTATCATAATTTCATCATCCACTGTCTTCCCAATGAGTACCTACTATATTTTCCTCTTTAAAATACTTTTGAAGAATACTTTTAATAATATTGCACATTTTTACGACAGTGGTTCTCAATTTGGGGTGATTTTGCCACCCAGGGGACATTTGGCAAGATCTAGAGTCATTTTTGATTGTCATCACTTTTGTGGGTGTCATCAGTGGCATCCGGAAGGTAGAGGCAGAGATTGCTCGAAGAATCCTTCAATGCACGGGACAGCCCATCACAACAAAGCATTACCTGGTTCAAATTGTCAGCAGTGCTGAGGCTGAGCAACCCTGCCAATAGGCTACACGCTTAAGAGGGGAATTGCGGCCAGAGATGCCTTGGTGTCACGCTGGAAGAAAGAGCTTTCCCTTCTCCCCCCATTTATTTATCCATTAGTTTATTTTTATATTAGTATGTACTCAGAAATCCTTCGTTTATTCTATGGGTTATTACCCATTATCATCATTATTTATTTTAATGTCCTCTGTCCTTTTAACATCTCTCCATGATCTTTTGATCCCTTGCTTTCTGGTGTAGCAAAAAAATTCTAGGCTCGTCTTGTACTTTCCCTGTCCTAGCCTTTCAATCAATCATTTCTTCAAGGAGCTCTTATTTCTTTTAGTGAAGAAGGATGTTTAGGAACCAATATTTAGGTGCTAAGTGTGCTCTTAGCTATTGAAGTATTTTTGACTTTAGACTCATTCAGCAAACAGAATAGACATTTGTGTGTGTCCACACACAGACACACACACTCATATACACATCTATATCATTTTTTTGTCTATCTGTTTATATTTATATTTATATCTATCTATCTATTTAATCTTAAAAAACAAGAGTTAACACCGTTACCTCCAATTCAAAACCAATACTATGGAGTTCATCATAGTCTCCTCCATTTCTATATATAGATATATGTAGATTTTTTTTTTTTTTTTTTTTTTTGCTGAGGAAGATTCTTCCTGAGCTAACATCTATTGCCAATCTTCTTCTTTTTGCTTGAGGAAGATTTGCCCTGAGCTAACGTCTGTGCCAATCTTCCTCTATTTTGTATGTGGGTCACTGCCACAGCATGGCTGCTGACAAGTAGTGTATGTCTGCAGCTGGGATCAAACTCGGGCCACCAAAGTAGAATGTGCTGAACTTAACCACTTGGCCACAGGGCTGGCCCATCAATTTCTATATTTTAACTCTCTTCTCTGACAATGAGAATCTGGTCCCCTTATCCACAATATATTGACTTGTTGGCTTAATACTATAATACTCATAATATATTTCCACACTTGCTAAACCACTACCACTGAAAAATAGGCCTACTGACAAGAATTCAGTATTTATTTACAGTTTTCTTTCTCTTCAGCCTACTAAAGTATAGCCAAAATACTGTGTTCAAAAGCAGTGTTTTACTTCTTTCCCTTTTCTCCACTCTTTAGTGTGATTATGTTATTCACTTGAAGTATAGTTAGTTTCATTTCTTTCTGTTTGCATCTCATTTGTTTTTTTCTCTTCTACTCTTGCTAATTTATTTCTGAGTATGTGAAATGCTAACCTAGTTCTAATAGCCAAAACTATACACAAAAGTATACTCAGAGAGTGTCCATTCTCTCTTGTCCTTTCTCTCCTTTCCCATCTCCCCATTCTTTCCACTCTTTTCCCATCCACCCTAGAAGGGAAATGATGTCATTGATTTCTGGTTTATCCTGGATGTGTGTGTGTGTGTGTTTGGCATAAATGAAGGTATATATGTATATTTTATTTCCTCTTCTTTCTTACACAATAGATAACATACTATATATACTTTTTGCACTGTTTGTTTTTTTTTTCATTTACCAATATATCCCCAGAAATCACTCAATATCAAATCATACAAATCTTTGTCATATGTTTTTAAAGCTGTGTATTACTCCAGTGTGTAGATGTGTCCTAGTTTATTCAACCATACACCTATGCCCTACGTATGGGCAATGTAGGTTGATTTCAAGATTTTGCAATTACAAACAATGCTGTGATGAATAACCCTTTGCATACGTATTTCTGTACTTGTTGAAGTATATAGTTTTTCTTTTACACGCAAGAAAAGTCTGCTCAAAGAAGTTAAATTCTTGACCAAAGAACATCTCTCTGAAGTCCATTTCACTTCAAAGATCATCTTTCTTTTTGACCAATTTGTTCACAATAGCATCAAGGTGGTAGAAATTTTGGACAACAGAAATAAGAAGGAGAGTCTTCACTAACACAGAATCAGTGGCTTGGTCAGAAGAATAAGCTACAATTTAAATATTAAATGAAGTTAAAGATATCATGGAGCCGGGATAACATTAATTCGTTCAACAAATATTTATTGAGAACTTATTCAGTGTCAAGCATGTGTCTAGAATGGGTGCAGCAGTGAACCACCAGAAGAAAGTAAACTAATAAACCCCACTCTCATATAGAATGTATATTTTAATAAGGGAAAAAATAAGCAAAATAGGTAACCAAATAGATACAGTATGATAGAGGATGAAGCACTGTGGAGAAAAACAGAGTAGGGAAGATGGAGAGAGAGTGGCCACATTTGTAGCCAGAGGTTGCAATTTTAAATTTGATGGCCAGAGAGAACTTTACCAAAAAGAGGAAATTTGAGTGAAGACCTGTAATTGGTGAGATGGTGATTAATGTGAATATCTCGGGGGAGAACATTCCACGCAGAGAGAACAGCAAAGGCTCTACAGCATGAATGTTCCCAGTGTGTTTAAAAGGAGCAAGGAAGCCACAGATCCTGGAGAAGAGGGAAAGACAAGGAGAGAGCAGGATATAAAAACAAAGAAACAAGAACCAAAGCGTGTAGAACTGAAGAAATTGCAATGACCTTGAGTGAAGTGGAAAACTACTGGAAGGCTTTGAGCAGTGGGCGATAAGATCAGACTACTCTGCTGACAATGGTCTGAAGAATGAAAGGCCTCGGGCAGACTGACCAGTTAGAAACTTGCAAAATTGCAATAATTCATGTGAGAGATGGTACTAGCTTGGGCAATGTTGGTGGTGGTGGAGGTGGCATTTTGAATATATCTTGAAGGTATAGCATAGTCACTTCACTAACAGATTGGATGCGTGGCTCAAAACAAAGAGAAGAATCTAAGAAGAGCTGGGCAAGGTTTTTGACCTAATCAAGTGAAACTGAAATTGTTCTCTACTTGGAAGGGGAAGACCATACAAGGGTCTGGTTCACTGAGCAACCGGCCTCGGGATCTTGGCTCTTTCCTGTCTGTAATTTAGATCAATGACTCTTAGCTCTAGCTGTACGTTAACATCACATGGGAGGCTTTGAAGAATATTCTGATGCTTGGAATCCACCACTGGCTATTCTGATTTAATTGGTTAGAGGAACGGGCCTGGGTATTGTTTTGAAGCTCCACAGGTGGCTAGATGCAGAACTACTGGGCTAGAATACAGGGAGGCTTGTGGGTGGGTCTAACTGGCTCTATTGGTGGCAGAGAGGAGAAAACAGAAACAGGAATTATGGAAGGGAAATCAGAAGTTTTCCAGAAGGATTAGCACATTGACTGGTTTCAGTTCAGTTCAGTTCTACTGAGTGAACAACAAATAAATGAGTGAACTGTGCTTTAAGAGAGAATTTTTCACAAATGTGTTCCCTTCTCCCAAAGTGGCCGAAAGAGGATGCAAGCGAGTCCTGCAGAGAGTATGACTTTCTAATCTTCATGGTGCCCAGCTAACGTCCTACATGCTTCCAGCGCTCAAGAAATGTGTGTGTCTTCATTCTGCTCTCTCATAGACAAGAATACGTAATAACCAGAAGTCATTTGTGGGCTGTTTTAGCTGCTGTGTAACAAACTGTCACAAATTTAGTGGCTCAAAATAACACAGACTTCTTATACCCCAGTTTCTGGGGTCAGAAGTCCAAGTACAGTGTAACTGGGTGCTCTGCTCAGGCAATCAAAGTGTCTACCAGGGCCGGGGCCTCATCAGAGACTCAAAGTTGTCCTCCAAGCTCACCAGTTGTGACACAGAATTCAGGTCCTGATGGTTGTAGGATTGAGGCTCTCAGCTCCTAGAGGCCACCTGCCACTCCCTGCAACATGGCTCCTTCCACAAAGGCGGCAGCTTGCTTCTTCAAGGCCAATAAGAGAGTCCCTGCCTGCTGCTGCCTCTAGACTTTTAAAAGGCTCACTTGATTAGGTCTGATCCACCCAGGATAATCACTCTTTAGATTACCTCAAGAACAATTGATTAGGAGCCTTACTTACATCTCAAAAATCTCTTCAAGGGGCTGGCCTGGTGGCGCAGCAGTTAAGTGCACACTTTCTGCTTCAGTGGCCTGGGGTTTGCCGGTTTGGATCCCGGGTGTGGACATGACACCACTTGGCAAAAGCCATGCTGTGGTAGGCGTCCCACATATAAAGTAGAGGAAGATGGGCATGGATGTTAGCTCAGGGCCAGCCTTCCCTAGCAAAAAGAGGAGGATGGGCGGCAGTTAGCTCAGGGCTAATCTTCCTCAAAAAAAAAAAAAAGATCTCTTCACATTTCTATATAATGTTGTCTAGTTACAAGAGTAATACCCTTCATAGAAATACCCTTCAGGTCCTTCTCACACTCAAGGGGAGGGGATTATGTATGGATATGGGTCATTGAAGTCATCCTAGAATTCTGTCTACCCATGGGCTCTTCCCCCATCAGGTGACTCAGGCTTACATGCTGTCCAGGGGAACCACAGATCCCACAGAAGAGGGACGTAGGTAGCAGAGGTAGAGAGTGCAGTTTGTGTGACCTGTGTGGGACGTGAGCGCATCTGGTCGGCTTTGTGACCTCAAGCAACTCATTTCAAGTATGTTTGCTTTTCCCATTGGGAGACGATTCTCCGTTGGGTTCTCCCATTTCGGGATGTGTTGCAAGCAGAGGCACTAACGGTTTTGTTCCCATCTGTCTTTTCAACAGCCTTGGAGATAGTGTCACCCTCTGGAGCAGAGAACAAATTTGTTTACTGTTGAGTAAAACAAAGATAGTATCTCCCTCCAGGGCAAAAGTTGCAAAATTTCCTTGCCGTCTAACGGAAAACATTGAGTTTCCCGGAACCAGGGGTTCTGCACCTGTGACACAAACCTACCATGTGTGCACTATCCCCCCGGGCCCATTTGTGTTGCCCCCATGAGAACTGGGGGACAAGGAGAGCCATGAACCGTGAAGTTCACGCTGCTTGCTGTGTTGTAAATAATAAAGTCTTTTGTCCCCGGCCCAGGAGCTGCATTTCCTCCGCCAGCATCCAAGAAACTGTGGTAGCTTACTTGTTAACTTGCAAAGAAGATAAAACCTCAAAGCTTTCGTGCTTCTTAACATTGCCCCATAGTGCCACGCGGCTTCTCATTACTCATTACCGTCGCATGAGCGTTCTCCCAAGTGAATTTCCTTGGCATCTCAACCTCTACCCTTCCACATCGCTCTCAGCCATCAGGCATCGCTTCTTCCTTGGAAAATTCCTTAACTCATCCACTCTCTCCCCAGAAAAGGTACATCACAATTTCCTCTGTATCACCTTTTAATTTATGCTTATTTACCATAAATGCCAGATTAAAAGGCAAAATATCTTCAAAAAATATCCTTTTGAAAATAGCGAATTGTATTATATCAGATTTCACATAAAATCTATTATAGGGGACGGTCCTCAATATTTTATTTTTCAAATCAGAGTAGTATTTAGAGAAGAGTCATTAGCACGAAGCAACCTCATTAAATGTTGCTCCTGGATCCCCATACAAGTCACCTAATGGAATTATTAACAAAGGGGGCAAAGAAATTTAATTTAGGTGTAATTATTCCTCTGGGGGGAGGGTCGATTATGACCTCTCAAGTCCATTCCTGGCATGTTATCACAAACAAGGCTTTAAAAAAATCACTTTAAAAAAGCAATAGAGAAAGAGAATTATGTCGTGAGGATCATGAATAATGGACTGAAACTTGTGCCTTGAGATAAAATTTCCAGTGACAGCATCTTACAAGGATTCGGGAAGAGCTGCCTCTTAGATGGAGGTGAAGATGCCTTAGACGACTCAAAGAGTAGTCCCACTAACAAGCAGATACCAACACAGGAGCCATGCGAAGAGTGTGAATAAACTTGCATGGTGAAATGAGAGCAGAAAGATTTCAATAGTTTATAAATTATGCAATTTTAAATGTATAGCTAATTTGTAATCTAAATATTTGATGAAGTATTTGGCAAACTTATCTACTTGTATACAAATTGTGTTTGATCGTGTGTGTGTGTGTGCACACGTGTACGCATGCAACCCTATTTTGGACTTTCTAATTGGGAATATGGGCTCTCGTTACATTCACAGCTATTTTGTACTCAGGTGCAGATGGTGAACATTTCCTGCACCATGTACATGACTGACGGTCTTCCGAATGAGCTGAAGTTAGGAAGCAGCTCATCCTCAAAATATTGCATCGTGTCTGACACATGGTAGACATCGAAATTCATGTTGCAAATTAAAATCTTCACCTGAGGCATCAATTTCCTTCTCTATAAAATAAGGTGGTTTGACTCGCTCATCTCCACCATCCTCCTGGGCTTGGCCATTTCAAGAGCCCTTCACCCAGTGGCTGCTGGGGATCAGATGCTGTGACTGCCTGCACGTTCTGTGAGAAGACGTGGTTGAAGTCTCCCCTCAGAGGCCTAATCAAGAAAGCCTTGCCAGGGCTGAATGGCGCCTTTGTAACAGTCCCCCTCCTTCTTGCAACGGGACCCGGGTCTGTGGGAAGAGAGGAAGTGCATGCTTTATGGCATGTTTTGCTAATGTGAGAATCAAAGGCTTTCCAGGTGTTAATGGTGGCAATGGTGCAGAAAGCCCGGAGTGACCTAACTCGGTTCTGGTCTGTGTTGGTGATTGCCTTTCTTGGCTCAGCTAACTCTTAGTTTCCTTTCACCTTTTGGTTGGAATGAACCTGGTGAGCTGAGGCAAAGTTTCCTAGGAATTAGGACGTAAACCTGATCTTCCTGCTCCCCAGATCCCAGGGTTGGGTGTCAGCTGGCTGACGAAGGGGAGGTAGGAAGCTGGGCAACTATTCATTCCATGGAAATCACAGCTCTCTCCACATTCAAGAGACGCTGGAGAAGGAAACACGCTTCTTCGAGTCCCCTTCATTAAGAACCAGAGCGCATCTTCCCTCTTCCACATTATTTAAGCTGTTGCCTCGCACTGCCTGCACAGAAGCTCAAGGTCTTGTTCCACCTTGTTCATGAAATTCTCCATTGAAATAGCTCAGCCTGGCTCCTTTGGTGCCTGGTGGCAGGGGGAAAGCCCTTCCCAATTATCACCTCCAGAAAAGCCTATTCAGTTCTCTGCAAAAACAAACTATGCCACCAACAATAACCTTGCAATCTCACGGCATTTACTTTTTTCTGAGGACTTTTATCTGAAACATGTTCCCTTTAATTCTAAACGGTCCAGCAAGGTGGGCAGTGAAGGTGTCCTTCCTCAGGAGGACAAAGTGCGTCAAGCTGGCTTGACCCAGGCCGTGGCTCTGAGACTCTCCGCAGGAAGAGCACCTTAAGAAAACCACTTCACGTAGGGTCACTCCAGAACAGATCCGTCTTCCATGGCTGCAGGGTTGATGTGTGTGGGCTGGGAAAAACAGCAAGGTATCCACAGTGAGTTAATGCCGTGTTCAAAGCCTAGATCCGCAGTTCACAAACTGTGTTATTTAACATCTCTAGAGCTCCGTTAATTTATTCATAAAATGATAATGATAATGCTTTTCTTGTGGGATTTCTGGAAGATATAAATGCCTAAATATGAGTGGAGTACCTAAATATAAGTGAAGTTTCCAAAAAATTATGAGTTCCTTTCTCCTTTTCTTTAAAAGATACACCCCTTCACCGTCAGGAATTTTGCTTTTACAGGATCTCCAAAATGGCAGGGCTACAGAGAGACATGTGGAAAAGAACAGGTTAAAATATGAGGCCAAACGTCATCCCACAGGTTTCATGGTAGGGAGGACTTAGCAATGGGAGTTTTCAGCCCAATCACCCCAGAAGTTGGATGAGCCCCTCTTGGCACGTGCCGGCTTCCCTTCGGCTGTCAATCCTGCTGTTCCATGTTACAGCCTCGCTTGTCTGAGAACAGGAGCTCAGACACCAGGAAACTCACTGGTTGTTGCTTTAAAGCGCTCTAAACAAAACGACGTATGACAAGGGGAACCAAGGACAAATCTCTGTTCTTCTGCATACCAATGAGAGCTGGAGCTCAGACTCCCAGAAACTTCCTCTGCACTGAGGAGACCCCCAGTTCCCAGCTCTCCCTCTGTTCATTTCCTCACTCTCTGTGCAGAATACCTGCATTGGTTAATAATGCTCCAGGGACTCATACAGACATAAAGCTACTATGTCGAAGGGACTGGTCTATTTTGAAGCAAACGTGTCCAGCTGAGGGACAACGAGCACACTCACTCCGCAGATGCAAATAATCTGGGTAAGGTATTCGGAATCTAAGACCAGAGAGATGGTGGAGGAACACAACGACTTCTTTGTAGCAAAGTTTTTGAATTTTTTCAAACATTTGCCTTCAGCTGAACTTCAAGCATCTTTACGCAGATCCCTCTTTCATCTCTGTTTTTTTTAAGCTTGGGCAGAGTCAATTCTAGCACACGTTTCAGATTCAGTCACACTTAGCTCAGCAACATGTTGTTTTGCCTAAGTAATTGAAAGCTGGGAAAATCCTCCAGTATCATGAGTCTTGTTTGGAGAATGAAGAGACGCAGGACCAGCTATATAACTTTCAAGACCCAGTGCAAATGTGAAGCCCTTATTCAAAAGCTGTAAAGAATTTCAAGAGGGTGACAAAAGATCATTAAACCAAGCGTGGGGCCTTTCCAAGGGCAGGATCTTATGCAACTGCCCGGGTCACAGGACCATGAAGCTGCCCTAAAGAGACATTTCAAAGAGCTCAAATGCAATTGTTAAAGGCCCTCAGAACTGGGCATCTTCCCCAGATTCTTTAAAATATGAATTCAAAACTGACAAAACAGGGATTTCTAAATTCAGTCGAGGTGACTGTTGGGAGAAGGCTCTCATGTATTCATCCATTTACTCCACACACGGTCTAAGGAGGGCCTACTGGGTACCACGCATGCTGCTTGAGGCTGGGAATGCAAAGATCTGGAAAGACGGACACTTGCTTTTTATTTCTGTATTCCCAGCATGGCAGAGAGTCTTCTATATTTGTAAGACATTTCACAAAACGTCATTTAACTAAATATATGGCCTAGTTGAGGAATTTCAATGGAAAGAGACAGAAAACAGAGAGCATATAGTTTAGGGTGATAACTGCTCTGGTAGAGACATCTGTGGAAGAAAAGTTATCCTTGTCACTTGATTACATTATGATGGCAGCACATTCTCAACCACTCCTACAAGCATCATTGTCCTTCAGCTGTTAATTTCACAGACATAGGAGTTCCCAGGCTCTGGCTTTGATGCCCACACAGTTGCATCAAACGATGTACCTGGAATACAGTGGAAGGAGGAGGCACATTCTCAGATCCGCTGACGTGGTACAGAGCTCAACTCATGGCACACAGAACCACTGCCATCCTGAAGTGACAAAGGCCACCCCAAGCAATTTCTCTTCTAGACACATCTCAAGCCTTTCTCCCAACAAGTAGGATCCTGTACGTTGTACCCTAAGGCAGTGGTGATGGAGGAGAGTGTATGGAAAGAGTACAAACAAGCCTGGGTTCCAAACCAGCTCCTAGTCTGCACTGGAGACAAAGCCCGTGTGAATCTGGCAAGTTTCCAAGCATCTTCTATGAGCAAGCCGAGACACTAGCGTGGCACATTGCTTCTGTGAGGTCGGTACTTCTATCTCAATTTTACTTACAAAGAAACTGAAGCCAAGAGAAATCAGATGCCCTTCCCAAGGGGGCGCTCAACCCTAGGTGCCCAGGCTCCAACTCTGTTTCCACCACACATGGCTGGGCCTCTGCATTCTCATCTGTAAAATAAAAAGTGAACCTCTCTGCTAGTTGTGTCAAGGATTGTTGAAGGTCATATATGGGGGTGGATATAAAACAACCTTGAAAGTGATGAAGCATTGCAATGGATATGTAAATGGCTATTATTATTTTTCATCAAATAGAAATGCAAATTTTATACAAAAAAAAATTATGAGAAGAATGTGATATATATCGATATTGTTTTGTATTCTTCACCAAGTCTTAGGGCAATCATTTAGGTTTTTATTATCTGATTTTAAAAATCGTATGTGCTTATTGTGGAAAATATAGATAATACAGACAAAAAATAAGAAAAAAAAATACCTATAATACCAGACTCTAATGGTAAGTATTTATATCCTGTGTTTTCTATGTGTGTGGGCCTATGAAATGTATTGTTGAGAGAAGATTATATAATGCATGCACACACATACTATTTACATCCTTCTGTTAAAACTTAACATTCATTTATTCATTCAACATGGCTGCATTTCTACTGTTTCAGGCACGTGCTAGGTCCTGGGAGGATGAAGATGAGCAATGAGGAGAGGAAAATCTAGCCAGGCAAGTATATGCAGACAAAGCAATGACAAAATGAACCTGATCAAATCTGGTGAGTGTACTAGAAGGAAGAATGCGTGAAATGAGACTAGAGGACAACGATGAGTTATTAGGGGGGATACGGTTGGGAGAGGACCAGCCTGAGCACAGGGAAGGAAAGAGCATAGTGCATGGTGGGTACACAGAATAAAAACAGGATCGCACTGGCTAGGGCTAAAAGAAGAAATGACCTGAGTTGTAGGGTATGGGATTTCCCACATCACTTAAACTTTATATAAAATATGATTTGAATGTCTGGTGCAGGTCTTAACTGCAAAACTTTAAAACATGAGGGCACAGGTAGCAGATGATTGATCTTACCTCTGGGCTTACCAGCTGGGAAGCTTTCTCTCCCTGTAAGAGATTCGGCCCAAGCTTCTAAGGGGCTTTATTATCATCGTCATCATCCACCTGCCCCAGACAAATCAGAAAATGCTGCCTGAAACTATGGCATGAAAATCCAAATATTTATATTACATTCTTTGATTCATCTGTGTTGTCTCCGGCTCTTTTGCATCTTCTCCAGACCCCTTCACATCTCAGCTTTAAGAACGTGTCTGCACTCCCTCAGGATGTGCAGCTTTGAATTCCTGCAGCCTTTAGATCCAGGCCTGGCCTGAAAGGAAGGCCGCAGCTCACCACCTCCTCTGTCTTAGAAGATTCTGTCTTAGGCTCTTAAAGGAAAACAAGATGGTGTCAGGTACACAAGGGTTTGAGGACAGCCCTTGCCACTTAGTGAGTTGTTTGGGGCATCACTTAACCTCTCTGAGCTTCAGTTTCCTCCCTGGTGAAATAAGGTGTATGGACGGTGTGAGGATTAACATAAACTAGGTGAGGAGGTGTGCAGTGCCTGGTGCTGGGGAGCTGTCCAATAAAAGGGAGTTGTTATGACTCACCCCCCAGACTTGCAGTCTGCAGGGAAAGGCCTCAGGGGAGGAAGTGGCAGGGCCCACTCTGCAGTCGGGGCGTTTCCTGACAGGACTGGGTCTAACAAGCACTATATTGATAGGCTCCTTTTGCACGGCAATCCCTCCAGGGGCAATCAATTCTGTATATCAGGGTCTTTGGTGTTTTCATTCTGTGTAGGCACCCACATGATTTCCCATTTTAAAGGAAAGCCCTCAATAAATGATTAATTAAAACCCCACAATATGTGACTTTTTAAATTCATTTATTATTCAATAAGGAAACCTAAGAAGCTCATGCTGTGTTTGTAGATCATGGCACACTTGGAATCAATTAATTATTTATCATTTCTCAAAGCAGCCCATTCTCTCATCATCTGCAAAGTGCTGAACTGTGGTAGGCAGTGGGGACAAGTCAAAGAGGGGAGGCAAGAAATTGAACTTATTTGAAGGGCTTCCTAAGTGGCATTTGTTCTTTCATTGAAATTCTCCCCATCACCATTTGAGACAGAGTCTATTGTCCCCATTTTGTGAAAAAGGAAATTGAGGCTCAAACTTCTAGGTGACATTGACAAGGTTACATGGCCGGGAAATGCTGGAGCTGAGACTTGAAGCCAGGTACACTTGGTTCCAGAATCTTTGCTCTCTCAACTCACAGATAAGCTGTCTCCAAAGATGAGTCAAAAGTGTCCCCAGTCTTTCATGGCCTCAGTTATGCCAAACTTAAGAGAATTCAAGTTGAGGGGAAGCCATAAGTAGCCCAAGCTCCCTCTGCTTTCTATGACTCCCTTTGAGTCCTTATGCTGAAAGATGGAGGTGAGCGCCATGGGCTTGTCAGACTCGTGGATGGGTCCACTGTCTGCATGGCAAACCAGTACGAGCAAGGGGAACATGGGTGCTCAGAGGAGAGGTAGCACTGCTTTCTAAAAAGGATGTTAGCGTGGAGAGATGGGCAGATTCCAAGGGCTTAGTCAACCCAAGTCCCCTCAACAAAGCACTCACAATGGGTTAATGCACCCAGAGGCCAATTCAGAGTTTTGAAGATAAGTTTAAATGATCCTCTTTGCATAAATGTCTATTCAACCCTTTGTCCATTTTTTAATAGTTATTTGGGTTTTTTTGCTACTGAATTGTAGAAGTTTCCTATATATTTTGGATATTAGCTCCTTATCAGATATATGGTTTATAAATATATTCTCCCAATCCATAGGTTGCTCATTCACTCTGTGGACTGTTTCCTTTGCTGTGAAGAAGGTTTTTAGTTTCATGTGGTCTCACTCATCTATTTTTGCTTTTGTTGCTTGTGCTTTTGGTGTCATATCCAAGAATCATTGCTTAGACAAATGTCATGAGCTTTTCCCCTGTTTTCTTCTAGGCGTTTTACAGTTTCAGGTCTTATGTTTAGATCTTTAATCCATTTTGAGTTGATTTTCGTGTGCAGGGTAAGATAAGGGTCCAATCTCAGAAGACATACAAATGACCAACAGATATACAGAAAGATGCACAGCATGACTAATCATCAGGGAAATGCAAATCAATACCACAATGAGATATGACCTCAAACCTGATAGGATGGCTATCCTAACAGTAGAGAAATTGGAATACTTGTACACTGTTGGTGGCAATGTACAATGGTGCAACGTTCATGGAAAACAGTATGGAGGTTCCTCAAAAAATTAAAAACACAACTATCATATGATCCAGCAATTCCACTTCTGGATATATATCCAAAAGAATTTAAATCAAGCTCTCAAAGAAATATCTGCACTCCCATGTTCTCTACAGTACTATTCACAATAACCAAGATATAGAAACAATCTAAAGACTGAATGGACAAATAAAATGTGGTATATATATACACACACACACACACACACACACAATGGAATATTATTCATCCTTTAAATAAAAAAGGAAATTCTTCTATGTGCAGCAATGTAGATGAGCCTGGAGGACATTGTGCTAAATGAAATAAGCCAGTCCCAAGTGGAGAAATATTGCACGATTCCACTTAGATGAGGTATCTAAAACAAGCATATAGAATCAGAGAGTAGAATGGTGGTTACCAGCTGCTAGGAGTGGAGGAAGTGGGGAGCCACTATTCAATGGGTATAAAGTTTCAGTTATACAAGATGACTACAAGTAGAGATCTACTGGGTAATATTGTGTTTACAGTTAACAATACTATATTGTGAACTTAAAAATTTAAGATGGAAGATTTCATGTTAAGTATTCTTATCACAATAGAAAAAACTTGATCTTCAGCTCCTACTGAGAGGTAGGTGGGTCCTCCTATCATCACTAAATTGAGGTTTCCCATCAATGATTCTCCCCTTGGCCTGCACATTAGAATAATTTGGATAAATTTTAAAAAATATTGATGCCTGGGCTTCATCTCAATAGTGTCTATTTCATGGTCTAGGATGTGTCCCAGGCATTTGTTTTTTGGTTGTTGTTTTTTGGGTTATTTTTGGTGAGGAAGATTTGCCCTGAACTAATATCTGTAGGCACAGCGTTTTAAAAATCTCCACAATGAATCTAACAGGCAGGCAAGTTTGGACATCACTGACTTAGAGAATTCTCTTATTTTCCATGAAACGCATTTTAAAGGATGAGTCATATGGTGTCACCTTTCTCTTTTACCTCTCTCAAGTTCAATGCCCTTTCCTACTAAACATTCAGTGTCCCCCTCTCTCAGCATCTTATACCCTGCTAATGGCACATACTAATTCACCCCAAGCCACTAACTTCTTGGATTTCCTAACTCAGTGAATATTTCTATTTAAAGAAGGGACATTGATGCCTTAAGAAGAACAAAAATCACAGTAGATCTTTTGAAGGCTTCTAAAGGAGCCTGCTTTGGAAATTCCATGCCATTATTGTGTATAAGCCAATCTTTCCTAGGGTATGAACATTTTTTGCAAAACAGCCATATGATTCTAAGTTGAAGCCTATTCCTGAGCCTTTGAATTCATTTACCTTTGGAGTTAAAGAAGACTTAAGTTTAGAGGTAAAAATAGTCATTTTATTTTTCCTTAGGGGTAAGGCAACCTCATAAATCCTAGTTGACCATGACATTCTCAAAGCTCCAAAGGGACTCTGGCAGGTGTGCCAGTTGATCTGGGGCTCCCAGGACCACAGGACCTAGTTGAACACACATGGCACACATCTACCCTGTGCCATGCTGTGCTGCATGCTGGGCCCCTGCTCTCAAAGAGCTGCCTTCCAGAAGGGTGTAGAGAATACAGCGCCACAATTACAGGACAATCAGGCAAGTGCTGTAAGGGCACAGAGAATAGCCTCGTCTCTCAAACTGGAACGGGTTAGTGGGTCAAGGAAGACTTCCTGGAGGGGTGAGGACAGATCTGAGGCTTCTAGGGCACATCACAGTCCAGAGGAAAGGCATTTCAGGCAGGGGGACCAGTGTGAGCAAAGGTATGGAGGACTTGGAGGAGCTGGGAAGACCACTGACCAGATTTAAGAGACTTGGATAATTCTCATCCCAACACAGTTTGAATTCCCTGTGTGCAGTTAAGTAGATGGATCCCCATTCTCTGAGCCCCGCTTTCTAGCTATATAACAGAGCAATGAGTGACTTCTCAATCCTCAGTTTCCCATGATTCTAAGTTAAGGAAGACTCTGCAGCCGCTTCCTGTGCAAAGCAGATTGTTACATCTGCTTAGTGATTTTTAATTCTCCTTTGAGTGATGCACCAGACCACACCCCACCCTTCACCCACCACTGCACCAGCCAGCAAAAGGGGTGAAAGGATGCGAAAACAAGTCTTGTGCAACACACCCAAATAGCACAAGTGGCTACTGCTCAGGGTGGGGTGTGTGTTCCCATCCAGGCTTGCGGTCTCTCCTGGACAATACACTTGGTTGGATTTGTGCAGGAGAGTGACAGCCAAAGAGCAGCCACTGCATCCTGTCAGCACAGAGGCACCGGGGCCGACCCTGGCCCAGGCCTGAGGTGTAAACCAGGCATCCACTCGGTCGTACTTAACAGGCTTGGGTTTATGGTTCCCCAAGAGTGGGCGGAAGGGTCTTTAGAGCTGTTTTTCTTTGATTTCCTGCCTTTTCTTTCTTCTGGAAAAAAAATCAAACAAAATTTGTTCAGAATCCAAAGGCAACAGTGTTGTGGCTGGCACAGGCAGGTCTCCCTCCCGTGGCCGTCCTGTCGCTCATTGCATGACTCTATTTTACTTTTGTAACTATGCTGAATCCTGCCAAGGCTGTCGCTCTGCCTGCTGAGCCCTCAGGGAGGCCTTGGACATGACTGCTCCCCAGGCTACAGTGTCATTATTCCTTTATGACTGGCTCCCTGGTTTTGAGGGGAAGGCAAGTGACTAACTCTCACTGGGTTCCTACTAAGTCAGTCCCTTCAGCTGAGGCAGACCTCCTCTTTCTTCCTGTGATATCAGCCTTATTATTACTATTATCCTACTATCATTCCCATTTTACAGATGGAAAACCATCAGCTCTACTAGAGGGCCTATCTGAAATGGAAATGGTCTGCAGGCCCCTGGGCCCCTGGACAGTCCTGTGGACAAGGGGTCAAGGGGTCAAGGGGAGGAGCTTCTAAGAAAGGGTGGACCCGCCCCATACCCGGAAACAAGAACAACCACAAAAACACAATGGTCTCCAGTGTATTTGCAGATTTCAGAGATCTTCCTGCTTCATTCTTTAGATAAAGCTCTCCCAGACAACTGAGGAAAACAAACAAACACACAAAACAACTCTCTGCCCATGGTGGACAGCTGCAGCCCGAATCAGCCATGTGGGCCATGACCTCCCTCTCTTGTCATTGGCGCCTCCCAAGCCCGCCTGCCCATGAAGGAAGAGCGCAAACGCTTCCCTCCTGGAGGCTTCCCGGGCTGCCTAGTTATGGGCTGGATGTTGTTCCCCAAATTGTTAGACCCAAACCCCCAGTACCTCAGAATGTGAATGTATTTGGAGACAGGGCCATTAAAGAGCTAATTAAGATAAAATGAGGTCATGAGGGTGTGTCCCACTCCACTATGACCGACTGGTGTCCCTATAAGAAGAGGAGATTAGGACACACAGACCTCACAGAGGGAAGACCAGGTGAAGAGAGGGCGGATGCCACCCGCAAGCCAAGGAGAGAGGCCTCAGGAAAAGGCAGCCCTGCCCACGCCTTGATCTTGGATTTCTAGCCGCTAGAACTGTGAGAGAATAAATTTCTATTCTTTAAGCCACACCGTCTGTGGGATTCTGGTATGGCAGCTGGAGCAGACTAACACGCCCCATATCCAAACCTCCCCATCCCAAGGGGAGGTAATTTTCCCTCCACCAAATGCTCACGTCATTGCACTTACAAATGTTTATGTCTTTCCTACAAGGAAGAGAACGTAACAGGAGCGCCCCGAGTACAGACCTAAGGGAGTCGGGGTGGGGACATCAGCTTTGAAAGGCGAGGAGCCTTTTCATACCGACTTACTGTCAGATACTTAAAATTGCAGAAGTCTCAAGTCAACAGACCAAAGTGTCCCTTTTCTTCTTATTTTCCTCTCGTTTATGATGGTCTTCTAGCCACATGAGATTCACTTGAGTTTTCTCATCTGTAATTAGAGATGATCACATCAATCGTTAAAACCTGTTGTAAGTAGTAAGCTGTGATAGAGTTTACATAGCACATAGTGCTAGTCACACAGTAGGTCTTCAGTAATTCTGATTTGCTTCCCGTTTGTATCCAGCCTGTCTCCTCTGAGAGGCTCTGCATGAAGGAAATCTCAGATACTGAGAAGCTTATTGTATTCGTTTGGAGGGCCGCCACAACAAAGTACCACAACTGGGTATCTGAAACAGCAGAAATGGATTGTCTCATAGTTCCAGAGATCAAAAGTCCGAGGTCTAGGTGTCAGCAGGGTTGGCTCCTTCTGAGGGTCATAAGGAACATCTGTTCCAGGACTGTGATGGCTAATTTTACCCGTCAACTTGACGGGGCCAAGAGGTTCCCAGATTATACATTATTTCTGAGTGTGACTGTGAGAGTGTTTCTGAATGAGATTAGCATTTGAATCCTGGGCTGAGTAAAGTAGATGGCCTTCCCCAGTGCAGGTGAGCCTGAACAGAACAAAAGGTGGAGGAAGGAGGAACTCACCCCTTTTGTTTTCTAACTGTTTGAATTGAGACATCTCATTTCAATTTCTCCTGCCCTCAGACTATGACTTACATCATCAGCTCCCCTGGTTCTCAGGCCTTAAGACTCAGACTGAATTATACCACTGGCTTTTCCTGGGTCTCCAGCTAGCAGAGGGCAGATTGTGGGACTTCTCAGCCTCCATAATTGCATGAGCCAATTGCTCATGATAAATCTTTTATATTTGTATATATATGCCTATATATATTTATGTACAGGCATGTATATGTTTATGTGTATATATGTATATACGTATGTATATACACACATATGTGTGTGTGTGTGTGTGTGTGTGTGTGTTCACATATCGCCTATTGATTCTGTTTCTCTGGAGACCCTGACTAATGGGATGCCTTTCTCCTAGCTTTGGTTCTTTGCTGGCAATCTTTGGCATTCCTTGGCTTGTAGAAGCATCACCCCAATGCCGGTCTTCATTTTCGTGTAGTATTCTCCCTGTATGCGTGCCTTTTTATCCAAATTTCTCCTTTTTATAAAGACACCAGTCACATTGGATTAGGCTCATCCTAATTGACCTGATCTTAATTAATTACATCTACAACAAACCTATCTTCAAATAAAATCACATCCTTAGGTATTGAGGATTAGGATTTCAACATATGAGTCGGGGGTGCGGCATACAATTCAACCCATAATACTCATCTTCCAGTTGATGCTAGAATTCTATTTACAGCCTCTCTGTGCCTAACTTTGGACCAAGTGATGAAAATCGACTATCTTCCCAGACAATCTTTCTATCTAAGGACATCTTGAAACATCATTGTTTCTTCCTATAATTCTAGCTTTCATGGACATAGATCATATCAATTTTATTCTCCTTCTAGATTCATCTAAACAATTTGAAGAAACATGCTCTTTGTTTTGAAAATCCCAGGCTCCTTGGAGTCCTCCACCACAAACATGCTCAACCTTGGCTGCTCCTTAGAATCACCTGAAAGCTTTAAACAAAGCCTGATGCCCAGGACCCAGCGCAGACCAATCCCATCAGAATTTCCAGGGGAAGGACCAAAGCCTCAGCTTGCTTTTCAAAGCTTTCCAGGTAATTCTGATGTAGAGCCAAGGTTGAGAACACTGTTCTATTAGGATACTGGGAGCTCATCTCATCTCCACGGGTGAGAAAACGGACTGTTGAAGAGCATATTTTGAGGCCTTTGGATTCAACCAAACATGACACCCTGGCATTCTAACCACTGAAAGATTGGGAAAATCCTGTGTGAGCTTGTGTCAAATATTCCTTCCTTACTTTTCAAACGTGTATATTTAAGAGGCAATGTGAACCATCTGTTTTTAATTCAGTGACACTTAAGTCATCATTGGAATGCTATTTTGTAGAAACCCTGCTGATGCCTCAGGATGTCATTTGAAAAGACCTGGTTGCTCAACCTGGAAGCCCAGTGGCATGGGTTGGGTTGGGTTGAGCAGACAGATTTGAAAGCCAAAAAGATCTAGACAGTATCCCAACATGTACTCTGTGAGTAGAACCCCCCCAGAACAGCTGATTTCTTTATTTTTAGGTCTGGGCATAATGCTGGTGCTTGTACTTTTGATCATGTCCTCTCTCATTCTCTCTTTCTCTCTCTCTCTCTCAGCATGAGGCCTTTAATCTATTTATCAAAACTAAACTGATTTATGCCAGGCTCAATATTATAGAAAACAAACAAAAATGACTAGTTATGATAAAATCTGGGCTTCAAGTAGCTCAATTACAGAGAAAAACAAATGCTTCAAGGTAAGAAATAAGTTCCAGGAATACAAATAGCTCTGAGGGAAATACACGGTAATGGAAACCATCAAAAAATTTTGTATCTATTATGTAAGAGAACATCTAATCCATTCCTCCATTTTATAGATGAAGAGACTGAGGCCAAGAGAGTGAGAGAGATGGAAACTTATTCAAGATCTCACACAAAAACTATTTCAATATCCAGGGCAGAAATGAGGTCTCCTGTCTCCCAGACTAGTGTTTTCCAAAATATCATCGTGCTAGGAGATACTCAAATAAAAATAAAATATGAGCATGGTTTGTTTTATTTTGCTCCAGTAGACTTGGCCTGTAGCACCCATAGTATCCGATATCAAGAAGGGCAGTTTTGTTTTTTTTTTTACCTTTTTCTCCCCAAAGCCCCCCGGTACATAGTTGTATATTCTCCATTGTGGGTCCTTCTAGTTGTGGCATGTGGGATGCCACCTCAGCATGGTTTGATGAGCAATGCCATGTCCACGCCCAGGATTCGAACCAATGAAACACTGGGCCGCTTGCAGCGGAGCGCACGAACTTAACCACTCGGCCACGGGGCCAGCCCCAAGAAGGGCAGTTTTACTGGGCTGTTAGAAGGAGGAGGGCAGAGCCTGTTCAAGGGCAGAAGAGATGAGAAAGAGTTCAATATGGCACGGAGAAATTGGCAAAGGGGACCAGGATGAGGGTCCCAGTTAGGAGCCTGTTTCAATGGTGGGTAAGAATGGAAGGATGCTGTTCAAGAATGGGGGTGAGTGACAGGGTCCTATTGCATTATTGACCAATGGTTTCCACCACTGGCTTTATATTAGAATGAACTAAGAAGGATTTAAAGTAATACTGGTACCCAGACTCTGCTCCTCCCCCCAATAATTCTAATTGATCAGAAATGGGGCCCAGAAATTGTTAGGATTATAAAACTTCCCTGGTGAGTGGACATGCTCTAACAGTCTGGGTAAGAAATGTTGAAGAGAAGAACTGGTGTAATGATAGTGGGAATGTGCAGCGGAGAAGGCTGTGTGGAGAGATATGCAAGAGTGATTCAATGGAACTTAGTGATTAATTGGTTAAAGGATGCAAGAAGGAGAAGTGTCTGCTTTTGGCGGCTTGGCAGATGATGGGTCTATTCATTGGCTGTAGAGAATACAAGATTCGAGGCTGGTTTGATGGGGGTATGGATAAATTCACGTTTAGACCTGTTAAGTTTGAGATGCCCATGAAACATCGGGGCAGTGTTTAAAGCTGATCGTATGAAGGAGCCTGGAGCTCAGGAGGTAGTTCTGTATTGGAGCTTGCTATATGTTAATATTTATGAACTCTAATCCTTAATCAAGGCGAAAAATAAATCTTCTAGCCAGGAGAAGCTCAGCAACCAGGTCATTGCAAGCCCCGGAAACATGTGTACACTCACTGCCACTACCTCACCCTCTGTCAGATGACAGCTCTAGGACACACTATACCCAACTCCAGGCACCCTTCTGCCCCACGGCTCATTATCCTCAGAGTTAGCTGTTATGTGGGACAAGTCAGGTTGCTAGGAACCTGCCATTTTTCATCAGTGAGGGCCTGTCCTAATGCTGGAGACCTGAGTTTGTGGGGAGAGGCGGAGAGAGGGGGACAACAGGGGTGTGGGCTGGCAGGGGAGAGGCAGCAGGAAGGGGGTGCAGGGAATCGCTGTGAAAGCATTCCATTGCATGTAGGTGGCTCTGGAGGGAGGAAGAAATAGATATCAGTTACAGAAACATCAGAGACTGGAAAAAGCTACAAGCAGAGCCTCAGACATTGGTCTCTCCAAAAAGTTAAGCAAGTGACTCAGCCTTACATCATGCCCTAGATATCGCCAAGGCGCCTGAGGCCAGATCACCACCAAGGGGCCTCCCCAAGGCTCTGGTCATCCTCCCATGCTGTGCAGGAGAAGCTGTCCTACTTGGCTTGGGGTGTGTGGCTCTGGACGGGAACAGGCAAGCCGGCTCAGGTGACATCTTCTGAGTCCATCAGGTAGAAGAGGTGGCCACTTACTAGGAAATGCACAAGCACTTGCAATTCAACTTCCCTCTGCATGGCTGCAAGAGACAAATGTCCCTGATGGAGTCTGACCTCCACACATCCCCAGTGACAGTTCCTAAAATGGCTCCCAAAGAAGGAGAACTTTTCCAAGCTTAGAGTTCCCTCTGAAAGCTATGCAAGATCTAAAGTGTAGATCTTACAATATACAGGTGCCATGGTTGGCATCTGACATACATTTTCCTATTTAATCCCCATACAAATTTTGCCAGGGTTTGTTATCTACTTTGACTAAGGTGACCGAACCAATGAATGGTGAACAGGGGTGTGAAAGAGGTCTGTCTAGATCAGACTGTCATCTGTTTCTTTCCACTTCCATCAATATTGGGCAGATCTGTAGCCTGAGGCACTTCCAAGACTGGGAGGGCAGCCTGCCTTGCTGCAAGTGTTACCTTGAACTTATTAGATGCTTGATGGTTTATCAAGGGATATAAAAAGTAATAGGCAAAGTGCCAGGAACTCCAAATTTAAGCTTCAGCTTTGCTGTCCACTAGCCTCATACAGGAATTAAAAAATATGCCCTGTACCCTTTGAAGAGCAGTTTTCCTTTCTATATAGTAGGGATAATAACACCTAACTCCCTTTTTTTTTTTTAAGATTAAACATCAAAATTGTGCCCAATTCGTTAAATTTGCTAGTTTGGTCTCATTGTCTTTAACATTAACTAGGGACTAAAGAAACTACCCAAATACTGGGTTCTAGACAAAAAATATGCCTTACCTTTATGTTGATTTTGATGAGATGCACTTGGAGTCATTATATTTGCATATCTTTAAGCTTTAACAATCAAATGCAATGGTAACCGACTCTGCTGTGGTGATGTAAGAGCACCAGCAACTAGCACACTGGAAAAATAAGATTAACTGTTTAAAATTGAGCCTTGATGACAATTTGGCATGGCTTTCCATGCACGCCTTTTCCCTGAGCAAAAAATAATAATAATAATAATAAGCAATAATAAGCAAAAATGCCAAACAATGAACCCAATAGGGCGCCAGCTTTGGCAAGGCAGGAAAAAGCCACCCAATAATTCCAATTTAGACTAAGATTTGTCTCTTCTGCTTCAATCCAGTGAAAACTGGGAAAGCCCAATGGTTCAATGCCCTCCCGCGCTCACCTCCTGCACATTGCACGTTGGCCAAACTGCTTAATTTATACTATTATTTTCCTTAGACCTCCATATTTTATCTAAATCTGGTCCAGATATTTTGTAACAATAAGTGTATTTAGAGACAGAGGCAGCTCTAATTTGATCTTAAAAGGTACAAGGTTTTTAAAAGCAGACTTTTCTGAATCTGGAGCAGGAAAGGCAGACGAAGCTGATTTGGAGCCGAGGTTGGCTTCCCCCCGCTGACTCACAGTGTGGGCGCTCTTAAAGTGCAATAAACTGTCCGCTCCAGAGAACAATGCCCCCATTGTGAACATCGCTACATTCCAGAGCCTGGGCTTTCTACACAACACGGCTAAGTGTGCCCTGGTGAGGAGGCCGAAGCATTCGTGGAAATGAGACGGTTCCCTCCAGTGTTTTCTGTAGCTCCTCTCCCTTCCTGTCTGAAGGAGTCTAATTGGATACAGCTGGATCATCCCAGCACTCCAAGCTGGAATTTGCTTGAGAAAGAGGTGTGGGGAGAGCAGCTCCCACTGCATTATGAGCCCCCAGGCTGCGGGAGACCCCTGACAGAACACTTAGGATCTCGCTAAAGTCACTGTGTGTGTTTTCCCAACTGCCAAGACCCAGCTACACAAAACTGAAGTCACTCTTTAAGAATGCCTGCAGATTAAATTTATCTCGGGCTTGAAACACTGGGAATAAAAATTAACAATAAGAATAATGGTAATAAGTTGTAGCATTACTTACTTCCTAAAATATTTTCCCTCCTTATCAGTTGATTGACTACTTTAACTTTGTTCTGAAAAAAGATGTTCTTAGGCTAGGGTACAAAAAAGCATAGGTAGCACTGTGGGAAGAGCATGATTTTGGTTTAAAACCCAGCTCTGAGAATTACCGGTGTGTGACTGTGGGCCAGTCCCTTAAATCTTGTCTGAATCTCTGCTTCCTCAGGTTGCAAATGAGCATATGTAAAAGCATATTTCAAATTTAAATGAGAATTATAAAAAGTATGATCAGATAGTAATAAAATTAAACGTTTTTTTTGATGGACCAGAAGGTATATATGGACATGAATGTAGCATTTCCTTCCAAAAGGGAGGAAAACTTCTTCCGACGGTAAAGGAATCCTCGCAACACTTTTGGTTTCCAAATTAGAAATTGATAGAACGCTTGCTTATGAAACACTTGAATTTGTGTGATGTGATTTTATAGTCACATCTTTTTGCATTTATTTATTTTTATCTCCATTGATAAATTACTCCATTTATTTACTTGCTTTGCTTTGAATGACTTTTGGCTCTTTACAAAAATCGAATCCATTCTCAAAGTTCAAAGACTTGACATGGGGAGGAAATTGCGAAGTCTGTTTCTCCACGCCTTAAATCAGCCCCTTACATCTCGTGAGCAACAACCGTGCCAAGGAGCTACCTTCCCCAGCGAGCTGCTCTGCAGGAGAGAGAGTTTACACTAATTGGATGCCTAACGTATGCCATGCTGTATGTTAGGTGTATCTCATGCCCATCTGATTTTATCTTCATAATAACATTGCAAGGTAGATAATGTTATCTCTAGTCTAAAGATGAAGACACTGAAACTTGGGTATTCTAACTTGTTCTCATCTGCCTGGTAAATAGGGGAGCTAGAATTAGACCCCAATTCTCTCTGAGCCCAAAGTCTATGTTCTTTTTCCACCACACCAGACATCCTCTCCATCCACGTGGATATGCATGCCAAATAACTGGCCTCATTTTATAGTCATACCTCCTTATCTGTTCATTCTACCATATTTCTTGAGTGCCTTCTGTGATTGTGGCACTGAAGGGGGCCTGTGAGAGATCCAAGTCTTTATGAAACACATAGACTTCTCTGGCTCCATATCTCCAAAGCCTTCCATTTCCCCATTTGTTACTCAAACAACGTACCATGATAGCATCACATGTTTAACGAATGTTAGCACTGAATATGATACAAAATTAATTCCTTACACGCCACAAATCAATAGTGCTTTGTCCTCAGAACAAGTACAATGGTACTCTAGCTGGATCTAGATAAGATAAAAAGGAGGTCTAGATATAACTATCTGGATCAAAAGTGATACAATTTATCTTCCACTTTGAGCCAAGATGGAGTAACAGGACTAGATTTACCTTCTCACTTGAAAAAACAAAAAACTAGCAAAATATATGGGACAGTGTTTTTTAGGAGAAAACAAAAGAGCGTGATCAAAGAGTGATAGAAAACTCTATGATTGTTCCAGCTTACTGCCTGAGACAGTCTGCAGATCATGCTGTAGGAGGAGTGAACCTAGGCAGCACTGCGTGGACCTCGTGGGGAAAGAAACAAAGCTGAGCTTTCCGCGAATCCAAGGAAGCTAGAGTTTGTAGGACAGAGTATTGAAGGGGAGAAAGGTCTGCTAAGAAAGAATCCTGGAGCAATGCAAATGGGCCCCCTTAAGTTTCTGCCAGAATATTGATCCAGACATGCACACAAGCAAACTACCCAAGGCTAGGGAAAGAACCATCCAAAGAATTAAAGAGAACAGTGCTCAGTACTCACACATGAATGGAAATAGTGCCTGTTCACCACCCAGATTGGCAAAACTGATTATTCCCTGGGCATAGGGGAGAACACTCAGGAAAGTCTTGCCTCAGTAACAGAAAGTAAGCCCTGAACTGCTCTGGATCTGCCCAACAAACTATAAAAGCAAGACCCTAAAGCATCAAGCTTTTCCCAAATGACTTAGCAGCATTCCAGAATGAAGCTTAAGAATATTTATGAGTAAAAAAAAAAAAAATCCAGCATCCAATAAGGTAAAATTTACAATGACTGGAAGCCAATCAAAGATTCTGACCCCAAACTGACACGTACATTAAAATAAGCAAAGACATTATATCGTCACTATAAACACATTTCATATATTCATAAAGTATAGACATGGAATATTTTTTTAAAAGACCCAAATTGAACTTCTAGAGAGAAAAATTATCATTGTAAGAGGAAAAATACACTGGTACGATTAATGTCAGACTAGACATTTCAGAAGAAAAGATAGTGAAGCTAAAGGTATAGCAATAGAAACAACTAAAATGAACCAGAGATTAAATAATAATTTAAAAAATAATAATAGTATAAGTAATTAAAAATGATTAAATAATTTTTTAAATAATTAAAAAAATAATAGCAGAACATTAGTGAGCTGTAGGATATGTTAAGCAACCCAATACATTATTTGTATTCCCTGAGGTAGAGAAGAAAGCAGAGTGGACAGAAAAAAATATTTGAAGGAAAAATGAGCTAAAAATTTTTGAATTTGATGAAACTATAAACCTGTAGACCTAAGAAATAGGAAGAAAACTATACCAAGGCACATTATAATCAAATTGCTCAAAACCAACAATAAAGAGAAACTCTTTAAAACAGCCAGGAAAAAATAGACACATTTTTATACACAGGAACAAAGATGACAGAGACAGCAGAATTCTCATCAGATACAGCACAAGGAAGACGACAGGCTAGGAAGATCTTTAAAGTACTGATAGAAAAATATTGTCCTCCTTGAATTCTATACCCAGCAAAAATATCTTTAAAAGTAAAAGAGAAATAAAAACATTTTTCAGAAATAGCAAAGCTAAAAGCCTCGTCAGCAGCAGACACACACTTCACAAAATGTTGAAGGAAGTCTCAGGTTTCCTTTAAATCTTTCAGGGAAATAGTATCAAATGAAATGTGAGGCTAGGCAAAGGAAGAAAGGCACTAGAAATGCTTACTAGATGAGAAATATATGTTTTATAATTATGTAAATCACTTTACAAGAAAATTGACTGTAAATAAAAATGCATAATAAAATGTGTAAGTAAAATATACGGCAATGATAGCATAAAGTCTGAGAGAGGAGAAATGGAAACATATTATGTTAAGGTTCTTATACCATTTGTGAAGTGATATACTATCACTTAGATGTAGATTGTGATAAGTTAAAGATGTTCATTGCAAATCCTAAAACAACCACTAAAATAACAAAACAAAGAGTTATAACTAATAAGCCAAAAGAGGAGATAAAACTGAATCATAAAAAATGTACGATTAATATAAAGCGAAGTCAGAAAAAGAAGAAAATGGGAATAAATAACAGTCTAGAACATTGGTTAGTAGTAAAATAATAGACTTAAACCTCACTGCATAAACAAATGCATTAAATTTAAACAATTTAGAAACCCTAATTAAAAGGCAGAGATTGTCATAGTTTGCAGAAAAGACGTATCCAACTATATGCTGACCACAGAAACACATGTTAAATATAAAGACACAAATAGGTTAACTGTGAAAGGATGGAAGAAGATACACCATACTAATACCATAGTGTTAGTATTACCATACTATACTCAAAATGAAGCTATACTGGCTATATTAATGCCCAACAAAGTATATTTTAGAGGAAAGAATATTACTAGGAATAAAGAAAATAATTTCATAATGATGATGATAAAATATATGAAAGTCTTGTACACTGAAAACTAAACAGCATTGCATAGAAAAATTAAAGAAGACCTAAATAAGTGGAGAGATATTCCCTGTTCCTGGGTCAGAACACTCAATATTGTTAAAATGTAAATTTTCCAGGGGCTGGCCTGGTGGCGCAGTGGTTAGGTTCACACATTCTGCTTCTGCGGCCGAGGGTTGGCTGGTTTGGATCCCAGGTGCAGACCTACACATGACTTGTCAAGCCATGCTGTGGCAGGTGTCCCACATATCAAGGAGAGGAAAATTAGCATGGATGTTAGCTCACAGCCAGTCTTCCTCAGCAGAAAGAGGAGGATTCCCAGCAGATGTTAGCTCAGGGCTAATCTTCCTCAAAAAAAAATTTTTAAAGAAATGTAAATTTTCCCCACATTAACTTATAGATTCAATGCAATCCCAATCAAAACTCCAACCAGCATTTTAGTAGTAATCAACACTCTGATTCTAAAATTCATGTGAAATCACACAGGACCTATAACAGCCAAAATAAATTTGAAAGAGAATAATGAAGTTAGAAGACTACTACTTCCTGATTTTGAGACTTACAGAGATGGAGTTATCAAGACAGTGTAATATGAGTGCAAGGGTCGAGAGACGGATCAATACAACATAATAGAGTCTAGAAATTGACCCACATATATTTGGATGATGGATTTTCAAGAAAGTTGCAAAAACAATTCAGTGGAGAAAAGGCTAATCTATTCAGTAAATGATGCTGCAACAATTCAATATCCATTTGCAAAAATAAAATAAAATAAACTTTGATCTATGTCTTGCATGATATACAAAAATCACTCAAAACAGACTATTGACTTAAATATAAAAGCTAAAACTATAGAACTTACAGAAGAAAACCTTTGTGAGATTGGGTTAGGCAAAGCTATGACACTATAAACAGGATCCATAAAAAACTAAATTGATAAAGCAGACTTCATCGAAATTTAAAACTTCTACCCTTTGAAAGACACTGTTAAGAAAATGAGGGGAAAAACCCAAGGATGGGAAAAAATATTTAAAAAGCATATATCTGACAAAGGACTTGTATTCAGAATACATGACAAACCTTCAAAAGTCAATAATAAGAAAACAAACAACAGCAAAACCTAAGCAAAATATTTGAACAGGCACTTCACTAAACAAGATGTAAGCATATGGAAAATAAGCTCTGTATCATTAATCACCAGGGAAATGCATAGTAAAACCACAGAAAGTCACCACCACTCACCTACTGGAATTGTAAAATTGAAGAGAATGGCCATATCAAGTGCTGATGAGGATCTGGAGGCTCATACACCACTGCCATGATGGAAAATGGGGAAACCACTTAGGAGGCAGTTTGACAGGTTCTTACGAAGTTAAACATGCAGGTACTACATGACCCCCTCTGCTCCTACTTATTTACCCAAAAGAAAAGAAAGCACAGGCCCATACAAAGTTTTGTTCAACAATGTTCATAGCAGTATTAATTGTAACAGACCAAACCTGGAAATAACTCAAATGCCAATAACAGGTGAATGGATAAAAAAACTGTGGTATATGCATACAGTGGAATAAAAAGGAGCAAACTATTGCTATGCTCTGGGTGAATCTGAAAACAATTATACTGAGTGAAAGAAGGGAGACTACAGAGCATGCACTGTGTGATTCCATTTAAATAAAATTCTAGGAAGTGTGAACTGCTGTATAGTGAGAGAAAGAACATTAGTGGTTGGAGGATGAAGAGAAGAAGGAAGGAGAGATCCAAAGGGGCACAAGGAAGCTTTGGGATGATGGACATGTTCATTATTTCAGTTGTGGTGACAGTTTCACAAGTATATATATATACATATATATATATATATATATATATATATATATATGCCAGAACTTACCAAATTCTGTGTTTTAAATATGTTTAGCTTATTGTAAATAAAAATAATTTGTATTGTTTTCAACAACAGTTCCATTAAAAATGCAATCAAGTTTTTAAAAATCACATCTCCAAAGGACTAATAAAACAGTTTTCCGATGAAATATTGATTAAATTGTCAAAAATAAGCCACAGGGTATGAATGTTGAACAGCTATGCTTGCTCTGGTTGGCATAATTGCTAGACAGCCTGAAGGAAAAACAATGACAGCTTAGCCAAACAGAACTCAGTGGAGCGAAAATCCCTCCAAACCCAGCAGGGTCCCTCCTAACTATCTTACAGTGCGAGGAAAGGCAGCTTTTTCTGGGCCTTGCTGCATATTTCTCAGCACCTGGAAGGCCCAGCTGGGTTTCAGAGATGCACAGGTGGAACTGGCCTGGGAGTAGATAGGCAGGGTGGGAAGCTGCAGAAACAGAAAGCCATCATACATCCAACCGTAAACTACAAACAGAGGAAAGAGGATGGAAGGGTTATGCCTCCCTCAGCCACACAACTCAGCCGTCCCGTAGAATGTGTGGGAGAGCTTCGAGGTCTCACAGTGGGCTGAGGCACATAGTCCTGAAAGACCAGGAGGCCCAGAGGCCCCCTCCTACCAACCCCACACTCATGGCTGAAATAAAACCAAATCCTGGTACCTGCTTCTTCCCCATGTCCCTGCACATTCATCTGAAGTGTGACAGAACAAAACCTTGTGGAACGGTTACCCAAGGCTGGCCCCAGAACACCTGGGTCCTATTCTTCATCTTTCATTATTTCCAAACTTCTGTTTCCTGACAATCCTATTTTTCTCTTCCTTTCTCACTCTTCTCTCTCTCTCGTCCCTCATATTTTCTCTCCTTGCAATCTTCTTTAAATGATGTCTGAACAAAGCAGAAAATACGTAAACGAAGTGCGTGAAGATCACTTCTTCAGTGAATATTTACTAAGTAGCATCAATGCCCTGCAAACTGTGCTGGGTGCTGGGGTGAGCAAGTGAACAATGAACAAGGCCTTTGAAAAACTCGCTGTGAAACCAAAGGGATAAATGTGAAATGATGCATTGCAAAATGATTCATACGTGCTAAAATATAAATCAGTGATGATGGAGCCCAGCGAAAGGACAGCCAGCTTTGCCTCCCTAAGCATTGTGAAAGGAGACAGCATGTGAGCTGGATTTTGAAGAAAGAGTAAGAGTTTGTCAGTCCCACAAGAATGGGGAGGCCAGAAAAATGGGGGCATTTCATGCGGCAACACAAGTACAAAAGCAAATAAGGGTAAATGGAAGTGTCTATGATTAACAGTACGAAATCCACTATGGCTGGAATGTGACATGAGGATGGATTTGTGGCTGGAGCAGCCCTGAAGATACTAATTAAATGACTATTACATCTGGGGCCTGGGCAAGCCGCTAGCTCGGGGCCACTATTTTTTTTCTCCCGAAAAGGACTTTGACTAAATTATCTCTCATGTTGGCTTTAACCCTGTGATCTCATGACACATCTACCAGTCAGCAATAGTCTCCGGTCTCTTTTACAACGTATGTGCACCCATCGGCCTGAGATACGCATTGCATCTTTTAAGAGTTTGAATGATAAACCATCTCTCATATAAACAGAATCCACAAGAAAATCTCCCTGCTGAAGGCAGAGCAGGTTTTGGCTCAAAGCCTGATCTTTACATGTATCAAGGATAAAGATGGGTGATCTAAAAGTCAATATCTTCAGAAAGCAGTGCAGTTAAAGGAAATAATAGATTTGATGTCCGCACTACCTTGCCAGAACTGTTAAATGCTATTCACAATGCAACAGGCATACAATATAAATAACCGTCCACTCTGCATGTCCTCCCTCACTCTTGTTCTCGGGGAGGATAACAGGATAATAGAAGATTCAGCAGAAGATTTGCAAAGGACTGTTTGCTGGTCAAGAACATTATCTCTGGGGTTGTGTTTGCTTCCAATGACCCATCCTGTCACGCAGCCCGCCCTGCAGCGTCGCACGTGTTAGGATTAGGAGTTCCAAACCCCTATATTACAGAAGAGAAACCTTCTTAGGAGGCCTAAGAAAGGGATTCCTGAATGAGCCATGAAGCAAATTATGGCCTCTTAGTTAACTCTGGGTTTCTCCTAGGAATCAGTGTGAAAGAGATAAAGAAGCATTGGTCGTGGGATTGGTCAGAGCCTGCCTAGAAGGCCAGGTCTGCCCTTTCCGGGCTGAACAGTCCCTAGCAGGATGGTTGTCTTCTCTATGTAGCCTTGTCAAGGGGGAAAAATAATATCGAGTGCAAAGGATTGCCATAGGATTGAAAGCAATGCACGGGAAGGGCTGGCATGGTGCCTGGTACGTATTAGGCACTCACTAAGTGAGTCCAGGATAATATATCCACTGCATGAGGCCTGGGTCCCTCTGGAGACATACACTAAAAGACATATTTCATGTGGAGGTAAGGTTATGATGTTAATGTAGGTGGAAAGTGAAATATAATCAAACTGCCCTTGAAAATCACTTAGGAAGGTGCCATGACAGAGACCAATATATTCTTTAGTAACTCTAACACAGCCAGTTGGGTTTTTTCCCAATCCAGCAATGGAACAGATCACTATTTTATTTGGTTGACCACCAGTTACAGTAATTGGCTTATGTTTAGGGACAATATTTGACCCTTTTGTGTGTGTGTGTGGAAGATTAGCACTGAGCTAACTGCTGCCAATCTTCCTCTTTTTGCTGAGGAAGACTGGCCCTGAGCTAACATCATGCCCATCTTCCTCTACTTTATATGTGGGATGCCTACCACAGCATGGCTTTTTTGCCATGCATTTTTTTTTCTCCGAAGCCATGTCCGCACCCGGGATCCAAACCAGCGAACCCCAGGCCACAGAGAAGCAGAACGTGAGAAATTAACTGCTGTGCCACCGGGCCGGCCCCTGACCCTTTTTTTAAAGAGGCATGGAGTTGAGGCAGCTGATGGAAGAAAGAACAGATCCTTTGTTTCCTCATCTGCCAAAAGAAGATAACGATAATAATGCAGATTTAGGTGTCCTGCCCTCCTTACAACTTATCAGGGTCAAAGAAAAAGATGCAAGAAAAAAAACTTTTTAGGCTATAAGATGCTTGTAAATTAAAACTACTATATAGATTTGTCTATGTGATTGGCAATAAAACACCCTGGAAATTCCTGATTGCAATAAAGGAGATTGAAATGAAGATTTAAAATATAATGGGTAATATCAGTCACCTCAAGTTGCAGCCCAAGTTTGATTCTGTGAACAAAAGGCCCAAGAATTTAGAGATGCCCAACCTAATCACAGATCCAGCTGTGATTTTGCCTAAGGAAAGTGAAACTGAACTATTTGTATTGATCCCTTCTGTCCGGGCAGAATGGAGAGCTATCTGCCTGGAGGTTGGACCCAAAGAGAATCCAAGAGCAAGGTCAAGTTAGTGTAACACAAATTATCTCTAGCTGATGAGAAACTTAAAGGATCTACTCCTAGCTCTTGAAGCTGCCCTATTTTGTCAGGTCTAATTTACATTTCTTTTAACATTTAACAACTCTAAAATCCAAACGCATTTTAAGTGAAGGAGTCTTACAGTTACTGTCATCAAGATAGCACTACTGTTGTAGTTGTCACTAATTGTGCATTCATGAACTTGGACTTATCTCTTCATTTTGATTTCACTTCTGTGTCCAAAATACTATAAAATGTCTCTTTCAATAAGTTTAAAATAAAAATTTGAAGTGATAAAGAAGCATTGTATTATCATGAAATGACAACATTTTCTTCTTTTATCTCCTCCTCCTGCTTCTTGTTAGTACATAAAATGATGGTTCTTTCAGTTGGTGGTGGCTTAGGGAAGATAAAATGCTGAATTACACTAAATTTTAAGACTCTTCAATTTCCTCCTCGACCTGGTTCTAGACTCGTGGAACAGCTTCTAAATATAATTTAGCTTCCCAAATACTTGTCACTAAAAGGGGACACTAGATGAACATGAGACATGAGCATCTGAGGAGGGTATTTCTCATTGTACATCAATAACATAGAGTCTGGTTTACACTTCCATCGCCGGAATGTTTGATCAACAGGGTTGAGAATCCCCGAGTCTGATCACTTAAGGGTTCTTTGGCAGAATGCAGTCTCTCAGCTGGAAAATCTATGGGGAAGATGCCAAACCACAGTGATCTCATCGCATTTCTGTCCCTTTGCAAGGCTCTGCCTGGGCAGTCAGCCTGGCTCCTACAGGACATCACTGTCCTTTCTTTCTCTTTCTGCCGACACACCTCTGTCTTAGCACTCAGTGCAGCCTCCTCGCATTAAATCTCCCTTATGAGTCAGTCCTGCCATTTGCCTTCAGATCCAGTCCTTGTCCTCTCCTTCCCCAGCTCTGTGTGGCAGGAGGGCTGACCTCGTTCAGGCTCCATTTCCCAGATTCTTGTTCAGCTGCTTCAGCCCACGTGAGGGAATGACAAGAGATGGGAGGGTGAGAAGGGCAAAGCCAGAACATTTCTTGCCTTCTGTCTCTCTGCCTCAAAATGTGTCCCCAGCAGCAGCTCGCTCTATCTGTTCTGTGTCTCCAGCACCCCTGGGGAAACTCAAGGTGGTTTCAACTTGTGCCAGGTGACCCCAGCCCCTTGGCTCGGCTCACACCACCTCCTCACTTTGTCCTTCCAGCTGAGGGGTGGGAGCACTTTACTGCTGCTCCCAATTTCTGGATCACCTCTCTGTTCACTGGTTGGCTTCTCAGTCTTTCATCCCTGCATAACCAATTTCCTCTAACACCTCGACTGGTTTTTTCCTGGGTAGAACTGTGACTAATACATATGGGTCTGTAGCCCCTGTATGAAGATGAGCTGCTGGAAGTCAAGAACTCCACCCCACATCTTTGGACACATACATTTGAGTGGTACTTGATAAAGTGTTGTCCAATTGAACTGAAAATATGTCACTTAAAATCTAAGCTGACAAACCGATAAACCTGAGAAGCTTTTCTTTTTAAATGGAGCCATTTGCTGCTATAGTTAAAAGAAGACGATTTCAGAAAATCACACGTTCATGCCATTTCCAGAAGCACAGGCTCCTGCAAAATCATTTCCTTTGAAACAATTACTGAACATTAACTGAGCACCTAGCAGGCACCTTAAAGAGATGATTCATAGTCCTCACCACTCAATTCTGGGGTGGGCAGTACATGGGGTCCCATGTAACAGATGAGGAAATTGAGGCTCAGAGATGTTGAGAAAATAGTCAACTTCATTCACTTAGCTTATAACTTAGTCAACATTACTCTAATAATGCTGAAACTTTAAGCACTATAAAATTAAGTACTTGTTAAAAATGGCAAGCCTAAAGTCCACACCAAGAAATCTAATTTAGCAGCTCAGAGGTGTAGCCCATTCATAACACTCTTAATATAAATATTCATTTATAACGTCCTCACTTGATCAGATGCATTCTCAATAACATTTTGAGAAATATTGCACTAGAATATAAGGAAAAATGTATCTGTGTTACATTAGTTCAATGATATATCCCCAGAGCCTAGCCAAGGGCCTGGTACTTAACCAATGATCAATAAATGATTGTAGAATTAATAAATGAATGAGTGAATGAACAACTTAACCATTTCTGTCTGAATTCAAATCCTGAACATTTTCTATTAGTCTTCACTAACTTTCATTTTAGACATCATGCCAAAGCCTATTCATTTATTAATTCATTCAATGAACATTTGCTTAACTCTTACTATTATGCCTGGCCAGTGCCAGATACTGGGGAATATATAGATATTCATCAAACATTTAAGACATAGGCACTGCCCCTCAAAGAGTTCCAATTATTGCATTGGAAAGAACCAAGAAAATAAGGGCAACAGAGATCTATAATAATATGTTACAGAGATGTTGTTATAGATTTCTGTGCAGGAAAATTAGAACCACAAAGAAGGAAGTGATCAATTCTACCTGGAAGAAAGAGGCTAGAGAAAAATCCTACAGAAGAGGTAGCGCCTCTGAGGAATCTGGAAAGCCAGACGTTTGTCAGTTACATGAGGGGTGGGGGCAGCTTTGCACAGAAGGCGGAGTTCAACAAGGTCCTGGAAGTGCGGTTGGCTCCGCAGGGCTCGGAGACCGTGTGTGAATTTCACACACGGAGAGCTACGTACGGCTCTAATGTAAAACCATCCAAATAGTAAAGCCCACAAAGCAGATTCCCCAACCAGTTTTGTATGGGAAGGAGGAGAATTTTTCTATTACAAACTGTCTCTTTCCTCTCCCGGCCCCAAATACATACAAACCAGAAGGGGAAGAAGGGTGTTCTGTTTATTTCAACCTTTGATGAGTACGTGGTTAGATTCTAGGTCCGGGATGTCTAAACGCAAAGGCTATGCTCTTTTTTTTTTTTTTTTCCGAGGAAGATTAGCCCTGAGCTAACATCTGCCAATCCTCCTCGTTTTGCTGAGGAAGACTGGCCCTGAGCTAACATCTGTGCCCATCTTCCTCTACTTTATATATGGGACTCCTACTACAGCATGGATTGCCACCTGGTGCCATGTCCACACCCAGGATCCAAACCAGCTAACCCGGGCCTCCGAAGCGGAACGTGCACACTTAACCGCTGCGCCACTGGGCCGGCCCAGGCTGCACTCTTAATCACTACATTCACTCAGTTTTCCAAGAAACTGGGAAGTAAAGGCTGAAGAGGAAACAAGACTCTTAATCCATCTTTTCCTGTTTGTGGTCCCTGGGCTCTGCTTTAACGCAAACCGAAACATTCATCCGAGTAAAGGTCACGTGGATGACCCTGAGCTAGACTTTTTATCCTTGTTGCCTCATGTTGTCCTCAACATGTTTTTGAAATTTGTATTATTTTCCTCATTTGATAGGTGGGGAAACTGAAGCTCAGAGAGGCAAAACAGCGTGTCCAGGACCACCCAGCTCGTAAGCAGCTCACCTCCACCCATGACAGGATGAATCACCGCCATTTTTTAAATTTTCTTGCTGCTGCTCTTGATGGAATCTGGAATATCCAGATAGGATGAAAATACATACAGCAGTAGACTCCCTGTAACTCCAAAGTAACTTAGCATCATCTCATTTCCCCTCCACGACAGTACGCGTTATCCCCATCTTACAGCAAAGGTTATTGAAAATTAAATATGTCAGTGATCTGGCAAGCCACACAGCCATGAAGTGATTGGGCCATTTAACTTAACTCAGCTCATACTTTAGCCTGAAATTTCCATATTTGGAAGAAATCTCTTTTTTTCTGGATTGTCTGTATTTCCCCAGAGTCATTTTTTAAGTAGAACTATTTAGTAAGGAAAACCATGACTATTCACTCTGGATTTTTCTTTAAAAAGGCCGGACATTTGATGGATTAAATATTAGTTCAGCTGTAATCTAAGACCCCATTTTTATTCCCTTAATTAGTAAACAGACCACTAAACTGTGCCGGATTTGACTTTTCATTGAGGAACAAAAATATTTAAAATAACCACAGCATTAAACTTTCAAAATATTTGCAGCAACATTTTTCTGTAAGCTTTAGTTTTATTCTTTAGTATTATCACATTTGACATAATTATACCTTGTAAATACCTCAAACTTGTAATGACATCCTTTCAAGAATTATTACTAATTATTGTACTTGACATGACAAATTAAATATGTTGTTTGACGTAATTACACTAAATAATTCAAAATGCTAATTATGCTTAGAAATAGCAATTAGCATGATGAAGTTTAAAAAAACAAACTACTGTAAATTTCACCACTGATTCAGTATCACAAACTAGAATTTTCTAGAAGATTTTAATAAAGATTGACTGATATGACTTATAAAATTCTATCTTTAGTCAGGGATGATGAACCATTTTCAATGGCTTCATAAGTCCTGGAATAGACAATGAGAAAATAAAAGAGAGATCAGAGCTTGGTGTTGTCCAAAGACAAGGTCTTTAGAGGGACCCAGACTTGAGTGTGAGTCCTGACCTGGCCACCACTAACTGGGTGACTCTAGCTAGAGATGTAGTCTTTCTGAATATTTTTTCTCTATAAAGGGAAGCTGTATCTGCCTCTAGGCCTGATGTAGAAATCAGCACTATTTACAATAGCCAAGACATGGAAATAACCTAAATGTCCATCAAGAGATGAATGGATAAAGAAAATGTAGTGTTTCCATGCAATGGAATATAATTCAGCCACACAAAAAAAGGAGTCTGCCATTTGTGACAACATGGATGAACCTTGAGGACATTACGCTAAGTAAAATAAGCCAGAAACAGAAAGGCAAATACCACATGATTCCACTTAGATGAGGTATCTAAAATTGACAAGTGCAGAGAATAAGTGAGTGGACTGGTGGTTGCCAAGGGTTTTGAGGAGGGAAAAATGAGGAGCTATGAATCAATGAGTGTGAAGTTTCACTTCAGCAAAATGAGTAAGTTCTAGAGATTGACTGTACCACATTGTGCCTATAATCAACAATAATGTATGTTACACTTAGCAATTTGTTAAGAGGGTAGATCTCATATTAAGTGTTCTTATCACAATAAATAGTTTTTGTTTGAAAGATATAAAGTGCCTGACATAGTGCATGACCCCTAGGACAGGCTCAATAAATTGAGTTTCCCTGAACCCTACTCATTAAAGGTAGGAATATGCTGAATATGAAATTCTAGGCTACTTGGATAAAAAAAGAAAGGAGAAATAACATAGTTATCAAAAAAAAGTCAACGATCTGAAGAGGAAGGGAAATATTCTCTAATTTGTAGGCTTGTGAGAATATGAGGAGGTGATATTTGTAAACACGTAACTGCCAGAGTGCCTGGCACAGAGTCAGCTCCTCATAAATGATAGGTTCTTTTCCCTTTTATAAGAACAGATTTTTAAACTAAAGCTGAAAACTTTAGCAACTTGTCCAAGGTGAGCTGAACTATGATTTGAACCCAAATCTGAGACTGATGTGGTCTCTTTGCATCATCCTGTTCTGTCATGAAGAGGGGCTGGCCTGCGCCTCAGCGGCCCCCAGCCAAGCCCAGCTCGCTCTTCTGGGTGTTCCACTGGCCCCGGTCCTTGCTCTAGCTGCCCCGGCTGCTGCATGTCAGAGGCGCGGCTCTCCTTTGCTTTCCTGTGGAATGTCAGAGCTGGAGAGGTAGACACCACTTTCATTTGAATCTTGACAACTTTCTCCTTATTTGTAAAACACTGCGATAAACTAACTTTTTGTCTAAGAGAGACAGCTTATCAGATAGCTCATCAGGGAAGAATGACTGTCAAAGGCACTTGTTTTTTTTTTCAAGGTAAAAAGACACAGAGACATAATTTTCTTACAGTGTAAAGGAGCTGACCGGCAGGACCCGGCTCCCCGGGCGGGTTGGAGGAGGGCGGGGCTGTCAGCTCAGTAGGTGAAGGCGCAGCACAGGTGTAGGTTTCTACTCCAGGATGGTCAGCCAAGCCAGTGATTCAAGACTGGCCCACTCATCCTGCCTGAGACCTTGAACTCCACAGTGCAAATGAGTTTCTTCAGCCCAAAGTGAGAGGAGAAAAAACAATGTGGGCATCATTTTTAAAGCCCTAGTATGTGCAAATAACTGCTAAATGCAATGTCTGGGAGAGGGACGGAGTAGTTATTGCTTTATTGGAAAGACACATTTCCTTACAAGTTTCTTCCAGGGACACAGGCATGAAGAAGATTGCACAGAATAAGAATTGGGAGAAATCATTTAAGTACTATACTAAGAAAGAGATGAGGTGATTTAATCCATTAATCATTAAATGAATTTAGTAGGTACCTTTTACTCACTACTGATAGAAGTGCAAAGGTGTATGTGTGTGTGTGTTACAGGTCCAAGGCTTTAAGGAAGATGATGGACTGTGGAAGGAACCATTTTGGAGACAAATATGGTGAGACGTCAGCCTCTGCCACTGACCAGCTGGGTGACCTTGAGAAGGTTTCTTCACTTCTCTGAGTCTGAAGTTACTCCAATATAAAGTGGATGAGGGTGGGGGGAGTTGTCTACGTCAGAGCTGTTAGAATCAAATGTGAAGGGCCTCTTTCCACTGCCCCTCGCATGTCCTCTATGAGTTCACACTGAGATGCCTTTCTGCAGGTCTCATTTTAGCTCCGTTTCCTCTCAGCTCCATCATTTATTCAGCAACCTAAGTGAATACAGTTAGTATTTACTCTTCATCCCTTTCAACTGGATAAGAGCCCCACCTTTTCCACTACATGAAATATCCCAATTATAGAAATGTTAAGCATAGAATATAGAATTTGGAGGCAGAAAACTCACATTTGAGTCTGGCTTTACCAATTACACAGCCTGTGGCCATGGAAACATCACTAAACTTCCTTGGTTTAGCTTGGTTCCACCATTTGTAGAATGTCAGACTGTTACAGCACAGTGAGAGAGAGGAAACCCAGGCCTGAAGATAAGAGATAGTATGACTGGATGATTTCAGTTGAGGACTAAGGCAGAGGCGGTGGGGATGGAGAAAAGAGGATAGATGAAAAAAAGAAAAAAAAGGAATTCTAAAAGGAGAGCTGATAAGACTAATCCACTGACAAACTTGGGGACCTGGACAGTGGCAGAAGTCAATTTTGGTTGGCAAGTCTGCATGAAGGGAGATAGCAGGCAGAGAAAGGCAGATGGGAGGAAGAGAAGAGGTTTGGGGACAGAAACTGGGTTTCGTGTTACACGTGCTGAGTTGCAATGTAGTGGGGTGTTCAGTGGATGTGAATCCTTTAGGCTGGCTTGTCATTAGGAATGTAAATGTGGATCATCTTCTCATAGAGCCGAGAGCTTGAATGAGTTCCGCAGCAAAGACCAGGTAAAGAAAAGGGAATACAGAGTTCCGACATCCATTGTGATGGATGAGGGGGAAAAGCAGCCCATGAAAAGTGCAAAGAAGCAGAAATAGAAAGTAACAGAGTGGTATTGCCCCAAAGCCTAGAGGCCAAAGCAAGGAAGCATGGGAAGGGCAGAGATGGGGGAAGGGCAGACATGGGAGAAAGGCTGGCTGGCGGAGAGAGAGAAGCAGCGTTAAAAAGCAGTTGCGACTTGGAGGAGGAGAGAGAGAGGAAAGGCACCTGGATGGGCCATGGAGACACCGGCAGCTTCTCTCTCTGTTCTGTCCTTGAAAGCAGGCCATTCAGCCAACCTCTCCATACCCCCTGGCAACAAGAACAGCCCTTATAATAGGCTTATTTTACTGCGTTTTCTATCAGCTTTTATTCTCAAAAAGGATCCATTTGCTTGATAATAAAAGATAGAAGATTACTACTACAGGCAACTACTCAATATCTACTCCCCCAATCAAATTCCCATATCAGTATATGAGCCAACTCGCCATTTTCTCCTCCCATGCCCATTCTCTCCTGGTTTCTTAACCCAGTGTGGATGGCTCCTCCAGCTTCCTCACTTTCCGATTTCTTCAGTTTTGCCTCCTGGCATTTTGTGTCATGGCTCTCCTTAGTAGCTCCTGGGCAACAATCTCCACATGGTGCCTCTTCTAGGTCTGAGCTGGGAAGGTGGCAAATATACGCCAATGTATCTTCAGTTCAGTGAAGAATCTGTGTTCAGGAGGTTTAGGAATGAGCGTGAAATGATGAACACACGTATTAACACAGCAGTGCTCGAGACAGAATGGCAAGGAGAAAAAACATGGCGCAGGAGCAGCAAGATGAAGAGAAATGCTGGTTCATTTTGATTTGTCTTTTCTAGATTGGAGGAAACCTGAGCGTGCTATAAGTTCAGAAGAAAGCTGTCGGAGGAATGAAGGCTTCAGTGTGGGAGAGAGCAGGTGGGAGAGTGAGCAAGCAGAACTCCTGAGAGCACATCAGCAGAGGGAGGTCTTAAAGGAAGAAACGCCATCTGGTAGCAGGTAGTGTTAACTATCATTTAGAGGTTGCTGAAGAGAGAAGGGGAGGATGGCAACAGAGAAGGAATTATCCGGATGCAGGAGGAAGTGAGATTCATTCAATCTCAGCCTGGGAATCTGGGATATATCAAATGCAACAGAAGAAAGGAAGAGTGGAAGGGGGAAGAATGCAGAAAGTTTATTGAACACTTTCAGCATTTGCATTCCTTAGTATATTTAATTACCATATTAACCCAGGTATGTTTACATGACTGAGAGAAATTAAATAACTGTCTGCGAAGTCAAGTTTCAGTTTGTGGTCCAGCCGGGATTTGAATCTGGTTCTGTCCAGCTCCACAGATCACATTTTTCCATTAGTTTTTCTTTCCCCCGTATATCCATCCTTCTTTCACCTACTATAGACAATTTTTTTGTTAGTGAATTTATCTGAGGGCAAATGTTCTTCTGTGGTCTCATGAGCTACCAGCCAAGAAAAGTCTTTATATGTTTTACATTTACAAGTAAGAAAGAAACTGATTTTATTTCTCGGGATCAAAAGAAAATATAAATCAAAAAGTCTCTTCCTCTTAGATTTCCTTTCTCAGCTAAGTGCCACCATGTTTCCAGTAGATCAAGTTTGAAATCTCAGAGTCGTCCTGGACTCCTTGCTCTCCCTCGTGAACACGTCCTGTGCTGCTACCTTTTAACATCTCTTAAATCCGGGTCTCTTCTCCCTTCTTGGCTCAGGCCTCCATCTTCACTTACCCAGAAGCCCTTCATCTACTTCTCCAGCTTCCCCTCTGGCCAATCCTCATCTCCTCTCCCCCTCCTCATTCTCCTAAACCACCTTAGACATTAGGATCTGTTTCTTTGTTCCCAAAATTCTTGTGTGTTTTTATGTCCGTGCTCACACTTGTCCCACTTTCTGAGTGACCATCTCCGTCTTCCAACCTGGTACACCTGTCTGGCAAACATCCCTGTGGCCTTCAATCCCTTCTAAGGAGCCTTTCCTGACTTATTACTTCCTCCACTCCCCCCAGGAGAATTGCATTCTATCCCCTGTGCAGAATTCCATCAGAGAACCTAGAACATACCTTTGTACTTATCTGCTTATGCGTCTCCTGCTCTTACTAGCCTGCGAGCACCTTGAGTGCAGCTGAATTCCAATTCATTTGTGTGGCCAAGGGCTTGGCACATGTGTGCTGAATGAACAAATCAGTCAATCAATCAAGACTGACCTTTGGCTGAACAACCGTATATTGTTTTTGGTCTATGTTGGAATTTGTCATGATGTCCATCGGAATTAAAGCCTTTATAAATATAAACCTAAAAAATCTCCCCAAAATTCCTTTTTGTTTTGTTTTCTTGGATGCTTTGTTCTGCCCATCAGAGTTTAGGCTGGAAACTTGAATGTGCAATTAGCATGACAGCCCAGTGATTACTCCCATAATCTGTAGTCCCTAAGTGGTGGGAAATAAAGGCCTTGGGTAGACTTTGAGTGTATTCCCTTATTAGGAAATCATAGTGATTTCATGAAAGTCACAGAGGAAATGTTTTTACTGAGAAATCGCGTACTGTAAGTAATGAGGAAAGGAAAGAAATATGTATTTGTAAATCCCACATACTAACACTATGCCTAACAATGAAATTATGTATTCAGGAAACTCTAAGCTTACACTTGGCCTAGCTGAACAGAAAGATGTTAATTCCTCTGAACCCCCAGTGGATAAAAACACATCTGACATGGTAATGGCTTGCAGCAAGGTGCCTCTTGTCAGTTTCAGAGGCGCTTTCCCAGGCATTCTCCCATGTAATCCTCACAATGGTTAGGTAGCTTTTACATGTGCAACAGAAATGGAAACTGAGGCTCTAATTTGTTAAGTGACTTGTCTGAGAACACGCAGCGATCAGGAGAGAGCCAAGATGCGAGCCCAGGTCTATCAGCTTCCCACTGTTCCTGAGCTCTACCCCTTGGGGATACGCAGACCATGTATTGTAATCCAAATAAATAAACTGAGGGGTTAGTGTGAAATCATTTTCATGATGACTGAAAAACATGATAGAAGCTCCTTAACTCTCTTTGAAACTCTCTTCAGTAAGTCCTTCGAAAATTATTTTTAAATCAAGGAAAAAGGAGGGAAACAAAGCTTAGGAAACAAGCTACTTTGGTCTAGTTCTAGCTTGGATGACAAATTCACTGTTTGACCTTGAGTGAGTCATTTTTTCAAACTTGAACTCCAGTCAAATAAGGTGTATGAGCTTAATAATTTCCAAAGGACACCCTTCTCTGACTACCTCATGTTGTGAGAAAGCAGACGGCAAAGCCAAAGAAAAAAAGAATCAGGCTCACCCCTCAATGACCAGTTCTTAGATGGGAAGGATCCTCAGGCAGGACTGCTAGCGGCTGAGCAGCACCCAGCACCCCTCAACATTCATTTTTAAATAAATAAATGAATTCATGAATCAGTTATCCATTCATGTATTTTTAATTGTGTTTGATTTTCAAGAGATTTGTCTTCTTGTGGATGCTTTTTCCCTATCCTATATGTCCTGGTCTCTACCAATGTGAGCAATATAAATTGCTGTTATCAGGATAACATTAAAACAAGGCAAGAGAATCTGTACAAAGAGAACTGAACAGAATCAACAGCTCACACCACTGAGTGACATCTCAGCTCAGCCGAGGCAGAAAGGTGAGTGTCAGGAGGGCTATAATGAATCACTGACTCCATGAAGGTTGACACTTTTTTCTAATACCTTTTATGTACAATCAAATCTCTTCTTCCTTTAAAGGCAAGGATGTTGTGAATATTACTTTTCTTCTTGGCAAGTGTAGAGAAGTGAATCTATATGGTCCAGGACTTCAGTGGAAAAGTCTTTTGAATGGCCTTTTATCAACCCTGACATCATGTCCATAACTCTTTTCTCAGGACTATATGCCATAAGTTGTATTTATTGGAAGGTGCTAAGCCCTGTTCATTTCTATAATGCATACCTTGCTGATATTAATTATATACTCTACACCGCTCTCATCCTGGGCATTGATAACAATCTCTTTGATTCCTATTAATTCGATTAATCAGTATTTAAGCAAGATTGCTGGTTAAGAGCTTGATTCAATGCATTCAGACAACATGCTCCAAATGCCAGGCTGTTCTGGGCACTGGAGATATGGTGGTAAATAAGCACACTGTCTCTTGCCCTTGAGGGCTTCTCCAGCTAACAGGGAAGACAAGTATGTGAAAAGCAAATATCATTGAACGCGATAAGAGCTATACCACAAATAGAGTGCATGGCACAATGAGCCCTAAGAGCAGGACCACCTATCTCAGAATGAGCGAGGGTTTAGTCAGCACTGGCTAAGTTTTGTGATGATAGCAAGCAATGCTAAAACCTGAGCAGCTTACAACAAGCTTGAATTTCTTACACGTTTCAAATAATGATCACAGATTGCTTTAGGATTGGCTCCACACTATCTGTATTCTGGAATCCAGGCCAAAGGAGCAGCCCTTGCCTGGAACATGTGGATCTCCTGCCAGAGGACGTGTGGTAAAATGGTGTGATGGTTTGGAAGTACCACTTGTCACTTCCTGTTACATTTCATTGGCCAAAGCAAGTCACATGGCCAAGACCGACATCCAAGGCTGGGTTTGTTTAATGGTCCACATGGAGGGGCCCAATAAGCAGTGGCATTGAATATTTTGAAAAATAATACAGCCTACTGCTGTAGAAAATGCCTGTCATTTATTATGGCTAAAGCATCAGGTAAGGTGGAGGGTTAATGAGAAATGAGATTTGATATTAAGGCAGAAAATAGATAATGGGGAACTTTATAGTACAAAGAAGCTTGAACTTGACCCTAGGAACAGTCATAAAATTGGTAGGTCTTTTCCTGGAAGGGAGGGAAGAGATAGTGTAGCCATATTTCCAGTCTAAACGCATCATACTGTCTGTGTTGTGGAAAATGGTTTGTAGGCAACACACTATTGGCAGGAGCAGAGGAAGAGAACGCTTTTGAAGAGTTGATGGAAGCATGAGCTCACGAGGTGAGACTAGAAGGGAGAGAAAAAGAGGGAAGCAAGAGCTTGAAGGGGTGGCTTTAACTGTACCTTATGTGGACTAGCCTCATTGACAGGGCACAATCTTTTCTATTTTCCATGAAGTGCTATGTTAACACTAATAAAATATCCACTTAACTTGCATAATACAACTGAGGAAAGAAAATAAATACTTGGTATTAGGCTCTGCAAGGCCCCAGAAGATCTGAGAGAGTCTTTGACTGTCTCATTGAAGCTGTCGTGGCTGCAGTATTGACAATGAGAGATGAGAAACCAAAGCCAGATTTGCTCTTTGATCCAAGATCTGCCAAGAGTGACTTGCTTGTTTGCACAGCGCCTCACCATTCACTAAATTGAACTGGGGAAGCTGTAGGGAGGCTTTGCTGTGAGACAGACCTGAAATTCATTCCCAGTTTGGCTGCTTAAGCCAGTAGACCTTGGGCAATTTCTTAATTTCCTTGAGACAATTTTCTTATGTATAAGGAAGGAAGGAGAGAGTGAGGGAAGGAGGGAAATAAACAATACAGGAATGTATATTAGTCAGAGAAGACAGAGAAATAAAGAAAAATAAGAAAAAATGTGATAGTCTCTGTTAAAGGCCCAGGACCTGGTAGTAACTCACCAAATTGTTGCTTATTTTGTTATTTTTATTATCATTATATTACTTTTATCTGTTCATCCATTCTTATTTTAAAGATGATGAAATTGAGATTTGGAAATGTTATGTCTCCGGCCTGAAGACTTGCAGGCTCTCTCTTTCCTCTCTGTTCTACTGAGGTCATTCAATCCATCTCCAGATATGCTTGGTCATTTATCAGTCTGTGACTAATTCTGAGATGGGCAGAATCCTCAGATTTTGTATGTAGCTGACTTAATTCCCCACTCAGCAAGGCCAATCAGAATGATCAATTGAGAGTACAATTGAATTCATTTGTAAATAACAGGAACAAAAACTGACCTAGTTTACGTTGTTGAGTTGAGCTCCAGAGCTTCCATCTCTGTTTAAGGGGAGGTAAGAGTGCCAACGGGCTTGTTCCATGTGGACATCATCGATTCATTTGCTGATTTAACAGGACATTATGCACATAAATTCAATATCCTATATGCCCAGCATGGTGCTTGGCTTTGAAGGAACCCAGAGAAGTAGAAAACACAACATGTATTCAGTTCCCACATTCCTGGCATCTTATTCTCATGTACAACCTAATTTTATCCTCATTTTGTTTTAAGCTGGATTCAGCTTTGGGAGATAGCAGTCTCCCTGGTTTTGTATGTTTGTTTTAACTGATGAATAGTTTTGAGGGCAGGATGCTGCAGACCTGCCTCATGGTTACACAGATGAGGAGCTGAAGCATCAACATAGGAGTTAAATTATTACCCCAGACAAGCAGTGTGGAGGGGGAGGGAGGTCCGATCGAGCACCCAGGAAAAGGGTGAGAAGGGGGAACGTACAGCATTAGAAAGACCTGTACAGACAGATCAATGAGAACTAGACCCCCTGGAGGGCCAGAGAGGTCCAGAGACGAGCCCAATTCATGCAGCTCATGAGTAACGAAGCCAGATCAGCACATCTGCAGACACCAGTGTGAGGCACTCCCCCTAACTTATGCCCTGGCATCACTCCCCACCAGGCACTGCCCTGCCCTCAAGCTGTACCCTGGAGACAGCAGGGCATGGCTGTGGTGTGACAGTAAGCTTTGAATCAGAAAAGAAAGAAAAAAGGCCTTGAGTCCCAGGCCTGCCATACATTTGCTGTGTGCTCCTGGGTGAGCGACTTGCCTGTCATCTGAAATGGGGACAAGAATGCTGGCTTTGCAAGGCTGGGCCTAAAGAATGATGGCATGACTGTACATAAGATGCTAGCCCAGCTCCCCGCACATCCTAGGTTCTCTGGATGGGGTACTTACGCTTAGTGCTTTCTCACCCCAGTTATGTACAGTACTCTTAGGGAGCTGTGGAAATGAGATTTCTGCTTTACCAAGAATTCAGCTATTCTCTTTCTCTCTGGAGAAAGCCGGCCTCTTTTGATCTGAGATCGACAAAGAGGCTATTCTGAGAAGAACTAATTACAGAACACATCCGGTGAGTGCCCCTCTCTAGCCCACACACAGTTATTGGAGCTGTGATGTGACATGCAGCCAGCCTTGCCATGTGGCCCAAACCTATGGTACCTGTTAGCAGCGGTTGCCCGTAGCAACAGCGGGAGAAGGGGAGCAGTGAGGATGGAAGTCACTTATACTGTCCATGTTTGGTTTGTTCATGAATTGGTTTTTTTCTTTATGTGTATGCACGTGTGAGGGAGGATGTAGTTGAAAGTGGGAGACGTCATGTGGGGAGTAGCTGGAGAGATACTTCCTGTCTGCATCAATTGTAATGTATAATTTCTTTAAAAAAAAAAAAAAAAGAAGTCCAGCTGGGGAAACTGCTTATGCCCATTTATTTGCGAATCTGTCTGTAGGTGGTGGAGACACTGCTTCGTCTCATGCCAAGTCATACTACTCCATTTTGGGGAATGGTTGTGGGCTTCTCTGGGGCTTTTGGATGGTGAATTTGGAGAGAACCAAGGTTGAAGCAAGGATGACAGAAGAGGCTGTAGGGTCACATAGAAACTTCCACCATGACAAGACAAAAATAAGAAGAACAGGCCCAGGGGTGCTGGCAGCGGGAGCTAGGATGGTCCAGGGTTTACCCTCTCTAGAGAAAAGGAGCTAACAGTGAGGGGCTTTCTGTCACCAGATCACCATTCCTCAAAGCCTGCTGGGATTCATCGGGGACTTCTCGCAGTGGCGTAAATTTAGGCACGTCGTCACCAGCCTGTCAGTGACTCAGGTCTGAGTATTTTTATCCTGCCGAGTTGCCATCAGGGTTCACTGCAGTGTAGAAAGTTCTCTGTGCAATGCCTGGCCTCTTGTAGCGCTCACTCAACAAACGCAAATTTTGTTCCTTTAAGGGACCACACTGCAATGGGGCTGTGTCAATGAGCTGAGAGTCAGAAAAAATTCCCCGCCCACCTTTCTTGACAGCCCTGCATGTGTGGCTCCCACCAGCTCTTTTCCACACTTACCACTTCCTGGCTACATGAGGATGCAGCTGAGTCCTTGTGCCTTCTGAGACGCTCTTTCTGGGTTTGCAAATGGAGCTAAGGATGCCCGCCTCTGTAGGCCTGAGCTTCCTAAGGACAAGATGTGCTGATGTGCAAAGCTCACCGCCCAGCACCATGGCCCTGAGGTTCCGGCCCCTTGTCAGGACCCAGCCTTCTTAACAGCAAAGTGTGTTACTAAGGAATAGTGGTTTGAGATTTCATGGCTATGAGGAGAAGGTCTTTTGAATGTTATTTTTCAACCTAAATAAAAGTATCATACAAAGGGAAATCTGAGTTCAGGTGGGAGAGGAAAAACTGCAGCCACTTTCTTGGGGATTTCCTGATAGAAGGGGAAGCAAGAAGAAGGGGATGAGAGGAGATGGAGATCTGAACAATACATTTGCCCAGAAATTTTCATTTCTTCTAGTGCCCCAAATAATCTTGCCTGTGCCCCATTTTCTTCTGGGTTTATTATTTTTAATAAAGGTATTTTCTTTCTTAGCCATCAACTAGTGTTTGGTTTTTTATTAGAAAGTGAAGTAGAAAGAAGATGCTATGAAAATGCACAATGTCACCCTCTGGGTAGATCTTCAAGTTTGTATCTCATGAGTATTTTTTCAGACATTAAATATTATTCGTTAATGGCTTTGTCAATGTATTGATTTCTGCCATAATTTAACATTTTTTATTTGTTTACAGAATCTTCCAATTTTCTTTGAAATTTTTCCTAATGTCTTTAATGTGTGGCTGGTTGTTGTTTTGATATTTTTTCCACTTGGTTTCTTCAATTTGTTTTTTACAGTTTTTGGATGTGCAAAACATTTTAATCTGTATATATTCAAATCTATTATTACTCTTCTTTGTTTTTTTGTGTTTTTTCTGGTGAGGAAGATTTGCTCTGAGCTAACATTTGTCACCAATCTTCCTCTTTTTTTGCTTGAGGAAGATTAGCCCTAAGCTAACATCTGTGCGAAGCTTCCTCTGTTTTGTGTGTTGGTCGCCACCACAACATGGCTGACGAGTGGTGTAGGTCCACCCCCAAGATCCGATTCTGCAAACCCAGGCTGCTAAAGGGGAGCACGCCAAAATGAACCACTATGACACAGGGTCAGCCCCTGTGACCTTTTTCTGTTACTATTGGCACCTCTTCACCAGGACAGTATCAATTAAATATTCAAGTAAATTATAAATGTGCATGGGATTTAATTCTTAAATTCTGTAGGAATCTATTTTAGTATATGACATGAGGTAAGGATTAATTGTAATTTAAAATTGTAAGTGATAATTAAAGAAAAAATTCTTAGCCAAATTTATAAGCATATTTCAATGAAGAACTCATCCATTTTTCTGGTTGATTATATATGCTTGATTAGATACTAGATTCTTCTACTATGAATTAGTCTGACTGCTGTACTTTCTGTGCCATACTTTTTATTGCCCATTTTGTGCAGTGACCATACTCTTAATTCTGTAGCTGTATAATAAATTATCTCCTATGATAAAGTCCTACATCTTGCTTTTATCTTCCAATTTCTCATCTAACCCTGATTCTTTATTATTCAAGGTGAAATTCAGAAACATATTGTCTCCTAAAGACTCTAAAATTTTCCTATAAGTTGTGTTAAATCTGTAAATTCATCTGGAAAACACTGATATTTTTGAGCTAATTATTTGTTATTGTACAGTAGGTCTCAATCATACGATCATGTCTTGTGTCTCATACTATGAGCAGTATCCATTCCTGATGTTTCTGCCCAAATCAGCGCTCAGCCCTAACCCGGGGCCTCACGACAATAAGTGCCCATCATATGAGACAACAGGCTCCAGGAATGAGAAGCTTTTGTCTTGGCAATAGTTCTGCTGGAATCCATATATTCTAGGATCTTCTAACCTCATAGTCCATATCAATTTCTAAAGCATATGTATTTTCTTTTAGCGTGAGTTGATCAAATTATATTTTCCCTGAGGAAAAAAGTGTGAACATGTCAAATTTTTGAGAAAATTATCACTTTCAGGAAACACCTCTTTTTTACCTCCAGAATCTTTAATCAAACACCACATAACATTTGCATCCACAAAATCTTCCACTGGGGCTCCATATTTTATATTTGTGAGTGGATTAAAGCTGAATAGTAAATAATTTTTATTTCATTTTATTGAGGTCACATTGGTTTATAACATTGTGTAAATTTCAGTTGTATGTTATTATATTTTGGCTTCTGTATAGACTGCATTGTGTTTACCACCAAAAGTCTAATTTTTATCCATCACCATACATATGTGGCCCTTTATCCCTTTTGTCCTCCCCCTAATTCCTTCCCCTCTAGTAACCACCAATCTATGCTACGTATCAATGTGTTTGTTTGTTTGTTTATCTTCCACATAGTGAAATTACATCGTATTTGTCTTTCTCTGTCTGACATTTTGCTTAGCATAATACTCTCAAGTTCCATCCATGCTATTGCAAATGGCATGATTTCATCATTTTTTATGGCTTATTAGTATTCCATTGTGTATATATGCCATATCTTCTTTATCCATTCATCCATTGATGGACACTTAGGTTGCTTCCAAGTCTTGGCTATTATGAAAAATGCTGTGATGAACTCATGGGTGCATATATCTTTTTGAATTAGTGTTTTCACATTCTTTGGATAATTATTAGGGAAATGCAAATCAAAACTAGAATGAGATATCACCTCATTCTCATCAGAATGGCTATTAATAAAAAGACAAGAAATTACAAGTGTTAGAGAAGACATGGAGAAAAGGGAACGCTCATACACTGCTGGTTGGAATGCAAGCTGGTGCAGACACTGTGAAAAATAATATGGAGATTCCTCAAAAAAATTAAAACTAGAAATACCGTCTGATCCTGCTATGCCACTTCTGGGTATTTCTCCAAAGAACTTGCAAATAATTTTGGAATGGAATTTCATAAGTATGCATTATCTTTATGTGAGCCCAATCACTCAGAAGTTGACAAGGGGAATTCTTATTCCAGCATTCTAGATGCTAATGATTTTTACCAGCTTACATGGTGAAGCAAATAACATCATCTTTACCAGGAGCTAGAAGCTCCATCTTTCTCCTTCTGGGCTTCAGTTTTCTCAATGGGAAATGTTGAGATTGGAACCAAAGATCACTGAGGGACCTCATGCCACTTATTTCTCTGGAGCTGTTTCGTCACCTGTGAAATAAAGTTAATCTCTAAGGGAAACTTCCAACACTGGAGCCAATCAGGTTATATCTGAAACTGGGGTGCAGCCCTCAGGGGACCTACTATGCATTGTCCTCACGGTGGCTGAGAGTGGAGACAAAGAGAGCCACTGAGTTTGCTAAACCAACACCACAACAATCCACCCAAGTCATATCACATCTTAGGGCCACCCAAAGGAAACCCAAAACAATTTGAAATCATTTTTTTCCTAAAACTCTGATAGCTCTCTTGGGCTGACATTGTGTTTTCCTTGTTAAAAGAAAAAAACAGGGGCCAGCCCAGTGGCGCAGCAGTTAAGTTTGAACGTTTCGCTTCTCTGTGGCCCGGGGTTGGCAGGTTTGGATCCTGGGTGCGGACATGGCACCACTTGGCAAAAGCCATGCTGTAGCAGGCGTCCCACGTATAAAGTAGAGGAAGATGGGCATGAATGTTAGCTTAGGGCCAGTCTTCCTCAGCAAGAAGAGGAGGATTGGTGGTAGTTAGCACAGGGCTAATCTTCGCCAAAAACAAAAAAGAAAGAAAGAAAGAAAAAAGCATGTTAAAGGAAATAAAAGTAAATAACAAAAGCCAAATGTCTTATGATTGTCAAGAAAATGAAGAAGGAACCATACACTTGGCCATACACAGGTGTCTTCCTGCATCTCTTGATGTTCTGGAAGCCTGTCCTCAGCCTCCAGCTCCTATGAACTGGTCTCTTCTGGCACCTGCTTTCACAATTTATTCCTGTTGCGCAGATTCAGGCTCTTTTTGTTTGTTTGTTTGTTTTGAGGAAGATGACACATGCCCTACGGTAAAGGGCCTAGCAGTGGTGTCTGGCTCCAAGGGTTCTCAGGGACACCTCTCGCCCTGCCTGACTTTCAGAGCCAGAGTGCTCAAGGATGATGTTTTGTTGCAGAGAAAGCATTTGAGGAACTTGGCCTGGTGCCCAGCATTTGTAACATCCCCCACTAATGGAGGCCACCCTGTGAGGGGGAGCCTGCTTTGCTCCCCTCTTGACCCCCAGAAGGTCGATAACAAACTACTGAAATGTGCATTGACACGGGTGCCCTCCTGGAATCTGATCAATGGCTGTGAACTAAGCACCAATTCTTGGGCCCAGGGATGGCCTGGCCCTTTGGGTTTTCAGCTTTTCTGCACACTCTGAAATAACCTGGTCACCCTCTGTCTCCACACCCTGCCACCCTGCCTTCTGCTTCAGGGACCCTAAGGTATTTTCCTCCAACAAATCTGAATCTGCATGGGTGAAGGGGGTGTACACATTGCACTCCCTCTCTCCATCTGCCCTTCCTTTCTGCTTCAATCACATACTAAGACCTACTGTGTGCAGACCCTGTGCTGGACAATGTGGAAACAAAGATGAATTGGCCCCAGTCCTACCCTCAAGGCAGACTTTGAGATCTGAAGTACGTTGTGATGAAAACCCACACGATTCAAAGTGATGGAGGTTCAGGCTCGTTGGGAGCAGAGGTTAGAGTCGTTACCTGTACCTGGAGGTTTTTAGAAGAGGTAACAAGGAATTTACCAGAAGGCAAGGGTAGAGGGAGAAGGTCATGTCAGGCAGAGCCTATGATATGTGTAAACGCACAGAAAACTTTCCCTTAAAGAGGCAATTAGGGTTAAAGCATGTCGAAAAGAGTTTCATTCTCAGAAAAGGAGGAAGTCATCTTTGTAATGACCAAATATCTGTGCAATTATAGTACCTATTAAACTATCATCACTCTTATATGAATTTCAATTGAATCTCACAATTTATTCAAAATACTCCAGGATATGAACCCTGACGTTACACCACAGATAAAGATAACATGGGCTGGGAACTATTTCCACCCCTTACCTCCCATGTGATCGTGGTCAAATTTACCTCTGACTCCATTTATTTACCAGCTAAGTAGGAATAATACCAAGATGTCTCTTTCAGGGCTGCAGTCAAGGTCACAGGTGATACGTAGATAAAGTACAGTAGTAGGTGGCACCCAGTGGAGGTAGCCCCGTCCCTTCACATGCGAGGCAGTCATGCAGCATAAACAGGACAAGGCACCAACACCAATTTCAGAGACATAGCAGGTGATGGCTGAAAGTCCTCCGTCCAAATGCCACCTGAGCTCAGCTCCCTAGCGGAGGGAAGTCAGTTACGCCGCCTCCTGTAGCAGCACTATTTCTCCAAGGAGATTACTCTTCAACTGATTTCACAGTCCTCCCTGGTAGAGAATCCTCCTGGCGATACAGCATGCAGGCTGTTATAAAGACATTCAATACTGTGATCAAATGAAACTATATCATTTGTATCTAAAGTTGAAATACGCACTGCTTTTGGAAGTTAAAAAAATAGAGCCTCCCAGAATAAAGCTATAATAAGCATGACCTGTAGCCTTTAATTGCCTGGGAAGGTGACACGTATTCTTTAAAATGAAACCCTAGACAATCGCTGCCATCCGTAGGGCACATCCTCACGCAAGAAGACAAAGAAGTGCGTGTTTATTATTTATGACTGTGAACACCGGAGCTTATGGCTAATGCCTCTTTTTCTTCTTTCTTAGGTTCCTCTTGCTGATCAATAATTTAAAAATCATCGTGGTCTTTCCTGGGTATAGGAAACACTGGGAACGTAGAGTTTTTGAAGTGCCCCAGAGGGAAGAAGCCATTTCCAGCAGAGTTTGGTTCGCTCTCCTGACGGGCTTATGACTCCGCCAAGCTGATGTTAGATGTAACAGGGCAGGTCTGTGTGTTACAAGAGACCAACACTTCGGACTGATGATTTTATTACTGATCATACATTTCGTATTTGGTTATTTTCCTAAATTAAATTGCTTGGGTCTCCTCCTCATCACCTGTGCTGTGAGCTCCCGAAAGGCAGGCACTGTCTTACTTTGACTTCTCAGCATCTAGCATAGGCCTAGCACAGAGTAGCCCTGAGTAAATATTGGATCTCTTTACGTTAAAAAAATATATTTATTAAAAGTACACTCAGTGTGTCAAGCACTCCTGTAGAAGTTGTTATAAGTTCCTGCCTTCCAAGAAGTCATTGTTTAGAAGATGAGACCAAAATGACTTAGTGTACACATGTGCACACTGGGAAGAGAAAAAAGACCCAGAGACTGACAAACAGACGGGGCAGGCTTCCCAGAGAAGGGAAGGCTTGACACAGTCATTGAATTTTGGCTTGGACTGTGCCATCTAGGCAAATAAGGAAAAGACAATGGCATAATGTGTTTTTAATGGCAAATAAGTGAATAATTACATGAATGGTCTTTCTGCCTTCCTAATTCTGTGAAATTGAACCATGTTGCAACACAGAAGGTCCCCACACACTGGGATGCCGTGTGATTAGAAATAATTCTGATTCTAACAAAAGCTCATTTAGTTCCTCACACCAGTGAGGCACGGATGACCCCAAGAGCCACACTGGAGAAGAAGAAAGTTTAGAAAGCTTGCAGTGGGTCTTGCTATCTCGTGACAGGCATGTAATAAGATCAATCCCTCCAACTCAGCCAGGAGACCCGGTGCAGCACATCCCACAGCAAGGGCAGGTGTTTGGTTATAACCCGCACGGTCCCAATCTAAGTCAGCTGGATGCTTGGGAAGCTGACCCTGAGAGGGACTTAGGAGCACCAGAGGTTTATGGTGGAAAGTTTGTGAGAGATGAGAGAGAGGGGCTGCCTGCTGGGTTGGGCCCGTACAGCATTCAGAGCGTGATGCAGATCTGACACCTGTGAAAGGAAAGGCGGAGGATGGTCAACAGGCTCGGGCAAGGAGAGATTCAGACCACAGAGCGGATCTCATCATTTCCGCCAACCCAACAAACAGCTTCAGAGCAAGGACTGCTGTGAGATGTGTCCTTTGTGGGGAGGAAATGCCCAGACCCATGCACCGTAGCCATGCTCAGTCATGGTTTGGGGCTGCCCTGGAAGAGCACAGGAGAGGAGTAAATGTGGCAGCTGCTCTCAGGGGACGTCATGACCCAGAGAAGGAAATCTAGATGTGAGGGATCACGGCTGCTTCCTCCTCAGTCGGCTGCCGGATTCACCACCCACCTGCCGAGCAGGAAGCGTGACCAGAGTGGTCCAACACTTCCTGAGGCCACTCTGTGAGGAATGTTCACAGTTTCTCTCACTGCCCATTAGACTGGAAGCTCTGTGGGGGGAGGGAGGTTCTGCTTTGTTCTCTGCTGAAGCCCTACAGCTCCTGGCAGATAGTAAGCATTCAGGAAATATTTGTTGAATAAATGAATGTGACCCTTTCAGCAGCTCTCAGAGGAAAGTATAATATTATCTACATTTTCTAAAAGGGGGAACTGGGGCTCCAAGAGGAGAGCTGACTTGATGAAAATTCCCCTGGTGACCAGCGCTGCTCCAGATTCAAGGTCTCATTGACTCTGCCTTCAGTATTCATTCCGCTGCTGACCCCAGCTTCTACACAGATTCTACCCAATTCGTTCTCACAAACACCTGCACGCCCAAAGGCTATAATTAGAGATTACTTGCGATGTCAATTATGTGACAGCCATATAGATCTTTTTTTTCTCACTTAATCTTCTCAACAAGCCAAGGAGTAGGTTCTGATACTGTCCCTATTTTACAGGTGAAGAAATTCAAGCTCCTAGAGGTGCAGTCAGCTAGTAAGTGGATGCACAGTGCTGGGTCTATTTGGCTTCAAACCTCTGCATTTATTGTCTTTCTGCTGAGGATGCTCTTTCCATGTATGTTTACTTGGATGCTGCCTTTTCATCCTTCAGGTCACAATTCAAAGGATATTTCCTCAGAGGGGAAGGGCCTGGACCACGTGGACCAACCTTGCTGAGGCAGCCCCAAGTCTCTTTATCAAATTATCTTATTTTATCTTTCTATTCTCATCAGTATATATCATCTTATCCATTGATGGCTTTGTCTCCCTTCACTGGAATCAAGTCTCTGCCCAGACAAGGACTCTGTCTCCTTTATTGCCCTACTCGTGGCATCTAGATAGTGCTGGATATATAGCAGGAGTTTGGTAAATGCTCACAGATTGACCACCACTTTCCACTAGTCCAGGCAACTTCTTTTCTTCTCAAAGAAAACTTTGCCTCTCCTGGGCTTCAAGGACCTGTTTGGTATAAAGGCGCCTGAAGAGGATGCAAAGTTAGTGCTTCTGCTGCTTAGACACAAGGAAAATTGCTCAGATTGTCACATCCTCCAAAGATGAAAATTACAGCTTTGCTCAGGAACTCGTCCCATTGTCTAACCACCCTGCCAGGAAATTCTTTTACAGATCTGACCTAAATTTGTCCAGCTGTGCTGAAACCAGCTTTGTCCTGGGTGGTCCTCAGTGGGGGAAGCTGGTGAAAGAACTCTTTGTGTCAAACGACACAACACCCTACCCAGACCTCTCCATGAGAGGGAAGAGGGGGCTTAAGGCCCAGTAACAGCCGAACTGATTGAGCAGGCTCCAGGAAGGCAGCCAGGGTGCGGTAGACGAGGTCCCAGAGGAAATCTGGAAGATTTGAAGTTCCAACTCTTCACCTACATGCTGGGAGGCCTAGGCCAAGTCACTTAACCCTCAGGAGCATCCTTTTGTCATCAGTAGTGTGCACAATGACACCTGTCTTACAGGAACGTGAGATGATGGTTGCGAGCTGTTGTTTGTTCTTTTCATTTCTTCACGTATTTAAAAAATGCTACTAACTCATAAGGGTTTTGAGTCCAGAAAAGAAAAATGGCCAGCCCAAGCTCACTGAGCAAATTAATGGTAGAGTTCAGAACATCTCTCTCTTCAAAGTATAGTATTACCTTTGTAATTCTCCCTTATCCCTCGCACGGGTTTGAAGCTCCGTTTGACATTTTCAAAACAATAAGGGGAAGAGTCTTTGTTCAATAGAAGAGAGGGCCCTAAAGCAAAATTATTTTTAAACCACAGGATGTGCTCCCAAGAGGAGGCCTCGGGGCTACCTGGCTGACACCTGTGAGGCTCATCACATCTCCCAACAGCCCCACATGTCCTTGAGCTGAAATTTGGTTAAACTCATCTGGTCCCCATCACTCCACGGAAACTGATGGAGTGGGAGCTGACAATGCAGAGAAGCAGAAGTGGCCACGGCTTCAGTCATGGGCTGCCCTGCCCTCCGTCGTACTCAGCTCCTCCTGTACTCATTTCAGATACCTTCCAGCAAAGCAAACCCAGTTGTGACTGTGGCCTTGTCACTGTTTCCACTGAAAATAAGCACTTTTCTCAAAATTTTACCTACAGGCATCAGGCATGGAATAAATTCTTAGTGCCAGAAGGCACCTTAGTGGGTTGTACAGATGGAGAAGCTGAAGGCCACGAGAGGGGAGTGTCGGCCCACTGATTTTATGACAGCGCAGGGCTAGAACCCAGCTCTGTATACCTCCCACAGCACCACACTCGAGCCACTGAATGAATCTGACTCAGCAAATCCCATGGGCGTATGAATAGTTTCTTGTTCCCCCTTAGTTCGGAATCATGGAGTTCTTGAACCATTGGATTCTAGCCGTCAGTATGGCAGACTTTTTCCTATAGTCTGACTTACTGCATGTTGCTGATGCCACTATGGTTAAAAACGCGGGCTCTAGAGACAAATGAACGAGGCTTATAACCCGGCAGTAACACTCACTAGCTGTGTGCCCTTAGGTGAACTTCATCTTCTCTCTCTCAATTTTCCCATCTATAAAATTGTGAGAGTAAACGTAAGAAGCCTCAAAGTTGACTTGTTAAACGAGTTACTAGATGTTCACTGCTTAGAATGCCTGGCCTTTAGCAAGCACTGAGTGAATGTTAACTAATATTTCATTATTTCTATTTAATGGTTAAGGAAACAAATGCTCAGATGCAATGTCAGTGAATTAATGAAAATGTGGAAACGAGCATCAAGCTTTTCTGACTCTTAGTGTGATGCCCCTTTCCTCCCTATGGCTTGAATTAACAGAATCATGAGGTGTCAAGGATCGAAAAAGCTTTAGACTCGCTTTTGCCCAGTTTCTCTGTTGCACAGCAGGAAAACCAAGGCCCAAAAAGGAGCACACCTGGCTGTGCCCTGGAACCACCTGGGGAGATGGCAGGAAATGAACATTACTGGGCCCTACTCTGACTCTATGGAATTTCCAGAGGTAGCAATGTGAAACTTTGTATTTTTAACAGTTACTCTCAAGAAGCCAGATCCAAGCTGATTTGTGAAGTGGTTTTGGGAACCTCTGAATTGGGGTGTTGCAGCCTGGCTTAGATAGAAAGCTTGGTTGATTAGATTCGTATCTCCCGGCTGGTAATCTACAAGTGATTTTCTTTTACCTCTCTTATATACACATTTATTTGTTTATAAATTATATTCTCAAACTACTGCACTTAAAATATGATGTTCATTATTGAACTGACACAAAAAATATAAGAAATTCAAAAAGGAGAGGTCCAAGAGAAACGTAAATAGAGGTTTCACTGTAGTCTTTCCATTACAATGGGTCAGCTTGAGCACCTCCTCGGGGAGCACACACAGTTTTTGAGACCACAGCTCTGGAGACCAAGATGTTGTTGCAAGGCACCAAGGGGCATGTCATCAAACCACTACTTCGCAGGCTCTTATCCTGTTCTGTCGTTTATAAATGCACAGTTGTGAAAGAGAACTGATGCTCTACCCCTGACAGTACTGGCTTTCCTAGAACTGAAGGAACTGCTAACTCATCATCAGTGTCCCCATTGTGTGTCGGGGACATTCCCCAGATGTCTCCCTTATGCTCCCCTTCTTGTCTCTCCCCCAAGGAGAAGCACTAATCTAATTGGCCATGCATTGAGTCATGTCTACTGGTGGGTGGGTCCCGGCGCATGGAGAGGTCACACACATGGGTGTGGCTCTGCCTGCCCTGTCCTCATCTGTCTGGAGAGGTAATCTGACCCCAGGGCAGATCGGGTGGTACACTTCTTCCTCTCTTCTCTAACTCCAGATATTCACATTGGGTTTAGGGATTTAAAGACATGTGTCTTAGGCCACAAGCTTACTGGAGCTCTGACTAGAATTCATACCCAGCACAGCTGACACTGTACTTTGTCAGTGGCACTTTGCTTTGTCCCTTGTGCCCTCACAGGACGGAGGGATACCTGGGTCAAAGAAGCATCAGCCCCTCAGTCCCACCAACGTTTCCTCCCTTTGCATCATCCAAATGGATCTCTGTTACTGCATATTCTGTACTCACCACAGATCAGTTTGATTCCAGTAACATTTTCCTGGTATACTTTTTAACAGACAACTAAGTTCCAAACTTGAGTAGCACAAATTCTCCTGGCATTGAGTCAGATAATGTGGGTTTCACCACTGAATGCTTGGGTGACCTTGGACAAGTCAATTGATCTAACTAGGCCTATGTTCTCATCTGTAAAATGAAGATACTGACAACCGCCCTGCCTACCTCATTTGACTGGTATGTGGGATGAAATTTGTAAATGCATTTTGTAAACTGAAAAATCCCATCCAAATGAAAGGGATATGGGAACATCAATGAAAAACACATGACTTTTTGTTTGGCTTTTAATGCAGTGCAACCTGAAACTCAGTGGGCTTTTTCTCTTTAAACAAAATTCTCATTGGAATGAGCACACTGAGAAAATTTGGTAAAGACCTTGAGAGAGAGAGAGACTTGATAGAAGTAGCAATCAGTCACTCTTCATTTCATGGTAAACATGTACTGAACCCTGATTGTATGTCAGACGCACTCCGCCAAGTACTAGAGAAAGACAGGTGAGTAAGACACGGTTCTGGCCCTCAGTGAGGTCACGGACTAACGGGAAAGAGAGAGAGAAGTAACTGTGCAATGACAGTTCACTGTGCTAAGTTCTGTGACCCGGATGGGAACCCAGAGCTGGTGGGAGTGAACAGGAGGGCCACCAAATTCTCCAGGGCTCAAGGAGAAGTTACTGGAAATAAATGCTAAAATATGCACAAGGGTAAATAAAGCCAAAGGTGGGGAGGGGGCATTCGAAATGGAGGGAGGGCAAATGTAAAGAATTTGAGACAAGTGAAGGCTTTGCACCATCACAGAATCGCAGAGAGCCCTGCATGGCCGAAGCGCCCTCTGCATGTGGAGTGTCAAGAGGGAAGTTAAGAGGGACACACAGCAAGGAGGCTTGAACCTGAGAAGGGACATGCTCTGATCTGTGCTTTAGGAAGATCGTTCTGGAGGCTTCCTAAATTAATTATGTATTGGTATAAGCTCAAGGCAAGGTTTCCCAAATCCAGCTGAGCTATCAGTCATTCAGGGAGCCTGTAGTAAATTCAGATTCCTGGACCCCATACCTTCTAAACCTGAGGACAGAGATGTGTCTGTTGAATACACTCCCAGGCAATTCTGATGTAGCCATATCAACTGGAATGGGCTCAATGGTAGCCCTCAAAATGATATATCTGTGTTCTGAACCCCCTGACCTGTGAATGTTGTCTTATTTGGAGAAAGAGTCATTTCAGCTTATCCAGGATTATGTGAGTGGGCCTAAAAGCCTTATAAGACAGGAGATGAGGAGCAGGCAATGCGACCATGAAGGCAGAGATTGGTGTGAAGTGGCCACAGCTAAAAAATGGCTGGGGCCACTAGAATCGGGAAGAGGCAAGGGATGGAATCTCCCAGAGCCTCCAGGTTGGGTGAGGTCCTGGCAACTTCTTGACGTCAGATTCCTGGCCTCCAGAACCATCCTGTTGTTTTGAACCACCCAATTGTGGGCATTTGTTACTGCAGCCCTAGGAAACCAATAAATCCACCAAAGGCAATTTTGCTTTCCCTCTGCCTGATTACACGATGTTGGGAAAAATGGCGGCACAGGCAGAGGAAAACGTAATAAATTGTTAGATGGAGTTTGTTGGGGAAAAACACAGCAATAGGAGAAGCTTTCAACCTCAGCTGCAGGCCAGCCCTGACGTGGGCCGAGCTTTGAACATGGCCCTCTTCACCCTTCCCCTCCTTCCCGCATCCCATTTCAACAGGCTTTCGCTCTCTGATGCTGCAAGTGGCTATGTGGATGGACAACCTTAAAAACAAACCAACCTACTTCTATCTTGCTGGAAGCTGCATTCGCCAACTCTCAAGGGAAATGTCCCAGTTACTGACTGCCTTGAAAAGCACAGGTCTCCGGGGATGCAGTGGGCTGAGGGGGCAGCTTCATCAGTGCTTCAGGCTTGAGCACATCACAGGGACTGTGCAGGTCAGGAACCAAGGCAGCAAGTCATCTGGGACCTTCTGGATAGATATCAGGGACTCTCTGTATTCATTTTGTTAGGCTATAAAAAGAAGCTTTCCTTAATGAGTCATGTCTGTATATGTGTGTGTGTGCGTGTGTGTATGCATCTGTGTATGTAGGTTTGGGGTTGGGGGACTGTCTGTGTGTGCCTATTTGTGTTCAGCTCCTCCCTAGAAACCACCTGTTTCAGAAGCACCTTTCATGATACCAAAGAAATTTTCTGAGCGTCTAATGTAGCCCAGGCCCGACTGAAGGCAATGAGGACACAGAAGTATATTAGATTTAGTATCTGCCCTGAAAAATGTCCACAGCCTAGCAGACAGATACAGTATAACGTAAAAGTTGAGGAAAATGAGTTTGGGTCCAGACAAACCACTATTCAAATTTAGCCTCTGCCTTTCATTGGCTGAGTGATGATTAGCAAGCTTCCTAAGCCCTTGAAGATTTCGTTCTGTAAAATGAAAATAATAATATCTTCTCTCAAGGTTGTTGAAAAGATTTCGTGAGTCAATGTATGCAGAACCTTTGATGGCCTCCAGAACCGTGAGAGAATAATGTCTGTTACATCCTAGGCTCTCAGGACAAGAGAACTACTATTTATTTGTGGTCTAACAGAAGTGGGCAGATGATTCAGTAAATGCAACAGAAAAGAGGTAGCTAAGTCAGCTTGGCAGAGTCAGGAAAAGCTTCCCAGAGCCGTCAAAGCGAATCGGGAAGCTGCCAAAATCTCTAGGGTATAGATTCAAGCAGGAAGAAGAACTAAGTCTGGGTGGTGAAGTCACCAAGAATCCTGGCTGCCGTGTTAGCCCTGACATGTTATCTCAACTTGGCTTCCATTTTAACCTTGACCATGCCTTTGATGAGAAAAATCTACACGGTTTTGTAACTGATGTTAATTGAGAACTGACGTTATAGTCCTCCAATTTCCTCCTCAGGAAACAGAAACTGTTTATCCAAATGGAGTCGTGTTTGGCCTCATAGAATCACAGTGAACACCAGCCAATCAATTGAAGAATTAAGGTATTACTCCCCATTTGAGAAAAAAACCTGATTTTTATCTTGTTCGGGTTAAAGCATAAATTTAAAAAAAATTAAACACATTAAAAAAAATTTAAAACCTTACCTTTTGTAGAATACTCTCCTAATGCGTTCTACATGTCTCACCTTTTGCTTGAAAAAATACCATATTATGACATTTTCCGAATGACATCGAGTCATCATCACACACATGAATTATTTAGCGGTGCTATTCGCGGACGCAGTCTCAGCTGTTTACCCATCATGAGGTGTGCCGACAGCAAAGCTCTTACACTGGCCACATCTGCTCTTGTTTTGGACACGAGCTTCCTCTTTAGTTGCTCTCAGTGTGTCTGGTCAAGTCTAACTCTGGCTCAAAAAGTACTTTCACGCACTTGATCTTGTCTAATCTTAATCTTCACAACGGTATTGGGAGGTAAATATCACTGGCCCCATTTTAAAAAAGAGGAATCAACTCAAAGAGATTAAATAACTCAACCACTTACACACAGCTAAGAAATGGCAGATTGAAGCTGAGTCCATCCGAATTAAAGTCTCATCTGTCCACACCAAAGCCTCTTCCATTTACATTCATTTATTTATTCACTGAACAAGTATTTGTTGGGTCCAACCACGTGGGCACCATAGCAGATGCTGATGCTTACCCTGTGTGGTCTTCTTGCCTCTTTCACCTACTTTGGTCTTCATTTTATCCCTTGAGATTTAGCAGGTTGTCTACACTTTCAGAGTTCTGAACTTGGATATTGGAGGACCACCATTTTGCTCTTCACCAGTATCTCCTATAACCTGGCTTCCAGTTACCGCCCAATCCTGGTCTCTTTGCTCTGCGTATGCTCTGCTCATCAAAGCCCCCACAGAAGAACAGTGCTCAGATCCATATACACTCATCCAAAATTTCAGTGACCAATGCAGAGCTAAGCCAAATGGTTGCTGCCTTGGTCTGTGGTGGCTATCTTCAACTTAGGCCAGGAGGACTCCAAGAAGATGGCGTTTTCGCCTAAAGCAGTGTTCCCTTCCTGTCTTCCCAGGTACCTCCCTTACACTCACTAGGCCCCACAGAGAGAATGAGAATGAGGCACACCAAAACAGAGAAGAATCATCAGATGCGAAAATTATCCCAAGCCTCGGACCCCACAGACATCTGAACGGTTTCTCCATCGGCTCGATTCACTGAGCTGCAGATTCCACCGTCTGCTGCTTTATTAGAACTCCCTCCAAACACTTCAATAAATCTCAATGGAGTGCTCTTCTGAGAAGCCCAAATGTTCATGGAAGAGATGTTTAATCATGGTGTTCCATGTTTTTAAATAAGATGAGGCAAGGGAAGGCAAGTGTTCCATAATTCATGGTGCGCACTCTTTCAGAAAACTTTTTTATTAAGAATTTGATTAATAGTCTAATCATATTGCACACACAGATGACTCAGAGGCTAGAAGATGCACTGTTTCTGGAAAAAGCTCAGAATACTTTCAGAGGCTTTTTCTCCATCGAGGATGGAGTGGCCTAGAAATTAGAGTGAAAAGGCAGGCAGGGCACTCTCATTTGTTGCCTGCAGGGAGGAGCACTTTTTGAGGAGCCTGAATTATCTAAGCATTAGGTCTGTACAGGGGGTTACTTCCTTGAGTGGGAGAGACAGCCTGGTACACCACAGACAGCAGGCCGGCCAGCCTGGGATCGACTCCAGACTCTGCCACTCACAGACTCGCCCACACGAGGGGGTGACTGAGCCTCAGTTTCTAGTTTTACAGTTGTGAGGATTAAGTAGGGCAATGTGTACAAAATTCCAGCTTCACAGCGCTTGCTTAATAAATGGCAGTGGGTTTTAGGTTCAACATTAACCAAGTTATCTAGGTGGAAATCACTTTCCAATTTTAAAGAAAAATAGGCAACTAGACTTTTTGTTAAATGTCTGGCTAGGAGACCACCAACATTTGCAGAGCCCCATCTGTGTGTGCCAGACACTAGGCTCACACGTTTAATCCTCACTCTCCCTGTACTGGGTTGAGCGATGTGCTCACATCTAAATGCCCAGAACCCATGAATATTACCTTATTTGGAAAAAGAGTCTTTGTGGAAGTAATTCAAGTAAGGATCTTGAGATGAATTGATCATCTTGGATTATCTAATGGGTCCTAAAGCCAATGAAAATATCCTTAGACACAAAGAAACAGACATACAGAGGAAAAGGTGATGTGAGGATGGAGGCAGAGATTGAGGTGATGTGACCACTAGCCCAGGAATGAGGCGGAAGCCACTAGAACCTGGGAGATGCAAAAAATGGATTCGCCCCTACTGTTCCCAGAGAGAGAACATTCCCACTGAATTTCAGACTTACGGCCTCCAGAACAGTGAAAGAACAAGTTTTTGTTGCTTCAAGCCACCAAATTGGTGATTATTTCTTATAGCAGACTAAGGAAACTAATATACCATCCTTGTTCTGTACACCTTTATTTTTTATTTTTTATTTTTTGGTGAGGAAGATTCACCCTGAGCTAACACCTATACCAATCTTCCTCTATTTTGTATATGGGTTGCCACCACAGTATGGCTTGACAAGTGGTGCAGGCCTGTGCTCGAGATGTGAACCTGTGAACCCCAGGCCGCTGAAGTGGAGCATGCAAACTTAACCACTACACCACTGGGCCAACTCTCTGTACATATTTTTGATCAAGAAACCTCAGAGAGGTTAAGTAACTCACCTAAATTCAGACAGGTAATAAAAAGTGGAGCCAAGGGGCCAGCCCAGAGGCATAGTGGTTAAGTTCACGTGCTCTGCTTCAGCAGCCTGGGGTTCATGGGTTCAGATGTTGGGCATGAACCTATAAACGGCTCTTCAAGCCATGCTGTGGTGGCATCCCATATACAAAATAGAGGAAGACTGGCACAGACATTAGCTCAAGACCAATCTTCCTCACACACAGAAACACAAAAATGTGGAGCAAAGATGCAAATTTAGGCCTCCCTCACATGAAAACACACAAATGCTTGTTTGTTTTTCCTATTAAATGATCACTCTTAAATCATTCATAAAGTCTGTTGGATTTGGAATGAATTATTATTAGTCAGAAATGTTAGAAGCTCATAATGAACATTTCACCAATTCCCATTCAACATAATCCAATCTCTCAAATCCAGAAACAGCGAATGACATCCTAACATGGCATCCCCTATTGTTAGCGCTAATAGATATAAACACAGATAGACAGTTATTCAGACGAGCAAAGCATTTGGAGAGTCCATCTCAAGTTCTAGTCCAGACTACCAAATAAAAGAAGAAACTAAGCAATAAGGGATAGCGGAATAATCAAATATTCAACTGGGAACCAGAAGACCTGGGAGTTACCAGATGTGGGTCAAATGCTTATATGATCCAGAGAGAATCACTAGGTTTTTCTGGGCTCCATTTTCTTTGCTGGAAAATGTTGAGGCTGGAATACGTTACTGCTAAAGTCTCTTCCAACAAGATTCCCAAATACTGCCTGTAGGAACGTTTCTCAGATATAACTGGAGCCTGAAATTTGAACCAAGTTGTGGCTCGTTACTATGGTTACCTTGCCAAAAGTCCTTGGCTAATACAAAGTCCAATTGCAACTTTAAAAATACCATTCAACAAAAGATTGAACTGGACACAAAAATCTAGGGCCATCTTGAAACTTAGCAATCAGGGAAAGATTAGTTTTCCAGATATCAATTTGTCCTCTACTATTAGCAGGCTTTTCCCATATAAATAACCCCTGACATTTGACATTGCTTGGTAGCTTACCGAGTGCTTTCATATACACATAGTCATTGATGTCCTCCCTGTGAGAGAGACAGGCGTCATCAACAATTGACAGAGCGAGAAGCAGGCCAGAGCCTGTGAGTCTTGTCCAAGGTCACACTGCTGGAAGGAGTCAGAGACAGGATGGAACCCAAGCCCTCGTGGAGACAAAGCCTCTCTTCTTTCCACAGCACTCAGTGCCTGCTGATGACCTGTGGACCTAAAACCACATTATAATATCATCTATTTTATGATTCCATGAATTAGAGAAGTGACTTGCAAGCTTGCAGTCAATGCACCTCATTTAACAAATGATGATCGCTATTTGTATCTGAAGGCAACAGTTTTACTTTATTTTTCTCCTACCTGGAACATGAGTGACACTCCATAGAAGTTTAATGAAGAAATGAAGAAATGAAAAATAAAATTAATTCATTAATTTGGGAGTTGAAGTCCAAAGAGAGAAAGCAACTTGACCAGAATTGCCCAGTCAATAGCGCAAAGACAGAATTCATTTCTAGATGCCTCATTGTGAGGGCAATATATAAGCAAATCTCTTTTTTAAAGCTTTTCTTCAGTTATGTTAAGTGATAAGAAATGTATCTTGTACAAGGGCCTGGGCAATTTAAAATGATAAATTTTTATAATGTAATTAAAGATGTGTGGCATAAGCACAAAATCACTGTATTTGTATTCTTAGAACAAGGCAATGGGGTACCACAGAAGAACATGTTTGCGCAAGCTGGAAAGTTTCCTAAAAATATATCTGTGCTATGCTGTGGATGCTGGGTCCACAGTGTAATGTGTGTAATCTGCTGTCCTCACTACTTCCTCTCTGTTCCGGGCTGTAAGCCCATCTCCTTAAGTTTTTGTTCCCTTCAGCATAACTGCTCCAGTTACATAATTGTTCCCTTCACCGTGAGACCTCAAAGGTCGCTCTCTATAGCATGATGTCAACACAAGGGCATCCTGTGCAAATTAGACAGAGGCAAAGAGCAGGCATGAGCTACTCCTTTCTGCATGACACTTAGGTAAGCCTGCTTCTTGTCCCAGCTGAGGAGACCAGTGCTGAGGATTTTAAGAGCATAGGAAATAAAATGTATCATCGCAGCAGCTAGAGAAGGAATGCTGCTGGCTGGCTGCATCTCCCCAGGGAATATCCAAGTGGGAGACGACAGATCCCGTTTGTGGCACCTGGAGCTCATCCCGAAGGTGGTTGAAATATTTGGGGGCTGGGAGGAAACAGCAAGTGGGGTTCATGGAATTCACTGGCTGTGCTTAGCCTGACCATCTAATCAAGAAACAATCACAGCATTCCAGAGATTAATAGGTCCCCAGGGACCGGTTTAATACCTTCATTTCTTCTGCCAAGACAGGAGAAAGGAAATACCTAAGATCACCTGGCGAATTTGTGGCAGAGTTCAGTCCAGTCCCAATCGCCCAGAGTGGTCAAGACTGCTTCGAATCTGCCACCCTGTAGCAAACAGGAGGGCGTCATGACTAGAGAACCAAGTATTTAACACCCTACAAAGTTAGGCTTTCTGTTTCCTTCCACTCTTAACAAACTTGGCAAACTTGAGGCACATAATATGTAGACTCATTTCTGTACGATCTACCTTGTTGATTTAAAAAAATTGAAAAGAAGATTCCAGTACACACAAGCCACTCAAAGTCTCCATACCTGCTCCCCTACTCCATTCTATGTCATCCTCTACCATTTTCGCTCATAGCATCATCTCATTTTGCCAAACTACACCCCTCAACTGGCTTTTCTAACTTAGTTATGCTACCCCATTTCTCCTACTTGGAGCTGGACGCCTACTAACTTCCACCCTATTAGCTCTAATTTCTTTATAGTCCAGAACCCAGGAACCAGTGAACTTCCTCACTGAGGAGAGTCAGCAACCATGATCTGGTATGGCTGTATTCAATTGGAGTCATTTACAAACTATTTTAGTGATACAGAGAGTCATAAAAGAGAATTAGGGTAGTAGGGAGAACACTCAGATTCTAGCCTCATTGACTTATTTTGTAGCCCTTCTCCCACCTTGGTCTACATTTTCATCTCTTAACAGAGGCTGTGAAATGAGTTCTGTCTTCAGTATTATACAAGTTTATGAATTGGAGGAGATCAGACAGGTGAAGAGAGAGGCTTTTCTGAATTAATGATGTCTCCCGTCAAATCCATCATGAAGAAATTCACTCCCTGGAGAATTATTCAGCTAAGCAAATGCTATGTAAACATGAGAAATGGCATTGATTTTCTTAACATCACAAGCTGTAAACTAATTTATAAAAAAAGAAAAATGAATTGTCCTAAGTCCACTGGGAGCCATTTCGCTTATGATATTTTTTTTTCTTCCTCTGAATGGAGCGTCTCAGACTGGAATATTCTGGAGAACTTTTGAAGAAGCCGGATCCTGTCGTTAGAAGAATAGATGAAGTAGAACATTGCCCTAGTCTCTCAATCTCATTCGGTACTTACTTCACGAAGCCTCAAACTTTCCCTGGATTATCTTTCAATGTCCGTCCATCCATCCTCCGTATCTCCAAGGAAGAGACGGCACTTTTTCCATCCGAGATTAACCTGGGTCTTAACGCTGGATCCCACTCAGTCAATAATGACCCATCTCTCTTTCTCATTCTTCCAATGTCTTTCTCTTAATTGATTCCTCTTGAATTCCCCCTCCCATATTGTAAGAAACCCCAGACAATCTCTTCATCTTTCCTCAGACCAACTCTCTCCTTTGCTTATTTACAAACACCTATAAAAAACAAGCCTCCTTCCTCTGAACCGGGGACCTCCTGCCCCTGCGCTGCATCTGGCCTCTTTCCTCTCCTCCCCGCCCTGGCCCATGACCCAACCTCCAGACCTGCTCCTGTCTAGTCTTCTTCCTCCTCCACAGCACAGCCAGGGTGGAAGGCAGTGTCCTGGGATCACTCCCTGCCTAAGAGTCCCAGTGTTTCCTCATTGTTTCCAAGAAGCCCATACTTCTTGGCCTCCATCATGTGATCTGACTCTCACCTAGCTGATTCTCTCATTGAATGCATGTGCACCTCTGTTAATTCGCACCTTCCTTCCCTTGCTTCAGGGGGAAATATCTGCCGAAACTGTATTAGCATTCCTCATGTGACTTAATTAAAGATGGTCACCCTTAGCCCATCTTTCACCAGCCCTTTTCCAGATGAACTGAGAAGATCCAGAGTGTCCTCAGGAGAGCACAGTAGACTCCAGCGACCTCTCCAGCCAAACTCCCTCCACCTCCAACCCACATATCAAAAATGTTATCCCAAGGCTTAGTGGTGGTGTCCGTATTTTTAATTCTTCCTCATCTCTATTTAATGTTTGCTTCTCCATAACCCTTCTCTGTAACATTAATTGTACTAATAACAGTGATAATAGTAAAAACTATAATTGATGTTTGCATTATACAATTTTATGTCACATTCATAAACTGGATTTTTTAAGTTAAACTTTTTTATTTGAGGTCATTGTAGATTCACAGTCAATTATAACAAATGATATGGAGAAATCTCATGTACCTTTACCTACTTTCCCCCAAGGACATTACAATTTTGCAATGGTATTGCAAAATGACAGTATAATATCACAACCAGGATATTGACATTGATACAGCCAAGAGGCCAAATATTTCCATCACCGTAAGGATCCCTCATGTTGCCCCCTTAGAGCCACACCCACATCCCACCCAACCTGTCCTTAACCCCTGGCCCAGGAATCTGTTCTCCAGTTCTAAAATGCCATTTAAAGAATCTTATATGAATGGAATCACTTGGCACACAATCTTTTGGAATTGGCTTTTTTCACTCTGCATAATTTCCTATAGATTCATCTCAGTTGCTGCATATATCAGGACTTGTTTTCATTGCTGACTAGTATACTATGGCACGTATGTACCACAGTTTGTATAATCGTTCACCTATTGAAGGACATCTGAGTTATTTTCAGTTTTTAGCCACTACAAATAAAGCTGCTATAAACATTCATGTATTGGTTTTGTGTAAACATAAGTCTTCATTTCTCTGGGAGAAATGCCCAGTGAACAACTGCCGAGGCCTCTGGTAATTGCATATTTAGTTTTTTAAGAAACTACCAAACTGTTTTTCAGAGCAACTGCATCAGTTTACATTCCCACCAGCGATGTATGAATTATCCAGTTTGTCCACATCCTCACCAGCATTTGGTGTTATCATTACTTTTTATTTTAACCATTGTGACAGCAGTGTAGTAATAGCTCATGTGGTTTTCATTCACATTCAGTAATGGCTAATGCTATTGAACACCTTTTCATGTGCTTATTTGAAAGAGGTGTATCCTCTTCAATGAAATGTCTAGGTATGTTTGGCTCATTTTCTAATTGGATTATTATTTGTTTATTTTACTGCCGAGTTCTGAGAGTTCTTTATATATTTAAGATACTAATCTATTGTCAGATGTATGGTTTGAAAATGCTTTTCTCCAAGTCTAGCTAGTCTTTTCTTGTTATTTTTATTGTCTTTTTGAGATCAGAAATGTCTAATTTGAAGAGGTCCAATACATCAATTTTCTCTTTTAAGGGTTGTGCTTTTCGTGTCAATTTTATAAACTATTCACCCAGCCCTAGGTTCCAAATACTTTTTTAAATGTTTTTTCCCAGAAGTTTCATAGCTTTAAATTTTACATTTAAGTCAGAGATCTGTTTGTTTATAAGGTGTGAGGTTTAGGTGAAGATTTATTTATTCATTCATTCATTCATTTCCTATGGATGTCTAATTGCTTCAGCACCTTTTGTTGAGGTCTATTTCTCCTATGCTGGCTTGCTTTCATGCCTTGTCAAATATCAGTTGAGTCTACTTGTGTGGGTCTATTTCTGGGTTCTCTGTTCTGTCCCATTGATTTATACATCTACCCCTCCATGAATACCACACTTCCCTGATTATTTTTATTATTATTATTATTTTTTGAGGAAGATTAGCCCTGAGCTAACTACTGCTAATCCTCCTCTTTTGGCTGAGGAAGACTGGCCCTGAGCTAACATCCATGCCCCTCTTCCTCTACTTTCTACGTGGGACACCTACCACCGCATGGCTTTTGCCAAGCAGTGCCATGTCTGCACCTGGGATCCAAACCGGCTAACCCCGGGCCACCAAGAAGTGGAACGTGCCCACTTAGCCGCTGCGCCACAGGGCCGGCCCCTGCCCTGATTATTGTAGCTCTATAGTAACCCTGACCATTGGGAAGAGTGGTTCTTCCCACTTTACCTGTCTTGTTCAACATTGCTTTAACTATTCTAAGGCTTATACCTTTCCACGTAAATTTGAGAATCTTTGTCTATGTCTACAAAGATCTTGCTGAAATCTTGATAGGAACTGCAATACACTTATAGATTAATCTTTGAGAAATTGACATTTTTACTAAGTTGCACTTTCCAATACACTTATTTAGGTCTTCTTTGATTTCTGTCATCAGCAATTTGTAATTTTCAGCATGCATATCCTGTACTTCTTTTAAGTGGATTAATATTTTATTTCCTTTAGACTAATTGTAAAAGATATTGTGTTTACAAATTGGTTTCCACACTTCATTGTTAGTATATATAAATATGACTGTTTTTTGTGTTGATCTTGTATCCTATGACCTTGCAGAAATCACCTATTAGTTCTAGAAGTATTTTTTTTTTCATAGATTCCTTGGGATTTTCTGCATAGAAAATCATGTCATCTGCAAACACAAAGAGTTTTCCTTTTTCTTTTCCAACTTGTTTGCCATTTATTTCTTTTCCCTGTCTTATTGTGGTAGCTAGTACTTCTAATACTTATGTACAAATGGTAAGAGCAGACATCCTTGCCTTGTTCCTGATCTTTGGGAGAAAGCCTTTAGTTTTTCACCATTAAGTATGACATTTTGCCTCTTCGGAGCCACCACAAAGCTCTCTGGGACTCAGTTTTCTAATCAACATACCATGAAGACTAGATTTGACCCATCAATGGTTAACAAAGTAGAACCTCTTTAGGCATTCCTGGGTTCGTGTCTTTCATGTTTCATGTTTCTATTGAAATTTTGAATGACATTTAGTATGAAAAGTGGTGTGACCCTTAAGAAAAGCTTTCAATGCTACTAAAGGAGAAGGTGTTTATGCCTTTTCTGACTTGAAAGTTCCCTGGTTCTGGGGTGCATTTGCAACCCTTGATTGTCCTGGTGGTGCTTTAGTTTATGCACTGTCTGTGGGGCACTTTTGCTTGCATTCTTTTATTTAATTTACCTATAACCTTAAGTATGATAGACAGTATTGTGTTATTTTATACATAGAGATGTTGAAATCTAGAGAGGTGAAGTGACTTGCTCAAGGTCACAGGAAAGCAAAGAGCAATGCCTCTTTCCTTGTACAATGCCTGTGAGGCCAGGAGCTCACACACTTCACATGGAGACTTGTAGCACCTACTTTACACATATCAGTCAATTCACAAACATTGGTTGAGCACATACTTTGTGCCAGGCATAGAACAAGGGCACACCCAGCTTAAGGAGGAAGAAAATGGAAATATAATGCATTGAGCTCCGTAAAGAGAGAAATCATTTTAATCCATTTCTGAAACCTAGCACCGTGCCTGGAACACACACGTACTCCATAGATAGTAAATAAATGAATGTTTTGTGAAAGCATGTGTTAAGTAGTACATAAGTAGCCCAAACATTCAATTGAGGTTCTCTTGAGAAAGAGGCATCTGAGCTGAAATTTCAGAGCTGCAAATGATTTGTCGTAGAAGAAGCTCTAAGAGAGGCAGCCTGTTCAGTGGAAAGATCACTGACAACAGATAGCTTTGATTAAAGGCCAGATCTGAGTTTGAGCCCCAGGTTAGCAAGCTACACACCCCTTCACTATGGAACAGTTACTTGACCTCACTGAACCTCACGTTCCTCATCTATAAAGCAAAAAAGAAAATATTTACCTAGAAGTTTATTGCAAGCATCTGTGTTCATGTGAAGCACTTACAGTGTCTAGCATGTAATAGATGCTCAATAAAAGATATCTTTTATTCATTGAGTGACCCTAAAAAACATTAAATCAGGATCTGTCTTTATAAAAGAGTGTGAATTATTGGAAAAATACAGTAGTAAGTTTAAGAAGTTATGTGTTCAGTTTTACTTAAGCAGCTTTTTCTGGTCTTACTTAGAAATTCCCCCCAGTAGAGTTCTCAATTCACAGCCAAAGTCATGTCCATTACCACGGAGTTTCTCTAAATAATTCCTACTCAAGGAACCTCAGCCAATAGCCAGGAACAAGTGGATGAGTGGCACTGTTCCCTCCTCTGAGGCCAACTCTGTTTTGAACTATTTCAATGAAAGCATCTTCTTTTAAAAATAAGTCTTTCCAGTTAGCTGTTTGAGGGTAAAATATCTTTATGAACAATTTTAAGTTGTCACTCCAGGAGGGCTGGAGACAAAGCATGGTCTCAGCACTGCTGCTGTCTGTTTCAGTTTCAATTGACCTGTTTTCTTCTGAGCTCTGATTTCAAATCTGTGGCCTGTCTAGATCACTTCTCCAGAGAGGAGATCCTAGATGCAATGAAAGAGGGAGAAGGGAAAATTCAGAGAAGATCTCAAACAAGATGCCAAGTATTACAGCCTCATTGCGCCTGAATTTGTCCGTGTAGAATGGACAGCAGGTTCATTCAAATTTGTAGCCCCTGAAGCAGCAGGTGGTTGAGGAAATGTCACCAGACTGAGAATTAGCATTCCTACATGAGCCCGGACAGCAACTTTTCCTTTTAGGCATCTCAGTCCCCTACCTGTAAAAGCAGAGGCTGCGCAAATGAAGCTCTAAAATTCCTTCAAGATCTACATTTCTCTGAGCTTTAAACTAACGTGTGATCTTCATTTCTTTCTTCCCTTCTAGCACATGTGGTCAGGCATCAACTCTGGAGCAATGAATGAAGTGACGTATAGTTTCATGAAAACCCGGCGAATCCCAATGTTCAGAGATGAAAGGAAGAAAAGGAGGATTGAATTCCCTCATCATTAAAATTCCTTCCTAGACTACTAAGTTCCTGTGCATTTGAATGAATTATCTAAGAATCAGTGTTAATACTTAATTGGAAGACAGAGAGAGCTGCATAGAGTCTGACAAGAGAAGGCAGATGAAATAGAAATGTCTCTAGGCAGTGAAAAGTTTGACAAGCACAAGAGTTTGTGATTTGAAAGACAGCTAGTGGAGGATGTGAGTCAGCATGAGATAACTAAAAAAAGTTAAATAATTAAGCTTACATAATAGCTATCTGATTGAATATCTAGATTTGGATTTAATTAACATTTCTAACCTCTCTTTGTCAGTAACTATATATTATTCAATTTAAAAGTGGAGAATTTTCATTACTAAAAAAATCATTCACCTGCAGCATTTCTGTGAATTTATTTTCAAATTTAGCAAAGAAGCTATTGTCCTTCCAACTCTCTTTCCCCCACACAAAAACCTTTACAATTAGTTTTCTGAAAGGAGAGAAAATTGAGGATGTGGCTGCTCCATCATCATTTCCTACAGGTAAATTGGAACGTAATTAATATCATGAAATTAATTAATTAGCATATTTACCGTATGGAGGGCCCTTTCCAAGACAAGGGTGGGAGGGGGGGGTTACTGAGCTTGAACAGACCTGATCGCCATCACCTTTGAGGAGCTCCCAGGCAACGGGAAAGACAGATCATTAAATAAATGCCATTAAGGGCCAGGGAAGTAAAAGGTCTGCAAAGGAGGAGAGAAAGACTTTCCCCAGGGGAGGGCTGAGCAGATGGGGAGGAAGGCTGGAGGAGACTCTGGGCTTGGGTTCTGAGGACTCAGGAGAATGTGCTACAATGGGCCACATGCAACACGATAGAGTATAAAGCTACATTACTCCAAAGTTAATTCCAAATCCTGCGTTAGTATATAATTTTAATTTACAATCTATTTTAGAAAGGGTGGCTATGTACAGAAAAAGTCAGAGGGCAAATAAAGTATAAACCTAAATTATAGTAGGATAGATAGAAACATCTAAGTGCCACTGGCGTGAAGTGGGAGAAGATGACCAAGGGTATTAACCTTGAACTGGACTTGCGGGATGGGCAGAATTTTAAAATAAGGAAAAGAAGAGTTTGGAAGAAGGTAATAAATGTCTAGTGTGTAGGAAAAAGTGAGCTACAGCCTGAGGGTAGATGACTTAGAATTCTAGACTAAGGAATTTGGATTTTATTTTTGAATTTTTACAAAGCTCCATCAAGCTTGTACCAAGTAAACGAGTGCACTCAAATAAAAGAATGTGTTTTTATTTTCTCTATCCTATTCCAAGGAGCCAGGCACATGACCCTCAGATCTGGTGCTCTTGTCCAGCTAGGCATATATACATCCTCGCCTCCATCTGTTTTCTCAGCCTCATTACTAATAGCACCCCTTTCCCTCTCAAAAGTATGCTAGGTTGAATGATAAATTCTTCGGACAACCTAGTTATGCCCTACAGGCACACTTCACCCTGGCTGAAAGATGGGACCACACTCTGTGGGGTGTTTGCGTCCTCTCTTTGTTCTCTGCCAGGTTAGACCCTGCTTTGCCATAATCCTGGTTCCACCACCTTCTCTCTTTTGGATTGATGTCTGAATATGGCTTTACTCTTTTGGCTTAGCCTCAGTTGCTCTGGGAAGGCTCCACTGACAGCCAAACCTTACTCAGTGGGACCTTGGTCCTAGCTGTGCTTCAGTATTAAATGTCCCAACGGGCAGGAAAAGCACAGCAATTTGATTTTTGACGGTTTTTATAAAGCATAGTACCATCTACTTAGTTGACTTCGTTTTGTTTTACAGTTTAGTTTTTGCATTTTGTTTTAATTTCAGATGCAGACATGATAATCGTTACAATGCGTAGAGCCTCTACAAGTCTCCACCCTCCCCTTCATGTGGTAGGTCTGGGTGGGGCCTGGGCTGGCCCTGACATTCAGTACCAAATGGATGAAGTGAAGAAAGATATCAGTGAAACCAAAGTAATACTAAGTCCCTCCTAGGAAGGGTTGAATCTTAGGTGGTGTTGTTAGACTTGAGCCAGGCCAGGAGAGATAGGGTTTGGTTGAGTCATAAGTGAGGGCTAGTGTTCCAGATGAGGACTAGAATACAAGCAACACCTGCTTTGGGAATCAGGATCTCTGGAAAGAAATTCCATACTCTCCTTGGTCTTGCCATCTCTACTCCTACAAGATCTGGATAGAGCCCCGATCCTTAGCCCATACTCTGCCTGACTATGAGTTAAAACTTGGTCCTTCTACCTTCTCCTCTTCTGTGGACTTTCTTAGAGGACAAGGCCCTACCACACAAATAGTCAGTAGTGTCACCAACGTTTGTCCTCTTTGACTTTGGTTTTAACTCATCCAGCACGTACTATCTGCCCAAGAAGATAAAGGAGAGGAGATATTGTCACTTACCAAATGCCAATAATTTTAGTCTCTATGCTAGGCACTTTACATAAATAATATTTAATTCTCACAACACCCTCTAGAAGGTGATATCAACCATCTCTTTTTAGATGAGAAAACTGAGGCTCAAAGTGTTTTAAGAAACTGCTCAAAGAACCAGTAAGAAGTAGAAGGGCAATGCAAATGGCAGCTCTTTCTAGTATAACATGAAGACTCATAGGGCTGCCTCTGGAAGAAAAGAAAAAGGTTAAATCACATTTAGTTTCTGCCCTCCCTGGAGATTACATTCTAGTGGGGCAGGCCAACACATATATATCCACCCCAAACTATAGCAGTGTACCAGGAGAACATACTGCATAACTTTTCAGAATTCAATGCAAACATCCCCTTCCCAGAGAACTGCTCCACTAAGATTCCAGTCAGAGGACCATTATGTGTCTTGTGTTAAACTGCCCTGCCCTGGGCTGCATACTTTCACATTTTAATGTACTAGTAGGAAAAGATATTAAATATAACATTAATATGTTAAGTTCTCATTCACTATATTTTTATTAAAGGAACGGTCATTGAGTGTTGATTAGGATCCAGTTCCTGCCTTAGGTGTCCAAAGTACAAATGCAAATACAATGTGAGTCCTGATCTCCAGGGGCTGAGAGTTGTTTTGATGACTTTAGAAGAGTATGTTGCCCAATTCTAACCAGACATAATGCTGTTTATGGGAACTGCGGGCTACATTGCTTAACCAGCTCATAGCAGTTCTCACTTTGCCAGGCACATAGAAGGCATTCAGAGAATTCTTGCCAATTGGAAGGACTGCTCTGCTGCTGGGTTGAATCAGTGGCCACACAGGAAAAAGGAAGGGGGACTCACCCTGTTGTCTGGAAGATGACCACCAAGAGGAATTCTCGTGGTATATTTGGGTACAAAATCTTTGGGTAAAGAACATGGAATGCTAAATTTCATATACTATAACCAGGCTCTCACCAAGTGAGACGTCGCTGCTTGCCACCCTCTCATTGTCTCCCTAGGGATCTTCCTGGCTTACATGTTGGACTGTAACACGATTTTGAAGCTTTTGCAGCTTTTCCATCTCAGCAAGCATATTTATGTACTCAGGAACACCAGTGAGCAAAAGACAAAAAACGAACACTTTTTAAAGGAAAAATGAGGGCTCATATTTCCCTTTGCCCTCAGGAACACAATTCTGGGTGAAGTGAGTTCCTGTCTGTCTGGAAGCAGGAAAATGGGTGCCTTGCGTGTTGCCCCATGTAGCTGGGTCTGAGAAGTGGGCCCTTGCCATGTGACACAGGGAAGGAACCGTCCTCTTGACTCCCCTGGTTACAGGGGGGACATGTGCATGTCCAGGGGATCCCTGGATCCAGCTGCAGGTGGCACATGGTGTGACAGATCTTGGCCAGAGGGACCCCAGCCAGTTTCACAGTCATGGTAGTGGCGTCTCCAGGGGAAGCCAGGGTCCTGCTGTGACTATCCAGGAGGTATCATCTCATACGCCACTTTGCACTCTGTTTTTGAATTAAGCCGTGAGCTTCCTGCAGCGGGATATACCTCAAGAGAATATCTGCCCAAAAGCAAGACAACATGTCCTCTCCAGAAAGTAAAAATTAACAACTACAAAGCCCAAGGAGACAATATTCCTCAGTCCTCACCCTCTGAAACAGTGGAGGCAACAAGTGGTCCACAACAGCCTTTACTTTCTGTGCCTGCCGCTGGAGCTGGTGCTATGGAAGCTAAAATGCAGCCCTTGTCACATGGTGGGGTCATTGCGGATTTACTTTCTGTCTCCTGGATACACTGTGAATTACACAATCATTGCCAGGATGGTGCATTGTTCATCCAAAGCCACAGCACCCAGGACAGGGCTTAGAACAAAGCAAGTAATCATAAAATGCTTACTAAATGAATGAAAATAATGACTTAATCAAGTGTAAAGGTAAGTTTCTTTCCTCAGAAGAATCAATAAGAAGCAATTAGAGGACACGTGGGAAACAGCCTGCCTGGGATGCTATTAACCCAGGAGCTGCAGGGGGTCCCTCCCCAACCCCTCCAAGTCCTGGCACAATGTCACCTTCTTAGTGAAATTTTCACTGATCGCTCTGTTTAAAACACCCTCACATACACTCCTCATTCCCTTTTCTGCTTCATTTTTCTCAAAAGTTCTTATCATCATGTAGCACAGTATGTATTATATTCTTTATTTTCTTTCTTTATCCTCCTGAATAGAATGTAAGCCTGAAAAAGACACAGGCTTCGCCTGTTTTCTTGCTGCTGTATCTGGAACAGTGCCTAGCACACCGCGGGGGCTCAATGCAAGTTCCATTGGAAGACAATGAATGAATGAATGAATGAATGAATGAATGTCAGGCTTTAAGTACTCGTGCTGTAGAGGGCAGATTTGTTGGAGAAGAGAGTGATCGCTTTAGCCTAAAAGCTCACGGCTCCTTTGAAGTTCAAGGCCTATTAATCTAATTTTAACAGATTCCATTTATCAAAAAGGAAGAAAGAATATCCTTTTTTGGGTGATCTTATCTACTCTCTATTCGTTTCAGAATAAGTGGATAGACGGGTCAAATGCTATTAATATAAAATTAAAATCTTAAACTAAGCCGTTCTGGAAACAAGTAGTAGTAACCGAGGGTCCGTAATATGGCTAACACTTGTGTGGCTTTTGCTACATACTGGGCACTGTCCTAAGCACATTATGTGTATTAACTCATTCAACCATCACACTAACCCTGTGAGTCAGTGTTATTATTACCTCCATTTTATAAAGCAGGACACTGAGGTGCAGAGAGGTTAAGTAATTCACTCAGAGTCACAGAACTGCAATGTGGGGAATCCAGGATTCGTGCCAAGTCAGAGGAAATGCAATCGTTGGGACAAAGGACTTGGATTCGAGTTCTCCCTCTTAACAGATGAGTCCCATGGGCAAGTAACTTTATGTTCTAAAGTTCAGTAACCTCAACCATAAAATGAGGATGACGATACCCATTCATGTGGTTGTTAAGAGGCTGAAAAACAATTACATATGAAAGTGCTACCCAATGTGAGTTAATGTTACTCAGAGGGTAACATTATGACATTAACGTTCCCATCTCTTTCCATGCTATGACATTATAATGGTTATTACATTATTGCTTCCATCTCATTCTAGGAAATAAACACTGCTATCATTTGCCATTAATTCATATAACTTGAGTATATTTGCTATGAGTTGTTACTAATTGTCCCTCATATCACCCAGCCTGAATATTAAAGCTGAGGTTCAAGTCTTTTTCTGGGAGGTGAAAGTGATCTTCTCCGGCCACATCCAGGCCAAATGCTACAAGGTCTCTTCATTATACTGGAAAAGAGCATCGAAATCTGTGGATTTGAAGACCTTTACCACTTGAAGGTCTTTGTTCCATGCTCGAACAAGTCCTGCTTTAGGCCCTTTCTGCTTGTTAGTCCCTCTGCTTGAAAATGCTCTCCACTTCTCTCTTTGCACCATTTAGTTCTAACTTCACTTGCTACTTCCTCAGAGAAGCTTCCCCAGGCCCCCGGGACTACGCTGGGGCCCCTGCTCCATGCTTTCTGCCGACCCATGTATCTCCATGGCACTGCCACAGCGGTAATGAAATCAGCATTTGCATAAATATGTAGTAAATGTCTGTCTTCTCCACTGGAATATATGTTTGATGATGTCAGCGGGGTGGGGGGGGCGACCTCTGTCTTTTTCAACATTAGAACCCCGTGTCCATTGTAACTACAAAACCTTGCGTGTAGAAGGTGCTCATTAAAATATTTTCCATGAAAGAAAGTACCAATTAGGTCACCCTGGAGGAGCCCTAAGCTTTCTGAGCTTTGGTTTCCATGGATGTAAAATGACCTCCCTTGGCCTACTGCGCTACTGCATGAGGACACGTGGATCTGGAAGCTCTCTAGATATGAAACCAATACCACAGCTACAGGCTGAGGTGCCATGGTTTCTATCCAAAGCATTTTAGGAAGTGAGAAATGTATTTGAAAATACAAACAAATATACGTATAAATCCAACATGGAGTTAATTTGGAGTAAAAGCAGCCAGGAGAAGAAAGAGGATCTATGTTGATTTTCAGGACAGGGACAGTCCAAGCTCTGAAGTATCTTCGGAATTGTTGGAGCCTTTTCAGTGCGAATCGAGTTACACTGGAGATATATTTGGATCTTGCCATCTAGTAAGTGGTGTTTCACTTTGGCCACGGAGATGAATTCTAACTCACTGTAAATAGAATGAAGAGCGCTTTGTTGCTAAATTATTTATTGCCCATTACCTCTAGCCCCAAGCGATGATGTTTTTAGGTTCCACAAAGGTAGCTGTATATAGTCTGTTGTCATTACATAAAGGAAACTCTGACAGTTTACATTATAAAATATAAATTATCCGTTCATCAACCACCGAATAGCACACAGGGTTACTCCATCATGGCACTGCAGGACACTAGAAATAGATTTCTGCATCTTCTCCCAAACACTCTGCCCAGATCTGCCATAAAGATCCACCAATCAATTTTTTTCCAATTCTGTAGAATACGTGAAAAGCAGACTGCCCTCTCCTCTGCCTGAGGAACCGCCTATGGCTTCCCAATGCCTATGGGGAGACAGCTGGGTTCTAGAGGAATCTTCTTCATGGGGGCTGAAATACAGGATAAGCCCCTTACAAAGCTTCACGTTACAAAACATAGATTGAGAAAGGCTTGCACGTTCCTCTCTCTAATCGTGGTTTGGGGTAGAGGGAGATTCTAAATGAGGGGCACTCCTCATACGCCTCTTTTATAGATGTAGATACTTTTTGATCTTTTCCTACATCAGTTAAATGACTGGCTCCTTTATTTGGTCATTCATTTAGTAAACATTTATTAATCCCTATTATGGGCTGAATTCGCTGCGCACACAGATAATCCCACTGGCCTTCCTTTAGCAACTCTAGAGACGCAGCTTGGCCTGGGGCCCTTGAACACAGGCCCTTCTTCTGGAAGCCCTCCCTGCCTCAGTGCCTTCATCCTTCCAATCTTAGCTCCAATTTCTCTTACTCGGGGAATCCTTCCAGAATCTCAGGTTGGATCCAGTCTCATTGGTGAGACCTCCACACAAGACATACACACTCTGTGCCATCATTCTACCCCTGAACAATTCCTCCCAGAACTACCTACACTTGGTGTACACCCAGTGATATTTGGGTAGAGTCTGTCTCCCACACTGAGCTCTAAGCTCCCTGCAGGCAAGTTCTAGGTCTGTTTTATCCATCATTATATGTATTTCATCACCTTATTGATCGATATTTGTTTGTTGAATGATTGACCTATTCACAAGTAACCACAAAATTGACACTGGCTTCCACAGTCAAGTTTATTTCCCACTCACCACATGCAACTCCCCTCAGCATCCTCTTCACAGTCGCTGTCCTCTGGGTGGCCACTCAGGGACCTGTGATGTGTCCATCTTGTGACTCCACCATCTGCTGGCCCCAGCTGGCCTAATATCATCAGCTGGCAGATGGGTAGCAGAGCATGTCAGGAGGATACCTCACTCTGGAAGAGACACAAGTCATTCTTATCCACGGTCCTTCAGCAAGAATTAGTCACACAATTAACCTAGTGCAAGGGTGGCTGGAAAATGTCTAAGAGTTGGCCCTTGTTACTGAGCACTGCTGCTTCTGCCTCAGACACCTAAAATGACGATGAGGATTTTGACAGGCAAAGACATGGAGGGCTGTGCAACAGCATGAGCAAGGGTTCAGGGAGACAAAAAATAAGAGTAATGAGAAAAACTAATGATTTGAGAGGAATTGTAATAAATCCAGATATATCTTATGAAGGCTCCTAGAGCTGAAGGACAATAGGCTGAAGAAAGGAATGAACAAATTGTTGAATGGGCAGATAAACGGGTGAATGGACTTGCACCTGTGGCTGAGGAGCTCATCCTGTAGAGGGATGCAAGCTGAACTTGGACTCTGGTCGTCTCAGCATCCTGTTCTCCTCCCACAGTCAAGGAAGTGGCCATGTTAGGAAATGCGGAAGCCCTGAACGAAGAGGGCGAGAGCCAGACAGCTGCTCTGAGACCCCTGTGCCTCTAGAGATGAGGGATGTTCTGGAAGCCTTCTCACTCTGCTTTCCCTCATTTGCAAGTTTAGTCTCTCATATTATTAATCCACTGCCTCCAGCCTGACAATGGGGACAGATGTGTGAGGGGAAATACAGGGGAGCTCCACTTGCAGAGCAGATGGCTTCTCAAAATGTTTGCATGGGCTAACACAATGGAATTTAAATGCTGAGGGCAAGTTAGAGCTCATCTATACCAACCCTTTCCCCAGAATGATGAGGACACAGAAACCCCGAGGGGGGCCCCATCACATGTGTGGCAAGAGCAGAACTAGAAACCTGGTCTCTCCCAGCTGAAATTTATGCAAGGGGAATCGAGTCTAATCACGGGTGAATTACTGAGTATGTGAAGAGATGATAAGGGCCGTGGAAAAAACAAAAAGTTTAACAGATGAAGGAGGATCAGAAGTGCCCGGATATTGGGCAAAGTGGTGGAGGGAGGCGCAATTTTAAAGAGAGGAGTTGGAGGAGGCCTCAGTAACGGGGTGACATTTGAGTGAAGGCTTGAAGGAGATGAGGGGTTAGTTGTGTGGACATCAGGGGAAGGGAGTATTGGAACGGCCAATGTGAAGTCTCTAAGGCAGGAGTGAGCCTGACCATGGAACAGCAAGAGGCCAGAGTAGCAGGTGCATGGGGTGTGGATGGCAGAGGGAGGGGAGACGGAGTCCCAGCCACAATGGGAACCAGGTGACAGAGCCTTGTAGGCCACTGGGAAGAGCGTGGCTTTCACTGTGAGGGTGATGGGTGCCATCATAGGATAACAGTGGGTGTGACATGGAGATCCAACATACCTTTCGAAGGGGTCACTCTGGCTGTTATGTTGAGAACAGACACTTGGAGGTCAGAGTAGATGTGGAGAGACTTTTAGGAGGTTATTGCAGTGATCTGAGCAAGAATTATCTATTAAAAATGATTAATAATCAAAACTTAATTTCCAGGCAAATGCTTGGTAGATTGCATAAGTTATTCATTAAAAAAACTATCCAGAAGAGCTATTAAGAACCTTTCATTCCATTTTTCAGATGAGAAAACTTAATTCAGAGAAATTAATACCTTCCCCAACGTCATAGACTTAGTTAATGGCAGAGCCAAGTTTCAAATGCTGGCTGTAACGCATTGGGCACTTGCTGTCTGCAGCCCACTGTGAGACACGGAGCAGTCCCTGCTCTCGGGAGCTCCAGGCTGGCAGCAGATGAGAAGGGAGGGCCACATACGTAGCAAGACAAATAACAGAGAGGAGCAGCCATCTTTCTGCACCTAAAGTATGCTCTCTTCCCACAGAACTGGCCCTAGGTACTCCCAACAAATGTACTTCTTAGGGAGGAATCCATTTGGCCCTGGCGGTAACTTTTAAAACACAGAGAGTAAAGCATGAAGACTGAGAAAAAAATTAAAATCAGAAATCACATCAGACAGACTCAGACTCCAGAGTGTAGAGGAAAAGACAGAAAGGAAGATGAGCACTTTAATTCAGGCTTGTATCTCTATTTCTCCACCTGAAACCCACCTCTATCTCCTCCCCTCTCTCTCCCCTCTCTGGTCCTTATCATACGTCCTTATCCCTTCTCCCTTGACAAGTAAGTAAAGTCAGGGAAAAGCTGGCCTGTTTGCCCATAGATCTATTCCTGGCTCTTCCTCTCCTATAGGCTACATTGCATGGGGGCTGACACTGTAGTTCCCAGACTCCGTTCTCAGCCAGCTTTGGGCTCCAGTTGGCCAAAGTTGTGCCTTGGATGAAAGAAACAGGAATGCTGGAGGAAGGGAAAACCTGGGTTGTTTTCCGTCTCCCTCCTCCCTCTAGCCTTGGAACGTCTTTCCAGCCTGGCCCCTGGCCTTAGGTAGCATAGCCTCATCTCTCTGCTATCCGTCCAGAGTGGTCCTGGCTTTCCTTCTCCTGCTAATCTCTGGGTTGCCTTGTTCTATTTGTTATAATTCTATTTGGCTTCTCTGATCTTCCATTACCAGTGTAGTGAATTCCCTGGATTAAATTCCTCCTGTGTTAAGTACTTAAAGTAACTTCTGCTTTTCTTGAATGACACACATACTTTCAAACAATAAGAATCCATGTACTCGCAAATGTGCCACCTTAAAAACAATACAAGTCAGGATTCAAATTTTAAAGTACCTGTCTTAAAGATGAGTTCCATCACAGATTTATAATGGAACAGTAAAAATTTCATTAGAATGGAAGTCAAAGTGTTTACAGTAAGAAAGGTAATTTTGAAAGAATAATTATCCATTTCTTTAAAAGTTTTTGTAACGAATTAAGGCACATTATCATCCACAAATTTTCTAAAAGGTTCATCAATATTTAATTTTCTTCTAAAAAAACATGTTAGGATTAACATTACAAAGAAAACAGGCTTTTGTTCCAAGGAAAAATGTATCTCTGTGATGTGGTTGCTTTATCTGCTATCTCTGCTAGCATAATAGAAGGGAGAGGAGTCTATTTATACTAACAATAGATTCTTTTTCTGAATTTCTGGCCCTTGCAGCTTGTACAAACTAAGCATCATTTTACCAGCAGGAAGACATAGTACATAAAACTCTGCAACAGCAGGACATGTTCCCTAATGTTTGGCTAATCTTTGGGTGATCTCAAGAGAAGGTAATGGAAGAATTTTAATAGTTAGCAGGGGTTATGTGAACTTCTCTTTTTATTACCTGGGTCAGCTAACATTTGCAAGCTGTTATGGCACAAGAACCTGAAGACTGTGTCCAGAATCTCTTCCCCGCTCTATGCAGAACCAATCCGTAGCTAGTTCCTAAGTGCTGGCTTTAATAGATGTGCTCTTAATAATTTATCCTTTCCTTAAAGTGTTTTGATTTTTGAAATTCATATTCAGCTGAGTATATATTCGGCAACTCTAAGTCTATTGTGCCAAAACAAAGCTGTAATGGTGAAGGAGTCGTGTTATATTCCGGCGCCAGTGAGAGTCTAGTGGAAGAGCCTAGGAAAGTGTGCTGCCTTAACTCTTGAAGAAAAGCTTGGCACTATTCACCTCATCAGAAAAGGCACATGTAGCCCAAATTAAAATACTCATGCGTGCTGGTCACCATGTGTGTGTGTTACCACGGATGTTGTTCTGCACGTGTGTGTCTTTGCTCATGCTGTTGCCTTTCTCACTTTACCCTCCTACTCCATACTCATCTCTGAAGATTCAGCCATCATCTCCTCCTCCCCCTGCCCCAGGCTTGCTCAGGAGCCTCCCCTGGGCTTTCCCACATCTCCTCTGCTTTCTACTGCACATAGTTCCACGGTGATCTCTTTGTGGGTCTGCAGCCCCTACAGACTCTGAGCCACTGCAGATCATGGCCTGTCTCTGTACGTGTGGCTGCAGCCTACATAGCTGCTCGGTACGTGTTTCTTGAACGCAGCTGAACTGAGCTGAGCAGGGGAGCTGATAATTTATGAAGTCTAGATCATGCCTCGGGCGAAACAGCAAAAGGCAACCGTTCCTCCAGCCCTGCCTGCGCTCCGTGACCATTTCAGGACGCAGTTAAACAGTCATCTTGTTTCTGTAAAGTCGCCTGTGCCTATGCTGCTTGCATTTTTCCTTTTCTTTTTGGCTTTCTTCCTGTAGGAATTACACAACCTCCTGTCCTCCTCTTACCTCCTCCTCCTGCTCTGTACTGTACCTCCAGCTCTGAAAAGCTATGAATAAAGAAAGACAGCTGGTACTTCAGGATCCTGTTACTAATTCAATACGTGCATACCTTTCCCGTGAGTCCTGCAGAGTTGCATTTTCCTGAGAATGGCAAAGCCAAATAAGCCTTTCACTCTTCCCCGACAGAAAAACACAGCTCTCAGAAACCTGAAAGGGCTTTAAGAGCTTAGTCAGGCTTACCCCATCCTTTCTGGGAATGTAATGAATAACACACGGTCAGAGCTGGGTTAGGAAAGCTTGGCCATTGGCCTCCCGTTCGTGACCCCAGGCAGCTACTACAGCTCTTTGCAGCTCGGCGGCCTCTTCATTTCCCAAATAAAGTCAATACCTTTCTATTGCCAGTGTTTCGGTGAGGATTAATAAGATAACGTTATGCAGAGTCTGGCACCTAATGTTCAAAGATGTGTAGAAATGATATTATAATAATGATATTTGTATTCCAAGCTGTTATAGGTAGAATTGTATCCTCCCAAAATTCACATGTTGAAGTTCTAACTCCTGAATGTGACCTTATTGGGAGACAGGGTTTTTACAGAGGTAATCAGATTAAAATGAGGTTGCTAAGGTGGGCCCTAATCCAGTGTAAGTGGTATCCTTATAAAGACGGAACATTTGAACACAGACACGTACACAGGCGGAACACCATGTGAAGATGAAGGCAGAGACCAGGGTGAAGCTTCTGGAAGCCAAGGAATGCCAAAGATGCCAGCAAATCAGCAGAAGCTCCAAGAGAGAACTGGAACAGATTCCCTCTGACGGTCCTCAGAACCAGCCCTGCAGACACCCAGATCTTGGACTTCCAGCCCCAGGACCGTGAGGGAATAAATTTCTGTTGTCTAAGCCCCCTAGTCTGGTGGATTACCTTTGACAATTGTGAGAACAGAGATGTTAGACAAATGCCTACGGTGACAGCACAGCCAGGAGAGGGAGAGCCAGAACCAAGTTGCAGGGTTCAGGCACGAGGTGTTTGAGAGCACGTTTTTCAGTCTATGGGCAATGCGCCGGCTTCCACAGCTTCTGTCCACACCCTCAGGCGCGCCTCCTCCAGCAGTCCCTCCCAAGGTCCCTTCCTCTGCACACTCAGAGCCTGTCACCCCATTTTCCCTAATAACCTTTGGCACATTCCCATCTCCTACCCTGTACTTCGGTTAGGCATTACATATCCTTTCCGCAAGAGATTCTGATTTCATTGGTATAGGGTGGAGGCCAGTCATTGCATTTTTTAAAAGCTCTCCAGATGATTCTTCTGTGCAGCCCAGGAGTGGACCACTGCATTAGACCACACACTTCTTAGGGCAGGGCCCTGGCTGCCTTGCCACGTGCCATCCAGTGGGTGCTCCAGTGGGTGTGGGATTAGTGAATTGAGCCCCAGGTAACAGACCAATACACAACAGCAATGCTCAGACCGTCTTGTACCGTTTATCAGTCACGTGAACTCAGACCATTACAGAAGCTGCCTAACTGCTCACCTGCGGTCTCCTCTCACTCCCCTCACATCTGCGCAGCTCCAGGGGCCTCGTTCCTTGCTCGGATGAGAAATCACTCAGTTCTGCGCCATGGGGTTCTGACTTAGCACACCTCGAGTGGTATCCAGCCAGGTGCATTGTTTAAAAAATTCCACAGTTCATTCTCATACCCATCCGGAAGTGAGAACTCTCTGTGTGACCAGAGTGTTCTTTCTGAAATAATAATAATTAATAATAAAACAGTCAAGTCACAAAAAGAAAAAACCTGTCCCTCTTAAAAACAATTGAGTTTCTCTCCATCACCTATTTCAAAAAGTCCAGACTCCTTTTGGAACTCATCATGGCTCTTGCTGTCCTAACTAGCACACATCCGTGTTCTTTTCCTGCTTCCTTCTGCAATCTGCTGAGCAGTGCTGACCTTCAAAGCTTCTTGCCCACCATGGGCTTTCTCCTGCCTCAGGCCTTTGCTGCTGCTGTTTTCTCTGCCTGGAATGTCTCCTGCCACACAAACCACTTTGGAATCACTTTTTCAGCACTTAGTTCAGGAATCTTCTTCCCTGAACCCTCCTCCTTTACGACTCTCCATCCCCCGCCCGACCCTCAGCCCGGGTTCAGCCTCGGGCTGCCGTGAGTACTCCCGGTTTGCTTGAGGACGATGTTGTTTGTGATTATGTAGTTGCATTATCTCCCCCACTTCTTGTAGTCCTGAGAACAGTGACCGTGTCTTATTCATAACTATATGGCCAGAACTTAGCCCAGCATCTGGTCCGTCTTAGAGGCCCAGCAAATATTTGTTGAATGAATGATAAGATCATATTAATTGATATTTACTAATGCCTTACTGTTTACAAAGTGTTTCACATGGCAAATAGTATGAGTAAAAGGGAAAGAAAGATCATGCGGATCTAGCAGCCGTTCCACCCGGGGTTCCTGCCAACCCTGACTCAATTTTAAACGAGTTACTGCTCTCCAAGGGCCTGCAATGGAAATACAGCTGTTAGAGGAGCGCGTTGCTTTTGGTCTTGGACAGAAGAGGGCCAGTTCACGTGCTCATGCAAAGGGGAGCTAGCTTCATCCCGTGGCAACTTGATTGACACCACGACCCCCGGCCCCTCCATACTCCAAGCAAGAACTCTGAACGCTGCCTCCACCAGGAAAGGTCAGCACAATTAACAGGTGTGCCTGTGGCCCTGCAAAGTGACAGGTAGCGGTGTTTCCATCTGTCAGCATAGGCTCCTCTCCCAAATAGCCCACATCCTGAAAGCAAAAGGAGGTTTCCTTCCGGTGTGTTCAGGCCCAGAGCTCTCAGGGATTTCTCAGTGTCCATCTTGAGTGCTCAGCTCATTGCCAACGCTTCTGGTGAAACCATTTGGAAGAGGTAAGGGACAGGAGATTAGGGTCACACAGGTGCTGGCTTCGAGGCAGGACCTCCTTTCTGGGCCTCAGAGAGACTAACGGACTAGAGAGTGGAGGCACTTCGCCAGGCCTGTCTACTGTCCACCCGCTTCTTAAATACACCCAGCATGGGCCCCCGAGCCTATGTGGTGACAGCATAAAAAAATACCTCTGTCACCCACATTCTGACTCTGGAATTGTTCCAGGCCATCCACCATCTAGTTTTTGCTTCACTCCTCCTTCTATTCTCTTTCTTTCCAGGTTTCACAGCCCCCCTTTTGGCTTTGTCTCCTTTTGGCTCTAATTCTTCGTCAACTCCCATGGATCAACAGCTTGATTTCAGATTAGCAGTCTCAGCCTCAGTAGCACCACCCCACCCTCGACCCCCACTGACCCTGCCTCCCGCCTCTGCCTCCAGCACACCCAAGGGCTTGTCTGCCGGTCTCTGCCTCATGGTTCACAGGCTGAAACCACAGTAGAGGCTGCCCAAGCTCCGCTGAGCCCCGGGGCTTGTCTAGTTTATCCCAGCCCCACCAGGCCTCTGCCTGGCAGGGAGACGGGTCTCACTCTGAGTTGTGAGCCCACCAGGTAGCATCAAGTCCAGGCTCACTGCCTCACTGCAGCCATACCTTCGTAGTAAACGGTAACCATGTTTATGGAACCAGGCAGCTCCCGGCGCCCTTCTTTTGTCTGTTAGAAAAGCTGATCGTTCCGAAGCTCTCCGCCAGAGATGTAACCCCCCCTTGGCAATGGTGCTGAGCCTTCACGTGTCTGGATTACTGACTTTACCCTGACCTCATTTTACTTTTATGGCTTCCTCTGTTCTTTTTTGCTTCCCTGTAATTTTTAAATTCTCAAATCCTTAGGAAGAAGGGATGAAAATGAGTGAATAAATTAAATGAAATTATTAGATTCACCAAAACAGAGACTATCCATAATATGAAGCAAGTTTTATGTTCTCTGTGAGGTTTCTGAGAGGAAAATTAACTTGGGAGATGGCCTGCTCTTGAAATTAATCAGATAACCAAACATTTCAGTGTATCCTAGAATCACAGATGGACACTGTGAAAGGGGATTTAGAGGTCTCCTAACCTACCATTTGCATTTTAAAGATAAGAATATAAAACCGGAGAAAAAACTCACCCCAGCGTCATGAGTGAATGTGTGTCAGTAATAACATGCTCATTCAACAACCCGTCTGTTTACTGCACACCCACTATGTACCCAAAAGGACAGTGGTGCAAAGTGGTTGAGAGAATGGACTCGGGATTGAGATGGCCCTGAATGCGACTACCTGCTCCACCGTGTCCCGCTAAGTCACTGCAGCGAGCTCTGTAATCCAAGACGGAGTTTCCTCTCCGGGAAGTGGGGCCAGCAGAGCTTTAGAGGGAGAGCTTCCACGTAAAGCCTTCAAAGCAATACACGGCATTTAGCTAAGCTAAATAAATGTCAGCCACACCTGGGCAATTTCCAGGCTCCCAGCACGGAGTTCTTTCCCCCACGTGATGAAGCAGTAGAATGTGGAGTACTGGCCACCGAGATATTTAGAGCACAAATCCAAGCTGTCCGGACGCCCTCAGCTTCAACCTGCACAGAGTGGTCCTGAAGGAACTGCCGCCTGAAACCTCTTTCCGGATTAGATAACAGTGACTAGCACAGGACAAATTTATTTCAAAAAAGCAACATAAACTGGGACACACAACTCGGCTCAGTGCTAGAGAATCACTGATTCCGTGACAGAGAAAAGCCACACGGCAGATCGGGCCCCGTTATATCCCACCAGTCACGGTAATCGATCAACATAGATGGTGAAAATGCTCCTGCTTGCCCCAGGATTAGCTACATATATTTCAGACATAGTCACCAAACTATTAAAATGCTGTGCTAGTAGCCTAGAATTGGGTATTTTATTTTTTCAGTCTATGTTCAGATAATCTACCATGTTAACTTAACCTCCCAAAGGAGGAAATGGTGCCAATGTAAGGAAGAGAAACAACTTTCTCAGTCGCTGTCAAGAGGAACCTTCATTCTGCCCGACTGGTCTCCTCACTATGCCAGGAAGGTGCCATGACTCTGGGTTGGAGAGGCTCCGCCTCTTCCCAGCCACAGGAGTTTAGGCAAGCCTTTGAATTTCAACATCCTCATATTTGAAACGGGAAAAATAATACCCACCCTGCTGGGATGCTTGAGAGGTAAGTGAGACAAAACCTACAGTTCTCAGCACACAGTAGGAGCTTAATAGTGGTTCATTCATCCCCACCTCCACGTCTATGCCTGTAGAATTTGCTCTTCTGGAATGCATTCTTTTCTACTCGCTGTCCATCTAACTCCCATCCATCTTTCCAGACCAGATTAAGGCCATCATTCCTCCAGGAAACTTCCCTACCCTTTCCAGGCCACACAGACCCAGCACTTCTAATTCATAGCCCGTGTTGTTAAAACCACCCATTTATAAGGTTAGAGAAAGGTACTGGTACCTGATAGCCGAGAATGGCAGCAGGGTGATATTCAGAGCGTTTGCACCACCCTCCATTATTCCACAGTCATGGTAGACCAGTCCATGGCTATCCTACCTTTAAATCCTATAGTTGGCATAAAATAAGTTTTTTGAGAGGCAGGACCCTGTCTTTTTCTTCTTTGTAGCCCTAGAGTCTAGCACTGCCCCAGAATCATAGCAGAATCCCAGGTGTGTTAGTTTCCTAGGGCTGCCGTAACAAAGCACCACAAACCGGGCAGCTTGAAACAACAGAAGTTTATTCCCTCGCAGTTCTGGAGGCTGGAAGTCCAAGATCAAGGTGCTGGCTGGGCCATGCTCTCTTCAAAGCCTCTGAGGGCAGATTTTTCCTCAACTCTTCCAGCTTCTGGTAGCCCCAGGAGTTCCTTGATTTGTGTCAGCCTCAATCCCCTCTCTGCCTTTGTTACCACATAGCGTTCTCTCTGTGTTTGCCTCTGAGCCCTCACCAGAACTGCCTTTAACACCATATCTCCACCAAGAGTCTCTTCAAGGCAATCCAGGCTTTTTCTAGCATGCACCTCAAAATTCTTCCTGCTCGTACTCATTACCCAGTTCCAAAGCTACTTTCACATTTTTACGTGTTTGTTACAGGGCACCCCACTCTTGATCCCACAATTTGTGCCAGGATTCTCAAGAGAAACAGAACCAAAAGGATGTGCGTGTGTGTGTGTGTATGTGTGTAGATAGATAATTATTTAAGGAAATCAGTTCGTTCAATTGGGAGATGGCCAAACCTGAAATTTGTAGCACAAGCTGGCAGGTTGGAAACTCAGGCAGGATTTCTATGCTGCCGTCTTGAGGTGGAATTTCTTTTTCTCCAGGAAACCTCAGCTTTTCGCTCTTAAGGTCTTCAGATGTTTGGATGAGGCCCACTGACGTTATTGAGGGTAATCTCCTTTACTTAAAGTTAAATGATCGTAGAGGTTAATCACGTCTACAAAAGACATTCACAGCAGCATCTAGACTAGCTTTTGATCAAACAGCTGGCACCAAAGCCTAATCAAGTTGGCACATGAAATTAACTATTACATAGGGCTAGGAAGGTGGTTAAATTTTGCCTTTGCTGTTAACTCACTTGGAATCATTGCCAATTCACATAGCCTTTTATTTCCTCAACCATAAAAAGGAAAGTTTGGAGCAGACTCTAAGGTCCCAGCAAACTCCAAATTCTGTAATTTACAATATATAGATTCTAGGTTACCTCCTTCAGGACTCTCCCTGGCCATCAGTAATCTATTTCACTGCCAATCCTGCTCAGATTCCCATCCTTGAGCCCACTCAGTCCTCTAAGCCCACTTGTAAGCTGACACCATTGATCCCAGAGGCATGGGGTGGGGAGACTTGATGTGTGTTATGAGAAACATGCTACTGTCAGTAGAAAGAAAATATATCTTAGGAAGGTATTTATTCAGTTAGCTAAGAGGAGAAATACTGTCTTCTTGAATGATACAAAACAAAATAATAAACCACTTTGCTAGGCATCAGCAGAAGCAAACAGTGGGCCTTCGGCACACAGTAGTTCCAACCCCACGAGCTGTTGCGTTACCTGGTGAACAAATTGAACAGACACAGAGAGATGGGGTGTAATGAGCGCACACAGATGCCACTGAATCCTGTACATATGGCAGCTTTTTTCCAGACGTTTTGTTTTCTTTAGCCCCAAAGTCTTCCTAATATTTCAGATTCATGCTGTGATTTTTTAGTAGAATGAAATTACAGCAGCTCAAAATTATATCAATAATTATATTCTGCTCAGATGCGGATGATTATGTGTTCCAAGCTGCTAGCAGGACCTCTACAACAGTCAGGAAAGCAATTTCTTGGTGCCAAATAATTAGGTAGAGCATTTTAGCAAAAGAGTGAAGAGGAGAGGCTGTGAGTTCACTCAGATCTGAGGAACTTTGTCTCTGTCATCCACTAGCCAAGGGTTAAGTCCTCGAAGCCTCATTTTTCTTATTCGCAAATTAGAGATAATGAGATACCCATCTCATATAACTGTGATGACTGAATGAGATATTTTTACATTGTTAAAAAAGAAAAACAGGCCCAAAATGGAGTCATTTGTCCCCAGGACAGCAAACCAAGACAATTACAGCTTCAACCTATCCCAAGAATGTGACCTTTTTAACAGTCAATCTGAAATTTCCTGATTAGCACCAGTGAGGTAATCTGCTTGATAAATCCCCTGCCTTTCCCCTGCCCCCAAAGAAGAAGACCTGGCCTGAAACAATCCTTTCTTTTATTTTGCTAATAACTTCCTCACCACGCCCCCCTCTGCTTATAAAAACCTTCCATTTTGTACACTCTTCGGAGTGCCCTTCTGTTTGCTAGATGGAATACTGCTTGATTCATGAATCATTTCATAAGCCAATTACATCTTCAAGTTTACTCAGTTGAATTTTATTTTTTAAAGGATAGATTATAACGTATATCACAAAAATATGGTGCCTAAGAAATATCCACAAAATGAAAGATGAAAACTTTTAACTGGGACTCTCTGGAGATTCCAAAGGTGGGAGATTAGGTTAGTGTTCAAAAATATTAACTTCTGTCTCCTTACTTCCAAGAACTGACTACCTCTCCACTCGTTGACTCTGGAATTGGCCATGTGACTTGCTTTGGCCAATGAGGTATTAGTTGATGTGACATAAGGTTTGAGTGGTAGTTGCAGGGTTGGTCTTGCCTTCTCTGCTTTTGTTTTTGCCTTGAGCAAAACTCACCAGGTCTAGCCTGCTGTTCCCAGGGCGAAGATGAGAGAAACACGGGTCAGAGGGCAGCCACAGTGAGCTAATCCCAGCTGACTCTTAGAGGCATGGATATGCCCAACAGAAATCAGACCCTCGGCTGACCCCCAGAGTCATGAGAATAAATAATTGTTCTTCGAAGCCACTCAGTTTTAGAGTGAGTTGTTAAGCAGTAATTTTTGACATTAACTTATTCCCTCTCTATGTAGGATGATCATATACCTCAGTTTACCTGGTACAGGCTTGGTTTACTCCTGTTGTTTCATTGTCTCACCTGTTCCACATTTTTCTAGATTTTCCTTTCTTTTTTACCAAAGCATTATAATTATCTGTTGCACTGAAATGAGCTAAGATGAGTTTGGAAGACCCTCGTATTGCACTTGACGCTTCAGCCACGATCTGTCTACTGGAGTTGAAACGAAGGCACTCAAGAGAGACCCACGTTAACATATGATTCAATGTGAAAGATGACTAGAAACAACATGTCTCTCTTTTCTTGCCTTTTTCCAGACAGAATATAACTAACACCTCTCTTTTTCAATGACAACAAGCAGGGAACTTGCAAATAAATTGAAATGTGCTCAGGCACCAGCAGCTAGGGACAGCTAACTCCTTCCATTCTTATGTGGCGGCAGGAGAAATATCCGAAGCTTCCACTATCAGTCACCTGGTATACCTCTCAGTTGTGCCAGGGCCATAGCGAAGCTTGCAAGCTTCACAAAGCTCCTAGGCCACCAGTCAGAGGGGCGAATAGGAAACAAGTAAAATATATGTTAGATGTCTATGAAATGTATGCCGGAACCAGTCTGAGAATCCTACCTTAGAGTGTTAGAGAGAAGAAGATGTCCTTTATTACTTTATACAAATCTACAACTTTTTTCTTTTTGAGGAAGACTAGCCCAGAGCTAAGATCCATGCCCATCTTCCTCTACTTTTTATATATGGGACGTCTGCCACAGCATGGCTTGACAAGCCACACATAGGTCCACACCCGGGATCTGAACCGGCGAACCCTGGGCTGCTGAAGCAGAACGTGCAAACTTAACTGCTGTGCCACCCAGCTGGCCCCTACAACTATTTTTAAAGACTTTATTTGATAATTTTTTCTGTTGCTATTAATTATATTGGCATCAAAGGACTAAAAATATTCAAATTCATAATTAATAAAATATGAAGTATAAATTTCTGTTTCTCAAGTAAGTTGATGATGTGTCACAAAATGCTTGTCAACATTTATCTTCCACTGTGGAAGCTGTTGTGAAATCATTAACTTCATGAAAACTGAAACATTAGCTGTACTGAAGAATTAACAGTATCCGTTTCAAAATTATTTTAAGACAGTGCCTGACAACTTTGGTTTAACACACAAAGTGACAGAAGGCGTGTTTATAACCACTCTTTGGAGCATGACTTTGAATTTAGATCAAATCACTGTTCAGATTAAGTTGACTCATTTTCGATTCTGAGTTTTCTTGTTCACGTACCAAATGTGAAACTATGAGTGTTAATGCGTTGGCTCTTTTAGCAGAAGAAGTTCACAAAGAGTGAAATGATTGCAGTTTTATACGAAAAGATACTTGAAATAGAAAGTCAGGCTAGTTTCAATAATGAGTCTTTTTTTTTCATTCATGAAATCAAAGTAAAGCTATTTAAATTTTATTGCAATTTCGGTTTAAAAGTTTAACATTGGAGATCAAATTATTTGCTTTCATAACGTAATGTAAATACAAAAGTAAAAATCTTTTGGGACAGGAGTGTGCTGGGATTGGTTGTGAGGCAAACGTAATTAACAATGCCATTCAGATAAGAACAATCAGAATAAAAGCTGTAGTTGTCAAAATGTACAGATAAATATACACACACGTACATACACACGCACACGAAAAAGCATCCCAAGTAACTAAACTACAAAATTGTTGACAGGGCTAATGTTGAAGAGTAAAAAAAAATAATCAGCGTACATATGTCTACATTCTTTGTTCCCGTCCTTTAATCAAATGTTAGAAATGTTGGATTTTTGAAGAACTACTCTGTAAATCAACCTAAGTGGCCTATAACGCCTTAAACTTTTTGTAAACAGGCCTCTAAATTTGGATTATATTTTGTTCAAAACTGGCTAGAGATCTTTAATCAAACTATTCAACAAAGAGAACGTACATCTCAAAAAAATAAACACCAAAATAACCCTGTAGCTTTGGAGTCTCCTAACAAGATGCAATTATCAAAACAAAGTTTGCAAGAGAGAAGACATTAAATTTCATCCCTACAAACGCAAGGGAAGAACTGAACGATGATGAAAGTGGAAATGATGTACGAGTTTGAATTCTGAAATTCTTTAATATGTTTGACAAAACATTCTGAAGAATATTTTGAAATAACTTACTGGAAGAATTTTGTCTAATGATACGTTAGAAGAAGAAAGGTACTCTGACTCAGAATGAGGCAGAGATAGGACCTGGGACAACATTTGGAGTGAAATACTCAGCCTTTTAAGTGTGAAGGAAGTTTTGAAGAAGAGCCTCCATAAGCGGAGTTTGCTCTGGTCCTACCAACACTTCCGCATCCGTGGAGAGCGTTTCTACAATTAAAAATATGGTCTAGAGAAATGAATCATTTGAAAGAGTCAAATTTCAAATTTTTAAATTTTAAAGTGAAACTTGGAAGAGAATTAGGGACAATTTTAAAATTAAAAATACTAAGACTATTGAAAAAAATTTTCAGGAAAACATTGACACAATTTTGAGACATGAATGGTTTAAAATGTGTAAACATACCCTAACACTATTTATTCAGCTTAGACTATTTTTTGTTTCAGATAATCAGTATAAAGAAGTTTTGATAATGTCCATGGATATACATAGCTGCTTTTCATGGGTATGATATTTTTATTTAAAAAAATTTGTTTTTGAAAATAATTTTAAATAGAATTATATGTCATCAATATTATAAAATTAATTTGTCAATAAATAAATTTTTTAAAAATATCTAATTTCAATTATTTCAGACTCAACATACATCCTGGCTTGAACAATGAATTGGAAAATCACTCTATTTTAAGGTGCCTTCCAGTGCAATATTGTTTGTTGTTTCATTCTAAGCCATAGCAATCAATGAGTGCTTCTAAATTCCCGTTTAAATGGTCCAGGACTAAAGATTACAGAGCAATGTTTTGGTGTCCAGCCCTACTGGGTTCAGTAACTCCAAACGACAGATGCTTCTGGATGAGGAAGAAGAGGTCTGTTCTTGACAGCTTCTAATTTCTCTTTTAGTTTTGTGCCCTTTTTGTCCCCTTTCTTCCCCCTCTCCCTGCAACTTGCCCTAATCTTTGACTCTTAAAAGCCCAGGATTTGGGGACCGGCCCCATGGCCAAGTGGTTGAGTTCGTGTGCTCTGCTTCAGCGGTCCAGGGTTTTGCTGGTTCGGATCCTGGGCGCGGACATGGCATCGCTCATCAGGCCATGCTGAGGGGGCCTCCCACATACCACAACTAGAACGACCCACAACTAAAAACGTGCAACTATGTACTGCAGGAATTGGGGGGGGGGGGGAAGCAGAAAAACAAAAAGAAGATTGGCAACAGTTGTTAGCTCAGGTGCCAATCTTTAAAAACAAAAAAGTCCAGGATTTGGGTCAAGAAAACTTTGGGTAAATATTTTTAATGGCAAATTGTGATGGTGCAGGGTTTTCACATTCTTCTTAGGTACTGCTTATGTTCTTTTAAATGTCCTTAAAAATCACTGTTCACGTTTACTTAACATTTTTCTATTCAGTAGCGAGAAACGTCAATGTTCTAGTTAAAAACGAGGTGGTCTTTTGTTGTCACAAAGCAAAAAGAGTTTTAAAAAGTTTACTTGAAGGAGCCAGCCCTGGTGTAGTAATGGTTAAGGGTCAGTGCTCTCACTGCCGTGGTCCAGGTTCGTTTCCCGTCGGTCAGTTGTCATACTGTGGCAGTGGCTCACAGAGAGAACTGAAAACTAACAACTAGGACACACAACCATGCACTGAAGCTTTAAAAAAATCTTTTTTTTTTTTTAAAGATTGGTACCTGAGCTAACAACCATTGCCAATCTTTTTCTTTTTTTCTGCTTTTTCTCCCCAAACCCCCCCGGACATAGTTGTACATCTTAGTTGTGGGTCCTTCTAGTTGTGGCATGTGGGACGCCACCTCAATGTGGCCTGACGAGCAGTGCCATGTCCGCGCCCAGGATTGGAAGCCTGGGCCACTGCAGTGGAGCGCACGAACTTAACCACTCAGCCACGGGGCCGGCCCCTAAAAAAATCTTTACTTTAAGGCCATATCATTACCTATAAGCTAGCTCCCAGCTACTGGAAAGCCTTAAAACAAGAACTCTGTGTCATGCCTGTTCTTATTATATTACACTGGTCTAGGGGAAAAGTGACATGTTTCAATGTCTTTGCTACAGCATGTAACTAGAGAATGTTGGAGTGAAATGGTCGCAAAGAGTTTTAGAGAATATTATGATTAGCTTCTGGCACTAAGACCAAGGGCTTTCAGTGTTTCCTCATCCTTCAAAGTGAACCTGAGCCATCACAGCAAACACAATCTACAAAGTGTTTTCCATAAACCGTGAACCACATATGGTACAAGAGTGTAGTTCCCTACCACATACTTCCATTAGTCATTTCTATCTTTATTGGAGGTTTAACCGTTAATACACATGGGTTAATACCTTTTAAACATAGCTCAGACAAGAATGCTGAGGCCAGTTTAATGTGACAATGCATGAGTCGTCATGGATGGGTCTTTGGATCCTAGGATATGTTTTGTAGTTATAAAACACACATGTTCCAAAGGTCATAGATACTCCCAAGAACTTTGCAGCTAAAATGAAGACAATTTGAAGATCAAACATCCATAGCAATCATTCCTGCAATCCTCGGGACGTGACCTTCTGGACACACCTTCGGCACATGTGAGCAGTCAGTCACCGTTGTCACATGGCTGTGACCCTCTTCAATTTAGATGACACCACTACACCTGTCATTTCATTGGATTTACACAGTCACCTGTGAGGAGGATAGACTAATGCTACGATTCTTCCTATATTTATATGGAAAAATAAAAAAGAGCCGCATATCCCTTTTTTTTTTAACATTACTTCATTTGATCCTGAAAACAACCTAATGGGAAAGTAAGCATAAAATTAGATCCCTTCTCTGCCTAATGCTATCTAAATCAAAGAGAACATGAAATCCTGCAAATTTGGTTACTTGAAAGGGAAATTTACTGCAAGGATCACCTTTCCGACCTCCATGGACAAGCAACATCATCCCACCAGATTTCACAGGAATGGAGATGGAAGGCAAAGCTGCCCTCTCTCTTCACCAAGGGTCACCTTGAATTTCTCATTTCTGCTTGTCTTCGTCTCTTATTCAGCTCAGTTGATTGCCTGAGGACCCACCATGGCAGGCTTGCACTCCTTATACACAATGACATGGTTCTAGGCTCACCATCATCATCTCAGTAGTTTCAGGGTCTCATAAAAACACAGAAAATCTGAATGACTCAACCTTTCCTATGAATTGGTTCCCTTGGCTAGAGTGTCACTCTTTGTCCAATCAGCTGTGGATGAGGGTGTGGGACGCCTAAGAACAATGTGGGGAATTAGATATCTACTCAACCTCTGCTAATACCTGCTATGTGCCAGACAGTGGGGTAAACATTTTATACGAATTTTCTTATTTTGTCTAGTTAAGAACGCTATGTATAGATGGTATTATTATTCTTATTTAACCAGTGAAGAAACTCATTCACTGACTTGTCAAAGAACACAGGTTAGAAAGTTGTAAAGCCATTCTTTTTAGTTCTGGGCATTTGATTCCAAAGCTATGCTTTATTCACCGTGCCATATTGCGTATCATAATCTCTAAATTTAATAGTATCTCAACTTTAAGAAATCATTTTGTGGAGCTTAACATTTGAGCCCAAAGTTTATCTGGATCCTTAAATGCCTAAGAATTATTGAAGAACATTGGGAATAAAGGAAAACAAAAGTGGGACACACACATTCATATGCACACAGTGATCAAAACAGCGTGGCATTCTTGCAAGGTGCAAGGTAATAAAATAAAGATTACAGAAAATACCCCTTTTTATATATGAGTACTTAGTATATGATGAAGCTAATAATTCAAATCATCAGAGAAAGAATAAACTATTCACAAAATGAGGCAAAGATATTAGCTATCAGGATAGAGTCATATTTCACCACATACAAAATTTTAAATTCTGGATGCATTAAAGGTACATATTATTTATTTAATACATATTTATGAAATATCCCTATTACCTAATGCTACATAAGGCAGCACTTACTCATATCTAAAATGATTCTTCTGTCAGTTTTGTCATTTCAGTAAAACTGATTCTCCTTGAGTTCAACTTTTTTCAATCATCAAACATTTACTAAGCATTTTCTCTGGGTCATGCACTAGGATTGCAAAGTTAAAATGCACAGCCGCTGCCTTTAATTACCAACTCTGTCATTCCTCTGTATTGCTATAGTTCGATTCTATAGACCCAGTTCAATTCTGGTCTACAAAGAGTTTTGAATATTCATTGGTGTTCAAGAACTTTGCTATACCATGAGCATACAGAAGAAGCAAAAGAAGATGAAGAGGAGGAAGAGAAGCAAGAGGAAGAGGAGGAAGAGAGAAGGAAGGAAGGAAGGAAGGAAGGAGACTACTGATTAGTCCATGCATTTAGGAAAAGAATATGCTAGTTGGAAAGATATACAGACAAACCAATTATTTCAATATAATATAATAGATGCCAAAAAGAATATAATGGCTGACTGCTAAGGATGCACAGAGCAAGGACTTTCAGCTGAATGTGGGAATCCCAGGGAGACTTCTTCAAGGTCACGATGCTGGAGCAGGGTTCTGAAGGCCAGCAGAAGTCAACCAACGGAATAGAAATTAGGTACCTATTGAATAAGGACATATTGGATTGATTGAATAAAATAATGAATGATTGTGTGGATGAAGGAATCAAAAATGTCTAAAGTGATTTCTCACCTCTAGGATTTTAATTACCCAATGGAGAAAAGAGAAAAACACAGGAACTCAATTATTCCCCCAGAACAAATTTGAAGAAAACTTCTCCGTTAGAATGCTTTTGGCTGCATGTAACAGAATACATGACTAAAACAAGGCATAAACAACAAGTGTTTGCAAGTGAATCTCTAAGCATGTGAGTTCTGCAGATAGTTTGGTCATTTCACAGCTCAATTACAGCAGGCCTTTGGGCAACTTCTCTCCAGTTCTCTTGTGTAAAGAGAAAAACAACACTCCCGTGTATTTCCTTTACTCTCATACTACTTCACTTCTGACACAAGACGTGTGGATTTTCTACTTGGAGATAGCGTCAGATTCCACAGGTTAAGGGCTCAGTCCCACAAGACTGCCCCCCACACACTTTAGATGTCAATCGCAAGTTCAGATTGTTATCTGTGCTTCTGAGCTATAGGCTATAAATCGGAGGTTCCCACAACCCCCTCCTAAGGTTCGATCAATTTGCTAGAGCAGCTCCCAGAACTCAGGAAACCAGTTTTACTTACTGGATTACCAGTTTATCACAAAGAATATTAAAGGATACGAATGAAATGCCAGATGAAGAGAGAGATTTGGCAGGTCAAGAAGGGTCCTGAGTACAGAAGCTTCTGTCCTTATGGAGATCAGGGTGCACCACCCTCCTGGTACACAGTTGCTTTCTGGTTCCCCAACCTGGAAGCTCTCTGAACCCCATCCTTTTGGGATTTTATGGTCAAGTGCTTGTCTCAAGTCAGGGAACTAAGGCACGGTGTAGCTGGGTGTCTATCCTTGGCTTGTCTGACTCTAAAGAGCATCCCTCTGTTAGGACATCTTCATGTCAGGAGGTGATTTCAGCAATATTTGAATATGCCAAACATTCTACATTTGTTATCATTTCTGCTGGTAAAACTCAGCACTGAGGACAGGCAGAAGATGTCTCTTTGAAGCCCTCGCTTGCTTATTAATTTCTTACATCCATTGGGCCTCACATTGTAGGGCCCATTTCCATCGCCCAGGAAATTCACGCAGATTGTGCAATGACAACCATAAATCCTATGTGAAACAACTATGTGAACACAAATACCGAGAGTTTGCCTGATGTTTGCAGAACCTTTCGTCTGAAACATTACGCAATTTGTTTTGAACCTACACATTCATTATTCATTCAATAGATATTAACAGAGCATCCACCGTGCATCATGCCCTGTCCTCTTGTAGATGTTTATAAATGTTGATTTGTGATCAGCTTTAATTCAACAAATATTTCCTGATTATCTACTCTGTGCCAGACATTGCGATAGATTCTGATAGGTTAAAGAAATAAGCAAAACCTCATCCCTGCCCTCAGGAACTCTGCTAATTGAGAATCATTCCTCAATTACTCCAGAAAAAAATGTGTTCTGCTCTTTTCCCTAATGTAGAAGCATAATAAGATTTATAAAATCAGAGATGTGCCGGTATTTCTGTTTTCGCCCATTTCAGATGCATTCTTTGCCTTTCTTCACGCTGGTCTGTGCCACATGAGGCCAATCTGGGTGGCCTGCTTCATCTGGGCTCCCTTGTCTGATGGCTTCCTGTTGGGTTTGACCAATGAGAGGTACTTGTGGGAAACTGGAGGGGGAGGGGGTAAGGTAAAGTTTAGGTTACTTCTTCTCTGCTCCCTCCTTGCATCAGTGCTGTGCGCCCGGGAGGGGCTGCATCCCCCCAGGACTATGGCTCTTGCTGGGTGGCCTCCTCCAGAGTTCTGGGTGGGTGTCCTCCAGAGTTTCAATTCTCATTGGGCTCCAGTAGCATTGTTTTCCTTTCATTCTTCTGGCCATAAGCATGCTAATGGCTTCCTGTCTTTCATAGTCTCTGGGTGCCCTACCCTCCTTTATTTGTCCTTTTAACCTGGCACACACATTTAGAAGCAGTCCCTATATTAAAATCTCTTCACTTGAACCACCTGGGGCAAATTCTGTTTCTTACTGGGACCCTGGCTCATCAGAATATCAAAGCTGACAAAAATTTGGAAATCATCTGATCTCTCCTTCTCATTTTACGGGGACAGAAATCAGGTCTAGAGAGGGCTTCACTTGCTGAGGTCCCTCAACCTGTGGGAAGAACGCGCACCAGCTCCCCTGCCTCTGCAGGCCGTGTTCCGGAGACGGACGTGCACCCCAGACTACCTTCTGGTGCGACACAAGTTTTCCCTGTGGGCTCTGATCTTCCAAACTGTGGACAATGGCCCCTTCTGCAAGATTTTAAGCCTGCAAGCTAAGGACATGAATGAACTGAGTCATCCCCACAGAGCTTCATTAATTTTAAGGCAATTTAAGATTTCTGAGTCATAGGTTTCAGTCATTTAGACTCTCCCAGCTGGTACTGTACTTGCCCACACACATTTTTCTTTAAAGATTGCATCTGTGTCTAGATGTGTGGCTCTGCCCACTCTTCATCAGTTTCTGGGAGAAACCAACCTCGCAGAGAGATACATGCAGGGTTTTGCCTTTTCCATTTGCCGCGTGCATTTTCATCTTCACATGAGGGCTAAATGGAATTAGCAGTCTGCAGCTTGATCCAGACTCTATCCACCAGAGACATGCAAAATTCCAAATTCTATATCCAACCCGATATTTTACCCAGCCTCCCAAGGAAACTCAGTTATGCCATATGGTGACTCCATTCACTGAATAATATTTAGCAACCTGATGAACAAAGACTGAATCATATCTTAACCATCTTGGCCAAATATTGTTTTATATAGCAACAGTATTAGTAATATATATGTTTTATTTTTTACACTAGCACTTCCTGCTACGCCCACTGAAAATTAAGAACTAGACTTCACTGGAAGTAGACTGCACAACGAAAGAGGCCTCGTTCATTAGGGATCTTCAATTCAATATTGCATTGTATGTATGATACATTCAGAATGTCTGCTTTTTCTTGTCCTCCAGAACAGCTGCTGGAATTGCGCAATAGTCTCCCGGGGTAACGCAGCAGGGAATCCTGGGGCATTTCCCAGACGCTGAAAACAAAAGACATGTATCCATGGGGAGGACGGGGCTTGAGCTCTCTCCCTCCCACCAGAGAGAAGTCCCAAATTCTCAGGATGTGGAGAAGAATATTAGCAAGCCTCTGTGTGGGGGCCCCTGCGGCTAGGTGATCTTAAGAAAGTCACTTTCCTCTCTAAGTCACAGTTCAGTTGTTCAACAGGATAATAATGAACATCTTTTCTAAACTATAATACCATATGCAAGTGCTCATTCAGTCACACGATGTGCAGACACTGTTCAAGTCTTACATATGCAACCTTAAGTAAGATGCAAACCGTACTTTCTATGAACTAACAAGTTGAAAATAGGAATATGCAGAAATCATTTCAATAAAAGATGGCTTGGCTGAGATAAGATAGAGCTCTGCAAAGGGAACAGACTCTTAGCTTAACCTGAGAGTTCCTGAAAGAGCTGGTGCCCAAGATGAATCTTGGGAAGATTTATGGAGGTGAGAAGGGTATTCCAGACAGTGAAGAGCATGAGCATTAGTTACTGGAGAATATAATGCATTGCACAGAGTGGCAGGAAATAAGGCTATATTTATAGCTATTAAGAAATATTACTTATTATTACCACATGAATCAGTCTTTCTGAAAATCAAGAAAGGGATTTCTGGGAGAGTCCTCATGCTGTGACAGTAGCAACTCACCTCTCCCCACCCCTGTGGCAATGACTGTACACGTGTCCAGGGGCCATTGTTTGCTGTAAAATGCTGAACTTATTAGAACTACGAGAAAGGTGCCTTCTTACTTTATCCACATACTCCTTAGCATATAAATCCCTAAAGAAAGGAACCCGCTATCTTCATTCTTGGGAAAACATGTGTTGCTTTCCATGATCTAGTGAAGTTTTCTCTGGCAGCTGGACCACCAATGTTTTAAAAATAAATAAGTAAACAAACACCTCCTTGGAATACTGACTGTCAGAAATGGAAAGGACTTGGATATTATTTAATCTAATGTTCTAATTTTACAGATGAGTCGATTGAGTTCTAGTGAAAGAAATCAACTGGATCACAGGCTCCTGGTAAATTAGTGGCAGAGCAAGAGCAGATATGAGGTGCACTGAATGACAGTCAAGGCTATTCCAAGGACTGGATGAATTCTAAAACCTCTGGGTCAAAAGCAGTCATTGTTTGAGCCAGGCCCGATGGCCTAGCAGTTAATGTTTGATAGGCTCCACTTTGGCGAGTCCAGTTCCTGGGCATGGAACCACACCACTTGTCTGTCAGGAGCCACGCTGTGGTGTCAGCTCACACAGAGGAGCTAGAAGGACTTACAGCTAAAATATACAACCATGTACTGGGGCTTCGGAGAGAAAAAAAAAAGAGAGAGAGGAAGATTGGCAATAGATGTTAGCTCAGAGCAAATATTTCCCAGCAAAAAAAAAAAAAAAATATGACACTTGCTTTACTCAGTTCAGTGTTCACTTCTCTTTGGAAAAGACAAAAGCAATCATTGCTTTCTTAATGAATTTGCAGTCTTGTATGCATATGTAGCCAACACAGTGACAAGTGTGGAACAGAGAAGAGAGAAGACGACGTGGTCCTCAGAAAACTCCTGACACATTGAGAAAGTAATGTTCACCTCACACAAATATGACAGATTAATCAGAATTCATTATGAAATCATTGTCAAATGATGCTGTGCACATCAGGAAAGCATACATTCCTTTAGCCAGATTTGTCAGGAGAGGGAGGGCTTGAGATTCATTCAACCTACGTTTATTAAATACCATCTTACTATGGGAAGTTTTTACTCCTCTGAGTAAGACTTCTGAGAGAAACTGCCTTGCAGACAGCGTAAGATGACCATACTACATTGTTCCAATTTTCTCTTACTGAGTGAAAAACTAACTAGATGCATAATGGTATAGAACAACCACCACTTTGTTATATCATCATTTTGTGGGGCAGGAATTGGGGCAGATGGCATAACTCGGGTCTCTCAGTGGTGTTCTGTTGGCTGCTGGTCCAGTCTGGAGGGATCAGGATGGCTTCATTCTCATGCCTGGAGCTTTTTCAAGGTTTGTTGGAAAGGTTCAGCTTCACCAGGCCCCTCTCCGTCTTCACGTAGCCCTTGGGCCTTTCCATGTGGTTTCTCCAGTAGGGCACTTGATTGAACTTAGTAAATGCCAGCTCAGAGCTCCAAGAGACTAGGAAGAAGCTTCCAGTCTTCTCAAAGCCAAGACTTGGACCTGGTCATGCTTCATTATCTGCCATTCTCTATTGGTCCAGGCAGTCTCAGACCAGTCCATATCCAAGGGGAAGGGAATGGACCTCACCTCTTAACAGGAGAAGTGTCAAAAATTTGTGGCCATCCTTACCCTGGCACATTTACCTCTCCACTGTGGTCACTTCACATGTGTAAGAAAATCTTGGTAACTTATGGCCCAAGTGAAAATGTGATAGGAAAAAAAAGAAAATATCAGAGTGTGTGAGAGGCTTCTGTCATTATACTGTGAGTTCCCATATGATCCTCGGTGCTATGCCCAGGGCCTAGCACCGTGCTTGATGCATGGAAGGTCATCCATCAACATAACTGAGCTAATCGACAGGCATTTGTCACTATATTTCTCGTTTTGTGAGTGAATTTCTCACACCAACCTCCCAGGAAAGGTGCCAGGGGAATCTTATTGCAAAACTAGCAGTTTATTGGGCTGACAAAGAGAACATTCAATTAAGGAGATTTTCAGAACACAATGGAATCATTTTGTTGTGAAATGTGTACTTAAAAAGTAATCATTTAGAAACCTTCAAGAAGCATTGGAAGACTGGATGAGAAGAGGCAGCCCCTTTCACTCAGGAACAGATTGAGCGTCCTGGGTGGGCACAGAGTACAGAAGCACAGGCAGGGGGCTGGCTCCGTGGCCGAGTGGTGAAGTTCGCGGGCTCTGCTGCGGCGGCCCAGGGCTAGGATCCTGGGCATGGACATGGCACCGCTCATCAGGCCACGTTGAGGCAGCGTCCCACATCCCACAACTTAGAAGGACCTGCAACTAAGATATACAACTATGCACAGGGGGTTTGGGAAGATAAAGCAGAAAAAAAAAAAAAGAAGATTGGCAACAGTTGCTAGCTCAGGTGCCAATCTTTAAAAAAAAAAAAAAGAAGCACAGGCAGATTTGGTCTCTCTGCCCCACTGCAAAGTTCAGGCTCTTTCCAAAACACCAATCTTCCAAGAGAATGCCACTCATAGATTGATTTATCCAGAAAACAATGAAAACAACTACCATGTGTCCATCACTGTCCTAGCTCTGTGGGTATAGAGGGAAAAAAAACACGGCTCTAGGTCTCAGGGGCCTCCGTATCTCCAGATTAGGGCATTTTCTGCCCATTCTTAGAGTCCAGGGAAATTTTTTGGTGTCTTGAGGTAGATTAAGAAGGTTGGGAGCAGAGTGGCTGAGATAGCCCATTGCCCAGCCATGGAGCCACCATGCCAGAGGGAAGAATCCTCAAAGAATATCAGAGGGATACCAACTCTCTCAGTGTATGTCAACAGCTTTTAGCAACCCACCACTTCCAGTTAAACACAATAGTCTCCATCCCAAGGTTCTGATTTGCCACTCTAGAGAATGGCAAGGCAGGCAACTTTTGAAGTGGCTCCCAGTGATCCCCACCCTATGGTATTCATAGGCTGTGTAATGCTCTCCTGCTGTGTTGGGGATGGCCTGGTGGCCTGCTTTTAGTGAATATAATATGGCAAAGTGATATGGGATGCCACTTCCAAGATTATGCTATAAAAGACATCGACTTCTGTCTGTCTTGTCCTCTCTCTGTGGCTCTTCTCGTGTGTTCGCTCTCATAAAGCAAACTGCCATGTTATGAGCTGCCCTATCAAGAGGCCCATGTGGCTTGGAAGTCAACATCCAGGGAGGAAATGAGACTCTCAGTCCAACAACATTCAAGGACTTGAGTCCTACCAATAGCCATATGAGTGACCTTGGAGGTGGAAGCTTCAGAGGGTAATTTGTTATGCAGCCCTAGATAACTGATACAAGTATAGAAAAGAAGAAGAAAATACAACTAGCTCAGCTCCTAGCCTAGTGCACTTTCTACTATACCATGTGATTTACGGATGATAAGGATCTTTTATCCAGAGGCCAGGAGACATCTAGCCAGTGAAATGAAGTCCTAGCATTTTAGCTCAGCATTTGCATTCCTCCATGATTGGACAGCAACGTTGTCTCCTCTCCATGTAACCTACACCCGGGCCTTGGCACAGTATTTTCTCTTAGACACATCTTCCACCTTGACCTGCTGATATTCGGCTCCAACTTCAAGGCCAGCTCAAATGCTTTCCTTGCTTCATCTCCTAGCTGGAAAGGATTCTTTTTCTTCTCCAGATCTTCCAAATATATTTTAGGCTTTACTTTGATACATATATATATATCTCCCCTACTTTGTGCCAAGGACTACTCTAAAGGATGAAGTAGCAAACAAAATCCTCTGCCTTTATTTAGTTTATATTTTATAGTTGCAGTTTCTACAGCTGACTTCACGGTAGGATTACTTTATGTAAATCTCGTGTGCCTCAACTCAACTATAAATTCTGAGGACAGAGATAGGATCTTAGTATTCTCTGTGATGTTGGTAGTGACAAAATCCCAGCGCACAGTATTATCTGTCACGGGCTGAATTGCGTGTCCCTCCTCAGATTCATATGTTGAAGCCTTAACCTTCATTTGACTGATTTGGAGACAGGGCCTTTAAGGAGGTGATTGAGGCTAAATGGGATCATAAGGGTGGAGCCCTGATCCAATAGGACTGGTGCCCTTATAAGAAGAGAAAGACACACCAGGAGTTGGCACACCCTGAGAAAAGGCCATGGGAGGACACAGGGGGAAGGTAGCCATCTGCAGGGTGAGGAGAGATGCCTCAGGAGAAATGAACCCTGCTGACACCTTGATTTCAGACTTCCGGTCTCCAAGACTGTGAGAAAATATGTTTCTGTTCTTAAAGCTACCCAGTCAGTGGTATTTTGTTATGGCCCCCCAAGTAGACTAACATGCTGTCTTTTGTCAAGAGCTCAGCCAAGCACCACGGTAGACTGAGTAGATTCCACAGTAGTGTGAGAAAGTCCGAGGCAGTGGGCTCAGGCTCATCGGAGTTTGAATTCTCTCCCTAGTCTGCGTTAGCTAACAGAAGCGACTCACCCTCGGTGCACCTTGGTTTTCCTTGCCGGTAAATGGTGTTGATCATGCCTATATTTCACTGCGATCATGAGGAAGACGTGAGGGTTTGCAAAGTGCTTGTCAAGAACTAAATGCAGAGAAAAAATATGATTTGTTTCCTTCTTTCTTTTCTCCCCTCCCCTGGGGAAAGACAGGATCAGTCACAGGGCCAACCAGCCACATGGAGCCTGAGACAAAAGGATCTACTCCTTATTTAAAATCTGGATTTATTTTTCATCATGGATTTTATTTTTGGCTATAGTATTTGTTTTTTAAAATATTATTTCTCTTGATTACTGAAGTTTTTGGTGCCCCTTTAAATTTTGTGCCTGAGGCAAGTGCTTCACTCTTCTTTCTTAGTTTGGGCCCTGGTGACAGAACTCATCTTTGGCATGAGTAGAAACCCCATAAAGATTCTTTGTGAATGTCACCATCTCTGAAATGGCCCTGCGCCCCAGACTCTGGCAGGCCGTGTGTAGAACACTGAGGTCTGCAATAAGGGCTGATTCTCTGGGCATTTGGGGACCTGGGGCTTCTTATAGGCATCAGGGTAAAATTGTTTTCCTGAGACGATCCAGCAAGGGGCTGTGGCAGGAGGGGATATGAGGTGCTAAGTCAAGGATTTTCAAAATACAAGCTTTTGGCCATTTTACCTGTGTTTCCCTGAGGAATTTCATGAACTTTGAGAAAAGGAATGTGTGAGAGCTCCTGGGTCTGACCTGGTGAAGCTTTGCAAGCTCCCGATGGATCTGGAATTTCTGGCCAGCAGTGCCTTCTGTCTCATACACCTGTGCTTGAGGCTCCAGTCTCTCCCCCGCGGGTGGATGGCAGCCAGAGGAGCGGCATGGACCTTAGCCTATCTTCAACTTGATTGCCCAGCACAGGGTCTGCGAGAAGGACAAAGAAGACAAAGAGCCAGGGAGAGAAGCGTGGGGTGGAGGAGGGGAAGGAGGGGGAGAAATTCATGCTTTCCTGCTGGTAGCGCCAAGAGTAGCGGAGGTGGTGGTGGTAAGGGCAGACCCTAAGAGCCCCCAGGCACTAACTCAGAGTTTCAGCCACGTGTCACTTAATCCTCACACCATGCCAGGAGCTCTGTACTATGATCGCGCCATTTTAAAGAAGCAGAAACTTAAGGTTTAGGGATATTCCGTAATTGACCTAAGGTCACAGAGTTGCTGAACTTCAGAGTTAAATGCGCAATAAACGTTTCCTTGACTGGTCGGAATGACGGTTGGCTGACTTTTGTAGATGCAGTTTCCTGAGTCTGTCAGGGATCAAGCCCTGTGTTCACTGAGCAACGATGCCATTTAGAAAGCGGCTTACTTCCCTGTGGCAAAATCCCCTAAAAGTCATATTTGTTAGTAGACTCTTTTATTATGCAAATGAAGAGAACGAAGCCTGGGCTCTGAATCATACCTCATAACAGAACAACGGACTTGATTACATCAAGCTGTCCTCCAGTTTACACACCCAGGACCAGACACCATCCCCCAGACCCATGCCCACAGATGGACCCATTTTCTAAAGTGTTAGGTTAATTGCTAGGCACTACCCATTTAGCGAAGAACAAGCCTCAACCTTTCTGAGTCTGGGGATCCAATCTGAGTGATAGAAGAGTTCATGTTGTCCCAAACGATAGCAATTACACTTAGATATATTCTCTTAATTGCCTACGTGGGAAAAAAATATGATAAAATCAGTTATTTGTTTACATTTTTGTATTTTATTACCTACAAAAGCAGGTATGCATATTTGAAAGCGAATTGCACAGATGTGGCTGAGACATGACTTATTCCATCTGTAGTCCACTGAGTAGATTGCCCCACATGGAGCTGAGTCGCCACGCCAGACATTCTCTGTTCCAAGCCCACCTGGGGAGCCAGGCTTGCAAGTTGGAAACTACTATTCTCTAGATACCGCCTGTTTGTTTAGACACTCTTTCCTTGTCTGCATTTCATTGTCGTTATCAAGTGAAATGCTATACAAGGAACCCCATCGCATGACCCCCAAATTGTTCTACATTTTAGAATGCTATTTGGGCACAGAAGGAAATGGAGAGAGGAGGAAAAGGGACAAAAGGAGCAAGGACAAGGGGGAGGGGAGAGCGGTGGTAGGAAGGAGAGCTGTATCAGGAAATGAACTCAGAATTTGCTATCAGAAGTCTTGGGTTTGTGCGCATGGGTTGGGAATGAGACTCAACTTCTTCTACTGAGACTAAGAATGAAACCTCCTTCATGGAGCTGTTGTGAAGATTAAATGGGACGAAATACATAAGAGTGCTTTGTAAACTGGCAATCCGGGAGCACAAATTAATTCTTATGAACCTTAATCTGAGGAATCAGGGCTGTCCAAGGCCATGTTGTTAATTGGCTGAAGTGGGACCGAAATGGGATGAAAATTCAACGCGTTATTGTTCAGACATTGGTCTACTGGTGACATGCCCGTTTTTCCCATACCGAAGGTTGGATTTTAAAAGCCGAGGGGAGACGTAAGTGAGCATTCGATTTAGCGCATTCCCTTTGTAAGAAAGGTATTATTATCTCCACTCCACGAGGGTCAGGGAAGTTAAGCGCCATTCAGGGCCCCAAAGCTTGTGAAACAGAGGAGCAGGGGCTTCTCCCTCGAGGTCTGTCTGCGTGCCAGGTATGGAAACACACACTAGATTTACCAGAACACCGTTCAGACTGAATCTATTTACAGTAACCTAGCACTCTAGATAATATGTAAATTTGTAGCACTTCTTGGACTAGCCGGTTCGTTTTACTGGTTTTCACTTTTCTCTATTAGTTGTTCAGCCATACTCAACAGGACAGCAGACAATTTGCAATACTCAGAAAATTCCCATACGCTGGGTTCCCACCCTCCTCTAATTTAAGAACGACAACAAAAATTTTCCTGCACTCATTTCACTTGTAAACACTCAACAACTATTTTCTTGTATGAGAAGAGTTACAAAACCAGGGCATGGGAAAAAATGGTTCCAACCTGGCAATTTCTTCTAGTCACTGGACTTTTCCCAAGGGACCATTTATCCAAAGAGGAAAACATGTCCTCTACCTAGCCAAGGTAAAACAAACAAACAAACAGTCACTTTTTAATAGGCACTACTAAGAGTCAGCTTGTAAATAAACAACTGTTTTCTGAAAATAAGTTGTTTTTTGTTTTTTGGTTTTTTTTGAGGAAGATTAGCCCTGAGCTAACTCCTGCCAATCCTCCTCTTTTTGCTGAGGAAGACTGGCCCTGAGCTAACATCTGTGCCCATCTTCCTCTACTTTATATGTGGGACGCCTCCACAGCATGGCTTGCCAAGTGGTGCCATGTCCGCACCTGGGATCTGAACTGGTGAACCCCGGGCTGCCAAAGCGGAACATGCGAACTTAACTGCTGCACCACCAGGCTGGCCCCTAAAAATAAGCTTTTTAAAAAAAAAATTTGCAGAAAGAAATCTATGTTATGGGAGGATTTTAAGCAGGCCATTCAAGCCCAAGGTTTAGACATCTCTAGAAAGCCTGATGACAGGCAGTGTGATGTATTAAAACACCATATAGGTTCAGAAGAAACTCATTCCCTTGTCCCTTTCCTCCCCAAAACACACACACACACACACACACACACACACATGACCTGCACAGCCACTGAGTACTGGGCAACCATGGAAAAAATTAATTAGTTTCTCTAGGTCCTTGTTCCTTCATCTATAAAGTGGGGATAATAACACCCATTTTAAAGGGTTGTATAAGAACCAGAGAGAAAGAAAGTGATTGGTCTACACTCACAGGCATAATTAAAGTATAACTATTATTAAAGTTATTAACAGAGAAGATTCTCAAAGTAATGGGGTACTTTATGACACGAAGCCTGGAAGCCAACCACAGGCCCCAGCACCACTCGAAATGTGTCTCCCATCATGACTATATGTAACCCCCAAGTCATAGTGAACCTGGCCAGAGGCATCTCCAATGACTGCAGCAGTGAAGGTGTCACCCTCCTCCTTCCTCCTGACACAAAGGATGACAGAAGCCCTTTCTAGAGTTGGCAGAGGGTTCAAGGAAGGCAACCAGGGCATGTGAAGTTGAACACAAAATAATGAAACACTAATGGTGGAACTAGAGCAAGAGTGAAGAACCCAGTTTAGGGCAGGGGACCTCCCAGAACCATTACAGAGAGGGATGCTACAGTGGTACCCTGATTGGGTGTCCCATCCATCAGTTAGTTAAATCTTGCATGGAGGAGTATTAGGGGCACTTCTCTTGGTTACTTTTACTAACACTGATGCTAAGCAATCTACAGATTCTCTCATTGGGAGTATCTAGATTGCAACTCATGCATTAATACCATAAACCTCATTATTGGCCAAGCACATGCATGCCTCCTTAATTTTGAACATGCCATTTAAAACCTAAGGAATCCACAAAGGCAAATAAGAGAAGTGGGGAACACGAACTCGAGCGGTAAGAGCTGAGCAAGGCGGAGGGAACGTCTTGGAAAGAAGTAATTCCTGGGAAACATGGAGGCATCAAACATGGAGGAGGGTATGCCCAGAGTCAGAGGCACAGAGGTGGGAGCCTGGAGTCCACAGACTAGTTATGAGCTGGTGGGCACCTAACTGAGAAGTGTGGGAGACGAAGTTGTTTGGAAGTCCCTGAATTTCAGCCCGATGAGTTTATGCTCAAGGTTCCATATGCGGCCAAGAAGACTGTCTTTTGCACAACTCCAAGGATGCCATTCACAGAGACCTCAATGGGAAGGGTAGGTTCTGGAGTTGGGCAGTCCACGGCCTGAACATCAGCACGAGGTGGCATTCTCTACAATTTGTCCTGGAAGTTTGTGACAGATTTTTGAGCCTAGTATGGCTTGCTCTGAGAGTTATTCAAGAAAGATGAATGTCATCATCTGTGGTCGATATCTGCCTTAAAATGATATAGTCATCTTCGGAGTTCTTCTCAAAAACCATTTATTTGATCAACAAACACAGCACTCAGCTTAGAGCTTCACACTTACCAGGTACCTACTGTATGATTGCTAAATGAATGAACTAATAAGCAATGAAGTGAATGAAAGAGGAGTTAAATACATTTCAAGGTAGAGAATGTTCTGGAAAGCAACCACAGTAGGCTAGTGACCTAAGGCAACTAGATTTGACTGTCCTACAGAGTAGACTAGTTAAAATGTGTCTCCCCATAATTATAGAACCCTTATTTTAATTGCCACATATTTTATCACAGCTACATATTATATTTAATCATTCCTACCACTGTATGTTTTACTTCTATACATCTTATTGATACTGTAAGCATTTTGTCTACAGTATTATTATTTTATTGCATGTTGCATTGCTATCTGTGGATGCATTCCAATAATAATAATAATATTAGTAATAAATATTCCTATTATATGCAAGACAATGTCCTAGCTGCTTTATGTAGATCTTCCATAATTTTCATGTCTTAGGTAAAATGGGGTTTATAATTCTACTTTACAAGTAAGATATTCTAAATTCTTCTAAGGTCATATGGCTCAAAAGTGAATGAATGAAGATTCCCACCCAGATCTTCCTACTGCACGTTTTTCTCAATCTGAGCAGAATTACTTTCAATACACAGAAAAATGTTTAAGGTACTTGATATAAATTATCTAATTCAACCTGCACCACAGTAGCTTCCAAAGGTCATGAATCTGGCCTTTGAGAATGGGCAGGAGAGCGGCCACTGTATAATTTCATCAGTAGTCACAAATACACTGCCAATCATGAACAGCAGCAGCTACACATCACTGTAAATTTATAATTGTCTTGGTCTCTCCAGGCTACAGTGCTCTCTAGTTCCTTGGAAGTCCACCGCTATTTCCTCCATATGACCTCCAGTGTGATTTGTCTTAAAGCCCCAATACAACCATGTCACTTCCCGATTTAAGGTCAGCCGTGACTCTACATCTCTACTATGAAGACCACGGTCTCCAGCTGGTCTCTCAGCCTCTTGCCATTCTAATCCTAAGCCGTTTTGCCAGCCACACGCCTGGCCTCTGCTTCCAAGCTGCTAATGCTGGAGACATGGTGAGTTTCTAGAAATTTCAAAACATCCCACTCGTTTGCTTTTGCACATTCTTTCTCTCTGCCTGAAATGCCAACAACAATCTCTTATTCATGTTATTTTATGACTCACAGAATCTTTTCAAGGTCCACGAAGACAGAAAATATATTTTTTAGATCATTGTATCTCCATACCCAGTGTCTGGCACATAGTAGGTTTCAGTAGGTATTCACTCTGGATTAATTCGAGGTAAAAAATCACATTTTCTGGGAAAACTCTCTGAAGTCCAGGAAAAGTTGTTTCTTCCCGCATGCTCCCTTCATGCCTTAGTGTTCTAATTGCCACATTGTTGCACAATGAAATTATGTATCTCCAGGTCTTTTTCTGGAGCTAGACTCTGAGCTCCTGGGTGGCAGGGACCAAATCTTACTCATTCTTGGGTCCTTAACACCCAGCACAGAGCCCGGCTTATGGTAAGCCTTCATAGATTTCCTGGAATTGAAAATATAATTCTAAAGCAATCACGTGAGCTGAGCTGAGCCGGGTTATGCTTCTCATTTTACAGTTGAAGAAACGGGGACCCGGGGAGGAAAAATAGAAATATCTTGATTCAATTTTCATTTGAAATCAGAGGCCCAGACAAGGCTGGAACAAGGTCTCCCAACCCCTAGTTACAAGCACTGTTGGTGGGCACTGAACAGAGAGGACCGCTGCCTTCCTTTCTGACTTAGCAGCAGAGACAGCTAGGAGCACCGGAGTATCTTCATGGGACAAGACTGGATTAAGCCACTCTGCTCTATAGTCATGGTGATAGCCTGGGGGAACAGGTGAATTCCTCTAGGGCCAGGGATCAAGTTCTAGGCAGGTCTGTGAGGAGTAGGATGGCGACATGTGCCAGGAGGCATGGGGCCACTTCTTGACCTTTTCAAACTCTGTGGCCCTGCCCTGGCCTGCTGTACAGTCAGTGCCCTCTCTGGCCAACCTCCCAGAAACTCCTTGTCACTAGAGTAACTCAGTTGTGGATAATTATAAATTATAAATATGCCCGTGGGGGCATAATTATAAATAGCTCTCCTTTTTATTCAAAAGTATCCTACTGTGGGCCATAAATTATATGGTCCCCTTTCCCTGCATGTAAAAGCTCAGAGGGCTCCAAGAGTCTTTTAAAACCCCCTTTTCCACTCCCTTGGCTTTTTGTTTGTTTGTTTGTCCCCCTACCAGGTAGCTTTTGATTTGCCAGGATACTTTAGGTTAAGGCCTGGAGGTCTAAGGCTCTGCCTGAGTTCAAGCCCCCTTCCTGGTGTGTTTCTGCTTGAGCCAGAAGACTGGAACCTCCCCAGGAAGTTGAGAATAACTGGGGAGGGGGCGCTAGGAGGAGGAGCAAACGCCCCCCACCACGCCCCCGGCAGCCAAGCACTGTGGCTGGGAGCCAGGAGAGCTTGCACGAGGCGTGGGTGCAGGGGCGTTTCACTTGGCCACCAAGGCCCTCTGGGCACTGCCCTGGGAGGGAAAGAATTAGTGATTCAATTTGGTCTGAGTCAAAAGGTGCGTTCAGCTGGTCTTCTGCTGAAAATACTCAAAGCCTGGGGGGAGGCGGTTGCCGGGAGGAGGGTGGCACCTACTAAAAGCTAGCAACTGATTTCTTTTTAAATGGAGAGAAGGGTGTTGGAAAAAGAGAATGAAACTAATTTTGCAACTCCATGCAGCACCACTGACGCAAGGACATTCTTCACAAACACAGAAGAGCTCCTCGCTCAGTGCACCAGCTGAGCAGCGGTGTCCTGATGCTCAGGGGATGCCTGTCTTTCTGGGGAAAAGTGCCAGGGAGAGGAACTAGGAACGAAGTACACTAGGCACTGCTGAAGCTGCTTCGGGGAGACGGGTGGGTAGCTGCGGCCCGGCGACTCCTGCCCCAACCGCTTGCAGCGCGGCGCGCAGTCCCATGCCTGCGGCGGCGCCCCAACCCTCGCTCCCCGCGGTGGGTGCGCTCCCTCCCCAACCCCGGGCCGCGGAAGGATATTGCACTTTGTTTACCTCGCTGGGGCTGAGCCAGCGAGCGGCCAGGCCAGCGCCCGCAACCCCGGGCCCGGAGCTGCAACGGCAGTGGCAGCGGCCCCGGCCCGCGGGCGCCGGGAGCCGCCCGAGGACTGGCAGCGGCGAGGCTGATTGATGGGCGTCCGGCTCAATGAGGGGGGCCCGGGCGGGGGCGGGGCGGGGCCGGCTCTGGGCTGAGCCAGTCGCGGTGCCGCGGGGGGGGCGGAGGCTCCGTGGAAATGTGTCGGTGACATTGAATGGGGAGACCGAGCGCGAGCGAGGCGCGCGCGCGCACACACGCGCACACACGGCCCCGCTCGCTCCGAGATCCCCGGCCACGTAAGTAACTATTAATACCGCCTCGCCGGGAGATGCGGGCGTGCTGAGCTCGGGGATTGGCCTCGGGCACCGTCGGCCATCCCCTTCAATTTTAAATACACATTCCTCTTACCTCTGGAGGGAGGGGAAGAAAAAAATAAAAGAAGAAGAAGAAAAGCCGTCAATTTTCTCCAAAACAAACCCCGCCAGGCAATTTGGGTTTAGGGTAGGGAGAGACGGAGTGGTTGCAAATATTCCAAGGCAAGATCCAGTTATCCAGCTGGGAAGAAACGCCGCGGGTTGGCTGGGCTCGGGGCGCATCTCCTTCCAGCGCCCGGAGGACCCCCGGAAGCTTGTGCCAGGGAAATCGGAGACCACTGATCTGCCCTCGTCCCTGCCCGCGCTTCTCGCTTTATTCGGAGGACGATCTGGAGTGCGAGCGAGCGGCGACAGCATGAGCCTGTGCTGACCTCCGCCTGGCGGGCCAAGCCCTGGGCTTTGTCGCGGTACCTGCGCCCTGCCCGCGCCGCAACTCTGTGCCTAAGCTTTTGCAATCTTTTGTTGGCAGCGCTGACCGCTCTAAGTTAAATGCTCCCTTGCTATTTTTTTTGTCTGTTTGTTTAAATTTTGGAGAGCTCTTGAGATCTTGGAAAAGCCTCAGACGCCATCTACAGTTAAAACGTAGGTAACTACCCTTTTCGGCACCCCCCCCCTTCCACGCCCCCCACCCTTTCCACCAAAAAAGGGGGTGCAGCGCGGATTCTGTCTGCCGTGCGGCGCGAGCCGGTAGACCCGTGCTTATTTCCTTTTTCTTTTTGTTTGGTTTCTAACGCGCTGAGACCAAGCCGCCGCCGTGCGCTCCCCGAAGATTGCACAAACTACAGCAGGGCTCCACCGCCCCGTCTGCGATTCGGCAGCCTGCGTGGGGATCGCTTCAGGAGACCGGGCGCTGCAGCTCCCCACCTTAGCAATCCGGTTACTCGTCTAGATCCAGATTGGAAAAAGAGAGAGAGAGAGAGAGAGAGAGAAACTAAAAGTGCGGAGATTCTGCAAATCGCTGGCGGCTTTGGGGTAACAAAAGGACCTGAGCTGCTGCCGACCGAGTACCCCCGGGAACCGGGCTCGGAGCAGACAAGGTGCCCGGCGGCGCCCATTTGGGGGCTTCTAACTCTTTCCACGTAGCCCCTTTCCCGTCCCCTCCCCTCTCGTTCCCTTTTAAAATCCGTGGCACGGAGGCGCCTGCAGCCGCACTCGCCAGCGACTCATCTCTCCACCGGGTTTTTTGTTTGTCGAGTGCGACCCCCACACTCATGAACATACACAGGTCTACCCCCATCACAATAGCAAGATATGGGAGATCGCGGAACAAAACCCAGGATTTCGAAGAGTTGTCGTCTATAAGGTCTGCCGAGCCCAGCCAGAGTTTCAGCCCGAACCTCGGCTCTCCGAGCCCGCCCGAGACTCCGAACTTGTCGCATTGCGTTTCTTGCATCGGGAAATACTTATTGTTGGAACCTCTGGAGGGAGACCACGTTTTTCGTGCCGTGCATCTGCACAGTGGAGAGGAGCTGGTGTGCAAGGTAAAGAGCCCGGGATTTGGTTTTGCTTTTTGTCTTTTAAAAAGATTCCCCGGCCGTTTGGAGGGGGCTGGAGGGGGCGGGAGGTCGCCAAGCCCTGGAGTCTGGGGGAGGGAGATTCGCGGGATAATTATCTATGGCCTCGTTAAGTGGGTTTATTTATTTATTTGTGTCTGTTCGACTAGTTGCGAAGTTTTTAGAGCGTTGCAGACAATGGGGCGGGCTGCGGCGGGGGCGTTTTGGGGAGAGCCCGGGGTGGGGAGGGCGGCGGGACTGCGCGGGGGCCGCGGACACGCGTGCTCCCAAAGGCTCGTGGAGCTCCTCTGCGCGACGCCGGGTCCCCACAGGATCTCTGCCTGTGTCTAGCCCCCTCCCCTTCCAACCCTGAGTAGGGAATCCCCCGCTAATTTTAAGGCACTGATGACTTGGTTGCTTTCGCAGCCATTGTTCTTAGCAGCGTGCAGGTGTTAAACCTTTGTTCCGAAGGTGCCCTTTCAAAGAGACACACAAAGGTGTCCCCTCTGGCTGAGCCCGGGGGCCCAGCGCGGGGATGGAGTTTACGGAGCTTTCTTCTGCCTGGAGCCTTGAAAGGAGGCTTGGGGGTGGAAATCAAAGCCGCCGGCGCACCTTTGGGTGTAGGAAATAGTGAATCCTTTGGGTCTTTCTCTCTTGTCTCCGGTTCTTCTCATCTCCAGACTTCCGTGCTTGGACACCGCCCCCACCCCCACTTTTGCCTCTTCGGTTAAGAGGCCAGCATTTGGAGCCCCAGGGGGATCGCCGTGCTAATACAGATGAGCGCTTAAGTCTCTTTTTTGTGTTTGACCCTGAGCGGTGACTGGTTTGTGTCTGTGTGAGTATGTCTGTGTGTCTTTGTGTGCACCCACAGGGACCCAGACAAGGAGATGAGCGGGGGAAGAGCAGCAAAAAAACCATGAATACAGTAGAGCATACCGCTACCCAGGAATCGGACAGAGATCGAGAATTCATTGTCACTTAATTTTAGATTTGCTCAGTGTTGGTTTTTTTTGGGGGGGGTAAGGGGGAGCAGGGGTGAGGACCCCTGCTGTCTTTGAAATGGGCGCCCTGCACAGCTGTGCTGCCAATAACGCTTCACACTTTTACCATTAACCACAGACTACTTTGTGGACTTACTTTATTTCATTGTAAAAAATAGGTTTTGTGGAGGTCTCCAGTCAGTTTTGCAATTGTTCAGTTCAGACCTCAGGGGAAAATCAGGGACTCTAAGTACTGCTCTCTGCTTGTACTAAGCATTCGGTATTTTGCATCTTCTCCAAGTTATTGCGACCCAGAGCAACTGTGCCCGGTTAACCAAAATTCAGTAGGCTATTCAGAGCCGGATTGAATTCTCAGAAGACCTGCAACGTTGCACAATAGGGTAGTCATCCTTTGAAATGAATGAATTCCACAGAGCTGCCACTCTTCTATGAAATATGCACAATCACCCAGCAGTGAGTGTTTTCACTCCTTTTGCTCAACTTTAGTCCAGCATTTTAATATTTTTCAGAGGCTGGAGACGCTCCTAAGTAAAGGGACTCTGCCGCCAAATTCTGCAGGAGCATCTTGCTGTGATTTCTTTGTTTAAAGGCAGAGGTGACTCTGGCCCCTATTCTTTCTTTCTTCCTTCAGATTCTTTAAGACATTTCACTTTGGGCTGACCTTACCGTGTCATTCGTAGACTTGCTCTCTGGCCTGAAACTGTACTTAATCTGCTGGTTTAGTTATTGCAAAGATTGAATCAGCCCCTCACCAATTACTGTGTGGCTGCAAGTGGATTTAAGTGCAGTATCATTGTTCTGTTTGACAGAGGTCATCCCTGCAAGACACAGAAGCTTCTGTTTTCCTGCCTCTTCACCAGAGGTGATGTGAGTGACTTATGCAAGCATTGTTGTTTATATCCTAGGAAGCTCCAAGTGGGTTTTAAAGGCTGCTTCTATGCACCACCAGATATATATTGTGGACTTTCAGTTTACTGCAAGGTTCAGTGAAATCGACACATTGAATCAAGTTCCTTCTGAGGTCTTAGGGGATAGAGTTCGTGTCTCCCAGCTCTGCGTTGACCCAAGGAAAAAGTCTTTGCAAAAACAGATCAAATGTAAAGATGCCACTTATAGAGGACTGTGTAGAGAATTCTATTGGACACTATTTGGGTGGGGGGGGGAGGGAGATCCGAGGGTCATTTAACCAAAATAATCAAGCCTGTTTATTGTCTCCATGTGCCTACTTTAAGCTAGGTAGATGAAGGAAGGGAGCTTCCGGCAGGGGGGGGGGGAGGGGGGGGTCGGTAGCTTAGCATTTCATGGAAATGCTGGTAGCTACTGTGCAGATGGACATACTTACTATCTTGGCAGAATGGGCACTTTTTTTTTTTTGCAAATGCTATTAATGCTGGCCTAATCTTACTGCCTTATCGGAACTGTCACATTATATAACTAAGGCTCCAAATTAAACATTTAAAAGAAGCTGGCAACCAGGCTTATGGTTTGATTTTGCACTTGAAGGTGATGGTTTAAATGCCAATTCAGGCCCATAAATGCCTGTTATAGCTACTAATAAAAGTTTGGTTCCTACCATTTGGGAAAACATAAGTACTTGCTTTATTTTTCATCCTCTGTCCACCATCTTGGAATCTGGTCTCTTCTACAAAGGGTATGGCTACATTTTGAAGCTGCCATGAATATGTTTGATTTTTTTTTTTTAAATTTCTCTGTCCATTCAGTTCTTCAGCAGTGGGGCAGGATAATAGACTAAAGCTGCTAAGCAAAAATCACCTTTTGTTTTTTACAAATGCAACTCAAAACAGGAAGTGTATGATAAATTATCATCACTCCATGAGCACTGGCAACAGAGCTTCAGAACACATCATCCCTGTTACATAACGCGGCGTGTTTACATTAGCCACTGGCCACTGCAGAGCGTTTATGACTTTCTGTGAAATTTTTGAGGCTTTCCCGGTTTCTGCTGCCTGCAGCCTGGGTGTTAAAGTTGACTCAGGCATTTCAGATTCCTAATTGAACAGACCTCTGAGGTCACTGCTGGTAGGTCGTCATTTGACAGTATCGGGGTGTGATTTGTGGTCTCTGGAGATGTTGAAGCGTTCATTCTTAAATTCTAGGTTATAGTGGCAGCAGCTGTGCCGCTTTCCTGAGATGCCTCATTATGGTTCATTCAGAACGTTCCTTTGCTTCCTAGCCCAGAATTAGTGCCAGCCCTCCTGAGGTTCTTACTATCCCTGTTTGACTCACAGGTTTTTTGTTCTTTGAAGCTAAGAGTGACTTAACTCGTGGGTTCTTAAAGGGCAGCCTGTGTTCCTGGATGGGGTTTGGAAGGCCTGTGAATCCCTTTAAAGCTAATCCGATATTGTGTGTGCATTTGAGGATGGGCATGGTCAGTTAAGAGGGGACAGCGCTTTTATCAGATTCTCCTGTGGGATCCGCACCCAAAAAGGTTAACAGTGTTCTAAATCCAAGTCTTCAGTTTATGGGGTGGGGGGGGCACCTAAGTGTTCTCTCCACCTCATCCAGATTATCGGTTGCCGAGCCAGGATTAGAGCCTCGTTTGGGGATTTCTAGGCCAGCATTTTCCCCACCACACTGCAAAATGATGACCCAGAAGCCTATGTTCTAACTAATGAAAAAGAGATTTAAGAAACGAAATGATGGTGAACTGATAACGTGAATTGTATTGTTGTTAGAGCATTCCTGGCCTTAGATGCTTTCCAGCGAAGCGCCCCACGCCTGCCCCTGGCTCCTGCAGGCCCAGAATAGAGTCATCGCGCCCACATCCCCAGGCAGATAGTAAAACCACATTCCAAACCCAGGGATTTGTATTCCTGATTTCGTGGAGGTCTGGAAATGAATGAAAGCTTTTTCTTTTAACCTTAAAAATTCTCTGTAGTGTTAATTCCCGTTAGGTCTGTTTCAAAAAGGTATTGAGAGTGGATTTTCTTTTGAAACAACCCCACAATGAGGTGGCATTTCACAGGCTAATTTTGATTCATAGAAAATCATTGCATAACGGATTCATTGAGCCAGATCTCTGTGGAGGGAAGAGAGAAAGAAGCAGTCGGCTTTCCTAATAGGAAGGCCTGTGTCCTATTCCCAGCTCTGCCACTGGGGGCTTGATTTGACTTGTTCTCTGAGCCTCAATTTCCACATCTGTAAAATGAAGATGTTGAATTAGATACCCGTTAGTCAGAGCCTAGATATTTAATCTGTTAATTGCCAAGATGCTGTACAATGCTATACAACACAATTGTGCAACTCAAAATGTGTTGTGTGCAATTGGTATAGTTGTATAGTGTTGATGTACGTTTTTGTTCTTTTTTTTTTGAAAGTAAATAAGATGTTGTCTGTGTGTCTGGGGGTGGGTCACTTTCTCTCTGATTTTGCTTTAGTCCTGTAAGCAGAGATGACTTGGATAAAGAGAAAAAATAATAAAACTTACCATTTACGTACTGCATTCCATCCTGCAAAGCACTATTACCTTTATTTTCTCATGTAATCCTCCTAACACTGTGAGCCAAGTATCATTTGCCCATTTTACGCTTGAGGATTTGGAGGCTTGGAGAGGTCAAGTGACTTACTGAGTGCCACACAGCTGGTAGGAGGCAGGGCCAGTGTGGTCTGAGTCCAGGTTCAGCACACTTTCTGCCGTCTCAAGAGCGCGTGTCCGTGGGAGGTGTCTGCATTCTGGGATTTGGTTGTATAGAGGCATCTCTGACTCCTGGTCTTCCTGTCAATCCCGCCCCAGGTGTTTGATATCAGCTGCTACCAAGAGTCCCTGGCCCCGTGCTTCTGCCTGTCTGCCCACAGCAACATCAACCAAATCACCGAAATTATCCTGGGGGAGACCAAAGCCTATGTGTTCTTTGAGCGAAGCTATGGGGACATGCATTCCTTCGTCCGCACCTGCAAGAAGCTGAGGGAGGAGGAGGCAGCCAGACTGTTCTACCAGATCGCCTCGGCAGTGGCCCACTGCCACGACGGGGGGCTGGTGCTGCGGGACCTCAAGCTGCGGAAGTTCATCTTTAAGGACGAGGAAAGGTGAGTTGCATTCCTGTCCAGACCCGTGGACTCTAACAGGCTGCTCAGGGTGGTTGCTTGAAAGGTTCGCAGAGACTGTTTGCTGCTCTTGTCCAGGGGAGGGGAAGGAAGCGTGGAAGGACAAAGGGAGGCAATTATTGCAGTGTTTTAGGGGCCTTGGAAAACAAATCGCCACTACTCTAAAGGTGCTATCAAATGTTCAAAGGACAGGTGCCAGGATATTCTGTGACCCCATAATTGTTTCTGTTTTAGTCTTGTGAACTCTGAAGGTGCAGGACTGCGTGGCATTTTCAATGTGAATAAGGCAGGATTTTGAAAATCCTGCCTTCAGAACACTCAGTGCCTGGCATCAGTTATTTCTAATTCATTCATGCATTCATTCGTTCAGTAGATATTTCCTAAGTATACACTATGTGTTAATCACAATTCTCAGTACTGTGAATATCAAGATGCATTAGCTAGTCAGCTGACCTATAAAGGAGTGTTACAGGCTCCAAATGAAGGTATGTGCTGGGTCAGGTGGGCACTGGGGGCTGGGAAGTCAGTTCTAACTAGGCTTGGAGAGTCAAGAACGTTTTTATAGGAGAAGTGATTTTGGAGCCAAGACTCGAAAGATGAACGTGTTACAGGCGATGTGGGAAGGACTGGCGTTCCAGGTGAGGAAACTGCCAATGCAAATGCCTGGCAATGTGAAGGTGTCGGTTATTTTTGGAGACAGCTGGACAGGATGCTGGGCATCTGGGTTCTATTCCTGGTTCTTCCATTAACTCATTACCTTCTGTTTAGCAGACCCCACTGGGGTGCTGCTTTCTCCTCCAGCTGACTGTGATTGTAAAAACTCTTTCAAGCCACTTTGTTCTTTTTAAGAATCTGGTTTTTTAGACAGGTGGAGGCAACTGATTTATATTCATTGCTGACTATTCCCAGAGTTGCTCTGGAGTTTCTGCATACGTGATGTCATGGGATTCTCATGACTGCTTTGGGCATCCTCATCCCCTACTAAGAGAGCGGTTAGGGAAGTGGGGGGTCCATTGTCACAAAGCTGTTAAGGACCATCTAATGAGAAGTCTAGCGCACATCATTCATTTACTCACTCAGAGAGCAATTCTGGAGCACCTTTTATGTGTCTGGCACAGATCTCGCTCTCAAACCTTTCTGCCTGCCAGTGAGTTTGCGTCTATCCCAGTGGCCCATGATATTTTTAGGCTGCTGCTTATAGAATTCTGATGGCATCCCAATGAGAGCGATCTGGTGGTGTGTGCTTTGTTTTTTTCATCTTTGTGGTTTGAGCTAATTGGAAGTAAATATCTGGGAAGCATTTTGGGATTAGCAAAGGTGAAGGGCCCAGATGGAACAGTTGCAGGAGCATTTATAATCCAGCTGAGTATGCGAAGTGCAGAGGACCACCGGGTTTCTTAGACCCACAGGGGTTGGTTATTACTCCATATTTTTTCTCATAGAGGGGGATCATAGGCATCTGGGGCAGCTAATATCCTGGTCTTTGATCGTGGATGGCTTTTACCTTTATTAAAAACTGAAGAAGGGGGCTATTCCAAGATTGAGAGTGTGGGGCCGCGCTTGCCTTCTCTCTTCTTTGGCTAAGATGCTTCTGCCCTTGGAGCCCAGAGACCAGGTCCTTATCCTGGTTGTGCCTGCAGTACCCTCTGTGACCTTAGATTGGTCCCTTCCCCAGCCTCAAGTTCCTCTTTCTTGTATTGTCCTGGCTCTAAGGTCTCTGAGTTATAACATTTTTTAGGGATCTACTTTTTTGAATATTCTTGTTTGGAAGATAAATACATATCCGACCCCCAACAGAGTACTGACAAAGGTCCCTTGTTGTTCCTCTGTCTGTTCCACCTTTTGTGGAGATCTGGTAACTGGAACTGGAAAAAATTAGAGGTAATATTTGGTGACCTCCACGAGATCCTGCTGTGAGATTACCGTTTAACTTACTTCTCTCTACAAATTGGAGAGGTGAGTGTTATCATGTCCATTTATAGATGAGGGCTCAGAAATACTGCAAGAAGTCTCAAAGTTACAGACAGGAAAGAGCGGAAGTCAGGACAAGGTCGCTGTTAAGTTAGCTCTCAAGAAATCTGTATGCCTGACAGGGAGTCAGGACAACGAATGCCCGCTCTCACGGGGATCTGAGTTTTACAGCACTGTCCTTGACTGTGTCTCTCTGGGGAGGAATTTCAGGCTTCAGCAAGTATATTGTTGGCGTGTCCGGCAATAGCACACCCATGGTAAATACGTATCTGAGAAGTGAGTCAGAGTAGGGTGGACATCCCCAGGTCACAGAACATGGGAGCAGGAGTGGACTCTGGAGGGTCCTTGCTTCAGTCCTCTCATTTTGCTGCCAGGAAGCAGAATCCCAGAGGTGAGGCTACTCGCCCCAGTGCCCACACTGGCTGGAAGCAAATCAGGGGTTGAGTGAGCCTCACGTTTGCTGGCAGAGGGCTTTTCCCCCAGGCCGGGCTGGTCCTTCACCAGAAGATGTGCAGGAGTGCCCATGAGCACATCGTGGAAAAGCCAAAATATTTGTTGTCCCAGGGCCTGGGGAAAAAATGCCAAGATGTAAGGAGCTTCCAGAATGAGTACTGTGGGTCTCTGGAATTCAGTCTGGACTTAGGTTGAATTTTGCAAAAGAGTATGACGCTTTCTAGAAAGAACTAGAAAGAAGTATCCCATGTGAGTGTGAAACCAGAACAGTTCACTGGAGCAAAGATATCAAAGCTAAATCCTTTTTCATTTTAAGGAGCACTTTCCTTCTGGAAAGAAAACATAAGTGGCAGGGAACTGGGCATCCTGTGTCCCGGCAGATCTGGGAGCACCTGAGTCCCTGCCTCCCTGCTGTCCCAAGAGACCAGGAGGGAGCAGGAGAACCTCCCCCATCTGACTGGGGCGGTGACGGCTGCACAGGAGTTAAGTGACCTTGCTCAAGGTCACCCAGCCAGTCTGCCAGTGGCCCTGGCCTGGAAATCCTGTCATGTCACTCCAGAGCTCTTTCTTTGCCCCACACCACGCTGCCGTCCCAGTGGACTTGCTGTTCGGAACATGACAAGTGTCTCTGTCTGGGCAGCTCTGAGAAGGTCGCTTCCGTTTTCAAGGACGTTCTAAATGTTCTCATCAGTAGCTGATAGGAACTTGTTTTTTCACCCAACTGTCAACTTTTTGTAAAAGGGGAATAATGCCTAGTAGCCTTTTTTCTTCTTGATTTTTGGGTTTTTTTTTTAAAGATTGGCACCTGGGCTAACAATCTTTTTTTTTTTTCTGCTTTATCTCCCCAAACACCCCCCTGTACACAGTTGTATATCTTAGTTGCAGATCCTTCAAGTTGTGGGTGATTTTTGGCTTTTAACCTCTTGATTTCTGAGTGTGAGACTGGTTTTGTCACTCAACATCTTTCTCCCTCTGTGTGTCTAGCAGCCACTGAGTCGTAGGCAGACTCTCTCTGTTGATCTGTACAGTGGCCTGCAGCTTGCCCATGTTTCCTGAGGGGAACAGGAGTCAACGGGCCCTGGGATCTCATTGGGGCTGTGCTGCTGGCAGCCCTCGCCTTCGATTTTAATCAATGGGACCTAATCAATAGGCATTTCAGTAGGACTAAAGCTTCCTTGTCTCCTGACATCATTGACAGTGTGAGGAAACAATGGATGGAATTTGAAAGGCTTTTGAAAGTTAAACCTTGGCGTCCATGTCTGTTTTCTGACCCTTTATGCATTGGTCCTGTGGGCGAAAACATAGAGGAGACTTTTGGAAGTAGTGCTGCTTTATTAAGCTTCAGATCACCTCTTTGCACATCACTCTTCTCTGTCTCAGGGATGTGCTTCTTGTTCCTTGATGATCTTGAAAGTGCTTGAAAGTATTACGCAGTGAAATTGGCCGAGCCCCACCTGGTTCAGAACAAGACCTGCCTATGGACAGAGTTCTTATGCATAGATTTTCAGTTCCGGACCCTCTGTAACTCCAAATCCATGGCCACCCATGAAAACATCCTTAGTGGAATTGTCAGCGCCATAAGTCACTTCCCACAAGTAGCTTTGCAGACAGTATACACAGATGACACCCAACCTTATGTTAGACCCAACACTAGTGTGCCTTCTGCTGCTGTTGGATTAGTAGCACCCCGGATTCTTCTACTTCTCTTTCTTCTCTTTTATTTTGAATTGGGTTCTAGATTCAAATTCTGGCTCTACCACTTATTAACTACCTGATCTTGGATAAGTCACTTAATGCTTCTGAGCGGCAGTTTCCTCAAAGCAGAAATAATTATTAGATCCTGTAGGGTGGTTGTGAAAGTGAAATGAGATGGTTCTGTGACTCATGGGGCAGGGCAGGCACTCCTAAATCAATATCTGGTCCAAGTCATTGATAAACTGGTACCATTACGAGTGAGCATTTCCCAGGGCTCTGGGTTCATAGAGAATGTGGTCCATCTCTTTGGCAGCCATTTCCAAAGTGGAGTGAAGAGTGGAGCCCTTGTGATGTAAGGGTTCAGATTTGAGCCACATCCTCTTCTCTCTTCTGTTTAGTTTTAATCACCAAATCAGCGTTAGGAGGGCAACTGACAGGTCAAGTACACATGTTGTGGAACCTGCAGCTCAGAAAGGTCAGAAAGTTGACAAGATGTACACAAGGGAAGGTGGATACAAGGCACATACGGGGAGCGAAGGATCCCACCCCCGAGCCTGGATCACCCGCAGTGTTTCTGCCCCTGGGCTGCTGCTTCTCCTCCATTCCTGTGGCTGTTTTTGTAGGGCAGGGCCTCAGTTCTTTTGTTTGCATTTTGAGGAAGTTAAACGGCTACCCTGATTGAACTCACCCTGGACACACCCTTTGCATCCACAGTTCCTGTAGTAAGATCTAAGATGCACTGTGCGATTAGGAGGGGCCCCCTCTGTGTTGGGGCCCTGAATCTGTTAGTAGGCAGTGCCCAAATCCCCAAAGGGTGTGCCCGTGTCCTCCATCCTCCCTCGCCCCGCTGTGGTATTACAGTTATCTGCCTGGTCAGCCCGTTCTCTGAGGCCAGTGCTTCAATCTGAGCCTCTAAGGGAAGGGCAGCTCTTGGGAGAAGGCCAGTTATTCCGATGTAGAGTCAGAGTCGATGTCTGGATTCCAGTCCCTGCTCCTGCACTTCATAGTAAACTTAACCTTGACAAGTTACCTAACCTCTTCTCTCTAGATTACATCTATAAAGTGGAGATAACAAGAAGACTTCCTTCATGGAATTAAATGAATTAATGCAAGCGAACCCAATGCTTGGCACATGCTGTCCTTCGCCTCCTCTGCACTTAGTGTCTGGTGCTCTGGGTGACACGGGGTTGGCTTGCTGACTCAGAATGTGAAGAGCCTTTTAAGCGGGTGCAACCTTGGGCTGCAGTCCTGGATGCCTACAGAAAGTGGGCGGGCCATTGTTCCTACAGCATCCCTGTTTTGCCAGCCTGATTTCCCTTTGCCCTGGGGACAAGGCTTCTTGCCACTCCCCACTCTCCACCCCCAGTCGCAGTTCAGTATTGACATTTCATTGCACAGAAATACCCCATGTGAACGGAGAAACATGCCTCTGTACATGTTTCTTCTTTGGTTAGAAGATCTTTATCTCTTGACGTCACAGGTTTCATTTCCTCTGCTTTGTGGAAGCTGAGCTGTGCCTGCTTCTGCAGGAGGGAAGCTGGGACCCCTTGTAGGAAGCCAGAGGCCTTGGGGCTTTCAGGGTAACACATGCCATCCGCCCAGGCACCAGACCTGTGCTCCTGCGGGTTGGACGTCTTCTCCTTCCCGCACCAGCCAAAGCCAGCACTCTCCTTAGGTATTAGCATCTGTTTGGTCTGTTCCTTTAGATCCTCATGTTGTTCCTGCCTCTGTTGAAGCTTCAACATCTAACAAAGTCTGGAGGGCAGGCATTGGAGCCCTGGGGACCCGACTCTGCTTTCTTTCATTAATAGCGATTTGTATTATTTTAAGTTGTAGGCTCATTGTATTTTTAGGAAAACACCTTTTTGCTTTGAAGGAGACAGAGCTCCTGGAATCCCCTTATTTATGTTGACCACTCTGACAGGCTGCAGGCACTGCCAACCTTTGGGTAAGACTCAGCCTCCCCTTCTCCCCGGGATGGGTACGTGACCCTCTTCCTGTAGCCCCCACACGTGCCTCTGTCACAGTGTGTCTCCCTTCTGTTCTAGTTGTCCCTGCCTGCGTCTCCGGGCTGACCTCGTCTCCTGCTGGACTGGGAGCTTCTTGGGGACAGAGTCTGTCTCATGTTCTCTGTTCCTGGAACATGGTGGGCATCGAATGAAGGAAAATCTCTTTTATTGAATAAGAGCAGCTCAGATTGCATTCTAATGACAGAATGAGAGAGGTGGGCATAAGTGCAGATCATCAGTGTCTAGCTCATTGCCCAGAATGGGAGCCAGAAAGACTAAAACTTATGAATCTCCCTGGAAGACACCTTTGCAAAATTCCACATCAAGTGGGAAATTAACCCTCGTTCCCATTTCGATTTGATGATTTATGCAAAAATTACAATTATTTAAGACACTGTTATCAGTGCCGATGGTGGGGTGTGATTTCATTTATGAAAAGCTTCTCTAATCCCAGTGAGAGAGGAGAACTTCCTCAGGGTTCTGTGCTTAGAAATAGACTCAGTAGTAGGTATCCTTCTGCAGGATTCCTGGCTGGGATGTTTACTGTTTGCATTTAATAAATTAGCTGATGGGCTGGACTGGGGGTCCTGACAAACAGAGCAGAGGGCTCAGCGGTAAAATTTTTGATTCCTCTGTGTGATCATTTGACCTTGGCCGGCCTTCTCGGACGTGGGTTGGAGATAATGAACTTAAATCTCCAGCACAGGGCCTGGTGCACTGCAGGGACTTAAAAAGACAGCTGTCGTGACTGCCCTTGGTCATCATCTGTGGCTTTGAGCCTCATAATCCAACACCTGGAGATTCAGTTAATCATTCAACACATATTTATTGAGCACTTAGCATGTGCTGGGTACTATTCTAGGTGCTGGAGTTACTGCAATGCCAGATGAGACTCCAACTCTGCCCTCATGGCACTTACATTTTAGTGCGTCCAAATCATGTACCTGGCCCTGTTCTAACTACAATACTTAAATTAACTAATTTAATTCTGATTAACTACTATATTTAAATTTAGCAATTTAAACCCAATAAGTAAGGTTAGTTATCACCATTTTATGGGTGAGGCAATTGGGACTCAGGGTCTTGGAGCTCATCAGTGGCAGACCTGGGGTTTGTGCCTGGTGTGCCTGGCTCCTGAGCCTAGGCTTTTAGATACGATGTTGGCTCCAGGAAATAGATGCGAGGTAAAATACCACCCCTTGTTCCCACCCATAGAAAGAATTTTCTCATGCAATATGGCAACTAGTGTGCACCACGAGGACCAGACCAGTCAGAGTCCAGGTGAAGCTCAGTACTGGGTTTTCTCTGAGCAGCATGGCCTTGTAGGTGGGGCTACCAGTTAACCAACCCCACGAGCAGTCCTAGTATGTCTGTTGTTCCTTTTTTTATTTTTTTCCTGAGGAAGATTCACCCTGAGCTAACATCTGTGCCAATGTTCCTTCGTTTTGTTTGTGGGTTGCTGCTACAGCATGGCTGCTGACTAGTGGTGTAGGTCCATGCCCAGGAACCAATCCTGGGCCACCAAAGTGGAGCATGCCAAGCTCAACCACTAGGCCACAGGGCCAGCTCCCTGTTGTTCCATTTTATGATGTAGGTTTTGCTTCCTCTGCAGAACTGTGAGATGGGGTGCATTTATTTTTCTACCCCCCATGTCTAGCACAGGGCTCAGCATTGGACGTTCTTAGCAAATGTGTGACAATTGACTAAATGGGTGTGTGACTAGCCCTTTGTGTGCTAGAGGCATAAATGTTATAAGAAAAGTCCCCTAGATATATTTATGGTAGAAGGCAGTGGATGGAAACACATTTTAAATGTCCTTTACCCAGCCGTCTTGGGAGTTTCTCTAAACCATGGAATAGAGTGCAGCCCATGTGAAATTCTTTGGACTGTAGACATTGCAGTTCTTAAGCAGAATCAAATCACGCCTAGATGCCCTGAACTCTAGAAGCGTGTTGGAGCTGGGGGCTTCTTGAACATGGGAGTCACATTCTCTTGCAAACATTTATTAAGCACCTATTATGCACTGTGCACAGTGCTAGCTACCAGGGGTGCAAGAATTAGTACCGGAGAGTCTGCCTAATGGAAGACACAGTGTAATGATTGTTTTTAACACCATGTGACAGAGGAAAGGTGTGCCTTAGAGAGCTATCTGGGGATGGGAAGAGTGGGTGAGGTATAGAGAGGGATTATGTGAGGGCAGAGATGGGCTCCTTTGGGGGCTTGGTCTGAGTGATGTAGAGGGATGGGGAGGGGGTCCAGAAAGTGTGAGCAAAGGCCAGGAGGCCTGAATGAGCTGTGCGTAGGGAGGGATGTGCTGCAGGAGGGCACTCTCGGGGGACAGAGACAAGGCTAAAGAGGAAAGCAGGGGTCTAGGGTCTTGGGTACATGCCCGTGACCGTGACCTTGAACTTGACCTGAAGTCCAGGAGGAGGCATTGAAGGGTTCCTGTAGGCAGGGCAGGGGCTGGGCCAGATATCACTCTGGAAGTGTGTGTGAAGGAGGGACTGAGGATGGGCATCGACTTCAGGATGCTGAGGCTGAACCAGGAATGAGGCAGTGGGATTTGGGGGGGTGGGTCTGAGGGGGACCTAAACCAATCCCTTTTATCTTTACAGATAAGGAAATCAGAAGGGGAGATCTTTCCCCATCATCCTGCACTGTGTTAATGGCACTGTTGAGAGCAGAGCCAGGTTTTCTGACTCCTGATCGTTGTTCAGTAGGTGTCTGGGCCATCTTAGAGGATCCCCAGTTTTGACTCTGCCAAGTGGAGCATCCCTGTCTGGCCCAATGTGTGGACTGACTGCTCCCAGTGCTGCCTGAGTTGGTGAGGTCAGAGAGACAGACCTGAGCCCTGCTCCCACCCCTCCAGTGGGGCATCTATAAGAATGTTCTGGACCCTGAATCAGCCTAAGCAGCGAAGCGGGAGCAGCACCTTGGGGTGCTGGGCGAATCAGGGCCGGATCCAGCATTGAACAGTAGATTGCCTGCAGAAGCCTTTCTGAGAGGCCGAATCGATGGATGATTGATACGGGGTCGGGGGATCCTTCGGGAGACAGGTCTAAATGCTGGGGAGCAAGAGGTGAATGGAGTTATTGACGAGGAGTCGGAGCTGCATCGTCTTTCTGGGGTTTCCCTGTCTGTTCCTATGGAGACGGCAGGCGGTACTGCGTGGTGTCTTCCTGCAGTGGGAAGGCGAGTTGGGGGTGGAATGGCTTCCCCCGTCCTCCCGGTGGCCACGATGAGTCAGGGCACGAATATATGCAGGCAGTGCAGGCTTTTCCATTGTGCTTTTCCACAGTAGCTTTTCCTAGCAAGTTACTTCATCTTTCTAAGCTGCAATTTTCTTGTACATCAAAACTGTGTGGGAACCCCTGCCTCCCAGACCAGGTAGTATGTAAGGTAGTGAGAAGATGTACCACCTCGTTGAACTAACCAGCCCCTCCCCTGTGGCCCCCTCCCTATAGACACTACTTACCCTGCCTGGAAACCTTTCCCTTACTGGTTTACTCACTGCTCTCCCTGCTCATTTGTGAGCAGCTTGACCTAGGTGTCGTGTCTGTTCACTGAATCTACAGGACCTGGTGCAACGGTGGCTCTCAGAGGTGACTGCTGGAAAAATCTATGCACATAGGAAACAGAGAATTAAGGGAGTGATGATTTATTTGGTAGAGTTCAGTGGTCTGTGGCATCCCAGAGGTGGCTGCCAGGTCAGGGGTCCCAGGTGGGACCCTTGCTTGCACAGCTGGACTGGCAGCCAAGGGTAGCTTTGCAGTAGAGCAGAGGAAGGCCAGACCTGGCTGCATTTGTCCTTTCTCACTTGACCCTTTGCCTGCTTGGACCCACCCCACAGAATGGCCTTCAGTGACTTTTCTGGGTTCCACTGACCTCAGGCCACCGGACTTCCTGTCCTGGCCAGGCCCACTCCGCCTGGCTGAACTCCCAGCCTGGCCTCACCCTGGCCCACCCTGTCCTGATCTCTTCCTGCCGAAAGCCCAGGGCGGTGTTTAAAGGTTTAAAAGCAAAACTTGATTTGCTTGAGTAGGCCATTTTTGAGATTTTGGATGAAGCACTAAATTGGGAGTTTGGAAATCTGGGTTCGAATCCCAGCTCTGCCATTCGCTTGCTAGGTGGCTTTGGACAGGTCACATCCACTCATGTACCTCAGTTTCTTCATCTAGTAAATGGGCAGGTCCAGCCATCTCTCTCCACCTCATGAGCCACAGCAATTAGATCTCGTATGTGATGGTTTGGTATGTGATCTGGTGCTGAATAAACCTGGGGCCATGTTTGTGTACATAAACCCACCGTCTCCCTTTCAAAGTTTCTCTTTCAGTAAGTCTGTGATGTTGGTGCCAGGATGTTTTTCAAGGGGGTGCTAGTGTCAGAATCCTCCTGATGTGGATTCCAGCTCAATTTTTGTAGTTACCCTGCATATGACCTAGGACATTTAATCCTCTGTGTCTCAGTTTCTTTATTTGTTAGGAAGTATGCACGTCTCATAATACTTGGCTTTCTGTTTTGTTATGAGAAATAGAGATGTAGACTGTGAAAATCCCAGCATTTAGCCGATTCATGGTTGGTATTGTTGTTGTTACTATAATTATTATTATCATGGTTATGAGGATGTCATCTCGGAAGTGTTGCAATCCCTATAGCTTAAGAATTAAAGAAAACTTAAAATCAGGAATTTTGAAGCTAGAAGAGCCCTTTTCAGGCCAGGTAGCCATTTGTTCTCATTTTACAGAAGGAAAACCGAGGCTGAAAAAGCCTGTGGTCACACTGCCTGTTCAACTGAGTAGCTCCTAGGGAGCCACTCGAGCCGAGAGTGGGTGGGGCATCGGGGTTTTCAAGGCCAACGCACTGCTCAGTGGAGGCAGGGAGTGGAACCACATCCTGCTGGCTTTGGCTTCCTCACCTGGCTCGCGATCTGATGACACAGGCCCGGCACGGGGCTGGGCCAGCACCGAAGACACAGGCTGCCCCCGTGTAGCCTTGTTCATTCACAGGTCGAAAGCAAAGCGGGCTGTTCCCTGCCTCTGCCAGGCACAGGTTGCAAAACGCATGCAGGGATGCAGCTTCTCCGCCAAATTAATCCTGCCTGGGCTCATGGCTCTTTCCCCTGAGAAGCTGCGGGTGATAATCATGGTCCTTTATAGCTTTTCGGTCACAAGATCTCCACCACTGCCCTGTCACTTTTGGGAATCTCTAGTCTTCATGGACCACCTCTAGACCCACCACCTCCACGAAGCCCATCCTGATTACCTTAGTCAGGATTGAATAAAGTGAGCAGGAGTAAGGTGGGCACATATTTGGGGGGAAGAACATTCCAGGCTGGGGGTGGTGGGGGGAGTGGGAGACAAAGATAAAGGGCCCAGGAAGGAATGTGGGCACAGAATTCACATCTGCTTTGGTCTGGATGTGACCTTGCTCCTTCACCTGTCTTCCCCCCTAGGCTCCAGGGTTGAGGGTGGGGCCTGATCTTAATCGTAAGATCAATTAGAGTTGCCGTCATTTTTTGCACGTTTACTATGCTAGATTCTTCCATGCATACTGTACTTGCGTTGTTTCATTTAATCCTCACAAAACTGGGAAGGTGGGTGTTACTTGTCATGTCTGCGTCTCCAGTGCCAGGTTTAAGTGCTCAAATGATTAGCAGGACATTTGAATAACTAGGACCACCGATGCTCCTGTTGATTTTTATGAAAATTCGATTCCTTTGCCTAGAACTTCATAATCCCTGGACTGTTGAGGGGACGTCAGAAGTTGGAAGACTGTTCCTTTCTGCCCTCCTGTTCTGACACATCGGGGTGCTGTCCCAGGCATTCCCACATGCAACTCTCGAGAGGACAGGCCAGTGGCCCCCATTCCCAGGGGGGAAGCCAGGCCCGGAGACCTGCCGAGGGTCCCTGCAGTTGCATAGCAAGTCCATGGGGACTGGAGCTGGGACTCCAGCCCGGCCTCGGGTCCCCGACATGTGTGCGCCCTGCAAGGTCCTCGTTTAAAGACGTAATCCAGACCGCTTGCCTCGACCCTTGCCTACAAGTGATGTAAACAAGTTCAGGATGTTCCAAGAAGCAGGCGAGGTCAGAAGCGTGCCTGCGCACACTGCGTTTCCTCCCCATCTCTTTCTGGGCTTCTCTGTCCCTTCGCCCCTCCTTGCCCGAGATGCTTGTGCTCCCGTGTAGAAGCAGCAGGCTCCTGCCCTGAGGGCTGGCTCTCCTGGACCCCAGGTGCACGGGTGCTGCCCGCTTTGACGGAGCCTTGTTCCCTGAACCATCCTGGGTGTGGTTTCCTCCGTCAGGTGCTCAGGTGGGTGGGGGCAGGCCTGAGGGAAAGGCCAGACAAAGGTGGGCATTCAGCCCGCAGCTGGCCTCACTAACTGCTCAGCTTACTTACCCTTGCGGAGCTTTAGGCTCAGGGTCCGCACAAAGGAATGGTCATTCTTGCCTTGGAAGTTGATTCTGTGAACTTTAAAGAGAAAATATGTGTAAACAGCCAGCACACGTTTAGGTCCACAGATGATGTTGATATTTGGTGCTTAGTAATTTTGGGAGCCAGAATTTGAACCCAGGTCTCTGATTTCAAGGCTCTGAACTGGCCTGGTTTCTGTGTCTCTGCCCTGTCACGGCACACACTGAACCTTAAGTGACCAGCAGGTTCAGACCCCCCCACTGGAATCCCAGCCTCTAAAAGGAGGATGAAGTGGCAGATGGTGAGCTCTCGGGTAGCCGAACTGCAGCACGTGGAGTGGTCTTTTTTATTTCAGTGTCCGATTCATGAGGTATTTGCACAGCTGCTGAGTCCTCGTCCTGAGGTGGGGGAGGGGAGAGGCGAACTCCAGTGGGGGGCTAAATGACAAGACAGAGCCCTTAACCATTCCCTAAGGCCCTTTTCGTGGTCTGGAGAAGGCTTCCAGGAAGAGGCGTTAGGTTGCAAGTGGGGTCAGTACTGCCTAGAGTTGAAGGCGTGGGAGGTACTAGGCGAAGGAGGGAGTCAGAATCTAGGGTTGTGACCTGGAAGCGGGTAAGAAGGAAAAATGGCTTTAGATTTGGCCTAGCGTAAAGAGCTGGAGGTGGTGAAGTCTGCCCCCTGAAAAGGCTGAATCCCGTCTACCTCCCGCCCTCACCCGCCCTACAGACAGGTGCCTGAGGCACTGCCATTTACCAGCCTGTCCTCCGTAGATCCTTCGCTGACCCCCACTTACTCCTGGCCAGGAAGGCAGCGCAGGGCCCTTGTTCCTTTGGAGGTGAGCATTCTGAAGCTCTGAGGGATTAAAAGTGTGGCTGCCCTTTTGCTCTTGGGTTGAGTGTCTGCTCCGTGCCAGGTAGTGGTCTAGGAGCTGGAAGTATGGCAGGAAATGCAGGTGGGGTTCTCTACCTATGAAGTGACCTCCGCCACCTGCCCATGAGCTCCCGGAGGTGAGAATGAGGTGATCACCCTGAAATGACCACTGGAGTCATACGTAGAGTAAAAATGCAGAACTGCAGAAGTATACATGCTGGTGTTCCAGGAGGTGACAAGGGGGCTTGGGAGTGCTGGGGGGGAGGTGCTGCTTTATATGGGATGCTCAGGCCAGGCGTCTTTACTGTAGTTCATTTGAGCAGAGACCCAAGAACAGTGAGCTCTGCACGGATCTGGGGGGACCATGTGCAAATGCCCCAGGAAGGACCAGTCAGTGCATTTGAGGAAGAGTGACGAGATTGGAATAGAGACACGGAGTGTGGCTGCAGATGTGGCTGGGAGGCCATGGGGGTCCGCTGTAGCCATGGTGAAGACGTTGACCCCCACTTCGATAAGCAAAGACACCACTGGGGGGTTTGGCAGAGGAACCCAACCCCAAACCTGAATCCTCTGATTCCAAGTATAGTGCTCATTCCCCTGGACTGTCCCTGTCACCCAGGTGGGAGGGCTCCTTATTTTTACTATTTCCACTGCTGTAATTATTCCCATAGCTGCTCTGCTGCCAAGATGGTGAACTTGGAGGTGAGGAGTCTGGCTGGCTCCGGAGGCCGGGCTGGAGCTGCTGCTGGAGGTGGCACAGGAAGCGGCTGAGAGAACCCACTTGTGCCTGCGGTTGGCACTCCCCTCCCCTCCACCCCGGGGTTTCACTGACTCACCTCCAGTCTCGGAACATCTAGTGAGGCTGGCGGGGGTCAGCCCCACCTGCCACCTTAGCTTCGAGAAAGCAAAAGGAAGAAAGAGATTTGTTTTTAACCAGCTCAATTCCAGATTAGCACTTCTAGACCCTTGCTATTTTTATAGCTGGTTCGCTCTAGGGGGAGGATAAGAGCATACATACTATAGATTATAATAGAATATGGGTGAATAAATAAAAAAGATGTGTTGCTATATGTTACAGAATGCCAAAATGTTAAAACTGGCAGAGACTTTAAAACTGTCTTATCCAGATGGATGCACAACAGTGTGAATGTACTTAATGCTGCTCAAATGTACACTTAAAAATGGTTAAAATGGTAAATTTTATCTTAGGTCTATTTTACCACACACAAAAAATTAAAAAGAAAAGAAAGACTGCCTTGTTCAACACTCCTCTATAAGTCTGAGAAACAGAGAGGTTGAGTGACTCACCCACAGCGACACAGCAGATGAGAGATGTCATATGGCCTGGAAACAGCTCTCCTAGCCCCCAGCCCAGCACCTTTTCCAGTGACCACAGTCATTTGTTGCTCATTGATGGAAATGAGTACAAGGAAGTAGTCACTTCTTGGTCTTTGGAACTCCTGTCATCCAGATAGGAGATCTTAGAATCCACTGAGGGTTTCAGCAGACTTTGCTGTAGGAGCCCCTAGCAACTCTCCTTTGATTAACTGGAGCGTCGCCTCGCTTCTGTAGCTCTCTGAGTAGCTGTGGTGATCACCCCAAAGGGGTAGGACCTGCGGTCGAGGGAGGAAGAGAAACAGCAGTGAAGGACCTGAGTCACAAGCTCTGACTTAGGACTAAAGCCTTCCTCTGGTTGTCCCAGCCCTGTCCTCTTCCCCGCTCATTGACACCTGGGGGCCAGCATTGACACCTGGGGGCTAGATGCTTTGATGTGCACTTTTGAGATGAAGGAACCAACTGATGTGCGTGATACGGACCTCGTTGGTGCCGTCTGCGAGGTCCTAACCCCTCTCTCCAGCCTGTGCTCCCTGCCTCGTGTCACCTTCATGGCAAGCCTTAATCAGTGTGATGGAATGGGATTAACTGAGGTTACGGGCCTGGGGACTACTGGAAGTCTGCAGGGGGAGTGTTCTGGCTGGGGGAAGAGGAAGATTTCAGTGTTAAGCACTGAAAGGTAGTCGTTGCTAACTTTCCACTCAAGAAATGGCAGAGCAGGGAAACAGGAATTCTCAGGAGGCCCCTGGGCTAAGGGGAGAAAGCTGAGCTGGGAGCCTGGGGCACTGGGTTGGGGACAGCCGCACATCTTGAACAAGTCAGTTCATGTCCTGGTCCTCTGCTCTGTTTATTGGAAATTAGTTAATGAGAAGAATTCAACTCATTTCCGAAAGTATTTACTGAGCACTTACTTTGTTTTATACCCAGTGATGATATCCACCCTGCCCTGTAAAGGCGAGTGCTGGGTTCTAGGGACTCAGAGTTCACCGTGGAATTTCTCCGCCTCTTCTTCCCAGCACACCCGGGAGAGTCCTACACTCCTGTCAGACAGCTCCATGGGCCTTAAATGGCAGAGGGAAGACTGGGGACAAGGTAGTGAGTTGGAGAAGGATCTTGGGCTCGTGCTGCTATTCACACACACAGTCATGCACACACACACACACGTGAGAGATCAGAATCACAGAGGTGGTGGCACAGGTAGAGGATACAGGTGACCTAAGTCAGATAAGGAGCAAGTCAAGGGCCAGGCCCTGGGAGTGTGATGGGCAGGACAGGAGGCAGCTTCAACAGGAGATCTTGGAAAGCAGGTGGGCTTGCTATGAGGATGTTGACCTTGCAAGGACTAGGTGATGGAAGTTCACTTCCACTCGAACATTCCCCAGCTCTGCCTGTGTCCTAAGGTGAGGCCGCTTGGTACAGTGGAAGGAACAGCAGGGTTGACTTAGGAAGATGTGGGGGTCAGTCTTCTCTATTTCCCAGCTGAAAGGCTTTGGGCAAGTTACTCAGACTCTCTCAGCCTCAGTGTTCTTATCTGTAAAATGGGATAGTAAAATCCTTCGTGTCTAACAAAAGCACTGTCGTGTGGCCAGAATACAGTTGAGTCATGTGAAAGGTCTTTGCACACTGTGTTCTGTCGTGTTAGCCGGAAGTCGTGGCCGGAGCTTCTGTGAACCTCCCAGTTGGTTGGACGTGAATTCAAATTCTGTGAATCTCCATCATTACTCAGAAGTGACTTTGAGAAAATTACTTAATCTCTTGTTCCCTTATCACTAAGACAGGATGATAATTATGTTACTTACGGTTTGTTGGGTTGCTGAGTCCCCCAGTAGATTTGTTTGAGTCCCCCAGGAGATTGTTAGCTTGATGCAAAGTCCTCGTCAGTCTTGTTTACTCCTGTGGCCCCAGCCCTGGAACAGTGTTTGGAACCTAGATGGTGCTCAGTAAGTAATGTTGGGTAGGTAGGATGGATGAATGAATGAATGAATGAAGGGTCGTTGGAAACGTTATAGCGGGCGCTGTGATATAATGATGGGATTCCTATGTCTCAGAGCACCCTTGGGAGCTCATGTCTTCCTCCCTTTCTTGCAGGACTCGGGTCAAGCTGGAAAGCCTGGAAGATGCCTACATTCTGCGGGGAGACGATGACTCCCTCTCCGACAAGCACGGCTGCCCGGCGTACGTGAGCCCGGAGATCTTGAACACCAGTGGCAGCTACTCAGGCAAAGCAGCCGACGTGTGGAGCCTGGGAGTGATGCTGTACACCATGTTGGTAGGGCGGTACCCTTTCCATGACATTGAGCCCAGTTCCCTCTTCAGCAAGATCCGGCGTGGCCAGTTCAACATTCCAGAGACTCTGTCACCCAAGGCCAAGTGCCTCATCCGAAGCATCCTGCGGCGGGAGCCCTCAGAGCGGCTGACCTCGCAGGAAATTCTGGACCATCCTTGGTTTTCTACAGATTTTAGCGTCTCGAATTCAGGATATGGTGCTAAGGAAGTGTCTGATCAGCTGGTGCCGGATGTCAACATGGAAGAGAACTTGGACCCTTTCTTTAACTGAGCTCACGCCCCACAGAGACTTAGCAGGTACCAGGAGCGAGAGAGGGCAGTGCAAGGGACTTCTTCCAGGGAACACGTATCGCCTGACTTGGTAGCAAGAAAGACACTGACACTCACAAGTTTCTTGGTTCACAGAAGGAAAACCTTCAAGGAGCTGACTGAACATGTAGCATGGAGGCAAGAGATGTGGGATGGGGGTCGGGCTCTGGGGTCAGGTCAGATGACCAGGAGCCCCCTGGAGCTTCTCTTCCCTGACGAAGGCCCCGGGGACCACCCCTGTCAGTCGGGCCACTTCCACCTACCCCACTTTTCATTTTGTTCAAAAAATAGTCGTAGATCCTGACAGAATCAAAACTCTCTGCCTCAAACACACATCTTGGCATCGCACTGTTAGCGTTTAACTTCTTGTCATGATTCAGGGAAGGTACAATTGGCCAAGGATATTTTTTTTTTCTTCTTTTTAAACAAGCCAACCACCTAGCTGATAATTAATGGGATTCACTTAAAAAAATTCGGTGCACACAGACTGACCTGAAACCTGGGTGCTAAACTAAAAGCAAACAAAAGTCCAGTTTGTGTCTCTTAATCACACTCTTCAACTCATTTCTTCTGAATAAACTCTTTAATCTCCTGGTCAGGAAATGACATGTTAATGCTTTGCTCCCTGAAGGGGAAAAAAATCTGTCCTTTAACAAGCTATTCTGTTTTGTGTCAATTGGTTTGTGGCAGGAAGCTATTAGAAGTCAGACTTCCAGATGCGTTACTGCTATCGTAGTTTAAAGAAAAAAGAAAGAGGAAGAAGAAAGGAAAGGAGAAATTCAACTCCTTGATTTTTTTCTTTTGAATGGTGAAGGTACGTTCCTGACGTTGGTCTTAGAGAGCTGATAGCAATGGTGTGAGATAGCAGGAAGCTCTGGGAGTCTGAAGCTTTGCAACACTCTGATCTCAACTCAACATTTTGTCTTTGTTTTATCGGAAACTAGTGAAACAAAGCAGGTTGTCCCACGTGTGTAACATACAGGGCAGCTATTTCGTTTTCTTTACGAAGAATGGTCCTTTTGACTTGGAAGGCCCTCTGGTTTGGACAAAAACCCTCAGTAGAGACAAGTGGGAAGGAAAATAAGCTGAAAGCTAGGATGATATAAATAAAAACAGCTCTCTATCCCAATACGCACCTTTGTATTTTCAAGAATCTTCTATTTATTAAGGAAAATGTCACATTGTGATGTATTAAGCCAGTACTTCAATTACGGGTTGACTTGGGATGACATGTTACATGCTGTAGTTAACATTTATATATTTTTTTCTTGTTTGAGTATCTCTGTCCCTGAAATAACCTTTTCTTTGGCTTTTCTAGATAGCTTTATTTGATTTCGAGTGGCAAGTGTTTTTTATTACGGCTTTTCTATTGCTGTATGATACAGAACTCTTTTGGCATAAATATTTGTGTTTCCAGTACCTCAGTTGTTTGGATTTACTGCCTGTATACGTTTTGTGAAATGGTCCTGTTTCTGGGTAGGTCACGCGTGGATGCTAGTGTGTAAATGTTACTTGAATCTGTGCTTCATTAGTCTGTGGCATGTATGTGCAGACCTTGGATGCTCTACGCCTGCTCGGCAGGAGCACGGCCTTCACCTTCCCAGGAGGGCGGCCTGACCGTTCATAGTCAGGAGACAAGGCGGCCACGGATGTGCCCTTGATACTATTTTGATAACGGAAGATAGAAAGGAGAGAGGTTTTTTTACATTCTGAAGACGGTGCTGCGTCAAGAAGGACCCGTTTTTCTTCCCTCTCCCCTATTTTTTAAGTACCCTGTAGGAGGAAAGATGGATGACATGCATGGTGGGAATCTGTGGCCTCTGGTGCTTTGTCCTGTATTTGGTTTAATGTTTTTGTCCTAATCTCTTCAATCAATAAAATTGTGCGTATTTAACTAAAATTCTGGGGTCTGGCAAATGATGATTTTCCGCCATCTGTGGTTTGAGGCCACCGCACACCAGCCAGGACCTCACATGTTCTCTCAGATCTTCGCTCTTGTAGGGTGAGCTGCTACTACTTTTCATGCAGAGCGAAAGCTACCTTGCGTTGTGTTTGGGCGTAGGCTGGCCAGTATAGATGGAATATCTCACTGGATTAATTGTCACCACCACCTTCAGATGTGTGAATTCTGTCCTTGTTACAGATTAGGAGATAAGAAAGATGCATAACTTGTCCCAAGTTAGACCACCTGTAAGTGATAGGGTCAGGAATGGACTCCAAGTGTGTTGACTCTGGAAGCTTTTACTTTTCCTATGATGTTAGAGCCCAGGGATTCTCAGGATGAATGTGATAATAGCTCTGCAAGAGCCAGGCTTATCTGAGACTCAGCTAATCCAGGCGTCTGCACGATTCTCCAGGAAAAGCAGCACCTGCTACAAATGTGATTGGAAACCCAGCCACTGATGTCCGCCCAGCAGCCTTTCTCTCAATCGAGATCCACAGAGTATCAGAGCTAAGAGCGCTCTATGGGCACTTCGATCCACCATGCACCTCATTTAACAGAAATAACTACAGCCCGGAGAGGGTCAATTTCATCCTGAAGTGTTTAGTAAGTTCCTCCTCTGTCATTTCAGTGCAGGCTGGGGAAACAGACTAAGGCAGTGGGCTGGTGGGGTAAACACACAGATTCATGGAAGCCGATAGAATGAGCACCCCACGTAAGTCTGTCAGAAGGTGTCCTGGAAGGGTGGAAGCTGAATCAGAGTCTAGAAAGAAATGGCTTTGGGTAATGAAGGAAGAGAAACATCAGTAGCACTCTAAGCAGAGGGAACCGTGTGTGAGAAGTATCTAGAGCCTTGCCCAAGTGAACGCCATTAGTGCCTAGCTATGGGTAGAGCTCATCAAAGTCCTTGCAAAGACAGGTTTGTGGTATATGGGAAGACTGGCTGAAAGGGCGGCTTACTAGCCGATTGGACCAGTCTTCTAAATTCACAAAGTGCTTATCATCCAGTGATGTCACCGCACGTGAGAGGTGTTCAGTAAACAACTGTTAATTGATGTGTAATTTGTGCCAGGGAACTCTATATGCTGCTAAATTTCCTTCCAACCCCAGGTTCCTAAGAGGCACATCATTAGAAAACAGCCTTTGGAAGTATCGAAGCCCACCAGTGGCTTTTGCTGGGGCACAGATATGCTGATCCAATTTCTTTGCTCTTTCACTGCCTGTGATTAAGCCGAAATGGGCCTGCTGCCTAATGAATGCCTGTTTGAATTGCATTCTGTCAAACCTTCGCATGTGTGGTTGCTGGGGGGAGGAAGTTGTTGGCACACACACTCCGAGCCTCTATATAATGAGCTTCCACCTTGGTGGGAACCCAGAATCAGCAAGCTCCCTCCCTCTAATGTCTCAAGGCTTAGCCAGCAGAAATCGTTTATTCTGTAATCCCTTTGGGGATAGGTACTTCACCCCATTGCTACTTAATCCAGACCTCAGGCAGGGCAAGGGACCTGGGCCCCTGGGAGAGAGGGCAGGGGTGGAGGAGGCAGGAGGCCTGGGCTCTGAATCCTTCCCCTCATAATAACTGTGACTGGGCAAATCACTTAAGTTTTATAAGGATCAAGGGTGTTGTGAGGATTAACTGGAGTAGGGCGTGTCAAGGACTTAGCCCTGTGCCAGGCTGGAGTGGTGACTGTCACTATTATCAGCCAAGAGCATAATAGGGTGGAGTTCTTTTGACTGGGGAATGGTACTGGAATTGAGAATTTATCAAGTGCCATCAAGGAGAGGTGACAGGGACACACTGAGAGCCCTCCCCTGCCACAACCAAAGCAGCTCCACTTGACAGTTTCGTATGCGTAGTTCTAATTTAGGCATAGGCAGGAAAACAAAGGTTCTGTGGCTAAATGTGTATGAAAACTATCAATCAAGTCCAACTCTTGATAAAGAGGTGACAAAGTAACTTTGATAATGCAACCAAGGTCTGAAGAAATCAAAGTATTACCTGAGTCACCCAGAGAGTAGGTAATGGACTCTGAACTGGAGGGCCAAGGCGTGCAACACCTGTGTACATGGGTGACCCTGTACGCATTTTAGCCCAACTCCTCTCACTATGATCTTAGGTGTTTTCCACGGTGGCCGTCTTCCCTGACGCAGTCCATTCTCTTTGGTGACTAGCTCAGTGGCCAATCTTTGATGGGTGTCAGATGATAATCCACAATAATTATAAATTATATATTCATATCAAATGTCTAAACCAAAGTTATTCATCATCTGTGCCATCGCGATGCTCCCATTTATACAAGTTGGACAATCGTCCAGTGTCACAACCGCAGACAAGGGCCGGGTAACTCAACTTTGGAGGCAGAGTCCCTGGCTGAGCCCATAGATGACCCCTGCTGGGTCTGTGTCATTTCTGTGCACTTGAGTCCCTGGGTATATACATGCTGTTACTGCAGGAAACCAAACTTTGAAATAAACACCTGGCCTACGAGATGAAGGGAAGGAGGAAATAGGAAGCAACATCTCCAATTTAATCCATTCATAAGCCTTTCAACCTAGGTAGCAAGTTTTACAAATGAGTAAAATGAGCCTCCGAGAGATTAAATTAATTGAAGGATGCCGTACAGCTAGTTATCGTTGAACTCTCTCTTTGAACCCTGGTTTCACAATCCCCAAAGCCATTCATTGCTGCCAGAGGGAAATACTGATGCCTCTCAGCACAGAGACCTAAATACTTGGGAGCGTGACCAGGGCCCCCTCCCCCTTCTCCCACCCACTGGGAATGTTTTCTACAGCTCCCAGAGGCAAGGGGCTAGGGAGGAGTCAAGAGTATCATTGAGGCTAAATGAAGTTTTCGTTTTTCCCTGAACTGAATTTGAACAGAAGCCTTTGCACACCTGAGTCTCCTTCCTTCCCAAGAAAGCAACTTGTCTTCACCCAGACTGTTGAAGCTTTTAAAGTACAGGCATCTAGTTGTAATGAAAAGACAACAGGATTTAGAACTAGAAGATCTGGTTCATATGCCCATACTGCAGCTTGTTTACTATGGGATCTGTTGAGTCTTAGTTTTCTCATCTGTGAAATGGAAACAAAGTGTGACTGTGAGAATAACTAGATTCCTGTAAGTCTCCATGCTGGGCAGCCTGTAAAGTGGTCTACAACTGCTTTTACAGGGACAGATGGCTCGAGCAATATTACATCTTTTAGGTAGTAAAATTAAAATCTTAAATTGGATTCGAGGGTGAAGGTAGCATAGGACTTGACTAGGTGAGTCAGCAGCAGTGGGGGAAGGCCTCTGGGATCCCCACCCCAACGTGCCGCCGGCTACGCCAGCGAGGCTACTCCTCCAAGGACCCCACATAGCTCCTTATCCGAGAGCCCAGGCTCTGAGACCTCAGCTGAGGCTGAGAAGCAGGTAGAGATGGAGAAGGGAACCTGGGCCATCAGGCTGAGCTCCCCAGCGATATTGTTTCTGACCTTAACCTCACTAGACCCTTAGCCCAGACTGTGCCTGCAAGAACTTCAAGATACCGTCGCAGCCTTCTTCGTTCATCCTGTGATGAGTTGTCAACGCCTTACCTCTACCTGGAGGCCTGGTAGACATTGTAGTTTCTTCTTGGAAGTAAGGGATGACAGATGCAGCTGTTTATATTTTACTTTGAAGATGATGTCCCTGACCCTTGGATCTTCAAAAACTTTGGTGAAGTAGCAGGGCTCTGAATCTTTATAAGGTTTATCTCCCACCCTTGAATTATAGGCATCTTAATAAGGCTAGCCAACGCTTGCTCATCCTTCCTGATCAACATAATGTTGTCAATGTAATGGGTTAATGCAATGCTCTGTGGGATGTCCAGATGGCCCAGCTCTCCTCACACCACACTGTGAAAGAAAGCAGTAGCATTAACACAGCTCTGGGAAAACTGGTGAATACATATTGTTGTCCATTCCGTGTCAGTGCAAGTTGATTTTTCATCTTCTTTCATGATTTGGATAAAAAAGAATACATTTATCAAATCAGTGGCCACATAGCATGTATCTCAGTTCATTTTCATCTGCTCTACAATGATATCACATCTGATTGAGGCTAACAGTTGGTTGAGCTTGTGGTAGTTGGAGGCATTCTCCGGGATCCATCTGGTTTCTGTAGGAAGCAAATTTCTGTATTAAATGGAAATGTGATAGGGACCATCACTCCTCCATTCTTTAGATGCTTTTGGATGGCACTAATTACCACCATCCGCCCAAAGATGCAATGTTATTTTTGATTTGCTTTCTTGACTGGGAGTGGTGCAGCGGGTAACCAGTTTCGGAGAACTCATTTGGCCCTCTTCCCTATGCTAGTGGTTATTCCATAGGTAAAGGACCCAGTGTGGGAGTTTGTATGCTAAGTATGTCAAACCCAAATATATAATGGAAGAATGGGGAAAATGATGATCAGGTATGTCTGCAGACCTAGCGGACCCAATACAAAGTGGGCAAGAGCTCTATTTATTGTTTTACCCCCATATGTCTCCAGTCTAACATGGAGCCATAATGACAAGTTTGGTTTCTGGGTACCAGTGTCCATCCTACCCCATGTCCAAAGGTCCTTGAAATGTCTAGATACTCCCTTATTCTCAGCAACACTCCTCCCATAAATGGCTGTAGTTCTCTTTGGGAAAGGACCGAGGGATGATTATAGTACAAACCTGTGGTGTTACAGGGTCCTTCCTCTTGAGAATCCAGCTACCTTTAATGTCATTGGGTCTGGGTCTGAAAACTTACTTACAGTTTCTTTGCTTTGTCTGGAAACTGGACAAAGTATATGACATTTTATTAGAGTTATTTTGTTGTCCTCGTCTCCTGATCATCATTCTTCCTTTCTTTTTAATACCTTGCAGATATCATGGTATTTGTGACTTTTTGATTTTTGGCAATTAGTTGTCAACACCTTACCTCTATTGCTTCAAGGTACCATCATCCCCATTGCTATCTGTAAACATCTCCATGCAGCCTCTCTTCTTTAGCTGTGACCTCTAGAAGAGAGCCACCATTGAAATTCTTAGTGATGTCTATCACCAGTACATTCCTAATGGCCTTCGTGGCCTTTGAGCCACCATGGAACATAATCCTCTGGTGGACCTCCTGACCTCACATAATACATCTAGTATCTTCTCTTTCCTGCAGCTTTAATCCCTTCCTCTACTGTTTTCCCTGGTAATTCAGCCATGTTAACTGGGCTCAGTGTTGGCCGTTGATTTCTCTAGATTTCTAGGAACCACCCAAACCACGTGTTTGCACCATCTCCTAGGATCCTTGCTGGGGTAGAGTAATCATTTTCTATTACTGCTGTAACAAATTGTCATAAACTTAGTGGTCTGAAATAATACAGTCTATTCTCTTACAGTACTGTAGCTTGGAAATCAAACACCAGCCTCACTGAGTTAAAATCAAGGTGTCAGCGGGGCTGCCTTCTTTTCTGGAGGCTCTGGGGGAGAATCCATTTTCTTGCCTATTTCAGTTTTTAGAGGCCAACTGCTTTCCTCAGCTGTAGCTCCCCTCCTGCAGCAACCCGTCAGCTCTCTGACTCTGCTTCCATCATCGCATCTCTTGCCCTGACCCTTCTTTTGCCTCCGTCTTCTACTGTTAAGGACTTCCATAGTTACGTACGGCCCACTTGGATAATCCAGAATAATCTCCATGTTTTAAGGTCAGCTGATTAGCAACGCTAATTCCTTCTGCCACCTGAATTCCCCTTTGCCATGGAAACTAACACATTCACATACTCACAGGTTCTGGGGATTAGTACTTGAACATCTTTGGGGGTTCACTATTCTGCCTATCATAGGTTGTGAGTCCTATACTCAAGGAGACTGTCCCCAAGTCAACAAACTCTCCCTGATCTAGTGTTATGTTCTAGTCCCCTTTGTCAAGACTCTAAAATCCAAAACCACAAATACCCTCTGGTTCCTTCCAGTATGTGCTAGTTAATTATTGTAGCTATTTTGGAGTGTGGTCCCTTTTTTCCCCTGTCAGGTGCTATGTGGAGCCATGATGGTTTCTCTGTCAATCCTACCATGTGACCAAAAGTCCTTGAAATATCTGGGAAGTCATTACAGTACGTATTATATGGGTTATGTAGCTGGGTTATGCAGCTACTTAATACAAGTTATTGACTTGGCAGCCAAAAGGGGACTCTGTTGTCTTGTAGTGTGTTCCCACACAGGGGGAGTTAGCTCTTAATAGGAGAGGAGGAGCACTTCCTCAGACTTGGAGTCCTCAGGGTCTGGGCAGCCAACATCTTTGGGGGAATCCACTGAGATGTATCAGGGATCCAGGTTTTCCCAACCAGGACATTGATCTTTATACAACAGACCTGCCTTATGTGCACGTTCAACTGTCTTTGAAGCTTACACCAAGTATTAAATCTTGAGTCTGAACTTCAGCATTCTGTGTTCTCCCACTAAACCAGGTAAGAGCTTGTTTGTAAACTACCAAAGAGGCCCTCTGGTCTTCACATTCAGTTTAGAATTATTCGTTAACTGTCCTCAACTTCTCATCATCCCTCTGAACTGCAATGCAATCCCATTGTCCTTCTATGCATTGTACTCTCATACTTTTCAAATGCTTGTATCAGAACATTGTCCAGGGCTTATCTCTTCACTGGAACATTCTCCTGAAGTTACCACTAGTAAAGGTTTTAGTAATTGGGCCACCAATTTGTACTAGAGACGATGTGTGCTCCATATACCCCCTGGTATGGAGTTCTCATTGCAGCTGGGGTGAGTGATCCAGGCCCCAAACCCCATCTTACCACCTGCTTTCTTGGACCGCCCCCCCCCCCCCCACCTTCTGGTATCAGTGTGTCAGTGTGAGTTGGGTCTTCTCGAAGCAGACAGAAGCTAAGTTGGAATCACAAGTGCAGGTGGTCTATTGGGGAGAAATCCCTGTGAAAGGAAACTGGAGAAAGCAAGGTTCATCAACCAGCCACCAATTATTGCCCTTTGAGGCTAGGCCTTTGTGCCATCATCTCGCTTAGTCATTGTCGGGGCCACTCTGAGAAGAGCATAACTTCAGCTCCAAAGCTGAGATGGATCTGAAAGAGTTGACAGCTGTCAGCTGCCAACTAATCACACTCAAGGAATCCTTTCCTGAAGGGGGATCTGAGTACCTCCCTGGGTCCTCACCTTGACCCATGCCATTTGTAGGGTAGAGCAAGCAGATAACTCTTAGGAAATGTAAATTACACTCTGGATACTTGGTTTCTCAATTTAATGTCCTGATCACTTCTTCTGTGTGAGACTGGTGTGGGTATGGCTCATGGTCTGAAGGCGCTTATTAGCTGGATGGAGAGACACTAGTTTAAGGCGTTACATTTGCAGAACCAATGGGATTCCCAGTTCTATGATCATTCCTCGTTAAAAAGAAATAAATTCAGACTTCAAAGGGAAGTACACATCCTCCCGGGAGCAACCCAGCCCATAGGAAGGAGAAACAATGGGGTTACATCCTTAGGCCAGCTTTTCCTCTTCTGGGAAGGAAGTGGAGATCCATGGGACCTGGCAGGAATTTGAAGCTCCAGATCCTCCCTCTACTCTGGCTATGGAGGCAGAGACTTGGGCCCTACAGGAAGTGGGAAGCTGACCTGGGAAGACTTCCTTGGGAGGGGCCCGGAAGGAGTACGGGAGGAGGAGACCCACCCACCTCATGAGTGTTGCTGATGTTTATCTTCTGCTGCCAGCACTACTGTTCCCACAGTGCCCTGGGAAACAGAGAAAGGGAGATGAAGAGATTTTCCCTGTGAGGCCAGCTCTCGGACACCGATTAGCATCCTTTCCCAGGAAGACACAGAGCTGGGCCAGGCACTAGGTCTTTTGACTTCTAACATAACGCTCATCTAACTGAACCAGACTTGAGGCATGAAAAGGAATTTTATTATTATAATTTTATTATTTATTATTTATTATTATAATTTTATTATTAATGATTAATACATACTTAAGTCTTCTGTGTGTTTTACAGTACAGGTACCGTCTTTAAATACTGCTACTTGGCTGGCAAAGAAACAGAAGGATCATTTAGTTTAGTTCCCCCATTTATATGGATGAAGACTCTGAAGGCTAGGCAGGGCAGGAAACATAGTGGCTGTCCTCACAACATCGTCCTTCAAGACACAGCTCTGGGGTCACCTCTTCCAGAAAGCTGTGTTTGAACCACCTCGCTGCCCAGGGACCCTGCTCTACCTCTGGACAGTGGTCTCCTTGAAGGCAGAGTTAAGTCTAATTTGTCTCTCTATCACCAGTGGCTCACATGGGTCCTGGCACAGGGTCAGGATGCCTCAAATGTATGTTGAATGAATGAAGATAGACCAGAGGCATTCTCAGGGTCAAACCAGAGAAACATGTCTAATCCAGTTATTCAGAGCACAGGGGTCTGATATGAATCTCACTGCTGAGATGATTATGCCAAGGCCGGGAGGACAGTGAGGGTGGAGGACAGCAAAGAACAACTGTTGAGTTGGCGAAAGTATCCTTTCTAAAAATTACCAAAAATTGTCTTCATTATATAGGAGATATTGTAGTTTTGAATATATTGAATCCAGCTGGCAGCTGGGGTGGTGTACAGAGTTGTAAATACTTAAGTAAGCCATGATCTGATTGAATGTCTACACTCCATACCGTTTAAGGGACTGAAATCTAGAATACGTGGCCTTCTTGAGCAGGGATCATGTCACATTTGTTCTTGAACCTTCATATAGGATCTGGGAGGTGATTGGCCACCAAGAAATATTTATAGAAAGAACAAACACTAGGTTTAACAGACTGTTGGATCTTCAGACTATTGGAGAGTCATTTAGAAGTCGTCTCAAGAAGAGTTAGATTCCTTTATATTATTTTTACAATATTCACCAGTGTCATTATGAAATCTATGGAGATGCTTAGAGTAATGGCCAGGGGATTGTCAGCCCAGTGTAAATATGAGGCCACTCTTGGTAGATACACCTCTGAAAGCACAGTCAGTGCTCCTTTGGATAAGCTTGGCAATTAATGCACCCCACCCATGGAACTGGATTTTCTGTTATTTCCCCAAGATTTTATCTTCAGCTTATTTTTATGATGAGGAGACTTTTGTTAAACTTTATTTTTGGTGGTTAGTATTTTTCATAATGTACATCTCTGATTTTTTAAACATAAACTTGCTGTGTTATTAGGTATGCTTTTTTAAGCCACACCCGTATCATCCACTCCAAATGAGATTCTGGCCTTCTCCCGTGGGAATGCTCCCGTGAGGCTTCACCCACTAGATTGCCAGAGCAGACCACTGGACCCAGTAACCTGTTTCACTGGGTCCCACAGAGATTTCAGAGGCCCTTGGCAACTAAAAGGCAGTATGAAGAATGAGAAATGAGAAAAATCGTGGCTCAAATTCCAGTGCTGCTACTCGTTCAATATGTGAATTTGCCCAAATCCCTTAGACTCTCTGAACCCAAGTGTGATTTACCAAATTGGAATATTGACAACTGTTTTGCTGATTTCTGAAATAGCCTGTGGACCAAGCTAGCCTGGTGGGAGTGCTGGGTGGGAACTGCAGACATCAAGGGCGGGGAAGGCCAGACTGACAAGTGGCCCTGCCTTGCTTTTAGTTTGAGCTGCTTCATTGCAGATTGTCCCCAGGGACGGTCTCAAAGGCGGTCAGCATTCCCAGTGGCTTACAAATGCCTTTCCCAGGGAGAAGGGCCTGGAAGTTGCATCATTGATATAAGATACAGTTTTGCAGTTCTGATGCTAAAGGCTGTTGACTCAGTTTCCCTGTGGCCCATTTACCTCCCACGACACAGATGAACAGCAATTCACTTCTCTGTGGTTCTGGCGCTGTGGTGAATCCTGGGGTTGGCAAAAAATTGTCAGTGGTGTTGGTATTATTACCACTAAGTGATTCCAAAGAGATCTTATCCATATTTATAAATTTACTTATGTCACTCAACTTCTTTCTTGATAAAATAATTATATACGACTTTAAGGATAGAAATCAAACAACCAAAAGATAAAGGAGGAAAAAGTAAATAGTTTAGAAATCCAGGAGGATAATCTTTAGGATTGGAAACAAATTTAGCCTGTCCTCCCTCTAGCTTCTTTTCCTCCATCTCTCTTTCCCTTTCTCCCTCCCTTCCTTCCTTTGTGGATTTATTCAGTCAGACATTAAATCAGCAAAAACTCTCGATAAATTTTTCTGCATCTCTCATTGTTCAGGAAACACAGACATGAAGGACAGATAGATCCTGCCCAGAAGGAACTCACGGTGTTATGGGAAAGCTGACAAGAAACTAGACACCCATCATGCTCCAGGAGAACTGCTGTGATAGAGGCTAGCTTGCGGGGTTATCAACTCACTTGATTTAGTCTAGGGGGAGGGAAAGAAGGACTCCCTGGAAAAGAACATGGCCAGACTGGGTCCTGAAGGATGAGTAACTATTTGTGAGGCAAAAAGGTACATAAATATTTTTAGGTAGAGTGATCAGAAGGCCCATTGGTACAAGACTATGGTGTATTTTCAGCTGTACTGCCCCAAACTAAACATGATTGGTTATGAAATGCATTGAGTCTGAGTAAATAAAATTTATTAATTAATCTGCAAAAACACACTTTTCCTGTCATCAAACTCTGAAAAGAAATTTTTTCTTGGGTATTAAAAAGAGCATACCCTGGGGCTGGCCTGGCGGCATGGTGGTTAAGTTCACACACTCTGCTTCAGCAGCCCAGGGTTCCTGGGTTTGGATCCTGGGTGCAGACCTACACACCGTTTGTCAAGCCATGCTGTGGTGGCATCCATATACAAAGTAGAGGAAGATTGGCACAGATCTTAGCTAAGGGCCAATCTTCCTCACCAAAAAAATCTTAAAAAGAGCATACAGTGATATAAACAACGTTTTCAGGATTAATTTGTCACAGACATAGATACAGGTTTTGCCTAATTACATCTTACATTCCCTAAAGGTCCCAAGGAGTATGTGCTTGATGTTGAAATGGGTGACACAACCTGCCAGAGAATATATAAGCTGAATGAAGGGAGATGGTCCCCTGGGGACCGAGGCCATCCAGGCGGACTCTCTGGGAAGATGCCTTTAGATTTGAAGTTTGATTGATTGGTTTCCTAGGATTGAAATTTCTGCCAAAAGAGGTTAGGAATGACTATTGCTACTGGATTTTCTGAGAGCTGGGCCTCAGCCTCCAGTTTGAGGATGCTCACGTTGCGGAACAACCCAGGAGGACAGCCCAGAATGGGCTGAATCAAGGCAGGAGTGTTTGGAGCAAATTCCATCCCATGCCATCTGCTTACATAGTTTAATAGAACTTTGTCCACTTGGCCCTTTTTCCTTCTGGACCCCAGGTCTAACACAATGACCTGCTTTCATGAAGACTCATAGTTTACATTGCCAGGATTACACTAGTTGGAGAAAACAGTTTCATCTTGTTTTTCAAAAAGCTTATTTTCTCACTTCTGGTAAAGTAGAACATGGCTTCACACGTCTACAGACATGTTAGGGGTTGAAAACATAGGAACGGAGCAAGATGCTCTTGGTCTGACTTCCTGCTCCACCTCTTTGAAGCTGAATGATGTTAGGCAAGTTACTTAGCTTTTCTGTGTTTCAGTTTCTTCATCTGTTATTTGGGGATGATATTACCCACCCCTCACATCTACCATGATGTTTACACAGGCCAGTATGTGCAGGAGAAGCAATAATGGCTTCTTTTTACTATTAGGTGGCCAGTTTCAGTCTACCTTAGTTTGCTTCCTATGAACCCTAGGAACCTCTGGAACAAACATTTGCTTAGGGCCGAAAGAGAGGAAGCGTGATCACCAACTGGCAACAGATGAGTCCACCGTCTCCCTGGGAGGCCTTTGGACGGGAGTATGTTCCATGTACCTGACAGGCTTTTCTGAAGCACAGTGCAAAGGGTGTGCTGGGCTGGATGGAACAGGGCCAGGGCTAGAGGTGACCTCAGGTGTCCCCATGCATAGCAGTTAAATCACTTAGGAGAGACCCTATGGAAACAGGGATAAGAATGCCAGGAGGTGTTGCAATATTATTTTAGAGGATTCATCTGCTTAGTATTATAGTTCCCCTCATTTAACCCTCAGAGGTTTTGGACTCTATCTGGTGTGAAATTTTTTTTCTGTTTAGAAAGAGTTCTGCTCATTGCTCATTACTTTAGCAGACTTCACATTGAGAGAACTTGTTTATCCTGCTAAGTGAGTCATCAATATCCTGCTCTATACTAAGCCATGGAATGGTAGGCTTGGAAGTGAGCTCCGTGCTCATCCAGCTCAACCTCCTCATTTTACTGATGGGGAAATGGAGGCCCAAAGAAGAGAAGAGAGAGGATTGCATAAAATCACACCATGGGAAAATACAGGTCTCCTGCTTCAAGCCGTGTGTGTATTCTACTAAATGCGATAGACATCCACAGAATTCTGGAGAGAATAAGTAGAAAGGGATTTGCTACACACCATACACATCATGTTCCAATTAAACCTCTCAGCAGCTCCGGAAGAAATTGATATTTGAGAAGGGCATTATGGCACTTAGTTAAGGAGACACAAATAGAGTATAACTCAATCATTTATTCTACATAAAAATCATTTGTGTACGTACTCCCCAGCCACTGTGCTAAGCACTGGGATTTGGAAGTAAATAAGGCAGATACAGTCCCTGCCCTAACTGCGTTTATAATCTAGTGAGCGCTAGAGTCCTTACTACAGAGGTGGTTTTAAAATTGCTTAGTGAAGCATCAGGGTGCCACAGAGATGCCTTGGGGAGAGAAGGGGATCAAGCTGGGCTCAACATCTCTCATCCCACCCATCCCCACATGACCCACATGTATGGAGATGCCATTTTGTCTCTTTCTGTACTGAAACTTCATGTAAGATTTCATTTGAAGACAGGATTCTTTCAATTAATCCACTAAGCTGATTCATCCTGCCTCCTTCTATTATTTGGAAAATCTTCAACTTGTAAGTACAAAAACTCAACTCAAATTATCTTGATAACAGAAACATTAGAATTTATTGGAAATATTTGGATACATCAAGTTTTAGGTCCAGCCAGGTCAGGAAGCTCAAACATTGGCAGGGCTAAACCCCTCTATTTGGCTTCAAATAAGTCTAGATCCAAGAACTTACATAAGAACATCAGAATTTGCTCTCTCTCCTTTTCTGCCTTTATCTCTCCAATCTGCTTATCTCTGCTTGGCTTCATTAGTCATAATCTACCTCCAGATAAGAGGTGATATGACTGTTGGAAGCCCCAGATTTATAACCTTCCAGCAGAAAGAGACATTACCTCTCCCTAGACCCATGTAGCCATCCCAAGGGAAAATATTGGTTCTGCATGGGTCTTTTGGTTATCTCTGAACAAATCAGTGGAACCAGAGGCATAAGAATACTCTTACTGGTCAACCAGTGCTCAGGTGCCAACCTTTGAGGAGGGGACTGGGTACTATGATTGACAGTCTCACCAGCATCAAAGAGAATGGCAGAATAATTTTATAGAAAGAAAGGATGAGAATGTATAGGTGGGAAGACCAAAGCCAAGGTATCATATTTTATTATATTCTTCCTTTCTCTTTTAAGTTGATTTAGATATATTCTTTGATGACCTATTACCTTATTCTACTGATTGTACTTTCTTTTTAATATTGACTAATTGCAAAGATGATTCTAGGCAGCTCAAAACAAAGTATAGGAAAGACGAAACTCTTCATCTGAGCTCAAGGTAAACAGTAAAATGTAGTAGGCATCACACCATTCCTAGATGCCATAGCTGGGAGAAGACATAAATGTTGAGAACAAAATCTTAGCCCTGAGTTTATAACACTCCAGGAAAAAAAGAGGGAAGAGTGGATACATGATTCTCATTGTCTAATAATTAGAATCTAGTCGCCAAGGGGCAATAAACTTTTTTCTAAGACTGAGATCTGAGTTTAGTTTGTCGTAGATACTTTTGTCTGTGAGGCATTCATGTCACTTTTTTTTTTTAAACCAGCAGATAACCCTTCTACTCTTCAACAATCCTGGATGGTTCTTTCCTAAGCCTTTGTGAAAAATAAATACAGCCAGCATCTTTTAAAGATGTTATTCAAATGAGAATGCCATGCTGCTAAGAGAGCTGGAGAGTGTTGAGGAAGGATGACTATGCTGAGGATCCAATGACCAACTTAGATGTTTCAGAGCCACAGGAAGGACCAGCTACAACTATCTTATCTTCAGAGGGAATTGTTTCCTTTCTGTCTCAATGAGAAGATGGGAATCATGAGAACCATTGTAAATAAGATCAGCTTCATTGAGAGTCTCTGTAAAGAGGTCACCTCCAGAAATTTTCGACATGAAAGGCAATAATGCTGGGTACATTATTACTGCATTATCATTCTATGGACAAGAAATGCAAATAAGAAGCAATCTCTCTATTTTCCAGGTTGAAGAACACAGGCAAATTCTATGAAAAGGCAAAAATAGCCTGGAGAACCTGAAAAGTAATGATCCTGAGAGCCAGGCAATCTAGATTCTTTCTGGCTCTATCCTTATTTATGTGGCCCTGTCAAATCTCATCTTATTTGGACTTTATTTTCAAAATCTGCAAAATAGAGGTCCTGGTTTATCTGTTTACTAAGATTCCTTTTGGTTATAAGGTCTGTATCTAGGTCATATTTTTAATAATACAAATTCTAGAAAATTTATGCCCATTTTATAAGTGACAATATTGTTTTCCACATGTAGCTCTCGGAAACGGGTCTTGTTAATTGTAAGTAAACTCTCATAGTTCCAAAACACTTTTGCTTTTCTATTTTTCTTAACAATACTTACATTTTGCTCAGAAAGATTTTGAATATCTCTTGCTTTTAACAGTTTGCTCTTTATGAATGACACTTTCTCAAAATTCAGAAAAGAATAAAAGAATCAGAGTTTTCTTAAAGATTTTTTTTCTCTGTACTTTGTCTTTGAACATATACTTGGATCTGTCAGTCACAAAAGACACTTGTTCCGCTCCACCCAGCCTTGTAAAAGGGCATCCCAAAGTCAAAGTTAGCTTTTTCTGCTTCCAGAGACAGGACTAGAGAATCCACCCCTACGTAAGAACATGACTTAATGTTGGAAAGTTGGTTCTTCTACTGACTTGAGGGTGCATATCTTGAAAATGGTGAATAAAAGCTTCACCTAAGAAGACTGAGAATTCTCTCCCAGTTCTGCCAATAGACTAACTGAATATAAGAATTGCTAATACCGATATACCATTTTACAGTTTACAATACACTTTCATACATATTATTCCACATGGTCTTCACAAATAACCCTGCAGATACGCAATATTCATTGTGCTTTCAACAGGAGGCAATGGAGGTCCAGATAGTTTAACTGAAGTGCCAAGACAGCTAGTGGGGAAGGAGGGAACCAGGGCCGAGTCCAGCTCTCCCCAGCCCATTGCAAGAGCATGGGCTAGCACTTTATATCCCCGGGACTCAGTCTCCCCACTGGTAAACCAGGAGCCATAACCCCAGACTCCCTAATTCACAGGTCTGAGTGTGTTCTGCAAAGACACAAATACCATTCATTTCTTACTGACTAAAATCCAAGTCTATTTCAATAGCTCAGAAACATGGTCAAATATCAAAGACCTGAATTTAGCAACTCCTAAAGTCAAAACAAACCAAGCCCCACACAAACTCTGCCTTCTCCTCAGAACAAGGTAGCAGTATTAATCTCAGAGCCGACCTAGGCCTCTATCCAGTGGGACCTGAGAGGGGAGAAGCGAGCTCTCCGTTTGCATTTGCGGTGCGGTCTGAGACTCCATTTGTAAAAAAGAAGTTACTTAGGAAGGAGGAGAAACATTTTTGTGGATACAAAAACTGGAGATGAAACAAAGAAAATCATAGATTTGAAAATCTTACAAAAATAATAAAGGAATAATTTACAGCTTTGCCTTCATTTATTGAAAACATTGGAACATGTTCTTACTCAATGCAACTGTTGAGTTCTCTTCCTGCAGCTATTACTCACTTATTCGTCTTCGTTTTTGTTTTCTTAAGACATTTATTTGGAGTCTGTTGCCCTGGCTTTTCATGAGACACCATGTGAGCTCTGCCTGCATGCTCCTGCCACCCAAGCCTTCAGAGGCAGTGTCTGCTTGCCTTTGCTGCACTTAGCCCCCCACAGGAAGCTCTTGAGGACCCCTAGCCTCAGATCATCGTTAATTCACCTTTAATACTGCCCTTTGAGAATTCCCAGGTCTAATTTCTCTGACCCAGAGTGCCCCATTCCTTACATTTGTTGATCCCTATAGTTTACATAGGGTTGAAAATTTAGAAAATAAAAATACAGGATACCCAGTTAAGTTTTAATTTCAGATAAATAAATAATTTTTGTATAAGGATGTCCTGTATATACTTGTGATCCTATACTAGTGAAAGAAGCAGAACAGGAATCATTATTTCCATTCTACAGAGCAGAAAACTGAGGTCCATGAGGGTTAAAGAAATTGCTCAACTCCTCAGAATGGCTATTATTAAAAAGATAAGAAATAACAAGTGTTGGAGAGGATGTGGAGAAAAGGGAACCAGGATAACCTGCTGCTGGGAATGTAAACTGGTACAGCCACTGTGGAAAATAGAATGGAGATGCTTTAAAAAATTAAGAATGGAACTACTGTATGACCCAGCTATTCCACCTCTGGGTATTTATCCAAAGAATATGAAACTCTAACTCCAAAAGATATATGCACCCCTATGTTCATTGCAGCATTATTTGCAATGGCCAAGACACGGATACAACATAAGTGCCCAGTGACAAATGAATTGATAAAGAAGATGTGATGTATATATACACAATGGAATATTATTCAGCGATAAAAAAGGTGAAATCTTGCCACTTGTGACAATGGATAGACCTTGAGGGTATTGTGATAAGTGAAGTAAGTCAGATGAAGAGAGATGAATACTTACATGTGGAAGCGAAAAGCAACAAAAACAACAAACAAACATAAATACAGAAACAGATTGGTGGTGACCAGAGGGGAAAAGGGTTGGCAGAGGGGGAAAGGGGTAAAAAGGCACACTCGTATGGTGATGAATGGAAACTAGACTTTTGGTGGTGAACATGATATAATCTACACAGAAATCGAAATATAGTGATGCACATCTGAAATCTATATAATGTTATAAACCAATGTTACCTCAATAAAAATAATTAATAAAGAGAAATTGTCCAAGGTCACACAGCTAGGAAGTGATGTCTGTGGAATTAGAACCAAAGTTGGCTGACCTTAAAGCCCATGCTTTTTCCATGGCAAAAAGCTGCCTCTGTTTAATATAACAGAGTATCTGAGGCACTTGACAGTTTTCAAAACACCTTCAGATGCATGATCTTAATTAATCTTCACAGGAACCCTCTGAGATAGGTGCCACATTTCATTTGTTCTAAGACATGTTTTTCTTTCTTTAACACTTTAACGTCTCTGATTTTAGGATGTATTTTATTGTGAAGAGTGTGTCAGTCTAATTGGCAGTGTTTTTTTTCTTTCTTAGAAGTGCGTAGAATAATGGCATCTTGGATTCAATTAGATGCAGCGCTATTACGTATTTTCTGCAGCTGAGGAAACAAGCTCAGGGAACTCTGGTCTCCAGGCTAAGGTAGCAGATACTGTAATTAAACCTGTCTTCCCAACCTTCTACTACCCTCAAGTTGAATGGAAATTACACAGACTCTCTCCCCAAGACACAAAATGGAGCCAGGATGGGTCCAAAACTATGCCAGCTATCACGTTTCTAGGAGGAGGTGGAGTCATGTGCTCCCTGTTTCCTAAGTCCTGTGTGAGCTTAGAACTTAAAGACTGGGCAGGTGAAAGGACGAATCTGGCAGGGAACGGCTTCCTCCCTTTTATCTGAATCTTCCGGGGAGCTACACAGAGAAAACCACAGCCAGCTGCAATGTCATACACATGAAAGATTCGAAGGGATGGGAGACAGAAGCTCGCCGTGGTAAAGTCATCCTGTGCCTGGCCCTGCCAGCTGGAGAGCACTTCTGACAACGAGCAAGCTGCTTCCTCCAAGCCTGGGTCCTGGCCCAAATGTTTAATGACTCAGGCAGCATTGCTACCACCACTTCCTCTTGGAGCCTCAGTCTACAGTCTAGACTGTGCTGGAGCCGATTGTTTTTGATATTGGGCCCAAATTTCCCAGCATGTATTCACAGAACCTCATTCCGAGTCCTGGATTCTTAGACTCAAAACAGCTAATATCAAAAGGGAATCTTCATTAGAAAAGAGAAAAACAGAAGGGGGAGAAGAAGGAAGAGAGGAAAAATTATGCATTGATTGCAAGCAGACAGGTCTGAGATTGAATTGATTTACACTTTCAGAGCTTAAGGAGCAAGGAGCATCTGCCAGAAAGATGATCATTTCCAAAGAGATGGTGTGAAGGCTATAGAATTGAAGGCATTCAACATGATTCTTCCTTTAAGGAAAAAGAGCTTCTAACTAGAAGTTTGTACAGATCTAATGGACAGCATGGTGACTATAGTTACCTTGAAAGTTGCTAAGAGAGTAGATCTTAAAAGTTCTTGCCACACACACAAAAATGGTAGTTATGTGAACGATAGATGTGTTAACTAACCTTATTGTGGTAATCATTTTGCAATATACATGTATGTCGAATCATCACGTTTTCACATCTTAAATTGACCCAATGTTATATGTCAATTATACCTCAATAAACCTGGGGCGAAAAAAGAATAAAGAAGAGAGCTTCTTCTGGATCAGAAGCCTATCTGCAGCTTGCCTTCCACATGGATAACAATCAGGAGCCTTGCACTTCCCAAAGCTCTCAGTAATAAATCACCTCACTGAAGCCTCGCATCAAGCCTGTGGGTCAACGTGAATGTTCTCATTTTAGAGACAAAGAAACAGAGGCTCAAAGGCCTTGGTGACCTTGCTCAAGTTGACAAACATGGCAGAGTTGGGAGCTGAGCCCAGATCTTGTGACTCCAAGGGCTGCGTTCATTTTACTCCTTGCTCCAGTAGCTTGTGGCACCTCAGGGAACAAGAGAGATCAAGTCTGGTTGAATGAATTTGGGAGAAAGTTGGGGAGGGTTAGGTAGAGTGGAATGAGAAGGATAGAGCCTAGAAGAGGCTTAAGAATTTGCTCTGTGTCCTGTAGACATTGACCTGATGGGATCTTTAGAATGTGTATGAACAGGAAAAAGGGGAGGTTAGCATCAGGAAAGCCATCTCAGTGCCAGAGTCTTAATGTGAGAAGCTAAAAGCTTAGACTAGGGGGGAGGTCCTGAAATAAAAGGCCTTTGATAGTGAATTGGAGGGTTTTGTGGAGGAATGTTACCTCCTTACTCCAAGAATCTTGATGCAGGAAAAAGTTTTGTTTTCTTTTCTTTTTAAATAGCATTATACTTCCTCCAATGCAGCCAAGTTTCCTCAAAATAGTGTAATGGAAAGAGAATAATCTTTGGAACCATACACAATTGGGTTAAGTCCAGGATACACCACAGTGATTTTTGACTAGAGGCAAGTTATCCAACCTTCCTGAGGGTCAGGTTTCCTCAGCAGTAAAGCAGAGGTGCTATGAGCGCTCTCCGAAGGCTTCCAGGAGATCATTCGCACAAAGCTGGTTAGTTCACTCTCTCCTGGGCTCCCTGAATCTGGCATTTGTTCTGTTAACAGCCTTGCACACCATGCTTTAGTTTCTTTTTTGCTTCTGTCTCCCCTTGTACTCTTTTGGCTCCTTGGGGATTTCACATCATTGCATCTCTAGCATCAATCTTGGCAAAGGAGAGACTCCGAGAGTCTCCTCACGGAGGAATGCTGGGAGAGCAGGAAGCAGGACAGATAGGGTAGCAGGGGTTTAGTTTAGCAAGCTCCAGAAATCTAGACTGTGTCTCCCATTTACTATAAGACCTTCAGCCTTCTCTTTCCTCCCAACCTTCCAAGCCCCCATCACAACCCCTGCCTCCAACCCACAGGCACATGAAGTCTAAAAGGAACAGTTTTAGGATAAAAAAGAAAGTATCTTTTCACAAGGCAGTACTAACTTCATAATAATTAAACGTTGGTGGTATACAGTTGACAATGCTTTTTCACTTCCATTATCATCTCTCTTTTTTTTTTTTTTTTGAGGAAGATTAGCCCTGAGCTAACGTCCACTGCCAATCCTCCTCTTTTTGCTGAGGAAGACTGGCCCTGAACTAACATCTGTGCCCATCTTCCTGTACTTTATATGTGGGACACCGGCCACAACGTGGCTTGATAAGCAGTGCATAGGTCCACGCCCAGGATCTGAACCGGTGAATGACAGGCTGCTGAAGCAGAGCACAAGAACCTAACTGCTATGCCACGGGGCCAGCCCCTATCACCTCTTTTGAGTCCAACAACAACCTTCTGTTGTAAGATGAGCAGACAGTACTCTTATCATTGCACATATTAGGAAACTGAGTCTCAGAGAGGTAAAATAAATGTCCAAGGTCATGCAGCTACTAGTTACGGAATCAGAACCAGAAGCCACTCTGTCTGACTCCCTCTCTCTATGCCTCCCTGTGCTTCATCTCTCAAAGATAATGCAAAGCTAAAAATAATGATGGGAGAGAAGTTTCCCCAGCATCTCGGATGTGAGTAGGCTCTCCCGGAGCCTCACATGGGAGTGCTGCACGGCCTACACTTCCTGCTCACTCATCAGACAGGCCTTCAAGGCCTCTGAGGAGAGTGGGTCCTGCTGCACTGAAACAGGAGCTGAATCATTGCGACTGTTGGATGGGAGGAGAATGGCGTGGGTGGTCGTGTCCCAGACAGAAGACGCTTGGCCAGATGGAGATGCGCCTGTAAACTTGGATGGGGCTCCGGTTGTTGCTGGATCCCTGGAGCTGCTCTCTTTTGATTGAATAGATGGCTGAGGAGGCAGCATCCAGGGAGCTACCCAGCAGTCAGGGTAGGGACATGTCCAGGGATGACCAGGGGCCATGCCAACCAGGGGAAGAGGCTGGGGCACTGAGAAGTGCAGACACAAGCTGGTTCTTGGTAAGGAAATTTGGGCAGTAACAACAGCATGGCAAAGATGCTATTTATACAACACCCATCTGGTGAGCATTCTGGGTGCTTCCCTCCAGACACACAACTCAAATACAGCAAGTTCTTATGCTGAAGCTGAGGACTCACTCTGCCATTGCTGAATTGCCTACTAGTGTCCTGTCCAAAGTAATCTCGATCAAATAAAGGCTATTTGAGATAGGCCTCCCTTTCCTCTCTGTAACGATTCTAAGAGTAATCAGGACAGCGACAATTATTCTGTACTCTGTGCTAATTGTTTCTCATCTTTATAACAATCCTGCTAACTCAGTGTCATCATGCTCATTATAAATGTGGGGAAATAGAGATTTGCCAAGGGTAAGCAACTTACCCCAGGTCACACGACTGTGAGTGGTGGACCTCAGGCTCTAAGGCCAGTGGACTGACAACCTGTGCTGGGGTCACTCTCCAGTGGGTGATGGAACGGGGTTGGAATCAGGTCTCTCTGACCTCAAAGCCCAGCCATGCTCTGTGTTTTGACCCCTGCACCTCCGTTTGCCATCTCCTTCCTGCTCCCCTCTTCAAGTGCCCAGGGGAAAAGAATCCCTGAAAGTCATCTTTAGAGAGAGGCAAGATTGTTGCTCTCATTGGCCCAGCACTGAGATCTTATATGGCTTCAATCCTCTGGAATTTGTAGGCAAATTTTCCACTTTTGTCTTTGGCAAATCCAACTGCACATTCCATATTCACAAAGCCGACTGAGACACAGAATCGGGAACTCCTCCTCCTGCCACCTCCACCTTCCTCGGCTCTTTCTCTGCCTGTCCTGTTCTTCCTCATGAGCACATCCAGGCAGTGCCAACAGCGTGGAGTCTGTAGTGGGGCTGGGAGTGCGTCTGGCTCCTCGATGCTCCCTTCCACCCGGCAGGGAGTCCTGTGGGAGACTGGGCAGGGTTTGAAGATGTGGGAAGTCATTTGTTTAGGTTCGTCCCACACCCTGTCTTGGATGAGAAGAAAAGAGGGCCAGAGAAAGGATCTCAGAACCCCTCCGAGTGCATTTATAGACATGAATGAAAAGAGAAAATTATAGATCTATAAATCTAACCAAATTTGGAAAAAATCCCAGGAAAATAAGCACTAAGTGCTTATAAATTACTTTAATCTGATGAGAAGGAAGGAAAGGAGGAAACAAGGGAGGGAGGAGGAAAAAATAAATAAAGGAGACCAGCATTTACAGAATACTGCTGTGTGTCTCACACGACAGTGGGGGCTCAGAGACCGGAATGAGACAGACTCTGTTTTCCGTTCAGATTCATCTTGAATGATGTGTGACTTTTGGCAAGTCATTCCCCTCTCTGAGCTTGGGTTTTCCATTTCAAAAAGTGTTGAGTTAACATGGTCTTTAAACTCCCATCCCGGCCTATGCATCCAGAGATGTAGAGTCTTTATAGACCAGTGCTTCCTCCTGCAATAACTGTGAGTTAACAAAGGCTGTATCCGACACCTCATCACTTCACATGAGGGCAGCTGGAGTCCTGGAATGAGTGTCTGCTCTGGGGCTCAGTGCTGGTGCTGACAGGGGAATGGCTCTTGTCTTGTCATTCTAGCATGATATTCTTTCTTCTTATCCAGGACAAGGATCTGCACACTAGACTGGGAAGGCCACCATATGTTACTTGTATGTCTGAGCCATCAGCAAGGATAAGGGGGAACTAAGTAGGTGGGTGAAAATCTGATAGAAGAAGTGGAGAGGAAGAAGGAGACACGACATGTGGGATGGCAGAGGAGGACAGTGGCCAGGATGGCAGATCTGCAGCAAGATCTCTCAGCAAGACCGGCTTGCTTTGTTTAGCAAGACAGCTGAATGCAATGGACTAAGATGGTGATTACTGTCAAGGGACTTGGTTTCTAGTCCTGATTCTGCGACTAACTCACACATACCTTTCCCTTTCGCTGTTCCTCTGTAAAATGAAGGACATGAGGGACCCTTTCAATGATCCACTTCCACAATCGTATCTTGCTTAGTTACTGTGACACTCTACAGAACACCCAGGACCAATGTGCACGGTCACTTTGCCAGGGTGATTTTCACATCTCTCAGCTTTGTCCAAGGACCCAAGTACTTTTCAACAAAGGGTGCCCGTCTTAGGGCGGGCTGCTTTCGGTGGAATCTCCACTCTGCCGGGGTGACCTGGATGCTGTCCTAAGCTGCCTGCTCTGCCCCCATCTCCTCTACTCTTCTCTATCAGACCTCAGGCTTGGCCATTATTGGTGAAGATCTGTTGAGTGAATTAACAAGGTGATTCTTGCATCAACTGGGAATTGAACTAGATGTTCTCTGGGATTTGTCCTAATTCTGAGATTAGAGACCTAAACCGTTTCCAGAATCAGAAGAGAGAGTAGGGCATGGCTTCTAGGAAACCAAGATCTTTAGGATATTAAAAAATATATATATATAAGGTTAGGCCTTGTTTTATGTTTTTGTAAATGTAGGTAATGTGTTGTGTAGTACACTCTAGTGGTGGGGCCTCAGAAAGTAAGAAAGCAAGCAAAAAGTTAGAAAAAGAGAAAAGAAGGAGGAAAGGAAGGAAGGGAGAGAGGAAGATAAGGGAGGGAGGGAGAAAGAAAGAGAGGGAGGGAGGGAGGAAAGGAGAGGGAAGAGAAAGGAAGAAAGAAGTTGAAGGAAGAAGGAAATAAAAAAAGAAGGAAAGAAAGAAGGAAACGAAGTGGGGAGGAAGAGTAGTTTGTGGAGAAGGGTATAGGGAGGCTGTAAACAAAAGATGTAAAGAGAAGAAAGGGGGAAAAGAAAAGAGGAAAGGAAGAGAAAAAAGAAGAAAGAGGAGAAGAAAGGAAAGCAGAAGGCTGAATGTGCTCCTTGAGGACATGTTTCCAGGCTGCAATCCTGCCCGCCCCCCACGCACAGGCATCTGCCTGCATGACTTTCTCTGAGAAAGAACTCCTGTGACTGTGGAGCTGATCAGGCTGCCCTGGCTGGTTTTCAGCACACAGTCACTGCTGTTTCTGAGGATGCTGGAAGTGGAATAATTAGCACTTGTAGCCTTGCCAGGGCTGTACCCGGAGAAATAGGCTATTGGAGTACACTGTTCGACTGATGGCTTGCTGACCTCTCTTACTGCCTGAAGGTTCCTCTGTGTGTTTGAACTCCTCAGCAAATGTGGAGAGAAGGTGGGAGGAGGATGCTGGAAGTGGGTACTCCACGCACAGACTTTTGATTGCTCTAAGGGGCCCAAAGAGACTAAGCAAAGTAAAGGAATGGTGAAGTAGACACAGTTTTTAGAAGGACGATATCACAGCCTTGTGCAAAGTTCCTTCAGAATCATCTTTATTCGTTTTGTTAATATAATTTAATCAACCTCTTTTGAAATAAATGAATCTTGAGCTTTGGCAGCATACAACCCCGATGAGAATCCTACTTCATCGCTTCATCTTGAGCAAGTAATTTAACCTTTCAGAGCCTCAGCCTTCTCACCTGTACAATAGGGACAACACTTGCAGAATTTGTGAGAATTAGAGACATGCTGGTTGCCTCTTGGTGCACAGCCTGGAACTCAGCATGTGCCCAGCAAATGCTGGGTCTCAGGTTCCTCAAGCATCTGATTCCACTTCTTTCTTCACATTTCCATTCAATCAGGTGCCCCAAGGCATACGTGTTACGAGAAAATGATCATTGATTTTAAAAAGCAAAAGATTTTAGGTGGCAAATATATTCAGAAGGAAATAGAGATAATCAGTGACCAAGGAGGCCACACGATGTTCCTTCGTTTGCCAAGAGGTTGATGGGATTTCGATACCATGGACTCTCTACCCACCCTCTGGGTCCTTAACTGTGGTGCCAGCTCTCTGTCCATTTCTTCCACCTACACTTCTGCTTATCACTCACTCTGGAACCTCGGACATTGTCCCTTCCAGCCTCTCTCAATACTTTTCCCCATCAAGTTGAACTCCAGTAATTTGTTTTCGTAACTCATAGTTTTTACTCTCTTCTGCACAATTTTTGTTTCCTCTGCTGAAAGTTTGAGACTTATTTTTGTATTCTTCTATTTCCTGCCTTTTCTTACCAATTTTTCTAAGGGGAATCAGCTGTTCATACCATCTGGTCATAGTCTCAAGGATTAGAAAAGAGTTTTTAGTGATAAGAAATGTCATCTTTACTTACTTCAGGTATGTAGGCAGGAATCTAGATGCAGAGGGCAAAGCTCTCATGTTTTGTCCTGTTGTGTGTGGCTGTTGATTAATACAGGAGGGTTGTTTGAAGGCCGTAGCATACAGATGTACACACACTCACATGCATACATACGGAGAATATGCAATAGATCAGGAATGAAGTAGACTGGTTGGTCTTATAATTCCACCTCTGCCACGATTTTGCAGTGACTTTAGTGTAATTGCCTAATCCTATAAAGCAGATACTAAATTCCAATTTTATAGATGAGAATATTGAGGCACAGAGTTGTGACTTTTTGCTCAATATCATATTTCTATAATACAAACTAGCAAGTATTCAAATTTAGCTTTCCCAGTCCCCAAACCAAGACTTCAAAGTTCAGACTTGCAGCGAAGACTATTCACGGAGCTGTGTCTTTGACTCCATGCCCACACGGGTTTGACTCTTTTGGGTCATACTGCCTGGTCCCTCTGGTATGTACTTGGCAGTCAAAAAAGAGAAGTCTGGTATACCTATTCCATTCTTGGACTCCACTCTTAGGTACTCATCTCACCTTTCATACATTAAATTTAGTCAAATTTATTTAGAGCCAACTTTGTGCCAGACATAATTTAGACTCTTGGGATAAAGAAACGAAAAGGACAAAAGTCTGTTACACCAGGAATTTACACTTTAGTGGGATTTTAGGGAGGCAGAATAAAAACAGATCATTGAATAAGATAATTTCAGATAAATAAGATAAAATTCAAAGGGTTCTTAAGCCCAGGAAGTGAATAATCCAATTTTTGTTTTTGGAGAGACCACTCTGGCTTCTGCCTGGAGAACAGTTTGCAGGGACAAGGGAGAAAGCAGAAAGGTCATTTAGGAGGTTGTTGCAGCAGAAAAGATGAGAGATGATGGCAACTTGGTCTGGGTGGGAGCAGTAGAAGTAAGAGATTTGGAAGGCCTCAAGATATATTTCAGACAGAGCTGACAGTGCATTCTGATGACTGGATGTGGGTGATGGCCCAGTATTTCTTCTAACAATTGTAATGGATAATTTTTAAAAGTTGGGTAAAATGAATAACTAAAAGGTGGCCTGTAGACCGTGAAAGGTTGGAGGGATCTGCAAAAGAGACTGAATGAGAACAGACAGAGAAATGGCAAGAGCGGGAGAGATGTGATCATAAAGTGCAAGGAGTGAAGAGAATTGTTAACAGAGCAAATGACGCTGGGTGATCCAGTAAAGAAGTCGAAAGTGGAAAGAATTAGCTCACTGAATTAGCAGGGATGAAGACGAATTATCATGCCCTGCTGAGTGAATGTGTGGTGAAGAAGTGGAGTCAGAAAGTGTAGCAATCTTGAGCAGTGTGGCTATGAAGAGGAGGGGAGCGATGGAAGGTAAGGAGAGGACAACGCAAAGCCAGGGTTTCCATGCTGGACAGAGGACCTTGTGGGATGCTAGGAGGCAGCAAAGGCAAAAAGCAATGGCAGGAGGAGCATCTTCTGACCCACAGAGAGATCCTTACCTTCTGAGACTGACCTGTTTCCTCTTGGGAACCTTCTCTTTCTGAGTTCTTAGCTCCTCTTCCTCTCTCCCTCCCCATGCTCCCTTTCTTCATCAAACTCTATGGCTTGAATTGATTGCTCAGAGCCAGGTGCTAGAAAGGGAGCACGCTGATAAAATAAATTTGCACTCAAGTGTTGGGGAATGAAAGCCTCCACACATTTCCTGGGTTGCTTGTATTTTTGAAGGGAGCATAAATAAACCCAACTGACATTCTAATAAGTAATGGCTTCTTCAGGAGATGTGAAAGGTGCTATGAAAAATCCAGGGGTGGTAAACTGATTTTGAATGATTTAAGACCAGAGAGTAATGTAGACATCTAACTGAAAATCACCCCCAGGGACATCCGCTTTGCTCCACCATCTCTGAGCCTGGGCCTGTTCATTTAAAAGCTGCTTCTAGAAATTCCTTAATTATAAAATGTGAGTGTCTTTAACACTGGAAGAATCCCACTCAATATGTATTTTATCAAGCACTCTGGATGCTTTTTTTTCATTCTTGGGCGGGGGTGGTGGTGGTGGAGGATCCAAAAGCCACACTGGGAGGCTGAACATGTAAAACAGGAGGATTCAATTAGGAAGAAAGCCTCAGCATCACCCCCCTGGGACCGCACTGCCTCATTCCTGCACGAGATTCCATCTTTGAAATGTCTTCTATACAGAACTCCCGCCCCTGCCCCCCCCCTTGAAATTTCACAGCTGTGATACAGAGGGACTTTGAAGGGCGGAAGGACAAGCGGGATTTTTCCTTCCTTCATGGTCATATTTAACAGCCCGTTCCCAAATGGTATTAATAAACATTTAAACTTCAAAAACTTAGCTTGACATTTCTACATCCTTTCCATTGTTGCTATGTTTTTGTCTTTGTCATTACACAGATGATTTCTTATGGTACACATGGTTCTATAAGGGGTTCAGATGCCTCTGGGTTCAGAAGTGTGTGTGCTTGTTGAGTTTCTATAGGTGCTGAGAAGTATTAGGGTAGTAATTGTTGCTTTAGGAATAGGCATCTAGGGGTGTGGGTCTGAAAATTGGAAACTCCAAGACCAGTACATGGGGTACAGGAAGTAAAAGTACAAATATTCTTTTGACAAAAGGGACAAATGAGATGGGACAGTGGGACAGTGGGTGCTAGCTTACAGTCTTTCATTTGAATCCCAGATATACTACAGGCTTAATGCATGATTTTGAGCAAATCATTTAGTCATTCTGCCTCAGTTTTCACATCTGTAAAATGAGTATAATAATGCTTTCCGCAGGGTGCCTTGAGATTTAAATTAAATGGTAATTATGTAAATGACATTCACTTTCTGAGGTCATAAGAAATGTGTATATATATTGGTCTCTGACCTCAGTTTCTGACACAGAACTCCTAAAACCCTTGTAAATTGAGATGCTAGGATAATCTTTTGTTCTAACATTCAGTCTTTAGCCCCAGTTCCTGACACACGGCTCCTAAGATCTTTGTAATTTCCTGAGTGATGGGAGTGTCTGACATTGAGCTCCTAAATCCCTTAGACTTCCCTGGGTTAATAGCAATGTCTTTTGTTCTAAAGAGGCAATTCTTGGTGGGCTTCTGGGTGGGGACTGATCACCAGAAAGACCAAGCCACCATTAGAAGCTTGGAACTTTTAGCCCCACCCTCCATTTTCCAGAGGGAGGAGAGCAGCTGGAAATGAGGTTAATAACTGGCCATGTGTATGTGATGAAGCCTCCATAAAAATCTCAGTAGTATGGGGTTCAGGGAGCTTCCCAACTGGTGAACACATCCAAGACCTGGGAGGGTGGTCCACCCCAACTTCACGGGAACAGAAGCTCCTGTGCTCGGGACTCTTCCCAACCTCACCCTATGTACCTCTTCATCTGGCTGTTCATCTGTATCCTTTATCCTATTACTTATTATATAATAAACTGGTAAATGTAAGTAAGTAGTTTCCCCAAGTTATGTGACCTGTTCTAACAAATGATTGAATCCAAGGAGGGGTGTGGGAATGTCTTATTTGCAGCCAAGCTGAACAGAAGTTGTGGGTAATTTGGGGACCTGCTCCTCGAAATTGGTGTCTAAAGTGGGAGACAGTCTGATGGGACTGAGCTCTTCACTTGTGGGGCCTGTGCTAACTCAGGCTAGTGTCAGAATTGAATTGAATTGTAGGACATCCAGCTGGTGCCTCTGAGAGTTGCTCTGTATGGGGAAAAACCCCACACATCTGGCATCAGAAGTATTGTGTATGTGAGTAAAGGAGAAACACCTGGAGTGTTCTTTCTTTTATATCACATAGACATTGTTTGATAAGTAATGATTATCATTAATGAATTAATAGTAGTATTCATAGGTACAGGAAGAGAAAGAAGAGGAGCAAGTAGTTGGAGAGCAAAAGGGCTGATTAGTGGCAGAGGTTGAGGAACACGGTTTGTTAGTGTCCAGGCAATGAAGGAGTCTTAAAGTTTTCCAGGAAGGCTAGGACTTGATGCCAGAAAACTCAAGCTCAGAGGATAGAGTAGAAGAAGAAACTAGCAGTGAAGAAACTAGGAGCCCTAAATCCTTGGAGAGCCCCTATCTGGAAGCATATCTGTTCAAAGGCCATGGGGTGACTGAATCTATGGATGAGCAGCTTCAGCCACATGCCTGGACAAATGCTGGACATGCTGACTCTGTCTGCTGCTTGTCGGCATTTGATACAAGACTCTCTCCTAGGAAGTACTTTGTGGATAATTTTACCCAAATGGAAGCATGGGTCCTGGTGACCTTGACTCCATGTGACAATGAGAACTGGGGCTAGGGAAGAAGGATAGCATTGCAAGGAGTACTGGGGATCCATTTCCCACCTTTTCTGAAGAAACACAGAGTGAGGGATACGTGTCGGAGACGCCCTGGTCTCTAGATGGCGGTCTGTAAGAAGACAGTCATCACCTCCTAGTTGGGGAAAATGAAGTGAGGTTTTATGCTCATCTGCGGACATCATTTCTCAGAAGTCCCCACATCTGCCCTTTGCTCGACAGTAATGGGTGATTTGGTGCTGGGAGACTGAGTGCTGAAGAAGGAGGATCCTGGGCTTTGGGACCAGATGTATATCCGTATACACACACACATCCACTATATACGTGGACTGGCAAATCGTAGTAGAAAGGGCATCTATTTTGTTAGCGCTTAAGGTTGTTATGGTTGGCTAGCATAGACCCATAAGCCCATGGGCCTGACTGTGCTTCTGCTTGGGTCAGAAATGCTCTAGTAAGTGGCTCCGTGTTAGTGTGGAACTCAGAGTTCAGGGACACAGAGCCAAGTGACGGAGCCTGAGGAGCTGGAGACGCTTTATGTTTCTAAAATCGAGCTTTCATCATGCTATTGTCCTGGTGAAAACCTTTCCCTTGCTCCTGATCACATTCCGAATAAAATGCCACCTTCCTCTCAGAGCCTGCAGTGATGGTCATGACTAGTTCTGGCTCAGTTCTGGCCTCGTCTCATTCCATGTGCCCTCAAAATCCTGCCACTTGCATTTCATTACAGTTTCCAGTTTCCTTTGTACCCTTGCCTTTGCACCTTCTGTGCTCTCTGCCTGGAATGACTTTCCTGCTCCAGGAACAGGAATTCACCCTTAAAACTGAGCTCTGTGTTTGATGCCACAGCAAAGCCAACTTTGATGTGTTAAGAGTCCTTCCAAGCGCACACTTCTCACTGCCCTTGGCCCAGAACTGACGGTTGTTTGGTTTAGGTTGTTAGCTTACTAGACTGTGACCCTTCAGGGTAGAGAGGTCAGTGTATTTCATCTCTGCACGTCTTGAGCCTAGTACCTAGCCTGGAAAATATTTGTTCAATAGATAAATGATTGAATAACTTGGTTTTCTGCCCATAGCATAATATTTCTCATGGTGTGATTCTCGGACCACCTGCATCAGCATATCCCTGGGGAGCTTGTTAAAACTGGAAGGTTCTGAGCCTCACCCCAGATCTCCAGCATCTCTCGGGTGAGGTCCTGATATCTGCATTGCTAGCAAACTTCCCAGGTAATTATAGTCACGCTGAGGTTGAAAATGCCTGCTAGAGCAGAGAGAGGCAGGGAAAGGCTGCTAGAGTCAGACATTGGCAAGAGTGAGAGCCTGCTGGGTGGATGTCGGATGCTGGGAGAGTGGGCAGTAGGACCCTCTTGTTATAGAGCTTTCTAGTTGGTAGTCGTAATAGTCTATTGGCTAGCTGTAAGAATGACACTGCTTTAAGAAAAGTTTCAACTTGTAGTCAGTAACTTTTCTCAAGAAGCAATAGTAATATATCAATCGTTTCAAGAATATTTCCATCCAAAATGGAAAAGCTAAACTTTTAAAAGCTAAAGAATAAATAAATTAATTATTTGGAAGATTAACTCACACAAAAAAGCTTATGGGTGAATTTCATAGAGAATAACTGATATACAACATACATACTCTAAGTTCATTTTAGGCAGTTCATTTTTGTCCTTGCCACACTCACCAACTGGCCTCACCGACTGAGCCCAACAGAAAGAGTCCAGGAGAACCAAATGACCCAAGGATAAGTGGGTTTAGTTCACAGTAGACAATGTTACAGAGTGGAAACTGCAGGGCATTTGTAGACCGGAAGACCCAGGCTCAGATCTCATGTCTAGCTCTCACTCACCCTGGGTCCTTGAGTGTCTATATCTTCCCCTCCAAACGGGCAGGCGATAACTCAATTATGCAGTTCGTATGAGCATTACGTTTAGTAGTACCTAAATGCCAGGAACTTTGCAGATATTATCATTAAAGAAATTGTTGTTATTCCGGATGGGAAAACTGAGATTTGAAGAGTGTAGGGACTTTGCTGTGGTTGCTTAGAAAGCAAGTGATGGAGTTTGACTTTGATTCCAAGTTGGTTGTGATAAGGGATGTAGCAATGCCCAGTGTCTGGTAAAATATCAGTGAATTTAAATCCTTCCTGTCCTATTGCTAACAGGATTCTAAAAGATAAAACAAAATGTGTAGAGCATCTCAGATCTCTTGAATCACGTTTTTGGCTTCTCTGTAGAAACAGCCAATATCTCTCGTAGTTTCTCTCCATCTGGAAATATTAAATGTCTGTCTCAGGGCACAGGTGACTGACATGGTGGGAAGGACCAGCTGCTGAAAGATTGACCCTGAAGGTGGCCAGGATCAAAGTGGATGTGGGCTTTGTAGATCAAAGGAGTCGCCTCCCCCATGGAGTGACCCAGAGAGCCAAAGTCAGGGCAGCCGGCAAGCCCAGGCTGCGGGAACATTGTGCTCCCATCAGTTCCTGTTCTAATTAGGCAGCCAAGTGCATCAGCTAAGGCTTCTGGGTGGTCTGAATGGGACTCTCCAGTTGCTAACCATTGCTGTGCTCTGACGGGAGGTCCCTAGCTATGCAGAATGGTGGTCAGGCAGCCAGGGAGATTAAGATCCTACCACCCAGACGGGCAGTGGGCTCCCAGCCTTGAGGTCATCATGGTTGTGGAAACTCCTGTTGTCCTCAGGAGCCTATTTTAAATTAGCCGGTGGTTTCACAAGTCGGGCTTAAAGATGAGGCGCTCAGAGCCCCCAAACCACTTTTCCCTCTCGGTGTCGGTTTGCTGGCCTCAAGAGAAAACGTCTTTTAAAGGTCTGTACTGTTAGAACATTGGATAAGGACTCCCACATTGATGCAGAGGAAATAATGATTAAAGCTCCAGTTACGAAGTGTTTATTAAATATTGGCACTTTACACGTCTCTCAGACCCTCACAAAGTCCTGCTGGTGGCTATGGTTATCCCTATTTTACAGAAAATAACCCCGAGGCTCCGAAAGATAAAACGACTTTCACAAGAACACATAACTCAGAAGTGGAGGGACTAGGACTTAGCTCAGTCATTTGGATTCCAAACCCACATCAACTGTCTAGTGCCACGACAACCATGGGTGACAAACAACCATGAACCTTCAGTGGCAAACAACTCTCAGCATTTACTTTTGCTCCCCAATCTAAGGGTGAGGCGGCAAGGTCTGCTATTTTGGACCAGGCTCCACGGGTTGGGACTGGGCTCATTCCTGGGTCTTTGGTCAGCTGATGGGTTGGCTGGGGCAGGCTCATGTTGGATGGTGTTGGCCAGGAAGACCCCTCTCTGGACCTAGTGGCCTCTCAGCCTCCAGCATGCCAGCCCAGCTTGTCCTCTGGGAATGGCAGCGGTCTATGTGCAAGAGCACAGTGCACCGGCATGGATGCCCACCTGTCACACTGTCACATCCACCTCATCATATCGGCCAACACAAGGTAGAATATCATGTTGGTGTTTGTGCTGAATGTTGTGCGGAATCTGTTTTTGGTAGAATATTCAAGCGGAGAAAATTCCCTCTGTAGATGGGGGAAGCTCTGCAGTCACGCTTGCAAAGATGCTGTTTGTATATAAAGAGGCCATTAACTGGGGCCCTTACTGCAGTCATTTAACCAAAAACCTGTCATCTTTCCACTATATCAGTGTGCCGCTCGAGAATATTGAGGAGTTTTGTACTTTTTATTTTTAGTAAAGAAGCTAGAACTTCAATATTACCTTTTTCTTGGTTTAAGTAAAACACATACTTAAGTTGAAAGATGTATAATTAAATTCTCACCAAATTTATTTTTACTATAATTGACACCTAATAAAAAAGGAGAGAAAATGAAACGTACAATTCTTGACTGTCACTGTGTTTTAGGATTATAGACTGAGGGTTTAAGTTCACAGAACACTGCAAGGGCAACTGATGGATTCTGCGATGAATGCAAAGTCCTCTGTGTGGTACTCTGGAGTGTTACCCATATGGCTCCATCTTCTCTCCAACCCTGGCTCCTAACAAGCCCCGTCTCATCTCCGCTTCCTGCTTCCAGCCATAAGTGATTCATTTTCCCCCAAACCTGCCTCGCTGTCTCCATGTTTCTGCACAGGCTGTTCCTTCTGTCTGGGATGTCCTTCCTGTTTTCTTTCTTGCTAACTCCTCCTCATCATTCGCCTCTCAAGGGGACGCTTTCCTGTGCATGCACACCTGAGTTAGCGCTCTTCACTGTGCCTGAACCCCTCTCTACACTGAGTTCCCCAGGGACAGCTGTCATCTGCATATTTCCAGTACCTGGCATACTCACAGTAGGTGGAGAGTGGTTATTTGTCAAATAAATGGCTACATAAATAAACTATCCACCTGCTTTGAATGTTATTTATTCTTTGAGGAAATGACTTCTATAAATAAATAGTTTTAAAACTCAGAACTCCTCGTGCAATTTTTGCAATTAAAATCATGCTGTCCTTAACTGTTTCTTTACATCATGGGTTAAAGGGGCCTTTCTTGACAGTCACACATGGTGGGTTGGCTGGAAAGCCATGTAGGCTGAGTAGAGACATCGCATTTGAGGAAGCAATGCCTCAAGCCATGTAACATAGTTCCAGGTCCACAAGTTCTGTCAGAGCTCAATGGGACATCTTTATGAGCTGTTTCTAGAATTCCTTCCAGCCCCTGCTTCATCCTGTTTGTCCCAACTCCTGGGTGTATGTGAACACTTGTGTTATTGGCCTTCCATTCTGTAACACAGCCAGCACCCAAAGAGGGCGTGCTGTTTAAAGAATGAAGGTGTGTGCAGGAATTTCCATAAATAGCCCCATCTTGAAGGGTTTAGTGGTGAAGTAGGGTGGAGTGAAGGGTGTCAAAGATACAAAGAAGGAAGACCAAGTGAACAAGCACTGAATTTTAAGATAATTCACGTAGACTTATGCACACATATTATTGTCTAAGTATAGTATATGTGCATGCATGTATAAATTTTGGTATTTAACATATAAATGTATATTTAAATTATGCATTTATCTCTCTGCTTTGTCTATGTATATGTATGCATATTTGTACATTTCTGTATATACACATGCAGTGAATGTAAATGTATACTTAGGTGCATATTTGACATGCATGTTACATAAGTGCCACGCACTGAGCACGCGTAGCTGTGATTAACATTTTACTTAGATGTAAAGCAAAGCTCATCTGTATGTATGCATGTGCATAAATATATACGTAAATGTGTAATAGGTTATGTATATATATGTAGTTATTTGTGTGTATATATTTGTGCGATGTAGCTATCTCTGATTCTTCAGATGAGTAAGTATTCATAAATGCTTTTCTACATATGCAGATATATAGACACACACTTGCATGTAGCCTTCTCAAGTCCTAGATTTAAAATACATAATATGGATGTTTTTGTACAAGAAATATGGAGGAAATTCAAGACTGTGTTTAATTATTTTTTTATTTCCAAGAGTGTCTGGGAAAGTACTTTGCATACAGTAGGCACTCATGAATATCCCTGTTGATTATACCTTTCAAAATGAGCTGCATTTGTGAAGGTAATGCTAATTACTAGAACAAATAAACTTAAAATCGGAGTGGGACACTGGAGACTTGGGCCCGCTCCTGTTCCCGGGCAATGTTCCTTTCCTTTTCTTGGATTCTGTTTCTTCCTCTTTAACAGGAGGATATTGTATGAAACGGCTCCAGATTCTTTGTTAGTGATTACATGCTTTGCCTTTTTATTTTTGGCAGTCCTTAAATGGACACCCAGACTCAGCCATGCAACGTTTTTAGAAATCGAGCTGCATGGGCAATGAGGGAAGAGAGAAGAGCTCTGAAGTTCCATTCTTTTGAAGGCTCCTATTTGAGATTTGTGATTTCCTAAACAGCCCTGCTAGAGACAGTGTGCTCTTCAATTGCAGTTCATGAGGTTTGTGAGGAAGAGAAATCTTAAAAGAACCAGCCATAGGCATTCACTAACCTGCTGTTATTGTCAAACTCTGTGCTTTTGGAGGATCCAGATGTGAAGAAAGCGTCAGGTAAAGGGGATTCCATTCCTATATTGTCCCTTATTAGCTCCTTCCTTTAGAAAAACACATAGCCTTTCCTCACAGGTAAGAGAAAGATTATAGTAGTGCTCTACCTATCCACGGAGCCTTGTTCCAAGAATCAAATGAGATCACTTATAAGCTTTGCAAATGCAAAGTGATTTTGTTGAGATGGTAACGATAACTGGCATCTGCTATTCAGGTTTATCAAGCGTGGTAGCGAAGCCAGGCATATACTCTTGAATGGACAACAACATGTGTCCATTCAATGTGACTAGAACAACAACAAATCTCAAACATAAGTGACTCCAGTCTTCCGGGGTATTGACAAATGCTGGGCAGAGGCTTTCGAGCCATGATGCGAGAGAACACCCTGGGATCCGTGGTCAGGGAAGGCTTCCCGAAGAAGGCTGGTTGATCTGTGCCTTGAAACATGGAGATTTCCATCTGTAGCGAAGAGGTGGCACAAGGATCTCCAAAGAGAGGGTGCCCAGGTACCCCAGACCATCTGGTACCCAGGCAGACATCTAGAGTGAGCTTACCAGAGATGTTGGCTGCAGGACCTCTGCAAGATGCTGGACTAGACCAAAGGTTCTTCACTTTTGGTCCATAAGCCCTCCAAGAGGTCTGTGGATAAAATTTAGGAGTTTGTGACCATGCATAAGAAAACTTATGTCTTTATTTTCATTAACTTCCAATTGAAATTTAGCATGTCCTTTAATTATGAATGTAGGTGGTAAACCGTAATCATATTTGCAGTACCTGTGAAATCAATAGATATCGTAGATATTTTCATATCCCATTACAGTTGTTGTAGATATCTTGAAATGTTTACACTCATCACTACTTCAAAATTATGGTATTTATTAGATCACTGTTAGATTTTTACAATGTAGTATGGTATAGAAACACAAATATTATATCATGCATTTATTTTAATACGAATAACTGTATTCCAATATAATTTGTTTTTAAACACTTTTAAAATATTATGAGAATGGGTTCATATGCTTCACCACACTGCCTAAAGGACTACATGGCACAAAGACAGCTAAGAAATCCTGGGTAGGACAAATGAGAGATGTTATCCAGCATGACGGAGGGCCAGCTGAACCATGAGCCAGACTTGTGCTCAGCTGTGACGTTGGAGCTGTGGTGCTGGGCAATAGTCATAGGGAGGAAGACAAAAATGCAATGGAGAGGCAAGCACGATAGCAGAAACTAGAAATTAGGATTGGGTAGGAAGAGAAGAGTTGAGCCATCAATTTAGATTCACGGTTGACAGCATGAGGATATTAGTAGTGACCAGGTGAGTTAGACTGAGAAGCTTAAAGGACTTCATGATATTTGTCATAGCAGCAATTACAATGTCAATAGCCAACTGATCTGAGTATTTATGTGCTCGGCACTATGCTAAGTATTTCACATGGGTAAACTCATTTGACAACACCATTGGTTTATGTTTAAGAAACTGAAGCTCAGAGAGATTAATTCACCTGCCCACAGTCATGCAAGTAGAATGCTTGGATTTGAACCCAAGGAGTCCAAATGCTCTGCGGTTTACTACAATGGCACAAAGTTTCCTCGGCAAGCACAATCCCGCTTGTGGAGGGTAGCAGAGCCAGTGGGCTCTCTGGGCTGGCGGCATGTATTATGCATTTTGAGTCTTTCCTTGGTGGGGCTACTTTCTACCATTTCATTGGTTGCATTCCTGAGTAATACAGTAAGGGGAACGTTGGAGCATCCTAGTTGAATCTGGAGAGTTCTTCCTGGAGTTGACCCACAAGAGGCCTCCATTAACCTTATGGAGGCAGGAGGAGGCAGGAGGTTCTGTGTGCAACACAAGTCAGAGACAATCACCTTGTAACTATTTTTAAATACAAAAACAAAAAGAGCCACAACAAAATAACACTAGAGCATATATTTCAAATCGAGCACAATTAACTTTTCTCATCTCTTCTCCATGTGAAGTTTAAGAAAATGCGAGCTGGTGGTAAGAGGATGGCATCCAGAACCCACAAGGCCTCCTTCCAAGCAAAGCAGAATTAAACAGATTTCCAGGAACCTGCTCACCCACGGAGTGGGGACCTCAGGCTAAGGTGTGTAAATTCCCAGAGAAAGGAAAGACCTGAAAAGCCTCAAGGTCTCTTTCAAACTTCACTAGACCCTTGAATTCTTTCTACAGCATACTTTCTGACACTTGATTGATCAGCATTTATTTGAATTCTTTTGGGGTCTTGAAAGTTGCTCCCTCCAAAGGTGGCCCAGTACATGCTAGACTTTATCTTTACGGTGTTTCCATCGTGCGAATTCATAGTTCTCTCATGTAGCTTGCACTTTCCCGTTTGTGATGATATCTGAGAAATTAATTTTAAACAGTTAAACCTGATGTGACAGCGGAGCATATTTGTGGTAATGGAAACAATGAACTGAGCAATCAAATAAGGTCTTACATATCTCCCCTCTCCCTGCCAACACACACACACACACACTTCTTAATTATTAACATTTCAGTTAATTTAGATCTTACTGAATCAAATGCATAAGTCTTAGTAACAATTCAATTTTTGTGTAATTTAGTCACATAAGAATTTCTTTCTTTATTTTGGTTTCTTCACTTGGGTTTAATTTTGAGAAGAAATATTTTATTGTCATTCCTCTTCTCTCATGGCATAGGATGTTGTACAACCTGGGTTCTTTTGTCAGGCTATGTGCTATGTGCTTTTGTTTAATCTTCATAATGATGATATGGGTAGATATTATTATCCCAATTTTACAGAAAAGAAAAATGGGACTCAGAAGGACTAAGAGTACTGGATGAGAGAAGACACCCAAGTAAATGTGAAAGCCAGGCTTCAAATACAGGTTGATTTGTCTTAAAGCCTTTAAGTCTTACACTAGTACCATACACTATCTACCTCCTACACAATTTACCACATTATTTTGTAACGCTTACTTATTTGCTTCCCCTACAAGATTTTGATGTCCTTACGTACAAACAATATAACTTAATCAACTTTGAGTTTTTTATGTCTAATAGAGTGCCTTGCGCAGAGCGAACACCTAACAAATTAATGATAAATTATTAAATGAATGAAAGCTTGACCACTTTATTTAGCCATCTGCTGGATAGTCTATGTATTAAAGAAAAAACTTGGAAACCCAGTACTTTCCTGGATACATTTATTCCAATAAGACATGTAAGGCTAAATATATGTATAGCTGGAGAATTTTACTGTAGACAATGATGGAGAGGTTAGAGTCTGCTGTTTTCTGTCTTGAGGCAAACCAGGTGATTTGTCACATGGGGTGGGAGAGGATTCTTGGAAAAGGGATCTGAGAGGATGTTAGGGTCAAAGAGAGGATGTAGAAGTTGAACCATGGTTCACACAAGAACTGGGAACAACTCCAAAGGAAAAGGAATTCTAAAAGAAAGGAATTTATTTCTATCTCCTTAGAATTCCATTCCATTGTATGAACAATGTTTGGAGAAAGGAAGAAGAGAGAAAAGGAAACAAAGATTGTGTTTTCCTAAGTTGTTCTTTGTCAGGCAGCTGCAACACAATGGAATGAGAACTAGATGTGGAGGCAGGGAGGCTGGGGTTCAAACCCTGTGCTCTGACATTTATTAGCAGTGGGCGAACTGCTTCATATATTTAAATCTTCATTTCTCATCTGCAAAACATGGTTGATAATATCCAACTTGAAAACTGTAACCAAAATTAAACGAGATAATTGTCGTGAAAACATCTAGCATAGTGTCAGCCACATATTAAATATTCTGAATATGTTTACACAGATGACTAAGAAGAGCCCTGGTCTTCCTAAATCTGTTCCAGGAAAGCCCGTCATGCTGGGAACTGTTGGACAGTCTAGTTCGTGAATAGCAAGAAAGATTTGACCTTCCATGTCCCCACTGATCATACAGTTGAATAGCCTTGGTGAGACACTAATTTGAAACAAATGTAGACTAGAAATATGTTTTCTAAGCAAACTCTCTTCTCGAGGGAGTATGGAGGAACTTCTTTGAATCCCTTTCTACCTGCCTTCAGCACAGATCTCTGGGGTTGAGGTTATGGACTGCACTAGACTAAAGCACACAAAGATGAAAAGACGGTGCCCCAGTTCTCTAGGAAATTATGGCTTGGTGAGTCATAAATATCCAGTGGGTGTTTTTACATGCCCGGGAGGGGTATTGTGCTGACTCAGTTATATACTGAGATGCAAGTGCCAATTCCCAAGCTCCTTTTCCATTGTAGAAACTTTCACATATAGTATCTCACTTAATTCTCTTGGAAATACCACATACTGTAATATCTATCTATGTGTTTAGATGACAAAATGAAAACTCAGAGATCAGATAATGATTGCAAGTTATTAAATTCAAGAGAAATAAGAACTTTGAAAGTTAAAAATACTTTTTGTATATAAATAGATATGGTGAAGAGCATCTACACAAAATCAAGGAAAATATTATTATAAGTATTCAGTTTATTTGGCGAAGTAAGTAGATGTTTCATAACTGTTCTCTTTGGAAAAAAAGAAAGAAAGAAAAAATAGAGAATAAAATTTTATCTGTATTAAACTGAAACTAGGGAATGAATGTGAACATTAACGATAATAGTTCAATAACTGTTATTTTACATTAAGTAGTTTTTCTTTTGAAAACATCTATTCTGACTTGATACTATGTCTAAATTGATTCCATATTGACTACCTCTCTTCATAAACCATAAATTCCTCACTTATGACATCTTTATTTTGATTCTTGTTTCACGCACATTTTTCAAGATCACAGATGTTCTGGTTTTTAAGATCTTTTATCATGAGAATCATTTCATTTTTTGTTGTCTTTATGCATAGTGACTTTGCTGGTTATAAAAAACATTTGGATCATACAACTTTCAAATCTCTGCAGAATTTTTTTTTTTAATTTTATGCTGGTTTCTAATATTGCTGAAGCAATGTCTGAATTGGAAGAATTTAGGTTCTTTTTTTTATTAATCTCAGCCTAGAAATTGATTTCTGGTATGCTTCTTTATACTTGAAACTTACTAACTTCATCAAAATATGCCTCGATCTGTTTTCTTATATATTTTTTCCTGCAATACCATATATTATAGTCTTTATTGTGATGGTATAGTGAAATCCAACCATATCTTCCAAAAGTGAAAACATTTAGTTCTCACTCTCTGATCAGCTCATAGGTTTGTGGCTTCTTTATGATCAGCTGAACTCTCCTGGCTTAGGCCCACCTCCCAGCCCTGGGTTGACACATGTGCTCCAGGAGTCTTCACTCTGGAGCCCAGGCTAAAGGAACCATGAGACCTGGAGCATGTCTTTCTCATGAAAGAGGTCAGAAGCTCAAAAGAATGACTGGAAACGTGATAACTCTTCAGACCTTGGCCTGGAACAGCAACCATATTCCATTAGTCCAAACAAGTCCTATGGCCAACCTTGAAGTCAATGTGATGGAGAAGTATTCTCAACCTGTGGGAGTGGGAGTGGGTGGGGAGGAATTCAGGTCTTTATTTCAGGAAACATTTTTTTATATCTTTGGAATATTTTGTTTAATTTGTTCCACAATCTCTTTCAGATCCTGGTTAATAAGATGTTGGCTCTCCAGTAGCTATTCTTCATATCTGCCTTTTACCTTTGATTATTATATTATATTTATTTATCTTTTCTTTCTCTGCCATTTTCAAGACTGAAGTAAGTACAAAATAAATGATCAAGTAGGCAAAATTAAGAGTTATAGGGGGCCGGCTCCGTGGCTGAGTGATTAAGTTTGCGCGCTCTGCTGCGGCAGCCCAGGGTTCGGATCCTGGGTGCTGACATGGCACCGCTTGTCAGGCCTTGTTGAGGCGCCCTCCCACATCCCACAACTGGAAGGACCTGCAACTAAGATATACAACTATGTACCGGGGGAGTTTGGGAAAAAAAGATTGGCAACAGTTGTTAGCCTAGGTGCCAGTCTTTAAAAAAAAAGAGTTATAAATATTCACAAATAGAAGGCAAATTTACTTGTATTTTCAGATGGAAGATTGTCAACTTTGAAATGTAAGAAGACCACTAAAACTCTTTCATAAAGTTTTGGCTACTTTAAATTTGTTGGTTACAAAATATTTACAAATTAATTTTCATGTACAGCAAAAATAAGTACATAGCAAATGTTAAAAAATTACCCTAGTCACAATAACATTAAAAATATGACATAATTAGATCTTAGCTTAAATACAAATATTTACAGCCTCTATGAACAAAATTATAAAACTCTTCAGACAGATGTAAACAAGATTTGAATACATTGTACTAGAATAGAAAATCTCAACATTGTAAAGGTGCTGGTTAAACTGACCTATATATTCAACTTAATGGAAATACGAATTTTAATAAAATAAGAAGATTTTTCAATTTGTCTGAAAGAGTAAGCTTATTGAAGTTCTTAACACATTTTCGGGGAAGTAAGAATAATGAGAGAGGACTTGCTTCACCAAATATTTAAACCTAATATAAAGTCAATGTAAATAACAGACCTTGGTGTTGACATGGGAATTCATTAACAGCTCAGTGAAACAGTAGAAAACGCAGTAATCTATGCATGTGTATGATGGGGCTGAGTGTGCCATGAAGGTGGTACTATGAATAGCGAATCAGTAAATATCCTTGAGACAACTAACTAGCCTTGGGGAGAGAGTGAAGGAGGAATAAACTTCTGTCTTCAACTCACTTGTAATGTACATAATAAGTTCAAAATTTAATTAAACTCATTTAAAAAAATCATACTATAGATGCACTAGAAGAAAATATTGGTGAATATTTTTACAATCGGGGTGTGGAAGACATTTCTAAATTCCACCTCAAACCCAGAAACTATAACTACGAGTTTGATGGATTTGAGTCTATTAAAATTTCAAACCTCTGACTAACAAAAACACCATAATTGAGGCTAAAGTAAAAGAAGCTTGAAAAAAAATTGCAACATATATGACATTGTGTGGCAAATGTTGTCATAAAGTGATAAGAAAAAAAAGAAATTATCACAATTAAAATGGATGAGAGATTTGAATAGACAATTTATAAAAGAAGAAAATACAAGTGGCCACTAAACATATTAATGACATCCAATCTCATTAGCATTTCATATAGTCAATCAATCAAAAGTTATAGCTTTTAAAAAATGTATGTCGTTTACCAATACTTCAGTCCTTGATAATGCAATAGAAACTCTCTTAACCTCCAGTTAGCTGACTTGATTATTGATCTAGGCATTCTCTACTAGGATGCTACTCTCCTCTTCATTAGTCATATTAGCCCTTACCAATTTAGTTACGTTTGTTCTCAGACTTGTTTATGTCAGTTTACTTGCTATGTCAATTACTTAATCTAATTGAGTCCGTTTTAAACTAGTGAATACAAAATAGAGAACTTGTTACTGTAAGGTTGAGTGCTTTGGAGAGTCTCTGAAAGTGTGAATGAATTAAAAAAAAAGTTCAAATAGACTAGAATAAAAGTAAACATAAAAATCCTGAAGTAGTCTGCAGAAAGATTGCTTCACAAGTGCTTTGAAGTCCCTGTACTCTGGAAAGAAATGGACCTTGAAGATGATAGAGAAGGAATCATGATTAACTTAGGCAAAAAGGAAAATAAGGATTGTTAACTAGTAACTAGACAAAAAATAAAAAAGCTACATCCAAAGATTGGCCCAGTGCGAATTCAACAGCAAATGTGTGAAGGCTTAAATGTTGGGAAAAACCTCACAGTGTCTAGATATTTCACACTGGGAACAATATTTTGGTCCAACTAACCTATGCAAACATTTATAAAGATTAGAGTCATTTTTCAATTGAGAAATTTTGATTGGAGAAAAACTACAATTAGGTGAAACAAGTCCAAATTACAAATTATCATCTACCAAAACAATGGCATACAAGGTACAAGAGGAAACACCAAGAAACCAAAATTCCAAAGAAAAATATCACATCTCCAACAATAATGCCACTGGAACTCACAAATTGCCATTTCTCATTTTTAGCAAATCAAAGAATCCTAAAATTTTAAAAAACATAAATCAATTATCATTGCCAGTTTACTACTGCTCACAAAAATCAACAAGAAGGGATTCTAAACTACTTAAGGAAAACTTTTAATTTCTTTTCCATGGATTTACACGTTACACTTACCTGAACAGCTTCTTATACCAATTGTGAGGCTCCTAAAGAAGATGAAAAGGCCACGTGTTTACCAGTCTCTGTGGTCCTAGAACGTGTAGTGAAAAGCTACTAGAAAAATATTTTAGTTATGTTTTAGAAAAATAAAATAGGAGACATGAATATATTCCTTAAAGAATCATTTAAAGCTAGCAACTTCATTGATGTTCTTTACAATGTAGCATCAGTACCTCCCAGTTCATTTATTGCCATAGCTTCAAAAAGCTGTTGTCTGAGACTGACTCTGCTGCAGAAAATCCTGAACTATGAGACAAACTAAAAAGACATAATTTGTTAACTGACCTCAAACCAATGAATTATTTATAGTCTGTCTCCACCTCTAGAATATAAGTTCCAAAAATGAAGGGTTTTTATGTGATGCCACTCCATTGCCCAGATTAGTATTCAGTGCATTGTAGGTACATGAGAAATATTTGTTGAATAAATGAGTAAAGAGATGGAAACATCTGATTTCTGAGGTCCCAACAGCAATATTATTCTATGGGATTATTATTGTATACTAGGAAGAGCACAGACTTTGGAATTGGAATAGGAACTCCTACTCTGCAACTTTCTTGTTTTGTGATCTGCTCAGCTTTCTTGTATATAAAATAAGAATTAGACCTTTTAGACTTGTTGATCAAATTAACTGAGATAGTATTTGCAACTTATCTGGTATATAGAAAGTTTTGATAAATGATATCAAGGTCAACGATGATGATGGTGGTGGTGGCGATGGTGGTACTGCTGTAGGTGATGTAGAAATCTAAATTTTCACCGAGTGCCTTTGGTGAGCAGGGTATTTTTTTGGTCTCCAGACAGCACTCTCATGCTCAAAAAAGGCCACACTCTCAGAGAGGAAATTGCTCAGCCCAGAAACAGTTCTTCGGTGGGTCACATTGCAGAAGCACTGCTTTGGCGAGCGTAACAAAGGGGCCATTATTCTCATCTGCAGACAACGCCAAGAAGGTGCTGGGTGGTCTAGAATACAGGAGACAGATAATGTAATGACTCCATTCATCAAAAAGTCGAGCAAGCACACCAGCTGCCCGCCAGCTGGAAAATGAAGCTCCTCTCCGTTCTGAGGATAATTTACTTCTGCTGTGGAGACTCTACGATACCCTTCACCTTAAGGGACCAACAGAATTCCAACAGTATCATGTAACATTATGCTGACCCAGCAAGAAGACTCAAAAAGAGAGCAAAATAAAGCAAACAGACCAAGAAAAGAAGTCAGTTACCTCTCGCGTTAGGAAAAAAATGAACTCACAAACAACTGTTTTTCTTCTGTAAATTTCAAACTGTCAGTTTGCTCTGTTTTTACCTTATGGCTACCTCAGATGCTATAGGTGCTCATACTGCTCTTTTGTCTTTGGCCACGAGGAAATCTAATGTCAAATTTTGGTCATGATCTCATCATAGTATAAGAAAGTATGCTACAACCTTTACTTTTTTCTCCTTCAAACTTTAATGTAGCACATGACCCACAATGATTAAATTCATTTCTTTATTTTGGATGTATTTGTGAGGTCCTTTTCTATCCTCCGCTGAATGACTCATGAGTACACACTACGAAACATAATGAGATCATGATTTAAACACCCGATATGTGGTAAAATCTATAGGCGTTTCTCTCAAGTTTAAAAAATGACACAGTTCTTCTCATATCTTTTCTATAAGTTAAAAAACTGAAGTTAAGAGCTACTTACCAAAGGCCACAAAGCTGACGATCAAATATATTTGATTTAAAAACTGGTGATAGGATCTTACTGCATGCCATCTATCGTCTAGCAGTTTTCCTCTGATGTTCACTCACATTCATTGAATGTTTTCAAATTCCAATCAATGCTAATCATTTCATAGGAAAATCATCTCATTGAATCTTCACAACAACACTTTACATGGGTTCTATTCTTATTTACATATTCAGATGATGGTCCTGAGATTTAAAGATACTAAGTAAATTGCCAAATTCCTATAGTTAGGAATTGATGGATCCAGGATTTGAACCAGGATCTGTCTGAAACCAGAGTCCAAGTCCTGAATCATTACATCAAAATTCCCTTATTTCTGCCTAAATACATTTGTCTTTGACCAATCAGCAAAGCCCAGTATCTCTGTGCATGATCAGATCCCAGGTAAAGTGCCTCTGGATTCTGTGAGACTTTATGAGTCAGCTGATGTTAGTTTGTTGATTTGAAAGGAAAGCTTTAACGTCTCCTTCTAAAAAAGCATGTGCTAACTCACAGAGAAAAACACAAAGCAGTTCAGGAATTGGGTGTTGCAATCTCCAGGGTAAAATAAAAATTACAATAGAACATGAAGAAGCAGTGTCATGGAAATAATGAAGGCTTTTTGGCATGGTTTTCTTGCAAGGAGGAAATTATTCATGAGAGAGAAAGGAGGAGGTGGAAGAGGCAAGATTCCACTCTTGGAAAGCAATAGAGGATGAAAACGACCTACGGGGTAGACAAGTTAAGTGCAAAATTCCTTGGTTGGAATTGTGGAAGGAAAAACTCTGGACAGTAACTTTTAGGTTACATTCACCATGTTTACATCCAATTATTTTCCCAAGAGTAGGCTCCTTCCTGTTCATAATATTTTATTTACTCATTAATCTAGAAAGAAAGACTCCCCACGCCCCAACATGGAAATAACCATCTTAATTGGGAGAAATTCAATCTCTAGGAAAGGAATCATCTGTTTTAGTTACATTTTCCATAAAAAAATTGATTTATCTGACCGCTATTTTTGCCACAGCACAGCCAGGTTTATTTATAAACTCATAATAAGTCATTAAAGTCTTATTATTTCCAATCCCTTCCTGTGGGATGTCTTCTCTAACCACCAGCCCACAGGAATGATGCCGTCCTGGGTGCCATCTGGACTTTCTTTGTATGTCTGCCTCCGCTATCTCAAAGGGCTTGTCTTAGCTGGGAAGTGTGAGCGTGTCCAGCCTTTGCATCATTTCCATTCTTCTATTGGATCCATTATACCTCCCCAAAACCCTGGTGCTGACCACAGGAAACAAGTTACTTAGTCCCATTGTCCCTCATTCCGACAGCCAGCATTCAATTCAGCAAAAACCATGGTGCTTGCCACCTCCCTAAGTAAAAGAGTTACACTGAGACTAAAAGGGTTTCTCACCAAACTGGAAAGAGCTTTGAAGAAAATAAATTGTTATTTATTGGAAAACATTTTCAATTGAAGCCATTGAGACTGAGGTTATGGAACAAAGGAAAGAAGGTTTGCTTGCAAAATTTCAGACTTGGCCAAGCCACTCAGCAAGCAAAACGGGGTCGTATTAATAGTGAGGCAAAAGTCCCAGTGTGAGGTAGACCAACGTGTTGTACATTTTAAAGTAACTATAGGCTATAGATGATGGGGGAGGCAGGATGGGAGAGTGAGAGTGAGAATGAGAATGAGAGAGAGAGAGAAGAGCAGAGAAGAACAGTCTGGAGGAACTCAGAGGAGCTTAGTTTCCTCAGCAACTAGAAAAGGAGGATGTCTACTATGGATGTTTTAGTGCCAGCCAGAATGTTATCTGCCAACCGGCCTATGTCATAAAAACATCTGTTTATCCATCCAACAAACGGATGGCGTTAGCACTCTTAGAGACCGGCCCACCACCATTATGCTCCTTATCACCTTTCTATAAGACAATTCCCGTGAAGACATTCAGTGGCTAATATGTCTCACTTACCTACCTGCTACAGATCAGTCAGGTGTCAGTGGAGAGGCCAAGGTAGACATAGAAACATTTGGTATCAATAGTCGGAATAAACCATGAATTAGGTATGGAGAAAGCAGAGCAACCATTTATGACCAGCCTTGGCAAGACAAGACGTGGGTTCAAAAAGAACTGTCCCAGCTCACCGTGGACTGCCCTGTCCCCTAGATGGCTGTTTCAAGAGCGTTTGATGATTACTCACATTCCCTTCCTTTCAATGTGCCTAAGAATCACATTGAGGATCCTGTTAAGAAGCAAACTCTGATACAGTAGGTCTGGGGTGAGGCCCACAATTCTGCTTATCTTACAAGTGATGTCAGTTGTGCTATTGGTCCAGGGACCACACTTTGAATAGCACGATACCACAATATAACAGCGCCTTGCTCACCTCTGTGTCGATTGCACTAGGTAAATATTTGTTTAGCTTGACTGAATTGCAATGGGGCAGCAGTCTTTGCTCTTGATCTGTCACTTCAGGTACATAAGTAGGACATGGGGGAGAGGTGAGGTACAGACTGGACAGATAAATCAGGCACATTCTACGGTTCCATAAGGACAGCCAATGCCAACAACAATTGGCTAGCTTTAGTTGAAGGGAAGCTGTCAGATTATACCTGCGTTTTCAGTGATCCTGTGAGCAGCTAGGTAGGCTTGCTACTGGCTCTTACATTTCTGTGGCTTTGCTTTAGGTAAAACTGAGGAAGAAGACACAAAATTCTGATCTTCCAGAAAAAGTACTTTCTGGTAGTAGGACAGAGATGTGTTCAAGTCCTGCCCTGTATATTTAAACCAAACAGACCAGTCCAGTCCTTACACTCCGCTAGGAGGCTGGCAGTCCATAAAAACTGGACCTTGAAACTTCCGTGGGGTCTTTTCACCCCTGCTTACTCCAATTCTTGCCATAGAGGCAAGGAGGATGGTCACGGAGCCCTGTTGAAGGGTCAGGAAAAGCTTTCTACAAGACGTGATGCCTACTAAGCTCTGAAGAGTCAGTAGGAGTTAGCTCAGGGGTGGGGAGGGGAAGAATCATTCCCAGCTGAAAGAACAGCATATACATATGGGAATTTGGGATCTGCAAGTCACTCAGTGTGGCCAGAGTGTAGACTATGAGATACAGGGTGGGCAGGAGACGAGACTGAGAGGTTGACAGAGGGCAGATGGTGATGAAACATGAGCTTCTCTAAGAAAGTACGAAGACATCTTTGGAATATTCTCATTTTCAATGGAGAACCTGGACTCTGATATCCAAAGGTGTTTCTTCTCTAAGAGATTGCCTGGCAGTCGGTTTCCCACCATTTGCTCTCAGATAGTCTCTCTGGAAGACCATCATGAGATGCCAGGCAAGACTCTCTCGACTGCTTCCCACCTTACGGTTTTCATCTCTTCCTTTCACAAGAAGCAGAGAGACAATCATAAACTGATATTTCTGTCCCACGAACATGGAATTTGGAGATTGGAGGTTGTAAAGCTACAGAATGTCTCACACTTTATGAACTGGATCTGACAGTAAATGCTGAGCAGATGTTGAAGCTGGGTTTCTCATATAAATGAGAAACACACACATATATATCCCTTACCTCACAATCCAAAGATAGCTATTTTGTGTAGCTGTTGCTGATTTTATGTTGTTGTTGCTTTTTTCCCTTAACATACTCTGATCATGATTTAAAATAGTCATAACATGAATGGTAACCTGAAAATAGAGAACATGACTTGAGTAACGGGAATTTCAATGCAACAAAATTGTGTGGCTTATTTTATTTGTATTTATTCAACTGAAATAAGACAATCTCTGGCTATTTGCATTAACCCTTTAGTGACAGCTGTGGAACGTCTGTGAAACCAGTGCAATAAATTTTGCATGTGCATTTGAAAAAATGTTATGTATAACATCTGTTTTCATTCATGGGCACGGTGCATTATTTCATCATGATGTATTCTTTATGGTATTATTTTCGAAATCTATTACCCACAGATCACCAGAAGATCTCTTGTCCTGTCATCTTTGGGATAATGAACACTCTCCATATGTGTAAATCTGTCAGGCCATGCCTTCCTAGAATGACAGTTACTAATTTACAAATCAAAGAAATCATTCTTACCTTTTTTAATCAGTGACTGTTTTACTGCAGAAATACAGGAAGGGTCATTAGCTTGAACTATGAACTATAAAACATCTCATCAAAGAGCCTATCAGGAGAGAACAATTTAATCTTTCTTGCTTTTTCTTTAAAAGGGATTTTTAAAATCAAGAAAGTCCAAAAGATCTGTTCAATTTTTGGAAAAACAATTGATAAAACAATCCTGCATCAAATTCAGGTTGAAATTTGCATTGTAAATAAAGGCGTCAAAATTAATCTAGCAATGAATCATTTTGCGTTGCGATTCTCGGCGCTTTGATACCTGATGTCCTGCATAATGTTTACCCAGAGCTCTTGTTGGTCTAGACAAGAACGTTCCTCAGAAAGGTATCAGCATAGACTTGGTTTTATTCTTTGGATGGATTCTCAAGAAATGAAAGTGATGGATGGGTATAAGATGTGCCCTCTAGAGGAGCAGGGCGCTACCTGATTGATGCTCAATTCTGTGGGATACTGTTGCAAGCCTTTGACTCTCTGTCACTTGAATCCATTAAATGAGCGTTTATTAAATATATATTCTGTGACAGGCACTGTGAAAAGTTTTGAAGGAAGTTATTCTTACCCCCACCCCCCAGAACCTACAGGTAATGAAAAAATGCCCAGAGAGAGGTTGTCAAGAATATCTGAGTTTCAGCATCTGTTTTTGAGACGCTTCAGGCCAGAATGCTCACTCCTGACATAGGCCGCTACAGGGACGGGCAGAGGGCAGCTTGACGCTCCCAGAGAATTCAGAAAGAAGGAGAAAGTACACAGCAAAGCAAGAAACGGAAATGTGGATTTTGGGTAAAATCTAAAAAGAAGGCAATTGTCAGTTATCCAGGAAAATTATTTCTGAATGGTTGGTTTATCCAGTATTACTCAGTGGCAATTAAAAGTGCATAAAAATAGAACAAACAATCAAAAAAGGTTGTTTTTCTTTAATAAGATAGCAAACTTTCCATTTTAAAATAATTTTATTCAAGCATATTTTGTGTTATTAAGATTTTTATTAGCACTAGATTTGAACAATTTTGAGTCTACTAAGTACTATTATATTCATTTAAAACTGGGGGAAAAGTCATGGTTTCTGTAAAATAAAAACTCTGTAGGTTTAAAAAAGTCTGCTTCCTTGTCTGTAATATTTTTTTCTAGGTTTAAAAACATCTTGTGTTTTTCTTTGGTAGGCGAAAGTGGAATCACGTGCCATTAGAGTCAATTTTCGCTCAGGAAGAAGGCTGCTTTCATGTCTTCATTAAGTTACATCTAAAAGGAACAGCCTAAGCGAGGCGGAGTCCCTCCACTGAGTATGCAAAGTTGAGAAGGTGGTTGTGATGCTTATTGCAAGATATCTTTATGAGGCTGGCAACACCCAGAACTTCCTTTAAGACAGGGCCATGAAGTGAAGTGTGGGGTTGGAATCTTGCTATAACTGTTTAAGGCTTTAATCCTCCTTTTCTTCTATCTCGTGTATCATTTTGCAACTCTCCTTGGAATTGTTTCATTTACAGTATTTGGATAACTTCAAAGTTGATAGAATGGAATGAGAGATGAAATATTTGCTTGTGAGTAGTTGAACGATATGGAGTTATTTTATCTAAGAACATTTACTTTTTTAAGTGGTGGAAAAATGAGAACTATGGGTATTAATACACTGTTTGCACATTGATGACACTAGCCACGAACATCCCTCCCTTTTCAAGTGGTACCAGTGAAAGAGAGTCTTCTGGAAAAAGGATTAGATGCCCTATGTGACCCAAGGGAGAGGATTAGGGTCAATGGATGAATGTTAAATCAATACAAGTTTGGCCTAGATTAAAAGAGCCACTTTCTATCGTTAATATCTGAGCAGCAATGACATGGAAAATTTTGAAGGTAGTGGCCTTACTGTCACTGGAGGTGTGCAAGAGGAAGCTTAGTAACTCTTAGCAGGGTACTTTCTAAAAAGAGTTCAAACCCTGAAAGGGTTACTAGCTTAGATGGGCTTTCAGTTTCCTTCTGAATCTGTCTGAAGTCAGGATTTGGCGTCTGCCTTCTCAGGCCCATTTTTTCCTAAGCTTCTGCTCGCTTTTGCAGGGTAACAGACAAGTTAAATTTCTTGGGTCTTCCCAGATTCTCACTGGGGGGTTAATTTGGGATGTACAGAAGGGCACTTCTTGCTCCGCAGCTTCCCTTGATTCCTAGAAATTGGGGATCCAAGCATCACACTGATGCTGACACATGAGGGATGTGGAGAGAGGGAACCACCCCTGAAGGACTTCCCCAATCCTGGGCTAGCGAGAATATAGATAGCGTGTGGAGCCAAGACACAGAGAAGCCATGTGCAGCTTCCAGGAGCTTCATCTGAGCTCCCTCCTAGTCCTTGTGGTTATGCCTTGCTGTGGCCATGCCTTGCAGATCCAGGTGTAGGCTGCCCCAGATTAAGCCTTTCTTGCTCTTTCTCCTGGGGACAGTGATTGGAGGGTGAGAGTCACGAAGTACCGAGGTACCGTCTCGGAGTTCCCTGAAGCTGAACTGGTTCACACGTTTCTGAGATAGGATCTTTTCTCTCTTCTGATCTGTCTTCACCTCCATAATCATCCCATAATTCTCTTTATTTTTTTCTCTAGAGTCTTTTTCTGGCGCTTAAAACCAAAAGAACCTTCAGTTATATAATGGTTTAACCTCACGTACGGAAAAGAAAATACGAGGCACACTCAGGCCTTCTTCAGTTTCAAGAAAACATGAAAATAAATTTCAAATCATTGTGGCGCAGGTTGCCATTATGAAGGGTTGGATAGGTTTCATTCTGTTTACCCAGAAAAATGAATGGAGACGTTGCAGAGTTTGTGAGTGACAGCACGGAGTCGTGGCAAAGGCGTGGAGGTTTGAGGCAGAAAACTGGCCTCTAGCATAGCCTTCATGCTGGCCAGGCAGCTGTGGGAGCTTTGGAAAGCTCTCTTCTTGCTGAGCTTCAGTTTCCTCTCATCTAAAATAAGAAACTTGGATCAGATGATTCCTAAGCCCATTCTAATTGCTAAAAGCTTTAAGTTAGGCAGCTGAGACACAGAGAAGTCAACTGCCTGGCCCAAGCACACAGAGCAAGTTGGGAACAGCCTAAAGACGCGGACCTAGGTACAATGTTATCTCAATACTGAAGCTCTTTTAGAGGAGTTTGGACAGCAAAGAGCATTCAAGCCTTCACAATCTCTCCCAGTGTGGGGAGAGGTTGATATGCCCCAAACTTACAAGGCTGTCAGGTAAATCCCTCTCATGACTGTGGTTGCCATCTTCTGCATTTTGGGGGTTTTGCTTATTTCTTCCAAGTCACTCGCACAGCAAATTTAATATTCACAGATTCTTTCTGGTTCCCACACTGACCCATGTGATTTTAGCATCCGCTGTAGCAATATGACAGCAAATGCCAGTGTGTTGTGAAAAACACAGAAAGAGTGAGCAAAAGTGTGTTCAGTGAACAACAGTAAATCCTGACGTCATACATTTGAAGAGCTCCATTTCATTTTTATTTTATTTTTTTGAGCCAGAAAATTATTCCCTATGAACACGTACCACAGTCCACCTCAGATCCTTGTTTTAGAGAAAAAAACGTCACCCTTCCACTCTGGTTCCTGGCTGATGTTTCCAAATGGCTAGCTCAGCTCCTGCTCCATGGCAGCACCGGAAATGAAGTCAGTCTACAGAGAAGGAGCTAGTTGTGTTCCTGTGCTGGAACAATATCTGGATGTACTGGAAAAAGTCAAGACAAAATCCACTGCTTATTCTCAGCTCCACCCCTACTTAGTGATACCATATTGGGCAAGTGACTTGACTTCCCTAAGACAGCATCTTTGGCTATAAAACGGGAAAGTGAAACTCACTCAGGATTGTTCTGGGAATGAGGAACTGTGTCTAACCAGCACAGTAGATCCAATAGATCATGTTTACAATGCATGAGTGTTAGGACTTTCGAGTGTTTGCTGCACAAATTTAATATTCAATATCTCTCTGATGAGTTGGAAAACATGACAAAGCTATTGAGTTGAAGGAACCAAAAAGAATAATCTATCGTGGAGAATTTCTTACTCTGGTCCAGGCTAGCCCTGTATAAGAAAATAAACTTTCTAGACCAGGCTGTCTAAGGTTAAGAGAGTTATTGAGCCTTCTCAGTCTGGTGAGCTCCTGAGAGTGACTTAGAATAAGTGAGTGCATGGCACGCAAGACAAAGTTACTGTAAGCTTGAGGCAAATCAATGTTTCTTCTGCCACCTTGCCAAGGGGTAACAATCAAGCAGCTAGTCCCACTGAGAGAGTGGGAAATTCAAACAGTTTGGGGCTGGGAGGTCAGACGAAACCTTGTGTGGATGTGTGTGTCTCGGAGTAGGGGCAGACAGAGTTCTCTCTGAAAGTATTAGTGAGAACTTCAGGCCAAGGAGGATTAATTCTAGTCAGTGTGGCCCCACACAAACAAGGAAGCTTAAGAATGATCCCTTGTCTGGGAAATACACGGCAGAGAAGAGGAATCCATCCATGAATCCAATTGGCTGTCTGTCGGGGACACGGTACCCACTGGTCACCAAACTCACGGAGCCTTGAATACAGGCAGGACCAGAATCATTACATTAGCAAATTCAAGACTAGATTTTTGTTTTTGTTGTTGTAATTGTTGTTTTCCTTTAGGCCTGATAAGTCTTACGCTTCAAACCTTCCCTGGGGATACAGGGGAATACTCACATTTTTATACTCTATTTTTCTATGGCAAGAAAAAAACACGAAAGAAAGTAAAATAAAACTATGTAGTCTGTATATTAAGAAAGTCTGGACATTCAGATCTTGCTAAATGCTTCTCCGTTCCACTATCACTGAGAAAGCCTGGCTGGACCACTCATCCATTTTATGGGCTTGGGGAAATGTGTCTGAGTTGTCTCCCTCATCTGTTAAAAACAAAATACAAATGATATATGCGAGGTTCTCTTAAGTAGCTTCTTTCCGGCTTCTCTGTGCTCCTTCAGCCACCCGGCACTCTCTCTCTCTCCTGGGTGGAATGTGTGCCCCTGAAGATTCAAGGCACACAAACACACTTGCTTTCAGTGGATTTTGATGCTTTAAAGGTGAGTGAGGCTCATCGAGTGGAAGCTATGACTGTATAGATGACGTATTATTAAACCAAGTCCTGACATTGCCTTCCCATTGATCTCCCTGAAAGGAAGTTACTTTAATTCAGGAACACTGGGACTCTATCTGGGCTGAAGGGAAGACAAACACAATGTTGTAACATCCTTGGGAAAATGTCACTGAAATGGGTCAGCCTTTCTATTTCAGAACTGTGCTCATCTGAAAACATTAAAGAACGCTAAAAATAAGTACACAGTGTGCTCTCAGCTACTCAAGCCCAGCCAGTTCGTCTTTGAGAAGGCCTTCAGTTATTAACAATCGACTTGTGGCCACAGCAGCCTTCTATGACTTTCCCAGGGAGTAATGTGGGCATTTTTGGAAGGCTCCTCATCGCTCACTGCCCCGCATGCCTTTTCCAACAAGGCAGGAGCGATTTGGACAATATTAATGTCTTGAGTGTGGGGTGCAGACAGTAGAGATAGTACGGGCAGGACTTAATGAATCCAACTTTTATGCAGAGCAGATGCAGAGTCAGGCTGGCCGGAGAACGTTCTCCAAACTTGTGATCCGGTTCTAAACACTGGATTTCCACATTTAACCTGGAAAAATAAACAAATTTTGACATCAACTTTATTTCTGTTCCTCAGTTTTTGCCCTTTGTCCCTGCATTAAGCTATCCTGTACTATCCCCTGGTCTCTATAGATTTAGGAACAGAAATACTTCAGAGCCGCCTCAGAGAACAGCGGCTCTGGAGCCAGACAAACTTGGTGACGGTTTCCAGTCTTGCCACTAACGAGCTATGGAAGCTCTGCTTCATTTCGCTTTGCCTCCCTAAGTCTGTTTCTCCCTTTATACACAGTAGAAACTGTAGATAACTAGTCAGTTTGCTGTGAGGATTGGGGATGCTGAGCCTAAATCACCCGGAATACTGCTGGCTGCAATGTAGGTACCATTTGAATCCCATTTGTGAAGACTATTGCTGTTGCCACTGCTGTTTTCATTGCTCTTACTTGGTTCAATACTCTTCCACTAAATGTGCCAGATCTGGCTACGAAATGATCTTTTGCCTGAAATCACAACTGGATTTTTGAGCGTCACTTGATGTTAAACTCACAGTCCCCAACTTGACAATTCGTTGCCTTAGATTTTTATGTTTTACCTGCCCCAGCACTCACGAGAAAGCACCGTCCTCAGGGCCTAGCCCAAATGCCTACCTCTGGGTTAACTCTTTTCACTTTGTTTGTTAGGATTATTTATGCGTCCGTCTTCTCTAAACAGAGCGCTCCTTGAGGACAGGGAGCAGGTCTGATTCATCTCTTGTTCTTCGGGCCTAGGACAGGTGAGGCAAGGTCTATGTTCTCAGCTCTGTTTGCTGAATTCTTTGGGAGACTGTGTTTATCCTGGCTGCTGTCACTTCCTCCATGGCTTTGTAGCTGCATTTGGCTTTCCTGTCCTCCCCAAACCTCATCCCTGTGGAGGGCGGGGTTCCGAGAGACGACCTTTCCTTTCTGCCCCTATACTTCCCTGCTGGCTGCTGTCCCACAAGGAGATTTTCTTCCCAGCCGTCAGTTAACAATTCAGGCACGTATTGCTTATGGGAACACAATGAAACTTGACCTGAAAAAGCTTTTAGTGATTACTATAATCATAATAATTTATATATTAAAGAACTTGGGAAGGAAGGAAGGAAGAAATTAAAGAAGGAGGGTAAACAAGAAGGCTAGGAGGCAAAGAAGAAGAAAGTAAGAGAGGAAATTCTTATAAGAATCTACGTGGTGATAAGTCCTGGGCCAAACACTTTTACGAAACCCCTGAGGGATATTTTTAAATTTCTGTCTTAATATTGAGAACACTATGACTCAGACACAGGATAAATAACTCCCCAAATCATACATGTACTTAGAGGTAGTTTAACCGTTGGAAGATGTTAGAATAGATCTCAGAGTTCCAAAAAGTATAAGAGAAAACTAATTAAAAAACAACCATCAACCAAACCAAAAGATATCCAAACTCTATATTGCTAAGCCCACCTCCATCTTGGCATGTAGATTTCAACTCTAGGAAAAGCTTTCGTTAAGTTTTATGAGGAGTGTGCTATTCAAGGTTTCTTCCAGAACTGCTTGTAAGCCCAGGTAAGATGGATCAGCAAGGGTACTTTCCCACGTAAGGCTCTGATTTTAGGCAATTCCCCGAGGTTCTATTTTCTCCCATTCTTTTGATGTCTGAAGAATTCTCTGCCTCCAGGAGGGCCATAGCCTGTTTGCTCTCTGCTGAAGTCTTTGAGAGCTCTCCCCTTCACTCTGCATGTATGGGCACAGGGTTTGCATTTTTAAATGACAGCTGAAATCCATAGAAACACACAGCTTTTCACATTTGGAAGTTAAAAAAAAGACTTTGCTGCCTGAGCAGCAAACAAAATGTCATGAAATGAGTATAAATCAAGAATGACTGTGATCCTTTAATTACAAAACTTGCCAAGGTTCCAATGTTTTATACACGTTGGTCACTATTTTTGAAGTAACAACTAATCTCTGATTGTCAACAGAGTGCAAAAATCCAGTAGTTCCCTCTAGATATGCTCAGGGCACAGCAATAATGAGAAGGTCATTAATGAGAAGGTCAATAATTACTTTGTGCACGACTGAGCCCCATGATTCAGGGTTCCTTGCCTTCCATGTGGAATTCCCTGGCCTGACCAGTCTCACTAGTTCTTCCCAGACAATAATTCAGTGAAACTGCCTTAGTTCAGAAAGTATTAGCCAGAAAAATACAATAACTTCAACTCATTTTGTCTTGCAATTTTCTGTTCTCTGAAAGATCACAGATTCTCCAAATCACCAGAGAATATGGAAAAAGGGCAAGGTCTGTGCACATAGATTGGGCCATAAAAATTGGAAATTTGGACAGTGGTATGCTGGTAAATGTTTAACACCTGGTTCTTTGAGAATATGTATTTGATTTTGCTGATATAAAGTGTAGTATATATATAGTACATAATTTATAAATAATAATAACAACCACAATCCTTACTATAAATTCCGTAAAGGCAATTGCTTCTCACAGAATGCTTTTGTTGACTTTTGCCAAACTCTTGTATCCATAGACAAAATATGCTTTCAATTGACAGATGAAGATAGTTCCAACACGAATGTTAGTTGATATTTTAATTTATCTTAACAAGCAAATCAAAGTCAAACAACAAAGAAGTGTGTCTGAACTTCACTCATTTGTCAATGATGTGAGCAACTTCTTTGCTGAATTGGATAATTGTTTTCAAATGCTGGAAGAATATCTACTCATGATACAATGTTTATTCACAGTGTTTCAGCTACAGGCATCACACTCGTTTAAATTTAATCTGCATTAACATTTTCTCCATAATTTTCTTAAGTCTAGATAATCAACAAAACAATAAATCAAAACTTGTATCGTAGTATTTGCCAGATCCCATGGTATAAATAGACACTCCAGGACTGATTTCAATCTACCAATGTGACGTCATTGAATACTGAGTTGGGAAGAGATTCTCAATAGCACACCATTATACAGTATTTCCAACACACAGTTACAATAGATGTAAATAACCTCAAGAGCATACATAATGGCAAAATACAGCAAAATAATTAGCAAGTGATAAGTTTTGAGTATTTATTACTTTTGTTTTCAATGTAATTTTATTGTACATTTATATAATTTAACATTTAGTAACTACTATGCTTAACAATCAATTTGCAAAATTCCTGAACATTTAACAATTAGCTCTTGCAAGACGGTATAAGCCAGCTCCAGCATACTACTGAATTTGGGGTTGAGGGGGAAATATAATTGATAATTTAGTGTATTTCAAAGCATTGATTTCAAACTTGACTCTGCTTTCTAACTCCAGTTTTTTGTTTAATTCTAAACAAGAATTCTTTTTAGAATAAGGGTACCCCACTCCTCACTCAAGCTGGCTAGAAACTCTAGGTTACTTGAAATTGACAAATGTGGAAATGCAAATATTATGCAAATACAAAAACTCAGGGCTTAGCAGGTGGGATCAAAGAATTAAGTATGAATATTGAACAATTCACTCAAGCAAGCACCTGATACCTGTTTTTCTTATTCAAACTAACAATTACAGAGTGCTGCTTCAGACTGTACCAGTTCATCAGATTTTGAGAAGAAACTCCATTAGGATCAATGAGTTTTGGGTATGGATAAGGTTGGTTTGCTTGTTTGTTGGCTTGTTTTAAGTTTTCCCACTGATACATCTTAAAATTGTCTCCAAAGATATATTTGTTACACTTTTGTGTAGAGAAATAAAAATCCCTTTCACTATGAATATTTGGTTTTTAAATCCTATGCATATTCAGCCTTCGTCATTAAGCAAACGAACAAAGAAGATGCTAAAATTGAAAAAGCAGATGAGAAGTATTAGAAATTTCATTGAATTTACTTCAACATGGATCTTATAAATTTGATTAATTTTAAAAAACCTCTTGCTAGGGGAGTCATGGAGTTATTAAAAGAGACAGGTATTTACCAAAAATTGCCAGTCTCCAATATGCTGATCAGAGTGTTTGCCCTAATCAAGAAGTTCCTCTTTATTTTTTTCTTTAAAAAAACTTACCCATTACACACATATTTAAAGGATAAAAAGGAAATATTATGAAAAACTTTATCCAATAAATTCAACAAACTAGATGAAATAGACAAATTCCTTAAAAAAACCCACAAATTACCAAAAGTACTCAAGAAGAAATACATCACTTGAATAGTCCTATATATAGTAAAGAAATTAATTTATAGTGGGAAACATTCCCACAAAATTCCCTTCAGTTCCTTTTAGTTTCACTGATGAATTCTACCAAACTTTTAAGGAAAAATTAATAGTAATTCTACCAAAAAATCTTCCAAAAATTGAACAAAAGAGAATAATTTTTAATTCATTCTAAGAGACTAGCATTACCCTGATACCACAACCAGGCAAGGGCTTTACAAGAGAAGACTATGACAGACTAACATCTCTCATAAACATCAATACAAAATTCTTGACCAAATTTTAGTTAATTGAAAAGAGCACATTTGGCATATACCAAGAATGCAGGTTGCGTTAACATTTGAAAGTCAATGTAACTTACTGTCTTAGTCAGTTCGAGTTGCTATAACAAAAACACCACAGTCTGGTTGGCTTAAATAACAGACATTTATGTCTCACAGCTCTGGAGACTGGAATGTCTAAGATCAAGGCGCCAGCAGATTCTGTGTGTGGTGGGAGCTCTCTTCCCCATTTGCAGATCTCTCATTATAACCTCAAGGCTGCATCCTCATCTTTTCTGGTTGTATCCTCACATGACAGAGAGCAGAGAGGGAGGGAACAAGCTCTCTGAGGTCTTTTTTGTGAGGCCACTAACCCCATTCACGAGGGCTCCACCCTCATGACTTAATTACCTCCCAAAGGCCTCACCTCCTAACACCATGGAGTTGGAGATCTGGATTTCAACATATGAATTTTGGGGGGACACAAACATTCAGTTCATACTGCTTACCTTATTAACAAACTAAAAAAATTCACATATCAGTAAACGTAGAGAAGCATTTGACAAACCCAACATTCATTCCTGATAAAATCCTAGTAAAATTGTTAAAATAAGTAAGTAAGGCCCAACACAAATCTGATCTCCAAGCAAGTTTTCCTCACCTGCAGAAAGGAAATTTTACCTCTTACCTCTGAACTTCTCTAGTATCAGTTATTTCTGCTTCTTGTTCCTCGCTTGTATCTCAAGTTGGGGGTCACATAAAAAATTTCAGTTATTCTACTTGGCAAAAAGTATTGCTTGGGGATTTGGGAACTCAGGCTCTGCCCTATACAATGAATGCACTTGAACTGATCACTTTACTCCTCTGAGCCTGTTTCTTCTTTTCGGAAATGGAAGTTTGATTGTGACTCATTTGAAAAAAGAAATTCATGTGAAGCTGTATTTTTTATTGTAAAGCACTGCGTTTGCTGGCTACCAGCGTGTCACTTGCTTCTGTCAGGCCTCTGGCTTCCTCTTCTTTGCAGCGCCTCAGGCAGGTCTGGCCAGCAGGAGCAGGACTCAGCAGTGTCTGCAGTGGACCTCGTGGTGCTCTGGTGGCGCTCCACCGTTGGGTACCCAGTGAAAGGGAACTCAGTGCTTTCTGTAATCACCACCATCAACAGAGACCATCCCAGATCTGAGCAGTTTAAGCCCTCTGGGCCTTGGCACAATTTGTAGCCCTGATTAATTAGTTAATGTTCACAGAGCACTTTGAAGATAGAAAACGCTGTGGGAGTGCTAAGCCCATTAATGATGATGATTATATAAATTTGAGCTCCAAATTCAGCAATCATTATTGGAAGGGGCAGCCCAGTTGCTGAGTCACAGCAGGGCAGTGTCTGAGACCCAGAAAGCGCAGGGAAAGGTGTCAAGAGCAGCTCTGCCCCAGGGGCTCTGGGGCATTAAGGGAGCTCCAGGAAGCAGGTGGGCATGTGTCTTTCAGAGCCGCTCACCCTGCTAGATATGCTCCCTGTCTGCAAGGTGGGTCACTCACTTTTCAGGGAGCTTATACTGAGAACTTGCTGTGTGAGAAACTCTATTCAAAGCCGTATCTAGTAGAACTCAAAGTCCTACTCCTTCCATCAGGCCACAGGTTTGGGGGTCACATAGTGGTGGGTACAAATCCCAGCTTTGGTAACTTGACTGAGTGTGACTTTGAGAAAGTTATGTTACCAGCGTAGGCCCCAGGATCCCCATGTCTAAAACAAGTAAAAATTGAAGGTAATAATATCAGCGTTTCAGAGTCGTGTGTATAAAATATCTAGTAAGAAACTAACACAACTGGAGTGCTCAGTAAATAGTAAGTCTCGTTATTTCGTTACTGAAATATGCCCATGATTCCAGAAAATCAGCACTCTTGTGCTTATGTCCATTGATGTGGATTTTAGTTGCATTTGCTAATTAGGCCTTTTTTAGGATCATCTCCCCTTTAGCCTCTGGGGATCCCCCTTCCCCCTGCCACCACCTCTGTGGTCCTTATTAGAAGAAGGGAAAAGCTATTCTGTTCAATGTTTTCCCTTGCTAGCTGCACTTCTCAGGGCCCTCAATAGCTCTTTGTCAATGACCTAGTTAGTTCACGGAATATCTCACTTTTGGAAGAAACTTGATGTCCTTGAGTGCTTTGAACACAGAAGTGCGATCAAAGTGCTGCTTTGCCCTGGCACAGTCTCTTGGCTTCAGGCAAAGCAGTTAAAGGCCCACACCTTAAAGGCCTCGGACTGGGTCTCTTCTTGGTGCTAGGAGAACATGGCAAGGGCACCCATCATCAAGTTGTACCTAAGAAATTTCCCAGGCGGTGAACTGAAGCTGTGGACTGCCTGCCACTTCCACCCGTGTTTCTCAAGACCCTCTCCATTGGTGGTCCCACTAAAGCCTCACAGCTCTTTACCACCAAGCTCCACTTGGGGAAGCTCGGGACTGTGTCCTCCGTTGGCACGTCAGGGGAAAGCCCTTTGAAGATGCAAAGGGTGTGAGTCATTCATAATCATCATGATTCATAAACCAACTTCAGAGACTTGGTTCTCTTTAATACTCATTATCCCTTCAATGGACTGAGTTGGGCCAATAGTTAATTTGCAAATTGCAGGACTCCATAAGGTGAGACTCTACAGGCAGGGTAATTAATAAATTATTTTTTTAAAGAGAAGTTGAATTTATTCCATTTTCCAAATTTATTATACATATGAGACAATCTTTTGATTCCCTCCACCCTCAGGGCTCAAGCGAGTTAATTGTCAGCTGTCCTTCCACCGTTCTCCTCTCATCCTCTTCTGGGGCTCTCAGTGTTGGTCATACATGCCTTATACTTCCAGGTTGCCATACTCAGAGTATGTGGCTCAAAGAGGACCCTTAACTGGCATTTGCTTATTATAAGATGCTTCACGAGTACGCTCACTCTGTCTTTGAATCAGGCATCACCACTCAGCTGGAAGCCATTAAAAATGAGTCCAAAAAATCCATTCACGGTAATTTCTTGGTCTCACTGACTTCCCTCACTCCCTATTCCTGTCTCCATGCCCCGATGTTTATTTCCCTGTGTCCTGGCCTTCTTGGCTTTGCTGTACAATGAAGTATATTACTGGTTGAATCGTGTCACCCTAAAAAAGATATGTTGAAGCCCTAACTCCCAGTACCTCAGAATGTGACCTTATTTGGAAACAGGGTTGTTGCAGATGTAATCAGTTGACATGAAGTGACCCTGGAGTAGGGTGGACTCCTAATCTAACAAGAAAGGACTGATGTCCTTATGAGAAAATGTTCGTGTGAGGCACAGGGACACACGGGGAGAATACCTGGTGAAGACGGGAGACTGGAGTGATGTATCTACAAGTAAGGAAGGCCAAAGATTTCCAGGAAGCCACCAGAACCTAGGAATAGGCAAGGAAGGGTTTCCCTCCAGGCGTCAGAGGGAGCGTGGCCCCGTCAGCACCCTGATTTCAGACTTCCAGCCTCCAGAACAGTGAGACAATAAATTCATGCTGTTTTAAGCCACTTGGTTTGTGGTCTTTTGTTCTGGCAGCCCTACCTGCAAAGGCGCAGGGCTATGGCAGAAATGCTATTTCCTAAGGCCAAGGCTGAGGCAAGGACAGTGGTGGCAATCAAGTCTACAGGTCAGCTAGCATTTAAAAATGTTCCCTCTTTGTACACATTACCTAATTTAATCATTTCAACAACCTGATGGAGTGGTTATTATTGTGCCTAAGTTACAGATGAGGAGACTGAGGCTTGGAAAAGCGAGGAAACATCTCTAATCACACAGCTAAAAGGTGGCAGACACAGGGCCAGATCCCCCTCTTCCTAAACCTTCACTGTTCTTTGTACTACATGATATTGTCTGAAATAATGATTTGTTCACTTGGATTTTTCTTATTGTTTTTGCTTGCTTTGTGGTCGTGGAGCTCCATCACACGCTTTTGGTAACAAGGACTTAGGATAAGGCTGATCTTCTCTGAAGTTCTGTCCCTCCTTCTTTCCATAGGAAGAACTTGCTGCCCTGGGGACGGATATCTTTGACAGGCAGTGAAAAACAGGAGTGCCTCAGCTGGCAGAAGGTTCCTTGTCCCTGATTCAGCTGACAGAAGGAGACACACCAGCTAAGAGTGATGGCGGCTAGCTGAAAATACACACTAATCTAATCTTCTGGCTGTTCTAGATGAATCTCAGGAATGTGGGAGGCTAGCACGGCAGATAGGCAATTATTGGCCGGACGCAGGATTGCATAATGCAATGATGACTAGGGCTTCCTGCTTCGGCTCGCATGCGGCCAGCTTGCCAAAGAGGGTTTATCTTCCCAAGAGAAACATGCCAACTTTGGGAGGATATGAAGTAACTGTGATTATGGGAAAAAAGACATGCTTCATGTGGAAAGAGTCAAGGTCTGTTTCAGTTTGTACTCTGGATCTCTCTTGTTTGTCCCCCCTCGGCTCTATCTCTTTTCTGCCCTTCTGTCTTTATCTTTCGGTCATTGGTCTTCTGAATTTCTGTGTCCCTCTTTATCTTTCTTTTGTTTTGCTTTTATTTTAACTTGACTCTTTGCTTTTTCTTCAAATTGTCTTACTGATTTAGTGTTTGAGGAAAGGGCCTTGATTCATTTCCTACAAACGATGCTGATAAACAGTCTCTGTGTGGCTTTGCATGGGCGTGATCTTGTAGACCGAAGGTGAAGTGGAAAGGACTCTGTTATTTAATACGCAACACGCTGGTAGACCTTTTGATAACCAAACAAGCAAACTGCTGCCTCTCTCCTTTTTCTCCACAAAGACCCACATCAATTCCCTACAAGTACATTCACCAAGCTGCTCTCAACCCTGCCTTTCACTTGCTCTCTTTTGAAATACTGACTCTGAACTCCTCAGAGCGGCCAGGAAAATGCTTTCAGAGGGAAAATGGCTCACTTACACAAAACAGAATATAGGAAGAACAGAAAGGGCTCTTAGTGATATTTCTGAGTTGCTTTTGTTTTTGTTTTCTTTCCAGATGAGAGAATAGTGAAGTCCAGAGTGGCCATGTCCCCAGGCCTGAGGGTCACAGCCGCCCTTCAGAACTGCTGGTACTCTAAGCTGCCACTGGCAACTCCTGGTCCAGTTTCCCGTAACACATTGTGCTTCCTCTCTTCCTGTTAAATAAGGCATTTTTGCATGGATATAAAAATGTAATGTGGCAGCTAAAAAATTATGGAGCTACAATACATAAAAATGTACAAAATCTGACAGCATTTATATTTATAGAAACCCCTCTGTAGGTCTTTATTGTTTTCTAAGATAACTCTGCACCATTAAAAAAAAAAATGTTGCATTGTTTAAGAAGACAGAAAAATATGTAATAACACATAAAAGCCGGTTAAAATTGAATTAAAATTTCCATGAAAATATTTTGGGGGGGCTTGAAGGGATCAGCATTAATTATCTAGAAAATACACCTCATTCACTTAAGCAAATTCGTGTTGAAGGATTGACATCTTATTGAATATTTATTATTTACCAGGCTCAATGGCAGGCATTTGAAGGAGATTAACTCACATCTCACAAGTTCTTATAAAGTTTTATTGTCTTATTTTAAATACGAAAGTCAAGTTCAGAGAGCTTAATTTACTGGCTCAAAGTGACGTGGTTGCCAAGTTGGTAGGTCAGCCTTGAAGCTCGGGTCTGTCTGACTCCTACGCCTTTTCCTTTCACGTACTCTCTCTCCTTTCTGTGCCAGGAACTCTCCCAGGTACAGATGAAAACAAGATCTTAGTCCATTTTGGTAACACAACTCTTTCCCCTTGATACCCTCTATAAACTGTGAGGACATTCAAGAAACGCAGGGTGAATTTCACATCATCACAGCATGCTTAACCTACATTCGAGGTTTCCTATTAAGGAATTTAAACTACCGCATTTAAAGTCCTGATGGTCCTTGCAAAACACACGTGTTCTTCCACTATCCCCCACAACAATGATCAAATAAAGGCTTAAAATGTAGACACAATATTTTAAGAGATGAAATCTATATAACAAAGTGTTTTAACCTCCTCCCTAAATGGGATTAGCATTCAACACTTGCAGTAAGGCTTATGTTTTGTCAATGTATTCTTATAATATTACCCAAATGCGTAGATGTCCTGAATATTAAATGATGCATGATCATACCTCATTGTGCTTTTTTATTTTATCGGTGAATTATCTACATGATGAACATTGTCGACCCCTACCTTGCCGCGAATTCTTCCCTCTGGAATCATCCTTTACTGCACACAGTTCCTGAGCCAATTCTGAACTATAATGGGAAGGATTTTAGAAGTCCCACCCCGAGGGCAAGGTGTGAGGGTGGGACCTGCTGAAGTGAAACCTGCTGACTTTTGCTGTGCCATTTCCATACTCAATTTGAGCCTTGGTATCATGTAGCTTCAAAGACACACTCTACCATTGACATGGCCATGCTCCTCCTCCTCCTCCTCTACCTCCTTCTCTCCCTTCTCCCTCTCCTATCATTTCATCACCAATATCTGCATCCCCAACAGCACCATGACCAATCTTTAAACCAACCCTATGAGATAGCAATGATGATCTTCATTTTCTAGATGGGAAAATTGTGACTCAGAGAGTTTAGGGAACTTGCCCGAGACCACTAGCATCAGAATGATATGAGCAGCATTCAAACCCAGGCCTGCCTGCCTACAAAGTCTAATGCCTTAGTCTCTACCTAAACACTCAGCTGTTTTTACCCTCCAGACCCCACCACCTCTTCCTTTGTTCTACATTCTAGACTGATCACCCCTCACCATCCTCCTCTCCATCCGCCTAGTACTGACATCTGTCTACACCACATCTTTGGTTGATTGGGCCCTGGACTTCCCCCACTGCCCCACTGGGGCTGACCGTGTGACCACCTTAGCTTCCTCACCCCCATCCTACTCCATGTGGACTTTCTAATCCTTCATTCCCTTTCCTCAGAACCCAGTTGTGGTTGAAGTCCTGGAATGCCGTATGCCCAAACATCACAGAGTTAAGATAGTCTCAGGAAACATTTCTATATTAAGACAATATTAACTGTGCCTTCTTATAATAAATCTCTTGCCTTATAATGCATCACTTCACTGAAAAGTTATCTTCTTGAGTTGATCCTCCCGCTGCTGGCATTTCAGTCACCTGTCAGCCCTTGAAGGCAGTGCAGGCACCTGCTGGTGCCGAGGACAGACTTCTCTGGTTCCAAGTGTGCTTTCATTCAAAACTTCACTCCACCTGATTCTGTGGTCCGATGTAAACCTCCTACTGATCCCTTTGGATTCCCTGCCTGTACTTGATCTTGAAATCAGCCATCTCACTCTCCCTCTTGCTCCATGCCTCTCATAGTGCTAGGAAAGAACTCTATGCCCTGAAACTGGCCGTTTTGCTGCTGAGATGGCCTGCCTTGCTCCAGCCCAGTTCCTTCCTGGAGAGGGGTATTCAGACAGTATGTTTTTTGATGGCAAGGGAAATAGAAAATTTCTCGTTTCTGCCACCAACCAGCAAACACCTCTCAGACCCTCTCACCCACCCTTGAATCAAATACCTGAGGTTCTGACAAACCACAGGTATCTGACTTCCCAAACCATCATGAAATAAAGCGATTGTACAAAAAAGGGACAGAAGTTTAAAGAAATAGAGGCATCCAGATGAAGTTATGTGTATTTCCCAAGCCTTTTATTTCATCGGTTTTCAAATAATTCTTTCCACTTGTTCACTCCATATGGAGATGCTAAGAAAGATATAAAAACCTTCTGTGATGCTGCAGAGAAAGGCTGGCTCCAAAAGTCCCAGATCCCAACCCCGATGACTATTAAGGAAAGCCCAGGGTGCTCTGGGACAGCAGCTGGGACGCAGGGAGAGTCTTCGGTGGACAAACAGGAGGCTGGTGTGCAGCTCTTTGCTCTGACACTGTCCTCCTGAGTTGTCCTGGGCAAATCTTTCTAGGTCCTTTCAGCATTCTTATTTGCAAAATGAATGAACTTCTATAGGTCCTTTCCAGGGTTACGATGTGAAGGAAAAGGTCTCATGTTGGGCTGCATTTACAACTTTCTGCCAGCCTGGACATAGAATGTGCATCCTGGTGGTTAGAAGGATGGAAGGCAACAAACAGTCAGCTAGGTGGAGGCAGTGGGGGAGATTAAATGGATGCCGGTGAACATAAGTTCTATGAACTCTTGTCCGGCTGTGGAGGGGAGGGCTGGGGGAGGGTGTTGATTGACCCATTCTTCTCTGATTCCTCAGAAGCCCGAATCTTGGAGGAGACGTGAGTCATATGCTTCCTTTCTTGCCATGTTAACACTACTTCTGAAATGTTTACAGAGCCTTCAAGGAGTGACCGGAGTTATTAAAAAAGTAGCAATTAGGGTGGCCCATCCCAGCAATTTAAAGCTTCCTGTCTAAGGAAGCCTGTGGGGAAGGGAGGAGTCAGGGAGGGAAGAAGGAGGGAGCATTCTTGTCTCCTGGTTGGACCTCTCCATGATTTCCTTTCCAAATACAGAAAAAGGAGGGAGGGGGAAAGCTTGCCTACAGCCCCAGCTCCCTGGAGGACCCACATGCAGCTGGTGGGGCCCCCCTCCTTGCGGAAGTGATTCCCACTTCCCTCTTTGGGGGGATCCTGGTTCAGCTTTTAAAGCCTTTGGCATCTTTCGCCCGCCTCCCAAAATCAAGCTGTGTTGGAAGCTGCCTGATAAATGTCTCTCTGCACCTTGGCTGCTGTGGGACTTCCAGAGCGAGGTTGCTTCGCGATTTACAGCTGCTGTCTGAGAGGGCTTTTCCAGACACCAGCTTCGACCAGGGAGTCATCTCTGGCAAAGCGAGCATTTTGTCTAGTTCAAACTGCTGTTTGAAGTAGAATTGTTTTGTTCAGAACTTGCTGGCCATCCCTCCCTCAAGCCAGCCGGAATCTCCACGTTCATTTCTTCCATGCAATTTGAGCTTAAGAAATGAGGCCCAGAAATTGGTTTGTCATGAGAGGCCCGCTGGAGCCCATGCTAGGGAGAGAAGGGCTTTCTTTTTCTGAACTGAGGTTACACAATGCTCGGCAGGCCTTGGATTTGTGGTCATGGATTCCCAGAACCCCAAGGGGCCCATCCAGGAAAACGCCCATGTTCCCTCGCCTTATCATCTGCTCCCTCCCAAGGGGATTTCATTTCCTTTATTGTTTTCCACAGTTGCTGGTGGCAGTCAGGTGCTCAGGACCAAGCTTGAACACGGGCTGCTTCCAAAATGCTCCACTTTTCACCAGCAGTGTAAGGTGGTGGGAGATCCCGAGCCTGGTGTAGAGACAGCGTTTTACCCTGGTCCTAGTTTATTCCACTGTGACAACTTCCTTGACCTCTTTTAGTGTTAATTCTTCATCTCCAAAATGAGACTAAGATCTTTGAGAAATTGGTGTTTGGATTAAATCTAATGTAGCTGGCACAAAGAAGGTAAACGGGTAAATCCAAATAAAATGTATATTTAAAAATTTTGTTGCTTGTTTCTTACTTTTGTTTTTTTTCCCAACTAACAGTTTTTTAGCCTCCCATTTGTATGGGAACCCAAAAGAAATGCTTTAAAAATATCAGTTATAATTTAGCACAAATGTGCTGAAGATAACTTTCCTAAGGGTAGATTTGACTAGATACTTTCAGCTGCATGACATTCATAAGGGAAGGGTTAATGGAGATGTTATTAGCAGTAATACTTTTCTACAGGACGCAGATCATGAAAAAAATGTGAGGTTTTTCATATTGCGATAACATAGGTTTTTATCTTTGGGGGGAAAAGTCTCCTTGGGAATGTTGAATGCTGAATGGCAAATGACAGGCCATTTGAAAGAGGAGGAAAATGTGTTCCCTTTTGCTTCTCAACAATCAAGTTTCTCCCTTCTGAGGGAACTAGGAACTTATTTCTTTCAGGAAATGTGCTACGTTTATTCTGAAATATCCATCTCTTGCTTCCCACCGTACGTCTTCTGACAATTCCTTGTCCACACTAATACTCCGAGAGCAAAGGTGTGAAGTACAGTTATATCAACAAGAAATGGAAATTGTTCCTTTCTTCTTTCTTTTTTGACAGGTCTGTGATCTGGTTAATCGCATACGCAAGTGCGCCTGATCTCCTGCCTAGATTTGCAATCTCGTCCTGGAGATGCATCTGGGATGCTCATGACTTTTTGTGTTATTTAGAAATTTTGCTTGAAAGAAATGGGAATAAGCAAATAATAAGCTAGCTATTATTATTGTATCCTTCCATTGAGGTTCCTTCATTTGTGCTCCACTCCTGTGTGTACACACACACACACACACACACGAATTCCTGGTCCGTCTCTCAGGTAATCCCAAGTACCCTGCTTTCCTCCCTCCTCTGGGAAGAGTTACCATACTACGGTCTCTATTTAAATCACCTGAGGATCTTGTAGACTTTGGTGTCTATATGTATCACCTGGGGATCTTGTCACAATGCAGATTCTGATCAGTTTGTCTCGGGTAAGGATGGAGAGCATAAGTTTCTAACAAACTCCCAGCTGATGCCGGTGTGGATGGGTCTGTGGACCACACTTTGAGTATTGAGTGTGTAGTGGACAGAGCAATAGATTAGCACTCAAGAAACTCAAGCGTATTCTTTAGGTTTTGTTACAAATTACCTGTGTGACCTTGGCGGTGTTTTCTTTTTCATAGGTCCTCAGTTTGCCCACTTAGAAATTGAGGGAACCGAACCAGCTAACTTATAAGATCTTTTCTGATGTTGTTGTTTAACTTGATCTTAGATTCTTACTGCTTCCAGTCCATCTAAGAACACCACTTAAGAACAAAGAACAGAGCAAGCCTCAAGGTTATGGGGTAAAAGGGGATGAGAACACATCGAGAGAAACAAAAAGCAGAGAGACGCCTTTCTCCACGGCTGGGAGCCTTGTCTATGACGTGGACATGTTAAAAGCACTCATTTGTATTATAAGGAAATGTGAACATTTCCTACTAAAGCCCCACTGCTTTCTCATCCATCACCCTGGACTTTTGTAAGAATTAAATGAGATAATGCAACAATGCCCATCAATGGTGAAGGGCTGAGTAATGTTTGTACACTCGCACTTTAGTACATTATACAGCTGTTCAAAAGAAAGAATTAGGGCTAAATAAATTGACTTGAGAGGGATTTTCACAGGCTAGTATTGATTGGAAAAGAAAGAAGTAGGACAAGTGTGTATAGCATTATTCCATTTTTGCAAAACAATGCCAAAAGTTCAATACACATGTGTGTATGTGTTTTCACAGACCACCCTGTTTAGAGTTGCAGCCCTGCCCAGCCCACCCCAAAGTTTTCAGCCCCTCCTGCTTTATTTCCCCCACACCACTTACATTTGATGTGCTGTTTACCTACTTCTGTGTTTATTGCTGATCTCTTCCCATTAGAATGTAGAAATTATACAAAGAGAGGAATCTTTGTGGTTTTGTTTTGTTTGTTTTTTATTCATTGTTTCATCCTCAGTGTCTAGTATAACACTTGGCACACATTTGATGCCTAGTAAATGCGTGTAAATTGAGTGACTGAATGGATTGAGTGAATGAAAGCATATGAAAATGGAGGAAAATATGGAAGACATAATGTGAAGTGGAAGTTATGAAAGGGGAAAGTTTAAGAAAAAACTAAGCTGCCTTAACAACAGCAGGATAATAGGATTTCTTGTGTATTTGTGAGCATATCCGTGGTCGCGCATGTGTCCTTCAAACTGTAGGTGATGAAGGGACCCCCTCAGACATCTAATAGGCCTTATATACAGTTACTTCCTTCACTTTTCATTTTCATATGATCTCAGGATTTGCAAAGGACTGACTTATTGGTGACACTGTGACTGGAATCTAGTGTCTGCATTCTCTTCCCCAGATCCTACTGTCTAACAGAAATGTGACGTCTGGTCCATATGGCCACCACTGAGGTGTATGGCCTTCTGCAAGTCAATTCCACGCCCAGAGCTTCCTTTGCTTATCTTTAAAGCAGACCGAACGACACTGATCTTAGTCCCCACCCAGGTATTTGTGAAGGCAGTGAAGACAGTACTGTCCTCTTTCTCTGCTCTCTTCTAGATCTCTGATCCACTTTCTATCCCACGCTGTGGTTACAAATGCAAATGAATATTTCACATTCAGGTGAATGTGAATCTATGTGCATTAACACATCTGCCTGAGCTGTCTGTGGAGCTTCTTCACAGTCAGGGCGGGGATTGTGTCTTATCTGTGAATTGTCAGCCCGTAGCCACAGGTCTGCTTCAGAGCAGAGGCCCAGCCCTGTTTGCTAATCTCTGTGAATGTGCAGCCCAGATGTCGTTTGGGATCATCTTACTTCTCTGGGGTTCAGGTAAACTTGGCTCACACACCCAGTCTCATGACCTGAAGGAGTCCAGACTCCTGCAGATAATTCTGAGAATCTGGCCTTTCTTCCTACTGTTTACCTCTGTTCTCCTCTGGTTTTGCACCCACTCTTTTGGTTTTGCATGCCCGAAACTGAGTCCAAAATTCTACCCCTTACCTAATTCCCATAAAAAAATAAGAATCACTTGAGCTAAGGCTGTTATGGATCCAGTAAATGTTTCCGAAGATTTGGGTCTCATCCCCCCTGTGTGGCTTTTGAAATCCCTATAGGCACCACCCCTCCTGCTAGAAAGCCTTCCAACACCAGTGTTTTCAGCATTTGACTTTCTGGCTGTGTCTAGTTCCCCAAGAAGTATCCACTTCTTTGCCAGGCCCTTGAACATCCCTGACCAATCTAGAAATTCCAGCAAATAAAATTTCTCCATCCCCCAGGCAAATATACCAAACCATTATGATGCTCTTTCCACAGTCTCATATTAACCTAAACAGAGTTCCAGACACTTCTCAGGGTACAGCAGATATGTTACTACACTTAATCCCTGTGGAATGGAGACAAACATTTGCATAAATAAGAAATACCTGACACAGTGTATTAAGTGAAATTAGAGAGGTTAGCACAAACAACGTGCTATCTATCTAAAGCAAACCTTTGGGAGCAGCTTATATTAGTGAACTCATTAATGTATTCGGTATCACTTACTGAGCATCTACTAGGAATGTCCATTTCTGTGCTGTAGGCTGGCCAAGCTGAGGTGAGGTTACCTTCTGTTAGTGTTGGGAGAAGGGACACACATTCCACTACTTGTAATATAGGTTAGAAAGTGTTAATATCATAGGAGAGGAGTAGAACACACTACGGAGTTCAGAAGCAGAGGAATACCATTCCATGGACACTTCTATGCTAAGGTCGTAGAAGATGGTGTATCAGTCTGCTCAGGCTGCCATAACGAAACACCATAGACTGGGTGACTTAAACAACAGAAATTTATTTCTCAACAGTTCTAGAGGCTGGAAGTCCAAGATCAAGGTGCTGGCTGATTCGATTCCTGGTGAGGACCCTCTTCCTGGCTTGCAGGTGGTCACCTTCTTGCTGCGTCTTCACATGGTAGAAAGAGTGCCAGTGAGCTCTCTGGCGTCTCTCCTTATAGAGACACTAATCCTATCGGATCGGGACCCCTCCGTGATGACCTTATCTAACCTGATTACCGCCATAAAGACCCTATCTCCAAATACAGTCACATAGGGCGTTGGAGATTGAATATATGAATTTGGGGGGCATGTAAACATTCAGTCCATAACAGATGGTGGCTTGGAAAGCTTCCTAAAATGGTATCTAGTGGTAAAGGTAGTTTAGGCAAAAGGAAGAGAAAAAAATGATAATAATAATAACAACTGCATACTATGTTCCTGTGAGGAGCTCTACAGGTATCACCTTCCAATTCTAACAACAACATCACTAGGCAAGCCTTCTAGCCCTCAATGAACAGGCCAGAATACGGAGGCTCTGAGAAGTGAATTGTATATCAGATCATCCTGATAGTTAGCTGTAGAGAGAAGATTGAACTCAGGTTTGGTTGTGATAAACTAGCACTGCCATGTGTTCTTTAGAAAGTTCTTTGTGTAAACGCCGTGCCTGACCTCCACCCCCAGGTTCCCGGATGGACCCTGGAACCTTAGCTTTTAGTAGCATGGAACAAAACCAGAGCTTTCCTTGAGTCTTTCAACTGTCTTTTACTTATTCTCAGCTGTTGAAGTGGCGATATATATATAAATCTCAAGTATCTCCTCTTAATTTTACTTTCACACCAACATAATAGGCAACAGAGCTTTCTATTGGAGTCTAAATAGCTTTTTTGTCAGCCCAAAGGCTTTTAAGCCACACTTACTCTTCTGGAAGCAATTCCTCAGACTTGGTCGGGGTGGAGGGAGACAGCTAAATGCACCTCTACCTTTTCTTATCTGACAAATTGGGTTTCCTGTAAAAAAGGAAGAAAATCCTAATAGTGATTCATCTGCAGTTTCTCTTCTTTTCTCAACTTTCTGAGGAATTATTAGTTTCTTTTCTCCCACTCCTCCTCTTATTCTTATTGTGCATTAAAATTCAACTTGAAGTCTTCATGGGTTTAATGGCTTCTCTGAGTGTGCCTGGGCTGAAGCCATGTTAATGAGAAGCGGTGTTGGTGGGTGTACATTTTGCAAATGGAAAAGATGAAATTGTGTATCCTTGAACCATGTACCTAATCTTCTGAGCCTCAATTTCTCCTTCTATAGCAGAGAGATGAGCATACTCCCTTCACAAGATTGTTTTGTGGGAAGGAATAATGCATAGTAAATTGCCTAGTACAGTAGACACAAAGTAGATACTCAAAAACTGCCGGTTAGTATTTTAATTTCTATCGCTGCCACTTTAAAATATTAGCATCACTAGTGATGTATTCTGTGGTTTAATTTTGATTCTCAGAAGGAAATACATAAATACATTGTCTCATCTGAAATTAGTACTTTTAGATTGGTCTTTTCCTGGCCAGGTCTGTTGTTCACAGCCTATTCATAATGAGAGTTGGGACATGGGTCGGGCTATTACTTACTGAGCATCACTGGATAATAGGTTATCTCACTCAGTCCTTACATTAACTTCACCAAGCATCTCTTGTTGTCCCCATTTTATCGATAACTGTTAACTACCTAAGTTCAAGAGCTGTATCTATTGTGTTCCTGCTAAGTGTCCAGGGCCTATGACAGTGCCTGGTACACATCGCTACAAACTCTCTAAGGATTTTTGCAATTTTAATGTTCTGTGATACCAAATATTAAAACTGTATAAGATACTACTGTCTGGTGAGACTGAATTAATAAGGGTTAAATAAAGATCCTGTGTGGTCCAGTGTGGCTCCAGTCACCTTTGGCCTCTTTGCTTTTCTTCAAACACAACAAGCATGCCTCTGACTATAAAAGTTTGCATTGGCTACACCCTCCTCCTAAATACTGTGCCCGGATATCCACGTGCCTCGTTCCTCATCCCCTTCAAACTGGGCTCAGTGCCCCCTACTTAAAATTGCCACCTCCACCACTCACTGCTCCCCTTATCCTGATTTATTTTTCTTCATAGCTTCTCTTCTAACACACTTTTGGTTAACTTAATCATTTTATTGTCTATTTCCCCTCCTTAGTATGGAAGCTCCATGGAAGTAGGAATTTTTGTCTGTTTTTTTTTTTTTTTTAACTTCTATATTCCCAGTGGCTAGAATAATGCTTGGCACAGTAGAATCTCAGTAAGAATTTCTTCAACAAATGGCTGAATCTACATGTGTGATTGCTGCAAACATAAACTCAAAATAAACCAGGGCATGTTTCAGGGAAGAAGCATTTTAACTCTTTTGTGGATGACAGAGTCACATTAAAATGAATAAGGAGAACACAAATACTTATTGAACCCCTACTATATGAAAAAAATCTTTGCCTAAATCACTTCCCTTTCAATCCTCAAAATAATTAGAGGAGTCTTCCTCTTCCCCTTTGCAGATGAAGAATCAAACTTTCAAATTACACATCTAGCAGTGGCATCTTTAGGATCCCAACTGTGTTTGATTCCGGTTGTGTCTGTCTGCAATGTACATGCTCTTCCATATGACACAGTGCTACTGTCAGAAAAGCTTATGTCAGAAAAGACTTCACTTTTTAGAAGAGCCCTTTCATGCTTTGTGTGGAGCTGCTCTGAAATGGTAGAAAACACTCTTTTTTAAGAGTCACAGACTGGGCTTATAGATCTAGTTCTGCAGTTAATGTGGTAGTGACCTTGGGAAGCCATTGAGTTTCCCTCTCCTCATCTGTAAAGGGAGGGGATTGAATTAGAGCCCTTTCAATGTCTCTTCCAGCCCCAAGATGAGAACCTTACTTAGATCATCTTGACAGGAGTATCCAATTGCCAAAGCAAACATGCCAGGGCTCCAGGTGTCTTTGGTTTCAAAGAGTAAGAGCAATGAAGAAGGAAGAGCACACTCTGAGAGTGTGAGCTGCCTGTTTTCCAGGGCTGATTAACACCTGTCATAGCCACTTACCTCGAGGTGCCGTAATCTGCATCATAAGCCGGTTTCCTGGAAGTCAAAACTTGGAGATCGTCTCACATCAAAGATGGTTTTTAAAGGGGCTCATGAAGCAACACAGGCATTCTTCAGAGAAAGGGGATGAGCTTGTTCTGGAAATGACCTCTGTCTTTCAATGAGAAATTTGCCAAGATAACTGATCAAATGCAAGATATTAGGAAGATTAATCAGTAGATCCGAGTTGGGAGGTGTGTCTTGTTTCATAAAAGTGATCATGTTAGAGTGGGGAAAACATGGGATTTGTAGTCAAATATGTGTTGTTTTCCTGACTTTTCCCCTTGCCAGCTGGGTAACCTTGGGACAAGTCCATGGACTTTTCTGAAACTCAGTTTACACATCTGGATAATATAATTAAAGATATCTATCTTGTATGCTTTAAAGGTAGAATATGTAAGGTTAACATATGTAAAACTCTTGGCAAAATATGGCTCAATGAATATAAGGCATATTGAGAAACAAAGTGAGTCTTTAGTGATTTTTATATGGCAATAATTGTTCTTGGGACCATGTCTCTGGATGTGATTTTAACCTTTCCCTCTATAACCTTCGACCTTCAGCCTCCTTAGGATTTCTGGGGCTGAGCTAGGCTAGCCCAGGCTACCATTGGGAAGAGTCTGCTGGAGCTCAGATTCTGAAGTGTCAGGCTGGAATGCATGGAGCCCTACAGAGGAGACTGCCTGTGAGCCGAAATCTAGACAGTGGGGCAAGGAAGCTGTATCACGATTAAGGATCTAAGATGCCAATACCAGAAGAGGATGGAAAACATGCTGGATGCCAAGGGAGCAAAGCAAGGGAGAGGCTGGAAAGAGATAAGAGGGTGAGAAAGTTTCAGTCAAAGATAACTTTCCCATGGGCTTATAATTTTCATGACATGTTATTTTATACCTTTTCTTCAAGGCTGTCATAACTAACAGGGTCAGACCCCTTCCTGATATTTTGTGACTCCATTCTTCCTAGGCCCCTAGGAACCCCCTGCCACTCAGCCCCTCCTGTCAGAGAAGTACATGATATGACTTTGTAACCTCATCACTTTAAGTAGCAGCTTGTCCTAGTAGGAATTAGGCATGGCTTTTCTGCTGGGAACATGGACTCCAGGGACACGAAGATGTTATCCCTGGTGGGAGTGTGGCTAGGCATGAGAATACTCTGGAAAACATGGTCCATTATCCCCTTCAGTCACCTGAAAGGGATAGAAGACTTTGAAAACAAATCTCAGTTGATTTACAGAGGATAAAAAGGAACAAATGGAAAACAAGAGATCCATTGGACTTAAGAAAAGGGAACAGTTACATTGTTTGAGGACTAATGCTTTACAAATCGAAGTGGCAAATTAAATGTACATGAGACTGAGGTAAAAAATGATTTGGGGGGCTGCCTCATGGCCTAGTGGTTAAGTTCCACATGCACCACTTCAGCAGCCCTGGTTCAGTTTCCAGGTGCAGACCTACGCAACTTGTCAGCGGCCATGCTGGAGAGGCAACCCACATACAAAATAGAGGGAGACGGGCACAGATGTTAGCTCGGGGTGAATCTTCCTCAAGAGAGTAAAAAAAGTGATTTTTCTCCTAGGCAAATACTTTGACTCATAGTGTTTCCGTCTTGCTGTATTTGGAGTGAATGCAAGCAGATATGTCAGAGATAAGTTGGATAAAACATGAGCAGGATCTTAATTTGCTATGAGTCATTTTTCTTTTTTTGATTATATCTGATCTACATGCTTGTGGGCATGGCTGAGTTCTGAGTTACATGGGCTGGGTGGGTATCTTGGTTTTCTTCATTGTTCTCTGGGAAGCTCTAAATTTTCAAAGGAATGTCTCAGAGGTAACATGTGGCGAGGTCTCCAAGTCTCCCCAATCTCAGCTCAATCAGAAGGGCTCCATTTACATCTGTTTCATATAGTAGGCTCACACATACGATTTCAGTGAGTAAAAGGTTTTAAGATCACTGTCCTAAATGGTTGCTAGACAGCACTTCTCAATAGAACTTTCTGTGATGATAGAAATCTTCTATGCTGTCTAATATGGTGGCCACTAGTCACATGTGGCTATGGAGCATTTGAAATGTGGCTAATATAAATGAGGAACTACATCTTTAATAATTTTTAACTTTAATTAATTTAGATTTAAATTGTGACATGTGTCTAGTGACTACTGCATTGATCAGCCTATTCCTTAGGAGTGTTGACGACTGAGTTGATTTTGCTTTGACTCTGACCAGAGTCCTCAGCATGTCCTAAGGCAAAAAGGTGTGAAATAGCATAGCGCTCAGGGAGGAGATGCAAATATCTCAGCAGGACTGGGCCAAAGGACATAGCAGTGGCTGTGGACAGGGAGAAAGGTAGACAAGAACTATAGGCAAGATCCTTGTAATTAAGGCTTTATCTATGATGTCAAACAGTTATATCCAGTGAATGCTTTGTCTGTTATTTAGCTGTGGGAGAGAGCTGCCTGAAAGATGTTGTAGCCTGTAGTAGAAAAATGCAACAGGGAGGGAGCTGAGGTGACATGTACCCAGCTCCTCCTCGCTCTTTCTACCCTTTAGTTTTCCGTTGGTTCCTTATGTTGGCCAAATCAAATAGGAAGTCCAGGAGCAAGGGATTCAAGTGGCTGCAGTCCATAGAACCTAGCTTCCTGGGCTACAGAGCATGATGGAGAAGGATGGAGAGTAGATTTAGAAGAGCAATAGGTACATACAGAGCACACATGCCAAATGTCAGAAAGATGGAGAACAGCGAAAAGAAAACTGAGGTGTCCACTGGACTTTTGAAAGAAGTGTTTTAATAGAATGGCAAAGATGAAAGATTACATGGGGTAACGGAGTGATTTTTTAGGGAGGAAACAAATGTAACTAAGTCACCTTTTCAAGTAAAAATGTGGCATGTTGTATTTTCCCAAGATGATCATAACCATGTTTCCCATTCTAAATCACCTTCTCCAGTGTAACTAAGACATTCTTCCCAGTGGAGAGGTGGAATCTATTTCCCTACTTCTCTTTTTTGTTTTTTTGAGAAAGATTAGCCCTGAGCTAACTACTGCCAATCCTCCTCTTTTTGCTGAGGAAGACTGGTCCTGAGCTAACATCTGTGCCCATCTTCCTCTATTTTATATGTGAGATGCCTACCGCAGCAAGGCTTTTGCCAAGTGGTGCCATGTGCGCACCCGGGATCCGAACCAGCGAACCCTGGGCTGCCAAGGAGTGGAATGTGGGAACTTAACCACTGCACCATCGGGCCGGCCCCCTATTTCCTACTTCTGAATTGAGGCAGGTTTCTGACTATGGTGGAATGACACTCAGTGACTTCTGAGGCTGAATCACAAAAATGTCATTCAGCTTCCACATGGCTCTTCTGGGATATTTGTTCTTGGTACCCAACTGTCGTGCAAAAAGAAGACCATACTTGTTCATATGGAGAGACAATGTAGAGAGGCCACATGTAGCAGTTGCAGCTGATATCCATGCTGAAGTTCCAGCCAACATCCAGCCACAATCAGCAGACGTATGAGTGGAGATGCCTCCAGGTGGCTACAGTCCCCCAGTCGTGGAGTCACACCCCCTGTTCCCCTCCCTCCACTCCAGCCATTCAAATCTTTTCTGCTAAAACCCCAGACTTTGTAGAACAGAGACAAGTCCTCCCCACTCTGCCCTGTCTGAATTCCTGACCCACAGAATCCAGGAACATAATAAAATGGTTTTCTTGAGACCATTGCATTTTGGGATTATTTGTTACATGGCCATAGTAACTAGAACATTAATATATTTTGAATAACTGAGGGAAGGTGATTTTAAGAACTATTTTCTTTTTGGCAGAAAAAAGTGTAACTCATTGCTGGAAGTCTTCCCATGACTCTGTAATTTGCAAACAAGGAAGAATGATCAGGTAATAGAGGCGAGAAGAGGAGTGAGAAAGGGAGAGGTGCATGAACTTGGAGAAGGAGGGAACTCTGGACATTTCGCAATGACAAGTGATACTTCCTCCTCTCAGGGAAGTGGGAAGGAAAAGAGCAAGCAAGAAGGCACAGGGGCAAGAAGAGAAAACTCCTTTTGGAAGGTGGTACAGCATAACGATTGAGAATTCCAGCTTTGTATCAAAGAAAGCAAAGCTCAAGTTACGTAAAACATCTGTGCCTCAATTTTCTTCTCTGTAAAACTGGTATAATAAAACATACATCGTAAGATGTGTTGTGATTAAAACACCCAGAAAAAAAAGTAACAAAATGGCAATAAGTACATACTTATTGATAGCTACTTTAAATGTCAGTGGGCTAAATGCTCCAGTCAAAAGGCATAGGGTGGCTGATAGAAAAGAAAAACAAGACCCATATGTATGCTGCAGACAAGAAATGCACTTCAGAGATGCAACATCATAAAGACACTCACGAACTGAAAGTTATGGGATGGAAAAAGATACTCCATGCAAATGGCAATGAAAAGAAAGCTGAGGAAGCAATACTTGTATCAGACAAAATACACTTTAAAACAAAAACTGTAACAAAAGACAAAGAAGGGTACTACATAATGATAAAAGGAAAAATCCAGAAAGAGGATATAACACTTATAAATATCTACGCACCCAACACAGGAACACCTAAATATATAAAGAAATTATTAACAGATATAAAAGGAGAAATAGACAGCAACACAATAATAGTAGGGGGATTTTTAACACTCCACTTACTTTAATGGATAGATCATCCAAACAGAAGATCAATAAGGCAAAATTGTCCTTAAATGACACGTTGACCAAATGGACTTAGTAGAAATATACAGAACACACCATCCAAAAAGTGCAGAATACACATTCTTTTCAAATGCACATGGAACATTCTCTAAGACTGGTCACATATTAGGCCACAAAACAAGTCCCAATAAATTTAAGATTGAAATAATACCAAGCATCTTTTCTGACCACAACAGTATGAAATGAGAAATCAACTATAGGAAGAAAATCAGAAAACCCACAAATATGTGGAGATTAAATAAAATGCTACCAAACAATGATTGAGTCAATGAAGAAATCAAAGGAGAAATCAAAAAATACCTGGAGACAAATGAAAATGAAAATACAACATGCCAAAATCTATGGGATATAGCAAAAGTGGTTCTAAGAGGGAAGTTTATAGAAATACAGGCCTACCTCAACAAATAAGAAAAATCTCAAATAAACAATCTAAAAATCAGAGTAGAAATCAATGAAATAGAGACCAAAAAATATTAGAAAAAATCAATGAAAACAAGAGCTAGTTTTTTGAAAAGACAAAATTGACAAACATTTAGCTAGATTCATCAAGAAAAAAGAGAGAAGGCTCAAATAAATAAAACCAGAAAGGAAAGAGGAGAAATTACAATGGACACCTCAGAAATACAAAAGATTATAAGAGAATACTATGAAAAGCTATGTACCAACAAATTGGATAACCTAGAAGAAATGGATAAATTCTTAGAATCATACAACCTTCCAAAATTGAATCATGAGATGGTTCACCATCTGCAAATCAATCAACATGACACAGCACATTAACAAAATGAAGAATAAAATTCACACGATCATCTCAATAGATGCAGAGAAAGCATTTGACAAGATACAGCATCCATATAAGATAAAAGTCTTAATAAAATGGGTATATAAGGAAAGTACCTCAACATCATAAAGGCCATATATAGCAAACCCACAGATAATATCATTCTCAATGGAGAAAAAATTGAAGCCTATCCCTCTAAGAACAGGAACCAGACAAGGATGCCCACTTTCACCACTCTTATTTAACAAAGTATTGGAAATCCCAGCCAGAGCAATCAGGGAAGAAAAAGAAATAAAAGGGCTCCAAATTGGAAAGGAAGAAGTGAAACTGTCACTATGCTCAGATGACATGATTTTATATATAGAAAACCCTAAAGGATCCACTAAAAAACTTTTAGAAATAATAAATGAATACCATAAAGTTGCAGGATACAAAATCAACATAAGGAAATTAGTTGTTTTTCTATACATTAATGGCGAAGTAGCAGAAAGAGAAATTAAGAATACAATCCCATTTACAATCGAAACAAAAAGAATAAAATAGCTAGGAATAAATTTAGTGAAAGAGGTGGAAGATCTGTACAATGAAAACTATTAAAAATTATTGAAAGAATTGAAGAAGCCATGAAGAAATGGAAAGATATCCCATGCTCTTGGATTGGAAGAATTAACATAGTTAAAATGTCCGTACTGCCTAGAGCAATCTATAGATTCAATGCAATCCCTATCAAAGTTCCAGCAAGATTTTTCACAGAAATAGAACAAAGAATCCTAAAGTTTATATAGAACAACAAAAGACCCCGAAAAGCCAAAGGAATCCTGAGAAAAAAGAACAAAGCTGGAGGTATCACACTCCCTGACTACAAAATATACTACAAAGCTATAGTAACCAAAACAGCATGGTACTGGCACAAAAACAGACATACAGATCAATGGAAAAGAATTGAGAGCCCAGAAATAAACCCACACATCTATGGACAGCTAATTTTTGACAAGGGAGCCAAGAACATACAATGGAGAAAGGAAAGTCTCTTCAATAAATGGCGTTGGGAAAACTGGACAGCCACATGCAAAAGAATGAAAGTAGACCATTGCCTTATACCATACACAAAAATTTAACTCAAAATGGATTAAAGATGAATGTAAGACCTGAAGCTATGAAACTTCTTGAAGAAACTATAGGCAGTATGCTCTTCAACAGTGGTCTTAGCAGCATATTGTCAAGTACCATGTCTGACCGGGCAAGGGAAACAATAGAAAAAATTAATAAATGGGACTACATCAAACTAAAAAGCTTCTGCACAGCAAATGAAACCATCAACAGAAGAAAAAGACAACCTAACAATTGGGAGAAGATATTTGCAAATCATATATCTGATAAGGGGTTAATATCCAAAATATATAAAGAAGTCATACAGCTCAACAACCAAAAAGCTAACAACCCAATTAAAAAATGGGCAAAAGATCTGAACAGACATTTCTCCAAAGAAGATATACAGATGGCCAATAGGCACATGAAAAGATGTTTGACATCGTTAACGATGAGAGAAATGCAAATCAAAACTACAATGAGATATCATCTCACTCAGAATGGCTATAAGTAGGGGCCGGCCTTGTGACCGAGTGGTTAAGTTCATGCACTCTGCTTCAGTGGCCCAAGGTTTCCGTGGTTCGGATCCGGGGTGAGGACCTAGCACTGCTTATCAGGCCATGCTGAGGCCTCATCCCACATAGCAGAGCCAGAAGGACCTACAAATAGAATATACAAGTATGTACTGGGGAGCTTTAGGGAGAAGAAGGAAAAAATAACTAAAAAAAAGGAAGATTGGCAGCAGATGTTAGCTCAGGTGCCAATCTTTAAAAAAAGAGAATGGCTATAAATAACAAGACAGGAAACAAGCGTTGCAGAGGATTTGGAGAGAAGGGAACTCTCATGCACTGCTGGTGGGAATGCAAACTGGTGCAGCCACTATGGAAAACAGTGTGGAGATTCCTCAAAAAATTAAGAATAGAACTGCCATACGATCCAGCTATTCCACTGCTGGGTATCTATCCAAAGAACATGAAAACACAAATGAGTAAAGATACATGCACCCCAATGTTCTTTGCAGCACTATTCACAATAGCCAAGACTTGGAAGCAACCTATGTGCCAATCAAGGGATGAATGGATAAGGAAGATGAGCTATTTATACACAATGGAATACTACTTGGCCATAAGAAACAATGACATCTGGCCATTTGTAACAACATGGATGGACCTTGAGGGTATTATGTTAAGTGAAATAAGTCAGAGGGAGAAAGTCAAATACTGTATGATCTCACTCGTAAGTAGAAGATAAAAACAACAACAAACAAAACGTAGAGACAGAGATTAGATTGGTGGTTACCAGACGGGAAGCGGGGAGGGAGGAGGGCGAAAGGGGTGGTTAAGCACATGTGTGTGGTGATGGATGGTAACTAGTCTTTGGGTGGTGAACATGATGTAATCTACACAGAAATCGAAATATGGTGATGGACATCCGAAATTTATATAATGTTATAAACCAATATTACCGCAATAAAAAATAAATTAAAAAATTTATTGTGGGGGCTGGCCCCGTGGCCGAGTGGTTAAGTTCGCGCGCTCCGCTGCAGGCGGCCCAGTGTTTCGTTAGTTCGAATCCTGGGCGCGGACATGGCACTGCTCATCAGACCACGCTGAGGCAGCGTCCCACATGCCACAACTAGAAGAACCCACAACGAAGAATACACAACTATGTACCGGGGGGCTTTGGGGAGAAAAAGGAAAAAATAAAATCTTTAAAAAAAAAAAAAATGTATTGTGGTGATACACGTGTGAAAGTGCTTTATAAATTATAAAGTGTTGTACATGAATGGTTCTAAATACACCTACAGTAGCAAGATCCAGCACTTCTTATAATGTTAGAAAATGGACATCTCAATGAGTATTGATATGCAGAACAAAGACTCTGCTTAGGTTATAAACTCTTGTAATGAATCAATATCTCTCATAGCTTAAAACTGAATAAATAGCTAAGGATAGGGCTTTAATCCATCCTTCCAACACAATCTTTCAAAAATTCCTTTAAGAGTCAATCAAGGAATCAGTTTAAAAAATTCAGAGTGAATTCAACAGAATTGAAGTCAATTAGCTTGTCTGACTCTATTGTTCATACAAGTGATAAAACTGAAACAAAAACAATCTGTTTGCCTGGAGTTGGTCTGCTCCTCATGTAGTGTGATTCACCGAATTCCTGAGCCATTCCAATCAGAATAGAAATGTGAGACTTGTGCTGATTACTTTGTGTAGTTTTTGGTAAAACAAAACAAATCTGTGTATGTATAATTTTATATTATATTTCTGAATTATGAGGAGGAAGTCTTCAATTTCTTTTCCCATTTATTCTAAATCACGGCCTTTGAAACTGGCTTGGTTTTGTACATAGAAGCAGAGAAGGGATGGCCCACTTTCCTTCCATGCTTCCTCCCACCCAGCCTCTAAATAAGTGTGAGCCAGTCACTACCATACATGTGGGTGGCAACTCTGTTCTTGGTTCAGAAAGAAGCACAGGCAAATAGAGAGGCTTTTTAGCAAGTTGTGGGACTTGAAATCTTGCATTAGTAATAATCCAAAGAAAATGTAACAAAGTCAGTTATTGTTAGGATATAAAAGAGTCAATCACATTTGGTTATTGTTACATGGTGCTAGGCACACAGAAGGCATCCATTGCAAACTTTTTGGTCAGTTTGTGAAAAGCTTAATTTCTAACAGTGAACCCTAGCAACATCAGTGGCAACGTTTTATCACATCATTTTTGACCTGCTATATAGTGTTGGCTCACGAGGATCTCTGCAAAGAATTTAGAATGAGTGCTTAAAAATGCATAGCATTGGGAGTAAAGAAAAATCACCTGATAATAAATATTTGCAAGATACTTTAAAAGTAATATTTTTTCCAGGGGGCTGACCCCGTGCCGAGTGGTTAATTTCACACGCTCTGCTTCGGCAGCCCAGGGTTTCACCGGTTCAGATCCTGGGCGCAGACATGGCACCGCTCATCAGGCCATGTTGAGGCGGAATCTCACATGCCACAACTAGAAGGACCCACAACTAAAATATACAACTATGTACTGGGGGGACTTGGGAAGATAAAATAGAAAAAAAAAAACAAAACAAGAAGATTGGCAATAGTTGTTAGCTCAGGTCTCAATCTTTAAAAAAAATAATAATAATAATATTTTTTCCAAAATTGCTGGTAGAATCTTGTGATGAGAGAGTTTTATGAGGAGTCAATGGGAGAAATAATGGAAATCTAACTCAGTTTGGATGTTTCATATATTCTCTTTGAACTTTCTTACTCAATTTCATTTTATTATGTACCAAGGATTATCCTACTCTTTACCTACCACCACTAAACTGATTTTGTAATTATATTCCTTACTGTTCAAGCATTGGGCTCTCTGGGGACAATTTATAGCCACCACAAAAGGACAAAGTGAAAATCAATGGGCCGGAGTGTTCCCACACATGATCTGTATGTACCAATATTGGAAGTAGACTAAGGCATCCAGGGATGCAGGAAGTGTTGAGGATCTAGGACTCAGAGACAATAACATCCCTGTCTTGTGACGTGGCTTCCTTTGCCTTCTGTCTTGGCATGAGAAGATAGAATCTCATCCTTCGACCTGGGATCTTTTTGAAAATATTCCTTGAGAAACATCAAGAAGAGGGAGTGCAGAATCTATCATTATGTCTGTCTTGGTCTCTGTACACGTGTTCAACTAGGTTTATTGAATAGCTATGTAGGTGTATGAACAAATACATCAGTAGCTTCAAGAATTGCCTTTATTGAACATCTGTTATGTGCTTGAACCTAGTACATTCATTCATAGGCCTGTGTCAACAGAAAATTCAGAGAGCTTCACTTGATACGAATATTTCATCAAGTAAGACACAAATTGTTTGCAAACAAGGGAGACCTCAAACCCAAAAGGGGCATGAAGCTCAGAGGCCTGTCATTACCGGATGGCTTATAAAGCAAGAATGAGGAAGTCGTTTTACCTTCACAATGATTCCTTATTACAATGGGGATTTCCAGATGGCAGGGGATTGGCTAAAAATGTTTATCTCATACTATTTTAGGAAGACAACTTAGGATTGATTTATGATTTTCAGAGGCATTTACAAGAGTTACCTAAGTTAAATTTTGCTTATGTTCATGTAATAAGCTAGTTTAGGTTTTGCTTATGTGGCTAATTAAACTTTGGGGGATCTTCAAGCAGTCTCCATTTTATTTTATTTTAACACCTATCTGATTTCCATACTTAAATAAAAATCAAATTGACTAGTTGACTGACAAATCTCCACACATTAATGCCACGGAAAACTACACATATATAGCGATTTAGGCAGAATAATGGCTCCCCAAAGATGTCCACAGTCTAATTCTTAGAACCTGTGAATATGCTGTGTTCCATAGCAAAAGGGACTTTGCAGAAGTGATTACGGTTATTGATTGTAAAATAGGGAGATGATCCTGGATTATCTAGGTGGACCCAATCTAATCCAATCGTATGAGACCTTAAAAGGAGAGAACTTTCTCAGGCTGGAGTTAGAGAGACGTAGCAGAAGTCGGAGAGATTCAAAGTGTGAGAGGAACGTTATCCACCGTTGTTGGAGGCGGACCACATGGAAAGCATGAGAAGAAAGGCAAGCGGCATCTAGGAGCAGGGGAACAGGAACCCCAGTTCTACAAGTGCAAAAATTCAATCCAGCCAATGGCCTGAATGAGCGTGGCAGCAGGTTCTTCCCCAGAGCTTTCAAACAGGAGCTCAGCCCTACAACACCTCAATCTTCGCCATGTGAGTCTCGAAGCTAAGAATCAGTGAAAGCATCGTGTACCTGGACTTCTGACCTACAGAACTGTGAGTTAACAGACGGGCGTTGTTTTCAGTTGCTAAATTTATAGTAATTTGTTATGGCAGCAATAGAAAACTAATGCATACAGTCTGAGATTTGAGTCAAGTAGTGGATATGTATATCCACTACGTTTTTACATTTAAATGCAGCCAAAGAAACATCTATAGAGTCTTTTCTAATTTCTTCCTCATAATACAATTCTAAGATTCCATTTTACCTTCATGTAATTTTAGCTCAAAAAGCCCAAAGGCCGCAATTACTGAGGAGCGATAATAAGATACCTAACATATGCTACCTGAAGAAAATTGGACATGTTAATTTTCATGGAGAATCTCCAGTGAATTTCCCAAGAAATTTCATTTTCTAGCACCTTTTAACTCAAAGCAATTTGCAGTTGGGGGATCTGCAGCTGGTCCAATCAATTATGTGATGGCTTTACCAATATTTTTCAATGAAAAGTTCATCACTGCCTTACCTGCAGTGCAATGCAAGGAACTCAAGACATATCATCTTTCTGGAAAAGTAATTATTCAGTGCTCGTCTGAAATGATGCCCTTGGCCTCACTGACCAATAGTGTTGGCCACTTCCGAGCTGCTTCCCCTCTTCCTTGGCGCCTTCTCCCATTCAGTCCTCTGGTGAAGTATTTGGGCATGTAGCCTGTCCCTTCTTTTACATCCTATGCTGCTTGGTAGCAGAAAGTGTATCTCCCACATATTTATATTCCAGCAGGAGCCTGGAATCTGGCCTTTCAATAAATGCAAGAAAATTTATATGCAAACCTGAAAGCTTTGCAAAGTCAGCCATCAAGTTCTCCTACTATATGCCCGAGACTTTGCCAGTTTCTAGGGATGCATTAATGAATCCGATAGATGTTTTCTGCTCTCAAGGCGCTCACAGGTTAATAGAGGCACAGATACCCAAACAAAAGTTTATGACACAGTGTGAGAAGTGTCATAAGTGGTGAATATGGGAGTGTTAGAAGCACAAAGAGGAAAGAACTAGCATCTTTTGGGGGGGGGAGGGACTTCATCTAAGGGTTTGCAGCAGAAACAAAGATCAAGCATAATCTTAAAGGATGAAGAGGCGGCAGCCAGAAGAGAGAAATGAACATGTTCTTCACGTAGTTTGGGAAGACATAAGGAAGTGGTAGAAGATGAGGTTGTAGAACCAGAAAAAAACAAGTTATGAACAGCCTGTGTGCCATGGGACTTCATGCTGAGGACAATGGTAGGGGAGTGACAGAGCCGTACCTACATGTCAGCATTCAGATGGTTAGAACTGGCTGGCTGTGCAGAATGGATTTAAGGGCAGCCAGAGTGAGGCATGAGAGTGGTCAGGCAGCTACCACCATGTGATACTCTAAGGGCAGAACAGAAGCTGAAAGCAGGGTGGTGGCTGTGAGCCTAAAAAGGAGTGATTGCCTTTAAAAGAGATGAGAAATCCAGACACCTAGTTGAGAAACACCAGCAAACTATTACATTTTCAAAGGTAACATATAATTAAGCATGTTGTTTGGTGACACAAAATAAAGATGCCAGGTGAAGCAGTGGCTTTCTTTGCAGAATTCAGCTCCGCTTAATTGAAACTGCTTTGTGATTGAAATAAGCCAATTTTGTCTGTCTCTTGTAAAAACAAACAAAAAGAGGCACTCCGGTTTCACCTGAGCTTCTCAGTGCCAACAGAAGCGAATGCATTCACTGAAGGCAGGCAAGGACCAGAGACAATGTGCGTGGGTCGGAAACTGGCTAAGAGCTCACCATGGAAAGGATTTTCTTACACCACCAACTGCTCTTGAGGTCAGAGTGAATGTTAGTTTGGGTAGAAATTCATTGTGTCTGAATGTGACCTGGTTATGGGTCTTTCCACAGCCAAGATGAGGACAAACAAGGGCAACCTGAAGACAGCAATGGAGGGATAGATAAAAACAGGAAAAGTCACAGCACAGCGGGTCAGGTCAGACCAGAAGTGTGTGTGTGAAAGTAGGTCTGCAGACTTCCATGGAGCTGGACAGTGGGGCACGCGGCTTCCTGGCACTTTGCTGTTTCACAGCAAATGAGCTCTATTAGTGAATTATGACCCAGCCTCAAAAACTGTGGCTCACTTACTCAGAAAAATTCTATTTGGCTAGTACATTTCATAATGTACCAGTTCAATCTCTAAATATCTCTAGAACAAGGGGAAAAAATGATGTGTTTATGTAACTAAAACTACCATTCCCACATGGGAGGAGGGAAACAATTTCAATCCCATTTCAAATGAATAAATGATTGAATGAATAAATGAGTGAATTGTCAGCTATTAATGATCATTGGGACATAGTCACTCAGAAAAATCACGTATTCCTAAAGGGAGTCCTAGGGTTTTTTTCTTCATCCATTTTTTTAAAATCATGATTTCAAATTTCATGGCTTCTAGAACTTATCCTCTTGGGAAGCACCTCATAGCTCTCTTTCTCTACATTTCAAGTCTCCTTGGAATAATTGTTTATTTAAAAAAATCACAAAAATTAAAGTAGGTGGTGAAGATCTCGATCATTGTTCAGCCAAAAAAAGAAACACTACTCTAGTTATTTTGAAAAAGAGAGAATTGAAAGTATAGAATTGGTTGCAAAAGTAATGGAAGAACCCAAGGAACAAAATTGGGGTTCTACAAGGTTCTACAAAGATCTCTTAAAACTGAACAATAAGAAAACAAACAAAAAAACTTTTAAAAAATGGGCAGGAGTGAGTCACTAAAATGGTGCCATAAGAGATCTTAGCCTCTGTACCCCCAACAAAGATCAGCAATTAGACCAGCTTTCCATGAACAAAACAGCTCTGGAAGAGTTCTGGAGTCCATTTAACAATGTTTTTTTCCTTTTTTTTGGAGGGGTGAGGAAGGTTGGCCCCTAGCTAACATCTGTTGCCAATCTTCCTCTTTTTCCTTGAGGAAGATTGTCCCTGAGCTAACATCTGCGCCAATCCTTTCTATGTTGTATGTGGGACCCTGCCACAGCACGGCTTGATGAGTGGTGTGTAGGTCTGCACCCAGGATCTGAACCTGCAAACCTGGGGCTGCTAAAGTAGAGCATGTGAACTTAACCACTACACCACTGGGCTGGCCCCCACTTAACAATCTTTAGCAACATGTGGAACAAAAAACATCTAAGAATAACCTCATGAGAAGAGAAGGAAGACAGCTTCATTTTGCCCGTCTCATCCCATCCCCCAAGCCAGCGCTGCTCAGTGCCAAGAGACAACTTCCCAGTAGAAAGAGTTGCTCTCACCGGAGAAGGAAGAGCAGGGTGAGCGGCCAGCTTCCCCAGCCTTTTGGGCACCGCACCAAGGTCTTGCTTCAGTTTCACCCCACCCAGACTGGCAAAGCTGAGATGTCTGGAGGTGGCTGAGAACACGAAAGAAAAGCAGGGGCTACCAGTAGCAGCCAAGCAGCGGGAGCGCTCAAGGTTCACTGTGACCTGCTCTGCCAATCTGAGGAGGCTGCATCCTGTGTGATTCCAACTATATGACATTCTGGAAAAGGCTAAACCATGGAGGCAGTAAAATGGTCTGTCGTTGCCAGAGGTTGGGGAGAGGGAGGGAAGACTAGGTGGACCAGAGGATTTTTAGGGCAGTGAAACTACTCTGTAGGATACTGTAGTAGTGGCTACGTGCCGTTATACATTTGTGAAACTCATGGCGTCTACAAGACCAAGAGTGAACCCTAATGTGCACTACAGATTTTGGGTGATTATGACACATCAGTGTAGATTCATCAATTGTAACAAATGTCCCACTCCGGTGGGGGATGCTGAGAGTGGGGAAGCTGTGTGTGTGTGGGGTCAGGGGTGTATGGGATATCTCTGTACTTTCTGCTCAATTGTGCTGTGAACCTAAAATTGCTCTAAAAAAGTCTTTTTAATGGAAAAGATGGGAAAGGTTACTCAAAATTAGTAACTCTAGGAAGATGCTACCACCCCTGGGGTAGTAAGAGAAAAAAAGGAAGGGATGTAGAATAGTGTCACCAATGTCACACAATCACTGTGCCACTGAGGCTGCTGTTGGAACCACCAGGACCAAAATAATTTGCAGAAGCCCACACTGCCACCTAAGCTGCCAAGACTGTCAACCTACAAGCACCATGTTCCCGGACTGCATCAGCACCATTCCTGAGCTATATCAGGACTCCTCCCAGGCTGTATCAGGACTGTGCTGTGGGAACCCAGGGCTCCATTCACTGGCTGCTGTGGTTTCAGCCACTGTTGATGCCTCCACCACCAAAGGTGCCACTGGCAGGCAGAAAGAACACATTTAAAAACAGCGCTACCTTCCCTCTTCCAATCTGCCAGCAGGGCGCCCCAGTGGCAGAAGCTAAGGGAAAACCTGCTGGAGTGGAAGCCCAGGGATGGTGTTTTGTGGACTTGAGCGCTCTGTAGCGCCGAGGAGAGCAAGGGAATCAGTGGACAGAACACAGACAAATAATTGGCTGCTAATTTAGGGAAAGATTTCTCCCCTTTTATATCTGCTGGTCTTATCTCTTTCTGATTCAGATAAAAAGCAATCAATTTTTAAAAGATTGGAGCCACCACCACTACCTGAGGGTCTTCTGGGCCAAGTGCCCTGCCAGCTGTCTCATACTCCTTATCTCAAATCCCTATAACAGCCCCGCAAAGGAGGCTTAAAAAAAATCACCCTGGGCCGGCCCCATGGCCCAATGGTTAAGCTCACGGACTCCACTTCAGTGGCCCAGGGTTTCGTGGGTTCGGATCCTGGGTGTGGACCCAGCACCACACATCAAGCCATGCTGAGGTGGCATCCCACATAGCACAACCAGAAGGATCCACAACCAGAATATACAACTATGTAGGTGAGGGAATTGAGGAGAAGAAGAAGAGGAAGAGGAAGAAGAAAAAAGATTGGTGACAAATGTTAGCTCAGGGCTAATCTTTAAAAAAAATTACCCACTATAAAGGAAACTGTGACTCAGAGAAACCGTGTCACTTCTCCAAGTTCAAACAGCTCTTAAGTGGAAACCTGGGTTGTCAATCTCTGTTTCATCTGACATCAAGTTTTGTGTTGTTTTTATAGCTCCTACCTAATCAGAAAGCGATTCTTTTTATTTCCTAAAGACATCACAAGAGTAGGTCATCCTAAAAGGTGCAAACAAACATGAGCAAAATGAAGGCCCCAGAAGAGCTTTCTTGAGTCTAATTATTTCCCTGTCCCTTCTCTCTTTCCCAAGGAACATTAACTCAGCTCCACTATTTTTTCTCTCATCTTTTCTAGGGCGTAGATGTTTAAAAACCTGTTTCAAAGAAATGAAGATAAATTATCCCGAGTATAGTTGATTGCTATTAGTGTTACTGTTTTCTTCACCCTGGCTGAGCCATAAACCGAGGGCCAAGTGCATAAAAGCCCCCAGACCTACAAAATGGGGGGGCTTTTTGCCGTGCGGAGTCCATGTTCCTCTCTGCAAGGGAGCATGGGAAAATCTTCTCAAGCAGACAAACGTGACACTAAAGGTACAGAGGAGGGACATTGGATGGGTTAGAAAATCCCATAGTTCTGTGTCTGAGGGCACAACACATAAGCCAAAGACTTGGTAGGGGTGTGTGAAGAAACCTTGCCAGTAAAGAGCGAGGGTCAGCCTGTAACTCCTGCAGGGGCGGGCATTTTTGGTTTTATGTGCTTGTGCAGTACAAGGAGAAGAAGGAATGAGTGGGACGTGTGAATGGCACTTTCTGGTGGGCTATTGTGACTGCTTTAGAAGGAGGCTAAGAATGAAAGCAATGTATATAATGCATTAGCTAAGGCCCTGATTAAAATGGGTGGAATGTTTGTGTTTCACGTGGGTGAGAGAAGTTTGGGCCTTTTCTTTAATTTACCATTCCACCATTGTCAGTGGGGGAGCTGACTTGCCTGAGAGCCTCAGACTTTTTTCCCCTTTTAATCTCAATGTCCTTATCTGGCAATGGCAATGTGCATTACATTTGTTCTGTTCAGCTCATCCAACATTATTCATGTCTTTCTAGTTACAAAGAATTGTGGGGTTATTAAGTTGAGGAAGGTATCTTTCCTGTCCTCAAGAAGCTAATACTCCAGAAGTGGAGATAAAGGGAAAAGCCACAAAGAATTATGATGCAAAACAAAATAAGGAGAATGCCAAAAAAGGAGGAGGGGAAAGGAAACCATCCTATCTGGAGAGCCTTTCTACATCAGAGACTTTATACGGGTTGTTCCATTTAAACCTCACAGCATCCTTCAAGGTACATATTGTTCTTCTCATTTTACAGAAAAGGAAAATGAGGTTCAAAGAAGTAAAGTAATTTGTCCAAGGCCACATAGTCAGGAGCCACTAGAACTGGGTTTGAGGGTAGGTCTTCCGACTCCCACACCCTGAACCATAGTGTTTCAACAAAAGTGTTAACAGGGTGCTCCGAAATTCAGTAAATGCCAGACATCCCACTGGGAGGGAGGAGAGCTGAGAGTGGAACAAGGAAGACTTCAGAATTGAAGCCTCTTGACCAGGTTTGAGGTATATGGCTGCTGGGTAGTGGGGAGAAGGACATTCCAAGAAGAAGGAAAAGCAATATGAGCAAAGAAACAAAACTGAAAAGTCTCACTCGGGAGGCCTGTTACAGAGAGCTCAGGGTCCTGCTTGGAACCATGAGGAATGGGAAGACCAGAGTCCATAGAGTGAGCAGCAAGGACAGACCTGGAGCAGAGAAGAGGGCCGAGGTGGGAGTCAGTGAGGGGTGGCATCCCAACAGGCCTGTGAGGGGAAATTCTATAAGCCAAAGGGTTGTGATGAACCGCATCTGTTGACGTTTGTTCCCAGATTTTCTGTGTGGCTTCCATTTTTATTGCTCTTCTGTTTTTGTTCCACTAAGTCCATAGTTTCAGAAACTAAGAGTTCAAGAGGGGCCGGCCTGGTGGAGCAGCAGTTAAGTGCGCACGTTCCGCTTCGGCGGCCAGGGATTCGCCAGTTGGGATCCTGGGTCAGACATGGCACCGCTTGGCAGGCCATGCTGTGCTAGGCATCCCACATATAAAGTAGAGGAAGTTGGGCACGGATGTTAGCTCAGGGCCAGTCTTCCTCAGCAAAAAGAGGAGGATTGGCGGGAGATGTTAGCTCAGGGCTAATCTTCCTCAAAAAAAAAAAAAAAAACCACGAGTTCAAGAGATGAACAAATGACCCAACTTGTTATCCCCCTGGAACATAATTTAAAATCTAACTGCCTGGGCTATCATTCTACTGATTGTTGGCTATTGCAAATGAGAGGAATCAAAGCAACATCCTTCCCACTCCAAATTTTATCCGGGAGGAGACTCAGGCCAAGAGGCTCGCCCCAAGCATACAGGTCATTGACACCTGAGCTACTTGGGAACCCAGGGCTCCGAAAACCAGCTCCAATAAACTTTGAGCTTCCTTCCTGGTCTCCCATTATAAAAACAGAGGGACATAGCTATTTTCATCCTAAAATGGGGGTGGCTTTGCCTTGCTTATGGTGCTCTCTTTTTTGGAATGTGAAAGGACTTTCTAGAGCAGATAGAGAAAATCAAAGAAAGGAGTATCTTTTTATATGACAGACGTGCCCTCTGAAAGAGCAGCCTTTTGTTTTAGCTGCTGCGATCAAGCAACAGACAGAGATTGTGTGCCCAGAGCTGGCTGCATGTGACAGGGATCGTTCTGTCTCTGGGTGAGAGCAGGGCTTCCATGAGCCGCCAGTTGGCAGTCCCGACAGCTGCCCATAGCAAAAACATCAGGAATAACACGTAGGGAAATTACTGATTCATCTCCATGAGCAAGTCCCTGCACAGACAACACCAGAAACATTACCGCAAATTGCTCTTTATACTTCTTCACTTTATGACCAGATGCAGGCTTTTAGACATTTTGTGTAAATGAACACCTTGTGTAACACATTTATTTGGGTGGGGGCACAGAAGGGGGTGCAACACCCTATAGCAGTTGATACGATATGGGACCAAGAGTCACAGAATTGTAGTTTATGTGAAAGACAACTGAATGATGAGCCTGATGCTTATTAAACGTGCCAGATTGCTGCACATACAGATGGACGCTTTGTCTTTAGAATGATTTTCTAGGGAAACCACTGCTAGACTATCTGCAGTGTGCCTCTTCTGCTTATACCCAACAAGACCCACAACAGGATAACCATTCCTCTCTCTAGCTCATGGTGCCTCTGGCTGGCAGTGCCGATGGTCTCCTCTGGCCTGGCCAACTGCTTTTCATGACGGTCTTGCCTCCTGATGACTGTTAGCTTTGTTTCAAAAGCCAAATCCACTTTAGGGGACTAGGATCGCTGTTAATTTCCTCTGTAGGGACAAGGGAGATGGTTTCAGGGTTCCAGATGTGTTTTTCAGCAGGAATTCCAGCATGTGTTATCTCCTTCATTTGTCCATTTAGTCCATCATACATGCATTCAAATGTACTTATTGTGTAGTTTCATGTAGCAGGTGCTGTAGCAGGCAGTACTGAGGTACTGAGGACATAGTGGGAACCGAAACAAGACAAGGTCTCTGTGTGAATTATGTTAAAGGAGGGAGTATAAATAATGACTCAGATGAACATGGAAGTTCAAACCATGATAAGTGATATGAACGGGAGGCAGACTATGAGGGAGGCCAGTGTCTAGATGGGAGAGGAAAGCGGGCTGCTCTGAGGACTGGGTGATGATTCTGAGGGGGCTGAATAGGACCTGGGCACAGGACGAGTCTGGGAGCAGCATGGCATCAAGGGAACAGTGTGAGTGAAGGCCAGGAATGGGAATAGACTTGGAGCATTCAGAGTACTGGAGGAAGAAGGGAGTAAATTGAGAGATAGGGGTCGGAGGAAGAGTGTTTCTGGAAGAGGCAGCAGAGTGAGACCATCCCTGGCCACACAGTTTGTATTGTGTTAATGCTTTCAGATTTGATCTTAAGTGCAGAGTCTTAATCAGAGAAGTAGCGTAATCCCATTAGTGTTTCAAGAAGGTTTTCCCTGAATGTAGTGTGGATGGAGATTGTACCGGAGGAGGGCAAGGTTGGGAGCAGGCCACCATTTAGGAGGCTGCCATGGAGGTCACATAAGAGATGAGAGTGGCTTTGACTAGGGGGCTTGCAATGAGGTTGAGGGAAACTGGGTGTATTTGAGACATGTTTTGGAGCTAGAAATGTCAGGATTGGTGATGACTCTGACTGGGGAATGACAGAGAGGATGTTTCAAGAGCGTTGGTATATTCATCGCTTCCCCTGCCTCATAGCCCTGTGAGGTGGCAGGACTGTTAAACACATTGCAGATAAAGTTGAGTACAGTTCAATATGCTAGTCTGGAGTCTTCTATGACCTGATTCCAAACTACCTTCAGGCCAGTTTTCTTGACAACTCCTATTAACTATCCCAAGCTCTTGCCACATCCACTTATCACTCTTTACCAAAACTAATCTGCTTTTGTGCATTGCTTTTGTATGGCCTTTGGACATGCCGCTCTTCCCCATGCTTACACACATCTGCTGTGATTTGCTGTTTCTTCAGACCCAGCAGAAATCCCCCTCCTCTGTGAAGTCTTCCCTGACTACTTCTAGGCAAGGGAAATTATTACTTGCTCCATTCTGATCCAGCCCCTTGTCCCTTTTCCAGCATTTATCTGTGTCTCACAGAGCAGAGTTAGCAGCATGGGCTTCATCTCAGACAGACTTAGATTTAATCCTGGCTTTACCTTACAGTAGCTTTACAATTTAGGGCAAGTACTTAATCCCCTTTAACTTCAGTTACCTTGTGATCTAATAGAATATTAACAGTGCATACCACATGGGGTTGTTGTGAGGATTAAATGAGATAACATAGGTCAATTGTTTAGCGTGGTGCCTGGTACGAGTCTAAGCGCTGAGTGAATATAAGCTATCATCATCATCTAACCATCATTACCTGTAACTTTTATAAGTAATCTCTTCTCACACATGGCTAGATTGAGAATTCCTCAGGGCAGAGGTTGGGCCCTTCATTTTAGCAATTCTAACGCCTAACGCGCTGTCCAGAACAGTGCAGATACTCACTATGTATTTTTGAGTGAATGAGAAAAATGAATAAGTGAATTCTGGTTAAATGCAGGTCTCTATAAAGTGAGTGGGGCCAAATGATATACTTAAGAAAGAAAGCAGGGAACCAGTTATTCTCCTTTAACCCAAATATTTTGTTTTATTATATAACGTCCAATTTATTACCAGGAAAGTAGACACACGTCTCCTGTTCTCCAAAGGCCGCTGCCTGTGGGAAACAGGAAATCCACTGCATTGCTACTCTTAACGTGGAATTCCTCATTTCCCAATACGCACTGAAAAGCAGTGGGGTTCGGTGGGAGGCTGTCGTCAGGGGGAGTGGAGAGATTGGCTTAAAAACTAGGATAAAATGTCAGCAGCACCTTTTTCCAGAAACGGAAATAAGGCCAGAAAAGGAAAGCATCATGTCTCAAACATTACATTGCAGGACAAGGTCGTGAGCAATGGTTTTACTTATCTTTCAACAAAGATTGTGCTTAAAAGCCTATTAGAATACCAGTTTAACATCTCTGTTTAGCGGGACATCATTGTTCAATGTCTGGACTAATGCACGGGTGTTCTTGAATATCCAGCATGAGAGGTGGTAATATGTTTTGTTACTCATGGCCCCTTGTTCCTAAATAGCATAGGTCATAATCTGTGGAGGGCCTTTTGTTTTGACAGGTGAGGTGGTTCTAGACTGGCAAATTTCATGATAAAGGAGAATTGCATTACCTAATACAGGAAAGGATTGGGATGGTCATATGAAAACTAAAGATAGCACACAAAGTGCTGGAGAGGCAGGGAGAGAGGGGAAAGAGGGAGGAGAACGGCCGCCCAACCTCCACCATGGAAAATTTTCGGCACCGTGGAGATGTCTAAGAGAGATTTCAATTTGTTGTTGGCTGGGCCAACATAAACCCTCTGTCAGCTCTATGCAATCTACAGTAAATTATATACTGCTCATGAGTGCTTTTGTGTGAATGGATTATTTTAGGGGAAAGCAACTAACTGAGGGAAACTGGAAACATAGTTATTTTTTTCCCCTTTGAGAAAGTAGTAAGACACATTTTTAAATGAAGGGAAACAAGAGATTACAGGGTTTAGCACTTTCCAAGCAAGGAAAAATCTTTGTGTTTTTCTTTATAAGGATGAAAGAATAAGAAAGAGAAAATACAAGAGAAAATAAGAGAGAAGAACCTCATAAACTATATATATATAGTTATCATCAAATTTATTCTCCGCAACTTGTTTCTTTATCAAGCTTTCTGTGCTAGTACATTACACAGAGAAAGAAAAATCCACATGCAAAGTCAGTGAGAAACGGTGAAAGCCCATTAACCATTACACTGGCCTGGAACCCAGGATCCACTCCACTGGTACCAAACTGTAAACCATTTTGTTGTTCCAGGGACAAAAAAAATCCTAATGGAGATTGTCGTTAAAAGCAGAGTGTGATAAAGATACTACGAGATAACATTAAGCCTTAATGAGAATAAACCAGATTCCCTGGTTGCAGGGCTAGTGGTCAGCTGTTTCTTACCCACTGGCATCAGTTCTTATTGATGAGGTTCTGTGATGGTTAATTTTAATATGTCAACTTGACTGGGCTAAGGGATGCTCAGACAGCTGGCAAAACAGTATTTCTGGGTGTGTCTGTGCGAGTGTTTCTGGAAGAGATTAGTGTTTGATTCAGCAGGTGAGTAAAGAGATCCACCCTCACCAACGTGGATGGACATCATCCAATCAGTTGGGAGTCGAAATGGAACCAAAAAAGTGAAGGAAGGGAAAATTCTCATTCTCTCTTCTTGAGCTGGGATGTCCATCTTTTTCAGCCCTTGGAGTTTCTGGTTCTCAGAACTTGGAACTTCTAGAATAACACCAGTGGCCCCCTGGTTCTCAGGCCTCGGGACTTGGCATGAATGATACCACTGGCTTTCCTGGGTCTCCATGAGCGAATTCCTATAATAAATTTCCTCTTAAATATATAGATCTCTACATATCTTATTGGTTCTGTTTCTCTGGAGAACCCTGACTATACAGATTCATTTTAAATTCCCATGCCCTTGCTACATCGGTTGTTAAATGTTTTAAATATCACCTTGCCTGGGTGTCTGGCTTTTAAAGCTTGCTTTACATCGAGGTGCAGTTTCTCAAGTTGCCTGGCATTTTGGTCCTTCCTACTTTTCTTGATAGCCACATCTCTTTGAGCTCTCCAGGTTTTGACATTGAAGGGACAGCCTCAGTCCTCAGTTTAGGTTTGTCTAGTTTCACCACCAATGGTGGCTGCTTCTCATTTTCCCATCTCCTCAAAACGGACAACACACACACCCACTCATCATGAATCAGATAATAAAGGATGCTAGTGGAGAATACCTTCACCAATTAATCCCTGCTTCTTTGATGTACTTAGGGCCATTTTCCTTGCAAGTGAGAGAAATGCAGTTCAAACTGCCAAACCAAAACCAAAGTAACACAAAACTAAAATGGACCTTTGAACTCCCGAGGTGGGCGCGCCTGCATCCAGATCAGGTTCCTGCCCGAGGCAACGCCACTTCCTCAGGGGTTGTTTGGAAACATAGGGGGAGTTTTGCTTATCACAGTTGCGGGAGGGGGACTACAGACATTTAGGGGACAGTGAAGCTGAGGATGGAGGATGTGAATGTCTAGCAATGGGCAGAGCATTCCAGCCGAGGGGAATTGTCGTACCCAGAACGCCAGTAGCCCTCCTTTTGAGAAACTTTGCCCAGGTGAACCAAGCATTTCACCAAGAATCTCCGTCTCTTGGCTCTGCCTTGCTTTTGTGATGGCTTCCTTCCCAGCTGGAATCACTGCAAGTATTGGTAATAGCGACCTAACCTTTGATTTGAAAACCCTGGAGGGTGGAGGCGATGCAGTGCTCAACTGGCCAGGCTTGGGAGAGCATCTCCCGCTACAGCCAGGGTTCAGGGTCAGCCTTACTCAACCCACAGGTACTGAGAGGGATAGAGGGTGTACCCAAAGAACAGTTGAAGTGTTGCTACCAGAACGGGAGGAGGCAAAACCAACACATGTCTCCTTTCTTTACGGTCTAATTTCCTGGTCTAATCTCTTCAATTGTCCTACATCCCAGCATTCTGTAGTGCACCAGACTCTTTTGTATCTCTGAGCTTTTGAACACACCATTCTCCTGTTCCCAGATGCCTTTCCTCATCTGTTTTGTTTGGCAAACTTCTACTTATGCCTCAGGACCCAAGTACCACCTCTTCTATGAAGCTTCCCTTTTCACCGCCCCTACTAAACTTATACCTCCCTTCTCTGTGCTCGCATAGCATTTTGTACACCAAAAGCAGGAATTGAACTAATTAGCAAGGATAAGAAGCTGAACAACCCACATCCTTTTGAAAATGGAAAGCAGATGATGTTGGATTAGATAAGATCAAACAACATCAAATCAACAAACGTTTATTGAGTGTATACAATGCACGGGGTCCCCAAGAAGAATCTTGCTGAATTTTTTTTTGTGTGTGGATATTTAGAATCACAGGCTTTTAAGATCTTGGTTTCTCAAAGCTTATATAGTTCAACCACTTCCTTATTCAGATCAGGAAACTGAGGCTGAAGTGGGTTTCTTTCTAACTCTAACAGTATATGATCTGAGCCACCAAAAGGAAGGAGAGGTTGGCCCAATTCTAGGCTGAGAAACCACAGCTATGGAGCTTAAACTTCCTGTTCTACATGCCATGCCAGGACAGATTGTTGTCTCTGGTGCCAATGACCACTCCAGAGAGAGAGAATCAAAACCTGCCTTTCTCTCTTTCTCTCTGTTCCCTCTCCCCTGTCTTTTTGGGAAAAATAGAGAACAAAGAGAAGCTGAGAGGCAGGGCCAGGGTACTGGAACACTGATTCATACTTTTTTTCCTGTTTTGCTGATGTGTTTATAGAAGGACACTATTGATGACTCATTACATAGTTAAGAGACATAATAAATTTTCCTGGGAATTCCAAACGTGTGAACAGAGTATATATCAAATGCACGGGAATCATGGGGATAGAAAAGTGTTTTTAAACAAAGGGATAAAAGTGACTTACTCGTTGTGGCAGAGTCCTTTCTATTTTTATGACAATATCTGCATAGACATTCTCTTTTGAAAGAGTCAGAATTAGCCAGAAATAGAACTGCATGAACTCTGTGATCGTCAAAATGGAAAGTGGATTTGGAGATTTATTTGGATTCCTGCCAGGTACACTCAGGCACAAACATGTAGGAATATTGCCACCAAACATTTTTTATGAAAAAACTCACAGGCCGCATCCTTCGCAGTGCACTGTCCCACGTCGCCTTCGGGCCTGCATCTGCGTTCCGTCTCTCTCCAGGCTCTACCCCACCCATCAATTTTCCACCTTCTTCTACATTACTATAGATCTTTCTTTCGAACATACCATTGCCCTGTTCAGAAATTGCTTTCTAAGGTAATATCCTGGCTCCCCAGCCTGGCATTTGGGCCCTTCTAAATCAACCCCACTTCTCCATACCATGTGGAAGCATAGTTGATGAAAGAGTAGCTTGGGTTTGGTACTGCTCCAGGGACCAGGTTACCAAGATGACCATGACTGGCTCATATTCCAGTGAGAGTGCCTAACAACCAACTAAACAGCCAAACAAGAAAATTAAATTGGTAATATGATAAGAAGTGCCTTGGTGGGAAGGGAGTGAAGCCAACAACCTTGGGATATCGGAGGAAGGGCCTCTCTCTCTGGTTTCCTCTCCTCTCGCTCTCTCACGCACACGTGGATGGACACCCTGGGAGAGGCCAGATTCCTTGTTGTGAGCTGCTCTATGGAAAGGGCCCCTGAAAAGGAACTGATGTCTCCAGCTCACAGCCAGCTAGGAGCTGAGGACTGCCCGCAGCCATGTCTTGGAAACTACGTTAATTTGCTAGGGACTACTGTACCAAAACCATAGACTTGGTGACTGAAACAACAGAAATTTATTTTCTCACAATTCTGGAGGCTGGAAGTCCAAGATGAAAGTGTCTGCAGGTTTGGTTTCTCCTGAGGCCTCTCTTCTTGGCTTGCAGATGCCCTGCCTTCTTGCCGTGTCTGCATGTGGCCTTTTCTCTGTGTGTGTGTGTGTTCTTGGTGTCTCTCTGTCTTCTTAGAAGGGCACCGGTCATTTTGGATTAGGCCCCCCTTTAGGACCTCATTTAATGGTAATTACCTCTTTAAAGGCTGTGTCTCCAAATATGGTCATATTCTAAGGTGCTGGGGGTTAGGTCTTCAACACATGGATTTTGGGGGACACATGTCAGCCCATAGCAGAAGCTGATCCTCCCTTAGCTGAGCTTTGAGCTAACTGCAGTCACAGTGACACCTGGATTGTAAACTTGTGACAGACCCCAAGTCAGAGGAGTCTAGCCAAGCTGTGTCCAGGTTACTGGCCCACAGAAACTGTGAGACAGCAAACATATATTGTTTTAAGCTGATAAACTTGAGGTGATTTTTTATTCAGCAATAGATAACTAATGCAGATATTCGTACCAGGAGTGGGGTGCACTTTAACAAATACCTAAATATGTGGGGTGGCTTCAGGAACAGACAGTAGGCAGGTCCTCTCTCTCTCTCTGAGTCCACATCTGGGGAATCAAGCTCCGATATTGTGAAAGGCCCATGCGGCAGGGAAATGATGTCCCCCATTTACAGTCCTGGAGGACTGAGGCTGCCAGCAGCTCTTGAGAGAGCCGCAGGCGGATCTGCCCCCATTCAGGACTGGTGACTGCAGCCCTGGGGATCGCCTTGACTGCAGCCTGTGAGAACCCTGAATTGTAAGCACCCAGCTAAGCCACACTAGGGTTTCTGATCCACAGAATAGGCAACATACTAAATTCTTGTTGTTTTAAGCCTGTCCATTTTTACACGGAAACGGATAACTCTGCAGACCGTAGCAGAAAGTAGGAGCAGAAGCAGAACGACCCGATAGGAGGCTATAATCCATTCACCATCAGGCACTCCAGTGGGTCTTGTCTAATCAGCTACTGAACAACTTAAGGGGTTCTCTAGACTTGCTTCTTTTTCTCAAGCAGCCTCTTCCACCTGGAGCACTCTCATGCACAGTTTTGTATCTTACACACTCTCCAAGATCTTGCTCACATGATTTCTCCTTCGCTAGCCCTTCCCAGCTCCCCCCAGATGAGACTTGATACATTTCCCCTCCACAATAGCGTAAGTCAAAGTATCTTGATATTTTTGGTTGTAATGGTGTCTGTATCCTGCCAGATTTTGAGCCCCTCCCACTTGGTGCCCTGTCTTATCGTTGTTGTGTCCTTTCAATACCTACGCTAGTGCCAGCCACAGAGTAAATACTGCTTTCTGTCTTGGTAACTTTATGCCAGTGTGGTCTCTAGTGATGTCTCCTCCTACATTACTGATATTGTTAATAGATGTCTTCTCTTTTACTTTATTGGTATAAATAAAATGTTATCAATTTTATCGATCTTTTAAAAGGAGAAAGATTTGGTTGTTGCGTTTTTTCCTATAGTTGCCCATTTCTATTTCCCTGGTTTACACTATTCTCTTTAATTTCTTCTACTCATGATTTGGGTATCATTTGCTCTTCATTTTCTATGCTGTTAAGGTGGAAACATAGAACATTGGTTTTCAACTGTTTTATTACATAATATGAGCATTTTAAGTTATAATTTCCCTCTAAGCTTTTGTGAGAAGTCCAGCTCCAGGCTGAAATCGTAAGTATGACATTTCAGGCTTCAACATGGGCAATTACAAAGGTTTTCACAGGCAGGTCCCACAGGGGAAAATTGCCCTCCTCACACCAGATTTGGTGCACAGCCAGGGCACTGCAGTCTCACGGGGAGCTGCAGTCAATGACTCAGGCGCCCTGATTGGCCGTGCTCAAATGCAGGGCTGTTTTCCTAGTCCAGGCACCTCGGTTCAGAGATCTCTGTCCCAGGGGGGTTCCGCTGGGATGCTTTTCAGGCTCCATGGCTGAGACTTCCTTACCAGCGGGACTTGACATCTTTCTTCACTCTGACTCAGTACTTTCCCCGATAATAAGTTACAATCTTTTTGGGGTCTCTACTAAATAATCCTTAGTGTTCCAGAGGTCCCTCCACTCTAGCTGTTCGAAACTCAGAAGTCTCCCAATTGTTTTCAATGGGCTGGTTGTTTTCATCAGGAAGTTGAGCTGGAAACATAAATTTGAGAATCCTTCTAACCTGAGTTTACAATCACATAAACGAGCTTTCAATATATCTTTCACTGCTCCCCATTTGTGGAAATTCTCAGTACAAGTGTCTATTTTCTCATCATTAAAATGCGACATGATAGTAACAATAGCTACATTTTATTTCTCAATTATTATGTGTTGGTTTCTGTTCTAAGTGCTTCACATATATTCACTCATTTAACATTCACAATAACTTTGTGACAGTATTGGTTTTCCGTGGCTACCACAGCAAATCAGCATACACTGGGGGCCTGAAAGCAAAAGAAATTCGTTCTCTCACAGTTTTGGAGACCGGAAGTCTAAAATCAAGGGGTCAGCTGGGCTGCACTGCTTCTGGTAGCTTTAGGAAAGAATCCATTCTTTTTCTTTTTTTAATTATTTTATTGAGGTCACATTGGTTTACAACATTGTATAAATTTCAGATGTACATCATTATATTTTAGCTTCTGCGTAGAATGCATCATGTTCACCACCCATAGTCTAGTTTTTATGTGTCGCCATACACATGTGCCCCTTTACCCCTTTTGTCCTCCCTTTACTGCCTTCCCCTCTGGTAGCCACCAATCTGTTCTCTATATCTATGTGTTTGTTTGTTTATTTTTCTCCTACATAGAGTGAAATCACACAGTATTTGTCTTTATCCATCTGACTTATTTCAACAAGATCCATCCATTTTGTCACAAATGGCACAATTTCGTCTTTTTGATGGCTGAGTAGTATTCCATTGTATATATATGTATACACCACATCTTCTTTATCCATTCATCCTTTGATGAGCACTTGGGTTGCTTCCAAGTCTTGGCTATTGCTCTTTGCCTCTTCTAGCTTCTGGTGGTTGTCAGCCTTCCTCGGCTTGTGGCCGTGGGGCTACCTCCTTCCAATCTCTGCCTCTGTGGTCACATTGCCTCCTCTGTGTGTTCTCCTTTTGTCTGTCTCAAATTTCTCTCTGTCTTTTTCTCATAAGGACACTTGTCATTGGATTTAGGGCCCCACTGGATAATCTAGGATGATGTCATCTCAAGATCCTGAATTTAATTATATCCGCAAAGACACTTTTTCCAAATAAAGTCACATTCACAGGTTCTGGTGACGTGTACAGGTTTGATGTGCACATGTCTTTGTTTGATGGGGAGGCACAATTCAACTTGCCACAATGAGTAAACTGTTATTATTATTTGTCCTCCATTCCGAAGACCATACAGCCAGGATTCAAATGGGTAATCTGGTTTCAGAGTCCCTGCACTTAAACCTTTTAACATTGGCTGTGTTACAGACTCATTGTGAGGGTTAGAGCTAAGGTATACAATGCACCAAGCATTGTACCCAACACAGAATAGGGGCTCAAAAATGTAATCTATATTATTATTAACACATCTATTGTTGATCAAACTTAACATAGCTCTTTATTTAACATATGGTATTGAAATGGATGGTGGAATTTCTAGTGAAGCTCAGACGACTAATATCCTTGCTTCCTTGAATGAATCTTCTAATCAATGCAGCTTCTGATTAAAGACTTATTTCTCACCATTAAATTCAGACTCCAGATCCTGAGAGAACAGAGCTTTACAGCTGGAGAAATATTATAGCCTCTGAGTGACATGACAAGAATTCTAACTTTGGGCTCCCTTGTTTACTTTTCAGAGACACAAATGAGCTGGCACAATAAATATTTAATATGACATAATATGAGTTTACACCAATTAAGAGTTGCAGGGTCAACTAGAAGAAGTAAGTGACTAACCCTCCTCTAGGCCAATGTTGAGTCAAGACACTTATGCCTTCAGCATTCTCCTTTGATAGGGTTTAGAGACCTTGGGGGAGGAACACTTAAAATAAACATTTATGGCTATGATCATGGCAGCTCCACGATGAATATTGTCTTGCTGTGTCAGGCACACGCACACACTCCTGAAGGACAGGCTGCCCCACCCCTGGCTGCTTTGGGAGAATGTTTCCCCTTGGCTGTGTCAGCGTCCTCTGAGGTATTGCTCATTATAGATAATCATTGCCTATTTGCATTTTGGCCTACTCCGTTTGTTGGAATAAGGAGGGACTTGAAAAGGTCTAGGAACTCTACCTATGTACTCTGTCTCTATTATTTTCTGCAGTGTGGTGTTATCATTTCAGTCCTGTAAACATCGATGGGCTAGGGACCATGAGCTTCCCTTCCCACGAGTGTGGCCCCCTCTGTAATCACCGGGCAAACACTCTCGTAGACCCTAAGGCTGGCGGACTTGCTGGCTGTTGCATCTTTTATTTCACTTGGTAATTGTTTGTGTCTCTCTCCTGCCTCATAGTACTCATCTCTGTATTTCCCATGGTGTCCATTCTAAGGTGTTGCCACAGCAAGAGACAGTGTGATAAGGAGGCAGTGGCACCAAACTGGACCACAGGACTGGGGATTGAATACCAACCCAACCATGTGCTAGCTGTGTGAGTTTCATCAAGTACTTAAGCCTCTCCAATGGTCATCCAGAACTTAGCTAGACTGCTAACTACATTGGCTCTGTCTACTCTACAGAATTATTGGAAGGCATATATGAGAAAATAATTTATTTAGTAAACCACAAAGTCCTGTGTAATGAATTATCATATTAATTGATGGAGAAACACATTGAATTAATGAAATTCCTTAGCTTTGACAAGTCCTGTTTGCAAAAAAGCCAAAATAAAGCACACAAATAGCAAGAGCAATAATAAAAACAAAAAACTCCAAATTAGGGCAGGCCCAATGGTGTAGTGGTTAAGTTCCTGTGCTCCACTTCAGCTGCCCAGGGTTTGCAGGTTCAGATCCTAGGTGTGGACATACTCACCACTTATCAAGCAATGCTGTGGAGGCATTCTACATATAAAAGAAAGGAAGATGGGCACGTATGTTAGCTCAAGGCCAATCTTCCTCAGCAAAAAAAGAGGAGGATTGGTGGCAGACATTAGTTCAGGACTAATCTTCCTCAAAGAGGAAAAAAAAAAAAAAACAAGTTAATCTACTCCCAAAACTAGGAAATGCCACAACAAAATAACTTAATCACCCAAGAAGACTGACTTAACGTCTCTCTCTCTGGTCTTTGTACCTTGATGGTTATAATTTCTTTAGTAGACGAACACACTTCATAGTTATTTACCTTTTCTAGAATTTTTATTTTATTAAAGTGACAATTTTTCTGTGAAAGGTGGCATTTGGCTTGAATTCAGACTGAAATGTAAGAATAACTTTTGAAGGGAGTAGAGTGCACAAGGTTTGTTGGTTTAACCCAGGGATCGGCAAAGTGGGCCAAGAGCTAAGAACTTTTTCATATGTTTAAATGGTTAAAAAAATCTAAAAAATAATATTTTATGAAACATGAATATTTCATGAAATTCAAATTCAGTGACCATAAAGAAACAATTGTAACATAGCCACAGCCACTCATTTCCCGTTGTCTATGACTGCTGCAGGAGCAAAGTTGAGCTGTCGTGAGAAAAAGCCTAAGGTCTTCAGAACTAAAATATTTACTTTCTGGTCTTTTCCAGAAAAATTTGCTGATCTGGTTAAACTCATTTATATTCATTCAATCCTACATATTGAGCATCTACACAGCTCTAGGCAGGTAAAAGTGAGTTGAGACAGTTTTCAAGAAGTTCACATCCATAAGCAGAAAAATCCATTAGTAGCTGGATTATCAAAAGACCCCACCCCCGCCAGGAAGAGATGAAGATAGGAGTGGGTTTGTGGGGGCTGCACTCCAGTTCAGACAAGTCGAGGTCAACCTAGTGGCCAATGTGGCAACTGCCTGCCTGGCCATCCTGGTCAAATGCCTTCCTCCGCCTGGCTGGTCCCCGGGGCACCTTCCTCTAGATGTTATGTTTACCTTCATGATTGAGGTCAATGATTTTCAGAGCTAACTGTTATACTGCAGAGCCAACGTGTAGAAGGTACAGCTGGTAAACACCATCCCCACTCTCTTACAGATATAAGCCCCCTACTTCCAAATTTAGGTGAAGCATTTTGGGGCTCCCTCCATCCCTGGGGTTCTACGGAAGCCGGTTTGAAAGCGGCTGTTGGAGATTTCCCAACAGCTGGCGCTGTGACTGGAACTGCTCATCCTCATGTACTCCTTCTGTGTATTTGCGATCCTGAGGGAGACCAGCCTCCTGGGCATCTCCTGCCTCTCCTTCAGAAGCTTCTCTATCAGCCTTTCCCATGAGGTGTCCATCTTAGACCCTGTGCCCCAGAGGAGCAGATTGCCCACTGTTCCCTGTTATTCTACGAGAAGATGCCCTGGAACCTAGAAATAGGGCTGGGACTCAATAACTAAGATGAGTAATATTTTAATGCAATGTTTTTTAAAAAAACAAAATTAATGCAAAAGTCTAAAATAGGGGCCAGCCTGGTGGCATAGTGTTTAAGTTTGTGTGCTCTGCTTTGGCGGCCCGGGGTTTGCAGGTTCAGATTCTGGGTGCAGACCTACACACCTTTCATCAAACCATGCTGTGGCGGCATCCCACGTACAAAATAGAGGAAGATTGGCACAGATGTTAGCTCAGGGCCAATCTACCTCAAGCAAAAAGAAATAGACTGGCAACAGATATTAGCTCAGGGCCAATCTTCCTCACCAAAAGAAAAAAATCCATAATAAACAGAAAACAGGATCAGTAACGGTGCTATACAGAACTACATTGGAGTTTGAGGCAAAGGGTGAGAAGCAGGAAAAGGAAGAGTTGAGAAAAGCTCCAGCTAATAGCTGCCTTCTTTAAAAGCAGTGAATTCGGAGAAACCCAAGGATGAAGGTCATTCCTGAAGCTGTGCCAGAGTAGAATTTTGGAAAGAGCGCTCAAATTTGAACCTCAATAAGAATTCTGGTTTTGGCTCTGTCCTGACCTGCTGTGTGACTGCAGAAGTCACAGCTCTTCCCAGGCCCTCGGTTTCCCCCTTGTAAATGAAAGAGGATGCGTGAGATGATATCAGGGATTTATTCAAGCTGTGAGATGTTTCTGTACTGGATCTCACTTGAAGCTGAATTCCAAACACACAAGACTAACGTAGGTCTCACTCTTAGATCCAGCCAAGGTGTGACAAGAGGTATTGCACAACCCCCTCCAAAGCAGTGCTTTTGTTTGTGGGGGTTGCTAACTGCCAGGAAGTCATTTCAGTCGTTGGGCCATGAGCTCACCCTTTCCAGATAGCAGCTTCTGTAAGCATTTCGTCTGCACTAACTGCGAGGTGCTGGTCGAGGAGCTGGCCACTTATCAACGGCAAGGTTGACAGAAGTTTCTCAATGGGGAGCCGTCACCCCACTGGGATCTTAAAGGCATTGTGTACAAAGTACTTGCAACATCCTGTTACAATCAGGGACACACGCCCTGCACCCAGCTGGCAAGCCTTCGCCCATTGAAAGAAGCGAGTTAAAGACAGACTTCATTTTATGACTGGTATATGTTGAAACAGGATGTTCTGGCCTCCAATGAGCTTTCTAAGGGCTTAGTCTAAAGTCGTATCACAGATAAGAATACTCAAAGAGGAAAATACAGATGAATTATACTTGTTTTTATTACCTAAGGACATTGCACTTACTGTATGACAACTATGTTTTCAGATCTGCCTTCCTTTCTTGAATTCAGGTTCCTCAAGGACAGGAAATGAACATGATTAATTTCCGTACTATCTTTGCTCATCACAATGCCTGGTACAAAATATACACTCACATATATGTTATTTGAAATGAAGTCGAACTCATCCAATCGTAGAGAGTAAGGAATCCTGGAAATCAGTTTGCACAGCATCCATTTTACAACAAAAGGAAAACAGAAGCCGAGTTTTCATAGAGATTTAGTGGCAGAAACGAAGTCAGAGAATAATGCATTTTGCTTTTAGGTCTAAGTCCTGACCTATGGAGCAAACAGACAATAGGAATCCCCTGGCCCCAGGTTGGGAACCTCCCTTCACTTGGAGAGTCAACTGAAGACGGATGTAACTTCTGAAAGATTCAAAAACAAAGTGAACGTTTCAAAAATATAAAAGCAAGCAATGTTTTGCTTTTGCATTGAATATGCATGATCCTTTACAAGGAAACACATGTTTAGACAGACCAAAAAGCAAAGGCGGGAGTCCCAGTACACTGCAACCATCTGCGTAACCTCAGGCAAGTGATTAAAGCTCCTTGGTCTGCCGCTTTTTCAATAAAATAGGAAGCATCATGCCTAGTACTTTATAATTCTGAAATGGCACATTTATAAAATTTGGTATGAAGTGGCTCAAAGGGTCAGAAACCTATAAGGTTCATTTTGAAATATTAATCCTTAGGAGGGAGCAAGTGAGTCATGTGTCAAAATGCTTTACGTTCTCTCATTCTTAGGGCTTCTTCATGGTACAGCTTTTTTCCAATGTCGGTATGAGGGGAGAGGGGGAGGCCACAGCAGCTTGCTGAGGCTTGCAGCAGTCAGCCAGAGGCAAAAGGAACTACATTTTCCTTGGAAACAAAGCGAAGAGTTTCCCAAACAAGGAAATCGCCTAAATTACACAACATACTTTTCTTTTCCAATCTCTCCATTCTGGTTTCAGTGATTCATAATTTTAGCTTCACCTTATCCTGCCTCTCCTTCTGGGCTGATAGCTTTAACTTTGAAATAGTAAACTGAACTTTGCTTTTAGGTCTAGATTCTAAGCTCAGATCTGCCACTTACTCACTTTGTAACTCTTGTGGACAAATCATCTAAATTATTTGAACCTCGATTTTGTTATTCATGAGCTGAAGAGATTCCATACTTTAGGATAGACGATGAATAATACAACTTGGTTTCTAAAGTTACTAACCCATGCCGGATGTTTGGTGACTATTAACCTACTTTTAAAAGCATTCATCCTTGCTATTAAGAGAGTTCTGGGGTTAGGATTATCAGTTGGGTTTATTTCCTTGAAAATGGATTTTTGTCTCCCCCATTCTTATGTATATGCTTCTATTCATTTCAACCTTCGTTTTCTTGACATTCAGCCAGAATAACTTTTGGTTAACTTCAAAGGAGCTACTTTGCTAGATAAATCCCCTGGATCAGAAGTGCACAGAAGAGTTGGCTGAAGCCAACTTTTTTCCTACCTGTTGTTGCTGATGATTAGGGATCAATTAGAGATGCTTATTTGGAAGGCAAAACTGTGTGGGTGTGTTTTATCTTGTAAATAACAGAAAAACAGCTGCAAAGACATCAAATATTGGACTTACCAGATGTAGGAAACAGTGGCAACTATGATTACACTATTTAAAAATGTAACAGATAAGCTTTGAAATAGCCGGAGGGAAGAGGAAACTACAAAAAGTAACATTGCAGGTTTGTAAAAGAACCAATTAGAACACCTTGAGAGAAAAAATACAATAGGCCTAATTTAAAAATCAAATGCAGATTTGACATAGCTGGAAAAAGCGAATTGAAAGATAGATCAGAAGTTTTACGGAATGAAACATACAGATAAAAAGATACAAAATATGGAGGAGATAAAACAAACATAGAGTAAGAACGCTTAATATATGTTTGATCAGAATTCCAGAAAAAGAGAGAGTAGGGAAGAGATACCATTTGAAAGAAAGTTGACTGATAGGAAACATTAACCTACACCTTGTAGAAGCTAGGTATTTCTTAAATAAAATAGAAAGAAATCTACACCTAGACACATCATACTGAAACATAAAAACAAATACAAAACCAAAATAAAATCTTTAATTCGTGAGGAAAAAAACCCCAGATTGACCTCAAAGCTAGTGAGAGAGAGGAAAAGAACCAAAACATGTCATTAGAGAGGACTACATCCAGTGAAAATATAGTTCAAGAATAAGGATGAAAATAATATTTTCAGAAAGACAAATATTAAAGAAACTGACAAGCATTTCCTCAGTAATAGAAATTCTAAAGGGTTTATTTCAAGCAACTTGTTACTAAATGGAAGATTTGAGATGCAAAAAGGAAGAACGAAGTCATAAAGGACTGGGCAGAACTAAATGAACATTGACTGCTTATAACACTAAGAGTAAGCTTGCTTGGTTAAAAAAGGTAGAATTAAAATATAAAATGTACAATAATTTTTAAGTTTTAGGAGAAGTAAATGTAATTGAAATGTTTTAAGGAGCTCGTATGATCCAGGAGATGAGTAGGTCTTTAGTTTTAGATGACGGTAAGTGAAGTGTGCGTGTTGTAAATTCAAAGGTAATGCCAATAAGAAATGGAAACAGAGCAGAGCTCTTCCTTTGGCTCCTCCAGGTCCCCCCTTACTGTCTGCACCCTGTGTGGTGACCCGGGAGCAGCATCTGTTTAGATCGCCTCAACAGGCACTCTTGCCTTCTAGCTTTTGATTGGATTCCACCAAAGGGGAGAAGCAGAGAGAGCAGAGGGAGGGAGGAGAATGAGGGTGAGGCTGGATGTGAGGTTGAGATTTTTTTTTTCCCAGCCGCCTCGCTGTCTGGTTGCCGTGGGCTGGCTGCTTCCCTGAGTTAAGATTTCAGCCTCCATCAGGCATCCTCTCAACTCAGCCTTCTCTGTCTCTAGATTCTACTAGCTGCTCGCTTCTCCCGTTCCTTCAGGATTAGGGGCTGAAGCTGAGCCCCTCTCTCATGAGTTTTTTTTGTTTCCCTTAATCCTGTGCACTGCTTCTTAAATTGTCCCTTTATTAAACTCAAATCAAATTAAGCTAATTTGAATTGTCAACTGTTTATTGTTCACTAACACATTTTATAATAGACAGAAATATAATAATAAAAATGATCCAGAAGTAGACAAGAAGAGAGAAAAAGAAAACATAGGGTTAATCTCTATACTATATAAAGAACTCACACAACTCAACAACAAAAAATCAAACAACCTGATCAAAAAATGGGCAGAGGACATGAACAGACATTTCTCCAAAGAAGATATACGGATAGCCAATAGACACATGAAAAGATGCTCATCATCACTAATCATCAGGGAAAGGCAAACCAAAACTACACTAAGATATCACCTTACACCCATTAGAATGGAAAAAATAACCAAAACAAAAAGTGACAAATGTTGGAGAGGTTGTGGAGAAAAAGGAACCCTCATACATTGCTGGCGGGAATGCAAACTGGTGCAGCCACTATGGAAAACAGTATGGAGATTCCTCAAAAAATTAAAAATAGAACTACCATATGACCCAGCCATCCCACTATTGGGTATCTATCCAAAGAACTTGAAATCAGCAATTTCCAAAGTCCCAGGCACCCCTAGGTTCATTGCAGCATTATTTACAACAGCCAAGATGTGGAAGCAACCTAAGTGGCCATCAAGTGATGATTGGATAAAGAAGATATGGTATATGTATACAATGGAATAGCATTCAGCGATAAAAAAGGATAAAATCATCCCATTCACAACAACATGGATGGACCTTGAGGGAATTATGTTAAGTGAAATAAGCCAGATAGAGAAAGACAATCTCTGTATGACCCCACTCATAGGTGGAAGTTAACACATAGACAAAGAGAACTGATCGGTGGTTACCAGGGGAAAGTGGGGGTGGGGGGTGGGCACAAAGGGTGAAGGGGTGCAGCTACAACACAACTGATAAACAATAATGTACAAGTGAAATTTCACAAGGTTGTAAACTATCATAATCTTAATAAAAAGTAAAAAAAAAAGAGAAAGACTTCAGAATATGTGTACTTTACAGACGTTTTATAGACATCTATAAAAGGTGCCCAGAAAAGTTGTATGTGAAAGGACAGAAAAATATATTATGTAAATAGTTACGAAAAGAAAGCTGGTGTATCTATATTACATTCAAAAGTTCGTAAAGTTTTGCAGGCAAAAAGAAGCTTTAGTAGTTGCCATGGTCACTTCATAATGATAAAATGTTAAAGACAAACCACAAAAACCCAATATTGTTTTAAAATATGTGAAGGAAAAATGTGAAATAGACAAATCCACCATCATAGTGGGGGATTGTAACACTCCTTGCTCGGTAGCTGGTAGAAAAAGTAGGCAAAACATCAGTAATGATATAACAAATTTATGTAATATTTGATTAACATGATTGAAAGGTTTATCCTAACACAAATATCAACACAATGTTTAATAGTTGTTTATCGGACATTCTTCTAAAGAACATGTATTAATACTGGGTACTAAAACAAGCCTCAGTAAAGCCCAGTATTAAATTATACAGAGTATGTTCCTCTTCCACCATCAATTTGGGAATTAAGAAATGCACATTTAGATAACACTGAGTCAAAGGATAATCATGAGGAAAGTTCAAGAATATTTTTAATTAATCAATCAAATATGTCCGAAACTGAACTCCCCCATGTTTGTAAAACAGCTTGTTTTTTACAATCTCAAGTGTTTCAGTAAATCTCAGATTTTTTTCCAGTTGCTCAGAGCCCGAACCTCGGAGTTGAACTTAACTATGTCTTTCTCTCAAACCTCGTATTAGATAGATGAACACATCCTGTCAAAAATGCAGACTGGACTGCTCCTAATGGTTCTCTTTGCTTCCACCCTGCGGTCCATTCTTAGTCCAACGTCCAAAGCCTCCCATGGCTTTCTTTCCACCTCCCTGCGAAGGAAATACCATGTGCTGACCATGACTCACAGGCTCCCCTCCTCTCCCAGCTCTGCTGACTTGCTTTCTGTTCCTTGAAGGCACAGCTGTGCTCCTGCCTTGGGAGTCTGCATTTCACAGCATGCCCCTCCCTGGACATCCTCCCCACTCCCTCCCTCCAGATATCTCCCTACTTCATTCCATCACATCCTTCAGAGCGCATCAGGGTTCCAATCACCTCCTTGACCAGCCTAGAAAACAGTGAATCACCTGTTTCTTTTCTACCCCACTTTATTTTTCCCTCTGTGCCGTCACTGGTCATGCTATGTTCTTTTTGTTTATTGTTTGTCTCCTGCCACTAGAGTAGAGGTTTCCTGGGAACAGGGATTGCTTTTTTTTCTTTAAATAATCCTATCTTCAGCACCTAGAACTGTTCCTGGCACGTTGGAGGTTCTGCATAGTTTCTGAATAGATGCATTTTAAAGACGGCCAGGCCAAGGCACAGGGGAGGGAGGGACCAGCGTTAGGACATAACAGGAGTGGAGGTGAGAGAGGCAGTCACTTTTCCCAAATCTCAAGCCCGTATTCTTTCCATTAAAGCCATACCAGCCTTGAGGCGCCTCTGCCTTCAAGAAAGAAGTGTGACCTCTTCTCGAACTGAGAGCGCTCGGGCTTAAAATAACTGGGTCATGGCCTTCCCTGAAGCTCCTTCCTTCCTGTAGGGCCTGAGGTTGTTCCCAGAGCTGATCCCCAGAGGACACCAGCAATGGGGCGTGCATTTGAGGGTCCCTGGGAAGACAAGAGCTCGCATTCCTAAGGATGTGAGAGGAGCTGGTCCCAGGGCCTGTCCCATGTGACTTGGGGAAGTGGCCTGGCTGATAGTTCGAGAAGGATGGGGTCACAGGAGTCATTTCACTGCTCGGATTTGTCTTCCGTTAATGATTGGGACATTGCTGGCAAGAAGCATCATTTGCATGATTCACTGTCCACCCAGGGTCTCAATCTTGCCCAAACACTGGGTCCTGTTCCAGAGCTGCCCTAATCACCTTCAAGAATTTGTTCATTCATTCCACAACTGTTTATTTCCCACCTACTGTGTGCTCCACCCTAGGCTAGGCAAGTGCTCCTGATAAATTATGAGAAATACTGATGTAACACTTGCCCTCGAAAGCTTTAAAAAAGTTGGTAACGATCCCACTGACAGTTGACATTTGGAATTTTCACTGTGATGTGGGGTATAAGAGAATCAGAAGCTGAGGGAGGGACAAGAGGTTCCAGAGACTCCACAGGACCTCGCATCTCTTGCTTTACAGATGAGGAAACTGAAGCCCAGGGATTGTCCCCCTTTATGTCCCTGAAGAGTGAGCTGATGATGGGGCCACAGCACCTCTGTATCCCGCTGTGTGCATGTATTGTGTGCATAGCTCAAGTCAAGAAGCAGTTCTCCCTTTGCAGCTCCCAAAGTGAATATTGCCTGATTTATAATAATCTGCTATGTATAATGTGTATATATACACATGTATATACCATATAAAGCAAATGAAAGCTGATGCTTATCGTTTAAAAATACGTATATTAAACAATGTCGTGTTCAGATCCTCAAAGGAGTCTGGCAATCAATGCTGGGAGTGGGGGTGGTCCTGCTGAATTTCTTTGAGACCCCCAGCATCTCAGGATACTGGCTACTCCTTCTCCTGGGGCAACATCCAGGCCACACATTCTCATTTGCACTAGAGATGAGGAGGAGGAGGGTAAATCCGGCTCAAAAAGCCAGCCCTCCTCACCAGCAGGCGAACAGAAGAAGTCCTCCAACGGAGGCTCATGTCGGGCTTTCCCCCTTTTCCCTCCATCGCGTTTGCTACAAAACCTCCGCTTTGCCCCCTTCCTGGAAGAGAACAATGAATGATGAGGAAACCTCAAAGCATCCAGAAACACCAAAAGCTTCTACAACCTACCCTCTGTTACAGAAGAGGAAAGCGCTCCTTCTCTTTCTTTCCTTTCTCCTCTGATTTTCTCCAGGTGAGAGGCTGGGCCACATTCATCTGTGCCCTCCTAATGCCAGGCAGAGCGGTTATCACAGAGCGCATGCTGCTCAACACATTTGGAACCGAGTTTTTAAATTATTTATTTAAATAAACTCCTTGTAGGGCAGGGGTTTAGAAAGTTCATCTTTAAATTCTCAAGCACTTACACTAGGGCCTGACACACATAAACCCTCCAACAGTCATCACTGAGGAGTGGGATCGTGCAGGAGAGACCACAGAGTAGAAGGTAGACTTCTGCAGAAGGTTATGTGTGGTAGATTGCAGAAGCTGGCCAACATTCCTCCCCTCCTCGTATCCATGTCCCTTGCAAGGTGACTTTGCAGCACCTCCCTTAAAGCAATGGTACCATTTTCTACTGTGTTTCTATCTTCCATCCCCCCCTGCCATTTTCACGCCAGCACCCCGGGCACCCAGGTGTTTCTCATTCCAGAACTCTCCTGCCGGCCCCCAGAGAATGTCGGTGACCTCGCGTGATCGGGCTGCCTCTGGGAAGAGTGGTAAAGGCAGCAGTATCTCTGGCCCGAGGCATGATCCTCTGAGCTGCTCCTGATGTTCAGGGCATCCCAATTCCTCCTCTTCCTGCTCCTCCATCTGGACTTGCACTTGTTCCCCACGCTAGCTGGAAGCCACAAAGCACCCCCTGCAGGCTCCAACTGTGCCCTCTTTGCCTTCTTGGGAAACCCCACACTCAAAAATCAAAACAAAACAAAACAAAATTGCCTTGAAATTGCCCTGCCCTTAAGACTTGCTCTGGATGATAAAATGAAGCAAAAGTGATACTGTGACTCTTCTTAAACGAGCCTTTTAGTTGTGTGAAGTTAAAGACTGTCACACAAGTAGTTCTATATTTATTTACATTATATCAATAGGCCTGCAGCCCAGATGGGAAATAGGGACTAACTGATGAGCTAAATTTGATAGATTGAGAGGGCCATGGGGGTGGGATTGGGTGTTGGGGTGTTGTGTTAAGAAGGATTCTGAGGCCACATGTCAGCTTAGTTGGAAAATGTGTCCTAATCAATCAGTGCTGTCTGCCAAGGATGTGTGGGAGGATAGGGGGAAGGAGTGGCAGGAGCAGCACTCGAGTCACAAAGGCACAGAATACTTGGTTCCTGCTGTGAAGATCCTAGAAGCCCGTGATAAAGAAGCCCTTCTTTCACTATGACAGGGCAGTTGTGGGAACTTTGCTGTCGGAGTTAGACTCCTCTGAGAGGGACTCAGTGAGTACACTTCCTATAATCTCCACGTCGCTCACTGTGCTGAGTAATGTAAAGCCATATTATTCAGGCTGTAGTAGGTGTACCCCTGACGCCTTCCGAGGATGTATGGGCGAGGATAGCTTTTGGTTAATCAGTCTTCAGCTCCACAACATCCGTAGGTACACTTTCCTAAAGCGGATCGGCTTGAAGGGTTTCTGCGGTTTATCTGGATCTCCGTTCCCACCACCCTTCCATACCTGCTTTTCTGCAATGGGGATGTGCCTGCATTGAATCTTTCTATGGTACATTGTCCCAAAGTGGTGGACAGCTTCCATTTACTGTGTGAGCTAAATCCACAGATCCAAGGTTTTCATTAAAATATGTTTATGTTTCCACAATATATATTCACATAACTATATATTTGACAAGTATGTAATATACAAAAAAGGATGACATTTACAACGATTTGAGCTTATGAAAAATACTTTAAATGCCAATTTAAAAACGTCTGACCATATTTGTCGTAGCCAGCTTCTCGGTGGCCCCAGTGGTCCTCTTCTCCAGATATTCACACCCTCCAGCGTCTCCTCACACACTGAGTCAGTTGCTTGTGTGACCAACAGTGTATGGTGGAAGTGACAGTGTGTGACTTTTGAAGTCAGGTTACAAAAGGCATTGTGGCTTCTCTTTGCTCTCTCCGGCCCCTTGATAATGTTTAATACTAACAGCTAACATTTTTAGAGCTCTTTTTACACCATGCATGAAATGCGCTAAGCAGTACCCAAGGGGGCTGGGGCGGAGAGAAGAGCATTGAGTCTAAAACACAGCACACTGAGTTTATAATAAGACGAGACACATCAGGACGAATGAAGGGTGAGCCCACCAGGAGAACTAAATTCTTTGTGTTTGCAAAGCAGATTGAGAAGCCTCCTGGAGAGGACAGAAAGGAGAAGCATGTGAGTTTGTCCCAGTGACAACCAGCGTGAAGAGTGCTCATGGGGAAAGCCCAGGAGCAGAGGCGAAGCCTGTTCTCAGGTCAGGGCCCTGAATCTGTGGCTGATGAGACAGCCGGCCCCCAAATGGTGCTGCATCTTGATGGCGGTCTCTATGGGTCTCAGAATCTAACAATCAGTGTTGAATTATGTATTGCACACTGCTTCTTCTAACACTTTGTCGTCATGGACTTAGATTTCTTCATGTCAATTCGACCTAAAACATTTGTTGTAAAAAAGCCAATTTTGCAGAGTATGTTCAGAGAGAACATTTATGCCTCCTGCGCGTTCCTCCCTCCTTCACTCTCTTCAGCCCAGGTGTAGGGAATGCGGTTCCCTGCATTCAAATAAAGTACAGCTCCTATCCTTTGAACCAAACCTTGCATAGTAGAAAGATGAGATTAGACATAAGGAATCAACTAATTACAAACAAAATAAACATGGAAGAAAGTTGCTCAGAAAGTCATTAATTTCCTTTCCTAAACAACCTAGTTCTGGACAAATAATAAGGATATTGAACTGGATGATGTCTTTGCATTTTTGCACCATATAATGTGTTTGTGTCTTTATAAAACACAAAACAAAATAAGCTTTCGAAAGAAAACCAACTATTTCATTGCAATTTTCATGAACGTTTCTAACAAAATTGGCAATAATGTTAATGGCATCCTTTGCTTTCCTACTACTAGATCATTTTCACGCTAGATGTATTTTTCACCAAAACTATGTCAGGTAGTATCACCCCCATTTCATGGATGTGGAAACATGACTCCTAGTCATACCATGTAGTGGTACAGGTTGTGCACTGCACCACACCAGGGAATCCTGTACCCAAAGTCACACAGATGACTAGTGGTGGGGACAACATGTGAACCCATGTGATCTCTAATCAAAGCCTTCTTTTTTGCACCGAGTCATCTGTCCCTCTGCTATTTTTTTGCTTCCTTCACAATGAGGTTTTTATTGACAAGGAAGGTGAGCATGAGGTTTCAAGAGAATCAACAGAACTTCTGAAAAACTAATCTCTTCCTGAGCTTTTAGAAGAAAGAAGAATTAAACAGAGAGTCAGCATGGTGGGGGGTGGGGGGTGGCAAGGAGGTTGTAGGCTGCGGGGCCGTTTGAGCTAGAAGGGAGGATTGAATATTAAAAAGGTTGGGGACAGAAGGAAGCGCTTGGTGTCAGTGGGGAAGAATTTTGCTAGACAGCTGCAAAAGCGGTTGAGGCCATTTGAGATTTGGAATCTGTTCGTCTCCTGTCGGATTGCGACCGGACATTTGTTTTAGGTCCTCCATGGTGAAAAAGGACCCTAACACATGTGCAGCAAGGAATGAAAGGACAGACTACCACAGCGAGGTGACATTTGTGCCTGGCATGTAAAGGCGGTCTAGGAGGGGCGTCAGGTCCCGCTGCAAACACAGTCAGGCAGCCCCAGTTAGACTTGCCCTCCCTGCCAAGGCCAAGTGTGTCTTCCTTCTCCGGGTGCGGGCGTGTCCAGGGGCTGCTCCCTCACAGGGAGTCTGTGGAGCTGCAGGTAGAACTGTCTGGACTTATTGGTACCATATTTACAGCAGAAATACAACCTCCGTCTTGTGGAACATGTGGCAGCCATTTGTCTGAATCAACGCCCCTGGCATTAGCGGGATTAAGGATGAGGATTTTTCACTTCCAGGAGGACACTAGTGATTATAAAGCTTCCTCGGTTCTTTGAGAAGCACTTTTGTCTTTTTGTTCCACCAACCACCCTCCACCCCTAGGTTACCTTACACATTCAGACATTTACAGTAAACAGGGATTAGCCTCAGCTAACCAAGAGCGGCTGGCAGATGGTTTTAATTAACTGCGTCTTAAAGAGAAAGGATTTAAGAGGAACATGACGACGATTTACATGACGACGATTTACACAACGATTTGCACGGCGCAGTCTGCACACCAACGACGGCTCAGATCTTTGCTGCTGCTGCTCTGCTGCCATTCCTGCTGTGCCCGTCTCTGTGTCTCTGCCCGTCCTCATCCTTTTTCTTCTCCATTACTTTTCTTTCTTTTTTTTTTTAAAGAAGCGATTCAGAATCACAGAGTGAAAAATTATTCTACTAGTTATTGACACTTTAATATCTATGTGTAAAAGCATATAAACAAATATATATAATATAAAATATATAAAAGAATATAACATATAAAGAATATGTCCTCACGTCCTGGTTTGTTTAGTTTTTATGGTATCTATAGTATGTATGAATAACTATACTTGTGATGATTAGTTTTATGTATCAACTTAACTAGGCCATGGGATGCCCAGATACCTGGTTAAACACTTTCTGCACGGGTGTTTCTGGATAAGATTAGCATTTAATTGGTGGACTGAGTAAAGCAGTTGCTGGTGGGCATTGCCTAATCCATTGACGGCCTGAATAGAACAAAAAAGTGGGTGAAGGTAGAATCGGCCTTCTACCTGACTGTGAGCTGGGCCATGGATCAACGGCCGCCCCAGCGCTCCTGGTTCTCAGGCCTTCAGACTTGGACTGGAATTGATACCTTTGCTGTCCTGCTCTCAGCCTTTGACCAGCTTTCCTGGGTCTCCAGCTTGTCTGGGTCTCCAGCTTGTCATGTGAGCTAATTCCTTATGATAAATCTCATTTTTTATATATATATATATATATATATATATATATACTCTCTCTCTCTATATATAACATATGTAATTATAGATATATATATGAAATCTCGTTTTATAACACATACAGATATGGGTTGCCCAGAGAGATCAAAAAATTGCATGTCGCTTAACCTCTCTGGTATGGCCAACTTATTCACTGGGCACAGCAAGCTCAGGGTCAAGCTTTCAGGGGTCCACAAAAATGTTTTAACTTCTTTTTTAAAAAATCAGAAGAGAGGCCAGCCCTGTGGCCTAGTGGTTGAGATCGGTGCACTCTTCCTTGCTGGCCCGGGTTTAGATCCTGGGCACAGACCTACACCATCCGTCAGTGGCCATGCTGTGGCAGCAACCCACATACAAAATAGAGGAACATTGGCGCAGATGTTAGCTCAGGGCCAATCCTCCTTAGGAAAAAAAAATCAGAATGAAAAAATGAACTTTCAGATCAAAGAAAATGTTCTAATATAGAATATTAACTTTTTTGCCTTTATACCTACACAGTGTAAAGTAATAATTTTTAATATTTTCTTACAGACAAAGATGCCCATGAGGCCAAAGTGCCTAGGGTCCCAGAAAGTCACAATGTAGCCCTGTTCTGGAATTCGGGACCTTAGTTTCCTTATTTGTAAAAAGGATCTGAATATGACTAGAGGTCCCTGTGACGGAATTCTAGGCCTCACAGGCGTTTGTGAGATACTGGCAGACGTCTAAAAACCATTTCTGATATTCTATTAAGCACGATAGCTATTGTGCACTCAGCTTCTAGAGGTTCCCTCATGTGGAAAGGACACATAAGGTGGAATCAGTTTTGGAATCAAGCAGACGTGGGTTCAAATCATGGCAGTCAGGTCTTCATCTGCCGCAATAATTCAGAAACACCACTTGGTGCCGAGCCTGAGGTTATTTATCTGCAGTACTTAAAATAAGAAAGCAAATATCTATTTTTTAAGGTTGTTCTGATATTAAAAAACAATCGAAATGCAGCACATAGCACAGATACCTAACACCTGATAGGGCCTCCTCAATATATGTTACTACTATCATCAATTTGACCACTTTTGGTTTGAAACTTAGCTGAATGCCATCACAACCTATCTTATGATGAACATCTGCTCTAGAAAATTACTGAATAATAAAATTGAGGAAATGAATGAAAATAATTAATTTGAGAGACAGCATTTTTCTTTTATTTTCCTATGATCATTCTTCTTCATTTCTTAAGTGGGGTAAATTTTTATGACTCTGAAGATATTCATTCTTTTATTCAGTCACTAGATCAAAGAAAGCAGAAGTGATGAAACTGGCTTAAAAGAATATTACTAGGGAAGAGGTAAGAAAGCTAGGGGAATGAATTTATTACATCTGTATCTGTTATGGACTGAATTGTGTCCCCCCCAAAACTCACATCTTGAAGCCCTAACCCCCACATGCCTGTATTGGAGATGGGGCCTTTAAGGAGGTGATTAAGGTTAAATGAGGTCACAAGGGTAGAGCCCTGATCCAATAGGACTAGTGTCATTATAAGAAGAGGAAAGGACACCAGGGGGCTTTCTTTCCACGCATGCACGGAGGAATGGCCGTGCAGGGACACAGCAAGAAGGCTGCCGTCTGCAAACCAGGAAGAGAGCTCGCATCAAAACCAAATGTGCTTGCATCTTCACCATGGACTTCCAGCATCCAGAAGTGTGAGACAATAAATGTCTGTTGTTTTAGCCACTCAGCCTGTGATATTTTCTTATGGCCACCTGAGCTGACTGAGACAGGACCAGAGACATCAGCACCTGGCTATGTCCCTGTACCAAGGAAGGACAGAATAGCATGATGGGGCAGCGGGTACCAGCATCCATGAGAAGCTCTGTGGTGGACATCCTCTCCGGATGAGGATTGAGAGCAGAAGATACGGACATAGCACTGGGCTCTTTCATGCAAGAGTGGTAATGTAGAAACAGCAGAGGCCAGGAGATGCCATGAAACATTAAGAGGTGGGGAGGATTAAAATTCCCGTGACAGGCAGCAAAATTAGACAGGCATTGGAAACCCTGTGGCAGGCAGGACTTGGTGATGGCTAATCAACCAGGTATTCTCTGGAGAGTCGCTTCACTCCCCAATTTCAACTCTCAGATCTTGGTTTCCTCAGCATTTCTTTGATGATTTTTTCAGCTGGCTCTTCTGGTTTTGCACAGTGGGAATGTCGGTCTGTCACTCATAGTATTGCACGAAGTGCAAGTCAGGAGATAATATATGTCTAAGTATGGAGTTCATAAAGGAAAATAAAATAATAGAAGGGAATTCCTGGAGGTGAACAGACTGATTAATGAATGACATGAACTCAAATTGCCCTTCTGCTTAATAGTTTATAATTCTCTGTATTCCTTACTAAATTCCTAAGAGACATACCTTTCAACCAGTTTCATGATAGAAATAACTTTTAATAGTGGAGCTATGTGGCACAATGGAACAAGCAAAAGCTACTACAACAAGATAGTCACATTTTTAGTCCCATTTCCTACAGACTAGGTAATGTTAGGGACTTTTCTTCACCTCTCTGACCCTCAGTGTCCTTCTCTTTCTTAGTACTTGCTCTACTAAGATTTATATCCTAAAGCACCAACCTTAGTTCCTGACATACGTTACATACTTCATAGGTATTATTTTCCTCAATTCTAATCAAGGATTTTAGCGTCTTGCGCTACACCCTATGGCTGCTCATTTATGTGAGCTCTCTTGTACTTTTTCATTTTTACCATTACATTTCTGCAGGGAACAGGCAGTTCTGATGTTTCTTTTCCTCCTGTTACAACTGAATATTATTTATTATTTAGATTTATAAGCCAAACCCTTTTGCAATAAAGTCATTTCAGGGCACACATACAAGGTTAAAAGTTTTAGGTCAAATACACAGAACTATAAAAATAAACAGCTAGAGTACACAGTAGAAATATTATTTAAAGAGAAGTGGTGACTTCAACATAGTGGCCCTTTCAGTGAAAGTCATTTGAAAAGATACAAAGATGAATGAATCTCATGGAGCTTTCCAGTTGTTTAATTAAGGAGTTGGAAAAAATAACCCACCCCTCAGAATTTGCTTCAAAATTTCAGTTGAGCCAAAGAGGGCAGATAGCCAGACCTTAACCAATGCAAATGTTCATTAGTGTTTCTCAAAACAGAGACCTGGGAAAAAAAATCCACACCTCTCAGAAAGCCAGGGGCAAACTTTGCTCAACGCTGCCTCATGCAGGTATCCCAGAGGGGTGGTGGGGACGTCACCTGAAAAGTAACTGAAGAGCAAAGCCAACAAAATCTTTCTTGGCCTCTCAGAGAGGATGGGCCACTCTCTCCTTTGGGCTCCTCTGGCTCCCTATATAGACTTTTCTCACTAAACTTAAAAGACTTGATTTGATTTTCTGTTTACATGCCTGTGTCCTCCACCGGCTCAGAGCTTCTTACAGAGGAGACTGGTCTATAATGTGTCCCCACCCACAGATCTTGGCCCGTGTCACCTGCCATAAATATTCGTTACATAAATGGACAAATGAAAACTGGATATGGGCAATTTTCCACCTGAGATGCTTTTTGCAAAGCTAAAATTATTAGGTAGGCTGTTTGTGTTTCAACAACCTGTGAAACTTTGAAAACAGGAACTTGATCAGGACGACTGAAACAAACCCAAACTGTGGCTGTTTGGATTTTAGCTCAACCAAGTGTCAGTGTTATATTGGCAAGAGTCGAAAGAGAAAATGCAGACCAGCCCCTGAGAATGATCCAGAGGCAGCCCAGAGGGAACTAGAGGCTCCGAACCATCACACGTGGGTGGAACGCAAGTCCTGCAGCCCTCTGGGTTCAGCTTTCCCACCTCCCACAGTTTAATTTCTAAGTTCCAGGGTATTCACTCAACAAAGAGTCATTCATGGGTTCTTGGTGGCGCCAGTGAAGAAGGGCTCCCCTCTGGAGGGAGGCGGGGCCTCTCCCATTTGGAATCAGGGTGCTTAACAGCATACTTTCAGGAGCCTGACCGCCTGGGTTTCCTTTTACCTATTCATTTACTAGCCACGATCTCAAGTAAGTTCCTCTGTGCCTCACTTTTTGCACGTGTAAAATAGGGATAATATTAGTACCCCTCTCATGAGCTCGTTGTAAGCATTAAATGGTTTAATAGGTGCAAAGCATTTAGATCAATGTTTGCTGCATACTGAGCTCTCTGTAAATATTTTCTTTTATTATTATATCTGTGTCTCCTTTCCTAATAGGTTTCTTTTTCTCCTCCTCCTTCTCTTCCTCTTCCTTCTCTTCTTGTATAACAATAACATTATAATTATCATAAAGCTACCATATCTTTTAGAATTTCCTTTGGGTCGGCTGCTATGGAATGCTATGGTTTGAAGGTTTGTGTCCCCCTCAAATTCATATGTTGGATCCTAACCCTCAGAGATGACAGTATCAGGTTGTGGGATCTTTGGGAGGTGCTTAGATTGTGAGGGTGGAGCCCTCACGAATGGGATTAGTGCCCTATAAAAGAGACTTCAGAGACATCCCTAGTCCCTTCCACCACCATGTGAGGACACAGCAAGAAGGTGTCAGCTATAAACAAAGAAGAGGGCCCTCACCAAAGGTGACCATGCTGGCACCTTGATCTTGGACTTCCAGCCTCCACAACTGTGGGCAATAAATTCTGTTGTTTATAAGCTACCCGGTCTATAGTATTTTGTTATAGCAGCCCAAAAGGACTAAGGCAGTGATCAACATTTGGTATGCAAAATGACTTAATGATGTTTGTGTCATTATTCTACTTTGCAGACACAGAAACAGTCTCAATGTAAAAAGGGAATTTACCTAAGGCCACAGTGTCAATAAAGAGGAGAAATGGAACGTGAGCTCAAGCTAGGCCTTTCTGCTGTCATTTACTGCCTCTTCTCCACTTTCCCATAGTTCTTTCTGTACCTCTGGCGATTAGTCACTGCGACTCTCAAGTGTGGATTTTCAGCTGGTGATAGGGCTGAACCCATTCCTTAATCTGATCAACTGTCCCAATTGATCTGGTAGCTGGATAGGCTTTGACTCAGCTATCCAGGCCTGTGTTGTAAACGAGGCAACTGCATTGCCCAGAGTCACACTAGAAAGACTCTGGTGAGTTTTGCTACAAGGGAAAACTTCGTACTAAAACTTGTTCTCTTGGAAATCATTAGAGCAAAAGCCAGGTGTAGTATGATTTTGTGTAAATGAGGTGCAGAAGGAAGATTCCAACCATCACAGAATATCAACACATCTGGGACCAGCTCAGCTTGGAAATTTGGCAGGTGCTTTGCCTCTCTGGGTCTTGGTGTCTTCAAACATAAAATGAGAAAACTGGATTCATGAGATATAAGGACTTCTTCAGGTCTCACATTTTGAGACATTGCCATCAGTTCATTCCTTCATTCTCGACTAGTACTGTCAAGTAGGACTTTCTGCAAGTATGGCTCTGTTCAGTATTGGTACTCTCCAACACAGTAGCTACTAGCCACAGGTAGCCCTTGAACAATTGAAATGTAGCTAGTGCAACTAAGGAACTGAAGTTTTAATTTTATTTCATTTTAATCAGTTAAAATTTAAATAGCCACATGGAGTTAGAGGCTACCATAAGGAATAGAAAAATAGTCTAGACAGTTGCTGAAATTTGAGAATATTCTCTGTTTAAGACATTGAGTTAAGCCTAAGAGTGATAGAAATGTGCAAAAACCCTCCTCTTATCTTAAGGATCACAAAGTCTATGACAGATCAATGGTGAATCTGTGACTGATCGATCATGAAGGCTATGACAGATCAGTCAAATACAATCCTGCTGCTCAGTACGTCTGAGCGCTCTTTCTGCCCTCACCTCACCTCTAAACTCCTCTCAAGAATCCAAGACTCAGCATGTATTTTACTTCCTCCACCGATATTGTGTAGCTGTTAATTAATTCATGTGTGTGTTCATCCGTCCGCTAGAGTTTAACAGACCTTCCTTAGGGTAGGGATTTTTGAATGACTATACATGCTGTAGTTGTAGCATCCAGAAAAGTACCTGGCAGTTAGTAGGAGCTTAATGATTTTGTTAGCTTATTTAATTAATACCTTTCACGAAGATTTCCTCTAGGCTAGGCATCTGTATTAGGCACTAGGACATAGAAGTTAAAAAAGACATACGTGGAGCTTAGAGGCTAGTGAGGGATATGGACATGTAAACAACTGATTATAACTGATGTTTCAAATGCTGTCATAGGAATAAGTGCAAGGTGATTTGAGAGCAAAGGGGGATATGTGACATATTTTGCATGTTACATATATCATATTGGATTTGGGATTATTTCTTTACATATACATTTTCCCTCCATAGTGAGTTTTTGAGATCTAGGACCATCTTTAGTTTTCTTTGTGACCCAGCAGTTAGCATTGCCTGCCATGGAGTAGGGTAATTCTTAATAATTGCTTTTTAATGAGTGTGAAGTGGTATAACCAAAAAATAGTTACCTATGGACAGTAAAGTTATGGACAAGTTGTACGAAACTTTAGAATGAGACACTACTTTTGGTTGGGGAAATATAGTGGGTTGAATGATGGCCCCCAAAACAATATATGTACACCCTAATCTCTGGACACTTTGAATTTTACCTTATATGGAAAAAGGGTAAATACTACCTTATTTGGAAATAGGGTCTTGCCGATGTAATTTAATTAAAGATCTTGCAAGGAGGAGCTTATCCTGGATTATCCAGGTGGGCTCTAAATTCAATCACACGTATTCTTATAAGATAGACACATAGAGAAAAAGGTGCATAGATAGAAGAGGAGGAGGGAATGTGACCAAGGAGGCGGAGACTGGAGCAATGAGGCCAGGTGGTAATCAACATGGCTGGGCCACAGTACCCAGATATTTGGTCAAACATTATTCTGGGCATTCCTGTGAGGGTGTTTTTGGATGAGATTAACATTTAAATCAGTGGACTTTAAGTAATGCAGATTGCCCTTCATTCTGTGGGTGGGCCTCATTCAATCACTGGAATTCTGAATTGAAGGAAAGACTGACTCCCCCCAAGCAAGACGGAATTCTGCCAGCAGACGGCCTTCAGACTCAACTGCAACTCTTCTCTAGGTCTCCAGCCTGCCAGCCCATTCTGGCAGATTTTGAATTTGCCAGTATCCATAATCACATGAGCTAATCCCTTAAAAGAAATCTCTCGCTCCCTCTGTGTATATATTGATAGATAGATAGATGTTAGATAGATAGCTATAGATAGATAGATATCCACATAGAGATACTGATTTATAGATCTATAGAGATAGAGATAGATATAAACATAGGCATAGGTATAGGTATAGGCGTATCTCCATCCTATTGGTTCTGTTTCTTTGGAGAAGTCTGACTAATACGGCCCACAAGGCAAGGAATGCTGACAGCCACCAGAAGCTGCACGAGGCAAGGAATGGAATCTTCCCTACATCCTCTGGAGGGAGCCCAGCTCTGCTGACACCTCAATTTCAGACTTCTGGCCTTGAGAACTACGACAAAATAAATTTCGGAAGTTTTAAGTTTGTGGTAATTGTTACAAAAGCCCCAGGAAGCCAATACAGGGGACTTGGGGGTGAACAAGAAAAATAGATAGCATTTGAACCTATTTTGGCGATCACAGAGGGGTTTGTACAGGGGCATAGGCATGCGGGATGCGGCAAGCATTCGAAGGGGAGCAGTCGACGTGCAAAAGCTGAGCTGAGAGGAAACGCAGGGCTTCAGTGGGAAGCTGTGAGCCATCTACAAGTGCAAAGTCTGTGAGGGCCAGTAGTGGAAGATGAGTGTGGAAAAGAAATCTGGGAAACGTGATGACTGAACGTATGCCAAATATTTACAGATTTTATATTGTCTTTGTTTTTTGAGAAAATGAAAATCTATTGGATATTTTTAGCAAAGAAGAGATGTGATTGGAATAATTCTTCATGGAATTGATTCAATTGTATATTGAATTGGTTGGCAAGGTAGTGTCTGGTGGGAGGGAGGTCAAGAGCTTCAAACAATTGTGCAAGACAGATGCCATAGGACCCACAGGGGGATGGCATTATGCTGTGTTTGCATGTGATACAGTAGAAACTGGGCCCAGGGCATTTCCTCCTATGTCAAGAAAGTGATTTTAACAGAACGGCAAGACATTCTTACGAGTGTCTAAGCCTTAAAATTTCCAAATACATTATCTCCTGCTGCACACATATCTTTGAGCAGTAGACACATCTATCATCATTTTAGAGTTAAAAATATTTGGTCAATTGTGGTTAGCTATACAGTCTTTGAGATCATATATTCTAACAATGTCAGACTGGAACTGAATCCAAGATTCATGCTTAGTTCTTTTTCTTTTTTGGATGAAACAGTAATAATGATGTACCAGTTATCATTTACTGAGCTTGAATTTTTCCTTTGACCCTGATACTGTGCTCAACAATTTGCATATATCAGCACATTTTAATACTCAACATTTATGCAGTAGGTATTACTTGTATTAATTAATTGTATTTTACAAATAAAGGGACAAAAGTTAAGAAATAAATTAACTTATCCAAGATCATACAACAAGCATACAGCAGACGTAGACAAGAACACAGCTTACCAGGGCTAAATGATGCTTCTCCAACCTAAGAGATAGTGACTTCCTAATGGCATTTGTTGGTCAGATTCAAAAATCATGAGCAGCCCAGATTTTTCAGAAGTCAATAAGCTCTATATTTCTAGTTTAGAAGTGGAAAGCTACTTCTCCAGAAAGCCACTGGATTCCATGGAGAACCGATTCTGTGCTGTTTGGGGCAGCAATTCAGAAAGGAAAAGGAACACTATGGCATGCAACACAGACCTTTCATCTTGCGCCTGCCTCTTACCCTTGTCCCTGCCTCTTACCCTTGTTCCTATTTATCTCACCACTTATCCGCAGACATTGGAGATCAGAGAGTATGAAGTCTCTTTTTAAATAATTACCTGCCCCATTATCTTAAAAGACTTGGAGACTACGAGGTAGTTTTCTGAGCAGGGATGGGCGGTAATTGGCCTCAACATCACTAAGTGTTATCCTGCTAGTAATAATAAGACCCAAACAGCAGTCTGTATTCCTCTGCTGAGATGTTAGTCATGCCAGGAAACGAACTTGAAACCTCAAGCCCTTTCCCTAACAATAGTGATGTTGGCTGTGGAGTCATTTGGTGAGTGAACCTGGAAGTGGATCCAATGTTTTTATGAGCCTCTAATTGTAAGAAAGAATATCCAATTCTTTCTCCAACTGAAAACCAAGGTAAGGTTAAAATCGACATCTTTCATACACCTGTGAAGTGTATACCATGATTCTCAACTGGAAGAGGGAGTAGGCTGGAAAGAAATGATTGGCGGAGTGATCTGAAGGACATTTTCAAAAAAACACGAGACCATAAACTCCCACTCCACCCGTCTCCCCTCCATCATTCCCCCTCCACCACCAAGTAGTTCCTGGGAAGAAAAAGCCTGACCATGTAACATGCATCTTTCCGATAAATATTTTCACAAACATTACTATTTGATTTTATGGCCTTCCATATGCTCTGTATGAAACACTACAGAGCCAGAACCAAAGACTTAACCCCTAAAGCCAGGAAACAAAACAAAGCATACATCATTCTTCTCTTCCTCTTCCTCCTCCTGTTCTTCTCTTCTCCTGCTTCTTCTTTTTGCTTCTTTTTGAACTTTTTATTTTGAAGTAATCATGGAGTGACAGGAAGTTGCAAAAGTAATAGAGTGGCCATGTGTGTATGATCACCCAGGTTCTCCTAGGGGCAACATCTTGTTTAGAACAATATCAAATCCAGAAAGTTGGGAAAGTGACATTGATACAATCCATCGACCTTACTCAGATTTCACCAATTTTTTTTTTTTTAAGATTGGCACCTGAGCTAACATCTGTTGCCGATCTTCTGTTTTTTTTCTTCTTCTCCCCAAAGCACCCTAGTATACATTGTACATTGTATACAATGTACCCTAGTACATTGTAGTTTTAGGTCATTCTGGCTGTGTTTTGTGGGAGGCCACCTCAGGATGGCCCAATGAGTGGTGCCATGTCCACCCCCAGGATCCCAACGAGCAAAACCCTGGGCTGCTGAAGCAGAATACATGCACCCAACCACTCGGCCACAGGGCTGGCCCCCCTTCAGATTTCACCAGTTTTCTATGCACTGATTTGCATGTGTTGCTTTCTGCCACTTTATCACACATGTAGATTTCTGTAATCATAACTATCTAGACAACAAAACTGTTCTATCACCACAAAAATCCCCTTCCTCCTATCTCTTTATATTCATATCCATCCATGCCTTCCACTCCCGTATCTGAGAACTACTCATCTGTTCGCTATTTCTATAATTTTGTTATTTAAAAGTATATTATAAATGGGATCATCAAATAAGGAACTTTTTGAGGTTAGATTTTTTTCATTCAGCACAATGCTCTTGTGATCCTTCCACATTGTTGCATATATTGAGATGTATTAGCTGGGGTTCTCCAGAGAAACAGAACCAAGAGGATATACATAGATACAGTTATAGAAAGAGTAATTGACTCATTAGATTATGAAGGCTAAGAATCTCCATGGTCTGCCATCTCCCAGCTGGAGGCACAGGAAAGCTGGTGGTATAGTTCCAGGCCAAACCTGAAGGCCTGAGAATGAGGCCTTCAATTGTATAAGCCCCAGTCTGAGTCCTAAGGCCTGAGAACCAGGAGTGCAGATGTCCGAGGGCAGGAGAAGATGTATGCCTCAGCTTACAAGCAGAGAACAAAGCCATCTTTCCTCCACTGTTTTGTTCTATTCAGGCCCTCAATGGATTAGATAATGCTCACTCACACTGGTGAGGGCAATCTTCTTTACCCAGTCTACTAATCAAATGCTAAGCTCTTCTGGAAATGCCCTCACAGATATAGTCAGAAATAATGTTTTATCAGCTCTCTGGGCATCTCTCAGCCCAGTCAAGTTAACACATGAAATTAACCATTACACGTGAGTTTACTCCTTTTTATTGCTGACTAGTATTCCATGGTATGGATGTACCACAGTGGTTATCCACTGAAGAACATTTGGCTTCTTTCTGGTTTGGGGCAATTACAAATAAATCTGCTATGAATATTCATGAGCAGGTTTTTATGTGGACGTAATTTTCGTTTTTCTGGGATAAATGCCCAGGAGTTCGATAGTAAGTTCTGTAAGGAACTTAGTTCTGTAAGGAACTGCCAAACGATTTCCCAGAGTAGCTGTACCATTTTACATTCCTACCAGCAAAGCATCCAGTTTCTCTGCATTCTCAAGAGCATTTGGTATTGCAGCTGTTTTAACAGGTACATAGTGATATCTCATTGTGTTTTTAATTTGCATTTTTATGAGGATGAGTGATATTGAATATCTTTCGTGTCCTATCTGCCATCCATATGTCCTCTTTAGTGAAATGTCTGTTCATGTCTTTTGCTCATTTTCTAATTGGATTTTATTTTTTTACCGTTGCAGCTAGACTATATAAAGAATATATAAAAATGCAAGTCATTTGTCAGATATGTGGTTTGCAACATCTACCTTGTTTGAAGAGAGAAAAGAGAAGTGAACCAAATTCCATCTATATCTGTTTATCTGTCTGTCTGTCTATCTGTCTATTCTTATCAGGAAAATGCTATTTCTCCCCAGAAAGTTAGCACACTGTCTTTTTACTATTAGATAGCACATAAAAATGCTTGGTATCTGGGTTTTCACACATTAGTAAGTGGGTTTGGAATAAAACCAATTGTTATTATTATTATTCCACTTTTAAACAGTGAACGGCATGAAGCCTTCTTTGTTTTACAGGTAGCCAGGCAAGGACTGTCAAACAACTAGCGATGACCTTTGATCTGTGGTCTGTTGCATTTTGGAAGAACTAACACAGCTGAAAGAACTGTAAATATTCTACCTCCACCGTCCGGATAAATGATCTCCTTGGTATGTTTTGTACTTGATTTTTACTGTATCTGAATCCTCCCTTAACAACCAAACCCAGGTCTAGTGATCTAAGCTTCCTTAGTAGATTAAAAGAGGGACATGAAACGTCGTTTCCAGTCCTTCCAATGCTTTCTTAAGATCATTGGAAACTATGTTGTTTGCGGTGTTGAAAACTACATTTTCTGCAGCTGATTTCTGGGGTAACCGTCTTATACCTCTTGACCCATTCCTCAGGTTGGAAGGTGGAGACCCAGAGCAGCCTGTGCTATGTTGGTTGAAAACGGAAAACTGGCCCATTAGGAGATGGGATAAAGTTTCACAGGAATTGTGACAATTTTGAGCAACGGGGATTCCATTTTCACCTAAACCTCCACGCAGGAAGTCACTGTTCATTGATGGTGCAATACCTGGGGGGACTAGCAGTGGTCTCATTTGCAACTTCTGGATTATTTGGTCCAAGGTCTCATCTCTAGGCCTCACATGTTATTAACACTCAAGAGCCTATGTTTCTGGGTTTAGTAAACCCCTCAAGTTCAACGGCATCATGTGTTCATATGCTTCAACTTCTACTTTTCAAGTGCTTATTCATTCAAGAATTCAAGGATCTATTTTATCCTCCTGTCTTTTTAGGCTTTTAGTGGAGAAGATGGTTCTTCTTTCCTTTTTTTCCTCCATTATTGGCTATCTTTTTGAAAGTGGGATTTTTAAAACGAGCTTAAATGCTTTTGTATTGCCCTTAGCACAGTGAGAAAATGCAGAATAGAAAAAATGCATCCGCTGAAGGGAATTTGTACAGGTGACACTCAGGTTAGCGACAGAATTACAGTGTCACATTGCTGTCCTCCGCGTTAACAAGTAAAACAGGCAGCCCGCATTTGTAGGTTCAATTTGAGTGAGAAGCGTCTCTACAGAAATAACTTATTTAGTGGAATTTTTATCTTGAGCAGAATTATAAACAAATACTAGGAGCATTTGAGACCACTGAAAAGTCAGTGCAGTGCAAGAGCAGAATGCTAAGGAAACGAGAACATGGGGAGTGGAAATCCTGGGCAATTTAGGAAAGGACCATTCTGGCCAAAAGGCTGTGCTGCCAGGCCAGGGAAAGGTGCCCCTCTCGGCCATGTTGGCTACTGAGTCTCATCTGTACCCAGTATTGCCGTTTTGGGTCAGTTGAGTGTGTAGAGGTAGGCTTTCTCCTCTGTTTTTCTACAAAGCATGGACTCTGTTCTTAACAAAGACTTTTGACCTCTTTATTAAATCGCAAATGAGAAAAAGCCCCTCTATTTATTCTTAAAAAGAGAAATCTAGACCAGTGGGAACCTGACCAACCAAGGCCGTCAAGATTATGCTTTCTGGGGCTCAACAAATTAGTTAAGAAATTCACTTTCTGAACACTTTTCTTTAAAACAAAAAGCAGTTTTACCTGAGTGTATTAGTTTCCTGTTGCAGCTATAACAAATTACCACAAACTGAGTGGCTTGAAACAATACAGAGGCTGGCCCCGTGGCTGAGAGGTTAAGTTCGCACGCTCTGCTTCGGCACCGCAGGGTTTCACTGGTTTGGATCCTGGGCGCGGACATGGCACCTTTCATCAGGCCATGCTGAGGCTGTGTCCCACGTAGCACAACCAGAGGCACTCACAACTAGAATATACAACTATGTACTGGGGGGCTTTGGGGAGAAGAAGGAAAAAAAAGAAGAAGATTGGAAACAGCTGTTAACTCAGACGCCAATCTTAAAAAAACAAACAACAAACACACAAACACTACACAAATTGATTATCTTCCCGTTTTGCAGTCAGAAGTGCAACACAGGTCTCTCTCTTGGGCTAAAATCCAGGTGTCTGCAGGCTGCATTCCTCTCTGGAGACTGTGGAGGAGAATGTCTTCCTTTGCTCACTCAGGTTGTTGGCAGATTTCAGTTCCTTGGGGTTCCTGGCTGTCAGCTGTGGGTTGTTCCCAACTTCTAGAGGATTCTCACATGCCTTGGCTCATGGCCCCCTTCTTCCATCTTCAAAGCCAGCAATGGCAGGGAATCTCACATTTCACGTCTCTCTTGTCTCCTCTTCTGGTGTGGCCTCCCTCTGGCTGATGATTCTGCTTTCCTCTTCCACTTTAAAAGGACCCTGTGATTAGATTTGGGCCCACCTGCAGGGTCCAGGAAAACTTCCCTATTTTAAGGTCTGTAACCTCAGTTCCATGTGGGAAATTCCTTTGGTCGTGTAAGGTAACATAGTCAAAGATCCCAGGGATTAGGACATGCACATTGTTGGGGGATCATTATTCTGCCTCCCACAAAGGCACTATCCAGAGAGAAGACATGTCATAAAGCATGACATCAATTGCACTAGCAATTTATCAAGAGAAATCTAATCCATATTTTCAATTCTTATTTTTCTACTGTTTACCTAGGACCCACTAATCTTCCTATAATCAATCACATTCCTATGATGCACATTTTATAGCAACTTCTGCATATCCCAGGCCAGGAGGGTAAAACACAAGGAGAGAAAAAAGAAAAGCAGCATGTAATCTACAAGAGAAATGTGAAAACAAGGTGAGTTAGTCATGCTGCTGCTTAGCGCTGCATTCCCTGAGCCAGTACCATTCACCCAAGCGAAGGAAAAATGACCTATTACAGCTCAACCAGGGTCATTCCATGGAATTTTCGGAATTGGACAAGAAAGGGCAGCTATCTTTTTTACCTTGGCTACAGACGTTGGTAATGTGATCGTGACCTGCTCGTGTCCCAAGTCTTCTTTCTCTTGGAGGAGCCTGGTAGAATCACCTATGACCCAAGATACAAGTGGAAGCCAAATGAGAGGGAGCGGAGTGGGGAGACTGGGAGAGGGAAAGGGGGGCGGAATCTACAGCACCAGCGAGAAGTCTCTAAGGATTTCTGGATGTAGTTGATTTCGAGGCAAATTTCAACCTTACCTTTCCGTGGAATGGTTAGATGGATCTATTTATCTATCTGTGTGTTATCTATCTTCTATCTGTTGATCTATCTATCATCCAGCCTGCTGTCCTCCCAGAGCTACTGTGTGCTTCCTGACTATCTCCGTATCTGTCTGGGCATTCAACCCCTCTTCAACATTTTAATTCACTTTCCCATGTTGAATGAGCTTCCCCTGGGAGGAAAAACGATTGCAAAAAGTCTGTTTGCCTTCTAGGGATTTTTGTTCTTGAATTTTAAATGTCAAACTGTTATTTTGTTCTGAAATAAGAGACTAGGAAGGGTTCTGCACAGTGACAGGCCTGTGGAGGCACTTTAACGAGCCAAGTGTCCCTCCCGGGTGCAGAGAATTCAGGGTAAGAAAGAAGAGTCGCAGATCCATTGCTGACCTCCAGCCGTGTGATCTCAGGTGAACTATTTAAAGTCTCTCATTTTCAGCCTCCATATAAGTAAAAGGGGAATAACAATCGAACTTATTTTGCAAAGTTGTCCTGGGGACTGTGTACATCGTGCTTACATAGTGTTTGCTGCATATTAGGAAGTGAATAAATGGGAGTTATTGTTGAAATCTAACATGCACAGGAACATTTAGGACCCCTGTTGAGGAAGATCTTTTTAGTAATGAAGAGATTATATCAAAATCTGTCTTGGAAACAGGGGTAAAGAACCTCTCACCTACTGCCTGAAGTTTCAAACTATTTTCATTTTTAAAAGGAAATGTATGGAAATACATTGAGAAGCCTTGAAGGCACCTGCTGGTTTTCTTTCCTTTGAGTACTTAATTTGCAAGCATTCTACAGATTGTTTCTAAACTGCCACACGATAAAGTTTACTCACTCTGCATCCCTTAATTAGCCGCTTTGGTTAGGACTGAGGGGTTTTCTGATCTCACCCACGCACCATTCACTTGGAATCTCCAAAGCACGTCGAGGGTTATCATGATACATCAATTTCAAAGCGGTCCCTTTTCCACTGGAGCACAAAATTTTTAGAGGTAGCACATAATTAATAATCAATTGTATGTGATTTATGGGAAAATAAGCAAGAGGTTATAAAAAAATTGATCTATTTGTCAAGGGACGTTGTAAACCAGCTACGAGGGAACTTGTTTTGTTGGATTTTCCTTTGATCAGTTAATTTAGATCAGAATCCCCATCTATGAATTAAGACTCTGCCTCCATGGATGGATGCCCAATACCGTCTATACTCCTCTCCTAGATTTTCATATCCTTCTCTTAGCAAACTATATCCTTCTCTTAGAAATACATGATGCATAAAGTGAGAATGCATTTCTTTACATGCATTAAAGAAACTTATTTTGCTTAACTCATCATTTTCAAAATTATGAAACAATTTTTAACATCCTCCAGAAAAACGGTTTCATCAAATACTCTTTGAGACAGTCTAGGCTAGACAGGTATCATCTGCCTAAGCATATTTTAGAGTTAAAAGTAGTGGAATACCACTGACTGAGTTATTTTAGAAATATAAACCCCATGGAGGGTAAAAGGATGTCCATCACAGAAAAAGAAAGAGCATGTTTATTTTGAGATTGTGGGAATAGACATAACATCAAAGATGGAATATTTCCTGGGCTAATGACCTTGTATGTATTTTTGCAAGTTATATTGCCCTCACAAAAGAGCTCTAAGTGAGGGAAGCCCACTTAGATTCAGGGAAAAGCCAGAGTCACAGACCATCAGTAATGTAATGTAATAGTGTTACTTGAACTGGTTGGTAAGCATAGCGCAAATAATAGCAATATTGGGGGACCATTTTTCACCTAAGCTAACAGTAATAAAATGTAATAACCTTAATGCTGGGGAAATTGTAGCCGAACTGAACACTTATGTTGCTGGTGGCATTGTAAATTTGTTCGACTGTTTGGGAAAGCAGGAGAGCAGGGACATCCAGAGCAATAATCACGTACATTAACCTTTACTCACTATGTTTAGATATAAAACTTTATCTTAAGAAAATATTCAAAGAAAAATAGTAGACAAACAAAGATATTTCCTGCAGTGAGAATTGGTTTGAGTCCTGTTGCTTTTACTTGACCTTCTGGAAAACTTGTTCCTCATTTTTTTTTTTTATTTTCCTGAGAATATTTGCCGAATGGCAAACATTGAAACAGCCAACAGTCAGAAGAGGGTTAACACATTCTTCTTCAGTTTTCAAGGTATAATATGATTATATGAAATCATGAAAATCATTTTACAACCATAGAGGTGTTACAAGAAAGATGTCTCCATTGCAATGACAAGTTGAACAAGAAAAAGACGGGAATTTGAGAACAGGATATGTGTCACAGTTGGGGTTTTTAAGATTTATTTATTTAAAAGTTGTCTTTAGTAAAGTTTCTATTATATTATTTTTATATAAAATACTAAAATAAAAATCAATTTGAGTATTAATTTAACTGTATCATTGAATAGCTAAATATTGATTGATATCTATATATTCTGCATTGTTAAAATTCTCACTGACAACAATAAGACACGCAGAGAGGGCATCCAAACAATTTGTGATTTGAAAGGGTATTATTTTCATGCGCTTTCACTTTCATAAATTCTTTCTATATTTTTTTTCATCTTTGTAAGCAGCATCCTATCTTTTGCTTAATCACATTTTTTCATTTACAGGGTCCTGAATTCATACATTTGACCAGCAATGATGAATTAGGACTTACTAACTGTCAGCTAATACCAGGACAAGAAAAGAAAAAGCCATAGTCTCTTAGTGTAAGAATGCTCCTATCTACGTTATTCAGTATATATTTTAATTGATCTCATGAGTAACATGAACAACTTACTTGCATGGAAACGATTCAGAGTAAGAAATGGTATGATAAAGTTCCTATGGGTGTGGTGTGTAACCCAAACCATAACATGGTGTGGGCTCCAGAAGGGAAACCTTGGTTCTTACCTTTACCATTACTTGCTAACAGTTTGACCACAGTACCTCCTTCCTTCCTTCCTGCGTTCTCTCATTGATTCATCCACCAATTCCTCCATTCCTCAAATGTTACTGCATCTATCTGTCCTACACGAAGCAGGATCCTAGGCAGTGAGGGTACAGAAATGAATGACATGGTTGCCGTCTTCCAGAGCCTCATGTTCTAACAAGGGAGATGGAAAAGTTTAAAGAAAAAGCTCAAACAAAGCTATGATATCAAGAGTTCGAAAAGTTTGACGGAACACAGAGGGAGAATCAGTTAAGTAGGCTTCTGTTTCCTTAAAACTATGATAACTGGGTGCAGCTATTCATTAGGATGAAGCAAGATAAGGTCTAGTACTCATTCACCATTGCCGTGCAGATGTAACCAATACCTTTGTACTCTCAAATAGTAGTCTCAAAGGCCATTCCCAATCCGACTCCAACCTACTTGTCCTACCTACAGTCTTTTCAATCTTGCCCGATTCCTCCAGGAACTTTAAGCTATTCACCATTCTCTAAACATGGTAGAATTTCTCACAACCTCTGTGCCTGGCACAAGTTGCTTCTTCTGCCCAGAATGACTTCCCTTCTATTTCCAACAGGAGCCTTCCTGACTCTCCCTGCTCTGTCCTCTATCTGATGGGTTGCTCCTCATGTTGCAGACCCAGTTCAAATCACACTGTAAAACCTCCTCGGGCTCCTAATGCAGCAACAACTTCTCTCTGCACCTCTGGTGTGTTTGCCCCACCTCTGCTAGAGAACTTGACAAAGCCAAGTGTCTGTCTCTTTCGCCATGAACCCCACCCTGGGATGGAGACCTTGTCTTCTCATTTCTTCATTTCCAGCACCTAGCTATGTGCCTTGGTAAACGTTGGTAACAAAAATGAATATATACATAAGGAACACATTATTCAATGAAAAAAAGCAAGTGAATGAAGGAGTGATCAAATTAATGAGTCAGTAGGTTATTGAATAGTGATCGAGGAAATAAGGAAACGATTGAGTGGTAAATTATTGTATAGTTATTTAATTAATGAATAAACAAATACATTATTTAGTAAATGAATAAATAAATGGATGACTTATCTAAGGGAGATCATTGCAGTTTCCTTCCACATCAAAGAAGAGAGAATTTACTCCCTTCTCTCATATGCCTCTAGGATTTTATTGGACACGTAAGCTTTTCTCCTTAACTGTCACATCTCCCATTATCCTCCTGCAAGTGGAATTTTTGCCTAAAGGAGTAAGAACGGCTCACCTTTTAACTATGCTAGACAGTTTGCACTTGCAATGTGTGACAAAGTTACAGTTTTGACACTATTTCACAAACTTTATTTTATGACTAATTTGACAATTTAAACATAGGCCCCTGTAAAATGTTCAGTTTTCCTTTTTTTTTAAAATTCTACTTCCAGCTATTGGTAACAGAGAAATGACTTTTATAGTATATTCTGGTTTAGAAATTATGTTCTCTCAGAGTAAACAAGTTTGAACTGACTTTAATTTATAAAAGACAACCTTGACTCAGAAGGAAACAGTTTTTGTTATTTTGATGAAATTGACAAAAATAAATAAAAACAGGTCTGTAGTATTTTGTTTACATTAGCAAAAGCGTGAACTTGTTAGCTACAGAAATGGCATCACATTCACATTATGGCCACAGCAGACAGTTTCTTGTCTTTGCAGTACAAAACTGCACATAACCTTAATTGTGAAAATTGCACCCGAGGATAGTTGTCCGGTATTTCGGACATCCTCTTCACACGCAGCCAGGAGCTTCTAACGAGAATTGTCAAATAAACAGACCATTAGGTTAAGATTAAGACTGTCAACACAGACTTAATCTACTAAATGAATAATGCTTGAGAGAATGGGACCCATGCATTCTGAAACAGTTAACAAATATTGAATTTGTAAGATTCCACTATTGCCTCCTTTTTCATGTTACTGAGTAATAAGGTGGGGCCTAAGTGAATATAGGGTTTACCAAATTGATTGCAGACATGAGAGAAATTACAAGAAAAAATAACCTTCATAAAATGCTTTAGCCTGGAAGGAGATAAGCTTGGACATTCTCTATCCTTTCAGTTTCCTTTTTTAAGATTCAGCTCTTCCAGACTCCTTATCTTTTAACATAAAGCATGTACTTAAAAAAAAAATCTGGAAAATAGAGGTGAATTATTCACCTTTTCAACACTTGAATCTAGCTAATACTAGCATTTAGGGTCTTATTCTTCATATCTCTTTTCCAATCCACCAGTTTTGCTATAAATATATTTGCTTTGCTCGTATATGATTTCATATATCAATATATTTTGTTTAATAGAAGTATTTTAAATAGATTCATAGTTTTCAATTATTGTACTAACCCAGGGGTTATTTAATTATACACCAAAATTTGGTTATTTGCCGTGTAGTCAACTTTTGGTTATTAAAAACATCACTGAGTTGATTACTCAAGTGTGCAAATCTTTTCCCATAGCTTGGATTATGTTTTTAAGATTAATCCCCAAAAAGGAATATTTCAGTATAAATTATGAGTATTTTAAAGCACTTTTTATCTATTTCCAAACTCTCAATGGAAAGAACATGGATATATTCTAAATACTGCAACATTTCCTTCTCCTCAAGAAGTACCTTGTCTCATGTTTAATAATGAGAGCAAATGTGACAAATTGCTAAAAGCTTTTTTTTTCCCTATGATCCTACCTCATTCATAGCATTTATATGGTATTTCAAAAAATTCTAGTCTAGAAAAATATTGCCATGATAATTTTGGACCACCTTTTCCCAAGAAGCAGTCATGTAGAAGAGGATATGGATTTTTTCCTTTCCTGTCCTCCAGAGGGCAAAACTACTCCCAAAGAGAAGACATTCCTGGAAGGCTAGATCAATTCAGTGTAAGGAAGAGCATTCTGGTGGTTCTGGGCCCACCATTAATGCAATTAGCTGACTAGGAAACTTGGATTGAGAACGTTATATTTCTGAAAATGTCCAGGGAGAGCTTGGATGACCAATTCTTGGAAGGACTTTTAAAGATATTCTAGTTCTGATTGGGTAGTCCAACTAGATGTAATGTAAAATCACTTTCTGTTCAAAAACTCTGATTCTAGAGCATGCTGGCACCACACTGGCAATCTTGTATCCAGCATATGTGATCAATTAAATAATTTGGAAATTATTACATTTCCCAGGAGACCATAAACTGAATTTTAATCAATTATTTCCAACTTGTCCTCCATTAGCACCCTTTTCAAGAACTAATAAAAGTAACAGAATATTAGTTTGAGAATTTTTGGTTCTTGATAGCTTGAGTTTAATCTGCTCCCTCATTGGGCCTCTTTACTATCTCATATTGGACATGCCAATGAGTGAGATCAAAAGAGACAGCAGGAGTAGGTGACATCTACATAGTTATATACCAGATCAGAGATGGGGACATAAAGGCAAGATGATTTTGGAGTTTAAGGAAGTATTCCTGAGACAAGGCAAAGTCTCCAAGACCATTCTAACAAAGCTGTGCCATGCTTATTGACCTTGGAGTAGAACTCTGTCATCCTCTCACTTCCCTGACCAGCACACTGTCCTCCCTTTCTGTTGACTCACCTCCTTATTCTTCTCCCTCACAACTTGCCCCCAAACATGTGCTATACTCTCATGCCACAGGTGAAATCCTCAAAGGAACTTTGGATAGTTGCCTTGAAGAATAGGAAACTTTGTTGGAAGAGAGGGGTGGTTAGGAAATTCTAACAAATTCAAGAATTTTTTGAGGGTGAGTGGGAGTTAAGATATTTCTGTGTATTCCCATGGAAAAAAACATTAATAGAAATTACTGAAGAACATTCTAATGGAAAGGGTTATGCAGATGTGGAACATGCCCTTTAAGAGGAAGTGAGGTTTAAGTGGATATTGTAACTTATTGGAAACGAACTCGATGTTGTGCGACTAAGTAGAGGGAAGTAGGTCAGTTCAATCCATTAGATTTTGTAATTATATGATGCAGTAGATAATAGGGAGCTATTGAATTTTAGCTGCTATTGTCCCAGGCTAGGACTGGACAACAATGATGTGACCCAGAATTATAATAATTGTTCAGGTAGACTTTCTAAACGAACTAAAATACTTTTTTTTGAAAAGAACTTTTAAAAGTGAGAACATTTCCCCACTACACATTTTCTAGTCTGCTCGGCTGTCCCCTCTGGGCTCAGTAAAAGAAACTCATGCAGTGGAAGTATGTTTAGCAATTGGGTCTGTTCCCAGGTTGCGAGACATTTAGCAAAAATCCAGAGTTATTATTAGATCTAAATGGAGGCTTTTGTCAAAAGGCCTCTTGAACTGTTAGGAAATCAGAGTGCAAATTGATAATGACACACAACACATCCCCGCCCTGGCAGCTTCCCGAAGGCTTCTGAGATACCCCAGAAAGAACCCGCATGGCCTTACGCCAACAGCATGTTGCTCAACACTTGTCCTTCTCCTAAGTCAGCTTGACAACTGCATTCTTCTCTTCCTTATAAGAGGCAAAGTGAGTTGGATTAAAGAGGATGTTTGAACTGAGACTATTAATTTCCCTGCAGTGTGTATTCAAGTCAGATCCCTTTAGAAGAGCCTTTTGTGGTTTCATAAAATTACAACTTTGGCTATTCGGCTGCCTTTTCCAAAGCACAAATTTGGCTTCTAAAGAAAATGCACTTCATAGGAAGAAAGGAAAGAACTGAGTATGTAGTTATCTTAAATACATTCATTTTATATAATAGTTCTGTTGTGCAATTACAGTATTAACTACTTATTAATAAAAGAAATCATAAAACATAGTTTTCATAAAACTTAGAAAGTTTCTTTGATTTTTATTTGAAAAAAATTAATAAAGATTTTCCCTAACAGTTTATGAATGGCTAAGAATATCTTTTTTTTAAACTGTCAGGTTAAAAATAAATGTTCTTCTCCTTTCTCAAGATTATTACAAAGTTGTTTAATTTTTTAGGGGTTAGGTGAGAGGCCGTTTCACGAGAGAAATGCATGTGTGTGATGTCTTGCAGGGAATGAGAGAATGGATTGCCCCGCCTCCTCATCTCAACACCCCTGGTCCTGTTAACTTCCTTCACGGGTGCGCGAGAGTCGTGCACATGGGAATGCTGCTCACTAAACCGCAAGGATATTTCAGATTCTCCTTTACAGCCCCTGTGTCTGTGGTCCAAACTCTAATGCAGTATCCCACCCCACTTCCACTGGCAGGAAGTCGGTCCTAGTTAATGAATCCTTACACTAATGCCTGGGAAAGGAGTGATTCTTACCTTTCACAGCTCCACGGGTTAGATAAACTTTTGGATGGTTTGAATTGATAGAAAACTAAACCCAATTTAGCTACCACTGTAGACAAACAACTTGGGTTTTGGGGGTCACATCCGCTGTTTGGGAATAAAGTTCAGACATTGGGGAGACCAGGGGACACAGTGAGATTTTTAAAGAGACTTTACTAGCAGTTGCCTACCTCACCTCTAGTCCTGATGCTGTGTGACTATGGTACATCACTTCCCTCCACTGGGCTTTCTCTTCCCTACTGAGCTGAGTGGTTCTCAATCACAACTGTGCATTAGAACTGCTACTGGAGATTTTTAAAAGACCTGTGCCCAGGGGCCCACCTCAGACCAATTACTTTTGGTTTAAACCCAGTGGTTTAAACTGAACTTCACTTTGGAATCACCAGGAGAATTATTTAAAAATGCACCTCTGGGCCACACCCATCCCATAGGTATCCAGGCCCCTCCTCAGGCCCACTGAATCAGATCTCGCATTTCAAAGATTCTTAGGTGATTTGTTTACACATCAAAGTTTGAAAATTACTGGTCTAGATAATCCATAATAACCCTCCTGGTTCTAACATACAAGGTCCCTCAGGGTGTGTCCTCTGCCTACTTGCGTCTATTTCCTTCCAGTCTCCCTGTGCTCACCCCAACAACTGAGACTCTGTGTAATTGTCCAAATGTGTCTTGCTTTGCCTTACTTTGTGCCTTTGTATCACAAGGTATGTCATTCCCTTTATGTTGAACAGACCCCTTCCTTTTACCTGCTTATTTCCTACTTATCCTTCAAGATTTAGGTATGAAGTCCTCCATGGAAGCAGTATTTCACTATTTCCAACCACCATACAGCCCTAAGTTAGGTGCTAACTCCTCTGTGCTTCCTTATACTGAAAGGAAATTACCCATATATGCGCTTCACTCCCCATGTATGATGTAAATTTCTGGAGTGTCAAAAATATGGCATACCATTTGGGTGATGAACATGATGTGGTCTACAGAGAAATCAAAATAAAATGATGTACATCTGAAATTTATATAATGTTATAAACCCATGTTACCTCAATAAAAAAGCATTTATTAAAGAATATATATCTTATTGGGTTTTTTCTATCTATCATGGTTCTGGTACAAAGCACACACTTCTACTTCTCAATGTATGTTCTAATTAGGATGGAGAACTCAGCAGGTTCTTCATATCAATCTGTTCTTTCTGCCACGAGTCTTAGCAACAGAGCCAGGTGGCTATAGCAACTCAAGGTGGATTTCCTCCCACAGCCTGGCACTAAATCTCTCTTCTTATGTCGTAAGGACATGTTGAGACATGTGAGCTCTTGAAGGCTCAAGAACCCCACAATAAACCAGCTTTAGTGGGCTATCTTCAGTAATGGTAATAGGTGAGTAAGAAGGGCATCCACTTACTTGATTTCTGTGTTCCTTATATTTTTGACATCTAGCAAAGCTGACGTTGCTTCCCAAAGGCCAAGGGAGGAAAGACGAAACAGATCATTTTCATTTGCCTGGTGTTCTCTGAGTTGTTTCCCAGGCTGACTGAGAACAATTTGCATCCTGTCCAGGCCCCATAATTTCTGCTTGTTAAAGAGAGACACATGGGTATTGCCAAAGCACCCTGAGACCTTTACTCAGTGTAGTGTGACTTGAAGGATATGGGAAATGTGGGAGGGCCATTTACTTTGATTTTCTCCCTGTGGGCCACACTGGAAGTTTCCTGTGAAAGAGCAAGAGTCATTGAGCCTGCATTTGTTCTCAATTTAATTTTGGAATCAATTATGTATATACATTAAATTCAATGAATATTTCTGAGGTGTCCTCTGCATGTCTGGCTCTTTGTTAGATGTTTGGGAGAGTGACATCATTAAGTCATAGATTTTACCTTCAAGGAGCTCCCAGTTGTAGATAGAGAGGACCACATAACTAAGTGCTATCCTGGAGAATAAGGCGCCATAAGAATGCAGAAGAAAAGGCAATTAATTGTAGTGCTTACGTTGTAGAAAAGACAACAAGGGGTAGGATGCCAAGGGAAACTTTTTTCAAAATATTTTACTCAGCCTTCTAGTTAATGTTTCAGTTTCTATTGTTGTGTAATGAGTGACCCTGAAACTTGGTGGCTAAAATACCGGCAACAGTAGATTGCAGAGACGACCTTGTCTTGTACAGATGGCTTGTACTGCTTTATTTAAAAGCAAAAATGGGTGATTACTATATTGACAAAAATAAGATGAAAAATAATAAAGTCTGAACTAAGGCATAATGGATGTCCATCCATGAAACGTACTTGTGCTTAAAGAGAAGATGATTGCTCCTGATTCACTTTCCTGGCTCTCTGCTGATTAGTGGGTCCACCTGAGGGGCACACAGATGGGAGCTGGAGGAAAAGGCAAGGTCTAGTCAAAACAGAGAAGTGCTTAAGGTAAGGAGCAAGATGCTGACCTTGACCTCATTAGTATAAGTTAATGAGCAACTTAACATGTATTGAATTCAAATTTTGGAAGGTGAGTGACTGGGTCCAGGTTGCAAAAGAGCTGACAATGGATTGTGGAAAGTGCAATAAGAAAGTAAACCGGGCAAGGATTTCAGTGCTAAATGGACATGGATTTGAGTCTTGACCTGGCAACTAGCCTTGAATAAATCACATTGTTAATATGTTTTCAAAGAAGAAGGGCACAAGTTGAAAAAAAGAAAACAGAAGAAAGAAAGAATAAAAGACCAAAAGTCAACCAGACACACCCTCATGAAATTTCAAACACTAGCATAAAGAGAAGATTCTGAAAACATCATAGGAATGGAAATGAACAGGCATCCGATTTCTCATTAGTAATTCAAGATGCTAGAACACATGAAGTAATGCTTTCCTAGTTCGGAGGGAAAACATTTCCACATAGAATGGTATACTTAGCTTTGTTGCAAACTTGTGGTTTCCTGCTCAATAACCATTTTTTCTCTTTCTATTTGTAGGCACATCTTGAGTTTTGTCGAGGTATTTGTTGAGCAGGAATATTAGGTGGGAAGGCCCACCCCACAGCCCTGGATGATGAATTATTGGTCTAAATCAATCGTAGTATTGATTATTCAAAGCGTGGGACTGTAGCACAATTCCAACCAAGAGTTACTTCTGAAAAAAGATTGTTTCTTGACGAAAAAAAAATAGAGCTATTCTCTTTTCTCCAGCAGCCCATCTTCCTGCCTCAAATTCAGTTATTTAAGGATACTATGCTTGGATCTGTGTCATCCATCTTGTGATCATGAGGTAATAAGCCAACATACTACGGGCTGGCCGAGTAGAATAATAGAAAGGGGTTGGGTCATTGATAACATTGTTTAGCCACTGCACCAAGCCGGGTACCACCTACCTCCAGATTTCCTGTTATTTGAAATAATTAAGGATCTTTACTGCTTAGGCTACTGTGGGTATGGTTTGTCACTTGCAGCAGAATGCACCATAAATGATACATATGACAAATAATCTATCAGGCATAAGACATAAAGATATTTTCATTTTCAGGCTCGGAAGTAGTCAGACATTTACATCTCATGCATTCCTTTTAGGAATTTACCTGAGAATTTATTCCAGTAAATTGAGGGAGGCAATCAGGAAAGGAAACAGAATCTGCCCCAAAGGAGCAGAAAGGGAAGTGCTGGGCTGATAGCATACAGCCTGGAAGCAACAAACCAGATTGGAAAAAAAGAGAAAGAGTTAGAAGTGCAGGCCAGGGAGGGAGGGAGCAAGGGGAGTTCCCAAAAAAGAAAAGTGGTGGACTCAATGGGCAGAAAGCATGACTGAGAGTTTGGGCTACATTAAACATGACCATATTATGAGGGGGAATAAACACAGAAAGAAAAAAAGCAGTAGGAACTCTGAGTATGTGCTCCTTGGTGAAAGAAGATAGAGAATAAATAAGAAAGATCTCGTACAAATACGAAATGAACCATGTTGTTGCATGCTAATAAGTGAGGCAAATTAAGGAAAGAGAAGCCATGTAATCTTATTAAGTAGAAATATCCACCTTTGAGAATTCCATAAATCTTGGCATTGGATCCATCTAGGCTTAGCTCTGAATAACATTTATGCAGTTTTGAAAACTGAATATAAATAGTTGTAACACAATCACACAAATGTAAATAGGTAGAATTAACCTTTAGACAAAGAACAGAATTTTGGCTGCAGTTGTCTGACAAGATATACAAACTATTGCTATTGATAAGGTAAAAGAGTAGGTGACATAAAGCACGAATTCACAGTGGGATAGAAAACTGAAAGAAAGCGCAAAGGTTCTAGTATCCTTAATTTACGATCTGGTAACAGCTATTAGATATTGGTCGGCCCAGATGGAATAAGAAAGAGATGTTTAAATATTCTATTTAATGTTAAAAGTAGCCAATAGAATCACTAAGAAGAATAATACACTGTCAAACATTTGGAGATTTGGTAAAGGAGAAGGGTAGTGTAAATGAGTGAAATCTTTATTTTTTATATTGGAATATTTCACATAATCTGCTTGTCCCCTGCTTATCTTTCAAATCCCACCTCAGACTGTCACCTACTCTATGAGACATTCCCACTCACCTGTCACCCTTGCTCCCAGTCTGCAATAGTGAATATCTGTGTGCCGCCTCTATAGCATTCTTTCATTCATTCATCCATTCAACAATACTTCTTGAAGGTTTATTCTGTTCCACCCTCTGTTGTAGATGCTAAAGATAAACTGTAAAAAAGCAAGACATATATGAATGTTCTTCTCATGAACTGACACTTTATGGGGAGGGAAAGAATTAAAGATCTGATTATGAAATGAAATAAAGAATTGCAATTGCTCTAAGGGCTATGAGAGAGATGTATTGGGAGCAGGAAGAGTAGAGATGCACAGGCGTGGGCCTAGTCTGGGGGATCCAGGAAGGCTTCCATGAGCAGATAATGTATGAGCTGCTCTCTGAAGGATGATAGACATCAACTAGTTGAAGGGGCAGAGGTGTGGAGAAAGGGCAAGGTGTGAGGAACACGGTGCAAGGCAGGAAGGAGTATGCCATGCTGGGGAGAAATTCTATGAAGGCCCCATGCTGTTGGAGTGTGAAGAATGAGGAGAGAAGCTCAAGGTGATACTGATGAGGGAAGCAGAGACTGCATCTTATAGAGCCTTAAGGCCATGTTATGGGTTTTGTCCTTTTCATAAGAGAATGGAGAAACCACCAAATATTAACCTCAATGAGATCTGTTTGTGACTAGGCCAGGGGTGAGTAAATTGCAGCTTGTGGACTAAGACCAGCCTACCATCTGCTTTTACAAATAAAGTTTTATTATCACACAGCCATGCTCTTTGTTTGCTTATTGTCTATGGCCACTTTCACACTCCAATGGCAGAGTCGGGCAGATGCAATGTAGAGTGTATGAGTCACAAAGCCTAAAATACTTACTACCTCGCCCTTTACAGAAAATGGCCCCTAGAATAGATCATTCTATAAACAATGCAGAGAACCATTCATGCTTTTATGCTAGCACTCACTTCACTAAGATCAGGTGTATACTTATTTGATTTCCCCATTATTAGATGGTGAGCTCCTTTTGGAACAGGGACTGTATTCAATTCACCTTAGTTTCCCTAACTCCTAATACATTATTGTACAATGAACAATTGATTGATTCAATCCTGCTCATTTACCTCATAGATCACTGAGTCCAGCTGCTAATTTAACTGATTTGGAAATTAAGTCAAGGGAGTTTGAGGGGTCTTCCTCCAAAAATCCAGCAAGTTAGTATCCATATTGGGTCTCAAATCCAGGTCTCTTGACTCTCATTTCTGTCATCTTGGTTCCTTCTTTAATTCCAGTGTCCGCATTAGTCTAGAAATAAGCAATAATTTGAATATCACTAGAACCAGGAAACTGGAGATGTGTATCTACTTATAGAGTCATACTTTTAGAGTCATGGTGACTCATTTATGAGAAAAACGTGCCCAGGAGCTTTGTTTAAATTTGTGTTATAATCGTCTCTATAGAGCAGAAGTCTGTGAATTATCCTAGCAAGCCAAGCCCAACAAAACGCCCTAGAAAGCTATGGAGATTCTGTGAGGAGTCCTACATGGAGGTGAGGGATGCAGAAGGCTCCGTATTGCTGTTCCATATGCCTGTTTGCCCTTCCTATTAGGAGGCTGGAAATATAATTAAGAGATGAGCACCACAGATGCTGCAGTTTACAATAACCAGAAGAAACCGCCGAAACGGGTAAGACATGAAAGGATAATTTTGCTTATACAAAATAGCAGACTGCAAACTAACACCAAGAAAAACAAACAGGCAGATGGGAAGAGTGGAGAAGGCATTGGCACAGCTGCGAGCAGGATTTAGACACCCAGATGCAGCATAATATGGGGGGAGGGTGGGAGAGGAAGAGAATCTGAAAAAAAAAATCTAGACACAAAAAAACCACTGGAAAATAGTGAGTTCCTCATCTCTCCACCTGCAGGTTAAACTTTTTCACGTCCACCTCCTCATACTGTGGTTGCTGAAAGTCATTTCCTGGGGGATGGGAGGAGAGGACGCCTGGACAGAAAGGATAAATGGGCGTCATTCCTAACAGAGAGGGCAGCAGCAGTAAAATCAACAGCTATGATTGCATTGGAAGAAGGAAGACATAGCCATTACCCAGAAGAGGGTGAATAGTAGTGTTTGGTTTTATTATTAGCAGCATTATTTAGATAACAACACATGTGTATGGCTGCCTTTCCAGATAAAGCCACGAGCATGGTGCGAGAGAGAACCATCACACACGTGCAAGGAGGTTCTACCATGTGTTAAGCACTGTAATGGAAACTACAAATATCTTAGTTAATCCCCCTTGCCCAACAAAAACAGCAAAAACACTCAACAGTGTATTGTTTTCACTATTTTTAGAGGTTGGGAAACTGAAGTTCTAAGGGGAGGTGCCAGGGTTTAAACTTCGGTCTTTATGACGTCCTAGATTCTTCTCCAACCACTGAAGTACAAACACAAATCAAAGTCATCAGAAGACTTCTGTTATGTAAAACTAAACTTGACACCAAAAAGGGAGTAGCAGTGGGTTCTTTTGTAAATGGTAACTCTGAAGAGAACGTTCTGTTGGCCAGAGGAGACACAGCAAATGAATGCTTTAACCATGCTGCCATGGTGTGTGCACTTCTCTTCAAGGACTCATCACTTTTTTTCTTTTACGACTAGCTGTTTATGCATTTTTACTCCCACGTTTCTGTGAGCTCCTGAGGGACAATATTGGACATTATTCATCCTTCTATCACCAGAACCAAGAAAAAGCCTAGCCCTGCTGAAGGCTACTGCATTGCCTGACTCCAGGAGGCCCCACTGACGAGAGTGCTGATGTGAGTGAGGGAGGCAGAGCTTTGCTGCACAGGAGGCCGCACCGAACTGGTGGTCAGGGAATGATGATAAAGGGATGGTCCTGCTCCAGCCAGCCAGCCAGTTTCCAAGAATTTCCCAGTCACAACTGACATCTCCTTCCTCTGAATTCTCAGGGTGCCCTATTTGATATGCCACTCCCTGCAACTCCCACCCCCACCACTTTCTCATCACAGTCCTGTGTACCAGGCTGACATTTATCCCTGGAGCTATTCATGCCCATGGCTGGTTTTCCTCTTAGCTTCCTTGAAGTGAACTGATCAAGTGAAGTGATCACATATTTTGAACAAAATAATGTGCTTCCTTTGTAAATAAGATTTCCTTATAAAATGGAGCTCATAAAACCTCTTTCACACATGATTGATGCTAAGTAATACCATTTCTTCATTATCTATTTCTTTATTCCCTCTCTGAAACTCCTAGAATCAGCACAGTGCTGGGCTCCTTGAATGGGGGTGTGACTTCCCTGGTGGTAGTGGGACATCTCTGCCTGTTCCTGCAGGCAATGAGGCAGAGTTCCCATTTCTTGGAGGATGTATCTCTTCGTGGGAAGAGAAAAACTGTCGCTCTGCATTCCATCTCCTGGGACGTTCGCACCAGCTATTTGGGGGAAGGGGAAAGCCGGTCTCGCACCACTTTCCCCAGAGAAATGATGCCAATGTCAACGTCAGCCATTAGGAAACGTCATTAAAGCAGATGAGAAACAGGCTGTGGACATTTTTATGAGCCCAGAATACTCTGCTTGGAGATTTTATGGAGACCACAGGAAGCCAGAGAGACAATGACATTCATACCCTTTTTCAGACTCTGGTGAGGAGCAATTTTTTGTGAGTGTGTTTTTGAAAGGGAAAGTTACTATTCGGGGCCATGTCGAAGTAAGCCTTATTCAGAGAATTTGTGGATCTGGGAGAGACAGCATGCTCCAGGCCAAGTAGCTGTGGGCTCAATGCCCAAATCCTTCCAGAATTGCAAAGAAAATTCTTCCTTTTGATTCCAGGATACTCTGGGAACTTAGTCTTTAGAGAATGCTGTTCTGCTTAAATCTCTATGGTTGCAACAGAACATCTGTAACCTCTACATATTCAGATTCTTCTTTTTTCATGTGACAAAGTTCAGGAAGGTCTTACACAGACACACAGATAGTAAGCAGTGGAATCGGAATTTAATTCTGTATTTTCTCCTTTATCGTGGTGCCTCTCTACTTGGGCCCAGAGATGCAGATTTAAGGCAGGGATAGGAAAAAGTCTGTGCGTATAGAATTGTTCCCAAATTAGATCTCGTGGGTCTTTATTTAGGTGTACTAGCTCAGCAGGGGCATTCTCCTCTGTAAACTGGGAATTGTGTTTTGAAGGCATTGATCCACAGTGTGAAACCGGAAGGAGGTGTGCAAATTCCTGGTAGTTTGCTTTCTACCTTCACAGCACTGCAGTTGTGTTTTTTTCCCTGGAGTCCTAGAAGAGGGAAGGGGCAGATTATCCAGAATATTCCTGAAATGCAGAGCTTCCTATGTATACTGACATCTTGTGGTAGTCCCATGTTACTGCAGTCTACGTTGCCTGATGAGCCGAACATCCAGTTTCTACAATACTGTGTTTATTTCACTCTCCCATGCATTAATTGAACCAGAAGTTACTAAGCATGTGGGAGATGCCAGGCATTGTGCTAGGCCCTTGAAAAAATTAAGATATACTTACAGAAGAACCATGGGAAACACCAAAAGGAAGCTGCTAAAGCAGCCCACAGCTGGTAAATATAAGAACTCCAATTCAGTGAGCACCTGCCAGGCAGAGTACCAGGTACTCGGTAATAACTGTATCATCTGCTCTGCGTTTATTATCCCCTCAAATCTTTACAATGACCCTACGTGGTGACTATTCGCATTAACATTTTAAATTTGAGGAAACCAAAGCTATGAGAGGTTATTTAAATTTTCCAAGTTTTGAAAAGCTTGTAAGTAGTGAAGTTAGGTTTCAAACCCTGATTTTTCGTGTCTCAAAGCCAGAACCTCACTGTTCTGTGAACAAACATAAGGGAGAGATTCATTCCAATGGTGAGGTGACATTTGAGAAGGACTTACAGAATGGCCAAGTTTATTCCATGCGATTTAGCCCATGGAAATAATGGGTTATCAAACTTTCCAGATGTCTAGCGGTTAAATTCTGTTCAATTATAGTTCAATTCTCCAACCAAAGAAACCCCACTGTTAACATTATTGTGTACATACTTCAGCTGGTTTTCTTCTGCAAATTCATGAATACCTGCATATATAAACAAAAAAGAGAATCATGTTGTAAGTACTGTTTTGTAACCTGCTTATTTTATTTAATTCATTAGATTTCTGTTGGAATATACCAAATTGCCACAAACTTCATGGCTTAAAACAGCACCATTTATCTTATAGTTCTCTAGCTCAGAAATCCAGGCAGTCTCAATGGGTCCTCTGCTTAGGGTCTCAAGGGCGGCAGTCAAGGTATGTGCAGTGCTCGGCCCTTCGCTGGAGGCCCTGGGGGAGCATCTGCTTCCGAGCCTGTTCAGGTTGTTGACAGAAATCAGTCCTTTGTAATTGTAGGACTGAGCCCTTGTTTTCTGGTGGGGTGCTGGCCAGAGACCACTTCAGCACCAAGAGGCTGCTCTCCCGTCCTGGTCAGAGGCCCCTCCATCTCAGCACTGGAGAACCTCCTTCACCAGGAATCTCTCTCAGGCTTCGAGACTCCCTCACTTCCTCTTCTGTGACAATCTGGAGAGCTCCCTGTCTTTAAAGAGCTCTTGTCATTAATTTAGGCCTACCTGGATGATCTCCCCAATCTTAGGTTCAACTGATTAGTAACCTTAATTACATTGCAAAATCCCTTTTTATAATGTAAATCTAATGTAACATATGGGAGTGCCGCTGGGGACAAAAGTCGTGGGCCATCTTAGGATTCTGCCCACCACATTTAACCATTCCTTCTTTCTACATGTATTTATTGAGGGTCTGCTATGTGTTGGAATCTAGGCTCTAGAGCTGTGACAGTGAACAAAATACAGAGACTCTGCCTTGATGGAGCTGACAGACTAGTGATCTAGAAAGAGAAGTAGTTTCTACATCATGAGATACGCCTGTGCTTTTTCATTATTTGTGGCTGCATAATCCCACTGTATAAATATACCATCATTTAAGTAAATAATTCCAATTATTGGACAACCTAGGTTGTTTTTTTCATTTTTGAATTTATAAACAACACTGCAATGCACATTCTTTTGTACTATTATCAGATATGTGCCTGGAAATGGAATGTATGGACCAAACTCTATGATTTTGATACATGATATCAAATTGCTTCCCGGAAATCCTGTCCTAATGAACATTCCTGCCAACGTTGTTATGTTTTTTCATCTATGAAAATCTTTCTAGTGAGATTGAACATTATATATATATGTAAAACATATATATGTAGTATATTTGTAACTCTTTTATGTTTTTCCTGTTCACGTCCTTTGCCAATTTTTTTCGCTAGGATTTGTTTTTCCTTTTCACATCATCTTATTAGAGTTCTTTAAATATTAGAGTACTAACTCTGCTTTCATCTACACTGAAAATTTTACCCCAGTTCATTGTCTTTTAATTTCATTTATGACATCTTTTGATAGAGGATTTATTTATTTGTTTGTTTGTTTATTTTTGCTGAGGAAGATTTGCCCTGAGCTAACATCTGTGACAATCTTCCTTTATTTTATATGTGAGTTGCTGCCACAGCATGGCCACTGACTAGTGGTGTGGGTCTGCACCCTAGAACTGAACCCAGGCTGCTGAAGTGGAGTGTGCCAAACTCAACCACTAGGCTATGAAGCCGGCCCCAGAAAGGAATTTTTAATCCAATGTATTCATGTTTTCCTTTATGGTTGTGCTTTTGGGATAATAGTTGGTAAAGCCTTTTTGCCTCCTTACATAAGGATGCACATATATTTTCTTCTGAATTTACTTTTATTATGGAAATATTTAACTTGTCCCTAAATTAAGGATTTTACATTAGTTTTCAAAAGCATAGTTGGTTGGCCTGCCATTATTTCATGAATAAACCAATTATTTCAGCTTGTCCAAAATGTTTACAAATATTTTATTCTCTTCTGGACTTTCTTTATAGTTTCACTGCTCTGGCTCCACCCTATCTTGATTTTTAGAGCTTTATGATGGTTTAATGCCTGGGAAACCAAGTCCTCTGTCATTACTCTTATCAGAGATAGAAAAAGTGGCCAGTCTCACAGATGCGCTATAAATATAACTTTTAATTCAAACCCAGACTTTTATTGTGCAATACGAACATGAGAACAGCATGGAAAGGCAGTGTCAGCTTTAGAAGCAGGACGAATTATCTTCACACATCCCTGTGTTCTTCTCCCAGGCCACATCCACGCCCAGTTAAAGATTCCCTGAGAGAATCTGTTGGACCCTCTCTCTCTCTTCTGTTACCTAATCTACTGCCTGCAATCAGTTATTTATACCAACTGATTTCACCCACCTTTTCTTAAATACGTCAGTTGTTGTCTTCCAGGCTCCTATGAGCTTGGTCCTGATTGTTAGTCTTCTGACTAGTCTGTTTAGTGAACTCCTAACCAGCCTTGCTGAATTCACGCTTGTCCAGTCCATTCTCCACAGAGACCACCGCAATGATTGTCTAAAAGGCTGATCAGATCATGTCTCTGACATGCGTAAGTCTTTCAGCTGCCCCTCATCACAGGTGATATAAAATACAAGGGCCTTATTCTAGACTTCACATTTTGGTCCTTATCTATCTTTTCTGCTTCATCTCCCTCAGACACTGTCTTTCAGCTTCATTCTCCCTGCTCCCTCCCTCCCTCTCCGCTCAGGTCTAGTTATACCTCACCTTCATGTCTTTCTTGATGCAGTCTTGTTTGCCTGACATGCCCTTCCCCACTGTTCCAGCTTCCAGGGCTGATGAGCCAACATCAGCCTGTCCTTTAAGACTGAGCTCCTACTTCATCTTCTTTAAGAAATGTTCTGTGGCAACTCCCAGTCACTCTTCCCTCCCATTCCACTCCAGACCACTCCCACCAACCATTTTCCAAAACTTGTAGAGAGAAGGTTAGTGATTTTTGTGTTCTCAAATTGTTATCATCACCTCTTTACAGAATATTATCCTTTCCTATTTCAGTGCTTGTTTTTGATAAATATAAGTTACATGAAGGCTGAGCCACATCTTTTTCATGTATGAATTTACAGTCCCTGCCAGACTATACTTATGGAATAACTGAATAAACACACACACACACACACACACATATATATACTCTCTAAAAGCTATTTAAGTTTCCATAACACTCCTGCCAAAATTTGTCATCTTTGTTCACGTGTTCCTCCAGTATCATCTCTTTTAATTTCACACCCTCTGTTTTGCTCATGGCCCTTAAACAGTCTGAACCCCACTTTAAAGGATAAAATGATCCTTTGTTTGGAGAAATTTTGTCTTACAAGTTAAGCACAGATAGCCTGGATTTTGTAAAGCCTTTCTCTCCTCTTGCTAATTTTGGAAACTCAAAACTGAAAGGAGCAGGACATTTCTCTCTTCCAGGCTGAAGAGTATCTTTATTACCAAGTTCTCATGTGTTAACACTTCCTGGAGCCCAATAACTACAGTTCCTGGGAGACAAGAAGGAGCTTTCATCAAAAATGCTCTGCCTGGCTCTGTAGACTTCTCTGAAATTAACTTCACATGTTATCCAGGCCACCCTGGGTTGCTATGGAAACCAACATGTCAGATCAGCAAAAACTAAGATAAAGATTTGGAAGAAGTCACTGATGCTGCAACCTGTTTTTCAGTCTCTCTCATTCTCTCTTTGTGCAGGCGTGTGTATATATATGTGTGCACGTGTGTGTCTGTGTGTGCCTGAGTGTGTGCCTGAATAAGAGCTTGTTGTTAAAAACCACATTGTCCCCTTTTTACCTGTCTATCCTGCTCGGAGTTTGGACTCCCCAGCTGGTTTTTACTACTGTTGGGGCTCTTCTGCTAGGCAGCCCAGCCTGTGGGGCCATAATGAGCCCTTAACCTTTCCTATTAACATCTACATGGACTCTAGAGAAGAAATAGTCCTGTAAGGAGACATAACCCACCCTCAGTCCTGAGGACTAAGCCACATTCCACAGAAAGGAAAATAAAAAATCTGTGGTCGGTGTTTTGCTAATGTCTCTGCTGTTAATGCAGGGCTCCCTTCCAGAGCCAGGGAAAATATTTCATTCAGACCTCGGAGGAGGCTCTTGGAAAAGTCCCTGTTTGGGTTTCGGCAGGAACCCACCCAGGCAGCAGAGTGGGAAATGTTTCCGACGGTAGAAATTCCAGCTGGAGGTTGTGGTGGCCTGGGCTCTCCTTTGGAATAAGGTATGCTAATGAGAGAAGCCTGGTTACTGGCTTGTGCTCACTCAGGCTTTCCATCACTAGGATGGTGAGATGGGCAGAGTGCTGGATTCCTGAATGTCCTCAGCTACTTTATATATACTGTAATTGGGGTTGGGGAGCGATGTGGCGGCTTCTGGTTACTCAGATGTTTGTGGCAGGGTGTTGATGTGGGTGAAGTCTGATGTAATTGGTTCCTAAGTAGTGTTGTGATCAGAGACCATGATACATAGATACTGCTATTTTAAAATGGGGTGAGAATTGTTTTATGATTTGCAAAATTAGAAATTCACTTAAAACTTTCACATTTGCTTGAATATTATGTGTATCTTGCAATTGTTGGATTTAGGATTACATGTTCCTTAGCTCCAACTTGAAAATAGTGTTTTGTTTAAATCTATTCTGTCCCATTTTTATTTGTTTTTCTTTTGAGTACTGAGAAGCCTGGGTTAAATTTTTCCATTATATTTATGTTTTCTTTATAGTTCTGTCAAGTTTTGCTTTAAATACTGTGAAACTATAGTTATTTTTAACATTTCACTGAACCTTTTACCATTATTTTTAATTTTTTTTTTTGAGGAAGCTTAGCCCTGAGCTAACTACTGCCAATCATTCTCTTTTTGCTGAGGAAGACTGGCCCTGAGCTAACATCCATGCCCATCTTTCTCTGCTTTATACGTGGGGCGCCTACCACAACATTGCTTGCCAAGCAGTGCCATGTCCGCACCCGGAATCCGAACCAGCAAACCCCGGGCCGCTCAGAATTGGAGCGTAAGAACTTAACCACTGCGCTACCGGGCCGGGCCCTATCATTATTTCATGACTATACCTAACCAGTTTTACTTTTATCAATATTTGTGTCATGTGGCATATATTTTTCCATCCTTCCACTTTCAACCCTGTTGTACCCTTCTGATTTGGATGTACGATTTGTAAAATTCATAGGCTGATATGTTTTTTAAGTCAGTCTGACTATTGATTGTTTTAACTGGACATGGCTCAAAATATTTTAAATTTTTTTCAAGCATTATTGTGTTTATTTTTGAATGTCTTTACGCCCTTTCTCTTTTTCCCACCTTTGATTTCTTTGAACATATAAATATTCTCATTATGTATCTGAAGAATTCTGCTGTTTGTTGTTGGTGATGGTTTCTTTGAGTTTTGTTTTATTTTCAGTTCATGTTTTAAATCTCTATTTTTGGCAATTCTTTGAGGCCTTAGTTGAGGATATCTAGAAACTTTGTGTTTCCTTCTGTCAGGCAAATGTAGGATACTAACTAGTACAATTTAGATTAAAGTTCTCATTTTTGTGGGCTTTATTGGTGGTGTATGTTTTTATGAAGATTGTGTGAATTCCAAATGCATGGCTGGCTTGTGTGCCCAGATTCTCAGAGAATACATTTTATTTCCATCTCCATCCAGAGCCAATGGCAGACAGACACTGTCTGCTTCTGTCCTCTAGTTCATCATTCGCATGAGGGTGTCCTTCTTCACAGGTATCAGCATTACGCATCTTTCTCAAATCGAATTTTCCTTCCTGTGATGGTTCAAAATATATCTCTGGTCTTCCCGTAAATGTATCCCTTACACCAAATTCCAGTCCTTCTGCGATTGGAAGGAATTTCCAAGAAAGGCTGTGACTTCAGAGCCTTCCATAACACTGCTTTGCTACTGGCCTTAGCAGATTTCCCTTACTTTCTTGATAGTTTACTTTTGCATGTGAAAGAGTATTAAAATTTTCATTTAGTCTCATCTTTCTAGGTATTTTGCATCTGGAAGGTGTCAGGCTACTCATCTTTCATTTCACAAATATTTCCTGAGTGCTCACATTATAGGAGACACCCCTCATGGCACTCACAGGGAGCAGAGATCCCTGTCCTGGTGAAGCACCTCATTTTGCCTTAATGTACTAATCATGGCAATAACCAACATAATTACGATGTACTAGAAATCTTTCTAAGTGTTGTTTATATTTTAACCTTAGTATTTCCATGATGACCTAGTGATCATGATGTTTTTATCATTACCACTTTACAGGTCAAAAAACAGAGGCTCTAGGTATTAAATGGAAAGTAATTGATATAAATGAATGAACATATGGATGAATGAATAAAGTAGAAATTCAAGAGATTCAAATTCAAGTCCCTCTGAAATCAAAACCCACCACAATTTGCTGCCACCAAGAAGCCAGTGGCTTGTAATTCTAGCAGAGATCTTAACAGTGTTTGTCATTTAAGATTAGTGGTTTTCACCCAGCTCCTTTTTTGAAGATCTTTTTGTTCATGAAACTCTACCCTGAAGGTTCTTTCAGGAATAATGCTGTGGATAGGCTGAGAAACAATTCAGATGAGGCAAGACTTGGGGCAAGCCAGTGAGCTACACCTCAAACTCAGAACCTTTAAAACTCAAGACCAGTGAAGGTAGCTCAGATGTAAGAGCGCTCATTGTGTTGTGGATCAATGATACTTCAAATTATAAAACATTCATTAAACGTTTCCTCCCAGTGACTGGAAATCCTAAGCCTCTGTCATGGCTCCTTTAACTAGAATTTCCTGTTGGTGATGTAAACAGATCTTCTGGGCTAGCAAACAGAATCCTTGTGGCTTCACTAAGTGCATTATATATATAATATATATATATATATTTTACTAGGAAGTGTAGTGTGCCAAACATTGGGTCCAAGCACTTTTCGATATTCATTCATTCTCTTGAAATCCTTTTACACAGCATGGTGCTGACATAGGAATTTCACCACATGACCACATCATCTTTGTTGTTGTCATGCAGGGCAAACATTTCTACAAAGTCCTCCCACAGTCCAATTGAAAACGTTATTAAGGGCATCTTTTCCAGGCGGGCTACCTATTGCAAAAAAAAAAAAGCAATAAAATTTTGTAGAAAAATATTGTTATCGCATCATCAATTTGTCCTTTTGTTACTGGTTGTCTGTAAATCTCTATTGAAAAAACAAAACAATAAATTCAGATAGAAAGTAAACATCCAGCTTGCTGTCTGAAATTGGAAAATAGCTTTTATAACTAAGTAGAAAATAAGTACAAAATGTCAGAGGTATGGTCTCTCATATTTATTGATACTGTAGAAATATTTTTCCACTTATGAGTAGGTGGGTGATAGAGATACAAAATTTGGAAGAAGATTTCTAAGGTGTTCAGCTGAAGAAAAGATCTTCACAACTGTTTGTAGCTTATTGTCCAGAAGAGCCTCTTCTATCTCTGTAGATCCTCTCATTTTGGAGTCGCTGGGGCTGTGGGTTGAAGGGAGAGTCCTCCAGCTCTACAGCAGGGTTTCTATCATTGGCCATATCTACAGGGATTTGCCATCCTCTCCTTTCCTTCCTCCCTGAGTAACTTAGAAAGTAAGCTGGGGGTCATGTGAGGAGCTTTTAACATAGTCATTTCTTAAATGGCCTGAAGCTTACACAAGTATAACTACTTAAAACTATCCCCCAATACCAATCAAACTGGTTTCTCACATCTCTTGGAGGAAGCCTTCCAAGAGACCTGAACCACAAAAGCTTTTCTCCTGCCTCTGACTTTGAACTTGTTGTTCACTAGATTCTAAAGTTCATGAGAGTAGGGACCATATATATTTTTTAACTATTGTTTTCCCAGAATCTAATGCAAGGTCACATTGTAGTAGCTTAATGATTATCTGTTGAATAAAGGAATATATGGTGCCCACTGCCTGCATCACACCTTTGGCTAATGGCTGTACTAGTATCATCTGGTGCAATGTCAATGGATAATGAGTAACTTCTGGAGTTATCCACAAGCCAGGCTAAGGCACTGTTGGGGAAGCTGCTTACATAGATGTTCTCTATAATCACCAGACTTTTAAATTTAATGATCAATAAGAGCCAACTCAAATAAAAGTCTACCCAATTTGAAACAAACTTTGAGGAATTCTTTAATTCTGATCTTTGCAAAGCACAGATGTAACTGTACTTTATGGATCAAACTATATAAAATTTCCTAGATGTTTTACTCAAGTGTAATTACATGCAACACACAAGCATCTAATACAATGAATTCAGTTACTAACTCTAATTCCTTTTCATTTAGCCCAATGGTTCTCAACTGAGTGTGATTTTGGCCCTCAGGAGACCTTTCTAGAGACAATTTGGGTAGTCACTAGAGGGAAGTGCTACTGGCATTTGGTGAGTAGAAGCCAGGGATGCTGCTAAACATCCTGCTATGGAGAGGACAGTCCCCACAACAAAGAATTATCCAGTCCAGGATGTTAAAACTGATGAGACTGAGAAACTCAGACCAAATGTGGCTGTGTGAGTGTCTCTCCTCTTTGCAGTTCAAACGTCCTCTTTTAATGTTTTTTACCTTTTCCTTAATGTCTTTTAACTTTTCCTGGTCCTCCTCTATATTAAGCGTCTTTGTGCTTATGGGTAAAGTGCACAGGTCGTTGCTGCCTTTGGCCTTGTCTCTTGAAGCCAGGCCAACCCATCCATTATTGTGACAGTATCATCTTTGACAGTCACACCCTTTTTTCTTTTCTCCCACCTGCATTGATCCCAATTTTATTTGCTTTTAGCAAACCAATCCTGGACCGTTTCTCATTATTTTGGCCCTTTCACTCTTTGGTCTTGACATTGCTGTTTCGTTTCCTCAGCTTTGGGGATTTAGTGGTAGATAGCTGGATATCCCATCCCCTTTTGAGGGAATTCATTACCCCAACTCCAGCCTCACACCCTATACTAACTCATTTGGCCAATTATTAGCCAAGGTTCAGCTGTGTCTCCAATGATAAGTGTGTTCAAACACTTACTGGTGATGGCAGAGGAGTCTGAATCTCCACACACCAGAAGCACACAAATGCACGTGTTCATTGGGTGTTGGAGGAAGCATGGTCTTGAGATGTTGAGGGTGACCACAGATTTGGCACATGATTATTGGACAGGAATAGACTTTAGCTAAGAGTAAGTGAAGGTTTCATTCAAACTCATTTTCCTTTTGCCTGATATACTCTATAGTGCCTTATGTTTATGATTCAAATTTAGGAAAATTAAACCAAACAACTAAAATGCATAGAATCAATTAAATCTCATTTTAATACCTGACTATTCCATGCCTGCTAGTGTGACCTCTGGCAGCCTTCAGAGCATGGTGGCGAGCAGGAGTTTTGGCACCAGTTCTCCTGGTCTGTATCTATTTGGCTTCTCGTCACAAGGAATTTGGCAAATTTATTTATTAGTTTATTAATTGATAGAAATTCTTAGGATATAGGGTGAGTGACAGAGACTATGATGACCTGTATACATCTTTTAATTGTCGTGGCTTATGCAATTGTTCAAAGTTAATTTAAGTCTCATCTTGGCATTGTGTAATACTAGGCATATTTGCTTCTTCCAAGGTGCAGTGCTAAATGCCAGATGCAACATACTTGCTTTTTAACGTTTTATTACAGCTATAACATACAGTAAAGTGCATAAAGCTTAATGCATTTTTACTTTATTTATTTTACTGCAATTTTTTTAGCCTAAAGCAAAACACACCCATGTAACCATCACTCACAATTTATAAAACATTACATAGAACCCGTGAGTCTCCCTCTTGCCTCCTTCCAGGCATTACCCCACTCTAGAAGGAAACCATTTATTTTCCTTATCCCCATAGAATGGTTTTGTCTGCCTTCGAACTTATAAATGGAAGCAAACAGTATTTTTCACTCAGTATATTGTCTATAAGAGCAATTTACGTTATTGTATAATAGAAGTTCATTCTTTTATATAGAGATATATATATATATATATATATATTATTCTTGCTTTATTGAACTGACTAACATCTCCAGTTTGATTTGGTAAGAACATTTTTGGTCCCATTTTTAGCACTCTTTTCATTAGATATGGAGGCATAAAATGGAGAACACACTTTCCTTTAACAAAATCACCAAGCTGGAAAGAGGCATAATGAAATCAGGGTTCTCCTTAAATTAATTTTTAATTACACCTGTTTGGTAGACTCACAACTCTGGACTCATAAATCATAAATCTACAGAACAGTGATAGAAATCTACAGCTGAATTAATGGAAGAAAAGTAAATTTCCAGTATATTAATATGTCAAACCAGTATTTTCATATGGCAAATACATCAATGGAACATTTCTTTGGTCATATTTTTGAGAAGTATTTAATGACTTGGAAATGTACTTTTCATAGAATAATAAATGATAAAATGTGGAATGCAAAACTGAATAGATGCATGTGCATATCCTATACTATGGGGTACCAATTTGCGAACTTTGATAAGCAAAACATTTGTAGAGTTATAAAATAGAAAGATTAAATTTAGCCACAGTTATTTTAAGATTTTGAGTTGTTTTGGGGTGGTTATAATAACTTTCTACTATACTGTATTTTCTAAATGTTATTGTTAGTTTCAATAGTGTAAAGCTGATAATTTTAATTAGCTTAAAAACCTTTGAGGAAGGTAGCTTGTCATGTCTTCTGCAAAGATGCTAATTTGCGTCCTATCCTGGTGGATCTGTTTGTTTCACGTCTTACTATGTTTGCTAGAAATGGAGCAGCCACCTATATCTATTTCCCGATTTCCTATCTGTTGCCTGTAGCGATTCCCTGTTAAGTATTGAGTTCAGTGTTGGTTTAAGAGATGTATTTCTACAAAATCTTGATTAGAATTTCTGATGTCATTTCTGTAACTTTCTGTTTCTCATAAAGATTATAATTTGATACTGCATTTCAGCAGCTCCTATAAAATATTAAAAATGAGTTTTATTTTTTTCTTTTGTGAACAATATAGGCACAACACAGAAGAGAAAATGCAGTTAGTTAAAGATTAAAAAACTAGAAGAAATTAGAAAAACTAGAACTCGTAACCTCACGAAACAGGGATAACCAATATTAAACCTTTTTCCCCTAAGTCTAGTCACTATGCATGTGTGTATAGTTTTGCAAACTAATTTTTCACTAAACATTTGTAAATAACTTTCTGTGTCAATGAATATTCATCTCTATTGTCATTTTTAATCACTATTTCATTGTAAAGTTGTACCATGAAAATTAGCGCATTTCCTAAAGCGGTATTTGAGATTTGATTTGAGGCAGAGGATGAAGAGGGGAAATGGGTCCCCATACAGCAGATGGATGTGACTTTCTGGCCATTGTCCAGTCAAGCTCCGTTCCGTAGGGACAGTGTCGCACGTGGGGTGGGTGGCCCAGTGCACTCTGCCTCTCTATTTTTCCTTCCTGACGATCTCTATTTGGCCTTGGGCTCTGGTTCAGGCATCTGTAATCTTGGCTTTTTGTAGCTGAGGTCAGGGCTTGACCTGGGCCCACATATTGGGGGTGTGTGTGGGGATGCACATTTTTCTGGAGATCCAGTTTATGAATTTTCAAAGGGGCCTGTCAATACATAGACATTAAGCATTAGTTAAAGAAAAAACTCTTTCTGGGATCTAGCATATCATAGACTAATGTTTCTAGATTCTAATTTAATGAATATTTCCATGGGAACTTTGGGAGCAGTGATTCAGAAACTTATTTAGCCAACATTTTAACATGCAGTATCCAGTTTGGAAGAATTTGTCATTTTTGAAATAAAAAAGATAGCCAGTTAAGAAATGTTTTTTAAATGTGCATTTGTTTTTCCACTTATACTATCCCCTTGTTGTCCTATTGATGTAGTCAGGATAAAAATGGTCATTGATGATGACGATGTTGATGAGTGAAGATTACAATGCTAGCTGTTACAGAGACAAAAATAATATGATGATATTGGCTCAATATAGTCATTCATATTAATTTTCCCTCCTGCTTAAAGAAAGAACAATTCAATTCTTTCTGGTTTTTACATCCAGAGTGGGCTGGTATTCTGGATCCTAACGAGTTTAGTCCTTCATGCTTTTCTGTGAATTTCTGTAGGATATTCATAGACTATCTTACTTTTCTACAAGGATCCACAGGAACCCAGCTACACACATGCTATATTTTTTATATCATGATGGCAGCAGCAATAGTAGCAGCTGCAAATATTTATCAAAAGCCAGATATTTTAGCTCTTGCTAGAATTTTATATTCCCTTCTGCAGTACTGACTGTACAAAATTAGAGACAAAGTCTTAGATGTAATCTGATCAGTTAAAGCTTTGTTTTGATGCTTTCATTAGTACTTTGAGTCCATTTGATACTAGGAATAGGATGGAAGAGAAACAAGTTGAGAAGTGAAATACTATAGTTTGAGGGTTTACACTATAGGTCCATGTATCACATTAAAATTGCACAATGACTCTATAAGTATGTGCTATTATAACCATTTGTATAGATTCGAAGACAGAGGCCCAGAAACACTATGCAACTTTCCACTGTTTGGACAGTTCTATACAATGGAGAGAGGGTTTTAACCCAAGTTTCTCAGACTCCAAAGCAATGTTTTGTTCCGGTACCATTTTTGATCTCTGAAAACTGTGAAAGGCAATGACAGATAGCTTCAGAGTTTGTACTCGTTGTAGTCATCAATGATGGCTTTTCGAGCTCAGTGATCATGTGGTTTCAGTGTGAGGGGGCATATCAATTACAGCTAACTGTGGTTGCACAGGGGTCAAGGTTATTAACAGTATCATCAGTGAGGAGCATGAATTTAATTCCATCCAATCCTATGTGACTCAATTCAGTTCAAACTAAAATTACTTGTTTTTGAGCACCAATTACATAGTCAATCATCTGCTGGGTCTCTGTGCTGGGGACAGAAAAGAAGTACAGGTCTGGATTTTACCCTTCAGAATCTCATAGTCTAGCTAATGATACAACTAACAACCATGGAACAATTAACAGCCAATTTCACGTTAACCTGTGAATTGATGATAGCAGCCAAAGCACGCATTTCGAATCAGATATCTCAGATACTAGGTGCAAGCTTTGAGACATCTACCTGTATAACTATGGGGCATTCTTTCATATATAAGATGAAGATTAATTCTCCAAGAGATTTCTTTTGAGGATCCAAAGACAGACTACCTTAGAATTCCATTTTGATTGCATATGAGCCATGGCTTGGGCTCTGTTGCAGGATTAAATTAAATGTAGGGGTCTCACTTCTCTTCAGATAATTAATTTCATCACTACATTTAGTTAGGGGCTGAGACACCTCAGAGAATAAAAGGAACCAAAACCTTGATTCCTGAGATTCAAAGGCAGAAAGCGAGTTTGCTGGACTGGATCAATTCTGTATAATTCATAAATTCTCAGAAAAGAGAACTAGCACCTGGCAGAGTGTAGAGATGATTAGAGAAATGCATTTTGATGCAGCTACGTTGGCAATATGAACTGAAATAGTTGTGCAACTTGAAGCTAAGGCAGTTTTGGTCTGAGGCACTTCTGACCCCATGTACCATGGAAAAAGGAAATGTTTCTCCATCACCTTGAGAAGGATTATTTAAGGCTTATGTACTCCATCTGTCAGTGGATACAAGTGGCTCAGTAAAGCTGGTGGCAGAATTGGCCGGGAGAGAAACTCCAGACCTAGAAACTCATGGGGATGTAGAGTTTTACTATCTTTTACTTTATTATTATTATTTTTTCCATTGGGTGTAAGACTCCATTAGTAGAAATTGCAACAGGCGTGTGATTCCACCACCGGCTATGCAGTCAACATGACGTTTTGCCTTGAACATCATCTGAATGCTCACTCTGCTGACCGGAGCATCAAACAAGCGGACGACATCCTTATCCTGTCACACATGGATCTCTCTGAGACCTAAGAAAATGTTGGAGTAAGGAACCCTGTGGAGAGTTTGGGAATTTTGCTAGAAAACCAGTTGTGACTTAGAAAAACCACAATTTTAAATGTTAAGGTGCATAAGACAGTATTTGCACTTACAAGTTAGTGAAATATGAAATATACTGGACTTAGTAAAAATTACCTAGCACTGAGTTAATAGTTTTAGAAATTATTGTTATTTTAAACCAAGATGGACTCCGTTCCTTTGAGGGCTTTCCTTAGGCAGCAGAAACAATATTGAGCAGCGGTAATCTTTTCTTTGTCATAGGAGAGCTTGATGGATACTAGATTTTCTTCACAATTTATTAATTGTTTACAGAAAACACTGCAGTAAGAAATTAGCGACTCTGAATATTTATATTTGAAAGCCACATGGCACAGGTGGAGGATCAACCTAGCATGGCTCTAGAAGGCCGTTAAGTACATTTAAACTACATAATCTAGGGCAACTTGAAATCTGACCCCTAAGAAACCCCACTCAGGGTGGCGGAAACTGATTAGAAGCGTCCCTCCCAGGTGTCGACCATGAAGTCATCACAACATCAGAGTTGAGGGAAGTCGGGGAGTGACTCACTTTATTGTCTGTTTACCCTCTGTATACACTAGGCTCTGGGTTAAGCGCTTCCCATGTGATAAATCTGCTCTGACTCTGTTCCTTTAACCCAGTGGTTACCTGTGCACCCAGCTCTTACCAACAGATAAAGAGGAGTCACATTTGCTGATGAACTGTTCTCTGCAGACAAGCTTCTCTCTCTCTCTCTCTTCTGCTAATCCATCTTCTCTACTCCTATCCCTGTTTGGTGCCTAACTACTGGTTCTTATTTTCTCTTTTCAGATCTCTTCTGCCTCTCAAAGGATTTAGTTATTTGATCTTCTCAGTGTGAATCTAAGATTTTCCAGATCTTGAGTCTTGTTTCCTTTCCTTGCTCTTTCATCTCAGAAATGCTCCAAGAAGATAATCTGTCCTGAGGCTGATTCTGGGATCCAAGCCCTGACTTGGGCCGAGAGCTCTGTCAGACTCACCCATGTGCCAGGAGGGGTTGGAATTCATGTTATCCAGTGGAATGCTAAAATATCCCTGGACGGCAAAGGTCAGTCACTATTTCAGGGTTATTGGAGGTGAGGGGTAGTTTTCTTTCCTCTTAATGGAAATGAGTTCTTTGTGGAAGAATTGGGGCCTTAGCAGGCAGAACATCCCACTTCATCCCATCCTGGAAATCTATGTGAGCAAACTCAGGCACAGACAGGATGTGCGTGTGTGTTCACATCCACTTCCGTATCCCAGGTTCCTAGTTCACTATGTGAAAGGTATGGCTGCCTCATTCTACAGAGGAGGCTGAGTCCAGAGAGGTCAGTGAGAAAGCCAGCCATGGACAGCTGCAGACTGAGTGTTTGGTGCCTGTTCCTAGGTTCCTATTAAGACTTCCTGCTCTGGCCCTCGAGATGTTACAGAATGGGAAAACGCATAGTGAAGTTCTGGACTCATTAGGAGGATTTTCAATGTTTTAAATGGAAATAGACCTAATTAATAAAGGTACCCTCAAAAATATTATCAGTTACTTTCTATTTAATTTACAAACTGCATATTTTTTCATGCTTGCTGAGTGTCAGGCTTAGAGCTACGTGTTGCCCTTACAGATTTCACATTCTTATGAGAAGAAATAGTAAGTATGAAAATTGATAAAGAAAGATGGGGACAAAGAGTGATAAGTGCTTTGAAAAATAACCTAGGTTCATAGGGTAGGAGTGCCTAAGAAGAAGGACACTTTACTGTAGAAGATTAGAGTAGAAGATGGCACTGAGGTCAAAAGCTGAAGACAAGCATCCAGCTCAAATCATGCTGACCCAGGACACCTCTCCTTCCAATGTGATTCCTACTACAGAGGACACAGTCACGGGTTAGGATCCAGTACCTTGGTGATAGCTGAGTCCCTTGGGCAAACTACGTTCAGTAAGTGGGTCTCAGTGACCTAATTCTAAAATGAGGGGCTGTAAAGTGGTTCTCGTGGCTACTTCATGGAAGGATCTGTGAAGATGGAATGTGCTAATGCTAATCAAAACTATTTGCATATTTAATAAGTTATACCGATGCTACTTATTACTGAGGATGGAAAGACTATATTTGAGCATCAACTGTGTGCAGAGGATCTGTGTCTATTGGGGGCTTTATATATGTTCATGTTCATGTCCTGTAATCCTTAGACCCCCTGTGTAGTACCGGTATTATTTCCATCTTAACGATAAGCCAACTGCTCACACCAGGAAGAACTAGAAAACTTGGAGATCTGACTCAAAGCTTTGTGTTAACTCCCGTGTTCCTCGTGTCCATATCCACTAATTCACAGACTAGGCCAAATCTATTGGCAACAAATGGCTTCAAGAGCATAATGCTAGCTATATTCAGACTAACAAGGAAGTGGTCAGTGAGGGTGGGTTTAATTCTGTTGAAAGGGATCAAGACAGCACTGTGAGGATGCCCAAGTGATAGGCAGGCAAAGAGGGGCCTCAGGAATGTAAAAGAGACAAAATCTGACAGAGGGGTGCTGTGTCCTAGAGATCACCAGATCATCAGCTTAAAACTACAACAATAAAATAACACAGCCCCATGCTTCCAGGTCTCTCTCTCTCATTTTCCCTTCTGCTAAAAGTCACCATTTCCAAAAGTGTTTAATATCTCCTAGGGGGATGTCCATTTCTGACCGATTTGCCTAATTAGGCACTTGGTAGCTTTATTGAAGCCAACTCTTACTTTGCACAGACTGTACGCCAGGTGCTGAGCTAGGCCCAGCTATATGCTCCAGACTTTGCCTCTTTTTTTTGTTGTTGTTAATAGCTGAGGAGGGCAGAGAGGTTCTGTATGGGACACTCCCAGAATAACAGTTGCAGATGGCATCGGCCTGGACCTCTCAGCATTCAATAAAGAAGGGCTGCCTATCTGCTAATGCTGAGGTAGGCATCCAGCTCAAGCATCTGCAGATAATAGTCTCCAGAAGAATTTCTGTTGGCATTTTCATTTTTCTCCCCATCCTTTTTAAATTTTTAAACTAGAATTTTTATGAAGATGCCCAATCTGCGTGAAGGCGTTAGACACAGTCGACCACACATCGACCATCACACAGAGTCGGGTAGGATCTCACTCTCCAGCTTCTCTTTACTAACACTTGTAAAAGCCCCAAACTCTTGAGGTTGGAGTGCTAGTTCTCTTTTTGTCTGGTAAGATGGTTTCCCTGCTCTTGTTGCGTGTGGTCTGGTTCTCAACGGGACATCGGCTTCTGACGTCAGGGGTTTAACTGGGTCTTATTTTGCTTCAACATTTGCTCATAGCAGAGTCTCTGAGTCCCAGGTACACGGAGTGCTGTCTAAGTCTTGCTCTGCATGTTGCATCCTGAGTCTGTCTTAAAGCAGATCTCTCTCTGTCTAAACCAAAGTCAACATTTTCTCTTCAGGATCAGTCATTCTGTGACTGGAGCAGTAGGAGGGACATTCTAAACCTTTCTTTGGAGGGAAGCATCATTTCAGGCTTAGAATCTGAACATGTGCACTCCAGGATACTTCCTCTGTAGCATTATTAAACATCAACCAAGCAGCAGCAGCTCATGAGTAGTTTGGGGGTATTATTACTTATCACTTCATGCCTGGTGTCATCTGGGCTTCATTAGCAGCAGTTGGAACACCCCCAAACAATGACTCTATCCTGTGGGTCCCTGGCCGCCTTTAGGCCAGATGTCACTGCATCATTTAAGTCTGATGTGGTACAGACGCAACCCAGGAGGCTGTGAGCTGTAAAACTCCAGATGATGGGCATTTGTCCTGCCTAGGTGCAGAAGTTGCAGATGAAAAAGAATGAGGGCAGAAAGTCTGTAGTCACAACCCTGAATTGATATAGGGTGACCGTAGCCTTAAGTGTGAAGGCTGGACATTGTCCATGCAGATCAGGGCCAAGGATGCTAAGGGGACAGGTGGCCCTCAAGAAGCCTGGAAGATATCTCAGTTACAAAAAGCACTTCTTCCTCCCACCTCATAGCCAATAGACCAACTTAAGAGAAGAAATGAATGTTCTGCTTGTCCTCACCCCATACTAGCAAAGGCCCTGGAATCAGTCAAAAGCCTCTAAGACTGTCTGGCTTCTGCTTAACGATTGAGCACGTTCTTTTCTGTCTCACTAACAGCAAACTTACTTTTTTCCTCTGCAAGCAAAATCCAGCTACCTTTACCTGGAAATGTGATGAGCCATCTTAAGGAGCATGGAGCTTGTTTTGTAGTGAAAAGTCAATGTCTTTTTGGCATATTCTGTTCATGGCAGCCAGGGCTTTCGTTCATTTGCAGTGGAAATGTACATCTCTGAACTACTGGAAGATCCTTGCATATGGAGGAGGGACTGGATTGATTCTTATATCATTATTTTCATCAAGTATAAATAATAAGTCCTGCTAATTAGAACATTCTTCTTCCAGACCCAGCACACTCTCATTTCACCAGAAAAGGCAAATATCTGAGGGATTTTTAATGACATTATCCTTTGAGTTTCTGGCCTCAGAGAGGACATAGAAAATAGCTATCTCATGCTTATTGCTTCAGAGTGTGGTTAGCTTGTCTAGAACTGCCTTCGATTTGATTGTTAGCTGTACCTCTCTATCACTCTGGGTCAGCAAGCACATTTCCAAAGTGATGTATGCTCTAATTTTTTTCCAATTCGAGAATTCAACTCTTCCTTCTTCTTCCTTCGTCTTGATTAGAGAGGTGATATGAACTACTGGGGAAAACATCAATTTCGGAATCATCAGATCTTAGTTCTCATCTTAGCTCCCCAAGTTACCACAGGGACACTAGATCTTTTATACTTTCTTAGCTTCAGTTTCTCTTACTAGAAAATAGAGATAGACACTTCTGTTTTGTGATGATTATCAAACGAGATAAAATATTAAAGCGCCAACTGCAAGTAAGGGATAGTAAATATTTCTTAGTTCAGTTTCCCTCTTTTTCCAAAGCATATCCTGGTGGAGGTACCATCTCAAGATATAGTGCAATTTTGCTCTGAAATGCCTGTTCTTCGCCATTTTTAAAAATACAGCCTTTCACCATTCCTGCTTGCTTCTTAATATTTTAATTCCTGTACAATTTTACTAACCAGTCTTCCAGCTTTCAGCCACTTCCCATCCTTTGCAGACTCTCAACTGCCACCAGACCAGTCTTCCCAAGAGAGCACATTTTATGCATCATCTTTTGCTCCGAATTGGTTATGGCACAATTGCCTAGATAGGCAAGTTTGAAGATTGTCATTCCGTCACTGTTTTTTTCACTGATTCAATAAACAGATGTGCATTGATTTCCTAGGATGTGCACATACCCTTGGAAGGTGCTATGGAAACTCAGATAAGCAGGGACCACCCTAAGACCACCAATCTAGTGAGAAAACAGACAAGCAGGCGACTTGAGTAACACGATGTAATAAATACTGTTCTAGACAAGCAGTAGTCTCTCCCCAGCTGTAAAGTCTCAATTTTAGGAGTTTGATTTTACTTGGCTGACTTCTGTATATTTTGCCCTGATGATGAGATGTTGGATGAATATACAAGGGCCACTCTGAGTTGATGACAAATAATTATTTAGTTAGAGCATTTAGTACGCTGTTCTAGTACTGGATTTCTTGGGATAATGTGAATGCCCACAGGCAAGCGCTTTGCTTCCTTTAGCTCTGAGTCTTCAGATGGCACAGGACTGCTTTTTCTAGTAAATGGATGTATGATGAATGGAAAGCGTACTGGCTTTAGAGACAGACATTAAGAATTAAGTCTTAGCTTCGTCAGGTAACAATTGCAGGCGCTATAGATGAGACTTCCTGTCCCTGAGACTCAGTTTCCTCAGGTATAAAGTAAAGCTGATATAAACTACCATCAATGGTTGTTGTGTTAATTAAAAGAATGCAAATTAGGTACATGAATCAAGAGTTAGCACACTGTAGATGCTCAAAACATGTCACTTTTCTTCTCCTCCTTCCCTTAGGAGAATCCACGGAAGCAGCACAGATAAGGCAGTTCTCTCAGTGCCTAGCACCTAACTAGGAAATTATTATTACTGCTGTTGTCTGTCCACTGTGGATGGCCAAGAAGCTATTGGAGAGCTTTGCTTTTGTATAGCGGCAGCTAGGTCAATCAACACACGTCGGTTATCCTCTGATGTAGGCAGTCTTCAAACACATTTCTCTGAGAGCACTGCAGACCTGAGACCTCATTACTTAGGAACCAAAAATCAGCAGGCATGTTAGCAGAATTTATGATGAAATAGTATAGGCCTTTGATCTAGTTGAGTAAAGGATTACTTAAACATCCGTGATGCTGAACCTGCCTCCTGCATGAACTTTTTATTTAGCTTTTACTCCTTTCTTTAAAATATTGAGTGAGGCTCTTTCTAACCCAGGTACATAGATCTTTTGTACATTTGTTCTGATTTTACTGAAATGCTAACTTTGCCTCAGGCTTTCCAAAAAGTTGGAATTCTCAAGACTTTAAATTCCTTTTTGCATAGATAAGAGAAAACGACCAGTTTCCCACACTATGAAATTGTGCTATGTATTTATGGATTTTTGAAAAGTTCTTTCAAGCCACAGGGTGTTATGTATATGTGTGACGAGCCTGAGAAGATGGGAGACCAGATGTTTAGGCCACTGGTCCTCTTCCTTGTTGGGATGTAATTCAACCTTTCTACAACATCTGCCATAGTAGCAAGACGCTTGGAAATTCTTTACTGAATGGCTTTCTTGCAATTAAAAGCATATGTATAAAGTATAAGACCAGGAAATACATATTTTTATACCTTATAGTTTTCTTTATGGTTCTTTCCCCAAAGATTCAAATATTAAAGCCATAAATTCTCAAGCAGAGACAGGAGGAGGTCTGTGGCTGGAAGCAAATAGACTCCCTCATGGCCAGAATCTGGGCTTTTCTGACACTGTTCAGCTTCATCTGTTTGATGTATGGCTGAGAGAGAAGTTAGGAAAAGCCAGAAGCTATGGGACAGCATTTAGGAATTGTATCAGTTCCAAGTTCCAATGTCCGTTTTGGTTGACTTAGGGAACACACTTTTTTTTCTTTTATCTATTTACTGAGTTCACAAGTACTGAGTTTCTAATATGTGGCAGGTACTACTGAGCAGCAAGCACTATAATAATGACCCAGTGAAGAAAAGACATGCCATTTCCCCAAAGAGTCTGATGAGAGCTGAGAGACAACGTCTCATTCTTTCGCTCATTCCATCTGCAATCACAGAGGGATACAGCTCTGGGTTTAAAGCTACGTTAGCAGCTAGGAGGTGATATACAAATAAAATAGAGGCCCCTAGAAAGCCCAGCTTATTAACAGAGCTAAAATGTGACCATACTGATTAATTCAATGTGGAAAGAAAGAAGGGCTCTAAGAGACTTTCAGGTGAGAGGCATGTGAATTTGGAGGAGAGACCATCTCCTTCAGTTTGGAGACTTGACGACCTCTGCCATCTCCCCGCTCATTGCTGAGCCAATCCCAAACCTCAGAAGCCCCGTCCCTCCACTGGGTTGGGTCTGGGACTGTGTGCGAGTTGTGGTTCGAGTAGCATGGTGAGCTCCCAATACCTGAGTGAGACCCTCAGCGGCTCCGTCTATCACACTGGATGTCTGTTTGGCACAGACCCACATGGAATTAGAGTCAGGTCCTAAACTCTAGTCTGTTTGGTGGAAGCCAAGAACACCTCCTTTCCTACAAAAATTTTGTGATTCTGGGTGATGAGCCATATTCCTCTATAAACAAGGACAATGACCCAGAAGCGGGCTTGCCACCAGTTTAGGTCAAGTGGAGTTTATGCCCAGAACTTTTCAATTTGTGGGATTGAAGAAGAGAGGAAGGGGCCTGACTCCAGAATCATGGAAAAGAGAATATTTGCAAACATATTTCCTGACATGTGAAGAAAGCCTGTCTGTAGTGCAGTGGGAGAGAATAAACAAGGGAAAACAGATGAGAAAAATAGGGGAAGCCCAATTCGCCCAGTCATGCCCAAGCCAGCAGCAGTTCCTGGCTTGTTAATTTTCCACAATTAGCTCCTCCTTTTGTTTGTTGTTTATACTGATTTGAGCTGATTCTTTATCACTTGAATTGGCAACGTCTCTGATTACTGTAGAGATGAACTTTGTCCATCCTAACTGGACAATGTTGAAATCCTTTTGTTGATAGACTCTGGATAGACCATACTACTAGTGAGTTCATTTTGGGTATCACTTGCTTTCACACAACTCTTTTGCTTATATTATCCACATGCCCAAATCTAACTGCAAAGGAGGCTGGGGAATATAGTCTTTATTATGGGGTCCATCTACTCAGATAAAAGGACTGTGGTTCTGTTATCTAGAAATAAAGGGGAAACATTGAAGAGGGTGACTAGAGTTTTGCCACACTCAAAGATTGAGTAGCAAACTTCAACTTATTTCCTCTCAAAAACTGCTAACAATTTTTAATGGTTCATAAAAGCATGAGAGTGACCGAATAAATTGTCACACATACAAACAGAAGGGCTCTGTTGCACTTGTCTTCCCTGGAGTGTTCTGAAAAATATGAAAGAATCTAAAATGAGGTTGATGCTATAGTTCTAGAAAGTATAGCATGACATGTAAACATTACTCAAATCACTTTATGAGGCCAGATGAGAAGGAAGGATATAAGTAGCTGGTCTGCAATCCATTTCTTTCCTTTTACCATGGGTTTGCCCTGGGAAAATAAAGAAGGTAGGTGATGTGGTCTAACTTCCTTATAAACATGACAATAATCAACTTCTGATGAAGAAACAAATGGCATTTGTTAGCAGAAGAATCCTTATCTATGGAATAATCTTATCAGGATTTCCCTGACCTAAAATTATTTATGGTAAATAAACCTTGAATCCATGGATTTATGGAGGAGGACACCCTGGGGAAGCCTTTCTCATTCATAGCCATGGAAATATTTCTTATTACCTTTGAATAAATACAAAATAGTTTGATCATTTTTTATTAAATCACAATTTGAACCCTTTTAGTTACTTAAAATTATTAGCTGCATCTCCAAGACGTTACTCGGATATATCCCTTCCTTTATAAATACTTAGCCGTCATCCTATTCCTGAAAATATTACTTCACACCTAAACACCTGCAATACCTTTTTGCTGTTCACTCTCTTTCTAGTCTCTCAATTCCCAAATCCATTCTTCACAATCTGCTAAAAAGTTCATTATTATTTCCAATCAACATCATATCTAGTGAAGATCAAAGGAATCAAAGAAATAAAGGAATTTCTATTCAAATCAAAGGAATAAATTTTGGAAAGTACTTGGCCAAATTGTCTTTATATTTGGGTGATATGATTGTATAACTGAAAAAAGAAAACCCAAAGAATTAAATAATCATCTAAGAACATTAAAAAGAGTTTAATAAGATTCTTAGATAACAAAAAAATTCAGCATATTAAAATCAAGGGCTTTCTTTCACATCATAAATAAGTAGTTAGGAAACAAAATGAAAAGAGACAGCAATCCTTATGGCTCCCAATCTCAAGGGGAACCTGTGCTGGGTTCTCTGTGGAAACAGGAGGGTGGACCTTACCTGGTGTTCTGCCTCGCTCTGCCCAAAGCCTTAGAAGTAGCCCTCCCTGTGTCCTATGTCAGAAAATCTGTCAAGTTCTGGCTCTTCCCAGCTCTCTACCTTCCAAAGAGAAACCAGAAGTCCCAATAACATCCGAAATGTGTATATATTTTATTGAAACGATCTATATGTTTTGTTAAGAAAAATAGCATCAGTCTTTTCTAATCCCATTTATACCCATTATGATCTGACTATTGCTGCTCTCTCCAAAACCCCTGTTTCACATTTTCTATAAATGTACAGGACATGCCACCCTTCTCTACATAGCGTTCCCACTGATTGTAATTTTCAGCTCCAGAATTTCTATTTGGTTCCTTTTTTATAATTTCTATGTCTTCATTGATTTCTTTATTTGGTGAGACATCACTCTCCTTTTTCCCTCTAGTTCGTTTTTCATGATTTCCTTTGGGTTTTTGAGCATTCTTTAAAAAGTTGATTTAAAGTCTTTGTCTAGTAAATCCAATATGTGGGCTTCCTCAGGTACAATTTCTGTTAATTTTGTTCCCTGTGAATGGACCAATCCTTTCTTCTTTCTTTGCATGCATCATATCTTTTTGTTGAAAACTATACAAGCTGAATATTATAATGTAGTAACCACAGAAATCCAATTTTCCCCCTCTCCCCAGTCTTTGTTTCTTTCCGTTGTTGTAGGTTGCAGTTGTTTGTTGGCTTAGTGACTTTTCTAAATTATTTTTATGAAGACTATGTTCTTTGATGTGTGCGGTTACTGAAGTCTCTGTTCTGTTAGCTCAGTGGTCAGGTAGTGATTTGACAGACATTTCCTTAAATGCCTGGGTGCCCTTACCCCAAAAAGATAAAACAAAGTAAAAGAAAGAGAACACTATTCTCCTGGTGTTTGCGGATTGACTTTGAGCTGGGGCATTCCTTCTAGGCTTAGCCAGTCTGTTTACAACTCTGCCCTAGCTTTCACTTCCTGCTAACATGGAGCCTAAATATCAGCCAGATGTGAAAGTTTAGGGTTTTCTCAGGTCTTAGCACGTATCTAGTCCTGGGAATGCACATGGCCTTCTAGATTCTCCAGTATATACGGGAGTTTTTCAAAGCTCTTATTCCCTATATATTTCCTTTCCCAGGCTCTTTGTTTCCAGGGTTTTGGGTCTGTCTTTTGTTTGCCCTGACAGTTATCCCTTGCACAGGTGACTGCAGCTAGTGTATGCCCTTAAATGCTTTTGACAGAAATAATTCAGGGGGCTGATCCAGCCGTGAGACAGTTTGATTTGGGACAAAACAAAACCAAGCCCTTGAACCTATGCCTCCCGCAGCCGCCTGACAGGAACAAACACAAACCACAATCCTTTGAGATCAAGATACATATTTCCCTTTCTGCCACCAGTAAGCCACACTAGGAATGTGGGCTTCCATCCCCATGGCAGCCTCCAAACTGGGGAACGGGAGATGATAGTTAGGAAAGCAAAGGTGTCACAACACTGTTGTCTTACCAAAATTCCACAGTTTCTTTTTTCATTCAGCACTTTTCTGATTATTGTCATTTTTTATTAGATTCCAGAGGTCCAAAAAAGTTGCTGTGAGAATTTTATCCCTCTTCAGCCTTACTTCAGTTAAACTCTCTACTCTGCCATTTTCAGAGACGTCATTCTGAATTATCTTTCACAGAGATACTTCAGAGATCTCCATTAAACTGGGTGCATTGAAACATGTCATATTTCCAAATGGCAGTAACTTGGGATGGAGAAAGCCAAAAGTAAAGGATGTTTGAGGTCAAGAACCTGGCAAAGCAACTCTATATAAAGGGGAAAAAATGTGCAATGATGTAATATCTATTGTTATGGATTGAATTTTGTCCCCCTAGAATTCAAATTCCTAATGTCCAGTACCTCAGAATGTGACTATATTTAGATATAGGGTCTTTAAAAGAGGTAATTAGGGTAAAATGAGGTCATATAGTTGGGCCCTAATCCACTATGACTGGTGTTCTTAGAAGAGGAGATTAGGACACAGACATACACAGAGGGAAGATGATGCGAAGACATGGAGAGAAGACAGCGGCATCTACAAGCCAAGGAAAGAGGTCTCGGAAGAAAGCAACTCGGATTTCAGGTCTTTTTAGCCTCCAGAATTGTGAGAAAATAAATTTCTGTTGTTTAAGCTGTGGTATTTTATTATGGCAGCCCTATAAAATAAATACACCTGTGTAGCAGGGTTGATTCAAAGATTCGAACTGAACGCACACTCAGCTTTGTTAATCCCTGAGGAACACTGCTGAAACAATAGTAAAATGGTGTGTTGAAAGGATCATAAGGGCAAAGAGAATGAGACAGTAGCTAGGCAATTTTGGAAGGTGGAAGGCAGATGAAAAAAGCCAAATTTTAACCTAGCGAACAAGAAAGCCTGGAAAGCATCCCAATTTATCTTGCATCAATCCAAGAGATTCAGGAATTAGTGGCTCCAGGTATATTTAAAAAGGGAAGAAGGTGGGGCTAAAAGCAGAAGTAGTTGTTCCCATGTTTAAGAAACATTTAGATACTTATCACACAGCCTCATTATTTTCTTTCTCTCCTGCCATAGAAAATGAAGGTTGATTCTTTGTAGAAATACAGCAAAGAATTTCATGCCTGGAGGACACAAGACAGACTTGAATAAGATTAAAAAATTCAGCAGATTAAGAGAAACTTTACCAATGTTGACACCTTCAGTTTTTTCTTCTCTTCGCTCCCAGAATGCTAGGATCCCAGACTAAAGTCTTCAGGAAGATTTCAAAAGGCTTCCCTGGGGGAGTCTGAACAGCTCAGGAGGAGAGAACTCATGATATTGTCAATGGAGGATCCCCCAAAAACGACCAAGTCAGATCATTCTTTCCACCAGATTTCCACATCTGAACTACAGAACACATAAAATGAGTTTAGTGACTATTTTCTAAATTCTCCCCTGTTACATAATGAGTATATTTGAGACTCAGAGGAGAGAAGTTAATTCATTACATAAAAAGATGACTGAAGGAATTAGAGATTGATTCTCATACAATATCCGGTTGAGAAAGGCAGCCCAAGACCAAAGTCAGACAAAACACAGAGCTTCCATTCTGTTTTTCACTTCTCTAATCTTACACCTAATAGATAACCAAGGATTACCAGACTTTGAGGAAAGCATCTAATATGAAATCAAGAGGAAACCAACTGGAAAAAAATAGTAACTTAGAGAAAACTGAATCGCTGGGTCCTTGCAGGGAAAAGAAAACACGAAACAAAATGAGGTTAACATCACCAGAGAAATAAGGAAAACAATGCTGTATTCATGAACGGTGTATGTTTCTCTAAAAGGTAATTTTTAGATACTTAAATAAAGCTTTAGAAATTAAAAGCATGATAACAGAAATGAAAATCTCAAAGGATTCTATAGTAATGAGAGAAAATTTATACGTAATTAGAGCAAAAAGTCAAAGGGATGGAAAATAAGAGATGAAGATAAGAAGAGTACAGGACGAGTGCAAATGTGCTAACATCTGAATAGCAGGCTCTCCAGAAAGACAGAGCAGAAAAACAGAGGTGAGAAAATTGTGCAAAGAGCAAACTAAAAAATATTCTTAGAACCGAATGATAAGAACTTTTGTGTTGATAGGGCTCGCTGTGCCCCCAGCATTAAGAGATGAAAACAGACCCATAGGCTTTCCCCAACGTACGTCATCTGAGATTTCAGAACTCATGACAAAGAAGACAGGATAAGCTTCCATTTGGAAACAAAAAAAGTTTTCAAAAAATGGTATAAGAATCAGAATTTCAGTGTTTCCTCTTCAATAATATTGGCAGTTAAAATAAAGTGAAGAATATCTTTGACATTTAAAAAAGTAATTTCCAACCTAGAATTTGACATCCAAGCAAACCATCAATTAAATGTTAGAGTAAAGCCACTTTCAGAAAGCTAATTTCTCAAAGATGTTACTTATTACACCCTTGGTATGGCTTTAAATCAAAATACAAGAATTAGAAAATTGTTTAAGTTGGGCATATCGACAACTTATTTTAGAGCTACAAAAGTAAATAGAAAATGAATCAAGAGAGTTAAAACTGGGTATCTGGGAGCTAGGAATCAAATTTTTTTTTCTAATAAGACACTTTCAATTATAGGCCAGTATAATTTTGACAAAAATAAAACTAACTTAAAAACATTAAATGGGATAATATAATCAAGGTAGCTGGCACACAGTACTGCATCAGTACGTCCACTTTCTACCTAATATTCTAACTGTGGGACCTTGACAAGTCATTTTCCTTGTGATCTTTGAGTTCCCTAATTCAATAAATGAGGAAATTGACCTAGATTACGATCCTTCTAAAAACTCTAAGTTTTTATTAATCAACTTAATATTTACTAAGACTTAAGTGTGGTTATCAATGCTGTCTTTGAGTATTAAGATTTTTGTCCCTAATTTTAACCTTTTATCATAAGCATGATAGTAAAGCAAGCAGAATCTAAAATATCCTCACAAGTTTTTTCACTGTTATAAAAAATTTGGTGAAATGAACTATCTAGAGGAATGTAGCTTTCACATCTTCCTACATTCCATAAAATGTCAGTATACTCCTCTTTTCTTTCTCCTCCTAGTGACAGAGGCAATGTCCTCTACTTTCTAGAGAGGGTGAGGCCAAATGTACCAGCAACAAGAGAATTCTCTCCAGTCTTAGAAAATGGATGCCACTAGAGAAGTGTGGCAGTTTGATAGACAAAAAACTGCTCCACAGTGCCTGTCGACAGTAGACTTTTAACAAATGCTAGTTTATAGGATCATAAAACCACAACATATACTTTGGGGCAATTTAAAAACAAAAGCTTCTAGAGCCATAGCAACCCTACTCTACTGCCCAGTTGGCAAAAGTTTCCCCTAGAAGGAAGCATGTGCTCCTGTGTCCTTGTAGGGCTGATGCAGTGGTGCCGACCTCCGGCCTGCTCTTCTCCTCTCTAACCCTTCACCTCTCTGAACTCATTCTCTGTCCTTGCCAGTAAATGCAAGGGAAATTACGATTGGACTCAGGGATAATGGCTGGTGGGAGTTGGAACTCGGAGAACCAGTGCATTTGGATGGTTTATATGACCCCTCCTTCCTACCCCCCACACATTCAATTTAATTAACTTAAGTTGAAACAGATTTATTTATATTTATATCTTACAGAACATTCTGGTGAAGTTTTCTTGATTTGAGCCAATTTCTAAGTGCTTTCCTCCCTTTTATTTTAGAAGAAACTTGAGATGCTGGTCCCTATTAAAGAGGAAGAAAGCATCATTGATGTCCAGCTTCCCTCCAGCCACCCTGAATTGGAGCAGACTGTATGACTCATCTTTCCTAGAAATACAACAATGAGATCATCATGTCTGTTTCCTTCCCACTCTGAAGACAGTTGAATTGGTTTCCTCTGTGTTCAGGGATATTGCTTTTTTTCTGAAAAGTCCTTTGCTTGTTAATACACAAAAGTTTAATCATATAATTGGAACACAGTGAGGAAGAAAATGAATAGAGATTAATACATTCTTTTATTCAAGCGTCCCAATTCCTTTCTCCAAAATTAAAATGGTGTGAATGATGGAAAGAGATACGTCTGTATTTTGTTTTAATGCCCTTTATGATACAGAACTTGCTGCTTCGAGAGGCAGCTAGTTCTGCCTTTAACAGTTCCCTTAGATTGTTCTTACTCACGTGGACCTAAAATCTGATGGCTTACAACCTTTGTTAGTCCTCGTCCTGACTTCCAGAACCAAAGAGAATACGCCTATTTCTTCTCCAGCTGATATCCCTTCAGATACTCGAAGGCAATTATCATGTCATGTGATCTGTTCTACCTTAAGTGTAGAATCCATAGAATGTGGTTTACTTTACTTGAGACATTTAGTTGTGCTTCTAGATTAGCAGTTTGGACTGAATTAACAAAACCCCTCAAATATCTGGTTGTACATTTCTTTAAATGGCTGCTTCACCAAATTGGCTAGCTGCTGCCATAGAATAGGCAAAACACCTGAGCAAATATCTTTTGCCTGAATTACGTGGATACTGTGGCACTGTTGTACAACCGGTACCTAGACCATGTTTATTACAAAACTGTAAGCATTTCTGTTATTTTCATCATTTCTTACTCTATTCCTGAAAGATGTTGTCAAAATCAAGTTACTGCATCAACCCATGTACAATTCAATTTTAAAATTCTCATTTACTCATTTTTATATTGCTTGCGTGCAAATAGAATATAACAAAATGTATGCTACTTATTCTATTTTTCTAGGACATTAATATTCAAAGACCATCCTACTAGGATTTTCTCAGGTTTCCCTTGAAATTGGAGTTGAACAGAATGCCAGATTTATCCCCAGCTGCAAAAATAAGCTTGCCTAAAGAAACAAACAAAACAACTTAAAAAATGCAAAAAAAAAAAAAAAAACCCAAAACACAGTAGTAAGAAAATATCTCAGTATTCCAAATAACCTTCCAGCTATACATCCATACATGAGGAGGCATAAAATGAAATGGAGTCTTTAGATATTTAATCTGAACAGAATCTTATCATTTCCCATGTAGGTTTAAGGGCACCAGTAAATTAATTTTCAAATAAATCTTGAAAGTACAGACTCAGAACTTTAAACCTCAGATAGAATGTACAGATGCAAAGGACACTGGACTGAGAGTCAAGACACCTTGGATTGAGATACGACTATGCTATTTATGAGCAGTGTGGCATAGCTAAGGAAATTAGTCCTTCAGAATCTGCTCACACAAGAGCCTGAGTTTCTGATACTCCTGGCAAACTGTGACCACTATAGAACTCCAGAGCTTGCAGTAGGGCCTTTTATTAAAGATCCTTTGTGGACCTTGAATTCCCTGCTAAGAACGTGTGCCCCATAGAAATTGAGGTGTCCTTAAAAGTTTAGAATTAATCCCTGGCGTGACCAGCTTTGCAAGGCAGAGATCACTCAGGTAGGAATTAAGAGGATGGGGTGAAGTGAATGATGACATATGATAACAAAACTGGGGAAATGAAGTGAACACTGTGGCTGAGAGTCATGCAATATGTTGTGGAATGTGCAACTTGTCCAATCAAAGAAGATCACATATAAAAGGCCAAACACAATCCGAGCATTGCAGTGTGATTTGGGAGAGCCATACTTGTTTTCGCAAATGTCCAAGAACGATAATACACCAGCTGTTGTACCCTGAGTTCCTAGAACTGTCGTGTGAACCATCCCGTGCATTAATTTCCTACGTATTATTCTCTAACCAGTCTTCTTTCTCCTTGATCTCCCTTCTACCTCTCACATGTTTTCCTTCCAGCCTTTTCTGCATAGGCCCTAATCCACATTTACACCAATTGTCAAGTGATGTTTGGGCAGAGAAGAACCTTAGATTTGCCATCCCTCAGTGGGATCCCTGTGCAGAAGTCCTCTGGACACAGCCAGGAGATTTCCTGCATTCTCTCTTCAGCCCTGTTACCTTCTGCACTTAGCAAAAATCAGCCATAAACCTTTCCAATTCCTCACAAGAGCTATCACCACAGTTCCTAGAAAATTTTTCGTGCTTTTTTTTTTTTAGAAAACTTCTTCAACACTGATTCAGCCTGAGTTGATCTTTTTCAGTAGATGGAGTAGAAACCAAAGTGGTCTTCACATCTACTGGATAAGTGCTCACTTAAGCAGCTGCAAAATCAGTGGTGGATTCACAGGTAAAACATGGACTGTCAAAGATGGACAAAAGAAATTTAACTCATTCTCTTAGATTGGGCTTCTGAAAATTGCAATGAGAAGTACATGAGCTGGATGTTCTCTGTTGACACTTCGAGATGTGCTCTTCTTTCCACTGTCCCATGGGAGACCGCCTTACATTCTGCACCATTAACTCCTTTGACTTCTAGCTTTAGCTTGGCTTCAGCCAATCAGAGAACTTAGCAGGATATTGGAGGCTGGAGAATAAGAGAGGTCTGAGGATTTATCCTCACATCTCCTGCCCCCATTAGGCCAATGGTTTGAAAGTAGGCGGCATCTCCACCAACTCACAGCGCCTGCTATGCAGCCCGTCTCCCATGGCTCCAGCTCTCTTGCATTCTGCAACTTTGCTTCCTCCTCCTGTCCTTCCAGGCCGAGAGGCAGTACCTGCAGCCAGCTAGGATGGAGACTGTGGTTGTGCCTTATCGGTTTTCTTAACCCTGCTCATACCTCTATAAAAAAAAGCCCTTCACTAAACTTACTTACTTGCTTACTCTTTTGAGCCATTTTTCTGCTGAGATCCTGATTGCTACAGTACCTGCAGATGTCACGATAGTAAGAAAGACAGGTGAACATTTTGGAGGCAAACACGTGTATCTGATGTTTTGGGAGGATAATGGATTCAGAGTAAGAAGACCTAGACTCTCTTCCTCGTTCTACCGCACACCTGCTTTGTGACCCCGGCAAAGTTAACTATCTTCTCAGAGACTCAATTACTTCATCTGTAAAATAGGGCTAATATTTAATTCTCGGTCTTATTGTATAAAATAAATTCTGAAAAGCCTAATATAGCCATCCACTGCTTTTTCCTGAATTTCCATTTCCTTTGGTTTCTGATAACAGTTTACAAATAACTAGTTAATATCTGGGATGTTCCCGCCATTTACCTTTCTCAGCCAGTCTCCTAGCATCTCCTGGATTTAATCTTCACTTTCCTTCCTTTACCTCCAAACCCCAGAAGATCCTGTAAGCAGCAGCATTGACGTCCAAACCCTGATGGAGTGAGTTCACTCTGCATGTTTGTGAGGACCACCCAGGCTGGGAGCGGCCCACTTTGGGGAAAATCTGTTTCCATCCAACCCCAGCCTCCCCATACCCACCAATAAACACTTTCTTTATACTCACTTCTCTGAGATGCAATTACGTGGCTTGGACTAAGTGCCTTGTTTAACTTTAAGACTTGCCTGAGTATTTTCAGAGTGTTTACAGGAATGCCTTTCCTGGCTGCCTCCAGGTTGGGCCAGGAAAGGTTTGTGCTTTAAAGGACTCCCATCCTCACTGCACTTGATGTCTCCTTCTCTATTTAATTTATTTGGCAAAGTTGAGGGGAGAAAAGCACAACAACTTCTCTTCATTAAACTCAAGTGAAAACGTAAACCGCAATATGTGTTGAAAGTCATTTAATAAAAATTCCTTTCATTGCAGCCCAACTGGGTTGGATAAGAGAAGGGGTTTCATAATGGGACTGACCTGAACCACTGTGGGCCCTCAGTAGCCTTAACCATTCTGAGTTCTATTTTTCTTTGTTGTAAGATGAAGATAATCATGCACCTTGATGAGGAAGTCACCAATAATGAAGGGCTTTGGGGACCATAAGATAATACATGAGAAACCACTCAACACAGTGGCATCTCATAAGGCCTCGCAAGATGTTTTCTTAAGTATTTTTTTTATTTTCATAATGTATGTTTCTAAAAAGTTTATTTTGAGCCCCTTTTGTACATTTGAGCTATTTCAACCAGCTTTCCTACCAGACAGTGTTTCTTGATATTCAATGTGTTTAGCGTGCATAAAAGAACTGGTGACTTAGACTATATCAAAATTATCAATAAAAAAATGAGTGATTCACTCAGAATTCATATGCAGCCAGGAAGCTGAGTTGGAATGTTTACTCTCTATTTAGTAAGTGGAGTGAAACTGCAATAATAAGGAGAGTAATAGCAGCCACTACTCATCAGAAGCTTCTTCAGTGCCAGGCGCTATTGCAAACATCTTACATGTTTAGCACATGGAATCCTTAAAACAAAGCTATGATGCATCTATTATTAACCCCATTAACAAGTCATAACACTGAGGCATGGAGTGTGACTTGCCCAAGTGTTGTAGGCTGAATAATGCACCCCCTCCAAAAAGATGTGCACACCCTAGTCCCTGGAAACTACAAATATGTTTCCTTACATGGCAAAACGCATGTGGCAGATGTGATTAAATTAAGGGTTTCAAGATTGAGAGATTATTTTAGATTATCCAGCTTGGTCAGATCTAATCACAAGGGCCCTGATAAGAGGGAGTCAGAGAGGGTACATGATGATGAAAGTAGAGGTCAGAGGGATGAGAGGCCATGAGCTAAGGAATGCAGACACCCTCTACAGGCTGGAGAGACAAGGAAGAAGATCCCTGTCTAGATCTTCCTGAAGGCGCTGAGCCCTGCTGACACCTTGATTTTAGTCCAGTAAGGCTTATTTCGAACTTCTGACTTCCACGACTATAAGAAAATAAATTTGTGTTGTTTTAAGCCACTAAATTTTTGATACTTTGCTAGAACAGCAATAGGGAACTAATAAATCAAGTGACTCACCCAAGGTCACACAATGATCTTGAGTGGAAATGGAGGGAGCTTGAATTCTAACAAAGGCAATTAGATTTCATTATCTACATGTTTAACCACTGTACATTACTTCTTTCTAAATTTGTTAGCTAATATTTAACTAATGTGAACCATAATGTCCATCTCACAAGCACTTGTGGTAATTATTAAAAGTCCTGAAACATGTTGCGTTAGATTGAAAAAGTGTGGCCACAATTTTTGCAGCTCCATCTATCAAGAGATGGCGTCTATTTCCTTACTCCTTGAGTCTGGGCTACCTTGTGACCCATTTTAGCAATAGGATGTGGTGGAAGTGATGTGGTGTAAATCCCTTGTCTTTTCGGCACTTGTATGTTGGAATGCCTTTGCCATCACATGAACAAGCTCCGCCTAGTCTACTGGAGGATGAGAGACCATATGGAAAGTACCAAGGGGCCCAGCAAACAGCCAGCACTAACTGCCAGACCTGAAATGAGGCTGTTTTGAATATTTCTACCCCAGTGGAAGTTCCTCAGTGCAGATGGATGATGAAGCCTTGACAAGACCAGCAGAACTGCCCAGCCAACCCACAGCAACATAAGAAACAACAAGGTCATTTTTGTTATTAACTACTAAGTTTTAGGGTGATTAGTTACAAAGAAGTAGATGGCTCATACACGTGTAAAGTATATGAAAAATAATTTATTTTCCCCTTTTAGAGTAAGAAAATACTCAACTCCTAAAAAGCCAATTTCCAAAGCAGCAGCAAACATGAGTTTGATGCTGACTGAAATTAATTCCTTCTCTCAATTCCAAGTCCTGGAATAATGTGAACAAGACAAAGTTAATGTCTACAAGGGTGCTAGCAATCTTATGTATTTAATTTTCTCAATAACCTAGTCAGAATCCTCATTTTTTAAGATAAGGAAATTGAGGACCAGAAAGATTGAGTCTCTTGTCTGATGTCACAGAGCCAGAAAGAAGCAGAGAAGCGTTTGTAACCTAGATCTGTTTGGCACAAAAGTCCATTCTTTTTCCAAACTCAGTTGAAAATGTTCTTAGCAGTCCCTGTAGACATCATTTTGCTTTTGTAAATGTGTCCAGCTAGTTTTCATCAGTGAGTGGAAAATAGCCAAGATATGATATTCTATGAAATCTCCCTTAAGGCTCAGAATCCACTGGTAACAGTTGCCAGGCAAAATGTCTTATGCTAAAATTGCCTGTCTTATAAGAAGACATTAAAATAGTTTTAAAGAGCTTTCTCCTCTCATCATGCATTCTATTGTTAGCTCTGCTCTTTTTTTCTCTCCCTCAGAAACAATGTGAAAAAAAAAATCTATATCTTAAAAAGAAAACTCTGCTGTTGTGAATTGCAACTGGAGACTCCAAAACAGTTGGAGAAGGAAGGGTACTGTCAGTTGAGATGGTCTATTACCTTTGTAGAATACACTTGGAAACAGGTACAGAACATGGGGGAGAAAAAAAACCTTCTGGTTGTTTTCTGTTATTTTCCTTGTCTTTCGTTTTTGTCTTCTTATCATTTGCAATCAAAAGGAGTGTGTGATTTGGCCTGGATTCAGAAAAGAATGGAAATATATTTAAGAAATATGAACGTCTTACTCATAGCAAAAGCTGGTCACAACCCACCCAGGAAAATAAACTTACTTATTAATCATTTCATCATTAAAACCCTTTTGAATAATATTTTTGTGTTTTTATCTTAGAAGAGTACTACGCTAATTACGAAAAGTTTAAAAGAGAGTAAGTAAGAGTAAAAATTACTCATAATTCCAACATTTAGAGCTGATAAACCTTGACATGTTGGTATATTTCTTTCCAGCTTTTAACATATTTTGCACACCTTTTTTACACTGATGGGATAATTTTGTATCTTTTATGTTTATTTATAACACAAGCTTTTAAAATTTACTATAAACTTCTCACAGCGATCAGTAATTTTTAGCATGAGTGGTATATTTCCCCTCTGCTTGAGGACATTAGAATTGTATGAGAGTGCTTTTGGCTGTAACAAGGACTGAGGGCATTACTGGCATTTAGCATCAGGAGCCCAAGAATGCTAAACCTCTTGTAATGTGCACAACAGTCTTGAAAAACAAAGAATTGCCCAACTCAAGTGCCATTAATGCCTCAATTGAGAAACACTGAGTATAGGCTATTACCACGATTGTGTGACTCATTCATTGCTAGTGGGAATGCAAAATGACACAGCCACTTTGGAAGACAGTTTTCATAGACTTACTAAAGCTAAACACAGTCTTACCATAAAATAAAGCAATTGCACTCCCAGGTTTTTACCCAACTGACTGAAAACTTACATCAACACCAAAACCTGCACGTAAATGTTTATAGCAGCTTTATTGATAACCATCAAAAACTAGAAAGGAACAAGATGTCTTTCAATAGGAGAATGGATACACAAGCCGTGGTTCATCTATACACTGATTGTTATTCAGTTATAAAGGAATAAACCAGCAGGCCACACAAGGATGTCGATGAGTCTTCACTGCACACTGCTAAGTAAAGAAATCAAGCTGCCAAGGCTACAGGGTGAGTGATTCCATTTATATGACATTCTGGAAAAGGAAACTAGAGGGACAGTAAAAAGGCCAGTGGCTTCTAAAGGCTGAGAGGTGAAGCACGGGGGAGCTTCCTAGGGCGGTGAAACTGTGCTGCATGCTACGCTAATGCTGGATAAATGACACCGTGCATTCGTCAAAACCTATTGAAATTTGTGTCACAAAGAGTGACTTTTAATGTATAAAACTTTAAAAATATTTAGGAGAATGACAGATCCAAGGATGGAATGTGAACTTTGATGAGATAACCGAACTATATTACGAATGTATGAAATAACCTTACTGAAGGGGTTGGGGGAAAGTTGTAGACCTGGCACTTTGAAAGGAATGGTGTCCGTAAGGCTGAAGGCAAAAGGGACTGTATGAAAGCAGTGTATTCTAGCTGATAGGATTGTTTCCCATGGGGGTACAGGCTAACAATTCTGATGCCGCTGCACATATATGCTGGAATCAAATGAGCCTGGGGTATCCTGTAGCGTCAGCAAATAAGGAAGCGCTCATAAAGAAAAAAAGAAGAAGAAGACTCACAATGTTGAGGGTACGTCAGAGACACAAAAGCCAACTGAAAGACCACCAATGGCCAAAGCTGAGACAATGTGAGATACAAAATAAATAAGGCAGTATTGGATTATAAACCAAATTGTCTCTCCTCCCTGATTTTTTAATTCACTTGTTTTTATTATTCATATTTAATTTATTATTTATATTTTAACTGTTTTTAATTTTTAAATTTATTTATATCAGTATGTACTCATGGATATGTACCCATATAAATAAATAGAAATAAGTGATTGAATTAATTAAAAAATTATGAAGAGTGACATGTCTCCTGTGCAGAAAAATTCCAAGTGATTTACATGTCTATTCTCCCTTGAGGAGGGGAGCATAACTCCCTGCTCCTTAAACGTGAACTGCAGGTAGTGACTTCTTTACAGAAAGTACAGCACAGAAACAGAGGAAGAGAAATTTTCAGTGGGGAAACCTGACCAACACTACCTCCACTGGATGGTCAAGGTCAACTGCAACAGCGATAGGTCCTGTTGATAGAAAGTACCTTGATATGATGTAATGAAAACAGCTCTTTATCTCTGCGGTTTTCCTCCCCAAATTCCGTGACTCCAGTCTGGTAACGAGAAAACACATCAGACAAATCCTCATTGAGGGATGCTTTACAAAATACCTGACTAGTAGTCTTCAAAACTCTCAAGATTATCAAAAATATGGAAAGTCTAAGGAACTGTCATAGCCAAGAGGAGCTTAGGCAGACAGGACAACTAAATGTAGTGTGATATCTTGGATGGTATCTTAGGAAAAAAAGTCATTAGGTAAAAACTAAGAAAAACTGAATAAATTTGGACTTAAATGAAGGATAAAATATCCGTTTTTGTTCATAATTGTGACGAGTGTATCATATGACTGTAAGATGTTAATAACAGACGAAACTGGGTATGGGTGTATGGGAACTTTCTGGACTATCCATAGGATTTTTCCATAGTTCTAAAACTATTCTAAAATTTTGAAAGTTTATGTAAAAATTTAAACTCAAGGAGAGAATATGCCTTTTCGGAGTAGTTTTTGATAGGGAGGTATCAGTCCCTGAGTGGCATTTTGCAAATTTGGGGGATGCTTCTGTTGTCACAATAATTGAGGGGACGTTACTTGAATTTAGTAGACCAAACAGGATTGCCAGACGTGCTGGCAATGTGAAGGATGGTCCTGAACAATGACTGGTTCTTGAATACCTTTGGGTATTCATGTAGGTGAAACAAAAAAAAACCAAATAAGCCCCACAACTACTTATAGTTATCTGTCCATAAAACTCAACTTAATTTTACATACAAATGCAAACTATTTTTCATGATATTAATATGTAATATATGAATGCATTTGTTGTATATATTAAGGGAAGATTGTAAATTCTTTGGAAATTTACTAAGACTTGCTCACTATATTGGAAAATCATGTAACCAAAAACATCTCTGCTAATGAAGTTTTAACGTCTGATACAGAACACGGAAGTTCGTTTGCGTTTGCAAGTATCACATACGCAGTGGTTCTCCACATGTGCACAAGAAACTAATACGTTATGTCTTTTAGGATATTTGTTTCTCACTATTTATGTCTTGAAACATCTATTATCTTATTATAAGCTCCTTTTATTTCTCCATTATCTTACATGCAAGAATTCTACTTACTTTTTGAAAATTTGCCTGTAGGTAGGTTGTATAAATTATGAATTTATTTCCAGATGGTAGAGAAAGCATCCAATTATTTGTTATAAAACAGGGACATGTGGATCTGATAGGGTTGAGAACCACTAACTGAGTATAAACAGACCTAGGATGGAATCCCTGACAGAAACAGCTAATTGTCCACCAAAAATTTGAGTTACCCCTCTATAGTATTCAGTTCTTTGGGGAAAGTGGACACCTAGCCTGTAACTACATTTTCCAACCCTTCTTGCCTCCGCGTAAGACTATGTGATTAGTTTTTGACACTGGAATATTGCAAGGTGGGTAAGCTTTCTCCATCTTCCCTGGCCAGAGGCAGAGGACTCCACAGACTTGGCAGACGTATCAGCCACAAGCTAGAAAGAACTGAATTTCAGAATTAAGAAGATGACGAATCTCTGACAACCAGAAACACCCATATTTGACTGTCCGGGAGGGAGAAATTACTTGTGATGGCATTGAAATTTTGGGATTTTTGTTATAGCAGCTGGCGTTAGTAAACTACAGAATATCAGCTTCATCACTTACTCAATTAAGCAAGTCGTTTACCAAATCTAGGTCTTTTTTGTTTCAATCTTCAAAAGGAGGCTAAACCTAGTCATCGTCTTACAGGGTTATTGTGAAATCATACTTAAAAAAACGCTTACACTTAGTAAGCCCTAATTAAGTTCCTTTGTCCATCCTCTCTCTTATTCTAACTTTATTTATTTACCTACCACTTAACTTCTAACATGCAATAGTAAACTCCTAGACCTCAAGTTCTCTTAACTGTGGAAGATTATGACTAGGGCCCTGAAGTGGGTCTTTCTGATCCAGAGATTGCCAGGTCCTAGCCTCTTCCTCCTCGTTCTTTGTAGTAAGTGTGTCATTTGAAAAATACGTAGCCATTCTTTTCTCTCTGAACCAAGTCTTACATACAAGGGACTCACTGAATACTTGATTCATTCATTCATCAGAAAAATTTAGTGTTGATTTCTTGATGAAAACTGTAATTATTACTAATGTGCATTTTCCCAAACTCCGGAGAATTTGGAAATTAATATAGTGTAGACTCAGGAGAAGAAGTTCAACATTCAAATCCTGTTTAAACCTCTTGCATAAGTTCCCAAGGGGGCTTCCAGACTTTGCATTTTTGTGCTTGATAAAATATGGGCATTTGTTTAAAAATCATGTAGAAGCCATGAATATGGAAATGCTGAGGCTAATGTCAGTGGATGCGTCAGCCATTCAATGTTTGATTCAGGGGCATGGCCCATGGGCCCAAACCACTGTGACAAACCTTTTGCCCAAATGCCATGTTTCCTATAGGCAAAAGTCGGCAAGTCTTTTCAAATAGAGTACTTTGTTTTCAAATAATACCTTTTTCAAGATTTCCCGGATTACTCATTTCTTAAGAAACAGAGAAGTTGCCAAAATTTAAGAAGGAGTCTGCGTATCTAGTCAAAAATCTTTACATTCTTCAAGCTTATTACAAAGAGTAGTTTTCTGTACACCATGAAAACAACAATTGCATTTATTCATATTAATTACATGGGAGCAAATCGTTTCATTGCATGTTAAGAATTTCGAAAGCACTGCCTTGATCATTTCCTCCTCATCTTAACAATCCACAATGGTACATTGTTGCTTACAAATGGTTTGAAAATATTTTGGGTCAAAAATGTCTTTGAAAAGCTCATCACAGTTTCGTAGTATTGTCTCCCCCGCTAAAAAAATTGCAAATATATAGACAAAATATATGACATTTTAGGTACTTCATGGACACTTAGCATCAGCACATGGACCCCAGAACAAAATCCTCTGGCTCTTAGCATAAAGGTCCACCTTCTCAGACTCCTTTCAAACTCTGGTCTACCCCTGAGCTTCCTCCGCAGGCCCTTCTCCCTCTGCCTTGCTCTCCACCTCCTTCCCATCAGTGGTACCACACTCTTAATACACCCGCATTTTCATACTTCTGTGCCTTTGCACATCCTAGACTCCTTGACTTGGAAAAGTCATCCTCTCTCCCATCCATCTGACTCATCTGTTATTCTTCTAAATGTTATCTTGGATTCCATCTCCTCCATAAAATCTGGTTTTCCATATGCATTTTCTTGCTACCTTCTCTTTGCCCTAACAGCATTGTCTGTGCACCTCTATGAAAGTGCTCATCACTGATATTATATTAATTCTGCCTCTTCTGGTGGGTGGAGGGGATGCGGCTACTGAGTTCTATAATACTTATATCTCTAACCACTAATATGAAATCTGATATAAATAGAAGTGCTCCATAAATGTTTGAATGAAGGAGTGAATAAATGAATGGCCTCGTTTATATTTTGAAGACAGAGAGGATTAAGCTTAAATTTGAACAATTGAAACAAATAACAGCTCTTAGTGTCAAAAGCAAGGCGTCAGCATGCTTTACCGATGAATGCTGATTGCCAAGCTAATTTAATTCATTTATTTTAGATCAAATCCGAGGCTGGGTCAAGAGACGAGGACAGGAACAAAGTACCCGTGCCGCATTAAAACGTAGTGGCCAACAGAATTGTCAGGTGAAAAATGAATAGCAATTTTAGTGTCTTTCAACAGTATTTTGAGATGAAGACGTGCTACAGGCAAACTTGTTTAACAAAAAAACCCCCAAACCTAATAAGCAGAAAGCCTGAGTCGAGTCCCCAGGAAGGAAGTGGATTTTTGTTCATTAGGGTATTGAAGTTGGGTAACAGCACGTATTCTTCACCGATCTGCCTCCCCAAGGTAGAGAGTTCCCCTCTATGATGCCTCCAACCCCTCAGGTCACTGCAGAACTGGTTGTCTAGCACATGACTCCTGCTTCAAAAGCTGATGAAGAGGGTTGGCAAGCACTAGACGAGAAATCAGAAGACCTGGATTGCAGTATGCTCTGTAACTTCCTTGCTGCATGATGCCAGGTATGTCGCTCACACTTGCGGTCTGGATTTCCTCATCTGTCAAGCTGGCCATTCCTGCTTCCCTCACTGGACTGGAAGAGGGAGAAAACAGGAAGCTCTGCACACACCAGATGGCACTGGGAGCATTTATTAGACTGTATGCAGTTGGTTAAGTCCATGCATGTATCTCCCAAGAAAATATGAGTTTCTTGAAGGCAGGAACCAATTCTTACTTATTTTTACTTCCCAAGAGCCTAGAATATGATAGACAATTATACTCACTGACAAAAAAAAAAAAAGAAAGAGGTATTTACTATAAAAGCGAATTCTTTACTATGATAGTTTCTGGAGAATAAACCATGGAAGAAAAAAAGAATAAACCATGGTTTATTGGTGCCTAGGAAGATGCATCTTCCTGTGCAGTCAAAACATGGGCTACATGTAAGGCATTAGCAAGCAATAGGAGACAATGTGTCAATACGTCCTTGTGACTTAGGTCAGGACACATTTTCTATAGTACTTGGGCAAAATGAAATTCCAGTCCTTGTTCACATATATGTCTTCACACACCTTTTTAAGTAAATGAAGAATATCTTCCACTGACAAAATATTTCTTGTATTTTTCAAACATGTTATTCTCCCACTTCATCAAGCAAACTATATAAATTTGACTTTAATCCACTGGATAGAAGTTCTTTAAATTCCAAACACAAATACAGAAGCACAGTTACTAGTTTAGCTGAAACATCTGTTTCCAACTTCCTGAAAGGAAAAAGAGAGGCTGCCAATGTATATACATATTTGAAACAGGGCTTGTACTGCACACATGGATACAATATGCATTTGTAAAAATTTTCCAAGTGGTCTAATGTCCCATTTGGTCAGGAGAAATAAGATGATGGAAGCATGTGACATAGGAAAATGAGTAAGTACTGCAAACCCCTCCTAGGAATTCTAGTCTCTAAGAGAGTGCGGAGATCACCACTTAACGGCCAGTGCAAACCAGATTCTGGTCATTTGATATGATGTTTACCTCCCTGAAGGAAGCCATCTCTTACAAAAGAAGAAAAGAGCCTAGATAGAGTAGGGGTGAGTTTGGATATAAGACTCCATAGTTCGGAGTCATGGCCCATTTCCTTTTACTAATTTGCTCTATGGCTTTGGAAAAGGCACCCCATCCTTCCATCATTCTGGGTCTCAATTTTTTCATCTGTAAAATGAAAAACAGTGACAGGAAATGGGTCAAGCTTTCTGGACTTCAGAGCTCTTGAAATCATAATATTCTTTAAGTCAATAAACAAGCAGCCAATAGCAGTGAGAAAGTAACCTAAGTTTCCTAAAAAAGGTCCTAATCGTCTTAACAGGTAAGTCACCTGGCACTTAATACATCCCAACCCCTCCCCACTCCAGGTAGGAGGGATGTGGTTTATCTCAGAAATTGTTAAAAACAATCACATCTTCCTCTAGGCTCCTACCTGACACTAAAGCCCCACAGTCCATGTGAGCTGAATTTGGAGGAAGATCAGCCGAGAACCAAAATCTGCCAGGTGTGACGTGATCTGTGAGAGATCTTTTGGATAGGGATTTATAGATGCAATGACAAGGGAAAGCTCTTTTCTGACCTGGAGAAAATAAAGCAAAAGAAAATACAAAGTTAGAGCATCCTCAGAATTCTAAGGTTGGAAACCAAACCTGGTCATATGAATCTACTGAGTAATAGAACAGACCAAAAAGGACGTTCATCTTGGCCCCTGCCATGCTTTTCAACTGCTTTATCATAAAGAGCACTGTTTGAATTAATGGATGAGTTAATTAATATGCAGACAATGTTACCAAACATCTCTAAGCTTTAGTTTTCTCTGATAAAGAGAGAATAGCAGCTGCCTTACTGTTAGATATTAAATAAAGTCAGTAAATGAAAGATCTGGCACAGTATATATATTACATAATAGATTAAAAATTGTTAGCTTTACCGTGCTACAGAATTGCCTTTGCAAAACAATTCCTTTTAATGAAATGTGATCTAATCAGTTCACTTTCTAGATCTTTCAAGCTTCCTTTTCTTTCTGTGTGGACTGTTAGCACCAGAAGTTTAGGTTTGCCTGGTCTCTGTTAGCCATAGTTTAAAATTCAAAATTATAGCCTCAACATGCAATCACAAGATCTATTTCTTTGTGTTCATCTGGCTCTGAGGTCACTCTCTTACAGGCGTCAGATTTTCTCTAGGTCTGCTGCCATTGTCTAGGAAAGCAGACATGTCAGATGAGAAAATGGAGGGGAGAAAATGCAACAATTTTTTTCAGAGACCCATGAAGGACAGGAACAGATGAGTCTGTGGCATGACTCATTCACCAAGGTGAACAGAGGTGTTACCTGGCCAGCCACCTCAGAGGGAGGGAGGGGGTCAGTGAGATGCCTTGGGTGGGTGCAAGGGGTGGATGCCATGAAGCCAGTGTGGTGGTGGTGGTGATCAAGCTTTGTGAATCTCTTCAAAGCCCTGGGGACCCACGGAAGAGCAGGAAGCAGAATCCTCTAAGATTCTTCCCGTCTCTTTACAGAAATATTTGCCAAGCATTCAAAATAATTTACGGCTTGTGATCCAAAGAGGAGGCTCACAATATCATCAATTCCCTACAAAATTTGATAGGCCTTTGAAGGAAATGGGGCACCAACACATTCTGTGAGGCTCCAGAGTGCAGAAAAAGAAGGAATTGGTGGGAGTTATGGGGAGAATGATTTTGGATGAATCTAACACAGTTTTGCACAGAGTTGTCTGACAATGACATGGGTGGTTTTAGGAGATATTAAGTTCAATGCAATTATTCATTAATTTAGCCAGGAAGCTAACAAATTCAATTAGACAAAAGTTGAAATAGATGCTCTAATTGGTCCGTGGCAACTTAGGGTTCCTAATGTTCTTGGCTCTTCCTAAAATGAAGAGATATCTATCTATCTATCTATAATTAGTGTCACAGAGAGTTATTCGGAGCCCTTGTTGGGTCTCACACTCTTTTTGGATGACATATATTTTCAGAGTTTCAGCTAACACCAGATCTCTTGCTTTTTGTCCGTGAACTTCAGACCTGTATATCCAGTGCTTGCTGGGCATCTCCACAAGGGTGTCCCACAAGTACTTCAAGCAACATATTCAAAATTAAAATGTGACTGAGATTGAGAAATGGCTCCCACTATTCCAATTTCCTTCCAGCGGAGCTGGTCTGTGGTTGCATGAGTAGAAGAGTAAGATCAACGGAAATTTTTGATTCAGTAACGTGTAGCGTTTCCAGAGAAGCAGTGTAAAAAGTCTTTTTCTCACGTAGGTAGTTGTCCTATGATGCCTCAGCTTAGAGCCAGCTTCTTCAGCCCTTCTAGGAACTTTGCAAGAAACTTTATTAAACCTCATTTTTCTTTAACTAGATAGTGTGGATTCTATTTTCTTCAATCAAATACTGACTAATGTAATATTAAGATAATATTTCATACTACATCTAAATCTGCTTCTTTTTGTGTATTCCTTGCTTTGCTAAATGGTACCACCAACCATGTACACTCAACCATTCGACTAGGATATTGACTTTCAAGGCTCAAATCTAACTCCATCTCCACTGTGAAAACCTTTCCTTCCTAGTCTCCAGCTTGGATGAGACCACTCTGTTTTTTTGTGCCAACTGTCGAGATTCGTACAGTAGCTTTATAATTATACTTATTTGCTCCCATTTCACTACGAAAGAGTTAGGACTGACTGTTGATTACTACTTGCCTAACAGCAGGCCATGCACTTTGGGAAATCACTACAAAGGGGATAAAATGGGGATACCCCTAAATTCACAGTATTCCCATGATTTTGAAAGTGGAAAGACCCAGTGCTCAAAAGAGAGAAGAGAAATTGGGTTTTTGGGGAAATGACATTTAGAATATGAGATTTGATTCAATGGAATACAATTATCTCTTTGAACGGTGACCTAGAAAACTCAATTTCATTGTGATAATATTTTTATTTTCAGTCTATTTTAGGGTTGTCATTACTCATTTGTTCAGATAACAACAAGACTTCCAGAAAAGTGAAGACTTAAATATGCAAGTATGGCCTCCTGAAAATTACCGAGAGAACTGCATTTTACAAAATATCTGCGCCACTGAAAACGAATTTTATTTCTTAATGCCTAGATTTTTAAAAAATATATTTGTATGTATAAATGTATTCATTGAAACACAAGATATGTAGTTTGATCAGTTAAGATTTTGAAAAAAAGGAAACTGATACATGTGAAAAAGTGGATTAAGATGTTAGAGTCTGTGTGGCAATAATGAAATGTCTGAATTTAGTCGAATTAAGAGGATGAGAAAACATAATGGTTAAGAAGCATAGAAAATGAAAACTTAGATGTATGGCTGGACATTAGGTTAAAAACAATGTTAAGATAAATAAATACAAACTAGACTAATCTGTCACTCATATGAATAAAAAGAGAAATAGCCTAATCTCAGTAGAAATAACATAGCAATATGAATTACAGACCATCTAATAAGATAAAATGAGGATATCTGATATTTAATGCTGAAATAATTCCCGTCGTTAGTTATGGCATGGAATGAAGTGATAAAATATCACAGAAAACATATTGCTTATCTTGAAATTCAGTTCAAGGCATTACTCAAAATGACTTGGAGACAAATATCCTTTAATAGGATTTAATAGAGCGTGATAAGGAATGGCTTGGAAAAAGAAACGGCAACGCAGGAGGCTGCAGAGAAGCCATGAGTGAAATCCCCATGCAGAGCAACATATTCAAACTGAATACAATCGGAAACTCAGATATAAAGAAAAATTAATGTAGGAATTTCCCAACATAGATTTCTTACTCTGCTACACACAAATTATATGTGTGTGTTTGTGTGTATATGTGATAATATGAAATAAATTTTAATGTTTCTAAATCTATTGAAAGTAGTTTCAAATCTGTCATGTTTGTGCTTACAACAGCTAAAATTTCAAATTGACATAGGTGTATTGTATTGGTCACTTAAATATCATAGCCAGTATTGCCATTAGTAACATGATATTCCAAAATAGCGTACAGCTCTTTGTAAATATCCAAAGAAAACTAGATAAAATATTCCCTAATACAGATAGTTTCATTTCTGGAAAATGCAATGCACATAAAACATTTACAAAATAAATCTTGTATTCAGATAAAAAATGAGTTAAATCATAAGCTAAATAATTGTAAATAATATTTCACCTACAGTACTCTCTAGCAAGATAGCTTTCATATTTGACCTTTGTCCTCTAAAAAAATAAAACAGTTCTCTTCTCATCATTGTGACAAGAGGAAGAAAAAAAAAACATTCAATTTTTTTGTCACCCTCTAGGGGATGTGCTCTTCTGGTGAGAATTACTGCACAGCAAACTTTCACTGGATTCCATCATTCTTACCACTTCTGTTAACATCCACATTTAAATGATTCTCAAATCTATAGCTCCAACTCTCATCATTTTCCTGAATTTATGATCCATAAATTTTCCTGATTACTGGATGTGTCTATTTATGTATCTGATTGGTGCCTCAAATTCAGCATGCCCTAAGCAGAACGTTTTTTACTTCCTTTTGGTTAGTTTTGAGTAACCTGCTTCTCCTGTTACGTTTCCTACTTCAGAAAATGCTGTCACCATCCATCCAGTTTCTCAAACCAGCTCGCAAGGAATTTTATTTGTTTTAATCCTCTTTCTTGCTCTTTTTAGTCTATCAAATCTGTCAATTTAATCAGTCTCATTTGAATCTACCTTAACCTAAATCTCTCTCAAGCCCCTTTACCTCCCCCATTCACTTTTCCATTATCAAAGTTCAAATTATTATTATTAATTTTAACCCTGGTTACTTTAAAAACCTCCAAATTTATCTCCCTTCTTCTGGTTTTGCCCTCTCTCTCCCCAAACCAACCCATTTTTCTCTTGCTTTCCTAGTGTTTCTTTTTCTAACCACAAATCTAATAGCTAACTATATTCCTCTTGTTTAATAAACCATTTAATGATATTTAAATACCTTTCAGATAAAGTATATAATGTTTGCACAAACTGGACATTACCTTTCCATACACGGTCTCATAATTTCTCTTGCTTATATTGCATGTTTCAATCAATCTGAACTTCTTTTATTTCCTCAATTATGGCATGATGTCATACTTTGGGTTCCCCCCAAAACAGACCCCGAGACAAGGATTCACATGCATGTGTTTTAATTGGGAACGCCAACCTCAGGAAACAGCAGTAGGCAAACTGGGAAGTGAGACAGTGAAGGAAAGGCAGCCAGTAGTGGTTGGATTATCAAGCATGTTGCCACTGTTGTTTATGAAAGCTTCATCTGACTGTGGAGCTCTGGGATCCAGGATAGAACATGAGCGTTAGAGTTAACAGACCTCAGAGGCAAGAGAACTGGGGTATCCATGCACCAAATCCTGCAGAAGCAGGGATGTTAGTTCCTTGACGCTTCCAGCCTTCTGCACATGGGCAGAGCAGGTTCCAGCAACCAGAGATAGCCTCGGGGAAAGAGACACAGGTGTAGATGCTTGAAGAAGCATTTTAGGCCACCAAAATTACAAGGACTGAAGGTATATTGATTGGAGATTCGCATTGTCTGCTACACAGGATTTTTGTGCCTCTGGGTCTCCCTAATGCTATTCTATTTGCTTGGATAGTATCTTGTGTGTGTTCCTGATGCCCAGCTAGCTTCTCTTCTTTCAATTCTTAGTTTAGATGTAAATATTCTTAATGCTTTCTCTGGCCTCTTAAATCTGTGACAGTCACTTCTGCTGTATATACTGCTATTTCTATCTTAGAATTTATTACACTCACAGTTCTGTGAAGAGAGAAATAGGTAGATACAGATATAAATACGTTACCATATGATTATGGGAAATGGAGAGATTAATTTATGTTCAGAAGTATCTAAGTTTTTATGGTTCAGTCCTAGAAGTAGTAACATTGCCTAGAACTTAACCACGTGACACATCTGTAAAGCTGGGAAATGAGTTTTATTAACTCTCCAGTTAATGAGAACTTCCTTCTTCCAAGAAAGAAGAGGAAATTGTCACCAACTATCAGTTTCTTCTTCTTCTTCTCATATAGGGAACAAATTCAGCTTCTACCTGAGGAAGATAACCTGAAGTTATATCCAGTTGCTGCATCCACTTCAAAATCCAGGATTTCTGGGTGATTAGCCACTCTATCCATCACATCTTGACGCAGTTCCTTGTAGTCTAGACACCTACCGTCTAAAGAAGCCCAAATGTCTCCTATCCACTTTCAACGTGCACACAGCACACAATGGTAGAAAAGAGGCAGGGTAAAAACATTATATACTCTTACCGGAAAAGGTAAGAATGTGAGAGATCTTGATTCTCAGCAGTTGTGGTTCTTGCTGAACAGAGGTTTCTCTGTCCTGGCAGGATAGGAAGTTCCTTTTTTTTTGAGGAAGATTAGCTCTGCACTAACATGCGCTGCCAATACTCCTCTTTTTTTTTTTTTTTTAATTTTTGCTGAGGCAGATTGGCCCTGAGCTAACATCAGTGCCCTTCCTCCTCCATTTTATATGTAGGACGCCTGCCATAGCATGACTTGATAAGCAGTATGTAGGTCTGCAGCCAGGATCCAAACCCTGGGCCACTGAAGCGGAGCAAGTAGACTTAACTGCTGCGCCACCAGGCCAGCCCCAGGAAGTTCCTTTTTTTAAAAACAAAAGTCTAGTGTTGCTGCTGGCTCTTGGGGGAGGTTCTTCCTTGTCTGTTATCCTCCCTGGTCACAGCTGAAATGAGATTGGGGAGTGCACTCTTCTTGTGTGTTGATCAGATTTCTTAGCCTCTCTCCTCTCCTTGCAACTTTCATGCCCAGAGTTTATTTAAAGCTTGAACAGCCAAGGGCTTTTTCAGTCACCACCTGTGAATTCTTTGAAAATTCATTTCTCGCAAAAATTTTGTAGACTTGTGATCAATTTTCTTCTAAGTGGTTCTGTGTCCTTATAACCACAGTGAAGGCCCTTTCTTGGACATAATTCTCATTCTTTTGTTTTTTCAGCCTCTTCCTGTTCTTCTCACTGGGGATCAGCTCTACGCTCTATGAAACAATACTGGGAAGGTCACATCATTCATGAACGGCTGCCTCAGATTTGAGCTCTTCAGTTCAACTGAGAATGCTTACTGGGCTTTAGTCACTAAAAATCATTTCAACCTTATGTGTTGCTATTTGGGATCCAGCAACAGCTTGCTTTTCTAACTTTGTAGAACCCGATGAGAAGAGATTTTCACATATTGGGGTATATGGGGTAACTATTCAGGTTCAAAACGGGTTCGCCTTGACCTAAAAAGCCTGACTTATGGCCCATCAAACATACATTGTACATCTGCTTGCCCAGTGAAGTACAGAATGCACTCTCTTAAGATGAGAATGCAGACTTCCCCGCCTACGCCCTATTGGTAAGGCCTTATTGGTAACGCCCAGATTAGTCCCTTTGCTGACTTCAGGGTCATGTTGACCTGCTAATTTGCAACTGAATACGTCTTTGAAATGTTCATGAAAATGTATCTTGGGTGTGTTTAATGTATGTTCTGTGTTCTAAAAAGATCTAAGACTGTACTGAAACCCATGCTTCTCTGGAACACCTTCTAAGGCCTTCCCGGGTTGTAATCCTCACTCTGGCTCATAATAAACTCACCCCAATTTTGATTTATAGGTTGGTTATGGATTATTTGTGTTGACATTGGTATCTCTGGATTTTCTCAATTGTTGTGGACATCTGTTTGAAAATTAGTCTATTCTTGCCTGGACTCCTCTCTTTCTTGTAATACTGTGCTAAATCAAATCAACAAAATCTGACATGCAATTATTCTGACTTCTTCCAACTACTTCCTTCAGAGCTAGAGAATCAAGTGGCTGACTTCTAAAATTGAAGGCAATAGTTTCCCAAATATTTTGCCACAGCAAAATAAAGCTCTTCACTCTTCTGGCCTAATTTCTTTTTTTATTGCCACCCGAAAACCAACCAGTAAGCCAATCCCAAGGCAGTGATTTCTATAATAGCTGAGGTAAAATAGGCTTTTGAAACAAATAAACCCCACACATCAGTAGCTTCACGTTATAGGTGCTTATTTTTCAGTCACACAAATTCCAATAAAGTTTTCAGTGGTGGTTTCCCAATGGTTGTTCAGGGACCCATCTAGGTATCTCTACTTAATTTGTCCACTATCCCTTAGGATAATGGAGTTACAAGCACCAGTGGACCAGGGAGAGAGATGAGGGACCGTTTGCAGGAAGTTCTTATGATGCAAGCCTAAAAGTGGTGTATGTCACTCTCATCTACATTTTCCTTGGTCAGAAATAAGTTTCAAACATGGTCATATGTAACGGTAAGGAAGGCTGGCGAATGTCTAGCAATGAGTTCAGGGGTAAAAGGAAATATGTTTGTGAAAACCCAGCAACTTCTACCACATTTATCAAAAAATAAACAACTAAAATGCTTAGTCTATCAAAGGAAAAAAGAGAACAATAGAATTTTGCAGTAAATCCATTAGTCTGACGCAGCTCATTTTTCTCCTCTGTGCCTGTCTAAACTCTCCTCTTAGAACTTACTGAGCTGAGTTAAGCTGGGGTTGGCCTGGACTCCAGTCAAAGAGGGATTCTCACCAGAGCAGCACACCCTGTAGAAGATGACACATCTGTGAGGATGGGAATTAAGCTGGGGAATTTGGGACCTGGCCTGAGCATGGTGGTGGGAAAACTCATGGAAAGCCTAAAAGCATTGGGACCAAGGAAATTTTAAGGCTGGTTTCAAGGACCAAAAAGAAATTGAAACCATATTGATCATTCTATCAAGGCATTAATCAGAAGTGGCTGGGAGGAGAGATAAAAACTAATTAAAAACGTCAGAGAGATTCTTAAGAATATTAAAGATGAAAACATAATCTTGGGAACGGGACAGCAGAGCTGGAAAGAGCATCTGAGATCTTGCCATCAAGTCCAAGGCCACTTTCCTAAGGATTCCCTGGTTTCTGTTGGGAGTGGGAAAGGAGCTGTTCAGAGCTCCGAGCTGATGAGATAACACCAACTGTAAGTGACAGAGTTCTGTGTTCTTCTCTGTAAATACATAATAAGGCCTAAAATCTAAAATGTGAAAAATGTTCTCAAGTATTAATATTGCCTTTGCTGTCACATTTTTCCTGGCTTTGCAGAGGTTAAAAGGATTATTACATAGCAGCTTCCAAGCATGGAAAAAAGAGGTAATCAAATTGGCCCACATCCCAGAGAAACTGTGAGGTCTTACTGAGCACTGAGTGCCAGCGGAAAGAAGCATTTTGAAATGTAAACTAGGGGGAATAAATATGCTGATGCTCTCTGTGACCAGGAACTCTCTTTGGAAAGCTGCTTTAGCTACAGGGTTCCTCCCAACTCAGAATGTTTACTCTCCTTGTCTCCTCCAAGTCATATAGCAAATAGGGCATATTTGCCTACCTTGCATCTTTATACTATGCTTGCCAGCCCTCCAGACCGGATTTAAGAAACCCAGAAGGAGCAGAGTCACTTCCTGAAAGTAGGCCGTGAATGGCCTGAAGAGTGCAGGGAGGGCTGTGATGGAATCAGAGGACCTTGACTGGAGTCCAGGCCAACCAGTTTTTGGCCAGTGGCCAGTTGCTTGACCTTGCTGAGCTTCAGCTGTTCTCTCTCTAAGATGTTTACAGGGCATTCCTCAAGAGCATGGATAGGATTACCCTCCCTATGTGTCTTCAGGCACAGTGCAATACTCAATAAATAATCATTGATATTATAAACAAACAAGCAGACAAATGACTATCCAGATCACAGATTTATTGACATTCAAATTACAATAAAATTATTCATAAAACCTTTTATTAAATCATCATGTGCATATTCTCACTATGAGCTAGTACTTGATTGAACTTGTTCCCTAAAAAGGCAGATGGCACCGGGAATGTCTATTTTATCAGCTGTGTATTTCTCTCTAGGTCTTCTCTTTCCTTAGAATTCCTTAAGTCAAACCAACATCTTCTGTCTGTATGGCAGGTCGCAGGGCAGGCTGTTTGAGAAGATTCAGATGATATGGAATTCGGAGCTTCTAGCTGGAGACTAAACCTATGTGCACACTCTTGGTTGACAAGTCCTTCTCTATCTGACAAACTTTTCTATTCTCTTTGGTGGGCTACGCAACTTTGACACAGGCAATCAATGATGAGGGACGAAGTCTGATAGGGTCCTCCTGCCCTCCTAATCAATAGTGCATCAGGTTCCCAACCATGTTGCCCTGTATGATCAAAACAAAGCATAAGCTTGACTCTCAATTATTGGTAAGATGGGTATGTACTCATGAATAAAAGTATAAATTAAATAGTAAGAAAATGCCTAGAATGTTTGAGACAAAATATATGTGCCATGTGTTTAGAGGCAGGGGGATTAGAGGCCTGGAGTTGTCAGAAAATGCTTCCTACATGCAGAAAGACTTGACGTGGATTGTGAAGGATGCTTTTTGTTGGGAAAGAATGAGACTTGAAAACAATTTGTGCGGGAGGGGCTTGGGCAGGAGAAAACCATCAATTAATATATGATTCATGCAGGGTGTGCTTCGTGACCAGGGGGCGATTATGAAAGGAGAAGAGCTGGAGAGGAGAAAAAGCGGGTCAAGTGGGATCAGAATGTGGTGTTGCTTTTTTGGTGGTGATAGGAAGTCAGTGATGGATAGCTTTTAAGCAGAGGAATGAGATGATCAGATTAGTGTTTTAGGGGAAAAAAATATTCTGCTAACAATGTTAGGATAATGATTACAAGGGAAAAGGGCAGAAATAGGAAATGAATATAGTTGTGGTGTGTTACCCACCTAAGCTCTGGAATGCATTCTTGGACCAAAACATCCTTGAGGTCAAAATGGTCAGGTCAAGGAACATGGTCAAAACATCCTGCTCACATTATACAACAGCTGCTTGGGAATCCAAATGATGAGTCAGTCGTTACTGGAAGGAGTCTCAGTGGTGATGTTTAGGAAAGTTCTTTGCACACAGTCTGTTGAAGAAGTGAAAAGTGCATAATACTTGGAATAATGATAACTGTCTGTGAAGTTGTCCGAAAAGCTGATTATCAGGGTCTGGGTAAATGTTCTTCTAACTCCTGCGTGAACTACCTGGATCAAATGATCATTTGCCAGACAAATCTGGTCTGCTGTTGAGGCACAGACAGGTGCATTCCGTGGTGACTGGAATATACGTGTTTCGCTGTAATCTTTTGGTGGGTATATAAACACAGCTTGTGCCACCCTCTTCCATTTCTGCTTTTCATACATGGTTTTGGCTCCAGGTATTTTTTGAATGAATAAACTGGGTCAGGTGAAGGGTATATTGCTGCAATCTGTTAAAGAAAAGCAAATCCCAGGGTCAAAATCAGAAGAAAATTCTCCTGGGGAATGAGCCAATGTCACTGTCTTTGCTTGGAGAAATGCGGCCAATAATTATATCCGAACTGTGAAATAGAACGTTTTACTTTCCTCCAGCTGGCAGAGGGATTTGGACCACATCTGTTAAATATTTATCAGTAGCGGATACTAGTTTATCTTAGTTTTACTTTCATGCACTCATCGTCAGGATTTTTATCTCATTAATCTAGAACATGGCTGGTGCGACCTGATTTCCCTTATGAAGACTAGTGCGAGTTGCAGAAAAGGGTTAAAAAAAGAGAGAGTGACTTCTGAGCAGACAAAATTGTGCAGATTGTGAGGAGATTAGCCCTCAATTGCTGCTTCAACAGTTTAATTTTTTCCTTAGGCTACTGGGATCTGAATTGGACTTTGTAGTCTTAGTAAACTCTCAAGATTTTGAGAAAGTGACTTAAATGTCAGACTTTTCCTGGAATAATTTATGCTTCATGATATAGGGTTATGTTATTTATAACCCTTTAGAGTCATTACTTTTGATGAGAGAAATTTGGTAGTGAGCCAAGCTCAATGAGTTCAGGATCAAGCCTGAATTTTCTGATTTTTTCCTTCAAACTTTAAACGTAACTGGTATGACTCTAAACTTGATTATTTGAAACCATCATATTTATCTAACTGGTTACTCTTCAAAAACCCCACCTACTTGATTTCTGGCAAAAACAGAACATGTAAAAGGAACAACAATATTTTTCCAATCTGTCCGTCTAAATGATTCAGCTCATTAACTTTTCTTTCTGCCAAACTTTTTCCCAACTGGAAGAATTTTCTAACATGGATATGCTGAGACATGATGGCCAAAGAAAGACCACTGTATTAGGAGGTAAAAGAGCTAAATTCTTATTGCAGATCTGTGAAACTCAGCCATTTATCTCCCCTGAGCCGTCTTAGAGATCGCCCCTCTGTAAAACTGGGACAATCACATTTGCCCTGGCTACCCCACCAGGCTACTAGGAAGAGAAAATAATAATGATAACAGTGATGGTGCTACTGATAACTATAATAACATTTGACGAGCACTTACTCCATAACAGACAGTGTGCTCTGAACCCTGCAAACGTTCATTATTTAAATCTCATAAGAAACCTATGAGGGAGGTAGCAGAAGAACTTGACCGAGTTCCCATGTAGAAAGTAGCTGCCAACTCCAGAACTTGGATGCATTCGACAACTGTAACATGTGAAAGTTTTTAGAAACTCTACAAACATGGAACATTATAATTATATAATTGTAAACATAGACAGCCTTATATTTATATTTGCTTTATGTTGATATCTGTTTCATATCCATGCAAATCGTCAGTTATGTGTTGAGTGCCTGCGTAATCCAGGTCCTTGGTAGAATGAAGAAAACCACATATCCAGAAAGAGATTGGAGCTCAGGGAGTTGGCAGTCAAGTGTGGGTTCCCTCTAAGCAAAGTGTGACACTTCGTTCAAGGGACTTTGGGAATCTCAAATTGATTCTCTTCGTGTGAATAAACACAAGGGCATACGGAGGAGATTAAATTGTGGGACCTCTAGTCAATGTGCCCAAGACAACTCTATTTCATTTGTAAAACTGACTGTAATGATTCTCCTTCTGCTAGACTGTTATGAAGATCAGCACTTGAGAAAATGAATAACTGCAAAGCAAGGGTGAATATTTCCATCACACAGATGCAGGGACAGACTCAGAGACGTTGTTCAGGCTCACACAGTAAGTGGAAGGACTAGGATTCTATTGCAGTGCTTGCCCAATCAGCTCCATTTCCCCACCAGCGGTGGGCTGCCTCCTGCAGAAGTTTGATTCAATCAATCTCTACAACACCAGTTTCTTCTCTGTCTTTCCACAATATTTGTTTGCAGTCCTGGTTATCCCCTTCCTTGACTTCAAAACAGATGATTCCTTAATTAGGGGGAACATGGCCAGATGATGTTGCAAACCACATTTCCAATACGACTCCTTCGACATTTTCTCTTCCTCGGTGTCAAACTCTGTTTTCATCCTAGCCCCATATTACCTATCTCATCACCATACTTTGCTCTTCCTGTTCCCTGGACCTGACTTGCCTTACCCACATCCCATCCCCCAGCTCTCCAGATACATCTTTGTATACTGATGACTTTTCTTTTTTCAGAACATATCCAAAATACTCTTTCCTCCATCAATAGCTCCTTGAGTTCACCAACCAGATTTAATCTACCCTTCCTTTGAATTTTGATAGAATATCTTTCTACCTCCTTTTATGCACTTACCACTTATTTCTTCCATTTTTGTACTTGCTTTAACTAACACGTTGCTCATGTTAGACTGCAAGCTCCTTGAGAGCAGAGGCTATTTTTTCTGTCTTTCCATTGGCCACTTCTGCGCTCTTCCGCCCCCTTCCATCTCTGTAATTCTTACAGGGTCTAGCACACACTATTTTTTTTTTTTGCCATATTTTGATATTTTCTAGTAGGCTTCTAAGGTGATAGATGACTTTTTTTTTCTTCTATGAGTCTTTCTTTTAGCTTTATTAAGGTATAATTGACAAACAAAATTGTAATATATTTAAAGTCCACAATGTGATGATTTGCGTAAGTATACATTGTGAAAGGATTGCCAGCATTCAATTAATTAACTAATCATCACTTCTCATGTTTACCATTTTTTATTGTGAGAACAACATAAGTTCTACTCTTAAGAACTTTCGATTATACAATACAGTGTTATCAACTATAGTCACCATATTATACATTAAATCTTTAGATTTATTCATTTGGTAACTGAAAGTTTGTACCTTTTTACCAGGTCTCTTCCTATTGTTCCCACCCCAGCCCCAGGCCCTGGTAACCATCATTCTATTCTCTGTTTCTATGAGTTTGACTCTTATTTTTAGATTCCACATGTAAGTGATGACATGCAGTATTTGTCTTTCTCTTTTTGGCTTATTTCACTTAACATAACACCCTCCAGTTTCATTCATGTTGTTGCAAATGGCAGGATCTCCTTCTTTTTAAAGGGTGAATAATCTAACATTGTATATATACAACTTTTCTGAATTTGTTTGTTAGTTCTAACAGTTTTTTGGTGGAGTCTTTAGGGTTTTCTATATGTAATATCATGTCATCATCAAATAGAGATAATTTCATTTCTTCCTTTTCAATTTGGATGCCTTTTTTTCTTTTTCTTGCCTAATTCCTCTAGCTAGGGCTTTCAGTACCATGTAGAATACAAGTGACGAGGGTGAGCATCCTTCTCTTATCACTATCTTAGAGGAAAAGATTTAGCTTTTCACCAGTTGAGAATGATGTTAGCTGTGCGCTTGTGGTGGCTGACTCTTCTTAATACCTTTTCTCAGTGAGTATTTGTTGAGCTAAATAGAATTGGAAGTTCTAGTTACAAAGAATTTTGCTCTAGTGGATGTACAGAGTACAGAGGTAGCAGAGAGGATGGAGGGGCTAATTGTGTTGAAGAAGGAAGAATTTCCAAGGAAGTCTCTCAGAATGAATGGCATTTTAGCTGGGTTCTGAGGGAAGAACAAGAGTGTGGAGGGTAACAAGTAATGAGAGGAGAACGTCCCACGGAGAGCAACTCGATTCAATCCAACAGACGTTTATTTGTCCTTATTATGTGGCTGACAGAACTCTTTGCTGGATTTAAAATAGTTAATGAGACCAAGCTGGTCACAAAAGTCCCAAACAAATTGCAACAATAGGCAGTCTGATGGGAGGAGAGGATTGAAAAGCTTCATAAGCAGTTTGACCACTATTTCTCACATGTAAAATATGTATCATAATAATGATGATAAAGATACCTAATTCACAGTTTTTTGAGGAAAGTTTGGAACGTAAAATGTGGGAAAGATATCATATATTTCAAAATTATCTATAAATACCAGTTCTTCTTAGCCAGAGAGAATGACTTTCATTATCAGGACTCATAATTTCCTGTAATTGCATTTATCTGACATATAATACTCTTAAAAACCAAAAGGGAAAAAAATCATTGTCTGTGTGAGACACATGGCAGGTTCTAAGGAGAATCAGCAGGAAAATGAAATTATGAATTGAGTATGAGAAGCTGAAAGATGGATGACTTGATATATTCAGGGGCTATCTTTAGCAAAGATGAGAATCTCGTTTAGCTAGTAATTAATTATAGGTGCTTCAACATTTTCATTTGTTATGATTAACTTGGCCTGGGTCATCAATTTTGGTTGTCAGCTCCAGTAGATAGGTGGAATTTCCAGTCTGAGTTGGAAATTATTTCGATATTAATCAATCTTTAGCGGTTCTCAGATGACAGTTTTTTCCTGTTACCAAGTCTTGAAGCTTGATTCATAACCTAGACATTTTATGTACTTTCCCCAGTAGCAAAAGGAAAACCATGAATTATTTCATAAAAGTTTAACCTGAGGTTGAGACTAAAACAAAGTCTCCCTTCCTTGGTTTTGCAAAAAAAAAGAGAGCTGAAGCAATAATCTCTGGCTTCCTCTGCCAGCACTCTCCTCCTTGGCTCACACCTTTCCAGAAACACTGGCTTCCTTCCTCTTCTCCAATATGTCAGGCATGCCCCTCTCTCAGATAGTTGGCGCTTGCTGTTCCTTTTGCCTGGAATGCCCTATACATATACTCTTTGTATCTCTGAAATCTTTCCTTGTCCAGCTGTTTAGAATAGAATACCCCGCCTCCCTTTCAAGTACTTCCTGAATTCCTTCCCTCCTTTGTGTCTTCTCCAGAGCACTTACAGCTATCTGACATACTATAGTGTTTTACTTGTTGATTGGCTGTCTCCTTCCATCGGCACATGAATTTGTGAAGGCAGAGGGTCTTTCTTTCTGCTCTCTGCTTCATCCCTGAAACTAAAGCAATGCTTGTCACATAGAAGGCACCTGACGTGCAACTTGTGAATAAATGAATGAATCTTCGCATTTAATAGCTTTATTATGCTGTTAAAAATATTTTTCGCTCCTGTAAAAATTAAATGTCTCGTGCCACTTCTGATATTCACCATACCCATAACTTGCTAAAGACACAAATAAACACTCAAGTGTGATTTCCAAGAGGTAATTAGTTAAATTTTGGAAGTTTCATTTTGACTTTCTGTAAAATTTAGGTTTGAGTTTAAAATTCAAGATATCCTCAAGGAAAATACAATTTTGGAACTTCTGGATCAAAATCATTACCCTTTTATGTCAGAATAAAAGGGAAATAGAGCCCGTTTGCTCCTCAGTCCATTGGCACATTTTTTGGTGCACCTTCAAAGGCTTTGCCTATGCTGAGCCCTGGAGGACCAGCCCTGATCTGTATGTGCAAGCTACTTATACTCTGGCTGGTCTGGAGTAACATTGAACAGTAAGGAGGCACTAGTGGAAGTGGGGAAACTGCCTTTAATATAGGGGCTGCTATTAACCCTCAATGATCTAAGTCGGGTAACCTCCCCTCTCTGAGCCTATTAAATAGGGGTTGGGGATACTGACAGGGAGAAGAACTCCACATTCCTTCCCAACAGCAAAATGTGAAATTTTAAATCAAAAGACAGAACAGAGCCAAGCATGCAGCTGGCTTTTGATAAATGCTTCTTGGCTAGCAAACCTGAAACTCTTGTTTCACCCCAGTGGGAAACAGCTCCTGCAGCGGGTGAAAGGTAATCCTCTTTCTGCCTTCTGAAATTGAGCAGGTATGGTGTAATGAGGAATAGATAAGATCAAGATGATTTGCAGAACCAGCCTGGACAGAAGAAGATCTAGAGAGCAATCACAACCCCATCAGGGGCTTGAGTCCAAACACCGGGATCCTGGGAGTAGCCTTCTGGCTGCATTGTAATGTGGCTCTGGCGCCACCTGGTGATCCCTCTCAAAATTTTCCTGTAACTCCAAGGCCACCAACAATAGATTTTGTTCTGGAAAACACCCCTCAAAGGAAGCTCATCCAATGAATCTGTGAAACTGCAAAGATTCAAGAATGGCCTTAAATATGTAGTTCAGTAAATGGGAGGGGAGGAAAGAGACTATTCTGCTATGAGGAAGAGAAAGAAATGAAGAACAGGATATTTCCAGGTATTTACACTTGAAAATAACATTCCCACAGTGGCTGGGACTGATTCCAGCCAATGTAAAACCAAACTGACTGAGATGTTCTCTGCCTGGTTGAAACAGCTCAATAATTTTAAAATATATTTTTATCGGTGATTTTAATTAACAACAACAAAAGTTGTTGTGCTGCTCTTCAGTGTTCTTCAGCTGATGCAGGGTTTGGTGCAGTGAAAGACAAGGAGATGCACAGTGCTGCATCCAGGCCACAGGAAGCTCACGTCTGGATGGGCATTTCACCCACTGAGTCGAACATAGACCAGAGCATGGGAGTTCTCCTGTGAGAGAGACAGAGGGAATGTTATAGATGTGCACAGATGAACGTGATCAATTCTGGGCTCAGGGAGGCTGGGCACAGTTGAAACGTAAGAAATGCCTTGTAGTTGTCTTTGAAGAAGGGTTAAAATTTTGGTGATCGAAAGTGAAGAAAGATCATGCAAGGTGGAAAGTGCAAGAGCGTGGAGACTGGTAAGCTCAACCGCCCTCGGTGAGGTTGGCTGGGTGTGCCAGATATAAGAACCAGGACTATAAAGTTCAAGAGGGCTCATGACAACCCTAACCCTAAATCAAGGGAATGGACTTAATGCTCATGAGGTGGGGGTAGTGGGACATTGGGAATTCATGGGGCAGAAACTCCACGGGGATTTATTAGAAGGAAAATCTGCCATTTTACAAAATATTTGTGACCTTTAGATTTAGTTCTGGTTAAGCTGGGAATCTCCAGTTGGGAAGCGTATTTATCACATCCATGCTAATGTTTTCACCTTAATGATTTTTTGATGGGCAAATATGTTTCAAAAGCTATTAGTTCTCCTTCAGAGATAATTGGATATCACAGGAGTAGGAATAAGTATGCTTTGTCAGGAGTTAGTCAGACAGATTAATTTATGACATTTTCCAGATTTATGAATATTTTTGACATTTCCAGTGAGTTTGATTCAGGGGAGTCAATGAAATGATTTAGGTGAGTAAAAATGCAGTGCCAGTAATAAATAGGATTGCAGGGACTCTGCTCAATGCCTTAAAGCTTGGATGGCTTAAATGTTTCCAACGGAATGAGGATATGTCAGATATCAGAATGGACAACAAAAGAATTAACAACACTGGTTATGTTCAGGGCTTTTAAAAAGCCTACATGGATGATTGGATCAAAAACATCTTTGTCATTTTTAGACATTATTAGTCTTTGAACGTTGATCATTTTAAATGTTTTGTGAAAAAAGTACATATTTTCCAAATTTGTTTAACGTTTCCCGTTTGTGTGTTATCTTCCTGTTTCCCAAATTTGCTTTTAAAGAATATAGTTTTCTGAAGAAGATTCCAGTCCAGGGTGGACTTTCCAGGTGAATTTTGTGGTCTGGCAATTTGGGGAAACCCTTTGGAATTGCCTTCTGAGAATCGTGATCAGATAGTCATCGCCACAGGTGAGTAAAGAATGGCTCCAAGAGGCTGAGGGGCCCAGATCCCCGAAGAAGGTGGGATTCTAACCCAGGTGTGTCTAGGTGTCTCGAAAGCCCCAACTCTGCCTAGTATTCTTCACTGCTTTCCTATGACAATGTTTTTACAATTAGAAGTCTGGAAATGGCTGTCTGTAAAGCACTCCTTCCAGAGTTCCAAAGGCAACGTAGAGGTGGGTCACCGGCTACACTCTCACAGACAGAGGTGGGTCACACAGCATTGGAAGGCCCAGGGACAAGTATAGGGGTTGTCTGGATGGCTAGTGGGTTATAAAGGAAACTGCTTAGGCCCTTGACTCTGCCCATGATGCCCAAAACTGATCTTCAAAGGGCTGCAGAGGAAGGGCCAGCACTATCCCATCTTGAGTCAGGGCGCATTCACTAAGCAGGCCGATGCTCTCAAGCAAGCATTCCTGTGCAAACTGACTTCTGAAGAATCACACACTAAAGCTGCATGCTTGCTGTTTGACAATAGCGTACTCTTTCAAATAATGCATTTAGTTAATTCTGGTTTAAATTTATCACCACTGAGACCTTCAAGGAGTTAACACATCATTTAAAGATTAGAACACAACCAAGTTAGAATGAGAATGTGTATAAATAAAACTAGTAGCACAGAACGGGTTTTCTCAGAGCAAACAAAAGACTAGTGCATATCCACTCTGTTGCCTGGGTTGAGAGATTCAGTCTAGCACTTCCTGAAGATCTGATAAAAAACAGTGTCTAAAATGGATTATTCTGTATGTGATAGACTGAAAGAGATTTTCCCTTTCTGGTATAGTTCCGGAGAGGACATCCTCAGAGGTTCAGGAGCTGAATTCTGAACAGGTGGCAGGTGACCAGGCTAGTGACATTAATGGATTAGTGTGTTTTTTTTGAGGAAGATTAGCCCTGAGCTAACAACTGCTGCCAATCCTCCCCTTTTTGCTGAGGAAGACTGGCCCTAAGCTAACATCCGTGCTCACCTTCCTCCATTTCATATGTGGGATGCCTCCCACAGCGTGGCTTGATAAGCTATGCCACGTCTGCACCCAGGATCTGAACTGGTGAACCCTAGGTGGCCAAAGTGGAACGTGCGAACTTAACTGCTGCGCCACCAGCTTGGCCCCATTAATGGATTAATTTTTAAATAAGGACATGACTTGGGAAACAATCTGACAAAAATACCTGCTCAACTCTTGAAGCAATCATATTGACAGATCAAAGGAATAGAGAATAATTTTTTCATTATCTACTATAATTTGACAACATAAGTGTCCAAATTAGGTAGTTCATCAGAAATAGTTTTAATTTAAAAAAAGTACACCTATATATTTATATTTATATATACAAAATTACTATATAGTATACTATAGTATACTACAGTATCCTATACTATACATAGTAAATAATACGCCATATACCAATATATTTACCTAACTGGTAACGTACAACAAAATATTTTGGCTCCATAACTCCATAAATCCTAATTTTGTCAGATGGATGTCATGGAGAGCCTTTTATTAGATTACTTAGGCATTAGATTATGTTCACATCAATCTAGATTTGCCTCACTCTAATGTCCCCAAATTACAGTAGTTGGGGTGCAAGGAGAACGAAAAGAAAGAAAATGTTGAGGTTCTTTGAGGAAACTGTCAGCCATCTAATGCAGCCACCACCCAGATACACAGTGAAGTCTTGTTTTTTCTGTGGAAGATGAGTGGTGATGCAGAACTGAGAAAGGTCCCTCTTCAGAATGAGCGCACTCTGCTCACCTGCTCTGGTTGGCAGGACTGTGGCTTGCACTGACTTTGTTTGTCAGTCAGGCACATGTTCTGTCACTAGAAACCCCAAGCTGTTGCCCAGCACTGATTGTGGTGTGGTAGAAAGCGTATGGACTCTAGCCGCGGATGGATCTGCTGCTCTGTTTTGCCATGGCTGTCAGACTTGGCGTAATGTGCTTAACCTCTTTAAATGCATTTCCTTCATTGGTAAAGTAGGGATGATGGGAATGACGTCACAGGATTGTGAAGAGGATGAGAGACAATGGGTATAATACATCTAGCACGTGCCTGACACATGATAGGCACTTAATAGGTTCTTAGTCTCTCCCTCTCTCTCTCTCTCTCATACACACACGCGCGCACACACACACACATGCTCCAAGCCTTGTTCCAAGAAAACAACGGACTGTGACAAGCTTTTTTCTTTTTTTTTTTTCTACTCTGGTTGCTGTTACTGCCGCTGTCATCATTGTCCACTAGGTCAGACCACCAGTCTTACTCAAGGATGGTGCACCTATTTGCTTACAACTAAGGAAGTCAAGGAGAGTGACTCATCTGGAAAAATGAAAAGTATGTGAACTATTACTAAGCCGGAGGGCGTTTTAAAATTATGCGCCTTACCGCTGTCTTTTATCAGGGGAGATCTTAAAACTTTTATTATTTGTTCTCAGTGAAGAGATTGTAGGGTTGAACTTCTTGGCTTCTGTTTTGAAATTTTTCTATTTAAAGACAGCCGTAGTGTGTTAGCATTTTGAGCGAGGTACACGACAGTTTTCAATATGCCAGCTCTGGGTTGCAGAGGGGGCTGGCACATACCAATACCCCATATTAGCTGCCAGGTAGGCTTCAAGCAAAAAGATGATAACCAACCTGTAATCCCCAGTAGATATTTGGGGCTCATTTAAGCGTCGGTTCTATAGCCCTATTTCATTTTTCTTCTACTCTGTTTTTAGACATATTTTCTATAATGGCCTCGCTCTGCCTAATTTTCCTGGTCTCTTTGCCTTGGGTTTCTGAAGACATTTGCAGTCTCTCTGCCATCTTCCCAGATGTCCTGGCCATGCCCCTCCTAAGTCTGGATTTCTGCTTATTAAGCCCCTAGCTCTCTGCTCCTTGACGACCCTCCCACAGGTAGCTTCCCTGGACTTTCCCGATGCTCCAATCCATGACGGATATTGTTATGTGGGTACTAGCAGCCATTTTCATTTTCTTCCTTGCAAGCAGAAGCCTGATTTTGTTCAGCTATCAGAAGAGTAGCAGGATGTTAAAGGATGGAAGGTGCTTTACACCGTCCTAATATTTGTATTTATATAAACCATTCATATAATTCTAGTTCTCTTATCTAAGGATGACCTGCACTGGCTGATTACTGGGATAGAAAGGCAGATCTTTTGAAATGTTCTTGCTAAGATTTTCTTTCTTCACAGAATAAAAAGTTGTGAGGAAAAGAGTCACACACATGCACACGCATATATTTTTATATACGTGTATATGTAGTTTTTCTCTGCTTCCCCTTCCTTCCCCTCCTGAAGCTCCTGCGAGGGGCTCTTGCTGCTGTGCAGCTGCCATTTTATAAGCATGAAAGAAAAACCAAGAAAGTCAGAGAGACGCCCACCAATACTTCACATCCTAATGCTAGTTCACAAGCCTGGAATCACCTGTCTCTAAACATCCCTTTAAGCACAGCATAAGCGTTATCACGCAGTTGTTGTTTGTCTCGTCTCTGACTCACAGCTTCAGCACACGGATGGCTGTGTGTCCTTGCCGTATCCCATCCTGAGCTCAGGCTCCAGGTCCCCGGCTGTCTCCCATCTAGGAGCTGCTGGTTAGAATAAGAGGAGATGAAGAAAATGGACTGAGAATGTCCTGCTGTTGTGAGAAAACTCCTGAAAGAAATACTTTTTATTCATAATAGCATTTTGTCTCTACACGAGAGTTTGGTATTATTAGTCCTGTTTAAAAGACTAGAAAACTGAAGATTAGAGAGTTTAAGTCACTTACCAAAAGGTGCAGAACTTGTAAGTGATGTAAGGTTTGTGTAGTTATGAGGTTCATCCTTCGTACATTTTATAACTCTGCTCTGTGCGGCAAGAACAAATTCAAAATACTTACTGTAGTTTACAAGCCCCTACATGATCCTATCTCTCATCGCCCACTCCCATCAACAATTTTTACTTAAAATTCTTCAGATATTTGAGGCTTCCTTTCCCTTCTGAGCTTTTTCTCAGGCTGCTCCCTCTGTCTGGAGCGTTCTTCCTCCTCTTTTCACCTGGAAAATTCCTATTTCCCATTAGAACTTTGGTAAGACATCACTTTCTCTCGAAAGCATTCTCTACCCTCCATATCAGTAGGGCATGCTACCCACTGTATTTAAGTTGAGCATTTAGGTGCCTATTTCTTGCATAAATTGCCAGTACCTTGGGAGCTGGGACCTGACCATGTTCACTGCTACATTCTCTGAGCCAAGAGCAGACTCTGGTGCTTCATTGGGTAAGGGTCCCTATCCATCCTTATCCATGGGAGCACACCCAGTTTATCCTGACCTTCAACTCCACATAGCACATCCTGCATTCTGGGGCTTGAGGCAGGGAATTTACAATTTTGAAAGCTCCGTTGATTATTATAATGCACCTTCCTCATGATAAAACAGAATATTATGCACCCAACAGTATTTGTTGAATAAATGCTCTGCCAGTTCCTTGATCAGTAAACAGAAAACTATAAACGCAAATGAAACAGTAACAAAAAAGATGTTCAATATCCTCCAAGTAGATATACAGACTCATTCAGTTCAGTCACAATCACTGAAGCCAAGTCTATTGTCTAGAAATCCACAGTAAAGGAAACAAAACATGAATTAGCCAGGAGTATCCACACGTATTCCAATTCCTGAAGGTCTTACAAGAATGTTCAATATCTGCCACACAATGAAATAGTATGGGAATCAACTAGGTTAGTTTCCTTATTAATTCCTATGGTCCCTGACAAAGCATACAAATTAGATATTTTTATCAGAGTTTAGAAGGAATTGATGGTTTAAGAAAGAAAAGCAGTAACCAGAAGAAGACTGAGGATGAACTATTTGAAAACCACATTTTATTCAAATGTAACTTTTCTATTTCTGATAAAATCACGTGTGGGGGTGTGTGTGTATTAAATTCCTTATAAACCAGAGTGCTGGAGAAATAGGAGCTTCAGAATAGAGAAAACAGGTCACTGGCAGATGTCTTGCCTCAGGACAGAGAACAAAGAGAAATTCCAGATGGCATCCTGGAGATGGTAGAGGAAATTCACTAATAATTATAGATTACAGGGGTAAACATTAACTCTATTGAATATCCCAGAAAAAACAGAGTCTTTTAATAAAGTCAGAGATGCTGCTGATAATTTAAAATAAAAAAAATGTAGACATACCTAAATAGAAAAAGAGAAAAAAAAATAAAACTCTGAACTTGTAGAAAATTGACTTTCTATTCACAGAGCTACAGTTACCTAAGGGAGACAATATTATAAAATTTATGTTAAAATGGGCATAAACAGAGACTTCCAGGTTTGAAGGGGAATGCTATAGTCTTGAAGGGATCTGAAAGGACAGAAAAAAGAGATTGAAACAATCTTATAGTATAATCCTAAAATATCAGTGTACTGTGGTAGAAAGGACACATTATTTGGAGTTATTGAGACTTTATGTTAAGGTCTGGATCTTCTATAGTAACCAGGGCATGATACTCAAGTCTGAATGCCCTCATTTGTAATGGTAAAAATTACTTTTTTTCAAATTTGAATAAGATATCATAAGTAAATTGTCTGAGACAGAATCTCAAATAAGCCTTTCAAAAAAATCACAATTATATATTACTCTGAACATAGAGACAGAAGGCTGGAAAATAATTCCCCAACAGTGAAAAATTGGTTTGATTTGGTCTTTGACATTGCTGCTGCTGTCGATGATCTGGTAGTTGAAAAACACAATCTGAGGGGTTTCCCTGGTGTTGGAAGTCTTGCCTGGAGAAGCAGATATTGGCACCGAACACATCACAATAGTGGGAATAAGAACTTGCTTGTGTACAACACTTTACACTACTCAAAACACTTTTCCTTGTTTAATTTGATCTTCACAGGATTGGCATTATTTCCCCTTCTAACAAATTCAGAAGTGGATATACAGATTAAGGAAAATGAAATTTCCAAGTCAGAAAATAGTTCAAATATTTGTTAGACTGTCCCAATGTCACAGTTTCTGGCTTTTACTATGTGTTCCAGGGTAGTGAGACAAAGGCTAGAGGCAGAATAGTATTGTGGAGAGAGGTTCCCTAGTGTCCAGGGCCTTTCCTGGACACACAACAATAAGTGACCCTCTGAAAACTGCCATTAAAGCAGGTGAGTGAAGTTAAGTCACTCTGAGACACGACAGTTCTTCGCTGCAATGGTTCTCTGAAAACTGGAAGCAGATCAGGAGGATCAAGAGAGCTATCCTAAGGCACAGAAAGCTAGAGGAGATGTACAGCAAGAAAATGCCATGGTAATTCAACAACTGTCAGGCAGGGTGTAGAGGGGAATAAGTGTTTCCTGACTTTTGAAAGCTGATGGCTAAGGTGGGAAAACCAAATCTTTAGAATCTTGTCAGTGGCAATTCCCAAAGTCATGTTAAATGGAAAGTTTTCATTTTGCCTTAAAAATATTGGAAGGACGTTGAGAACTAAACAAAACTGCAGCAAAGACCAGAGCTAGCTTAACTGCAGATTAGATTCACTCGGCCTCCATACTGGCAACCTGACAGAAGCAGGGTTATGTCCTTCTTTGGAGGATAAATATTATTTTCTCAGGTCTATACTGTTCTCTCACATATAATCTCTGGCATAGAATTATAAACTAGGAGAAAGCAAAAGAGCTGAAAAATGTAACCCATGATTAAGATAAGTAGTCAATAGAAACAGGACCAGAGATGGCCCAGATCTAAGAATTATCAGACAATGACTTTAAAACAACAATGATAATTATGTTGACAGATATAGGGTGGAAGGAAGACAACATGAGTAAAGAGATAGGTGATTTCAGGAGATCCATGAAAATTAATAAAAGAATGATTGAAATGGAATAAACAATCAGAAATGACGAACTCATTCAGTGAGTTAAAAAGCAGACTAGACAAAAAGGAGAAAGTACCAGTAAATTTGGAGACAGGTCAATTGAAATTAAAAAATCGAGATCAGGATCTGAGATATTTGAACTCCACGTTCATTACAGTATTATTCATGATAGCCAACACATGGATACAACCTAAATGATCATCAACAGGTGAATGGATACAGAAAATGTGGTATCTACGTACAATGGAATATTAGCTGTAAAAAAGAAGGAAATCCTTCCATTTGCGACAATGTGGATGAGTCTGGAGGACATTAAGCTAAGTGAAATAAGCCAGTCATAGAAGGACAAATACTGCATGATTCCACTTACATGAGGTAACTAATATATTCAAACTCATAGAAGCAGAGAGTAGAATGGTGGTTGCCAGGGCTAGAGGAAGGAGAAAAATAGGATTTGTTGCTCAATGGGTATGAAGTTTCACTTATACAAGATGAGTAAGTTCTAGAAATCTACTGTACAGTATGGTGCCTATAGTTAACAATACCGTATTGTACTCTTAAAAACTTCTTAAGACGGTAGATCTCATGTTAAGATTACACATGAAAAAAACTAAAGCAGAAAATGAGAAAAAAATTTTTTAAAAATGTGTATGACATTTGTGGAACAAAATGTAACAGTTTAGTACATGTGTAATGGAACCCTCAGATGGAGAGTAGAAAGAGACTAGGTCACTGGTAATATCTGAAAAGATAATGCCTGAGAAATTGCCAACGTGAAAGACACCAACCCAAATATCCAAGAAGCACAGATAACTCTAGCAAGATAAATACAAGGAAAATCATACCTAGGAAAAGCTTAAACTCAAACTTAAAAAAAAGCTTAAAGCACAAACTGAAAAAAAAATTGCAAGATAGTGAAAAAGTGTTAAAAGCAATCAGAGGAGAAAAAAAGACAGTTTACATAAAAGGACAAATAATAAGAGTGACAGTGGAATTATCCTAACAACAACAATCATGGTGAATTGAAGATAATTGAATGGCATGTTTAAAACACTGGAGGGAAAAAAAGAAAAAGAACTTTCAGCCTAGGATTTTATATCTGTTGAAAATATCTTCCATTAAAACATAAAGTAATGAAATTTTGAGAAGTAAAAATGCTAAAATAATTTATCCTAAGCAAAGCTGTACTACATGAAAAATATTTTATTCATTTATATTCATTCAGGTGTATACACACATACATGTATAGATACACATGCATATAGCAGATGAGTATATATGAATATATATATAAACGCATATGAATACATACATGTCATGAAGGACTTATATCCAAATAGGCAAACCTTTGAATTTATACTTCACAAAAGAAGATATGAATGGTCAATAAGCACATTTAAATTTGTTCAAAATCATTAGTTATCAGGCCAAATAAGAGTAAAACTACAATAAAATACCATTTCACATGCACTAGGAAGCTTAAAATTGCAAAAAGACAAATTGTAGTAAATTGACTCCATTTTCGAGGTTTGATTGATGACAGGTTTAAAGTTCCAACCTTCACTTTTCTGGTCCACACCTGGACACACTGATAAGAAAGCCGGGGTGCTCCCTTGCTGAGACCAGCTGGAAGTTCAAAGCATGGAAGCCCTGGTCTGCATGTGAGAACCCTCGCTCCAGTACCACTCCTAAAAACCACAAAATCCCAAGCCAGTCATCCCTTCCTACTTTTCCAAGGCAGTTTTGGATCTACTTAGGAGCCTGCTTTGCCCTCTCTAAGGAGGCTCAGTAGGTCAGTAATAAACCTTTTATACCTTTTGGTGTGTGTGTGGCATCATGAGTCTTGACATCTGAACCAAATTCTGAATGGGAGGGTCCATCTCACATCTCCAGTTTGATTATAACACGGTCTGAGCACTGTGGAGAACTTTTGGCAGTTTCTTGTAAAGTCATTCATGCAACTCCCTTCCTACCCAGCATTTTCCCTCCTAGACATTTTCCCAAGAGAGATGAAGACAGGTACCCAAAATGACGTATTCAAGAATGCTCATGGCAACATAATGTCTAACAGCCCAAACTGCAAGCCATCACCAATATAACAGACAAATTGTGGTATGTTCATGGGATTGAATACAAATAAAAAGAATCACACAACTACTTGGGTGGATCTTAAAAATATGAAGAGACCAAAAAAAACAAACACAAAAGAACACGTATGGTGCAATTCCATTTATTTGAAGACCAAAACAGGCAATGCAGAAATCAGAAGTGGTTGCCTCTCTTGGGAAGCAGGCAGGTGGAATTGTTTGGAGAGGGGCCAAAGGGAATTTTTGTCATGGTGGAAAAGTTCTATATCATTTTCCTTTGGGGGTTACCGTGAGTATATAAAATTGCAAAGCTCATTCATCTGAATACTTCAGATCTGTACAGCTCGGTATATATAAATTATACCTAAATTTTAAACAGTGAAAAAAAGCCAAGCATACCACACATTAGTATAATTAATATGTTAAATTTGCTAACAGGTACCCCTTTATGCAGCACATGTGCAATTGCTCCAAGGGCGCCTTATTGCATAGGACATAATGCTGTGAAGCAGAAATTTAATTTATAGACCTGTTTGCCAAATGAATAAACTAGGTCCAGAAATGTAAATAACTTCTCAGTTTATGTAGCTACTTAAGTGTTGCAGTGGAGAAGGAATTTTACTCTTTTGACTGCAAATCTCCTGAAAGACCCCCCTGTGGTAAGCGAACCATGTGATGTCTTCTAGATGCGTCTTTATCTTAGTGTGGCTTTGAGCACAAAGGGCTAGGTTCTGTTCTCAGATCCTTGCATTGCATGAGTGTTCTCAATGCAAGTGACACTGCCTGGGATTTATGATTCTTAAAGCTAGAGACTTTCTGGAAGTCTTTTCACTGACTAGCCAGCAAGCATCAAAAAGCTAATGGCATCTTAGAGTATGAGGTAATGATTTATATGACAAGTTCCTCAAGTGTTAAAAATGCTGGCAATTCACATCCATGAGGCCACATGCATAGAGCTTCTCTCTTCTGCCATGACTGCTGATAAAATACTTTTAATTATATTATGCAATCATCCCAAAGAAAATAGATAGCTTTCAGCTGCTGAGTTTCCTTTCAATGACCTGATTAAAATGCATCCAGGGAGATAGGCCCCAGATGTTCTTGTCATTAACTGATAAGATATTGCTAGCAATCTTTACTGATTGCTGAAACTATAGGAAAAAATACAAATAATAGGAAAAGAGCATTGTCTTAATAGCAAAATACAAACAGCATCTCCTATAAGCTGTATCTTTTAAGGATTTATCTTTCTTTACCTTTTAATGTTCATATTTATTTTCCCTGGGGTTTGATGGGGTTTCTATGTTATCTCTGCTTGTTCACTGGGGAATAAATTACAGCAGTGATGGCAGGCATGCTCTTTGAATTAAGTTTATAAATAGTGTCGATTTGAGGCAAAATTGTGAATAAGATAATTTTACTTCTGATGTCTCACATGTTTGTTCATAGAATAATTATTTTTATTTTGAGTTTCTAGATAGAAATTAATTCTCACTCAGATTGCGATAATAGCTCTTATCCTTGCAACCAAACTCTGTGCTTCTATCTGTCCTCTAAAAACCCTGCAAGCTGATATTTCTAGGACGTGCAAATCATCATGCCTCCACTGTCCCCCAAACCTTCAATAGTTCCCAAACCTACGAGATCGATTCACAGAATCATAGAATTCTGGAAAATGGGATTGGGAAGATACTTACTGGTTAAATTTCAGGCTTTGCAGATCACACCATCTCTGTGGTCCCGGGCATCCGCAGGCATTATGTAAATGAATGGGCGTGGCTGTGTTCCAATGAAACTTTATTCACAAAAACAGGGGTCATACTTTGGTGACCCCTGAATTGGTAGACCAACAATATGGTCTGTTATAGTGTTGAGCCTCTAAGATCCTGGAAAATTTATTTTCTGTTCTCTGAAAACTATTGCCAAAGTTCCTAAATTGCTGAAAAAATACAAAGTTTGTCCACACAATGTAAAAACAGTCAAGGCAGCACCGTTCAGCATGTTAGGGCAGAGCTTCTATTTGAGTTAGTAATCAACTTCCGCACTCCTGACAGGGCCAAATATTCGTACAAACATAATTATAAACAGTTACTAAGGGTTGAGTCTATTTTACAAAATAAACTTTGAAGGATGATCTAGACGACCTTATAATTTTTGGATCCAGTATTCGAATACTCACTACACTCTTTGTTGACAAAATATAGCATCCTTCCATTAGAAAAGAAAGAGCTAAAAGGTTAATTGTGTGATCAGATCTTTTTCCTTGGACGGAGCAGTCTGAGCTGGCAGGTTATAATATACAGTAACGATTTTCTGTCATGTTCACAGTTGAGGATGGCAGCAAATTTTAAACAAAAACAGGAAACGCCAGAGATAACATCAGTATCAAGTTATCCATTTGGATGTTTCACAGTTGTTTTCAAACCAGTATGCGTAAACCATGTTTTTCACTCCCAAACTTTTTCCTCCTATGGGTTCCCCATTCATCAGATATAAAGATATTTACTGAACAAATATGTGGGTAAAAAAAAGCATGGATTAATATTAAAGGTGTGCCTATGTTGTTTTTTCTTTTATCCCAAGCAGAGGCAGTGTTCCTTGTGGCATTCTGTTTGTGCTAGTCTTTTGCAATCAGAGAAAAAAGCTTTTTTCTCCTCTTCACAAAAAGCAGGCAATAGAATTTTCATCAGTGAGAACAAGTGTCATCAGTATGGATGACTTCACTCCTTTTGTCTCTGTTAGAAGCGCACAGTGCCTGTGTCAGACAGCCATGACCACAGAAAGGAGGGCTCTCTGGCAGAGATCGCCAGTGACTTGCTCAAGGGACTAAGCTAGTGTGGAAGACATTTTCAAAGGTGACACAACAATGCCCCACTTCCTGCATGCTCCTTTGCAATGCGACCTGCTGCTTCTCCCATCAAGAGGTGGAGTCTCCCCCTCCTCTGGAATCTCGTCTGGCTCTGTGACTTACTTTGACCAATAGAATCCAGAGAAGGGATGCTGTGTGACTTCTGAGCCTAAGCCTCAAGTACCTTGCAGCTTGCGTTTTCTCCCTCTTGGAGCCCTGTGCCTTCATGTATGGAAGTCCCACTACTTTGCTGGAGAGACCAGGTGGAGAAATAGGCTCCCAGTTATTCTAGCCACCCCAGCTGAAGGGCCATATGACTAAGGCCATCTTGGGTCATCCCTCCCTAATCATACCTTCAGATGATTGTAAAGTAGGATTGACCTCAGATGACACTGGAAGAAGAATGACCCAGATGAGCCCATTCCACATCGCAGAATCTTGAACAAATAAACGTTTGTGGTTTAAAGTTTTGGGGTGATTTGTCATGTAGCAGACATAATGGATATGGCTAATTCTATATGTTTATTCCACGTAAGCATGATTAAAGGAATATTTGCAATTTCAAGGCACTAAGAAGGTGGAGGGTTGAGTTGCTGGTGTGTGTTTGCCTCCATACTTTATCGTCTATGCAAATTTTTTTTAAAGATTGGCCCTGAGCTAACATCTGTTGCCAATCTTTTTTTTTTTCTTCTTCTCCCCAAAGCTTCCCAATACATAGTTGTATATTCTAGTTGTAGGTCCTAGTTCTGCTGTGTGGGATGCCACCTCAGCATGGTTTGATGAGCAGTGCTAGGTCCACGCCCAGCATCCGAGCTGATGAAAGCCTGGGCCGCCCAAGCGGAGTGCACAAGCTTAACCACTCCATCGCGGGGCCGGCCCCACAAATTTTAATAAACACCAGCATCTTGCTTTAGATATTGAGCCAATGGTATCTATTTGCCCCACACTAGCAATTCAGAGAGGTTTGTATATGCAGAAAACAATATTAACAATTATATTTTCTGGTATTCTATAATTTTCAAAGAAATTTCATAATCATTGCCTTATTTCAGCCTTAAAATGCACCAGCGAGAGTCACAGGTCAGGTATCATGACCCCCATTAGATGTTAGACATTTGAGGGCCCAGAAGGTTAATAATGACTTTATTAATAGCACCAATAAGAACTGATATAGTTAGGATTTGAAATCATGTCTTCTAAGCTCAATCTCTTTGTTCTTACTATTCTTCCTTAGGTATTAAGCTGGCTTTGTGTGTGAGAAACAAGGAGATGTATTTGGTACAGACTAAAATTCAATTTCTGAAGTTAGTGTTCTGTCACTGCAAATGTTTGCCAATGTCTAGGCTAAAAAATAAACATGGCACAGAGGTCTATTTTCATGGGTCTGTGGGTAAACCGAAGCATGTAAAGTGGTGAGCACAGTAAGTTCTAAGAAAATTGTGATTATTATCTTTGTTATTATTCATTCTGCACAATAATTAAATTAACAACCCCTCCCCTTCCCCCTGATACACACCAACACACCACTTGGAAACAAAGAGCCCAAGAATATTAGTGTTCAACTTTCAAGACTGAAATCACATTTTGGTGCATGAAAATACTGCACCTTTTTTTGTACCTTTGGCACCCTAATATTTTCAAGGGAGCTTTGATTTTTACCCTTTCTATAATCTGTAAGTGGACCTGAATTTTTATAACATGAATGCTCATTTGAACATCCAAGCAGAGATGGCTATTCAAAATAGTCCTACATCAGATTTGATTTTTATGTGAGAAGAAACTTTTCTATTTTTATAACTTTTTAATAAAGTATATTAATATTTCTATATAAGAGGTGATACAGAGGTTTATACAAGAAGTTTATTTTTGTTGTTATTACTGACTCTCTTTCATTTTAGATTTTTAAATATTTCAATGATTATTAGTAATTACAGGTAGATTAGGATCCTTGCTTTCTCACAAAATGATTTTTCTCACTTTTTTATTGCTTAGTCATTTCTACGCTAGACACCTGATTGATAGGGCAGTGGTTTTGTAACCAAATTCTCCCACCTACACACTAATCTTCATTTTCTGTCCAATATCTGAGCTCATTTTCTTGCCATATAAATCTTTCTACTCTTTACACTGGGGTTTGCTTTCTAAGCTACTTGGTCTTTTTTTTCGATTTGAAATCCCCTACAACGAGAATATTTGATGGAAGAGAGAGAGAAAAAGGGAGGAGGATCTGAGAAGCTATTTTCAGATGAGTTTTATGATTTTCAATTTGGCCTTTACTTGGAATAGAGTTCAGGCAAACTGTGGGTGTGCTTGAGATAAGAGGCAGCATTTGGATTCCCACAGTTCTTTCATTAGGCAAGTTCTTTCTCTTGTGGGCTTGACTTGGTCCTATTGCAGAGAGTTATTTTGACAATCCATTTCCTGCCTGCCCAGGTGAGAGGAGCTCAGAACGTGTTCTGAATACACTTTTAAAGAATCGTGGTCAAGAATTGCTATTTTTTTTTTTGCAGAGTTTTATTCCTTTCTACTTGTAGGGTTTCCCCTGCACAACAGATTTGCACTAGAACACACCCATGATGTAAACAGCATATTGCAAATATGGAGCCAAATCTCAGAGGTCAAAATCACTTGATTAGATGTTTTAGGTGAAGAGAAGATGATAGTTCTCTAAAATAAAAGATATTTAAGATCAATTCTGATCAATTCACTATAATGTATAATCTTCTTTGGGGCTGATATTCAAACAACTTGCATCGATTATACTGAGTAACATCAGGCAGTTACAGTGTAAGCCCAAGAGAGCAGAGAGGAGCCATTATTTAAGAATCTGAACCTCCCAATTCAAAGTTACTCTAACTTTTGTCAGTTTAAGAATCCTAAAAGTCAATAGACTCAGTGTTGGGATGGGAGAGAGACCCTTTTCCCTTTCACAGTTAGTTAATTAGATACCGAAGGAATAGATAGAAGAGTGGGAGTTGGGAAGAAACAGGAAAGAAGGCGACTTCCATCTGGATTACCAAGTACAGTGGAGAGAATGAACCTCTTTGGATGAGCCTGCACAGAACAGACTCTGGAGTCGGATCAACCAGGAGATGAAGCCCAGGTCTGCCACTGCCCAGCTCCATGACCTGGGAAGGCCACCTAACCTTTCTCTGACTCAGTCTCCTCATCTGTACTAGAGGGTTAATGAGAAAATTTTGGTCATACGGTTCTTGTGGCCATAAAATGAATTAATTTGTTTGAGATCCTAGAGCAGGGCACATAATAAGCTCTATTTCGATTTGTGAGCTATCTTTATGACATAAATTATACAGGTTATCTGAAGGGGTCAGCAGGGGTAAAGACCTCTTTTACTGTGGAGGGTCGCTACCTAATGAAATCTCTGATATTTCTCCCCATTTCTCACAAGTCTCCTGATAGTGTCTCTATTTTGGGTCTTGCTATTTCAAATCAATCCTCCAATGGGCAGCAACAATCACTGGGCTCCTTCTGAATCACCCTGTGTCATCACTTTTCTTTTAAAAACTGTAAATCATGTCCCATTCATCAGCAAATCCAAACCACTAAGTATGACATTCAGGACATCCCAGTCTGGTCTTGACTTATCCTGTGAGCTGCGTTTCATCTCACACTACACTCTTCCCTGCATCTTCGGCTACGTTAATGGTCCTGGGATGACTGTTCTTCTTTGCCTGCATGTACTGTTCAGGAAGGTCTGCATTTCACTGTAACTTTTACTTCTTTGGCTTTGAATTTTTCTTCTCCTGAAGTCTACTTGTGAAAACATAAATAATCTTCGAAAACATAACAAAACTAAGAGATAACCAAGATACTTTCTGCTGTTTTTTAAAAGCCTGAGTGTAGATACATGAATAGCATTACGCGTTTATTTCTGACTTAATTCCAATATATCAATCTCTTTACTATATTTACTGCTTTGAATGCCGTAAAAGGGACATGTCTTACTTCAAGGCAATTCATCAATAATTCAACAGTTTCTCCCCTTCTAAACCTTCTCTCCTTCTCTGCATACTTCTATTTCATATCCAAATCTATTCAAGAATTTCTTCTTAACATTTCTGAAATAGGTCCTTTCTTCTACATTGCCATAGTCCAGGCCTCATTGTTGTAAATCCGAACTTCCACAACTTTTCCTGCATCTAATCATACTCCCATTTTTATTACAGGTCTCAAGTTAAAGAAGAATGTTTTTAAAATGCTAATTCATTTTGCTTATCTGCTGAATACCCTTGAGTAGCTTCGCTATCAATAGAGAACAGTCCAAACTCCTTTAACTGATGTAGCAAGTACCACTTTAGGATGTCAGTTATATCCACCCTTGATGCTTGGTATGTGTGAGCTGCTGTTGGGACCAGAAGATGGCCCATCCACATATGTTTACAATGAAAACCGAGCTGCCTGTCCTGAAAGGGCTTTCCTGAAAGGACACACTAGTCAAGGCATCTAGGAATGATCTCATCTCATTATTTGAGTTGTGAAAGGAGAGGGGTGGGATGGGAAGGGATAATTTTGAATGCAGCCCAGTGCCTACACTCAGAATATCGTCTAGCCAGCCCCCCTGGAAACACAATTCAGCTCAAAGGGAAGTGACTACAATAAGATAATTACCTATTTAAAGGTTCTTCATAAGAAGAAAAAAGTAACTTCTCAGATATTAAGAGAACAAAGTAGCAAGGATCCATTAGAAACCTGGGTCCCTTGACTTTTATCTGATTCTATCACAGCATTCTGCTCTTTTGAATGAAGCAAGCCAAGAAGGGAGGTGACAAGTACTACTGTCAGGTTAATGATGCAACTTGGGAGCAATGAAGAGGGTTCTCCCCTTTATATTCCTGGTAACTGCATGAAGCACAGAGCACTGGGATCTCCTAGGAAGGCTTTGCCCTAGTCTTAACGTTTTTATAAGCTCACTGTATGGCTCTGAGCAAGCCAATTCCCCTCAGGAAGCCTCAATTTACTTATCTGTCCACAAGAGTCTTAGATTAGAAGTTTAGGGTAACTCACATACAAAATATTTCTTGTCCACTAATGAGCATGAATTCTGAGTAGAAACCCAGTACTGTCTCATCCAGGAGTTCAAAGGGTATCACTCTGCAGCAACTGATGGAGTTTTCCTCTGTGACTCAGAATCAAGGCAAAGGTATCACAGGACCTCAGAACTAGCTTATGTAGGGATGCTCACACAGGTGTGTCTCTCTCAGAGCTCTGTTCTTACACATCACCTCTGTAAATGTAAGAATTCCCTTTCCTTTCAGGCAGTACTTCACCACTCAGTAAAACGCTGGAGGGTGACACAAGTTCTTGGCTTACACTAGATGTGATATAAAGTCTTTGTATCCACTAAGAATGAAGATAAACTGTGAGCAATAACTTTAGAAGGAAGGAAGGAGGGAGGGAGGAAAGAAAGAAGGAAAGAAAGAAAGAAAAGGGAAGAAAAGAAAAAGAAAGAAAGAAAGAATACCCTACCAAAATTAAGTCAGTTCAGCTGAACATGAAGACAAAACACCTCTGACATACAAAGATAGATGATTATTGTCAAAAGTAAGGAAGTCACTCAGTTGGATTTAACATTTATAACCATGTCACTCAAAGAAATAGACTTGACTTCAGATCTCTCTTATTATAATCCTTAGCAAGTCCCTTTACTTCAGACCTATAAACACCTCTCTACACGGGAGCTACTCTGCGTAACTCGCTCTTTGCTTACTTCTGCCCTCTCATCATCACTCCTTGAACTTTGTGAAATTCTTTTTGTGTTTCTGAAGGAGAAAACCAAGATCTCGCTGAAAAGCAAGGGTAAGGAGAGAAGGAACATGTCCCAGAATTGGTTAAAAGGGGACACTGTGTAATGAAAGAAAAGCGGACATTGAGCCAGACTTCAGGAGTTGTGGGTCAAAACCCATTTTGCTAAGGAATCCTCATCTTTCCTTCAGTTCTCTTCTCTGGGAACTGTGCACATAGTAATCACTCAATAAATATTATTCTTTGAAAGAAGAAAAAAACTAAAAAAATAAAAGTGCTTTTATTCCTGCTGTTAATGTGCTCATTCTTACTCCATAGTTTTGCCTTTTCCAGAATGTCATATAGGTGGGGTCATGCAGTATGTACAATTGATACAATTTTGTCTCCCTAATTTTATTCAAAAGCTAGATCCATGTAAAATTGATATTCAGGCATATTCAATGGATGACAGATGTGAAAATTCCCTCAAATCACTGGACTATGTGATTGCTAGTAGCATTTTTTCAATATTCTACATTTCTAAGGCAATGAAAATTTTCTTAGGGATATTTTAATGGCTATTGAGTAGTGGTTAGAGAATAATAAAGTCAACAGTCTTCAAAATAGCAGCTGCTAGCTGTTAGTTATCTTCCATGGTACAGGGACTATGCAAATTTCTTTCTACTTATCATCTGAATTATTTAGAACAATCCTGCAAATAATGATCATTTTACAAATGATAAAACTTTGATTCATTGACGCTAACAGTATCATTACAATTACTTATGGGTGTAGATACAAGATAAATATTTAGGAATATCTGCCTCTGAGTCACTGCTCTTTTTCATACTCTAAGCCTTGTCTTTCTTCTTGGTCAGAATTAGACCTTTCTTTTGTTGCCTCAAATGTTTTAAAAATGTTTGGCATCTCTCCAAGACTAGGCTTTTTGTTGGCTAATTATAATCTTGAAAATGAAAGTCTCCAGTTGTCCTTCAGGGGCCATTGAGAAAATATTGCTATATGTTCTGTTCCTTAATAGCTCCACTACTATAAATAATGTATATGGCCTGGCCCATATCAGGCCTCATTAAAAAAGATGGAGTTTCCAACAATTCACTCATATAATCAACTGTGAATCAACAACACCATCTGATTAACTCTGGGTTTCTGCTTGAGAGTTGCCCGCTCTGTGCAGCCACACCACGATGCTGGTGTGGTGTTGATGAAGGGGCTAGGAACTATATTTTATATGTGAGATAATGAAGGACCCAAACCAGGGCTGTGGCTTCAAGGAACAACAACTCATTTGGCAAATAAAAATGAGGAAATCAAGATATTTTCAAAAACCACAGACCTAAAGTTTAATCTCACCTGGTTTACCACTGCATTCAGGCATGGTGGGGGATGTTTGCAGGTGTGATTGGTTGGGGGAGCCTAGTGAGTGTTGAGGAAGCTCAGGAAGCCTCTCAGGATTAAGGAAGAGAGCATGCAAGTGCCCAAGTTTAGTTCAAGGGTAATGCATTGAGTTTTAGAAAGTATGTATAATTTGGAGGTACTTCATGGTCCGTTTCTTAAAACTTTCCATTTCTCAGTCCCTGGGGAACTCTACTTAAATTCTAAGTAGAGTGGTGATAAAAGAGTAAGTAGAAGGTAAAAGATCTAGAAAATTGTGAGCGCCTCGTAGCAGTTTCTGCAACAATTAGGTGATAACACACTTGGCCAGACACAAGAGCTCTCACACTGGGGATCAGAAGCATTTGCACTGATATTGCTGGTTGTGCCAACAGTGGTACTTACGTTGGGCACTAGCATTGTAGCAACTTCAGTAGGATCTGTCATTTTCTTCTTCTGTTTGTGCTCAGAAGAAGAGGAAAATGGCAGATGCTGTGGATTGTCAAAACAGCCAACTTAATGAGCATGCTGGAGACACTATCTTGGAATCTGTTAGGTAGGTGGACCAAATTAGCCTTAACAGGAGAGAAACAGGAGGCGGGAAATAGGATAAAACTGCAGAGGGCATGGGTGAGACTATAGATTTGGGGCAGAGAAGGCTCACATGTTACCTGATAGTTTAGCGGGGTTCACTCACTAAGTGAATGGATGTGTGTGAGTGTGTTTAGTTAGATTTCTAAAGCCTCATTCTGTTGAACTCTGTGGGATACAGGATATGGGGTTGAGCCAGTAGAGTGTAAACCAAATGATTTGGCACCCAAAAGTTAATACATGAAGAAAGAAAAGGTTATTTGAATTTATCGTTTGAACAGATAGAAAACAATTAATATCTAAGAAAATTAAGAATTAAGGTCCTGCGGAGACATAAGAAATTATTAAGTGAAATTACAAACTCTTTTAAGTGGGTAACGTAAGGGATAAATTTATGTGAAAGGAAGGATTATCACCGAAAGAAGAAATTGTCATTCTAAGAATTCGACTAAAACAGCCCCCACAGGTCTGGAAGGACGATTATTAAATAAGCTATACTAAACTGCACTGAAAATTTTTTATTTTGCACAGTGAGTCAATCATTAAAGGTTTTTTAGGTCAGCTAAATTCAAGGCTTGGTTATTTATCCCAACCTGTCCTCGTTCCTAGATGAGAGCTGGGATCTGTGGGGGCTCAGCCTGCTGAGTTCAGAGAAAGCTCAGGAGGAAACGGCTCCGGAATTGGGATGAGGCGGTGATAATTGTGCTGCCACAGATAGATATGAGGGGTTACCATAGCCATGGCTGTTGGACCTGCTTTTTATCAAACTAGATCCATGGATGGGGAGAGCCTACTTCATTCATCAGCTTGTAGTAAGGACACTTTGTGTCTGAAAATGCAGTGCTCTTTCAGAGCACAAATTGCTAGTTTATATATACATACGTATATCCTACTCTGTGCACAAGGCATTGTGAATGCTGTGTGAAGGAGGCAAATCCTTTCACTCAGCAATCTACCACTTAGTGAGGGAGATGACAGGTAAACATGAGACTGCAATTCATCTTAATCAAAATTTTGGTAAAAGGCATTGCCAGTTACAACAGAAACACTGAAGGGCAATGAGTCCAATTTGGCTATTGAGTAAGAATTCCTCAAAGGGTTTCACGTAAGCTGTATGATGGAAGACATCAAAATTGACAGCCGAGAAATGAAGCAGAATGTTGGAAATACTTAACTAGAAGTACTGATGGGAAGCATTATTCTCCACTTGGCAAAATTGAAAACGTTCCCTGACAAAGTTACCTCCAGCGAGTTGTAAAGCCACCTCAAGCCAGGCCAAAGGAGGAAAAGAATGAATGAACACCCACAATTTAAAAAATGAGTCCTTTTCTTCCAGGAGGGTTCATTTATTTAGAGCTGGGAGTAGAAAACCAGAGTTCACAGGTTTTCTCTCAACCTTACAGGCTGCTAACTTCTTTGGCTTTGTTTTAGGCCAAGATCATAAAAATTCTACCCAGTGTAAATAGGAGTTGAAGTAAGCTGGACCCTGAAAGGATTTTTTTTTTAAAGGAATTATTTCAACTCAACTTAGTTAAATTAAATTAAATTAAATTAACTTAGTTAAATTAGAGTATTTTCTGAAATATCAACTGGTCTGGCTCTAGAATGCCAAAGAGCCAAAAGGCTCAGTGAAACCACAGCTCCAGCTTTTAGGGCATTTCCAAGTGGCCTTTCTCTTCAGGGAAAGTATATTGACAGTCTGGAAATGTTCAAAAACTAGGAGGAAAAACAAAGAATTAAGCTGCAATTCTCAAAGGTCTAAAAACATTTTGTTTAAAAAATAACATTTATATTAAATGTTACTAACCCTGTTTTGCGTATTTTTGTTCAACGGACATTTGATGGCTAGTCTACGACAGAAGTGTGGTTGGGTGTGAATAGAAAGAAAATCTCATTCCTGACACAAGATATCCAGTCAATATCCACCTTTGTTATTTCAGAGGAACACTTGCAATCCTCCTCGGTATGAAGCACCAAGGAATCTGGGTGTTTATTCTCACACTCGGAGGGAGACTGATGTGAGTAATTGGTCTCGTGTTGAAACAACTGAAATCTAAGTGTTAAAGAAAAACTTTCCAATAATAAGTGAGTTTAATAAAATAGTCATTCTGAAGCACATATTTCTAAGGAATGCTTAGGGTATTGCTAATCCATGTAACAGTAAGACCTTTTGAAATGCTGCCCAAGGCGAGAGACTATAGTAATTTTTGAGAATCTCAATATCCATAAACATTAAGGTCCCATCAATCAACCTGGACTCCTTAGAATAGACTTGGTCTTCACAGGTCTGGATTTGAGTGCAGACACCTCTAGTTATTAGCCTGGCCACTTTGGACAATTTATTAACCTCTGCAAGTCTCAATTTCTTAAGATGTAAAAGGCACATAATATGCTTGAAGGATTCTTATAAAGACTACAAATCATATATGAGCTGCCACCATGTTCCTGACCCTGCCGACGTGTGCCAACATCACATTTTCCTTAATAACCATGTTATAATAGCTCAATCTTGCCAAATTAGCAGAAAATCTAGTATTTTCTCCAAAGCCAACTGCCATCAATATTCTTGAAAATCCTTATACCTGTCTATCTATCAGAAATTCTTGCTGCTTCTATGTTGCCACCAGTCAAAAATGCAGAAGCTCTGACATAACCCTTGAGGAGGGACTCAGCAACCAGACTGTCTGACACCAGAAAATCCCATCATTTAATCTCAGTTCAAACTCAGCTGCTACCTGGCCAAGAGTGGTGGGATGCTAATGCCATGGGTCCCTGTGCTGATGCCCTGGCAGTGTGCAGCCAGATAGCCTTTACTGAGCTATTCACTTACAGCCGGTGCCATGCTCTAACACTTGGTTATTTATTCAGGTTCTGTTGATTCTCAAACTATAAAAATTCTGCCATAACTAAACTGCCAAGACCCTGATCTTAGAATGCGTCATGTAACTGCAGCATTCACTCCCTAGAGAACCACTATTATATACTTTCTGTCTCTATAGATTTGCCTGTTCTGAACAATTCACATTAGCAGAATTATACGATCTGTGGTCCTTTGTGACTAGCTTCTTTTACGTAGCAAATCGGGTAAGTGTTTTCAAGCATCGTCCACATTGTAACATCAGCGACCTAATTCCGCTAGTTGGTCTTATATTTAATATGATGGTCTACCCATAGGGCCTAACGCTGTCCAGACACACACATACAAAAGTGTATCTTCATCTTCTCTGTATGATCAGAGAGGCCGTTTAATATAGTAAAGCCTTAACTGGACTTGACGGATTATACACTTGGAAATTTGGGTTCTAGTCCTGGATGTACCTTTAACAAAAAACGTGTCCTAGGTCATGCCATTTTCCTTCTCTGGAGCTCAATTTTCTATTCTGCAAAGTAGAGTATATTTAATAACATTAGTAGTTTTCAAAAATATTTTTTGAGTTAGTAGAATAGCTCTCCCTCTTTTCAATTATTTTTTAATCAAACAAAACTGATACCGACCCTGATATCAGTTTCCTCACATTAAACCCAGCATGTATGGGGTTAAAACTAAAACACTCATTCCCTGCTTACTCTCTGGCTTCCTGGCTCCAGAATCCACTATTCTCCATGGAGAGAGACACCATCAAGGACAAGCACCTGGATTATCTCCTCCCGCAAAGAGATACGGGCTGGTGGGCAAGCTGCTGACCAGCAAGGTCATGAGCGCCCTCCTGTCTGCAAGTAGTCTCAAGGCCAAAGACAGGCTGGTGGGAAAGCTCCGACCAGCAAGGCCATATGCTCCTCCTCCCCTACCTAAAGCCCCAAATAAAACCCTTCCTTTTAGCTTTTCAGGGAGTTTGGGATTTCAGCATTAGCTGCCCTCTCTCCTTTCTCCGCGTTGTGCAAAAGTAAAATTCCTACTTTCTCCCACCACACCCGGTGTCAGAGATTGGCTTGCTGCACAACGGGTGAGTGAACTCACTTCAGGTTCCGTAACAAAACTTATTTTGTCCCCTAACATATAAAACCTATGAGAATGGAACTGCTCTGGTTGAAGTCTGTACTATTTATCAAAGTACTGTCTTTCAGCTCCAAAGATGTCCTTCATTATCTGCTCTGTGAGAACTGAGAACCTGTAAACGATTCACTTTTGCATCTAGCATGACATTCAGATTTCTCAGTAGAGGGTGCTGAAGACACACCGCAGGAGGAAGGGGTTTCTTTTCCCGGTCTGGTCTACCTCTAATTTATTCTTCTACTCTTTCTGCATGGAAGTCAGTGGCACGTCTGAGGGAGATCCACTGATTCTTACCCCAATCAAGTTATAGCCTCACCTTCACGAACTTCCCACTGAATTTCACAATCTTATGGGTACGTTGTCAGTGAGTCTCACAAGCACTCCAGCTGTTGGCTTCCCACACTGGGCCTGCCTGCATCCTAGCGGAGTGTTTTCTGCTTGCCAGGCCCAGCTGCAATTCCCTTGCTTCCAGCCCACCTGCAACATGGAAGGGGGTTTCCACATGCCAGTCCAAGCCATGATTCCTTGTCCTCCAGCTTTGGTCCAGCATGAATGGACTAGCTCTGACCCAGGACAACCAAGTAAATTTCTCCGTCATATTTTGAATTTCAACTAAAACTTCTCCAACAAAGTTTAAATCCCAGCCTTGGTGAGGGATCCCCACTTCCAAGTTTATTCTTTCCTTGGGTACTCTTCTTCAATCTAAGTTATTTAGAATTCTCTTTACCCTTTAAAGTTAATCCCTTGTTACTAGATAATAATTCTTGATGTTAAACATTCCTTGTTCAGATTACTGTGTTGTAATCTATTCTCTGACTGGATCCTGTCTAATACAAAACTGCCATGGGACAAGGGGCTGGAGGTTTGTCTATTCACTACTCCTGTTTACCTGTGGGAAGAATATGCTATCAAAGGAGAGATACAGTTTGAAAATCACTGGACCGAGTAATCTTTCTGCCCTGACATTGTCAGGTCCATAATGATGGCAGGTATAGTGAACTCAAATTGACAAAGGTTTTCAAATGCAGAGATTGACGGGATCCATCACCACCTCACAAACAATGTTCTGTAACAGAAAGTCCACTTAACTTTGAATGAAGACATCTGGGTCTACAACTTGGATCCACTACTAAGAAATATACTTAGTCAAAATGTGAAATCTCTGTGAGCCTTAGTGTCCTCATTTATAATTTGGGGTCTGTAATCCTGGGAATTTCACAGGATTGTCATGGAGATCATTATGATAATACACATGGCATTTATTTATATACCATGACTATCAAATATACTAGTGGTTGTGATATCTCTTGCTTTTGTTGTCACAACCTTCCTTATTTTTCATACTGAAAAACTGAAGCCTAGAAAGTATTAGAAATTTACCTAAGATCACCTGATAAGACTCATCATGTGTTTGTCCAGTGCAATATACTTACCTCATAACATAGTACATTTTGATGACATATAGGAAAATCATACCAGAAGGATCTACCATACGTACTTTCATGTTTTGAATTGGTATTTATAAGGAAATATCATTTGTAAATATGTAAAAATTAATTTGGTATAATTTATTTAAATTCTTTATTAAATATTTATGATTTTTAAAGATTTTTGATATTCTTGTTTTCACCAGAAGAGGCCACTATGATCCAACTTAACGGAATTATTATCACATTGAATAATTCTATTTGCTTTAGAAAATTGCCAGGCACTTCAAAAGGCAATGGTTATGTCTTTCTTTTGTCTTTACTCTTCTTTCAAAGGCAGCCACCTCTTCCATCTGAGAGCAGTGATTGTAGACACTCTTTCTTGCGACTCCTTAGAAGAAACCAAGATTTTAGAGATAGACAGACACAGACTCCAATCTTGGTTCTACCACAGAGACAAACTGCTTAACGCTGGGAAGTAACTTAAACTTGTTCCGTTTTGCAAAACGAAAATGATAGCTTCTAGCTTCTTTGCATTTAAAAAAATTAAATGAGGTATTGTCATTAAAGTTCTTAAAATAGTACCTGCAACATAGAAGATGAACACGTCTTAGTTCCTACGCCTTTAGACTCTCTGATGCTCTGCTGCTCATCTCACTCCATTATCACCAAGTATTTTTTAAAGAATTCTAAAATGGTTTACGTACATTTACCTGAAAATGGAGAAATGGGTGGAAGGCTAAATTCAAGGCTGTTTAAAAGGTGATAATAGTGACTGGTGGGGAGAGATTATGGATTTATTAATTTTTTTCATCTTTAAATTGTAATTAAATTTTTATCTTTATATTTTAAAAATAATGAACACATACTACTCTTTAAATATAAAATATTAAAAAAATTAACAATAACTCATTTTGCCTTAGATAGCTTTCCTATTTCTGGAATCTTTTAGCAAAAGGGGATATGTGAAACTGAAACGTAAAATACTAAAGGCAATGGTCATTTTGTTGCCTGTCAGCCTTAATCAAAGCCGTCTTTTGGAGACACAACTATTAGATTTGGTTTTCTTTCATTATATGATAAGAAACAGTTAATAGATTATGGTTACAATGGACAGAGCATTACTCAGTACAGAAGACACAAGGTAGAGAAAACCTCTGAAGAGAATGATCAGGAATATGTCTTTCTTTTCTGATGACTGCATTTTGTAAAACACAGCATGATGAAATTTTTATAAACCTCAAACACAAACACAACTGAATAAATGTTTCGTGTGTGTGATGTCAACCTGTACTAAGAAAGGCAAGGGCATTATAAACGAAGTTTAGGATTTTGGCTGTCTTTGGGAAGGGAAGCGGGAAGAGGATGAAAGAATGAAAGGTCTTGATATTGTTCCCGCTCTTAAGTTAAAAAGGTGGGTTTACAGTTAAATGGGGAGTTCCTTTAACTATTTTAATTCATAGTGAATACACAAATGCATATACATTTACATATTTGCATTTATTCTAAAGCATATATCAATTCTTATATAGTGATAATTTTATTAATTTTGACAAAACAAAATGTACCTGAAAAGCACATACCAACAACTTGAGTAATATTCGCCAACATCAAAGGTAAATTATACGAGCGCCATTATTGTATTTTCCTATCTTTGAGTGACTTTTTTTGGAGTTTTTGGCACATATCTTTGCTGCATATGCTGTTGCCATGGGACTAACTATTTCAGTAGCAACAGCTGTGTCAAAGAGCTTGAGCATGAATTCTGTCATAGTCATTGTTAGATTACTCTTAACATTTTCTGTTTTGGCCAGCTGTGCATTTACAATTTTAAGAATTTATCATATGAGCTTGCTTTGTTTTGGGGGCAAAATTATGCTCAGAGCCTGAAACTGTCTTTGCCAATAGTTTACAGAACTCAGGTTCACCGTGGGATTTTTAGTGGTTACACAAGCCAATAGCATGAAAGATAATGTCTCTTAGTAAGCCAGTGAAGAAATTCCATAGCATACTCCAAACCAGTGATAGATTAATCACACTATTTTTCCAGGTAAGCGGTGATGAAAAGAATAAGGTCCAAATTGAGCTCAAGGTGAATCTTTTTAGATGAGGAGGCACTCAAGAGAGATGGCTTGACCAAGTGAGAGCTGATGTCCAGCTGCCAGTGCAAAAGGAAAATGAAAAGTCCTGTTGCTGTTGCTAGAGTACGTTGCCAGGGAACAATGGTGTGGTGTTGGCCAGCAGGCTGATCTTCATGGGGCCTCTGTGCAGTTTGTCACCACTACTGATAAGGAGCTAATAACCCAGTGTCTTTGGAGAGTTTATTTAGGTCAGCAAAGTGTTGTCTTGCCCAGACTGAAACTCTCGAATAGTCTCACAAACTCACGGTATTCGTAGTCTAAATGTCCCCTTGCCATAGTTGCTTGTCCGTATGTTCTTGCTGCTAAATCCCCAGTGGGGCCCTTCCATAGCTGGGCCACCGAGTTCTTATCAACGACAACAGATGAGATGACGAGATCCTGACACAATTTACTTCATTCTTATATCAAAACAACTTTTTTTGTCTTTAAGCATAAACAAGTAAATTAAAACAACTTCACCTGAGTCATAAACAAGTGAATTTGAAATCATATGAAACCAATACACAACTGAGCTGAAAATATGACATTTATAAATATATCAGGAAAGAATCACCCATAGTGTATAATAAATGCCATGATAATTAAAGACGCATACAGTAAAACACAACCTGACCACGATGGGAAAAATTGTTTGTAACATGCTCTTTTCGTATTTGCATAGGTTTTCTACAACTGAACATTAAGCTGTGGTGCAATGGCCAACATGTTTACTGGAACCTTGTCTGGTAGTTTATGGACTAGTGTACACTTTGACAGTACGTTTATCTCATGAAATGATTAAATACGGGCACCAGACATGTTTGGGCTTGAAACAAAAAGAAGCTATAGAAGAGCCACAACCTTTATACTCAAGGACACTCTTCCAGGAAATTTAAATATATGCAGCTATGTCAACAGTAGCCTTATTCTAAGTTCTGATCCATCAATAAATAAACTCATCAACATAATTTAAATCATTGATGTACTCTAATGTTAATATTTATTATATAACAACTTAAATGTGCATGCTATCTATTAATTTTAAAAGAGAGCTAGAATGTATGAGATTCAAATCAACTATTTGCAGAATTCCTTTTTCTGAAGAACCTTAGAGTCTTGGCGAAAACCACGGAATGCTGCCTGGCTACAACCATAATGGATCATGGGAGTTCCAGTCCAGGAACCTGAAGTAGAAGCTGAATGGGTTGCACCCAGCTCCTGTACTCTGGCCATGAGACACCCGAAGATCGTGCCATCCTACCAATACACCTTGTTCGTGTCTGGGCCACATGAATTCACAAGTTTTGCCTTTCTTTTACTTTTTTGTCTTGTAGGGTCATTCTAATTTCTCTGGTGAGAAATGGAAGCAAATACCAGCTTGGGAACCTTGGCCTGGCTGTTAAATCCACGCTTGGAATGAATTTATTTGCCCACGGAAATGCTTATTGGGGGTCGATGTTTCTAGCCAAAGATGGCTGAGCATTACAGGCTTTAAAATCTCTAATAACTTGCTTCCTATTTTGTGGAGATTTTTTCTTTTCTTTTCTTCTTCTTCTTCTTCTTCTTTTTTTTTTTTTGGTGAAGAAGATTGTCCCTGAGCTAACATCTGTGCCAATCTGCCTCTATTTTATATGTGCCATGCTGCCACAGCATGGCTTGATGAGCAGTGTGTAGGTCTGTGCCTGGGATGCGAACCCACAAACTGCAGACCACCGAAGTAGAGTGTGTGAACTTAAACACTATACTGCCGGGCAGGCCGCCTATTTCACAGAGATTTTTTTAAATTATTTTTTTAAACATCTACTGCATGCCCAGCACTGTGTCTTTTGCTTCAGAGCAGTGTGTACTCATATATCTGTAAAAAAATGAAAGCCAGATATTCCATTTAAAAATCTTTCAGGTTACATTTACAGTTTTTGTTATATTAGAAGGATACAATATCCGGAATATTGTAAATATTAGCATTTAATAATAAAATTATATCAAAATTTTAATTGTATTTAATAGAATATAAATTCCACAATGATTTGATACCCACCATCATCATTTAAAATAAATCAACAATTTTCTTTAGCATAAAATACTTTATTTTCTCTTTTATTCTTCCACTCATATTTCATTTCCATTTCCTCCATAATTTCCATTCTTATGTAATATATTTTTAAGTTTGAAAATCTTTTACTGATCACCCCATCATATCTATCAAAATTAAAATTTATACATTAATTGGAATTTTTATGTTTGTTTTATTTTCCAAGACCCTGTATGTTGTAAGTTTCTCCTGGATTGAGGTAAGTTCTTCTTCTTCTTCTTCTTCTTCTTATCATTAGTACACAGCTAATCAAAATGACATGGATATATTATAAAATTTGATAATTATGAAAGTTGGAAATATATCTTTTAATGAAATAAAAATTGCCACTTAATAAAAATGATGCATAAAACAAAAAACTAATCATCTGACAACTATATTATCTTTTTTGAAGATAGAGAAAGTAATCATCTGCAAGAGGAAATAAGATGAGAATTAGTTATAATTGAACCAATCACTTTACAGTAATTTGATAAACTGTTTTTGACTGCCTTAATGAATAATAGACAGTGAATCTGAAAATAATAACATAGAAGCTTTATCCTTAGGTATTATCCAATATAATGTGAAAATTTAGGTTCCAGAAAATATTTGGTTAATTCTCACGATTAAAATATTCTCATGATTAAAATCTCTCTCCTTTAGCAACTCAAAGGAGCAATCTTTTTAAATAATGACTAGTCCAAGGATGAGTTTTAAGAGTAGCTGGAAAAAATTTCTTAGGTGCAAGCTAATAAAATATTACTGTTTTAATGTTAAATATTTCTTACAGGATCTCTTTTAGCTTTGTTCTCAGGAGCCGCTCCTTCAAGAGGACTATTTTCTTTGAAAAAGCTCAGAGATCCAGGAGAAAAGAACGTAAATGAACATTATTATTATTTCTACACCCCGTTCTACCATATCTGAATTCAGAAGATATGAAGTCACTTTTCTGTTACTAAGCTTTGTATCCCCACTCCAACCCAACCCCAAACACAGAGGTTTGTGGGACCCTTCACATCCCAGGACAAATCACCATAGTAAAACTTATAATAGATAAGGCATATGGATTTCTTTTATAAAGAGGGGAAAGGAGTATTTGTGAATCCAAAGATATTTACAGGCAAATCCTTTGTAAGAGATTTTACCAATGAAAGTTAAAGATCCGGAAAATGATCTTCTCGGGATCTATGTGATCAAATGAAGATCCTTCCTTTAGCACACTCTAATCATATGCAAATATTGAAGAGAAGTACCGTATAGAAAAAAATGTAATCCTTACAAAAGAGATTAAAACCATGGATTGAACGTCTTAAATATTCACTCTGTAGCTTTAAAATTAGACCTAAGACTGCAGGATAAGGATGGCATTAAACATTGTCCAGATTTGATCTGTAAGATTGCCACCTTTGAATATGTCACTCGACTAGCGGACACTTTTCTTCATGTGAGCCAGGAAGGATAATATGCTGACGAGGTAGGGAGATCTAAAAATTATGTTTCTGTGAGCCTCTCCCCACACTCTGGAAACCAATGCTTTGCCAAGTTGTATAGCTGATACTGGAATGCAGACCTGAAAAGGCATAGTCCTTGCCCTCCTAAATCCACAGTATAGTCATGCAGACAGACATACAAGCAGATGATAACTACACATAGTTGTTACTCTTTGTGGATGTGTGTGTTACAATGGATGTCATTACAAGATGCCAAGGAAACACAAACCAAACAACTCTCCGATTTTTCTGGGGTATCAGGGGAGTCTGTCACATCACAAACTTTATTTGCTTTGATCACCTGTGCTACACATTTCTCAAGAGAGTATGAGAATCCAAAATCAGGAAGTGTCGCTATAATGCTTTCTTTGACAAAGTGGTATTTCAATATGATATCATAATAACTTAGCCTATGTGGTTGTAATGACTTCTTTACTGCTACTTATGCCCCCACATTCTTTACGAAGCTTTAAGCTATGCTGAAATTGAACATTCTTCTTTAACAGTTATCATTCCTACTAATAAACTAATTTGGCGGTTTTCTGGAGATCAACAGGGTAGATGGTTTTGAATTTGACTCCTGTTGAAAAAAGTGCACTTAGCCCAATAGATGGCACTGTGATATAAATTAGCAAAGTTATGAAATTGAAATAAAAAAACAAAAATGTAATCATTATCTTTTTTCCCCCTCAAGCAGACTTTCTGAAGCATTAATCAATTCAGAGAAGCTAATAAAATGCCTGGAAAATGAATCCCAATGTTATTTAGATTATGGCTGTTTATCAATAAACAGAAGAAATTTATGGGCCAGCTATTGGAGTGTACTAAGTGACAAGCTGGTCAAAACAGATTTGACCCTGATAAAGTTTGGGGATATTTTTGATGCAAACGTTCAAGTTTGGATTTGTTTGCGGGATGCATTCCATTATCCTTTCTTTTTCAAGGAGTCAACTTTGACAGTCCTTGCATTGAAATCAAGTAGTCTTCGCAGCAACTTCTTTTGTAAATTTTAACATCCTGCCAGCTCTTTGCCTGAGATGCCAGTCTCTTTAATATGTCAGGAGAATGTTTACCACAGTGAACTAACATTTATTTTTGTTCTAAATTAGAAAAACAATAGGACTGAATCAGCTTGACATGACATTTAGCTGAACACCATCAGGGATGTTTTCATTGCTGAGGATGAAGAAATATAAGGAGAGATGAGTCCGAAAATTGAAGTGGATGCTGCATTCAGAAAGGGGCTGTCTGAAGTGAGGCTGGTTGGAGACCAGGGGAATGTTTTCTTTTTTTTTTAAAGATTTCATTTTTCTCCTTTTTCTCCCCAAAGCCCCCCGGTACATAGTTGTATATTTCGTTGTGGGTCCTTCTAGTTGTGGCATGTGGGACGCTGCCTCAGTGTGGTCTGATGAGCAGTGCCATGTCCGCGCCCAGGATTCGAACCAACGAAACACTGGGCCGCCTGCAGCGGAGTGCGCGAACTTAACCACTCGGCCACATCCATCCAACTCAAAAGCAGAGCCCTGCTCTGTACATATCAGTTTATTTCTTTGCATTTTACCTTTTCCAACTTCGAAGATGGCACTTTCACATTCTCAAAGACTCTTGTGCTAAAGGGAACATCTCTAGATACCATCTGTACTAGTTTCCTAGGATTCTGTAACAAAATGCCACAAACTGGGTGGCTTAAAGCAACAGAAATTTATTCTCTCATGGCCGTGGAGGATAGAAGTTCAAAATAAAGGTACTGACGAGGCCACACCCCCTCCAAAGGCCCTAGGGAAGGGTTCTTCCTGGCCTCATCTTGTTGCCGGTGGTTGCTGACAATCCTTGGAGTTCCTTGGCTATTGCAACATAGCTGCAATCTCTGCCTCCATCTTCATGCGGCCTTCTCCTGTGTCTCAAATCCTGGTGGCTTCACGTTCCTCTCTCTCTTTACAAGGACACCAGTCATTGAATTCAGAGCCCACCTTCATCCTGTAGGACCTCATCTTAAATTGATTATATCAGCACATATCCTATTTCTAAATAAGGTCACATTCACAGTTTCCAAGTGGAAATGAATTTCCGAAGAACACTATTCAACTCAGTACAAGACTTAGTAGCCAAAGGGAAAAAGAGATATGAAGGAAGAAGGCAGAAGTAGAGACTTTATTTGTTAATACAATATACAAATTTTTAATGGTTATGCACATTATATGTATTAAGAAAAAAATAGAACATGGTTTAACGATAACCATAATTTAATAATAATAACATGTTTATACATTTATAACGAATCATATTTCCATTTAAATGTTTATAAAACACAGTCAATCCAGAGATAGCTGGATTCTGAGCTGATCACAGGCAGCTATAATCCTGGACTTTCCCCAAATCTCACGGAGGTCAGTAGCCTCATCTTCATTGCCCACCAAGCCAGAGGAGAGTGTCCTTTTCATTCTCCTCATCCTTCAGGGAAGACACTAATGAGGTGGTCAAAAGGGAAAGGCCATAGGAAGATGCAAAATGCAAAGTCTGAACAATCTTAGAACAGAATAATAATAATAATTAGCCTCTGAATTATTGAGAATGTGAAGAATTCTTGACAACATAATGATTCCACTAAACTTCCTTCCAATTTTCTTCAATTCAAAATCAATTTCATATTTACCTGTCTTGCTATTAGAGATGACAAATTTAATGTGCGGGACTCTAAATAATGACAACATAAAATCTTTTTATGATAGATTTGTTTCTAAGCCCTCAAGTCACAGATCAAACTTCTTAAGACACAATCTATACTCTTTGCAGTTTATTCAGTCCTTGGAGAATTTTAATTGAGGAACAATTTGCTTCTGTAAAATGCAAGTAAAACAAATGCTCTGAAATTTTAGGCTTTTCCCCTTTATGGGTCAGACTCCAATTGAGTAGCAATTTTGAGTGAGTCTGGTCTCTATTCCATAGCTTCTTTCTTTTCTTTCTTTCTTTTTTCTTTTTTTTTGCCTCAGGGACTAGAAATGGTTCTATAATGAGGGCTGAAAGTTCATCAGCGTGTGATTTTCTTTGTAAATCTGTCTTGAAAGACTACAGTAGACAGAATTCAAGCTTTGCATCCAGAAATAAAAAGGAAGAAAGAAAATGGTAACTATGTAAGATGATATATATGTTAATTATCTTGATTGTAGCGATCATTTTACAATGTATACATACATCAAAACATCAAGTCTTACACCTTAAAATATACAATTTTTATTTAATTATACCTCAATAAAGCTGAAAAAAAAAGTAAAGCTCATTCTACAAGTTCAAATGCAGTTTCCAGAATTATGTACTTCGTTTCTCAAATGAGAAGAGATACGAGGAGGTTAAAAAAGAAAAATAGGCTTGTCCATGATCCCTCAGTTTGGGGCATACCTGACAGTGGGATAGCTTCTTGCCAGCACACGGGTAGCTGGAGCTCTGGGTGAATTTTATAAACTTCTCAGCTTGCCAATTCAAAAGGTGCCTCCTGGGACAGAAGCACGAGGTGCCCCTTCCTCTTGCCAACACAGCTGAGCAGAGCTGGAATTCATCTCTCACCCACCCCCTCAGCTGGGCAGCTTCTGTCGCTATAACTCACACACCCATAGGGGGCACTCCTAGGCCTGACTTCTAGGACAGACTTTCTTCTTTCCCCCTTCATTTTCTTTAGCTTTGATTACTGGTCCTCATTTGCTGTGATGCTCATTTCCCTGACAGAGGAAAGACATTTTACAAGTTGAAGAAATAACAGTTGCTTATATTTATCAGCAATCATTGAACACATGGTTATCTAGCAAGTGTCCAGTATCTAGAAGGTACTATGCACAAAGAGGCAGTGAAACCCAGTGGTTATTAGTGGAGCATAGCTAGGTTTGGATTCTGACTGGTCCCATCCCTTCTAGCTATAAAACTTTAGACAACCTATATGAAAAGTTACTATTCCTTCTCAGAAAGGCTGATTTTAGTAGCTAAAATATAGGATTATATGAATTAAAAGGATTAATGCATGTGAGGATTATTGAAAAAACAAAGTGTTTGGCACACACAAAATGTTAGAATTAAGTATTATGTTTTAATGAATGAAGGATAGAAGCAAAAAAGATGCTTGGACACTGATCATAAAGAACTTATCTCATGAATCCTACTTTAAAAGTTTTGGAAACAATTATTGTGTAATCTCTGAGAATTAGTAACTGATTTTACTAATAACACAGAGAGAAAACCAACAAGACAACGTTGTTTGTCCCTACTAATGATCCTTTCTTCATTCATAAACACACAATCATACATCTTAGATCTAATTTGGCAAGTCAGGGTTGAATGTATTTGATGCTCAAGGTAGGAAATTGTCCATGGGTTTGTACTTTAATTCTTAGAGGAATAATCTCATATTTCACTTGCCTCCATTTGGGTGTGTGTATGTGTGTGTGTGACAGAGAGAGAGAGTCAGACAGATAGGGAGAGAGAAAGGAAGAAACAGAATTTTGAAGGTCTTATTCAATTTTTCTCTTAATGCCACTTAAACTAAATGAGAGAGGCTTCTAGCTTCTTTCTCAGGGAGAAGGAACTTTGACCCTGCTGATAAACTCTGTGCTTACCTTATTAGATTTATACGTAACAAGATCATAAACATTTTCGGGAAGTAAATCTGAGATGATATTAGAAAGAAGAGTTTCCATTAAAAAAAATCCAGATTCTTTTATCTCTGAAGTTTTTTGTTATTTGCTTGTTTTTCTGTTTTTTTTTTTTTTTGAAGTAAGTACCGTCATCATATCTATGGATATCAAGATTCTCCACATGAAAGATTCAGCTGTAAACCTGCATAATTTTCACAGAAGTTGCCAACTGAATGCCTGCCTAGCTGTCGAGTATTTCCCATGGTAGGGGCTCAGTGTCGAGACTCTGCACTGGCCATTATTATTTTGGAAAACTGTCTAAGGCCCTGGGTCTGCCCTTCATGCTTGTGGGCTCGTAGAAACCTGACTGGTCAGTACACCCAGCTCAGATCTATCTCTATCACAACTTCACATGGACTGATTCCAGGCTGACCTGTGCACCAAAATGCTAATTTCTCCATTTGCACTAAAAAAAGAGAACTGTCTAGAACACTGGGAGGCTGACATCTCCACGACCTGAGCCGTCCTTAACTTTTGACAAATTGTTCTGGAACACTAACTAATCAGAAGGTGACTTGGTGAATTTGAAATGAGAATAAGGGAAATCTCTTTCCTTATTGTGGGGTGGACTCCAAGAAGTGGATTTACTGTGTCAAATGGAATGAAGCTGACTAAAAGCACTATGTGAAAGGACCAGTCTATCCTTTCCTCTGCTAGCATTGGGCACTGTAATCTGTAATTTGTTTATCTTAAAATTGTTTTGAAAACCACAATGATATATCACTACACACCTATCAGAATGGTTGAAATAAAAATGTGACAACACCAAATGCTGGTGAGGATGTGGAGAAACGGAATCTTCATACATTGCTGGTGGGAATGTAAAGTGGTACAGTCAATCTGGAAAACAATTGGCAGCTTCTTATAAAATCAAACATGCAACTACCATATAACCTAGCAATTGCCCTCTTGGGCATTTATCTCACAGAAATGTCAAACAGCTACTGAAATTACACAATAGAGGTAAGTGCACTGAGTTGCAGTGATATTTCCAATAACTATTAGTTGAAAAAACTTGAATATAAAGCTTATAAATAAAATTTTTATAAAGCAAAACAAAAAAGTGTACAAATGTATACAAAATTGAGAAGATGTTTACAAAAATATAAAGTTGTTATTGGGCAGTCAAACGGTAGTTTATCTTTTTCGTTGTTATTCAAAATTTCTAATTGCTCTGAATTATCCCATATTACTTGTGTAATGCAAAACAATACTTTTTATATATTTCAAAAACCAATTTTGATGTATGTACCTTTAAAAATCTTTCCTATTATGTTTAATTATTATTAATATTCAATACCTCATAAATGTCTGTTGCCTTCTTTAAACCGAATTTTTTATTTTGAAATAAATGTATAGTCACATACAGTTGTAAGAAATCCCGCTGGGAGATTTTGGGTGCCCTTTTCACAGTTTCCTCTAATGGTAACATCTTGCAAAACTATAGCATAATATCTCAGCCAGGATAATGGCTTTCATACAATCCATAGATCCTATTCAGATGTTTTATTTTACTTCTACTCCTTTGTATATGTGTGCGTGTGTGAGTGTTTAGTTCTATGCAATTTTATCCTGTGTGTCAATTCATGCATCTATTTCCACAAGGAAGACATCCTCTAGCCCAGTGCTTAACACCTGGCCACTACTAATTTATTCTCTATTTCTATCATTTTGTCATTTCAATAATGTTACATAAATGGAATCACACAGCATGTGATCTTTCAAATTGGCTTTTATCACTCAGTATGATTCCCTAGAGACTCATAACAGTTCTTGTATGTATTAACAGTTTGTTCCTTTTTATTGCTGAATAGTATTCCATTGTATGGATGTACCATAGTTTATTTATCCATTCACTCATTGAAGGACAATTGGATCACCTCCAATTATAATAAAGCTATTATGAACATTTGTGTGACCCTAAGTTTTTTCAATTAATAATTATTGGCAACATTGCTGCAATTCAATTTATTTACCTGTATTATGCAATTTCAGTACCTGTTTGAAATTGAATATATGTAGATTTCTTTATGGAAATAACTAAATTGAATTTATATAATTATATTTATTTCTATAAATTATATATTTATAAATTGAACTTATAGAAATTATATACAAAATTAAATATATACATAAAATATATATTTTTTTATAGAAGAAGAATGAGGCAGTGAAATGAGAAGCAGCTTTGAAGTTAAACACAGCTTGGTCTCACATTCCAGTTCAGCCATTTACTGGTTGTGGGATCCTGAGTATCTCACCCCAGCATTTGGAATTGAATTGTTTTATACAGAAAGTGGCACTAACCACAGCTTGGGAATTTGTCATAGAGGTAGACAAGCATTTGGTACTTAGTAGATGCTCAATAAATCATGACTGCTGGTTTTGGGAGGCTACAGCAACATGTTTTGGGCATTCATAGAGCTACCATTTGGTGTTTGTGCTGAGAAGGCAGAGCGTTTGATTTCCAGAGCAGCGGCGTTTGGCCCTCGCCGGGCTCTGGGCATTAGGGGATTACTAACAAGGAAAGGCCAGCTTCTCTGAAATCTCTGTGCAAGTCTTTCCTAATCCACAAAATCCTTTATTCCTATTTTGGCAGAGTCATTTAATGATTCTTTCTACTCTCATTTACTAGCACACACCACATACAGAAGAACACGGTTTTACTTAATTCTTAGGATTGTTACCCAGGATTGACCTCTCCACCTACTAAGTTCCGTTCCAGCAAGTTTGATAAAATTTTCTTCACATTTCTCTGGTGTCTTCCGCCTCGGTCCAGGACTTCACTACGTCTCACGTGGAGTCTTCCAGCAGCCCACTAACAGGTCTCTGCCTCCACACTTTCCCCGCCTCCGTCTGTCCTTTGTGGGACAGCCAGAGTGGGCTTTCTAAAAATAAGGATTTTCTTATTACAGAGCTTTTGCTATTTGAAAGAATTATCCCGGTGAGTAATGAGAAGTCCTGTGGGATTGTTGTTTGCACAAAAAGGCTTGTGAGAATTGAGCAAGGATTCAATTGGCTTTGACACTTACATAGAGTGCTTTTTCCCCCGTAACCCGGAGTAGAAAGTTCAAAGTCACTTTATAGGAGGAAGAAAGGATGAGCAACAACCCAGAATGTGAGGGGAGATAATTCTGCTGAGATTATTCTCAGGTGACATCACCTTTCCCAAATTGTCTATGAATATTCTGGCTGTATAGGTAAATGTGCTATACTCATTTAGTGAAGAAAATAATAGCAGAAGAGGTTAAATGTAGCCTGCTTCCAAGCTTGTATAAACAGGTCTGGACACTAGACAGCAACAACAACAAAGGACCAGTTTTTCTGAGCACTAAGTGTGAGCAGGCGCTTTGCAGATGCTGTCTCATGTAATCCTCACAGCCATTTGACAGAGGAGTATTAGCATCCTTACTGTAAAGACCAAAACGCAGAGGCTTGGAGATGCTCAGTGACTTGCCCCGGAGAACCTCACCAGCAAAGGTCAAAGTCCCTCTGAATTACTCTTTCCTTTGCATCACCCGGCCTCATGGTAGTAAAATCTTACCTCACAATTGTCTGCATTCAATATTTGTGCATGTAACGCTTCACAATAGTTTCATTCCAATAAATATTTGTTGGATGTCTATAGCATACATGATATATAATGCTCCTCCTCTTCCAAGTTTTAATATTAAATAGATATTGCTTGTTGTTTCCTCTCCTGTGTGCCTGTTTTCTAAATGCCATTACCAGCTTCCCATGAAATGTGAGGAAGAGCAGTAAAAGAGAGGAGCTCAAAATTCTGGACCGTGCTGGCAGCTGCATGGGTTGTTTGAAATCGTCTAGCCCCGAGACTTTCAAATTTGCAGTAGACAGTTCAATATTTGTTTCTGGGCACCATAAACAACTAAAGTCATTAGTTCCACACTAAAAAGTTCCACATAATAAGGACTAAGATATAGCACCAAGTTAATATCTTACTTTAAATTTCAACCTCTTAGAAACATTGAATTTATATTTTTCCCAATACACAAATATACAATCTAAGCCACAAGCATAAATTTAAGTTATGTAACGAAACCATAGAACTGACCTCATAGTTCTTCTGTTAATGACCATTTGTTATTTGTGGTGTGATCTTTACTATATATGATGCAGAGTTGACAACTGACTATATAGGTTTCAAGAATATGAGCCAGATACTTAGTATGCTTATTTGCTAATAATTTTCTGCATCCCATCTAGTACCCCACCCTAACACAAATAGAAATCTACTAAAGAAATAACCAGAAAGCTTCTGTGATAAAGGTTTAGTGTATAGATCACTGTACATCATTAATGTCTCACGGGAGCAGTCAGAACCTAGCGGAAGCACAGTCTACTTTAGACTGATAATCTCATTTTTTAGCCAGGCAACATGAGGACTAGAGAAGCGACGTAATTTGAACTGTTGTAACAGCTAGATCTTAAATTAGAATGAGGGAATCCATCTTAGAGAAAGGAAGCAATATTGTAACTATGGATGGCCCTGATTCACTAGTCTCTGCGCATGCGTTCTAGCCTGCATGTGGCCTAGATGATTAAGCACCTCTCACTTTTGCAATATACATGATCTGCTAGTTCTGTGACTCTTGCTTACCTGTATCTCCCAGCTGCGATAAGATGATAACTTTGATCTCTGAGTTCCTCAGGAACATGACGACTTCCAGAAAGAAAAATTCTGCGCTGGTATCCATCACGAATGACAGAAGAGATAATGTGGCATCCTGAAGTCTGTCACACCAGATTGTTGACATCCCTAAACCCCCCTCCCTTGCCCATTTCCCCTATACAACTGCCTCAAGATTCTGCATGATTTTAAAATGGTTCCTTAGGACACCAGTCCACCATCTTCCGATTCTGCAGGCTAATGGTATAAACCCTCCTTTCTCAACCACCGGCTCGTTTGCAAATGATTCCAGATTGCAGTGAGCAGAATGAGCCCCATTTTTCTCAGTTTCACCGTCAAACTGTTTTTACGTGTGAAGTTTATTGCCACTGTTTTAAATCTTCTTATTGTTTCTCAGCGGAAAAGGATGCTTTGGGGTAGCACACTTCCAGGGCTCCTTGCTGGTAGGGAGAGGATGTGGTTGAACACTCTCTGCCCTGTGCACACACACACACACACACACACACACACACTCTCACAGTTGTAACCACTTAAAGAACAGTTCACTTTTTCTTTTTAAAAAAGCTATGAGTCTGGGGCTGGCCCCGTGGCCGAGTGGTTGAGTTCGCGCACTCCGCTGCAGGCGGCCCAGTGTTTCGTTAGTTCGAATCCTGGGCGCGGACATGGTACTGCTCATCAGACCACGCTGAGGCGGCGTCCCACGTGCCACAACTAGAAGAACCCACAACGAAGAACACACAACTATGGGGAGAAAAAAGAAAAAAATAAAATCTTTAAAAAAAAAAAAAGCTATGAGTCTTTGTTCCCAGGACAATTTGAAAAATGGTCAAAATCTGTAAAGAAGAAAATAAAAATTACCCTTATTTTTCCACTAATTTTAACAGTAAATTTGTTTAGAGAAAAAGTTATGCAAAGTCAAAAAATAAAGCTTTTTTAAAGTACTTTAAATTTCAATGAATTCGTCAAGAAGTTATGCCTATCATCAACGATTTTAACTAATATTTTTACATTACTTAAATTGAACAACGTCTTTTGAAAGGGAAATAAAATCAGCTATAATGACACAAAGACTGAGCTTCAGTCTACAAATCTCTCCACTTGAGAATTAACCTCTATGAAAGATAAGCTTCTCATTAGTGGCCTTATTCCTCTGTCAAATACCCACAGATCCACTGCTCAGTCGATGCATTTTATCTTTTCAAATTAAATCCTCCTGTAGCGAGCCTGATAAAGATGATTTAAGTAGTTGGAAAAACATGATTTTATCTTCATTTTCTAAGTTACATTTCATTGAAATAAATGTTCTTCCTCTTCCTATTTTCTTTTTAATTTCAAGGACCATCGTTTAAAGTTGATTAACCACCATTATTAAACTAAAGTACATGTAAATTAGAATAGATTTTCTTCTGAAAGAAAATACTTTTCATCTTCAGAGAAAAAGGACTATCTACTACCCAGATCCATTTGAGAGGACTTAGGGAAATCTGGCCTCCCGGTAGGAAGTCAGAGAGAGGCCCAAATTGTGCTTGTGACAGGAAAGAGCCTGGATAAAGGAGCCTGTAGAGTAGGGACACATGGTGTCATGGAGACCAGAATTTGAGGATGAGAGGAGATTAGGAGCCTAGGAAGCCTTTTTCTGTCAGTCAATGGCATTCCCCACAAACTCCTCTGTCATTAAAAAGGTCTGCAACAAGTGATATCGTCTGGTTAATTAATTGTCATTAATTACATGTGGGCATGATTAATCATCTAATTCAAAACAAGGGAAGCTTCCAGAGAGACAGAGTATTCCATAGTTAAAAGCTGATTCAGGACCCTTCCTTACCTATTAAAGAGCCAGGCATTCCCTGGTCTGTGGAGAAACACGTCTTCTCGAGGAAAGTGTGTACACAGGATTTGTGGGAGGAAAGCCCATTGCCCAGGTTATGACTTACCAAGAACCAAGTTTACGTGAGATGAGATAGGCCCTCTCGGACCCTGTCACCCTGGACAGTAGCATGAGGCAGTGCCCCTTGGAATTTGCTAAGCTGAGTTGGATCTCCCAATGTAACTATGTGACCAGCAGGTAGGCATGATTACCATAGCCAATATATATATATATATATTTTTTTTGAGGAACATTAGCCCTAAGCTAACATCTACTGCCAATCCTCCTCTTTTTGCTGAGGAAGACTGACCTTGAGCTAACATCCGTGCCCATCTTCCTCTACTTTATGTGTGGGACGCCTGCTACAGCATGGCTTGCCAAGCGGTGCCATGTCCGCACCCATGATCCGAACCGACCAACCCCAGGCCACTGAAGCGGAACGTGTGAGCTCAACGGCTGTGCCACCAGGCCAGCCCCTACCACAGCCAATCTTTGAACCAGGAGTTATCATCCTCTTTATAGCTCTGAGAAAGTAAATACAATGGAACAGAGTTTTAAATTCGGAATGATAGGCCTGTGGGACACGGTGACATCAAATACCAGACAACTGGGGCCGGCTCAGTGGTGCAGCAGTTAAGTTCGCATGTTCCGCTTCTGTGGCCCGGGGTTCGCCAGTTCAGATCCCGGGTGCAGACATGGCACCGCTTGGCACGCCATGCTGTGGTAGGCATCCCAAATATAAAGTAGAGGAAGATGAGCACGGATGCTAGCTCAGGGCCAGTCCTCCTCAGCAAAAGGAGGAAGATTGGCAGCAGTTAGCTCAGGGCTAATCTTCCTCAAAAAAAAAAAAAAAATACCAGACAATCAAGGCAGGATATCAAAAGCAAAGGCAGACAGTGTAACTGAATCGGTGGACATGACATCTCCTTTATATTTCAGTAGATGCAAACCAAGTAACTGAAGACTGAGATGGTAACTTTAAGATCAAATCCGGTTAGAAGAAGAGGGAAAGGAACTCAGAAGCATGTGAGTTCGATTCAGATTTTTCTGCAAAATCCATTCTATATGGCAATCTCAAACAACAACCAGAGGGTAGGAGAGGAGTTGAGCAGAGAGAGAGTGGAGGGAGCAGACCACCTCCTGCAAAGGCACGCTGTAGGGAACCATGAGCTGTAGGTAACAGAAGGGGTGGAGTCTCATTCTGGAATGAATATTTGAATGAAGCATTCATTTTATTCCAATACTGGATGAGAATGACAAAAATTGCGTGTCCTTTTGGTCTGAGAAATGACTATAGTATTACGTAATTACTTACGAACGAACTTGAAAAACATCAGGGGATCTGCTCAAATTTTCCATCCTGGAACGGTGAGAAGGTTATTTCCACGTAACTCACATTAAGGTAATGGTGGGGGATGAAATAAACTTGTGTTTTGTTGTATCTTATGAGTTATGTTTGTTACAGAAGGAAGGAAGTATAGGAGGGAAGGGAAAATGCGGAGAACTGAGGAACGAGGGAAGGAAAGCACATAGGTAAATTTTCCTTTTTCCTTATCACACATGGATTCAAATTGAAGACCAGAAGATTGACTTGCCCAAAGATTCAGAATATATCTATGATATATTCTGTATTCTACATTCTATTCCATATTCTCCATCCTATTCCATAGCTACTGTATGCAAGATAGAACTCACATCTCCTTATACCTTAATCTTATTTCTCTCATTCTAAATATATTCAGATCTGAAATAATAATATTTAAAGGAAGCCAGAGTTTCAGACCTTCATTCAGAAAATTCAGACTTTCAATTTTTTTCCAATCTGCTCTGGCCTCATAATTTTACAACAATTTCAGTTTAAAATTCAGCTAAGCATCAATGAGGTATTACATATAGTCTAAATGTATCAGAAGCTAATTCTTCAAGCTGGTGACGAACTCAAACGGATCAAATTAATAGCTTATTTCTTCCCAGGAATCTATGGTACATTAAGAACAAAATGTGCTTATAGAAAAATATTGTTTGGGGGTATTGGAGAATTATGTCAATGAACACTGCAGTAATCATAATTATGAATTAAAATAATGATAGCTTCTCTGAGGATTAAAAACCTCTTCTCTGTGAAGTTTTTACGATTTCAATCTGAGCTTAAAATTTTTCACTCAGAGTCAAAACAGAAGAAGCAAGTATCCACTTATTGATAATAAACTAGAAAATAAATTATAAGAAATGCTCAGAGCTAAAGAAACAGATGTAGAATTACGAAGAGAGAAATTCAGAGAAAAAGAACGTTGCATCTGCATTCCATGGATTTAACTCAAGCATCAGATTGAGGAAGAAATTCAAGATGGTGGATGGAGAGATAGGTCAAAAACTGTGGGTCGGTTAAATATTATCATTAAGGTAGTGCTACATTATGCCCTGTGCTGAGTTAGGACACTTTGCAAGAAAAAAAGACATATTCTTTATGCTGCTAAGGAGACTACAGGAGAGTTAAGACAAAAATAAAGCTATATTGTTTAAGTCTTTAATGAAATGTTGGCTGTGTGGGAATCAAATAAAATGCTATGGGAATTTTGGGTCACAAAAGCCAGTTAAAGAGGCCAAAGAAAGCAGGTGTAGTCAGAGGGGCCTTTAAAGTGCTGTCTGGTTTAAAGGATTATCATAGCATAGGAGTAACATACTTTGCTCAGTAACATACCTGGAGATTCTATAGGATCTGACGTGGTCACTGTCTCATCCATACCCCTAAGCTCCTGACGGGCACGTAGTGAAGTCCACAACATGGAATTCTACATGTTCTCTTCTATTCCTGCATCATCTTCTGCACATGTGTGTAGCAGATTGTAAAGTAATAAAGGCCTTTCATGTCCACTCTTTTCTTTTACCCTCACCCCAATACCATATAGGTTAGGTGGAGGGAGGTATCCAGCACCTCTTGATGACTTAGGCATCCGGTGTTGGGATGAATTCCAGTGGGGAAGGGAGTCGCCATGTGTGGCTCCAAGACTGAGACAGGCAAGTTAGATGATAGAAGCCACAGACAGCACTCAGGAGGTACTCTAGAAAGGTTACCTGAATTCAGTTGCCTTGACCCGTTGCTTGCAGAAATGGTAATCCACTGATGTGTGTGTGTTTGTGTGTGAGTTTTCGTGTGTTTGTGTACTTAAATGACTGGTTAATGTCTGCAAATATGTCAGATATACATACGTATACTCACGCACACATTCTCTCTCTCCAGTCATAATTGAATAAATATGTTTAGTTGAATACATTGAGTCTCAACTGTAATTTTTATGGTAGATGCCTCCAGGTTTTAGAAACATTTGGGCAGGAAATCAGGAATAAAAACTCGTATGTGAATGACACAATAGAATAATTCTTTTTCTTGGTATCCACCATGCTGTTTAACAAATCCTATTGTACAATCTGGGACGGCTTGTGACTTAAGTGCAAGCTCAGATTCCTGATAGTAAAGGTCACAAAAAAGAAAATTTAGAGGCTGGCTTGGTGGCATACCGGTTAAGTTTGCATGCTCTGCTTCAGACGTTGGGGCTTGCGGGTTTGGATCCTGGGTGCGGACCTACGTACTGCTCATCAAGCCATGCTGTGGCAGCATCCCACATACAAAATAAATGAAAATGGGCACAGATGTTAACTCGATGACAATCATCCTCAAGCAAATAAAGAAGAAGATTGGCAATGGTTGTTAGCTCAGAACCAGTATTCCTCACCCCCAAAAAAGGAAAAATTCATTCAGATCATGGCAAGGAACTACTTGCGCAGTATATAAAATTATAATTTAAAGCTATTAGAGGTCTTCTTAGGACTGTCATACCAAGAAATAGCAACTTCTCCAATGAGGAATATTCTCCAGCTCATTCTAACAGAGAATGTAATCATATTATCTTAACAATGAAGAAAATATCTCATTTGTTTTACGCTCAAACTTCTCTGCTGCTCTGCACATGTTTCTTGCACTGCTAGAATATCCTATAATCCTGCTTTCACATATGCTATCCCCGGTGTTGGAATGACATCCCCAAGCCTGGAAGTCACTCTGTCTCCCTCTATCCATTCTTTCCAAACTCACCCCTCTCAGAAAGCCTCCCGAGATCAGTCTGTGTGTTCCAGCCCTGCCAGTTTCACATCCCCCAGCTTCTATTTTATTTGTCTGCCAATGTTAGTCCCTTTGCACACAGCCCAGATCCCATCCCTCCAGCTTCCTTGTGAATCTTACTCTATAAGTTTTCCCTTCTTTCTACTATAATTATTAAAATGCCCTTCTCTGACAGGTCCTGCCTCTCAGCATCATTGTTCTGCCATCTCCCATTGCTTCATCTGGTGCCACCCAGCTCTCTCCTCTTTCACAGCCAACCTTCAGCAAAGTGTTCTCTATATACACAGCACCAATTGTTGATTTTTCGTTTATGCCTGAAGCCATTCCCAGTCTGACTTTTGCCTCAACTACGCAAGCAAAGTCCTTAGACTAAGGTCCCCATGTCCTCCTTATTTCTAAAACCAATGGACACTTTTCACTTCTTAGGTCACTAGATGTCTCAGCAGCAGTCAACACAGTTGGATACTTGCTCCTGTTTGACCTATGTCTTGCATCCACTCACACAATTCTTTCTTAATTTTTCTCCTACTCTTTCTTCAAAGTCTCCTTTGGAAACAATTCCTCTTCTCTTTCTTTAATGAGTTGAAATTCCTTTGAACTGAGACCCAAGCCCTGTTCTCAATATGCATGCTTTCCTTAATTTATATCATCTACTGCTATAGAAACACTGACTGTTCCTATTTGTATTATTACAGAAACAACTTGTCTCCTCTATTCCAGACTCACAGAATCAATTGCAAGTTAACTTCTCTTCTTGTGGCTCTCATAATTGCTTCACACTGAACGTATTATTCTCTGAAATACATTCCACATCCAGTTCTTCCCATCTTTGTAAAGGCCATGAATATCTACTTGCCTCTTCTTCCCAGAATCTTGACAGCCATTTGGGATTTCTCTCTTCCTTACTCTTCACAGTTTTCACATTTACCAAGTCCTGCTCAGTCTGTCTCCCAAATATTTCCTGAATCTGTTTACTTCTTTTTGTCTATTGTTTCAAGTTACTACGAACTCTCACTTCTCATACTGTAAGAGTTTCCTTAAGAGTCTCCGCAAATCCATTCTCTATAGAGCTAAAAGAGGGACCAGAAAAGAGCAAACCTATTCACGTCGCTCCCTTTTTAAAACCATCCAGTGGCTTCCCACTGTGGTGAGGATGGAACCCAATGGGGCTCCATGCTCAGATCCTTGCTGCCTGCTCAGATCCCTCCTTCGTTCGCTCTCTGCATTAAGCTCTGGCTATATTTGCCTTCTTTTAGTTCTTCTCATAAACGGAGGACATTCATCCCTCTGGGCCTTTATTCATGCTGTGCAGTTGCTTTGCGGTCTCTATACCTATTTCCTTTCTTGGAGAATTTTTTCTCCTCTTTTAGATTTCAGCTTCAAATGCAGGTCCAAAAAGAAGCCTTCACTACTTCCCCCCATCTTGCGCCTCCTGCAAGCTGCCCCAATCCCACACTAAGTTAGCATTGCTGGTTGTTTGCTATCCTAACCCCTGCACTTCTCCTTTGGATCCGTTGTCACAAGTGGAATTGAATTAGTAATTTAATGTCCGTTTTTCATTCTAGACAGCATTGAACACAAAGAGCAGAATCTGTATCCATTGTCTTCATTTCTCTGCCTCCAGCAACTTTCATACTGAAATTCCTTTGTAAATAGCTGTTGAGTGGATCTGCCTGCTTTCTACTTTATGCAGCATCACAATTATTTCTCAGGTAACTCTCCTTTAGTTTTTTATATAGATCATGAATTCATTTATCAACTACTATGTTTACTTAATAATAACAGGTGACACATTTTCCTTGTGTCAGACGTTGCTACTTAGTAACAATAATTGAATATTCCTGTGTCCCAGATGTGCTCCAACACTTTAGGTAGATTATTTCATTTAATCTTCAAAATGCAGTGGGGTTTCCACTATTATTATTTTTATGTCATAGATGAGGAAAGTAAGGTATCATAAATACTAAATACAGAGAACACAGATACACAGAAAACAGTGTCAGTGCCAGGCTTCAGCACAGCAATCTGTTTTATGCTGTGTCCTATCATGGACAGTTTGCTGGGGACAAGCACACAAATGTGCATGAATAGTAATATCTCTCCTGTCTTAAGAAGCTCAGAGTTTAGTAGGGAAAGCGGACATGTAAGTAAACAGTTATAGAATTAACGTAGTGTGATAGAAGCCCAGAGAAATAAGAAATTAACTTGGAGGGATTCTAAAGAAAAATATTTCACGTACAAGTGACATTATTTTTTTGTGTCTTGAATGGATTTCACCAAATTGAAAGAAAAAGTGTTTCCGTGGAAGAGGGAAGAAACAAACGCAGTTTGAGAGGTGTGGAGGGGCATGGTAAACTTGTGAGGGGTGGTGAGCTCCAGGCAGTCAGAAAACATGGCATGTGGTCAGAATCTCAGAGGAGGTGCTGTAGAGACAGGTTTTATCTCCCTAAATTGTAAGAAAGCTGCTTCAGAGAAATGATTGGACTTTCACTGGGCTTATCATTTTGCTTACAATACACTTGAGAGGAGAAGACCTTTGAAAGGTATTTGACTTGGGGTAGTGAAAACAGCATCACGCTTTTAGTGACTAGAACATGAGAGAGACTTCATATGCTTGCCAGCCATGTGAACTTGAACCTGATAATTCTGTGTGAGGACAAGAAATAGTCAGGTTTATAGACAAGGTAACTGGGAGTACTGACTGGATATTATTATTCATGATGCCATTGGAGGCTCTCTAAGTGGCAGGAAATCGTAACACTCAGACCTGAGTTGTTCCTATCTAGGGACCAAAGAAGCACTGGGGGCCATGGCCAAGAGTAGAACTGAGTATAAAACTGAGGATTTGGTGTCTCAAGCTGTGCAGGGGGCCACTGATGTTTGGATGACGGAAAGTCATTCTTTCTTAGCAGCCTGAGGATGTATTCTCAATTCTCTTTCTTTTGCTCAATGGCCTACCTGCCATGAGCTTTCAGGGGTAGAGAACTTACTGAGATCAAACTTTCTCTTCCCTTTCTGGGCTCCAAAAGACACTCAGAGATACCTTTTCACTCTTTTTAAATTTTAAAGCCTATGATCAAAAAGGGGAAAGAGCAAGTTATTAAAAAGAGAGTTATAGGGAAAAATTAATTTCTTCAAGAGGTCTTACTCTTTCTGCCAACCCATCTCTTTCATCCTCAGAAGCTGAATCATCAGATGGTCCCAGTAAGTTGATAGGAGTTGGTATAGAATTAAGCCATTATTTTAGTCTAAGTAGCTGTATTGTTGTCTTCCTCATCCAGCCTTACTTCTGCTTTTCTGAGTCCCTTTTGCTATTAACCAGATGCATGCGAATTCTAAATAGTTATCCCTTTCTTCATGTAGCCTTCCATGACCCCAAGGAAAGGGGAAATTCCTTTCCTCTGCAATCCACGGCTTTCAGGGATTCCCTTGTCACAGCACTTCCTCATTGTACTGGAGGGAATACAGCATCGTGGTTAAGAGAGTGAGCCCTAGTAACTGTCTGGCCAGGTTTAAGTATTTCCACCACTTCTCACTCTGTGGGCCTGGGGCCAAGACTCAGCTTCTTTGAGCTCAGCTTCCTTATCTGTCAATGATGGGAAATCTCAAATCACCTCTTAGTATTTTCTTGTAGGTTAATTGTATCAAATTGTGTAAGGTACTAAGCACATAATGAGAGCTCAATATAGGCAATTACTACGTATGTCTGTATCTGGTGAGTCCCTCCAGGACAATGACTGTATTTACCCCCAATATAGTGAATCACACAGAGCAGTGTGGACTACCACCTGAGATTTTTCCACTCAGTTGGGTCACAGCTCTTCACCTGGATGTCTAGCTCTTCTTAGGGTCCCACTGCGAACAGGTGTCATCTTGGCTTGTCCTCTTGACCAACGCCTTAGTTTCTCCACAGTCCCAGGTCCTTTTCCAGAACCCTAAAATAGAATACATTGTATAATTTTTCTATGACAGGATGTAGTCTAATATAACAGATTTCTTGGAATACATATCAGATCCTGTGATTACGGCAATCACTGTGAGGTCTGAAGTTACTTTATGTAAGGTTCCCATTGCTGTAGTCATTATTCCCTTTGTCTTTCCCACTGTTGGACAGGGAGGCATTAGTGGGATCTAGATGTTCTTCCCTCATCTGCACAGTCATCCTCTTTTTCACCTGTTACAAATAATTAGGTTGATCACTCAAATCACTCAACCATCATTTCTATAATCACCACCTAGCTGGTTCTAACTCCTGTTTGTTGACAGGTCATTTTGTATCAAACTCACGGAACTGGGAAGAGACTTTCACTGGACAAGAGCTTGCCTCTGGAGCTCACATTTGCAATGGGTGCAGTTCTTCTGGTGCTGCCTGACTAATTCTGGCTGACTTCTCCTTCCTGTTAGCCCCATGTTGCTGGCATCCCAAATGTAGTCCATGCGGAAGAGTTGGACAGGAGATCAAACTGCAGCTGTTTCTAAGATGGTGTCGAGAAGTCAGCTGCAACTTTTACGTATCTCTCAAGTAGACTTCGGTTGACGTGCCTGAGGCACAGGAAAGAGGCCAGAGGGAGTGGATACCTGGAAGACTTCTTATATTCACCTCATATTTGTCTCCTTCTAAGAAATTTTAGTAGTATTTCCCAAAACAATGCATACAACTACATGTGTTTATTTTCTTCTTTTATTCTATTCGTATGTATATATATGCCTTCAGTTAAGGAAATTAGTGCACATTTTTTTCAGCCAGATAACTTTTTAAAATCATTATTTGTACATTGCATATATTTAGCTATGTGAGACTTAGAAAATAAAACCTAATAATGCCAAACAAAAGTATTTGCCAAAGAAAAATAGGAATATTCTGCTCACTACAGAGTAGCACATATAAAGAAGCAAGAGACACTTATCATATAATTATGCAAAAAGTTGGCTAAAACACACACACATTTGTGAATAAATGAAGATATTGAAAGGTTGTGAAAAGCAGCCACTTGCTTGGGTGGAATTATTCATGTGCAGAAAAGAAAGACAATGCACCGTAGAATGGCATATGACTGCCCAGAGAGACAGTTGAAGATATGTCAGTATGGTTGAGCCAATGAAGATATTTAGTAATTCCATTCTGTAGTGAGCATCAGTAGAGTAGAACGTCCACATGATATGCCAGCTCTTGGCAAAGCTAAAAATAAAATGTTTCCCACGAAGAAGCGCATGTTCTAAAGGACAAAGTATGTTCCTAAAAGGCTTCCTGCCCTCGACTCCTTCATGTGTCATCTGCACATAGTAACACGTATCTGGAAGTGCTGCTCCGTGGAGTAAATGAAAAACGGGTATTAAATGTATTAGGACGTAGTAAGTGCTCTCTAAACATTTATTCTCTCCATATCACCATTCCAAAATGTTGGCATGCAAGATTGATCTGTAAACACAAATTGGCTGACCAGCCTTCTCAAAATGTGTTTGAGGCAATGCAGTGTAATGGAAAGAATGTTTGATTCTAGCTAAGTGAGCGACCTTGGGCGTGTTTTTATATAGTCTCTCAATCTTAATTTCTTCCTCCTTAAATGGTGATTTGGACATTAACCTGACCTGCCAGGAGGATTAGAACAGAGTAAGGAAGGCACCTTGTAGAGGATCTGGAGCTTAGTGCATTTAGTAAACTGTAGCAGCATTTTTAACTGTTATGATTTCTGTGTTTACTATTTTTTTCCCATCAAAACTGAAGATATTCTCTTTGACAGAAAACATTCTGAAAGACAGTATTTTCTGTGTCCTAGAATGTTTGTAAAGATAAAGTAACTTACAAAAAACACTGAACTGTGAAGTATGTTAAGCCTGAGTTATAAGAAAAAGATTTATATCATCACTCAAGGGTTCCCTGTTTCTTATACTCAAGACACGCCCATCCATCTTTTTGCAGATGACATTCCCTCCCAAAATCCTACGCCATTCAAACCCTAACCTTTTCATTACTGGTTCATGTCAAAAATGCTTAAACGTTTTCTCATGATTTGCATCTACAGTGGGAAATGACGTCTTCTTTCTCCTTAAAGGAAAATCCCAGTGACATGGACGGTGGACATTAGACCCAATAGTGTCACTTGTCCAGACTCTACTGGGATATTCTGGAACCCTTCTGCTCTTTCCGTGTCCCCACACAGTGCCCTAATTTGGTAGGGGTGTGATGCACAACAGCTCAAGTATAACAACCCTGCCACCCTCAGCATCACCAACGGGAATCCTGCTGAAAGCTACTACGGACTCAATGGATTTCACAGGTGTGGGTGTTAATTTATGTGATATTTATTTAATATAGTTCTTAATATGTTTATTGGCCTGTTTAATCTCTATACTGCTTCATATGCATAGTCAAGCATTTTTCCTTCTTCAGCACACTCAAATAATAATTGCTTTCCATTGTACATTCACTTTACAAAGGATGTTCACATCTATGAGTACATTTGATCTTCACAGCAGCCCTGTGAGTTTGGCAGGGTAAAAATTATTTTCTCCTTTCATGGAAGGAGAAACTGAAGTTCAGTGATGTAAGGTATTTCTTCAAGGTTAAACAGCTATGATGCGTTTATGCTATATCTCAAACTTAGATCTTCTGACTACATCCAGGTCTGTTTATTCTAAAATATATAGTTTCTAAACCTCTACTTTACTAATCACTTTTATTTCTACCATTTTAGGAAAGTTGTGTGTTTTAATTTGTTTTCCTCCAGAACAGAAATATTGTTTCTTGCTTATAAATTTAACACCATAATTTATATTATGTATACTTTGAGGCTCTATTCACTCACTGATTCATTGATTCAATCATTCATTCATCCTTTCACCAAATATTTATTAAGTGCACATGGAAGCCTGGTACAAAGTTATTTGCAAAAGACCTTAACAAATCTTTGACCAAGCAACATTGTTTACGAAGTCACTGTGTGAACTAGGCTTATGTATAAAATAACCAGGTGGCAATCTAACCACAGCTCTCCATGCTGACCTACAACTTGGGAGTTGTTAGGAATTCTTCAGCAGAAGAGATTTATCTTTTCTCCCCATTCATTTATTGTGTATTTATACTAGAATGGACTCAAGGGTATTTATTTTATACTTTGGGTTATAATCCAACACTATTTTATTTACTTTGTTGTTCAAATTCTTCCACGTCAGCTTTTGGGAACTCCTTCAGTTGGCTCCTGTGTCCCCTTGACATTATCCCCATCATCGTGGAGTTTTGTGGGTTGTTTTGAGTGCTTTCTTACTTTTGGCACCACCGAATTCTCCAGGCTCGCCTTGTATATTTCCTGTCCCAGTCTTAGAATCAGTCATTTCTCCAAAGAGCCCTGGTTCCTTTTATTGGAGAATGGTGTTAGAAACCAAGATCTGGGCCCCAGGTATGCTCATTGCAACTGAGATGTCATTGCCTTCAGGCCCTCTCAACAGACAGAGCAAGGAAATAGATGTGTATATTAACTTATGTATATTCACATGTATATAAATATTTTTATATGTAACTATCTGTGTCTATATTGAGCTAAACGTGTTAATTTCCAGAGTTTTGCCTTTTCCAGTATGTCATATAATTGGAATCATACAGTAGTAGCTTCTTTCATACAGACTGGCTTCCTTCACTTGGCAATATGCATTTAAGATTAATCCATATCTTTCCAAGGTTTGATAGCTCATTTCTTATTATTGTGTGCAGGTTTCTGTGTGGATGGAATTTTCAAATTAGTTGGGTAGTTGTACTGGTTTCCTAAGGTTGCCATAATAGAGTACCACAAATTGAGTGGCTTAAAAAATATATAAACTTGGGGCAGGCCCCGTGGCCGAGTGGTTAAGTTCGCGCGCTCCGCTGCAGGCGGCCCAGTGTTTCATTGGTTCGAATCCTGGGTGCGGACATGGCACTGCTCATCAGACCACGCTGAGGCAGCGTCCCACATGCCACAACTAGAAGGACCCACAATAAAGAATATACAACTATGTACCAGGGGGCTTTGGAGAGAAAAAGGAAAAAAATAAAATCTTTAAAAAACAAACAAACAAAAATATATATATATATATATAAACTTATTCTCTCACAGTTCCGGAAGCTAAGAGTCTAAAATTAAGATGTCAGCAAGTTTGGCTCCTACTGGAGGCCCTGAGGGAGAATCAGTTCTATGCTTCTTTCCTAGCTTCTGGTGGTTGCTGTCAATTCGTGGTGTCCCTTGGTTTGTAGACACATCACTCTAATCTTTGCCTCTGTCTTGATGTGATCTTCTCCCATGTCTCTCTTCTCTTCTTTTCTTTCTTTTTTTTCTTGTGAGGAAGATTCACCCTGAACTAACATGTGTCACTAATCTTCCTCTTTTGGCTTGAGGGAGATTTGCCCTGAGCTACCATCTGTGCCAATCTTCCTCTACTTTGTATGTAGGATGCTACCATAGCATGGCTGATGAGTGGTGTAGGTCTGTCCCTGGGATCTGAACCCATGAACCCGGGCTGCCGAAGTGGAGCATGCTGAATTTTAACCACTATGCCACAGGGCCAGCCCCTCTGTTCTCCTCCTATAAGGATAGGAAACACGAAGGATTAAGGACCTACTCTACTCCAGTATGACCTCATCCTAACTTAACAAATTACATCTGCAATGACTGTTTCTAAATAAGATCACCTTCTGAGGTTCTGGTAAACATATGAATTTTTGAGAGACACTGTTCAACTAAGAATAGTAGTCACACTAGGTTTTTTCTTTTTTACGCCATAAAGATATACTCAACATGCTCATATACCACACAGCACAGATTTAACAGGACTCTGATAGTCACCCATAATTTTTCCTCAGAGGAGAAGTGTTGAAAACACTTGGTCAGCTTTTCTTAAAATAATAGTTTGTGTTCTGCTCTGGTCAGACAAAATTACGTTTCTGTTTAGACTCTTCAGTGAATCCACAGTTGCTGTTCGATATCCCAGCTCTAACACTTACTAATTTTATGACCTTGAGTGACCTTCTTAACCTTTTCTGTGTATTTCTATTTTCTCACTTGTAAAATGAAACTACTAATTACAGTTTCTACTTGTAGAAGAAACCAAGATGTTATGGGTTGGTGGCAATTGCAGAAACAAAACAAACAGAAACTGAAACAAAGATACAGTAAAATAAATATTTCCTTAGCTGAGTAAAGCACAGTTGTGTTCATTCGATCACAGCTTTCAGAAGGTAATGCAGCCCCCCGTCCCACAGAGACTCACTCAGCTGGTGGCCCCTGCACATAGTGGGGCTTTGACGGGTCTGGAGAGCTGACTTAGTTGGCTAGGCCATCTTGTGTTGTCAGCTGATACTTGATATTGTCGGGAGAAGGAAGCTAACCCAAATCCAGGTGTATTACTTTCCTCCAGGTGGTCATTGTACTAAAAAAAATAAAAATAAGAAAAACAAATTCTCATAAACATTTGGGCAAGAGAGAAAGTTCATAGAAAGTTTATCTCCTAAACATTGCTGTTGGAAAAGCTTTCCATAAATTATCTACCTCAGAAGGTTGCCATGAGCCTTAAATAAAATGCTGCGCATAAAGCATTGCGAACTCTTTTTGACACCCAGTAAGTGAATGCACTGGAATTTCTATTTCTTAAATTAGATCTTTGTAGCCATATGTAGAAAAAAAGTCAGTCTCCATTTATGCTGTTACTCAGTTCCCCTTAAGTAAAAACAAACACAACAAAACATTATTAAAAATATTGTTTCGTGCTGTATGAGCTTCGGAATGCCTACATCCTGTGATACACCACTCTAGAAATAATGTCATGCTGCATTTGCCCTTTTGAGAGAAAAGCAACTTCCAGATTTTGCTGAGACGAAAATATATCTATTCCTCTCTCTCCTACCCAGCAGTCCTGGATAAGTGCACGATCATCATGCTACTTTTATACATTCATCCTGAAAGAAGCAATTTTCGGTCATTTCTCCTCTAACCATAGGCTCTACCTTATTTTGCTTGTGCCACACTAGGAACAGGAAAATGGGACAAGGCTAGAGGAAGAGAGATGCGGAAGTGAACTGGACAAGGATTGACCCTACCCTCGAGGTACGTATTCGTTTATTTATTCATTCATTCTGCACGTATTTATTGAACTTTATGATGTACTTGAAGGACTGAAAGTTCCTGCCTCAGCAGTGTTCACATTTTTGCAGAGAATCATAGAGACAAAAGCCATGCAAACCAAGGTCTCTAACAGATCTAAGTGGAATACAATTTTGCTTCGGGAATATGAAGTTGGACGTGAATCAACAATACAGTTTCTCCACTAGAACCATTGAACACATAAGCAGCTGCCCCTTTCATCCTGATCTATTCTTCATTGCTCATACAGGGAGCTAACTTGGGAAGGAACATTTTCTGTTTCCTCTGTTGGCCCAGCAAACGGATAGGTCATTAGGATTTGACCCAAAGTGCTGTGTGGTACTGGGGACTCGTGCTATGCTAAAGGGAGCGAGGGAGCCCAATCACTTTCTGTAGCAAAACCAGATTTTTCCTGGATCCATTGCTCTAAAACCAAGAGTTACATGGCTTCATTGGGGAATTTCTTTTTCTTCGGGAAAAATGAGTTTCATATTCTGAAAATGATGCTGCGAGGCAATTTTCTGGATATCTGACCAGAGTTCATCACTTGGATATTTGGATAACTTTTCATCCTTTGGTGCCAACACAGTGTGTACAATTCCATTTGGGGGGAAATGAGAATAAACATGCAATTCATTATTGATGTAAACATACATCAGGGACAATAATTCTAAACGGTAGTCAAAATGTGCACAATGCTTTGGAATTGACAAAGCATGTTTTCAACCACTGTACCACTTTATTTAATTCTATTCTGTGCAAATAACCTACAAGTTAGCGCAATTATTTCTGTCCACTTTAAAATAAGAAAATTTAGTTAAGAATGGTGGTAGAAATGTGTTTGGGGGAAGGAAGAAATGGATACTTAGATTTACTAAGCACTAATTATTTACTTATCCTGCTATATTCTTTTTATCATTTTATTTTTCACAAAGCCATATGATTTGTGCATTTTATCTTCCACTTCTGTTGTTGACGATATTGAACCTAAGTTCCTAAAATGAAACTGCTTCCTTCCTGTCTTTGCACGCGGCTGCACCTTTAGGCATGCTGAATCTTCTGCCTGGAACAAAGCTTCTTCCACTTATCTGACTATTAAATTATTTTTTAAGCTCAAATATGACATCCAAACATATTTCCTTCAAGTATCTCATACTGTATTGGACAAGAAAGAAAGAAATTAATGTCTACAATAGAATGTAATAAATGTGGTAGGGGTCTATATGAGGCATTGAGTTTGTAGGAAGGACAGAGTGATTGAATCTGCCATATGAGCATATATCATTTATGTTTTTGCCCTGAGTTCCAAACATAGCAGAAGACAATCTTCCAGAAATCTGTCATGATAAATGTATAAATTAATGATTTCCATGCTATGAATGACACTCCCTTCAGCTGGTGAGCTACCGGTAGCAGCGCGTAATCCTTTCAAGAGTACACGGAGGCCCTGGAAGGATGTATCACCAGATCTGATGGGCTCTCCCTTAGTATTCTAAGCAGTGCTTCACGAAGACCCGAGGATGTTTCCAGCTAACCCACGGGAGGTGGCAAAGCCATAACTGTAGCAGAGCCTTCCGAGGGACCTGTAGAAGACAGCCAGTACATCCAACGTCTGAATACTTCTCCCCTCAAAAAAGGGCTCTTTTTGCCGTTTCTGGGTCACATGCTTAAACCCGAAGAAAGCAGTGTTTCACTAAGATCAAATGTATAATGAAGTTTCTTGTCAATCCAGCCGTTGAGACTTCAACTTGACATTCTAGTGGTCTCTCAAGTATTAAAATACTATGTAGCACATTTGAACGTGTTTTTACATTTTCAAAAATAGTCATATTACATACAGAATAAAATTCAAATCAAATATTTGTAGAAATGCCAAAGTACACTGAGTAGTAGTGTTCTATGAAACCCAGTCTAAAAACAACTGAGTTAGGTGCTGTTCCACTCCTCCCAGATTTTGGGTCTAGAGTTCCTGGAAGCACAGCTGAGGGGTCAGGTTTAGAGTGATGAGGTCTCAGTACTGCTGGATGCAGTGAGCCATGACCACTCTGCCATCAGGAAGAACCCAGACAGCCCCCTCTGCAAGTCCCATTGACTGCCCCATTCTTCTTCCATGGGAGGCATCATGAGTCCTGCCTCAGAGATGTAATTTTTCAGGTGACTACTTGATACTTGTGTTCAGCCAACCAAGCACAATTGTAGTCCAAAACAGACAGAAAGAAGCATCAGATTCACCTTGGAGATTTTTAGAAATGAAGAATCTCTGGCAGCTCTGAGATCTATCGAATCAGAATCTGCATTTTAACAATATCTGTATACGCGTTAAAGTTCAGAACAGCTTTAAAGAATTAAAAGCAAAGCCACTTAGGCTGACATGTACATATGATCCGTCTTTCTTCTTCAACAGTCTACGTTTTCAAGTATTTCCAGATGTAGACTACAACTGAGAAGCTTTCTTCTATTATACGGTGTTCTAATAATTCTAACATATTATAATAATAGAATAATAATTAGAACCAATAATAGTTAATAATATTATAATAATTAGAAATAATGATAGTTCTGATGTATTATATATATAATCATTATAATACTAAATTTTAGAAGAAATCTTATCAATTGCAGTCTACATTTGGACTGTAAACTACATTGTAGTGTATATTTTCCAAATAACTCTTGGAAAGGAATGCTCTGAGACTCTCATGCCATGAGACTGATTCCACAGAAAAGATATGCCATCTGACTTAGGGAAAATAAGCAAACAAATGCAAAGCTCTGCTTTTATTTCTTTGCACACTACTTTGTACAAATTGTACACAGATATCCCAGAGCCTCATGTGGGACCCTGGCCTGAGGAGCAAACCCAGGTATTGCACAAAGGAGTCGGGCTGAGTCTGGAGGATTTGTGTACTTCAGGAAGGCTGTTTGTTGAAAGAAAAATACAGGTTTCTGTATCTGGTAGCCAGCTCTCTTAGCTACAACTTTCCTCTCATCAGCTGGGGGAGGGCAGACAATATGGCAGTACAAAGAAATCTCAGGGCCCAGTTCTTGAACACGGTATTCCCTCGGGTGAGGTGAGCCCTGGTTGGAGGCAATACATGGCCCCAGGAGTCTTGTACAAATAAGTACACTTACAGTCTTAGGGTTGTTGTAAAGCCTAATACAGATTATTTTACATGAAAAAAATTCAAATTCTACAAAGCTCTTTGAATATTTGATGTCTTCTCATATTCATGTTCACGTCTAAGTGAGTCTTTCCCAGACTTATAGTTTGGTGACCATTTGGTGAGTTCCTGAAACTTGCTAGGTTCAGTCCATATACTAAAATTTTTACAGGTACTTTGAATAAAATTCCTAATTGCATACCATATTTATAAAGAATCTTAATAATAGCACACATGTAAAAGATACCATTAACGTGTTTTTAGATGGAAATGACCAGAAACATACCAAAGTCCAAAGGACCTTTTTGATTCCTCAGTCCCTTAGATTTCAACAACTGTTGTGTTCAATTAGGATGAAAAAGTATTTTTATTAATTTCTGAGATAAGGTAAAATTTCTTATTTGTACAATTTAATGACTTTTGATCAGATTTCCCAAAATACAAGAAGCCCATAGAGTAATTCTCCTTTAAGGAAGGTGTTCATAATTCAATTAGATGTTGAAACATTTCTGCTCACTAATCTGGTCACAGTGCTGACACTCAAGACCCACTGTTGAGTCATGAGCATCACAGAAACAATAACCAGGGCTCTGTTGGTGAAAAACAGTATTTCTAGTTGAAATATGAAATTGTTATTGGAATGCATTAAGCCCAGATTGTACAGTCACTAATTTTAATTCATTCCCTCATTCAATAGGCATTTACCGAACACCTACTGTAAGTAAAGCATTGCCTGATAAAAGCTGAAACACAAAGAATCAGAGGATTAACTTGTGTGAGGCTTTCACAATCTAGTTGAAGAATCATGAAAAAAGATTATAGTGTGATGAGTGTTATAATGTTCTATAAAATATAAGAACAGAGCCTTATGGGAACAGGGGCTCAGTAGCTAGATTAGAGAATTTGTGGAGAACTCCTTCTTGGTGATAGAGAGCAAGACACGCACAGCTATTGTAACCCTTCCACATTTGGGACAGTGCCTTTTCCCTGGTAGCATTAGACCCACCGTTAGTATTTGTGAGGTCTGGATAGAACGGATATCCTGGCCCACAGACTACACCCCTTCTTTCCCCATTAGCTCAACTCTGTCCTGTGCTAGGAGGGAGCCCAGATCTCATCCTCAAGGGCACTTCTCCCAACCTCACCTGACAAGGGATGAAAACTGCTAGACTCTGACAATGAGTTCCTGGTACAGGACTGGATCTAGATGGGTGGGTCCCTCCTTTTGACACGGCAGTTTCCACGACCCATGGGGAGAGACAAGGACGAAGAAGGGTCAGGGTGTCCCTTCCAAGGCAGGGGGCCCCGAGCAGAGGCTCCAGTTGGACTGACACGTGCACAATCTATAATTGCTTTGTTGTTGGTTACAGTACAGTTTTCTTAGTAAGGAGAAGAAAGAGCGTAGGGCTGCAGTCAGCCCTAATTGACAGTGCGACTTTAGGAAGTTCACTTCTCTCTAGGAAAGTCATCCCCAAATGGAGTAAACCATTGTTAAGATTTTGAGGCCTGGCTCATTCTTTCTAACTGTGTAATACTGCTTGGAAACCCTCTGAGACTCACTTTCTCGCTTGTATAATGCAGATTCAAAATTTCTGCGCATTTCACGCCCTGTTATGAGGGAACCAGATAACAACGTAACAAAAGTACTTTCAGTATTATAAAGCACAAACTCATGTAAAAACTGAGATTTACCTCAGCTCCCTTCCAGCCTGAAAAGTCAAATACTGATTCTATGCAAGGTCTTAGCGAATGAAAAATGTCATTTTATTCCTGCTGTCAATTCGGCATTGCATCTGAGGGAAGGTCTGCCACAGCGAAGTCTCTGGTCACAACGTCACAACTGCCAACTGCCCGCTCCCCTCCACGCCCCTGCCCCCCAAGCAAACTGCTTCCAGGCACAGGTGAGATCTGAGCAACTGGGGTTTTGATCCAGACTGCTCCACTTCGTCCTGTTTGGAAGCAAATCACTCTCCCTACGTCTCTAATCATTTGTGAAATGGGACAATTAGTACACACAGCGTAGCCTTAGTGTGAGGTGTGAGAATGGAAGTGGCAGAACTTTAAAACCCTTAGCACAATGGCTGCTATTGGATAAAAAGTCGATAAACGGTAGCTAATATTATTGCTGCCCTACCTTTTCTTTTCTTTTTTTTTTTTTTTGCTTAGGAAAAAAAGAAAATCAAGTCATTTGAATTACGCCACTTTTTTCCTCAGCTTTATTGAGATATAATTAACACATGACATTGGGTAAGTTGAAGGTGTCAATTTGATACACTTGATATTTGATATTTCAACATGATTATCACCATATTGTTAACTAACACCTCCAGCACGTCACGTAGTTTCAATTTCTTTTTTTGGTGACGACATTTAAGATTTACTCTCTTAGCAACTTTCAAGTATGTGATATTGTTCACTATATTCACAATGCTGTGCATTAGATCCCCAGAACTTATTCATCTTCCAACAGGAGGTTTGTACCTTTTGACCAACATCTCTCCAAACTGCCCCCTCCTCACCTCCCTTCATGCAGCCGCCATTTGAGTCTGTTTCTACAAATTCAGCATTTTTTTAGATTCCACATATAAGTAATATCATACAGCTTTTTCTCTTTCTGACTTATTTCACTTAGCATAATGTCCTCAAGTTCCATCCATATTGTAGCAAATGGCAGGATTTCCTTCTTTCTCATGTGAATTATGCCAGTTTTGCAGAAAATAAAGAGTGAGAATTAATTTCACAATTTATATATTTATTCCCCTCCTTTAACGTGGAAAAAGCTTCAAGAACTCTTCTTTCCCTCTTTGTCTCTTCCATTGCTAATCTAACTAGTCCTGCTTCCTCTCTAGCATAAATGTATTCTCTCTCTTGCCTTCAAGGGTAAAAATGCAATGAACATAAAATAGTCATTCATTAGTAAATCCTTGGGAAAGGATTTCCCACAGTGGGCTGAGGAAGCTCTGTTATGCCACATGATTGATACAGATGTGCACGGATGCATCCAGGGTTCAACGCTTTAGTCCACGTGCCCTGAGCACTGAAATTGGATAGTTGTCAGATGTGCACTAACATTTATTGCTTCTGGGTCTCCTGGGGAAAATGAGTCATTTCCCAGAATTTCCTCAATATTTGAAAGATAAAATAAAGACAAGTACAAAGGTGTTCCTCTAAGACACCAAATCAAATGTATTAGTGATAATACAAGATTCCAAAAGGTTTTCTTGTCCTATTAAAAATAGAAATATTAGTGATATGCGAGAAAGTGTATTAACATATAACTGAGTAAGTTGACGGTGTTGATTTGATACACTTGATATTTGATATTTCAATAGGGTTCTCACTCTATCTATCAGCAGACAGCTGACCATCAGTCTGTAATGAAGATAATATAAAAATGCATGTATTTTTTGTTGTTTTAGAAATAAAGGTAATTATAGAATAGATACTTCTATGATACAAACTTCTTTATTAATTGATAATCACAATTTACAGACTGAATGAATTCCTGGAATCTTCATTCAGGTTAAAATCTGAATATAAAGCACAAAATCCATTTCCAGATGCAGGAAAGAGTCTTAATTCCAAGGTCAACCTTTGAGTTTGAGAATTTCTGATTCATTTATATAGGCTTTTTGACAGCTAACCATCCTTTTAGGACCCAGAATTTTTGAGAGGTCTACTAAATACAGGATGAAGCACTTTGGGGATATTTGAGCAAATGTTAGTTTTTCACGAAGCCGTTAAGTTTCCAGGACTAGACAGAAGAAGGCAGACCTCTGGGCGCTGGATTGGAACAGGAAGTATTGGAGATATTGGGGAAGGTACAAGCTTGCCAACCTTCCCCACTTGATTCTGGCCCTTTCTGGCCAAATATAGGATTTTTATGTATAAATAAAATTCCTATAAGGTGGGTTGGTGAGAGAGAGAAAGTGGGACTTGCTTTACTGATTTTTCTCTCTGTGTCCCCAAATTTTGGAAGTGATTAGGATTCACCAAGTCTAGTTATCTGTACTTGCCCATATTTGTTTCTGATTTAATTTTGCACACATTCATGCATACGTATTACATACAGGAACTATTGTAATCGTAGTATATGCATTACTGTTTTTTATCATCTTACTATTTTTTATTTTGCTTGAACCTCCCCTCCTCCACTTTCTGTCTTCCCAATTCTAAACTTGCCTTTCACTACAAAGCAGATAATTCATGTCAGTGAACTAAAATATAGATATATCTTTGTATATATGCTGAAGCTATAAAATCATTGCTCTACTTGGCTGTTGAAGTGAGGCTATATTATATAAACTTTCAAAGTGAAGCCATATTATATAAACATTCCTGTGTCTCGCTTTAATGACTTCACAGTATTCAATATTCCCGTGGTGAGTGCAGCGTGATTTATTCTGACAATCTCCACTTGATGGACTTTCACTGGTTTTCTAATTTCTCTCTCCACAAAACAATGTTTTAATAACAATTCTATTATGTATACCCTGACACACTTGTGTTTTAATTTTGTGGAATAGATCCCCAGGAGTAAGACTGCAGGGTCCAATGAAATATTTAATTTTATACTTTCATGGATGTTTCTAGACTGTTGTCTAAAAACTCTGTAGCAATTCACATTTCTGTCACAAGATATGAGAGGATCTTTCTCCTGCACTCCTGACACTATTATCTATTATAGAACTTTAAAAACTTTACTAGTCTTTTAAATGTAAAGAGATATATTATTATTACTTTGATTTGTATGTCTCTAAATACTAACGATTCTCATCATTTTCTCATATGTGTACTGGCCATTTGGATATGCTCTCTTGTTTTCGTCTTCTTTATACCTTTTGAATTTTACTGAACCCAGAGCGTCTTAGCTTTCAAAATGAGACTTGTTCTTCTAACTGAAAAGCCACTGGACACCCCTGAGATGTGTCTAAACTGGCATCAACAGGAAGAAAAGAGAGAATCTATAGAGCAGGTCTCAAGACAGCTGATGAAGAAAAAAATCACCTCTGTTGTTGTTTTTGCAACTCATTTGGTCCAGCCTCTATTGTAAATAAATTTTAAAAGTAAACATACTATGGCATCTATGGTTCAGCCTGTTAGAAGGGAAATGTAAGTAGACCCAATGAGGCAGTAACAAATAGCCATTTAAAGTAGGAAACTTCAGTGCAGTGTTTTGGTTTTTTGTTCTTTTAGTTAATTTGTTATTAGAGTGGACCCTGAATGTCTGACAAGTCCATATTTCTAAGACCCTCCAGCATTACTCTAAGAGCACTGCTGAAAACAGCTCAATGTGAGCCCACCCATGTGAGATCAGGAGAAGAACCGGAGGACCGATGCCAGCTCAAGTTTCCTTGTATCCCTGATCTCATGATTGCCTTTTATTTCATTTGATTGCTCGCTTAGTAGCAAACAAACCTGAAAGCAACATTGCTTGAGTCTAAATTGTCACTCTCACAAGTCCTTTCTCTGAGTTAGCCATCAGGTAGTGACCACCAGCAGCTCCCTTCATCTCCCCGAGACTTGAGGTCCTCATCTGTTATGTGTTTAACATGCATTTTCCTGTCAAACCCTTGCTAATTGTTTAATAATCAAATATGTTCCCATGTGTGAAGTTGTATCTTAAGGTTTAACGTCCTATTGTTGATAGTGATGACGATTTTTACAGGGTTCTGAGAGTCATTCTATAAAGAGTGAGGAACTTGGTCATTGACGTTTTAAAATGAGTTTAATACTGGATGCTGAAAGAAATCCACTTCTAAAAGTGGTAATATACTTGCTTCTCTGAAGGGCAGGGGCAAGGGATGGGATTTTAAACATGTTTAAAATGCTCTTATTTGTAATGTAAACAAAGCTCTTCAGGGGCCTCCTCTTGTTTCCTTCACCTGGACATCCGCCTCCCTCCCCCACCCCATGCCCTGGGTCCTCCTCCTTCCTCCTCCTCCTCCTCTCAGCACCTAAGATGTATGGAGTGCTGTGGATGAGGAATTGAAAGAATCACTTTGTATGCATTACATCATCATGCTTCAGTATAAAATTATATAGGGGCTATTCTTTTTTTTTTCAGGAAGATTAGCCTTGAGCTAACATCTGCCACCCATCCTCCTCTTTTTGCTGAGGAAGACTGACCCTGAGCAAACATCTTTGCCCATCTTCCTCTATTTTATATGTGGGATGCCTGCCACAGCATGGCTTGACAAGTGGTGTGTAGGTCCACACCCGGGATCTGAACTGGCGAATCCAGGGGCACCAAAGCGGAATCTGCGAACTTAACTGTGGCGCTGCCAGGCCGGCCCCTATATAGAGCTATTCTTATGCACATATTACAGATGAGGAAAGTGAACTTTAGAAGATTTAAGCAACTTGCCCAAAGCCCACAGCTGGGTCCAGGAGTCTAGTTCCAGTCCCTGTGCACAACCACATTGCTATTTTGGCTTCAGGTATGGTTTACATTCAGTATATATTCTGCTTTAAAGTTCTAGATTTTCTGCCCTTCCACAGGAGCACCAAATCATCTGTACAGAAATTAGGCTGATTACTATTTCCCTTTTATAATTGAACACAGTGCACAGTGGTGGTGTCAAGGGAAAGCTGGCATAGGGACATTAGATCTGACCTATCATGGTTTCAATCATCCTCTATTTTTTGTTATAAACAATAGACATCTTCTCATACTGTGCAAACACACCTTCAATCTCCCATTCTATGAGGTAACTGCTATTAAATCTCTCTCGGAAAGAAATTCTGCTGCTTTCATGACATGTTTTATCAACCTAGAAAATCAGCAGAGTAAACTGCAAAGAATAAGAGACTTGCATATATGACACGAATTCAAGTTATGCTTCGCTGTTTTCTATTGGGGGATTGTACGTATTGGTTTTCTACAGCTTCCTTAACACAATACCACAAACCAGGTAGCTTAAAACAACAGAAATGTATTCTCTCACAGTTCTGGAGGCCACAGGTCCGAAACCAAGGTCTCAGCTGGGCCATGCCCTCTCTCCCGGTTTCTGGTTGTTCCTGGCCATCCTTGGTGTTTCTTGTTTTAGAGCTGTGTAACTCCAGCCTCTCCCTCCGTAGTCATGTGGCTGTCTTCCCACTGTGTGTCTGTGTCCTCAGATGATGTTCTCCTCTCTGTGTGAATCTGTCCTCACATGGAGTTTTCCTCTTCTTATAAGAGTACCAATCACATTGGAGTAAGAGCTCACCTTAGTGGACTATGATCTCATCTTAACTTAATTACATCTGCAAAGGTCTTATTTCCAAATAAGGTCACATTCACAGGTACTTGGGGTTAGGACATTCATATATATTTTGGGGGGCATAATTCACCCCATAAAATGGACACTAGAAAATCACTATTTTCCCTCTATCATTTTACAGAGTTTTAAAAAGAGAGATTTAGGCCATGTGATCTCTAACTTCCTTTGCAATTCTGATAGACCATGGCCCTGAAACCTAGGAGACTGAGGATATTTTTATAGTCTGGAGAGTTTGTTTTCATTGAGAAAAAGATAAACAGAATACTACTGCACACACACACACACACACACACACACACTGGGATTCAGGGAGTGTGGTTTGAAGCATGCAGTGTGCTGATGGGGACAGAAAAGATAGATCTTTAAGATATCAAGCCCACAATGGACTGCCAGAATCTTATACATAGCCTTGTTTCTGAGGTCACCTGCTAAACAGCTTACAGGAGTTTTGTTTGCACAAAGATTAATTTAGAGATTAACCAGGTGGCTTTTCAACAGCCCCTGAATGAAAGCTCATAAAATGTATTTGTGGGTGGTTAATATTTATGAGTGTGTGTGTGTGTATGTGTGTGTGTGTTTAACCATAGTCCCAGGTCTGCAGGAACAGATTTCCACAATCCCTTAGCTTTCTTCTTCCTGAGATTTCATTATCTGAATGACTTCATACCCCCTAAAATGTAAGCAAAATATTTTAGAGATGCAACCACCTATTTGTTGGATGACAACTATGTGGCATATTCAACACCTGGCCAGAGAGAATGCAAGTTTATTCTTAGTGCTTCCGTGACTATAAACCAAGGAATGACTGGAATCTTGTGTGTGCTCAGAAGACAAATAAAACCCAAAGGTTTACAACAGGGATTTTCTTCCAATTGTTGTGCATTTCTCTTCATGGGGGAGGACATAGAGGAAACCTGAAGGCAAACAGAGAGGGGGGAAAACTAACACACGCTTGCACTCACTAGGCTAACGGAAGGCATCGATATCTGTAGTAACTTTTACATGACAAGTCTTTTGTATAGCTCTTCGCACCTTGCCATATGAGCCAGATCTCTTTTTACAGAAGACCTTTTTATACATGTTCCCATTTTGTAGAAGAATAAATTGAGGCTTCTGAAGTTAAGTCATTTACCTCTGGTTATTTGAGTGGTAGGAAATGAAGCAAAAATTTGTACTGAGGTCATTTAGACTCAAAATTCTGAGTGATTTTTTGTATGCCATAACGTGAGTTGTGTGTCTTTATGTAGAGATAAAGGCAATAATTATCCCCCAAAGAAAGGCTGTCTGAGGTCATGTTGTTAGGACACTTGAAACTTTCCTGTTTACTTCTTGCTTCACAGATTCTTTATCTCAGGCTGCATCTTACGAAATATTGGGGTGTTTAAAAGCATAAATCTGGTACATAAATATAATCTGCTTTAATCAGTCTACCAATATAAATGTAAATCTCATCAAAAAACACCTTCACAGAAACACCTGAAATAATGTTTGACTGACTATCTGGGCACCATGTGACCAGGTCAAGTTGACACATAAAATTCACCACGAGTGCATTGGTGAACTTTTCCTTTTGAAAAAATGAACTTCACTCTATTTGCCAAAATGAATAAAGCTTAAATTCTATTTAGAGCCAAAAGGAAGAATATAACTTGAAAACTAAGAAAAACTTACACTATTTCTGCACAAAAGCTCTTTTTCCCTTCACATCTAATTAGAGTTCTCTGAAATTCTCTGTAAGTAACATATCCCACTGTTTCTTCCCACTCATGTGATGTGCTAAACATGCCAGAATACTATAGTCCCTGAATACCCCATGTAGCTGTGCACTCGTATGCCCGTGAGACTTTGAGCATGCTGCACCCTCTGCATAAAGTGACCTTTCCTGGCCCCATTCTCCACTTGGCAGAAATCCATCCAACTTTTAAAGGCCAATATATACATCACCTCTTCTTTGAAGCCTTTCCTGTCTCCTTGACCAACAACACTGACCAGTCCCTCCACTTGCTCAGAGAGTTCTGTTCAAACCACTAGCAAACTGTCTGTCCTGACTCTATTTGTAGGCAGGCTTGTTGTCCATGCCCCACAACCCATCAATCAATAGCAGTGAACTGACCGCCCCAGCTCCTTCTGCAAGCATCCCTCAGTGCTTTCTTGCTTTGTTCCCAGCATGCTTCCTTTGACTCACGTCTCAGTCCACTCCTGTGTTTTGCCTCTGCTTCTTCCTATTTTATATTGACATTTGTCCCTGCTGATTTTGGCTTCTGAACTTCCCCAAAGAACCATTATTTTTTATGTTGCTGCACTGTTCTGGTTTGCTTTCAGCAATACCCTCCGGGAAGGCCAAATTCCCATTGATGGCCCTCTTCACCTCTGTATGTGTGGATTTATTCACACATAATTCATTACTCTAGGTTCAGTCTATGTAATTACTTTTCTCTTTTTGGATAGTGAGCTTTTTTGTGTAGAAATTATATCTCACTTATCTTTGTAGTTTTGTGACTTCCATATGCCTAACATATTTTATATGCTTAATAAATATGTGTGACATGAATCAATGAATAAAATTAAATACATCTTTATCTTGAGTGTCCTCTTTGCTCCTCTAAGCTTCTAAATTCTTGCTTCCTTCAAGTGCTAATTCTACTCTTCTTGGATGATCCCAGCTGGAAGCGATTTGTTCTTAACTGAGCTCCTGTTTCCCATAGAAATGAGATATTATTCCTTTTAGTGTGTGTGGTCATCTGCTATGTCTCACATTGAAGTTCCATGAGCAATCGGTGTTTTCTCCTTTTCATATGTCTACACAATGCTTAAGAGAGTACATGATTTAAATGATAATTTTGTGCTGAAAAATTGGTTCCAATTTGCTTTCTTTCACTCATTCTTTGTGTTGGATACAGATAAGCTATAGCAATAACTGCTATCTAAATATTTTTCACATCCGTGCCTACTGTTAACGTCTGTTTCTCAGGTATTTGTGAGCATTTTTGAGGGCAGGGGCAGTAGTTAATCGTCACTGTAAACAGAGCATCTCACACGTGGCTGGAATTGAATGGTGGTTAGGTCAATGTTGAATAAAGTAATGATTGATATATATTATCATTTGCCTCTTAATTACTTATTAAGGAAAAAAGATAATTCATATTTATTGAATATCTACTTTGTTGAATGCATTCTTTTTGGTATTTTATATTGATGATCTCATTCAAGGTATCAGGGAAGTCATTTAACCTTTCTTGGCTTTGTTTCATCATCTGTGAAGTGGGGGTGATATTAACGCCTACTTTACAGGGTTTTTAGCATTAAATGAGTTGGTAAATATAAAACCACTGAATTGTATACTTTAAAAGAGTAAATACTATGATATGAATTACATCTTAATAGAGTAAACGAATGTTATTAATTTCTAAAAAGACCATGGATACGGTGAGAATTGTACTTTCATATTTGAGGGAGGAAGATTAATGAGATGGATTGTCTTCTCCACTCAGCTTCTTGAATGTGGTAAAGTTCCACCCTTCAGTCAGGAGATGCAAATTTTCCTAGAAAATCAGCCCAATAGAAAAGAATAAATGATACTAATATTATGTTCTTGTTTTGGTTTTATAAGATCAGCCCAGGAAGATCATCATACAGTGAAGACCTGTGTTTTTAAATTACTGCATTCTACTTCCTCACACAAAGAGCTTCTAGTGTGTTTTCTTTAAAAAAATTTTATAAGGATTGTTCCAATAAGAATTTTAAAATATTTTTTGAAGGATAATATACACATAAAAATGCACAAATTACCAAAGAGTAAACACATTTAGATAAGTTACACCCAGGTCAGGAAATAACACATGACCAGTACCCATGAGCCACCCTTATGCCCTCCCCTTTCAATTCCCCCAAGATAAGTGGTACCTGACTTCCAGCAGCATAGATGGGTTTGCCTGATTAAACTGTATATAAGTGAAATCACATAATACATATTATTTAGCCTGACTCTAGTTCAACAATATATTTATGAAATTGATCTGTGTTGTCACATATTTTCAGCAGTTCATTCATTCAATTGCTGTAGCGTATTTCCTTAAGTCAGCTTTTTGATGTCCTCTTTGTAAATATAAGCAGACAGACAAGGATCACCAAACACTGGGGTAAAGTGTCTATTATAGAAGACCCAAAACAAAGCTGTCATATAAGAAAAAAAGCAATATTTAAAAAGAAAAGACTGAGAGAAGATACAGTGAGAATACTTCAAACAAACAAAACAAAACAAACAGGACAAAAAAACCCACATCAATTCACTTAGAGAGATGAGAGAACAAATTGTATTGGTGAATTAAGAACTAAATGAAATAAAAATGACAACTCAAAACTTAAAAAGAACATGGATTAAAAAAAATCAAATCCCCAAAAAGGAGAACAAAGAATTAAAACAACGGAAATAGGAGCAAGAAGATAAGGAAATGAGAGGGTGAGCACAGGAGTTCAGGTATCTGCATTACCTGAGCGCTAGAAAGACAAACTTTTAGAAAGAGAGGGAAAAAGTAATCCAAGAAATATTTCCAGATAATTTCCTAAAAGTAAAATAATGCTGTTTCACATTGGAATGGATAGCTGGTGCTTAACCAAAAATACGAATTTAGTACCATTTCTAGGTATTAAATTGTGAAATTGCAAAACAATAGGAGACAGGAGGTGGCTCTACAAACTTCCAAGGAGAGGGGGAAAAAACTGCCTCAAACGAAATAACAAGTATTGGAAATGGAGCACACTTCTTACCAGCAACACTGAAAACTAGAAATATTTAGTAGGGGAGGAAGAAAGTTTTCTCTGCCTTTATGGGTTCTTCTGGCTGGTCCAAGAATTAAACTGACGTGAGACAGAATAACAGGAGAAAATCAAACAAAGTTTAATAACATGTATATGTGAGAGAAACCCAGGAAAACTGAGTAACTCTCCAAAATGGCCAAAGCCACCACCTTAAATACCATCTTCAGCTAAAGACAAAAGAGAATGTTGGGGGCAGTGGTTTGGGACTTCTAAGGGGAGGAAGGCAATTCACATGGAGGTGGAAAGCAAATGTTTGGTAAACAGGTGTTTGCCAGGCCATGCAGAGACAATGGGACATGGAGATGACTTTGATCTAATGGGCCCTGCTGGGTTCCTCCCCGTCTACCACACCTAGTTCATATTATACTATAGTTATCTATGGTGGGAGCTCCTTCCTACAGTAGGCCTTCTACCTTAAATTCTTTTAGGCAGTTAGGGGGAAGTTCAAAGTTTCTTTCTGAGTCTTTTGTTCTTAAAAATAACCAAGCTAAAGAGACACATTTGGGGGTAGCGAATTCTGCTCCCCTACAATATAATGCTTCCTATTTCTGAAAACAAAACAAAACATTTCCAACCTAAAATTCTACATCCCAACTATTAATTAAATGTAAGAGAGAAAAAACACATTTTAAGGTATTCCAAGTCTCACAAAATTACACATTATGTACTTTCGAGAGTAAAGAACAGTGTTTCCTTCTCAAATGGCTTCATATTTGCATTGTTTACAGCCACAGCACCAGCTCACGCCACTGGTGCCTCTTCCAGAGATTGGCATACGATCTGCCAGTGTATCCTCTCTCTATTAAAGTTTGCTGACGGGGTAGCTTCCATGAGCTGTGAAAAAAGGCCAGCAATACTGCACCAAATACCAGTTTGTGTCCTAGTTTTGAGCAGTTCAATTCCCATTCTGTGCCAAGGGCAGGGTTTATTCCAGAACTCTAACACACCAAGTGCAGACATGTGCAAGGCATACAGGCATTGTATTATCTTTTTTGTCCCTGTTCCATTTTTTCTTCTACTAAAGAACATTTAAATGTAAATATCTATATTTGAAACACTGGGTATGGTTTTAATTCGTTTTGGGCTGAAAAGAGCACAGATTTCCTTCAAAGACAAAGAGAAAACTAAAGAACTCTGGGGGATAATGAGAAATAACAAAGGCAAGATGTGTTCACAATACCATTTCTGGCAGTTTTCATGAAAGCAGATAATTCTCTCAGTCATGTTGTTGTCTAAAAATGTTTTCTTTTTTTGTCCAGTCACTAGAGGAGAGAAAATGATATCCAGAGGAGAATAAATTTAGTAAAAAGAGAGTCCTTTGTAATATTTTAGGAGGGAAATAATAATAAGTAAATAAATAAATTGTTCTCGCATACCTTTTGCTGAGCTGTGAAAAAAAAATCAATCCTGGAAGATCTCAGCATCAAGGGTGAATGTGTTAGGTAGTGAGAGTTTTCAACTCGGGAGTACAAATAGCCAAGAACCACAGATTTCCCTTCAATTAAAGGTGGGGGTGCATGTCACTTTGAGAACAATAAGCCCATCTGGAGCTTTAGGACAAACAGGGAAGAAAATTGTTATGATCCTACTGTTTAGATAGATAAAATTGTTCGCTTTCGGTAAGAGAAATATTTCCTGCAATAAAAATGATGAAATCGACTTTTAAGTAAATGGTGACCCATTGCCTTCAAAATCAGAGGTTCAATATAGTTATTGAACTTATGTATCTAAATGTAAGATTATGGTTTGCTATTTTTATCTTTTTGCTTGCAAGGAGATCGAGACTAATGTTTATTAAGGGTTTATATATTGTGGGGACCTGGAATTGGCCACCCCAAGATATGTCTCTTTGGCATCAGGATTATTTGAGGCCGATTGCTTTTGATAAACTGGGACAAGGAGGGAGGCTCTGAGGAATGGAACTTGCCCTTCCTTAGGACACATTTACATTTGTAAGGTAAATCTCTATCTGTAAAAGGTGCCTCCCTCTCTGTACCAGGAATAAGAAAGGTGATGACCTTCTCTCTGAAAACTCTTAATCAATACCAAAGGCAAGGACTTAAATCTACATTTTATTGTGCTAGTCTGGTAACCTCCTGTAACTGACTTCCCTACCCCTCCCAACTTCGGCATTTTTTAAGGATTAAGCATCTTTCCTTAGGGAAGGAACTGATTGCTGCACTCACCTGTGACCGCCCAGCTCCAGACAATCCACTTGCCTCCTGCTACGCCCACTGAGATAGCAGACCACTACCTGCTGTGTCCATCAAGCGCTGTGCCGACAGGGCAATCTTGTGACTATTGTGGGAGGGACATTTCAATCACATGTGAAACACCCCGTTTGGGGGTATATAACCACTATGTGCACCCCACTTCTTCGGTGCCCTTTCTTCCTTCGGGAAGAAAGGCCCCGGGCCATGGTTCCTCATAAAGCTTTGTTTAATTTTCTCTTGCTATTCTGTCTCATGTGAATTTAATTCGTTCTCCGGCCAGACGAACCCACATTTGGGAAGAGGAAATGTCTTCCTCCCCTACAATATATATAATGGCTTTATACATATATATGTATATAGAGAGAAGACCAGATGGGAGAGGAGAAGAGGAAAGTTACATGCATTGAAATGTTACTATGAAATTTTTAAATTTAATTTTATTTCACATTTATTTAGTCTATATATTACAACAATTGTGTGACAGAGATATTATGATTTCCATTTGTATATGTAAACTTGAAGCACAAAAAAGTGAATGACCTGCCCGCAGTCATACAATTAATGTGCATTGGAGCCAGCACTCAAACCCAGGCACATCTAATTCCAAACTCACGTGCTTTCTGTTGGATCTGGTGTCTTCTGCGATGGGGCCAAGGAGAGGCAGCCTGGGAAGGACAGAAGCAGACAACACTTGCTTTTAGGAACCTGTAGATCTAGGCTAGCAAGTCTGTCACCAGGCCACATCTAACAGAGTGATCTATATTACAATTAAAAATACAATTCTATGTTTCACAGCATCCATCAAAGAATCACTGGTCACTTAATCTTTTTAATTACCTAAGAGTGCATAAACAGCAAGGATCAGCAGCACAGTACTGAATGAGAAAGCCAGATGCAACTATGCGCTTAGATTTACTAAACATTCAATTCAGTGTCTATGTCTATGTTCCAGGGATGGTGCTGGGCGCTTTCACATTCATTGTTTCTATCAATACACTCTATAAAAATATTCTACCCACTAATATGCTCAGCAGAAGGAACATCTGATATAATGAATCCAGTGGATTTGTAGGGCACCGTGCAGGATTTTGGAACAGGAGAGCCTGGATTTCAATTCTGGCTCTGCCTTTTACTAGCTCTGAGGCCTTGGACGAGTTAATTCCTTGAAGCAGAAAGCATTAGACCATGAAAGGGCTGCAGAGAGGTTTCATGCACTGTTTTCTGTAATGTCTTGTTCAATTAGTTGTTGATGGGCATCTAGCTCATAAAATACACTCCCTATTTTTTTCAGACGGTTAATCCTATTTTTACCTTTTTAACCCTTTGCAAAAAATCAGTTAAAACAATACATTTGTGATTTATAGCCAATTTTAAAGCCTGATTGGTCTTATTTTCTTCCGATTCTTCTTTCATCCTCTGATTTTCACACTTCCTCCTTTTTCTTTCACACTACCTTTTACACTCTTGGTTTTGTCACTTACACATCCTGCATTTTGACACCAGAAGAAGTTACTCCCCTTTGCTTTCCTGTAGGTGGGATTTGGTTTCTTGTCTCTCAAAAGGAGAAAACTTAGCTGATGGGGAAACAGATTTCCAATTATTTTCCCTCCATTCAAGATAGGCTAGAATTTATAGCATATACAAACTTTGAAAGAAATAACAATGATAAATAAAGCCTCAATTAACAACAGAAATGGCGTCATGAAACAAGATTCATTTCCAGCTGGAGAGGATGGTAGGAAGCTCTCTGTAAGTTCATAATTGGAAAAGGTTGCTATCTCTCCAACAAGACATAAGTGCTTTTTAATGAGATCGTGGATCTAATAATGTTCTATAAAATGTAGATTTATAGATGGAGGAACCATCCAATTTATTACTATGTTTTAGTATATGTTAAAGGACTTAAAAAATTAAGTAAACATATAGTCATTGATTAATCCCCAACTATGTGCCATGTGTTCTTTCTTTTGTGGATTCTCTCATTTAATCCTCCAAATAAATATTTCATTCCCCATTTTATAGGTGAGGAAAGTAAGGCACTGAGATGCTGGCTCATTAAAGCATATACATCTAGTGTATTAGATTAGGCTTCCTGGAAAGAACCTCTGCGATGGAGAGCTCTGGGTGAGTCTTCTTTGGGGAGTGACTTCAGGAGATACACAATGAGGAAGGAGCAAAGCAGAATAAGATAGAAGGAAAAGTTGCCCCAAAAGGGTTTCAGCTGAGACTTCAATCTGGAGCTGGGATCACCCTTTGAAGCTGTCCCAAATTAAGACAAAAGGGCCGGATATATGTATGCCCACTCCAGCTCATCATTGGCCATGGGCCAGCCCTAGGAGAAGACATAACCTTGAAGAGGCAGTATCCATGGCTGAGAGCACGCCCCAAATAGTCCCAGCAGCAGAGATGGTGTGTCAGCCTGAAGAAGGGAGAGGGGGCAGCAACTCTGTGTCTACTACCTGTAATAAGTGGGAGAGCAAGGATTTGACTCCAAGCTCAGGTATTTTTTTCAATTTTATGGAATAAAAATCTCATTTTAACATCCTTGTTACTCCTCATGCAATAATTTTCAATACCATGACAATCCTGGTTGCACTTCTGAACAAGCCATGATTTTATGATGTCTCACCGAAGTGTGATGCTCTGAGCTCCAGGTGGGATCCAATTAGTGTTGAGGTGGATACAACTGCCACCTTTTTGTTTTGTACATCTTATGAGATCCCATGAGCTTTGGGGATTTTCATTTTAATAAGTTGATATACATATTGAAAATATCTTTCAGATCCACTTTTGTTTTTTCTGACTGTGAAGGAAATATTTGGAAAAGTACACAAGGAAGTGATTCTCAAGGAAAAATTGTGTTTGGGGTCTTGGTAAGGTTATTCTTTTATGCTTTAAGTTCTTGGCTCTTTCTTCTCCCTCAAACTGTTTACTTAAAGCCCTTTTTAGGTATCCAGTGATGTGCCATTAGATACATTATATGGAAGGTGGGACTAGGCAACGGTCCCAAACTCTTCATCCAAGTTACTTTAAGAGTTTGTGCAAAATACAGATTCCTCTACTCCACATCTGAAGATTTTGATTCTGTAGCTCTTGTGGGGCTCAGGAATCTATAGTTTAACTTTTTCCCCAGGTAAATCTTGGAGAGCTGACTCAGTTCATGTTCCAGGGCTGGGTGTCCAGAACCACTGGTCTAGTTAACTTGTAAAAGCCCTTTCATTGCATAATGCAGGCTCCTATAGACCAGGGACCACACGTTTAGCATTTATTTTTTCCCCCTGCTGTCTAGAATAAGGTCTGGCATAGAAATAATATTCAATTAATATTTTTGAATGAGAAAAAATAAATTCAATGAATCTGTTTGAGTCAATCCAGTCAAAATTCAGAAAGTTGCTGTGTTTGAGCAGAAAGCACAATAGGTACAGAGGCAGAAGCAAGCATTGCCTTTTGGACAAATCAATAAAACACTGTTTCAATGCAAATTGATGGTATGTCATATTTCCTATTGAATCAACTGGCATGGTGTAATATCATAACACATTCTGATATTAAGTGAATCTTACATTCCTGAGAAAATTGTCTAATTTCCTCTAACATCAATTCCCACAAAATCTATCAAGTTCTGTTGGTTTTCTAGTATTTGTATTAGGATGTTTACCTTTATGTTCATAATTGAGAGCTATAGGTTGATTTTTTACCTCAGATCCTTCATTTTTTCACTAAACTCTGATATGATTACATGCAATGCAATAAAACAGAGAACTAGGTAATAAAAACAAATTTACTAATATTTATGTTACCTCATTAATTTTCAAATAAGACATTAAATAAGCTTACAAAAGCAAGACCAAGACATAAGATGAGTACAATAGGTAGGGCAAAAAGGGTTGAGAAAAAGGAGGAAATATATTTACTAACATGAAGGGTGAAGGTATTCATTATGATTAAAGAAATACTTGCATCTAATCTTGATGCATTTAGCACAGAAAGGGTCTATTATCCACTAAAAAGCTCTTAACAGAATGACTGAAGTGAAGAAGCTTCTCAGGGATAGAAGTTGTTGTTATTGATATTATTATTATTTTCAAAATTTCCAGACTAGGGGCCGGCCCTGTGGCCGAGTGGTTGGGTTCGCGCACTCCGCTTCGGCGGTCCAGGGCTTCACCGGCTCGAGTCCTGGGCACGGACATGGCACTGCTCGTCAGGCCATGCTGGGGTGGCGTCCCACATGCCACGGCCAGAAGGACCTACAACTAAAAATATACAACTGTGTACCGGGGGGCTTTGGAGAGAAAAAAAGGAAAAATAAAAATCTTTAAAAAAAAATTTCCAGACTAAATTTTGAAAGATTTTTTTCCCCTCATGTGATGTTTTACATAGAGGGTGGTAAAATATATGAAAAACCGAGTCTTTTCACAGGTGTTCACAGTAAATGTAGAAACCAAATTCATACACGTATTTTTCACTGTATTTTTAGATAAAAGCTAAAGGTCACATTTTTAAGCTTCACACAGAAAAGATGGTTCTGAAAGACTCTTTGCAGTTTTAGTTTAGATGACAGCTTTCTGATGTGCTAGCAAATTAAAATTAGCAAACTAAATCCTGAGGAATAAAAGGCCAGAGGATAAGCCAGCAGGGGAAGGATGAATCAGAGCGTTCCTCTGTGAGCAAAATTGAAAGCACTAAAAAATGTCAATAGTTGCAGGAAAACACGATCCTTTCCCCCAGGGAATACTGCCTGGGTTGGGGAAACAGAGTGCCTACAATCATTAATTATAAACAGAAACAAGATCATTGATGACAATGAAGAGCCAGATAAGTAATTTACTATTAAAATCCTCTCATCCTAAATGTGTTTAATTTGCCTGAGCCTATGAACTACTCATATCTTAGGAGACCCAGCATGCCGTCATAGGCTGAGAATGTTTCTGGTCTCCTGTGCCAACTGAGGCACCCACAAAAGATAACAACACAAACTATAGTCATTTGGATGGCTTTGGTAATATTTTTTACTCCTAACATCTTTATCCTTCACTCTCCCCAGAACTTCTATATCATGGGTAACACATTGGTGGGAAGAGGGGTTGTGTTGAAATCTACCTTTACATAGTTTGCAAACACAGTGATTTTATATTTATTAGGAGTGGCGTCAGGTGGAGGAATGATGGAGATTAAAAGATATGTCTTGAATTTTTTTGCAAAACAACTACACAATTTACTAAATTATGTGCTATTAGGTTAGTTTTAAAGACCTGCTAATGGAGTATACAGGGATTATTTCAATCCTGTCAGGTGATTCTTGGTCCTGCCACCATCTCTGTCCCTTTATTTCCTCATCTATGACTGACTTTTCCTCTAGAGAATGAAATATCTTACTTGACTAATTCCCAGAATTGTCTTACCCCACCCCCACGTCCACTACAGAAGTGATGAAGCAAGCCCAGAGCCCAAGTATTAAATTAGGACAGTGTGGGCTTACTGAGAAACATTAGGTGTGGCAAAGAACCAGATTGCCAACAGCGTGAGTTCAACCTGTAATCCTTATAGAGCAAAGGTTGCCTGTATCATTACAAAATACAAATAAAGATAACATATATAACAAATATTATTTACACAGCAAAAATGAAATTTCTGGGCATAAATATTTCTACGTATTGGTTTTTAAAAATTATTCTGTAAATGTCATAAATTGTATAGCAACACTGAATATTTAAGAAACCAAATAAATTATCCATAACCATACTTCTCTAATGCTATTAGTCATTAATTTTTCCAAAAAACAGCTACACAAATATGAACACGTCATGATTCCTGCCTGGAGAACTAATGGTCAGGTGGAGAAGATGGGCATATAAACACATAATGTCCATCGAAGAATGCAGTTATTCCAGTGATAAGATACATAGAAAGTCCATGGAAGTGTCGAGAAAGCTTACCATACCTATCCCAGTGGAGTCTAGGAGAGTTCCTAGATAAGGAAATGAACAGGTAAAGTGCTTTGTAATTATCTCATTATTGTCTTTATCACACCATATTGAAATGATCTGTATAAAGTTCACCCACCCCACTAAATAGAGCTTCTCCTAGGTAAGGATGTGTCTTGGTCTTCATTGTTTGTCAAGCCCCTAACAGCTATCTGATGTATTATATATACACTTGATGTGGGGTCGGTGAGCCGAGGAGTCGAAAGAAAGATTTCTTAGACTCTCAAGATCTGGCAGTAGTGCTCTTTTATTTAGAGAATAGTGTGGAATAGCATGGGGACAGGACTCACGGGCAGTCAGAGCTTTTGCTGCCGCCGTTTCTGCTGCCCCCGCTGGCATGGGGACAGGGCCCATGGGCAGGCAGAGCAGCTGCTGCTGTCCCCGCTGGCATGGGGACAGGACCCATGGGCAGGCAGAGCTGGTGCGTGGGGACAGGACCCACGGGTGGTCAGAGCTCCTGCTGCTGCCCCGAGTTGAGGGTTAGGGCTAATTTTATAAGGCATGGGTACGTGACTTATTTTTACTGGAGAAAAGAAAAGATGATGTAAAAAGTCATTAAATGATTTCAGTGCAGATGGGGTCTGGTTATTGTGCGGTCATATAACTTTAGATAAGAATCTAGCCATATAGATCGGCATGTAGGTGAGGATGCCCTGGGCTTCTCTCCCTGGGGCGCTCCTAATTCATACCATAAAAAAAAGTCCACTGGGTCGTATAGTTTGGCATGTAGGCCAGGTCACCTTGGGCTTCTCTAGCTGGGGCAGCCTTAATCCACATCACACTCAAAAACTATTTGTTCAAACAATAAAGAGAAAAAAAAAACGAGAGGGAGGAGGGAAGAATGGAAGGAAGGAAGGAATTTGAGTAGGAGTTAGCCAGAAGAAGAGGAAGGAGTGAACAATTCATTTCAGGTGAGGAAGGATCACTGGTAAAAGAATGAAGACATGAAATAGCATGGTGTTTACAGGTAGGTATACTGAGAATACTAAATGTAGGCACAAGGTGGCAAGAGATAAAGATAAAGAATTAGCAGAACTTGACCTTAGACGATCATTTAAACTATCCTAAGAAGGGTCATTGTGGCAGAGAAGCAGCCTCGTGGAAAGTGCACGTGTGTTCAACTCTAGTTCTACAATACTTAGACTTTGGGAAAGCAGTTTAAAATCTTTTGAGCCTCAATTTACTATAAAATGAAACAATACTATCTCCTTCAAAGTGTTGATATAAGGAATATAGAGTGATTGATGTGATATAAAGTTGAATATATAGTGTTGTTATGATATTATATTGTAGGGGAGGAAGACATTTCCTCTACCTTCTCTGGGTTCTTCTGGCCGTAGAATGAATTAAATTTACATGAGACAGAATAACAGGAGAAAATTAAACAAAGCTTTATAACAGGTATACATGGGAGAGTTCTGACATCTGAGGACCATGGCCTGAGGCCTTTCTTCCCAAAGGAAGAAAGAGCATCGAAGAAGCGGGGTGCACAGAGTGGTTATATACCCCCAAACAGGATGTTTCACATATGATTGAAATGTCCCTTTTACAATAGTCGCGAGACTGCTGTCAGCACAGCGATTGATGGAAACAGCAGATAGGTCTGCTGTCTCGGTGAACACAGCAGGGTGGCAGGTCTGTTGTCTAGAGCTGGGTGGTCACAGGTGAGCTGGGTGGTCAAAGGTGAGTGCAGCAATCAGTTCCTAGCCTAAGGAAAGATGCTTATCCTTATGGAAATGCCAATGGGTGGGGGGTGTCAGTGACAGGAGGTTACCAGACAAGCACAATAAACAAATGCAGATTTAAGTCCCTGCCTTCCGCATTGATTAAGAGTCTCTAGAGATAAGGTCATCTCCCCTTCTTCCTGGTACAGAGAGGGAGATATTTTTACAGATGGAGATTTCCTTTACAATGTAAATGTCTCTTACAAAGGGTAAGTAAATTCTACTTTTCAGTTGCTTTCCTGTCTGCAAAGTAACCAGCCTCAAATAATCATCATGCCAAAGAGACACATCTTGGAGTGGCCAAATCCAGGCCCCCACAATATCCATATGGAATATGTCATTGGTGGGTACGCCCTTCAGTTTCCTTTGCTAATGGGGAAAAGAATTTCAACTGTTTCTGTCCAGTATCAATTTTATTAACGTCCCTAAGATGGTATGTGGATCACAAGGTAGATGCAAGATGTATTAGCCAGGGTTTTTCAGAGAACCAATAGGATCTATATCAATGTCTATCTATCTATTTATCGAGATATTTGTTATATGAACTGGCTCACACAGTTATGGAGGCTGAGAAGTCACGCAATCTGTTGTTTGCAAGCTGGAGAATCAGGAAAGCTGGTAGTGTAATTCAGTGTGAGTCTGAAGGCCTGAGAATTGAAGGGTGGGTGGTACAGGTCCCAATCTGAGTCTGATGGCTGGAGAACCAGGAGCGCCAATGTCCAAGGGCAGAAGAAGGGAGATGTCTCAGCTCAAACAGAGAGTGAATTTGCCCTTCCCTACCTTTTGTTTTACTTGGGTCCTCAGTGGATTAGCTAATGCTCACCCACTTTGAGAAGTGCCATCTCTTTACTCAGTTCACCAATTCAAATGCTAATCTCCTCCGGAAACAGCTTCACAGATAGACCCAGAAATGATGTTTTACCAGCTATCTAGGCATCCTTTAGCCCAGTCAAATTCTCACATAAAAATAACAGCCAGCCATGGGAAGTGGGTAGTCCAGAGTTCCAGAATCTAGGAATTAAGAGTTAGCAACCAATTGCTCAGGAAATCACTCAAGAGTTCAGCAGTCAGCTCTTCCCCAGTCCTTTCCTCTCACCTCCTCTATATCTAGGAGTGAGGTTCATTTAATCCTTTTCTCCTATTCAAAGTAAAAATACCCTTTTGTAAAAAAAATCTGCATCTTTCTGCATTTTTAACATAAAAATAAGATGGAGAAAAACCAAATAGAAAGAAAAAAATCATTAAAAGTTGCTTATTGGGGAGGAAAGAGTTAAAGCAACCGACCTGTGATCTACTTTTTCCTTTTCAGGGGAGACATTCCTGGGAAATAAGGTGGGTTACCCAGTCTAATCCCAATGTAAACACAGTAACTGAGCTAGACAGGTCGAACTTAGGCCCACGTGAAACAGCTTGGTGAATAGTTCCAGCCTTACTTGGTTTTATAAGTCTAAACACCAGGGAGACCAAGGGACAAAATAGGGCGCCACTCTGGACGTTGGCACTACAGAGTACTTCAAAGAAGGGCAGTGATCAGTAATGACAAAAGCAATAGACCGAGATGAAAAGGACTGAGATTATTCCATGTGATTTATTAACTAGTCAGTTAGTGATTCTTATCAAGACAATCTCAGTTGAGTTTGGATCTAAAAATTTGATTACCATAGTTTTAGGAGGAAATAAGAAATGAGAATGTGCAGAAGTTGCAGTTTATTTAGGAGTCAGTTAAGAGCAGGAAGTTGAAGTTATGGGAGGCAGATGGCATCACTGATGACAACCAAAAGCTGATAGGTTTTTGTCTTCAACCAATCGACGCACCTATAACCTCCCTGGATGGGCTAACTTAGAATTGTCACAGACACAAAGCCAATGAAGTTGTCGTTCTTTCCACTTGCCCTGACATTTCCCTCTGGTGATTTGGAGGATTTCCTCCCTGCTTAAAGCCTTCTGTTTTCCTCATTGAGAGTAAAATCTCCCACATTTAAAAAAACTGGAGGGGCTGGCTCTGTGGTGGAGCTGTTAAGTTTGCACGTTCTGCTTTGGCGGCCCGAGGTTCACCAGTTCAGATCCTGGGAGTGGACCGATGCACTGCTTGTCAAGCCATGCTGTGGCAGGCGTCCCACATATAAAGGAGAGGAAAATGGGCACGGATGTTAGCTCAGGGATCAAGGACAGTCTTCCTCAGCAAAAAGAGGAGGATTGGCGGCAGATGTTAGCTCAGGGCTCATCTTTCTCAAAAAAAAAAGAAAAAAATTGAGCCTTAAGGAATTCAGGGGAAGTAGAAACCTTACAAATTCATCACCTACACCCCTCGTCCTTCAATCTTTAAAATTTTTCCATTACATTTACTCTATATCCATGTCAAGAAAGTGAATCTAAAGCCATGAACATCAGCAGCCTCAGGCAGAATAATAAATATTATTCCTTTGGGTCACACATTTTTTTCAATTTTATTACCAATTTTATTCATTCTCTGGCTTCTTACTTTTAAATCAACCTCCATTTCATTCAGTTTCTTGTCCTGTTTCTCTATGTTATACTATAATGTTATTATGAGATACAGCTTTAAGTGCTTATTAAAGATTTAAAAACACACAGATTGGTGTAATTTAATTGGAAAAATGTTGGCATTTCTCTATAAAATTAGTGGACTTTTAATGATTTGTCTTTTAAAATTGCTTTGGGTGGTGAAGGAAGAGAGCACTCCTATTTTCCTTGCAATGTTATAATTTAAAATGAATCCAGTGTTTGTGTGATTAAATTTGTAATAATCTGTCACTACTGGCAGAAAAGAAAATTAAAGGAACCAACTTATTACAAAGAACAGAAGTGAGATTTCTCCTCCCTCCGTAGAAATAGTGTAAAGTTCTAGAGTCGTTTTAATGTCATTTTCATATTTCTGCTACAATGACAGGAATATACTCACAGGTAGGAACTTTCTCTCTTCACAACATCTAGGATGAAAATTCGATTCCTCAGGTCTGGTGCTTTATTTATTCCCTAATTTGCCTTTCTGGGCTCTGTGGGTGTGACTTTTGTTAAAATCTTAGACTTGACTGGGTGGTCATTCTCTCCCTCTTTTCCAGCAGGTCACACCCTCCTTGGGAAGAGCTGAATACACATCTTCTCATGTCTGAGAACCATGAGAAGGCCAGGGGATGAGAGAATGCTACTCCATCTCATGAATTTATGGACATCGTTCTCCATACAAAAACTAAGCCTAAAGTTAAGGCTTTAAATAGGTAACTTCAGTCAACTTCTCTATGTTATCAAGAATGAATTGTTAGTAGATGGTAGAAAGTAAAGACTTGGCCTACTTGTCTGGCTATGGCAGTAATTAACTGCTTACTTACACCAATATGTATTCAGTGCTCTAGCTAATTGGAAAAATACAGAGCCCTTCTCTCTTGTCTCTCTCCATAAATATCCCTCCACAGTTGCTGAAGGACATATATAAATGTGTCTGCTTCTTTTAGCCCCAATCTAAACGAAGAGAAATATGTTCATGACCATAGTTTGCGGGACGGGTGAATTAGGATCCAATTCAGCCTTAAACAAATATTTCTCCCCACAAAAAGCTCTTTCCCAAGTTATAGATGTCGGTGCCAAAGATCATCTTTATTATTTTTTTAAAATGCAGTGACTCTCTGGTTTAATGATGTCAATTCTTGTCAAATGAAGCTATTGTTCAAATAAAATTCGAGTAAAAATCCCAAAAAAGTTTTTCATAGAATGTGCCTACAGATCCTAGAATATGTATGGATGCGTAAGGACTGAAGATGAATCAAATTTTTGGAAGGAAAATAATGAAGAAGAACTTTTTCTATTATAAAGAATTCATGTGAAGCAATCATAATTAAAATAGTGTGGCAGAGAGTGGCTATTAAGTCCAATGGAACACAATGAAGAACTGGAAACACACCCACTGATACATGGTAATTTCACATATGACAGATCATAAATGTCAGGTATGAAATCACAAGCCAATGGACAGAATGCTGCTCAACCTCATAGTAAACAGAGAAAAAAGAAATGAAAAGTATAGGTGATTATAATTGTATACCCATTTGTTTTGCAATGAAAAAGTCTACTAATAGCTAATTGGTCATAAGGGTGAGGAAAATCGGCAACTAATGCTTTGTTGTTTGGAAAGTAATTTTGTGTAACCACTTTCATAGACAATTTTCCAAAATATAGTAAAGTTGATTATGTGCATAAATTACCAGTCAATAATTCTGCTTCTGGATAATTAATTAATTGAACATGTATTTATTAAATTTCTGTTAAGTGGTGAGCACTTTTCTTTGTCCCAGGGTTATAGTGGTTAATAAGATGGATGAGTTTTTCTATGTACAAGAAACTTAGATTTTTAATGGGAGAAAGATAAAAAAAATCAAAACAAATTAAAGAACATATTCTATACTAGCAAATTGTAATAAGTGCTCCAAAGAAACACTAAAACTGAGAAAAGAAAATAAAGCATGAGGGATGTGCTATTTTAACCTCGGTGAGTCCAGAATGGCTTCTGTAAGCAAGTGACATTTGAGCAGAGACCTGAAGGAAACAGTGGAGGAACAAGGTCAAAGACCTGAAGATTCGGATTAGTTAGATAAGGAGTCATGGTGTGGTTAAAGCAGTGTGGAGGGAAGATGAGAGAGAAGGGAGATAGAGATGGACCTGTCACAGAGTACGTAAAGCCTTTTAAGCCACAGCAAATCATTTTTAGTCTGTGTGTGATAGAAAACTAGTTAGAAGATTATTTTATGCAGGGAAATGTTACAATATGATTGAACTCTTTGAAAGTGCACTCTGGTAGTTTTCTCGATAATTTTCTGAAGAATTTGGGGAGCCTAGGAGGGAGACCACGTAGGCAGCTACTGCATTTATCTAGGTGAGAGACGATAACTGCAAGCTGTAGGACTGTGGTCATGAGAATGGAGGGGCATGCCAATATAAGGTGAAGGTAGTTTCTAACAGTATCTGAGAGAAGCAGGCTCTCTACTCCTAGGAGGTTACTCTACTGCTAGGTTTCTGGCTTGAGTGGCTAAGTGTGTGATGGTGCCATTTTCTGAAAAGCAGAGGACTATGCAAGAGCAGGTTTGGAAGAATATGACATTTAAAATTACTCTTTCACAATTATATTTGAGATATCTATTAGATTTCCAAGTGAAAAGCATTAAGCAGGCAGTTGGAAATACAAGCTCTGGAGAAAGGTCAAAGTGGAAGATATATATTGAGTAATTATGAGCATATGATGGTGTTTCAAGCTCTAGAATTGTATGATCTTACTTAGGGAGTAAGCAAAAGGAAGGTCCAATAACAGTTCATGAAGAGGAGTCATAGCTAGCAAAGAAGGCTGAGAAGGACCAGCCAATGCAATAGGGAGGAAACAGAATAGATCCCAAAGGAGCGTATATGTACAAGGAAGCTTGCCCAAGGATGTTTACTCTTAGATTGTATTTTGTCCAAACCCAAATTGAAAACAACCTAAATCCAAGAGGAGATAATTGGAAAAAAATAAAACATGATATGCTCATTCAAACTTATTGTATATAGCCGCTCAATGAATGTTCTAATCTGAAAAGATTGCGTTTTGAAAACAATGCTGAGTATTAGGGTGAATAACTTATACAGGTAACTATACAGTGTGTAAAAAAGTTATCTCCCAGAATTTAATACTACATGTTTGTATGGATTCATATGTTTGTATTAAAGATACTTTAAAAATACTTCAGGATAGTGGCTATCACTTGGTAGGGAGGCAGAGGAACACTATAGGAATGTGGGATTTTAGCATTTTTTTGTGAAATTGTTATTTTTTAAAAATATGAAGCAAACATAAAAAAAGACTAATTTTGTTGAATTCATGAGCTGGATGCCCAAATATTTGTTATATTGTTTTCTAATTTTTTGTATATTTAAACTTTTTTATAAATAAAAAGCTATTTATAAAAAATAAATCATTTGTGTTGGATATGTACCCAGAGGTGAGGCTGTTGGATCATATGGTAGTTGTATTTTTCAATTTTTGAGGAACTTCCATACTGTTTTCCATAGTGACTGCTTCAGTGTACAATCCCACAAGCTGCACAAGAGTTCCCTTTTCTCCACATCCTTACCAACAATTGTTGTATCTTATCTTTTTGATAACAGCCATTCCAACAGGAGTGAAGTGATATCTTGTGGTTTTGATTTGCACTTCTCTGATGATTAGTGATCTTTTCATGCACCTGTTCACCATTTGAATGCCTTCTTTGGAAAAAATGTCTATTAAGTTCCTCTGCCCATTTTTTAACTGAATCATTTGTTTTTTGTTATTGAGTTGTATGAGCTCTTTATATATTTTGGATATAAACTCATTATCTGACATATGGTTGGCAACTATTTCCTCCCATTCTGACTTTTCATTTTGTTGATTGTTTCTTTTGCTGTGCAAATTTTAGTTTGAGGTAGTCTTACTTGTTGATTTTTGCTTTTGTTGCTTGTGCTTTTGGTGTCATATCCAAAAAATTGTTAAGATCAACGTCAAGGATGTTTTCCCCTATATTTTCTTCTAGGAATTTTACAGTATCAGGTCTTATGTTTAAGTCTTTAATCCATTTTGAGTTAATTTTTGTGAGTGGTGTAAAATAGAGGTTCAATTTTGTTTTTCCACATGTGGTTATCCAGTTTTCCCAACACCGTTTGTTGAAGCGACTATTCTTTCCTCATTGAGGATTCTTTGCTCCCTCGTCAAATAGTAGTTGGCTGCATATGTGGGAGGTTATTTCTGGCCTCTGTATTCTGTTCCACTGGTCAACATGTTTATTTTTATGCTGCACCTTACTGTTTTAATTACCGTAGCTTTGTAGTATAGTTTGAAATCAGGAAGTGTGATGTCTTTGGCTTCCCTCTTCTTTCTGAGGAATGCTTTGGCTGTTATGGATCTTTTCTGGTTCTACACACATTTTAGGATTGTTTTTCTATTTTTGTGAAAAACATCATTGGAATTTGGGTAAAGACTGCATTGAATCTATAGATCACTTTGGGTAATATGTACATTTTAACAATATTAATTCTGTTCCATGAACAAAGGATATCTTTTCGTTTGTCTATGTCTTCTTCAATTTCTTTTATCAGTGTCTTGTAATTTTTACTGTACAGATCTTTCACTTCTGTGGTTAAATTTATTCCTAAATATTTTATTTTTTATATTATCGTGAATGGGGTTGCTGTCTTTATCTTTCTTTTCAAATATTTTTTTGCTCACGTATAGAAACACAACTGATTTCTTTATGTTGATTTTATATCCTACAACTTTACTGAATTTGTTGATTAGGTCCAACAGTATTTCGGTTCAGTCTTTAGGATTTTTAAGTTCTTTTGTCCACACTAAACCTTTGACCTCTGATGTGTATTTTATACTTAAAACACATCTCAATTCAAATTAGCCACATTTGCGGTCAAAAACCAAGTGACTAGTGACTATAGTCTTGGTTAGTGGAGCTATATAGAATGTAGTTTCTTTTTCAGTACATGTGGCATGCTGATAAATATTTATTCTATCCAATAATATTTCGTCAAATACAAAATACTATTAGTTGAATGACATGCCATTATGTTGTGTACTATTAAGAAAGAAGAAAATGATAACAATTAAACAATGACACAATACTAAAACAATTGATTGTACTACCCCAAGATTATGGATGTTAGTATTTTAAAGAAAACATGTGAGTATTAGAAACAGTAAAATCCTAAAGCTGTTTTATCAGGATTCTTTCAACTGCAGTTGACAGCAATGTATTTCTTATCGGCTAACCAATAAAAGGGAAACTTATTTGGTCATGAGAATAGGGAGTCCAGAGGTGCTGCTAGCTTTATCACAGCTGGAAAGAGGGATTCCAATGATGGCACTGAGGCTGTACCTACCTTACTGTTAGATACGGTCTCTATTTGATGAGCAAGGCGGCTGACTGATGTCATACATCTCCTGTTCTGCCAGTTTATCAACCTCAGTGGGGGAAGAATCTTTTCCAATAGTTGTAAGAGAAAAATCCCAGAGTTATTCTCATTGGAGTTTAGTCACGTCCTTATCTATTAGTCACTCACTTTGGCCGTGAAGTCAAAGTCCTCTCATTAGCCAAGTCTGAGCAAAGTGCCCTTCCATGCAGTTGATGGGAGTAAAGGGCAGGAGCAGCTCCTTCCAGACAAGAAGGAACTGAGCCTCCAATGAGAAGAGCCACGGACTGAACAAAATAGCAGATTTCCACTAAGAGGAAGTCACACACATATAAATAAAATCTCAACAAATTTTGACTCGTATTCTCTGCTTGTAATAATATTAAAATCATAAAAATAATAAGATGGTAAAGAAATAAAATTTTGTATTATAAATTTGCCCAACTCTTAGAAGTTAAAATGACACCAACTTTCTTACCTTTTAGGTCAACGGGAAAATCAAAGCTGTATACGTAGACTCTTTAGTAATAATGCCTCTCATTCAAAGTCAATCTCAGTTCTTAAACAATCCTAAGGAATACATTTGGTGTATCCTATCATTTTATAAACAAATATTTATTGACTGGCAACAATATGAAAGTCATTCTTTTGGCATCTGTGGTGATTGAAGGAATGTGAGGCCATAACTCAAGTCCTAAGAGAGTTTAAATATTATTGGGGGAAAAACCCCCAGATATTTGAACATAGAAATTTAATTGGCACTGTAATAGTTAAAGACACATATTAAGCAAAAAGAGAAACTATAAAGAAAAGCACAATTCTTGCTAAACAACTAGTTTCCAGATTCCGAAGGAACTTTGCTCACCTCACGAAAGAGCCATTCTTCAGTCAAGACTGTTCCTAACTCTGGGATGGGGTGATTTTCTGCTGAGCAAGAACTGCATGTTCTAACACTTCCTCCAGTCAAGAACTGCCACAACAGATGAGAGTCCAAAACAGTTGGGCATTTGTGCTAAAGCGTGAAAGATTTGGGAGGGTGTGAAATCAGTTTTTAACTATGTTTTTCTCCCTTCAATATAAATGAAAGTTAGCAGAAGCCTTTTGAGTTCTCAGAAGAATACATTTAGCACTGAAATTGTTTGGTTGGGCAACATTTTCATTTTCTAAAGGGTGAGGTTTTGAGTTTTGCCAGCTATACTTGAAATTTTAAATTTTCTTTTTTAAGGATTTTTTTCATTCATTCATTTTCCATTCCGTCATTCATAGGATTACCCACTCAATGCAGATTTATTGGTCTATGGTATTAATCATCAATGTGGTATAGAGTCTAAGCAGAGAGAAAAACAACTCTCACCCTCTTTCTCTGGAAACTTAAATGCAATATCATGTACAAGTGTATCAAGAGCTAAATGCAATCAAAGTAATTCTTTTTTTAAAGAAGTACAATAATTAGGCCCAGATTATTGAGGGATATTTAGAAACTGTGGAGAGAAGTGTTTTCTCACAGCTAGAGGAATTGAGGAAGGCTTTAATAGGTTCTCATATCTGGCACTTGCATACTGAACAACATCTCTAAGTGTAGGTAACACTGTCACAAACTCCCAGACGGAGGGAGCACTGTCAGGAAGGATCTGGAAACTTGGAAGTTCCTGGCATGTAGGTGGAGCGAGGACTCCTTCACCAAAGCTGGAGCTGTGCTTGTCTCTCACTCACTCCACAGCTTCCTACTGTGCCTGATACTTATGCAAATGGCAGTGAACACACTGTGCCCATTTTCAGCTTTTTTTGTTTTTCTTTCTTTTTTCACTTGTGTAGGTCTACTTTGAGAAATGTCTCTTTAAAAACGCAATTCAAACAAGTTCTTTGTTTCTTTTCAGCTTGCGTAAAGGACCAAAAAGCCTGGTGCTAACCACTTCTAAGCGGCACTAACTGAGGCTGCCGTCTGCTATTTGGGCCTGAGAAACGGCTGTGGGACTCTCACCTAGAAACACTTTGCCCTAATTTATAACTGTTTATTCTATGAGCACCGCAGAGGGCTATTTCAGGTTAATTGTCCCAGCAGATTGAGACCTCAAGCTATAGATTCAGCCATTAACATAATGGAGGAGGACAAAGCAAAATGGTGGTCATAGGAAACGAAGGAATGTTCTTCTCTCTTTTTGGCAAAGGAGGTCCTTAGACAGTTGGCCAGACCATAAGAACAGTTAGGATTCACCATGACTTTCAGCACCTCGTTTCCACAGTGCACCAAGCTGCCCCCACGTATGGCACAGAGAAACATTGATGAGTCTCTTTCCTTAGGAGAGAGGTTAACTAACTTACTGAATGCTTTGCAGCATACAAAGTAATTACTAGTGTATAAACCTACTTAATTCTTACACAAACACATAAGGTGGAAAGAAATGTTCTAAGTCGGAAGTCCTGAATATGTTTTCCTTCATTGCATGAACTGAGGAAATTCCTAAGGGCATTTTCTTCATCTTTAAGTAGGAATATTAACCTATCCAAGTCTCTCAAGACTGCATAGAGAATGGCATGAGACACAACATTCTAAAATGCTTCACAAAATGTTATTTATTTTTAAAGATCCATTGAAATGGTGTAGTGAGCGTTACTAGTGCTACCAATATCTGTTCCCACTCCTTTCCTTCCTTGTGTAGGATGCTATATCTCCAAAGTCCTTGCAATCAAGCAGGGCCATGGGACTAGTTCTGGCCAAATCATGTGAACAGAAGGACATCGCTCTTTGGCTGAGGCAGTGAAACACCCTTGCACAAGTCTCAAGATTTTCTTGCCCCAACTGCAAGCAAGAAGACCAGGTGTTCTAGATGGTGTAGCTGTAGGACTGTGGAAACATTTCCCACCTGAATCTGAGTGACTATTGGTAAAAGAGTCTCCCTATTCTATTCTTTTTTTTTTTTTTTTGGGGGGGGAAGATTAGCCCTGAGCTAACTGCTGCCAATCCTCCTTTTTTTGCTGAGGAAGACTGGCCCTGAGCTAACATCCATGCCCATCTTCCTCTACTTTATTTGTGGGATGCCTACCACAGCATGGCCTGTCAAGCAGTGCCATGTCCACACCCGGGTCTGAACTGGCGAACCCCTGGCCGCCGAAGTGGAACGTGTGCACTTAACCGCTGTGCCACCAGGCCGGCCCCTCCTATCCCTGCCCATTCTATTGTAAAGTGAGCAGACATTCCTTGAGCAAGAAATAGTCATGGATGATGCTAATAAATGGTTGAAGTATGACACGAATTTCTTTTAATTCCACACATTTTTCTCTCTCTCTTTTTTTGTGAGTTTCTATAGGACAAATTCTTATATATCCAAAAGTAGAGGGAATATAATAAATTCATATCCCTCACCTGCTTTCAACAATCATTAAGTCATAGCCTACCTTATTTCAATGATACCCTTCAACTCTCCCATTCCAGATTGATGGGGAGCAAAACCCTGATAATGCCTCATTTTATTTGTAGTATTTCACTGTGTATTTCTAAAATATGACCCTTTTAAAGTATGATTAAAATACCACATGACATCTAGAATATGATAATATTTCTTTAATCACAAAAAACTGTCAGTGCTCAATTTCTTCTATCACCTCTACTTTTATTCATTTTTCTTGTTCAAATCAAGATGAAATAATATTCATATACTGCAAATATTCAACATGTCTTTTATGTCTTTTTAACAACTTTATAGGTTTCCCTCCTTCAACTACTTAAATTTTTTTTAATTTTTAATTTTTTTTGCAATTTCTGTTTAATATAGCAGTCCTTTTTTCCTCAAAGTCCCAGGATATGAATTTTGCTGATTGTAACTATGTGGATTCCTCTGTTGTGTTCTTCTCTTCGTTGTATTTCTTCTAAGTTGGTAGATAGACCTGGAGACTTGATTAGATTCAGGTTAGGTTTGTACGGTCTTACTTCATAGGTGGTATCTTGAATTTCCATCAAAATGCAACATTGCCTGGTCATTTCATTTTCTATGATGTTAACAGCCACTGATGACTATTGTCTTGATCTATTGTTTGAGTGGGGGTAGTAAAATGTTCATGGTATAATTTTAGCATTATTCCTTCATATATTATCTATAATAGTTCTGGGGAGTAAAACTACTTCCCATCGACACTTTGGTTATCCTGAGGTACAGCTTGACTAGGAAAAACTGGACAGATTGACTTTCAAAATAAGGACTATGTTTCCTAGCCTCTTGCTAAGGTGGCTAATAAAGTTTTTGTCCTGTTTCATTTTATAGAAATTTACTGATTTTATTGAGAATTTACTGATTCAATTATCTTTGGTGTGTGTTTTAATGTGGGTTTCCCAGATATCACATCCTAAGGCATGGCTCATTTGCTACTATCTTATTGAAGAGTGACCCCATTCTCAGAAAAACAGTAGCAAATTGTAGACACTTTTCTCCACTTTACTTTTGTCATAAGAGTTTATCCAGAAATCCCTAATTTTACATCTGGAGAGTACTCCGTTGTGGAACTCTACTATATTTTTTCTACCGTCCCTGGTGGACACTTAGGTTATTACAAACCTTTGCTATTACAAATAGTGCTCCAATTAGTGGATTTGTACATACAACTTTTCATAGTTTTGGCAGTGTATTTTTGTGATAGATTTCTGCTCATGAAATTGCTGGATCAAAGAAGAAATGCATATCTAATTTTTTAGATATTGCCAAATTCTCCTCTGTAAGGCTCATATCCTTTGGCATTGCTACCAGCAATATATGAGAGAAATATATTTCCCCATAGCTTTGCCAAGAGAATATACTGACAAACTTGAATTTTTACAAAAAAAACAGTTAAGAAATTGTGTTTCATGTACATTTAACTTTCATTACTTTTGAGGGTCTTTCCACGTGTTTCAGGGCCGTTTGAATTCTTTTTTTCTTTTCTTAATGTGGACTCACTGTTCTTATTTCTTGAACAATTTTCTATCAGGTTGTTAAGCGTTTTCTTCCTCTTTTAGAATTTTTTTCCAGTAAGATTATTACTATTTGCTTTTTTATATAGGTTGCAAAGTGTTGCTATTGGAAATTCTGATGTCAATCTTATTTTTGTTCCCTCATAAGTAAATTTTTTTTGGAGGAGCTGGGATGTTCTCTGAATTATTTTTATTAATTTTTAAAGTCCAATAATGTTATTTGAAAATATTGGTGCATAGTTTTAATATTTAGATTCAAGTATTCTTTATTTCAGGAAAGTTTTCTTAAATTATGGTTTATAATATGTTTCCTATTTCATTGCTTTGGAATTCTTCTTTAGGAACCACTATTTGACATATTTAACTTTCTTTTCTATTTCCTAAGTCTGCCACTTCTCTTATATCATTTTAATCTTTTTCTTCATTTTTTCTAAAGTTTCATTTAAAAATTGTCTTCTTTTCCACATTCTCTTTTACTTGAGGCATTTTCTCTTATGTTGCTTACAGTGTAATCTTCATTTTTGAAATGATATATTTCTTGTTCTTTCTTTACTTCTATAAACCCTTCTTTTATTTTTTATTTTTTTGCTAAGGAAGATTAGCCCTGTGCTAACATCTGTGCCAATATTCCTCCACTTTATACGTGGTTTGCTGCGACAAGTGTTGTAGGTCCGTGACCGGGATCTGAACCTGCAAACCTGGGCTGCCACAGAAGAGTGTGCTGAACTTAATCACTACATCATGGGACCAGCTTCTATCAGCCCTTCTTTTACATCTTCATTTTAAAATTTGTAATTCTGGTTTATGTTGCACTTTCATTACTTCTATCACTTTATTAAATTTCTCTAGTTGGGGGACCAGCCCTGTGGCTGAGTAGTTAAGTTTGCGTGATCCACTTCGGTGGCCCAGAGTTTCATTGGTTCTCATCCCAGGCACGGACATGGCACCGCTCATCAGGCCATGATGAGGCAGCATCCCGCATAGCACAACCAGAAGAACCTACAGCTAGAATATACAACTATGTACTGGGGGCTTTGGGGAGAAGAAGAAGAAGCAGGAAAACAAAAAAGAAGATTGGCAACAGATGTTAGCTCAGGGCTAATCTTTAAAAAAAAAAGAATTCTTTAGTTGGTTTTAAAACAGTAGTTTAAAGTGTGTTTGTTTTAATCTCTTTAGAATACGGCATGTATTTTTACCGTACCTTTGCTCAGCCTCTTTTACTTTCCCCATATTTGAATCACATGGGTTTTACTTTATTCTTAAGAAGAGAGGTTAGACCAGGATAGCTTTCCTAGATTCATGATTCTGTAGTTTCTTCTCATGTTGCTCATGGACAGTACTCAAAAATTAAGCCCTGCAGTTTTTGAGATCTGTCTTCTCTCCTTCCCTTCCTGCTTTCATCAGGATTTTCTCTTTCCTCTGCCTGGAGTATCTCTGTCTCAGTCAATTCAGATTTTATTCCTAGTACTTTCTCTTTAGTTCAGAGGTTTGTCTTGGAAAGTGCTTCAGTTTTTAGCCTCAAGTAATTCATGACACAGATTCCCATGAATTGCCAGGCCTTTCTTGATACTCATTAGCAAAATAAAGCCAGCGAAGCCTCTTCCTCCTTTCCTCTGTTCTTGATTGGCTCACTTCACTTCCCAGACTGAATGTGGGCCCTTTGGGAGTCAGTATCTCTTAATGATTAGATTCTGTGTTCCAAGTTCTCAGGGCCTTCCTTCCATTTCCTTCTGCCCAGTTGCTTGGATGATCTGGGCTTCAGTGGTGATATTTTGCACCTCATTTTCACATTTTAGAGTTCATGAGGATACTTGGTTACTTGGTTTTATCGTAAATATTTTTCATGTATTTTGCTTTGTTTTGGTGGCTTTGTCTGCTTTTATAGAGGGGACTGGGAAATTCCAATAGTATGCTGCTACTGCTGCCAACTTGCTCAGACCTCACATTTGTATTTCTTGAGTGCCTGTGGGAGATCAGGCTTCTTACTAGACAAGTAGGTGGAGGTTAGCTAATCAAAGCATGAAGGTATTAGGCAGTGGTGATGTGTGAGGCTGGAGACATAAATAAAAGCCAGGACTTGATGATTTATTGTATATTCTATTAAGGAGATTAGAATTTATCTTAGTTGTAAAAGACAGCCATTACATAGTTCTATTCAGGAAGTGATACGATCATTTACATTTTCGGAAGAGCAGACTAGGAGCCATGTAGAAAACAGATTGGAGAGAGAGGAGTCTCAATGCAGGCTTCTGAGATTTCTGATTGCTATTCTAGAACTTCTCCATCACTTTCCCGCTGCCAATAAAAGTGTTACTTGAAACAAACAAAAAAGTTGAATACAGTCATTTGCCACATGACAATGTTTCAGTAGAGGACGAAACACATATATGACAGTGGTCCCATAACATTAGCACCATGTAGCCTAAAGGTGTAGTAGGTTATACCATCTGGGTTTGTGTAAGGACACTCTTTGATGTTCTCACAAGGACAAAATCGCCTAATGATGTATTTCTCAGAATGTATCCCTGTTGTTAAGTGACGCTTGATTGTATTTTACAAAATCAAATAATATATGAAAATTCCAAATGTTGATAGAAGTGTGTTAATGGCCAATGATTTAGTTAGGTAATTATGCAAGACAAACCTATAAAGAGAGATTTTCCAAAACTATCATGGTCAGTAATATTATTATGGTAAGGATTGAGGCAAGAATGCCAATTTCTTAGTCAATTTTTAGATAACACTTTTTTCTCCATTATTCTGGAAAACACTCCTTTTGCCTATCTTCAGTACAAATCCCTAAACCCTTTTCTTTCACTGAAATTCAGAGATATTCAAGAGATGAATAAGCAAAAGTGAAGAATATCATGTCTCCCTTTGGATTAATGCAAAACCAGAGGTGTTGCTGAATGTTTGTCATATAAGACATTATACACATAATATGAACATTTTTATTTCTCACCAAATGTGCAAGCCAGGAAACACATGTTGGTCTAAACAGATATCCAAATGGAGTTTTTCAGACAAAATAGTGCAACTATGATATGCATCATAGAAAATTGCTCATCATCTTCAAAATCATTGGCACATATGGTGTTGAATTGTATTATTGATGTCACTCTTACTTCTCTAGTGAACAGTACAGTCAACTTAGAGGACAAAGTGTATACTCTTTTAAAGGTATTGTATAATCAATGTCATTGAAAGAAACAATCCTATTGGGGCATAAACGTAAGTGATCATGGTAATTCTGGAGGAGTTCATAATATAGAGTTCAGGCTGCACCAAGAGTCTCTGTTGATTAGAGAGTTGACCGTGTTTCATGCAATAATCATAGTTACAGTAATAACCAGCTTGCGTTAAACATTTAGTATGGCCTATTCATTATACCAAGCACTAGATATGAATTTTTTAATCTCCTCGGAAATGCTAGACTATAGGCCCCATTATTATTCCCATATTATGGTGAAGAAATTGAGATCTAAAAAAGTGAAGTGATTGCTCCAATTTTTTTTTATTTTTGGTGAGGAAGAGTGGCCCTGAGCTAACATCGGTAGCCAATCTTCCTCTTTTTGCTTGAGAAGGGAGAACTGATGTAAGTTCTAGAGTCTGAAGGCCTAGAACCAAAAGCTCCAATATTTGAGTGCAAGAGAAGATGATGTCCCAGCTCAAGAAGAGAGAAAAGAAACGACCCTTCCACTACCTTTTCTTTATATTCAGGTCTTGAAAGGATTGGAAGATGCCTGCCTACATTGGTGAGGGCTGGCCATCTCTACCCAGTCTACTGACTCAAATGCTAATCTCTTCCAGAAAAACCCTCACAGACACACCCAGAATTAATGTTTTACCAGCTATCTGGGCATTTCTTAGCTTAGTCAAGTTAACACACAAAATTAACCATCACAATAACTAACCTTGTGTTTGAACGTAGGTTGCTGGTCTCCATGTCTACCAATGCTTTGTTTATTCATTTGAAAAATATGTACTTGATGCCTTCTGTAGTCCCAGTTGAACCCTGTTCTCATAGAACTTAATATCTCTGGAGGGGAAAACTTGACCCCAGTCTGACACATTGTCATGTTTTCTCTCTCATGTATTATGAATAGGTCTATGTTTAAACTCTTCTCTTCTAGCGTTCAATTCATCTATCCTGTACCAACATCACAATCTCTTTACTATTATTTTTAAAGGTATCAAATTTTTTAAAAGTCTTGAAGTATAGAAACGTAAACCCTCCAGTTATGCTTTTATTTTTGGATTAACTTGACCATAATTACCCCTTTGCAATTCCAAGTAAATTTCAGAATCATCTTTTCAATTTCCACGTGCACCAAAAAGTCTCGCTTAATTTTAAGATTGCATTTAATCTATATGTAAATTTTCAAAGAATTCATATTTTACAACACTATAAGTCTGCCAAACTATGAAATTTATCAAAACTGACCTTGCAAGAAATAAAAATCTCTGGTGTTTGATTTTAAAAATTCTATTCCATACTAGAAAACTTCCAAACAAATAAGCTCCAGGTCCAAATGTCTAGTCTCATATATTCTTGCAAACATTTAATGAAGTAATAATATAACTCTTAAACAAAATCTTTCAGAGAACAGAATAGAAGTAACATTTCCTAAGTCATGCGACTTGATATCAAAATCTGAAGAAGATATTATAAGAAAAAAGAATTCGCAGCCTATTTTCTCTCATAAGCGTAGATGCAAAACTCCTAAACAATATAATACAAATCATATCCAATAATTTCTCAATAGAATGATACATCAAGGCAAAGTGTAGTTTATTCCAGGAACACACAGTGGTTAACATTTAACAAACTAAATTAACGCAATTCAACAATGGGATTGTATTAATGGAGAAAAATCGTGTGATGATCTTAGATGCAGAAAGTGAAACTGCTGACATGTAATATTAATTATGATAAATCTTTTCTCATGCTAACAATGAAAGGAAATTTTTAAATTTTATAATGGTTATCTATTTAAAAAAAAGTAAATGTTACACCTAGTCATGTGCATTGAAAGCATTTTTTTCTGGGGTTCATGAATGAGGCAAGATTGGAAAGGAAAAAATAAACTTTTTTCTTCAGATTACATGACTAGAAAACCTAAAGGAATCTATCAACAAATAATTAGAGTTAATATGTTAATATGCCGTGATTACTAGATACAAGGACAATATAGCAAAAGTATTTGTTTTTATATGCCAGCAGCAAAAAAAACCCCAGAAAATAATTTAAATATTATGCCATATTAAATATTATTTTAAAATATCAAATACCCAGAAAACAATCTAACAGGAGACTTGAAAGACCTTTATACTTTTTATAAATTCCATACTCATACTTTTTTCAATAACATAAGTTATTAGAGAATTTAAAGGAAACCTAAATACGTGGAAATTTACACAATTTTCATAGATTGAAAGACTTGATACTTTTAAGAATTGTATCCAAATTGATCATAGATTCAATGCAATTGCATACTTTCTCCAGCAGGTTCATCTCTATGCAACAGATGTCGCCTACTGCAAATACCTGTGATTTACTGTCTGAGCCGTGGTTTTCCTACTTTGTGTAGAAAACGAGATATTTTTATTCTATAGAGGATCTCAGGAGACCAACTATGGGGAAGAAAACATGAATTTACCAACCTATTTCTCTACCTGAATCAGTTAAGTTGCCTTATCTTTCAGTAACTTTAGTTGATAATTAAAAGTGTTGGTAGAATATGATCTGAAATCATTCTAACTATAATTTTTTCCACTTCAAAAAAGATGTTTAAAAGACGACTAAATGCCATCTGTTAAAAGAGGCTACCTTTCTAACTAGCCTGCTTGATAATATCGTCTTGAATCATCTTATCTGACAATGGTCTATTTATCTTTTTATATAAAACCACTGGTCCTCATGCTAAGGACAAGGGATCATTGTTAGTGGTTCATGATTCTGCCCATGGGAGGCCCCACACAGCTACTTCTACTACAATTACACCCTCTACCTTCTTGAAGGAGAAACTAGCACAGTGTGCAAATCCAAATAATGTAATAGTGTAATTTTTGGATAGGTTGGACCTTTTTTTCTGGTCAGCTGAGCTAGACCACAAAGAAGTCTCAAGGACTCATTTTCTTCCTTTGGTCAAGAACAAAAGTAAAATTAGGTCCTCTTATCTCTTTTTTCTTTCCCTTTGGCTAATAATAATCTAATATGAGTATGAATGTGAAACACCTGGAGAGCTTGCTAAAAAAATACGTGCCTCAAACTCACTTCATCAGACTCTGAGATGAGGCCAAGAATTTTGAATTTTAATAAGCACTCTGGGAGATAATAATTGTACAATAGCAGCTAATGTTTATTGAACACACTTTATATACATCATCTTATCTAATTGTTAGAACACCGCTAAATAGGTGTTATTACTGCAATCATCAATTCAATTTTACAGATGAACTAACTAGAGGTTCCATAGCTGTGGAGCCAACTTAATAACTACTACATTCCGTGAACCTCTGAGTATCCACTGAGAAACACCATCGTAGGGTTTATCTAGTCAAAGGCATCTCCCAGAGGTAGGAGATTGCTCCAAGATGGTCTTCTGGAATGAAGGATGTAAGAAAGCCAAGCAAACAGAAATTGAAAGAGGCAAGTAGAAGTGAGTGATAAAAAATCTGGTATCTCTTGCTTTTCTCATCACTTACCTGCCTGGGATTAACCCACTTTGATTTGTGCTTGGGTATTGGATTTGATGTGGCTGAGCTTCACCTGATGGGTTCAATGTTTTCTTGTGCCAATTATACTGATATACAATTTTAAAGGAATGCTTTGTCGTAGATGATCCTCGTCCAATATCCTCTTCATTTCACTGATGGAAAAACACAGACCAAGAGCAACAAAGTGACTTTTATCAGAATATACAGTTAGTCATCTGCAAAACAGCACCAGAACTCTGGCTTCCTGCCTCTTTACATACATCTTCTTGTTTCTAGTCCTTGAGGTCAGCCCAACTCTGGATCCTTGTATCATGCTTCTAGAAGTGTTTGGAATTCTAACCCAAACTTTATGTATCTACAGAAAGAGGCAGCATTTGAGCAGGCTTATATAAAAAAGAGAATAAATAATTTAGCAAATACAACATTTTACATGCAAAACCCCATAATTTTCCTAAGGTTATAGAAATCACTTTAGTACTTTGACTTCACAATAAGAGAGAAACATTGGCTTATTGGCTTGCAACTGCTGTGATTTGAAAAACCTACATATTTTCAGTTTCTAAATATGTTTTTCATTTTAGTTAAAGATTTTAATTATTAGAATCAATAGCACCACTGGGGTTGTAAAAACATTTTGCTCATATGGTTTCTGAAAACTCTTTCCCTTCTTGTTCAAATTAATGAAAGTCAAAACTGTAGTAAAACTGAATATTCACCGAGGACCCCCGAAAGAGTATAATTAGGGCTGACTTCAAAGAAAATCCTAGGAATTTATCTGTCATAATTCAATTCATAATCCCATAGATAAAATTTATGCTATTTTTACTTATGATTCACTTTCCCCCAAAAAATATCTAACAGAGTGATTTTCCTCAAAGGCCTTGTTTATAACGAATGTGTCAATGTAAATGAGGTTTTGTTTCCATATTGTTTCACTTTCCTGTGACAGCCCTTGACATTCTTTAATTCATAGGAGACAAATTTTAAGTCACATCTCCTGGACACAAATATTAGGCAGAGATTTAGGACAATTATGAGTGCTTCTACTAAGCTAAAATAATTCAAGGTCATCGTTCTTTTATCCTGTCTTTAAAGGATTTCTAATTGGATACAGAGGAAAAAAAGCAATTTCAGGATATTCTTCTTCCTAGACACCCTGTGTGTGTGTGTGTGTGTGTGTGTGTGTGTGTTTTCTAGCTTCTCTCTACTATCATCCTTGCTAGGTATATAATTTACAACTAAGATATCTTATTAATCTAGAGTAATCAGGGTAAACTATTAAACTTGTAACAAATATTTACCATTCTCTGTGCATATGCGAAGGAAGGGACAAAAGACCCTCTTTAAGTATTTATTTTATGCCTTGAACTCATATGGTTGTGTCTCATGTTTATCTACTCTTAATAACAACTGGTTACATAGCATACATGCTGTAACACCAAGAAACTGAAGTTCAAAGATAACGTATAATATACCATTACTGTGTTGAGAACAGGTTGTATAGTTTATAGTCTTAACAAAAACCAAAAGAAATGAGAATTAAAAGAATTAAAAAGAGAAGACAATCTATCATTATTCCCAGAAAATACTTTTTCCAAATAGCATCCCAAAAGAATCTACAGATAATTGTGAAATTAATAGGAGGGCTGAGCAAGTTTGTCAGATATATAATCATTATCAAGAAAGAGAAAATTTCATTTCTATTTACCGGCAATAGCTGTAAAATATATTGTTTAAAAAGGATGCTATTTTCAATAGCAATAAAAAATAAGATCCCCTTGGCTAACAATAACAATGATATACAAGACTCTTAGCAGAAAATTATAAAATTTTATTTTATAGCCATTAAAAATAATCTAAATAAATGGAGAAATATACCAAGGTGATGAATAGCAGTACCCAATATCATAAAAATGGTAACCCCAACAAAAAATTTTATAGAAGTAAATTATAATTCCGATAAACTAAAAACAGATATTTTTGTGTGAGTATGACTGGAAATTAACAACCAATTTTTTCCCCCATAATAGCAGAGTCAATATTTACCAGTATTGCTATAAAGGAAAATAACAAGGTTTCTGTATCAGATATCAAAACTTATAATAAAGATATAGTAACTAAGATGCTGTGATTTTGTGCAGTGATAGATAAGTGAAGATGGTAGACAAAGGAGGACATATAAGTAAATCCATATTTGATTTCTCATAGATCTTGCATTAATATGAATGGAAATACAATGACAATTGAAAAGAATAGAACGATTGGTCCCATTTATGGGAAAGTTAAAATTGATTCTCATCTCATTCTATCTGCAAAAATTAAATTTCAGAGCATCTAAGAGCTTAAATGTGAAAAGCAAATCTTAAAAAAGGAATTAATGTCAGAGAAAATACTTAGAATCTTGAATAACAAAAAACTTCTCAAGTAAGACCTGAAATGAACAATGTTAAAGGCAAAGCTTATAAATCTGACTACGTGAATAAAGAACATCAAAAGCCACCAAAAGGAGAGCGAAAATGCAAAGCCACAAATTAATAGAATATGTTTGTAACATGCAAACCCAACAAAATTACCAGAATACAGAATGAAGCTCTCTAAATCGATGACAGAGACGGACTTCACCAGAGAAGAATGGGAAAAATGCATAAAACAGCATTTCATAGATAAGAAAACAGAAATACCCAGTAAATATTTACAAAAAGAGATTCAGCCTCATAAGCAGTAAGTAGAATGTGACTGAAAACCAAAATGAGGCAACACTTCACCCTCAACAGATTGAGAAATAAAAAAAAAAAAATTAAAATAACTGATTATACCAATTATTGGCAACGTAAAACACTGAGAATACTGACAAAATGATAGATGCACTTGAATCAATAATTTGGGAGTAATAATTTGGGACTACATGGAAAAATTTACTATTTCCTACCTATGACCCTGAAATACGTATTGTAGTATATATAGTCAAAAGAAACTTGCACATGTACATCTGGAGACAAATACCAGAAAGTTCAAAGCAGCAGCATCTAGAATAGAAACAATAAAAATAACGAAAGTCAGATTATGAAAACACAGATAAATAAACTATGGTGTAGTCAAACAGTGAAATAGTATATAGCAATGAGAATTAAATATAAGTATAGATCTATGAAAATATATAATTTAAATATAAAACATATTAATTATTTCAAAATAATTATATAATTCTATTTTGTGAAACTATAGTTTCATAAAACAACATGGATACCTACTGAAAAACATTGAGAAGAAAATGCAATTAATTTTGAACATTTTTAATGATTTTATTTATATAAAGGTCAAAATACGTAAAATTAAAAATATTGCATAGGAGTGCATATATTTGTGATCAAACACTACGGAAATAGGAAAATAACAAGAAACAGAATTTTTTTTCTGAGCTGGATAAAGAGTCTGTGATCAGTGGGAAGTGCACTGGAGTATTCAGTTATTGGTAATTTCCTATCTTTTAAATTGGTTTGTATGTATATAGGTCTTTGTTTTATTAGTACTATTAATTAAGTTGTACCTACATATTATATATATTATTTCTGAGCATATTATATTCCACAATATAAAAGAGAATATAAAAAAGAAAGGTCCTTTGACAAATGACCTAGAAATTAAGCATTTGCAAGAAAAAAATAATCACACACTCAAAAAGCTTGTGGTATGATTCCATTTACACATAGCCAGAAACAGGTAAAACTAAGCTGTAAAGATCCAGAGAACTAGTATTAAAATATTCAGCCCTGTGGTTTTCTTCATGGAAGCGGGAGAATTGTGATCAAGGTGTATATTTCTTATACTGGATTGTAGTTGCCTAAGTCATCATTTTATCTTTATTCTTTAAGCTCTACATGCATATTATATATATTCTACTGTAGGCATTCCATAATGTAAATTTAAAGAGAAAAGAATATGAAGGAAGGAAGGATGGAAGGAACTCAGATCCAGGTCTTTCTCTTTCAAAAATGGTGACATGTCAATGTAAGTGGCTCATGCTATCCATGCAATAATAAACGGTTTTCCAAAGTAATTGCAGGTGTATCACCTCTGCCTTTACATAGTTCAATGATTTCTCTATGTTACCAGTTTATATTAGAAATTTAATAATCTTGGGAAGGATTGTACCCTTGTAATCCTGCTCGATATTATAACCGATACTAATGCATCCGTATTAGTTGTTCCAGTGCAGTTTGGGACTATAAATCAGAAGCCAATTTTCAGTCTCAGTAGGACATACACTCCTGTTCTTATTCCATCCCTCTCACAGACCAGTGCTGGATCTCACTGTGTGTAAGAGGAAGTGAGGTTTCTTGGATTCTTTCCAAAGATCTGGCTTATATAACAAAATGGTTGTACTTCTATAAAGAGACAGTATTTATAGCACCAAACAAAGCCAACAAAATTGATATCAAATTAATTCCTGTATAAATGAAGTGATTTCCCTTAATTCCATATGTTCAGCTGCCTATTGGGCTTTTTCTCTTGTGCATTTTCTTCATCTCCAAGTCAACTGACCCTTTCTTTCCTTCTTTACTGTTTGCTCTTGGCTTCAAATCTACATTTCTAATCTCTGGCTTCTTTCCCATCCAATTCATCCAGGAATTTGCTACCACATTAACCTTCCTAGAATCTGAAGTAGCAGATGAGCTACTGTTTACCGTAGGAGAAAGGAACCTAGTGACTCAATTAATCTTGCTATAAACATTTATCCATTGTTTCTGAATTCAAAAAGCAAATTACCTGCATCTGTCTTAGGGTACCAAGAGTATTCTATCTTGGACCTATTTATATTGCACCTGTGTTTCTTCATTATGAACTATGAGTCCATTTGTGGTATCTACTATTTTTAGTATAGATCTTACTCAGATTGCCTGGCTTAATGTATTTCACATAATTCATGCCCAGTGAAATTTGGTTAAAAATAAATTAATTAATTTGAAAGAATAAATTGATTTTCCTCACTTTTTGATTGAGCTATTCATTCCTTCATTCATTCAAGTATTTTTCAAATACTAAATGTATTTCAGATACTCTCTTAGCATTGGAACTAGAGAAGTCACTCAGACAAATCCCTGACCCTGAGGGTTCACATTATTATTATAAAGATAACTAAGGATTAGACAAGAAAATAAAGAAAAACATATGGACAGTTAGGGAAAAAAAGCCATCAATATTAAAGTAGGCTAAGATAATAGAAAATGATATAAAGTAGGGTGTTTGCGGTGATGAGGAGAGGAGAGCTATCTGTAGATAGATAGTAGATAATTTGGCCAATGTATGAATCTATGCTTTCAAAAAGGATAATGTGTGAGCTGCGATATGAATGCTGAAAAGTAAGCAGCCATGAGAAAGTTTGGGAAAAAAGCAGTCTAGGCAGATAAGCCAGAGGCAGGAACCAGCTTGGAATTTTCAAGGAGCAGCAAGTCTGACAATGTGGCTTTAGCTGGGTAAGTGAAGCAGTTTTGTTTGAGATGGTGTGGATGACCTGGGCGAAAACTATATCACATTGGCCCTGTAGAAGAAGACAGGGATTTCAGACTTATTCTAGGAATGATAAAAAACCATTCTAGGATTTTGGGCAAATGAGTGATATGATACAATGTATTATCTTGGATCTTATGCAATATCCAATATACAACATTTTGACCTACAAAATGTTGGTTTCCTATATTTCAACCGAATATTTTTTTCAAAATATCAGTTGGCCTACTGTATTGAGAATAAATTGTGAAATGGTGAAAGTTAGGGAGAAGAGTGGGAGACTACTATAGTAACCCGGCAGTGGCTTTGATTTAGATGGAAGTAGTCAAAATGTTGTGAAATAAAGCAATACAACAGTTCACATAGAGGTTGTAGGGGAGCAGAATTTGCCACTGCGAAATGTTTTTCTTTGGTTTATTTATTTATTTATTTTTAAAGATTTTACTTTTTCCTTTTTCTCCCCAAAGCCCCCCAGTACATAGTTGTATATTCTTCGTTGTGGGTCCTTCTAGTTGTAGCATGTGGGACGCTGCCTCAGCGTGGTTTGATGAGCAGTGCCATGTCCGTGCCCAGGATTCGAACCAACGAAACACTGGGCCGCCGGCAGCGGAGCACACAGACTTAACCACTCGGCCACGGGGCCAGCCCCTTCTTTGGTTTATTTTTAAGAAAAAAATCTCAGGAAGAAACTTTGGCCTTTCACCCCACAACTGCTCAAACAAATTTAAGACAGAAGGCCTGGGGGCCCACCTGGTGGTGCAGTGGTTAAATTCTCACACTCTGGTTCAGCAGCCTGGGGTTTGCTGGTTTGTATCCCAGGTGTGGACCCATGCACCGCTCATCAAGCCATGTTATGGCAGCCATCCCATGTATAAAATAGAGGAAGGTGGGCACAGATGTTAGCTCAGGCCTAATCTTCCTCAAGAAAAAAAGAAAAGGCTAGAAGGCCTGTTCCAGGAAGGAGCTACCACCATAGATAGCTATAGTATAATACGGACAAGATGTGGTAGACACAGAGAAACCTAGCAAGGCCCATTTGATCAAAGTCATCTCCATGTCCCATTGTCTCTGCATGGCATGGCAAACATTTGTTTACCAAACATTTGCTTTTCCATCTCCATGTGAATTGCCTTCCTCCTCTTTGAAGTCCCAAACCACTGCCCCCAACATCCTCTTCTATCTTTAGCTGAAGACAGTATTTAAGGTGGTGGCTTCAGCCTTTTTGGTGAGTTACTCAGTTTTCCTGGGTTTCTCCCATTTATATATGCCATTAGACTTTTATTTTCTCCAGTTATTTTGACTCACGTTTAATTCTTAGACTAGCCAGAAGAACCAAGAAGGAGAGAGGAAAATTTCTTCCTCACCTGAAAGGTAGATAACTTGCTAGTGGATTGATCTCTTTTCTGTGGCCTAAGTACACAGAATGCGGACTTAGGAATTGAGAATGTGAGGAATTGTGCTTGGGAGACGTGCATAAAAAGAGGCACTATAGGAGACTAGGCAGCATTGACGGCATTTTCCCAACTCCATTAGAAATGGGAAAAAAATTCTCTCAGTATGAAACTGTAATATTAACACATTTGAAACCAAATCTGTGGTGCTCAGCAATTATAAATAAAGATATGTCTCTATGCCTTGGCAAGAAATTTACTAAACCTCGAACAAGTCTATAATTCGGAATTTGGTAAGCCAAACTGAAGAAAACACTGGAGAAAAAAATCTTAAAGATCAAATTGTTAGTGTTCTCAAAAGGAGAATTCCAGACTTAAGGACAATCCTTTCTCACCCTGGCAAAACAGCTGTCAATTCTGTGGGAGACACACTGCACTTTTTTAGCTGAACATCACTGAACATTTATTGAACTGAGTCCATGTTTATCAATTAATTTACTCATTAAGAATATATGATCATAGGAGGAGATCTTTTTAAATTTTCCTTTTTATTGATGTAATCTTGGTTTACAACATTATATAAATTTCAGATGTACGTCATTGTATTTCAGTTTCTGTGTAGATTACATCATGCTCACCACCCAAAGACTAATTACCATCCAGCAGCATACACATGTGCCTAGTCACCCCTTTCTCCCTCCCCCCTCCCATCTTCCCCTCTGGTAATCAATCTAATCTCCAGAGCAGGAGATCTTTACCTGAACTCCATGGATGGGCTTGAACACCCTTCAATTTTGTGCAAATGTTCATTTGAATTTATTAAGGGAAGGTCAACATGTTTTATGAATCCCCAAAGAGGTTCATGACCCCATAAAGGGTACACACCTCTGCCCACCGGGAGAGAGTATTGACGTGAGGACATCACAGCAATTACTTTCCAATCCTTACCTTTCTCTGTAAAATGAAATCACCTAAATCATACTTCTGATTTCTTCCTTCTCTTACTGTCTTCCTTACACTGGTCTTTTAATTCAGTTTTGGACTTAGATTTAACTGCCTAACAAATAACATCAGGGCCTTCTTTTCCTTTGATGCTGCAATTCTGTGGTAGTAGCTGCTTCAAACCCTAAAGACTCCCACAATGTGCATCCCATCTCCATCCTGAAGGTCAACTTTACCATGAGACCTCCTTTGAAATAGGTGAAAATGCACTGTGTAAGATGGGGGCGTGTGGTCGAGATGTTGACATGTTTCCTAGTCTGTGCCCAGCCCTAATCAGAACAGGGAACCGATGGACTTTGCACTCTGCATTTTTTAGTAAGTGATTATTGAATACCTAATTTGTTTTAGCCAGCCCTGGTAGTCCAGCAGTTAAGATTCAACATTCTTATGGCTCTGGTCTGGGTTCATTTCTTAGTCAGGGAACCACACCACCCATCTGTCGGTTGGCATACTATGGCAACTGCATGTTGCTGTGATGCTAAAAGCCATGCCACTAGTATTTCAAATACCAGAAGTGTCACCCATGGTGGACAGGTTTCAGCAGAGCTTCCAGACTAAGAAGAAGGACCTGGCCACCCACTTCTGAAAAAATTGGCCATGAAAACCCTATGAATAGCAGCAAAGCATTGTCTGATATAGGGCCAGAATATTGGGTAGGGTTCCACTCTGATGTGCACAGGGTTGCTGGAGTCAGAATCAACTCAATGGCACCACCACCAACAATTTGTGTTAGGCAAATCTATATGTTTTCTCATTAAATTCTCACAGGAAAAGTGAGAATCACTTCTTGCAGAAGAAGACTGAGCATTAAGTCTTGCAGAAGCTCCCCACAAACTTGCATTGATCTATTTCAGTTAACGTCATTCACTTATTAAAGGCAAGAGATTGTGCTAGGAAGCTGACTGCATTACTATATTAAGCCCCGAAAAAGCCCTTAACATTGGGATTGCCGTTATTATTACAAATAAGGAAAGAATGACTAAAGAGAGTAAATAACTTGATTAAGCCTAGGTAGGCAAGGGTGGAGTGAAGATTTAAACCAAATTCACTGTAACTCTAAAACCTGTGCTCTTTCTCCTACAACTGAACCAGTCTCTGGCTTATTCAATTGTTGTTCTTTCCATTACATATCATAGTTTTCTCTCATATTAAAACACCACACTTTACACTTTAAAGTCATGAAGTCATACACATTAGTTCATTAAAGTTTTGCACCCTTTAAATATAGAAACTGAGATTAGCCTACAGCGTAAAAATACAGAACTGATAATAGAGACAAAATAGCCTAATTTTCAATCCAATACTCTTTCCATAATATAGCAATGCTTTTCGTCTAATGAGCAGCTATCCCAAAATAAAATACACTTTGAAGAGTATTTTTATAATGCTGTCTGTGCAGTTTTTAAAGCCTACCTTCACTTTTCCCAAAGTAAAAACAATTGATGTAGTCTTTTTTTTTCAGAGCACCTCTAGACAAACTGTTTGCCAGGCTATTTCACATCTGGCTTTTCTCCTCACAGATGTTTCTAGCAGTAAAAATAGTTAAAGAGAAAGAACAGTAAGAAAACAGCAAGAAGCTGAGATTGAAAATAAGCTCTGTAGTTTATTTTCAGTCTATAGTTTTCTATTTAACAACAGATATTCTAGAAAGATTGTTACCAAGGAATTAGAAAGATTTTCCAAACTTTCAGAGCAGTGGTCATCTGAAATCAGAATTACACGCATGCAGAATCACATGACCCCACTTTAATGAGTAACAGTCAGAGAATTTACAAGCTCACGGAAAGGGTAGTGATTACTTTTGTGTCATCATCATTCTCTCACGAAAGGTGCTGTGTTAGCTTCTTGTTGCTGCCATAAGAAATTACCACAAACTTGGCGGCTTAGATCAGCCTGAATTTACCATCTTACAGTTCTGTAGGTCAGAAATCTGGCACAGGTCTCATTGGGCAAAGGTCTCGGTGGGGCTACGTTCTCTTCTGGAGGCTCTAAGGGAGAATGTTTCTTTGCTTTTTCAAGCTTCAGGAGGCCACCCACACTCCTTGGCTCATGGTTCTCTTCCTCCATTTTCAAAGGCAGCAACAGCAGTTTGAATTCGCATACCTCTCGGAATGCCTCTTCTGCCTCCTCTTCTGCTTTTAAAGACTCTTGTGATTACAATGTGGGTAATCCAGAATAACCTCCCTATGTTAAAGTCAGTCAATTAACAATTTTAATTCCATCTGAATCTTTCATTTCCTTTTGCCATGTAACATAACATATTCACAGGTTCCCGAGATAAGGACATGGACATCTTTGGGGGCTATTATTCTGCCTATCACAGGTGCTAAGCAGTAACTTACTATTTATATCATACAAGGGTTCCCAATTCAATCCAGCCAGGCAGAAATGCCTCTTGAAGATTTTTATTGAGGAGAGATGGTTCTGAGCTCTTTTAATGTGAATGAGGGTTAATTTTTTAGGTATAAAGTTACCCTTGTGCACCAAAGATATGAGCAAAGTCAGTTTCTTTCTCTATTCAATGTTCTTCCCAATCCAACTTAGATCAATAATCTGTATCAGTTTTTCTCAGTTTCCTGAACAAGTCACATGATCTTTTAATTTTTCCTGTTGTTGCCTGTGCTTTTGTGGTCATGGCCAAAAAGTCATTGCAAAGACCAAAGCCAAGAACTTTTCCTCTATGTTTTCTTCTACTACTTTTAGATTCTCAGGTCTTACATTTAAGTCTTTAATACATTTTGTGTTAATTTTTGTTTATGGTATGAGATAAGGGTCATGTGGGTACCCAGTTTTCCCAAAATCATTTATTGAAGAGACTATCCTTTCCCCATTGAGAATTCCTGGCACCCTTCTCAAAGATTGCTTGACCATAAATGCGTGGATTTATTTCTGGGATCTCTATTCTGCTCTATGGGACTAATACATCCGTGTTTCTGCCAGTATCATACTGTTTTGATTACTATAGCTTTGCGGTATAACCTGAAATCATGAAGTGTGATGCCTCCAGCTTTGTTCTTCTTGTTCATGATCACTTTGGCTATTTTGGGTCTTTTGCTGTTCAATAAGCATTTTAGGATTTTTTTTCCTGTTTCTGTAAAAAGTGCCATTGTGATTCTAATAGGGATTGTATTGAATCTGTAGATCACTTTGAGTGGTATGGACATTTTAACAGCATTAATTCTTCCATGAATGTGGCATATCTTTCCACTTATCTGTGTCTTCTTTAATTTCCTTTATCAATGTTTTATGGTTTTCAGTGTACGAGTCTTTTGCCTCTTTGGTTAACTTTATTCCTAAGCATTTTATTATTTTTGTTGCTTTTGTAAATGGAATTGTCTTTCAAAATTCCTTTTTGGATAGTTCATAGTCAGCGTATAGATTTGTCATTGAGATATCTGTACTTCCACGTTCATTGCAGCATTATTCACAATAGCCAAGATATGGAAACAACCCAAGTGTCCAATAATGGATGAATGGATAAAGGAAATGTGGTATATACATACACTGGAATATTATTCAGTGTTAAAAAAGAAGGAAATCCAGGCATTTGCAACAACATGGATGGGCCTGTAGGAGATTATGCTAAATTAAATCAGTCAAACACAGAAAGACAAATGCTGCATAATCTCACTTATACGTGAAATCTAAAATAGTCAAACTCATATAAGCAGAGAGTAGAATGGTGGTTACCAGGAACAGAGCATGGGGGGAGGAAGAGATATTAGTCAAAGGACACATAGTGTCAATTACGCAAGAAGGATGAGTTCTGGATATCTAATGGACAGCATGGTGGTGATAGTTAACAATAATGTTTTCTCTACTTGAAATTTTCTAAGATAGTTATTTAAATCTTCTACACACACACACAGTAAATGTGTAGAGGTGATGGATACGTTCTCTAGCTTGATTGAGGCAATCTTTTCATATATACATATATCAAAACATGAGTTGTACCCCTTAGATATATACAATTTTTATGACAGAGATATCTCAAGAAGGTTGTTAAAAAACACAGAATAAAATAACAGCTTTGTTTTTATGCTAATCAAAGAAAGATAATGAATGATAACTACTAATTATTAAGAACCTAATATGTTTCAGACAGTATGCCCAATCTTTTATGTTCAATATCATCAGTCCTCCAATTTGTATGTAGATTTGGCATTATTAATCTATTTCAAAGGATCATAAATTGAAGCTCAACAAATTAAAATAACACAACATCACACAGCTTTTAAAAGACAAAATAAGCTTCTAGTCAGTAGACTGACTGATATTTTTTTCTCACTTCTTGATCATCACAAAGCTTCCCCTTTAGCAGGGCACTGTGATGTCCAGACGCTCAGGATTTTCCATACTTATCCTAGAGGAATTTCTATGATTACTTTGTTAACTACCCACAAGAACTTCCACGGACAGAACTTGAATCAAGGGCTAGTAAGAGTACCTTTGAATGAGTAGTGTAATGGGCCAGTTACTAATTTTTTCTAGATTTGCTGTGAGGTTGCTTCAAGTCTCAAGGATGGTTATCGATAACTGTTTATTACAATGAAATCTATTATAACCCAGAAGAATTCTATTAAGTGGTGTCCACTTAGATTTATTTTGAATTGAAAATATTTTAAACTTTCTATTCATTTCATTGATAAAGTGTGCACAGAAGGTGGAGCAGGGAAGTTCTTTAATGACTATGTATTTCAGGTCCTTATTTGTAGATGAAAGCACAGAGGGCCCAAGAGGAGAAATGACCTGCCCAACGTCAAGGAGCTCACCATTCACCAGGCTGGGCCCAGAGCCAGTTGTCTTCCTTCCATGACTCAAGGCTTATAAAATCCTTATAGTCCTGCCAGAAACCAGTGACTTACCTAAAATTAGTTTAATCCCTAGCAGTGATAACTAATTCCTTTAATCATACTTAAGTAAGTGTGGTGCAGATTTATGCTGGTTTATGAACCTTCCGCAAGCAGGGATTCTCAAACAAGTTCCCCGCCTGCATCCAGTTTTAGGGATTTGTCTTTCCCGTCATTCCTTTAAAGACACAATAAGACATGAGTTTGAACTTTGAGCTACTTAGAGTTATTAATTTTACTCTTCTACACATTAATTACCAAATACGTATTTTCCTTTGGTACCTTCTTTACTATGACATATTTGCGAAATGTATGTTTTCTCCTCCTCCTTTGGTTCTGCTTACAAATATTAATTGGTTATGCTTCCATTTTGTGATTTTTAATATTTTCTCCCTAAAAGTTGTTTATTTAGCGCTGATCACTAATGTGTCCCTTCTCAGTTTAATTAGTTATTTCAGTATTTTCACATGATATCACATGTCAAGGATATAGACTCTCTGGGGGCAAACTCCCTGAGTTTCGTTCCTAAATTCAAAAGGTGCTAGCTAGCTATAAGACCTTAATAAGTTATTTTGTTTTTCTGTTCATTTGTCTCATAGTTGAAATGAGGAGAGTGCCTACCTTATAGAGTTCTGTAACGATTAATGAGAAATCCACATATAGTGATATGCACAATGCCTGATATTTTCTAAGAACTTAATAATTTATGTAAAATCATTATTATTAAAGTAATTGAAATTGATGACTTAGACTTTTCCCAAAATTATCACTAGTATTGCAGTTTTCAAAGAAAAGTATTTAGTCATGTGTGAAAGAATAATAATTGGATGGCAGTTCTGGTTATCACTGGAAGAAATTAATAGAGCACCTTTAAATGTAAAGGAAATGGGGGAATTTTGACATGGAATCATGATGAAGTAATTAGTATAGTACTTGTCTACCCACCATAAAAAAAATAACATTGGACAAAATATACAAGACTATTGTATTCATACCTTGGATAAGAAGTAGCATAGTCTGTGATCCTTGAGAGAATGGAATACATAAATTAAGGCCCACGTTTGCCCTGTCAATTTAAAAAAGTAAATTGGCCTGTTGTTTTACCTGCAAAACGAGTTTATTCAGGAACAACACAAAGAATTTCAATTCCCGGTATGCTGGCTATGGCAGACGATAAGCAAATCCGGAGAACAAGGGAAGGGACTTGCTTTAATAAAGGAGAAGGGGGAGTTGTGAGGGGCTGTAATAAACAAAAAGTTCATTGGAAGAAACTAGGGGGTGGGGGTCCAAAGTGTAGAGGCTTCTCATTGGTTGGGTTATTACAGTCTCTCATTGGCTGGGCTGCTGTCGGGAAAGGCTGAGAAATCTCCCGTCCTTCTGCTGGTAGTCAAGTAGGAAACACCTGCCTGTCAGACAAGCAAGCATATGTCTCTTCCTGTTTAGAGTAATTGACTGGGTGTGATAGGGCAAGAGAGTTCACCCTACAGGTCTTTTCCAGTCTAATTTAGTTGAAGTTCCTTTACTAATTTCACAGCCCAGACTATCTGATTGGGGACACTTTCCTTGCTGTGACACAGGAAAGTAGAACCCAAGGGAAGAGGTCAGGCAGACTGAAGCTGAAGGGGCTGGGATTTTCAGTGAGAAAGAAGAGAGGTGCTCAGAGGATCCTGCAGAAGCCCATGATACTCAAGAAGTATAGAGGGAAGAGCAAAACGTTGGAGTCAGTGGGTCTTTTTGGCCAACAGTTGACTACGCATGCACTATTTGAGGTTTCAGAAGGCCATCAGAGTGCCAGCTGTGAGGCTGAAGATGAATAGAGATATTAGAAGACAGAGCTGAGAGACATTGGATTTTCAGTCCAGCTACATGAGGAGACTACTATGGGAACCTCAGGCATGAGGTCCATGCTCTATAGTTAGGACGAGCCCTATGCCTAAGGAGAAATGAAACAGACTCATCCTAACAAAAAATAAAGACAAACCTGATATGATCAAAATCATATGCTAGTAGTTCAACCACCTGTGAGAACAAAATTTAACACTCATTACGGGTAGACACCTCAATCCAGTCTCCCCACGATGTCCAGAAAAATCAAGAAAAAAGACAGTGATGAAAACAGACCCTAGATGAGGCAGATTTGCAGCCAGCAGACAAAGACTTTAAAGAAACTATTGCAAATATCTTAAAGGACTTAAGGGAAAAGATGGATCAAAGTGAGGGAAGAAATGGAGATCCTCATGAGAGAAATGGAAACTATAAAACAAAGACTGAATGGAAATTCTAGAAATAAAAGTAAAATATCTGAAGTTGAAACAGAACTCACTGGATGAGCTTAACAGCAGATTGCAAATGGAAACAAAAAGTTTGTTATTTAACACAGATCAATAGAAATGATCTTATCTGAAGTACACGGAGAAAAGCAGGTGAAAAAATTTAACAGGGTGACCTGATGAACAATATCAAGTGGTCTAACATGTATTTAATTGTTGTTCCAAAAGGAAAAGAAAGAATAGTGCAGAAAAAAATATTTGAAAAAATGTGGTCCAGTTTGTCCAATATACAGTAGACGTAACTGTTAACTTTACCAATGGGCTGGGCGTTGGCAATAGCGGGGCGGGGGAAGTGTTGCATATGGACAAGAGCTTTTTGCTTGTGGAGTCAGGCCGACCAGATGCAGGAGAAATTTGGAGCCTTTGGTTCAATAGATTCCTAGTAACAGACTCAGGGCAGTGGGAGACAACGACAGAGCAGACATCCTGAAAGCTTCTCTAAATCAAAAGAGAGAGGTCCTGCTGCCAGATTTTTGAGCCCTTCCCATACCAAAGGAAATGTCGAGGTGTAGACTCTGGGATTCAGATAAGCAGTAGTTCTTGGCAACTATTGGACCTGGACTCTGATGTAGAAATTTTAGAAGAGTAACAAAATGGAGGAAAGGTATTTATTAAAGTAGTAGGATAGGAGGGGAAGACAAAGAAAACTAATTCCCCAAACCAGCTCTTCATGTGGAGGTTAACATTGAATTAACATGTGCAAGTTTGGTGGGCGTGTGTTTGCATCACCCAGTTGTGTCAGAACAGCATCTTATATAAAAAATTGAGCCACAGAATATGGAACTCTTCATTTTTCCCTCTTCTGTTAAAAAAAAAAATAGAAGCTCCATTATTTTTAATGTGAGGCTCTCACCTATTAAAAATCTACAAAATAATAACTGGGCAACCCATGCCTTTTTGCTTGTATGGAAGTGTTTTCTTTATTTTTAGATTTGGCAGTAATTTCTGACAATAGCAGTTGTGTAGCTGATGAAAAGCTCCTTTTCAGTTCTTGTTACAGTTCTCAACTGAGCCAATATTACACATTGGCTGGGGTCTGTGACCTTATTACAGCATTTTTCCCCCTGCTCACAGGGAGAATGAATGCTGACATTTTGAGGTTCTGTTTTTCTAGTTTACAATATCCCTTGATATTAACAAGACATGGCAGTGCTTAGGTTTGGTTGATGAACCAAAATGATTTGTTATCACTCTCATTATGGAATGTGACATAGTGATGTGTGGTTATCAAGCTTAATCAGATATAAATGCCTAACACCTTCAATATGTAATTAATGTGAGAGCAATCATCATCAGTCGGTCCTATCATCTAGTCCAGGTAGGTTTTAGCTTATTATTAAGAACTGCTCTTTCTCCAGAGTAACCACTGTTAAAAGTGCTCCTTCCCTCCCACTGTCCCCTGCATCCCGCTAGGGGATACGAGTATGTGTGTGTGTGTGTGTGTGGTTCAGTGAGAACAGGGAGAAGAAGGGATAGTAAAATGCGATTATTCTTCAAGCTAACTGACTTATGAACCCTTAAATGTCCTATGGATTTTTATAAGTCTAAATTGTTAGTATTAAACGCATATGCAGGACCAAAAAGCACACGTAAATCTACCTCTTTAAGTGACTGTGGAAATGAATAAAGAAGATTGACAGAATTCAAGTTTTTCTTTCATTCCCGTTTAAAACAATTTCTCCAAAATATCACATTAGACTTTTGACTTTTAATAAATTTTCCCAAAATCTATTTTTTAAATTATGTAAATATTCTCAATACAGTCTATGTCTTTCATGTGATTAAGTATCTCTATCTTAGAGAAAACATTTAAATTTCATCTTTTGTTAAAGTAAGATAATGTAACACCTCTGTTGCAAATAGCTGCCTCTATTTTCATTTTTGTCATTTATCAATTTCTTATTAAATGTCCGTTGCTCTATGTTCAGAATCACTTTTGTTGTAGCTCTGCCTCTCATCTTCCTTCTTTTCATCTCACCATATTCATCTACTTAAGCAAAACTCATTTACTGAGACAACTCTGTGCCAAGCCCAGGGAATGAAAAACAAACTTATTGAACACATTATATATATATATATATATATATATTATTTTGTTTGCAGCCCTCTCCCCCCATACAAAAAAAGGTGATAATATTATTTCCCTTTTAGGAAGTTGAGTCTGGAAAAAATTAAGTAACTTGCTTAAGATCCCAGAAGATTCTAGTGAAGGCTCAAGCCTGGGCTTGATTCTAGATCCGATTGATTACCAAACCTGTTATTTCCATTTCATATTATCTATTTTTCTAACCCAGATAGTCAACAAGAATAAAAGAAAATGTATATATTAGTGTTTACGCATATTTCACCTATTTTAATTCCTCTCCAGAGGTGTTATGTCAATTCCACCTCCTCCAGACTAAAATATATTCATTTTAAGAAAATTATCTTTCATAAAGCAAGTTATATGATGCCTAACAGAGCTTGTCACTCCTATATTTATAAATCTTTAACAATAGATATATAAAAGTCTAAACTGTAAGTCTGAAGAATTTAAGAATTATCTTCTTTTCTGCATTAAAGAATAACACAGAGGAATTTGAGTAAACTACAAGCAAGAGACTAAATATTGGAAACCAAATTATTTCCTAGATTAAGATGAAAAATCAAGTAGAACCTCTGATTAAATGCTTGAATTTTAGCCATTGAACGCGGTAGCAATTTATTAGAGTATGAGTACCAAGGTCACAATAACCTCCCTTAAAATAAAACCATAATAACTTGCATTCGGTTATAGAAGTATAAGGTAATATTTAACCACTTTTATACATTTATACACATTATGAGGTTTGAACTACTTCTGACCCTCTTAAACAAATGGTCCATTATTGAGTGCAGTGTTTGGAAAATGTCTTTGAAATGCATACATCATCAAAATTTGACAGCCCTGTACTGAGATGGAGAGAGAGGACGAGAGACAGAACACTCCACGAGCGCTAGGGCTCTGTAGAAGAGTACACGTGGGTAACTTCATTTAGCTGCAGAGATGAAAAGATCTATGGACTGTAGGTTTTAAACAAATTTATGGAAAAGTATTCTCTTAGGCATTATTACCACAATTTTTATGTGTTCTTTCTTGTCTATCCCTTGTTGCTTATGACTGAATCAGAGTGATTAAGGAACATGGCAGAAAATGTGGATTTCCGAGTCTTATTCTTAGACTTAAGATAAACTTCACGTGTGATGTCTCTAATGGAAGCAAACATCTCCAAGATCATTGACCTCCCTCTGCCTTAATTTAATATTCATGCTTACCATAAAAGTTTATCACTTATAGCTAGTGAAGAGATTGACCACGAAATAATGAGGTTTTAGTGCTTCCCTTCCTGCCAGATACCTTTCTTTTTTTTTTTTTTAAGATTTTATTTTTTCCTTTTTCTCCCCAAAGCCCCCCGGTACATAGTTGTGTATTCTTCGTTGTGGGTTCTTCTAGTTGTGGCATGTGGGACGCTGCCTCAGCGTGGTCTGATGAGCAGTGCCATGTCCGCGCCCAGGATTCGAACCAATGAAACACTGGGCCGCCTGCAGCGGAGCGCGCGAACTTAACCACTCGGCCACGGGGCCAGCCCCCAGATACCTTTCTTATGGGATAAATCCACTCATTGAAATTTCAGTGGTTTGAACCCAAGTTTAGGCTACGCCATTGCCATTACCTCATGACAACAACTCTTCTCTTTAACGTGTGGGCAATTTCAAACTTCAGTCTTGATCTCTTGGCTCTATATTTCACACTACTTTTGGTTTTCTTTTTTGTTGTTTATGAGATTCATTTCATTGTTGTTTGTATCAATATGGAATATTGGAATGGAAATTGATTTTGGTGGAGGGAATAGGGTGGTAGGAATTAGCTCACACACATTTTAGTATTCCTGTCTCTTAGTCACTCCCAAGTCTCAAGGTAAACTGATCTTGATATCACAATGCTTATTGCCTTTGGGACATTAAAATTTACTGTTAGAAATTATATGATTGACCTTTCCCACTTATTATCAGAATATTTATAGAAACAAGGTATGTATACTCTCATCACTACAAAAAGTTCTTTCAAACTCCTTTTTAATAAATCCTGGCCCACACAGGAAGCAGTGCTTTAGTTTCTAATACCATAGATTAATTTTTCATGTTCTTAAACTTCATATAAATAGAAATACACATCCTTTGCTCAAAATAATATTTATGAGACTCATTCATGTTGTTTTGTGTATCAGTATTTTCTTTATTTTCATTTGCTGAGTAGTATTCCACATTATAAATATTGTAAAATATGTATGTCCAGTATCCTGTTGAGGAATATTTGAGTTATTTCCAGTTTGGGGCTCTTATAAAAAGCCTGTAAGTCACCTGGTACAAGTCTCTCTCTCTTTTTTTTTTTTTTTGAGGAAGATTAGCTCTGAGCTAACATCTGCTGCCAATCCTCCTCTTTTTGCTAAGAAAGACTGGCCCTGAGCTAACATCCGTGCCCATCTTCCTCTACTTTATATATGGGACGCCTACCACAGCATGGTTTGCCAAGTGGTGCCATGTGCTCACCTGGGATCCAAACCAGTGAACCCCGGGCTGCTGGAGCGGAAGGTAGGCACTTAACTGCTGTGCCACCCTGCCGGCCTGGTACAAGTCTTTTTGTGGAATGATATTTTCATTGAGCATATACTAAAAGGAGAAATCTTTTCCAAAGTCTTATCCCCTTTTCCTTTCACATTATTAATGTGTGAGAATTTTAGCTGATCCATATTCTCTGTAACATGTGGTGTTGTCAGTATGTATGCATGATGGTTATGCATGCATTTATGCCATCCTAATAGGTATGGAATGGTAACTCATTGGTTTTGGTCTACTGGCTGCAGTGTGATTACCCCCATCCTAAAAGAGAACAATATTTAATTTAATTTATTTATTTGTTTGTTTTTTCGAGGAAGATTAGCCCCGACCTAACTACTGCCAGTCCTCCTCTTTTTTGCTGAGGAAGCCTGGCCCTGAGCTAACATCTGTGCCCATCTTCCTCTACTTTTTTATATGTGGGACGCCTACCACAGCATGGCGTGCCCAGTGGTGCCATGCCTGCACCCAGGATCCGAACCAGCGAACCTCGTGCTGCCGGGAAGTGGAATGTGTGAACTTAACCACTGTGCCACCAGACTGGTCCCCAAAGACAACAATATTTTAAAGCAGAAATAGTAACACTGGGGATATATATATGTGAATCTGTGCATGTGTGTGAACACATATCTATATGCAAAATATATGACAATATTAGCATAGAGGCTGGGAGGGAAAATTGTGCATATGGTGCTAAAGTTCCTTATACTACACATGAAATGGTATAACATCATTCTCTGGACCCCAGTTCTCTCTCCTTACATCACCGTCAGTGTCTTCCTGAGTTTCTCTCCCTGTTCTCTGGGCTTAGAAATAACCTCCATGCAGTAAACCGGTACAGCTGTTGGGCTCACTTTTCTGTTGCCCATCACTTAGTGACAATTTTATTTGTGAGCCAGTGCCCAATGTCTTGAGAGCTGTCTATGGCCTTTTAGTTATTTCAGATGGGATGGCAAATCCTTTCCCTATTATTCCATCTTGGATAGGTTTGGAAGTCCAATCCTAATTACCAAATATTAATATACACTAAAAATCCTTTTATCTTATCTCGGTTTTTCATAGAAGCACAATCTGAAGCAGAGTTTTGCAAGTAGGTGGTTTATTTTGGAAGTGAACTCAGGTAGCAAGAGTAAGGAAAAGCAGGAGTGAAACAGAGAAGGAGGGAAAGCCAGTGCAAAGATATATCTTTGAGTTGGTCAGAAACATAGGCAACTGTTCCGGGGTCCTGTAGATCTTCTGAGGAGCCTATCTCAGAACTGTCTTTGCAGGGGACCCCTAGCTCCAAACTTCCATTCACTAAGGGTGACTCCTCTGGTATGAACTCCTTGGCACATCAAGATTGGGCTAACTTGAGTGCTGAATAGACGTCCGTTGGCACCCTGCATGGAATTAGAGAATCCTTGGGGCAGGAGGCAAGAGGTGAGAGGCACAGTTCCAAGGCAAAGTGCTCTCAGGTTGCAGTTCTACAGGGGTGATTGAAGCTTGTGATGAATTGATTGGCATATCGATGACTAGCTTAAAGGGAGAGGCAGAGGATTTAGGATAGAACATGTGAGGTTTCTTTTTTCTTAATAAGACTTTTTTTTTTTTGAGCAGTTTTATCTTCACAGCAAAATTGAGAGGTAGGAACTTATTTCTCATATATTCCATTTAATATTATGTTGGCTATTCTTAGTCTTCTACTTCTTCATGTAAACTTTAGAATCAGTGTGTCAATATCTGTGAAATATCTTGTTAGGGTTTTGATTGAGATTACGTTGAATCTATAGATCAAGTTGGGAAGAACTGAGATTTTGGCAACATTGAGTCTTCCTATTCATTAACCTGGAATATCTCTCCATTTATTCAGTTCTTCTTTGATTTAGTTCATCAGAGTTTTGTAATTTTCCTAAAATAGATCTCATACATATTTTTTTAGATTTATACCTAAGTATTTCATTTTGGGGGGTGTTAATGTAAATGGTATTGTGTGTTTAATTTCAAATTTCATTTGTTAATTGCTGGTATACAGGAAAGTGATTGACTTTTGTATATCAACCTTGTATCCTGCAACATTGCTGTAATTGCTTTTTAGTTCCAAAAGTATTTTTGTCAGTTATTTCATATTTTCTACACAGATTATTATGTCATCTGCAAACAAAGACAGTTTTATTTCTTCCTTCCCAATCTATATACTTTTTATTTCCATTTCTTGTCTTACTGCATTAGCTAGAACTTCCAGTATGATGTTGAGAAGAAGTGGTGAGAGGGGACATCCTTGCCTTGTACCTGACCTTACTAGGAAACCTTTGAGGTTCCCACCAGTAAGTATGACGTTAGTGGTGGGTTTTTTTGATAGATATTCTTTATCAAGTTGAGGAAGAGAACCTCCTCTATTTCTAGTCACATAAATCTTTTTCATACAACTTTCAACAAGAGATACCTATTCTTCTTGCCAACTTCAATTACCAAAAAAATTTAATAAAAGACAATTAGATAAACAAGATACAATTCTTCATTGAATCTCTAATTAATATTTATCCTCTCCATCATCTACCATCCATTTTAGGCTTCCCTCACATTCAGCCAGAGCTTCATCTGTTTTACATTACTTGCCTGATGAAGTTATTTAGACCAGTATTTCACAAATTTTAATATGTTTATGGATTACCTTGGGATTTTGTTAAAATGCAGATTCTGATTCACTAAATCTATGATGAAGACTGAGAGTCTGGATTTCTAACAAGTTTAGGTGACACTAATATTACTGGTCTGGAGGCTGCATTTTGAATTTAGACCTTTCTCCTTGAGAGAAGTAAGACTTCAGTCTACCTAAGTCAATCTATGGTTGCTACAATTGTCCAGTCATTGTTATCAATGGTTACAGGAAGACAAAGTGGTATCTTAAGGAATTCTTTCTGTTCTATACATACTTTTCCATACCCTTATTGTGAAGCAGCAATCTAGCTCCTCATTGTAATGTGTATTAATTACTTCCTCTGATATAACAATTTCCTTTATTTGATTTTTGATTCATTGGCACGTGGAGCCCAAAAGAACCAGATGGCAGTTTTAGTTCTTGTTCAATGTGTTAATATTTCCTCAAAGAACCATTTCCTCCTGGGATACAGCACTTCATTCAGCAGAAATTCCTGTAGCACCATTGGATCTGACTTTCCTCCACATGGATGAATCTCGAAAGCATCTAACCAAGTGAAAGAAAACATTCAAGTGTATATAGTATGATGCAATGTACTGGATATTCAGGAACAGGCAAAATGATCGGGATATGTATTAGCTTTCTATTGCTGCTGTAACAAATTACCACAAACAATGAATTAACACAACACGAATTTATTGCCTCACAATTCTGTAGGTTAGAAATCCAATCTGCATCTGCTAAAATCAGGGTGTCATCAGGGCTGCGTTTCTTTTGGGAGGCTCTAGGGGAAAGTCTCCTTTCCTTGTCTTTTCCAGCTTCTAGAGTCCACCCACATTGCCTGGCTCGTGACCTCCTTCCCCCATCTTCAAAGCTAGAACTGTTGCTTTTCTTCAACCATTCTTTCATAGTCACATGTCCCTTTGCCCCTGACCTCAGCCAAGAGTAGTTCTCAGCTTTTAAGGACTAATGTAATTAGATTGAACCTAACTGAATAGTCCAGGATAATTGCCCTGTCATAAAATCTATAACCTTAATCATATCCACAAAGTCCCTTTTCCCATGTAACTTAGCGTATTCACAGGTTCCAGGAATTAGGACATGGACATCTTAGGGGATCATTACACCGCCTACCACAGGATGGATAACAGATTGATCACTGGTGTCCAGGGCGTGGGATATAGACAGGTGATTGAATACAAATGGGCATCATGGAAACATTTTGGGTGCTGGTAATATCATGATGGTTACATGACCATATATATTTCTCAGATTCATGAATCTCAACACACAACATCAAGCATTTTACTTCCAGTAAATTATACACCTGGTCTAACAAAACCCATGAGTTTCATAATTATCATTCAAGTCAAACCCAACAACACAAATTCTTCCTTATCTTTCCCATTCAATATTTGTGTCTCTCTTCTCCCACAATGAGGACCCCATTTACCCAAATCATAATATGTTTATTTGTTTATTGTAAAGTAATATACATAAATAATTTCATATTTATAGTACCATTGATGACAAATCTAACAAAATATACTTAAATATTAATTTGAAGTTTTTTCTGTTTTTAGAAGGTAAGTAAGAGTTATGTTCAGAATTATTTGAAGATAGTTTGTTTATGTATGCTTTTAAGCATATGATACATATATAAGTGCATTTGTATATAGTTGCATTCAACTTTAGCGTTTACTTTTTCCTTTTTTTGGTAAAATTTTGTTTAGAATGTATCAAATATGTTTAAAAATCAAAATATCTAAGAAACATACTCTGAGAAATCTCTTTCCCGTCCTCATTCCTGCCCAGTAATTTTTATCTATCCCCAATAAATAATGATCTTCAGTAATGTCTTATGTACCTCTCCTGTGTTTAAATTTGTAAAAAGAAAAAAATGCAAACATAGACATATGTTTTTCTATTTTCCTCTTTACAAAAAATGTAGCATTATTAATATAGTCTTCTATCTTGATTTTTTCCGCTTGATATATCAGGGGATTCTTCACATTGTCTTCTTAGAGAAAGTCATTGTTACATTTTACAGCTGTATAATAAGCCATTGTGCTTATGTAACTTATTTATTTAACCAGTATCTATAGATCTCATTTCCAGTAATTTCCTATTTCAAATAATGCACAGTTAATAACTTTGTGCATATGTTGTTTTTTATTTTGGAAGATTTATCATTTTACTAAATTCTTAGAAATTATATTGCTGAGTCAAAGGATAAATGTATAAATAATGTTGCCAGATATTCCGAAATTTTTCCATATCAATGTATAGATTGCTCTTTGCCCATAGACTTGCCAAGATAGTGTCTTGTGAAGTTTTTGAATTTTTTCCAATTTGATAAATGTTAAAAATTAACGAGATAGTAAGTAATAAAAAAATCAAAAATAATAACTCAATGTTCTTTTAATTTGCAGTAATTTATTTTGAGTGAAGGTGAACATTTTTATTTGTTTAAGGATTATTTGTGTATCTTTTCTGCAAGTTTTACTAGTTAATTTTACATGTGATCCATTAACTCTTTATCTGTGATATACGTTGCAAATATTTTCTCACAGTGTGTCATTTGACTTTTGATTTTAATTATATTTTGCAATACAAATGTGTCTATTTTACTTGTTTGTTTTTACTTAGTTAAATTTATCAGACTTTTATTTTATCATATCTTGATTTTGAATCAAAGTATGAAGGCTACTTCCACTCCCAGGTTAGAGAGGAATTTACCTACTCTTTCTTCTAATGTTCATATGATTTATTTCCTCCTTTTTTTCATGCTTTTCTTCCTTCTTAATATTTTGTTATTGATTTTTGTGTCTATGTAAATGAGAGATATTGATTTGTGGTTTTCTTATAAAATGTTTTCTGACTTTGGTATTAGGACAATGTTTTCCTCATAAAATGACTTGGGAAATGTTCCTTCTTCTTCTGCTTTCTGGCAAAGATCATATAGAACTGACATTATTTCCTCCTTAAATCTTTTGTGGCATTCACTGAATACTAGTAGTGAACAGCGTAGCATGTAGTCAACCCCTCTGGGTCTAGAATTTTTTCTGGAAGATTTTTAAGTAGAAATTTAATTTCTTTAATAGAAATAGAGTCATTCATGTTATCTGTTTTCTTGGGTCAGTTTTGCTAGTTAGTGACTTTTCATGTAAGGTCCAAAGGTCCATTTCATGTAAGTTATCAAATATATGGACATAGCGTTGTTTGTGGTATTCCCTTATGATGTTTCAATCTCTGTGGATCAGTGGCACCCCTCTTTGATTCTTGATATTTGTGAGTTGTATCTTCTATCTTTTTTTATATTAGTATACACTTAAATGTTAATCAATTTTATTCATTATTTCAAAGTGCCAGCTTGTAGTTTTATGTATTTCACTCTTGATTTTCTAAATCTATTTCATTAATTTCTACTCTTATCTTTATTTTTACCTTCCAAATTCTTGCTTCAAGTTGAATCGACTGTTTCCTAAGGTACAAGCTTAGTTTATTTACATGATATGCTTATTGTGTTATAAAACAAGCATTTAATTAGATCTATTTCCCTTTGCTTTATATGTGTCCCACAGATTTTGATATTTTGTTTTTCATTGTCACTCAAGTACAAGCATTTTCTAATTCGTCATATGATATCTTCTTTGACAAATGATTCATTAAAAAATTTGTTGTTTAATTTTCATCTACATGGAAATTTTCCAAATATTTTGATGTAATTAGAAGGTGGGGCCTTTGAGAGATAACTAGGTCATGAAGGTAGGGATCTCATGAATGAGATCAGTGACCTTATAAAAAGGGCCCCAGAGAGCTCCCTCACTCTGTCCTCCACGTGAAGACACAGCTTGAAGACTGCCCTTTAAAAACCAGGAAATGAGCGGTCACCAAACATGAATGAGCTGGGAAATTGACCTTGGACTTTTCAGCCTCCAAAACTGTATGAAATAAATTTATATTATTTATAAGCTATCCAGGCTATGCTCTTTTGTTATAGCATCCTAAACGGACAAAGAAAATAGTTTTATTCTTTAGTACATTATTCATATTACTCTGTTTTCTTTGAGTTTGCATAGTTTCTGACAAGAAGTTTCTTATAATTCTTATATTTGTTCCTTGCTATACAAAATTTCTTGTTTATAATACTGCCATAAGATTTTCTCATCTGATTTTTGATGAAATTCTTGAGCATATGTATCAGAGTTATTATAAAATCTTTTTCTGGCAGTTCAACGTCTGAATCATCCTTGACTGCTCCTGTTGATTGATTGATTTCTTTACAATAGGTCTCTTTTTTTCTTGCTTTTTAACGTAGCTCTTAAGTTTTGACTGAGTGCTGGGCATCCTATTCATGAAATCAGTGGAGCCTGAAGTAAATCATAGATGGGCACATCTTTCCTTCCATCAGGCCATTAGTATGGGGAGTTGAGTCATCTAGTCAGAAGCCGTACTGGGTTTGGGTTGTGTTATTGCATTTGGAAATGAGAGAGTTCCTTCTGCTGTCCTCAGAGAAATCAATAGCCATGTTGTCAGCTGCTTATAGAAAAGGCCCCCCTACGACCTGAGGGTCTTAGTCTGACAGCTCAGACATCCTCAGGGAACTTGGGATAGCAAGGCCCTTGGAAGCAGGAGATGCTGGGGTAGCCTTTGCCTCAGAGACAGCTGTGTCTGGGTGGTGACTGGTCGTGTGGATAGCAGGTTCCACAGATGATTAGATGAGTGCTGTCCCCATAGCTGTCAGTCACATATCACATACAATCTTGGCTTAAATCACTCAGGACTAACTGCCCCTAATGGCAGGGCAGTGCGCTCAACCTGTTGGATATTTTCTTACATGCTTCCTGCTTTCACCAGCTGTAGTCAGTATAGTGATCTGCGCCCTTCTGTATATTGCTTTACTGATACCACACGGCTGGGCTGAGAGAGCCCATGGGCTTCCTGTTTGTCCACTTGTCCCACGTTCACTATTTGTATCATAGCATTTTCCCACTGAGAAAGTCTCTTACAACCCAAAGTATTTTGATTTCTCACAATCAAGAAGTAGTCCACATATTTAAAACATTTATTTTCATAATATACTTAGCAGTATCAGTTGAAACTAATTCATTGTGTATAATATATAGAATGCTCATCAAATTAAACAAGACACAATTTTGTTTTTTACGGGTCACAATGGTGTGGCCAGTCAGCTGATTGGCCATACTATAACTTGAAGAAAGTGTCAACAATGGTGAGGAACATTTGACAACCCTGAGACGGGATCAAAGGTCCAATATAGTCAATTCATTAGGAGCAGATGGGACCAATGACCCATGTAATGTGGCCTCTTTCCCCACAAGGCAAATGGGCCAGGGGGAGTTCTTTGGCAGAAGTTACAAGTATAGTATACATCAGTGATTTCATTAGAAATATAGAACCTTTTATTTGTAAGAGATAGCAATTTTTCCTTGACCGCTAGAATGGTTCAGTATGGTCAATCCATCCACATAATTCCAAAAAAAAGGCCTCTGAGGTTTCTCAAGGTTTACCATCAGTTCTCTTGGGAGACGCACAATAACACCATTAAGATTGAGGCTTCTGACCTGCCAACAAACATTACATTACAAAACTTTGGATATCAAAGGGAGAAACACTTGTGCTAAGTTTTGACCCACACACTGATGGAAAACAGTAAGGTAGTTTGTGGCAATGCCTCTAACAGAGGAATCTTATGAGCATCCACAGTACGAAAAAGTGACATCAATTTTAATTATACAATTTCACAACAATGTATTGGACTGGCTCGGAGGTTTCACTCGAAGTTCATTTTAACTTTTCTTTTTTCTTTTCTGCAAACTTTGCATAGACGATTTGTACCAAGACACACCAAAAATTCTAACAGGCATTACAGGGGTTTCAACAGCAATTGCGAAGATACAATCTTATCTTCTTGTCTGGGAGCTCAGGAGGTGCGGGGGAAAGCAGAGGAGACCAGCAAGCCAGCGAGACTGAGCAGGAGGAAGGCTTCTTCCCTTAAAGCGGCTGTAATTAGGATAAGGTGTGAAGCAGAGATCAAGGATGCAAAAGGAGCAGCTTCACACCAGTCGGCACAGGTTCACTTTTGGATTTTAAGCCACTGACAGCTCAATATTAACAAATGAACTTTTAAGAACTAAAACAGTATTTGGGAACCTAGTTTCAACCCCACTTCTTGCTAATCAGTCTCCAAACATTCACTAACAAGAAGCACACACTCTCTGATCCTGGGGAGTCTTCTGATATCCCCTAACCTGACCTATGCGGCCCCTTATAAGTAGCACAGTGGAGGACCCTATGGCCTCCTCTCTCACTGCTTGAGGGAGACCATGTGCTACCAGATCCCAGGGAGTCTTATGATTTCTTCTAACCTGCCCTGCACAACCCCTTCTATCCTTTCTTCAAGAAGGTGGTGGGACCTTACTAACTCCGTGTGGGGTGACAAATGTGTCAAGAGCTTCAGTGGTACCAAAAGAGCACCACTGCAGCCACTAGGCTGTCTTCTTGTGCCTTCATGGATTCTGCTGGTTAGGACACAGTGAGCCCAGTGGGCTGAGATAATGTATTACCTACACAGACAACATAGGCAAGAAGACATGGCGTCTGCTTCCCACTTCCCACAGGGCAACACCAAACAGGAAGAAGCAGATGACAAAAGACGCAAGTGCTGGGTTGCTCTGTCTTGGAGAAACTAATTCCACATGGCAGCTAAGCAGCTTATAACCTGTGGCTGTTCCCTAAATGTAGCCGGGGGTGGAAGGTAGGAAGTCCCATGTTTCTCTAGAACTAGGGAAGTGGACGAAGAACTGCCTCATGGCAGCCTCCCCCAAAATGGGGAGCCTCTTGCAATGGGGAAGGTGATAAGCGTCCCAGATGCAGCCATCCCCAAGATAAAGTCTACACCAGCATCTCACACTTGTTGGAGGCCTTAGTACCTCAAGTTCCCTGAGGGCGTCTGACCCTGGTTCACGGACAGACCAGTTAAGATAAAGGCTGAAGGAGCGGAGCAGGCCCCTAATCCGTGCAGCCACAGAGAAAGCTTCTGAAAACTCTTCATGCAAAAGGAAATGCTGCTCCATGGGCAGAGTTGCAGGCTCTGGGACTTGGCCTGAAAAGCACCTCCCCAAATGCACCTTGCTGAAGTTTCACTGACCGATGGATGGTAGCAATGGGCTGACAGTATGGTCTAGTGCCTGACAGCAAGAAGACTGGACGATCGTGCCCTCAAAACAACATTTATTTTCTCACAGTGTTTTTGGCTTCTCTGTTCATGGTCTCACAAGACTGCAAGCAAGTTGTCGGCCAGGCTGCATTCTCATCTGGAACCCAGAGTACTCTTCCAAGAACATTCAGGTTGTTACACAATTTAGTTCCTTGTGGTTGGATGACTAGAGCTCTCAGCAACTTGAAGCAGCCCTCTCTACGGCAGTTCACAACAGGGCTGTGTGCTTGTTCCACGACAGCGGGAGTACATCTTCTCTTCAAAAGGGCCCAGGCCCTCTTTAGGTCTTCCATCTGATTCAGTCAGGCTTATGGATTATGATAAAATTCTTTTAGATTAACTCAAATCACCTGATTTGCGACCTTGTTTGCATCTCAAAAATCCATTTGCCTTTGCCACATAACCCAGCCGTCATGGGAATGATATCCCATTTTATTCACAGATCCGGCTCATGCTCAGAGGGAGAGATTATTCCGGGCATGCAGACCAGAGGATAGAAATGTCAAGGACCATCTAGAATTCTATCTAATACTGCAGGCGTGGGTAGAATTACTATGACTTTCACTTGCTAATCCTGTGATCTATGCTGAACAATGTATCCCCTTTGAAACACATTTTTCTCAGGTGTAAAAATGATTACTACTTCCCGTGCATTATCATGCTAATGTATATAAATTGCCTTGCAGAAGATTTACTTTTCAGAATTTGCTTAGAAATTATAGATACTATGAAGAGTAGTAATGTACATGGAATTGTAGGAGGATAATGAGATACCAGTACAATTTTTATACACTGCCTTCAACAGACATCTTTGCACCTTCAATGCCATGTTGTTGTGACAAAGTAACATTTTTAACCCATTTTTTTTTGATTGATGTATTGAGGTTCCCTTTATTGAAATGTTTGAGTCATATGAAGTGAGATTTCAGGCATGAACCTAGAACAGAGCATTTTCCCACTCTGATGTTTCCTTATCTTTAAAATGAGGTAATTGCTTATGTGACCTCTAAGCGTCCTCCCAACTCTGAATATTTTCAGAATCTAAACTTAGATCAAATATATTTTATATCATCCATAAGAGCAACTTTAGAAACTAGGATAGTGCCTCATAAAATACTCTGTAATTTTTACATAATATTGACTCCTATTTGAAAGAACTTAAGTATAGGTGATTAACATTGCCATCTTATAATAATCTAGATTTTACTAATATAGTTGAACCTGGATCAACTCTATTTCTCTAATTCCTCTGATCTGTTCATGTACCACCCTACAATCATGGCGGTTCTTTGAAATCTTCTATGGACCATCCATCTTTTCCTGGAGATGTATCTAAGCCCATTTAGAAGCTAGTAGATGAATGCATGATGCTTATATTAATCTTCTACCAAATTAATATTTTATTTTAGAAAAGAGTAATAGAAAGTCCCCTGGCAAAAACAGAAGAATTACGTCTCTCTTGAACTAATGACTTTCCAAGTTACTGATCAAAAGTTAGCAATAGTATATAAAAAGTCATGTTTCAGTATCTTGCATGCTATTATTATATATATGCCCAAAGGAATTTAACATCAGAAACTTCTATTAATCTGAGAAAAAATATCTGCTAAATGGTACAAGAGTTTCATTACTTAATTTTTAATAGTTTAATATCTATTTTTAAATTTGATCCATTTTACCCATAATTTGCTGTATAATCTGTAACTTTCTTCTAAATATATGTATGAAGCAAGACAAATATTAGCAAAATTATGCTAGTGTCTATGTTATTGTATATGATTATATATGTATTATATAATTTGTACTATTCTTTGCTCTCTCTTTCCAATAGTTCACTATTGAAAACTCGAGTTAGGTTAAAAAGTTTAGAGTTTGAAAAGATTACTATAAATAGAAAAAAACAGAGACATTATGAATTTGACACCTAGTCTTTAATTCTGACTTTTCCATTTAAAACAATATAACTTTGGGCAATTTTCTTTTTCTTTTCGTTTTTTAAAGATTGGCACCTGAGCTAACATCTATTGTCAATCTTCCTTTTCCTTTTTTTTCCTTTTTCTTCTTCTTCCCCAAAAGCCCCCAGTACATAGTTGTATATTCTAGTTATGGGTCCTTCTAGTTGTGCTATGTGGGATGCCACCTCAGCAGGGACTGATGAGCAATGCCATGCCCATGCCCAGGATCCGAACTGGGGAAACCCTGGGCCTCCAAAGCAGAGCGTGCGAACTTAACCATTAGGCCATGGGGCCAGCCCCTGGGAAATTTTCTTTATCTTATTTTTCTTCACACTTGAGTTGATTCATACATAAAATAGGATGAATAACATCTTTCACAGATTTATGTAGAGGAAATAATCTATAAATATACTTGCACATTATTTGACACGTTTTACGTACATAGATATAATGCTAAATAACGTTATAAAGAAAACTAAAATACTTTATTGAAAACTAAAATATTTTATGATACTTTGTAACTTTCTTTTTGTTTTATTTGTTTGTGTACTTTGGGAGTAAAATTCCTTGTTTTGCTTTCAAGATTTCTGAGACAGGTATTGCCTTAGGTTCACGTTTGCCAAACTCTTTCCCTGAAATACATCTGCAAAAACACACAACAGTAGAAAACAATTTAGAAAAGAAAAGTTTACATTAAAGGTGTGCATGTCAGGGGGCAGAATTCATATCACAGATTTTGAAGAGTAATCCCCAAACACAGTATAATATGGGTAAGAGAAGAATACGTAAATCTACAGACCAGTGTGCACAGGAGGTGAGCAGAAGAGGTTCATAAGGGCCTAATAAGAAGCCCTGATTTGGAGAATTTGGATTTGGAAGCAGCATATGAGGCTTGTTTTGTTCATAATGGGAAACAATGAAGGCCAGACTAAAGACAACGTTCCGTATTTGTAAGCCATTCTTCTTGTGGCAAAATGGATCTCCTAATTGGAAAGGATGAGGTTCAGTTTTTGTCTACAGCAGCAGTGGAACCAGGTTTGTAGCTGCAGAGAAAAATGAGTTGCATATTTATATAATAGTGTTCTGACCAAGAAACTGGATTTTTACCATGGGATCTAAGGCTCCTAAAAGCAAAGCACATAGGCCTAAATTAAGAGAGGGACTTCTCCTCACCACTAAATGTAACATGTTCCTGGCAGGTTCAGGGTGAGCACATGTTAATAGACTGCAAAAAAAAAGAGCAGTTATACAAAGTTTGGGTTATGGATGTCCGGAATTACATTCCACTTGTGCAGTTGAAGGGCTAAAAACAGCATAAAATTCACATTCAGCCTTTCAACTCAAAGTTGAAGAATAAATGCCCAAACTGTTCAGGTAAAAATGGAGGGAAATCATGGAGAGTCCATCGTGTATGTATTGTTTTTATCAAATAGAAAGTCAAAGGTACACAGAATTGTACCCATCTAAAATATATTTTGAAAAATAAAAATGTCACAGACACCCAAATCCACGTAAGCGCACATGCTCACACTCTCACAGACTAAGAAAAGCATAAGAATTAATGAGTAATAATTGTTTCCTAAAAAAGATGTGAAGCACAGCATTCAAAATATCTAGATACTCACTTAAAATAAAAAACAGATATATCTACCTTAGGAGATGTAGAAACTATTTAAAACATAAATTACTTTTCCCTTTTAGGAAAATTAAAGAAATGGACACATTTAAATATTTGATTAAGAATGGATGAAGAAAACAACAGGAGACAAAAAGAAAAAAGGAGCTGGTGGAGCTAAGTATATAATTTAAGATAAAATTGAATCAAACTGACACTGTAAAAAGTAAAGCAATAACTTGAAGGAGAGGTTTGTGAAAACCGCGTCAATTACAAAGGAAAGGTACAAGTTGATTGAAGTGATGAGAAATGAGAGAAATGGAAGATAGACAATTGAATCCTTATAGAGTGATGATTGGAGTAAATGTATCAAATGAAAGAAAATATTATTGAAATAAAGACTTGGATGTGCAGATAGGGAGTCTTATTGTATTCCAAGAAAACAAAATTAAAAACCACACCAATATATATAGTGATGTAGTCAGTTGAACTTCATAGTAAAAAGTGCAAAATTCTATACTCCAAGAAGGGTTGTAGTTCATTTCAGAGAAGAAAAATAAATGGCTTCCAAATTACTTGCAATTAATAAGACAATATAATAGAAAATAAATATTCAGAACATTTTGAGGGGAATAAGGTGTGTGACTTTAAATTTTGGTATTCCATCTTTTTTTTTTAATGCTTTTTGGTGAAGAAGATTGGCCCTGAGCTAACATCTGTTGCCAATCTTCCTCTTTTAATTGTTCTTCCCAAAGCCCCGGTCATAGTTGTATATGCTAGTTGTGAGTCCTTCTAGTTCTTCTTTGTGGGATGCTCCCACAGCGTGGCTTGATGAGCAGTATGTAGGTCCATGCCCAGTATCTGAACTGGCAAACCCTGGGCCGCTGAAGGGGAGTGCGTGAACTTAACCACTGTACCATCGGGCTGGTCCCTCCATCATGTTTTGTTAATGTGTCAAGGCAAGAAAATCATTGTCAAATGCATCAGGCCTCAGGAATTTTATTATACATGTAGCTTTAACGAAACATTGACTTGAAAACCTAATCCTATTAAACAACATACAAATGAGAGTAAAGAGCACATGCCTATGGAAATAAAGAATTAAAGACTTGATATAAGATTTAAATCCATGTAATTACAGAATTAAATTTAATTCAATGAGATGATTATAGTCATAAAACAGAATGCTTATGATATACTTAGGAAAGAGTTTGAATAGTATACAAATGAAGATTGAAATAAAATAGCTATAGAACGTTATCTTTTTGAGTGCTTCCAAGATGCCAGGCTATGGCACAAGACATTGAAAAAAATTACAGGAAATACATGAGATTTTTGGCCTGGGGCAGGAGAATAAAGTCCTCAGAGTGTGTTGGAAAGAAACGGGAAAAATAATATTTGTTTGTAATCAAGTACAGCTAAATTTGACATAATGGTTACATGGTCTTCTTAGATATGGAGACCTCTGCATATTATCCTAGATGTGTTAAATCAAATTTTCCCAGGCATATAGATCAGGAATCTGCACTATACACAAGCTGCCAAGGTAATTGGTTCACTCCAAACTTTGAACACTACTCTTCCTAATAGGTAGGTAAGTCAATAGGTAACTGAAATGAATAGTAGGAAAAAAACAGAGGACTGTGTCATATAAGCTTCCAGGATACTGTAGCTACCAAGAAATTTCTAGGAAGCAAATAGCCTTGAAAGTAGAACCTGGGCTACGGGCAGGATTTGTATAGTTTGTCAAGGTACTAAGGACACATCTTTGTGTGGAGTTTAAGAAGCCAAATTATGGATGCATAGAGAAAACTGGCACGAAACATCTTTTCTATTCACAGCTAACCTTTTCTTTTCCTAAGAACATTATTTATTTATCTCATTAGTAACATGAGTTGATAACAATGTGTGGACAGTTCATGAATGTGTCTAAATTTCAAATTTCTTGACTTTCTTAGCATGAACACAATCTCTTGCAATAATCTTACGTTGATAACTGCTTTTAATATTTAGAATATTATTTAATTTTACAAAAATTATATTTCCTTTAAGAAAAGTATAACTATAAAATTAACTCATGGTTTTTACAATATTTTCTGGGGGGCATAATTGATTCCAATGAAGAATATATAATAAAAATTTCATTAAATGTAAGACAGAAAGAAAGCTAAAATTAAGTAAGATCCAGTTCTGCCTAATTAGCTGTGAGTGGAACATGCACAGTTTAGATGTTATTGAAATATCTCAACAACATTTGACATAATTTCCTTTATGATGGTGGGCCATAATACTTGGCGTATATAATATGATCTGTTTTAGAGATTGAATTTCTAGCTTTTTAAATACAGTGTATTCTAACTTGCATGTTATTTTTGATGATTAACTGCTAATTAAATAGAAGATACCATAGGAAAGATATTTTCTGACTTGTGTACTAAAATATAGTTCATTTTAATACAAGGAAAAAAATAGCTGCTATCAGAGTGTTCACAGTCCAGTGGAACAGAGAGAGAAACAAGCAGGTCACAATGAGATAGTGTTTTAGACGTTATCATGGGGAAAGTACAGAATTCCATAGAGCCTCTGAGGAGGGGTCTCTAAGTACACACTTGAGAAGCAGAGGCTTTCCTGTGAGAACTGATGCCTGAGTTAATCGTGAATATAAGCTTTTAGTTTTCTGTTGCTGCATAACAAATTACCCACAAATTTAGCAGCTTAAAACAAAGCACATTTATTATCTCCTAATTTCTGTGGGTCTTCTGACTCAGTCTTTTACAAGTACAGTGACCAACACATCCCAGTTTGCCCAGGATTTTCCTGGTTTTCAAACCAAAAGTCCCACATTCTAGGAAACCTCTCACTCCCAGGCAAACCAGGATGGGTGACCACCTCACTTGCAAGGCTTCAATCAAAATACGGACTGGGGTCAAAGTCACCTCCAGGTTCAACTGGGACAGGATCTGCATCTAAGCTTACTTCAGTTGTTGTTGACAGGGCTCAGGTCCTTTAGGGCTGGGAGCCTGAGGGCCTCAGTTCCCACTGGCCATTGGCCAGAGGCTGCCTTCAACCTCTTGCCCTCAGATACCCTCTCCGTCAGAGTCATTGTGCTTTAAGAGCCAGGGAGAGAATGCCAACAAGGTGAAGTCACCATCTTTGGTAATGTCACCACGAAGAGGCATTCCATCATTTTTGCCAAATTCTACTTGTTAGAAGCAAGTCACTAACTAGATCCAGCTCAGCCTTAAGGGGAGAGGGTTAACCAAGAACAGGAATTGAGGATCAGCAGGAGCCATGACAGAAGCTTCCTACACAAAAGAAGAATCAGCTGAAAGAAGCAGACAAAGAAGAAGCATTAAAAGAAAATCGTATGTTAATAACGTCGCTAAACATATTTTTTACAGGACATGCAACCATTATCATAAATTTCTCTGATTTTATCAATGAATAAAGTTTATCAATAAATGCCAAAGGAATTTTATACTTAATTTTCTTTTAGACTATTTAATTAGAAATAATCAACATATAACACTGTGTCCTTTACTATATGTGCATTTGTGTATACATATGTTAGAGTGGAGTGTCTTGTTTTGAGTGACATCTTTTTTTATTCTATCTGTTTTTTAAAGTTATTTTTAAGTTACAAAATTCCAGGAAAAAACTATATAACTGAAGTTTTAAAAAGGGCAACTCTAAGAATAAAGAATAAATGTCCTTTAAATGGCCACAATGCTCATGATTCCTACTGAGCATTCCTGCCTTTTCAAACACCACATTTCCTCTGTCTTCCTGACATTTTCAATCTTCCAGTGTCCTTTTCCCCCTTCCAGGTACTGCTTTTGCTTGTAATATTTCTCTTTCTCCCCAGTTCATCCTTAACCCTCTAACCTTTTAAAGTTTATCATTCCTTTAGATTTGAGCCCAAGCATCACCTTCCCCATATTTTTCTAGCTAACACATCTTCCCTTATTAAAAATCCTCATATCTACATATTTCACTTTCTAGTATAATCACAGTTCTTTCCTTATATTTGTGATATGATTATTTACTTAGTTTGTGTTATTTCCTAGGACATTAGCTCCATGTGGGAACTCACCAGGTTTTTCCTGGTCCTAAACTAACATCTGGCACAACATAGATTACCTTGAACTGTCTGCTGAATAAATGAATAAATACATATCTAATAACATACTTGATGTTTCTTTTCCATATGAATGTTTCCTTTCTGAATTGAAGGTCTTATTTATTTAGTTTATATATATTTGGTGAAGGAGTGATTATGTAGACATAGTTGTACACAAAATACAGTCATTTTCTGCAATACTTTTTGCACCATGATAGACCTAGTCATCAATATTCCTCCACAATAAAACGTTATCCTCCTGAATAAATACGTTAAAGTACATTTTATTTGAACTATATGCCATAAAAATGTAATAATGATAAACTCTTTTATTTTGGTCACCTAGATAATGAAACATTTTAATATACATTAATTAAAGCTGTATTCCTGTGGAATTGTTTGGACATAGAAATATCTCCATTTTAAAAATGAGGATAATGAAACTCAGTGCTAGTCAATGACAAGCCCAAGGTCACACTGCTTCTGAAAACAAAGCACTTTTTTAAAACTACGGATATGACTGAACTCCTCTTAGTTTCTCCAAATTTCTCTACTTATTGTTTCAAATGTGTTCATGCCCACTTTGTGTTTCGAGCCTAGAGGAGTACCACCTGTGAGAGGTTGGAAGTGCTGGTCAGCAGACTGGTGACTTCCTGCCTGATTGGACACTATTTTTGCTGCTAAATGAATTGGCCACAAGAGGGCACAAGGACCTGTCAAATGGATTCAATGTGTTTTCATTTTTTTGCTTCGAACTGACTGGAAGAGGAAGAAACGGGAAACGGAGGGGAATGGGAGGAGGCAGAGAGTATGTTTAAGCAGTTAAATTCCAACTATTTTAAATTCCAGCATTGCGGGCAAGCTGATCAGAAATTTAAACTACTTCTATTCATTAAGCTAGGCAAACATAAATCCTGCACAGATTTGAGATGTTTAGGAAAATTTATCATAAACCCCTTTATTAGTAAATATTTTATATATTTTGACATCCAGAAAATGTTTTCACGTGATTACCATGAAGACATACTTCCGCCCTCGAAGCATAACTGGGATATTCTTTCTTTTTTTTCTGTCCCACCTGCCCTTCATTGTAAAGATCAATTTTAATCTTTTCTGGGAATTATTCTTTGATAGTATTAGCCCTGAAAATTGTTTTCTTTCTCCTCATGAACATTAATTATTTTATTATCTATCTGTTCATCTCACCCATATGGTAAGTGCTTGCTGGGTATCAGACACTGTGCAAGGATGGAGATAAAGACTAAGGCATAATCCTTGAGTTCAAAGAACTCGGAGCCTAGACGACATGAGACAAAAGTAATCTTAAAAACAAAAGTGCCCCTTCACAACAATTCTTATTTTACAGATCTTGAGTCACAAGAGTTTAATTACCCAAAAATCACACCAATGCCAGTTTGACTTTGACTTTATCCAAAGCCAGATAAGATTGATTTGACTCCAAAGCATTCAGATAAAAATATAGATTTTTAGTTCCCTCACAGCCCTTTCAGAACCATAACAGATCTTCAAGTAGTATGTCATAATTGAAACTTAACGATAATTCATATACACAAGTATTTGATTTAATCATGTCTACATGAAAACTTTTGTGAAATCCCATTTACAATAAGTGATAATTCTCTTTTACTGTTGATGTAAGATATAAACTTATATAGAACTTTTAAGAAATATAAAATTGACAAATTTGTTTGTGTAAAATAAAATCATTAATTAAAGTTCAAACAGCATCTTTGGTTACCCACTTTCTGTGATGAGCTGTGCTATGAGAGCAAGTGAGAACCAATTCGATCAACGTGGGGATCAGCTGCCAGGAGGACCCGACACAGGATGTTTGTTAGGAGTATTTTGAAGGCTTTGGAAGAAACTCTTGTTGCAAAGGGGAGTAAAGACAAGTCCAAAAAGAATACCTGGTATGAGGAATGACATGGAGATAAGAACTTAAAATGAGGAATGCCATATTTGGGCAATTTATAGTAGTCGGTAGGTTAAATTGCAAGGTAGGAAAGGACGTTTGAAGAAAAAAGAGAGAAAGAAAGGTAACTATTCATTTAAAATATCTTTCTATCTAAATTATATTAGGTGAAACATAAATTATAAAAACCCTCTACTCCAGTTGTCTCCATTAAAACAATGTAAGTAAAATATAAATATATACACACATAAAGCATATGAATATATACTTTTAACCAAGTTCTTTATATATATGTTCATCGTATTTTAGGGCTAGAATAACTTACAATGAAATTAAAATAAATAAAGTATCTGAGTAGTCAATGATTGCTGAATGTAGAAAATAGATAGTTTGAAACATTTGCAAAACAAAATATTTAATATCCCAAATAACTATCTATTAGTATTCAGATTAAGGAGAAAACTGAAATTCATCATCTAAAATGGTTGTTTTATTAGCATCAAAAGCTCAGAATAGAAGGCAAACATGAATGAAAAATAAGTATTATTCAGGAATTTTTGTGAATATCAAAGTATGGGTACAATCCTAGGCTCATTTATTTTATGATTTTTTGAAAAAAAGAAATAGTCTCTGAAAATGGTTTTCAAATAGTATTAAAATTATAGAAAAATACATGTAATAAAAGGTTTGTAAATTTGAAGTTTATCTTACCATGGAAATCAGACAGAAAATAGTGTAATAAACAGAAAAATATGATACAGATAAAGTTTTCTTAGAGATATATGATAAAACATTATTATTGTGATAAAGCTTGTATATAGAAGGATCATAGTTTTTTTTTATTGTGGCCAAAACCACATAACACAAAATTTACCTTGCTAACAGTTTTTAAATGTACAGTATAGTAATATTAACTATACACATATTGTGCAATAAATCTCCAGAACTTTTGTATCCTGCAAAACTGAAACTCTATATCCATTCAACAACTCTCTATTTTCCCCTCCCCATTGCCTTGGAAGCCACTATTGTACTTTAAGCTGCCAAGAGTTTGGATACTTGAGATATCTCACATAAGTGGAACCATGCAGTGTTTGCCTTTTTGTGACTGGCCTATTCCATTTAGCATTATGTCCTCAAGATTCATTCATGTTATCACATATGACAGAATTTCTTTCTTTTTTAAGGCTAAATAATATTCCATTGTATGTATATACCACATTTTCTTTTTCCATTCATTCACTGATGGTCATTTAGGTTTCCTCCACCTTCGACTATTGTGAATAATGCTGCAATTACATGGTGTGCAAATATCTCTTCCACATCCTGTTTTCAACAGTTTTGGATATATAGCCAGAAGTAGGAGTGCTGGATCACATGGTATTTTTAATTTTTTGAAGAGCCTCCATAATGTTTTCCATATTTGCTATACCATTTTATATTCCCACTAACAGTGCACAAGGGTTCCAATTTCCCTGTATTGTGACCAACACTTGTGGTTCTCTGTTTATTTTAAAGTGACCATCTTACTGGGTATAAGGTGATATTTCATTGTGGTTTTGATTTGCGTTTTCCTGATGATTAGTGATGCTGAGCATCTTTTCATATGTTTGTTGACATTTGTACATTGTCTTTGGAGAAATGTCCACTGAGTCCTTTGCCTATATTTTAATTGCATTTTGTTGTTGCTGTTGTTGAGTTGTAGGAGCTCTTTGTATATTCTGGATGTTGACCCTTTATCACATATAGGGCTTGCAAATATTTTCTCCCATTTTAGAGGTTTCCTTTTCACTCTGTTGATTGTTTCCTTTGTTGTACCAAAATTTTTAAGTTTGGTGTAGCCCCACTTGTCTATTTTTTGCTTTTGTTGCCTATGCTTTTAGTGTCATATCTAAGAAATCATTGCCAAATCCAATGTTATAAAGTTTTCTCCTTTATTTTCTTCCAAGTTTTATAGTTTCAGGTCTTACTTTTAGGTATTACATGTAATTCATTTTGAGTTATTTTTGTATACGGCATAAGGTAAGGGTCCAACTTAATTCTTGTGCACATGGATATCCAGTTTTCCAACACAGTTTGTTGAAGGGACTATCTTTTTTCCCACTTTGTAGCCTTGGCATCCTTGTCAAAGATCATTTGGCCAGGTACATAAGGATTTATTTCTGGGCTCTCTACTCATTTCTCTTGGTCACCATGTCTGTCTGTAAGCCAGTACTCCTTTGACTAGTGTAGCTTTGCAATATGTTTTGACACCAGGGAGCATGAGACCTCCAGCTTTGTTTTTATTTCTCAAGATTGTTTTGGCTATTTGGGGTCTTTGAGATTCCAAATGGATTCTAGGATGGTATTTTATCTTTCTGAAATAATGCCATTGATATTTTGATAGAGAATGCATTAAATCTGTAGATCACTTTGAATAATATGGACACTTAAACAATCTTAAGTCTTCCAATCCATGAACACAGATGTCTTTCCATTTAGTCATGTCTTCTTTCATTTCTTTCAGCAATGTTTTGTAGTTTTCAGCATACAAGTCTTTTGTCTTCTTGGTTAACTTTATTCCTAAGTATTTTATCCTTTTCAAAGATATTGTAAGTGGAATTGTTTTCTCAATTTCCTTTTGAGAGTGTTTATTGTTAGCATATAGAACCACAACCAGTTTTTCTATGTTGATTTTGTGCCCTGCAAATTTGATGGACAAATTTAGTTCTAACATAATTAGTTAGAATAAACATAATTAGTTCAAACAGTCGTTTTCCGGAATATTTAGGGTTTTTTTGCATACAAGATCATGACGTCTGTGAACACAGATAATTTTACTTGTTTCTGATTTGGAATTTTCTTGTTGTTGTTGTTATTTTTTCTGGCCTCATTGCTCTTGCTAGGACTTCCAGCACTACATTAAATATAATGGTAGGAGTGCACACCCTTACCTTGTTACTAATCTTAGAGTGAAATCTTATGGTTTTTCACCATTGAGTATGATGTTAGCCTTAGACATTTCATATATTATTTTATTATGACTTTATTACATAAAAACTTTATTTTTTTATTTAGACTTTATTATATTGAGGTAATTTTCTTCTATTCCTAGTTTATTCACTATTTTTATCATGAGGGGGGTTCAATTTTGCCAATGCTTTTTCTGCATCAGTTGAAATGATCATTCAGTTGTTGTCCTTCATAGTGTTAGTGCTGTATTACACTGATTGATTTTCATATCTTGAACCATCCTTGCATTCTAGGAATATATCTCACTTGGTCATGATGTATAATCCTTGAAATGTGTTGTTGAATTCAGTTTGCCTATATTTTGTTTGAGAATTTTTGCATTAATATCATTAGAGATATGAATCTATAGTTTTCTTTCCTTGTAGTAGTGTGGTCTGACTTTTGTTTCAGGATGATCCTGGCCCCCTAGAATAGTTTGGAAGTGTTCTTTCCTCTTCAAATTTTTGGAAGGGTTTGAGAAGATTTAGTATCATTTTTCTTTAAATGTTTTGTAGAATTCTCCAGTGAAGTCATCTATTCCTTGACTTTTCTTTGTTAGGAGGTTTTTTTTTTTTTTTTAAGATTTTATTTTTTTCCTTTTTCTCCCCAAAGCCCCCCGGTGCATAGTTCTATATTCTTTGTTGTGGGTCCTTCTAGTTGTGGCATGTGGGACGCTGCCTCAGCGTGGTTTGATGAGCAGTGCCATGTCCGCGCCCAGGATTCGAACCAACGAAACACTGGGCCACTTGCAGCGGAGTGCGCGAACTTAACCACTCGGCCATGGGGCCAGCCCCGTTAGGAGGTTTTTGACAATTGATTCAATGTCCTTATTAGTTACAGGTTTATTCAGAATTTTTTTAGTTCTTCATGGTTCCATCTTGATAGCTTGTATGTTTCTAGAAATTTATCCGTTTCTTCTATGTTATCCCTTCTAGCATATAATGTTTCTCCTGAGAATCCACTGATAATCTTATGAGGGCTCCCTTATACATGATGAATCTCTTTTCTCTTGCTGTTTTCAATATTTTCTTTTTGCTGTTGATTTTTGACAGTTTGATTATAATGTGCCTCAGTGTAGACTTTTCTTAGATGCATCCTAATTGGAATCATTTCAGCTTCTTGAATTTGAATGTCCATTTTCTTCCTCAGATTTGGAAATTTTCAGCCATAATTTCTTCAAATAATCTCTTTATCCTCTCCCAGTCTTTACAGACTATCTCCATATAGAGGAAGACCTTTACCAATAAGCCCATCTATATATCCTGGGGGCCTTTCAAATCTCTTTATGTGAATATGTCTTTTCTGGGCTTGTGTGTGTAATTTCCCAATTGGAGAGGCTTGCCAGTTTCTTTCCAAGAAGCTAGTAGTTTCTTGCTCCCTCTAATGTCTGTTTGTGGTACTGCAGGTTCGTTGGTGCTACACCAAGCATATGAGCTCTCTTTTGTTCTCTGCGCCTTCCAGGCATCCAAGGAATGCGGGTACCCTGTCAACAATCCAAATCAGTTGAGACAGAAATGAGTCACTCAGGCATCCCCCGCTCCACAGCCCCCAAAACACCCAGAACATTGAACATACTTTTCACTCTTCGTTTTTCCTCGCAAGAGGGAAGCTGTTAATTTGGCATTTACTCCCAATCAGGAGCTCCACCAGAATTAGGGAGGGGCTGATGTGGTTGAAAGAAACCTTTTTTTTTGCCAGTTTCAGTGTGGCTGTTCTTGGCTTTGAGCTTGCTTTGGGGTAGTACAACTTCCTAACTGGCTTCTGGACTTCTCATAAAGGTTTCTCTCACCATATGTTGTTGTTAATTTGTTGTTTCTGTATGGCAACAATCTCTGAGACTCCCTATTCCATCATCATACTGGTTGAATAAGATCAAGATTATTTGTATAATGCTTGCTTTCCTATTTGTAGTATAATTGAAAAAAAAAAGACTAGCAATGTAGACGAAAGCTATTCCTGTCATAGCTTTAAAGACAGCGAGGAGATACAGAATAAAAAGAAATAGACATGCAACTTACTTAGGGAGATAGTTTTAATCCCCCACTTCCTAGAGGAACCCAGAATACTGAAAGACTCAGAATTTGGTTTAAGAATTTGCAAAGTCAATGGCCTGAGGTAGGTATGAGAATCAGGTCAGAGTTAAACTAGCAGAGGTATCACAATTCAAGTGGATGATGCTGAATGATAGAGTTAGGAGCCATTTATCTAGTAAAAGAAAAGTAAATTCTAGTAAGGATCTGACTGAATCTATGACTGAGATGACTAAACCTATAGTAGCAATAATAACTCTTGCTGTTCAACGAGAAAGATGCCCATTCCAACATATGATGCGGCGTTTCGTGAAAGCTTAGATCCTCATAGTCTGAAAAGAGTGGGATTTTATAGTTCTAATACATGCCTCACATATCTCTTTCAATATAATATATTATTCTAGGACTATATTTCCTTAAGACAACCTTCAGAAAGTTATTTCAATATCATGTTTATCAAAAATTACTATGTCGATGGGGGATATTGGGGAACATTGACTTAATCTTAGTAGTTTTATTTGGAAAAAATCCTCAAAGCTCACTGGTGTCAGCCAGATTTAGTGAATGACATGTAGATCTAAATCTTTAGCTCTGACCTCTCCCCAAAACTTCCACCATCTATTCAGATGAAAATAATCTTTGCATCGTTTCTTAATTGTTTTTGAAGACCAAAGTCCAAATTGGAAAATAGATGCATTTTCTATATTTTTAAATGGTATTACCATTCTCTTACTCACCTGGAGATTAAAAAGAGATAAAATAGTATCAGGACCAATCTCCCACTCCATTCATGATTCATTTCATTATGTCCTGACCCTTTCAATTCTGGCTCTTTAATATCTCAAAAGTGTTTGCTTCATATTCTTACTACAATCACTGTATTAATCTAGGCACTCACAAATTCTCACCTGCACAGTCGTAAAAGGTCTTCTTACTTGCATGATCATGTACTGACTATGTCCAGCCCAGTGGGCAGAATGCAAGATAGCCAGATTGTTATTTATAAGTCACATGTGTGGTTATCTTATTCTAACATTCAGTTATGTTCATGGACACTTTATTGCCTATTTAGGAAGACTTGAATTCTCTAGCCAGTTACTTAATGCCCTCTGAAAATCCATATTTCTAACTTTACTTCTCTTTTTCCTCCACATCACTTGGGTTGAAGTGAAATATTGATCAGAGGGAAAGCACAGAGAAACAGTTTGCTGTATCGAAGGAGAGAAAGATATCAGGATTAGTGAGTCAAAATAGAAAATGTCAGTGAAATCAAGAGAACACAAATAGATCAACAAGAACTTATGGAGGTATGAGACAAAACAGGAAGAGTAACCTAGCTGAACTGCTAATATTTTACATTCCAGAAACCAGGAAGTTAAGGTTTGACCACATAGAACAAGGAGTCTCACTGAAGATTACTTGGACATTCTACGCTCACTTTAGTTACCTAAAAGAGAGGCTTATTCATTATAATGAGAAAAAATCATGATAAAATAATATAAATAGTATTTTTTTGCCAGAATGATAGATTGTCTAGTTAACTAATCTTGTAGGAAGGTCTGGGGAGAAATTTGGAAAGAGTTTGTATCAAAGAATTAAATCATGAGGGGAAAAGTATGAGTAATATCTGAAGTAGTGAACTCGAGCCTTTGGGCTTAAGATAGCTTCTGAGTGTGGTGCACACCTATAGGTTCACCCACTGATTTGGTCACAGTTAGAATAGGTAAAAAATCGTTTGTTTTTGCACATGTTGTCTCATCGGTTTCACTGTGAATACTCGTTATAATTTAAACCTCAAGTTAAGTGCCACAATCAATCAGGCATTTCATCAATAATTTTTGAAAGAACAAACTAATTAATAAATAAATATAAGTGAAAAAGTGAATGAATAAGTCAACAAGTGAGTAAATGGAGAGAAACAGTTGAGTTGACAGAAAGCTCTGGAAATAATATAAAACTGTACTCATTATATCCCTGACTTAGGAAAAATTTTAAGTCAATAAATACTTATGAAACATTTCTTTCAGGATAATTTGGGTCAAAGAGAATAAAGGTGTTTTTGTCTTCCATGGCCATATATATATATATTTTAAAGAGAATGAGAAACATGTAAATGTGTATGTACACACACACACACACGTGAGAATGTTTCCAGAAGAGTATAGGCAGATTTTTATGGGTAATCTAAAGAGGAAGACATCATTTTATCTTCCAATCTAAGAAAATGATTTAAGGAATATGTGATACTTAACTGAATTTTGAATATTAGATAGGGTAGCTACTGGTAAAAATATCTGTGAGGGTTGGTGAGGGTTTATTTAGTGGTAGGAAAAGGAGAGAGGTTTTTCTTAGAGCTAAAATATTAAAATTAAATAAAATTTCCATAAATTTCTTTCAAATGAATATGCTAAAGTATCAGTAAAGGGTGAGGAATAGCATTATGCAAGTGTATAAGAAATTGACATGTGCATCTGATTTGTAAAATAATTTAATTCCATAGAATTAAAACTAAATGTTGAGAGAAAATCTAGTAAAAAACACAACTTAATATTCAGAAGAAATAGCTACCGTTGTATTATCCCTTGTTAATTTCTCTATCTTTCATGGCATGATTTTTTAAAAAATAGATTGTAAATTTAAATTCATAGGTTCATAATCTGATCATTCACACCTGCTACTTTCACTAGATAGACAAACACAAGCATTTGTAATATAATTTGGATGTCTTCCTGCCTGATTTGTAAAATTACTGATATTTTTAAGCAATTTCAATTTATCACAATTCTTAGGGCTAAATTTAGATTCTGTTTTGGAAATCTAGTGTCTCTCTTCCTAAAGTCAGAGAAAAAAACTGTTCTGACTTGATGACAGTGAACAAATCAAATTGATTTGTAATCGTAAGTTTAAGTTAACTCACAAGCCGCATGATTCTCATTGAGTCAGGAGCCACTCAGGAAAGCAACCATTTCATACGTAACTGCATGAAAATATAGAAGTAGTAGAAGAAGTTCATTGTGACTTAAGAGCAAGGAGAGAATCTAAGTTAATTAGTATGTACTCGAAGCTTTTGAATAATTGAAGAAAAGGATGATTAGTTCTGCATGCTTACTTATATTCTGTTCTAAAGAGTGCCAAATGACAAATATATTCCTTCACTCAAAACCCAAATGGAGATGAAACATGCAATTGCTCTGAATGTGTGTATCTCAATGAAGCAGCATCATAGAACGGGAAGAATACTAGGGTTTTAGGAACACACACGGCACATACACAATATGGTTTCAACTCCTTGCTCCAATACTACGGGGCAAGAAACTTTATCTCTCTGAGTCTCAATTTCTGCATTATAAAGTAGAAGAAAAAATTTTGCATCACAAATTTTTACGAGTATCATTAAAAGTGCCTAGAATGGATTTGAAGAATCACTTCATAAGTCTCAGGTGGATCTGAGAGTAATTTAAATTCTAATATTTGTTTTTATATATTTACTAATATTAGCTTATATCAAAATGCTAATTTTAAACCTTCTCAACATGTTGCTGAAGATTCTTGACAGGTTCTGTCATTTCTGAGTTTTCATGCCACATTGCACAGTGTTGTATTTGGTAAATAATATGTTCCCAGGGTGTTTATTGTATGTATGGCTGTATATTATGGTTATAGTTGATAACGTTATTTCAGGTTTAACTAGAACAATATAGAAATTATTTACATCAATTTCAGAGCAATCTGACAGCTATGGTCTACTAATAATGGCTTAATCACATGTTTCAGACCATTCGTCTCACTAAAACAATGGAAAATTTAGACAATGAAGATGAAGAATCTGTTTGAAGGTACTAGATAGCTACCAAGATGTTGAAAATTTTCCAGGCCAGGATCCAGAAAGAAAGTAAGAAGGAGAGTTGACCCAGAGGGTTGGATGTCCCTTTCCCCATGCGGAAGTTGTCAGTTATGGTAGCAAGAATGGAGCCGAGAGGCTGAGGGTAGGTGGTTCTTTCTCTACTCTCACAAAACACGGGGATAGAGTGAGAAATTGGAGCTCAGAGATTTACATGGAACAGATGATCTGGTTTAAAAAAAAAGTGAAGCTTTGGCTTATAAGCCCAAAGGGACATACTTTGGGAGAAAAGGTGAACTAAAAATTGACCAATCTGTTGAGGACTTAAATCTGTCTTCAAATAATCTCAACCTCTGGTAGGATAAAGGCAATGACCTTTAAACCAGCCACCTAAAAAAAAAAAAACCAGTAAATTCTGCCTGGAGGAACATCCAGAGTTTCAAGCAATTTTTATAATATTTCATATGCAATGTCTGACACTCAATTATAAAAATCATTCATACAACAAGAAAAAATAACAGAATAATAAGAAAAAAATAAAAAGAAAAACAGAAACAGATCTACATGATATCTAGTACTGCAGTTTTCAGGCACAGACTTTATAGTAACTATAATTCATATTTTTAAATAATTAAATTACAAGATTCAAAAATTCAGAAGAGAATGGGAAATAATTTTAAAAGAATCAAATGGATATTATAGAACTAAATAACAATGACTGAAAGTAAAAACTCAAAGAATGAGTTTAATAAAATATTAGACAGATGAACAGAACATTTGTCAGCTGAAAAATAGGTAAGAAGAAAATATCAGGACCCAAATAAGCAGAACAAAAATGATATGGAGTACAGAAAAGAGCATAAGACACATATGTGACATGATATGTCTTAAGTATGAGTAATTTAACTTACAGAAGGAGACAAAAGAGTGTCACAATAATGTGACTATTTTCATAATTCTCCATGCTCAGGACTTGCTGAGTTAAAAAAAAAAAAAAAAGGACACACTATAAAGATAGAGAATGTCTCCTTTTTCCTCCAGAACTATTTGCTCTTCACATTCTCAGGGTAAAAGACCTAGAGCTGTGTATAAAGGACCAGTTTTAAGCCATGCTGGATGAAGGACGTGAAAACAAATCACCCTTTTTGTCTGCCCACAGCCCCCTCACGTATCCTTGTCACTGATGGGAGGGTGTGGAATGCAGGAACAAGGTCAACTTTGAAAAAGTTCACACGCTAGGAATTGGGTTAAGACCTAAAGAGTTCGAGAGAGAGGACATAGTTAGAAGCTGTGTTGTTCCACATTTAGACTATAAAATTCTGAATAGTTAATTTAACATTTATTTCTTATATTTCCCTGCATACGCTGGGTAAAAATTAAGTTTGTGGTCATCATTAACAAAATTCAGTAACATTGTTTGAATTGGAAGCCAGAATTCACACAAGCAGGCACACACTCACATATCACAGCGGATGCTGCAGAGCCATGAGTAAGTATGTCATCTGCATTAAATAAATGAAATGAGAGAACTGCGGAGAGAAAAAAATCTGTACTGTTTCAATATAAACATATTTCGAAAATCCATGGGATTACAAATAATAATAGACTTGCTCTCTTTTTCTTGAAGGGGGAGACATGAAATTTGGTAATACAGTAACTGAAGGGATGGTTTCTAGACCTGAAAAGAAAAGGATAATGTCTAGACACTATGAAATATCTTTATATACACTAAGAGATGTAAACATGTACATAAGTACTCATATCTTCTCCTTATTCTATATACTAGTCAATGAATAACTACACCTCACACATAAATTTTTATGTCCCATACATTTTTATTTATAGATTTTTAAATCAAATTGTCCGCATACACAGGGGCCTTGCAAAAATTATTCCACAGTGATTTGCCCACATTGGAGGTGGCTCTGTAGGTTAACGAAGAGTAGATTTTCCAAAAGTCTGCTGAGATTCCTGTACTGTTTACAAAGTGGTAAAAATAGTAATTTATATCTCTGTAGTAGCCACGTAAGAGAATACTAAACAAGTGTACAGCCAACAACAGAGAGAAAAAAACACAGATTCATAAATAAATTTTTTTCTTCCAGCTTTATTGAGATGCAATTGACATATAACTGTGTCAGTTTAGGGCGTACAGTGTAATGATTTGACCTACGTATATATTGGGAAATGATTACCACAATAAGATTAGCTAACACACGCATCACCTCACATAGAATTTAATTCTTAGTCAAAATGAGGCAAAAAAAGAAGGAAAAAGGAGCATAGGTGGATAGAATTCTTTTGTTTTCTAACAGAAGCTAATGGTAGACTTAAACCTAAGTGATTGTGTTAATCGGGAGTGAAATGCACCCCAATTAAAAGAGAAATATTTAAAACTGAATAAAAAGGGAATCTCCAATCATGGATTTCTTGGAAAAGGTGTACCTTAAATATAATTATTTGAGTGGGTGCTATTTTGCTCCACTTAGAACACCTTTTCAGGCCTTTGTTCCCATTCCCAACTGCCAGGAGGATAGACCCACAGCTGCATCCTTCACTGGGATTTACCCTTGAACTCAGGGAACTGCCTCGTCTAAGGTTACACAACCACCATCCTAGAGATGGCTCTTGGCCAATGACTGGTCAATGTCGGGGTAAAAATCCTGCCTCCCTCGCCTTAATTTGGGCAACTTGAAAGAGCCATCCCAGCTCTAAAACTCCTCATAGGATCCCCTGAGGCCTGTGTTGCAACATCCACACTGTGGTTCGCTTCTCCCTCTGATCAATCTTGTCCCACTCACTTCTTTATAGGTATATCTGTGCACTCCCCAATAAGTCTGGATGCAACTATCTGTCTCAGAGTCTATTTCCAGGTACAAAATCTAAGGCAATAAGAGAGAAGGGCTGCAAGTAAAAGGATGGAAAACGATGTGGTGTAGACATTAACCAAAAGGAAGTTGATTGGACAAAGAAGGCTTTAGCGCAAGTAGCATGACCAGAGGAAAAAAGGAATATTTTGTAATGATAAACGTCATTCAACCCAGAAGATGTAAAAATTTTAAATATGTATGAACCTAAAAATGTATCCTTAAAATATGTAAAATGAAGTCTGGCAGAAGTAAGGAGAAAAAACATCCATAATCATAGTGGGGGATTTAATGCATCTTTCTCAGTAATCTATAGAACAGGAAGACAAAAAAATTCCATAAGGATTCATAAAATTTAATCTGTGTAATTAAAAATTGATCTATTTGACACATTCATAGAACTTTATACCCCCAAAAGGAAGAGCACGTATGTTTATCAAGTTTACATGAAACTGTTGTAAAAAAAATGACTGTATGTTGGATATAGAGCCAGTTTGAACAGATTTTGAAGGAATGGAGTTATGCAGAGCACTTCTCTGCCCAAAGTAACGTATATTCTCGATGGTTTGTCCATAACATTGAAAATTTAGGAAGTTTACGACATTATCAGAAGAAAAGAAAAAATAATGTGAGCATCTTAATACTTGAAAAAAATATACTGGAACTAAAAACACTTAAAAATGCTAATTATAATGGTTCTTATGAGTTGAGAATGCATGAAATGACATACACGGAGCAGAGTATACAAAGGTCCTAGAATAGTATGCTATTGATGTGGGGGTTTATGGTAAAAATATGAGGAGGTGTTAAAATATCTCAAGTTGAGAAATGGCAGAATGGGATGATTCTTTTGAAATCAATGCGTATTAGAAGGAGAAGAGTTTAGAGAGACGGCAGTAAAGCGGGTGGAAGCTGGTGAGGACATGCATTAGGGCTATACGGCAGGGATGGCTGTCATTCTTGCTCAAAACAATCAATACTTTGTGTCTACAGATGGAATGTCCTGAATGTGTTACAGGCTTTATTTGCAACTCCCGGGAAGCATCAGTAAATATAATCAATTCCCTGATCAAACAATTGAGAATTCATCATTACTAACTTAAGTGAGTTGTTTAAAATTGAAACAGTTTTGCAGTTCTTTCAAAAATTATTTAAAAATCTATTCTAATTGGTAATTTTTAAAAATATTGAAAGTTGACAGTAATATTATAACTAACTCTCGTTCACTCAGCTGTCCAAATTAAGAAAAATATGCATGAGCTCAAATATTTAAAATAAGTAAATAATCCAAGTAACATTTAAATCTTTTAAATTTTGCTCTTTGGTCTATACTACACTATCTCTCCCTAGGGGAAAATTTTTCTCATGAATTTGTATCTTTCTAATCCACAATTTTGAAACAAAAACTGACAGAATAAATGCACTAATAATGATGTACTAATATACTGATGTACTAATAATCGACGTACAAATCCTCCGTAGTAATGCTCCTTTTCTTTCCTAATATGGTTACTTCTCTCTACTCTTCTTCGTCTCACGTTGTTGCACGTAGCTGCTGTTTATTCACTCTTATACTGTATGTTACACATTCAATACATTTAACACAATTGTTTCCATTCATTCTACCACTGATGGGTTATTTCCAGAGTTGATGTATCATCATAACATTACTAAAAACATTCTTTTTGTGCACTTGCACGTGAATTTCTCTTAGGTAACTAGAAATGAAATTGCAGCATCATACAGAATGTATATCTTCAAATAGAGTAAACAATACTAAATTTTTTCCAGGTTGTTTTCAACAATTTACACTCCTTACAGAAGTTCATGAGAGTTGCTTTTGTTCCACAATCTTCCCAACTGCCAGTCTTATCAAATTTCTTGTCGATACTGCTGGTCTTGTGTACTAGTCTTGCCTGGTCAAAGTTTCTTGTCTGTAGTGCTATCTCATTGTGGTTTGAAGATTCGTTTCCCTAATGACTTCTGGAGCACCTTTTCATATGCTTACTGATTGTTTGTATATCCTCATTTGTGAAGTGCTGTTCAACTGTTTTGTGCATATTTTTACTAGGTTGCCTTTCTTTTTCTTAGTGACTTGAGAGATTTATTTATATACCATGGATGCAATCTTTGTCAAGTATGAATTACCAATATATTCTTTCAGTAAGTCCTTGACTTTTTGCTGACTTAATGCTGTTTTTCCAGAAGAAAATATTTTAATGTCATCAAAATTTATCAATATTTACTTTCTTAATGATTTTTATGCCCTGTGTAACAAATATTTTTCTATACAGAAAGCCTTGAAGAATTCTTCTGTGTTACCTTTCTAAAGTTTTTTTTTTTCACCTTAACATTCACACCTACAACGCACTGTAATTGATTTCTGTACAAGCTGTGGCTATGGATATTTACATGAATACCAAGTATTCCCAGCACTATTTATTAAAAACACTGTTTCTTTCCTTCTACTCTCTCAGACCATGTTTTTCATAAGTTAAATGCCTGCATATGTGTGGGTTTCCCTGTGAGCTCATTATTTTAATCCACTGGTCTAGTTGCCTATATATTTTGCTGGATTTTCTTTGCTAGTGTTTCTTTAGGATTTTAAAGTCATAAATATTCTTTTTTTGGCAAGGCCTGTGTCATGTGTTTTTAAATTAACATTAGAATACATAAAAAGTAAACAAACTGGGGCAGGCCCCATAGCCTAGTGGTTAAGTTCAGCATGCTCCTGCTTGGCAGAGCATGCCCAGTTCCTGGGCGTGGACCTACGCCACTCATCAGTGGCCCTGTTGTGGTGGTGACCTTCATATCATATGGAGGAAGATTGGGAAAGATGTTAGCTCAGGGTGAATCTTCCTCAGAAAACAAACAAACAAACTGACTTCAAACTTAAAGGCAAAGTTCTTCTCCTTTTTTCTCATTTACCTAGAAGAATATGTAAGTTTGGCATCATTTCTTCCTTAACACTTTGGTAAAATTTTCTGGTGAAGCTATCTGTGCCTGGAGCTCTTCTTAGAATGATTTTAATCAAGAAAACCACTTCTTTATTTCTTTAAAGATTATGCTAATTGTCCATTTACATTTCCTGGCAAATCTGAGAATAATACTATTTCTATGGCACACAGGGGAAACACTGCCCCTGGACTAGGCAGGAGGGGGCTCTGCCCTCAGGCGTGTGTATAATGACCAAATCATCCCAATTCGCCAGAGACTTCCCGGTTTTGAACCTTGAAAGGCTTTACCTCCCAGAAAGCTCCTCAGACTCATGCAAACCATGAAAGTTAATCACCCTAAAGTTGCCCACCTGGCGACTCTGAGCATTAAGAGAATCTCTATATCCAGCGTAACAGCTATGACATAAATGTAGAAAAGAAAAGAAAAGAAGAGGAAAATAAAAATATTGCCCACATAAATAATAGATATTAAAAATAGGGAAATGAAACACAAGCTGTGCCTGGTTAGGAGTCACACAAGAAAATAAACCCAAATAATTTATGTTTTTATTTAAAGATATAATCTTAGAACACGTTTCTGAAATTACAAAATGTCTTACATATACATATTAAGGCCACATTGTATGCTGGGGAAAACCAACCCAAACTGATTAACAATAGAAAATTTTAGCTCTGTCATTCAATTAAAAAAATAAAGGGACTCAGTATCCTAAAGAAAAATGACAAATCTCTAGAAATTGATCTAAGATTTAATGCAATTTAATCATTAGGATTATTTTCTTTATTTGAATTGGTAAACTAATTTCAAATTTTACAGAAACAGGCAAGGACTAAAAAGTAATCAGAAAAGATAATTAACATGAAACTATAATAATTAATATATTATATTAATATAATAATAAGAGACTTTACTACACATTTAGTAACAGCTAAGTACACTAACAAAACACAATAGAGAAGCCAAGACTGGATCCACACATATATGGAAATTTAATTTATAATAGAGTTAACATTGCTGATCAACAGGAAAATACTGGGCTCCTAAGTAAATGGTGCTTATGAACAGGAACTGTGGCACCTTGGAAAAATAATTGGCTGTATGGTTAGGGTAGAGTAGGTCCAAGATGAGCCTGGAATATTTTGTCTTGTCAGAAAGTCAGATGGGAGCACGTCACAAACACACAGGAGACAGATTGAGTAGGCTCTCATGGGCAAAATCTGGAAGGATTTGAGCACTGAAAAAAATTATATTGATTAATAAATTATATACCATTAAATATAGGAATTTATTATTATTCAATAATAAATAGGTAAATACATACATAAATACAGGGGAAGTGAAGGCTCTTGCTTACAGTAGAATACTGAAAGCTGACTATTAAATGTGGAATGGGTTCTGAAGTCGGAAAAGCTTCATATTGCAACCATCATGGTAAAGATTAGATCAGGCAAGAATCATCAGTGTTACTATAATTAGGGAGGGATTTTGATGAGATCAAGCTAATTGCGTGGTGTTAAGGCATTCTCTCATTGATTGTTTATGAGTTAAGAAGGAGATTAACAGCAACAACATTTAAAAAAAAAAGTAAATTAACATTGGAGAATTTGGGCAACACTTTCACCTGGTGATCAAAGTTAATATCACCAATGGCCACCATGTTCTTTCAGATGAGAAACCTTGAGACACACTATATATGCATCACTTCATTGTAGACAGGAAGAAACATCAAACACAAAATGAGGGTTGTTTTCTTGAAAACAGGAGATGGACTCTATACTCTTCAAGCGTGTCCATGTTATCAAAGACAAAGAAAGGCTTTGGGAATGTTACAGGATAAGAGACATGACAATTTTGTAATACCTGACCCTAGAGATTGGATTCTTTAGTAGAGGGAAAAAAATGCTATAAAGAACATGATTATGCCATCTGAGAAAACTGAAATATGGGTGATAAAGTATTGATTCAATGTACATTTATGAACTTGATGATGGCTGTGATTATATAGGATAATATTTCTATTCTTAGGAAATACACACATATAAATGTACTTTACACACACATATATCTATGTAGATACGTGCATGTATACAGTAGTCCCTCAGTATTCGCAGGGGATTGGTTCCAGGACCCCCATGGGTACCAAAATTTGCAGATGCTCAGGTCCCTTATATAAAATAGCTTAGTATTTGCATATAACTTATGCACATCCTCCTGCATACTTTAAATCACCTCTAGATCACTTATAACACCTAATACAATGTAAATGCTTTGTAAATAGTTGCTACACTGTATTGTGTAGGGAATAATGACAAGAAAAAAAAGTCTGTATGTGTTCAGCAGAGACACAACCAACATATGTAGACCTTTACATCCGTGGCTGGTTGAATCCCTGGATGTGGAACTAGTGAATACAGTGGGCTGACTGTATACATACCTATATATATATACACACACATACATATAACATACGAATAATAGGTAAATCTGGGTAAAGGCTGTATGGGTTTTCTTTGTACTATTTTTATTTTTGGCAACGTTCTAAACTTGAAATTATTTCTAACTGTTTTAAAAAAATTGATCAAATAGTGCTAGAACAAATTCCAAATTTATTTAGAAAAAATAAATTTTATCCTTATGGTACATAATACATACAAATTGCACGTGCATTAAAGCCTTATATGCAAAATGAAAAATCTGAGAAATTTATATGGCAATCTAAACATTGGAGAATACATTCTTATTGCTGTAAATATTCCATTCTGAGTGATACAGGCTAGAGAAACTCTTGCAGGTGCATCAAGAAACATGTACAAGAATGTTTAAATATTCATACCCACCTGATAATAATCACATAAATAAAACAAAGCTGGAAACAACTCAAACTCCACCACCGATAAAATGGATAACATGGAATATATATTCAATGGAACAGTAAACTGCATGCAAAATGTATGTGCTTAAGCTACATGAAACAGTATGGATAAAGGCTAAGGGAGAAAGAAGCAAGATGAAGTATTATTTATTCATTCATAATTATTCATATTATATGAAATCCAATTCTGCATACACACGTGCACGTGCGTGCCTCTGTTGTGAGACGGTATAAAAGCACGTGTGGTAAACCTATGGAGAAAAGTACAAAACACAGAGAAGTGGAGATGTGTGAAAGGGAGTGGGTGGTGACACATTCAAAGAAAGACACATGGGGGCTTCAAAGGTAAAGGTGAAATATTTCTTACCATGAGTAGTTGGAATTCAAGGGTAATATCATTAGCCTTTATGCCTGAAGCAGATTATATTTTCCAAAGATGGACACACAAATAAATAGTTCATTGTACATGTTCTGATTAAAAGGTGATGTTGACAGCCTTCAATTGAGAGGTAGTATCTATGTTGCCTTGAACCTGTGTGGAACTTTGAATCTGCTTCTGCCAACAAAGCACCACGGCAGTGCTGCAACGTGACCTGTGAGGCTAGGTCATACAGGCGAGAGGATCTCTCTTTCTCTGCAGTGGGCCTTTGAAACCCTGAGCCATCACATATATGGCTGCCATGTACACACTAACCACTAGGCTAGAAAGACCATGTAGAGAGAACACACAGAGATGCACAGAGCCCCCAGTGGCTTCAGTCTCCAGCTGTTGAAGTCATCCCAGACCAGATGCCAGATGTGTGAATGAATGAGCTTTCAGATAGCACTAGCTCCAGCTTTTGAATTTTCCAGCTGAGTCCCCAGACATTGTAAAACAGAGACAAGCGAAACCCGCACTGCCCTGTCAGGATTTCTGAAACAGAAAATTCATGAGCATGATAAATGGTTATTTTACACAACTAAGTTTTGGGGTAATTTGTCCATACATCCATAGTAATAGGTACACTAACACATTTTATTCAAGACAATCTTTTGTCTCTACATAACATAAAAATAATTTTAAAAAGGCAATGGAACAATACATACAAAATTTTGAGGGCAAAAATTAAAATTCCCTACACATTTTATTCTCTGTTAATGTATCAAAATGAAATACACAATTTTTAGGCATGAAAGGGCTCTCGGAAACTTCACTAACTCATGTACTATAAAGAAAAAAAGATTCCTTTTTCTGCACTTTGCTCAGATAATTTGCAATATATCGCAGGTGAAATTAATTTGATAATGATTAGGAAATCTAAGCAATCGTTCTGTGCTTAGGCACTTAGAACCCCACAAACACAGTACACTGGTGTTTTTTAGTCTTTTTAGGAATTATCCTTTTCATACGGTTTTTGCTCTTCATCAACTACAAAGAAGTTATTTGTGGTTGAGAGAGAAAATCACCTAACAAAACAAAACCTGTCTCACTGACTTCCCTTCTCCGCATCATACAGTTTTAATTCACAACATTTAAAGCATGAACTATTCCTCTTCAGGTAGACTACTCCCAGCTCACAGTCTATGCTTCCACTTCAATATTTTTGCCTCATGAGATTGTGCTGGCCCAAGTAACCCAAACCTTCCTTGTTCCTTAATGATGCTCTATTCATCCTTCAACAAACAACGCAAAAAATATTTGTTTCTAATTTTAATGAAGGTTTTCTTAAGAATTTTAATTAATAATAGTGCCTCTTTTTAAAGGTGTAACTATTTGAACTCACAATTATATTAGTCTGTGTTGTCATATTCTCTCATTATCAGACAAAATATAGACAGGTGACAAAACAGTTACTACTCCTTATGTATTTATAGTGTATCATCAAGCAAAATGCAGAATTTTTGAGATATTAATAGTACTAATAAAGAGTTTGCAAAGATATGGAAACTTATTATACTATAAGGTTTAACATCAAAAGCAGACATAAAATTTAAACTACAATAGAATATCGATCGTGTAAAAACTATATCATAAAAGCTGGAGGAAAACGCATTAAACTACTGAGTGTGGGCACCTGTGAATGTTGGGGTTATAGATGCTTGTCATTCCATTCTTTAAAATTTTCTTGTCTGGTCTATTTATTTTGCTATGATCGTATAAGGCAAAAATATTTTATTAAAATATTAATTCTTATTTCTCCAAAAGTGAAAAAGATTCCCTTCCTTCTTTTTAATTAGGGAATTAATTTTAGGCTAAAAATAGGCTAATTAAGGGCATGTTTATAATTTTTCCTATAGTTGAACTTAAGTTCAATTTGTTTTATTTATATTCTGAAAATTTTGCTTAAGGTAAACTCTACATGGTAACAACAGTTTTATTGTTTCTATCCTTGTTAGTTTAATCCTCCTTTACTGAATTAGCTTCTGATTCCTTGGAGAATGGAATTAAATAATGATAGCAATAATGTTAACTTAATGATATTAGAATATTGAGTATTCATTATGTGCTAGTCACACAGAATATTAAATATTTTGTGTATATACTCATGTTATATTTTAAAAAACTCTTGTGACACAGAGATTATTTTTATCCCCATTTTGGAGATGAGTAACCTGAGATTAAGAGAGTAAGTACCTTGTCTATGATCATTCATTAGTAAGTGAAAGAGCAGGATTCAAACACAAGTTTGTGTGGCTCAGGAAATCAAATTCTGAAACATTCTACCATAGGCTCTCCTTTTTATGCTCTCTCTCTCCTCACTATGCCTAGCACAGAGTCCTGAATATAATAGATGCTTAATTAGTAAATATGGGATGACTGACGGTGTATAGTCCAAAATATTAAAAATTTAAAAACTAAAATGATGACAAGTTTTGACTTATATTCCTAAGTCTATTTTTCATATGACTTGAGTATAAAATATTCCAGAAATGATCTCAGTCAACAGAGGAAACAATATCCCTCCTAAGCACAGTGGACTCTCCTCATATACTACACTGGACAGACCATGTTTTTAATTTCATGAGTCAGGGCACCACTAAATACGTTTAAAAGTTTTGCATTTTAAGTCTATTTCCACTCTCTGCTCAAACAACATAGTCTGTTTAAAGCATAATTAAATTCCTCTTTTCTAGAACAACAACAACAAAATGACAGATCAACAAGGTAAGACACCAACAAAGCAGAAACTGAATAATACTGTAGATATCATCCACACATTATGCAAATTCTAAGTCATTCACAAATGGCAGCTTTACTAGCCCTGAGTGATGGGAGAGTAACATTCACATTCAGACCCAAAAGGTGATGCTTCGTGTAAACACGTGGACTGAAGTCACTTCAAGCTTTTCTGTGAGCTTCCTTCACTGAACTTTCCACTTTTTTTCTTAAAGGGAAAAGTATAGTCTTTTCACTCTTATCTGTAAAAGAAAATTTAAATATTTATACCAGTAAATAAAATGAAGTTATCTGCATTAAAGTTAAATTAATTATTGTTTTTTACTTGCATTTTAGGCAGAGCTATGGTAAATCATCTGAAGTTGCCTTATTGAAGATGACATTATTTATATGTCTTTTTAACAAAAAGGAATCCCGGAAGTTGTGGTGAGAAAATGGAATTCATTGTGATTTAAGAGCAGCTTTAGATGTATCTGCAGAGCAGCCTTATGTGTGACAAGAGAGTTGGGGTAACATACACTGAAATTAGGAATGACACCATATCTGTCATGCCACTCAAGAGTCGAGTCATGAATAAGGGAAACCAGCAACAGGCCGCTGTGTTTTGCTATGCCTGAAGGTAGTCTGTGTCCTCCAGGGCCCAATGTTATGGCTAATCTAATTTTCCGTGGGGAATATCTTCTCAGCCATGTCATACTGAAAGGGTTACGCAAATGTTAAACATACATTTTATTTTTCAAGCATTCAATTTTCTCTGAATTTCTAGACAGAGTGAAAGAGAGCATCACTGACTCTAAAATTCAATACAAAAATGCTGTTAAATTCAATTGCTTTATGATAGGCGTTAATTTTTTTGTATTAGTATCCAATTCGTAAAAGCTATCCATGTCAAAAGCGAAAAGCTATTAAGCGAGAACATACTTTAAAAGTAATAAGTTGAATAAAGATGCCATCTTTCTATCTAGGATAATTTTTGAGTGATATACTGACTGTTTAAAATTCATATTCCATGACCTTGGTTTCTGAACTGAAGATGGAGAAATGATACTATTTTCATTTTTCCGTAAGAATTCACTCTCTTATTGCAAAAGTTTAACTTGAATGTGTATTTTGGGTGTCAAGTGATCACATTTGAAATGGCACAAGCTTATATACAATATATCTATGAAGCAGAATGGGGTAAAAAGCTAAGAAATTTTACTGCTAGTGACTACAGTGAGTTGCTCTTTCTTAATATATCAGTTGACATTTTGTGTGCAGAATTCATGCATTTCTAATAGACTCCATAAAATGTCAGCCTGTTCAGGAACAGTAACTGCCAAAGAAGAGTCTTCAGCAGCCTACACCGCGGCCCAGTGCTGCCCCGCTGCCAAGCCATTGCCCCAATGCCGTGTCACGGGCAACTTCTCTGAATAAGTGCAAATGAACCCTAAATGCCATCCACAATTCCGCCCTCTACCCTTTCCCCAAAAACTCAACATGAAAGTCCATTTTTTTCACAACCTCTGTACTACAGTGACAAAAGAAAAAGAAAGTTAAATTTTGGATTATGTTTTGTGAATTCAACGAGACTTTTAAAATTGCAATTGAATAAATCTATTTCATTACCCATCGAAACAACTCATCTGAAGGTAAAATTTTCTTCCTTCTCCCCCTCAGACCCCAACCTCTCACAGACACACACGCGACTGCTCCATAAATTGTAAAGGGTTTTCTACAGGAAAGAAAAGTTGAAACCATGCACAAATATGAAATTGATTTTCAAAGAACAAATCCAAGATTAATCCTTTATTTTTGTTTTAAATCTTAGCTTTTATGTAGTGAAATTTTAACATCCCTAAGATATTATCCTGATTCCTCTGACTAGGCCTAGCCATTTACATCTTTGAGCGGCAGCGGAGAATATTCCTTAAGGATAGAGACTCAAGAGCCATATGGCCTGAGTTAAATCCCAGTTCTATTTCTCACAAGCTGTGTGACTTTCGCATGTCATGTGATCTCTCTGTGCTTTAATTCCCCTATCTGAAAAATGTGAATGATACTGTTATTGTATAGCTGACGGGTTGGTTGTGAAGACTAAATGAGTTTATAGATGTTAAGTACATTAAACAGCGTCAGGCCCATAGTTAGACAACGTAAGTCTGTGCTTTTGTTAGTGTCACCTGTGCTTCTTGCTGGACTTTCAGATTATCATCTGAATTTATCATTTTGTACTTTTCACAAGGTTCATTGCTATATATTTAGTTGCAGATACTAGAAGAAGAGCAAAAACACCTTCATCTTGGATTTTGGATTTTTCACAGTACTTGACATAGATTCAAGCATAGTAGGTCCTAATTTGAGGAGAAAAAAAAAAGACCAACAGTATACAATTTAACGGCATACATCTGCCAAGTCAGAAAATTTGTTCAGTTTAGCTGATGTATATGTGTATGACAGTCTGTATAAAGATGTTTTAAAAACATGATTAAAACCAAAAAACAGAAGAGAGAAAGAGAGAGAAATACAACAGATAAAAATTGTGAAAAGACTTGAGCAACCTAGCCAATGAGAACTAAATTTGGCTTTACACTCTTAGGCATCCAATATAAAAGAAAAGAACACTAGCTTCTATATTTTTATCATTTAAACAATCAGGAATATTCATTCTTTTTTCCCAATAGTTTTATTGAAATCATAAAAATTTATAACTTTGTATAATTTCGGGCATACAGTATTATCAATTCCTGTATAGACTGCGTGATGCTCACCACCCATAGTCTAGATTTTATCCATCACCATACACATGTGCTCCTTTTCCCCACCCCTAAACCCCCTTCCCTCTGGCAACCACTAACCTTTCTCTTTGTCCATGTGTTTGTTTATCTTCCACATGTGAGTGAAAGCATGCATCATTTATCTTTCTCTGGCTTATTTTGCTTAACATCATACCCTCAAGCTCCATCCATGTTGTTGCAAATGGGATGATTTTGTATTTTGTATGGCTGAATAGTGTTCCACTGTTTAAGAAAATAGCCTTCAACAGTTCCACTTCAATATCAATCATCTCAAGTATAAATTTGTTGAGATCTGAATCACAACTGATGCAAGATAGAGCTCTCCGGCAAGGCTACTCACAGTCATCCTCTGGTGTCTGAAGAGGAAGCCATAGTTTCTGATGAGCTAGCAAGGCTGACGTGTTATAATGAAGTTACAGCACCTGTATTGATGGCAGATGGATGCCATTGAATAGGGCCTGAGTATTTTTCCCCCCAAATAATGCAAATCTCTGTTAAGTATCCAATACACAATATGCTATAAAAGAAAGAAAACTAAACTAAATTAAAAGCAACAACAGCACCAGAACAGGCTTTTAAGTGAGAAAACCAGTGTTCTCAGAGAGACTATGCACCAACAAGCTTGAACAAGCTTGAACCATCCCAAGGCTCAGCTTCTGGACATGGATAAAAGTGTTTGGGAAAGAATAAACAAGATACCAGAGTTTAAGCTCCCATCCCTGGTTCGGTATCTGACACATGATAGATCCTAAGAAAAATTAGTTATTTTCTCTTGTCCCAAACTTCTTCTTATTTAGTTTGAAAAATCCAAGTATTGCTTACTGGAAAGCAAAGTCTGATACCAACAGGATACCATGAGAATGGTGTTTTTTTTGTGTGAATCCATTGTTTATGCAAATAATAGGAGTTTTCGATGCTAGGGACCTGAAGAGATAACGCTCAGTGGAATGGAAGTAAAGATTTGATTGGCAGGCCACCATGTTTTATGCAGCTACTTGAGAACTAAACTGCCTATATTCCTGGGCCACTTGGTTTCCAGAAAAGGAGGAATCAGGGGCAGAGAGAGCCTCAAATTGCAGTCATGAGCAATAGAATCGGGTTTTTTAATGCAAAAGGAGAATATCTTCATAGTCATTTAGAGTAAATAAGAGAGTTTTCAACTAGACTTAGAGTTGTAACTAAAGTTAAATGTAGTGATTGATGGGAAATCAATATAAACTAGAAGGAAGAGAAACATGACAGTAGTTGAGCCACTCCTAATACATCCTCTGACAATGCAAGTAAACGTGTTATTTGTAGATTGGAATGGAAATAACTGGAGGTGTTAGCCTCTTGGTTATCAAGGGGGTGGACACTTGCATTGGGTAGTAGACCCAAGAAGCAGCCTTGCTCTCCATTTTCAATGTATATGTATTTATCCTGTTGTCTACTTACTGAAAGCTAGTTAATGTCCTGAGTTCTACGAAGCATTGTTTTTTTCAGCCCTCTGTCATCCTCTACACCTGTTAACAGTGATGGCTGAGCTGGGTCATGAGTCCTTGCCCTCTAAGGCTCCTGCAGGGGACCATAAACGCGACACAATGTCCATCTGTGAACATGATACAAAGCTGAGTTCCATGGAGCACATGTTGTTCTGTGATGACCATAGAGTTCATGCTCGTCCAGATGACTTTTTACACAGGATTTATGATCTTGGTTTTCTGGAAACTCTAAAAATGGTAGGAGTCACACAACTCCTGTAATATCACATGACCAATGTAACACTGAGAAGAACTTTGTCCCAGGAGCATGTTGTAGTTTGGGTCAATATGAACCAGGCTCTAGCTTTCAGTTTCTGCGGTCCTGAAATTCAATGTTTGAGTTTAAACAAAGCCTAGTTTGGTGTTGGACTGATTTTTAATAACATATTGAGCAGAAGGGAAAAGTTACCCAACAGATTTATTTACTCAAAGACACAATTCTAAGTTTTGAGTATCTAGAGAGTTGGCACATTCTATTGAGGCAACCTCTTCACAGAATAAATGCTTAGGAATAAAATTTATGAGTCCCAGCGTTTCTTGGAAAGTAGGAAATTAGAACAGAGAAGAGATCAGGTTGAATTCTCCTTGGTGTGCCCCTTGCAAAACACATTAAAAAATAAATACATATGTAGATACATTACAAATATGTATATACGTATGTGTGTATATATGTATAGGCACTCCTTTTGTGGCTTTAGTAAAGCCTTAGGTTGGGATATTGACCAGAAAACAAACACACAAACATGCATTTACATATTCTGATAGCGGAATAATTAGACAGGTTGTTTACTTGTACTACAGTGGGCAGAGCCGGGGGTTATATGCCAGAAAACTTGGTTTTAATCCCAACTCTGATTTATTAGGTGTATGACTGCAGGATTTTGCTTAATTTCTCTGAGCTTCAGTTTCTACAGTGTCAATACTAATTTTTCCATCACAAACTTGTCATAAGGACAATAATGTCCTGTATTTAAAGTCTTCTGTAAATTGTGATACATTTACTAATTCACAATCTCATCAGCAATCCTCTCACAACATTTTATCTGCATTTGACAGAAACATAGTTTCAAAAATAAGTGCAATTGTAAGCCATGCAGAAACCTTCCTTGACTTCCAAAATAAATAGCTTGCAATTAATGGAACTTAATTTTCGTAACCAGTGCTTATAAGAAAATTCAGTTTTCTCACACGACGCCATCTATAGAAGTGCTTATGATGAAAACTTGGTGCATAAATATTCAGTGAACACTTTTCAAAAAGTACCTAAATTGTCTTTCTAAAATACAAACACATATGAGAGGAGAAAATCAGCTCCTCAGACAGATTGCTGTCTTTGTGTTCTCTAACAATAAGTTCCTATCAAGGAGGATAATGAGGTTTTATACTTGCGTAGCACCTGTTCAAGCAGGCTCAGCCTGAGTAGGAGATGCACCTTGCACCAAAATCCTGGGTCTGGAGGGGCTGAGAATGTGCCTTTGACCAAGCTGAACCAACTTCATGGCCCATTTTGGGGAATATGCTATTTTTAACGTCCATTGTATTTACTTACAGTAAACAAAGTACATATCAAAAATTTGAGTTTGGTTTTTGTTTTCTACTGCTGACTACAGAGGTTAACAGATGCAAATTTTACTATTCTTTAAAGAAAATTGGTACGATTCTTCCTAGAATATGTTTAGTAATGTCACCATTTGTGAAGTTATTTTTTTTAAATAAATACATTTAAAAGATCTGAAATTGGTTATTCTTTTAAAGTATTCTGTCCCAGATGTGATCACAGCATCCATTAGAGATCAGCAACATTTTGTAGCAATTTTTAGGAAAAACAAAACAACAAAAAACAGTTACTTAGCTGCTAATAGTAGACTCCCTTCTCTTTCCACTCAAGCTGGGAGCTGCTTCAGCTTTACTATGGAAACTTTTATTAAGCAAATGTCACATTGTGGTTAACGAGTACTATATGACAATTTATGAGCTGTTGAATTTTTATTGTTCAAAGCAGTTGTATTTCATCCTTCTGCAATGTGGTAATAGCTCACTGCCTGTTTTATCTTTGGTCTTTTAAAAAATCTTTTAAATGTATGTACCAGTGTCATTCATTTATATAAGCTGACCTTAAAATTAATTCAGACTAATCTTAAGGTCAAAATACTTGTAATTTGCACTTGTCTTTAAGACAATGTCTGTCAAAAACTAGAGAGTACTCAAGTGGACACGTAAGGGTTTCAGTATTAACCAGCCCTGGCTTTGGACCTCAGTTCTGCTCCTTATAGCTATGAAAACTTGAAAAACATCACATTACCTCTTTGTGCCTTTTTCCTCATTTGTAAAACAGAAAAAAAAAATACTTACCTTTTCAATTATAATGAGAATCAGATAAGATAGTGGATCTTAAGACTTGGCAAACAGAATTTGCTCAATATGTTATTTCTCTTTCCATCACTCAATTCCCCAGTAGGTTAAGAAATGTAAATTTATCTATACACCTCCTATTAGAATTTAACTAGAAATAATTATTTTTAATATCAATGTCAGCCAGTTTAAAAGTGCCCTATAGAAATTCACTCAACAATTTAACGACAAAAAAATGCCTTATAGTAAGAAGAGACTATTTGTATTAAAGCCACAGTGTTAATTATCACATCCTAATCAGGAGAATGTGCTGGCCTTAAGGATCTGGTATGAAGAACTTCTAATTATTAGAGGTTCAGAGAATGAATTAGAGGTTTTAACCCATATCCCCTAATAGATGGTTAGCCTTTTATTCTGATTCTGTGGTGGACCCAGGAATCTGTACTTTTAACAAATTTCCTGGATGATTTTGGTACAGATGGCCAATAAACCACCTTCTGAAAAACACTCAAATATGTCATCGATAATTCCCAGCCAAACATAAGGCGGCACTAAAACATGCAGAGACGTTCATCTGAAGTGTGAAAGAAGCCTGGGATTTCATAAATCACCGGTTACTAAGTCCCGATTCTGGGAAAGGCAGTCTGCCAAGTATAATCAAAGATGAAGAGATATCTAAGAATCTGTGCCAACCTTACTCTAACTGGAAACACAGGAGAGTAAACAATAACTTGCTGGATAATGTGTTTTTCATTGTTGATTATGAAATTGTCACATAGGTTAATGCCATTTTGCTCCATTTTAATATCACGTGTTAATGCAAAGTGTACTTGTTCCAAGAAAGAGCAGAGACAATGCCATTCTAAGCCAAAAGAGAAACACTTTCTCTCAACTATCAATGTATTACCAGAAACTATTTCATCCTAATAAAAATGGGCTTTACTGGGGGCCAGCCCCGTGGCCAAGTGGTTAAAGTTCCTTGCTCTCCACTTCGGCAGCCCAGGTTCGTGGGTTTGGATCCTGTGTATGGACCTGCTCCACTCATTAGCCATGCTGTGGAGACATCCCACATGTAGAAAATAGAGGAAGATTGGCACAGATGTTAGCTCAGGGCTAATCTTCCTCAAGCAAAAATAAAAAAAAATAAAAAGAGGAGGATTGGTAATGGATGTTAGCTCAGGGCAAACCTTCCTCACCAAACAAAAAAAAAAGTCTTTATTGAATATGGAAAATGAAATTTTGAAAACACTCACTTTGTAGAGTCGATGTATATTAATCCTGAGATCTTGCTCAAATGCCAAAAAGATTATGTTTGGGCTCTTTCTTCTTAAGTGAAACTTCTTCATCTCTTCATATGTCCTGCAACTTCTAGAAGTCTAACATTTTTGTTGCATTCTTTTTAGACTTTTCAGACAGAGACAATTGGGCTCAATCGATTAATTGATCGTCATTCTGCCAGACCCAGGCAGTGGGATGACATACACTTTGTTTCAGTTCCTTGAAACTAAGGTGTTAGGTGTTTAAGTGATTTGACTGAGGCCACATGGATCATTACTAGAAAACTCTGGGCTTAAACTCCAGTCTTTGAATTCTGTGTGCTCAATTGCATAGTCAGAAGTATGGGTTGTGGAATGGGGGCATCAAGTGGTTTTATGAAAATTGGAATCAGGCTAATACCAGCTGTAAATTTTTCTTGTAATTGTACATTCAATAACAGAATTAATGCAGTGTATTAAGAATTGTAAAATTAGGTTTTAAAGTCATGATTAAATTTCATGAGAGCAAAAAGAAAGGAAGATAGCATTATCATAACGACATCTTATTAAATTGAGTTTTTAAATTCTGATTGAAGGAGGCCTGTCAGATGAGAATATTAGGGAAGATAATATTCCTTCTAGTTGTAAAGCTCTATAGCTTTGTTTTACAAGATTTGATGTACTTTAAACAAACTCGTGTCTCAAACTATCAAAAATGCTCTTCAAGCCCCTACCTTCTAGATTAACAAACTATCCAAAAATACTTCGATATAAAGGCATAAGAATGGAAGCTAATCTCAAAAATCATCTCACTATTTAAGGAACTTCATTCTTCAAAAGGAGCTGAAGACATTCTGGACTCCATTGTGCATTCATTCAGCCCATCAAAGTACCATGAATTCTTTTGGATGCTGAATATAAAACATGAGAAATACTTAGTCCTTTCTATCAGTTCAGATTTTCTATCTGAATGGACAGATCAGTAAATAAACAATTATGTGCCAAATACTTACTTAGAAGTCAGTCCCAACTGTCATAAGATTATGGAGGATAGGAATTCAGTATAGTTTTTAAGAGACTGAACTCCAGAATTGACTGTGAAATTCAAATCCTGGCTCTGCCACCTGTAAGCTGTATGACTTTGGAAAATTTACTTGAACTCTGTGCGTCTCATTATCCTTATTTGTAAAACAGGGATTTTAGGAATACCTGCTTGATAAGGTTGTGGGAGAACTGAATTAAATAATATATCTAAATGGATTTAAACAGCACCTGGAACATGGTTATGCCATATGAACAAGGCTAACCTTACATATAAAAGGTCTTTTAAAAGTCTTCAGGAAAGCAAACGTGCATGTGGTCTTAAATGACGAATGGGAATTTCCTAGGAAGTAAAATGGTCAAAGTGCTCTAGAATGTGCAAAAGCACGGGAAAAGTGAGAGCAACGTCAGAGAGTGGGGAGCGACTTTGTATGGGGCAAGCAAAACAAAGATAGCGAACTGTGTGAAGAGGCATAAAGGGAAGGTAAGAAGAAGTCTGAAAAGCTTTAGCTTGCCCTTCAAAAATAAAACTTCGAAAGGGCAATTGTTCTTTCGCCTTATTTCAGAACAAAATGAGCTTCTTTGAAGAGCATTGCAGGGAGGAGCATTACCATGTATGGTTTTCATGTCAATCAGATGCTGGAAAACACCAACTATATTTATACTGACAATTGCCGTCTCTTTCCGGTGTTTCAAGAAATTGTTCTGTTTGCATTTTGGAGGATGCGTTGGAGGGCAAAAGACTGAAGGCAGGGAGACAAATGCAAAAGCTCCTGAAATTACCCAAGTGAAAGTTAGTAAGAGCCTGACCTAAGGCAGTGAACAGAGGCATAGAAAGAATGAGGACAGGTGTAAGAGAGAATTTGAATGGATAATAATTTTTGTTATTGACTAGATATGAAAAGCAGGGAAAGGAAAAAATCCAAGATAATTCCTGGGTTTTAGGCCCTAGTAACTAAGATAATAAAGATGCTATAAATTAAGAGAATTCTAAAAGGGATACAGTTTTAGAAGACTGATATGAATTCCTCTGAAACTGAAGTAGTTTTTAATTCGTAAAGTGTTTCATAAATGTTTAGTTTTATAAATACCATTGTCATTATTATGGAGTCATTATTAGCTAACCTTCATAACCACCATTACTATTGCTACCATTCTGTTGTCTTTGTTACATTAGACCTATAACCATGGTGAAGCAGGTCCCCGCGGCTCCAATCGCAGAGCAGCATTTTTTGTTTTCGGTTTTGTTTGCCAAAGGCAGACAGTTAAGATGATCCAAAAATCAGATGACATCTCAGGTCTTGACTGTTTGTTGGTGATTGAACTGGTGGTTTTGAGTGATGCCATCTGTTGCCTGGATAACTTTGGGTCATTGTCAATAGAGATGCCAGGTGTGCCTCCAGGTAGCTGCAGGTTTTCAAGCCTATTTTACTTAATGTTAATGCCAAGTGCTGGTGTTTTCTACAGCCGGGCTGATATGAAAACGCTTGGTAGACTCTCAACTCCAGGCAATGTTCTCAAAGGAGCGAATTCTAGTGAAAAAAGTAAAAGCCACGCCCCCTCCCTTACAAGTTCTGGAAACTATAAACTGTGTTTTTTTTTCTTTTACTTATTTGTTTACTTGTTTTCTTTTTAGGGCAAGTGTGCTGTGAACAAGGCTTGTGTAAATTTATGTCCTATTGCCTATTTTCATACCTGGCACATTATTTATTGAACAAAACATTAAAATAATGGGTCATTAAGTGCAATTTCTTTAATAAATACCTTCTTTGATAAAATTAGATGACATTAATTTAACTATTACAAATTGTTATAAAGAAAAAATATTTTTCTCAAATCCACTTGAATAGATTATTCTGACAGTGGGGAAGAGATGTTCCCCAATGCTAGGACATAGAGGGCATTCGAAAAGGAATCTGCATCTGCTTCATTGTCCTTTCACCTAGGTGATCCAGGTCTTCAGAAAACATATTCTGAACCATGTTCTAGAGACGCTGTTGAGCCATTTTTACTAATTTCTTTCCAGTTTATACCATCAGCTTACATTAAAGGACATTATTGAGAAGAGCTGTATGAAACTTAAAGTTGTATTTCCTGGAAAAATGCTATGATGTTTGAGTGCAACACATTAAATGATGGCTTCTTTATGAGAATGCATAGGAAACATTCGGCTCTCAGCACCAGGAATAGATGTACTTCTCCAAGGAAACAAACTCAAGTTTGCCCTACTAACTCCGATTAACACAATTTTCTGTACTTTGGCTAGTAGAATTCTTAGAGTCAAATTTGCGGTCCTTAGAGTATATATACCAGACCTCAGAGAATATGTTTCCATTTCCCTGCTTTCATTTCACTTTCCCTATTTTTTTTTCAGCTCCATTTTCCTAACTTAAAATAATGTATGAATTTGGCCAATTTTCCTTAAATCTCCTTTGGAAAAAACAAATTATGGATTATTATATAATAATAGCTAATACATAGGGAGTGATTTTTATGTGCTAGGAACTGTTCTCAGAGCTTTATCTGCAGTCAGTCAAAGGCATAGCAATGTCATCATTATACATGTGAAACAGCTGAAGCACAGACATCAATTCATTGGTCACAAGCCACCGAGTGGTGGAGTTGAGTTATGAATCCATATAATCTTACTTTGAGTTCAAACCATTTCATTGTATTTCTTTTCCAAGTATGACATACTCGACAGATATTTCATAATCTTGTATTTGCCATCAACTGACAAATACATACAGATTGCCTAGCTACTAGGCATAGCATTGTGATGAATTAAAACAAAATAGACATAATCCTCTCACAGTAAAAAAAATTCCAATGGCAGGGATTAAACATATTTTAATTTACTGTAATGGAAAACATAAATAATAAGTATCATTTGCAAGGTACATATAGAGAACTAAGTATACTTCGTCGTTGTGTGTCTGTGTGTGTGTGTGTTTGTTGGGGAACATCTGAATGTCTCTTGCTAACATCCATGGAAGCAATCTCGAGGCTTTTAAGCCAAAAGGATAAAGTTTAAATATGAGTAGTATTAATTTGCACTCCTCTCCCTCTCTACCCATGGCCTGTTTTCATGCGTGCAATTTACAAATGTCTAAAAGATAGATATTTATTGACTATTTACTGTGTACCTACCATCTATGAGCACCCACTATGTATCACAGATATTACTCCTTTATCCCCCGAAGAATTCCTACAGTAGCTTCACTTTTTCATAAGTGCTTTTAAGATTCAAATAATTGTAAAGATTTGCTTCTGACTTTTGTTTATAGAGTTTTAATGATATTCTCCTTTGAATTGACCAGTAAGATATTGGGTATTAGAACTGGATCAAACTTTCAATGTTATCTAAATATTTTTAAAGACCTCTTCTTAGTCTCCTTTGAGATAACTCTGCCCATTTTTTTTCTTTTTTGGTGATTTGGATATTTTCTTGTCATCTTCTTTACCTAAGATAGCTCATCATTATCCTGAACAAATGCATTAGCATCAAAAATTTTCTTTCTTTAAATTTCACCCCTCATCTCTATCCCAGTTATATCCAGTAAAATATTGACAGCTTTCTGGCCTTTTCTCCTATATTTGTAGGAAAATACAATTTTTCAGAATATATACTTCCTCAATGCAGGTAAAGATTCATATAGCAATGTTAGAAATCAAAATGGTTATATAAATGGAAAAATCTGGATATTTGCCATTTTGCTGGGTGAAACTAATTCCAGCAAAAGAATAGTATAAGTATCTGTCACCTGCTGTCCATAACTAGAATAATTGTGACCTTAAGCAGTGCTTAGTATGAATGTGGTACTATTCCTTAATATGGATAACCAAGTTTTATGTGAATCTCCAAATATTGCTCAATTAAACAATCATTGTAAAAATCCATGAACTCTGAATGTCAACAATAATTGAGGTATGTTTTGTGAAGTTTATCAATAGAGCCATATATAGTATGTGGCTACTCTGGCAAGTCTCCTGGGTCTGGTATGTTTCCTCAGTGTTAGAAATGTCCTCCTCTCACACCTGGAATATCTACCTCATTCGTACGTTCTGGCTAAAAGTCTCTCCATGCTTGTAGACTGTCTTCAAAGACTAGCATCTCTATCAAGTCTTTGTTTCTCAACCAGATGTGCTGAATAATGTGAACGTTTATGATACAAATGCATTCTTTCTAATACAACATCGTTTCAAATATGAAATAGTTGCAAAATTCAGGTACTCACATGAGTTTACGGGTAGCCAGTTGGATCACTTTATTCCATTCTCTATCTTAATTGAGGGAAAGGAAGCTGTGATTAGAGAAATAGAAGGGAACAGAGAAGAAGAACAGAACATAAAGACCTTTGAAAGAAATGAAGTGGGGTTTTGTCAGTCAAAAATCACTGAACAGCCAGACAAAGACTAAGACCAACGTTTACTGAATCTGAAATTTTGCTCAGAGTTCTCAATATGTGGTATTTCCTATAGTCTTTATTCTGTGATTGGTATGAACATGCATCATAATATGAGGTTGAACTGTGAGCAATTTCCATTTTGTAGATCTAAAAGAGTAGAACAACAGTAATTTCATGATTCAACATAGTACATTATAGAATATTTTGAGTGAAACAGTTAAACACATGGCCTACACATGTGGTAGAAAATGTCAAAGTCAACTTAAATTATCTTAAAAAAATTAATCGTGGGCCGGCCCAGTGGTGTCGTGGTTAAATTCGCTCACTTACCTTTGGTGGCCTGGGTTCACTGGTGGGGATCCTGGGTGTGGACCTACTTATTGCTTATCAAGCCATGCTGTGGCAGGCATCCCACATATAAAGTAGAGGAAGATGGGCACAGATGTTAGCTCAGGGCCAATCTTCCTCAGGGAAAAGAGGAGGATTGGTGGCAAATGTTAGCTCAGGGCTAATCTTCCTCAAAACAAAAATAAATTAATTGACCAATAGACTTGAGTTTGCTCTTTTAAAATTAGCAGATTTAGGAATGATACAGATTATTACATTTTTATAATGATTTGAAAAAGAAATAAAGTATGTAATTTCATTCTCTTCAATTATATAAATTTTAAAGAAAAGCATTTCAAAAATAATTAAATGAGGGCTTGGCCCGGTGATGCAGCGGTTAAGTTCACACGTTCCACTTTGGCAGCCTGGGGTTCACCGGTTTGGATCCCAGGTGAGGATATGGTACTGCTTGGCACGCCATGCTGTGGCAAGTGTCTCACGTATAAAGTAGAGGAAGATGGGCATGAATGTTAGCTCAGGGCCAGTCTTCCTCAGCAAAAGAGAGGAGGATTGGCAGCAAATGTTAGCTCAGGGCTAATCTCCCCCCCTCAAAAAAGATAATTAAATGAGTTAAACATCACTCTCTAAGGTTTTGAGATGAGGGAGTATATTAGTCTTGTTCTTCAAATGCCACTTTTTTAGTTCAGTAAACCTATTTAAGGTGCTGAAATTTTATAGTTTTCGATAAAGATGCAATTAAGAATAAGATCATTAAAATCTGTCCTTGCGAAACTTCCAAAGGGAGAGCGGCTTTCAAACAACTGAGTGTTCATAAGCATTGATATGGTGAACAACAAGGATTTGTTCATGTTCTTTTAATTTCAAACATAATTGAAAAAACAACATTGCTTCCAACCTATTCCATTTCTTCTTTGAGGTAATTGCTCCAGCATAACTTTCCTGTTTTTCCCTTCTCGGATACACTGGGAGGTCCTGAAGTTTCGTAAACAGAGCCATGGCCTGGATTGGAATATGAGCATAACAACCCTCAGACTCAGACTCATCTAGTTCTATCTATACTGTGAGATGGCAGGATTAAGGAGGGTGCTGGGAAAGAAATCTAATAAGAAAGACAGATTTGACTCAGAAGGCTTGGTCCTGAGTGCTGAAAGGGTGAAAGGATTGTTTCAAATTTTCTCATGCTGTTCCACATCTGGATTGGGGATAAACAGGGAGTAAAATCTCTAAGAAACGTTTGTTAATCATCAGTAACACAATGATCATCTCCACTAGGATGAATGCAACAAGCGTGGACATAAAATAGGTAAGAAGAATGCTCTGTACTTCAGAGAGGAGCATGTCCCAGCTCCGGGGCATTGAGTGGTCATACAACACTCTGTAAGCCTGGGCAGTCTGTGTTATTATATTGAGCATCTGACAGCCTCTCTGGCCCTCACTGTCCTCATTTGTAATGTGGGTAGGATAATAGTGCCAAATTTAGAAGGCTGTTGTGAATGTTAAATTAATTTGCACACGCATGACATTAAGAACAGCACCTGGCACATAGTAGACACTCGATAAATTTACAATTATTTATTATGCACACTGAGCCATTAGGTTTTTTATTTACAAAAGAAATAAGCAGTATTTCCCTTGAAAACAGAAACTAGAGTTATAGTATTGATGTCACAATGCAAGACACAAACAACATAAGACTCAAACAATAGTCCCTAAGTAGTTACAAACAAAGCCTGTGTTTGAATTCCAGATCTTCTGCTTCCTATTGTGTTATTGTGAGAAACCTAAATAATTTTTCTTATTCTAATCTGTGGGCTCAGTTTTCTTGTCATAAACTGAGTAAGAATCATAAGAATTTAACTATTAAGATTGTTGTGCGGTTTAAGTGGATATGTAAACTGAATTCCAGGTAACTATCACAGCTCCAGAAATACAGTCGGCATCCAATAATAAATGGTGGCGTCTTTGATGATGATGACTATGATGAAGATGACAGTGATGATGTAAAAGGATGGCATTAGGCTGTTATAGCCTTGGAAACATAGCTATTATTTATAAGGAAACTCTCTTTAAAATTATATTGGGTAGATATGATGCTGCTCCCAAGACACTGGAATACACACAGAGCAGATACACTGATTTATAGTTTAAAAGGAGCAATATCAATCCTCCAGGAGCTCACAGAAGGGTAGGGGAGACAAACATGCATGCCTCTAACATGAAGTACACAGCAGAATGTGATTAATTCTAGGAAAAATAGAATTGAAGTACCACGTGAAACCTGGAAGGAGCAAAGATGAATTTCTATGGAATAAACTCTCTAAAGTTGGATGCCAGTGAACTGTGCATTTAGGGTGAATAGAATTTTCCCAGGTAATGATGGTCTTTGGCCAAAGCTGAAATTTTCAGAGGTTTAAAACTGCATGTTCCAGGTTTCTGCAACCATTGCCTTTTCTTTTCCTGAATTGGGCTGCCAGACAAAATACAAGACGTCCAGTTAAATTTGAACTTCAGATAAGCACCAATAATTTTTAGTATAAGCATGTCCCAAATATTGCATGGGACATATGCTATAAATAAATAAATAATTTGAAAATAAAATATAACTGGGATCCTGTATTTTTATTTATTAAACATGGCGACCCTAAGCAGTTGTAGCATAGGTAGAAAGAAGATTGAATTAGAAATTTAAAGTCCATGTTATTGAAGCAGAAACTACTACTAGTTCTTTGGATATGCTCAGATCAATCACTTCATTTCTCTGAGCATCAGTTTCTGCATCTGACATAGGTTACGAGATGGTGAAGAGATGACCTCTAACTCTCTTTACATCTCTCATGCTCGGTGGATATAAATATGATGTTTGGACTTTTGTGTTAACTATTTTTAATATGTGACTCTAATTTTCCTATTGATGTTGCCTCTTCACTGTATCTTACATGTGGCCTTCATTACTTTTTATATTTTGTCTATATTTCTGAGAACAAGTCCATTTTCAAATGTGCAAACTGAGGTCCAGATATTAACCGGTTTGGCCAGAACTGTACAGTTAATAAATATGGAAGTCAGGATTTAATCCTTCTTCTTTCAAATTCCTATTAATTTTGTCACTCTTAACATCCTTGAGCTTTCTTTGAGATTTCTTTTGGTATTTAAAATGAGTTGCTAGTAGAGGATAATAGAGTAGATAAATATAAAATTAGATGTTATATATTACTTAAGGAATAAGTGTTAAAAATGTAATTATACATTTTCACTAGAGGAGACACTAATAAAAGACATTTTTATCTTTTCTTTTTCGGTATCATGGCTGTGATTCTACTTTAAAACAGGGTTTCAAGGTTTTCTAGGGAAGGAGATTGGTGTCAGAATTTCCAATGAAAGCTTGATTGTGTGATAGATGACATATTCACGCAGTGATATAGAGTTTCCAATAATTTTAAAAGCACATTTAGCCCTCATTCCACCATACATATTACACAGACTTTATTCGAAATTTTGCAAAAGTGCTACCCAATCATTCTTTGTACTTAAGTTGAAGGGGAAAGCTGTAAGTTTCACTAAAGCATGACATTTCCAAGCCCATATTCACAATATATATATGTTTTTCACATTTTTCCTTGAACACTTAACAGGTCAGTAGGCAGGATATTATAGAGACAGAGTACTTTAGTGTAATGCAAGTGTTTTAGAAGTAGATTGATGTCTGTCCTCATAAATTAGGAACTGGGCGATTACAAAAAAACAGCAATTCAGCAGCCTTTTGTTTTCAATGAAGAGCTAGAAGACGACAGCCAGGGATGTGTTCCAGGTAACTTCAATGGTTATCAGGAAGCTTCGTGGTACACTATTGGGGGTGCAATTAAATAGCACGATCATGAACATCACTGATGGCTTTGGTCGGGTCTCCAGTGCAGTGAAGTGTATGACCATGATTTTCTTTCCACTTGAAGAGCCTAAAGAGGGAAGTATCTTCAGGGAGAGAAAGTGGTGCCTTGAAGTAAAGGAGAAACAACTTTCCTTTTCTTAGTTGTTCAGAATCTTCTCACTCTGTTGAGCAATCGACACAGAGACAACTGACGCTATGGATTTGTCCCATGGTCAAAGAAGGTGAGAATCAGAACAACTTAGGAGGAGAGTAGGTGCCACAGCACTGAGAAGCCCAATAATACTTTCCCCAAATGCTCAGTGAGGAGGTGGCCTAAGACATACTGCACTGGTGAGGTAGTGTGAGGGGTTCCTTCCATACATTAAAGCAGGGAACAGCACACCACAGCCCTCGGCCCTATCCTCCTGCTGTCTGCTTTTGCGTGGCCCATCAACTAAGGATGCTTTCATATTTTTATATACCTAAGAGCAATCCAAATAATAAGAACAATGCTATGAATGCAAATTTCATTGGCCCTAAACAAGTTTGTCTTGAAACACAGCCACACACTTTCATTTCTCTCTCTCTGGCTGCTTTTACACTGTAGCAGCAGTGTTGAGTAGGTACAACAGAGACTACGGCCCACAAAGTCTAAAATATTTACTATTAGTCCTTTAGATAAAAAAAGTTGGCAACTCCTGACCTGAACATTGAATTAGTGCTGTTTTATGATAACTGCAAATAACATATCCTTTGGTATTATCACGTTTCTGTTTTTCAGGTAGTCTCAGGAATGCTGGGATGATGGGCGAAGAGAGAGAAATGACATAAAACAAACAGCCTAGACAATGACTTGTCTTAAATAATGATTTAATTGTGTGATAGACAACAAGGGGAAAATCTCCCAGCTTGGAGAATTGGGATAACAGAGAATCTATCTTGGAAGCCCCAAAGGGCAGGTTGTCTCGATAGCTGTAATCAGAGCTGGGGTGGAATCTGGTTGTCCCCAATTAAGCACAGTTCATGCCCCTGAGGCAGACAGCAATCTGACCCACAAGGCCCTGTAGTGCCGCCTCTGTTTTTTCTCAACCTTGTCCGTCACTCCCCCTCAAGATTGTGTATGTACCATCATATCCTCACATCCATTACAGCCCATGATTGAATGACTCCCTGATGTTACTGAAGCCTTCCACATTAATTGTATTGAGGATTATTTGCCACAGCTAGCAAATATTTAAGAGAATTAACATTCACTTTTGTATTATTTTTGTGGGGTCAGGTAAGTGACATCTGCAGTACAGTAGTTTTACTATGTAACAGACAACACTCAAAGTTTTTTTAAAATTTATTTCATTTTTATGGTTTTTACCAGTGTTATCTCTGTCACTCTTTTTAACAACTTGAAGAGGTGAGTATTATAAGCCCATATTACAGCGAAGGAAATCGAGTCATAAATTATAAGGCCATACAGGTAATGAGTGTCGTGGCCAGGATACTGATTCTAGAACCCCAGCTCTCAACAATCCTGATCACATTTGCGTTTCTGGACATAACCTAGACTCCAGCTGTACACTCTGATGGGGAAATGTTAGTGAAATTTGCAAATCTTTTCAGTATTTTCTCACTGATCCCTCCTCCCCTGCTCCATCCCCCCCCCCCCCCTTGGTCTTTAATGCTCTCACCAGAAAAGAAGGTGAGAGATGACAGGGACTTTTCTAATGAAATAACTAAGACATGGAAGCTCTATGGGGAGGGATCCTAGAGGCTCTTTTCTCCCCTGATCCTGTCCTGGTTTGTCCACGGGAAAATAATGCATCAGGTCCACAAGATAATATTCGAGGAGGATCCATCACACTCTCAGCAGGACCCTGGCCAGCCCCAGTGTCCACTGGTACCTGAACCTGGACATAGCTTAAATAACCAACACCACTGTGGCAGTCCTGGGAAACAGTCACCTCACTGTCCATGAAGCAGTAGACGCTCAGTGCTCTCCTTTGGCAGAATTCAACCCTGGACCATGTTTCAGTTATAGAACATGTGTGACAGTAAGCTCACTCATATTTTTTCCTAGATCACATCACTCTTGTCATATAGGCAAATAAATTCTTCTTCTTAAGCTTCCCACTAAAACGCAGAAATCTCCATCTCCATCTCAATGCATATTTCTGCTCAAAGAGAAATTGTACTGTTTTGCAAACTGACATTTTGATATTCCCTTGTTCCTTCTTGGCACAGATTCCTGCAAATGGCTTCAAATACTACAAAGTCAATCTAAGTGAAAAGTGTCACTTTCACTCCCCACAGAATTCAAGGGTCTCCATCTTAATAGACTTACACTGTTTCTGCTACCCAATGATGTCATATAAATATGTGGAATAGTGAGTTCCGTTTATTCTGCATGAGTTGCTTGCTTTTCCTTCTATAGATGCTGGGCACAGTGACTTCCCCTTACATTCCAGGCTAAGGATAAGCTGTGTCTTCGAATGTCCCTCTACAAAGCTCCATCCTCCATACTTCATGGAGAATCTTCTCTATTCCCATACTTGGGCTTCTCCTTTTCTTCGGGCATTTTCTTTCCTCCGTTCTTCTGGCCAGCATTTGCTGCCTCTATCAGCACATATATACCTAAATAAACTTTTTTGTGACTTTCAGTACATACACTATCTTCTTAAATTGAGGTTGATTTACATACCATAAAATTCACTCGATTTAAATTACAATTCATTTAGAGATTTAATGAATGTTTCTTCATGTCCTTTTTTCAATCTCCCTTCACATATGTGGCCCCAGACATCCACTGATATGCTTTCTAATACTATAGTCTTGAATTAAAAAAAAAATGTTGTGTCTGCTTCTTTCGTTTATCACGATGTTTTTGAGATTCACCCCTGCATTACTGATTTGTTCCTTTCATGTTTCCTCTATCGCTGGGTAGTATTGCATTGTATGGCTATACCACATATTGTTAAAACAATTCAAATTTTGCTATTATGAATAATAGTGCTATAGTGAGCAGCATATAAATCTTTGTGTGGACATGCTTTCATTTCTTTTAGGAAAACAATCACTTGTAGAAGGGCTGTGATATATGATAAAACACCTTTTATATTTTAAGAAACTGCCAAACTCTTTTCAAAAGTGGCTGTACAATTTTAAATTTACAAGTGTCACCAGCAATATATGAAGCTTCTCCAAATCTTTAGCATTCTAGTGGGCACATTGTGCTATGTTATTGCAGTTTTTTTTTTTTTTTTTGAGGAAGATTAGCCCTGAGATAACTACTGCCAATCTTTTTGTTTTTGCTGAGGAAGACTGGCCCTGAGCTAACATCCATGCCCATCTTCCTCTACTTTATATGTGGGACACCTACCACAGCATGGTTTTTGCCAAGCGGTGCTGTATCTGCACCCGGAATCCAAACTGGCGAACCCTGGGCTGCCGAGAAGCGGAACGTGCGAACTTAACCGCTGCGCCACCAGGCCAGCCCCTGTAATTGCAGTTTTAACATTCAATTACTTAATAACTAATGATGTTAATCACTTTTCATGTGCTTACTTGACATTTGTATATTTTCTTTGGTAAAGCATCTATTTAAATAGCTTGCTCATTTCATATTTTTTTTCTTCTCATTCTTGAATGTAATAGTATTTTCTTATATATTCTGGATACAAATTCTTCATCAATAGATAAATAAGGCCACTGAATTACTGCCATTCTTACCTGATGCAAAAGCAGTTTTTCAAGAGTAAATTTTATCAACTGGTTATCTACCTTTGATCATTTCCCAGTGTCTGAAATGGTTACTATCAATAATTTCATCACTTTTATACTTGTTTCCTGTGGAGCAGAATTGTCCAATCTATTCATGTCTTCATTAGCCAAACTTAGTTTTCTATATGATCATTAAAAATATAATAATATACTTTAAATATAATTATTAACACTGTGTGTAACCTTTATTATTCATGTCATAATAGGATTGGAAGGCAATGCAACTCTGCCTATTCTTTTGTGACAAGAGTGACAAGAGTACCTGTTGTCTCAGGCATCCTTCCATGAAACTATATGTCTGGGAATTTGGGGGAAGGCTGAACTGGCGTTAATGATCACTGCAGAATTCTGAAAGATTCTGATCTGTCACTTTTTCTTCTTTTTTATATCTTTCTTACCAAGGAAGAGATTGTTAATTTTTTGCCAAAACCTGTTCTCAATTTGTGAAGTTTACCTTTAGGATCTGAGTTTTCGTTTTCGACAGTGTTCTCAGATAGACACTACATTTTTTGCAGCCTCACTGGCTATTAAGTGTGACCACGTGACTAAGTTTGGACCAAAGGTAAACGTAAAAAAGTAAAATTCACTATTTCAAGTTAATTTCCTTAAAAACAAAGTGATTAGCTCTGAACCTTCTCTTCCTCTCTCCCTCTTGTCTAAAAAGGGGAATTGCTTGAGGAAGCTGTCTTAGATCCAGAAAAGCAAGCCACATATTGAGGCTGGGAGAGCTTCACCATCACGCTGAGTCCCTGGATGACCTCGCGGAGCAGAATCTTTTCTTCTTATTCTACACTGTTACTGTTAGGAGGAAAAATAAACTTCTATCTTGTTGAGACATTCTATTTTAGGAAACACTCGAAACAGTAACACAGCCAATAATTTTATGAATAAACTCATCCTACACCACACACACCCCCACAGACACCACTACACATACATACAATATTAGTAAGCTCCTACTAAGCAGACTTCATTTTCTATTCCTATCACTGTTACCAAAGTGTATGAAACAAGTGAAGAATCTCTTACATAACAATAACTTAGCAATAGTATCAAATCATCACATTATACACTTTAAACTTATATGCCAATTACATCTCAATAAAGCTGGTAGAAAAGAAAAAACAATAGTAGCCATCAGATGATTTAAGACCCTGAGTTAAACAACCCTGGGGACCTATGCACAAGAATACAATGTGAATGGGCACTCTGATAAGGGTATAGTGGTACCTCATTGTAATTCTTAGCATCTTCATCATTACCACTTCCTCTGCATGCCTTTTAAATATTTTGCTCCATCACTCACTTTCTGTTTTCACATATACCTTTTCTTTCGTTACTCACCAATGCAGACACCTCGGCTGTACTGGAGACACATATCTCTAACTGCTTACTAAATTTTGCTAGTTGTAACTTTTAATATTTAAACTGACATCTTAAAATGAAAATGTGCAAAACTCAACTCAACATTTCTTTTCCAAATGGACATATCTCCTTTGCTTCAACTAATGAAACCATCTTTCCATTGTCCACTAAAGTCAGAGATCATTGAAGTAACCTAGACTTTTCTTTCTCTGTCACCAGACAATCACCAAGTCCATTGAGTTCTCTCTTTTCAGTATCTCTCAGATGCCAACTTCTTCTCCATACTTACTACTAATTTCTGCCTCAAGTTCACCTTTCAGTTGTACTCTGAAAATTTTTCTGATTTTTTAACCTTTATTTCTTTCAGCATTAGTTTACTTTCCACAGAGCTATTAGTGACTTTCCTAAAAATATATACTCAGAATGTTACCGCTTTGCTAAAAACCCTTCAATGGTTTCCCGTGGTCTATAAAGTAATGTGAAATCTCATTTGCATGGCACACAGGAAGTGATATTTAGCTGGACCTATTTATTTAGCCACATCTCTCTTCACCTCCTACGTGCTTTATTCTCTGAACTGCTGAAGTATATCACCTCCTCTGATGTTATACTTTTCATGCTTCTTTGTTTTCACCGACACTCTTGCTTCTTTCTAGAATGTCCTCCCTCTTTTATCTACTTTATAAATTCTCATTCCTCAGATCTCACCTTAAATGTCTCCACCACTGAAGTATCTTTTGCTGCAACCCAAGAATTATTATCACATCTTTTGTGCTCTGACAGCAGTTTGCATATATGTAGTTGCTATACAGAAATTATTTATATGACATTCTTTCTTAGCACATCATAAGGTCCTTGAAGATAAGCTTTATATCTTACTATACCTGTTTCCTGAATATGGCATGTAGTATCTGAATATAATTGATGCTCAGTGCTTCATAAATGCCTAAAACTCTAATAAAATCTGACATCCTTTTCTTTTACATGTTTTCTCTTAAAATTGTGTGTTGAGGAAAAAAACAGAATGAGTTATGATCTCTCTTCTTATGCAACTTGTAGTCTTGTTGGGGAGACATATATAATTCACACTAGTTAGAAACATCTTGGAGAAAGCATTAGTAGGCTCTGGATGATAGCTCAGGCACCATATTTTAGCTGTGCCAACTAGGTAGCTTGTAGCTTATTGAGGAAGGAAGCCAGTCTTTCTCTAGCACATAAAATCTATGTTAATTATATCATTCAAGCTTTCTTCAGGTATCTAATAGCCTGTTATGTGGAAGAGGAATTTGGATTTGTTCTATAAACATCAAGTAAGGTCCAGAATCAGTGCTGGGAACTGGGAGAAGATAGACTTACCCAGAAATTATTGATCTTCTCTGCTGGACACAGTTGGACTGGGCTCCTTCAGAAGGCAGTGACATGTTCAATCGGGTCTGAGTGAGCAACTACTTGTCAGGAATAGAGTAGAATGGAAGCATCAGGTGGGTCACTGGGCGATGTTGCCTTTCTTTATGAATCTTAAAATAACCTAAGATTAAAAGGCACCTTAAAAACATCAAATGGATTTTTCAAAGGAAAAACACATCTTTATAATGGCAAAGTGACAAAGAATGTATGGATGTAACTACTATTCATGAAGGTGCCCAATCAAGCATAAAGGCACATTATTTTTTTAGGTACAGGTATGTCAGGGCCACCCATAAACTTGAAAATCTTGTTCAGGCCAGTTCTATGCCATCATTTTAAGTGAGGCTCTTTCTGCTGTGAGATTTAATGCAACAGCCAGGCAGAATAGAATATAATCGTATTACAAGAAACACATATATTTTGTTGTTATAAAAATACATCATTGAATTCAATTATGCACCAATCACAGGTGTGTTTATGCTAGATTAGCTCAATTTATTTTGGTCATTTTTGCACCTTGGATTTGCACCATTAACTGTTGTCTTAAATATGAAAAATCTAGCATCATGATGGCTAAGGATGAGCTGAGCCATCCATTAGAAATTCTTATTTCCCATCATTTATTATGTCTGTTCTCCTGTTTGATGATGCTTTATATAATATTATGTTGAGTGTGAGAAAATATATTGCTGTCAGGCTAGACTAGTTCAGACTTTTATACAACATGAGTGCATTAAAATCCAAGAGTCAAACTAGTACTTTTTCTTTATTGGCTAAAGTCTATTGAGCCAGTTCAGGGTTCACCTCTCTGGTGAGTCCTCCTTGGACTTGTCACCTACTCTCAGAATGAATTGCTCCCCTTCTCTGAGAACCCCAATGCACTACGAACACTTTTTTAATTAACAAACTTTATTTTTTAGAGCCGTTCCTCTAGGGTGAAGTCACAGCATCACCCAGCCACGGAAGTACAGGTCTTGCAAGAGGAAGAAAGGGACTATATCCAGTTGGAGTTGTAGGACCCAGCCAATGTGTAGTGACAGGAGCCAGGTGAGTACACATGGCACAGGATTCTGACAGTGCTAGGTGAAGAAGAACATAAATTTGGAAAAGGGAGACATTGTTAATATGGGGACACTCTCCTAATATTTAATACTGTGGGGACACAGTATTTAGGACCCTGGCTACACCCCAGGGAGGCTGTGCTTCCAGGCACTGCTGAGATGGCTCTTATAAGCTTAGGGAAGACATGACCAAAACTAAGTAATGTAGAAATGGCAGAACCAGCAAAGCAGATGGTGGGAGAGGGGATCACAATGTTTCCCCCCCCATGGAGAATTAGCTGCCGTGGAAATTGCGCCCACTGACAAAATCTATGAAAGGGCTATTTTCAGAGACTGAGCCATAAGCAGTCAAGGACTGTGATCCCAGAGAGGAAAGAAACAAATGATGTGACCTTCTGATTGCAGCAACTACTGCCTGGAGACAATTTCCAGGCTGCAGTAGGGAAGAAAACCCCAAATAGTCCCCAGGAGCCTCTCACTTGAGGAGACAGAGATCTGAAATAGAGGAGGCTGAAGGAACTAGATTTGTGGGGCAGAATACTGAAAAAAGGGAAGCTGCACAGAGAGCTCCAGAGGATTCCCCTAATATTTGGTTAGGATCCTATCAGGAAATAACACCAAAAAAAGACTCAACCAAACAATTCTAGAACATACAGGATGGGAAGAGAAATAGCAACATATTCCTGTAAGGCCTGACGCTCTCTGTTTAGTGAGATATTACTTGAAGTGGAAGATGTGTATTATAAATCTGAGAACAGTCTCTCTCTATTCCCTGTAAAGACTCTTCCCTCCCACATTTTTATTATTTTCTCCTTACTGCGTAGTCCTAATTGCATGCACACTTCACAGTTTTATGCAGACATAAAATATAAGGTGGGCGTTAAGGTCATTCTGCTCTGTTTATGCTTGGATGGAGGTGGTACCCTGTACTGCTTTCTCAGCAGAAGATTCTTCCTCTTTCTGGACCATAATTTTTCACTGCATTTAAATTTTTTAACAATCGTTAATCTACTGAAATATTACCTTAGAGAGAAATGAGAAGTGGAAAGTTAATTCTATTTCAAGAGTACATTTTATTTTTCAAATGCATCTAGTACATTTTGCAGTAGATGATCAACAGACTCTAATCTCTTTTCCCTTTCTTTTAAACCTCAACAGCCTGTTAGCACTTAAACCCTTTATTCCTGGAATCCATTTGAAATTGCTCTATCCTATCAGATGGAAAAGTTAAATTACTAAATTTCATTGAATATGATTGTTACATGAGAGAGGGGAGAGGGGACCTGGATAAGTCCACAGAGGAGAGAGAGAAGAGGGGATCCAGGTGAGTCCACACAGGAAAGAGGGAATGTGAGTAGCAATCATATTCTGAATAAGAAACTAAGTTTTATGTTCATATTTTATAGTACTGAAATTATTCTAAATCACAGCTCTAATAATATAATATTAAAATTTTTCAAAAGAATTTTTATGTATTTCCCCTATTATAAAGATAATACTTATTCATTACGGCGTAGGATTTAAGAACAAAATGTCCAGATCCACTTTTCCTTGAAAAAGTCCTTACTCCACCTCTTCCTCCTGTTTTCCTCAGTAACTCTGTACCTAACATTTCTCATCTAAACAAATAAATAAATAATAGTATCTAAAAGAATTACATTGTGTGATACATATAAAGGGTTTAGAATTTGCATGCATATTTTAAAACAATAAATATTGTTTTTATTATTGTTATTCATGATACAAAGTCTAGGAAAAACAGATTAAAAAAGGATAAAAATTGCTCTGTTCTTACCATATAGACGTAACAACTGTTAGCCTCTTGTTCTTTCAGGTTGTTTCTCTGATGAATGTTTAAATCTTTTCTATAATTTAAAGTTAATAAATATTATTAGGATAGGCACTCTTCTGACCTAAAAGCATGGAGACATTATTATTTGCCTAGAAATTAGTAGAAGTAGAATTTCTGGGCATGCCTGTATTTAAAGATTTTTGGAGGACATCTCTTAAAATACACACAAAAGTGTTATGACAATTCAAACATCCACTGTAGTGTATCCACTTCTCTTAATGCATTGCCAGCACTTGTATTAATATTTTAAAGAGATTGATTAAATATTTGACTCAAGTTTTAGAAAACTGAAATAAAAATAATCATTACAACTGGAATATAGATGGAAGTTTTGTTAAGAGTGTTGTTTATATGTTAAATTTACTGTTATTGAAGAATATACAGTTGTTATGTAAAAAGTATTCCTGTTCTTAGCCAATAAACACTGAAGTATTTTGGGGTAAAGGGCTTTGAGATATGCAATGGACTCTCAAATGGTCCAGATAAAAAATTGAGTCAGTAACAGAGAGAGAGAGAGAGAGATTGATAGGAAATGATAAAGCAAATGGGATAAAATATTACTGACACTTGATTCTGGATACAGGGCTGCTATGGTCTGATTGCTTGTGTCACCCTCAAATTCATATGTTAAAATCTCAAGCACCAAAGGTGGTATTTGAAGGGGGGGACCTTGGGAGGTGCTGAGGTCGTGAGGATGGAGCCTTCATGAATGGGATTAGCGTTCTTATAAGAGAGACCCCACACAGATTCCTAGCCCATTCCACGTAAGGACACAGCAAAAGGGCTCTGGCTCTGAACCAGGAAGAGGGCCCTCACTGGACCATGCAGCCCCAAGTAGTGCCTTGATCTTGGACTTTTCAGGCTCCAGAACTGTAAGAAATAAATTTCTATTGGTTATAGTCTCCCCACTCTGTGGCATTTCTTTATAGCAGCCTGAATGGACGAAGACAGGACATATGGACACTCTTTATAATATTCTTATTCTTGCAAATTCTATAAATTTCAGATTATTCCCAAATAACCAATTAAGAATAATCTTCGCTTATAAACTATAGGAAAATAACTAATAAAACCAAGTATTTAATTCAAAAAGAATGGTAATATAAATAATTCTGAGGACAATGTAAGCAAAAACAAGACTAAAAAAATAAACAATAAGCCTATCTTATTGGAGAAATGTTGAGTTTAAAATCAGCAGTAACTATAGATGAGCCACAATTTTCAACATACAACAGAGATAAATCTTTATTATTTATATTTATGAAGGTAACCATCAGAAATATTTTATATATTTAAAATATTTTTCCCATAAAGTGTAAGAAAAGGGATAAGGAGGATTTTGTGGTGGAGAATACTCCTGTTCATCAAGAGCTCATCTGCATTATTTTGTTTCCAGCACATCATGTATTAATTTCGAAGGAAAAAATTCTAATTTTTGTATTTTATATATGCTAATATCCATTAGATTGGTCCCCCTTTTAAAATATTGTGACCATAGACCACTTATTTCCTTTAATGGATACTTCATTTGAGGTAGGTCAGGAAAGTAGGAGGATATCAGGTATATTTCAGGAAATCCAAAGAGAAGGAAATTAATTAAAACTCAATTTTGATTAAGTTACAAGGTCAAGGGCTATTTCTCTCTCCATATCCCCAGGGCCTCTCCTTTTCTGTGAAGGGTACTACATTTTTCTTTCTTTCAATCTGGCCTAGCTTTCCTTTTTCAAACAAGGTTACAGTACCCTTGGCTTTATATGACACCCAGTTTTAAATGTTGAAAGGAATGTGTGCTTTCATGTACCTCACACAGTTTTCCCTCCTTTAGAGAAGTTCATTGTGATTTTCAATTTCTTTGACAATATGAATAATATCTTGACTTATTAGATAATTTCCTTGAAAACTGACACTTTTTAGTTTGGTGACTGTTGAAGTTATTGAGTGAGGGATGGTATTCTTCATTGGATAGTAATTACTAGAACATCTAGGTTACTTTTTCTATATATTGATTTATTCAGTGGGATGTATATGATAAATACTCAAAAAGCTGACCTAAACAATCAAGTCCGGTATTCTCTATCTTTGCTAAGTAGTACTTTAAACACATTGACTCTACTGTGTGCCACATTTGATGATGAATAATGCATCTTCAGTGGGGTTACCCTTGGAGGAGGCCTATGGCAAGGTATATGTTGTTGGATTTGGTGGTCCAAAATTGTGATAAGCATGAAGGTGTTTTAACTTGGAGATTAACTTTTGTATAACCAATGCCTAAGTTTCACATAAGATATTGTGTCTATCTAAGATCCTTTGTACAGTGGCCCATGAAAAACATACTCGAAATCAAAAAGCTAGTATGATCTATTAGACGATGGGTCTATAATATGTCAGTTTATGCTTTATTCAATGTAATTATACCTGTTTTTAAGGTAGTTTAAGAGGTTAAAGTTATTTAATATTACTTTTGTTTGTATAGCATGGAATATAGGCAACTGCATTTGTGTTTCCTGAGAGCCTCAATAGTATGATGTGATTAAAATCATATTTGAGACTTCCAGGCTCAAGACAATGGCAGCTTATGCCTAAGTCACTTTCCCAATATTTCCTCAAAAACAGTATAAAATAACAAGAAAGGAAAAGTAAAACTACACAAAATCCATGTCTCTGAAAAGAGAGATTACCCAATCTCTGAATACTACAAATAAAAAGAGAAAAACTATAATTCTTTATTCATGCTGTTCCCAATTTCCTTTTGATATCATTTTCTTTCTATCTGTAATGTTTCCTTAGCATTTCTTTTAGAAAACGTTTGCTGCCAACAAATACTACTAGTCTTACTTTATCTGAGAATGTCTTCATTTCATGAATTCATGAATGGTATTTTCACTGAATATAGAATTTTGGATTGACAAATTCTTTCCTTTTGCACTTTAAAGATGTTGTGCCATTTCCTTTGGTCTCAATGGCTTCTGATGAGAAATCTGCAGTAATTTAAATCATTATTTCCATGTCTATATATATACAGAAAATATATATATACACATATATACAGGTACGTATATATATATACAGAATATATTTTTTATATATTCTGTATACATACAGAAAAACAAGTCATTTTTCTCTGCCTGCTTTCAATTTTTTTTGCCATTAGTCTTCAATTTAATCTTGTTGTGTCTCAATACCTATTTCTTTCAGTTTATCCTGTCTGGCATTTGCTGAATTTTTTGACTCTGGTTTTACGTCTTTTCAATACTACATTCTTTCTCCTCCTCTTCTGGGATTCCATTGATGCAAGTGTTATATCTTTTGTTTTGTTCTGTAGGACTGTGAACATCTGTTTTTTTTTTTTCATTCGGGTTTTTTCTTTATCCTTTTTGTTTTGGTTGGATAATTTCTCTTGATTTTCGTTCAAGTTCACTGATTCTTCCCTTTCTCGTCTCCATTCTGCTATTGAGACCATCGAATGAGTTTTTAGTTTTATTTTTCAGTTCTAAAATGAATTTGTTTCAAGAATATTTGTCATTGCTTATTGGAGCATTTGTATAATAGCTGCCTTAAAATTTTTGTCACAAAATCCCAACATCTGTGTTACCTCAGTGTTGGTATCTGTTGATTTTCTTTTCCCATGTAAGTTGGAATTTTCCAGATTCTTCATATCCAGAGGTATTTTGGATCATTTCTGCTGGTTGGGTAGTTGTTTTATTCTTCTCAGGCTTCCATAACAGAATACCACACACTGAGGGGCTTAAACAACAGAAATTTATTTCTCACAATTCTGGAGTCTGGAAGTCTACGATCAAGGTGTTACCAGGGTTGATTTCTGACGAGACCTCTCTCCTTGGCTTGCAAATGACAGCCTTCCTGCTGTGTCCTCCCATGGCCATTTCTCTGTGGACAAACTCCTATGTCTCTTCCTCTTCTTGTAAGAACATCAATCCTATTGGATTAGGATCTCACCCTTATAAACTCTTTAACCTTAATTACTGCCTTAAAGGTCCTATCTCCAAATACAGTCACAGTGGGCTTTAGGGCTTCAACATATGAACTTTGGGGGAACACAAGTTTGTCCATAAAAGCAGTATTCAGAATTCTAGTTTCACTCCCAATATTCCTATTATTATTTACTTTATATAGTCCTCAAATAACTGTTCCATTCATTCTATCCATGTCTTACAGTTGAGTTCAATGGGACAGTCAAGTGGGAGTGTGCTTATCCATAACAGAAACTACTTTCTCTTCATTTTTAAAAGTGTTTTTCACATTAGGGACATTAGCTGTACATCTTTGATATAGGTTGAAAATATTTTCTTCCAGTTTGTGATTTGAATTTTTATGAAAAGAGAGTGTTGAGTCTGATATGATTAAGAATGACTTATGTAGGTGACCCAGTCAATATCCTGATATCTCTGTTGCATGACCTGTTGAGTTCCAAGTATCTTTTCCTCATAGCCCATCTCAGCCACAGACTTCCACCATCATATCCTGGAACCATAACTATACACACTCCAAACTCTTGATTTCAAACATCTCTACGAACATCAGCGTCTATAGCCCACTTATTCTAGCAATGTTAATTTATCAATTTTCTGACCTAATTGAGATATTCATTCCTTTACCTACTGTGGGTTTTTTAAACTACTTTTAAAAATTTATCACCCCTTCCTCATGTCACCACTTCTCTCCTTTCCTGACTTGGAATGCATAGCTCAGCACTATAATCAGTCCCTTTCAAACAATCTCAACTTCCGTGCCTTTCTCACCTACCAAAACCATCTGCTTCAGCTGTTTGAATCTCACTTCATGTTTTAACCAAAGATTTCAAACCATCATCCAACACAACCAGATAAATCTCCTATACTTTCCCAGAACACTTTCTATTACATTTCTTAAGACAACCATTTCAATCTTACTCCTCTTTCCAAAAAACTTCAGCGGCATTTCCTCAACTCTCAGTGTCAGTTGATGACTTTGCCTTCTGATTTGTAGAGAAAATAGTCTTGTTACTACCAGTAATTCCACTCCTCTACCCATATCTGTGCATACATGCCCTTCATTCCCTCTTGTTACAAGGAGACACGTCTCTACTCCATTCTTAGACAAACTTTCTATTGAGCTATAGAAACCGTATCCCCTCAAAAAGCCTAGTGTGTTTTCTTCCATTATAAACTTCTCTGTGTCTGGATTCACTTTAAATTTAAGAAGAAAACCCTTAATATCATCTATAAGATACAAAAGAGGAGTATCAAAGAAACCGAAACCCTCCCTTGCTTGACTTCATTAATTCTTGAGCTGTTAATCCTCACGGGAAATTTTTCCAAAAAGATGCTTATTTTTACTGTGTCCTCATCCTAAGGGTGGCTTAGCTTCCCACCAGCTCTAGCATGTATATTTCATTTAGTTCAAGAGAAGTATTATTCCTATTTCTGTTGCAAATACCGGAATCTACCCTGATATTTGATGCAATTCTGATCAAAGACACTGAAGGGAAAAATCTGGAATATTTTTCCTCAACCTATTCGACTTACCACATATTCTTATCAGCCTTTAATTCTCATCACTCCACTAAAGCAGCACTGATTGAGTTACTAATTATCTATATAATGCCAAAACACAATGGTCAATTTCCTATGGTCATGTTACTCAAAAAATTTACTCATCATTACAAGAAATAAAACATTTGAGAGGGTAGGGCTTTTTGTCTTTTTTATTTTTTCAATTTGTATTGAGATGCCTGGTATATCATAAGCCTTCATTATTTTTTTAAAATCAATGAGTGAAAGAGGTTATCAGCAACATTTGGCATGAATGATCATTCTCTTTTTTCTTAATTTCTAAGTTTTCTCTGATCCTATACTTTCTTGTATGCTTCCTACTTTACATTCATTGGCTCTTCCTTTATTTTATCTTTTCCAGACTCCTCCTTTCCTATTAGACCTTTCCAATATACATACTTAATTTATGTACTATTGGAAAATCTGTTTTCCAATGGTATTATATAGTTCATGCCCTATGTTAAAACCTTGCAAAAGTATACTCCAATCTCAACCTTATCCTGTTAAATGTTATAAACAGTCAATTCATTGCTCTTATTTTTGTTTAAAGGGATCAATTATCTTTTAAAAAGATTCAAAATGAAAATAATGTGTTTTGATACTTACTCACTTATTAATTATTTCTGGTGATGTGCATTTTTGTTGGTATATATCACATTTCTTTTTGGCATAATTTTTACTCTTCTTGAAGGCTTTATTTTTTTAAATTATTTTGTAGTCCAGATCTGTTGGCAATTAATTATATTAACTTCTATTGGTCTGAAAAAGTTTTAATTTTTCCTTCAATTTTGAAAGACATTTCCTCTAAGAGTTTAGTTTTATGGTTTTATTTTTAAGAATTTAAAGATACATCTCCATTTTCTTCTGTCTTGCTTGATTCTGAAAATGTCTGCTGAAAGAATTCTGAAAAAAAAGTCTTATTTATTCCTTTGTACATAATACATCCTTTATTCTGTGGAATATATTTATATATGGACATATAAATAAAATTTATCAGCAGTTTTCAGAAATTTTATTATGTGCTTTGCTGTGATTTTACTCCTATCTTCTCCTAGAGTTCATTGAGCTTTTTAGATCTTGGAGTTTAATTTTCCACAACATTTGGAAAAAAAATTGTCCATTATTTCTTCAAGTAATTTTCTGCTCCTATTATTTGAGACTCCAATTTCTTGTATATTGTATTACTCTGTATTTTCCCACAGGTATTTAATGCTCTTTTATTTTGCTTTTCAATCTTTTTCCCTTCATCTTTGTAATTTAGTTTGGATCGTTTCTATAGCAATGTTCTCAAGTTTACTAATATTTGTTCTGTGGAATCTAATCTGCCATTAATACCATTGGGATATTTTTCATTTCAGATATTGTATTTTTCATCTCTATAAGTTACATTTTAATCTTTTTATATTGTCTATTTTCTCATTATGTTCATGATTTTTCCATATTCTTGATATGAAGCTTCTTTAACAGCAGGTGTTTTGTGGTTTAATTTCATTATTTCTGTCATTTCTGGATTGATTTTTATTGATCAAGTTTATTCTAATCGTGGGTCATGTTCTGCTGCTTCTTTGCATGACTGGTAATTTTTGATGGGATGCCAAATATTGTGAATTTTATTTTGTTGGGTGCTGTATTTTGTTGTATTTCTTTAAATAGTGTAGGGCAGGGGCTAGCCCCATGGCCAAGTGGTTAAGTTCGTGTGCTCTGCTTCACTGGCCCAGGCTTTCAACAGTTCCCATCCTGGGTGCCAATTTAGCACTGCTCATCAAGCCATATTGAGGCAGCGTCCCATATAGCAGAACTAGAAGGACATACAACCAGAATATACAACTAAGTACTAGGGGGCTTTGGGGAGAAGAAGGAAAAAAGAAGATTGGCAACAGATGTCAGCTCAGGGCCAATCTCTAAAAAAAAAAAAAAATGTAGGGATTATTAAAAATAATAGTGGAAGGCTTTATCTGTCATATGGTTAAGTGATTTGTGATTAGTTGGATCATTTTCAGATTTTCTTTTCAGGTTTGGTAGGATGGCTGCTAATGAGATGCTTTTCCGATGTCCTTGGATTACAGGGTCTTTCCATGCTGGCTGGTGGGATCATGAATATTTATACTGCTTTGTGAGCCCTAGGAATTTGTTGCTTGCTTACCACATTCTGGCAGTTATTTCCCCACCTTCATGGAATTTCACCCTATGCATGTACAAATCATGCCATTCAGCCAAGGTCTCAAAGAGACCCTTCTGCAGAATTCTAGAGCTCTCTTTCTGAAACACTCTCCTCTCCAGTACTCAGCTCCACAAACTCCACAAACTAGCTGTCTGTATCTCCCTGAAATCCAATCTCTGTTTCCTCAATTTAGTAAGACTTTTGGGCTCTGAGTTCTCCTCCCTATTCAGCAGCCTGGAAAGTGCCTCCAGCTGGTAAGCTGGGGAAATTGTAGGATTCAGTTCTTTCGCTTCCCTTTCCTTAGGGATCACATTCTTGCAATTAGACCCTGCCTACTGTACAATGTCTGAAAATAGTTGTCATGTATATTTTATTCAGTTTTCTAGTTATTTATGACAGTGGCAATTCCTGTAACCATTAATTCTCCATGGACAGAAGTGGAAGATCTTTAAATGTTGACGCGCTCCAGAGCTACGCAATTAGACTTCTCCTCTTTTCATTTTCTTTTTACACTCTTTATCCTAAATAATCGTATGCAGTCCACTCACTTTAAGTATTATTTATATGATGATGGTTCAAGTGTATATTACACGGCCCAGACTTTTCTCTCTGCTCCATTCTATTCAACCGCCTGCCTGACATTTCATCTATTAGACCTCTCAGGATTATTCTGACCAAAACAGAACTATTGATTCTTTGGCCTGCAATAAATTGAACCACCATTCACACAGATATTAAGGCCAAAAATCTAAGAGTCATCCTTGCTTTCTCTCTTTCTTTAACCCTCACATCAAATCCATTAATAAATTCTGAAGCCTCTACCTCCAAAATACTTATTCCTTTTTACCATGTCTCGCTATTTTCATTGCTATAGACTTAGTTCAAGTGAACAAAATTAATCAGATAATGTCACGCTTCTCTTTAAAACCCCCTTTTAAAATAACAATGAAATCAAATCTTTTTGCCACAGTTTGTAAAGTCCTCGGTGACCACTTAATTCTGTCCCTTTATCCTCCCATTGGCTGTGATCAACCACATTGGCCTTCTTTCTGTCTCTTGGACACATTAGGTTGCTTCGACCTCAGAGGCTTCACACTTACTCTCCCCTCCCTGAAAACTTCTTCTGGAATTTGGCATGACAACCTTTAGGGGACAATTTATATACATATCTTTCCTTCGGAGAGGTGAGAAGAAACCATAACTGCCACTTTCTATAACATCACCACTGTATCTTCTATATTTTTATCACCATTATCAATGCTTCTTTTATGTTCATTTTGTGTATTTATTTTCTCTGTTCACCAGAATGAAAATTCCTCAAGTGTTAAGACGTGATTTATTTTATAATCAATAAATTTTGAGTGCTTAGAAGAGTGCCTGGTGCATAGTAGGAACTAAATTCATACTTATTGAACACATGAACGCATAATTATATTATAAAAGTATAACATACACATGCGTAAAGTGCTTTGATATAAAAACATCTGCCTGTGGCGGGGGTAAGAGTTGTGTCTGAAATTTTCTGTTGATACATGAAACATTTAAAAACAATACGTTATTTTGACGTTTGATTAGAACTAAACCAGGAAATGAAAAAACCTGGCTCCTGTGAGACTCACACAATAGAGAAAATATTATTCATCATATTATCATATATAAAATGTAAAGAGGGGCTGGCCCAGTGGCACAACGGTTAAGTTCGCACGTTCTGCTTCAGCAGCCTGGGATTCGCTGGTTTGGATCCCGGGTGTGGACCTACACACCGATTATCAAACCATGCTGTGGCAGCATCCCACATGTAAAATAGAGGAAGATGGGCATGAATGTTAGCTCAGGGCCAGTCTTCCTCAGCAAAAAGAGGAGGATTGGTGGCAGATACTAGCTCAGGGCTAATCTTCCTCAAAAAAAAGTAAAGAAACATTTAAATAAACAATATTACTTTGCCTCCCATTATTTTCTGGTCTACAGCCTAGTGATAGAGACTAAAGAATAAAAATCTTTTGGGAGTATTTTTAAAAGAATATTTTATTCACATCCATTATGCAGTAACCCCAAATTGTAATAACTCAAAGGATGAGGTATTTTTATAACTTCTTTATGTAATGCATAGAACTTTTGTTAACTTGTATACTTTTTCTCTACTCCCACAGCTTTAAGACTGAGGTTGTCAGTTGTTGTGTTCATTATTACACTGTTTCTTAGTCTCACATCCACAAGTTTCTTTAATCGACCGAACCGTCCCTTGTTTGCTCGCATCATAGGGAACTTTGCAAAGTTGTGTGTGAAACGGGAAGCTTTCATCCTTGACTATTTCATGATTTTGATAAGTTTCTTGCCATTTCTAATGGTAATGTTTATTCAGTGGCAACTTCAAATGAATTGCGTAAGCAGTATACAAGTTAAGTCATATGGATTCTTAGCCCCGTCAAATAGCACAGAGAAAATATGAGGTATCCTTACAAATTTAGGTGAATACTTTTTGTTTTTCACAAATGTACAACTTCAACAATTCCTACCATATGTATTGAAACACAACCTGTTATAGTAAAAGGAACAGAGACTTTGGAGTTAGAAGAGAAAATTGGGACAAGAAATGGGGATTTGATATCTTTAGAATTTAAGAAAGTTGTACAATTTCTTTGAGCTACAGTTTGTGTATCTGTAAAGTGTGATATAGTATCTAGTTCATTGTATGGTTAGGAAGATGAAATGAGTTAATGAAAAGCAATCAGAATAGAGGCTTGCAAGCAGTTAAACGATAAAGTTATCTATATTTAGTATTCTGTTATTATTATCCATCAAAAATGTTTAACTCACACCTTGTAATCCCGTTGTGTGAAAAGCAGAGAAGCATATACTATTGGGTACATAGTAAAACTTTAATAAAATAAATCATTTTTTATGATACTAGTAAGGACCAGAAGAAGTTACAGTAAAGAGTATCATAGGCTAGAAAATTTTATTTTTTCCTGACCTTAAAATTTACCTTTTCTGCTTTGTTTCCTAATATTAAAGTTCTTTGTACTGCTACTGCTAAAGACAACCATCTTGCGACATTCTAAAAAAGTACATTCAACAAATGTTTATTGAATATTTATTATCCAGGAAAATTTGTTTCTATATCCATTCATTTTATTTTTGTTTGTTTATATGTCCATTCATCTATTTATTTACTATGTATTCATTCAGTCTTTCAACATGGATTTATTGCCTTAGCAATTTATGCTAGAAACTGGGAGAGGCTAGAAATAACAAAAGAGACAAAAAGTAAATGACCTTGCCTTTATGACTTTTATATTCATGAGGGGCTACTATCTTTATCTCTATCCTATACTGAGCATGGATAGAGTGGCAAGTGGCTAGGAATGCTACTTTGGATAAGACAGTCAGGAAAGGCCTTTCTGAGACAGTGATATATGCGTGATAACCTGAATACAGTGAAAAAGACCATTGAGACATAGTCCCAGCCTATGGTCTGGTGGAAAAGACAGGCATGCATAACGATAAATTATTCTCTGGGATAATTACTGTGACAGATGTCAAATGGAAAGTTTGACTGAGGTGCCAAGATATGATAAATATCAGATATCAAATGAGTTGTGAGACAGATCAAAATGTAATTTTCAAGGGAAATATATATTAACAAGTTTCATAAGTCCTTAAACCTCTCATTCATTTCAAGGATGGGGAAATAAAAAACATGTTATGACGATGATGTTAGGAAGAGGAATTTCAGAGAATGTTACAAAGATTCTAGATAAAAACTTTGGAGAAAGTATCACAAACTGGGCTTTGAAGAACAAGTAGTCCTTTTTTTTTGGTAGGAAAGCAAGGGGCAAGAAGAGAAAGGGCACTTCAAGCAGGTTTAACAAGTTATGCAAAGCCAGTCATATAGAAGAATTGATTCTTTTCAACAAAGTAATCAGGTGTGAGGTACAGAGCATCAGTGATGCTGAATGGGAGGTTGAAGTTAGATCCTGAAGAGAATAGAAATCTTGAAGAAATTTTATCTATAGGTCATGGGAAGACATTAACAGTCATGAGAATAACAAGAAATTTCAGGATACGTAGCACACCTCTTGGCGATGGTGCCATGAACTGAAATATTCACTGAACTTAAATATTCTCTACACACTGAACACACTGCAACCTCTGACCTCATTTTTTGTTTTTAGTCATATTGACCTTAGGCTTTAGGGATCTGGAGAAGCTGTAGGCTTTCTCATGGAACTTGCAGGATGGAACTTGTAATCTACTAATGCAACAGACTTCAGTAAAGACACCGAAACAGGCTTTGTGGTGGTCATTAATTCATTGCACCTTGCTTTTGCTTAAGGCACAGAAATTTTCTTTAAGTGCCTTAAGTAAAATATAGTAACATTAAACTATACATGACCATGGAGGTCACTGAATAGCCTCCCCCTTTGCATGAAAAGCTTAGTAGCTGTCCAAAGACTTAAGGGAACTCTTTGGCAGAATTTTGATGCTTCTCAGTTCCTAAGTCTGCTCAACTTTACCCCCAGAAATTCCAGGCAGCTTAGCAAACCCCAAATGTTGATGTCTACAGCTCTCACCCAGGAGGTGCCTGGTTGTGCTTTTGCTCTTCTTCCCTGTGCCATGATTTAGAAATTGCATCCAGGCAGAAATCTAGGATGCATGTTGAAATTATCTTGTGTGTTCCTTTAAGGATGAAGCCATTCACTGTCTACTGTGTCTAGATTCATAGTTGTTAAAAGCGGGAGAGTTGATTTGATACCCTTTACTCCATCACAGTCAGATTTTTTAAAATTCTTTTGAGCATAGTAATTACAGTTATTTTAAAGTCTGGTTCTAATAAACATCTGGAGTCATCTACTATTTCTGTTGATTTTTATCCATGTGTTCTTATCATATAATGAGTCTGGATGTTTTTATTATGTTAGCCATTAAATTTGCAAAACTTTTGCAGAAGTAACTTAGACGCTAAGATAATGTTCTAATGAGGAATTGCATATGTTTTTTTGCCAGGTGCTTGACATTAATATTCAAGGATCTTCTTAATCTAATTTCAGAGACAGGTAATTTAAAGTTGCACACCAGTCTGTGCACATTTCTCTTGCTGGTTCATGCTTCCTTTAGGGAGCAGACCTTGGCTGTTTCAATCTTATGTGAAGAAAACTCTCTGGGGCTATTCCTCAAACCTTAGGGGGAGCTGAACATCAGTCCTTTAGCCCTTAACCTGGAGAGATTTTAATAACATGTTTAATATTCTAGACTCTCATGATTGCATGCTAGACATGGCCTCAGATATAATAGAAGGTCCCCAAATTTGGGTCCACCCTGCTGTCAATTCAGTGTGTTCACCCCAAATTATTTTATTGCAATCCTAACCCCCGATATGGTGGTATTAGGAAGTGGAGCCTTTGGGTGGTGCTTAGGTCATCAGGTGGGACCCTCATGAATGGGATTAGCCTCTATAAAAGAGATCCCAGGGAGCTCCCTCATCCCTTCTGTCAGGTGAGGACATAGGGAGATGTCTATGAACCGGGAAAGTGGCTGTCATCAGAACTTGACTATGCTGGCAGCCCTACCTCATACCTCCAGCTTCCAGAACTATAAGAAATAAATTTCTCTTGTTTATTAGCTACTCAGTCTGTGGTTCCTTATCATAGCAGCCTGATCAGGCTAAGACACAGACCCTGGGACTGACTCTGTCCTGGCAGGATTCTATCTCAGTAATTCCTGATACTCTTCTTAGCTCTTCAGTCTACAAGCAGATAGTTTTTGTATTTTGTCCAGCTTTGCCAGTTGACCATCTTCACCTTAATAAGTAAGGTTGATCCATATCATGTGCCCTTTCCATTCCACATGCTGAGTCATCCTGAGATATCTTATATTGAAGGGCAAATATGAGCATGAGGCTTCCTTGTTTAAATCTATTTAATGTTTTTCTATTGTTTTTACAATAAAGACCAAAGTATTTAGTAGATCTACATAGCTTTTCATGCACTCTACTTGCAAATCTCACCAGCTGTGTTTTATGCCACACTCAGTCTCACTTTGTTTGGTTTAGCAATACAGATCATCTTTCAAGTTCTTGGAATAACAGTGCTTATGGTGCAGGGCCTGCATACATGGTGCCCTCTGTGCCTTGAATGTTAATCTTTTTTTCCCTCTATGTAATTAATTGCCATTCATCCTTCAGATGTCAGATTAGAATATTTCCTTAAAGGAGCCTGACCTCATTCCCCAGGTCTTATTCCATCCTCTTAAATAGCCATGTGCTTTGTTTCAGAGCACTTCTCACAACTGTGAAATTTTGTTTATAATGTCTGTTTCCTATGCTAGAGGCATACTCTGAACCCATTTTTTCTTTTTTACTATCATGTTTAAAGCTTAGTATAATACCTGCTCTTAGCAGATAATCAATTCGTATTTGCTTGATGAATGAATGAATGATCAAACTGTGATGTACGGTGAATAAATGCTCTGGGTCAACAGAACTTCAACAAAATCTGGTAGTGATAAGTAATACCAAAGGGTTATTTTGGTGATATTTTCCATATTTTACAACACATTTATAATATTGTGTTGGTATACCTTGCCCATTTAGCTAGCAAGAGGTTTAGCAAAGTGTTTAATAGGACAGCTTTCTGTGCCCAGCAACCTGTTTGAGAATCCCAACTCCACATTTTAGAAGCTTTATGATATTGGACAAGTTAACAAATCTCCCTTCCATCTCAAGTTTCTCATCTGTAAATTGGGTATAATAATAGTACATAGTTTTCCCATGATTGTCAGTAAATAGAATAGAAGTTAAAACATGTAAATTGCTTAGAACCATGTCTGGCATACAGTGGTAATTGTCATTTAAGATTATTTATGATTTTCTTAGTAAAGTTGGACATATCATCATATTTACTTAATTTTCCAGGGTAAAGTTATTTTTACAATAGAAGCTTTTCTTTTGGAATAGTATGGTAAATACTTTTCTAAAGTCAGAGCTATTAAAATATTTAATACATTTTAGGCCGATAATATCCCATTCTAAAAGTGTGTCCTCAGAAGTAAACTGAGAGGGGACAGTGATTTTGGCATAACATGGTCCATCTCAGTATTATTTATCACATTTTTTATTAGTTACCTACTATTGCATAGCAATATTATCAAAAACCGAGCATGCATTTATTGTCTCACAGCTTCTGTGTGTCAGGAGTCTGGGCATGGGTTAGCTGGACCTTTTGTAAGGCTGCAGTCAAGCGTTTGGCCAGGGCTGGGTTCTCGTCTGAGGCTCAACTGGGAAAGATCTGCCTCTAAGCTCACATGGCTGGCAGCACCCAGTTTGTTGCAGCCTGCCAAACTGTGGGCTTGCATTTCTTAGTGGTTGTCAGCCAGAAGCCACCCTCCATTCCTTGCCATGTGGACTTCTCCATAGGGCAGCTCATAGGGTGGCAGCTTGTTGCTTCAACGGCAGTCACAGAGAGAATTTTCTGGCAAGACAGATATTACAATCTTATGCAACATAGTCACATACTGTTTTCTATGCTGTATTCTGTTGGGTAGAAACGAGTCACAGGTCCTGCCCACACTAAAGGGGAGGAGAGCACTCAAATGTGTGAACACCAAGGATGGCGTTTATGGGGACCACCACACTGTGATCATCACAAACATGCAGGTGTCAAAAAATTAGCTTAACAAATGATGACAGATGTACCCAATCAAACACTAAGAACTAAAATGAACTTCTGAATACATAGGAAACCAGCATGATGTCATGTAAAGTTAAAAAAAAAAGATAAAAGTGTATATATACATCGATTCCTACTAGGTACTAATATACTGCTTGCTAGAAACACTTTGGAAGTGAAGGTGTCAAGACATTATCAGATTTTGCTTTGTAGTGCTACTTTTATTTGCTCGCTTTGTATTATTTTTCCCATTTTCCAATTAATATACGACATATTAACTACTTGTATAACTTTAAAAAACATAAATTTTACAAATTAAAATAAAAGTCCAGACTGGCTTTTTCCAGAACTCTTCTCAATTTCTTCCCCTTCCAGATGGCAGAGGATTGACAGAGATCCTGAAATCTAGGAATCAGCAAACTTTTCATTTGTGCTTGTCAAATGTCAAGAAAAGCTGAGTACTTACAAGAAACTCAGTGACCCCTGAGCGCTCTCTGCTTTTGCAGCAAAATCTCCACAGGATTGAGAGGAATATATCTGGGACAGACATCTGATCTCTACAGCAATTAAAATCATCAAATACAGAACTGATACGTCTTTATGTGAAAAACTCCAACCAGGCGCAGGAAACTACTGACTCCCTGTGAGGGTCCATACTGTGGATACATTTGAAGCATCCTTCTTTAAATGCTTCCCAGTTGAACAGGGATCTGAAAGACACACATAAATTCATTTGCTATAAGCTTAGTTACAGTTTTAATGGAAATAAAAGTACACAAAAGTTGCATCTCTAAAACGAAGAAGCTTGGGGGGATTGTAAGAGTTACAAATTCATTTTATCTAACAATTATTCTCAAAGTTAGTGAGGATGTTGAGCACCTGAAAATTATAGAGTTTGTTTCATGATGCTGGAAATCCTGATATATTTAATTTCCCAACAAAGACTGATTAGAATTATATATTTTTTGATATTATAAATTGCTTAGAAATAGTAAGCGAGTCAAGTTTACATATGATAATATATATTATAAACATAAATTTACTACTTTGGAATTTACTGGTTAGACATTTCCAATTTGCTCTCTGAAATGTTTGTGTGTGTGTATATTTAATGATGGCAGTTTTCTTTCATAGTTTATAGTATGTTTATTTATTTACCCTTTTCTTTCTCCAGACTGAAGAAATCTCTCTTAGTTTCCACTTAGCACTAATAAATGTTGAGAATGCTGAACGGACATGATGTGCATCTCATCCATCTTTTCTGGTGAGTGGGAGAGAATCACCAAGGAGACACATTGGGGCTTACTAAGATGCATCATCCTTATGATGCAAAGGCTCAGTCTGAGAATCCGCATTTTATTAGGCTGCACCATGCCTGCCACTTGCCACAGTTCAATACAGTGAATTTGGGCTGAAAACTGGTGTATCGTGGTGATTTGGGGTGGAGGAAAGTTTTTTCTCACAGAAATATGTTTTGATTATAGTTGAACGTAAAGAACTTATAATTTTCTTCTTGGAGGTGCTCATTACACAGCACCAGGAGAAAATGTCAGGAAACAGCAGATAAGAGGAATAATTTCTACCTGAGTTTTCATGCAATACATTAAAGTAAATTCTCAGCAATAAAAAGTTATGATAATCTGGTAAGGAACACGAATATTATTGTTCATATTTAGTAAGTGGCCTTTTCCTTGTGTCTGATCTGAAATATATGACGTTAAATACTATTTGGGGAGAAAGTTGAGTTTATTACTTCTTACTTTATCTTACCAATTTTGTTTAGTGACCTCTTGGATACATTCAACTGTAATAATCCTAGTATTTTACTTAAAGTTCTAATTAAACTGAGTAAATTCATATCTTTAAAATTGTTCCACTTTGATCATAACCAGGTAATGTATTCTGTTTTTATTGGTCTTAATATATTGTAAAGGATAATGTCACAGAGGGGGATTTCTCTTAAGTAAGAGATGTTTTAAAGCCTGTAGATACTCTTGGATCCAGGGAAAAGCAGTGTAAATATCCTGAGCCACATGGACAGGAGAGGGAATTGCTGTTATCTCTATTTTACCTGCGTAGCTTTAAAGAGTACTTAACAGGAGTAGCAACTTGTTAAAATTTAAGAGCTAATATTTGATGAGTGCCTGTGTTTTCTCATATACCTTGATGTGCTATTACATGTTATATTTAATCACCAAAGCAATGCTTAACATGTTTATTTTATACCATCACTATACAGTGAGTGAACAGAAACCTAGAGAAGCCCAAGTTGCAAGTGATAGAAACGGGATTCAAATCTGTGTGTCTGACTGCAAGGCACCTGACTAGAACTTTTCATGTTTTATATTTACCAGATTGTCTTAATTTCTCAAATAAAAATTTGACTGATTGAAGTGGTATGTGTACTAATGAAGTTACTTTTTATTAATCTTCCACACTGTAGTTGTAGTTTAAGCTTTGCCTCCCACCCATCCATATTCATCGTAAAAACTGAAATATACCTCACATCTACAAACCACTAATGGTAACTTACATTGTGAATATTTGGACAGATTATTCACAAACCAATTATTATATTAAAATTTTATATCAAATTATATACTATGCATCTGGTCAAATATATTATGGCAAAAGAAATAAAAAGCTATCATATTAGCCTGATTAACTCCCTGGGGTAAAGAAACAAATAAAAAAGCAACTATGTTCATGGAAAGTTAAATTTACAAAATTTGTCCTGGGTATGATGGCATTCAAATCTGGCATCAGTCCTTACACTAAATAAACAAAGAAGTTATATTAACAAATAAGTTTATATAAATAAGTACATTTAGCAGTATAAAATGGAGTAAGCACTACAATATAGTCACTTGGTCTCTTAGATTATCTCAACTTCAAATACTTTCCCCATTATCACACCTATGGCAACCTGTGTCCTGACATTATTGGAAAAATAAGGTTGGGATAATGCTGAAGATGTAGAGAAAGCCTTCCTGGGAGATTTGCCTCTTAAATAGAGCCTTAAATATTGGGTAGGAGTTAAATATGTAGCCATACTTTAGTGTTATTCCTTGGGGGGGACCATAATTCATCTATAGCACGAAATAACAATGGCTACCCTTTATTGACCTCTGTTATGAGTGTCATTAACTTTCTCTACAATGGAGAGACAGAACTGATTAAAATATGCTTTCTTCCATCTGGCAGTATATGACCTACTTGGAGAGAAATGTATCTAAATATTTATATGAGAGTAAAACATATAAATAATTTCTCACCTAATTTTTGTCACATTGTAGGAACACACTACATAATTATAAATATTTAATAATTATTGAATTAATTAATGATCATCTCTTTAGACCATCATGGGTGACAAGCATATGTTAATGGCTGCCTAGGGTCTCATTGTCTAGCTCCATTATCAAATCTCTTATCAGGGAAAATTCTATTAGTCATTTAAAGGAAAAAAATATATAATAAAAAAATACCTGATGACTGGATATACATCTTGCTTGAACCACTAATTCACACTAGTTGATTCTCATTGCCTCTCTGTGCATTTTTCCATCTTCAAAGTGTGGTCGAATCTCTGTCCTGATTATTCCTTAGTGTCGTTTTGAGAATAAAATGAGATAATAAATATGAAACTGTTTAGTAGACCATAAAGAAGTGCATGTGTGTTGGGGAATTATGTAATTATATACATCACTGGTTTCTTATCACAAAGGAATTTAAAATCTATTCCATAAAAAGTATGCTTTGCCTCGGGAAATAAATAACTTTGTCTTAATAAAGATACTAGACTTCAGTGAAACGGTGGGAGGAAATAACTACTTGCAGAAATCTCTAAAATCAGTTCAGGAAGGTTGGGTGAACTTGAGCATGTCTGCTTATGAACCCAGAATAAAACATCCTTGTTTACTAGGTTTTAAATGGTACTTTATGCTAATCTAGCACCAGAGATCACTTTGTAAAATCCCCTAAAATTTGACATTGAACTTTGTTATCCAAGGATCAGAACAGCTTTATGTTTCAGCCCCACTGTTGGTTGCATCTCCGGATGTTTATACGTAAAAAAGGTAAGACATATCTGTGTAAGCATTGGAGTACAGATGCAAAATTACTTTCCTTTCACAAGTGAGAAGAGAACAAAAACTCAGATCATGAATTATAAACCAGACCATGCAGTCAGTAGGTATTTGGGGGCAATTGTTGGTCTCTAACAGAGGAACTTTGATATTTATAGTCACATGGGCAAAGAAGACAAAATCTTGAACCTGCATGCGGAGTGGAATTGGAAATAAGACCCTACATTAATCTGGGATATTCAAACGTTTTAAACTTGATGAAAACATTACCAAGGGCGGAAGAGCTTTTACTCCATTCAGTGGTACAGAGAGAAATTTTTTTTTGGTTTGGCTTGGACTCTGGGTTGGGAAAGCAAAATATTAAACTTTTCTAACAATTGATCTACACTCATAAGGGCTAGAAAAACCCAACCGATAAATTAATGTTAAAATGAGGAGGCATATATTGTTTATTATTATTATTACGCCTTGTGGACACATGACTAGCAGTTATTTACTGCAGCTGTTTCACAGTGACCCAGCAAAAATAACTATGTTTATGACTCTGCATATGCAGGAACTAAGTCTTAGGGACCTCAAGGAAGTGCATAGGCACTATAACATGGTGGCTAAACCCGTCATCTCTGAAATCCAAAGCTCGGGTTAGATCTCATCCACACCACATTTCAGCATGACTTTGGACACTTTACCTTTGTAAGCTAACTCGTCCTCAACTGTAAAATGTGAAGAAGAATATCTGGCTCATACGATTGCATGGTTAGTAAGTAGTTTAGGTACGATTTAAAGTCAGATCTGCTTAACAATTCTATATATTTTTCTATAAAATTCTACATATTTTCCACCATCGTGCTACATCCTAAATACAGCTTTCATTATTTTCCCCAGATCCCTCTGGTTCAGTGACTTAACTAGAAAACATCAACACTGAGGTAAAATCTGTAGTAGTTGTCCTTTGGAGAGGCTCCTAGTACTTACCACATGAAAAACTGAGTATTAACAACGATTATATGAACAGAAAATGCCATGAGGAATATGATCAGAGAATAAATTATTGTGAAATTCAAATCATCGAGGCAAACATTCTATACTTTAAATATATTTAGCTATAGATGTCAAACTGTAATAATGACATTCTTAGTTTCATGTTCTGAAAAACACTTAGAATGTACCTGGAAAAGTTTCAATGCAAGTTAATAACATGTGAGTAATTTTACAAATGCATGTTAAGTAGGTACAGTAAAGTGATATTCTTTCATTAACACAATGTTTAGATATGGAAATGTGAGTAAGCTACTGAAGTGGTTGTTGTTATATTTGCCATATAAACTATATAGAAAAAGTAAAGTTAATCTATTACAAATAGAAATTATAAAAAGGAAATAAACCCAGTTACTCATAATATATTTATACATTTAACTTCTAATCTGTTTTAAATTTCATATATTATTTCTCATTTTGTAATTATAGATATTATTTAACATTTTGTTATTTTCCCCTGACATTATAGCATGGGCTGTTCTTATGTTACAATACTCTTTAAGTAGACATTATATTAATAGGTCCATATTTACATGGATATATTATAATTTATATTTTATACTACTCTAAATTTAGTTATTTTTATATGAGGATGTGTTTAATAGTTTTCTGGTTTATTACTAGAAATCATAATAAAAATATTTGTATATAAAGATTGGTAGGTACTTCAGGTTACTTTCTCAGGATAGGTTTTAAGAGGTGGGTTGAAATGAACGAATATTCTTTAATACATATTACCAAATCGAAAGGTTCTATTTGAACCAATAATCAGTAGGATAATTCACCATTAAATATCAAACATTTAAATGATTTGATTAGTCATCTGACCATAGTTTTTTTTTTAAATAAATTAAGAAGATCAAACTTGTACAGAGGCTCATAAGGTCTGCATTGAAGTCTTACCTAATTTACTTTTTAAGTTTTATTTATCAGATTTTTATAATGCACATTAAACTGTGAAATAAGATTATGCTCAGAATGAGATAATCTGGTATCACTATGCAGAGTTAACGTAAGTACAGTTCAATTCAAACAAAAAACGCGTTTAGGTATACCTGTCTTACATTATGAAGTATTTAATTTATATGTAACATCACTCTTAAATCCAATTAATACTTTTGCAGACACTTAGGATCTTTGAATCCCCTGTTAGGACTTATTAGACTACATAACTCTAAACTTTCTTCCAGAAACAAGATTCAGTAGCACAAAGAAAAGTGCAAAATAAAATAACCATAAAAAAGAATGATTCTACACAGCTGTAAAAGGTCAGAGAAAATGCCAAATACAAGAGAAATTCATAGGATCTTACTCATGTTATTTTGACCAACCTGAAAAACTGCCTTTTAAATTTTTAGGGAGACTAATGCAAATTATATATGCTGTAAAGAAATAAGAATCCTTTGCAAATCACCAGGAAATCATTTAAAAACTGCAACGAAATAAGCTTTGATAAATTTTAAGGAGTATTCCATCTTCAAGAAGTTAGCTTATGAATTTGATTTTAGTGCTAGTGCTTATAAACATTAATTTCATTATGAAAGGTTGTAAATTTATTTTCCCCTTAGGAAAGGAAACTCTGTCTTGGATTATATTTGCATTTCTTTTTTTAATAGCTTCATTCCCTTTTTGACATGTAAAGGATTTATAGTGCTGGGAGGTCTGGTATTTTTGTACTCTTGGCAGTATTAGGAACAACTGGCTTAGTGATGGCTGTGAAGCCACATCTTATTAATGTCACATCCAGGAATAAAGAGACCCACTCGGTGTCCCTAGATCAAGGATGATGATCAAATGGTGACACTGTAATTGTACTTTCACATAGATATTGGCACTTCTCCAAAAAGTACTAATCCTAAGAAGGAGTAAGTACTTTTTATTGGGAGAGGGTTTTTTAACGTTATAGAATTCTAAAACTGGAACCCTCTAAAATTGTCATTTTGATCGTACAGTTTGGGCTTCTTTTCTGAATTTAGTCCCCTCTTCTCATTTACTACTACGCCTGCCCTCGTTCAGGCTTGATTATTTCTTGTCTGGTCTGTTACAGATGCTTGCTAATTTATCACCTCCCAGTTCTTAATCTCCCTTCCCCGAACCCTCCTCCACATCTGTATTGTTCGGCTATTGTCACAATAAGGCTGTGTAAAGAATCACCCAAAAACGCAGTGGCTGAAGCTACAATCATTTGTTTTCATTGATCTGTAAACATCGGGCAGTTCATCTCATCTCCTCTATGAAATGTTTTCTCCCCGTCCCCATATCCGGAGAGCTGCCCATGCTCTTCAAATGCTCCTCTGTAACCTGAGCATGTTTTTTCACAGCATACATTAACCAGAATTTTTACTGAATGCCTACTGGAATAGGCATTTGGGATAAATCAATAAACAGAACAAAGATTCCTGCGCCTTATTTTATATACTGAATTTTCTGTCTCTCTTCTGCTATTACACTAAAAACTCCTTAAGATTAATTACTTACCTTCATATCTGCAGAGCTTAGAGTGCTCTGCACGTATTTCGTGCTCAGTGAAAAAATAAATAAATGGATGAATAGACGCATGAATAAATTAATGTGCTCCGAGGTCTTGAACAAACTCTCCTGGCTGAGTCCTTTTGGATAGTTTTTCAGTGACCTGTCTATGCTGTGATGTACCTAGTGAACTTGAGATTGGTTTTTGACTCTCTCTATGAGAAAATTATTTTTAGTAATAGTTATAGTAACTCCAGAAAAAGATACAATTAATTAATAAAATACATATTATTGGCAATAAAGGAAAAACTAATAAATTAAGACTTTCAGATTGCACTAATGTATTTTTCAAAAGAAGGCATGTATTTAATGGCCTGTCACAATAATGAATATAACAATACAGTTTCTACTTTCTTTTTTCTTTAGTTTTAAAACGTGCAGTCAACAATTTTGAGAAGAATAATTTTCTATTTCAAAGATATTCAAATTCAGTAAAATATTTTATGTTAAAACTTGCATTTAGCAAAGATAGTGTGCTTGACAGTTTGCATGTTACACTGTTGTGAATTTTAAACATAAATCTAGATTCCAAGTTGGCTTTCTTACGTTTTTTAAATTCTCTATAGACGATGAACTCACTGCCAGCATCTAGAGCAGACTGCTCCCACCACCTCTGCTCTCTCGATATGTCATCATGAAAGAAAATAATGTGCATACACACACAAAATTGCATGTTCTACTATAGTCAGGTAATGAAGGAATGATAAAAGCAATTCTAGAATAATGAGACAAAGTTGAAAAAAGACTGATCAAATAACCACAAAATGGAAAAAATGGCCCTATTGGGAAGTAGTCCATTCTAAAGGATGAACTGTCAAGCCCTCGTGAGAAAAATCCTGCCCTGTTCTATTAAGCCCAGGAGCATCCTCCTGTCTCCTTAGTGATACACCAGTTGTGTTAACTTCTTTCTTCCATAAGATTCTTTGAGGATGACAGAAGAGGGAGTTGCCAAATAAGAGCTTGTTAACATGTGTTAAACATGGTCAAAGTATCTTGATAAAATTATCATTAGAGTAGGAAAGGGATATCTGTGTACCTGCCTAACTTGTTGGACATATCCATTGTAAGGCTTTCAATCAATTGCCCATTGAAAGGGGAGCTCACACAGTTTGAATCAGGGTAGGATTCTGAAAACAGAGGCTGTCAGAATTGAGAATAATTACAAGATAACTGGATTAAATGTGCACGTGTGTGGGACCTGCAGTGGATGGGAAGAATGAATCAAGGGAGTGGATCTCAGGCAAAAAATAGCATCTGCAAAATCAAGAAGCTGAGAGAGACCATGGCTTGTTCTTAACAAGTCATTCACTAAGGCTGTGTAGTGAAGGTAATGTGAGAATGAGGAAGATGAACCCAGAGTGGTGGATAAGAGGCTGAGTATGAAGGAATTTATGTGACATACCAAGAAGGGTGGATTTTACCCTAAGGTTATTGGAAAGCAATGAGTGTTTTTGGCCAGAAATGACATGACGAGATTTTATTTTCCCTAGCTTGATGCATCCCCAAATGTAAATCAATTGGCATGCTGGTTTATAAATGAGTAAACACTGACAATGTGTGGCATAAATCAGTCATTCAGAAACTAGTTCATCGCTGGGTTAGCAGGGGGAAAAAATCTTATTTATGATTACCTTTCCTGAGGCTTTACCTGTCTTTGACATCTCTGTAGCCATAAATTTATACATTTCAAAAAAATTCAGTCATGTCAAAAATTTCTGCATAGAAACAACTGAGATATGGCTTTTCACTAAAACAATTTGTGACAGGGCTTAACGTCAAATTTATCTGTGCAATATCTTAATTATCTTAAATTTTTTTCTTTGTAAATACTTGGTGATCACATCTATGTAAGTAGATTTTAAGATCAACTTCTTTGTAACAAAACTTTGCTAGAAGTTTATTGTCAAATTGGCCAACCCTACATAGAATTTACCATTGAAAAGTCAGAGGTTCATAGAGATCATACTTATTTACAAAAATAAATAAATAAATGAGTTGAAAAATTTTCCATTAGAAATAAACTCTACAGTCAGACAATTTCTTTACATTTTACCATCAAATGACAGAATCCTGGATCCACCATCCTCAAGAATCAGTCCTCTTTCAGCTATGCCAGCACAGTTTGCCCGGGTCCTACAGCTCCTTGCAATAAAATTCCTTTCTTCCTTTAGTACACATAGCAGAAACCTTGTCAGATTATGTTGTGACTTGATCATAGTTATTGATCTGTTCTCCAGAAAAGAAGATCATAATGGTTTCATATGTTGCCTTGCATTGTGGTAGCCTCCACATCATCTTCATGAAATGGGTGAGTATATGCTTCCAACAGAAAGGAGTGGGCCACTTTGGCAGGCCTAGAGGATTCAGAGGGATCGCAGGCTTCAAGGTTTTCACGTTTATCAATCCACATGTCCTAATTTAAAGTCTCAGATTCACCCTTCCCAACAAGGGCCTTAAGTTGACATTACAGACTCACTCTGGCTGAGAATTTAACTTTCTATGCAACTCTGTTACTGGCATAATTAACATCTGGACCTCATCTTTAGCTTTTCCTGCTCTCTGACATGAGATAGAACTTTCTTCATATTCTACTAAGGAAGTCCTCTTCAACTGTTGAAAGCATGCTTAGCTTTGCCTTGTCTTTTTGCAGTTCATTAATGGAACTCAGTAATAGCCATCAGATTGCATTTCCCTTATAATTAGTACTTTCCTTTAATCTTTCAAAAGTCTGAGATATGCCACTGGCCAGTGCATTCCTTTCTACCTGTGTCCCAACCTGGTTCATCACTGGTGAAAACTTTAACAATTGCAAACCTACAACATATCAGGGACTATCAATACTCCCAGCAGGAGTTAAGGGACCCTCATTGCCAGCCGGCAGGCGGGTGATTCAGCTCTAAAATATCCCTGTAGCAGCCAGCCCAGTGGCGCAGCAGTTAAGTGCACACATTCTCCTTCGGTGGCCCAGGGTTTGCAGGTTCGGATCCTGGGTGTGAACATGGCACTGCTAGGCAAGCCATGCTGTGGTAGGCATCCCACATATAAAGTAGAGGAAGATGGACATAGATGTTAGCTCAGGGCGAGTCTTCCTCAGCAAAAAGAGGGGGATTGGCAGCAGATGTTAGCTCAGGGCTAATCTTCCTCAAAAAAAATAAAAAAATAAAAAATATAATAAAATATCCTTTTAGAGTTGGCTTCCTTAGTTCTGGAACCAACTACCATAGGTTGAGTTCCCAGGATAACAAACTCAGGTTGATATTTGTGTACTGGAGGTACTTCACCGTGAAGGAATAAGAGAAGTAGGGTCAAAGAGAGAAGTCGAACTGAAAAGCATTTACTAAAAAGACCACAGCCGACTCCAGGATGCGCTGGAGCTGTGACTGGCCTTCACAGTTGTCCCACTTTAAGCAAGAGGCTATTACTCCTGACCTTCTCCATCATGGACTGGTTGGTGGATTTAGCATGTCCCCAGGAATGGATCTTGATCTTGGGTGAGGTGGTTTACTAGGGAGAGGGCCATTCCTGGAGAAGATTTCAACTGACAGCTGTCAGTCAGTCAACATCCCAAGAAGCTAGGAGAATGAGTGCCTCAATTTTGAAATGGAGGTATGATCGGTCCACCACAACATCTTCTCCACTTAACAAACTGTAAAACAACCTAACCCACTTCACTACAACTTTTAGTAGAGGTGGGGAAAAATGATGTCTGTGAAAACCTGGTAACAAGTACTATGTAGTCAACCATTTTGAATGAATTAATGTTTCCTCTGAAGATTTTTGAAAGAGATTACCAAAGCTGAACCTAGGAGAAAAAGAAATTCCTGAAGGGAGATGATAGACAGATAGATAGATTTATCCTGCCATCTATTTCTATTTTTCATTCACTTAGTATCACTGAATTTTTTAGAGAATTGTTTTTCCCAATTTCAGGACTCTATAAGTGAATTTCTGTCATCATTATAGTACTCTTTGCAAAGCTATTTATTTAATCAAAAATTAGCTTTCAATGATGTCTACTTTCCCTTTAAAATGTAATTTTTTAAAATTCTGCAAAAATGTTATATGCCTTCTACATGCGTTAAGTGGCACCTTAAAATGATTAACATTCTCAATACCCAAGAGAATTCAGTGGTTTCTACATCTATTTTCTGAATCTACCTTTCATTATTAGCATTGAAACATTTTGTTACATCACCTTCACGTAAAATAAAACAATCTCTTCTCCACAGTCTTCTCAATCACAGATCTTGGCCAAGATGGCCGTATGTTTTCCTCAGCTTGAGGAACTTTAAACACACTGCTTCTTCCTGCCTCTGGGCCACTGACCTCCCTCTCACACTTGCTCCTAAGGAATCTACATGGTCTAAGGACAGAGATCCCTCTCTTCCCTTTTTTTAGATCATTTATTTTAGAAAACTTGGAATTGCAAATTCTTTCTCTATCTCTTTGAAATGTAAATCTTTTAAACATCTTCTTGCCAGTTTTATTACCTTAGGACTCTTTCTCAAGGACCTAGGAGCCATCTCTTTGCAATGCAGTCATCAAAGATGATATGCCCCTCTCTCAGTTTCTGTGGTTGGGTAGGAGCCTAACTTCCACAGGCACCTCCTCCAAGTTGTAAAACTATCTTCCATCATGAAGATAGGAGAAAGTTTACTTTTTCTTTGAGTAACGCCTATTAGCAAACACAGGTGACCTGTGACCCCCCCACCTCAGCTCTTAAAAATTGTCCCCTCCCGCCCCTTCTTCTCAGCTGAGTTGATTAAGACTGCATTCTGGCGCCTCTCCCCTATTGTCGTAGCCTTGAATAAAGTCCTTTGTCTTTTTAACTTTGTCCAGTATGATTTTCACTTTGACAATTTATAAAATTTCCTAATTCTTCCCATAATTTCTTATATTTTATCTATTTTATTTCTTGTTCTCTATTTATTTCACTCTTGTAAAATTCAAAATTATTAAACTTTGTTTAGATTATCAATTTAATTTAGTCTTATTTATTTCCCTTTGAACTGGATATCAATACTAAGAAGTACAATGGACTCAGTCACATTCATAGATATTAATGTAATTAACAGAATTCACAGATATTAATGTATTTTAATGAACAATCCTTAAATTCCCTTTTAGTTTAATTCACTAATCATTCTATCCTTCAAGCTATAACTGTGGACTTTTTATATTTACACAGGAATATCAATAGATTGTTTTATATTTCTTTATTTAGACATTTCTATTCAGATTACAATATGAAAAAAAAGACTAGGAGTAAATAGTACTACAAATTAACTACTGGAAAGAATAGCACTAACATGTAAAATGCCAGATATCAAGGGTTGACTGAACGAGAGATAAGAACAATTCAAATCCTGAGATTTTAATTTTGAAAGCACTTGGGAAATATATTTAAAACCTATTTTCTTTAGTTTGTAGATAGGAAAAGCCAAAATTAAGATAATCTAAATATGAGTGTTCTTATGATATTGCTGGGAACAAAATCACAGACTGAAATCTGTGATCTTAGCACAAAACTATTTCCATTGACTTTTTTCTCCCAAAACATATCGAATAAAGTAGCTTTAATAAAAGTAATAAAAATATTCATGTTTTCTAAAACCTTTAAATTAGGACTAAATTAGGACCAATAGAAACATGAAAACACAATGTGGTTGTTACCACTGTTCATTCTCTGTAAGAATCACTGTCATTCTCAGTGTAACTTCAATAAACGTAATGAAAGATTCATCCCTACTTGTCTCCATTGCCTTAGACTGAGACATCTGGAAGCTCCCCACCTGTGTCTTAATCTCTAGAATCCTCCCACTTCCATCAGTTCTTGACATTCCATTGAAATAGTTTGTTTGTCCTCTTTTTCTTGTGAGTGTATTCCATACTATCAGGCACTTATTCCATGCAAAGCAGGATCTAAAAGAGTGTGTACATCCTATCCTCATGGACCTGGCCATCTCACAGGGTAAATAGTATTCATGTAGATTATTACATAAGTGATTACTTAGCTATAATTATAGTAGGATCTATAAAATAAGAATGCAGAGTGACGCCAAATTTTGTACCTGAAGGATGGACTAAACTTTAGAGTAAGTAGTGAGGGAAATACTCTGAGGGAGTGACATTTTGGAGGACTTGAAAGTTAACAGTAGGATAGAGGAAGCCTGGTGAAGAAGCACACGAAAGACCTTGGGTTCAAGGTCCTTGAGAAGGGAGGATAGTCTTGAGGCAGTAGAGGAATGGAAGATGGTGAAGGAAACCAGAGATACCAGAGAGGGAGTCGGGGAGATGCACCGAGTGCAAGTGGTCAGAGAGAGGGAACAGACAAAGGAGCTTTTTGACCACATCAAAGATTTTGGATTTGATACAAGAGCAGTTGAAAGTTTGACACAGAGTAGTGTGTGAAGAGTTGAGCTGGAAGAAGCTTGGTCAGATTTTTTTCTTCCTTTTTAAAGTATTGTTTTCTTTCCACATGGGTTACAGATTAGAACTGGGCAAAAACAATGGAGGGAATGTTATTTAGGGAGAGATGGTATTTCTGTTAAGGTATAATTGTGGTTTTTAAATTAGCAAATCATTACATTATAGAAAACAGAAACACACACACTTCCACTCCAGGAACAGCTGTTATTATTTTGGTGCTTTTCATCCTAAGCTCTTTTTCTCCTGACCTATCTTTATAATTTTCACATTCTCCTAATCTTATTGTACTCATCAGGTTTGTTTAATCTGCTTGAATAAGTTAAGTTCCTGTGTTTTATCATGTGACTAAATAAACACTGCAAATGTTATTTTACCTATAATCTTAGAAGTGTATCACTCTAAACACATGTCTTCACTGCTTACTGAACATTTCTATTTGGATATCTAAAAGACCTTTCAAAGGGGCTATATTCAAAACCAAACACTTAATTCCTTCCCTCACTCAAAAGCTGCTTTTCTCAAAATTTTCCCCATCTCAGGAAATGCCAATTCTATCCTATCTATTGCTCAAACTAAATCTCTTGCAGTCATCAGAATGTGTTTTTCCTCTTATCAAAAGTATCGAATAGTCCTACCAGCTCTAACTTTGAAACATATTCAGAATCTTATTTTTCACCATCATCACTACTACTGCTTATGTCTCTTGCCTGACTGGTTGATTTCAACATTCTTCTTAATAGTCTTCCCTTGAATGTAGAGAATATGGGGCAAATACTTACTGACAAAAAGCGCCTACCTAACACTCTTCCCTCTGCTTTCCCAGACACACAATCTATGGTCAGAGGTTAACCAATTTGCTCACAATACATATAAAGTTAGTAACAGGGACAGGACTGAAAAGAGACTTCTATTTTCGTCTCTACTTCTGTGGTCTTTGAACTTTATCATATTCCCATTTTAAATACTAAAACTTGGCCATTTATAGTGAAACCTAGACAGAGTAATATTAAATGAGATAATTGCCAAATGCTCATTGTTCAATTTAATGAACTTCAAGACAGTGAAGAATTATTATCTTCCTCTCTAACTTTTCTTTCTCATCCGGCTGCACTGTTCACTTGAGTTAGGCGACCTGTTAGATCTTTGCCATTTATTATAGCTTCCTGTGACTTACAATATTTCCCAACAGCATGTGATCCATTTTGCTTTAAAATTATTGATTAAAGTAGGCCAAATTAATGTGGCATGTAAATTAATGGAGTGGCATTCAAATTTTATGAAATGTTCATAGACTTCAAAACGACGTTTTTGCTATCAAACAATTAGAGTTATTTAGGATCTAAGAGAATGTGATTGTGGCGAAATAAATTTTTCTCAATTTTGACAGCAAGGAAGAGTTACAACTTACGATATCTTCTATCTTAATGCTATCCGATTTTAGATGCCCATAGTCTCCTGAATCTTGAATTTAAAGGTGACATCTGAATGATTAAAGGTAAATTTTTATGGAAATATAGAATTGAATGAATCATATTCCCAGGGTAATGATTATAGATTAAGAACACAGGGTTTAAGTCTCACAGTTTTTAGCTCTTTTGTTTACAAAGCACAGTTGTTAGCAAAATCTCTTAATTTCTAAGCCTCAGATTCCTTTTCTGTTGAATCTGTATCCTAAAGTGTTTTACGAATTAAATAGACACCATATGTAAATTGCATCGCATGCTGTCATACACAAAGTGATTGCCCAATCCGTGGTAATATTATTAGTATTTGGAGGTAAATAAAACTGAAGCTTTCCTGAATAAAATGTCAAAAAGATGTTTTACTATACTTCAAAAATTATAATGAATCCAATAGTCAACTTGTCCTTTTCTCTCTCTTTTTCCTTTTGTGTCTATATTCTGTAATTGGACCCTTGGTGCTACCCGCCTTATTCAGAAGTCTTCTTATTAGAAGGTAGATTTCAGCACTTAGCAAAGTGTTGGGTATATCATAGGCGACCAAGAAATATTTTAAATAGAAAATTTCAAACTATATGCCTTTTAATCCTTTTTAAAGTTTTTCTCAAATTGTCATTCCACTGGATTTAAGTCCCGTTAGCCCTGTCCTTATATTGCCCTTTATGTACATTCCTGCAGCCACACCTTACTCCTTGCTTTCTGCTTTAAGACCTCAGTATCTCCTAATGGTGGACAGTGATGTTTGCATAGCGGGTAATTGACCACACTCTGCAACCGAAGTATCTTCAAATGAAGGTTTTACTAATTTCAAGTTGGGCAAATTATTCAACCATTCTGTGCTGAAGTTCCCTTGTCAATAAATGTGGTAATCATTATGCCTACATCATGAATGTTATGAGGAGTAAATGCATATAAATTAATTTTCTCTGCATACCACCTTACATAAAATAAGCACTCAAATTATCGTTATTATTGCTATTTAATTGTACCATTGTAATATTTCATCTCCCTGAATCTTGATCTTCCTGAAAGATCAATCCAATTAGCAATTCATTTGTTCTTTCCTTAGGGCACATATTTATTTATTACTACTCAGATGCTGTGATGGGTACTGTATCCACAAAAGTGAATCTTTCACAATTCTTGCTACTCAAAGACTTCATAGTCTTGAGCAGAGGCAGAATTGTTGAAGAGAAATAGACAAATCGTTGTTCAAAACCACTTCCTTCAAAATAAGCAAGCAAAATCAGAAAATTTTAATGACAAATCTAAGAAATAATTGCAAAACTAACGCACCAATTTCTGTAAGAACAGTTTTCATGAGGAATGGACTTATATTTATCATGATTTTAAAATAATTTTAATATTCCAATTTTTATATAATGAGATTATTTTTCATTTATCATCACAAGTAAATTATCAAAACTATTCCTTGTAGGATCCTGCCAAACCACTTACCCTCTTTTTTCACCCTCTCTCCCTTTTCATCTGACATAGACAGCTCCCCCAATGACTTTTCAAACATTTTCTCTCCTCCTCAATGCTTCCTATCTCCCTTATTTTTCTCTTTTCACAACCCTTCAGTATTTTTTCCCTTTGTAATCAATCTTCCAACAACGTCAGATGTCAGTTTTTCTCTCTTCACCCAAATAGCAATTGTGAATACTGAGAAATTATATAGTGTTTTTAATAATCATTTTTTCATTCTTTTAGCCCATTTAGATTATAAATTTCCTCTGGTCAAGAACATAGTGTGCTTCATTTTTGTATTACCTATTTGGCACACCCCGACCCCCCAGCCTCCACCTAAAGCCTGGCATAATGAGTGCTCAGTAAATATTTGTAGAAGAAAAATAAAAGTAAGAAAATAATTAACAAATAAGCAAATAAAAGAAATAAATTGGTCACTATGTTTCAAATTTTGTTCTGAAAACTGCTGGTCCCACACCAAGCTTCGTGGTGGGGATGGGCAGGAGGTGGGCGGGACAGGGCACACAGGAAGAACTGTGAGACACTTTATGAAAGCATCCCGCATTGTGTTCTCATCCTTGATAGTCACAATAGACATTCATAACTTAAAGGCTCTGAGAAATATCCTGCTAAATGACCCAGCATTTCCTTTATGTATTGATTATTTATCCTCCTTTTTCATTTAATATACAAATCTAACTATATTTGAGAAATGTTGATTTTTTATTAAAAATATCCTTTACTGTGGTTCATTTCTTATTTGGTGTACAGTCACAGAAGAAAAAAATCAGAAAAGATAATATTCTTACTGTTAACAAATTTGAAAGATATATATAAGCAATTATATTACATATATATTAACTGTATATACATATGTGGATACATATATCACATATGCTGTATACACATGCATGCTTTCTATATATATAATCTTTAATTGTGTAAAACATAAAAATTGCATGGTTTGGATTGATATGATAAAGTAAGCATACAGTTTGAAACAAGACTACACTAAAACTGATGTAAGCTGTCCTTCCAGCTTTGACATTCTGATGAAAGAATATCAGTAGTCTTAAATTTCTACTTTGTAATCAGGAAGACAAGGTTTTTCAAATTTCATTTTTTTCTCACTCTTTTTTTTTGAGGAAGATTAGCCCTGAGCTAACATCTGCCACCAATCTTCCTCTTTTTTGCTGAGGAAGACTGGCCCTGAGCTAACATCCGTGCCCATCTTCCTCTACTTTCTATGCGGGACGCCTGCCACAGCATGACTTGACAAGTCATGCCATGTCCACACCCAGGATTTGAACCGGTGAACCCTGGTCTGCCGAAGTGGAATGTGCAACCTTAACTACTGCACCACCCGGCAGGCCCCTTTTAAATTTCATTTTTATCGTACGTTTAATTACTGAACATCATGGCATTTTACATTGCATTAGTTTAAATTTTATTCTAGTTTTCAACTGTATTGCCTAAAGAACAAGGAAAATAAAAACAAAAACAGAATAGTACAACACATAGGGCATAGCTCTGGAAGACAGAAGATGACAGTTATCATCTCAGTTCAGTCACCAACCAGCTGTGGGAACTTTGCCAAGCCCCCTCATCCAGGAACAACCAACACCACAGCAACAGTAGTATTGTTAAAACTGATAGTCATTGTTCTGAATACTGTCTCTTTCTTTCAAAATCATACACATACCGCAACTTTGTTATGCCTATCAGTCAAAGACTGCCAGAAACACAGCTGTAGTCCAACAAAGTTGGGTTTACTGGACTTGTTGCAATGAGGGGGAAGACATGCCGTTGGAAATGTGGGCTTCTCAGAAAAGGATTTTAAAAGGGAGGACTTAAAGGGCTTGGGGAAGTCTTAGATTTGGGGCACAGTTTAAGATAGGACAGTTTTGCTCTTAATTGGGTATGTTCTGGAAGCAAGGACTATTTTATGCTTATGCATTTTTATTAAATCATATTTGAAGGCGAGAGAAACAAAACAAATCAAAAGCGATAATTGTTAAAAAGAACAGCTCATTTTTTTTTAGTTGCCCATGTGAGACATGAAAGAGGATGTTTGGTCATTTTGGGGTTTTGGATAGTGTTCTTGGTATTGTCTTTATACTCTGAAATGATTATAGAATGGTCTTGTTTTTGTCCTACTCTATCATGTCACAGGGTGGCCTTGTTTGATGTTGCTGTTCTATAAAATTCTTCATGTACAAAAGGAGAAAAGCATGGCTGAGCTAAGAGTGCCAGGCCAGATTCCAGCAACCCAAAGGCTAGCTGTCAGTGCCAAACGAACTCCCCGCTGTCAGGGGCTGCTTTTCTTTTCTCTTCTCTGTCTGTTTCAACACATCGCTCTACATTATGTGCTGCATTAAAATTATAGTGCATGCTTGTCTCTTTTACTAGATTTTGAGATCCTAGAGAGCTATTAATTTTTATCCTCCTTTATATCACCCATAACCTATAGTACTGGACCTTCCAGATAGTAGGTATTAAGACATTGTTAATTTGAATAGCAGTGAACTCAAAGATGTCTCTTTCTATTGTCGTCCTGCAAGAGTTTAGGCTAACTGTGAGAATTCTCTAATTACAGAGGTAGAGGAACCACAGTCCACAGTTGTCCACAAAAGATCACCCTCACTTTTGACACCAGCAAGTTTGAGGTCAAGACTACTCTCGGATTTGATAATTCACTAGAAAGACTCATAGAACTCACTGAAAGCTGTTATACTCACAGTTATGGTTTATTACAGGCAAAGGAAGAGACACATGAGGCAGAGTCCAGGAGACAGACTAACACAGAATTTTTGCTGTCATTCCCCTGCTATTCTCCTGGCATTGACGGGTGGCAATACTCACAGAGTATTGCCAACTAGGGAAGATCACTTGAGCCTTGATTTCAGAATTTTTACTGGGGCTCCATTATGTAGGCATGGTTGATTGATTGATTGATGTCCATGTGGTTGATCTCAGTCTCTAGATTGATTAATACTTCATTACCCCCACTATAAATCATCTTGTTGCTATTTCTGGCATATCTAGCCCTCACCCTAAGATATGGCCAGCTCCCACCATAGTGTTATTATCTGGCTACCCCAAGGACCCCAAGCAAACAAAGATTACCTCCCAGGGATAAAGGGCAAAGGCTAGATCTCCTTTGAGGCAAGGTTAAGTTCTTTACTACACAGGCTCTCATATCAAATTCTTATAATGAAAATTATTCATCAGAGCAGATCTTTCTGTATCCTGAAGTATCCTCATTCTAACAATGCACCAGAAGAATGGCTAATTTCAGAAAAATCATAGTTCATAAAAAAAATGGATCAGGAATAGACCTGAAAATTATACTGCAGATAATGAAAGTATAATCTAGAGAGAGGAAGCCTATCATTACAAACAGTTTGAAGATTTCTACTATATTTCATTCTTTTTCTCTCTCTCTCCCACTCTCTCTCTTTCATTTTCCTCCTCTGCTCTTATCATCAACTTTTAGCCATTCTTCTTCTTTCTTGAGTAAGCCATTAAGAGTATTATTTTTCCACTAACAGTGCCTGTCTTTCTTGAAAATAATGCTCTTTTTGAAAAATACCTGTGATCATTTCATAACATTAAAAAATCCCAAGTATGTTCTGGGATTTTCCTTAGTCCTCATCAAGCATATTTTGCTAGGTTAACATGAGATTGGAGGCTGTACTGCTTTATAGATGTTCCCTGTTTTCTCTGTATATGTCCATTTGGGCATTTTCAATACCGTGTAGGAACTGCTTATTTAGCTGAATTGATATGAGCTTTTGGATAAACCTGTGTGTTGATTTTCATTGATTAGATTGGGTAATGTTGTGTTTGAGTGTGAATGTGCATGTAGGGAGTAGAATGGGAATGTGGTTGCTCCAGAAACCTAGAAGTAGTGTAACATCATTCATTCGTTGAGCATTTATCAATACCTATCAATTGCCAGATGCTGTGGTCCTAACTATAGTGGCTATAAAAATGTGAGGCATGATCCTCTCACCCCAAGTTCAGGATATAAAGGTTACATATCTACACTTTGGAAGTACAACTGTTTATTTCAAAACAAGTTTACCAGGCATTTTTTCTTATAGGAAAATTCTAAGTTTATGATTCAACTAACTTTTAGAAGTTATTTTTGAAATTACTAGATTTTGAATGAAAGGTGGAATCCCCAACTCTCTCTCCTGATTTGCTCTGCATTTTTCTTTAAAACAAGGATAGATTTTTACATGAATTGCTCTTTCTTTAGGCCATTCCAGAGGGTCTCATCTTTTTTGCACCTAACATTGCTTAACATCGCATATTAATGGCAGTTCCTCTCAAACTTCTCTCAATTCCTCACTGAAATACTGCTACACTTTGGTGATTTTAGGACTCCTATATGTACTTCATGTCAAATTATATCAGTGCAATGAAGCTAGACACATTCATCAAAATTTTTAAGAATAGCAACACAGTGAAGATAAGTAATGAATTTAAATTTGTGATTAATTATTATCAGAGGAGCCAAATGGTATTTCCAGTTAATAATCCTACAGAACAATTTCCAATAGACAAGTGGTTTCTACCAAGAAGCTGCATAATGAATGAAAAGAACACATTATAGAGCCTGGGTCTCTTCAAGTGTAAGGTCCAACAGTTACCAAGTATACGAATTGGGCGAATGAATCACTACACCGTCAAAGTTATCTCCAATAGAAATCTTCTAGTTACATAATACTCATGGTGTTATTTTAAGGCTCATGATAAAAATGAACAAGCGTTTGTGAAGTACTTTGAAAATGCTAAATATCTTGTTTCTATTTTAATTATTTCAGTGCAATTTTCCTTGATTTCACAGTGATGAGTTCTATGAATAAATGCAGATTTAAGTTGGGTGGGGCAGTCTAACTGGTTTAATTAGAACACAATTATTATTCCTTATAAAACTAACAATAATCTTAAATATTCATTGAATGAAATGATGAATAACAATGAATATGTTCTTAAAGCACTACAAGAAGTGATTCATTTTTCACTGCTTTGACCACAAAGAAGGATGTCAGAAACGATTACATGAAGCATTAATTTTTGCCTTAATTAGATATGTTGATGATGCAAAACTTTCATTGTAAAATATTACATTCTAAACCCTAAAGAAACTTTCAACATGTGGCCTTATATAACAACAGAAGAGTTAAGACTAAGAAAGTTAAAAAATCAATGGGATTCATTTTATTCCTTAAGTGGATAGGATCTTTGGTGCTAAATGATGACATGAATAGGATGCAGAAAGTCGACCTTATTTTTATTAACTCCTGCATCAAATTAGGCAACAGGTTCTATCAATATTTGTTCACTAAATAAACACAAACACACACAGTTCTGGTAGTATAGGTACCTAACTCCTTGTCCATTTATCATTTCCTTCAGGTCATCATTGACTCTTAACTAGGTTATTACAAAAATCATAACACTGATCACCCTGTTTTTATCCTTAAATATTTCAAATACCTGTTACCAAATTTCCTATTGTTGAAATAATCTTTCCATCATGCAAATATAATCATGCCACAACATTGCCTACAATTATTAAATAACTCCATTAACAGGATCAGGCCTTAAATTCATTGGTTGGACAAATAAAGATCCTGCTTACCTAACTAATACTAACTCTTGCCACTTAACTCTTAATCTACAGTTTACAGCAATATTAAGCTACTTTTTCAAAAACATGATAGTATTTTTCACACATCTTGGATTTTGCTCACGTTTCTTCCTCTGCTCAGAATTCCATCTTCAGGTTTGTACATCTCAGAAAAAAAAATGTCTTTTTCAAGTTTCAAGTCTCAGATCAAAAGTCTTTGAATTTTGAAGTCTTCCTGTATTCTTCCAGGTAAATTATTTTATTGCTACCTATATGCTATCATTACCTTTTATACATTTATTAAGAAAAAAATCATTGTTTTGTCTACTAAGTAGCCTACATCATGATTCATTTATTTATTTTCTTATCTAGGCTTACTTCTGCTATTGTCCAAGATGCACTGTATTTGAGGTGACTAACTTTCATATCTTTTGAGGTCAAGAATTATATGATCATTTGGTATCTCCAGTTCTAGCACAGTGCTGGACACATATAAGTTGCAAATAAAATATTTTTGAAATGAGATAGAAATGGATGGAAAATAATCAAAAAAGGAAAAGAAAATCCTCAGCTTGAGTCAGCAATACTGTAAATATATTAATAACACGAGATAACAATTACTGAGTGCTTATTATATAACTTTCCTTGAATAGCAACTGATATCACAGGGCTAGCCATTATTAGAGATTAGGGTGAGGACTTTAATATGAGCAGTCTGATCTGAGAAAGATATGAGTAACAGAAATCAATATATATATATATAATTGCATATTTATGTATATATATATATAGATAGATATATGGATGTATCTATATATACACACACATATATCAGGTATATCAGATAAAATCTAAAATGGCCTTTACTTGGTCTCATCTGTTTTATTTGGTTTGTTTTTTTTGTTATTGGTCTGGTTTCCTTGGAAAGAGTAATCTGTATGCTACTAATTAAACCTCAGTGCTCATTCTTGGTAAAAAAAGGAAAGCGATGAAGGGAATCACCATGTACTGTGAACGATAATTTTCCAGGCACTCTCCCAGCTGTCTTGCATTTACAATTTCACTTCATCTTCCTAATAAATCTGTGAAGGAGGAATCACGACTCCCATTTCACAGATGGAAGCATGGCCGAGACCTGAATAAGGATACCTCGCCAGCACTGACAGATGTTAAGTGGACCAGAAAATAAGTACCGGTCTAAGGCCTCAGGGCATATGAAAAAGCAGTCACTGTTAAATGAATTAAGTAGGTTAAGGTGATAGAGGAGAAACCAGTTTAAGAAATTTTCACAGGGAAAGTATTACAGAGCCGTCCAACAACCTTTAGCATGTGTTCGTTTCCTTCCCCAGTGAAAAGAATGAGAGTTCAGCAAATTAAGCATTCTGGTTGGTTGTATATTCATGGATGATTTAGGAGTATCGTTGAAGAAATAATATGGCATGTTTCTGAATCCAATAATAGACATGTTTCATTTTGATTACCTAATTGATTCTACCAAGAAGGAATAAAAATGACTGGAACAAACTGACTACCCAATGCAGGAATAAATCTCAGGCCTTGTCATAATGCAAAATCAACAAATGAAGCACCCGTCTTTACATCCTAAAACATTAGAATGGAAAAAGAACATTTTTGTCTCCAATGTGGCCAGCAAGGAATGAGTGTGCCAAGGTCCACTACCTTTGTGTTTAGAAACTAGTCAATGAGTATTTACTGACTCCTATTTTGTGCCAAACTCTGTGCAAAAATCTGGGGACAAAGAAGCAAATAAGCAAGATTGCTTTCTTCTGAGAGGCTCAGTTTAGCGAAGGAGAAAAGAAGTTAGGCAAGGAGATAAAACATAGTGTTAAATATTGTAGTGGAGGTAAGCAAAAGTATCATGAAAACAAAGATTAGTATGCCCGTGGAAGGGTCCTCCTAACATCACTCGCAGGGTACCATGCTTTATGATGTGCCTGACATTCACTTGCTTTTTAATTGTTACAGCAAAATTATTTGAAGTATAAGTACTGCAATTTACAAATAAGGTAATGGGGACTCAGTTTAAGTAGTTGGCAAAAAGTCACAGAGACCAAAGGAGAGAAGCCAGAATTTGAAACCACTTCTACGTAGCTTTGAAAATTGATTTTAAGGGCACACTGCATCTCAAAAGATGATTCATGAATTTTTAACGCTTCACAATGTACTTTTCGACATGTTACAATAGAATTCTTTTTTAAAAATTTAAGACCTATGTTAACAGGTGCTTGCAGTTTGTTGACTTTTTTGAAAAAAATCAAGTTGTAATCTTTTATTACAAATTAAAAATGAGGTTCTTAAACATCTCAACTTGACCAGTTATGAAACAATTTAAAAACATTTAAAGGTGTATCGAGAAAAACCAGACTGTTTTTTTCTTAGACATGTTTGTCATTACCAAAAGGAGACATCTTTAGGTAAAAATAATAACAACCCCACGCTGCATAGATAACGCAGATGGTTCTAGTTATCTGGTCAACAGGCAAAAAGCAAGCACTTAAGGTCTTCAGCTCCAGTCTTTTGTTCATTTCTTATAGCTGGAATTTCATATGTATTTCTTATTGTTGGATGACTAAACAGGGAGATGGTAAGCTGGCATTTACTCAGCCCCGCCCCTCTCAGCCTCGGGAACAGATGGTGGATCGGCTGCTTTTGTCTCTGCCGTCTTGTGGTTTAGGGTTTTCTGGGCGTCTGCGTTGGTAATTGAAGTTCCGGTGGTACAGACGTTGAGGTGGCAGCTGACCTTGGGTCTCACGTCCTTGATTTTCCTTATTTTCTTCATTGCCGTCCTCTCTAGGCTGTCTTTGGCGAGGAGAGCCGCTGTGGAATCCTGGGCTGGAACCCCGATACGTATTCTGCCTCACTGGTCTACCTTGTTCCCTGCACCCTGCTTGTCAGCACCCTCCATCACTTCTCCTTGCACATGCTGCGTTCTTTTCCCCACTCTCACTATTCTGGTAATTGTGCTGGTGATTGCGTGGAGGAGCCCTGCGACGTGGATAGCGTCTATAATGATTACCCGTCTGCAGCATATTTACTGCCTTGCCCTGGAACTCCAGAGGGCCTGTAACATTTGCCGCCTCCGCACCTTTTTCTCCTTCAACAACATCAGACTTCACAGTCTCTCCATCGCTGGGGTTATTCTTCTTTATGGCAGCCTGGTGTAGAAATGTCTTCCTTGATGTCATTCCTGTTAAGGAAACCATATCCATTTCTTACATTGAACCATTTTACTGTTCCCAAAACCTTCGTTGTGATGGCCTTCTTGTCCCCGCTGGCAGGCGCTGCGGACGTGAAGCCACCCGGGCCGCCGCTCCCTGCGCGGGGCGCGGGGGTCTCTGCCTGGCTGCTCACGGTTGTGGCGTTGGTGACTGGGGCCGGCTGCCACGGCTGCGGCTCCTCCCGGGGTGTGATGGTAACTAGGCCGGCGGCGGCGGTGGGGTGCTCAAGGCTGTCCGAGGTCCGCTCTCCGCTCCCACTACCGATAGAACTCTACAACAGAATTCTTTAATTTTAGTGTGGTAGTTGTTTTCATACTAACTCCTCCACTCCGTAGCTTTGTAACTTTGGCCGTGTTACTAAATATCTCTATGCTTCAGCATCCTCATTTGTAAAATGTGGATAATAACTGTAACTACCTATAGTGTTGTTGTAAAGAATAAAAGAGTTATGTACTATATAGATCAGAGATTGGCCAACCTTTTCTGTAAAGAGCTAGATAGTAAATACTTTAGGTTTTTCAGGTAATGCCATATGTGAATGACTGCTCAGCTCTGCTGTTGTAGCGTGAAAGCAGCAACAGACAACTTGCAAATTAATGTTCCTGCAAATAAAGAAAACTTCACTTGCAAAAACAGATGGAGGGCCTTCATTTGCCAACTCCTGCAATAATGTATGTGCTGATTAAGTATTAATTAATATTATTATTACTATTATATATATATATATATATTTTCCTTTTTTGCTGAGAAAGATTTGCTCTAAGGTAACATCCGGGCCAATCTTCCTCTATTTTTCAGTATGTGGGCTGCCAGCACAGCATGGCCACTAACAGAGTGGTGTAGGTCTGTGCCTGGGAACCCAACCCAGGCTACCGAAGCAGAGTATGCTGAACTTAAGCACTGGGGCTGGCCTGTATTATATTTTTTAAGCGAGAAAAGTTTGGATGCTAAGTACCTTATCCAGGGTCAAACATATAGCATATTTATTAGAGGTGAAGCTTGCATCCGATCTTCTCAATTCAACTCCAGTGATCTTTCCTCAAGGGTAACTTATATACTGGTGATCTTTCCAATTTGTCTATTAAGAACATCCCATCATTAGAGTATGTTTCATGAGAAATAAGTGCATCTTTTCCATTTTAGGCTCCAACTGCTTACTCATTGAGGCAGAAAAACAGGGTTTTTAGACGGAAAAACTCTAATATGTTGATAAATGAAAGATCACTGGGTTTTGCTGACTCTGGAGATTGCTATACAGAGGAAAAGTATAAGAACAAAATTATTCTCACAGCTTTGACTGCTATTTTCAATTAAATCTCAAATAACATGTCATCAAATAGGCCATCACGTGGACTTTATGATCTTTCTCAATTCTATGCCTCTAAACCCTGTGGGAAATGTTTGGAATCTCCACTGATGTCTAGTTATCTTACTCTACTGCAAGCTGTATTTCAACGTCCCCCCACCACTGCTGGCATGTCTTGCCATTCCTCTGAGCATTGCTGTCATTTAGTACAAGGATATTCTTGGCCTTTATCACTAACATCTCATATTTCTTACTTAGTTTTGCTGTTTACAAAGACCTTAAGGTCTTTCAAGTACATTATTTCTTTGACATCACTTACACTTTCAAGGTTGGTTACTTTATACACATATCAACTCCTCTCCAGCTAGTAGGAAGAGCCCATGGAAACCTGGGCCCCATGTGAGGAGATGGAATAGGTGGTGGATTTGCCTTTATGGAGACCTGGGTTTGAATCCAGCTTGTGCTTGGAATTAGCTCTGTGACCATGGGCAAGTTATAGGACTTCTCTTATCTTGCTTCCTTACGTAGAGAATTGAAAGAACATCTATGTCTTCACATTGTTTTAAGGAATACTAAGGATATATAAGATAACAAATGCAAGAACTTTGCTCTGTGCCTGCAACCTAATTTTTTCTCACCACGTATTCCCTTTCTCCTAGTTTGTTTTCTCATGCTGCCTCGCAGAGAGGAGGCCCTTGGAATTTGTTAATTGTTTGACGAATATACTATTAGAGATTTGACCATTTGTTGTGTACTTGATGTTCATAAAAAATGACTTCTTGAATTCTTTCCATATTCTTCTTCTATCTTAATGAAAATATAATAATAAGATAGCTATGGTAGAGAAATACTTGGAATGGTACATATTGTATTATGTGTCTTTTAAGATACATTTTAAAATTCATTCCACTTTCCTCAAACCATTCAATTTTTACACACATCATTTTATTTACAGCAAAACTGCATTATTTTGGTCTTTATGACTAAATAAATAAGTTCTCTAGGTTTATCTCCTCTATTTATTGTTGCAAATTTTTCAAAGCAATTTCACTTTTGCGTTCATAAAAACTCCCTGAAATAATCAGGGCAGGGATTTATCAATCCAATTTCCACACAAGGAAACATGCTGATGGAATCATAGTGACTACAGAAATATGTACAATAAAAGTAGAACTTGGGTCTTCTGGGGCTCAGTTCTTAAAAGATGTACCACTATCTTTGTTGCTGCTGTAAGCGCAAGTCAAGGGAAACATAAAGAAGGTAGAGGAATAGACGTGTTTGTAAAGATAAGGGCTGGATTAAGTGTAGATAACATGCAGTTCTACTTTCAAGCAACCCACGTACTGAGCTGCTTCAGTTTTCTGAGGTGATCAGTTTTGAGGAGGTAAAAAATAGGAATATTTGGATGAGACACAACTAAGAAACACTAATTTCCAGACAGGTAGACAGTTTTCTTTCATTTTTACTACAAATTGTGTAATTGTTTCATAGACATCAATTCCTACTGATACAAGAGAACAGTTCCTAATATAACAAATGTTTATATGATGTGAACTACATGCCAACATTGCGTTACCCGATGAGGTATTATTATTATCACCATTTTACAGATAATAGAATTGAGACACAAATAGGTTAAGAGACTGTCCCAAAATTATAACAGGTAGCTAATAAGCCCAGGATTTGAACCTAAGAATTCTATCTGTAGGGCCCACAGTCTTAACTTCTGTATATTTTGATCCTCTAATAAGGACCTTTATTATTCAGAATCCCCAAACTAATTCTCAGCTCCTAGATTTTTGACTTGTTAATTACTCTGTAGACAATGAGTCTGTAATCTGTGGTCTCTCCTTCCGAAGAGCTGAGCCTCTTGGTTTGTCCCAGTTTCTGAGGAGAAAATAGTTTACTCTCACAGAAGAAATAGTGTGGGATGTAATTAACCCAGAATTTATCAGTTTGAGGGGAAAATGCGCATATTGTCCCTGTGTCTTTTCTTCTAAACATCATCAAACCACTTGAAAGCATGTACTTGAAGGCACCAAAAGAGAAACGACAGATGGAGAAGCCACCCCACCTCCATGAAGGAGGGCTTCCTGAGGGTTCTACTTTTGTACCTTCACCAGGCTACCCGACCCTAGCACAAAGAGAAGGGATGAGACCGTGGAAGGGGGTTCAGTGGTAGAATCAATTCTGAGTTTAAATTCTCTTTTAAAAACGTTGAAATGACCATAGTTTATTTCTCCATATGTAGAATGGGGTTAATAATGGGGAGTTAGAACTGATAAAAAGAAATTGTCTGCTACCGTATCTGGTATTTATAGGGTGGTTACTAATAGACTATATGCGTGCATAGATACAAACACGTTTTCAAGTTTCACCAGCAGGTAAAATATGCTTCACTCAGTTTTTCTGGGGAAATAACAAAGGATTATGGTTAAAAACAGGAACACTGGGGTCAGAAACATCTGAATTTGGAGCTTGGCTCTTCCATTGCCTAATTGTCTAATCTTGGGCAAGTTACTCATCTATTCTCATTTTAAAGTGAAAAAATTAATATCACTTACCACTGTAGACATTACATGAGAATATTTGTGAAGGTTTGGGATTATGCCTAATGCACAGTGAGTGAAGTGTGTGATCTCTACTTACCACCTACAATATAACTATTAAATTCACATTTTAGAGTCAAGAGTTGTCATTTATTGATTTGTAGGTTCCATGTATTCCTCTCCCAAACATTTCTGAAAGTCCTCAGGTGTCCTGGGTAAAATTAAGTTACCTTTAAAAGTCTATGGGATCAGGAGGGGGTACAGGGTGTGGTAAAGCACATCTCATGGATAACCAACGCTCACAGGCAGAGCAGCACTTCTCTGCTTCACTACCCCTTGCTTGAGGAATTCCTCAATTCCATTGCTTGTCTGATTCTGTTGCTTTTATTAGTTTTCCTTAGACTCTTCTTATCTGTGGGTCATTTATGATCCCTGTCTGTGCCACTGCTGATTTAATTTTTCCCCTCAACTAGGGCAGCACTTCTCAAGGTATCTGTGATGAAGGACTAGTGTTTGTTTGTTTTCCAATTCATTAAGTGTACTAGTTTCCTTTATTGTCTCACAGTTATGGAGACTAGAAGTCCAAAATTAAGGTGTTGGGAGAGCCATGTTCTCCCTAAAACCAGTACGGGGGAATTCTTGTTTCTTCTAGCCTCTGGAAGTAAATACTTCCAAATTTTGGTGGCCTGTTGACAATTCTTGGCATTCTTTGGTTTGAAGCTGCAGCATTTCCATTGCTGCCACTGTCATCATGTGGTGTTCTCCCCATGTGACTTTGTCTTCATATGGCATTCTCTATGTTTGCCCATGCTCAATTTTACTTTTTATAAGGATACTAGTCCTATTGGATTAGGGCCCAGCCTAATGACTTCATCTTGGCGGATTATATCTGCAAAGATGTAGGTACTGAGTACTGAGGTACTAGGGTTAGGACTTGGAACATATTTTGGGGGGGGGGACATAATTCAACCCATGGCAGTTGCATGCAAATCTTTTTTTCCAATATCCCATTCAAGGAGACAAGGCCATTGATCATGTGTTTGAATGTCACAGCAACGAAAATGGTTATTAAAATCCTAAACACTATTGATGTCTGTCTCATCTCATCACTGTACGTTAACAGTTTATAGACTGACATCTCAACCCTACTTTAGGAAACATTGCTAAGGGACAAACTGATAGGTGCATGAATGCTAGTTGGTGAATTCTGCATCAGAGCAATGATGTTGGAAATGCTTAATAGATGAGCCTATTCAAGGTATGCTAACAGGATTTATGGGGCTTTGATAAATCCTCCTTCCTTGCCATTCCATGTCTGAATTTCTTCCCTTATTTTCATCTAGGTAACTCTTGCTTGTCTTTTGTACTTCAAATTAGATTTTCTGTAACGCCCCAGGAAGTCTAATTTAGATGTGTCTCCTCTGCATTTCCAGAGCAGCCTGGTATGCTTCTATGCTAGCTCCATAATTATTGATCAACTTGTCCCTCTTACCTTCAATAAGGTGAATTAATTCCCCTGAAGGCAAGACTCATGTCTTATTCTACTGATTCTCCCAAGGTCCTGTTAGTGCCTGGCTCATGCTGCTTGTGTTGTTTACATTAATATGTGGAAAAATAAATCAATTTATTTCCTCTCCTGGGAAAAGTGCTTCCCCTTAGACTGGATGACTTGTCTCCTTTTCACCAGATGTTTGAGCCACCATGGACAATACAAAATTTAGAATAGTAATTTTTAGACTTCTTGTGGACACAAGACTTCCACCAAAGCGATAAGGACCATTGAAGACCTTTCAAATTATGTTTAAATAGATCATATTTTTCAAGACTTATTAGTCTGCTGGCTGGTAAGATACCCTGGAGGCCATGATTATATTTGAGACATATGCTGTGCCCATTTGCTAACATCTAATTATGTAGTACACTAACACCTCTTATTTTATATATTTTATTTAGGATTTAAACAGTCACCATAGCAAAAAAGTAATGATTTCTATCTTTGTCCTCAAATTTGGACAGTATACTATTGTTGGATATTGGAGAGTATATATTACTGAGGTTTTTCATTTTTAGTGTACTGACTAGAGACACATTTGTCTTTATCTTAGGGAGTAAACCTAAAACTCCCCTGAAATTCTGAATTGGTTTTCAGACAGGATAGTTTCTAACGTCAGTGATTCTTAACCCAAGTCCACGGGGGAGCTGTCCATGGGGGACAAGAAACTTGAAGCCACAGTGCCTTGAAAACAGTTGGCATTCAATTAATATTTGTGGAGCTGTATTGAACTGAATGTAATAGACTTGTCTACACTCTGATTAGGCTTTTCTTTTTCTAAAACTAATTTGTCATCATTTTTTATAAAGCAGTTCCTTTCAGGAAGTTTCATTCTAAATTTGTATGTGACCAAAATTATTCTATTCATTCTTTTCAACAGGCAATTATGAGCCATTAAGAGACTAAAAGAATGTACTATTAATCAAATTGGGAGTTGGTTGATTTATCATTGTCAGTTTCAGGTTCACATTTTTCAAGTTTCCCTTTCAAAGGGCACTGGCAGAGGTGAGTACCCTTCTCTTTCCCGTGATCCTATGGTTATAAGAGGCACAATCAAACTTTTGCCGAGGGATCAGGAAGAATTACCTACTGCTGATTGGTTTCATCCCAGCGGGACGTATGATGGACATGCATGAGTGTCAGCACCCATTTTGCAGGTTGTTTTCCACTTAGTCCCAGCTGATAACCTTGATCCCCACTCTGGCTTCCTCCTTCCACTGATTTTATCGACTGAACTGTCAACTGTTCCTGGGAATAGTTTATTTCAACAGAAGACAGTGATTAGAGAAAAATGAGCTTAACACAAGAGGAAGGAAAATAAATGATGTCCTTTTATTAAGAAGCTTGCCATTTCTGATAATGCTAACAGATCTGGTTTGCTTTCTGTGAAAGTCTTGCTTTGCTATTCTTAATTTTATATAATAATCATGTCAAAAGAAATCATTTGAAATTTATAGGAACCTTAGCTTACTTTTGCATACTAATTCCATTCATGAATTACTTTGAAAGTTTTTTTTTAATTGATAGATACAAGTTTTTAAATCATAAGGCAGACTATTGGTGGCTATTTTCTGAATTTTTCATATGTGTAATCTTCTCTTTTTTCTCATCCATCTGCAAGTCTGAATCCTAAATATTCCTTGTGTCCAATAATATGTAGTGCCAGAGGAACATTATTCTGGTGAGTAGCAGGGGATCGTTTTTGCAATCCACTTAGCTCTGGGTTAAGAGGATTTCAAGAAAGCAATCATGAGAAAAGAAGAGAAGAGAAGAGATGCAGTGCTGTTAAACCTTTGTGTCTCCACTTCTAAAAGGCTCCTCAATGTGCTAATCATCTCACATTTCCAATATTGCAACCTTTGCTTTGCTAGCCTGCCTTCATGTCAATTCTGTCTCTCTTGTCACTTGAAAATTGCCATGTGAAAATTGACTTTTATTGCTGCCAATTCACAATTTGTAGTCAGGGAGTGTGTGCGCGTGTGTGTGTGTATGTACCTCTTAGATCCATTCTGGCTTTTTATAAGATAGTGCTATTCCTCTGTAATTACTCATTCCCATTCAACCTCTTTGCCTATCTGCTTCCATTGGAATAGATGGAGAAGGGCATTGTCAGTGGAAGATTTAGACCCAACAAGTCCTAGCTGACCCATACACTTGTACAGATGGTGGCTCTCCCAAGAGGGCTTGGTCACGAGTGTGAAGGAAGCTTAAATCTAACCCACGTTTTTCTTATTAAGTGTTTCCCTGGGATTTTCTGGCAGGAGTGTGTCTGTGTCTGAAAATGTCCACCTAGAATAGGCATCTTTTTATTCTAATTTATGTAAAGGCACCATATAAGCTAGCAGTGCCCCACAATGAGGGCGTAAGATGAGATTCTAGATGAAGAAAGTTAAAAAGTTAAATTATCTAAAAGTCCCCCAATCCTATTTGCATAATGATTCAAATAGTCTGCCTTTGTATTCCTATTGATAGATATTTTTTTGTGATGAGAATAATTTCATTTTTATTAGTAGTTAATAACATCATGTAATTTACATGTGATTTGCATTGTTTATATATTTCAACCTAGACTATTAGAATTTAGTAAACAGATTCCATTAACTAGAATAAATAAACAGCTCTTTGTATGTGATAGGCATATAATTAGGGCATTGTTCAGTTTTTATTTAGGAAAATACTTTTTCAATATCACTAAGTGTAAACATTGCCTTAACTATACCTCTAGACATATTTGCAAAGAACATTAATTTGATTTGTCTTCTCTAAATATCTGATAGTATTCATTTCAATTGATTATGTAGAAAAATGTCCTCAAAATAATCTCTTAAAAAAGACTAAAACTACTTGGGTTTTTATGTAGCTAAAAAATCCAAAGTTATATATATGAAGCATAGATATGATTACATGTAAGAGGCTTTTTTCTTACTTTCATGAGTTTGAAATCCTAGTTGTCTTACCTTACTATAAATAAGCTTCCTCCAACCTTGCCTCAGCAAGATGGTGGAATAGGAGGTTCCTCACTCATGTCACCCCTCAGTAACAATAATTTGGGAGCCATTCACAGACAAAGGTGATTTTGTGGGAGCTTAGGAATAAAGGTAGGAAACATGTGAAAACCTAGTGGAGTCTAAGACTGAGGAGGGCCTTTTCAAGCAGACAGATCCATGCCCCGGTAGCTGACCCACTGACAGTGGTCCCGGCTACAGACACAGAAAGAGTTCCACGCTCCTCTGGACTTGTCTAAAGCCCCATTTGGCTTGGGTCCAACCAGCAGCCCCATACACCAAGAGATTTAAGAAAAGTCACACCTGCCTGTGACTTGGGTAATAGGCACACAGACTGAGTCCTGACTGTGGACTCTAAAGTAGCCTGTGACCCAGCTCTAGCCCCCTATGGTCTGGGAGTCCCTGGAGACAAGCCTGCTGAACTCAAGAAAATATAATAATTGTAAATATACATGCATTTAACATTGGAATATCTAAATACATAGAACAAATATAACAGGACTGAAGGGAGGAATAGATAGCAATACAATAATAGTAGGGGACTTCAATACCACAATTTCATCAATGGATAAACCATCCAGACAGAAAAATCAATAAAGAAACACTGGACTTGAATTACATTTTAGACCAAATATACCTAACAGTCATATACAGCTCATTCCATCCAACAGCAGCAGAATACACATTCTTCTGAAGCACATATGGAACATTCTTCAAAATAGATCATCTATTGGGCCACAAAGCAAGTCTTAAAAAATTTAAGAAGATTGAAATCATATGAAGTAACTTTTCCAATCACAATGCTATGAAACTAGAAATCAATACAGGCGCAAAAGTGGAAAATTCACAACATACTTAATGGACAACAAATGGGTCAAAGAAGAAATCAAAAGGGAAAACAAAGTATCTTGAGACTAACAAAAATGGAAACACCATACCCTCAAACTTACGAGATGGAACAAAAGCAGTTCTAAGAGGACAGTGTATAGTGATAAACATCTACATTAAGAAGAAGTAAGGGTCTCAAATAAACAACTTAACACTATACCTCAAGGAACCATAAAAAGAAGAACAAACATAGCCCATCTTTAGCAGAAGAAAGGAAATAATATAGATGAGAGTAGAAGTAATGAAATAGAGACTAGAAAGACAATAGAAAAGATAAATGAAGCTAAGAATTTTTTTCAATAAATAAAATTGACAGATTTTTAGGTAGACTAACAAAGGAAAAAGAAGACCCAATTGATAAAATTATAAATGAAAAGGGAGACATTATATCTGACACTACAGAAATACAACAGTTCATAACAGACTACTATAAAAATAGGCCAACCAGTTGGATAATCTAAAACAAATGGATAAATTCCTGGAAACATACAACCTACCAACACTGAATCATGAAGAAATAGAAAATCTGAACAGATCACTAATGAGTAAGGTAATGGAAGCAGTCATCAGAAACCTCCCAACAAAGACAATCCCAGGACCAGATGGCTTCACTGGTGAATTCTACCAAACACTTAAAGAATTAACAGCAATCCTTCTCAAACGTTTCTAAAAAACTGAAGAGAAAGAAACCTCCCCAAACTCATTTTACAAGGTCAGCATTAACCTTATACCAAAGCCAGATAAAGACACTACAAGGAGAGAAAATTATGGGCCAATATCCCTGATGAACACAGATGCAAAAATCCTTAACACAATATTATCAAGCCAAATTCAACAGCACATTAAAAGGATCATTCACCATGATCAAGTGGGATTTATCCCTGGGAGGCAAGGATGATTCAACATCTGCAAATCAATAAACATAATACACTACATCAACAAAATGAAGGATAAAAATCATATAATCTTGTCAATAGATGCATTTGACAAAATTCAACATCCTTTCATGATAAAAACTCTCAACGAATTAGGTATGGGAGAAATATAATTCAACATAATAAAAGCCATATGTGATAAGCCTAGAGCTAACATCGTTTCCAACAGTGAAAGTTTGGAAGCTTTTTCTCTAAGATTAGGAACAAGACTTTTCAACATAGCACTGGAAGTTCTAGCCACAGCAACAAAATTATTAGTCAATGGGATAAAATATTTGCAAACGATATATCTGACAAGGGGTTAAGATCCAAAATATATAATGAACTCATAGAACTGCATGGCAAATACAATTAGTAATAATAATAATAATCCAATTTAAAAATGGTCAAAGAACCTTACTGGATTTTTTTTTTTCAAAAAGACGTACAAATAGCGAACAGGTACAAGAAAAGGTGTTCAACATTACTAATCATCAGGGAAATGCAAATTAAAACCACAATGAGGGATCACCTCATAACTGTTGGGATGACTATTATTAAAAAAGTCAAGAGATAAGTATTAGCAAGAGTGTAAAGAAAAGAGAACACTTATACACTGTGTTGAGAATGTAAATTGTTTCAGTCCTTATGGAAAACAGGATGGAGGCTCCTCAAAAAATTAAAAATAGAACTATCATACAACCCAGTAATCCCACTACTGGGTATATATCCAAAGGAAATGAAACCAATATCATGAAAAGGTGTCTGCACCCCTATGGTCATTGCAGCATTGTTCACAACTGTCAAGATATAGAAACAACTTAAGTATCTGTCAAGGATAAATGAATAGAGAAAATGTGATGTGTGTATGTGCATGTGTGTGTATGTATGAATGTATGCGTATGTATACATATGACAATCAAATATTATTCAGCCGTAAAAAAGAAGGAAACCCTGCCATTTGTGACAACATAGATGAACTGGAGGATATTATGCTAAGTGAAATAAGCCAGACACAGAAAGACAAATGCTGTATGATCTCACTTGTATGTGGAATCTATAAAAGCCAAAACTCATCAAAAGATCAAAAGTCGATCTACACGTAAAGTACATCGGTAGTTACCAGGGGCTGGGGAGTCGGGGAAATGGATCATTGTTGGTCAAAGAGTACAAACTTTGAGTTATAAGATGAGTGAGTTCTGGGGATCTTAGAGCATGGTGACTATAGTTAACAATACTGTGTTGCATATTTGAAATTTGCTAAGACAGCAGATTTTATATGCTCTCACTACACCAAAACAGATAAATAAAAGGCAACTATGTGAGATGATGAATATGTTAAATAGCTTGATTGTGGTAATCATTTCACAATGAATATGCATATCACACCATTATGTTGTACACCTCAAATGCATACAGTTTTTATTTGTTAATTATACCTCAATAAAACTGGAAATAAATAAAAATAATTTAATCTATAAAAAAACCCAAACAAACCTTGCCTCACTCAGACTTCACTTCAAATTCCAGTTCAGCCTCTTGCTAGTTGTATGATCTGGCTTATTTACCCTTATCAAGCCTCCTTTTCATCTTTCAATAAATGGAATTTAAAAAATACTTTCATATTTTGTGCTGAGAATTACACGACATAATGCATTTGGCTGTCTACCACGTCATATTACACACTTAATAAACGGAGCTATTAATTTTGAAAGATTTTATTTTTCAAAACCTAGTTGACATTTAGGGTTGATAGATTTAGCAAATAAAAAATGGAGGATGCCCAGTTAAATTTGAAAATTAGGTAAACAACAAATAACCGTGAGTACAAGTAAGTCCTAATTATGATATGGAACATACCTCTACTAAAACATTATTTGTATGATTTAAGTTTCAGGTTTAACTGTGCCTCCTATATTTTATCTGGCAACCCTACTTATATCTCATGTTTTCCATGAGACTATTTCAGATCCCAAATTAATGAATTCAGCAATATTAATTCCCTCTTTCTTCCCTTCTAGCTATGCTTGCACTTACCTAAAACATTTTATGGTGCTTTTCGTAGCCTGTGTCCACCTCCTTGTTGACTTTGCGAACGACTGAAGGATAAATATTATGCCTTATTCATCATTATCCCTCCTCAGAATGAGCAGGTTCTTCCCTTCTCAAACGCTAAACCATGCCCGCTCAGGCCAGTGATTCTAAAGTACTAAATTTACATTCATTCCCCTTTCCTTCATAAGTGAATTTTTTAAAAAACAGATTCTGGAAAAATATTCATTTTCGAGTACTGATACACTCTGCTAGTTAAAAACTTCGTAACTCCAAATTTACAAAACACACGTTATACATTGTAATTTGCAAAAAAGTATTCTTTCCATTTTGAAGATATTCTTTCCTTTAAAATGTTATTCCCTGGTTGATTTAAAATTATTTGACTTATTAAAATTCATTGTGCTCTTGCTTTCCAACACTAGGATAAAGTGAAATACAGCTAGAATACTTTCAAAAGATAATTTATTTGCAGCACCCACTAAAAAAGATCTAAATGCTTTTTAGTCTAAAAAACAAGAAGTGTCTCTAAAGATTTTCAGAGCAAACAAAAAATATTAGAACACTTCTACAGCTGAGGAATATCATGTAGTTTTTAAAAATTCCTTGGAGTGCCCTTATAAAATTTTCAAGAAAAAGCTTAAGCAGAGCATTTCTATCTGTTATAATCCCTCAACAATCTGACTTAGATCTTGTCCTTTTCCTCACGAATAGACTGCAGTCATCTAAGCACAGACATTATTAAGCAACATCCTACGCAGAACTTCTCAATGGTTCCCTGTTACCTGTTCTAAACTGCTCAATGCCAAAACAGAGTAGGGTGACCATACAATCTGTTTTCAAAACTGGAAGATTTTGGGAATGAAAAGGGTAATAAAAACAATTTAAATGATATACTTACAAATCATTATGTTGTATACCTAAAATGCATGTTATATGTCAATTATATCTCAGTTTAAAAAAAAGGTACTTATTGATTGACAAAACAGCAAACCTAAAAAACAGCTCTATTCAAATTCTGTTCTTAAACTAATTTTAAGTAAACAAAAATGTATCCACAATAAAGCAAGTTAAAAAATAAACTTTGTATTGTTTAGAACATGGCAGTAATATAACAGTAATAGTCTTGGAACATACTCAACATACTATAATCAGTTTTTTAGTCGTAACTGTCATTAATTGCATGTTAGTGGTATTTTATTGCCAAAGTACATTTTTTCCATATGGTTTTAGTATTTAAGCATTTTTTTCATAAAAAATTACAATCTTCTTCAAAGTTGCACTTAATTGAAAAAATAATATTTTTTCCTCCTTCAGCGTATGCTTCTCTGCAGGCCATATTCTTAATTGAGAAAATATTATCTTAAAGTGCTGAGATAATTGGTAAGTTCAAAGTAAACTCTATTAAAAGAAGATATTCTCAATTCTATTATTCTTTGTAAGATATACACAAATATTTAGTTCCTAATATGTTCAGGGAAACTATACTTTTGCTTCTATTCAGTGTATCTTTCTTTGAACATTTTTTTATTGCAGTAACATTGGATTATAATATTATACAGCTTTCAGATGTCCTTCGTAATATATTTGGAATTCTCTGTAGATTACATCAAGTTCACCACCCAAAAACGAATTATGGTCCATTACCACACATGTCAGCCTAATCACCCCTTTTGCCCTCTCCCCACCCCCTTTCCCCTATGGTAACATCAATCCAATGTCTGTTGCTATGTGTTTGTTTGTCACTGAACATATTTTTATAAAACAAAACTTGTCAAAATAGTTGTGTCTATGACTTTTTTAAAGGTTCTACCAAATTACACCTTGAAGGATCATTAGCTTTTTAACTTTCATTTTACACCTATACAGAACATAAACTTAACTCTTAAAAATAAGAGTTCCATCAGAAGATTGTTTCTAAGAGTCAATACATTTCAAAATGCAATATAGAATTCAAAACTGAAATCCTCTGTATCATTTTCACTCACAAAATTAAATTTATTCAACTTATTACCTGCTTTTGTAGAGAGAATTTTCAATGTCTTCTTATTTGCAAGCTTTATTTTCAATAAATATAATTTTCTAAAACCATAAAAACTGAAGTTTTTTTGGCTCTTAAAGTTGATATATTCACTTCCTCTTTTTTTAAAAAAATCTCAACTGCATTGGCCTGTCCCCAATTTTTCAGTGTTCATGAGTCATTTGTTGTTGTTGTTCTTCAAATTAACCCCTTAAACATTATCTTAGAGACATACAAGAAAAATAGAAAGTATGAATGTTTGTGATTTCTATGATCGATGCAGTAAGAACAGCTAGATGAGTATTAACTGCTGCCTAACTAACTCTCACAAACAAACATTTATATGTTAGCTACAGAGGGTTTTTTTCCCCTGAAATCTCTTAATTTTCTCTGTAAGCCAATGAATACAATCAGGTGACAGAATTAAATTACATATATGTATCAAGTTTTCTGGTCTAAGGAATTCCGGGGATTGGCTATCATTGAAATATTTTGGTATGCACATAGATCATAAAGGGACTTGAATAATATTCATAATTTCATACTATGTTTAAAGCTGAAATTAATCATAGATATCATCCAAACCCACATTTTATAGATGAAGATACTGAGGATGAAAATTTGAATAGCTCCAACGAGTTGACTCCTAACAAGGTAAGATTGGAAGGCCCATTTAATGCCCGGTCTCTTAGGACGACTTTCTCCTCTTTCTCACTCCTCCTACTCCCCTCATTTTCATGGGCTCAGTCTGAGCATTGGCGTTACCTAAACTACTCAAACTCTGAAGCTGTATAAAGGCTCTGATCTCTTCTTCCTTTCCTTTCTCTCAAATACAAACACTGTGTTTTAATGTGATTTAAACATTTTACCCTCTACTTTTTCCTCAAATTCCTCTTGCATCACTTCCATTCCCAATGTACTTAGATTACAGGGATCATTAAAAGTGTTCTACGCCCTGACTGCATATCCAATGCTTTAATTATTTTTTAATTACAGGTTTGCATGAGATTCCTTACTCAGGGAATAAGGACTCTTCTTCCACAAGGTTGATCATAGCTTGTCTATTTTTTAAATAGCTCTATATGTGATTTTGATGTAAATCCGATATTCTAACCAATTTATCTCCCTATCTTATACTTCTTCTTACTTCTCTTTACATTTTTTGTTTCCATTTTCTTCCAAAACACTTAGAAAACTCTGTCCATGAGACCGCTGAGTGCTAGGCATCTCAAGAAAAAATAAATCATACAACCAACCACTCTGATTGTTGTCATTAAAAATCTATGGTCTTTCTCAAACACTGACTTAAAGTTCCCACTCTCAAATTCCTTTTCTTTTCTAGTAATTTTGCTCTTCTGTCCTCTCAACCTGCTTCTTCAATTATTTAATCGACCAATTAACTACCCAGCATCCTCCCTTTCTTTTACCAGGTGGACTTTTCTCTGATTTCCTCACACCTAGCAGATTTGCATCTGCCCCTTCCTTTTATCCTAGCAGAAGGAGAGAGATCCATTCTTCAAACTAAGACTTGTGCTCCGGGTTCCTTGTTATCCCAGTTTCACAGAGAACTTACCTTGTCAGTTGTCTGCTCTACTAGCCTCTGTCTTCTGCCTCTCAGCGTCCACTGATCCTTCCCAAAGGCATTTACAGATCAGTATGGTCTTTTTCTTCTTAAAACACTGCCCAGGACTAAAACAACCACAACTACTTTTAGTCAGTGCCCCACTCTAGCTTTCATCCTCTCTCTTCTTCACAAATTCTTAAATTTTTAGTGAAATTCTTCTCTTAGACTGCCCCAATAAACTCTTTGATTTCAAATCCTTGTATTTTCCCTTAGTGGCATCTCACCTGCTGATCACCATCCTTTTTCAGAAATTTCACTTTGGTTCCCACGAAACCACTGTCTCGGGGCCTTCCACTTGAAATCCTTTTGTGTATTCTATCTTTTGTTTATTCCACTAAATCTATTAAATCAAAGTTTCTCAGAATACCATCCATGCTCTCTTCTCATCTGTCTCTGCATCTCTTTTCTCTCACATCACCTTTAATCTAATCAACTAAGAGTCAGCCTCAAATAAGAGAAGGTGATTTCCTTAAGGTCAGTGATACACATCTGACATATGTCTTACACAGTAACTAGTAGACCGTCTAATACATGGTAAGAATCTATTAAATGTCTTTTAAATAAATGAGTATCCACTCTGGATACAATGAAGCAACCTTATTTACTATTTCTTTGTAATTTTCTCAAACTGTTGATTTTCTCACTTATAAAATTATTTTGACTGTTTAAATCCTTTCAAGCTTGTCATGAAACTTCAATAAAATAACTTATGCCATGCATTGTGCATAACTGATCCTGTTCAGTTTGCACACTTCCTTTACTCACAACTGAGAGCAACATAGTCCATTAATGTTCAGCTTCATAGAGCAGCTGACCAACAGGAGGGAAGGCAGCTAGGCTGGGAACTGAAGAGACTCGAAAGTGTAAGAAGAGGTGGAGACTATGAGAGCCAGTCATCTTTACATGGAAAAGATATTTGCAGAAGAACAAAACTCACTCATACAGAAATAAAGGATATAAACCATCATTTGGTTTGGGCATGTATTCAACAGCTTTTCTTATAAGACCTAGCCTGTTTTATGGAGCAATCTGGAAAGGATATTAACTATTGATGAGGTATTTAGAGAGCCAAGAAGGTGAAGAAGATAAGATATTGCTGATACGAGGTAGCAGCTGAGTACAATGGTTTTCTTCTTCAAGTCAATAAAAAACACTCAATAGCAGAAAAGTCAGTAATCCGGATTGATTGGAACCAGACCCTGTTTTAAGAAAAACAATCTTAGCAGGCTGAGCAGCTGCTCACTGTGTGTCTTCTTATGGAGGAATAGAGATGAGAGGAAATAGCACGGCCCTAGAAGTGAGGAAATCATCTCTGATTTCTCTGAGACTGTCTCCTAGTATGTAAAATACTGAAATTATACCACACGATTCCAAAGACCCCTTACAGCTCTGAAATCATAGAACTGTATTTCTGCAATTAGCCCCTTCCCAAAGAGTAAGTCTTAGTAGGACTGCCATGGTAGTTTCCTTCACCTTATTCTACTACCAAGGAAATCAATGACGTAGATGTTTTGCTTAACATCAGAGATTAAGGTGATACTTTATTATAAATACCTAGAAGAATAGCTCCTAAATTACACTTATAGCAATGACCTGAATTTTTCCTTTTATTTCTAATAACATGTACATTAGTAGTGTGTTTTATACTTGAAATTTGCTAAAAGAATAGATCTTACCACATGCAAAAACATGGTAACTAGGTGAGATAATGTACACGCTAATTAGTTTGATTGTGGCAATCATTTTGCAATGTATACCTACATCAAAACAACCACTGTACACCTTAAATATATACAATTTGTCAGACGTGCTTCAAAAAAGCTTGAAAAACAAAGAAGTACTATATTCTGGAAAATATCATCCTTTCTTGTAAAGTATTGCCTATAAACCAGTGCTTTACCTGAGCCTTTAATGGCCTTATCCAACTTTCCATCAGGCTAGCAGCTTCTGTGTGTATGGTATGTGATATAATCAGCAGAGTCCAAGTTACTGCCCCACTGCACCTCTGTGGCTATAAAACGCATCCTTTGGGCTGGTGTGATATTGTCTGGGCTCACATGGAACAAAAGCCCTACAAGTCCTCAGATAGTGGTGCTAGCTAGGCCCCGACGACAGGAAAGGCAAAACCATGCCCAGAATATGTGAAATGCTGGTTCTTCTAACACAGAAAATGTCCTGTGTGAATAATTTGCCAACAGGAAGCCTGTTGGTCTTTTGAAAGATAATGTTGTTTAGGGGATTCGGTATTGGTCTTTGCTCCAGGCAGCTTGGATATTTGGTGACACCAGTGGCTAATCAGTCTTGATAAGTGGGAGTTCATATTCTTGGACCTATACATAGCTTCCATGGCTACTTAATATACAAGTCCATTGTACAACGCTGGGGTGATCAAGACAGACTAGTTGAACTTTGATGGCTGTGTCATTTTGTCCACTCGGTTGTGGGGATTAACTGACTTTATGACTTGGTGGGTCTCACAAAGCTCAGCGTATGATGGGCATTTACAGTTGCATGGTCATTTGATGACTCAAAGTGAGGCCCTTTTACTCTAGTAGAACCTGATAGCATGCCAACAGCTATTTTCAAATATAATCTCCGATGCAGTTGTCATGATCTTACTAGGGTTCTAGGAACTTTAGTAGTGTGCTATGATTCTCCCACTGGTGCTTATAATAAATCCTTCAAAACGTCTTTCCCACCAGTGATACTTGTAAGTACCATGGCATCTACTGGATCATATGGGCCAAGCATCAGGGCCACTTGTACCATAGCCTGCATCTACAGCAAAACCTTTTTCCTTCTCTGACCTCTTTTTAAAGCTGGGAAACTTTTATATCACCCAATATATGGTCAAAACAGTATTTCCAGGGTGAAATATAATATTCTACATCAAAAACTGAAAGCAACCCACCAGGAATTGTGTCTCCTTCCTTCTTGTGGGATACGCAAGGAACAATGTGTCTTTTACTTTTGGAGGATATTCTAGCATAACTCAGACCTCTGATCCCCCTAAAAATTTTATTGATATTGGAGGTCCTTGAGACCTGGTAGCATGGTAGCATTTATCTTGCACCCTCTGGAGGACAAACGTCTTACCAAGACCTCTAACATGCTAGCCATTTCTTTCTCATTTGGTCTGAATATATGAATATATAATTTCATTGATATAATGCACCACTATATTGTGTTAAGGGACTATAGAAGGTCTAGATCTCTTTGGACTATATTATGACAGAATTCAAGAGACTTAACAGACCTCTGGGCAAAAGTTGAATTATATACTGTTGTCACTTCCATGTGAATACAAACAGGTTTTAATCCCCTGCCATTTAACCTGAGATGTGATGCTGTTTTGTATTTTGCATCTTGTCTGAAATGGGGAGAATCAATTTAGAGGCTTCCACTTGGCCTTCCTCAATATTGTAGTGCTAATCCCAAAGACTAAGGAGCCACTTTGGTGTTTGTGCTAATAAACAAGTATGTCTATTTGTGGATTGTGTAAATGACCGGAGGATGGGTCTAGAATTCAATGGACCCACTGTGAGCCCAACATTGGGCTGGACTTCATTTATGACTTGACCCCAAAATGACCCCAACTTTCTAATAGAGCAGCCCTGATGATACTTTGGTCAACATTGCTTCTGTGTTCAATAGTGCTGAAAAGTTTGCAGTATTCCTCTTTACCTAAGTACAGTTCATCAAATAAATCATCATAGCTCCTTGGTGGTAACAACTAGGCAGGAATATCATGTACATGTGCAATGTTTCAGATTCTCTCCTCCTGGTGATCCAGTCTCTTCTGTTATCTATCTATTCTGAGTCTGAAATCTCACTCAAATTTTGATACTGAGAAAGGGATCTTACTTTTTATTGGGATGATGGCTTTCAGCCTCTTGATTATCCACCCTTGATTTCTTTTGATGGTACATATTGAGTCATACCTTCTTGGCTGCCCATATATTTTGATCCCAGGGATGCCATATTTTATTAATCATCTCTCACATTTTTAAGGTCAGGCCACCCAGCTGCCCCTCCAATTCTGCCACTCACTGAAATAATTATGACCACGTGGCTTCTGATGGTTGAGTGATACCTCCTGTCCTCTATTGTTATAGTGGTCTTGTCAGACCCACTGCCAACAGAAGTCCAGTTCTATGGCAGCATCTCCTACTGTTAACCTTGGCTTACGGAGCAGAGCCACCACTGAACTTCTAAGTGATGCTATTGCCCCTTACACCAGTGCATTAGATATTGCTTTGGTAAATATCGTATCCTTTGTGGCCACCATGTGCCACTTCTGCAGACTCAGAGGGTCTCTAGGAAACTGGGATTACATTATTTTCAGGAAAATCAGTCTGATGTTTTCATTTCGTTTGTCAGGATCCCATTCCACCTCAGCCAAGGCCTTGACCTTGGCATAGCAAACCTGCCTGTATTAAGAGTTTAAACCTCTTTTGGGCTCATTTATTCTTAAGATTAAGTTCTGGTACTCAGCATTCTCTGCCCTATCACTGTAGGAGATGAGGGCCCCTTTACATGCTATTAATGAAGCCCTCTGAATTTAACATTTAGCTTTGAATTGCCAATTAAATGATCTCGACTTTTTCAACATCTTTTTTTCCTTAGCAATAATTATCTTATATTGTTCTTACAGCTGCCATTTCACCCAGGTTTCTCAAATCCTTGATAAATCACACCAGCCAATGAATTTCTTTCACTGGTATACCATCTGAGTTCACCAGTGGGGATGTTTCAACAATTGAATTGCCACTTTGTGCCAAAGTCAACATGTGTTTTACTTACCACTTGCAATGGGGTCATCTCCCTGGCAGCTGGGTGACAGATGTTCCAGTTCCAAATTTCATCCCATAGCTTCTTTCTTATACCCCTGCCAGTTCCAATCATCAAAATTGAGTCCCCTGGGAAATAGAATCAGAACTCTTGAAATTAGATTCAAAGGGTGTCTTAGTCTGCTCAGGCTGCTATAACAAAATACCATAGGCTGGCTAGCTTGAACTACAGAAATTTATTTTCTCACAGTTCTGGAGGCTGGAAAGTCCAAGATCAAGATTCTTGCAGGGTTTGCTTTCTGGTGAGGTCTCTCTTCCTGGCTGGCAGAAGGCTGTCTTCTCACTGTGTCCTCACATGATGGAGAAAGAGGAAGCTCTGGTGTCTCTTCATCGTTTATAAAGATGCCAGTTCTACCAGATCAGGGCTTTGCCCTTATGGCCTCATTTAACATTAGCCACCTCCTTAAAGGCCCTATCTTCCATACAGACATATGGGGGATTAAGGCTTCAGCATATACATTTTAAGAGAATACAATTCAGACCATATCAATGTGTCAGGCTTTTATACTCCCCATCCATCAATCATTGAATGCAGGCCACTTGGGAATGTGTCATGGCCTTAGAAAGTTGGTTCCTTTCAGATGAGGCAATCTCCAAAGAAAGCTGACAGCTGAGGACTACCTGCCATTTGTACCTGAGTGGCATCCCCTATATGTGCCCCTGGAATAATTGCTTTCAGCTGTGAACCCCTCAAACAAGGCCATGACTCTTTCCTAGAGACAGCCTTCATTCAATAACCGGTTGAGAGGGACCAGTCGCCTTGCCCCAAGTCAGCACAATTCTGCAGGGCTCTCCCATCTCCCAAACCCCTGTAGGATTTCCTGGATCTTTGTTGTTTCTGCTTCACAGCGTCTTCTCTTTCTGCCAAGAAAGACTTTCCGCCTTAGCTCCCTACCTCAGATGCTGATCACTAGATTACTGTCCAGCAAACTTTCTGTATATTCTCTCCCTGGAGAACCCAACCAGTGCCATTGGAAATCAATAAATATACTTTAAAAATTGAGGGATTTTGAAGCAAGGAAGTTTTCTTGGTTGCACTTAGGTCTTTACATACTATAAAATTGCATAAAACTCTACAATAATAGTAGCCAAAAGAAATATATCCACAAAATCTATATTAAGCAGGCAACCAAAATGCCATAAATATAAGATTATAATCACCTTTAAGTATGTATTGTGCAATGGTATCTTTTACGAAATAGTCTTTTTTATGAACCAGCACTTGGAAATGCAAAGTCAGTGAATTGCAATTCAGTGAATCACAAGCTGAAAAATTGAAATTCAAATTAAATACCTTCTCTATTCATAGCCATATATCATGCTGAAAATAATCTATATTTTTACTAGACAAGAATAATTTAAGAAACGCTTAGAGAATTGTTTAACCTAATATTTGCAATCGTGTTATATTAATATTATTAAAAAATTTCTCTCAGATATATCAGACTACACATAGTCACAGCAAAGCTATTCTGCATCAACATATATGCCTCCCTCAGTCTGATGATGAATATGATGTGGATGTTGAAAATTGATTGAACAAGAGTTCAATTCCTTTTCAGCTTCCAAAGTCCAAAGGTCATTGCATGCTGGGAAAATATTTTGAGTTGTTCAAAACTTTCCCATTACACAGAAAAAAATAATAAAAATCACTCAGGTCACCCAAATTCAGTGTTATTTATTTGAGACATATTCTGGTTTAATTCAGTTAGAGTTTTTAGCAGGTAGTATTGTTCAGTGCGTATGAACTCAGACTCTGATGTCAAATGAGATATTGAATTTTGGCTTGTCACTTACCAGTAACCTCCAGCAACTGAATCTCTGTAAGCCTCAGTTTCCTTATCTCTAAATCAGGATTGATCATAATAATGCATGTACCAAAGAGTTGTTTTTAGAATGAAATGAGATAATGGATGTAAAGTGATTAGCAGGGACCCTATCACACCGCAAGCAGTCAAGAAAGGTGAGCTGCTGTTATTATGGCTTCTATTTACGTGTTGGAAAATAAGTTGTATGTGAAAGGAGCTTTGGAAACTACAAAGAATTATGTATAATTAAGGGTTTGTTAAACTACTATCTCCCAAGCCATAGCTCCTTGATTAATAATGAGAGCTAGTCTCTGTCCCTGTGCCAAGGGCTAATATAATTATATAGTAGTAATCTTCACAGCAGCCTTCAAATTAGACTTCATTTTCCCCTTTCTATGTATGAAAGATCTGAAAATCAGAGGAGTAAATGATGTGTTCAAAGTCAAACACTTGGCACATAATGTAATCAAGTGCCAAATTTATGTTTTTCTGAATTCAAAGTTTGCAGTTCCTTCCTTATACTATAATAGCTTTCTAAGAAAATGGTAAGAATAATGACAATTAACTGCATTATTCTCTAAAAGCGGTTTCAATGTCAACATTTAAAGATGCTTTAATTGGTGAATTTCTCGTGCCTTACATTCTCATGGCTTAATCTCAGAAATTTTCCACAAAGGGAAGTTATAGCTCGCATGGCTTTGTGAGTTTTTATGCCGTCAAATTAATAATGTCCATGTTCTTAATCTCAAAGTTGCTGGCAATTTTGTGACTCATAATAAGACACTAAACCATCCACTGGCAAAATACCAAAAATGATGAAACTTGGGTATTCATAGGTCTCTATTTTCAACACAGACACTTTACATGGTTTGCTGGTAAAATAGCAAATAAGAATTTAAACGTAGTCGTAAGAAAATAGCACTTTCTTGGTGTTATCTTTTCTGTTTGGCTTCAAGAGAAAGCGATTGACTGAGGAGGAAACAGAAATAAGGTCAAATATACCTGCTTTTTATAAAGGAAGGCAGAAATAGGAAAGTAAGAGAGAAGAAACTTTTTGAGCATTATCTAGAAGTTGGCTCACTGTAAGTCAGGCACAGGTGTTTTGGCAGTTTGCTGTAGGTAATGAGGATACCTGGCACCTACATAACTGTTAGAGGCTTCTGCCAAACTAAGATCCTGAGAGAGTCACGTATTAACATTTTACAGACGCAATTTATACCTACCTATTATCAATCTCGCAACAACTCAGGGAGCTGGATGGTAATAGCGTTTTCTTCTGTTTTTTAAAGAAGAATATAAGGCTAAAAGAGGTTAATATTTTTCTGAGTCACAAAAATAAGGGTTAAAAGAATAAGTAATCTCTCTCTCTCTGGGTCATATTCTGGATAAATCTTTACTCTAAAATAAGACCTATTTCTCTGAATATAATGACAAAGAGAATGGGCCAATCTAAATTTTCATGTATTTCATTTATATATATCTATCTATACCAATACATATCTACTTATTTGAAAAAGTCCTTGAAAACTCTAAAAACTAACTTTATTTAGATTCCTTCAATCCCGTTAGAATTTATGTTTCATCTACTCTTTAGCTCTGGATATGTAGTGTAGTAAGACATAACACAGAAGGAAAAATTCAATAATGACTAACAAAAATTATATATATATTTGGTATGATGTTAACTGTTAATTATTCTTCACTAAGTACTAGGGAATTGGTGAAAGTCTTACCTAGGAGTCATCAGTCATGTTTCTGCCTCTTGATTTCCGTTAGAAAATGCATAATCTTTTGTTGTTCTATTTCTGGGGCTAATGCTACACATTCTGTGATTTTATATAGGACTTGGTCCAAAGCTGTTCTTTTACTTCTTGCTAACAACACTAATTTCTTAAATTAAGTAGGTTTTATAGTCTCTGTGACTATCAGTCCATATCTACAAATTAAATTTCAGGCTTTCACTTTAGTCCAGTAACTGTACTTCCAGATCCTGCTTTTTTCCAGCTGTCTCCCCTGAAATCTGCATCTTTTGGGTTCAGCTCAGCTCTTGAATCATTCATGACTAATGCAAGCATTATGTTAGGAGCCGTGTGTCCCACAAAGGCTGGGTCCCAAATTAATGCTGTCTTCATAGGAGTTGAAGTGTGCTCACCTTGCCTTTATCCTCTACTGTGCATTGCCCTTTTGGCAAGATTGATTGGACTTCTCTCTTGGTTACATGCATAACCATTGCCTTCTTGAGATGCATGTTCTTGTATTAGGGCTGACACCCAGTCCCTGGCTTAGGTTTGTTCCTATAACCTAGAAAGGCAGATGCCTATCTTTTATAACCCCAGTTATCATCTGTACTTTTGCTGCCAAAAAGCTCTTTACCCAGAGTCACCATGCAATTAATCCCTGTGAACTTGAATATCTGCTGTTGTCAATATTTCTGCAACCATACCCATCCTCACATTTCACATGGAATAGAGCATTTATTTTTTAATGTCAGGTTAGATCATGGTTACTCCAACCTTTTGGAGAAAGATTTTAGGCTTCTGATTCTCCCTTTGGTACTAATCCCAAATGCATGCTAGACCCCACATTCAAATTCTCTTTCTATTCATGCCAACATCCTTCCTAGTCTCCAATTTTGGTAATTTGAACTAAGCTGCATAAAAAGTTTGAAAATTCCTCTTGGGTCGTTTTAATAGCAGGTCAAATCTAGTAGTGGAGCAGAAGAATCCGCTCTGCCCTTTTTTCCTGTACTTTCCCAGATCCATCCCAGCTCCCTGATTCTTAACGCTCCATTAGTGAAAGGATAGATAGTTGATGATGATAGATAGACAGAAGTCGACAGACAAAATCGTTTTCTTTGTGTTCCATGAGAAAGCTAGTTTAGAAAACAAATAAATAAAAGTTCTCTTTGCCCTTTGTAACTCTATTCCAAAGAGGCCCTCTTTCATACCGTAAGCCCACTGGATGTTCTTTATCATTTCATTTTGCCTTTGATGCACAGCAAAGATTCTTCTCTCTGGGGATGGAATGATTGTCAGAACTTTATAATTCTCCTGCAGAAATTCAAACCAAAGTATTAAGAATAAAGAAAAAAAAGGGTCGCCCTGTCTTCAGGGAACTTAAGATATACTGAAGTAGACAGTAAAGAGTGAAAGCATGACTGTCCATTAACACCAGGTATCCTTCAGATTTTTGTGAACTTTATTTTATCTGTCCTTACATTGATGTATATTATCTTGTCCTTATCACACGTGGATCCAGGATGGACCTGACAAATGCCCTGAGGAAGGAAGTTGACTGCAGATTGGTGTTCCAGTAAATGGAACACTATAGTGTGAGGTCTTTGTGTAAAGTAGCCAGAAAAAAAAGAACATAAAAAAGAGCATGCAAGCTGAGTCCCTAGAGACAGATGAGAGACAAACAGTGGAAAATAAGAACATTTTTTAAAATCCGAGTTATAAGTACCTGAACAATAAGAGGCAATGAAAACATTCTGAAGAAAGGAAACACTGGAATAGACTGGGAAATGCATGTGAAAGGTAAAATCTGAAGAAAGGGCTCCAAGAGAACCATCGCCACAAAAGCCAGAGTGCCTCCAAGTTGCTTTAACTGGACATTAGTTTCTAACCAATGTAAAGTTCAAACTATGGGTCAAAATTGTGTTTCTATTTTCCCCACACATCTCTGTCTTGCATTTGCCAAGACAACTAATACACATGCCTGTCTATTCATGCCCAGAATGCTAGAAGTAATTTCTAGATGATGTAAAGTCATTGTGTTTCTCATATGTTGGAAGTTTAGGAGAGTCTCGGGATTTATTGACAAAGGAATGTCTAGTAAGGGAGTCAGACTGGATTACCTATCTTGCAATTTGTGGATGAATATGGAATAAAAATAAAAACGGCAAAGTCTCCTATCTTTAAAATCACAGAATACCAGAGGTGGAAAGGAACTAAAACACTTATAAATTCAGCCTTTTAAAAAGTAAAGAATCAGTACAACTAGAAGGACCTACAACTAGAATATACAACTATGTACTGGGGGGCTTTGGGGAGAAAGAAAAAAAAGGGAAGAATCTTGAATATGTGATTCTGACTTATTTTGGTTATCCAGCTTTCATTTGACTATCTTGAGGAGCAGGGGTAGCTCCTCACTCTTTACAATGTTATATCAACACCTGCTTCCTATAATCTCTCTCCACGTGAGATTTATGGAACAAGACAGCACTCGGTATTTTCTCATCCACATGACAGCCATTCAGAGATTTGGAAGCATATCTAATGCCTCTCCTGAATCAACAATACACCCAGATATTCCAGTTCTTTCTATGATTCTGCCTATATGTAGACTTCTCAATCACTTCACCATCTTAGGCACCCCTGGTAGTTTTTCAGTGTCCCTGCATTTGTAGCGTCTCACCACTCCGTCATGTCTAAGATTTAATCACCAAGACAGCTATTCAAGATCATGCGTGTTCCTTGTGTGTTTGTTTTGATAGTGTGAGGAAATGTGGAAACATTTGTTCTTAGGAGATAATGCCAGAAGTAGATCTTTACGCTTTTCTCTAAGTGGGCTCATCTTTCTAATCTAACTCATTTATTATACTGGAGCACAAGGAGGTAGAAAAATAAAATTCTTAAAGTTGTTGAAAAGGTGACGCTGTCTCAAAGTAGAGATAATTTGCTTTGCTCTAGCATACAATATGAGAGGAAACTACCATGGACTTAAGTGAACGGGTTACAAACTGCACCTACTATTATGCTTTATACCCACTAGTACTCTATATATATTTGGTTGAGATGTAATAATAGAGTCTATGACCTTGGGATGCAGTGAAGCAAGAACAGCATGAGTTACAAAATCAAGTAAGAGTGCGTTTGAGTCTCTTCAACAGCATCTTTCAGCTGCGTGACATCAGTCAAGTTAGTTACCCTTTCTAAGTTTCATATATGTAAAATAGAAAGATAGCACCTTCCAGTAAGATTGAAATATACAAATAGGGTCCATATTTAAATATGTTACACACAGAAGATGCCACATAGTAGAGTGCTATTGTATCTGATGCAATTATTGCAATGCTGAATTTGCTTATATCTGTTTGATATGTCTTTGACTTTTCATATATACAAGCATATACAGACAACAGTTATACAAGATACCAGCATACAGAATGTATAGATGTAATAAAAGTCTAAAAGTCAAGATTGTTGTATACAACTTCCAAAAAGTGGTTAATAAGCCTTTGCTTTAGAAATGAATTTGGAATATATTAATTCACTACTCATTACAATTTATAATTAACTTGAAAGGAGCGGCCATAACAATATTAGGGAATTGAGTTATCCAAGTGACAGAACTAATCATTTACAAGGTAATTCGATGTCATTCACTGATGGGATACAATATATTGAATTTGGTAAATCAGGAAGTGAGAAAAAATATGGCACAATGTAATAAATGTATTATAAGGCTTAGGAGAAAATTTCCTTGATCAAAGAAGGAGTGTTTCCTGCTTTTAAGAGCTGATCACACTTTTATATAGTTTTACATTAAGGGAGTAACCACTTCATCAACCAGATTAGGGAAATTGGGCCTAGAGATTAATGGAGTGACAAATGTTTCAGTCAGAGTTCTTTCATATGAATTATATTCCAAATTCAGTCACTTAGTTGAGTATAATATTGGACAAGTAAATTAACTATGATGATTCTTAATTCCCTCAGCTATTTTATGGAGAAGATAAACTTACCTTCACAACACCTCATTTAAAATAAAGGATATAATGAAATAATATATATGAATGAGTATTGTGGCTTTAAATTGGCTATAAAATATCAGGTGCCAGTGTAATAATGAGAATGGAATATTTCATAAATGTGCTTTGATGATTGCTTATTCATATGGAAAAAGTCATATTAGATTTCTGCCTCACATCATTAAGAAAAATAAATTTTAGTATGGTTAAAACTTAAGGTAAAAGAAAAAACTTTAAAATTTCAGTATATTAAAAGGAGTTTAGACTTCCACTTCTGGACAAGATGAAGTAATAGGTATCTGATCTAACCTCTAGGAAAAACACACAAACGAAGACAAAATATAGGGCACAACAGTTTTTTTTTTTTTTTTAAAGATTGGCACCTGAGTTAACAACTGTTGCCAATCTTTTTTGTTTTCTTATTATCCCCAAAGCCCCCCAGTACATAGTTGTATATTCTAGTTGTGAGCACCTCTGGTTGTGCTATGTGGGACGCTGTCTCAGCATGGCCTGATGAGTGCCGGCGCCATGTCCGTGCCCAGGATCTGAACTGGCGAATCCCTGGGCTGCCGAAGCAGAGCGAGCGAACTTAACCACTCAGCCATGGGGTGGCCCGAGCACAGCAGTTTTGAAGATGCTGGCAAGTGGGCAATATAGGACATTGATCCCTGAAATACGAGAAACAAATGAAGCTAGTCATATAAATAACCTAGCTTATTGCCTTATGAGAGTTATCAAACTGTGGTACAGGGAAGAGGAATCCAAGCAGAGTCCAGCTGACTACGAGTTAAAGAAATGAAGCTGAGTCCAGGAGACCGCAGTGGCTAGACTTTGCAGCACAAAGTACCAAAGATGACAAAACTGCCTAGACTGAGAATTCCAGACATCAGCACAGAGCGGTTCTGGGGTATCTAGTAGAGTATAGATCAGCAATTGCATGTGAGTAAACTACTCAAGGCTGGGGAAAGAATCATCAGATCAAATGAGAAGGAATCATACCTGTGTTGACACAGGGTTAAAAATAGTGCCTGTTCCCACTAGTCAGAATGATAAACTTCATGATTTGTCTAGCATTGGTTAGAGTCCTCAGAAGATCCTTGCTTTAGTATTGAAAAATAATTAGTCCTAGGCTAAATATGGTTCGCTTCCCATTTAAAAATCTTAAAATCAAGTCCTGAAAAGATCAAACTGTTTTAAAATAACATAACTGCATCCAAGAACAAAAATCAAGAATTTTTATAGGCAAACAAAAATACCCAGCACTCTACAATGCATAATTTACAATGTATGGCATCCAGTTAAAAATTATCAGGCATGCAAAAAAGGTAGGAAAACGCGAATCATAATAAAGAGGAAAATCAATTGATTAAAACTGTCCCATATCTAACAGATGTTAGGATTATTAGACAAGGAAATTAAAAGTTATTACAATTGTATTCCATATGTTTAAGAAAGTTAAATAGACATATGTATGTTACAGAACATAGAAAAGACAAAAATTAAACCTCCAGAGATGAAATTATAATGCATTAAATAAAAAAATACCATAGGTGGAATTAAAAGTAGACTAGACATTATAAAAAGAAAAAAACGCAGAGAGAGAGAAAAAATGTAACAAAAAGACCAGAGTATCAGTGAGCTGTGGAAAATCTTCAAGCATACTAGAAAAGAAAGGTTGAGGACAGAAAAAACACTTAAATGATAGCTAAATATTTATTAAATTCAACAAAAACTATACAGCTTCAAGACAATCAATGATCTCCAAATGTAAGAAACTTCAAGAAAACTCCACAAACCCTCATCATAACCAAACTGTTCTATGTTTAAGTGATATAATAATATTGATTATTACTTAAAAATTTTTACATAAAAATTTTGTGAGGTATTTGAAACTCTTTAAAAGATCATCATGTTAAAAATAAGAACATGGTAGTGAGGGCTATATAACATATGTAAAACAAATGTATGTCGGCAATACTACAAAGTCTGGAATAAAGGAAAAAGAAATATAGCATTGCAAGTTTCTTACACTATAAGTGAACATATATAGCACTAGAATATAGACTGCCATAAGTTAAATATAAGTGAAAGTGTAAACTTCATAAAAAATCAATAATAAACACAAAACAAAGGAAATAAGTCAAAAAAGCAAGATGAAATGAAACCATAAAAAACAGAGTTAATTCAAAAGAAGGCAGAAAGAGAGGAAAAGTGAACCAAGAACAGATGGGCCAAATAGAAAATAAACAGAAACATGATAGATTTAAACAAAACCATATCAGTAATCACATTAAATGTTAATTGTCTAAACATCTTAATCAAAAGGCAGAGATTTTTACCAGATTATAAAATAAAAACAAAACCATCAAAAGACCTCTTTCTTTCTCTGTATCTATAACTTACAGAAGCTGAAATATGATAATATACATCTGAAATTTACAGGATGTTAATAAACCAATGTGACCTCAATAAAATCATTTTAAAAAAACAATAAAATATTATGAACTTTGTACCAACAAAATTTCACAACTAGATAAAATTGACAAATTCCATGAACTGCACAAACTGCCGAGGCTCACTCAAGAAGAACTAGACAACCTGAATACAACATATCTATTAAAGATACTGAACATCTTCATTCGAAATACCTCCAAATTGAGGACAGTCCAAATATCTATCCAAATATGAATAAATGAACAAATGATGATATGCCCATACTATGGAATACTACTTACCAATAAAAAGGAAACAAGTATTGACACACAATACAATCTGATGCATCTCTAAATAATTATTCTCAGTGAAAGAAGACTGACAGATATATGCATGAATTTATATGAAGTGCAAAAAATAAAAAAAGAGGCAAACTAATAGTGACTTAAGATCAGAATTTGCCAGGGAATGGGGGTAAAGCTAGGGAGGGATTACCAAGGGGCACAAAGAAAGATTTTGAGGTGGTATATATATTCATTATTTTGATTACAGTGATTTTTTGGGGATACACATCTATGGCAAAACTTATCACATTGTACACTTTACATATGTGCAGTTTATTTCGTGTAACTAACTACATTCCAATAAAGCTGTTAAAAATCAAGATTTAAATGTATGTAGAAGGATCATGAGAAAATGGAAAATTTCTGAAATCAGAGGCCTAAGAACCTAATCGTGGCATGTAGTAAAAATTCCACTCGTAATAATAAGGTGGTAAACAGTGAAAATTTGTGAGGTGTTATGAGTGGAACTTGCATGTAAATATCAAATCCGATCTCTAGTGTAGATCTGAACAGTAGTAAAACCAAACACAAAATGGTTATGAATGGAGCCACAGCCCTATTTGTTTCAGAAAACATGAATTTCAGAGGCAGCTCTTTACAGAATAAATTAAAAAGGAATCATAGCAAAGAGAAAGAGGATATCAACCAGAAATTTCAGAGAACTGCCTTCTAGAAAAAAATGATTTAGTATTTTAATTGGAATAACATTTTAAGAGACACACTATCTGCAATAGGATGGAAGAAATTATAAATACCAAATAGAAGTAGATATCTATAGTGATGAAATAAACTGAAATTATTATGAAATGAGCATAGAGATGGGAAAGATAAACCTAAAATACAAGAGCAGAACTAAAATTTTTAATGAAGGTTTATGAATAGAATATCTCAAAAAACATCAAATAAATTATATGAAGCACATATTTAATAAACTCATTAAGAACCAGAGAAACAGAGTTGAAAATGATTGGATGACAGATCAGAAGGACACAAAAAAGAAATCTAATCTAGTGACTAGAGTAGTTCATCAACAAGAAAAAAAAAATCTGTATTCAAGAATCAAAATTAACACTATTTAGAAAAATTATGAATATGGAACAATATCTGGGCATAGAGATCAAAATGGTTGACTATTGGCGCCAGTCCGGTGGCGCAGTGGTTAAGTTCGCAGGTGCTGCTTCAGGGGCCCTGGGTTCGCCAGTTCGGACCCTGGGTGTGGACATGGCACCGTTTGGCAAGCCATGCTATGGTTGGCGTCCCACATATAAAGTGGAGGAAGATGGGCGCAGACGTTAGCTCAGGTCAGCCTTCCTCAGCAAAAAGAGGAGGCTTGGCAGCAGATGCTAGCTCAGGGCTAATCTTCCTCAAAAAAAAAAACAAAACAACAACAAAAGGTTGACTATGTTAACAGCAAAAATGATAAACAGAAAACCACAGGCAAAAATATCCTATTTATATTTTTAATTTTAGGTCAAAGGGGAAAATGCTTTAATATGCAGGAATCAAAAATTACAGTTTGTCTTAAAGGAACAAAGATAACTAGACTCTCCATGTCAGTTAAAATTTGTAGGTTAGAAACCAAAAAGGTTTTAGTTAACTTAATCAAGGGCTATTTTTGGATGAATATTATCACCTCTAAGTATTTATTTGTTGCTTGAGAAAAAAAAGCTTGGGAAGCAATAAAACAAAAGAAAAATAACCAAACTTTTTTATTAGCTTCACATAATTTGAAACTAGAAACTATAAATGCCAGTAGCAGAATGGAAAACGGCAAAACAATCTCATTCATGAACATAGATACAAATAATCTAAACAGATTATTAACAAACTGGGTTCAGAAGGATATAATCCTTCTGTGCTCCTTCCTCCATGCAAGGATTGTGTTTAACACTGAAAAACAGTATCATTCTCCATATTAACACATTACAGGAGAAAAACATGATAAGCTTATCTCAACAGATAAAGAACTCATGCAGCTGATAATATTAAAGATCCATTTATGATAAAAGTTTATCCAACCTAGAAAGAGAAGGTAACTTCCTTCACCTGATAAAAGATATTTATAAAAACCTATAGCAAGTATACTTAATGACAAATGTTAACTTTTCTTTTGAGAGAGAAAAGATAAAGATATCTAGTATCACTAGTTCTATTCCATATTGGGCTAGGGTTCCTAGTTGGCGTAAAAGGATGCAATAAAAAATATTAGAAAGGAAGAAACAAAACTGATTATTTGTAAACCAATATGATTATATGCATAGAAAAATCTATAAGATCTTACAGATATATTTTTAGAGTTAATAAGAATTTAGTAAGATTTTGGGATGAAATATCAATGTCTAAAATTCATTGGCTTTTGATATATTAGAAATAAAGTTAGAAAATAAAGATTAAACATACACTTTTAAAGAATACCAAAATTTATGAAGTACTTAGGAAGCAATCAAACATAAGATGCAGAAGATCGATGGAGAAAATTTATTATGAGTAACCTAAATGGATATAGAGGTAAGATATGTTCTTTGTTTAAAGGAATCAATATATTTTAGATGCAATTCTCCTCATATTGATTTATAGGTTCAATGCAATTCCACTTTTTTTAAAGCATGATTTTATAATTAACAGAGCAAAAATGAAAAAAACAATAGCAATATTCTTGAACAAGACTAAAGTGGAAGGATTTACTTTAGAATAGATGAAGACATCATAAAGATCAAAATACTTAAGACTGTAGTATTGGTGAAGGAATGCAGAAACCGACAAATTGAACATGATATAGAGGCTTAAAAAATTCCATATATACATGATATATGGAAGCGGCATTGCAGTCAGTGAGAAATGCAAAATGCTAGGACAATTGAGAAAAGAATATAATAGCATCATTACTTCATAGTATAAAAAATGATTATAAGTAGATCAAAGACATAGATAAAACTATAAAGCTTTTACAAATTAACATAACTGAATCTTTTCATAACCCTAAATGAACTACAAAAATTATTAATCGTAAAGGAAAAGACAAATCATCAACTATATCTAGATTAAAAATTCAATTCATCAAAAGGTACCACATGGAGTGAAAATCAAAGTTATCTGCAACATATATAACCAACGAAGTTTAAGCATCCAGAATATATAAATAATTCCAACAATTAAATAACAAAAGACTTTAAAGAACAACAGAAAATTGGAAAAATTAAATTTGATCAGCACTTCATAAGAGAAAAACATACGGTCAGTAAATATGAACATATTCTCAACTACAGGGTTGTCTTATTTCATAACTCTGGGCGATACAATTCACAATGTTAATTCAAAGGGCAGCCTCGCTGTCTGATCACCTTCCATATTTGATCAAATTCTTCATCCCCACCATCACCCAAGTGATATCTGATCACCCTGGCCTGCCTACAGCAAGAATCCCCCTACTCTTGATGTCTGATGTTGTAAATTTCTGTCCACTGACCCCCTTACTCCACTAGTTGGCTATAAATCTCCACTTGTTCTTCTTGTATCCATAGTTGAGCTCCATCTCTCTCCCCATTGCAATTGTCTTGACCCACATTGTGATAGTTCTGAATAAAGTCTTTCTTACTCTTTTGAGAAGTGTCAGAATAACTTTTTTCTTTAACACTGTGACCATTATTGTATTCCACAAGCACGTGTCCCTTACCACACTTCTTTGCTTTAAACCAGCTGACAACTCAACTCCTCAAGTATGCCTTCCAAATAGACACTCACCATGGGATCAAGCACTGCAAAGCTATCGTCTCAAAGAAGTCATCGTACACATACACATGATTTGTTACATCATTCTTGAGACAAAGAATTTCTGGATTACAAGGAGGATCTAAGTGATGTAGGATTGTGAGCAGCAGGTAGGTGGAGAGGTGAGGAAATGGTGTTCATTCTTTTACTTTTTTATCCATGCCCAGATAAATAGGCTAATTTTCTTGGCTGAATTCCCGGTACAAAGAGAACAATTCTGCCAAAACAGGGATGAAGCCAGATACAGACTGCCCATTTGTAAGTTAGATTTACATCCCAATTTATTTAACCAAGAATCTAGAAATGCAGCTAATCTGTATGGCCACACAGAATAGAAACATTTGGCTTCTCCCAGGTGCGTTTCCCAAGGTTCCACAGAGACCCTAATGGAAATGTGCAGCTGGTACTAACAGTTTGTGCAAAGATGATCTTGCTGATTTCAACATGCTTAATTGTTGCCGTGCCACAGTCTTGTTATGCTTTAGCTTATATCATCATTCAGGAAGGATTTAGGCAAGCTAACTGTGCATGTACTTGTTCTATTTAAGGAAATATCTACAAAGAGCCAAACTCAGAATTAGCAAAATCATATTCTTACCCTAAGTAAAAAGCAGTCATTTATCTGACACACCCAAATCTAACTGGTTATTGACTCTTGTAATATTGGTTTTCTGCTATTCTGCTCCTATTTTGCTCACTAGAGAGCCTCGAAACATTTGATAAAGCTGGTCCAAAAGGAAATCTTACACTGAAACTCTATGCCGATTTAGTAGGTACAGCTAAAAGAAAACATTCACACAAATAAACGCGGTGGAACAATGATACACCAGGAAAAATCAAACAATAAGCTTGAGTGACAATATTGAATATCATAAAAATATAAGGAAAGGTAAAAATATGAGCTAGCACAAACTGGGTTGATTTATATTAGCTTGACAATGAATCTAAATATACAATTAATATTTAAACAATATTCATGAGTTTTTATTTTCCAATAATCTACTATAAGGTAAGGAGATACATCTACCAATCCAGCTGATTTTGGAAATATTAGCATGTCCCTTTTATTTGTTGATTTTCAAGCAGAAAACAATAATGCATAGATTTTTTAAAAATATACAGAAAACTTTATACCTACAAAAAGCACAAAGAATGTCTTGACATCAAGAAAAAAGAAACTGCAAGCATCAAAAAAAAAAAGACTATTTATAAAGGATGAAAAATTGGTCAGGAAATTAGATGCCAGATTTTAGGAACACATATAGAGATTTTAGAGAAAAACTTTATGTTCCAAGAATTTTATGCCCTGCCAAGTTGTCATTCACTTGTATGAATGCAACAGAAAGACATTTTCTGCTTTCTATGGGCTTAAAAGAATTTTCCTAATGTCTGGATTTTGGAAGATAGACTGAACACATGCTGGATTTGCCCATGTCTCACCAAAACCCAGAAAAATGATATAAAAGTTATATTAAATTCAAGTTAATGAATACTTAGTAACTATCAAATACATAAAAGAGAATTCTTTGTGGTCAAGAGGCATGATGCACACCCAGAAAAACTATCAAAGTAAGACACTGTGGATACCATAAACCTTAGACATCTAACAAAATGTCAACGTGAATGATCCATACAAATCTGCTTGAGAAGCCGGAGTTCACTGGCCATTAAAAAAACAAAAAACAGAAAAGATAGACAAAATGTTTACACTTTTGGACAGTAAATACAAATTTTTAAACACTTAATGTACTAAAAAGGAAATAAAAAGAAAATTGAAAAATATTTAAAACTAAGCAAAACTTATAATCTCAAGTTATGGAATGAAGCCATAATGGTAAAAAGGGGACCAAAAGAAACGTACTCTCTTCAGTGAGCTTACTAGAAAATAGTATACTGGGGCCAGAAATTATACACGTCAGTTCATGTATGTAAAGGTATAACTTTCTTGGTTTTCTCTAACTGGCTTTGTCTTCCTGTGTAGACCCTGTCCTCTCTGGGGCTGTTAAGAATTTGGACTGGGGAGCCACCTGCCCAAGTTTGCATCTAAGCTCTGCCATTTCCTGATTGTGTGAATTGGGAAATTTCCCCGTGCCTCAGTTTCCTCATTTGTAAAACAAGGACAATTATAGTCACCTACCTCATGTGGTAATTGTTGGAATGAATGAGCTATAGTATAGATAAACTACTCAGAATCATATCTGGTCCATACAAGTGTTCGCTACTATTTCTTTTTATATTGGAGGCCAACTATTCTTAAATTTTTCAATTAAATACAGGGGATGCCTTTTTGTTTTAAACCATTTTCTTTGTGGTAACTATAGAGTCACTTTGAAAATCACATTCCATATTAAAATTATTTTATCACCTTGCAGCTTAGGCGTCAACATATGAATTTTTCGGGGACACAAACATTCAGACCAAAGCAGTTCATCAGAGAAACCATCTGATTCTCAGGCTTTCTTTTTTGGAAGAGTCTTAATTATTGATTCAAATATATGTCTCCAAATAATCTAGTCCTCTTGGTGTGAGTTTTGGTAGTTTGCACCTCTCAAATAGTAGATCCATTTCATCTCTATTACAGAATTTAATGAGCATAATTTCATTCATAGTATTTTTTATTATTTTTATTATCCTTTATGATTTATTTATTAGCCTTTATCACCCACGGAATCACTAGCAATGCTCAATCTTTCATTTCTCTTTTTTCTTGGTTAGCCTAACTAGACATTTATCACTTTCATGGATCTTTTCAAAGAACCATATTTTGCTGTCATTGTTTTCTTTTCTAGTACTTCCCTATTATACCATTAAGATATTATAAAAATATCTTTACATTTCTAAATTTGTGTATGGCTGTTTTTAAAAATCCATTATTCTTTCAATAGTCTTCTTGCACTTTCACATTTTTGTCTTAAAATATTTTACTGTTTTCCAGTGTCCCTGGATTAATCTGGGGTTTTCAGCTACAGCTCCCCTGATTTGCAGCTGGCTAAAGGGATCATTTCCAGATTTAATGGTGATAAGAGACACTTGTTTTCAGTCCCAACCCCTGATTTCATTTATGCTTACTTCCCATTCTAATTTCAACTCATAATTATACTTGTCCCTGGCAATTCCCTTTATTTCTTGCAAGCTAAAAAAAAAGTATTGAAAAATATTTGTGCAGAATGCCTCAAAAGATCTTTTCTTTCATCTGTAAGTAAAATCTCCCTTAAAAATATAAATTGCAGAAAACAAAGCTAAAAAGTATTTTAGTAGAATGAGGGACTAAACATAAATAGAGTTAGGAAACAACTAAAACAGGAAAATGTATAAAGAGGACGCTTACTAGATTCATGTTGTATTTACTTTGTTATCTATAAGCAGCAAATTGCTAAAATATGGCTGGTAGATTTTATTATAATTGAATGTGACAAATTAGATATTACTTATAAAACAAACATCATTTGTTAAACATGAATACAATTTTATTGCTACTATCATTCGAAAATGAGACGAGCTCTGAATTTCGCTTTGTTATTCTTGTTCTTACGTAGCCTCTTTTTTTCTATTATTGAGGATAAGTTCAATAAAGACCATGCAAACTAGAAGCCAAAAGCTTTTAAGATCAGGTCATTTATATTTGGCCCAAAACCGCAAAGAATTAGTCAATCTTATCCACATGGAGATTATTTAAATATATACATTTTGTTGTTGAAGAACTATGCAATTCTTGAGGATGGAGACGCTGTTTCCTTGACTATTACATCCCTATTACAGTGACTTGCAAATAAAAGGATCTTAAAATTATCAACAAAGAAACAAATACCATCTCATGGTTCCTTGCTGCAGAAATTCAACAGAATGCACTGTCATAATCTCTCATTTGTTCTTTTTTTGTTGGTTTGTTTCAAGCAGTTGAAGACAGTGGCAAAAAATCAAGAAAAATTAGGTATTTCTTCATATAATGTAAAGAGTGATGTGCAAATTCTTTAGTGTGATCAATGTCTAGTATGTGTCAAGTAAAGATTTCATGTAGCCTTCTCAGATTGAAAGGCATTTGTGTTAAATATCAAGAAATATTATTAAAAATGAAAGTGGAGATTTTCTGCATAGTGAAATATCTATATCACAGAAGATTATATAAAATGAGAATATATTATCAAATTATTAAAAAGCGTGAGAGAGTTAAGATGATAAAGAATCCCAAGTAATAACCTTACATCAGTTAAGAAACTGGTATCATTTGCATTCTGTGTGATATCAAAATTATCTCTAAAGAAAAATGAGAAGACTTTCAATAACAGTAATTTTTCCAATTCCAAAGTAAATTATGGAACTTATAGTTTAAAGGAATATATTGAATTATATGTTTGGAAAATTTAAAAACAATTTTTTGTGAAAAATCTAGATCTGAAACAAATTTGAAATATTTGGGTTGAAGATATGGTAGAAGAAATACTATTTTATGAAAATTTAGTGTCTACTGCCAAAGTTGATGCCAACTTTAAAATTGTTTCCTAATTTTTTTTTCAAGTAAATGGTCTGAATTAGAGGAAAAGAATAATTGGACTAGAGCTTTTTCCATAATTCTGGAATCCTAATCATATTTTCAGGGAGGAAAAATTCTGTTTGTAGAACATATAGTATCATTTCATAAAAAAGAATTGCCACTCAATGCTTTATAAAATAAGTATTTAAATATGAAAATAAAGGAACACAACAGAGCTTTATCCTTCATGTTTCCTGGGATAGGAAAATAAGCTAACATATGTAAGTTAACTCTGCCATTGATATCATGTGATCAATCATATATATATAAAATGATTACAGATAATATTTCCACTACATTGACTTCTTCTTCTCAATGTTTACTTTTATGTTTTATTTTGAAATTTTAAACACAAATTGTATCTTTGCTTTTAAAAAGAGACATCTCAGTAAGATTAAGCAATTCTAGTATGGCAATCTTCCTCAAGCAAAAAGAGGAAAATTGGCAACAGATATTAGCTCAGGACCAATCTTCTCCACCAAAAAAAAAAAAAAAAAAGGAATGTCTAATATGGTTAGGTAGGAACTGAATGCCCATGGGTTTATGTGTCATCAGGATATTTTGAAACTAACAGTGAATTATGAACCAAGAGCTCGGCGGGTTACTCGGAGATATTCATGAGTCACTTTATTTCCGTGCATAACACCCTGAGCTGCTGTTTTTCCTCGGTACCAGCAGAAGAATGCACTACGCAGATTGAGCTCCAGAATCTGTTGCAGATCTAATAATCTATGACTCCGCTTTGAAATTAACCTTCTCCCATCCAATAATTTACATTAAGTTATGCAGAGAAAGAATATTAGTATAGATTTAGGTTTGTCTGAATGTACCATATTTATGCTAACGTTGTTCGTGAGAAATTTACAAATAACACAAAATACGGAAGTAATTATACACTAACTTTAAAATTATGAAACTGCTCAAAAATTTTCTGAGCTAACAGTTTTTGGATGTTTATAATATCATATAACGACTGTTTTTTTGGAGAATGGTTCAAGATGTGAGCAGGAAGACCCTGAACTCACCTCCTCCCAAGGACAGAGTCTACAGCTCCATATGGAACAATTTTCTCTTAAGAAACCTCAAGGCTGGCTGAGTGATGGCTACACACGGGGCAAAGGAGAAGAAAACCACACCGCGGCAGGTAGGACAGTCTGGGACACAATCTCGCCATAAACCCCTCCCCCAGGGGGGTGACCCACAATTGGGAGGGACTCAAAATCTGGAGCTTCTCCATGAAGAGCAAAGGTTCAAACCCCACATTGGGCACCTCAATTTTCAATACCTGCACCTGAAAGACAAGCTCCCGCAAACATCCAGTTTGGGAAAGGAACGAGTCTGGTGTCCTGAGACCTGCAAGATTGTAGCCAGATGAAAACCTCTCTAAAGGGCTCTCACATTGGGGTTCGCCCACCCGGGACCCAGCTTAGAGGCAGCCATGGCGCCCAGACTTAGAGTGAAGGAGGCTCACCCGCTTCTATTAAAGCGCCGTGCCGAGGAGCAGGCAGCTAATTTAACACGCACACCTAGGAGTTGCTGGAACACCCCCTGGGATGGAGACTGGAGGGCTCCATCTCCACGCTCTCCCTTTCTCGGGCTCCAGAGCACCAGTGTCTCCCGGAAGCGAGCTTTTACACGCGTCTGGTGCCCTGACTTTTGCAGCTGCCACACAGGGGGCACCTCTTGATCGCCTGGCTCTGGAGGGCAGCTTGCCTTCCTGGCCATGGGACTGTGACTATCTGAGTCAGCCAGAAAGGAGCTTAAACCCTTGTTTGGTGCGCTGATTTTTACAGCTGCTACCAGGGGACACCTCTACAGTGCCCGGGTCTGGTGGCCAGTAGGGCTTAAGCTCACGGGTCCCATAAGACTGTAACTCATGGAGAAAGAGTTCTTAAACAGCTGCCACCCCCAGAGCACAGCAAGAGGCAACAGACCCAGGAGCTCAGTCTTTCTGTGAAGGCAACCTGTTAGCTCACTGTGGCGGCTGCGGCCTGAGGGGCAGGCTTCTAATTAAACGCGCCACCAGGGGCTGACTGCCATCCTTTCCAGAGACCTCAGAGGGCGCTATCTTCTGCTTTCCCTCTGCCACACTCCTGAGTGCCAGTGTCCCCTAAAGGGGAGCTTTACCTGAGTCTGGTGCCTGGTTTTTCCATCTGGTTCCCTGGTGTTTGCAGCTGCTGCCCAGGGACACCCCTTGAGTGCCTGGCTCTGGTGGCCACGGGGGCTTGCATTCCTGAGTCCCATAGGACCGTGGCAATTGGAGAAACAGTTCTCAGCGGGCTACCACCTCCAGGGCGTTCCTTGGACAGCAGACTGGGGGACACCCCAAGTCTCTCTGTGCAGAAGGACTCTCCTCTTGTCCTGAAGCTTCGGCCTGAGGGACAGGCCTCAGGTCTGGGACACACCTAGTGGCCTACAGAGCTGCTCTCAAGGAACACAGCCTGTGGACACCAGCTTATTGCTCTCCTTCTGGCTTACTCCAGCTTGCTGGCATCTCCCAGAAAAGAGCTTATACAGTCATCTGGAGCCCTGATTTTTGTGACTGCCACCCAGGGGACACCTCCAGATCACCTGGCTCTGGTGACCCGCAGGGCTTCCCATTGTGGTCCCACAGGACTGTATACACTTGCATACTTTTAAAAGCTGCTGCTTGAGGGTCTGGCTTCCAATCAGCCTGAATCTAGGTGCTGAGAACCTCCCCTCTCAGACACTGACAGGTCTTGGCACACACCGAACCACTGGGAGCTATTAAAAATACAATAGGCTGGGGCTGGCCCTGTGGCCTAGTGGTTAAGTTCAGTGTGTCCTGCTTTAGTGACCTGGGTTTGGTTCCTGGGCATGGACCTACACCACTCATTGGCAACCATTCTGTGGTGGCAACTCACATACAAAATAGAAGAAGACTGTCACTGACGTTAGGTCAGGGTGAATCTTCCTCAGCAAAAAAAAAAAAACCAAAAAAACCCACACAGTAGACTGCTTGAACAAGCACAAAGATTTGAGAGACAACCAAGAGCTAGGGCAGGGTTCAACAATAAGGTTCATTTCCTACACAAGGTTACTCCTTCAAGACTGGGAAAGCTGGCTGTTTCATCGGATGCATAGAAACCAACACAGAGAGTCAAGCAAAATAAAGAAACAGAAGAATATGTTCCAAATAAAAGAACAAAATAAAACTTCAGAAAAAAACTTTAATGAGATGGAGATCGGTAATTTACCTGATAAAGAATTCAAAGTGATAGTCATAAAGAAGCTCATTGAACTTGGGAGAAGAATGGATGAACACAGTGAGAATTTCAACAGAGAAGGAAAATATAAAAAAGTACCAAATAGAAGTGACAGAGCTGAAGAGTACGATAATCGAGCTGCAAAATACACTAAAGGGGTTCATCAGAAAACTAAAGCAAAGAAATGATCGTGATTCTACATTATAAAATTGTAGTGATTAAGCACACTCATTATGATTTTTGTGGTCCAGAAATGCTATAATCGGTAAGTCTACTTGTCTACTCATCAAATATTTTCTCTGAGAGAAACTAAGGGACAATTCTGGGGATAATCAGAGAGATGCATTTTCAATTCATTTCAATTTTGTTAAAGTATATAAGGAATATAGTTTGTGGGCCAAGGATTTTGAAAGGCACTATAAATTCAACTGTAAAAGATACACAAAATTTATGTACAAAAAGCTTCTAAAGGGTTCTATCGTATACTAAAACTTTTCCCAATTCCAGGAACATAAAAATACTCAAATATGAGCCCTACCCTACAGAAATGCAATGTTTCTTTGGTGAATGTTAACACTGTGTTATTGTCATTGCTGTTGGTGGTGACAGCAGCAGCACATATATAAGGCACTCTATACAAGGCAAACTTTTAGAGACACAGAGATGATGCTAAGAGCATTTGGAAGAGGGAGAGGTTATTCCAAATTGGATGATGTATACATATATAAGTATGATGGTGGGAGGAGGAGGTGACTACTGAGCTGTGTCTTGAAGGATAAGTAGTATATATAGGTATGATCAAAGTTGCTTTCAGAAAGATGCTAAGACTTTCCCCAATAGCTTTATTAGAAAGTACTGGCAAAGTATGGATAAGAGTGGTGACTTCAAAGATTAATAGTGTAAATAATCCTTATATAATATTAAGACACAAATGAAAGTTTATTTAAAAAATAGATATATAAAACACATATACACAGAGTCATAGAATTTGTGCATGTACCAAAATATAGACAGTAGTAGATATCAAATAATTATTGAATAAAAGAATGAATAAATAAATTGATTCTCTAAGACTATGTGACTTTATTATCGTGAGCCTTAAAGATTCCATACTTTTTAAGCAAGGACTGGAATTTATTCACTTTGTATCCCTAGCAACTAATGCTATCCCTGAAACATAAGAGTCCTTCCATAAATATTTGTTGAAAGTTGTTAAATGAATTAAACCTTGATGCTTGACTTAGGATGGAAGCAACCGTAGTTCAGCTAATGCGACATAAAATGATCACTGATTAGATTTCATGTAAATAAATCTATAAATCATTAATAAATATCGCTGAAGCACATATTCACTCTCTGTCTCAGAATTTTTTTTACTACATTTTAAAAGGACACGGTACTTTTTGCATAAAATATTGTTAAATCTTTCATGACAATGAGTTTGAAAGAAAGCATTTCCACAGTGGGCTCCTGAGAAAGTGGATAGATAATGTCTGTCTGTAGGAGAGTATGGAAACACGACTCCCAGTAACCTCCTATTCCTCTGATCTTATCTACATTCTACATTCCTCTTGCCTCTGTATTTTTAAACATAGGAATTGAGTTTACATTGCTTAGACTATAATTGTTCATCCCTGCTATAATTGCTTTATTAGTTTAGCTGTACCATTGGGAAGATTATTTCCCATTGTGGTTATACAAATTTGTTTTACAAGCCTATATAACTAGAATTTAAATTATGCTGCTGTGGGTAAAAATAATAACAAGTACTTTTTCATGGATTCCTTTGGATGTCAGCTAAAATGATGAATCAGTGTGCCCAAGGAAATGAGAGAAAGTTTGTCCTTCAGAATTTTTTGTATGAAATCCTCAAATGCTTCAAAGGTTTACCTCTTTATGTGAGATCATTAAAGACAGACTTAGAAACAAAATTCATGATAGCACATTATTTTTAAGTACTGTTAATGCAGCCATTGTACTGGAGGCCCCCAGATGGATGGAATATTAGTATCGAAGGAATAGAAAAAGGAAAATTCATGGTACTTTTGTTCAATAGCAAAAAATCTTTTTGATTGTAAGTAGGATGTATTAAACAACTGAATGCTAAAGTTTAGATTAGAAGTACATTCATGGGAGAGAATAAAAAAGATTTGGCAAGATTGTTTTTGTACTGATGAAAAATAAAAAAAAGGCAAAGCCATGAAAATGAGCAAAAGCTGAATTAAAGTTCTGGACTTCCTCAACTCAATTTCCTACCACTTCAGACACTGTTTTTAATTAGATGGTTGATTCCGTTTAAAGATAGGCAAAAATCAGAAAGAAATCAGAAGACGCATTCTGAAATACTGCAAATGGGGAGGACAGGGGCCCAAGAGAGGAGTGATTGGTGATAGTGGTGATGAGGAAAGGGGCTTAATCAATAGGCTAATGAAGAGGACACATTCTAAAAGGAAATAACCTCAGAAACAAAAGAAAAATTCATACAAATACTCCCTCATGATTGTAAAGAAATAAAGATATTATCATACCAATTTAAACTGGAAGAAAAAAGATGTAAGGTTTAAAAGTAGAAATTATAAGACAATTGAGGAATAGTAAATTTGATGAGATGACAAAAATAGATTATTATAACCATCAAAATGAAAGTCACAGGGGAAAGCCACAAAGGGCATAATATATGCAATTGGAAACAGTCCTGACATGAGGCATAGTACCAAATTAAAAAGCAAATAAAAACCCCAAATGTAAAAAATAAAGTATTCATTTTCTATTGTTGGACAACAAATTACCACAAATGTAGTGCCTACAAAAAAACACCAAAAAAATCAGTATTTCTTTGAGTCAAGAGTCCAGGCATGGGTCAACTTGGTCCTCTGCTTTCAGGATCTCTCCAGGCTGCAGCGGAAGTTCAGGCAGAGCTGTGGTTCGATTCAGTCGTTGGCAGAATTCAGTTCCTTACGGCTGTGAGACAGCTTCCTGTTTTCTTGTCGGCTATTGGCCAGAGGTATTCTCAGCTCTGAAAGGCTGTCCTCTCACAACCTGGCTGTTTGCTTATTCAAAGCCAGCAGGAGAATCTCACTAGATCTCCTATTAGGAGTCTTATTTAACTCAATGTAATCACAGATATAACTATCCCCTATTCACAGGTCCTGCCCACCTTCAGGAGAGGGGATTGCTTAGGGCATGCCTACCAGGGGATGGGGACTTTGGAGGTCACTTTAGAATTCTGTCTACCAAAAATTACAAAATGAAGAGAGAAAACAAATCAAGAAAGAAAATGTGTGCTATAAATTTGATATGTCTGAGGAAAATAGCAGAACAAATAAAATAGGATTTCTGACTCTAAGGTGGCAAAGAACTTTGGGCCTCTTTCTCCCTTCAAAAACCACAGATAGGTGAAGACTCAATCTCTAATTTATAAGTGAAGAACTCTGATGAGAAAAATCATAATTAATTTAGCCAATTAGAGGATAATCAATCTCAAATGTCCTCAGATACTAGCAAGAAACAAGTAAGTAAGCCTTACAGCATCAACAATGCTTAGGAATGAGGCACCAGCACTGCTATGGGTAGTGGTGGTTGGTGTGAAAGCCCAGCTAAGGAGCAAAAATATCTTCCATTTCCCACTCACACCTCAAGAAGTCAAGTGCCTATACTTTTCAGAAACATGCATAGGATTAGATATTTACTCTCTGGAGGAATTTAATAAGGGAAGTACCAGACTTGAGGACAGAGCACAGGAGTAAGGTGCTAGACTGCAAAACAGAAGGGTTACTCTGTGTATTGACATTAATTGTAATCCACCCTCATAACTTCCATAAATTAGTGGTCAATATTATAGCTCCATGCTACTGTTGAAATGCCAAATATTAACATTTATGCTTATCAAATTTTAAACCACCTGGTAACTTCTTCAGCCACAGAGAAATTCACCAGCAGACATGTAACCTCCCACACACACCACATCCAATAAGCATTGTCGATCCCCTCCTTAAATATGAATAGGTGGACAACATTTACCAATAATCTTAATAATTATAAATTCATAATAAAAGACAATGTGAGGAATAGAAGAAAATCTCAAAAAGTGATATGCAGTTATCTTGAGAGAGAGAAAAATCTATGGCATCTATATAGTTGAAAACCTATAAAAAATAAGAGTTTTTGAAAATTAAGAAATACAATTGCAAGAGTAAAATATTCACCAAGAAGAGTTGGAAGTTTAGTATAATCTTAGCAGCAACAGCCAAAATTGATGCCTCTGGGGTGGAGAACTCTCACAGCAGCATTCAATGCCAAAAGGCAATGAGGCAATGACTACAAAATTCTGACAGAAAGAAATGTGACCCTAGAATTCTGAAACCAGTCATGTGTTCTTGCAAATGTAATAGAACAGGATACTCATGAGCTTTACTTTGAAATCTTACTGAATAAGGAGAGATAGTCAAGTCACACAGAAATTAAAATAAGGGACCAAAGAATATGAAGATTTAGTAAAATGATGCTGATAACTCTATAAATATGGAAATAAAATTAAAAATAGAACAGAATTTGTGTAAATTATAGTTCAAGGGAGAATGACTTTTTAAAGCATCGGCAATGTAAGCTTTATAACATAACCAAAAATATCCATATGGAGAATAGAGGTCTTCTATTAAATATCATGTCTTCTCTTAAATAAGGATTTGAAATGACTATTTAAAGTTGAATCATAGAAAAAGCAATCCCAAACTCTTCATCTTCGTATGTTTTGTTGTTGTTATTGTTGCTGTTTCTAATTTAGAAATCTGTTTTAGGACTATAATCTCTTGTGATGGAATATTTAAGTAAAGTTTACTTATCCTACAATTTTACCTCTTGTTCATTTTATTCCATTAAATTAAATTAGTATTAAATTAAATATCCTAAAAATAAAAATAATGTAGTATGGCATAGAATCCCCAGCAAAATCGTTTGTATCAGTTTATCATTCTTTTATTTATCTATTTATAAGTGTGTCTAAACAGAGAAATATCCAGAATGTCCTTCACCAAGGAGTAAAAACGTTTCTATTTTGGCTCTATTTCTGGGCAATGGGATTTTGATAATGCTGGGGAAGGTCATTAAGAGGGCATGACAGCGGGTTGACCTGCGAGATGGACCCAGGCAATTGGAGCCTCCTTACCCCTCCCCTGTCCTTGGAATGTATGTTCCAACTATTCTTCACATACTAGCAGCTTCTTCAAGGATGTACCTTGAGAGAATAAAGTGTTCGTGAGACATCTGGACCGTATGTGACTAAACCCCATTAAGGCTTCTGTGTAAACTTTTAAGATTCTGATAAGTAGGTCCAGAGATCTATTCACCTCATGGCCGTCCAAGACAAGCCTTGTATGTAAGTCTCCTGTTTATTACCCTTCCACCTACCAACCTAGAGTGGTCTGCCTCTTTCTTAGGTCTCTCCCTGCCTTTTGTGTACAGGGGCCAGTTTCAGATTCCATCTGTGAAGCTCCTGAGGTTGTGAATCAACAATTGATGTGCCAGCGAGGAGACCAAAGAAATGGGTCTTGGGAAGGAGGCATCTGTGGGGGAAATCTGGCATTGGCCATTGAGCTGTATGTGGGAAGGGGTGGCCTGTATGTTAGATGCTTGTGAATCACTGCCTGAGGATGGTGACACTCTGAAAAGACTGGCTGGTTTAATGTGTTTAAAGAATTGCCCATAGCATACTGCTGCAAAGAAAGGAAACCAGTGGGCTGGCCACTGATGCCCAAGAAGAAGCTGAAGCTCAAGTTAGAAAGTTGGAAGAAGAGCTGAGGTTATAGAAGGTTGTCTACTTTTCTGCTTGCTTCAGGGCTAGGAGACAAGGTGGGAGAGCAGGATAATAAGTTGGAGACCTTAGTGTGCTGTTTTGCAAAGCTGAGAGGGTGCAAGCTGCTGAGGTTTAAGGTCCAAGTGCTTGTGAGGAAGCCTGATTAGCATGCTAAGAGGTGGAATCCCTGGGAAAGTGGAGAAGGCAAAGGGGAAAATGTGATGATTGACAGTGAAACAGCTAAAGCTCCCCATGATGTCTGACCTCTAACACAAAGGAAAATTTTAAACAGTAATTGCCCTAGACTTCTGATAATAAAAAAATATATCTCAAAACTCCTAGGAGAAAACTTGCATTCTTTCTCTGTCCCTTGAAGGTGTAAATCTTTTGTCTTTGAAATGTAAACACACCAGGAGATAACTAAACCACTGCTGACAATTTAAAAAGAGAAAAAGAGGCTTTTAAAAATAACAGACTGCTATAGCAGCTCCTTTGCCCAAAATCTAGTCCACAGTATCCATAAGATTACTCATCAAGGGCAAATACAAATAATAAAAGTCTTCTCCACAAAGAGTCAAAAGCTTTAGCCATTTGAATGTGTAACCTTAACTTGTCCCATTTTCCAGAGACACAAGTTGAGTTCAACTGTTATTTATAAACTAGTGAGTTTTGTATTGTTGTACCTGGTTCAGGGCTGAAATTTTGGAATGAAACCTATAGGGTCTCTGTGTCTGTCTGTGTGCTATGTATGTCTATGGATGTATCTTACGTATATGTAATGTTTTTCTATCTGCAGATGACATTGTTAAAATTTGTAGAGGAGCTATATTTAATTGGCTTGTCCGTATTTTGGTATGAAGTCTACTGGGATCACTTCTTGCTGAATGCTCTCCCCTAGCTAGTCTCATGGTCCCTTACCCCCAACTTGTGTCGGATGGTGCCTTCTCTCATTGCATCCTGTACTTCAGCTGAGCACTGCCTGTATCAAAATGTACAACAGCTGTCTTTTTCACATCTCTCTCCTCAATTAGATTTTGAGGTCCCAGAGAAAATGGATCTCATTTGTTAACTTCTATGACTCTATATGTAGCAGTGACGTTGGTGATGCCATCAATAAGGGCTTAAATGAATTAATGAATGACATAGCTTGTCCTCCACTCTTCCTTACTTGGACTTAACCAGGGTTGTGACTACTTCTTCTGTAGGGACAAATAGTAAATACTTAGAATTTCTGCACATAGTCTTTACTGCGTATTCTTCTGGTTTTAATTTAAAAATTTTTAATGACCATTTAGAAATGGAAAAAACATTATTAGCTCCAGTGTCGTTAGAAAAAACAGGCCATAGGCCACATTTGGCCCATGGGCTATAGTTTGTCAACCATTGGTCTAAAAGCCATGGACACCAATGAGTCATTAATAAGCCTTGCCTCAACACATTCACCCTTTTGGTAGAGGTTATTCCAGACTATCAGAGACCTTATTGCTTGGGTTTGTAAACATTTAAGCTTAATCCCATGCGATAACAACCTTTCCTTCACCTGATTCAGAAGCAGAATCCTTTCAGTTTTTGCTTCTGTTGATTGCCCCAGTCTATACATTTGGCCACCTCAGATAGTACATACAAGTCAAAGTAATTCAGTGGTAGATATGGGATTCTACCTGCCACCACTGAGTGTCTTGACCTACAAGTATGAGAATCCTGTTACTCCTAAGACTTCTTTTAAATTTTATTCTTTACAGCTGTCTTGGCTATCACTGATTTTTATGGTTCAAGCTCAAATGCTTGCATAGTGTGAGAGGATTTCAATCTAAAATGGAACCAGAGGCTATGAAATGGAGAATTTCATGCATGCACACTCAGAAGAATGGAACTTAAGAACTGAGAGACTGATTTCCCATAAATGCCTGATTTACAGAAGGCTGAGGCTTCTCTCCTGACCAGTGAACATCTGCCAAGAATCTCTCCCCATCCTCAAGCCAACGAACTTACTGCTTGGATTCTGGCTGGAGTTCACTCTCTCAGCACTCCTTGTCCATAAATACAGCCCACCCCAAACCCTCAATGACTCGCCTGTAGCTTGCTACAGCATGTGTTTCCCAAATTGCGATTCCTCTGCCATTCCCAAATAAACTCAATTTCTGGTAATTTGAGTTTGCCTCTGTTGACCTCTTTATTTAGGTTGACAACAGTAAAATGCAAATATTCCAAAGAAGGATTATTATTTTGATCTCAAATTGCTGTTTTCACTTTAGTCAGAGATGAGTGAGTAGGTAATACCAACTAAACCGTCTCTTTGGTAGTGAAGAAGACAACTATCATGGTTTATAGTTTTAATATGAAATTGAACTTTGTGAAATTCCAAAAAGGAATGATAAAAATCATAAGATAGCATTGTATACTTGAAGACACTCTGGAGGTGAAAATGAACCTTATGTTTTCTGAAAATACAAACAAAGACCAAATACTGAGATACAGACCTCACATATATCACCTTTACTCTTTGCAAATCTTTATTAAACCATATAATTCCCATTTTACTAACAAAACAGATATAAGAATTTAGATAACTTCCAGATATCCTTTAATTAGTAGGTTGGGGAATTAATATTTATGTCGAGAACTTTTGATACAAAGCTTATTCCTCCAGTCAAGTTCTTGGGAAGACAGTTATAAAATGAGACACTCTTAAAGCTTTGACTTTTCATCTTTGGAAGTTTTTAAAAAATATATGGCTGGGTCGTGGTCACCTCAACTAATGTGGAGATCAAATAATGGCTTAGGACTATTTTTTATATCCTATTGAAATTGGAAATCACTAGATTATAATAACTTTACTATAACAATGGTTTCTTTGTTGTTCTCAATATGACTTCATGAGTTGGTAAAAACATGACTCAAATCTATGTGACGGAATCTTCTGTCTTTTTATGCCGTGCCACTTCACCTATAAAATGAGACACCCACCAGGTACTGTATAAAATGCCTTTCTATATGGTTTTACCATTTTTCAAAAATGTATAATGGCTTAAAATTGGACTCTAGACAACCAAGTGCAGAACATGCTTTATCACATTACTTTTTAAAATGATCTCTCTTGAGGCCTGGGATAAAAACCTATTTCTGGAAATTCCTGGATTCTAGCTTGCTGGTCACTGTTCTCATTGTTTTACTCTTGGTAGCAAACTTCTAAAGCTTCCCCTGCAGATATGTAGTGCTGCTATGGTTTGAATTCTGTGTCCTCCCCAAATTCATGTTGAAATCCTAATCCCCAAAGGTGATGGTATTAGTAGGTGAGGCCTTTGAGAGGCGATTTTGTCATGAGGGCAGAACCCACATAAATGGGATTTGTGCTCTTATAAAAGAGATCCCACAGAGCTCCCCAGCCACTTCCTGTATGTGAGGAGGCAATGAGAAGTTTGCAACCAGGAAGAGAACCTATACCTTTTCATGCTGGCACCCTGATCTTGGAGTTCCAGCTTCCAGAAGTGCAAGAAATAAATTTCTATTGTTTATAAGCTATCCAGTTTATGGTTTTGTTATAGCAATCCAAACAGGCTAAGACAAGTACTTTCATCTTCAACAAATACCTAGGAAGTAGAGTGGTGGTCATACTGGAAAAACATCTTAGGCATTAGCACCTGAGTATTATTGGGTCGTGTTCAATTACATGGCCTTGTGAAATATTAACATGCTGATACTTCACTCAGAAACATTCAACTAAATAAAACTTTCATAGATATGGAAAAAGGTACAAACCAAAAAATGCTAAATCTGTCTGCCCATAACTCACAAATATAGTGAGCAATATTATTTTGGATTGAAAGCTACAGGACTTAAATTTTTCAAAATTTAATGTTCAGATAGTTATTGCTTTTGTTGTGATTGTGATGGTTCTCATATTTTTTCATGGAATTGCCTCAGTGGATAAAGGAGTTAATGGCTCATTTCAAAAAATATTTTTTGAAGTCTCTACTCTTTTTTTAAAAGTAGGCATTATTATTCTATGAAATACTAATGATCATTTTAATACAAAATTTTTAAAATATATACAATTATTGCTTTATGAAGATTAAATGGATTGAGTTGACTGCACAGTTGCTTCCTATGCCAACAAGCATACTTCTCTGGGGATACACAAACTCATTTATTAAGAAAGAGAGGTCAGAACAATGATGATCGTGGCAGAGAAAATGCAGATACGGCATGCCTAGAATAGTCAGAAAGTGTAGTGCCACACAAGTCTCCTGAGGTTAATGGATTAGATGGCCAGAAATTTGCAACCCAGAAAGTATCAGATGAAGACAGTGCTTATATGCTGAACCTTGGCCAAATGCGTTGGTGTAAAATATAAGAGTTTGAAAGCCTCTGGCGTAAGATCTAGCTCTCCCAAGTGAGAGAGCAGGAGATAAGCCTAGAGGAACCACCCACAGAACACAGAAAAATCATCTCCCCCAGCACAGACCTATCCCGTCAGCCATTCTGGGTAACAAGTTTTATTTATTTCTTAAGGTGGAGGAACCAGAAATTGAAACCAGAACCCATCCTGGTCACCTTAATCATTGCACAGGATATGCATGTAGTAAACCCATGTATCTCTCATTCCAGAGTGTGGATTTGGTCATTTGCAACAAATCTTTTTGTTGTTTTAATGAAATTCTGAGTCAAAGAGCCCCTGCTGCTCTTTAATAGAGAGAGAAGTCCGCTTTATGAAGTCTACTTGAGTGGTACCTGCAGTAGGCAAATGAGAAAAGTAGCCCAATTCAGAAAACCGTATTAACCAGGGATTAACTCTGACTGAGTGTTACATATGCCTTATTACTAGAAGATATTTTTCCTTTGCATGACTTTTTTTTTTTAAGGAAAGGATGAATCTGTATGTGGTCAATTCACTTTTCAACTATTCTTCCTCTAGTGACAGGCTGAAGTGATTTCACATTAAGGAAAATGAGTTTTGCTGCTCTTCATAAATTGCTAATGAGCTTTTTGAACAATTGTAGCCCTAACCTGATTCACAAAAAAATCTTTCCAGATTTGCCATTAACATGTCTGTAACGATAAAGGGAGAGAAAAATAGCGAGTAGGTTGATGCCACTTGCTGAGAACTATTTTCCTCTCTTCATTTCAGCCCATTAGATTATTTCTCCCCACAACACTGCCAAGTAGCCTGGATTCAGTTTGACAGTTAAGCCTTCAGATGTCTCTTCTGCTAGCCTGTCTCACTTTGTAAAGGAAAGAAAGCTTCAATTCTGTGTAGCAAGAAGGATATCAGAAGAACTAGATTTTATTTCCAGCTCTGCCACTCACCAGTTTGTGTGACAGTGGGCAATTTATTCCTCTGCTCTGGACTAGTTTCTAATATGTCAAATATGTATAAAATGGACCTGTTTCTGAAAAGCTAAAAGACCTCCAAAGTCCCTTTCTTTGTTAAGATACAATGATGCTAGAAAATGTATAACTTCTGCAATTCTGTCCTTTAATTTTGTTCCGTGATTTCCTCCTGGGTGGTTTCCTGTCACTTATTTCCATTTCCCTCAAACCAACCAACAACTCTTGAGATGCTGCATTTAAATTAGAATGGACTGAGATGAACTTGAGAAAAAACTCAATGGTTCCTCCTTTACTCATCTAGCTTCTCACTTTCTTTATCATAGGCAAAGTAAAGAAGCCCATTGGCACTTTTACCACTTTCCTTGGAAATTTCCTTAGCCAGATTCACAAGCTCATCAGGTGCATTTTCCATCTTCCATGTAATTATAGGTGGCAGTTTTACTAATCTTTCTGCCAGTACCTCATTAAGGTCCCCTTCTCTGGAGCTATTATGAACAGTCTCCTCAAAATTCTTTTAGCTCATGCTTGTTTCTTGATCCTAAAGTCAAGTGCTTTGTATTTTGAGTTTCTGTTACTGTAGCACCCCTCTTCTAGGCACCAAGTTCTCTTTTTTTCTTCCACATAACAAACTACCCTCAAAACTTAGCATATTAAAATAGCAATAAACTTTACTGTTTCTCCTGATTTCACAGAGGGCAGTGAACTTATCTGTTCTCACCTTGATGGCTGCTAGGCCTGGAGAATTGTCAATGGCTTGTTTAGTCCTGTGTCGAGTGGTTCAGGGCTGGCTGGGGGAGCTAAATTGGATTCATGCCTGGATTTGCAGTTCTCCTCTATGTAATCACAAGGCCTCTCCCTGTCCACATGGGCTCTCCATATTTTTTCTTCATGTGGTCTCCTCTAGAACTCTGACATGAGAGTTTAGGATTCCTAAGGGTTCAGAATGGAAGCTTTAAGAAGATATACCTTCTTAAAGTTTAGGTAAGAATTGGCACAGTAATATTTTTGCCATATTCTATTCTTAAAGTGTCTTAGTTCAGGCTTCTCTAAAAGAATACTGTAGATTAGGTGGCTTATAATACTGCAGATTGTGTGGCTTTTCACAGTGCTAGAGGCTAGAAGTCTGAGATTAGGGTGCCAACATGGTTGGGTTCTGGTGAAGACTTTTTTTCTGGGTTGCAGAGGCCCTTTTCTCACTGTATCCTTACACGGCAGAGGGAGAGAGAGAGCACTCTCTGGGGTCTCTAAGGGCACTAATGCCCTCATGAGGTCTCTACCCTCATGACCTAATCACCTCCTTAAGGCCTGCTAAAACCATCACATTGGGGGTTATAAGTTCAACACACGAATTTGGGGAAGACACAAACATTCAGGCCATAACAGTAAGTCATAAGAAAAGCTTCGATTTAAGAGGTGAGCACTACACAAAGGAATATCAAACCATGATTCATTTGGTATTCCCAGTGCATCTGATTCCCACGATGATATAGGGAAAATTAACAAAGCCAATGATAGTTTTTTAAAGATTTAGATAATCAGTAAGTTTTCTGCAAGTTGAATTTAAAATCATAGAGATGATCATTGTTTTCAATCAGAGGATGGAAATGGAAATAGCAATAAGTGGATAGTTTTGCAAGGTCTTTAAGAACTAAAATTCATGGGCTTGGCAATTGCCTGGATGTTAGAGTGAGGAAGACAGCAGGTGAAAGCATATACAAAAAGATAACAGCCAAGCCAATAGGATATGAAGAAAGATAAAAAAACATAGAAGATGAATTGGCTCCACTGTCACAAATAGCACTCCACATATGGTGCTGGCAGGGGTTGGAAGTCCACACACAAAGCTAGTCACATATTGCCCTTCAAAGAGCTCACATACTACATAGTAGGTGCATCTGTAGATATACATCAACAAGAAACAAGGTGATGGGACAACTCAGCATAAGTTCCATGCTACTGAACTATATTTTACTGACTGTAATAATAAAGGACTAGAGTGAAGGGGAGGTATCAGTATGGGGGAAGCGCGATCTCAGGTAGCAGCCGTATAGTTTCACTCCTCCCCAAGACTGGAGAGGGACAAGGAGTGGGAATTGCATAGTGATTCAGGCTGAAGCCTTCCTGATTGGTGGACCCTCAGAATGCAATTGTGCACATCTGGAATAGCCAACTCAAAATATCTTACAGTCTTGAGATTTGTGAGAGCTCCATATTTGTAATATGTTAGAAGTGGAAGGTAGCTTTATCTGATTTAACAGATAGACATAAAAAGGGATAGAGAAAAGGAGAAAAAGAGAATGAGATCTTTACTCAGTGGTGATGTACATTAAAATGTGAGAACCACTCATTTAAATTAAAAGAACTATAAGAGTTATACCAACCACTTTTTATGTGTATACCTCGTTTGGATCCCAATTTGAACAAATTAACTACAAAAAATATAATATGATTGAAGAAATGAAGAATGACTGATGGATTATTTGATGATATTAAGGACTTACCATTACTTTTTGCTTAGCAGAAAAATAATCCTGTGGTTATATTCAATAAAAGACTTCATAGCTTTTAGAGACACACACAAACATATTTATAGATGAAATCATATAATGCATGTAATTTAATTAAAAATAACATAGGCAACATAGTGTCAAAATAGGTGGGAGTATACATAAAAAAACAAAACTGATCATGACATGATAATTGTTGTAGTTGGATTTTGGCTATATAAGGATTCACTATTTTATTCTCTCTTTTTTAAATATTTGAAATTTTTTATAAGAAGTAAATTCCTTCACAACAAAAAATAAATTCCAATATTAAGAATAAAAAATAGATCACAACACTGATCTTACAATATTAAAAATATAATAAGAGAATATTATGAATATCTTCAGGCCAAGAAATTTGACCTTTTAGATGAAATATATATATATTTTGAAAAGAAAAACTTATCCAAACTGACTCGAGAAGAATTAGAAAACCTAAATAGTCCTATTTAGAAAACAATGAATTCATTAGTACCCTAAATACAATGCAAATTTTAGGCATACGTGATATACAGAATGAATTATTTCAAATGTTTAGAAAAGAAATAGCATCAATATTACAAAAACATTTTTAGAAAAATTTAACGTGAGAATACTTCTCAATTCCTTTTATGAAACCATGTTACCCTTTATAACACAGTATGCAAGAACATTAAAAGAAAGGAAAATTCCAGAATATCCTACCAATAGATTGTAACATGTAACATCTCTGTCTACCAATATAGATGCAAACATTTTCAGTAAAATATGTAAAAAAAAAAATGATAAGATATTATAGCCAGTTGGAATCTATTCTAGGAATTCAAGGGTGGTTTATCATTTTTAAATCAATATAATCCATCATGTATTAATAAGAAAGAAAATTATAATACCTTTTGATAGATTCAGAAAAAAAGTATTTGATAAAATTAACCATCCATCAATAAAAGTTTGACAACACTATAGAAGTAGGTGGAAACTTACATAATATGACAAAGAGTATTAGACAGAAATTTACTGTAAATTTTATATTTATCAATGAATTATTATAAGTATTCCTTATGAGATGACAAATGTCATAATTATTCCTACTCTCACCACTTCTATTCACTATTCCACAAGGAATCTTAGCCATTGCAATAATAGAACAAAAAGAAATAAAAAACATGAGACTAAAGAGAAAGAAATAAAAGTCTCATTACTCATTAATTATCTGATATATATAGAAAATCCAAAATTATCTTCTAGCAAACTATAGGAATTAATAAGTGAATTTAGCATGCTGGCTGTATAAAGTCAACAAAAAATTAAATTTTACGTGAACATATTCGCAATAAACTGTTAGAAAATGGAATTTCAAAGTGAGTCCATTCATAATAGGATTAATATAAAATAACAATAAAACGCATTTGGAGCCTTGACTCTAAAGGCTACAAAACATTACTATAAGAAATTAAGGAAGATAGGTATGTATATACACACATGTATGTACAGATATGTCATACACACACAGATATTCATGTGCTTGGATAAGAAGACGAGATTATAAAGATGACACTTTTTACTAGACAAATATTTTGATTCAATTTGATATAAATAAAAACCAGGTATAATTTTCTGTTATGTCTGTTGAAATTGGTACACTCTAAAGTTAATTTAGAAATACAAAGAGTCTTAGCTCCACTGTTTAAGAAGAAAAACAAAGCTGAATGACTTATGTAAATATTTATCATACAGCTTTAGTAATTAAGACAATTTAGAACTGATGAAAGTATACCAAAGAAATCTAGAAAAGTATAAAAAAAATTCACATTCAAGCAATTTCCTTATACGTGAAAATGAGACACTAGAGCACAGTGGGGAAAAGACAGTCTTTTTAATAATTATTGCATGCCAAATGTATATCAGTGTTTTCCCCAAAATGTCTAGATTGCTATCTTATGCTATACACAGAAATAAACCAAAACTGAGCCCAAATCTAAATGTATAAAGTAAAACTGCCAAAATATAAAATAAAAGAATATATTTATGAACTTGAGCTGGCAAAATTTTTAAAACAGGTCAAAAAAGCATTAATCATAATGAGAAAAAATTATGAGCTTGATTCAATGCAATTAAGATTTTCAAAACTCACCATAAAGAGTGAGAAAGTAAGCCACAAAGGACTCTTATCCAATATATATAAATAAGTCAGTAATCTCCAATTGGAAAATGAAGAAAACACTGCAACATGTACTTTATAAAATAGGATATCCACATGAAAAGGTACTGACCTTCACAGTAAATATAACTATATGTTTAAATACAAACTATAGCCAAAGTACGAAAAACTTACATACCAGAAGAATGGCTAAAATGAGAATACAGACAATATGAAGTGTTTATGGGAATGTGGAATAATGGAAACACTCGAAACTACTGCCGAACTTTCACATGCAAAAGAATAAAGTTAAATCATATTTAAAAATTTACTCAAAATGGATCAGGGGCCTAAATATGAAAGCTAAACCCATAAAATTCTTAGAAGAAAACATAGACAAATCTTCATGACCTTAGATTTGCCAAAGAATTCTTATATGTGACACCAAAAGCACGAGGAACAAAAGAAAAAATAAAGTGAACTTCTACAGAATAAAACTTTTGTGCACAGGAGATTATTAAGTAACAGACATTTTTCCAAAGAAGATAAACCGATAGCCAACAGGCACATGAGAAGATGTTCAACATCACTAATTATCAGGGAAATGCAAATCAGAACTACAATGAGATACCTCCTCGTGCCTGTCATAATGGCTATAATTAACAAGACAGAAAGAAACAAGTGTTGCAGAGGATGCAGAGGAAAGAGAACTCTCATGCACTGCTGGTGGGAGTGCAGCCACTGTGGAAAACAGTATGGAGATTCCTCAAAAAATTAAGAATAGAGGGGCCAGCCCAGTGGCGCAGCAGTTAAGTTCACACATTGTGCTTCGGTGCCCTGGGGTTCATTGGTTTGGATCCTGGGTGCAGAACTACACACCATTTGGAAAGCCATGCTGTGGCAGGCGTCCCACATAAAACGGAGGAAGATGGGCACGGATGTTAGCTCAGGGCCAGTCTTCCTCAAAAAAAGAAAAAAAAGAAAAGAAGAGAACTACCATACATTCCAGCTATTCCACCACTGGGTACATATCCAAAGAACATGAAAACATGAATGTGTAAAGATGTATGCCTCCCTATGTTCATTGTAGCATTATTCACAAAGCCAAGACTTGGAAGCAACCTAGGTGCCATCAAGGAATGAATGGATAAAGAAGATGTGGTGTTTATACACAATGGAATACTACTCAGCCATAAAAAAAAATGAAATCTTGCCATTTGTGACAACATGGATGGAACTTGAGGGTATTAAGCTAAGTGAAATAAGTCAGAGGGCGAAAGTTAAATCCTGTATGATCTTACTCATAAATAGAAGATAATAACAACAGCAAGCAAACACATAGCAACAGAGATTGGATTGGTGTTAGCAGAGGAGAAGGTGGGAGGGAGGAGGGCAAAAGGGATGATTACGTACGTGTGTGGTGATGGATGGTAATTAGACTTTGGGTGGTGAACATGGTGTAATCTACACAGAAATTGAAATGTAATGATGTACACTTGAAATTTATATAATGTTATAAACCAATGTGACTGCAAGAAAAAAAAAGAGAAAAGAAAAAAGAGAAAGTGAAAAGACAATCTACAGGATGGGAGAAAATATGTCCAAATCATATATCTGATAAAAGTATAATATCCGGAATATACAAAGTACTACAATTCAACAACAAAAGGGCAAATCAATTAAAAATTGAGCCATGGGCTTGAATTGACATTTCTCCAAAGAAGATATACAAATGGCCAATAGACACATGAAAAGATGAACAACATCATTATTCATCAAAATCACAATGAAATATTACTTGACAACTACTAGTATGGCAATAATAACAATATTATCAACAGCAAAACAGAAAATTTACAATTGTTGGCTAGGATGTGGAGAAACTGGAACCTTTCATACATTGCTGATGGGAATGTAAAATAGCTAAATGCAGAATTACGATATGATCCAGTCATTCTACTTCTAGATATATACTCAAGAGAATTTTAAAATAGAGACTTAAGCAGATACTTGTATGCCAATATTGATTGCATCATTATTTCTAATGGTCAAAAGGTCAAAACACCTCGAGTGCCCATCAACAGAAGACTGTATAAACAAAATGTGGTGTATGATACAATGAAATATTATTCAGCCCTTAAAAAGAATGAAGCTCTGATGGATGCTACAACATGGATGACACTTGAAAACATTATGCTAAGTGATACAAGCTAGACAACATAGGTAAAATATGGTATGATTCCACTTAAACAAAATATCTTGAGTAGTCAAATTCATTGAGACAGAAAGTAGAGATAACCAGAGGCTGGAAGAAGGGGTCAATGAGGAGCTATTGCTTAATGGATACAGAGTTTGTGTTTGAGTGATGAAAATTTTTCGAAACAGATAGTAATAATAGTTGCACAATGTTGTAAATGTAATTAATACCATTGAATTATATACTTAAAAGTGGTAGGAAAAAAATCACAAATTTTATGTTATATTTTATCACATGAAAAAAAGTAAATCTGCAGGGAATTTCAATTTGTAAAATCACTTTGGAACACTGTTTGAGAGTATCTAGGGAATGTATTCATACCCCATGTCTCGGTATTTACACTCATACCAAACATAATTGTGTAGATACCTCCACCAAAAGACATTTGCTAAAATTGTCACTGAAGCATTGTATACAGTAGAATACATGAATTGTAGTATATTTATACTCTACTGCAATGAAAATGAACAAAGTACAACTATGCACATAAACTTGCAAAAAAACTCACCAATAAACTTGAGTTAAAGAAGCCGGGGCAAAATGCATATTTTCTGATTCTAATAATATAATACATCTCAAAGATAGGCAACATTAATCTATGGTTTGTGGTAAGAATACGGTTATCCTTGGGGCGGGGGTTAAGTACTTGAAAGGATCACAGTGTTGAGGGAGTTTCTGGATTGTGATAACATTCCGTATTCTGACAGGGTTGTGAATTTTTCCAAACTTATCTTATGCTCCAACGAAAAGGTTACATAAAAAATACAAAACTAATAACATAAAATGTACATAGTAAGTGAGCAAAATTATCTATTTCATTTATTTAAATATTACACCAGAGAGGCAAATGTGATTACATTGGCAACTGGAAGCCATGTGAATTGCTGCCAGGATTTTGGTAATGTTAAATTCAACTAATACAAGGTTTATTTCAAAATCTGCTGACAAGAGAGAAATGTGATTATGAAGTAGCTAGAGCTACTGGAGTTTATAGGCAGGCTGAAAGGCATAAATGTCTCTGGCTAGCAACCCATTCATGGACACCAGGTCTATGATAAACTTAGCACTTCCTCAGTTACAGCGTAAAGCACATTCACCAAATCCGTTCTTGGAATTTATCCCAAAGTTATAGCCAGTATCCTGTTTACTGAATAACTATTTATGAGTATTTTTACACCTAAATAATATCTAGAAGTGCTTTGGATCTTTAGGAAGACACCAAGGTTGTACAAATTTATTTCTCTGAGCTGTTCAGATGATGACAGCCATTAAAAGTGACTGAATTGGGAAGGTGAATAACTGATGACATGGGGGGTATGTTGTATTTTTGCTTCCTAACTAGAAATGAAATAGAAGTGTTAACTCACATAATCATTTTGAACACTAATTTGGTAATATGAACAGCCTTCAAAGTGTTATTGTTTCTGACTCAGTAATTCTTCAAATGGGAATCAAACCTAAATAAACAGTATATGGAAAATACTGTGCACAAAGATCTCCACGTTGATATGAATTGCAAAAGTGAAGTGGAAGTTGTATGCTATAAATTTTCAACAAGAGGGGGATAATTGAATAAACTGTGGTTAAGTCATTCATTTGGTATGATTATTAATGACAGAAGAATATAATTCCGAGTCATAATGTCAATTCTTTTTTACTTTGCCCATAATTAAAACAACTCAATATTATTAGGGCAATAGAAATTCCAATTAGAAATTATACACATCTTTGATTATTAAAATAGGAAATACATTATTTTAATATATGGAGCTTAACATAAAAGTATTAAATTGTAAAAACAGAATATGCTTACAAAAAGTTTTTAATTCAGACTATGCTTATGATAATGTAAATAAGTAATGTAATGTATATCATGTATGTAATGTAACATGATATATAAAATTATGATGATGATAAGGAAAATATAACATTTTATAATAGTGTATCAATCATGTGAAACAGATATCTGGGAAGTTGAATAAGTAGAACTTGGTGACTATAAGACAGAAAAAAAAAGAGAGGACTCTGGAGTGATTTATAGTTCTCTAACTTATACAACTTCCTAGCAGAGGAAGAGAGTCAGTTTGAGGATGATTATAGATTTGGTTCTATGTTTGATGAATGTCACATGCTTAAGATATATTCAAGTTGGCTTGTTTACGCATTCTAGCTTTAAGAAAAAAAATACAATAATTTGTTATTAGAATTCATTTCAGATCCAGTACTTCAGCTCTCTGATACCAACCTCATCTGTACCTGCAATTTACTCTAACAGACTTGCCTTGTGATATAAAATATGGACTCTCTTATTTTACTACTGTTGTATGTTATTTTAGGAACAATTTTACATCCTGACTTGTCTATGATTTATATCTTTCTCCCTAACATTTCAGGTCAACTGAAAGAGGAAAAGAATGCTCTGAGCTGCATATCAAAAAGGCTGTCATTAGAGGTAAGAATAGAAGAGCAAACGAGCTAGGTGTCAGTGTTTTGGGACAATGTAAAATAAATGTCTTTTAAGCAAATAATTCCCTGTTATTTAAAAAAAGTTTTATTTACCTCAGATGACACATCGAATAAATGACCAACTTGATGTTTTAATTAAGTTCCTTGGTCTATAAAACTAGTGCTCTAGTTGAGTTGTGAAAAGGATTTGACTGTAACAATAATAAAAAATGAAAGAGAAGAGATTCAAGGGCTGTGAAAAGGATGATCAGGTGAAATAAGTAAGTGAGTTTCTGGCAACTTTCAGAAAATAGTAGCTAATATGGATATCAAATTACAATTGGTTGAAAAGTGAATGGGAGTTTTAGTAAGATGAAGTTAATCAATGTAGCTGGTTCCTTTGAAAAGTCAGAGTCTGAAGGAAATAGAAGAGGATTATTTGCATATTAAGAAGTATTTATATTGGGAGATAAATTTTTTGAGGTAAGAAGAAAACTAAACATTATACAGGTATATTTGAAAGAACTGTATGAGATAAATTGATGGAATAGTTTGGACACTTGTAAGTAATGAGGCTCAATTAACTATTGTTTTCAAATAGGAGGTCATTTATTGTCATTTACTATAGAAATATAATGTTATATATTTAATATATATTTAATATATACTTAAAGGTATAATATATTAAATGTTTCTCATCTCCCTCACGCAATGCAGATTTCTGTGTAAGCATAATTGCTAGCTCTTATTTATATTAAGGTTTGTAAACATAAAACAGAATCAGAGAGGAGTAAAATCAGATCTCTTTTGGATATCATCTATGCACAATATATCAGCTTTCTAATATAGGAATATATAAATAATCTTGTTGACCATATATAAGAGGGGCTTATTAATATCTTCTAACAAGTTTATGTTCTGAAATAGAGAATACGTAAGTTATCTTTAGAGAGAATATATATTATATACACGCTCTATTTCACAAAATAAACTTGTAAGAAGATATAAGCCCATTTTACATATAGTCAACAAGATTAGTGACATTTTCCTAAATTAGAGAGCTGATATATATATTTATTATATATACAATAATGTTTAGCCTGATAAAAATTAGTGTTCAATAAAGAAGTTGTCATGATTTTTAATAATCTAAGAAAAAGTAGGAAAATTGTTTAAATCATAGAAATTTCAATTATCAACCCTATCTTTGAAGTAAAACTTGGCTACCATATTAATTACATTGACACGTGAAATATATTGTAATTTGAATTCTTATCAGAAAATTTTTGGAAAGCAAATTTCAATTATTCACTGACTACAGATCAACCTTTAATTCGAATTTACCTTTCTAAGGTAATTGGGTTGCAGATAACATGTTTTCTTTTGGAGATATCCAAAATATAATTCTCTCAAAAAGTCATAAAAGATTTATTGTAACTACTTGCATACGTTTTTCAGTTTTAATGAAATTGTCCTATTAATAAGATATGATTTGATAGGATATTAGTTTACTGAAATTTGGTTTGGTTTGTGATTTATTAGCTCTTTGAATGTTGGCCTCTCATGCACTATTCTCCCAATCACTGTTGACCTTTTTGTCATATTTTTCTCTTACTCATTTTGTAATAGATTGATTATTCCACAGTATAACACAACTAGAAAAGGAGACCCTTCAGTATTTGTGACTTCTCATTTTGTACCAATATTTTGCTACCACTTATATCCTAGCTTAATAGTGAAAGTTCAAATGATTTCCCCCAACATATGCAAAAAGCCAAGGAAGTCCTGTTGGTTTGAAACCTCAGGAGTCCCCTGGGTAAGGTCTGAAACTGACCCCCATACACAAAGGGCAAGGAGAGACCAAAGAAAGAGGCAGATAACCTCAGGTTGGCAGGGGACAGGTTTAACAAGCAGGGGAACTTACCTATCAGGCTTGTCTTGAGTGGCTGCAAGACTAGGAGATCTCTGCACCTGCCTGTAACAATTATAAAAGTTTATATAGAGGCCTTAATGGAGTTCAATAACATATTCAGTCCAGATAGTCTCAACATCACCTCACTCTCTCAAGGCTACATCCTTGAAATGACCGCTAGTGTGGGAATAGTAGGCAGAACATACATTCCAAGGACAGGAGAGGGCGTAAGGAGCCTCCAGTTGCCTGGGTCCAGCTCCCATGTCAATCAGTTGTCACATCCTCTCAATGACCTCCTCCAACATATCCTCACTATTCACTCTGACTCGATATTGTATTATCTAGCCAGTATAATGAGGCACAGTCAATTACTCAATCATTCAGAAAAAAAATATTAATCATCCCACTAGGAAAGGAAGAAGTCAAACTATATTCTCTGATGACATAACCCTGTAGAAAATCCTAAAGAACAAACGTAAAAACTACTAGAACTAAAAAAGTAATTTATCAAGTTTGCAGAATACAAAAATCAATGTTAAAAAACCCCAATTGCATTTCTACATATTAGCAACAGATAATTCAAATATGAAATTAACAATTTCTTTTACAGTAACATCAGAAATAGAATATTTAGGAATATATTTAATAGAATTTCAGGATATGTTCAATTAAAAGTATAAAATATTGCCAAAAAAAATTCAAGTAGTTCCAAATAAATGGAAGCTTATTTCATCTTCATGGGTTAGAAGACTTAATGGTGTAAGGATGTCAATTAATTCTAAAATTGATCCATAGAATCAACATGATGTCTATCAAAATCCCAGCATGGAGTGACATCAGCATCATGGCTGATTGAGCTCTTCCCTTAGTCTCTCCCCACTAAGATACAATGAAAAGGACATTCATAAACCAAGAGAGGACATTCACATGACACAATAGATGTCTGAGAGATCCACACAGCCATACATTTGAAGGTGGGGGTGCTGGAACCCTCCAGGAGGCAGTGGAAGGTGGCAAGGGGATCTCCTCTCCCTCTTGAGCGGCAGCAACCTAGGGAACGGGCCCTCACACGGTGCCTGGACTGTGACCCTGAGAAGGGGGAAAAGGCAGCATTCTGTGGGAATACTTGTGCTCTTGGAGTTGCCTCCCAGCCTGTGGGAAACACACCTCAGCTCTAAAGACAAAAGTACAAACTGAAGAAATGGAAGATGATACGCCAAGCTAATTGCAAACAGAAGAAAGCAGGTGTTGCCATATTTATATCAAACAAAATAGACTTCAAAATAAAAAAGGCAGTGAGAGTCAAAGAGGGGTAGTATATAATGATAAGAGAGACACTCCATCAAGAGGACATAACATATATAAATATATATGTATCTGACACAAAAGCACCAAAGTGCATAAGGCACTATTAACAGATCTAAAAGAAGAAATTAACAGAAACACAATAATAGTAGAGGACCTCAACACTCCACTTACATCAATGGATGGATCATTTAGACAGAAAGTCAACAAGAAAATAGTGGAATTAAACAAAAAACTAGACCAGATGGACTTAGATATATATGGAACACTCCATCCAAAATCAGCAGAGTATACATTCTACTCAAGTGGACATGGAACATTGTCAAAGATAGACCATATGTTGGGAAACAAAGCAACCCTCACTAAATTTAAAAAGATTGAAATCACATCAAGCATCTTTTCCAACCATAATGCTACGAAACTGGAAGTCAACTAAAAGAAAAAAACTGTGAAAAGTGACAAATAGTGGAGACTATACAACATGCTACTGTACAACCAATGGATAAATGGAGAAATTAAAGGAGAAATCAAAAAAAATCTCTGGAGATGAATGAAAATGAATATACACCATACCAACTCATATGGGATGCAGCAAAAGCAGTCCTAAGAGGAAAATCCACAGCGATACAGACCCATCTTAACGAAAAAGAAAAATCTCAAATAAATAATCTTAAACTAACCCTAACGAAACTAGAAAAAGAACAAACAAAGCCCCAAGTCAGAAGAAAGAGGAAAATTAAAATTAGAGCAGAAATAAATGAAATAGAAACCAAAAAAACAGCAGAAAGGACCAATGAAACTAAGAGCTGTTTCTTTGAGAAGATAAACAAAACTGACAAACCCTTAGCCAGACTCACTAAGAGAAAAAGAGAGAAGCCTCAAATAAATAAAATTAGAAGTGAAAGATGAGAAATTACAATGGATACCACAGAAATACAAAAGATTATAAGAGAATACTATGAAAAACTATATGCCAACAAATTGGACAATCTAGAAGAAATGGATAAATTCTTAGACTCATGCAACCTCCCAAGACTGAATCAAGAAGAAACAGGGAATCTGAATAGACCAATCACAGTAAAGAGATTGAAATAGTAATCAAAAATCTCCCAAAAAATAAAAGTCCAGGACAAGATGGCTTGTCTGGAGAATTGTACCAAAAATTCAAAGAAGATATAATACCCATCCTTCTCAAACTATTCCAAAAAATTGAAGAAAACAGAATACTTCCTAACTCATTCTAGGAAACCAACATCACCCCGATGCCAAAGCCAAATGGGGACAACACAGAGAAAGAAAATTACAGGCCAATATTGCTGATGAATATAGATGCAAAAATGCTCAACAAAATATTGGCAAACCGAATACAGCAATATATTAAAAGGATCATACACCAAGATCAAGTGGGATTTATATCAGGGATGTAGGGATGGTTCAACATCCACGAATCAATCAATGTGATATACCACACTAACAAATGAGGAATAAAAACCACATGATCATCTCAATAGATGCAGAGAAAGCATTTGACGAGATCCAACATCCATTTATGATAAAAACTCTCAATAAAATGGGTATAGAAGGAAAGTTCCTTGACATAATAAAGACTATATATGACAAACTCACAGCCAACATCATACTCAATGGGAAATAACTGAACCTCGTCCCTCTGAGAGCAGGAACAAGACAGGGTATCCACTCTTGCCACTCCTGTGCAACAGAATACTGGAGGTTTTGGCCAGAGAAATCAGGCAAGAAAAAGAAATAAAAGGTATCCAACTTGGCAAGGAAGAAATGAAACTCTTACTGTTTGCAGATGACATGATTCTATATATAGAAAATCCTAAAGAATCCATCAGAAAACTATTAGAAGCAATCATCAACTACAGCAAAGTTACAGGGTACAAAATCCACTTAGAAAAATCAATTGCATCTCTGTACTCTATTAACAAACTAATAGAAGGAGAACTCAAGAAAGAAATCCCACTTACAATTGCAACAAAAAGAATAAAATATCTAGGAATAAATTTAACGAAAGACATGAAAGACCTGTTGACAAAAATAATCCAAAACCAATCTATAAATGAAAATTTGGCTGAGTTTATTCTGAGCTTAAATCTGAGGATTATAACCCGGGAGAGTCTTTCCACAAAGGAACAGAGCACTCCAAAGAAGTGAGGGTATACAGGGGGGTTATATACCCTCAAAGAGTATGTTTCACGTATGATTGAAATGTCCCTTTTACAACAGTCACGAGGCTGCTCTGTCAGCACAGCGATTGATGGAAACAGCAGATAGGCCTGCTGTCTTGGTGAACCCTGCAAGGTGGCAGATCTGTTGCCTCGAGCTGGGCAGTCACAGATGAGAGCTGCAATCAGTTTCCAGCCTAAAGAAAGATGCTTAATCTTTAAGGAGATGCCAACCTTGGGAGCGGGAGGGAAGTTGTGCCTTTATCTCAAAATGTCTAAGCAGATATACAATGCATGCTCAATGGCCACAGTCAGGCCCTCTTGGAAAAACAAAGTCAGGTAGAATTAGGTTTATACCAAATGGCTTCCTCATATACTCCAATATATCCTATTGCTTGCCATTTTTATTTGTCAGATGTATACAGTGAAGACTATAAGACATTATTGAAAGAAATCAATGATAACATAAAGAAATGGAATGATATCCCATGCACCTGGATTGGAATAATAAACATAGTTAAAGTGTCCACACTACCTAAAGCAATCTATAGGTTTAACATAATCCCAATGACATTCTTCATGGAAATAGAACAAAGCACCCTAAAATTCATATAGGGCAATAAAAGACCCAGAATAGCCAAAGAAATCCTGAGAAAAAAGAATACAGCTGGAGGCATCACAATCCCTGACTTCAAAACATACTACAAAGTTACGGTAATCAAAACAGCATGGCACTGGTACACAAACAGACACAAAGGTCAATGGAACAGAATTGAAAGCCCAGAAATAAAACCACACATCTATGGACAGCTAATCTTTGACAAAGGAGCCAAGAACATACAATGGAGAAAGGAAAATCTCTTCAATAAATGATGTTGGGAAAACTGCATAGTCACATGCAAAAGAATGAAAGTAGACCATTATATTCTACCATACACAAAAATTAACTCGAATTAAAAAATTGAAGGTAAGATGTGAAAAAATAAAACTCCTAGAAGTAAATATAGGCAGTACACTTTTTGACATAGGTCTTAAAAGCATCTTTCTGAATACCATGTCTACTCAGGCAAGGGAAACAAAAGAAAAAATTAGCATATGGGTCTTCAGACTAAAGAAATTCTGCAAGGCAAAGGAAACCAGGAACAAAACAAAAAGACAATCCACCAATGGGGAGAAAATGTTGGCAAATCATATCTCTAACTAGGGGTTAATCTCCAAAATATGTAAAGAACTCACATAACTCAACAATAAAAAAAACAAACAACCCAATCAAAAGAAGGGCAGAGGATATGAACAGACATTTTTCCAAACAAGATGTACAGATGGCCAACAGGCACATGAAAAGATGTTCAACATCACTGATCATTAGGGAAATGCAAATCAAAACTACAACAAAATATCACCTTATACCCATTAGAATGGCTATAATTACCAAGACAAAAAATAACAAATGTTGGAGAGGATTTGGAGAAAAGGGAACCCTCATACGCTGCTGGTGGGAATGCAAACTGGTGCAGTCACTGTGGAAAACAGTATGGAGATTTCTGAAAAATTAGAAATAGAGATACCATATGACCCAGCTATTCCACTACTGGGTATTTAGTCAAAGAACTTGAAATCAACAAATCAAAGAGACTTATGCACTCCATGTTCATTGCAGCATTATTCACAATAGCCAAGACATAGAAGCAACCCAAGTGCACGTTGACTGATGAATGGATAAGGAAGATGTAGGATATACATACAATGGAATACTACTCAGCCATAAAAAAGACAAAATTGTCCCATTTGCAACAACATGGATGGATCTTGAGGGTATGACGTTAAGCGAAATAAGCCAAACAGAGTAAGAAACACCATATGATTTCACTCATATGTGAAACATAAACACATGGACAAAGAGAACAAATTAGTGGTTACCAGAAGGGAAAGGGATTGGGAGCTGGTAGAAAGACTAGAGGGGCACATATATTTGGTGACAAATAACAATGCACAATTGAAGTTTCACAATGTTATAAACTATTATGACCTCAATAAAATAATTTTGAAAAAGAAAAATTGACTACTGATGGTGAGCATGATACAGTCTATTCAGAAATTGATGAGTAATAATGTACACTTGACATTACACAATATTATAAACCTTTTTAATTTCAATAAAATAATTGAAAAAAGTCCCAGCAGACTTTGTTGAAATTCACAGTCACTTAAAATTTTACATGAAAATGCAAAAGCCCTTATATACCCAAAACTATTTTAGAAAAGAATAGCTGGAGGACTTATATTGCCTGATTTCAAAACTTACTATAAAGCTGAAATAATCAATAGACTGTGGTATTGGCATAACAATAAGCATATAGATCAATAGCTTAGAGTTGAGAATCTAGAAATAAATCTTTACATTTATGGTCAATTGATTTTCAGAAAAGGAGTCAAGGTATTTGCTGTGGAAAGGATAATTTTCAAAAAAATTATGCCAGGACATTAGATATCAGTTTTAAGGAAATGTACGTTTTTTATTGTCAATCTAAAAATTCAAATTGGTGTTCTATTAGTATAAAGGTACTGAGACAAAATTCGCACATACCTGACTCCCAAACCAGGGATGATCCCTGTAGCTGATCAACCTTACAGGCAACTAAATAAAGCAAAGGATAAGGGTGGACATTTGAGAACCTGTACTTCATTAATGATGACAGTATTAGTTTCCTGTGGCCTTTACTATTACAAACATCTGTCAGAGGTTTTGGTCAGTGACACGAACCAATGGAGGAAAAGCATCACATGGTGGCATAAGTGGACTCCTAACTAGATTTGGATTTGCAGTGTGTTGCAATCAGTATTTTTTAAGCACATAGATGCATATATATTTAGAATCAGATGGCTATGGGTGCTGATTCTACTATTGATTGTTTACTATGATTTATGATAAATTTCATAGGAATTATAATCTTTACCATGCCAGGTGTTGTGAATTTTGAAATAGATGACACATGTAAACCAATTCCCACTATCAACCCATGAACAATTATGTTCATACACACACACACATCAACAATCTTAAGGAGCATGTTATCTTCTAGGGAGAATTTTAAAAAGTCAGAAGTTTTTCTAAATTTGGGGTAGGAGACGGCTGTTTGTATTATATTTCAAGAGTTTAAAGTCTACTGTTGATTGCTATCACACACAGGCAATAAATCTGAAAAACAACAGTGGCAACCCAATATCTAATTGGGTGAACCAAAAGATCATTTACATGAAAATGCTCAGAGACTGATGCACAGTAAGATTAACTCCTCCTGGATGCTTTCCACACCAAGGAAGCTGAGATAAAGTCTCCTTAAGCTTGTCATTTTTATCTTTACATGACTAATACTTTATTCTGATTTTCCTACCCAGAGATGGGTCACCACATATTGCCTGAGTATAAGATGGTGTCAGTAATTGCCATTATGAGGAATTTGTGCTCAGTGATACTCTCCTATACCTTATCAGTAATGAAATGGTGGGAGAATACGGGAATACATCACAGTCATTCAGAGTTGATAAGATTGAACAGATTCACGTTTAAAATTCTATGGACTTGTAAGACAAAGATCTACGGTTATTTAGATTTGTTTTTATATCTCCAATTGGGGAAGAAAAACTCACTGACTTGTAACGTTGTGAAGCTCCACAAAGATTACACTTTCTATGATCATGTACAGATTACATGGTACAGGTAGTATTCAAATTTATGTCTATTTATCTAATATGATAATTTTGGTTTTCTTCACAGATTTATTCTTTTCTTCAACTACTTTAAATAACCTGGTTTAGAAAATTATGAACAAGAAACATAGGAATCCTAACATTGTGTTGGACTGAAATGAATCACTATACCAGTGAACAGGCAATGTGAGATGGAGTTACCAGGCAACCTGCAAAAGCAACTAACCAAAGAATCATCCAACCATTCAAGTTAGTGTCTGTGGTTCATGCTTGAAAAGATCTTGTTGGAGATTACAACACATACCTAAATTTTTTCATATGTTTGAGAAAGACTACACTGTAGTAGTATTCAACCAACATTCACACACTAATAAATATAGTATGGCACTTTATCCTTTTAAAATGCTTTCACATGTACCATTATACTGGACATATTTTATTCATATGAAAAGTGAAGTTCGTGGAATTAGGGCAATGGATTCTGTTGCCAGAGAGTGAAAGAGCTTGTCTCAAACCCAGTTTTCCAAATTCTTTTTTATTATATCTATGGTGCCTTGTATAGCTATTATCATGAAAAAGATTTACTGATAAGCATTAAAATTACTAATGATGATAAAAATGATACCATCAACATCCTGAAAATAGTAGAGAAAGCCTTGGCATATCTGTTCTCTTGTTCCCTTGTTACCGCTAGCTACTTCATCATATGCATATTTCTAAATATTATGAATTATGAATTTGTCTATAGTTTCCTTCTGGAGCAAATAACCCCAATGTATGCAGTAAAGAGGGGATCATAAATCAGTAACTGCAGCAAATGATTATTTTGTACTTTCTAATCAACACTGCCTAAATATCCAGCCTCATTTTTCTTATACTAAAATCTTACAGAATCATTACTCTTGTTTTAATTCTTACTCAGACCAATGGAAGAAAGATTTACATTTTCTTACCATACACCTTGATACTGATATTATTTCCCCAGAAAAATGATATATTAGTGGTGATAGAATGTTCCGTATGGCACCAAAATGACAGAGACTATCTGTAAAATGCCAAAGTGAGGAACAAGATAATTCCACTTAAGAACAGTGCTGAAGAGATAAGCCATGGAATAGATTTAACAAGACATCTCACTCTTCTGTACCTGTTAGCTTTTGGAGGGTAGCACCTGGACATTGCTAAGGGGGAGAAATAAGAAAGGGGCTCATCGAACATCAACTGTGGAGCAGTACCTGTGTCATACACTCCGCTTCTGTTACAGTGTTTAGTTATACTTCCAGCAAATGTGATGGGTAGATAATGTAGATCACAAGATACAGAAATAGCATCTTAACTGGAGTTTACATAATCACGATAAGGTTATCATTTAATAAAATCAAAATAATAGAACAGAACTCATAGATTTCTCATTTCATAAAGGTAACATCTGAGACCCAGTGAGATGGAATGACTCACCCAGAGTCAGACAGGAAGGGCAGTGGAGCTGTATAGACTCCTTTCACTCTGTGACTTAGGCTATGGCTTATCTGGCTTGATTTGATGGACCTCAAGTGCTTCACTCAGGCTGGTTACATTCTAGTTCATACAAAAATAGGATTGATAGACTAACGCCTGCTGTAGTCTGGAGTTTAGACAGGTCCACTCAATCAGCAGGTATTTAAAGAGTGCTTCTATGGACAAGACATTGTGCTAGGGCTGGGGATAAATTGGTGAATTACAATAACAGCAGAATATAATTTCTCTCTTCATTGAACTTAACCTCTAATTGAACTCTTTTGCCCACTTTCATAAACGTACATGAAATTCCTCCATTGGAAACATTTTTCTGTGGATTTAGAGAGGCTTCTGCTCCAGTTAGCTTGGCTTTAAAGCATCCTAGAACACCTTTCTCACATTAACATCCCCACGTATATGTTGTAAATAACATTAACAATAGCTAATAATTTTTTGTGCTTGTATAAATGCTCTGCTTTATGTGCTTTAGACATATTTACACAATAAATTCCCAGTGCTACTCTTCCTTTTACAGGAATAAACAGAGCCATAAAGGGCTTAAATAGTCACCTTAAAGGTCCAGCCTGATGGCATAGTGGTTAAGTTTGTGTGTTCCACTTCAGAGGCCCAGGGTTTGCCAGTTCAGATCCCAGGTGTGAACCTATGCACTGTTTACCAAGCCATGCTGGGCAGGCATCCTACATATAGAGTGGAGGAAGATGGGCTCAGATGTTAGCTCAGGGCCAATCTTCCTAAAATACCAAAAAAATAGTCACCTTAAACTGCCAAAATCTGGAAGTTATGGAACCAGGATTCGAACCAAAGCAGTCTGGCTCCAGAGCCCACATTTATAACCATCTGGCAGCACTGCCTGAAGCTCTGCTAGGCTGCCCCCTACTACCTTACATTGAACATAAATTTGACCCAGGCTGAATGCCCTGCCTTTTACTGTATTCACATGTGTAAAGCTTTCCCGCCATGCAAGGCCAAGGTCAGCTCAACGTCTTTCAGAAGCCTCATCGGAACTCCCACCATTCATTTATGCCTTATTGCATTCACCATGCAAAATGATTATCTTCACTGTGGTACATTCATTTTACTCCAACTGTGTACTATGGCCCACAGCAGATGATTTACACATTATTGTTAATCTTTGCAATACCCCTGTGAAGTATATATTATCTTGATTAAAGAGACAAAAATATTTAGTAGTTTAGCAATTTGTCCAAGGTCACAAATGTTCTGTATTGGGCTAGGATTCCAGAGCCATCTAATTCTTAAACTCAATGTATTTTCACTACATTATATTTCCTAATGTTTAAAGACCCTGAACATGACTTCATCACTGTTAGAGGTAGAAAACCTAACTATTCACATACAAGGGAGGGAACAATCAAAAACCCCTACAATTATATTATGGTATCTATTAGTTTCCTATTGTTGCTGTAGCAAGTTACCACAAATTTGGGCATTAACCACACAAATTTATTATCTTAACAGTTCTCAAGATTGGAAGTCTGAAATGGGTCTCACTGGGCTGAAATCAAGGTGTTGGGAGGGAGCATTCCTTCTGCAGGCTTAGAGGATAATTTGTTTCCTTGCTTTTTCCAGCTTCTAGAGGTTGTCCACATTCCTTAGTTCCTGTCTCCCTTCCATTTTCAAAGCCAGAAACAGCCAGTCAAGTCTTTCTCATGCTGCATCATTCTGACACTGACTCTCTTGCCTCCTTCATTTCTAGGACCCTTGAGATTACATGAAGCCCGAGGATAATCCCCATCTCAAGTTCAGCTGGTGAGAAACCTAAATTCCATCTGCAATATTATTTTCCCCTTGCCACATAACCTAAGATATTCATAGTTTCTGAGGATTAGACTGTGGACATCTTTAGAGGAGAGGGGCATTATTTTGCCCACCACAGCATTGTAAACTGAATTCATTCACTTAACTAACATTTCTAAATTGACTAAATGTGCCAAGAATTGCGCTAGGTACTAAAGATAATGAGGTAAAGAGTGGAACCATAATGGGAGGGAGTCAGAGAAGGATTCCAATAGAGTGTGACCCTTGGCTTGAGTCTAAGAGAAATGCAATGATTTATGAATTGATGACAGGGTAGTTGAGACATAAGGCAAAAGGGAGAAAAGGTTGGTTAATGGGAAGAGTATTTTCACTTAATTTCTATTATTAATTTGTTTACATTCTAATCTCCATTCGCTGTAAAAAGTTAGCACTGCATCCAGATTTAAAGCATTTTCATGGGCTTCCCAGTCTAGGAGATTAAACTATGATATTTAATCCAACTACTTAATTTGATTTGATTAAAAAATATTAGATTGTTAGATAAAAAAAATATCCTCAGGGGCAGTATGCTGTATTTTTTTTTTAGCCAAAAATAGTCCCAACAAGTAACATCTGGACAAGAACTACAAAGTTAAAGTATAATTTTTAAGAAGAATGAACTCAGCGGCTAAGAAAGAATACAAATGCAGTGACTTCACATTAGCGCTGGACACCTAGCGGGTTCCTGTTAACAATGGGTGGGCAAACACTCAAAGCTTTGGCTGCAGTTCCTTGGGTTTTCCCTAGGGAAGCCTTAATGGTGACCTGTAGGCACTGACACAGTGGTGAAGACCAGCCAGCCTTGCAGATACAAAGCATGGTTCAGGATATACATTATAAACATCACTGTGCGCAAAACAAATGCAGTAGGACAAGTTGATTCTATCTTCTAATTCCTTTAGACTCCACAAGATTACCAGCTGATACTGCTCCAGATCTTTTGAGCTATCTTCCAGAAAGCCTGACAGATATGTTGCAGACGTAGTTATGCTTTAGAATTTGCAACAGTCTTTAAAAAGCATTATCTTGTTTAATAGTAATCAGTTCCATTTTCAGGTACTTTATAAATTTTTGTCATTCTGTTCCTTTGTTCCCCACAAAAACATTGTCAAGGAAGAAGGAAGATATTTTTTGTTAGCACTTGGACAATTTCACACAGGATGTTCAGATAAATATGAATTGCATAATGAATGTTTTATAGATAAATGGAAGTTCAAAGTAGCCAGATGATATTTCTCAAGTCATATGGGCACATATCTTGGACCTTTTATTTTGTTATTATATTGTTTATATAGACATATTCAAAATACTTTTTACAGTGTAGTAGTTAAACCAACTCATCATTTCCTGTTATCTTTCATTTCTTTAAGTCATACAAAATCATTTCCCAACCACAAATGATCACCTACCTTTTCCTGAGTTTTTAAAAATATGAGTAGCCAAGTGGGTACATACAGGAGTTAGCATCCCAAGGGGAAATAGTTTCTACCTGGTTGTCAGGTACAGAGAGAGCCAGAATAGACTTAAAACCTGTACCCGTAAGGATATTGTGAGGTCAACCAAGAGATTTCAGAGCTCTCCACAGTTTAGTCATTCTTTTCTTTAAAATCTTCTGATTCATGAGATTATAGTCGTGGCAGCCATTTTGTACAATTTAATCAGGCCCCCAGTCCCAGTCACAGTTGGTAAGCCACAAATCAAAAGTCGATAAAGCTAGCGCAATTAGAGGTCTTTCTCTTGAAATGGGTAAAAAAGTGATTAGATTTCTGAGTTTTGTGGGTGATTATCTGCATGGCACACAAAAATCCAGCCTTCAGAGAGAGAATGTACAAAAAATAAATCAGACTCTTAGCAACTGGAATAACAAAGGAAAACAAAGAAAGAAGCTTGGTCATTTTTCTAGTTTCTGGTTCCAGAAATTTCCTCAAGCCAAGCTGCACTCTGATCTTTTGGTTCCTTTAGTCACCACTCAACTCTTTTTTGAATTCCCCAATTTGTGTTAACACTTGCCTACATTGATATATATTTGCAACCACATGAACGTGAAATCCACAGGGTTCTGTTGGTTTGGCTATTACTCTGTCCTTTGGCACTAAAATAATGCTTGCACATAGAAGCCTCTCAATAAATAGCTGTTGAATGAATGAATGAATTGAAAGAGAATACCAACAAAAAATATCTACACAAAGTCTCATAGACTGTGACCCTAATTTGAAGGGACTTCTGGTTAGAGGATGACAGGAGTAAGGAAAGAAAATATTTAGACTCTAAAATAAAAGACAAAAGTATAAGCTTTGTGATTTACACAAAAATAATTGGGATCCACTGAAAATCATGTCACTCCTCACAATAACTCGATATCCCAAGACTGTGATTTGTCTTCATTTCCTGCCTACTGGATCCCTTGCCAGCATCTCACCATCCCTGCATTTGAATGATAAGTTAAGTAAATAGCTTACATTTTAAGTTTTTCAGTCCATTATTTTCCTCATGGTACATTGCTTGGTTGATATACTTCTCTATACTACTTCAGAATTCAAATTTTAGTCATTTGCGATTTAAAGCAGAATGACATGTCTCACTCTAGCACATATGTTTAAAATAGAAATAAAGTATATTTTGCAGTTTTGAAAAAAATATTGCAGTTAAAGAAACGATTTCTCAAGCTAAATTAGAGTTTCAGACAGAAACTGCAAAAGGGCAGAGGTAATCTGGCTTCATTTGGCATGACAGTTATATACCATGTTTTTCACCTCTTTCAAAGGCACCAAAATCTCACCAGACTGCATCAGATTGGGAACAAAATAATTTTTGTGGACTGAGAACTCTATTTCATTTCCACAGCTAGACTTGGAATTTTCCACAGAAGGTGGATAAAAGTAAGCCATTTGTCCTATGTCCTAGAAAACTAAGTGCCTCTACAGTCTCCAAAAATACATGAGCTAATCATTTGCTATATTTCAAATATTTCCACTTTGTTTAATTCCCTCTCCTAATGGGAAAAAAGCAGGAGAAAGTAGGACTAGCCAGTTAGAGGCAGTACTGCAGAGCAGACATGAACACAGACTTTGAAGTCAGAATGAGTGCGTTTAATCCAGGATGAAGTACTTACCAAGATAAGAAGTGATATTGGGTTCTAAACAGGGATCTGAGGCCAAGAGAGGGCAAAAATAACAGGTCCTATCCTTGGTACCTGTGAGGGAATTTTACCTGCTTCTAACATAATTAAAGTCCATTGTCATTATTCATGCTTTCCTCACTTTTGAATTAGTCTATGAGCTAAAGTTTATTTGTAACTTCAAAATTAACACTTGTGGCACTTCCGGTTTATGGACATATGCAGAGTGGCGAAAAGTTGAGTCACCCGGCATGCACATTCCTAGCTGATGTCCAACCATGTGATGATCTGTCTTGTAGCTCTCATACTCTAAACAACGGTCTTTTTCATGACCTATTTGGTATCAGTTCTTTCATATTTTTGTGATTTTTTTATGATTTCACTGTTTAAAATGGCTCCTTTAAAGCATAGTGCGGATGTGCTGTGTAGTGTTCCTCAGCACAAGGAAGCTGTGATGGGCCTCATCGGGAAAACGTGTGTGCTAGATAAGCTTCATTCAGGCATAAGTTACAGTGTTCTGGGCTGCAAGCTCAATGTTGATAAAAACATGTTGGGTATCTTTAAACAGAAACATACATAAAATAAAGTTATGTATTGATCAGTTGATGAATGTATGATCAGAGGCTTGTAGAAACCTAAAACCCAGAATTTCTCCTAGGAATAATTGCTCAGTATTCACTACTTCAGTGTTTTCAGTGACTTTACAGTTAAAACAATAGTTAATATTCATAATTATTTGGCAAATCACAATTCACAAAATATTTATTTGCAAGTACATGGTATTATTCAATCTACGCCTGAGAGTGAAGTAAGACTTCAAGGCCTGTTTTCCAGACACAAGGCTTCAGGAAGGGTCAGAGAAATGACAAGCCTTGTTTAATGAAGACTCAGATAGTAAATGACAGAGTCAGGATTAGAAAACTCTCAGCCCTGTGATTTTTTTTCTATAAAATCACTCTTCAGAGCCATCAAATGCACCATCCTGGGCCACTAAGTGGGGCCAACTTGCTGGCATGGAGTCAGGGCAGAGCCAGAGCAGTCACTAGACAAAGACAAAAGGCCAGGGCAATCAAGTCACCAGCCGAGCTCTGCCTGCAGATGCAATTGATGGAGAAGGAGGTTGTGGCCAAGACCGCAGCTCAGAGAACAGCAGCAACAACCAAGGGAAAGAATAGCCACCACTTACTGATGACCCAGTGCATTACGTGGATCCTATTCAAACACTTTCTAGTTAAGTTTATTCCTAAGCATTTTATCATTTTTGATTTTATTGTAAAATGTGTTTTTTCTTCCATATATTTAACATTTTACTTTTGAAAGATACCAATTTCCTACCCAGAAAACTTATGAATAAATGCAAAAATTGTATACTTATTTTATACCCCTAAAAAATACCAACTTATTTTATGCAGAATATTCTCAGTGTCTCTTTTAATTCCCCAATTTCTCTAAGTTCTTTCCATCTTTTTGTCCTTCATAATTTTGTTTCCTCTGTCTGTGTACTGCCGCTCTTTGTTCTTCCTTTTCATTTAAAGGATCAAAGGGAGTCGACACCGAATTCTGTTGATCATTTAGTGGACAATTGCAGTAATAGAAGGACAATTTTTGGTAAAGGAAATAAATAGATGGATTCCAGAGATGTATAGGATAATAAGTAGTTATGATTTAATGATTAATTACTTGTTTGAATGTGGGGTAATGGAAGGTGTGGAAGTATGCTAGGTAATGTAATGATGATGTGGTCTTGGCAAGTAGATGAGTCCAAGTTGGAAAGATGCACATCCTGAAGTCTATTGCATTTATAGAGAGGAGAAGGTAGAAAAGGCATTATTGGCTAGTGAGAAAAGTTTGAAAGTGATGCAATGAAGCATTTATTAAATGGCATGATAGGGTTGAGGAAAGTGGGGCAGGGATAACAGAGATTCTATAAGCTTCCAGATAGCAGAAGCCATGTTCATCATTGTTTCCTGAAACTGTCTACAAAAATTTATCCCTTAAGGGAATAACATTTTATTCAGCTATCCACCCCTTCTCCTAGGACTCCAGCAAAATTCCCTAAGTTCACAGCTCCAGAATTAGATCCTGATTAGTTGATGAAAATTAAGTTTTTCCTTTTCTTTTTAAAGTAATTTAGAATGGCCTGAGCTTCAATGCTGGTCAATGAAATTCAAGGAGAATTCTATAGTAGGATCTCTTTCCTAAAACACAACTATCTTACCCCTTTGATCATTACCAGTTCTGGAAAATGGTACCTGGAATTGCTACCATACTGAGCATGAAGCCAAAACACAGAAAGATCAAAGTCAATAGAATCAAAAATAAGCAGAGCAGAAGACCTGATATATCACAATTGAAGTTATCTTCACTATTGATATTATTGAAAAAAATAATTTATTAATTAATCCATTTTTGAATTGGATTTCTATTGCTTGCAGCAGAAACCATCTCTGGAGATCCTACAGAATAAATGGGATATGAAAGGCATCTATCAAAAATCGTTCAATAGCAAATGGTGCAGATGCATGTAAATAAAGTTTAGCAATCTTTTCTGACATCTGCACCTTGTAGGGTCATCATGATAAATGTTTATTCTCCCTGCCTTTTTACACAATACAAGGCGATTTAGCCATGTCTAATGTTTCACGGGGAACACAACATGTACACATCCTCTTCTATGAATGTGTATTTTAAAAGCTGAGACAATTTGTATAATTAAGAATGATAATTTTTTCCAAGTTAACCAATATAAAGTCAGGTTAATTATATCCATTTCATATAATGCCTAAGAATACCAGATATTCACTTGTATGCGAATTTTACAGGAGATATCTAGTATAAGCATGAGAAATCTATTTTTATTTCTTCTTTGTATCATTGGCATATTCCCCTCTTCCTCTCATTGCTGTAGTACACGAGTACCAGAGAGGTTAAACTTTGATTCAGAAGGTTGCATTCAATACAAATAGATGTATCTTAGTGGAGAATCACACTAGTGATTGGCCATCTCTAAAGATGCAACCAAATGGTTCTTTTGGACTCTAGTGAACATTTAATCTCCACTCAGAGAGCTTCTTTACTACACTTTATTGTGGCTGGACTACTCTAGACATTGAAATGAATGATGAGCATAAATCCATCTGCTCTGAGGCTCAATTACGCTTCCATAAAAAAAAGAGTAAACTAACTCAGTATATTCTATTTACCCATTCATTGCTTTGGAATTCTATGGCCGCATGGGAAAAGTCATCCATTTAAAGAATGGTTTTTCTCTTAGTGTCTGCATCCCCTCGGTTGAATTCTGTGACAGTATGTGCAAAGAAAACAGTAACATCTGAGTAGATGATGTCTGTAAGAAATAATTATTATTTTCTTGTGGTTTTAACATACATTCACAAGTAAAATGTCCTTTTAATGTACTTAGAGCAAATAGAAGTAAACTGGCATCAAATCCTCTCTTATTATTTCTCACCCTTATTGATCCTGGCATATTTTAAGCAGATTTCCTTTTGCCATTCAAAGTTAACCCTTCTAACTGGCTTCCAGATTCCCTCCTTCTTCTCTCCTTCTCTCCCAACTCACCCATGGTCTTATAGAATACTGAATCTTGAACCTATCTTTTTCCATTGGCTCCTTTTCCTTAGCATATAATCATTTTGATTTTTTAAGGTACATTTCAAATGCAAAATGCTTCGAATGATACTTCGCCCACACAAAAATCATTTCTTGAAAGAAATATTACCTCTTGGCTTCCTACAAGACTAGAAGAACATTTATTGGACCAAAATGCCATAACATTTTTTAATCTTTTTTCAGAGCATTATTTTGTTATTATATCTCCATCTTATCCACTATAGATTGTGCGGTAAGATGAAGTACTAACTGACATGTGGGGAGTTGGATTTGTCCTCTAAAAGCTAAGAAAACTAGAGAAAGTTCTTCAAAGCTAAATAGAAAGGGATTTGGGGGAGATGGATTAGTCCTTTTACTGTAAAGAAAATATTTTCTTTTTCTGATTTTTTTCTTTGGCACTGGATTCGTCAACAACATTCATAATGTTGGAAGCCAACATTAGGGTGTAGGCATAAAAGACAAAAAAAACATGTATCACTGAGAGTGCTTTTATTTTTCTAATCTTTATTTTTTCTTGTAGCCCAGGAATGGGTCCATGTGTTCTAGCCTAGCTCTACTGAAGACTGTCTTCAATTCATGTAGAGGTTTTTAGCTATATATGCAGCATCTAGATATTTTTTCCCCCAGAGTGTGGGGAGGGTAGATGAATAGATCAGGATTAAAGACTTCTAACCCCTACAAAGTGCCATTTCATCAGAGTTACATCTCCCTTGATTCCAAATCTCTCTTCAGGACCTTTCAGTCTAAGTTTATTCTCACCATTTCTTTGAAAACTCTCTCATTGCCATTAGCATTTTTCACTTACAATCTAGGCTGACCTCTTGGAAGCTTCTAATATTGTATCATGTTTCTTTCTTTTCCAAATTTTCTTTCTAATTCCAGTGTGCTATGCTCTTCTGGATTTTCTCCTACTTCATTGACCATTCCTTCTCACTCTTTTCTCTTTTGCTATAAATATTTGTTTACTTGGATTTTTGAACCTAGATTGATTTTTTCCTCTCTTCCTTTTTCTTCTCCTCCTCCTTTTCCTTCCTCTGCCTCCTTTTCACCTCCATTATTCTCTTCCCTCCTTCCTTTTCTCTCTCTCTAGTTCCCACATTTTGTTTTCATTTCTTGCACTTAATTTTACCACCTTTTCTAATTTCCATTGAATGTATCAATTTTTCTACTGCTAATTGGAAAGTTATGCACCCTCATTTTATTGTTGGTTTGTTCACTTTAAGCCATATTTGTTTGTTTACTACTATCAATTTCATATACTATCAATGTTTATATCTTTTTTCTTCCAAGATAAGTAACAAATATTCTCATAGGCCCGTTTTTTTCTTTCTAGCTTCAACCTTGCATTATATTATATTTTGTAGGATTTTTATTCTATAGTATTAGTTCTTTTCTCATTTTAATTTTATAGTTTTCCTCATCAGACTCATCCAACCCCAAATATTTATTCATCACACAAAATGGTGTCTGTGTGTGTGTGTGTGTATGTTAAAGTCAGCCTAAACCTCTATACTAAGTTTTAACTCTAGTCATTGACCTGGACATCAACCGTCCGTATTGCCATACAAATGAAATTGAGTGTCCCAGATTAAATTCTTCACATCTCTTTTTAGATCTGCTGCTTCTTTATTGCCCAAACTCCCCACTCATATCCAGTTTTTAGTCAGTTCCCTGGTTTTGTGGGTAAATACTCACAGCAGCAGATCTTTCCCAACTTCAGAAATCCTAACATTTATTACCTTTTCCCTGAACTACTTGGGTAGATAATTAATCTTCACAAATCATGCTCTTAAAAACTCTTATATATCCTCCAGATATATAATTATTTAATAAAACCACATTTGATAATATAATTCCCAGTTCCATCAAATATCAATAAATAAAGTCCTCCTTTGGACAGCCCTTGCCCCCACCTTATCTGCCATGCCGCTCTTCTAAACCATGCACTTTATCTAAGTCAATTCCTCACCATTCTTTAAATTTGCCACATTCTTGAATGTCTCCTTGTTTGTGTTTATTTTCCCTTGTGTCTGGGATACCTTTAAACTCTTATCTAACAATTTTATATCCTCCTAAATCTAGACTAATCATCCCTTTCTCTGTTAAAACTTCACAGCAAAGCAAAAAGCAGAATTAATTGCTCTTCCTTCTTTCCCTTAACACTTTGTTCATGACCCTTTATTAATACTCATTACAATGTATTGTGTTTAGCTATGCTTTCTTAAACTACATTATGAACCTCCTTAGGATAGCGACAAGGTCTTAGTTATCCTTTGTAGTTTCAATTTCACTGCCAGGTGGAATTTCATGAATGAATTAACAAATACTGCAATGTATTGTTGTTCTGAGGAATCATGCATGCTAAACTAATGTGAGTTCTTTGTGTTAGTAGGTGTTAGTGCAAAGCGATATAGTGGGAAGGAAAGATGCGCCTTAGATCCAGACAGGCTTCCAGAGTGTTTACATTTTAATCTTTTTTAAATTGGAAATGAATTTCAATAAACTAGATTCATTTAATACATATTCATCACATATAATGTGCTATGCTAAGGACTGTTAGGAACAAAAAGATGAAAATCATAAAATTCTCTCCTGAGTTTATATAGCAGAGAGCCTTAGTAGTAAAGTATCCATTGCAGATTAAATTCCCCAGGAAGCTTATCCAAAGATAAAGATTAGCATGCAGAAGATTTCTTAAGGAGTGCATTTAGAGTATCACCTGTGGGAAATAGAATTCGGCATACAGAGATGTTGGGAATGCATCTCAACTGGGAAAAACTTACCAGACTGAAGGGGAGTTCTCAGTCTGGTATGGCCTTTCAGAGTTGTCCCAAGCTAGAGGGAAGGCTGGGCCTTTATATCCTGATACTGACTACTCACTGGATAGTGGCTGCCGGGAAGTGGGCTTAACCTCAGGTGAGGCGATGTCGCCAACAGGTGTTAACAGCTGAGAATTATCTGCTGATAGAACTCTAAAAACCTAGGAGAATAAGACCTTCATTCCTGAAGGAGGATATAGGTGTTGCATCAAAACATCCACTTAAGTCCAGCCCTTACACCACACAACTCCATCCCAGGGATAGATTACCTGGGGTTCTGATGGGCCTGTTTCCCTGGGGGAAACTTAAAAGCTAAAAGAGGGCTAGTGGAACAAATTACAGCCTTTATCTGGTTTTGAGGCCACAACTGACATTTGTCATATTTATGCTCTACTCTTATTCTATATATTTTTTTCCCCTCTGCTAGCATCTCTACTGAACCACTGACATGACCTACTGTCAAAATTGGACCAGAGAATACCAATATACACCCAAGTGAATGACCTGGTGCCAAACATATTACTTCCTGACGCCATTGTCTAGCAGCAGATCTACCACACTCTGATGATCAGAGTGATCAGATTGCGCTGCAGATGCATGCATTTGGGGTTATTATTTGGTCGAGTTTTTAGTACTCCAGTCTCATCTTGAAAGGACTAGGGGCCAGATGGCTGAATTAAATGGAGATATAATGAGGACCACCAGCCCTTTGGATGCAATAATGGATGTGGCTTATTTTTTTGGCCAGGGTGAGGGGCAGTTTCAGAGGCTTCTATTTTACCTTCCCCACCATTTTAGCTCTTACTCTACAGGTGTTAAGAGTCAATGTAGAGGTTGTGGCAAGTACTAACTATGTCTATTCCAAGTATACATTAAAGAATTAGGGATATAAGTACTGGTGAAGGAAGCATACACGGACAAGTGGTCCCACTGCAGGCTGACCTGTGACTGGACTCCATTTATTAAGTGCCTTTGATATGCCCATGATGATGCTTCAAGTTTCTAGGTATCATTATCACCTCAAACCCTGTGTGCAACAGTCCGTGGTATGTTTGGGTAGTCCCCTTCCTTAAGTATGTGTTTAGTTGAATGAATGCCTTAAATCTCTTTGAGGAAGGACTTGGAGGTGTCATTATTTTCATGGTAATATAAGACCTTTTTTGGGACCCACCCTTTTCTTCAATCAAGGAGTTCTATGTCCAAAATTGACTCAGGAATAGAAACTGAGAAAATGATGATTTTTTTTTGTTGTTGTTGAAATAGTTGCTCACAGCCTCCTATTCAACCATTCTTGTTATGTTTGGTTGTACAGATTGCCTGCCCATCAAATTTACATCAAAGGAAGCCATATTCCATTAGCCATCTCGTAACTCTCAGTAAGTCAGATCCCCTTAGGTACTACTACAGTCTTGACTTTCTTTACAGTAACTATATCCACATGGCTACTCACAGTTAACTGCCACTACGTGGTCTCTGTTGTTATGGTGTTCTGTCATCATCACTGCTATTAATGAGCCCAGTTCTACAATTACATCTCATGCAATCAGTCATGACCAACAGTGGAGAGCTTCCACTGAATTTCTTAGTGATAATGGAGTCCATTCTGCCAACACACTCTTAAGGGCTCTTCAATGAAAGAGAGTAATTTAGTGTTTCTATTTTTTTCAGCTTACATGATATATCCACTCTAGCTTGCCCACTTCTTTAAGCCTTTTAATCCTGTTCTGCATAACCTATCATGACAAGGCCAGCATTTCTAGCTCACCAAATATGGGTCATCAGTTTTTCCATTCTAACTCTGTGTTTGCATTTTTTCTAGGAGGGCTGAACCCTTGGATAACACTCCAAAATTGACCAACTCTTCTTTATGTAACTTTATTCACCTGCTCCACCCCGCAAGTCCTTGACTATCATCTCATTATCTAGTCTCCCAGCCATTGCTGCTAAGTGTTGGCTAAACCCTTTAACTCCTTTGAAGTATGGTCCTATCAGGCCCAGCATGTGACCAGATGGGTTAAGTTGTGACTTAGCTCTGGTTATTGACCTAATGGCCAGAAAGGATGTAGGGGCAGATCCTGAGGGTGGAACCTTTTGTCATGCAAGGGATAGGTCTCTGTGTCATCTTGATGCAAAGGGGGAAGGCAGGTGTTATTTCGTAATAAGAGTGTGTTGGCCACTTCTGCCAGCACAGAAGGGAGGATCTAGAGGAATATAGGGGTAGAATATTTTCAGATACATTAACCCAGATCTTCTCATTCCATGAGACAGAGTTCCATTCCTCTCAACCTGAGTTCCAATGTCATCATAGTTGACCCACTTAGTTTGAGAATTTAACTTTCTTTGTAGCTCTGCTACTCTGGTGATTGAGACCTTGGTCTAATCTTCAGCATTCTTTGCTCTCTACCTGCAACAAACGAAATTCTCTTTATAAGCTACTAACATATCCACTTGTATTCATACTTAGATTTTAATTCCAGATTAATAAATCATATCTTTGTTATTTTTTCCAAAGCGTACATCAAGGTTGGCAAAACTATTTAATCCAATTCTCCTCATAACTACTATGCCCCAATATTTCTTGAATATTTAACATATCACATCATCTAACGAATTCCTTTCCACTACTTTCCTGAGCGTATACAATCTCAGTTCACCACGACTGAAAGTTTTAAGAATTATCCCACTACCTTATGCCAGGAGCTACCTGTACTCCACCTACCACCAGTGATGGGGTTCTCTTTTTCATCTGGGCAATGAGTAATCCAACTGAAAAATTCCATATTATCATCTTCTTTCTCAGAATAATTTGGATACCAGCCCTTTTTGGTCAGGTTCCCTAGGAAGAAGGGCCTGATGTGGACAATAACATGCAGAAGATTTATTAGGGAATTACTTATTTGGGGAGTATAACCCGTGGAAGGAAAGGAAAGGAAACAAGATTGGGCTGAAGGAGGTGTTTCTAGTCTTAATGAACACTTCATCCAACTTATGAGGAGGTCTTAATCTGAGAAAGGAATTGGGCAGTTATTGGATACACGCTGCCCCAGAAGGGCAAAGTGACATTGAACAAGAAGGCTGTTTTCATCTGAAGATTCCAATGAGGGCTAAGAGCTGAAACTCTCTGCTGGCAGTATTTCCAGCACGTGAGGGAATAAATCCAGCAGTTCTGAAGAGAGACTTGGAGGGCTTATCATACATCCACTCTAGCAACACATACCATAATCTTGTTAGCTCTGTGTTTAAAGAGCTAAGTAGGGTACCTGGTCACTTCATGGCTTAGCTGCAAATTGATGGATCTAGACCCAAGAACTTGTCATTAGATCAATGGTTCTCAAGTAGGAGCAATTTTTTCCTTCACAGAACATTTGGCAATATCTGGAATCATTTTGTTTGTCACAACTGGTGGAAGGTTCTACTACATCTAGTGGGTAGAGGTCAGGGATGCTTCTGAACATCTTACAATGCATAAGAAACCCAACAAAGAATTATGCTTCATGGAATATTAGCAGTGCTGAGGTTGAGAAACCCTGGTTTAGAATCTGTGGATGCTCCTTTTTTTTTTTATGAATCTATTGATTGTAAACATAACAGTCCAAGCCAATTTCTCTTTAAGCAAGAGGAAATTCATTACTTTTAACTAAAATTATACATATTATCTTAGAAATATAAGATCTTTTTTTTTCTCTTGTGACATTTAATAACTTCTTGGTTCCAGTTATTTTCCTATCTTCTACAAAACTAAAAAGTTTTTAGGCAAAACAGCGCATCACTAATTCAATGGTTAGACTAAGTGTATAAGGCTTATTTTTCCCCAGGTGATATCACGAAGAAAAGGAATGCTGAATCTAGCTAATTGCAAGATTTCACATAATATTTTCTAACATTTTGCCATGGTAAAACAGGAGTTAAATGAAGTTTGAAATAGCAATGCAGGTATCTTTTTAATCCCTTGTGTAAGTATCTTTCAATATCTCCTTAGGCTAAAATCCAGAGTGTTCTTCTCATCTCCAAACAGTGACCTGTTTTAGGAGAGAAGATTGGAGCTGCTGTCACGAGCATTTACAATGGCAATCACAAGCTTTGTAGTGTATGCATAAATGTGAGTGCTATGCATTAAAAACAGGCTTCACAAACTACCACATGTCCATAATGAAAAGGTAGTAGAAGGAGCATGAAATGTGCTAACGAGTTTGAAATACTCCTGAGCCACTGACGAGCTCTGTGTCCTTGATCATGTCACTTACTCACTGAACCTGTTTTCTCACTTTAATATGAGGATGATGCATACTTTACAGTATGAATATTTGCATGTCCATGTGTGTGCATTGCAAGTTTAAAGTTTGAATGCAATTAAATTACTAAATGCACATAAAAACATCAAGCATTATGCCTGGCCCATAGTACTGGCTCAAATGCCAGGTGAATCTTAATGACTAGTACTCAGGGCTACCTAGAAAGACAAGAACATCTTGCAAGTAATTACTTCTGTCTTCTAAGATAACCACTGCTGTTTGGCAACATGGTAGGGACTCCCAGTAGAAGCAACCTTGTTCTCATTGCATCTGCTCCAGAGAAATCAAGAAATAATTACCTTTTTATTTGGAGATTTGATTGATGCAGCAACCTTCCCCGTGACCGGGCCAGATAAACTGGTCCAAGGAGAATAACCTGGGTTTTATTCTGCCTTGATTGCTCCTGCTGCAGAGATAATGTGAGTTCCGGGTGCGGTGTACCACAGCTGATTAAAGAGAAGTCCTTGGGCACATCAACTCTCAGACAACCTGATGGCCGGCATTGGGGAGCTCCTATTCCACGCTCATGAATACTATGAGAAAGCAACACTCTGCATTGCCAGGGATGCTTTCTCTGAATACAAGGAGAAAGCCAGTTTGAGAGTCAGTGGCATTTTCACAGGACCAGAATTATGACAAAAGCAAGTATTGCTTCCCAATAGGCGCTTCTTTGCCCCAGGGAAAATACATAGTGACAATTATTTATAGTTGAAAATAGCAATTACCTTAGTTTTTATTGACCAAAATGGAATTCCTTTTAAAAGTGTCTATTTTGTTTAAAAATATGTGCCTTTCTCAGTGACAATGGTGGCCACAAGACTACTTAAAATTATCAATTGGAAATTAGCAGTAAAAATACCTTTCACCTACATAATTTTTGGAACAAATTTGGAAAAAAGTCAAACTTCTAAGGAGTGTAAACACTTCAATCCTAAAAGCTCTCATTAATCCAGCTAGCTCCTTATCTTCTTAAAAGATACTTAAAAACAAATTGAAAACTAAGTTCTAGAAACAGTAACCAGGTAAACAGGGGGAGCAGGAGAATAATGGAATGCTTTGGACAACGGGGCTCAGCAAGGTTAGTAAATGTTGGTAAGGTATAAGGAGATGAGTGTTACAATTCAGAGCACCGGGGTTCAAATCCTAACCGTCACACATCAGCTATCTGGCATTTTACAAATCATTTTATCCCTCTAGGTTTCAGTTTCTTACGTGCAAAGTTGGGATGGCAAGTAGATCTGTCCCTTAAAAGTTTCTAGAAATTTACATGGGACTGTAAACGTGAAATACTCTGTAGGTTATTTTAAAGTACTGTGAAAGTGTTAACCATTAACAGCGCTACCTAAAAATATAAATGATTTATTAAGGAATGAATAAAATGTCTAAAATGTGCCCACAGTAGGTCTAAATAATAATGATAGATGAAAATGGTATATAGATAAGACTAAAGAAAGAATGCCACTTGAAAGTGATGTGATGCTGAACCCACTATTTATTATTTAATTCTCAGTTCCCTTATCAGCTAAATGTTGAATGATGATTAATCGACACATGTGAATGTACAATGTATGTATAAACACACTTACATGGTCAAATAAACATTAAAAATATTAGATGTACTGATGATAGTAATATTTAATATTAGTAGTGGCAACAGTACAAGTGGAATTAATAACACAAGTATTTTGTGAAACATCTTGAATGCCTACCTCCTTATGCTGACTCAATTCAACATTTAGAATGGCTCAGTCAAAAAATAATCTGGGAGACTGGCCCTGTGGCTGAATGGTTAAGTTCACCGGCTCCGCTTCGGCAGCCCGGGGTTCACCAGTTTGGATCCTGAGCACAGACCTACACACCACTCATCAAGCCATGCTGTGGCAGCATCCCACACAGAAGAACTAGAATGACTTACAACCAGGATATATAACAATGTACTGGGGCTTTGGGGAGAAAAAAAAATAAACGGGAAGTTTGGCAACAGATGTTAGCTCAGGGCCAATCTGCCCCACCAAAAAAATATTAATAATAATAACCTGGAATTATTATCTATCATGGTTTATCACATATTCTTTGTTTTATGTGTGTAAGAATATATACCTATATATATGATTCTGGGACAGAGAAGAATCTTGATTTTATTCTCCTTAATTTCTCTTGCTGCAAAGATAGTATAAGTTTAGGATGCTATGTGGATATTTTACTGCAACATTTGGAGTCATGTGCTATCTATAAAATTTATGACAAAATAAAAAAGACAGATTAATGTATACATGCATATCATAATATACGTGTGCAATTATTTTTAGATATATAGTATATTGTTACAAATCAATGTCATATCTATAAAATCTTAAATTGTAAAACATAAGGAATTACTTAAATACCATTGATTTAATTAATTAATATATATATTTTCCAATCTCCTTTATATTTCATTTATATTTCATCTGTAATCTATTTACTACCAATCATCGCACTTCCCATACAACGATGTATGTGACTCCATGATAGCAATGATAAATTATATTTCATTTATTTCATTGGTTTGAAGGGAAATTGCTCAAGATACAAGGAGTCTGCATTTGTCTGCGTCATATCTTAACATCAAGGCTCAGAATCAGGGAGAATTCTCTAAGGGAAACTAAGAGGCCAGGACAATGCAAGCTCTGCAGGCTGCCTGTTCAAATCAAAGTTTAGCTGCTTCATAGCTATGTAGCTTGGGGAAATAAGCAAAGAAAATATATAGAATAGTTATAAATGGCACAGAGTTGTGAGCACTGAAGAAAATTATATACATATACTGCTTAATAGTCCTGGGCTGGCACATAATATGCATTTGATAAGTGTTATGTATCATTGTTGGCATTATTATCAAAGTATAAAAAAATGCCTCACTTAGCCTGGCCTGAAGATGAGTCTACTAGTTCTCCTCACTATTTTTGTCTGTTATTTATTGTTTGTTTGTTTTGTTTTGCTTTGGAAAAGAAATCTTACTTAAAAAGAAGTTGTTTCATGTTCTGTCTGTAGCTGATGGAAAAGCAGTAGGGAATCATAGCGGCAAGTGTGTCCCTGGTTCTTACAAATATCGAAGGGGGTCCATTGAGGATCTTTATTGCAATCTTATAAAGAGACACGAGGACTAAGCAAAGACTGAAGGAGAGAGACCTTTTTCAAGTGTATAAACTAAATATGGAAGTACTTTTGTTAATTTTATTTATTGATGTGTCACTAAATCTTAAAACGGGGACTTTCACATGGTAGGTAATTAGTGAGTAGTTCTTTAATGAATGAACTGATGCAAATATTGATCCAATGTAACTGTTAAGAAAGAACAATTTCACTCATATCCATTTTCTCATTTAATTCTCTCAAAACCCTGTCAGATAAAAAAGTATGATATTATAATTTACAAGGAGAAAATATGAGGAATAGTGGAGTCGTCTAGTTTGATCTTTCTCCCCCACTATAATTTCACTTACACCACAAGTATCATAGAGGACTCACTGGTCATTGATGACATCTTCGTAATTCCCCTTAGGAATTAAGACTTGGCTGCATAGATCCTCTTCAATGCTTGTTATACTTGAGTTGTTTTACAATCATGCTTTAAGACATGAGACAAATATAATCCACCCCAGGAAGACTTTCCTCAGTTTACATTCTGATTTAAGTGTCTATCCCATAGGCTTGTCTCTATTTTAGCCATTTATACATTGTACTGCCATCAAATATTCAAATATCTCTACCCCTAATTGGAGTGAGAGCAACATGAGATGGTAGAAATATAACAAGTACACATTAAAAGAGTTGACTACGCATGCAAAAACATAAATGTTTAACTTATTAAAATAAAATAAATTAATGAGTTCATAATGCTTTTTTCCTGAGCTTAAATTTTTTCATTTTGTTTGTTTTCTTGTTTAAATTAGTTAAAATTAAATGAATAAATTCATTGGCATTTTACATCAAAAAAATTGTTTTCTTATTATCAAGTATGTAAAGGTGATGCCTTCGACTATTTTGTATCCTGTTTATTTGTGACTACTTTGTAGATTCATTAATCTGAATTAAACTACTGATATGATCCAAGTGCTTCATCAGCGACTTCTTTCTCACTTCTACAAGAGTTTTAATTAGAATAACCTTTCATAGCATTTTTAGTTTAATAACTGCAGGCCTAATAATATACTCACTCTACATAAAAACACTTGCCAATAGAGTCCATGAAACGATTGAACAGCCAATACACACCTATTGTCCCTCATATTGATGTGTATAGTCAGACCCACCTCTTCATTATCTTCAAAGAGCCAGCTGTGTCCTTTCTAAAAAATATCTCTTTCCTTCCTATCTTGATTTTCAAGGAGAAAGTATTTACTTGGGATATCCTTTTCTTTTCTCTCGTTTCTTTCAGTTTATCATGAAAATTTCTTCTCTGTCACATTTTTAAGATGTCATCACTGATGATTTATTTATGTCCTTAACTGTCATTAACTGTGGTAATCACAATACTCTTTTACCTTTATGGTTTTTGGGCCGTTTTTTCTCACACTTACTTGTCCAATTAGTGCTTAATATCTCTACTTATAGAAGATTCTTCAAAAGAATATTTATATTGATCATCTGCAATATTTGTTTTGATTTTTTTATTGTGGTAAGATATATACAACATAAAATTTGCCATTTTAAGTGTAAAATTCAGTGATTTTACATTCACGATGTTATGCAGCCATCACAAGTGTATATTCCAAAAGCTTTTCATCACCTCAACCAGGAGCTCTGTACTCATTAACCAATAACTCCTCATTCCCCAGCCCTTGGTAACCTCACAATAAATTTGCCTATTCTAAATATTTTGTATAAATGGAATCATAACATACTTATTCTTTTGTGTCTAGTTTCTTTCACTTAGCATAATATATCCAAGATTCATTCCTGTTGTAGCATGTATCAGAACTTCATTTCCTTTTATGGCTGAATAATAGCTCAATCTCACATATAACATACATATCTCACTTTTTTTTTTAACTACTCATCTGTTGATGGACTCTTGCATTGTTTCCAGTTTTCTGTATTTTTTTTTCTTCCACATCATTTTGAACCCTCTCAAATTGAGCTTTTGCTTCCACACCCCATGGAAATCTGTTATCAAAGTCCTCAATGCTCTCCATATTATTAAGTTGAATGGTTAAATTGAATGGTCAATTATCTTGTTTGACCTATTAATGGCATCTCACAGAACTGCTTACATGTATATTCAGGAAATACCTTTCTCACTGGATTACAGGATACCATAAACAAGATTTAGAAGACAGGATGGCCTTTTTACAGATTCAGTATAAAAATTGAGATACTTGAGTGGACCCTCTCCTCCTGGAAATACAGGAGGATACTTTCACAGATGTTTTGGTAAACTACTCCTACTATCTTATTGGTCTATATTAGATCACATGGCCATTCTTGATTCAAATATAGAAAAGGAAGATACCGTTATTCTAATTTTCTCAGACTATTCAATGGAGCTGTCAATAGGCTCAATATTTTCTGATTTAGATTCAAAAACTTGTTGGAGAGATAAATATCTGAAGAACTTTGGGATTCTTTGAAGAAGGAGGAAGATGAGAATGATGTTGGATAGGCAACCAACGGCATCCACTATATGTCTGAGAACACATCCATGGAGTTATTTTTTTTATATCATTTCTACCTCAATTACTGATATTAGCATCTATAAAATATGCTTATGTGCCTATTTAAACATTAAACCAGTATAAAAACAGAATGCCCTCTAAATTTTCTCGAAGGATCAAAATAAGTAGAAAAAAAATTATTCTCTCCTTTTCCATTACAAAAGATGATGCCTTTAAAATTTGAACTCATTCCTTGAAATGCACTTCAAAACAGAAGCGAAGTGTATTCAACTTTGTGACAATTACAGATAAGATTTAATAGCTAGCCATCCAAATAAATCCTGCAGGTGGTAAGCAATGGTCCATGCATGAAACAAGCAGCCCAATTTTCAAAAGGCTATCAATTAAATGAGAAGAACTGTGGCACTGATCTGCTGCTCCCTAAATGTTAATTAGAATCGCAGTGTTGCTGTGGGGCAGCCAAATGGACTCCAGCTCTTGGATAGCTGTGTTGCAGCATCTCAGCATATTGTAATCACAAGGATACATTGCTTTGATAGCATCACTAAGAAATACAGTATTATTCCAGTGTATTTCAGATTAGTCACTACCTAAGGCATCTTTTTGTTTCGTAACATTCTATTTTTTTATTCTATTTACTCCTCTGCTTAATCCCATCTACTTTGTACCTGATGCATGAGTCTCTCATATGATTTCACAGACAAATATTCTTCCAGTATTGGCTTTGCAAATGCACAATGCTGTAAGATGTCTCAGCCGTGGTTCACAGCTAACTTCAAACTTGGTGCAGCTATTTTCAGCTCTCTTTTCTTATGTAAATACTAGACTCTGATTGAGGTTTAAAATTAAAAAAAAAAATCCTCTTTCTCCTTTAATTTCAAACTATTTCATTTTTTAACTCTATGGTATCATTAATTTAGTACCTACCATATTTTATGGAAATACATAGAATTCTAAACCTCTCTCATTTAATCATACACTTTTTAATCAAGATAATCATATTCACATGTGGTAAAGGAAGAATAAATAGAGATTCCGTCTATAGTTTGTCCAGTTTCCCCTAATGGTTACATTTTGTAAAACGTAGTGTCATATCACAACCAGGATATTGACATTGGTAAAATCCATGGATAAAAATCAGATTTCCATAGTTTTACATATGTGTGTGTGTATGTGTGTATTAAATTCTTTAAAATTTTATGATAGTAGTTTTGTGTATCTACCTTTATAGTAAAGATAGTAAATAGTTCCAACATCATAAGGGTCCTTCCTGTCACCCTTTGGTGTCCATACTCAACTCCCACCAGCTTTCCCATCCATTCCTAATCCTTGCCACTGAACTTATCCTCCATTTGTAAAATTCATCATAAATGGAACAATAGAATATATAGACTTTTGGGATTTTTTTCATTCAGCATAATTCTCTGGAGATTTATCTAAATTGTGTGTATCAATTGTCTGTTTTCTTTTTTACTGCTGAGTCGTATTTCACAGCATGTGTTTACCACTACTTGTTTAACCATTTAACTGTTGAAGGACATCTGGGTTGATTCCAGGTTTTGGCTATTATGAATAAAGCTGCTCTGAACATTTGTTTTTCAGATTTTTTTTTTTTAAAAGATTGGCACCTGGGCTAACAACTGTTGCCAATCTTTTCTCTTTTTTTTTTTTTTCTGCTTTATCTCCCCAAATCCCCCGTGTACACAGTTGTGTATGTTAGTTGCACGTCCTTCTAGTTGTGGGATGTGGGACGCTGCCTCAACGTGGCCTGACGAGCGGCGCCATGTCCGCGCCCAGGATCCGAACCCCGGGCCGCCACAGCGGAGCGTGCGAACTTAACCACTCAGCCATGGTGCCGGCCCCTGTTTTTCAGATTTTTGTATGGACGTGTTTTTGTTCATCTGAGATAAATTCATAGGAGTACAATTGCTGGGCTGAATGACAGTTGCATGTTCAGTGTTTTTAGGAAGCTCTAAACCGTTTTTATAATGGCTGTACTATTTTACATTCCCACAAAAATGTGTGAATGATCTATTTTCTCCACAAACATGCCAATATTTGGTGTTGTCACTGTTGTTTTTATTTTAGCCATTCAAATATGTGTGTAGTAATATCTCATTGCGATTTTAATTTGCATTGCCCTGGTGGGTAATGATGTTGGGCATCTTTTAATGTGCTTATTTTCCGTATGTATAACTTCATTGAAACGTCTCTCATGTCTTCTGCCCATATTCTAATTGAATTGTTCGGTTTTTTTACTATTGAGTTCAGTGAGTTCTTCTATCTTCTAGATACCAGTCCTTTGTTGGTTATATAGTTTTAAATATTTTCCCCAAATATATAGCATGTCTTTTTATCCTCTTCACATGGGCTTTTGCTAAGTAAAATCATTTCCTTTTATGTATTGTGCTTTTGATGTCAAGTCTGAAAAATTGCGACCTGGCCATAGACCCTGAAGATTTTTTTCCTATTATTTTTAATAAGTTTTATAGTTTTAAATTTCAGTCTATGATTCACGTTGACTTAATTTTTGTATAATGTGTGAAGTGTAGGTCAAGATTCTTTTTCTTTTTTAGCCTATGAATATCCAATTGCTCCAGCACCATTTGTTGAAAAGGTTATTTTTTTCCACATAGTTGTTTTTCATCTTTGTCAAAAATCAGTTGGACACATCTGTCTGGGTCTGTTTCTTGTGACTTATACCCTATTCTAATGCCAGTGCCACATAGTTTTGATTAGAGTACCCATGTAATGTCTTGAAATCAAGTATACTAATTCCTCCCAACTTTTTCAAAATTATTTTAACTGGTTTAGTTCTTTTAGCCTTTCCATACAAATTTTAGAATAATCTTGTCTATATCTAACAAAAAAATATGTTAGCATTTTGATAGAAATTATACTAAACCTGTACCTCAATTAGGAGAACATTGGCATCATTACTACGTTAGGTCTTCCAATCCAAAAACACAGTATGGTTCTCCACTTACTTAGGTCTTTTTGATTTCTTTCATCAATGTTGTGTAGTTTTCAGCATAAAAGTCTTACACAGTTTTACAAGATTCATGCCTAAATATTTCATGTTTTGATTGTCACAAATGGTGTTGTGTTTTTAATTTCAGTGTCCATCAGCTCATCGCTAGTATATAGAGACACAAATTGATTGTTGTATATTCATCATATATCCTATGACTTTACTGAAATTACTTACTAGTTCTATCTATTTTTTTTTTTCGTAATTTCCTTGGGATTTTCTACATAGCTGATTATGTAACGTGCAAGTAGGACAATTTTACTTACTCCCTTCTCATTTTTATACCTTGTGTTTATTTTCATTTCCTTACTGTTCTTCTTGGAACTTGCAGCACTATTTTGAAAAAGACTAGTGAGAGTGGTCATTCTCACCTTTTTCCTGATCTTTGTGTGGTCTTTCATAATTAAGTACAACATTAGCTGGAGGTTTGGGGAACTGCTCTTTGTAAAGTCTAAGGAAATTCTCTACTACTAATTTTCTGAGAATTTTTATCATAAATGGGTGTTGATTTTTATCAAATTATTGTTATTCATCAATTGATAAGATCATATAATTTTTCTTCTTTAGTCTGTTGATGTTGTTGATTACAATGATTGATTTTGTAATGCTGAGCCATCCTTGTGTCAGTGGAATAAACCCCACTTAGTCGGGTGTGTATAATTCCTTTTATATATTGATGAATTCCATTTTATAATATTTTTTTATGATTTGTATGTCTATATTCATGAGGGATACCAATCTGTGGCTTTCTCGTTTTTGTACATTCTTCGTCTGGTTTGGGTATCAGTGTACTACTGGCCTCAAAAAAGAGGTAGGAAGTGTTGACTCCTTTTCTATTTTCTGGTAGAATTGGTATTAGTTCTTCTTCAAATGTTTAGTTGTATTCTTTAGTAAAACCATCTGGGCCTGGAGATATATTTTTCAGAAACTTTTAACTAAAAATTTGAATTCTTTGATTATTATAGAGTTATTTAAATTGTCTATTTTATCGTGGTGAATTTTTGATAGTTTTCAGTTTTCAAAGAACTGGTCTATTCATTTTAAGCTGTCAAATTTATGGGCAGAAAGTTGTATTATTCTCTCATCATTTCAATGGCTTTGGAATCTATAGTGATCTTCCTCATTTCACTCCTGATATGGGTGATTTGTGTCTTCTTCCTGTTATTTTTTGTTTAAATTTTTTAGAAGTTTATCAGTTTTATTGATTTTTTTCAAAGAAACGGATTTTGGTTTCATTTATCTTTTTCTATTATTTTCTTATTTTCAATTTTTTTTGATATTTATTGTGTTTTCTCTTCCGCTTGCTTAGGGCTTATTTTGCATTTCTCTGTCTAGTTTCCTTAGATAAAAAATTAGGTTATTGATTTGAGACGTTCTTATTTCTAACGTAAGGATGCACTGCTATTGATTTTCCTATGAGTACTGTCTTGGCTGTACTCCACATATTTTAATATGTTGTATTTTTGTCTTCATTCAGTTTAATGTATTCTTTTTAGTAGTATCTAGGAGTATCATTTTTAAATCCTTTGAGACTTCCTTTTGACCTGTTAATTATTTAGGAGTGTGCCATTTCCCACCTGTTTTGAGATGACTCCTGTTGTTCTGTTAATGTTGTTTCTGTTTTATTGTTTTTAGTTTAATATTACGGTCGGATAACATGGTTTGTGTCATTTTAATTCTTTGAAATTGTTGAATCTTGTCTTAGGCTCACAATATGGCCTGTCTTAATGGGTGCTGCATGGAGGACTAAAAAAATTGTGCATTTTGTTACTATTGGATGGATCATTCTATATTTGTCAATTAGATCCTTATAGTTGAGTGTATTTTTCAGATATTCTAGATCCTTGCTGATTTGCTGCCGAAGAGTTTTATCTGTTGTTGTATTGGCTGTGTTGGAATCTCCAACTATAATTGTGGAATTCTCCTTTCAACTCTGTCAGTTTTGTTTCATATATTTTGCAAATTTGTTCTTTGGTCTTTTCACACTTAAAATTGTTATGTATGGGGCCAGCCCGGTGGTCGCATGTTTCACTTCAGCAGCCCAGGGTTCACCAGTTCGGATCCAAGGTGCAGACATGGCACCACTCCGCACGTCATGCTGTGGTAGGTGTCCCACATATAAAGTGGAGGAAGACGGGCTCAGGGCCAGTCTTCCTCAGCAAAAAGAGGAGGATTGGCAGCAGCTAGCTTAGGGCTGATCTTCCTCAAAAAAAAAATTATGTCTAGTTGGTGGATTGATCCTTTATCATTAAGTAATGACATTTAATTCTTTCATGTTAGTAGGTATTCACACCATCTTGGGTTAGCATGTGAATCTAGTCTTATTTTTGTGGGCTGTGATTGCAATGGCAGTTTAATTTTCAGTCTTTGTGGTGTTATTTTAGTCTCCTTAGTCTGGTGCTGCTGGGGCTCCTACTGGTCTCTGTGGGTGCTACATGAGAGGGCAGAAAGGGTTTCACCATTGTGGGGGGGGATGTATTTGGACCCTCTTGCTGGCACCAGTTGGCTGCTGGACTGGAAAGTTTTAGTCTTGTAGGTCTTCCACTTTCTCTAAGGTTGTCTGCTGTAGCTGATCTCTCCTGCAGGCTCTGCCCTCTACCTTAGGTATCTCTCAGCAGAAAAGCAGATCCTCAGGTCAGGTGGTTAAGGAGAGTTTCAGGCCATTCTGCTGTTATCTGGAGTACTGTTTGATCTGGGAAATAATGAACCTGGACCACCTTCTGCTGCTATGTCAACACGAAAAGACCCAGTATGGGTGTCCTCTCTCTGTTATGTGGGAGGATGCAAGACATCTTGATGCTGTGCTATTGCTCAATTCCTAGTATTCCATATCAGCTCTCCTTATTCTTATGACCTTCCAGGGTTCTCCTTTACTTGTCTCCTGCATCACTTCCAGTGTTTACATTTGTGCTTAGCGAGTGAAAGCAAGGAGAAATAGGTCTATGCCTTCTTATCTGAACATTTAAATATCCCATTAAGATGTTTTTAATTTGTTTCTCTTGTATAATGATTATTTTTTAGGACTTCTACCTACACTTTTATGCATTATCTGAATATTCCCATAAATTTCATGGAAACAGAATGCATGTTTTATCTTTGTGTGTTCAAAGACTTTGCCTGCAACTTACACAGAGATGGTGCTCCATATAAGTTAAGTGAGAGGAGAAAGGATTAATCACATACAGTTTTTTTTCTTTAGGAAATAGTACAAATTTTATTTATTTCTGTACTTGTCATAAGTAGGTCTTCAACCTTTTTATCAATCTATTATCTTGGTAAATATAAAATAGTTGGAATGGTCAGTATGTCTAACTTGTATCTTGATATTTGGATAGGATCCATTTAAACTATCTAGAAAAATGTCAATCAATTTCTTGTTTCATACATTCTTATTTTCAAGGGAATGGTTCTAGAAATTTCTAAGAATAGATAGAAATATGTATATAAATCTGTGTTCTGATTGAAAGTATTCTATGTACCATCTCTAAATTTTTTAATCTTTTAAAATTTTTCTAATCTTTTGTAAATAAAAAATATTTTAGTTTTTTTCTGTTTTCGTAGTGACGTTAGGGGAAAATTGTGGACATTTGAGTAAGTAATCTTTATGTTTCTATCCAACACTATTATTCTTTTTCATTCTTAGCAAATGATCTGTAATCTAACTTTCAAATGTCTATTTCATACTAGCCAATATTTTTTTAACACCAAGGGTTATCTCATTTGGAGTCTTCCAAATCAATGTTGGGAAAGTGGTCAGCAGGAAAATGAGCTGAACCCAAAGTTATGTTATCTACATCAGAATTTAAAGCAAATATTTCTAAATAAGAAATTTTAACTCAGAGAATCCTTTGGGTACCCTATAAAAGTTTTGTGAATTTTGATGATAAATAATTTGCAAACCAGTTAAGAGTATTAAAACAAAATATAGTTTGCCTCTATCAAAAAGAGATCATCATTTTTTTTTCAATTTTTTTCCAACTAACAACACTTTTTCCTCCACAAGGAATCTGTTAGAACTCTCTTTTTACTATCTTTCAGGCTTTCGATATGTATTAAATTCCCACAATGCTTTATTAGATCCTACCTCTGTGGACACTCTTTATGTATTGAGATTATGGCAAAAGAAGAAAGCATAAATCAGGCAATAAAAATGCACGTGAAATTTGCCAAGAGGGATTGGCTTCTATTGCAAACACATTTTCATCTTAAATACTCCTTGCCTAGTTCATCACTCAAAGAGGATTCAGAATAAAGGATTATTTCCAAAATGCCATCCTACTTTCATTTTTTGCTAAGGAGGGTCAGAATAACTTGCAAATGGATCATTGAACACAGAAAGTGCCAAACTTCAAATAGTCCCTCTGAGGTCCTTCAACTACAAACTTGGAACATTTTTATGACATTTCAAAATGGCTTGTGATCCTGACACTACTGTTTTTAAAAGTTGTAGCTTGAGGCTAAAATAAACTATAAGCCATACGCTTAGGAAATCAAAATTTTGTTTTGTTTCTCCCATTTGACTTTTTAAAATTAATTATAGTTTTCTTTAATATATATTACTGAGGCTATAATAACTTTAAATTCAAGTTATGCCATGAAAACTCCTTGCCTCGTTTATCCTAATTTGATAAAGTTTTCACAAGTTGAAACTTAATTCAACTTATTCACCCCCCACAAAGGAGAACCACGTATAATTTTTTGGCTTTTTTAAAGAAGAAAAGATACAATTACACTAATTTTGTTATGAGGCAGATCAACCTAGATATTGGTATCACATAATTAAATTTAGTGCCTCCAACAGGTTTAGTGTTCTGTGGTCTGAAGTATTACCCCCATTTAAAGAGATGTCAATTTAGAACAAATTAGAAAAGGAATTGGAAACGAATAAGCAAAGGTTTTTGGAAAGATGTCAGCCATAGAAGAAAGCTCATCCTTGCCGCTTTCTAAGCATACAGCGTATACAAAGTTATATCACCTCTGGTTTATTAGTTCTAGGAGTGTTTTCACCAATTCTTTGGAATTTTCTCATAGACAATCACATTATCCATGAACAAAGATAGTTTCAGTGCTTTATTCTCAATCCTTATACCCTTTTTCTTTTCTTGTCTTATTGCACCAGCTATTACTTCCATGTTGAACAGGAGCAATGGGAGAGGACATCCTTGCCTCATTCTTACTCTCAGAGGGAAAGCATTTAATTGTTCACTGTTAATTATAATGACTTTTGTAGGTTTGTTATAGATGTTCTTTATTAAAGTGAGGAATTTCCCCTTTATTCCTAGTTTACTGAGACTTTTTTTTTAATTGAGATTAGATCTGCTTAACCCAGACGATCTGCTAAAATTGACTTAAGTAGTTCCTGGCACAAAGCAGGCACATTCCAGTCTTTCTCTTTTCATTGACTCAAGATACCCTCAGGCCATCATATCTGTTCTTATACTGACTGAGCAAAGTGTTAGCAGGCTTCTCTCAGCAATTGGAGATGGGAACGAAAATTAACATAAATAAGAGTCTTCCACTATTCTTCACCTTTGGCAGAATCCATTTTAATAGCTTGTCTCATCAAATAATCATTACATTCAATAAGTTGTCTAGCACACTAATGCAAAGCTAAATGACTGTCAACTGGCTCAGGCCAGCTTTGCCCACTGAATGATGACAGGCTGTGGCAGGATTTCTCTCTCATTATATCAGTGGAATAACATTTCCAGTAAAATTATGCATTCGTAAAATTGAGTTGGCTGGAAAACCAGGGAGTATTTTATTCTAATATTTGAGGACCACAAAATATATCTAAATGAGAGAAGAAAACAGAGATGTTTAGCAAAATTAATTTGGCTCCTGAGGGGTAGGTTGATTGTAACTGGGAAAGATAAATTATAGGAGCCCAGTGCAGCAGCAATAACAGTAATCCTTTCAAGATACATAGAAAGTTTTAAGTCAATTTGAAATTTTATTTGAATAATTGGCAAGTGGCATAACTTCTCTGCATCTGTGTTTCCTCACTGGTAAAATATGAATGTATAAGTTAGAACGTTATTTTATATATGTTCATTTTTTAATTTTGCATTTTTAATTTTACTGCAATTAATTTACATATAGTTACATTATTTTTACGTGTTGAAATTGTCAAATTGAATACAATAATTTTAAGGAAGTCTTATTTAAAAGCTATATCGAGGAAAAGGCTTTAATCCCAATATATCAACTAAATCACATTTGTAAAACAAAATACAACTAATTTAGAATAAATTCTGTAAATTAAATGAGTTTTACTATTAAAACTAGCATATCTTGTATCAAATAGGGACATACTTTTCAACTTGTTATTTCTGCTATAAATAATTCACATTCTGAAGCATGGTAAATTGGAAATTACACCAATGTAGCAATCAGACCCTGTTAATTATAGTTCTAAATCAGATTGGCTGTTGGCTTTCAGCAAATTATTTTACTCCTTTTTATTGAAGTTTCCTTATTTGTCAAATGGGTAAAAACATTTGACCTAATAATAGCAATCACTCTAGAACTACCCTGTTGCTTTTTATATAATGCATATCATCAATTCTAAGATATACTTTCTTCACATATGAACATCATTGAAATCAAATGTCTCCTAAAATTGAATGCATGTTCTCATAAATATTGGAAGCACAGTAATTTTTCATTCATAGTGGTAGCAAACATAGTAGTTTATCTTACAATTGATGGTATCTTAGATTTGACAAAATTTGGTATTAGCTAAATTAATCCTCAACAAAACTATATGAGTGAGTACAATTATTAATCATATTCAACAGATGAAGATATTGAGGCAGAAAGAATTTAAAATCACAGAATTTAAAACTGAGACTGTTGATCCAGAGACCATGTTTTGTCCATCATACTGTACTGCTCCTCGTAGATTTCTGTCTTGACTATTAAGTGTACATTAAAATGACTTGAGAAGCATACTGTACAATATAGTATAAAAAATAGTTAAAATTCTTCACAAAAAACAAATCTTTTAAAATAGAAAATATAAAATCTGCCTAATTCCTATTGAAGTCTGTATTTTTTAATGGAAAAATTCAGTGATGATATAAATACATATATGAATATATGTGTGTGTGTGTGTGTATATATATATATATATATATATGTATATATTCATTCATAGTGACAGAAATACATGGCAGTAAATATTTCCTTGGTCAAGGACCCTGTCACTAAACTGTATCTTTAAGTCAATTTATAAACTCATTCACTTGGTACTAATGTATCTTAGATACTGATATCTACAGATGGGTGCTTCTAATATCCTTTTCATAGTTTGGTTCAAGAAACACCTGTACCTGCTCACTAAAGACATAGATAGTCAAATGTCTCCCACATGTATATGAACATGGACTTGCACGCAGGAGTCAGAAACATGGGGTTATAGGTCAGGATCTGCATTTATACCAGCAACACAAGTGATTCTTAAGTTTCCTAAGGGATAAAATCCCCTGAATTAGGTTACTGATGAATAAGATTATTGCAGGCATTATGGATGTGTAGCTACCCTGTGCTCAATGTCACAAATCCATTCAAGTATATTTATTGGGCATAGCCAGTCCTGTAATTAGATTTGTGTCAATGTCCCTTAAAATGTAGTGGTGGAACACCTGCCTCAGAATTACCTGTTTCTTTTGTTAAAGATTAAGTTTTCTCAACTCTAGGAATCTCTAGGGGTAGGCCAAGAATTGGAAATTTGTCAATCTCTGCAGATGATTCTTATGCATACCAAATTTCAAGAAATATTGATTTCTGCTTTAGGGGAGAAAAACTCATAAATACAAGCAGAGGCTGGTTAGGAGAGTTGAAAGTGTCAGCATCTCAATCACTTTTATATTCTATCTAAAAATCAATGTTGGATTGAAAATTTTAGGCATGATCTTTAAATTTCAGCCATTTTCAATCTATGCCAGAAGCTCTGTTTGTATGTATGAGTTTAGGTGAAATTAACATATTTTAATTTTATATTTTGTTTTAATTTTGAAATAATTTTAGACCTATAGAAGAGTAGCAAAAATAGTACAGAGTACCCTGCTACCCTTCAGCCAGCTTCCTCATAGTAAAATTATCAAAATTAAAAATTAACATTGATGCAAAACTAACTAAACAACAGCTTATCTAGATTTCACCACTTTTCCCAACAATGTTCTTTTTCTGATCCATGTTCCCACATAGCATTTAGCTATGTCTCCTTCATCTCCTCTAATCTGTCACACTTCCACAGTCTTTCCTTGTCTTTCATGACCTTGAGATTTTTTGAAATACATTGGTCAGTTACTATGTTGAATGCTTCTTAATTTAATTTGGCTGCTGTTTTCTCATGATTATATTGAGTCATATATCATTAGGAAGGATACCACAGAAGTAATGTGCCTTTCTCCGTGCATTGTATCAGGGGGTACCTGATGTTGATATGTTTTGTTACAGTCATGCATAGCTTAACAGCAGGAATGCCTTCTGAGAAATGTATCATTAGGCGATTTCATCCTTGAGCAAACATCATATAGTGTACTTACACAGACCTAGATGGTATAGCTTACTACATACCTTGGCTATATGGTACTAATCTTATGGGACCACCATCATCCACGGGGTCCGTCATTGACTGAAACATCATTATAGGGTGCATGGCTGTATTTTTGACGTGACCCTTAATCACTTGGTTAAGATGGTGTCTGCCAGTTTTCTCCACTGTAAACTTATATTTTTCCCTTTGTAATTAAAACGTTTCTACTTTTGAGGGAGCTATTTTGAGACAATGCAAATATCCTATTTCTCCTTAAACTTCTGCCCACAATTTTATTATCTATCAGTGGATCTTGCCTTAAGTAATTTATGCTGTGGTATTCTAATAATAATTTTCTCTTTCTCTGATTCACTCGTTAACACATTTTTTAGTTGGACTTTTCCTGTAAAAGGAAGATTTGTTTTTTCTCTTCCATTTATTTAGTTATCATCTATTTATATCAATATGGACTCAGAGATACTTATATTATTCCTTGCATTATAATCCAATATTATTTTTATTTATTTTGGTGCTCAAATTTTTCCAGTTCATGTGCCACAAAAAATTTAAGAAAATTTCAAAGCTTTCTTTAACTATAAAATATCTTTAAACCACTTCTCAAATTTCACATTATTTGAAGTGTGCCTGAGATAATTACAGACACTCAATACTTTCATGATTATAATATTCCTTATTGCAAGAGAAGATAGTTGCCCACTTAGATGATCTCTTAAGCAGGTAACTTTTGGGAAGGAAAGAAAAGAAGAAAGAAAGGAGGGAGGAAAGGAGAGAGGAAGGGAGGGAGGAATAAAATATATGTATATGATTATATATATATGTACACACACATATTTATTTATAAGGTGGTATATAAGCACACATATATGTGTATAAATATACACACATATATGTATATATATAAAATATTGTGTATATATATGTGTGTGTATGGAGCTCGACCAACTAAAAATTTACTCATCCTTCATGCTTTCAGTGAGCTTATCATTTGCATTCTAAGTTATATAATAAATATGAGTTATCATACATTTTTATGCACTAGACTCTATAGTGTTTACATGATATTTAGAATTATAGAACTTTATAAAATCATAGTTATCCAAACCATAGTTCCTTATATGTAGGCTTTTCAGAGACTACCAGATTAAACTGTTCAAGCTATATGCTGAATATATCAGATAATATGGTAGAACAAAAACACCATGACTTGGGAATCAGAAACTTTTGGTTTTGGAAACTAACTCTCCACAAAAATCATGTCAGTTGACTATTTAAACCCCATATTCTTGATCTGTAAAATATAAATAAAAATAACTCTAAACTGAAGGAGTTATGTGATAAGATAATGCTTTTGCAGCACTTAAACATAATGTTTGAAAAATAAAAAATATCAATATTAGACATAATTATTATCTTTAATAAGCCTATTCCTTATCAAAGTAAGCTTACACAGGTCAACTAAAGTTTTAAATTCTAACATTTTCTGTATGTTAAAAATAAAGTGAAAAAGTCATATGTTCCAATAATATATTCACAAATCAAATACAACAATATAAAAAAGAATCATACACCATAACCAAGTGAGATTTATTCTGGATATACAGAGCAGGTTTACCATTTGAAACTCAATCAATGTAATCCACCATGTCAACAGGCTAAAGAGGAAAAATATCATATAATTATACAATTTGATGCATAAAAAGCATTTCACACACACAAAAATCTAATCACAATAATTTAAAAAATCTCAGTAACCTAGGAATAAAGGGGAAAGTCCTCACTTTAATAAAGAACATCTATAATAAACCTAAAACAGCCATTATAATTAATTGTAAGAAATTAAATGCTTTCCCCCTGAGAATAAGAAGAAGGCAAGGATGTCCCCTCCTACAGCTCCTGTTCAACATGGAAGTAATAGCTTGTGCAATAAGACAAGAAAAGAAAGAAAGAGTGTAAGGATTGAGAAGAAGGCATTGAAACTGTCCTTGTTCATGGATAATGTGATTGTCTATGAGAAAATTCCAAAGAATTGGCAAAAACACTCTTAGGACTAATAAAGCAGGGGTGACATAATGTGGTATATCTCAGATACAAAAGTGTATGTGTTTAAATTTTTATATTTAATATCTTGGATGGATTCATAAAGAAATCTGGGATAATCATACAATTACTTGATTTTGAAATTGTCGGTGTCGCAATCCAATGTACACACCAGGATAGATGCGGAGAGGGCTGATGGCCACTCTGAGTTTATTATAACCAGCGCTTCAATATATACATAGCTTACAGCTGTTAAACATACACAGGTGTTCTGGACAACGTAATTAGTGGATGCCAAGAATTCTTAGTGATTTCTCAAGGAGCCCTCCCTCGGCCTCTGTTTTGATATTATCATGTTTTTGCTGTGCTCGTATATTTTTATCTCGGAGGAGGCAAGGCCTCCTAGGCAATGGCCCCTCCTGCTCCTGATATCCTATCTCCATCTGTGCCCCCGGGTGACTGTGCCTGGCTTAGGTTGCCTCCCCCTGGAGGTCTTACCCGTCATTGGCTAACCAGTCTTCTCACCTCCAGGTCACAGTTTGTTGGCAAGGCTTTTCCAGTGATTATTAACCCTTCCTGCATCAGGGGCAGCTACAGAAATTTCTCATTTCATTTGGGATCTTGGGAAAATGTTTAGCTTTATAATATATTGTGTTCTAAAGTAAAGACACACAGTTAATATCTCATAATTGTTTGGTTGAGTTTGTTTTTCAAGAGAAAGGCAGTTTTCAACAAGAAAATTTACATTGATTTTCTGTGGGTTTTTTTAGTGCTAGCTCCTAAAGAAAATCAAATAGGAAACTGAAATTCCTACTTTTTTGCAACAACAAAGAAATTTTTCCCAATTAATGGTTTTAATAAAAATAACTGTGCTTCTCTTATAATGCTTTAGGACTTTTAGATAATGGACAAAATATAGGTTCTTATGAATAGAGGATATTTATTTCTGATATTGCATTATTATGTAGAAGTATGTTGTGTGTGTGTTTATGTGTGTGCTTGAGGAGAGAAGGTGGTACTGAATGGTTGACTAATATGGACACATTTGATACCAGCAGTAACAGGTGAGTAAGCTTTCTTCGAGGTTATTATATGTGAGACATTAATGGGCAACGAAACAGTGAGGGTATAAAAGATTATAAAAGTCAACAGAATTTTTGAAGAATTATGGTATTTCTTAGGACTAAAATGCAGGGTGTGTAACAGGGAGGAATTGAAGATGAGGATGAAGTATTGGTTGAAGTCAGATCCTGAAAATCCTTTAACACCATGTTCAGGAAATTTTCAAGAGTTTGAGTCAATCACCAGTTATATTTCCTTTTCCTGGAAAGACTGCTGGTTGAATTTGAACTTTCAGTCGATCTAGATGCTCAAAATCTTAAGGAAACATGATCTTTGCCTTTATGCTACATTTTAACCAGTCCTTGCCTCTATTAACGTACATAGCAATTTTTTTGGAAATTTTATGTTTATATATCTGCCCCTCCATTAATCTTAGACCCTCTTATGAACAATAATTGTCTTGTTTAGTTTGTTTTCCTGGTACATTGCCACAATTTCTGGCATATAGTTGCACATACATGGCATGACCAGTTCCTGTTGGAGTATATTTTAAAAGAATGAATTAGTGTTTATGCAATACATAGCCAAGAATTACTGAGTACCCACAAATGGTATGGATGATACAATTTCAATTACTCTTATTATTTAAGGACAAAATAGCAGCAGCCTCTTAAAGTTCTGATTTGTATATATAGAGAAAAAGGGAAGACAACAGAGGAAGTGACATGTACTTCAGTCTTCTTGCCTGAAGTGTATGAATAATAATAACTTTGTCAATGGGGATATGAGAAAAGTATCATGAACGAATACTGTCCATCTTTGATGTTTTCACACTTCTTCCTGGCATAGGCACTTATTTTATGTTTGATGAATAAATGAACGAATGAATGAATGAACAAATGGCTGACTGTCTTACTTTTTTAAGGAAATCTACTACTAATTAATTTGATTCTTCTGGATCTTTACATAGACATTTTCTACTACTTTGAGTATTGCTGTTTTCCTGAGATGCAGACAAATAACATGTGTAATATATTTTTAATCCAGTCATTAAATTTTTAATCATCTCCCTGCATTATTGAATCATCCCTATAGCCCACTATGCCATATCTGTGTCTGAACTAGTTGAACATTTATTTACTCTTTCCTGAAATTGGTGAACAAAATATATCCTATTTCAAGAATTTAAGACACACAATATTGTAGAATGTTAGACTTCAAGAGAATACCAATGTCTACTTAAATTTTACAAATTCGTGACTCCCATAAAGCACACAACACATTTCAGAAGAACTGATTGTATTGGAGAGATGAGACAGAGAATCTTAACAAAAATCATCCCATCAAAAGTAACCACAGCAGGGTCAAAATTCATCTGTTAGTCAAGGAATATTAAGAAAAAAACAAACGGGGGATTTCTGAAGCCAAACACATAGAATGTTTCTAACTGATGTTTAGATTTTTAAATATGTGTACTCAGCTTTTCAACTTGAATTGATACATGCAAGCCATATTTACATATTCAATCTGTTCTAGACATTAAAGGCACGGTACATACCAATATGAATAAAGCCCAGTCTCTTTTCCTCAAGATCAATCTTGCTGAAATGAAAGCAAAAAGAAATAACAACACATTTTGATGCAATGTACACTCATCTTTCAAAGCCCACTTCAAGTGTCACCTTATTTGCAAAACACCTGTCTCTAATCCTCTTCTAGATCATACACACACTGCACACATTTCCACACCACTTCATACAGAAATACAAAGTCAAATTTGTAGATTCTCTTTTCTCTGTACTTATTGATTTGTAAAGAATTTATAAATGCTACGAGAGGGTCTGAGAGGAAAGTAATTCTTCCTGATGGACTATCATCGCAATCTGAAGGAAAAATTGTAGTAAATTCCTTCTTGTTTCCTTTTGATCCTCAATTTCCCCATCTATAAAATGAGGTGAATAGGGGCCAACAGACTGGCCTATTTTTCTAATTATACCTTTCTTTAAAGAAAAAAGAGATTGATTTATGGAAGTTTGGAAACTGCTTCCCCTGGATGTTCCTCAGGGAGGCTATCAGCTTCCATATCTCATGAATTTGCATCTTGGCCCCAATGAGTCCTGCTTACACTTGCCCTGTGATTTGGCTAGAGTACCCGATATCACCCACTATCAGGGGTAAAGCCCTGTGAAAATTATATCTTTAAATGAGCCAGAACAAACCCAAGTCATCAAATATAATTTCATTGATGAACCTCAACATTTTAACATTTTACATTTGAATACTTCCCCAAATGGTTGCAATTTATTAACGTCAGATTAAAGGGCTCCATTCATTTTTCCTATTCAGTAAAGAGACAGTTAATGAATGATGCTAACTTGTCCAGGCTTCTAACGAATGATTCTGAAAGTGTGCAACCCTCAGTGTGAAGAGACTCAACTAATGCCAGCAGACTATTGACATGGTTTTCATCCATGCAGAATATGTCTATTTATGCAACTTTTGGCTAATGAGAGGGTAATTATGTCATCAAGGTTAAATAGAAAACACTGGGCTTTATGACTGTCTTTTCTGAGTGTCATTCAATGAACTAATGCATGAACTCCTGGTTTCTTCACTTTCCTTATCATGGCTGCATTGCTTCAGAGAGATTTCCATAGCAAATCAAAAAAGACTTAGTGAGGGCTGGAGCCCATTTTGGAAACTTTGGATAATTAGCCTGGCAGGGGGCACACGAACCTCCTGATTGATGGTTAACTCTGGGAGGGACTGGAGATGATGAAAGAGTGGCGAGAAGAGATGTTGTCTAGATATACATATAAATTAATACTAGAGAGATGGAAGTAAAAACATAGTTGATTCAATTTGATTTTCTTTTCAGAAAATGTGGCAGCAATCTAACATAGAGCTGCTTCAATTTGGCAATTCCAGGCTCTAAACAACTTTTCTAGTGCATTAAGAAACTGACTAGATTGTTGCATTTTTCCCATCTAATGTGTTTCTCTTTTGAAATGTAATTTTTCATTGTTATCAATGTGATACCTGTGCAATGGGATACAAATTGAACTACTAGGCTGATAATGAATAACGGCAATAACCTGACCCACCTCTTCCCACTGACAATTCTTGTTCCCTGAGAGCAACAGCTTTCAATATTTACAGCTATTTATCCTGGGATTTATCCCATATTTCTAAATAACATTTATGTAAATATTTCTTGGTTATTGGCTTTAGATATTACCTAAAGAAAATATTTTTATAGAAAAGCAAGAGTTAGTAATCTAACTCTTCTCTTCCTCTTATTCTGGTGGGGATTTTTTTTTGCTTGTTTGCCTGTTTTGTCATGGTACTCAACATAATAATGACAGAGGTAATATGGAAAATGATTAACATTTATTTAAACTATTGCTTTTAAACCAGGTATTGAGCTAGGTATCTTGTGGATTTTCTCTGTTTTATCACCTTTATAAAATCCCTTTGAAGAAAGTATTATTTCTATTTTACAGCTGAGGCAAAGGATCAGAGAATGTTAACTTCCTCTTACTAATATGACTAGTAATTAGTAAAATTGAGATTCAAATTCAGATGTGCCCAGTCAACACCTATAGTCCCCAAAACTAGGTAGACTTATTTGCATTGGGATCCTGTAATTTGACATCACTTTTTCATTTGACATAATCCCATCAGTGTTCCTTTGTGTCATTAGAAATTCATCCAATGTTATTTTGGATGAACAATATTCCAAGAGAAGAATGTGTCATAATTTACTGAATCTTTCTGTCATAAGTAATTTAAGGCCTTCCCCCCCCTAAATATTTGCTATTTTAAACATTGCTAAGATAAATATTATTATGCATTTTTTTGTGCAAAATTTTAAAGAATTCCTTTGTGTTTCGGGTAATTTATTAGGTTAAGTAGCCACTAGTGGGCATGATTTAAAAAATAATCTGTGACAAAATAATATAATATGAATCATGGCCAGAAACGAGTTAAAATTACATGGAAGCAAACCTAAGTTCATGGTCTCTGCTAATCAGGCATTTTATGGAAGACGAAAAACAGTTCCTAGTGAGCAGCTGGCAACATTAAACCAGAGATTAGAGAAGACAGTCTTTAAGAATCTGTAGTGCAAAAGGTATAAAAGGGTCCTTCATGCACTAGAAACACTTTAAACTCTGTTTTCAGGTACTGGTTTTTTTAAACTGAAGGCTCTTGAAGAACAACAATTTCTTACAAGCAATGAATATGTATTATGTATAATATATACTATATAATAATTCATATAATTATCATACATAATATACATTTACTATAAAATAATATCTTAAAACTTAAAATTCTGTAGTGTCTTATGGCCTCCAGGGATTTTAATAAATATATTATCAAATAGTATTAATGACCAAATTTATAGATAAAGAATATAAAGCTCACAGATATTAGATGGTTTGTTTAATGTCTTATACCTGCTAATGGCAGATACAAGAGTAGTATTAGGTTGTCTGACTCCTTTTTCAACACAACTTCTACTACAAGGGCTATAGTGAAATGTTCAGTGCATCAGAGATAATAAATTTAAAGAAAGACTTTATTAATTAATGAAAGACTTTGACTAGATTGTAGTTATACTTTCTCCCTTACTGTGAGAGGAATGGAGCTATCTCAAAACCCCTTCTTAGAATAGTAATTAATAGTAAAGAATTCTTGTAGAAAAAATAGGTCCTGAGGTCTAGTGTGCTTATTTTTTCCACAGGTGTTCATATGATTAATGAGATAGATCTTAAACTGTGCAATGTTTATTTTTCACCATATGAAAATCTCCCATTGTGTTAAAAAAATTCACAGTCAGGAAAATAGGCTTAATAATATCACTTGTATAATAATGTTTCCGTTCCAGGATATTTTAATACTTTCTCTGGGTGAATCTAGATGGGAGACTGCTAGTTGTAATTCTTTTGTAATTATCTTCTTTTCAGGCGAAGATCTGAAATATTCCCTCAGCAAGAGCACAGCTGGTAGAAGAAACCAGTTCCCTTGATGCTGAAGCAGTACCTCAAGAGGTTTTGTTTTGTTTTAATTTTAGTTAACTGACTCCCTCCTTGTTTCAGATATGCAGAAGAGAAAATGATGCTGTGAAATTGCAAACCTCTGATTTCTACATCTTCAGAAAATGCCATATTCTGGGAATCTGCTGGGAAAAGAGGGAACCAAAGAATTAAGAGACCCGATAATAGGGAAATGGTCTAAAAACGAGGCTTCCCAAGTGAGTATTGAGGAGCACACAAAGAGTCGGTCAGAAATCTGGAGTTAAATAAACCACACTTATTAGATATGTGACTTTAGGCTTCTCATTTAATAAATGAGAATAAAATGCCAGTGATAGTGACTACTTTGCAAGGTTCTATTTACATTAAACTTTACAATGTGTTTAAAAGTATTTTGTAAGTAGACTGTCTAGTACTTAGTAAGTGCTTAAAAATTATAGTCATTTATTTATAAAATGATTTTCTCCACAATTGATTAATATAATAAAAAAAGAGAAGCCATTGCTATTAGATTACAGACACTTTCAGGAAAATAAGCTTGCATGAAAAATCTTTATTCTCCATTCTGCTTCCCTGAACTCTTACTCACTTCATCAAAGAAGGGCCTACATTCTACTACTTGCTTCAGTTCCCCTGGGGCATGTCACAGAACTAAATTTCATTAAAATTTGAGATGTCTCCTAATTCTTGATCAAGATAAACTATCACCCTTGCAAATGTACTAAGTAATGCCATCTACCTTGGCCAATAGACACCACCATTGATCAAGTGTCTAGGGAATTAATATGACTTCTCCTTTCAAAGTGAATTGTCTTTTTCTGTTATTGACCCTAGACTGAACTGAGTTTAGGATCCTTCATTTGCAGACAGTTACTTCTTAAGTACCAGTGATTGTGACATCCACACTCAATTTATTGACAGTTGGCACTTGAAGTACACTGAATAATTGGTTACTTTCTATGGGCATGACAGTAGCCATCTTGCTATCCTGAGAGTTAATATTGATATGATTAGATACTCAAACCTTAAAATATCAGCATTGAGTGAGATCTTATGTACAGTACAACCCACAAATTAGGAACCACAGACTTAGAAAAGGAAAGTCACTGCTAAACTCAACTACCGTATGAGTTGTAAAGCAAATGCCACTATCAAGAACTGCAAAGGGTTTGAGATTTGACCCTAGTTGTAAGTTAACAGTTACATGTAAGCTTTAATTCCATGGATGGTGGCAAAAGACAAGAGACTTCTTAGTCAGAGACAAAGGACTTTATTACTCACAGCACTCATGGCAAACAGAAAAAGCTTCATATTCACAATGGTTGCCTTTACTCTCTCAAATCCCATGGGGTGATGCAGAAGTAGCCTAACGTACATGCTGTGTATACAGGTTTGTAATACAGATGAGTAACACTGAATGTAGGAAGCCACAATATTTTAAAAGGCATTGCTAATGAACTTGCCCAATCTTAGCTCTGATAATATCTTTATTAATTAAAGATATTAATATTAATTAAAGATAATATTATCTTTATGAATCTGATCAGGAAGTAAATCTGCCCTCTTACATATGTATGTATGTATGGGTGGATAGATAGATGGATAGATAAATAGGGATTACGGATTATAGATATGGATATAGATATAGATATGGATATAGATATAGATTCACATTTTGAACTACTAGTTAGAGAACTGTCTTATGATTACAATTTATTAGAAGAGGGTTTTTTCCTTTTTCATATTTTTACACAGATTCAATCCTTAAGAGAGAATCATTTAATTTTTGCTATATTTGCCAAAGAATGAAATTAATCCTAGGAAATCCTCTCACTGAGCACGTAACATTTTGAGAGACATGGCTTGAAACATGTCTAGAAATCTGACTCTTGACCATAAATTTGACCCAAGGCCTTGTCCCTATATACAATCTTCAGTTAACGCTTGTTACTAGTGCATGCCTGAGGCAGCCTATAGTTTAATATTGACTTTTCAGCTTCCCATTCTTTCCTGTCTCCGTTAAATTTACTCTTTTAAGCTCATCTATGCACTTAAAAGATGTTCTTTCTAGGTATTTGAAGTGAGATTCTTCCCCATAATTTCTTGTCTGCCAATAGTCCCGTAAGTAGAGGACTTCCATTATTACTTTCATTTATGTTCAGCCATATTTCATATCTTCAGACATAAAGGATTGCTTCCCTTTCAAAAACCATAGTCCAAGTTTCTCTTTTTTTCCTCCCTTTGAGCATATTATTCGGTTTACTGGAAAGCCCTCCCTCTTGCTTCTGTATGTTGAATTCCATTAATCTTTCAAAGTCTATTGCATATATATCTCTTCAAGGGATACTGCCTAATTCCCCACATAAATATAGTGTTGCCTTACTTTGAAATAAAATTTTTGCTAATGATATGCCTATTTTAGCACTTATATTCTCAAACTATTATTAGGTTTTATTAGTAGTAGTATTAATATTACTAAAAATACCATGAAAGCACCTGTAGTTTGAGCTGGGAATTGAGCTATGTACTTTACAAGAATTATCCCTAGTCATAGAAATTATCTTTCAAAGTAAATATTTTGATAATCATTTTACAGTTGAGTTTGTGATTACAACTCTTAGAAGTCAGTTAATATTCCAGAATTTACGCAACTAGTGAGTTTTAGAAAGGGAATACAGATCCATATCTTATGATCCCAAAACTCATGACCCAACTGTAAATGCTATAAGGAAAATGATTATATAAATATTATTCCTACAGAGTGTTAAAAGTATAAATGCCTGGTCTACGTTATGTCGTTGGGCTGTTTTTGCTTCATAAGCTTCACAATCAATATGCAAGTTCAGGAACAGTTGATGTAAGTTTAAGTAATATTATTGTGATTTACTCAACTCACAGTGAAAACATAGCACCCAATACATTCCATTTGTCTATAATTTATTTTAGTTTATAGTTTATTTTCAAGAACAAACATAACTATGACAAAATGGTCTGTACAGTTTCCGCTCATCAAGGAAAAACACACCTCTTCTATTAGGTTAACTTGGAGGACTCCATTTAATATCCTTATATGGCTTACATTATTTATTACATTCCCTAGTATGTTCATGGAAACTCTGCTGACACATAGGTGACAACAAAGAAAATTGAATCACATTTCACAGAAAAACAACCCAGGACAGGATTCAGCAAAGGGATCTGGAAAATCCCTTAGGGCAAATTTTCTAAGTTAAAAGGCAACCAAAGCTCATTAGTCTTGAGATTAGGTCCTGAAGACAGTGCATTTAAAAATATAAATCAAATAATCTTTGTGAATTTTCACTATCACTAAGCAAAAATAAACACACAATAAAAGTGAAAAAGGAACAGAAGAAAATGCCAAAATCACAGCATCTTTGAATGTAATGATATCTGCATCTACTCCTTAATATTAAATAGATAATGCCAATTATAGGATATCAAGTAAAACAACAACAAAGAATTAAATAAATTACACTATGATTCTTAAAACAAATAGGTTTAGTTGTGTTAAAATATTTGTAACACCTCCTTAATTTCGAATCATATGAGTAACTTTCCCTCCTATTTTTCTCTTTTCCATGTCTGTTTCTGTGTCTATCATTTCCTCTCTCTCTCCTCCTATCTATCTATCCATAACACCAGGAAGAATTCTTCTGATATGATGATCTTCTGTGATCAATTTCGGGTGATTGTGATTTCCTTACTTTAACTTCACAATTTGTGCCAAAAGCATATTTTTATCTTAAACACAAATAGTTTGTAAAAGGCTAATTAGACAAAACAAAACAAAGGAAAATTCCTTAACAGTAACCTCATTGTTTGTTAGTTTTAATGCCCATTTCTATATTGACTATATAACCTTCATGTATCCTCACATAGTCAAGTTTTCATTCTACTCATACTCTAATTGTGAAAGAAATTATTTGGGGAGGATGGATAGGCCATTGAAATCTCTTAGGCAGATTTGCTGAGGTCCATGAGTCATGGGAGAAACTATTCCTCATCTATGACATAGCTGGTGATTTCCCTTTTGGAACTTCATAGGTTTAACCTAAACACTAAATAAAAGTTTCTTTCTGGCATAATTAGCTTTCTTTTGAAGAGATTCCTCTGATCTTCATTCCTGTAAGGCTCAGGCTAAGCAGATGCAGGCCAGGCCTGATTATTCCCAGATATTGGATGTAATGTAGAGAGACCAATGTCTTTTGCTTTGGTGAAATTAGTGAGAGAGGGATCAATGAAAAGATTGTTGTGCTCTAGCTTCAGCCAGTGTCCCCTGAGGTGCCTGTGAAATATAGTAAAAGTTTATTTTTATAAGATAGCAATCTATTATTTATTGAGTTTATCCAACTAAGAAATGTTTAGAGAAATAAAGAAAATATGTATCATATGAGATAAATTTGACAAAGTCAGTGCTGTCTTGTGATATTTTTTGGTACAATGTAATTTTCAAGATTTTTAAGATTGTGAATTTATTTTATTTTGAACTGTCTTATCAATTAGGAAATTAAAGCATGATTTAAACATAACCAAGTGATATAATGTGGTGTTACTCTCGAGATCAGAAAAGCTACTCTAAAGAAATATACTAGAATCACTCATGAAACAACAGGTCACTGACATGCTGGAGACCCACCACAGCATTACAATATGTCTACAAGGAAATAATTCTGCAGATTTCTGTTCAAGCTTTGTCTCAGTTAGCTCAGGCTGTTACAATAAATAATCATAAACTGGATGGCTTACCAACAACAGAAATTTATTTTTCATAGTTCTGGATGCTGGGAGTCCAAGATCATGGTGCCGGCATATTCGGGTTCTGGTGAAGGCCCTCTTCTGGACTGCAGATGGCTGCCTTCTCATTGTTTCTTCATATGGAATAAAGAGAACGAGTTAGCTCTCTAGCCTCTTATAAGGGCACTAATCCCATTCTTGAGATTTCTATGCTCATGATCTAAACACCTCCAAAACAGCCCACCACCAAATAGCACCACACTGGGGACTAGATTTCAACATATAAATTCTGGGGAAATACAAACATTCAGTCCACAACAAGTATGGTTTTTCTTTTTCGATGTCATTACACTTATTTCCAATGCTTAACCTAATGTACTAAATCAAAGTTGGAGATAGCAAGTCTTATACAGCCTTGGGGTTAAGACGGAGAGTCTGAAACAAGAACGTTGAGGAATTACCAATATAGCACGTTAAATACTTAAGATAACATGGTGGAGAATCGTTGATTTTTTTTTTTTTTTTTAGTGATTTTCTGTGAGATGCCCATATGTAAGTGCCCATACATGCAAAGAGACTGCCCATAAAAAGAGTGTAGTTACAGAATTCCCCTGGGAAAGTGAGGCTCTTATGAATGGTCACAATCTTGTTTTCACCCCATCTGCTGCTAGGGAAAGGGATACCATGTAGAAAATCAGAGTTATCTAAAGATAATAATTACAACAACAACAATAATCTCAGCGACCCTATATACTACATGGCAAAGGAATGTAACCGGAGTTTTCCGCAGAATATTTTCCTTAATCTTCACAATTAGTATATGGGACATATTCTTTTCTCCATTTTGCAAATAATAAACCTGAAACTGTTCATAAAGGAAAATGAGAGGGTCAGTTTTTCAGTTTAATTTACAAAGAAATAGAGGAACAGAAATGCTAAGTGATTTACGGCCATGCAGAAAGCAGCTAGCTGACTCCAGAAAACTGGTACAACCCTGCTGACACCATTTAAAATTTTTTGGCAAAATGAGCCCTGGTGATATGATCTTAAAAAATGCTGTCTGGCTTGATGAATTCACTGGATCTCATCCTGCCTACTCCCCCTTACAATACTTTTCATGAAACATTCACTAAATGTCTCTTGAATTAAAATGCATCATAGGTATGCTGAGATTCTCTCTGAAGCCAGCTGCCAATTCCCTGTTTTGGGATCTGGTAATGAATGTTAAATCATTTCTCCTAATGTGAGATAAAGGATAAGCAGTGCTATTGTGGTGTCTGCAATTAATATTAGTTAAGAAGGATTCCACTTTCAGTACAATTGAAAAACCTTTGTACTTTTGAAAAAAAATTAAATTTTGTTTCTGTAATGGAAGAAACTGATATTTCCTTTGGAGAGTCCCTGGAAATGTAAAAAGATGATGAATCTCAATGTTAGTGTCATCTTAGAGACCATAGCATGAATTCTATTAATTGTGGAATGAAAGGAAGTAATATTGAAAGGGAAGGCATGGCTTGTTCAAGTTAATAGACATCCCTGAGGAAAAAAAAATACAACTTTATTCAATCCCTGGCTTGTGAATTCATTCAATGAGCATTTACTGAGTATGTTCTATGTGTCCAGAAAAGTGCTATTCCCTGGGGAGAGAGGAAAAAAAATCACAGAGATGAATATAATATAAGACACAGTGGGGTGGATACACTACAAATTGTCACGTGGTTTAACAGAGGAGAGTTCAAGGTACTGGCACATCAATGCATCATGAGGAACCCTGGTCTCCGACTGTGCAGCTTTATTTCTGTCCAATAAAGTATTTTGTGTGCACCTTGTACCTGGATGTGAGTCCTCATAATCTTGTACTTTTATAGAATATAATTCATACATAAAAGAAATGACATTTGTTGGGAATTTACTATGCGCCAGGCACTGAGGTATGTACTTGACATATATTATCATTTTATTGTTATTATAGAAGATTTCTGTGATATAAAAAGCATAAAAAAACAAATGTCCATGTACCGATATGCTTCTTTTTAAACAAAGAGCATCATCAACACCGTTAAAATACCTCTGCCTAGGGCCTGGCCCTGTGGCTGAGTGGTTAAGTTTGCGCGCTCCGCTGCAGGCGGCCCAGTGTTTCGTTGGTTCGAATCCTGGGCGCGGACATGGCACTGCTCATCAGACCACGCTGAGGCAGCGTCCCACATGCCACAACTAGAAGGACCCACAACGAAGAATATACAACTATGTACGGGGGGCTTTGGGGAGAAAAAGGAAAAAATAAAAAAAAAATCTTTAAAAAAAAAAAATACCTCTGCCTAACCCCCAAATCTAACTCCTCTCTAGTGCCCCATAGTACCATTAGCCTGAACTTTTAAAACCATTTCTTTGATTTTACTTACCATTTGACTATATATGTGCATATCATTAGCATGCATGTATTGTGTCTATGAAGTTTTGAATGGTTTTGAAATTTGGAATAAAAAGAGATCTAATGTATCTACCCTTCTGCAAATTGGTTTTGTTTTCAACTGTATGTTTGTGAGATCCACCTATGTTGACATAAGCAGTTCTAGTTCATTCCTTTCTAATGCTGTATTCCACAAAGGAATTCCACATATCATAGTAAAAATGAATCAAAATGCATTAATACAGTCTCCTTTCAATGGGCATGCTTATGATTTTCAGGATTTATATATTACCAAAAGATTCTGCTTAGAATATTGTTGAAAATTACCACATGCTGACATGCATAAGTGTTACTAAGGAATATATTTATTAATGGACATGCGAGACCTCAGGGTAATTTACACGTATATTAATTGACATACATAAAACATAGCAATTTGTTTTAATTATTATTTATTTATATATTGCCTGTTAATTTATATATATATGAAGTTAGGATAGGCTAAGGGCTATAGCAAAATAGAATCCAAATACCCAAATGTATAATTTCTACTGGCTCTAACACCATAATAAATGTTCACTTCTCACTTACTTATGCAGCCTAAGGGGCTTCCAGGCCACTGGAGCAGGACAAGTGAGTTGATAATGCCACTGAGTGAGTCTAACCAAGTGGTCACTCCCTCTGGAAGCCCTTGCATGATCTTGTTTCCAAAGTAAAGGGCTCTGTCCCTCTGCTCCCATAGAGTCCTGTAATCACCCCCGTGTAACAATCTTGACAGAGTTTTGTAGCTTTCTGTTTATCAGATGGAAGAGTCAATTACTCTGTGGAGTCTGCAGGGGGCTTATAAAGCCCAGATGGCCAAAATCCTTTTCTGTTACTAAAAAATGCTTAACGTTTCATCATTAAGATTCTGCCATTTATTTTAAGTTTTTAAAAAAATCATGTATAAATATAAATCCTATAGATATGTTCTTTCTATCATCATTTAGACAGTTCTAAAAGGTGAAAATATGAGTGAATTAGAGGTCAACAAGAGTCTAGAATTAGAGTTAAGTAATCAACGAGCAATGTATACCTTTTCCCAAAGTTGTCATTGGAGTGAGTTTTCAATTATTTAACATATTAACTGAGGTCTTTTATTTGATAAGCACCTTGTAAGTCTCTCTCTCTCTTTATATATATATATATATATAAATATATATATTCATTCATTCCATGGTCTGTATCTCCTTGTATAGTTTTGGATTAATTTCCTTATTTTACAAATCAGGGAAACAGGGTTAGTGGTTAGATGACTGTAGCCGCCCCTGACACAGGAAGGGCTAATAATCACTGGAAAAGGCTTGCCAACAAACTGTGACCCAGAGGTGAGAAGGCCAGTCAGCCAATGACGGGTAAGACCCCCAGGGTGGGGCAACCTAAGACAGGCACGGCCGCCTGGGGGCACAGATGGAGACAGGATATTGATATCGGGAGCAGGAGGGGCTGTTGCCTAAGAGACCTGGCCTGCTCCGAGATAAAAATATAGGAGCACAGCAGTAAGATGGTAATATCAAAACAGAGGCCGAGGGAGGGCTCCTTGAGAAATCACTAAGAATTCTTGGCATTTGCTAATTACTTCATCCAGAACACCTGTGTATGTTTAACAGCTGTAAGCTATGTATATATTGAAACCCTGGTTATAATAAACTCAGAGTGGCCATCAGCTCTCTCCGCATCTATCCTGGTGTGTACATTGGATCGTGACACCGACAATGACCTTCATAAGGCAATATAATTAAATAATTAGACTTGACTTCATGTTCTTCTGATTACAAAAACCTCCACTCTTTCCTGCCTCCTTGTGCATGCGTTAGGTGTAGGCAAATATCACTGTTTCTAAAGAGAATGTGTTCCTCAGTAAATCTACTGCCACTTTCATTTATATGTCTATGTCTATATGGATATATGTATACACACACATATACACAAATGCACATTAACGTGTATTCCTATATTCCAACAAAAGGAGATGTAGCGAATCAAATAAATGAACATGGACATATATGTACACGTGTGATGGGTATGTATATGTAGGTCTAAGCTTTGTGTATATATGTGTTTGTGTATACACATATCTGTATGTTTGTGTGACACACTTATAAGCCCCATCAATAGAGACTCATCATTTTCTAAGTGGCATGTCTCCCAACCACAATGCCATTTTTCCCAGATCTTATTTCTTCCACTATAAATCCATTTTCCCCAAATTTTATTTATCACGTTTCTCTCTTTGTTTTCAAAATACTTCAGTAACTGACACAAACTATTCTATTATTTTTCTTAAGAAAAGACAGTTTATCAAGCTTCATGCCCAAGATACATTGCCAGTTAATGTAATTGCCGACTGTAAAGAGCTGCATAAATGCATGTGTGTGTGTGTCCGTGGATGCATGCCCGAATTAGGGAAACAGCGATGTCATGTAGAATAAAGAGCCGTTGACGCAGGATTGAGAGACCAGGATTCTATCCTGGCTCTGCTACCGACATATTTTGTGACCATCTAAAAATTTCAGACCCTAAAATGTGTTTGTCTGACTAGCTGTCCTGAAGGGTTTCTTTAAGTTCTTACCTTTTAAATGTCAACGAAATTTCGTGGTCAAACTCACAAACTCCAGAGACAGAGCATTAGACTGTCCTTATTGCCTTGGACAAACTAATCTCTCTGGATGTTTTGCTGATTGTATGTATTCTCTTCCGCAAAATGTTCATATTAGTACTAAGAGTTTCAGTGGATTGCGTGGTAATTAAATTATTTAATTCATTTAGTGGCTTAGAAAGTACCTAATGAATAGTTACTGGTTAATAAATGTTAGTAAATTACATTCTCTAAAATATGTAGCCCAAATATGGGATATGAAAAATAATTCATAACAGTGTAGGATACAAGGTTAAAAAGATCACTACATATCAGTCATTAAACATAGAAAAATTAGCTAAAAAAAATGTATGGCATAGTTATTAATACCTGTAACCCAACTTTATTTGAAAAGGACAAATGCACATCAAAGGCAGAAGCGAAATGGCTCTTCTGGTTTCACAGCAAATGGACAGTAAGTGCTTTTACAATTTCCCTCCTGCCATCGGGAAAGGTGTTGGCTCTCACCATCCATTGTCCTGTCGCTGACATCTCCCTCATCTTAAATTGCACATTATGGTGGCTACTGTCTGGCTCTCCAAGGAAAGAACAAATTGCCTTCTGTTTATTTCCTTCATCAATCAGGCAGAGCAATAGGCTATTTCCTCAACCCTCAGAAATGTGTCCAGCTCAGTTCAAGCCACAGTCTTTGGAAAGTGTCCAAAGTCAGAATCAAGGATGCAAGATTTGAAGGCCAGAGTTTATAAAAAGTAAGTATGCCCACTTGGAAATTTTAATTATGGTCTGTCTTTCTGACTCCTGGCAAAACATAACAGTTCTTTTGTGAAGCAGCAAAAAATCCAACAGGATGGAGATAAAAAGCCTTAGTCTTATTGCTGTTTCTGGAACAGCTGTACAATATCTCACATGTCCCATTTCAATTCTTTCATTTATTCATACATGAAATAGTAATATAAAATCTTCAGCATAGCATTCAAAGCCTTCCAAGACTGCGCTGCTCAGCACTTTCTACCTCTGCAGCCCATCTTTTTATTCTCACTTCTCACCACCACCTATTTCCCAGTCCAGATAAGCTCCCTGGAATGTCCCTGGGTATTTTTTAAAGCAGTTTCTTCTGGATGAAGTTATTTTAGCTGCACTCGTTGACTACCTTCCTAACTTCTAAGCATGATTTAGTAGCTAGCACAGATGCCATACCTCTCTATGGCTCCCTCCAAAATCCCTGCATTAGAGCTTTTTATCATTTTTGTGCCTTTTCTGTACCTAGTTCATACCAAAGAATATTATGGCAATTTGTGCATATTATCCATTACTTGTGTACATCCCAGAACCCACCCCCCAAAATGCACACAAAATATGGACCACACTTTGTTCATTTTTAATGCCCAGCTTGTATAATGATGGATGAACTGGCTTAATAAATTTCTGTTGAATGAATAATTTGAGAAATGAAACTCAGTTCTTTATAAGTAAAATGGGAAAGTGGGACTGTGAAGTTAACTTCAGCTATAAAAATAAATCAATGTATCCACTAGACATTGCAAACACACCTAGCCAGTGTGAACACACAATAGATAAAAATTGTTATTTTCTCTATTTCTTAACTAACAAAACTTGAACTGTAAAATGGGTCACCTGACAAATGGAGGCTTTGCTTTGACAAAGATGAAGGTGTAGGAAATTAGATAAATAAAAGGGATTTAGAGAAGATCAGTTACTAGCGTAACCCACAAGTAAGAAATCGAAAAAATCCTAAACCCCGCAAATTTAAAAAAGGAAGACAATTGCAGCATGCCAAGACAATTTCCTTATAAGCAAAAGAGAAAAATTCATTCTTCTGAATCAGTGAATGTGTGGGGCCCACTAGCTCTACACGTGGTTATGTGAAAGGGAAAGATTCCTGAGGTAAATATAGATATATTTCTCAGTAAACGATTACAATTACAATCCAAATCACTAAACAGAAACTAGAATATCCAAAAGTTTAATCACAATTGAGGACTCAGAGACATTAGTATGTAATAATTCTTCTTGTTTTCCAAATAGATCTTCTCTTGTTTTTGTGTAAATGAAACCTTTATGACAATCCCAACGCTGACTTTTTCAAGATCTCTTTTTATATAGAAATTGGGATTGCCAGATTTGACAGTCTATCTGGTCACATTATAGACCTTAATTTGATTATTGTAAAGAGTTTTAACAAATTTGCAATATGGCTATTGTAGGAAAGAAGAATATACTTATCCACATGCAAAGGCATCTCCTTTTTGTTTTAATCTTAATGATGTTGATTACCACTGAGGTTTGCAATCCCTTCATGTGTTCAATGTATAAATTCTAAATTAAGAGGAAGTTTATTTTTGTTTGCTTTTGTTTTTATATCTTAACTTTAAGTCACAATTCTTAAAGGTTTTGTGGTTTTTATTTTGGCTATTGTGGAATTTGTCAGTCTAATAGTCATTTTTTTGTGAATATTCTCTCCTTTCCGGTGGGTTTTAAGGGCTCCATATTTTGTGTTTTGAAACCTCCCTAAAATATGTAGAACTATTTTTATTTACTATTCATGGGATTATTGTTCCTCCAAGTTCTGATAATTCGTGCCTTTCTCCAATTCCAGAAGTTTCTCAGTCATAATCTATTCAAATATCGCTACCCCTTTTTTCTTCTATGATCATTCTTGTTGAGGGAGGAAAAACCTGTTCTCCATTCCTGATTATTTTCACGTTGATGGGAGCCTATTCGCATTTCACACTGTCGTTTCTCCATCTCCTTACTGACACTGCCACAGAGGAAGTGGAGTGAATTCCATGTGCAAAAATTTAGTAAAAGAAGTAAGGTTGGCGTTTTTAAGTGAGTTCTGCCGTCGGGGTCTAACTGACTTAGAAGAGGCAGGAGGCCCTCCCTGATGAAGCCTGGCTGGTCCTGTGCTTCTTTGACAAACTTAAGTTTCCTAAGCCTGAGAATTGTTTCAAAGGCTCATTCGATATTCAATCTTGCTTTATTTCCTAATGTGTTCTAAACATCATCAGTGAAAATGGCACTATTTACTGCATATTCCTTCCAGACTCCAGCATTTCTGGAATATCAATTAGAAGTGTAGCATATCTTTCATTTTCAGGACTGCCATTTCAATCTCAAAAATCAGCTTGATCTGGGGCCAGCTTGGTGGTGTGGCTAAGTTCATGCGCCCTCATTTAACATCCTGGGGTTCGCTGGTTCGGATCTTGGACAAGGATTAACCCACGGCTTATCAAGCCATGCTGTGGCAGGAGTCCCACATATAAAGTAGAGGAAAATGGGCACAGATGTTAGCTCAGGGCTAATCTTCCTCAGCAAAAAGAGGAGGATTGGCAGTGGATGTTGGCTCAGGGCTAATCTTCCTCAAAAAAAAAATCAGCTTGATCTTCTTTGTTCTTTATTTCATATTTTTTGTTGTATTTAATTATTTAAGATTTTTACATTATATTTTTACTCCATTTTCTAACATTTATTCCAGACTGCTGGGAGTCTAATGCTGTCATTTCCAAAGCTGTAGAAAAACGAGGTTTTGCTGAATTAGTGTTCCACTTCCATCGCCAAGCTTCCTGATGCAAGAGACAGTTTGGATGACAAAGATGGAAAAAGAGCCAGCTTCTTGGTTCCAGTTTCCTTCTCATGGATCATAGCTGTAAGTAAGCATCCTCAATCTTCCTTGGTTTCAAGAGGAAGCAGAGTCTTAATTTCGGCAGAGATGAGTTGTGGCCTCGATACGTCACTCACAGTGGGGGACAGTACTGAACTGCCGTGGGACTCTTTCCTGGAGGCCAGGCTGAAGCCTTCTCTTTCAGCCTTTTCTGGATTTGGAAGCATCTGGTTCCCTGTATTAAATCACTCCTAGCTTAAAAGTCCTGGAGTAGTTTGTTCTGCCTAACTCTGACTTGTATAAGAATTTAGATTTAATTTCTGTTGAGCTTCCTTGCCAGAGAATAACAAAATTATGCATTCTATAAGTCAGATACATATCTCTACAAAATCAATATTGCACTTATGAAACTTTTTAATCCCTTGTATCATGATCCTTTAGCTTCAAACTAAGAATTGCATAAGGTTAACAAAGTATTATGTCGATGAAAATAATCCATAACCAATCTATAAATGAAAATCTGGGTGAGTTTATTCCGAGCTAAAATGTGAGCACCATGGCCCGGGCCCTTAAAGGAAGAAAGGGCACCAAAGAAGTGGGGTGTCCCACGTGGTTATCTACACCCAAAGAGGATGTTTCACATATGATTGAAATGTTCTTTTTACAATAGTTGTGAGACTGCTCTGTCGGCACAGCGATTGATGGGCACAGCAGGTAGATCTGCTGTCTCAGTGGACACAGCAGGGTGGCAGGTGTGTTATCTTGAGCTGGGTGGTCACAGGTGAGCTGGGTGGTCACAGGTGAGCAGAGCAATCAGTTCCTAGCCTAAGGAAAGATGCTTATCCTTAAGGAAATGCCAATGTCAGGGGAAGTTGCACCTTTATCTTAAGGGCATTTGTTCTTGACATAGTAAATGTTTAAAGCAGATATACATAATGCATGCTCAATGGCCATGTCAGGCCCTTTTGGAAAAACAAATCAGGCCGAATTAGGATTACACCAAATGTCTTCCTTATATACTCAAATATATCCTATTGCTTGCCGTTTCTATTTGTCAATTAAATAGCACTAAGGAACTCAAAATAAAAAGCAACATTCCACTTTCCATAATTCTCTACTTCCCAAAGGAAAATACGCCTAAATACTTCTATGGTTACTTTTTCTTATATATTTCTAAATGCTATAAATTTATCGTTGTTGCTGATTTATCATCTTTAGATCTTTTTATAAATGCTTAGTTTTTGTTGTCTATGTTGAAATATTTTCATTCTATTCTAGAATGGTTAGCATTCATAATTTATGGGCAAACCTACAAGTTAACACTAATAAAAAACAAGGATAACATTATCAGCAATGATTTTGTTTTCTTAGTAGTCAAATAGTGTCTTACATTTAGATATCATTTATTCTATAACTTTTGTTTTACACGAAGTTTCTAATTACATTTGTTTCTTGCTGTTGGGGTTTAGGAGCCCCAATATATCACATACCTCTAACCACTGAGTTTAGAACTTGGGACTAAGAGAGAGAGAAAAAACTAGAAATTCTCTTTAATGGAACTCTTAGAGAGTGTGGCTTTGGTGTTTTAGCTGCGTGAACATAGAATAATGAACTTTGTAGTTAGATACACATATCCAGCCATTCTCAGACAGTGCTGGGCAACTTCTATCTGGGCAGAGTATTTACAAGTGAACTTCTCTTATGACTGATGGCACACCATAGCTTATGCGGCTATAGGTCGACTGAACTCAATGAGAAACAAGGAAAAGGAACAGTGATGTAATTCCTTCTCTACCAATCAGATAATTCCTTGTGGGAAAAGAAAGTTAAAGGATAAGAGGACAAAAGTATTCTTTGGAATGATGTTCTTTGAAGTGACGTTCTTTTGCATGGAAGCATGAAGCCAGGGAAAGGAGACATCTCCTGCCAACATTTGCATGCTGTACCATTATTATGTGTATAAGTGTATGCACATGAATCCAAGTGCATGCCTTCTATTTTTATAAAATGGTTTGCTCTTTCTGTTACTCCCTTGGCACTCTCCACTGTCATCACAGCCTGGACTGATTGAACTCCAGGCAACCAGCTCTCATTCTGCAACTTCTCTTCCAGGCTTTTCCAGGATTTTTTCCTTCCTGCATCTTCTTTCTTGGTTTACTCCTACATTTGTTTCTGGTCTTTTCCTTACGTAACTTCCCAAGAAACAATGTGGGAGGTAAACTATGTTTTCCAGCCTGGAGATGTCTTTATTAAGCCCTTGTATGTGTTTGATAATGTACCTGAATAAGAGATATATCTTGAAAAGAATATTTTCCATCAAAAAGTTACATAACTTTTCTAGTGTCTTCTAGCACCTATTGATACTTATGAGAAATTCACAGACACCCTGAATTCTGTTCCTTTTTCATTCTTATCACTTTTTCACTATGTTTTTCACTCGAGGTGTTTAAAATCTCTTCTTATACTTAATATTTTGAAATTTCCCATTCCTCCTGCTCAAAGTGCATCAAATACTTTCAATTTGACAAGTTAGGTTTCCCTTCAGCTCTGAGAATGTTTTTTGCATTCTTTTTGGATAACTTCCCTATGGTTTGTTTCTTCTTCTTTTCTAGAAAACCATTCATTTATTTCTTCACTGATCATATATGCTTCTAAAATTATTATTTTTATTTTATCTTTTTTTCTACAATTTAAAAATATATTTTATTTCTAATCCATACATTGAGTTTCTTTATTGTGGCAATTATATTTTAAATTTCTAGAGCTCTTCATTTATTATCTGATTGTTTGATTTCTCAATTTTTTTTCTTTGTATGTACAATCTTTTGAATCTTTGAAATCACACACTGGGGGTCTTTACATCCTTTTCTGCTTCATGAACTGTTTGTTTTATCTAGAGTCAGTTTTGATTTTGATTTCTTACTATTAATCTTTCTCTTTTTTGTCATCCTATTTTACAATTATTGCAGGATCCTTCAGTTTTCCATTAATATTCAAAAATAATAAAACAGAAAGTTCTATTGTGAGCCCTGTAAATGTGGTAGAAACTTTTCAACTGGTGGATTTCATTTTCTTTCTTTTCTTTTTTTTTTTTTAGGAAGATTAGCCCTGAGCTAACATCTGTGGCCAGTCCTCCTCTTTTTTGCTGAGGAAGACTGGCCCTGAGCTAACATCCGTGCCCATCTTCCTCTACCTTACATGTGGGATGCCTGCCACAGCATGGCTCGATAAGCAGTGCCATGTCGGCACTCAGGATCCAAACTGGAGAACCCTGGGCCACTGAAGCAGAAAATGCGAACTTAACCACAGCACCACAGGCCTGGCTCCCAAACTTCATTTTACGATGAGGAAATTCCATCATGCCATTCCTACTGGGGAAACCTACAGTGTATGAATGTTAATATTCATAGAAGCTGCCATATTTCTTCTCAGATAATTTGTTGAGTTTTTTTAGGGGAGATCTCCCTCGTTCCTGCATTTTTATTTGTTCGAAGTAAAGTCTTTGTTGACAAATCTATGCATTTTTGTGGGAGATATAATTGAGGTGGGTGCTTGATTTTCCATTGGGTACAAGTTCAGTTTCTCTTTCCCTTGGTAGCTCACTTCTCCCCATGATCTCTCCTGTGTTCTCATTCTCTGGGGGATTCTCCGAGTTCTGTTAGTCAGTTTGTCTACCTACTTCACAATATCAGCACCTTTGGAATGCTATCACCTCTTTTGCACTGTTAATCAATTCCCTTCTTTCCACTTTCCATTTCCAGAATTTCATAAGAAGCATTCATCTGCTTATGCTGGATTATGCCAAATTTTTCTTATTTTATTTATTATTTCAATGTAGTCTTGGAAGTAAAAGAAATATAAATGTGTAAAGTCAGCCTATCATCTAGAATTTGAAAATACGATTTATGAGAATGTTTTAAGTTAAACCATATAGATTATTTTGCTTTCAATAGTAACTAAGTCATTTATATAATTTGACATGTGTAAAGAAAACATACTGTATATGGAAAAAAGTATCATGAAGGCATTTTTCATCCTTTGAGTTAGAAAAATCACCCTACTTCCAATCCATTCTCATTGCCACTTTGCACTCCTCATCACCCTCTGTATCCTACTTTCCTACCCAGCTTAGATTCCACAGTCCCCATGATAACCTCATCTGTATGTACACCCCAACTTCTCTTGCCCTTCTCTAACTCCACCATACACCCACCCCAAACAAAAGCGAAATTCCAAGGAAATGCAACTATCTGCTTGTTTCCTTTCTACAGTCAAGCAGCAGACTATGACTGTTGTCACTTTAAATATTTGACCACATATCTCAAGTAAGCATGCAATACTTTGTGGCAATGACACTAGATTTCTCTTGTCAATTACTTCTCCCTTTCTCTATGACAGCTACTTTATACTATTCACCCTTGTCAAACTAGGATCAACTCCTTACTTCTTTCTTCTTTTTTTTCTTTAAAGATTGGCACCTGAGCTAACAACTGTTGCCAAGATTCTTTTTTTTTCTACTTTTTTCTCCCCAAATCCCTCCAGTATATAGTTGTATATTTTTTTAGTTGTGGGTCCTTCTAGTTGTGGCATGTGGGACGTCACCTCAACATCGCCTGATGAGTGGTGCGATGTCCACACCTAGGATCCGAACCGGTGAAATCCTGGGCAGCGAAGCAGAGTGCGTGAAATTAACCACTCGGCCACGGGGTTGGCCCCACCTTACTTATTTCTCTACTTCTTATTTTACTGAGAAATATAAGCAAATAAAATACAATTTCCTCATCTTCTTTCTATTTCACTATCAAACATATCTGTCTATCTGTATTTTTCCCAGACTCTCGACCATTTCTCTTATTAAATAAAAAAATTTAAAAAATTATCCCTGCTCCTATCTAATATCAACACTTCATATGTCCACGGGATTCCATACCCTCCTGCTTTCCCAAGGACTTTAATGATATCTCTTTACTGAGTCTCTTTACTGAATCTCTTGAATCATTGATTTTCCCACTATACTGCACCTTCTCATCAGTGGTAATATGGTAATATCATGTCACCTGATGATATCAAACCATGTGACAGTATCTCCCAGCAAAAAAAAAAAAAAAAAAAATCCCCTTAGACCCCTACATTTCTATTCACCTGTTTTCTCAGCATCACACCTAGAATAAATGATTTATGGTGATTCTTTTGTATTCTTTACCTTCTATTCTCCTGTCAAATCACTGCAAGCAGGTTTTTAACTCTACGACTCCAGTAAGATTACCCTTGTCAATCTCACAAACATCTTTCATCTTGCCAAATCCAACGGTCAACAATCATTTTTCATCTTACTTGACCTCTCAACAAGCTTTGAAACAGTTAATCACTGCCTTCTGCTTGGACTGCTTTATCCTCTCAGATTCTGCAACAACTCACTATTAAAATTTTTCTGCTACCTCACTGGCACTTCCTGCTTAATTTCTTTCTGTAGCTCCTCATTTTCATCCTGATCTGTAGATTTGGTGTCGCCAACCACAGTCCTTTAGTTTCTTTTTTCTCGTCACACAGACTATTCTAGCCATCCCACATAACCTGCAGGATGCAAGTAAATACCATTGGCTCCCAAATTTTATATCTCTAGTTCTTACTTCTCCCCTGAGTTCCAGACTCATATGTCTGCAACTCATTGTCTACATTTGCATGTCTCATTTCAAATTCAATATTCGAGACAAAACTCCCATCTTCAAACCACAAGACTACTCCTCAAAGTCTTCCTCATCTTTATAAATTGCACAAATTTTCTTAGGCCCCTAACCCAAGTCATTCTTCAATTTCCTGCTTCAGTCATACTCAATAAGCAAATGATTTAGCAAATTCTTATCTTCTCAACCTTTTCCTTATAGTCTACCCTAATCATTTCTCACCACAGTCAGCAATGCTGCTCTAATCCAAACCACCAGCATGCCTTGCCTCCATTGAAATAATTCCCTTAAGCAATCATCTTGCTTTTAGTTATCATGTTCTCTTAATCAGTTTTCCAAACAGCAGCCATGGTTATCTTTTAAAAACAGATCATGTCACTTTTCTGATTAAATTCCTCCAGTGACTTACTGTCAAACTTGGAATTAAATTGAAACTCTACTGTAGCTTACATGACCTGACATGTTCAGGTCCAGCCTCACTGTTCAAACTTATTGTCTATCTCTTGCTTCCTTTTTCAGTATTTTACCTTGACCACACTGGCTCCACTGCTCTTTCTCAAACACAGCTCAACCTCAGGGCCTTTGCACTTGCTCTTCCCAGGATGCTTTTCTGCAGTATTTTGCACAATTGGGTTCTTTTTCTCTTTCAGCTCTCTTTTCAAAGCTTTTCTTCTTCTCTGGACCTTCCCTGGTGCTCTTATCTAAAATGCTTTCTAATACACACGTATTTTTTCCTAGAACCTGTAAGTACCTAGCATTATATTTCAATTATATATTTTCTATCTTCTTGTTAAAAGATCATGTCTTGCATGGCAGGGGTTGATTTGTTTGTTTATTGATGTTTCCCTTGATTCTTATAAAAGTATCTGGCACATAGTGGCTGTTAAGTAAATACTTATCAAGTGAACAAATGACTGCGTATCATACTTTATCAGATATCTTATATTGTGAATAACTTTATGGTATGTTGAATATTTTCATATACACTTACGTAAAGTGCTACAGCTAAAAATCACACATCTTTATCTGAAATATAGTCTATGTTAGAAACGTGTGATTCTTTAGAAGAGGTTAATAAACATTATAACAACTAGTATTCATTGAACGTGTGTATAACAAACACTATTCTTTATATAGATCACTTCAATCTACACTCAAAGTGATTGCTTATATTATGTACTACTTTCTACATTTTACAGAAATAGTAACTGAGACTGAGTGAAGTTAAATCATTTACTAGTCGCCATCCATGTAAAGGTGAACACAGTAATTAAAATTCAGATCTAGTTGAATCCAAAACCCATGCTGTTTACACCATCCACCTTTTCAGATCAGAGAGCTAATTTAACTTCTCTGTATTAATAACCATATAAATCATGTCTACTTATAAAATTTTATTTCATTTTTATGCCATTTTGATATTCAAATACATTCTTCCCTGTGTTTAATTGGTCTGAGTCTGACACAAACTTTAGGTGATTTATTTAAAAATTAATTAAATTTGATGGCATTCTTTGGGGGATCAGTATTTAGTATCTTAATTTCTCATAAATGTTCATTAAAGTCTGGCATCTTCTCGGAGCAGCATTGGTTAGGGCTCCTGTGAATGATTTTACAACCATATGGCTGTTACAGTTGGTTCCACTCCTCTCTATAAGGAGAACACTGTGTAGGCTCCCACAAATGGAAAGATATAGATGGACATAAAATGGACTTACAGATATCACTCTGAACAGAGTGTTCCACTGTTGGAACAGATGGTGTTTGGCTGCACCAAAGACAGTGTTTTCAGCTTCTATGAAGGGGGCCCTGAGTTCAGGTGGCACTATCAAAAACAACCTTCAGTGTCCGTTAGTACTTATTGACTATATATTCAAAATATGAAATCATATGATCCCATGGAAGGGGATACTCTTGTTTTATATTCTAGCTCTAATTATCATTTCTTGAGGTTGTAGACAGTGTGAAAATTCGTGATGAAGTAAGGATACTTGCTTTTCATCTTACTCAGTTAAAAAAAAGCTAAATGATGAATATTTTGTCTTTGGGCAATATTGATATATCAGTGACACCAAAATGCCTACCAAAAAAAACAACCTTAAGTGCTCTGACTATATCCTGTGACTCAGCATTTCTATTCTCATCTTCCATTGAACCCACCCACTCCATCCTTAAAACACACAGAACTTCTCCTTATATTCCAGATACCCTGGCGCCTTTAATTACCTTATACAACATAGCTGTTCCTCAGCCTAGACTATTCTTCCCCCTCTGGCAATGATTGTGGTAATATTTTCACTGACACCTGAGGCAGAGTTAGCTATAGCTTTTTTTTATTTGTGTGTATTTTAATACGTCTGTTTACCTATCTGTCTCTCCAACTGGGAATGAGCTGCCGTACGACAAGGAACTTAAATTTTCTCTTTCTATTCCTAACTTTGAGGAGAATGAATGGTAAATAGAAGTGCAGCAACTTCTAAATGAATGAATTTCAAGCATTTCAAATACATCTAGGTTTCATAATTGAAGTTGGACGTTAACAGGAAAAATGAGGTCAGGAAGAGTGGAGACTGTTTGTTATTGAGAATGTTTCTCTTGCCAGCAAGATGAAGAAATCATTTTGAGGGGATATTGAATGTGTTATGAAGGTGGACTCCAGCGTCTAACTTCCTGGGTTCCAATCCTTTCTTAGTCGTTACTTGCTCTATGTCCTTGGACAAACTGCTGAACTTCTCTGAGTTTCAGTTTCCTCAATTTAAAAATGGGGTTACTGAGAGTTTCTACTACCAAGTGCATTCAAGTCAGACTTAAATGAGATAGGATATGTAGACGTCTTTAGCACAACACTGGTCACACACTAAGGGCTCAGAAATGCGAATGGTTACAGAGACTACCATATTGTCTTATAGTCTTGCTGTGGTTGTTCTCTAGGAAGAATCAGTCTGGCCAGAACTGACTATGAGCAAAAATATATTGTCTTAAATAATGGAAAGTTCTGGTTCTCCCTAGCAAAGTCTGTGAGGTTAGGTAAATTGTAGTCTATTGGATAAACTTACTTGTTAATAGGCTGATTACTCATTTTTACTGGATTTCTGATAAAGAAAGCCAGTAGCCAGGGTATAATAAAGAAGGGCGTTTGGACTAACAAGCTTAGTAATCTTCATAGCCACAACAGTCTTACCTGTGGGCAGATCTGACATTTATTTAGAAAGTAAGAATGATTCTTTTTCTCTCTGTTAATTGCTGTTTGATTATATTCATTTATTTGAAAAAAGACTGCCACTGCCAAATTTTTTAGTGTTATTGTAGTCAAATTGTGACAACAAACAGTACTTTCTCTTATATGAGTGTGTGTTTGCGTGTGTGTGTATTGAACTCAATCATGGTTTTCACCCTGCAATGATAGAATGAAGAATTCTTAAGAGTAAATATATAAAATCTCATATATCAGATGAAACTTAAGCAAGACATTGTGAACAAGCCATTTCACTTGTTTTTTCTATAACAAGCACTGGAATATTGACAGCAATATTCAGGAAGTGTCACCCAGCATGGGTGTTGTTCTAGAACATTGTGCTTAAAAGTTCTTTTATTGGCGACAATTTGAAGGCAACAAAAGAACTAAAACCAATTTAACGCACATGGTGGCGCAAATACAGTTTACCATACACAGAGCATGTGTGTATACACAGGCACACACATACACACATCATATATATATCTACACAAACCTATACACACACACTCGTGCACACAGTTGCACACATGTGCACATGGACACATACATGCATGTGCTTGTGTGCCTGCTGACCTTTAAATACTAAACCTCAGTGCTGTGTTTCACTCAAAGTGTTCAACTCCGGCCACTCCACACAGGGATGCTTTAATCTATCTCCCCCCAGAGATCCTAGACTTTCACACAACAAATCCCATATAAGAGCCCATCTCTGAATACTTAAGTTCTGTTTTTGATCCCAAAACATAAAGGCTTCAGAAACACTAGAACAAAAAAGCATGTCTCAATTGTTGGCAAGAAGAGAGAAAAAGATTTAACAGCAAAAATGCAACAGTTATATTGATAAATTATCCAGCCACTCATGGATCCAAACTAACTAAAATACCTTCCCTCTATAGTTAAAGATAAATTTGAAATAATCAGAAAGCTCCAGAAAACCTATTGCCCATATTATTTTTTAGTTATTTTATTAATGTGTAACTTAGATAAAATAAGTCACATACCTTGAATTTACATTGAATTTAAACAAATGTGTATACTTGTGTGACTGACACCATAATCAAGATACAGAACATTATCATTATTCAGTAATTCCCCTTGCTTCCTCCTAATTTCCCCCAACTGAGGCCCCAGGCAGCCAGTGACATACTGTCATTAGATATTTTCTAGGCTTCCAAGTAAATGCAGTCATATAGTATATATTCTTGCCATCTTGCTTCTTTAGCATAACAATGTTTTTGACATTTATGTTGTTGCATTGAGCAATAATCCATTCTTCTGTATTATTGAATACTATCTCTGGTATGTATATATCATAATTTGTTTATCCATTCTCTTGTTGATGGACATTGGTTTGTTTTTATGGAATTTTATGAATACAGTTGCCATAAATATTTTTATCCTAGTTTCTATCTCCTGAATTGTGTCCCCACAAAATCCAAATGTTGAAGCCCTAAGCCCGAAAGTGATGGCATTAGGAGGCAGCGCCTTTGGGAGGTAATTAGGTTTATATGATGACATCAGGGTGGAGCCCCATAATGGAATTAGTGCCTTTATAAGAAGAGACACTAGAGAGCTTTCTCACTTTCTCTGCCTGTCATGTGAGAACATAGCAGAAAGGCAGCCATCTACTAGCCAGGAATAGGACTAGAACAGGACCATACTGGCACCCTGATGTTGGATTTCCAGCCTCCAGAACTGTGAGAAATAAATTTCTGTTGTTTCAGCCACCCAGTATGGTATTTTGTTACAGCAGCGTGAGCTAACTAAGACACTGGCCTTTGGACATATGTTTTCAGTTCTCTTGGGTAAATTTATAGCAGTGAATGGAATTGTGATATGGTAAGTGATGTGAACTATGTTAACTGAATCGACAAACTCTTTCCAAAGTGTTAAAATCATCTCACATTTCCACTACCACTGTGTCAATATATGAGTGCCAATTGCTCTATATTGTCCAAAAAACTGTGTTGTCAGTTTCATCTTCTCATAATTAAGAAAAAATCAAACATAAAACAAAGTTGAAAAAATTTACTGTGAACATCTATATTCTTCCACCTAGATTGTACCATTAATATTTTTATCACGTATCTATTCTTCTACCTGCCCCCTATCCTCCCATTAATCCAACTTATTTTTGCTACATTTCAAAGTAAATTGTAGACATTGGTGTATTTTCCTCTGAATGCCTCAACATTCAAACCATTAAACAGAATTCAGCATTTGTTTACCTTTTTTAAAATTTAGAGATAAAATGAGTTTTGAAAAAATGGTTACATCTGGTGGACCAATCCCTGTAAAGAAGTAAAATATTAAGATCATCCAGAAGATTCTCTCTGGCCTTTCCTGCTAGTGGAAATCAATATTCTGATTTTTTCCACTGTGGATTAGTTTTGCCTGTTCTCAGTTTTTATTTTATTGCTCCTGCATCTCTGTGAAACATACATACTCAATCATACAGCATACATATTTTATACAATGGGTGCACCCTTGGGCATGCACAAACTCCTCCACACTGCACCAGCCTGGCTTCCTAGGAGTTGCTCCAGGTTAGGAGCAGCTTATCGTTTAGCCAGTGTTTAGTCAGACTTTGTGCTTAAGTCCCTGGTGCCAGTGAGCCTTCTGCATCTTGTTGAAGGAACTGTGTGTGGCTTTGGGAATGTTTCCAAGTCTGCCCAAATCCTACTTGATAGGTGCAGTCGAGTGCAAGTGCATAGCCTTGTTGAACTCCAGGGTTGACTGTAATTCCAGGAAGGCTCTTCTTGGCATTCTTTTTTCCCTGACTATCTCTGTTAAACTATAGGTTGCTCTGCCCTTTCACTTATTGCCGCTAGTATTATGGGGTTATGAAGGCTCTTCTCAATGTTCTCTACAAGCATCTCCAAGGTTTGTTTAAAAAGCCCTTAGGCATGGACTTCCCACCCTTTGTTCAAGATAAGGTTTGTACCCTCAGGCAAAGCTGCAGAGCTTTGGCATCTCTCTACTTCTCAGGGAACCTCTGTAACACTGCATCGGGGCAGGGTTCAACAACAGTGGCCTGCCCCTCCCAGAGTGGCACCACTGCTCTATGAATGAATCCTTGCTCCTCTTGGCTTGTCCATGGAGGCATGGAACCTCTGCTGTATAAGTGGGCTGGAGCAGGGGTAATAGAGGCTCAGTATTCTCAGTTTTCTAGGCCTGAAGTAGAACTTTCACCCTAGGACAGGGACCCGGTGGAGTAAAGGAGCTTTGTCTCAGTCCTCTAAGCTGTACCAGCTGGCAAAAGAGCTTCTGCAATATGGGGCTGTGAGAGATGAGCATCCAAAGCTGCTGCTATTCAGAATATTGAGAAAGTTCATTCCTACACTTCTCTGGAATCAGTGGTCCCTACCTATAGGTTTAAAACTCTGCTTTCTCCAATCTCATAAGCAAAGTACAAGTCATCCATTCACCTTACAGTTTCCAAAGTTTTCTTGAAATCTTTTGTCTGTTGTCATCTCCTGTCTTATGCTCTCCTTTTCTTTTTTTTTGAGATTATGCCTTTTTCATTCTTTTAATGTCAGTTTAGTGTGGTTTCTGGAAAATCAACTAAATAAATCTTTGTCTCCATCATGTTTAACTGGATACCAACATTAGTTACCATAGTGAAATTTTTGAAAAAAAAGTTTATGTTCAATAATAAAAAAATAGCTTAGTAATTTACAGTAATTCTGCTCATTAGAACAACATGCCATAATTAAAATAATTTTTAAAGATTAGATCCTTATATGGAAAATGCCTATGGTGAGGAATAGAATAATAATCAATTTTACATTCAATGTGATTGCAATAGTATTTTAAAGCACTTATTAATAGGAAAGCAATAAAGAATTAAATGGTATACTCCCACATATTAGCAATGTATAAGAGTGATAAAATCATAAATTGTTTTTAATTATTTTCATAATTTCTGTATCTCTATGTTTACTTCAATGGGTAAATAATATTTTGATAATGAAAAATAAATTGAACAATAGAATACATGAATTGGAAAATGGCTTATTCTTATCAAAGCTCCATTTCCAAGTCTTTTGTAAAAATCAACAGTGCTCTTCTACATGCCTAGCTGGCCAATTGTTTCTCCCAGCTGGACATATTGGCAATTCACCAAGAGAAGGGAAATCACATCGATTTCCATAATTATGGAAATTATTTAGCAGCTGCTATTTCTTTTCTATTTAACCTTTCTATAGAAATACGTATTTTATAAAAGGATTTGAAAATGACAATTAGTCTATCTTGTAACTTCAGTGTAGACAATATAGACAGATGGAATAACCTGTCATTAGTTACTAATTCTAGAAAAAAAATCTTTTCCATGTAAATATTTTTATCTGTTGAATGAAAGCTTGACTCCAACAAAGCTATTATAAAAAATGTTGTACAAACTTTATAAATGATAACTGAGAAATCTATTTGAAATTATTTATACCAGTTTTCAAACTTTCTTAGTGAATGATGCCTTTAATATCTCAGTAACTTTTTCATGGCACACCTTAAGCCAAAAAGGTACCTAACAGTTCTATTCATTTAGTAAGAAGTTTCAAAAACTTAACTATTTCTATCCTAGTAACAATAGAGTTTTGCAAAAATAATTTACGAATGAAGGAAATGAAAGAAAACATATTTTTATTTCATTCTTAAATAATCATAGTTACTGATAGTAAAAGTGCCTTTTGCGCTCTGTGCTACCTCCTAAACATAGAAATCAGATTAGACACCACCATCTTCATTTCCTATTCTATGCTAATTTTCTTGCTTATGTTGGCACTTGCTTTTTATTATGGCAACCAATAAAAACTCAGCTTCACAAAGATATGACATCATTGAAAGACATACAATAGGATCTAATGTTGAAACTGTGAAATATCTCAAACTAGCGTTCATATAGCTCACAGATATTGAATACCTCTCCCCTTATCTCAAAATATTTAAACTGTCCCTGCAGGTCCTTTCTGTAGTTCTCCAGGATGCCTTAACACATAGTTTTGGAGTGGTAGATATACACAAATATCTAAAAATGTTTAGAGAGCTAATATCTATTCTGCTCTTTGGGAAACACATTTAGATTTAAAGAAATTAGATCTTCCATAGAAGTGTTTATAAGTCCCAGAGCTAGAAGCCCTAAATTGTTCCTAATTCAATTAACCCGTGTCACAGATAACAACATTAAAACAAGTAGATTACAAGGTTTGCCAAAGGACACAGAGCTCATTAATAGAATATCACTGTTACATAACTTTTGATTTTTTTTACAGTGTTCTGTTGTCTTATCAACCTTGCTCACTGAAAAACAAGAATCACGTCTTTGGTCTCTCATCTCCTAGTCTTGGTACAGAGGGCACTGTATGTGCCCAGTAAATGTCTCCTTAATTTATTGAAAAGTTCAGATAGACATTCAAAGTAATACAGGTCTGATTCTTTTTTCACAACACGAGAACTTTTGGAAATTCCTACAGTCACATGATACAAAATACAAAATTTAATTTGTTCTCCAGTTTGATAGAAAAATCAGTAGTCTTCTTGCCTCTCAACACCAAATCTTCAAAACTATTCATAACTCACTAGAGGAGCTTTCAGAGTATCAGCTCTAATATATATCTGTCTTAAACTCACCAATTTTCATCTTAAGAACCTAAAAATTTGATTATTTGAAATATACTCAACTATTCATTTTTATGGCACCCAGATACAAAAAGTCTAAGCAAGAGCAAAGAATTGGTTACAAAAATAATTGCCTATTAACTAACCCAAGATTAATATAGAAATGAATGTATTATTTTATGTTACTTTATTCAACCTACCAATTTTCTTAAAATTTTCTTAATTGCCATAAGCTGTTGTTGCTTCCAGAAATTCAAAACAGTATAAATTCTTATTTTCAGCAGTTTAAAATCTAGTAAAATACACAAAAACACAAACAACCAGCTCTAACAAAATGTGATGAATGCTATAGCAGAGAAATCATGATGCTAAAGACAAAGAATACTGTAGTCTATGTATGTAGATCAGAGAAGACTTTAGAGAGGAGGAGACTTTAGAGTTCAGGAAACTGAACCAAGGGAGAGAAAGTCTGACCAGGATGAAGAAAAAACATGAGCATAAATAAAAGACCATAAACATTTAGGAAATTTCAGAAAACACAGATGTGTTGCAGTTCAGAAAAGAGAAGAGATAAAGGCACAATATTACTCTGGAAAGGTACAGTTGAGGAAACTGAGTCTCAGAGGGGTTAAGTAACTCATATTACTAGGGAGGGACTCATTTCCTTGCACTCAAACCCCCATAACACTCTCCATAAATGGTGTTTCCTCCACAGTAAATATTCATCCATGGTTCAAATTTAGGTCTTCAAGATGTGTCCCAGGCACCAGAACCCTCTGTTTGAATGCTAATCATCACCTGATCCTGAAAGTTTATTTATTTTCTCAGATCTTCATTTTCCATCATAAGATGTGGATAATAGAAATTTTGAAGTGTTTGTGTAAAAGTTAAATGGGAGAATGCATTTATATTACCTAGTACAATGACTACCACACAGAAGTAGAAAGAAAGAAAGAGAGAGAGAGAGAGAGAGAGGGAGGAAGGGAGAAAGGGAGGGAGGAAACAAGGAAAGAAGGAAAGAAAGAAAGAAAGAAAGAAAGAAAGAAAGAAAGAAAGAAAGAAAGAAAGAAAAAAGAAAAAGAAAGCAAAGTTAGATTATCCATCCAATTCAAAACCCATTAAACTGCAACACTTAACATTTCCACACTATGTTTTAATCTGCTTTTGGTATTTTCCTTAAGGCAAGGTTAGCAAAATCCAATAACCACAAAAGGTGATAATTAACATAGCTGAGAGAAGATAACAGAGTTTAAGTTGATATGATTACATTCTGTCTTTGGTAGAGACTGAAGAAAACTGGACAGCTCATGTCCTATCTAAAGAGACATCCAATGTTAAGTCCAAGTTCAAAGGGGAAGATGTCATGTTGAAATGTAAGCCTGGTTTTGTCAAATCTTCCAGCATTTCAAGAGAAGCTGGAAATTTAGATTCTTAAATGCAAAATCTTCAAACACTTTCAGCATTAATCATGTACCTGTGTTTGCCCTGCATCAACAGGACTTCAATTCCATGGCTATTCTGAACAAGTGCTAGAGGGGAGTTTTATTTTTATGCCAGTTTATAGAAGGTTTTTTATAATTTTAACAGTCTTCACACTGTTTATGTTCACAGAAATGGCCTGCCCTCTAATACTCCTGCCAGCTAGCTAAAATAACCTTGGGAAAATGCTCATTTCTCATACATCTTACCTGTGGGTATTGGAAGGAAAAAGGAATGGTTGAACTAAATTCATGTCCCTGAGTTGTCTTGGCTATTTCATAGATAATGAAAACAGAGTAGATTCTGGGGGAAATGATCATTTTGCATACTAATTAGTCTCTGGAGAAACAAATGAATGAGAGAGTTTGCTCTCTTTTCAGCATTATAAACTTTCTAGGCTCCAGGCATTGGGTGACCTGATTGGCCAGGACCACAGCTAGAGGATGCAGTAATAAAGTGAAGGAGAAAGGAAGGAAGATTTCCCAAAAGGCAGAATTCTATGGAGAAAGCCCCGGAGGCACTTAGGGAAACAAATTAATTCTGCATCTAGGACAATGCGGCTTCCTCCCAAGCCTGGCACTTGACTCAAACCACCTTGGGCCGAGATTGGGCATTTGCCATCATTTGCCCTTTTGTGCTCATTACCCTCCCCTGACTTGAATCAGCTTTCTCCACTACTTTTCTTTCCCTCCTGCTTATTTTCTTGTTAAATGGAGCTCATCAGATATAGCAAAAATTTCATCCAGTTGTTTCTGTAGAGAAAGGCCATCATGAACCACTAACAAGAATTAATAGAGAAGGTAAGTATGGCACCATATTTTGGACACTATTCTGGTGAGCGTTTAGGTTTGTTCATTGCTTTATTGTCCTTCTCCTTATTGCCCCAAGGCTGCTCAGATAGCAGGTGGGAAGAGCACTGACATAGCTTTTGGAGAGCAGGGTTGAGTCACTATAGCCAAGTGACATTAGGAAACTATTTAAGTTCTCTGAAAGTTGGGCTTTTTATCTCTAAAATATTTTTAACTTCTTGTCATTGTGTTCCTCTGAGGATTAATGTAGTTAATTTAGATAAAATCACTACTATTATTTTTCCCCCCAGAGATTGATTTGAATTAGCGTGTGTGAGCACCCACGCACAATTTATAAAAGGTAAAAAGAATAAATAAATATGTTCCATGCAAAAGTTAACCAAGAGCTTATAGTCGAGATCAGAGAAAACTAGCACTGATCTTAAATAAATCCACCTGAATCCGTAGTCACTATAGTTGTTAAATTCTGCTCTGACTAGTCTAAGATACAAGATGGAAAAGACGATATGGTCACTAGGAAAACTTATTCTTTTTTACTTACAATTGAAGAACACCATTAGTTTTTTTGAAGAAACAAAATTCAAAATTTTGCTGTAATTTTTCTAAATGAAATGTCCTCTTTTGAGGCTTTATGGTAGTTTACAATGTCTTGATGTATAACTTTATTTAAAAGTAAAGTCCAATGGAATCACATTATATTGATCATTACCATTTCCCTCTATTTGCGTTATTTACCTATCAGAGAATTGCAGGCTCACTAGGATATGTGGATTATCTCAGGTCCTAACCACATTAAATTGTGTTTTCTCATTAGAATTGTGAGAAACTGATGACAGTACACCTGAGAAATATTTTTGGGAGGAGGAAGGACAGAAAGAAGAATAAAAAGTACTCCAAATATTCTTCGATCTTTGACATATAATTGGTGCCTGCAACTTTGGACTTTGTTATTTGATATATGGACAAACAGCTTTAATAATTACTTCTGTTGACCTTTTGGCACAAAGATTTTTCTTTTAATGTGTGGTTAGAAAATGCTATGACAACCTACACCTGAATCTGAGAACAGGAATTTCACAGAATGTACCATTCTGAATTGGAATTTAGATTAGTAAAGAAGTATTTCATTAAACATGCATTCAAAAATGTTAACAATATAAAGCAGTTGTGTAGAATGCTTAAACTGAAATAAACATGATCACTGAGGCATTCACTTGTGTGATTTATTACACCTATATCTAGCACTGTTATGTCCTTCTGAAAAGCACAGGCCTGGTACAAAACTGATGCAGAGAAAAGAAATGGAGGGAAGTAACAATTGCAATCACTCTACTTTTACAGAGTCAGTAAAAAGAGAAAAACACACACAAAAAAGACTTCCATTCCTTTTGCTGAGCTCCTTTTAAATAGAGTTATTCTTGACACTCTGGATGAAAACTAAAATCCATCAAAGAAATAAATATTCAACAGGAGGAGAGCCCAAATATTTACAGAATAAAGCAGCAAGGCTTAAGGATGATTGTCTCCTATCAATGGGAGAAATATCATTCAGCAGTTTCTGGGGGTTTCTTTTCAATGTCACCATAATAATGAAAACCCATTTCCGTGAGGTGAAATTGAAAACTGCTGAATACTATAGCCTTGAATTTGATTCAAAGACATTTTTAAAGCTATAATATTCTACTTAAATGCCACTAAAACGTACTGCCTCATATTAGTAAAGCAGTTTGCTTTTTGAGGGAAAATAATTGCTATATGCAAAGAAACTACGGCTTGGTTTCTGCAGAAAAAGGTCATTTCTCTATGTATGAATTAATATCTATGTTATATGTCTCTTTTTGCTACATGAACATTTGTTTCTACATGCAAAAGCACTTTTGCAAAGAAAATAGTGAAAACACTATATTCTCTTTGGTTCTCAAGAAGAAGAGAGGAAGGAATGGGATTCTTGTTTTCTTTCTTCACTGAAATTCCATGCCTCATTCATGGGCTCTCTCAGTCACCATTCTCTTTGTTGAGGATTTCCATCCTACTGACTGGATGGAATCTTTTCTTTCTTCAAAATGCCATAGATTTTCCTTGTGATAATTCCAAACAGCTTCTTTATAACTGTAGTCATGGCTCTCTATGGGCAAAGTTTAGCCTTGGAGAGGTAAGCCTCTTGAAGGCAGAGACTGGATCCACCCAGCACCAGAAACCTGCCTTGTGCATGCCAGGTAGAGAGGTGACCAGCGTAATCATGCCTGGCATGAAGGGAAACCTCAGAGTAGCCTCCACCCTATTTAGTTGTGAAAAGACCTTTCCATTTCAAAACAATAGAAATAAGCTTTCTCTGATCCCACCTATGTCCCTGTACCGCCTGCCCCGGTGTGACTAATGCCAAGTACAGGAAAGGCTCAAATACTTCCACACACACATGCTTTCACATCTACATTTTTACAAATCATATCCAAAGCCCCATTTTTACTGTTTAATAAGGAACCTTCCTTCTCCCAATGAAACGTTAAATTCATCCCTTAGCATAACTGCTTTGGTTGTTGCCACTAGGTGCCATTTAAAGGCTGTTTCTACACAGTTTAATAAACGTCCTCTGTTTCAACAATAATTTGCAAGTACAAATTCCTCCTGTCAACAACCTGTTACCCCTTCTCAGGCTTCAAGTTCTCAGCTCTTTTCAGTTTTATCTCCTTATCCATCTTCTCCAGCACCATTCCAGGTTTAGCTCTCAGGGGGCTCTACCCAACATCTTTCAGCAAGCCTCTTTGTTTAGCACAAGTGTACCGATCCAGAGTTGTCTCTTCCTGAGTTCTTTTTTTCAAACTCTTGTTATCTTTTTCCCCCCAGCAGATCAATTACAGGGTCACTCAGTTCAGACAGTTTTCCATAACTTGGATTCTCAGGGTATAAAGATTGAGTCTAGGTCTCTACCCTCCCAGAAGGCCGTGGGCTCCCTGTGTTAATTGCCCATGTCCACTCTACAGTACGTATGCCAAGGGCACTCAAGAATGGCAGGCAGCATTCTCCAAGCCACAGCAAATCAGTTACATCCCTCCACCCAAGAAATTATTTATCTACTCAACTTATATCTGCATAATGACAAAGAAAAAGCCCCCTAAATGATTCCTTCCATATCATGAAAGTCTGCTTCAAGGTGATTGCTGTTTCCCACCTGTGCTCAGAGAATTGACAAGCATAATTACTATTTACTCTTAGATAATCACAAATGGGAGCATCAGAGTCATAATCATCCATTATGCCCAGTGTGCAAAAACAGCAAAGAATAACACTCAGGCTTGTGTGAAAAGTACATGTGACATGGAAGAGGCATTGTAATTTCTTCTTCATTTCCAAAGAACAACTGTGTTCCATATCTGTCTCTGACATCCTCTGTGTGACTTACTGCAACTAGGCCTCTCTGGGCATTCGTTCCCACATCTGTCATGTAGAGAAGCCCAACATAACCTAACAAAACTTTTTTTTATGATCCATCTAAAACATGTTTATTTTAAGTTATTTGTCAGTGATGCAAAGTTTTTATCCCCTAAAGATTCAAAACATGTTAGTTGAGAAGATAGTCACATATATAACTGAACACGAAACAAATCAAAACAAGATTATTACAATAGAATTACAGATAAAGTTAATGGGAACATGTGAAGTCAGCATTTAGCTTAGGAAAACAACATCTGATCAAATTATGGATCTGGAGAGCAGCAGACCTGGACTTTTCAGTGAGGGCTCTCTGGGTCCAAGCCCTGAGCTCTTTCCACTCAGCATTATATTCCACAGTAAGTACGCAAGGATCAAATAGGATATCGCTTATGACAGGAATTTTCGAAGTAAAAATCTTTTTTGACATTTCTTGTATAAATGCTACTAATTATAATGATTTTGATACATTCTGTGTCCCTCACAGCACTGTGGTGTACCCTGATCTACATGTCATTGAGGGAAAAATGTGTTGATTATTTCTAATGTAATGGAAAAAGCACAAGCTTTGGAGTAGATTGCAAGCTATTTAAGCTCTCTGAGCTTCAATTTCCTCATCTGTAAAAACCTTTGCAGCATTCAGAGAGAAATTAAATGTAAAAGTGAACGCAAAATGCCCAGCATACTATTTCCACAAACTTGCTACTCTAGAAAGTTCAGTTCTTTCTCCTTAAGTTAAAAGGAAATGTGCGTCTAAGTCAATTTTGCAGAATATTAGAACCGGCAAGAAGTTGAGTGATAATCTAGCTTAATCCTTTAGTTTTTCAGAGGTGGGTGATAAGTCCCATAGATTTGATTCAACTTTCCAAAGGTCACACAGACAGATTTAAGAATAGAATTTTATAACAAAGACCCCTTTCGGTGCCCAGAGTAAAATTGCAATGCTTCATCGCAACCTGGACCTGGATTTTAGAGAATCCACCCAAAACCACACCTAAAAAGTGAGACAGACTTCAAAGATGCCATTATCAACATCAACTAAAGTACTTTCATTATGAAAGGTACTGCGTATATTCTTATTCTTTCTCCAAGGCACTGGTAATTGTGCTAAGAGAGTTGAAAAGGTAATGCAGAACAGAAATATAGTTTATAAAATAAATAATTGTGAAAAGTGATTTTAAATATATTTTTCATCATGAGGCTTGTATACCAACTTACCAATTTTTATCAATATATTGCATTATAACTTTAACTAAAACAGGTTAAATACATGTTTAAGCCTTTCTTTCTGTTCAAGTTCAATCTAGGAAGCACTAAAAGAGGAAAGCAGGAACTGACCTCTAGCAGAATTACTAGAGAAATGGCAATTTATTTTATTGCCTATCAAATTTATTCATTATGCCTTTTGTCAATTTATGGTACTTTTCAGTGAAAATAATTAGGCAATATTTCCTTTGTTTTGGTAAAGTTGCCAGAAGGATTCTTTAGTTACCCAAATAAAGCAAATACGCGTGCAACCAATATTTTCAGGAAGTAGACAACCAAGCATTTTGCCTTAAAAGGTCCTAATTTTAGCTCAATAGGTGGGAGGTGAAGCCATACCTTTCAATTCTCACTGACATGCAGAGCTTCAGTTGGTCATTGTTTAGGAAATTTTTGTAGACTCCAGAAGTATTTTAAAAGGGAAAGGTTCAGAACTCTGCTATTCTCTCTGTGTGATAACATGTATAATAACTTATGTAACTGAGCCTAGTAGAGTCTCGGGCAACCAGAAGACACTTGGGAAAGTTCAGTCTCTTCGCCTACATCTCTGGACTTCAATATTCCACAATCAGCAATGTGCATGTTATAACAATAACTTTTTTGTACCAAGGGCCTCCTACTCTGCTTCCTAAGCCTTCACATAAGCCTTAATTCTAACTGAATAACTTTGATATATATTTTTGAATTTTAACATTTTATTTAAAAAATATTCAGCTTCATAATAAATCCTCTGCTAACCATGTGTTCTTGTCTATTCCCTTTAAGCCTTTCTTCAATCTCCTTAACGAAATCACCATATTCTATATCCACAAGCAGGAACTTCCTATACCTCAGTGTGATGCTGGCCTCATTAAACAGGAAACTTGCTAGCAACTCATCATGGAGAACACAGCACCTTTATATAGCTTAAAATTTTTTCCTTCCCCTGACATGGAAATAAATCAGATTAAAATTCAAAATATCTTAGAGATATCTACCTGCATGGATTTCACATTCTTATTGTAGAATATTTCTGTTAAAGGATATTTATACATAGTTTTATACCTTTTATACACAAATGTGTATAATAGATAAGGGATGTTTCATAAATGAGTATAATAGATAAGAGGAGTTTTTAATAAATAAAATTAAATTAAACGATATGTAATGAAATGGATAACATTCATTTAACAAGAAGCCATTTGGAAAAATAAGGCTATTTTCATGAATATGTAATTTCGAATTGGGGGGGAGTATTTATGAGTGTTACAGTATTATAAAACCTGTAACATACTAATTATTTCTTGATTTTGTTTTGGTTGCCCAGTATCAATAAAAGTCTGGTTCACATGTTTAAATAACTGTAAACAGTGACAATGGTTAATTAAGCAAAGAATGTAGAAGAGATTTTATTTTGTTACACTCAGACAAAGAGTGCGGTAATCAGCTATGGCGGCTTATGGACTACCATAACCAAACACCTAGACTTGGGGGCTTGAACAACAGAAACTTTTTTTCTCACAGTTCTGAAGGGTAGAAGTTGAAGTTCAAGGCGCTAGCATGTTTGGTTTCTGGTGAGGACGCTCTTCCTGGCTCATAGATGGCCATCTTGTCATTGCGTCCTCACATGACAAGGAAGAGAAAAAGAAAGGAAGCTCTCTGGTGTGTCTTCTTAAAAGGGCCCTTATCCCATCCTGAGGGCCCCACTCTCATGACCTCATCTTCCCAAGGCTCTGTCTCCAAATGCCATCACATTGGGGGTTAGGGTTTCGATGTGAATTTTGGCAACACACAATTCAGTTCATAATACAACGGCAATATTTAATCAAGCAAAGAATGCAGAAGAGACTTTATTCTCTTATACTCAAAAGAGGAGCTTACCCAGCATCTGCTCCACAATGGACACAACGTGTAAAAATTGTATTACAACGCATGTAAACATGTAATTTTTCAGGTTTTTTCTTTTTTAAGTTTCATACAGTTTAGAAGTGAAACTCAAGTCACAATTTTATAGAATTCTAGAATTACCTCTGTTGACCCCTAGGGAAAACCACCTTGTTACTCCAACTCATTTATTTACAGAAAAAGAAAATACAGCTCGGAGAGAAGTAACTGTACAGGAAAAGAAAGTACAGCTCGGAGAGAAGTAACTGTGTTAAGATAAGCAATCAGCTAGTAGCCAACCTAGGATACAGTTCTCAACATTCCCACTGCTTTTCTCATCTGACTTTCCCAATAAGCCACTACACAACTAGATCCTTGTGAAAATATATCCATTTGTCCTTGATTCTGATTAATTGCTTTGCCAATGTCTTTCCTGGTAGCGGCAATCTAATTGAAAAGTAAAGAAAAGTCAATAAGTATAAAGATGGCTATTTTAATATTGTTTCAATCTATGCTCTGCATTCAAGATGCAGCCATCAGGTAAATTATAATATGCCCCCAGCTGTGGTGTAAGGCAAAAAGAAGAGAGAGAGAGAGAGAGAGAGAGGAGGTTGAAGACTCATAGATGTCTTATAGCAGTCAAGAAATGCTATTTCAGAACAATGTTATTCTTATAGTTCAATTGTGCTAAAATTGGTAAATCATATTTCTTGAAAATATGTTATGGTAGACAAATGCTGCAGATAAATGCCATTCATTGCTTAATCCCCATTGGTAGTTGCTAAGTGTACTAAAGACATATTGACATAGCAAATCAATTGGTAGTGAAATTATTATGGAAATCCTTTGTCATTAATTACTTCAATGCCAAATAAATCCAGGACTTATTCTCTCCCAGTGGATAGCATGGGTGTTTGTAATGATTACCCCTTATTTTTTAAGTGCTAGAATGCCTTTTTTTTTTTGGTGAGGAAGATTGTCCCTCAGCTAACATCTGTTGCCAATATTTCTATTTTTTTTTTTTTTTGAGGCAGTTTAGCCCTGAGCTAACTACTGCCAATCTTCCCCTTTTTGCTGAGGAAGACTGGCCCTGAGCTGACATCCAAGCCCATCTTCCTCTACTTTATCTGTGAGATGCCTACCACAGCATGGCTTTTTGCCAAGCGGTGCCATGTCGGCACCTGGGATCTGAACTGGCAAACCCCGGGCCGCTGAGAAGCAGAATGTGTGCACTTAACCACTGTGCCACCAGGCGGGCCCCACCAATCTTCCTATTTTTGCTTGAGGAAGATTGTCCCTGAGCTAACATCCATGCCAATCTTTCTGTACTTTATATATGGGACATGGCCACAACATGGCTTGATGAGCAATGTGTAGGTCCAGACCTGGGACTCAAAGCTGCAAATCTTGGGTTGCTGAAGAAGAGCACGTGAACTTAAGCACTGCATCACTGGGCCAGCCCTACTAGCATAACTTTTAAAGTAGATATTGACAAGGTGATAGCAAAACAAAAGGACTGAAAGATAAGATATGCTCTTTAACATTAAGCAGGAAACAACTATGGTTCAAATTTGGTGAACACAGTAGATGCTGAATGGAGTACATGTCAATGGAAAGTTAATATATTCCTACCGTATTGACCAAATATTCCACTCCTGAGTATTTACCAAAGAAAAGTAAAATCTTATGTCCAAACAAAAATTGTACATGAATGTTCACAGTAGCTTTATTTGCAATAGCTAAAATTGGAAACAATCCAAGTATCCTTCAGCAGGTAAATATAGAAACCAGATGTGGCATATGCATACTACTCAGCAATAAAAAGAAAATATCTATTAATAAGTGCAATCTCAAGGATGAAACTCAAAGTAATTATCATCAGAAAGGAGGCATTCCAAAAATAATTAATATATAATTATATGATTTTTATATAAAACTCTATAAAATGCAAACAAAACTATACTGACAGAAAGCAAGTTAGGGGTGGCCTAGGAACAAGGAGGTGGACCAGGTGAGGGGCGAATGAGTTGCAAAGGGACATGGAGAAACTTTCAGGGATGAGGTCTATGTTCATTACGGTAATTGTAGAGATGATTTTCTGGGTATAAATATATGTTAAGTCTCATCAAATTGTATACTTAAATATTTGTGCTTTATTGTATGTCAATGATTCCTTGTTAAACTGCATAAAATTTATATACAGATATATGGGACACCTAATTTTTGCTACATATTGGATATATAAAAGTGAACTGATAATGCATAAGCTCTCCCTCAAATGGTAGTATCGCCCACAGTACCTAGAACAATAATATGAAAAGTCTTTACCTAATTGCTTTTTGGAAGCTGGATCCACATAATGGGTGGTGAAACAGGAAACAAACAAAATTTGAAAAACAATAAATAAATTTACTGCTCTTTAATTATCATTTCAACTTTATCAACATGCACATTGTTCTTCAAAAAAGCAGACTGTGGTTAATTATAAAAATTATATTATAAATCCTAGCACAATCACAAAACTAAACAAAACAAAGAAAAATTATAAAAAAGTATAAGTAAAAGGCCAATAATGAATATAAAATAGAATTTTAAAAATATAGAGAATTAATCCAAAGGTAGGCAGATAAAGAAGACAAAATGATCAAAAAAGATTTGGAACCAAGAGAGAACAACTAGCAAGATGTAGATTTTAGCCCAAAAATATTACTAAATGAATAATCACCTAATTTAATCATACGTAAAACATGAACCTTTACCTACATCCATATCATAAACAAAATTAAATTGACTATAAGCCTAAATATAAATCCTAAAACTAGAAAATTTCTAGAATAATATCTAACAGAAATTTTGTGACATGGTTTAGACAAAAAACTTCTCAAAGATCACTCTCACACATGTAAATAAATAAAGAAGAAATTGACAAACTGGATTTCAATAAATTAAAAATTTCTACTATTCAAAATGCAGTGTTAAAAAATAAAAAGGTAACTGATATGCTGGGAGAAAATATTTGAAAAATATAGACAATAAAAGACTTCTATGCAGAATGTATAAATAACATTCAAAGTCAATAATAAAGAAAGTTTAAATAGGCAAAATCTTTGAATAGACTCTTCACCTGTTATGTGTGTGTATTTGTATGTGTGCACTCAACTTCAGTCATTAATGAAATGGAAATTAAAATCACAATCAGATACCACTACCTACCCAATTGAATTTGGTCTATCAGTCTCCTAGGACTGCTTTGACAGATGAGCATAAACTGAGTAGGTTCAAACAACAGAAATGGATTATCTCATAATTCCGGAGGCCAAAAGTTCAAAATCAAGGTGTCGCAAGGCTGGTTTCTTCTAGAGGATTTGAGAGAGAATCCATTTCATACCCTACCCCTAACCTGCTGGGAGCAATTCTTGTCATCCCTTGGCTTGTAGATGCATTTTAGCCTTCATCACGACCTCCAGCTTCACGTGGCTCATTCTCCCCGTGTGTCTCTGTTACCCTTCTTTCATAAGGACTTGTTAGATTTTAGAGCCCATCCTATTCCAGGATGATCTCATCTTGAGATTCTTGCCTTAGTTACATCTGCAAAGACCTTTATTCTTAATAAGTTCTCATTCTGAAGTTCCAGGTAGATGTATCTTTGGGGGACCACAATTCAACTCCCTACAAATGGTTAAAGTACGTTTTTTAAAAAGCAACACAATCCAGTTATGATGATGAGAGAGAGAAGCTGGATCAAATATTGCATTGCTGGTGAAGAAGCAAAATGGTACAGCCACTTCAGAAAACAATTTGATAAGTTGTCATGATGTTAAACGTGTAGTTACCATTTACATCAATAACTCCACTGCTACGCATTTATCCAAAAAAAAAAGAAAAGCTATATTCACACAAACCCTTTACATGAAATTGTATGGCATGACTTTATTAGTAATTGCCCCATACTGGAAATAAACCAAATGTTTCTCAACTGATACTTTAATAAACAAAATGCAGTGCATTATGCAACAGAGAGAATACTCCCCAGCAATAAAACAACTAGCTTTATAATAAAAGAACTAGTGATGTACGTAACACTAGATAAATCTCAAATGCATTTGCTAAATGAAAGAAGCTAGACTCAAAAGGCTATACGCTGTATGAGTCCATTTATATGACATTCTGGAAAAGGCAGTGCTAGAGAAACAGAAAGCATATCAGTGGTTGACAGAGACATGACATGGGATGAAGGTAAGTGTTAACTACAAAATGACATGAGAGGATATGGGTAGGCGGGAGCGTGATGCAAAATGTTCCGCATCTTGATGGTGGGGATGAATAAGCCTGATAAAACATATCAAATGCATGATGTCATTTAATTTGATCATCATGTCAATTGCATAAAATAAGAACTTCTAACTTTGTTTCTAATATCTGAAGAGTAGGGAATCAGAAAATCAGATATGTTAACTGACTTTAAATCTAGATTATCTCATTCCAAGTCCCACAGGCTTGCAAGGATTCTGCGATGCTCCTATAATGCCACATAAGCCACAACATGTACTTGAAGTTGGACCACACAGAGGGAGGACAGACCACTGAATCACATTGAGTCTCAATAGCACTCCAATCTAAGTAGTAGAAGAGAGGGAAAAACAAAGAAAAAAAGAGAAAGAACATTGCTAGGAACCCTTCATCTGAAAAGAAGGAAATCTGCATTATTTTCTGATTATATGAAGTAATCTGTCTCTCATATGAATTTTGCTATTTTGTGTTGTGCACTTGAACCCTGACTCCATGACCTCAGGCCCACCATTAAATGAATATTCTGTGAATTCCAAACTCAATCCCAGTGGCTACAGAGTGAACAATTCAGCCATCCCAGCTGTTGGACATCATAAAGAGACAGTCCTTTGATGTCTTTGTAATTTTCTAAATTCATTCTAGGAAGAGCTTCCATATAATTGGAAGAAAACTGTTTGAGGAGGGGAGGAGGATTGGATTCTGCTTATTTCTTTGCCCTTGTTCCCATAAGCCCATAAAGAGCAAACAGACATTAGTGAAAACACATTTATGGTCCCAGAAGACTTAGGCATATAAATTCTACCTGTCATCTTACTATTTACACACTTAAACTCCCAGGAAAGAGGGAATTGAGAAAGGGGACACTGGCCATGCTTGGTCTAGCCTCTGTGGACCTCTTTTCCAGGATGGCATGCCTTCTCATCTGCTATTGTAAAATATACGTTTAGCAGACAGAATCAGAGTGGAGGCCACCTGTGGAGGTGAGACAGACTTCCTTGGCATGCTTTTCCAGATACAGCCTGTTTATAGAACATACGTGATTTTTCTCCACTTTTTCTACCATGTAGTAAGCCAACTAGGACTAGGCTCCTCTAGCCTGCAAATGTCCAGCCCACTTCAGAGGGAAAATAATCAGCCCTGATGTTGCCTTCAAATGCATACAATATCCTTCTATCCAGCTTTATCTGTAACAAAGCTCTCTGTGTGACACATATTTGTTTCTTAATTCATTCTGGTTTTGAAAGGAAAAATTATCTTCCTCAAACCTCATTTGAATGTCCATGTATCAAGACAAAAGCAAAGATACATTTCTTAAGGAAAATTACTAGCCATATTCATTAGCTTATCGTCTTTTCTGCTCACATGGAATTATGAGGAAAACTCCTCTGAGTAGCTCATACAATCTTAGGAGAGGTGGGTTCTGCAGACATCTTGTCTTTATTCCAATAACAATGAGACAGATGCTGACTCAAAAATGTGGTCACAGTATATAATCTAATCCACAAAACTGTTGAAATGTTTTCTAGTATCATACTTTTGATGCATACGGTTTAGCAGGTAAGAAATAGGAAAGGGTAGATATTAGAACCTGTCAGCCTTTCACAATCCTCCATACATTCAATGCTTTCATTCTTTCAAAGCAGGTAATGTCTAGACTTTTTGAAATGCAGAAAAATGATCACTTACAAGATAGGGGACTATGTCCATAAGACAATAAACCTCATTCTCAATTTCTACATCTATAAAATGGGAACCATAATAAAGAAATCACAGAGTAGTTGTGGGGATAAAATGTGATATTTAATTAAAATGCTTGGCATACTAATGTATCTATGTTACAATACAAATTAGTACTTAACAAAATGTATCCTCTAGAGTGAAGTAGAACTATTAGAATACTATTTTTTTTCATAGGCCTGATTCACCATTATAGATATCAGGGGATCCATCTGGACATCTTTGATTGCTTTCTATGCCAACCAACCTTCTTTTACTTTTTGTAGTTCCTAAAAAAGAACTAATACTCAAGCAAAAGAGTGTTCATGGTATGATAAACCCTTGGGTACCACATTTTTAAGATCAGTTTAAACAGAGCATGAAACAACCCCCTCCCTTCCATAGAATAGAAAGACTTTATACAGCTACCCGCATTTAATGGCTCTATAAGGTGGGCTGAAGTGGAGCCTGCTGAGAGCAGGATGATGAGCAATCATTGGAGATTCGGTGCTCAGCAGCTGCCTGCCAACCACTGCAATCTGTTCCTGCTCAAATCTAGCTCACTTAGCTCTTAGAGTCCCGAAGGGAAGAAAATACATTGTGAGAAATAATTGAAGGGAAAGTAAGACTCAAAGGAAAATAAAATTGCAGCTGGATAATAGGGAGCAAAGGAAGGAAATCATGAATGGATGTAAACAGAAAAAACACAGAGGCAGAGAAAAAATGAGAAATGCCTTAACAGATGTGCTTTCAGGCCACACATCATGCATTTATACCCTTCCTCAAACACTTACAGGCGGGATGACCTTAGAATATCAATTAAACTATCTCAGCCTCACTTTCCCTTCATATAAAAATGAAATAGAATTGATCCTGTATGGTTGATAAGATGGTTAAGTGAAAATGTATGTGGAACTCATTACACTACTGCCAGCACTGCAGTTATGTATGATGCCTATGTCCAGAAGACATAAAGGAGAGTTAAGGGAAGCTTCATGACAGAGTAACAGAGTAAAGACCATATAGAAAAGAGAACAGGAGCTTTGGAGTCAGAGAAACCTGGACTTGATTCACAGACCTAGGACTTAGCAGCATGTTGACCCTGAGAGTCTAAGTTTCTGTTTCCTCATCTGTAAATTGATGACAGTAAGATCTACGTAGCAGGGCTGTTGTAAGCATTAGAGAGGATACATATAGCCCACTTATTACCATTCATGGAACAGTCCATTAAAGTCACGTTACCTCTAACTGAAAATCATAAGACATAAAAATGAAAAAAAATATATTTTTCCCAGAACTTCCAAAGATTTGTAAAGGACATTCAAATGATTTATTTACATCCATTTGTTCATTACATGTTTTCCAATGTTCTTACATCATACATGAACTAAGAAATAGCATGGGTTATACATGAGGCAACTAAAGTCTTGCAGGTTAATTAATGAATATCTAGTGGAAGGACAGGAGCTGAAAATCAAGTTCATCTCACTGCAAAGCCTAAGCTCGTTACAACTAACCACCCTTCCCACTCTGCTCTTGCATCAATCTGGAAAAGCCATTTATTGGTAACAAACAACCACAAAATACCACTTTGCATCAGAAATATAATAGACCTATTTTCCTGGGACCCCCAGTTGTGCAAAGGCTGTGGCAACTATCCTGTAATCCTCTAAAAAAAAGGTGGATGTCTGGACAGCACTTTGTAATAAATGACAGAAAGTTGTCAATGCCACCAAGCAAACTTTGGAAAGTCTTATAGAAAGAGGACGTTGACAGCTGAGAGTTCAGAAGTGCCTTATGGCAAAGACATATGTATGGCTAAAAGCAAAGAAACCTTGAGAACTAAACATTTGTGAGTGTACAGGGGTCTCTACCATGGCCACCTTTGAAGATTTTCAACATGCTTTTGCTGAGGCTGGGTCCTTGTTGTTTGGCAAGTGGAATCTACTCAAAGGGATCTAGGCTCTCTGTGCCTCCATATCAACACCTAATTCCATGTTCAAGAGTCAGACGAGAGAGAGCATGGAGCTACATGCACTGTCTCCAAAAGCCTCTAAGAAGAAAAGGAACCATACAGCTCATCAGCCAAAGGCCAAGCTTGGCATCACAGGGAAGTTTGTACAATCATTGCACAGGGAAAAGTCCCAAATATTTGTGAACAGTAGTCTGCAAGATCACAGCTAACAACTAACTGTAATTCTCGCCAAATGTTATTCCATTTTTCCCAAGGCTGTTATGTTTTCCATTAAAAAGAGAATAGAATTCTGGAGGAAAATAAGTGGCTTAGAATAGAAAATCAATGACTTCCTTTCCAGTTATACAATTGTGTTGAGTAACTTTACAAAGCAAACAGGTAAAGACTTTTATGATTTCTTATGATTCTTAATATGAACCTTAGAGTTAAATCCGTAAAGAAGAGACATGAATTCATTTTTTCATGCAATAATCATTGCGTTGGCAAGTAGTGTTCCTGAATCAGCTCTTACCTTAGAATCTAGGCTTGTTTCTGTCAATAATGCTTATATATAATGGAAAGAAGCTGACAACTAAACAAGTAAGAGTAGTCCAATAATTCCATACATTTTAACATCTATTGGTACACAGTTTTTTTTTTGTTTTGTTTTGCTTTGTTTTGAGGGAGTCAGTAACTGAGAAAGTAACCTTTAAATCAGGGTAAACTTTCTATTTTCAATATCATGGAAAATGAAAAATCTTTAAGGCAAGCTCAGGACACAGCGTAGTTGTGAACAATGGATTAATAAACCCAGGATCATCTAAAGTAGTAATTCCATTACTCGGTATAGATGACTATAAGGAAAAAGACCAAAGCAATAAACATAAATTCTCTCAAGCCTCCATAATGTACTTTAAAATAACAGTGGGAACCGTTTAACAAAATAGAGAACTTAGAACTCAAAAAGAAGTCTCACCAATGGAGCTACTTTAACAATTTGGAAGACTGGAAGACAGGTAGATTCTGTCCTTTGAATTTTCAATTCAGCACAATATTTATGGCACTGTTTCCAGCAGTAAAAAAAGGTATAATATACAGCACAAAGCTGAGTGTACAAAATGGACTTTGTGTTGTAGGTCTACCATTAGCACTCGTGTGACTATGAGCAAGTCTCTAACCCTCCCTGGATCTCATTCACTTAAATCTAAAGCAGCACTTACATACTTTCAAGCTCTAACATCCATGAGTCTGAAAAAATGCTTACGGAAATATATCCTCAAGTTTCTACCCCAAGGACAATGGCTATCTATATGTGAAATAATAGCTTAGCTGCTAAGGTATGACACTGTGGTCAGGGAAGTATCTCTGGGTCATTCCTGACCCAATATGATACTGAAGGAAGATTGTTATTCCTCATAAATGTAAGGACCACAGAGGTCTAGAAAGACCAATTGAGGTCAATTCTGAAAGTGTGAAGAGAGTAAACATGCAGTAGAGCTAGCAGTGATGTGATCTATCAAATCTTACGATACTAGGACTGCTAGGAATCCTGCATGGAATTCTGTACTTCACTACAGGCTACAATGAGGTAATAGTGGTAGAAGGAATAACAGCTATGAAGAAAAAGCCCTGAGTCAGAACCCTGCCTCAAGGAACCCTATTTCTGCTCCTCCTCAAGTGGCCCTATTTGAGTTACAAGAAATAACTCCTAGATAAATTCAAGTATAATTCAAGTATTTAAAAAATTAAAACCCTAATTCAACAGATGAAGGCTTGAAGTCATAGTAATATGTATATTGAAGAACATAGAACCTTATACTGTAGTCACAGATTAGAGAGGTCAAGACTTTTAGATTATTCTCAAAAACCTAACTTAGAATGTATTTCCTACAAAATCATTTTTTCCAATCTTAGTATTCTTTTGAAGTCAAACTGTACATTTTAATGTTGGTAGAAATAAAAGAAGTGCAATGACTCCAATATAGAACAAAAAATAAAGCATGAAAAGGAGAAAGCAACCAGGCCAAGGTAGTTTCACTGGTGAATTCTATCAAACACTTAAGAAAGAAATGACAGCAATTATGTAAATCTCTTCCAAAAAATAGAAGCAGAGGAAATATTTTCTAACTAAATACACAAGGCCAGTATTACCCTAATATGAAAACCAGATGAAGATACTATAAGAAATATATAAACCAATACATTTCATGAACACAAACCTCAACAATATTTTAGTAAATAGAACTCAACAACATATAAAAAGAATTTTATACTACACTTAGGTGGGATTTATTCTAGGTATGCAAGGCAAGTTCAACAATCGAAAATCAATCAAGGTAAGCCAGCATATTAACAAGTTAAAGAAGACTAACATATGATGATATCAAAGATGCAGAGAAAAGCATTTGACAAAATCCAACATCCACTCCTGAAAAAATTCTCAGCAAACTAGGGATAGAGGGAAACTTCTTCAACTTGATAAAGAACACTTACAAAAAAACTATAGCCTATATCACCCTTAATGGTGAAAAATTAGATGTTTTTTCTCTAAAGTCAAGAAGAAGGCAAAGATATCCTATCTCACCACTCCTATTCAACATTGTACTGAAAATCCTAGCTAATGAAATATGACAAGAAAAATAAATAAAAGGAGTACAGATTGGGATGGAAAAAATAAAACTGTCTTTGTTTTCAGGTAACATGTTTTTATATGTAGAAAATCCCTCTCCTCCAAAACATAATATTCTAGAACTAATAAGTGATTATAGCAAGATTTCAGGATATAAGGTTAATATGTGAAAGTCAACTGCTTTCCTCTACGCCAGCAATGAACAATTGGAATTTGAAATAAAAAACACAACACAGTTAATATTAGCACCAAAATAATGAAATACTTAGGTTTTATTAAAATACATACAAATTCTATATGAAGAAAAATACAAATTTCTGATGAAAGAAATCAAAGATCTAAACAAATTTGGATATAGCCCATGTTCATAAATGGGGAAAATCACTGTTATTAAGATGTCAGTTTTTCTCAACTTGATCTAGATTCAATGTGTTATCAGTCAGAATGCCAGCAAATTATTCTTTCAGTATCAGCAAACTGATTCTAAAAGTATAGGAAAGGCAAAAGACCCAGAATAGCCAGGACAGTATTATGAAAAAAAACAGTCAAAGGATTGACACTATTTGCCTTCAAGACTTAATGTAAAACTAAAATAATTGAGGTAATGTGGTTTTGCTGAAAGAATATACAAAAATGTACAAATTGATCAATGAAACAGAAATCATAAATTAACATAAAAATAGTCAATTGTTCATGACAAAGGCAATTCAATGAAGAAAGGATAGTCTTTTCAACAAACAGTGCTAGAACAGCTGGACAACTGAATACCCAAATGCCAAAAATTAAAAACATGCAGATACAGACCTTATACCTATCAGGAAAATTAACTCAAAATGGATCACAGACCTAAATGTAAAATGCAAAACCATAAAAATTCTAGAAGGTAGCATTGGAGAAAATCTAAGTGGCCTTGGGTTTAGTGTTAACTTTTCAGTTACAATATCAAAAACACAATCCATGACTGAAGAAATTGATGAGTGAGACTTCACTAAATTTCTTCTTTGCAGAAGACATTGTTAAGAGAATGGAAAGAGAAGTCAAAAGTTGGGGTAAAATATTTGCAAAACACATATCTGTATCCAAAATACAAGAACTTTTAAAATTAAACAATAAGAAATCAAACAGCCTAACTCCAAAATGGCCAAAAGATCTAGACACCTCACCAAAGAATATATACAGAGAGAAAGTAAGCATAATAAAAGATGCTCAACCTCATGTGTCAACATATTTCAACAACAATGAAATACTACTGCACATCTATTAGGAAAGCTAAAATCCTGACAACACCAAATGCTGGAGAGAATATGGAACAACAGAAACTGTTATTCATTGCTGATGGGAATACAAAATATACAACCACCCTAGAAGATAGTTTGGTAATTTCCTACAAAGCTAAACCCATTCTTGCCATATGAACCAGAAATCACACTCCTAGGTTCTACCCAGGTAAGTTGAAAACATGTCCACAGAAAAAACTGAACACAGAAGTTCACGGGAGCTTTATTCATAATTGCCAAAAACTAGGAGCAACCAAGATATACTTCAGTAGGTGAATAAACAAACTGTGGGACATCTATGCAATGGAATTTTATTCAGTGATAGAAAGAAATAAACCATGAAGTTGTGAAAGGCATGGAAAAACTTTCAGTTCATATTACTAAGTGAAAGAAGCTGACTTGAAATGGCTAAAAAGGCTACACACCAGGCAATTCCATCTATATAACATTCTGGCAAAGGCAAAGCTATAGAGATAATAAAAAGTCCAGTGGTTGGGGGATAGAAAGAAGGGATGACTAAGTGGATTTTTTAAGTGGTGGAACTATTTTGTATGATATCATAATGGTGGATATCCAACATTATGCATTTGTCAAAACCCATAGAATTTTTAAAAACACAGAGTGAACCCTAATGTAAACTATAGTCTCCATTTATTAATGATACATCAATATTCACTCATAATTCTAACAAATGTACCAAACAAGATATTAATAACAGGGAGAACTGTGCCTGGTGTAAAGGGGGAAGGTAGTATATAGGCACTCTTTGTATTTTTGGCTCAATTGCCTAAAACTACACCAGAAAATAAAGTTTAATAACAAAAAATGCTTTAAAAAACCCCAGAAAACATCAACAATCAGAACCAGTCAAGGTCACAAGATAAATATTACAAGTTAAAGGTAAGAATTCAGTTTCTGTACATTCATAAAGGAACTTGCTTTTTTATATTTATTATCACTGCCTCCTGACAAGTGTACAGCACTAGAGACTCTGAGTAATGTGGCTGCTGACTCTAGGAACAGTTCTGGCTAAAATATGTCAATGTTGTTTACTTGTAGCAAAAGAGGATTTCTCCATGGGCATTACAGGTCTTGTCTACCCTGTTCAAATACACAGAGAGTAAATTTTTAGATGTATCTAAGATCCACATTCCAGAGCAAGCAGAATTTAGCAGGCTACGCTGATTTAGCTGCATTCTCCTCCCCCACATTTTTACAACCTGTTCCCTAACATAAGATTGCAGCTCTTCCTTTTGTATTTTTTATGCCTTCCTCCGACTGCTTCCCAAAACACCCTTCATTCCCTACCCTTTTACTTACCTTTCTTCCTTTTTATTTCTAATTGTTATCAATTATGGGGGACAGTATTTGACCCTGGAAACTTGAAAAGATCCTGATTTCAACTCAGTGAGTTGCCACTTACTCTGACCTTGATCAAAGTATTTGAGCAGTCTGTCCTCAGTGTTTTCAACTATCTGATGAAGACTTGGAACTATCAATTGTTCAGCATAATAATTATTCTCTGATACTTATTGCTATTACATTTCTTTAAATGTAAATAGTGTAGTTGCAATAATACTAATAATGAGGTGGAGGAGGGGGAGGAGGCGGCAGGGAAGGAGGAGGAGAAGCAGAAGGAATTGTCATTCAACGTGTTTCGCATGTACCATGGGGCACACAAAGAATTTTATAAATTATGCCTCATTTATTCTTTATTTTTCCAAGTATCACTTAGAACCAGTCATTAACTCCTTCTGGAGTGAACGTTACAAGATTTTTAAATTTCCTTCAACATTGCACTTATTTTGAGACTAGAAGTAAAGTGAAAATGAAATAAACAAGGCTTCTCTCTTCTGAGTTGTATTCTGTCCTCCCTCTGCTTTTAAGGAAGTCTCTGTGAGTCCTCGCTGAAGGAATTTCTGAATCAGGTTTAGATTTACCAAAAATACTTGTAAAAAAATTCAGAGGAAAAACACCGGCATGCATTTTGAACAAACCAAGGCATGTTTGCATATATGTTAAAATAACACTCACTGATATGAAACAAGAAAACAGATGATTTTCATCAATTGTAACTGTAAATGTTAAATGTCTTCTAGGGAAAGACATTTTTGATCGTTTCAATAACAAAAATCTTGAGTTCTTCCATAGTAACAGGTACAGCGAATGACAGATGTTGGAGAGGTTTCAAATCTCTTTGGGCAGGATCAATCTCTTGCGCTTAGAAAGCAAAATGGAAATGAAATGGATTCTCCATTGTTTAGAGAAGCAGATATCATTTCATTCTCGATGTTCTCTGGAGTCTTCAGTGGATTACTCTATAACTACTTCATAAGTAATAAGATGTGAATTATATATATAATAATGTAACAAAAATAAATATATGCTGTAAAGGATCTCTATGGTTGATTGAATTATTTGTCCCAATTTCTCACTCCCTTGACATAGGATAAGAATTCACATGCTTGCTTGGTGCCTGTAGGAAGAGTGGCTTTCCATCCCCTTGACTTTGACCTTGGCTGGGTGACTTGTTTTGGCCAATGTGATGTCACAATGCATGTGATGAGAGCAGAGGCTTGAAATTTTCTTGTAAAGTTGGGATGGCCCTCCTGGACTCCAGTGATCTGTCATGAGAAGAACATTCTCCAAATAGCTATGACCCTTTTCATTTTGGACCCGGAATGAACATGAAGTTGACATAAGCCCAACTCACAGTTCGGAGCCCAAACCAGTGGGATCCTCAGCTTGAGGCAGAGAGGCTCAGAGCTTAGACTATACTGGGCAATCCACAGTTGAACTGCTAAATGCCAAGCATAAAAATACATGTTTTTGTTTGCCACCAAGATTGTGTATTTCCCTTTCATGCAGCAAATGCTGACTATTATTGCAACCACAGGCCTCCTAGGACCAGTCCAAATTGACCCCGTCTTATCAACATTGTAATTAAGAGTTGTTTTACAGGAACCGAGACCCTCTGTCAGTTCAGGTCAATTGAGACCACCAACTGATTAACTGGGCCTGTGTAAATGCCCAATAACTGACACTTATGATGTCAAAAGGCTGAAAACTCCACCCTCAGACTGTATTTACACCACCGTTTTGTGAACATGCATCCTATGAAGAGCCATGAAGCTTGACTACGCTTGTGCAGATCATCAATTACCTACCTTCTCCTTACCTCCAATCATCTATCTCCATACTTCAGACCACCATGCCATTCATCCCATAAATTTTTTCCCAAGCCCTGGATCAGAAAGAAAGAGCTGAGAGCATGAGCTCCCTCTCTCCTTGGAGGTCAATCTGCCAATAAGGCTGTTTTCTTTGCCTAAAAGCTGATACCGTAATAATTGACTTTTTTATGTACATTGAGTAGGAGAACCCCATCTTTGTGCAGTAACAATTTTGGTGACTATGAAGAGACTAGGTCCTGTGACCACCTGCCAAAGGCTCTGGAACCCCTGGCAGGGTGGGGGTCTTTTCATTGACCCTAAGTGGCTGCCTAGACAATTTTTTTAGAGGCTCAGCTGATTGGTTTCCTGTTTCCTGCTGCAGGACTCCAGGACCCAAGACATTTTTTTTCTTTTGAGAGAAGAAACAGCTCCTGGATGAAGAGGTCTCTGCACTTGGTGAGTAGCTTTAAGAAAGTGACTGTCTCTTACTTTATCTCTTTGTTTAGATTCCCTGGAAATATAAGTTTGGCTTGTATTCTGGGGAATCCTGGTGGTCTGAGGTAGGCTGAGTCCAAAACCCTGAGCCTGAAACACCAAGGGTAATTAAAGGAAAGATAAATGGTTCACTCGTGAAGTTGCAACTGCTGGAGCTGGTTCTGAGTAGCTTCTGGCAAACTAGCTAGGATTCTGGTCTATGTTATATGTAGAATTGTATTATGTGTTAATATTTGTCTAAACTGAATTGGCTATTTGGGGACTGAGTTTCTCCATGACTGTAACAATCTCTCTTTAGAAATTACTTTGTTTGTTTGGCCACCTTGGGAAAAGCCTCCTGAAATGGGAATAACTGTAAGCAGCTGGCAAGGTAATTGGGGATAATTTAAAATTACAATGGCCGCTTTGGGCTCTTTTTGAGCCTCCAAACCAAGGAGCAAGGAAAACCTTTAATTTTAAGGAGTTAAGTCCTCCACCTTCTGGCACAATTGCTAAAAACCTAAAGGTTCCAGAAGATGTAAATATTCACAAAGAACTTCAAAATCTTACCAAGCTTGTTTCATGTCCTCAGGTTTGGCTTGACAATTGTCATATTGGACGGTCTCCAAACTACAGTCAGATAAAAATGCAGTTGTACCCCATTTTGCAGTCAGAGATAATCAGACAGAAATGAGGGGTTTCACTCCCTTTTGCAGCTAAGGGTCCTACCAAACTTCCATCAGCCTCAGAGGAATTACATTAGCCATTAGAAGGAAAACTCTGATTAGATAAGATCATTTAAGAAGTGCAATTGAAAGCAAAGACTTCAAAATTCCAAAGTAACCTTATTGAAAGTTTTGCTGCAAAAAGAAATAATAAGTTATAAAAGGTACTTAAAAGAAAAACTTATTAGGTCATGGCTTTACAGACATCCCATAATCTACCTTTGAAGGAGGGCTCAATCTCTGAAAGATTTTCTGGGAAACTGCTATGTTAAAGATTACTGGAGTTGTTCAGTACTGCAGATATAGTTATTGTTTGTCTTGGCTGAACCTTGAGAAGATATTTGAAAAGATTTAGCAACCCACAATCAGAAATTTGGCCAAAATGGCAGCTGATATTTGGAGCCTGATAGGAAGTGTTAGGCCGCCTTCCCTAAGTTAAATTAAAACTAAGCACGCAGAGGGAAAAAGAAAATTAGGATGATGTAGTTGGACAGGTAGATCCATCTATAGGGTCATTTAAGTTACAACAAAATTTCTGAGGAATTAAGAGCAACTGTCCTTAAAAAAATCCTTGCAAGACTAGAAATGCAGCTCTAGAGGCAGTTCAGATTCCATTCCTTTATTTCAAAAAGTTTATAGCCTCTCCAGGAACTTTTATCTAGTCTATCACTAATTCCTAAGACTGAAGGGACAAAAAAGGAAAAAAACCACCTCTAGAGTGCCCTTGCCCAAAATCTAGCATCTTGAGTGTTTTCTTCACAAATATTAGAAAAAGCTTAAAACAAAATTTGAATGCAATTATTCTTCATAACAACTGATTCTTAATTATTGTCCCTGATTCATGGCCATAATTTTAAAACAATAGCTGTGGAATTTCTATGTATATGTGTTTATACATATGTTACATATATCTGTGATTTTTTTGCTTTTTTACCTCTGGATGGTATAATTTCTAAAAGGGTTCTATTTAATTGGCTTAAAGTTAGCACTTATATAAATGTAATGGAAAATAACCCAAATGTCTTTCAAGTTAGTGTGATATAAAATAATTTTTGGTGAATGAAAGCTTATTTAAGTTTGTTGGTTTGATTAAAATAAATGTTTTCAGAGTTACCAGCATCAGATACAATATAGACATGTTATCTCTGTTACAAAATTTGTCAACAAATAACTTAGAATAATAGCTGATTTTGCCTAATGTCTCATGAAGTTTTCTAGGCAATCTAAATAATTATTGGGAACAAGTAAACCAAATAGATGTGAAAAAGATAAAAATGTCAGGTGAAGTTTTAACAATAATTATTTGTTATGATATATGTATTTAACTTCAAAACAACTTGAAACCTTAGAGTTTTGCTAAATTAAGTTAAATGATAAAGTTGATCAAGTATCTAGACCATTTTCACATAAGATATAACATTAGATATTAGTTACTAAACATAGATTTATCTACCTTTGGCTTCATATTACAGAGAAACTGGAAAAACACTCCAGTTTATTGATAAACATATTTTGTGCCATGCTGAGAAAACACATTCTTTCTAGACAGTATTTGTGGATCTCCCACTCCTCGTGATGCCATCATATAAAAATTAAGGAAAAGAAGATGTATGTTTTCAGTAGAGAAGATTTAAGGAATGAAGATATTTTCGTTCATTTTGTTAAGAAAGATAAATTTGTCCCAAAGTACTAGGAAGCAAAGAAGTCATGGGACAAATGCTGAATATAAAAAGAAAAGTTATATAGGATTTGTGAAAAGGAACCCTGAGGAAAGAGTTTTGTCTGTGGTCAAGTTGGCTAAGATTAAAATGAATTTAATTAAGTAAATGAGTTTTGATATCAAAAATAAGCTGGTACATTTTGTTTTATCTCTCCTAAAGGGATAATTTTCCTAGACTTTTAGCCTGCTCTTGATAAAGAGACTATAAAAGATTTTTGTTTTCCTAGAGTAAGTATACTTAAAAAAATTTATGTTTTGTCAAAATAATTTCCTGTGTTCTAAAAAGTTGGAATCTCTCTATTAGGAAAAGAAAGGGTTTTCTTTAACTGTTTGACTCTCTCTTTGCCTTTAACATCTTCTGTTGTCACTTTGGTTAAATAAATAACAAAGTGCCATTTCCTATCTGACCAAGTGTTTAAAATATTTTGATTTTTTTTTTTTTTTGGACGAAGAGTAGCCCTGAGTTAACATCTGCTGCTAATCCTCCTCTTTTGCTGAGGAAGATTGGCCCTGAGCTAACATCTGTGCCCATCATCCTCTACTTTATATGTAGGACGCCTACCACAGCATAGCTTGCCAAGTGGTGCCATGTCCACACCCAGGATTTGAACTGATGAACCCCATGCCGCTAAAGTGGAACATGCACACTTAACCACTGTGCCACCAGACTGGCCCCAAAATCTTTTGATATTTTTAGAAACTTCCCCAAATTTCAAACTTTGAGTATCCTTGGGGCCCTAGGACTTCTCAAGGAATTTGTTCTCTCTTTATATAAGGAAGGAGATATTAAATTAGTGAGGCTTATTTGGTACTTTAAATTACATGGGAAGTATCATCAAATAAGTGATGATAAACCTTCTTGGGTTACATTGGTGGGTAAACGTTATTAATATAAGTATTTTAAAAATTATATAACATGCCTAAAATTCTGATCTGTCCTGGTTATCAATCATAATTCTAGTTAAATTGTAATATGTCGCAGAAATAACCAAATTTCTTTTTCAACTGCAATTTTTAAGATTTTTTTTGGTCATTTGCAGACAGTTTTTGTTTTAACCAGTTTTGTTTTTGCAAATATATTTCATCTTTAGAGAGTTTCATGGAAACTACTCTGACACTTGCTCTAAGATGCATGTTTCCTGGCAAATTTTCAGATTATAGAACTGAGCTGGGTAAGAAATTACAGAACACTAACAGAGAAACTGATGGCCTCATAAAACTGCTAACAGAACATCAAGATCAAAAATTGATCACATCGGACTGGATGAACTGATGAGGATGATTATAATTTTTATGACTTTTCATTTAAAGTATTGCTAATTTTTAATGTTTTGTTTTTCCAGATTTAAGGAAACATTTTCTCATTTCTCTTAAGCTAAGCATGACTCATAAAAAGTTGTAAGCCGAGTCAAAACATGTATCTTTTCTCCCTACCTGACCGTTTCAGAATTTCTAAACTCTTGATGAGTGAGTACTCTTATTTTCATAGCAAAATGGTTATTTGTGTAAGTTCAATAAAAATCTGTTCTCTTTATAACAGGATATAATTAGAAACATTGGTTATATTACCAAAGCTTTACTGGAATGCCATCTTTGAGAGAAACATGCGTAGACTCAGATGCATAGACCAAACAGCTTTAAGGAACAAGGATTGATTTTATGAAACAAATAAAACCACTTGGAATATTGGCCTAGTACCTTGCTTACAGGGTTCTCAGCAACCTTAACAGGTGAGTAAAGAAGATAACTCCCCTGGTAGATGTAAAGAATTTCAAGATACTTGGGGGATCTCAAAAAGAAAGGAATTCAGTCAAATCTATAGATATTACAGATGGAGTCTGATGACAAGTCCTTGGCTTTGCTTTCCTGGATGCAAGAAGTCTTTAAAGTTCAATCTGAGATTCCTTATAGGAAGTTACAGTAAAGCAGATTTAAAAGAGCCTATATGGGGGCCTGCCTGGTGGTGCAGCAGTTAAGTGTGCATGTCTGCTTCGGTGGCCTGGGGTTCACTGGTTCAGATCCTGGGTGTGGACATGGCACTGCTCATCAAGCCATGCTGTGGTAGGCATCCCACATATAAGGTAGAGGAACATGGGCACAGATGTTAGCTCAGTGCCAGTCTTCCTCAGCAAAAAGAGGAGGATTGGCAGCAGATATTAGCTCAGGGCTGACCTTACTCAAAAAAAAGAGCCTATATGATCAGTTTCCATGCTTGCTGTACTTCTGTAAGTATTTGGGCCAAGCTTACTAAAATTAGACTTAATTTACAAACCAATGAGTGTTAATTTGGCTATCTTTGGTAAAAATGAAGGTGATTTTATAGAGAAAAATTATGTTTCAATAGAAACTACAATACAAATTTTTGGATATTAAATTCTTGTTCTGTTAACTGTCTTTGAGGTTTTTATTTTCTATCCGTAAACTGGACTGGATCCCGAATTCTTCTAGTCTCCTGAGATACCTGGCTACAAATCTCCAAACTAACATTTTCAGTTTTTTTCCATTGTCTTCATTTGGAATCACTGAGAATTGAAACTACCCTTTTTCCTGAAGTCCTGTAAACTGAGCTAGAAAACTTGATATAAACAAGAGAAACTCATGCTTGTTGCTGTGTAACCCACTCAGAAAGATACTTGAACACCTGATGACATCATGAGACACATCCTGACCTCTAGAAGTCTTTTTGACTGGCTGCCCCCTGGGTTCAGAAACTGGTTTGTAATTTGCTCCAATGATTCACCTTGTATTTGTTTTTGTTTCTTTAGAAATTCTTCTTATTAAATACCTAGTTACTTGCTTACGCAATATAGGCCTAACTCTGGGGCCCACTTGCATCTTTGTCTAACTAACAAACTGGTTCAGTGAGATGGGACAACTTATGTCCCTTATCAGCAGGAAGATGCTAGAGCAGTCATCATCCTATATCCCTCAAGATTGAAGAATCAACAGCAAAAATGGGAGATTTATAACCGCAGGCCCTCTAGGACAAGTCCAAACTGATACCACCATAACAATAGAGTAATTAAGAAATTTTTCAGGAACCAAGACCCCCTGTCCAGTTCAGGCCAGTTGAGACCACCAACCCATCAACCGGCCCTGTCAAATGCCTGATAAGTGACCATTTTGATGTCAAGGAGTTTAAACTCCACCCTCAGATCATATTTACACCACCATTTTGTAAATATGCATCCTATGAAGAGCTATGAAGCTTGACTATGCTTGTGCAGATCATCAATTACTTCACCTTTCCTTACCCCCAATCATCTATCTCCACACTTCAGACTGCTCTGCACTTCATCCTATAAATTTTTCCTCAAGCCCTGGATTGGAGAGAGAGATCTGAGAGCATAAGGCTCCTGTCTCCTTGTAGATCAATCTAGCAATAAAACTTTCTTCTTTTCCCAAATTCTGATGCCATAATAATTGGATTTTTTTATATGCATGGGGTTGGAGAATCAGATCTTTGTGCAGTAACATTATGGTCTCATATTCTAATGAAGGCAACATATAGAAACAAACAGTTGCAATACTATGCATTTATTAAAACAATAGAAATAGATAAAAAAGCACCAGAATAGCACAGAGAAAGAAATGATGATTTACAGGAGAGGAGTTAAGAAAGATTTCTCTCAATAAGTATCAACTGAGACAAGAGTTCATCAGGAAAAATGGGAGAAGAAGTGGAATTTCAAGAATTTTGTAAATATGCTATCAAAGAGCAGCAGGGAAAAATCATCAACCTAAAAAAAAAAAGACTACAGTGAATATTTTGTTGAAATGCTTTCTTTTCCTTCCATGCCCATTATGCATGGTTGTAATTAGATTATATGAAAGGCTATGTCTTTATTAGAATAAAGTTTAAAATGTACTCTTCAATATTACTATTTAAAATCATGCTTTAGTTTCCAACCAGTAGATACATTATAGTTTAAGCAAACTTTCCCCTAATATTTAGTTTTAATGTTGTTTCTAGTCTATCACCACTATAAGTAAAACTATGATGATCATTGTTAGCATATTTATTCTGCTTAATCTTTTAATATTTAAACATTATTATTTAATTTTAAAGGCAATTCTCAAGAAAAATGGATGTGGATCATTCTGAGCGGAAAACAGAAAATTAAGCAAGTACGAGAGAGTGCACATTCATTAGGAGACAAAGTGAACTTGAATTTGTTGAGTGTATGTTGTATGCCCAATATTATTCTGACTGCACATCACAAGTGTACTTTTCAACAACCTTCATGGTAGGAATTTTTCTCAGATATGCAGACTTGTGACTTTTGAGAGTGACACAGCTAGTGAGTAGCCAGGTTGGGTTTTACATGCAGGCTTCTCTGACACATTATCTTTCAAACACATTATCTTTCTACTATACCACACTAAAGTGTTGTGATACCACAATTCTGATCTCATTTAATACTATTCTGTACTCAATGTTTTTTCACTACTGAATTGGATAAAACATGTGTGATTATATGTACTCTTTCCACCTGTTCTGAAAAGAATAAATTATTTCCCTCTGGGCTGCAAGAAGAAATGGAAAAACAACTTAATGATATCCCTGACAGAGTTAGTAATGATCAAAAGCACTATGGCATTTAGGTTTACTTCTCAAGAGGAACTAATAATGGGAACCTGATAAAAAGCCAAATAAGCTCCTTTCTCTCTTTTCTGCCCTTAAGCCTTCTAAAACTAGATAACCTGAGTGCCTACTGCATTTTAAAGAACAGAGTTCCTTGTTCAACAACGAGGCAGAGCATATTTTAAGAGATGAATGTAATGGGGGTCATAACCTGCCTACTTTCTACTACCAACAATTTGAATGTCAACATGCTTTGTTCCTGTGGCTGCTTGGCTAGGCTTTTGTGCACCTAGACTTCTGATTTATCATGATTCTTGTTTTAATTATCCCTAACAATATTTCCCAAGGTTAATGCATGTAAATGTGTGCATGCCTGTGCCCACATATACACACACGCACTATGGGAGACAGCTTCTCTATGTTGTTAATAAGAAAGTAAAAATAACTTTTTGAGGAGCTATGGCTTCGTATTTCTTAGAAGTTTAAATCCAAAAACATTAGCATGGGATACATGGCTCCTCAAATATTTGGGTCTTTTTCTTTCTGAGAACTCTTCCTACTTTGCACATGATGCTTACGTGTCACTAAAGTTCTGAATAATTCCATGCACACACCACATCTGCCCCAACTTTGTTCTTCCATGGGCTTGAACACTCTTTTTCAAATATCTTTTCAAATATCTTTGGTGCTTTACAAATAACAGTATTTTTCAAGATCTAGCATGGCTTCATCAGTTCTATCTGGGACTTCTCTGCCCCTCCTTTCAGCCAGTGTTAGACTTGTCATTCTGCACTATTTAGTAGCATCTGGACAGTACCCTAAGGAACTAGGCCAATATCATAAAAACCAATTTGCAGAAGAAACACTTTGCCAAGGAATCAGCTCTTGAAATTTATCAATTTACCAAAAATATGTCTTAATGAAATAATACTCTCAACACATGCAATTAATAGGAATATAGTCTTCTGATATGTTTATAAATGCCGTTAACTCTCACAAAATTTTATATGACTATATCATTCTAGTAAAGAAAATCTTATACTTGATATGCTTATCATATATTTATTTGACCTTAGAATACTAAATTTGGAGGAAGCCTCAGAGATCTAGCAGCTTCTCTGCACTAACACCACCATCACTTAGAAGACTGAGGTCAGAGAAATAGCCTTTTGCCAAATGATCATATAGCTGGTAAATTATACAAAAAGACCCAGGATACATGTCTTCAGAGTACTTCCTTTCTAGTGTTCATTATGGTCTATCAATTATATAGATAGGTATAATATGCAAAAGTATAAATTTATATATTGTACATTACCCAGAATTAGCTGAACTTGAAGTTAAGGGCATATTCTACCAGAAAACTAAGGATACCCAAGACTTCTGATACCAACTGCAAATTTGGGGATTTCCCCAAAGCACTCTCAGATTTGATAGTTCACTAGAAAGACTCACAGAACCCACTGAATGCTATGATACTCACAGACACATTTATTCTAGGAAAAGGATACAAATTAGAACCAGTCAAAGGAAGAAAGGCATAAGGCAGGGTTGGTAGAAGTCTAAAGTGGAGCTTCTGGTGGTGTTCTCCCTGTGGAGTGGTATACAGCATAACCTCCTTCCAGCTACTATGTGGCAACACCCACAGGGTACTGCCAACCAGAGAAGCTCACCTGGGCTACGATGTCTAGAGATTTTATTGAAGTTTCGTTATATAGGCTCAGTTAATTGAAATATTGCCCACATTGTGGAATTCAAACTCCAGTAACTCCCTCCCTGGAGTTTGGACTGATATCACATGGCCTAAAGCCCCAAAACTCTAGTCTCGTGGTTGGTCTTTCTGGGATAGCAGGTTCCCTTGCGCTAAGACTACCAGGTGTGGCTGAGGGGCCCACATGGATAACAAAGACATTCTATCACTCAGGAAATTCCAAAGATATAGCATTGACCTCTCTTGAGCTGGAATAAACACCAGACTCTCTCTGGAGGCAAAATTCCTTACTACACATAAACATATATCAGATACACAATATACATGTGTCTATCACAATATGCATCTATATATCCATGTGAACTTAATATATACTTCCTATTTCATTTAGGTGTGCATGTGAAACTATTCTATCATTGTAATTTTCTATAGCTATAAACACGGTTATTGATAACTTCAACACAAAGTAATGGGGAGGAAGAATTGTATTCCATTCCTCATGTTTCCATGTAGAAAGTCCTCCATTACAGTGATATTCCACTGCTATCTCTGGCACCGTATTCAGCGTTCACAGGTGAGAAAGGATGACTTCCTGATTAGTGAGCGTGATCAAAGTAAACGGCATGCTTCTCAGACACTTTTGAGTTGGCTCTGGGTTTCTGCCTCACCTCAAGAAGAATGAAATATCTGCTCCTCTATGTTTTTTTTCCCCCAAGGACAGTCTCCCATGAGTAGGTGGCCATAAGTCTGCTTTGGTCAGATAAGTCCAAATTTATGTTTATTTTCCTGGCACCCCATCCGATTTAGGATTTGTCCTGAATTTTTCCTCATTAAGTTCTATTATTAATTGCTGTGGGGAAAATAAGCCCGTATACATCTAATATGTCTCCAAGTCTTTTTTCTAGCACCTGTTATGATCTCACCTAGTAGTGTCAGAGGTAAAGGTTGAGTTAGCAGAGTTCCCATTTAACACATGAATAAATCAGAAAGATGAGCTGCGGTCAAGAGTCTCTCTTTTCAACAGCCTTTCTAGATATAAGTAGCTATAACCTCCCTTTAAAGTACACCACGCACGAGTGAACTCAAGACAAGAACAGCTAGAGACAGCCAACTCCTTCTAGCCTTTGAATGGTAGTAGCAGAAGTTGTTGATGCTGCTGTCCCTACAAGCTATCAATTATATCAAACAATTGAACCATAGAACATCAGATAAGTTGTGTGGTGTGCAAATTCAATCAGGCTGCCAGTTGGACACCCCAGTGGAAAATGTGGGAAGTTATAGGTTAAATGAAATATGTGTGAAATACAGAAGCTGAAGCATCCCAACACAAACACAGGGAAAATAGACAATTGTCTTGCTACAGAGGTAAATCATAATTATTCATTTTGTCATATTGCTATGTTATAGTATAATTACATTATATATTATTTCAATTTTAAAAATCCTATAGTATCAATGAAGTTTTCTAAAAATTTACAGTTAATTTAGAAAGTCAGTACTAAAAGGCTTCACGATTTCTAAAAGAAAGCTGCAGAAATTGACTTAGAGGTCACGTACCTGGCCATATGGTGAAACAGCAGGCAGTGCACCAGAAATGCTGCTGGAAAGCCTTTGCTGTACCTTATCTTTCAAAAAAATGCTCATTTTTACATCATTTTACTTGATTTTAACCAGCCATATTATTTGTTTTCTAATTTCATAAAAGCTAAAATCAGATGAGAAACATACTGATGAATATTAATAGCTGTAAGAAATAATTGAAAGCAGTTCACTGCCATTGTAGAGAAGAAGAGAGAAAGAACAAGGACACTATATCTTAAGAAAAATGGGGAAAAAAAGCTGTAAGGACAAATATTCTCTCAGGTACCAACTAAGTTTTCTTGCTACGAAATACCATAAAAATTGAAATTTTGAGATAATTATATCTATGAACCTTTATGATGGCAGGAAAATATATGATAAAAATTTCTTGGAAATTTCAAAAATGGTCTTAACATAATATACACAGCATTATTTGATAAGATGTATTTATCTCTAAAAATCTATTTAGCTTGCTCACTTTATTATAAAGTACTATAGTAGAAAATGTCAAATAATACAACACGATTGGAAAGGCATGAAAGACTTTGAGATGAATTAGAAAAGTCCTCATATAGCATAAGCAAATGTTGAGGCTCAAAAAGATTACCCCTTTCTATGAAGTGGGTGAATATAGACTAGAAGTCAGTGATCTTAAAATATCTTATAATGCAGAATACATTTTAGGGTATATTGGACTTTTGTGGGGCTTAATATAAACTTTTGACCCGAAATGTTTCCTTACGCAAGAGTTTTGAATCAGATATGTATTAAACCCATCATTATGGAGCAATTTGAAACTTAGTCCTCCTTAAACTAACAAGAAGAGGAATCACTTTGCTGCAACTTTTTGTACAAATCATTGGACAATCCAGACGTTGGAATTGCAATCCATTTTGACCATGATTACCTCCTTCAGAAAAGATTTTTCACCGCTTGCTGCTGAGAAAAATGAAGGCCACAAAAATATCATAGTAGGTGCTAATACCTTTGATATCATTTTTTGGCTTCAGGGAAAGTCGTTTCATCTTCTCAGCTATTGAGCAGAGAATCTATTCAGCCAAGTATATAAACCACCAAGGAACAGCAACCATTAACTATTATCGAATCAGTGAAGTTCCATTTGTCATCCCTGAGAACTTTCTGCCTTTCTCAGGAAGCAGTAAGGAGACATTAGTTATGATGTTTTTGGTAGCAAATAAAAGAAAGTTCAACCCCAAAATGGCTTAAATTGAAATGATGTCTTAATATGTCTCATTTCAACAATGTCAGAGATAGAGCAGTTCCAGGACTGGTTAATTGAGTGGGTCCATCAAATCATCAATACTTGCATTCTTTTTATTTTTCTGCTCCAACATTCCCCACACTTTCTTCCTCAAGGTAACACTTCACAATAGAAAGAAGCCTATGGAAATTCTAGGTGTCAAGTGAAGACACAACATTCAGCAGATATGAAAAAAAGAAAAAAGAAAGATGATTACTTCTGTGTGGCTCATTTTGACATCCAAAAAAACCCACCTTTCCTACATCATTAGCTGGCAAGGAGAATGAGACTCTATGACAGCTTAGGTCAATTCCAATTTACTGTGGTCATGACAGTCTTAAAAATGAAACAATCTGATACTTTAGGAAGATGAGATCATACGTCATTTTGTTTCTAAATTTATCATCTTTATAATGTTTGTCATCATATTTAGAGGAAATGTTAAGCAATAGTAAGATTGCTTTCTTTAGATTTTTGATTAGGTGTTTTAGGAAGCTTTCCTTAAAAAAAAATCAAATATATATATGCAAAGCAAAAGGAGTCAATTATAAGGTTTACCCACAAAAGCAAGAAGAGAATATTAAGACATAAATGAGAAAACTTACCAAAACTGAAAATTAATTAGAAAATGTTCATTTGATATGTGTTGACAGGATAAAAGAGTAAAGACTATGGTGAAAAATAATTTAGGAAATTATGAGTAATGTTACTTCCTTTAATTTTCCTGGTTGTAGTTATAACACTTTAATACGAACATATTCACCCGAGAACTCACTTCTTTATCTCTGATGAAGAATTAGAAATGAGAGGAATCAGTTTAGCAGAACACCTTACCTCTTGTTTTTTTTCTACCCCCAACGTTAAAGCAGAGGTCCTTGAATCCTATTTCAATCAATGGGCTTCAGGGAGACTCAACTGTACCTCAAAACTATATGTTAAATTTTATGTGTATGTTCAATTTCCTGGGAAATGGGCATAACTTTCCTCATGTGCTCTGAAGTTTCTGTAACCCATCCCAATTCTGTCATATAGCCAAAAGTCACTGGCTTAAGGACATAGCCAAGGTGGTAGGTTTGGATCTCCACAGACCTTCACATATCTGGCCAGATGTTTCAACACTTATAGCTGGTAATCTTCTGTGTGAATGAAGCTAACTTTCCTGCTAAACCCCACTTCCAAAATTATGAGTAGGGTATTACTGGTAGTACTAAATAGCTTGGTAGAATGAGAAGACTACTTTTTCACCCAGACTTCTCACCTACTGCCTTTTAAATTTTGGCAATGTGTTCACCTATTTATGGCATAATTTTTACATTTTAAAATATGGATATTAATGATGTTTTACTCACACAGTATTATATCAGATGACGTGAAAATGCATTTTGTAACCCATCTATATTTCATAATTGAGAGCAGAATTGGGTTAATCATAAAGAACATGAAATTTAAGCCTCAGAGCCCTTCACTTGAATGGGTCTCCTTCCTCGGCAGGACCCTGGCAACGTGTTTATACATTGTCAAATTTTTAAAATGATATATTTTAACCATAGCTAGTAAAGAAGACTCTGGATGACCTCCCTTCACATTTCTCCCTGTGCTAGGGGCATTTGAACGGCTGCTGATCTTTTGGGGAATATACTTTAGGAACCAAATCCACCTAAGGTGAGTTGGGGGACCAATTAGTTTGGATTTAGTAGAATTCATGAATGTGGTTTATCATCACTTCCATGTGCAGTGAACTTATTGCAATTAGACTGGACATAAGAACAGAATATTGGTAATGCATTGTGCCCACCTCCCCAGCACTTGACACAAGCGGTCAGGACCAGAGGTCTTATCATAATATGAAGATAACCTAAAGTGCCTGGCACCACAACTTGTTGTTGTGGCCAGTGGAAGAGAAACATAGTTGAAAATATATGGAGCCAGAAGTTAGCTAGTCTATAGAAAATTGTCCAATTACAAGACATGTAAAATTATAAGCTAAAGATTCAATTCTATTTGAAGTCTAGCCAAAATGAAAGATTTTCTTTCTCAGGGGTTAGGAATATCAATAACAAAGTATATAAAATTATAAGTGTATTGTACGTGTGTAGAGGAGGAAAAATAATTTTCCCTCTACCCTTTTAGGTACTTGGCTGAGACTTAACCTGTAATAGATGATTAACAGGAAAAAACTAAACAGAAGTTTAATAATATGAATACTGCTCCATTGATAAGAGTTTAGAAATTTAGTCATTCTTCTCTTCTTGTACAGAGAAGGAGAGAACCATACAAATGGAGATTTCCCTTATAAATGTAAATTTCTCTTACAAAAGGGTAACTTCTGCTGGTTTTTCAGAATTTCTCCTGTGTCTGCTGTTTTTCAAAAATAATCAGCCCCAGGGCCCACCCCATGTTGTAGTGGCTAACACTCCACTCCTGCGACCTGGGTTTGTGAGTTTGGATACCTGACATGGACCTACGCCACTTGTCAGCCACGCTATGGTGGTGACCCACATAAAAATAGAGGAAGTCTGGCCTGGATGTTAGCTCAGGGCTAATCTTCCTCAAGCAACAAAAGAGGAAGATTGGCTACAGATGTTAGCTCAGGGCAAATCTTCCTTAGCAAAAAAAAAAAAAAAAAAAAAAAAACCCAAAACAAAAATAAAATAAAATTTCTTTTAAAAGAAATCAGACTCAAGATAATCCTTATGCCAAAGGGGCAAATTTTCAGGTGGAAAATTCTGCTCCCCTTCACGTACAAATATTTTCTTTACATGTTAATCTTATGAAATAGATCATAATTCCTGAGTTTAAATTTCTTGCTGGCTTGACACAAAATATTGCCATCAAAATACCATATTAAGCCAATAGAACAAGAATAGCTGCAACAAACTAGTGAATAAGTATCATCAATTCAATTAATGTTTAAAATTCATCACCACTCAAGAAAATTAAACTACTACTAATAAAAATATTTACTATCAACCATGTTATAGGAAATACAAAAGTATCTTTCTATTTTGCTTACAAATGATATTAAAAATCCCTTGTAATACTACTAAGCAAAGATTTTGCAGTAAAAATGTAAGAAAATTATAGATGCATGTCAAGTAGTTAATTAATAAGACTATTATCTTATTTTCTTGATTTTAAAATATTTTTGCACATCTCAAAAATTACCTCTTTTTCATTCTAAATAAATATTCACTTTTTTACCTGTTATGAGTTGAATTGTGCCCCACCCCCAAATTTGTGTATTTAAGTCCTAACACCCTGTACCTCAGAATGCAACCTTATTTGGAAATAGGGTCAGTGCAGATGCAATTAGTTAAGATGAGGTGATACTAGAGTAGGGTGGGGTCTTAATCTGGTATGACTGGTATCCTATAAAAAAGAGAAATTTGGACATAAATACACACACACAGGAAGAACACCATGTGAAAACTGAAGTCATGCTTCCACAAGCCAAGAAACTATCAGAAGCTAGAAGAGAGGCCTGAAAGACTTTCTTCTCTAGAGCCTTTAGAGGGAGTACAGCCCCACCAACATTTTGATCTTAGACTCCTAGCTTCCAGAAATGTGAGACAATAAATTTCTGTTGTTTAATCCAGTCATTTTGTGGTACTTTTTTACAGAAACCCTAGGAAACTAATGTAATAATTAATTTTGTATGAGTTTCAGGTCCCACACATTCTGGAGGCACACCTCCTGGGTAGCAAAGATAACATCTCTATAATAGCCCAAAATCAGTAATTCTGTTCTCAGCACCATTCTCCTGTGAACAAACTATTCAGATTTTTTTGGACTACAAACATTGTGTTATAGTACCTACAGATTATGGCTGCCTTATGAGATCTAGCATTGGTGTTTTCTTCTTATCCAGGTGGCTATGGTGAAGTTGTCTGAAGCTGCAAACATGAGAAACACCGTCAGTATCTAACATATACAACGAGAATGGGTGCCCACCACTGCCAAACCCCCTCTAACTATTGCTAGAGCTATTGGTGACATACACTTTATGTTCAATTGATCATAAAGAAATGTAAAAGTCTTTAATTCTCATTAATTGTATTACAATATCTTCTTCTAGGACATATCTTTTAGTCCAGGGAGCCCAACTTCGGATGGTAACAATCTGAATTAAAAAAATATGTTTATTAAAAAAATATTTAAGTATCTATTTTATGGTAGATGCCAAAGATCCAATAAAGAATATTGTTCCTGACTCCACAGAGGTTATTTTCTTGTGAGTGAGACAGGTAGCTGAAGGGGAGCAGAATAGCCCACCTCAAAATGTATCACTTTGGCTTTGGTTTGTGCTGAAGGCAATCAAAACCCAGTAGACTCAAGAAAAACTTTTCTCTCTTCCTTAAATATCTAAAGAAATTTAGACAGGGGGCCTGGCCCAGAAAGAGAGCTACTACAAGAGATAACATTTTATCTGAATGACTTATCTGTATGGCAGATCTAATTACCAAATATGTGCTCTTCTTATTGTCCTATGAGTTACCCTCCTCCCCTGTGAAGACCTAGGCTTCTATCCCAATCCTTAGCTGAGGATGGCATGTAAGCTTCAATTGCCCAACCTACCCTTGGGTCTCATATCTTTGTGGGGATCCTGTATGTACAAAATTAAATTTGCTTTTCTCCTGTTAATCTGTCATGTGTCAATTTAATTATTAGATCAGCCGAAGAACCTAGAAGGATAGAAGGAAAATTTTTCCTTCCCAATACAGCAATCCCATAAACTCACACAAGAATGTGAAAATCCAGCTGTGCTAAATGCTACAAAGTTACTACATTCTTTTCCCTCCTTCAAAATCACAAGCACTATTGAAGTTCAGGAAATTTCTGTGATAAAGTGATGACTAACCTGGTATCAGAAAGGTAAATGGGAATTATGTTAATAAGAAAGGAATGATGGAATCTTCTTTGCAGAAAACATCATATTGATCAAAAGTCTTGTGATAAGAAGGGCTCATGGGATATATGTGAGAAAATGATAGAAAGACACTCCTTCTAATGTTGGCACAATGTTTTTCAACCAAATATTTGTATACTAATGCTTACTTAAAGTTTGCTGTTCCTTAGGATGTCCCTTTGTCTCTCACTGAAATAGACTTCCAGTAAGCTGATAACATCCCTGTGCAGATATCTCTACAACCTAAAGAGAGTACAATTTTCCATGATGATAGTAATGCTGATGACTTCATGTTATTACAATTCCTGAGATTTAGTTAACAGATGATAATATCACAGCTCTCAGTAACAAGTTATTGAGATAATGACTCTTAAGATTCTCTTGAACAAGCATTCAAAATGATGCAAAGTGAGTTGTAACTCTTGTTATCTAGATTTAGAAAACTTACTCACATAGCTCAAATCACAAATGTCCACACACATGATGGAGGCAAAATTAAGTTGTATTAAGTTACTGAAATGATCCAAGAGCAGATACATGAATTAAAACGTCGCTTAATCACTTCAGTTATAGTCTCTAATTCTTTGATTCATACACATTAGTATATAGTATATTCATCCATATGATATATATTTATATTGAAATTATATTGCAATTATTATTTGAGAGACAGGGTGATAAACACAAAGGAGCACGGATTTCAGAGGTAGAAAAACTGGGTTTCAAATTTGGTTTAGTCATTTGTTTATTCTGTGGCCTTCAGCAAGCCATTTAACTCCTCAGATGATAGTTTCTCCCCATATGAAAAGTATAATATTATTTATCGCATAAAGGTTTTTGTGAGGATTACAAATAATACATTCAAATGTGTAATAGAATGCTTGAATAAGAAGATATTCTAAATAAATGATAGCCATTACAGAATTATATATTCAGTTGTATGTGTATATGTGTGTGTGTGTTTATGAAAAGAAAGTCCAATTGAACTGAACATAAAATATGATGAAGTTAGTTAAGTTTAGTTAAAGTTTGTTTTCACATCCTTGCCATGTGTCCTGTGAAAATATAGTACTGATATTCCCCAAAGGAAGCTATATCGAATAAGTACTGGTGTCGTTAAATTATATCCTATAGATTACACCTGGCATGCCCAAGTATATTTTTCCAACTATCCCATGTTGCAAAACTCTATATTTCAAAAATATAAAATTTGAAGAAAGAAGAACTATTTAAGAGTCTGATGCTTATTAACTAACTACTTTTGGCAAATCACTTTGAGAAAAACCTCTCTGAAATGATGCTAATAAATAATAAAAATAATGATAATAAATTAATATTTATCAGATTTTCTTTTAATCAAAAGTATTTTTCAATTTGGTTTCCTAGAAGTTCATGCTTGATTATTATTTAACTTACTGATAAAATACAAGAAATTTGTTATTGATCCCTGTCCAGAAAGCATATATATAGCCTCATGCCAAAATATTTCTCAAATATATATTTAATTGATATTTTAATGGTTCATATGCTCAAATCTGAAAATAGCAATAGCCATAACTCATGAGTGTACATCTATACCAGGTAGTTTCAGGCCACCGGCTTCTTAGAACCATACTCAAAGTCAGCTAGTGGCTAAACTCAGCACACAAAACATTTTCCAGCAGGTTTCACATGGCATGGGATGGTTTCTCAGTAATATATGAATATCTATTGAATAAGTTCATCAAGGAATGGGCCATTGACATTTGGATTTAATCCTATTTTGTTGTCTTTTAAGTTATGCTCTTCTCAAGTGAATAAACATCTTGAGCTCAGAAAATAGAATTAATAATATTAATTCAGTGTTGCTTTTGGGAGAATTAAGTGATATAACATATATAAAGTAATATCTAATTTTAATAGCAATAATAGCTATCACTTATTGCCTTTGTGCTCAGCACTATATAGTCACAATCTCAGTTTTTCTTCAATCTTTCAAAATCAGTAGTGATTTTTTATCACTGTCCTATAGATGAAGACTCTGAGTCTCAGAGAGACTAAGTCACTTGTGCAAATCATCACTATGATTTGAACCTTTGCTTACTGGGAAAGAAAATGCAAATGTGTGTAAGCAAAGTTAAATACACACAGATTTTAAAGCCTAGAATTGCTCTGGAAAATATTCTAAACCTGTATACTTTTAGAGCCCATGTGTTGTGTTGGAAAATAAACTCATAGCTTCCAGAACTCCATATTCTCTTGTTTTCCCCTTACATCACTGCTGCTCATTTTTAATTTCCTTTGATAATTCTTCTTTACATTCCTGATGGCTAAATTTTGGACTGCCCCAGTGCTTAGTTTGGGGAACTCCTCTTTCTCTCTCTTTTAAAATTCTACACTCAATAACTCAAATCCTTTGTGATCCCATCCAGCATCATGTCATTGAAGAACATCTGTACATGATGACTTCTATAATTATACCTCCAATATGGATCCATTCTCCAAACTCCAGACTATATCTCCAACTAGCCTTCACTAGCATTCTCATTTGACTTTTTAGTAGTCATTTCAAATCATCAACATATGCTTCTTTCCATTGCAATAACTCTCTCCCAAATATACGTCTTCTTCATTTTTTATCATCTTAGCTGATGTCAACTCCACCTTTCCAGATACCAAAGTCAAAAAAATTAAATTCATTTTTGAACCCTCCTTTTTTCTGACATATTATATACAGTCAGCATATTCAAAACACATTCAATATGCCACTAGTTCTCACATTCATTTTGTATTTGTCTGGGTCCTCTGAGAATCAGATGCCAAGATGGGATTAAACATGCAAATACATTAGGGAAAAAGTCCATGAGACAAAATGAGGATGGAGACTGGAGAGAAAGAAGAAACAAAATGCATGTCTGACTCCAAGTGAAGAAGAAAGAGAAGGTAGGAAGATGAGTATAAGTGGTTTTGGCTGGAGAACAATTATAAGCAGAGTTTGGCAAGGCCACTGGAGAGTCCTTAAGCCAAAGTCATCTGTCAGAGAATTCCTGCATCACCCAGAAATAAGCTTACCTTAGAATCCCTACCATGTTCAGTCATTGGCTGGGCAGCCCATGGGAAAATGGCCTCAGCTGGACTCCATTAATGGATTTCAGAGTGCTCCCAAAGATCAGAGACCTGAGAGGTGCATTGTCATGGTGATCACATTGGTCCAGGTCATTATCATGTCTCAGTAGAATCATTGGAATAACTTGTTGACTGGTCTTGCTTATTTACCTTTCCCATACTTTAGCCTTTTCTCAGCATAACTTCTACTGTGCCTCTTTCAAGACATAAGTCAGATCCTGTCATCTCAAACTTTCCAATGATCTCCCATTTTTGAGTAAACACAAAGTCATTGCAATATGCTACATGTCCCCACAGGGACTGGTCAGTGCTTCCTCTGTGATGTTCTCTGCACTAGCTGCTCCCTCTAGTCAGAACTCATTCCCATCTCTGCCCTTATAGCCACAATATTTTGTCTCACCATTCAACCTACTGCCTACTTTACTTATTTATTTACGTTTTCTATTTCCCCCAAAGGAATGAAGCCATGTGAGGGCAGGTGTTCTTATCTAACTGCTGCATTCATAATGCCTATGCTATTACCTACCTATTCAGTGCTCAGAAAATATTTTTTCCATTTATAAATGGTGACAATCCAAAGACTTCTATGTAAGACAGATGGGCATTCAAATTCTAACTTAACTATTTCACTCTGAAGAAATCAATTAACCTCTGTACCTCAGATTCTTCAGCTGTAAAATAGTAGATTAATACAGTCTAGAAATCAGCATAAAATATACAAATCTTTATAACCTTTCAGATGTTGCAAAAATCCCATTTATCATTGCAATCCTTATTCAGCTAGATTGGCATCTGTAATCCTTTCATTCCAGACCCAACTCTTCCAGGTGATGAGTGGATCACAATACAGATCCAAACATTTTCACTGTGAGGTACTTTGTTTTTAATTTCCTTGAGGGATTATACATCACTTTTCCTTCATGACCAGAGATATTCCAAAGTGTATAAATTAATGGACATAGAATTTTTATTAATGTGGATTAGAAAATTGGCTTTGCCTCACTGGGTATGTAAAAAGAGAAAACTTATTTTACACCTCTCAGGCACAGTTCCTTCCTCTATAATATAATGATGGTGACACTTTTTTCTCCAAGAGGTTCAGATATAAGGTTCATAAAATGTCTAAGACAGATTTATATCAAGTAGCCAGTACCCTTAAAGATATCACTTTACCTGAAGGTGGCAGAAGGTCAATGATTCTCAATAAAAATAGTGAAAGTATTAGATCATTTCCATGCACTTGAAGGGCATAGTTTCTTATTCGACACACCATTGGTCTCTAGCACACCACCGCTCCTAAAATGGCTAATGAAATGAAATATTAGTATTCCAAATTCAGTGTATCATAATTCTGAGATGACTGAAGAATACGATAAAGTCATCATCAAATAAGGTCATCTGAGCATAAAACACATTTATCCCCCAACTTAAACTCTACCCTTGATCTGAGACGTCCTATGTCAGTATGATGTATTGGATGAATTATTTTCTGTTTAAGGCTAGGGCAACAACATGTCTTTTCTTTATTGACCTTGATATCTCATTTTTAGAAGTACAAGCACTGGAGTTTCAAAAGATCTGATCATGGCCTTGCTCTATCTTTCTATGGGTGGATTTTCAGTTGCATCATCATCTTCTACCCAAGAGCCACATCCTCTATGCTGTTGTGCACATTCAGCAGAGAACCAACTTATCCTCTGCTCTTTAAAGTAATATGCAATCAAAGATAGTGGATCTATAAATAATCAGATTATAAAAACAGATGGATGTGTACTTGGCTGAAAATTTGCTCATATATTTTTAAATCATGGTGCTTTATTACAGAGCATAAAATATAATTGACTACATTTTGTCACAATAATTTCTTACATAATTATTAATTACTTAATTCACACAGCGAATTGCCAGTCATTTTTTCTGGGGAGATGAGCATTAAAAGAGCAAATCCTGAGGGGCCATCCCGGTGGCACAGCAATTAAATTTGCACGCTCCTCTTGGGCAGGCTGGGGTTTGCTGGTTCAGATCCTGGGTGCAGACCTATGCACCACTTATCAAACCATGCTCTGGCAGGCGTTTCACATACAAGGTAGAGGAAGATGAGTACGAATGTTAGCTCAGGGCCAATCTTCCTCAGCAAAAAGAGGAGGATTGGTGGCGGATGTTAGTTCAGGGCTAATCTTCCTCAAAATCCCAAAAAGAAAACCTAGAAAAAAGCAAATCCTGGGGTCATGGCACTACTAGATGAGAGCAAAGTTACCTTAAAAATATTTTTTTCCATAAACCATATTGGATGAATTCAAGAAACACAATTATAACAAAAGTTGTCTTTTATGAGTAGTCTTATAATACATTAACAGTCTTATAATTTATCACCCATCTGGAACATACTTGAAAGTGAAAGGTAGGCATAGTTAAAATTATACCAAGTCATCAGGAAAAACTGGATCTGTTTCAGACAAACTAGGGAATAACTTTACCCTGTTTATCAGGTACCTACCATGTTTTTGTGAGGCCTTTTAAATACACCATCTCCAATTTTTCAAATAAGCCTGCAAGGGTGCTAATAACTTGCCCAAGGTTATATCAACTGATAAAGAATTTAAACACTTTTTTTATTCCAACTAGAAATGCATATTCTTTCCACTGTGCTACATTGCCTCCATGCAAATATGTGCTTCAAAACTACCCTTTGCAAAATATCACACAAAATATGGAAGCAATAAATGAATGTCACAGAGAAGACACTGCTTGCCTAGAGGCTACAGTCTACTGGGAAACATGGAGCATAGCTGTGAGAGAGAGCACAGACATATAGTGGAGATTCATTCTGAGAGGGGTACTTCCATTTTAATATGGTGACAGATCAGAATATCTGTAAACACCTTCAGAGCAATACATTTGACAAGCTGGATAAAATACAAAACATTCATTTCAATGCATGGCTGAGTTTGCAAGAAAAGGATAGAAATACCCAAGCTCCCAAAACATGAGAGAAAACTGAACAGCAAGGGGGCCAGTAGGTGCTAACTTGGCTATATTTAGGGTGAATTTCTGTCTTTGCACCTAAAATACTTGAGTTTTCAAAGGTATAAGAAGTAGGGATGCAAGACGTAGGGCTCCCTTGAGGCAAGGAATGTAACAGAGACCCTCCTGTGCCCACCTCAGAGGTGATGGTTCTCAACTGGGGGTGGCACTGCCACACAAGTGGATGCTTGTACTTTGTGTGGCTATTTTTGTTATGACAACGAATAGGGGATATTATAGGAATTCTGAAAGTTGATCATCTTTTTAAAATGTAAAAAAAAAAATAAAGAGAAGTTTATTGTGGAATTTGGAGAAAGTATTTTTTTAAACTGTAAATATTTATTAAATTCTATCTGGAAACCCAATTACATATCCATGATAAGAAATAATCAGAAAAATACATGCTGTGGATTTTAAATAAACATTAATCACAGCACACATATTATTGTCAGCTTCAACCAGAAATACAAGTATACAATTTTCAGAGTGCTGGAAAAATTTTAAACTTATGCAGAAACAAACAAAAATTTCTAAAACATGTAAGATAAGGTGTGACTTTCTCTTTATGACATAAACATGTTAATTTGAATAGAAGTTTTTAAATTACATACTTAAATGTATTCTGGGTTCTATTAACAAGGCCACCTTCAGGAACAATGAGACAGAAGACTAGAGAAATTAGCCTATGTCATCTTCGATCTTTTTGATGTGGTTTGTAAAGAGGAGACATCTGTTGGCATAAACAACAGCTCATCTGAAAGCAGAGAATGAGATCTTTAATGGTTGATATTTTATATTCACTGAAATGTCAGTATTTATTTTCTGTTTCCCATTCTGGTTAACTTTACAATCCTCTCTGTGGATTACGTTTTAAATTTAATCACTAGAGAGTGTTAAGTGGAATTAAAATTGGCACAGTGTTTGTGGTTAAGCAGATCTAGAATGAAACCCCAACTTCTCAATATCTGTCTGACGAAGGACAACTGCTTAATCTCCTGGAGACCCTGCATTTTTCATGTTTAAATAAAGATAAGTATGCCTATCTTACAGGATGAGTGTAAGAATTATTAACAATGCATGCAAAGCCTCTAGCATAAAGTAGATTTTCAAAAATGCAGCTATTAGTATCACTATACATCAGAATTACCTGCGGGATAGTTTTAAAATTCAGACCCACTTCTAGGAAATCATAATGTCTAGGGATACAGCCCATTACCAAGACTGCAGACATTTACAAACAGCAAGAGAGACATTCTCATTCATATTAGATTAAGGACAGCTATGTAAATACTTTTTGCTTTACCCGTATCTTTTCCAAGCTTCACACTTTACAAAAGCTACCTTTTTTTCCACAAGCACCTCAGATTAAGATATAATTTATTGGTGATTATACTGTGTGAGGAACCTTCATAGGCTTGATTTCAGAAAATCTTCAAAGCGGTTCTAATAGGTCTTCAACATTGAGTTACAGGTAATTAGACTGAGTTTAGGTGAGATAAAATTACTGTTCTAAGGTGACACAATCAGTAAGTACTGAGGTGAAATTTGAACTCAGGTCTCTAAGATGCACAGTCTAATCCTCTTTTGACACTGTGCTATCTCTACCTTTTAACTTCTTTCACCAGAGAGATTTTCGATTTCTACCTTCATCTGTCATTGCATGGTTTATGTATCTTCATTATGGCACCATTCACTCTAATCTGGACTTTCTTGCTAGTATATCTCTAACATACTAAGTATGGGGTACTAAACAGAGGAGACTCTTTTATTTATTGTCCTGTAACTATACTGTATATGCTCACTTTGAAAAATAATTGAATTGTTAAATGAACTGTGCTTGGCACCACTTTCTCTTTTTTCCATGAAAAATGCATTTGACAAGAACTCAGGGATACAGTACCAAACCTTCAACTCTGTGACTCAGATTCTCACTAGAAGAAAGAGATGTCCTCAAAATAACCAAATAATCAGGGAGAAGTCACATGTTGAAATGTATCCATGTGACTAGATTCAGTCAGAGGGAAGTTCAGAAATTTTTCATGAAGGAATACTTTCTGTTTACATCAGGTTGCAAAGCATAGGCCAAGAGTTTGAGCTAAAATGACATAGCTGTTCATTTAAAGTAAGATTGAAACTGCGTGACGTTGGGCAGAATTTTTTCTGTCTCGGAGTGTTAAAGATTTTTAATTATTTTTATTTTTGTCTCATAGTATTATAAGTGTGTTTCTCTTTTTGGATAAAATGATTTTGTTAGATAGTTACAAACTTACTTAAAAGTTGCAAGTACTGTCCAAATAATTTTTTTTCTGAACCACTTGATAATAACCTGCCCAGATGTCTCATTAAACCCAAATACTTTAATGTATTTTCCTACAAACAAGAACTTTTTCTTAAATCACTTCAATTTAGCTTTCAAAATGATGAACTTAACAATGAATTGTTACAACCGTTTCATCCGCAGACCTCATTCAAGTTCTGCCAGTCATTCCGATAATGTAATTTGTAAGAAAAGAAATCAATTCCAAGCCATGTATTACCTTTTACTTGTTTTTATTACGCTTCTTTAGTCTTCTTTTTCAGCTTTTCTTGATTTTCTGGAGCTTGATACCTTTGAATATTACATGCCAGTTATGTTGTAGAATGTTCCTGAATTTAAGTGTGTGTGATGTTTCCTCGTGGTTAGACTCAGGTCAGCCTGCCTCTGCAGGAGTGTCTCATCATGGTTAGGGTTAGCCATGGTCAAGGCAAGGCTGGATCTATAAGTAAAGGCTCCAGGACCTGACTGGAGCACACTAAGCCCAAGATTCACATACTTATTGACACTTGGCATTCTTAGACTTCTCTAGACTTTGGGCCTCAGCATTTCCTCCAAGCCACCTACTCAATCCACATAACACTGCTGTCTTTTTTTAACCTAGATCAATGAACAGCTTTCACATAATCTCAACCCTGACTGAGACTGGAAACTTGGTTATTGTATTAGTCAGGGTTCTCCAGAGAAACATAACCAATAGGACATGTGTGTGTGTGTGTGTGTATATATACACATATATGCACATAAATTTATTTATTTATTTATTTGTTTTAAAGAGCTAATTCATGCGATTGTGGAGACTTGGCAAATCCAAAATCTGATGGAGGAGGTTGCAGGCGAATTTTGCAGATGAAGTCTGAAAGTCATCTGCTGGCAGAATTCCTCTCTTGTTGAAAGAAGTCAACCTTCTGTTCTATTCAGGTTTTCAACTGATTAAATGACAGGTCCACTCTCATTTGGAGAATAATCTGCTTTACTCAAAGTCCACTGATTTAAACGTAAGTCTCACCCAAAAACACCCTCACAGAAACTTCCAAAATAATGTTTAATCAAGTATTTTGGCACCATGGCCCAGTCAGGTTGACACAAAATTAAGCATCATAGTTCTCTACTAACCCAGATTGTCTGAAGCTGTCTATACCCGATGTCTCAAGGCTTACTCATTTCTCTGGTGATCCTTTCTATCCCATGTCACCACTGTAACACAAGGATAGCCAGAGGATGTCAGGGCTGGAAGTGTGCTGAGAATGAGAAGTTACTCTATGCTGTTCATTTCTGTTGGTTCATATTCTCAGGAGATTGCTGGGTGAAATCTGAAACTGGCCCCCATACACAGAGGGCAAGGAGAGATGGAAGAAAGAGGCAAGCCACTCCAGATTGGTAGGTAGCAGGTTTAATAAACAAGGAAATTTCCATATGAGGCTTGTCTTGGGCACTAGAAGATGAATAGAGTTCTGCAACCTTCCCTCCAGAATCTTAAAAGTTTACATAGAGGCCTTAATGGGGTTCAGTCACATATCCAGTCTAGATGGTCTCAACAACACGTTGCTTTCTCAAGGCTGCACGTCCTTGGAACAGTTCCCATCATAGGAACAGATGGCAGGGTGTACACTCCAAGAACAGGGAGTAGGTTGAGGAGCCCCCAAATGCCTGAGACCAGCTCACAGGTCAGTTAGTGGTCAAGTCCTCTTGACGATTTCCTCCAACAATTTCACAGATGCAGGACTGAGGACCAGAGATGGGGGCTGGTTGTTAACATTGCATGTTCAAGACACAACAAAGTATCCTGACACCTAATATATTCTTGTTATCTCTATCATTTTCTCAGTATTCACATTGACACTGAAAACAATGAATGCTATTACTAAGACATGGAGACATACATTTTGGTGGCTTGCAACAGGAGTAAAGTTTCACATTCTATACTAAAAATCAATGTAAAGTTTGCATTTTCTACTATAATATATCCATGTATTTTTAATCTAAATATTTTAAATTAGAAATTTCTCTAAATCTTGAAAGAAAATCCATAATCTAATAAGAGCCTGACTCGCCACACAAGCTTTCTCTATAAAGAATAATCCACTGCCTTCTACAAATATCTTGATTCTGCATTCTCCTTTCCACTGTCAGACATAGCCATAGAAACATTCCCTCCCACAGAAGAAGAATTTCCACAGCCACCAAGTGAGATACAGTCTGCAACAGGATTTGAGAATAATGAAACAGTAACAGAACTTTAGGAATAGTGTCCACACAGCTAACCATATATCAAAGTAACCATGGCACCAGCTGCTGGACTCAGTGAAGACCCAGAAAGTAAAACAAAACAGAATAGAACAACAACAAAAAAAGAATCAATAACGACTATACCTAAAAGTCATCAGAGTCACTTTCTGGAAATCTAAGAAAATTCTCTCTTTTCATAAAGCCCTATGTCTGCAGGTCCCCAGCTTCAGATATCTACATAGCTTTTGCAGAATCCAAGATCAGGTAGCAACTACTAAGAAAATCAAATTTCAGTATGAAGTTGTCATAAACACTCAAGGAAAAACTCACACTCTAACTGTACAAGAGGAGAAGGAAGAGGAAATCAAATGATGCAGGAGAATGTGTATGGAAGGAAGGAAATTTTGGCCCTGAGGAACCACAGTGAGATAAGTAAATGCTATGAGGAAATGAATGATGTAATCATCTGGAAATGTAGGTTCTTTTTGGAGTCTCAAATGAATAATTGCAATCTCAAAAGAGTAAGTTGTCTTGTTGACACAAAGAGAAGTCCCTAAAACATTTTCCATGTTTAATGCTTTGTTTTTAAGTTGTGCTTGCTTATAGGGATGAAGGCAGAACATTGCTAGATGGCCAAACTGCAGAACTGGTCCAAATCAGAAAGGTCCAAGATGGCGATGGAGTGCCATGCACAAAAGGAAACATGTGCAAAATGTGCCATGCACAACAAGGGAAGATCTGAGCATGCCCTAAATGCCCCCACCCCGAGTGATGATGTGGATACCCCCCGTCACATCCCATAAGAACCCTGCTCACCTTCCTTTTGGGCAGAAGGTATTTTATAGCACGACCTCTAATTCTCCATATTCCTCGACCAATAAATAAAGTTTCTGATCTGCTATTCTGAACTCAGTCCTGTTCTATTGGTGTGAGCAGCTCTAGGCAAAAGGACCCACATGTGGGTCACCAGTCCCTTAAGGCTCGGTAACAGTGTAACCACAGGACTAGAAACAGAATTTGCCATTCCAAAATATGCCTCTTTGGCTTAAGGGTGTTCTAGCAAACTCTTTTGTTGCATCTATATTAACACCTCTTTGGAGTTTGAAATTCATATACACAAAATTAGATAATAGGCAACTTGGCTCCAACAAGTAGGATCCTAAGAACTTGGATTTAATCTCTTAAGCAATGTTTTCTTACAGATCTATGTTTGAGAGATTACTTATGCTAGGTATCATAGTGTTACATTTATTAGGACTTATATTCCTCCTTGTCAAACTCCGCACTTGCTGTGTTTCCCATATCCTGAAATCTATTTCTCTTACTCGTGTCATGATCATAAAGGAGGTCCATAATGCAACATCTGGATTACAATCTGGGACTTATGAGTATTTACAAACAAAAGCTAAACAATTTCATTCCTCAAGCCCTTGTTAAGCCTACAGTCTTTATCAGCAGGAAGCAAGTAGAATGGTCCCTACCCATATCCCTCAAGATTTCGGGATGAACAACAAAAAGGGGGAATTTGTAACCATAGAACTAGGAAGAGAGTGTGCCACCACAAAATACGCCTCTTTGGAATAAGGGCTATTTTGAGCTGATGATTATTAAAAAACAGCAGACACAGAAAAAGCACGGAAAACCTAGTAGAGGTTACCCTTTTGTAAGAGAAATCTCCATTTGTAACAGAACTCTTCATTTCTAAGGGTATCTCCCTCTCTGTGCGAGGAAGAGGAAGATGACTCTAAATCTCTAGAAACTCTTATCAGTGGAGAAGGCAATAACTTAAAGCTGCAGATCAATTGTAATGTTGTTTACTGTACTTTTCCTGGTAACCTCTGATAACTGACCCTCTCTTACCAACAGAATGTTAAAGCTATTTCTCAGGGGCAGCAAGCCAGCCAGAAGCATGCAAAGAAGCAAAAATTTTGACCTACCAATTGAAACTCATTCTGCCAGTGCTTCTGCATATCAGCTGGCCCTCCCTGACCGCTTAAACATTATCCCAAACCTTGCATGGGTGAGACAGATCTGAGAGCTTGCCTTCCTGTCTCCTTGCCATTCAACCTCAAAATAAAGTCTTCCTTTCCTCAAACTGGTGTGCCATGGTGTTGGCTTCTGTGCAAATCAGGTGGCAAGCCCTTGCTCGGTAACAATAGTCTTTCTAACAATTATGAAGTTGTGGTTTCTTCTTGAATAAAAAAATAATAACACGGAGATGAATCATATTTTATTTTCTCATTGACCACGAAATTTTATGCATAGAGATACCAAAACTGGATTATAAATGAACATTTTGATCAAATGATTCTCTTGTTAAGAATGTGCTAAAGGTAAAACTATTATGACACCTGCTCAGGAATGGTACAAATGGCAGCACTTCTGATTGCGCCTTAGCCATTTGATGATACCTCCAATCTAATTCAGGCAATTGATTTCTAAAAATCATGAAATTTAATTAAATTCGTGGTTCTGGTAGAATTTAATCCCCACATTGTAATATTTAGCTTCATTCAAGCATCCATAGGTTCCAATGAAAGCAGCTTATTGAATTATTTTTTAAATGCAGTTATATTTAGCATTTAAATGTATTGTTTGGAGCCTATTCATTGTAACACAAAATCTCTAATTATTGTATTATTAAAAACCATATTCACCCAATTTAATAGTTTTATAGAGCCTTCTCACAAAGGGGCACACAGAGGAAAGTCATAATAAAATGGATTAAGAAATTTTCTTTTTCCTATTTAACCAAGTATCTTTTAAAGCACCAAAGGAACAATGTTTGCAAATGACCCACTGAGATTCACATATGTGTTTCTTCATAAGTATGATAATACATGAAGGTTTAACATCATGTAGTTCGTTAATAATGGATCAAATACTCAGCATCACATGTATTGTATTTAGTCTTTGTGCTTTGAATGAAGTGCTGGAATAATGTCTTTTTATGGCAATTACAAATAAAGTAATTCATGTAATTATTCTATAATAATGTAATTGTTGCCATGTAGACTATAGACCATAAAAAAGCATTAAGTAATTGTAAGGTTATTTATGGCCTGAAAATTGTCTGGCAATTATACTAGAGGGAATAGTAGTATGAAATTCACAGTTTAATTGTTACTTGACTTTAAAATGTAAAATGTGGGTATCTTTCTATTGTAGACCTAAGCACCTAACCACGTAATTATATCACATGCTCTGCATAGAATGGAAAGTTGGGCACAGTCCAATAGAGAAATATCCTCCTGTTTAATTTTAAGTACTTGAAAATTTAGCTACATTAAAATTAGTTATGTTATTCAATCTCAATTTCCACATTTTTAAAGCTGGAAACTTTGGTTTTGACATTTAAGTAATACTATTCTCTATAATATCTTAAGTTTTCTGTGTGTGTGCATATGCAAAGTAGAACCTCCTCTATTCTTTAAAAGCATTATTATCCAGCAAGCTGGCACAGTCATGCTTTTTTGTTTTTGGTGAGGAAGATTGGCTCTGAGCTAACATCTGTTGTCAATCTTCCTCTTTTTGATTGAGGAAGATTGTCCCGGAGCTAACCTCTGTGACAATTTTCCTCTATTTTGTGCATGAGATGCTGCCACAGCATGGCTTGATAGGTGGTGTATAGGTCCACGTCTAGGATCTGAACCCGCAAACCCCCAGCTGCTGAAGCAGAGAGCACGAACTTAACCACTATGCCACCAGGGCAGCCCTGGCACAGTTGGTATTTTTTTGCAGTTTTTTGAGGAAGATTAGCCCTGAGCTAACATCTGCTGCCAATCCTCTTCTTTTTTGCTGAGGAAGACTGGCCCTGAGCTAACATCCATACTCATCTTCCTCCACTTTCTATGTGGGACACCTGTCATAGCATGGCTTGACAAGCAGTGTGTATGTACGCACCCAGGATCCAAATGGTGAACCCTGGGCCACCGAAGCAGAATATGTGTACTTAACCACTGCACCACTGGGCTGGCCCCTGGCACAGTTTTTGATAAGATTATTTATAAGAATTTGGCACACATGCTATATCCCAGGCTTTATACCAACGTGAAACTTACTTTCTTGGAATAAGGTCACTCCTTTTGGAAGACTTCAAACTGAGAGGAGTGGTTGACAGTCACAGTTTATATTCATCAAGGAGAAAGAGTGAGATAGATAAACCTTCCCCTCCCTACCCTAGTTGTCTCTCTCAGCCTCATCACCACCACCCACCTAGAATCTATCCAGTCAAATCTCCTCCTTCCCTTTTTCACCTGTTGAGGCACCAACACAACGTCCAGAATCCTGGAGCAACACTCACTCTCATGCTTCAGTCCCTTTAAGTCAACTGATACCCTTATTCAGCCCTTGTTGCTCACCTCTTTCGAGACATCTAACCATTCCTCAGAACACGTGCAAGTTGGTTAGCTACTTGGGTAGTTAGTCAATTTATATTTGGATTTAAACTTTGAGAAAAAAAATCACCTCTGTCTTCAATCTATTTTAGGAAAATTCTCTAGTTTTTGCTCTAGAAGGAAGGTAGCTTTTCCCGGAGGACACGGATTCCCCTGCCAGGCTCTCAACTGATGGCTGTTTTCTATCTCCCTTCATCTCCAACAGCTCTCATCCTTCAAAGTGTCTTCTTATGCCACGTGGCAGTTCACAGACTCCTCCCTCCCCTGTTCCTCTCCACCCCAATCCACCAGTTTGAAATCTGATATCAGCAGATTCTTCACCTCCTACCCTTCATTGCTGATGGTTTCCACCAACTCCTAGGATAGTTTACTCCATTTCTCAACAGTTTTATCTACTGGATCACTGTTACTCTTAACGAAACCACCCATGTCTTAGTTATTGATTTAGTATATAAGGAAATGATATTTCCACAACTCTGGCCTCCCCGCTCCTTAAACAAATTTCCTCCAACAACCCTGTCTTCCACTCTATGCATTTTCAAATATGTAAAAAAACCACTCATTTTTAAGTGTGATACCTTAAATCTAAAGAAATATATCCTTTTATGACAACTCCTCTGAACAATGGTGTTAAGTTTATTAACTAAATATTGAATATGTTTCAGTGGCACGTTCTTATGTCGCATTGAATGAGCAATTACAAAAACATAAAACCATGCCATCTTCTTCAAGTATTTAAAAGTGGTAGTAGACACCCATCCACATATCGAGAATAGGATCGCCACCTACGGACCCTAAAGTGGACCCTTGTTCAGTTTTGTAGATGTTCTTTCTCAAGTTGAGAAAGTTCCTGCCTATTCTCTTCATGAATGGGGGTGCCGGACTTTGTCAAACACTTTTTCTGCATCTATTGATGCGATGATACGTTTTTTTCTTTTTCAGTCTGTCAATGTGATCAATTACATTAATTGATTTTCAAATGTTGAACCAACCTTACATACCTGGAATAAGTCCCACTTGGTCATGGTGTGTAATTTTTCCTGTATTTTTTTGGATTCAACTTGTTAATATTTTATTGAGGATTATATTTACAAGAGATACTGGTGTGTTTTTCTTTCTCGTAATGTCATAATCTGGGTTTGGTATTAGCGTAATACTGGCCTCATAAAATAAGTTTTGGGATATTTTCAATGCTTCTATTTTCTGGGAGAAATTGTAGAGAATTGGTATCATTTCTTCATTAAATATGTAGTAGAATTCACCAGTTAAAACAGGTGATCCTTGGGTTTTCTTTGTTGAAATGATATTAGTAATTGATTCAATGACGTTTTTCATACATAAAAGCATAGTCAGATTATTTATTTTTCCTTTTGAGAGTCCAATAGTTAATATCACATAAAGAATTGGTCCATTTCACATGTCATCAAATTTGTGTACATAGAGTTGCTCATAATATTCCTTTATTACCCTTTTAATATCCACAGGATAAGCAGTGATGCCCCTCTTTCATTGAAGATGTTGGTAATTTGTATCTTTCCTTTTTTTCTTGGTTAACTTGTCAATTTAATATCAATTTAATTGATATTTTCAAATAACAAGTCTTTGGTTTCATTAATTTTCTCAATTTCTTGTTTTCAATTACATTATCTATTCTAATTTTTATTTCTTTTCCTCTGCTTTATTTGTTATTCTTCTTCCTCTACGTTCCAAAGGCAGATGCTTATAATATTGATTAAATCTTTCTTCTTTTGTAATATGTGCATTTAATTATATAATTTCCCTCTAAGCACTGTTTTCTCTGCATAAAATTTTGATGTTATGTTTTTGTTTTCATATGGTTAAAAATATGCCCAAATTTCTCTTGTGCATTCTTCTTTAGCTCATTTTTATTTATAAGTATGTTGTTTCAGCTCCATATATTTTGGGATTTTTCAGCTATCTTTCAACTATTGATATATGATTTAATTCCACTATAAACTAAAGACATATTTTATGTGACTCTTGTTCTTATTAATATGTATTATTTATTTAAACGTGGTTTTTGGCCCAGAAGGTGGTCTATCATCATGAATGTTCCACCTAAGCTTGGGAAGAATGTGTATGATACTGTTACTGGACGGAGTATTCTATAAATGTCATATCATCAAGCTGATTGACAATGCTGTTCAGGTCAACTATATCATTACTGATTTTCTGTCTGTTAAATCTCCTAATTATTAAAAGAGAATGTTGAAATCTTCAGCTATAATAGTGGATTTGTCTATTTCTGTTTTCAGTTCTGTCAGTTTTCTCCCCGTTTATTTTATGCCCTGTTGTTACGTGTGTACATGTTAAAAACTGTGATATCTTCTTGGGGGACTGACCCCTTTAACATTATGGAATACCTCCTCCTTAGCTGATATCTTTCCTGGTACTGAAGCTGCTTGCTCTGAAATTAATACAACTACTGCCCTTTGTTTTGATTGGTGTTAGCATCGTATCTCTTTCTCTTTCTCTTTACTTTTACCCTATCTCTGTCTTTATATTTAAAGTGGGTTTCTTATAGACAATATATAGTTGGGGCTTGTTTTTTAATCCACTCTGAAAATCTTTTTTTTTTAAATTGGTGTATGTAGGTCATTCACATTTAAAGTGACTATGATATAGTTGGATTATCTTCCATATTGTTCACTGTTTGCTTTTTGTTGTACTTGCTCTCTGTTTTATTTCTTGAGAATTTTATATAATTCCATTTTCACTACTCTCTTAGCATATCAATTATAATTGTTTTTTAAAAACCTATTGGTTGTGCTAGAGTTTGAATCATACATTTACAACTTATCTAATTCGACTTTCAAATAACCACCTTACTTCATATGTAGTGTAGGTACCTTTGTGTGGAGTATTCCTAATTCCTCTCTTCCATCTATAAATTATTTTCATTTATTTCACTTATTCATATGCTATAATCACACAACATACTGTTACTATTATTAGTTGAACAAACTGTATGTATTTGATCAATTAATCATAAGAAAAGTGTTTTGTTTTACCTTGATTTAATACTTCTTCAAGACTTTTCCTTTTTTATGTAGATCAGAGTTTGTGACTATATCATCTTCCTTTTTCCTACAGACCTTGTTATCACGTCTTGCAGAGAATATCTGCTGGTTATAAATTGCTTTTTTTTTTCTTTTTTGGTCTGAGAAATTCTTTATTTCTCCTTCCTTTTTGAAGGATAATTTTGCTGGTTGTGAAATTCTAGTTTGTTGTTTCTTTCTTCCATCATTTTAAATATTTCACTCTACTGTCTTCTTCCTTGCATGATTTCTGGCAAGAAGTCTGTTACAGTTTTTATTCTTGTTCCTCTATAGGGAAGGGGGGTTTTTCCCTACATCTTTTTTCAAGATTTTGTATTTATCTTTGATTTTCTACAGTTTCAATAAAATATGCCTAATGGTAGTTTTTGTGTGTTTGTTTTCTGTATTTGTGCTGCTTTGTGTTCTCTGAGCTTCCTGGTTCTGTGGTTTGACATCTATCAATTTTTTAAAAATTTCCTGCTGTTATTTCTTAAAGTATTTCTTTAAGTTTCATTTTCTCATTCTTTTCTTTTTGATATTCCAGTTACATCCTCAGCCATGTCCATTCTATTAATGGGCTTTGCAAAGACATTCTTCATTTCTGTTACATTGCTTTTAATTTCTAGCATTTTTCTTTCTTAGAGCTTCCATTTCTTTCCTTACATTACCAACATGTTTTTGCTTGTTGTCAAATTGTCCACCACAGCACTTAGCATATTAATCATAATTATTTTAAATTCATTGTCTAAAAATTCCAAATCTGTGCCATATCTGAGTCTGGTTCTGAAGTTTGCTTTGTCTCTTCAGATTGTTTTCTTTTTTTCCCTGCCTTTTGGAATGCCTTGTAATTTTTTTGTTCTTGTTAAAAGCTAAACATAATGTACCAGGTAATAGAACTCGGAGTTAATCCCTTAAAATGAGATTTTGTGCTAATATGGCTCTGAATTGGGCTATGCTTCTTTGAAATGGTAGATGCCTAGGGTTTCAAATTCCTCTAGTGCGTTTGCTTTATTGTCCCCTACTTTTTTGGATTTTCTTAAGAACTTCTTCTCCAGTTGGGTGTAAGCCTTGCTGCTTTTTCAGCCGTGATCCACTATTTTTACACTGAAGCCCTGAGTAATGGAAGGAGTGGGAAAGGGGAAAGGTTTCACAATCTTATGATTAGATCTCAGACTTTTCATGGGCCTATGTATTCATAGACTATGACTTTCAAAGTGTTTCAAAGCTTTTTTTAAAAAATTTTTTTCTCCCATCCCTCTTTAAGTGATAGGATTGCTAGAAAGGGTCACTTTGGATAATTGCCCTTTAGCCTACGTGACATAAGGTTCTGGAGAAGCCATTTTCCCTGTAGAGTAAGTCTTTGTTAGGAGAACACACTGGGCATATTTCACACGGTTACTTCTTCACTCCCTCTGCCAAAGGCACAGGGTGATTTTTCTTGTCTTTCACTAAGAGAACTTGATGAGGTCCTGGAAGTATAGCCCATAAAAGTGCAGGGATTTCCTTAAGATGGCATGCCCCCAGGATTTTCTACTCTCAACCTATTCCACAGACATCACATTACCATTTAAATGTTCCTGTCAGTTTACGGCTCCAGTAGCTTCTGCTCTAGTTAATCTGATCTCTACTGAGATTCTCTGTATTTGCTTGTCTCTCCAGATTTTAGGGTGCCAGTTTGCCCTGCAACCTGAATGCTTTGATAGGCCAGGAAAAAATGGCTGATTTTCAGTTTATCCAGCTTTTTTCTTGCTATTAAAGTTGGAAATGATGACCTACAGCTCTTCACATCTTGGAGCTGGATGGCACAATCTTTTACGTGGCATTATCTAAATCTTTTTGGTCTATTCCAGCCATAATGATCATGAGATAGTAGATAGTTATCTCTTTGTTAAAAAAAATTATTTATTTAATTCTGTAAGATTATTTGGGCTAAAATCCTAGGGGAATGTCTTGATTGGATGCATGTCACTGGAAATTTAAACCCAAGCTCAATAGCATTCCCATTATGTCTAGCTTTAGGAGTTTCAGAAAAATCATTAATTTTAATAAGCAGGGAGAGAAATAGCTAGCATCAGGGAACTAATCAAGTGACGCTATGAACATATTATTTAGTCACAGTGAGTAGTATCAGAGCTCTGGCGTGTCCTTCCTGGAGCTGGTTATTTACACACACACACACACACACACACACACGCATGCACACAGTTATCCCCTGTGATATAACTGTTGAAATAATGACAGTTAATATCAATCAAGAAAGAGGGATTTGTGCAGACACTGTCATAAAACTACGATTACTGCTCTTTTCCTTCTTTTTATGCCTTCTGTACATACCTCATTTAGATGGCTTGCCCATTAAGTAAGGTATACAAGTCACTTGTCACTTAGAAGATATGTAATAACTGGAAAAAAAGCAACATGAAAGCTGCCAGCAACTAAGTGAAATTATTCTTACTGTATTGCAGATTTTACCTAAATGTTCTATCTTTTCCTTCCTTCCTCCCTCCCTCCCTCCCTCCCTTCCTTCCTTCCTTTCTTTCTTTCTGTTTTTATTTTGGTGAGAAAGATTGTCCCTGAGCTAACATCTGTACCAATCTTCCTCTATTTTGTATGTGGGACACTGCTGCCACAGCATGGCTTGATGAGCAGTGTGTAGGTCCGTGCCTGGGATCTGAACCCACAAACCCCAGGCCACTGATGCGGAGCACTCAAATTTAACGACTACACCACCATGCAGGCCCGTCTTTTTCATTTTTAATGACAAATGTACATATATTTGTTGCCATCAGACAAACAGTTCTCTGGTATCTTTGCCTGAATCAGTGGTTCACACCAGAGGTGAGTGCTCCCACCAAGGGGACATTGGCAACGTCTTGAGACAATTTTGTTTGTCATAACCAGGAGGTTGCTACTGGCAATTAGTGCATAGTGGTTCAAAATGTTGCTAAACTTCCCACAATGCACAGAACAGTCACACAAAACAAAGAATCATCTGACCAAATAGGTTGATAGAGCCTCTTGTTAGAATTCCTGACCTGGTTTAATGTATTATCCTTGCCAATAGGCCCTCTCCCACTTCTTTCTTTACTGTCTCTGTTCTCCTTAAATAACTTCCCATTGAGTCTCTTAGTGTGTATATGCCACAATATGAATCAGTTTAGCACATAATCCTTTTAAGATGACTTTTATTTCCAAAGAGATCTTCAAGGACAGAGATCCAAAAGAATAAATATGATAGTAGAATTTCTATATTCTGAGTCCCGGCTCATGGTAGAGGATATGTTCTTTGCCTAAAGGTATGGATGGGTGATAGAGGAGGAAATATTTGTGGTAGTTCAAAAGGCTCTCAAATTGCACTTTGCTGGTTTACGTTTTAGTTTATATGGACATAAATTCAGTTCTTCACTTTGAGCTATATAAGTCCTAATAAAAACATTCAGTCACTTATGCCCTAGTGAGCACTGAAAATTTCACTTTCCTTGAAATTTCTATAGTTCCACCACTTATCAATGTGGCCTGAATGGGTTGATTTAATTAAATTTGGATAAAAAACATGGCTATAATTCTTTCACTTGATTTACACGTTACAGGTGTTATTTGTTGTATAAGATTTCAGTTGAAAAAATTCAAACTTTGTTTCCCGAACAGCTAAAATCTGATTATTGAGATTGATAAGAAATGCAATATCACTTTTTGAGGATCCTTTCCCATCTATCAATTGTATAAGAATTTAGACTCTTTTTGTATAAATGGAAATAAAAATAAGGCCAGATCCTTAAGTAAATGGGCTATCATATTCATTCTCAGAGGCTAATTAAATAGAATTTACTGGATAATCTATAAATGTTTTGGATTGAATGGATAAATAAATGTACGAGTGATTTATTAAAATATATAGAAATAAATATTTTATTCTCTGATAAATCAATACTCTAATATTTTGCCAGTATTTTCTTGAGAAAATGAATTATTTTTCTATTGTATTTTAGGGCTGTTCAAAAGGTACCCTGGGAGTACCTTCTACATGGAATATGTACTTCCACAAGCAATATGGAAAGCTGCAAATAATTTTGCTCCCATCGTTAGGATGAGAATAACCTAGGTAAGCTGCACAATCATAGCTTTTATTGAGCCCATCAGAGAGCTGATACTGCAAAGCATCTAGGTGAACTGAATTCTAGAGTGACAAGCCCCTTAGAGGGACACATGAATTGTTTCTCATTTGGTAGAGTACAGGAAGAAAAGGTAGCAACAAGGCAATCAAGTAAGAAGAAAACAATGAAAATTGTGATGAATTCTTAAAGGCCAAGTAGAGATGACTGTGACATTTTAGACTACCTGGATGCCCAAGAAACAAGACTTCATTGGGTGCTCAGGAGAAAGGCTGGGGAAGTCCATAGCTCTGAAGGGGCTCCTGTGATGACATAGACAAACAAGTAGTGATGAATTGTTACTGGGGGACTGGTACAAAACCCAGACCCTTATCTCCTTTGAAACAAAAGCTGTACTGCAAAGGAGATACTAGGACCCCCCCCCCCCCCCCCACCACTGGTCCAAGAGAATGGTGGTCATTCCTAGTGGAACAAAAGAAACTGAAGCCACCTGTTTCTAGAGGACACAGTAATGACATGCAGTCTTATCTAGGGCCATGCACTGAAACAAATCAGAGGAATTGAAGGAAAATCATTTTCCCCAAAGATGCCTCAGTGTTGCAAGGAAATGTTTTGCTGGCTGCTTATTAGGTTGGAAAAGTGAGGGAAGAACTATCTTGGAGGCATATACACACAGGCCAGCCTAAGACTGAGGCTAGAGAAGGAGAAACAAGGACAGACCCCCTCACTCCCTACTGCCCACCAGGAGCCTTGTATTAAGTACAAGAAATAGCAACCTACCATTTGCAGAGTAGCAGAGGAAGAAGAAAGAGCCTCTTTGTGTCTCAGTTGTTCAAGGCCTACAAGTAGCTGAAAGCAGAGCAGCCACATTGAGGAAATTTCTATGGTGTCCCAGGTCTTACAACAAGTGTAAGACAGTACTCAGCCACTGATGGAGGAATTTAAAGTCCATGGTTCACTGAAGGCAACTTCAACAACAATAACATCTAACGCCATCTAACTTATGTCTTGATTAATTCAATTCTGAACACTAATAGACTGAGAAAAGAATAGCCATGCCCATTTCTGAGCAAGAATAAAATTTTTCATTCTTTATTAATCTTTTATGCTTAATATATGAAGTTCAATCAAATATATGATTCACTTCAAATAATAAGAAGATCATCCATTTTAAAGAGAAAAAGCATTCAATAAAATCAGACTTAGAAATGGTCATGTTGTTAGAAATCTCTAGTAGGAATTTCAAAGTAACTATGATTGATCAGTTAAAGGAGATAGTGGAAAGTTTCACAGCTTGCATAAAGATATGGAAAATTTCACCAGGGACATGGCAACCTAACAAAGAGTCTAGTGGAAATGCTAAAAATTCAAAATTGATATCTGAGATAGAGAAGTCATTCAGCAAGCTAAATAGTACACTGAGCCCTGAAGAAGAAGTAATTGATATATTTGAAGACAGCTCAATAGAAGTTAATCAAAATGAAACACAAAGAGAATTTTTTTTTAATTCAGAGATGAGCTCTAAGAGTTATGAGACTATATCAAAATGTTTAACATACATGTAATTGGAGTCTCAATAGAAAAAGAAAAGGATAGAGGAAAAGAAAAGGTCAGAGGAATAGTTGAAACACAAGTGGCAAGGATTTTCTTAAATTGATGAAAACCAGTAACAGTAGACCCATGATGCTTAGAGAACCATAAAGAAGATAAATACAAAGAAAACTCACGATAACTCATTATGGTCAAACTATGGAAAAACCAAAGATAAAGATAAAATATTGAAGGCAGCCAGAGGGGATGGGAAAAATAATTAATATAAAGGAAAATATATAAGAAAAATAGCAGACTTTTCATCAAAACTATGCAGTAATGGGAAGAGAAACAAAACCTTCAAGATTTACTGAAAGCAGACCTGCCTTACAGGTAATGTAACAGAAAGTTCTTCAGGTAGAATGAACATGACACCATATGGAAATTTGGATCCACAAAAACAAATGAAGAGCGTCAGAAATGGTGAAAATGAGAATAAATATAGAAAATATTTTCCATATATTTAACCTCCTTAAAGAAAAGTGACAGCATTAAGGGAAAAAAATGGTAAAAACATATTATGAGTTTTACACTAAATGTCAAAGCAAAAGATCAGTACAAAGGCTAAAAGTGAGGAAATGAAAGATTACTGTGGGAAAATTCTTATACTGTGCAATAAATAGTACTACATGAAGGTAGAGTGTGATAAATTAAGAATATTTCATAATCCTATGACAACTACTAAAAAATAAAACATAGAAATATAACTAAAATAATTCAATAGTGAGGACTAAGCAGAATAAAAAATATTAAATTTTTCCAAATAAAGGCAAAAGAAAAGGGAAAAGGCAAGCAAAATAAAATAGGAAATAAATGGCAAGATAGTAGGTTTAAAAGTAAATATGCTGATAATTACATAAAATATAAATCTTCTAAATACTCCAGGTAAACAGTAGAGTTTGTCAGGTTGGATAAAAAAGTAAGATTTGCATATATGATGTAAACTAAATCTACTTTAAATATATAAAACAAAGATAGATTAATAGTAAACTTATGAAATATGTTAGGCCATACGAAAATAAATCCACAAGATCTTGACTGGCTACATAAATATCAGGCAAAGTAGACTTTAAAACAAAGGATACTACAGAGGATGAAGAGAGTATGCATAATGTTACAAGAGTCAATTCACCAAGAAAAAAGCCTACATCCTAAATGTATAAGAATACATCCAAAAAGAGCTTCAGAATACTTAAAGAACTGATACACTTGAGAAGAAAACCTTTATAATAGCATGAAAAACATGAAATGCTTAGGGATACATTTTATAAAATACATATAAGACCTGTACATTGTAGACTACAAAGTATTGCTGAGAAAAGTTGAAGATGGCCCAAATAAATAGAGAGGAATATGATGTCCATGAAGTGGAAGCCTTGACAATAATATTTCAGTATTCCCTGAACATTACATTGATATTCAAATCTATCTCAGGAAAAATTCTAACAGAATTTTGGTAGAAATGGACATGCTGATTATAAAATAGGCTTTGTGTAAAACCAGTGTATAGAAAAGTCAAAAAAATGAAAAAGAAGGGCCTGGCCCTGTGGCCAAATGGTTAAAGTTCCGCATGCTGCTCTATTGTGGCCTGGGTTCACGGGTTCGGATCCCGGGCACCGATCTACTCCACCCACCAGCTACACTGTGGCTGTGTCCCACATACAAAAAAATAGAGAAGGATGGGCAATGGACGTTAGGTTTGGGAGAATCTTCCTCAGCAAAACAAAAAAGAAAGAAAGAAAGAAAGAAAGAAAAAGAAGAATAAAGCTAGAGGACCCAGACCACCTGGTTTCACAACTTACCATAAAATGGAAATTATTGAGACAGTGTGATATTGGCTTAAGGACAGACATGTAAGATCAATGGAGTATCCAGAAATCTACCCTCTTTATGGTCAATTCATTTTTGACAAAGGTGTTAAAATACAAAAGTGATCTAAGAGAGAAAGGATAGTCTTTGCAACAAGTGATGCTGAAAATTTTGGAAATATACATTCAAAATATGTGAACTATGAACCCTACCTTGAACCATATACCAAAATTTACTGAAATCTTATCACAAAATTCAATATAAAAATTAAAACTATGAAATGTCTAATAGGAACCATCAAAGAAAATCTCTCTGACCTTCACTTAGGCAGAAATAAAGTTTTCTTTATTAAAACTCAAAAAGCAAAAACTATAAAAGAAAAAAAAAATCTGACTTCCTCAAAATAAAAAAAGTTTTATGCTTCATAGAACCATTTTAAGATAAAGGAAAAGCTAGCAACTGGCAGAAAATATTTTTAAAACATGTATTGGTATAAGGATTTATGTTCTGAATATATAAAGAATTCTTATAATTCACTAATTAAAAGACAAATGATCCAATAGGAAAAAAAATTGAATAGACATTTCACCAAAAAACCCATACAAGTGGCAAAAAGCTATGGAAAATGCTCAAATTCATTAATCTTTAGGGAAACATAAATTAAAAGCACAATGAATACCATCTCAAACCAATTACTTTGGCAAAAAAATAAAAGAATAAAAATAAGTGCTAATGAGAATATGGGGCAACTATAACTTTTACGCATTGCTGATGTGAATGCAAAATGTTACAGCCACTTTGGAAAATGACAGTTTCTCACAATCCTAAAAATACATATCCTTAATAGCCAAAAACTGGAAACAACCATATTGTCCTTCACATGGTGAATGGTCAAATTTTGCCATATTTGTTCAACGAACTACTACTGCACAATAAAAAAACAATACTGATACATGCAACAACGTGGATTAATCTGAAAATGTGAAGGGTGAGAAGCAGACACCAAAGGCCTTGTATTAAACAATTCTTTCTGTACAATATTCTCAAAAAGGCAAAACTACAGGGATAAAAATCAGGTCAGTGTTTGTCATGGGCTCTGACTAGAGGGAGGGGTACAAGGGAATCTTTTGACACGATGGAAATGCTCTCTATCTCAAATGTAGTGCTCACTCTTCTGTATATATTTGTCAAAAGTCTTTGAATCATTCACTTAAAAGCTTCAATTTTATTGTGTATACGTAATGACTTGAAATAACATGAATTTGCGTTCATATTAAAACAGCTGCTTTTATCTCTCTTACACTTTTGGAACAGAGTAAAGTTTCTAAGGTGAAGAAGTTATATTTAGGTCAATGTCAGTAAACACCTCACCAGGACCTTCTATTAGAAGAGGCTTTCGACACAGAACAAGTTAAAAACAGGACCTCACCTCACTACTGTTTTTATGGGTGTCACTGATTTCACTTCTGAGCCCAAGAAATCTGTAGGTTGATTATTCTCCATCGGACCATTCTCTCATTAAATTAAAAAAATCCATATTTGATCAACTTACTGAAGTTCCTTTATTTCCAGAAACCTCCAATGAGATAAAACTGAAAAACTTTCATAGTGCAATTTCTAAAATGCACCATCATGGCATCATAAAGAGAAGATCAGTTGGATACTGACATGATTTCTTATAGTGTTCAAATCTATGCATTAATTTAAACTAAATAAAAGCCTTCTGTAAGCATAATTTGTACTTTGTAGAAGAAAAAGAATAGTTGACTTTTTTCCATTTCAATTTTACTCAGAAATTATATTGTAGGCCCTGAGCTAACATCTGTGCCCATCTTCCTCTGCTTATTATATTATATTGTAGATTCTGAGTAATTTTACTCAGAAATTATATTATATATATTGTATATATATTAGTATATTGGAAATACTAATAGCTCTTAGCCGTTTTCAAAGCCTAAAAGTAATTTTCTGGAAGCAAGCTAATTTATTTCATCTTTATGACAGACATCCAGAAATATAATTATAAAAAATGAAAGCCTAATACAGATAGAAAAATTTTCATCTGGCATAATTTCAGATGCCAGCTGTTGCCCCTCTGTGTGTCAGGGAGAATATGCATATACCTCTCACTCTGTATTTCAGTTGAATGTTTTATTCATTGACTTGATTGATATATATATATATATTTATTTATTTAATTTTACTTTCTATTTATTTATTTATTTATTTAGAGGAAGATTAGCCCTGAGCTAAGATTCACCACCAATCCTCCTCTTTTTGCTGAGGAAGACTGGCCCTGAGCTAACATCTGTGCCCATCTTCCTCTGCTTTATATGTGGGACGCCTACCACAGCATTGCTTGTCAAGTGGTGTGTAGGTCTATACCTGGCATCCAAATCAATGAACCCAGAACCCAAGGCTGCCAAGGCAGAAGGGGCAAACTCAACTGCTGTGCCACTGGGCCGGCCCCTACTTTCCCTTTCAGGTTATAAGAATTTATTAAACAAAGCACAGAAAATGCATTTTATCTCTATTTTTTAACCCTGAGACTAAATAGGTAATCACTATGTATAAGTTGAGAGTTTATTTTCTGCTACATATGAAAATGCAAAAATTCTTCAGAAAAGTTTTAAACCATGAAGAGATTTAATAATGAGTCATCATGGTGTAGTTGAGGAAAAAAGATCACTTTCAGCTTTTGTAAAAGTGGGTAACTTAAAAATGCTAATCCTCAGTCTCATTCTTCAAAATTTTAACAATTACACTTGTCTCAACTACTTGGTACAAGGATGAAATGGAACATGTTATTAAAGATACCCAGTACAAGTCCTAGAATATAGTTTATTCGAAGCTGTAGGAACTGATTTATTCCTGAGCAGAGCATACTTGGAGTTTCCTCTAATATTGTAAACCAATTTTAATTATTATATGTGTTGCTGCTAGGCTGGTTCCTATCATTCCACAAAAATATAATATGAATCATGGAAACTAAATCTGTTTCTATATCACAATGCAGGTAACCCTTGCAAGGACTCCCACAATGTGGCTGCACACCGAACTGTCCAAAAGAATAATCACATTGGCTTCCTAATATTAGTCATGGACAAAACGCTGATTTTAAAAGGATGATCTGGCTCTTAATCTGGTGCTAATCTCAGAAATAATTTAAAAGTCACGTTCAAGGAGAGTCCCAAGCTGCCAATGGGCAGGCTAGCCTCCAACAACACTGGGGCATTTTCAACGATCCTAATCTTTAGCACCCCGTCCCAGCAAATTCCCAGAGTGCTGCTTCCTACTTAGCAGCAACAGTCTTCAGAATCATCTCAGGCCAGAGGTCAGTACACAAGCCAAGTCATTGAGCAATGGGGTTGGACTGCTCCCTACCGCGCCTTAGGCAAGGCCCCTTGTTGATTGAGATGGCCTTAAGACCAGGCAGGCATAACTCAATCTGGTACAGCAGAGGCTGCAGTCCACTCTTGGCTTTCCTGAGGCACATACAGGGCAGGACTTGAGTTGAGAGTTACTGCAAATGCTATGATAGGGATGCTATCTAGGTCTGCTGTCATGCAGGTGGTCTAACCCGGTAGATGCTGGACATCCAAGGTCCTTATCTCCTTCCTTACAAAGTTCCAAGACTATACACAGTCTGGCTTGTCTGCCTACTGTCAGGCCTTGTAGATTCCTGAGGTAATTAGGAAAGCATGTGGCAATGGAACCTCTGGTCCTCAGTGGCTGTTTACTCTGATCATTGCAAAGCCAGGATTAGTAAACTTTATAATTGGGCTGCTTGACGTAAGTGAGATACTGTCTCAGTATGGGCAGGTAATATTGGAAAATGAAATCATTATTAACTGTTTGTGGAGTATATTAGAAATGTTGACTAGATATGTAATATTTACCTCCAATTTAGAATTAAAAAATAATAAAATGATTTTTATGGCCTGCATATTTGAAAACTAAACTATTACTTAAGGACAGTTCTAAAAATCAAGAGATATCCACCACCATCACGCTCTTTATTTCTATAAGGGAAAACTAATATCATCTATCCCTCCATTTGAAGAGTCAAATGAGTTCAACGATAATAAAAATAACTAACTTAACAGGTAACAGATGGTGTTGTGTCCCTTGGGACAAACTCACTATCAATTTAGAAACCTCAGCACACCTGACCTGGATCCTAGTGCCATCTGTATTTGCTGTGCATCTCTTTGATTTAAAAACAATCATAGTCAAACTTCTGAGACAAATTATTTTCCTTGGTGTTATATAAGGAAGTAATTTTTATAATTTTAGACTCATTGAATCTTGGAATGAATAACAAAAACTATCTGGTCCACAGTCATGCTCAAGGCTACAAAACTTGTGTCTTGATCCTAACAGATGGAGACGATGCGTCTGTTGAAACTTTCCCAGTGTCAACGTGTTCTCTACCCCATATACAAGCCTAGTTTCCGTTTAGGGACATTTCTAGTTAGTCAATAATATTTCATTACCTTTCTAAAGTGCTTCCCACGTGAACTTATACAAGGGAAATCATTTACTTATTACAAGTTTACCTACTCCAGGCAATGCTCCAGAGATTTATGATAGCAGTAGCTGGACTTTACAGTAAACTCTGAGGCAAATTAACATGTAAGTTATTGAAAAATCCATTCTAAGTTACTATTGAGTGAATTTGTGATAACCTTTAATGTGATAAAAGAAATCTGAGCACAGTTTTCTCAGTTTATTACAATCGAGAATAGGATTTCATTTATTAAGAAAACCTATATTTAGGTATATATTCATTTATTCTGAGAATTGTATGGAATTTAGTTACACATAACTCTAGACTTTGTGTTGATAAAGAGTAAGAATTAAATTTAATTTCCCTTGTAAACAATAACCCTTCTGACAAGTTGTCTCTATAAGGACTCTTAAAATTGATCATTGAATTCTCTCTAATGTATCAGATGACCAGATATCTTCATCTGATTGAATATTACTCTCAAGTCAACATATATTGAACACCTATATGCACTAACGACTGAATTAAAAAATACAACATATAAAGCTCAAGTGTTCATGGAGAAAAATATTTAGAGAGATTTATGTTCAAACAACTAATTACATTATAATATTAACCAAATACTAACAAAAGTGATTTAGTGATTTAGAGAAAGGTGTAAACCATTTTCAGGAGCTTCAACAATTACTTCAAAGGATAAATAGAATTTCTTTTGCTAAGAGAGTAGAACTTAAGTGTTCTCACCAAAAAGAAAAATAAAATAAAAGCATAAATAGAATTTCTCATCAGAATACAGGAATCTGGCTAAAATCTCTCTTTTGACTTTATTGAAATTATTCTGCCAAATAAGAAATCCTATCAAATCTTAACAAAACATGAATAAATTGAAAATGTGTTTGCTTCTTAGAAAAATATATGCCCATTTTGAAACATGGATATTTTTCAAAAAGATAAATAATGAATCTTTTTGACTGTATTTCCTAATGTTGCTTTCATCCAATTAGCCTGAGCATTTTTGCTCAGGGCCTGGATAGTAACTTATCATACCAAAATATCAATAAATAACCATAGAGGCAATTTCTGGAATACATTCCAGAAAAATAGTGACTCATAAGCATCTTTCTTCTGACTCCCCACTCTAACTCAGCTAGTTCCCCCGAAGAAAGCAGTTTCTGGGCCCTATGGGTAAGTGAGTGGGAAAGAAGACTTTGGCTTTAGGGGAACCCAATAGAATAGAGGCAGTGCAAGGCTCTTGAGGCCAGTGCAGGGACTAGAGGCCACTTTAAGAGAATTCTAGTGTAAAGACAAAAGAATAATGCCTATATATCTATATCTCTATCTCCTAGAACAAAACTGATTCATAGAAGTGTAATAACCACATTGAAGGTGCAAGTTTGCCTGAGCTGCTTGGTGTCTAAGGAGTCAAAAGTGTCTAAGTCTTCTTACACATGGGGCTGGGAAAGCAAAGAGCATTGCTATGTCAAGGAGAATGTGCACCCTACTTGTTGATGGATTGTCAACCACCTTTACCTTGTATTATTTGTAGAACCACTATTACTCAAGGCATTCCAACAAAATACTTGGGCTCCAGTCAGCAGACAAAGAAAAGTAACACCACGCATAAGGAGTCTTAGAGCCAAATATAAAAACCTCAAAGATGAAGAGAAAATCTTAAAACACAAGATTGGAGAAACATTTTTCTTAAAAAAGAAAAGATCAGAGGAGTATTAGATTTTTCATTTGCAACATTGGAAGCTAAAAGATGGTGGAATAACATAAAAAAAAAATGAGTGTGATACCAAAATGTTATACCTAACAAAGTTGCCAATGTCTTACTAGGGAAAAAAGGATATTTGTGGATATTCAAGAGTTTATCACTCATGAATTTTATTTAAATAAGATACTTGAGTGAGGACTCTAACCAACAAATATGTTTTTTAATCTCTGCAATGAGAAAAAAAATTAAAAAAAGAAAATGAGTAATGAAATGTGTGACATATATAGCAATACGTACTTCACATAAATATCTAAGGATACACATATAAATAAATAAAAATAAATGTTTGCAACATAATTTAAAGAAAGATATATAGATGAAGGATTGTAAGGAAAATTCTAATAATAGATTAAATAAGTAGAAATAGACATTGATACTGAAGAGAAAAGAAGAAGAAAGAAAATAAAAGCATTTTGAGGTTCTCATGGTAGAAATAAGGGTAAGTGATAGAAGCAGAGCATATTTTTGGGAAAACCATTTAGTGTTTCATTTTTGAATTAAACAAGAAGAAAAGGTGTTTGATTAACAGTAGAAATATACACCCTCCTCAGAAAGAATTTTCCAAAACATCATGACAAATGGGAAAGTCTTATCAATTTCCAACCCACTACCTGATTTATTTTTTTCTTCATAGTACTTAGTACTTGACATTTTATTGTATACCTATTTGCTTCATTGTTAGTGTCTCTTTTCTTCACTAGAATAACTAGAATATGGACTCTATGATGATAAAAATTTATCTATTTTGTTCAGTGTTTTATTTACATGCCAGAAAGAAACAATAAATAGTGGACAATCAGTAAATATTTATTGAATAAATGCATGAATTCCAGGTTAAGAAAGTTAATGATTAATGGAATGGAGAAGCATGCTAAATTTTCCAGGTTGACAATGGCAAATACAGAATCAATAGTAATTTGACTAAATCAGAATAAAAGAATGAAAATGCAAAAATGGAAATAACAAAGTAACATAAATTCAAATATAGAGTAAGTAAAAAGAACAACAACAAAAGTCATATTCTATTTATTAAAAATACAATAGACTCTGTTTTCAGTTCTGGTGCATAAAGAGCTTGGAACTATCACTCTCATTCATCCTTATACAAAGAAAAAGCTGATCAAACTGAAAATCAGTGACTTTTCTAGTATGTATCAGAGAACAGAGGTTATAGGACAGACTGCCTCTTGAAAATCTAGAGAGACAGGTGTGTCCAGAGAGTCACATTTGAGGAGCCATAACCTGATAGGAGCAATTATATGGGAATCTTAATGAATTTCTGGAAGCTGAGGGAGGAGTGGGTGATGGTGAAAAATCCCTGGGGCCTCAGTCTTGGGTTGGGGGTCACAGATTTTTATGGGCTTTACATCCAAGGAATCTTACCATGTTCTCACGGTGAAGATCCTGAAAGGTTTCCATTGTGGCTCTGAAGAGAGGGTAGAGAGAGAGGACAGGACTCTGTTAAGAGGATGAAAAGACAAATCACAGACTGGAAAATAATATTTGCCAAACACATATCTTATACATGACTTGTGTCCAAAACATACAAAAAACAACTAAAACTCAAAAATAAGAAAACAAACAACCTACACAAAAAATGGGTCACAGACCCGTCAGACACCTCATCAAAGAAGACAAACTGATAACAAATAAGCATATACAAAAATGTTCAACATCATTTGTCCTAAGGAGAATGTAAATTAAACAACAATGAGGTATATCACAATATATCTATTAAGTGGATAAATTCCAAAAACATTACAGTACCCAACACTGACCAGGATGCAGAACAACAGTGACTCTCAATCATTTCTGATGGGATTCCCAAACAGAACAGCCCATTTGGAATACAGTTTGGTAGTTTCCTATAAAGTTAAACATAATCTTACCATATAATCTAGCAGTTCCTCTCCTAAGAGTTTAAACACTTAATTTGAAAACTTATATTCACACACACACACACACACAAAACAAAAACCTTGCACCTGAAAGTTTATAGCAATTTTATTTATACTTGTCCGAAAGTGGAATGAACCAAGATGTCTTTCAATAAGTGAGTGGATAAACTGTGGTATATCCATACAGTGGAATGCTATTCAGGATACCAAGAAATTGGATACCATGCCATGAGAAGACATTAATAAATCTTAATGCATATTGGTAAGTGAAAGAAGCCAACCCCAAAGGATTCCATCCTGCCTGATTCCAACTATATGACATTCTAGAAAAGCAAAATCATAAGACAATAAATAGTTGAGTGGTTGCCAGGGGACAAAGAGTGGGGTTTGTGGTGGGAAGATTGAATACATGAGGCACAGGGAATTTTTTAGGGCAGTGAACTATTCTGTGTGATACTGCAATAATGGAGATATGATACTATGCATTTGTCAAAACCTACAGAACATCATAGCTCAAAACTGAACCTTGATGTATGCAATTCAAACAAAAATCATTTAGGGGCTGGCCCAGTGATGTAGTGGTTATTTGCATGCTCCACTTCAGTGGCCCAGGGTTCACAGGTTCAGATCCCAGGTGCTGACCTACACACTGCTCATCAAGCTATGCTGTGGCGGCATCCCATATACAAAATAGAGGAAGATTGGCACAGATGTTAGTTCAAGGCCAATCTTTCTCAACCCCGCCCCCCTCAAAAAATCATTTAGGATATCAGAAGACCCTGAATGAAATTCAGAATGTGACGAAGAATCTGTTTTACAAATGAGCAAAATAGCTGTATTGAAGGAGTTAGAGGGAAAGGTGCTGACTTAAGTAAGTTTGGAAATGAGTTGAGTCTTTAAGACTAAAGGCAAAACCTGTTGTACGAATGCACTGTACTTTGACAAAATCATAAATCATATCTCACAGGGATATAGGTTAACAATTTTGGAAACACTGTACATGTTTATTTGAATTGGAAAATTGTAATTATAATTATAATTGGATAGTGGATTGAGGAACAGTTTCTCACTGTTGGAGTGGAAGAAACAAGTAGAAACAGATAAACAAGTGGAAGAGAATAGAGCAATCCCTGTGGCAGTGGATCAGAGATGGACATGAGTATGAACTCTTGCTTAACTTATTACAGATGTAGATGGTAATACAGGTATATTTAGATTCACATGCTGATGGAAGGACAGAGAGAGCCCACTCTGCAGGAGGGGAGAAATCTTAGCTATATCAAATTTTCTACCTTTTAAATCCATTGCTGACAGATCAAAACACAGGTTTTGAGTGTGCTGTATACCAGCGAAGAATGAGATGATGAGAGATTTGTAGGGGCAAGTGTTAAAGGTAGGAAATCCCAGACAGATTTTGAATATAAAGGAACCTCAGGCAACAGAAAAGTGCAGGTCCAGAAAACGAATGCTTTATGCATCTCAACAGAGAACCTTCACAGGCTGGGTCATCTTAACAATACTCAGCATGTGCTCTGCTTCAGTGGACCACAGAACACTCAACAGTCAACCTAGATCCACTGTTTTCCCACCCAGTTAAGTCAGACATATGGCAACCAGGAGCCATGATGCTTGATCCTTTCCTAGCTTCTCTGAATAGGAAAATTGTCAAAACCCCAAAGACCAAAGGAAAGAGACTAGAATCAGGAAAAACCAAACACAACTTTATCACTAGCATGACTGTGACATTGCACAATTCTGTGCTTCCCTTTGTACCAGATTCTTCTTGAGCACAATGGGAATATTATTACCTAAGTGAAGGTTGTTCTACATCTAAATTATTTGCCAATAAAAACTGGACAAATTTTATGAGCAGCTGTTTAAAAGAAATGGAACTCCAAACGGCCAATAAATAATTTGAAAAAGTGTTCAACCTCTCTTGTAATCAAGTAAATCAAAATTAGAAGCACAACTAGAAACCTTTTAGGACTCATAATATTGATGTTTTTATAGTTTGACAATATTAAGAGTTAGGTAGGAAGGAGGAACACAGGAATTCCTATATACTGCCAGTAGGGGTATAAATTTTTACAATAGCTTCAGAGAACAATGTGGCAATTCTATTACAGTTTGGGGATGTGCCTAACCCGTGGCCGATCGATGCTAATCCTTGATATATATCTAAGAGAAACCCTCACATGTCCGTAGGAGTTGTGCAGAAGCATTGGCTGATGGAATAAAAATTGGAAACAGTTTGAATCTGTGCTGTCCAGTATAGTAGCTACTGACCACATGTGGCTATTTAAATTTAAATTTTTGTTTTCTTTTTGAGGAAGATTAGCCCTGAGCTAACATCTGCTGCCAATCCTCCCCTTTTTGCTGAGAAAGACTGGCCCTGAGCTCACATCTGTGCCCATCTTCCTCTGCTTTATATGTGGGACGCTTACCACAGCATGGGTTGCCAAGTGGTGCTGTGTCCGCACCCGGGATCTGAACTGGCGGACCCAGGGCCACCCAAGCAGAATGTGCACACTTAACCATGTGCCACTAGGCCGGCCCCTTAGATTTAAATTTTAATTAATTAAATTAAAATGGAATAAAATCACTTTATTGCACCAGCTACATTTAATGTGCTCAGTAGCCATATACACATTTATATCATTGCAGAAAATACTATTGGACATTGCTGATCTAAATCACCATGCATAATTAAATAGATAAATCAGTTCTCAATTCTGATATATTTATATAGTGAAATTGAAAAATCAGAGTTATATATATCAATAAGTGTAAATCTCACAAATATAATGTTGAATAAATAAGGCAAGTTTGATTAAGATAGGTGCAGATATATATGTACATACACGTATATATGTGTGTACATAATGTCATTTATATAAAATTTCTTTTAAAAAAGTTAAATTGGTATATATTGTTTAGAGGAAATGTAAAAAATAGGTAAATAAAGGAATACATGGAAATGGAATATTTAAATTTCGGGATATTGGTTATAGTCTAAGGAAGAGGGAATGCAATAGGAGGTGGAACACAAGGAAATTCTAGTATATTTGTAAAACTTTTATATTTTATCTTGGGTGATAGGGATATAGAATCTCATAGTTTTCTCTATTTTTTATATCTAAAATGTTTCCTTAACATGGAATTAAATAGAATGACATATGTGAAAGTGTTTTCATAATGTCATATTAAACTGCAGGTTTTATAAATCATCACATGGATAATTTTGTAGAGATACCGCATTTGGTTAAATAAGTCAATACTGTCCCTTATTTTTGCATTTTGAGTTAGGTATTATTGCCCTTACTTCAGAAAAACTCAGGCTTAACACTGGAGCTTCCTTCAGTTCACATAGCTAACAAATAGCAGAATCTTGACTCCAAATCTTTTTTGGGTCAATAAAGTCATACTCTTTCCATAAGATCCCGATAATCTCTTGTTAGTGAAGTTTGACGAAGATAGCACTGCAAACATACCGAGGGACAGCATCATGCTCTAGTAACTGTTATTATAAAACTTCATATCATGGCATACTTCACAGATTTGAAAATATTTATTTGATATCCCCAAAAATCTTGTATCAACAGTTTCTTCATTGTATATATGGGAATCTTAAAAATTAAAATGATTATGTAGCTGACACCAAATTTTTAAAAAAGAGAAAAGGTAGCAAAATTTGGATTCCAATTCAATTATGTTTCATCCATTTATTAAATTAAATATTATTCAGTAGATAATATATTCCTACATGTATTTTAGGCCATTAGTTTACAATGTAGGAGAGGAGAAAGATGATAAGTAATTACACAAGTATTTTTTAAAATTACAATTATAATAATCTGTATAAAGGTATAAATTAGTTTTATGTTCAGAGGTCCATAAAATTCAGGAGTCCATAACTAAAATTCTAACCTAAATTTTGGATCAGAGGTGGCAATTCTGAAGATGTGGTATGTAAATTAAAAGGCAAGAAGGAGCTGGTAGAAGGCACAGCGAGAAAGGAGGTAAGAGTATTTCCGAGCTTAACACTAAGCAGTGAATTATTACATGTCTTTATATAATTTTATTATACATGTATGTAACCCTGAATGGCAGTGTTTCCTTACTAAATATGACATTAGTCTGTATATGTCTTTATTTAATTTGCCTTTGGAGGCAATTTGAGTGGTCAAACAGAGATAAAAATGGATTAGAAGAGGATGGTGGCAGCAGGAAGAGAAAAAAATTACAAATATTGAAATAATTAAGAGGCAAGACTGTTGCACGTGGTGACTGATAGGATGTGGGAAAGGTTTTTCCCAAGTTTTTAATGTGGGCAAAGATAGCGCCATTTTCTGAAATGTGGAACTCTAGTTGAAGTAAAGTTTTCTGGGAGATCATAAGCTCAATTTTGGATATGGTGGAAAGTGACTCCTGAATCAATTTTTTTCCTCCTGCACACCATTCTGTCACTCATTGTATATAAATGACACTCAAACACTCTCTCTCTACATAAATGGCATATATTCGTATCAGAAATGTGTCACACGTGGAGCAATTCTTCCCCAAGTATAATCTAAGGAATTTGGGGAAATATACGATTTCTTGTTCTTATGCCGAAGAGACACAGGAGCCAACTCAAAGAGGTCCCAATGGCCAAAGCTGGAACAATGTGAGCAACAAAATAAAGAAGAATTAGATTTACATATGAATTAAATATTCACGTGTCCATACTGATATAAATTAATTATGGAATGAATAAATAAATGGAGGAGAAGCAAGAGACCTCCCATGCAAAATAATTCCAAATAATTTATACAGATATTCTACCTTCAGAGAAATGAAGACTGACTCGCCATTCATTAAGAGTGGGCTGTGCATAGTGACTTCCTAAGAGTATAGTACGAAAAGAGCAGAAAATAGTAAGCTTAAGTGAAGAAACCTGACAAACCCTCAGCCAGGTGCTAAAGGTCAACATCAACAGTAATAAGTCATATTGATAGCCTGTCCCCTTGACACAAAGCAATGAGAATGGCACTTTACCTCTGTGATCTTCCTTCCTAAAACATCATAATCCATTCTAATCATGAGAGAAAAATCAGATAAATCCAAACTGAGGAACATTCTACAAAATATCTGACCAGTACTCCTCAAAATTCTGAAGAAAATCAAAAACAAGAAGTGTTTGAGAAACTATCACAGGCAAGAGGATCCTCAGGTGACACGATAATTAAATGTAATGTGATATCCTGGATAGAATTCTGGAACAGAAAAAGTCAGGAGGTAAAAAACAAGGGTATTTGAATAAACTCCAGACTTTAGTTAATAATAATGTGTGAATAATCGTAACTACTCTACCATACTAAGGTAAAATGTTAATAATAAGGGAAACTGTGTGCGGATACATGAGAACTCTGGACTATGTTCCCAATTTTTTGGTATATCTAAAACTGTTCGAAAATTAGTTTATTTAGAAAAGTAAAATTAATGAAGTGTTTAAAATTTGTTCTGTTATCAGTTAACATTGGTCTTAAGAGAATTTAGGAAGTATGTGGGAGGGTGTCATGGAAAATTTCTCAGAAGGTAGAACTCTTGAGATGAGTTATCAAGGGCTGACTAAAGTTTACTTAGGATGATTATAGTTTCCAAGCAAGAGGACAGTATACTCTATACACCCACTAACTGAGATTCAAAGAACACCCCAAAATGTCTATTTAATAAAGAGTGAATACACCAGAAGGAAAGAATTATTTGAGGCTGTGGAGCTTGTAAGGAAAAGGACAACAGGAACAGGGATGATGATGGAGGATGTTACGTTCCATTCAAAGCAGTCCAGTAGTAATTAACCTTTAGGGTCTTTCGGATTGTGGTGGGAAACCTGGAGACCAGAAGGTCAGAGTGGGGCTGATGAGTGGCTGGCCTAAGGTGTTGATGTGGGATAAATAATTCAGAGGCACAAAGGAACATAAAATAGTCTTTGTAACTATTCAGGGCATGATAACAGGATATCATGTTGAAACAAAATGACGTTTCTCGCTGGCAGATGCAGCCAAGGCTAATAACTTATTAATGTTTTCATGTTTTTATACATCTCTAGGAGCTTGTTAAAGGTCAGAGCCAGAAGCTTATAATTGAATTCTGAACAACAGGGACAGTTGCTCTAGCTTGAGATGCACAAATAAACCCCAACATTTAGAAGTAGGTTTTAATAGATTAATTCATATATTAAATTTAATCTCTCTATGAAGCTTAAGCTTTGAGTATTTTAAGATTTATTAAAACTTACTTTATGGCACAACATAGAAGCTAAAGAGAAAGTCAAGATTTTCAGTCTTGGGCAGTAATGAATGACGCTTTTCCTCACTGTATCAGTGGAGAACACATAGGATCCTGAACTTCCACCTCCACCTGGTGGTAAAGAGACCTTCACCCATCTTCCAGCTAGAGTGGTGTGAGAGGAGGCTTGGTGGAGAGTCAGGACAAGTAACAAGGCCCGACCCCCTCAGTGTCAGTGGAGGCCACGTGGGAAACAGTAATAAGGCATTCCTGTTCCTCCCAGCCATGACAGTATAGTAGATGCCTAGTAAGCAACTGAAACTCCCACCCCAACTGAGCAGTGATGAAGAACTTCTCCTCCTTAGGTGTCAATGATGCTGAATGGGAACATGGTCTTCTATTCTACATGGCAGGAAGAGGCAGTGACCTACTTTCCCATGATGGAGCAGTATCATAGAAGGCAAGGTAAAACAAGATTTAAGTAAGATCGAGAGACTCATAGCATGATATATAAAATACGAAGGTTTCTATCAAAAATCACCTACTATAATAAGAACCAGGAAGATCTGAACTTGAATGAGAAAGACAATCAATAGATGCCAATACCAAGACGATAGAGATGATGCAATTATCTGACAAAGATTTTAAAGCAGCCGTCATAAAAATGCTTCAATGAGCAATTATAAACACAGATGGAAACAATGAAAAAAATAGAAAGTCTTAACAAAGAATTAGAAAGTATCAGCAAGGAAATAGAAGATGTAAAGAACCACCAAATGGAAATTTTAGAACTTAGAAATGCAATAGACGAAAGAAAACACTCAACAGAAGAACAAGAGGACAGAGGAACAAATCAGTGAAATTAAAAATGAAACAATAAAAATTATTCAAACAGAACAAAAGAGAGAAAATAAATTTAAATAAAAAAATTTTCCCCAACTTGAGCTATAGGGTTTAATGCAGTTCTTATCAAAATCTTTGCAAGGTTTTTCATAGACAAATATAAGCCTTTTCTAAAATGTATATAGAAAAAAAAACAGACACCAGAATATCTAAAACAATCATTATGAAGAAGAATACAGTGGAAGGAATCACTCTCCCTGATTTCAGGATTTATTCTCTACCTACAATAATCATGACTGTGTGGTATTAGTGCAGACAAATTGATCAACTGAACAGAAGGGTCCACAAAATAGCCCAGTATGAGTTGGACCAACTGGTCTTTGAAAAAGTCACAGAAGCAATTCAGTGGGAGAGGGATGGTCTTTCCAAGCAATCGACCTGTTGGTTCACATCCTTGGGAGCTTCCTGATAAAATCTGAATCTGGCCCCCAAATACAGAGGGCGAGAAGAGAATGAAGAAAGAGAGCCCACTCCAGATTGGTAGATGGCAGGGGAACTTACATGGAAGGCTTGTCTTGGGTTCCAGAAGACAAGTAGATCTCTGCACCCACTTGCCTGAATCTTAAAAGTTTATATAGAGGCTTTAACTGGATTCAGTCATGTAGTCAGTCCAGACAGTCTCAACAACACCCTACTCTCTCAAGGCTGAGTCCTTGAAAATGGCTCCCACTGTGGAAATGGTGGGCAGAACATATATTCCAAGGATAGGGGTAGGGGTGAGGATCCTCAGATTGGCCACTCTTAGCTCAGGGGTCAACCTGCACTCACATCCTCTCGGTGACCTCCTCCAACAAAATCTGTAGCCATTAGATATCCATGGGCAAAAAGAAGGAACATTGATCTAGTCTCTGCATGTTATGTAAAAATTAACTGAAAATGGATAATAGATTTAAATGTAAAATATAAAGCTATAAAATATTTGGAGAACACATGGGATAAAATCTTGCAGATCTTGGGTTTGAAGAACAACTTTAGACCTGACACCAAAATCGTGATCCATAAAATAAAATTTTTAAAAAACAGGATGTTACACTTTGTCAAAATGAAGAACTATTGCTTTGTGAAAAACAATTTAAAGAAGATGAAAAGACAAGCCACTGACAGAAAATATTTGAAAACCACATATCTGGTAAACAGCTTATATCTGGAATATATAATGATCTTGCAACACTCAACAGTGGAAGGAAGGAAAGAAGGAAGGAAGGAAGAAAGGAAGGAAGGAAGGGAGGGAAGGAGGGAGGAAGGAAGAAAGGAAGAAAGAAAGGAAGGAAGAAAGAAAGGAAGGAAGAAAGGAAGGAAGGAAGGAAGGGAGGAAGGAAGGAGGGAAGGAAGGAAGGAGGAACGAAAAACAAAAGCCAAAAACTATCCAAGTATAAACTGGGTAAAATATATATGAATATATATTTTACTGAAGAGGATGTATAGATGGCAAATAAGTACGTAAATACATATTCATCATTCACTAGCCATTAGGGCAATGGAGAGTAAGACCATGATGAGATATCACTATCTACCTATTAGAATAGCTAAAAATATAAACATAAACAAAAGCAAATAAAAAAAATCCAATGACGATATCCAAATGTTGGCAAGAATGTGGAGAAACTGGATTACTCATGCATTATTGGCAGCAATGTAAAATGGTACAATCTTGCTGAAAAATAGCTTGCAATTTTTTAAAAAGTAAATATACACTTACCAGATGATCCAGCAATCACACTTCTGGACATTTCCCCAGAGGAAATGAATACTTATGTCCTCATAAAATTCAGTACAAGATTGTTCATAGCAGCCTTATTTATATGATGCAAAATCTGGGAAAAAAAATAAAATTTCCTTTAAACAGACTTCAGTAGACCTATGCTATGAAATACTATGCAGCAACAAAACAAAATTAAGGAAATATTGATATACGTAATGACTTGAATGGATCAAAAGATTTAGTGCTGAGTAAAACAATAAAATAAATCTAATATCAAAAGGTCACATATTTTACAATTCTATTCACATAACATTTACATTACATTTTAAAGATGACAAAATTGTAGAGGTGGAAAACAGACTAGCGGTTTCCAGGGGTTAGGGATGGTGTATGAAGGTGCGTGTGACTACGGAAGCATGAGGGAGATCAATGTAGTGGTGGAATAGCTCTTTATCATTATTGTGGTGCTGGTTACATGAACCTACAAGTAATAAAATGTTGCTCTAGACACATACACTGTACCAATGTCAATGTAAATTCCCTGGTTTTGACGTTGAATTATAGTAACCTAAAATGTAACTGAGTGAAGAGTACACCAAACCACTCTGTACTTCTTTGCAACTTCCTGTAAATCTATAATTATTTCAAAATTACACACACACATATTGCATCACTCATCTATCAAGTTGTAGTGGCTGATGAGGAAATTGATATCAGATCAGAGAGGGTCTGGAAAGTTGGTTATTCATGATAAATAGTGGCAAGATATTTGGTAAAACTTTTGTCTGTGATAATTTGGAAAACACAATGAGCCTTCAGGGATGACAGCTCTAGAGGAAATAATTTTAAATAAACTGTTAGTGTGTATGGTAGGCATAATAATGGTGCCCCCAAAGATGTCTAAGTCCTCATCCTTGGATTCTGTGAATATATTACCTTATATGAAAAGGGGGAATTAAGATTGCAGATGGAATTAAGGTTACTAATCAGCTGACTCTAAAATAGGTAGAATGGGCCAGCCTGGTGGTGTAGTGGTTAAGTTTGCGCGCTCCGCTCTGGCAGCCCTGGCTTCACAGGTTCAGATCCCAGGAGCAGATCTAGCTCTACTCATCAAGCCATGCTGTGGTGGTAGCCCACAAAAAATAGAGGAAGATTGGCACAAATGTTAGCTCAGCGACTATCTTCCTCAAGCAAAAAGAGGAAGATTGGCAACAGATGTTAGCTCAAGGCCAATCTTCCTCACAAAAAATAAAAAATAAATACAATAAAATAGGTAGATTATACTGCACTATCCAGATACACCCAATGAAATCACAAGGATCCTTATAAGTGGACCAGGGAGGCAGAAAGGGAGAACCAGAGAGATGGTAATGTGAGAAAAATTCAGTTAGACATTGCTGGCTTTAAAGAGGAATGAAAGAGTCCATGCACCACGGACAGAGAGTGGCCTCTAGAAGCTACAAAAGGCAAGGGAACAGATTCTCCCCAGAGACTCTAGATGGGAATGCAGCCTTGCCAACAATGATATTAGTCCAGTAAGACCCACTTCAGATTTCTGAACTAGACTGTAAGATAATAAATATCTGCTATTTTAAATCACTAAGTTTGTAGCAATTTGTTACAGCAGAAATAGAAAACGAATACAGTGTAGTTCAGCTACTATGGCCTGCATTTCACAAGGCATTACAAGGAAGAGATGAGCTCAGAAGAGAGCTGTTAGATTGCAAGTATAAGAAAGGAAACAGAGAAAGTCCAGCATTATTTGACTTAGGGGAGGAAGTTAATAATTCCTCTTTATCCTCAAAAGGGAAATAGCACCATAAAGCCTTTGAGCTGTAGAAGCCCATCAAGAGGATACCTTTGTCAAAGATCAGGTAGAGTGTCCTCTTACCTCTAAAGTTTGAGATCCTCAAAGTAGTTGCCATTAGATTGAAGTGGTAGCCACAAGCATAGTAGCTGGAGAGAAAAAAGCTCATTTGAGTACAATATCTAGAAAGTAACTCTGCATATGCCCTTGGAACATGAAGCTGATTAGAAACAAACGAGAAATTTACTATGTTTTTGCAGGAATTGCATTGCCAAAGAAACATTAAGCTCAGATTAAATTATCTTTGGTCATTAGAGAATTAAAACAGTCTTAAGTCACTAACTCCTTTCAGCAGAAAATTTTCAAAAGCTATATGGCCTTTAAGAATCACATATACCCCAATCCATACTGCATACATGGCAACAGGGGATAGAAGACAAGAAAGACTGCTGCAGAAAGTAGGGCCAGGAGTTAGAGAAAAGAAATAAGGGAGCTCTCCCCACAAAGAGCAAAATTAGCTGTAATGAGGAAATTTCCTTCCACCGCCATGGACAAAGAAACCTCAGACTCTCTCACAGAATTCCGGCATTGCGAATGTGGTGTATTTGTCCTAACTTTGCTGCCCTATATTGGGAGTGGTTTATATGGATGATGGAGGCAGATAACCAGCAAATTTTTAGTTCAAAGTTGTCAGATTACGCGTTACCATTTGCAGTTATGAAGAGTTCACACATTGTCTGAAGACTCTAGATTTAAACTGAGAAATGTGATTGGATGGGGCACTGGGTAATCTCCTAGGGGAGTGGTTTGTGTACAATATATGTCTATAAAGAAATGTGAAATATATTTTACGACATAGTGTGACAGAAGCAAGTCAATATTGTAAAAGCCCTATTTTCTTTTCCTCCTGGGGATGAATGAAGAAATGAAGAGAGAGAAAGATTGATAGGAGCTATGCTCCCGTCTTTCCTATAGTTAGCTGGGGTCATAGGTTTGAGTTCTGATCAATAGCATGTGACCAAATAATGTGCACTCTTTATAGATCTGGCCCTAAAATCTCTTATGAGATCTTTCACTTATTATTATTATTATTTACTATTGCTCTAGTTGAAAATAGAAAACTAATGGAGGTGTCCAGAATATAGATCAACAAAACCATAGATGAGTCCCCTGAAATAATTTAGAGCCTCTTGTCTATTGAATTGAACTGTGGCATGAATCAGAAATAAACTTTTATTATGTGAAGCTGCTAGGATCAGAGGTTGCTTCTTCGTTAGCAATGCTTATCTTGATTAATACAGATTTATCTGCATATAATGATGTTTTAACTCATGGGATTAGATGAAATAAAGAAGCAGCAGGAAAAAACTGAGAAGAGACAGAAATCTTGGAATATTCAGGGCTGAAATGACTTTAAAGCTAATATCAGGCACCCCATCTTTTACAACAGAGAGATGGACAGAGACTCTGTGTAAATCTATGCAAACTGAGCTCTGTCAAATCCAGGGGATACTATTCATACAAACTACATGTAATAGGCACCTCTTGGAGTGACCCAAAGCAGCAGCCCTAGGGATGGTATTTAGACTAAGATAAGGGAACTGTACTGTGGATTATAGAATGAAAGTAAACCAAACCAAACCAACTCAAACCAACAAACAAAACAACGAGAAAAATCTACTTTTTGTCAAGGTGGGCTTCTGAAAAAGCAAAGTGTTCCAGATTTTAAATTTAACATAGAGAACACGCTCTCAATATATCTTTGTATGAGTGTGTGTGTATATGCATGAATATGTAGTCTGCTTGGTTTGGCTTAAGGAGATAAGGTGCATTTCCCAATAGACTTGTCCCAGTGTCACTGCACCACGCATTTTATTCATTCCTCATGAAATAGAAAGTAAATTGACTGCTCTATCAGCTCCTAAACACTGTGTGCATTTGTGCCCTCTACATATTCTATATTGCAGACACCCAATGTTCTTTCTCTCTATCCAGTTATTTGGTCTGCTACTATTATGATTAGTAGGAACAAGAAAAATATCTAAGCATACGTTCTTTCTTTGTTGCTTTTCACAGACAGGATTCTGTAAAAATAATAATAAAACAATATGTTGCTTTCTTTCTTTGATCTACAGAATTTAGATAGTCATAACTGTCACGGTGAAACACACAACATTTCTTACATAGCTCACACTTGCTTTAGTTGTGTGCACCACACACACGATATCCAGCCTTTAACTACCAAAGGCCTCTTTTTATTATGGTTGTGGGTGAGTTCTCACTTTTATTTTTATGAGAATACCCTATGGCATTGGCAGGAAATGAAAAATCATCTTGTTGAAAACAGGGATTTAGAAAAGAAAACAAAGAGTTCTAGTTGTGTGGCAAAGACTGTATTGATAAAGGGAAATGAACCTTCTTCAAGGACTTGTCTGATGGATGAGGTAAGTGTTCTCATTTACAAAATCAGATGATTACAAAATCAGATGAGGAACAGAATTGTTAAATACCTCATATGAACTTTAAATGCAAGAAATAGGTACTGAGTACTTAATACGTACCGGATGATTTCATACATGGTTTAATTTAATCATCTCTAAAATCCTACAAAAGAATTGTCAATGGCTTAATCTTACAGATGAGGACATTGAGCTTCACTGAAACCAAGTAGGAGACACAAGGTCATCGGTGGCGAATGAGAGCTAAAATCTTGCACATTTTTTTCTCCATTCCCTGTTGCCTTTTTAGAGTGAAACATATCCTTACACTTGCTTAAGACTGTGGTGTCTTGGATGGCAAGGTCTCTCTGGAATACAGCATTTTAATACTCTTCTCTGAGTAGGAAAAACAAGAATTGCATTGAGAAGTCTAGCTACTCCTGAATGGTGTGGGGAGGTTCCAGACACCAAGGAGGAAATGCAGACCTTCTGCAGATTTGCCCTGGGTTCTCTGTTCAAATTGGCTCCGCTGTGCTAAATACTCCCTTTAAGATCACACTGATGATAGACCATGGCTGCTTTACAAGGAACTCAGTTTTCCTGAAAGTATACCTTTCACAGCAGTCTTAAAGTTTGCAGCAGCAGAATTTGAAGTTCCTCCAGCAACAACTGCAGTGATTACTAATAATGGAATAGAAATAAATCCTGAACAGACTACCAGAGACATTTTTTTAAAGTATGTTTCAGAGTGCAAATTGTTCCTAAAATAATACTGGAAGTTGTTAATGTCCGTTATTTGGAACTTGTGATTACTTATCAGAACAAATATTGTTTTTTAATATTTTTGTAACATTCAAGGCAGGCTATTTAAAATACTGTGAAAATGCTAATATTCATTGAAATAATGAAAGATGATTCTTCTATCTCTTCGCATTATTCATGTGATTAATGTTAAGAGGGAATGCTATGCAGTGAGTCTGCCACCAACACAGAAGATCCTTGTTCTTTCATTGTTACGTTGCAATGAACAGGTAATTCACAGGGGGGGAAGTTTATATATTTTTATAACTGGAGGATATTTCTGGTAATTTATTTGGAAACTAACTGGGAAATAATAATTGACTGACTCTAAATCCCAGCAAGTTACTTTGTGAATATTGACAGGCTGATTCTAATGCTTATAGGGGATGGCAAAAGACTCAGAATAGCCAACACAATACTGAAGAAGAACAAAGTTGAAGGATTGACATTACTCAATTTTAAGTGTCACTATAAAGCCATAACAATAAAGACAGTGTGGTATTGGTGATAGAACAAACAAATAGATCAACAGAACAGAATAGAGAGTCCATGAACAGACCCACAGAAATATAGTCAACTGATCTTTGACAAAGGAGTAAGGACAGGTCTTTAATTCAAATACTTCAGTGACAATTGGACATCCGAATGCAAAAAAATTAATGTAGACACATATTTCACAAAAATTACCTCAAAATAGATCATATATCCAAATAGAAAACACAAAACCATAAGATTTCTAGAAGATGGCTTAGGATAAAACCTAGGCGACCTTGAGTTTGGTCATGGGTTATTAGATACAGTAACAAAAAGGCAATAAATGAAAGAAAAAATGGCAAGTACAACTTCATAAAAATTTAAAACTACACCGCTGTGAAACATGCTGTTAACAGAATTAAATGACAAGCCACAGACTGAGAGAAAAGGTTTGCAAAACACCTGTCTGATAAAGGAATTATATTCAAAATATACCAAGAATTTATAAAACTCAACAGTAAGAATTTCTACAATTTGAAATTGGCAAAAGAACTGGACAAACATCTTAACATAGAAGACAGATAGGTGGCAAATAAGCGTATGAAAAAATGTTCAACATCATATGTCATTAGAAAAAATTTTATAAATGAGACACTGCTACACCCTTGTTAGAATGGCTAAAACCCAAAACACTGACAACACCAGATTCCAGCAAGGATGCAGAGCAACATAAACTCTCACCTTTGATTGTGGGAATGCAAAATGGGAGAGCAGCCTTAAAATTTAGAATTTCTTATCAAGGTGTGAATATCTGAATTTTTTTAATCTGACCCTTAAGTGTATAAATTGACATCCCACACCAAACAGTTTGAACTATGATTTTGCAGAATCCAATAGTAGTGAGAATTCACAATATATTAGAGGCATTCTTTGCTGAAATATGCAGTTTTTTAATCAATCTATTTTATTAACACCTTAAAGCAGAAGTTGTTTTGAGGAATTCTAAATGGCATCCAAGAAGAGAGTATCATTGCAAAGAAGATCTGAAATTCACAATGAAGCTCAAGTAAATGTGAAGGACATTCATTTTGCTTATTGAAAGCGCAATGTTTAAGGAAGTATTAAGATTAGTTACCCAAGATGAATAAGAAGCCAGGAAAAGAAAGATGCAGAAGTCCCAGTGCTCAGACTCCTGGTAGGGAGAAAGCAACAAAGGATAATAGTAAAAAAGAACAGAAAGCTTCAGCAAAGTGTCACAGAAAAAGCCAACTGGTTTACAAAATTACACAGGATATGCTGGACGAACTGAGGGGAAAAGCCAAATATTTGGCATTGTCATAGTAGAAAAAAAGGAATTAAATAAATCAGAATACAGGCCTGTCAACATATGGATTTTAAAATTCCACTTATGAAATCCAAACAATGACGTACATAAGAAAGGATTTTCTTTACCTTTCGTGGAGGAAATGTCTATGCAAACTTCCAAAAATGAAATGAAAGTTCTTAGGGATTCAGAAACAGCACTTGACTCCTTTTCTAGTATATAAGCTCTCTGAAGACAGGGGTCACGTCTGTCTTGCTCTATCTAGACAGGACTGGGAAAATAGTGACATCTACTTGCTGAGTTAATTCATAAACAAAGTCTTGAAGACTAATTATTATCTAAGTAGGTTTCCGTATATTCCCTACTGTGGGCCCTGAGGTCACTGGGGAAAAGATGTTATAGAAAACTGCAATGTCAACAACATCTGAAGGGTGACATTGGTAGTTAAATTTAAAAAGTTAATCAGATATTGTTCATAAATTGGAGAAATGTACAGTAGGATTCTGAATTAGCAAGGAGAAATATTTTTGCTGAAGTAAAAATGTATACAACTGGTATTTGGGGAAATTTTTATTTTAATAAACAAAAATTGATGCTCAAAGGTCCCTAGTCCTAACCAAGGTCAATTTCACTTAACCAGAAATTTAGGAACATCTATTCCTTGAGTTTGTGGTTTAATGTACATTTTTCTTCATTTTGTTTCTAGCACAAAAGTTTGTCTGTAGTATTACATAAATAAAAGTATTGTGTCTTATGCCATTAAATGATTTCCTTACCGTGTAGTTTGGTTTTGAAATTTTATTGTAAGTTCTTAAATTAAAAACATCTTTTTACATTTAAAAATTTTGTTACGAGGTAAATGTACTCTCACATTCTTATTTGTGCAGGGTATTTTGAAATATTGCATTTAGTTTAAATGATGTACACGGTATATAGTTAATATCTTGTGGAAATATATTTTGTTATACTATTAAAAATCTATTTACTCTTTACAAATAAAACTTTCTGGCTCTGTTTCTTCTTCTCTAAGCCAATATTCATCACCATATGGGGAGGCACTGAGAACAAAGAGCATCATCATCATGTCAAAGAATCTTGGCTATTGCCAAAGTTTGGATGTAAAAAAGTTGGCATGTTAGGAGTGCAAGTGGTGATGATGCCTGCAGAGGAAGAGAAGCAGGCAGATGTGTCACCATCAGTCCTAGTAGTGAGCTAATTTGGCAAACATGCCATGCTCCTGGTTTGGTCATCAGACAGGGCTTTTTCATTCACCCAAAAATGTTTATAGTCTTGGTCATAACTCGATGGTGACTCAAATAAAAAGAAACCAAAACAGAATCTGTGTGCCAATAAAGTTACATATATGGATAGAGTTTTTTGGAATCAACATAACCAGAAAGCCAAATGAGTCATCTTAAATATGACTTTATTCAGGTAGAATTAAAGGGAGCTAGATTTGATAAAAAATAGCGATAATAACAGTAGCTTTCAGTGATTGAGCACACACTATGTACTGTTCTCTTCGTATTTATTATCTCCTCCAATTTTCACAGCAATTCTACAAGTTAGAATTGTATTCCTTTATTTGAGTTGAAAGAATGAAGCAATCCAACTAATGTCAAATTCCAAAGCCTGTGTGCTTTCCAATAATTTTCTTAATAGCTTGTGGCTCTCTATTCTATCTTATATATTTTAGACACTCTGTCTAAATACTTCAATACCTCTGAGATGGAAAACTCATAGGTGGCAGATCAAAGTACACAGTGTGGCTACCGTGCTGGGGCACAATTTTCATTTTGAAAAGTGAAGTCACTTGATATTTTTGCTTTAATTTAGTATAATTTCTTTGGGTAATCTTTTCTGAGATAATATTTCCTTGGTTCATAATACTCTATTGCCTGCTTCCCTAATTCAGTTGGTTAAGAGTAAGAGAAATCTGACTCAGCCTCCAATTGCCACTTAAACCTTCTCTTGCTCTCTCATTCCTTTTAAGACATTAAAGCTCTTTCCTGTAAATTCTCCACTTGAAAGAAAAAGCATAGTGTATGCTTTCCTGACTGGACACTGGAGGCTACAGATGCTATACAAGAAATATAATGTGGAGAGAAAGGACAAATTTATGAAGAATAAGTGCAACATGGGGAGGAACCAGAAGCCTTCACAGGGAAGGCAATACTGGAGCCGACTTTTGAGGGCTGAATGAAATTATATAGGGAAGAAGGTGTGGGAAAAAGAAATCCATAATGGTGAAGAAAACAGAAACAGCTCAGTAAAGTAGGAACTGAGTAATTTCCTTCATCTCTAATCCAGCAAAATCTGTTCATAAAATAGTTAATCATGCATCATTTTGACCGCCAAAAATTGGAAGCTATTTCTTATATTATAAATAGCTATATTCTTACTAGAAATGGTCTCTTTCATGCTGCAGTTTATTCATTACCTTTGCTGTCAAATATTAGAAGATTCTTTTTTTGTTAAAGAATATCAAGGCAGTACATTAATGTAACTTTCCCCAGAGTGTGTCTTTACAAATGGTCTGTTTTCAAAAGTATTTGGATGGGAGTTGAGAGGAAGGAAGCTGGCAATCTAATCTAGGGTAAATGATTAAAACTGACACTATAAAAGGGTAACTTATAACATGCTTTTTTTCTCTTTAGAAAATTATGGAAACTAGATATTTAAGTATTTCCTCAGGGTTTTCCTTAAGGATCTTTGCATTGTTTCCCAAATTATACGTTGATGATATTTCTTTTGGGAATTATTCATTGATTTTAATTTTAACAGAGGTTGGATATGAATATCCATGTCCTCTGTTTGATTAATTTGATCAGAAATTAAATGTGTAAACTGTATATTTACCCACTCCAATTTTTATTTTAAAGATGGTGATGTCCTGGTCCAGGTATGATGTTTCATGGTGAGGCCCCTTTTCTATGTATATTCACAGTAGAATGTAACTCCCTGCAAACAATATTCAAATGCATTTATATGTATTTAATATATGAAGGTTCCCAGTATATGAGACGCATAGAGTGAGAACTTAATATCTAATTTACCAGTAAGGCTCTCTTCTCTGTCCATACTTTTGTCTCAAGACAGAGAGGCCATCCTTGTCTCTAGGGTTTATGTGAGCTGCCCATCCTAGAAGGCTGTCAAGGATCAGTTCTTTTGTGAATCTTACTTGATATGTCAGCCTTCATTTGCATCATATTACCATCATTTTTGATTCAAAAATTATTATTTTTTTCAGCATCTACCTTTACAAAAAAAAGAACTAGGATCCGAGATGTTAGGTGCTTTGTTAATCATTCAGTTAGTGGGAAAGCAGTGATTAACACTGAGATCCTGATTTTCTGTGACACTCACAATTTACAAACACCCTACGTCTTTGGTCTACTACCATCTAGATAAACAGAAGCTCACTGTTATCTCTTAAATATATACTGTCTTATACAGTTCATTAATTGATGTGATTCTTCTCAAGTACCAACATACCAGTTACTCTAATAAGTTGATCTGATGCTTTTCTTTTTCTACTTGAGAAGATTGGGAACATCTGATCTGCAATCCTACAATTTCATTTCTGTTGATTTCTAGAGTATTTTGTATTTTCACCGTATCTCCTCACCTTATTTTGAAAAACTGAACATTATACGGCTACTTTTGCAAGGTGAACTCCTCCTCCATCAATTTGTATATCAATGATTGCCTTTCTCTAAAAGATTCAATTTCGTCTCCATTTTTTTCTTTCCAACTAGAAAATGCTCAGGTCCTTAAAATCCTACAAAATGAAAACTACACTAAATTAAAAATCAACCTGTAATAATAAGAGATACTCTCAAAACTATGGGTTTCAATATCGAGCTTCTCAAAACATCCTGATTGTACCCTCTCTTCAGTAAATAAACTCTTGCAATCAGTTCTCTGGAAGTGTCCTTAATGGGAACAAGATAAAAAGGGGAATTACAAATGCAGAGTCCTTCATGACTTGATTTCAAATCTACCACAGCATTTAGTACTTCAATCAAAGTTTTCTTTTCTCTGTTCCCTAAGCCATAAATGCAGGTTTTTTTAGTTCTTGACCCTTATTTCTGTCACCTTCTTCAACACTTTGTCCTTCTGGGCTCACGTGGAAGAGTTCCATCTCTCTGTCTATACTCTGCTTCTGTTTTATTTTTTATTTCATCAGGGAATTCATCTTCCCTTCATCTAACGTCAATGATTCCAAAATCTAGATCTCTAGCTTCAGAAATGTTTTTATTCTTGCATATAGAATTTCCTGCTCTCTACTAAACAAACAGCATATTCAAAAACTAACTCATTATCTCTTCGCCATCAACTTTATTTTTCCTTTTGATGTCATTATTTGAAACTTCATTAATAATGTGCAAGAAAATTTTTTTCAGTTTTAAGACCAAATGATCAATGAAATTGTTTTTCACAGTATTACAATTTAAATGAATAATCAGATGAGCATCGTGTGGCTCATGAATAAGTCATCTTCCTTCTCAGTGCATGGAATAGATAGAGAGGTCTGCAGAAGTACAACATGAAGCACAACACACTTAATCAGACAGCACTGAATAAACTGGGAAATGAGGGAGTAAATGTCAAGGGGTCTGCTTTTCTGGCTTTGGCATCTTTCGTCATTAGATCTTACTATAAAAGGCAAATGGGATCTGCCTAGACCAATAATGTATCTACAACACGGACGCAATTAATTATGGGTGTAAAAGAGAGCAGTGTCTGGAATGAAAATTGCTTATAACAGCTTATACAGGAAATACAGGTACCCCTGTATGTGTATGCTGCCTCGGGCGCCTGCGGCACATCCCTCAGATGCAGCCGAAGCTGAAACGCACTGTTCTAAAGGGCTCAGACTGACTCCTTCCTGCCAACAACTCACCTCAAATTTACTGGGCCTATCTTTCTGTATTGTTTTCCAGGATCTTCTCCAGAAGGAGTTGCTTCTTCCAGATGGCAATGCCACCTGGAAATGCAGGGAGTTAACATCCCAGGACAAACTTTAACTAACTGCAACCGTAGTCAGTGGATAAAGGCTACAGGCTTTTAGGTGGACAATTCTGGGAAGCATCTTCTATGATCGTCAGAGGTCTCATGCTGCCCACAGAGAAAATATCTGTAATACTCCTTATATTGGCTTTTCCTCCCTTTTTGTCTCACTCCCTCCAATCCATGATTCCCGAGATCACCTCCCCAAATCTATCTCCCTCCGAGTTCTCTTTTTGTTTCTTTTTGGTGACCCTAAATTAAGACAAGTGAGATTTGATATCACTTTTCTAACTCAGTAATAATTTTTTAATTACTTTTGTGCAAGAAATATTTTCTTCTAAACTAATCTTGTTCATTTGTTTTCCAAATTACAGAAAATTCATCTGTCCTGTTTTCAGTCTTCAGCATTTGGGCGAGGACATGACCCTTTGCTTGAGGGCTCCTTTTCAGTGTATTTTGGCATTTGCTTATTCGCTTACTTCAACCACAATGTAAGCATTAAAAGCTCCTAATTGAATCCCACAATATATTTTAATTTTCTATAATATCCTCTGCAAAGTGTTGGTTCTTTTTCATTAATTAATCTGTGGAATAGATAACTGGGGATCCAGTTTTACACCAATCTCTTCCTCTCTGATCTAAGGGGCTTCTCAGTACATCTGTGTTTTCTCTTTTCAGGCTGCATTTGTCTTTGTTCTAATCAGCATACTGCTCAAGCTGTGGGAATAAGAGCAGAATTTTAAATAATATCTGGTGAGTAGAGTCGCTTCTTTTGTGGGCTAAGCTGAAAACTCACTTCTCATTCTGTGGCGCCATCCTTCCATGTGTATAAAATCAATAAATATTTCTTGCAGTTATATCACCTAAACCCACCCCCAACCACACTAATGGGCCGTCTGCAGGCAATCACTGGTCTGAGCAAAGGAGACCTAAGTTATTCAGCCTAACAAGCTCTGTGGTCTTGGGTATGTTATTCATCTTCTTTTCTTCTCCATTTTCACATTTTTTAAAATGAGCTGGTTTAACTTAATGGTTTTGCAGGTGCCTTCTAGCTAGAAAAATGTCTAATTACAACAGATGCCTTTTATTTTGTATTATCTTTCCTTTATTATCTAGAAAATGAAGAGGTTTTTTTCTTCCAACAATAACCTCTTTTCCTCCTCAGGGCCAGATACCAGGATAACTTTTTTCCAGCAATTCCAGAGTTCTCTTGTGGTCCCATAAAGCCGCATAGTGTGCCCGCATACACTACAGTAACTTGATTGTAAAGGTTTCAGCTGGTGTCACATTGGTCAGCTGGTTTTCATCCTTCAAACTCCACTTGGTTTATATAATTTTCTATCTAAGCTATAACACTTATATTTAACTTCTAGTGGATGTTAATTTTAAGCTCAAAGCCCAATCTGATGTATTATTTCAGCAGCTTGCCAGAATGAATTATCAGTTTCTTTAACACATTGAATTTAATCTTCTGCCAATAAGAAATTAGCTTTTGCTTAAATATATATTAATTACTGAAACTCAAGTTTTTTTTGTTAGAGATCGTTCCCTTTGGACAGTTTAAAAACCTAAAGGGTTTAGGCTGAGTCTAATCAGCCAAATTCAAATCCAAACTCCCACTCTCACCAAGAGTGGACTTTTACCTCCCTGAGTTTCAAATCCTTCCTTATAGGAAAGGTAACATGTTTACTCAGAGGGCTTGAAAATAAAATGATACAATGTTTATAAACAGCTAACACAAGGCCTAATCCATGATATAGTCTCAACAAATATTACTTTCTAAAGAAATGATAAATGTAAGCCTAACTCACAGGAATTCAAAGGTAAATACATTGCTTCACACGAGTTACCAGCAATACAGAAAGATGTAGTAGAGTCTTAGGAGCCATTATACAGTGGGGACATAGTCCAGGCCTGGGAGTCACAACTAGGTTCAATCCCCCCTCTGCTACTTACTAACGTGTGCCAACTGGTAAATTGTACAGTTTCATTTAGCTGCATATTTCTTGGTAAAATAGATGCCTTACTTATAGGATTGTTCTGAGGATAAAATCAGATTCAATAACAAACACAGAATGCGAAACAAAGCATGAGGCAGGGAGAAGGTAGTCAACCAATGGCGCCTCATAATACCTAATGGAGTTATTAGCCACCTCCTGAGACAGATTTTTTTTTTTAAAGATTTTTATTTTTTTCCTTTTTCTCCCCAAAGCCTCCCGATACGTAGTTGTATATTCTTCGTTGTGGGTCCTTCTAGTTGTGGCATGTGGGACGCTGCCTCAGCGTGGTCTGATGAGCAGTGCCATGTCCGCGCCCAGGATTCGAACCAATGAAACACTGGGCCGCGTGCAGCGGAGCGCGCGAACTTAACCACTCGGCCATGGGGCCAGCCCCATGAGACAGATTTTTAAATATATCCTATTGAAAGTCTATAATGTAGACCACTTATCAGATAGCATGTCTAAATCTATAATCAGTGCAAATATATCCAATATTGGTCCCAGTCTTAAATATGTTTATTCCTTGTGAAGCATTATTTTAAAAACATGGAGGTTTGTAGGCTATAACAGAAGGTTTCTCATATCTTTAAGGGTTTTTTTTGGTTTTTTTTTTTTTTTTTTTGGTGAGGAAGATTGGCCCTGAGCTAAGATCTGTGCCAATCTTCCTCTATTTTATATGTGGGATGCCACCACAGTATGACTTGATTAGTGGTGTGTAGATTCATGCCTGGAATCTGAACCCATGAACCCTGGGCCGCTGAAGTGGAGTGTGCGAACTTAACCACTACACCACCAGGGTGGCCCCTGTAAGATTTTTGTTTTTGTTTTTTAAATGAGTCTACAGGTATTGTTTGGAAAGAGGTGAAATATCTTTGTCCTTCAGAGGACCCCTGGAATATTCCAGTTTCTTGCTTCACTAAACTAATATCAATTCCGTTTATCAACATAAATATACTTTCCTCTATAAAGCCTTCCCTTACTCTGATCTGGTCTTCCTTGGCTCCTCATAAATGTACTTTATTTTATTAAAATTGCGTGTTTAATTTTCACCAACACAGAGCCTAACCTAAAGTTGGAAACATAAATATTTTCAGAATTCACAAATTACTTGTGATGTCTTATAACTTAATCCATGGTATGTTCATTACCAAGGAGACACCAAGCTAAAAATATAAACAATCAAAGCTATGGAGAATCAGTGTCTATTGTGGGAAAATGTTTCAATAAGATTTTTGTCAGAAAAACAGAAGCTATTCTGTGTTGTGAAGGAATTATGGTTGTTACAGAGAGAATTCAAGATTGACAAAACTACTGAAAAGTAAGGGAGCAAAGGTCATTGAGGCCAGTGCCTAAGTTCTCTTAAGCACCAAGACTGGTACTTCTCAAGAATTCCTCCAGAAGCTGCTTAGCATCCTGCATGAGCCCTCTGAGCATTTATCTGCCCATAAATTGCTCTACAAAATTGTGACCTCTGCTTCTTTTCTACATTTTAGATCTCACATTTATGCCTCTATAATGGGGACCAAAAAGTATAGTCTATACTGTTCCTGGCTTCTCTGCAATGCAGTGTAGACCTTAGAAAGAGTTGGCGGTGACAGCTAGTTAAAAAGTCACAGTTTTTGCCAGAACTTAGGCAAAATATTTTTTAAATCATGATATTTTCTTTACAAGATAAACAGAACCACTATTTTATGCAAATTAAGAGGATGAAATTACCTTAGATTGCAGAATGAAGATGTCCCCTTGAGTTGTACAATGTATGAGCCATGCAAGCAACCATCTAATTACTCTTTAGATTGCTGGATACAAAGGAGGGGTTGTGATGAACTGCATACAGGATGCTAGTTGCTAAGGAAGAATACATTCCATATTAAATCACTTAATTGCCACACTGATTTGTATATTATTGTGAATCTATCATCGAATGACTAATAATTGAGGTTGTGGGATAATTAAATATCTGTGTGGAATAAATAATATGCCAAGATAAGCCAGTAAAGGAACATTTTCAAAGAAGGAGGCTTACTAATTTTATCTACTCTAAGATCAGCATTTAGATTAGAAGTAGCCTAATAAGAATTCTATAAAAAGGAATACCTGAAAGATTTTTCTTTTTTCTCTTCTTTTTTTTCTTTTCTTTTCCTGTTTCCTTTTCTTGCTTTTTAAAAAATATCCTTTTTAGAATATCCTTTTAAATTAAGATATACATACAGTGAAGTACACAAATCTTAAACTTACCACTCAGCAAAACTAATATATGTACGCATTTCTGTAACCACTACTCAGATAAAATATAGAATATTTCCATCACGCCAGGATGACCCCTCATGTCCCATTCCACTCAATGCATTTGAGGTAACTCCTGTTCTCATTTCTATTATCAGAGATTAGTTTTGCCTGTTTTTGAGATACACAGTAAACTATATACATTTTTTTTGTTGTGTTTGTATTCTTTCATTCAACGTAATGTCTGTGAGTTTCAACAATGTGGTGTGTTATCAGGAGTATTAATTTTTACTGCTGTGTATCTCTCCATTGTGTAAATACATTTCACTTTATTTAGACATTCTTTATTTGCTGTTTATTTAAGTTGTTTTCTTTTTTGGCTATTATGAGTAAAGCTGCTATGAACATTCTTGTATATGCCTTTTGGTTGACATCCACGGTTCATTTCTCTTGGGTATATATGTAGGAGTAGAAATGTTGGGTTATATGGTTAGCTTATGTTTAGCTTTAATAGATGTAAAACTATTTTCCAAAGAGGTTGAACCAGTTTACAATTCTCTCAGGAAATGTAAGCTCCGCCTCCTCTACACCCTCTTCAGCATTTAGAGGGATCATGTTTTAGATATAGTCATCGAATTAGTTGTGTATTGTTATAACAGTATAATTTCTTGTTATTATTGTTATTAGATTTTCAGACAGCAAAATAGACCTTTTCGGTGTCGGTTCTATGTTTAATATAGACCTTTTTTTGGTACACATTTGATTTTTGTAACCACCCTCACAGTAGGGATGCAGAACAGTTCCATCGCCAGAAAAAATTCCCTTGGGCTGCCTTTTGGAGTCCAACTATTCTCACTTCTAACACTTTAAAACCACTGATCCTTACAGTTTTGCTTATTCCAGAATGTCCCATAAATAATATTACACAGTATTGAATCATTTGCGGCTGGGTTCTTTCACTCAGCTTAATGCCTTTGAGATTCATTCATGTTGAATGCCTATTGCGAGTTAACTCCTTTCTACTGCTGAATAGTAGTAATTTATTTTATGGATGTACCACGGATTGTTTATCCATTTGCCCACTGAGTATGTTTGGGTTGCCTCTAGTTTTGGTTGATTGTGAATATAATATAATCAATATACTATAAAAAACTGCCAAACTGTTTTCCAAACTGGCTGTACCACTTTGCATTCCCACCAACAATGCATGAGAGTTGTAGTTGCTCCAAAACCATGGCAATGCTCGGTTTTTCAGGATTACTTTACTTTAGCAATGCCAATAGGTGTGTGATGGTATTCCACCGAGGTGTTATTTTCACATTTCTCAAATGAAAGATGACATTGAGCAACATCTCAAGAAATTAATTGCCATAAGTCTTCTTTGGTGAAATGCCTGTCTTTTGCCATTTTTATTTTTTGGTGGTAGAGAGTTGTTTGTTTCATGCTCCTGAGTTTTGAGGGTTCTTTACATATTCTGCATCCAAGTTGTTTCTCCTTTGGAAAAGCTTGACCCAGAAGTCATTTTTTAACTAGTTTCTTAGAGTAGCAGCTGAGAGTAGACATCCTCTATTAATAACTATGTTATTAGATTCACAGTCTGTTAATTTACAAATCCCTAGCTGCAGAATCTTTGTTGTACTATTTAATCCCTAAACCAAGCACCCTACACAATATTCCTAAAGTGTATCACGCATATCAGGTTTCTTCACCTGTTCAATCAAATTGTTTCTCCAAAAAAGTCTTTTTTCTCTATTATTCTATTATTTAATTATAACAAAACATTGTAACCAATTGCTGAGTGTCTATCTCACTACCAGATAGTTAATTCCTTGAGGGGGGTGTTCATGTTGTATTAAAATTTCAGTCCCATTGAATGTCAATATTATTTGTACTAAGTGTGAATTTTGTTTTCTTCTGAGTAGTGGCATTTGGATAGTCTTTATTTTCTCTCTAATTTATGCATTTTATGCAAGTTACTTTATACACATTTTCCATTATTTTATAGGACTTGTGTAGTTAGAAAAGTTATGTCATATTTTAAAAAATCAAATCATTTATCTTAGCAAGATGACAAATAAGTCATTAAATTATGTTAAAACATGAAAAAGTTATTAATTTAGATTTTAAACTACCCAGTGGAATAAAGTATTTATTTCTACGTGATCAATAATTTATGAAAGATCCACTCAAATGCAATTAGCTATGGTTTAAAGCATACTGAATTGGCATTCAGGACACTTATGATAAAATCTAGCCAATGAATGTGATATTTACATGACATTGATCATACTGTTTCTCAGTTTAGGCCTTAGATTTCTAAACTATAAAATCAATGTTTTCCTTCATGATATATGAGATTACTTTCAGCAGTGATGTCTCTCGTCTTCAAAATAGCTTCACTTGGTTCTAAACATGTAACAAAAAAGAAAACACTAGTTTTCAGCCCTGTTTCCTTGGCTAATGGACTCTCAAAAATAGATGTTAACTAACAGCTTAGCGCATAATGCCTCAGGCTGTTTGTCATAAAGACGCAAAGTAAATCCCCTCAGAATTCTACTTCAAATAAGAAAAATGTATTTTGTCACCACTAAGATGTTTTCAAAACTTATCATCACCATGAAATTTGAACCCAGAGAAAAGTAATTTGTATTTTTTAAAAATGGCACAGGGGCTGGCGCCATGGCTGGGTGGTTAAAGTTCTGTGGGCTCTGCTTTGGCAGCCCGGGGTCATGGGCTCAGATCCCGGGTGCAGACCTACTCCACTCAACAGCCATGCTGTGGAGGCATCCCACATACAAGATAAAGGAAGATTGGCACAGATATTAGCTCAGGGACAATCTTCCTCAAGCAAAAAGAGGAAGATTGGCAATGGATATTAGCTCAGGAAGAATATTCCTCACCAAAAAAAAAAAAAAGGCACAGAAAATTCTACCATTCTTTCAAAATGGGTAAAATGATGTTGGGCAACAGACCTAAGAAACTTAGATACACAGAAAGTTGATTTCCTTTTTTATTTGATGTGATCATGATTGCCTTAGTAACTCGATTTATATTACAACATTCATGATGTTCCCTTTTGTTCCCATCAACTCTCTCGTCTGTCATGTCACTCCCTAGACATACAAAGCTTTGTGTCTCAAACTACATAAAACAATAAAACATTTAAATTTGAATGAAGCCTTTATGACTCCATGCTTAACAGCACTCCATTCTGCTGAGAGAGATAAATTTAAAATATGGAAATCTACTATTCTCTTTCAATCCTTTCCATATTTCCATGACCTTGACAATAGAGCCCAAGTCAGTACAACCTAGAAAGCCCTTCCTGATATTGCATTTGTTTACTCATCAATATCATCCCAGACACTCTCCTCAGTGCTATTTATGTTATGTCAACTACTTTTTCAAACAACTTCTTTTTAGAAAAAAATGAGTTTTTTTCTCAAAATTAGTTGCTGAATGTTTAAATTTAAAACTCTTCCATCATTGCTTATTTTGTTTTGCACAAATTATTCATATTTAATATTTCAATTTAGCACAAGGAAGAGTTAACCCTGCCTTGTGTGTCAGAGAGCAGGTAAGAGTCAGTTCTCTAACTACATTATAACATCTGTCTGGATTCTAGTTCTGCATACTCTACCATACCTCCCACTCCCTAGATTCTTCTTCACCTGAAATCCTCCATGTTTCAAAGGGGGCATGATAATAAGGTTAAATTTGCTCAGGACTTAGCATCATAGAATCTGGAACCAAGGGGCCAGCCCCGTGGCTGAGTGGTTAAGTTCGCGCGCTCTGCTGCAGCAGCCCAGGGTTCAGATCCTGGGCGCAGACATGCCACTGCTCGTCAGGTCACGTTGAAGTGGCGTCCCACATACCACAATTAGAAGGACCCACAACTAAGATATACAACTATGTACGGGGGAGTTTGGGGAGATAAAGCAGAAAAAAAAAAAAAGAAAGATTGGCAACAGTTGTTAGCTCAGGTGCCAATCTTTAAGGAAAAAAAAAGAAACTGGAACCAAGCTCCAGATAATAAGAATGGTAATGTAAAAATAATACTAATATTATGAATAATAGGAGCCATAATAATAGCTATTGAGTGCCTTCCATGTGTCTGTTGCCTTAAATAACAACTCCATTAGTTCTTTAATATAACATTTTAAAGGAGGAAGTATTAACCTCACTTTAAAGAAGAGAATACTGAGGACTGGAGAAGTTAAGTGATTAGCTCACACCATCAAAGGTAGTAGAGAAACTATCATTCAAACACAGTTATGGCCAATACAAATGCTCTTGTTCTTTCCACAATAGTACTTTTTGTCTCTCTCTGCCAAGTAAAACTATGTTATGCAGGTCAATTTATTTAATATCTTGGAAAATCACTTTCCTTCTCAAAAATATGAGAATAATAGTATCTATATTAAATGTTTTTTGAAGATAGAGTGTGAAAAGATGTTTAAAGCCCCATTCAACTGTATTTTATTAAGTATTCACTCATTCAATAACATTCATTGAGAAGCAACTTTGTAGCAGACTCCTTTCTAAGTGTTCTAAGTATAATAGCAATAAATAAAACTGACCCAAACGCCTTCAAGGCGTTTTTATTCTAGTAGGGAGAAACAGACAATAAGTAAAATAAAAAATCAAAGTGAATGAATCCTTACAGCTATAAGATCCTTAGTTTGCCTTGAACTACAGCATAAGTTTAGGCATAGAGGTGACTGGGAGTTCTGCTTGTGATTAGAATGTAGAAAGATGCCAGAGAATGTTGCTCCCATCCTAAGAACGAGAAAAGCCAGATAATCTACAAAATCATAGTTTTTCTTGACTATCAAAGAGCTGAGCTCACCACAATGAAGGGAACTGGATTCCAAAGAGCAACAAAGGCCTCCAAGGAGAGAGGAGATATATGATCAGTTTCACCTTTGAAAGCATGGGAGGAAAATGCACTCTCCATGGAAGCGGGCAAGAATAAATCAGCTACAATTTTAACAAGCTTCTAAAGGCCAAGTGTGGGCTAGCAGACCAATTTAAAATAGATCTAGACATGGGATAGTTCACACTTGCTCAGAAGCTTGTTTCCGTTTGTCTCTCTTGCATTCTCACAAAACGGGTAAGAGCAAGAGAGAGGCCTGAAGGAGGCTTCTTCAGTGGTGATACTGGCCCTGATATGATTTTGCCTACATTAAACTCAGCACGCTTGGGGTTAAAACCAAAAGTACTCATTCCCCTGTTTCTCTAAGTTACATTCATATGCAAATATAAGGTTTTTAACCTTTGTATCCCTGAACTTCACAAGGCAAATAGAAGTTATAAATTATTAGAGCCCAGGTGGCTTCATGCTAACATTTTGGCTAGTTACAGGTCCTTTGAAGTTTTATTACAGGGAAACTGATATCCAGAGAATACCAAGAAGCTGAAGCTTCTCAGACCCCAATTCCTGGGCTTCCTGATGCCAGAATCCACCATCCACCAGGGAGGCAAACAGCCAAGGACATCCACCTATGGATTACCTTATCTTATCTCCTTTCCTGTAAGCAGTCTCACAGGCCAAATGCAGGCTGCTGAGAAAGTGACAACCAGCAAGGCCACAGGATCTACCTCCTTACAAACAGCCACATTCCTTGCAACCTTTAAAATCCCTTGTGTCCTATCTTTTGGGGAGACAAGATGAATTTGAGGCCTCACTCTCGTCTCCCGGCTGACATCACCCAAATAAAAACCCTTTCCTTGCCATAAGCCTGGCATTCCAGTTTTATTTGGCCCCTCTTATGTGAAGGGTAAAGAAATTATGTTTGTGGCCGGTAACAATGGCACCGTTCCACAGAAGGTGACGGTTGCTGGTGTGGGATAGGCACAAACACTTCTTAGAACCCTTCTCTCAAACATTATTAATATTTGTAAATATTAATAAAAAAGCTTTAAACCACTAGAGGAAGAACATCAAAACCTCTGGTACTCAAAGGCACTGTTGGAGAAGTAAAAGCAGAACCCTCTGTCTTTCTGAGGTTGAAAAATAACCCCCTCTCCAGGAAACCAAGTGAAGATCCAGGATTTTCTCGTTTTTGTGGTTGATGATGATAATGCATTTTGGAAGAAATGTAGAAGTAAAAGCCACCTGCTTCTGGAGGAGAGCAGGAGAATTTCTCATGCCCAAGATCTACAACAGACACAGGAGGTATTGGCTATAATAAAGAAGGGAGTGAAGGAATGCATAGAAGGCTCAATCTTGAACCCAGGAGCACAAATCTTACCAATAACAGAGGTTGGACCAAGAGGATTAAAATACCTTTCCTGCCAGCACCACAAGCTTAACACTGAATAATAAAGGGTAAATGGAGGAATGTGAAGTGTGTGGGGAAATAAGAATAACAATAGCAACAACAAAACCCAAATATAGCTCAACTAGTGACCAGCCTGACCCAACCCCACACACTAATGACTTGACAGATGAAAACATCTGGCCATTCCCAGCTGTAAATGTCTCAGTACCTACGGTTGTTTGTCTACACACAAAATTTTGTACTCAGTCAAAAATAACAGATATGTGAAAAAGCAACAAAGATGATATACTGTCAATGATAAAGAACACAGAGATGAACGACATGATGAAATGATCCCCCAAGGATTTTAAATATCTATGGTCACTAGGTTAAAGGTTTTAGTGTGTTGTGAGTTGAACTGTGTCCTCCAAAATTATGTGTTGAAGTCTTGACTCCAGGTACCTATAAATGTGTCCTTATTCAGAAATAGGGTTTTAGCAGATATAATTAGTTAAGTTAATGTCAAGTCATAGTGGATTAAGGTGGGCTCTAAATGCAATATGGCTAGCGTCCTAAAAAGAAGAGAAGACACAGATATAAAAAAAACACAGAGAAAAATGCCACGTGAAGATAGAGGCAAAGATTGGAGTGAAACATCTGCAAGCCAAGAAATACCAAGGATTGCCAGCAACCAACAGAAGCTAGAAGAAACAAGAAAGGTTCATCTCTAGAGACTATGGAGAAAGCAAGGCCTTGCTGACACCTTGCTCTCACATTTCTAGTCTCCAGAACTGTGAGAGGATACATTTCTGTTGTTTCAAATCACCCAGTTTGCGGTGATTGACTACAGCAGCCCTAGGGAACTAGTACGTAGTATAAATGGTGGATAACGTGCATGAATAGAATAAGCAGTGGGGAATTTCAGCAGAGACATGAAAAGTTATTTTAGAATCATTTGAGATGGCTAGAAATAAAAATATGATATCATAGATAAGATATTCCTTCAATGGGTTTATCAGCAAAATAGACAGAACTGGGGAAAGAGTCAAATAGCTCGAAGAGAGTTCAAAGAATTCATCTAAAATGAAGTACACACAAATAAAAGAATGAAAAGCTAGAGCAAAGAATCCAAGCGGTATGGGTCAATATCAACGATCTTGGCCTCATTACATAATTGGAGACTGAGAAAGGGAAAAGAGGCAGGTCAGAAGAAATATTTCAAAATATAACGGTTGAGAATTTTCAAGAAGAATGAAAGGAGAAAAGAAAAATAGTCAAATACAGATTTAAGAAGCTCAGAGCATTTTCTTCTCAATTTTCTTAACCCATGGTCTTTACTCTGCCTCTGCTCTGATGTCACCAGTGATGAGCTGTCTCTTGCCTGTCTTGGGTTCCCCATTCTATTACTGTGCAAAGGGCATGATCTGCTTGCTGCAAGAAGAAAACCAGTACATCAAGAGGCAAGACAGTGGTAGAGATAGGACTTTTATTAAGTGATGAGCTAGCTGATTGGAAGATGGTGGATTAGCATCCTAAAGAACTATCTTAAAGGGGTACAGAATCTTGAAGCAGTTATACAGGGAGAGTGGGCTATAGAGGGGGTCAGGAATGTTGACCCCCCTGGCAATGCAGAGTGGGAGTGGCCACATCAAACCTTTCAATGATGGGTGCTGGTATAGAATTTCTGTTCAAGGGTTGTTACATTCCTAAGAAACTCAAAAGAACTAAACTATGTATTATCACAGCTGGGAGGTACATACATAAGCAGGGGCCATAGAATCTACAGAGCATGTATATTTCCTGGAGGGTGCATATCCAGCTGAGTTAATTAATCAGAGGTCATTCAAAGTTACAATATGGCGTCTTTTCTATAATATGGCTTCTGCTGCACCAACCTTGTGTTGAACCAGTATCAATTCCACCACTGAACAGCTGTTTTGCTGATGTTGTTGTCTTTTTGTTGCTATTTTTGCTTTAGTTTTAGTGTTCTACTTTATATTCTTCTAAGTCATACTAAAGCAGCCATCAGGCAACATAGACATCCTCTTGTTCTGCTTCCACATACTAGCCCACACAACATGGGAAGATTTCAGATTTGTCTGTGCTCCACAAGCTAAAAATAGTCCCAATTACTTCTACTGTTCTCATGACCAGATTTCAAGATCTTTTGACATCTTTTAAGTTTAAGTTTATTCATTATTCTTCTTCTGGCTGAGCAGTAGCCTGGACTGAACTCAATTTTCCTGGGACTAGAATTGTATCTCTACATTTACTGATTTAGCAGTTACATCAAAAGATTGCTATCATTTAAAATTCTTCCTGTTCAGTTTGTAGCTTCTAGTATTCACCATCAATACAAAAGAAATATGATTTTTATATGTCATGCTACTATGTTATATGGTATATAAGAATTTTTGTTATGTTGAATATAATTCATATTTTTATTCATATACTACAATATAGCCCTGTGTTCAACCTCTTGAATAAAAAGGGAGAAAGAAATTACTGACATTATTGAAGCATCTATTAAGTGTCAGGTACTGTGCAACTTTTGCACACAGTTCCTCATTCATTCTCAAATCAGCCCTGTAAAGTAAGCATTATCATTTCCATTAAAAGAGGAAAACCAGGCTCAAACAATTTAATTAAACTAAATCTAATGGAGCTAAACCTAAATTTATACAACTTGTGAGAAAAAAATAAAACTGTGAGCAATTATCTATCATCAAAACCCAATAATACATACAATTTGTTATCTTCAGAGAACAGCAAATCGGAATAGTTTGAGTATATTTTACACTATTATTTACAAAAACAGACCATATATTTTCATGTTTTGCAATAACATGCATGTGAGAATTTGTGAATTTTTTCATGTATCTAGGACAATATATATTGGCTGTTTAATACTCTGTAACATTTACAAGAACTAGGATTCATATGTCCCAGAGCACAAAGTTTGAATGTAGAAGTATTTCACAATGATCAAATGAACAACCATGTATAAATGATTATAAATGATTTAACTAGTGATATCTTCTCTTAAATTAATATTATACAGTATTGAGAATTAAATAATTAAACATCACTAAACTCTACATCTTAGTATGCTAGTTCAACCCAATTAGGAATCACATGCCAAATAGTAAGTAAAGGAGAACTGCAGTTTTTCCTGGGGAGTCATGGTAAGTACCCAAGAACACTTTCTTTGTGTTAACCATGTTCTGCCAATCCTCCCGCTACTGATTTTCAACTTGGATAGGTAAATCTAGCCTTATTCACAGCTTTGATCTTTAGAGATTTTGGCAGCACTTGATTTCTTGATTCTTACATGGATGCATCTTACACAGCAACGCCTGCCTTAGCTCCAGCATTGTGGGATCCAGTACTGACAATATGTTCTTGATTATTGCATCGCTTTCTAACTCAACACTGGCAATGACTGGATGACCACTTTTTGGCCCCCCGTCCCCAAAATTTGCATGAGAATCAGATTTAGAGAACATTTATATTTAGCTAGTTCAGCTATCAAAATGATTTTTAATTAGCTTCCACTTCCTATTCCCAGAGAATAACAACATTGGCTAAAATACCTTATCTCACTGGCTTAGTTATTTAATTGATATTCCTGGCCATTACTTCTGAAATATGGTAGATGTGCCCATACAATTGTTGGTGCCAACAGGAAATACCAAAACCACTTCACCAATGTTCATTCACTTATGCATTTTACAGTTTTTGGAGAAAGAGGTGGATTTTATGTGTAACCCTTGCAAGAGAATTCGCATGGACCCCCATGCCTTCTAAGGTGGTCAGGAACTTCATCTAGTTTGTGACCCTTCAAAGCCCACAAATCCCACTAAGTACAGGGGAATGGCAGAAACCATGAATGCTTTTGAAAACCACATGCTAATGAGGCTCTAAAAGACCTAGAGGACCAATGAATGCATCTGAAAAAGAAATCTGCCAGCTAACTACAATGCCGATGATTTTAAGGAAAGGAAGACCAAATTTTAAATGGAACTTCTAGGTCAGAAGTTAGCTTTTTGACGAATGAGTGCTTCGTAACTATTATTACTTGAGATAAGCAATGGTAAATAGCTCTTTGTTCCACTTTTTAACAGATACCCAAAACATAATCTTCAACCATGATTTATTTCTTTATCAATACCACAAAATTGTGCCTGGTTTCTGGAGCGGTTTAAAGAATTAGGCAGCTGACAAGTGACATTGGAAGGTTAATCTCATTACTCTGCACTCTGTCCACATCAGTCTGGCCTTCTGCACAATGAGGAGGAATTATCTGTTGACAGTACAGCAGTGGTGTGAAACAGTTTGTGAGCATTATCCAGAAAGAGGGGATACTCCACTTTCATTTTCCCCCGAACACTGCAATGTAATCCTGATCTTCCTTGGACTTCTAGCACTTAAAGAGGCACTAAAAGAGAATATCTCTGGTAATCATGAAAATACAATTTTAATAGAAGTAAAGCTAATTCGACTTGTTTCCATGACTAACTGAAATAAGTATATAAAACACTTGACACTGTTTCTGGCCCATAACCACTAGAATATTATATATTTCTTTCCTAATGAGGGTTAAGGCATTTATATTATCACAGTAAGGTGTTTGATTAACATTAATATTTCTAATGCATAGGCAACACTAGGGTGGACTCAATCTTTCACGCTTCTACCAAGTGATCAGCATTTTAAAATATTGCCTTATTTGAAACACTTTCCTCAGCTAATCTGCAGTACCATGCCCAATTCCTGCAAAGCACCCCAGGGGATATTTCAAAAGCGAAGAGGTCTCTGTGTCTATACCTTTAACCACACAATTTGAATGAGACAACTAGAATAGAAAAGTCATTAACAGGAGAGTGCATATATAATACAGTACGTTGGTAGATAAGAGTCAGGATCATGTCATGATTAAGTACAGGATCTTTGTCTAGTGCAGGCTCTGAAACTTAGGAAAAGTAATGTATGCTTTCTTAATCCATTTTTTTTTCTCTGTATGTAACAGGAATAGTGCTACGTCCCCCGTAATGTTCCTATGAGGTTTAATGTGATCATGTGTGTAACGCATTTAGCTCTTAGAGAATGTCCAGTGATATAAGGGCTCATGTTAATAAAACTCCAAACTGTGAATGCACATAAACTTGACTGATTGATGACTGAAAAGGTAGGCAAGGATTTTATCACAGCATCTCTGGTCCCCTCTTTCCATCCTCATTTCCTTCCCGTGTGGCACCAGTCCTGGGCTATTTCCCTGTTTGTTGGGAAATTTAACAACTCTACTTTAAAAACAAGTGAAACGTAAAAGGAGAAATTGTGACTTACTCCTTCTCCATGTAATACTATCCTCTTTTCATCTATATGGTTGTCATCTTCACCCTTGTCATCATTTGATTTCCGTTGAATCATTTTGTTTCTTCCTAGAAGACTATAGTCCAATGACTTAGTTTGCTTTCCTCCACAGGCAACTTACTGCCTTATTGTTTCTCCATTTATTCAGCTATGGTCCTTATATATAGTCTCATCCATTCATTATCTTAAGAACTCAGTTTTAAGAATTATTAGTCCAGTGCAACTTATTTCTAAAATGAAACAAAAAAGTAAGGTTAAAAAGCAAATATATCTATGAATGCAAATTGGATCACATGCTATAATAGTTACATAAGGCTTTTTATTATATTTTATATCAATACATATTTTCAATTTGACTAACATTACACATTTTCATAGAAAAACTCCACAATATCTTAAATTGAATAAAGTTGGTGAGAAATGGGTTTTATTCTGTATATGGCTTCTGCTTTGTCACTGGGACATTTTATTTCCCATTTTCCCATTTAATTACTCAATGGAAAATTGTATTAAACAAATATTTATATACAGGGACTGCTATATGATTTGGGGTATGAAAGTGAAAATGTGCAAGGCATGGGCTATATTCTTTGATATTTCACATTCCTAAGGACTTGCCATGATTTTTAGAGTCTAAGAATTCTACTTATGGGGCCGGCCCAGGGGCGCAGTGTTTAAGCACACATGTTCTACTTTGGCGGCCCGGGGTTTGCTGGTTTGGATCCCAGGAGTGGACATGGCACTGCTTGGCAAGCCATGGTGTGGTAGGTGTCCCACACATAAAGCAGAGGAAGATGGGCACAAATGTTAGCTGAGGGCCAGTCTTCATAAGCAAAAAAGGAGGATTGGCAGCAGATGTTAGCTCAGGGCTAATCTTCCTCAAAAAAATTAGAAAAAAAGAATTCTACTTTCTTTTCTAATTTCTTTAAAATTAGTTCATAAATATATTTTGAATATGGAATATTTCACAAGTAAGAACAATAAAACTTCTATGATCATAGACTATCAAGGTTGATGTGACTTTAAATGTTGTTTTTCACAAGTCCCCATATCTCTTTCTCATCCATAATTTTACTTCATGAAAGAAAGGAAAGAAATCCGTAGAAAGAAGAAGTCTTCTGGGATTTACAAAAGATGAACAGGAAAAAGGGCATCCTAAAGAATTTTACCAAACAAGGTTGAATGTCCAGTTGAGAAGATTTATATAATATACAAATATTCTATTTATTTTTCTTAAGTTAAATTGAAAAATCAGATATTCCTATTACATAAGAGCTATGTGTTGTGAAGGAAAAGGTCAGACATGGAGTCACATACAGCAGAAAATAAATCTCAGATGGGCTCCTGATTAACTCTCTATTTGGACAATTTTTAAAATTTCTTTGGTCTTGGTTTCATTATCTGTTCATTGAGCATGATCATACTATATATGTAATCAGATTTTTTTCTTTCTTTTTTTTTGCTGAGGGAGATTCACCCTGAGCTGACACCTGCTGCCAGTCTTCCTCTTTTTGTATGTGAGCCACCACCACAACATGGCCACTGACAGACAAGTGGTGTAGGTCCACACGTGGGAACTGAACCAGGGCTGCCGAAGCAGAGCATAGCAAACTTAACCACTAGGCCACTGGGGCTGGCCTGCAACCAGATTTATTTTGAGCTTTAAATGAAAAATATGATTTGGTACAACTATTAAATACTCAAATAATATCAAGTCCCACTAACTAGGAATTTTATAAAATGATCCATTGATATGGAAATACTTTCAGTGAATTATCCATAACTTAATGTTAAGACATTGCTGCTCAAGCAAAGTGGATTACTAGCAAGTCTCTGAAGGTTTATAGCTTTAGGCTTTAGCAATTATATATTTCTATTTGGTCCCTCAAAAATTGTTACCTCCACTCTTATCACAATAAAAAAAGTACTCCTTATTTGAGGAGTCATCAGAAACCTGTTTATCCTAAAGTTTATAACAATCCTAACAAGAATTCATTCATTCATTTATTCATTTACTCAAGAAATACTGATTTAGTGCCTACTGTTTGCCAATTACTGGGCCACGTAGTGAATATACCATGTCTTCACGGTATTATGTCAATAACTGTAATTTTAATAGGCCCCAAATGTTTTCACACACCCTATTTTATTGAGTCCTGATAATGACACGTAACGTAGGTATTGTGAATATTGAGGCAATTTCACTGACGGAAAGACTAGTGATCTGAGATACTAAAAGAATTTCTTACTTTGCCTCATAATTCCAAATCTTATACCAACAAAGCACAATTCCTAACAGGAGATTTTCTTCAACTATCAGTACACAGCACACTTAAATTGTGACAAAATTGTCAGTGGATGTTGGCTCGTCATTGTTTTTAGAGCTCACATCAGAATATGCATTGTCCATTACCAAATCATATGTAATTTTTTATACTTGACATTTCAAATAGCCTGCATCATGCCTCCTTTTCCATCAGTGCATAAAATTGAGAGCTGACTTGGAGTTAGAGAAAGCTTATATTGAACAATTTCTTTAATCTAAAAGTTTCTTTCACTCTTACAATTTTCTGCTTATTGCTCGAGCTAGAGAATAATAAATACTTGATTACTTGCTCTTTTATAGCTGCAAGTATTGTCTGTTTCTAGAAAACAGGGCTATTTGTATATTACATTTTACAAAAGATTAGATCTATCACCTCATTACCTGGGGAGTATGCCTCCATACATAATGTTTATCCCACAATCTTTCTTCTATTCTACCTACTTCAATTATCTTTCTCCCCTTGTTATGGCTTGGCATGTATTGCCTGAATTACTAGGCCATGAAATGTTCTTTTCCCTATAATTCAGTCTCTGGCATTTTCAAATCTTCCTTATGAGAGATATCAAAAAGAAGCACTTCATTTCTTTACAGAATTAATAAGATGTATGGTCTTCATTGCAACCTTTTTAGCTAATTAAAATGAAATTGGAATGCATATGGTAGAGGAAAATGTCTAAATTTACTGCTGGAAATATTCATGACTTTTAAATTTTATACTTTTAAAATTGTACTATTATTTGTTTATTCAAATATATACAAATATATTGACTCGTTGCACAAAACAATGAAGGTGGAAAAAATAATTTTATTCTTCATTGCTGTTCATGGCACTCTGCCACAGCTATTTTAATTTGTGATTATAATTCATTAAGAACAATAAAGAGATTTCTGATTCTTACTAAATTTGTTTTCATTTCGTTTTACTCAAACAATGAAAATTGCATCCTTAAAGCACCAGCTCACAATTTTTGCATATTAAAAACTAAATAAGCTCAAATGCATAGGAACATTATCGGAAGATATTTATGACCATTTTAAAATAACACCTTGAACTGTCCATATACAGAGAGCAATTATGTATATTAAAAAGCAATTAGGTCAAACTAAGGCCTGAATTACACACAAATGTAAATTAATTCTGATTGCTTTCTTGGTATTACAAAGTTTGAAATTTGAACATCTGTCTCATGGGTACAATCTAATATGTAATCATTCTTTTGGCTAATATTGACAATTATGTTTATGAACTTTTCTCCAAAATGTGTTTGAATAGGCATAGACAAATATATAAACTATAAGACAAACAGCCACATTGCATAGGGAGATAGCTGGTCTATATACTCTCCTCAGGCTTTCAAATTCCAAAAATTTTACTATCATTCTCACAAGTACTTTTTAATGAGTTTATTCTTTCTTCTTCCCCTGGCACTTACATGACTGCATGTCTTTTTTTTTCAAATGTACCAACGTGAGTGTTTGAATTTGACAAAAAAAGAGCACAACATCATGCAGAAATGAGCATTCTATCTGCAAATAGTCACATTTAAGAAATATTTTCTAGGAAAGGTTGGTTGCAAATGTATTCTTCTATGGGTGAGCCAATTTAATCTAAAGGGGCTATATTCAGATAGAACATCTTAATCACTTGTCAGACTGTAAGAATTGGAACCTATATAAGTTTGAGTAGGATGGAAAGGCAAGAAAGTGACACACACAAAAAGCACCCAGAAACACTTTTTATGTGTGAATAAGTAAATCGATAGGTAAGAATTTAACATGCTCATTCACATTTCCACAAGCTTGACCTGTGTATACATGGATACTGAAAAGGAAATGGTACTAAACCTTTATTCACTTATTTATTCTACATATTTTTGCTAATCTCTACAGGGTCCAACTCACATGGGTCAAAAGTTGAAAGAGATAATATATTTGCTTCCAAAGAGCTCACTAGTAAAGATACACACACACACAACTATGTATTCTATATTAAACGTGATGCAGAAAAACTAAAGTACTATTCAACACTAAATTAACAAAAAGTAGGTGTTTTATTTACCAAACATTGAGTGAGGAGAAAAGTAACACGTGTTCTTCAAATAATGCACGCAAAAGCAATAGTGCAGGTAGCAGAGAGTTATGGTCAAGATGTGAATTTTTTATTGCTTTTAGGACATGCTTTTCTATTGTTTCTTGAAATATGATAGAAGGAAGTAAGAAAGTTATTTTTTTTTCCTTTACCATAGGAAAGGAATTAAGCTGGAAAGGTTAGAAAATCAGCTTTCAAAACTGTTCCGAACTTCCAGTTTCAGCCCTGACATGTAGAGACTTTGGAAGTTAGAATTCCCACACTTACAACAAGGAAAAGCTGGACAAACAGAAAATCAATGACTTTTCTAAGTCAGAAAACTGAGGAAACAAGCAAACCACAAGCAAAATTCAGAGAGACAAGCATATCCCAAAAATCACAGCCTAGATCTGCTTACCTGAGGAGAATCCACTGGGTCCACAAACTGGTAGAAACACTTAATGCTAATTTTGATAAATTGGTAGAGTCTGTGTGTGGACTACCTTGAAAGTGAGAAATTCCTGAGCACAGCAGCCTTAAAGGAGCCCTCACACTTTTGTAGACTAGCCCACCAGGAAACCCACCTGATTCTCACTAAAGATTTGAGAAAGATTTACCTGTGAGCCTGGCAGAGAAGAGGCAGAATAGTCACTGTGAAATATGCTGGAGCCTTCTGCATAACAAACACCTTCCTTCCAGAATAGACTTCACCAGAGCCTTCTTATCCCAGCTTTGGGGAGGAGATTTTTCTGTCACTCCAGCTTGTTCTGGCATTCCTGTCTCATTCGAGGTGGAAAAACAAATAGAGGTAGGACCTTCAAGGAAATAGTGATGGGAAGCTTTAGTCAGAATAGGGAGCAGAGGCAGGAGGAGAAAAAGCTAAACCACTGGAGAAATGTTTCTGGAGGTCACAGCCCTGAGATATAGTCCCACTAAAACACTGAACTTTAATTGGAAGATTATAGAAAACTTCCTGTTGCCCACTTTTTACTAGCACACCAACAGGAACCCAAAATAAAAAATAGTAGATTGCATCTGAAAAAGCCATAAGACAGATTCTTTCTGAAGAGGAACACTTAGGGAAGCCCAACATCAAGGAGGAGATAAAAACAAGGACCATAGAAGGGTTTGAAGCTTCCGGCTACAAAAACCTATAGCTATAACAAACACTAAACAGAGTCCAATTCAAAGCCATATTAACATAAATCCCCACACCTAAGTCCTATTTAATTCAGTTCTTACTACTTGATATAAAATGCCTGACTTTTAGAAAAAAAGTAGAAGAAATTAGAAGTCATGATAAAAGGCGAAAGGATACGCATGATGAAGAAAAAAGCAATAATCAGAACCAGACTCAGAGAGAGAATTTAAAATAACTATGATGAATATGTTAAGGGCACTATGGAAAGAGTAGACAACCTACAAAAGTAGGTGGGAAATGTAAGCAGAGGGTCTAAGAGAGTCAAGAGGAAATGCTAGAAATCAAAAACATTGCAGCAGAAATAACTAATGCCTTTGAAGTGCTCATCAGTAGACACAACATGGATGAGAAAAGAATCAGTGTGCCTGATAATGGGTCAATTTAAACCTCACAAAATGAAATGAATGAAAAAAGAAGTTAAAAAACTCCACAGAACATCCAAGAACTGTGAGGCAATTTTCAAAGGTGTAACATAGACATAATTGGAATACCAGAAGAAAAAAGGAAAGAGAATGAGGCAGAAGAATATTTGAGGAAATAATGGTTAAATTTTCAAAAATGAATGATATGCAACAAACTACAGTTTTAGAATGCCCAGAAAATACCAGATAGAATAGTTACCAAAACAAATAAATAAAAATCCTAAGCATATTATATTCAAATTGCAGAATACTAAAGACAAAAAGAAAGTCTTGAAATGACCTGGTGGGTTGAAATTGAGAAACACCCTACCTGTAGAGGAACAAGGGTCAATTACAGAAGAGTCCTTAGAAACCATGCAAGCAATAAGAGAGCAGAGTAAAATCCTTAAAATGTTGAAAGAGAAAACTAACCATCTAGAAAGCTATACACAGTAAATTATTACTCTTCAAAGGTGATGGGAAAATAAGGATTTTCCCAGTTAAACAAAAACTGTGAGAACTCATTGCCACTAAATCTACCCTGCAGGAAATGTTGAAAGAAGTCCTTCAGGCAGATGGAAAATTACATAGGTCATACATACATCTTAAATCTACATGAAGAACAGGAAAATATCAGATAAAGAATAAATAAATATAACATTAAACTTTGATTTTTTAAAAATTTCAATTGATATTAATAATAAACTATTTTTAGTGGTTACACTAGAAACATATTGGACATTTATAGCATATGGATAAATGAAATTAATGACAGCAATATCACAGGGGCTGTATGTAGAAAGTGAGACTACTTGGTTATAAGTCCCTGCACTACACATGCATTGATATAATATTATTTGAAGGTGACATTAAGATAAAAATGTATATTGCAAATTCTAGCACAAGCACTATATTTTAAAATATAACTGATATGCTAATAAAGGAGATAAAATGGAATCATATAAAATGCTTAACTAAAACCAGAAAAGGCAAAAAAGAGGTGAGCGGAAGAAACAATGAAGAAATTATAAATATTAAATACTATCTAAACGAACTAACTAACAAAAGTTACTAACAATATCAACCCAACTAACGATAATCACTTTAAATGTGAATGTTTGGAACACACCAAAAAAAGATAGAAATTGTCAGAGAGTATAAAAAATCAAGAATAAATTATATGTTGTCTAAACCAAGCCCACTTTACATATAAAGTCACATTTAGGCTAAAAGTAAAGAATGGAGAAAGATATACCATGCTAACACTTACCCAAAGAAATCTGGAGTAAGTATATTATTTTCAGACAAAGCAATTTTCAAAAAAATGATCATTTCCAGGGATAAAGAGGGGCATGCATAATGACAAAGGTGTCAATTCTCAAAGAAAACATAACGTTCTTAAATGTGTATATAGATAACAACAGAAAGGCAAAATATATCGGGCAAAAACCGATAGCACAGCAAAGATAAAAAGATAACTCCACTATTATTGTCAGAGACTCCGACAACCCTCTGTTAGGAACTGATGGATTAAGCGGGCAGAAAATCAGTAAGGACATGGCTAACCTGAACAGCACTATCAATCAGCTTGACCTAATTGACATTTACAGAATATGTCATCCCACAACAGCAGAATACACATTCATTTCAAGCTCACATGGAATATTCATCAAGATAGACTCTATCCTGGGCCAGAAAACACAACTTAAAAATGTAAAGTTAGAAATTATGCAAAGCGTGATTTAGATCCAAATGGAATTAAAGTAGAATTCAATAACAGAAAGACAGCAGAAAATCCCCAAATATTTGCAAATTAAACATCACACATCTAAATGACACATAGGTCAATGAAGTGTCAAGAAAAGTTAAAGTTTTTTTCAACTAAAATAAAATTAAATCATGCCACATCAAAATCTGCGGGACGCAGCAAAAGCAATGCTTAGAAGGATCTTATAGAATTAAATTCATGCATTAGAAAAAAATCTAAAACTTATAACTTTTCTTTCCCCTTTAGCAAACTAAAGAAAGAAATGTAAGTCTAAACAAATCAGGAGAAATAAAAAATAAGTAAAATTTAGAAGAGATATTAGTAAAATTGAAAACATGAAAATCATGGAGAAAACCAACAAAGCCAAATGCAAGTTATTTGAAAAGATCAATAAAATTGACAAAACTCTAGCCAGTCTAACTGTAAAAGACAGAAGATACAAATTACCAATACCAAATATCAAAGATAATTATTTCTAATTATCCAATGAATATTAAAAGGATAATAAAAGAATATTATAAACAATTCCATGCTTACAAATTTGATTACTTAGATGAAATACACTAATTTCTTGAAAAACAAACTATAAAACTCACACATGGAGAAACAGATAGTTTAATAACCCTTTATCTATTAAAGATATTGAATCAATAATTAATAATGTTCCAACAAAGCAGGCATCATGCTCAAATAGTTTTACTGGTGAATTCTATCAAACTTTTAAGAGACACCACCAATTTTTCAAGATCTCCTCCAGAACATAGAAGCAAAGGAAATAACTTCGAATTCATTTTGAGTCCAGTATTATCCAAATACCAAAACTAGAGAGAAACAGAAATGAAAATCACAGACAATAAATTTCATGAAGTTAGATGAAAAAAATCCTCATAATATTAGCAAATCAAATTTTACAATATATAAAAAGGATTATACGAAGTGGTAAAGTGGAATTTATTCCAAGTATGCATAGATGTTTCAAGATTCAAAAGTGAATCAATGTAATCTACCACATCAACACAATACAAAAAAAATCATATGGTCATATCAATTGGTATAGAAAAAGCATTTGACAGAATCCAACACTCATTAATGACAAAAACTTCCAGCAAGCAAGAAATAAGTAGGAACTTCTTCAGGCACACCTATTCAGCATCATAGTTTTAGTCCTAACTAGTGCAATAACATAAGAAAAAGGAAAACATATATACAGATTGGAAAGAAGAAATAAAATTGCCTTCATTTGTAGATGACTTTACTGGCTATGTAGAAAATCCCAAATATTCAACCAAAAAATTCCTGGAACTAATAAATGAATATATGAAGATCACAGGATATGAGGTTAGCATAAAAAGTCAATTCCTTTCCTAAATAACAGCAATAAACTATTGAAATTTGAAATTTAATAAAATACCATTTATAATAGCTCCAAAAAACCCAAAATGCTTACATATAATGAACAAAAATAGGTACAAAATCTGTTTTCAGAAAACAACAAACACTGATGAAAATAATCAAAGAAAATATAAAAAATGGAAATATATTCCATGTTCATGGATTGAAAGACTTAATATTGTTAGAAGTCAATTCTGTCAATCTTGATCCATAGTTTGAATTCAATCCCCATAAAGATCCTACCAAGATAATTTGTAGATATTGATAAACTGATTCTAAACATTATACGGAAAGACCAGGACAGACCAACACACACTGAAGAAGAATGTTGGAAAATACACACTACCAAATTTCAAGACTTGTTACAAAAGTAGCTAGAGCAGACAAGCCAGCATGGTATTTGAGAAAGAATAGACACATAAGTCAATGGAACGGAATAGAGAGCACAGAAACAGACTCACACAAACATAGTCAACTGGCTTTCGACAAAAGTACAAAGGCAATTTGTAGAAGCAATAGCCTTTTCACAATTCGTGCTGCAATCGTGGGCCATCTATATGAAAAAAAAAAAAAGTATCTAAAAAGTACCTAGACACAGACTTTGCACCTTTCACAAAATTAACTCAAAACAAATCATACACCTATATGTAAAATATAAACATATAAAACATCTAGAAAAAACATAGGAGAAAACCCATGTGACTTTGGATTTGGTGTTGAGTTTTTAGATGCACATCAAAAGTATGATTTAAAATTGAAAAATAGACAATTTGAACTTTATAAAACAAAAAAAAGAATTCTGATCTGTGAAAGAAATCAATAAGTGGATGAAAAGACAAGCAACATACTGGAAGAAAATATTTCTGAACCATGTACCTGATAAAGGACTTGTAAGTAAAATATTCAAAGAACTCCAAACTCCACAATAAAAAACAAAACAAAAAAAAACATTGAAAGATGGGCAAAAGATCTGAAGACAAACCTCATCAAAGAAATTATAGGGAAAAGCCAACGAACGTATGAAAGTTTGCATAACATCATTTGTCATTAGGGAAATGCAGATGAAATCAACAATGAAGTATTACTACATATTTGTTAGAATGGCTAGAATCAAAAAAAAAAAATCAGATGATGCTAATTGTGAAGAACTTTCGTTCATTTCTAATGGGAATGTGAAATCATATAGCCATTTTGGAAGATAGTCCGGCAGTTGCTTACAAAGTTAAATGTAGTCTTACTATGTGATCCAGCAATTCACTCTTATTTACCCAACTGTTTTGAATACTTAAGCCCACTCAAAAATCTAACTTGCATGTTTACTATAACTTTATTCATAATCAACACAAGCTAGAAGAACCAAAACATCCCTCAATAGATGACGACTACACAAACTGTAGTACATCTGTAAAATGCCATGCCATTCATCAATAAAAAGGAATGAGCTACCAATCCATGCAAAGTCATAGGTGAAACTTAAAAGAATATTGCTAAGTGATATAAATCACTCAAAAAAGCCATGTACTGTATGATCTCACTTTTTTTGACATTCTGGACAGGGAAAACTATAGAGACATTAAACATCAGTCGCTTAGATTTGGGGGAAGTGCTGAACAGGTGAAGCACAGGTGATTGTTAAGGCAGTGAAACTTTTCTAAATGGTAGGGTAATGGTCGCTACATGACACCATGAATTGGTCAAATCTCTTATAACTTTACAGTACAAAGAGTGAATTTTAATATCTACAAATTAAATATAAATAGATATAGATGTAGAAATATATTTTAGGTGATGGTTGTAGAATTCCCGAATGGAATACAGGATGTGACAAAAGTAACTAATTGCATTAAAAATATATGAAACAACCTCACTTAAGGGAGTAGGGGAAAGATACTCTCCTAGGGAACACTGGAAATGAATGGAATCTGTAGGAGTAGAGGGAAAAGGAAGTGCACATAAGCGCTGTACTCTGTCAGTTGTGTTCCACTGGGTCAGGCTAACAATTTTGAAACCACTATACACGTACTCTGGAATTAAACAAGTAAGCAAATGTCCTGAAGGTAGGAGACAGGTTTCTCAGTCTTGGACTGGGAGGTCACAGATAATCAAGGGAAAAAAACAATAGAATGATCCTTGTGGCAATGTGGTGATTGATTAGAGTTCTAGATATCAGTATGATGATAAATCGATGATAAACAAATTGAATAAATTTTCTTAAAAAAAGACATCAGTAACTATTCTTTCTAAAACTCTTTAGAATTATTATCTAGAAGCAAGGAAGCAACACTTTTAATGTTGGGAGTTTTGGATACAAATTTTAAAGCATCTGGTGATATTTAGGACATTTTCAGAAAAATAGATCTGTTCGTCAGAATAAATATTTTCCCCAGTCACGTAGCTGTGTCATGTTAAGTGAAAACCCAGATACAAATTTGGATACTCACTTTTGATCATAAATACATTAAAACAGAGAAACATGGAAGAATACCCATGATGAAATTTTATGAATAAAAAACCCTCGTGATACTAAATTCTATATGCAAAGATGATTCATATTTTGAAAATACAGTTGTACTTAGAGGAAAACACTAAAGGGAAATTATAAAAAGCCAAAGAGTTATCCCTCGGAGTTGGGAATAAAAAGGTGGCCTTTTAAATTCTCATATCTATATTTTTTAAAATGATGACGTAATACTTTTCAATTGGAAAAGAAAACATATACTAAACTCTAAGGAAGAAAAAGACACGAGAAGCCAATGCTGCAAAATATAATCAGATGTTGATTTGGTGAGATGGATTGTGAGTCTTCTCCCCTTTTAATTATTTTTCCTGTTGAACATTTTTGTGATAATGAGTATATATTTCTTTTTATAATTGGAATAGAATAAGCTATATTTAAAAATTAAAAAATTTTACAAAAGACTTCAGTATGATGATGTGGAGTTAAAATATTCGAAATGTTGAAAGAAGAAAATAACTTAGAATTCTGTATGCAATGACAACTCTGTAAGTTGGGTGCTGTTATCATCCACATTTTACAGATGAAGAAATTGAAGCACAGTAATAAGTAATAAGTATAAGAATAAGGTTTTCCAAGTCACATAATTAGTAAATGACAGAGCTGCAATTCGAGCCCAGGGAGTACATATACAGAGTCCATGTTCTTATTCACCATGCTACCCTGGCTCGCTGTCCATTTATTTTTATCACAGCATTTATATGCTTTTATGGCAACTGTTTGTTCCGTGGCTATCTCGATGACTAGGTTATGAGTTAAGTAAAAGATCAGATAATCTCTGTTAATTAATGAAAGAATGAATGGATATGAGTAACTAAACTTTGGCATAATGAAATACATCTGTCCTTGGTTCCTTTTGAGCTCAAATTACTATACGAGCTAAGGGAGATATTCAAGTCAGCTTAAAATATGAAAGTTAGGATTATTTTTGTATACTCTAGCCTTATTTGCTTTAACAATATACTAAAGAATTTTTCGTTCAAATTGGTAAGATTTTACTGAGCATTTATTACGTGGCTAACATTGTACTGGCACCTAGGGAAACATTTGGTGATGACTCTTGTGGTCCAAGCTCTAGGTCGTACAAGTAAGCCATACTACTGGGAGTCTGTGAGACAAGAGGACAAGACAAAATCAAATTTTGTTCTAAATTGTGTGTCACTGACTGGCAGCACATGAATAGCAGGAAGACAGGAGATCTATACATGATGGAGTTTGTCTGGGGAACATTCTCTCACAATATTCTTTGAGGGCCAGACTTTCAACTATGATCGAACTCACTGGTCATGCTATCCATTTTAGGAGAATACACGGTTACTGCTAATTAATCTATCAAGTCAATGGAGTTGTTTTGCGATTTAGTGTTTCAGTCTGAAAAATATTTTAGCAAATGCTTGTCAAAGATCTCATGTTTACCAGGCTTTTAGGAGGTGCTGAAAAACAGAGATGAGCAAAGAGGCATTCCCTGGATTCAGAATGCTGACAGATACAAAAGCAAATAAGTAAAATATAGTGTTCAAACTATTAAACATGTTATATTAGAGAGGTATAGGAAGTGTGCATTGACACGCAGTGTACCTTGAAGGTTAGGCTTGAGGGTCTCTCATTTGCAGGTGCCACTTCTAAAGTTCAGCATATTTTCCTCCAGGAATATGGGATATAGCACTGTGCTGGCCACTTGGTGAAAGCTTGGGGACTGCCCCAGCCTGGAGATTACACTCTAAGCCAGTGGTTCTTGACCAGGGGGTGATTTTGCCCCCGCTGTGATGTTTAGCAAAGTCTGGAGACATTTTTGAATATAGTGAGTGGTGGGGCAGAGAGTGATACTGGCATCTAGTGGTGGAGGCGGGAGATCTGCCACATGTTCTACAATGCACAGATCAGGCCCCTCTAACAAGGAATTACTGGATTCAAACTGTCAATAGCACTCTGGTACAGGGACTGTGGGTGGGGCCAGCAGGCTGTCAGCATACCCTCATCACTCAGAATCTATCTTTGATCCTGATAATAAAAATGTAAACAAACTTTGCTTAAGAACCAAGAGAAGGAGAGGAAGTTAGCAACTGGTAACTAAAATAAACTGGCCAAACTAGACCAGCTGCCTTACCCCACCCCAAGAGAGTCTGAATCTAAATTCATTTTCTCCCAACTTGTGTTTAAACCAGTCTCTCTGATTTCACCTATTCCACTACTTGATGCCCTCCCTTCACTCCTTGTTTTCACTCTGATGTTCCAAACCCAATAAAATACATTCCAGCAATTCATATATGGTTTTATAAAGTATTTTACATCAGGTAATTAATTTCTAGATAAACTATCCTAATTCTCATTTGAAACATTAGTCACTTATATATTTATTCAATTTAACAATCCATTTCTTTGAATTCATGGTTTTGTTGAAATGGAAATTCCCCTTTTGCTTTCGGTTGATGCCAAAGTATCAACAAACATTTGAACCCCCAAAGCAGATGAAAGTTATTTCTTGTTGAATAATTATTACTGCTTGAGTTGTATTAGCAAACCTTTCTATTTCTATGCTCTCTTTCAAAATTTATTAGCCGTTTGAATTTTTAAAGAATTGAGAGGGCATATATCCAAAATTTTATGAAGATTTATAACTCTATATTTCTTTAAATATATGTCTCGAGCTAGTGCTTTAATAGGAAAGAATAGGATTTTAAATTTGAAATGTGGGAATACATTTGATGGATAAAATAAAGTAGTAAAGAGAAATAAACAGAAATTTTATAATATATCAAAAATTTATTAGGAAACATAAAGTAATAGGAATAAATTTCTTTCCTAAGCACAAGGAATTATTATGTTTGTTAGTTTCAACTCTTTGAGACATTTATCTTTAGGGGATAAATTATATCACTTCTAATAAGGGGAAGGATATATTATAATATGAACAAAATTGAAGAAGAAGGAAGAAAGGAAAAGAGGTGAGGTAAATGAGAAATTGGACAAATAAAGAGGATTGAGAAGGTGGAGGAGGCACAGGGGCACCAGAGGCACCCCTGGAAACTCAACGGGGCTGCTGGTTTCAAAATTAGCAGAAGTAAACTGAACATATTATCTGAGATTTATTAAATGTATTGAGAAATAGTTTTCTCTTTTTCTAATGAGTTTAAGAAAGCCTTTGAACCTATAATTTAATACAGATTAAGAATTAATGTCATACATTTTGTTATCTAGGAGTATTATACTTCATATTTCTCACCAAGATGATGGCATTGGGTCATCTGAGTACAGATTAGAATGACAGCTATGCTTTCGAATCTAAACCTATTTCAGATTAGGTACACATGACTAGCCTTCTGAGATATCATCTGGGCCTTTTTCTCTCTCTTTTTTCCAATATCTGTACATTTAGAGAGAAATTTCCTATTGATCAATGGGCACTGTGTTTTTTGGGTATTTTCTCTTTTGCAATTCTTACTCCAAACCCTTATGCTGTCATACAAAAAGTTTTGAAATCTATAAATCCACATTACCAAAACATTACTTTGCAGTTACTAAGCCTGATGTAATTCTTAGAAATGATTGCCCATAAAAGTTATCTTCTATGGCAAACGTTTTCAATGGAAAAAAATTAAAAACTCATTTTATTTTCCTAGTATAGAACACTTTTAAAATAACTGTTTATCAAATAACCATCAAACAATGAACCAACTGGCAAACTAACAAACAAAACCAAAAATATTCTCTCTTGTCTTTACCGTGTTCAATTTTTAGAGTAAGTATTATCTCAGGGAAACCTTCCCAGGTTTGCTATTGATATTACTTTTGTTTTAATAATTCTCAAAGGTATTAAGTAAATATTTACTGTATTTTTATATAGTTAATGTCCTTATGTCCCTACTAGACAATGCTTCCGGATGGCAAAGTCAATGTCAGTTTTATGTCCAGTGCTTAACATATAATAGCGGCCTGATATATATATGAGGGGAATGGGTCTAGTACAACCTCTGAGAAGATGGACAGCCTGTGTGGTGTCACATGGCCTGCTCTCCTGGCCTGGTGACCAAAGTATTAAATAATTTTGTCCTGATATGTCTAAAAATGTCTCACTTTCTGTTTTACTCCAAGATACCACAATTTAGGACAGATAGATTAATCTGTCCTATCCTCACCCATATCCTCAGTCTCTTGCTGCTAATGAGAAAGCATTATGTGTAAATAGAAAGTGATGGTGTGTTTACGGTCAAATGTCCCTTGATTAAAACTAACAAAGAGAGAAGGCTGGCTGTGAGGTAGGATTCTCACCAGCTTTTGTATTCTTTTCTAAATGTATCTCCCCAGTGTTCAGCAGGCTTTATCTTGCTAAATGTTACAAGATTATGCTAATTAATAAACAAGTAAAGACAGCAGAAGGGATGAACAGAACATTAATGTATCCTGCTTAAGGCTTTAAATAAATTCTTTGCAGACTATGAGGGGCAAAAATAACTTGGACAGCCTTTTAATAACACACGGCTATTAATGAACATCTTTTATGAATTATTTTTACTCAGCTGCATGAGAAGAGTCATTTGAAATTTAATATTTTTCAAAAAAAGCCACAAGAAATTGCCATGCCCAGTTCTGCAGAACAAGAACATTTTATGTTTTATTTTATCTCCTCTTGTTTTAAGCTCGGTGGGTTAGAATTTGTTAGCTCATTGGATTGTAAAATATACCTCTATAGGAAACTATTATTGAAGTGCTTTGTCATTGAAGCAGAGAAGTTGGCGTGCTGGAGGATTATCCTGTTAGTGATTTCGTATGCAGGGCCCACTGGAGCTGTGTCTATTTGTTCTGCTGACAAGCCAGAGTCTAAACTTGTAAAAGAATTTAGTAGTGTTTAATAACATCTCTGCATTTTTCCTAGAAAGAAACGAAATATTTAGGGAAGGGCCACGGTTTCAGGAAACAACAAAGAACTGTTATTGGAAGCCACCCTGTTTTCACACTGGGAGGTGCCCAGTCTATGTGATATGCTGTCTATCTAAGGGCCTGTCAGTAGGCATGTTGTGGATTTGATAAAATCTATAAAACCTGTAGTATTCACTGCATCAGAGAAAGAATTCCTTTTGTTTCTTTGTAGAAAACTGCACAGGACTATAGATTCTTGCAGAGTTGATTGCTATCTATGCCACCTAGGAATAAACAGGATAGGACAGACCATGGGTAGCTTCTGCTTAGGCAGAGAAGAGACCTGCATAAGAAGGTGGTTATGGGGATCTGAGCAAGAAGCCACAGAGGAACAAGCTGAGTGATGGAAAGTCAAGGAATTGCTCCTGTGGGAGAGGGAGAGAGAACTAGGTTTGTTATAGCTTGAAAGAGAGAAGGTTGAATGGACACTTAATCATTGAGGAGAGGAAATATTGCTCATGGAACAATGAGCAGTGGCCTTTTTTGTTAACTGGGAGAATAAGCTAGAGTTTTAGCAAGAAGCATTTAGGTTAAGCTTTGAAAAGAACTGGAAACAAAGAATTCATGCCACCAAGTAAAACTTCAGATTTCCCTTCTGTAGGTATTTCTATATAACGCTGAAATCTGTGGATTGATCAACTCCATCCAAAACTACAAGTTTGTTTTCAAGTTACTTCCCAGTTTTGAACTCTATGTCATAGATTCCAAGAAGAGAGGACTTACCAGTGGGGTTAAGCAAGAGGCCACAATTTCCTACATTTCCAAACAATGCCCTAAACTGCAACTTCATGGAGTCAGAAAATCCCAGTAAAGAGTCACAACACTGAAATCACCCCATAGGTGACATCTAGAGTTCTCAGGATGAAACAGACACATATATATGTTAACATTCTTACTGCCAAACTGAAATTAATTTATTTAAATTAAATATCTATTTACAAAGAGCCCAATTCAAATTCAAGTCTATGCTTGGGATTTTTGCACATTAATTCTGCAGTGAAGACATCACAGTCCAGCAGAGGAAATGGATATCTATGCAATAACTATAACACAATTATGATAAGTGGTAGCTATATGGGAAAGTTTGAGGTTACACAGAAGAGAGAATTCTTCCTTCTGATTGCACTACGGGTAGAAGATGTTTCTTTTGGGAGAAAAGTGAGAGAGAAAGTGACACTGAGCTAAACAGTGGAAGATAATCAGCCTCTTACTAGTTAGAAAAGAATAGAGTGGTTGCTTCAAGCGTAGTAAATACTATTTGGGAAAGAACAGAGGAATAATACTTGAAAAATAATGAGTCATTAGCTGTATTAACTGATTAGATGTAGCAGAATTGTTGGGAGGGGAGAGAGAGAGAGAGAAAGAATGGGAAGAAAATGAAGGAGAGAAAAAAAGAGAGGAAATGTATGGGAAAGATATGTAAGTTTGGGCTACATTGTTAGGGATATGGAAGGTGTTGTAAAGCTACTAGATTTTATTCTGCAGGCACAAAGTCTTTAAAACATTTGAGCGTGAAAATAACAGGCCAAGAAATAATTTTACGAAGATAACTGAAACAGAATGGGAGAACACAAGCAAAGGAGGAGGGGGGACACGATGCAAATTATTACAGCTGTCTGCAAAGATAATGACGGTGGCTGGAGCTGGGCCGCTCAGCAGTACCACAGCGGTGATGAGGTAGGAGTTAGAAAGCCAGGGAAGCATATGCGTCTGTGCCAGAAACCATTAAGCTTGGGGAAAGTAAATATTAACATTTTGCATATTTAAAATAATGTACATCAAATCATTTCCACTATATCTACATGTCTACCACACTCAGTGTAATTGTGGGTATTAGGTTTAACTAGATGCAATTTCCCTTTTTGCGGGTCAGATATGATTATATAACAGAAACTTGATATAGTTCAGCCTAATGTAATTAGATGTTAGCTGGCACATGAGATCATGGGAATGGACTGGAGGAGGTGAAAGGAAGAGCGCTTTACACGTGGAAGTTCTCTTGTGAAAATCTCAAAGCCCCGTGTAAGCTGTAACAGGGGTGCGAGGCACTGGGTGTGGGCCTGTATATCAGAATATCCATGCCAGTGTGTTGGAAACACATCATTACTCTCGAGACAAATTAAATTAAATTTCCTCAGGGAGCCCTGCCTGGGATGTGTGAGCCATTATTTAATGTACAGGACGAAACTGGCCCAGAGAGGCAAAGAGGGAAGAGCTCGCTATTGTATCAGCTGCATTCTGACCAGAATCTGCTGGATTCCAGCAATTCCAATTCCTTGTTTTTGCTGGAAGAAGAACAGTGGCCATTTATTAGTGATTTCTGATTTCCTTTTTCTTGGAATTTTTGACGCTGGCTCTTGTCATTTCGGTTAATACACCGTTTGTCTATCGATCAATCAATCGATCTATAGATCAACCTATCAATCTGTATGGCCTGAGTTGTGTTCCCCAAAATTCATATGTTGCAATTCCCAACCCTCAGTGTGACTGTATTTAGAGATAGGGCTTTCGGGAATGAAGTGAAATGAGGTTATATGGGTGGGTTCCTAACCTGATAGGATTGATGGCCTTATAAGAAGAGGAAGAGAGAGAGAGATCTCTCTCCCCATGCACATACACCAAGGAAAGGCCATGTGAGCACACAGAAAGAAGGCAGCCACCTGCAAGCCAGGAAGAGAGCTAGCACCAGAACCTAACCACACTGGCACCCTAATCTAGGACTGCCAGTCTCTAAAACTAATAGAAAATAAATCTATGTTGTTTAAGCCACCTACGCTATGGTATTTTGTTATGGCAGCTGATTAAGATACTATCTATCTATCTAATCTATCGCATAAAGCAAAAACAAGAACATATAATTGTGTGTGTGTTTTTGTTAGTTTCAGCTGGTGAGAGAAGAAAGGTGGCCTCGCATAAGTCAGGGCAAAGGACATGGTTAGGGTCTGGGTGACAGAACTTTCTCTCACACCAGGCGGGATAGTGTTCCTGAGAGCCTTTCTTCTCACATCTCTTTCTTCCTGGAGTGTTTACTGAAGGAATAGCTACCTTTATATCAACACGTAACTGAAAAGTCACCTCCTCTAGGAAGTCCTCCCTTAGCAGCCAAACACATTTTCCTTTGTTCTCCTTCTAAAAGAGGAGTGATTTTATGTTTTCTACATTTTGAACCTTATACAATCTGGGCAACCTTATTTAAAGAAAATATACACAATCAAGAATAAAAATACTATTGTTGCATAACAAGTTACCTCAAATTTAGCACTTAAAACAACACAAATTTATTATCTAACAGTGTCTGTGTGTCTGGATTCTGGGAATGGTTAGAGTCGTTGCTCAGGGTCTCACAAGACCACAATGAAGATGTTGGCAAGACTGTTCTTTTTGGAGGTTCTGAAGAATAATCCTCTTGCAAGCTCATTCAAGTTGTTGGGAAAATTTGCTTCCTTTGGTTGTAGGACTGAGTGACTTCACCTTCTGCATCAGCCTGAGAAAGTAGTCTGCTGTGAAGGGCTCATGTGATAACATCAGGCCCATCAAGAACATCTCCCCATCTTAAGGGAAGATGTGATCCACAGAAGATAACACAATCACAGGAGTGATCTCATTGTATTCTCGGGTTCTAGGGTTAGGGTGGGATACCTTTGGGGGCATTTTAGAAATTCTGCTTCTTACACAGAGAATAGGAAATTGCAAAGTGTTGCAAATTTAACAACTGATGAAAAGCAAGTACTTCACAAAAGTAATAAAAAACATTCTTATTCTTATTATTGTTATCATGTTTATATCCTGCCTGAACCATCTCTACAATACTTTTTTTAAGACTTTTTTAAGAGCAATTTAAGATTCAAAGAAAAATTAAGAGAAAGGTACAGCAATTTCTCATATATCCCTTACACCACAAATGCATAGCATCCCTCATTATCAACATCTTCCACCAGTGTGGTACATTTGTTACAACTGATGAAGCTGCACTGACACATCATAATCACAGAAAGTCCATAGTTTACCTTAGGATTCACTCTTGACGTTGTACATCTATGGGTTTGGACGAATGTACAATGACAAGCGTTCATCATTAGGGTATCATACAAAGTGTTGTCCCTGCCCTGAATCGCCTCTGTGCTCTGCCTGTTCATCCCTCCTCTCTCACAAGTCCTGGAAACCTCTGATCTTTTTCCTGCCTCCATGGTTTTGCCTTTGCCACAATGTCATATATTGGAATCATACGGAATGTAGATTCTTTCAATTTCAATTACTAATGTGCATTTAAGCTTCTTTCAATTACTAATATGCATTCAAGATTTCTTTTCAAGGCCTAATAGCCTACTTCTTTTTAGCATTAAATAATATTTCAGTGTCTGGATGTACCACAGTTTATCCATTCACCTACTTAAGGATATCTTGGTTGCTTCCAAGTTTTGGCAATTATGAATAAAGCTGCTCTAAATAGCCATGTGCAGGTTTTTATGTGGCCATAAATTTTCACCTCCTTTGGTAAATACCAAGGAGTCCAATTACTGGATCATATGGTAAGAGTATATTTAACTTTGTAAAAAATCGCCAAACTGCCTTCCAAAATAGCTACTATTTTGCGTTTACCACCAGCAATGTGTGTACCACCAGCTATTGCTCCACATCCTCACCAGCATTTGGTGCTGTTGGTGTTCTGGAGTTTGGCCATTCAGATAGGTGTAGTGGTATCTTCCTGTTGTTTTAATTTGCACTTCTCTGATGACATATTATGTGGAGCATCTCCTCATACGTTTATCTGTCATCTGTGTGTCTTCTTTCATGAGGTGTCTGTTAAGGTCTTGGCCCATTTGTTAATTGAATTGTCTGTTTTCTTATCGTTCTTATTGGACCCATCTGGGCACGTTGCTTTCTGTTTGGGGAAGTTATTGATTATTGATTCAATTTCTTTAATAAATATAGGTCTACTCAGATTGTTTATTCTTCTTATGTGAGTTTTGGAAAATTGTGTTTTTCAAGGAATTGGTCCATTTCATCTAGATTATCAAATTTGTGTGTATAGACTTGTTCATAATATTCTTTATTATCCTTGTAACGTCCATAGGATCTGTCTTGATGTCACTATTTTGTTTCTAATATTGTTAATTTGTGTCCTCTCTCTTTTTTTCTTACTTAGCCAGGCTAGAGGCTTATCTATTTTATTGATCTTTTGTGGTGTGAGAATAGCCATTGTACAATTCCTATTCTTTTAAATGTGTTAAGGTGTGTTTTATGGCTCAGAATACGGTCTATCTTGGTTAATGTTCCTCGTGAGCTTGAAAAGAACATATATTCTGCTGTTGTTGGATGAAGTCATCTATGGATGTCCATTATATCCACTCCACTCAATTGGTGGTGGTGTTGAGCTCAACAATGTTCTTACTCATTTTGTGCCTGCTGGATCTGTCCACTTCTGAAAAGGGGTGGTGAAGTCTCCAACCATGATAGTGGATTCATCTAGTTGTTTTGCAACTCTGTTAGATTTTACCTCATGTTGTTTGATGCTGTGTTTTAATATGCATAATCTACAATACGTTTTTGCTTACACGTTTTGGCAACAGCATTTTTACATGTTGATTTTGTAATTCAATCTTTAGGAGAGGTCTTCAAAAGTTTTTATTATTATTTTTGATAATTTAGAAAACTATCTAGACTAACTCAGGGTACAGCTTAGTAGTAATGCTATAATGTATTCAGAATGAAAGACGTAAAGTTACTTCAAAAGTTTGAATAGTGTGAGATCAGGGATCAACGAGGTTGAGAGTTTTAGTTTAGGAGAGAAGAGGGCAAATCTATCTATCTATATCTATGTCTATTTTAAAAATCCTCTGCTCATGAACTTTTACAGTGTTTAAAAATTTATAACATTTACAAAATTTATAAGTTCACATATATACGAACATTTATAAAATGTCTTTTTTAGATGGCTCTAGATAAGAAATTAACCCTCTGTGTTTTTACAGATTTTTAGTTGCATTGTATGTACTTAACGAACTCCTCTCCCACTCTTGCTTGCCAACACACCTGCTCCTCTGGTCAGGATGGCATGATGGGCTTACCCTGCCTCTTTCCTGTGCATTTCCTCCTCTCTACCTCAAGAGGAGGACAAGAAGTAGGAAACCAAGAAGTAAGATATTGAAGTTTAAACAAGAACAAAACAAGGCAAAAAAGCTGGGATCCAGTTATCTATGATTTACAAATTATAAAACCTAAACTAGCTAATTGTTCTGAATCTGACAGTTCTTCCCTGAAAAAATGGAAATAATCACTTCATGAGCACACGCACATTTGTGAGAATTAAAGGAGGTACCATATACAAAACTCAGTACTGCCTCTTCCTGACCTCGGTCCTCAACTTTTCCAAGAAACAGTTCAATTCTAAACTCCCTGTCTATCTACTCCAGGAGGCTTTTCCGCTGACTAAATTCTGTTTGTTTTCTAGCTCCTCAGATTGACTTCATCACCACATTTCATCTGACCTGCATAGTTAGTCTGAACTCAATGTTTTTCAGCATTGCAGCATTTCAGGGAGTAAATAATAAAAATAACAATTAATGAAATGATATATGTACTCAAAATACCCCAAAGATGTGTTTTTTGAAATGCTTAACCAAATAGAAAAGCCTCTGGCAATATGAATGCAAAACAAGAGAATTCACAAGCTAACGACACTTCAATAAAAACAGGACATTTCCAATAGAGTAGTGATTTTGAAAATAGAGAAAAATATGATAAATTGGAAATCCTACTTAAAGAAAGAACATCATGTCTTAACACACCCAGTTAACTACACTGGCACTTCCACTGATAATAACTAAAAATGCTTATATAAAACCGACAGATAAACCTACTTCTTTAATCCATGCATGACACAGCAGGAAAGAAAAAATTACTCTGGGTAGAAAACTAACAATAACTGTATCATTGATTTGATGAGAGAACATCTTTTCTAAAGCTTCGGCCCTGAACAAAGAGGAAGAGCAAAAATTAAAATTTTTTTCTCAGATTCTTATGACCATTCTGCAGCCCTGAGGCAAGTTTATAGCCCCAATACAAACACTTGGGTAATCCAAATTGTTGCAAGCTGCAAACTTAGTTAAAAATTCTAATTCATGGGTCAATAGTGATTTCAGAAATCTGGTAGAAGCAAAAAGAAATAGTTTCAGGAGAAATTTTCATCCAAAGTCAAATAACTCAAAAAATTTATCTATATAAATATCCATAAAAGTGAACGTTTCAAATTAAAATAGAAAATATACAAGGTAATGTTATCATTAGTAAGTACAAAACTTAATGCAAAAATAATTCTCAGAATCATTAAATAATAGTTTGATAAAAAAACAGAATTTCAAATATTTTAATAGGTTTTGGGAGATGAAGCAAAGGCATACAAATTTGAACAAGAAAGATTTCAAGTTCTTTCAAATAAAAATCTAAGAAATGAGAAAATAGCAACTAAAATAGAAAATTTCAACATCTCAGACCAGATATAGATGAAGAGAGAACACATGATTCAGAAAAGGATACAGGAATTCTCAGTGGAAGATCTGATACATACAACACCTGTGATATTGAACTAGCTGCTTAACTTCAAGGCTTGATTTCATCTTTGAAATGGAAATACTAATCAGCTCATAAAATTTCTGTGAGGATTAAATGAGATTACATATTTGAAAGTATCTAAAATAAAAACTTATACATTTTAGGCATTTTTTACATAGATGGCAAGTCAAAATAGTAAAAGCACATATTTTTATCATGTCATCCATTTTGTTCTATTGCATTTGCCACACCAGAGAAATTGTAAAAATGTCTGATATTTTTCTTGTGAGACTTGTCCAACCACTTATGCTTCAGGGCTTGAGGGAAACAATTACTTGGAACTCTGGCTGAGGTTTGTCAAGTTGGGTTGTCTGTTGGTATATTCACTGATAATCAACACAGTTTACTCTACCAGCTTAGGAAATTCTTGGAATTTTCGTTTTGTAACAAATCATCATTACTCATAAGGATTTTAAATCTTCCAAAACTCATAACAAGCTAGGTGTTTTTTCAATTAAAAATTGACCATAATCCTATGAATCTTATGAAACACCAGCAGGTCAGTCCAAGATATTCCAAGAGGTCAAAGAAATAATTTTCAATGGATGGCCAGGGACAAGAATGCAGGATACTATGAGTTATCATTATTAAAGCTCTTGGAGATGAATGCAAAGGCAACTCAATTATTCAGCTACAGCCAAAATGAAAACGGAATTGTGTACTCCTGGTAGAGTGCAGATATGGTCTGTTTCAAATATTCTGCCCTTGCAGGCACTGTGAAATAGGACTAAGGGGAGCATGAAAGGCTTCTGTGTAGCACTATTGGCTTATTGTTTGGAGAAAGTAAAAGGACAGACAGTTGAGGAATGGTGACTATTGTGATGATTAATTTCATGTATCAAGTTGGCTAGTCCACTGTATCTAGATATTTTGCCAAATGCAAGTCTAGATGTTGCTGTGAAAGTATTTTTTAAATGAGATTAACATTTAAATAAAGTAAACTTTCATTAAAGTAGATTACCCTCCATAAGCTGGGCAGGCCTCATCCAGTCAGTTGAAAGCCTTAAGAGAAAAAGACTCTGTCCCCCGAGAAAGAGTAGAGTCTGTCTTCAGACTGCTTTCCAACTTGAGCCACAACATCAACTCTTCCCTACTTCTTTTTGCATTTAGATCCATAACTAAACTCAAGTCTCAAAAGGCCATTAAAGGTGAGGTACAAAGTGTAATCAATAAGGAGGTGTGCTATACTCCAAAAGAACTACATTATTTTTCCAATTTATACAGCGGAAATCCAGGGAATATGAGTGGGAATGGATATTAAGGATGTGGAATAGTGATGGAAGTAACATAGATTTGGATCAGCCCAAGTTTATTGGTATGGGCCCATTCTCATGGAACTGATCTTACCATATTCCTCACCATCCTGAAGCAAGTAGACTCTAAAAAGTAGAACAGCCATTTGAAGACTCAGGTACAGCACCAGGTAGGCAGCAATACTTTGCAGAACTGGGGCAAGGTTCTCCAGGATGCTGTATATACTCTGACTCAGTGTCCAATGGGTGGTGGTATTTCTCCATCACCAGGATTCACAGGTCCAGGAATCAAGGGGTAGAAATGAGAGTGGTACCAGTCACTATTACCCCCAGGGATCTACTAGCAAAGTTTTTGCTTCCTGACTCTGTAAAGTTAGACTCTCCTGGCCTAAAGGTTTTAGTTCCAAGGGGAGGAATGCTTCCACCAGGAGACACAACTCTGATTCCATTGAACTGGAAGTTAATGTTCCCACCGCTTGGGTCTCCTCATGTCTCTGAATCAATATACAAAGAGAGATTCACCGTGCTGGCTGGAGTGATTGGGGTATTTAGACTGCTACTTCACAATGGAGATAAGAGTATGTCTGAAATACAAGAAATCCCTTAGAGTGTCTCTTAGTATTACCATGCCCTGGGATTAAAATCAATGGAAAACTATAACAACCCAATTCTGTCAGGACTACCAATGGCACAGACCCTTCAGGAGTGCAGGTTATGATCACTCCACTAGGTATAGAAACACAACCAGCTAAGGTGCTTGCTGGGGGCAAAGGGAATATGGAATAGGTAGTGGAAGAGGGTAGTTATAAATACCAACTGCAACCACAAGACCAGTTACAGAAAGGGGGACTCTAATTGTCATGAGTATTTCGTCATTATTTTGTTATGAACATGTTTGTATTTGTATAAAATCTTTGTTTTCTTCCTTCTCTTATTCCCTTATCATATAAGATAATATATATTGACTTTACATCACAGTTTTTAAGTATTGTTAACTTTAGAGTATAGTATTTAAGTTCCAGGATATCAAAGAAAACAGCGAACATCAGCCAAGCACTCGCATCCTCTTCTGGGGGAAATGTTATGTGTTTCCTATTGTAGGTAGGATAGCTGCATCACATTAGGCAGAAAAATGACCGTGTTTTGTCTTTATTTGGAGATTAAGTACAGTTTAAGGAGATGTGAATGGATGACCCAAGATAGCCAAGGGTGGATTGTGACAATTAAGTTTTTATATATCAACTTCACTAGGGCGTGGTACCAGGCATTTGGTCAAATGTCAGTCTAGATGTTGCTGCAAAGGTCTTTTTTAGATGAGATTAACATTTGAATCCATAAACTTTGAGTTAAGCAGATTATTCTCCATAATGTGCATGAGGCTCATCCAATCATTGGAAAGCCATAAGAGAAAAACAGTGAGGTACCACAAGGAAGAGGTAATTTCGTCTCCAGATTGCTTTGGAACTCGAGCTGCAGTGACTCTTCCTGGAGTTTCTGGCCTGCCTGCCTACCTTGTAAATTTCAGACTTGCAAGCCCCCAAAATCATCTGAACCAATCCCTTAAAATCAATCTCTCTTTCTGTGTGTGTCTGTGAGTTTACCTAAAGAGGAATCACCCTATAAGCTCAAATGTTACCTCTAATACAGCTGGTAGAGGAGACCATCCTTCTAGGCACATTACGTGAACAAACTAAGAATCTAGAGGAGCTCCATGCTATAAGCCTATTTTCTACTCATCTAAAAAATATCAAAAGCCAAAGGTGAATCAGCATTTCAAAGACAGAAAGAACTCAACAAAAATTGACTCTAAACTTAGCTTGAAGAAAACAGGAGAGGAGTAAAGATGATAAAACAAAGTATAATGATACAACAACTATAACAATAATGACAACACAATAAAGTTCTGTTATAAATGTACACTTGAAACTGAAATGGTGTTGTGAAGAAACATGAGAGTTCTGAAAGGGGAGAGCTGCAACATACATGACCTAGGGGATATTGGTTGAATGAAGGAATGGTTGTGTGTGTGTTTGTGTGAGAGAGAGAGACAGAGAGAGACAGAGAGACAGAGACAGAGGAAAACAGAGTGAAAGAGAGAGACAGAGACAGAGAGAGAAGGAATGTGGTGAACAATCATGAGAGATGCTGAAAGCACTGATACTCTAGAGTATGAACTTAATTAAGTATTATGCCACAAAGCGAAATAAAAAGAAAATGAGATAAGAATTTTAGTGAAATACTGGTACTTTGAGAAGGCTTAGCTGGTGATTTCAGGTTGTAATTGCCTCACAGCTAAAATTCTTACTAAACTTGAAATATTCTTTCTTTGTTGGAGTTTTTGTTTTGCCCTGATTTCAGTGACTAGAGTGGAATTAAATAGCTTGACTCTGCCATCGCTTGATTAGAAATTATATTACTGACAAAATTCCACTCTTTTAATGTATTAAAATTATACAAATATTGATCTTATTCTATTCCATCAATCTTTCTCCTTTTTGTGTCAATATTACCCTTTTGAAATAATATATAATGCATTGTTTTACTTTTGGAGATTATCTTATTTTTTTCCCAAAAGTTCTCTGATTATCCTCATATTTTTTCCCCCTAAGGTGGATTTTGGAATCATTTGCACTACTCCACAAAACAGCCCAGCTTGCTGGGATGTTGGTTTAGAGTGACCGAACTGTTTCCATCTTTCTTCTTCTTTTGGGTATGCCTAATAATTTCCATCTATGGCTCAGTATAAATGAAGATATTCTGAAATTTTTACTACAGTTTTCAGGTTCACTTGAAGTAATCAGCCTTTGTCCTTTCAATGTGTTTTTAAAAGGCCACTCATTAGTTCATGAGTTAATAAGTGCCTGTGGTTGGCCTCTCTCTGTGGTGCCCTGCAGCTTTCTGTCTTGTTTCTTTCCAATCAAAGCACTGTGCTCTCTGATTTGATAATTTTGTGTTCTGCCTCTGTGTTTTGCATTCTTCCATACACTTTTGTAGCAAAAGTGTTACTACAATTTGCTCCTTCTGAGGAAACTAGCTTTTCTCATTGACGTTTAAGCTGAAAATGGTTTTCTTTGCTCTTCAGGAATATAGATGCTTTCTCCTTTATGTGCAGCATCATTGAGCATCTTCTCCAACTGCAGGCATTCAGAGGTGTGCTCTATCATTTATCATTTCATACCCAATGCTGAGAATCAGATTTATCTCAGATGACATTGACATTAAAAGAAGGGTTGTAAGGCTATGCATGTTTAGAGTCCTGTTACTCTGAACATGGCTTTGGGCAATTTCAAGTTTATACGTGTGGTTGGACATGAGTGTGTCTTATGTTCATGCATGTTCACTCATTCTTTTATTCATTTAACATGTTCATTAATTAGCTATACTCTTCCAGATGTTATATTATTGCAAAAGAAACATTTAGAAACTGTGGTTCCTACTCTGAGATAGTTCACAGTCTATCATAATAATAGACAAAAGAACCAAAATTTTGGAAGACTTGGGTAAGCATTATGAAAGTAGGAAACATGGGAAGTGGTTGCACAGGAAAAGAACCAAACTCTGACTAGTGGATGATCAGGGAAACATCTCTGTGAACACTGTGATTGGACCAGATCTTGTAGAATGAGAAATTAGCCAGGCGGTGCATAGGTAAAGGGCATTCCTGAAAGAGAAGGAGCACATGCATGTTAAAGCAAATGGGAGAAAGCAAAGTGCATTCCAATCTTTAGAGCAGTCTTGTAAGACATAAGTATACAATGTGGGGAAAACATAGTGACAATTGTGGCTGGTAAGGTATACAGAAGGATAGACTTATAAACAATAATTTATAAAATAAATTGCACAGTGGTTCCCTGAGTCTAGAAAAGTTGAAAGTTATGATGTATCTACATTTAAATAATTTTGGAAAGACTATCTATAAAAGACAGTTTCCAGAACATATCTGAGGATAGAAGGTGAAAAACATTTATCAGTGAATTTAATGTTATCGATCTCTGAAGGAAAAATCTTTCTAGTCAACTCTTTAGACCATTTCTTCTGATTTCATTCTCACAGGAATTATAAATCTGTTACTCTCCCATTTCAGTTAAGCAAAGATATAGATGATGTCATCCCTCATTTTACCCTTCTCATCCTTCACCACCCTAAACTCAAGCTGTCTTTGAAGGAGCACTTTAGTTCAGAACTTAATGGCACTGCAAAACCTTCATTGGCTCTCAGGCACAGCCATCTGTTTCTTTTCTAACTTGATATCTTGTACCAGCCACTTCCTGTGAAAGGGTTTTATTAGCTTCCTATAATCTTAATTTAGGCTTTATTATATTATAACTTCTCTTTACTTTTTAAAAATTCCTTATCTACCTAACTTATCTTTGAGCATCTTCAGGCCACCTTCAGGATATGCCTTGCTCTTCTTGGTTTAAAAAAAGCATGTACATTGGACAGTCACGTGCAAGAGAATGAAAGTAAACCATCATCTTACACTGTACACAAAAATTAACTCAAAATGGATTAAAGACTTGAATGTAAGACCTGAAACCATAAAACTCCTAGAAGAAGATGTAAGCAGTATGCTCTTCAACACCAGTCTTAGCAGTATGTTTTTGAATACCAGGTCTCACCAGGTGAGGAAAACAAAAGAAAAACTAAACAAACGGGACTACATCAAACTAAAAAGCTTCTACACAGCAAAGGAAATCATCAATAAAGTGAAAAGACAACCTAACAATTGGGAGAAGATATTGAAAATCATATATCTGATAAGAGATTAATATCCAAAATATATAAAGAACTCATACAACTCAATAACAAAAATAAATAAATAACCCAATTAGAAAATGGGCAAAAGATCTGAATACACATTTTTCCAAAGAAGATATAAAGATGACCAATAGACACATGAAAATATGTTAATATGTTAAACATCACTAATTATTAGGGAAATGCAAATCAAAACTGCAATGAGATACCACTTCACACTCATCAGAAAGGCTATTATTAAAAAGACAAGAAATAACAAGTGTTGGAGAGGATGTGGAGAAAAGGGAACCCTCATGCACTGCTGGTGGGAATGTAAACTGATGTAGACACAGTGGGAAACAGTATGGAGATTCCTCAAAAAATTAAAAATAGAAATACCACATGATCCAGCTATTCCACTTCTGGGTGTTTATCCCAAGAACACAAAAACAAGAATGTGAAAAGATATTTGCACTCGTGTGTTCATTGCAACGTTATTCATAAAAGCCAAGACTTAGAAATAAACTAAGTGCCCATCAGTGGATGAATGGGTAAAGAAGATGTGGTATATATACACAATGGAATACTACTCAGCCATAAAAAGGATGAAATCTTGCCATTCTTGACAACATGGATGGACCTTGAAGGTATTATGCTAACTGAAATAAGTCAGATGGAGAAAGTCAAACACTATATTATTTCAGTCATATGTGGAAGATAAAAACAACAACAGCCAACACATAGGCATAGAAGTTAGATTGGTGATTACCAGGGAGGAAGAGGGGTGAGAGGAGAGCAAAAGGGGTAATATGGCACATGTGCCTGGTGACGGATGGTAATCAGTCTTTGAGTGGTGAATGTGATATAGTCTACATGGATATCAAAATATAATGATGTACACTAGAAATTTACACAGTGTTATAAAACAATGATAGCTCAATAAAAATAATAATAATACATTAAGCATGTATGACTATGCGTGGAACATAAGATTGAATGAATATTTTCTAGATTAAAGACAATAATATGTGGTGGTATTCTGAAGGAAGATCATAAACAGGACTGAAACTCTTGCTCTGGCATATATTCCACCCAGGAAATGAAATATCGTGTATATCCTGGGTACTTTCAAAATAGGAAATGTGTAATGGATTGCCACCAGTCTTTTTTAAAATAATTTTATTGACGTATGATTGACATAGAAAAAGCTGTACATATTTAATGCATAGAACTTGATGAGTTTGGAGATAAATATACACTCATAAAATCCTTGTCACAATCTATGCTATAAACATATTAATCACCTCCAAAAGTTTCCCCCTGCCATCTTTATTTTTATGTGATAAGAATACTTAACATAAGACCTACCCTCTTGGCAAATTTTTAAGTACACAGTACAGTAGCATTAACTATAGCTTCTATGCTGTACAGAAGAACTGTAGGCCTTATACATGTTGCATAACTGAAACTTTGTACATTTTGGCTAATTCCTCCCCATTTCCCTCTTCTTTCAGCCCCTAGAAATCACCATTCTACTCTCTGCATCTATGGATTTGGCTACTTTAGATTCCTCATATAAGTGGCATCATGTAGTTTTTGTCCTGCTCTGTCTGCTTCATCTCTCTTAACATCCTCCCAGTTCATCTATGTTGTCACAAATGACAGGATTTTTGTCTTTTTTGAGGTTGAATAATATTCCATTGCATGTATATACAAGAATTTTTTTTTTTCTGTGAAGAAAATTTGGCTTGAGCTAAGATCTTTTGCCAATCCTCCTCTTTTTCTTGCTTGAGGAAGATTAGCCCTAAGCTAATATCTGTGCCAATCTTCCTCTACTTTGTATGTGGGATGCCTCCATGGCATGGCTGATGAGTGGAGTAGGTCAACGCCTAGGATCCGAACCCACAAACCTGGGACACACAACCGGAGTGTACAGAACTTTAACCACTCAGCCATGGAGCTGGCCCCCTATACCAGAATTTCTTTATCCATTCAACCATCGACGGATATTTAGGTTGCTTCCATGTATTGACTGTTGTGAACACTGCTGCAATGAACATGACAGTGCATATTTCCTGATGGGAAAATTCAATATTGCAGAGTATTCTATGTTTTCCAAAACAAATTGGACACAATTGCTGTTAAGGGCTCAATTGTGTATCCCTCCAAAATTTATATGTTGACATCCTAACCCCCAGAACATCAGAATGTGATCCATTTGAAGGTAGGGTCCTTAAAGAGGTAATTAAGGTAAAATGAGGTCATACAGGCTGGCTCTAATTCAATATGACTGGTTTCCTTATAAGAAGAGGAAATTAGGACACAGACACGTACAGTGGGAAGACCATGTGAAAATACAGTAGGGGGAAGACAGCTATCTGCAAACCAAATGGAATGACCTCAGAAGAAACTAACCCTGCCAAAACCTTGATCTTGGACTTCTAGCTTCCAGAGCTGTGAAAAAATTAATTTCTGTGGTTTAAGTCACCCAGTCTGTGTTCTTGTTACAGCAGTCCTAGAAAACTAATACAACTGCTTTCAAGACTCAAAAATTTTAAGACTTATTTCTAAAATTTATTAAGAAAATAATATAATCTGTTTAGTATATACCTGGTGTAATGTGCTGTGCAAACCGCTTTATATATATCGTCTCCTAAAATTCTCATAGTAACAGTACAAGTTAGGTATTATTCTTGTTATTCACAACTTTAAGTCTCAGGTAGGTTAAGGAATGGCCACAGATCACAGAGTAAAGTTACAGAATTTGATCCCATTAAGCTGGTGCTTCAATTAACTACTTAATACCAGATCTGTCTACTTCTGTAATTTCTGAGGACATGGGGGAAATCGATAATGTCAATTGATATTAATAGTCAAATGACTTTTTTAACAAGATTACTGAGGATGAGCGTATCTTTCCAGATCAATAAATACTATCATGCTACATTAAATAAAACAGTTTAATAAAATGTTTTAGAAGTGGACAAATAACTGAATGAAATAGCTATTATCTAGTTATAAGTGATAAGTGTATATACAGAAATTTAAAATCTACAATGGATTTAAAATATGTAGAGAAAGACTAAGCATTCAAATAATTTGGGGGAAACTCCTTGTGTTTATGGGAAGAAATCCAAAAACTTAAACATATCAAATATAACCTTAGTTTTCTCTAGGTAGAATTAAATTTCAAATGCAATCATCCCTCATCCAGAGGGCATACTAGAAAGCTACAAAGTCCTTGATGTTGTCCCCTTTTTTACTGACATAGCTTTAATTCCTCTCACAACTTTGGTCACTCAACTAATAACATTTTCTGTTTTCTTAATTTTGCTAACATGTGGAACTCAGAAGAGAATACAACACTCCGGTTGTGATTTTGCCAGTTTTGGATAGAGCAGAATATTATTTCTCTTGTTCTAGACAGTTTATTTCTTATAATGAACTTAGGATAACATAAGATTTTTGTTGGCAGCCACATCACACCAATGAATCATACTGAGTAAACTGAAATTTGTGGTCTGCTTCATGTGATTACTTGTAATCATGTTTCCTCCAGCCATGCTTTGCTGAGCCAGTAACCTCATCAAAGGAGAGAGAGAATATTGCCTCATACGAATTTAACCTATTGAAATAATGTTACTAGTTAGAAGTAAACTCTTTTCCTAAGTAATTCAATAAACTCTTTCAATAATTTAAGAATTGTCTTACATCAATTTAAAGCTAAGAAGCCTAGAGGTTACAAAATTTCACTTATATATTTTTAAAAATAAGATGGCATTTTTTCCTTTTGACTCTTTTAGTATTTTACCCATTATTCATTACTCTTTAAAGATTCTTAATTGTACTTTGCTAAACTATTTTTCATCTATCTCTATCAATAACATCTGAGGCAGTTCAATAAGATATATGTATATTTTTTAAAACTTCTACTCTATAATGATAGGCTTTTCATTGTGATATTCATAATTCACATTATTTTATAGCTCAGTCACGGCTCGAACTAAAATCAACTTCACCTAGAGGCTTATAAAAGATATAAAATTATGAACATGAAATAAACCAGTTTATGGGATTTCATAGGTGCAAATGGATGGAACGTGTCACAATTACTCTTGTACACATAAGATCCCTAGGGTTTCCATTTTTTACCTTTCATGAAAAACACTTGTATGGTTTTAGAGAATTCCTCAAAGGTTTTTGAGGATAAAAGAAATTCAATAGAGATCGATAGACACAAGTTAGATATTTAAGTAATTGGCCACATACTGTCAGAATAGAATAGATATAATTCCTAAGTCACGTTCTTTGAATTACCCATAAAGATAAAAAACGTTTAGAGTGTAGGTTGTGATGGGAATTGCCTCATTTTCTGAGAGCAGCTAATCATTTGTTCTGACATGTAATATGGCAAATCAATTCACAAGGTGTTTGTGTTAGAGAAGAGTGCACTCAAAATACTTCTGTAGACACAGAAGCTATGAATCACAATGAATTCTAAAACCTTGGTAGAATTTTTCTTAGAAAAAAATAGGAGAGATGATTCTACTCATATGGCATAAGTCAATATTTTAGAAGACACACCAGTGAAGTAATCATTGTAGCAATAAATAACTTATATATATATATATATATATATATATGTATATATGTTATGGGGTCCATCAACTGTGGCCCTTGGGATAATCCAGCCTGCTCTCTGTTTTGTATAGCAGGCTGGATTAGCCCAAGGGCCACAGTTTGCTGCCCTCATGATACGTTAACATGAATGCAAAAATATAACTTTACTAAAATGACTTATGCAATAACTTATTAGCACAGAGTTTACTTAAATTCTACCTAGTCCACGTATAACAACCGCATACAGTAGGCTCAGAAAGAAAGATGGCAACGGCACCGATACATCCTCCCTGTACCCACTAGAAATTCCCCACGAATAGAGTTTCAACATAGAAGAAAATTAAACACTTTGTATGACTCTACTATATAAAGTCTTTCTTCCCTTGCACTAAACTTTGATTTGCTGGAGATCAGCTTTTCAGAAGTTATATTTATGTATGTAGGACATGTAAATGATCAATTGGTTCTCTAAGCATGATATGAACAAGTGAGGTATGCATCTTTACGCACTGGCCTCTACAAACCAAATATTAGATCAATTACCCTCTACTCTTTGTGCCAAAGGTTCAACAGACCTGAGAAGAATATATGGAGCTGACTTTAAAAAAATTCAAGTTATTCCAAATAAACCCTGGCCTGAATTATACTTCAATGTGCTTTGAAACATAAAGCAAACTCACGAGGAAGGCCTATTATTGAGTCTTTATTAGAAGAAGGACTTATTATGTCATGCATCAGTCTTTGCCGTACTCCCATATTGCCATTTAAGGAGCTTAATGGAAAATTCTATTTATCTGTGCAAGCTCTCTGGGCAATCAACAGAACTGTGATGCCTAGATTCCAGGGAGTTCCTATCTGCTAAACAAACACTTTACAATGGCCGATTTACCTGCAGCCTCCTTTGGATACCAGTAGGCAAGAGCAGTTAGTATTTATTTGCTTTTTTGGTGGGACAATCAGCAATATATATAGCTGGTTATGCCTCGGGTATTTACAAAAACGTCCTCATATTTCTCTCAGTGTCTAAATGATAAGCTTACAGATTTGATTTTTGCTTGAGGATCCACTCTGAAATGGCATGCAGATGATTTAGTGCTGTGTTCTCTTGAAGTCGTCCTCGGAGGACTCCATATGTCTCTTAAGATGAGCTGAAGGATGACATAAAGCATCTAGAGAAAACTTGCAAATGTGTAAAGACACTGTGCAATATTTGGCTTACAGTCTCAGCAGATAGACATTTTCTGTCCTTTTATGAGAATAAAGGCTATTAAATTATATTTGACTCCAAACTAAAAGACAACTAAAGGATTTTTTTTGTTTGGTTGGTTTGGTGTTCTTTGTTTGTTTTTAGGATTGACTGGTTTTTGTAGGCAATGATGCTTAATTTTTCCAAAACAGCTCAGCCCTTACATGAGCTTACTAATACTGGGATTTCCCGTGGGATCCAAAAGCTGAAAAGCCTTCTCATTAAAGGCCTGCCTGCAGCAACCTCCAACTTTGGGTATCCCTAACTATGCTAAATCCATCTGTTTTCTTGTGTATGAAAGAGAAGGCTGGCTGTGCATTAGGACACAATAAAGTGATTCATAGAACAGTATATTGCCCTTGGTGTAACCCTTCATTCCATAGCAAAGGTGGACCCTTTCTGCTTGTGTGAAGTATCAGCAGCAGCCAAATTGATTGAAGCTTCTGCTGATATGGTACTTGTCCACTAATTCCACGGGCTTCACATTCCAAGTACTCTGGTTAATTCTTAGTCTACCATGGGGAAGCTTATGAAAACCTTTTATTGTCTACTTTGTTTGCCACAATTAAACTGTATTCAAAACTTAACCCTGCAACTTTATTCCTTCTAGATGAAAGGGAACACATGACGGTTTGGCAATAATTCAGAAATTAAATATACTCAGGTTTGATTTTACAGAACTCTCTTATTCACTTCCAAATTAATATTGTTTGATATGTTTCTTATCTTAAAAATGGCAAAGACATTCCCCGCATGGGATATGCTGTAACCACTGAACTTGCAGTCATTGAAGTTCCTTTCCTAATGCCTATCTGAGTAACTTTCTACTCAGATAGTTAAACGATTTGAGCCTAAACTCTGGAAAAAGTTAAAAGAGCAAATATTTATACAAACAGTATATATGCTTTTGGAGCTGTGCATGATTTGGGGGTATTATGATCTCAATAGGGAGGACAATTAAGAATGGTAAATAAGTCAGTGACTTCTCAGAAACTGTTCAATATCCCAAAGAGATATCTGTAATTTAACCATATTAGGAACCATTCCAAAATCTGAGGGCAATGCCTTGCCTATCTTCCTTGGTAAACAAGTGGCTGTTACCAGCCGAGGCATATTAGATACTAATAAATTTAGAAGGATTTTGACCAACTGAAAGCAATCAGCTCAACCTTTGGTAAAAATAAAAACGTATTGGCTATCAAAGGAATGCTTTCTCCGTAATGTTAAATTTTGATGATTTTGTCATGGCTTCTCAGAAGCACCACAATTCATCCAATGGATCCTGGTCAAAATACTCCTTCATTGCTCTTTAGATAATGAAAGAGAGAGTTTCTACATGTCTTGCCTGTAACCAAGGCAAGCAAAATCCTGAAAACGTGTAAAGGTGAGAAATGGTTCAGAGTTTCCTCCTCAAAGGCTTATTAAGCAAATGAATTTCATTCAACTGCCCAAGTCTTCAGACTAATAATACATATATATTAGTCCTTGTTTGTAAAGTTTCTGTTGGGATAGAACATTTTCATTGATAGAAGACTATAGCTGATAAGGTGGCAAAAATATTATTACACTCTGTGTATTTGAAATAGCTTATCAAGTTTGTTTCCTTAACCCAGAAATTTCACTTCACTGTTCATATAACACTGAGTCATTCGGAAAATTAAAAAGAGTAAACATAACTCTGAAGTTAAAAGTGTCAAAAATGTAAGAAATCTGCTGCCAAGACCAGCCAGGCAGCCAGCTGAAGGGGCGGGCGGAATTAATAGACACAACGCAGTCTATATAATAGACACAATACAATCTATATTATTCAATGGGACAGGGGACCATCAGCCTCAAGGACCGAGGTGAGGTCCCACTTATTGCCACATATTTATATGCAGGCAAAGAAGAACAAGCATAGCAGGAACTCATGCCAGCAGGGATATGCAAGTCAAAGCTCAGCAGTTCTAGTCTTCCTCCCTTCAACCACCCTGGCCCTACCCAAAGCCATTCCCTTAGAGAGTATCCTAGGAACAATCAGCAAGTTATGCAGAGGGTGTTCCATTCCTGCAAGGGCCCAGCGTTCTTAAGCCCCTTGCCTTCATGCTTGGTAAGATACTCCCCTCCGGCCTTTGATTCCAAAGCACAAACAATCTAGTATAGTAATTTATGAGAATCAGCAGATCACATATTTCTCAGCTACCCATTTTGTAACTTGTTCTTGCTAAGCTTAAAGCCTAGCCAGAATGTTGCTATGATCTCCTGCAACAGAAATCCTTGCTGTACTTTGGCCTGAAATTTTGCCACTAGCATTAATGGCCATGGAATTATCTCAGAGTACAAACTGACTTTCTCCCTATGAGATCATAACACAACAGCCTATGGAACTTGTAATTTTGGAAAAACTCCAACAATAGCTGACTCCACTATGTTACCCACAAATCTAGCTAAATACGGTCAAGGACTTACATTCGTCCCATAAGATTAGCACCATTAGCCTAGACAGGTAGTAGACTATACCATTTCGGTTTGTGCAAGTACACTCTATGATATTCACACAATCACAAAATCGCCTGATGACACATTTCTCAGAACGCATCCCCCGGCCTTCAGCGAGGCATGACTGTACTTGGTATATTCACGATTCGGCCACCTTTCCAAAGGAGATAGCTTCCAAGTTTTGCATGATCTTCAACATAACTGGATCTACCAGAAGAGATAGTAATGCAAAAATATCTTATCCATGCCTGAAGGGAACATTCAAATCCTTTTGATAATAACTATAGCAGTAAAGAATCAAGATATAGTGCAGCTGTGCCACCAATCTATATACCAACGGAATTCCACACCCATGAGTGACTGCAAATGAAGACTAATTAAAAAACCTGTAGAAAGCTGCGACTCTGAGACTCAGATAGTGTTACCAGAAGGATAACTACAGAAAAGATAGCTTCTGCCCAACATAATGGAACAAGACACACTAGAGTAATTTTCTCAATTCTTTTCCCTTTGTAATTATTTTTTTCTGGTATTCTTTTGCTGATTTAACTTAAATACCTTGAAATCATTGTTTTTCTCTATGACAGTCTTGTTATAATCAAAATATGTAGTTGGAGTTAGCCTAAGATATTGCAAGAGCTTTTAAAGTATCAAAATGCGGGGGATATGGACCCTTCATTTTCATGCACAGGACCTCCCCATGAGGCCATTCCCATGGAATTCCAGTTAATATTCACAGGCATCTGAGCCTTCTGGTCCTCTGTTGAACCGATTCTGCTCCATGTGAGACTTATGAATCCCTTCCTGTGGTACCTTGTATAGGCACAATTTAACTATTCAGAAATCATACAGGTAATGGGGTCTGAACAGGATACACAACTGGAAATAACTTAGTTCTGGAAGTGAAAATGAGAACACAAAATGGCCATCATAAGTAACACATATCACTTTCTATAAGGCTCAAGATTTTGAAAAGTAAGATATAACTCCCAGGGGGAAAACACAATGGATCATTCTATGTATAAATTTCACAAGGTTTGGTGTTAGGGTAATCCCCTTTTCCTAAAATTGGGATGTACAACTGGAGGCTAGTGGATGTTACTGGTTGATTAGATAGGCTTACGTTATTCGGCCTATTTTATGACATTCTTGCAAAATCTATTGGATATTTCAAAGCAAAGAAATCATTAGATAATAAATTAGCTAAAAGTAACATATAGATTCAGATAGAAAAACATGTTACTACAAATGCAGAGTTCTGGAGGGTTATCCTTTCTCTTTACATAACTTCTCACCATGCTTTTCTTTTTAAGAAGGAAAGTTAGGCAGGATGATAAAGGTCTCATCTAATCTCTTTATCACTGGTTTAATGAGATTGGATGACGCTACTGGTTTCTTAGGATATGAAATATCAGAAAGAAGGCACTTAGTCCTCTGAAATAGGGTAATCTTAGACAAGATCTTTGTTTCAAAGGGAGGCACTTGTGGAAATAAAGTTACAATGATATGCCAAAGTCATGCACATTTTTTGTCTGGTTACTTTCATTCAATAAAATCATTGAGATTCATCCCTGTTATAGCATGTATCAATGGTCCTTTCATTACTAAGAAGTGCTCCATTGTATAGAGACACTATAGACAGTTTGCTTCTCCATTTATCTCTTGATGGACATGTGAGAGTTGTTTTCAGGTGGGGCTATTACAAATAAAACTGCCCTGAACATTTGTGTACAAGTCTTTGTATAGACTTAGGCTTTCATTTCTTTGGGATAAATACCTAGGAGTGGAATGCCTGTAGCAGGTGGTGGTGTACATATTAATTTTTAGGAAACTACCAAACTCTTTTCCAAAGCAGTTGTACCATTTTATATTCCCATCAGAAAGCTAGGAGATTTCCATTTTTCCACGTCCTTGCCAATATTGGATATTGTCAGTCTTTTGATTTTAGCCACTTTAAATGGTGTGTAGTGGTATGCCATTGAAGTTTCAATTTGCATTTCCCTAATGACTAATGATATTGAGTCTTGTTATGTACTTGTCACCCATATCTCTTCTTGTGAAATAACTTTTCAAATCTTTTTCCCATTATTTAAAGTTGTTAGTTTGTTTTCTTATTGTTTACCAGATACTTGATTTGAAAACATTTTACCCCAATCTGTGGCCTGTCTTTTCATTTCTGTGAGTGATTTTGAAAAGCAGAAGATCTTAGTTTTAATTAGTCTGAATTATCAACTTTTTCCTTTATGAATTATGTTTCTGGTTTTGTGTTTCAGAAATATTTGTTACATAAGTTTTCTCCTATATTTTCTTCTAAAAGCTTTAGGTTTTATAGTTGTATCCATGATCCATTTTGAGTTAGCTTTTGTATGTGATATGAGGTATAAATCAAAGTTCAGTTTTTTCCGTATGTAGATAACTAATTGTTCTAGTATCATTTGCTGAAAATACTATCCCTTCTCAGCTAAATTGTCAGTAGTATGGGGGACACTCATTTGCAGTAATTTATCTTTAAAAGATTTAACTTAATTTTCTTCTCCAGAACCACATTCCTGAAAACTTTGTAAGATTTTTCCACTCCAGTGTTAAATGTTTGGTCTCTAATAGATTTTATTTTCTTGTCTTTAACATTGACATTTAACACTGGCAGATACACTTTTAATTATTATAGGTGTATAATATGATTTCATTATGGTAATGAGATATCTTGATTATTTTTCTTTTTTAAAAAATTATTTTGGCCATTAATGCATATTTACTATTCAAATAAATTTTAGAATCATTATTTTCACTTCCTAAGGCAATACCATTATGGGAGAACTGACATTAGTAAAATAAGTCGTTACATTCAGGAATGCCATATATATCTTCATTTATTCATGATTTATTTTGTATTACTTTTAAATAATGTAGTTTATTTAGTAAGATATTTACATTTATTTTTGGAGTTATCATGAATTATATTTTCCTCTATAATATTCTCAAAATTATACACTGACCACGGACCAAAGGTGAAGAAAGACAACAGTTGTATATACTTTATCATATTAAAATGGAGATCTACAATAAAGTTTATTGGAAAACCAAGAGTAATAGATTTCAATAAGAGAACTCAATACAAGTAGATGATTGAAGAGATCAATCTAAAAAATGCAACTTAATATTGCGATGACATGGAGAAATTTTTTAATGACAGGTGCAATGATTTGCTTTTTGATACAACATTATGAAAATTAGATACTCTTTAACAGGTGAATTAGTTTGCTAAGGCTGCTATAACAAGTTACTGCAGATTAAGTGGCTTACACAACAGGAATTGATTTTCTCACAGTTCTGGATGCTGGAAGTCCAAGATCAAGGGATCAGTAGGGTTTGGTTTCTTCTGAGGCCTCTCTCCTTGGCATGCACTTGGTCACTTTCTCCCTGTGTCCTCACAGGGGCTTATCTCTGTGTGCACACATCCCTGCTGTGTCTTTCTCTCTTCTTACAAGGACACCAGTCATATTGGTTTAGGGCTCCATCCTTACAACCTCAATTAACCTTACTTATCTTCTTAAAGGCCCTATCTCCAAATACAGTAACTTGGGGGTTAAAGCTTTACCATACATTACAAGAGGTATAATATTTTAAACATATATACTTTCTGATTCGAAATACTTGAGAAGGTTATGCCTGGAAATCAACAAACAATTAAACCAAAATATCACATCTATTTCACATATTCTTAGTAGTTTTTTTTTTTTGTGTGAAATGTCTCATGACACAGATAATAGTGAATAAGTTAAAACAAGCATAGGTAAGACGTATATGACAATAGAGATCAAGGGAGGGAATGCTAATCAGGCAAACCTTTAACGAAGACTAGGCTTGTGATTCAGTTTAAAATGATATTCATCTGTATCCACACACTCTTAAGAAATCATTGTGTATCTGTCTGTGGGTGTGTCTCTGTGTGTGTATGTCTGTGTGTGAGACAGAGTGGAGAAGGAGACAAGAGAGAAAGTTAACTTCTGAAGACTCCATATGTTCCAATTTTAAATGGTGCCTCAGCAATAAAATTACTCCAATAAAATGTCTTACTAAATTGAAGATAATTTTGAAAATTGTTTTAAGAGCAGCAGCAACCAAAGCTGTCTGCAGAGTTTCAAGGTGGTAGCGGTCATTTTAGACTAACAGACAGAGGTGCCCCCATCTCGCCCTCCTGATTATACCCATTCACAAGTCTTCAGACCTCTCTGAACTTTTCAGTCAATTTCTTCTGCCCCAAGAGCAGAGTCTACTGCTTTCACACCCCTTCACAGTAGCTGTCATCCCGTTGACAATACCATAAAATAACACTTACAGGTGTCACATGTGGTGAATTTGCCTTCTGTTTACTTGTAGGGAATTGTGGCTTTCAGAGTCCTGAAGGCAGCATTTCATCACCCCATATGTGTGGTTTAGCATTAAGATGAAGGCAAAGAGAGAAAGGCTTTCCTTCACTTTAAAGCAGTTTGACAAAAAATGACAAGGCTGTGCAAAATTTTTATCACTGAACAGAAATGGCATTAGACAGAATTCTTTGGAGCCAAATGAACAGTTTTCACCATCTAGTATGGGGGCCTTAAGATGCGGAAGGTTTGTGTTGGTCTCATTCAGCTGTGCAGTTTGAAAGTTCTTTTTGACAGTTTTATGGTTTAGTGTGTACTTTAAAGTTGTTGCTATTTTTTGCTAAACTTGTTAAGGAGTAACATCTACTTCTTTTTAGGCTAGGCTGTTATTTCTGCATGTAAATGCCATCTTCTGAACCTGGTTGGAGAAACAGACGTTAATAACCCTCAAGGCTTAGACTGGCTTGTGGTCTCAGTTCTCCAGCTGGAGGGGCAGGTTGGGAAAAGGGGTGGGGAGGAGAAAATAGTGTTTTAGAAATCCTCTATAGCCTTTGATCTTTAAACTAACATTTCAAAATCTTCATAAACTGCTTAAATAATAGGGTTTACTTTTGTAAGTTGCCTTTGAAACTGCTGAAACCTTTTTTTCTTATACTGCTTTTGTTGAGATAGCAAGATATCTCTCATCTTTAGTATATAATTGTATCATTCAAAGGTGGTCGTCAGTGAATTTTAATGTAAAGCATTGATTTCTAACTCTGGTTTGTTCACCATCTACCTTAGCCTGTTCAGGCTGCTATAACAAAAATACTATAGACTGGGTGGCTTAAATGACAAACATTTATTTCTTAGTTCTGGACCAAAGCTGGCAGATTCTGTGCCTAGTGAGGACACCCTTCCTGATTGCAGACTGCTGTCTTCTCACTGTGTCCTCACATGGCTGAAGGGATGAGAGAGCTCTCTGGGGTCTCTTTTATAGGGTCACTGATCCCATTCATGAGGGCTCATCCTCATGACAACTACCTCGCAAAGGCCAAACCTCCAAATACCATTACATGGAGGACTAGTTTTCAACATATGAGTTTGGGGGAAACACAAACATTCAGTCGATAGGACAACGTAAATAGAATGATGGAGAATGTTGTTGTTTTAAGAAAGGAAGAGAATATTGTTTACAACAAACCCTCTGACTAAGATTAAAGGGGACACAGTACGTCTGGTGTTATCCAGTCTTGAAAGTTCAGCAAAAAGACAAATTCACTTCAGATAAGGGGACACCTCTTGTTCTGCATGTATTCCATCTTCAGAAGGGCATGAAGGCTTCACCTAGTCAGGGATCTACAGAACTGCCCCTATGCCTGAAATTAGTGCTCCTATTCGGAGATTCCTTTCCAGAATTTCTCAGGACACATATTTCTGAATCCCAAATTTTCCTGAGGAAAATCAGTCTAGAAACTGTGAAAGCCAAAGGTTTCACAAGTCCTCTGTGAGAAACAGAAACATTACTTCTTTGAAGAAATTGACTCATGTCAAATCAAAAGCAAGAGCAGGGATAGCGTGTATACTAAGTCAAAGGTTACAGTTGACATTTCCCGGAACCAGGAGAGAAGCACATGAGAAAAGCGGTCACAATTTAGTCCAGGGGAGGCACATCTTTTCTGTAAAGGGCCAGACAGTAAATATTTTAGGCTTTATGGTCTTTGTTGCAACTACTCAACTCTGTCATTGCATCATAGACAATATGTAATTGAATGGGAATGGCTTCTTTTCAGTAAAATTTTATTTATGAACATTGAAATTTGAGTTTTATATAAGTTTCAAGCATCTTGAAATACTGCTCTTTTGAATTTTTCAACCATTTAAAAATATAAAAACATTCTTAGCATGTGCAGCATACAAAAATAGGGGGGCCATAGCCGGCCAATATCTAATCTGCTCAGTCAATCTTTCTTGTGCTGGGGTTCAGGGCAGGCCACCCCAAGATGCGCCACTCTGGTATGAGGATTATTTCAAGCTGAAGACAATAAAGGTTCAGACTCAGCAAGAACATTCGACCTTTCTCCCCTAACTGCCTAAAAGAAATTTAGAATAAAGGCCTGTCCCCAGGACAGGTCATCACCATAGATAACTCTGGGTTCCGGTAGACTGGGAACATGCTTGTTAAGCCCACTCTTATCAAAGTTCTATTTACCAAACATTTGCTTTTCCATTTCCGTGTGGGTTGCCTTCCTCCCCTTTGAAGCCCCAAACCACTACCCCAAATATCCTCCTCGTCTGTAGCTGGAGATAGTTAAACAGGCAGCCTAAGCCAGTTGGCTGAGATGCTCAGTTTTCCTGAGCCTCTCCCATGTGTACATCTTATAAGGCTTTGTTTAATTTTCTCCTGTTATTCTCTCTCATGTGAATTTAATTCACTGTTTGGCCAGAAGGACCCAGAGTGAGTAGAGGAAATGTCTTCCTCCCCTACAGTTGGAAGTGTGAATTCTGGCCATGAATGCTGCAAACAGTGAGTCACTTTTGCAAACAAAATACATATTAAGATAATATACGCATAATATTCTCTAAAGAAACTACAAGTTTTGAAAGCAAAGCCCTTAAATTGGCAATTTTGTTACATGATTCTATGAGGTTCTGTTAGCCAAGCTAGGAAATCTGAATGTTAAGGTTTTTGTATGCTACCCAATAAAATGTCACCCAACTACCCCAAAATGCTCTCTGACCTTTTTCAGAGAGTCTTCAAATTTACTGTCAATATATTCTTTGTAAATACATTAATGAAGGAAATGGAAAGAGAAGATGAAAGCAATTTCATCGTGGAATGCTCCAAAATGAAATAAGAATCTATAAAAATTTGATGTCTTTAATGTTTTTTATTTTCAACTAGAGATTGACAAACAAATGGCAAGCAATAGGATATATTGGCGTATATGAGGAAGATAATTGGTGTAAACCTAATTCGGCCTGACTTTATTTTTCAAAAAGGGCCTGACGTGGTCATTGAGTATGCATTGTATATCTGCTTTAAGCATTTGCTATTTCCCAAAGGCAAGAACAAATGCTCTTAAGATAAAGATGCAACTTCCCTCACATTGGCATTTCCTTACAGATAAGCATCTCTCCATAGGCTAGGAACGGATTGCTGCGCTCACCTGTGACCACCCAGCTCAAGACAACAGTCCTGCCACCTTATTGTGTCCACAAGACAGTAGATCTACTACCTTCTGTGCCCATCAGTTGCTGTGCCAACAGAGAAGTCTGGTGACTATTGTAAAAGGGACATTTCAATCATATGTGAAAGATCTCTTTGAGGGTATACAATTACTCTGTACACTCCACTTCTTTGGTGCCCTTCCTTCCCTGAGGAAGGAAGGCCCCAGGCTGTATGGTCCTCACATTTGTCTCAGAATACACTCACCCCAAATTTTCATTTATAGATTGGTTATGGATTATTTTCATCAACAAGATCACTTTTACATGTTATTGGAATATGTGACCTTGTTCTAAGATATCATTTCATAATAATAATAAACTATGTGATAGTTTATTTATGTGATAAGATAGAATAGAATATCATTGAAAGTAATCCTATCATAGATAACCAATTTATAGTTTATTAACATAGTCATTCATTATTATTTAAAAAACATAAAAATATTAAGAAAAATGCAGAATTACATACAATTTAGAGAATTCCAAGAATTCCTGAAAATCAGGATATCATTCTCAAACCCTGAGGATTAATGTGGGGTGGAAATTGGGACATGATTTCCTGGGAACAAAGGAAGAGGGTTATGAATAAGAAAGGAGACTGTATTACAAGCCAGAGTTCAAAGTCCTGTCAAAGCAAAAATGACACCTGACAAAGATAAACAAGCAAGGAAGACTTTATTTAAGGGCCTGCAAAAGGAGAGGCCAGAACTCAGTCTGAGCTCAGCTCCACTAAAACAAATGGCTGGAGGGGCCGGTCCTGTGGCCAAGTGGTTAAGTTCGCACGCTCCACTGCAGGTGGCTCAGTGTTTTGTGGGTTCAAATCCTGGGCGTGGACATGGCACTGCTCATTGAGCCAAGCTGAGGAGGCATCCCACATGCCACAACTAGAAGGACCCACAACTGAAAATACACAACTATGTACCCGGGGTCTTTGGGAGGAAAAATAAAATCTTTAAAAAAAAAATGGCTGGAGAGTTGTTAAAAGCTGGGATGGGGGAATCTTAGCTCATCTGTGTTTGCTAATTGGCCTCATCCAAACAAAAAGTAAACTTTCCCCTATTTCAAGACAGGAGGCAGTTGTATGCTTGGAGCAAGGTGACCAGGAAAGTTAGGTTCCTATCTTCCCATAGAAACTGGAAGATAGGGGCACGATCTTCCTTGATTACATGTCAAAGAGATGGCCCCCAGGTCCTTGAGAAAGAAAATCCTGGGTTGTAAAACTAGGGAGAAGATTTTAACAAAATTTACAGATCAAAGGGGCAGAGAGAGAATTTGCAATCATGAGTTTTCTAAATTAAATGCTTTAAGGCAGGGATCTACACACAGGAGACTACCTCTTGGTCAGTCCATGGACATTACCTATATACACAACACGCCAGTCAGTATGCTAGACATTTTACATAGCTTTTTTCTTATCCTTTCTTTGCAAAGGAAGGGAAGAACACAAAAGGAAGCACAACATTCTCCCTCAGATGATTCATTGTCTAATAAAGTAGGAGTTGGAAGGAGGTCACTAAAGTGTTTGATAGACCAAACAGTCATGAGTTGAAATCCTGCATTTGTACCCACTCAATATATGATTTGCAAAAATTAATAAACCTCTATAGGCCACAACTTACTGTTGTGTGAATGATGATACTAAGAATGCCTACTTCATAGATTAGACATAGAAAAGATAATGAGCCTAAAGTGCAACATGATGTATTGCCTGCTGAAAGTGTTTAAAGGGCATTAGCGAAAATTACCGTAAACAATTATAAGGCAATGTATAATGCAAAGTGATGGCTATAGAAGTGTACAGATACTGTTCTGGAATCTCAAAACCGGGAACAATTAGTTTTGCCTGGATGATTTGGGAAATGCTTTACTGAGTAGAGAAACTGGATCATAAAGAAGAGACAGGAATTCATCAATTAGGAAGAGCAGCCCAGTCAGAGAAAACGCCCATTCCAGCAGGATGTGAACTCCAGGACAGAGATATTGCCTCTGGATCTTGGCACTGAGCTAGCTAGACTATCAGGACTTATTTATTGAATTGAATTCCAGGAATTCAAAAGATTCGGATGTGTTAAAAAACTGTGACTATTTCAATACGAATATAGAATGTAATCTCCAAGCAGTAGGAAGAGGTAGGAGATGAAGCTGGAGAAAGATTTTAAAGGAACTTGATTCTTACTTTATATTACCAGGCCAGTACTCTCAGAATTTCTTTTCTTTCTCTAAAAGTGCATATATCTATCACCAACCAAAGACTAACCAAAATAAATAACTTTAGGAAAGTTTTATAGAAAGCCGTGGGGAGATTTTGAGTTGAGTACCAACATGACTGAGTTTTTATTTTTAATGAAAAACATTGTTTCATGACATCCACATCTTGAGGATACCTAAAAGATGCATAACTTTTCTTTTTACTAATTTCCTTTGATGTATATGTAATAGTTTTTATAATGACAAAGTTATATCTAATTTCATTTTAAATGTGGTATGCAGAGTCATATAACTTGTAATAAAAATCTTTGAATTATATTTTAAACCCTGTTTTTGTTTTTTGGACATAGATCATTTGATTTAAAATTCTCTACTCCTATTGGTTTTAAGAAAATAAACAAAGACCACCCAAATGAGAACAAACAGAGGCTATTTATTCATAGCTGGCTATAGCAAGAGTCAGCCACCACCATCACTTACATTTGATAGAAGCTCAAGGCAGACTGGAGAGTGGGACAACTTATAGTGAAGAAAGGAGAAGGTTGCAGCTATGGACGTTCTTGGCACAGAGAAAAAGCAGGATGTGGGCAGCAGGACATCTTAGGTGACTGGTTTGTGAAACATATTTAACTTTCTCCGATTGGTCTTGTCTTGAAAACTGTAGCAAAAAATAGGGAAGTGGCAGTCGTTGACTTTGTTCTGTCATTTCTGAGCTGATTGCTGTGGTTGTGGTTTAGATTACTAGACTAGTTGCTGTGGAAGTTCTGGGTCAGAATTCTATTGTCATGTATAATCTGGCCATTGTCCATTTGTATATTGACTATCTCACTACTAACCCCTTCCATGGATGTTAAGCGTGTTGGACTCTTATTAAAACCTTCAACGCTCAACGGAATTCACAGGCTTCATTTATGCTAAAACTATATTTTTATATAGTGATGTTGAAATAAAAATCAAATTGTGATGAAGAAATTTGAAAAATTACTCTCAATCACTGAAGTAGATAGATGATGCATGCTTTATCTCCAGAATGTGGGGCATCTATTAATGTATATAAAAACATATGTGTCTTTTTGTTTATTTATCATCATATGCTTTAATATCACAAAAGATTTTTTTCCCAACAAAAGCTGCCTTTGTTCATTAGCATTATATTTATTAAATTAATCTTAACTGAATGCTTTAATTTTTTCTATGCTCTTAAAAAGTAAGAAAGCAGGAAACCAATGTCATTTCTTTTGTAAGCAAAACATAGCTTAGTGTTGGAGTCTTAAAATAGTACTATGGGCTTCTAGCAATACATTTTGATAAAAATCTAATCATGCTTATTTAAATGTAAATAATAAACAAAAGGCCTATACAAAAAGCAATTGTTTTAATAATTTGATTAAGTTTAGAGCCTTTCTTTCTGGACATCAGTACAAAAATGCATTTGGAAGAAAATTATAGAAAGCATCCATATTAATAAAACAAAAACCCGTGAACCACTGAATACCTAATAACTATAGTTTATTTTAACTAGGTTTCAGTGATTTTAATATTTTTATTATATCTAGTTTTCAATGAATAAGATATTTTTGTTTAATAGGTACAACTACATTTGATACTGGATTAATAGTGAGTCATACGGCAAACTGGAGAATGTTCTGAATAAGATGCCCACTGATGCTTCATTACGTTCAATTAATGTTTACTAAGTATCAGATATTGTGCTGGGTTATGGTAACACGAAATGGAAATAGTCACCATCATGGTTCTAAAGTAATTCTCAATTTGTGTGGATAGATATGTGCGTACATGTGTGTACATATATGATAGATACACATACAACTAGAGGCTAATTTTTTTGTAGGCAAAGTTTCAAATAATATTATGTTTAAACTATCCTTTTATCATCTTAAATCCGTTTTCAATCACACACAGAAACTTGCAAGCCAAAAAAAGGGAGAGGGTGTATTTAAGACAGCAATATGATATCTGTGAAACCTCATAGGTGTGAAACAAGCAATGCTCATATCCATTAGCACCTGGTGCAGCAGACTGATTTAAAAGTAATGGTGACCTTAATTCACACCTGACATGTGAAAGAATTTGAGCGTTGGCTTCTATCTTCACCAGTGACTGGGTGTGTAAACCTGTAGAAATTACTTCATCTCACTGGGTCCCAATTATATGCTAGTGAATGGTGACAATATAATGGAGTTGTTAAAATTTAAAGAGGTAAAGCAGGTAGGCTTTATGCACAAGGCCTGATACATAATGCTGTGCTCTTAACCACTATCAGTACAGTTATGGAAGCAGCTACTTTCATGATTTACAGGTAACAATACAAATAAATAAACCTAACTAACTAACTAACTGGCTAGCTAACTAACAAAATATCCTCCTTGGTATGGTTTTTGAATATGTATCAACATTAGCAATATTTACTAAGGGCTTATAGGATAATAAAACACCTGTTTCCAAGTGTTATTTTGGCCACCCAGTCATGAGGACTTTTCAACTGAGTCACCTCACCATTGAATGCTCAGTCTTCTGGGATTTCCTCCATTTGTTCTCCATTCTCTCCCACTTCCCTCATCCATTTCAATTCTTTGCATTTCTACTCTAGGAATAGCAAAATTTTCCTACTTAATGCAGAATAACATCTTTCTCAAGCTCATATTTCTAATTGAAGGTCCAGACCCACTTTGCAGATCCAAATACACAGAGGACTCAGTTGAATATAACAAGAGCAACTCTATTTTTCTCGAGTTGCTAACATCACTTTTCATTTAAGAATAGTTGTCATTCTTAATAAGCAATTATATTTTCTGAATTCCTTTTAAATTAAAGGTATCCAAGATATGGGAAAAAAATGAAAGCAATATGCCTTTAAACTCTTGGTCATAGGAGGCCCCATGAAACAAACCCAAGCTCTGGGCTTCCCAGAGCCAGAGCTGTGCTGGATCTTTGGATTTCCCTGAGAGCCAGGCACAAGATCAGATGTGCTAAGAAATGATTGAGAATATGCTGAGTAATAGTGCTGTGTATTACTGTAGACATTTTTCAGCTACTTTATAATAATATTAATTACATATTCGCAAATCACATGTATATTGGGTTCTGTAATTTTTTTAAATGAATGTTAATGTCGTTTATTAAATCTCACTGATGTGATAGTTAATTTGTGTTCTGGTTAGTAAAATTTCTTTTCCATAAGTTCAGGATATAATTTCATATATTTCCAATACGAATGATTTAAATGAATAAGTTAGCATCCATTAGTAAATAATAAAGTCTTAATTTGTAGACTATCATCCCCAAAATGGTTCACAAGTAAAATTATTTCTGGATATAAAATGTTTATCCTAGTAAAGCAAACTTTATAATATGCTTAGTCAAAACATAACCACCTCTTCCAGGGAGCCAATTCAACACTTTCACTGAATCAACAAATATTAATTAAAAACCAGCTCTGGGCAAGACATCATTCTAAGAGTTCTAACTGAGTGATTAAGTGTAAAGATCCTGGAGCCAGACTGACTGGTTTTGAATTCTTTCTTAGCAACTTATTTATGCTTTTGTGACCTTGAAGAATTTACTTAATCTCTCTGTGTAGTTTCTCAACCATAAAATAGTGATGAATGCAATAATAATATGTACTTATATTGCTGTTAAGAAAATTAAGTTAGTCAATGCTCATCAGTTTATACATGAAAATAGCATTCAAATGTATATATTTATATGTAAACATATATTTTAAATGCTATTATTTACATATAATAAAAGATATATAAATGTGTATATGCATATAAATTTGTGTACACATATATACACATATACATCATTGAGAGCAGTGATTGAAAAATATCAAGAACTTTATTAGTGCTTCCTGTTATTATTAATGATGATTCAGTACTGAACAGAAAAAAAAGATACCTGTTATCAGAGTACTTACACATTTTGGAGAAGAAAGAGTAAATAAGTAAACAAATATAATACAAAATTCCCAATAGTTATATATACAAGGCTAAGAATTAAAACATAGCCATGTTGTAGGGAGGGAACCGTCACATACCTTTGGCTGGGTTATTAGAGCCAGCTTGGCTAAGAAGGTGACATTCAAGCTGAAATCTTAATGACAATAAGGCCGGTATAAGGATTTTGAATACTATTCTGTGTCAATGGGAAGGTTTTGGAGGGTTGAAGGGTTGAAGGAGGAGAGAGAAAAACGGAAGTGTGAACATACTTTATAATAAAAATTACTTGTTATGTGGAAATTTTAGAGAGGCAATTGTGGAAGTACAGATGGATTAGACAAAGGTGGTAACATCAGAGAGCTAGCCAAGTAGACAACTTTAAGATACATTTAGAGTTTCATTGGATGCACTTTGTGGAACACTCCGTATATTGTTTCTTTTGACTGGAAACTTTTATAAGAATAAAATATGAGAAATTAATATGTAAGTTAATGAAAGCTAAAGCAGAAACATTCATGAGACCTAAATAAATCAGAATTATCTTTAAATATTTTACTTTGATCTACTCAGTTAAATGTTAACATATAAATATGTCAATTACATATGACATATGTAAATATGTCAATTAGAAATTTGTAATGAAAATCTGAAGGGGGAAAATCACAGGTTATTTCATGTACTCAAACTATGTAAAGGAAAAAGTGACGAGAATTGCTAAGATAATTCTTAAAAAGAAGAATAATATGAAGTCCCATGAATAATTACGGTACGCTATGAAAATCAGGAATTTAATAGGACAGTTTTGTGTGTATAGTTATATCTATTTTAATCATGTTTGTGAACAAATAATTGGGACTCCTCTCCCTGGTCTAGCAGGTGAAACTAGCAAGCAAGGTGCATGAACTTAGAGTCGGTGCAAAACCTATGCTGTACTGTGATGCAGCCTTGCAGGTCATCTCCAGCCTGTGTCAGAATGACTTTGCAACCCTTCACCTCATGACCAAAGATGCCAGTGGGAAAAGATCTGCAATAAGAAGAGATAAAGGCTACCTGGTTCTCATATCCTTTAGCTATGTTTTTAGGTTGAAGGGATAATTAGCAACTATAGTACTTGCTTCCCTCCACACATTGATAACATCAACATTCCAGGATATAGAACCAAGAAATTCTTATTTTACAATCTAGAGAAAAACCAGATGTACCCTGCCACAGATGAATAGATATCCATTTAGCATATATGATTGTTGATGATTAAGCCTCTTTCTGTGTGTACACTGCCTCGTAAAAAGGTATATAAACTGTACTCAGATCTGTAGACCCCAGAGTAGTTCCTTCAGAACACTCGGTTGGACTGTTTCCTGGGCTCAAGTCCTTACTCTTGATTATTGAATGAACTCTTTCAATTAACTTTTATCAAGATTCTTTCAGTTGGGATGTGTGTAGATTTATGATGTCACCACCGAAATCAAGATACAGAAATATTCCATCACCACAAAAACTCTGTCCTGCTGGGTGTACCTCTGTACAGGTGCCTGGCAGCACTGCTTTGGCTGTGACCCACCACTTTTCATATGTTGTATTTTAATTTCCATTAAATTCAATGCATTGTTTATTTTCCTTGAGTCTTCTTCTGAAATCCGTAGATTATTCAGAAGTGGGTTGTTTAGTTTCAAGTGTTTGGAGACTTTTCCTATTATCTTTTATTTATTGATTTCTGGATGGATTCCATTGTACTCAGATCTGGAATACTCTTTGTACAATTTCAATTCCTTTATATTTATTGAGGTTTTATGACTTCAGGTGTCATCTCTCCTGGTATATATCTGGAGGTGCTTAAAAGATGTGTATTCTGCTATTGTGTAATGTCACAGGGTCACCTTCAATAATCAAGAAAAATAATCTTATGTATTTAAGGATCTCCTTTACTCCATCTCAGCAGTAATGCACTTCACAAGATCACATTATGAAACAAAAAGAATAGAAAACAAACAAACAAAATCTACCCCTTCCTAATCTGCTCACTTTTACTTCTTTTGTTTTCCCAATCCCATTCTTTTTTATAATTAAAAAATTCAAAGCCATGATCAACCCACTAGAAATGTGCTAAGCTCATTTCTGTGGAATATGATCTCCTCTCCTACTTTCCCTTCTCCTTCCATGGTTCTGTTTTACTTTCACTTGTAATCCAGCAACAATTATGCACAAACAATTCCCAGCTTCCCCTTCACTCTTAGCTACTCAACTGACAAAGCTGGTGTTTACAGTGTTGCAAACGAGAAAGTGCTAAATTGATGCAGCACATTTGCATACATTCCACTTGAAAAAATTAAAACAACATAAAACAAGACAGGTGAGGCATCCTGGGAAGTGATGTGAGAGCAATTATTCTGTTTAAAATGTTTTGTCTATATATAGTGTGCACACCATCACTCACAGCATGTCTTCTCTGAATGTGATTTCTGACATCCTGTTGTTTGCTGTGCCACTTAATTACAGTGAATAATGAAGAGATTTCAAAGCCACACTGTCACAGTTAATATGGTGAACGATTAAAGTAAGAGTAGAGTTGATTTCCCTTCTGCACAAACCATTTGGTCTTCTAACATCATTGTTTAGAGTCTCCCACAAAGTGATTCACTTCCTCAGAATTTACCACTGCATTATTTCAGAAGCCTGACTTTATCACTGTATCCCACAGCAGAACAACGTGAAGAATTAACCTTTGTGAATTCTCTGGAAATAACATATTAAGGCAAATAGTTACAGCTTTATGCTTCTCCTGACCCTCTCCCAACCGTCTTCACTTGAGATTGAGAGGGAAGGGAGAGGGATTTGTTCAATTTAAGCAATATTCAGTTGGTAATTCATAATTGAAGAATCATGAATTACCAGATTTTTTTTTTTTTTAGTTTCAAAGGGCTGAAATAGACTTATGTTGGAGACAATACATAAGCAAAAACTATCTTCATGGTCATGTTTAACATGAGAGAACTATAGAATAGAAACCAAAATGTACCTGGCCCTGAGGAGTAGGAACAAGCAAGCATTGTAAAGATTAAGGAAGGTTATAGGTTAAAGAAGATTAATTTGTAAAGCATATACTTAGTGCCTCCGTGTAAGGATGTATAGTAGTTAATTCCAGATCTTCCAGTGACTAGAATTCTCCAAACCTTACACGAAAAGTTCTTGTTTAGGAAATAGATTCATTTAGTGGAAACTTCCCTGGATTAAGATCAAAAGGTTGAAAGTCATGTCACCTTGCTAGTCTTAGTTTCCTCATCCTATAAAATATTCCTGTCCTGTCTTCCTCATGGGATGGCAGTTAGGAGCAAAATGACATCTTGACTGCTGATCCCATGAAAGGAAACCAAAAGAACCCCGTTGATCAAGCAGATGAAGGTTCTTGCTGACTCCAGTGATAGAGGCAACTTTTATAGCGTCTAAGTCTGTCTTGTAAGTGGGAGGTGCAAGATGGGATATTGACAAAGTTTTGGAAGTCTAGTTTAAGTCATGACTTTCCACATGGGGGTCTGATTGGGATTGGGCAATATTTGTGATATAATAGTTTAGAAGTAGTGCATACAATGAGACTTTTTTTGAAAATGAATATTGTGGAGAAATCAGTCATTTGATAAACCCAGTTTAGTAATCTATTTTTCTGAGAAGGAAGCCTCTGAAACAAACGGTAAAATTACTTCCAACCTCAACTTCTTAAGAAAGAATTCCTAGAATAGTAAAGCCATATTCATGCAAACGGTTGTAAACGAAAGTCATTTTCATTTTCTTTTCTTTTTTTTGTAGGCAAGCCTTATTTTCAACCTTATTAAACAGGGTGGCTTACGTTCTTAGTGGTGATAGTAAGAAAGGGCTGTACTACAGAAATCAAGGTGGTTTCTTTAAACTCTTTTTAAGAGACATGAACCAGGTTGCCTACCGCCGAGGGAACACTGGGTATTGCTGTGATTTCTAAATGATTATATACAGTTACTAAACTCATCAAACTGTATACTTAAAATGGCTGAATTTTATTGTATGTAAATAATGCCTTAATTTAAAAAAAAAGCAGTTACGGATGAAAATTTAATTTTCAGTACTTCTTCCAAAGTTTTTATTAGATCCTTAAATTCTTTTATCTACTTTCCAATGCAGGACATTCCAGTTCCACGTTCTAATGCCCCAGTATTTTAAGAACCAAGTCTTTCCAAAGAAAAAGGAACTTCTGCATAAAAATATCTAACATGTCACATTTCCCCCATGCAAATTACTTTTTTTTACCCTGAGGAAGATTCACCCTGAGCTAACATCCATTGCCAATCTTCCTCTTTTTGCTTGAGGAAGATTGTCACTGAGCTAACATCTGTGCCAATCTTCTTCTATTTCATATGTGGGTCACCACCACAGCATGGCCACTCATGAGTGGTGTAGGTCTGTGCCCAGGAACCAAACCTGGGTCACTGAAGCAGAGTGTGCCAAACTTAACCACTAGGCCACAGGGTCAGCTCCCAAATTATTCTTTATTTCTCCAAGCACTCATACTTTCTTAATGTTCTGTCTTTGCTCACATTTTCCAACAGCCTGAAACAAACTCCCACATCTCTTTATATTAGACTTATATACATCCTCAGGAACCAATTTAAATACGATCTTTTCTGAAAAATCTTTCCACATTCCCGTTATAATATTTTCATACCATGCTTAAGGCATTTATTACTTTTCTTTTGAAGACACTGGCTTATATGTACATTAAATCATTAAAACAAGGATCCAAATCTGTTTTATTTCTGTCTTCTATTATTTAAACAAACCTTGCATATAGAAGGTGTTTAGTGAATGTTTTGGAAATAGATGATTGGTTGAAGGAATGGATGTCAAAATTAAATTGCCAATATTTAAGTTTTATAAAGATAGCTCTAGAGCTCAGAGCCCTTGGAGGAAGGTATACAAATATGGTAAACTTGATGTTGCTCTAGACCTGCCAAATTTGTGTTCTCTGAGCACCCAGAGAAAGGAATTTGAAGGGAGAATGCAGTAGAGAAAGAATAATAGAAGGACACTATAGACAGTAGAGAGTAAGGAAACTTGGATTCTATTTCCACATCAGCTAGTAAATACATAGTAAAATTGTTTAACACTCTCTGGTCACATTTCCCTGTGTCTCTTTTTAATCTTACAATTAATGATTTTCATTTTGGATCTCCCTATCATGATGCTTTGTGCTTTTATGGCTATATATCCACTACCTAAAAGTATACATTGTCTCATAGTCTTTCTTCTCGCTATACCTCAACTTTCCACAGTTTCCTGCACAGGCAAACAACTCTGCTGCCACTGAGTTTCCTCTAGTGATGGCATTTAATTAACCACCCTGGACCCAAGCACCTCGATTCTGCTTGTCTTGTCATTTCATCACTGCCCTGTTACTTTATACAGTTTTGCATTTCAAACACTGTGGTGTACTTATTATAACACCTGTTAGGTACCCTTCTCAAGCTTTGAACTCACTCAGGATCTGTAATAGATTATCTTATTATCTCAGGCTCATCAGATAAACTATAGTAGGATTGCGATTTGCATGAAGTATATCTTTCAGGGTGTAGAAAGGACCAAGATGACAGGACTGAAGCATAAGGCATTCAACTTAATTAGTTTCACCCCAATGTCTGGAAATTTTTACATCCTAGTTTCAGCTACCATTAAGCTGAGAACAAGTGGCAGGGGTAATATTTTATTTGTGAATTAAGGGTCTTATTTAATGAAGCTATGTCACCTTGTTGCCTACTTCTTCTTAGAATCTAAGACGTATATACATAAAGAGAAATTTAAAAATCCTATTTATGTATTATTTCTTTTAAAATTTTATCTCTTGAATTAATATAAATAATTTGTAAAAATGAGAGAGTTAAAGAAATGAATAAACTCACAATTTTCCTAAGACCCAAAATAAGCACCATATGTGGGTATTAGATCTAAAATAATCAAGTGAGTAATTCTGTGGTCCGTATCCTTTAGAAAACTTCGTATAGAAGATAACAAAATTAGCCTCAATTTTGTGCCTGGTATATGAGGAGAGTAATGTCTGGATGAAGCTGAGAAATTTTAATCAGGGCCATTAAAGTTGTTTGATTTGAAATTGCATCTAACATGTTTGTCTATTAGTCTTTCCTCTGAAATTTCATTCAAACTGTCTGCCTTTCCCTTAGGCTTATGAGACCCTGTTTACTAAATGAACGAACAGACAAAATCTGCAAAAGCCTTGAAAAAAGTCACTCTTTGTTGGTTTGTTTTTTAGGAAAAGTATCCAATGACTGTATATGAGAGAATATACTAATTTCCGTCCTTTTTAAGTTGGAATAATATTCTACTGTATTTATCTACCAAATTTTATTTGCTGTATCATAGAGTAATTTTTTTTCAGATTTTTGAGAAATTGCCATACTCTTTTCCACATTGACTTTACATTTTACATTCCTACCCACAGTGCACAAGGAGTCCCCATTTCTCCAGTCTTGTCAACATTCATTATTGCTATTACTATTTTTTAGTGGTAGCCATCCTAATGGGTGTGAAGTGATATCTCCACATGATTTTGATTTTCTTCCCCATAATGATTAGTAATGTGTGACATCTTTTCACGTACATATTGGGTATTTGTATATCCTCTTTGGAGAAATGTCTATTCAAGTCATTTGTCCGTTTTTTAAAATTGAGTTGTTTGGGATTTTTGCTGTTGAATTGTAGTAGTTATTTATACATTCCAGATATTAACCCCTTATCACACATATGATTTGCAAATATTTTTTCCCATTTCATGGATTCCTTTTTCATTCTGTGATTGTGTCCTTTGATGCACATAAGTTTTTAAATTTGATATAGCCTATTTAATCTATTTTTTATTTTGTTGCGTGTACTTTTGGTGTCGTATCGAAGAAATCATTGCCAAATCCAATGCCATGAAACTTTGACCCTATGTTTTCTTCTGAGTTTTATGGTTTTAAGCCTCATGGTCTTTGATCCACTTTGAGTTAATTTTTTTATATGGTATAAGGTAAATGTCCAACATCATTCTTTTGCATGTGGATTTTCAGTTTCCCCATACATGCTAATTTTGACCCACTAAATTGATTTGGTGATCTATTAATGATTACAAGCTGCAGTGTGAAACACTTTACAAAAAGACAGGTAGAGGTGTTGAATTCTACTTTATCAAAATAATCTCAAAATTCTACTCATTGCTTTTCAGTTATAGACTTAAATGCTTTGGTTTTTTTAGTATACAAATTTCAGGTGTACATCATTATATTTCAATTTCTGTGTAGACTACATCATGTTCACCACCCAAAGACTAATTACCATCCATCACCATACACGTGTGCCCTGTTACCCCTTTTGCTCTCTTTCCTCGCCCTTTCCCCTCTGGTAACCACCAATCTAATCTCTGTAAATCTGTGTTTGTTTGTTGTTGTTGTCTTCTACTTATGAGTTATATCATACTGTATTTGAGTTCTCCCCTCTGACTTATTTCATTTAGCATAATACCCTCAAGCTCTATCCATATTGTTGCAAATGACAAGATTTCATCTTTAACAATGTATATGATAAGGTCTATGTTCTATTCACCACTACCAATCTAAATTCCATTCCTGTTGAACAATTTTGGTTTCTAGTTTAGTTAATATTTCATATCTAAGTTCATGTTACTTCTTTGTTTCTATCGTCCCCTCCCTATAAGCATCCTTTATGCTTCAATAATTCACCTTTCAAATTGAGCTTAGATGTCTTGTTTGAAAGAAGAATTCTCTTCTCTTCCTCAATGACTGCCAGTTCCACATTTGGTTGGGTACGGATCCTATATACTGTAAGAATACCTGTGATCAATCGTATAGTATCACTGAACACATTGTATTGTAATAGTCTAACTCAGCTCTGCTATGAGGGCAAGAATGCTTCCTTCATTTCTGTATCTTCAGCCTTTTTTCTTCCAGACAGAAGAGGTAATCAATAGTTTTTCAGTTGAATAATCTATTGAATGCATGTACTGTTATGTAGGCCCATTCTGATGACTTTCCATCATGAAATGTTGATTGAGTGTTTCTTTAGCATTGAATTTTGCAGAAATATTTCCATGATTAATATTTGAAAACTTGAAAATCAGCCCACTGGTAATTTATCTCATAATAATATGTCTAAATATTTATTTAGAAGTCAAGTAACAGCAAAACTAGATTTATCCAAAATGTCTTCCAAATAAATTTCACAACTAAAACCCTGGCATCATATATAAAACAAACACATGACTCTGAAGGTGGATAGAAAAAAAGCAGACTAGCCAGGAACTTCAGGACCCAGGAATGAAATAATGGTGAGTTTCCTGGGTTTTGTTTTATCTCACATATCTCAAATTTAAAGCTGCAGAAGCCAGCAACCCAAAAACACCAACAGGTACCCTCCGTCGCCACCCCCAAAAAAGTCATAGCTAAACTCTTCTCTATCTAGCCAAGGACCAGGAAAGGGGAAGCCTAGCAAGATAGAAAAAATTTGGACAAAAAGTGCTCTACTCCAGACAAATAGTACAGAAAAAGCTGTGAGTCTGCCCACATCAGCAAAGATTGAGTGGTGAACTAAGACTTCCACCATTGCCTGTCTGAAACAAGGCACTTAGCACCCCAACACTCCAGGTAGGGTGGTGTCAGTGAAGGCCGAATAGGGAATGGGAATTTTAATCCCTGGCAAGAGATAACAAATCCTCCACCTTCCCGTCACAGTGTCAGTGGAGCTTGGACTTCCACCTCCACCTAGGAATAATGAGTCAGCCCTCCTTCTCCCTGCTAAAGTTGTGTCAGAGGAAGCTTGGTGGAAAGTCAGGACTTTTACCTCTTCCAAGCAATAACAAGGCCACCCTACAACTTGATGTCAGTGGAGGTTAGATGGAGAGCAGTAACAAGGCACTCTGACTCCTCCCAGCCAGGGCAGTATCAGTGGAGATCTAGTGGGGAGCCGGGATTCCCACCCGCACGAGTAGTAAGGAGGAGCCCCACTGACATTGGTGTCAATGGAGGCCAAAAGGGAAATCTGGACTTCTATCCTCACCTGGCTGTAATAAAGAGACATCTGCCTTTCTCATTCCAGAGCAGTCTCAGGAAAAGGAAGCTAAAACAGCGAGTTTAGATAAGATCCATCGTCTCATAATATAATATTCTAAAATCCAGGGTTTAATAGAAAATCACTCAAATGAAGAATCAGGAAGAGTGAAATGAACAAATGAAAAAGGACAATCAATAAAGGCTAATGCTGAAATGACAGAGATGTTAGACCTATTTGACAGAGATTTTAAAGCAGACATGATAAAAATCCTTCGATGAGCCATTATAATTATGCCTCAAAGAAATGAAATAATAGCATGTCTCACCAAAGAAATGGAAGGTGTAAAGAAGAACCAATTTTAAAGCTGAAAATTTAAGAAGAAATTTTAGAGCTGAAAAATACAGTAATAATAATAACCTCAAAAAATGGACTCAATAGCATAATGAAGAGGAAAAAAGAAAGAATCAGTGAACTGCAAGATGGAATGATAGAAATAACTCAACCTGAAAAATGGAGTGAAGATTGGGAAAAAAAAAAAATGAATGGTCCTCAGTGACCTGTGAGACTATAAAAGAAATCTAAGTCTTGTGCCATCAGGGTCTTAGAAAAAGTTGAAAAGAAAGCAAGACTGAAAAAATGATAGAAAGAATAATGTCTGAATACTTACTAAATGTGAAAAAATACAGAAACATACAGTTCCAAGAAACTGAGAAAACACCACATACAAAATAGGGGAAGATTGGCACAGATGTAGCTCAGGGACAATGTTCCTCAAGCAAAACGAGGAAGATTGTCAATAGATGTTAGTTCAGGGCCAAACTTTCTCACCAAAAATAGAAACTCACTTTAAATATAATCATATGGGCAATAAGAATGTCAAAGGATGTAAAAAAGTGTGTTATGTAAACTTTAATCAAAGGAAAGCAGGAGTGGCTATATTAACATCAGTTAAAGTAGACTTTAGAGCAAAGACAATTACCCAAGATAAAGAGGGACATTATGTAATAAGAAAAGGGCCAATCCAGCTAGCAGACATAACAATCCTAAATGTGTATGTACAACACAACATACCCACAACATATTTGAAGCAAAAACTTACAGGACTGAAAAAGAAATAAACAATTCTACAAAAAACTATAGAACAACCAGAATGTAAATCAACCTGAGTATAGAAGAATTCAACAACACCATCAATCAATGGGATCTAATAGACATTCGTAGCACACTCTAAACACAGCGGCTGAATACACAGTAATTTCAAGTGCCCTCAGAACACATACAAGATAGACCATACACTGGAATATAAATAAGAAAACCCTACTTAACAAATTAAAATAATTGAAATCATACACAGTGTGTTCTCTGAACAAAATGGAATCAAACTAGAAGTCAATACAGGAAATATAACACAAAAATCTCTGAACACTTGGAAAGTAAACAACACACTTGTAAACAATACATAGGTCAAAGACAAAGTCTCAAGGGAAATAAAAAATGTGTAGAACTGAATGAAAATGAAAACGCAACAAATCAAAAGGTGTGAAAGAGATAAAGCAGAGTTGAGGGAGATATTTATAACATTGATGCATATATTAAAAAATAGAAAAGTTCTCAAATTAATAATCTAAGCTTGCACATCAGGAACCTATAAAAATAAGGGAAAAATAACACATAACAAGTAAAAAGCCAGTTAGGAACTGGGCAAAATATATGAAGAGACATTTCACTGAAGAGGATATACAAATGATAAATAATCACATGAAAAGATGCTCAATTAAATAAGCCATTAAGAAAATTTAAACTACCACAATGAGGTATCAACACACATCTATATGAATGGCTAAAATAAAGGTGACACCACCAAACTGATAAGGATGCAGAGGAAAATACGTCATTCATACATTGCTGGAGGAAACATAAAATTGTATGTAAACAACACGCTTGTAAACAATGTTTCCAGAAAACATTTCCGGAGTTTCCTAAGTAACTAAATATGCAGTTGTAATTGGACCCAGCAGTTGCACTCCTGAGCATATATTTGACCCAGAAAAATGAAAACTTATGTTAACACAAAAATCCGTACACTATGTTTATAGCAGCTTTATTCATAATAGCCCCAAACTGGAAACAATCCAGATATTTTCTGATGGGTGAATGGTTAAACAAACCATGGGATGTACATACCATGGAATACTAGTCTAAATAAAAAGGAAGGAACTATTGATACACACAACAGCCTGGATGAATCTCCAGGCAATTGTAATGTGTCGAAAAAAACCCATATCAAACGGTTGCATGCTATATAATACTATTTACATAACATTCTTGAAATGACAAAATTGTAGAAATGGAGAATAGATTACTGGTTGCCAAGGGTACAAGATGAGTTGAGGGTAGAAGAGAAATGGGCGTGGCTATGAAAGGATAATGTGAGGGATCCTTTTGGTGACAGAAAGTTAGGTACCTTAACTGTATCAATGTCAGTAGCATTCTAGTTGTGTTATTGTTCTCTAGATTTGCAAGATGTACCCTAGATTGCAAGATTTGGAAAAACTGAGTAAAGGGTAAAAGAGATCACTCTTTATTATTTCTTGCTACTGCATTTGAATGTACAATTATCTCAAAATTTACACAAAGTATAAAAAATGAATACAGTCAATTAAACAATATTGAAGGGAAAAAATGAGCAACAGTAGATTGTACATTTTCTCTTGAATTTTAGAATTTATTCACATTCAAAACCTGATTTTGAAAGGAAAGACTAACTCAACTCCAGGTTAATAAGCCATACTTAAATTTATAAATGTATCACAATAACTTTCTGTCCTTCAGCCTAATTTTAATACAATATTCTTATGCACTGTTTATGTTTCTTTCTCACATCAGATCCAATCTCGATAGTGATCCCTCCATCTAATCCATATATTGTCCTAGAATGTGTGAAAACGTGGCCTCAAATCAGACTAACCTAATTTCCTTCAATTACTCATCTTTGTGAAATAAGGCAAATTCCTTAATTTCTTAGTTTCTGCATATATATGAAATAGACAATTATATGTATGTTGCAGTGGCATCATAGAGAGAGTGGTCAACTGGAGAGTGAGGGTAATACTTATCAAATACACAATAATCAATGCAATTGCCTGGAATCTTCCACAGAATATAAATTCTTTGTTTGTATTCTGTATTCTATAGTTTTTGTTACACAATAATCCTTTATATATGTATATTTAATGAAAGAATGAGCTTGCATTTTAACTGTGCCGCTTGCTACCTAGAAAATTCATGCATACCGACTGCAATATGACTGTTTAGACAAGAAGTTTATCAAATCCAAACTGTTTATGTTTTCATGGCCCCAGGAAACTAGTGAACGTAACTAGAAAAACTTCAGGTCAATGTCCGTTATCAGTACTTGTGGGGTTCATATTAACAGAATGAGAAGGTAGGATTCAGGAATTTTTGTGTAAGGCAAAGTTAGAAAGTAGAAAGAACTTGACTGAACAGCTAGGGTGAGTGATAAGAGAGGCAAATTTTCAGAGTACAAAACCCATGTTTAACTCCCAGCTCTGACATTTTCAATACTAGTGGCCTTAAACAAATCCTAAAACAATTTCCTTTTTATTCATCTGTCAAATTGGGTGATAATCCATAACTCATAAGATTGCTGTGAGTATGAAGTGTGATATTATAGGTGAAAATAATTTTCAATGTACTGGGCATATAGCAGATATTCTATCTTCTGCTTAAGGAGATTTTTTTTCAATCTCTTTATTGCAACAGTATGAATCAAAGATGAGATCCCATTTTACTAAAAGGCATGTTTTAAACTAGTCTGTAGCTAGAATCTAGACACTAGGAAAGTGATTCACTGTACAGGGCTGGAGAGGTTGGAAGATAAAGTCAAGAAAATAGAAAAAATGGAAGATCACTGAAAATAAATAAGGAGATATGATACATTTAATGATTTGTTTAATGAGAGCCAAGCCTAGTGCATATTTGGAAGTTTTTCGAGGGTGTTTTTTGCCTTAAGTGTCAACAATGACAATAAATACCAGTATTTTACTAATTGATTATGGAGTATTTGAAGACAGTTTAGAGTTTTCTAGTCTGCATTCTAGGTGGCTAGAAAAGTGCCTAATTCAGAGGTGTTTCTAAATTTGTTTGTCAAATGAATAAACAGATTGTTGAATGAATGATTAAATGGAGGAAGCAATGACCCAGTTAATATAATAATTTTAGGCTTCCAGATTTCAGCAGGAACTACAAAAACACTAATATCTGTGCCACTCTGCTGTTTGGGGAAATGTTCCTGATGATTTCTCTTCATACAAGAGGAGAGGGCTCACCCAGGAATAACTTGAAATTTTTAGAAAACTGTATGGCTACCCGGCATCCGTGATGCTCAGACACAGCCTGAATGTCATGAGGCTGAGCAAGAAACACGAACTCCTTAAAACATATGAGCCAACCATAAATTTTAGCATAAGGGTCTCTCATTCTGGCCTGCAGAGTCTGTAGATTATAATGACAGACCTTTGTACAAGGTATATCCATGCTAAATCTTGGCTGTTATTGATGAAAAAAGTGGGTTCGGTAGAGTCAAAATGTAGTTCTCCATGAATGGGAATCACAGAGGGAAAATTCATCATTATATAGCAAATCAAAGAAGACCATATGGTCACTTCAGTTGTTTTTAAGAATTTTAAATTTTGGCATGGGTAGATTTATAGAATTAATATATTTTTATAACTACGGTGCCTGACAGAGACTCATTTTCCTAACAGTTAATCTTTGTTCCCAAGATGCTTCCTCCTCCCAGATCTATCTTACTGCAAAGTGATCTTCCTAATACAATAGTGCCCCTTTATCCACAGTTTCCTTTTTCTTGGTTTGTGACTTGCAGTATTAATATTTTTGGACTGAAAATTATGGAAAACGCCATAAATAATTCATAAGTTTTAAATTGTGCACCGTTTTGAGTAATGTGATGAAATGTCATGCTGTCTCACTCAGGACATGACTCATCCCTTTGTCCAGCGTATCCATGCTGTATATGCTACCCACCTGTTAATCACTTAGTAGCCATCTCTGTTATCAGATTGACCATCACAGTATCACAATGCTTGTGTTCAAGTAACCCTTATTTTATTTAATAATGGCCCCGAGAAGCACAAGAGTAGTGATGCTGGGAATTCATATATGCCAAAGAGACGAGCTCCCTTTAAGTAGAAAGGTGAAAGTTCTCAATTTAATAAGGAAAGAAAAACAATCATATGTTGAGGTTGCTAAGATCTATGGTAAGAACAAATCTTCTCTCCATGAAATTGTGAAGAAGGAAGAAGAAATTCCAGCTAGTTTTGCTGTTGCACCTCAAATATGTATATACAGGAAAAAACATAGTATATACAGGCATGCCTCGAAGATATTGTGGGTTCGGTTCCAGACCCTGTTATAAAGGAAATATCACAATAAAGTGAGTCACATGAATTTTCGGTTTCCCAGTGCACATAAAAGTTATGTTTGTACTACCCTATCATCTATTAAGTGTGCAGTAGCATTATGCCTAAAAAATGTACATACCTTAATTAAAAAATACTTTATTGCTACAAAATACTAACCGTTATCTGAGCCTTCAGCAAGTCATAATCTTTTTGCTGGTGGAGGGTCTTGTGAAAAAAGACAATATTTACAAAGTGTAATAAAGCAAAGTGCTATAAAATGAGGTATGCCTATTCAGGGTTTGGTGATGCCATGGCTTCAGGCACGCACTGGAGGTCTTGAAACGCATCCCTCACAGATACAGGGAAACTACTGTATGCTCTGGGTTTAACTGCTTACAAACCTTCCCATTGCCTTTGAGATAAAGTTCAAGCTTTAATACAGAATGCAAGGCTCCTGTGGCCTAGCTTCCCCCTTTCTATCCAGTTTATTCCTCAATATTCTGCATCTTAAACTTTATAATCCAGTAAATCAAAACATTTTGCAGTTCCTCTCAATACTACGGGAGTTCATGCTTCAGTACCTGCGTTTGTTCAGTTCCCTTTGAAACGCTCTACCTTCCCAGTCTCTTTTTGGAGAAAGCCTAGTGATCTCTCAAGATTTAACTGAGTCTCTTCCTCAGGAATTCTTTCCTAAAGAGCCTAATTCGGTGAAGAAACCTCTCCTTGTAGTTTACTCCGTGTGCATATATTTATCATGGCACTTGACATATTATACTGAAATTTTCTCATTACATCTTTGTCTCCTTCATAAGACTTGTGTGTCATCAAGGGAAAAGTACACTCAAATTCGTTTTTGAATCTCCTGGGCTTGGTGAGTATTCAGAAATGTACTCACTGATATTTACTGAAATTAATTCAAATGAGTGCTAAGAAATAATTTATTTTAATGGAATACCATCTGGTGGGCTGAGGGCTATCTTTCCTGAGAATAAAACCAAAATCAAACAAACAAACAACACCATTAAATGTTTAACATGAGGATTACAACCAGTGATTTTTCTGGAAAACAAATTGGTTAATTTATGCTGTGATGTAAAAGGTTACATTCCAGGCCTTCCAATTATCAATAGCCACAGAATGTTTATTCTGGATGTCATGCAAGAGACTTGATTTACTTTTCTGTAGTGAATATGCCTGCTTTGTTTTATTTCATTTCTTTGGAAAAGCTATTATATACTCTGCAACACTCAAGAGATTATTTCTTTTTAAACTCAGCTTCTTTAATTTCAGATACATAAATTGGCTATAATTCAGAGTGAAAAGTGTCATTATAGCCTAACAGCATTTATAAATGTTCATGGATGTTAAATTATAAGCCATTCAGACACTTAAAAGAATGCATGCACATGTACATTGGGCAGCGTATAATGAGGAAATTTATCTTTATGTTTGGGTGCACAATCTATTTTCATTCCCCGGACTATTTTAATTCATCATTTAAACCAGGTTCTGAATCTTCTACTGGAAAATATTTCTAATGGGACCAATCTTGGCTGGCAAATAGAAGTGTATAGGTGCTTATCTGTCTGGAGGAGTACGCGATCAAAATGTTACAGGCATCTCAATATTTCAATCTTGTCCAAATATACCTAGGATAAACCACATCCTTTAAAAGAATGATTACCATTACAGTCATGCAGCTCTTAACAATGGGGGGTACGTTCTGAGAATTGCATTGTTAGGTGATTTCATCGTTGTGTGAACATCATAGAGCTTGCTTACGCAAATCTAGATGGTATAGACTGCTACACACCCAGGCTGTATAGTACTAGTCTTATGGGACCATCATTGTATATGTGATCCATCATTGCCTGAAATGCTATGCAGTGTGTGATTGTACTAATATTTTGTCTGGAGGAGTTCCCCAACTAATTCTAGCTCCACCTCCAAATTGTTTTAGTTTATTGAATGAACACTCTCTTGCTTATGTTGTTCTTTTTCTTATTTTATCACATAATGCATTGGACTGGAAAATAGTTTCACCTAGTAAGTACCCATAGTTCTTTTTTTCTTTTTTGAGGAAGATTGGCCCTGAGCTAACATCTGCTGCCAATATTCCTCTTTTTTTTCTCCCCAAAGCCCCAGTACAGTTGTATATCCCAGTCATAAGTCATTCTAGTTCTCTTATGTGGGATGCCACCACATCACGGCTTGATGAGCTGTGTGTAGGTCCGCACCCAAGATCTGAACCCTCAAATCCCAGGCCACCGAAGTGGAGTGTGCAAACTTAACGATTTGGCCATGGGGCTGGCCCCTGTAAGTTCTTAATCACTTGAGCAGTGCACCTCAATAGAATGATTTGTCGAAATTCTCTGTACTTTCTTTGAATAAGCAATTCCTATACTCACATTCTCTGTGGAATATGGGTTGGTCAAAATCCATCATGTTACATGGTAAAGCAGGAAATGATGAGTAGTTCAATTTTTTATTCATATAGAAGAAAAGAACGTCTGCAAGATCCCAATAGGCAAAATAAATAGGGACATAATTGCTCTGGTGGAGTGAAGGAAGGGGACTTCAATCTGATTCTGGCTCTTGCTTGCCCCTGTGGTGGAACTTGGGATTCTTAGGAGCACAATTTAGAAAACTAAGTTGCCAGGTAACTTTTATTCCTAATGTTAACCAGTGGAAGCACATTCGTGGAAGCTTTTTTCTACGTACAGAAATATGTTCGTACATCCCCGGATCTGAATACCAAGAAAAGTCTGGAAAACAAATCAGCGAAACAAAAGACTTTAGGCATAAGTTATCTTCCCATTAAAATTGCCACTGTCTCTATAGTCTTCATTCATATTGTTCAGATTTTTGTCTTTGAGGTATTAATTCTTTTATAAGCAATTATGCTTATGAACACCTTTATAGTGGTAATTCCCTAGATGCTATGGTCTCTCATAAACTATAGTGACAATGACCTACTGTATCCTTCTTTTGGGATATTTGAGAAATCTGTCATATTCAAAATTTCCAAAGCTTAGTTTATCAACTTTGCCTTAAATATTTATTGACTTGTGTATGTGTGCATACTTATATATTAACACTGCCTTTGATACAGTTACCAAGTTTGGAAATTTGGGGGTTATCTTGATTTCTCAAATATCTACACATTAAACTTATTAACGAGACTTACAGATTGCCATTGTAATAATCTCTTCCACTTTTATTATTCATTTTAATTCATACCATTTGAATTCAGTTCCTCATTATCTCCTGCCTGTGCAAAAGTTGCAATCAATCACCTAAACTAAAATTTCATCCTAATTTACTCAAATATTTTCCTATTATTGGATATTTGTGTAGTTTCAGTTTTTTCACAATTATGAATAACATTTGTGCAGAAATATCTACATTTCATATTGGTTCCTCATGAAAGCCTATTAGCATTTATGTAACAGTATGGTATTCACTTAATCTATGTTTTCAAAGAGTGAAATATATTCTCAAAAATGGTGGCTATTTACCAATTTGTTTTGGATGATAAAGCAAGGGTCACATTAATTAGTAGAATAATAGTGTGCAAGTTCTAAATGTAAATCAAACCCTTGAAAATATGACTACAACTTCAAATAAACCTGGGATGATGTAATTATTTACTGTCAAGATTTTTTGGATAAATTTTGGTGTTTTATCAACTTTAATATAAAAGTATATGCTTGTATAGTCAAGCATTGGATTTGCCTGTTTCAACTATGTGTTTGTTGTTATAAGTAATAGAGTAATTAGAATATTATAAATTTTAGTAGGAGGGAAAGATCGTAAAGGTCATTTCAAATTTTATGGCTCATGTAACTGGATGAATGATTATATCAACCATAAAAACATGGAAAGCTTGAATATGACTAAATTTGGAATAGAAGATTATAAGTTAGAATTTTAGAAAGTTGTAAATTAGAATTTTTTTTTTAAAGATTTTATTTTTTCCTTTTTCTCCCCAAAGCCCCCCGGTACATAGTTGTGTATTCTCCGTTGTGGGTTCCTCTAGTTGTGGCATGTGGGACGCTGCCTCAGCGTGGTCTGACGAGCAGTGCCGTGTCCGCGCCCAGGATTCGAACCAACGAAACACTGGGCCGCCTGCAGCGGAGCGCGCGAACTTAACCACTCGGCCACGGGGCCAGACCCTGTAAATTAGAATTTTTACTTATTGAGTTTGATAAACCTTTGAGAATCCAAAATCTTTGAATAGGTACTTTGATATATAGATGTGGAGGTTGAAGGAGCTATATGAGATGGAAATCTGAATTTTTGGATTATCTACATAGGTTCTTCTTTTTTTTTTTTTAGGAAGATTGGCTAACTATTGCCAATCTTCCTCTTTTTGCTGAGAAAGACTGGCCCTGAGCTAACATCCATGCCCATCTTCCTCTACGTTATATGTGGGACGCCTACCACAGCATGGTTTTTGCCAAGTGGTGCCATGCCTGCACCCGGGATCCGACCCGGTGAATGCCAGGCTGCTGAGAAGCGGAACGTGCGAACTTAAACCGCTGCGCCACCCAGGTGGCCCCTGCATAGGTTATTCTTAAAACCATAGGTGTGGATGAGATCATCTAGGAGAGAATATATGCTGAAATAATTTATAAAGGTGTGATTAAATTGTCATGATGCAATGAGACGAAATATGGGAAGCAAAAATTTATATTTTATAGGGAAGAAATACATAAATATTTATATATGTATGATAAGAGAGCATAAAAGAGAAAAGATTGTGTGCAAAGAAAAAGACTAGTAAATTCATTAATATAAAAATACAATCTATGTATATATTTGTGGAGAATATATATCTTTTAATTCTTCTTTATTTATTTTTGAAGTTCTCCTACATTGTTATAAATATATATTATTTTAATAATCTAAACAATATCAATGCAAGTTATGAAAAGTAAATAAATCATTTCATATAAGAAAGGCATAGCTAGAATGATAAAGTATAAGACAATGCAAGATAATGTGATATTCCCTAAGATATAAGGTTTTATATGTAAAAATGAGATTAATTCAAACCCATGATATACATTTTTAAGCAAATAAAATGAAATCTTTAAATACTATTAATGGGAAACTTACAGAAAAGGGCTCAGGGTGCACAGAGGGAGATTCAGGTATTAAAAGCATGGAGACAGGGGAACAATTTTTCAAATGCCAAAAGGGGGTATGTCATTAAAAAAAGCAGTCAAAGAAGAGCTAAATAAATGGAGAGATACGCCATGTTCATGGAGAAGAATGAATAATATTGTCAGTTTTGTTAAGATGTCAGCTTTTCAACTTGATCTATAGAGTCAGTGCATTACAATAAAAAAAATCCAGCAAACTATTTTATGGTGATCAACAAACTGACTCCAAAGTTTATATAGAGAGGCAAAAAATCCAGAGTTCTCAATACAACATTAAAGGAGAAGGGCGAATTCAGAGGACCGACCATATCTGACTTCAAAGCTTACTATAAATCTATAGTAATCAAGAGAGCATAGTACGAGTGAAAGAATACACAAATCGATTAATGAAACAGAATAGAGAGCCTAGAAATGGATCCATATAAATACAGTCAACATATCCTTGACAAAGGAACAAAGGCAATACAATGGAGTAAAGATAGTCATTTCAACAAATGTTGCCAGAACAATTAGACATCACTTGCAAAAAAAATGAATCTAGAAACAGACCTTATATCCCTTGCAAAAATTAACTCAAAATGGAGCATAGATCTTAATGTAAATTGCAAAACTATAAAGCTCTTACATGGTAACATAGTAGAATATCCAGATGAACTTGGATATGGTGATACCTTTTGAGACACAACACCAAAGGCATGAGCCATGAAAAAAATAATTGATAAGCTGGACTTCATTAAAATTTACAGCTCTGCTCTGTGAACAACGCTGTCAAGAAAATGATAAGACAGGACATCAACTGGGAGAAAATATTTGCAAAAGACACATATAATAAAGGACTGTTATCCAAAATATGCAAATAACTCTTAAAACTCAATAACAGAAGGTTGAAAAACTCAAATAAAAAGAAAAAGATTTAACAGACACTAGACCAAAGATATTCAGATGGCAAATAACCATGAAATATGTTGAACGTCATATGTCGCTAGGGAAAGGCAAATTAAAACAATGAGACACCACTATAAAACCAGGAGGATGACCCAAATCCAAAATATGAAATGCTGGTAAGGATGTGGAGAACAGGGACTCTTGTTCACTGCTGGTGGGGAAGCCAAATTGTACAGCCACTCTGGAAGACAGTTTGGCAGTTTCTTACAAAACTAAGCAGACTCTGACCACAAAATGCAGCAATCACACTCATTGATATCTAACCAAATGAATTGAAAACCTATGTGCAAACAAAAACATACACAAGGATGATTATAGCAGCTTTATTCATATTCATTTTTTCATATAAACATATTTGTATATTTATAGAAGCTCCATTCTTGTTTTGTTGTACCAAAACATGGAAGCAACCAAGGTATCCTTCAGTAGGTAAATGGATAAATAAACTGTGGTACATCCAAACAATGGAATATTATTCAGCACCACAAAGAAATAAGCTGTCAAGCCATGAAAAGACATGGAGGAACCCCTAATGTATTTTTCTAAGTGAAAGAAGCCAATCTGAAAAGGTTGCATACTATAAGATTCCAACTATACGACATTCTAAATAAGGCAAAACTATGGAGATGGTAAAATGTTCACTAGTCGCCAGGGATTAGAGGCAATGGAGAGAGATGAATAAGCAGAGGGCAGAGGATTTTGGGTCAGTAAAATTATTTTGAATGACGCTACAATGGTGAATACATGTGACTATACAGGATTTGTCCAATCCTATAGAATGTACAACTCTGAGTGAACCTTATTGTGAAGTATGGGCTTTGGGGGATAATCATGTGTTTATGTAGCTTTATTAATTGTAACAAATATACCACTGTGGTGTGGGATGTTGAGAGTAGAGGAGATTGCACGTGTATAGGGGAAAATGTGTATGGAGCTCTTTGTACATTCCAGTCAGTTTTGCTGTGATTCTAAAAATACTCTAAACAAAAGTCTATTAAAAATTAAAGAAAGAAAGAAAGCAAAGAACAAATGAAAATAGGGCAGCATAAAACATTCACGTCTTCGATCTCACAGAAGATGAAGAGGAAGTGGCTTCAGGAATCCATCCCTATACCAAAATCACTATTTAGCTCAAGAATTCTCTGAATCAACTATTTAAACTATGGAAACTCTGAAGTCTGGTTGAACACTTGTGGTATCAAAAAGAGTGTCTGATGTAGAAAAAGGCTTGTAAATTTTGGTGAATTTTGGCATTTTGAGTAGTGAGCAAAGTTTCCCAACCCCCAGCCCTGTGGCAGGCAGCCATAGGGATAGCGGCCTACATTCCTGGTGAGGCTTTCTTGTGTCAAATTGGACGAAGGGGACATTGTCTTACAAAAATTGGAGGTGTGGGTTTTGATGTACCTGATATTTGCTATGGCCATAGCACAGAGGTTGAGCATTGTTTCAACTCTCATTGGCTGAAGTGGCTTCCCTAGCAGTGTTGACCAAGATGACAGAATTCCCTTTATTTTTTTTCTTCTTTTGTGTGCTTGTTTTCTAATTTAGTTCAAGCATTTAAGTAAATCTCTTTCAGGAAACTGGATGACCATGGAGAAAACTAAATAGAAACTTCATTAACCACACGTGATAAGGAACATAGTTTTAGCAAGAAGACAATATTTGTGACATATAGAAAACAAATCTACAATGCCAAATGTCTTTTATCAGTACCATTTTAAATGTAAATGGATTAAATTCACCAAACAAATGACAGAGACTGGCAGAATTGATGAAAACAACAAGATCCAGTTGCATGCCACCTAAAAGAGATTCATTTTAAACTTTGAAACACTAATAGGTTGAAAGTGAAAGAATGGGAAAAGATATTACATACAAATAGTAGCCATTAAAGATCTGATGAGGTCATAATAATGTTGAACAAAATAGATTTTAAGACAGAAGTTGTTATAAGAGAAAGATAATTCATTTTTTATAGATAAAGGGATCCATTCATAAAGAAAATATACCGATTATAAACATAAACTCCAAACAACAGAGTCACAAAATACATGAAGCAACCACTGACAAAATTAAAGAGAGTAATAGTTCTACAATAATATTTGGAGCTTTCAATATCTCACCTTCAACAATGGATAGAATGTCTAGTCAAATGACCAATAAGAAAATTAGAATTTGCAGTATTTACATACAATAGAATGTTGTTCAGCAATAAAAAGAAATAAAATACTGACACATTACTACAATGTGGCTAGACCATAAAAGTTTTATGCTAAGTCTGAGAAGCCAGACACAAAACATCACATATTGTATATTTCATTTTATATGATATATTCCGAGTTGACAAATGCATAGAGACAGAAAGCAGATTAGTGGTTGCCAGGTGCTGGAGGGATGGGAAATGGGGAGTGATTGCTGATTAGGTATGGTTTGTTTTTCTAGGGTGATGAAAAAGCTTTAAAACTAGAATGAATTATGGTTGCACAACATTGTGAATGCAATAAATGCCATCGAAGTATATACTTTAAAATAGTTAATTGTATGTCATGTGAGTTTCACCTCAATTTTAAAAATCACATCTCAAATATCCATTTCATGAAATCAGTAATTCTAAGGTGTAAAATGCTTATCTATTTTTTCATCAGCCCTTTGCAGAGAGATTTGTATTTCATGTGGCAAAGACACTCCCGTGGCTTACCTTGATCTGTGTATGTGTGAACATGACTGTTGCGGAATTAGAGGCAATGCAGAAATGTGGTCAAATTTATGACGTTAAGAGATCTAGTTCCATGCAGTTATATTCATCTCTCTATTCTTGTCAAAAAAATTCCATCTCCAGTTTTTGAGCATTTAGCTGAAAAATTTAGTCGTATAATCTTAAATTTAGCAAAATGTATTGAGCTAATACCTTCACTTCTATGCTATGTTTTGAAGATACTAAAATAAGTGCAGATGTGTGAAAGGATCTTTCCTTCAAAGAACTTATAACCCAATGTGAGAGGGAAACAGACTAAAAAAGATGTCCACGCAAACAAACATCATGCACACACACAAAAAATGCGATGAGAAATTATATGTTAAAATAAGTTTTCTTATGACATTGTTATGTATGCACATATGTATCTACAGGGAAATTCCTACTTCAATCTGGATGATTAACTTTTGTTAAACTCCATAAAAGAGTTTCTTTTAAGCTAAGCCTTGAAGCTCAATTACAGTATCAAGGGCAAAATAATATTATATCTGATTATATGAAAATAAGAAAAAATATGTTAGATAACTGGTTGGATCAGAGTTTGAATTTTAATCATTATGGTAGTCATTACAGTTGGGACCAAAGGTTTGTAAAAATGTGTTGGATGGGAGAGGGACTGTATGCCATCCTAGGGTGTCACTGCAGTCTCAGGTATAGCAGGACTTGATCTCTTACGTCAACTTTTATTGCAGTACGATGTATATAAAGAGAAATGCACGGCATGATTAATATTTGCATAGTAAACAAAAATGGATGATTCTACCTATGCTTTTTAATGGTGCTCCAGAGGGCCTGGGGAGAATGGACTGGAAGCAGAAAAGTTCAGAGCAGCAACTACAGGAGTAAAGGAAAGCACTTTGAAGACTGGTAGCCATCCCTACAAGCAGTGTTGTAGGTCTGAATAGAGCCGTAAAAAAGGATGGCTAGGAAGTGTCCGAGTATATCAACACTTAACTTGCCTAGTTAAAAGGAACTGGTGGCCAATTAATACAGAGCAAAGGAATCCACTTGCTGTTTGGGGCTATTGATTACCTAAAACATGGTCCTTCTGAATTGATACGGCTATAAGTGTAAAATACACACTGGATTTCAAAAACATTTTCCACCCACTGCACCAAATGAACTCAGGCCCTTCCAGCAGTGAAGATTCTGGCTCACACAGCCTAAACCTCCAGAACTGGGTTGGGAGGGCTGGCATCAGCCCCAGGCAAGAACATCACGGTTTTCCACTCTTCTTACCCAAAGTTCAGTAGTTTGTCATGAACAAGCACTTCTCATTTTGCTTCATGTCTCGGTCAATTTTCAGGGCACTGAAATGACTCTTTTTAATAGTGTTGTCAAGTTTCCTTTTTGGAGAGAGTATTTGCCAATCCTCCTTACTTCTGCAAGCTGGAAGTAGCCTCTCAAAGCCATTAACTGTTACTTAGGTAAATAAAACTAAATCAAGTATCCAAATTTCAGCAGTGATGTTTTTATTAAAAAAATCAAATAAAAATGATTTAAAAGTCCACAAATATTAAATAAATAGAAGGATTTATGGGGAGTGATTTAGGACCAAAACTAAACTGTAGACTGCAGGGTGAAAATAGAGGGCCATTATTGCAATTCAAATTTTAAAGCTCTTGCTATGGGTACCTTTATTTCCTGATGTGGGAAAACTGTAATGTCTTTCTCCAGCTATTAGTAGAAGTACTTGAATGGTTTTAAAAGCTTTCAATTTTGCAGTGCATAATAGACAATAATATTGTAGCCTTTGTGTGTACTTTAGAGTTACAATATCCTGACACTTTTTAAATGGGCTCTCTTACTACTATTGTTAACTCTTGGGGTATTTACTCATCAACTGGGAAAGTCTAGAATTTTACATTTAAGGGGAAAACATGCCTAAAATCACCTTTGTAAGGTAACACTGGCTTCATAAAATTTCCTTTCCTTCTGATATGTTCAAATTGCCTTAATTTTTACATATTCTGGAGTGGGGAGATCCTGTAAAATATATTCATTTAGTTGATGAAATCAGGTGTTATCCCAGAAACCATAATGTTCCTGGCACTATGACAAATAATCTGGCAGATTAATGACTAGAATCCAATCCTCTTTTCTTCTTGTTCCCTTCCTGAGCTCTGAAAAGTCTTCAGCATCTCCTTTACATAATTCATTTTATGCATCTTATATTTTATCAAGCCACACTCCTGTCCATTTATCCTGTCAGATCACAGTGGCAATTTTAAGCCCCTACCTTCACTTTCTCTTCTCCAATTTCAGACTACACCTTGGTCCTGGCTAAATGGAGTCTTTACGGAAATGAGGGCAGAAATTTCCAATGGAAAATTGAAGATCATTTAAACCTGCTGATTAGGATCAAATGCACCAAAATGTCTCCACCTTCAATTACATGACTTAAGTCTCCCTTTCTCCTTAAATTTTCATTGCAAACTCTACCTCTCCCTCCTGGTTTCATGCAATACATACTCTTGCTATATTCAACTGCATGCCCTTTTCAAAACACGCCAAATCTTCACAAACCATTGCATTGCCCCTGCAGTTTCTTTAGAATTCTTTAAATGCAAGTAATAATTCATGTACTGTCTCGCTCTCAAACATAGGAAGCAAACAGTAAGAGAATATCTGGGATGGGAGTCAGAATTCTCAGCTAATAAAGGGAGATTTCTAAGAGAAAAATGTCATTTAAAATGGGCTTTGCAAAACAGATAAGATGAAATACCATTATATTCAGTCATTCTTTTTTAAATTTTTTAAACGAAAATTGTATCTTATAGTCATAGGAAACTAATCTGCCATTAACGGGACATGATGCTCAACACAGAATATTACATCTGATTCTCACAACTAACTACATATCTTTGTTTTTCTTTTAAGCATGAAAAAATATCTTCAGGCTTATTAAGAGACTTTTCCAATATGTATATGTTTGAGGTCTCAGACTATTTATACATTAACAGTTTGGTAAAAGCAATAATGAAAATTCAGACCATCTTTCATTTCCACAAATGAAATTGTGCTACTTTAATTAAAATGACAATTGTGAAAATAGGAAGGCCATAGTCCACATGTGTGGGTTGACGGTTCTCAACATCCACAGGCATGGTGGAGTGCCGGGTCATTCCAGACTCCTCTTCTGCTTGGATTGCTGCACAGGCATCGGAGGCCCTGCCTTCTGCTTCTGTACAGCTGACAGTGAGACAAAACCCATAGCCATAACTCGTGACAGCAGCTCCAATAGCTTCTTTGTGTGAGTCAATTTTATTGTTCCTTTGGAACAGGAAGACTGCCGTTTGATTACTGGTTTGTCAAACCTGTGTGAAAATTGTTCCTTCAGTTGCTAACAAGCCAGAGGGGGATAATGGAATCAGCTATTACTTAGATCTCAGACATCGCGGAAAGATCTGCTGCCACCAAATGAGCTTGGCATCTGAGAATTGAGTTTGTGAAAGAACGTAGCTTTTAGGGGAATAATTCATCTTTTAATCATTTCCTGAGCTATGTTCCCAATAGTCATTTGGATCGAGGAGCATATATACTTCCTTGGTTACAAAGTTTCACCTTTACTGGTGAAAAAGACTGAGGGTGAATGCAAAGACTGGGACAAAGACTGGGGTGAATGCACAATTCGAGGAGTAAACAATGACAAACATTAAGAATATTTGTGTGTGCATGAGTTAAGCAGTTGAAATAAGCTTAATACAAACTAATATAGCTGAGTGACTGAAACAAAGGACAAATCCAGGTATATTGTTTGAGTTTGTATATTTTTCCATTACAACTCAAAATAAATATAAGCACTGGAGACCACAGGCAATGTTCATGCATTTTACCCATCTGGTAGGCACATTTTAGGTGATTAATAAGTATTTATTGAATTTATGTGATTATATGATCATAACCTAGAGGGAAATAATGACTCCCAACTTCTGCCCACAGTAAGAATATATATGCTGAAATTTATTTATAGAAGAACATATACAAAGAAGCAAATCTTATAACATGTCTCAAATTTACAGGCAAAGTATTACCTTGAAACAATTGAAATGGTTATCTTTTATACCCTCAAATTATCAAATATCAACAGGTTTATATAATTCAGCCAAATATTCCAAATATTGTAAAATATTTATTGTTGAAGACATCTACGTTAAGATCTAGACTGAAATCACCATATACACCTTGAGAACAGGGCCTAATTTATCAGTGTTACCCTGTATGTCCTCTCCCAACTTAAGTTCTGTGCATAGTAAATGGTCAGTGATATTTTGTGATTCAATGAATAAACACATATATCCTATGCGTATTAGGATATCTGAATTCCTAGGCCATAGCATTTCAGGCATTGAAGCTTGTTCTAAGTTTTTGAAAAATGATTTCAAAAGCTGTGAGAAAAGTGTCTATAGTTTTGGGGATCAGAAGCATGGAAAATTTCATCTAAGGCTGGGAACTGGATTAAGGTCAAGTGAACTGAAAGGCATTCAAGCTAGAGAGAAAGCATTTATTTTCCAACTGTTTAACAAATATTTTTTGCACGTCTTCTATGCACTAAGAGCTATGATAGCTTCTGGATCTATAAGTTAAAAAAATAATGTTCTCTTCCACAAGAAGCTTAGAGAAGTAAACAGAAAATAGTAACATCCCACAGGTCTTGTGCTTTAAGTAACAAGGTACTCAGTGAAGCGCATTGCAGGAATACTGAACTCAGTCTTAGGGAATCAGGGAAGATTTTATTTGTAATAACACCTCAAATCTGAGGCCTAAAGTGTGTGGAGATGTTGTTCATATTAAGTTGCTGATGAAGCAGGCAAGGAAAATATTCTGGAGAAGGAAGTGGTATTGAGGTGAAAGATACGTGAAGGCTTCAGAGATCTACAAAGAGGTCAGTAAGTATAGTTGTTTGAGTTTATTTTACTTGATAGGAGGTTGTATAAATGAAAGAAAGTCTGGGGGCAAATAATGAAGGACTGTGTTGTGTTCATTAAAAACATTGGAACTTATCCTGAGGACAAAAGGCACGAAGACTTGAAGCAAGAAATTTTGAAAAAGCAGATTTTCTATTTGGAAAGATCAATCTGGATTTCATATGAAAAACAGAATGAAGAAAGGCAGATGGAAAGCTAGGAACACACTTTCAAATATATGACAGTAATTCAGGGGATAGATGATAATGGTCTAAACTATGGAAGCAAAATTTGAATTTTAAACAACAGATGCACAAAAGTATATTTCCTCTAATATTTTGGGAACATAATCAAAAATGAAAAGAGGCTCAACATCGCTAGTTATTCAGGAAATACAAATTAAAAGCACAATGAGATATCACCTGTTAGAATGTCCATCATCAAAAAGACAAGAGATAACAAATGCTGGCATCGATGTACAGAGAGAGAAGGGAACCCTTGGGCACATTTGGTGGGATTGTCGATTGGTACTGTCACTAAGGAAAACAGTATGGAGGATCCTCAAAAACTTAAAAATAGGGGCTGGCCCCATGGCATAATGGTTAAGTTTAGCACGCTCAACTTTGGCAGCCGGGGTTCATGGGTTCAGATCCTGGGCACAGACCTACACCACTATCAGCCATGCTGTGACAGTGGCCCACATACAAAATAGAGGGAGACTGGCACAGATGTTAGTGTTAGATCAGGCCTAATCTTCCTCAAGCAAAAAAATCTTCCTCAACAACAACAACAACAAAAATTAAAAATAGAACTACCATATGATCCAGCAATTCCACTTCTGGGACTACATGCAAAGGAAACAAAAACAGTAACTTGAGAAGATATCTGCACCCCCATCTTCATAGCAGCATTATTTATAATGGCCCAGATACGGAAAAAACATGTGTCCACTGATGGATGAATGGATAAAGAATTTGTAGTATATATATATATATATACACACACACACATACATACAATGGAATACTTTTCAGCCATAAAAAATGAGGAAATCCTACCATTTGTGACATCACAGATGGACCTTAAAGGCATATGCTAAGTGAAATGTCAGAGAAAGACAAATACTGTATAATGTCACGTATATGTAGAACCCCCATCCTCCCAAAAAACCCAGCGAACTCATCGAAAAAGAAATCACACTTGTTGTTACCAGAGGTGGAGAGTAGGGGGAGCGAAAATTGGAAGAAAGTGGTCAAAATGTAAAAACTTCCAGTTATAAGGTAAATAACTACTAGGGATGTAATGTACAACATAAGGACTATAGCTAACATTGCCGTATGATATGCAGGAAGTAGTTCAGAGAGTAAATCCTAAGAGTGCTCATCACAAGGAGAAATTTTTTTCCTGTTTTTCGTAGTTCATTCCTTTCTTTTGTTTCTATGTGAGAAGACGGATGTTAGCTGAACTTATTGTGGTAGTCATTTCACAATACATGTAACTCAAATCATCATGCTGTACACTTTAAACTTATGTAGTGATGTATGTCAATTATTTCTCAATAAAACTGGAAAAAATAACAATTCTATTCTAAGTATTTGCAAAGATTTGAAAAACAAATCACTTTTATTTTGTGTAAAAGATTGTAAATATTGTTTGCTTTTCATTTAATTATTATAGATATGGTTTTATTCCACTTCAAAACTATCCTATATATAAATAGGAGTGGATTTATTAGAACTAAGTGTAACAGACTTCCCACCACTGTAATAGAAGCATAATAAAGAAGTGACAAAAATGAAGAAGAATAATTTAGATGGATATAGGGATTAAGGGAGGAGGAGATTAGGTTCTATACGTGTTTATAGTATGGAACGCTTCATAAATCACTGTGATATTCCCTGATATACAAATTCCTGGAGGAGGAGCAGAATTGTTTTTTTGTTAGTAAGGAAGTGGGAAGTATAGGGAGGAATTTGATTTTAGACATAATTGCATTAGGGCAGGCTATACATTAAACATTCAAATAGGAATGTCCAGTGGGTCACAGAATACTTGGGTTTGGAGACCAAGGGAGCGAACTCTAGTAGAGTCTTAGATAGCAGATCCACTCTAAATTTTAAAGGAGACAGCATGGAAAAAGACCAACACAAGATGTGCAATTTAGGGGCAAGAGACCTTGAAAACGTCAACATGCAGAGGACTCTGGAATTAAACAATACGGAAATGGGACGACTAATTCCAGCTGGCAGATTGTTTACTTCACCAGAGACTCTGGCTGTGGGGTCTTTGCTTTGGAATCCTACAAGGTTCCTCTCTCAGAAGTGAGCTTGGGGAACATGCAGCGCAAAGGTGAAGGCTTCCTGTTTTTCAAACATAGTTTGTTCTGTTCAGAAACGATTCTCTTCACTTGTCTATCGTGAAGATGCTTATCACTTTCTTCATAAAGAAAAATTGTATTTTTTTACCCAAGCAGGTTATGTATCAATTGAGTTTACCATAATGTTTAAGATAACCAAATAATAAAACATTTCAAGTTTTTTTTTTTTCCTATAAAGTGGTTCAGTCCTTAAAAAATGTTTTGGTACATTCACAAAGTTCTGATATTAAGAACATTTTTGTGGCTACCCGTCTAGCCAAAAAAGCTACTTCATGATTCAGTCATGTTTACGGGAATAGTTTATTTTTTTTAAAGCGATTTATTTCTCTCTGATTGATAAACAAATATCCCCTGCCAAAATAAATTTAGAAGGAGGGTCTTTAAAGATTAAACAGCGACACAAAATTATAAATAGTATTTTATTTTTGTAACAGCAAAAATTAACATCTACTTGCTCCCAAAGTAAAGGCTTGAGCCAAGAACATTGTGTAACATCAGGTTGGAATAAATTTCTCAAATGTTTCACCAGCTCTAAAACCCTTTTATTCTGATTCACCAGATTGAATGGTAGACATGATTTTTTTCATCATCCATTTCATGCATGCATTTATAACTGTTTTCTCTAAACTTGCAGAAATGCTGTAAGAAAAAAAAAGAAAATACACAACTAAAGTCACTTTGACATTTTAGTGACTTCAAAAAAGGAACAGTTAAATAACTGCTCTCTCTCAGAAATGGACAGACATCCATGTGTGTTCGAGTTACTTTTAACCTGATGAGACTTGCTTGAAATTAGGTACAGAAAAAAGTCATCATTTTGAGTTGTGTATTGGTTTACCAGGGCTGTCATAACAAAGTACTATAGGCTGGGTGCCTTAAACAACAAAAATGTATTTTCTCACCGTTCCGGAGTTTAGAAGTCTGGGATCAAGATGTCAGCACAGCTCATTCCTCCTGAAGGCTGTGAAGGAAGGATCTGCTCCAGGACTCTTCCCTTGGCTTGTAGTTGGCCATCTTCTCTGGGATCGAGATGTCAGCACAGCTCATTCCTCCTGAAGGCTGTGAAGGAAGGATCTGTTCCAGGACTCTTCCCTTGGCTTGTAGTTGGCCATCTTCTCTGGGATTGAGATGTCAGCACAGCTCATTCCTCCTGAAGGCTGTGAAGGAAGGATCTGTTCCAGGACTCTTCCCTTGGCTTGTAGTTGGCCATCTTCTCTGGGATCGAGATGTCAGCACAGCTCATTCCTCCTGAAGGCTGTGAAGGAAGGATCTGCTCCAGGACTCTCCCCTTGGCTTGTAGTTGGCCATCTTCTCCCTGCGTCTCCAGTTGTCTTCCCTTCATTTGTATCTGTGTCTAAATTTTCTCTTCTTATATGCACACCAGTCATATTGCATTAGGGCCCACCCATATGATCTCACTTTAATTTAATTACCTCTGCATAGACTCTATCTTTAAATACTGTAACATTCTGAGGTCACAATTCCCAAGGAAGTCCAAAACCTAGCAGGACAAATTCTATTACATTTTAAAGCTCAAGAATAATCCACTTTGTCTGGATACTCTGTTCTATGTGCACACCAGGGTGCTAGCCCTGCCTTCCAGGCAGACCAAGGTGGCAGCCCTGCCCCCTCAGCCCAGGGTGCCCTCACCCCTTGGCATAGGCCTTACCTTCTGGAACCAACAAGGCAGATCTTCCATCTGGAACAAAGGAGGAGACAGCCCCTCTCATGTGGCCTGTGCTTCTTGGTCTTCTTGAGTTAAAACGTTGAACATGCACTCAGGATGGAAACTGGATACCTTAACATATATTTTTTAGAACCTGGAGACCTGAACACAAGTCTTAGCATTGCCAACTACTAGACGATGCCATTGGTTAAACTGCTTAAAATCTCACAGTTTTAGGCTCCTTATCTTAAAGTATGGCTACCTTAAAGTAATAACACCTCCAAGAAAGTACTTTTTTATAATAAAATAAAGTAAAAGCTCTATAGCATGAAATTCATAGGAAGTCCATATTATATTATTAAAGATAATTATTTACTGAGAAGTTAAACCACATGAATCTTAAGCTCCTATCCTCCTTCAAGTGTTATGATACTTTATGTCATGGAAAATCTATGACAGAAATTCCCAGACTCCTCTTTAATAAGATTTTTTATCTTAATTTTACCCTCTATGAAACGGTGATGAGATTAATGACCTCATGTACCATCTATCTCAGATGAAGACAAAAATGACAAAATAGATGAAATTTGCATTGTGTAAATTGGAAAGCACAATAAAATCATTTATTTGGATACCATCCAATTTTTAAAAAATCCAGAACCCTTAGAAGTAAAAATATACAGAAAACAGTGACATTTTAAATATACCCCTTTATAAAACCATGGGCACATTTGTTGAGATAATAAAGATCTGCCTCTTTTTTCAGTTATCCATGCTGCTATCATTCCCTTTAGATATGTTTTTCTTTCTTTCTTTTTTGTGAGGAAGATTGTTCCTGAGCTAACATCTGCACCAATCTTCCTCTATTTCATATGTGAGATGCTACTCCAGCATGGCTTGATGAGCAGTGTGTAGGTCTGTACCCAGGATCCTATCAGGGATCTGAACCCACAAACCTGGGGCTGCTGAAGTGGAGTGTGCAAACTTAACCACTATGCCCCCAGACCAGCCCTTAGATATTTTTAAGACACAGAAGTTCAAGTTGCCTTTAAGACTCTAAATATTTGACTTTCATATCTTAAACTGTAAAATTCTCTACTTAACTTTCTCTCTTTTTTTATATTAAACTCATTTTTGTCTATCTATTGGATGTTTTATGGGATTTAATTTTGAAAAGCTTTTTCCAGGCATGGGTAGGAAAAAAATCTAAAAATCCTCTGTAGGTTTTGCTTTGTCAAAAATCACAGATCTACACAGAATAACTTTCATTCAGCGTGAGCCCATAGTTGCCCACCTAGTCATTGAAATTAACCTGCTGCAGCATGCCCACTTCTGGAGCCAGGCTTACTCAGCCATAGGTAGGTATTTACCTAGAATGATAGATTTGCTTCATATTTATTTAATCAGAAAAGATGATTTTCTGCATGGACTTCCTACATGCTCCTTCATCATTTTTGTTATTTAACAATATAATATTTCAAGTTCAGTAAAGCATAGCAAATTTATTATATTACAGCATGGTTACTTTCAGCAACTACACTATTCTTGCAAGATGGAAACTTTTTCTCATGTATGTTAAAGTAATTTGAGAAGGGAGATGACAGTTTATTTAATAATAAGGTTGAAGGCACATGTTTTGGGGGGATCAAATGAAGAAAAATTTATTCAAAACTTTCAGAAAATAATGTGAGATGACCCTAAATGAAAGTTTGAGAACATTTAAAAGAGTAAATTGAAGGAAGAAACCCTCCTTCAGTAAAGTTATGCTAAGCACCAGTAAAGTCTCCAGACAAAAAGAAAATCGCATTCGTAAAAGTTTCTCAAGATTAAATATGTAGGTGAAATTACAAAAGAGATAATAATCCTCTTTGTGTGAGACATAAGATCAAGGTCACAATCAAGACATAATAGAACATCAGAATGGAAATCAGAAAACCCAGCTTAAATAACATCTTAGTAATTTCTCTATATTTCAAGATTTACCACAACACTTCCACGTGCAATAATTGTATCATTTTACGTCTTACTCAGGGCCCACTACTAACTCTATTTGTGAGTTTGAGGAAGACCTTAGACCTTGAAAGATGACAGCTAGTCTTACGATGCCAAGTAAAATTTAAAAATAAAATATAGAGAGGTGGGACCAAGATGGCAGAGTGAGTAGTCTTCTTTGTCTCTCCCCCTTTGAATCTACAACTAATTGGACATTCACCGGTTAACAAAGGATATCCAGATAGCATCTCAAGACGCCTGAGAGACCCATGCTGCTATACATCAGAAGCAACGGACTTCACTCTGGGAGGAGATGGAGATAGGTGAAAACTCTCCAACACCTGACCCCCAGACAGCCTAGTACCTGCAAGAGGCTCTCGTCCGGCAGACTCCCCCATAGCATCGCCACACACCAAGGGCAGGAGTGTGCTCTCACCAGCGGAGCGATGGTGGAAACAGATGACAACAGCCCTACCTAAGCCCCCCTCGATTGCACCTAAGCCCAGGGGGAAACTCCAGGGTCCTGCACCCACCAGCAGGGAAAGCCTCTGCTCGCCATTAGCAGAGAGATGCTGCCCAGCATTCAGAACACCGGGAAGCTCCCAGGGAGCGGATTCCCCGGCAGGGCACCAGTCCGCCAGCCGCTGCTGGGCCCATGGTCTCTGGCTGTGCACAGGATGGTGAAAGAGGTGCCTAGACTTCCCATGGACGTGCTTGAGGGCTGGGTGGAGTTCCAGTGCCCGGCTCCACAGCCCAGGGGGAGACTCCAGGGTCCCACACTGCCAGCAAGGAAAGCCTCTGCTCGCCATTAGCAGAGAGGCCCCGCTCAGCATTCAGAACCCCAGGAAGCTCCCAAAGACCAGAATTTCCCACAAGGCAGTAGTATGCCAGCCGCTGCCAAGCCCACGGACACTGGCCATGTCCCAGACAGGGCAAGGGGCTGCCAGAGATTCCGTGGGAGTGGTCTGAGGCTGGGTGGAGCTCCAGTGGAATGGCTACGTGGCCCAGGGGGGAACTCCAGGTTCCCACAGCAGCCACAGCAAAAGCCTCTGCACAGCACTAGTGGAGAGGTCCCGACAGGCAGTCACAAGGCTGGAAGGCCCTGGGGCAAAAGTAGCACAGCTAGGTGAGCTAACCACAGACTGCAGAAGATACCCATAGCTCTGCTGGGACCTGTAGTGGACAAGTGTGATCTTGTGGGCTCTGACAGTGACAGAGCTGCGATTATAGGTGATCCTGCTTCCGGCCACTGGGAAAGCCCATAACACTGCTGCAGACCCCAAGGAGGGAGCACGTCTCGGTGGTCTGCAACAGTAGGCACCAGCAGCCTGAGGCACCCTTGCGATTGCCCCCACAACTGACAAGGGACCCGACAGGACCACTGTGACTACGAGGAGGGGCCCAGGTCCAGTCAGTAACAGCTGACAGGGTTCCAGGTTGGTGCAGTCTAAACAGCTTTCTCCCCTCCACACCAGTTGCAACAAGTGGAAGAAGTGAATAAACTCTATCTCTATGTAGAGGCACAAATCCACGCCATCAAGCAGTATGAACAAATATATTAAGTCTCCAGAACAGAAGGAAAATGATAAGTACCCAGAAAACAATCCCAAAGACAATGAAATCTATAACCTAAATGATGATGATTTCAAAACAGCCATTATTTAAAAACTCAATGAGTTAAAAGAGAATTCAGATAGACAACACAATGAGTTCAGGAGCTATGTCACAAAAGAGCTTGATACTATAAAGAAGAACCAATTAGAAATACTGGAGATGAAGAACACAATGGAGGAGATTAAGAAAAATCTGGACTCTCTGAACAGTAGGGTCAATAATATGGAGGACAGAATTAGCAATTTGGAGGATAGGAATATAGAAATGCTGCAGACAGAGGAGAGAGAACTAAGACTAAAAAGAAATGAAGAAACTCTCCGAGAATTATCCGACTCAATTAGGAGATGCCACATAAGGGTTAAAGGCATCTCAGAGGGAGAAGAGAATAAGAAGGGGGCAGAAGGCCTGTTCAAAGAAAATGGCTGAGAACTTTCCAAACTTGGGAAGAGAGATGGAACTTCATGTGACAGAAGCCAATAGATCTCCAAACTTTATCAATGTAAGAAGACCAACCCCAAGGCATATAGTAATGAAGCTAGCAAAAGTCAACGACAAAGAGAAAATACTAAGGGCAGCCAGGAAGAAGAAAATAACCTACAAAGGAACCCCCATAAGGCTATCAGCAGATTTCTCAGCAGATACCTTATAGGCTAGAAGAGATTGGAATGAAATATTCAAAACTCTGAAGGACAAAAACCTGCAGCCAAGAATACTCTACCCAGTGAAAATATCCTTCAAATACAATGGAGAAATAAAAACTTTCCCACATAAACAAAAGCTAAGGGAGTTCATTGCCACAAACCTCCTCTTGAAGAAATGCTCAGGAAGAAACTCATATCTGAAAAATCAAAAAAAGGAAAGGGGTTACAAAAATCCAGAACAAAGGAGATAAGCAGAAGGACAATAACAGAATGCAGCAGTTCTCCATCAGAACAGGTTAGCAAAAGTTAAATAAAACATTAAAGATAAACGGAACAGAAACACCAAGAATAAATATGACCTAGTCATTTTAACCACAAACTCACAACACAAAAAGGAAGAGGAAAAAAAAATCTAACAGTAACAACCTAGAAGGGGAAGAGAGAAGGAATGGAACGTCTTAATTTAAAGGAAAAAGAGGCTATTAGAAAAAGGACTATCTCATCTACGAGATGTGTTATACGAACCACCTGGTAACCACTAAACAAATAACAAGAATAAAGACACAAATTACAAATAAGAAGAAAGCCAGTACAGAAATTTACCTACCTGGATTAGGAATCCAAAAATCATGGGATGAGATACAAAGGAAATGCAAAAGAACCGGAAAACAAGTGATAAAATGGCAGCAGTAGGCCCCCACATTTCAATAATCACTCTAAATGTAAGTGGATTGAACTTTCCAATCAAAAGACACAGAGTGGCAGGATGGATCAAAGAACAAGATCCAACAATATGCTGCCTCCAGGACACACACCTCAGCCCCAAAGACAAACACAGACTCAGAGTGAAGGGATGGAAGACAATACTCCAAGCTAACAATGAACAAAAGAAAGCAGGTGTTGCCATACTTATATCAGACAAAGTAGACTTCAAAGCAAAACAGATAAAGAAAGACAAAGAGGAGCAGTATATAATGATAAAAGAGACACTCTACCAAGATGACATAACACTTATAAATATATACGCACCCAACACAGGAGCACCCAAATTTGTAGAGAAACTATTAACAAAACTAAAAGGAGACATCAACAAGAATACAATAGTAGGGGACCTAAACACCCCATTAACACCAATGGATAGATCATCCAGACAGAAAATCAACAAGAAATTATAGAATTAAATGAAAAATTAGACCAGATGGACTTACTAGATATATATAGCACACTTCAACGAAAAACAGCCAGTTACACATTCGTCTCAAGCGCGCATGGAACATTCTCAAGGATAGACCATATCTTGGGAAACAAAGCTAGCATCAATAAATTCAAGAGGCTTAAAATAATATCGAGCATCTTTTCGGATCATAATGCTATGAAACTAGAAATCAACTACAAGAATAAAGCTTGGAAAGGGGCAAAAATGTGCAGACTACACAACATGCTCCTGAACAAACAATGGATTTTTGAAGAAATTAAAGAAGAAATCAAATATTATCTGGAGACAAATGAAAATGAAAACACACCGTACCAACTTATCTAGGATGCAGCAAAGGCAGTCTTAAGAAGGAAGTTCATTGCAATACAGGCTCACCTCAATAATCAAGAAAAATCTTACATAAACAACCTCAAGCAACACCTAACAGAATTAGAAAAAGAAGAACAAACAAAACCCAAACTCAGTAGAAGGAGGGAAATAATAAAAATTAGAACAGAAATAAACGATATTGAAACACAAAGGACAGTAGAAAGGATCAATGAAACTAAAAGTTGGTTCTTCAAAAAAATTAACAAAATCGATAAACCCTTAGCCAGACTCACTAAGAAAAAAAGAGATAAATCTCAAATAAATAAAATTAAAAATGAGAGAGGAGAAATCACAATCGATACCAAAGAAATACAAAGGATCATAAGAGAATACTATGAAAAACTATATGTCAACAAATTGAACAACCTAGAAGAAATGAATAAATTCCTAAACTCTTACAACCTCCCCAAACTGAATCAGGAAGAAATAGAGAATCTGAATTGACCAATCAAAAGTAAAGAAATAGAAACAGTAATCAAAAACCTCCCCAAAAATAAGAGTCCAGGACCAGACAGCTTCCTTGGAAAATTCTACCAAACACTCAAAGAACATTTAATACCTATCCTTCTCAAACTATTCCAGAAAACTGAGGAAATTGGAACCCTCCCTAATACATTCTATGAAGCCAACATCACCCTGATCCCCAAACCTGACAAGGACAACACAAAGAAGGAAAACTACAGGCCAATATCACTGATGAACATAGATGCAAAAATCCTCAACAAAATTTTGGCAAACCAAATACAGCAATACATCAAAAAGATTATACACCATGATCAAGTGCGATTTATACCAGGGACACAGGGATGATTCAACATCCATAAGTCAATCAACGTGATTCATTACATTAACAAAATAAGAAACAAAAACCACATGATAATCTCAATAGATGCAGAGAAAGCATTTGACAAGATCCAACATGGATTTATGATAAAAACCCTCAATAAAATAGGTGTAGAAGGAAAGTACCTCAACATAATAGAGGCCATATATGACAAACCCACAGCCAACATCATACTCAATGGACAAAAATTGAAACCCATCCCTCTGAGAACAGGAACAAGACAAGGGTGCCCACTTTCACCACTCTTATTCAACATAGTACCGGAGGTGTTGGCCAGAGCAATTCAGCAGGAAAAAGAAAAACAAGAATCCAAATAGGCAACAAAGAAGTAAAGCTCTCGCTGTTTGCAGATGACATGGTCTTATCTATAGAAAACCCCAAAGAATACATAGGAAAACTATTAGAAACAATCAACAGCTACAGCAAAGTTTCAGGATATAAAATCAACATACATAAATCAGTAGCATTTCTATACGCTAACAATGAACTAACAGAAAAAGATCTCAAGAACTCAATCCCATTCATGACCACAACAAAAAGAATAAAATACCTTGGGATAAATTTAACCAAGGAAGTGAAAGATCTATACAATGAAAACTACAAGACTTCTTGAAAGAATTCGATGATGACATAAAGAGATGGAAAGACATTCCATACACATGGATTGGAAGAATAAACATAGTTAAAATGTCCATACTACCTAAAGCAATCTCCAGATTCAATGCTATCCCAATCAGAATCCCAATGACATTCTTTACAGAAATTTAACAAAGAATCCTGAAATTCATATGGGGCAACATAAGATCCCGAATTGCTAAAGAAATCCTGAGGAAGAAGAACAAAGCTGGAGGCATCACAATCCCTGACTTCAAAGCATACTACAAAGCTACAGTAATCAAAACAGCATGGTACTGGTACAAAAACGGGTGCACAGATCAATGGAACAGAGTTGAAAGCCCAGAAATAAAACCACACATCTATGGACAGCTAATCTTCGACAAAGGAGCTGAGGGCCTACAATGGAGAAAAGAAAGTCTCTTCAACAAATGGTGCTGGGATAACTGGACTGCCACGTGTAAAAGAATGAAAATTGACCATTCTTTTTCACCACTCACAAAAATAAACTCAAAGTGGATCAAAGACCTAAAGATTAGGCCTGAAACAATAAATCTTCTAGAAGAGAATATAGGCAGTACACTCTTTGACATCAGTTTCAAAAGGAACTTTTCGAACACCATAACCCCTCAGACAAGGGAAACAATAGAAAGAATAAACAAATGAGACTTCATCAGACTATAGAGCTTCTTCAAGGCAAGGGAACACAGGATTGAAACAAAAAAAGCAGCCCACGAATTGGGAAAAAATATTTACAAGTTATTTATCCAACAAAGGGTTAATCTCCATAATATATAAAGAACTCACACAGCTCAACAACAAAAAATCAAACAACCCGATCAAAAAATGGGCAGGGGACATGAACAGACATTTCTCCAAAGAAGATATACGGATGGCCAATAGACACATGAAAAGATGCTCATCATCACTAATCCTTAGGGAAATGCAAATCAAAACTACACTAAGACATCACCTTACACCTGTTAGAATGGCAAAAATATCTAAAACCAAGAGTGACAAATGTTGGAGAGGCTGTGGAGAAAAAGGAACCCTCATACACCATTGGTGGGAATGCAAACTTGTGCAGCCACTATGGAGATTTCTCAAAAAGTTAAAAATAGAAATACCTTATGACCCAGCCATCCCACTACTGGGTATCTATCCTAAGAACCTGAAATCAGCAGTTCCAAAAGTCCCATGCACCCCTATGTTCATCGCAGCATTATTCACAATAGCCAAGACATGGAACCAACCTAAGTGCCCAGCAACTGATGATTGGATAAAGAAGATATGGTATATATATACAATGGAATACTACTCAGCCATAAAAAAGGACAAAGTCGTCCCATTCACAACAACATGGATAGACCCTGAGGGTATTATGTTGAGTGAAATAAGCCAGACAGAGGAGACGAACTCTGTATGACTCCAGTCATAGGTGGTAGTTAACATATAGACAAAGAGACCTGATCAGTGGTTACCAGGGGAAAGGGGGGTTGGGGGGAGGACACTAAGGGTGAAGTGGTGTACCTACAACATGACTAATAATAATGTACAACTGTAATTTCACAAGGTTATTAACTATCATAATCTTAATAAAAAATAAAATAGATAACTATTAGAATGAATGTATTAGGAACATATTGGGAAAACAGCCAAGGATTATTTTTATGTGATATCACATTTTTTTACTCTACACATGTGGTAGCATTAATTACATTTTTAAACTTACTATTTTGAAATAATAGGAGATTTTCAGGAAGTTGCAAAAAAATATACAGGGAAATCGCATGCACCCTTCAACCAGCCTCCTCCAGTGGTTAAACCTTGTATAACTATTGTACAATATTGAAACCAGGAAATTGACATGGGTGTAATTCACAGAATTTATTCGGACTTCACCATTTTCACAAGCACTCATTTATATGAGTGTAAAATTACACAATTCTATCATATGTGTAGCTTCATGTAATCATAAGCACAACTAACATACAGAACTCTTCCATCAATGCAAGACTCTCTCTTGTTACCTTTCTGTAAGTACCTATCTATATATCTCTGTATGTCTATTGCTACCTGTCTATAGGTATCAATGCACATCCCTAACCACCAATCCCTAACCATCGGCAACTACTAATACATTCTCTATCTCACTTATTTTATTTCAAAAATGGTATAAGAATAGAATCATACAGTATGTAATCTTTTGAGATTAGCTTCTTTCACTCAACATAATTCCCTTGATATCCAAGTTTTTGTGTGTACCAATATTTCAATCCTTCTTTATTACTGAGCCATATTCCTTGATGTAGATGTACCACAGTTTGCTTGCCATTCACCTGCTGAAGGACATTTGCGTGTTTCCAGTTTTTGCCGATTACTAATAGAGCTGCTATGAACATCTATTTGCAAGTTTTTGTGTTAACATAAATTTTTATTTCCCTGGGATAAACGACCAAAAGTGTAATTGCTGGATCATATGATAAGCACATGCTTAGTTTTAAAAGGAAATGACAAACTATTTACCATATAAGTTCTACCATTTTAAATTCCCACCAGCATTTATGAGTGATCTAGGGTCCCCATACCTTTGCCAACATTTGGTGTTATTATTATTTTTTATTTTAGCCATTCTGATAAATGCGTAGTGATATCTCACTGCAGTTTTAATTTGCGCTTCTCTAATGATTAATCATGCTAAAAATCTTTTCATGTGCTTATTTGCCATCTGGATATACTCTACCGTGAATTGTCTTTTCATGCCTTTTACCCATCTATAAATTGTATTGTTTGGGGGTTTTTTGACTGTTGAGTTTTGAGAGTTCTTTATATATTTTAGACACAAGTTCTTAGTCAGATATATGGTTTGAAAATATTTTATTCCAGTCTGTAGCTTAACTCTTCATCCTTGACAGAATCTTTCACAGAACAAACACTTTTAATTGTGATAATGTCTACTTTATCAATTGTTTTTCATTATGGGTTGTGCTTTCAGTGTCAAGTCTAAGAACTCTTCACGTAGGACTAGGTCACAAAGATTTTTTCCATTGCTTTCATTTTTTCCTAAAAGTCCTGTACTTTATGGTTTATATTTAAGTTTGTTATCCATTTTGAGTTAAACTTTGTATAACTTTTGAGGTTTAAGACTAGGATCATTTTCTTTTTTTGGCCTATGGATAGCCAATCGAAAAGACTACCTTTCCTCCATTAAATTGTTTTTGCACTATTATAAAAGTCAACTGGACATATTTGTGGGGGTCTATTTTTTTATCCTATTCTATTTATTCATAGCTATTCCTTATCTAGTATTCACTGTCTTTATTATTGGAGATGCTTAGTAAGCCTTAACTTTGGAAAAAATGATTCTTCTTCTTTTCCAAAATTATTTTAGCTCTTTGAGGTCCTTGCTTGCAGATGTCATGATTGCTTTCCACACATATTTTAGAATATACATGTCTGTGTCTACAAAAGTCTTTGTTAATATTCTTATAGGAATTGTGCTAAACTTAATTTGAGAAGTATTGGCATCTTTACTATGTTGGGTCTTCCAATTCATGAACACAGTACATTTCTCCAAACGCTTAGATCATCTGTGATTTCTTTCATCAGCATTTTGTAATTTTCAGCGTATAGATCTTGCACAGATTTTGTGAAGTGCATATCTAAGTATTTTATTTTCTTAGGAGTAATTATTAATTTTGGTTTACATATGTTTGTTGCTAGTTTATAGAGAAGTGATTTTTTTCATATTGATCTTATATCCTGTGACCTTGCTGAATTTATTTCTGATAGTTTTTTAATAGATTTTTTTAGGATTTTCTGTCTATAATCATGTCATCTGCAAATACAGACAGTTATATTTCATCTTTCCAGTCTGTATGACTTTTATTTCTTGTTTTTGTCTTAATATAATGACTAGATCTTCCAGCAGTAGGTTGTAGAAGATTGGGGAGAGTAGAATAATAGCCTTCTTCCCGATCTTAGGGGAAAAGCATTCAGTTTTTCACCATTAAAGTATAATGTTAGCTGAAGGTTTTTTGTAGATGCTCTTTATCAATGTAATGAAGTTTCCTTCTATTCTTGTTTTGCTGAAAGTTATTGTCATGATTGGGTGTTGTGTTTTTGCCTTTTTTCCTGTGTGAATTTGATTTTTCTTTTTTAGCTAATTGATATGATAGATTACATTGATTTTTGAATGTCAAAGCGAGCCTCGTAGACCTGGCATAAATCTCACTTGGTGGTGGTATAATCCATTTTATACCTTGTTGTGTTCAATTTGCTAATATTTTGTTGAAAATTTTGCCTCTAGGTTCATAAGAAATATGGGTCTGTGGTTTTGTTTTTCTGTACCATATTGTCTGATTTGGGGATCCATGAAATACTGGTTCATAAAATGAAGAGAGAGTGTTCCTTCATAATCTGTTTTCTGAAAGAGATTGGGTAAAATTATTGTTATTTATTCTTTAAAAGTTTAGTAAAATTCTGTGTTGAAAGCATTCGTGACAGGGCATTCCTTTTATGGGAGCATCTTAGTTACAAATTCAGTTTCTTTAGTGGTTATGGGATTATTCAGATTATTTTTTATTGAATTTTGGTAGTTCATAGTTTTTGGATAATTAGTCAATTTCGTTTAAGTTGTTTGATTTATAAATATAAGATTGTTCATACTATTGCCTTATTATCTTTTTATTAGCTAAGTACCTGAAGTAATATTCCTGTTTCATTTCTGAAGTTGGTGATTTGTGTCTTCTTTCTTTTACATTGTCAATCTTGTGAGACGTTTATCAATTTTACTGATTCGTTTTTGGTTTTCAATTTCACTGATATTAGCATTATTATTTCCTTCCTTTTGTTTCTTCAGGTTTATTTTGCTCCTCTGTTTCTAGTTTGCTGAATCAAGAACTTAGATTGTTGATTTAAACCTTTCATCTTTTCTAGTGCAAGGATTAATACAACTTTCCCTTCCAGACTTGCTTTAGCGGCTTCCACAATTTTTGATATAACGCTATTCTCATTTTCATTCCATTCTGAATATTTAAAATTTTTTTAGAGACTTTCTATCTGAACCATGTATTATTTAGATATGTGTTGTTTAATTTTTCAGTGTTTAGAGAGTTACTTTTGTCTGTTGTTTATTCTGAGTTTCATTCCATTATTGTCAGGGAAGATACTGGTACATTTTTAATTCTTTTAAATTTGTTGAGGTTTGTTCTATGATCCAGATTGTGGCCTCTCTTGGTGAATATTAGTTGGGTGTTCTGCTGTTGTTGTGTACCATGTCCTATAAATGTTAATCATATTCTATTCGTTTCTGTGTTGATCAGTTCTCCTGTATTTTTGATGATTTTATGTCTAATTGTTCTATCAATTGCTGAGGGTAGAATGTTGAAGTCCCCAGCTCTATATTTGTAGATTTTTCTGTTTCATCTTTCACTTTACCAGTTTCTGCTTCACTGTTGTTTAGTGCATACACATGTAATATTTCTATGTCTTCTTGATGTTTTGGTACTTTTATAATTATATAATGTTCCTGTTTGTTCCTAGTAATTTTCTTTCTCTAAAGTCTATCAGATGTTAATATAGCCACTCCTGCTTTTTAGTTAATATTTGCATGATACATATATTTTTCATCCTTTTTACTTTTGCATACACATGCCATTCTTGTGGAGAACATATAATTGAGTTTTAGTTGTGTTTTTTCTTTGTGCATTCTGCTACTCTCTGTCTTCTAATAAGTACATTTACATTTAAAATAATTATTGATATGTTAAGGCTTAAGTCTTCCTTTTTGTTTGTTTTGTTTCTTCTGCTTTTCATTTCCATGCTTTTCTTTTCTTGCCTTCCTCTGGGTTACTTTGAATATCTTTTAGAATTCCACTTGTATTTATTTATAGTGTTCTTTTAGTATATATATTTGCATAGTTTTTGTAGTGGCTGTCTTCAGTATTACAATATATATGCATAATTTATCACAATCTACTAGGATTAATGCCTTACCACTGTGAAAGAATTGTAAAAAATCTTACTTTCATTCAGATCTATTTACTCTTGTCAATTTCTAAGTATAACTGACAAATATTTTCTCTGCCTATATCTTGCATCATATGATACTGTAGTTTTTGCTTCTAAAATCAAGTATGATCTAAGAAACTCATAAGAATGATAGATTATTCTATTTACCACTATTTTTACCCCAGAAAACATTGTTGTTCTTCCCTTTCAGAAGTTGTAAATCTTTTTTCTAAATAGAAAGTTTTCTTTTCTACTTGAAATACTTCCATTAACCATTCTTCAAGTGTTGTTTGACTAGTGACAAATTATCTTAGTCTTCTTTTGTCAGAGAATGTCTATTTCTCCTCATTCCTGAAGGATAGCTTTTCAGGTGTAGTAGGAAATCTAAATGACCTTGAATATGGGGATAATATTTTAGATACAGCATCCAGGGAAGAAATAATTGATAAGCTGGACTTCATTAAAATAAAAAAATTCTACTCTATGAAAGACACTCTCAAGAGAATGAGAAGACAAGCTACAGACCAGGAGAAAATATTTGCAAAAGGTATATCTGGTACAAGATGGAGGATATGATATACGAAGAACTTTTAAAACTCAATATTAAGACTACAAACAGCCGATTAAAGAATGGGCCATAAACCTGAATAGACACTTCACCAAAGAAGATATATAGATGGAAAATAAACATTTGAAAAGATGCTCCACATATCTTTCATCATAGAAATGTAAATCAAGAGAAAAATGACATACCATTACACACCTATTAGAATGGCCACAATTGAAAAACGCTGACAACACCAAATGTTGACAAGGATGTGGAGTGACAGGAACTCTAATTTCTTGCTTGTAGAAATGCAAAATGGTACAGCCACTTTGGAAGATAGTTTGGCAGTTTCCTACAAAACTAAAAATACTCTTACCATACAATCCAGGAATCATACTCCTTAGTGTTTTACCCAAATAAGTTAAAATCTTACATCCACATAAAAATATGCACATGGATGTTTATAGCAGCTTTATTCATAATCGCCAAAACTTGGAAGCAACCAAAATGTCTTCCAGTAGAATGAATGGATAAATAAACTGTGGTGGATCCAGACAATGGAATATTTGTTAGTGGTAACAATAAATGAGCTATCAAGCCTGAAAACATATGGAGGAAGCTTAAATGCATATTTCTAAGTGAAAAAAGCCAATCTGAAAAGGCTACATACCATGTAATTTCAACTATGTGGTATTCTGGAAAAGGCAAAACTATACAACAGTAAAAAGAGCAGTGGCTGCCAGGGGTTGAGGTCGGGGGAAGAGCATAGAGGATTTTTAGGGCAGTAAAACTATTCTGCATGATACTATAATGGTGGAAACATGTCATAATACATTTGTCAAAATTCATAGAATGTACAATAAAGTGAACCCTAATGTAAACTACGGACTTTGGGTGATAAGGACATGTCAATGTAGGTTCCTCTTTTGTGACAGATGTACCTCTCTGGCTTAAACATTGGTAGTGGGGGAGGCTGTACGTGTGTGATGACAGAGGATATGTGGGAATTCTCTGTATTTTCCACTCATTTTTGCTGTGAACCTAAAACTTCTCCAAAAATTAAAGTGTATATTAAAAAAAGTTCGTCAACACCTCCTTGATCATTCACTTCCAGCCTATTGAAGAGAGAGGTTGTAAAAACCATTAAAGATTAGGGAAATATTTTTGAAAAGGCTACTATTGAGTTGTGAGTCCCATTCTTGACTCTCTTACAAGGCAGATGCAACCTAGAAAAAGTGGCTCTGATGGACCATTTAGAGAGCCTGATATATCACCTTTGGGACTTGGAAGACATAAACGATGATGCCTATTTCATGATTCAGAGAGCTACAGAATAGAAGTTTGTGGCAACCATGATGTTATGGTGTCAGAGCAAATGAGAAGTAACTGCACTTGGATTCATCTGCCTCACCTCACTCTTCATATCTACTTCTAACCCTAGAGATATCAGAGACCACAGTTATTATGATGGCATGGGACAGACCAGATTGAGAAAGATGGAGAAGTCAACCATACTCCTATTCATAGTGTAGTTGATAAACTGATTACAGCCTCAAGATAGGAAAGGGCAACTATTTCGCTGCGCTACTCAAATTATTTAGCAAGACTGTCTTGTAACTAGGAGTTACCAAGGAAATTTGTTACCTGAAAATACCCCAAAAAGCCTTATAGCTTCCCTTGGATTTTATTCAAGGCTCTTGGGGAAAAATAACCTTTTGAATATATATGCAAAAAAAGGAAGTAATTGAATATAGTGTTTCTTCCGATGATACCCACACGTCCTTCTTTCTTAATCACAGTTACGGCTCTTATATTTAAAAAAGTAAAATAACAATGAGTAAGTAATAGCCAGCAATTTAGTAAAAACTATTTGGCAATCTACTTACAGATGTCATTTTAAATTAATACAATTCTTCTGGAAAGCAAGTTTCCAAATGTCTAAAGAATAACAAAGTTATCCTAGCATTGGGCACAAGTTTATACTTAAGATGTGATAATATCAATACTTATTGGGAGGCTCTTTCTCTCCTGAAGACTTTTTATTGCATGAAAATGTTATAAAAGCATTCAGTCTTACGGATTTTCTTTGAGAAAGAAGGAGAAGAACTAACAGTAATTAACTACTTTCTCATTTTTAGATACTTTCACTCACGTTGTTTCTTTTACTTCTTACAACTATCCTTGACAGAGTTCTGAAAACTCTTAGCTTCTGTTTTTTATAGGTAGTTAAATTGACATTCTGGGAAAATTGATTATTGACTGCATACGCATAAAGCCAGCAAATGTCACAAACCAGATTTGATTTCCAAACTTTTATTCCAAAGTTCATGTACTTCAGAATTTCTAGTAATCCATTACACTCCTAGGGCCTAGCAGTACTCCACTGTTTAAAGGGAAATTAGTTGTTGTTTTTCCTTAGCATATTTGAAACTTTGGAGCCTGAAAAATTAACACTAAAATTCAGCAGTATGCACTTTGTAACAGGGAAAAAGCTGATATGTATTCAATAATAAATTATCTGTATTACACAAAAAACAGCAACAGAGAAAACGAGTGAGTGCAGTTGTGGAAGGAAAAAGTGAAGAGAGAGGAGAGCGGAAGTGATATGTTTAGAGGGGGAAAAATTAGGTGTATTTCCAAAAGCTGGTGTTTAGGATGCCCAGTTATTCCCATAATGTTACAGAATTCTTAGCAATAGCAAACTTTAATGACTCATTTGACATAAAAAGAACCTGAACAATGAAGTTAGGCAAACAAGCAAACAAACAACACTGATTTCAGTTTTGTCTATTCATGAGACAATAACAGAGAAAACTAGTTGGTCAGATGGCCCGTCTCAAACTTTTCATCTCCCACTTGTATTCCAACATCCCCTTTTAGCATATCTGCCTAAATTTGCAGAGTCGCTATTTTCTTTCTTCTATGGTTGTTGACCTAGAAAGTGCTGTTTACAGTCTAATAGGAAAAAAATGGTGTGTTATCCAAAATTGTTGAAAATGAATTTAAACAGGAAAAAAGCTGGCATTGTAAACATGAATAATATGTTCTCAGTTGCCTTTTCCTCTGTTCATGGATGAAGCACTGGGAGGGAGTGAAGTCATTCTAAGCAGGGTGATTAAAGATTTATGTTCACCACTTAAAGACACCACACCAGTAGGCAGCCAGATCAGTAAATCTTGTCCAATTCTAACAGCAGGTAGACAAGTCTTTGGAAGGAGAGAAAAATATTGTACTGTCGGGTGAATCCAATAAATTGAAGTGTGGAAAGAATTAAGACTCTGTGGGTATGCTGAAAAGCTCATTCAAGTTTCTTGTCTTCTGAAGACTTTATATTCCTAATGTTATGAAAATGTATTCTCAGCTTATAGGGCTATTGCATAAAACTTCAAGACCCTAGGGCAGGGTTTCTTGTTTGTTTACTTGTTTTGTTTTGTTGTGGAGGCCTCCATACTGTTTTAGAAAATTAATATAAAGGATTTCAGGCAGGATTTGTTCTCTGTTGTTGGCCATAGTTCACACCATTGACTAATCTTTTACACCTGGCCTTCTGGACCACTTTATAAACTCTCCACTAAGGGAAACAGAGGAGAGGCGATTGTGAGGGGAAAAAAAGTAACAAAAAGATCCTGTGATGCCATCTGAATACTGTAATATATAAATAAACAATGCTTTTCAAAAATTAAAACTGAAACTATTCAAAGATCTTGATGGTCCCTGAAAACTGAGAAATGTGTCAGTAGTTTCTATACAAAACTAGACAAAGCAACTGACCTCAATTATTCCAGCAAAATATGCTTGGAGATTTGCAGGACTTGTCGATTGGACAGCATTCAAAGAAGTCTTTAAAAAAGAGATTGGGGGGGCTGGCCCGGTGGCACAGCGGTTAAGTTCTCATGTTCTACTTCGGCAGCCCAGGGTTCACCGGTTCGGATCCTGGGTGCGGACATGGCACCTCTTGGCAAGCCATGCTGTGGCTGGTGTCCCACATATAAAGTAGAGGAAGATGGGCACAGATGTTAGCTCAGGGCCAGTCTTCCTCAGCAAAAAGAGGAGGATTGGCAGCAGATGTTAGCTCAGAGCTAATCTTCCTCAAAAAAAAAAGAGGAGAGATTGGGATTTATTCAAGTCCTTATTAATTTAATGCTATCAATTTATGATTTTCACCCTTATTTGTGCCAAGAACAGAATCAGTCTAAGGTTGTTTGTCTACATTGTAAAACTTTTGCTTACACTTATAGTGGCGTACCTTCCCCTATATATGAAATTATTCTGATAGATGTGGCATTCTTTTATGAGATAAAAAATGGCCTCCATATTGTCTCATCTTGCCATTTTAATCCTCATCCAAGTTATTCTCAGCAGCCTTAAGCACTTTTCAACTTTCTTTTCTGGTAATAATTTCTTCTCTGAATTTATGCAACTTCATTCTTTTGTTTTGTTACTGTTATTGTCCGTCTGTTTTCCCCTTTACCTGTTAGGCAACCACTTCTCAGTCTTCTTTTCTGACCCTTTTTCTCTACCTGGATTGGTCAGTCCCAGACCCTATTCTATTCTCTGTCCTATGTTTTCTGTATGTGACATCCACCATCATCCCTTTAAGGGCCATCCCTTTATGAGTCCTAAAGTTGTGTCTTCAGCCTCCCTTATTGAATGACACTCCTATGTGGCCAACTTCTTACTCTCATTTCTCCTTCATGTCTCAGTAGCATGCCAAGCTTAACAAGTCCATAATGATTTATTGATTTGCTGCTCTCCTCAAATCTGTTTCTCCTCTTATGATGCTCTTGTCAAATGTATCTACTTCTATCTTTAGTATTGCTGTCTTAGTTTAAGCCACTATTATCTCTTACCATCCTAATCTATTTGCAAAACCTTTCTAATTTGCTTTCTTTTTCTTCTCTTGCCTTTTTACTTTCTTCAAAAGATTGTCAGAGGAGAGATCTAATGCACAGTATAGTGAATATAGACAGCAGTATTGTATTGTAATCGTGAAACTTGCTAAGAGAAAAGAGCTTAATTATCCCAACCACTAAAAAGAAATGATAATTATGTAACATGATAGAGGTGCTAATTATTGATACAATGGCAATCCTATTGCAATACATAAAAGTATCAAATTAACATGTTGCACACCTTAAATTTACACAATACTATACGTCAAATATATTTCAATAGAAAAAAGAAATATTAAAAAAATTGTCAGAGGGATACATAAACTTTTCAGTGATTTCTCTTTGATCTTAAGATAAATAAAAATCCCTTAATACTTTTGGTAAGGGTTGAATTGTGTTCCCTCAAAAAAGACGTGTTGAAGTCCCAATCCCCAGTACCTCCGAATGGGACCATATTTGGAAATAGGGTCATTGCAGATGTAATTAGTTGGGATCATATGGGAGTAGGATAGGCCCCTAAGCCAATATGACTGGCGTCCTTGTGAAAAGTTGGCCACGTGAAGAGACAGAATCGCATAAGAAGAAAACGTGCAGAGAGGCAGAGATTGTACAGATACATGTACAAGCCGAGGGACACCGAGTATTGCCAGCCGCCACCAGAAGCCAGGAAAGAGTCATGGAACAGATTCTCCCTCAGCACTTTTGAAAGGAATCAATCCTATAGGCACATTTATTTCAGACTTCTAGACTCCAAAACTGCGAGAGAATAAATGTCTACCATTTTAAGCTGCCCAGTTGGCAATACTTTGTTACAGCAGCCCTAGGAATCTAATGCAGCGGCTTCCAGTTCTCCACAATTTGTACTTTTCACCTTCCTTTTCAAACCTGGTATTGTATTACTCTCCTTCTCTTCCTCTGTTTCAGCTACAGTGACTATTTAAGGCCATTTCTCACCTCAGGGCATTTATCGAGGCTGCCCATCTTCGTTCCACATGCTCTTTTTTCACTCTTAGACTCATGCAGATGTCACCTTAAACGTCACCTCTTCAGAAAAGCCTAGAATTCCCTGTTAACTCTGTTTCAACAAAGTGACCATTTTATAATTAAACATTTATTATTTTTTGTCAATTGAATGCTTTTCTCCCTTAACATATTTATTTGATGAATAAAGAAACTTTTGTCTTATGACCCTATACAACCAGCACTTAGCACGGTGCCTGGGAAAGAGTCCTTGCTCCATGGAGAAATGGATGGAAATAAAGTGGGCCATTTAAAAATAGATTTGGAAAAGTTAATAGGAAGCCGGCTGCAGAAGGTAACGCTGTGGTGAATACTTTGAATGAATAATGATCGTCATCCCCCATAACTGGCCTGTTTTTATAACCAAGTTCTCCTGAAATGAGCATAGATGTAGAACAACCTGTAGCTCACCAAAGGCCCATTGCCTTTGGCCTCAGAACAATAGTCACCTGAGCCTAGTGTCACCGACTGCATCTGTGTCCTTCTCCCAGCTACAACTAGAGATGTGCACCTGATTGCCTTAACTAGGCTCACTTGCAAAATTACCTCATCTGTTGTGTGACTTTTCAAACTAATAATTCTAAGCTCACTTGCGAACTGAAATCCTTTAAAGTCCAATAATTTAAGCACACTCTCTGCCACTTATTATTTTCTGACCTTAAAGTAGCCCTTAAGGCCTCAAGGCCACAGTGTGCACCTTGGTGACATAGAGATGGTAGGAGCCAGCCTCCCTTTCTCCCAGGATTGCCGTGAGCATCCATCGGTAGTTAAAAGGGTAAGCTCGTTCCAAGTACTCAGTTCTGCGTAAATCAAATAGAATCGGTGTCAAAGAAATCTTAAGGCGTGAATAGTAAAGTAAATGTAGCTAAATAGTAAAACATAATATTTTGTCTAACTTAATATAGTTAGATACATAATATTTCCATGAATTTTCTGTTCTGCAAAAATTTCTCAGATACTCTCATATATAAATTCAGCCTGCTATTTTTAGTTAACTATTAAATGATAGTTAACTTCAGGAACGTTAACTCCTTTTAACATAAAAGGAAGTTTTCAAGTTTCATAAAAAGTAACACAATCTAAGAAATATAGTATTTACAGATTCACCTATAGACATAGTCTTTCTCAAAAAGTTCTGGAATCCTACCCACTGCCTGTAACTACTCACCTCTTATTTCCCCCTCTGTCACTACTTCTACACTTTGGGGAAATAAAAGAATGAATAACATAGATTCTGTAACCCTGAGCGGTTCAAAGTTGGTATGGCAAAAACAACTCAGCTTAAGGAAAGTTAATAGTGCTGTTAAATGATAAATTATAGGATATCTTATATAATAGATGTGAAAAGATTGTTTCATTTTTCTGAGAATCAAATGAAAACATGTGTATAACGTCCTTAGCATAACCCTTCCTCACAGTAGGCACCTAATACTTGGTAAGTCATTTATTCTTCTCCAATTTGAAGCACATACTCCTGGGATAAACAACTGTTTGTTAGATGTATAGAAAACCTAAGGGAAAATATGGCATTCCTTTCTAGAGTACTAATTTTTCTTGCTCGTAGGCAATATAAAATATTAAACACGCATTAACATAGACAGATTATGTACTATAGTAGAAAATTTACACTTTTAAGTACAGTGATTTATGGATTTTAGTGATAGCTGGGTAGTATGCATAAAACAGAGATTTTGAAATCAAAGACTTCAATCTATTGGGTAGTAGACATACAACCATGGCAAGATTTCTTACCATCTCAGGGACTGTGTTTCCATCTATATAAAGAGGTGCTAATAGCTTCCTTGAAAGACTGTGGTGATTTAATGTATTAAAAAGTCTAGATCTATACCTGGCACATATTAGGTGCTTAAAAACAGTAGATATTGCTACTCTTTAACTTCCTCTTGTGAACAAGATCTATATATTTAGAAAAATGAAAATTAAAAAAATACAGCTGTAAATTGTTCTAATTGCTTACTCTTGGCAATACACTTCCTTCACCATTGAAGAAGCTTTTAAAATAAAAACCATAAAAACTTCTGATTCCTCCATCTATTTTAACTAAAGTGTCTGGAATCAGACAGGAGGTTGCTGCCACAGGGGCTTTTTTTCTCTGGGGTGGAAATACAAAAAGGTAGAGGTTTTAAGAGTTGTTTAATAATAAAGGTAAAATATGAATGCTCTGCTCCCTAAAACTGATTTAATTTTCTTTTAATGTGCTTGAACCTTTGCCAAGATTTAGATTGAACTCCTGAATTTGATTTTGTTTAAAGGATTTGATATTTGCCACCACAGCTTCATTTTTCACAAGTTTAGGGCCTATTCATCAAAATAATGCTTTTGGCAATATATGTGCTTGAAGATTTGAAGACCAATTCATTAGAAAGCCCTCAAATTTCTCAAAGCATTCATATCCTAAAAATCACTGGGAAGAGTTGCCTGGCCATCCTCTACACAGTATAAATCCAGGTTAAATGATCCCTTTGGAATCCATTTATTCTTTCAATTTAAGGCAGCTGGCTGTGTTGGAAAGAACACCAGCCCAGAGACAAAAGACTCGGGAATGATGGTCACGTCTGTTTGACCTCTCACTCGCAGAAGTTAAATTGCCCATGAAATAAGTAAAAAGGTCTACTCTTCCCCAAGGGGTCGTCATTGTTAAATGGCACAATGTATTTCATGGATTCCAAAAGGCAATAAAAGTGAAAGCCATTCAGTACACAAATGTTTGTTGAATATCTACTATGGAGAGACTCTGGGAGAAATGTACAATTCAGATACAATTTACAGTTTCATCCAGTTTGTGGTCTAGTATAATAAGTAACAATCAACGAAAGCCTAGGCTATGTGTTAGAAAATGAGATATCCTGACGGATTTTGTGACCTGACAAATTATGATATTGTAATGTTAGATTTAATATGTAAAATTCGATCATTTTTACAAACGTTTTATATTTTTACAGGTTGATTTCAATTATGTAAAAAAATACACACCAAATAAATATTTTAAAAAATAGTGAACATCATAAAACCAAAATACTAATAGTTAATGTCTTTAGAGGAGAATATAGGTGCTTTTTTCTTTCTTCTCCACATTTCTTTTTTAACAGTGTAATAAGAACCCTCTCTTCCTTGCCAGTGCTTCCCTAGGCACGTGTGCTGGGGGACACACAGGTAAAGAACCCGCAGAGCTCAGAGAATGTACAGAGAGTTTCTGGCTTGAAAGAATCAGGGCAGGCTCGATGGGAGTTATGCTGGAGTTTGAAGGAAGGGTGGGATTTGCCTATGAATAGATGTTGGTAGGTGAGCATATTTCCACAGGGATGGGCAAAGCAGGTATACAGAAGATCCCAAATCAGAGTTCCGTAAACCTTGCTAAGGAAACCTGCCTAAGGACTCAAATTCCAACGTTGGTAGGGAGGGTCCTTCTTTCCTATATGCCTTTCTTTTTCTCTCTTTAATATTTTAATTACTGTAAGACTACAGAAATGGTCCCTTTACTTATCCTCTGCTGTTTCATTCTTACCTCTGTCTAATCTTATAGAGAACAGCGATACACAACTTGAAAGGAGAGGCAAAGGAGGATTTTTTAAAGAAGAATAGATATTGAATACATTTTCCAGAACACTGGTGAAAAACATCTCTCTTTAGAAAATAAATTTACAATATTTAAGTAATATATATTCATTACAGAACATTGGGAAGCCACAGAACCTTTAAAAAAATCACCTATTATTCTACTAATTATGCCTGTAAATACATTTTCATCTTTACCCCAACTCTATATGTTATATATTATTCACTTTATTTTGTAGATGAGAAAACCGAAGCACAGAATGGTTAAGCTAAGGATTCTCTAAGGTGACACTGGAGCTGAAATGGCTGGGGGAGCAGATTAGAAACATGTAACATACGTGCCCATCCTGTACAGAGCATTCTATGGCACAGTAGCTCACAGTGATGGTTTCATAAGTGGATATCAAACTGTTTTTATGGCACTGGGGATATGACTCCAGAAAGTAGAAAAGCAAGAGTTTTTAGCCAACTAGAATTGGGTTTCAATCAGTTTTTTCAGTTTTGAAGATTTCGATTTTATCCAAGGTCAAGCTGCCACTTCAACATACAGTGGCATGATGATACTGGACTAAAAGTAGAGTTGTGAAGAATTCATACAATGTCTGTAAATCCACAGCAACAATATCCACACATGGAACTCAGTAATGGCAGATTTATTACTGACATGCCCACCACTTGAGGCGGATTTTACTGTTTTTCTGATTGACCTGTGATGCTGAATCTCCAGCATACTACTTTACCAAATCTATCCAGAATAGTGCATATTTTATGAGCAAGTAAAGTATAAAATCATTGTAGTGCAAGAAGCCATCTGAAATTACCTGAATGCATGTCAGATTCTCTTGCAGGCAGATCAATAATTAATATTTGAATAGTATTTTACAGTTTACAAAGAATCGTCAGAGTGGCAACTCATGATGGCTGAGACCACATTAAGGCACCACCCCCAGAGGAAGCTTCAGACCTTGGACAGCTTCACTCAGAATCACACAATAACTCTGGGCAATGTCTGAGGGCATTACATCAACATTCATTAAATTATTCTACAGAAAAATATGCTTTTTTGTGTAGTTAGGCAAAGTGAAAGTGAATGAAAATAATATGATTAATATTACCTATTCTTTACCAGGTAGAATATTGCCCAACTGCTTTTTAGAGCAGTAAGAAGCAAGGGAAATAAGAGTAAAATGAGTTCAAATATGGTAGAATGCCAATATGACATATGATATAGGTAGGATGAATATCTATCATCTAACTATATTCAATTTTCCATTAAAAAAATGTCCTTTAGGGTGAGAATTTTATTCTTGCAATATTATGTTGCAAATGAAGTCTTTGCTTCCTTTTTAGTGGATACTTTTTCTCTTCCTAACTATTTGTCTGAAACAGTGGTTTGCAAACTTTGATGTGTCTCGTGATCAGCTGGGGAGCTTGTTAAAGTACACATTGCTGGGGCCTTCCTGGAGTTTCTGATTTAGCAGGTTTCGGGTGGGGACCAAGAATGTGCATTTCTAACTAGTTCCCAAGAGGTAATCATACTGCTGCTCATGGGAACACACTTTGAGAACTAGTAAAGGCCCCACAAGCCTCAAACCACTCTTCCCACAAAGAATCTTCTGATGACTCCTGGCCCTCTTAAAACTTTCCTCTGCTCATGTTCCTTTGCATGTTACCAATTAAATTCATCACATACCAGTGGAAAAACAGAGTACAGGAAAGAGTATAAAACGGGGAGTAAATACCTGTTTGGCCTTACCCAATATGTAGCCATGTCGTCATGGACAAGTTCCTCCCTTTTTCATTAGGTTTTTTTCTGAGGTTTCATTTTGTTCTTTCGTTTTGAAGAAATTCCTCTGTTTCTTCATTTTGCTTGACTCTGTGTTAGTTTCTATGCATCAGATGAAACTGCTGCCTCTCCCAGTCCTGAAGGAGTGGTCTCGTGTAGGAGACGAAACTTGCTGTTCAACCCTGCCCTTAGCTTTAGTCTGTCTCTCAAATCTTTGTGCTTGTCTAAGCAGCCTACTTTATTTTTAGTGGCTCCCAGTAGTTGAGAGTGTTCCAAGACCTATCCGTGTCCCAAAGGGGAAGATCTCAGTCAGGACTGAGTCAGGCTGATTGGAAGCATGTAGAAGCTCCCCTCTGGGAGTTGCTGGAGTACAGCAGAGTGAGAGCACCAAGACAGTACTGCCTGCTGGAGTGAGGCCCAGGGGAGGTGATAAAAATGATACCCACCTCCCTCCCAAACAAAGGATGCCACAGGGGCCGGGTAGGGGGTTGTGGATGGAACCTGCCAGCTTCAGCAAGGCAGAAGGAGAGTGATAAGATGGTGACCACCAGCCTCCATCCCAAGAGAGTATCCCAGCAGGCTCTTGCCCTTCATGCCTTAAGATTAGTAAGTGAGACTTTTTTACACAAAATCTGAGGACTGGCTGCCTCTCTCTGGGCCCTGGGGTAAATGAGTCCAAGCACAAGTCCTTTATGAGCTGTTTCTCAGTTCCTTACAGCCTTTGTGGTTCTCGTTGACATGAGCCCCATTCGTTTCCAAAGATAGATGTTTTGGGGACTCATCTCTCAGGTGCAGGTCTTAAAAGCAGAGGTGCCTGATGTGGAGTAGGAACCCTTTACTCCTCAGGGAGAAGCTGTGGATTTTGTTTCTTCACGATGGCATGTTACCACAATCGTGTCTCAGCCTCTCCTATCCACTTCAGCGCGGGTTTTTTCTCTTTGCCTGAAATAAAGGAGTTTCTCAGCTAGTTTTTAGGGTTTTTTTTCAGAGGAAATTATTCCATATGTACCTGCAGATTCAGTGTGTTCTTGGGAGAAGGTGAGTTCAGGATCTTCCTACATCCCCATCTTGAACTGGAACCAAGTTCCTTCCTTTCTCTCTCAGTCAATTCCTTCATATGTGAATTGGGTAGAAAGGAAAGGAAACTGATGCCCACTTAGCACCTACTATGTTCTAAGATTCATTAACCTTTAATGAAGCACTAAATGATTTGATGCATTAATTCTTTATGTAATCAAAACAACCACTTGAAATTTATTACCAATCATTTCATCAAAGAGGAAAGCAGAAACTCAGAATTTGTGTAAATCACCCGTGACTCTATAGCCAGAAAGCAACATGCTAGATTCAAACTCAGACTCTTCAGTTCTCAAGTTTTAACTCTTCTCACATTCTTCTTCAGCTAATTAGAACAGGGAGTAGAGTTGGGTGATTGTATGGGTCACTACTGATACTGAACCAGAAGTGAGTTCGCTCACCCATTGCACAGCAAACCAATCTTTGACACTGGGGATAGTGGAAGAAAGTAGTAACTTTATTACTGCACAGCACTGTGCACGGAGAGAGGGCAGCTAATGCTGAAATCCCAAACTCCCCGAAAAGCTAAAAGGAAGGATTTTTATTTGGGGTTTTAGGTAGGGGAGGGGGAGCATACAGTCTTGCTGGTCGGAGCTTTCCCACCAGCCTGTCTTTGGCCTTGAGACTACTTCCAGAGAGGAGGGAGCCCGTGACCTTGCTGGTCAGCAGCTTTCCCACCAGCCTGTATCTCTTTGTGGGGAGGAGATAGTGAAGCCAGGCGCTTGTCCTTGGCAGTGTCTCTCTCCATGGAGAACAGTGGATTCTGGAGCCAGGAAGCCAGAGAGTAAGCAGAGAATGGGTGTTTTGGTTTTAACCCCATACATGCTGGGTTTAATGTAGGGAAACTGATATCAGTGTTGGTATCACTACCACCTCTGAATTTTGTGGTCTTAATGATTTCAGATGGTTAGTCTCATCTTTCAAAGTTGAAGGTAAGTTTCCTGAAGATTTATGATATTCAAGTGAATGTTAATAATTTATTTCCTATATTAATGCATACTCTGTTCCAGGAATCAAAGGAGATATACCTAATTTAATTTAATCCTCACCTCCACAGTCAGGCCTTTCTGGTTGATTCTAATGAAAGTAGCTTCTTTCAGTTTCATTCTCTCTTTTATTACCATATTTTATTCTCCAAGTTGCACTTGTCACTATAGTAAGTTGTGATACTTACTGCTGGCCCGTTTTGTGTCTCTCTGCCTTAAATGGAAGTTTAATGAAAGCAAGTATCTTATCTGAATTAATTTTTATCTCTACCAGCTAGCATATATTTCCTTGGAACATAGTAATAGACCAATATATATTTGTTAAATTAACAAAAGGGAGATATTATTCTCCCTGTATGACTACTTCAGCTCATAGAGTGAAGATGTTATCTTAAAGATAAAGCACTTCAGGTTTATTTTGTCCTTTGACCCCAAATGGCCGAGGGAGCAGCCTACAGAGCTTCTCAGGGCCAATTAAACAAAGCCTCGTACCCACAACTCTATCCTTAATGCTACTTCACATCTCCCTGACTCTGTTTCCATGAGAACTGAAATGCCAACTATTCCCATATATAAATGTGCATGTGAACCTTTTCTACACATGATTAAATAGCTCATATTTTGAGGGGATTTGGCTAACAACACAGGTGCTGATTCTAGACTCCCACTAGAGTTTTAGGCAGTGTTTGAATTTGATAACATTAACTGCCAGTCTTCACTAATAGGGGTATAAAGGAAAGGTTTTCTCATCTGGGCGCTTGATGTTAAACCCACTCTTCTCCTTACTGACTGTGAGGGGCAGTGTAATGTAGGGTTTAGACTGTTGAATCCTACTTCTGTCACTTACTAGCTGCATGGCCTTGGCTGATCCATTTAACCTATATGTGCCTTGGTCTCTTTATCTTTAAAATACTCCTGAAAATACATACCTCATTATATCTTCCAAGAAATAGATTAGATGATGCAAATAGGGTTTTAACACAATCTATACTTGGTATATGGAAGTTTTACCTGTAATTTTTTTTTCTTAGAATAATGCATTCTTACTTTATCTTCACTGTTCTTTTATTCATCTCATTCCAATTTTTAAAGAAACAATATAATATAAAAATCATAATCATAATGATGATGAAAAAGTTGATAATTTCTTCAAGGTGAAAATATTCTAAAATCCAGGATTCAAATTTAGATCTTAATCTCATCCTCTCCAACAAGATAGATGCTTCCTTTATTTTGTTCCTCATGGCTCTTTGGACAGTGCAGCTGTTCTTTGTAAACACATTCTACTTTATCAAATGTGTTGAGTTAGTGAGTTGGTAAAACCTGACAGAGCTCCCCAAAGGCTCTTGATTTTAGCCAACTTTCTGTAATTATAATGATTACGTGGAACAATATTGGTTAACGTCATTCCTCCTGGGTTGTAATTAACTCCATCTGAATTGGACTTCAGCCTTTAGTGGGCTTTGATCTTAGAGTGTTATTTTGTTCAGGCCATCTAAATACTCATTGATCTGACAGGTAGCTGGCAACATTTATAATGGAGGTCATTCTCTTCTATTAATTTTAACTGCATTATGGCTTTTTGACAAAGTAGGGGAGACTGGACGCTAATCTGTTTTGCATCTGAAAGAAAATGCCTTCATGAGGACAAAGTGTTATTTGGAGAAACCGTACTTTATTTTCAAATAAGTAAACATGTTTTCAGAATAAATCCCCTTGACATAGTAATAATTTTTGGCATTCCTTGCTCTTTCCTTTTAATATGAAAATAAGCAAACTAGAGAAACCAAGCATTGTGCATTCAAGTACTCGACTTTTACTTTCAATGGGGAGGTGAAACTTTCCCACAGAGTCAGCAAATATTTATTGGCCATGTATGATATGCCCAGTACTGTGATAGATTTAGGGCAGAGTTTCTCAACCTCAGCGTTATTGGAATTCTGAGCGAGGTAATTTTCTGTTATGGATGGCTGTCTTGTGCATTGCAGGATGTCTATCATCATCCATGGTCTCTACCCACTAATTGCCAGTTTCACCCCACCCTGTAGTTGTGAACACCAAAAATGTCTGCAGACTTTGCCTCACGTCCCCTGGGGGCAAACTTGCCCACAGTGGAGAATCATTGATTTAAAGTGTAATGGATTAATCAGGCATCTCTTGCCTTAAACATATGTATTCATTTATCTAGAAATACATGTAATTAGAAACATCATATGCATAATTTTCCATGTACATATCTGTATCAGAATAAATAGGCTAATAACCTTATATTAAGACATTGTTGGGGCTGTCCTGGTGGTGTAGTGGTTAGGTTCACGTGCTCCACTTTAGGGGCCTGAGGTTGACAGGTTTGGATCCTGGGTGCAGATCTATCATTGCTTGTCGAGCTGCACTGTGGCAGCATCACACATAAAACAGGAAAATTGACATAGATGTTAGCTCAGTGACAATTCTCCTCAAGCAAAAAGAGGAAGATTGGCAACAGATGTTAGCTCAGGGCCAATCTTCCTTAAAAAGACCCAAGGCATTATCTACAACATTACCTATACTGGCAAAAATTAATAATAATAACCTCAACTTTCTAAAAGAAAGGAAGAAAATTTATATATCAAATGCTTACTAAGTGTTAGGCAGCACACTAGATTTTGTCATAATCACTCAGTGATTAGCACATTTAGTTTTCATAAACATCTTATAATTTATGGATTATTTTCTCCATTTTATAACTAACGTAACTGTTGCTTAGCATTGTGAATAGCATTCAAGGAAACCCAACACATTGGCGTCAGAGCTTGAATTCTAATTCAAATCTGTCTGATGTCAAACATCCTGCTTTTTACACTGAATCACAAAAGAAAAGCATTTAAGAAACAGTGTTAATGCAATAGGTTAAAATATTAAGCATTTGGAAAAACTATGAAAAAATGAAAATTTTTTAAGTTTTAAAAAGAAAACATGCAATGGTATGTTGACTATGATCACAATCAAAGGAATTGAGGCCAACATGGATATAAAGTGTGTGTGGAACACATAAGATTTGAATGCTTCATGCAAACAAAATTAATCATTTTTGATTGGCTGGGATGTGAAGTGATGTTATGAAGAATTATTATATGCTGCTATGAATGATTGATATAAAATACATACGATTAAGCATTTTTATGGTATCTGAGTATATACGTAAAAATCAGAGATTTCTTCTACTTTGAAAGAAAATAACATGCTGTATTTTAATAGCTCTTCTTCTCTGAGAACATGAAGCGCTTTGCTGACCTCTGAGAATATAAAGCACTTCTCTGACTAGGAGAAGAATGAAGGGCAAATAAGATCACTGCTGCCCTGCGAGAGCACATGAATGGGACATGTGCACTGACTCACACAAGTACATGGGAGATGGAGGCAGCAGGCTGATGACCTTGAAGGAAGCGATGCTCTGGAAAACTGTCAGCTGGAGGCACAACCACACATGGGTTTGATCCACATAGGACTTGGATTTTAGTAAGTCTGTGATTATTTTCTGTTAAAATGCCAGACATTTTTTTTCTTAAGAAAATATATACCTTTTCTCTACTGAATTGTTTCAAAGAAACATAGATTGAGAACTACAGGCATCATTATACAGTAATCCAGTTCAATCTTTAATACAGACAAGGAAATGGATACCAAGAAGGAGCGATGTCGTGCCCAAATTCACTACACAAGTTGGTAAGGAGACAGCGTATTTAAATTGATATGAAAAGTATTTTTGTGGGAAGTATTTCTTTTGCACAGAGTCTGTACATTTCATTTTGCTCTGTCACCTCAATGTTCTGTTTATTCCATTGTAAACATTATCATATACTACAGTCATATGTTTCATAAATTTCTAGGGAAATAAAAGTAAATACACAGGTCTGAAGCTCACTGCCCCAGTGGGACAAGGATAATAGCTATCATAAAGTAAGGGGGCAGCTCCAGGAAGCCTGGAGGGCTGGTAAACAGGTAAAGCTTTCTGGAGGAAGTAGGACTTCATCTAGGAGTTTAATTATAAGAAGAGTTAACCAACCAGACTACAGATGACAGATATTCCAAGCAGAAGGAGCAGGATTGAAGAATAAAATGTTAAGCTGGACTCAGAGTAGCAAAAAGTTCAATATTTAGGGAGCAAACCCTATGTCAGGTGGGAGAGGAGATGAACATAGACAGGCTTTCAAAGATCTAACCATGTAGGATGATATTTTAGGATGAGTATAATGCAATAAAAACTGTGTTAAATGCTTTTCATAAATTATTTTTACTTTTTTTGTGAGGAAGATTGTCCCTGAGCTAACATCTGTGCCAATCTTCCTCTATTTGCATATGGGATGCTGCCACAGCATGGCTTGATGAGGAATGTGTAGGTCCATGCCCAGGATCTGAATCGGTGAACCCCAGGCTGCTGAAGCAGAGTGGGGGAACTTAACGACTAGGCCACCAGGCCAGCTCCCCACAAATTGTTTTTAATCCTACAGAAATCTCTACCTGGGAGGTTATTTGTAAAACCTCCATTTTGAAGGTGAGGAAACTGAAGCTCAGAGAAGTGATGTGCTCTAGGTTCTGAAGTGCGGAAAGTTGAATCATACTCAAACCTATGTAGTCCAGTGTGATTCCTCAGTGGCTTCCCGTATGCCCACTGAGCAGAGTTGTCTCCTCTTAGCCCACCCAGTCCCATGTGGTCATTTAACCACATTCAATCCTCACTGCTAATTTTGGTCATTTGATTTCCGTTCATAACAACTTGTGGAGCAAATAGGCTGCTCCAAAGGAGAGAGCAGGAGCCTGAACACCATCAGCTTGAAAAGAGGGAGGAAAGGTTTTGAGAAGAGAGCTGTGTGGCCAGCAAATGTTGGACAATTCACAGAGAAAATCAACTATTTGTCATAATCCCATCCTGCTAATCTGATTCTAACAGCTCTGTGTATCCAGATTTCCCATCTTGCCTTTGGTTTTCCTATCTTGTGAATTCTAACGAAAACCTGGTCACAAGAAGACTCTCGTCAAATTCTTGTGTTTCTCCCATGACCTACAGCATAAGCTACAGCAGACTTAGCATGGCTCATGGGCCCTCCACATTCTAGCTCTTACCTGTCCTTGATCTTCATCTCCTATCTCTTGCCCCCTGTGCTTTATGGTTCAGATATATAAAAGTATCTGCAGCTTCTCCAATATATAATACTTTCTCAAATCCCGATCCTTCAAAAAGGTTTTCTTGGACAAGTAGATCCTCTTTTTTGTTTGTTGACTTGGAAAATATCCATCCATCCTTCAAGTTCCAAGCTAAACTCTCTCCTTACTGTGAAGCCTTCTCTATATACCCTCTTTGTAACAATCAAGTAAATTTCTTTGCTGCTCTCTACCTTGCAGAAATCTCCATTAGCACAAGTGTCATGTGGTGCTGAAACCATTTGGTTGGTTGTTTGCTTCCCCATTAGACTATGTAAACCTATTTTGTTTTGTTTCTTTTCATCTTTGAATATTTAGCATCAACACAATAAGTGACTCTCGGTATATGCCTGTGACGGTTAATTTTATGTGTCAACTGGGCAAGGCCACAGTACCTAGATATTTAGTTAAACGTTCTAGATGTTTCTGTGAAGTTATTTTTTAGTTGAGGTTAACATTCAAATCAGTGGACTTTAAGTAAAGCATATTACCCTCCATAATGTAGGTGGACCTCATCCAATCAGTTGAGGCCTTCATCAAAAAAAGACTGACTCCCTCAAAGAAGATGGAATTCTACCAGCAGTTGGCCTTTGGACTCAAACTGCTACACTGACTTTTCCCTGGATCTCCAGCCTGCTGGCATACCCTGAAGATTTTGGACTTGCCAGTCTCCATGATTGCTTGAGCCAATGTGGGTTATTTATTTATTTATTTATTTGTTTATTTATTTATTTATTTATTTTGGAGAGGGAAATTGCCCCTGAGCTAACATCTGTGCCAATCTTTCCTCTATTTTGTATGTGGGTCACCACTGCAGCATGGCTTGATGAGTGGTGTAGGTCTGCGCCCAGGATCCCAACCTGCAAACCCAGGCCACCGAAAAAGAATATGCCGGACTTCACCATTACACCACCAGGTGGCCCAAGCCAATGTTTTAAATAAATGATCTCTTCCTCCCTCCCTCTTCCCTCTCTCTCTCTCTCTCTCTTTCTCTCTCTCTTCATATCCTATTAGTTCTGTCTCTGAAGAACCTGGACCAATACAACCCTGAATGGATTTGTTATAAAAAATAAGTTGATAGAGTGTCCCTTTTCCTAGGCTGCCTTTCTTCTGTCCATATATAAAGAATAATGTACAACTAAAGAAGCTTCAGAACTTACACTAATAGAAGCTCTGATGGTTATTACAGGGGAGTTTTTCATTAGTAATTACTTCTGCAAAAGTAATAATTAACTCCCAAATGCCCCCTAGCTCCACCCTCACTAGGAAGACATATTTTCATATATATCAATCCCTCTATTAATGATACAGGCGTGACTTAGAATCAGAAAATCTGGCATCTCATATAAGCTCTGCCACTCAGAAGCTGGAAGACCTTGGGCAAAATCACTCAATCTCTTAGACCGTCAGTTCCCTCACCTTTAATTTATGTGCTGTAAGGTGACTTGATGTCTCCTACTTCTATGAAAGAGAGCAAATTTAAGTGGAAGGAAAGCATGGTTTAGACTCAGAGACATAAAGTTTACATTCAGGAGTGTTGACTTAGTCATATATCTCTAAAAAATGTTCTTCACCTCTCTGACTATTGGTTTTCTCATCTGTAAATGGAGGTAATTGCATTTGCCTCACTGTATTGTCATGCAAATAAAGTGTGGTGCTGCAGGCATAGCTCAGGCTTGGAATGAAGTAATCAGGAACACTCTTAAACTGCTCTAGAGTCCAAAGGAGGTGTTTCACGTTGCTGCCCAGAAGTGTCATACCAACTCTGTGCCAGGGGGTGAGTTGTTCCCAAGTCTACACTAAACAGAAAATGAACCTTCCAACAAAGAAATTTTAAAATATTCCTCACATCATCTCAAGAGTGAAAGGTCCTTGCAGAGAGAGTGCATACACAAAGAGTGCAGATACATACATAGGATGTTCAGGTAGGAGATGCAGAGAGATGCTGCCCTTCACAGCCTAGTCTGCGTACTGAAGGCTGAATTGGACAGTGACAAACATATCCTAGAAATCATTGATAGAGCTTTGTACTTGAAGACTATTCTTTGGGGAGTCATATGATCTAAGACTAAGAACCTCCTATGATAGTGATAGAGCTTGAACCATATGAAAAGCTGGGCACCTGCAGGAAATCTTTGGACTGGATGAGGACACCTTACTGGACACTTCAAGAGAACAGCTAAAGGAAGGACTGTGAAGACTCATTACCCACTACAAATCCTTAAAGTTTATTTTATATGCATGCGTATGTTTAATTGTATTTTTTTCAAGATAAGGTTTCAGTCATTGTCAACGCATTCTCATAATCAGAAAATACTGACTCTAAGCGTCTTTTAAATTTTTTTTATTGAGTTCATGATAGTTTACATCACTGTGAAATTTCAGTTGGACATTATTTCTTTTTTGTCACCATGTAAGTGCTCTCCTTTACCCCCTGTGCCCCCCCCCCCACCTCCCTTCCCCTGGTAACCACTGAACTGTTTTCTTTGTCCATGTGTTTGTTTATATTCCACATATGAGTGAAATCATATGGTGTTTGTCTTTCTCAATCTGGCTCATTTCACTTAATACCCTCAAGGTCCATTCATATTGCTGCAAATGGGATAATTTTGTCCTTTTTTATGGCTGAGTAGTATTCCATTGTGTGTGTGTGTGTGTGTGTGTGTGTGTGTGTGTGTGCATGTGTGCATGTGTTTGTGTGTGTATACACACACATATTCTTTATCCAATCATTAGTTGATGGGCACTTGGATTGTTTCAATGTCTTGGCTATTGTGGATAGTGCTACAATGAACACAGGGGTACATATGTTTCTTTGGATTGTTGACATCAAGTTGTTTGGGTAGATCCCCAGTAGTAGGATAACTGAGTCATACGGTATTTCTATTTTCAGTTTTTTGAGGAATCTCCATATAGTCTTCCATAGTAGCTGTACCAGTTTGCATTCCCTCCAGGAGTGTATGAGGGTTCCCTGAATCTCAGGGTCTTCTAGATTGTTAAGGTGAACTTGATGGATCATGTGGTACCACCTAATAGTACAAGCCAGGATTCTGATGATCATTGCCCAAACTGCTTCCCACATTTAATGCTACCTAAAACAGGTATATTTATTATGATTATTATTAAATTTTTGAAGAGTGGAAGTATTATATGCCTCAAAAAGCAAATTACCAAGAATATATATTTTCAAAGCAACAATTGCACTGGACAAAGTTAAGTGGGTAAGGAAGACTTTATTCAAGGTTATTGCAATAGGAGAGACCAGAACTCAGTCTATCTCAAATCCACTGAAACAAAGAGTGGGGAAATTTTAAAAGCTGGAGTGGGCGGAATCATAGGCCATCTTTGTTTGCCAATTGGCATTACTCAAAGGAAAAGTGAACTTTCTTAGATCTTTGCGACAGGAGTTTGTTTTACAACTTGAAGCAAGGTGCCCACTGAAGTTCCCCTCCTAACCTCCCATAGAAACTGAGAGAGATGGCTACTATCTTCCTTGATGATTACATTTCAAATGGATAGCTCCTAGGTCCTTGAGAAAGACAGTCTTGGATTGTAAAAGTGGCAAAAGGCTTTTACAAAGATTTACATCTCAAAGGGGCAGAGAAAGAATTTGCAATTCAAATTCCAAGTTTTGTAAAGTAAGTACTCTAGGAAGATAGACATAAGGTCCTACAATCCTGCCTAAAGTTTAGTTGAGCTCAGGGGAAGGATAAGGCCATCTTGCTCAATATCTAGAACACAGAACATCCTCAATACATTTTAGGTATTATGATTAGTATGATGATCATTATTTGTGCTCGAAGCTTTTAAATTTGGCTTATATACTTTTTCAAAAGGAAGTTATTTACTGTTTAAAAATATTTATTTTTCTTATGCTTCAAAAAAGAAATGTCTCTCTTCTCATGAGATCATTGATTCATTATAATTGTCTCCTTCATCACTTAGAAAAGTAATTTTTTTCACTGCACTTTGCACTTGAAAGGAATTCAACATTAAAGTTTGAAACTTTCCCTCACATCAGTCTTATTTGCTCTAATTAAAAGAAGATTAGCTGACATTCACAAGTCATTTACAAAATGTGTAACTTCATTCTGAGAAGATATTTAATTATAAAGACAACACGGGGAATTGCAAGAAAGTTTTGAAATTTACCCTAATATTTTCTTTACACTATTGTCTTCAAAGTATCGTTAATGAATGGTTATTAACACATACTCTGTGATTTAGCACCTAGGTCTCTCCTTCATTTTATCTCTGTAGCTCAGCAACAGAGTTTCCTAGAACACACATACACAATTAAAATGAAAGCATCCCAAGAGAGAATCAACACTATGAGCAAGTGTTTTGTTCCAGATGCTTTTACATACATGATTTTACTTAATCCACATGGCAATACAGTTGACTGAGTATATTATTCTCATTTACAGATAAGAAAATTGAAGCTCCATGATATTAAATATCCCAACCAAGCACAATAATCTAGTAAATAAACAAAGTAAGATTCCAATCCCCATCCTTAGTCTGTAGTCTACAACTCCCATATAGTTATCATTACCAATAACGTAGGTGCATAAGGAGACTCTGTGAGTAATTTTTGAAAATCATACTCAATATTAGAATATAAATTTCTACTTGGTATAAAAAATATAATTAAGTTCCAAGTGTAGAACATAAAATTTCAAATGAAAAATTCAAAATAAAAATCTTCTCTTTCGATGGACAAGGAATCTCATTGAAGAAAGTAAGAGCATCTTGGTTTGTAAAGTTTGGGAAATTTTATGAAAAGGAAGAAGAAAAATATAAAAATAAAAAATATACAGCTACTCTTCCGTATACTGTGAAATTGTTTGCCATTTCATTTTGGAAGAAGTGTGACAATTTTTAAAAACAAACATAAAGGATGACCATGAAGTGACCAAGTAAAGATACCGGCTTAGAGAGTTGGCAACCCAGGATTCAGGCATGGAAAGTTCAGATCTTGGGGAAATAGAGAAGAGATTCAACAGAAAGAACTTATAACTTTCCCCTGTAAGCCCCAGGAGGAGGACCGTGGGGAGAGAGGGAGAATGTGGGAAACTTGCCTCTCCCTAGAATACGCTAGAGCAAAGATAAGCTCAGCGGTACTTCATTTAGTTTGTATCCATTTTATTTTCACATGTTTTTACCTCCTTAACCATTTAAGTGGTTGCTCTGCAAACCAGTGTTTGTATAAACTTGGACAACTCACTACTCTTCTATAAAAGTTTTCTGTTTTATAAAACAAAGGGATCAATGCTGATTAATCTCAAGGGCTTTTCTGCCCACTATCTCATGAAATACCTCGTCAACCAAAGGAAGGCTGTTCAATAAAAGAGGGTGATGGGTTCATTGACTGAATTCAAAAATCATCAGTCATCCAACGGCCATTTTCTCCAAGAAGTTATCTTTGACCAACCTACATCTTTCAATGCTCAGTTCCTTCAGAAATTTTGTTTTCTTTTCCTTTGACCACATATGGCTGAATAATACCCCACATCCCCACCCCAATGATTTCCATGCTTAAATCCCTGGAACACGTGAGTGTGTTGTTACATGGCAAACAGGACTTTGCAGATGTAATGAAGGTTATGGACCTTTAGATAAGATAATTCTGAATTATCTGAGTGCACTCAGTCTAATCACATGAGCCCTTAAAAACACACAACTTTCTCAGGCTGAGGGGAGAAAGATGCTGCAGAGGAGAAAGGCGACAGAGATGATGTAGAAGGCGAAGTTAGAGAGATTCCAAGCGTGAGGTGGATTTGACACGCTGTCACTGGCTCTAAGATGGAGAGGCCATGTGCCAGAATCAGAGAGAAGTCTTAGGAGTTCATGGAAAACATGAGGAGGACAGTAGGCCTTAGGAGCGAAGATGGAACCCTGGTAACAGCCAGCAAGAACACTGGGATCTCAGTCCTATAAATGCCAACAATCTGAATGATCTTGGAAGCGAATTTTTCTCCAGAGCTCCCAATAAAGGAGCAGCTCTGCCAACACTTTGCCTTTAACCTAATGAGCGCTATACTCAAATTAAACCATGCTGTGAAACAATAAGCTTGTGTTGTTTTAAGCCACTAAATTTGTGGAGATTATCGAAGCAATAGAAAACATAGAACGCATTCCTGTGAGTTCATGTGTGAACTAATTCACCAACTAGTTCAAGAGACCTTTTGTTTGTAATGTTTCCTGAAATTTTTTATATTTGCTCTGCTAGGTAACGCTTCCTATTTTTCTCTCGTCTTCTCAATGAAATTGCAACATCGTTAAAGATGGATACCCTGACAGATTTACCATCATTGGTGTAGAGTATAAGTCAGATAACATTTTTCTCAGATCTGGCTCCATTATTCTTGAGTTTTTCAAGACTATGAAAGTCAGTTGATTTGGGTTCCTAGTTTTTATGTATATAAATATGGGTTTAATAATTGTGAATATCTACTCCTCAAAATGAAGGTTAAATGGTATAATGTCTGCAAAGTACCTGTATTAGCACAATGAGCATGCCACCTGGTGCACCACGTTTCCTCATGACCGTAATGTGTGACAGGAACTGGAAACCCTGGCTCTTTCGAGCAGTGCAGACTCACTGTGGATGTTGTCTGCTAAAGATTTTAAACTGGTAACCACAATAATTCCCCATGTCATCTAATTTTAAAAAATGATTGTTTAAAACAGGCTGCACTTCTTCTCCTTCCACATTCTGACACTAACAAATTGTTTCCTACATAATTGAAAAGTGATTCTTCACTGAATTACCCATTAACTGTGTTATTTTCTTTAGACTGCTCACAAAATAAATAAAGCCGGAGTTTGAGAAAGAGTGATAATAAATTCTGTCATTCTCTTAGGCTTTAGTTGATGGATTCCTGTTAGCTGTTACCGTGGATTCAAGGTGCTAACTGCTGTCTTGTGCATTTTGTCTGACCTTGTGTTAACACAGATTGAAAGTAAGCAATATCACGATGTCTCTTCCCCAAAATAAAAGGAGAGATACAAAAGAGAATTATCTTTAACTAGGTTGAAAATCAGAAGTGAATAACCCTATGAAATACACGTACATTTCAGACAAGATTTTTATGGAAAAGGAAATCTGAGAGAATACTTATTTTCTACCATGTAATAAATGCTTAGGATATATAAAAAGAGACAGATTGCCTTGAGCAGACTTGGAGCAATAATTGTATGCATGCATAATTACCAAGCTAAAGAGAAAATTTTAACTAAAGTGTGAAATATCAAATACAAATAATTTTCTGCACTACTAGGACTATCTTCAATAATGACCCAAACTCCATAAACTCAACAAATGGATTTAATGAAGTTCATGTTCCTACCTTTCCCCTAAAATAAGCATGTCCAACTCAAGGATAATTTGGTGATTTAATATATGATTAGCTCTTGCCTCTTACATCTTTTTCACCCTTTTACATTTAACCTTTTTAAGGTTTTTATTGTATGTTTTCTCTCTACTAGTTAGAAATTATAAATTGATATCTAATACTTTGGTGGTCGCTCCAGAAATTCTATATGTATGTACATATTTACATTATACATAATTAAATTTTAAATACAATTTAAAAATAAAATGTAAATAATACCTAAATTAATCAACATTATAAATCTCCTACATTGCAATTCAAGGAGCTTAAATGTCTTTAACTTCAATTACCCGTTTCTTATCTGGAATCTATCATCCTTTATTCATTACAAATTATATATTATTTAAATATTAAATATTATTTAAATATTATTATATCTTTAGATTTGGTTTTCCTTGTTGCCATAAAGACGTTTGGATTTTTATGGCATATCTTTCTATTTTGAAACATTAATGAAATACAAACGAGAATTAAAAAACTGTACAAGCCAAACATATTTGCTGGTCAGATTCTGCCCACAGGCTACAAATTTGCAATCTCTAATCTGAGTTTCTTTAACAAGGTTTTTAAGGTAATAAAATACCAACCATGGGAGACTGAAACTAAATACAAAATAAACTGCATACTTTTTACTAAAAGGTTAATTGAAACAAATTTTATAGAGATGGCATCTACAAGTACAGCTATAATTAGAGTAAAATTCTGGTGTAATTAGCTATTATTCAAAATGAAATACTTTGTAAATTCCTTAATCAGATATGCTAAGAAAAATATTTTTGTTATGGTTAATGCTGCTTCTCTGCTCTAATATTTAATAATGCATTGCAATTAGGTTTTAACGAAAGTGTAGTCTGAAAAATCCTTCATTTACAATTTTGCTAAAGATGCCGGTGTGAGCAGACGTTGAACTCGTCTCCTCCCATGAACACAACCAGGTTACAACAATTTTTGTAAGAATTACCCCGGATTGAAAACTGAAAACTGGATAAAAAGAACCCCCACAACAAGGGACAGTCCTGAAGAAGGCAGAAGAGGCAGGAATTCCTGTTGGAGAGAAAAAAAGCCACCTTTGGGAGCAGCGGAGCTTCTCAGCTGGCCAGGTGGGAGCCACCCTAAGGTACGCAGCCCTCCCTGGAGGAGTGAGGTCTGGAGCAGTGGCAATACTGCTATAACCATCTTTCAGACTCAGCCCAACTGAGAGGGGGGTCTTACCGTCTGGCTTCGCTGGCTATTAACTGCAGCTAGGATACCCCCAGAAAAGCTATGTATCGATGGAAAGCTGAAAGGACTTGGGTCTTATAGGGCCCGTGCACAAACTCACTCACTGCAGCAACCTAAAATCACTAGAGAGAAGGCTGACAGTCCTTTGGTGAAACAAGACTCACCTGGTGGGCTCTCGGGGCATCTTGATGAGAAGAGAGACCTCTCCAGAGACTGAGACATTGGTGGGGGCCATTGTTCTGAACTGGTCCAGGCGTGCTGACAAGACCCCGGTGGGTGCCATTGAGGTTCATCCCTTGGCCTGTTTGCCCAGGGGTCTGCCACGCCCACTAGAGCACAGATTTAACCCAGTTCAGCTCGGGCAGGCAACCCGCCCTAGGGACTGGCCCCACCTAACAGCAAGCCTTCAGGCTACTTTTTAGCCTGCATTGACTGGGTTCCTTGATCCTCTACAGGCAGGTAAGGGTGTCTGCCTCTGTGGGGCAGGGCCTGTGCAAGGACCAGGTGAACTGTGGGGGGCATTGGTGGAGAGGTGGGGGCCTCTGCAGTGTGGCATTGGGGTACGCTCCAGGGGTTGAGAAGTGTGCATGGACCAGGACTGTGCTGACAGTGTATGTGGTCCTGTGGGGGGTGAGGCTTATCAGCAGCAGAAGACCTGTGCTTCACAAATAGCCATAAAAAGGATCAGCCCCACCTTCCAAAGCCTGAAACAATTGAGTGTCCCCGTGCCAAGGGCTAGCTCCACTCAGCTGCACTCCTAAGAGAACTGACAACAGCCTTGTTGGCCTGAGGCCTATCACAGCTGTACGCCCCTGAGCCTAGCAACCAGCTACACTGGGTACCAACCCAATTAAGGAAAACTACGATAGGAGTGTGCTGATAGACTTTGTAGCCAACAGTGCTGAGGCCCCCCCAAACTGGATTTACAAATAGCTGGCCAGGGAAGGAAAGATCAGACTCCCTGGGTACCTGCAGTGGGAACAACTCTGCCACAGCAGAAGGACACAAGTAGCCCACAAAGAGGTCACTCCTTGTTCTTATGGACTGGTGATGAGAGGGAAGCACACTGCTGGGCCTCATAAGGCATCTCATACATAAGGCCACTTCTCCGAGATCAGGAGACATAGTCGACTCACCTAATACAAAGAAAGTAACACAGAGAAAGAGGCATAATGAGTAGGCAAAGGAATACTTTCCAAGCAAGGGAACAGTACAAAACCCCAGAAAAAGGACTAAGTGAAACAGAAACTAGCGACCTACTGGACAAAGAGTTCAAACAAAATATCATGAGGATGCTCACAGATATGTGGAGAAGAATGGATGAACACAGTGAACACATCAGCAAAGAACTGGAAGATATAAAAAAAAAAATCAGAAATGAAGAATACAATTTTGCTGCTATTTTTGGTAGCAAAAATTAATAAAATTTATTTAAATCTATCGTTAAATATATATTTTGTCCTTGAACACAAAAATTATATCAAAATACAATTAAAATTAGACTAAGAGTTTTATTTAGTTTGGAAATTTTAGTTTTCTCACTTTTTCACTTTACTAGCAAGAATGTGCTTATTGGAGTAATATTTCATTAACTACCAGTGGCAGTGTAGCAGATAAGCATGCCTTACTCACACCACACACGTGGTGTTCAAGAATTTACCTAAATTTGCTAATCTCCAGTTTTGTCATTTATAAGACAGAGATAATGACACTCTTTTCTTAGGACCTAGCTCTAAGTATTAAACAATTTGATACCTGTGGTGTACCTCAGAGCAGTGCTAAGCAATAAAATCATTAATCACTGTTAACTCATACAATTATTTGCAATATTCCGTATAAGTAGTTAAACCTTCTTTGATAAATTGCTCATTTCTAATATGATAAATTAAATAAGAAAGACAAAATAGTCACAATAACAGATAAATAAAAAAATACTCAAAGAAAACGTATGGATTTTTTAAATCCCAATAAAATTCTCAGATGGCCTTTGTTTTCAAAATCTCACTGTAAATTATTCTAGTTTTCCACATCCCTTGAGGAATCTGTCTGAATCATTTTCAGTTTTTTATAACTAATGTGAAATTGCATAAAACCTCTGTGATCATTGTGAAAAGTGTATTTTAAAACACAACTCATTATATCTTTTGTTTTTTACTGTATATTATGAAAAATTTTAAACATAGAAAAACAGATTAGTATTACAAGCACCCATGTGCTTGTCATTTATTTGACTAATTGTTAATATTTTTCATATTTGCTTTATTTTTAGTTTGCTGAAATGTTTTAAAGTTGATGTCATACCATTTTATCCCTAAATAATGTATTAAATAATTTTAAAAGCAAATATTGAATTATTGATTTTACCATAATGCATATGCTCAAGCCAACCATAAGGTAAAGAGCTAGTTTGTGAACAAACACATGAAAACTATGCATACCAGGTGACAGTGTAATATTCAACTACAAATTTGTCAGGATGATTACATTTATGTGATTTTAGTGGCCTGTGTAATTATTATATGTAATGCTATTAAGCATAAATATTTCTATGGATAGTTCTCTCTCATCTTACTTTATTCATTGAAAATATAGTTAGCCATCTTATTAGAAATTGTGATTAAATCATAATAACAGTTCACATTACCAGAAACCTATTCTTTCTTACCTCCTTTTTTTCATTTTAACAAAGTGGTTTTGTTAAAAGTATACCTATCATACTTTGTTTATTGTATTCAAAATTTTAATTTATTTATATTTAAAAAATAATATATTTACAGTTCTAAAAAGAGCTTGTAGCATTCAGCTCTCTCTGCCGTGACCACATCCATTCAGTTTACTTCCGCCCCTGCACACAGACAGAAATGGTCCACTGTTACTAGTTTATTGCCATATCAGTCAGGGGCTAAAATGAGAACTAAAATAATGATAGATATTTATCAAAAAGAGTTTGAACATAGGTAATTAGTTACAAAGTTCCTTCCAAGGCCTAAAGAGCAGAAGAAAGATGATGTGCAAAAAACTTCTGAACGTATTAAAAATTTTTTAAAAGTTGTAGACTATCTGGATAACACAAAATTAGCATACTTCTCCTAATTGGCACATATTAAACACTGTACCCAACAAATGTAGAATGCATATTTTTTTAAGGTATTCATCGAACATTTATCAAAATTAACCACATGCCAGGCTTATAAAAAAAAAGGCTTAATCTATCTTAAAGGATAGAAATCAGACAAAATATATTTCCTAACTTCAGTGAAAATAAACTAGAAGTCAATAATAAAAAGATAACTAGAAATATCCAACTGCTTACAAATAAATCAATAAACGTTTGAATAATCCATTGGTCAAAGAAGAAATTAAAATGCAAATTTTAACTGAATAGTAATGAAAATATGACATGAAAATTTACATTCGTCCTACTTTTATTTCAAACACTGACTCAGAAAACTGTCTCATTAATAAGAAAAAAATCTTTGGTAACATCCATTAGCAAAGTAGCAGTTTTTACATTGGGTGCAGTAACTGAAGAAAGAAAGAGAAACAAAAACTGCTGTTAATACATTTAGATAGATAAAGGTATACACTTTATTTGGATAACCATTTTTACTCTTCCTTTCTTAATTATATATTCACTCTAAAATCATCAGATGCTGCTGACTAGAGTGTCTAGCTTATAGAAGAAAGTCAATGAGTATTCACTGGATGAATATAGTGCTATAAAACTGGGTAATGGTTTCCCAAAAGGCCATTAGTTTTCACAGTTTTATGTCTATCTTTGTTTATTGTGTTCCCTGACCTTTGACAGCTCTTCTCTTTTCTAACTGAAAAATCACTATTCTCGCGAAAACTTCACCTCGAATGTCATCCCTTGATCTTTATATGGCATAGTGCATGTAGCTCTTCAGATAAAGGGAGTTATGAGAATGTAAAGCCTTATTGTCATTATTTGCCAATGACTCAGCCTATATTTTCATCTAAGAAAACTGTCATTGAAAATGTCAGCATCCATGCCGTTCTTCCCTCAATTCTTTTGTTATAAATATCATGTTTATATTATAATAATACTTACATTCTTTATTTTAACAATCGTACTTGTGGAGCTTTCAGTGTACCTAGAGTAATGTGGTATCTATTATATGTGACACGTATAGCTTTCCTCAAAGCATCTTCACTCTCCTTACTCTCTCCTATTGTCACTATAGAGCAAAACACCCCAGAAATCCCAATACTTTGCCCTCAAAATATAATGAGAATATCAATTTGTAAGCACCAGTTTGTAAAACTAAATTTTTGGACCTAATCAGACCTTGGATTCAAACTGAATCTGATCCAACTAGTATATCTTAAAGCCTATTGAAAGGCAGACACTACGCTAGGTTGCTGTTATCCTACTATCTGATTTCTTCCACAAAACAGCTATGGATAGGGATTGTGATTTTTTTTGTAGACCAAAAATCATATGAAGTGAGACAAAATGACTTGCCAAGGTTATTGAGGAGAAATCCAATGCCAAAGCATTTGAAGCTAAGTTCTGTAAGCACACTTTCATCTGTCCTAAGGGGCATCCAGGAAATAAAGAGGAAAAACTAAAAGCATAAAACTTCTTGCCTCTAAGTTAATTAAAACAATACAAATCTAAAAACCATGTTTTGGTCTAGTTAATCCAATTTCTTCCTTTACGATGGGAACACCTATCACATTATTTCATATGCATGGTGTGTTCTTCCAACGCAGAATCCTCCACATAGCCATATATGATGAAATGAATACAAGACGTTCCCCAAACACAAGGACACAGTAAACACATCAAAGTAGCGGGGAGACTAAGCATTCGGTTACAGTTCATCAACCAAAAGTAAAGCCAAATGATTTGTGATGTGTTCAACCCTGTTTGTATAAACAGGAATAGTTTCTTAAATATGTCCTGTCTCTTAACTATTATATTTGGAGTTGAGTTAGCCCAGGCCTCCCTAATGCATTTCTTAGCACTCGTTTCCAAATAATAACCTTCTATCCACTTATTTTTTGACAGTGAAATTAGAAAAACACTTGGAATTCTCAAAAATGTGTTATTATTTGTGATTCACTTATACTTGCTCCCACTTGAAACTTTGCCACGATTGTATCAGTACGTTTGAGAAACTTACAAATCAAATACCTTAGTACAGTTCTGAGCTTGGGAAAAGTTCAGTGCCTAAAAGAGAAAACTCAATTGGAATATGTAGTCTAGGTCACTTGTGGCATACCTAAAGATGCATATCTTCAACATGAAAAAAAATGCTAAACACAGTAGCAGAAGTCTTTATCAAATAGCTGTCTTTCCAAGCTTTGGTTTGCTAAGACTTATGATACAAGTTATTCCTTTCTCAGAGGAAAAGTAACTTGAAGACGTCTCATTTGGTCTTGGGAAAGTGATAAACTTAGAGAGATTGTTGGCAAATTTATCTTTTAAAACACAGGTCAGATGTTCCAGTTCCTCTCTTCAGATATTGTCAACTGAGTCCTCAATAACTAAGTAATAATGCAAAACTTCCTGGGTAAGCCTTTCAAGTCGCTGACGATCCGGCTGTTTTCTACCTCTTTAGTCTTATCTCAAAACTATCTGTCACCACTACTACTCTTCTGATATCAACATTGCACTGTCCATACAAATCTTGACTGATAAAGAGCACAGGAAGAAAAGCAAAGAGGTTTTTTTTCCCCCTTTCTCTGATTTCTAAGATATGACAAGAAAGTCTGAATCACACCAAACAAGAAACTTCCCACAATATATGATGCTAAGCTTCCCAAGTTTCAAGGCTCAGCTGAGGTTAGCTCCTCAACTCACTTTTTCATTTCCCTAGAGGGAAATACATGGCCCTCCTGAAGCGGACTTTAGAAACTTCAGTGCAAATTTACCTATGCATATGTCTAGCATCAGCTTCAAGTACAGTTATTTTAAAAACTTGCTTGAAAAAAAGTTGTACTAACCAAACCTTACAACCAATTTGTATTCTGGATCATTAGTTATGTGAGTTAGGTTGCATTGATCCATTTCTGTCAGAGTGTGGATTAATCTAAGGGTATCAGGTTTCTGTAAAGTAAAAGATATTTAAAATCACAGCCCTAGTTCAGTCCCCCCCAGTAATATAATAATAGTCAAAAATCGTGAGTAGCTTCCAAGTAGGATCAAAGAACAAGGACCAGATTCACCCTCTCAATGATAAAATGAAAAATTGGACCAAATTTATGAAACAATGGTTTTCAAGACATTGGACAACCAAGGACACTAATGTCTGAGATATGAGAAATAGATCACGTAAAAAGAATCATAGTCTGAAAAGCAGGAAGAAAGAACGTGAATGTGGTAATAAGTCAAAAGAGCTACGTAAAATAAACAGCAGACCTTTGCAATATCTCAAACACAGGGAACCATCTATCATTAATACTGGGGAAAAAAATCAATGTAGTTCTTTGTTAAGAAATGCAAGCTCAATTATGAGTGTTGAAAGAGTTGCTGTATCCTTTACGTGGCAAATAATTGAAAGGGGACATTAAATTTCCTTGATCAGTCTGGTCTGTTTTTGTTATGATATTCTAATCCTGAAACTTTACCTATTAGAGAGATGTTTCCCATGCTGTGATGTTGCAATTAACCCCCACGCTGATGATGCCCCAAACTTAATCCTTCAGCTTTGAAAAAGTCAGTCTCACTTCAGGCCCTGTGAACCTGGGTTACTCCAAGAAGGCCATAAATCCTAACAATTAAAAAAAATATTCTGTACCTTATCCCCACAAGGTATTAACAAATGTAGATTTTTGAAAGCCCTTATGATCCAATATATCCAGGCAGGACATTTTATCATTTCAGACTTTGACCAAAATTTCATCCCCTGATAATTCTGGAATGTAACAAGATGGAAAAAAATTAATTTATAATTCTTCATCTTTTATATTTTCATGTCCAGTTTAGTACCATCTAATTAGAAGAAGTTCTATCTTTTCATGTAAAGCCTTTTTTAATGAATCTCTATTGTTCAGTTCTGTGAAAGAAGTATTGGTAAAATTTTCAGGCCAACATAATATGTACATTAATAGGTTAACAAATATGTATTTGGCACCTCCTATGTGCCAAGAGATGTTTTAAGTGCTGGCAAAAAAATGAATATATCATATGTATCAGTTAGGGTACAAACAGAAAACAGAAACAGCACAGAAATATGAATTTTGGGAAGATTTCATACAAATATAATTAACTATAACAGGAAATTAGAATAATGAGGTATTGGCTCTTAAGAAGTAAAGAGAACTCTAAACAGTATAGGAGTAGCAGATATAAGGAGCAACCACTATGTCTTGGGCTGAGATAGTGTGCCTAAGAGCTCCTGCCCCCACCCCCAAGTCTGAGATCCAAACCTTGATGGAGATCATAGCTCTGGTCCTCTGGATGGCAGCAAAGTCACTGAGGTGCCATGCTGGCAGAATTGAGTATGTTGTCTAGAGTCCAGGGGAAGTTTCACGGAGAGGTGTCTCATTGGAGGCGACTAAACCACCCAGGCAGGGGATTTTCCCATAGGGAGAACATATTTTATCTGAGAATGTCCCAATTTCCAAACAGAAAGTTCCATATCTCAAGGACCTTCTTGGTTCCGAGTAAACCAGGATGGTTGGTTAATGAGTTTCAAGGAAAGGCTTCTGGCCACTAGGTGCCACTGGCTTCTGTGTACAGAAGGAACTGGGCCCTAGCAAAACTGCACGCAGTTCTAGAGGCTGGTGCTGGAGAAGGCGTCCACACTGTCAACACTGGGCACCGAGAAGCTGTGTGCCACAGTTCCTGAGTACTGGAGAAGTTGTTCATATGGCAGGAGCTGGGCAGTGGAGAAGTCGCATGTGCTCTAGGAACCATGTGCACTTCATGAGCCTACCTGATGACCACATCAGAACTAGTAACATAAACCCTTTCTTCCTGCAGTGTCTCTCCAGTGGTCTCTACTAACGAAGTTCAAGATCCAGCCAGCTTGCAAAGAAAAATACTTAAAGGGCCCGGGACAGTCGTTACCCAGCAAGTAAAATGGAGCTGAGAGGCAATAACCAGCACATCGTACATGTTCTTTTCTAAGCTAGAATACATAGACTAGTGTTTATGGTTCTATGTGATAATTAACAGGTTCTAATAATAGCATTCCAGAATGCAAGTTAACTTGACTTTTTTTTTCCTTTCCTGCCTTTATTTATTATTTTTAGTTTTTTAAATTTTAGTGAGGTATAATTGGCATACACCATTATGTTAATTTCAGGTATATAAAATAATGATTTGATATTTTTATGTCTTGCAAAATGATCACCACAATAAGACTAGTTAACATCCATAACCATACATAGTTTCAGAATATTTTTTTGTGATGAGAATTTTAAGATCTATTCTCTTAGCAGCTTTCAAATATACAATACAGTATTATTAAATATAGTCACCATGCTGTACATTACATCATCATGACTTATTTATTTTATAACTAGAAGTTTGTACCTTTTGACTCTCTTCACCCATTTGGTCCACCCCCGACCCCTGCCTCTGGCAACCACCAATATTCTCTATATCTATGAGTTTGCCTTTTTCTTTCTTTTTTTTTGATTGATTCCATATCTTAATGAAGATTGATTGATTCCATATCTTAATGATAATGAAGATATCCATATCTTTTTATTGATTCCATATATAAGTGAGATCATATGATAATTGACTTTCTTTGTCTGACATTTCACTTAGCATAATGCTCTAGGTCCATTCATGTCGTCTCAAATGGGAAGATTTCATTCTTTTTTATGGCTGAATAATATTCCATTGTGTATACACCACTTTTTTATCCATTCATCCATCAATGGGCACTTAGGTTGTTTCCATACCTTCACTATTGTAAATGATGCTGCAGTGAACATGGGGTGCATATATCTTTCCAAGTTAACCTTTCCATTTTCTTTGGATAAATACTCAGAAGTGGAATTTCTGGATCATATGATGGTTCTATTTTCAATTTTTTAAGGAACTTCCATTCTGTTTTCCATAGTGGCTGCACCAGTTTACATTCCCACCTATAGTGCAAAGTTTTGAATGATAAAACTGGCAAATGATAATTTGCCAAAGCTCTGATATACGTGTGTGGACTAAAATTATGGCTGGTAGCTGCACCGTATCTTCGGGGACTACTGCCTTAACCCCGGAAACACCTGAGCAGAAACATTTACTAGCATAATATGGTAGACTTATATTTTACCTACCAAGGAATAAAGAGAATGGGAATTTTACTTTATCTCTAATCAAGAATCAAGCACAACCAATATATTTTGTTTTTTCAAGGAAGATTAGCCCTGAGCTAACATCTGCCACCAATCCTCCTCTTTTTGCTGAGGAAGACTGGCCCTGAGCTAACATCTGTGCCCATCTTCCTCTACTTTATGTGTGGGATGCTTACCATAGCATGGCTTGCTGAGTGGTGCCACGTCCACACCCGGGATCCGAACCGGTGAACCCCGGGCCACTGAAGCAGACATGAGAACTTAACAGCTGCACCACTGGGTGGGCCCCAAGCACAACCAATATATTTTATCAACAGCCTTTCTTTGCCTATATTAACATTTCAGTTAATTATTTCAGACAAGGCTGAGTTAATCACTTACTCTTTAAATTAGTTTTATCCTCAATATTATTGCTGGTTCTGACCACAACTATAAATAAATCTTCATACTGTGAAATAGAATGTAAGTCTCAAAATAATATTACACATATTATAGTTTTCTGTTTCTGAGTAAAATAGAGTATCTTGTAAAGCAACAATGTTTCCATCAAGAACAACTACAAAGCTGGATAAAACACAATTCCTCAACTCTTGATGGCCTCTGAGAGCTGTTGAAGAAACAGTGAGTGGAAAGGGGGAAAGATGCAAGCAACAGAATGGTGGAGAAGTCACCTGGCTTTCTGCAGTGGTGTATCTCAGAGGCATTTGTTCATTCTGGGTGTAGGGCTGGAAACTGCACATCTGTGATTTGCCCCAGCAAAGAAGTCCTGTTGGGGATTAAGAAACCAGGCGAGCTAGTGGTCTTAAGGGCCCGGAGAGACACAACTGTGGAGTTGAGAGGTCTAGAGCATACAGCCCCCTACCCCAACATGGTTGTATGTAAATTCCGAAGCTTCACAGAGTGGAAAGGAAAAAAAACAACTATTGAGAAAAACTAAAATTAATCTATGACGTTAGAAGCTAGTATGGCAGTTACCCTTGGACATTAGTGACTGGAAGGGAGTTTGAGGGGGCTTGCATGTTGCTGGTAAGTTTCTGTTTCTTGATCTGAGTAGTTTTTACAAGATATATTCACACTGTGAAAATTTATCAAGCTATATGCTTATTATATTTGCAACTTTCTGATGTATTCTTCACATGCAAATACATATAGACACACATATACTTACATAAATGTTTTCAGATACGTTTTTACATAGATATATGCACACACACATATACATTCACACGATAAATATTTCCGTTATTATTCCTTCATGGACGTAAAAACGTTTCTTCTTCTTAATGTTTAAAATTATTTTGTTTAAAATGTTTAAAATTATTAAAATAGTATGAAATATTCAAGACATTTAAAGTCTAAAAAATAAGGGGGAAGGATATCCACCCTATACCTTGTCTTAATACAAATTGCCTCGATGTTAATAAAAGTCACTGCTGTCAACAGCTCACAGTCCCAAAAAAGTCCATATATTAAAATTTGTTACTGATATAAATTTTTATATCATCTTATAAAAATGAATATGAATCAGAAGATTATGATAAAATAAAATGTGTAACAACAAACCTGTAGGCAGAAAGTGTGGCTTCTTTGGCATTGTCAACCGAAACATAAATTTTGAAAGAAATTATAGGAGCAGAGATATTGTCAAAAGGTTTGAGGATATTCCTGAAATCTGAAGCCCTGCAGAACATTTCCCTACATAAGATAGTTCCATAGTTATTTCTGAAGGAAAAAGGGCCACAGAAATAAACCATTTTGCCATGAGAATTGTTTAGCAGCCATCTGTATAATTGCACATACCTGTGTAGTGCACATTTTCACATGAAAAAGCGCTGTATTAGGCAAATGATGGAGATGTGCAATAGATAAAAGTCACAGTAATACTACCACGAATTTGTGACTTTCAGATACACAAAATAACAACATAGTGTATTATCTTTACTGCATTTCCTGTATCTATTTATTTTCCTTGTAGATTATATCTTCTATATTATATACAATTTGAAAAAAATCTCAAAACGTTTTACAATGTGGTAATCATATTTAAATGACCCATATCAATGAACTGGACAATATTCTTATCAGAAATGAATTCTTTAATGTCACATCTTTTTTGATAAATTGTGTCTAACACTAACTGGGCCCTTACTATGTGCTGGGCACTGTTTTTTGTACTTTATGTGCATCAACCCATTTTATCCACACAAAACAGTCATATGTCATAGCTACTCACATACTCATTTAAATAAATGCAGAAATCAAGTCATGGAGACATCCAGGATTTGTCAAACAGCTAGTAAATGGAAGCGCTGGGATCCTAGGGAAGCAGCCTATCCAGTGTCTACACATGTCCAATGTCGATACACTTCTCAAAATTAAACCCATTTGGACTCAGATGGCAATGAAGGCTAAATTAACTTAGATGTAGCAGCCTTCACTCTGTTCTATTTTTCATCTTTTGACCCAGAATATTTTCAAATTATTTTAGTACTCTAGTTCCCATTTTCATTTGGAAAATTATTTCTCAGAGTTTAAAAGAAAGTATATTTGGGATATTTTTTTCCTTTGCCTAACTTCCATTTTCTGCTATGAGACTTCATAATGCCATTCATCCCCAGCTCTTTCCTCACTCCAAGGCAAAACCAACAGAAGTCCTTAATTGCAGCTTTGCTAGAGAACATGAGCAATGAAAACGTAAAGCTACTGCAGAATAAAGAAGAAAGATCTGGAAAAGAAAGTGGCATCCCCACCTGACCTTTTTTCCCTTTGAGCAGATCAGAAACTATAACCAATTCAGTGGAGTGGTTGAAGCATGGGTATGACATACTTGAGTGTGCACATTTTCAAATGAAAAAGGAATTTTTATTTCAAATTTTCTGGTGGAACATGATAACTTTGGCTGAGATTTCTCGGGTCAGAATGGTAAATATTCTGATTCTCTGGAAGAAGGTAGGGGTTAAAGTTGGTATTTAAAGGAATAGAAGTCATCCTTACAGAATTGGGGGTGAGAGAAATTATACCACAAGGGATATGTTAGAGAAAGTGACAGGCTTTGGAAATGCAGCAACTAAAAATGGACCTAATAATTTCAATTCCTTGAGGTAATTTCATTGGCTCCATCAATGAGTGAGTGATCTCAGTGCCCTTCAATAAGGCTTTATACAAAGGGCACCAGTGCACATGTTGCTTTGGAATGGAACTAGGAAGTCAAAAGACAATAACTTGCCTATGGATGGACTAGTGGAATTAGCTGTGGGCTCTCAGATTCCTTGGGAACAGATACATTGCTGCCTCAGGATCCTAGGAAACCACTGGCTACCTTAAGATTTTAGTAAAAGATGTAGACTTTCAAGACAAGTGGGCAAAATGTTTTCTAGGAAAAAAAACAGGAAAACCTGGGTAGGGAATGGTTAGGAGGATTTGCAAGGACCCCTGAAGCTTCCTACTGTCCTCAAAATTGTGAGGAATGGAGAAATGTCTCTCCTTTATTACCAAATGCACACTGGTGAGCATAAGTACGTTTACAACCCTCCTCGATGTGCACATATCCCCTAACTCCACAACCTCAGATAATAAATTGAAAAATAGGCACATTCACCTCCTGGAATCAGACCATGAAAGCACAAGATTGAACTACTGTACTAGCATCAAGGCCCAAACTGCCTCAGACCTGCGGCAATTGACTAAACCCACAGGGAACTGAATCCATTATTGACCCAGGAAACAGACTTCCCACCAAGAATTGAGTAAGCAGGCTTCTGATAGAGAAAGTAACTCAGCCTGGCAGGCATTTAACTTATCTCCTACCTACGTAGCTGAAATAATAAAGCAATGATGTCCAGCTCACTGCCCTGCAGAGAGAAAGAAGACCTAAAATCATTCTGAACAAAGTCAAAGGAAATTAGAAAATAGGCAAGGAAGTAAATTAATATCTTAGTGAGCACTATTCTTGGGCTAAGAACTTTTAAACTTTATCTCATATTTTCTCCTAACAATTTTGTGAGTTAGATATTATTATCCATATTTTTTAAGAAAGAAAAATGCGATTCCAAGAGTTGAAGGAAACTGACCAATTCTTCAGGAGCTAATAAGTGGCAGACTCTGGATTCATACCATATTCTCCTCTCTAATGGGCTATGGGTGAACACTGGTCCTTGTTTTGACCCAAAACCATGATCACTAGGAAAGAACAAAATACATATTGTACTTTTTTTCCACTGATGAATCAGATAATATTTCAAGAAGAAAAACAATTACAGGATGTGGGGAATCCCTTCAATGAATTTCCTATCTGAGTCTACTCAGAGAGACGAGACAACCTCCTGAATGGTCTGGCTGCCTTGATTCCTCTTCAATGCCTTCAATTAGATTTTTAAAATTGTGTCCAGCTTCCTAGCTCTTCCTGATGGGAAGTTTGCCCTGTTGTAAACTAGTTTATCATAGCCAGAACTGGAAGAGACAGACTATTTTTTTTTACGAGATTGACACCTGAGCTAACAACTGTTGCCAATCTTTTTTTTTTTCTTCTGCTTTATCTCCCCAAACTCCCCCGTACATAGTTGTATATCTTAGTTGTGGGTCCTTCTACTTGTGGCATGTGGGATGCTGCCTCAACGTGACCTGACAAGCAGTGCCATGTCCACGCCCAGGATCTGAGCCCTTGGCTGCCACAGCAGAGCTCGCAAACTTAACCACTCGGCCACGAGGCCAGCCCCGAGAAAGACATTTTAATAAGCATTTTTGGAAGGAAATTGGTCATTATACAGTTGACTTTTAATTATGCACATATATTGAGCTGGTAATTACGCTTCTACTCATCTATCTTAAGTACAGCTTACATATATTTCTAAAGATATATGTGGAAGGCTTTTATTGCATTATTCCAAAACAAAAATTCAATTGGAAATAGTCTCAATGTTTATTCAATAGAAGAGTTGTAGTATATACATTGTAATATATTTATACAATGGAGTGTTGTGCATAAATCATAAAGAATAGAAATAAGATTACATTGTACTAACACTGAAATTTTGTAAAGGCAAGTTGTTGGATGTACAAATGTATGAGTTCCACCAATGTAAAAAGACAAGAGTGTATTTAATGTATAAAATGTGGACTAGATGTATTGTTTTTGAATTGTCTGTGGTGCAGAAACATTTTATTTTTAATTTCAACAATTTTGCATACCAATCCTTTTATAAACTACAATAAAAATAAAGAACTGATCACTTCTTTGGTTATCATGAAAAAACAAAATTGCTATAAAAATTTCCTTACACTTAATCTGAATTTGTGTATCCACTTCATTGCAGACTGGAAACTAACCTTTTGAGGGCTGGCATAGTTCATAGACTGTATTTTGAATTGCACTGGATTAAGAGTCATCACAAACTACTTACTGAAAGTCATTTTATCTATGATTAGTAGTGAAAGTGGGGGGATACATATAAGAGAGTTGTTAAAAATCATATGAGCTTACAGGTCCTGGTGGCATAGTGGATGCCTTCGTGCACTCCGCTCCGGCAGCCCCGGCTTTGTGGGTTCAGATCCTAGGCACAGACCTACACACCACACATCAAGCCATTGCTGTGGTGCATCCCACATACAAAGTGGAGGAAGATTGGCACAGATGTTAGCTCAGCGACAGTCTTCCTCAAGCAAAAAGAGGAAGATTGGAAATAGATGGTAGCTTAAGGCCAATCTTCCTCACCAAAAAAGAAAAAAAGTCATATGAGCTTTGCATACATTATATTTATTTGTTGTATATAAAATATTGAAAGGAGGGATATGGACTTTCTGATTGCTGTGATTCTGTCTCATACGCTCCGGCTCTTATATACAGTTACTTCACTCATACAATTAATTTCATTTACCTGTTCTACAAATACTGATTCACCTCTAAATATAATGTATACACTATACTAGGTCATTTTCTTGGACTTGTAATCAGAACACTGTGAGTGAAATTTCCTTTTCTGCAGACTATTTTTTTTAGCATATAAAGTTAATTCTAAAACAATTAACCCAAACTTCACCACGTTGTATATTTATCATGAGCCATAAAATCAGTGAGAAATGGTACAGTAAATTTTAAAAGTGGCTTGTAATATTTCTTTTAGTTGAAGTAATCACTTACTGAAATTACTGAAGTGTGCATTGTTGAATAATGGCCATACTTGTCTTCTAGAAGCAGCTAACAAGGAAGCCAGGAAACCACTTTTCAACAATCACTGCAATGCCTATCAGCCAGGTAGTGCCATTTCCTTTTCTATATATTTAAGGACTATATTTTCTTGGACTCACATAAATAGGTATGATATTAGTGACTTGACTAATAAAATGCAGGTTAAATGATGCTCTGGAACCTTTGAGGCTGTGTTGTAAGAAGGGCATTTTGAAATCTTCACATCTCATTTATTCATGTATTCATTAACATGTTCATTCATTCATTTGCTATTTGTTTATTTGTGCCACAAACAATAACCAATGTGACTTGGGATGTAAAGATGAAGAGCCATAGTTCTGACTCTCAACCACAGTCTAGTAAAGCGGTGTGAACAGACAAGTAAATACTTACCACCAAATTAATGTAATATATGTAAGTTCAGGGTGCTCTGGCACTCGAACAAAGGGGTACCAATAGACTTCCCCTATATAATTGTATACTGTCCTGTTGAATCACACACCACTGACATGCTTAAGACTTCCTGAACCTACATGTGCAGTTGTGTGTGTTCCCTGTGCTCCTGACCTACACTATCAAGTACTTAATCAACATCTCCACTAAGATATTTCATCGTTGTCTCAAACATGATAGAGCAATGAAATTTTCCCTCTCAAATCTCTGTCTTGTTCTTTGTTTTCTGTATTGGTGGGCATTAGAAACATTCACACGTTTGCTAAAGCCAGATACCTACACACCAACATTTGCTCATCCCTTTGCCTAAGAAACCCATTGAGTCAATGACAAAATTCTGCTAATTTGGTCTCCTCAATCTGTCTCAAAATTATTTCAATATTTCATTTCAAGTCTCCCGTCTTACCTCCCATCAGTTATTAGAATAATCCCTTAACTATTATTTTGTCTCACATCCATTTGGCATATGGGAGCCTGTGTGTTTTTTCCTCAAACTAAAATGCATTAGATCCTTTCCCTGATTAAAACATTTCGGTAGTTTCTCATTGCCCTCAGAGTAAAGTCTCCACTCCATAGCATAAGACATAAGATTTTTTATGATTTGGCCCTTTCTAATCATTCAAGTCTTGTGCATCAGCTTGTACTCCCTTACCTGCTAAGATTCAATCAAGCTAAAATTACTTTTCCCAACACTTCTCATACTCTCTCATTTCTTGGAATTTTCATCTAGTGGTCATTTTGCCTAATATTTAATATTCCCCTATTCCTCTTTGTTCAAATTTCATTCTTTCCTTAATTACTCAGCTCAGATATTACCTCCTGGGAAAGGATTGTCTGATTGCTTAAGTTTCTTCTCTAAGTTTCTCTATGTCTCTTTAACGCCTTAGGTACTTAGCTCAGTGCCTTGTACTTAGTACACATTTAGAACATAGTAACAACTATTATTATTTTATGTTCAATGGCTAGAGTTATGATCATGTTAACAAATATAAAATAAAAAACTATAAGTCTTCTAGAATAAAATGCAGTGAAAATCATTGCAACTGCACTGAAAAATATTTGTAGAAGAAATATTCATGAATTGAAATTATGAAGTGATAAATTGAACTTTAAAATATTAAAAAGATTTGCTCTTCAAAATTCACCATTAAAAAATGGAAAAGAGGGGCCGGCCTGGTGGTGCAGCGGTTAAGTTAGCATATTCCACTTCTCGGCGGCCCAGGGTTTGCTAGTTCAGATCCCGGGTGCAGACATGACACCGCTTGGCACGCCATGCTGTGGTAGGCATCCCACATATAAAGTAGAGGAAGATGGACATGGATGTTAGCTCAGGGCCATGCTTCCTCAGCAAAAAGAGGAGAACTGGCAGTAGTTAGCTCAGGGCTAATCTTCCTCACCAAAAAAAAAAAAAGGGAAAGGCAAGCTAGAGGCTTGGAGAAAATATGAAAATATTTGCAACACATATTTAAAAGGACTTATCATGGATAAACTAAAAAAAACTCTTACAACTCAATAGTAAGATGACAAACAGCCCAATTTATAAAATGAGTAAAATATTTTAACAGACTTTATAAAGAAGAGATATGAATGGCTAATTAGCACATAAAAATCAACAAAATTACTCATCAGGGGAAACTAATTAATACCACAGTGCAAACTATACCCTCTAGAATGGCTAAAATTTTTAAGAGACTGAAAAAAATACACATGTTGATGAGGATCTGGAGTAACTAGGACTCTCATCATTTATTGTGCAAATGCAAAATTATAAAACCATTTGGACAACTTTTAGAAAATTTTTAAGGTTAAACATATACCTAAGTCTACTTTATGGCTTAATTGTTTCCCTGCCAGGAATTTACCTGAGCAAATGAAAATATATGTCCACATAAAGATTTGCACACAGTGTTATGGGAGCTTTATTCACAGTAGCCAAAAGATAGAAAAAATCTAGATGTCCCTTTGAAAGGATAAACCAAATGTGGTACATCTATGTAATGGAATATTATGCAGCAGTGAAAAAGCATGGACTAATGATACTTCCACGAATGTATCTCAGAATTGAAATATTGAGCCAGTCACAAAAGTGCACATTGTGTATTATTTTATTTGTATAAAATCCTGGAAACTGCAAACAAATACAGAGAGACAAAAGCAGATGTGCTGGGAGGGAAGTGGGGGGTGCAGTCTTGGCTCAAATACCACAGACTCCTGCTTTTCTTATGGTGTTTTTGTAGATTTCCTTGACTAGATCTTGCTTCATTTGCTGTATTATCTTAGCAACATTTTCAGAGGCTTTATTTTTTTTTCTTTTTTAAATAATTTTCACCAGTTTCTCTGGGGAGCAGGTGTGCAGAGTTCCTCATGCAGTCAGGCCAAAATCCAATCCTTTATGGATGTTTTTAATATTATTTTAACAGCATTAGTTGGCTTTTATTAAACAATAAAAGCTCTTAATGGCTTGTCAGGGCGTTTTCAGATAATTTTCAGTTACTTCACTGAGAAAGCTGTATTGATTTCTTTTCCAGTGCCCAGTATATCCACATTGAAAAAGGTTTAATTCATTTGCTAGAATTTTAGCTATTCTTTTCTTTTTTTCATTTTCCATCATGAAGTTTACTACTTAGAACTTTTAATTTAATTTTGTTTACAAAAATGAAAGGCAAATATGCTGTATATGTCTGCCTTTATCCTCCCACAAAGCTGCTATCATCTGGGTTACAGTGGCATTTTTCTAGATGAAATTTGGCGGATCTTAACTATGGCAGACCACCTTCAGCAGTATACTCTCTAACACTAATTTGTTATTCTTTCCAATTCAATTTGAGCACAGCGTAGTCTGTGATAGAATGTCCATTATTTGTTTTTCACTGAACCCATCATTGTATTTATTCAGGTGATAATTTTATTTCAGAGACTCGTACACATGAAAAATTTTCTATATGCCTACTGCATGTGCTGTTTACACTGACAGAAACTAAATTAACTGCCATTTATTTCTTGATTCTTTTTTGAACATCAGAGATGAAGGTGGGAGTTTGAATATGTGCATGTGGAAAATACATTAGCTGAAAAAATGTGGAAAACACACAACAGTTCTCATTTTTTAATTTACTGTTCATGAAATACAAAAATATGATAACTACGGCCTTAGTGAATGCAGTGGCAGGAGACTGTTCTTATGAGGCTAGTTATCCATGTTCATTACAGGTTTATAGTTTACCTATAATTAATGTAAACATCAGACCAAGTTCTTTACAACAGTAACAACTTTTTAAAAATCTCTTTATAATAAAATGCATTTCGTAAATATTAAGTTGTAGATGACTTAAATTTTCATAATTTCTAATGATTTGCCAATCAAAAAATTAGAAAATGACAAATCATCAATTAAAGATCAGATTTGTTCTGGATCTAGAAAATGTACTTCTGTGTCCACAGTGCAACTCAATTACATTTTCCTAATCCCTTTACCTTCTAATTCTTTTAGAAATAAGCCAATTTATGTGTTGTCTAAAGTATAGTGCAACCCATCCCAAGGCCAGGAGAGTTGGTTTCACTCCCAGTTCAAATGCCGCTACTTATTCTTTGAATAAGTGTTAAAATTATTCTTAACTTTAAGACATTTTCCACCATCCTTGTGCAGTCACTCTTTTGTTTCATTTGAATATGATTCTTGTGGAAGAGAGGTAGTTTAAGGAGGAACTTCCCAAATGATTAATATTTCTTTAGCACCTTGACGATTAAGCCTTCTGCTACCATTTATCACAATCCTCAACATCCCTCCCCAAATCTTAAGACAAAAGCAGAGCCCTGTGTATCATTGTAAGCAATTATCACTGATATTTATTGACTATTCACTGTAATTCAGATGTTACATTATGCACTTTATTTACATTCTTTTAATGGTAACAGCAATTTCATAAGTTAGGGAAGATGTGTTCTCCATTTTCTTAGTTGAAGAGCTGATGTTCAAAGAGGGCACCTAATTTTCCCAGGATAACATCCTTAAATGGCACCAGAGCTGGAATTTGAACCCAAGTTTTGTTCATTTCAGAGCTTATTTTCTTAATCTCTTTACTTGACATTTGTCATTTGGCGGAAGGGGGCTGCTAAGTGTCTGAACTCCTCCCGAGGTATGAAGAATTTTCTGTTATGATCTTTGGTGTCAGAAGATCCCCTCTCCCTCATTGGAAGATGAAACACCTGCTCTTGCTTTGCCAGTAGCCCCTTCAGTTGGAAACAGGCATATGACCCAGACTCTCCACTCCTTACTCCCTTGCCCAAATTTGGAATTCTGAAACTGTAATGCAAAGAAGGGCTCATAGTGGCCTCTAAATAAACTCTTCATATTCTATATAAAGGTGCCTTCTCTATTCAGACAGGGAGACACCAAAATATGTTCTCAGAGGCAGGGATGCTGAACCACACCCATGGCCTGCTGGGTAAGACCTCTCGTTACAAGGCTAATCAAAGGAGGATTCGTGGATAGAGAAAATCCCCTTTTATGGAATATCTACCTCAAAAGAAAGAACTAGATCACCCCTCCCTATAAGCCCTACTTAGTGTATAAGCAAAAATATACAAGCTCCTTTCATCAACTTGCATTTCTTTCCACTACAGTTCTGCATTTATGATCTTGCTCAAATGAATGCTGCAAACCTCAAAGATGTGCCGCCAAAAAGTTTTTTGTAGTTATCATCAATTCACAGGATTGTTTTTAACTCTCAGGTAATTTCATAGTTTTAGAACTTTCTGTCACCAATTTTGAAATGTGTGCAAATAACAGCTGGGCTATTATTCTAGTGTACATTGAGGCAGACACAATTCATTTTTATGAAACAAAAAGCCCCTGAAACATTGGCATCCTAGCTTTTCCCCTTGCTTCTGTCTATAATCTTAAAACTGTACAAAACTATTGGGGGAAAATTTGCAGCTATATTGTCAAAGCCATTTTGTCGTCACGTTGCCAATTACAGGAGAAAAATTTAGTTGAGTTATCATCAGAAAATGCAGGCTTGTAATAGATGTGCCAACAAAAGCAATTTTCGAATTAATTTATATGGCTGTCATTAGTTGGACCAGGAGTTATCTATGGAAATATTCCGTTTATGTAGGAATCTGGCTGAAGAGAATCCAGGAATTTAAAACCAATAATATGAGAATTGCAAGTTATCAAAAGGGTAATCATAAATGTTTGAATTTTGGGATATGTTTTTGAAATATATTCATATCATACTGCTAGGCAAAAATTAAAATAAAAGGAGAAAGTCGTCTTGGTGTAGCCTTCTATTAGAATGTAATATATTCTAAATCATTTCCCTAGTGTTGCTTGGAACATTCTTATCTCAAATATATTTGAGCATTTTTAATGTCAATGTACGGATTCAGGCATTTTCTGGGCTACCAACATACTAAGCACTGTCTCTGCATTCAAGGATGCAAAATCATCCATAAATAACTCCATAAGTAGCTCTCTGATTTTTGATACATAAATTTAATAATATATTAATTAGAAAATGGAGTAATCATATATCTGTACGGGAAGACAAAACAGAGGTGAAGTATATCATTGGTCATGGCAAGAAATATGTAACTAGTCATTAAACAAATAAGGAGAAATGAGGCAAGAAGTTGGCAGCTTCAGGACTACATTTCTTTTCTCTTTCAAGGAAGGGAGATGGAACACAGGGAAGGTTGTCCATGAGTGATCAGAAATACTTTAGCCCGTAGCTGGCATGAATGGAACTGAAGTTATATATCCATCATGTATTAGACACAAAGAATAGTAGACAGATACTTGTGTCAGCATGTGGTCTTCCTAATTGGCAATGCCAAATTAGTGTGCCGATATAGGTTATTAAATATTTTCCCTAGCCAAAAACAGCCTTATCACTATTATTAGTATTATAAGACACACTCTGAAGATTTTAAACCACAGTTTAATTTTTTCACATTTTCCCTTCCTTTTCCGTGCTCTCACACTTAAAGCAGTGCATTTATTGCCCTAGGAAGAGAGATGATCCAATCTGATTAAATTATTTCTCAGTTTTGAATTTCAATGTATGTTTTTAAGCCTTTGACAGAAATGTTAGTGCTTTTGAAATGCTATTTTTATTTGGTGTGTTTATTTTTAATTCGAAAAGCAAAGCATGACATATTGGGATCAAAGTCAGAAGGCCTCAGACTATATAGTTCTCAAACCGTAAAGTTGCAAAGAATTCCTGATAACACTAAATAAAATTTTCTCACCTAAAGGAAAAAAGAATTTAACTTCCAGGGGTGTGATGGGGGAGTGAGAGTCAGAGGGGTCTTGAGTAGAATTTAGACACAGCAAGTCTCTATGACAATCACGATTTCCTGCTTTGATTAATTTACTCATATCCAAAGAGAGATGGGCAAGGGTATGAATGGAAATTCATAGATAAGTTTGGAAGTATCCTTAAACAGATAAGATTTGTGCTTTCTTTACAAGATAAAACCTAGAAAAAAATGCAAACTTGGTTAAATTAGGGTGGAGTAATCAGAATATCTGAGTGAAATGCTTAAGGAAATAATGCCAGGTGATCCCATAGTTCTGAATATGGCACAGGAAATCATCTTAAGCTTTTCCGTGTCTGTCATAAGATTGCAGAGATAATGATGCTGTTGACAGTGGTGTGATAATGATGATAACATCAACAAGCATGTCTAAATTCTCAATATCTGTTTTTTAATCCCTCTAACCACTCACTAGAGTATGAACATTTATATCCTTATTTACAGATAGAGAAACTTTGTCACAGGGATGTTCAAGAGAAAATCTTTGAAGCAGTAGAATCTTTAAATTTAGGCTAAGAAAGACTCCATGTGAAGAAATTTCTAATAGCCGGTCATGATAGAGATAGGGTTATCAGCAGCAGATAAAGCACAACAGAAAACAGGCAAGATGTTCAAAGTTTCAGCAAAAACTGTGGGAAATCAAAGACATTGTAAGCAACAGAGTCCTCCTGGATGGCTCATCGTAGCCAACAGGGAAAGCAAAAATAATTGGCTAGGTTTACTTAATGGTTAGTCTACACAACATTTCTCTAAAATGACTAGCAACCTCCAAAACATAATACTTGATAATTGACAAATGCTTTATAATTTTACAATATAAGATTTTAAATACAATCTCTAAAATAAAAGATTCATTTCTCACTGTAAGTTCTTATCCACAAGGGTTAGCAGAAGGCTTCTGCTCATTGTAATTGCTTAGGAATCTAACAGAGCAGCAACAACCATTTTGAATGTTAACACTTGCTATGCTAGAGAGAAAAGTAAAAATGTGAATGAGTGATCTTCCTTGCACTTAATGCTCTGACCTATAATTGGCATTTGTAATTAATATGTCTCAGAACTGATATGTTATTAATTTGCCTACTAATCATTTATTAATTAAACATATGGTCCCACCCAATCACAATAAGTTCCAGGAGGTGAAATTCTGTTGTGTCTCCAGAAACAGAGAGCTGGAAATATTTGGAAACCATATTCAAACTTTTTGTTGCGGCATATTTAGTTCATTTTCTTTTGTGAAGAAAAATAGACTCTGTTACTCTACAGGGTGAGAACTCAATTTTCCTAGCCTTTCACATTGTCACTTACAAAGTCCTTTGTGAGGTTTGTCCTCCAATATTTTCCCTGGTCACACCTGCAGTGGCTATTGGAGAATATACCTTTCCTGATGTCAGCGCAACTTTCTCAGCTTTCTCATCCCTGTAGAATATTGGGTGATTAAAGATCATTTTAAGACTCAAATAGTCAAAAACTCACAAACTTTTCATTTACTTTCTTTTATGATTGGTTCGTGTTTTCCTGTTGTTGTTGTTTTTAATATGTTGGACAATTTTGAGTTCTATCCAATTGATTGTGAATGTTTTCTTACGGATGTTCAGATTATGTTATATTCCACTGAAGAGTATTAATTTTGTTTGTTTTAGTGGCCAGTTAACTTGGATGGACTCTCACTGCAAACTCTGTTTCTTGAGGAGAAGTTCAACTTTGGCTGTGGTTCTTGGAATCTGCATTATGCAGGGGGTCAGCCAGAAATGTGGGCAGAGGATATACACAAGAGTATATTTCCTTGCTGGATCTCTCCTTAACCAGATTCCCTCTCACTTTTCAGTGGCTGTAGTTATCTGAAACCCTGTGCTGTTTCTTCATGCTGGAAAAACTGTGTGTTTTCTTCCAAATTCTAGCCACTTCATGTGATGGTGAATTGGGCTTGTTCTCAGGCTAAACGCCATTAATTCTATAAAATCACTCAGTGCCTTTATATTCTTACAAATGTTTATTTCCTTCCATATTCTGCTTGCTTTCCATATTTTCCTCCAGAGTTTATTGTACTTATCTTTGGGAGGAATGATCCCTTAGCAGCTTACTCAGCGATATTGGAATCAGGAGTTCTGAAATTAATTTTTGAGACAGATGGTAATATCGCTTGCAATTCATGGGGAAAAAACCATTAACGGTCACGATTTACAGTTTCAAAAGATTTTTTGTTTCCCTCTTTCAGGAAAAAAATTAGCATCATCTGCATGATGTGTACCAATGGACTTATGCCTATAAAAGAGAATATTGCTAGTATGTCCAAGTGAGATGAAGACAGGTGATATTTTTAATAAGAAACACAAGTGGAATAGCTTGTTGAGGTATACAAGTGTCAAATGCTTGCCTAAAAAACTGTCAGAAGCTGACTCTTCAAATGTTACCAACACAACCTGTTCATAAGACAAAGCTGAGTACATTGCAAGCCCAGGTTGGGGAGAACAATACCTCACAAAGTTCTGGCAATATACTAGATGGGAGAATTGGAAATTTGGTTTAAGGCAGGTCTTTCGATGTGAGGATGTGATTATGATTGGGTTCAAATTCTAATACAATAGTCCAGGATCGGTACAATAATCCAGAATTGTTGGAAACACCAAGGTGAGGATTTTGAGACAAGAGATTCAGTGATACTTAGGGCACAGCAAACTGTTGATGCTTTCCATTCAAGGGTTTATGAGTCGTTTTAGAGGTTCTTTTAATGAATTATCAAATCATTTTCCGGCAGCAAGAGACTGCTGGAAAAATAAAGTCAAGCTAATGGAGACAGAGAAACAGAAAAGTGATGTAGGCAGTAAGATGTCATTTCGGTTGTCACTGTCCGGGAGGAAATGTGATGGTTGATGGTTTGGTTCTTACAATAATGACACCATTGATTATTAAAAGCACAAGAAGCAACATTACTACTCCAAGAGCCACCCATGACACGAAATGAAAGGGGCAGAAAACACAACATAATCAAATTATCAAACAGAATCATAGTTTGTTTTTACTCCCTCAGCCTCAATAACCAGTGTAGCCACCTGCCCAACTTCCTGCTTGTCAACAAGTAGTTTTATCACTTTTCCCTCAATAGCTATTCATTTAGGCAACATGTAAAGTAAACATACATATCTGGTACTGTATTAATTCAAATATAAATAAAAAATAGAACATGTCTAAAGTAGCAATTGCATAGAAATAACCCTCAGTCTTCTCTCTTGCAATGTGGCATCATACTCCTTCTACTAGCGCTGCCACTCACTCTGTGATTTTTCTAGTTGCTTTTTCTCTATTTGCTATTTGACTGTATCTGTTTCTAAGTAGTCACCTTCAAGTTTGTAGGTATGTTGAGGGAGATTTTCCGTGAGGATGATGTGGGGCATGGATGGGAATTTTTTTTCTCATTTCTGTTAATCGTATCTATTTTAGGGTGAGAAGAAGTCTTAGTTTGATCAGAAAAGTCTTATTTTACGCTTGTTTGCCAAGTGGCAATTGTTAAAACTGCCTTCTTTCTCTATCAAACATGCTCTCAGTTGGGTGATGCTTTATATGGTTATCATACTATGATTACCATACCAATATGACTCTCGGCATATTGCTCTGTTATTAGGACTTTTTTATTTTCACTTCAATGTGTGATACTATCGTAAGTTCTCCAGGAGCTAAGATAAAGGTCAATTTTAATGACACCACATAATGAGATGCTCAAATTCTCCCTTTTCACCAAAAAACCCAAAAAATTATGTGCTCTGATTCTCTTTCCTCTCAATATGACTTATTGGCACATCTAATACCCTGGTTGGGCAGGTTATGACTGACTATTATATACAAACTCCCTGATTGTCAGCTTAGACACAGGCTATCAGGTTGAACTAGTCAGTCTTGTTTCTTCCAGGAGGTTCACTAGGTTTTTATGACAATAGAAACCTGATTAACCTAGAAAATGATGCCTCAATATAACTGCATATGTACATATGTTAGGCCAATGTGATATGTAGATACTGTTTAATTTAATACATATTTGCTGAATAAAATTGAACTGAGTTTTTTAGTTAATTAGAAAATAGAAGGTGTAATTTCCTGCTCAAATTGTCAAGAACTCAACCAGCTATAAAACAAAAAGAAAGCACTTTAAGAGAAGATGGATTTTAAAGGTAACACAGCGTGTATTTCAACTAACATAGACATAAACATATTGAATGGGTTTGATTAAGCAACTTCCTTGGGGAAAATTCCAGCTTTCAGTTCTCCAAGGGTCTTTAAACACTTATAGTTGAGAGGTCAGAGAAAAGAAAAAACACTCAAGTGAAGTCATCATAGTTGTCTCAGCAGCTGGAAATACGTGAACAAGTGCAGTGACATTTACAAGTTCTTTGATTGCTAGGGACGATTAGGTGACCTTGTTACTCAGAGAAACTTTTAGTTTTTCCTCTTAGCAACTGGAAGCAAAATACCCATGGACTTCACCTTCTCTATAGAGACACACGCAATGAAGCAGAGGTAGGACACACACACAGCTTTACATTTCTCAGAAGATGTATTTAAGGGAAAAAAGTAATTTGTTAAAATTCTCACATTTTAACAAAAATGCCACAGCCAATAATTTAAATATAGAAATTATTATAAAATAACTCTATGAAAGTTTTTTTTTTTAATTGGCACCTGAGCTAATAACTATTGCCAATCTTTTTTTTTTTTTTTTTGCTTTTTCTCCTCAAGTCCCCCCATACATAGTTGTATATTTTAGTTGTGGGTCCTTCTAGTTGTGGCATGTGGGACACTGCCTCAGCATGGCCTGATGAGCAGTGCCATGTCCGCGCCCAGGATCCGAACCAACGAAACACTGGGCTGCTGAAGCGGAGCGTGCGAACTTAACCACTCGGCCACGGGGCTGGCCCCGAAAGTTTGTCTTTTTAAAGAGATACAGAAGACAGATTTTGTAGGCTAAGCAATATACACATAGCAGAAAGGAAGACAAAAACTTGAATTAAGAAAATAACTCCTAATGTATCCCTTTGACAGTTGAGTATGAGACAGATAACCCTGACATTTCTTTCCACTGTGTTCCCAGCATAAGAGAACATTGGAGGCAAGAGAGAAGAACATCTTACTATTCCCAGTTTTTCTCCTCTAAAGATTTCCTACTTATGTAGCAAAGTTTATCCTTCCCTTTTTATTTCCAATTTACTATCACTCCTTGATCTATGTAGCCTGTCTAAATATGCTTTCAGAAAAATATGTATCAATGATTTAATCCTTGTTGTGAGTATAAACTAAGCTCTTATTACTCTTAGCAAATATTGGCATTTTAATCTTTCTAATTGTGGAACAAAAAAAGTCAATTAAATTCTGGAATCCATAAAGAGTGGTGAGAAAAGGTATGGAAATATCAATGCCTGGATAAAACACTTCTAAGACTGTTTTGTTAATTATACACAAAATCAAAGCTGTCCACAGGAAAAGCAGGTCTAAACTGATTTCTTCACCTGCAACAGAGATTTGATCACGCTGCTGTGAAGAGAACGCAGACAATAAATGTCAGCTCTACTTCCTGGAAGACACATACCAAGAAGTAAATTCAAAAGGCAATCACCTAGGCATCCCTCCCTAGGAAATTAAGCAGACTGACTTTAAATGTATCCATTAAAAATCCTAAAAGTTATTAAGTCAAAACAACAAAGCAGGGTAGGAACTGCCTTCTCACGTAGCCTATTTGGCTTAACACCCTGGCTCTACCACTTGCTAATTTGTGAGAACCTTGGCAAATTATTTAGTCTCTCTCTGTGCCATCCTCTCCTTTGCAATAACTCATAATGTTGTCAGGTGAATAAATAAGATGACGCATAAGCATGCCTGTCACGCACTGTTTACTAATTCACACATTTTCTTGCCATTCCAAGTTTAATTGAATTTATATTTAAATATGAAGCAGATGAGGAAAGAAGTTTTAAAAGACCTGCCCTTCTAGTTCTAAAAAGAAATGCCCTGCTAGTATACTCTTGGTCATAAGGGGAAAGTCATACTTCAGTGTTTTAGTGAATACACCAAAGAATTCATTTGTCTATTTTATTTTACTGCATTTTAATTATAATTTGTGTCATGGATCAGAAAGTAGCTAATTTTTTCATCTGCATAAAAGCCCAGAAACTATTAAGATTAATTTTATTTTTATACATCTTTATCATAAAATCATATAGTTCCCAAACTGAAAGATTGCTGTGAGTATATTTATTCTTATGAATTTTAACAACTTAACATAAATAAACAGTAATCACTAGCACAATAAGACCATATAGCAAAAGGTCAGAATTTATCCTGCTTCCCACTGCTTACAGAAGAGGCAGATAGTCGCTCTTTCTAGTCCCTTCCTAATATTGGTACCCAGGTTTACTTTTAGGGTATAGCTTTGTGGTTTCGAAAGGGATCCTGATTTTTGCAAGCCAGTAAGATAAATCTCATCCTTTTGCCAAAGCGTTGTGTTTAGAAATAGATAATAACCCAGTCCTATGTCAATCCCCACATGGGATTTTCACGCCCACAGCTATTGGTTCAGGCTAGACCAATTAGTCTAAAGTGCAATATTTGGATAAAAACAAGAAACTTTGTAGCTCCAGTTGTTAGTGGTACCATGTTGTAACCATGAATGTAGCCACACAATTAAAAAGTCAAGGCAACATAACGGGGCATAGTGTTGGAAAATTGAAATTAATTCCTCTGTTAAACCATGCCTGAAGACAGCCCTGCTTCTACATTTTCCATTTGTAATAACCTAATAAATTCACTTACTCTTTAAGCCAGTTTCAGCCTGGTTTTTATGACACTTGCAATTGAAAGAATCCTTCATCCAGCCCCAAATTAATAACCCTTTCTTCAAATTTATTCTGAAACTACTTTTAGAACTTTTATTCTTTTTTCGTATTGTTTCCATGGTTTTCAACAAGCTGGAGTCTAGACTTGTAAACTTGCCTTTCAAGAGCATTTACAACCTGACTCTAGTTACTTTGGACTAGGACTGACTGTAGTCACGTCCCCTTCTATGATGATCTTTCTAACATCTTTAGTTCATAATGAATCTTTTCTTTTCCAAATACATGGCACTAATTATATGTATGTGATATTTGTCAAATTCCATTCCACACATTCAAACTCAATTATTAAGGATTGCATATTTTGTCATTATTTTCTTTCATTTCACCTAAAAGAATTCTACGTATACAAAAAATTACTTTGTCGAATTAAAGTTTTTAATTTGCATTCGTGTTTGTTCAAGATTCATTTGAAATGGAAATGACCATATTTTTGGACCATACACTTGACACTGCTAATCAAATAATTTTCTAGAACTTCATGTAGTTCTCATAAATTTGGAAACTATGTAAGTTTTGTTGTAAATATTTTCCCCTCATTTAATAAATATTTATTAAGAATTTAGGGTGGTGTAAGCATACTGTCAATTGTTAAAGGCACATCAGAGAATGACAGACAGAACTTCTGCTTTCACTGTCTGGTGGAGAAGGTATACAAAAATTAAATAACAGTAATCAGGAAAATAATTCAAACAATTGACTAAAGTACACAGTGGGGATAGGAGGGCGTCTCTAAAACAGGGTGACTATATATCTCCTTTATCTAGGAAAGTTCTGGTATAGTCCTATTGTACCGGCATTCCATCTTCATCATCATTTATTATAATTTTTTTTATTTTAATATATAATATTATAATTAAAAGCTGCATTAAAGTACGTTAATGTGGGTTAGGAGAACTTCCTTTTGTACTTATGGCTTCTGCCATCTGTTCATTCATGAGACCCATTTTCAGCAAAAGGTCTTACTCTTTGTAACATAGTTTAATCTGAAATATGACCAATAACAACTCAACTCTGTTTTCATGAAATTTCATACGCAACCTAACCTACACCTTCCCTTCTAGACAGCATGTGGGCTTCCATGTAAAAAACTAAATGCAAACAGTACTCAAATACTAATGATTATGGAAAACAAATTCTTTGTAGTCTTGGATAGTAGTAGAGGAAGTATTCAATACTGCTGCCTGCCAGACATTGGAGGTACCATCTTGGATAGTAGTAGAGGAAGTATTCAATACTACTGCCTGCCAGACATTGGAGGTACCATCGAACTTTACCGTAGCTGATGCCTTAGCCTCAAGCAAAACTAACCTTTCAAGTCAGTGTGGTCAACGAGAAATGTGGAAAATTAGAGATTAAGCATGTGAGAAACACGTGCAGCAAACAGAGGTCGAGCAGGACAGCTGAAGACCCATAGAGAGTAGTCTGGAAGCTCATGTAATGTGCAGTGAAAGTATATATTTATTGGTTTATCTTGTTTAGCAGTGCTTTTTTATGTATTTATTAATTGCCTATGCATTTTGCAGTAAAGCTTTTCAGCAGCAATGATCAAAAAAGTAAATGTTTAATAAAAAATAAAATTGAATTTTCATTCTTCAAGAAAGCAGATAATAAATCTACAACTTGCACAAAATGTGCACTGAATTTACTTTCCACTGGTGATATGAAAATCATCAGACACGACCCTGCTGAAAAAACATCAGTATCCACTTCAAAATTAGTAGATACTTTAACAAGGTGCCATAAAAGATGACAACTGCACATGCAGAGTTTCAGAAGGTGCATTTAAATTTTATTCTACAAAGCATGCCTTCTTATTTAAATCAAGTGAATGCACTTCTAAACTAATTTAGTTCATTTTGGATTCTAAGTTGTCCCAGGTAGAAATAAAAGTGTTATTTTTTGGCTCTGTTTGCAGAAGAGAGACTTTATAAACAGTTAAATGACACTAGTGTCATTAGATGCTGCAAATAAAATAAATGATTAATTCTAATAATGGTTTGATTTTTTTTTAAATGGTACATGAAATCCAAATAACACTTTTAGAATTTTAATCTTCCAAAGACGAATTAGATGACTTTATTGTAAATGCTGCTGTAAACTCAGTTAAAAAGCACATATATTTATTTTTGTGTTGATATTATGAAAACAAATTTTAGTAGAGCACAGTGTTGGCTTAAAAACATTGCCCCTGTTAAATTAAGAAACCTACGGAGCACAAATGGAATTAGAATTGGTTGTGGTGGGTACAAAAAGCTGACACATTCCAATAATTTAAATAAATTTCTGGTCATCAAAATTAGAAAATAAATAAATCTTTTTATTTATATAGAATAATTTAACAACAACTATGTTGCAAGAAAGCTGATGCTGAACATTTAAAGAAATCAGAACTCTTATTCTGGCTTTATGTTCCACTGAGTTTGTCCTTACACTATACACAAATATAAACGGGACACAATATATGAGACAACAGTTTTCAGAATTATTAACAGGCAGTGCATGGTGTGGATCCCAAAGAACAGGGAAAGAAAGGAGGCAAGTCCGATAATCAACCCAGCTTCCAGCCTCTGTACACTTCTGGAATGCAGCACAGGGAGCAGGATCATAAGCTGACGATCACCATTTCCCTGAGTTAAGGGGAAAAAGATTGGATTTGGGGGAGGATGAAGTGACTTCATTTTGTGGAGTAGAAAACATGAGATGACAGGAGTATACAAGACAGAACCCCAGAAATATCGAAGTCCCTTAACGCTGTTGTTGAATGCTAAACTGCTCATGCAGAAGCTGAAACTCCACAAGGCCAGGCAAAGAACTACAGGTGAGCTGGAAGCTGAAAAATTTTCAGACCTTGCACATGGCTGAAAAGTACTTGAGTTCTGAGCAGCAAGGGTCAAGAGATCTCATTAAACACCTAGGGCATCCAGGAGATTCCCCATTAGGACCGTGTCTTAGTAGTAGGGCTGACCTGGTCTTAGAATAAGAGTCCTGGAAAAGCTTTAAAACAGCAATAATCAAGCAGCCTACAAATAATTATCTGCTGACCAACAAAAAAAAAAAATGGCTATACGCAAAGAAAGAAAAGGAAACTTACTATTGAACAATTCAAAATTCGAAATGTCAAGGATTCAATCAAAAGTTAGAAATACAGAGAAGCAAGAAGTTATGACGCAAAAGCAGACGGGAGAAACCAGACAAAAGAAGTAGGTTCATAACTAAAAGAGATGATAAGTTATCGGATATAGATTTAAAAACAAGTATCAAAAGTATATTCAATAACCAGCATAATAAATATATTGATATAAGTCCACACAGGCGAAGCAATGGAAAATACATAAAAGAATCAATGGAGCACTTGAAGTTGAAAAATACAGCAAATGAAATAAAAATTTCCCTGGATAGGCTTAAGAACTGATTTGACACTACAGAAAACAATAACAAGGAGTGGGCTTGATGTCATAACAATATACACTACACAAACTTGAACACAGAAAAATAAAGTATGGAAAATAAAATACACATAGTGACGTGGAAAAAAAAGTCTCTTTACCATCTGTAATTGGAATCTTACAAATGAGGGGGAGAAAAATACTTGAATAAATAATGACTGAAAATTTTTCAAAGTTAATGGAAACATTGGGAACCAAAAAGATATTGTTTCTTGCACTATGGCAATCTATTTCTCTCTGCCCTGGATTTCTGTGTTTGTTTTTTTTTTTTTTTTCATATGGCTTCCTCTTGCAGCATGTCCCTCTCTTATCTTGCCTGAAAGTTTGTCCCTTCAGATATTTTGAGCTTAGCTCTTTAGCCTGCTTTCTTGTTCAGGTTAAAAATCTGGCAGATGCTGCATGGGGGTGACTTGTTTGTTTGTGGCATTTTATCTCTTAAGCATCAAAAAACTCAAGAAGATTTCATCTGCCTTTCCAGACTCCAGCATTCATGCTCTAGCCTCTGGTAAAGCATAGTGGGGAAAATAAACTGAGTTCTGTGTTCTTCAGGTGACAAGCCTCTCACGCCATGAGGCAAGCACCATCATTTTCTATTTTTTCAAGTAGAACCCTTCCGCCATTGGCAGGGAACCACATCCTCTGCCTATGCCAGACTTAAAGCAAGTTTCCCAGGGAAGAAAATACCCAACCACCTCAGCTCAGCTAGAAAGTGCTCTTCCCTATCCAGAATTATATTTCATCTAGGCTTCTTGGTATCCACAGCCACTCAATGTTTTTAACCAGTAGAATCGTGTAATTTATTCTTTTATTTTTTTTTAACTTTTTGCTTGTCTGACTGTATTTACTGGATGCAATGGCTTCCCAGAATCTATTATATACTACTCAGAAGCAACTGCCTAAGTCCAGGTATTTTTATATTACACTAGAATATTGCTAATAATTATTATAATCATTGTAAGTCTCCAAAAGAAAAAGCAATTAACTTTAATCGGTAAATTCTATTTAAAAAGGACAAGGCAATTGAAAGTGAAATAAGGAAGGACTAAAGTGCCCAGAACAAGATGAACTGATGGATGCCAATATATGAATGATACAGTCATTAGAAGAATCAATAAATTTGTCAAATTACAAGATAGTCTCTCAAGTAGAATACGTTGGCCACATTCTTTCTTTGTATACTCCCTTGCCAATGCATGACCCTGCATCAGAAAGGAGAGCTTTTCTTCCCTCTGGACTAACATCCTAAACAGTGGTAGCAGGTTTGTTCATCCCCTTTATTCTCCAATCCGAGGTCTTGATTAGCAGTGGATCGAGGGGAACTTGAGAAGAGGAACTCTTTCCCAAAAGCTTACTGGACACACATTCTTCAGAGAATTCACCAAGAGATTTCTAGACCATCTACTTTTTCCACTAGCAATGAGAATTTCTTATTTACCAAGGGTTTTTCTCATTATTTTTCTTCCAGGGCTGGCTTATTACCACATCGCCACATCCTAAGAGTAGAAGAGAAGAGTGTTTAGAAATAGTTCAATAGTCAAATGAGAATTTTACTGAATATCCAATCACACCAAGAATTTTTGGCCATTTTTTTTGTATCTCTTAATAGAGTTTTAAATTAACTAGCTTTCTTCATCAGTTTATTTTAGTGACTATAGTTTTGCAAAAGTTTAAGTGCAGCCATATTTTAATACTTGGGAGAGTGTTTTTTTGAATACTATTCACATATGACTTATGAGTAAATTATTTCCATTTCATTTTGTAGCTACATAGCATAAACATTGTATTTTAATGTTTATAACTTGTCAGTTGTAACAACAGCAGCCATTGGAGCATCTATGAAGAGTTCAGAATTGGAGATACTGTAAATTGCAAAGAACATTTTTTTGCCATATTTACGGGAGAAGGTAAATGTAAATCTAAATTGATGATTATCTAAATACACGTCAGTGAGTAGTCAAAAAAAAAGGAATTAGGTGATAAAATTTGAATGACATCCACTGAGCAAATGTTTAAAACTAATAACAGGAAATGGCATTCGGTGATGCAAGCCTTAGTTATTTGGGAAATTATTTTTGTTTAAACATTTTCTTTTGTGATAATGTAAGATATTAGGTGTTACATTATGTTGTTTTCATATCCTAAACACCTTTTTAAAATTATATAAAGCAAAGCAAGCCACATACATCTTTATAAGAGCCAGATATTAAAACCTTCACTAGATTTTGATGGGATTGGTTCATAAACATTTGTATTATTCAGCTAACATGTGTCACACATTGTCACAGTTTATATGGGGAAATGAATACAATAGTCTCTCTCCTCAAAAGCCTCATAGTTACTTAGGAAAAAAGTCAAAAAAGCATGCAATTTTAAAACCATATGAAAAATGCTAATAACACATAGGATAAGAATACTCTTATAATGTAGGGTAGCTCAATTTCCTATGAGTCAGAGGAGAGAGGCCTCCGTCAGAGGGCACTTCATTGTGCCTGGCAGGATGTAAAGGACGTTTTAGGCATATAATTTGCTAGTCAGAGCTGCCAGGTGTCAGGTGGTCAATTAGGACAAGGAGCCCAACTGGAAGTAACAATCAAGCCTGTATTCATTTACTGCGCTAGCACAAGCACGGGGCAGAAAGCGGTGCGAGTCCCACGTGCTCCATTTTCCCCACAGGGCGGCCCAGGTGCGGGTCAGCCATGGGATATGCAGGGCAGGCCAGAGTGCTCATCTCACTTCTGAGGAGGCTAAACCAAAGTTCGTGCCTTTCTACAGACCTGCAGGGCTGGGGGTGGGGGTTGGGGGAGAAGGGAGGACTAAGTATAGAAAAGTCCTGAGTCGGAGCTGAGAAGAGCGTTTTAGTTACGATCCCCTAAGAAGGAGATTTCAGCAGAGGTGCCTAAAAAGCACCCCAGCTGCGCCCCCCTCTCCCCGCACTGGCTCCCAATGGAGGCAGCTGGGTTAGCAGCACAGCTAGGTCTGTGTCTGCGCATGTGTAGGAGCCTGCCTGGGCAGATGGGGAGTCCTTGACTGACTCACGAGACTGCAGTGGGCTGGCTGAGCACCAAGCCTGGCGTAGGGAGGGCAGCTTTCCGCTGTGAGTCTTGCTAGGCAATGCCTTGTAATTGCCTAAGGTTGGGCCTGAAAGATCACAGATAGGATTTTGGCCTGGAGCCGGACTCCTTGAGGAGAAGAAGGGAAAGAGAAAGAATCGTTTTGAAAGCACAGTGTACTTTAGTGTGTATCTGAGGACAGTGGTTGGAGGGGAAGCCTCAGGTGCCCATGCTGGAGCTGTAGGCAGAGGCCAGGCTGCAGAGGGCGTTTGTGTTCTAAGGCGTTAGGACTCTGGCCTTAGCGGAACCACTGAAGGCTTCCACCTTTTGTACCTGTCAAATGTAGCCTGATTGAACTGAGTGCATAGACGGGGGCAGTTTATTTCCAAGGGGAGAGAGAGAGTAACTTTATTGATTGACAGTTTATCCATACTGATCTAGAAACAGACTCTAACCCCACACCAAGTGAATTAAACAAAACAGGCAAACTTTTTTGCACAAATCAATTGAACTAAATCTATCATTTTTCAACCACTTATTTATACCTTACTGTGCTGCAGCCTGAGAGAGGGAGACGATAATATGTTTCAAGTTTTGTCACCATGACAATGTATTTTAATCACCTTATGGAAACAAACACATTTTATTCATTTATGTCAACATTTATCAGAATTATTTTACTTTAAAAAAAGTGGGGGATTAATTTTCAATGGAAAAAACTTTGGTTATGGACGTCAAGGAATTTATACAGATATGCATTTATGTTATATAATAGCCATAATAATCTTGTAAGATAGTTGTTATAATCTTTTTTATTTTGCTGTGTTTGGTTTTTACAGATGACTAAGCTAACACTCCAAAACACTAGGTAACTAGTCCAAAATAACACACGTAGTGAGTGGTATAAATATAACACCAGTCAGTGTGTTTTAAACAGTCCTACACTGCTGATGCTGAGACAGCTGTTATCTTCAAACATTTTGACCTGAAAGCAGATGTTTCTTATCTTTCCTATGCTTGTGTGTGTTTCTATGAAGTCTGTTCATTCCTTTGGTTTTATCTGCCTAAAATGGCACCATTGAAAACCTCATAGATTTGCCTTTAGATTCTTTCTCTCCTGCCTCCTTTTAACGGCTTCTGTATGATAATGGTTACGTAATCATTGATAGTGATTACATGGTGAAACAGAGAATGAAGAGAATGATTAAAAATAATAGGCACATATAGTAAATATCTTTGAAAATGATGCTATTGATGACGAAAAAGAGATGGGAAATAGTGGTGAGGAGGGGGAAAAGGCAATATTTCATAAAATTCAAAAAGATATACAAGTATAATGTCAGTTTTAAATGTTTTCCATTGTGACAGAACAAAAGAATTTTTTATTTGTTTGTTTTTAGATGTCATTTATAGCCAGTGAGTTCAGAAACAGAATAGCACGAGTGACATAGGCCCATTGGTGTTGACTTTTTGCAATTTCCAGGGTGTTTGTCCAGTACTGCTGCTGCTCCTATCTTCTGCACTGATATTCACGATGGACATGGTAGAACTTTACTTTTGAGGCAAGACATAATTACCAGACTTAGACTAGAGTCAGACAGACTTAGGTTCTTCTCCTGGTACTGGTATGTGACATATTCAAAGCCTAAAGAATTAGTAAAATGGGAATAATAATGTTTACCTCAACAAGGCCATTTGAGGCTTATTTGAAATAATATATGGAGGAATAATCTATTAGAATTCTTAGCCTACAGTAGCCACTCAACAAATGGAAGCTGTTATGGTTATTTCCACCCATACTCAAACTCATGAAACTCTAAGACAAATGTCTCTTAGTACATATCCGTACCTATTTTTATTTTAGCAAATTAACATTTATCAAATTCCCTTGTATTTGTACAATACTGGGCTGGGCAATTTCACTTATGCTTTCCTATTTCATCCTTACATCAATGTCATGAGATTATCATAATTTTATTGATTTTCCATGCAAGGAAACTGAATTCTGATTAACTTATACAACTTTTCCAGAGTTGCATAGTAGATAACGGATCAGAGATTGAAATATGAGTTGTCTGATGTCAAGATAAATCTGAGATTAAAATATGAGTTATCTGGGGGCTGGCCCCGTGGCCGAGTGGTTAAGTTCACGCGCTCCGCTGCAGGCGGCCCAGTGTTTCGTTGGTTCGAATCCTGGGCGCGGACATGGCACTGCTCATCAGACCACGCTGAGGCAGCGTCCCACATGCCACAACTAGAAGAACCCACAGTGAAGAATACACAACTATGTACCAGGGGGGCTTTGGGGAGAAAAAGGAAAAAATAAAATCTTAAAAATAAATAAATAAATAAATAAAAATAAAAAAAGTTAAAAAAAAATATGAGTTATCTGATATGAAGACTAAGCCTTTTTTCACTAAAACAGAGTCTCATGATCAGCTTTGAACTTTAAGTCATTATTATCTTTTGTCGTCACATGAGCACAACTTGGTATAAGAGAAAAGATGTTCATCAACATGGAGACATCTTTCACACTCTTGGTCCTTTGCTGCACACTCAGAGTGATGAGTTCATTTCACAGCAGCTGGCATATATAGCATTGTTGAATTTGTCTTCTGGGGCTGGCCCAGTGGCGCAGCGGTTAAGTTCGCACATTCCGCTTCTTGGTGGGCCGGGGTTCGCCAGTTTGGATCCCGGGTGCGGACATGGCACCACTTGGCACGCCATGCTGTGGTAGGAGTCCCATATATAAAGTAGAGGAAGATGGGCACGGATGTTAGCTCAGGACCAGGCTTCCTCTGCAAAAAAGAGGAGGACTGGCAGTAGTTAGCTCAGGGCTAATCTTCCTCAAAAGAGAAAAAAAAAAGAATTTGTCTTCTACCTCAGTTGCAAAACAACTTATCCTCCTTAATAATCACACCATATGGCAAGTCAAAATCTAGCATGGATTCTAGATTCCATTCTGTCCCACATCCCCACATTCAAGAAAACCTACATAACTGTCATGTCCATATTCTGAAATATTCTTGAACTCTGTCACTGTGCTATTAATTCTTGTCTGAAACATCACAATAGTCTCTGTACCTATCTTCCTTTCTCATGCTCAATACCTTCAAATGCACCTTCTGTGCTGCTAGTGAGAGATGATTATAAAATGTAATAATATCATGGGAATTCCTTCTTGAAATTTTTCAATGGCCCTTCACTGTCTAAAGGATAAATAGTAAAGACAATTGATACTTGTGATTGGCTGTGACCAAGAAGCTGAGGGATATGGTTTTATTCCCTCCTGCAAATAGTTCAGTAGAGAAGCTTTAGAAATGTTATTCTGGATCCTATCAATTAAATCTTAGAAATCTTTAACATCTGCTCTTTAAACAGGATTAATAATTATTTCTGTATTTGAAAATACGTGATTAAGGAGTTTTGATTATAAAAACTATATTTTATGAATGAACATGGATGAACCTGGAGGATAGTGAAAGTGAAATAAGCCAGAGACAGAAAGACAAATACTGTATGATCTCATTTATCTCTGGAATCTAAAATAGTTAAACTCATAGAAGCAAAGAGTATAAGGGGCAGAAGGTAGGAGGAAATAGGAGATATTGGTCAAAGGGTTCAAAGTTTCCTTTATGCAAGATGAAGCGGTTCTGCATATGTAACATACGGCATAGTGGTGAGAGTTAACAGTTCTCTATTGTATAGTTGAAATTTTCTGAGAGGATAGATCTTAATTAAATCTTCTCAATACACACATACACACAATATAGAGATGATGGATAAGTTATTTAGCTTGATTGTGATGAGCTTTTTGCCATGTACACATATACCCAAACATCAAGTTGTACACCTTAAATATATATAATTTTATATGTTGAATATATCTTAATAAAGTTTAAAAAATATAAGCACAAGAATTTAAAAACAAACACAAAAGAATAAACTTATACTTTAAAACAATTGTTTATTCTTGGTAATTTAAGAAACCTAATTTAACCTAAGGAGTGTATCAATTATTTAGAATATTAAATCTTCACAAAATTCATCTCTCATGAGATAACGGAAACTGAATGCTGTAGAGGCACTAGCCTATGTGCCCTTTAAGCCATGCATCCTTGGGGTCCCTTGTCTGGACTGCTTGCTAGCACTAGCACTCATGATGATAACAGTCCTGGGCTTGGTCAACCCGGCTGTTTCTCCTGGGGTAGTTAACACAAAGGCTGTCATGGTCTGAGGGAACATGGGGGCCCTCCAGGGGGAGCTCTAGTCCTTGGAAAGCAGGTCATACAGGAACAATCCGCCTTGGCAAGCATGCAGCTTTGTTCCTCTGCCTACTAAAGCATCTCCCAAGTGGTGGTAGCAGGTGCCCACTTCAGTCCAGTCAGCAGCCACTGGACTTTCCCTGTAAGTAATTCCCAATAAACCCATATGTCTTATTTACCATCTCCAGGTATTTTCTTCAGTCTCTCAGCAAGCTATTCCCCACTGCTCACCCAGCTGTGCGTGTGGCAGAATAAATGCACATAGTTTTATATTTATATCCATCAGATTCACTACCCTTTCTTATGCAAGTTAATAGACAGTGAGCACCTTAATTTTTATAAGGTCCACATCGCACTCTAAGATACATATCATAACTACTTCAGGGTGTCTGCTCATGAGTAGTGAGTAATGTATCTTTGTCCTGATACATGAGAATAAATTGTTAAGAATCATTTGATGATTAAAAGTAAAAAATAAAACGTTCCTGAAAAACTTCTAAAATCATGGGTGTGAATGTTTAATGCACTTTCACGGAAAGAATCATAACACCCATGTGTTTGTTTAACGGAAAAAAACTTGTCAAATCTGTTTCCAATTAGAAGTGACTGTTCCTCCCACTAAAATAATTAAAATTTTCCTTCCTTCATCACAGCACAGCAGAAAACTCAGTGCACAGAAACAGATAGCATGTTCAGGGGAGGAGAAGGGGAGACAGAGAGACAGAGACAGAGAGACAGACAGACAGACAGAGACCAAGACATGCATTGCTCAGTGCCAACTGCCAGATTATGAAGATAACTGGCAAATAAACTTTCACAACAGAGTAGTGTCAGGTAAAATTTGAGAAAATTCTTAACTACAAAATGACATTTAAGGCCAGGCAGCACAAAAACAACATCATAGAGTTAATTTTCTAGGGAAGAAATCCTGTGGGACACACAATTGGCTCAATAGAACATGGAAGGAGAGGATTCAATTGAGAATGTTCTTGTGGCTATGCTGACCAAGGATTCTCACGGCTCTTAGGTGCCTTTGGAGTTTCTGCAGATTGTTATGTTTCAGTGCTCTTGTGCATGTATACGTGGGTGATGAATAGATCTCTCTGTATCATCCCCATGGTATGGTATAAATTTGTTTATTTCTGTCAAAGCTCTTTATTCTTCATAAAATCCCGAACAGGTGTTTCATTCCTAAACCTGAATATGGACTAGATCTGCTCCATCCAAGTCAAAACTCAGGTGAGAGAAATCAGGTAAATGGACCTTTTTAGATTATGCTATCTTAATAAGGTTTTTCCAGTCTAAATGTACTACACATTCTATTTTAGCCAAGCAAATGCCTTTTCTCATGTTCTGTTACACGTAAGTCAGTTCGGGGAAATTTTCTGGCTCTTAAAATGTCTATTCTCAGTGACTTTTCTATCAATTCAGTTTTAGTTGGTTTGTTTCATGCAAAGTTGTTCTATTTCTGAATTTCTATCTTTGTGGTAAGATACCTAATACCTTCCTGTCCAGGAAGGATAAGTTGGACAAGACATATGTGATTAGTTTATGAGACAGAAAAGACCTTTTTATACAAGGCTTGAATGGAGCATCTTAAGCTTGCATGTATGCAGTTTAACAGCAGCCATTCCATGCTTCAGGCAATATATAGTTTATTTCTCTTTCACTTTTGGTGGCCAGTACTACTTAGGGAAGCTTCCTGAGGAATGATGACCATTAACATAAATTTGAAGTCAGAGAAAAGACGAACACGGAAAATTCCCATGCTGTGCCAGCATGCTCTGACAGACCTCTGTGATTTAGCATCCCTCCCTGACAGGATGAATTATAATTAAATCACAGACATATGGAAGGCGAGTAACTGAATGTCATTTGAGCTGTCTACATAAGGAGGAGGAGGTATGAAAAGAAAGACATGGAAATATGTTTCTAAAATCATTTCTGGTTTCAGAAGGCAAATTGATAGGACAATGCTATGGTGGATGCCGGTGAACTATTGGTCCAGAGAGATTAGTATCACATAAAAAAAGCCTCTTTCCAAGAGATGTCATCTTGCCACCCCTCCACAGGTGACCATCCTGAGGAAAACTCAACCTGTATGGCCTCTACTACCTGATCCATTTGCTGGATTCAAAAGATCAAGGGATCCTTCTGGAGTGAGGTCTTGACATAATTAAGAGAACCACACATAATATAAACACCTTGGATTTTGAGCTGAATGCAATCCTGAGATGAAACTTTGGAGCTGTCTCCCTTAGGGAGGAGCTGATGGCATTCTACATAAAGTATCTTCCTGGGAAGAAGAGATATTAAGAAGTGAAACGAATACTAGTGACAGGTGATGTGATTTGGCTACACAAAGCCTCTCATATCTCCTTCTTCTATCCTTTCTTCCACCATAAAGCCTGGAGAGATAGATTATTCAAGTTTCCAGCAGCCCACCATGTCACTGTTTCTGGTTAATGAGTTGAAAGTGGAATTATTTGGGGAAGTGTTCCCTCCTGAGTAAAAGAGGGAAACTTCACAGCTCCTTTGACCATTTTGACCCTTTGCCTTTGGCCTGCCTTGATGGAGTGTTGTAAATGTTGGAGTGGAACACCCATTCTCAATCATAAGATATGAAGGTATAATGTACATAGTCAAAGTGGCTGAACGCAAAGCAAAAAGCTTGGCTCTGTGATGCCATTATTGAGCTGTTGCCCATGTCCTGGACTTCCCGTTGTATGAGACAAATAAATCCCTAAATTATTTCCCATGGCCATTAGGATCAAATTCCAGCCTTCAACATCCTTTGGAGTTAAGCATGGTCTAAAAACACCAAGAACTCAATCAGGGCCTTTCTCCACTTGTCATGCTGCCCCCCAAACCACCCACTGTCATGTTGGCATCTTTCTCTGCATTGAGTGGGTCAGGATTTTTCACACCTCGCGGTCCTCACATGGATTCCCTTGGACAGAGCATTCTTTACTCTACTTTTTGATAGGTGATTACTACCCGGTTTTCATGCCTCACCACACGTTCCAATTACTCAAAGAATTTGTGCATGTACCCTATTTTAAACAGACAAAATTTTAATTATACATTCATTTATGTGATGATTACTTTCTTTTTTTGTGTGGTAAGGAAGATTGGCCCTGAGTTAACATCTATTGCCAATCTTCCTCTTTTTGCTTGAAGAAGATGGTGCCTGAACTAACATCTGTGCCAATCTTCCTCTATTTTGTATGTGGGATGCTGCCACAGCATGGCTTGATGAATGGTGTATAGGTCCACACCTAGGATCTGAGCCCATGAACCCCAGGCCGCTGAAGCAGAGCTCATGAACTTAACCCCTGTGCTAGCGGGCTGGCCCCCATGTGACGATTTCTTTAATGTCAATACTCCCTACTAGGCTGCAAGTTTCTATTTTACATTTCTCTTTCTCCCAACGATTAGCACAGTACCTGACATGTACAATAGACACTCAATAATTATTTGCTGAATGAGTGAGTGGATGAAACATAAATCAATTTTCCTCTGATGTATGATTGTGTGGCTTTATGACACTCTGATACAATTTCAGTGGAAAAGAGAGATCGTCAGATAAGTAGTCCCTAATCACTGAATATACAAATGTTTCTGTACTTGACCTAAATTTTCTTTACTCCTCCTCAATGGAGCTGTGTTTCTCCTCTATCAATGGTGAGTCTCTCCACTCGTTCCTCGGTTTCGATGTCTTCCCATATTCTCAAGGATCTTACTCTTTCAATTATTGGAAAAAAATATCACCTCTGAGTAGCAAAATCAAGGAAGAAAAAAATAATTAAATCTAAAATGCCTTTAAAGAGGAGTGTGAGTTCAGTTCTATTTTTATTTGATCTCCTTGTATGTACCTAAAAGAGTCAGAGTAAATTCTTATCGAAACTCAAAAATTTAAAACTTCTCCCCATGTAGCTGAATTTACCCAATTAACATGGCATAGATGTCTCTGCATATATGAGTTTTTGTATCGTGTGAAAAATATTACTTTGTCTTATGAATTATTTACTTATAACAATCATGAGAATCATGCTAAAAATTTTCAACTCAAAGCAAAAATTAATCTGATTGTGTTAAATTGATTTGATAACACCAACTATTAAATTGGCCTACCCTTAACATGTGAGTAGTATATTACAACTACAAGAGTTGGAATGGATGAAAGATGATGATGATGATGTATCACCTTACCCCCATCATTCTCCATTTCCCTCTTTTTCAGAACACACGATGTTCTAGACCACTGCTGTGACCATGCTGGGCTTTTTATCTTTTTACATGAAAACTTCAACTGAAAAGTTGAAAGATAGCGTCTGGTGTAAAATGCCCAGAATAAACTCTAAGATTGGTTTCTCATATTTCTTCAATATTTAGAATGTTATCAAATGCTCAGATTATTTTTTGTTTGAAATTTTGATTGTTAATGAGCTGATACAGAAATGGACAATTAATTCTGTAATCATTTAAGTGCAGTTTTATCCAAACCACTAGGTTGGAAATGGGGGCTACGCCTTACTCATTTCTTAATTTTTGTCATCGTTATCAAAACTAGCCTTAATTGAGCACTCATTTTGTACCCTACCCTATACGAAGTGCTTTATCTTATGTTCTATATTTTATATTAATCATTACAATAATCCTATGAGTTAAGTTTTATAGTCCCTGCAAACAAGATATTACAAAGAGACTCAAAAGATTTAATAACTTGTTCAGCCTCACAGAGCCAATTGAAGGTGAACTTGAGCTTGTGAACATAGCTTGTATCTACCTCAAAACTGGATTTCTAAACTGTAGTTTATACTGCTATTATATTATACTACATCTCCTGTATATATATATATATATACATATATATACTGTAGTATATATATGTATATATTATATAGGGTATTATATTATACTCTACTACATTCCAAAACTACTAGTTTTGGAAAAAAAATATATTGTGTGATGTAATGCTTGAGGAATAAGTGGTAGAGTTTGCCTTTTTCACAGAAAAAAAAGAATAAACTTATAGTTCAGGAATGTCCACTATAGCCAAACTAATTCAGTGTCAAATAAGTACATTGCTTTAGAAATTATTTCAAGCTTTTGCTATGCCTTCTATTTAATTCAAGGAATGGCATTGGTATAGAATTGTTCAACAGCATGCCGTTCAAAAGCAGAATTTATGGACCAATAATTTAGGTACAACCACTCTAAACCTTTGTTGGAATCAAGTGAGTTCTAAATAAATCTTTATTTGATCTGTAGCCCAGAGAATATCAGCAACAATAGTGTTAAGTAAATTTGATATGCAAAGAAAATGCAATGTCTTCAAGCTCCCTAGATTGCTATGAAGGACTTTGCCAACTTTAAGAGTGCAGGAGCCTGTAAAACACTTTACTACAATTATAATTTCTACATGTAACTTTAATATTTTCCATTAGATTTTATTTTAGAATTATGAATAGGTTCATCCTGGGAAGATGATCATGATATGTCTTAAAATAGTATTTTGTGATGCATAAATTTGTAGAACCCACTTGCTAAAATGCAAAAATTAATAATATGTAAGAGTTAATGATCATTAAAGAGTCTACTCAAATATTGCAAAAACTATAAAGACCTTTTGAAATTTTAAACAAATACTGAATTGTATACAAGGAAAATAAATGCATTAAGAACATCACTCATCTTCCATCAGAATTGTTTGCCTGGAATCTGGACAAGAGGACACATTTTCACCCTGCTTTAATAGGTAAACAATTAGAGTTACATCTGCATGGGAAATAGATCTTGTTCATTTAAGTTGATTTTTAAGAGCTTTATTGAGATAAATTTTCCATGCCACAAAATTCCCTTACTTTATATCTAAAATTCAATACTTCTTAGTAAAGTTTTAGAGTTTTGCAACAATTGCTGCAGCCTTGAATACAGATTAGGCTGGTTCTTCTGATCTTTTGTGAACTGAATCCAGAGGCAAAAAATATTCAATCAGTCATATACTTGTGAATTCATAATAATTGGCATAGGACATTTTTTATACCTGAAGATACTGAGATGGATATGGGGATACAAAGATATAAAAATCATAACAGAAGTTAATAAGTGAGTTCCCTCTACATCTCAGATACCATTCTAAGTGCATGATATATATGTTAATAATTTTACTTCTCACAACCACCCAAGGTGGACGTAATTATACTTCTGTTTTATGTTTGAATAAACTGGCTGCAGAGCATTATGAAAACTTGCTTATATTTACCCAGTTAATAAGTGATATAGGGGCTGGCCCCCTGGCTGAGTTGTTGTATTCGCATGTTCTGATTTGATGACCCAGGGTTTCCCTGGTTAAGATCCTGGGCACGGACACGGCACTGCTCATCAAGCCATGTTGAGGAGGCATCTCACATAGCACAACCAGAAGGACCTACAACTAGAATATACAACTATGTACTGGGAGGGCTTTGGGGAGAAGAAGAAGAAAGAAAGAAGAAAAAGATTGGTAACAGATGTTAGCTCAGGTGCTAATCTTTCAAAAATAAATAGATAAATAAGTGATGTAGTAGGATATTGTTACTACAGTCAATAACTCTTCTGCAGAAGATAAAAACTAATAGTAAATGAATCTCCATTACTCATAACCCTCTGTAGGTAAAGCTCACTTGTCCTATACTCCTGCACACACACACACACGCACACAGGCTGTGTCTCTACATCTTCATCTCTAATTTTATCTTCAACCACCTCCAAGCGTGTTCTATTCTTATTGCTCTGCTGAAATTTTTTCATCCAAGATAGAACCTGCATGTTGTCAAATGTCAGTTCTCAGGAACATTCTCTGTATTTATAACTCTTTTCCTTAATGACATCTTCTCTTGGATTCCGTAATACCACAATGTATTGGTTTTCCTTCTACCTCTGCTTCTTCTCAGTCCCCTTTGTTCTGGACTTATCTCGTATGCAACCTTTAAATGTGGTGGGCTGTAAGATTCTGTCATTGGCTGCCTAGTCTCTTCTCTTTCTAAACTCTCTCCCTGGATGATCTGCGAAGTTTGAAGCACAATACTTACCCCATTGACATCTATATTTTTATCTATGCATGTGGTCTATCCACCCTCTAAACTCATTTTTTGACATTTCTTTTTGGATGTGCAATACCCATCTCAGTCTTACCATAGAAACAGAACTCTTTTTTTTGCCCTTCCCCAACCGCAAACATCTTTTTCTTTAGTCTTCTAGTTTCCATATGTATTCGTCTACTAAATAATGTTTCTGAACAATCATTCCGTCCCTTGTTCACTTCTCTCCAGTAGAAGAAGAGTGAATTTTTTGATTGGTGAATTGAACAATCTCTCTCTTTCTCTCTCATTCTGTCTTTCTCCAAGTAACAAACTACCATGCTGTGAACTGACTGTGAGGCTGCTAGGAGCTAAAAGCCAGCATTATAACAACAACAACAATAACAAATTCAGTTCTATGACCACTAGGAACTGAATTCAGCCAACAACCTGAATGAGGTTGGAAGAAGACCCCAAGCTCCAAACGAGAACCACAGCCCAGCTGACATTTTGTTTCCATCTTTGTGAGTCCTGAGCGGAGGTCAGTCTGGTCCACATCTGAGGTCCGGACCCACAGAAACTGTGAAATAATAAATTAGTGTTCTATGCCAATAACTTTGTGGTAATTTGTTACATGGCAATAGAAAACTAAACAAGTCTGCTGGCTTTTCTCAGATTTTTTTTTGATATTCTGATGATCTCTCATCAATATTTTTGCTGTGGCTGCTGCTATTATTTCATTACTTCTAACTACTGTTTCCAAAGTGTCTACTCTACCTCATATATTTTTCAGATGTTTTTTCTAATACTTGTTAGATTGAAGTGAACTTGTTCTCATCATACTAAGGCTAAAATAATCACATTTTTATAGCTATAATCCCTACTTGCTAGACTGTCAAAAACTTGCTCATCTCAAATTTTCTCCCAGACATTTTTGAACAGCCCTCAGAGTGCTCAGGTCTCTCAGTATCAACGACTCCAGCTTCCCCATCAGGCCATCATATTATGCTTCTGATGCTGGGGAACTGTTTGTGATTGTTTTTCCATAAGGGATCATATTCTCTTCTAGTTGCCACCAATGCTCCTATGGACTTGGAGAAGGAAGGGCCAATACAAATTTTGCTACTTAATTCAAATTTTAAGGCTGACCCATCCATAATGGTTTCTATTACAACTTAGAGAAAGCTGTATATGTTAAAAATACTCCACTTAAATTTCAGAAAATGGGAAAGAAAGACCAGAGAAAGCATACAAGTTATGTGTAAACTCAACATTATAATTAATTATTTTAACAAGCCAGCTCCTAAATCTCTAAACACTAATTCACATGGTGGTGTTTTCTCCAATTCCCATGTGTAATTCTTCTTTTATTAATTTTGTGTTTGTTAGTAGGATTTCGCTTACAAATAACATAAATCAAATTCAAAATAACTCAAATCAAAAAAGGAATCATACCAAGGTGCCTGAAGAACTCCAGTGATAAGAACAGTCTTAGCAATAAATGGAAACAGAAACTCACTACCCTCAGGTCTCTGGATTTCTCTGCTTTTTACATACCCTTTGTTCTTTACTTTCTGTCTGAAGATAGACTTTCTCCACTTTGGCTCAGGCAGTGGAAAATACGGCTGATGGAAACGCCTGGATTTTACATGATAAAGCTTCAGGCGCTCTTAGAGAGATGATTTGCCTTCCTCAGTTTCAGCTCCTAAATTCCAAAGGATCAATATCAATTGTCCAGAATTAGTTATATTCTCATCTGTGAACCATTAAAATAAGCAATATTGTGCCATGACTATGAATTATTGAACTCTGTTATCGTTTAATAACGTGTTAATATTCATGATAACCATGTAGATTATGCAAGTGCGTGTGTGTGCATGTGTGTGTGTGCACGTGTGTGTACACGCAAGTGGGGTTGAGGAGAAAGGTTGTATCTCTCAGGAGAATGTGTAGCAATTTTCAGAAATTCTAGGATTAGCAGTACTGCTGCCAGCATACTGCCAGGCAAAACAATAGCTGTAACTAATCTGTAACATACAGACTCAACTCACATTTGACCTCTTTTCTCATTATAAGAAACCAACCAGAAAACACTATGGACATGCTCTTTATTGAGCACTATACATCTCTGAGAATGTAAATCCATAGGATTTATTTACTGGAGTTCACTTTAAAAACAGTGATGAGGTAGTTGCTATACTCTGTGTAGACATCTAAAAGACAGACAATTAAGAAACAGTTCTTCCCATGAGCATCCAGCCTAGAAATAGAAGCAGGCACATAATTCGTATTTCAATGCAATGCACTAGGGAGGAAGGCTCCAAGTGCAGTCAAGAAGCAAATAACAGAGCTATCAAGTCTGCATGGGTAGTTCAGTAATGAGTTCCTAGACCAGAATGTGAGTACACTCAGGTTTACTGATGAAAAATAGCCAGGGAAAAAAGTTCAAGAAATTGGACAATGCAGGTAAAGGAAAACAGTGTACAAAGGCATAGAGATATCAGAGAGCACATGAATTTAGGCATTTATTCATCCCAGTATTGATTTAAAAAAAAATGTAGTTTAACTTTCCATCAAAGTAATGCATGCAGGAAGTTTAAAGAGTCGATTAGCTCGACAAGGCTGATTATGAAAACAACAGCAGGTCTTAACCATTTAACTCTCTGCAGAGGCAAATACTTAGAACTCTTTCAGCCAATTCTGTTAGTATTTACCTCCATACTGATGAATAACATGCTTATATAAACACTTATTGATTCAGTATTAGCCTTATCTACTGACTTACTGGTATAGAAGATAAAGATTTAACTTTCCTTTACCACCTGAACACACTCATCCTCATCATCCTTGCTCACTCTCTCACACACACACACATTTCATCTTTCTTACATAGTTATAATTTTTTAAAACAATATTGTATTGACATTAGTCTGACTATTGAACACACTATATTTTGCTTACTGTTTTTCATCAAAATGTTATTAGCTTTCCCCTCAGAACTTTTAGTAACTAATTTTATATATAAAAATGAGTATATACTTACTTATATACTCATTTAATCTTCCTGAGAACACTATGAAGTAGCATTATTACACCCACTTTACAGATGAGGAAACTAAGGCTCAGTATATTGGCCAAGATCACACAGCTAGAAAATGGTGGAGTGGTACTCGAACTCAAGAACTCTAGCACCAAAATCTGATTGTGCGTTTTACAGTTCTTTTATGACGATTCTCAGTTGTAATAGCTTTTGCTGGCTTTGTTTTTATTGGCTTCACTTTAGCGCTTATGACATGTTAATCTGAATTTTCCTCCTATAGTTAAATCCCTTCTCTATTCATTCAAACTCATAATGTGTCCTATAAATTTTATCTTCTGACTGGAACCCTCTGACTGGCTTCAGTCAAGACTGGCAGTTCTTGAGTTTTCCAAGTCTGTTATCTATTTTTACTTTCCCATAATTCTCTCCTGTTCTCTGAGTGTCTTTACTTAAAACAATCTGTCCCCATTTCATGGAAACTTCATTTTTAAAGATTTCTCTTGCATGGTCCCTCTTTCCACCAAGTAGTGTTTTTCCTTGGTTTATTTTTTGTCATTCTTATTAGAGCCTGATGATCTATGGCTGTCTCCTCATATTTAAGGTGGGACATCTGAGAGCTAATTGGAAGTTCTGGGTTCATAGGAGGGGCTTTCTTTCTGTGGTTTTTACTAACATGTGATCTCCTTAAAGCTTTCCTCAAAGAAACTGACATCAATACCTTAACTTGGGATCTGCTTCTGGTAGAACTCATATTCTTTATACAGCATACAGCTTTCACTTAATCACCTAGTTTTTGAAATGGTACCATCTCCCTCAACATGTCACCTTTTAAAATTTTTCTCCAAAGGGTAAACGTTCTGTCCTTTTTCACAGTGGAGATATGAATGCTCATTTATATGATGTGAGGAAAGGAATCCATGAGTCTTACTCCATCTTAATAGACTTCAACCATTTTTTGAATTTTTAGTCTCTCCTCACCCCTCTGCTTCCAGAGGTAGCTGATGCCAACAAACTTGAGCTTTTGGGGAATCCTATGCTGTACACAGAATTGCTCCTAATCCTTGTCACTTATAGCTTGGGATTCAGCTTCCTCCAGCCTCCTAAGTCAGTTACTATTCATCTGTCTTCTATCTACTTCCAGCTCCCCCAGCCCCATCAGTTTACTTGTTAAAATTTTCATTGCCCGTTTGGTAGGATTTTAGGAAAGAGTACTAAAGTCATATATTCGATACACCTTGTTATTAACAAGTAACAATATATTAGTCTGTATATTTTATGTTAATTTGTTTTATTTGTTTTCATACAGTGGCTTCTTTGCACACATAAATTGCTACAATAACATATATAGCAATAGTAGATAAATAAACTAAGAGTTATTATAATTTAAAATTTACCCTTTATGTCAGTTTTTGACAGATTTCTGGACCAGTAACAATACATCAGGAAGTTTATTACATAGGGTTCCTACTTTTTGTTGCTGTTAAAGAATGCAAAATAAAAATATCCACCATAAACTGTCACCATAATATTGACAAAGACATGGTAGCACCAAAAAGAAGAAAAAATATAATCACAAAATGAAGGACAATAATCCACAACTGGAAAACTCATGCCAAAACAACGTATTCTTAATTTTTTTTTTTTTTTTTTACTAATTTTATGTCATACTGGTGTAAACTTTAGCATGGTGTAAACTTTAGTCATAGCTTGGTGAAGTTGTCAGGGCATCGCTGTCATCAGCTGTTAATATGTTCACTACAGGTTGTATCATTATGAGGGTAGTGGTAAATTGAGTCAATGGAACAAGTGACATCTTTGTAGCTCCAAGCCAAGTCCTTTACCTCTTTTCTGGATTTAAAAAAGAAAAAAGTACTTTAGAATGATTTTAAACTTACAGAAAAGTTGTGAACATAACACAATTTTTTTTCTCATAACCCATCATTCACTTTCCCCTAATGCTGACATGCTGACATCTTTTATAACCATGATACGTTGACAAAACTAAGAAACTAACATTTATGTAATACTATTAACAAAACTCCAGATTTATTCAAATACCATTGGTTTTTACACACTTTCTGTTCTAGGATTCCCTTCAGTATAGCATGTTGAGTTTATTCATCACGCCTCGTGACCTTCTGTGGTCTGTGATGATTTATTAGTTTTTTCCCTTGTTTTTCATGACTTTATTGTTTTGAAGCGTATTGGTCAGGTATTTTCTGGTGTGTTCCTCAATTTGGGTTTGTCTGATTTTTTTCATTATTAAACTGGGGTTATAGGTTTTTTGAGAAGAAGACCACAGAGATGAACTAGCCTTCAAATCACATTTTATCATCTGGCACGTGATGTGGAGATGATTTATCACTGGTGATGTTAACCTTGATCAATTGGTTAAGGTAGTTTTTACCAGTTTTTTCCACTGTATTCTTTGAAATTTTTTCCACATTCTATTCTTTGAAAATGTATTACTAAATCCAGCCCACACTCAAGAAAAGGAGATTAACTTCCATATTCTGGAAGAGGGATACCCATGTATATTTGGAATTCTCGTATAAGAAAGATTAATTTTTGTCTTCCTTCCTTCCTTCTTTCTTTCTTTCATCAGGATAGACCCATGCATATTTAATTTGAATTTGAATTAAAATATAACACTGCTTTTTTTTTTTTTTTTTTTTACTTTCTTGCTCAAATCGCTACAGCTTTGGAAATTGGGATTTCTTTCAGTTTGGCTGCTCTGTCCCTTTGACATGTCCCATTCTAATGTCTTTTTGTTACTTCCTTGTTTCTGGCACTAAAAGATGTTCATTTGTATTTTCCATGCCTAAGCCACAGAATCAACCATTTTGCCAAAGATCTCTGGAAAAATGAAAAATTACCTTTTATTGGAGAATGATATTTAGAAACCAAGATTAATGTGCTGGGTTACTCATTATTATTTGGGTATCACTCTTTCTGTGCTGTCTCGACAGAAAACTAGAAAAGGTAGTAACTTACCTGTACATATATAACTGTAATTAATTCCATATCAGTAAATACATTAAACTAAACACGAGTTTATGCTGATATCTCTGACTTAAATCCAGCACCACGGCATTTAGTCTAGTCTTCTCCCACTTGCTTGCTTGTACCTTCTTTCTCTGGTAGTGAGAAATCTGGATCCCATCATCTGTTATCATCTATTTACCTATTTGTTCAGTCTAAGTATAGAAGTAAACCACTTTCAGAACTTTTGACACATATCATTGTGAGAAACAAGTTTATCAGCTAGAGCACAGTGTTTATGTCAGTACTTTTTGTATTTGGCAATATAGCTTCCATTCAAGGCACCAGTTTCCAGAGTTACCTACGTCAGCTCCTTGTTACTCCACGCTCTTCGTACATTTGTAATACAGTTAGATTGATTTGTCAAAGTCCTCATTCCATCCCAGCATCTCCCAGCATGCTGGTTGATGTTTTTGTATCTGCACACATTAGTATTATCTCCTTGTGGAGTACAGCTCTATGGGTTTTCAAAATCCATGTTTCCCACAGCAGTAACATACACAAGTTCTGTCATGCTAAAAATTCCTTTGTGGGTCCTGTTTGTAGTCAATTATTTCGCCTCTGACTCCTGGTCAGTTTTCTATCCCTATACTTTTGCTTTTTTCAGAATTAATATGAATTGAATTATTCAATATGTAGCCTTGTGTCTATATAGTGTCAGGCTACATTGTGTATTAATTCACAATTACGTTGTGTATTATTAGGAAAACACATTTCAGATATTCATGTGTGTTAATCAATAGATTATTCCTTTTCATCACTGAATTTCAGGAAGGCACTATAATTTGCTTATTTACTTGTTGAAGGAAATCTTGATTACTTCCAATTTTTGGTGATTATGAATAAAACTGCTATAAAACTGTACATACATGTTTTTGTGTAAATATAATTTTTTAGTTTACTTGGGGAAATGGAATACATAGAAGCATAAATTTTGAGTTTTATGGTAAGTTCATGTTTAACTTTATGAGAAACTTCCAAACTGTCTTCCAAAGTGGCTTTATTATTTTGCATTTCCACTAGCAATGAATGAGAGTTCCTGTTACTCTGTATTCTTGTCAATATTCAGTACTATCACTTAAGAAAATGTATTAGCCATTCTAATAGATGTGTAGTGGTATCCAATTATTTTAATTTGCATTTTCCTGAAGACAAACAATGCAGAGCATCTTTCCATATGCTATTTTTCATCTGTTTATCATCTTTTTTGAAATGTCTGTTCAAAGATTTTGCCCTGTTTTTATTAGGATGTTTTCTTATTGTTGAATTTTAAGAGTTTTAAATATGTTCCAGATGTGAAGTCTTTATCAGGTAATGTGATCTGCCAACATTTTCTCCCAGTCTGTGGCTTGTATTTTCATTCTCTCAAGAGTGACTTTCCCAGAGCATAAGTTTCTCATTTTGATTAAGTCCAATTTATCAATTCTTTTCTTTCATGGGTCATCCCTTTGATGTTGTATCTGAAAACGAATGGACAAACCAAAGTTCACACAATTTTTCCCTTAAATTTTCTCCTAGAATTTTTATAGCTATTCATTTTATATTTAGTTCTATGTACTCATTTTAATTGTATTTTTCTCGAAGATGTATCTTATATGTAGAGTTTCTTTTTTACTTCCTTTTCTTTCTTTTTGGATTATACATCCTATTGTTCCACACCTTTCATTGAAACATCTATTCTTTCTTCATTTAATTGCTTTTGCACTTTTATCAAAATTCAGGTGCCTGTAGGTGTGTTTGTCTATTTCGGGGCTCTCTACCACATGCCGTTGCTCTATGTGTCTGTCTGTGGCCAATATCACACTGTCTTGATTCTTTTAGCTTTATATTAAGTAATGAAATCAGATAATATGATTTCCTCTGAGTTTAGATTTCCTTTTCAGATATATTTTGGGTATTCTACCTTTGCTTTTCCGTGTAAATTTTAGAATCTATTTCTCTATATCTACACAAGAAAGCTTTCTAGGATTTTGATTGGGATTGCAATGAATTTATAAAACGAACTGGAAAAAATCAACATCTTAACAATATGGAGACTTCTAATTCATGAACATGGTATATATTTCCACTTACTTGGATCTTCATTGATTTCTTTCATCAGTGTTTTGTACTTTGTGACTAAAATTCTCACTTATGTTTTGTTAGCTTTATGCCTAAGTGCTTAATACTTTATAGTGCTATTGTAAATGATATGGTATTCAAATCCCTATTATTTGTTGCTAGTATCTAAGGATCCAGCTGACTTTTATATATTGCCCTTATTTTCTGTGACCTTGCTAAACACACCTAAATTGTTAAATATATTAACTACAATTTTCACAATATCTTATGTTTGTGCAATCTGAAATGATATTACTTTTCTTATTCCTTCAGTATGATAATTTGTTCCTTTTTCATCCATCAGTCTTCCTTAGGGTTTATCACTTTATTAATATTTTCAATGAATTAACTTCTGACTGTTGTTTTCTCAATTGAACATTGGTTTTCTATCTTATTGACTTCTACTCTTATCTTGGTAATTCTTTTTATAGTCTTAGGATTTAACTTATTGTCCTTTTTGAGCATTTAGATATATATTTATATAATTGACTTTCAGTGTTTGTTCTTTTTAATATATGCATTTAAGGCTGTGAATTTTCTGATAAATACTGTGTTAGCTGCATCCCACAAATTTTGATTTGTCATATTGTGAGCTAATTTTTACACACCTATTACAAAGCCCAAATCAGGAAAGAAACTACATTTATGAATCCACCAAGTATGTGTGCTATCTTGACTAGAGATATAAATTTGAAAGTCATCAGTTAACTAATGTTAACTAAATGTTAGCTAATGTTAACTAAATGTTAACTAATGTTAACTAATGTTAACTAAAGTCATGAGAATGAATGAGATTTCAAAATCATATATTTAGATAGAAAAAAGATTATTTCCAAAGATTCAGTCATGGAGAATTCCCATATTAAAAGTAAGGAGGTCAGAAAGAACCAGTAAAAAAAGTCTCAGAATGAGTGGCCAGTGACATATAAGGGAAAAAAGAAGAATGTGATGTACGAGAAGCTTGGTTGTGACTTTTCAAATTAAACTTCCCTACTTTTCTCATCAAACAGTTGGCTCCAATTTTCCTCTGCTTATAACTGTGTTAGATCTGTGACTTGGTTTGGGTAATAGAATTGACAGAATTTATCATGTCTGGTTTTGAGGTTCAGTTTTAAAGGATTTTTAAATATATCTTCATGGTCTTTAAATGTTTACTTTTGGACTATTGCCTTGAGACTGAAGTTTGCTATTATGCCCCAGCTAATTATATAGAGAGGCATGTGGAAGAGACTTGAGATGCCCTAGCCATAGTCCTAGCTGTGTTCATTCTACAGTTAATGTATCAGCCTAATTCAGCTCCATGGGAGGCTCCGGGTGAGACTACCAGAAGAACCACTGAATAACACCATAAAATTCTGAAAAATAATTCTCTCCTTGTTTTAAGCCATTGAGTTTCAGGCATTTTTTCCCCCAGAAAAAAATCCCCAGTGATTCAGAAATAAATGACTGAATCACTAATGAATAAAATGTTTCAAAGATAAGTATTGGATACATCAATGTTTCTTCTTGAGTCAATAAAGCTGATTTTGAGACTTGTCCATTTGATTAGGCAACTCAGCGTTCATTGCTTTTTTTTAAAGAAAAATATTGGCAGGATGACAAAGAATTATAAGAAATGAATTGTTGGCATCAATAATTAAGAATACCCTGGAGGAATTATCCTCAAAAGATAAATGCAGAAAGGAAGCGATAAATGGAAAATGAAATGGAACAAGACATTTTTCCGAGATTATAGAGCTGTTATAGGATTTGTATGCCATTAGGAATATTACAATAAAAAAGAGGAGATTGATGATGCAAGAGAGGGAAAGAATTGTTAAAGTGACATCCTTGGGGTGGTGGTAAAAAGAAATAAATGATCACCTGGAATGTAGTTCATAACTGGAGAGTTTGCCCTTGGTCATGAATTTGGATAATTCATTAGTAGTTAGCAGAGGTAATCAGATCATACAGACACAAATTCAGGTGAGTGGGAAGGTGTGACAGCAAGAAGTTTAAGATGCAGAAATCTGTTAATTTCTCTTCCTAGGGTTTCATCTGTCTCATGAAATAAGAAGCAAGGCCTTTAATAGAGAGTCAAGATGAAGGAGGGGTATTTGGAAGTTTGAGGAAAAGATATTGCAAATGAAGTTTATTTTTCTTCTTTTTAGAGTGGGAATACACTAAGAAAATGCAATGAGCACTAACACACCACTGTAATTTAGCATATCTTAATGTCTGAAGGAATATTTTACATTAATTTTTACGTGGCTATTTTGAACGTTGCTGATTGTAAGAATTCATGTGGCTTGTATGTGTATATGTATCCCTAAGAGTCTATTTTGCAGTAAACTAGCCTCAGATTCCTTGTGGTTTCCCAGTGACAGTAGGCAGATTTTTTAAAAATCCTTCATTTTTGGAGGTGGTAGTATTTTAGGACTCTTGGTTTATAAGCAGGTCATCATGTATGTGACAGTAAAACTTTGACCACTGTATGAATTTAGACTTGAAAATTCTAGATCCTAGATTACTGAAACAAGAAGATACTACATGAGGAGGTGAGACCAAGATGGCAGAGTGAGTAGTCTTCTTTGTCTCTCCCCCTTCGAATCTACAACTAATTGGACATTCATCGGTTAACAAAGGATATCCATATAGCATCTCAAGATGCCTGAGAGACCTGTGCTGCTATACATTGGAAGGCAGACAGACTTCCCCCCAGGAGGAGGTGGAGATAGGTGAAAACTCTCCGACCCCTGACCCCCGACCCCCAGACAGTCTAGTACCCGCAAGAGGCTCTCTTCCAGTGGACTCCCCATGTCATCGTCACACACCAATGGCAGGAGTGTGCACTCACCGGCGGAGCGACAGTGGAAACAGGTGACTACAGCCCTACCTAAGCCCGCCACAATTATACCTAAGCCTGGGGGAAACTCCAGGGTCCCACACTACTGGCAAGGAGATCTTCTGCTCACCATTAGCAGAGAGGCCCCTCCCAACATTCAAAACGCCAGGAAGCTCCCAAAGAGCAGAATTCCCAGCAAGGCAGCAGCCCACCAGCTGCTGCTGGGCCCATGGACTCTGGCTGTGCCCCAGATGGTGCAAGAGGCACCCAGGGATCCCATGGGCGTGCTTGGGGGCCGGGTGGAGCTCCAGCACCCAGCTCCAAGGCCTAGGGGGAACTCCAGGGTCCCGCACTACTGGCAGGGAAAGCCTCTGCTCGCCATTGGCACAGAAGTCCCGCCCAGCATTCAGAATGTGGGGAAGCTCCCAAAGAGCAGAATTCCCAGCAAGGCAGCAGCCCGCCAGCCGCTGACGGTCCCACAGACTCCGGTTGTGCCCCAGAAGGTGCAAGAGGCACCCAGAGATCCCATGGGCGTGCTTGGGGGTCAGGTGGAGCTCCAGCACCTGGCTCCACGGCCCAGGGGGAAACTCCAGGGTCCCACACCAGCAGCAGAGAAAGCCTCTACCCTCCATTACTGGAGAGACCCCACTGAGCATTCAGAACACTGGGAGGCTCCCGAAGAACAGGATCCCGGGCAGGGCAGCAGCCTGCCAGCCACCGCTGGACTCACAGACTCCAGCTGTGTCCCAGACGGGTCAAGGGGCTCCCAGAGATTCCGTGGGAGTGGTCTGGGGCTGGGTGGAGCTCCAGCAGCCCAGCTCCGTGGCCCAGGGGGGAACTCCAGGTTCCCGCAGCAGCCTCAGTGAAAGCCTCAGCACAGCACTACTGGAGAGGCCCTGACTGGCAATCACAAGGCTGGAAGGCCCTGGGGCAAAAGTAGCACAGCTAAGTGAGCTAACCACAGACTGCAGAAGATACCCATAGCTCTGCTGGGAACTAAAGTGGACAAGTGTGATCTTGTGGGCTCTGACAGTGACAGAGCTGCAATTATAGGTGATACTGCTCCCGGCTGCTGGGAAAGCCCATAACACCACAGCAGACCCCTAAGGAGGGAGTACATCTAGGTGGTCTGCAACAGTAGGTACCAGCAGCCTGAGGCCCCCTTGCGATTGCCCCCACAACTGATGAGGGACCCCACAGGACAACTGTGACTACGAGGAGGGGCCCAGGTTCAGTCAGTAACAGCTGACAGGGTTCCTGGTCTATGCACTCTAAACAGCTGCTCCCCACTGACACCAGTTGAAACAAGTGGAAGCAGTAACTAAACTCTATCTCTAGGCAGAAGCACAAATCCACGCCATCAAGCAGTATGAACAAATATATTAAATCTCCAGAACAGAAGGAAAATGACAAGTACCCAGAAAACAATCCCACAGACGATGAAATCTATAACCTAAATGACGATGAATTCAAAACAGCCATTATTTAAAAACTCAACAAGTTAAAAGAGAATTCAGATAGACAACTCAACGAGTTCAGGAGCTATGTCACAAAATAGCTTGATACTATAAAGAAGAAGCAATTAGAAATATTGGAGATGAAGAACACAATGGAGGAGATTAAGAAAAATCTGGACTTTCTGAGCAGTAGGGTTGATAATATGGAGGACAGAATTAGCAATTTGGAGGATAGGAATATAGAAATGCTGCAGACAGAGGAGGAGAGAAAACTAATACTAAAAAGAAATGAAGAAACTCTCTGAGAATTATCTGACTGAATTAGGGGATGCAACATAATCATTATAGGTATACCAGAGGGAGAAGAGAAGGAGAAGGGGGCAGAAGGCCTGTTCAAAGAAATAACGGCTGAGAATTTTCCAAAGTTGGGAAGAGAGATGGGACTTCATGTGACAGAAGCCAATAGATCTCCAAACTTTATCAATGTAAGAAGACCAATCCCAAGGCATATAGTAGTGAAGCTGGCAAAAGTCAACGACAAAGAGAAAATACTAAGGGCAGCCAGGCAGAAGAAAATAACCTACAAAGGAACCCCCATAAGGCTATCAGCAGATTTCTCAGGAGATACCTTACAGGCTAGAAGAGAATGGAATGATATATTCAAAATTCTGAGGGACAAAAACCAACAGCCAAGAATACTCTACCCAGCAAAAATATCCTTGAAATGTGATGGAGAAATAAAAACTTTCCCACATAAACAAAAGCTAAGGGAGTTCATTGCCACAAGACCTCCTCTTCAAGAAATGCTCATGAAGAACCTCATACCTGAAAAATCAAAAAAAGGAAAGGGGTTACAAAACCCAGAACAAAGGAGATAAGCAGAAGGACAATATCAGAAAGTACCAGCTCTCCATCAGAACAGGTTTGCAAGAGTTAAATAAAACATTAAACATAAACAGAAGGGAAACACCAAGAATAAATATAACCTTGTCATTTTAACCACAAACTCACAACACAAGAAGGAAGAGGAAAGAAAAAATCTGACAATAAGCACATAGAAGGGGAAGAGAAAAGGGAAGGAACATTTTAATTTAAGGAAATATGAGGCTATCAGAAAAAGGACTATCTCATCTACGAGATGTGTTATACAAACCACCTGGTAACCACTAAACAAATAACAAGAATAAAGACACAAATTAGAAATAAGAAGAAAGCTAGTACGGAAATTTACCTGCCTGAATTAGGAATCCAAAAATCGTGGGATGAGAAACAAAGGAAATGGAAAAGAACCAGAAAACAAGTAATAAAATGGCAGCAGTAGGCCCCCACGTTTCAATAATTACTCTAAATGTAAATGAATTGAACTCTCCAATCAAAAGACACAGAGTGTCAGGATGGATCAAAGAACAAGATCCAACAATATGCTGCCTCCAGGACACACACCTCAGCCCCAAAGACAAACACAGACTCAGAGTGAAGGGATGGAAGACAATACTCCAAGCTAACAATGAACAAAAGAAAGCAGGTGTTGCCATACTTATATCAGACAAAGTAGACTTCAAAGCAAAACAGATAAAGAAAGACAAAGAGGGGCAGTATATAATGATAAAAGGGACACTCCACCAAGGTGACATAACACTTATAAATATATACACACCCACCATAGGAGCACCAAAATTTGTAAAGCAACTCTTAACAAAACTAAAAGGAGACATCAACAACAATACAACAATAGTAGGGGACCTCAACACCCTATTAACCCCAATGGATAGATCATCCAGACAGAAAATCAACAAGAAATTACAGAATTAAATGAAAAATTAGGCCAGATGGACTTAATAGATATATATAGAACACTTCATCCAAAAACAGCAGGTTACACATTCTTCTCAAGTGCGCATGGAACATCCTCAAGATAGACCATATCTTGGGAAACAAAGCAAGCATCAATAAATTCAACAGGGTGGAAATAATATTGAGCGTCTTTTTGGATCATAATGCTATGAAACTAGAAATCAACTACAAGAATAAAGCTGGGAAAGGGGCAAACATGTGTAGAGTAAACAACATGCTACTGAACAAACAATGGATTATTGAAGAAATTAAAGAAGAAATCAAATATTATCTGGAGATAAATGAAAATGAAAACACACCATACCAACTTATTTGGGATGCAGCAAAAGCACTCCTAAGAGGGAAATTCATTGCAATATAGGCTCACCTCAATAAGCAAGAAAAATCTTACATAAACAACCTCAAGCAACACCTAACAGAATTAGAAAAAGAAGAACAAACAAAACCCAAACTCAGTAGAAGGAGGGAAATAATAAAAATTAGAGCAGAAATAAACAATATTGAAACACAAAGGACAGTAGAAAGGATCAATGAAACAAAGCGTTGGTCCTTCGAAAAAATTAACAAAATCGATAAACCTTTAGCCAGACTCACTAAGAAAAAAAAAAGAGAAGTCTCAAATAAATAAAATTAGAAATGAGAGAGGAGAAATCACAACAGATACCGAAGAAATACAAAGGATCATCAGAGAACACTATGAAAACTATATGGCAACAAATTGAACAACCTAGAAGAAATGGATAAATTCCTAGACTCTTACAACCTCCCCATACTGAACCAGGAAGAAATAGAGAATCTGAATTGACCAATCAAAAGTAAAGAAATAGAATAGTAATCAAAAACCTCCGAAAAATAAGAGTCCAGGACCACATGGCTTCTCTGGAGAATTCTACCAAACATTCAAAGAAGATTTAATACCTATCCTTCTCAAACTATTCCAGAAAATTGAGGAAGATGGAGCACTCCCTAACACATTCTATGAAGCCAACATCACCCTGATGCCCAAACCTGACAAGGACAACATGAAGAAGGAAAACTACAGGCCAATATCACTGATGAACATAGATGCAAAAATCCTCAACAAAATTTTGGCAAATCGAATACGGCAATACATCAAAAAGATCACAATCCATGATCAAGTGGGATTTATACCTGGGACACAGGGATGGTTCAACATCTGCAAGTCAATCAACATGATTCACTACATTAACAAAATGAGAAACAAAAACCACATGATCATCTCAATAGATGCAGAGAAAGCATTCGACAAGATGCAACATCCATTTATGATAAAAACCCTCAATAAAATAGGTATAGAAGGAAAGTACCTCAACATAATAAAGGCCGTATATGACAAACCCACAGCCAACATCTTACTCAATGGACAAAAATTGAAACCCATCCCTCTGAGAACAGGAACAAGACAAGGGTGCCCACTTTCACCACTCTTCTTCAACATAGTACTGGATGTGTTGGCCAGAGAAATTCAGCAGGAAAAAGAAATAAAAGGAATCCAAATAGGCAACAAAGAAGTACAACTCTCGCTGTTTGCAGACGACATGATCTTATATATAGAAAACCCCAAAGAATCCATAGGAAAACTATTAGAAAGAATCAACAGCTACAGCAAAGTAGCAGGGTATAAAATCAACATACATAAATCAGTAGCATTTCTATATGCTAACAATGAACTAACAGAAAAAGATCTCAAGAACTCAATCCCATTCACGATCGCAACAAAAATAATAAAATACATTGGGATAAATTTAACTAAGGAAGTGAAAGATCTATACAACGAAAACTACAAGACTTTCTTGAAAGAGATCGATGGTGACATAAAGAGATTGAAAGACATTCCATGCACATGGACTAGAAGAATAAACATAATTAAAACGTCCATACTACCTACAGCAACCTACAGATTCAACGCTATCCAAATCAGAATCCCAATAACATTCTTTACAGAAATTGAACAAAGAACCCTAAAATTCATATGGGGCAGCAAAAGACCCCGAATTGCTAAAGCAATCCTGAGAAAGAAGAACAAAGCCAGAGGCATCACAATCCCTGACTTCAAAGCATACTACAAAGCTACAGTAATCAAAACAGCATGGTACTGGTACAAAAACAGGTGCACAGATCAATGGAACAGAATTGAAAGCCCAGAAATAAAACCACACATCTATGGACAGCTAATCTTCGACAAAGGAGCTGAGGGCATACAATGGAGAAAAGAAAGTCTCTTCAACAAATGGTGCTGGGATAACTGGACTGCCACTTGTAAAAGAATGAAAATTGACCATTCTTTTTCACCACTCACAAAAATAAACTCAAAGTGGATCAAAGACCTAAAGATTAGGCCTGAAACAATAAATCTTCTAGAAGAGAATATAGGCAGTACACTCTTTGACATCAGTTTCAAAAGGAACTTTTCGAACACCATAACCCCTCAGACAAGGGAAACAATAGAAAGAATAAACAAATGAGACTTCATCAGACTATAGAGCTTCTTCAAGGCAAGGGAACACAGGATTGAAACAAAAAAAGCAGCCCACGAATTGGGAAAAAATATTTACAAGTTATTTATCCGACAAAGGGTTAATCTCCATAATATATAAAGAACTCACACAGCTCAACAACAAAAAATCAAACAACCCGATCAAAAAATGGGCAGGGGACATGAACAGACATTTCTCCAAAGAAGATATACAGATGGCCAATAGACACATGAAAAGATGCTCATCATCCCTAATCATTAGGGAAATGCAAATCAAAACTACACTAAGACATCACCTTACACCTGTTAGAATGGCAAAAATATCTAAAACCAAGAGTGACAAATGTTGGAGAGGCTTTGGAGAAAAAGGAACCCTCATACACCGTTGGTGGGAATGCAAACTTGTGCAGCCACTATGGAGATTTCTCAAAAAGTTAAAAATAGAAATACCTTATGATCCAGCCATCCCCCTACTGGGTATCTATCCTAAGAACCTGAAATCAGCAATTCCAAAAGTCCCATGCACCCCTATGTTCATCGCAGCATTATTCACAATAGCCAAGACATGGAACCAACCTAAGTGCCCAGCAACTGATGATTGGATAAAGAAGATATGGTATATATATATATATATATATACAATGGAATACTACTCAGCCATAAAAAAGGACAAAGTTTTCCCATTCACAACAACATGCATAGACCTTGAAGGTATTATGTTGAGTGAAATAAGCCAGACAGAGAAAGATGAACTCTGTATGACTCCACTCATAGGTGGAAGTTAACATATAGACAAAGAGAACTGATCCGTGGTTACCAGGGGAAAGGGGGGCTGGGGGGAGGGCACTAGAGGTGAAGTGGTGTACCTACAACATGACTAATAATGATGTATAACTGTAATTTCACAAGGTTGTTAATTATCATAATCTTAATAAAAAATGTATATTTCATCGAGATGTTTTGAAGAATAAATGAACTGTGACTTAAAAACTGTTAGTAGAAAACATAGTATAAAATAAACAATCACTAAAATGTTAAAAAACAAAAAAAAAAGAAGATTGTGTATGGCCAATCTCCTGTCCTAGCAAAGCAGCAATGTCTATTTAAAATAGTACAGCATTGTCTTTGTTTCTGGTCCTCAGGTTTCCCCATAACCTGTTGAGAGTTTATACATGATTTTAAAAAGTTGTTTGTTATAGTTTAATTGTGTCCCAAGTACGTTTAGTAAGAGCTTTTGCAAGTCATTTTGTCAATCATTTTGACAGAAAGAGAAATTATCTGTGTGTGTGTGAGAGAGAAAGAGAGAGAGAGAAGTCAGAAAATTTACTTTATATTTTGAGCCCCTGTTTCTTAATCTGTAACGTGGAGATAATAATATGTGCCACATAGAGTTGTTGTAAAATTTAAACAAGGCAATGCATAAAGAAAGGATTATTGTTCATTAAATGTTGCTTTCTTGTTTTACCAGAGATTTCATTCCCTATGTTTATATGAAGTGGCCTGTAAGTCATTATCAGTTATGAATTGTATTATATAATTTTCGAACTAAAAAAGTGTCTGTACATTTCAAGCATGTCTTTTTTTCCTCCTAAACCTAATAGCTTTATCTCATCACAATATGAATTTCAAAATACTCATGAAGTATTTGTAGATGTAATTTTATGATTAAATTATTTTTAAAATTTATATTTGTAAAAATAATTATCTTAAGTGATTATTCAGGGACAATGACACCTGGATTCACTGAGATAGAGACTCCTGTTGCCATAATACCATGTCTAATATCTGTTGTGTAAGTGTCAAATTGATTTATAATGTAAGAACGTGGGCTACACAATGAGCATTCAAGCCTTGAAGTTAATAAAGATCTGGCCATATTAGCACAGCACATTCATAAAGCTTTATTTTAAATTTGCTCTGAAAATAGAGTGAAGAGTATAGTGATATTATTAAAAAACATATTTTATGTTACCGCTTCCTTATTACATTTACATAATTTAGAGTCAGATGTTTCTTTTCAGACACCAAATTTACCACCTCCCATCTGCAATCTGGAAATCAATAGTGTTCTCTTGGCATCTTCTAACCTCATAAGCAATTAAACCTTTGAAATATAAACTTAGCTTAAAATTGTGTTGACAAGTGACTTGGCCACATCTGTCCTAGAATCTGCAGCCAACGACAGTAAGAACATATTTGTAAAGAAAGTAATCAGATGCAATTAAAGTGCAAGACAAACCAGAAGCGAAACTATTCCGTCATTGCACAGGGAAGTATAATTTTAAATAGGTATTTTTGTCTCTATAATTCATCTTGCATAAAAATAAATGTGAGAGGAAAATATTACTGTGCATTCTCACAGTTAAATTGCAAGTGTTATCAAAAGTAATAGAAGCGACTCTGTCTATAGCCCACAGTAAGTGTTGAATAAACATGCATAAATGGATTACTAATTAAATTCATAATATTTCTTAATGTTATTATTATTATTTTTTGCTGAGGAAGACTAACCCTGAGCTAACATCTATTGCCAATCTTCCTCTTCTTTTGCTTGAGGAAGATTGTCCGTGGGCTAACATCTGTGCCAATCTTCCTCCACATTATATGTGGGATGCCACCACATCATGGCTGATGAGTGGTGTAGGTCTGCATCGGGGATCTGAACCCAAGAACCCAGGCTGCTGAAGCAGAGCGTGCTGAACTGAACCACTATGCCATGGAGCTGGCCCCAATTAGTAATGTTTTTTACAGATAATAATTAATTTTGAAAATGTGAATTGTTCATTATTTTCCTTAATTTATATAAAAGTTAATAATAGCTATATGCAAGGCACTGATACTTAGTGTTTTGCATGCATTATTTCATTTAGTCTTCACAACAAACCTATGAGTTACATGCCGAGGCATAAAACACGTAAGTAACACATCCAAGTTTACACAACTAATAAATCCTAGAGTCAAGATTTGATCCCAGGAAGTGTAGCCCTGATTCTTTACCTACTGCCTTTATATAAAAAGGAGATTGAAAAAGATTAATACCATAAAGAGGCAGATACACTGTTTTTAACTAAAAATGATGATGTCCCTAACACTAAAGATGATTGTTTATTTTGGAGAACTTTTGTGTGTTACATTTCTATGGGAGGGGTGTGTATGCGTTCTTGTCCAAACAGTTGCTCTCAGGAGATCAGATTTCGATGGGAGGGTCTTTCTTTACACACTAGAAGACAGAGTGTAAAAACACAATGTACTATGCCTGGTGCAGCATTCTATGAACTGAGCTTTGCTGTTGCATACGTGATAGTGCCTTAAACTGAAAAAGACCAACTGCGGGAAATGTACTGTCATGTTGAAATTGCCTTTCCTTCTGTGAGTCCAGTGCATGCCCCTGAAACATGATGAGGTTTTTCTGAGCAACAAAATTTCTACTGTCGCTCACTCTATAAAGAGGTTGATACCGAAGCAGGACATAAGGAGAGAAATAAAGATGCTTTTTCTCTTCCTTGACCTGTACACCTGCAGGGCTTAGACTCCTTCCTAGCAACATAGAGATGCTAGGAATGTTCACAGATGTGGGTTTTTTCAAATCTCTCACTTTGGCTTATGTCGAGAGATAAAGAGCAGGGAATTTTGTGATCCTGTGATCCAACTTAGGTTCCAAGAGTGATCACTTCTAGGAATATTTGTAAGCAATTCTTCAATTTCCTTGTCTACATCTTATTTTCAGCTGTGCTATTGACTACCAGAGAGTTTATGTGGCCGTGTTAGCAGTGGTCATCTAACAGAGACCATCTGTAGGATGCAGAACTCTGGATACAAAAGGACACTGGAGATGGAGGAAGAGCAAAGCAAAGTGGTTGGAGAATCCATTAGCTTGAAAAATGTGTGAGAAATCTCAGGGAATATTTTGAGGCAACTGATTTGGGGTTATTTTCCTAGTGGCGAACTCGACATGAAAGGTTTATATTTTTAATAAAACAAGTACAAATGTCTTAGTACCTACAGTTTTTAAAGACCCCTGACATATGTATTAAACACAAATAACAAAACCGAGATTTAGAAAATGTAAATGACAGTCCAAAAGCACACAAACAGTTTGAGCTAGTGGTGGAAGTGTGTAGCAGGCTGGCAGTACTCTTACCAGGACTAGCCATATATTGTCACCAGAATTACTTATGTTTGGATCTCTGTTGTGATATGAACTCGTGGATTAATAAATGCGGCATTGGAACTTCAGTCAATAATAACAACAAATGTCTATCAATTCTAAGTTTGACTTCAATTACTTGCCAGCAGGACAGAAGGGGAATATAGGCACTGACTGTTTACATCAATATTTCAGAATGATAAAGCACTTCATTTTTTTTCCACTTTTAAAAATCTCTAGGAGTCAACTTTATTTTCCATTTTGCACAATTAATCATTCCAGGAACAATTTTGAGTGTTGGAAAAAAAATTAGACTAAATACAAATTCTGGTGGGCTTTAAAAGTATTTGCCGAATTTCACTAGATTTTAGCAATGGCACATTTTGTGTGATTTCATTACAGCACTTGTATTATTAATTACTGTAATCTTTTCTCTCAATATCATTCTCTTTGTTGATCTGTGGGCCTTCAAGCAGAATGGGAGAGCTCCAGATGTAACTGACTAATGGAAGATCTCACAAAGGTTGAATCTTTCATGCCACACTTTTGACCACTGGATGGGCCAGACTGTGGTCAATGTAAAGGATAAATCAAAACATATGGATTCAAACAGCTATGGTTTAAACCTCAATGTTTCCACTTTTTAGCTGGGTGACATTGAGCAAGGCACTTCAACTTCATGAAATTCAGCTGTTTCATCTGATTACTTAAGATAATTCTTAATTTAAATATAAGGCTGTTATCAATTAACTTTGCTGCAAAGCAAATCATCCTATAAGTTAATGGTTTAAAAAGACAATCATTTAATTGGCTTTTATTCCATGGGTAAGCCAGTTGGTTCCTCTGGTCTGAGTTGGCTATTCTTGGCTTGTATGATCTAAAATAGTCTCACATATCTGTCCTCAGCTGGGCTGTCTGGGGAAGCTGCAGCCTCCCATCTCATGGTCTCTCATTTTCTATGAGGTTAGCTCAGGCATATACACACGATGAAGGAAAAGTCCCCAGAAGCAAAAGAGGGCCAGCCCTAATACGTAAGCATTTTTAACAACATGCTTTAGTCAGGGTGCTAATGTCCCATTGGCCAAAGTAAGACACATGGCCAAGTCCAAATGAGGTGGAGAAATAAACCCACCTTTTTCACAGGAACAGCTTCAAAGAGTTTATGGCCATTTTTTGCAGTTTCCAACAGAACAGTTTTTGAATATTAGTAAAAATGAATACAAGGTATTTTATAATGTAATAATAACTAAATACACATTATTATTGTTAGTGTGGTTTACCAATCATACATTTTACTATCCTATGATTTAACAAATATTTATCGAGACTGTACAGTGGGTAATGTTCTTCCAATTACAATTGCAGTGAATAATAGCATTAAGCATAAATCTTTGCATACTTGTTCAAGTAGTCCTGAAGAAGATCTATTGATAAGTGTAAGAAGTTATTTTTAAATGAAAAATTTGGAGCGGAGAATATTCCTTTCCTTGATTTCTATCGTTTTCCAATATTCTACTTTCATTCTGAAGACATATCTATTTGCCTTTGGAATCGTGATTACCAGGTGTTCAGGAACTTCCTAAATCATGATTAAAGGATATATTTTCAGTATATTGAAACTTCCAGTAGTTTAAAATTGTAATCTATATCACAACCTCCACTCTTCTAAATCCATGGCATTTACTCTACATTAAAACCTCCTCTGGGGCCGGCCCCATGGCCGAGTGGTTAAGTTCACGCGCTCCACTGCGGTGGCCCAGGGTTCGGATCCTGGGCGCGGACAAGACACTGCTCGTCAGGTCGCATTGAGGCAGTGTCCCACATACCACAACTAGAAGGACCCACAACTAAGATATACAACTATGTACAGGGGAGTTTGGGGAGATAAAGCAGAAAAAAAAAAAAAACCTCCTCAAACTATAAGTTACAAATAAACATTATTTGACTATTCATCCCCAAATTGGAAGATGTTCTTGAGTGGAATAACACACCCTCTCTTCCTGTATAATCTCCTCCAGTTTCATGTCTGTAAATACTAGCTATAGATTGTTGACTTCCAAATTTTAACTTTAATATAGGCATCTCTCCTGATCTCCAGATTTGCTTAACCACACTGTACTATTTTTGATTTATGCAATAGATCAATTAGAATGTAAACAGATAAAAGACCCTGAGTATGCCTCACTCACCTTTATTTCCACTGTGATACATCACTATAAAGGACTCAGTAAATACACCATACTGTATCAAATGCTAAGCAAAAGTATTATTTGAGAAGAAAATCGCCTGAGGAAACTTCCCTCCAAATCCCTTCACTTCAGTGGTTTAAGTGACTTCTCTCTAAGTTTTAATACCATTCCAATACTATCTAAAATGACATTTCCTAAACTTGGCTTAGAATCCTGTCATATCATATTGGCTGGTGCAACTCTCCGAACTTAATCTTTGATTTTGCCAAAGATGGCTCTGCACCTGGGTTCTCCCGCTGCAGCCAGGAGACCAGATGCAAAAAGACGTCCTGGCAGGTCTCCTGTTGGTTAAATAGAAAATCGATGTTCTTCTCTGTGATGCTTCATTGTGTACAGAAGTGTTAGTGCTTCTCTCTCTTTTATGAGCAAATTGCTATATTTTTATACTTTAGGTTGATATTTAAATAATGACGTTGATGCTGGATGTTGTTGATGCTGGCTTCTTTCAGCCTCTCTTTTCATTTATATTTTAATAATTGAATATTAACCACCTCACATGGTGGTTGTGAAGATTATAGCCAAATAAGATTCTGTATGTAACATTCTTCCTTGATTGATACAGTACATGTAAAGGTTAGCTCAGAATTCATTCAGTAAATTTCTTTGCAATAACTTCAATGTACTGGTCAATATCTGTGTGCTGAAGAGCCCCCAAATTAAGTAAATAAACTAAAATACTGTATCACTTAATTTGAAGGGACTTGTGGTCTAATGATTTGTTAAATGACATTAAATATCTCTTGCATGTATTCAGTCCTTTAGATTCTTTCCAGTGCTTTCACATGCATTAGCTCATGAGTCCCTCATAACAAACCAGTGAGGTAGATAGAAGAGTAATTATTTCCCCCCTTTAAAAAAAAAAGTAATTGCTCACCAAGGAAGTAAAATATTATACTTAAGTTTATACAATATTAGAATATTGGATTTCTGTGAAATAGATCAGTGCTTTCTCCACCAGAGAAGACACATTTTGTAAGAGGAAAATTGATTTTCACTTGAAAAAAACACTTTAATGTATGGATAATCTAAACAAGATTGCACTGTTAAAAAAGTCAAGAAACAAGCAATAACAAAAATCCTCCTCTTTATATCAGTTCTATATCAGTATCTAATTTGATCATGTTTATATTCATACCTAGCCCTAACTGACTATTTATTTTTACGTCTCCTATCAAAGACTCTGGGAAAATGCCATACATGGGAAGAAGGTAGAATTTAAATTGAACAGACATGTATTAAAATGTCAATTCATTCGTTTATTATGTACGTGATCTTGAGTAAATTTCATATCTTTTCTGTGCATTGATACGTATCTTTGGAAATGAAGACAATCATATCTAACGTAGGGAGATGTTATGATTTATGCAAAGCATTCCACAAATAGAAGTCACTCAAACAATTCATATTTCTCCTAATCTTTTCATTTCTCCCCTTCCTCTCTTCACTTCACTTTCACTTTAAATATATAATGAATTTGTTTTGCATTTTGAGGTCCAAAGAGAAAATTTCATTATGTAAGGAAATGGGACTTCATGATCATCAGAGGTGCATTTTTTTAATTTAAGCTACTTATATGATAATGCAGGAAAGTTAGTTGAATACAAAGCAATCAAAGGTAATCGTTTAGTATGAAACCTCACAGGCATTTCAACCCTAGTGACTTTCTAGCACCGCCTAGCATGGCCTTAGTATATTTCCTCTTATTAAGAAATTCATACACAAATTCATTAACAAATGAAACAGCTCCAGGCTTTAACGCAACCTGAGTAATTTAATTTCAAGCCACAAAAATTCCAATAAATTCTATGTTTATTGAGTTCTTATTATGAACATAGCACTATGATAATGCCAAAAAAAATAAGACATGCTCCTTGGCTCATTTAAAGGTACTATTATATCTAGGTGAAGAGATTTTGTAAACCACTGAAGCATTGGGAAACAATTGTTACAGAGGTAAATAATGTCAGTATCTGTCATACCATGGGCCAAAAGAGAGGGAGCATTGGGTATCTCTAGTTTCATGGAGACTAAAAATTGAAACAAATGGATCTCTGAATGATACCAGCAGTGTAAAATGAAAATTCTACCACCCTATTTCAGAGGAAATTTGGTTTTATGGCTCCCTGGATTCTTGCCTGGCTCTACTGGAATCTTGTGCAGGTCTTCCTGCACAGCCAGGTGCAAATAATTCATGCGTAAACAGCTACCACCCAATCCTAAGACTCATGGTTGTACCTGAAAAAGCATTGGTCAGTTCCTCAGAAGTCATTTCACATTAGACTCAAGATTTAAGCCTGCCTGAGGCACGCTTCTCTGCAAAGAGTTCCCACTCTTTTGGGGAGTATAAACTGGGACAGGAGTGGGCTAAGGGAAGGAATGGCTGTTTTTCTCAATAAGCCTCATGGAACTTTTTTAACCATTTAAGCTACCTACACCTGTGTAACCTATATAACCTTGCTAAAGGGAAAATTTATTTAAAATCAATAATATTTTTTTAAAAACATTTACTTCTTTTTTCTAACACGTTTGTAGTGGTTTCATGGTTACCTGGCAACCTTCTGATTCAAATTTACCTCAGTGTATAAGATCTCATTGATAAGAGGAAAGTATGTCTTCTCCTTTCTAAAATGATTTGTTAAAATAAATGGACAAGGCATTCATCTGTGGTTGTTATATGAGATTGTTGACTTTTGTGTATTTATGATTTATATATATGCTGCATCCATACACATATAAAGTAGGAAAATATTAATAAAAAATACCATATGCAAGACTTTAATAGTACTAGAATCACATTATTTGGACTAAATATTACCATTTAGGTGACCTTCAGCAATTTTACTTAACTGTCTGGCTCATTTTTATCCTGCATAAAAGGATATGATGATACTATAAATCTCACAGTTTTGGTGGAAGAATTACATAGTATGATGACATTTATAAGGTAGTTAGAATGTGATCTGTCATTCAAAAAGCACTTAATAAATGGTATTTGTTGCTGTGGTTTTATGCTATTTCAGTTATTATGTTTACTGTTTACTTCTTTCTTAAAGTGATATTTGAACCTTACTGATTCTGTTACAGCATTCATATTTTCAGTATTTGTGGGTATATGGCTGTTAAATTTGTGGTACTACTGCTAATATAATTTTAGTATCAATTTTGTTACTATTCATTATGCAGCCTTGAGCAAGTCACTTCCTCATCCAGTGACTAAGTTTTACATATTTAAAAAACAGTGGGTTTAGATAACATGAGAGCGAGAACTTCTACTTCCACTAAGTTTCCAGTGAATGAGGTTAAAATAATATTGCAGTCTCGTGCATGTATACTAACAAATAGCTAGATCCAATATTAACCATATCTTTGTTGAAGAATCGTATATTTTATATCTTTGTGAGGTAAGAAATTCTTACCTTATTCCATGTTGAAAAACCTCTAACAATCTGTGGAAAAGCAATTAGGTAAAATGCCACACTCTGTTTCCAAAACTGTTATTTACATTGTAGGGCAGATACAGATATTTCTTTGTAAATGTACACATACATACACAAACACGCATACATATTCCATTTTCTCATGGCATATTATAAAAATTTCCCTTTATTTCTTGAAAGCAGGATATGTGTGGGTAAAACTTTGTGTTTCACTACAAGGAAGTCTGCTGATAAATGATGTCTTTAGATAAAATAGAGGAAAGGATGTTTTTAGAATTTTTGGAGTAAAGAAAATGTCTCTTTTAGCGAAAATGTTTATAAGAAGGTATGTTGTGACATAAAGAATAAAAAGTCATGTTAAGAGAATAAATATAAATATTCCTAATTTAAGGACAACTCAAATTATTCAAGTCCCCACTGTGATGGTATTCGGAGTTGGGATCTTTGGGAGGTAACTAGGCTGAGATGAGGTCATAAGAGTGGAGCCCCCATGATGAGATTAATGTCTTTATAAGAGCATGAAGAGACCAGAGACAAAGTTTCTCTACACTTCACATCTATTTTCCCTTTTTATTAACCCTGTGCATTAGTATAGTATATTTGTCTCAATTAAACAATGTTGACACATTTTTAAATAAAATCCATACTTTATTTCGATTTGTTTAGATTTGCTTAAATGTCCTTTTTCTTCTCTCATAGGATCCCACCCAGAATGCCACATTATATTTAGCCATCATCTCCTTAGGCTCTTGGCTGTAACAGTTTCCCTGATTTCCTTGTTTTTGATCACCTTGACAGTCTTGAGACACTACCAGGTACTCCACGACCATCTTTTATATTTCCTGTCCTAGTTGCAGATTGGCCATTTCTCCAAGGAACCCTGGTTCTTCTATTGAGGAATGACTTTAGAGAACAAGATTACTGTAGCTTTACAGTAAGTCTTGAAATAAGATAGTATGAATCCTCCAACTTTGTTTTTCTTCTTCAACATCGTGTTGGATATTCTAGGTGTTTGCCTTATTATATAAACTTTAGATTCAGTTTGTTGGTAACTACAAAATAAGTCAGATTTTAATTGGGATTGCATTCAATAAATAGATCAAGTGGGGAAAAATTGAAGTCTAAAAAATATTGAGCCTTCTAATCAATGAACATGGAGTATCTCCCCATTTATTTAGATCTTCTTTGACTTCCTCCATCAGAGTTATTTTATTTTTCCACAGATAGATCCTGTATACGGTATTTTGTTATTTTTGGTTCTACTATAAATAATATTTTTATTATTTCAAATGCCAATGTTTCATTATCTTCTTCCTGAGCTTAGCAGAAAAGCCAACTGAAAATTTTTATTGAATTGCACATACCCTTATGCACATTCATACAATAAAACACCATCACTATATTTGACTAGTGTCTACTGTCAAAGGTCTGTATCTATTAATATGGAAAGTAGGTCATGGTAATCGTTCAATAAAATGGTAACAACAAGTTATTAATGAGCTGTCTTTGTCTAAAAATTATATACCTACACATTTAGAAAAGCATGAAATAAATCCCAACACATTAATAAATGATATTTTTGAGAATGAGATATGGGTAGTATCTTCCTTTGGGCTTTACTATAACTTTCAATTATTCTTCATTGATCAAGCATTATTATATAATAAAAATGAAGCATTAAGAACATTCTTATAAATTGGTATCAAGACTTACATAAATCAAAACTACTTGTTTCACAACTCTGAGAAATTTCAGTATCAATCATCTTGAGTCTGCTGCTCTAGAAATCCATTACCAGACCCTAAAATAGAGGTGAGGACACATCCTTACATAGTGGTAAGAGCTCCAGCCTTTACAACGGGGAATTTAGCTTGATTCCTTGTACCACCAACTGTAGCTCCATGACGTTGCCAAGTTACTAAACCCCAATGGATCCCAGTGGTTTTAGATCTCTAGCTAAGCTAGGATTCTTATAGGGTTAATTCTTCACTCAACGGTTCATGCAGCGTATGCCTTGAAATAATTTAGGCATGAAATGGTTTTTGAATTAAGGCAATCTTAGGAATACCTAATGTACTGAATATTCACACTGTGAAATGCCCAGACAAAAGCAGGCCAACTTTATGTAGTACTGCTGCCAAATAAATAACAGCTTAGCATATTGCCTAAAATGAGCACTTTACCTTGTTTGTGTTTGCAAAGAAAACATTATTACTGTCAGTCAGATAGACACACTCACACACAAGCACATACATATGTCCTTTAAAACCCGATACTTGTCTCCTGTTCTGTAACTATTTGAATCTCAAAGAGTAGTTATTTTTGTTAGGTTTATAATATTTATATAAAAAATGTATTCTTTTTAAATGCAGTTCTCTGAACTGTGACAAATGTATAGAGTCATGAAAACACTACCACAATCAAAAAATAGTATATTTCCCTCACTACCCCCAAAACTTCCCTTATGTTTCTTTATCGTCAACTGTCCCATCAACACTTAACCCCTGGACATAACTAAACTGATTTTGCCCCAGTAGTTGTGGCTTTTCCAGAATTTCATAATATTGAACCATATAGTCTATCTGCCTTTGTTTCTGGCTTCATTGACTTAGCATATAGGTTTTAGAATCGATGTTGTACATAGATCAGTAGTTAATCCTTTTTAATTACTGAGTAGTATTTCATTGTATGGACATGATGAGTTAATCCATTCAAACTATCACAGACATGGTTTGCTTCCAGTGTGTGTGTGTATGTGTGTGTGTGTGTGAATACAGATGCTCTCAATATTACAGTACACATCTTTGTATGGACATATATTTTCATTTCTTTTGGGTAAATATCTATGAGTGAGATCACTGAGTCATATGGTGTATGTTTAATTTTATAAGGAATTATTGAGCATCTTTCCAAAGTAGTCGTATTATTTTGCATTCCAAACACTGGTAGTGAAGAGTCCCAGTTGCTCTGCATCCTTGTCAGCACTTAGTACTGTCAATATCTTATCTATTCTATAACTGTGGTCTGATATCTCATCCTGGCTAAATTCGCCTTTCCCTGACAAATAATCTTGAATGTTTTTATTTGTGCTTATACAAAATCTATATATATTTTTGGGCCAACTGTCTATATATATTTGCCATTTTGAGGGGATTATCTTCTTATTTAGTTTTGAGAGTTACTCATATGTTCTGTATACAAGTGCTTATCAAATATGTATTTTGTAAGTATTTTCCATATTCTATAGCTTTCCTTATTTTTAACACTGTTTCTTGACGTATGTATAGAACATACAAACATGGGGTTGTCATAACAATATGCCACAAATTTGGTGGCTTAAAACAATAGACATTTATTCCCTCACAATTCTGGATGCCAGAAGTCTGGAATCAGCATCCTTGACCAAAATCAAGGTATTGACAGGGTTGCACTCCTTCCAGAGGCTCTAGGGAGAATGAATTCCTTGCCTCTGCCAGGTTCTGGCAGCTACTTTGGCTTGTTATTGCAGCACTCCCATCTTCAAGGCCAGCATCACCAAATATCTCTGATCTGTCTTCACATCGCCTTGTCCTTTATGTGTTTGTCTCAAATCTCTGTCTGTTCTCACTTATAAGGACACTTGTGATTGCATTTACAGGCCACATCGATAATCCAGGATAAACCCTCCATATCAAAATCCTTAGCTTAATCATGTCTACAAGGACTTTTTTTTTTCCATGTAAGGTGGCATTCTTTGGTTCCAGAGACTGTGGTGTGGATATTTAGGGGGACCATTTTTCAGCCTACCACACATTCGAGAATCAGCTCAGCCACATCTGCAAAAATTTCTTGGTTGTTTTGCATTGTATCTGTTGATCGATTTGGGGAGAAATGACATCTTTACTATGTTGAACCTTCCACTCTATGAGCATGTCTCTCCATTTACTTGAGTCTTCTTTGATGTCTTCCATCAATCAATGCTTTGTAGTTTTCAGAATACAGATTCTGTACATATATTTCTGGATTTTTACTTAAGTATATTTTTTTGAATGTACAAAATAAATGTTGAATTCTAATTCAAATATAATATGTAGTAGTTAAAACTGAAGAATAATTATGCATTTAGCTTGAATGTTACAATATGTATTAGTATGAACTCAAACAAATACTTCAGTATTATGTAAGGAAGAGTTTTAAGTTGCATTGGGCAACTCAATAATTTTGATTGTTGTAGCAATATAATTTGGTAAGGATTTATATAGAATTAAATAAGTTTCAATACCTTTTGCAGCTATGATTTTTACTCACAGCTGTGAGTAAAATAAGCATGCTTTTAAGGCAAATGCCAATGTCTCTTCTGGAATTGAAAACAGTATTTCACAAACATTCTCTGTCTTGAAATGAGTTTATATTTATTCTTCTACTTTCTGAGTCTCTCAGTGTTCATTAAGAAAGTTGTCACAATTTCTTCTTTTCTTTCTTTCTTTTTTTTTTTTTTACTTCCATTTGTGAAGAAAGCAGAGTGAGAGTTGGGTGTGGTCAGATCTCTTCTTACACTTATCTGCTGTGGAAAATATTTAGCTCAGGAAACCAGGGCAGGAACTCCAGTGAAGACGCTGGGAAATGTCTTCGTTCTAGAACATGAGTCCCATACTTGGAGTTGACAAAGTTGTTGGAAGGTAGCAATGAAAGGACTGTGCATCTCCTGAATACTTGCTCTGGACCTGCCCTGGGAGTGAACATTATATAGGGACATGAGTTTGTGAGCTACCACCAACACTTCTATAAAAAATTGATTTGGATTATTTGCAACAAGATTTTACAAATAACTGAAATTGGAAAGTTTCCTATGGTAAGACCTCTAGAGGTTAAAAAAACCCCCAAAAGATTAACACTAGAAATACATTTACTAGAATTTTGGTTTTGCATAAACGTATGAATTTAATAGAGGAAAAATAAATTTAAAAAGTTCATCGTTAACAATAACAGTATCTTGTGTCAAAAACTTGAGACCAATATTATTCTTACAATATTTATTTCTCACAGCCACATGGCGATGGAGCTGAAGAGCCACTGGGTTAATTAACTTGCTTAAAGTTACTAACACTTCGAAGGGCCAAGTTAGAATTCAAGTTCAGTTCTAATGGTCTAAAAGCCAGACTATTTCCATGGCAGCATGCTATTATTTCTTCATAGATGTTTGCTAGGCAGGAAACCTTACCAAACATGGTATATAGTAGGGGAACCAGATGGAGATGAAATAATAATAGAAGGATTTGTTGGTAATAAAAATGTTAGGAATCTATCCCAAAGTCTTCACTTCTCTTTCTTGAAAAGCCTACCAACGAAGATGGAGGAATGAGATGAAAATGCCTAAAACTGACCTGGACACAGAATAGCTTTTTCACAGGCAAAAGAGTAACATATGTATTGATTACCTAGCCAAAGAAGAAGAGGTTAAAATTTGACCTTTGTTTAGGAAACAACGTTTGTTCTTTTCCATTAAAGAATTTCTTATTCTCCCTCTTTGGATTACCATATATAAATACTGCCTTTAAATTATTTTCCATATTAAAGGTTAAAAGATTTTCTTCCCATAAAGTATGTCTATAATTTACAACACATTAGTGCACTTTTATATTTATATTTTACTCTAAACACCATATACTCAGCTTAGGGTCTATTATTATGTCTGATAAAACTGAAATGAGAGCATTAGAGTTTGGATTTAGTGAGGCATGGGACCTGCAGGGACTATACAATGCATTCTTAAAAAGTTAATCCCATATAGCCCTTGAGGACTTGTGTATTCCATATTTCAAGTAATCTAATTCATGATTCTTGTTTATATGTAAAAGTAGGGGACATTATATGATTAATTTATCTGCCTTATTTAAAATAAAGAACAATTTTATTTTCTGTTAAAATAGCATTGGTATGCTTCATTCATATTAAATATATTGAAACATCAGCCTTTTTTACTGCAAATTCTAATCCTCTTATAAGAATTCTGGACAAAGTAATGTCATGATCTTTATCCCTCATGGATGTTTACCTCCTGGACTTAGTTTCTTAGTTTTAAGAATATTTTCTAATTTCTAGTAATTAATTGTATGTTTAGATAAAAATCAACAAAGTACTTACCAAGCAAAATATTTTCCTCAAAATGTGATCATAATATAAAATTTGAATTTGATTAAGCTCCTGTGAAATTCACATTTCAGAATTTATTCTCCACCATACTAAGTGATGAGATTACAGAGAATATAAATTAAATAAGATCTAGGCCAGCAGAATGCCACCTAAAACTACATAATAACCTTTATAAGTTTATTGTACTATAGCTGAAGTTCTCATACACTTCTTATTTTATAAAAATAAAGTTGATTATAGTAAGACTTGGCATCAACTTCCTCTTCTTTTGCATAAAATTTGGAGAATTTTTCTAAATTGTTCATGGATAAAAGGACTGACCTTTTAAAAATGAGAGCCGTATTGAAGTGAGATTTATTCTCCTATAATGACATTAAGCAAACTCCCACTTGAAGTCACCCAGACCAAAGGTTTTTGTAACGGAAGACATTGTAAAGTCGTCTGGAACGGTCAGATGTCATTTTCAGGTCATCCTTTCCAGTACAGGGTTAACAGGAAAAAAAATTCAATGTTTCATTTTCCTGACACACTAAGCCAATTTAAATACTTTTTGTGAATGTACAATATGGAAATGTGTTCTCATAAAAGCATAGTTTAAAGATTAGGAAGTTGGCTTGCATTACTAAAGGATGGGTATTCCGAGAGAACCGGTACTGGGCAAAGTACGGGAAATTAAAAGATAATGAGATAACAATGTCATGGGAACATTTGAATGTATATTTTCACCCTGAGATCTGAGCACCATCTGTCATCCTTTTCGGCCTATGACTCTACTGGGAGAAAAGGTGAAAAGAGTTTGGGGATTTACATTTCAGTTCCCAGGTAAATAAGATTAAGATTCAAACAAAATTCTAACTTTGAGAGGAGGAAAGGTGCCATGGTGAGGCACTTGGGTAGTAAGAGTAATAATCCTGTGGGCAAGGGCACATGGCATTACCTAATTTCTTTGAAAGAAATCTGCCTGGGGTTTTTAATTGACAGCCCAGTTTAAGATTTTCTGTTTGGTATGTTGAAGTTGTACTCAGTTTCTTGAATTTAAGAGCAGAGAAAGTATCCAGAGCTAGGGAAGAGGGCAAAGTGTAACTGAGAGGGGTGAAGAAAGGTAACAGGAACAAAGGAGTTAGGGAGGGAGGTGCAGAAATCAAGTGGGAGAAAGAATGAGTCATGGAGTCCAGACTAGAGATGGGGAAAGATGAGCAATTACAAGAACATGGTTAGGCTTTTGTAGTTGAAGAAATATGAGAGGTTGTCATCTAAATTAATCAGTTCAGATCTTCAGAAGATGACAAGTCCATCTCTTAGCCTAATAATATTCACCTGCAGTCATGCAGTCACAGAGGTGGGAGGGCTCCATGTGATTGCATGAATGGAGTGAAAGAGTGATAAAGATCATTGGAGCTCAGGAGATCAAATAGGTGAAAGAAAGTTCCTGCAAGGATTATCATCACTGAGTATGAAGTTAGAATAACTCAGGATGACAGTAGGAATTAAGAAATGAAAGAGATAATATTTTTAAATTAATTAGTTAACTATCAATCCCTGCCAATCAGTCATTGAGGCTTTTTCATAAATATGTTTAATTATGTAGCAGTCATGACTGTCCAAGCTAATCATTCCCAGTTTTTAATTGCTTTGAATGTGGGAAAGCTCTTGAACGTATTGAGATGGAAGTTTATTACTGGAGAACTTTTTCCTATCTATAATCATTACTATAATCATTTCCAGAAAAGATCAGCCAACTGTGTTAACTTTTGTACGTATCTGTGGAGATAGACTGGTTGTAGAAAGGAGAGGTCCTGGCACAAGCAGGTAGAGAGCCAGGTAGAAGGAAATGACCTCCTCCCCAGGTCCTGACTTCTGATCAAGCGGCCTCTCCCCAACAAATGGAGACCTCTAGTTTCCATACCAGGCATAATTATAAAGAATCAAGAGTAGATCATCTAGACAGCGGTCTGAAACCAACCAGCCCTTGACCCACCTGGATTTCTAAGCATAAAATGCGAAAGTGCAAATGTGAGTTTTGGTTGAAATCAAAGGTAGCCATACATACGCTGACACAGCACAACAGTGCTAGGATTGTGCTGCTTCTGCACATGATGATAGGCTTAAAACGTAAAACCAGTTGTCCCACTAAAGACGGGATCGCTGTGGTTCAGAGGGGTTAAGTGGTGCGATCTCTTCTGGTTAAACTGCCAGAGGGAACCCAGGATGCAAGATCTGCTGACCTTCCATAATCTTGTGACATTTCATCACTTGCTTTTGGAAAACGCTTTCTTCTTCCTTTCTCATCCTTCTGTTTTACTCTTCTCTTTCCTCCATCGTGTCCTCTTGTACTATCTTCTTCATCTTGTACTACTCTTTTCTACAGTTTGAATCTCTTTCTGTCCATCACAAATGGAATAATCCTGACAAGAATCTCTCGATCGCTGCTAAGGAACGCTGTGGCTCCAAGGAAGTTGAGATGATGCAGGTGCTCAAGGCTGTACACTGTCCCTTTGTCACTGGATATGGAATTCTTAGGACACACAAATATATACTCGCAAAAGGATATAATTAAGCTAATACTCAACTGCTTATGTTGATTTATGTAACGTCATGTTTTCAATGTGTTTATAAATGGAGCTTTTATTCTTGTTCCGCCGTGAGTAATTGTTTCCTTGTCAGTTTCCATCATAGCTGCAGTCTGTGCTAAGGACTCAAAGACACAAAACATGTATCTGTCTTTGTTTTATGTCTTAAGAGATGTATTTTCTTAATGTTTCTCATTGTTGTTCAGTTAAGAGGTTTCTATGATCACTTTATAGAAATATATTTTAAGACTCTGCTTGAACTTTCCAGGATTGAAAATTCTGATCAATGTGTCTGACTCATTCTTCATTTTCTGCTTAACTTTGTTTGCTCTAGACTTGCTAGGTCACCGAAAAGCCAGTGGGAATTAGCTCCAGAAATTTTACCTCTGAGGCTGAGTTGACTTTTAATTTTTTTTAAAAAAAATGATGGCAACTCAGGGCCGGCCTGGCCGCATAGTGGTTAAGTTCACGGGCTCCGCTTCGACAACCCAGGGTTCGCAGGTTTGGATCCCAGGTGCAGACCTAGCACTGCTCGTCAAGCCATGCTGTGGTGGCGTCCCACATAAAATAGAGGAGGATTGGCCCAGATGTTAGCTCAGCAACAATCTTCCTCGAGCAAAAAGAGGAAGATTGCGAACAGATGCTGGCTCAGGGCTAATCTTCCTCACACACACACAAAAATGTATTAATAATATAAAAAAAAGATGGCAACTCCCAATAAATGTTACAAGTGAAATACCTTAATTGAAAGTATTCATAAGAGATTAATTTTAATTTGTAGCTAAGGTGCTGGCAACCCAGAGCTTTCACAACAGAAAGGATGTGACATCTGAGTTTAGGCGTCATGCACTATGGAAGCTGGGATCCTATACTTCCACAGAAACTGTGGGACAGAGGCGCTATTCTTCCTGATGACTACATTTCAAAGGAAAAGCTTTCAGGTCTCTCCAGAGCTGTAGGACATACATATACATTTCAAAGGAACAGAGGAAGGATTCACAATTGTAAGCCCTTTTTAGTAAATGCTCTAAGAAAGGGAGGTCAGAGGCCTATGTCAGGTGTTGGCTAGAATAAACAGTAAATTCTTTTGGTAGCCTGGAGCCTTCTCAGGCAGGTCCTTTAAGAGGAGCTAGGGTCATCCTAAGGATGCGGCCCTGGACCTATTCGAAACTATGTTAGTGTTTAAGTCTTTTAATGAAGTTGAAGAAGATGGACTGGGGGACTGGGTGAAATCGCTTGTGCTGAGATTCTGTAGTTTTTATAGGCCAAAGTTGAGTCTTAGTTAAGAAGAATGTTCAGAGGACCTTGACTAGAGTTTGGTTAAGGTGTCTGGCCCACAGTAGGTGTATACAAAATGCTAAAAATCATCACTCTTATCTAAACTGAAATTCCTTAGTAATCTCACGAGTTAGTTATTAATCTTTCACAAAAGACAACTGAGTGTGAGTAGATTATCTAAAGTCACAATCCTAAACAGCTTTCCACTGTGTCATTTCCTCCAGCTCCTTCTGGTCCTGTCACCCACCACCTTCACAGAATAACAGCCATGAAAACAGGAAAAAAAGATAAGAAAAAACTTGTTGGACTGAAATTCAGGGTGCCTCATTCACACACATCAACATTTTACCTAAATTCTTAAAATATCTTCAAACTGGCTTCCCTATGACCAGTACTGTCACTTTCTAGGTATTCTCCAAAGTGGTAATAGTGCTGCCTTTTTAATAAACAGTTTGATTTTTCACTCACCTCTGCAAATGTGTGCATGCACAGACACACACACACACACACACACACACACACACATACTCTTCTTAGCTTATAATAAGTAGGTTTTCGTAATCAGATACCTACCTTTTGCTTCAGCTTCTTCTCTTGCCCTCTTTTTTTCTTGCATTAATTTATCACCACTCTTTGAATAGCATTTGATCTGACATAGATTTCCTCAATCACTCTCTCTCCACACCTGAATCAAATAAGCACTCTTTCATCAAGAACCTTCATATAGCTAACCTCCTCTTTTAAGCCTTCCTTGACTCCCAGATTTAGCACCCCCTAGGTCTGCACTTTAAAAACATTCTCTGGGTAATTTAGTTATAGTATTTGCCAAATTATACTGGGATATATCGATGTTTAAGTATCTATTTCTTTCAATAACATCTGAGTGCTAGAAAGGCAAAGTTTTCTTTGTTACTCAATTTCTTAGATTAACAAGAGATCTGACACATAGTAAATAATATATGCTAAATGAATGAATGGATAAATTAAAAAAGTGAATAATAAAAGCATAAAATATTATAAAGGTTCACTGAATGCTTATGCAATGTGAATCTGTGAGCTAGACATTGCAGCTCCAAATACAAATGGGGAAGGTAATTTAAGCATTTATGTAAAGCTTTGAGTGTTTCTTCCATTTATTTAAAATAATATGTCCCCAACTGAACTTGAACCTGGGTTAATTTGTGCTCTGTTATTAACTACTTTTTGTCTAAGTATTGTCATCTAGTATTCTATATGGTTTAGCATAAAAATCACAGAATGGAAGGGCCAGCCCATTGGGGTAAGTTCATGCCCTCTGCTTCCGCCACCCAGGGTTTCTTGGTTTGGATCCCAGATGTGGACCTACACACTATTCATCAAGCCATGCCGTGATGGCGTCTCACATACAAAATAGAGGAAGATTGGCACAGAAGTTAGGTCAGGGACAATCTTCCTCAAGCAAAATGAGAAAGATTGGGAATAGATGTTAGCTCAGCACCAAACTTCACCAAAAAAAAAGAAAAGAAAAACACAGACTGGAAAACAATTTGACTAAGTGAGAAAATCTCTGCAAGCTTCAAGTCCCAAACTTATTATTTAGTTACTCGTGGAGGCTGCAACCTTTTCTCCAAAGAACCACTCACTCATTTAGAGATCTTAAATCCATTGCTGAAAATTAGCACACAAACCAGGGATTGAAACATGCAGGAATCAAATTTGGCTGAAGACAATCTAGATCTAGTCCATAAAAACTACAAATAAATGGGAAGGAACAGACAACACCAATGCTGCCATTCTGAGCAGCTGACGGTGACCATCCTTAAGCATTGCTGCTAGAAGGATGTCTTAGTGAAAACTATAGAGAACTGTAGGTGTAGTTTTTTCAGTTAGATACCCCAAAGTACAAAATTACAAATGTCCCTTCCCAAAGTATACAGTATACAGAACTTAAATAACACATTCTCTGAGCCTTGGTGACTTGCTAAGTGATCTCTCAGGTGATCTTCCAGCCCTAAAGGAATGGCTTAGTTTGTGGAAGACGAAACATTTAGGGGCTTGAGATTCCCAAGAATCATACCTAAAGTTGTTTGATAGACATTATAAAATTGTTGCTATGCGGGGACAGGGCCACCTGTACGTTGAGAGACATTGGTTTCAGATACTAACGGTATGACCTTGAGCTGTTATTTAAGCTTTCTGAACCTCAATATCGTAAGCCAGAAGATCACTTCCTTCTCTCAAAGACTATATTTGAAATTATATCATTCCTTTGTTCAACTTGACATGTACACACATTATCTGTCTGTCTATCTATCTTTCTATCTATCATCTATCATGCATCTGTGGTTTGCAAAGCACAGTGGTAGAAGTTGACGGTTATCAGAAATTCTTTTTCTTGTGATAAGAACTTTTAAGATCTGCTCTCTTAGCGACTTTCAAATATACACTACAGTATTATGAACTATAGTCACTCATGCTGTTCGTTATACCCCTAGAACTTAGTAATCTTGTAACTGGAAGTTTGTACTTTTTGACCACCTTCACCCACTCCCCCCATGCCCAACCCCCACCTCTGGCAACCAACAATCTGTTTTCTGTTTCTATGATTTGAGGATTTTTAGATTCCATGTATAAGTGAGATCATACAGTGTCTTTCCTGTCTGACTTTTTTCACTTAGCCTGATGCCTTCAAGATCCATCTATGTTGTTGTAAGTAGAAGGATTTTCTTTTTTATGACTAAATAATACTCCATTGACATACACACAACATTTTCTTTATCCCTTCATCCATCAATAGACACTTAGGTTGTTTCCATGTCTTGGCTATTGTAAATAATGCTGCAATGAGCATGGGAGTGCAGATATCTCCATGAAACAGTCATTTCCTTTCCTTCAGACAAATACCCAGAAGTGGGATTACTGGATCCTATGGTAGATGTATGTTTAATTTTTTGAGAAACCTCTATACTGTTTTCCATAGTGGTTGTACCAATTTACATCCCTACCAACAAAGGCTATAACTAAAATTATGTTATTCTTATATAAAAGGAAAAACTAGAAATTAATAAAGACTTTAGAGGCTAGAGATTTAGACGGTAAAATGTTCATTGGGATATTAAAGCTGTGTGTGTGTTCTTACTGTTATCATTAGAAATGAATCCTTAGACCCATCCTCTCCTACACCCAAAATAGGATAATGTGAATAAGTGCCCTTCTCCAAAAAAGGCAGATGAACTTTCCTGTATTTTTAAAGACCAGGTAAATCATTTGTGATGTGGTATGAATTATAAAGAAACATAATCTGCAGTTTGTGTTAAAGATGAAACATGTACCTCTAAAAATGTAAAGTGCCACGTGTAGAGAAAATTCCCCTGAATACTGCTCGCTTTTCTTCCCGCTAATTTTAGAGGTGTTACCACACAAAACCTGCCTCCATTCAAGATGCAGTGATTGCCAGTGTTTGAATCAGATGGCACTGATAGAATGTGATGAGTTTGTACCGATAACACATTTTAAAATAATTTTTGCTAAAAATATGCTCTGTAAGACTTAATTAACAACCAGAGTTCCCAGTTTATACTTGAGATATAAACAGAAAATATATTTTAAAATCTTTATTGCAAGCTTGTATGAAAATTGAATGTTCAAATGAGTAGGGTTGTGTAAGTCACTCTTCTGCCTAGACAGCTTGGCTGAAAGGGAAGTAGACTAGGAGAGGAGTTGGTGACAAATGTGATACTTTGTCACCTGTGACCTCATGGAAACACTTAATGACTCTATCAGTGAGTGAGCTCAATCACACTATATTGTCATTCTTTCTGTGTCTTATATGTCGACTCAGAGGATGAAGCCTGTGCACTGTTACTAGGTTGTTATACCTGGGAATTTGGGCTGCAGGGGCAATAGGTAGGAAGAGGGGATTGAGTCAATTCTAAAGTCTTGCAACACCTAGAGCTTTATAACTGTGATAAATCTACATGAGTTTCATGACATCCTCCAACAGCAAGAGTCTCTCCCTCCTCTGCCGGTTTGACTATTCTTAAAATGCCGAGCAGACTAAGAGAGCCACAGAAACACAGACACCTGCTTGGCAGTGGGGAGTGCTTCTGTGGATGGGGAAAGCATAGGTGTCCCTGTAGGGAGAAGTGTTTGGTATTTTTTATCATCCACCCCAGGAAAAGTAAATCCTCTTGCACTTATTCTATTACAGTACTTACAGGTGTTCACCTGATTTTCTCCCCTAGCACATATTCTGTGGTCTTCTGGAAGGTGGGAACCAATTTAATTTGGGGGCTGGCACAGAGCAGGACACAATGAATAGGGACAGAAGAGAGGAGAGGAGGAGAGAGAGGAGAGAGCATAAGAGGAAAAATGAGAAAAGGAAAAAAGGGAAAGAGGAAGGAGGAATTTAGGGAAAAAATACTTTAGCTTAACAGTACTAAGTCATCATTTGTTTTCCCAAAATACTGCCTTTCCATCTGCTTGTCATATTAGAGATGTCCAAAAAATAGCATCTGCCTAAGCAGCTGCTTTAAAAATACTTATTATATAAATTACCAGATTTAATTTTAAACTGCAAAGCGACGCTTTGAGGTTGGTATTATAAGAAAGGTAAATACTATCTTCTTTATAAAGAGAGAAACAAAAGCTCATAGGTATAAGGTCAGATTACAAATTCTGTTCTGCTAGATTCTACTTAGTTCTCAAGGTTCTGTTCCATCTCACCTCCTTCAGGATGCCCACCACGACAGCCTCAGTTCACAAGGCTTTCCTGGGTCTCTGGACAAACAATAGAAGGTAAGGATTTAGTCCTTATGCAAATACTGCTCCTTAGTTCTATGTTTTGTCTATGTACCTTCTTTCCATCTAGATAATGAGCTCTTAGGTTATGCCATGTCTCTAAATATCTAGGCAAAATCTGATAAAGAAAAGGAACTGAATAGCTATTTTTCAATTGTTGGGCCAGAGAGGAGCGCATGATATACAATTATGAGAAACACACATCATTTAAATAGATCCTGATTCAAATGTTTAACAAGCACTTAGAATTCCGGAGTACTTTATAGTCCGGTGCGGGGCTCCTGCCATGCTTATCTCTATCTTGGGTATCTATTGATATCTGTATATCTTTGTTAAAAGTTAAAATATACTTAACCTCTGCTTACATAAACAGTCTTTTACAGTGGTTCTCCCTTTAAATGTGTCTTCTACTTGGCTATCAACACATTCTTTCCATAATTATTTCTGTAATGTTCACTTGCTTAAGTCATCTCAATGGTGCCCTGGTGCTTAAAGGATAATTCAAATTCCTTGGCTCATCATACACAGAAGTTGCCGTTCTCGAAGTGTTCAATCTACTTTCAAGCTTCTCTGTCTTCTTCCTGTGCCCAAGATAAGTTTTCTTTCCTTGGCAAATTTTTCCCATCCTTTAAGGTCAAACTCAGGTGTTCTATCCTTTCCAAAGTCTTCTCGGGACAAATTGCCCTCTCTATTGTAGCACTTTGTGCCTTTATCATTCATCACTATTTTTTTTCCATATAGATAAATACTGTGCCTGGCACATCACTGGTGCTCAGTAACTCTATGTAGAATAAGAGAATAAGTTAACTAATTAACTCATGAGTTAGTCAACTATCTAATTAAGCAGTTTCTTCTCTCCTCTGTGTCTAATTTGCACTTCCAATGGAATAGTATCATTGTTGAAAATATGCTCCGAGGACATTTTCAGTGCTGACGTTCTAAATGTCTACATTACTAATGAGATAATATTGCTAGTGTAGTAAAAAGCATTGTTCCCAACCCAACACATTGCAAAATTTAGTAGGTCAAGTAATTTTGAGAAAGGTGCATGTTCCCCCAGTGTCTCCTTGGACATGCACATTAGCACATGAAAGGCTAGATAAGGCCCAAGATAACAAAACATGTTTAACTTCCTTGAACTTATTAATTTCAAAATCTGGGTAAGTAATGAATTGTGTGGATTGTTTCACATTACCCACATTAACATCTCAGAGTCTAGCCAAAGATTCCCTATGTTAAAATAAAGCAAAAAACCAAACTAAGTTGCCTTTAACGTTTCAGATAGGAAAGAAAATGAGAGCGATGGGTTCTACACTGTTATATGAGCCTAGCACTGACTTAGGTTCCATCTTTCCCACTAAGTAATTACACGACGCTGTGAGAAACACGACTGACCATGGGGAAGAAAAAGGAAAATAAAGAGGAAACAGAGAAGTTGGGGACTTCCTTGAAGTCATTCAGATATTAACTGGGGAGACTGGGATTGGATGCTGTTCTTTTATATTCTGTTTCGTTTGATGTAGAGGTTATTTTTAATTTCATATTGCATCTCATACTTTAACAGAGTTCCACGTGTCCTTGGATGTTGAGGCAACTTAATTGCACATCGCATAATTTTTTTAAAAAAATTAAAAAACTATACTTAGAGGAGCCATGCTGGCTTGTTTTTTCAGAAAGCTCTTTTAGGTGTAGGAACACTTTCTAAATTGTGGAATTGTTGCTTACAGAATTACTACTTACAGAATGACAACCAAGCATTTTAACAATATGAAGCTTCATTATGATATGCTTGAGATATTAAAAGCAATGGTAATAACATTAAAGATTTTGAAGAGATTAAGACCTATTATAAACCCAACATTTAAACAACATGCCCATTGGGGATTACCTAGAGTGGCAATAACTTTTCTGAGTAACAATCTTTTTAATAAAACATACTGGAAAAGGTAAAATTTCCAAGCTTAGATGTTAATGGTGGGGATAATATTAAAGCTTTGATTATATTTCTAATTTTCTTTGAAGGTCTCTCGCACTAAAATTTTATTTGAAAGTAATATGTAAAAGGACATAACAACGCATTTGTAAATAAAAGCCTGATTTGGTTTACCTCATTTTTGGACAAGTAAATTACCTTTTCTGGTTCTTAGGCTCCTTCATGGCAAAACATTTCTCCTGCTGTGTCAGTCAAGGCCCTACCTCCATCTGTGAGCCTGCTGGACCGTAATGTACGCAAAAGGGAGAAGCAGCCTCGTGAGAGAAAGCAAGCTAGGCAGGGAAAGTACAGAGGTGGGGACATCCCTGACCTCTCCTTCTCTGGTGTCCTAATCCTCTGATGGTTGGCTAAAAGACCTAGAGAAAAAAGTTTTAGGGGCCAGCAGCCCCCTCTAGAGCAGAGTAGAGCAAGGAAAGCAGAAGATGGATCTGAGAATGAGTTAATAAAGGAACAGCACCCACACCTTTTATTATAAAATTATTGTTCCGATCAAAACGTGTTCAGAATAGTAATAACCTACACTTGCCTAGAACTTTATAGTTTACAAAGCACAATCACCTTATATCACTTAACTGTCCTGATAAATCTGTGAGATCATTGTCATTGACAAGGAAACATGTTCAGAGAAGAGAATTAGTTTATGCAAGATTACACAGAAGAGGGAATTGTGGGATTTGAATTCAGATCAATATCTCCTGTTTTTCTCTCTCTGTCTCTACATATATACACATACATACATACACTTTATAGATACATGTTCATGTTACTTATATACATATACACAAATTTGCATAGCATTTTATACCCTTGTATATCATTTATTAATTTCAAACAGGAACACATATTACTTTTTTAAATGTTTGTCTAAATGTAGGAAGATAAAATATATGCTCCTCCTCAAAGGGGCTTGGCAACCTATAAGCAATTCCAATAACTTCAAATGATCACATTAATCTTTTAAAATAATGAGAATGGCTGACCTTTAGAACCAGAGGGTTCTTTGCTAAGAAATTTCGCTCACTATGAACCTCAATGGTATTATATCATTATATAATTATGGATTATATCATTAATTTTTAGCAAAATCTAACTAGCACTCTGGTTTCCTCCATGTCAATTCAGTATTATTTCCACTGCCTGTTAAGCCCCCGTATACGCCTATAGCCACCTACTGTGACATTTACTGGTGAAGTTTCTGCTTAATCCCTCTTTGTCCTGCCACGGTTATGTGCCCTGTGAGAGTATAGATGGCATCCATTGTTTGTATATCTGAAATCTCAGTACCTAAAAGCATCTTCTAAATAGAGGAAGGACAATTTGAGCATTTTATGTCAGTTAAATACTTTTAAAGATCCCTTCCCTTGACTATACTTCTTTATCCTCATGTCTCTTCTGGGAAGCGCATGCAAAACTATTGTTATCCCTTTTGCATAAGAAGAAAATCATTCATAAAAGTTAAAATATTGTCCATGATAATATAACAAATGTATAGCAAAGTAAGTTCTTTTGACCATGATTAGAAGGTGTTTTTCTCTCCTGAGGTTATTATGTGCAGGTCTGGATTTAAGATGGCTCTTTTATAAACTTTAAACTTAAGCATGACTCCAACTTTAGACTTAAGCGTGACATGGAAAAATGTTTTTCTTTATCGCGTATTTCCCATTTCCAGTGCTGTTTATTCTTTCCTGTAGATCTTTTCTATCTGACATCAATTTTATTCCACCTGAAAAATTATCTTTAAAATTTACTGCAGGTCTGACAACAATGAATTAAATTCTGAAAAAAATCTTTATTTTTCTTCATTTTTCCCATATGTTTTCACTGTATATGAAATTCTAGTTTGACGACTTTTTTTTCCCAGCACTTAAAATATGTCTTTGTCTTATAACTTGCAGAGTTTCTGATAAATCTGCAAAAATGTACATCCTTGTTCCTCTCTCCATAATATATATATTTTTTTTACTCAGGCTTCTTTTAAGATTTGTCTCTTCATCTCTCTTTCTTTTTACATTTTCAATATAATGTGTGTTGTTTTGTGACTTTTTTGGAGTTTATTCTGTGTGTGTTTCATTTAACACTGTATACGTGCATATTTATAGTTTTATAAGTTTAAAAAATTCTGCAGCTATTATTCCTTGAAATATATTTTCTGAATCTCTTTTGTCCTTTGTGATACAAAGTGGTCAGATTTTAAACCACTTGATATTGTCTCCCAGGTCACTGAAGCTCTATTCGTTTTTCATTTATTTGTTTCCTGTTGGGTTTTGCTTTGTTAACTTCTATTGCTTTGTCTTCAAGTTCATTACCCTTTTATTCTTTGGTAACTAACATTCCATTAAGCCATCCAGTAAATTTTTGGATTAGAGAGTATAGTTTTTCATATCTAGACAATTTCATTTATTCTTTTTATATACATTACTTTTCTTCTCAATAAGCCTTGGATCTTCTTTAAATCCTTGAACACACTTATAATATTTGTTTTAAAGTCCTTGTCTAGTGACTCTATCATCTCTGTTATTTCTATCTGTTTCAACTGACTGATTTTTCTCATGCATGTGGGTCATATTTTTTAATGCATACCAGATTTCTAATATATTTTTTTTTTTTGAGGAAGATTAGCCCTGATCTAACATCTGCCACCAATCCTCCTCTTTTTGCTGAATAAGACTGGCCCTGAGCTAACATCCATGCTCATCTTCCTCCACTTTATCTGTGGGACACCTGCCAAAGCATGGCTTGACAAGTGGTGCCATGTCTGCGCCCAGGATCTGAACTGGCAAACCCTGGGCCGCTGAGGCAGAAAGTGCAAACTTAACCACTGTACCACCGGGCTGGCCCCTAATATTTTATATTTTTGAGTGCTGTACTTGGTTGCATTACTTTAAAGAGTGTTGGTCTCTGTTCTGGTAGTCTTGGGAAGCTTGTTTCTAAAGCTTTTGAGGGAAAGTCCAGTGTGGTCTTACTCTAGGGTACTTTAGCTTTACTACAAAGGCAGACCCTCCTCAGGCCTCTTCTGGGGCCCAAGTATCCAGCGAGGTCTCTGCACTCTGATTGGTAAGAACTAAATCAATCCCTTCTTCTGTGTGTATTCTAGAATCCGTTCATTTCAATCTTCCCCTCGAATCACTCTTCCTCTAGCTATTGTTCTTTGAACAGCCTTGTGGAATTTCACTCAAAGATTCAGAAGTCTTTTTTAGATTTCCGTTGCTCTTTCTCTCACTAATTTCCTCTTCTCTAGTCCTCTGCTCCACAAATTCTAGTCCTTTTAACTTCTGCTAATTTGTATGTATTCTCCCTAACTTAGCAAAATCATCGACTCTGGATGCTTCCTTTTTACTCATCAAGTTGAGAAAGGTATAAAAATCAGTGACACGACTAAACTTTGGAAGGGAAATTTTTTTTCCCTTAATTGCATTCTAAATCTCTAAGTGGTAGACTCTGCACCAACTAGGATGGATGGGCTACGCAGGAGAATCTGAAATCACGAGACTTTCTCTTTTACTATTTTCTATTTCCTCTCTCTACCCCCTCTTCTTGAATAACACTGATGTTTTACAATGGTCTATGCTTTGAAGTGGCAGTTACTATGAATCCTTTGGGGTGTTTTTAACTCACAGTTTAAGGGCTTTTATTGATACCCAAATCAGACCATGTGTTTGACACTCATAGAGAAGGTTAGAAAGAAAGAAATCAGCATCTGGATTAGCTCTATGTAATGTTATGTTCTAAATGATAATGAAAATTCACAAATGAATCTTGGCAGTGCTTGAAGCCATTCTGGTCAGATGTATTAAATTACTTGTGGGCAATAGGAGAACTTTGAATATTGTAATACATAAATACGATTAGTTTAATCTAGGAGACCTTATTAATAAAACACAATCAACCTTTATGTGCACAGACTGTCTGTAAGGATTCTCACTTCTCCTTTAGGAATTCTAACAGTTTGTTGGTTTAAAATGCAACATTGTCTTCTTCCTATGTATTAGTTTTCTGTTTACCAGAGAATGCAATTTTTATCACTTTTCTATCTTAAATATAGACTATTGTAGTTAGCGTTTTTGTATATTTGAAACATAGTCCTCTTATTTCTCCAACATGGAAAGAATATAAAATAAGGGGACAGAGGGGCTGGATTTGTGATCTGTGCTCAGTTTAGTGACCTTGGGCATGTGTCTTAATCTTTCTCAACACATTCTTCTCAATTGTTAAATGAGAATAACTTATAACCCACAACATTGCTAACATCAGCTGTAAAAACAAATGTGGAAGCATTTTATAAATGATAAAATATTTTGTGTTAGTTATTGATAATATCTGTATGTTTATTTGTCTATCTTCTCAAGCATGAGTGATCCAAAGACATAAACCCTAAATCAGTGGTTTAATATGACTGTACTACTCCCCATGCTTGACTTCCTAAATCCCTTAGTTTGAAAAGTATAAAAAGAGCTAATGGAATACACTATTGCCTGCTGAGGTATAGGCCCCAGGCTCTTAAAGTCACTTAACCAGAACCCTTCACACCTGGGTTTCTCTGGGCCCTACTTTTATTTCACTAAGTTATTTAAATAGAACCCCAATCCCTTTTGAACTCATTAGTCTCATAGGTGGAAAATAAAAGGGTAGAGCAGTGTGACATCATCCAAAAGACCAAATAAAAATGAAGACTGTTTCAAGACATATGGAGCTTTTAAACTTCTAATCACTTTCCTAAAAGTTCCAGTCCCTAACACTAAGACTTGAGTTAGTCCTTGCCCCAAATGACAGCTCTTCTTGGGGGAGACAGAATGATGGAGGGGTAGTTCCTTAACCTCCTGTACAAGTAGGCAATTGTCAGTGACAATCCCCCACATTTTGTTATTTTGTTAATCTAAACAGCTGAACAGCCAGTTCTATTAGCAGTGAGAACTATTGATAACAATCTGGAAGGAAGAACTCAGAAGAAAATCAGAAGAATTTACCTTTTTAAGTTCACATTTTCCACTTTGCAAATGACCCTTTGTAACCTCCTAGGACTAATGGCACACTAAGGTTCATGGGCTCCTTGTAAATATCTGTTTAATGTTGCTTCCAGAGATCGCCTCAAGGTGTGGCAATATTAACTCAATTATATTTTCCCCAAAGCCAGGTCATACCTGAGATAAGAACTCTCTCCTTTCCTGTTTCTTACTTTGATGTTATCAAATTTAGGGATTTTACCCAAACATGCTCATCAAACAAAAATTAGGCAATTGTTTAGATAATCCAAATCCTAAACCATCCAGCAATATAAAATATCTTCCAAATATCCCCCAGACGGCAAAATTTAAAATTGTATCCCATACACTCTCAAATCATTCATATGTTCCCACAGGAAAAATTTGAATCATCAAAAGTATAAAGCATAATTTCTTTATTGTTTTTGTTTTGCTTTACTCTGCTCAGTCCTAGCCAGAATGGTCTTGGAATTCCTGTTGACCATCTGGGAGCGATGCAAATTGTCTATCCCTCTAGAGCTTCTCAATTTTATGTTTGCATTGAATGTGATCGCTACAATTCTACGTAGTAGGGTGAGGTGGGAATCAGATAGAATTAGGGATAATAAAAGAAAGTTGCAAAACTTGACGCCAATATAATCAAAAGTGTCTATCTACAAAAACTGCTAAATGCTTGTTATTGACAACTGTAACAATTCCTTCTATTTGCATAATCTAATTCAAATACTGAATGATATCGCTTAAGTGTAACCTAATTTAAGAAAAAAAGAACCCACCAAACTCATAGAAAAAGAGATCAGATTTATGGTTACCAGACTTGAGGGGTAGGGATGGGGGAATTGGAGGAAGGTGGTCAAAAGGTACAAATTTTCATTATAAGATAAATAGTAGGGAGGTAACATGCAATATGATGACTATAGCTAAAAGTGCTGTATGCTATATAGAAAACTTGTTAAGAGAGTAAATCTTAAGAGTTCTTATCACAAGGAGAATTCTTTTCTTTTTATTGTATCTATATGAGATGATGAATGTTTACTAAACCTATTGTAATCATTTCACAATATACGTAGATCAAATATAATACTGTATACCTTAAACTTACACAGTGATGTATGCCAATTATCTCTCAATAAAGCTGGAAAAAAATTAGTGGAAGAGGTGACAAATAAATAGTAACATTAATTTATTTATTCTTTCAAGTAATATTGTTGATCAACCACGATATGTCAGATGCCTTTCTAGCCAATGGAAATACAAGGAGAACAAGAGAGGTAAGGTTCTGATCTTATGGAACCTCATGCCTGTATGAGAAGAGAGAACAATAGACCAAGAAGCAAACAAGCAAACAGAAATTAGAGTGCTCCTGGGGAATTTCAACAGGGTGAAGCAACAGCAAGTGAATAGGTAGAACTTTAGATGGAACCTAGCTTTTAGCTTGAGCAACTGGATCAACGAAGAAGCTACTGAAGAAAAGAGGTAAGATCCATGTGAAGATAATTAAATATAGGTCTGGAGTTACGGGGAATAGTGGGGTTGGAAATAAATATTTGAGAGCTACAGCCTGGATGAGGTCATTTATTGATAATTGTAGATAGAAAAGAGTAGGGAGACCTACACCATGTCCTTGAATATTTTAATATTTAGAGTTTATGCAGGGGGCAAAGCCAGAAAATTTAAAAAAAAAAGAATCTAATGCAGAATGACCAGTGAAGTAAAGGGAAATCAGATTACTATGGAATCCAGAAGCCAATAGGAAGTGGCAATTTGTCAAATTCTTCTATGAAGTCAAACAAGATAAGACACTATTAGATATGTCAACAGGCGGGTCATTGATAACCATGATAAGAGTAGAAGCTGTACAGAGGTGGGCATCCAGTGGAGGAGAGGCCATGAGGGGTTAGGACTTGAGGACATTTGTTCATTATTTTTTCCGTGTAAATAAAAAGACTACGTTCATATACGTCAAATGAGGATTGTTTTTTACATATGGGCATGAGCAGTTAAGAGGGATGCGACAAAGAAAGAGAAGTTGATGCAGGAGAGAGATGGGGTGATTGCAGGAGGGCTATCGTTACCCCCATGAAGGTGAGCACATGACACCTAAGGAGAATCTTGAGAAATAAATAGAAATTGTCCAGACCTCTAAAGCAACATGGCTAATATTAAACGTAAAACTTTATGCAAATTTAGGCAACAAAACTTTATCCCAGATATTCCAGATCAATGTATCCAATAATGTCCTATACCCTAAAACTGATGCAGATGTTTCTTATTCTTTGAAGTGTATTTGCTTTTTATCTTTCATTAATTGCTGCTTAAGCTTTTTGTTGTGAAATATCCATGTATTTGTTTTTAATGACGCCCAATATTAATGACATACATAGGAATAAATATGTTGATTTTTTAATCCCATTCAAGTTAATGAAGCACAAAAACATATTTTCTTATATGTGGTTCTGTTGCTGAAATGTGATTATAGTTCACTGTATTTCACAGCAAATGAAATTAATAATAGTACTTAATTCACCCACAACGAAAACCAACTCTGAAACTGCCCCTTGGTCTTCCCTCTTAGGCTCTTGGTAATGACATGAGCCCCATTCTTATTTTTTGCTAATGTGTAAAACTACACTGTGCCTTCACATAGGCCAGAGCAAAACCCGACAAGAGCAGCTATTACAATATGCCCCAAAAGCCAACAGATCTACCTGCACCAGGTCTAGACTGAGCAACAAAATTCACAGCCAAACATAAATATTTTATTTCAATCCACCTCACTCTGAGAATATGGCAGTTAATAACGACAGAGATCCCTTCAGTGTTCAGTATAATGCCATGTGCTATAAGGCAGACATGAATATGAGGCAGAAAAAATAGGATACCTGGGAGTTAGAAGTTTGTGATATTCTGATGCTTCTCGGGTGAACACATTATCTTTATTCTGATAGTTTTATAGGTTTTTATTTATTGGTTTATTTTATTTATTGGTTTGTTTTTGTTTTGAAACATTTTGTTTATACAAATTCCTTTTTCATCTTTCTAGAATTTATTATGGGACAAATCTGACTTGACTTCCCCCTTCCTGAACTAATTCAAGGCTGTCTATTCAATAATCCATCTTTCACTACTCAGTTGAAATATTACTTATTTCATACATAATATATTACTTATTATGTGTATATTACATATGCATGAATCCAATTCTCCAATTTCTTATTTCCTTGACCTGTTGGTCAAGTCTGTACCATATCACACTTATCTAATTAATAGCATTTTAATATATAATATGTAGTAAGGCAAGTCCACTCTCCTTATTCTTCTTTCTTAAAATTGCCTTGACTGTTCTTGCAAATTTATGACTCCACGAATTTTAATATCAGCTTCTCAAGATCTATATGCATTTGACTTTCTGGGTAGAATGGAGGGTATGATAAGCTGTGCCTGCTTTTGGAATAAAGAAAATATTTCAAATTTGCAATCAGTTTGATAAACATTCTCTAAATTATTCATCTGTATCAGACACTTTGTTAGGCACGAGGGCTAAAAAATTTCATTAAATAAGAAAATATCCCTGCCCTCCAAAAATTTTAATGTAGTGAAGAGGACGCAGAAATATACAAGGTTGATGGCTGCAAAAGAATTTTCCTGCGGTTACTACCTGGGTAGTGTTTTCTATTATTCCCTGCAGTAAGTACCATGGCCACGCTCCTACCCATGAGTCTACTGAGTTTTGCCATACAACTTTTTCTTATCTGATTATATTTCATGCTGAAGTTTCACATGCACTGTTTATTTGTTTTTAATGCACTGTGTGCCGTCTGTGTGCTGTGTACTGCAGTTGGATATGGAAATGGTCCATTCCCTCTAGGATCTGGTGATCTAGAGGTAGGGACAGACAGGGAGAAAAGCAGAGTTATGCCTCAGTAAATACTGTGAAGAGGGGTGCAGGGTGCAATGAGCACCACATGGTATAGGGAGAACACTGACGTGTGGAGATCAAGGAATTCCTCTGACTGCTGGGTGTCCCCACTACCTGCTCTCTTATTTACCAAGTGGAAGCATGAATATGTTGCTTATACTCCCTGAGTTTCAGCTTTTTATTTGTAAAAATGAGGATAAAAATAGAACCTTCCACATAGAGTGAGACGATCCATGCACAACCCCAGAACAGTCAGGCACAGAGGACGTGCTCAAGGAATAATAACTATTATTATTATTATTATCATTATTATTATTATTGGTTAGGGAAAATTTTGAAGATGAATGCTTCATCTGAATCCTAGAAGGAAGCAGAAAGAAGATCCAGGGGAATGATTTTACAAATTGCATTGCCCTCCATTGAGCTCGGCCCAATGTCAAAAGCCACCCAAATTCCATGAGGCAAATATTTTGATGCATATTTCACAGATGAGGAAATAGGCTCAAAGAGGTTAAGAAGCTTTCCCAGAAATACTTCCAATGAGAAGCAGAGATGGAAATCAAATGTAAGAATTCTGCTTCCACGTTGTGCATCTATTACCCTAAGTAGGGCTGCCTGATCCCTTGCCTGTTACCTACTAACAATAAGCTATGACTCACTAGGACGATTAAGTCAGTGCACCTGCTAAAGCAGAATTGAGCTCTTCTCTGCCCACTCATCTAAAATGCCTCGATTTGTTCTGATTGCGCACTCTTTACAAATGGTAATGGAGGAGAAAGAGAAATGAATTCACTTCACTTTTATTTTAAAGGAATGTTACAGTGCATTTAGTTAGGGGGGAGAATCTTGTCTTTTGGCCGGTATAGCTAGAGAATTTTAACCTAGAAGTCATTTTGAGTACACTACCGGGTTCCTAAATATTGACACTAGAACACAGTCGCTTCTCTCATGTGTTTAGGCGTTGTGAGAAAATACAAATTTCTACCCAATAGGAAGCACAGTTTGAATTACTGATGGCCTGATGCTCTTGCGTGGGCTTTTCCTTTTAGTGCTGAGTCACATGCAAATTTTTGATGCTGAAAATCATATTACACCATTTTAGAGACGGGTGGAAATTGAGATTCTGAGTTCATGATAAATGAATTTTAAACACCCCCCGATTTTTCTTTTCTTATCTTAAAGTTTCACATTAATATCCTGTGGCCATCTGCAGTGTCTCAATGTAACAATCCATCAGTTTGATCTTAAATCTATTCTATCCATGCCCCAAGCATAGAACATGACTCTCTACCATGCCAGCTGGGAAAATATTTACTTTGAAAAAATCTAACTAGTTACTGTCCATTATTTGTGTACTGATAACCTCTGGCCATGCACTTGAGTTAGGAAAGACCTCCAACTGCCCTTGTGGGAGGGCTTCGTTTGAGGCTAATTTTCACTTCTGTATATTTTTGTATTATTTTTATTAACTGGAAATTACACTGAAAATACCTGGAGGAATAATCAGTTCCATGAGAAATTATTCTTCACCATAACAAGGGAGCATAATTACTTGTTCACGTGTCCACATTTATAATTTGGCTTCATAACAGTACATAAATATTATTTCACAAAAATCTATCTGCATTGCATTTGTATAATTATCAGGGATTTAAAAGAAACTTGATAATTTCCTACTTAGGTGAATTTTGAACTATAAATATATCAGCATTTTATTTTCATCTGCTTTAGTATTAATAGCAAGTTCAAAAAGAATAACTACATAGAGCCCATTCTATGATACTTTTACTCGGTAAGTATATGCTTTTTCCCCAGGACCTTCTTTACCCAGATAATTTACCCGTTACAAGTTGAATATGTTACCAACATCTTTTTACCTTTTAAATAATACTTGTATTTTGGAAGAAAGAAAAAGGACTTTATCTTCCTTATGTTTAACATTGAGTCAGCTGTCTTAAAGAATGCTTTCCAGAGTCCCAGGAAAGAGGATGTTAGTGGAAATTGTAACTCATCATTTTCAATAATGAGATGAGTTTTTGACTTACATGATCAAAAAAAATCAAGCATAATTCCACAATTCAATTCATTTTTCCATCCAAGAAGTCCTGTCCTACAAATTACTCTTTCATCTTGATCAAATGAAAGATCCCCAGAATAAATTTGTCTTAGTCAGAAAACTGTGAGTGACAAAGGTAGAAAATCAACTCAAATGAGGTTTTCAATTATTTTTTAAGTGGGAGTTGGTCTACTAGTCCCTAGATCTCAGACTTCAAAATACCATTACCCTCTGAAAGGAACCAAGACTCCTGTTTCAGGCAGGAGAACATCTTGTCATTCCAAAAACTATCACAGAATGGGAAGATCATGTCAAAAGGATTAAGGAGTCAATTTGAGGAAACTTCTTTTTGACCCAAAGATGTTTAAAAAAAAAGAAGTGAGGAATAAATAAAGTGAAATAGAAAGTATAATATTTTAAATAGATGAATCCATAATGATAATAAAAAAAATGGTTGGTCACCTTTTAAGTATGCCAGACAAGTAACTTATTATTTTAAGAAGAGGTAAACGGACAAAATAAACTATATATAATATCTTTGCTGTATAAACTGTACAACAGGGCAACCAAATAACTGATTACAGAAAGTTTTTGTTCATAGAAGTATACATCTGGTAAGTGAGGAAGGGATGATGGTATACCACCATTTTGCAGCCTACGATGGGCAAACGGATGTAGGCAATGGGCAATGGTCATCAATAGCTACTAACTTCACAAAACATTTTGGGGAATGTTAAGAGCTTTCTGCATGTTGATGTTTTACATTCTAGGATTGCGGTGTTAGAGGAAATTGCAACTAAAAGTTGTGAATCCAGACCACTTCTCAGGAGTTTGTTGTTTCGTTTAAACATCTCAGAAAAGTTGATCTATTTTTCCTTCTTTTCTCCAATCGACTTTCTGTTTGAAAACACAGAATTTTTATGGCATCATGAATCGATCAGGAAACCTCAAAGGACTACAACCTAAATGTAGTTTCTAGTTTCTACAGTATCTCTTCTGTCTGTTGCTAAGTTTCAGTCTCTACTGAGATTGCTGTGGTTCACGCTCACCATAACTTTCTCTCTCAACAATGGCAATAGCCACCTAACTGTTCTTTTATCTATTCTGCCACCAGAGTCAGCTTCCTAAATCATTGGACAGTCACGTTTCTCCATGTTGCAGAAGTTTTCCAAGCTTTTTCTCATAGAATACCCCTATACCAACCTCATCTGGACTCCATTCTTTCCATTTCACTTCCTGTTAAACCTCTTATTATAATTTACAATCTCAGTACAGTAGGCTAGGCCTTGGCTTTCCAGGTCTCATGAGATTGCACATACTATCCTATAAGCCTAGACTACTTGTACATCTAGTTGTATATTGTAGTAGATTTCAATTATTAAAACATTTTAAAATTATAATTCGTGTGTGTGCACATGAGCTACTCTCTAAAACTGTACAAAGTTGGATACTTGCAACAGGAAAGCACTTATTCATAGATTTAACGTCTGTTTCTGCTCCAATGCATGTTTCTGTAATGCAATTTGACTCATGTCCAATTAGTGTAGAGGGGATTGATGTCAATATAATATAGAAATCCAGTTGATTCATTCACCATTTTTTCTATTACATTAATATGTTACACCATCCAAGTTAGAGCAGCTCAATGTGAAGTACACCAAGACAGCTGAACACAAGCCCGGAGGAATGGATTATTGTATATGATGGTTAGTCACCTCACTTTTTTGTGTGAGTGCGGCTCAGTTTGGGCTCGTGTTCTGTGCTGTCTTGCGAGTTCTCTCCACGTGATTCTCCCTAATGTATGTGCATTTTGTCCTTGTCTATTATTTAGCAGCTTCAAAATTCTTTGCACCCTCCTGGCATTGTGAGCATTAATCTTTATTTTATTGGTAAACTCCAATATGTCTTCTATTATCTTTTTAATTTTATATACATTTTTTCCATGATAGTATGCTGTTGTATTGGTATCATAATGTATTTTTTATAAAGATTTATTGGTTTTGAGTGGTTTGTCCAAACTCCTATTTTTCCCATAAGTCTTGTTATTTTTTTTCAGAAGACAAATTTATTAAGGAATGCATATGTCATATTACATTATTCAGTGCAGTAAGGATAAAAAGAAAACCTACAAATGTTCAGAAGGTGTTTCCTCTATTTCCCTCCTCCCTTACATGAGGATATGTAGCTTTAGACTTGCCTACAGTGATGTTATGTTACTCTCTTCACCACTTCTAACAATTAGGAAACCAGTTTTATTGTTGGTCTATTTCGTCTCGGCTTCATTGAACATTCCTAAGATTGCATTTAAACCTTTAATTTGGCTCTGACTTGCACTTTATCACCTATTTCTCTCCTGTTACTCTAATTATTGCAAATGCTGTAAAAATAATTGCCTTGTAACCTTTGATTAATAGAATGGCCCATTGTATGACCTTACTATGTGATGGGTTTTGATTATTTTCAAATTCATCCTACAATATAAGTCAATCTTAGGAAGATTGACTTAATGGTATATCTCAAACAATACAAGGCCTATTAATATCGAAGTTGTGGATATTTCATACTTTAATGGGTAAAATTTCACCTGCGTGCTTTGACAATGTCAGTCCCTGCCTGTCTTGGTTTACCCAACTGAGGTTCTAAAGGCCAACGCTTGTGGACTCTGCTCTTCCCAGGCTGTGGTCAGTGAGAACTCAATGGTCAGAATGCTGAGGGTGAGGTCTGGAAAAGGTCTCCTGCCACCTTCCCAAGGCCAGTGTGCATGAAGCTATCTGAGCCCTGAGGGCCTCCGTGTTCACCATTCTGACCTCTCCCGCCTTCTCTTCAACCACCTTGGCCTGATCAGGCCTCTATCTGAATTTCAGATTTTATTCCAATTCCTCATTGAAACTGGCTATCATTGGAAGCTCCAGCCAGGAAACTGGGAACTTGATTCTTTGAGTTACTTTTAAACAATCCCTCTTCCCGGGGCTCAAGCTGGAGATTTTTACTGTAACTTCACGTTGTTGTCATGTCTTTACCTTGTTCACATTGCTGTGCTTAACTGTGAATCAGCCGCCCTTGCAGAGGAGCATTTGCTTTCCAGGAACCCTGGAACCATGTGTCTTCCCTCTCCCTCACAATTCTCAACACAGCAGGACAGAGGCGTCATACTTGCCTCTGCACTGTGCATTTGCAACTTAAACTCCTGACTTCCTTGATTGGCTAGGCTTCCCTCCTCGCAAGTTTGGTTACTATTCTTCTGGGAGTCCTTGGCGTTTTAATTCCAGTCAGCATCTCCTAACTTGCTTTTCAGCTGTGAAGTTGAGGGGACCTTAGCTACTCTAACAAACCTGGCTGTCATCTCAGTGGTTTACGGTAACATAAGTTTGACACTCACTCATGTAACAGTCCAGTGTGGTTCCTGCTCGGCGAGTGTGTGTACCTGGCTTCTAAGGTAACTCTGCTCATCTGTGTCAAAATGCAGAAGGGAGTTATTTATGGGCCAAGCCTGGAAGCTGTGTATAGCTATATTAAGCTGGCTACAACAACACCTAGCAGGTAGAGAAAGTGGGAAATATAGACTCCCTGTGTGACAAGAAAAAAAAAAAAAGGAGCTTATTGATCAGCAAACATCGTCTCTGCCTGGTGCATGAGAAAATATAAAGAGCGCTATAAACATATGTGTGCCACACCAAAAGCCATTAACATCATGACATACACTTTAAATTACACTTAAATCATGACAGATGATTAAAGTAGCTAAAAAAAAATAAAGACCAATTAAAATAAACATGCCAGACATCATAATAATGCATTATATCTGGGTTTTTATATTTAGGCAATTTAAAATGGTTAAACTACAAGGAGAAAGAGTGTAACAAATTCAAATAATTTCAAAAGTTATTATCTTAACACAGTGTGTATGGATGCCATTGAGGGGAAATACAGAAATTATTAACAACCTGAGACATGGTTCAGAGGGCTTGTTTTCCAGTGGAGAGATCAACATGTAAACAGCAGACTCTTGTTATGAAGCCCAGAGGAAATAATGTAGAGAGAATGAATTACAAAAAATGTGGAAGGATCTCTGACTTCTGCTGGGATCTTACTAAGCTAACTTGATCGCCTGACTCCTGGTCCATTTGGTGTGATTTTCTCTGGCATTGTCAACATGACATTTTCAAGGGTCACATTCTGGTAATGAAGCTTTCCTCCATTTCCTGACACATTTATCAGCATGCAAATGTCAACATTACTAACTCCCTTTCTTAATCTTCTACTCAAATTCAAAAATAAATTACCTGTTCCATCCAGGGTCAAACTCCTATATCTTGGAGATGAGCAATGCTATTAAATTACTGAAAATAACAAATGAATAAACAAATAAATTGAAATGGTCTCTGGGGAAATGCACAGAGCATTATTGTCTATTAGGTAAATACTCAGTAGTTTTTCTCTCAACCTTCTCATCTTCTCCATCAGCCTTCCCAGGAGAACGTCTCTGCAGCTCCTTTTACAACCCTGGCCACTCACATCATGCATTAGCCCATAGCATCTTTCCATGATTAATTGAGAGTCAACTTTTGTGAAAGCTTTTGCTTTACGTCATTTGTAGGGTAATTTTATGAACTGTAAATTTATCAGATTTACCATGGCATAAAAGTCTCCACAAACTAGCTCCTGTTTTTCTCTAGCTACATGCCCCACTTCTTCTAACTCATGGACTCATGGACCTGATTCTTGGTCACACTTGATATTCTTGACATTTTCCTTCTCCCTTTGCTTTATGAATGTTGCTCTATATACTAGAAGAACAGGCCTACTTCAATCTTCTTAAAAATCCATTCTCCTCATTCGTGTCTCAACTTAAGTGCCTCTTCTCCTAAGAAATCTTCGCTAACATATCAGGCTGAATTTATTTCACCATTTGGTATGCTTTCACTGAATCTTGTACCTACTTCTGTTACAGCCCTCAGCACAGGCTTGTGGATCTTTCTGTATCTGTGACTCTTCATTGGACCGTGAGCTCTGTGAGGGCAGGAACTGTATGTTTTCATCTACATTTAGTTCCTGACACAATGAGAACCCAGCAAGATCCCGAGGCATAAATCAAGTATGAATCAAGGAGTCTATGCCTCAATTGAAGGAGACAAGCTATACACATAAAACAAATCTTTCATTTATTTATTCATATGCTTATTTAATACCTTTCTCCCTGTGCCAAATGTTGCTTTTGGCAAGAAGTATGCAAGGATGAGTAGCACACAGTGCTTGGACCTGGAGGAGCTCCACTTTCATATGGAGTAGCAGATATTTAAAGGCCTTATTTCAGTGATGCTAAGATAGTATTGATCATAACATGTGCCATTACATGATGTAATACTAAGAAATATAAAACACTGCCAATGAAACTCTGACGCATTGCTTTTATTAGGTAGAATTCTTACCATATTCTTGTTGAATTTTTTATTTTTTTGGTGAGGAAAATTGGCACTGAGCTAACATCTGTTGCCAATTTTCCCCTATTTTGTATGTGGGACGCCTCCATGGAATGGCTTGATGAGCAGTGTATAAGGTTCATGCCGGGGATGCAAATCCATGAACTCTGGGCCACTGAAGTGTAGCACACAAACTTAACCACTAGGCAACCAGGCTGGCCCTTTGAAATAACTTTTTAGACTTATTCAAAACTAAATTGGTTCAATTATTCTTAACTTTTTTCACATTGAAGTCTGATTCTTTTAAGTCACTTTTCAACTGAGTTGTCAATTCTGTGTTTATCCAATCAATGCCATCCTCTGTGCTCAACAGAAGTATTGATTGATGTTGCTGAACTCCTTAAAATAATTTGTCAAGAACTAAAAGCTATTCAGCCAGATCTACATGTTTACTCTTGCTTTTTGAACGTTGCCTAAAACTTCTGATTTGTCATCTCCTTCATCCTTTCTCTGTAATCAATTGGATGCTGGAAGTTAAAAATGTTTTCACATTTTGTTTCTGGAAGTTTCTTTTACATTCTGATGTTGCTACTTTTAATGTCTGTGCATACATAGGCCATGACACCTACATCATGGCTGATGCCTAGTTGACAGCAACTATAAGATGGCATTGATTAAAAGACACATCCCAAGTTCAGAGATGTTACAATGTAAAAATAAATAAATTTAAAAACTGCACTTTAGATGGACAAAATACAGAATAATCTATCACTTTGAGTACTAAAATCATAATAAGCACGGCATATTACAGAAATACAGAGGATCATTTGATTAATTTTGCCAGATGAATCTAGGAAATCTCTACGTGTGTACAGAAACAGTGATATTTAGAGCTTAATTTTTGAAACTTGAATAAAAAGGAATTCAAGATGATTGTGACTTCATTGATGTTGTTATGTCTGCACAAGCATTGTGGAAATAGATGACAATTCTGACTTCCAGCTCTCTAATGTAGTTCACACAGAACAGGTGAAAAGTGTTATAAATATTTCATGAAAAAAAATCCCATCTCCAGGTAGGATGTGCATATATTAAATACTGGCTACTGAAGATGTTAGTGCTTAATGTTATTTTTGAAAGGAAATAAATGTTTTATGATTAGGAATATTTACAAAGGCACATATTTGTTTACAAAATATATTTAATATTTAATGGTATCAGTGAAGGTAACTGTTTAAATTAGAGATATAATCTGGCTTGAAATGCAGAAAATTATTAAAAAATTAAATGTTTATATTAAAAATAACTATTACAGGTCTTCTTTAAGTGAATAGAACTAAAGAAAAAGTAAACTATCTCCAAATGCACATATACAATTACCACTGCTACTTGTTCTGCGAAAAAAATAATGGCAATAACAACAATTATCATTTATTGGATGCTTAATATATGGCAAGCACTGTTGTAAGGGTTTACACGTATTTAACTCAGTTGATCCTCACAGAAACCCTATGTGACAGGTCCTGATAGTAAAGATGGGGAACCAGAGTGGATCCAGGTTATCTAATCCCAGAGCAGATTTTTTCACCACCATCCATGCTGTTGCTGAGGAGGCTTGAAGTAGATGCAGGACAATGGCTAATGCACAGAGTGAGCAGCTTTGGGAAGGGCAGCGTGGCCCAGCAGATAAACACGGGCTCTCAAGTCAGATGAATCTGTGTTAAAATTGTGACTCACCACTTACCTATTGTGTGATTTGGGGCAATTCCCTTATTCTAGTGAAATCTCAGTTTCTTCATATCAAAAATTGGGTAAAATATCTGCCTTGCCAGAATATTAGCATAACTAGAAACAATGTTTATATGAAATGTCTAAGTAGGAAAAATCAAATGATTATCTGCTGATTGTGATAAATTTCCAAAAGAATGGGAATCTACCACAGTGGCTAGCAAAGGAGCAGCTAGAGGGAACACGACAGAAGGAAAAGATGCCAAATTGTGAACCAAAGAGACATCGGTTTTAATCCAATCTCTACCACTGCCTGATCTGTGTGACCTTGAGTAAGGCACTTCAACAACTTGAGCCTCAGTTTTATATCTTTGAATTGAGATGATAACACCTGCCTCTGAACCGTAGGATAAATAAGGGAATCCGAGTAAAGCAGTGAAAGCGGTGAACAGTTAGCCATTAATGATTAGGTAGCTAGTAACTAAAGTTTCACTAAAGTCTGTTTGAGGGCAATTTTTAATTGTAGCTCTTAGTAATTTGCCGTGCCCCCCATTGCCGTGCTGCTCAGGCAGTCTATTAACTGACTTCCACTAGGTTCCTAGAGATAACATCTGCCTAGCACCTGGATCACCACAGTAATGGATGCTTGAGATGCTTTTAGGAAATTAGGAGTCACCCTCTCTCCAGTTCAGGCCATTTGAGACCACCAGTCCACCAGCAGGGCCTGCACAGGCGCCCAATAAATGAACTTCTGACTTCAGGGAGCTAACAACTTTACCATCAGACCATGCCTGTGCCACCATTTCGTGAACACGCATCCTATGAAGAAGCATGAAGTTTGACTACACCTGCACAGATCATCAAAATACCTCACTCCTCCCTGCCTCCAATCATCTATCCCCACAATTCATGATACTGAACCTGAAGTGAGTTAGCTCACCTGTTGCACAGCAAGCCAATCTCTGACACCGGTGTGGTGGAAGAAAGTAGGAATTTTATTTTTGCACAGCACTGAGCAAGGAGAGAGGGCAGCTAATGCTGAAATCCCAAACTCCCCAAAAGGCTAAAAGGAAGGGTTTTTATTTGGGGTTTTAGGTAGGGGAGAGGGAGCATATGGCCTTGCTGCTAGGAGCTTTCCCACCAGCCTGTCTTTGGCCTTGAGACATTTGCAGAGAGTAGGAAGCCTGTGACCTTGCTGATAAGCAGCTTCCCCACCAGCCTGTATCTCTTTGCAGGGAGGAGATAATCCAGGTGCTTGTCCTTGACATGTCTGTCTCCATGGAGAATAGTGGATTCTGGAGCCAGGAAGCCAGAGGGTAAGCAGGGAATGAGTGTTTTGGTTTTAACCCCATATATGCTGGGTTTAATGTGGGGAAACTGACATCAGGGTCAATATCATTCAGACCACCTTAACCCCCTCCCCATAAATATCCCTAAGTCCACATTTTCAGGGAGGTGGATTTGAGACTTGTTCTCTGGTCTCCTCACTTGGCTGCTTTGTGACTAAAACCCTTTCTCTGCTGCAAATGGGTTGTTTCAGTGTTTGATTTTCTGTGCAGTGGGCACAACAAACCTGGTTTGGTAACAGCACCAGGCACAGAGACTACGACTATAAATATTAGTTGCTGTTCTAATGAGAATTAGAACCATTCTTCCTCATTAAAATTAATCCATGAAATTATTATTCAGATGTCCCATTGTTGAATAACAACTGATTTGTAGGGATGGGGGTGTGGTTCATGGATATGAGTCAAAAGTCTTCAACAGGGATGAGAGAGGTGTAGAGAAGGTGTAATTCAACCCCTTGCTTTACCAGAGGAGGAATCTGAGACCGTGAGGGTGAAAAGACTTGTACAATGACATGAAGCTGCCCGTGCATGGACCCATTCCCCAATGGAGACATCAGTTCAGTTTCCATAGTCACTTCTGGACAACATTCAAAACATCAATCTGAACAGGAAAAATATGCTTCTTGCTTAAATGCAATATAAAACCAGTAAACAAATAATGATAGCATTCCCCCCACTCAATGATATTAACATTTCCATATAGAGGTTTTGTTTTTGTTTTTGTTTTGTGAGGATGATTCGGCCTGAGATACCATCTATTGCCAATCTTTCTGTCTCTTTTTTTTTGCTTGAGGAAGATTAGCCCTGAGCTAACATCTGTGCCAATCTTCCTCCATTATTTGTATGTGGGACGCCTCCAGAGCATGGATGATGAGTGGAGCAGGTCTGCAGCCAGAATCTGAACCCGCCAACCCTGGGCTGCTGAAGTGGAGCATGCAGAACTTGAACCACTTGGCCACGGGGCTGGCCCCCTCGAGTTTTTTTTTTTTTTCTTAATTTGAAATATTTCTCCTACTTTTAAAAATGTCAGCCTCAAACCTCCCCTATGAATTACACAGGAGAAGACTCATTCAGCTTATTATACAGATGGACAAAGTGCCTTCCGCTAGTTAGAGGTGGTCCTGGAGCGCAACCACATGTGCTGGTTCAGGAACTTGAACTCCCGTGTCAGCTTGTTTTGTCCCCCACAGTCTAGGTCTCAGCTGCCAGCTGGGTAAAGGTTTGTTTGCTTCAAAGACCCCAAAATATATTAAAATGTAACTTTTCTGTCTCTTTAACTCTCTTGGACTGCTTCTCTGGGAGAAACTTTTGCTAAATCTTGCCTAGCATTTTAAATAATAAATGACTGAACTCTATTGAAAGCAAAATGCGTTTTTTTACACATCTTCGCTTTAGAAAAAGTCTGACATCACAAACATGAATGGCTGAAGAATTAAACTCGGAGAAAAAGGCGTTTCTGTCTCTGGGAGTGTTGGGATTGGGCAACAAAAAAGCCAATTTACTATATAATTTAAACTATCCTAACGGCTCTTATGAAGAAGAAAAACAGGAAAAGTGCTGTCAGTAGATAGCTTTTATTTTATTTTTATTTTGTAATGTGCACAATTCCCGGTGGCAGACAAACTAATACAGTCAGGACAGTATAAATTCCACAGGGCACATTGTTTGTAGTTTATGACTTATCCCCCGGAACAGTAGCAAAGGGATTCACAAGAATACGTGTTTAATAAACAAAAATGTGTGTCTCATAAGAAACGTGTTTCCTTCCATCTGCATGTTTTATAGGCTGCAGAAATATTTGGGAGAAAGTACTGAGTTGGAGTAACCTAATAAAAATAAAAACACCATCAATTGGCATAGACCGCAGACCAGCGATAACAATTTCAAGAGGATTTTAAATTCTCTTAGAAATGAAAATTGACTCCATCAAGGAATAATGGGTGTTGTATGTGAGGACAGGTTAGGCGTATACAAAAGTCCCACCTCAAGCTGAAGTTTTGAGTATTTTACAAGATATCAAGATAAAGGCACAGCTGCAATTAATCCTCAGTCACATGGTGAGTGCTGATTACTGTCTTCTTGTAACAGCTTTCAAGTCACTTTCTCAGTGCTGGAATTAACAGGGAAATAGCCAGTCAGCAGGAGGCTATGAAACAGACCAATGTCAACATTTTATCAGTTCCTGCCAAAGATTCCCTGAGAATTTTAAAAATGTGTCTATGAAGCCGAGAATGAATGTACCAAGTATTTTTATCCTAATTCTTTGAAAAATATTTGCCAAAAAAATAAAATATAACATATAGAACAAAAATCATATATATGTATATGATTTTATGATCATGTATATATGAACATAGACACACATACACACATATATGTGTACAATGTGTGTAATAGATATGTATGTAGTCACTACACACTTCTCCCTTTGCTTTCTTCTGCAGCACAGGCTATGCCTTGCTATTTTGCCATAGAAAGCAAAAGACACAACGGAAAAGGCAATGGCGTGAGGGTTCAGTCCCCATCTTTCCATTCAATAGGAAAACAGCAGAATGGAAAGGGGGCTTGGGGTTAATGTTCTTAGCCGAAGAAATTCTGACTTAAGCCCAGGCCATCCTAGCTATGTGACCTTAATCACCCAAGTCTCCGTTTCCCATCTGTAAAATTAGATTATATTAAACCAGTCTATGATTAATATTTTATTAAGATCAAACTTTATAAAATAGGGAAAATACTTTGCATAATACCTAACATCCAGTGGACCCTCAATAAATGTAAGCTGTTATTACCGTTGTTACTTTAATGATTATTAACTGTGTATTTTCCAGAACGTCTTCATCTCCTGAAGCATCACAGGCTTGGTTTGTATAAATGCGGTTGCTAACTTCCACCTCCCCCTGCAGTTTTATAACTTCCAAGAGATACAGCTTGAGAAAGGATGTGGGAAACTACAGAATATAAAACAATGCTATGTAAACATTAGGATCATTGTATGAGTCACAGAATATACTCAAACAAGTGCCTTTTGCACCTTTAATAGTGAGCCTTGTGAGCATATTGTCACAAAACAAAGTCACAGTCCATCCGTGCAATTGGGTAGCGCTCAGTGATATAGAGGAACAAACCATGACACTTATGTGCAACCACACAATGCATCAAAAAAGGATTGCATTAAGAAAAAGAAGCATGACACAAAAAGGTTACTTACTGTATGAGTCCATTTATATGACTCTCTGGAAAAGGTAAAACAGGAGGAACAGAAATCAGATCAGCTCTTGCCACTTGTGGAAACTGATCCTTAATACGTTCCGATTTGGGGGTTACCACACAGCAGCACGGGGAACTTTGAAGGTGATGAAAATGTTTTTTATCTAGTTTTGGTGGTGGTTACACAAAAGTATACAATTGACAAAATTCATAGAATTCTGTGCTTAAAAAGGGTGATTTTCCTCTATATAAATTATGCTTCACTGATCCTAACTTATACACACAAACACTACCTTGGGATTACTATCCTCCAGATTTAGAAAAAGGGCAAGAGAAGAATTTGTGGGTATATCAAACTTCTTAATTGAATTAGCATCTTCATTGCAGCACCGAGAGAGAATTCCTAAAAAAACGCTTTAACAGCTTTCAGAAATAGGGTAGGTAGGAGTTTGGAGGTTAGAAACGGTCTTACTTGAACTGATATTGTGATAATAATATTATTGACTATTTACCAAGTTCTAATCACTGGAACTTTTATTACATCCATTTTTTAGAAGGGGAAACTGAGGCACAAAGCATCACAGATTAAATAGTTTGCACAAGTCACACAGCTTTTTCTTGCCTTTTGAAGAGTGTCAGAGCCAGGATTTGCTCCCAGAAAATCTGACTCCAGAATCCATGGTTTTCATGTGCACCATGTACTCGCTGCGCAGGCTGGATTGGGGCTACTGCTGGAAGTTGACTCTTTCTCTTGTAGGTGCTTTTAGGTAAATTTAAAGTGTCTGTCCCCAGAATATTTCTCTTGAAGTTTCCCACTTATCTATATCCCAGATTTCTGCTTGAAATTCCTTTTTATTCCCCAGGCCATTCCCCTCCAGCTTCTGACACTCTGCCTGTCTGAGACAGTGTGATCCTTCATTGGTTTTCTCTTCCACGTGGTCTGCTTGTGGTGAATGAGATATGTGCATGCATCTTTTGCCCTTCAAGTTCTGGTCCACCCAGTGCAGCCCTCTCTCCTGTGCCCACAGACTGCTTTCAAATTCTCAGTCATAGCTCAGTGCTAGTTCTCTATTCTTCCCAAAGGCAGAGGACATGTTTAAACTCTGAGTCATCCCAAGAAAGCCTCCTCACAAGACTTGCTCTGAAGGAGGTAGACCCTACATACACATAGACACACACTTGCATATACTAGGCTCAACCTCCTCTCCAACACACCTTCATGGATGTGTGACCCGTGTGGTTTCACAGGCCCCCATGCTCAGAGGGGCTGCACACCTAGGGGTCAATGCTCTGTGGTCACCTTAAAAATCTTGCTAAGTTTGGCTTTGAATTTGTATTTTATAAGGGAAGTCTGATAGGACAGTGGACTGTGCGCTGGAGTTTTGAAGTCTATCCTCATGTAAGGTCCCACATCTCCTCACCTCCCAGCCTCCCTGGCATGGGTTCTCTGACCCCAGTAGGGGCCTGAGCCTGGGCGCTGGGAGGGTCAGAGTCGAGCACACGCACCCCATGTGCAGCATCACGTGGGACAAGCAGGATCCTCGGTGATCGCCTGCACTCCCACAGCAATATCCCTGTATCTGAGGGAGTGCAAGATTAAATAGGAAACAAAAATGTCTATGTTACATCAAGAACGAGGCTGAGGAAGAAAGGGCAAAAACCTTTTTTTCTTGTTTTTTTGAATAAGATCCCTGCATTTTCATTTTGTGCTGGGCCCTAAAACTTATGGAGCTGAGCCCACACCCACCCCATCCTTTTGGGCCGGAGAAGAGATGCACAGCCTGGCTACAGCCTCCTCTAAAGACATTTTTACAGGATTCCAAATACATTTTTTTCTCCACCCTCTGATTCTTTTTATGTCCTTGATGTGTCTGTGAGGTCCGAGAGTCGTGGAATTACTTCTTAAAAGGTATTTTTGTTCAGGAATTTCACATCTGTTATATTTGCTCTCTTGTCCAAATTTCCATTTTTACATTCTATTAATAAATGTGATTTTTTTTTCTGTCTTCAACATGTTTCATTCCTCAGTCAACTCCTCACCCAGGTTGGCAGTAGTTATGTTTTTAATTACCGTTGGTGAGTGAGAAGTTGAAGCCCTGTCTTGAAAAGATTTATTGTAAAAGTAATTAATGTTTGCCATTGATTTCAAATAAAAATAAATATAGTAAACATTTATGAAGTCCTAACTCCGTGCCAGGCACCATTCTAAGTGCATTTTATACTTCACTGCATTCTCACAATGTTTTGATGCCATGGGTAGTGTTATTAACTGTGTTTTATAGATGAAGAATATGAGGCAGAACGAGGTTAATAAACAGTCCACAGTCAAAAAACTAGCAAGTAGTCTAACCAGAATTTAGATCCAAACACTTTAGCTCCAGTCTCCATGCTTTTAATGACCTGGCTACACTACAGTTGGAGGTACAGGAATTATTTCTTGCAGGGTCTTTATCCTCCCCTGCTTCGTGAAAAGTATAGTAATAATATTAATTTAGTAAGTGAGGGATGACCGTGCCAAGCACTGGGCCATTCTATTGATGTTTTGTAATTTAATTTCCAAAACACTTCTCTGATATAGACATTCTCCCTAGTTTGAAGATGACGAAGTTGAAGTTTAGAAAGGATGAAAACATGAGTTTGTTCATAAGGCTACTAAATGTGGCAGCAATCCACTTCCATTCCAGGTCTGTGGGAGCAATGTACTACGGGGCTGAGGAGGAGGGCATCTTCCACTACGACGGTCGGTGTAGCTGGCTTGCATCCAGCTTGCACTCAACGCCAACCAGCTTGCTCCTGAGAGCCCATTATGTGCACCCCTGCCCAATTCCATGTTCAGTTATATCAGGTTGCTGTCTTGAAATAAACCATGATCAGTGCATTTGCACTACAGAAATCAGCAAAGACCATAAATCATGGTTTTCCCCCCTTTCCCTTTGGATGGCTGGCTTACCAGCAAACCATTATGTAATCTTCAGCAAGTTGCATAACCATAACGCAGCCTTTCAATTTCCCATCATTTCCTGATTTACTCTTGTTCTTTTTACTCCCTACGAATTGACGATGAAACTTTTTTCCATTGATTTCTTCTCTGAACTGTTGGTACAACCCTGCATCTACTCTTCTCCCTATTTCGGTCCACTCTCCATACTTCTGCCAGAATCATTTTTTCTGTCCTGTGTTTGTTCCAAAAAGAAAATAAAATATAGAGAAGTGTAATGCTTAATGTGACAACATCCGTGTGGCTGTCCCCTAGCACTATGTTTCTTAACAAATGCAGAATTTATCATGAAACCATCCTGCATAAGCCCTTTGGTGATTCTCTATCCCAAGAAAGTGAGGAGAGGTCAACATGGTATATAAAGTCTCTTTAGGATCTGCCTCCTGTTTATGCATCAGCCTGATATCCTGGCCAATCCCTCTCCGTCCACACTCTTTCTGGAGCGGTGCAGCATGACGGGTCAGAGCTCAGGCTCTAGGGTCAGACAGCGTGCTTGGGCTGGAAGCCTTTGCTCTGCTGCAGTTCAGGCGCGCGACTTTGGGTCCATTATCTAAATGTTTCAGTCTCTGCCCATAAAATGGGAAGAGCACTGGTAGCTAGCTTATTAGACTTTTGTGAAGTTTAAATAAATCAATGCATATAAATGGACTTAAAACCAATTTTGGCACATAGTGAGAGCTATATAAATATGTCATTATTATTGTTGTTTTCAACACTGTTATTATGAGTAGCTTTTTTTTTAGGTTTGATCATTTAGAACTGGAGGAAAGGGCTTCTCAAATACCCTCTGAAACTTAACTGTACGGTTCTATTGAATTAAGTGCTTGATATCAGAACACCCATTTAATTATCAGGCTTTGGGAAAGATGATAGACTTATTTGTTGGACATAATTAAAAAGAAGAAGTGGCACAAATTTCTCACTTTCTTCTCCATCCCTGTCAGTCTCCCACCTTTGGTACCAGGATGGTGGTGGTAGCGGTGTTTCGGCGGAGGGACAAAACAAACATTCACGAAACAACTTCACATAAAATGATCTCTATGGAACTGACTGCCATGCATTCCCTTGGTATGCCATGATGATACAGGACTTTGGACATTGGTACCTACTCCCTCTCTGACCAGGGCTCCCAAATTGCTCACCCTCTTCAGCTTGTTCAGATTTAATGTTCTTTGTTTGTTTTGCTTTTGGAGCATTCAGATTATGTTCTCTTTTAAAAGGAATTGCCAAAGTTAAATATGTGATTATTGATTTGAGCAGATAGTTGAGGCCTGTGCTGTGGTTGTCTGTGTGTCCAAAGTATTTCATTTGATAGTTAGGAGGATACTATTTAGAGTATAGTCGTGAAAACAAGGGCTTTAGGGTCAGACAATTTGTCTTCTGGTGGCCTTTCTTCAAACAATGCCATCTTCAGAAAATCACTTACACAGCAGCATGGGTTTCTTATCTATTTAATGGAAATTCTGCACTTACCTTGCTGAGAAAACAGACACATTATGGCTTGTTCTTACTTTAATTATTATTAAATTTTTGTATTGAAGGTGACTCCAGGGAACCAGATGAATTATAGAGGCCAGTTTGAGAACAAGTTTAGCAGTGACCTCACTGAATCTTCCTTTTGCCTATGGAGAAACTGAGTTGCAGACGCAGCTGTGATGAATCAAAAGGCTCTCAGCGAATCGAACCAAAGATCTGACCGGAAAATCAGATCTCCTGACTCAGGAAGAAACAAAGCTGCAAAGATTTTTATTTTGTTGAAATGCATCTTTTCAGACTGTGCGATTTGGGAAGAATTTCAAAATATACACTTTAAATATATGGGGGGTATGTAAGTGATACCTTGGCAGTGGTAACTGCAAGTGACAATGAAGCGCTCCCAGAACTCTCATAGATGGATCTCATCTACGACACAGAGAATGAGGCCTTAGAGCTGCAAAATTTCTCCTAAAGGGTTCAAGAGACGCATCATCTCAATCACAAAGCAAAAGTAAAACAAATCCCAAAAAGTCCTATAGGTCTTAATCAGTTTTAAGAAAGCTAAACAAGTAATATATTTACAAAAAGGGGATCTTGCAGCAAAGAACATAAAATGAGGGAGAGAAAAGTGCTAGTGTTGGACACGCAGCTCTGCCCTGATGAAACAGCTCTCACTTACAGTATTTGGTTTCTGTGATAGTCTGTCTTAGTTGTTCTTTTTTTACTGGCATCAGGTTATTTTACTGGCATGTCTGTAGCCATTAATCTCATCCATTTGATTTTTCTTGATCTGCTTCTGTAATCACCCAGTAATCTTATGACCATGGTTTGTCATCCTGTGTAGCTTTTCTACATGGAGAGGTTCTTCCGAGAATGGCGATTATTTTCTCATTAGGAAGTAATAAGTGTCATCTGGTTAAATAAATTATGAATCTGGTTTGGCAAGTGTCTGACTCCTTTGCTCTAATTACTGAGAAAAGTAGGTCTATTAGAGATATTTTAATAGCTGAGTATGTCAGAGAGCAAGGGCTTAAGACCAGATCAGAGAAAACCAAAGATCGTCCTGGGATGATTCTAATAATGACCTAAGAATGAGGTCTGAGACTCCTCCTCTGACTAGCAAGGACAAAATGTAGTGTGCACCTGGAACTCATGAGAAAATGTGCCTCTTACCTATAGTTTAAATTTGTGGAGCAGAGGGGAATTCAGAGGAGCAATATTCTAGGGACACTCATGGTCAGAATCAGGGAAAAGAGAAAAAATTTGGTCATGAGAAATAAGAGTAGGTGAAGAGAAGTAGCCTCTGTATAAAACTAAATTATATAAAATGTGGAAAATCAAGTTTGGTATAGAAAAAGGACAGTATACAAAGTGGTTAAGAGAAAAGATAGAAAGTTGACTGTATGAGTTTAAATACCAGCTCTTCCGCTTTTCCACTTACTGATCATGTACCCATGGAACCCTGTTCTCATAGGACTGTATTATCTATTATCTGTTATCTATTGTATATCTATATTTATCTATAGGGTTAAAATATAACATGATGTCTATCTCTATCTCTATCTATCTATCCATCTATCCAATCATGTTAAAATAGGTTTAACTCATAGTAAATACTTAACAAATGCAAGAGGTAGATAGTTGTGTCCATGGTTCCCTCCAGTGCTGAATTATGCAAGCCTGCAACTTTTAAAGAGGTCAAAGAAAAGCAGAAAGCAGCCTGGAAATGACAGGCCACAAAAAAATGTAGGTATAGAACTGAGTCGGTAGAAAATTGGACAAGATTTTAGTGGTTATAATATGACCCAAGAAGCCAGCTTCAGGCCTCAAGGCTTAGACTAAACAAAACAATTATAAGTGAAGATGCAGTGAACACCAGGTATATTTCTTCATGTGCATACAACCCTTCCTTATCTATTATGTTTCTTCAGTTTAAGGTATTAAAATCACCATTTCATGGAAGAGGGATACAACCTAGAGAAATGAAATAATTTGTCCAATGTCAGGAAATGATTTAAGAAATATCAAAAACTTAGCTTTGGAGACTGGCCCAGTGGTAAAGCGGTTAAGTTCATGTGCTCTGCTTTGGTGGGCCAGGATTCATGGGTTTGGATCACGGGCACAGACCTACATACTGCTCATCAAACCATGCTGTGGTGGCATCCCATATACAAAACAAAGGAAGATTGGCACTGGTGTTAGCTCAGGAACAATCTTCCTAAAGCAAAAAAGAGGAAGATTGGCAAGGAATATTAGCTCAGGGCCAATCTTCCTCACAAGAAAGGAAAACCCAAAACTTAGCTTTGTTGTGTTAGATAAATAATATGGAGTTGTCCACTCATTCCACAAACGTAAAAAATAGTAGTAAGACGGATCAAGTCCCTTCCCTCCCAGAGAATATTTTTCCAGTGTGATGGACAGAAAGTAAACGTGTAGTCATTAGAATAAGTAATATCACTTACTTGCTATGAAGTGTAGATATCATTTATTGGGGTGGGGTGAGGTTGAGATGGGAGAAAGTCCTGTGATTATTCTTGCTATTTAGGCATGAGTTTAAATTTGTACTTTATAAGTATTTGAAAGTTCTGCTGTAAAGGAAAGGACTTCTTCCCCCTATGATGTAACACGATGTGATAAAATTTAAAGAGCTATTTATGAGCCTTGTACTCGGAAATAATCATCAGTAAATAGTTCTTAACATATGACTTGAAGTTGCCTGGAGTTAAATGCCTTTAGAATGTGAGATTTGGCAACACCGTGTAGTTTTAGCAATAGAAAATTATGGTAGAAATAAAGTATACATGTTTTGTGAGACGGGCAATCTGCTTCTGAACCATGCTGAAGATCTTGGAGAACAAAAGGGACAAGTTTGGGACTTTAAAATTTTGCCTCTAGGAGTGGATAGAAAATAAACATTTTCTATGCCAGCTCTGTTGTGTTGCTATAGGGCAAATATTTCAGGAAACCAAATCCAAAGTCTTATCCAACAAGTGGCTAAATTACAAAGCAAATGGAATTCATAAGCTTCTCAGGTCTCTTATGTTATGATCAGGAATAAATGGAACTCTAAGAATTGGTATTGGGATTGCAAATTCCCAAATCTCAAAGGAAAAAAGCAAAACAAAACACATCTTTTTCCCCATCTGAGTAGATTCACTTCCCCTTGACTAAAGATCCTAATAATAATCTTGCCAGATGCAACTGTCTTGCACAGGCAAATTGAATCTCCTTAAGACCCAACTCCACACCTCTCACTGCTTCAAAACCAAAGTCAGACTCAAATCCCAGTAGATCTCAAGGAGCGTAAATACAAAGTCTGAGAAGAGTTACCATATCTACAAAAACATTGCAGAATTTTGCCAACTCATACACATGGAAATCAGAAGAATATGTACCAGAATGAATTCTAAGGGTTTTTGAAGAGGGAAGCAGGAATGCAGCTTTAGATCAGTGTGAATTTGCTACTATTGGTAGACCAGCCAGAGAGTCTAGATTCAAAATTAATGGAAGCAGCTTTATTGAAACCTAGGTTCACTGGTAACGTTGCTTCTCTGAGGTTAATTTAAGCCTAGAACACAAAGAGATGTTGCTCTTTTCCTGTCTGAACTTCACTACCACACCATCCTCAATCCCACTTTACCTATAGCAGCCTCAAGCAGCCAGGAGAAAGTCTTGGCACATTGTTTCAGTCACAGCTCTCCTACCCCTGTGGCTGTATAGTTTTAGGCATATTCTACTCTTTTCACATGTTTTGTCAAGTCTTGCACATCCTTGCTTACTGGATCAACATTTGCTGTTGGAGAGTCTTATTTTTATTAACATCCATATTCTCCTGGAGGTCTGAGAACTGTTTGCCGTTTCTCAACAAGCTTCCTCCTGTTGAGGAAATCATTACAGGAATTTGCAGATATGACTCATAATTTGCGGTATGCATTTGGGAAATTATCTTTTAATTTATTCTGCTGTTTGTTTCTACTTTTTTGTTTTTTAAGTGTTTTAATTATGCTGAATACAGTAATACTGGATTTACTCTGCTATCTTTAACTCTATGACATTTTAAATAGAAAAACTAAGATTCAATGAGATTAAACATTTTGACCAAATGCACACAGAAAATAAGAGATAAACTACAATTAAAAATGTGTCTGTCTGAACCCATAGGATTTAAAAAAAAAATTCCCCTCTTCTAGCAAGGGGATAGAGCTTATAAACAATATGTGACAAAACTAGAAACTTTACTAAACATTTTGGCATGAGATTGGGCAATGGGCCATGTTCTAACCTCACAGATGATACAGTCTAGACGAGCATCTCTAAACTCTCATTTATGGTGTGACTTAAATCCTATGTTTAATAAGATTAGGAAGAAAGAAACCGTACAGAATTAAAGTAATACAAGTGACAGCTTGACATTGAATACAGAATTTCTTTCTACATGAAACTCTGGATAACCCGAATTTATTTTCTGATAGTCCTCTATGCGTCCTGATGTATCTTTTCCTCCAAACAGGATTGCACAGTGGAGCAGCCAGATATAAAAATCATAAATTATATATGCAAATCCACGTTTATCTGTGACTATCATCTATACCACAAGAAGCAGCATGGATTTGAAGCAAAATGATGCAAACTGGGTAACCAGCTTACTACAGTTTAGCTTTGCCTACCTCAAGCGAGTTTATCAAGATTTTTAAAGTCCTGTTTTAATGTCTGTAAAATGAGGATAACACTCTGCAGGGTTATGGAAAGATTAAACATGGTGTCTGGTACAAAGCATTAATACAATATTCATATTATTACTGAACTAAGTAAGTAATCTTGGGCAACCCAAACTTTTGGAACTTGTTTCCTCACCTGCAGAACAGGAACAATTGCATCCATTTATAAAGTATTGTTGTGACAATTAGATGCAATATGACCAGCACTCTCATTGACCACTGGTACACACGTAAAATTGATAAAACTTCCCATCACTGTCTCCATCCAACTTACCTATCTTTATCAGAGAAAGAAATAAGTAGAGCAAGAGATGAATTCAACCGAGAGGGCATCATTTCTGTCAAGTGTATGTCCAAATGATGAGGCTTAAATGTCATTCCTGAAATAGTTCAGATAGATAGAGGTCTTGCTGATGATAAAGATAAAATGTACAAAGCATTAGATCAGAGACTATTTCATAAGCAGTGTGTCTAAAATGTGGGGTGTTTCTATGACTTCTGTGAATCACTCTAGCAAATTAATTGAACCCAAGGAGGAGATCGTGGGAATCTCTGATTTATAGCCAGTCAGTCAGAAGCATAAGAAACAATCTGGACTTGTGACTGGCATCTGAAGTGGGGAGGGCAGTTTTGTAGGACTGAACCCTTAACTTGTGGAACCTGATGTTATCTTCTGGTAGCTAATGTCAGAATTGAGTTGAACTGTAAGACACCCAGCTGGTGTCCAGAGCATTGCTTGGTGGTGTGGGGTAACCTCCTCGCTAACATTATAATTGGGTCCTAAATCAAAAGACCAACTAAATGAGAGATTCGACTATACATTTAAGCAGAATCCAGAAGGAAAAAATTATACAGAGGCAATATACAAATATATAATGATTATATTCTAGAAATGATAAAAAATATGCAGTCTTAGGATTCATTAACTTTAGTAAATTTTAAGCAAGATAAATAGAAATTTCTGATTAGGAAAATTAATATCAAACCATAGGATAAAAGAAAACAGATCGTACAGGAGTAGAGTCTAAAATTTTATCAATATTCTTGTGGAAAAATTTATAGATTTGAAAGATGTTTAAAATGTAAAGTTAACCTGACTATATGATGAATTGAATATAAGGTGTGAGGAAGAGTGAGGTATCAAAGATGGCAGTTAGGTTTGCAATTTGCACCACTGTCTGGATGGTGAAGTCATGCTCGGAGATATGGAAAAATAGAAATGGATCAAATCTGATGTGCTGAGTAGGAGTGGAGGGCAGAGACACAGTTGGGTCTAGGCATATTGTGCTTGAGGTGCTTATGGTTGTCCAAATTGTGATATCATGTAGGCAGGTAGCTATATATATATGCATATACATATATATATATGTATATACCAGTACATATATATGTATGGAATAAAAAATGGGAGTTTTTAAGTGGATATTTATATTTGAGAGTGATCAGCATCAAGGTGGGAATTAAAATCTTAGAAAAGCATGAAATTGTCTGGAAAGAGATAATAAAGAAAAGGAGTTATAGGCTTGGGGAAAAATTGTAAGAGATTTTAAAATCTAACAACTAAATATAGGAGAAACCTATAAAGATAATCACAAAGGGAGAACCAAGGGGGGTGGCTACACCATTGACGTTTTCACATGGATTAAACCAGGAGTGCACAGTGCGATAGAAACCAGGTACGTTTCAAGACAGAAAAAGTTTAAAGAGAAATATGAGAAAAGAAAAAAATCTCCTCTGGATTTAGTGAACTGGAGATATTTTATGAATTTATCAAGATGTGTTTCAGTTGAGTGAATTGAGGAAATAGCCACTTTGGAATGAGTTGAGAGGTAAGAGGGAAATGAATAATGTGGACATTAAGTTGGAAAACTCTTTGAAGAAATTTACCAGTAAAAGGGAGAGTTATGAAGGGTACTGGTTCATAGAAAAGGTTTTTCAAACGTTTATATGTATAAATTATAGAGTTGCAACGAATGCAACTATTTGATAATTACCATGATCATACTAGTAAAGGGGAAAGGTTAGAGCCCAGGGCACAGGTGGAGGGATTCACATTACACACAATGAGGAATATGTTCTCTATAATAGTGGTTCTCAAAATGTGGTCTGCAGACTGGCAACACCAACATCACTTGGAAAGTTGTTAGAAGTTAGACATCCTGAGGGTGGGGACCAGTATCAGCGATTTTACAAGCCATCCAGGTGGTTCTAATGCATGCTAAGGTTTGCGAATTACTGATTTATTGCAACAAGATAGAAGAATGAGAGGATGGGTATGATGCAGTGTGGTTTGTGTGTTTGGTGACTGGAAGTCGAGAGATTTCCCATCTGATAGATCATATTTCCTTAGTTAAGAAGGAGATACAGTCAAATGATAGTGAAAGAAAATGAGCTCGTCATATTTTGAAGAGAGAAGAAAATGTATCATTCAGGGAATGAATTGACTAGAGCAATGTAGTATAATTTCCTAAGGGAATTGAGGTCTTGTTTGAGGTTGGCAATCATTAATTAATAGTGATACATGCTCTGCTGTGTGAGCTTTTCAGCTTTTTAAGGAATTCAGTTGGAAGTGTGGGCAAAACAGATAATACTATCTATTGATGTAAGATTTAGATGCCAGTGATACTAAAGTATGTCCGAGAGTGGTATTGAAATGATAGATTGTAAAATTTAAGTTGAGTAAAAAAGGGAATTGAAAGTAGGTAGGGTTGGCAATCAATAAAATATATCTTTCTTAATATGACTAATTAACCAAGTCAAACTTAAGGAGAGTTGGTCAGGTTAGAAGGATGATTGGATGAATAAGTGATTCTGTAGCTGGAATTCTTTCAGGTTTTTTGAGTGTGACAGTGCAGATGGCTGGCTGAGATGAAGTGAGGAAGATGTCTACTGAAGATGGCCAGGAAATTGGAAAAGTCATTTGTGATAGAAAGCGACAAAGATGGACCCCATTGAACCTTGATTTCTGGTTTTCACAGCCTTGTATAATTCCCTCCCATATTGAATCATGTCTGGCCTATGTGATCAATTAAATACCAAGGAGGTGATGGTATGTAACTGCTGAGGTATTGTTACGTTTACACTTTTGCCTCTCTCAGATGGCTCACGCTGGGAAGCTAGTCACTTGCCGTGAAGATAATCAAGCAGCTCTCTAGAGAAGTCCACGTGGTGAGAAACTGACACCTCCCGCCAAGAGTGGGCACAAACGTACCAGCCATATTAGGCGGCAACTTTGGAAGTGGATCTCCACCCACAGTCAAGCTACAGTCTGACTACGAGCTACAGTTTCAGATGCCTACAACCTCAGCAGACATCAGTGACCCTGAGTCACAACCACCCAGCCAAGTCACTCCCTAATTCCTGACACACAGAGAATGTGAGAAAGAATATATGTTTACTATTATATTAGACCACTAACTTTTGGAATAACTCATTATAAAATAATAGATAGCTAATGTAGCATTCATGTGAATATTGCAGTCACCTACTTATTACCACGAGAAAAAGTATGGGAAGAAAAGACTAAACCAGATTGCAAAATCTTTGAAGAATATTACATCTCTCCCAAGATTGTTACAGGGAAAAAAAAAAAAAAAAGGCCGGTGTTGCTTTCTTTCTATGAAGATGGGTTAGTTTTAAAAAGTAGAGGATGATGATAATCCTGAAGATTTCTGTTCTCTCATGCTAAGTTAAATGCAGTTTAGAAACTCTAGAAGTTAAAGCAATATTATCCTCAGCTCTAGGTGAGCAGATCAAGACAGTTATATTTGTTTTATTTTAAATACTAGTTATTGAAAATAAGCAAACTTGTATTTCCTTTCATCTCTGAAGGAAAGATGAGATAAAGTAATTGCCTATATATTAAGTATTTACATTAAGATCTTCTGGATTATGATAGTTTCACTAACTTGTACTATGAAAAAGGTGTTTTTTTCCAGCTTGGAGTCAGACAGAACGTCAGAGAAGAAGCAGCATTCTTTCCTAACCTGCACTTCTGCCTGTAAGACCAGCTTCCTGTGAAACCACATAAGAATCAGTGGGAAATCCTGGGGACGGAGAGGAGTAGAGTGGAAATTATGGAATGGAAGCCACTTTATCATGCCACCTTTCTCCACTGGGAATTGTGCCTACCAGTGAACACTTAAATTTTAGTTCCTGTGATTTATTTGATACAAATAATAATTCTCTTTTCATTTTTTTAACACTCCAAGATATATAGTGCTGTGATTCTATTTGTAAGAACTTTCACCGTTTTTATCCATTGAGTTAATAGCAGCGCCCCCCTTATCCTTGCACAGTAAGCATTTTTCACAGCCTTCTGAAGATAACTGAACCTCAAAATCAATATGCTTGAAAGTTTAGTGAAATCAAACCCAAAACTTCCCAACACCTCAATAAAAGCCAAAAACTATTTAAAGTAAAATGGAAGTACAGTGTAAACAAGTGTTTCTTTCCATAATTGTTTTAGTAAATTCTAAAATAAATTCTAATGATAGTTCTTCTATGCCCAAAATGAGCACCCATTGAAAAGTTTAAAATCGTAGTAATTTTTGGTCCTGAAATTGAAGCACTGATTAAAAGGAAGTTAGAAATTAGTTTCATTAACAATGTAATGACAGGGTAAGGGATGGGGATGAAAGTAATGTCTCTGATCCTTTTTGTTAATATTTATGTTGCAGCTATATTTATTGTCAATGTTGGGGTGATGGATTAAACCTGAAAACCTTAACCATATGGACATGAGGGATGGGGAATGTCCTGGGCATTTATGAAGGAGACCTTGCTAGAACTGATAAAATATTGTTCATTATTATGTCAGAAAAATATTTATGAGGATAAGTAAACATTAGACATGCTAATTTAAAAATAGAATTTTGAAAAGTGTGCCTATTCAACAAAGTTAAAGCCCAAAAGAGGAAGTAAAATTTTGTCGTTGTCACAGGAACTAAAAGAATATGTTTTGAATTTTCATTCACAAGAAAATACTCAAAGGTGTTTGAGAAGATACTGTAATTTTTCCAAGGGATTCACTGGGAAATAAACATGTAGTTAACAAATGCAAGTTGATGAAATCCTTTGTATACAATATGAGGAAACAGAAATACAGACATGAATTTTATTATCTTCTGTCCTCAAGAAGTTTTAATCTGATTAGAAATAGACATGGAAAGAATTAAGGATAGCATGGGACCAAATCAGTAAGAGCTAAATAGAGGAACAAATAACATTCCACATAATACAGAGATAGTATACATCAACAGCCAATTAAAATAGTATAGAAAGGTATATCTATATCTATATTTGAGGTATAGAAAGGTAAGATACACAGAGATATATAGATTTATATCTTTCTATACTGTTATATATAATATATATATAAAAGTTATATATATTTATAAACTTAAATTATAGAAAAAAGAAAGATGATTATTTGTCACTATTTCTTGCATTAATACTTATTGAGCTACTTCTTGAATTTAATATTCTACACTTGACTAAAGCAGGCATCTCCATTGCTACCCCATCTTAGTTCCATCTATATGTGCAACTGTCTCAAACTTGACACTGAAAATCTCAGTTATTTCTGTAACTTGGGTCCATTTTATGCATCCTGTGTTCAGAATGAAGTTTTTTCCTTGTTAGGCTCTCCTTCCTACTCCTTTTATCTAAGATTCAGCTTACACTTATTTAAAGGCAGAAATGTGATGTTTATCCACTTATCCTTTTCAAAGCAAGTAGTAGTTTTTACAGTAGTAATTTCCCATTCAATCCTGAGGAGAAAATCTAGATTTTATCTCCATAGAGGGGATCTAAGTTTCCTGGAGGGAGATAAATTAAGAAAATAGTGAACAAGGGCTGGCGTGGTAGCATAGCGGTTAAGTTCGTGAACGCTGCTTCAGAAGCCCGGGGTTCACCAGTTCAGAACCGAGGCATGGACCTACACAGTACTCATCAAGCCATGCTGTGGTGGCATCCCACATACAAAATAGAGGAAGGATGGCACAGATGTTAGCTCAGGGCCAATCTTTCTCACATACACACAAAAAAATAGTAAACAGAACAGACTGACTGAGATGAAAGTTTCTTTAAGGAACAGACATGTGACTGGTATGGTTGTTAGAAAGCCTGGGAAAGTTGCTGTGCTCCAAGCGTGTAAGGGAAGTAAAACAAAGGACTGACAGTAATGTTTGAGGGATGATAATGTAGGAGCCAGGCTGACTAGTTGCCAGCAAGAACAAGGGTATATACTTTGTTGGATTTATATCTATGTACTTCATGTGTTTAAATGCCATTTTAAATGGTTCCTGTTTTTTAAAATTTTATTTAATTTTATTTTCCAAATTTGTATTGCCAATATGTAGAAATCTAATTGAGTTTTATAGTGAACTTATTAAAATTGAGTATTAAAGTAGATTTTGTTTTTTATAGATCTTGGGGTTTTCCATGTTGAAGATCACGTGTTCTATGAATAGAGAGGTTCATCTCTTTCTTTCCAATCTATATTGATGCTTTTTCTTTCATTATTGTGCTAGCCAGAACCTCTTTGCGATGTTGAACAGATATGGTGAAAACAGACATCTTGGTTTTTTCCCCGATATTAGAGGTAAGGCCTTCAGTCTTCCATTTTTAGTTATGATATTAATGGTAATTTGTTGGCAAATGCCTTTTATCTGATTAAAATTTTGGTAGAATTCACCACTGATGCCATCTACACCTGGAGTTTTCTTTGTGGCGTGATTTGTATCAATGAATTCAGTTTCCTTAACAGATATAGAATTGTTCATTTTATCTATTTCTTTTTGACTGAGCTTTGATAGTTTCTGTTTTTCAAAGAATTTTCCCATTTCATCTAAATTTTGAAATTATGGGCAAAAAATTGTTTTAACGATTCCCTTATTCTCTATTTAATAGTGTAAGATTTGCAGTGATATCTCTTTTTTCATTCTAGATATGGTCAATTAGTATTTCTCTGTTTTTCTTGAACTATAGAGCTAGAGTTTTATAAACTGTACTTATCATTTCAAAGACTCATCTCAGTTTTATTTTCCTTTTTTCTTCTATCAATTTTATGGATTGATTTTTTCTTTTTATGATTTTATTCCTTCTGCCTCCTTTGAGGTTAATTTACTCTTTCTATTCTAGTTTATATGTAGAAATTTAGATCATTGATTTTAAATCTTATTTTCAAATATAAACATTATAGCTAAAAGCTTTCCTCTATTCAGATTACTTTAGTTTTTACCTCATGTCCTTTTTCTGTTTCAGGATTCTATCCAGGGTACTGCATTATATTCAGATATCATTTCTCCTTAGGCTACTCTTGGCTGTGACAGTTTCTTGTTGTTTGTTTTTGATTACCTTGACAATTTTAAAAAGTGCTCATCAAGAATTTTGTAGAATATCCCTCAGGGAACATTTGTCTGATGTTTTCCTCATGATTAGACTGAGGTCATGGGTTCTGGGGAGAAAGATCACAGAGATAAATTTCAATTTTCATCACATCTTATGAAAGGTACGTACTATACTTGCCATACTATACTTACTGCTGATGTTGACCTTGCCACCTGGATTAGGTATTGTTTGTCACATTGCTCTACATTGCTCTGTAAAGTTACTCTCTTCCTCCTCTCTTCTTATTGTGCCCCTAGAAAGGAAGTCCCTGTGCACAGCTCGCACTTAAAGAATGGAGAGTTTTCTCCACCTCCGTGAGGGCAGAGTAGCTGCATAAATTTTGGAGATCCCACTAATTTTGATCTACTATGTTTTAATTGGTTTTCAGTCCAAAGCAATTTTTAAATTTTCCTTGTGATTTGTGCTTTAATTCATAGATTATTTATGTGTTCGCTCTTTAATTTACAAGTACTTGAGGCATTCTTAGATAAGTTATGTTTATTGATTTCTAACTTAAATCCATTTGGTTAGAAAATTCACCCTCTATAATTTCAATGCTTTAATATGTATTGAGACTTGTTTTATGGTCCAGCATATAGTATATTCTACTGAACATATGAGTGAACTTGTAAAGAATGTGTATAGTTCCTGTGTTTAGAGATCAATAGATATTAATTAAATCAAGGTGAATGATCGTATATTCTCAAAACTTCTGTGTCTTTCTTAATTATTTCCTAGTTGATCTATCATTTCCTGAGAGGGAGATGTTAAAATATAAATGGGCTATTAAAATATAAAGATGTCTTTTCTATACAACATGCAGTTGGGCATTGCTTTTAAAATACATTCTGACAATATTCTCCTTTTTATTGGCATATCTATTCTATTAAAGTATGTTTGTTTTAATTATTGATTTAGTTGTGTTTGGGTTTACCATTTTAATTTTTTCTATATGTATTTTTTTCTATGTTGCTCTTTTCATACCTTTTTTGGATTTTTTAAATAAAAAAATCTTTTTTCTGTTGCCTTTTTAAAGGTACTTATTTGTATAATTTTAGTGTGTGTTCTAGGAATTATGGCATGTATCCTTAATTTTTCATAACCTGTTAATAAAGTTGTAAAATTTAGAAATCTTTCAACCAAGATTCAAGACTCCTCATTCTTTATTCCTTTAGTCAGCAAACTTTTTCCATAAAGGACCTCATAGTAAATATTTTAGGCTTCTCAGGTCACAGGAGATCTCTACAACTTCTTCTTCCTCTTCTTCTTCTTTGTCCTTCTTCTTAACAACCACCTAAAAATGGAAATAAAAATGTGATGTGCGAGGGAAGATATCAGAATGATAATCATTCATCACTTAATTGATTCACTCATCTAATATTTATGGACTATCCAGTCCTTCTTAAGTCCCGGGCTATGCACTGGAGATACGTTGGTAAGCAAAACAGAAATAGTCCTTTCCCACTTCAAGATTATATTTTATTTTTTTTGAGGAACCTTTATACTGTTTTCCATAGTGACTGCACCATTTTACATTTCCATGAAAAGTGTACAAGGGTTCCAATTTCTCCACATCCTAGCCAGCACTCACTGTCTTTTGTTTTTTTGGTAATAGCCATTTTAATAGCTGTGACTTTTGAGTATATATTCAAAAGAATTAAAATAAGGATCTTGAAGAGATATCTGCACTCACATGTCCGTTGCACGTTGTTCACAAAAGCAAAAATATGCAAACAACCAAAACGCCATTGACAAATAATGGATAAAGAAAATGTTCTATATAACATATATATTAAATATATAATTGAATCTTATTTAGACTTAAAAAAGAAGGAAATCTTGTCATATGTAACAGCATGGATAGATCCGGAAGACATTATGCTAAGTGAAATAAGTCTGTCATAGAAGGACAAACAACGCATGATTCCACTTATATTAGGTATCTAAAAGAGTCATAGACACAGACATCAGCACAGTGGTTGTCAGGGCTTGGAGGAAGGGGAAAATGGGGAGTTATTGTTCAATGGGTACAAAGTTTCAGTTAGCCAAAATGAATAAGTTCTAGATATCTGTTGTACAACATAGAACTTATAGTTAACAATACTGTATTGTGCACTTAAGAATTTAAGAGAGTAGATTCCATGTAAAGTGTTCTTACCACAATTAAAAAAAAGAAGGGCAAGTGTGGGAAAAGCAGGAATTACTCAAAACATGACACAAATATATATTTAACTACTCTGTAATAACCGCTATCAGGAAAGTTCCATAACTTTATTAAAGTAGGTAATTTACTAATCTATGGAATTATGAAATGTTGCCCTGAGATAGTGACAACTGAGCTGATGTCTGAAGTATGCAAGTTGAGAAGGAATAGTGTTACAGACAGAAGAAGGGCATGCGCAAACATTCTGATGTAGAAGGGTGCATTGAGCTTTCCAAGAATAAAAGAAGGTCAGAAAAGCTGGAGATCTGAGAACAAAACTATAAGGATGGCTATGGAAAGAGGCAGGGGCCCATTCTACGAAACGTTTTTGTCACATTAAAAACCAAGTTGCTTTATCCTAGGATAATGAGGAGCTTTAGCAGGATATGAACAGAGAGTTAACATTTTTATAGTTCTATTTTACAAGGATCTCTTTTTTAGCAATGGAAGTAACATTCTGGAAAGGAAACCTTTAGAAGCTAAGAGAGAAGTCAGGATGGAGTTGCACTAACAGAAGAGAAAAACTGAGATAGTGAAAGTGAGTATGGAAAAAAGTGGATGAATTTAAAAGATATTTAGCAGATAAAATCACAGAATGGTCCATTTGAATGGATATTGTGCATAACAGAATTATCTAAAGGATGATTTGCAGGCAAAATGCAGTTTAGGAAGAGCCTTCTGCGCTAAGCTAGTCTGCACTTTATTTTTAAGATCTGGGGATCCATTGTAATATTTTAAGCATTTAAGTGGCATGACCAGATACACATTTTTGAATAAGCATTCAGATAGAGGAAGCTGGTGAGGCTGAAGTCAGAGAGGTCCATTAAGAGGTTATAGCTGTAATTGAGGTCAGAAATGAGAAGGGCAATGGGAATAAAAAGGTTAAATATCTTGCTGGGTGAGGTGAGAGAAAGAGTTTACTGGAGAGCTCTCAGGTTTCTGCCTGAGCTATTAGATGGGTGGCTAGTAACAGTCAATGAGGTAGGAGTGTAGAAGGAGGAGCTCCAAAGTTTCATATTTTGGACAAAAGGTTGTCAATATTGCTCATATTGTCCATGTTGAGATTTTAGTGCTTGGGAAATTAAACTGGAGACAAGTAGTTTGGTTTTGTCCTTAATGTAAAAAGAATTGGCCAGAAGTCTAAATCCTTAACAAGTCAACTACCACAGCTTTTGTTTATCTCTCAAAACAAAGATAACTAGAGGAATAGATTTAGGGAAAGAAACACTTTGGTGAGCCATGAGAAATTGGTTTTTCCCTATGGCCATAATGTTTCTAGACTGAATATGGGACCATGTCCTGAACTCACCCCATCCTCTGGTTCTGAGTGGTCTTGTGGTTAGAGGAAGAATAAGATGTCCACTTCAAGGGAAGATAGGCTTGCCCCTGCACAAGGCTCATGTATAATTCTCCCACCAAATCCAAACTTTATGCAAAACTGGTTCAACCGTGTTTTGTTAAGAAATCCCTTCTATTCTTGGGGCCATGTCTTTGAGGAGAAAGAAAAACATTGTTCTTCTCCTGGAGGTCAGAAGTGTCACTAACATCAAGTAGATTGTTGCAGATACTAATCTGGTGATCTCAGGAGAGAGAAAGAATTTGGAGTCTGTCACGTGTGTGTGGTACTGGAAGTCATAGTGACAAAGAGAGGCAAGAAATAAACCTGAAGCCCTCTGCCTTCTCCCCCAAGGCAGAACTTGTTCTCTAGGAATTTAAAAATTCCACAGAAGGGTATGGACTCGATCCAGGTAAGCAGTTCTGTTTTAACACTCATAAACTCATACACTTACCATCACTAATCGTGGGCATCACATCCCTAATGAATCAATCAGTCCTTTGCATCAAATAGATCAATTCAGTCGTAGGTTTTATATTTTATTTCAAATAATCTCTTTTCTTTCTGCAGGCAACTCTTTGCCAAGGTTGATACATACAGACATTGCCTCCTAAAGCTATCTACTTCAAGCCCCACTGCTTACTCTGTCTTTCCCAACACAGTGCATCCGCACACCTCTTTCACCTGTTCAGGACAGCATAATTCATCCTGCAGGTGCTTATGGAGCCTTATCTACGTCCTCATGCGACTTTCACCACACCACAGCAGAGACTGCAGCCCATCTGACAATCCACATTCTTCTCTCAGAGCATTTTTCTGTTCATATGTACCGTATTCCCACAACTTTTAATAATATTTATTACTGAATCCAAGAAATTGGATTAATTCCAAAGTCAAGATAGGGAAGTATGAATAAAAGGCTTACAGCACTACACCCTAACGATAAGGGAAATTTCAGTTGTTAAGTGTTGGATGTGAAGGGGCCTCTAAGATATTTAAAAGAAGCAGATGAGGTTTCCACATCTAGAAACAATCCACGAATGTTCTTAGTGACTCAGTTGAAGACAGATCAACTATATATAATGTGACACTCTTAAAACAGAAATGTGTACAATATATTAATAGAAACCAGAGGAATGCAAACACTGAAAGATGGGGGTAGACATTCCACAAGTGTCTGAAATCCAAACCTTAACTCCTGAACTCTGTGGAAAGAGTTGACCCTGACACTTCCTCTGTTCCACAAACAGGGAGCGAGTTGCCAAAAGCATGGCTGGAGGGGCTGAGAATTTTAACTTATTTAGCTACAAAGTGCCCTGGTGCCCTGAGTCAGGAGTAAATTGAGGTGGGAAAATGATTGGCTATCAGCTTCAAAACAGCTGTTTTCTAGGCCAGAAAGGCCAGGCTGCACCCAAGCCAGCCCCAGACTGAAATCAATTACAGAAGCTGTTAAGAGAGAAACTTAGAAAGTTTCAAGCCTGAGGGAAAAAAAGCTTAGAGATGGGCTGGTACTTAGTACAAGTGACAGGACCGCGATGTTTCTTGAAAAGGAGAAAGTGGCTCATATTAAGGAGCCAGGGAACTTCAAGCACCAAAGGCAAAAAGTCGTTAATAAGGGAGCAGAAGTCTTGAGAAAAGGAGCAAATGGCATCTGAGAAAATTGACAGTACTCATTTTAAGAGACAGGAAGATTTCTCAATTTCTGGTGGAGAGGTAGAGATGGGACCAAACAGGCAGAAATGGCATGATACAGAGCGGGGGCTGCAGGAGGAACACTGCCAGACGAATCCCACTCCTGCATGACATGCGCCCTGTGAAAAGAGCCCCAGGTCAGAGGGCACTGCTACCCTGGGTTCAAGGGGAGAGAAAAATACTCTCTCTGGACTCCTGAGAGTGCTATGTCTTTGCCTAGAGGTGCAGAGGCCCCAAATCAATACGCACAATCCATTCTGAGATTTTTAAAGATACATCCACTTATTTGTTTATTTAGGCATTCACCTGTTCATCCATAAACACATGCACATGGAAGGCACAGACGAATGACCAATGCAGTGCATTTCGATAAGAATCACATAAGGCGTTGTGGGAACTCTTACAAGATGTAGCCTCGGGGTGAGTGTCAGAAAAGGTTTTGGAGAGGAGGTTTGCCTGAACTGAGACTTGACACATGTGCGGCCAAGGGAGAAACACCGGCAAATGCTGAGGCCTCGACAGGTGAAAAGAACGACTGAGTAGGATATCTCTGCAAAATAATACTCCCTTAACATTGTTCTGGAAAGCAGTGCTGCAATAGCGGGAAGGAAACAGGGCAGGTTGTCAGACAAACATGAATTTGAATTTTCTCTGCCACCTACGAGCTTGCTAACTTTGGTCTCATTGCATCAAACAGTAGAGTCAGTTCTCTTATCTGTAAATGAAAACGTTATCATTTTCCTCCTTGGGTGAGTGAGGAGTCAATGAGATCGCGTATGTAGACACTCACACATTACTTGGCATGTAACCATCATGCTCCTAGATCTATAGCTCTGTTGACAGCAGGAAGATGTGTGGATAAAATATCCCACAAGCCCTCCCTTTGCTTCCTTCTGACAGGATCAGAAATAGGACACTGTAGCTGTCAGTGCTGCCCCACAAATAGGGATGTGGACCAGACTGATTGGAAATGTCCAGAAGAAACTGGCTGGATAAGGCATAGATCACCATGATAGAGCCCATCAGGAGGGAGGGAAAGGTGGCCTGAGGATCCGTAGGGATAAGGAATCAGGATGGAGAGATAAAGGAACATGGAGGAGTGTCATGGCAGTGTGGTTGTGGCTATTGCATGTTGGAGCAGTGGCCAGATCAAGGAACTTTGTGGTATTCGTTAAAAAAATGAGAGCGTTTAACATGGAGAAGTGTAGAATTGAAGACTCAGTATTTTGACTTTGGCAATTTGTTTTCGGTTCCATTGACTCTATCTGTCATGGAGATCCCTCCCTGGTGTTGAAGTGATGGAAGAAATATCACTTCTCTGTGCTTCACATCAGTACAACCTCAAGTGTTTCTGAAGTGCAGGGACCAGCTAGCTCCATCCATACTACCACAGAAAGCTTTGACTAAAGTGGCAGTGGCGCTTAATACTTGTTAAGGTAGCTTCTGAGGAACTGTGTCCTGGTATGGGATCTTGGGTCCTCAACAAAGAATTTACAGCAAGGTATGAAGACCATCAAGCTAGACCAGGGGGGTAGTCATGTTACTGAAAGTTCGGTCTCTGATCCTGATGCCAATCCAAATAACGGGAACAAAGTCTTGGGTGAAAAAGGAAAGGCTGTACTTTGCCAGGCAGAGGGAGCAAAGCAAGAGCCAGTGCCCCCAAAATTGCTAGTTGCCCATTACGAAATGGATAGGGGTTTTTATTTGGGGTTTTAGGTAGGGGAGGGGGGCGTGGCCTTCTTGGTCAGCATTTTTCCATTGGCTTGTGTCTGGGTCTGCTTCCAGCAGAGGAGACAAAGGATTTCTCAGAGGAGTGTCCTTGGCTGTTTATCTCCATGGTGGAAGGTAGACTCTGACGTCAGGAAGCTGAGGAGCTGGGTCTGGAAAGCTTCAGTTTCTTGATATTCTCTGGACATTAGTTTCTCTGTAAATGAACTTCAAGGTCCTGTGATTAGCCACAACTTTCGTGGGAGGCCAGCATGAGGTCATCTGCACTTTAACAATTTGTAACTTCTATGTGGTTCTATAGCTCAGGGAGTCAGTGGTTAAAGAAACAACCATTTACATGTGAGTATAACTAAAGAACCAGGGAACTGGGAATGTATTCCTTTAGTTTTAACCCATATATACTGGGTTCACTGTAGGGGAATCAGAATCAGGGCTGATATTAACTAAGAGTTGGTAACAGTAGTGCCCTCTAAATATCTAGCACTGGGGGCCAGGCTCTTCTGTGCTCAGACAGGTCAGTGGCCGACTGACTGGGATGTAATCTGTGCACTCAAAATGGAGGTGCTGTGGTGAGAGGGAGTCTTTTGCCAAGCCCCACAGGTAAAGTTCCCCTTGGAGAAAAAAGGATTCCTCTGGAACCACATATTCTTCCATTTCTTACAGGAGGCTTTATGTATAACTATTGTCTGGAGTGCCCAGAGCTCAGTAGAGGAATAGTTTCTTCCTTTTTTCTTTTCTTTCTTTTTTCAATACCCTGTCTAGGTCGTTTAACCAAGACCTCTGACTTTAAAGTGCCAATTCTATGTTTCTGACCTCAAATTAGATCATGAGCTTTGAACTTTCCTTTTTCTCCATTTTGATTTGCCGGACTGCCTGTTTGGGTGTTTGAAAGACCTCTCACAATTAACACGTTTAAATCAGGACTCTTGATTCCCTGCGCTCAAATGTGTTTGTTCCCCAGCCTTCCTGGTGGCACTACCATCTTTCCCTTCGCTCAAGCCCCAAACTTTAGTCTTTATCGATTTCTCTTTTTTTACTTATACATATTCCGTAACCAAGGCATTCAAAAATACCATCTTCTCTATCTCTAAAAGATAACACGCACCCTGCAGTCTCACTCTATCTTCACTGATATAACAGTGTTATTTTGTTCCATTCCAAAGACTTCCTAATGTCGCTAAGAATAAAATTAAAACTTCTTTTTGTGGTCTCCAAGGTCCTACTCAGTCTTGCCCCTTTTTTCCTTTCCCATCCCATCCTATCCCACTTCCTTCCTCAGTCACTGTGCTCTGTAAGAGTATTTCTAGATATTTGCCAACTAACCGTCTAGTAATTTTTCAGAATTTGATTCCAGCGTCCCTACTTGAGATACATTTCTTGGATATATCAATTTTGTTAAGTTTTCTTGCTGACTATAGTTACATAGAATATGTAAGTTTGTTTCTCCATTCATGACCTAATGGACATTTGGTTTCCTTCAAGTTTTAGGCTTTTAGAAAAAAAAAAACTAATGAAAATTCAAGTACAAGTCTTTGTGAGGACATATATCCTCAAGTTTCTTGGGAATGATATTTCTGGGACATATAATGGTGGTAAATTTAACTTTTTTAAGTGGTCCAACTGTTTTTCAGTGTCAGTACCATTTTTGCATGAGATTTCCAGTTGCCTCATATTCTTGCCAATACTTAATATTGGCAGTCTTTGTAATTTTAGCAATTCTTATGACTACGCATTGGTATGTCATTGTGATTTTAATTTTCATTTGTCTAATGATTAGTGATATTGAACATCTGTTTTATGTGCATATTTTCATTTATATATTCTTTGGTGAAACATGTATTCAAATATTTTCTCATTTTTATTTTAGTTTTTTTAAATTCTTGATATAGAGTTATAAAAGTCCTCTAAATAGTCTGGTTACAAGCCTTTTGTTAGATGAATATTCTACAAATATTTTCTCCCAGTCAATAGTTTGCTTTTTTATCTTCTTAGTATTATTTTTGAAGATCATTTTTAAAAAAACAATTTAAGTTAGAAATAATTGTTTCTTTGATGAGCCATGCCTTTTTCATGTGTCCTATCTAACAAAACATTGCTGAAAACAGTATCACAAATGTTTTCTCCTAGGTGTTCTGCTAGAAGTTTTATAGCTTTAGCTCTCACATGTAAGGCTTTGGATTACTATAGTTTTAGTGTCTGTTCCTTTTGGTAGTTTTTGTTCTGGTTGTGAGTCATAGTCTCCTGCTTATTTGCATATTGATAATTTTTTATTGGAGGCCAAATATTATGTATTTTGTATTGATGATTGTTGGGTTTTACTATGATTTTAAAAATTTATTCAAATTTTGTTCCAATCCACAAATACATTGCTTTAACCGATTGGCTCCTGTGCAACCCTGCTTTTTGGATTTTCTTACCTGGCCCAGAACAATCTTTATTCATTGTTGCTATAACCCTACTTCAGGCAGGCCCCCTTCTGAGGTTCTACCCAATGTCCCAACATTTCAAGATCTTTCCACTCTGGCTGTTAGAAACTATTTTCCTTCCCCTGAAAAATATTCTTAGACCTGTTTTTTTTAAAAGATTGGCACCTGAGCTAACATCTGCTGCCAATCTTCTTTTCTTCTTCTCCTTCTCTTTCTCCATCTCCTTCTTCTTCTCCCCAAAGCCCCACAGTACAGAGTCATATATTCTAGTCGTAGGCCCTTCTAATTGTGCTATGTGGGACGTCACCTCAGCATGGCCTGATGAGCGGTGCCATGTCTGCACCCAGGATCTGAACTGGTGAAACCCTGGCGTGTCTAAGCAGAAAGCATGAACTTAACCACTTGGCCATGAGGCCGGCCCTTTCCTAGCTCTATTTAAGCTCTAGAAATTTTTAAAATTTTTTTCCTTTTGCCTATTCTTTTGTAGTGGTTTATTTTCTGGCTTTGAGTAGTTTCTTCTTACATTTGTGAACTCAGTCAAAGAATCCAGGAGACCTCGCTGCAGTTCCTCACGGTTCCTTTCTCCTTCTCTCCATCACGTTTAGCACTCTGCTCCACTATTCTAGCCTCACTGTCTTCCTCACCCGGGACCACTAGTCCCTCTTCATTTGACCACATCTCTGGACTGTTCTGGTGATTTTCTCCAGGTGGCAAGTTGATGCAGCCACAAGACTCATATTGTTCACTATTCTTCACTCACGGATCAAAGTCTTAACTTGTCTGTTGCCTAATGTCTGAAAACTTGTCTCATATGCTTTATCAGTTTCTGCTTTTTTTATGGAAAAAAGTACAGTAGCATCTAATTCTTCATGGCAAAATTGCATCCCAATACATACCAAAGATTAAAGTCTGGAAGTGATAACACAGAAAAAAATGACTGAAAGCTGCAGACATGAATTATTTGAAAGATAAATTATGGTAAATTTAAAGCCTCCTAGAAGGCTAGGATCGCAAGGAACATGGAACTTTACCAATTAATCTTAGGGATTTGGAATTCGGACTAGAAAGGGCATCTGATTTAAACAAGATTAGAAGGTCCCTGAGCCAGGACTATACGGCCCAGATTCTTGACTTCATGGCTTGTTTGTGTGTGTGTGTGTGTGTGTGTGTTGTATACACAACTGCATAATTTTTAAATATAGAAATTTTAATACAAGAAATATAATATATAATATAATATATATATAAAATATATAAGAAATCTGGCACTTTTCAATTTTAATATTTTTTAGAACATCTGTAACATCTTTAATGCTGGGGGAAATGCCCACCAGACAGTCCTCACATTCTGGGGAAATGACTCTGACTCTAGCTAACCAGATAGCGCCTCTGCTCTACTCTCATCAAGGCTGTCACTACAGGAAGAGCTGCACAGCAGAATCCAGAGGATTCAGCCATGAATTGTCACAAGACCAATAACACCCTTCCTGTCCTCAGCTCTAACAAGCTTATTTACTTTGCCCATAAGCCTGTCAAGATAAGTTTTATGGTGGAATATTTTGTCTGAAATAAACACAGATTCACCTGCCATTTGAAAACAGCAATGTTCCAATACATTTATCCAAATAGAACTCTGCTCTAAGAAAAAGGGTATGCGGGTGGGTGGAAAATGTGTTATTACAATAATTGAGACTGTTCCCAACATCCATCTCACACATAGACATGGTAGATTACTGCCTACATACAAAGATTTGAGAAGAGCTCAATAGTTTCCCTTGCCTGACAAAACTCTCTCACCTACTACCCTAAAAATTCCACTTTTTAAGGTTATTAAAGCCTTTGAACCCATGGAAAGACTATTAACCCTGGATAATATCCCCCTGTGGTCATTGTTAGGAAGGGTCTAAGTCCAAAGAAAAAAATTCTAAAAATAAATCATCAGTGTCTTGTGCACCTAAAATTTTAGAAACACTAGTTTAATATTTTAATCTTCAGCACTCATTCTAAAACTCAGTGTTTCCTTAATAATCTATCCTGATAATCTTCTGTCTACTTTTTTTTTTTTTAAGACTTTATTTTTTCCTTTTTCTTCCCAAAGCCCCCCGGTACATAGTTGTATATTCTTCGTTGTGGGTCCTTCTAGTTGTGGCATGTGGGACGCTGCCTCAGCGTGGTTCAATGAGCAACGTCATGTCCGCGCCCAGGATTCGAACCAACCAAACACTGGGCCGCTTGCAGCGGAGCGTGCGAACTTAACCACTCGGCCACGGGGCCAGCCCCTCTTCTGTCTACTTTTGATTTATTCCATCTGATATATCCCTAGCCCACTGATTTGGGCTCTGGCCTAATGAGAAATGTCATCTCTCCTAATAAGAGATAGGGCAGAGATATAGATGTACGAGGGGTCGGTCAGTCATCAGAGAAAGGTTTGGGGCACTAAAAAAGACAAAAAGAAAATCACCTATCTTAGAATTCTGCCCATGAAATTTTACTATTTCGTGTAGTTCAGGTTAGTTAATACAGTCTGGTATTTATATATTTATGGCATATTGCAGATACTTGGTAAAAAATAGCACTTTTAAGTTTGTAGATTGCAAAGTTACTTTAGTTTTAGAGATGTCCTCTCCCTCACTCGGCCCAGCAATATTCTTCTCTCTCTTTAGGACAGTATTTCTCAACCTCGGCTGTATACTGGAATCATCTGGAGAGGCAAGGCTGAGAACACTGCTCTAGGTCAAGCTCACTAATGCCTCCTCTATGAAGTTTTTCTTTCCCTCATAAACCAACGTCATCTAAATAGTTTTTAACCTTCTGAGTTTCCTCAGGACTCTACTTGGAATTCATTTAAATATATTTATGGAATATATGGGTATGTCTGTGTGTGTTTTCTGTCTTTGCTTGAATGTGAGCTCCTTGAAGGCAACTTGTGTTGTGTTTGTTTTGTATCGTCATGTTGCTTTCTTTAAATCACCCTCATCTTTGGGCACCTCCATTCAACCTGTCCAAAAGCATCTGGTGTATGGAAATGGGTCAGAAAATAAAAACAAACTAGAACACAGAAATACACCACTGAAGGCAACAAGCGACATGGTTGAAGTTTCCAATCATTCTTAAAAGCATGCACAAAGTGTATATCCAGACAATGCCCAGAGCAAGAGAGTATACATAAAGTCACTGACAGCTCTAACCTGATTTCATGAGAAATGTGCGATGTGTATGGTGTAATATAGCACAGTGATAAAGTGGGAAGTCTCTTAAGCTATACCTTCTGGATTTAAATTCTGTCTCTAATATTTAATAGCAATATGTTGGATAAATTACTTAATCTTGTGTTTATTTTTTTTAATCTGAAAATGTTTGTAATAGTGGTGACCTCATATTATTGCTGGGAGAAAGCCTGATACACAAAAATATTCAATACACATCAGCCATGTGTAACTTTTAGGTAGTTAATAACACAGACAATAATATTAATAAATTTAATCTTTTGATTGAAAAGATGCCATTTTACTATTTATTGTCATGGAATTCAATAATGTTGGTGATCCAGAACATTTTTTTATATTGAAAAACATTGTACCTATTGACCACATTAGTCAATCACTTCTCACTGTGGGCATCTGTCATGTATTTGTCAACTATAATATGCATTAATTGATATGTATATTTTAATAGAAATTTTACAGAATGTGTTTTCAATTTCCTAATTATAATTGAAATACTAATATTATAATTACTTTGAAGAATAGATTACAATATAGCTGACAAAATGATGTAAAATTGCCATGGAAAATGTGATGTTATCTTTTTTGTTTCTTTTGTAGACAAATATTTGCCTCAAGTCTTTGGAGCCAATGTCTATATATCCAGCATGCAAATGAAAAGTCGAATGGACTTTGTCTGAATTTGTTTATAGTCATTTTACAATTGGTGGGTGTTATTCCATTAAGATGTTCTAATTAAATGGTGATAGTAAAATTTTATGCTGTATCTTGGATGGAAAAAAAAGAAGCATCTTATGCAGGATGGCATTAAGTTAAGCAAAAGTAAAAGAATTTTAACTGCAGAATAAAGCATTAATATTCAATTTATATTTTTATTCAGAATCATGCTGAATTTTTCCATAGCAGTATACACGTGCTCACACATTATCAAGAAGACAGACAACTCACTTTCAAAATGGGAAAAGGGATTAATTAGACATTTTTCCACAGAATATAAACAAATGGCAAATAGCCACATGGAAAGATGCTCAACATCATGTCATTAGGGGAATGCAAATAAAAAACACAATTAGATACCATTTCATATCTACTAGCATGGCTATAATCAGATAGACAATAATAAGTTTTATTGACAATGTGAAAAAATTAGAACCCTCATATATTTTTTATTTGCAATGTAAAAGAGTGTAGCAGTTCTCAAAAGTTCACACATAAAGTTATTATATGACCCACTAATTCCACTTCTAGGTATATACCCTAGAAAAACGTATACACACACACACACAAAAACTTGTACATAAATGTTCCTAGCAGCATTACTCATAATAGCCAAAAGAATGGAATCAATTCGACTGACAAATGGATAATAAAATGTAATATATTCAAACAGTGGAAGATTATTCAGCAAGGAAAATGAATGAAGTACTGATACAGGCTACAGCATGAATAAGACTTGAAAACCTTAGACTGAATGAAAGGAACAACTCACAGAAGACCATCTATTCCAGATTTCATTCTTGTGAAACTTTCAGTATAGGTAAATATAGAGAGAGAAAGTAGATTATTGGTTGCATAATATTTGGGGTCTGTGATTGGAAGGTGACTGCATATGGTATGAGCTTTCTTTTAGGGAAGATGAAAATGTTCTAAACGTTATGGTGATGGTTGCACACTCTCTGAATACACTAAAAAACCTTGAATTGCACAATTTAAATGGCTGAATTTTATTTTACAAGAATTTTATGTCAATAAGAGTATTTAAAAAGTATATCTTTGGGGCCGGCCCGGTGGTGCAGCGGTTAAGTTTGCATGTTCCGCTTCTCAGCAGCCCGGGGCTCGCCGGTTCGGATCCTGGGTGAGGACATGGCACCACTTGGCAAAAGCCATGCTGTGGTAGGCATCCCACATATAAAGTAGAGGGAGATGGGCACGGATGTTAGTTCCGGGCCAGGTTTCCTCAGCAATAAAGAGGAGGATTGGCAGTAGTTAGCTCAGGGCTAATCTTCCTCAAAATATATATATATATCTTTGGTGACTAACTGCTTTTAAACAAAAAATTCTCTTTTATATCTCAGCCAATGAAATTATCATTCATTAAATCATGCAAAATCAGTAATCCATCGAATTTTCCACCTTTCTGACATTTTAGGCACCATATTGTTGATTTTTATCTTATCTTCTATACTTCTCTTAATCTTGCCTTCTTTTCTCTACATCCATTCCTTCCAGCAGAATGAATTCTTCCTTCAAGTTTTTGTTTCTGCTACCTATTGCTGTATAAAAAAAAAAAAACCACTACAAAACTTAGAGATATAAAATAATAACCATTTATTTACTCACTATAGTGTGTTGGGCTTGGCTCAATGGGAAAGTGTTGTTTCTGATCCATGTGGTGTTGGCTGGGTGTGTGGACTGGAGCTAAGAATCCAAAACATCTTTATGCCCTTGGTTGGGAACTCAGTCGGGATGGCTAAAATGCCTCAGGGTGGCTGGATTTCTCTCTCTAGCCAAGAAGTCATATTTCTTTGGTGACTTGGGGCTCTGAGGAATGAGAGTAGAAGCTTCCAGGTCTCTCAAAAGCTAGGCCTGGAACAGTTTACCCAGTGCCCAAGAAAGTGACATGCAGTAGTTCAATAAATATTTGTTGACTACGTGCATTAATAAATGATCTCTAGATGGCAAACAATGATTTATGTTTTGAAGACACATAATATCTATCTCACAGAGCAAATGTTTTAAATAAAAAGATGGAAAAATCAACATACAATAAAAATATAGTGTAATAGATGCTAGCATAGAAGATATACAAGAAGTTAGCATAGTGAACGAAAGTATAAATTAAGTTTGTCTAGTAAGTGTTAGGGAAGATTTCTTAGAAGACATGAAAACTGAACATAAACAGAAAGCTGAGTGGGATAAGAATTATATTATATGTTTGTACCTTCAGCTGAGCTGAATTTGGGATCTCTAATCTACATTTTTTACTCTGTTTTAGTCCCACAGATCTGTATCAATTTGGCTTATTTTCTCCTCTATAGTCCAGCTTGTTATGGTTTTACCTTCACTTTTAGAATTCATTCACTTCTCCCTGCCCTGGGAAAACATCTTGAAAGACAACCTAGTTTATGGTATTTGTCAGCTAACTTGGGGGGTGATAAGAATTTTCGTTCTTAGAAATGCAAAAAATAATACAGCCTAGGAAAAATAATGAAAGTTAATAAAAAAAGATTTATAAATTTTACTTGAATTGAATTTCTGAAAAAGCAGTTTGATAGGTTTTATTCAACTTGTATATTTGTGAAACAAAAAAGAGCTAGTTTTCTCTTTTTTGCTAAATATCAAAAATTTTTGTGAAAAATTTCCTAGAGAAAGGTGAATAAAACCCATTTTTTCTAGCCTATGAACTTTGTATTTTTGATATTTATTCTGAAATGTCAGAAAAAATTCATGTTTCATGTGTTTCATAAATGGATAGCTGTCTCATTGAAGTACAAGAAAATGGTTATCAGTTATTTGATGAGGTTTTTAAGGGAATGTGTGTGTGTGTTCGTGTGTACACTTGCACTTTGTATGGGGAAATGAAAAAATTGAGATTTAAGCTATACATTTTTGAGTCATTGCAAGGCTATGTAGTTGAATAGCTTATGATTTTACATTTTTAGGAAATTAAGTGCATATTTGGTTAACAAACAAGCTATTTATATTTTAAATATTTTATCTATGGTTAGTTATATCATTATTGTAAAATATTCAAACATACAGTCTAGTAAAAAATACTAAGCACCACAAGCAAATTTTAACAACGGTTAACAGTTTGCCTATTTGCATCATATTGTTTTTAAATAAAAGACTAGAAATGAAGGTGAAACCGTACATTTTCTCCTTAATTTACCAAGAGTAACTGCCATTCTCCAGCCCTAGAGGTCTAGTGGTTAAGATTTGGCACTTTCTGGGATGGCCTGTTAGCATAGTGGTTAAGTTCGCATGCTCCACTTGGGCAGCCCAGGGTTCATGGGTTTGGATCCTAGGTGTGAAACTGTGCATCACTTATCAAGCCATGCTGTGGCAGTATCCCACATACAAAATAAAGGAATATCGGCACAGATGTTAGCTCAGCAACAATCTTCCTTAAGGAAAAAGAGAAGGATTGGCAAGAAATGTTAGCACAGGGCCAATGCTCCTCACCAAAAAAAAAAAAAAATTTGGTGCTTTCAGCACCATGGCCTCGGTTCATTTCCTGGTCAGGGAAGCACATCAGCCATCTGTCAGTTGTCATACAACAGCAGCGGCCTGTTGCTGTGATGCTGAAAGCTATGCCACCAGGATTGCAAATACCAGCAGGGCCACTCTTGGTGGACCAGTTTCAGTGGAGCGTCCAGCCTAAGACAAATGAGGAAGAAAGACCTGGCCACTCACTTCTGAAAAAATTGGCCTTGAAAACTCTATGAATAACAGTGGATCATTGTCTGATATAGTGCTGGAAGATAGCATGATGGTGCAAAATGACTGGGCAGGGTTCCACTCTTCTGTACGCAGTCTTGCTAGGAGTCAGAATTGACTCAACAGCACTAACAACAACAAAACTGCCACTGTAAATACAGCGACTCCAAAACCTATGCATAATTTAGATGATATAGGGTACCTGTCCAAAAACAAATATTAGAATATTGTTTGGTTAAGTTGAAATTTTCATAAACCTTATGCAGAACAAAACTACAGCTACATACTAAAAATGCTGGTGAAATTTTTCACTATGATGTTGAACGAAGGAAGCAAAACACAAAAGAACTATATACTGGATTATGATTAGAGCATGTGGTCTATAAAATATCTCTTTGGAGGTGAAGTTTCCAGAATGGTGTAGTAAAGAACTGAGCAAGTTTCTACGCAACAATATTAAAAGTGCACAAAATTATTTGAAACAACCAGAATTCGGAACTGAACAGTATTCAGAATTCTGAAAATTGTACAAAGGTGTACAACAAAATTGAGAAGCATTTATGCAAGAAAACTGATGAATCTTGGATTAAAACAGTGGGAGTCTATGGTGTTTTCACCTGGGTTGGTTCAGCTCCTCCCCTCCTTCCTAGCTCTGTCACAGCAGTCATTCTACCAGTGCAGGGCCAGACAGACAAAAACAACAACTTAGGTAAAAGCTTAACATAGAAAACAGAAAAAGAGACAGTCAGATAAAACTCTTGGTGACTATGCACACACCCATGGCTACATGTGCTGAGCAAGACACTGTAGGCTTCACACTATGGGAAAATAGACTTTACTAAAAAGTATAACCAAGATGCTAAACAAATAATCAAGCAAATAACAAGCCCTAGATGGGAGGGAGGAAAGAGCATACAGACACTATTTTTAATGTCCAGGTTTCAACAAAATATACAGACATAAAAAGAAACAGAAAAGTATGACTCTACACACAGGAAAGAAAAACAAGCAAACAGAAAAATAAGCCATGCAAACTGCCTACGACAGGGCCCAGATGTCACATGTAACAAAGGTTTCAAAGTAACCATTACAAATCTGTTCAAGAACTAAAGGAAGCCATATTTAAAGAAGTAAAGGAAAGATTGATGACAACGTTAATCCAAATAGAGGATATCAATAAAGAGGTAGAAATTATTTTAAACAACAACCAAATGAAAATTCTGGAGATTTAAAATAAAATAACAAATGAAAAATTCACTAGAGGAGCTCAACTCTAGCATTAACTGTTAGAAGAGAGAAACAATGAACTTGAAAATAGATGGAAAGAGATTATGCAATCCAAAGGCAGGGAGGAAAAAGGAATGAAGAAAAATAAACAAATCATCAGGGAAATGTGGGGCACCATTAACCTCACAACTATAAGGATAATGGGAGCACTAGAATATAGCAAGAGAAAAAAAGAAGCAGGAAAAAATATTCAAATAAATCATGGTTGATATTTATCAAATTTGATTTTTTTAAAAAAATTAAATTGGGTCTGGCCCAGTGGCATAGCAGTTAAGTTTGCATGCTCTGCTTCAGTCAGCCTTGGGTTTGTCAATTTGGATCCTGGGCATGGACCTATGCACCACTTATCAAGCCATGCTGCGGCAGGTGACCCCATATAAAATAGAGGAAGATGGGCACAGAGGTTAGCTCAGGTCCAATCTTCCTCAAAAATAATAATAACAATTTGAGGAGCCAGCCCTGTGGCATAGTGGTTAAGTTCAGTGTGCTCCACTTCAGTGGACCATGTTCACAGGTTTGGATCCTGGGCATGGACCTACACTAATTGTCAGCCAAGCTGTGGTGGCAACCCACATATAAAGTGGAGGAAGATTGGAACAGACATCAGCTCAGGGCTAATCTTCCTTAAGCAAAGAAAAGAAAAAAACGGAGGGAGATTGGCAACAGATGTTAGCTCAGGGCTAATCTTCCTCAGGAAAAAGAAAATTATACATCCAAGAAAATTCCAAATAGGATAAACACAAAGAAATCCATATGCAGACACATCACAGTGAAAACGTGAAAAGCCAAAGACATGGAGAAAATCTTGAAAAGAGAGTGACATCAAAGAATTATCATGTATAGGGGAACCTCAACAAGATTAAGAGTTGACTTCTCATGAGAAAAAAATGCAAACTCGAAAGCAGTGAGACGACATTTAAAGTGCTAAAAGAAAAACATCTGTCAAACAAGAATTCTTATATATATAGCAAACCTAACTTTCAAAAAAGAAGGTAAAATAAAAACATTATTTGATAATAAAAATCAAGATAATTTGTTGCTGGCAGATCACTTTTAAAAGGAATACTAAGAGACATCTGTAGATAGAAAGCATTTGACCCCAAACAGTAATTACAACAATTAAAATTCACATGAAAAAGCAAAGACATTAGTAAAGTTAATTGTATAAGTAGCAATGACAGTAAAAAATGCATATTTCCTCTTTCTCCTTTTGATTGATTTAAAAAGCAATTGTATAAAGTAGTATGTACGTAATTTATTATTTCAACAGAACAGAGTTGGAGGACTCCTATTTCCCCATTCCAAACTTGTTATAATTGTACAGTAATAAAGACAGTGTGAGAGAGAGATGATAGTCATACAGATCAGTGAGAGAGAATTGATAGCACAGAAAAAAAACCCATATATCTGTGGTCGATTGATTTCAACAAGGGAATCAAGATTTTCAACGGGAAAAAAATAGTTTTTTCAAAGAATTGTGCTGAAAAACTCAACACCTACGTACAATGGAATGAAGTTCGATGACTCCCTCACATCACATACAAATTTAACTCAAAACTAATCAAATATCTCATTGTTAGAGTTAAACTAAAATTCTCGGAGGAAAACATAAGCATAAGTTTTCATGACCTTGGAATAAGCAATGGTTTCTTATATATGACACCAGAAACACAAGCAACAAAAGAAAAAAAAATAGATTAATTAGACTTCATCAAAATTAAAAATTTTCAGTTTTCATGTGGATTTTATTAATAATTCCCTTTATATGCAAAGAATCTGTGAGGTAGTTGGGAAAATTGATTACCAACCAATGATGGCATTGAGTCATGGGGGAACCCAACAAGCTAAAGTGGTGTATACAAAAATGAAGCATTATAAATCTTAAGGACTGGGTAAAAAATGTTTAAATTAAAATTTAAAAAGTTTAGAGAGTTCAGTAATGAAATTTAATCTCAAAGTTTAAAACTTTAGTCTATGCTTCTTCTAACTTAAAAGCAAATCATTACAATTCAATAGGAGGATTTGAGAAGAGCTCTACAAGTTGTAATAGGAGTCTAGATAAAGAGGGCGAGTTTAACTCTTCATAAAAGTAGGCGGGGAACTTGTCCATCTTGATGCCACATCAATTTCAGTGTCCTTTGGGTAGACATTATCCTACCATAACGCTTTAAAAAATATCAGTGTATCTAAACATGCACCTGAAAGAAAGAAACCTAGTTTCTCTCCAGGAAAAACAGATATGTCAATTATAGTCTGTCCTTGGAGTCTACCTATTAAACTGGAACTTTGTTGAAATCCTGAAGGAAATATTAATTCAGCCAGCTCTCATTTACACGCTAGTGAACTTTATCCTTTTAATTGATTCTGTTAATAGCATACATTTTAGCTTGGAGAAAATTAAAGCTTCATGTATAAAGTTCATACACATGGAATCCTGAGTTTTCTGGATGGAAAGTAAATATTGTTCACAGGGGGAAGTGGCGTAAAACGCAAGAAAATCTATACCTTAGGAAGAACGAACATTTCTGAAGTTTTGAGATATGCCTGTTTACGTGAGAATGAGCAGAATGTGCCAAATAAGCTTTCCAAATCAAGACGGAGAAAAATGATCAATTAATTTCTTCCATGTACCTTTACAGTCTCCATACACTTGTCAGATATTTTGAGAGATATTTAGTGACTTTATTCCCTGATGAGCTAATTATTATTCTCTTATAGTAAACTTCTCTTCAGAATTGTCTTATTTTTGCCCTATTTTATAATAATCCCCCAAGGTCCATATTAGTTATAACTTTGCAGTTATTTTGGTTTTCAATCCCATAAAAATGAAAATAAAAAAACCTGAGGGTTTGAGAAGAAAATATTAATCATCCTTATTCAAAGATGTTGAAATGTCATCATTCTTTACTTGGTACTATTTATCGTAAGCAAGGCATGTAAGGCTTTACATTCATATTTCACTCAACTTTAAAATAAACTTAGAGGTTCGATGCTATTATGATGTTCACTTCAGGGAAGAGTAAATGAGGACCATTAAATTTAGTTTTTCTATATCGAAGTTTCTATAGCTAAGTGGCAAACTTGGGAATCTAACCCAACCATTCAAAATCCATAGCTCAAGCAAGGCAAGATTTCTATGTTCTAGTACCTTTAGCTGGAAGCTGAATACAGATTTCTAACTTCTATTCCATAGAAACTTGCTGATTGCCCAAGTATAATTTAATGAAATAAACAGGTAAGACACAAATATAAGTTCAAATATTATAATTAAGCAACATGGAACATGGATGGTTAATAGTTTTGTTGAGATTTAATTCAAATGCCATATATTCATCCATTTAAAGTTTATAATTCAATGGTTTTTTTAGTGTGCAGCCACCACTGTAATCTAATGTTACAACCCACTGGAATGGGGATTCCCGCCTTCCTTTTGCACCCACTGGGGTGGCAGGGATTGGGCCCCCAAGGCTCTAGACACCCTCACCCCTGGCTTCGGGCACTATAACACTTAGTATTCAGGGTGGAAAGTGGATAACCTAAGTTCACATATCTCGTTCGCATCTACAGCAGATATCTGTTGTTGTTTCCTGCCCATCATTTGTTATTCCTTCTTTGATCAGAGCAGCCTGATTTTTCTTTGAGTAACCACATGTTTCTATCTATGTATTTCTGCTAAAGCTAATCACTTGCTGGTCCAGGTATGGCTAATTAGAATCAGAGTGAATAGATTAGGGAAGATCAAATGATCAAATTACTAATGCCATGCCCAGGTATTTGCTGTACTTCCAAGGGAAATGGGTGTTAAATTTTTACATATGTTTTCTAAGCTGATATAATATGAGCCTGAAGATGTTAGTGGTCATCTTTGTCATGACATAGGCAGAACCTGCCTAATAATGAAACCTCAACAGGAAAAGTTGGTCAAGATAAATTCCTGTGGGGGCTGACCCTGTGATGTAGTTGTTGGCTTTGTGCACTCCACTTTGGTGGCCCAGGGTTCATGGATTCATATCATGGGCATGGAACCTACACACCCCTCATCAAGCCATGCTGTGGCAATGTCCCACATACAAAAAATAGGGGAAGATTGGCACAGATGATAGCTCAGGGACAATCTTCCTCAAGCAAAAAGAGGCAGATTGGCAACAGATGTTAGAGGAAGGCCAGTTTTCCTACCGAAAAATAAAAAAAAGAAAAAAAATAAATTCCTGTGGCATCATTTGATCATGCCAATTCAGAATTGCAGGGAACCAGTCTATCCCTAGACTCAGAATGTCTTATAGGGGAGCCAATCAGCTCCTCCATCTTGCTTAAGGAATGTTTTGTTTGTTTTCCTTCAGTTTCATTAAAAGGAGTCCTTATAACAGTTTCAAATCCGTACTAAAACCCAAGTGTTTTGATTCCCAGATTCTTAGCTCTGTGTTTTTCTTTTACATGATGGTACCTCAGACTACTTCACTTACCTTCATGATTACCAGAATGAGATATGATCTGGATAGTACTTAACACTTCAGATCATTGTTCATCCCAGCAACATTTCCAACTCTTGATGCCAATCAAGGATTCCTGGCAATGGATCCATAACAAGGAAACACAACCTGAATACATGCCAAGACATCCCCACACAAGGAGGCCCAGCTCTCACTGTCTTCATCTTCCTCTGGCACGTGGGATTAAGCAACAAGACTAATTCATTTTTCTTCCTCTTCTTTTTGTCCTTCTTCTCCTCCTCCTCCTCCTTCTTCTTTATTATCTGCATAGCTGCCATAATTGACAGTGACAAAGAGATGGTAATTACAATCTGTTTATTTTAAGTAGTTACCCAAAGTAAGAAATGTTGATGAAGAAATGAAGTAAAAGAAATTGTAACAGTCTTTTCATTTAGGAGATGGCACTGGCAATCAGGATGCAATTTGTTTTAAGAAAACTTAAATGGCTTCCTATGTGTTCCATTTCATAATATAATCTTTTAATTCATGAATTTATATTCATCACTGTAAAATGCAACATCTCATCAACCGTGTGATAACAAAATGTTGAAATCATTTCTGCACTATATCCATCAATACCTATGCAACTAAACTTATCAAATAAAGAAATGAAAAATATCCCAAGAGAAAATGAACAAGATATTAATAACTAAATTACCAAATAAAAGTTAGAAATAACAAAGAAATAAAAACACATAAAAGAAAATAAAAATAAAGCAATAATAAGAATCCATCTTTTATGTTAGATTCTAATTCCAGTATGAGTGATTTTCATTTCCTTTATCACCATTTTATCTTTTTATAATTCTTCAAAAATTAATTTGAATTAAGTTTTTTGAAAAATGCACCTGAAAAATGGACAAGAGATTTGGAAATTTTAAAAATATAAGATGTTCAGAGTTCTCTTTATTAAAGTCCTGTTTCTATTTACCAATCAATAAAAATAATAAGTAGACAGGTCGACCTGGTGGCAGATTGGTTAAGTTCATGCATCCCACTTTGGTGGTCCAGGGTTTGTAACTTTGGATCCCAGAAGCAGACCTACACGTCACTCATCAAGCCATGCTGTGGCATCATCCCACAAACAAAGTAGAGGAAGATTAGCACAGATGTTAGCTCAGCAACAATCTTCCTCAAGCAAAAAGAGGAAGATTGCCAACAGATGTTACCTCAGGGTCAATCTTCCTCACCAAAATAATAATAATAATAGGTAGAAGTCTAAAGATTAAAATAACACGATATTATTGTGTTTTGAATTTCTTCAATAAGTAAATTAGACACTTTACAGTGTATTTTAAATGTTTTTCTGTCCATTAAATTAATCAGTGTAAGTAAAGACTGAGAGGTTTTATTACTTAACAGATAAAGATTTATAGTGTAAATGTTAGGGAAAGAAATCTCATTTATCCAGAATTTTCTGAGAAATAAAAGAACAAAATTTGCATATTTTTATCCTGTCTCTAATAAGAACATTCAAATAGTCCATTACATGCCAGCATTATTTTAATGAACTTTAATGAGTCATTGATGCAGTCCAACAGTGCGCAATAAATGTCAAAAATATTTGTGCCTTCCAGATTCCTTACTAAATTTGTGCCTACATATCTAATTCCCTGGTTTCTGAAATAATCCTTCTATTTTTTTAATGTTCACAATTCCACATTCAAATGAGATAAAAGCAACAAAAATATGACGCTTTTAAAAGGAGATTTAGGGATATGTAAAAATCAGATATACTAATTTTAAATGGAAGTATTATTTTTGTCCTAAAATTCTCATTTAATCAGGTTTAATTTGCTACAAAGTACATAGCCATTAAACTATATTAAGATGAGTCATAAGACTCTCCAGACTAATGGAAATTTTAGAGATAATGTTGCAGAAATGGGAAAAAAAACCCACTTGGAAAGTGGAGGAGCAAGAGCAGCACTATTAAATTAAGATCATCCCTTAAATTTAATCCTCCACAAGAAAATAATACCCTTATATCAAGTTCAGATCTACAAAATTTTTCTAATCCAAGTGTTTTAAAGCATAAATTTTAAAGAAAATAATTTTCCTTGATATGGCTAAAGAAATTTCCATACTCAATATAAAACTTTAATACTGAGAGAAGTAAAAATGTTTCTAAAGTTATCTTTATTAATTTATATTCATCCCATCTCTTCTACGAGGAATTTGAATTATATTTACGATGATTTTAATAAGTCTTCCTTTAAAAAGAGCGGAAACTGTAAAAATTAAAGATGCTGTGGAAATTTCCAAATCCCCACTGAAATGAGCTACAGATTCTGAAATGAGGAGATTGGATTAATTCCTTTAATTGAAGATGTTGTATCCAGAAGATACATTTTTGATATCAAGTGTATTTTTTAAGTGCATGAATGAAGTTGAAGATCAAGAGTAGAATAGAGATGCCATTAATAATCATTAAGATGTTTTAGCTTCAGGTTAAAGGAGGCTCAATAAAAAATAGTAGTACCAGAAGTATAAGTTTAACGGGACATTTGGGGACGTATTGGAGGACAAGTCTCTACCCATGGAGGATGATCTTCAAGTTCCTAAGGTCTGAAGAGCCTTGGCCACCATGTTGAAATTTACTCCATGAACATTTATTGGATAGCATAATGTAGAAGAGTTGTGGACAAGAGTGATACATGAAGATTGTTGGGACATAGCCCTATCTCTCATATTCTGAAGCAGATTAGGAAGAACAAAGACTTAAATAAATATATACAATAGAAAATGACTTGAAATTATACAGTATATATGTGACATTCTAAAAACAAAGAAAATTGAAGAATATAGTCTGCCATTGAGAAATGGGAAGGCAGAAGTCCTATAATTCTATGTAGTTGAAACAGGAGTTCTCAAACTTATTTGACAGTAGAGTTATTTTTCCTCATTATCCCTATTAACAGGTGACAAAAAAAGTGTTCTTCAGACACACTTTAGAGAAAGATGTGTGAGTTGTTCTCCAAACTGGTTGATGAGCAGAAATAACCAGGAATTTTTCATACTCTCCTATGGAGATCTTGATTCAGTATTTTAGTGTGTCTTTGGCAGGAACATGGTATTTGCATGTAAGAAAATAAATAAATAAAAGGAAAGAAAAAATAAAAGGAAAAAACTATACTGGTAATTTTAGTGATAAATCATAGGAGTGTTTAGGAACTAAGTCAAATTTAAAATTATATAGGGAAGAATGACATGTAATAAGATTCTAAGTCTGGTTGAGCTCAAATCATGAAGGGTCTTAAATAACATACAGCATAAAATTTAATCCATAAGCAATTTAAAAAACTGGTTTAATAAGGTGTAATGTAATTACCTTGGTCCTTTGGAATGACTGCTCTGGTAGAAACAAAGTATGGGTGGCAGGAAACTTATTTGAATAATCCAGGTGTAGAGCTTTTGGACCTGGGTTGATCCTGTGGAAACTGGAAAGAGGGGTGGATGTCAAAAGCAATTCTAAAAAGCAATTGTAAGAAGATGGATGATTGGCATTTAAAGGGTCATGGAAGAGGAGACTTCAATGGTCAAGGAGTCTTTAGCATGGGCAAAAAAAAAAAATAATTAATGGTAACGACATAAACTGAAGAAAATGAAAAAGATGAAAATTTCAGTTTTGTGTGACATAGTAATAGTTATAAACATTAATGAAGGACTTTGTTGTTAATGCCATCCAGTTCATTCTAACTCTTAGCTTCCCTGTGGACAGCAGAGCAGAACCCTGCCTGGTCTCTTTGCACCATTCTCTCACCTTCTGGCACTGTATCAGGCAATGCTGCACTGCCATTCATTGGGTTTTCACGGCCAATTTTTTCAGAAGTTGGTGGCCAGGTCCTTCTTCCTAGTCTGCCTTAGTCTAGAAACCACTGAGCCTGTCCACCATGGGTGACCCTGCTGGTTTGAAATCTCCGTGGCATAGCTGTCAGCATCATAGCAGCATGCGGCTACCACAATAAGCCAATAGACAGACAGGTGGTGTGGTTCCCTGACTGGAAAACAATCCCAGGCCAGGGAGGTGAGAGCCCCAAATCCAAACCACTAGACCACCAGAGTTGGTAGTGGAGAACTTCCTGTATGTCAAATACTTTTCTTTTGTTTCTGTCAAATACTTTTCTAAGGGCTTTATGCATATTAAATCATTTAATCCTCATGGCCACGCCGTGAGGTAAGTACAATTATTATTTCCAATATATCAATGAAGAAATTGAATACAGAGTTTAGTAATTCACCCAATATCCAAAGTTATTAAGTTGCAGAACAGGAATTGAAACTTGTCTAGTCTAATTCTAGAACATGTGCTATGCACTATACTGATGCTAATTCAGTGGCTTGTTGGCTTCAGTAAACGGCAGCCAGCTAGTTGTCCACTTTATCTCAGCTTCTTTGAAATACATAAGATCATCTAAAGTAATAATTGCAACTCTGTATTTTGGGGTTTGTAATATACGTAGATGCAAAATTTATAAAAATATGACCACGTTTGGCAAGGAGGGAATGGAGATGCATAGAAATAATGTTTGTATATTTTACTGGAACTAAGTCAGTATAAAACTGAAGCAGATTATGATAAGTTAAAATGTAAACTGTAATCTCTAGAGAAATTTAAAAACACAGTAAGAAAATAATTTTAAAATATATAATTAATTAGTCAAAACAGGCAAATTTCCGGTTATGAAATAAATAAGTCCTGGGGATGTAATGTGTAGCCTGGTGACTATAGTTAACAATATTGTATATTTGAAAGTTGTTAAGAGAATAGATCTTAAAAGTTTTCATCACAAGAAAAAAAATTTATATGTGGTGATGGATGTTAACTAACCTTATTGAGGTAATCATTTTGCAATATATACATAATAGTAGCCTCCTCTTATCTGTGGTTTAACTGTGATTTCAGTTACCCACAGTCAAGTGCAAAAATATTAAATGGGGGGCCAGCCAGTGGCGCTGTGGTTAAGCGCGCACTTTCCACTTCTCGGCAGCCTGGGGTTCGCCGGTTCAGATCCCAGGTGCGGGCATGGCACCGCTTGGCAAGCCATGCTGTGGTAGGCATCCCACATATAAAGTAGAGGAAGATGGGCATGGATGTTAGCTCCGGGCCAGGCTTCCTCAGCAAAAAGAGGAGGATTGGCAGTAGTTAGCTCAGCGCTAATCTTCCTGAGAAAAAATAAAAAATTAAATGGAAAATTTCAGAAGTAAACAATTCATAAGTTTTAAATTGTGAAATGTTCTGAACAGCATGATGAAATCTCATACAGTTTTGCTCTGTCCCTCCAGGGACGTGCATCATCCCTTCATCCAGGATGTTCATGCTGCATGCACTACCCCCACCTGTTAGTCACTTAGTAGCTATCTCAGTTATCAGATCAACTGTCACAGTATCACAATGCTTGTGTTCAAGTTACCCTTATTTGACTTAATAATGACCCCAAAGTGCAAGCGTAGTGATGCTAGCAATTCAGATACTCCAAAGAGAAGCTGGAATGTGCTTCCTTTAAGCGAAAAGGTAAAGTTCTTGACTTAATAAGGCAAGAAAAAAAAATTATATGCTGAGGTTGCTGAGATCTACAACAACTCTTATTACAGTATATTGTTATAATTGTTCTATTTTATTACTAGCTATTATTGTCGATCTCTTACTGTGCCTAATTAATAAATCAAACTTTATCATAGGTATACACATAAAAAGACTTAGTATATATAGGATTGAGTACTATCTGTTGTTACATGCATCCACTGGGAGTCTTGGAACATATCCCCTGCAGACAAGAGGGGGCTACTATAAATCAAATCATTAAGTTGTGCACCTAAAACTAACACAGTGTTATATGCGAATTATATCTCAATAAAAATAATTAAAATATTACAATGCAAAATATTCACTTAACACTATAAAGATTTGGCTCACAAGTTTATGTAGTCTGGCAAGTTGAAATTCTGCAAAGCTGATGTCCCAGTTCAAGTCCAAAAGACTGGCAGGCTACTGAAGAACCAGGAAAAGCTAATATCTCAGTTCAAATGCCATGAAGCAAAATAATTCTCCTTTATTTGAGAGGGTCAGTCTTTTGTTCTATTCAAGTCTTCAGCTGATTGATGAGGCTCACCTCCACTGTGGAAGACAACTTGCTTTACCCAGTCTCCTGATTAAATTTTAATCTCATCCAAAAACCTCCTCATGGAAACATCCAGAATAATGTTTGACCAAATTTCTGGCCATGTCATGGTGCAGTCACACTGACAAATAAAATTACCATCATAGTGTGTTTTCTAATTCTGTGATTCTATTTTCTTTTGTAATGCCCTTAATTTTACCACTTTGTTTCCAGCTCAGACTTCTCTCCTCATGCCCATTTTTCTCTCATACCCCATCTTTTGCCTGAAATTTCCTTTGGATGTCTTTTAGTAATACCAAACTTAGCATGGCCAAATCCTAATACACGATCTGTTCCACTCCATCCTTACTGCTTCCAGATTTTCCTCTCTGGGTCTTACCAACTTCAACAAATGGCAGACCATCAAACTATTTTCTTAAGACAGAAATCTAGAAATTATTATTAATTCCCTCATTTGCCTTATCCTTCATGTCAAATCCATCATCATATCTTGAATGTTGACCTCCAAACCATATCTCAGGTTTATCTACTTCGCCAGATAACATCACAAATTTATCTACTTCTCGTCTTCCACGCAAAATTCCAAGTCCAAGCCATCTTCATCTTAACTACAGACAATGTGACGTCTTCTTGACTGATCTTTCAGATTCTATTCTTATCTCCCATCAATTCCTCCTTCACATAATTTTTGGAACATATATATTTAACACATAAATTAAAGAATTTCAACCTTAAGCTTAAAATAATTCCAACCACACTTTGAATAAAATTCAAACGTTACTATATTCTACAAGGTGCCTACAAGCATCTTGCCAAAATTTATGTATTCAACTTTAGTTCAAAATAATTCTTTCTCTTGTTCACTCTATTTTGACCTCCTTTAGGACTCACAAATATCACATATTTTTCCACGTGATACTCTTGTTTTAAAAACTATTTTATTGAGGTTATTATGGTTCATAACATTGTGTAATTTCAGATGTACATTATTATTTATCAGTTTCTGTATAGACTGCATCATGCTTACCACCAAGAGTCTAATTTTTATCCATCACCATACATATGTGCCCCTTTACCCCTTTTGCCCACCCCCCAATCTCTTTCCCCTCTGGTAACCACTAATCTGTTGTCTTTATCCATGTGTTTCTTTATCTTCCACATATGAGCAAAATCATGAAGTGTTTATCTTTCTCTGTCTGGCTTATTTTGTCTAACAAATAAACAAATGTCCATCCATGTTCATGCCTGAAATGTTTTTTGTGGAGTTCTTCAAATGCAAATCTACCATACCATTAATTTTCACCCCTCAGAAATCCAAATACATATATGTCTCTGTGGACCAAACTACATATGTTATGCCCTAACCTGCTCATCTGTAACACAATTTTATTTTCATTTCATTGAATATATGTAATTCAATTGTTGCTTTGTTTACCTCCTTGTGGTCTGTTTCCTCACTGGAATGAAGATTCATGAAGGCAGACACCACCTGCGTGCTCACCACTGTATGCCAAACACCTAGCACAAAATCTGGTACACAGTAGGTGCACAAAAAGTATTTGTTAAATACATGAATAAGCAAAATGCTGAGTGCCTACTAACAATTCTACGGTTGGCAAACGCATTTTACCCAAAGTCTAATCAATCGCTGATTCACAATGATTTCATGCCTGATAACCACTGAAGAGATAATAAATGCTTAGATGGACTAATAACCTTACCAGGAATATTTTGAGTGCTTGCCTATGAGATCCTCAGAAACCATAAATCAGACTAAAACAGAGAAGGTGTTGATACAACTGATGGCAGTGAATATGGATTTATTGATCTATATATTTCCTTACTGTAAGAAATGCAACTAAGATTCCTTCTTCTTGGGAGATTGTTATTGGAGTATCAGTCACTGTGGAGCAACAAAAAGAAAGAAAAAATATTGAGGATAAAAGGCATTGAAACCCAACTCCCATTTTTGTACATGCTGAGTATGATGCAGGCTCTACAACCCTTATCTGAAATGTTATGAGCAGACGTGTTTGAGAATATATATATAAATACTCTAGAAACGTGATTCAGTTCATATACTACACATTATACCGCAATGGGATAGTGCACCATAATAAACCATATTGATATTTCTAAAGCCAAACGTGTAAATATCCATTTTTTGCGGAACAAAGACTATAATGTAACATACTTTTATATAACATTTTTTTGCCAAAATTATGAAGAAACTCTCAGATTTCAGGGGTTTTGTATTTCATGATTTCAAAGAAAGGATTTTAGATCTGTATCTACAGGTATAATTAACGCTTCCTCTCAAGAAATATATGTTGACAACATTTAAATAAAACTGTAAATATGAAAAGCAACGCCTCACCTCACAATTTAGACAACAATTTCAGAAAGTTTAAGATGTCCACATGTTTAAAAAAATACTTTAGAAAAAGATAGACTACCAAAATATTATGTTTTACATAGACTTTTAAAAATTCTAATAACCTAACTTGTTCTGATAAACTTTGCATACATTATCTCATTTAACCCACAGAGAAAGTGAATAGCTTGCCCTGGGTTAGACTGATAGCAAAAGGCAAAGCAAAGATTTAAACCAGAATCTGATTCCAAAGACCGTACATTATACAAATTAGCATGCTTCCCCACAGTATGGGAAAGCAATTTCTCCTCCTAAATCACTAATAAGAAGGAAGAGAAATGTAGCTGATACCTACCCCACTGATGAATATTGCTTTGTTTTTTCAATTCAATTATACTTATAACTTTATCTAAATTCACAAATGTGGAAGTCCCCACAGATATCTTAGTGAAGTCCATTATTTGCTGTTGTTGTCTTTCTATAGTACTAAATGATCACATCTTGATAAATTAAAACCTTCTCCTGGGTGTTGTAAGCTGATGTTTGGAACAGCAGTGTGCATTTTGTCAATACGACTTTCATAATTCCCAGAGGGTGACTGACTGTAACATAATAAAGTAACTGATTTGGAGAATTTAAAATTGCCATCAATCAAAAGAGTTACTCTAGATGCTGTGATTTCCCATCAAGAGGCAGTCCTCCTGAACCAGCAGACATACTGCTTCCACCGATTTTGGGGGAGGTGATCATAATATTTACTTAGCAGTCTTTCCATTTCAATATATCCCAGATCACAGGGAAAGCTAATTAGCCAGACCTAAACAAAGCACTAACCAAAATATAATTATATTATTTCAATGAAACAGTGAAATTGTTTTGCAGCCAAAGAAGTTTCACAGATTGATACTCAATATATCCTTGCTGAAGGAATGCGTTCTATCCCAGGTCTGCCACTGAGTTACATATGTGACCTTGGAGAAGTCATTTTATTCACTCTGATTATACATCTTTAAAATGAAAGAATTGACCTCTAAGTGACTTCTCATTTTATATTTCTATGAAACTATGAAAGATGACAGAAAATTTTGAAATAATTGTTCTAGACTAGTGCTTCTCAGTAGAAATTTCAGTGATGATAGAAATATTCAATATCTGTACTGTCTAGTATAGTCACTGGTCACATATGGCTCTTGAGCTCTTGAAATTTGTCTATTATGACTGAAGATCAAAATTTTTAATTTCACTTAAATTAAACTAATTTAAATTTAAATATCCACATGTGTTTGGTTGCTACTGTATTAGCCAGTGCAGTTCTAGATTGTAGTGATTCTATGGCTTGTTGAAGTTTCATGGATATGATTATAATGATTATGTAGGTGCTTTACTTAGGGATCATTTCCTGTGATGCAGGCTGTGGTAGAGGATCAATAGACTAAGGGTCTGGAAAGATGAGTTTTAATTCCAGCTCTGCCTTTAAATAGCCATTTGAAATTGGCAAACAATTTTGTCTCAATGGTTTATAATTTCCCCATAATTTTTTTTTAGAAAAGAAGTGATGTCAGTAAGATCACAGAGTAGGGAATTGTGAAAGTCCATTATTCCAAGAAAGTAATAAATAAAATGGCAAAAATGATCAGAGTTGAGGTTTTTTTCCAGTTCTCAGGAAGGTATGCAAATTCTGAATCAGCTAAGGGAAAGTTTAATAAAGAATAACAACTGACTCTTGGTGAGACAGCTATGTGGCATTTTAACTTACTCTCTTCTCATTCCTGACTCTCCAGCTCAACAGCAGCCTTGAAGACAATAGCACACATTTCCACTGGTACTTATACCAGAGGGAGCAAAATAGACTTACTTTCAAAGAATTGTGCTTGTTTTCACTTCTTTGGTGACATCCTGAAGGATGCCTTCAAAAAGCTTGCCTTTTTCTCATCTAACTCACAACTCTCCCAGGGCTGAGGCAGCTACCTAGGGAACATTTGTTGAAAATATTTAAAGGCAAATGTATGAGTTGCTTCCATCTAGAGTAAGAAATAACACTTGAGACAAATAGACTAATCAAAAAGGTTGGGAGGAAAGACTGAAGAATTAAATGATTTCTTATAAGTAATTACATTAACTGTAAATGGATTAAACTCTTCAACTAAAAAGCAGGGATTGGAAGAATGGATTAAAAAATAGCATAATCCAACTATATACTGCCTACAAGAGATTCATTTGAGAGCCAAAGAAATAAATAGATTGGAAAGAAAAGGATGGAAAAATATATATCATGCATACAGTAAACAAATGAGAGTTAGAGTGGCTATATTAATATCATACAAAATAGTCTTTAATTTTTAAGACAAAATTATTGGAAGATCTAAAGATGAACATTATATGATGATAAAAAGGTAAATTATCAATATGTATAGCAGTTTTAAATATATATGCACCTAGTAAAGGAGCCCCAAAATACATGAAGTAAAAACTGATGGAATTTGAGAAATAACGACCTTGAAAAGCTCTCATATTCCTGAGCATCTATAAGGCTGGGGATATACTCAGAAAATGCTTGAAAAGACCCTAATCTCTCATGCTTGACTTTCAAGCTCTGTACAAGCAGGAAGTGAGAGCTAAGGCAGAATTGCAAATAGCCTGGCCGAGTGTTGAAGGTTTGCCTAAATACACACACGGAGCCCATGAGCAAAGACCAGAAACTTTTCTTCTTTTGTTTTTTTGGGGAGGGTCTATGCATTTAGGAATGTCTGTCAAATTACTAGCTGAGCACTAAGCTAGTGAAACACAGACATCAGTAGCCATACATGACAAAAAATACAGAGCTTACAAAATTCATTCAGAAAAGTCACTAAATAGCAACAACTATAAAAAGAAACAATAAAATCCCTGGGGAGGGGAGAGAATTTTATTTTCATAGTTGCCACATTATTATATTCAAAATGTCCAATTTTCAACAAAAATTGTGAGGGATGCAAATAAGAAACAATGGCTTACAGAAAGGAAAATAAGAAAGTAATAAATGCTGTCCCTGAGAAAGCCCAGACATACGCTTTATTAGAAAAAGACTTTAAGTCAACTATATTAAACACACTCCAAGAGCTGAAGGAAACCAGAACAATGCAAACTAAATAGAAAATATCAATAAAGTGACAGAAATTATAAAAAAAAAAAACAAATAGAAATTTTCGTGTTAATGAGTACAATAGTCAAATGAAAACTTCTCTGGAGGAGTTCAACAGACAATTTGAGCAGGAAGAAATATTTCATAAACTTGGAGATAGGTCAATTGAGATTATCTAGTCTGAGGAGTAGAAAGAATAGGTAGAGGAGAAGAAGAATGGCAAAAAGCTATGAAAACTATGGGATGCATCAAATGTACCCATATTCATAATGGATGTCTCAAAAGGAAAGTATAGAGAGAAAAAGGCTTAAGAATATTGAAGAAATAATGGTCAGAACCTTCCCAAATTTTCTGAAAGACATGAATCTACAAATGCAAGAAACTCAATAAACTCCAAGCAGGACAAATTAAAAAATATCCACGCAAGAAATTATAAGCAAACTTGAAAGCCAAAGACAAAGAGAGAATTGAGTACAGCAATGGAGAAGGAACTCATCACATGAGAAGGATCCTCAATCAGATTAAGAGCCAATTTTCCATCAGAAACCATGGAGTTCACAAGGCAGTGGGATTACATACTTAAAGCACTGGGAGAAAAAACAACCTCCCAACCAATAATTCTGTATCTGACAAAATTATTCTTCAAAATGAATGAGAAGTCAACATATTCCCAGATAAACAATAACTGAAAAAGTTTATCGCTAGTAGTCTTTCTCTACAAGAAATACTAAAGGAATACTTCTGGCTGAATTTAGAGAGACTAGATAGTAACTCAAAGCCATACAAAAAAATAAGAACACTGGTAAGATAAGTACATAGATAAATATGAAACTCAATGTTAATGTATTTTTTTATTTCCAGCTTCTTTTTCTCATATGACTTAAAAGACAACTGCACAAAGCAATAAATGTTAGTCTATGTTGATATGCACACAATGTGCAATGACATAATTTATGAAAATAACAACATAAGAGGAATGGGGCTATGTAGGAGTAAGTATGTGTATACTATTGAAATATGATACCATTCATTTGAACTAGACTTTTATAAATTAAGATATTAATTGTAACACCTAGAGCAACCAATAAGAAAATAACTAAGTAACCTATAGTAAAGAAATGACAAAGGAGTCAAAATGGTACACTAGAAAGTATCGAAACACAAAATAATTCAGAATGGAGAAAATGAAAAACAAAAAAATATACAACATATATAAAAAAAAGTAACAAAATGACAGAAATGAGTCCCCCTTTATCAGCAATTACATTAAATGGTAATAGATTAAACTCTCTAATTAGAAGTCAGACATTTGTAGAATGGATTAAAAACAATGATCTGACTGTGTGCTCACTTTGGACCCAAAGAGACAAATAGGTTGAAAGCTTGAAAGTGAAAGGATTGCAAACAGCAACTTAAAGAGAGCTGGAGTAGCTATATACTAAGATCCGATAAAGTGAATTTTAAGACAAAAAATTTTAAGAGACAAAGACAGCCATTATATAATGATAAGTGGTAAATCTAGCAAGAAGCTACAACAAGTATAAACATATATTCACCTAACAAGAGAGCTTCAAAACATGAAGAAAAAAGTGACACAAGTAAAGGGAGAAATAGTTCAACAGTAATAGTTGTAAATTTCAATATCCCACTTCCAATAATGGATATAACAAATAGACAAGATAGCAACAAAGAAATAGAAGATGTGACAACACTGTAAATCAAGTATCCCCAGCAGATATATATAGAAAACTACACACAACAGCAGCAGAATACAGATTCCCTTGTACGTGCACATAGAACAAGCTCTAGGATAGATCACATGTTGTACCACGAAAATGTCTCAATAGATTTTAAAAGACTGAAATCATACAAAGCATCTTCTCTGACCAAAATGGAATGAAATTAGAAATCGAAAACAGAATTGAATTTGGAAAATTCACAAATATGTGAAAATTGAATAACACTTTCTTAAACAACCAATGAGTCAAAGCAGAAACCACAAGAGAATATTGTAGGATGAATGAAACTAGAAACACAGCATACCAAAACTTATGAGATGCAGTAAAATCACTCTTCTGAGGTACGTTTGTACTATAAATACCTACATTAAAAAAATAATAAAGATCTTGAATTGACAACCTAATCTTCCACCTTAAGGAACTAGAAAAAGAAGAGAAAATGAAACCCAAAGTAAACATCAGGAAGGAAACAATAAAGTGGTAGATAGATGAAATAGAGAGTAGAAAAAGAATAGAGAGTTGATATTTAAACTAAGATGACAATGATATGGAGGAGCAAACCATGTGATGTTCTAGGGGAGTAGGATACAGTCAACTTAAACATCAAGTGCAAAAAGCCAGAAATGGAAAAGATTTTGGCAGGTTCGAGGAGCAAGAAAAAGTCAGTGTGCCTTGAGCAGCATGAATGTAGGGAAAAATGCTAGGACATGAAATTAGAGAGGGAGGCTGAGGAGAGATCATGAGAGCCTTACTATCCATGCAATATTTTAGACTTTGACCTAAGGGTATTGAGGATTGTAACATGATCTATTGATAAAAATGATACTGAGTATAGGACTCACACAAATAACTTCCTAAAAAAAAGTTTCACATGTGGGCAATGAAGCTACGTCTTTCCTAACGTTAAATTTCATAAGCATCAATGGTGGAACTAACATATAGCTTCACTACAAAACATTCACATCTAATCTACTCATTAATTTATCATGTTTTTGAAAAATACTTATTGAGCAACCATTATATATTACAGTCTGTGCTAGACACTGATTTTAAAGAAGACAGAGGTGATCCCTATCATCAAAGAAATTACAGTATAAGGGAAAAGGAAAAAGATATTCAATATGTAATTACAAATATAAAATGTGTTACGATAGGGAAATACTGGACAATGCAGGAGGACAATACATAATACTTCCCATGGAGAAATAATATTTCAAGTGAAAGTCAAAGAAAGAAGTTGTCCACATAAGTGCAGGGAGAACCACTTTTAAGGAGATAATTAGCTGCTTGTGTGAAAGACTAGATTTAGAATAGAAGTTAGGGAAAATTTAAGGATGATTCTCATTTTTCTGGCTTGAGTAGTAGGAGCAGATAGTGAAACTTAAAGTAGGAAATACTAAGGGAAAAATAAGTTTCTGTTGGAGAAGATAATAGCTTTATTTTGTACTTATTGAATTTGAGGTGCCTGTGGGACGTCCAAGTGTCAATATCTAGTAAGCATTTAATTCCGTAGTTACACAACTAAGAAAAGAGGACTGGGTTACGATAAGGAAGTTGTGAACGCATACAATCACACAGAAAGAATGTTTAGTAGTTAAAATGGTAGGAAGCAAAACAAAAATATGTTCTATTAAAGTGTCAAAAAACAAAAAAGGAAAACAAGAAAGACAGAAGACTAATGTTTTCAAAATGCCAAATAATTCTCAAAGAAAACATAAAATTTTTCAGAAATTTGTCCTTTGAAAATTGTCCATGGGATTTATTGGATTGGAAGTCAATGACGACATTGGCAAATTTTCCTGAAATACTGGGGGTAGAAGCCAATATGCAGTCGTTTTAGGAAACAGAGGGATAATACAACACCATGTGATAGACAGACAGCTCATTGCCACATCACTGACAGCGTTTAGCTGGAAAGGTGGAGAAAGAGATGAATGTGAAATGATGGTAACTGAAAGCAATATATAGAGGGAGTTGCCAATTTCGAGGGAGAAATTGAAGACAGAGAAGTAAGAGCTCCAGTCTCTGAAAGAATGTGAGGGAATTAAATTTAAGGAACAGGTAGGAAGTTTGGCCAAAGGTGGAAGGAAGAATTTCTTTTTCTTTTTTACAAGTAGTTAAATGTGCAGTAGAACAATTTCTTCCTTCTCCAAGGGTGTGAGGCTTTCAAACATAACAACTCTCAACTTTTACTTGCTAGCGTTAAGTGTATTTTGATCCTCACCTGCTTTTATTTTCCCTTGAGGCTCAGTTGATGAAATATTTCTCCTGCTGTACGTCATCAAACCTTCACCGTGTACCCTTCACTTCATCATTTTCCAGCTGTTTAGTTACCGTGGTACATTGCTCAGTTTCTTTTTTTTCTCTCCCCTGTATTTTCAACACTACCACTTCTAGGACTGATGTAGTGTACTAATTTAAAGAATGTCCAATTTGCCTATGTCACACCCTGACTCTACCACTTCCCAGATGAGTAACCTAGGGCAAGTTACTTATCCTTCTGTGCCTCAATTTGCCCATCAATAAAGTATAGATCGTAGAGGTAATCTATGTAAAGTGCTTAGAAAAATACCTATTGCCTAATAGAACTCAATAAATATATCCTGTCCTTCGCCCTTCAAATTTCTTGTTACCCTAAAACTTACCAATAACATTAATTCAGAAAGTCAAATTCTAACCACCAGGTCTAACCTTTTCTTCTCTTCTGGCCTTCCAACATACGTGTTCTCCACCAATGTTTGCATTTTCTCAACTCGCATTCCAATGAAATGCTCTTCAGCTGGCTTCCACTCAATACTCTATTTAAACTACTTTCACTAAAGACATCAATTAAAATTTAAGTGATATTCTCATTTTTCATATATCTCTATAGCTTTTGACAGTGTGGGCTACTCTCTTCACTCTTAAATTATTAACGCTCTTACATTCCATCAGAACACATACTCTCGGTTCTCCCTACCTGGCTCAGACTATCCTATCTGTGCATCTTGGAAGGATCTTCTTCCTCTGTCCATCTGCCAAATGATGGTAATCCTTATAGTTCTGTCTTAGTCTGATTATACATATAAAATGGCATCCTTGATATAAACTGTTGACTCATTGCTGTGTAATTTCATCCCAGATCTCTCCTCTGAGTTTTAAGCATCTATATCTAGGTGTGCAAGAGTTGCCTCAATACACCTTGTTATGTACTGCTTTTTATTTTCCCCTCCTATGCCTTCACATATAGTCTCAGTTGGTGGGATCTTGATTCATTTGTCCATGTTAGAAATCTGAGAATAACAGTAGGCACTATTCTCTCACAACCCCATTCAAATAATTAACTTTTGCCAATTTTTGAATCTTTGATATTTAAAAAATCAAATCCATTCTTTCCTTTCCATTAACACTGATCTAACACATTTCTTCATCATTCTCGGAATAGACAATTTAAATAATCTTTTAAAGTGTCCCTTTGTCTCAAACTTGAACAACTGAATTCTATTCCATCCCAAGTAGCAGAATAATGTGAAAGTAAGATTCTGACTGAGTCACTTTCCTGCTTAAGAATTTGTGGTAGCTATAGGTAAAAATTATGACATTCAAAGACTTGAATTATATATTCCTTACCAGTCTCTCATGGCAAATTTGCTTTGTCTTTTATGCCTTATCAATTCCAAAGTTCTTGAAGTTACTCTCACATTCATGCTGTGTTTTGAGTTCTCTGTGATTGTGCTTATGCTGTGGCCAACACCTAAAATGTTCTTCCCCTCTTTTTTACTTAATTCATTGTTTTTTGTCTTTTGAGATGCAAATCAGGCATCATCTCTTGAGGCTGCTCTCCTGAATTCATCTTTCTCACAGGCAAATTGAGGAGCTTCTTCCTTCTTCGTAAAGCACCCACATTGTCTATAAACAGTACTATCCAGGCACTTGCTATATTGTTTTATAACTGCTTGTTTCATTAATATTCCAGGATCTCCTCAAAGGCAATATAGCCTATTGATCTTTGTATGCACAGAATTTAGCATAGTATCTGGTACATATTAAGGCTTGGTAAATGCTTATTAAGAAAATGACCAAATGTTCTCAGCTGTTTAGAAATAATGAATTTTGTCCAGCAAATTCTAAAGTTCTATAAATTTAGGAATTTTCTTGTAATTGCAAATCTCTTGGATATACTCAACTTTTTCATGCTATATTATCTCGATGATTTATTGCTTGATTTGATTTTCTAAAATAAAATCTTTGGCTTTCATAGGTGTATTCTTAAGGTGTATTAGTCTGTACGTTATTGTTGTTATTTTTTGTAATATCTGTGCTGAGATTTGGTATCAGGGTTATACTGACTTCAAGCTTTTGTATACTTGTAAATACCGAAAAGGCATGTACTTGTATTTCTTTTTGTGAATGAATATGTTTACATACACGTGTGGGCATGCATGACTCTATGTACATGTTTATCTTGCTTGTGTGTGTATGTGTTGGGTATGACTCTATGTATTTTTGTGAGTGCTTTTGTGAAGTGCAAGTACAAGTCTGTATAATAGATATACTGGTCAATATAAGTAGACACACACTTTCCGTATCTGTGCTCATGCTTCCATCGTGGGAGAATGCATTAGTGTGTGTCTGCACATACATGTGTATGCCCATTCTTGTGACTGTGTGCAAAAATGCATTTGTTGTATGTACGAAATTTTGTGTGATTTTAAACATTAGGTTCAGGTACACCACCTTCCTTTTAGAGTGAAAATTGGTTGTCCACTTAAGAAGAAAAAAAATAATTCAAAATGGAAAATTGCCCTTGCTGGATATAAAACATGTGTTCCCCTTGCTCACTGCCGTTTGCATCCCTTATTTTTCAGTGTTTTATATAACCTGATGCTCCCACGACTGTTTGAAGAATTCTTGCTTCAGGTCCCGCCAGCAGTCTATGAAAAATTCATACCCTCCTTTTGCAAAGACTGAATTCTGGCAAAGATTTTGCTAGGCAGGAGGTGGCAGCTATGTCCTGATGGGCAACTGTCTCTGAGCAGACTCAAAATATGGGGAAAGAGCTTTCTCAAACATTTCAATTTAATTCTTTGGTAGATCCCAGCTTTCCAGCTGAGAAGCATAAATTATCTTTTATCCAATAAGGCAAATGGTTTCTTATCTTCAAATTCCCCTTTCTTAAGTTGCACGAGGACCTTTACAATTTTCACACTTTATCTTAGCTGATCTTGTGTGACCTTGGTAAAGTCGTTTCATTTCTCTGAGTTTCGGTTTCTTCAACATTACCATAATAATCACTGTCCTGATACCTACACGCAAATGGTGTGAGGATGCAAAGAAGGTAAGAATTCAAGGTATTGTACACTGTAAGATTAATATAAATGTTCAAAACTATAACTTATTGTTGTCATTGTAATTATCCCTCTCAACAAGACTATAGAGAGTAAAAGACACTACAGGTACTTAGTTCATAGGTTCAAAAACCAATTTCATATTCTCTATTGATATACTTGGAAAAGAAAACAATAAGCTATTTTTTTATAAAAAAGAAAGATAACCACAAGATAACACACTTTGCCCATTATATTCACAATACTGAATTTAATTAACAATCAGTGCTAGCAAGTTGGTGGACAAATAGCATTATAATACATTGTTGACACTGTTGGTATAGTTTGCAAATTGTTTAGCTATATCTATCTAAATTTAAATTCTACCTAATTTTGACCCATTCATTCCCATTCGTGGCCCCTAAACTGAGGGGGAAAAAATCATACATGTAAACACAAACATATGCTTAATTAATATTATTTTTATAATAGATTAGATCTAGTACTAACACAGAAAAATAACTACGCTATTGTATTAAGAAAGCAAGTTGCAGAAAAACATCCCTTGTACAAACCCATTAATTAACAATATATTTATAAATATAACTATATTGCTTTAGGGACAAAGGTGAGCTTTGTCTCTACTTGAATCTGCATTGTTTGACTTTTATGACCAAGTATTATTTTTGTAATTAAACAAAAGTCTACCATTGGCTAAAATCATTCACATTCATAAGAGACAAAAAGTAAATATATTAAAACTCTCTAAGACCATTCCATGTACTGCTAACTAAAACCAACCGTGGGATCCAGCAGTTGGAAATGATTATCTCATAACTGCATTCTAATTCTGGCTCATTCAGTGATGTTCAATGGAATCCTCTGGAGGCAATAGTTTCACTGTTGTCTTTCCTTTAGAACTCATTATGGGATAATAACAACTATAATTTCCTTACTTCTGTGGATTTGTCTTTTGAATTAACACAGTTTTCTTGATTGGAACAGTCCCTTGTGAAATGAGGGAAGCTATGGGAAGAATGTTCTTAAGGAATGCAGAGTTTCCAACAAGCTGTGTCTCACTGTATTTGTAGACCCTAACATCTTCATTCAGGAGAAACTGGGTTAAAATTTATATTCCAGTAAACTTAAAATAAGAAAAAGAAAAAATTGTCCTTAATGGACAGAGCAAAGGGCAAAACTTTGTGCTTTGCCCAGGATTTCTTTTTTCTGTGTGTTTAAGCTTTAACAAGAACTTGCAAGAAGAGCTCAGTGCTGATCCCTGCATCCCAATTCCCTGGGAAATCCAGAAAATATTTTGGGGTGCTCTGTCCTTGGTCTGAAGAGTAGACTCCTCCACAGAATCTAATAGTTTAATAAAGTATAAAGGAACAATATTTAGGAGAAGTAGAAGGGTGTGGAAGAAACAAAGTAAAAAATTATGAATTTCCAATCATGGTTTTGCCAGTTACTAACTGTGTGACCTTATTCCTGAAATACGATTTTGTTCTATGAAATAATATATATAAAAATGCTTAATTAGTATAGAGACTACCACATAGCATGCACTCATATCTTCTTGTCATTAATTCTTGGAGTATTTACTGGTATCCTCTGCCAAGGAGGCTATTTTTGAAATTCAGTTGGCTGTTTGCCTCTCATTTATCACATCCTGTATAAATGTCATCACCTTTGGGGTCTTACTGAGTCAGTACCACAGCCACAGATAGCAGATATAACAAATGGTTTCTCTTATGTGTTACCATACACCCACATCGCATACCCAACTTGACCATGAATATATTTACTATGTATTAGGTTACCTTACCAGTCTGAGAAATCAGGAGCTATTTTTTTATGGAACTTAGCAAAGGGATTGATAAAAAGTAGTTCTAAAAATTAACTAAATTAATGGTTAAAAATTAAGCTTACTCAGAAGGTAAATTTAAAGAGTCATTGATCATGCTCTTAGTGGGAAAGCTTTCAATTTCTCACCATTAAATAAGATACTAGCTGTTGAATTTTTTATATTCTTTATCAAGTTGAGAAAGTCTCCTCTATTCTGAGTTTACTGAGAAAATTTATCATGAATGAATGTTGGATTTTTTCAGTTCTTTTTCTGCATCTATTGATACGATCACATGATTTTTCTTTTTTTAGCCTGTTGATGTGATGGACTACATTAATCAATTTTTGATTGTTGAATAAATTTTCTATATCTGGATAAATCCCTCTTGGTTATGGTATATAATTCTTTATACACATTGTTGGATTCAATGTGCCAATACTTTGATGAGGATTTTTTCATCTACGTTTATGAGAAATACTGGTCTGTAGTTTTCTTTCCTTGTAATGTCTTTGTTTGATTTTGGTATCAGGGTAATGCTGCACTCAGAATGAATTAGGAAGTATTCCTTCTGCTTTTATCTTCTGAAAGAGATTGCAGAGAATTGGTATAATTTCTTCCTTAAATATTTGGTACAATTCACTTGTGAATCTATCTGTGCCTAGAGCTTTCTGTTGTGGAAGGTCATTAATTTCTGATTCAATTGCTTTAAAGGATATAGGCCTATTTAGCCTGTCTTTTTCTTTTTGTGTGAGATTTTGCAGATTGTGTCTTTCAAGAAATTGATCCGTTTCATCTAGGTTATAAAATTTGTAGGTATAGAGTTGTGCACAATATTTCTTTATTATCCTTTTAATGACCATGGGATCTTTAGTGATTTCCCCTCTTTCATTTCTGATTTTTGTAATTTGTCTCCTCTCCATTTTGTTCTTAGACAGACTGGCTAGAAACTTATAGATGTTATTGATCTTTTCAAAGAACCTACTTTTGGCTTCTTTGATTTTCTCTACTGATTTCCTTTTTTAATTCATTGATTTTTACTCTAAGTCTTATTATTTATTTTCTGCTGCTTACTTTGGATTTAATTTACTCTTCTTTTGCCAGTTTCCTAAGGCGGATAATCTATTTTGGATCTTTAACTTTTTCTAATATATGAATGCTATTGCCTCTAAGACTTGCATTTGCTACATCAACAAATTTTGATAAATAGTATTTTCATTTTCATTTAGTTCAGAATATTCTAAAATTTTTCTTGAGATTTTTTCCTTTGATCCATCTGTTATTTAAAAGTGTGCTGTTTAATCTCCATGTATTTGGGGATTTTACAGTTATCTTTCTGTTATTAGTTTCAAGTTTCATTCTATGCACACATACAGCATACTTTGTATCATTTTTATTCTTTTATATTTGTTAAGACGTTTTGTTACGGACAAGAATGGTGATCTATCATGGTGAATACTCCATAGGAACTTGAGAAAAATGTGTCTTCTGCTGTTGTTGGATGAAGTAGTCTGCGGATGTCAAGCATATCCAGTTGATTGGTGATAGTGTTGAGTTCAATTACGTCCTTACTGACTTCAGCATGCTAGATGTGTCCGTTTCTGATAGAGACTTGTTGAAGTCTCCAGCTATGATAGTGGATTCATCTAATTCTCCTTGCAGCTCTATCAGTTTTTCCCTAAGGAAGTTTGACATTCTATCATCAGGTGTACACATGTTAATAATTGTTTTGTTGGGGCCAGCCCAGTGGTGTAGTGGTTAAGTTTGTGTGCTCTGTTTTGGCGGCCTGAGGTTCATGGGTTCAGATGCCAGGTGTAGACCTACACGCTACTCCTCAAGCCATGCTGTGGCACCATCCCACATACAAAATAGAGGAAGATTGGCACAGATGTTTTCTCAGTGACAATCTTCCTGAAACAAAAAGAGGAAGATTGGCAACAGATATTAGCTCAGGGTCAATCTTCCTCATCAAGAAAAGTAATAATAGTAATTGTTTTGTTTTTTTGGAGAATTGATCACTTTATCACAATGTAATGCTCTTCTTTCTCCATGATAAATTTACTGGCTTTGAAAACTGCTCTGTCTGAAATTAATATAGCTACTTCTTTTTCTTTTGATTAATGTTAGCATGGTATATTTTTCTCCCACCATTTACTTTTAATCTATATGTCTTTATATTTAAACTTTATATTTCAACTGTCCTGTAGACAACATGTAGTTGGGTTCTGTTTTTGATCTGCTCTGACTATCTCTAGTACATATAGACCATTGATCTTCTGAGTGATTATTGATATATTTAGATTAACATCTACCATATTTGTTATTGTTTTCTATTTGTTGCCTTTTTCTTTTGTTTCTATTTTCCCCTTTTCTGCCTTTTTGTGGTTTTAGTTGAGCATTTTGTGTAATTCCATTTTCTTTCCCTTCTTAACAAACCAGTTATACTTTTTTTTGCTTTCTCTAGTGGTTCCCCCAGAGTTTGCAAAATACATTTACTAGTAATCCAAGTCCACTTTTAAACAACACTATACCACATCACAGGTTTGGTGATTACCTTACGAAAACAAGATAATCCTAATTCCTTCCTATTATCCCTTGTATCATTGCTGTCATTCATTTTACTTAAATATAAGCATCCATAAGCATATATACATACATAAGAAATACACACATATGCATAATCAAATATGTTGTTGGTATCATTATTATTTTGAAGAAATTGTTATATGTTAGATTAAGGATAAGAAAAATAAAAGTTTTTATTTTACCTTCACCTATTCCTGCCTTTGCTTTTCCTTAGTTTATTTAGATTTGAATTTCTGATCTACATTATTTTCCTTCTTAACATTTCTTGAAAGCCATGTCTACTGGCAACAATTCCATCAGCGCTTGTTTGTCTGAGAAAGTATTTATTTCCTTTTCACTTTTGAAAGATAATTTTTCATGGTGTAGAACCTTAGGTTGGTGGTTTGTTCCTTGTAACATTTTAAATAGTTCACTCCACTCTCTTCTTGGTTATATAGTTTCTGAGGAGAAGTCAGTTGTAATTCTTAACTTCATTCTTCAATAGGTAAGAAGTTCTTTCCTCTCATTTCTTTCAGGATTTTTTCTTTATCTTTGATTTTCTGTAGTTTGAAAATGATATGCCTAGCAGTAGTTTTTTTTGCCATTTTTTCTGCTTGGTGTTCTCTCAGTTTCCTGTATCTGTGGTTTGATGTCTGACATTAATTTGAGGAAATTCTGTCATTATTGTTTTCAACACTTCTTCTGTTCCTTTCTCTCTTTCTTCTCTTTCAAGTATTCCTATCACAAGAAAGTTACACATTTTGTAGTTGTACCACAGTCCTTGGATATTCTGCTCTGTTTTTCTTTTTCACTCTCTGTCTTTTTGCTTCTTAGTTTTCAAAGTTTCTATTGCTATATCCTCCAGCTCAGAGAATATCTTCTCGCCCACGTCCAGTCTACTAATTAGCCCATTAACAGCATTCTTCATTTCTGTTACAGTTTCTTTTTTATCTCTAGCATTTATTTTTGTTTCTCTCTTAGGAGTTCCATCCCTCTGCTTACATTGTCCATCTGTTCTTGTATGTTGTCTACTTTATTCATTAGAGCCCTTAGCATATTAATTATAGGTGTTTCAAATTCCTGATCTGAGAATTCCAACATCCTGCCATATCTTGTTCTGATGGTGGCTCTGTCCCTTTAAATTGTGTTTTTTGCCTTTTATTATACCTTGTAATTCTTTCTTGATAGCTGGTTGTGATGTATTCAGTAAAAGGACTTACTGTATTGATATTAGTATAATTGAACACATATTGAGAAAAACATAAATTTTTATGTATATGTATTTAAGTATATAGAGATTTATTAAATACTTACTATATCTAGATATGGGATGAAGATTTTTACATAATTATAGCCATTATCATACTTCCTTACCTTTTAATATAACATTTTTGGTAAAGGGGTAAGAAAAACTATTTGCTTTGGATTTGTTTTTGTGGCAAAGGCTAGTATCACTTGAGAAAGAGTCTAGGTCCTCTGTAAAACTAAGGAATTTTCAAATTTACAACAAGAAGGATCTAAAGATCTTCCATATCTGTTCTATTCTCTCATATCTTTTAATGAAGAAACTGAAGTCCAGAGAGTTTAATTTACTTAACCATTATGCTTTTTATTATTATTAATTTACAATTTAAGGGTATAACACAAAGCAAACAGCAGCAGAAGCAGGACTCAAACCATTCTGTCTGACTCTAAGCTCAAAGCTCTGTCTAATGTTTTCTATAGTATCTTTTATGGTTCTTTTTTAAACTCTTCATTTCGAGAATTTTAGACTCATGCAAGACTTTCAAAAATAGTGCAGAGTTCTCATGTAAAGTTCACTTAGCTTCCCCTAATGTTACATCATAACTATATTAAATTAACAAAACTAATAAATTAACATTAATATAATACTACTAGTAAACAACAGATTTTAAGATGTCCAGAATAGTCAATTCACAGACATAGAAAATAGATTAGTTACCAGGAGCTGGTGGGAGGGTGGAATGGTGAATGAGGCTTAATGGTTTGGGGATGTCCTTTTAAGATGATGAAAATGTTTTGGGACTACAGGTCATTGTTTCACACCACTGTGAATGCACCAAATGCCACTGGCCTGCACACTTTGAAATGGTTAACTTTAGGTTATGTGAATTTTGCCTCAATCAAAAAAAAATAGATGAGAGTGAAACTATTACAATAGGCTTTTACAATAGTCCAGATGAGAGATAATACTAGCTTAGAATACCCTGATAGCACAGCAGATGGAACGAATTGAAAAGATGTGAGGCCTGCTTATGAAGGAAAATTCATATAATTGGTGATGGCTTGGGTATGGTGTAAAAAATGACTTGGAGGGCTCCTTCTGAATGAATTGTGTTTGCTTTTATTGAGTTAGGATCACTGAAGGAAAAGCGAGGTAACAGACAAACACTGTGAGTTCGGGTTTGGATAGTAGGTTTTGAGGAGCTTTTACTACCTAGAAGTGGAAGAGATGTATATAGCCTGGTGACTATAGAGGTCTGATGTTCAAGGGAGCTATCCAGTATGGTTGGAGGCCTCTAGCTAGTGTTCTTTGAAGTTAGTGACATTAAGATCATTGATTGCTTTAACAAGAGATTTTTTTTTCCTCTGTTATTATGGGAGTGGAAGGCTGATTGGACCAGACTGAAGAGTAATAGAGAGTTGACAAAATAGTTTAAATTTTATTTATAATATGAATATTTCCCCAACTCACATACTAATTAATCCTTTATGGATAATCTTTTATCACTTTTGACATTCTTCTACCAAAACATATATCACAAAAAATTATAGTGGATTGTAGATTTGTTTACCTTGACCTACTGTAAGGTTTCAAAGCATACATTGATCCATTAATGTTTGTGTTCCCATTGCTTGTTCCAGTGTTTGTTACACAGTAGGCACTTCATGGCTTTTGGATAAATGATGATCACATATAAATAGTTGTGTCAGTGATGTGTATGCCTGAGAATGCTTATAAATTTCTTAGTCTTTTGTTCATGAATATTGAAAACATTAAATGTTTCTCTCAGAATTAAACAAAATACAAAATATTGCAGTTATAATTAGCGATGTCATTATGATGTTCTGTATCTCTCAATATTATAGCCATAGTTATGACTGAGTTAATAAATAAGTCACTGCATATAGGAAAGATCTTTGCCCTTGTTGTGGTGACTTAATGCATGAAACATATTTACACCAAATTCTAAACTTTTGCATTTCTCTAATAAAACAGTCTGACTACTCATTTGCCACAGGATAAATGGTTTGTTAGAAATGGGAAGCTTTAATATAGTAAATATTTCAGCTCTTTTGAAATTAGTCTGCAAATGTAATCTTAATCAAATCTCAAAATATATTTTAGAAAATAGACCAAATGATTTTAAATATTCTATGAGAACAAATGTAGTCTAACAACTAGGATACCAAGATATTTCTGAGATTAATTCAATTGAACAACCATAATAATTTACATGGCCCAAAGCCATGTAAGAATAGACAGACACACCAATGAAATAGCATAGGAAACTCTTAAAAAGACATTATATATAGAATTTAACATATTTTAAAATGTCATTTAAAAGTGGTAGTCAAGTAATGAATTATTCAAAAATGATGCTGGGACACCCACTGTTTAGTGGAAAAAGGATTGAACAAGCCAGTTATGTATTTCACATTTATGCTAAAATAAACTAAATATAGTTTATATTTTTAAAGCCATGAAAGAAGTACAAGAAAGTATAATGAATACTTTTGTTACAGCCTTAGTATATAGAAAGGTTTGTAAAGCAGATCAGTAAAAGCAGAAACCATGAAGAAAATGGCTGATTAGAGTTTAGAGATAAAAATTGTTTTGATAAATAGATAAAACTCCCAAACTGTATAAAAGTGGTAAATTAAGAAAAATAGTGCAACATATATACAATAAAGTTTGTTATCCTTTACATTAAAAGTTATCACAAATCAATAATAGAATTGCTCTGGAGGATAACTTGAAAACATGTCTTAGAATCTACATTACAGGGATACCATTAAACTAATAATTCAACTTATGGATATTTTTCCTAAAAAAAATCAGATAAAGGAAAGAGACGTAGTATACATATTTCCATCACAATGTTGTTAAAAGTAGCAATGTAAAATTGAAATCAGAATAAATGCCCACAGTAGATTATAGATTGCACAAATTGAATTATTATTTAAACAAAAAATGAGATTATGAAGAAACATGAAATAATAGTTTAGATATATACAGATATATATAAAAATGATTATAATATATCATTATTAAAAAGCAGGTTTCAAAATATATGCTGTATGATCATATATGTGTGTGCAAGTGTGTATAGATAAATAAAAATAAATGGAAATGTATAGGCCAATATTAAAAAATAAATCTGTGCACATATTTATATAAGCACGTATATACTTATGTACCACTGTGTATAGATAAGATATAGATTTATAGACAGTTACAGCCTAATATCATAAATTAAAATGTTAACCATGCTTATTTCTGAGTGATGAGTTTAGGAGAGATTTTGTTATTACTTTTACTTTTATAGAACCCTTGTTAATTTGTCCATAATTTAATTTTTAATAATTTAGCATTGATCGTGGGAAGTATATGCTTTTGTTTGTTAATTTGAATTTTGGAATTAGTTCCCTAAATCAGCATTACATACTCCAGGGAAATCAGTTAGTGTTCGCAAGCGTCCAAGTAGAAGCCAACCATCTTGAGGCAGCTGCTACAAGAACTGGTTATCTTTAGCTCTGAACAACACTGGAAGCTTGATAGAGAAATAAAAATACCTTTTTATTGATAAAATGGGTGGTTTCAAAATATGTAGATTAGCAAAAAAGTCATGAACAGGAGTTCTCAACCTTGGATGAACAGGGCACAAGAATTGAGTGTACGCCTTAGCCTAGACACTTGAGAGGGGCAACTGAGGCTTAATTCTAAAAGTCATTTGTCCAGACACTGACTCAGAACTGCTGTTGCCGGAATCCAACTAAGGTTAACTACATTATGGTAATAAAAGACTGTCATATTTGCTTCAGGAGAATCTCGCATGCAAGGATTTACTGGTGCATTTTAAATACGATGGCACCGGAGCGTCATTGAGCTTACAGAACAAGTAACAAGAAAGATAAATTTATATGTGGTAGAAATCGGGCTAAGAATTATTTTCATTGTAACCTAGCAAGAGGTTGTAGGGGAGACTTAGAGTGACAATATTCACCAAAAAGAAACACTCAATTGTGAATGGCCAAGTGTATTTAGATCAATTTGCAAATATTATGGCCTGTCCTCAAATTCATATTCAAATAATTTTCCAGCAGAGAAGATGTGTTGTAAGTGACCATATAGTCACTAAAAAATAATTGTCACTGCATGATGAAGAGTCAACATGATCCAGAGCATGTTTCCCAAACATAATACTCTATCTGTCTCTACACACATACATATTTTTTTAAATGTGAATCAAAAATGCAATAAGAACTAAATCATAGATCAAGGGGGAAATGTAGTGGAAATTGCAAAGTGTTTAGACTGAAACCAAAATAAAGCCACAGAAAACTAACAATATATCAAAACAGGAGGTTTCTAGCCAAGCCTGTACATGAAAGGAAATATGCTGTCTTAAGAGAATATATTTTAAAGGAAGAATGATGGTAAATTATTGAGCCATGCTTTCAAATAAAAAAAATTAAGACAGAAATCATCAGAGTAAATCTGAAGGGCATAATAAAGAATTAACTAGATGAAAATAAAATGCATCAACAAGAACAAAAGCTGCTCCTTCAGAAAGACTGATAAAATAGACATGGATCTGGCTAGAGTGATCAAGAAAACACCAAAGAGAAGGCAAAGCCAAACAGCGTTGAAAATAAGACAGAAGGTACAGCTACAAATATATGAGAAATTTGTAAAGACTAAGAAATACAAGAACAAATTAACTACGGAAATACTAGGAGAACAATAATGAAAACATAGATTACATATACAATTTTAGAGAAACATACATCAACAAAGTAGTATTAATTAAAATCATAAAGAATTCTGTATCTACCAAAATTCATGTTTGTACTAGAAAATGTACCACCCCAGACACGTGAGCAAGCTCAGCCAAGATCATCCGAGCTGCAGAGACGACCTGCAGCTGACTACAGGCCTATGGGCAAGCACTGCTCATATTAGCCAAGCCCAGACTAGTCCAGCTGAAGACCACAAACTCATGAGCTAAATAAATATTTGTTGTCTCATGCATCTGAGGTTTTGTGGCTGCTTATTACGCAGCACTATTGAGGCAATGGATAATTGATATGAACTCAAAGAGGAAACACCAGTTGCTTAAAGAACACAGTTGGCTAATTTGACTGCCAATTCTGTCTGGCTCCAAATCCCATACACTACAGAAGAAGAAATGCATCCTAGTATGACTTCCAAGGACACGGCTGTTTGGAAATATACCCGCTCAATTTCCAAAAACTTAGGATCATACAGAATATGCTCTTTGAATAAAATGCAATTAAGTTAAGATAAATAATTGAAGAGCAGTTAAAATATCAATATATTTAGAAATTTAAAAACAAAATTCTAAATAATTCAGAAGAAATCATTCATGAAATTTAAAAAATATTTAGAGCTGAACCAAAATGAGATTATAGCAGGTCAAAACTTAAGGGATGAAGCTAAAGTAATACTTGGGAAATTAGCATCTTTAAATGCTTATAACTGAAAATAAAAAATGCTGAAAAATAATTAATTAAACATCTAGTTTAAGATGTTAGGAAATTTATATATGCATTAAATACAAAAATAATTGAAGATATAATAACCTACAGAAATATATACCCAAAATAGAAAACAGTAGAGATAATAAATAAAACCAAATGTTCTTTGAAGGCACTGAAAACTTTATAAAGCTGATAAACTTGATTAAAGATAAAAAAGTCATGAATAAACAATGTTAGGAATTAAAAAGAACAATAAATATAAATGCTGCAAAGTTTAAAAGGTTATGAGAAGATTACAAACAACTTGTTGATGGCAAGTATTAAAAGGACAAAGTTGAAAAAGCCTAAAAAAAGTAACAGATGGTAACTGACCTTAGAAGAATAGATTTTTAAAAACTGAATACTCCTACACCTAGTGAAGAAAATTGGTCTATTAATAATTATCTTCTTGCAACGAATATACAAATTCTAGACGTTTTTACAGGTTAGCTCCTCCAAATATTCAGAATAAATTAATCCCACTCTTAAAACCACTCAGAAAAGGAGTAAAATGAAAAAAGTAATGCACGAAAAACAGATCCACAAATTATTTTGTGACATTCTTAAGAACTTTGATATGGAAACTAGACATAGACCACATTATAAAGGGAAGTTAGAGACCACTCTCTCTCATAAACATGGATGCAAAAATCTAAACAAAATAGAAGTATATCCTATTACATGCGTCCTCATGTAACATTCTCTCAGTTGAACACCTGTGGTTTTTCAATCTCCAAACTTCACAGAATTTACATTTTCAATGCAATGCTTCACAGTTTTTGTTTACATAGGAAACACGATATACAATGTTCCCCAGACCTAATACAAGATCTTGAACAAAACCATATTTATTAATATCCTTGGGTTACATTACAAACACAATCATTAGCACTACAGAATGATGTGTAGATGTTTTTAAAAGCCTCTCATTTTTCCAAAAAGAGGATGCACATCTCAGGTATCCTCGGAGATAACATGGCCTCAGTGTATCATCCTTATTGTGAGCTAGTTCTCAGACATGCATTCTTCTCCTGAACATTTCAATGTTTTTTCATTTTATGATTAGCTTTATTTTTGCCTAGTTTTGTATACTGAGCACCAAAAGTAACAAGAAGATAGGGGAAAAAATTTTGGAAAAGAAAGTAAAGGAAGTGAGAAGATTAATTTATGTGAAAAAGATAATATACAAAGTGAGCATACATGTAGTATAGTGCAGCACACCACACCACCCACCCATCAGATTTCTCCACCATGTAGGGGACAGTTCCAGGCACTTGCCAGCAACACACATCAAGTATGTATTTTATATCTTGATCTCTCTTATTTGTATTCTCCAGAGCCACGAAAAATCTTTCAGCCATAAGCAGTGCAACATAAAAGTATGAAGGAGTTAGTTAATGCCCAGAGGGGTAAATCTAACATGAAATTTACCCACCAAGGGTCGGTGAATAAGTATACCAGGCTACTCAATCATCAGGGGAACAATTTTGAGGCAGAACCCAAATTAAGACACAAAGTGATTACTTGTTAATATCTACATCAATTGCTTGGTGTTGAAAAAGAATTGTTAAGAAATTATATGCCCCAAACTGAGATTTTTGTACTTAAAGAGAAGAGTTTTATTGTGTGTTTTTATTATAAGGAAAATGGTCATGGGTTTGAAGCTGAAGTTTTATGCATTGTAATTTTCCCATTTTAATAAGAAGAAATAATATCCCAGTAAATACTGTTACGAATAAAAACTGATTGTCAGAAAAAGATTGCTGATTATAAGTGGGAATTATCTATTTTAAAAGGAATTAAGCAACAATGACTAAGAAGTATCTATTGCAGAAATGCAAGGATTTTTTTCCCTCCATTAGAAAGTGTATTAATATAATTTACACATTGACAGATTAAAGAAAAATTAAAAATTTTAATATTCAATGATGCTAAAAAGACAGTCAAAAATGTTCAATAGAAATCATTTTTTGAAAAATAAAAAAGAATTAGAAAAACAGAAATAGATTATTTAATACCTGATATACATTCAAAAAGCTACATGCTCTTCCCAGAAATTATTAAACTACTACAATTTGTAGCAGAGTTTAGCAAGGTAGCTGGACACAAGGTTCATTAACAAGAGTTGACTGCAAATCTCCACACCTCAACTAAAAATGAGAAAATATAATCTGAAATAATAGATTTTTTTAACAGTGACAAAAATATAGGGTGCCTAATATTACATTTAACAAAGCACACAATGTTTCTCTAAGAACTAAGTTTAAAATTGTGTTCTTGGATAAGTCTTAGTATTATAAATATGTCTGTTTCTCAAAGTTAATCTATAGATTCAATGCAGTTCTAATAAAAATTATGAAATTATAAAAATTACTGAAAAGTATGAGAATACTGAAAATGTGGAAAAATGATATATTCATGAGAAGAAATCTTAATTTCTTAATATTATAATATACTATATGTCTATCTATATATTCATTGTAAATGTCTAGTAGAACTCAGTAAATTAATCCTCAGTCCAAAAGAATGGGTAAATGACCCAAAACAGTAACTTTGAATAAGAACAAAGAAGGGTTATATTCCACAGGTATCTGTCCTTTACCTATCCTGTTCAATTTTTTCCTTTCTTCACTAATAGCTTGGTTGAGGACATTACACTGGTGACATGTTGTCAAATTCACCTCTGGTGTATAGTTATGATTGTTAGGTCATCTGCCATACTACAGAGCCCAGATCCAAAATGCTTTTGACAGGTTTGAACAAGGAGTTATATTTCTTTGAAGTGTAACACAGAAAATGAAAAATTATACATCTAAGTCTAAAAATTCTATGCAAAATTATATAATAGGGCAATTTGATGGCTTTTCCAATGTCTATCAATTTCCCGGTTGGAAGCAGACGTAAAGGTCATATTACGTCTGCCATTTCTCATCATTCTGCACACAGTTCGATACTGAGTTCCCCAGGAGACAAGACACAATGGAAGTTCCAGTCAGTTACAAGCATCTTATTTCTGATTTTTACCACTTTTTCTGTCCTGGATAACTGAGACATACAACCTAGATAAAAAATATGAAAGTCCTTTTTATCATGTTCTCTCCTGAAAAAGAACTCAGAATCATCCCTGAGACCCCACTTCTTGTCTGTGTCACACACAGCCCCTTCGCAGGTAGTTAGTGAGGCCTGAGCCCAAGAGAGAAAGAGCAAGAGTGAAAAAAATATACAGTGTAAGACAGAAAGACAACGCTTAGGGAGACCCAAAGTTCCCTCGGACTGAACCAAATAAAGCTCTGAGTTTATCCTCCCCCAGATCTTTTAGCTTCTGGCACCTTTATTTCCTTTGTTTTTGAGACTGAGCTGCAACATTTCTAGTTGCTCGTTGTGAAAAGAGCAAAGTGTAGCCTGCACCCTTACTCTGGGATGACAGGAAGTCTGATGGTTGAATTTTGCCAGACAACAAGTCATTTGCCAGCGTGCAGAAGCTAGCTAAACGTTCATCTCTTCTTCCTGCAGAAACTGATATTCAGGAGGCTTTTTAACTAGACCAGATCGCTAAGAGCATTCATTTTTAGAATAATCTTTTGTAGTCATTTACAGATAGTGGTTTCTCCATTATCCACAAAATGGAGAAGTTCGGGTCTGGATGTGTTCTTGAAGAAGAGAATTTTTGGTTTGTAACAGCACAAAATTTTGCTACAGTTTTTTAATTTTAGTAATTTCCAAGCAGGTCTGTAGCAGCAAATTGAAGATTCCGTGCCTTCCCCACAATGCAAGCACTCCACCTCTGGCTTGGTGATGCTTCGTGTGGGTTATTAGACACTTCGTTAGAAAGTGGATGAACACAAGTGGGATACCATATTAAGTGAAATATATTCATTCACATTTTACTGTAAGTTTATTCGATTAAACTGCTTTAGACTTAGATGATACCGTTTAAGATTTCAATAAATAACTTGTTCAAGCACTGGAAAGAGTTTAAGCATTTGCAAGGAAATCTTTGCCTTACCTTTCAACACTCCCAAACCCAGCTCAGAAAGAAAGTAGGCTAGCCCACGATATATTTCATACCTATCTGGCCCCTGTTATTTATGTTCTCATAAACAAACTGGTGATAAAAGCTCAGGGATCTCACTTTAATAATGGTAATTCTGCAGGGGTTGGGGGGGCACGTGCAAATTTCAACCTTTCATTACGTAGGTCAGACTGACATTTTAAACTCACTCAACGCCTACTTGAGGTTCCATGTATGCAAAATAGTAAAAAGGATTTAACTACTCATTTCTATGAATTTTTAAGCCTTAATTACACCTGTCTAGGTACTAAATATTATAAGAGTGGCACGTCTGGAAGCCATTACCTAAATTCTGTGCAGAAATGACTTCACTGGTTATTATTCAATGTTAAACTCTAGGCTTTTAAGAGCTCAGCAGCCCTGGATTTGAATCCTGACTTCAACTTGACAAGGTCTCCTGTCTTGGGAATTTAACTTAATCTCAGTATGCCTTTATTAATTCAACTATAAAATTTCGAAAATAGTATATAGTTCTCCAGTATTATGGTGAGGATTAGGTAAAATTATACATCTAAAGTTCAAAGCAGAGTGTCTGGTACATAATATGCTCTTAAGTACGAATTCCATTCTAGGAAAGATTGCTATAGGAAAAGATCATTTGAAAAATATATGCCTCTCTAACTTTGGTAAACCCATAGCAGCAGACAGTATTTTATGTTACTCAATATCTACCATAAATTAATTCTAGTTTTAAATGAGAAGCAGTTTTCTTCCATTGTTTAGATAATAGAAACTTGCAAATCAATGTTATTGTTCTGATTGTGATTGTTTTCATTTCTTCCTAGATAGCCAGGAAGCTTAGAAATAAAAATTATGCTAAACTGTACCAAATGTCTCATCTCAAATTCTTTGCATCTTATTGTTCTCTTCCTTTTTAAGAACCCTTTGTTCTTTTCTCTTTGTTGTATCTAAGTATTCATTTTTGTAACCTGTCTCCTATTCTTTCTAACTTCAATCTTAACGTTACAAGTGGTATAATTTATACATATCAAAATAAATTTGCTTCTCATAGGGAATGGAAGTCCTGATGGAGAGAGAAGGAGAGGGGAGAACAAAGCAACATCATGTTGTATTGGTTGCTGGCTAGATTGGGAGCTACAGCTGGTAATATTGAAGAAACATGGGTCATGGTATTATAAGGCCTGAATGAATGTCCACGTGCTGCTTGACATCTTTGAGCCTCACAGAACTCCACAGGTCTAGCCATGAGTCCTCCTGCCTTCTCCAGATGTGCCCCCCACCACAGGAAAGGCTTCCCACCTTGTAGACTGGACCAGCTGCACCCAATCTGGGCCACAACCCAGTGGGTTTCAGCTCCCTGCCAGCGTGAGAAATTATTCAAAAATCAATGACATCCTCCTGCAGGAACCAAGCATTACCTCACCCTTCTGTGACTACAAAGCCTGTGTCCCACATCCTGAGTGCAATAGGTGTGGCCCTGCATGGCGTGTGGTGTCCTCCTCCCCCATGCTATGAGTACTTGTGACTAGTAAACCACTCTCGGTTTCGTCTGCCCATTTCAGGTGCCATGTGTTTGGCTGTTGTACTGTTCAGGACACGTACCCCTCCTTCATCAATAGGGTGAAAGGAGGCAGGCAGAAGAGCCATGAACACTGGTGGGTCGGAAGGGGGTAGATAATGAACCGAGGGAGAGGTGAACTCTATGGTATTCTTAATGTAGCCTTTTATATCCTCTTTCAAACAAATATTGTTGGTTTTGATAAAGCCAGTTCTTCGTCACCTTATTATTTCCTCTACTTGTTTGGAAGTTATGGTTTGAATTTTTATTACTTTAGTAACTGTTCTTAAGTTTTAACACATATAAGGTGACCTAGATTTTATTCCTATCTTCTGGGAAAAATAAAAAGATATACTAACATCTTATACAGTTTGTGTAAAGAAGTATGATGTCTGCTTATTCATATATTGTTTCACATATGCAATATGATTTGTGAATAATATATAAGTGCTACATAAATATATGTAATTATATCATGATTAGTTATTTTTTCATAAATTCATTACTCTAACCTCTGCTTTTCCATTGTCTTCCTGAGTCCACTGGGTGCTTAGTTGTCTGACACTTGCACAGTCTTTGGACTCTGAACTACGTCCCCCTGTTTACTATCCATTGCTGGTTGTCCTATGATTCAGCACCCACTTACTAAGGAAAGTCTCTAATATGTTTCTTGACCGAAAGATATTTTTATCATTCTTATCATAGCTTTATCTTTTATCATAGCTTTATTGCTTTATCATCTCAATTTACTGTTTTATTTTATCTGGAAGTATTTTGTTTTTGTTGGTTTCTGGGGCTAGAAGACTGATCCTGCAGAAATTAATAAAGCCATTTTAAGAGGAAATCAAAACTGGAGTTAGAAAATTTTGTGAAATACTTAGTGTCATTCTGAAATAAGGATCCAATCATTTAATTATTGAACGCCGTATATCACCTCTTATGTGCCAAGCTCTGTTCTAAGTGCTAGGGAGAATACCGAGAAGATCCTGAAGATTAATTCCCAGTCCCATACTCCAACTCTCCTGTAATCTGCCTGAGGAATAGACACAGGCACATGTCATGGTAGTACAGCACAATTAGCATTATAATAGACACACATACTGGATGTTATCTGTGTGTTTCGAGGAGGTGAGAATAAGTGATTATCTCTACCTATGTGATAGAAAGTTGGAAAAAGCTTCATAGTGCAGTTAATCTTTGAATTGTGCCTTGAAGCGTTAATAAGGTTTAGCCAAGAGGAGGAGGAGAGTAAAGGAATGCCAAAGGGAGGGAGGACTAAGCAGAGGCAAGGGGCGATACATTCACTCGTTCACCAATTGATGGACTGGTTGACTGATTCAATGAGCACTAACCAAGGCCTCACTTTGGGCTAAATATTGTGTGAGGTAGTCATAGGAGAGACAAACTCTGCTTCCAGGAATGCCACACGTCATGGGGGAGGTGGATCATAGAACCATCAAGGTGCACACAGCTAAGTGTAGGAATGCAGTCAGGCACAGACCTTCGAGGTGTTTGTGTGATGGTAGGGAATCTCCTGGAGCATCACTAGTGTAGACAACCACTTTTTCCAATAATCAAAATAAAGGAAAAGATCAGAAGAGTCTAACTAAATCAGTCTTCTTGAACTCTAGCTTCCCAAGGCCTCTATTTTACCTCCTACCCCTTGACGATATTAAAAGTGCATTTCATTTGTCCTAAATTGGTCTCATTCCCCCTGTTTCTCTGAAGCGCTCTCAGTCATTCCACTTCACAGCCCTCTGTGTACTCATTTGCTGCTGGCGTCAGATTCGCCTTCAATCCTGAGTGACAGATTTGAGAAGGAACCCAATTAGAACCAAGTTAATGAGCCCTCCATGGGCTCCTCTAGTAGCCAAATGATGGGTTTTTTTCATCTTTTGAATTAAGAAAGACACTGTAAGTCAAGGAAGACTTTAGAATAAACAAGTGCTAATTGATTCATAAAGACACCTGTGCTCCTCAACCTATATTTGTTTATGTACTTTAATCTGATGTTGTTTAAAAGGTGCAAAGTGTTTTAAACATGCTAATTAGGTGCTATAAGAAAACAGTCTCTCAATAAAAACTAAGAATTAGCACTAGTAAGGGAAAAAACCTTCAAGGAACAAAGGAATTTTACAGCCTTTACCCTGGAGTATTTTTCATATGAAAAGACCATATAAAATATTCTTTTCCAAACTGCATTTACTATGATTCTATAGTAAAAGTGAGATATAGTCATAGGGTGTTATTTGCAAATATTTACATATTTGAGTGAAAAATATTACTCAGTAAGTGAAAAGCCCTGAATTGTCATTTCAAAGTCCTAGAGTGTCTGTTGTGTGCCTTTTTTCTTGTACTGTTCCTGAGAAGCAGCTGTTAGAGGCTACATTTGATGCTAGAATAGCCAGCTGCAATGACAGGCCACTGGGACTCCAAGGTGACAATCGTTTTATTTTAGTTCTTTCTAAATGTGCAATGACTGCAGGAATCTCTAACAATGTGAATATTTAATAACCCATGATTACTATGTATCCCTCTGCCTTTCATCCTCATCAGACACATAGACACCAGCTGTCTTGTTTTCATGAGAGATCTTCTATTATTGCGAATGAATAGTCTGTTGTTGATAATGTGAACACTCACATTAACAGAGTTGCTTCCCACGCACAAGACCAGAGAACCTTTTGGATTTGACCTAGGTGGGAAGGTGAAGCCAAAAATAACTCAGTATTTGACACTAAGATATACCTTTTTAGACTTTCTCAATTCCTACTACAGCAATACCCTCTCCCACTCCAGAGTTGTGTACTTATTAAAACTATAGTAAGTAGAGAGCACGCAAATGTTTTCTTGCTTCTATTAGCCCACCCGAACTCTCATAGCTACCTAACTTCTAGCCACTTGGGGTTCAGAAAGATTTATAGCACTTGTATTAACCCCTATTCCTCCAAACCCCTTCTACACATCTCCCTTTCCAATAATTGCCTTTGTGTCTGTTGTGGATGCCATTTTCCAACTCTACCACAGGAGTTCTGGCTGACTTTGTTATGTTTCTGTAGCTTCTTCCAACATATCGCAATCATGCCATCACCAGCATTGCCATCTGTAGAATGGACATGCAGGCTTACTATTCTAGAAATACACAGAGACAATGGGACAGATGTATATGGCAGTTTTGCACAGTGGAAAGAAGATGTCATTTAAAGACAATTAGTTTGGGTTCATACAGAGATCCTGCAACATAAGGTCTTCATTGTGAACAACACCAAAATGCTGGATTCTAGGTGCATTCCTAAGGTGTACAAAATGCCCAAGGCAGACAAAAATACATATTTCATGAAAAATATTAAAGTATATAGACTCAGATTAATATTATGGATTGACCCCAATTTACTCCCCACAGCATTCTTCAAAAAAGAGTTGACCCAAATGGAAATGCTCCTTAAAATAAAAAATAGCCTAACAAGTTACAGCATAAAACTTATGCGTGCAAATCATGGAGAAAATGAAAAGAGTAAAGGAAATTAATACAAGGCAGCTATCACCTATCAGATGGAATTAAATAAAAAGTAGAGGAATAGTTCACGTGAAGTGTTTCATATAGCCTCAGAGATGTTAAGGAGAAGATCATTTACCTGAAGAAAAAAAAATCAAAGAATAAAGTAAGGGAAGGATAGTCAATTTTTGATGGAAGAGTTCAGGAAAATGAAGAGAAACACAAAACAAATACGGGGATGAAAGCCACATTAGAAGCAATAAATTTAAAATAAACTCACATCAATCAAGGAGAGTGGGTACAAGTTGAAAAATACAAAGTATAGTAGAGACAACAAAAGGCAGAATGACATAGTACTTACTGCTACATGGATGTAAGAGGCAGACTGTCTGGGATCAAACCACATATCTACTGCTTGCCAGTCAAGTATCTTTGGACAAGTTATATTATCCTCTTGCATCTTAGCATCTTCATAGATAAAGTGGGAATAGTGATAAACCTACCTATCTGCACACTACACATGATAGTGAATATGTGGAATTTAACACAATGTCTGACATGCAGTCAGAGCCTCACAGATGTTAGTTATTATACAAAAATGAGAATGAGATAAAAGAGATCCACAATATAGATAAAAGAAATAACAAATAGAATTAAAAAATATTTCCTCAAATTAAGATTTTTGACTCTGAAGAATGAAAGGGCACATCTTATTCTAGGAAATTTTGATGTAAAAATCTCAACTCCATAGCTTATCCTGAGAAAGTTACTGAATTTCCATAATAAAAAAGAAAATTTCAGGCACCAGGCAGAAAGTGATGCATAAAGCAAAAAAAAAATCAGACTGACAGACTAACGTGTTTTTTTCATGCTTAATTTCAAATGTGTAAAACAATAGAACTTTACTTCAGAAGTCCTACAGAGAAAAGAGACCACGGCCTAAGAACGTCAGAACCAGTGGAGACACGCTTCAAATGTAAAGACAACACACAGAACAGAAAAAATAATTTTGAAGTTAACTTGTGTCTTGTGTCTTTTGCTTTGAATTTGTCCACCGCATTATGGTTTCTCAATCTCTGTATATTTTAATCGATTTAAATATATTTCATAACAAAAGAAGAGAATTTTGTCTGAACTCGGGAGTCCAAAATGCAATGACTTGTGCCTCAACTTTTACTAGTTTTGTGATCACGAGTAAAGCAAATAATCTGGCTGAGCCCCAGTTCTTCATCTGTCCTGGGCCGTGGTGCAGACCCACCAAATCTGGAATTGAAATATTTATGTAAACAGCTTACTCTGTAAGTGGTAAAGATTATTCAGTTTCATTATTTCTGCTCAAACAGTGAGAAATAAAATAGGGAAAGATCTCAGATTATTCCTTCCCACAAAGAAATCATGTCAAGATAAAATATATCATACAAATAAATGAAGAATCTTATGTTCTGTGCAATATGGTCAACTTTATCAAAAGTTTTTCCCTCATAGATAATATATCACTATTCTTTTTGAAGGCTTTTCCCCTTAAGGAGTTCCACTCTTCAAAATTCAGCATCCTGAGCCCTTTTCTTTCACACCAAACATCAAGAATATTCTAACCATCTACCCTTTTTTGGCATAAAAAAAAGATATCAAAAGAAATAAGAAACTGAGTTTCGATTATTTAGGTATAGTTTTCAAAAGAGCAGGACCTAAGTGAGTCCAAACCTTTAGGCATAGAAGCACCTTAATGGTGCCTCTAAAATCATAGAATTAATTACGCACCAAAGAAGGAAACTTCAAGCTCTATATGTTCTTTCACTTCCTCTTGCTCAATTTCCTACAACTGGATCCATTAAATTTCCAACTTACATTGCCACTCTAATCCTAGACCTTGACCACTTTTAACATGGGACATAAAATAGTGAAAAAATATCTCTCTCACCTGCCCCAGGTAGATAGTCTTATAAAGGGTACAAAGACTATTATCATTTATTGAATGGCTACTGTGTGATGGGGACTTTACGTACCTTATCTTCAATCTTGGCAGATAGTTTCAGTGTCCATCTCTCTGCCGATGCACCTGAAATTCAGTTAATTTAAGCAACTTGTCAAGCAGCTGTCACTGCAGGTCAGCAGAGCAGGGGTCTAACTTCCATCCACCTGCCAGCGAATCTTGCCTTCTTCCACTCTGCTTTATTACAGGTTAGATTTGACAGCGGTTCCATCACTTACTAGTGAGTGTACTTGAAAATAACTTAAAGTTTCTGAGTTGCATTTTCTTCACATGTACAAAAGACTCTATAATAATACCTAAGTCATAGATAGATTATATTATATAATAATATTTAGAATATTTTCCAGCTTTAATGAGGTATAGTGGACAAATAAAAATTGCAGTTAAAAAATTTTTTTTAATTGTAAAAAAAATATTTACAGCCTCTTTGGAAGATAATTTGGTGGTTTCCTATAAACCTAAACATACTCTTGCCATGGAATCCAACAATGAAATTCCTTGTTATTTCTCAAAGGAGTTGAAAACTTATGTCCACACAAAAATCTGTACATGGATGTTTCTAGTAGCCTTATTCATAATTGACAAAACTTGGAAATAACCAAGATGTCCTTCAGTAGGTGAATGGATAAATAAACTGGCATATCCAGACAATAGAATATTATTTAACATTAAAACTAAATGAGCTATCAAACCATGAAAAGACATGGAAGAGCTTAAATGTGTATCACTAAATGAAAGAAGCCAGTCCGAAAAGACTATACATACTGAGTGATTGCAACCATATGACATTCTGGAAAAGGTAAAACTAATGACACAATAAAGATCAGCGTATATTAGGGGTCGGTGGGGGGAGAGATGATGAGGTAGAGCATAGAGAATTTTTAGGGCAGGGAATAATCTATATGATGCCATAATGATGGATATATGTCATCATAGATTTGTGCAAACCCCTGGAGCACACGACACCAAGAGTGAGCCTTAATATAAACTATGGACTTTGGGTGATTATGATGTATCAATGTAGGTTCATCAATTGTAATAAATGCACCACCCTGGGGATGGGGGGGTGGGCAATGATAATAGAGAAGGCTATGCATGTGTAGGGGCAGGGAGTATATGGAAAAACCTCTCTATCTCCCCCTCAATTTCTCTATGAACCTTAAACTGATCTTAAAAAATAGTCTTAATTTAAAAAGTATATATGTATTTAAAGTGTACAACCTAGTGTTCGATAGATGTATACATTGTGAATGATAACCACAATCAAGCCAATTAACACATTCATCACCTGGTTACTTTCTGGGGGGTGTTTTGGTAGTGGTGAGAACACTTGAGATCCACGCTCTTAGCAAAGTATACAATACAGTATTATTAATTATAGTCACCATACTGTATATCAGATCTCCAGATCTTATCCATCCTACATAACTGAAATTTTATGACAAAGGGGGCAATTCATCAAGAGGATATAATAACTGTAAGTATATATGCACCTAACATCAGAGCCCCTAAATATATAAAGCGAATGCATATAATATTTAAGCACAGTTTCTTGCCCATATTAAGTGTTCAACAAATGTTAGCTGTTGTTTTTACTATTATTATTATTATTATCTTTACAGGCTGATGTGAAAATTAAATGAGATAATAGTGTGATGTGCTAGGTAGGAAGGAAGAGACACTCAATACATAATAGGTCCCTTCATGCTGACAAGGCCTACAAATGTGCAGGAGCTTAGCAGCCATTCATGAAGGGAGATTTTGCTGCTCAGCTTTTCCCTTGAGCCAGCCTTTGTAGCCGTGGCAGTTTGTTTAGTGTCTGGTCATCCCTAGGTAATAGTTCTCATACGACGAATAGGTACCTTTTCCTAAAACCACATGCCAGAAATGGCAGAACATGGTACCTCACTTAGTCTCCACGTAGGTCATAGGAAACCACCAGCTAGAGAATCATCTGGCCTTGAGAGATGAATCTAGGAAAAGGAAAAAAGAAACACGTCCAATGTTCTCTCAAGTTGATTGTCAGTGTAGAATGATATTTCTATTCTGTTGCTCCAAAACATTATTTAGAGAGAAAACTCATCCAGCCCCAGCTCTGTGAATAATACCAAATTAACTCCCTCTGATAATGCTCACATCTGTTAGCTCGTTAGAGACAAAGTTGAATGCTACTTGGAATCAGTGTTGGGCAAATGTTTGGATGAGACATGTAATCCTCCCAGATTGGTGGCTAATTTATCTTTGCCAATCTTTACTAGTTTCAGCTCAGCAAACAAGGATACAGTATCTGGGCTGGCAGCCGGGAAATTCCCAGGAAAGTTCTGGTGTCCCAGCTGCCCTTCTGAAGATTTGGCAAGTTGGAGATAACTGGCAATAAGCCCGACTTCCAGAGCCCAGCTGTGCTGGGCATACATATAGACTGCAGATGGGGAGTTAGGCTGGAAGAGCTGAGGTTCCAGGACCTTACTGCTGGAGGTCAGAAGGAGGAGGGACGTGGAGCCCTGCCAGCTACTGTGTAGTGTGGACAATGACAGTTGACTCAAGCTCCTCACGTATGCATGCATCATGCAAAAAGAGGGAATTTATGTTTTGCTAAGGATTCAAAATGCCTTTTTTCTATATGCAAGGGAGAGGAGAGGAAAAGTCTGGTTGATGGTAAAATTTAGATGCTTTTCTTCGCTTCTTCAACTTCTCCTTTCCCATTTGTACTTCTCTCTCTCCCTCTGGTTCCCATTGTTCTTCTGCCTGGCTTCAGAAAAAGAGAGATTTTGTTGAGATTATGTAGAATAATTTAAATACCTCCGCTTGACAGTTTCATAGTCTATAAATTTAGGATTCTGAAATACTCAGAAGAAACTTTTCAGACAAGTAGGTCAAATAAAAAAGACAATATACCAAATGATGTGTGCTTTTATTTCCTCTCCAAAAAGCACACATGCACCTGGAGCTGCAGATGAGAGCAAGGTATCAAATTAAAGAAAAATAATATTAGAGTAAGACAGACACGTGTCTGCCTTCTATAGTTGGGCAATGAACATGACTTTTCACAGCATTAGTTTCTTCATCTGTAAAATGGAAATGACAAAAATAGCTTTGCAGGATTGTTGTAAGGTTTATGTTAAATGTAAATTAAAAAGCGTGATGCCTAACACTCCTTTAAAATTTAGTGTGTTTTTCTACTACGGAAATTTTATTTTACGTCAATATGCTGTTACTGTTTTGTTGTTACTGTTACATAACTAGAGAATGAAAGGCTTTATCTCTTTCTAAAGAGATTTCAGTGTCAGTGAGGAAGAAAACTGTAAAGAAAAGGCAGAGCTTTATTTTATGTCATTGATACCATATCAAATAGTCATCCACCTCTACTTTGGCGGCTGTCACCCCCCAAAAAAACTACACCTATCTACATATCTATCTATCTGTCTATCTATCTATCTATCTATCATCCATTTACTATCATCTATCTTTCTATTCATCCAAAGCAACAACAGCATTGCCAGCATTATTCCCAGGAAGTATTCACATGAAAACTGAGAACAGGAGTTCAAATAGCCATGGGACTTCCTGGGGTTATTTTGAAATACTTTGCAATCACTCTTGGATACCAAAAATTGTGGTGATGGTCTGAAAAGTTTGGTACACAGCCCTGGTTTTCTCTTCTCTTTCTTCTCTCTCTCTCCCATTCCTCCTTCCCTCCCTCCTTCCCTCTTTTTTTTTTAATTTAAGGTTTGAAAACCTTAGAAAAACTCAATAAATAAGAAATAACAAATCAAGAATAGTTTTATGCCAACTTTTAAGCTCACCTATCCACAATGAATTTGCTCTCTGATTATAGGATCTTCTGCTTTGCAATGTTGACATAAACAAATACATAAGAGATAAGAAAATATCCATCCACTGATCCTGTAACCCAGTGAAAAGGGGCTGTGCTTGCTGCAATCTGGTGCCAATCAATTGCAAACAAGCCGGTGGTTGAGAAAGGAAAGTTTATACCATTAACCTGTCAAATTAGAAGATGGTGAACTAGTGTTCTAAAGAACCATCTTAAAATTATACGGAGTCTTGAGGCAGTTATACAGGGGAAATGCATAAGGGAGGGGGGTTTAGGAAAGTCAACCATCTAGTGTGACAGACTTCAAGATGCCACATTATCTCTTTCTCTCTCATTCGTGATGGGTACCAATGCAGAATTTTTTTTTTCTGGAGGTCATTATGTCCCTGAGGAACTCAAAGAACAAAGTTATCATCGTCTTATGGCAGCTGGGAGATATACGTAAGCAAGAGTCATAGAACTAGCAGATCATGTATATTGCAAAAGCCAGAGGTGCTTAATCGTCTAGGCCACATGCAAGCTAGAATGCATGCACAGAGACTAGTGAATTGGAGCCATATATAGTTACAATATTGCTTCCTTTGCCTAAGATGGATTCCCTCGTGCTAACTTAAGATCTAGCTGTTACAACTGGGGTCTCTCCTGTATAACTTATACAAGTGTTCATCTATAAGGGCTCACCGCATAGAGTGAGTTTCATGGTCCTGTAAGCTCAGAGCAAGTATTGGAGTCTGGGGCTCTGTTCTGTTCTGTGGTGGATGTTAGATTCCTATAGCCCAAGGGAATGCTGAGCAGAACTGACAGAACCTCCACTCAGTGTTGCCCACAGAGCATGGCAAATCAAGACACACACGCCAGAACCTCATTTTTTCCAGAGTGGGCAGCTGTGTTCATGACAGCTGGACTGAGAGGAAAGAACAATATGGCAGATGGTGGTGGTTTTATCAGTTGGATCTAGAAAAATCACGATATGCATTATGGAGACAATCTTTCTCCCATGCCTACTACTGTAGACCTGAATAGGGGAAAAAACATGTTTGAGGAACATTTGGTAATGCTATTTCCTTCAAGGTCACCCTTAAAGTAATTATAGAAAGGCATCCCCTGTATGGGGGAGGGGCAAGGAGAGTTGGAGGGACTCTTCACATACACCTCTCAAACTCTTGCCACATAGCTGTGAGAGCCACATAAAATCTCACTTGAGATTGAATTTCACTTGAATTTCACTTGAGAAGAAACTACTGATAAGTTATCAGTGTAGCATGTGTTTCAAATGGAAAAAAAAAAGAGTTTGTGGATGTATATGGTACAGGGCAAGATCTTTAAAGATCAACTCAGTAGTAATCTCCATTCTCTACTTGCCTGTGAACTATCTACTCCAGGAGCTAGCTTGCACAGAGCCTGATTTATGGTAAGCATTAAATGAAAATTTGTTAAATGAATGATTATGAAGCATACTGGAATGTTGATTCCCTGATAATATCCTTTAGTTATTCCAATCTTTTTTACCCCGGGTTATAGATAGAGCTAGAATTAGCTATGGATATTATTGGTTCAGGTATCAATTTAATAATTTTTTAAATAATATTTTCCAATTTGAAAAGGATTAAAGATATTAGAGAAGTTCTTTAGATAAGTAAGAAAAACATGGAAAAGGATTGCTATTTTCAATATCTACTCTGGCTGGTCACTGCCCTAGAGTAGCTATTTTATAGACCGCAATCCATTTAAACCTCACAACAACTCAGCAAGCTAAAGGGTATCAAATGCTCAGGGGAGAAGAGGCCCCACCTGCAGCTCTGGTTGCTATTACATACACATTCTTTGAAAAAGTCATTCTTAATTTTATACATCTGGCAATGGAAAGGAGTTGACTTGTGGATATTATATTCTTAGAAAGTATGTTCTGTCTTCCTTTGACATTAATCATGAAATGGAATTTTAATTGCATGAAAATTCAGACCCTCCTGAATTCAAACTCTGTGAGTCTTCTAAATAGGAGTATAGAATCTTAGCAGTGTTAAAAGGCTGAAAATCAGGAGATCTTTTTTGTACTTTAAACCCTGCCATAGGGATGTGTCTAGATTTTTTTTAAAGATAACTCTGTCTATCCTTACAGCAGATAAAGCTAACTTAGATAAAACATATAATTGAACACTTTAGTGGAGCTAAGAGTTCAAGTTTCTTATCTGTCAATCAAAACAGATTTGAGAATGGTTGTTGGAATCTAGTTGAATGAAATAAATCCAATCTGTCATATATATTCTAATGGGGGGAAAAACTGAAAGATAATGCCAAGAACAGCAAGTTAAAGCTATCTTCAGCTACCTTCAACAGGCTGAATAGATCCCAAAATTATGTTTCCACTACCCAAGGAAAAAACACTGTACTGAGCATCAGAAAGCTGGATTATTAAAACACCTTTACCTCTATCATGTTGCATGACACTGGTCCAGCTATCTTTCCTCATTGAGTCTCAGTTCTTTTCTCCACTGAATATTCCACATTAGTTCTGAGACCTCTTTGAGTTCAGGATCCATATGCTTTTATGCTGGGCCCAGAGCAGACATTTTAAGGAGTACAGCTGGTTTGAACATTCTGGAGATGAGACATAAATTAGGAAACACTAACTCCTTTAAAGCTTTCAATTAACTTAGATAAACTATGATTTGTCTAAATTTACCATAGTTTCAGGCTGGGTACCCCAGTCTGGACCATCTATTAATCCTTTAGAATATGTCATCCGCAACATATATTTCAGAAAAAAAATATTCAAAAGACTCTAACCAGACAACAAGTGAATCAGAATTCAAGGTAGAAAAGAAGGAGGAAAGAGAAAATTAATAAGCAATAAATTTAGCCAGCTACATATTTGTGTGTGTATATATAAATATAGATATGTGTGTGTTCGTGCATATTTATATGTATAAATATACACATATATGCATATATTTTAAGTATTAATAGATGATTTTATGTACTAAATCAGTATTATATAATTGATAATTAAATTGTGAGATGTTTTAAGTTCTTCAAGGGCAGGTTTTTTGTGAAATTTGTTCACTGATGTATCCACATCACTTAGCACCTTATCTGACACATACCAAGTATTCAATAAATATTATTAAATGGAAGAATAAAATGCATTGTGGAGAAATTCGATTAATAGTGTGATTTATCTAAGCAAAACCAAGAAGTATGTGTGATACCAAAACACATCAAAAATCTAGTTTAAAGTCGTAGATCACCGGCCTCAATTCTTCACCCGTCCTTACATCTGCACCCTCAACATGGCCTCATCTCATGCGGAATGTACTTTTCTCAATGATAAAGGGAGAATTCATCAGGATGACACATCAATTACAAATGAGTATGTGCCTAATAACAAAGTACCAAAACATACGAAGCAAAGCTGATAATTTTAAAGGATGGAATAGACAATTCCACAGACAGAGGAAGATATTTTAACACCCTTCTCTAAGCAATTGTTTAAATGATCACACATAAAAAAAAATCATTTGGACAACGCTACCAATCCCCTTGATCTAATTGATATACGTAGAGGATTACATCCAACAACAGAAAAATGCACATTCTTTTCAATTGTTTGTGGTACATCACCAAGACAGATCATTTACTAGGCCAGGAAAAAATGCCAATACATTTAAAAAGAGTGAAATGAAGAGAATGTATTCTCTGACCACAGTGGAACTAAATTATAACTTGATTGAAATAAGCTATCTAGGACAATCTCAAATATTTTTAAACATGTTGTAAATGAGTCATGAATCAAAAAAACAACCAGAGAAGTGAGAAATATTTCTAACTGAATGATAGCAAAGATACAACACAAAAATCACAGTGCAATGCAGCTAAAACAGTGCACAGTACAAAACATAGCTTTACATTCTTATATTAGAAGAGAATATAGGTCTAAGACCAGTGGCCTCAGTTTTCACATTTTATAGAGAAAGTGAAAAAAGAAAAAAGTGAACCCAAGGTAAGTGAGGCCAAGAGAAGTAAGAGAAAGAAAATTACAAGGTAAGACAGGAATCAGAAAATAGAAAAAAGTCAGAATTCAGAATTTTACAAGCCCAAAAGCTGGTTCTTTGAAATGATCAACTAAACTGGCAAACTCCTAACTAATTTGATTAAGAAGAGGAGACATGAAAGACTGGAGAGAGGGAGGAGGGAAGAATGGAGGGAAGGAAGGAGGGGAAGAAATGAGGAGAGATGACACAAATCACCAATCTCAGGAATTAAAGTAAGCTTATTTATTAATACAGATCCTAGAGATTTTAAAAGTATGTTGAGTAAGGAAGATCATGAACCACTTTATGCCAACAAATATGGCAAAATAAAATGTATCAAAATTGATACAAGATGAAACAAAATCTGTTTAGTCTTGTAGCTATTAAATGAATTCAGAATCGGAAGCTTAGCCACAAAGAATTCTCTAGGCTCATATAATTTCACTGCTGAATTCTATCAAACAGTCAAAGAGTAAATAACAATAATCTTATGAAAACTTTTTTAGTGAATATGATTGAAGAGAGCATAAACCTAATACAAATTCCAACAAAGACATATCAAAAATAAAATTACAGGTGAATATCCCTGAGACACATGGTCAAAAATTCTTAAATTTTATGTAGAATTTTGGATGTACAAAGCTGCATGCAAAAATATATTAAATGGATCTACCCTAAATATTAAACAAGAAGAGGGAATTTAGAGGAAGCAGCAGCATCTCTGTTAGTCATATGTTGCTGTAAAAAAAAAGAGCCCAAAGTAAGAATTATTACTGTGTCTCTCATTTCTGGGGGCTGACCCAAATCTGCAGTAGTTCTTGCTTGGGATCTCTCATATGGCTGCAGTCAGATGCTGGCTGGAGGCTGCAGTCATCTGAAGGCTCTCCAGAGCATTATGTCCAAGATGATTGTTGCTCTCTGTCAGCTGGCTGTTGACTGGAGCACCTGCACAGAGCCTCTCCATTTGGATTGTGCTTCTCACAATAGAGAAGCTGGGTTTCCAGTGGGAGATTCCAAGAGCAAACGTTCCACGATGTAGCATGCAGAAACTGCCAAGCCAGCGAAGGGCTATGGCTGGAGCTGGCAAAGTGTCTCTCCATTGTGTTCTACTGTTCGGTGAAGTCATGGGTCCCACCCAGATTCAAAAGGTTGAAGAAATAGACTCTGCTTCTTAATGATGGATTAGCAAAGTAACATTGTAAGTCAATATTTCAGATGGGAGATATTGTTGCATGTATCTTTGGAAAGTAGAATCTGCCACACTTGTCTCTGTGGCCACAAAGAGTCACATTCTTCTCAGGTGCAAAACAAACTCACCCTCTGCCCACAAGAACTCAAAGTTTCATCTCATTATGGTATCAGCTCTGAGCCTAGTATCTCATCATTTAAATCCAGGTTCAGATGAGGGTCCCCAAGTGTGGTTCATCAGGTGTAGTTCTCCAAGTATAGTTTCTTCTTGATACAAAGAACTGTAAACTAATGAGACAAGTCATACGCCCCACTCCACAGCTCTAGTATAAAATGAGGAGAAAAGGGTAGCCTAACAACAGTAGGCACTCTTGTTCAAAAGGAGGAAATTGGGAGGTACATAATATTATTCACTGGTCTATAGCAAATCTGAAATACAGATGGGCACATGCTACCACTTGCCCAATTTGGAAGCAGCCCTGTTCCTTCATGGCTCATTGTTCTAGTTTCTGGGCTCTTCGCTCTAGTCTCTGAGTCATCCTTTTTTTCAATTACAAAAGAGCTAAAATTTTTCCATTTCCCTAGGAAATCAGCTAAAATATGTATCAGATTGTCAAGTAATATTCATACAAACAGAGAAACTTACCTGGTGTTGTGGGTTGAATAGAATTACCCCCAAATCCATACATTGAAATACTAATGCCCAGTACTCAGAATATGACCTTATATAGAAATAGGGTCATTGCAGATGCAATTAGTTAAGATGAGGCCACACATCAGTAGGCCCCTAGTTCAAGATGATGCTGTCCATATAAAACGGGAAATTTGGAGACAGGCTCATGCACAAGGAGAACGGCACGCGAACATGAAGGAAGGGATGTGGGTGATATATCTACAACCCAAGGAGTGCCAAAGATTTCCAGAAAATCATCAGAAGCTAGGAGAGAGGCAACGAATAAATTTTATCACAGAAGCCACAGAAGGAAGCAAACTTGTTGACACTTCAGACTTGGAGTTCTGGCCTCCAGAACTGTGAGACAATAAACGTCTATTGTTTACGCTGCTCGGTTTGTGGTATTTCATTATGGTAGACTTAACAAATAAATGTACCTGGCATCAATCTTCAGTAATAATTTCAAGAATAGAGGTATCCAAAAGGCTCAGGGAAAGCAGAGAGACGATCTAAGACATCCCACCTTGCACCACAGGGCCTTCCTTCCCCTTTCAGATACTCATTCTATGTCTCAGAAAAATAGATGAGATCTCAAAGTGAGGTTGTACAGGTTATTATCTCACACAGCAGGGAGCATTTTGTTATGAAACATCTCCATTTTATAGTGCAAGGAGGTGTACAGCTTACGTGACAATCTTCAAAGAGTCATACCTCTTTGAGTCTGAATTTATTTACTATAAATAATTCTTACTTTGGAACTTCTTAGAGATAACCACTGTTTCTCTTAGAAAATATTATTCAGCAATTTCCCTGAAGTTCCCATTGATAAGGAGGTTAGACTGGATCGCTTGCCTTCATTCCCTTGAAGCTGCCCCCCAACCCTACCCCCACCTCCTCACTCCCTGCAAATAAACAGACTGAATGCATGCAAGGCTTTCTGTTTCAGCTGGTTCATCCCCAGGAAATGGCCCATTTTGTAGCTGTTTCTTTCTCATTTGGCTTCCTGTCATTAGAAGTTGGGATCCCTGGGCTTTCTTTTAGTTTTGAATTGTTTTCCGTCTTTCTCATTCTAAGCAGATGGTGCTTCAGCCTAGACAGAGGCACGCACGCAAACACACACACACACACACACACACACACGCAGACCTTGAGACAAACCTCTCCATACCCTGGGCTGAGATGAAGGGTACTTTAGAATAATGCTCTTAAGATACTTAAATGCATTTTCGTCTAGTTGAAATAGACTACAAAACATGCCTATAAGATTCTTAAAAGTCCTGTTGCCTAGGAGAGAAGTTTTAAGACACATGCCCTTAAACATCTTAGAAGCGCTACGAAGTATATGGTTTCGACAAAGTGTGTCAGAGAAGCACCTTGAAATTTTGTTTTGCTGGTAGCATCCTATTTTTAATAATTCTTTTGATGCCCTTTCTTACCTTAAGAGTCTTTTCCCAGAAGACACAGGGGACAAGAAATAATGTTATTTTTTAACCCATCTACTCCTGACTGCTTTATATTTTGTAAAATTGTGCTTTAAAAACGAACAGTTTCTTCTTTAGTTCACCTCTCGATTCTTGCATAGAAAGATGCAAGTTGTCAGTTGGCCATTTCAACATTATGCCTAGAAATTGCTTTAGCCAGACTTGCAATATCATTTGGTAAAATTTTGATTGTTCCTGTCATTGTAGGAACAGTGTTCCAAAACATTCCATCACTTGATTAAATGTGTCACCCTTTTACCAGCTTCCTGTAACAATTTCCTCCTTGCCTTCCAATTTTCACTAACAGTCACCATGAGACCCTTTAAGTTTTTGCTGAATCCCCTCAAGATCCTTCTAGATTCTCCCCACCTCCCAGTCCCAAAGCCAACGCCACATGTTTCATGTTTTTGATATGGAAGAACCCCACTTCCAGGAAGCAGTTTCTAATCCTGGTACCTATTCCTGCTTGAAAGCTACCTATACACTTGGAATAAACCAATAACTACTTTTTAAGCTCACAATTTTGATAGGAATTCAGGAAGGGTCTGGCAGTGACTTCTCATTTCTGCTCCACAGTTTCTGGAACTTCAGCTGGGGTGACTCTTATGGTGGGAGAATGACCCTTTCACCCAAAATTTCCTGTGAATCTGTCTCTACCAGGGTATCTGTTTACTAAAACAGTCTGCCATACAAAGATATATTTATAAAGCTGCTTCTTAAGGCAAATAACTGAACAAAATTAATGCTGGTTGAATAAATTATGTAGAAATACAGCACAAAATAGTATGTAGCTATTAAATACTATATAGCAGAGCTGTGCCAGTTGTCTTGAAGAGATTTTCATGCAATGATATTGACAGAGAAAAATAATATTCAGAGAACTATATTGAACGCCACTTAATTTTTCCACAGCATGCTACAAAGAAATTTATATATATGCAAATTTATTACGCAAATTTATGTTTTATGTGAATATGTAACAGAAAATAGATGCCAGACTATTTACATGGGTAACAAGTGAGGGGGGTATTCCATGAGTCATGGAGAAGACTAGACATGGTGAGACAAGCAAAAAAGATAAAAGCAAAAAAAAAAATAATAATAATGCCCTAAACACCATAGCCACATACAAAGTGTATATATCATATAATCACATATAGGATAGCATCTATTTAAAAACAATGAAATTAGAAAATAATCTATATTTATATACTTGTATGTCATTATGTGTTGTTTAGAAAAAAATAAATATCTACTTATTATAATCAGTATGATTTATTTCTAAGAAAAATCCCTATGCACACATATATGTACATATGTAAGCGTGTATACACTTGTGCATGCTTTTATACATTTATATGAGCAAGGAGCAGTACATGCAAGGTTTCTTGCAAAAAAGGAATAGAATTGGTTGAAGTGGGGCCAGGGTGAAATTTTCTGTATAAATATATTATTGTTTCACTTGCTGCATGTACATATATCATAATGTAAGCCATCCACAAAGTCATTAAAAAAGTGACATAAAATACATTGCTACATACTATTGTTGAAAATTTGGAAATAAAATGTACTAAACTGCCCACCACCACAGATCAACATTTTTAATATTTGTGTCTGTGTCTTTCCAAAGACACACGCACTCATCGTAACTCCTTTGGTTGGTCCAGCACATTTGGAAGAGTATTGCCAGGAAGAGCAGTGTACTAGCACACAATCAATAAAATAAAGAGTTCAGAGCATGGTACAGAAGAGTTTTTATTTTACTATCTAATAAGTTATCATTCCTTAAGGGTAATTCAAACAAACATTCTCAAGGCCATTCCTTCCTCTTAACTCCCTTCTACCTACATTTTATACCCTTCTCTGTTTCTTAAAAGTGTTAAAATTTCCAAGCATCATTAAAACAAGCATGAGGGCTGGGTAGATATTGGAGCGAGTGACTGGAGAACAACTGCTTACAAAGTCACTCCCTTTGACTAACTTCTCTGCATGACGTTAGGGTCTTGCATGCGCAAATTTTCCTTTAATGCGTCTTCATCGTGGCCTTGATAAACGTTTACATGTTTCCTTAAAGAAATATTGTGAAAGTGAAATGAATTCTTGGCTTCCAATATCAACTGGGATTAAAACACTGCCCAGGAATACTTCCTCTCATTATATTAATTCTCTATAGCTGCATAACACATTAGCATATATTTATAAACTTACAACAATTATCTGACAATTTCCAGGTATCAAAAGTCTGTGCAGGGCTTAACTGGGTCTTCTGTTCATTGTCTCGTAAAGCTGTAATCAAATTATCGGCTGGGGCTATAGTTTCATCCGAGGCTTGAGTCCTCTTCCAGGGTCATGTCATTATTGGCAGAATTAATTTCCTTGCAGATACATGAAAATTAATAGATATTTTCTTCAAGGCCAACAGGAGAGAGAAAGTATCTGCTGTTGCAAGTCTCTGAACTCTAGACTGTTTTTATAAACACTCATCTGATTATATCAGTTCTACCTAGGATAATCATCCTTTGATGAACTCAAAATCACGTTTAGATGACATTTATATCTGCAGAAATCCCTTCAACTTTGCCATGTAACAAAATTGGAATGACATCCATCATAGTTATCTTATTCTATTGCCTAAAAGCAAGTCACATTCTGTCCACACTCATTGAGGGTGTGACTCATTGGGGATATTAGAGTTCAGCCTACCACGGTCATCTTTCTTACTCTTCACAGAAGCTAGGTCAGCACTCCCTACTATCACAATACTCCAGCCACCCCATTATTTCCTTTATTCTCAAGAGATGAAGTTACCAGAGAATTTCCATGATGGCAAGAAATCTGTCATCATCCATAGCCTGTTTCCCTTTAATGTTTCTCTTCTCTAATTTCCAAACAGGAATTAAGCAGTTTTCATCCCATAAAAATCCTTCCTCAACCTCATCCTCCAATAGCTACCAGAAAATAATCTCTCCTTTTAATTTTTTAAAAGTTATCCACATGTGCTGTCTCCACTTCCTCACCTCCCAGGCACACTTCAACCAATCTCTCAAGCTTTTGCTCCTTCCAGACTCACTGCTCTGCTTCCTTGAAGTTAAATCCACTCTATAATTTCTCTCTCTTGGTAATTGTTAACCCTGATAATCCCCCAGCACTAAAACACTGCTTATCTCAACTTCTTCCTCCTACTTCTTTATTTACTCCCTTGCTTCTTTTTTGGTGGTAAAATGAGATAAAATATGAGGGAAGTTCTGTAGAGTTTGCTAGCTTATAAAAGGTGTTTAGTTAAACACCTAAAATTAACTACAAATTTTATGTGTTAACTTGGCTGGGCCCTGGTGCCCAGTGCACAGATATATGGTCAAATATTATTCTGGATGTTTCTGTGAGGGTGTTTTGAGTAAAGAAGATTGCCCTCCATAGTGTGGGAGGACCTCATCTACTCACAACTTTCAATTGAAGACCTGAATAGAAGAAAAGACTTACTTCCCCTGGCAAGAGAATTCTGCCTGCAGATGACCTTTGGACTTGAAGTGCAACATCAGCTCTTCCTTGGTTTCCATCCTACTGGTCCACCCTACAAAGTTTGAACTTCTCATTCTTCATGATCACATAAGCCAATTCGTTAAAATAAATTCTCTCTCTTTCTCTCTCTCTCTTTCTCTTTCACATATACACACACGCAAACATCCTATTGGTTCTGTTCCTCCAAAGAACCCTAATGTAATTAGTTCCTCATATACCATTGAAAAGACTTGGAGATAATAAGCATTGTTTTGTTATTGTTGCCTACCTGCTTACTTTTTAAACTTACATTTACAATAAAGATAGAAAATGAAATTAATTGATTGGTTAAGGTTGTGAAATACTTGCTGATTTTTCTTATTCCCTTTAAAAATATTTATTTAGTACTAATATATTGCTGGCATTTTAAAGATAATATTTTATTTCTTGGTGAAATGCTTACTCTAATTTAGATTAAAATCAGTGAATTTCAGGGAAAAATACATATAGCATTCTCAATTGTAACACAACTTTTTAAGCAGTGAAAATTAATGATTTCTTATCCATTTACGATAAAATTAAAAATCTACTAGGACCCACAAGACAGATACGATTTGAAACCTTCTTAATTACGTCACTTCCTCTGCTGACACTTTGATTTGGTCATTAATTGAAGTCACGTGGGCTTCTTCAATGTCTTGGGCCAATCCAAGTCAGTCCCTGCCAAGGACTTTTGCACTGGTATTCTTGTCTAGAATAATCTTCCACCAAGATATCTGCAAGGATAACTTTCTCACCTGCTTCAGGTTTTAAATACCTTAGTCAGCATCCCAATTTCACATATGGTTTCCATAGTAAGCCTACCTAAAATGACAATTACCCCCTCTATTCCATTCTGGTTCCACAGTCAGCTTTCTTTAAATCATCTATAATTATATCATATTATATTATATTATATTATATTATATCATTTATTAAGCTGTACATTTTATGAACTTCATTTTTTCTTCTCCACTAGAAATATGCTTTATATGTTTTATTCACATTTGTATCTGTAGCACATTGAAAAATATATTGATGTTTAATAAGTATTTGACAATTTAATTTAATAATAATTCTCTTTGCTCCTACTCTATTACTCAGAACTATCAGGACCAATGATTTTAAATGACATTTTATTGTATCATTTTTTTCAGGTGTACATCTTATTTGTTTTACTGAGTTTTCTATTTCTGGAGCTATGCTGTGCAATGTGGTAGCCGCTAGCCATAGGCAGCTATCTAAATTAAATTAACTAAGCAAAAAAATTTAAATGCAGTTCCTCATTTGTCCTAGCCACAAGTGCTCAATAGCAACAAATGATTAGAGGCTTCCATGTTAGACATCACAGATATAGGACATTTCCAGCATCACAGAAATTTCTCTCAGACAGTGATGTTCTAGATGGTGTATCCTCCACTAGAGCTAGCATAATGTAAGATTTACCTTTACCTAGAATGTACTTATTGTCTACTGCCTGCCAAGCCCTATGAATTTAAATCTCATTTCTTAAGTGTGATTAACTTCAAAAACTACTGGGTATATCACAGCACAGAGTAAGCATACGGAATCAGTGTTAAACTTTAAAACCACAACTTTCAAGCAGGTTCTCACTTGCTGCTGCTTGAAATAGTCCCCGGATCCCCAAGGACTCTCCTTTGACCTTTTGGGTATTTGGATTGAAATATTTGAGACTATTTGAATGAAATGAGAATTAGATTTCCTATTTATGAATTTTGATCTCTGATTCTCCACAATTAAGAGAAAACAGCGCGCATATTCAGAAATCAGAATTAGACATTAATTGGGTCAAAATAAGTGGGGCCAGAGAAATTTACACATCATGTAGTTCAGTGACCTTATATTTTGGAAGTAGAATGTCAAGCTCGGAGAAGTTATTGACTTCCCCATGTCTCAATAGCTAGTAAGATACAAAGTCAGCTTAAGAGGTCAGGTCTCCAAGCTCTCAGGCCAGAAATCTTTAGATTTTCCCCAGTACTTTAATGACTTTCAAGCTTGTTTCACCCGGTTAAGCTTCTTGTCAATATTTCTTTCAAAAAAGAAAAGGAATTTTCTTCCATCCTTAAAAGAGAAGCAAATTCTGACATATGCTGCAACATGGATGAACCTTGAAGACATTATGCTAAGTGAAATGAACCCGTTACACAAAGACAAATACCGTATGATTCTATTTACAGGAAGTACTTAGAGGAGTGAGAATCAGAGACAGAAAGTGGAATGGTGGCTGCCAGGGCTGCAGAGAGAGGGGACCAGGGAAGTATTGTTTAATGGATATAAAATTTTGGTTTTACAAGATGAAAACAGTTATGGAGATGGATTGTGGTGACAGCTGCACATTATGAATCTATTTAATACCACTGAACTGTACACTTAAAAACAGTTAACACAAAATTTTGTGTTATGTATATTTTACAACTTAAAAAAAAGTGGCCCACAACTAGAAGGACCTGAAACTAAGATATACAACTATGTACCAGGGGGGTTTGGGAAATAAAGCAGGAAAGAAAAAAAAAAAAAAACATTGGCAACAGTTGTTAGCCCAGGTGACAATCCTTAAAAAAAAAAAAAAAAAAAGTGGAAAAAGAAAATTCCAGAAACATAATTTGGAACAGTTTTCATTGAAAACTATAAAATATGCACATCCTTTGATCCAGTTATTCCACATCTGGGCATATATAGCAAAGAAATTACTAAGGATGTGTACAGAGATTTAGCTTGAGGTATATTCATTTGAGCAATGAGAGACAGTATATTGTAAGGTCCCCATATACTTGGGATTCTTGTCTACCTGGATTATAATCAGGCTCCACTACTTAACTCACTAGCTGTGTGATCTTAGACAAGTCACTCAATTTCTCTGTGCTTAATTTCCCATTTTAGAAAATGAGGACAATAATAGTACCGAATTCACAAAGTTTTAATAGAGATTACATTCAACAAATGCAAAGTATTTAGAATCATATAAATAATAAGCACCACATAAATATTTATCAAAAAAATGGAAACAATCTGAACATCCAATATTAGGGGTTTGCCTATGGAACAATCATACAATGGAACACCATATAAACATTACAAATAAAAAAAATTTTTTTTGAGTAAGGTTAGTCCTGAGCTAACTACTGCCAATCCTCCCCTTTTTGTCAAGGAGGACTGGCCCTGAACTAACATCCATGCCTATCTTCCTCTACGTTATATGTGAGACGCCTACCACAGCATGGCTTTTGCCAACCGGTGCCATGTCCTCACCCGGGATCCAAACAGGCAAACCCTGGGCTGCCGAGAAACAGAATGTGAGAACTCAACTGCTGCACCACCGGGCCAGCCCCTAAAAAAAATTTTAATGACGTGGAGAGACATCCACAATATTAAGTGAAATGAAAAATAAAGCTGCTTACCAAACAAACAAAAAAAAGAGTGCTAAGGACTTGAATAGACATTTCTCCAAAGAAGACATACAAATGGCCAACAGGTAGAAGAAAAGATACTCAACATCATTAATCATCAGAGAAACGCAAATCAAAATGACAATGAGCTATCACCTCACACCTGTAGGATGGCTATTATCAAAAAAAAAAAAACCCAAAAAACAAAAACTTAAATGTTGACAAGGGTGTAGAGAAATTGGAGTACTTGTATACTGTAGATGGAATGTAACATAGGGCAGCAGCTATGTAAAAAAGTATGGAGGTTCCTCAAAAGTTAAAAATAGAATTGCCATATGATCCAGCAATCTCACTTCTAGGTATATAACCAAAATAATTGGAATCAAAATCTCAAAGAGATATATGCACTCCCATGTTCATTGTAGCATTATTCACAATACTAAAGATATGGAAATAACTAAAACATCTATTGACAGATGAATGGATAACAAAAATGTTGAATATGCATATAAGGGAATGTTATTCAGCCTTAAAAAAGAAGGAAATCCCACAGTTTTGAAAACATGGATGAATCTGGAGGACATTATGCCAAGTGAAATAAGCAGTCACAGAACGACAAGTGATTTGACTTATGGGAGGCATCTAAAATAGTTGAACTCATAGAAACAGAATAGCTTGGGGCTAGGGAAGGGGGAATGGGGAGTCGCTGATCAACGAGTACAAAGTTTCAGTCAAGCAAGATGAATAAGCTCTGCAAACCTGCGGTACAACATTGTGCCTATAGTTAACAATACTGCATTGCACACTTAAAAATGTGTTAAAAGGGTAGATCTCATGTTAAGTGTTCTTACGATAATAAAAAGTAAATATAATGTGAAAGGAAAGTGATATTTTAAATGTCCTCCCTACCACCGAGAAGGAAGATGGGCGGTGCATGTTAAATCACCCAACTCATGAGCAGGAACTTCCTTGCTTCCCTTTGTAACTGTGGGAAGTCTAGAAGTCTCATTCGGATGCAGAGAAGACTTGTGAGATTTCCTCATAGACTGTTCTATGGCATCTCTGCAGACTATTGTGACAGAAGTGATCATTAGCGGATGTCATTTAGCTAATTTAGAAACAGGCACCAAATTGTCTATGTTGTTCACTTTGGTCGGCATGAGTCTCAGGGGCTTTGCCTTAGATTCCTGAGATAGCATTGCTCCTCAGGATTACCATAGTAGCTGTTCCTGGAACATAGGACGTAAGGTTAAGAGTACATCCCATTGGAGATAGGCATGTAAAAACAAAACTATCATCACCACAGATGTCTATAGTGTTAATCTCATGAGATAGAGGTTTTTTATACCTTGAGCCACCACATGTTATTTCCTTTTGATACATAAAATAAGTCTGTATGCAGGAAGGTAAAGAATGATTTGGTCCAATATTCACAAGCTAATTGTTCCTTTGACTTTTTTTTTCTTTTTTTTATCAGTCTAGGTACCAGTGTTTATAATCTATAGCCATTAAGGTAAAGTTAAATATTGTCCATTTTACCATCTCCAACCTAACTCTTTAAGCTGGCCAACCAAAGTACCCAAAATACTCATTGCTATCTGAGCTAACACAAATGATAAGCTTGTCGTCAGTCTCAAACACACCAGACATCTTAGCTAGTAACAAATTTTACTAATAATCCCAAGAATACAGGCAATAGAGAAGCTTGGACGAAGGAGAGAGAGGCCTGAGACATCAAGGCAGCTTTCCAGATCTGTCTTCCTGTGTCAGACTTGTACTTTCTAGTCCAGAATAAGAGATAGGACCTCAAAGTGAGGATTTAAAGGTTATTACCTAACAGTGAAGAGGATTTAAGTTATGAAATATCTCCATTTTAAACCCCAAAGAGTTGTACCACTCATGTGACTTTCTCCAGGGAGTCATGTCTCATTAATTCTGAGTTTATTTACTAGTAGTAATCCCCTACTCAAGGAAGATCCTGCTAAGGGCATTTACAAGATAAAGTCTCTTTGTCCAAGCAAATATTACTGATATATTGAACTGGAGGTCCAGTTGACAAAGAGATGAGACCAGGTCACCTGTCTTCTTTTTCTTTACCTACTCCAGAGATGGTATAGCCCCTAAAGAAAAGGAAGGGATCACAGGCCAGCTGTTTGAACTCCTTCCTTCTAGTCCTTAAGAAAAACAAACTGCATGAAATAAGATGGCAGTATTTTTAACCAGGTGTATATTTTAGAATGACCTGTAAATAATTTTTTAGAATATACCCATCAATGCTTAACACCCAGAGATTATGATTAGGTGGGTCTCTGATGGCACCAGTTTATTTTATTTCTTTTAGTGTGTTCCACTGACAATTGAAAATCTAGGGGGTAAATCAGAACTCACCCATCTCTTGACTCCTAATTTGATTTTAGTGTGTTCTCTGTTCCCCAAAATCATTGTAAATCTTGCCTGGCAGGCACTGTGCTCTGAGAAAAACTATGTATTAAAGTGATCACTGTGTCCCAGGGCTGTAAGTGCATCAGAAAACACAGGCCAAATCTGAGCACAAACACTTGGGCCTTTCTTGTACAAAGACTCTGTTAGTATTGATTGTCTAGGTATGCACTCATTAAGTTCCAGGTAGACAGAAAGTGGAAACTCCAAATATAGTCTAGAGTGAGAGCCCACTGGATTTGAGAATGTGTTCCAAGGATTACAGAGATGTGCCTAAAAGGTGGACTTTATAGAGAGAAATGGAGAGGTGGGAGAGCCCCGGAAGCAGAGAGAAATCTGGTCAGCTCTTCATTCTGATTCAACCAAAAGGCAGCCACAGTTTGATTTATTTTTGTATTGGGTGTTTATCAGAGTTTACCTAAGTAATATCTAAATATATGCTATAACTAAAATACTTGCTATAGACAGACACTACTTTAAGCACTAAATATGTTACCTCTTGTATTAATCAGGGTTCCCCAGAGAACCAGAACCGGAACCAACGGTATATGCATGTGTGTATGTGTGTGTGAGTGTGTGTGTGTGAATGCATATTGAGAGATAGACGATAGATGGATAGATGGATAGCTGGATAGATAGTAGATAGATAGATAGATAGATAGATAGATAGATAGATAGATAGACTTATTTTAAGGAATTAGCTTACACAGTTATGGGGGCTGGCAAGTTTGAAATCTACAGTGTTGACCAGAAGCCTGGAAACTCCAGCAGGAGCAGTCTGAAGACAGAATTCCCTCAGGGACCTCAGTCTTTTCACTTAAGACTTCAGCTGATTGGATGAGGTTCACTCACATTGTAGAAAGTAGTATGATTTACTCAGTCTACTGATTTAAATGTTTTTCACATTTAAAAAATGCCTTCACAGCAACTTCTAGACTGATATCTGACCAAGCAACTCGGCATTAAAGCCTAGCCAAGTTGACACATAAAAGCACCCACCACACCTCCTTTAGTCCTTCCAATAACTCTTTGTGGCTGGTATCGTGATTCCTGACTAGGAGTAGGGAAATTGGGTCACACAAGTTACTGCAGATATGGGTACAAAGTATTCACAAGGTTCTATATGTTCCTGACTCTGCCTAAGCTGTCAAGAGCTTCTCAGGTGAGGTGGTATTAATTAAGCCTTAAATGATCAGAAGTAACCAAACAGTGAGAGAAATGGAAGTCAAGTATTTTAGCTGAAGGTAACTGCTCCTGAGGCTGAAAATGCGTGATGGCGTGCTTTGGAAACTTCAATATTGCAATACGCTGCAACATTGCGCATATTTTGGTGAGAAGAAGGTGGGAACTGAGAGGGAAATGAAGTTAGAAAATAGAAGTCAGATCATGAAGAATTTTAAGTGCCATGTTAATGAGTTTGCCAATTCTCTAACAGGAAAGAAATATCCATTGAAGACTCTTTAGAAAGATGGCTATTGGAAGGGACAGCTGTTTAGAAGACTGGCCAGATTTGTACACCAGGAATATCATGCTGGTAGTAATGTAGAGTTGAGACTGAGAAAGAGAGACAAAAGTTCGGGAGATTAATTGGAAGGCTGTTGCAATATTCAACATTTTTTTAAACTTGAAAACTATGGAAGAATCAGGATGACTGCAAGCTTTCTGCCATACATGTGGCAAATCTTCAAATGGAGATCAAGTTTACACAATGGACCGCAGGACTTTGGAGGAAAAAAAACAAAACTCAATTAGGTTAGACTGAGTTTGAGTCGCCTTCGGAAATCCTGGAGGTATCTAATAGAGTGGTGAATACGTAGGTCTGTAACTCAGGAGTAGGATCCTGGCAATAAATATAGGCTATAAATAGATGATGGAAGTGATAGAAGATAGTCAGTTTTTGAAACCTTGCTTTATGATAATGCTACCAGAAAATAAAGAGTTAAACCCTGCATAAAAGAGTCAGGAACTGTTAACTGAATTTACCTTGGATATACAAGGTCTGCATATCAATACCCCAGGAGCTGCCACGTTGGCTATGCTTTATCTAGCAGGAGAATTAAGTCTTCAGTGACAGAAAAATAAGCTAATACACTCAATTTCCCCTGGCTCATTTTAACCTTATTTGCTAACATATTTGCATTGCCTTTTTATAGAAACACCTGAACAAAGTTGCCTGAAAGAGAAAAAAAAAGAAAAAGAAACAAATTTCTGTAAAAAAAAATGCCAGCCAATATTCACAGAGCATAAAAGAATCAAGGTATCAGGATCAGAGATTGCTAGCATATACTGGGCGACTTCCATGTTCCATACTGTGAAACATTCTACGTTATATGAACATCGTATGTTCTAAACTCTTTACCTAGATTAAATCATTTACTCTTCACAACAGCCACATGGGACAATTACTGTCTATTCCCATTTCACAGAGGAGGAGAAGGAGGCACAGAGAATTTAAGTCTGCCAAGTTCATCTAACTACTAATGGGTATGGCAGGGTGCTTTATCATGACATTTAACTGGCTCCTGGAGAAAAAGCATGACTTGTGATTTATTCTTTTATTCTCTCTCTCTCTTTTTTTTTTTTTCCGGCTAGGAAAGATTCTCCCTGAGCTAACATCTGTTGCCAATCTTCCTCTCTTTTATTTTCCTCTCCAAAGCCCCAGTACATAGTTGTATATTCTACTTGTAAGTCCTCATAGTTCTTCTATGTGAGCCACTGACACTGCATGGCTACTGACACACGAGTGGTGTGGTTCCACACCTGGCAACTGAACCAGGGCTGCTGAAGTGGAGTGCCCTGAGCTTTAACCACTAGGCAATCAGGTCTGGCTCCATCATCATCCCTTGATTAACATTAGAGATGGTGAAATGGAAAATGTGAAGGGAGAGGATATCAGTTCATTCCCAGCTGGGCTTTGTGCTCACCATGTAACTGGATTAATTATCCCATTCAGTCTCAAAAGTTCTCATTTCTAAAATAGATTGAATCTTCTATGAGATGCTACATATCAAGCGGCATATGGTATTAATGTAGTGCTGGATACACATTTATTCCTTTCTTATCTTCTTAAAAAGGGAACTCTTTGATCTGAGATCCCCGGATATATTTTGGGTACACCATGAAATTGTATGTAAAAATGGATGCATGCATATATTTCCACCTATCTGATTAAAAGGAATAGTCTGGGAAAAAAGGTTTTTCTATTGGTAAGATTACAAAGGAAAAGAGAAAGAAAAGAAATGCTACCTTGTAGCATTATATTAAAAATTAAGATATGTGACAAAGTACTTTGAAAATGTTTTAAAGTGCCAGGAAAACTCTTGAAATATTTTAATTTACCTTCATAGGAAATAATTTTTGATGTAAAGTTCACATTACACAGATAATGACACAATGAATTCTAAGTTATGGTTATTAATTTGGTAAAAATTTTTGTAAGTTTGTGTGTATATGTGTCTGTGAAAGAGAAAATGAGAGACAGCAAGAACCCCATTAGGAGTGCTTTTCAAATTCTTAAACTCAAGGAAAAGTATTCAATGTTGGACCTAATTGGTAGGGTCCTGTATTGTTCAGAGAGTTTTACGTTCTTTGTTTGATTCTGTACACGCATGAAGAAATATATGCAATTGTCATTTCTATTATAAATCAAAAGTAATAAAAATGGCCCTGTTTTATGGGAAATGAGTGCAGTGTGTGCTGTTTCTTTATGGCCTTTATATTTCTAGCTGGCCAAAAGCACCCCTTATTTCATGCTGTAGAGCTGTCAGCCTAGGAAGAACTGAGAAGAAGAATGACAGAATAAATGTGCATTGCATCTGGCATTTGTGTCCTTTTGCTAGAAAAGGTGATGCTGGGTTAAAATCTCTTCTCTGTTTGTGACGAAGAGCTCAGAATGAGGTCTTTTTTACAGCAACAATACCCCAGACATCCTTCTTAGAGAAGAACCGCTTCTTCCTAGGAGACTCGACTCTTGAGAGGATGCAAAAAGCATCTAAAAAACTAGATATTGGAAATGAGTCAGGTAAAAAAAAAAGAAAAGAAAAGAAAAACAATTGGAAATGAGTCAGGTAAAACTTCGACCAAATTAAGAAAAATTCCAGTAAGTACAGAAGACCCAAGATTGAAAACCTGCTCTGCCCATTCACCTATTTTCTAGTTCAAAGCATCATTGAATAGTAAGTCTGAAGGACAGAGGCTAGAGAGTTCATCTAGGCCAGTGTAAGCTATAAACATTGTTTTACAAAATGTTTTTAAATGATATTTTTTTCCCTCCAAAGAGTCATATTATTTCTCATTATAAAAAAACCCGAAATGTAAAAGTTTTGATTGAGTGGAAAAAGGACACGATATTTCAAAGGGTCAGCTTCCATTTTTGCCCTCCCCTTCCTGAGCCTCTTAGTCAACTTTATACAATTTTGGGTTTCTCTAAACACAGTTTTAAAAATATCCCTTTAGTATATGCTGATCGACAGAAATCTAAATTTCGGAAATCTCTTATAGAGCATTCCTGACAAAAGACTGGTCAACCTCTATTCTAATACCACTAACAACACAGTCTTCAATACCTTTTCATTACTGTAAAGTTTTAATCATTAGAAAGTCTTAATGTTGAATTTAAATGATTATCCAAGTCACTCACCCTAAATCCTGCCTTCTCGGGGAAAAAATTGCATGTTTGTTTTTCAAAAATGTGAAATCTTTTCAGTTCTAAAACTTTTCCTATACATGACTTCTGGAATCATCTCTTATTTTGGCCATACTTCTCTGAATATCTTCATTTTATTTCTATCTTTTTAAAACATGTCATTAAGAGATACAGGAATAGTATCACATCAAAATGATGTTTTGCTCATATAATTTTAAAGAAGTTATCTGGGGCCATATAAATTCTTAATAAGAATGTGAAGAATTTATTGGAATTCATTATATTTGAACACCTGACATTGCATCTTACATTAATATTATCAAGCACTCTCACATATGTTATTTCACTTCTACTTTAACTCTGTCAGGACAGGTAATATCTATATTTGCCAAGTTAAAAAAAAAACTGTTCAAAGGAGTCAAGTCACTATAACAGTAGTTAATTAGACAATTACAAGTCTAGAGCTAGAATCTGAACTAATGTCCCCCCAAGTATATCAATCCTAGATAAGTGGATATCAAACAGCTCCTATTTACTAAACATTATATATGTACCATAGTGTCAAGTATTCAATAAGGTGTTATGTGACACAGAATAAAAATTTTGGAAAATATAACTATTGATCATTGGGGAGTTTCACCTCTGACATGACAGCATGAGGTGCTGCACAGACTTGCTTTCCAGCAAAATGGGTTTAAAAAAGTAAAAATAAAGTCTTTGGAAATGGTCCTATGGGCATACGTTAACTGAAGAAACATTTATTCAAGAAAATCTACTAAGACTTAGTAAGAAAAGTGAGAGACTATGACATTTGAATCATGACCCACCCTCTCTCAATGACCCACCCCAAACTCAATGAGATGGAAATGACACTTTAAACAAGTACAGCCAAACACACAGGCCAACTCATCCCCAGGTCCCAATTAGGGGTTTTTTTTCTCATGAGGAACACATGTAAACATTTTTAATTCTTCCCCAGGCACCTGTTACCGAGGCTAAGTTCCAGGCTGAAAGTTGGGGAAACCCTTCTTTCTCCCAGCCCCCACTCATGGGGCAGAGGCTTTACCTTGGGCACGGGGCTGCTTACAATCCGCCTCGCCCCAGCTTCTGAGGCAATGGTTCTACACTTGGAGAAGTAAACTGAGGAGATCTCGGGCTACTGCCCCCTCCCAGGGATTATTCAGATCATAAAGCAGGGGTTTCACTCAGAAGAAGCATGCCACCCTCTCTGCCCCCAGCAGTAAAGTCCTGGCTCAGAGATTTTTGCCTTGGGGAAGAGGCTGGCTATAGATGAGAGAGTTCTGAATCTCTCTACAAACGAATGGCCTTTATGTGTAACAGTGGGGAGAAATACTGGCCTAAAAGTGTTCTCAAAAACAGTGGAAATGGTGGAGAAAGGTAGAGAAGATTCATTGACTTATTGAACATACATACTTAACTTAGGCTGGCTAGATCACCAGAGAGAAACAGGGAAAGAAAATGCTGAGAGAAGAACCTGTGGGAGCCAGCACAAATCTCAAATAGTGACCTCCAGCACAATCTTTTCAAAGGATCACATTTGATAAGATTGGTTTGTGGGACAAATTATGGCCCAGGATATTGTTCAAAACAGTAAAGTAATCACTCTGCAATTAGTAGAACTTAACAGCTGGGTATGGCTAGGGAAAGAGATAGTCAAAGAAAGCCCTGTCCACATCACTGTCATTCCCTGGTGATTGTGGGCATAGCCAACACTCTACCCCTGAGGAGCATCATCAGAGGCTTCACAATGCAGGAGTGGAATGAGGGGGAGATTTTGCTAACATAATCTAGCCAAGTAAACATGCAAATAACATTAACAAGCTCAGAGGGATGGACCAGTACCCAGAGTTGCTACAATATTATCTTAAATTACCAGTTTTTAAGAATAATCATGACACATATAAAGAAACAAGAAAATATGACCCATACACAAAAGAAAAGCAGGCAACAGGAAAGGCCTGTGAGAACAACTAGATGTTCAATTTAACAGAGACTTCAAGATAGCCATTACAAATATATCAAGAACTAAAGGAAACCATGATTAAAGGAGTAAAGTAAGGTGCTATGAGAATGTTGAATCAAATGGAAAATATTAATAAAAAGACAAATCTAATAAAAAGATATTACTGAAAAAGATGCAAATGAAAACTCTGGAGTTGAAAAGTATAATAGCTGAAATGAAAAATTTATTAGAGGGGCTCAACAGCAGATATGAACAACCAAGAAGAAGAGTTAGTAAACTCGAATATAGGTTGATAAAGATTATGTAATCCAAAGAACAGAGAGAAAACAGAATAAAGAAAAATGAATAAAGTCTCAGAGAAATGTGGGATACCATCAAATGCACCAACACACGCCTAGTGAAAGTGACAAAAAGAAATGAGATAGGGATCAGAAAATATATTTGAAGAAACAATGGCTGAAGACTTTCTGAATTTATTGAAAAACACTAATTTACCAATCCAGGAAACTCAACAAACTATAAATAGGATGAACACAATGGGATCCACAAAGAGACTCATCATAGCAAAAATGCTGACCATCAAAAAGAAGGAAAAATCTTGAAAGTAGCAAGAAAAAAAAAAGACTCACTATTAAGAAGATGGTGGAATAACATATTCAAAGTGCTAAAAGGGAAAAAAAAAAAAAAAACTGTCAACAAAGGGTCTTATATCCAGGAAAGCTATCTTTCAAAAATGAGGACAAAAGATTTTCTCCAATAAAAATTGAATTGAAATCTCACTTACCTATTTTGCTTTTGTTGCCTGCACTTCTTGGGTCTTATCCAAAAAATCAATGACTAGACCAATGTCAAGAAGCTTCTTCCACACATTTTTTTCTAACAGTTTTAAAATTTCAGGTTTTACTATGAAGTCTTTAATCCATTTTGAGCTGATTTTGGTATATGGTGTGAAATAAAGGTCCAATTTTATTATTCTGAATGTGGATATTCAGTTTTCCCAACAGCATTTAATGAAGAGGTTATCCTTTCTCCATTGTGTATTCTTGGTAGCCTTGTTGACTATCAGTTGACTACATAAGTATGGGTTTATTTCTGGGCTCTCTACTCTGTTCCATTGGTATTTATGTATCTGTCTTTATGCCAGTACCATACTGCTTCAATTACTGCAGCTTTGTAATATATTTTGAAACCAGGAAATGTGATGTCACTAACTTTGTTGTTGCTCAAGTATTCTTTGGCTATTGGGATCTTTTGTAGTTCAATATGAATTTTAAGATATTTTTCTCTATTTCTGTGAAAAATGCCACAGGAATTTTGATAGGGACTGTATTGAATCCATAGGTTGCTTTAGCTAGCATGGACATTTTAACATTATTAATTTTTAGAATCCATGAACATTGGATACCTTTTCCTTTATTTGTCTTCTTCAATTTCTTTCATGGATATTTCATAATTTTCAGTGTACAGATCTTTCACTTCCTTGGTTAAATTTTTCCTAGGTATTTTTTTATGTTATTATAAATGGGATTGCTTTTTTAATTTCTTTTTCAGATAGTTTATTGTAAATAGCTTCTGTACAGCAAAGGTAGCAATCAACAGAGTGAAGGGACAATGTACAGAATGGGAGAAAATATTTATAACCCACACATCTGATAAGGAGTTAGTATCCAAAATATATAAGGAACTCAAACAACTAAATAGCAAAAAAACTAATAACAAAAAAAATCGGCAAAGAACCTGAATAGATACTTCTCAAAAGAAAGACATATAAAAGGCCAACAGACATATAAAAAGATGCTTTTATCACTAGTCATCAGGGAAATGTGAATCAAAACCACAATGAGATACCACTTGTTAGAATAGCTATTATCAGAAAGACAAAAGATAAAATTTGGTGAAGATGTGGAGAAAAAAGAACACGTGCACTGTTTGTGTGAATGTAAATTGGTACAGTCATTACAGAAAATAGTGTACAGTTTCCTCAAAAAATTAAAAATAGAACTACCTTATGATCCAGCAATGCTATTTCTGGGTAAGCATACAAAGGAAACAAAATCAGGATCTTGAAGAAATATCTCCACTCTCATGTTTATTGCAGCATTATTCATAGTAGCCAAGATACAGACACAACCTAAGTGTCCATCAACAGATGATTGGATAAAGAAAATGTGGTACATATATATAATGGGATATTATTCAGCCTTAAAGAAGAAGGAAATCCTGTCATTTTGACAACATGAATGAACTTGAAGGACATTATGCTAAAGGAAATAAACTAGACACAGAAAGACAAATCCTATATGATCTCACTTATATCAGGAATCTAAAGTTGAACTCATAATAGCAGAGAGTAGAATGGTGGTTGCCAGGGCCTGAGTGTTGGGAGAAATAGGAAGATGATGATCAAAAGGTACAAAATTTTAGTTACATATGATGAATAAATTCTGGCAATCTAATATACAGCATGGTGACTATAGTTAATAACACTGTATTGTATACATGAAATTTGCTAAGAAAGTAGATATTGTGTCCTCATGACAAAAAAAAAAGAAAACAATGATATTTATGTGAGGTGATGGATGGGCTAATTAGCTTGATTGTCATAATTTCACAATGTGTGTATATATATATCAAAAACATCACACTGTATGCTTTAAACATATATAATTGTTTTTTGTCAATTATACCTTAATAAAACTGTGAAAAAATAGAGATAATTTGTTGCTATGAGATCCACTTCACAAGAAACACTAATGGAAGTTCTTCAGGCTGGAAGCAAATGACCTCAAACGATAATTCAATCCACATGAAAAAACAGAAAGCACTCACTAGTAAGGATAATTATGTCTTTATATAAAACAGTGCAAATGTATATTTTTTCTCCTTTCTTCTAAACAGATTTTAAAAGTAATTATAGAAAATAATACGTATACAACATAGTGTTGGCCCTATAACATATATAAATGTATGTATAATATATTTGCCATGAAGAATACAAAGGAAGTCATGGAAGAAAATTTGTATTGGGCTAAGGAAATGACTCCAGATTTTGCCAAATCCATAGGAACAAATGAAGAAAACTAAAAATGATGAATAAGAAAGTTAATATAGCAAAGCCATAAATACATACTTGTTCTCTTTTTTCCTTTCAACTTCCTTAAAAGACATAAAATTATATAAAGTAATAAATATAACAAAGTATTGGTGGGTTTGTGACATACAGAAATTTAATATTAATAAGAATAATACAACAAAAATGGGAAAGTAATAGAGCTACAAAGGAATAACAATTCCCATATAACTTGAAGATCACTCTAAACCAACTAGACCTAACAGACATCTGTAGCACACTTCACTCAACAAGAGCAGAATACACATTCTTATCTAATTCGTATTTTCTATCTCTGTCTCCATCAAAGGATGCAAGAAATTTACCCCAGTCTCTTGTTTCATTCAGTGAGCCTAGATCCAGCTTCCCAAAATACCTGGGGAGACACTGGTGCTCCTCACCCTGTAGCACTTATAGTGCCATCTTTTCTAGAACTCTCCCCCATAAATTAATGCCCCCAAACACACACATTAACTCTTACAAATAATAGTTTATGAGTCTTTTATTTTCCTCGAAATCCCAAGTTAAACATTCCAGTTTTGTTTCAAGTTTCACACACCAACTGGATTCAACTAAGTTCGTATTCTGCCATGATTCTGTGCTGAAGTAGCCCATGGAAACAATACTACTTCAGTATGGAAAACCTATCCACAATTTGTTTGAGTAGTGTAATAAACATATTTCATGTCAGATGCCTTGCTTTCCCAGGTTTGCAGTGAATGTATAGAAACATCACTTAGGTCCCATCAGTCAGATTCAAGTGACCCAGACTTTGAATCAGGAGTTATTGATACAAAGATACAGACACTGCAGAGTACCCTGGGACAGTTCCAATCATATGGAGTCACAGGGCAGCAGTGGCAGTTGTGCCAGCATCATTGAGTGGCTGGCATCTGGTATAAGTGGAGCCACCAGTGCAAGGTAAAGCGATGATTGAGACAGTGTCATATCGCTGGCTCTGTGGCATGACTATGAGTGATACACCTCACTCCCCACTCTCTGAGCCAGGCTTTCAAGCCCTTTTGGTGATCCTGTGCAATTTCCACTATCTTACATCTTTGTCATGAGTTCACTGTCTGCCTAATTTAGTCAGACTAACACTCTGACTGATAATGATAGCCACCATTTCTATTTTAATAAACTGCAATGATCTGAACGTTTGTGTCCCCCTAAAATTCATATGTTGAAATTCTTACTCCCTAGATTATGATATTAAGAGATAGAGCTTTTGGGAGGAGATTAGGTCGAGAGGGCAGAGCCCTGGTGAATGGGATTAGCTCCTTTACAAAAGAGGCTTCAGAGAACTCCCCCACCCCTTCCACCATGTGAAGACACTATGAGAAGATGGCCAACTATGAACCAGGAAGAGGGCCTTCACCAGACACTGAATCTGCCAGTGTCTTGAGAGTGGACTTCCAGCCTCCAGAACTATGAAAAGTAAATGTTTGTTGTTTATAAGTCACTCAGCTTACACTATTTTTGTTATAGCAGCCTGAATGTGCTAAGATAAGAACCTTCACAAAGTGAGCTCCAACTATTTAAAGAATGATAGTAGTAGATGCTCTGCAGTTTATAATAATCATCCCAGCAATGCCCACTGAAGATGTCATTGACTTAATATTGGCAGTACTTTTGATATAAGTAATGAATCATGGAGTTCGATAAATACAGTGATCACTGTGATAATAAATTAAAGGATAATTTTTTGCTAATATATCAACTTGAAAGAAATATGAAAGAATTAGGATTGCGTTTTTATTTGTAAAGGTGTTAAATCGAGTTGTTTGAGGGAAGGAAAGATTTTGCATTTATTAGCTGTAAGGCTTCCTGACACTATCTTCACATAACTCCCTTGCCCATTCCTTTTGCTCGTTTCTCAAGACATCCACTCATGTCTCTGAGGAATTCACCCAAGAGCCACTTCTGTTGTGCTCTTTCCTTGGTTTCCAAGTAGAATCATCAATTCCTCCTTTGCAGGGTCTCTACTCCAACCTGCACAAACAGTGCTCATGGCACCAGGATCTATTGTGTGAATATATGTGTGTCTCTCTCTCTCTTAGAATGTGAGACCTCTGAGGACAGGGAACATATCTTATTTGACTTCATATATTTAGCATAACGTAGTGTCATACTTAATTAGAATTGTTTAAATGTATGTAAATGGACCCAAAAAAGATTATTATACACACTATAGTAACAGAAAAAATGTTAATGGACAGAAATCTTAAAGTTTTGTGAATAGAATTTTCTGGAAAGGGAAGTCATTAACTGGTTACGTATTTGGAACTTTTTGTTTATATCTAACCCTCTAGAATCATCAAGATGGCCAGTGAGGCCACCAGGCTACTCTACAAAGGCAGCACTTCTTCTGTGAAACCTATGATGACGGAAATGCCTCGACAGCCTTCCTTAACCTCCCATCAAGACAGTGAACATCCAGGCAACATCTTCAATGAGAAACTTTTCTTGACCATTCAGAAGTGCCTGTGTTGTGCTCCAGTAAAACCCTGAGCTTGCCTCTGTTGTACCACTTACCATGTCATATAGCCATGATCTTCTTACATGTCTTTCTTTTTTACTTGACAATAATTTTCCTCCTAAACTATTGGCTGTGCAGAAAAAACAAATTATGATCTTTCAACTCTGAAAACCTAGCAGAATATCAGGACCTCATAGAAGAGGTCAACAAACATTGACTGAATTGAACAGAGCAGTTTCTGGAACCTACTCTTTTACATAATTTGTCTACAGTGCCATAAGAGGATACTCTGAGTGTGTATGTGTGAGTATATGGGTGTGCATACACAGGGCTGTATAGACACAGAGATGACACTATAAATTGAACATTTGAAGCCATGATCTGTGCCCATCGTTCTCTACCATCTACATTATATTATGCTAGTCACATTTCATCTCACGTTGGCCATTGTAATTTGGCCATAATTTGATAGAATTATTTATAATCTCACAAGGAAGCAATTTTGACACATGAAGTTGATTTTGATGCACTTGTCAGAAAGGCAGCCCCATTACATGGAAGCCACACTTCAAAGATAGATGCTGCATCAGTCTGTCAGATGCAATTAGAAACTTTGCAAAGAACAACTGAAAAGCTTTTCAAGACAAAGCAGAGTAAACTCAAATTAGTCACACCAACTTTTTATGGGTTCATAGTGACCATCTGTGAAAAATTATAGCCCATTAGAAATGAAAATGGGTGAGTTACAAAATAAGGAGTACTAGTCAAATATTCAAAAAGTGAAAGCAAAATCTCTGAGCATTAATTTATTTACAGCGTGAATAATTTAATATCCACCTCAGATTTAATTACAAGCCATGGTCAATTAACTAATTTAGTAACAATATGTCAATAATGGGTAATTTCTATGCACTAGATGAAACTTTAAGAATTGCTGTAGTATCAAAAGGATTACAAGTAATGGTATTGTCTTCCCAAACATTTCTGACAACAAAACAGAATATCACTATGGGAATTTAGAATAGATTTTTTTCTTTTTTGCTTTACAACTGGGGTTGAATATGAATAGCATCCAGGGAATTTACTTACACATTCTGGAAAAAGAAAGATATCAAAGTATCCATTTGTCTAAATTACATTTTTGTTGCAACTACCTATAAGTATAATAATGGAAGCCAGTATTTGGCTTACAATATGAAAAGCACTGTTCTGAGAGCTTTTCGCTTATAAATTCATTAAATTCCTACAACACTTTAAGGTAGCTACTATTCGAATCTGTAGTTTGCAGTCCAGAAATCAAAGCACAGAGAAGACACAATTATGCCCAGTTTCACAGAATGAAAAGCAGAGCTGGGTAAACTCAGAAAATCTGACTTGTATCTTCCCTCAAAACCATTGGACTTCACTTGGAGCAACTCAATACACTTACTTAGAAAGGAAATAATAATGAAATGATAATATGCTGATCAACATTAAGAGATACTTAAAGGTAGGCAGTTACCATGATGGGTAATTATCACTCTACTGGAAAACTAATCTGTCAATTTGGAAGCTTCATTATTTCCCAAGTGGAACACTGGGCTCCTGGGAAAGACGGCTGCTTAGTGGAGTATGAACCTCTGACCTCTAAGTAAGTCAAGTGCTAATTTCCTCATTTCTTTATGCCCAGCAGAAATTAGCAAAGTGGCAAGTGGAGCAAGTAATGTTTTAGAAAGTTAGTAAGGCCTAAATATAAATCCTGGCTTTGCCACTGCCTGCCTTTGAGACTTAGGTGGAACTCTTTCATTTCTCTATGTTTCAGTCTTTCTTATTCTGCTAAGTGGGGATAATGATCTCCAATTTACAGTTTGAAACTTGCATGAATTTCATATGTAACTCCACCAGGCATGGAGTCTGGCTGTATACATTTTAGTTTGGTGTTCAATATAATTTAGTTTTCTTCTCATGCGGTGGAAATATTTGGAGAGGATAAACACTAAATATTCTTGCTTTGCTCTTTAAATCTAGCAACTATGAGAAAGTTAAAAAATGCAATTATTTGCCATAATAGGACAAGGCAATTGTAGTTGACTTTTTAACACTGTTTTGATTTCCAATTTTGGTTTTGTTCCACGGTTTATACAGTAACTTAAAATGAGTAAAAAGAGGTTCTTATTTGTTGGTTTAGTTTCTATCCTTTTAAAACAAATGCTTAATCTCATTCAGAAAAAAAATCAATGAGTTGCTACCAAAAAAAGAAAATGTTTATTAAACGCTCATTTCAATCAAAGCTTTGAAGCAGAATTTACTTAATTTGCTAGTTAATTCTTTTTTCATCTATGCTACCCTGAAGGGCACTTTAGAACCAAGAACACAGTATTCTGTGGAACCTTTTTTGTCCTTGATAAGTAAATATATCTCTTAAGAACTCATTGTGACTGTAGCTGAGAACATTTTGCCCTGCCTTTTTCTCTAATAATTTGTCTGAATAAACTAATCCCAAAATGAATTTGTGTGGCATCACTGAGGCCCAAGGGAATTCTTAGTGAGCTGGCTCTTGTTTTTCTACTGATAATCCCTGCCTTCTCCAGAGAGTAAAATGACAAGGGCTCCAAAGAACTGTGTTACATGTTAGATTGAATTTCTTCATCAATGTGTAGATGTTTAACTGATGCTTTTGCAGAGATGATATGCAGAAACCCAAATACCACAGATTTAGCCATAAAAGTATTCTACCTTAGGCAATATCATGTATGGGGACTCTTGTTCAAGTAAATTCAATTAAAAATTTGCACACATTCACACACACACACACATATAATTAAAGATATATATGTAGCTACGTACAGAGAATGAAAATTACAAGTATTTGTTCTTGCTTCTAGAAATTGTGCTTTTGGCCTTTGTCCTTTCCCAAAGGTGATGTGACTAAAATCCAGGTCAATTGTTACAAACAACAAGAAACCTAATTAGTCTCTGGGACATGCTATAAAGTGGTTCACACCAACAGAGATCAGAAAAGATACAATGGAATTTAGAATAGAACTTCAGAACACAGGCATTGGAGTAGGAGCAATTGGGTGTAAATCTCAGTTTGTCACATAGAAAATGTTTAAACCTAACCAGTTAGTCAACCTGCACGAATCTCAACTTCGTGATGTACAAAATTAGCATAATCATAACTAACAGTTTCCTGTAAAGGTAAATTAGATGGTTAAGTAAATTTATTAGCATAGTGCCTTTCACGGAATAAACATTCAAGAGATATTAGCCATTTAACCTTGGAAGGAAGGAGAATCGGAAAACCTCTTTAGAGGTTATAGCATTTTAACTAATTGGGCCAGAATGGGAAGCAAAAATATTAGGCAAGGCTTTTAAGAGAAGGAAAATGATATTGACAAGGGCTGTGAGAAAGGTCTGTGCTGTATTTTGCAATATATGAAGAGTTCAAGCAGGCTAGACAGCAGAGCACCTGAAGAGAGACTGAAAAACTTTGTGGTACGTTGTTCTATCAGTTACCAAAAGTCGTATTAAAATCTTCCCTATGGTGGTACATTTGCCTATTTCTCATTCTAATTCTATTTTGTTGTACATATTTAGACCATGTCTTTGGGAGCATATACTGTAGTGTTTATGTATCTTCTTCGTTAATTTAAATTATCACTATGAGATTTATATTTTTTTTGAGGAAGATTGGCCCTGCGCTAACATCTGTTGCCAATCTTCCTCTTTTTGCTGGATGAAAATTGTCATTCATCTAACATCTGTGCCAATCTTCCTATATTTTATGTGGGATGTCACCACAGCATGGCTTGATGAGCAGTGATAGATCTGTACCCAGGATCTGAACATGTGAACCCTGGGCCACCGAAGTGGAGCACGCAAACTTAACCACTATGCCACCGTGTTGGCCCCTGATGTTTATCTTAATTAGAACAATTTTTTTCACTTGCTTTATTTTTTATATATGCTAAACTATAAAATATGTTTTAATAAATTTAAAAAGGATTGAAATCATGTGGCATGTTCTCTTAAAAATATGGAGAAAAACTAGATATTAGTATTGGAAATATATGTGAAAAATTCCCAAACACTTGGAAAATAAGTTCCATACTCCTAAGCAATGCATGGGTCAAAGGCATAATTATTGAGATAAATTATGAAAATCAATTATATTTCTACATATTAGCAAAGAAAAAATGGAAATTAAATTTTCTGAATCCAATAAATAGCATAAAAAGAATGAAAAATAAGGATACATTAAATAACATATGGTTATGTTTTAAACAATGAACACTACAAAAAACTGCTGATAAACCTACATAAAATTAGCAATATACCAAGTGCCTTGCTGAACTGAAACAGTTTTTTAAGGTAAGAACAAAATTGGAGTTCTCACGCTACCTGACATTATAAATATACAGTATGGGCATAAGGATTAATTTATAGATCAATGGAACCGGAAAATAGAATGCAGAAATAAATCCACACATATTTGGCCTAATGATTTTCAAAAATGTTGGTAAGGTGATTCTTTCAATAAATGGTGATGAGACAATGATACATTCATATGGATTTCTAAGAACTAAAATAATATAAAACATATTTACTGAACACAATAAAATTATGCTAAAAACTCTCATTATGATTCAGTGCTTGAAAATAAAAATCATAATTTTAAACAACTTTTGAGTCAAAGAAAATACATTAATTGGAATTAAAATATTAATTTGAACCTTAGTAGAGGTCCTGTGGTAATGGTATGGGGTAATATTTTGAAGGAAAACATTTTAAGGGTAGTTCAACTTGAGAAAAAGGGAGTCTTTCCTTAAGATTGTATCAAATTAAAAGAGAATCTTAGACACAGAGGTATTTCAAGTAGCTGTCATGATTAACTTTTCTTCCAATTTATACCAAAGATTAGGAGTTTAGAATGAAGGCACCTTCGCTGAAAAAGAGAGAGCTTAGTCTTTCAGTTTCCAAAGGCATTTGATTGATTGATACAAGCATTCCAGATTACCCTTCCTGTGGCAGATTATTAAGCGTTTTGTGTACTTAGCAGGAGTGAGGCTGTTTTATACCTGGAAATGTTGCTTACTGTGTAGCCTACAGCAATTCATTTAACTCATCTCTATTTCAATTTCTCTCTCTCTAAAATTAGAATAACAGATCTGCAAGCTTGAGAAGGTTATGTCTAAGTTAAATAATACTGTTGACATCAAAAGACTCAGGGCTCTCAGAGGAATAGTGTTATATATATAAGGACTGATCATTTGTATAAAGCTGTCATATGAAGGTAATGTGTGAATGCAAGTTAAAACAATTAGCTTTTCTTATAAAGAGCACGGTGAATTAATAGAAATCAAAGCCACCCTGTTCTTATTCCTCCAATGCTGGGAGAAAATCCCTGGACATTGAAAAAAGATAAGGTCCAATTTAATCTAATAATGAAGGTAGAGAAGTCAGCCTATTAAGGAGACCAGAAAGATGTATATAGAGATTTTAAACATCTATAGGGATCTATAGAAGGGATCTATTTTTTAAAATATCAATTTATCTATATTTTAACTATTTATTTCCATATGATTTTATATATATCAAAATGTTAATATTTGATGGAAATTAAAATTAGGTTATAAAAATTAAGTTGAATTATTTTCACTAGAAGAAAGACATCTATAAAACATATGGGTCGAAGCCAGTGAGCCATCAGTGTCCATTACTGATTCCTAACTCTTTATCTTCCATGGGGCCTAACTCAGTACCAGGCAGTTCCTAGGTGCTCAGTAATTATCTGTTAAAGAATGAATAAATGAATAAACTCACTCTCATTATTAACATAACAGTTGTTAATAACTCTTAGGATAAGCCAAAATTGCAAAAATTCCACGCAGAGAGCATGTACTTAATATGTGGCATTTGACTAAACGTCCTCTAAGTTTCCTACATAATGGTTAGATTTTATAATTCTATGGCAGGTAAATACTCAAATAGGTAGTGAAGTAAAGAAAGCAGCACAGGGAGACATATGCCAAAAGGAATTGAATCTGTCCCATGAGGTTAAGAGGCAAGAATATCCTATAGACCAATATCCTCAGGAAACATTAATATTGCTACAAACCATTAAAACCCCAGGTTAGCATTCAACAATGAATAAAAGTGTAACTAAATATCCAAGCTTAGAAAATTATGGTGGGATCCAGCCCTATTTTTTTCCCCTATGCGAAATTCACTTATATCTTAAAGGAGTCATGCTGACAACAGAAACTTTCATTATAACAATTGTACTGTGCAAAAGTGTGTGGGGTAAAAACCTATAAATAAATCATGAAATAGAATCTCTACATTTCCAACAACTGATATGCATAGGAAAAGAAACATTTCTGAGTGAGAAAGCTACATATTTTCACCATGCCTCTCTTTCTTCTTCCTATAAAATTGGAAGAGCAAAAACTGACAGAAGATTCTTTTAATTTGGCATACATTTCATTAGATATTCTAACAGGCTTATACATGATTCACTGGAAACGTTGAAAGTCAATATGCAAAAGATTTTGACCTGGGGTAATATGATCTTTGTTCTTTCTTTGAACACAGCTTTTCAAAAAATTCCATCCTTATCTATCATGAGGATTTAACTTAACTCTAAAATTATCACTTATGGGTATTTAAATGTGTTTTATTCATGGCCAAAACACCTCGCTCAAAAAAGAAAAACACCACTAAATTTAATCTTCGCTTTTTTCTTGTTTACTTTCCATAAAATAAACATTTCTCCAAAGATGTCTTCAGAAGGATTTTACCATGTATACGTCTTTTCCACTGAACATAATCACACAACCTCTTTATGTATAGAGAAATTTCTAAGTCCTATATCATTGATCAGTATTTCTGACCTCAGTTCATAAAAAAACCCCATACACTTTGAAGTAGATTGATGTTTATGTCCAAAAGGAGGTCAGGCTGAGAATTACATCAGAGCCACTGCTTGACTTCTTGATGATAAAAATCTGTGGGCTATCCCATCATTTAATTCTTGTATGCATAAAATCTACTTTATAAATATCATAATTCAATCAAATCATTTAATCATTGGTCTATAAAAGGACTTGGAAAATCTGGAAATCAGTTATTTTTCTTGTGAAGTTAATTCATTTAAAAGTGCATATTAGATAACAGAACACTGCTGTAGTTACAATTTGGTTTTAGCAAGGAATAGAACATGGTCCCATCTTTCAGAAGCCCACGTAATGCAAGAGAAGATGTGCCAGTAACTTATGATAGTTCTGTTAAGAATAAAATACTATTTATAGGGGTGGGAAAGTGGACAAAAGAGTCCTATTAAAACTTTTGTGTTTGACTTTAAGTCAGAACACTCCAAAACAGTCACTGCATTCATTAAACTCGTCTACTGAATTGACTCTTTGGTTGATTATAAAAGTTAGATATATGTTTAGGCCATATCCTCTTGGTTGAAATTTCATATAATTTTAACATATTTACAAATTACAAATAAAAGACAATGTATATAAACTTCACTTATTGCCACTGTGACATTTATTTGTCTATAAACTGTATCTTTCTGTATGCGGGTGTGTGTATGTGTGCATATGTTCTGCCTCTTCCTAGTTTTGAAGTTTAGATGGCATATAGAAATATGATGAAATAAAAAATAAATATTTAAGGATATTAAAGTAAAGGAGAAAGACTGTGCGGAAATAAAGTAAGGCTAAATGTAAAGATAATACAAATAAACGGATGTCATGAAAATCTTATACAGTACAAAGGCAGGGTATAAATGACTTTAAATTCCCTAATAGTCATATCAAAGTGCCATGTGATCATTTGAAAGAACTGTTATGTCGAAAAGGAAAACAAGACAGAATAAAGCAAAGAAAAATTTCAGTTGTTCAGTAAAAGTATAAATGCACTTTCATAATGCACAAAGATTATTTGCTATAAAAGCCAAATGACTAATCTTACAAATTTCATTGATATGAATATACTTGTGTATACTAATGCAAGCATTTCCTGACTCACGGCTTATACCGTAAACAGAAAATATTTATTCTTATATTCAATCATTCATTCACGAGTTATTAATGAATGCCTACTATGGTGCCAAATGCTGTTCTAAGACTGAAGATACACACAGCTACTACTCTTATTGTACGTCCATTCTAGTGGGGATAAAAGCAGACAATAGACAATCAAATCATTGTATGTCAGTTTGTAAGAGAACTAAGAAGCAGAATGAATAGATTAAGTGGAAAAAGAGTTAAAGAGGAGGAAGCTTATGGCTGAGCACACTGTTAAACTAGATTCTTAGGAGTGATCTCACTGTTTAGGGAACATTTAAACTGACAGGACAATGGAGACATGCATGCTACGAAAGAGGCAGAGTTAAAAGTCAGTGGAAAGTAACGGGAGCACAGCTTGGTTTGGGGAGAAAGTACAAGGAGCCCAGTGTGGTGGAGGAATATGCACAGGAGGAAAAGCAGCAGGAGATAATGTCAAAGAGAGCACCATGTCACGTGAGTCCCAAAGGCCATGTTGAAACTGTCAAATTTTGCTCTGACTGAGATGCCATGCCCTTAGAATTTTGAGTAGAGTAGAGGCATGATGTGACTTACATTTTAAAAGAATTGCTTTGATGATTTTGTGACAAAGAAATGCAGTTAAGGAAGAAGAGAGATTAATTATGGGCCACTGCAATAAATCAGAGAAGAGATGATAAGCAAAGGTGAGAGAGGTAGAGTGGTAAAAGTTGGTCAGATTCAGGATCTATTTTGAAGTTAGGGACAAGAAGATTGCTTAAGGACTGAGTATAAAGTGTGAGAGAAAGGGAGAAGTTAAGAAGGTCTCCAAGGTTTTTGATCAGAGGTGCTGGAAGACTGGAGTTCTGACTAACTTCACTTGCAAGTTGGGGAATTAGAGAAGCAAGTTTCAGGATCGACGTGCAATTTGAGAGACATTAAGTTAATATCAATTAAGCAGTTTTCTTTAGAATCTAGATTTCAGGGAAAAGTTGATCTTAGAGACAATTTGAGCATCATCAGAATATAGATTCTACTGAAATCTAATTAACTGCATGAATTTGCAAGGAAATAGATCAGCATTGAGAAAGGTATCCAGAAGACAGGGGAAACAAAAGTGTTTCAAGGAGGGATAATCCAGTATTACTAGCAGATCCAATAAAATGAAGAATTGCTACTGTATTTGGCAATCTGGAGGAAATTGGTGACATTCAAAAGGGGATTTGGACTGGAGTTGTGGTGACAAAAAGCTTGGTGTGTGGGTCCAGGAAAGAATGAGAATATTGACCCTTTCAATGCAATGACTCCAATCAGCTTCTTGTCTCCTTGACTAAGCAATTCAAAATTTCTTGCCATACCGATATTATCCATCGTGTTGCATTGATCTCCGTGCTTCATAATTTTAAGTGCTTTATTGTGTTTTGTACATTTGCTCTATTCTCCTAGTCATTTTCTTTGAAAGAGAATATTAATCACAAAGATGCCAACATAATTTCTATTTTTAGGCTTAATGGTGAGTCAGCTTGTCACGACTCTCTAATATTTGTTTTAGTTCTGCTCTTAATTCTAAAATTTGTCCCTTAAATGCTCAGAGTCTATTTTTTCCTGAAGGTATAACTTTTAGATCATACTAATCTTTGATTTTTTTTCTAATGCAAGTATATTCTTTGTCTCCTAAACAAGTGAAACAATTGAGGCCAAGTAAATCATCCATGGTGTGTTTTAACATTCTGCCACTCCAATTCACCAATTCCTTTGTATTGCAATGAAATATCATAATACACAAACATGAAAAATAAAATCCTCCTATAATCATAAAATAATATATATCAAAATAATAAAAACTTCAGCCTATAGGAACAATAGTAAAAAACACTAAATAAGAAAACGTGTAACACATATTAACATCTATAATTTAAATCTTATATATGGTAGATTTTATATATCTGCTTTGCTTCTAATTCTAAAATTAAGCATTCAGTGTTTCTGATTTCACATGTTGTGAAGACACCACTCCATCCTAAAAATAATTCTAGCATCTGTAAGAGAGGTGAGGACACAGGGCAAACCATGTCCCCCAAGACTGAAGAAAGAGACAAGTGCCTGCAGGCAGTCCTGGCTTACCAGAGCAGAGACTCACGAGTGGGAAATTCAGTGGGAACAATTGCTGAGTAGGGAAATCTCATCTGTAGCTGGTGAATGACTGGATGTTCCATGTGGACAACTCTGAGAGTTAAAGGTCCAGGGAGACACAGTCACAGGGAGCACTCACAATTTTGTGAGAAATTACCTCCAGGAGATCAACCAGGTTCTCACAGTAAATATTGGAGAAAAATTATTTCATGCTTTCACAGGAGGAAGGGAAAAGAAACCATTTTGAAATATACCACAGCATCCTCCTCTTCTTAACAAGGCCTGCATGCAGGAGAAACACGTTAACCAGACCCTCACATACTGGGTAGGTTATCAGAGCCTTATTGGCCTAGCAGAAAGGAAATACCCAACTCCAGCCCACTCTAGCCATCCTATCTCAACTAAGGGCGGGGGGAGGGGACTGAGAAACATTGTGAAATTCACAGTCCAGAGGCATAGGCTCACTAAAGGACTAAGTCCTAATCATAGGACTATAGAACTCTTTCCCTCCCCTTAAAACTCACCCCATTATTAAAGACCAATTTACACCATTCCTATTAGGCGGCACTTCATGTCTGGCTATCAAGAAAAAATTACAAGGCTACCAAAGGCCAAAAAACACAATTTGAAGAGAAAAACAATCATCAGAACCAGTAATGGTAGAGATTTTGAAATTATGAGATCAGGAATTTATAACAACTGTGAGTAACAAATAAAGGGCTGTAATCTATAAAGTGGACAGCAAGAAAGAATACATGGGCAATATGAGCAGAAAATTAGATATCTTTCTCAGAAAAAAGAAATGCTGGAGATCAAAAACACTGTAACAGAAATGAAGAATAACTTTGAAAGGCTTATTAGTACACTGGACATAGCTAAAGAAAAAAATCTCTGAGCCTGAGGACATCTCAATAGAAACCTCCAAAAAGCAAAGAGAACAAGGACTGAAAAAAACAGAAGTTTGGGACAACTGCAAAAGGTGTAACATATGCACAAGGGGAATACTGGGAGGACAAGGAGAAGAAGGAGAAAAAAGAGAGAGAGGAACAGAAGAAATGTTTGAAACAATAGTGACTGAGAATTTCTCCAAATTAATGTCAGAAACCAAACCACAGATCCAGGAAGCTCAGAGAACATCAACCAGGAAAAATATCAAAAAACTACACCTAGGAGTATCATTTTCAAATTACAGAAAATCAAAGATAAAAGGAAAATAACATACATGAGAGACTTGGATCTAAATATGTTTTAAAAAGAGCATTGAGGAAGGAATAAGTGCAGATAAAATAAAAACTTTTATTTTTCTTGTTCTTAATTGAGCTGAGACAACAGATTGTTTAAAATAGTAATAACTATGTACTTGATTATGTATATGAATATATATATGCTTATGTCAGTTTTTTATGTATTAATATATATGTATGTATAAATAAAGGATAAATATATAAATAAATATATTACATATATATATATATTTCATACAATAAGTGAAATAAATGACTGCAATGACAGAGAAGATGAGATGGAGAAATCAGGATTATTTTGTTATTATAAGGTACTCACACATTCTATGAAGTGGTATATTGTTATTTGAAAATTACTTACATTAGTTGTAAATATTTATATATATAATGTATCATATATAATATATAAATGCATTGTATATAATGTATTATATATAATAAATACATATTTATATAAAGTAAATAACATATTATAAACACTAGGACAACCACAAAATATATTTTATAAAGAAACTTAACTGATATGCTAAGAAAGAATGCTCAATTAAAACCACTGAATGCAAGAAAGAGTGAAAGACAGAAATAGAAACTAAAAACAAGAGCAACAAATAGAAAACAGTAACAAAGATGGCAGATATTAATCGGAATATATCAATGATAACTTGGGATGTCAGTGGTCTAAATGCACCCAAAAATACAACCCAGCTATATGTTGTCTATGAGAAACCAGCTTTAAATATAAAGTCACATATAGATTAAAAATACACGGATGGAGAAATATATACTATCCTAACACTAATCAAAAGAAAGAAAGCAGCATAGCTATATCAATTTTGGACACAGCAGAATTCAAAGCTGTGAAAGTTACTGCAGAAAAAGAACACGTATCACACACTGATAAACGAGTCAATCTCCAGAAGACATAACAATCCTTAAGGTGTATACTCCTAACAAGAGAGTTTCAAACTACACGAGGCAAAAACTTATAGAACTGCAAGAATAAATAGATTAATTCACTCTCATAGCAGGGGACTTCAACACCCCTCTCTTACAAATGGACAGAGGGAGCAGGAAAAAATCAGTAAGGACGTAGTTGAACTCAACAACACCTCAGTTAACTAGATATAGTAAACATCTGTAGCCTACTTCATCCAGCAACACATTCTTCTCAAGCCCACATGAAATATTCAAGATAGACCACGTACTGAGCCAAAAAACACACCTTAACAAATTTAAAACAAAAGAAATCATACAACATCTGTCCTTAGAGCATAATGGAATAAAACTAGAAATCAATAACTTGAAAATCTCAAAATACGTGGAGATAAAACAACATACTTCTAGAGAACACATAGGTCAAAAAAGAAATCTCAAGAGAAACTTTAAAAATATTTTGAACTGGGGGCCGGCCCAGTGGTGCAGCAGTTAAGTGTGCACGTTCCGCTTCAGCAGCCCGGGTTCGTCGGTTTGGATCCTGGGTGCAGACATGGCACCACTTGACAAAAGCCATGCTGTAGTAGGCATCCAACATATAAAGTGGAGGAAGATGGGCACAGACATTAGCTCAGGGCCAGTCTTCCTCAGCAAAAAGAGGAGGATTGGCAGCAGTTAGCTCAGGGTTAATCTTCCTCAAAAAAATTTTTTGAACCAAATGAAAATGAAAACAACTTATCAAAATTTGTACGATGTAGTGAAAGCACTGCAAAGAGGAAAATGTATAGTATTAAATGTATATAGTAGAAAAGGAGAAAGATCTAAAATCAATAATCTAAGTTGCCACCTTAGGGAACGAGCAAAAGAAGAGCAAATTAAATCCAAATAAGCAGAAGAAAAGAAATAATAACTATTAGAGCAGAAATCAATAAAACTGAAAACAGGAAATCAATAGAAAAAATCAATGAAAACAAAGCTGTTTCTGTTTTTGAAATGTCAATAAAATCAATAAGCCTATAGCCAGGCCAATTTAAAAAAAAAGCGACAGAGAGGGAGAGAATACAAGTTACTAATATCAGAAGTGAAAGATTGGACATCGCTAGGGATCCCATGGAAATTAAAAGGATAATAAAGGAATACTATGAACAAGTCTATGCTAATAAATTTGACAACCTAGCTAAAATGAATCAATTCCTTGAAAGACACAATTTGCCAAAACTCACTCACAAAGAAATAGACAATCTGGAAATAGGCCTATATTTATTAAAGAAATTGAATCAATAATCACTAAACTCTCAATATAGAAAGCACCAGACACATTTGGATCCACAGGTGGATTCTACCAAATATTTAAGGAAGAAAGTATACCAGTTCTCTGTAATCTCTTTCAGAGTATATATGCAGAGGGAATACTTGCTAACTCATTCTATAATATCAGCATTACCCCAATAATAAAACTATACAAGACATTACAAGAAAACTATAGATCAGTATCTCTCGTGAACATAGGTGTAACATCCTTAACGAAATACTAGCAAATAGAATTGAATGATGTATGGACAAGTGGGATTTATTCCAGATATGCAAGGCTTATTCAACATTTGAAAATCATTAATGTAATCCATCACATCAACAGGCTAAAAGTCACAAAAGAAAAAAGTCACATGACCATATCAATAGATGTAGAGAAAGCATTGTAAAAAACCTACACCAATTCATGATAAAAAAACTCTCAGTAGACCAGGAATAACAGGGAGGTTCTTCAATTTGATAAAGAGTATCCACAAAAAACCTTCAGCTAATGTCACATTTAGTGGAGAGTAACACAAAGATTTTCCAAGATCAGGTACAAGGCAAGGTTGTCCCTTTTCGCCACTCCTTTTGAACATCATTTTGGATCTCTTAAATACGGCAATCAGACAAGAAAAGGAAATAAAGGCGCACAGATTGGGAAGGAAGAAATAAAAGTGTCTTTGTTCATAGATGATATGATCATTTATGCAGAAAATCTGAAAGAATCAACAAGATTAACTCCTGGAACTAAGAAGCAATTATAACAAGGTTGCAGGACACAAGCTTAATATATGAAAGTTATTCACTTTCCTACACACCAGCAAAAAATAAGTTCAACTGAAATTAAAAACATGATATCCTTTGTATTACACCTCCAAAAATGAGATGCTTAGGTAGAAAACTAACAAAATATGTGTAAGATCTACATAAGGAAAACTACAAAACTCTGATGAACAAAATCAAAGAACTAAATAAATGGAGAGATACTCCATGTTAATGTATAGAAAGACAATATTGTCAAGATGTCAGCTCTTCCCACTTGATCTATATAGATTTGATGCAGTCCCAATCAAAACCTCAACAAGTCATTTTATGGATATCGACAAAATGATTCTGTAGAGAGGCAATGAGATAAATGAGGTAAGGAGATAAAATGCTAATAAAATAACTAAAAATAATGGCAACAAAATCATATATATTCATTATTACATTTAACATTCCAATGACTTCTACCCTTTACGCTGGCAGAATTACAGCCTGCTGGTCCCCTTAGCAAGCAAACATAGGCATGTGTAAAGAGTCAATGTAAGATGCTGGCTTTTGGCAGCATGGAATCTAGGTAGAAAAATTCCCTGCTACAAAATTGATAGATTATTAAAATCTAAGACACATCTTGAGTTCCCCAAAATGCAAGCATTCACAGGGGATAAAAAGGAGGAAACTGAAAACCAGAGGAATAAGTAGGCATGGAGTGCTTTGACATATTGGGAGTTTTTACAGTTCTTAGGAACCAAGAGGTACACTTAAGAACTAAGAATCCTACAACAAACTGGAACCTTTAAAGTGCACACCCTGTTTCACAGAATCAAATATTAACTTAGAAATCTTACAATACAAGCATACGAAAAGGAAGGATGAAAGCGAGACCTTACTGCTTCAGAGTAATTTTACTCATTTGTATCTCGTTTTTCCCTTAAGACTTCATTTGTGTTGAAAAGACCCTTTTCATACCCAAACCAACTCAACTTTCCCTTAATTTTTCTGAAAGGTTTCCTTTTTAATTTTTTTCACAATTTAACGCAAGTAATTTGAAATTTATTTGATATAAAATGTGTGATAGACCTAAATATTCATATTTTTGCTAAATAGGCAATTTCCTTCCCCTACTGATTTAATATTAAGCAAGTTCAACAATACAGAATAGGTGATACAGATGTTAGCCTCCTCAGAAATCACAGCTGTTAAAATTCACGTATTTTCTATACACATTCTCACATGACCAGAAGTTATTCACCTTTTAAAATTATACTAAAGTTTTGTTTTCTCACAAGATGGAAATTTTTCCACAAAATGCCAACATTTAGAATATTTCCTAGTATGAAAAGACAGCAATAAAGCGATTTCAAAAGAGACTCAGTTTTTGAATGATCAGCCGCCTCACAGAGCTTTGTTCAAATTCATATCCCAGAGTAATTGCAAATTACTACATGGCATGAACTGTCATCATACAGAAGAGAGATCATTAGGGTCTGAATTAAGACTGTGGCTGCCGTGAAAAGAAGAGGAGGAGCTGGATTCAAAGCATACTAGAATATTCTGAATCCTCCTCCCTCTGAAGGTCTGCATATTAAATCTCCGTGCTCATATTCTGTGCCATCAATAGGTCTGACAATTCTTCTAGCATTATTATCATCCTGCGTGAACTATTGCGGTTTTATGGCATCGTCAATATTAAGTAAAGGATTCTGCCCCCATAATTCTATGTTTCAAAATGTACCGGCTTTATTTTTCTATTTATTCTCACATAGGGAAAAAAATCTCAGGAAGGATTTTTCTTTTCAAGGCTATAGCCCTCCCTCCATTCACCACCAGCAATGCTGACTGCATTTTTATTGAATGTTTAATAATTTGAACATGAATCTGGGAAGAACTGCCACCTTTACAATTGCTGTTCAATGTTATATGACTCTAAGTCTAAATTTTTGTAGTTTTCTCAAAAAGCATGTGTCCAAATCTTTCAGGGTTAGATATCTTTATAATTTTTGATTGCTATTGACAGTGGGAGATAGTTAGCATATATTCCTTTCATATACCTATTATTTTCTTATTATTACAAAGGCAACTATTTTGCATTGTAGAATGTTAAAACTACAGAAAGCATACGAACATAAAAAAATAACATGTTGAAGAAAACCACTGAAATCACCTTGAATTTAATATTTCCAATTTTTAAAACATTTATGTGGTTTCTTATTTTTATCAATTATAAATGAAAATAAAGCATTTATTTAAATATATGCTCATTTCCTTAATTGTTTTCTTATTTTTAGTTCCCCAAATAAAGAATTACTAATTAGAAAGATACACACATATTTATAGTTTTGGGTACATATTTCTGAATTGTCAATTACAGTGGGTATAGGAGAGTGTGCAATTTCCTAGATTCTTGCCCAAATTGGTTATTACCATTTAAAACTTTTTTTGCCAATCTATAGTAAAAACTAACAAATTATTATTCTAATTTGAATTTGTTCGAATTAATCAGATTGAATGTATACTCATCATACCAATTTTTCATTTATCATTCTTGTTTCTCAAATTTCCAATTTATACGTAGAAATAGGGGACTTTGTAGTTTTAAAAAAGTACTCAAGGAGAAGAAAGCTAATTTATCTACATGGGTTACTATCCTACCAGCTTATGCCATGCAGAGCAGGCGGCCCACAGACTCAAATGCTTAACTCCTCCTCCTGGCATCGGTCTGAGGGTGAGAAGCAGGGAAGCAGCCAGACACTGACTATCCGGGGACAGATGATGTGTGGAGCAAAGCTCACAGTCTCAATGTCGCTTTGACATTTTTAGTTCTGTAGGAGAGGGCAGTTCTTGCTCAGAGTGACCTAGACGTATGCTTTTCTTGAGAAGTTCCTGTGCAGGCGAATTTCGCAACAAGGATTCTATAATAGAATCTGAAGTCATTAATTGCCAATTATAGTTTGGTCTTCATTTCACTGCAGCATGGGAATAAGAGAGAGAGTATTGAGAATCCTGGCTTGTCCAATTTAGAAAGTGGAAGAAATTTAATTTGTTTAAATCACATTTCTCCTAGGGATAGGCCAGAGACAACCTCATCAGCAACAGAGTTCATTTTTTAAAAAAAAGCATTTCTTCAGTAAAGAGTGACTCCAGTCAAAATAGAAATGAATACACAAGGTGGAAGTTTTGAAGCTCCAAATCTTCTTTTGAATTTCTCTTCCAAGTTTATTTACCAACTGCATCATCAGGGAGTTTTATCTTACTGTAAATTCATTCATTTCCTCACAGGAATCATGTTTTATTATACAATAAATTTTACACACTTATCTCTTTATAGTTATGTCCAATAACACTGATAATAATCACAATAGAGAATTTCATGACAGAAAGTAATTTGACAGCTGACCTTGTCTCATTGTCTCAGTTTGCGGGTACCAAGAGAAATACTGAATGGAGTGTATTGAGATGCAGCTGGGGGACATGCCTGTCTTCCACAATAGACACTGGTGCATCTCAGAAAGGACTGTGTTGCAATCATCGATATATCCCTAAGGCCTAACATGGTACTTGTCACTCACCTAAAAGGAGTTATTAAATATCTACTGAAAATGAGACTTTCTAAAATTTGATCATAGCTTGCTGGGTGATATCAAACTCAGAGTACTATAAGAGCAAATATTTTATTACTATTCAAAACCAATTGCTGTTTACAAAATTACAAGATACTGACTGTACTTAAAAAATATAATAATCTGGCTTCTCATAGAAAAGCATTGCTATCACCTTGAAATATTGGTGAATATTTTCTTACCAGGAAAATATTCCCTTTGGTACCATTTTAATAGTTGCGTTGTCTTCCTTCTTATGTCTATAAGGAAACAGAAGGCAGAAATGCCTGGTTTGGTCTGACTCTACTCACTGAACAAAACTCAATCATATTTGAAACTTCTTCACACATCAAAAATATGTTGAATTCAAGATGTAAAAATTAAATGGTGGGGAGTAGGTTTAAATTAATCTGCAGTTTCATGCTTTTCATGTAATGATTGACTTGCAAGATAAATTGTAGAATGATAGCAGAAAAATGTTACTGATTCATCAACAGATCAAGGCATCATGGGGCAAAATGGCACAACTTTTCTCAGCTTTCAGAAGGATCTTATGCCATTCCTTTTTAAATGAATAGTGATATTTATATATGGACATGCTCATTTACTCAATTAATGTTAACTGAGCACTTACTAAGTGTCAAAGATTGCATGAGGTGCTAGAGACACAGAAGTGAATAAAGCACATTTAATAACCTCAAGAAGGCTAGAGTGTTTTGGCAGCAGGTAAGCACATTAAAAGATGATTACATAGTGTCTGAAAAGTGCTGAAATCGCAAAAACTAGTTGATATTACAGCAGCATCTAATTCATCTTGAGCATATTAGTAAAGTCTTCTCTGAAGAATTGATGATGCCCAGCCAAGTCTTACAGGGAAAATAATGACCATTAATTGAACCATAAGTGGGTCCACATAACATGCTCACATGCTAAGAGACAGTGTGGTTCAGTTGTGGAATTAAAACAGAATAAAACAAATTTCTAAGAATTTATGACTGGATCAGACATCTACTAAATCGTATTCGAATAAAACTCTAGTACTGGCCATGTGACTTTGGGAAAGTCATATAGACTCTCTGAGCTCTTGTTTCTTCAAGTGGCAAATGTAGATATTAGTATATATCTCACAAGGTTGTTGTGAGGATTAGAAATATAGCAAAAGTGATTTTGAACATCTTTTCTTGTTCATGCAGCATTGTTCACAATAGGCAAGACATGGAAGCAATTCAGGTGCCCATCAACAGATGAATGGATAAAGAAAGTGTGGTGTATATATATATATATATATATATATATATATATATATATACACACACACACACACACACACACACACACACACACGCACAATGGAATACTACTCAGCCATAAAAAAGATAAAATCTGCCATTTGTGACAACATGGATGGAGCTTGAGGGTATTATGCTAAGCAAAATAAGTCAGATAGAGAAAGACAAACACCATATCATTTCACTCATATGTGGAAGATAAACAAACAAACACATAGATGAGGAGAACAGATTAGTGGTTACCACAGGGGAAGAGGGCAGGGGAAGGGTGAAAGAGGTAAAGGGGGTACGTGTATGGTGACAGATAAAAACTATCGACTATTGATGATGAACACAACGCAGTCTATGCAGCAACGGAAATATAATAATGTACACCTTGAATTTCTACAATGTTATAAGCCAATATGATCTCAATAAAATAGTTTTATTTTTCAAAAAAGAAAATTAACACACAGGTTCACTGTGCAACAGATAAGCACATAGCATTTTTTCCATTGAAATGAATTTATGAACTGTATGCACACGAAATGCACAAAATAAAACTTTTCCTACATTTTTCTGTAAACGAAAATTTATATCAGTATATGAGAAGAGATCAACTGGCAAACAATTGAAAGGGAGAGAATCTGTAGTAAGTGAACAGGACATGAAATCAATATGCCCAAACCAATAGCTTTTTCATGTGTACTGAACTATTATATAGAAAATGTAAAGTAATCAAACACATTATTTATAAATTAGTAAAGTAGTTGAGTGATTCTTTAAAAAGGCTATAAATTGACTGAATTTTTATGAACAAAATTGAAAATGCTTCTGAAGTTCATTAATGAAACTCATTTTAAAAAAATAGTAAAAATGAATACGACTGGCACAATTATTTCTCCTGGAAACATGGTACCAAGTGAATAAAACTTAGATTAATATGAATCACGTAAGCAAAATACAAGACACAACAGATGTATAAGGCATGAACTTTTTCTTCTAAATACATACAGACTAGGCCAAAAGATACATATTGATACAATAAAAAATATGCAAAATATAACATCACAATACATAAATGCTACATAAATATATTTAATATATAAAATGTGTAATGTAATTTGATATTAAGTATATACTATAATATATAATCAATACATAAATACACTTCACCTTATATAATTGAATGCTGTCATTTAATAGTGAAAATATTACTAAAAGAAAGTCAACAATAACGTCAATAACATTAAAAACAAGAAAAGCAATTGTTAACATTTATTGAGACGTTAGTGTGTATCAGAAACTAGGCTTGAGAACTTTACACACTGTCTTCATTTATTATCCAAAAAATGCTGTGAAAGAGATGTTATACCTATTTTACAGATGAGGACATTGAAGGTCAGGGAATTAAAAATACAGCTCTAAATACCCATTGCCATTAAATGTCAGAGCCAGGATTAAGCCCCAGACCATACCCTTAACCATCTACTAAGTGTTTTCAGAAACGAACGGAAGAAGGAAACCATAATTTGCTGGTGGAAGGGGTGGGATTCTGCCCCAGGCTTTGAAGAAATGGTTTCCTCCTTCGCTGAGTATCTCTTTCCCTCCTTACCTCTCCCCATCCCTTCCTTCTTTGCTACACACAATATCACTGTTCATATTCTAGGTCTGTGAATTACAAATCTTTTGAGCATATATTTTGTTCAAAATTTAATCTGGGATCCAAATATCAGAAACGCAGGATTAGGATGAGGCAAGCAAGGTCTTCATCTTGGAGGTGATGCTAAATTTAAAGAGGTGCCAAAATCTCAAATTAATGAAGATAAGTAATATTTAATAAATATTGTAAAATACAAAAATAGTTTAAAAATCCATGATGAAAAAAATTACAATTTTAAATAAAGGTGGCATCCAACCCTGTATTTGCAGGATCTTACCTCACTAGCCTCACCCTAATGCCAGCCACATTTCCAATAAAACTTTATTAACAAAGCAGGTGGCCAGTCTGTGGGCCATCGTATACCTATTTGATTTTTTAAAAATATTGCATAAGCACTATTTATATCAAATAGTGAGATTTTGATATTACCTTCAGTTTTGTGCCCAAGACAAATGCCTCACTCACCTCACCCTAGCTCTAGCTCAGTAATCTTAAGAGAAAGCCCAATGATAACACTGGTCAAAATGTAGTGGTTTGGGTTAAAGTGGAGGTGGGGGCCCCAAAAGCTTCCCTAGTGGAATTTGGTTGGTCCCCTCCTCCAACCTCTTCCAACTCCCTTTACCACCACAGCACCCCAGCAATATCTGAGGGTTTTAGACGGTAAGATTAGAGGAACTTCAGGGAAATCTCTAAGACTGAATAGCATTCAATTTGGGGGAATGGCGCGCTTTCATATAGAATTTGAATCCTAATTAGGAAAAACAAGCACATTATCAGAGTAGTTTCATTCATGTATCAGTACTCCACGATATGGTGGAGATGAAATTTAAATGATTGCTAAATTGTTTTTTTCCTGATATATCTTGAATCTCAAATTTCCTGTGGCATGTTTTCGGTCATGATTTTTTCTACATTTTTATTTCAAATGCAGTAACTGGTGTGTGTGTGTGTGTGTGCGTGTGACTGGAACTAAGGTTTGCTGAATCTTTTTCAGGTCGGCATCTACTTAATTAAAGCTTAAAGGAATATCAGAATCATGAGTACTTTTCTCTTCAAAAATCCCTTCTTGAGAAGAAAGAGACAGTGGCTTTAAGAACAGACCAGAGGTGAGTGTGAATGTGCTCCCGAGGAATCCTTGCAATTTTTTAAACCTGACACGCATCAGAGGACCGATCTTCACTTCCTCTCTCTGGGACTGGCTGATACTCACCTTCCTCCTGTTTAATAGGTGTTTCCACACATAAGATGTGTGATTCTTAGTGTGTTGACACAAATTAGCCAAACTATTGACACAAATAGACCCTGTCCCCTTCTGTACCCATAACCACACACATATGCACCCAGAGACAGCTACAAAGATGAGATCTTTAGTTAAAAGATTCTCAGAATGTTTTCTTTGCCTAAATGTGATTTTCTCAACCACGAGTTACTTATCACTCATCCTAAAACATCTAAAATTCTAATCCTTGAAACCTTGGTAACACAACACCCGTAATTAGGACATGTTCTCCCATTCATCCATTTAAGGATCCTGTCACAAGAAAATGATGCCCAGAATTCTTAAATAGAGCTATAATAACTTTGGGGACTTTCATTTCCAATGTACTACAGACCACAAATTACTTCAGTTTCATGAGCATTTTGGGAAATTTTATTTCCCTTGAACCAAGATCAGGTTGCTAAATCTCTAACCTTGTGCACAACAAAATGTGGATGTATCTGATAAGATAAGTAGAACAGATGTTGCAGTTCAATGTTTCTGGTAGTATTTAGAGGGACACAATCTGTACTCTGGTTTACCTGTTAAAAGCTGTGTAAAACAGGACAATTTTCTCAGGGAAAAAAAAATGTGGAGGATGTTAATTAATACTTCCCACGAAGAATTATTATGAGTATAAATTGGGATCATGTACATAATTCAAGGGCTGAACCAGTATTAATTGGGACTATTTAATTTTGTGACCCTGTCTTCAAAGAGGACAGTGGGATGAGTTGCTGAGTGTGTATGCCACGTAGTCATTCAATGATGAGGTCACAGCCGAATCATTTTCCCCACCGAGAGGGTTTGTGACCATTAATGCTGAATGTACAGAGCTATCAGAAGCAGAGGTACAAGAAAAGAGTGGAGCTGGCAACAACAAGGAGTACTTCTTACTCACTGAGTGACATGATGCTTCAGATTTTAGTCTTCATGTTTTGGGGAGAGGTCAAAGTTATTATTTTGGAATGGACACACAGACTACATGTGTGAAAATGGAAAGATATGGAGCAAGGGGAAACATCTGTCGGTGCTGACTTCCCTAATTCTGCAAAAGATGACCCGAAACTCACGACCATGCTTAGTCTTTAAAATGTGTATATCTCATAGTGAATGCGATCCTCTCTTCCTAGTGGGGTGAGTTGGAGGCACCGTAACTTCTTATTTAGTTTTCTGTATCCGCTTAATAAACATTCTCTGAGCTCTCTGTACTTCAGGCTGTCAAATAGGTAATGGGAATATAAAAGCTGTGAGTTTCTTGTCCTCAATGAACAAATAAAGCAAAAATGATAAATGACTTGTAAATTAGCAAGTGCAACTGAGATAAGATTAGAGCAGGGAGTGATGAATAATAATGCATAATTTGCCTTTTACAAAAGACTTTCTCATCTGTTAACGTGATCATCACACCAACCCTGTGAGGTATACCACTCTCATTCGCTCCTTCTCTGTGGTTGGCATTTGCTGTATTTTCTAGTTGCCTCACAACTTTGAATATCCTTCCATTATTTGGGGAGTTCTCCCTGTATGAGCCCCACTGTTCTCTCTCTTCCACCCTCTTGTGGCTAGAATTCCAACATGTGACCAAGACACCAATAATCAGAAGCACTGTCCAGACTTCAGTTTGGAGCAACAAGTGAAAGAAGGACTTTCTGATATAGAATACAGTTTCCGTGGAGTTCCTAGGAGCAGAGCAAAGCATGAGCTCCAATGCTCTGTGTGACTAGTGGTCTTCTCACCACGCTGGGTTGGGGTCTAGCTTTCGACTTTGATCTGAAAGCTTTGTTTGGTCCAGTTGTACAGCTTTCCGAATGATTCAAGAACTATTCAGTATCTTTTTAAATAAATTTATTTTCTGCTTAAGATTGCAAATGTGGACTCCGTTGTTTGGAAGTAAAAACTCTGAGTCTTCTGCCTCTATTTTGCAGACAAAGAAGCTCAATTTCAAAATGCGAAGAGACTTATCCAGGATAGTTCCTTAGGAAATGGTTGAGATATTAACTCAGTTGTTCTTATGTTATACCATGTTTTTCTTATGTTATAATGCACATCAGTTTCACGGCATGACTAACAAAGCTATCTATGGACAGAGTAAATCTGCAAAAGACGGAGGAAATTAATATCTGTATACTCAGCATCTAGTTTAGTTCGGGTAAATGTGCATCCCAGACTGCCCAGGGTTGTCCTGGTTTCCACTTCATCCTTCTTCCCAAAGTTTTGGGTTAGGTGCTATGGTAAACTTCACATATTGATTCATTTCTTTTTGTGTTTGTTTCATTTTCCCATAAGAAGTTTTTTTAAAATTCTTTTTGCAAAAGTATATTATTTTCATTTTCCCAAAGTTAATGTTTTCCAGCTTTATTGAGATATGATTGACAAACAAAAATTACATATTTAAAGTGTACTGCGTGGTATTTTGATACATGCATACGTTGTAAAACGGTAACCACAACCAAGCTAACACACCTGTCCCCTCACGGAGTTACCTTTCTTTTGGGGGGAGGGGGAAGTGAGAATACTTAAGATCTTTTCTGTTAGCAAATTTCAAGTATACAATACGTTATTATTAACTATAATCACCATGCTGTGCATTAGGTCTCAGAACGTATGCATCCTATAACTGAAAGTTTGTACCCTTTGATCAATGTCTCTCTTCTTCCCTGACCTCCACGTGCCTGGTAACCACCATTCCACTCTCAGTTACTGCAAGTACAACTTTTTTTTTTTTGAGATTCCACGGGTAGGTGAGATCATGCAATATTTGTCTTTCTGGGCCTGGCTTATGGCTTATTTCACTCAGCCTAAGGATTCACTTCTTCATTAAATCATCAGAAATTTGCTAAATCTTTACTCTGTGCTGAACGCTACCCTTAATGTAAAGTCCTGGGAGAGATGTTCAACGTGAACCTAGGCTTCCCATCTGCCCTTTACTATCTGTGTGACCTTGAGAAAAGTCACCGAATCTCCAAATGTCATGTGCTTTAACTTGAGTATCAATGACACCTGCATTGCTCTTAAAAATTTCCCAGGTTAGGTGATAAACTATATGATAGCCCTAAGGATGGTTTTTAAGGATAAGTGCTCACCAAATTTCTGTTAATTTAATAAAGAAATAAAGACATGTTATGGGCATATCATGACATTTCACACGATCCTTTGGGAGGGAAGGATTGGAGTTAAGTACAGGCAAAATTAACACGGAATTCCTCACCTGGGGAGGGGTTTCTTTCAGTGAACTATGCTGAATAAATGGAATGTACCTCTCCACCCAGAACCAGAAAGTTTCCTCTAGTAATGCATTTGGCATGCCTTGCTACAATTTCTATAACTATCACAAACACACACATACACACCTATATGCACGCATACACAATGGCTTCAAAGCTAAAAGAGAAGGATCTTTTGACATCTTCACTCCAAAATCAGAAACTCAAACTTTTTACTGTTTATATATCAAAATGAAAATCTTTATCAAAATCCTTGATGTGCACATTTGTAATTGATCTTGAAACACAATGATATGTTTGCCATCAAAACAATATCAATCAAAAGTAACAGTAATTTGTGTACAGTACAATTATGTTTGGACAAATAAATTAATAACGAACCATCCAAGTTTTGTATAAACAGAAGTTTCTTATTTTTTAAATTAATTACTAAAAGCTCTGTCCCAAAGTATTCTTGTGGTTTTCTGTTGAAATGGTACAGAAGCTCCCACAAAGGAGTAGCATTTTTTTAAGTCTGAAAATGAGCGAATAGACTACGATAAAGGCGATCTGAATGAAATTAATGCAAAATTCAAACCCCTTAAATCTGTATCTTTATTCAAGCTAATATACTAAAAAAAAAAAGGGCTGTCCGTAATGCCAAAAGATTCTCTCTATATTTACAAGTTGCTCAATTGCTTTGAATTCTACTGTATATTTCTGATTTATGCCGTCACTGCTTCCAAACTAGACTAGAAGCAGCTTGCCACAGAGATACAAGGATAAACGTGGTTGTAGAAACAGATAGAGATACAGATATAAAAGTAGATATACACATACCCACGGGAAAGTTAAAATTATAAAAAAGCAAAGGAAGAAAGTTTATGAAGCAAGGAGATGATAGTTGTGTCAGAAACCAATTGGAAATTTATTCAGGACTCCCCAGCAGCCAAGATAAAAAGGGAAAGGGAATTGATTCTATAGTAACGAGGTCTCTCAAATGCATTCTGTAGAGTATTCATTCTAATCAGCTCTAACAGGCTGTCTGTCATACACCGCATGGAGGCAGATTTGGGTTGTCAATCTTGTCTTCAGTGTTCTCCTTAGAAGATGGCAGTGATAAGTACATGCGTTGTCTGTCTAAGTAAAAATAAAAGACAAAAATGGGAATTTATATTCCCCAAATGATAGTAACATGACACAAATCAAGCCCCTCTTCTGCCCTTACTGCCTGGGTGTTCTTAGGAAAATCACCTTACATCTCAAAAATTTTGGATAATAATAACAATTTGATGGATTATTATCAGACCCCTCACAATGATGTACCAAGTAGTACTTTATGAGCTGTGAAGTTTTACGTAGCTACCAATAGCCATTATTGTCATTGCTATGTTTGTTAAAATGAGTGGAGGAGAAAGATCAGAGGGCACCTGACGCAAATGCACTGTTGACACAAATAGTAGTGGTCGTCTGCGCCAATTTTTCCCAAGCACTTCTAAGTCGATATAGGTCCTCAGCACGCTTGAAGCATCCCAGATTCCAGCAATCCCCACGTTGAATATTTCACTTAACCCTTCAGCTACATCCATCTGTGAGGAGCCACAGGGCCTTTGTAAATCAGTTTCTTGAGGGCCAGCAGCTTCCTTAATTTGGTGTTTCATATCCTAAAGTTCTGGAAGAAGCAGATTTTTAAAATGTGAAGCCTTACTTCATCGTATTGATGTACTTTGTGACCTTCAGCAATTTTTTATTAAGGAAATGTACAGGGGTGTATTCTATAAACAACAGTCCCTACTTTAAAAATAATAACATTTATTGAATACTAAGTATCAGGTGCTTTTACGTTCATTATCTCATTTTATGCTTTCTAAAGTCCTCTCAGATGGGGTCTTTTAGTATCCCATTTTACATATCTCTAAACTGAGACTTAAAGAAAGCCAGGATTCAAGCCATAGCTTAACTGTCACGTGTTAAGAGAGACTTTCCTTTACGCCACCTGTAACATGGCATCTCTCAGTTATTCCATATCACATCACCCCATCTACTTGCTTTATGGCATTTAAGAACCTTCATTTATTCATGGGTTTACTCCCTGTTGTATGTCCACCCCACAAGAATGCAGACTCCAGAGGCAGCAAGCATGCTGTCTTGCATGATGCCTTACACTGTGACAATATAGGTACAAAAGAAATTGTTGAATTAATGAATAAATAAATAAATGACTCCTAAGTGTGGGCATTTAAGAATTCTCTTTCCTCTGCAATCTGTTAGGTTTTATTTTTTTTCTGGCAGCACAAGACAGGCATTAAGCAAATTATGAATGTCTCTTGTGTGCTAAGAAGAGTTTATTTCAAATTGAGAGCAAGAGCATAAAATCATTTTATATAGGTCACCAAAGACACTCTTAATATATTCCTAAAATGAAAGATAGCTTTGGAATTTATGTGGCCACTTCATATTTAGCCCTTTGATCCTTGAAGTCTTTTAGCTCTATTTGATCCAAAGCATGGCTGAAAGCTGAAGAGAAAATGAATTGTGCCAATAAATATTTGCTTTCATCTCTTTTCAATATGCCTACAGAGCTGCTTCTGTCTAAACTCTTCTAAAGGTAAAAATTAAGTTTTGATCATTTGAATATCTTTGTGAAAAGGCAAGCTAAAGAAAACATGTCTAAGGCACAGCATTTGTTTTTCCACTGTGTTACTATGTATGAATTGCTTCAAATGCAGGAATCTGATTTTAAGAAATTCAAAGACTTAAAAAAATCAACAAGCTCAACTAATACGTTGCTAAACAGGTAGTAAAAGCGCCTCTCCCTCCCATTATCTTTTGGTACAGAAAGTGCTGGGCTGTCTTTTACGACATCCCCCATGACTTGTTCTTCTTTAAGCACCAGCCTCAATCCAGCACACGCTTGCATGCCCGCAGGCACTCACACACACACCCCCACACATCATCTTCTCTGACTAAATCCTTCTCTGGCTCTTGATATAACTCCTATGTGACCTACCCAAGAAAGTTTCTCCTACCAGTCCCCTCCCCACATTGTGTAGGTTCCTCTCTGTGTTCTCATAGAACTTTTTTTCATTGCACTCATAAGAGTCTATTGCCTTTCTCTGTTTTAACTATCTCACTTATGCAGATCCCTTAGTAACCACTGTGTCTTGTTCATATCAGTATCCCGGTACCTATCTGAATGCTTGATGAATAGCAGGTTTTAATAGTATTTGTTGAACAATTAATGAATGAGAAGACTGAATCTAGTTCCTTTCTTGGAGACTGGTGGATGGCCAATGAGTCTGGATACAATGCATCCATAAGATGCCTCCTAGTATGGTTCTAGTATGATTCTGATTTCCAGCCCCAGCATTACCTAAGACCCTGAGCTTGAAACTAAAGCAGTAAAATCACAAGTTCTTGTAAGAGGACAATGCGGGCAGAAAAGGCAAAGAGGGAGTAGAGGTTCCTGGGGGAGTAGTTCTTTGACAATGTAACATAGGAACTGAAGGGATCAATTACTCTTGAACAGTAAAAGCAAATTTTCAGGTAGAACTTAATCTGGGAAAATTCTTTTGGCCAAACTCCAAAGCACTACACCACTCTCAGTGCTACAACAATGGGACAGCCTATTGCATTGAAGATACGCATTTAAAAAGAATGAGCCTAGGGCCAACTGGTGGCATAGTAGGTAAGTTTGCCCACTCAGGGGGTCTGGCATTCACTGGTTCAGATCCTGGGCATGGACATACATGCTGCTGGTCAAGCCATGCTGTGGCAGTGTCCCACATACAAAGTAGAGGAAGATTGGCACAGATGCTACCTCAGGGAAAATCTTCCTCACCAAAAAAAAAAAAGAGAAAAAAATAGAATGAGCCTCCTAACATCTCAACTTGCACAAAGTTCCCTGAAGAAGACAAGAAAAATAAGTGATAAAGTCATGACCAGAAGTGGGAATGCTAAACAAGTGCAAATAGAAAGAATGTGAATTATTTGCAGTAATTTTCCAGTACTATACAAAGAAGAAACAATTCCAGAACACACTTGTATGGGACATGGACCAGAACTGGACCCAGAATTGAAACAGTAACATCAAATAACCAAGGCGATGAAAGAAAATTGTCCAATAGCATCACTTGGGTAATAAGTTAGCCAGTTTTCTTGGGATAGGGAACTAAAATTCACAATAAATATGTGTCTACATGCTGTTTTATGTATTTATTTAGTGTATAAACTGAATGTAATGCATTCTGCAATGCAGTTGCTTTCATAATGTTGGATGAGTCATTCTTTGATTAGGATTGTCAAGTTCTGAGCCAAGTTTTCTAATCTCTCCTTCCGTTCTTTTGCATGCACGACTAGCCCCAGGCTCACCACCCCACATACAGGTTTTTTAATCAGTCTTGCTTGGCTTATGCCTATACAACTTTCTACATGTTGCTTCCTCCCTAAACGCCTACCCTAATCTATTCTTCATATAACGAATTCCTACCCATCCTCGGAAACACAGCGCATGCATTACTGGATCATTTTCTCTGGGGAAATTTTCCTTGGTGTATCATTTTGGAATAATGTTCCAACTTCCTGGTCCCCTTTGTATCTCATGTGAAGATGAATCTTACTTTATTTACCTGTGCTTTTTCAAGGGACATCTGCCTAGTTTTCACATTTTTTGTTACTACAAATAAATCTGCAACAAACCTGCTTGTAACTCATACCTTTGTATATTTATATAGAATGCTCTGGACCAGCTTAAGATCCATTAAAATCACCTGCTTCATGAAGTAATTTAGCTGTGAAGATGTCTGGCACTGTTTATATGTTATGTTTGCTCCTTTGCTATTTGAGAGGCAATAGTTTAAAGTTAATGTTGATTATTGTATTTTTATAGGAAATTACGTATTTTGTGTAATCTTTACATTTTCAATGGGATTCTCTGTATCTTGGTTATTTTTTCATTTAATTCTTATTTTTATGTGCTTTTTACTCTTCCCTGTCATTACTTGCTCTGCATCTGCTTCAGTAATCATGAGATTTCTTTATCAAGTTTACTATTTTGTCACTTCATAATACCTTAATTTCCACTTCTCTCTTTATTGATTTCCTCATTTTGTTTTCCATACACAGTCCTTTATATTCTGTTGTAAAATTCCTGTTGGAGGGTTAATTAACTTATTTTTACTATTTGTTATTATGGTATTAACACTTTTAAATTATACATTTTCCTCTGAATATAGCTTTGGCTCTACCTTATAGGATTTAGAGGAGTTTTATTATTGTTGCTATCTGGATATTGATCCATGGTAGTTTTAATTTCCTCTTTGATATTAGAGTTTATTATAATATTTCCTTTTAGTTTGCAGTGTTTTCACGTTTATACATTTGTGCTTATTTCCATTTAATTTAGTGTATCTATTAATGTAACTTTTAAATTGCATTATTTATTTGCACTGTAGCTTTGTTCATTTTTTAGCTAATTAGGGTTTCAAAGATTGAGGACATATGAAATCCTGCTTCTCATACGTACACACATGCACATACACACACTTTTGTGTAAGCGATCGTGTGTGTATAAATAGGCAAGTCAAACACTGTATAGTGATGTGGCAGTGATTATGTTTGAGGAGTCAGATGAAGGTTATGCTTTCTCCTAACACATGCACTTATGTAAATTATTACTTCTTTAATTGGAGGAGATACTGGTTTTTTTTAATAATATTAAAGTATTTTTCTGAACAGAAAGAATTAGCATTACTACCTTCTCTTTGTGTTTCTGATTACCAGTATTATTTCACATTAAGTGTCTTCACTCACATGTTAATTCATTCAACAGATATGTACTGAGTGCCTTCAACGTTGCCAGATACAATGCGCAAGGGATACAATATTAACACAGTGGACGTCCTGGGCCCAATAATCACTGGTAGTCCTTTAATGCCACAGATTCCACATCAGCGAGGGGTATTTGGTTTGCATGGGTTGATTTCTTCCACCATTCCATTGACCAGACATATTTATTCTCCTATAACACTTGCAAATATGTTCCTTTGTCTTATGGCTTTTTTATGTGCAAATGGACAAGTTTATTCTTTCTATATGTGACATTTGTTTCTCTGTGTGGTTGTGCAATTTCTATTCATTCTTGAATTTCAATAATCGCACCAAATTAAGTCTCAATCTTGATCTTAATCTTTTTTCAGTATTTTTTCCAAAGCCAGTGATGCCTTGCCCAATACCCCCTTGGTCCGCCAGAATTTATTTGTAAGTGCAGAAGGTTTCCAGGATGCTTGTAGTTTCCCATCTCAAAAACTTGAATTTGCCTCTCGTCCTCTTCCTGAAGGCTTTCTCCAATGCCGGGAGTTTGCTTGACTGTCCATCACTGTAGCATCGCAGAGTTGATGCCACCAGAATCAACCTCAACAATGGAGGATGGGATTCAGTGGCTAAAAGCACCAGCCTCCCGTTTTCTGGTAGGATTATTCTGAGGTGTGTTGCACCTTGTACCTCTGACTTAAGGGTCCATAGTAGAAACCAGTTCATTAAAACACCCTTCACCATTTTGTTCCCTTTCGTTGTCCCACATTCCCCTCTTCCGTCCTGTGTCCTGAGATTACCTCTCCAGTAAACTACATGAACCCATGCTTTTGTCTCAAACTAAGGTAAACAAGGTACACACTTGAAGATTCATATATTCCTATATTTCAGATAAATATTTTATATTTTATATTTTCTCTCTCATTCTTATTTTGGTTATTTTATTTGATAACCTCAATGTTCGTGCAAGCACCTCACTTCTACATAGTTCGTTTTATCTCTAATTGCTTTCCTCTTGGCCCATTTCAGCTGTGTTATGTAAGTTTTTGTCAAATTTGCCCTTCATATAATTGACTCGATTTTCTGCAAGTCAGTTCCATACATTGCTGCTTCTGATGTGGTTTAAATGCTACCACATAATCTACTTTAATGTCTTTCCTTAGCGCTGCCATTTTCCACTTCATCTCAGGCTTTTAACTTAGTATCTCCTATGGGATAGCTTGCATTTTGTCTCAGGTTGGATTCCTTGGGAAGCAGAGTCTGAGATGGAGGTTAGTGTGAAGGGTGTTTATCAGGAAGTGCTCTTGGGGTCCACGTGTGTGAAGGGTAGAGGAATAAATCAGGACGAGGCAGAGGGAAAATCAGACTCTGGTATAATTCCAAATGACAGCATGGGCCAGTCTCCCGGGGAGCTCTGGAGCTAAAACGATTCATTAGTGATGTTCCCTGTGAGGCAAAACATCCAAGCTTGCATAACTCCACCTGGGTTGTTCAGTGGATGTTGGCCACCTTGAAGGGCGCTTGAATCAGGACTCAGTGGCTCTCTGTGGTTGAGGCAATCCCGGGCTGACAGCTCTTTGTTGTCAGTACTACCAGCTCCAGCATCAAGTCTTTCCTTGGGGAGAACTGGGTGGCACACCCTCGAGTCCATCATTATTCATTCTCCAATCATCTTCTTTAATTCAGATTCATTTTCATTGCTTTGAGGGTGCAGTTCAGTATCTGTTTAAAACTTTCTTTGTTTCTTTTAGTATTTCCCTTAAGAACTTCATTTTTCATCTTTATTATGAACTTGGTGTTCCTTTCTTGTGGGCAGTGGTGTGTTTGGTACATTCTTCTAGATTAATCATTTCGTTATTCATTATGGAATGGGAAGGTTTTTCTGAGCCATCTCTTTTCCCTGAACACTGTGAATGAGATTTTCTTAATTTGCTCTCCATTTGCTTGGTCACTGTTTCCATTTCATTCTCTTGAAATTTTTGCTGAAGGGCTGGATATTGGTAGTCGAATGAATGTGTAGTCTCGGGATCTTGGGAGGGAATGGTGCTATGAGTAGTGAGTTAGAGCAGCTTGCAGCCAGCATCCTGTCAGAGCAAGTCAGGGAGGCTGCATATTTACACAAGCCATTCCCTGTGCCCTAAGCACTAGTCCTGCTATTTACCTGGTACTTGCAGATTCATTCTTCAGCTCTCAGTTCAGAAGTTAGTCCTCAGGAAAGTTGTCCCTGATCCCTCTAACCAGGATAACTTCCCTATTATAAACACTGACAGTAGGTCTTGATGAGAGGTAGAAATAATTAATTACATTGACTTTTAATGAAGAAATATTTGCCAGTCAATTGATTGTCCTTGGGAATATAAGGCTGACTTGGACACAGAACACGTCTTCAACACTCTCTGCTATTTTTATTTTCATGCGCTTAGCACGGATCCCATTTGACTGGTTTTGGCTTAATTTGTGATTAATGTATGTCTCTCTTTAGGCATGAGATCAGAGACCAGATCTGTTTGCTCACCACTGTAACTCAGCACCCAGCACAGTGCCCCTTACCTGGTAGGTACTCAACAGATTTCAGCTGAATGTACTTTTGAGTAAATAGATGAATTTTTTAAAACTTGTTTTGGATACCAAAGCTGGTTAATTAGATTTGCAATTCCATATAACTCGTTACAAATGCTTGGCTCTCATAGACTTTGAAATGCAAATGCTTTTTAAAGTACACTAAACACATCATCAAATAGCTGGAGAAGACCTTTGGTGCTCAATACCGGTATTAGAAAGAGGTAAAAAGCATAGTCTTTGGCTTTGAGGGGCTTTCAACCAGAGATAAAACACTATCCAGACCAATAACACATCTAAAGAAGGGCCCATCAGTCACAAACACCGGAAAATTCATGTGTATTGATCATTCTCATGAACGTTTAAAGTGAGTGCATGGGAAATTATACTCATTTCTTATCAATATTTTCAGGTTGATAAGAGAGAATTTGGACAGTTTACCACCCAACTAGCTCATCATAAAAGTGTCAGAATGATTTTTCAGGTGATTGGAAAAGTGCAATTTTGTCTTTTTGTTTTATTACATCTTGAGGTGAAACATCCTGAAATCACCCCAGGGGAATTCACCTTTTAAATTTCATATTGTTATAAAAGAACTTTCAGTTTCTCCCAAACTTCAAACAGTTTTTATGGTGAAATCTGCACAGACTAATTTGTTTCTTCCAAATTTGCATGTTTCAAAGCAACTACAAGCTTTATGCATTATAAAATCTTTGTCCGAGCTTAAGATGGTGAATCTTCAATGGTGAATGTTCGAAATATATTTATGTTATGGTGACCTGACAGATATCTCACATTGCCCGTAAAGGTCTGTGAATGTCAAATACTTTGAAATATTTTCCAAAAAGAAACTGATGGTCTTGTAAAAGTCTTTATTTTGTTCTAAAAAAAACAAACAAACTCGATTCTCCCTCCCCTGGAAAATAATTGAACGTTCAGTTTATATGTTCTGACTATCAGTCCTTTTTCCCCTGGAGCTCTTTTTCTTCCCAGACAACTTCTCAGGCCCCTTTTATTATCTCTTCTGTTGAATATTGCTATTCCCATAGAAATTATTATTTTTGTCCACAATGGCAAATTGCACACCTCTTTAAAAAACTAAAACACTTTTAAAGAACTATAGTGTAATACTTTTTGAAAACATAAATATCTTCCTTCTCTGATCGACACACTTCTAACATAAGCAGGAATTCACCATATAGAGTGAGAAGTTCACTGCCAGGTCATTAATCATTTTGGGACTAGAAACTAAATAAGGAGTATTAAATAGTTTCTCAAAAGTCTAAATGAGCCATTTTGTGGTTTGTTATCTCTAATTCAAAGGACTCTTATTCTCATTTAATTATAAGTATGAAAACTCTTGGGTAAATCTTCTAACTAATACTAGACTGACTCACAGAAATATATAGACCGACCAGTCAATTTCACAGAAAGGGAAATTGAGTCCCAAAGAGAAGAAGGGACTTGTCCAGTATATTAACCAAGGTGCTTAGTTGAAAGCAACAGAAGCTATAGAGGGCACATTTATGCAAAAGGGTGGTGAACAGTTCTCTGGGAGGGGAAAAGCCACATTTTGTGGTAAATAGGGACAATACCCAAAATCACGTCACAGAACTGGTCCATGGAAATACAAGTGTCCCCCCTGCTGGGTAAATGCAACATAGCTTGCACTGGCAATCCCACCCAATGGGCTTGGGGCAGGTCCCACTAGAACCATAGCTATTACCACCCCTAGAACCCAATGCACGGCAGTGGCTCCCATCCTCATTGAAACAGATTCTTTCTGATCTCTAGTTCTTTGCATCTGCAGATGGTGGTTCAAAATCTGGGTCAGTCAAATCATTTTGACACAGTCTGGGTAATGTATCAGGGTTGCAAGTAAAGCTACCAAAAAAGAAAAGGCTGGGAGGTAACTATCTAGAATTTTCAAGTTCTATAGTGAGAGGCAAGTTTTGTCTAGTAATTTGGGAATTTCATAGACATTGGAAGGGAGTTAATATACTGGATGGGATTACATAAAAAGAAATATCCTTTCTCTCTCTCTCTGTGTATCTATACACAGTTTGTAAGAATAAGACATGTCATATAAAGAAATGTCTTACACTATATTTCATATTCCTAACCACATCCACAAAGGTTGTTTCAGGAGTCTCTTGGAATCATGAACACACCCACAGCCTTATGTTTTGACTGCCCTGAGAACTACCTTATAGTTTCTTTATACAACTGGGGAAGGAAAGCCATTTTAGACCTGGCAATCTCAGTGTGAAAACTGGCTACAATGTCAGTAGAGAATAATAAACTGGATGACTGTACAGGGAAAGAAAGCCAAGAACGATGTGAGGATACAGGGAAGAAAAGAACAAATTCATATAGGAGAATCACCTCCTTAATATATAAACCATAAAGTTCTCTAGGAGGTGTCAGGGTGAAGGAAGGCTACCATCTGCAGCAGTGACCCTGAGAACTCCCCCTGGAATATGTACATTTATTTAATTAAAGAGTTGATTTCCTCACAAGTGATAGCACTGATGAGATAAAGCATGGGCATAGAGGAAGCCCTGGGTGTTTGGCCTCCACTTCACTCCCTCTCCCACTGCCCTCTATCCCCAGTGTTGTGTTCCAGCTCTTACCTAATTCCTTGGGCCTTTAAGACACCATGTTATCTGCCCCATGTAACGTTTCTTCCCTATTTCCATTGCCTTGAACTTTTCTCTCCATTACTTTACACCTGGTTAACTCCCACTTACTACATACCTTCCCGTAAAAGACTTTTCTAACATACCCCATCCCCCACCTTGAGTGAGCTGCCTACAGAAGACCTGGAGCTGTGGGTTGTTTATGGAAGTTGTGGAGGTGAAATGACAATACAATTCATTGTGTTGTGCCCTCTAACGTGTCAAATCATGTCAGAATAATTTTTAGCCAGAGCAATCCTGAAGTTTCGCCAAGTTTGTGATTGAATGGGAGCAGGGACACTGGCTACTGGGCTAAAACACTAAAACAGGCTGGTTTTGCCATTTGGCCAAGAAGTCAAAACAGAATATGTAAGTTCAACCAGAAACTAGCTGCAGTGGGTAAGCTAATTGCTATAGAAATGGTATTAGGCTGGCAAAATGAGAACACACATTTGCTTTTTTCCAGCCCCAAATCTCATAAAATTACTATTTTTTAAATTGAAATGGCAAAAGTGGAAAACTAGCCTGGATAACCCCAGGATATTGATGGCAACATATCTCAAATCTTTCCACATATATATTCCCCCCCCCCAGCCCACCGAAAACTCCCATATGAGATTAATGAGAAGGACAAATAAAATGGCACATGACACACCTTGACCAATACTAAAGAAAGAGAAAATATATTTAATTATAGATCTAAGAAGGGGAGGGCCATGTAAGCATGGAGAGTATAAAAATGTATATGTGCTGAAAAAACAGAAAGACTACAACTTTAAAAAGTGGGAAAGAGAGAAAAGGGAACAGCAAATTAAGTCATTGATTATAACTAATAAGTGGAATCAAAGGATGCCATTTAAAACTAACGATCAGATAGTGAAGGGTTAAGGAAGAAACGCAGGATTAAGAGCACTTACAAAAGGCATAAATTTGGAGGTGACCACCAGAACAAAACATAAACCTGACTAAATATCAAAAAAATCTTGGAACAAAGAAGACACCCTACACAAACAAAACCATTTTAAAAATAAATAAATTATAAAATAAAATATTTGTGATAGATTTGAGACCAAATGTTATACCATTTCAATAAAGATAAATGAGTGTACTTTATCTACAAGAAGAAAAAGATTTTCACATTCCTAAAATGTTAAATTATCATTATTTGTAGTTGAAAATAATAGAAATTAACAGACTGCCAAAACATTGAAAAATGGTTGAAACAATGGAGTGTTATGCAGCTACTTAAGAATGAGAAAAATCTCCATGAATTAACTGGTAGGCAGATTTCTAAGATATACATAGAATGCTATCTTTTCTGTAAGAAAGAATGTGAAGTAAGGAACATACATGTGTTAGTTTTCTATGCTGCACAACCAATTACCACAAATTTAGCAGCTTAAAAACATGTGCATTTTTCTTCTTATCTCACAGTTTCCATGAGTGAGAATCTGGGCATAGCTCAACTGGGTCCTCTGCTCAGGGTTGTAAGAGGCTTAAATCTAGAGTCAGCAGAGCTGCATTCCTTTCTGGAGCTTAGGCATCTCTTCCAAGTTCACACAGTTGCTGGAAGAATTCACTTCTTTATGGTTGTAGGACTGAGATCCTTTCTTTCCTTCTGGCTGTCAGCTGGGGCCACTCTCAGCACTTAAAGCCCCACAGTTCTGTGCTATGTGGCAGTCTTACAGGTCTTCTCACAATATGGGAGGTTGTTTTCTCAATGCCAAGCTGGCAGGATAATCTTCCTTCCTCTCTCCAGTTTTATATAATGTAACAATCACAGGAGTGACTATCCCTCACCTGTGCCATATTTGGTTGACTAGAAGCAAGTCAAAGTTTCCACCAGTACTCAGGAGAGGGGATCATACAAAGTGTGACTGATTCATTGGGGGCCATCTTAGAATTCTGCTTATCACAGTATATATCTGCTTAGTTTTTGATAATCACAACACACATGCACGCACACACAAACACTCAGAGAAAAGATACACCAAAACTAACAAAACTGGTTACTTAAAAGAGGCATAGAAAGAGGGAGAAAGAAATAGGATAAAGGGAATAGAGAAAGCAGAAATACTTCTCTGAGTATATCTTTTATAAAAGTTTTACTTTTGGAGCCATGTTAATGTTCAACTTATTCAAAAAATAAAATTGACAAGAATGGGAAAATAAATCCTAAAACTGGAAGCAGACTCAAATAGACTAAGCTATATTTCAAATGAATAATAGAACTACACTCCAGCCACGGGGGTACAAAGACAAATAAGTTTGGAACTCAGTACTTTGATTATACACACTCAGTCAAAAGTAAAAATATAGGAACAGCAAATAAGTCCTGAAACCTTGGGAGTAGTTTTGCTTTTTACACTGGTGTGAATGAAGCAACTCTGAAATTATTTTGAGTGTATTCGATAACTGAGGAATGAATATATTGATGATGTTGAGAATCAGGGTTTCACCATGAAAGGAGGAAAATACCAATACATAATGAAGGAAAATATGGAAGAACCCTTTGGGATTAAATTAGAACTGGAGGGAGTTCTTCTAGTTCCGTCCACTGAAAAGGACGAGATCAACAACACTCCCATAGTAATGAAGACTATTTTTCAGATCTTGGTTTCTAAATACTATTCTCTACTAAGAGGAACCAGAGCCCTTGAACAAATGCCTGTCTCCGGGGTTGGGAAACAGAGAATATAGAATGAAGCTGGAACATCTTGTTTCACTAGAAAGTAAGAGTGATCCAAAGAAGAAAAATAAAAGATGAGGACATATTTAAAAGACACAGAAGTCACCTTGAAGCAGCCCACACTGGCTGCTCCTGGAAAAACTTCAGCATCAAAATAAATAAAACAGTAATGGAATATAATCCATTGAGTAAAATAAAAAATCAAAGAAACAAAGAAAAATAAAAAGATGATAGACAATAGATGACAAAAAAAAACTCTTTTTAGAGTCAGAATGTCAATTAATAAACATATAAAAATGATGAAATTAGAAAATTACTATTTTCAACTATCATTCCAAAAATGAATCAAGAATGAATCATCAATAGATGCTAAATCTACTTATGATTTTTATGTTTACATATAGTCTCAATGTAGTTTTCTGCAAATCACTTAACAAAAGGAAAAATATTAACTCTGTACCAAAGAAAATGGATAACACTTCTCACCATTAAAAGGCAAAATGTCATTATGTACCTCCTGATGTGATGCTCTGAGAAGGACACAATATCACTTAAGTAGTATTGTCACCAGCTATACTAGCACATCTAGTCCAATCAAGAAGCATCAGACAATCCAAATTGTGAGGCAATCTACAAAATAACAGCCATGTTGTCTTCAAAAATTTCAGTGTCATAAAAGACAAGGAAAGGGGCCGGCCCTATGGCACAGCCATTAAGTACACACGTTCAGCTTTGGCAGCCCGGGGTTCGCTGGTTCAGATTGCGGGTGCGGACATGGCACCACTTGTCAAGCCATGCTGTGGCAAGTGTCCCACATATAAAGTAGAGGAAGATGGGCACGGATGTTAGCTCAGGGCCAATCTTCCTCAGAAAAAAGAGGAGGATTGGCAGATGTTAGCTCAGGGCTAATCTTCCTCAAAAAAAAGGAAAAATAAGACAAGGAAAGGCTGAGGAACTGTTCCAGATTAAAGAAGGCTAAAAAAATATGAATACTAAATGCACTGTGTGATTTGGACCAGATACCATAATGGAGGAGGGTGGAGGAGAAATGCTAGAAAAGACATTGGTGGAAAAATTTAAAAAATTGGAACGTGGACTGTAGATTAAATACAATTTTATATCAATCTTAAATTTTCTGAATTGTATAACTTTATTGTATTTATGTAAAAGAAAATCCTTGTTAATATAAAATACTGAGAAGTAATACACTGAGGTAATAAGATGAGAAAGGCTGTAAAGATGTATGCAGCCCATAGTCCAATGGTTCAGAAAAGTTATAAAAGAGAGAGAGAAAAGGGTAAATGAATCTGGAAAAATGTAAGTGAGATGAGAATTCTTTGCATAGTCTTTCAACTATATTGTAAATCTGAAATCATTCCAAAATGAAAAGTTACCCCAAAAAAAGAAACCTAGAGGCAACCTCAGCCCAGGGCCTGTAGAGAGGAGATTTCTGCTGCTGTAGGAATAGCTCTGGCAATATCAAGCCAAGACACAGTTGAATGAGCAGACTCCTTGGGTATTTGCAAAAAGTGATTAATTAGGGAGCAGCTTTCAGACCAGTTGAGTTGTCAGCCTTTCCCCACAGCAAATTTGTCCTCAGGGTTTAGACTCAGACAAGGACAGTGGATTTGGGTACAGAGGCCAAAGAGGCGGTTATTTACTTTTAAAAGTATGAATAGTCACCAAATCCATGAGAAAAGCAGCCAGAGAGCCATACTCTTCAACACTACCTGCAAAGCTTGGAGCCTGAAGAGAGTAATTAGAAACAAGATCCACCCAAAGGTCAAAAGGAAATCTCAGATAAGAAAAATATTATGAAAGAAATATATGAAATTCATCAAACAGAAAAATTAAAATCCTGGATATTTGATTTATTAGATAAAAAATAATATGGCTTTAATAGAGCTTTATTCTTAGAGGGATAATGAGCTATCCTCACTATAAACAAGAATAAGTTGATATGAAAAAGAACCAAGTAGCGTTCTTAGAAATTATGAATATATATAAAATAAATAACTACATATCTATATATAACTAGACTGAATAACAGAATGAAATATTTAAGATCATATTATTGATCAGGAAGATGCAAAATAAGAGATTTCCCTAGAATACAGCTTACAAATAGAAATTATAAATGGAAAAGTTGAACACAGTGTTGATCTAGACGTTCCAACGTATGCCAATAGAAGTTCTAGAAAGGGAAAGTATACCCCTCCCCCCCAAAAAAATAGAAAGAAAAAGACGTCATCAAGGTATAATAGTATTATGACAGAAGAAAATTTCTCAAAACTGCCAGAAGATCTAAATTTTCAGATTGAAAGAACCCTCACCAAATGCAAAAAAAAAAAAGCTGCTGGTCATCATTCTATTTCTCCAGTGGTCAGGCCCTGTGCTCAGCGGGAATTTATAAAGATCTATATGTAGAAATAACATGCTTATTCTATTTGGGGATCAGGTAGATCTGGAGTGGAATAACAATCTTGTCCTTACTAATGGGAGGATTCTGGCACATAGAAGCCATATAAGAATATTAGCTGCCTTTACATTATGTACAGGATCTTATTCTATTTCAGCATCTCCTCCAGTCCATTCCACTCCTATCTCTCCTGCTCTTCTAGCTGCAATCAGAGGTCTTCCCTCCTTATCCAAACTAAATTAGGATTCAAGTCAGGCAAGTGGCAATGAGACACTTTCCGCCATCATTACATTCCTCCATTCCTTCATTCACTCATGTAACACACATTCATTGGGAACATGGATTTGGCAAGGCACTGGGTGAGTGCTGGATTAAAAGAGTGAATGAGGCTGGATGTCTGCTCAGGGGGCATCCCAACTGGCTGGGTCCCTCAGCACTGGGAATGAGTGGGATTGTCTCCAAGCTGTACGTGGCAGACTCTCTGTAGCTCCCCCAACCCCATTGTGCTTTTGTTTTGTTGAATATCACTCTCTTTTATTCGAAGCCAGTGCTACTTTCTTTTTCTTTTATTTAAATTTTTTTTTTTTTACCTTTTGACCCCCTTTACCCATTTCTCTTACCATCCCACCCCCCACCTCTGGCAACCACCAATCTGTTCTATCTATGAGCTTGTTTCTTTTTCTTTTTTATATACTGCGTATAAGACAGATCATACGTTATTTGTCTTTTTTTGTCTGACTTATTTTACTTAGCATAATGCCCTCGATGTCCATCCATTTTGTCGCAAATGTCAAGATGTAGTTAAATAATATTCCATTGTGTATATATATACATATATATATATATATATATATATATATATATACCACAATTTCTTAATCCAATCCATTGATGAACACTTAGGTTGTTTCCATATCTTGGCTATTGTAAATAGTGCTGCAATGAACATGGAGATGCATATATTTTTACAAGTTAGTATTTTTATTTTCTTCAAATGAATGCCCAGAAGTGGAATTGCTGGATCATATGTTAGGTCTATTTTTTATTTTTTGAAGAACATCCATACTGTTTTCCACAGTAGCTGCACCAAATTACATTCCCACAAACAATATACAAAGGTTCCCTTTTCTCCCCATCCAACATTTGCTATTTCATCATTTTTATCATAGCCATTCTAATAGGTGTGAGGTGATATCTCATTGTGGTTGTGATCTGCATTTCTCTTATGATTAATGATGATCACTTTTTCATGTATCTGTTGGCCATCTGTATGCCTTCTTTGGAAAAATGTCTATTCAGATCTTCAGCCCATTTTTTAATCAGATTGCTTGGTGTTTTTCTATTGAGTTGTCTGAGCTTTTTATATGTTTTGGATATTAACCCTTTATCAGATGTATGATTTTCAAATATTTTCTCCCATTTAGTATGTTGTCTTTTTATTTTGTTGATGCTTTACTTTGCTATCCAGAAGCTTTTTACTTTTGATGCAGTCCTACTTATTTATTTTTGCTTTTATTGCTTTTACTTTTGGTGTCAGAATAAAAAGATCATTGCCAATACCTATGTCAAAGAGATTACTGCCTTTGGTTTTTTCTAGGAGTTCTATGATTTCAGGTCTTACATTCAAGTCTTTAATCAATTTGGAGTTAATTTTTGTGTATGGTGTAAGATAGTGGTCATTTTCATTCCTTTGAATGTGGCTGTCTAGTTTTCCCCAATAACATTTATTGAAAAGACTGTCCTTTCCCCATTGTATATTCCTGGCTCCTTTTCATAAATCAATTGGCCATATATGCATGAGCTTATTTCTGGGCTCTCTATTCTGTTCCACTGGTCTATGTGTGTGTTTTTACACCAATACCATATGTTTTAATTACTATAGCTTTGTAATAGTGTTTGAAATCAGGAAGCATGATATCTCCAGCTTTGTTCTTCTTTCTTAAGACTGCTTTGACTATTCAGAGTCTTTTGTGGTTCCACACAGATTTTAGAATTCTTTGTTCTATTTCCGTGAAAAATGCCATTGAAATTTTGATACGAATTGCCCTGAATCTGTAGATTTCTTTGAGTAATGTGGACATTTTAACAGTGCTAATTCTTCCAATCCATGAGGATGGAATATCTTTCCATTTATCTGTGTCTCCTTCAGTATCTTTCCTTAATGTCTTGTAGTTTTCAGGTCTTTCACCTCCTTGGCTAAATTTATTCTTAGGTATTTTATTCTTTTTGAAGCAAATGTAAATGGAATGGTTTTCTCAATTTCTCCTTCTGACAGTTTATTATTAGTGTATGGAAATGCAACAGATTTTTGTGTATTGATTTTGTATCCCACAACATTACTGAATTTGCTTATTAGTTTTAATAGTTTTTTGATGGAGTCGTTAGGATTTTCTTTATATAATATCATGTCATCTGCAAATAGTGACAGTCTTACTTCTTTCTTTCCAATTTGGATGCCTTTTATTTCTTTTTCTTGCCCAATTGCTCTGGCTAGGACTTCCAATACTATGTTCAATAAAAGTGGCAAGAGTGGGCATCCTTGTCTTATTCACAATCTTAGAGGAAAAGTTTTCAGCTTTTCGCCATTGAGTACAACGTTACCTGTGGGTTTGCCATATATGGCCTTTATTACGTTGAGCTATGTTCCCTCTATACCTCCTTTGTTGAGAGTTTTTATCATAAACAGATGTTTAATTTTGACAAATGCTTTTTCTGCATCTACTGGAATGGTCATATGATTTTTATCCCTCTTTTTGTTAATGTGATACATCACATTGACTGTTTAGCAGACATTAAAACAGGCTTGCATTTGTAATAATTATTTCAGAAAATGGAAACAACACAATATCTACCAGTGAGAGATAATTTAAATCAGTCTTATGGAGTCAATAAGAACATGTGATTGAAGAGTATTTCATGACATAGAAATAGGTACATACAATTTCAGGTTACTAAAGAGTATATTAGTATAAAGCTAATTATATAAAGAAAGAAAATATGTATATTATATGCAGAATACAATAATAAAAATAAATAATTTATTATCTTACTAGTACAACTTACTTCTGGGTGGAAGAGCTACTGATAGTTTTTTCTACTTTATACCTTTTTTGATTCTCCAAAGGGATAAAAATAAAAATAATAGTCATAATTATAATAATAAAAAAATTATATACCACTTACTGTATATTAAGAACTATTCAAACATATCTTATATCTAAACTCATTTAATCTTCACAACAATCCCCAAAGTAGGTATTATTATTGTTATTATACCCATTTTATAGAGGGGTAAAAAAAACCCAAGATACAGTATGTTTAAGCAATTTGTCCAAGGTCTTAAAATGTGTTAACACTGCCTTTATGGAGTGGGAAAGCCAATAAATATACCAATAGGTAAAATTAAGGTTTGGATTCAAAAATCTGTTTTGCCTTAATTGTTCCGTGATCTAACTCTGAAGTCATGTAGATCCAGCTAGAAGGAGTTGCTTTTACACAAGCCTTTAAGAGAAAAACTTTTCAGAAAATCTCTGGTTCCTCTAGGACCAAAGTAACAATTTACTCCATGGCGATCTCAGAGATTAAGGAGGGTTCATAGGAATAAAACATGAAAACCCAAGTGCACATCAATAATATCTCTTTATAACTTTGAGCTAGTCAAAGACTATGGATCTTTGCATGGAATCTATTCTATGTAATAGGCTGTGATGGCTCACTGTAGCTTTATAGACCCCAAAAATTGATATCGAAAGATCTGAAAGGATGAAGTTGTTCAATTCACTGTGTGGCAACTCTTAAGGTCACTCCAGATTGCAGTAATATAACCCTTGCCAATTCTCTTTAGAAACTAAGGTCACCTTGGCTGCTAAACTTGAGATCCCTTTAGGCTATAGAAACAAACTGCAAAACTCACAGAGCTTCATAAATGATTACATGATGCTATGCATTCCTACAGCTATGTGTCTAAAATAAGAAACAGACATCTTTGAATCTAGGGATTTCCAAGCTGTGTCCCTTCAGCAGTTCCTAGGAGCTGCTGTAGGTGGATTAGTTGGAGATCATGTGCATCAATCAAAGCATTTCTGCTGATATAAAGGATTTTAGTAAAGATTTTTATTTTAAGAGGAGTCTTATAATAATTAAAACGTGTGATGATCAATGGTCAAGTCTCATGTGACAATTGGAGTACAAGGAACGGAGGGAATAATTTGTTCAAGGTCATGCAGACAGCATTAGATGCAGTAGTATATGCAAATCCTCTCGTCCATCTCTATATAGTAGGTACTAAATGCAATTTCAATTATCATTTTTTGTTACGTGTTCCTTATTGTTATTAATCCACAAGTATGTTAAAACCAAGTCTAATTATTCGAACATCCCTTATAGACTGCCCCCTTGTGCTTACCTATGGAGTATCAACGGGAAAGGTCTAAATCCCACCCATTCGAAAGGCCCAAGTTCATCCTCCTTACCCCAAGGAGGGAATAATAATAATAACAACCATAAGAGTCTCTGTGTATAAAATGTGTAACATATATCAGGCATTCTTCTAAGGACTTACATATATTAAGTCAGACTTCACAAAAATTTTTTAAATATGTTTTGTAATTATCATCATAATTTAAAATAAGGAAATTGAAGCACAGAGACTTCAAGTAACTTGCAAAATAGAATGAGTTAAGGGAGTAGGGAAGGTATTTTGTTGCATATATTAACGACAAAAAGTTACTGGGGAAGTGCAAGGCACTGACTTGGATCCAGTTTATTACAGGTACTAAATAAACGCTTGCTGAGTTAATAAATGTTGTACGAAAAAGTTGCAAGATATTTTAGTTACGATCCTGAGTAAAGGCACAATAAAGGAAATTATGGCTTGTAGAAAGAAATATTACTTACCATACACCAAAGAAAAATTTGGGCTCAGCTATGTTCCCACAGCATCCCCAGGGCCATGTCATGCTCTTGAAGCTTGCCTATGAAGAACCCACTGGAGATATTTTATGGTATCATTCAGCATGTTTTCTGGAACATTCTGTCCCCAAACCATTGGTATCTTTCAAATCTGCAGCACCAGTGGGCAGTCATTGTGTTTGTACATTTCACTGGGATTCAGAAACTTTGTGAGACTCAGGGAATCACTCGTGTTCTGACTAGCCACAGACCTATCTCAACTTCCCTTTCCAGCTTGCAAGATAAAACCTCGAAAATCACTTTGTTATTTGAAAGCTTTTTTAAAAGATGAAAATGTAAGAAAAAAATGGTAAAAGGGAAGCAAATCAGGAAAATAAAATAAGTTACAACAAAGAATATGAAAAACACATCCTATTACAGTTCAAAAGTTATCCCACAAAGAAGTAGGAGAAAGGGTTTTGATTACCAAGTTGATCAGTTGCACCACATAGCAAGACCAACTCAAATTGCTTTCCCATACATTAAGGCCCAGCTCAAACTGTTCCTTTGCCCAAACTTCTCATCTCTCCTCAATCAACATTGATCTCTCTTTGCTTTGCATAGTGTTAGAACTTTGATTAAGACCAGAGAGTTTATCATATTCACTTGATAATTTGCTGTTATTTCTCTCACACTACACACATGAAGTTATCAAGCCTCCAGCACCATCCATGGCAAACTACAGGTATTCAGTAAACGTATGATGTAATGTACCCTTAAAGGAACTTTGAAATCTTAATACACCTGGCACCAAAACACCATTAGAGTTCCTTCCACAAAGAGAGGGAAAGGTTACATTTTCCTGCTTCATAGCTTCGAATTACACATGATTGCCTACTTCTACAAATTAATGATGCTGCTGTTACCATTGACAGAAGAGGAAAAGGAGGAGGAAGGAAGGAGGAAGAGAACAGCAATTGGAGAGTGCAAATGGAGCATGAGGAAGCTGTGGTGATGTTCAAGACGCATGTCTAACCATGAGCTACTTTCTGGCATCTCTGGAGTGAGACAAAGAGTTGACTTCACTATCAGCTCAACAAATGACTATAGAAGTTGAAGAGGTAGGTAGCAGAGGAAAAAACAAAACAAAACAAAAACACTTTGAAGGAAGTACATAAACATTAGAATTATGGTGAAGTAGAAAGAGCTTAGTGGTCTTTAGTCACAGAGATCTGGATCAGTTCAATTATCTCTGCTTCAATTTCTGGCTTAAACATGGACTTAAAAGGAGCCAGCCTGGTTGCCTAATGGTTAATTTCACATGCTCCGCTTCCGCAGCCTGGGATTCATGGGTTCAGAACCCCGGGCCTGGACCTGCACACTTCTCATCAAGCCATGCTGAGGGGTCGTCCCACATACAAAATAGAGGAAGATTGGCACAGATGCTAGCCCAGCGACAATCTTCCTCAAGCAAAAAGAGAAAAATTGACAACAGATGTTAGCTCAGGGCCAATCTTCTTCAACAAAAATAAATAAAAATGGGCTTAAAAATATTCACCTTTCAGGACTCTTTAAAGAGTGAAATGGACATGATCTATGAAAGAAACAATCTCTGTACCTTCTGCTTAGTAGGTGTTCAAAAAATGCTACTTTCTTTCTCTATCTTCCTGCTAAGTCAGGGGTACAATATTGTCCACGAGGTTAAGATGCTGGTTCCTCAAAAGTCAGAGACTCTTCTTCCTTACCTTTACATTGTACTTTTATTGATGCAGACCTGCCAGCAGTGTCTTCTGCTATCAATGCTAAAAATATTAAAATTAACGAACGGTCACCTGACATACAACTTGTTTTTGTACACTAAGTTCTGTTCCTCCCAGAAATTCTCACTTATCCATTGTCACAAGAACATTTCTGTGGGCGGGAAGGACTCTGGTAACTGTTCTCTGCGTATTGGCAAACTGACTTTCAGCTTTTAGATTGTTGATAAAAATCACTTTGGCTTTTCCCAGGAAGTCTCTCTGTTTTAACCTCCTCTCAAGAAGGGTCTCACGGGCTCATTTCTAGCCTCTTCAGAATATAAACTCCACAAGGCAGTGAATTTTCCCTTAACGTATTTCCTAATGTGCCATGCTGCCTGCTAAGCCCTGGATGTAATAACTCATTAAGAATTGCAGCTGGCAGTGCCACTGGGGGAAAACACAGCCACAGTCTCCGAATCCATACAGAGTAAGCTCATCAGCACCTACCTGCACCTTTATCCCCCTTCTGGCCCTTAGCAACCCACCTCCCACTTTCCTAATCAAATGTGCTATTCTTTGGCCGCTGCAACTATTTGTATTTTGTTAACCTAACCATGAGTTTGCTGCATAGAGTGCTAATGCTGTAATTCACTTTTTTATTTGTGTGCCCATGAGCTTTGAGCAAAGGAGACGGGTTTTTTGTTTTTCCATTTCCAAAAGCAAATAAAATCACAATGGCCAGATTCCCCTCCTGCCTACTCACCCACTGGAAAAATCTTACTTGGGAAGCCCTGGATTTACAGCATCATATTTATCCAACACACTCTAAAGAGTGATACTTTCCATCAGAGATATATGAATGTTTTGTGTTCAATGGCACATCAGTATATTTCAGAATCTTGCATTTAATGAGGCTTGGGGGCTTGCCATCCTCAGGATCGTATTTTTTATGCTGCTATATACACCCAAACATAAGGATAGATACACACACAGTGCAACCGTTGTATTTAAAAAGACATCCATCTCAGTAAGTGTCCCATTTCATCATCAGCTATGTACTACATGCCCAGGCTTCCCTTTGCTTTATGAAACTTACATACGTTAGAAATTTTATTTGGCATTGTGACCTTTTTTTCTTCCATGACACTGCCTACAGCTTAGAGAAGCGATTAGTGAGTAGAGTAACAAGTCAGACTGCAACACTATGGCAGATGAGAATTAGCCTTGACTTGTTTCTTTCATGGGGCAGCTGTTTTTACAAGAACAGGTTGTTAGGTTGATCTTAAAACCAGGCAAACATGGCTCAAGCTCTGCTCTGCCACTCTAGTTGTGTGAGGGATATTGAAGATTTGCCTGATCCCCTTGCCTCAGTTGTCTCTTCTGTAGATTGGGGATGATATTCACTGTACTGCCTTTGTCGTGGATTGTTGTGAGGACCAAATGATGTATGTATCTGAAAATGTTTTCAGACAGTAAAGTGCTTGACTAATATAAGTATCTTTATGGTAAGTTAATGTATTAGCTGAACGTTTTACATAATCACAAAAATATGATGTTTATGGTATTAAATTATATTAGTTACCATCTTTGTCTAGAGACTGTCTTTTTTCTTACCACCATCTATTACTTTATAATGTAAGTGGATAAATGATAATATAGCTTTATAAGTTTTACAAAGATAAATTAAAATTTGTGAGATTCAATCACAGCCTGTCACCAATGTTTGAGTCTAACAGATAGACTTAATTCCTTTCTCCTACTGCTCACGGCATCTTGAGACCAGTGAAGAATCAAATCCCATCCTCTTCTCTGTGGAGCCTTGATGGGGCCACTGCCTCGTCTAAGTTAAAGCAAAATAGACATAAGACATATGATCAGAGAGACACTAAGTTCTAGTCCCTCAAAATCCTGTTTATTTCTTCACCCTGTGTTTGGGAAAGTGTCTTCACAGAGTAAACCCAAAGGGACTTCTCCCTTTGACCAATGCAACACAAGCATCAATTTCTTTCCTACCAATGAAGAAGAAAATGCTGTCTTCCAAGCCTAACATGTGACAAGACTCTTTTTCCCATTATTCACTGGCAAAAAGATGGAAAGCAGAATATGGAAATCCTATCTCCAAAGTAGAAATAAAGATTGATTTTGGCTCTTGCAATGCTTCAGCATAAGTTAATGACTATCCTTCACCATTCATTACACCTCACATTTTATTAACCACTTCTAGGTAAGCTGAAAAGTTAATTTCTACAGAAACAGAATTAGAGAATCATTTCTTAATAAGAAAAAGTTCAACCCATAGTTCATGATTGAAGAGATTTCTCTCTTAAGATCCACAGGGTAAAACAAGTGCTTTACTCAGTCAAGCCAATGGTGTATGTATTTTGTTTCTAATAATTTCAGGGAGATTTGAGAACCTTAAAGTGCTGGAACCACCCACTGAAACAAGAAAGACATTTGGTTCCAAAGAAAGTTGTTAGAGTGAATCATTTAGGTCTGGAATGAGAAAGTTGTCTAAGAAAAGAACTGAAAGAAAATTTGAAGAATTTGTTGAGAGAGAATAGGTTTAAATCAAAATCCTTTAGTGTTGTGGGGGATCAGAATTGACTACCCCAAAATGTGTCTCTTTGGCATAAGGATTATTTTGGGCTGGTTACTTTTAAAAGCTGCAGACATGGGAAAAGCTCTGAAAATCAAGTAGAAGTAAAAGTTACCCTTTGTAAGAGACAGTTAGATTCGTAAGGGAAATCTCCATTTGTAAAGATGTCTCCCTCTCTGTACCAGGAAGAGGGGGGATGACCTTAGCTCTAGAAACTCTTCTCAATGTGCTAGGCAAGCACTTAAATCTGCGTAATAATCTTACCCTTGTTTACTGTCCTTTTCTGACTCCCCCCACCCCCAACATCCTCCTTTGTCTTTAGCTGAAAACAGTATTTAAGGTGCCAGCCTCAGCCATTTTGGCAAGTTATCCAGTTTTCCTGGGTTTCTTTCATGTATACATGTTATAAAGCTTTGTTTGATTTTATTCTATTATTCTGTCCCGTGTCAATTTCATTTGTAGACCAGTCAGAAGGACCTAGAATGGGTAGAGGAATTCTTTTCCTCCCCCACAGTGTTAAGACATGAAAGAAAATATGGAAATAGAGCAAACAAAGAAAGAATCAAAGTAATGATTTTATTCTCACATAGAATTCTGTTGCATTAGCCTGAATTTTACCTCTTCACTCAAATCTGCCATCTGGCCAGGTCCATTGTCTCAGTAAGGAGTTTAAAACTGATCTTCATAGTCGTAGCTTCTTACCTGCATTCCTACCAGTCTGGTTCCCAGTGAAGAGCTAATCTTCCATCTCATCATGCTCTTAAAGATAACTGGTGTTTTTATCTCTCTCATTATTCTTGGAAATAATGGAGTCCTTATATGCTTAATAATAATATGGAAACCAATAGTATAGTTAATATTTATGGACTAAATTACTTTTTACAAAATGCTTTCCCCCACAATTATCTCATTTAATCTTGAGGCTGATGACAGAGGTACTTAAATCTCCATCTTAAAGGGGAGGAAGTTGAGACTCAGAAATAAAAGAATAAAAAAGACCTCAGTCAAATAGCTAATTAAATTAAATTCATGTCCACTAATCATAACACCTTTGATGTTTTGAGCACTAAGCAAGTGGTGGGGCACCGGACAGAGGAGTAGGAGAGATAGCCGAATCCTGCAGCCACTTAAACCTTGAGTGCCCCCCATCTTTGTAAACCCAAATACTACCTGTTCTTAATGCTCTCTGCTGTACTGTGCCACCTGTAATATCCTCACGTGGGAGTAACGTCTTCCTCCTCTAAATTCCCATGCACTTCTCTAGTGCTTTATTGGGCCTTTTGTATCATTGTCACAAACTACTTTTAAATAGTAACAGTTAACATTTATCTAGCACTTACTGTGAATCACACACTGTCCTAAGTGCTACAAACTGCTACAAACTACAAAATGGCCACTAAAGGTAGCCACATCCCAATACCTGGAACCTGTAAATGTTACCTTATGTGGTGACGGGTCCTGGCAGATAGGATTAGGTTAAGGATCTTGAGATAGGGAGATTATTCTGGCTTATCCAGTGAGCACCAAATGTAGTTATAAGTGTCCTTGTAAGATGGAGGCCGGGGAGATTTAGCACAGAGAGACAGAAGGCAGTGTGAAGACTGAAGATGCTAAGGTACTGGCTTTGAAGATGGAGACAGAGGCCGTGAGCCAAGGAATGCAGCTCTAGACCATGGAAAAGGCGAGGAAACTGATGCTCCCCTGAGCTCCCAGAGTGAGCACTATCCTGCTGATACCTCAATTTCAGCCAGTGACAACTGATTTCAGACTTCTAACCTCCAGAACTGTGAGACAATAAATATGTGTTTTGTTTTGTGGGGGGTTTTTTTGCAGGGAAAGATTCGCCCTGAGCTAACACTCTTTTTTAGTTTTTCTCCCCAAAGCCCCAGTTCATGGTTGTATATCCTAGCTGTAAGTGCCCCTAGTTCTTCTATATGAGCCACCACCACAGCATGGCAACTGACAGACGTTTGGTGTGGTTCCACACCCAGGATGTGAACCTGGGCCGCCAAAGCAGTGAGAGTGCCAAACTTTAACCACAAAGCCATCAGGGCTGGCTCTAAATGTGTGTTTTTCTAAGCCATCCAGTTTGCGGTAATTTGTTATAACAGCTATAAAATATTCATACATATACATTAATTAATCCTCATAACAACTCTGTGAGGTAGGCACTATCATTATTTCCATTTTACAGATGAGAAAACTAAGGCATTGAAAAATTAACCAGTGAGTGCAGGAGCTGACACGTGAACCCGATAATCTGGCTCTAGAGTCAATGCTCCTAACCATACACAATACAAACTTTTTTATAAACTGTGAATTCTGTTTGCAAATGTTTATCCTCGATTTTATCTCCTGCTCTTGCAGCATCTATCATAGTACTTTATGTGCTATGATCTGAATGTTTGTGTCCCCCACAAAATCACATGTTGACATTCTAACCCCCCAAAATGATGTTATTACAAGGTGGGCCTTTCAGAGGTGCTTACATCATGAGGGTAGAGCCCTCTTGGTGCAATTAGTGCTTTATCAAAGAGGCTCTGGAGAGCAGCCTTGCCCCTCTGACATGTAAGGATACAAGGAGAAGTCTATGGCCCGGAAGAGGGCCCTCGCCTGACCGTGCTGGCATCCTGATCTTGGACTTCCAGCCTATAGAATTGCAAGCAATGAATCTCTGCTGATTACAAGCCACCCAATCTGTGGTGTTTTGTTATGGCAGCCCAAACAGACTAAGAGATCCTATGAATTAAATAAAAGCTTTACAAACATTATTTCAAGTTCTTTATACCACTACAAAATGTTATGCATGCTGGTTCATTATCCAACATTTGGAAAATACAGAAAGAAAAAATACCCATAATTCTCACCACGCAAGAAACAAGAACATTTAGTATTCAGGCATGTACCCTTGTGTATTTTTCTATGCTTATAGTTTGATTTGTTAGTTTTATGCAGTTTGCAGCCTTAATAAAATATAGAATGGTGCATTCTTCTACATGGACTTAACAATTTTACATTCTTCTCTATTTATACTTAATATAAGCTTTTATGGTTATGTTATATATTTCTCCTCAATATCATATTTATTTTTCTCTTTCTTTTTGTTTTTGATATATGTAAAAATAAGTATGTGTATAGAATTGAAATGTGAAATCCCTCACTTCTTAACCCTCCTGATTCTTGGCGTATGGTCCCAGATGGAGAGAGATAGATGACGACGATGAGAGAGAGAGAGAAATGATGGATAGATAGAGACAGAGAGAAAGCACAAATATAGGGTTGTGCTCTATTTATTGACTTTCAATGTGCTTTTTTGACTCAACAGCATATCATGGGCATCCTTACATGTTAGTAAATAAAACTGAGCTTACTCTACTCAATGACTGCACATTATTCCTCAATATGGTTATATCATAATTGATGTACTAATAAACATTTGAGTTATCTCCAGAATTTTAATGTTCCAAAGCTGCAATAAACATCTTTGTCAACTCTTTTGAGTCTTTCTGTATGAGAGTTAACTTAAAAGTAGAATTTTCTGGTCAGCAGTTTTATATATTTTTTATTTGATTGGTACTGACAAGTTGCTCTCTAAAACTGCTGTGCAAATTTACACTGCAATCTGTAATATATGTGAGTACCAAACCCCTATAGCTTTAACAACAGTAGATATTATGCTTGTTTGTTGGCCTTTGAAAACATGACAGTTTAAACAATAGTACTCTGTATTTTTATTTTATCTCATTGAACAATCCATAGTTTAAACATCCTTTCATATATGTATTATTCATTTTTTGGTAAATCGTACAAATCTTTTGGCCATTCTTCCACTGTTTTTTATTTACCATTTTAACTCAAGTATAACATTCCAACAATGGATTAACTATTGAATTCTATCATTTTTCTATATTGACAAAAATTATGGGAAAAGCATCTGTGTGCAAAATCCTTTTATACTATTATAGATTATATATTTAGGATAAATATGTTTGATTCCATTTTGGAGCTAAACATGATACACATTTTTAGAGTTCTTGATAGTTTCCAAATAATTTCCCAACAAAGAAGCAATGCATAATAGTGCCCATTTCGTGGAAGACCAGAAAAAAAAATAGTATTATTTTCTCAAAAATGTTATTGATTGGGTAGGTGAAAGTATACTCATTTTCAGAAAAATATTTTTAACTAATTATAGTCTAGTTGAATATTTTTCCATTGATTTGTTCACCTCTTTTTTCCTTTTGTGAATTACCCTTAGGATCCTTTGCTCATTTTTCTATGGAATTCTATTGCTGCTACAGAGACTCTCACTCTTCAGTGGTCCTGCATCTTTTTGGTAATGGGTCATTAAAAGTAAGGAGTTCTTTCTGATATGACTTGGTTTGAAAGGCTTTCATGCAAATACTCATTAGAGGTTTTTTTTTCTGTTTTTCCTTATATTACAACATGCACAAGTAATCTACATTTTACTGTTAATGAAGTTGATTGTTTTTAGAGGGATTAAGCGAATAGCCAAAGTGTCAAAAATTAGTTACTTCAAACACAGGAAAGATCAAAAGCTTGTTTGCTTGTTTGCAAATGTCTGTCCCTTCATCATTACCAGCTCTGAAGAGACTCTGTCAGATGACTGGCTAAAGAAAATTCCCAAAGTCTTCTATTCTTCATCCCAATTCCTGTTAAGGATTGTTTAAGATCACAGTGACTTTGTCAGAGCTTTTCTCTATGATGTCTATTTTTTTAATAAATCCATGGCCGTAATAATATCAAGTCTATGTTTCTCCTATCGGCTGGGAAACTTAAGCCAACTTTTTATTTGCTTTATACATTTTTTCAGCACCTAAAATTCTTTACTGTTTACCCAGTAAAATTTATTTATTTTTTCTTTTCCTTTTTCAGCCTTTAAACCAAAGAAATTCTCCCAACAACTTCCACATGCCTGCCAGAATTGATAGGTATTCACTTCTATCTTTTTCTAAGTTTTTATTATTTGATTTTTTTTTAAACATTTAGTCCTTTTGCCCATCAGGAATTTGCTTTGGCATATGTTGTTAAGTTCTAAATGGGTTTGCTTATTTTCCAAAAGACTAGTCACTCTATCATTAGCATTTATTAAATATTTTTATTTATTAATTGATCAAATTTCTTTACCATATGCTGAGTTATTATTAAACTACACAGTCTGTTTAGGAGTTAGCCATGCCTCTGCTTGTATTGATTTTTTCTTTCTTTTTAATCAGTACTTATTATTTTAGTTATTATGGCTATATAGCATATTTTAATATTTGTTAGAGCTGTCCTTCCTCATTAAATTTCTGTTTCAAAATTCTGTCTGCATTTAGCTATTCAATAAACACTTCATGAAGGGATGAACGGAGGAAGGGACAGAACATGTCAGTAAATGCATCCAGTCATTCAAAGGCTTTTTCATCTAAGAGGCAGCAGCAATGGTGAAGAGCAAACTTCCCCTAAAACCACCGGCCAATTACACAACAGCAACAGAGCATCTATGTGAGTTAGTTTATGACATGAAGTCTTGCATATTAAGCCTGGGAATTATGTGAATAATTAAAGAATTAGTCATAAACCATATAAGTTGGAGTCAAGATGTACAATGATACGATTTCAAAGTGAAAAACCACATCTCCAGGCTCACTACTTAATCCCATAAAACACAATGTAGAGTAGCTTGATTGGCGTTGCCAGCGTGAATCTGCTGAAGTAATGAAAAATATCAGATAAAACTGCTAAGCAAACCAATTTAAGCTAATGGCAACTTTTTCACATGACAAATGTGTCTATCATACTATCATTAAAGAAACTACAAAACAAATCTCCTTAAAAACAATTACAGGGAAGTTGTTCCTGGAACCTCTTTTATTCACATAGTGTATGGAGAAAATATGTTTTTTTTTTTTCAATTTCCAAAACTTAGATAAGATTTTCTTATTTAATTTGAAGTCATGTTTTGCAAATGCAAATGCAAAAAAAGAAAAAAAAAGATGTGAAATTGTCAAGAACTATAACAATTTAGATATTTGAATTAAAGTTATATCTGTCACCAGGGCATAATGCGTAAATAAAAAGAGGTTTTCAGCTAGTAGTATAAGGCTGTATACAAGTTGCAGAGATGACATTCTCTTGAAGCAAAAATGCTCCATAGTCTGATCCTGTGATACTAATGCCATTCATTTGCAGCACAGTAATGGGAAACACTGGGTACTTCTCTTTCAAAACAGAAATTGAGTTTACGTTATATGTATTATTAGTCCCATGGACTATCACTAAAGCTAAGAGGCAACTATGCAATTTTCAAAGGCTTTTAACTTTGGGGAAACATACTCTAAAAACATATACACACAATTAATCTAATAGATGAAGTGCAAAGAACTCTGAGAGATGGGTTATCTGGATTTAAGTTAGTTTCCCACTTTTTTTAACCTCTAAAATCTTGTGCAAAGCATTTAAATTCAGAGACTCAAGTTTCTCCATCTGTAAAAAGTGACTAATAGGGGCTGGCCCCATGGCCAAGTGGTTAGGTTCGCACGCTCTACTTCGGCGGCCCAGAGTTTTGCTAGTTCGAATCCTGGGCGTGGACATGGCACCGCTCATCAAGCCATGCTGAGGTGGCGTCCCACATGCCATAGCTAGAGGGGCCTACAACTGAGATATACAACTATGTACCGGGGGGGCTTTGGGAGAAAAAGGAAAAATAAAATCTTTAAAAAAAAAAGCGACTAATAAGTAATGATTATTCAATATGATATCACAGGAGTTTCTGAGCATTAAATAATATAAAAAAGGGTATCTGGTAAAGTATAAAGCACTATAGGAAAATTACGTTATTATTGCAAAAGTCAATACAATAATTACCAATATTTGTTAAAAGTGCTCCCCTGTAATTGTGCTCCCCTATAATCATTTGTGATGAGAGGTATATTTCCCAATTCTATTTATTTTCTTTTCAAATATATATAATTTATTTCACTGACTTTTTTTGAATGATCTCAAACTTACAATAAATGAAAAGAATAGTACAATGAACACTCATGTATCCTTCATCAGTACGGTTATATTCACCAATTGTTAACATTTTGCCACGTTTTCTTCATATATCCCTCTCTACCTGTATGAGTGTTTGTATGTATTTATAAATTTGTGAAAGTAAGTTGCAGGCATCATTCCACTTCACCCCTAAATACATTGCCTAGGAATGAAGATATTTTCTTATGTAACCATAATAATATAATCGCAACCAAGAAATCTGACATTTATACAATGATATTATTAGTATACAATTTGCATCCAAATGTTACTATCTAGAATCATATAACCAATCATAAATTATCTTTTGGTGTTTCTTTAGTTTCTTTTAATGTAGAACATCACCCTTTTTCTTTTTCTTCTTTCACATCATTTACATTTTTTAAAGAGATAGGCCATGTGTGTTGTGTCCACAATGTAGACTTGTCTTATGCTTCTTTATGTTGTTGATGAAAATAATCCATAACCAATCTACAAATGAAAATTTGGGAGAGTTTATTCTGAGCTAAAATGTGAGGACCATGGCCCGGGGCCTTTCTTCCCAAAGGAAGAAAGGGCACCGAAGAAGTGGGGTGCACATAGTGGTTATATACCCCCAAACAGGATTTTTCACATAGGATTGAAATGACCCTTTTACAATAGTCGCAAGACTGCTCTGCACAGCGATTGATGGAAACAGCAGGTAGGTCTGCTGTCTCAGTGAACACAGCAGGGTGGCAGATCTGTTGTCTCCAGCTGGGTGGTCACAGGTGAGCTGGGTGGTCAAAGATGAGCACAGCAATCAGTTCCTAGCCTAAGGAAAGATGCTTATCCTAAGGAAATGCCAATGTGGGGGGAAGTTGCACCTTTATCTTAAGGCCATTTGTTCTTGCCATAGTAAATGTTTTAAAGCAGATATACAATGCGTGCTCAATGGCCACAGTCAGGCCCTTTTGGAAAAAACAAAGTCAAGCTGAATTAGGTTTATACCAAATGGCTTCCTCATATACCCCGATATATCCTATTGCTTGCCATTTCAATTTGTCAATGTTTAGGTTTTAAACATTTTCTGCAAGGATGTTTCCAAGGTGCTGTAGTATGCTTTCCAGAGTGTTCCATTGGAAGGAACACACTGCCAGTTTGTTCATTATTAGCAATATGAAGTTTCAGCCATCAATTAATGTAGTGTCTGCTAAATCTCTCCATTGTAAAAAGCGCCTTTTTCTCTTCATAACTTATAATTTTGGAGGCAATTCTTTGAGACTGTGTGAACATTCTTTTCCCTAGTATACATTCAATAGTATGAGTTATTTTGTTTTGTTTTTGGTTTTGATTTTAATATGCACATATACACATATAAATTTACTATTTGGATTCATAATAACTAAGAAGTTAAAATAATTTTGATATTTTCAATTATCCTATGAAAATTTATTGTGAATTAATGAAAAGTTTTTGGTTAGATTGCTGAAATAGTTTGACAGTGCTCTGAAGTGTTTTATGAACATATATTCATTTTAAAATGAAAAAACATAATAGCTTGAGGACCTCCGTTATGACCAGGGCACACAGAGGAAAGGAAGGCCAAGTTGGAAATAGACATAGTTCATCTTTGCGTGGAAGGAAATAAGGAGAAATCCAAAAATATATTTTTGTTTTCACTTACTGAATTTTAAAGGAAAGGTTACCTTATGAATAAACTTATCTTCAAAAAGTATCAAACGTTTCAAGTGATCCTAGTAAGTTCTGCAAATCATTTCAGATAACTCAGATCGACCACCTAAGCAAGAAGTATTGAAAAGTATGCAAATGAATCTATATGTACCCATAAAAGGTAGCAATCTACTGCAAATGTTTCTGAAAATTCTCTCAGCTGAATGTCTACGGACTTATTATGTTTAAAATCTTTGCTCCTAAGCATTCATGTAGGCTGACTTTTCAATTTCAAGGGATTTCAGCACAGTTCCCTGCAATTTATCATGGGAAAAGAATTAACAAGAAAGAAAATGGAAGCACATTCACACTTGCCAAGACATTTCCCTTCAGATGGAGAAAAAGCTACTGAATGAATAATATAAGAAAGATGATTTTTGTGCTTCAAAAACAGAAGAATTACTTAAAGTCCCACTTAGTGAAGCTAGTCTTCCCTTTCCTATAAAATGTGAATAAACACTCTGTACACAATAGAAACCTGTTACAATCCAGCTCATTATCACACAGGTTCAGGCATGCTAAAGGCTCACTCCAGTGTCCCACCTCCTACACAAGACACTCTGATAAGGTGAGTATTACCACATGTCTCCTCATATAAGGCAAATTCAAATAAAGTTGACCCTCTATTTTCCCCATTGGTCCAATGAAAAAAGTCCCAAAATAAGGTTTTAGGTCAATGTGACTACATAAACTCATATAGGTTGATAAGACATAATGAATTAACTCAGTTACACATATTCAAAATCTTACATGCTGTCACTAGCCAGAGCTAATTTTTGGTTCTCTTATCTGTATTCACTCCCTTGGGGTTCTAATCCAGTTTCACAGATTTAACCTTCAAATATCTATATTCCAATGACCCCCAAATCAGACAGAATCTTCCCCTAATCTCCAGACTCAGATACCTAATTTTTATTCAGCATCTCCAGTTGGATGTTTAATAAATAGCTCAGATATGCCACAAAACCAATTCCTGTCCCCGCCCCTCCTAGTGTTATTTGCTAAATTTGGCATCTCTACTAATCCTCCCCCAAGTAGCCTCCCACAACTCAGGTGATGACAGCCAAGGAAGGAAGCAGAGGAAAGGGCTTTTGAGAGATAAAGGGTCATAAAGGGAGTACCAAGTCAGGAGATCATCTTTGTCTGCCTCTAGTCCCAGGGGAACGTTAAATTCCAACCCCCAAACAGCAGAGATACCTTATGGTCATCTGAATATATTTGAAGAGATTTATATCAAGACTTTCTGCACCAGAAATTCAGAACTGAATCAAAGAAACTAGAGGAGTAGAAACGCATCAGAAACAGAACACTTTCATATGCCAATTTTTGACCCCTAAGCAATCACAGAACCAGAGGAATCTCAGCAACTGGCACACAATGCCAATAGTAGTAGTAATCTAGCATGCACCAGAATGTGACAACGGAATAGATAGTATGGATCAGATCAAGAATGATACAAACAATGTAGCAAAAGTGTGAGAAGATCTAGACCAAACCCAGACCAGATACACTGCCCTACCCATTGTTAATTAACCTAGTAAAGAGGAATCAGAATTGAAAACTAGAACTTCATTTCTGAGATTCTTGTATATGTACTAATTTATCCTCTGAGTCTCTGCTTGATTTAGTGTTTCAAAACACATGTCACTGTTCTTTGATGTGAATTTAGCTTTTCTCACCTAGTATTTTTTTTTTTTCTAAACACAGATCTTTCATTTTACACAATTTGCTATTAGGTTATCCAAATAACATCACGCAGCTCCTTCCATAGGAAACATACAACCATGATGGCAAATCCAATTAAAAATATTATACACAAAAGAGAACATAGACCGATCTCATACGTAAACATAAAGGCTGCTTTCAATTCATTCTGGTTGTTCCTAGAATTTTCCAAATGGAAGAGTTCTTCCTGGTACTGCTAAGAAAAGATACACGCCCAGTGTTATAGCAATTAGCATGTGAGCAGCACCCAAGCATCAGGATAGATAACCCAGGTGAGCAACAGCCTTGAATAAATTCAGCGGTTCATGTCATTGCCAAAATCAAACATTGGGCTTTGGAATCAGGCGAATTTGATTTATCCAAACTGGAGTTCTTGAGAACTGTTGAGATTTTAATTTTTTAAAAAAGTAGGGGAGAAAAAAAGATTAAAAAGCGAACAAGTCAATCTTTGGCTCAGTTTCTGTTTCATGTTTATGCACACATCTGCCATAGCCTAAGGTGAAAAACCATTCATTTTAATCTTGAAAAACATATCTATCACAAGTTAGCCTGAAACAAATCACCCTCAACAGGAAAAGCAGTGTTAGCCTGGTTGTCTCCACCACAGAAGTGAGGACAAAAAAGAGAAAAATGATAACTTTTTGTCTTACCTGGGAACTTTCCCAATTTAATGAAGGTTAAATGTCAAATCAGCATTCTCCACTGTCTACGTCCCCAAACATTTCAAGAACAAAACAATTAAATTTGCTATTCTCAAACAGATCTTCCAAATTATGGGACTGACATAATATTGCAATGTCATACAATTTGCACAGCAGCGTTTGAATTTGGTAAGGAAGCCAAAGCATATAGCAAACTCACTGAAATTTCTTTCCTTCAGCCTAACAACTTTTGTCAGTTTCTGAAATAGACTCACAGATAATGTAAACATTTTGACAGAAAACTGGTTGTGGTGACTATGGCGTAAAACTATCTGAGGACAAATGTACTGTGACTTGGGACATAAGATACAATTTTCTTTGCATAGAGGCAAAATGAAGTGATGACAGAGTTCACAAAACCTATTCTCCTCTTGAAATTGCATTCCGACTTTTCCTTTCATTGGACATCTTTCAAAAAGAAAAACTCGACCCTCTAAGCAATTCCATTGACATTGGTTTGCAAGTAATCACCATTCCAGAATTTGCTTTTTTTCTTTTTTGTACTCTTTCTACCTACAAGAATATTAAAAAGACATTCCTGCTTTCCTGTGTTTTATTAAGAACTTTGCTCTCGAGGGGAAAAATCAAGGTGGCTCAAACTGTACATCTCTCCTATTCGCCCTGCTTATACGCATACTGCCTCCCCCTTCTCTGTCTAATAAATATTTCCAAACACAGTGTCAGTGGAGTGAGGATAAAATCTGGGGTTAGAGTTTATTCCTTCTAACAACTTGGTTCCTGAGTAGTGCCTCCCACATACTTATTTAACCTTTTCCCCCCCAGAATTCTTCCTTAGACCTTGTATGTGCTAATAAAACTGAATTAGCCCCAATTTTCAAACCATACCCTGTGTTTGTCTCCCTTTGTGCGTCTTCATAAGCTGTTTATTATCCCTCAAGTGTCCTTACCCTGAATTTTTCTAAGTGCACATTAGACATATTTTCCAAGGCCCAGCTCAATTATTAGAACTCTTGCAAAGCTTTTCCTGCTCTGCCATCTAGAAACTGTTTTATCTTCCTCTAAATTCTCAAAATACTCTAGAACCTCTCAAGTTACATAACACAATCTATTTTGTTAAATTCAATCAATTTATGTGCATCTCTTCTCTCCCTAGCTGGATGACCGCAAATTGGGCACAACATCACTGTCCATCTTTCTGAACACATCCCTTAATTTTCCCTAGTGCCTAGCCTAATAAAACACTCTGGATATAGGATATAATATCTGTGATTCTTCATTAAAAACTGAGAATTTATACTCTTCACCAAATAAAGGCATACGCCTTGGAAAGTCTGTTACTGACCAGGACTCACTTCATAAAAATAAAAGAAATTAAAATACTTAAAATCTTCATAAAAGAAAGTAAGACATTTTAACAAATGGAAGAAAATCTACCTCAGTTTAACTTTTCAGTGAGAAAGTTTCTTAGACTAAAACTCAAGTTTAAACATATATTAAAGAATCATTGTTTGGACTACTTATTAAGGTAATTTACGAAGAATAGAACAATAGATCAATTGCATTAAAACGTGATAAACAGTCCAGTTGATTTGGAATCTTGGTCTTATTTCTTTGACCTTGGGTTCTAGCTAATACAACTTGAAACGTACAAGTCGGAATGAGAAGAAAAAGCCACATGTTATCACTCAGTCCTATGCTGGCTTCTTTTTTCATCTTGATGTTAAAATGTGTGGCATATGGTGGAAAACTTCACAGTGAATGCATTCTTCCTGGTGTCTTTAGAATACCGTTGCATATAAAAACAATCAAAATAAAAAATAGTGCTTTGCTAACACCAATGTGAACTTCCTGTGCCTTTTGACATTATTGGGTAAAGTCAGAGCACGTTAAAAGCACAGTGAGTTTCCATGGACATACCTTCATCTTATGGTAAACAAGGTTAACCCAAGGTCATTTGAGACTGCTGATGACTTGGATGTTTTAGCAAGTAGCCAGCTGAAGCCGGAGTGTGCACAATGCAATAAGAAACCAGCCAAATGACAAGTGAGCACAAGGAAAGCATGTATAAAACCTCAGACTTTCGGTCCAGACCCTTCTTTATTTATGAAATACATGAATATTTAACACTGTACCAACCACCAGATTAATTATTAGTTGATTGATTTCCAAATGCCGGCTCTAAAAAGCCAAACTAATGGGAAAATTAGTAATCAAGCATTTCAGAAAGTCATAAAATTATTAAGCTTTGAGGGATATTAGAATCCCTCTGAAAAATTCTCCCAGCTCCCTCATTTTGACCCTGAAGCCCAGAGAACAGAAGCGGCTTGTGTAAGGCCACTAATTACTTCTAGTTATGGGACCATTACTAGCCTCTCACCAGAGTGTGGGGAGTTGACTTGCCACTTTTTGAAGAGCAGGTGCTGATCCAGAGGTCCCCACGGAGCGGGGCGGTTGGTGAGTGAGCCATAGGGCACACTCCTCTTCCAGCGGCAAGACTGCTAACACGTGCTCTGCATCCGCCCCTGGAAACCAAGGCTTCTAGTGCCTCTTCAGCACGTGGCTGCTGCGAGGGATCGCTGATGAGTTTACGGGTCAATTACGGGTTTAATTTACACCTGTGGACATACTACATCTTTATGATAGGATCTGCCCCCTGATTTTTAGTCTAATCACTTTCCAGGAGAGGTAGTGTATTATAGAAAAAAGCATGGAATGAATCAGTAGTTTAAGGGTTTAATCTATATTTCCTTATGATCTTAGCTTGGGCAATTACTTAAATTCTCTGAGCCTCTTTTCCCCCCACCAATAAAGTCAAGGTATAATAATCACTATGGGATAATAAAACTAACATTTATATATGCCTACCATGAGTCATAAATTTAAATGCCTCCTTTTATTAAATCACAGATACCTATAAGACAGGTGTGATTATCATCTTCATTTTCCAGATGAGAAAACTGTGGTTAGCAATTTTAGGGAAGCAGTGAAAGGTAGCGGTGAGGAGTGTAGGACCTGGATGCAGAATGAGTTTTAATTTGCCTCCAATACTTCCTAGCCGTATGATCTTGAGCTGTATGACTTAACGTCTCTGGGCTGCAGTCATCTCACCTATAAAATGGGAGTAATAGTAATATAAAATTCCTATGGTTGTTGTAAGGATTAAATGGAATAACATACATCTCCTCAAACAGCACTTGGAACGCAGCAGTTCTCCATATATGTCAATTAATTGTCCTTATTACTATATATTGCCCAAGATCACTGTAGCACTAAATGGCAGAGACCAAATTAGCAGGTCTGGCCGGAAGGAGCCCTGGCTGTTATCCACCATGCTGTGCTCCTTAAACATCCCCAATGTTTCTCTCTCCACGATTTTATGACCCTGATAGGTAGGCCATTTTAGAGAGTCATTAACTCTTTCAACTTTTTATATAACACACTAGACATTTAGAGCGATATAAATTCACTAATTGATATCCTACTGGTTAAGAGTAAGGATTTTCATTTTTTTAACTTTTAATTTTTCATTTAAACTTATACAAAATAACAAAATAATACCAAAGAACTCCCACACACTATCCACCCCAATTTCCTCGATGGGATGAATTGATGACACGTGTGTTCTGATATGATGCACTGAGAAGGGCACAGTGTCACTCCTGTGAGATTCCTGCCAAAATTGCATAACCTCTGGGAATCATGAGGAAACATCAGACAACCCAACCTTAGGGACAGCGTGGCACAAAGCAATGAGGCGGTACTCTCTACCAGCGTGAAGCAATGAAAAACAAAGAAATACTGAGAAATTGTTCTGGCTTAAAAGAGACTAATGAGACATGAATACTAAAGGCAACATGTATTCCTGATCCAGAAAAAGGACAACAATGAGATGATTTACTCTTCTCTGAACAGATTGTCTCATGCCCAATTTCTGGTCCAGAATCTAATTCAGGAACGTGTGTTCTGTATCAATGCTATTTGCCTGATTTGATATTTTCTGACTGGATAGTTGGATATTTGTAAGGTGAAGGATGTTAAACGTAGGAACTTTTTTTACGTGGATAACATTAGCAATAAAGGAAAGTCATGCCTCACTTTTCACAGACAAAGGACCTAGACTTCGGAAGAAGAAGGTGGTTGCCTCTGGTCCATAGTTAGTCGTTGAGTGACAGTTCTTTTTCTTTTTCTTTTTCTTTTTTTTTTTGAGGAAGATTAGTCCTGAGCTAACATCTCCTGGCAATCCTCCTCTTTTTGCTGAGGAAGACTGGCCCTGAGCCAACATCCATGCCCATCCTCCTCCACCCTATATGTGGTATGCCTGCCACAGCATGGCCCAGCCAAGCAGTGCCATGCCCACACCTGGGATCCGAACCTGCAAACCCTGGGCTGCCAATGCAGAACGTGTGAATTTAACCACTGCATCACCAGGCTGGCCCTGAGTGGCAGTTCTGGGATCCTATCTCCAGGGTCTCAGACCACTGCTCTTTCTGCTACATCCAATTGCAGGAAACAGTCAGAGTCTATAAACATTGTATTAGTTTCCTATGACTGCTTTAACCAATCAACAAAAATTGGGTGGCTTAAAATAACACACCTTATTCACTTACGGTTCTGCATGTCAGAAGACCAAAATCAGTTTCACTATGTCCCCAGGGCTGTACTCGCTCTGCAGGCTCTAGGAGAGAATCCCTTCCCTTGCCTTCTCCAGCTTCTAGAGCTACATTCCTGAAACTCCTTCAGTTCTGATCTCTTTCCTCCATCTTCAGATTCAGCAATTTAGCATCTTCAAATCTTTCTCTGTTTCTATCATCACTTCGCCTTCTTCTCATCTGTTTTCAAATCTCACTCTTGTAAGAAGACTTGTGATTACATACAGGGGCCACTCAGATAATCCAGGATAACCTCTCCATTGCCAGCCTTAGTTTAATTATAGCTGTGAAAGTCCCATTACCACATACAGTAACGTGCATAGGATCCAGGGATGGGACCCGGATCTTTGGGGTTCATTATTCAGCCTACCATAGACATAAAAGGACACCTCCATTTGTACTGGGATTTAATTTTTTATTCATATACTCAAGTAGACATTAATTCCTATTTAGGCTGAAACTGGAATTAACAGTTGGGAAGCAGTTAATTCCTAATCATTTTTGGCAGAAAAATACTATGCTGCCAGAATGTAGAAGGAACATTATACTTTCTAAGATTTTGGTAATCTTACAAGGCTCTCATGTGAGCTTTTTCGAGGGCAGGTGCATGTTATGTATTTTACATCTCTCCAAAATGATAGGCCAAATAGCCCCCAAACATATCCGGATCCTAATTCCTGAAACCTATGAAAGTTATCTCCTACAGCAAAAGGGATCTGTGGGTGTCATTAAGTCAAGGATCTTGAAATGAGAAAAATATTCTGAATTATTAGGGTTAGTCTTAAATGCAATCCCTAGTGTCCTTATAAGAGGGAGGTGGAGGGAAAATTAACACAGAAGAGGAGCAAGTGATGTGACAACAGGAGCAGAGATTGGAATGGCATGGTCATAAGCCAAGGAATTTTGGCAGCCCTCAGAAAGAAGGGGCAACAGGAAGTGGATTCTCCTCTGGAGACTTCCAAGGGAGCACCACCCTGCTGACACCTTGATTTAGCTATTTAAGACTCAGTTTGGATTGTTCGACTCTAGAATTGTAAGAGAAAAGATGTTTGCTGTTTTAAGCTGCTAAATTTGTGGCAATTTGTTACAGCAGTAATAGGAAATTATTACAGACGGTAAGTAGTTTAGACCGTGCATGTCCTAGGAACTCAACAAATGCTTGATAAATATCTGAAGGGAAGGGAGCAAGAAAGAGGAGGGAGAAAGGAAGGAAGGCGGGGAGGGAGGAAGAGAGGAAGGAAGAAGGAGGAAATGAAGAAAGGAAAAGAGGGAGGGAGAAAGGCAGGCAGGTAGGCAGGCTTGATTAAAGTTACAAGAAAAAGCAACATTCCAGATTTTAAGTTAATCAATATTTGACCTGTTTTCCTCACCTTGGGACACATTACTGGCCTCTCAACTGAGAAGACTTAAGATTTTCTTCCTCTAGCTAAATGTCTTCCATCCGAATCTGAGAAACTGTGCTTTTAAAATCTCTGTCTGGGACTGGAAGATTACCTGACATATTTCACCTTGAGAGGATTTTTGCAGTTGAGTTATGAACTTCTGCAGAAAGGGGCTACAGTAAAAGCCAGACAGGTCCTTTTCTGAGGGAGAGCTTGCAGGCCTGTTCCAATAATTGGAAAGTGGGTGGAATTCAGAGGCGAAGTGACCTATTCTCACTGCCTTAAGAGATCATTCATTTCCGTCTGAAATTTTTAGGCTAAAAGGCACATCAGTACAGGTAGAGCCACTTAAAAAATCTTCTCATGTCTATTAGCTCTGGGGAAACAATTATTACTTGATGGATTTAGTGATACGTGAAATAGCAGAATCCATATATATGGTTTCAGAAATAATACATCCTGACCCATTTTGAACACCTTAATTTGCGGTATTTAGTGAAAACATATAAATAACCTAAAAAGAGCTAGCTGTGTCTAAGGCTGTGTGTTACCACTGGGTAGTTCACTGAAGTGTTAAATTAAACAAAACTGAAGATGGAAAAGGAGAGGCAATTAAGCTCTTATCCTGTAGACCTTTTCCTGTAGGTCCTGTGCGAGGATTCAATGAAAATAAAGACTTTTCCTCCCCTGAAGTTGCCATTGACTTACTGAGTTTGACAATACTCAACAATGCCTTAATGTTTGTCCAAGTGAAAGAAATCACTTTGCTGTGTCATAGAGATAAATGAGGTAAATTCATCAAGAGACTCAACTCAATAAGAATATTGATGACGTTCCGCGTGGACGCATAAACCCCTCCTTCACGAGTGACTTGTCAGACACCCAGCGTGAGGTTTTAGTTATCGCTTATAAAATCTAATTGTAAAAAAATGCATCTGAATTCCCCATGCTGTAATTTCCTCAATTATTTTTCAGATTATGCTGTATTTTTCATAGCAAGTTGCATTAAATCAGAGCTGGAATGAGAAAAGATATAGATAAAGAAAGAAAGAAGCCAATACACCATTGAGCTGAAGCCAGCTCTACTATTTGCTGACTTTTTCCCCAAATATTGTTTGTCGTTTAAATTTTAAAACTATGCCAATAAACTACGTTTACAGCATTTTTTTCTCCATCTCTCAAGAAAAGATTTTATACATTTTTCTTTACACGTATAATTTTACACAATGCATAAATATGAAGCCATGTCATACATACTATTTACTTAATCCAGGCTTGCATTTATTTTACTTTTTAACTTGCCTACTCCCTTCCTCTTTTCTCTCTCTCTCTCCTCCCTTATCAGTGCCCTCTTAGGTGAAACGTGTTAACATTGACTTCTTCCGTACTTGTCTCCATATTTAGATATATCAACACGCATAATACACACATACACACACGCTACATATATATACACACACACACACACACACTATATACATATATGTATATACACACATATAGGCAAATACATAAACCTAAATTTATTTTAAAATACGTGCACATGTTTGAATCGTGTCTTACAAACATTAAGACATTTTATATACATTTTTCTTTATCTTGCTTTTCTCAATAGCTGGTAAACATTCCTGCCAGTAAACAGATGTAATTCTAACCCATTCTTTCTAAAGGCTTTATTTCATGGTGTTGATAGACAATAATTTGTATAACAAGTTCTCTATTGATGGGCAATTTTCCTTATATTTTTCTACATAGACAATAATGCAAGAAAGTTCCATGTACATAGATCTTTACTTATTGACCCTTTGGTTTTTTTTTTTTTTTCTTTTTTAAAGATTGGCACCTGAGCTAACATCTGTTGCCAATATTTTTTTCCTCTTCTTCTCCCCAAAGCCCCCCAGTACATAGTTACATATTCTACCTGTTCATCCTTCTGGTTGTACAATGTGGGACACCGGCTCAGCATGGCCCAACAAGCGGTGCCGTGTCCACATCCAGGATCCGACAGGCAAAATCCTGAGCTGCCGAAGCAGAGCACGAGAACCCAACCACTTGGCCATGGTGCTGGCCCCAATCCTTTGGTTTTTATAAGAAACATTCCAAGGAATACAGTATTGCCGGACCAAAGAGTATATGCATTTTAGCTTTTAATAGTGTCTTTAAGATTGCTTAATAATAAAAGATATAACAATACATATTTACATCAGGAAGTGTTAGAATACTATTTTCTGTACATCCACAATAAAAATCGATATTGTAGTTCATGTAAACGTTTCCATTTTGATGGGTCTAAGCGGCACTTCATTGTTAGTGTAACTTGTATTGCACTATCACAAACTACATTTTATATCTGACCTTGTTGCATTTCTAGAAATCATAATTCCTCCATGAGTTTAGAAAAAGATACAACAATATAGAGAGAAAAAGAAAAAATCAGCCTGTATGCAGTAGGTGGATGTGAGTGGATGTGAGTGGGAGGGTGCTAGTCTTCTATTTGGGGAAGGTCCATTGTCTTGCTGTCTTGAAGGAGGCACAGATGGTGGGGGAATGAGAATTATCTATGAGCTTTGTGCCACTTCATCTTGCCCGTTGGTTGGGTATTCAATGTTTGCAAATCCCCGAGAATTTGGAACTCATTTTATTTGAGACAGTTCAGCTGGGACAACTTTATTAGAAATCCATGTCTCTGAAGAGTCTACCATTATTTCTACTCATTGATCCTCAATGGTTTTCTTGAAGCTATACCAAAAAAAATAAAATAAAATAACTAATCTCATTTCAATAAGAGTTCATTTAAAGGTAGTATTTGACGGCATTTAGCATTTATTCAGAACTCTTTTCTTCTCTATCATCTTCATTAATTTCAACTGTTCCTCAGAAAAAATAAAGTCTTATTACCACAAGCCCTTCTCTTTTCTGTCACATCTGTCTCCTTTGGACAAATATTGAAGTTATTACAAGATATTAAGAGGAAAATATAACAATAAAACCATCGTATGACTCCATTGTAAGGAGCTCTTATTGGAATATTGGCCTATATTAAAATATTATTTCACCTATTGTGTTCCTAGATGTGACGAATATGGGAACAGTCTCCATGTATGTTACACATGCAGATTCTTGGGCTACACCCCCAACAAGAGAAAACAGAACTTGCAGACACTGGGTCCAAGAATCTACATTAAAACCAGCTTCCCCAGGTAGCTGTTCACACTCTAGGAGTAGACCTAATGCTTTCAAGCTTTTGTCTTTTTCTTAATACTTGGACTGATTAGGAAGTCAGTCAGCTGTCAGTTACAAAGGAGAAGAAAGATGCTAATTACCTATTCGTTACCTCTGAGTGACTCGAAGGATGACTCTAAGAATGACTTTTCTTCTTTTCTCTCTGAGGAGGCTGCATTTTTCCCTACTGGAACCTCAACCGCTTGAGCGTTTCATTCCTGCTGTGAGACTCTAGTTAAATGTTTCCTTGAACCTTACCTGACTCGCTCCCACTCTTCTCTTATGAATATTTCTTTAATTTTGCAAATTGGCTTCTTAAAAGTGTCAAACACTTTTTCTTCGAAAAGTTGATGTTCAGTAACCAAACTATATGGAGAGCAAACAAAGTCATAATGGTATTGTCATAAAAGAGAATGCCAAATGATTTTCTTCGAAAGATGAAAAACACCTCAATTCAAACATGAAGATAGGTAAAAATATGGTTTGCATGTTCTTTACATTACTTATATGGTAGGATTTAGAAGAACTTGAGTAAAGATCTTATTCAGTATCGTTTCAGCTTTGATTCTTTTCAATATTAAGGCTTTAGATCTTTTAAAGCACTCTATTAGGTTATCAATGCTCCCTGAATCCCTAGCAGCTAATATCTTAGCTATCATTTGAAAGGTTTCTCAGAATTAAACATGATTGAGGTTTTAGTGGAGACGATGTAAGGCAGACAGGGAAACCAGAGAATCAAGAAGTTTCAAGGACAATATTTGCTTACAGCCTTGTCTGTAGGGGAGAGGACATTGAGCTCAGAGCTGGGACACTTGAGTTCCAATGGTGAAATCAAGCCTTGTAGACATATAGACAAATGATGTGTCCCTCCTTTTTTTTTTTTTTTTAATTTTGTTAAGAAAAGATAACATGAGATCTTCCCTATTAAAAAAATTCAAGTATTGTTTGCTGTAAGCACAACGTCGTACAGTAGAACCCACTTATCTTGTATAACTAAAACTTTATACTTGTTGAACAGTAACTCTCCATTCCCTGCTGTCCCCAGCCACTGGCTATTGCCATTCTGCTTTCTGCTTCTGTGAGTTTCACTGCTTTAGATACCTCAAAAAATGTGGTATGGATAGATAGATAGATAGATAGATAGATAGATAGGATGAAGTATTATTCAAAAAAAGGAAATCCTGCCACATGCAACACTATAGATGAACCCTGGGAATATTACACTAAGTGAAATAAGCCAATCACAGAAGGACAAATACTGCATAATTCCACTTATATGGTGTGTCCTTTCTGAGCTTCAACTTGCTCTTCTCTAAAATGCAGTAGTAATTCTTTCCCACTACAAGTTATTGCTATGATGAAAGAAGTATATATTATAAAATGAGTGACATTTTTTCACTTGAATTTGGAACTCAAGGGGCCAAATATACCCACCTACACTAACACAGGTATGTAGACTGAAGATCTATAGTCTCATGTCAATGAAAATAATCCATAACCAATCTATAAATGAAAATTTGGGTGAGTTTATTCTGAGCTAAAATCTGAAGACCATGGCCAGGGGCCTTTCTTCCCGAGGGAAGAAAGGGCACCAAAGAAGTGAGGTATACAGAGTGGTTATATACCCCCAAAGAGGATGCTTTGCATATGATTGAAATGTCCCTCCCACAATAGTCACAAGATTGCCCTGTCAGCAGAGCACTTGATGGACACAGCAGGTAGTGGGTCTGCTATCTTCGTGGGCGCAGCAGGAAGCATGTCTGTTGTGTGGAGCTGGGTGGTTACAGGTGAGCACAGCAATCAGTTCCTAGCCTACGAAAAGATGCTTAATCCTTAAGGAAATGCCAACGTTGGGAGGGGGAGGGAAGTTGCACCTTTATCTCAAGGGCCTTTGTTCTTGCCATAGGGAATATCTAAAGCAGATATACAATGCGTGCTCAACGCCACAGTCAGGCCCTTTTGGAAAACCAAGGTCAGGCCGAATCAGGTTTACACCAAATGGCTTCCTCATATACTCCAATATATCCTATTGCTTGTCATTTCTATTTGTCACTCATTATGTGAACTTACTTAGGCAATCATTAAAGTGCTATAAAAAATGCTAAAAGAACAAGAAGTCCATGTTGATCAAATATTTATTTAACCTGAACAGCTGGTTAAATGAGGCTGGTAGGGTTCTGAATAAGAAGATCCTGAGATGAGGGTTAATGTGCAAGCGGTTTTAAGAAAGTACTTCCTGGTAAAACGTGTAAGGAAGTAAGAGAAGGTTGGAGAAGGGGTGACCTCAAGCAAGGTTGAGATTTCAGGTACAGTCCCAGCAATAGCCTAGGAAGCACTGGAAGATATATTACACTTTCAGAATGTATTCACCCTGAAGGCAAGGCAGCTGGGCTTTCATACTGCTGGGTCAGCCTGTCACTGGTACCTGGTTGGGGTACACAAACTCCCTGGCACTTCTGTGAGCCAAGGTGTGGCAAGAGGTTCCACGATCCAAAGGCAGTCCTCTGAAAGTTGCAGGTACCCACCAGTAGAAGCAAAGTGTGTAGAAGGGGGGGAAATTGGTACCCAGAGGGTAAAATGCATATGAGGGATCTGAGCAGAGCACCCACTGTACTCCCTTAGTTTGCAAATGCCAATATTAAGGATTAGCAATTTAGATGAGCTTGCCCAGGGTCACACAGCATATTAATGGTAGACTTGATGGTCTAACACAACATTCCCAGCTCAGCGTTCCTTCCACATCACCAGGATGGTGGTAGGTCTCTTATACTGTAAGTCTTGGTTTTATTATACACAATCTGTATCCTAGACTCGTTGTTTATTCATGCCTAAGAAAATATCCTACCCTTATACAAATTGATATGTACCCATCACAGCAACAGCACATTTTTTGTAATGCTATAAATAACTTAAGCAGTTGCTGCCAGCAGATCCCCCTGTTAACACTGCAGTGAGTGGAAATGCTGTCCTTACTCTTAAATGATAAAAGGAAGGAGGAATGAGAGATGCTCCTTTGAATGTAAGAATTTTAGAGAAATAAGTATTTCTAAAATGCTTGCAAGAGTCCATATTTATTAGGCATTTACTCAGCATCCATAAATACAGACCACAATAATTACACTGAAAATAAGAAAAGAATCTTCAACATGATGAACATGAACAAGTAGCCAAATAATCTTGCTGCTTGGAGCTGCCAAATCTTGCTGCTTCGTATTAAATGAAAAAAAGCACCCCTCTGGCTCAGAAATGAAGAGTATGGAATTTTGTTATTTATATCACCAAGAAACGAGTGATTTACACTGGTCTGAAATGGGGGGAACCACATTTTCACAGGCTTTCAGAGATTTTTTTTAAGGGTCCATGAGAATCCACACATGAGCTGCTGTCATAACACGGCTGTGGAGAAGCTGCCTTCTGAAGGATGCCCGCCTCATTGATGCCCCTCCTGATGTGCCCAGCAAATGTTTGGGCTCTTCTCCCTTCATGCAAAATGATAATGACTTAATTATAGATGACAAATGATTACCATTTTGTATCCTGCGAGTTCATCCTCAAATACTCACAGAGGAATCTCAATCAAAAGAAACCCAGTTGAGAAACACGGACCATTTTCCAATACAAGGCTGGCACAATCCCTCTACCCTTATACCTTCCTTTTTCTTCACCCATGGATAATTGGAAATAGTGGAGCCTGACAAATGTCTCTCCTCAAAGATTCAAAAGATTCCTACAACAAAGAGGAACTAGATATACCTGCTGTCACCCCAGAAGACACCAGAATCTAGATGGAGAGAAAAAAGAAAAGAGGGAAGCTATTTTAAGTTCCATACTACCACATTCAACAATTAGGACCCACTCAGTTACAAAATGGAAGTCCTATTCCCAAGATCGCCCAATATATTCTGTGCTGCATACCTCCTATATCATTGTTCAACAATTCTGCAAGTTTTATATTATGCCCACTTCCTATAACAGTAAAAAATATAGCTTGTAAAGATGAAAACCAAGATTTCTTGGACATTAATGCCCCAAATCTTGTCCTGATTTTCTCCTCCCCCAAAACACACACACAGCCAGGTCATAAGACTAGGACCTCCGCTGTGGGATTGCCTTCCTAAAAAGAGACTGATAGAAAGAAGCAAAAAGAAAAGAGAGATTATGCAAGGACAAACTAAGTGACTCCAAGGCAGATGTCAGGTGAAAAGTAAGAGGATTTTTGTCCACAGCTGAGCAGGGACTTACCATAGGGAGGAAACAGCCAGAGTAAGGAGGATATGGACATGAAGGAGGAAGTGAATAGGCAAACATCCTCATGGACTGTCCCCTCAGAGGTATTTGTTCATACCTTAGAACATTTAAAAATTGATCAAGAAAAAAAATTGATCAAGTGCTTTAAATGTGTTACACCACAGCTCTGAAATGAATAGGGCCAGTGAAACAAACGGAAGAGGAAGTTTCCTCAATTTCTCCTGTCTGTTCATGTAATCATATCTCTTTTCTGGTGACATTTCCTTCCTTGTTCTGCCTTAAATGAGGAGTTAAACAGAAAGGCTAATCCAAGTTAAGTTTCTCTAACCTAACACACTCAAGTTAATAATAAAATACCTATAGGATTTTAAGCACTAAGGCAAGCTCATGGTAGTACTGAATTCATTTCAAACATTCAGTCCTTCCTCATATTTGTGTCTTTTCATACAAATTCTAGGGGACTTTCTTAGTTATTGCCTAAATTCAGCCTCAAAATAAGTCTATGGAGTCAAAAAGATTATTATTATTTCTGTTTCGCAGAAGGAAAAAAATGGAGCTTAAAGACGTAAAGAGGGAAACTTTTGACCTTCAAAGTTGACCAAATCTGGGAATGGTAAGTGTCTCGTCACTGGAGGAATGCAAATAGACTAAATGAAGAGTGAAGACTCTTTCCAGTGCTTAGATTGGTGGTTATTTGGTCTAATGTTTCAGTGGAAGGGTGATAATTAGTTTGTCATATGTATAAGGTTCTAGGTCATCAGCCCATGAGTCTGCCTCTCTCCCCTAAATTACCTTATTAATTGTCATGCTTCTGGACAAGAGTGGTCTTCCCTAATAACATTGTATTTAGTTATCAACTTCAAAATGGGCAATTTTGAGTAAAAATAACGCTATAAATCTTAGGTTATTAATAAATTTTTTAAGAGAATGACACATTTAAGACATGTGTGTTAACTTAGATTTCCTTCAAAAATTCATAGACAATTACCCTTGAATAAGTGAGTTTAATGGAAATATCAGCTTGCATTTAATACCTGTTGATGCTGTAAAACAAATAAAATATATTAAATTATTGTAAAACAAATGAAAGTGAATATTAATAAAAATTACATTTTTAAAAATACTTGATTAGGACAAATTATATAAAGATGTATAAAGACCTAATTTTACTTAGATGTGCTTTCTTCATTTGTGTAATCCTGCTTCATTTATTCCTGGGGTTTCCTCCAACTTAAAGAAGGCAATACTGTTGAACACATCTTAACCTTTATCTTAGAATCAGATACACTGCAAATAACCTCAGGAATTTAGGTCAAAGAGTTTCCCAAAATGAACTAATTGTCATGATTATTCTCCCATAACAATGATAAATTTTAATTCTTTGCTATTTTTTGTTTTTATAGCCTCATTTTTATTTCTTGGCATATATCAAGGGAAAAGAGGGGAGATTTATAGTAATAAATGTCTGTATTAAAAAAGAGGAAAGACCGGGGCTGGCCCCATGGCCGAGTGGTTAAGTTCGCGTGCTCCGCTGCAGGCGGCCCAGTGTTGCGTTGGTTCGAATCCTGGGCGCGGACATGGCACTGCTCATCAAACCACGCTGAGGCAGCGTCCCACATACCACAACTAGAAGAACCCACAATGAAGAATATACAACTATGTACCGGGGGCTTTGGGGAGAAAAAGGAAAAAAAATAAAATCTTTAAAAAAAAGAAAAAGAGGAAAGACCTTCAATCAATGACCTCAATTTCCTTGTTAAGGAACTGAATTTAAACATCAAACTAAACACAAAGTAAGAAAAGAAAGGAAATAATAAAGATCAAAACAGAAATAAATGATAGAAAACAGAAGAATAACATCAGAGAAAGGTAAATGAAACTAGGAGACAAATTTCTGAGATCAATAAGACTGATAAACTTATAACTAGATTGATCAAGAAAAACAGGGAAAAGAGACACAAATTACCAACATCTGAAGTAAGAGAGGTGACAGCACTACAGATTCTGCAGGTATTAAAAAAGATAATAATGTAATGTTATGGACAAACTAAGGCCAATACACTTGATAGCTTAGATGAAATGAAAAAATTCATCAAAAGACACAAATTATCAAAGCTCATTCAAGAAAAAAGAGAGAACCTGATAGTCTACATCTATTAAGGAAACTGAATTTGTAGTTTAAAATCTTTCAGTAAAACTAACTGTAGGCTCAGAAGGGCTTATTGGTGAATACTACCAAACAGGAAGAAATAATGCCAATTCTACACGAAGTCTTCCAAGAAATTAAAGAGAAAGGAATATTTCACAACTCGTTCTATAAGGCCAGTATTAACCTAATAACAGAAGCAGAGACATTACAAGAAAAGAAAACCACAGATCAATATTCCTTGTGATCATAGATGTAAAAATTCTTAAAGTTTTAACAAATTAAAATGAAAATACATTAAAAGTATACTATATCATAACCAACTGAGATTTACCCTAGGAATGCAGTGTTGGTGTAACATTAAAATCACTCAATGTATTCACCGTACAAACAAATAGAAAAAAAGAGAGAGAGAAGCCAGATGATTCTCTCAGTAGATGCAGAAGCAGCATTTGCCAAAAATCTAATATCCCTTCCTGATGAAAACTTTCAGAAAACTAGAAATAGAAAAGAACTTCCTTAAGGTGACATAGGGCATCTATGGAAAACCTACAGCTAACATCGTACTTAATGGTGAATGTCTGACTGCTTTTCCTCTAAGGACAAGAACAAGACAAAGATGTCTCCTCTCACCATTTCCATTTAACATTGCACTGGACGTTCTAAATCAGTGAAATAAGGCAAAAAGATCATAAATTTAAAACATGCAGATTGAAAAGAAAGAAATAAAACTGCCTTTACTCATAGTTTTTTAAAAAGTGAAACATATAGCTATCAGAGAATCAAGCCATCTCACCACTAGGCATTTACCCAAGACAAATGGAGTATACGTCCAGGGGCTGGCCCGGTGGTGTAGTACTCAAGTTTGCATGTTCTGCTTCAGCAGCCTGGGGTTTGCTAGTTCAGATCCTGGGTGTGGAGCTGCACACCACTCATCAAGACATGTGGTGGTGGCGTCCCACATAGAAGAACTAGAAGGATTACAACTAGGATACACCTATGTATTGGCACTTTGGGGAGAAGAAGGGAAAAAGAGAGGAAGATTGGCAACAGATGTTAGCTCAGGGCCAATATTCCTCACCAAAAGAAGCATATGTGCATACAAAGACTTATACACCAATGTTCATAGTAGTTTACTTGTAATAAACTAAAATTGGAAAAGACTCAAATGTACACCAACAGACAAATGGTTAAACAAATCATGGGTATATCCATATAATGGAATCCTACTCAACAATAAAAATGAATGAACTATTTACACACACAAAAACATAGACGAGTCTCAAAATTATTCTGAGTGAAAGAAGCTAGACAAAAAACAATACACATAGTATGACTCCATTTCTATAAAACTCTATAAAATGCAAAAAAATCTCTAGTGCCAGAGAGCAGATCAGTCATACCTGAGTGGAAGAACCAGAGAATGGTGAGAGGGAGAGTTTCCAAGGGGGTTTATGTATGTGTTCACTATGTTGATTGTGGTGATGCTTTCACAGGTTTATACATTTGTCAAAACTGATTAAGTTGTATACTTTAGTATGTGTAATTTATTTTGTGTCAGTTATGGCTCAATAAAGCTATTTATATTTGTTTTTTAAATTAAAAAGGAAAGATAAAAGAAAGGGAAAGATGAACTCCTAGGGGTAAATAGAGGAACACAACAGAGCACCATTTGACAGTCTATGATGATCTGCCCTAGCCCCCAACAAAATAAAGGGGTTCTTTGGTAAACAAGTATATTTTTAATATTTTAAGGAAAGTTACATATGAGCTTGCCAAGTGATATATCATCTTGCTTTAATATCACAAACATATTTATGTGACTGAGCTCTAATTGATGACATTAGTCTATCTAGAAAACGGCACTCAAAAGAGTTCAAGGTTACCAATAGGAACACGCAGTACATTTTGCAATACACTGAAGGCAAACTCAAGTTTTTGGAAGGATGTGAAGAACTTAAAATTCACTGGTTGGGTTGAATATCTTTAAGTTAGGACCTCTGTAGCATTGCTCTAGCTTAGAAAGCTCTAATACCCTTTGGCATGAAAATGTAATTTCATAACAATTTTAGACCTGACCTGAAATGCCAAGATCACTTTCCAAATGAAACTTTTCTGGACTAAGTTCTCAAGTGAGAGTGGCAATGACCAAAACATCCTTTTATTTAACTTAAGGATTCAGAACCTACTGTGATTCTAAACCAGTTCTCGCCTTTGTGGATGCATTAATCTTATTCTCTCTCTTGACTCTTGACTACTGAGTATAGCCACAGGAAGTTTAATTGGAAGGGATGATAGGAGCCAAGTTGCCCAAGTCTTTCATTTTAGAGATAAGATAGTCAGAAAGGGGAAGTGATTGTTTCCAGGTCACAGGGTGAGTCGGGCAGGTTTAGATCAGGAATTTCGGTCTCCTTATTCTCAGTTCAAAGATCATCACCAGATCTCTTACCATCTCCACTCACTACCAAAAACACACACTCATACACACACAGACACACACATTCTGACATTTTCAAGGTAAAAATCTTGATCTGAAAATAATAGCATTATTTCCTATCCAGTAATTTAATGTGAGAGAGCATTCTCACTCTCTCACTCTTTTGTTTTTCTCATGCAAATAATTCCACCAAGATAAACTATGCTGAGGTCTGGGGTAGAGCCAGCCTAACTTGAGAACTTTTCAAGTTCTTGTCATCCCCAATACGCTACTGTGCCGTTTTCTTCTCAATGTGTGAATAGACATGTGACAATTACCATGTCTGGTATCTGACTTCACACATATGTGGCCCATCCTAAAGAGGAAATAAACATAAAGACATGTAAAGTATTGACAAGCCCTGGTATATCTCTGTTATAGATTTAATGGAGCTGAGATATGCAAGGTGATTAGAGTCTTAGGATTGCTCTTAGTGTGATGACAATTTATTTTAAATCACAACTTGATGAGATCTGTGACATTTCACTGAAGACCATAGCTGAGATACCATCTCATCATTAAAACTCTATTTCCAAAATTCAATCTATGTTAAAACCTACTTTTATACAAGAGATGAAATGGATATGAGAAAATTGTCACTGGCTTCAACCCAACACCCTTAAATCAACGAAGTTGAATTCTCCATAATCTCCAGTGGCTTCTCGCCAAGGGATTGAGTTTTTTCCAAAATGCCTTTAAGCGATTTTCTTGGACCTTTTGGATTTCCCTGATTTTGTCTGGACGCTTTGCCTCAGGTCAGGACTTCCACAGACAAAGAATTTTTGTTTTTTTTCACATTTACTCCCTCCTCTTGACCATAATGGATTAGGTTTCCCTAGATTTAATGCCATGTGTTCCCAAGCACTTGGTGTGTGTGAAACAACTGGTTCTGAACTTTGATAGCCTTGGAAAATTACTGTACCTGACCCCAGTACTGGCCACGTAGGCCCCACTACTGCATCTCAGGCCTTAGTGAATTGCCTTTAGGCTATTCAAGGAGGTTTCTAGGTGTGATCTCAAAGTGTATAAACAATGAAAGCCCTTGAGAGCCCCCAATTTTAAACATATTGTAGTATTCTTATGTCAGCTAAATACACCTTGGTATGAAAACCATATAACTGAGTGATGCAGGGTGTGTACATAATACAGGAATTGTCTCCTATGTAAAGATCTTCAAGCCTGCGTGGCCTAGCAGAACAATCCCTACCCTGGAAATCAGGGGTCCTGGGTCCTAGGCTCAGCTCTTCCACCAACTAGTTTGTATCTCAAAAAGTTGGCCTATAGGATAAGGGCCAGGCAGCATTCCATGGACAGTTGGGAGCCACAGATGCAAATATGGGAGTAAATGGGAGATAATACACAAAGAGATGGGAGGGAGGGAGGGTCAGTGCTGGGGGCAAAGACCTTTGAGTCAGACCTGGGTTCAAATTTTACCTGCTTCGTTTATTTCTTTGCACAATTTATTAAATATTTTGTGTTTCTCTATAAAATGGGCAAATAATAACCATATCAGGGTTTCTTGTGAAGGTAAAATGAAAAACTGATGGTTTCAGGCTTTGCTCTTCCTGAAAGGCAATAGATGCCCTGTACCAGAGTTTGACATGAGAGCAACATGAGATGTGCAAACGGCATTAGGGGGAAAAATGGTAGTGTTTGATCATTTATTCCCCACCCATGTCCATCCTCTAAAGAAGGTTGGAGAAGCTGAGAATAAGAAAATAGTCCTTTCGAGAGATTAGCACTGCAGGAAGGGCAGAAGTGCCAGCCCTACTTCAAGCCTAGGGAAAGGAGCTTTCAAGAGACCACATGGTCAACATGTTTGTCTTCTGAAGTTTGGGAGACAGACAGACTCGTATTTGACCCACAGACAGAGGCAGAGAAATGCAAATGGAGAAAATGCATCTGGCTGGCCAGCTAGGCTCAAGACAGAGCAAGTGGCTGCAGCACTGACTTCCTTGTCAAGGGAAGTGAGATTGTTTGAGACAGTCCATTTGTATTCTGTACATGGGGCAGAATATCTTGTCCAAATGGCATCTGTGGGGCTCAGGAGACTCAGCATGAAGAATATGCGCTGCTGAAGTTTAGAAGCTACAGAAGGAGTTGTAAGTGAGCAGACAGAAGGAAATATATCAGCCAGCACTAAGCGAACTTGCGTGATCCCCACTGAAGGAGGAAACAGGTTTCAGAAGACCCATAAACATGCTCCCGTGAGAAAGAATAACTAAACACCCATGAAGCTCAGGAAGCCTGAATCCAGCTCATAATAATATTAATCAAAAAGGAAATTTCCAGCACCCTCTTCCTTTCCTGCTTTCATCACTCTCCCATCAGAACCATTAGATAAACCAATATTTAGAACAAGTTCAAATTTTTGATTATTAGATGGAGAATGAAAAATTTCACACGTATGTATATATGAAATTCTATATAATAGTATATATATAATTATATATGTAATTTTTAAAGATATTGGAGCTTTACACCCACATTTTAAGCAATTTCTGAGAGTATACTTTACGTGGGTATAAACATATCTACTATCTACCTCTGTAAACAATAAAAATGAAACATACTTTTTATTGACTATGGCCCAATATTTAAATAAATAAATGATTAGCAACCACGCCAGTTATTCAGTCCAGGCTCCTGGTTGGATGCTTCTGCTTGAATGCCCTGATGAAAAGGTGATCACTGCCTTAGGAAATCAATGGTTTGTTATATTTCCAGGTCACTCTAATATTTGTACTTTTTCTCATACCAATATGGTGGTGGCAACATTACAAAGGGCTCTAGGGACAAAGCACTGGATAAAATCACGGCTTTACTACTCAAGCAGGCAGGTCCTTGAGCAAGTTGTTTATATCTCTGTGATGTGGTTTTCTCAAATTAAAAATGGGGATAATAGCAGTACCTCCTTCCTAGGGTTGATGCAAGGATCGAGTGAGTTAACAGATGTAAGAAATTTAGAACAATGCCTGTTTCATAGGGAAGTGTTATCAATACACTTACTTTTGTTATTAAATAAGAAATAGCCTGTATTGAAAGTTATCTATCTATCAGATACTGTTTTATGTGATTTATAAATTTTGTTTCATTCAATCTTCACAATAACTCTATGACGAAGGTATTCTTATCATCTTCTTTTCAGATGAAGATACCAAGACAGACAGGTTCAAAGCTGGTTCAAAGCTGGTCCAAGTTTGCAACTGATCAAGCTGGGATTTCAACCCCAGGCAGTATCACTTTTGAGCCCATCCTTGTAACCACTATGTTAGATCACTGTTATTATGGAATTAATTTTATTTATGCTCTATGGGCCTAGATAACATTAGTCAACCAATTTCTGTCTGTAAACTTCATGATGAAATTCTTAAAAACAGTTAAGGTGGAACAGTTGAGGCCATGTTATTTCTCTGTGTATGGAAACAACATGGCCTCAAATTTCAATCCTGTGTTAGTTCTATTTGTTTTGTTTAGTTTTCTATTTCATTCTTCAATTTCAGACTTCAAGTCTGTCATCCATTCTCTCTTCTAAACCTGCAAACATTCTTCTATAGCTCCCTTTCGATGTTCTGAGTGTCCTACTTTGTACCACTGTTAGTATTTTTACATATGTCAAGTTTTTCTAACTTTATGCTAAGATTTTTGAAGATAAAACCATGTGTTCTACATTTTTCCAGCTACAGAGCACACTACAATGCTTCATCTGTATCAACTAATCAATAAATACTCAGTGAAGACAACACAGTTATCAATCCTTTTCACATTTTGTGCTTTAAATGTCATCTGGTTTAGGAAATCTGGAAACCAAGGTTACTTGAATTTGTACCAACAAAGAATCAATAATTTCTGAATGAATTTTCCCTTTTATATATTAAATTTATATAGGTTTTCAGAGTATTATTTTCTTATTTCTGAATTCACACTTTTGTTATAGAAGTTTCAGATTGCTCCAAATAAATTTTCAATAAACAGAGCCTCCATTGTACAAACAACCCTCAATATCACTTATCTCTGGAGCGGCAATGCTATCTTATGGAAAGATCACTGAATGATGAGACCAGGTTAAGACAACATGAACAAAGGAAAACAAGCAAGCAAAAATCTCACTAACATTTGTCTTTGCTATAGTGTAATATACACAAGTATACATGCATCAGAGGATAGAAGGGGCATATACAATGATAGACATTTATATTTGTGGTGTGACAATAAAATGGATAAAATTTTCTTCTTATGATTTACTTCTTGTTAGTACTGTTCATGCTGTACTACATTTTTTAAAACAGAAGTCTGCATTAGGTATCAAAAGATGGTAAAATAACAAACACTGTACAATCCCTTATTGTTCCCAAGCTCTGGGTCCCCAAATGTAAAAGGGAGCAACTATAAAGCCTAGAAAAGGATATGATTTTCCATAGGCCTGTTGCCAGTATTAAATGAGCTAATTTAAATGAAAAGATTTCATAAGTGATTTACAATTTTACAAATTAAAGACTATTATATTTAGCCCAATTATGATCAATATGACTACATTATGATCAACATATGTATCTGCCTAGTAGCAACTGTAAATAAAAGATATATTTCCCCTACAACAGAATACGGTGTTCTATATTTGATTGAGAGAAAGGGATAAAATGTGTGAACAGCATGACTGCCTCACGTACAGCAAGGCAGTGCCACACATTTTTTTCCAAGAAATGTTTGCAACATTTTAAAAGGCACATCTAAAAACAAAATCATACATAATTAAGATAAAATGTTATAAATAGGTACATACTATGGACCAACAAGCCTGATATGACTTGAGTCCAACAACACTCTCAAGGAAAATCATGAACATAATGAAAAGATATTAAAAAGAATCAAATGAAACCTTAATAAGTAAAAATGCAATATCTAAAGTTACAAAAATTAACAGGATAGGATTTACAGGAAATTAAATATTTCAGAAGAAAAAAATCAGTAAACTTGAAGATTTGGCAATAATAACCACTGAAAATAAAGTATTAAGAAAAAAATAAACCACAAAAAATAAATATAGCTTCAATAAGCTCTGGGAAAATTTCAAGTAGTCTGAAATGTCTAACTGAGTCCCAGAAAGGGAGAAGGAACAGAAAAATATGTGAAAAAATGATGGCTGAAGGTTATCAACATTTTATTAAAACCATAAAACCATAGATCCAAGAAGTCTAATGAACTCCACAGAAGAAGCATAAAGAAAGCCATACTAAAAGACATCATAATCAACATATTGAGTTCCAGCAATAAAGATGAAAATCCTAAAAACAGCTTTGTTTCTATACAGAGAAAGAAAGATAAGAATGACCATGAAAATTATTCAACAAGAGGAGAGTAAAATGGTATCTCTAAAGTGCTAAAAGGAAAAAAAAAAGGATCAAACTATAATTCTAAATCTAGCCAAAATATCTTTTAAAAAACAGATGTGCATCAAATACTTTTTCAGACAATCATCATCTGTTCTGAGTGAATGCCAGTATACCCAGGTGAACACAGGACATCTGGATGAACATCCTGGCACTCAAGGCTTCCATGATGGATAAAACAATAGTAATAAGTAATAAACAGCAATAAAGTGCTATTATCTGAACCAGCTTTTGCACATTGGAAAATGATCATCTTATTAATTGGTTAATTTAAAAATCTATTCAATTGTTCAACAAATCTTTAGTAAGTGCTGTCAATGTGCCAGCTACTGTATAAAAACACTAGGAAATAAAGTAAACAAAGCACAGTCTCTGTCCTCAAAGAGCTTATAGGTTAGCACAGAAGACAGAAATGTAGGCAGAGGTTTATAATATGGTGTGATAGATACAATGATGGAAGTTTACTCAAAGAGTTATGGGAACCAAATGGAAAGCACTCAACTCAGACTGAAAAGGCATGTGAAAGGACACTTTTATAGCATCTGTTGGTTTGTAAACTGGCCCTGCACATGGAGGACAAGGAGAAACTGAAGAAAGAGGCAGAATAAGCAAGGGAACTTACCTATGAGGCTTGTCTCGGGTGGCCACAAGATGACTACATCTCCACACCCACCTGTCAGAATCTTAAAAGTTTGTGTAGAAGCCCTAACTGGGTTCAGTCATATATACTGTCCAGATGCTCTCAACAACACATTGCTCTCTAGAGGCTGCCTCCTGGAAAATGGCTTCTACTGTGGGAACTGTGGGCAGAACAGACATTCCATGGACAGTGGAGGGGGTAGGGAGCCTATGATTGCTGGAATCTAGATTGCGGGTCAACTGGCAGCTACATCCTCTCAATGACCGCCTCCAACAGGATTGTAGGTTTTAAGGAAAATGAGGATTAAATACTTCCAAGGAGCTGAGATACAACATACGTAGAGTACAGAGACCTGAGGATAGTGGAATGTTCAAGCTCTACTTCAGCATGGTTAGAATTCACGATGCTAAAATGGCTTGGGTGAGATAGGAAGCACTAGAATTCATTAGGACATAAAATATGAAGACTCCAGTATGTTCTACTACAGTGTTTGACCTCTAATGTGAAGAAAATGGCCCTTCAAAGGGTATAAGAAGGTGAGAGAATCATTAGGATTGTAATTTCAAAGTATTTGATAGCTACACAGAAATTTAGTGGAATAGAGTGATACTATCACTGCCTACAAACATGGGTTCTTTACCCGCCACACAAGGGGGGCCCAATAAAAACTGGAACTTCAGGCTTATGGCAAGGAAAGTGTTTTTATTTCGGGTGATATCAGCCAGGAGATGAGAGTGAGCCCTCAAATTTGTCTCATTTTGTCTTGTCTCCCCGAAAGAGGGGAGGTGAGGAGTTTTAAAGGTTTGTGAAGAGTGTGGCTGCTTGTAGAGAGGTGGGCGAGTCAGTGGCCTTGCTGGTCGGAGCTTTCCCACCAGCTTGCATTCAGCCTTGGGGCACTGCTTGTAGGAAGGAGGAGGAGATGATATGAAATTCAGGTGGTTGTCCTTGGCCATGTCTGTCTCCATGGAGGATAGTGGATTCTGGAGCCAGGGAGCCATAGAGTAAGCAGGGAAGGAGTGTTTTGGTTTTCACCCCACATATGCTGGGTTTAATGTAGGGGATCTGATATCAGGGCTGGCATCAATTCTGAACACAGTGAACAATTGATATGTTTTACCAACCATGAGAGAAATGAAAAGCCTTAAATGAAGACAAAGACATTGAGGATGGAATAAAGAGGGCAAATTCAGAAAAACTTTCCAGTAGATGTAGCTTTCTGTAGTCACTGGACCTATGCTGCTGATGATATTGAATATCAAGGGAATTTTCATTTCACTTACTTCTAGATGAGACAAGCACTTTCTTTGTGGATCCCTAGACCTTTCACTAAAGGAGCCCCTAAGCATTAAAATACATCATTCCATGCCTCATTCCTGTCAAGACTTCGTAGATAATAAAGGAGAACTTGTACACTTTAGGGCATTCAACTTAGACTGCTTAGGCTTAAATCATCTGACCTTTTCTTCTGCCTGTTGAACTGTGCTATGAACAAGCTCAGAACAATAATTTCTACCTCCTCTCCAGTTGCAAAAATGCGAAACTGAGAAAGGGGTGGGGAGGAGGTTAGCAGCAGAAATTCCTCAGTTGGAAGGATGGAAGTAATTGAAGGAACCAAAAACTTTGTATTACTTAATTCCATCAAGGAATAATAGAACCACTTGTGACTTTTTAAAATAAAAATTATGTGTTATGTACCAAAGAGAGTCATCCGTACACTATATCGTGTCGTGTACTAACTCTGAAAACAGTCATTAATTAAGAACCTATTAAACATTGAGAGCTGATATGGAAACTGTTGCCATTTCTTTATTCTTCTTAAAGGGAATTAGAAGTAAATTTCCACTCTTATATTTATAAATACACTCCTATATTCATCACTGTACCTGTGTAAAACCTAGAATGAGGTGTAGGACTGGACACTGAAATATTTCTGTCTAACAGCAAGGAACTCAGGAGTGGGCTTCTGGGTCCTCAACTGCAAAGCAGAGGTTCAAAAGAGGTAATGAACTTCAAGAAGCGTTTTTTAGCTTGTCCATGTTGGATGTGTAATTTCACTCTGATTAACAAATGTTCTTAACATCAAAGGTGCTCTAGACATAAGTGCATTATAACTGAAATACATGGCCAGGAGTTCAAATATCTGGGCTACAGCCTTCTGTGATTGAAGGCAGGGTAGTTGGAAAAGGCCTGAGGGCTATAGCCAGACCAAGGCTAGAGTATTTATACACATCTGGGGTGAGAACAGAAGGACTGTCCCTCCATTTCCAGAGAGACCTGTGAAAATGGTACAGATCTCAGAGGGCCCGCCCTTCTTATCCTTCTAAAGCCCCAGAGTCTTTCCTCATCCACTCCCACCCACGGCATCCTATTCATATCTTTCTATTTTGTCTGACACTGGGACACTTTTCATTCTTTTTATATTTTCCTTGCCTTAAAAAAAAAAAATCAGAATCAGATATAAAGCTATTAAATTCCCTGAGGGCAGCAAGACTCTGCCCAGCTTCCTTTTCCACCCATACCAACTACATAGTCTTTTAGAGAGGGTGCTCATAACCATGCTTTAAATGAGTGCATAAATTAATACATTAATTAATTAAAGCATTTATTTGGAAAGTGGGTGAGTATAAAAAATAAAAAGAAAGTAAAATAGAAAGGTAATTCATTCTGAGAAGACCCAAAGGCCAATAGTTAGATGTTACAGGAAGGAACATATTGGCTCATTATAATACTTTGCATTCATTTCTAAAACATAAGTATATCCAAGAATACTTTACAGGGCAGTTAGCTCCTAGACATTAAAAGACCTCAAACAGATAATGTGTGAATTGTCAGCAGATTTCCTCAGAAGTCGTATGAGGTCGACCTGAAGGCCCACTCAAGACCTAAGTTCTATGATTCTTTGACTATTCCTCGTAGTAGATCGTGGGCTCTGGAGCATCTCAAACTCATCTTAAATTACAAAGGCAGCAGCACTGACCTTTTGCTTTTTGCTACCTTTGGCTAATCCCGTTGGGGGAGAACCTCTTTTAGAGAATGCTTTGTCCAATTTTTCTACAATTGTTTCACTTGAGGACTTCCTTGGGCATCCAGAATCCACTATGTAGGACTAGTTTGTCATCCTGAAGGTGCAGCCATTCACAGTAGACAGACTTGCCAGTGGGAGAAATGCTTTTGAGTTGTCTAGGTCTTTTTGAGTCAGCTCATAATTCATGTCCTCTGTGAGGTATTCCCAGGAGAGGCAGAGTACTCTGAATTTGGGGTCTTTGTGACACTATAAACATGATTTTTTGTAGCACTTCTAATTTTCTACTACAATCGCACTCTTTCTTTCTACCATTATGGACTGTGTGCACCATGAGAAGCATCAGCGTCTCTTATTCATTCCTCTCTTCCCAGCTCGGTAACCAAGAGTCAGTGCTCACTATCTGTTGAATTGATGAATGAACCTGCTTATTTAGAAAGATACACATTCTGAGATATTGTGATAACATCAAGTTGACAAGCAGCATGTTCTTAGGAAAATGATATTTTTTGAAGATAATCTAATCTACATCTGCTTTGAGCAAAACAGAAGAAAAAGGAGAGGATGGAGTTAGTGGGGTTTTTTTTTTTTTTTTTGAGGAAGATTAGCCCTGAGCTAACTACTACCAATCCTCCTCTTTTTGTTGAGGAAGACTGGCCCTGAGATAACATCCATGCCCATCTTCCTCAACTTTATATGTGGGACGCCTACCACAGCATGGCTTTTGCCAAGTGGTGCCATGTCCGCACCCAGGATCTGAACCAGTGAACCCCGGGCCACTGAGAAGTGGAATGTGCTCACTTAACCGCTGCACCACCGGACCGGCCCCCTGGAGTTAGTTTTGATGGAAAGATTGTTTACTTCAAGACTTAACTAGTGGTTAAGAATTGTGACTCTGAGACAATCTGCCTGGATTCAAATCCTGGCTCCGCTGCTGATTCTGCTTCTTGGGCAAGTTTCTTAATTTCTCTGTGCATCCATTTCCTCATTTATAAATGAGATGCTAATAGGACCTAGGAGCATAGGGTTGTTGTACAGATTAAAAGAATAATAGACATAAAGCACTTCAAATAGTGCCTGGACAATAGCGCCGTTGTGAAGAGGTTTATATGCAGTAGCTGTTGTTGGTGTTGTTATTTCACTGTTATAAAGTTACGGTACTCAAGAATGTGAGTCAGGAGGACCTCAGAGGTCAGCCAGTCTTGACCCTACATAGTAACAGGTTGTTTCTGTCTTTGGGATCACAGTAAAATTTCAGCCTCCACAAGTTCTGCAGTACCTTCAGTCCCTCACTACCAGCTTAACTGCTGTAGGGGGATGGTTTGTTGGAATCATTTCCAGAGCCTGCCCAGTGAGTACTTCTTTCAGCTTCTACCTCTCCCTGAAGGATCAGGATGCCTTGGTCCTCAGGCTTTCTCTGTGGCCATGGCTCTGACGATGTCGTGGTGGAAAGCTTGATGGGAAAGCTAACAACCTTCCATCACGCTCTGTCCCCTTGGAGACAGATCCAACTTACAGGCACCCTCAGTACAGAGTAGGTAACGTGTCTTCTGCTTTTGATTGTAATAGTAACAGTTAACAGCGTTACCAATCATTATTATTCACTTTCAAACTTTCAAAAAAACTTATACAAAATTTCATTATTTTCATCTTTATAAGGCTCACATTTGATAGTTAACGACTTTCTGCAAACTCATGACTTGGACTCCTGGTTTCATATAAGAGGAAATAAACTCTGAGAGAGTTGAGATCAAAAACTTAATGGCAGAGCCATATCTTCTGGGTCCCTGTCCAGTGCTCTTTCACTATGTATTTATTTCATGATCACCCAAGAAAGGAAAGAAACCAATTGCCTGAATGTTCTTTGGGCATCTGGGAGTTTGAAAGCCTGTGAGATGCACAGCATGTGCTCCAGCTAAAGACAGAATACAGGCTCATGTCCACAGCTGGAAGATCCATTGCAGATCCTCTAATTGATCATTTGTGCACATTTTCCTCAAGAACAATTTGTTGTTTATGTGAAGGCCTCCTGCCAGGGTCAGAGGTCATCCAAAATGAACATATTTGATGAGTCTAACACCCTGATGGGAAATGCCAGACTTATGAATAAGAGAAAGTAGGAAAACAGCGAGCATTGTTCTAAGTGCTTAAATATGTGAACTCCTTTTCTTCTTCTCATAACATCCTGGAAAGCTGGAAATTAATAGGTTTTTAATTAATGGCTATTTTTAGAGTTAGCACACAATGTGATATGGTATGCAAATGACTCTCTTTGGAACTTGATAGATGATTTTTATTTTAAAAAGTCACCAGTGGTTCTATTATTCCTTGATGCAATTAAATAATAAAAGTTTTTGGTTCCTTCTCATAAATCCATGGAAACCAAAGCCAAAAAAAATTGAGCACTCACCCAAGATGATGCACTACATAACTGACGGAGTCTTATAGAATCTTTTATCTATTTTTATTTCTAGAAATTGAAATCTAAATAGAAGCATGCCTGGAATATGCTGTCTGTGGGCTTTTGTGGCTCAGATTTAGCCATAACATATTCTTCATGCTATGTTTCGTTTGTTTTTTTAACATCTTGGATAGTCTACTGTTTTATAGGTAAAACTCTCAGAGAATGTTCCCACATTCAATAAGTTTTACAAATAAAGATTTAAATTTAAAATTTTTAATTTCTTATAATTAAAATCTTTACTTATAGAAAAATAAAACATTATAAAAGAGGACTTTTCAAGACTGAGTTTCTCAGATGCTCTCAAGGGCTTTGTCATTGATTATTAACAATATCAACTCTCTACGGCCTGCTTCCCACTCACTGACTAAGCTCTGGAAACTCTGAGATGCTCTTGTCAGCCCCAAGAGCTTCATAGTATTTAGATATGCCAGGTCTACGTGCTGAGCTGGGGAGATTTTGGCATACGGGATTGGATTCCTCATTGGGGCTGCAAGAGTGCCTTGGAGGGTGTGAGTTCTGTCGTGCTGCAATTGCAAGTAAGGAAGCAGGGAATTCTCCTCATGAGCGTGGAAAGGCAAGGAGGCCAGGCTCAGAAGGAAGGCATGGCACAGAGAACGCGGTGAAGATGAGAGCTAGAAGGGTAGCTCTGAGTGTATCTCATGTGAGATCCCTTAGTATTCTGATTTTAAACAAGTGCCTCAAAAAAAGAAAACATGGCTTTCAAAGTAAGAAAGAGCCTTTGTTTTGATAAGAATTACAACAAATGATGTGGATTAGAGGATCCAGCTTTGAGCAGGAACAAGCACAGGCAGGGCCAGTGTTTTCCAGTACAGGAGCAATCAAGTGATGGAGGCAGCAAATCAAACTAAGTAACTAGGAGCTGGTGAGAACCAGGTAAGCCACCAGACCATGAAGATGGAGTCATCAAGAAGAAAGCCTAGAGAAAGGCAGAAGTACAGGCAGACAGACAGGCTGATAGATAGTCCATTTATGAATATGCAGTAGATTACCAGGTATGATGATAAGTACACACACCATAGCCACTGAACTCTTCAAGCAAATGGTCTGGTGGGGGAGACAGAATAACCAAAACATTTACACCATCAGTATAAAACCACAATTCTAATAAGTAAATAAGGAGAGCTTCAAGATACTGTGAGAATACTTGATAGAAGATTTGACCTAACCAGGAAGGGCACGGATATGTTGCCAGAGACATTGACACTTGTGCTGAAATCAGAAGGAAGATTAGAAATTAGACAAAAGGGGAAAAGAAGAACTTTAAGGTGAAGAAACTTCTAAGGGCACAGCCCCTATGGAAGGAGGGGTACATGAGGAGACGGCTTGGGTGGCTAGAACAGAGAGAAAAGAGGGCATTATGCTTAGAGATGAAGCTGGAATCACATTCAGGGCTCTTTTGGGCATGCAAAGTGGTCACAGTAAGGAGTTTGCTGTATGTCTGAAGTGCAACAGAAGACATAGAAGTATAAGCAGAGGCGGGGGATGGGGTGAAGGAGCACCAATCTGATTTGTGATTTGAAAAGTTCACTCTGAAATGTGCATGATGGACTGGAAGGGAACAAAGCATTTGTCTGTGCAAGTTAAGAGATAATTAATGCAGTGGTCTACATCTAGGTGAAGGGGGCTCAAACTAGGTAGAAGGAAAGAATTGGGCAGATTCACATCAATGGAAAGAAATCCTGTTGCCCCAATTTGCTGACATTACACAACCACAGCTTAAACTAGCTTAGACAATTTGGTCATATTGAACTTCCCCTTCCTATGGTTAGAAAAAATAACTTGGCAAAGACTTGGGGATATGACTAGAACTCATAAAGGTAATACTCCAGGATCTGCCTGGATCAGCCCAGAGCTGAAAGGACCTGAGAAGGAGTTGCCTGTACTTAGGGATTGCCAAGCATGAGGAAATAAAGGCTGTGGACTACATGACAAGTTTGTTATGAAATACTCGAGCCTTCCAGCATTAACTGGTGGGGGAAGATGTTAGATTGCAAGGAATTGAGAAGAGAGAAAGTAATGAAAATATAGAGACAAAATATATAAATTGATTATTATTCAAAATTTAAAGCAACCTTTCATTCCTATGATAAACCCTTTCTGGTCTTGATTTATTATCCGTTTTATACGTCAATGATTTTGATTTGCTGTTTGGTTAGATTTTTGTAATCTGTGTTCATGAGGGATGTTTGCCTTTAATTCCTTGTGCTTTTCCATCTTTTGTTTATAATCTATGTGTCAGGTTTTATCATCAGACTTAGATTAGCCTCTTAAAATAAATTCATTAGTGTTCTCTCTTCCTCCATTTTCTGAAAGAGTTTGTGTAAGATTGTTTTTCTTCCTTCCTTAAATGATGACATTCACCATTTAAAACCATCTGGATCTCAAGTGTCTTTTTGTTTTGTTTTTATGCAAGTGTTTTGTTTGTAGCATGTTTAATCCATTTTCTATGTTCAATCCATTGATAAAGTTCAACTTATGTTACTCATTTTATTATTAGTCATCTTGATTTTGTTTCTCTGTTCTTCCTTTCTACTTTCATTTGTATTTGAATAATTTTATGATTCAATTTTAATTTATTTATTTGACTGTTAACTATATCTTTTTGCATTTTTGGTAGTTGCTCTAGGGTTAGAAATATATATGATTTTCAGAGTTGGCTTAAAGTTAATTTTCTACTACTTCGTGTAAAATATATAAATTTTTCAATCCTATATGTCACATAGGTCCGTTTACCCCAACTTCCTTCCTTTATGCTGTAGTTGAAGAATGTCATGAGGTTCTGGGAGTCATTAGCTTGGGAAATAAAGAAGAATATCTCTCAGAATATGTGACTGTGACACTCGTCAGCAAATTAGATATAAATTCCCCATTTAACAGATTCAGAGAGGTAAATTGATTTGCTCAACACGAAACAGCTAGCTGCTTGCCAATAATAACCCTGAATCCAGTCCAATGTGCTTGATAAAATTCTACAGGCACCATCTCCTCTGTGATAAGAGGAAATGAAGTATAAATAAAAACCTAGAAATATCCTGAAATGGAGAGGAAAGGGGAAGTGGGATGTCATCTACCTTCCTTGATGTGAAGTTCCTGATTCAAAGAATCCTATTCCAGCCTTGCACCTCAGGAAGAGCACAGGCTCTGAAGGCTGACAGACTTTGGTGAATTTGTTGATTGATGTCTTTACCTCTTTGTCCTCAACTGCAACAGAATAGTATTGTACACGAGTCTAGGAAAAGTAAATGCTTCTTGGTTAGTTGCCTATGGCAGGTTCTCATGGGCAAACTGAAATGACTGAAGAAATAGCTTTCATTGCTCTCAGAAGATCAAATCTTTGCTTAAATGGTTTCCAGCTACTTTGAATGAGTGAAACAGACACTTTTCAGAGCCTATTTTTGCTTTGTTCCTTTGCCTTTTTTCCCCCAAATTATTAACAGTTCACAAAATAGTTCACAAGGAGACAGAGAGAGAATATGGATAATGCCAGCTAACTCTAGCACCTGTGGAAAGTATTATCTAAGGAATAGGACTATTAAAAAAAAGCATAATGGAATATGGGGATGAACTGTCAAGATGGAAAACTTCCAGCTGGGTTTCAGTGGTCCCTATGGGTGCATTTCCAGGGAGAATTGCAGGCTCCCCAGCAGCTGGCTCTCAAGCCTTGGGTTACCTGCACCTGGGAGGAGTGTTTTCTGCTTGTCCAGGGATTCTTGACCAGATATGGCCCAGAGCAACCCAGAGAACTTCTGCACTATGCAGGGAGCTGTCACCACACCTTCTCCTGTGAGGTCTCAATCCTTGTCTTGGAGAGGAACTCCTCATCCCCTTCCAAACTGATCCTCTCCATGTTTTTTTCTTTCAATTCTAAAATATTTTTCAAAGTTCTTTTTACCTCTTATACTTATCCTCCCTATATTTATCAATAATGATTCTTTATATTAAATTTATCTCTTCCAATTACTGTGCAGTTTATTTCTCTTGATTGGACCCTGATTGATACAGAGCCATAGACCTGAGATTAGCAAACCAGACTTGATTAAAGCTAGTGACTGTCAGGCTATTTCCAGAGAAGAGTTATAGGAAGAAATCAGAGTGCAAAATTAATTCAAGAAGGGGAAGAAAACTAGACAAAATTGGAGGCTCTTGGGATGCAGCCCAAGATTATAGAATGAGCAGGGAAAACCCTCAATCAAGCTTGGGAGAGTTGAAGTTGATGGAGACAAGTGTCAGTAAATTGAAGTTGTATTCCCAACTATCAGCGTTTCTCTCACTGACAATAATAATATTTCCTATATTTGCGAAGGACAAGCATAAACAGCATAGCAATTAGCAATCAGGAAACAACCCTATGGTGTGGAAAAAATAAAATGAAATGAATTGATCAGTATTATAATATGAAGAAAAGTATACAATGCTGTAGAAATCAGTATTAGAGGAGATCCAAACCAACTTAGGAATGCAGGTACTCGAGCGGATAAGTCGTGGGCCTCAGGGATATAGGGACTCAGGGACTCGGGGATACAAAGCACCTGTTTGATGTTGTTGTTATTTGTTTGACTGTTTGTTTTAATGGGAGAGCAGATAGCTCTTCACAGCATATTATAACCCAAAAAATTGACTTTGATGATATGGAAGCACTCTGGTGATTTCAGAAAGACTAAGGGAGGAGAATCCAGTAAAAGATGGGGCCCCTCCAGACACATAGAGTAGAAGCTCAGATGGTGCAGTTAGATATTAAGCAGAAAGGTGCCTGCTGAGGACTGAGGAACTTCAGGACATTCACAATCACAAATAACATTTCTATCTCTCCAGAAATTCCTATTGCTAGTTTGAATATCAATTGAAGGATAGAATTCTAAAGGTTCCAATGCGTGGGTTTGTAAAGCAGCCACTTCCTGAACTTCATTTGAAACTGAATAAATGAAGACTAGCACATCAGGCATGCTGAGAAAATAAGTTTTTAATGGATTCTTTCTACCTTGAATAAAAAGCACTTCCATCTCTTTTTCAAAGCTTTATGTTTTAATTTGAAAAGCAATGTCTTTTAGTGTCATCAATGTTCACAAATATTCAGAAGGGGCTTGAAAAATATCAGCTTTCATACATGATTTCTTGGAGTCTTTCATGTGAGTACCTGATGTAGGTAAATGCTGAAAATGTTCGAGGCTGTGATTTGTGTCAGAAGAGATACTGTGCCCCTAACCAATCTCGTTCTGAGCTGTTCAAACCTTGTCACTAGGGCCATCAAGTGATCAAAAATAACCCAGGTGTTGAGCTTCCAGTTAATAACTCCACTGGGTATAAACCTTGTCAAAAACTCTACCAGCATGATTGTTTTTACTATTTCTTTGCTTTGTATTCTTTTTTCTTTTTAATCAACAGAGAAGTGATGGAAAGAACACTAAAGCAAATGTCAAGAGACCTGGGATCACACTTCAGCTCTGTTGTTACCTTGTTCTGTGACTTTGGAAGCCACCTTATCTCCCTGGGCCTTAGTTTCCTCAACCAAAAATATGGACAGTGATTTCATTTTTACATAGTTACAGGTATAAAGGTCATTTTTAAAAAAACATAGTGTTTCAGTGATGGAAAATTGTACTATTTTCCTGAGAGTAAAACAGAATAAGAAAATTTTATTTATTTAAGAAGACCTCCATTTTTTGACCAATAAAACAAGTCTAAGACCAATCTTGCATGATTTCATTATACAAGAGGGAAAAGTGATTTGCAGAGAGAGAATCTACAAAAGCTTATTGGATGAATATTTACCACTTTCTCCCCATAACAAGGTAGTGGAAGGATGGCTGACTAGGGGTCAGTGAATAGGGTTGGAGGCTGCCTCTTTCACTGACCAGTAGAATGCTCTCCATCTTAGAGCTTTGGTCCTCCATGGGCATCCTGGAAGACTGGCTGGACCTGTGTGGTAGCTACAGATGCTGCCCTACCTGCCCAGTGCCTGGTGTCATTCAGACGTAGGCTGGAATGCACAGGTCCTCCCCTTGAATCTGTCCTCAGGACCACAGTGGCCACTCATTCTGTTCGTTGGTCACTGTAGTAGCAGTTCTCCGTCCTTGTCCACAGAGACCATGATGTCAGCCCCTGCTGTCTCCTCCTGCGTTCTTCATGGTGAATTCCTCTTGTGACTCTCACATGCACTCAAATATGTGGTAAAATCTTTCAAAAGTGCTAAGGAAATATAAATAACAGAAGAGAAAGAAGGGAAAACACACACAAAAAGACAGAGGGAGACAGCAATCCAGAGGCCACATCCAGAAACTACAAAGTCCAGACACAAAAATAAAGAAACGCTGACTCATGAGCTCAGTATGCTGAGATATAGGGAAAAGAGCAGAAACTTTGAGTCAGAAAAGACTCAGTTTATATCTTACCAGCAGAGTTCCCTTGGATGCGTTGATTAACTTACTGAGCTGGTTAACTCATCTGTAAAGTGGAGATGCTAACATATGTCACTTTGAAGGTTAAATAAGATGTTTTGCAAGGTGTCTGGAAGAGTTCCTGACACTTACGGAAGTGTCTGTAAATGTTGAACCTTCCTCATATTGTAGCCTAGGCCCTGACCTTTGATTTTTTCTTTTTTGTAATGCAAGTGCCCGATTTAAGCTTTGATTGCCTAGGCATCCACTTCAAAGAGTCATCCACCTCAAAGATGACTCTATGAAATAAACACCTTGACAGCCACACCACTAGAGAACGAGCCCCCCTCTCCCAGCTCCTGTATTTTAGAGATCTTGGTTGATTTCTCAACAAGTGACCATTGGGCCTCTTGTTTTTTCTCTCCCTGCACTTTAGCTTTAAATTCCTGCTCTTATGTTTTCAATTCATTAATAAAAAGTGAACCTATGAAACTCTAGGCTCCCATCCTGGACCCCAATAAAAGCAGAACCCCAGGCCCGTGCATGCACTGACTCCTGTGCCCTTGCTGGCACACTCGCACCGTCTGTCTCTCTCTTTCTCCTTTCCTCCTTCTCTCCCTCCACCACCTCCCTGTACAGCCCCGGGTGTGCCATGTAATTTCTAGGACCTGCAAGTAATAAAGCTTTTCTTCCAAAGTCCTGATGTTTATCGCTGAAGGCATCTTACAATCATAGTAAGAACCACAAGAGCCCATCCAGCCACCACGTTGGTTATCAATAGGATGGTCCAGGCACACAATACATTTTATTATCCAAAGAAACCCAGAGTCTGTGAGGATAAACAGAAAGGCCTGCTTATATAATGCAAAGTGACAAGTTACTTCATTGCAAATAAGAACAAAGTATTGTAAGAATAGAAAAATGAGAGTCTTGAGGAATGAAATCTCAGCAATGAGAGAGAAAACACAACACCTGGTAAAGGGAAAAACAAGTCTGTGTTTCAGGCAAAACTAAGAGCAATGAGTTGCCCGGGTAACTGAAATGAAGATTTTGTTTGGGTTATCTTGGAGTGGGGCCGGGGGTGATTTTGGGATGGGATTAGAGGGGGATTGAGTTGCCAAGAGATGACACTGTAAATCCACAACAGCTACCCAGGCTTGGCCTACTCAGGAAAGAAGCTGAAATGCAGCATGAAGATATGGGAGGAAGAGGCTGAAAAGGTGGGTTGTCCTGAGTACATGAAGCAAGATGTATTAAAATATAAATAGATTCAAACTCTCCATCTTTCTCAGTGTTCCAATCACTGCATCTTTGGGTTGTGACCCCTATGATTAATCTTTAATACAATCTTAGTGAGTCATGCATGAATTATGCATTTCCCTTTTTTTATTCCAACATAATCAGTTGAATAAAATTCAGGTCTCAAGTTTTACCATAATGTTCTAAGTCTAAGAATTTATCATCTTTTTTCGTTTTTTCATCCATTTCAAATCAATCCCATAGAGTTTGGTATTCAAAAATTCCTTCTATGTTTAGGACTTGGGAAACATATGATTGATAGAATAAAATAAATATACAACTATATTTTGTTTCCTACTTTTCTCATAAAAGTATATTCAGTAAGGGAATTTTTCAATTGCCATTTTATCAAAACTCAAGCAGTTCCACAAGTTTTATGATTACTCATAGAAAATAGGTTCTATGGTCATTTTTAATTGTCACTATATTCTCAATTCTACTAAAAAAATCATTCTCCAGATATTAATTACAACTTGGATAAATTGATTACCACTTATTTAAAGCTTCTCTTCTCTTAAACTTAAACTAGATAAAGATGGGAAGAAATCTAACCATTTTTTTTCCTGCCTTACTTACTCTCTTACTATTTGCTAGCTGCCGTGACTGAACCCACTGGGCCTGAAAAGTGGGTAAAGCAGGGTAAAGGAGGGCAGAAAGGTCTTCACGTCATCTTACGTCTCAGGATCTCTTGGCCTGGTAACCATTTATAGCTAACTATTTCTTTCTTTTTTTCCCCTGCTTTTTCTCCCCAAATCCCCCCAGTACATAGTTGTATATTTTAGTTGTGGGTCCTTCTAGCTGTGGCATGTGAGACGCCTCCTCAATGTGGCCTGACGAGCAATGCCATGTCCGCGCCCAGGATCCAAACTAGCGAAACCCTGGGCCTCTGAAGCGGAGCGCGTGAACATAACCACTCGGCCACGGGTCCAGCTGCATGCCCACCACCCCAAAGCTAACTATTTCTTTGGTTGGTTCTTAAGTGGATCCTTTGGAGAATCTCCTCTTGAACCCCTCCAACTGCTACTCCTGAAATGTGAGTGATGAAAACTACTCTTCCAGCTACTGCTTCTTCCTCAGACTCTGCTGTTATGAAAATCTCCTAGGAGTTTACTAGGCAAATTAGGTGGAGGGGGCACTTCAGGAAAGAGATCCATTGTGTGGAAAAGAATTCTAAGGGGGTGGTATGTTAGAGCCCAAGATGAGAGTAGCTCGAGATGAGATTAGAGAGAGCCAAAGACAGCCTATGAGATATTAAAGAAAAACAAAGGCCACCGTGTATTGAGGAGCTATACCTCAGGCACTCTAGTTAGATTTTGACACATAATCCATTCAGTTCTTACAAAAACCATGAAAAAAGTGAACAGATTTTAAATAAGGGAGTTACTAATTAGATATTTTCTTGTTACACAAAACGAAGTGGTCTTTCTAAAATAGGAATCTGATCATATTATTTTCTAGTTTGGAACATTACGCTCAAGATAAAAACCCAATACTTCTTGGAATACTATGGAAATTCATGATTGAGTCACTCCAACACCTAGGACAACCTCATTGATGACAGCTAAGTCTACTCGTAGGTTTCTTAAAAGGATTGAAGGAAGAAATCACTTTAAATTAGTGATTAATAAAATATTAGTTCTTATGATTCACTTGCCTTGCTCCTCTTGACTGCAGTCCTTTGCATACGTTATTCCCTCTGTCTAGAATACTCTTCACTCACCCCATTCCATCCTACCTGTCTACTTCCAGTTTGTCCTTTATTAAACTGGAGTACTCGCGGGAGCCTACGCTGAGCTCTGAAGACCACACTGAGTGCCCTTCCTATGAACATAGTTTGCTGGCCTCTGTAATAACATTTATACATGTGATTATACTTACTTATTTACTTATCTTCCTCCCACAGGATAGTATAAGCATTCTAAGTTGAGAGAGAGTGTAGCGTTAACCATTTTCCTCAGCATCCAGGCTTTCTCCTGGTGTGTAACAGGCATCCAAGAAACATTTGTTACATAAAAGGATCATAGATACATATGTGTTTGAAAAATTTTGGCCCCGCCACTTCCTTGCAGTGTGATCTTGGAGCAGTTTCTTTCATGTTTTTCACGCCTCCATTTCACTACTATAAAAAGAGAATAAATTATATCACTTTTAAAACTGTTGTAATGACTTAAGACAATGTATGAGCAGCATCTGCATGTGTTCAGTGTATATTAGTTTCCTCTCTTTCCTGGTCAACGCCCCCTTCCAGAGGGCTGGAGATAAGAAACTGCCTATGTTAAGTGTCTAACAAGTTGTCTGGAACATTGTTGGTGCTTATTAAAATGCTAGTTCCCTTCCTTGTCAATGAGGGACAGTTCATAATGCAGAGTGCTGTTGAATACCTACCAAGTCTTTAGCTCAAGATTGTTAAAGGTAATCTGGCCTAAATACTTTGTATCAACCTTATGTAAATAAAAGTCAGGAGACATATTCTATAGCTAAACCTCAGCCATTCTGGATTTATAAAACTATTTGTGTTTATATATTTCTAATTTTTATTGACAAAGAGAGAGTAGCTATCTGCTTTGTAACAAAGCCCAGCAGAAACAGCCATCAACTCTGACCAATGCATTTTCATTGCATTCAGAAGGTATAATACCTGCTTCATACTTTCTCCTAGCTGGTAAAGCACAGATTGAACCTAATGACATCACTTGGCCCAAAGCATAGAATATTTTTCTCCATTGCCTTTTAATTATTTTGCCAATTACCTTTTAAATATGAATCCGTACTAGCATACAAAATGCTGCTCCTACGTCTTTGCCCCCACTTACACATAAAAACTGGATTTCCCCAAATACCACAACTTCTCCTCAACTCTGACTTTATGTGTGACCTAGAAGCAGTGGTGTGTTGATAAATATTGATCAATGGGCCAGGAAGGGCAGGAGGGCTGATGTGCAGCATTTGCTGATTTCTGTGGCATAAATATTCCCACTTTGGCCAATTTCAAGCTACTAACCTGATACCAATGAATGCAGAGTTGAGAAGAGATGTTCAGTAGTATCCATCTATGGCACTTCCATCATACAGATTCAATCATTTAAACCACCTTATGAACCTATACAATAGTAAAATGTAATAAAATAAATTATTTAAGTGATGATTTTTGAGTATCTATTCATTTTGTTTTTAATATAAGTTTTTTAACTGTAGTTTTATATAAGTACTTTTTAATAAAGGTGGTGTTTAACAAACAGATCACAAAATTCCTGAAAAATTTCACAACTGGATCTCAGCTCCAGCATTTATTGCCTAGAATCATGCCCTTCAGAGTAGGTCATAGTAAATGCTTACAAATGGTTTGCTGAGAGCAGTGGGAAGAAATATACAGCAAGTTGGTTCTATTCTCCTTCCTATGATACGTACTTTACATCAAATAAAAACAAGTGACATGACTGAAGACTACCTAAAAGGTGAGCTTTGAGCTGCTACAGAGGGAAAGAGACTGAGAGTGCTCTGTGATTCGTCTGAAGTTTTTGATTAAAAAAAAGGAAACCAATTTGACACAGAACTACTACAGAGACCAAGAATGCTCTGTAATTTGGCTGAAGTTTTTTGACAAAAAAAGAAACCAATTTGACATAGAGCTACCAAGGATAATGAAAGTATGATTCACAGAAGAGGCTCAGAAATTAACGGAAAGATCAGGATTATGAAAGATTATGAAAGTCCTGAATAGGACTCAGATAAACCTGCCCTTTACCCTTACCCAAAAGAAAACATTGCCAAATGCCTAAAGTCGAGTTATTAAAAATTATTAACAGGGTTAGCCCAGTGAGGTGCTGGTTAAGTTTGTGTGCTCCACGTTGGTGGCCTGAGGTTTGCCCATTTGGATCCCGGGTGTGGACCCACACACTGCTCATCAAGCCATGCTGTGGAGGCATCCCACATACAAAATGGCGGAAGATTCCTACAGATGTTAGCTAAGAGCCTATCTTCCTCACCATAATAAAAAAAAGTTATGAACAAAATTACACCGGATATTATAGTTTGCCTTTAAATGCATAAGAATATATTATGTAGAAATAAATTAAGTTTTGATAAACTGTATTTAACTTTACAACCTTCTTGTGCATTTACACAATAGACACTTTATGTTATTTAAAAATTTTGAAGCTGAAAGAAACTTAAGAGATCATCTAGTTCAACTTCTTCATTTTATCAGTATGAAAACCAAGACCAAGAAAAGAGAAATACTTTGCCCAACTCACTCAGACGCTCAGAGATGGAGCTGCACTCACTGTAACTAGTCTCTTGACTTATAGGGGTAGAATTGCCACTATTTACACACAGATCAGATTCCCAGAGTCTCAGTAGCTTGTCTAAGTTGACATAGGAAATGACAGCTTGAGTCAAGTCAAGGTTGGAGGTGAGTAGGTTCTGTGTGATCACAAAGTCATCACATGCCTCATATCCCACCCTCCTGTGAGTTAACATTGCTATTTAGTACATGCACTGATTCATCCATTGAATGAACTTGTCTTGTTCACCTATCAAGAGCCAGGAATATAAGGTTGTGCAGAAGCAGAACCTGTCCCTGTTCTTCATGGTATCATATGAACTTGTAAGAGGGTAAACGGACATAGTCAGCAAAGCCTGGAAAGCCTCCTTCTCCTCTTTGGGGCCTCCAACCGGAAAACAAACTGATCGTGTCAGTGAACCACTAATTGTCAGCATCTCTCCTCCTAACCAGGCTCCAAATGCAATTGTGTGACCCTTGTAGCTAAAGCTGATGAGCAGGTCTTTGGACTGAGAGGGAAGAAAACATTGTAATATTCTTTTCAGCTAAGACTCTCGCTTCACCAGCTAAGGACATGTGTCATTGTGAGCCATCAGACCTCCTCTCTCCTGGAAGAGTCTCCTGGGAATCTATATCTTGTGTTCAGGCTTTTCCTAATCCACTAATCCTACCTCTCTTCTTAATCTCCTCAGAACTCTTTCCTATGCCTTATCTCAGAAGGCAAGGTAGTAAATTTTCAAATGCCCATGTGACATAGACAGAATATTCTAGACTCAAGGAGAAGAAAATTAAGGAAGAGTGATATTAAGCCAGAGCAATCAACCATGGTCACCACACTCTCCATAACCTCTCTGCTTCTTCCTCCAAGATGTTTGACAGCCTAATATACTCAAGTAGAAGAATGATTCACTCAAGACATCATGAATACACTGCTGTAACAAAAATGAGAACATCCACTGAAATCAATGAATGAAATTCTATATCCATAATGAAAGAGCACATGAAGCCAAACAACTGTCATATATATATATGACATATATGTATTATAATTATATATAATATATAATAATAATATATAAATATATAATATATAAAATGTGTATATATTAGATAAATGAATGTATACATGCATTACATATAGTTCCTTCCCTCAAGACCCTTATGTTCTTGTGTAGGATATAAATAGACAAATAAAAAAGTTCTCCACAACATAATAGAAACGAGGCAGAAGTTCATACAGACTATAATATGAACACAAAATTCATATAGAACAGAGAACTAATTAAACCTCAGTTAGTGGGAGGAACAGTAAAAGTGTCTTAAAGAAGTTGAACCTTGAATCTACAAAGAGTGTTTGATGTCATTTGATGGGATAAACAGTGAAGGGAGACTCTTCTAGGCTGAAGGAGCACCATAAACACAGGCATCAAAATAAGAGAGTACCAATATATCAAGGGAGATACTAGCAGATTGGCAGGACCCATCAAAGTTCATTAGGCAGCAGAGAGAAAAGAACTGGGGGGATAAAAAGGAGAGAGCTACCAATTACAGAAAGAATTATAACAGAAAGTTTCAAACTGGAAGTTATCTTTGAGATGAGTCTTAAAGGAGAAATCCATTGGATAAAGATGAGGAAAAGCATTCTAGAGGCCAAGGAGAGCATGCATAAAGAAACAGAGGGTGTGAAAAATTATGGTACAATCAAAGTATGAGCCAGTCAGGGAATGGAGAAGAGATTTATATGTAACTAGGGGTGCTGGTTGGGGTGAAGGTTGTGAATGAACATCAAGCCTAGACTTGCAGAAGGGGATGAATTGTAAAGCACTGACAGTGATCAGAAGATTATAATCCTAATGTGATGTACCACTTAGGGATTCCCTTAAACACTATGCATGAGGTGTGTATTAACAAAATCTAGAGAAGAGAGATAGGAAAATACAATTAAAGATAGAGTAAAGATGAAGGAGTGTACCCCACACAAGTAGACAGCCTGAGGTTTAGGTTGAAGCAGAAGAGAAACTCTAGAAGGGGAAGACAAGGGAATATAGAGAAGTACATAGGGGACTATGGAGAAGTCTTTAAGGGACTATGGAGAAGTCCATAAGGGGACGTGAAGAAGTATGTAAGGGTCCATGGACAAGTATATATGGAACTACGGAGAAGTACATAAGGGAATATGGAGAAACACATAAGGGACTATGGGGAAGTCCACAAGGGAACATGAAGAAGTACAGGGCAATGGGAGAAGTGGGGCAAAAGCTGAGATTATTGAAGGTGGGTAGGTTTGAGATTCACACAAAAATAATGCCATATTTGTTTTTGGAAAGATAATTTATTCATATACATAGTTTCTGAATGTTTACTATTTTCAAGCCTGTTGTTTTACTATTGTAGGTACTGAAAATCCTATTTTGGATGAATATTAACTCTTTTGCTCTTTCAATCATTTTTCTCTTTGCACTTCCACAGTAACAGTTGTCATAAGTAAAGGCTGCCATCTCCACATCTGAGGTCAGTGACTAAGATAGTACTCCCTTGTCCACTGAGGGTATTCTCAGTACCTTAAAGAAGTGCCTTTCATGTGCTAACTGACCAATAACCATTTAGTCCATTAATGAACAAGAGGATGTGAGCAGTTGATGAAACTGGTCCTAAATCCATGTTTTGTTTGCAAAACCCTGCAGAAATGTATAGTTTGAATTCATGTTCCAAATGAAATTATTGATGCATAATGAATATATAGAGCATTATCCCAAACAAATGCCAGTGTCCAAGTGGAATAAAAATTCAAGAACAGATGTCTCTATCACCGAAAGGCCAGATGTTGAAAATGAAGGCACCAGAGAAGAGCCCAGAGAAAGAGACAATGAGACCCATCCCTCCATCCTCAAGTCCCTGGATAGACAAGGGCTTCCAAGCTTCCAAGTTTGGATGAGAGAGTTGGCCATGACCCAGAAAGAATGCTCGAAAAAGTATTGAATGTAAAAGAATGAAATATATATCAAGAGAATTTGGGCAGCAGGAAAAAAATAGGTGTCAGAAAGAGCAATGTCATACCTAAGATTCAAATTCCTTTTATACCTGCCTATAGAGAACCTGTACATATTTGTTAAATGCAATAACTAGACAGAGAGAAAATAAACCTCTTTAATGGCTACTATCTCCACCATCACTCAAAAAACCGACATGTTCCCCTTGTTCACTTCATAGCTTCCTGACCATGCAAACTGTAGCAGTTTAATGTGCCAAGTTCCATAACTGGTAATCCTTACCATTCTTTATATTTGTATAGCACCTCTGTTTGGAGGGAAACAAATATATTTATGAATATTACTACATTTATTGTCACTATCTCCTATGGTTATTACAAACCACACTGCCTCTCTTAGAAATACAGAGAGGAAAAGTTATTAATAATGGAAAGTAAGAGTGAAACAGACACTTGAAAAGGGAGCCCAGCACTGATTTTTGACAGCAAGGACATTTGGTCCCAAGAACATTCAATTTCATAACCAAAAATGTGATTAATCAGAAACTCTGCATTGTAATTTTCAGGGCACCTCCAAGTGCACCATGATGTTAAATTATCATTTCACCAGGATGTGTTGCATAGATTAAATATGTAGGATCCTGAAGCCTTTGGAAGACTAACTAAAATTTTTTAACTTAAAATAGCTCCTGTTATAAAAGCGTATGTCTTTTTATGAAAGTTTTTTTCCAAAAGTGAATAGCATATAGAAGTTTTCAAGTTTCCCAAAACAACCAGTCATGCGTGTTCTCCTCATTCATGAAGTGCTCTCTTTAGTTAGATGCATATATATTTATATATATTCCACTCCTGAGTTCATGGAAATAAATACTTTCTGTAGGATTAATAATTTCTTAAATGTATTCTAGTTATATGAAAGAGATCATCATGGTCTGGCATGTCTCTTTTTAAGCCAGATGAACAGTGCTCTGCCGAAAATAATAACCTTCTCATCACTGCATCTGTGACTTTCCCTATGTTCTTGGATTAAGCCCCTATACCATCCATCCCATTTATCTCCCCCAGACATCGCTCCTTGATCCTTTCTCCAACTCTGCTTGATTATTGTAATTTATAACCTTGCCTTGTCCTTCTAGTTTGAGATGTGATGAATCTGACATTAATAAATTTCCCTCCACAGGACTTTATCTCTTCATTGATTGATTGACTGATTGATTCACCAAAAGTGAGTGATTGCCTATACGTTCCTCGCTGAGAAGGGAGAAGATAAATGGGACTCTGTCCCTCTCCTCAAGTTCTTACTGTCAAGCTGAGAAGACCTGCGTGTAAGCACAGTTATGCTACCATGCTATTAGGCAATAGAATTAGATTCAAATGCTCCCTCAGGGGAGTGAATTTGGGGAGATTATTCATTGGGAGGACAGCAGGAAGTCTTCATTTGAGAAGTGACATTTGAGCTGATCCTTGAAGACCAAGTAAGAATTTTCCAGGGGCAGAAGCATTACTCAGAGTGGTCTGGGTAGGGAAAAGTATGAACAAAGGCATTAAAGTTGAAATTGTGTATCTTGTTCCTAGAACAAGAAAACTTGAGAGTATCCTTCAGTTTTTCCTGGGAGAAAACTGCTGACAGTGGAAGAACCCCACCCTCCGTGAATCTGTTGCTGATCCAAGGACTAATTATGTGGCTTAGGTCTATGAAAGACAGAGAGCCATGTAAACCCCCTTTGGTGACCACGGCAAATGTAGACGTCTCTTAAGTGGCTTTTAAGTCTCTATTTATTCTCTGTGACATACAATGTGTCTCCTGGACATAGACCTCTAAGGGATATAACCTGAACCAACTGGCTCACTCTCTTCAGAGTCCCTAAAGTCTGTGGTTAATTTCAGAAAAGTCAGCTCGTTGTCTGTCATACAACAGGATAGAATGTTGGGAATTCTGTATATAGTACTTATATAAAGCTCAAAAGCAGAAATGAAGCTATATTTTATTGGCATGAATAAGTAGTAATTAGAACTATTTAAAAAAAAAAAAAAGGAAGTGAGTACCATAATATGTTGCTAGGATAAAGGTATGGCTAGCAGACAAGAAGGGAGTTACAATCCTGAGGGGCAACTTCAAGGTTTCTAGATATTGGTAATATTCAGTGTTTTGACCTGGATTGAGGTTTTATGGGTATCCATTTTATAATTCATAATAAGCTAAACATTTTTATTGTGTGTGCTTTTTTGTGTATTGTGCTTCATAATAAAAAATAAACTCTTATGGGGCCAGCCCGGTGGCGCAGAGGTTAAGCTCACACGTTCTGCTTCAGCAGCCCGGGGTTTGCTGGTTCGGATCCTGGGTACAGACTTACATGCCGCTTACCAAGCCATGCTGTGGCAGGCATCCCACGTGTAAAATGAGGAAGATGGGCATGGATGTTAGCTCAGGGCCAATCTTCCTCAGCTAAAAGAGGAAGATTGGTGGCAGATGTTAATTCGGGGCTAATCTTCCTCAAAAAAATAAACCCTTAGGACTAAAATAACTGTAGTATCTTCCCTATCACTAGAATCTTGGGTGAATTTGGCCCCTGCCCCTAATATTTGAGCAATGGGAGGCAATGTATGCACAACTATTAGTGGCATGTCATCTTCTCATAGCTCTCCGGCTTTTGGCACCCAAAAGTGAACTCCTCTTTTGTGATCAAATCTGTCCTTTAATTCCTTAGCCAGCCCTGTGACTCCTCTACATAGACATTAAATGTTATAATAAAACATAGTATAATCCCTGAGATTCCAAGGTCATCTTATGGTCAATCCTCTTGAGGACTGGTACCCACAGAGGTTAAGTCCAGGAGATTCTGTTTACTTTGGATTTTCACCAAGAGGCACATGAACTATGGAATCAGTCAGACCTTGGTGTCAATCAAGTTTCACCACTGCTTTCCAGGGAGATGACCTTGAGAAAGTAATTTAAATTCTCGAAACTTCAGTTTTTTTCACCTATAAAAGACTGATGATAATACCTTCTTCACTGTCTTTGTTAGGATTAAATGAAGCAATGTACACAAAAAAGCGTAGTGTCAGGCTTAAGTAATGCAACTTATTGTCTCCATTTGTAACTGTCAGGGAGGTTCAGGCCATGCAAATGTACCTCCCTACTTCTAATGACTCTATCTGTTACCCCAAGACCCTGTTCTGTACTTCAGATAAACTCTGGTGCCCTGCTTAGCAATATGGGACCCTCCTACCGTTTATGTACCATCAGGATCACAGTTGCCTCTTCCCTCCAGTTCTATGATTTAGTCTCCACCTCTTTGGTTTCATTGCTATGCTCCCCTTTCCTGACTGGGTATCCTGGTACCAATTCTGGCCCGTGCCATTACCTGGACTTGCTGGAAGATTTTGATCCTGCCCTTTTGGATCTCTTCAGATCAGATGTCCATCTGCTCTACTTTGTTAAAAAAATTGAGGTTGGCTGCAAGGCTCACACTACAAACCTCATCAGTGCAATTATCCGGAAGAAGTCAAAATGTGTCTTGGTGTGTGTTCCCCTGGAGGCAGATCCTGAGACAAGCCTTTGAAAGCAATTAGCTTGTTTGGAAGATGACGCTAGGAAACACTAGGAGAGGAGTCAGGAAGAGAGACTGGAAAAGGAAGAAACCCAATAAAGGATTTAGGAGCTAGTTAACACCATGGGCAATTGAAGTGCGAGTCTTCTGAGGCACTCTAGGAGATGGTATAAAACCCAATTCAGAATAGCCCAGGAAGTTTAATCCATCAGCTCCCTGTCCGTCATTGGTTGAGGATATCTTCCAGGGGCATTTACTCTCTGGAGCTTCCAGCTTGTCCTGCCCTTGGCTAGAAACAAGCCACAGGTATTCTCAATTAGCAGCCTTCAGAGGGTAAGAGTGAAAGCTGAGGGGGTCTGTGTAGGACACTTAGTTTCACTAGCAGACACTAAATGCTACAGTGAACTCTCATTAACATTCTTGCAGAATCTCACAAGAAAGTCTAAAGATCTGTCACATATAAATGCCCCCAACGTTTTTCCAGAAAAAGAATGCTGATTACAGCCTCATAATGGACTTAGCTGATCCAGGCTTGTCTCCTGAAGTATTCTCAGCTAGCAAGATCATGCAACAGGGTATTCACTATTGAACCATTAGGAAAACATTTTAAGCTCAATGGCTGCTAAGGAACTGCTCTAAAGTGGATAATTTAATGGTGTAAATTGTCTTCATTTATAACAAAACTTAGAGTAAGGAAATACAAAATGAACGCCATTTACCCTTCTCACATATTTATCTTCTTTCTCCCTTTACTTTTTCCATCGCACTTAGGAAGGGGATTCCTACATAGTGACCTTTCCAAGCCATAGCCATCTTTGCAATCTATTAGGTGCCAGACCCTTTATAAAGGATATTACAACAACCTGGAAATAGAGGTAGTGTTATCCCTCTCATAAAGAAGACAGAAAATTTAAATAATTTGCACTATGGCAAATCCATAGTAAAATCCAGGATCCAAAATCTAGTTTGTTAACCTTTCGACACCTGTCTTTTCTCCACACTGCCTCCGGGGGTAGTGTCCAACTCACTTTGCCCTGCAGAAATTGATGAGATAATTATCCAGTGTTCCTTGCTACTGCTCCGTTCTCACCATACTCAGGCACTAGGGAGAGCTCTGCACCAGCTGTGCCCACCTTCCGTCTCCTAAGGACTCAGCCCAGCTCATCAGACAGGTTCCCTCTGTGTGTGCATGTCCTTCAGTGTGCAGTGGAGGCTGATGCCTTTGCCTGGACATGCACAACTGACAAAGAACAGCTCCTATCATGCCTCATACTTCCTCTCCCCAGTGAATGAAGGCAAACCAGTCTGGCAATTGCAGGAAACTTGCAAAACCCCAGGATCCTCCTTTTGTGGCATTCTAGAGGACACACCCATTGGGGATGAAGACTCCATCAGTTCTTTGCGCCCTTTCAGTCATTGCTCTCCCATGAGAACTCTTCAGGTCCTGCTATGGAAGGTGGGGCTTGGAGAAAGACAGTCATTCAGAGATTGGCCAGGGCCCCAGCATGTGCATTCATGGAAGGTACTATCTTCTAACAGTAGGTGGCTGCAAGCCCAGGCAGGCCTCACTGATGTAAGCTCTTGGTGTCTTTTGTTGGGCCAGGCCTCCTAAACTCATCAGAACCATGTTCATGCCAGCCCAATGTAGGACAAAGAAGACTTAGCATGGGTGTCATAGCTTCTCCCACAGATTTTGACAGCACACAAAATGGAAAAGTGCAGACATAACTGAAGTCACTTTAAGATATTCAAAATTCCCTTCAAAATATCAAGATTTAGTGGGATGATCCTGATAAAATATCTTCTTTCAGGTGTCACATCCTTCTTGGTCTTCAGATTCAAAGTGTCAGTCCCATTTAGTGATCCTCGTCCCCAACCCCACTCCCAACCTGATCACAATCCTCAGAATTATAGATAACCAAGCACTGCAGATTCCACTTCTATCCTATCTTTTTTCCTGACCCCTCTGCTTAAATCTCACCACCATATCTGTATACACTCTGGCCACAGTCATTGCTACTATTCTCTTCATATACGAAATCCTGCGATTCACCCCGTGCTTTAGTCACTGAAAAATCTTGCCATATCCCTTTCATACATTCATTCATTGGTCACACCTGTTTCTCAGCTTGGAGTTCTTTCCACCTTCATCCCCATGTCTGAAATCTGGCACCTCCTTCAAACACATTTCAAATGCCAGCTTCTCTAAGAAAATTTACCAGATACCCCTAGGTGAAACTGGTCACCCCTCCTTCTGACATCCAAGACTACTTTGTTTCTGTCTTCCTCATGCCACTTCTCTTTAGTAGCCTTTGTTACAGTTAATAGTTTAATTTTTCTTATCTTCTGTATTAGAGAACACATTTCTGCAGGATAGGGGGCAAATCTGAGCTATGTGAAATGCTACAGTTGAACAAGATGCTGAAGTTCATCCAGTCATGTCCTGTCCATTAACAGATGAAAAAGTTGAGAGCAAGAGAGAAGCCAAAACCTAAGTATTCCCATTTTATCACTCATCATGCTGCCTCTCCAATCTCTTGCATGGAAGAAAAGGCATTCAATACACAATTTTGAAATTGTAAGAGAATCCTCAGTGATTAACTAATTTCTATAAGGAGATATAAATCATAGGAATGTACTCTGTTCTGTACTTATCACCCATCTTTCCATCAATACACACAACACAAATCACACCAATTTCATTGCAGTATCTACAGTAATATTTTTAAATACTAGAGGACATCAAATCATCAATTGAACACCTAATTGCGCTAGCCAAAGTATCTGGTGAATTAGGTTTATTACCTCTTTCACTTCTCATGACAACCCTGCAAGTGGAGTGATTATTCTCAATTTATAGCCTAATAAACAGCAGCTTAGATAAATAGGTAAATAGGCAAAGATCGACTTACCCATTCCATGCGACCCATCACTCTTCCGTCTACTTGCTCCACGAAAGCTGGTTTATTTTACAGAACTAAGTGTAGAAGGAATGCTAAACAGGGCAAGTGAATTCTCAGATATTTGTTGGTATAATAAATTGAATCAGAGTTTTCTGTGTGGTGTAGATGCACAGTGACCGTTTGGAGAGCGTTAGGCAGCACTTTCCCCTCTAGTTTGGGAAGAACAACATGCAAATCTGCAAGAGGATCATTCTGACAAGCTAGAGAGTGTGGCATCCTATCTATAAATGTAAATGTGGCTATTCCAGAGATGCTGGATCAAATTGGCAGTTAACGAAATGAAGGGCATTAGGAAATGTTGAAATGATGAACATTACTTTGCTCTGAATGTGATTGTAATGATCAATTTTAGGTTATTTATTCCTCTCTATTTCCTTCTTGGACTTCTGTGGAGTTATTCTCGTTAACTGTGCAAGTTGTTGCTATGTCTCTTCTTAAGTGTTCACAAGTAGACTGTTTCCTGGAAAAGCTATGATTTCCTCCCTCTTTCTACCCTAGTTTTTGTCACTTTGGGGCGGTTGCACCACTTCTGTTTGAACTCAAAGGAGCATTCCATTAAGGGAGGGGAAGCATTTGCTTCAAAAGAAGCTACTGTGCTGGAAAAGAGAACTCACTAGGCTTGGAGACAAAACACAAAAGAGACTATGGGTGGAAGCTGGATGACTGGCAAATTCTTAACCTCTTGGTGCCTCTGTTTACTTGTCTTTAAAATGGGTATTACAACGCTATCTCTGTGAGGAGTTATATGAAAAGTTCAGCTCACTTTATTGTAAATTATGAACAGAAGACATGATGTTTTCTAAATAAATGAAGTAAATATCCAGTGAAATGCAACTTTTAATTCCAAATTACAACCACACATTGCCTAACAACCAGGATACTTACTGAGAAACACCTTGTTAGGTGATTTTGTCATTGTGCAAACATCATAGTGTGTGCTTACACAAATCTATACTGTATAGCCTACTACACACCTAGGCTATACAGTACCAGTCTTATGGGACCATCTTCCTATATGTGGTCCATCACTGACCTAAACATCTATGTGACACGTGATTATATAGTCACTCTGAAATGGACAATGGAGAAGGGTCCACAGAATAGAGAAAGAGAAGAATTGAGTGATAGAAAGACAGATGGTAACAGAGAGAGAGAACAAAAAGGTACTTTCACACCTATAGGCTTATGTTTACATATGTTTATTTAGTTGTGCTTATATTTGCGTATGTTTATATTTATGCATAATGCATATGTATATATACACACACAGGATTTTTTGGGTTTTTGTTTTTAACTTTCTAGAGGGATAGATGTAGGAGGTGATAGGAAAGACTCAGCTTCAAAAATACAGAATGACAGAATGTTTTCATGTTCCCTTGGCCCTGAATGCCCATGTTAATACACCTCTTGGAACATTTCCACTTTCTCCAGGTCTGATCAAAACACTCTTTGTCTGAAAAAAATGCTCCTGATTCTTCCCCTCCCCATAATTTCTCTCATCTCGACTCCTGTTACACATAGGATGTCATACATGAAAGCCATCTTTAACACTTACGATAGTCCTTGGAAACTAAGACACTGGAAGTTGTAAATTGTGCTACTATTTTATGTATCCCTGAGAAAGAAAATCTCTGCTAATTAAACTATGACATTATGCTTTCTTAACAGTCAGGAGTCTTATTTTATACTTATCAAAAGAGGTTTTTAGACTGATTTAGAGCTAAAAGTGATGACAAGATGAATGACTGTGGCCAAGTTCATATCCACATAAGCATTAATAACTGTGCCACGATGGTCACATCATGTCTGTAATTTTAAAACAGTGTTAGTTGTAAGAGCATTATTTCAGAGATACTAAAATGTGAATCAATATGCATCTTAAAACTGATGAAATATGGAATTTTTCTTCTTTACTCAGACTCTGAACTTCCTGGGAACATGGGTGGTGTGTTTGTCATACATGACATACATATATACCCCATATTACCTCTAAAAAATGCTATCTTCTAGGCCTCATGATGCAGTGGAAATCTCTAGGTTTTGGAGTCACATACTAGTCTGAGTCCTTTAGGAAAGTTCCACTTAATGCTAATGTGTAGTTATCTAAAACAGTGTATATAAGTCAGCTAATTCAATCCCTGGCACACGGCAAGCATTAAAAATTATTAGCTTATTGAAAAAATAATTGATAATAGAACTAAGGAAGATCGGGGAAAAGCCCTTTCTTTTCATCCTCCTCTTGTCACGTTGTCTTGATATTTCAGATGCTGAGGGGGCTGCAGAGCATTTGGCTTCCTGTTCCCAAGGGTATACACAACGATGATGAGATGAATTAGTCAGGCCTGAGCAATCCCTAGATAGACCAAACTCAAGCCCAAAGGTGACTTGTGGCTCTTTTTACCTGATGGAAAGGAAGAACAGAATGTGGTGAACCCAGGAACAGAGCTGCATGCCATCCTCTGACGTCCCTGAGGTCTACAGATGAGGGTCCAGCAGCGTCCAGGAGCGAAAACAAGACCACAGGAAACCATGCGGCAGGGTAAAGGAACAAATAAAGGTCACTTTCTTGGTTAAAAAAAAATCCCTAGCTTTCCTGATGTAATCCAATTTAATGAGGTGTAGAAATCCAGAGCTGTTTGAAATTTTACAGCAATTACAACACAAATGACTCTGAAGCAAGATGATCTTATTATGGTGAGGCCATAAAATGCTAACTTCAGAATGTCACAACAGCAGAACAGTTCTTGGCTGGTGTGTCAGAATTTATGGGAGGTTTGTGGAATTGTCAGCACCTGATTATCCTCGAGGATAGTTTATTGCACGAAGCGCAGCGTTTCATTTGAGACTGACTGTTTTTCGTACTATTATCAAGGAGAGTGGGCACCTGTTTCCATGCATCCTGAAAAGTTTTTTTCAAAATGGTACACAGTTCAGTGGAGGGGGGAAAAAAAGAGAATTTCATGTTCTGTTAATAAATTAGGCCAAAATGTCTCATGAAAACACCAATGAACTGCCCTGCCCTCCAGGCTGTTGCACTCATGCAGTGGTTCTCAAAGTGTGTTCCATAGCTGCATCAGCATCACATGGGAACTTATTAAAAAAAAAGCAAACACCTGGTCCCATCCCAAACGTACTGAATTAAAAACTCTGAGGGTGTGGCCCAGCAATTTGGGTTTAAAATATTTCCCTGGAGGATTTTCATGCACACTCAAGTCTGTGAACTAATACATTAAGATCACCCTTGGTACTGGACCCATAAGCCTACTTTCTTTAAATGTAAGAATGGGGTACTTGTTCCCCTCCACGTGCCTAGTATCTTCCCAGGGTCTAAAACTACCTCTGCCTTCAAGCAAACAGGATTTAGGGAGTTCTGATGCACCGTATCAAAATCAGTGTCAACTCCCATGACTCTCTATGCAGCTCCAACCTTGTGGCTCATGCTTGTCCTTAGTCACTCTGAGTATGTGTTGAGCACCTGCCACACACCAGACACTCCTCTCAGCATTGAGGTTGTACAGTAACAGGCAATGGAGGCCCCAGCTCTCATGGGGCATGCGTTCCAGGAGAGAGAAGACAAACTGGAGACAGAGAGGGGCCCTGGAGCCCTGCCTCTCTCCTGAGACTAAATGAGCTTCCCATAGCCTTGCATTTTACAGATATTTGCTGAACACTGACTCTATGCCAGGCTCTGTGGCAGGCACTGGGGAAACAGAAGGCACCAAATGGAGTGACAGGGACCCTAGAGGAACTCATGGTTTAGGGAACATACTTACAAATCAGGGTGATTTGTGCTGAAACAGAAGGAAGGAAGCTTCAGTCTCCCGGGGCCATTCAGCAGACTTTGCTGAAGTGGGTGATGAAGGAGTTCGCAATGCACACTGAAACATAACTTGAACTTTTTAAGAGAATGTTCTCCAGAAATGGCAATGTTGGTCTGGTGACAAGATCTTTAATTGACTTCCTGTGTCAAAGAGTCCTTTTGATACTCAGACCAGAGCCCCTGTTGCCATAAAGCCTGGGCCTCCTTTCCCTTTGTCATTTACTCTCCAAACTCACCTCCTTAGTCACTGAGTCTTGAATCCTTACCTTGGATCTGGATACTTACCAACTGACCTCCCCAGTACTACCTGCTGCAACTCCCAGTGTCTGCCAGGCTGCTCAGTGGGTGTTCCCCGCCCACACGCTGCGGCACCATCACAACCCTGGAGAGGCCTCCCAGATGACGATCGTACTTGAGTTGCCACTTTCTCTCTGCCATCCTCGCCTCTGAGAACACGCACTCTGGTGTGACCTTTCTCCCCTCTCTGGTTTATACCAGGGGCAGAAGTTAATCTGGATTTGGTGGTGTGCTGGTAATGTGTAACGCTGGCTCTCCAGGAAAAGGAAAAGTCCCAATTTGTAGCATTTGCAGGGTTTTGTGGTGTAGAAACACCCATCGTGGACTATTTCCAGTGACCATGGCAGAGCTGGGGAGAGAGAAGCACATTCAGGGCACTCCTGCTCTGAGCAGCAGACCTCAGTGCACCAGAAATCTGCCCTGGCATGCTGAAATGAACTTTTATTTGCCTTTACATATCAAGGCAGACAGCACACAAAGCTGTTCCCTGAGGGAAATACCTCCAATGGATTTTTTTTTCCTGAGATTATAAAAGGTCTAGTTTATTTCTACTAAGGGAGGAGATGATGGAATTCAGTTGGACTGCGTAGGGGTTATTTATAGTCCAGACACTATGTAAACCAAATGTTTCTTTAAGGTTTTATCCATTTTTTCAAGTTCAGCTGATAGTGTTGACATGCTGGTGTTCATATCATTGACATGGGTTTGTAAACCCTAAAGAAAACCTTGAACTTTGGCTTCCCTGTTACTCAAAAGTTTGATATGGGGAGGGAGAGGCAGTCCTGAAGAGAGGCAGGGAGTAAGTACATGACATTCACTGGACGTTCCTCCCCAAAAAGTCCTACAGGGGCTGTTAAGCATAATTTTGTTTGGGTTCAGCCTGTCCTTGGTGTTATAAATGACTAACTCGTTATTGAGATGTTATCACATTGAGTTGATGGTAAGAATGAAGGCTTTTCTCGGAGAGGCAGTAATGCTAATGCCTAAGAGCCAGAGCATTGGAGGAAACATTTTTGGGGAACAGGATAGCTATATGGCTTGAAAGCAACACCCACAGACTACTTAATATTCCCAAAGGAAGGATGTGCCTTTGAGATGGAGAAATTGGATAGACCCCATCTGAACCATATAATCAAACATCACTAACAGGAAGACCACCTGACTTAGGTGCCTTTTGATGTGATTGACAAGTATATGACTTCCCTTATAAAGTATTCTTGCCCCAAATGTCTAATCTGAATGTATCCACGATGTAACAAATAGATGCATTCAGACTGTGGGACATTCCACAAGACAACCAGTCTAGACTCTTCAAAAAACTCAAGGTAAGACAAACAGACATTAAAAAGTGGGAGGACTGTTCTAGAGTAAAAGAGAAAAAGAGATTTAATCAAATATAATGCCTGGGAACCTAGGTTTGGGGGAAGAAAAACTGCTAGAAGACACCTTTGAGATAACTTGGAAAATCTGGATATCAACCATATGTTAAATGACACTATGGAGTGATTGCTAAGCTTCTCGCGTCTGACCATGGTATGGTGGTTATGAAGAAGATGCTCTTATTCTTAGGAGATACATGTTGGAGTATTCAGAAGGGTGAAATCTCAAGATGTCCATGAATGTTGTAACCAAAAAAAACCCCACCAAATTTATCTATCTTTCTATTTCTATCTCATCTCTACTCCCTGTCTATCTATCTAAATGAAAAGAGTTAAATGCTTCACATTGTTAACAATTGGTGAACTTAATTGACTGAGTCTGAGTGTTCATTATTTTATTTTTGACATATCTTCTTTTGAAATAATTATCATTGATTTAATTTTTAACATCTGTAGCTTTAAAATTTCCCAAGATGGAAGTTTGAAAGAGTTTTGACTTCCCCAGGGCAGCCTTTCTCTTGGTGCAGTCAAGTGCTCCAGGCACACGGCACCTTGTACTTACTCCCTGTGGAATGTATCACGGTGGAAGGCTCACAGTTAGCCCCGTTAGGAGGCAAACTCAAGGAGGGCAAGACTTAGCTTTCTTCCTCACTGCACCCCCAGTGTCCAGAACAGTGCCTGGCACAGAATGGACACAATAATGTAGGGTCACTGAAAACACTAGGTTACCTTTACAGACGTCGGCCCTGTGTTAGACATTGGCCAATGCGTGGTACCTAACCAACATCAGAGGCTTTCTGGCTGATTTAAATAAACTTGAAAAGAAAGAATGAAGAGTCAAAACACAAGACTTTAAAGGGTTTTGCCTTTACTCAAAGAAAGCATTGGCTACCATTGCTCCCACAGAAGCCCGTGAGGCAATCAGTCGTCTTCCTGAGGCTTCAAGGCTTCACGATATTTTGCCCCTGACAGGACATGATCTACAAGCTATATAGGGAGCACTGATTGATGAATAAAGTGAGCAAATCTTATTTTTTCTTCCTTTGAGCAATGGATAAGCAGAGATTTTCAATTTGACTTCAGATAAAACAAAAATATTTTCTCAAATTGCTAAAATGGAACAGAGTTCCAGGTGAACACTGCATTTAAGGGGAAAGTTTGAGGTTGTTTAGTTCAACAGTCCTCAAAGTGGAGCTCAGGGGTCCCTCGGAGCTGCCTTGGGGGCTGCCACAAGGTAGAGCGTGAGAGGGCTGTGGGCACCTCCACTCTTTTCAAGCATGGCAGTTTTCCTTCTGTGAGTTTTACGTATTGTGCTTCCATCTGAGATTTTCTTTGAGGAAAGCGTTTTGATGTCAATACAAAGAGAAAGTTTTAAAGCCACCAATCTTTATCTCTCTCTTCTCATGCAGCAATCCCAGCCAGACAGTCTAGGACAGAGAGATGTACAACTTCTGTCTGAGCGCGTCCATTTGAGGTGATCAAGCTGCACTCCACCGTCAGCACACCCAAGTGGTATAAAGTTCTCTCTTACATTAATCCAAAATCTGCCTTCTTGATGCTGTAATCCCTCTACTTTAGCTCTGCATTCTGAGGATACACCAAACAGGTCTAATCCTTCTCCGTGACAGTCCCTCAGAAGCTAAAGGCAGCTGTCTTTAGGTTTCTAAGTTGGCTCCAGGTAAAGCCCAGTTCCCAGGCCTATCCTTGCAATCGCTTTTGTCTATATATTCTTTCTTTTAACAAATTTTTATTTAGGTATTTTACTAAGCATGAACAATTTTCTTGAATCATATTTCCCAATGCTTTGCCTCTCTATCCCCAATCCTCACTCTCTTCCTCTGAATATAAGCCAGGTTTTCTAATTTTTTCTAATTTTTAGTGCCATAAACATTACCCACCCCAGGCCACCCCCTACCCCCTCCTCTCACACTGCTATAATCAAGGTCAACAAGTCCCTGAATTCCTTTCTGAGAGATCCAATAATCCTTTTAACACAGCCTTGCTCTGTTTGGACTTGTTACAGAGCCAGAAATATAACACTGCATTTACTGGTCCCTCTGTTACCTGTTGTCTTTTAAACTGATTGAATCCTAGGTGTGTATTGTTTGCATTGTTTCTGAAGCCAGCATAGAAAAATCCAGTGGTCAAATCTTGTTTACAGGAAGAGCTTGTCATCACGAACTCTTGACACCCCCTGGGTGGTTTTGTGAGTGTTTCACAAATCCTTTGTTACACCATCTACTGCAAGCTGGTAAAACTGGATTTAGGTGTATCCTGCATGATAGGTTAGATGAGGTAGTCAAGTCAAAGTACACAATTATTGAGATCTATCTATATTTCTTTCTATTTATCAATCTATACAAATAAATGACAGGCTGAACATCCGCACTGTAGCTTCTGCGGAGTTCAGAACAGCCATAGTATTGTGCCGATAAGTAAGTAAGTTGCCACATTTCAGACTATGGATAGGACTAAGAACTCTTACCTACCTACACCACAGTGTGAATGAGTCTGATTAGGATCCATTCCACCTGATACCTCAGAGAGGGCATCAATACCGAAGGAACACAAGTGTTACTGAAGAGGAAGAGGAGGCATTATAACGATGTGCCTGGTGCCCAGCCCTTGGAACACCACATCTTAGCTAGCTTTCACTCCCTGAACCGTATCCCTCTGGGCTTGAGGAAACATCCTGTTCCTAATGAGGGCCAATTTAAGAGATCCTGATGTAGCCATGGAGGTAATTCTGCAACCAACAGACTTGCTGGCCTGCCCTTCCGGTAATCAGCTTCCTGCCTCTTCCCTGTGCCCTCATACTCCACATCTGTGCCCTCATACTCCACAGCTTTCTTTTCTCCTGTGCCTGAGCCCCTGACTTAAAAGCCTCCGTAGTACCTCAGTTCCTCTTTCCCTTGTCAGGAACGATGGTCTATCCACTCCCCTTTCCCCTAGCCTAGAAACTGAGACTCTGCTAAATGTGTCCAGACATCCCTCTGTGCCCGCCCGGACCTTGGCTTTCTCACATTTCCAGGCCTCCAAGGTTCCAGCTCTTTTCTAGGACCCTGTCTGTCGGCTCTACCTGGCTTTCAGGAGTCCTGCATTTCCTCTCAAGAAGGAACTCAAGGCAATTCCTACTTCAGCTTCTACTGCATCACACCATCCCCCGGATCCAAAGCTTAGGGTATGAGGTGATCAGCAACCAGCAAGTTCAAGGAAGGCTCAGGAGAAGAGTACATTGAAACCAGACGATGTTGGGACCAAGCTGATTAGAATAGGAGCTGCAGCTTTTGCCTCTGCCATGAATGTGTGTACAACACCCCACCCCAACCTTATCATTGAGATACCTTAAAGGGGGTACACACTAGCAGATGTTTGGGGAGAGAAGTTCTGATATGATTGATGTAGGCACATACTTTGCCTTTGACTTTTATTCCCAGAATGAACACGTATGGGTAAAAAAGGATTTTCTTTTGAGAGATTTACCTCGATGGCATAGGTTCATCCTCAGAGCTTTTAAAAAGATGAGGTTTTATTCTCTAATTTAATAGTAGAAACATCTCAAAGCTCTCACTCAGTGAAATAAATGTTGTATTTTATATTTATCTAAACAAAATCATTGGCTTTTCAATCTAATTGTCAAAACTTAGTGGGACAAAATGATGAGTCCTATTTCAATACGCAACTAAGTGAGACCTAAATGAGTTTAACAAAGATTCTAATGGCCAGTCAGTAAGCCTAGAAAACACTCATCTTGTCAGACCTCTGAAGTCCCTGCTCACCTCCTCAGCCTCAGGTGAGCAGTAAAGACCTTCAGCCGAAGTCTTGGTGCTGGTAAATTCCTTAGCAAAATTGGTTCTGCTCTGAGTATCCTCAGACAACCTTAAACTACCAGCAGAGCTAGTCTGGAATTAGTCTTGTTGCTTCAAGCTGGTAAAGATCCAGGGCTGGGTGATCCCTTGGGCATATCTGTGCCCAGTGAGCTGCATGCTCCGTTTCATCCACCAAGGTTCTTCCCTCACGTTTGACCACCTCCAGGTCCCTCCTAAGACTGGCTCCTGCCCTGAAGCCCATTTCTTTTCTCTATGGCCTGGGTTTATTACCTGGGGTTTGCTAGGTCCTCTTGCTGAGAGCTAGAATCTTCTCCATGTTTGTCCCTCACCAGCCCCCAGCACCCTCTTCTCTGCTCATCTCTCTCTCTCCCTCTCTCTTTCACATGCTCATACACACATGCACACACTCACACACCACTCCCAGGTGCTGGCTAGCATGCTGACCAAGTGAGACAGACTAACTGGAAACACAGTACAGCATCCAGCTGTGCACTGTCCGTTAGCATCATCACTTCCTGGAGGCCCTTGGTCCTATGCACCATATTTGTGACTCGACCTCTGTGCCTCCTTGGATACTGTGATTGTGAATGTTGGCCACCATTCATCAGCCAGTCCTAGAACAAAGCCAGTTCCTATGTCTCAGTTCTGACTCCTGCCTGGTCCCATGAGCTGTTAAAGAGATTCCAAAATGTCTTATGGATGAACTCACATGCGTTACAGCTACAGCTGTCTTATTCTCCCCAAGAACCTGATAGAACATAAGAGAAACAGTCTTTTCTATTTTAAAGATGATAGAACTGAGGCTCAGGGGAATAGTTCAAGATGCCCAAGGCCATCCATTGGGAATATGTGACCACAAACTGGTGTTGGAAAAATAAATCACTTACAGCAATTTCTTTTTTTTTCCAGAGAGACCTGAGCTCTCAAAGTCAGTAGGATTGAAGAGTATTCCCGCTAGGAAATCTCATAGACCACCAATTTCCATTAAGTGTTTAAGAAATAAAGTCTTCCCAGAAGCAGGCAGCCATTTCATATGCAGAACCAGTTTAATTTAAGTTGGTTTATATCTTCTTGCCCATCAACATTGCTATTTCCAGGAAATATAAATCCGTATATCAGCACTGACTTGTGCTCCTTCCTAATGGCAAGTTGGAGAAAGATAGCTGAAAAGAGCTCTATTTCATTCTTTAATTATGAAGCAAAAGTGACAGTTCATCCCGAACGTTGTCAGGGCAAGATAAAAAGATGGTCCAGATTTGGTTTCAAAAAACATTCCAGGGGTGTGGGGGTGGGGGGAGGAGCTTACTCCGAAACACAGAAAGACCACGTTAAAGGCCAAGAGTTATGTAGTGATTTCCCCCAAGTGGATCAGAAGAGTCCTTTCATTTGATGGTCTATGCTTTTGTTTTGTTTGCTTTACTTGTATTTTTGTATGATGCAAACATCAGTTGCTTCCTGACTAAAGATTTTGGAGATTAATAATGATCTAATGTTATACAGATTGATGACGCTCATGAAATACAGAAGCAGAGCAGAGATGCGTATTGTTATTTTCCACCTAGTTTTCCTGCTTCTATTCAGATTAAGGTCTGTCAGCCAAGGTGCAGAACACAGTCTGTCTATCAGTTACCGCTACAAAGTAAGGATCAGTCTAGAAAGGACCCTTGCCTGTGGCAGGTACAATGCTCTAGTCTTTGTTAACACATAAAAAAAGAAAGTGCTTGCCTTCAAGAAGTTTGGAGCTTAGGAGAAGAGAAAACAAGCAGCCTGATGGATCACTGAGCAATGCTATGAGTGCAGTAATGGGCATGAGCTGAGAGCGAGGGCTCCAGAGCAAGCGCACATGCCCAGCCGCAGGGGCCAGACAGCGTTGGAGGAGGTAAGACCTGCAGAGCTTCTCCCTCTTACCTTGACATCTTTGCCTGTAAATGCAGGTCACAAAAGATGCTATTGAGAATGGCTTCCAGCTACACGGTGGTATGAGGCAAAGATTTGGTCATGTTGTCACAGCAGTTCCATCTGAAAAGACCAGGCCCAGCAGAAGTATGAACACACTATTTTTAGATTTTACTTCTTAAAAATTCAGGCAAATACTCACTGAATAGAAAGAGGGAAGCAGAAAAAAATGAAACCTAAAATACACAAGGGTAAGAAGAGTAAAATGTATATAGAATTTCTATAATCTCTGTTAAAGGAGAAGTTATCATTCTTCACTTCCTCTACTCCTAAAAAAAGCCCAATTAAGCTATGGAGTTAAGTATATAATTTAGAGCTAAGTATATAAAAATGGGCTGAGAAGAAAAGCAGGTGTTACATCACTAGGAAAGATTTGCCTACCCTTTAATAATACAAATAAGCCCCTATTAAGAAGCCTTTCTATTAATATACATGTTAATATAAGTAAGCCACATTAATAATAGGATTTATTGTGTTTCCTAAATACACATGACACTGTACAGTTCCTCAAATGGTACAAGGATTGCTGAGTAAGAGATAGAGATCAGCCATGGGTTTCAATAGGCCACAAATATCCACAGCAATCATTGTCTATACAGCAAACATCAAACGTGGTTCTCTACGAACGGATTCTGCTGCTTATACAGCACAAATAATGGCAATGACAGAATTCCTCAATTTTCGAGACATTTTTGTATCAGTTACAATTGTACCTTACAAGAGTCCCTGCAAGTAGACAACACAGGCATAATTAACTGAGCCCCCTGCGGTGAGATTTGGCTGAAGTCGGGGGTCAATGTTGGCCTCATAACCACAGTCTCCTGATATGAAGCTAGAGACAGTTTGATCAGAGCTGTCCCTGGATTTTGGCCAGGGGATGGTAATAAGTGAGAAGTTCAAATTTGCAGCCCTTTCCAGAGACAAAGAAAAAAATCAACAAACCTACAATATATAGTTTCCTTATTTTTTTCCTTTTCAAAAATGTCTAGTTGCTTAAGTAAGCCTAAATATGTAATGATCTCTTTTGAATTTTTGCCACCTCTTTCACCTTCTAGAAATCAGAGCACATTTTTAGATAATTGAAATATAATTCACACACCATGACATTTATCTATTTAAAATGTACAATTCAGTAGTTTTACATATCATAAAATTCACCTATTTAAAGTGTACAATTCAATGGTTTCTAGTATATTCACATAGTTCTACAACCATCACCATGATCAACTTTAGAATACTTTTTTATCCCCCAAAGAAACTCTGTAACCACTAGCAATCTGTTTCTCTCCACTCCCTCCCACCATTCCCTGGAAATCACTAATCTAGTTTCTGTCTCAAAGGATTTGCCTATTCTGGACATTTCATATAAATGGAATTATATAGCATGTGGTCTTTTGTGACTGGCTTCTTTCACTTAGCATAACGTTTTCAAGGTTTATTTATGTTGTTGAATGTATCAGTACTTTATTCCTTTTCTTTGCTGAATAATATTCCACTGCATGGATATACTACTCTCATTTATCCACTCATCAGTTGATAGACATTTTGATTGTTTCCACCTTTTGACTATTATGAATACTACTGTTATGAACATTCAGGTACAAGTTTTGGTGCGGATGTATGCATCCATTTCTCTTGGGTATGTAACCAGGAGTGGAATTATGGGATTATATCATAACTCTGTGTAATATTTTGAGGAATTGCCAAACTGTTTTCCAAAGCGGCTGCACCATTTTACATTCTCACCAGCAGAGTATGAAGGTTTCAGTTTCTCTATACCTCTGCCCACACTTCCTATCTCTTTTTGATTATAGCCATCCGAGTAGGCGTAAAGTGATATCTCAATTTGTAAAAGTTTACTGAAAATATGAACATTAACAGCATACTTACTAATGATAGTGATTATTGTTAATGTTCATTGGTTTAGGGATGATGTCAGAAATGTGCTTCAAAATAATTGAGGAGAAGAGACAGTGTTGGGAAGGAGAGTATAGATGAAGCAAGACTGACCGTGAGTTGATAATCATCAAAGATGGGAAATAGGCACATGGACACTCATTCTACTATTTTCTCTGCTTTTTTCAATGTTTGAAATTTTCTATTTAAAAAAGTGATTTTCAAAAGTTTACTGTAATGCCATATTAAAGATATTCAGCATCCTGGCATGAAATTTGCCTAGATTTGGAGAACAGGGTTTATTTGAAATGATGGCATATATTCTCTAATCAATTTCTTGTCCTACTCATATTTAAGTTTCCTCTATAAAATACTTACTTTTTTCTACTTCTAGCAGGCTTATCAATTTCCGTGGTGAGGAAAATGGAAACAAAATGAAAAGTAAATCATTTTCTCTTATTTCATCACCTTTTGCTAGATTGCCCTAGCCTATCAGTGATTTCAAGCCTCTGAAAAAACAGTGCTTCATGAATGATATTTAAGACTGTCGGTAGCTTTTAAACCTCTGACTGACATCCACTGTCAGAAGTGCATAGAATATTGCATCACAGTATTCACATAAACATTTATTAATAGGAAAAACATCTTCACATTGCCTTTATATTCTTTCTTGTTCTACTATGTTTTATTCTTTTATGTTTTTTTCTTAATTCTGGTCATGATATATTAAATTGACTATCTAAACACAATAACCCAGAATTCAAAAAGCAACAGTTTAAAAAATATTGTTTTGGGGGCTGGCCCTGTGGCCTAGTGGATAAGTTCAGTGTGCTCCACTTTGGTGGCCTGGGTTCAGTTCCCAGGCACAGACCTACGCGACTCATTGGTGGCCATGCTGTGGCAACAACCCACATAAAAAGAGAGGAAGATTGGCAGAGGTGTTAGCTTGGGGGAAATCTTCCTCAGCAGAAAAAGAAAAAAAAAGGAAAATGAGAAAAGAAAATTGTTTTAGAGGGAGAAATAACAATCTATTCTCTTCTTAAGAAATCTGGCAGAGTTTTCTTGAAATCTCTCAAAATAACTCTGTTTAATCAACACAATTATCAAATAATTCTGCACTAAAACAAACCAACTTCTCTAGTACTTTATTTCACTCACATTTCTTTTTCTATTAACATTGACGTTTATATTCATCTCTTGGTATTCAGGGTTCCATTGAATCTTTAGACTAATTTATTTGCATGTATGGTATAGGAAACCAGAAATGGCACAAAGATTAACAGAGACTCCTAGAATACTTATATAATCTAACACAACCTTGCCCAGGTTCAATAAAACACTGTGGTCCTGCCTTATCAAGTGATTTACATAAAGAGACAGCGAGCATTGGTGCTAAAATCTAGGATGCCTTATTCCCAGCCCAAGTCTACTAAACCAAGCTTCCATGGATGAATTTATGATAGTGCGAGCAACTGTCAGACAAAAGCCATTTTCATAAGAAGAGGTTATTATTGATGTAGATGTTTCAATTACTACTTCCTCTCCAACGTCTGCTTGCAACACTAACTAAATTGAAATCAACTAATAATAAAATCTCTCCCTCAACAAAGTGCAGTTATGTGAAGAGGGTGAAGAAAGAAAAATGAAATAATACACTATTGATCTTAGGAAATTGTTTTCATAATGCTCCACGCTTAGTTCTCTTTAAATGCTAAACATACCATTTTCAAACTCACTTGTGCCGTTTCCCCACCATTCTTGTAATGTTTATTTTGTTAGGAGCTGCCTAAATCTTCAACAAAATCCCCTCGAATTCTAGTAATGCCTCAATGTTTATAAAGCACCTGCTATGGGTTACATTGTACTCTACCAAAAGGATAGATGGAAGTCCTAACCCCTAGAACCTCAGAATGTAACCTGTTTTGGAAAGACAGCCTTTATGGAGGTAATCAAGCGAAAATTAGGTCATCAGGGTGAGCCCTAATCCCATATGATTGGTGTCCTTATAAACAGGAAAAACTTGGAGACAGACATGCACACAGAGAGAATACCATGCAAAGATGGAGGCAGAGATCTAAGCAATGCTTCTACAAGCCAAAGATGACAACAGACCACCAGAAGCTAGGTGAGAGGCATGGAAGAGATTCTTCCTCACAGTGCTCAGAAGGAACCAATCTGCCAACACCTAAACCTCAAACTTGTAGCCTCCGGAACCGAGAGAGTGCATTTCTACTGTTGAAGCCACCCAGTTTGTGGTACTTCATTATGGCAGACCAAGCAAACTAATCCAGTGCCTCTGCTGGAGGACTGAGACATTCCTGACTATGTTAACTCTCCATGTCAAGTTACCACTAGACCCTCAAGTTTTCATGGATGAGCTGTGTAGAACAGTAATGGGTATTCAGTGCAGCCCTGGGGGCACTGGTCCCTCTCTTTCCAAGCTTCTTTCCAGCCCCGATGACTGATGCATTGCCTCAACACCCAGAGCTCCATCCCCTCATCTCCAACTACTCACCAAACTTTTTTTCCAAAAGTCCTACCATCACATTTAGGTCATTAAGACTCACTGTCCTTTCATAAGGCAAATTTGAACATGTTTTGCTTTTGCCTTCAAGACTGATTTCAGCCTTGTGATATTTTCAAAAGAAATCCAAACTAAAACTCAAATCCTACAATGTCATGTAGATCTTTTCTGAAAGTTGCTTTGATGGAGAAGGTCAACTACCATACACAATATAACACACAACGCTGTCTCCACAGGCGTTTGTTTATAAGCCTGCTTCTGTCCAGTAGATTGCCCAGTCTGTCATGTTTGTCTTGTATCCGCATGCCTCACCACCAATATATAATAGGAAAGCTGAAAAGAGTGCATAAAATTGCTAGCTGCCTCTAATCAAATTCTACCAGTATGGAGATGCTACAGCAGTGATAAGAGTTTGTCAAAGATCGTTATACCTCAGTGTTTCCACCTATTCATTCTAGCAATTATACAAACGTATTCAGCACTGTGCTCATGCTGTGAAAGATATAAAGGTTAGCCGGACACTGAGTATATCTTCAAAAAGTCCATAGTCAATTACAGAAGACAAGAGGGTGTACATTTAAATAAGATGATACAGGGAAGACCCTATATGTGGTTGGAGACATGGCTGCAAGCAAGCGCCGAAGTTTAGCCCTGGAAGTGGAATAGTATCTGAATGATTCACAACCTGGGGAACCATTCCAGGAGCGAGAATAGAAGGAATAAAGTCTTCTGGACAAGAAATCGAGGAACAACGCAGGGAATCATCTATCTTTCCAGTTTGTTCTTTTACCATGTGTCTTTTATAGGCAATATAACATGCTATAAATAGTAGGTGTACAAGAAGTGTCAGAATGCTAAAAAAGAAAAAAAAAAACCTTAAGCTAGCTGCATGACATGCAGAAAATCTTGGAAGAAGTCAGCAATATTTTCTCCACATCCTCTTTCCAGAGATGCTTAGAAAGGGCAATAAACAGATTAATTATTTCAGATCTTGTTAAGGAGAAGAGCAGTGGTATGGATGAGTTCTGATGACTTTTTCCTCCACACAATTTACTGAAATATTAACTACATCTATTTATACGTGGGACGTGTGGCAAACTTAAAAAATAAAAGCCCTCCCCTCCCTTTGGCTTTCCCACCTTTCTCTTTTTTTTTAAGGAGTTTTTTTTTTTTTTTTTGAGGAAGATTAGCCCTGAGCTAACATCTGCTGCCAATCCTCCCCTTTTTGCTGCTGAAGACTGGCCCTGAGCTAACATCTGTGCCTGTCTTCCTCTACTTTATATGTGGGACGCCTACCACAGCATGGGTTGCCAAGCGGTGCCATGTCCTCACCCGGGATCCAAACCGGCGAACCCCAGGCTGCCAAAGCAGAACGTGTGAACTTAACCACTGCACCACCGGGCCGGCCCCACATCTTTCTCCCTTAGTGGATTGGTACTCTTTTGGAAGCAGCAGGAGACAAAGTTGACCAGATGGTGACAGGATTGTTGGAAGACACAGTCTAGGTCTCTTCTGTATAAAGAGAGACAGGACAGCTTTCCAAAGGCAGGTAGAGGACATCTTTATGCAGACCAGCTCAGTCCTTCTATACTGGGTTTCTTTTTGTTTTATTTTGTACGAGTTTTCTTTCTAACAAAGCAAGTCTCTGTTTACCCTCATAATTTATTTGAGAGTAAGGGCATTTTATGCCAGTCAAGTCCACCTTCTATGAAGCAGAGAGCATTTACCTTGAAGTCAAGGAACTCAGAGTCCCTTGCTTTCACAAACACGTACTTAATTTTGTACTAGTATGAGATGCAAATATAAAATATTCTTCAACTTATGGCGAACTCCCTAAATTATATTTGCTTCAAGCCCTAAGATGCCCCTGAATATACAACATTAGTGTGGTCCAGTCAATCTCCTCTTTCAAATCCTGCGTTGAGCCCCCACTCCTTACGTATGAAGTGCCAATGACTCTGCTCAACTTCCTTCTCAAGACTCATTTTTCACCACTTCCTTGCATTCACCATTGCCCCTTGAGTCATTGCTTGATGGTGCCCCTTCACACTCTGGGCATTTTTATACAACTGTTTACTCTAGCTGGAATACTGTTTTCCCTGAATCACACTTCCACATTCAACTCAAATGTCACTTCTGCAAAGCTCTCTCAGGTCTCTAGAGACAATGCTTTTAATCCCTAATGGACTTCCAGAGAACTTCATTCATTTTCTGTTCTAGCACTTTTGACATTGCCTTGTAGTTACCTATTGTGTGTCCCTGCCCCCACATACCCACCAAGAGCAGGGAGCATGTCTTGATTATTTCTTTATTCTGGGTGCTTAGCACAGTGCCTGGCATGGAATGGTGTTCAATGAGTAGCTGGTGGAATGACTGGTTTCAGGACCCTTCCAAAACCCTCCGCTCTACCTCATGCTGTCCTGACATCATTGAGGTTAGACGCAAGAGGAAAATCACTCACTGCTCCTGCTCGCCACCCATAACCACATTTTCATTTTCTCTCACATATCAACATTATCAACTGCCCTGCTTTTGTCCTCTATCTATTGCAGTCACAAAAACCTATTTCAGAATAATTTTGCAACATCATCTCCTCTTCCACAAGCTAAGGGCATATGCAAATTGGAGTTTAAAAAATAAATGCTTTGGATAAAAGTTTTCTACAGCATAAAGGCCGACTGAGTTAGCTTGACTTATATCTGATCTAAAAGAAGCTGGGCAGTTTCATTGGTCTCTCATTTGACTACCCATCCATACATGGAAATGTCACTCACCACCTATACGTGGACATGGGCAAACTCTCTGGACCCAGCAGGAAAGAAGGGAATGGTTATGCAGACCTCTATTTCCCCCACTAAGTGATTCGTTCATTTTTTCACTTAGTAAATATCTACTCAGTGTCCAATAAGTGCTAAGGACTGTGCTACAGTTGAAGATATAGAAATTGGCTAGACACAGTCCCTGCCTAGTCAAGGGATCTAAAATTCAGAGTGAGGAGAAAGGCTCATGTATAACTAGCCACAGTCCAATTTATAAAATGCTATCGTAGTAAGTGCTTGAGGGTGGAGTAAGCTGAAATAGACTTAGAGAAGAAATTTCTATTGGATTTTGAAAGATGAATACAATCTGAAATATAGTTAAGATAGATACCATAAGAGGTTTGGACATTATCCTGAAAGCATGGGTATCCATCAAAGGGCTATAAAAAGGAGGGGCATGACCTTTAGAAAAATCACTCTGGTGAAAAAGTAGAAAATAGAATATAGGGGTGTCAGGGTGGAGACCAGTTGGAAGGAATTTCCATAATCTAGACGATAAGTGATGAGGATCTGAAACTAGGAAAGTAGGAAATGTAATGGAGAAAAGGAAAGAACTTCAAAGATATTTAGGAACAAGAATCCATAGGACACTCTCAATGGTGAGAAGAAAGAGTGTTTCTGAGATTTCTAGTTGGCACTGAAGTAGAAGGCAGAGGAAGACCTAAGCAAGTGATAATCCGGGTGAGCTGAAGGCAGTGGAGCCAGAGAGGGAAACCAAATGTTGGCAGGGAAAGAATTTAAGTCACCTTAAAGGAGCCAGGGGGAAATGAGGTTAAAAGTAGAAATGAACGCATGAAACAAAAAGCTTATACAATCAGAGCAACATGAGAGGGGAAAAAGAAAGAAACTGAGAAAATTAGTTCATAACCAAGGTTGTGAATAATGAGAAGATGTGAAGTGTCTGTTTTGACGTGTGCTGGCTTTGTGGAAGAGAAGATCTCAGTTCCCTCTAGTATGTACATCTTCCCTGTCTCCCAGATCAAGATAGAAGGGTCCTCCTGGTGAGGACAGAGAATCAGGTCTTGTTCTAATCGGTGGATCAATCCCAGCAATGAATAACCTGGAGTAAACAATTCACAAGAGTTGGGGGTTTTAGGAAGCTTTACTTTAGATGATGAACCATAGGTGGCAGACCCCAGAGACTAGGGAAAACCATCGTCAAAAAACCAGCTTCATCTCCAGAAAAAGTGCACATAGGAGTGGGGTTCATGCCTACAGAGCCCACTTCTCATGACTGGGGCTGAGGATTTCAAGTCTGAAAAGGTAATTATCTTTAACTCCCATGGCAATGTTGTTTAGGATGTCGTAAGAAAGAGCTATAGAATCAGATGCTGTGTAACTGGCCATTTCATGACTCAGCTGTGTAACATTTAAGATTGCCACTTATTTTCACTGACTCGGTTTTCTCATCTGTTACCTGGGAATAATAAAATACATCAGTTGAGCTGTGGCTGGAATTAAATGAAATCTAAAGGGCCTAATACAATGCCTTATGTACAGTGAGTACTCAATGCTAATGACTAGTAGTCCCCTTGATCAATTGTTTATCTTGTTTTACTATGCTTTGTTTGCATATGAATTGGTCTAGGCTAGGGTGTAGGCCTAAGCCCTCCATCGGAACAATTAATGGAATTGGCTGTGAAAAGATGGGACTAGGAGGACAAAGGCAAAGGGGTTAGGTCATGGGGCTGACCAAATTGGAATTTACAAATAAATGTTCAGTCTAAATGAATACGGATTTCCACTGAAGAGAAAAATGACAAGGCCAAAAAGTCACTTGCCAGTGCTGTCACATGTTCTAATGATGCAGAATCCCTGAAACTGGGTCTGTACCAACAGAAGAGACTCAGAATGGCCAAGCTTGGCCCATGGGCACCATCAACTCCCCAACCATCCAGTCATAGGGCAATTACTCACATTTTTATGGACAGCTAATTGCCAAAGTAGCAGCTTGCTTAAAAGACAGAAACACCCTTTTGGATGCAAGCTGTGCAATGAGGCTGTTGCTTGACTAAGCAAATTTTGGGTTAATGGAAAACAGACCCTTCTGTCACCATGAGCAGCGTCTGCCTGTGTTAAGATTAAATTGTGTATATTGCTGACTGCCCTAGATTTTTGCATCAAAAAGAGAGCAGAGAGATGACATTTGCAGTAATTTGGCTAAGGGCTATGGCAACCTAATTAGAAATGTTCAGTGCTACAAGTTCACCAAATTGTATTGTGACAATTGCTCTTGAAAAATTCAATTCTGAAAATGCAATAAGCAAAACCCAAAACTGGTAGATAACTTAACACGCATTCTGATAAGTTCTGTGTTAGAAGCAAGAGTACAAAAGTTCCAGGCCCCCAAGGCAGTGAGAATGGAGCCCCAGTGTTCTTAGAATCAGATTGTTCTGTCAGGTCCTGGTTCCTGGCTTCTTGAACTCCATCTGCACTCAGACTTTTCTGCACCCCCTCCCCCGTGCTTCTCCACTGCCCCCACACTCTCTCCTGGACAGTGGTTCTTAAACGTCAGTTAGAGTGCACCAGAATAACCTAGAAGGCTTGGCTAAAAGGCTCAACCCCTTTAGAAACATTTCTCTTCATTCATTCATTCAACATATGATGAATGTCTATTTCGTGTGGGCACTGTCTTCCCATCAGCTTTCAATGTTTTGGGCTCCTTTTAAGAAAGACGATTACCAATGTTATCACTGTAATCATGACAATGCCCTAGAGGCTGTCTTACGCATGATGGATATGCAGTAACTGTGAATTGACATTTTTCTCTATACCAATGGTTCTCAAACTGACTATACATCAAAATAAATTTAAACAACTTCTAAAACGTAACTGTTTGAGCCCTATACCAGATCGACCAAATTAGAATCTCTGGGGCAAGGCCCAGGCATCTCATGTTTAAAAATCTGCCTAGCTGATTTAATGTGTAGCTAGGTTTGAGACCCACTGTGCTGCATCATTGGGCCGCAAGCTTGAGTGTGCGAAGAGTCACCCAGAGGGTCACTTAGTTTTGCATACTCCAAGGCTTTCAGGGCTAGAATCTCTGATTTCGGTAGGTCTGGGAACACAGGACCTGTTTGTTTTATGAAGCTGCTTCTGGCGAAAGTGGTTCCTGGAGCATACTTTGAGGAACCACTCTTTGACCAATCTTGACTAGGCAAGAAGGATTTAAGGAACTTGGGCCAATCCTTATGCTTTCATGTTTTTGCACATGCTAGTCCCTCAATCTAGACACATCTACTCATCCTTTAAGACCAGTGTCCTCTGCAGAAACTTCATGATGTCCCTTCCATGAGTAATTGATCTCTTTCTTCTTATTTATCTCTGAATCCTTAACTCCTGGTCTGCTTCCAGGTATAGAGTAGGTAACTCTTTTTTTCCTTTTTGCTGAGGCAGATTCACACTGAGCTAACATCTGTTGCCAATTATTCTCTTCTTTTTTTGCTTGAGGAAGATTAGCCCTGAGCTAACATGTGAACCAATCGTCCTCTGTTTTGTATGTGGGTTGCCATCACAGCATGACTGGCAAGTGGGGCAGGTCTGCACGTGGGAGCCGAACCCACAAACCTGGGCCTCTGAAGCCGAGTGCACCAAACTTCCCCACCACAACATGGGGCCAGCGCCTAAACTAGGTAACTCTTAATACACAGATGATTGAATGACTCAACTTTAGGTCAGGGTTACTACTTCCAGCCCCAACCTTGTGGCTCAGGGAAGACAAATTATTCCTTAACTCTAAATTCCTGTCCGGGCATCCTTTCAAGTATCCTAGGACCAGGGCTTCTAGACTTCATGTCCTGGCTTATCTTATCATCATGGACTGTCCAGTAACAGACTTCACTAATAGAATCTTCTTTTCTGCATTTCTAAATTTCACCCACGTATCAGTCAGCTTAGATGCAGTAACAAATGACCTCAAAATCTCAGTAGCTCATAAAAACTGAATTTTATCTCTCAGTTGCATGACATGTGGGCTGAGTGGCAATGTTGTTCTGTAGCTGCTCCAAAATTTAAGATGAAGGAGTTCAGATGTTCTCTGGGCAGGAGAAACAAAGGAATTACTGATAAAAAGAATGAAATGTTTCATAAAGATTCTGCTCCAACCTATCATTACATTACTTGTTCTTAAACTTCATTAGTCAAATCAAATCGCAAGGCCAAACCTGATAATGAGGCAGAAGCAAGACTCCCACAGAAAGACCCCAAAAGTCACATGGCAATGAACAAGATTATATAATCCTTTCATAGGGAAGGAAGAAGCAATGAGCCTCACTTGACTCTGAAATCCCAGTCACTGTAAAATCCCCACCTATGAAACTTCCCTCACCCTTTGTGTTAATTCCCATGAAGCCAATTACTTCATATTCCAACACATTCCACATTATGCCTTTTGGACTATACTCATCTATGCGCAGTTGGATCTGTCTTCTCAGCTTCTTTCGTACAGAAGAAACAATAAACACAAAGGTCATAGAATGTCAAGCCTGAATTCCAAAAATCTCCCCATTTTATAGAGGAGAAAGGCAGAGGTGTGAAAATGGAAAAAGATAAGTCATATCATGCATTGGTGAAGATTAGCCAGATGACTTTTAGATATTGATAAATATTTAAAACAAACCGTAGGAGCTTATAAGACATTTTACAGTTAACTTATTAACATATAGATACCTAGCTAAACACAAATATAGAAACTTTAGAGGAAAAATGTATGTTTAAGAGAGACATATCAGTCATGCTCCACTAGCCCAGCTATAGGGCAAATCACTATGTAAGTTCATCTGGTTGGTCCAGATCATAGGCATCCATCCTTCTGTGTGCGTGTGTGTCTGTGTGAGGGTGCTTTCAGTGTGTGTTTGGGCGTGCACATGTTTAATCATTATTGCCAAACCAGTGACAGCCAAGAAGAGAAGAAAACAATCTGAGTCAGAAGATCTGAGCTTGGTTCCTACTCAAAACAACTTCTAACCTGTGCAATCTTGAAAGAGTTTCTTAACCTCTTTGAGCTTCAGCTTTCTTATCTACCCAGATAAATGATCCCACCCCTATTTCACCAAGTTGTTGTAAGGATTAAAAGAACAGAGAGGTCAAAGGTCTGCTCAAGAGTAAAATACCGTGATTACCAGGATCACGGCAACACACGTGTACGGCCTCTAATTTGTTGCCTGTTAAGAGAGAGTCCGCATACGGGGCAGGACATCACAGCACAGAAGCAGCAGCATCACTAGTGGAACCCATCCAAACCTGAGCAGTTGGCCCAATGTAGGTAAAATGTTCAGTATAATCATGGAAGAAATTAGGAAAAAGTGGTCAGTTTAAAGTGCTTAAGAAGGTTGAATTCTTTAATGCTTTTCATAATTTGAAAAAAGAGAAAAGGCACCAGTTTAGCAGTCATCAACCAGGCTACACATTGGCATCAGCAAGAGAAGTTTTCCAAGCCCCACCTGATTACTGGTTAAGAAAGTCTCGGGTGGCCTGTAAGAATCTGTGTTTTTAATTCATCCCAGTATGTCTGACGTGTAGCCGGTTTGCGAGTAGCTCGTCTATTTGTGCATGATTTGTTTTGGCCTTTACACACAAGACTGTTGGTTACAAATTCTTCCTACTAAAAATATTATTCTCAGTGGATCAAGAAAAGTCCCCAATATGATTAAGATAGTTCAATGAATGCTATTTCTGTACAATTTTTAGCATATCTCTTCACTCTAAGCTAAGAAAATAAGCTAAGCTTGTGCATCTTGCCTGAGTGTTTCTACAATGGCTTTTGGTCCTTTTCTATTGACCAGCAAGTTATTCTTAGAATCAGAAACTTCATTAATCAATCAACCAATTAATTAATAAAGTCATTGTTTGTGACCACTGGCCAACGTTGTGTGATATATCATGACAGATTTGTGTGGGTGTGGAGAGGTCTGTATTAGATGTTGTGTGATGATGTCAGAGGAAATAGGATGGAGTAATGCCAGAGGCAGGACCCATTCTGCCTCTGATCCAGCAATGTGGATCACCCCTTAGTTGGATATTGACCACTTGCTTCACGTGGCTAGTGTGTCTCTCTTGTGGGTAGAGAGCTTAGATGTTGGTGTTCGCCTGGACTGGAGACTGCCAAGCCTGAGGGGCTACCGGCAACCTTACTAAAACAGGGGAATGAGGACAATTTCTTGGTCTCTCAGCACTTTAGTATTTACGTTTCAGCATTTGTATGACGGGACAAACTCCAAGAGGATGCATTCAATTTGATAATTGAATTTCCTTACTAATAATTTTAGAGCATGCTAGTGTTTATTTTTTCTCTATGCTTCTTGGTGATCCATGTCTCAGCCTTTTGCAATGTATAAAACAGCTTGATACAAATCCAGTGGATTTCAAAGTGAAAACTCAATTCAATAAATATTTTAAATGTCTATTGCAGGCTTTGAATTATGCTGTGTTGGGCTTTCAAAGTTAAAGAAGATGACTTTTCACCTTCAAGTAATAGCATGATTCATTGGATAAAGTGTTCAATTTGGGAGTCAGAAAACCATGGTTGCAACCATTTTTCCACCACAGGCTAACTTTATTGTGTAGATTACCTTTCCTTTCTGAGTCTCAGTTTTCTTATCCATGAGATAGTGATAACAATATGTCCTATATTGCTTAATTGTTGTGAGGTATAATGACAATACATATCTTATATTCCAATTTGGCGATTTTCATATTATAAGTAACTGATAAATATTAGCTACTATTATTACTAGTTGTACTGTTAGTAGTATTATAGTGATGACAAATAATATTTTAATTTCACAGAGATATTTACTAAGAATAATGAAGTTTCAAAGAAAAATATAAGTAAAAAATACAAAACTCTTACCTCTCACAAAGGGAGTTATTTTGAGATTTAAAAAAAAAAAAAAAGCAGTGGACACAATCTCCCAGGAGGGTTAGCACAATTAACTCCTACCAGGTAAAATAGCTTCAAATTTCCAACAGCTTTCATACCTGTCTTTCACAATGGCAAAAAGATTAGGAAAGTTCAACCATTTGTCTGGCAATACAGCTACTCAGCGGAAAAGCCGAAAATTCAACTAGACCCATTACAACCTCTGAATTATATGTGCCAAGAGCTATTTGTCTGGAGGCTCTGGAGTTGGGGTATGAGGTGTGGGGTGTTGGGGAGAGTGGAGCACTGGTCCAGGAGCCAGGAGGATCTGAGTTCTCTAAGCAAGTCTACCTCTGACTGTGCCCAAGGGCAAATCATTTCTTTCTTGAGCCACGTTTTTGGGTTCCTCCATTCTCCACATTGTGTCTACCATATACAAGTACCTGAGTGATAGCATTAAAATAAGGCTAAATGCACTGCCTTGATTCCTGGACAGACTATCTGTCTTGACCCCTCAGTTTTTCTATCCAGGGAGGCCAGACAGCAAGGCCTAAAGCTGCCTTCCTGTCTTGTGTAAAGCCTGGATCCAGACCTGAGCCACCTGCTTCTTTTGCACTGAGTCCTGCCCCAGCCTTGCAAGTCTTCCTTTGTCAAAGCAGCCTCCCAACTTAGAGCTCCTCTCCTCTCACCCAGTGTCTGCTTCAACGATGACTCAAAAGCCTTTCAAGATCAATTGTGTGCTTCAGAGATCTTCACCGGACTTGAAGTAAGAAACCCAGTGAGCAGTGCTAGGAACTTCTTTGGTACTCAATAAGTACGTGTGGATGGATTAACCAAAAATAAAAGCTACTTTAAACAAGGAAACCGCTTTGCCATTTAGTAAGTATGTGAAATTGAGTCACTTAGGTCCTGTGTTCCTGCATTTACTCTTCTGTAGAATGGACTACCCTCCCCAAATGACCCTGTATCACCTTCCAATAGCTGTTGAAACAAATTACCACAAATTTAGTGGTTTATGACGACTCAAGTCGTTCTCTCACAGTTCTGGAAGTCAAAAACTAACATCAAGGTGTCAGCAGGGCTGCATTCCTTCTGGAGACTCTAGAGGAGGAGCTATTTCCCTGCCTTTTCAAGCTTCTAGAGGTCATCGACTTTCCTTGCCTCCAGGGCCCTTCCCCCCATCTTCAAAGAGCGTCGCTCTAACCTCCGGTTTCACTGTCACATCTCCTTTTTCTGACTTTGACCACCTCACCTCCCTCTTATAAAGACTCGTAATTACATTGGGCCCACTCTGATTATCTGATTATCTGATATTATTATTATTATGAGTATAATCTCCTCATCTCCAGCTACTTAATCACAGCCACAACGTCTCTTTTGCCTTGAAAGGCAGCATATTCATAGGGTGAAGAGATTAGGATACAGAGATCTGTGGGGGTCCATCATCCTGCCTGCCAGAGGCTTCTACCTTATCAGAATTATAAAAATATAAGGGGTGATGATAATTGATTAATTTTTATTTTTACGCCTATAACCAAGGTGGATAAAAAACAATGTATCATTAATTTTCTCCACCTACCTGAATCTAAAATTACCTCTCTCTTCCTGATCACCTGGTTATGTAATCTCCTCCCTCTCTCTGTGACATGTGGACATGGGACAGGGAGAACAGAGGAACTGTTAGCCTCTTTTTGCCCCAGAATGGAGTGTAGTCTCCTCTCCTCACACTATTTTCTTATTTATAATGTTAGTCCAGTTGTCCTGTCTCGTTACTCACCTCGATGGACCCAGAGAACCTGCAATTAGGAGCTGAGCTCAGTGGTCTCTAGATGCCTTTCAGTCTCTCAGATCCCAATTCTCATCTCGAACTCTCTTAATTGTGCCGACTTCCCATGATGGTGTCAGGTGTAAAATTAGATATCAACTCTTCTATTCAGTTATTGCAATTTTTGTATTGGCTGGAGTTTAGACGGGACAAAAGATTTCTCCTGAGCAAAGATCTGAAGGATTCTCCCATTTGTTGACAATTGTTCAAAAATCTCACATAGCTATTTGTGGCAGTCTGAAGACTTCATTCTGTGATTTCCATTAACTCCCTAGAGATCTAGTTTGATTTTCATAAGGACAGAAATCAATAGCGTATGAAAATGCTTAATTTACAGGTGGAAAATTCAAATCACTTGAGTGGCTAAGTGAATTATGAAATCATTGGGAATAGACAAACTTTTTTTACGTGATGCTTGCTATGGGTTGAATTGTGTCCCCAAAAAGAAATATTGAGGTCCTAGCTCTCAGTACCTCAGAATGTGACCTCATTTAGAAATAGTTGCTGCTGACGCAATTAGTTATGGTGAGGTCATTGGCCTGGGCCCTAGTCCGTTGTGACCTGTGTCCTTATAAAAGGGTTGAATTTGGACACAGAAATAGACATGCACAGACAGAGGACTAGGTGAAGACATAAAGAGAGAAGATGACCATATGACAAGAGAAGCAAAGATTGGAGTGATCCATCTACAAGGAACACCAGAAGCCAGAAGAGACAAGGAAAGATTCTCCCAGGAGCCATTGCAGAGAGCAGCCAACACCTTGATTTCAGACTTCTAGCTTCCAGAACTGTGAAATAATACATTTTTATTGTTTTAGGCCACCTAGTTTTTGGTGATTTGTATGACAGCCCTAGGAAACTAACGCAATGCTTAATGCACTGATAATTTTTGAAGGAAAACTGAACTGCTCCTTCTGTCTATTAAAAATATTGATAATGATAGCATCAGTGATGATGAAATAGTAGTAGTAGCATTAGGAGTAGTAATGACCACCATTTATAAAATTCTTGTTTGTGCCAAGTACTTTCTAGATATTTAATACATTTTTATTACAAAGAAACTGAGTTTCATGTTAAGGAGATCTTGCAAAATTACTAAGTTGTTAAGTGCCAAGGGCAAGATTTTAGCCTAAAGCCTTTTCTTTTGACTAGCTCATTCAGTTTCTCTCCCTTCAAAAATAAATGTTTGCGAACTGACATTTCAAAGGTACTTTAGGATATATATATTTCAATTTCATCACAGATTTTACCTGTGAACCAAGTAAAAACTGTGATCTTCTAACTTTATGAGCAAGTAATTAGAGGGAAGAAGTTAACTTTTTATGAGTGCCTACTATTTGAAAACCCATGTGGATTCGCATATACTGTATCATTTAATCCTCACAACTAATGTCTTGTGAAGTATTTCAATTTTCACCCTTCTTGAGAAAACTCAGGCTGAGAGACATGAATTGCTATTTTCTTAACTATAAAGTAAGTAAAATGTAGTTCCTGCATTACTGTTAAGCGTTGCTCCATTTTAGCAGGAAGAACACTAAACCGTGAGCTAGAAGATTCATATTTCAGAATTCTGGCCCCTGAGCTGGCTACACATAAACCTTCTCTATTTCCTACTCTATTGTTTAGGATCTCTATTTCCTAAACAATAAAATGGTGACAATATCAATTTCTCTGCCTACCTTACAGACCTGTTACAAGAATTCAGTGCAATAATGTTTGGGAACCTGTTATACTCTCTATAGCGTATATCAATTTAGGATCATTTTATTTAGAATGAAAAGAGTGGAAAAGAAAGGGAGAGGAATATTCAATTTCTAAGTAACAGAGAACATCATAGACACTACCTCACTTAACTTTTGCAAGTATGTCTCAATTTTTAGCTATAGGAAAGCAGAACCTCAGGTGAACCCAATGCCTGGACCACTATCACACAGCAAGTAAGAGTTGAAAATAGAGGTCTTCGGGGATTTAATGAAGAGAAAAGGCAGCCACACTCTCTTTCCCTTACAGAGCTTCCATTTCGCTTGGGTAGAGGGACATTAATCACAAGATCAAGTACAAACTTACAATGGCAAAGAGGCCAAAGGAAGGAAGGAAGGACAGTATCTGTTATTCTCCAGGAAGCTGCAGCCACTCTCCTCACGCAATCTTTATAGCAGAATCGAGAACAAACTCCACACTCAATAATTTCTTCTTGGATCATATACCCAGTAAGAAGACTGTTTTCTTTCAGCTTTTTTGACAGAAGTAGCTTTGAAATTCCAAAAGCCCAGTCTAAGGACCTGACTTGACAACATATACCCTACAAAAGTGAATGCCCATTTGGGTTACTTTTTCTGTTGTTTTGGGCTAGTTCATGGTTTCATGATTCTGTTGAGAAGAAAAAAAAAAATGTACCTCCCTGCCTCTGGAATAAACGGGTTTTATGACCATCTTTTTCCTTCCCAGCCCAGAGTCCTGTTAGTCATCTCGCAATTGTGTTTACCCCTCTGGGCCTTCCATTTGATGACTTGTCCTTCCCTGTAGTGAACTGAATCCTCCACTAGCACATTATCACCTTTCTCAGGGCCTCAAGGTAGCCAGTGACCAGGGCTTTGATGTCAGAAGAGTAATTAGGGATCAATTTGTAGTAACTTTCTGAGTCTGAGAAGGCCAGAAGGAATGGCCTCTGTGATTTGGAAGAGAGTGGGGAACTTATTAATAATGATGAGGATGAGGTGATGATTATAATAATAATAAAAGTGATAACAGCATCCACAACCACAGCAACAAGAAGAGCAGCTACCATTTGTTTAAAGCCCGCTCGAAGTCTGATGTTTTTCATGCATAATCACTCATCTTCATAACAGTTTTATAAGATAGTATACTCAGTTCAGAAGTGAGAAAAAAGACGACCACGGTCACAAACAAAGCAAATGACAATAAATGAGTTTGAAGCCCTCCCAGGCACCATTCTGCCTTGAAATTGACCTCACTGCTGTAAATTTTGAGGCCATATCCTGACTGTAGGATCATTTATCTGGATCCTGTTTCATTGTGTATTTCATGGCATTCTTATCCCCTACAGGTCTGCATCCTATCCCTATCCATCCAGCCATTTGAAGGAATGAGACCTTTGGGAACTACCTCCTTGTGTCCTTCCCTGACTTCAAGTACCATTTGTTTCTAGAGACTCTTAGTGCCAGTACCACGTGACTCCCTTCTAGACACACCAGACTGGACTCTGGAGAGTAGCACCAGTTAGGATCCAGATTGAGCTGAACATACTCCTTTGGAAAATATATTTCCAATTATAGAATTTACTCCTTGAATAGAATCAGTTCTCTTCAGCCCTTGGCTCTCCGAGTTTGAGCCTCATTTTTCTTTCCGTTCAAAATGTACTTCTGAGGTCCCAACGTAATGTGTGACAATTTTTTACTAGATATGAAAACTGATAAGGTGTAGCATAAGGGGATTGCGGTCAACTTCACTCTTTAGTAATTGCTACAGGGTCACAGATCTGAATTCTCTCTCTCTTTTTTTTTAAATACAGTACCCTGAATGAAGAACAATACACATGATTGCTCAACAAGTGGGAAAAACTACTAATTTACTAATGATTATGAGAGCTCTAAAACCCTTAAGTCATGGCTTTCCAGAAAAGATAGATTCGAAAACATAGCTTGGGCCAGAGGTTTAAGTTGTACTTCCCCATTTTCCCACACACTGAAGATAACCAATACGTTGGGTTCTTTCAAAGTGTGGAGAGAGCAGAAGTGCCTAAGCATTGGTATTCAGGTAAAAAACAAAGCTGAAGAAGTAGATTCAAGCGTTTAGGCAAATTAATCCTACTCACTTCAAAAAACAGTCCTTTAAATTCCAGGATATTACTTTCCAAGCAGCCACTCCTTCTCCCTTAGGGAGAAGCACAGAGGTAGTTGAGTGTGAGTCTAAACTCCTTATGTATAGGCCGAGATTGGAATGTAGGAAGAAGAATCTGGATTTTCCAGAACTTTTTTCTCTTAGTCCATAGCAGTTTACAGCAAATCAGGTTTCAACCTAGTTGTGTATGTAGATATTCTCCTTGGAGAACAGGTCAACTTTGAGCTTTGTGAGGTCAACACTCTGATACTTATCTGATTCTTCTGTATCCTCCTAGGCCCAGAAATGGGCAAATCAATCCACTAATCATTAGGTATCAAAGAGGGAATTAAGTAAAAAGAAGAAGGTGAAAAGAGAGTTTTATCAGAAATTCCTCTTCTATATAATGTCAGGAGAACTTAAACACAACACACTCTTTACCACCAAGTAAGGAAGACTTATCTATGCTTGATCCAGTGCAATCACATAGTGTTTGAATGATGAATGGATGGATTATGATATAAAGTTTCTGTGCAAAATGAGAGGAAACTATTAGATAATGGTAAAATTCATAAATTATGAGTCAAACTACATGGGTCTAGTGTCACTCTGACACCCATATGGCCTTGGGAAAATCGTTTGGTGTTCCTGAGTCTCATGTTCTTCACCTGTAAATTAAAGTCTTATTTCCCTTGAATACGTCGTATGGTTGTTCTTCAAGTTGCCTAGTAAAGTGAATAAAATGTTTTGTAAATTGTAATAGTTTGGCTACCATCCCCTTACTCATGGCAGCATAAGATTTGGACTAATCTTCTTCCTCATTGGCCTTTCTTTTAGAACAATGTGAAGGGACCCTATGGTTCCAATCCCTTGAAGCCATCAATTCCATTTTTCTAGACTTGGAAGAAATGCAACCTCTCTGGAATGAATGGGAAATTCTGAAATTCACTGCTCATACATCACAGCTTAAATGTAGAGGCAGCAAAACGTGGGAGACGCCGGGGATAAGAGCCATCTCTGATCTTCATCAGAGCAGTAGCTCCTTTTTCTTTCTTTTGCTCAGCTATCATCTCATACTGTGGAGTTTGTGCTAGACAGAAAGTGACTTCCAATCTGGGTTGGAAGAGCTCTCTTCCCTTCAGTTTGCCTTCCTTCTTCCCTTCCTAAGATAGATGCTGAGCATCGAATATTGACATGCCATGGCTCAGCATTGAGCTCTATAATCAATGTCCAATTAAAGCTTAGTTTTACTTTACATGTTATATTCACTGATTTAATTTTTTATGAGTTATTAATTGATAACTTTTTTTGTCATCTTCTGGAAAAGTGCTAGCAAAAAATTGGAACAAGCCATGCCTGTTCTGCTTCCAAATCTCTCGGCAAGAGAGATGACTATGCCCACAACAACTATTTCCCAGGAGTCTAATAATCTGATGAATTCACAAAAGTTTCACTTAGTTTACAGAGTGGGACCAAACTCTTTTCCCTTATGAAGTCCAGCAGCTTGTGACACATGCAAGACTCTTGATTTTTATCACTAGAGTTTCCCCAGCCTTCCTTCCTTCTTTCCTACCGCTGAGCTAATAAATATGGAAAGAAGCATACAAAAATATTTAAGCTTTTGCTTTACTGCTGTAGGATCAGACTTGTCCTCTGTAAGATATTTTTTGCAACTTACTGTTGATAATAATTTCATTAGAAAGAGGGGCAATCTGAGAAATAGCTAAAAAATAACTATAGAATCGAATATTTTATTAAATTTTTATATCCAAAGTTAAAAAGTTAAGGAGGATGAGTGAGTAGAAATAACAGTGGCCTGAAGCAGAAGGTCTCAATTCTCTTCTTGACTCTGCTAATTATGATCTTTTCAATATAAAACAAGATATTTATAACTGTCTTACCTTATTTACTGGTGGATGATGCTTATGATATTAAGTATTACGTAAGAAAGTGCTTTGTACACTTTAAAATGTCAAACAAATGTGAGAAATAATTATTAACGAGGCGCTTAGAATACTGTAGGATCGGTCTGCTCCCCTTCCCCAGCCAGGAAAATTTTTATGGACTTCAAATTTCACATCCATAAAAAAGATGCTTGTAGAAAGTGAAACTAAGGTCCCTTCTAGTTCTAACATTAGATCATTCTAAGTGGGTTGGACATTTCATCCAAGATATTTTAAGGGAATAAAGCACTTTCCTAATCAAAGAACTTTTCAAAAGAGAACACTTTGAACCTTCTTTATGAGTCATTTCACAGTTAGGGGACACCTTCTAATTTTATTTTCAACCATCACCAATCAATCTCTGAAGGAAGGGAAATAACCTCAGTTAGAACTTTTAAAAAGCCTTAACAATTCAGCCTAGCAGAAAAATGTCCATGGCTTAAGGAAATCACACATTTCCATAACATTTGGATGTTCAGACTGTTCACTAAGTTGAGAGCATTTAAGAGGCAAATGCAGCTGAATAATTTGCCAGAAAAGTATGTAAAAGGGATATTAAGCTGCTTCCTTTAAGAGGTCGCAATCAGCCCTGGTTACAGTAGAACTGGCCTCATCTTTGTCCTGAGGCAGCTTTAAAGAAGCCATAAGACTCCCAAGGACACAGTTGAACTATAACCCCACCCCTAACTTCATAGATAAGGAATGAGAGATGGAAAAGTGATATGATTTGACCAAGGTCATACTGCAATTTGGCAAGAGAAACAAAATTACATATAGGTTATAACTCCAATTCTAGTATTATTTTTCTATACAGCCTTTTTAATAAGAAACTGCATTTCTGGAAGATTCGTATTCTCCACGCATCAAGAATTTGAAAAGTCGTGAAATCTCGGCATCTTAGTGCCTACTGAGCAGTGCTTTTTGAATCGTGTGATTTCTATTAAAAACTTTGATTATATCGCCTTTCCTTATATGAATTTGGGGATAATTATAAATTATAATTAGCTGACTGACAGATCACTGTGTTTATAGCAGAATTAAAGAGAACTGTCATCTTTTGGGCATTAGGCCACCATTAGAGCGAGGACATAGGCTCTGCCACCAACCAGCTGTGAAGTCTAATATAAATTGGAAACTCTCCCATTTCCAGTTCTCATTTTCGGTCACCTGTACTTGATATAGAAAGTTCAAATATTAGAAGGGACCCCAGAACTTTCCATCAGTCTGCTGACTCATGAGCCCCTATTTAGTCTTTCAAATCCTATAATTATATTGACACAATTTATCTCTGACTGCAAGGGTTCTTGAGAGACCCAATTCAGGACAGTGCTCAGTCTCCAAGGTTCTTCAATGGCCATAGTGAAAGGATGATTTCTATTCGTGCCCTCCCAGTCTTTCTCCAGAATATTAGACCTGAGGAATGAGGGGATTACACTCTATCAAGGGTCATTAACCTTGCTTTTGGACACCATTTTCAGAAAGCAAATGTGTACCAAATAAGTTACATTTATTCTATAATGCTTAACTCTTTTTATTTCCATTTGTTATTGGGCAAAGAAATATGTAACTGACTATAATAGCTTCCTATTAGCATGTGCTTTCCAGTCCTAGTCATTGCAGCCAACATGATGTTCCAGTAAATCTGTAGAATCTTGTGGAGAAGTAATGCATAATATCTATTTTAGTATTAGACATATTGAAAATTTCTGTAGGGTCTCCAATATTAGCATTAATGAACCAGGAGAATTCCTGCTCAAAATTATCCCTATGGCCCCCTGGAATTGAGAAATCTATCTCCTGATACTCAATACTCAATGAAAATGCCAAAGTAGATAATTGGACTATCCTCAGAATAGAAGAGAAAATAAGTATCAGGAAGAAACTGAGATATTCAGGTTTTATTCATTTTTAATTAGACTACACACCTCCAGGTGAAATACATTTTCTTGGTTACATTTTGTGTGGGTGTTAATGCATTCTTAACTCATGATGAGTCAAGTGTATATTTCAGAGAAATGTTGAAGTTCTCCCCAGTAAAACTTGAAAACTTAGAGAACCCTGTGGTTTGAAGAGTCTTCTTTTAGAACTCCAGCCTCTAACCATATGGGTTGCTGAGTAATGTATATTTTTAGGAAGATAGCACATACCATATACCATTGCAATTCTGATAAAAAGAAGTAACTAGCTCTTCAGTGTCATACAGCAACAGTAATTAAAAACCCTGTGCTCTAGCTCTGAGGGGCTGCTTCTGCGACTTCAGGAAGCCCTGAACTTCTTCAGGATTCAGTTTCAGCAACTATCATTGAAGAAGTTGGACAAGATTCGTTTGGACAACTTAGGGAATCTCTGAGGTCCTTTCTAGAAGTAAAATTGTAAGAATCACAGGTCTATATAACACATCATCTAGATTTGGTTTTTCTGACATCACAACCTTTGCTTTCTGAAGCAGAGAATCCTTTGATAGACATTACCAGTTCTACACTATTTGCTCCATTTGATTTTATTTCATGTTTTATTTATTCATTCCTTCCCTCAATCATTCAACAGAGTTTTACTAAATACCTACTCCCTGCCAGTCACAGAGCCAGAAACCACAGATAAAGGAATTACAATGACATAGGATCTGTCTTCAAAGCTTTAGGAGTAGTGGTTAAAAATTCCAGTAATTGGGTAATTGTAATTGAATGTGGTTTAACCGTTGTGGTAGAGAGGCCCTGGTGCAGTGGACACACATAGGAGACACACAGCAGAAAGGAATTCCCAGGGGCAACAATGATGCTCAGAGGACACACACGTTAGTTAGATGAAGAAAGGATATGGTGTCATGTGCTCAGCCATGAAGATCTTTAAGAACATGGTATGGAGTTTATTAAAGCTGGAGGGTAAGGAGTGTGATGGGCAGGGTAGGACAGATCGGCTAAAAGTAGAGCTAAAGAATCAGGCAATACATCATCACAAAAAGGGAGGCTTTATGAGTTTGGCAATGAATTCGGATTTCGGCTTGAAGGAGAGAAGTCACTGGAGAATTTAAGTACTGGGTGATGCAGTCAGATTTGTAGTGTAGATGGATCACATGGGCTGCAGAAGAAAGGTGAAGGATGGGAGAGCAGGAGGAGAAGGCAGAGAGGCTGGCAGCAGAGAAACCAGTTAGGAGCCTTCTACTAAACTTGAAGAGAAGGCCTGAACTACAAAAGCTACGGGAAAAATAAGGCCTTGAAGAAATTTCAGAAATATGAAAGAAAATTGATGATAGGATGTAAGGATGCAAAGGGATGAATGTTATGGTTGAACTCTTTGAATCCAAAATTCAGTCTCAAATCACCTTATAAATTAGAGCAGAAATAATTGACCACATGTTAAGCCTGTAGACATCCACAGGCTGCACTTTGCATCTTTCCCTATAGACCCTCTACTGAGTTTTAATGATTGGGAAAAAGCAGCATGACAAAAATCCTTTACCAGACAAAAATATCCCAAAACCCCATTAGACAGTGTGTAATGAAATGTTACAAATGGAGGATTACAAGGGAAAAACATAAATGACCATAAATCCGGGGGGAATCAACTCTTCTTTCCAGATTATGTTCAACTTTAATAAAGAAACTTAATAAGCTCATGCATTCCTGCCAGCTTTTGATATGGCCACTGCTGATCAATGACATTTATTTCTAGAGAGAAAGAGGGACTGGGGAGGGATGTCAGAGCAGCATGTTGATGCTAAACCTTGTGAGTAATGACACAGTGTGGCGGGTAATGAAGATTTGATGGAGGAAACAGCCCAGCAAGCTTGTCGTTGTCTGAATATCAAACTGTGTGCCTCTCCTCCAGATCCTATTAACACCTGTTATTCTGCAATTGGGTTCTGGGCTTCATGTCATCTCAAAGGAAAACAAAAAAGAAAATGCTGTTTATTTTTCCCTGTGTTTATGAACCTAAATAAAATGTGAAGCTTTGAATTTGGAAATGAAATTTTTGTCAGAAGCTGATTTCGCCTAAGAGAAGGATGACTTTACAGATAATCAGAGCTCTCCCACAAAGGTGTGGGCTGTCTTGGAAGGAGGGGGGGCCAATGATCATCTTATCTATAAAAATGTACAAGAGAAAAACAAATGAACATCATTTAGTAACACTGGTAATAGTATTCCTGCATTGGGGCAAATCTTGGCTAAATTAATTCTGAAAGTTCCTTATAAATCCAAAAATCTCTCTTCCTCTTCTCTTTATCTTCCTTTTTTCTCCCCTTCACTCATTCTCTGTTTTAAATATATACCTTGTGGGTTTTTTTCAGAAAAATACTTAAACATAGCTTACAGAGATGTTGACAATAAAACACAACATAAAGAAAATAAGGAAATGGACGCAAAGTAAAATAGGAAAATATGATGATACTATGACAAGGATTATAATCCAAAATATGAACCATAAAATGGTATGTAATTCCTGGAGGGGAGCCACAGATTTTAATTGGTGCTTCTTAGCGGCCAAAGCAATTTGACTCTAAGACTAATAAATTAAAGGTAGTAGTATAAACACAATGGCAAAATTCAGTCCTATTGTGAAAAGAATACCTAGTTACTTAGAACAAACAACATATGTTCTTGGTTCTAATCTCTGAAATTTCTCTTCGGAGTTCTCATAAAAACAGGACTTTTTGATATCACATCCTCAAAATATTGCTACAATTATTATTACATAATTTTTCTTATGATACATGATTCTAAATTAAGTTCAACCTTTCAAGACATAATTAACCCCTAAAAGCAGGGTTCGTCATTGAGTTATCTTTGTAGTCCATTCAGGACCAACATTTATCCAGCTCATAGCACTTTGTTTTTTGAACAAGTTGTTTCTTGGATAAACGAATGAATGCAGAAACTAATGAACGAATGCATGAGTAAATATTCATGGTGGATCTAGTTTTCCTGCTATAGTGAGCAATATTTCCCTCTTCCCCCATTAATAGGAAATATTTCCTTTGCATTTTAATCACATACCCCCATTGCTTTTTATTATATTTCAATATTTTACATTATAATGCTACAGCAATAATCTGAATTATCAGTAATTTGAAATGCTTGATGTATATATTTTTAGGAGACAACTACTCAATCTAATTTTTCTTTAGAATGGGCCCCAAATGAGCTGAGATGTAATAACCCTATAGCAAAATACAGCAAAAATGTTTTAGAAGAGAAGTAAGAGGAGGATAAAGAAAGCACCATTGTGAAGAAAATACTAAGTGAAAAAGGTCTGAATTCAAGTATTTCTAGTATTGCTGTTTACCACTTTTGTACTTTTGAATAAGAAAATCAGTCTGAGCTCCAGTCTTCTCATCTCCGTAAAGAAAATGTCAACACTGATTCCCAATTTTGTTGTGAGGCTTAAATGAAATAATGCAAACCAAAACATTTGTAATTTGTTATGCCTCATATAAAGGTAAAGAGTTACGACTGCTATAGCTTTTGTAAGGAAAACAATTTAAAAGTCATTGAAATTCTCATAATCAAGCTAACATTGGACTCCAAATGGTACATTGACTTTGGAATACAGACAACTTTTTGCTTATCCAAAGGCACTCCATAGTTGTTTCAGGGATGCAGTGGAAAGATAAATTATAGAGGAGAACAAGGGAGTGGTTAGTTTTTCTAGACTTTTCTGAGGATTTCCAAAAAATAAAAAGGTAGTATTGTTTTAGGACTAAATAGTCACTGGAAAAGACAATGGGAATTCTGGTTTCACATACTAGTAAAGTAAACACCTTCTATTATGTTCTAGGCCCCATGCTTAGATATACAAAAGAAGTAGAACGCAGGGGAAGATAAAGGCATAAACACATTTGTTCAATAGATATAAAGGTGCACTGATAAATGCATAGATTATGGTGGGGGAATAAGATCAATTCTACCTGAAGTCATAAGAGACCATGAAATGGGATGCAGAAAAGATGATATATAAGCTATATGAGGTGTCATGAAAATTGAACATTAGCCAAGAGGATTGGTATAGGGGTAGATTATTTCTGGTAGAAAAAAATCAACATTAGCACAAGCATTGAATGGAAAACACCGACATGTAATCAGAAACTACAAGCAATTGGATAGGACTGATAAATGAGAGGAGGCTAGAAATGGGGCATGGGGCATATGATGGGGTACTCTGAATGTCATGCTCAAGATTTAGGTGATGTGTGTAAACAATGAGACACCGGAATAGAATTAACCAGGGATGTGATCGGGTTTGTGTTATAAACAGGTCAACTTATGCCAGATGGATGAAAGAGAGAGCAAGAATGATGTGAGTGTGGATGTGTGTGTGTGAAAGAGAGAGACAGAGAGATACCAGTTAGAAGGCTATGACAATAGGGAAGCAAGAGATGGTCATACTTGTATACAAGAACTGTTAAATAGGTGACTTCTTGGACTGATTATAGAGGAGTGTAAGAGAGAGGAAGAATGCCAGGACAACTCCTGAGTCTCTGGTGAGGTGCTTGATGACAGTCACTAAAGAGAAAAAGATACAGAAGGAAGAGTGGGCCTGAGGAGGAGCAGATATTCCATCTGACTGAGCAGATATGAGGTTCTGTGAAGCGCCTAAATGGAGTTATCTCCTAAGCAGCTGGACATACAGGTCTGGAGCTCAAAGAGTCTAGGCTAAGAAAACAGATTTGAGAATCATCAGCATTTGGCTGAATTTCAAGCTATAGTAGAAGGGTCAGTTAGGAGACTGGGGAGGGGGGGATAAATGCCAAGACAGAGCCTTATATAATATATCAAAATAAAAAAGAAGACTCAGCAAAGGAGCCTACAAACAGCAGCAGAGAGAGGAGGAGAATCAATCAAAAGAGATGTGCAAGCTATAGACGGACTGGATCAACAAGTGTAGTCAATGGTATCAAGGCCATTAGAGAGGAGAAGAGATACAAACCAAAAAGACTCCTATGAGTTCGGCAATTACAAAACAACTGATAACATTTTTATAAAGGTGTTTCATTGGAGGTAAAGCCATACTGCAGATAAATAAAAAGATTGAGTAGGAGTTCAGGAAGTGGAGACAATTGTTTGATGGAGGAGCTTGTATCCAAAGGGAAGGAATACATGTCTCAGAGAGAATGGAATGTTAAGCAAGAGATCTTTTAAGAGAGATTTATGATTGTTCCTGGTCTGCAAACAAGGAGCAAGCTACAGGGAGAGTTTAAAATAAAGGAGAGAAATGTAATAACTCAGGTCATTCAATATTCCAAAGGAATTCAATCTAAACGTAGAAGTTGTAGCCTTGAATAGTGTCATTGCCTTATTTTCACAATCAGGCTTTAAGATTTTGGAATCATTCAACTCTTTTTACCTTCATTTATCAGAAACATTTCTTAGTCCATAGTATGTATTCACAAAAAATTCAACAAGAATATTTTACCATTTAATGAAAATTATACTTAAAAATAAATATAAATGAGACATTTAAATTAATAAAGAGAATTTTTATGTTACTTTTATTTAATTGAATGGAATAGGAAATTGTATCTACAATTTTTAGAAAGCCCCCATTGGCATATCAGTTTCTCTAGTGATAGCTCTATTGTAATTATTGTAGCCACAGCAACTCTGTAATTGGAAAGTTTGTCTACAGCTGAAATTGTATCATTGACCAAATATGTGGACCCTCTTGGTGAGAATTTTCACAACTCTGAAAGGAATCTGTTTGGGTAGAAGGCCATATAGCCAACGTATTCCCAGCTACACTTTCATGGTCATTTGTATTTTGGAACAGTGTTGTCCTTTTACTTAATTTGAACAGTTGCAGAGGAATCATATTTGTCCCTTTGTTGGCATCATCGTGAAACCTGTGATACTTGAATGAAAGAAAAATTAAAAAGCTGACATCATCAGGAAAACTTTTATCAGTGTTTTCTAGTCTTCTTTTTTCCCACGCTTCAATAAATTACTGGGTTAGCACTTCGGGTGCACACAATGCCTCATTTACTCTCCTTGGAAGCAACATCACCTAGGGCAGGAATCTACATGCAAATCTGACATCAGAGACTGATGGGATGAAGCGGGTGTTGTGCAAATTCAGGAATCCTGGAAGCAAGTGACCTGAGAAAACAAAGCAGACAGTTGAGAAGGCAAGAGAAAGCATCTGGACTTTGAGAGGAGTCAGCTCTTTGCAGAAGTCTCAAGTGCAAATAAGTTTCTTTCCCTCTACCAGGATTAGCTAAGTTAGTAGGAACCCTGTAAGAGTCAGAAGACTGCTCTTTAGCATTTGCTTGGCATTAACCACCAGTGTCACCTTGGCCAAAGTCTCTTCTCTTTTATAGGTCTATATAGCTAAATAATTGATGTAGAATAAAAACATATAAAGAGATTATATATCCATGCTTTTATTATCAGCCTAAGTTTATAGCACTTTAATTAATGTAGATCAGTACAGGCCATTTAAAGTTCCAAAATTCTCACATCAACAATACATTTCTCCTGGACTTAAATATTGTTATGGACTAAATTGTGTCCCCTCAAAATTCATATGTTGAAGCTCTAACTCCCAATGTGACTATATTTGGAAATAGGACCTTTAAAGAAGTAATTAAGGTTAAATGATGTCATAAGGGTGGGACTATAATCCAACAGGACTGGGGTCCTTATAAGAAAAGGAAGAGACACCAGATAGCTCTCTCTCTCCACAGTATGCACAAAGAAAGAGCCACTTGAGGACACAGAAAGAAAGTAGCTGTCTGCAAGCCAGGAAGAGAGGACTCACCAGAAACTGAGTCTTCCAGCCTCTTGATGGAGCACTTCTTGCCTCGAGGACTGTGAGAAAATAAATTTTTGGTCTTTACGCCACCGAGCGTGTGGTAATCTGTTATGGCAGCCTGAGCAGACTGAGACAAATACCATTACTAGATTCCACCTAATCAATTTAGACATTGATTCATGTTTTATATGTCAACCATCTTAGCATATTTTAAAAGACCTTTCATGAACTAGACCCATTCTTTCCAGTTTCCTAGGCTCATCTCCTGCCATTGCTCATCCTCTTTATAACTTTTCACCCAATAATATCAAATTGTTTACATATTAAACTGGCCCATGTTTCTGTGGCTTTGCATAAGTTGTTCCCTAAATTTGGACCTTATACCTAGAAAAACATAGAACGTAGCATGCCTTGTTTTAAGTCATAGGTCCCCCTTCTTAGTAAATGTGTGATTGAAAGAGTTACTACTTATCTCTGTCTCAGTTTTATCTTCTGAAAATATAGATAATAGTAGCCTATACTTCATAAGGCTTGTATTCGTAAATATTTCTACAAAATAAACACCAATGTCTCAGTAGCTTACAACAACAAAAATTTATTTCTTGCTCATATCATGCTTTCATCTGTGGATCAGTTGCAGTTTTGCTTGCCTCTACCGGATTCTGCACGGCTCTGCCCCACATGTCTTCTCATTCCAGGACCCAGGCTGAAGGAGAAGACAAGATGTTGGACACACCTATTCTCACTGCAGAAAGGAAGGACAAAAAACTAATCAAAACACACTATTGCTCTCAAAGAGTTTTCTTGGATGGGCATAGTCACATCTGTTCATATTCTGGTGGCCAATGCAAGTCACATGGCTAGGCGTAAAGTCAATGGGATGGGGCACTAATTCCAGAAGAGGTGGGCAAGATACATGGTAATGGACAGGAATGTAGGGTGCTCTTACAGGGAGAGGGAGAGTGAATAACTGTGAATAATAATACAATCTACCACAGGGTTCTGACAAGGATTAGCAGAGATGATATTTGCTCATGGTAGGTGCTAAATTATCATTATTATTTTAATTAAAGTCCAGATCAGATGCTATCTCTTCTCATAAGTCTCCTGGACAGATCTCCACCTACTCACAATCACTAAAACTGTCAGTTATTCCCTCTGCACTAAAGTTTTGCATCATACACACACTGCTTTGTAACTCTTTCCTGTCCATGTTTTATTTCTCTTCCAAGATTGAGGGACTCTGTCATCACTCAGTAATTGAATCAACAGTGTTGAATGGCTACTATTGTGCTAAGTGTTGAGAGTAAGAGAGGGGTATAGTCTTCAATGACAAGCCTTGGAATCTAGAGGCAGCAATACACAAGTACACAGATATTCCAAATATAACATAATAAGTGCAATAATAAGGCAGGTACCTGGCAGGAAATATTGATCTAATCTGAATTAATCATATTTCCTCTGTGCTGAGCTGATTCAACTTTAGCTTCTGGGAACCAAATCTCCTCTGTAAGACTCTTTATAACTTTTCCCATTCTTGGTACAAACAAATGGTTCCTGAGTACTTTCTGTTGTCAAAAATAGGCAGGAAAGACCAAGATGGGCCGGAGTTGCCGGTACTGGGATTTGAAGGTGATGGCCCTGACTGAAGACCTTGTGGTGGCATCTCTTGCTGTTCCTGCAGCCACTGCCGAGGTGTCGGTCCGCTCATCATGAGAGGAGACAGAACCCTAAAGCAAAGAAATCTGGATCACAGAAAAAGTATTCAAAGGCCGTGCAAGCCAACTGTAGCCAACTGCACAGTCCTCCAGGAGCTGCAGGCAGTGAGGATGCCTCAGCCTCCCAGTGTGCCCATGCAAGATTGACAGAATGTTCTTGTCTTCATTCTGGAGATGTTCATATCCAGATAAACTCCATCCCTAAAGAATGTACTGAAAATCCAGGCTCCAGAAATATAAGGTCAGGTGTCCATAGCCGTACCCATGGATGTGTACATAGTCGCTTACGGAGTCACTCCCACAATGAAGCCAGGCAGCCTGATGAGACTGCCACGGAGTCTGGAGATCATGGTATTAGCTCCGTCTCAGAATTCCAGTATCTCTTCAAGTGGTTGCAAAAAAGTCTTCCATATATTTTGATTCTGAGTGTCAAACTTGTTATGCAGCATATACCAGGAATTTCTCTTGGAATTGGGCTGCTTACAACTTTTATGTATGCAAACAAACGCATTGTAAATCAGGTTTTTCTAAGAGAAAGGTGCTCAAAGATTCAGTGTGCTTGGTTACTGGTATTCTTAGCAGGATCTTCTGTTCTTTTATATTACACCTTTCATTCTCAGTCACTTTATCACAACTTAATTTTTTTGAATCCTACTTTGGACCATTCGAACTTCTGGGAAGTACTCTGGATTGTTGGAATTACAGCCTTCATTCTCAAATTCCTCTTCATGGGCTTAAAATGCCTTATTTTATTGGTGCCTTCTTTCATCATGCCTTTTAAATCCAAGGGTTACTGGTATATGCTTTTAGAAGAATTATGTCAGTATTACCGAACTTTTGTTCCCATACCAGTTTGGTTTCGTTACCTTACAAGCTATGGGGAGTTTGGTAATGTAACTAGATGGAGTCTTGGGATATTGCTGGCTTTACTCTACCTCATACTAAAACTTTTGGACTTTTTTGGACATCTAAGAACTTTCAGACGGGTTTTGAGAATATTTTTTACACGACCAATTTATGGAGTGGCTGCCAGCAAGAGACAGTGTTCAGATGTGGATGATATTTGTTCAATATGTCAAGCTGAATTTCAAAAGCCAATTCTTCTCATCTGTCAGCATATATTTTGTGAAGAATGCATTACGTTACGGTTTAACAGAGAGAAAACATGTCTGCTGTGCAGAACTGTGATTTCAGACCATATAAACAAATGGAAAGATGGAGCCACTTCATCACACCTTCAAATATATTAAGTTGTACAAACTATTAAGACCACAAAACACTAATTTCTTTTGGTTAAAGTAACTGTTGTTAAAGACATTACAATGGATTTTCAGTGCTAGAAATTAAGGAAAATGTTTCCAAATGGTTTTAGAATATTATAATAAGACATAAGTGTATAGTCCAATTTATCAAAAGATTAAATGAAAGAATCCTATGTTTAAAAAAATATATAAGTAATCTTCAACCTAATACATATGCAACAACATTTATTCTATCCTGTTTAACAGGTCATTGCAGTGTTAAATTGTAAATGTGTTTTCTTGTTAATCTTACCAAAACAGCAATTGGCTAACTAGAACTAGTGGTTTTAGAGGAACTCAGGTATTCCTTCCTGACATTGTTTTCACATTAAAGAATATTTTTCGTAGTATTTTAAGATACACATAATCTGAAAGTAGAATTTTCTTTAGCATTGACTTTTATAATTCCCATTCTTAAAATTTTCATAAAATTTCCATTTTTAAATGAAAGTTCTAAATGCTATATTTTACCTGTAACAATCAGATTTCTAAGTGAAGATTAATTTACTGAGGATGATATATTTTAATATTGTATTATTCTCTGTAGTGTGATTAGCAATCAATGAGAATAGATGAATTAAATTCATTGTGTTTGTGGACCTCATACGCACAATCCTGCTGTCAGCTTTAATGTTCATGATCTTGCTTTTTGTTTAGTGCCATGGACTATCTTGATGTAACTATTAAAATAATTCGCATGGATTACAAAAAAAAAAAAAATAGGCAGGAGAGTCTCTTGAGACTGAGGTCAGAGGTAGAAAACCAAAATGTAAACAACAAGCAGTACAAAAATAGGAGTGTACTTTCGAAGGCTTAATGTGAGTTCAGCGGTGCTGCAGGCCTCAGACAAGGGAAAGGGTGAACATTTCAGGAATTCCCTAGCAGCCGATATAACAGAAGGAAATAAGGAGTCTTCTCCCAACAAAGAAGCGGGGAATGTTATGGTGCTTCAGGATAGAAGAGTGATTTTTCAAACTTACTATCAGCAGAAGAAGACATTTTTTAAGTGAATAAAATATTAAAGGAACAAAATATATAAAACAGAAGATAAACATGTTTTTGCTCTTGTTCAGATGGAAGTGAAGGGTCTAGAATCTGAATCACCAAGCTTATCCATCATTCCACGTGGCAGCTACACATGAATGAAAACTGCAACAAACACTTGTTGAGCACCTAATAACTTTATGTTTAACTGATTTAATCATCACAACAACCCTACGGGGTTAAATCAGTCAACATCTCCACTTTACTAATAAGGACGGTAAGGCTTAAAAAGGCCAAATAACTAGGCTAAGAAGTGGTGGAGGTGAAGTGGGCACACAGCATTGGTTTTCAGAATACGTAAATCTACTTATTTTGTGCCTCTCAGGAGCACAGTCTGAAACTACCATTTGATAAGAAACCACGGTAGAACTGGATGAGAACCTAGAAAACTTCACTTCTAGTTCAGCTCTGTCAACTGTGTGCAATATAACTTTCAAAAAAATTAAACCCATGCCTTGGGTTTCAGCTCTTTCATCGATCAAAAGAGGAGATTAGATCAGAACCACGATTCTCAACATTCTTCCCACCTTAATATAGGTGATGAATATGACATGTTCTCATCAACAGCAGTAGAGCATCACTATGCCAGTGATTCTCAGGAAAGTCAAGAACGCAAAGCTGTACCAGAAGCACGTGCCGAGGAGTTGGAAAAAGTCACATTTGTTATCGTATGGCTTGCTGATCAAGAATAGCTGGACTAGAATTTCTCCAAGGCCTTTTCAGCCCTAACGTCTGATGACTCTGTCATGTTTTTTTCTGGATGTTTAAACTTTTAGGAAATTATAGGTGGTATCAAAGGGAAATTAGGTTACTCTTTATAACATTCCTTCTCCAAACACTGACATGTCCACCAATTATACTATCAGGTTTCAAGTGCCCTGAGGAGATAGGATAGAAGGAAAATAAATAAATATTTTAGAATGTACAAGGTATGGGCATATCCCAGCAAGGTTGATGGCCAAAACCTTCTGATAACCTTTTTTTTAAAACCAGTTTCAAATATGCAATCTCTAAGGATTTGACGATTTACTAAAGAGGCATAATTTAGGCCCAGAGACTCTGGAGTGAACAAGCTGTAAACAGCTAGAGTATCCTTCTCAATCTTTATGGAGAAACCACAGGTAGTCGATACTTTCACACCCTCTTAATCTTTCCTAAGGGTTTTCTGACTGTGTTAGGAATGAAACAGATGCGCCATTTGTTTTCGTTTTTCAATAAACTTTTTATTTGGGAGGACTTTGGATTTACAGAAAAATTACAAAGTTAGTACAGAGTTGTTGTGTACCCTTTACTCAGTTTCCTCTCATGTTCACATCTTGCATAACCATGGTATATATAATCAAAACTAATAAATTAACATTGCTGCATTACCAGTAATGATTAAAATGCAGGCTCTTTGGATTTCACCAGTTAAATTTTATTTTGACTCCAAAATACTGTTCTAAAATATCAAGATGTCTGATTTCTTTTGTTTACTTGTTTTTATTAACTAGAATTTGTATTTTATGCAGATTTCCATAGTTTTACCTAATGTGCCTTTTCTCTTCTATAATTATATCTGGAATACCACCTTACATTTAGTCGTCCTATCTCCATTAGCGCCTTTTGGCTGAGACGATTTCTCAGACTTTCCTAGTTTTTGATGATCTTGACAATATTGAGGAGTGCTGCTCAGGTGTTTTGTAGATTGTCCCTCAGAGGAGATTTACAGGATGTTTTTCTCATGATAAGGCTGAAGTTATGAGTTTTCTAGTGGAAGACTACAGAAGGAAAGTGTCGTTCTTATCACATCATATCAAGGATACATACTATCTACATGACTCTGCTGATGTTGACCTTGATCACCCGTTGAGGTAATATTTGTCAAGTTTCTCCACCATAAAGTTATTTCTCCTCTTTCAATATTGTATTCATTGGAAGGAAGTCACTATACAGAGTCTACTCTTAATGAATGGGGAGTTGTGTTCCACCTCCTTGAGAGTGGAGCATCTACATATTGTATTTGGAATTCTTCTGCAATGTGCCAGGTTTTTAAAGAAATAAAATGGAATGAAAATATGTAATTTAAAAAGGAATGGTCTTTACTGTTTTAAACAGAATAATATTAAATAATCATTTGACAAGAAAGCACAGTAGGTCACAACATTTGGAGAAGAGGCTGAAAATCATGGCAAGCAATAAAGATGTGCCGAGTCCCTTCTATATGGGTGGTGTCACATCGCATGCACTGCTGGAGAAACAAAAACATGTACAATGGGATGTCTGTCCTCAAGGAGATTTCCACCCACCACATTTGGCTGAGAAGCAGTATTCTCCATGGGATTAACGCCATTTCATGATAGCATTTGGTCAGTCCCAAAGGAGTAGTTTATGTTGGAACAACTCAGATTAGGAAGAAATCAATGTAGCCCAGTTCTATGAGAAAAGATTTCTTGAAGGAAAAAGGCTCTAAATGATATTGTGTGTGTGTGTTTGTGTGTGAGTAAGTGTGTGTGAAAGTGCAACAATTCAACCAGTGTATCCTTAATAGTGGGTGTGAGGCTGTACAGCCAGCTAAGACTTTGGAGGGAAGGATCATTTCTTCTTCACTTTGTAAAACGTGTGTTTTTTGTTTTCAGTTTTATACTGAAACAAGAGTGATCTGGAGGCCAGTAACTAAGAACCCCCCTTCATTATACTCTTTGAGTCTCAAGACAATCCAGTGAGAGGTAGGGGAGACCCCCAATTTACAGCTGAGAAAATTGATGATGCTCATTTGTTAACATTTTTGCCAAAAGCCATGCAGAGGGTAGTCAGCAGAATCAAAGTGCAAGGCTGGACTTCACCATCTCTCTTTCCATCTCACCATTTATCTACCTAGAGAACACAAGATGCGAGACACTATTACCTTCATTAGAGTTGGGCTCAATTCATATTTCCCAGTGGAAGAGAAACTCCCTTTCTCAAAACCAAGAAAAAAGCACTTAGCTTCCAAAAGAGCTCCCAGCGACATCTGTTTAGCATGATGCTCAACTATGCTCACAAACTCTATGCTGTGGGCATCTACTTCTTGATGTTTTCTACTACAGGCTTGGCTAGTTGTAATATCTCATGTTGCTTGTTAGGAAATAACAAATGGAATAGGGAAGAATTTAACTGAAATTCTAGAGAACATGCACTTCATGCATTTCTTGGGAGGAGTCAAAGAAATAATAACTATAAAGCACTTAGCATGGTCCTTGGTCATGGTGAGTGTAAAATAACTATGACTCATCTCCAAAACTCTGCTGTCATTTTGAAGCCTTACCCAACACCCCTGCACTCATTCTGATAGTAAAGCTGAGTGTTGGACACAAACTGTGCTATGATTCTTTTTTCTTGCACACAATTCATTTCTCCTATATGTGTGAGGGATGTGTCTTCATTTGATCATTAATTCAACATTCATTGAGTGCCTAGTACTGTCCTAAGTGCCTGGGAGGGTGAATGAGGAATATTTTTGACTACAGGTCTCACAGTCCCATGAGGGCAACCAATGAGTACATAGATACTCCAAACAGTAAATCTAACGGCAATGATAGATGAAAATACAGTACTCTCAATGCTCCTTCTGGACAGCTTTCCTCTGGTTTCTCTGAAGTGGGATTGAAAATAAGGAAGGAAGTCTGTCTGGAAATATAAACACTTCAAGAAAGTTCTCTTAATGTTCATCTCCTCCAAAGTATTGATCACTTCCTTCAGTGCACCCCTTATTATCTTACACGGCCATCCCTGCCATGCTTCACTGTGTGCATGAGTTACATATTTGCCTCCCTCAAATGGTGACACCCTCTCGGGCAGGCACTATATTAGCCCTGATACCCTGCTCCTTGTCTAGAATATCAAATCACTCAGGAAACAATGGGTAGACGAATGGATGGATGAATCAATGGGCGACTTAATCTTCTCTGTCTTCTTTCTCCTACAAAGTTCACTGTTTTTGTTGTTGTTGTTGTTTTAGTGAGTGAGCCATACTTATACTCATGTTTTCCACAAAAAAACTCTCATGAATTTTTTAAACTTTTTTTGAAATAATTATAAATTTCCATGCAGTGTAAGAAATAATACAGGTCCAGCCCAGTGGAGTAGTGGTTAAGTTCCCACACTCCGATTCAATGCCCCCAGGTTCACTGGTTCAGATCCTGGTGCAGACCTACATACTGCTCATCAGGCCATGCTGTGGTGGGGTCCTACATGCAAAACAGAGGAGGATTGGCACAGATGTTAGCTCAGTGACCATCTTCCTCAAGCAAAAAGAAGATTGGCAACAGGTGTTCAGTCAAGGCCAATCTTCCTCACCAAAAAAAAGAGAGAAAGAAAGAAAGAAGAACTAACACAGAGAGATCCTGTAAAACCTCTTTCCATGTTTCCCCACAGTGGTACATCTTGCATGACTATAGCACAATAATGCACCCAGGAAATTGATGTTGATACAACCCACCAACATTTTCAGGTCTCATCAATTTGAGGTGCATTCATGTGTGTATATGTATATTTAGTTGCATGAAAGTTACTGCATGTGCATATTTGTGTGACCACCACTGCAGTCAAGATGCAGAACAATTCCATCACAAAAACTCTTATGTTTTTGTAGACTTCGGTCTCTCCCTCAGTCTAGTCATTCAATTCCTTTTCTTTTCATACTTCCCAATGCTCCCATTCTTTAGAACCATGTGTATCACATCCTGAAAATTTCTCTTGTACATTCCCCTCATAAAGTCTAATACCAAACCAACCTTAGGAAAAATGGAAAACAGGTAAAGTGTGTCATGATCGTGGATTCACACCCCTTTTTACCCCTCTACTGAAGTTTTTATCACTACGATACATTTTCTGCTCTAAGAAGAAAAGAAAATCTCAAAGGCTGATATTGATAAGGCATACTAATACAGAACTCATCCCATACATGTTTGCAATGCCTACGTGAGGTTGGGCACTCAGCTAATTCCTGCCCTCACGGTGTTGCAGAAAATTAACTCTCATTTTTATACATTTCTAGTACTTCATTCTTTATCCTGTCTCTGTTTCTATAAGAAAACAATTCCAGCTCTCCTCAGCACACATGCAAATTTTCCAAACTAATTAATTGACCAATGACTTTACTCAGATATGAAAGAAAACCCCAAACTAGCTTTACAGTATGTGTTTGTTTAAAATTGGACTTCACTCAAAAAACAATTGAAACATACTTTAAAAAAAAGTTGTTCATAAAAATTTATCTTTTGAGGTGAAAATGCTGAAAAGTTCTTTAAAATATTTTCAACAGATCTATATATAAAGGTATTTATATATAAAGAGATACAGAGGTATACAGAAAGTAATTTCTGAGATCATCTTAAGCACCTATATATAACTTTACCTTGAAATCCTTATAAATTGTATGTAAAATCAATGTTTTGAGTCTTAACTTACGTATAGTTAGGAATAAAATATTTTAAGAAACCCCAGCACAATTCCTTTCTATAATAAAGAACCCTTTAGTATATTCAGAAGCAATCATGCTTTTATGCAACAAGATATTTAGTGGGTGCCTTCCATGTGCCAGCAACTGTGAAATGTTTTAGGAATAAAGAGATAATTGAGAGACAGTTGCTATCCTCAAGGAGTTCATAATCCAGCGAGGAAACAAATATGTGCATGATAATGATAATAAACTTTTATGCATAATAACATAAAAAATACACCAAGGAGAGTGAGGATGGAAATAAGGAGCGGGTACATCTATTTTGTGGATGTTAGGCAAGGAGTCATCGATGTGTCACAAGTTGCATCTTGAATTTTGCTTGGCTACATAATAACTACAGATTTCTCTACAGAGGAAGGAAACCATAAATTGTATTTTTTGGATTTACTTGAATATTTTTGAATCAGGAAGAATTATTGGTTAAAAATGAAAAACGAATTCACCATCACCACCTTCTAGGACTATGTTTTGCAAACTTCTAATAACAATAAAGTTGATATTTATAATGTTTTATAACATATTGATGACTTCCATATATTTTTATCTTATTTAATCATCACAACAATACTGTAAGTTAGATGTCATTATCTCCCCATTAAAGAAAATTTCTTTCTAGCCATAAGCCTTCCAGCAAAAAATAGAGGAGGTTTTGACAGCAGGTCTGCGTGATTCTTCAGTGTACACTATCTCTCCAGTCTTATATAATGCTTCTCAGTCAGCTTCTACTGGTGCATCTTCAGGACTAGAGACGAGAATTATTAAAACTTCCAAATTTGAAATAGAAGCAAAAATACAATCCCTCAGTTTCTGAGAGAAGAAGGTAAATAGTAAATTTCATTGGATTTGCAGTTAATGAGCACTGATAGGTTCATTAACTTATTTACATGATCTTTTAAAAATATCAGTGATAATCATAGTAATAGTAAGATGTTATCAACAATATATTAACATTAAATATTTTATCATACTTTGGAGTTTGCAAGTTGCCCTTACATACATTATCTTATTTGATCTCTGTTTTGAGAAGTTGTCAGTATGAGCATTTATATTTTCCATTTGACAGATAAACTCAGAAGGTAAAGTAATTCAGAGACATATATCCAGTTAACACGGCAGAGCTAAGATGGAACTATGATGCTTCCTAAACCTCTGAAATAACTAGCACATGATCATCTTGAATGTAAAACACACAACTTCTTTAAGACATGGAGAAGGTCGAAGACTCACAAATGCAGGGACCGCCCCCTTACCTGCTTATTCTCAGTGCATAATGCAAGGCCTAGCAGGCACCTAGTATTGGTGGATGACTAATAAGGGATTGAGTGATGAACAATGAAAAAATGCATAAATGCATGCTCCACTCTCTCTTTTAACTAGATATACAAAAATTCTATGATATCCAGCAGTAGTGTAAGCTAAAAGTCAGCAACCTGACGTCTATTCATAATTCATAACTCTTAGCTGGTAATAAGTCCAGTATCTAAAACACACACACACACACAAACATATACACACACACACAAATAATCAGGTCACCTTGCACCAAATTCCATTGTTATCAAATCCTCGCTCACGTAAGAGTTTACTGTACCTTCCCGATAATGTGCCTTCCTCTTCAGCATATCACTTTGAAAACAGAAGAGAAACTGGAACCAGAGAGATCTAGGTAGTAATAAAAAGCTCCTAATTAATGGTTGTGTCATTTTGAAAATATCAGTTATACTTTCTGAACCTTAGTTTCTTCATCTGTAAAGTGTTGCTTAACATCTGTTTTGAAGGATTGTTGTAAAGAAAATGTTTTAAAAGCAGTTAGCACAGGGTCTACATATAGTAAGAGCTCAGGCAATGCTGGTTCTTATTAAGCTACAGTTCCTAGAATAGGCTTTTTCGGGAAAAAATAAATAGCCAGTCTTTCCTCCCAGAAGCATTTGGAAACAGAATTGCCCGTTACCCATCCTAAGGAGAACCAACATACTGCTCAAGAGAGCCAGCACTGGGAATCACTTAGAACATGTGTGCAGTATCAGAAATGATGCCCACTTTACAGGGTGACATCATGCACCAAAAAGTGAAGCCACACCGTCCTGCTAACTGAGACCATTTGCAGCCACCATCAGCCTCAATTTGAGCACATTTCTCAGGCAGGATGGGAACAGACGGTGATATTTCTCAATTACAATCCCACGGCCATGAAACTTGGCATATTCAGGCATCGTTTTCACCCTGAAGAAAAGTGACTTTTAAGGAAATGGAATACCAGCTGTATGAATCCCAACCAAGAGATGAAAGAGGGAAAGAAAGGAGAAAGAATCCATGCCCTGGAGAATCATTTGTAGCCACCACCTCAGACCAGAGCCAGTGCATGTTAAAGACAAGACAGGTGGGTGTTGGAGGGTCATAATACAGGCACTGGAGGGCAGGGTCAAAACGCTGAGAAAGGAAAGGAAAGTTTCAGTACTTAACACATATTGATCCTTTCGAAGGAGGAATCTAATGTGTAAAACCACTTCAGATGAGTAACTGGAATAAATCTGCCTTCCAGACGAGGATTAACACAAAAACGGTGATTCCAAAAAATAATTACTATAAATAACATTCAGAAAGAGAGGAGGAAGCAACGAGGACAAAATTATATTCCTAATAAATGACAAAAACTAAGCTAAGTGCTTTATAATTAGTTGCTCACTAATCTTCATTAGGTAAGTGTTTTATCACCAATAACCAGGCTTTTCTTAACTATAAAGAAGCTCAGAAAGGTGTATTACCTCAACCAAGGTCACACTGTTAAACTTTAGATTTCTGATATTTCTATTGCTGTGGTTCTCAAACTCGAGTGTGCATCAGAATCCCCTGGAGGGCCCGTGGAAACACAGATGGCTCAGCCCCACCCCCAGGGTTTCTGATTCAGGGAGTCTGGGGTGAGGCCCAGGAGTTGACATTTCTCACCTGTCCCTAGGTGATGCAGCTGCTGCTGCTGGTTCAAGGACAACACTTTGAGAACCCTTGCATGGTGCTGTAAAAGACCAAGATTCGTTATTTGGTTATAGGCTCTTATTCTACCCCAGATCCAACTAGTCAAGGGAGGAACAGACTGGAATTATGACTGGAATAATTAATCTCTTAAACAAATTGCTGGAGGGTTTTGGCAAGTCTAATGCATACATTGCAAAGTGTATTAAACAGCTTGCACTCAAACGTATGCACCACTCTTTATGGCTCAGTAAAGACTCTCAGAAGACAATGAAGGAGGCATTCAAAGATCTGATGGAAAAGGGCTGGGGACAGAGGAAATAGAGACAAGGAGGAGGAGCTGGGGAGGAGGCAACTGAGTGCCTGGGCACATGCACAGCCACAGGTAAGTTGGAGGGAGCCAAAGACACAGGTGCTACAATATAATCAGGGAGCCAGTGATGGCCCAGGGAGGTTCCGGCAGTAAAGCAGGACAGTGAGGATTTCGGAATCAGACTCAAAAGCATTCAAAGAATTAGGTAGGTCACCTGTTGGGTCAAGTAGCTGTCTTTCTATTCTGGAGCCAAACTGTCAGGGTATGGAGGAGAGTGTTGATACTCACCTGACATCTAGTCCCCTCTGCTGTCTTACCACCTGAATCCTGATTCTATTCAGGTGGGACTATACCCAACCTCCATGCATAAATCACGGTTTGTCTAAACAGTTACTTTTCTAGGGGTAAAAATGTAGTACAATTCAAGCCCAAGAGACATAAAACATCTACTAGGTGACTTCCAGAATTTATTTTCCTTTTTGATAAAAGAGATAGTCACATGAGGAGAAGACGCTGTTCCTGTTTCAGAGTGTTGTGTGAGGGCTTGACGCTAGATTTTCAGACACCGTCTTGTAGACCTGAGGGGAGAGACCACTGACATGCTGAAGACGGCAGTTCCAAAGGAAAAAGACAGTTGGGTTCTTGAACTGCCTATCTCCATATTTCATGTAAAATGGAATCATTAAATGCTGTGTGTGAGGTTTTTTTTAATGTTTAAGAAACTAATGATACAAGTGGGAAATGAGACGTGATCTTTAACAGAACTTAGCAAAACTAAGACCCAGTCTCTCAACAACTGCAGTGTTTAGGTAGCAAAGACAGATGCTTTTTTTCACAGAACATTTGAGGACACAGTAAGCTTTCTAAATTATTAATCTCACGATACCAGTCCCCTAGTTAAAAGCCTTTAATGAAGCTCCTTTCTCTGTAAGATTGGGTTTAGGTTCCTATGGGGTCCTTCATATTCCCTCCTAGGTCTCCAGTGTATTTTCCTACCACTGGCTGCTCCCCCTTTATGCTTTAGTTATTCCAAATGTCTTGTTTTGGGAGGAGGTCACCAAGTGATGATGCACCTCAGTGTCCTGTGATGCTGTGCCCTCTCCTCTGCCTACGTTATACTCTCCTTCCCCTCACTTGTGCATCCTCTCCTAAATAACTTCTAATCACCCAAGACTCAGGTGAGGTAATGCCTCCTCCAGGAATTCTTCCCAGATACTTCTCATGCTGGCCCAGGAGCCCTTCTCTGTGTTCCCACCATATGGCTGCTTTACCTGTCATTGAATTCACTCATCACACTGTACCAAGGTAATCAGACAATGTGTGCATCTCCCCTGTTAGACCACAAGATCTTTTTTTTAAAGATTGGTGCCTGAGCTAACAACTGTTGCCAATCTTCTTTTCTTTTTTCCTCTGCTTTTTCTCCCCCAATCCCCCCAGTACACAGTTATGTATTTTCAGTTGTGGGTTCTCCTAGGGGTGGCATGTGGGACGCTGCCTCAACGTGGGCTGATGAGCGGTGCCATGTCCACGGCCAGGATCCAAACCAGTGAAACCCTGAGTTGCTGAAGGCAGAGCACGCGAACTTAACCACTCGGCGACAGGGCCGGCCCCAGGCCACAAGATCTTTAAGGGATGGAACTGTATGTTTTCATTTGGTTTTTCTAGTGCCTAGACACATAATTGGATCTTATTACAATTTTTTGAGTGAAAATAAACTAGATTAAAATTGTAAACTATCATGAAACTACGTTTTACTTCTAATAGCTTGCAATAACAGACACCTTTCAAGCCATAGGGAATAATGAAAACCCAGTAAATATACTATGATAATTGAGTGTTACATCCTAGGCTGTCACTAACTGAATAATCTCCAGAAGCAGAAGAAAACCATGAGGTTGTTTTCAGCTGTTTCCACTGGGAGTCAAAATCTTTGACCCTTCCAAAATAAATGTTAATAAGAATAATATCATCTATTATTATAATGTGTATTGTCATTCACAAAGCACTTTGTAAGTGTTTTATATCATATAATCTTCACAAGAAGCCCAGAAGATAAGTATCATCATTCTCTTTTGGCAAATATGAACGCTCAGGACCTTTACACTCTTAAAAATTATTGAGGACCCCTGAAAGGTTTTTTCTATGGTTTATATCTATCAATATGTCTATTAGTAATTATTACCAATAATTACTCTATTAGAAACTAAAACATAGAAAAAATCTTAGTCATTTATTACCATTTCAAATTATCATAAAACCATTTCATGTTAAAGTGGTTTTCATAAAAATTAGTGTGTTTTACAAAACAAAAATGTAGGGAGAAGACTACCATTACTTTGTGCTTGGGTAGATCTCTTTAATGCCTGGCTTAATAGAAGACAGCTGAATTTGTATATCAGCTTCTGCAATCCTTTTGCAATATCACTTCATGTAGATTCTGGGAAACTCCACTGTACGCTCATGAAAGACTGATTGTGAAACAGAAAATAAGGTCAGTGTTGGTGTGGATATGGTTTTGACTTTACCTATGAATCCCGGGGCAATTCAGGGACTCCTCCCCGCCCTAGACCCCAAATCACACTTTGAGATCTGCTGGATTAGACTGAGAGAGATTAAATGACTTGGTGGAGATCAAATCACTAATCAATGCCTGACCCAGGATTTGAACCTGAGCCATTTAACAAGTCAGCACAGAAATGTGTGGTAGAGTCAGTGATTTCAGTGGGCCACAGTGCTTGTATTATTGTGTTCAATGAAGCGTGTGTATATAGCTGAGATGATGATTACGTAATTACTAACCAATAACTAACACAGCACAAACTGCGCCACTTTGCTGTTTTACCAATACATCAGCTAAGATAATAACACGGCAGGAGAATCACCTGGGCTTGGTCAGCTGCAGTTGAGGCATTCTTGACGTGTCTGGGATTGGCTGTATCACACAGGCACAGCTAGGCAGAGCTTAAGTGCACTCTTTCCTCTGAGGTTGAGGACTTTGGGGGACCCATTGGTCTGTTTCTAGGAAATTGGAGCTTATAATGAAATTAACTATGAGGTTCTTGGAAGAAAAAGATGATTGAAAATCCAAGAAATTCCACATGCACCGATTATGCAGCTATTTTAATTGTGTTTGTGTCAAACACAAGGAGAGGATCCCAAAGCAATAAGATCTGAGAAGAAATCTCTCTAAAACAGCCCCCAGGGCATTATGCTGACTTGTGCGTGATGCCTCTGATGAAGCAGAAAACCCCACATTCATTCTAAGCTTGAGAGCTGGTCTGGGAAATGAAAACATCACTAAAACAGACATGTGTGGGCCAGAGAGCTTAGATGAGGATATTTGATTTCTGCTTATATTTAATTAGACTTGGATATGACCTTAAGTTGAAATATATAAACTTTTTAATTAAGCGGGCTCACTAATAGAATCAATACCCATTATGCAATAAATATTTGAGCAACAAATACAGTCAGCAACAGAGACATTCCCTGGGGATTTTGGGATAAGACAGACACAGTCCCTCTAGTCAAGACCAACAGTTATAATATAATGTCAGTTATAACATGATGAGATAATTATGATGGGATTAAATAGACATAAGTAGCAGTTAACTCTGGCTGGGTGGGAGAGACATAAGGAATGAAGGCTTGCTTTTGGAAAGTGGGAAGCCTTCATTAATCCTTGAAAGATGAATAGGAGTTATCCAGATGCAGAACAGAGGGACATTTATAAACAACCCATATATTTCAAGGCAAGTACTGAGTGTTCAAATTAACTTGATCTCATTGAAATTTAACATCATAAGCTTGACATCATTTTCCTCATTTTATACATGGTAAGAAATGAGGTACATAGAGTTTACCAGCATGCCCTAAGGTCGTGCCCTTAGTAAATGGTATAATGAGTATTTGAACATAATGTGTTTGAATTCAAGGCACTTTTCACTGTAGCACAGCAGGATGGCATAGCACAGATACAAAGATATGAGGATGCATGGTGTATTCATTGCCATGAGATGAGTATGTATTCAGGGACAATTGTACATGGAGAAGCAGTGGAAGACACAAATGTAGACCCATGTAGGACTAGATCCCAGAGGTAATGGGACCTTTCTTCTGTAGGAATGTGGGAGTCCATGTTTACATTTTAGAAAGGCTCTTCATGTAGAATGCAACCCATTTTTAGAATACTTGTTTTACGAGGGCAGTTATCCACTATTTATTATTTATTTGAAACTAAGATTAAAAGCTACAAAAGGCTTAGAGATTTCAAAAGTAACATACAAGGTTTGTAAACACAAACAAGTCAAAGATGATTCCGACGCTCTTTCAAGTTTCAAGAACACAACAGAGAAAACTGTTCTGATCCAAGCCCTAGTTTATAAACTTTCATGATTATGGTTGGAATGGAGATATAAAAAGTTTAAAGAGACTCTCAGCTATTTGTCTGAGCTTTCCCTTTAAAATGAGCTCTCTGTTCACAAGCTTAGGCTTATAAAACTGGCCCGTCCTTGCTGTAACCTTTTTAGGAGGGCAAAGCCACATGGCAAAAGGAGATAAGAAAAGAAACTAGTGGGGTATTCATACGCAGAATAAGGCAAAGAAGCTTAATAACAAGAAATGGGGTCTAGCCAAGCTGCAAATTATGGGTACAAAGTTGTAAGCAAAGAGGAAATAGTCAAAGATCAAAGAAGCAAATACTTCGGGTTGTCAAACTGGAATTGTAACAAATGACAGCTCAGAATAGTGTAAAGGAAGCCAGTACTGAACATCAAGAAATGAATAAAAGTGTGTGGAAAATCCCAATGCAGCTACATAAGATATCCTGAGGAAGGCTGATTTCTGGCATTTTGTATTTTGTTATCCTTTGGGCAGATTCTGAATGAAAAGGGCAAAGCTGTATATCACCCTGAATTTAAAGAGACCAAGCCCACATACTGAGCATTAATTTGGCTGCAGTCAGCTTTGTGCAAAAGGCAGACTACACAAATGTTCACAATCCCAGAATTGGATTATTTTCTCATCCGTTAACCACATACAAATTATTTACACATGAAAAGTAAGTTCTTTCACTCATACAAGAGAGGATAGAAACATTACCCCAACAGCAAAGAGCATACGAAGCAGCCGGATCTGGTTTCTACTACTGTTCCCCAACAAAAGGAGTCAGAACTCCATGGAGAAATGGCTGACTCTAGGACGGGGATAGGAAATACACAAGATGAGCCTGGACTATCTTGCAAGTGCCACAAAGTCAGTGCTAAAAAGAAAAGAAAGAAAACCCACAGTGATGGGAGTATATCAAAGGGACACAGAACCCAACTGAGAAAGCTTTTAGTTTCCAAAGTTGGAATAACTTGAGCAACAAAATAAAGTAGTACTGGATTGTAGCCCAAAGTATAAAACAAATACACATGGAAGGTTCTGGGAAGATGGCACAATAGGAAGCACCAAGAATCTGTCTCCCAACCTAGACAATAATTACACTGGCAGAATCTGTCTGATGTAACTATTTTGGAACTCTGGAGTCTGTTGAAAGCTTGCAACTTCCAAGGGAAGGCTTGGATGGTAAACGGTGGCTAATTTGGGTCAGTTTCAACTTTTAGCACAGCAGCAGTTACCAATCTGCCACCCTCAGCCCCAAGAAAGTCCGCTGTGCACCTTTTCCTGGAGTAGCTTGCACACAGCTTGCGGGACCCAGGGTAGGCAATAAGGATCCTGTCCTCTAAATATTGGGGATCTGTGCTCTGATCACTGATTGCTGCTTGCTACTTCTGTTTCCAGAGGTGCAGACAAAGAGGTGGGTGGCCATTGTTGCACACCCGCCTCCTTAAGGCAAGTCTGTCTCCGTCCAGCCAAAATAACTGCCAGGAGATTTAAAGAGCCAGTGCCCTTTTCCCCCCTCTTCATTTTTCTTTTTCCTCTTGGTAGCCAGACATTAAAGACATGGACACTCAAAAGCAACTGAATAGAGACCTGTCCAGTGGCATAGTGCTTAAGTTCGTGTGCTCTGCTTCGGCAGCCCAGGGTTCACCAGTTCAGATCCTGGGCGCAGACCTATACGGCTCATCTAAGCCGTGCTGTGGCAGGCGTCTCACATATAAAATAGAGGAAGATGGGCACAGATGTTAGCTCAGGGCCAATCTTCCTCAGCAAAAAGAGGAGGATTGGCAGGAGATGTTAGCTCAGGGCTAACCTTCCTCAAAAGAAAAAGAAAAAGAAAAAGCAACTGCATATATGGGGAAGACTAGAAAGTAACCACTTCTGGTTTCTAATTGAAAGCATGGACTGTGCTGCACACCCTGTGATACATCCGGAAACAAGGCCTACAGCCTAAATTCCAAATATCAGAGACTGAAACCTTCAGCCTTGCCCAAGGGAACTCCTCAACCTTTGGACTTTTATTGTGTTACTTTTTACAGGGCATCCTCTATACTAATTTTTGTGGTTATAAAACAATTAGCAAAACAGCTTCCATTTGTATTTGTTTTCTGTTCCATACCTCCCTGCCCCATGTTTTTTTCTCCTCAAAATCCATTCCTTTAAAAAACAAATAAACCTTTTGGAGAAGTGCTTGTTAAAAAATGTGGTTAGGGGCCAGCCCCGTGGCTAAGTGATTAAGTTTGCACGCTCTGCTTTGGCTGGCCAGGGTTTCGCTGGTTCAGATCCTGGGCGTGGACATGGCACCACTCATTAGGCCATGCTGAGGTGGCATCCCACATGCCACAACTGGAAGGACCCACAACTAAAATATACAGCTATGTACTGGGGGGATTTGAGGAGAAAAAAAAGCAGAAATAAAAGATTGGCAACAGTTGTTAGCTCAGTTGCCAATCTAAAACACCAAAAAAAATGGTTAAATGATTTATGACAAAGGTGCCAAGACCATTCAATGGGGAAAGGACAGTCTTTTCAACAAATGGTGGTGGGAAAACTGGATATCCACATGCAAAAGAATGAAGTTAAGCCCTTATCTAACACCATATATGAAAATTGACTCAAAATAGATCAAAGATTTAAATGTAAGACCTAAAACTATAAAACTCTTAGAAGGAAACACTGCAAAATTTTCATAACATTAGATTTCACAGTCGTTTCTTGGATATGACACCAAAGGCATAGGCAACAAAAGAAAAAATACACAAATTGGACTTTATAAAAATTTCAAAATTTTGTGCATGAAAAGACACTATCAACAGAGCAAAAAGGGAACCCAGAGAATGGGAGAAAATGTTTGAAAATCCTGTATCTGATAAGGGATTAATATCCAGAATAAAGAGAACTCATAAAACTCAACAAAAACAACAAAGACAACCTGGCTAAAAAAATGGGCAAGAGACTTAAATAGACATTTCTCCAAAGAAGATATATGAAGGGCCAATAAAGATGTGAAAAGATTCTCAACAGCACTAATCATCAGAGAAATGCAAAATAAAACTACAATGCGCTACAACTCATACCCATTAGGATGCCTACTGTCAAAGAAAATGTTGGGGAGTTGTGGAGATGCTGGAACCATTGTGCACTGTTAATGGCAATGTAAAGCGATACAGTTTCAATGGAAAACAGTATGGTTGTTCCTCAAAAAATTTACAAAGGAATTACTATATGATCCAGCAATTCCACTTCTCGGTATATACCCAAATATTTAAAGGGACGATCTCAAATAGATATTTGTATATCCACGTTACTCATAACAGCTAAAGTGTGGAAGCAACCAAAGTATCTGTGGCTGATGAATGGCTAGGCAAAATGTGGTATATGCATACAATGGAATATTATTCAGTCTTAAAAAGGAAAGAAATTCTGACATATGCTACAACACGGATGAAACAAGTACATTATACTAAGTGGAATAAGCCAGTCACAAAAAGACAAATGCTGTATGATTCCACTTACATGAGTTACTTAGAGTAGACAAAATCGTAGAGAGAGAAAGGAGAATTTTGATTGTTGGGGGGTGTGGAAAGAGAGCAGTGTTGTTTAACGGTAGAGAGTTTCAGTTTTATAAACTGAAAAGAGTTATGGAGATGGATGATGGTGATGGTTGCACAACATTATGAATGTATTTAATACCACCAAACTGTACACTTAAAAATTGTTACGATGCTAAATTTTGTTATAAAAGTCAAAAATAAACAAATATACATGAGTTTCTATTGATATAAACAAAGTATTGAATAAATAAATACATAAACAAAAAAATGAAGGGAAAGAGACAAATCTCCCATGCAGAAGAATTCCAAGTAATTTGCACAGATATTCTGCCATGAAGGAGGGGAAGCGTGACTCCCGGTCCTCATGCATGACTTGAGTGTGGTTACTTCCTCTAAATGAGTACAGTATGGAAAGGGGGGTGGGGAGGTGAGAGTTTTCAGTGGAAAGATCTGACAAATGCTATCTCAACCAGGTGCTCAAAGTCATCACCAACAGTGATACTCCATGTAGATACTGAATACCCTTGATATGATGTTATAAAAACGGCACTTTACCTCTGTGCTCTTTCTTCCAAAATCCCACAAACCCAGCCAAATCATGAGAAAAAAAAATCACACAAATCCCAATTAAGGTATATTCTATAAAATACCTGACTCGTAGTGCTCAAACTGTCAAGGCCTTCAAAAGCAAGCAAGGTCTGAGAAACAGTCACAGCCAAGAGGGGTGTAAGGAGACATGGCTGAAGGTAATGTTAGTATTTTCCATGAGATCCTGGAACAGAAAAAAGACATTAGGTAAAATCTAAGCTAATCTGAATAAACTATGGACCTCGGTTAACAGTAATGAATTAATATTGGTTCACTAATTTCAAGAAATGTACCATATGAATATAAAATATTAATAATTGGGGAAACTATCTTTGCAATTTTTCTGTAAATCTAAAACTGTCTTAAAAAATAATGTCTAGTTATAAAAAAAAAGAAAGTTTTTTCAATCACACAAAATACTATTATTTTCCTTTTTCCATCCACCTCAATTTTTGCCACATGCAGATAGACACTTGATTTATAGCTGTAAATGAAGTACAGTTTGTTGGTGATATCTTGCCAAGTTAATTTTGTAGAGTGAATAATTCTCCAAAAATGAAAATTCATCTAAAACACGTTATACTTTTAATGTAAATTCAGGACAAAGAACAAGACTATGAAGTCATTAAGGAATAGTCAAAAGAAATGAGAGGGAGAGGCAATAACCCAGATAACTCAGAGATGCCACTAGAAAAAAGGAAACCTCTCACATTTCTCCTCCTGGTTAAGTCTTCCCCAATGTCCCACTACCTACTGCACGTTCGACAGGATACAGCCCCCTAAATCTTGCCGTCAAAAGCTAAAGGATAGAGCAGTTGATAATGAAGGAGCCATCTAGCGCTTTAAAAATGTCAAGTACTCCACCAGTGTCCTACACAAGTGTGGTTAGATATACCATCTGTTCCAGTCTTCATCTGCTATGGATGGCATACAAAGGAGAGAAGCGCGTGATCCTTCCTGGGCTCAGTAATCACCCCGACTCTTGGAGGGGACTCCTCCCAGGAGAAAAGATATACTGTCTGCACCATAGCAGATAAAGTCTAAATTATCATCGAGACTGGTCTTTCCACATCTCATAAATATGAACCAATAACAACAATGACACAACATGCAAGAAATATATAAAGGGAAACAGCTACTCAAAAGACAAAAGAGAAACCTAAGCTAAGAAAATAGAAAATATTAAAATGTTAGACATGAATGAGTTAAAACATTTAAGCAGATACTGAATTGATTAAAGTAAGGGGTGGCAAGTCTGAAAAGGGCAGGGGGGCAGAATGATGAAGAAGAGTTTTTGAAATAGCAGAGTTAAATTGCAAAATCAACAAATAAACTCCAAAGGGCAACAGTCCACATTAGAGTGGACATTGCTGAAAACAAACTTTGTCATTTAGAAAACCAACTCAAATTCCCGGGTTATAACAAAAAGAAAAAGAAGGAAACTATGAGAGAAAAGACCAGACATGGCTGATAGAGAAGTCACAATCCACAAAATAGGACACCGTAAGAAGGGAAGAGACTAGATGTAGTGAGAGCAATTATCAAAGGAATAAAAGCAGACAAGTAACCTGAGCTGGTGAAAAGCTTGTCTTCACTGGAAGGAGATCTTCATCTATACACATCCTAGGGAATTTTCCGGAATTCTAAGAATAAAGGAGGAAATCTTTTAAACCTCTAGCCAGAAAAATATATCCTTAAAAAGTAGATTTAGTTTTTAAATAAGAATAGCAAGTCAAAATAAAGCAAGATGAATGAACCAATAATGATAAGAGCAAAAGTTAAGATATTAAAAGGCAAAACATGTAGAATTAGAGATGGTTAAACTAGAGATAGCTCTTCTAAAAGATTATTAAGAGAGAATGACTGCCTATGAGTCCGAACAATTACAAAGCGCTGCTAGCCAATACTAAGAATGAGAAGAAGATACAACCCAGACACAAAAAACTTTATTTCAATAAGGGGATATTATGTACTGTTTTATAATAAAATAAAAATAAAAATGAATTAGATAACTTGCCAGGAAAATATAAGATTGAATTCAAAAGAAGTCTAAAAAATAATCTTGATAGACAAATAAGCCAGAAAAATTAAAATTTCAGGAAGTAAATACACGAACGTTTAATTGCTGTTCACTTCCAGTGAGATTAAGAGGGAAAAGGCTTCCACCTCTCACTTTGTACGTAGGGATATTTTTAAAACACAATTTTGTCTTTATCTGCTTTATTTTTATACTTAAAGAAATAAAAAGAGAGAAGACAGTACACAATCATTATTATTCATTGAAAGCTAAGAAATGGGTTTATTTCCCAGTTCATATATATTTATTTATTTAGCATATGAATTTATATTTAATATGTGAATATAAATTAATATAAAGCATATACTAATTTTACACACGTAATTATGTAATGGGTGGCTTTAACATATAAATATTTATTTGAAATTCATACCATATTTACTTTCAATAGATTTGTCCATGGAATTCCTACTGAGGACCAGCTACGTAATTTGTGGCATCCAGTGCAAATAAAAACATGAGGATCTTTGTTAAAAATTATTAATAAATTCAAGACAGCAGAGCATTAAACCGGGAGTGGAAGCCTTCTGAGCATGGAGCCCTGCGTGAATACACAGCCAAGAAGGGGGACCTCTTCCTGCTGATTCTACGTCAAGGCTCCATTCCACTTCCACCTCTTCCATGAACTCTCTCTCCCCAGTACCCTGTTTGAAATAGCTCTCTCCCTCCTTCGGTGCTCATAAAACACAGCCAAGTCTGTCTTGAGTTATGAGTGCTACCTGCCCTGTCTTAGAGCTCTTTCAGGTTGAAGCTTTCATCTGAGACATCTGAATATCCAGGTGGCACTTGCCTGAAAAATGCTGATCAAAACTGAATATCAAGAATCATTTATTGAATTGAAGTAAACATTTGGAGTCAAAAGACTAACATTTAAACTCCAACTTCCCCATTTGCTGATATACAATTTTAAGTAATTGATTTAAGCTCATTCAGTTGCAAAATCTTCATCTGCACCTTTTCAGGACTGGCAGTAGGCACTTTATTTATAAATAAAGGGCTTGACAGATTTTATAAACTGAAAAATGATTTGCAGATGCCCATGATTTCTCTGTCAGTTATTTTCAATCAAAGGAATTTCCAATCACAAAATCCTCCAGCATTTTTCTGCAAGGGTGTATCACAAGTTGTTTAAAATAAGAATTCCAGTTAACACCAGCAAAGTGATTTTCCCTATGGCAGCTTTTATCAGAAACATATGTAACTATGTATTATTGAGTTCTTAATTGTAGATAGCAAAATTCATTCTATCCATTTCAAGTAAAATTAATAAAGAGTATTAATCATTAAATTTCCAGGAGGCCAGGGAACTAGGCTTGTATGCTGCACAATCAGAATACTGCAGCCAGGAACCACATATCCAGAGACATGCCCAATCATGCCACAAGGATGTTATAGTAGACACATCATTTTTGCCATAAACTCTTCTTGGCATCAGTGATGCTGGGGCCTGGACACCCGAGATTCCTGATCCAGAAGAACCTAAGCCTCTGTCACCATGCTTTCAGAAGCTGTGATCAGCTGGAGTATTGCTGTCATCCCACATGACTAATTTATTTAACCTCCAAGATTTATGTGGGTATAGCTCTTTGAGAAAACCAAAGTCACAAACATAAACTTAGCTGGAAGAGAGTCTAGGAAATAGACATCTTAGCTTTCCAGGCTTTCTGGTATAGACAAGCTATCAATAAAGAGTTTGGAGTGGGAGCTAATCTATAGTATCTGCAAACTAAAAACTGAGCAAATGTGACAATGACAAACAAAGAGAATGAGTTTCCTCTTACCCTTTTGCTCCCTCACCTTCCAAGCGCAGAGATCATACTATTAGCATTTTAACGCTGGTAACACAGCTTTCCTTTTTCTCCACACACTGGCCATTCCTATTTACATTGATTGCATGCCTGGAAGAATAGTCCTCAATTTAAAGTGAGAACGAACCATAACTATCCATGGTTTCAGGTCACCTCTGATAGAAGCTGCCTGAGGGGGATATGCAGGTAGAATTGTACAATGTGGTGCTTGAACGTCCAAGGCAAAATCTTCTTTATACACGTGAATTCCAATCAAAGTGTGAGTTATTAAAGAGGAGGAGCCAAATACGTATAAGGTACAACGCTGGGGAAGGATGGAAAGGGAAGAGCTCCTGGCCTGTGCTGAGGTTGTGAAGAAGATGACAAGAATCAACAAGAGAGCTAGCCTGAGCTCTGCCGGTCCCTGAGCATGGACTTTGGGCAATCCTGCCACTTCAAGGAGGTAATGGTCCTTATTTACAAAACAAAGGTCTATCTCTCTGGTCTTGTTCATTCAAATTAAGGGAAAGGAAAGAGAAGTGACGTTTACTGGGGTCCCTTTGTGCAAGAGGCTGAACTAAGATGCACAATCATCAGAAAAGAAAATTGGTTTACAAATCCCAATCATTTCAAATTGCTCCTACCTCGCAGTGAGTTCACAGTGTATACAAGGAATAATAAAATTATATAAATTAGTATAAGAGTCATTAAAATAAGAAGTTGTGTTCACAAACAATTAGAAATAATTTAGGATTTTCTGACCTGTATGAAGTTTATTATAAAATTAATATAAACATCAATATATACTAAAATCTCCAATTGATATAAAACAGGATATCTTTCCATATACATTCACTAAGGATTTAGTGAAAAAATTTATCTATCTTGACCACATCATATTATTATTAATAATAATAATAACAATCAAGTCTCTCCTGATACATTCTGGATTTCTGTTCTTCCACTTTGCAAATCCTGAAAAAATTCTTCAAAGTACAGCATATTACTCTTGCCCCATATTCATACATGATGAAATTCTGTTTCATGTGAGTATTTGTTCACACACTCATTAGACAAAAATTTACTCTATGACGCCTATGTGCTAGGGACTGGGACAGGCCTTATGAAAAACATCAGAGATATAGTCCCTGTCTTGATGGGGCTTATACTCCAGCAGAAAGGAAAAGCAATGGTCCAGTTTTGAACAGGCTTATTCTGTCTGTGTAGCCTCTGAACTATGTTTAAAGTCAAGTGGAAGGAGATAGGAATGAATACAATCAATTATGAGATAATTGTTACATTGTGGGATATAATCTCACAAATATGTAAACAAACACTATTGGCCAATAAAAAGAGAAAAAACTTAATTCCAATTAAACAGAATGAGGTATACTAATAGAAGAGGTGACACTGCAACTGGCTCTTAAAGAATAGGTTGAATGACACAGAATTCAAGTCACAGACTACATTCTTAATAACTGTGTATTGAATAAATAAATGAATAATGGGACAAACATTCTAGGAGCACAACACTGCAAATACAAAGAATTGAGACAGGAATTTTTTTAAATTTTGTTGAGTGCCCTCATGATACCCAATGTCAGTCAATATGGGAGACTTTTGAGAGGAAAAGAAAGACCAAGGCACTAAAGGACAGTATGGTTAATGATAACAAATAGGCCCTTTCTTAATCCAGGGAGATTAGAGAAAGTATACTTCGTAATTCAAGGTTACATAAATGAAAATATTCTGGTTCCAAAGAGTATGGAGCAGCTCACCTGTGTTTCACATATGTAACTTCCATTAAAGACAAATTAAGTTGTTATTGCCACTGTTAATGACTTTTACCAAACTCAAGGTCTAATTTTAGCATTATGTGATGGGTGAAATATTGAAAGGAAGCTCATAATTTCCTATGCCTGCTTGAAACCAATTCTAAACACATTTATGAGGAAGAAGTACGAGAAAATAATTTATGGTTACCTGCCTATCTCAGTGGCACTAGGTGTTTCAAGTGAGGAAAATATAGAATCAACAAGAAGTCAAATGTAAGGTAAGGAACTCCGCAGACTTATCCCCGAGTACCCATCCCTCCAAACCATGGGCACTTGGGCCCTCAGAAGGGAGATCCCTAACTTGGAGAGTGAGTAATTTCATTCTCAGATACTAAATTCATTGTGCAAATCCTGAGGAAGTGCTCCCATGTGAACCATCTTATATTTGCCCATAGGGGAAGGGGAGGCCTGAGTTTTTCAAAAGAAGAGATTTCCCTCCTTGGAGGTAGGTGTCTTATGAATTTAAGAGACAGGTATCAAAATAACAGCAAAATATAGAACATGTCTGTGTAGCACTATATAACCTATAACACTTTCACACTCATTTACCTCTTTAATTTACCTAAAATTATATACTCTTGAGAAAAATGAGACTTTGGTAATTAAATAATATTCCTAAAGTCACAAAATCTAAAAGTAAGAGAAGTCAGACTTAAACTCAGGTCTCCTGGCTGCAAGCCCACACTTCTGTCAACTCTACAGCTGCACGGCGGCTTCTCATTCCACTAGCATCACCTCTTCACAATTGCCTTTGGGTAGAAAACATAGGCCCATTGTTGCCAAAGGACCAGAGCAATATTTGAGGAAACAGAAGTTGGGGGACTAGTGCATATTTTTACTTGGAAGACCTAAAAATGAGAAGCTGGCCAGTGCTGCCCTGACAGTAGGATGAGCAGAGGAAGCCCTGTACTTCATCTCACAACTGGATACATATTTGTGAGTGGATCTGTGGGAGAAGGTCAGGATGCAGTCGTATGGAAAAAATTGTATCCATGTGGGCTTCCCGGTAGGAGTGAATCAGCTCCAGCAGACAGAAGCTGGAGTTGTACCACGAGATGAAGAAGCTAAGGAAGGAAAGCAGGCAATCGGCAATCATCTACAGAACGTATCACTGATACTCTGGAGGGTTTCACTGGAAAACCTCCAGCAAGGCGATTTCAAAGGAACCCATAAAAGTACCCCATAAAGGAAACATCCAATAGTTGGCATTTGTGTACATGTAACACCCAGAAGGCATCAATGCCTAATTAAGACTGTTCCATTCAAGTAAGGTATTTGACGACCTTTACCATTCTACTTTCCCCTGTTTTGAATCTGGATAAGATGGATGGAGGAATGGACATAGGCAGAGGAATGGAGGAGTAAAGTGAGAAAAAAATGCAAAAGCTGACCTCAACCCTCCCCCAGACTGAAGATATACAAGTCTAAGTCAAATCTGAGTCGCCAGTGGGGAAGAGGTAGAAGTGAGAGGGAAGCTTTAAGCTGGATAAGAAATGGAAGTTTTGATTTGAAAACAGGGCTGGGCTTTTTTTGTACCCCTAAGGTCTAGCTTAGAGAAGATAAGGGAGATATGACAAAGCCCAATTGAAAGGCAGTTGCAGGAAAAAAACAAAGTTGTTTCCTTTTCTCATTTCACTAAGTCCAGATCCTTCAATAAACTGATGAAAATGCATTCTATTACCTAAATATTAAAAAATTTAAATCAAAGCAGCATGACATGGCCCTTTTAAGGATTTGAGATAATTATGAGATTTATTATAGAGCCTGGTAAACAGTGTGCACAATGTCAGAACTGTCATTATTATCACAACCCTGTATGCGTTATTATAATATGAGTTCTATACAAAGGACGAAGAGTTACATAGTTACCAAGTGCCAAAATCAGAAGTTCACTCAAGTTAGCTTGGCTTCAGAATCCGTGCTTATTTCGGAACCCTGAGTTTGCTCCGCTAAGTGTCTACTTGGAGAAAATTGCTGTCTTAGGTCCTGGCATGATAGAAAAGGTAACTCACTTTTAAATCCTGCCACTTGTCATGGTAGGAAATTATACATTACCAGGAAAGATAGCAATTTATGAATTCTGCAGGGTAGTCAATGTTGAGAGTAAAATGAGGTTTACAGCAGTGTCGTTTGTACTCAGGAGGAAGGGAACTTAAGAGGGAGCAGGAACCAGGAAATATTTCCCTTTCCTGGTCTACAGAACAGCTTTTGGAAACTCCACTAGTGAAAAGGGTGCTCGAAAAGATTAGCGCAAAAAAGACCTCAAATTGAGTCCGGCAAGACAGGCTCCATAAAGGAAGAGGTGAAAGGTTAATGTTCAAGCTGTCTGCATGAGGTTTAACAGGGTTATCTCTGAAGAAAAACCATGGCCCCATATAACATCAAAGCTCTTTGCAAATGGGGAGTACCATTTTTCAAGAATTAGAGATGAATCATCATTATAGCTCTTCTGCTAATAAAAAGCCAGTGTTAGAGATGATAAAGTTTCTAGAGTCAGCAGTGCATCAGATAAGATGTGGCCTGCTTTGACCAAGTAATTCTACTACTGTGTAAGAATCAGAAAGTGAAAAAAAGGTTTACGTTCAAAGGTGTTCATTACAGCCTTTTTATAATCGTGAAATATTTGCTAGAAACCCAAGTCCAATAATATGAAAATAGTTAATGAAACTATGGAAAGCTACTGTGTAGCTCACACTTCTGAATTTAGACAACTATGCAAGACATCATAGGCCAGGTACGCAGTGAGTAGCAAGGACACTGGAGGGTGCAGACTCAAAGAGAGTTGAGTCTTCTTGGTTAAGGTATTTGGGGATTCCCACTGGTCCTTGAAGGATGCATTTGATTTATTGGTGGGAAAGTTTAGAAGGATGGAAATCTAACCAATAACGAAACGCACAATCGTCTTCTAGGATAGATGGTAGAAAGAATACCTTCATACACAATTTCCTCCTTGAAAACAATTAATTATTTTTTAAAGATGTACAATACAAAAATAATTTCTATCTAAAATGAAACTAGGATGTAATTGTAATCATTTCCTGTTGCATCTTCCAGATATAAAAAAAATAGACTAAATAAAATTTGGTAAACATTTATTCAATAAATTGTGCTAAGACCTGAGATGCAATGATAAACTGGGAAGACATGACCTCTAATTTCATTTGGCTTATTTTGAAGCACTAAGTTCACAAACTAATAAATGAGCTGTAACGGATGTCATAATAGTAACAAATGTCATAGGAAGACAAAGGACTGAGTTAGAGAATGATTGCAAGGAGACGGCGCCATTCTGAATAAGCTAATCCAGAAAATATAATCAGAGGAAGTGACATTTAGGCAGGAATTTGAGCATGAGAATGCAAAAGAGGTTTGTGTAATTTATTTCTGACTTCTTGTGTGATTTAAATTCTCAGAATTTTAGGGAGAAAAGATGAGAACTGTCTAAAGTAGTAAATGAATGTGCGTCTTGAGAACTGAAAGGAGACTAATAAGATTGGAAGTAGCATGAATGAGGAGTGGAGTAGTGGGATCAGATCATGCAGAGCGTTATAGTGCCTTGGTCAGGAATTCGGATTTACTGAAGAACAGCGGAAAGTCACTGATGGAAGATGTTTTGCACTGGAGGGATGGGATCTGTATTTTAAGATTGTTCCTACAGCATACGAATATGGGAGGCAAAGCGGAGAGTCTGCTCAATTTGCATACATATTTTTATACATGTACTTGAACTTCCATGTAATATCCATAACAACTTTATATTCTTTTCTGTAAAACTATCCTTCAAAAAAACAAATACAAACTCTCACTTCTCCCCAAAAAGGGAAGACAGAATATATCAACAGTCACCGAATTCCAATCTGAGCAATAGTCAGAATATTCCCTGCTGGGCAATGTTATTTATTCCTCAAATTCAAAGTCCCACTTGAATACCCTGTAATCTAAAGACTAAATTGTGGAGTAAACCATCACCAAAATTCTTAATAGAACACAATGAGGAGAAAGGAAAAGAGAGGAAAGTGATTGATTAATATTTACAAATGTGTATACATTTACATATAAGTGAATATATACAACTATATGTCACACGTACATATACAACAAGCAAGAAAGAAAATATGCACAGTTGCTACAGTTCTCTTTACTGTAACTGGTCATGAAATCTCAGTTGATAACTGTAACTTCCTTCTTTCACTATCAATTCCATGTACCCTTTGTTGTCTCTCAGCTCCTCACATGGTTAGGGTTCTTTACCTGAAGGATCTGAAATCACAGTAGTCTTGATTTTGGGGGTTTTGTAATTTTTCATTAATTTTACCATTATTTATAGGAATACTAAGAGACACACCAAGGAATCCTCTGGTTCCCAATAAAGACCTTCTTGCCCTAATTAGATAACAAAAAATCAACCCCTCGTTGGTGAGCAAAATCAGTCCTTCCCGGCCAATTCTTGGTCTACCAATTCAGTGATATCTGGAGTTTAAAATGGCCAGAGTGGGCAGTCTCAACTTTCAAACTAATGGAGCTGCTGTTGAGTCCTTTGTTGGAAGCATTCTCCTCTGGAAACCTATGGCCTACAAATCAGAAGAGCTCAAAGCTGTAAGAACAAGAACAAAAATTTAGCAAATAATGAAAGAAATCACTACCCCTTCTCCCAATAGACTCCTAGGTACATGTTTCTGGCTCTTGGAGAAGTAGTGCCATATATTAATGTCTGATTAAAACCACATACTACATCCTCAGGAATGTTCTCTCACAATTGCCACTGGAACTAGACCTTTAGTGATCCATTCTGTCTCTATCAGGCCAGATGGGTGATAGGCTATATGGAAAGAACAGAGAATTTTATGAATGTGAGCTCATTGCTAGATTTCTTAGACCTTGAGTCCCTAGGTCAGAAGTGATAGTGTGTGTAGTACCACGTCAAAGAACAAGGCATTCTGTGAGTTCACGGATGGTAAGGCTGGAATACAAATCGCAGTCAAGGACGGCAACTCCATGTCCAAAGTAGATGATTATTCCAGTAATGAAAAATAGCCACTCCCTGCTGGATGGAGTCCGCTATAATCAAGCTGTCACTAGGCAGCTCACTGGTTCTCCTTGGGATTGGTGCCACTTATCAGGGCTCAATACTTGTCTCTGCTATTGTAAAGGTAAGCAATCAGGACTGGTAGTAGCCCTGCCATCCTTGGTGAAGGGAAGTGCATGTTGTTGAGCTCATGCATAGCCTCCATCTCCTACTCCATGACCACTGTGTACACAAGCCGAGTGAGCAAGCACTAAGTTGGTTAGGGCAAGAGAGTAACCAACATCCACATGAAGAGTCACCTTGCCCATTTGGTGATCAAGGGCTTTTAATACAGTAGATACCTGGGATGAGCAGTCACACAAAACAAATATCTTCACGCTTTGTGCCCATTCCAAAAGTCCATCCTTAGGATACTCATCACCCATATACATCCTTCTGTACACTTTAGTTTTTCATGATACAACAACAATATCACACTTTCACTTAACAGTATGCGAGTATTTTACAAAGAGTTTCTCAGAACCAGAAAAGAAAGAAAACTATACATTAGTGCAGAATATTTGGATAATTTACATAGAAAATCCTAAACTAATACAAGAATTTAGAAGTATTACCAAATTCTAGATAAAATCCAAAGAAAAAAGTCAATCCTATAGACCAACAATAATTTATTTTATAGAAGATGATATCATTCATAACAGCAACTTAAACTATAAGCATATGGAAATAAACCAATAAAATATGCATAATACCCACATTAAGAAAATTATAAAACACTATTGAAGGAGATAAAAGAAGATACATGTGAACGAGTGTATGAGAATGTATAATTTGTTCACAAGAAGGAAATCTCACTATCCTGAATTGGTCAGTTCGCCCCCAAAATCATCTATATTTTCAAGACTATTTAAATCAAAATCTCAACATGACTTTTCACGGAACTAAATAAACTGATTCTAAAATTATTTGAAAAAGCAATTATCTAATAATTTCCAAAATAATTCTAAAAAACAAAATAAATCAAGGCAACATTCCCTATTAGACTTAAGGTTTTATAAAAGTATGATAATTAAAACATTAAGGCGGGGCCTCAGAAGTAGACAGATATAGGAATACTAGAAACAGACTCGGGCATATGTGGAAATCAGTATCTGGTGTGCACAGTGTACAAATCCTGTGCAATGGACTATGTAACAATGGATATAGTGACTCAGCTGACTTTCCTTATGGAAGACAAAATCTAGAGCACTACTTGACATCATACAAAGAGTAAATTGCAAATGCATAAAATATCTAATTTATAAAATCAAACTTGTAATGCACTTAAAAGAAAATATAGAAGAAGGTCTTCAGGACTTTCATAAAATGTAAATGTTTCTGAGATAAGACATTGAAAAGCAACAAACAGAAAAGATCAATAATTCTAATTATATCAAAATTTAAAATTTCTGTAATATAAACATACTATATAAAAAGTTTGAAAAGGGCCAAATTTGGAGAGGATATTTCCCTTAAGCATAACAAAATCAATTTTTAAAAGAAAATAATCCAATAGAAAAAATGAACAAAAGAATTAATTGAATTGAACACGCAATTCCAGAAGAGGAAATGGTCAACAAATTGGAAAATATATGCAACCCCACATGAAATTAGGAAAGTATGAACTAAGGCAATGAGAGGTTAGTGTACATGTACAGATGACTGGCAAAACTCAGGAAGTTTGATATTACAAAGTGTTGGCAAGGATGAGGACAAACCAAAGTTTTCCTACTCTCTGTAGCATGAATGTTAACTTATAAACCAATTTAGAGAACAATTAGAAACCTAGTGAAATTGAAATGAACATATTCTACTACACAGCAGTTCTGATCCTTGGTTTATACTACAGAAAAACTCATATACTAACAGAGTAGATCTTAAGCTTTCCAACCACAAAAAGAAAAAAAAGGTAATTATGTGAGGTGTGGGATAATGGATGTGTTAATTAACCTGATAGCGGTAATCGTCTCACAAAGTATACATATGTGAAGTCATCACTGTGTACACCACTTTAAATATACAACCGGGCATTGCTTAACAACGAGGATATGTCTGAGAAATGCTTCGTTAAGAGATTTTGTCATTGTCTTAACATCATAAAGAGTACTTACACAAACCTAGATGGTATAGCCCACCACACATCTAGGTTATATGGAACCATCGTCATTTACCAAAACATCATTACATGGCATATGACCATATACAACTTTATTTGTCAATTATACCTCAATAAAGCTGAAAAAAATTAAAAATTAAAAAATTGACACATTTACCAGATAAAATTGAAATGACATAAATGCCAAGTAATGTGGTATAGTCATAAATAAAATACTATAAAAATTAAGATAAACAAACCAGATTTTTGTTTATCTTCACAACGTTGAATCAAATAATAAATTGTGGTGTGACATATACAACACGATAGCATTAAGGCAAATTCAGGAAAAAAGCACACCTACAAAGTGGTGTGGAAGGATACACCCAAATCGAAATAGAAATTTGCTTTAGGGAGGGGGCCTTAGTAATGCAATTGAGTAACAAAGCAATTTTTTTCCAATGTATTGTATAATTGGAGCTTAAGTGATAAAATATTTTTATTAATTCTGGATGTTGTGTGTATTGGTGCCTGGCATTTCCTTCTGAATATTTAATTTTTCAAAATTAAAACACACACACACAGAGCACTCAGTGATGATTAAAGTAAGAAACAGAAGAAAGATGGATAGAATGACTTTTGGAAATTTTGATTATTAACACGAAACCAAGAAATGGGAGAGTGACTGGAGTAAATGTGTGGGAAATACAGAGTTAAGGCATTTTTTTTTCAAGAGCAAAAGGAGAAGGAATGCTCCTAAGATACTGAGATTCACTAAGAAACTAAGATTAATGATGCAGTAGAAAGAGTGACCAGCCAAAGACGGAGGATGGTGAAAAGCAAGAGGGAGAGACATCTAATGTAATTGTCTAGTCACTGAAAGGGGAAGAGATGCTTTCTCTGTTGAAAATAGAAAGAAAAGACGGCGCAAAAGGTTATACAGATTTGGTGGAGTGAAGAATGTTAGAATCGTCCCCAATCTGGCCTGCTGTTTCTCCTGATGGATTTGGGGAAATCAACTAGAGTAGTGTCTTCTAATCACCAGGGGAGGCCAGAAGCTGCCCAGTTCTTCTGTGATTATTACTGAAGGCCATTCTTGGTAGGAGAAACGAGTCTGCAGAGATTCTGTGTTGATGTATAATATATTGCAGCTGCTAGAGAAGGAAGCTTCACAAAGAGGTAGTGCTGATCTTAAGCCGCATCCTACCCCCAAGGTCAGGTTTTACACCTGCATGCAGGTGCTTTTTGGCTTCTCGTGTTGTAATTATTCTCTCTTCCAAATATGTTCCTCTGGCAAAAGATTTCTGAACAGAGAGCGGGGAACATCTGCACCAACCATTGGAGCAATGAAAGTTAAACTCCATTTCTCCTTTCTCAGAAACTTATCTCAAAAAGAATGTTGAATGGGATACATAAGCAGCTTGGAAGTTGTGAAGAAAGGCATGTCTTAGTTTTAAAATTTATGGTCCTAGACTAGATACCTGAGAGATGAATGCCAGCTGTCACACAGTATATAGTAAGAGAGCTCCCATGGCAAACAAGATAAAGCAATTCACATCTGATGACTTCAGTTTTCAGTTTGAAATATGAAGCTAGGTCATCCACTGAGAGTGATGAAGGAATGGCTTGAGGAGAGAATTGGCTTTGAGATAGTCACCTTAGACCATGATAAAAAGAGATGTTAGAGACACTTGGAAGGATTCCTAGGTACTTCTCCTTTCAACTTAGTGATCGTGTAGGGAAAACAAAATCTGTGAACTCACTTGTGTGGTGTTCCTCAGCCAGGATGGGCTTCTCAGGTGCAGAGCCCAAGGATATGGATCATAATTTCCATGTGGGTAAATAAAAGAGAGGAAGATAAAGACAAAGGAATTGACAGTATTTTCAAGGAAGCAATAATAATAATGAATCAAGCAGTTCATGACCAAACAGCTGAAAAGTGAGGAATTCCTTGACATTGAAGAAGTGATGGAGTCATTGGTCTGAAATCCTTGATGTGGTTAAAAAGAAAAGAAAAAGGGGCAAAGGGAAAAATGGAGATTCCTAAAGCAAGAAAAATAGGAAATAAAATGTTTACTACTGTAACTTCAGAGGTTATCTAATGTTAAGTGCTAACAAATTCTGCAGTGTAACTTGTGACTAGGTTGCAAATAAGATTGCCTAGTCCAAGAGATAAAGATCCAAGAGACTGATGGATGACTCATTCATGTAGATGTTGAAGTCCCTGACAACAGGAATTGAGATAAAGAGAAATACTACAATCCTAGAGGTAAAAAGAAATGAAGAAAAGGCAAGGTTATTCACAGAAGACAGGAGGGAAGAAGAGGTCCTAGCCAAATGATAGGAGCTTCAAAAGAGCAGGAGATCTGTTCATCCTGTCCACACTCGCCAAGGGTGAAAATGATGTGAGAGTGGCAATAAGGAGCAAGTGGATACCTAACCAAACTCCTGGCTCTAAGATGAGAGGGGGAGAAACAAAGAAAACCCCACAATTAGCTTTATTTTGAAAAGACAAAAAGGCAAGTAGTGTCCTCATGGGGCAGCCTTATTTTACTTAAGTCAAAGTTGTAGCAGGAATATTCAGAAAAGATGTTCAGAGTATAAGAACGTTGACAGATTGCAGTCCAGACGTTCCAGAGTGCCCAGTAGAAGATTTGGAAAAGAAGAGTGGAAAATTGCATCAGGTGAGGGGATGTGTACAGAGCAGGAAGGGGAAGACAGCAAGTGTAGGAGACTGGAATTGGCCATCCCAAGATATGTCTTTTTGGTATGAGGATTATTTTGGGCTGGTTACTTTTAAAAAATGCAGACATGAGAGAAACTGAAAAGTACAATTTACTTACACTTTGTTAAGAGACATTTACATTTGTAAAGGAAATCTCCATCTGTAAAGGTATTTCTCTCTGAACCAGGAAGAAAGGAGGAGTACCTTATCTCTAGAAACCTCATCAGTTTGGAAGGCAAGGACTTAAATCTGCATAATAACCTGACTCTTGTTTATTGTGCTTTTCTGGTAATCTCCTATAACTGACTTCCCCCACTCCCAACATCCTCGTGTGTTTAGCTGAGGATGGTATTTAAGGTAAGAGCTTCCGCCACTTTGGCGAGTTGCTCAGTTTGCCTGAGTCTCTCCCACGTATACCTGTTAGAAAACTTTGTTTGATCTTATCCTGCTATTCTGTCTCATGTGAATTTAATTTGCAACCCAGCCAGCAGAAGGACCTAGAGTGGGAGGAGGAAATGTCTTCCTCACTTACACAAGGGTGGTAACTGCCCACCTATGAGACAAGGACTTCAGCACAAACCCAATCAGAATTCCAGCAAATTATTTTGTGGATATTGACAAACTGATTCTAAAGTTTATATGGAAAAGCAAAAGCCCCAGAATAGCCAACATGATATTGAAGGAGAAGAACAAAGTTTGAGGACTGACTCTTCCCAACTTCAAGCTGTATTATAAAGCTGCACTAATCAAGTCTATGTGGTATTGGCAAAAGAATAGACAAACAGATCAGTGGAACAGAATAGAGAGCCCAGAAATAGATGTACACAAATAAGTCAACTGAGCTTTGACAAAAGAGCAAAGGCAAATCAGTGGAGAAAGGATAGTCAGTTCAACAAATCACGCTGGCACAACTGGACATGTACATGCAAAAGAAATGAATGCAGACATAGATCCTACATCTTTCACAAAAGTTTACTCAAAATGCAAAATTATAAAACTCCTAGAAAATAACATAGGAGAAAATCTCGATGACCTTGAGCTTGGCCATGACTTCTTAGATAACAAAAGCATGATAAATGAAAGAAAAAATTGATGTCTGATTTCATTAAAATTAAAAACTTCTGCTCTGCAAAAAATGCTGTTAAGAGAATGAAAGACAAGATACCCACTGGAAGAAAATTGATCTAAACACCTCATGTATCCGTGTGATGGGTATCCACAACTGGTTTACCACACTAGCTGATAGATACGTACCTGCACAAAGGACCTTAAAGTGTTTGGGCAGAGGTGGGAGGGGAACAATAGCACCACCAACAACAAAAAGTCATGCAAAAGCAAGCATAAAAGGAGCAGCAGTTTCAACGCTAATGTTAGTAATCACAAAAAGTAAAATAAAAATAAATATTTACTTTATAACTATTAATGGGACAATCAACAAAAAAACTATGACTGACTTATGTTTGCATAAGTTAAACAATAAAGGGCAATAATTATACTAAGCAAAAATTAAATAATATTAAAAATGATGGAAATGTAACATGAATGAAAATTTTTGAGGTTTTTTTCATTGTTTACAGACTAAAGAGAAACAATCATGCATAGGTATAGAGGAGGGGTTGGCAAATATTTTTTGTAAAGGGCTGGAGAGTAAATCCTTTAGACTTTGCAGCTGCATGATCTCTATTGAAACTGCTCAACTCTACTGTTGTGTGAACTCAGCCATAGACAGAGGGTAAACAAATTTGCATGACTGTGATCTACTCAAAGTTTATTCATAAAGCATAAATCTGTTAGCAGCTCGACTTGGCCAGCAGACATTACTTTACCAACCCCTGATAGAGACTATCTGAATAATATCCATAAAAATACCTACATCAAGTATAAATCAAGTTATCATATAAAATTACATACCCTTTACATGGAGGCTGCATCTTCTTTCCAAACACTATGGTTCATATACAGCATTTTAAAGAATGATAATTATTTAGAAATAGAAGAGATCATATTTACTCAGCACAATTTAATAAACACATAAATAGAAAACGTAGAAATTTTAAAAAGCAAGAAATTACTTAAGAAAATGTTTCTCTTCACCACTCTTGGGACAAGCAAGTTCATGCGTCTAATGCAGAATATCTAGTAAATAATGTCAAAGATATCGTTGTAGTTCAAACTGTATAGATCAAACCAGCACTGAATATCTACGCTAGGAGCTAAAGCTCAGAATGTTCTAAGAGAAAATTCCAAAGCCTTAAATGGTTTTGTTTTTAATCAAGAAAGAGTCAATGAAATAATTTCACTGAGTCAATTACTATGTACAAACTGCTTGCCTGGGCAGATCCTATCTAATAATTGCAGAATAGACAAGCCAAGGAAGCAGTACCATGACAGAATTAGATTATTTTGTATGAAATAAATCTATTTCTGAAAGAGTATGCTGTTTCTCAGGACTATGTGTCCAAAAGGAAGTTCAGGATTTCACCCTACTGCTCACTACAACGGAACTCCTATCCTGAGACACCTGGTAAGAGAGTCAAAATGATCTATGTACGTGCTGAGGGGGATCACAGCAGCTAGCTGTCAATACGATCAACACAGATTTCTATTTGTAAAAGTGAACAGACAAGCAAAAATCACCAGACATATGAGGAAAATAAGCAGCTCTAAAGAAGGTTACCTCACTGAGAAGTCATAGTAAATATTGCCCAATGAAAAAGACCTTGTTTAAGACACAGGAAATCACAATGGGAAATATGTATTGATCTATTTTGCAGATTTGAGGTGCTAGTAGAGTACTAACAAAATAAGAGCCAGCTTCTTTGGACAAAGGAGAAATTAAAAGAAAAATACATCAAAAATTGAAATTACAAGAAATAATTAAGGAGTAAATACCATAATGGACAGAATTGCAAACTGAATTATTGAAAAGATAACCAAAATTCTCTCAAAACTCAGAGAAAAAGATAAAGGAAGAGAAATTATGGAAGATGTATGCAATACAGCCCGAAAAGAAATTTAAATATAACTCTGGATTCTTGGGGGAAAAGGGATTATGAGTCAAAAGTTCTATTTTAAACTAAATTCTTATTTACTATTAAAGGAAAAAAAAGACTTTAAGCCATGTAAAATGTCAGAAGAATACGTTCACAAATCTTTCTGAAAAAAATTACCTCATGTTAGTACTTGTGAAACATCAATAGTATATACGGTTATAGTCTATTTTGGCAGTCTTGGGGGAGACTGTAAGGACAGGGGGAAAGTAGGACCACTTTACCCTATAAAGCTGATCGTTCCATGAGGTTGAGGTTACCCTCACATTGACTAGTTTAAGGCAAGAACCAGCAGGAGAGAAGGGTAGCCCCCATGGGGCTGGAAATAGAATTCAAAATGACAACAAATTCAAAGAGCTCAAGAGACATACTAAAATCACAACTTTAGTTTACTCTAATGAATGACAGGCACTCTTTTATAAAGAAAGGGGAAACCAGACAATCTAAAGATTATGAATGGATGAATGGATGGGTGGGTGGATGGATGGATAATCCAATAGATGTACATATATGCACATTAATAGGGAACATTCTGCATCCAAAAATTAGATATGATTTATGAGGATTTCTTTTTTACTTTTAAATCTCTCTATTGCTGAACAGTTGTATAATAAGCATTTATTTCTTTCATTATAAGAGAAAAGCATGTTGATAGTTTTAAAACAGTTAATATTTCCTTTCTCTATATTTTAAAAATTACATTAAAAGTACTCCTCATCATCAATTTGATAAAGAACATCTATAGAAAACCTACAGCTAATATTACACTTATGAAGAGAAACTGGAAGCTTTCCCACTAAGAGCAGGAACAAGGCAAGGATTTCCTTGTCACCACTCCTAAACATTATAGCAGAAGTCTTAGCTTATGCAACAAGACAAGAAAAGGAAAAAAGAGGTACACAGGCTGGGAAGGATAAAAGAAAACTTTGTTCACATGTGGCATGATTATGTACGCAGAAAATTCAAAGGAATCCAAAAAAAACCCTCCTGGATAACAAGCCATTATAAAAAGGTTGCAGGATACAAGGTGAACACACAAAAGTCAATTGCTTTCCTATATACCAGCAATGAGCAAATAGAATTTGAAATTAAAAACACAATACCATTTACACTAGCACACCAAAAAATGAAATATTTAGGTGTACAACTAACAAAATATGTACATCTGTATGAAGAAAACTACAAGTCTCTGATGAAAGAATCAAAGAAGAACTAAGTGCACAGAGAGAGATTCCATTTTCATGGATAAGAAGACTCAATAATCCTAAGATATCAGTTCTTCCCAAATTGATGTATAGATTCAACCCAACCCAATCAAAAATCCAGTAAGTTATTTCATGGATATTGACAAACTGATTTTAAAATTTGTATGGAAGGCAAAAAAAAACAGAATAGCCAACACAATATTGAAGGGGAATAAAAAAGTCAGAGGACTGACACTACCCAACTTCAAGCCTTGTTATAAAGCTATAGTAATCAAGACAGTGTGGTATTGGTGAAAGAATAGACAAATAGGTCAATGGAATGGAATAGAGAGCCCAAAAGTAAGCATACACAAATATAGTCAACTGATCTTTGACAAAAGAGCAAAGGCAATACAGTGGAGCAAAGATAGTCTTTTCAACAAATGATGCTGGAACAAGTTGATATCCACATGCAAAAAAAATAATAAATCTAGACATAGACTTTACACTCTTCATAAAAATTAAGCCAAAATGAATCACCGACTTAAACATAAAACACAAAACTATAAAACTCCTAGGAGATAACAGGAGAAAACCTGGATGACATGGGTATGTGATGACTTTTTAGACACAACACAAAAGACATGGTCCATGAAGAAAATCATTGATAAATTGGATTTCACTGAAATTAAAATCTTCTGCTATGTGAAGACACTGTCAAAAGAATGAGAAGACAAGTCACAAACGGGAAGAAAATATTTGCAAGGGCACACCTGATAAAGGACTGTTATACAAAATGTACAAAGAAATCTTAAAACTCAACAACAAGAAATCAAACAACCCAATTAAAAAATGGGCCAATGATCTTAACAGATACTTCACCAAGGAGGATACACAGATGGCAAATAAGCATATGAAAAGATGCTCCACATCATATGTCATCAGGGGTATGCAAGTTAAAACAATGAGATACCTCTACACACCTATTAGAATTGCCCGAATCTGGAACACTGAAAGTTACAAATTCTGGTGAGGATATGGAGGAGTAGGAGCTCTCATTCTTGCCTGGTGGAAATGCAAAATAGTTCAGCCACTTTGGAAGACAGTTTAGTGGTTTCTTATAAAACTAAACATACTCTTACCATATGATCCAGCAATTGCACTCCTTGGTATTTACCCAAATGGATGGAAAACTTAAGTCCACACAAAACCTGCAACTAATATTTCTAGCAGTTTTATTCATAACTGCCAAAATTTGGAAGCAACCCAGATATCTTTCAGTAGTTGATGGATAAATAAACTGTGGTACATCCAGACAATGGAGTATTATTCAGTTCCAAAAAGAAATGAGCTGTCAAGCCATGAAAAGGCAGGGAAGAAGTTTAAATTCATATCACTAAGTGAAAGAAGCCAATCTGAAAAGGCTACATATGGTATGATTCCAACAATATTACATTCTGGAAAAGACGAAACTATGAAGACAACAAAAAGGATCAGTGATTGCCAGAAGTTGCAGGGAGAGAGGAATGTATAGATGGAGCACAGAGGATTTTTAGGACAGTGAAACTACTTCGTATAGTACTTTAATGGTGGATACACACTATTATAAAGTTGTCCAAAGCCACAGAATATACAAAACTAAGAGTGACCCCTAATGTCAACAATGAAATTTGGATCATAATGATGTGTCATGTAGATTCATCGATTGTAGCAAATGTGCTACTCTGGTGGGGAATGCTGATGATTTGGGAGCCTGTGAGTGGGAGAGGATAGGAGGCATACGGGAAATCTCTATACCTTCCACTCAATTTGGCTGTGAACTTAAAACTACTCTAAAAATAAAATATATTTTTAAAAAATCCTTCTTATCAGATAACTCAGTTACGACATTAAAGAGAGTTAATCACACAACAGTAAGAAAAACAATTACTCAATAACTTAAAAAATAAAATTCTTGTTTATGTTCTGATTCAAAATAGTCATATGGCCAGACCTGTATGTACTAAATCCGTAAATCTAAACATCTTTATTGAGAAAATCTCTTCTTTCACTTCATGTCCCGTTTTCAACTATTTCTCATTTATCTTCTATTTCTCTCTCACATTTTTTTTTTTTTTGAGAGGGCTAGCAAACAAGCTCTCCCACTTTAAAGGTTTGGAAGAATTTACTCCTTGCCAACTCAAGCAAAGAATTACTCCAAAATTGGTAGAAAATCCATTTTTGCTGAATGTGAAATTTCTTCTCTATTCACAAGCTTAAATATTTAGTAAAGCAACTCACAATTGAATTAATCAAATGCAAACTGTAAGAAAGTGAAGCATTTTCTTTATTTTTGATTGGCACCTGAGCTAACATCTGTTGCCAATCTTCTTTATTGTTTTCTTCTTCTTCTTCTCCCCAAAGCTCCCCAGTACATAGTCATATATTCTAGTTGTAGGCCCTTCTGGTTGTGCTATCTGGGATGCCACCTCAGCATGGCTTGACAAGCATTGCTATGTCCGCACCCAGGATCCAAACCGATGAAACCCTGGGTCGCCAAAGTGGAGTGCACCAAGTTAACCAGACAGCCACAGGGCTGGTCCCGGTATTTTCTGACTTCAGGTTATACTGAAAAGTTTTGCATAATTTTAAAAGGATAAATAAAGTATCACAATTACATACAAAGCTAATGAAAGGAGAATCAGTGTTAATTATAGTGAAAGGGATTTTTTTTTTGTAATTTGCATGATAAACACCTTATGCCTTAGAAAACTGTGCTCAGGACACCCAACTGAAGGTCAGAGCAATGTCACTAGAAGTGAGTTTGATCATATTTTCATTTCCCCTCTTCCTAGTGATAGTAACTCATATGCACAGGCTTCAAAGTGAACTCTTGTCTCTCTCAGAGCCCTCCCACTGCTTCTCTGTAGGGCTAGTCCACATGTGCAGGCTCTCCTATCGCTGCATGAAGTACTCTGCCCATGTGAAAGGCAATGTGTAATTTTCAAAGTTTGGATGGAAGGTAAAAAGTATGCTCAAAATAAGCCAGGTTATTGAGAACAGAAATATAAAAGAAGGATCGTGTCTTATATAAACAATGTTAAAGTCTCCACAAACTAAGGATGCAAATAAAATCATGATACTTTTATTTTTTTCCTACTAACCAGTGGAACCCCTATTCCTTATTAGCAGGAAGTCCAATAATCCCCCCCAAACATTAATACTTAACCCCTATCCCTTTAATTGCTCAAGAACCCCAGTATCAGGGTTGACCCAAGGAGCTAAATCTTCTTCTAATGCCAACCATGGAATAAAATGGACTCCAGCTAGCCTATCATTATCATTGATCCTTATCACACTGTATCTTTATTAAAGTTTATCCTATACAATCTAATTGATGAAGTTTACCCACTGTAACAATGATGTTTCTGCTTGTTGAATCCCAGGTTCATCATGGAAAGACAATCTATTTTCCTGAATGCAGGACCCAACTTGACCCAAGTAGGAATCTTAGCCTACGTGTTCCAGAATGAAAGCAGCACAGACACCTCAAATCAAGTATCTGGAATTACTATGCCTCTTGCCTCCCTAGTTGTCAACTCCCCAAAACACTGAGTCACCTCCTTTTTTAATTTTCTAAAAACAAGACACCTTATTGTTCCTGGACAATTGAAGATATTCATTCTCCACCCAGCTTCATAAGGGAGCCTACACTCAATAATGCCAAGATGAATCGGCACTCTAAGAAGGTATCCTCAGGAATTTCAGGGTGAATCTCCACTCTGGCTCATATCAAGAAATACAGTACTTCTGTTGCTAAACAAAGAAAATAAAATGTTGATTACCTCCAGGGCAACCTTCTGGTAAAGCATCTTGTTACACTAAGAATAGACCGATGCATTTTTCCTTTCTTCTGAAAAGACAGTCATTTATCAAAATGTTACTCTCTACTTATGGTTTTGTACCATACTCTCACTCACCACTTATTTTATCAATCCGTTATACCCCTACACAATAGAGGGAAAAACTCATAGTAATTGATGTTTCTATTTAGCGCCAGTCGTTTGACTTACATGATCTAATTTGATCCTCCCAAACAATACTGCAAGGTACCTTTATAGATAAATGATGACTTGTTAAGTTTGAATAGCTTGTTCCAAAACTCCAGCTGTATGGGTTGTAGGCAGGTTTGAACCCAGGTCTATTTGCATCTATGGCCCATATCCTGCCTATTACCCCAAACTGTATAATTACCTCCATTTGAGAGGTAAGGAAAATGAATCTCAAAGATATTAAATAACATCCCCATACCAAAGTCTCGTGGCTGACAAGAGTCGGAGTTAAGAGTCACATCCTCCAAATGCTGGGCCTGTTTTTCACAGCATTTCTCTCCTTTCAAGGACTAAAAACAAAATCACATTGCATTAGGAGTGGCGTCTGGCTCTAAGACATTTCCTTACCTTCTGTCAGCATCGGAAAGGAGAGAGGCAGACGCTGGTGAAGGCCATCAGTCATTTGGAAGAAGGCCTGAGTGGAGCCCATTAGCCATAAAAACAGGATGTTTGGGGGCACCCTTCAGAAATTCTCTTCCAAGGACCTTCACAATACAATTACGACCTTGTCTCTGTTATCAAAGGACTGTCAGCAAGCACTTAAGGAACTCGCCTGCCTGCTAAAACGCCCCGTAGGCCAAGGGAAAATTCCTCTAGTCAGGAACAGAAAGTCAGAGGCTCTTTCTGATTGCTACAAGATCAGCGACAGCCTGGCACAGGTCAGCCAGGGCCCACCTGCCCACCCCTCTGATCTTGCTAAGAACAGACAAAGCCAGCAGAGGATGAAGAATTTTAGGAGGTAACCCCTAAGGTCCTTCCATCCATTGCCTCTGAGAATATTCAACATTTTCACTTTCAGGTACAAAAACAAGACAGAAAGTAAGCAAACAGAAGCCTTCCTTATTTTAAGGGCAAGTCATTCCTCCAAAGAAGACTTAGAGGAAGTTGAAAACTTTCAATCAAATAACAAATGTTGGACTCTACCGTTATCAGATGTTGTGTCATATGCTTTATATAAATGATTGTACTTCAGCCCTTAGGAAAAACCGCAGGCAAGGATCCTGGGTTTCAGTGTGTGTGAATTGTTGAAAAGGCTTGTCCTAACATCGGCAGCTAGCTGGGCGCAGAGCTGCTGTTTTCGAGGCACAAGGCTCTGCCCCAGAAACACCGGTACAGTGTGTGAGAATGAAATGCCGCCAAGTATGGCGGGGAGTGCCAGGGAGACTGAGAAGTGCAGGACGTGCCCCCAGCCCCTAAGGAAGTGCAGTCCTAAACTCACACCGCCTGGGCCAGCCCCCTCGCCATTCTACATCCAGAGTGAATTCGAGTCTAGTGAGTGGAGAGGCAGCAGAGGAGGGGCATGAGCGCTGGTGCCCTGGCTCAGCCAACAGCAAGCTGGTGACTCAAGACAAGCTGCTCACCCTCTCTGGGCCTCAATTTACACATCCATAAAGGGGGCTTCTTTAGACTAGGATATCTCCAGACCCTCTACTTTTAATACTCTTTGAGTCCATAATCCCCAACACAACCACACTGTAGGTACATGTAAAATATTCAATTGACTGATTCAATAATGAATGAATGGAAGTAAACAGCATGGTGTGTCACTTTCTCAATAACCTTTGACCTAATTCATTGAGGATTAGAGATGTATCACACTCAACATATGGATGTTTATGCTACAAATTGTTTCTGTTTTTGGAAGGGCCAAGGTAAATATTAACTAATTTTTATAATATCTTACAGTTTATAAAATCCACATACATTATGTTATTAGATATTCACGAACCTCTGAAGTAGACATTAATGTTCCCAGTTAAGATCTCTAAGACCCACAAAGTATAAATGCGTTTGCCCAGAGGGACGGGGCTAGCAGGTGGCAAAGCCAGGACTGAAATCCTTGTCTTGACTCCAGATCTCATGTTCTTTACACGTGGACACTTTTCCTTAAGATTAACAATCAATAAAATCCATTTTTACACTACAATGAATTAAAATTCAACATTTCCCCTCTAAGACATCACTAGATCTATTTAATGCATCTGTTTGGAACATAAAATTTCTGAATAGTTTGAGTTTATTTATTATGGGGTGGTAAAGTTGCAGCCTTTCATTTTATAACAGCAAAGATGAGTAGGAAACAAAAGATGGAATATTTCTATAGTTTGTCACTGAAAAGTTAATCATTTTTTAAATTAGAGGCTTGCTCAGTGCCCAAACACAGGTTTGACTCACTCCTGAACTGTCAACACGTATTCCCGCCCAGAGCCAAAACTGTTCCAAACGTACCTTTCAAACATTGTGACCAAACTGACAAAACTATTCAAGGTCCTCCGTTGTTTGAATGAAGCAAAAATATTATTTCCTGAAAACCAAAAAAGCATTAAAATGTCATAAGTCTACTTCCCCCGCTAAGGGAAGGAGAATTAGCCCCGGGGAGATTTAAGTGGGTACCGGTTCATTTCCTACAGTACAGAGAAGTCTTGGTTACAGTATTCAACCTGTCAAGGTGCTCTCTGGGGGAGGGTCAGAGGTTGCAGAGACCCTGTGTGACAGGAGCTGGAGCGTGGGCTCTCCCTCAGGCCCTGGAGCTGGCTGGAGACACCAGCCCCATGGAGTGACACACAGGAGAAGGCACAGACTGAAGCCTGGAGTCCTGAGCGGGGAAAGCAGAAGCAGAAGGAGTCAGGCCCTCTGGTGCACACCCACGGCAGAGGATGGAGGGCCTGGACCACCGTTACTGACAGGCAGGGAGAAGCACCAAGGCTGAGCAGGGCTCGCAGCCCCCACAGTCACCAAAGCCAAAGGAGAGAACAGGCCCTCTGGGTCTCCTGCAGAGACAGGGAAGGAGAAGCAGAAAGTGTCGAACTTTGGTGGGCACCCACTCCAAGAGTCCTCTTGTCCCCACTGCAAACCACATCTCCAAACACGACCATGACTGTGAGGGTCAAGACGACCACCTTCTGGTCCCAGCTAGTGACATTAAGCAAGGAATACCTCCTTTTGAGGGCCTCAGATCCCTCAACCACATCACAGAGAGGAGATCACTTGCCACGCACCCCCGTCTGAATTATTGTGAACGTAGCCTGAAAATGAACTCTCGAAAATGTTTGGAAAGATGCAGAGAGCACTGTGCCACAAATGTGAAGCTTCAAAATAAAAATTCAATGTGTAGTGCAATGATGTAGTCAAAGTTTATGTAAAAAAGGACTCTATTTGAAAAAACACAGAAACCCTGGAATCAGGGCTTATTCTTCTTCCTCTCAGGGACTGTTTCAAAACGCTGGGCTGCAGACCTCCTCGTTATCAATTCAGAGCATAAGCAGCTTTCATAAAAGCGCCCCTTTGAGTGCAGCAGGCTCCAAAACCCCATGAAATGTTCTTTAAAGTTTTAACAGACTGTAACTAGGTCCCTGGGGAAGGATTAACCAGTTCTCTCTTAAAAAAAAAAACCAAAAACCAAAAAAAAAACATGCGAATTTATGGTAGAGTGCTGCATCTAACCCTGATCTCGCGGAAGAATTTTGCAATTTCACTGAGACAATGACCAGGAGAACGATGTTTAAAAATAAAACCTTTGTCATTTCCTCATGTTCTTAATTTGATTCTGCCCTACTCTGGCCCCGTAGAAACTGGCAATCAAACCTTCTAACCAAACTCTGCTGATGATAGAGATCAGAGATCCTTAGGCAAATCTAACGAAAGTTGTTAGGCCCTTCCGTGTATGTGCATTTTTCTCAAAAGGAAAGTGTATCGGATTGTTAAAATATCGCTATTCTTTTATGCTGGTTAGTTAATAGCAACTACACTGGGCTCACTGAGCTAAAATGGGAAACATTTCCAAACTAAATACCAAAAATTACGTTGAATCCCCTAATGGCCAAAGCCCTTTTTATGTCAGATTGAGGAATGTCTCTCCAAACAGTCTGGTTTGATACTCTGGGTGGCTGTCTGAAGCCTTCTGCAAATGTAAGGAAGATTTCTCCCTGGAGAGAGAGAAAGACAGAGAGAGGGAGGCCAGAGAGAAGGTGATCACTGATAGTCTGTACCATATATAATTTACATATTTAGTTACAAACATATATTTATAACTATATATATTTATGTTTCAGATCCATTCCACAAAGCCTGGAAGCTGAGAGAATGACAACGTTCATTCAGTGTTGTATAATTGACAATGTTTGAATCTATCGTATCTCATGTGATCCTCACAGCAATGCTTGTGGTTTATCCTCCTTCAGTCTATTGATGAGGAAACCAGTATTCAGAGATGTAACTGATAATACCATATCATACGCAAGAAACTTCGAGCCAGGAAAAAACAAACCAACCCTCAATGTCTCACTAAGTATGTCTCACAGACGATCTGTATCAGAACAATCTCGAGTGCTTACTAAAATTCAGATCCTGGGCCTCATTCCTCAACACCGGAGTCAGAATCCTCTTTCCTGTTCCATTATTTCATCTGTAAATAAAGAAAGCATCAAGGATCATAGAGACGTTATAAATACTAAATGAGATCATTTATATGGGTTCCTTGTACAGCACTTGGCATTAAAAAGAACCTTATCAAATGTTTGTTGAATCTGCTGAATACCTCACTTTCGGCCACATGTTAACAGTTAGGAATATACCAATCCCCTTAGCAAGGTGTTCATGGCCTGCTTCCCACATGCCTCCGTGAAATGACTTTCACTCTTCCCCTTCCTTCTCACCTACTCTTTGCTCCCGCTGTACTTCAAGAAGAGCTCATGCCTCTTCTCACTCAGGGCGGACCCATCCCCTACATACAGCAGCCACAGTGCATAGGGGTCCATGATACTTTTAAGGGCCCAAGAAAATGTTTTAATTTCTTTTAAAATGAGAAAAGTTAACGTAATGCAGCCTGGATTATATTCATCTTTATACCATCACAGTTACGCACATATGACCGAGGGGGCTGCTGATATTTGTGAAGGAAGGAGCCTACGAAGACGAAAATGTCTGGGGCCCACAAAAGTCACAATGCCGCCTAGCCCACTACTTCCCCAAATGCTTTGCATAGTTACCTGCTACCCATCATTTCAGATTCAGCGAGGGGTCAACTTCTACAGTAAGACTTCTTTGAAATAGGAAAGGGAAAGCAAGAGAAACTTAAAAACTAGAAATCAGTTATTAGAGGAGGCTGGAGCTCAAGCCAGAATCACTTGCATCAGTACCATGATGAGAGAATGGGAAGCTTCTGTCCTTGCAAAGCAGTCAGGACAGAAAAATGCAAAATGAGCAAAGCTGTATATCCAGGCAGGCGTCAAATCCAAATTACTTTAGAAACATAATGAGGAATGAGAGAAATCTATAGAGTCTCATTTCCTCCCCCTGCTTATAGAGAACACTTATTTGCCAATCAATTCTAATAATTGATTAGCTAATAAGACCTGAATTCACAGCTGTAGGCGACAGTGGGTCCACGATCACTAGAAATAGCTTCCCTACAGGGAAAAAAGGAGCCAGCAAGGAGAAGGAGGTGGCAGGAACATCCTTCCATCAGGAGAGTCACTTGAAGAAACAAAAACTCCCTATTTTGTTATGACAATGCTTTTGACTTTTCAAGAATTCAGACTGGTTTCTTTGCAACTCATCCACTTGAAGAACATTTTCCTGGAAATGCAAAAACAGCTCTGCTTACCATTATAAGTTCAGAACAGATCAGTTACTTCTGTATTCAAATTCCACCATCTCATTTTTTTTTACTGGAAAAGAACAAAAAATGTAAAAGAAAATATATTTAAATTAAACTACCAAAATTAAGTACCTATATACTGAGAGTATTCCTGAAAGTTTTTCATGAATAAATAAGGTTCACTTATAATTATCACTTTTCTTTCATTTATTATAGGAGCTTAGATAGAATTCCTACTAACTCTTCAAACACTCTCCTATGTATTATGTTATTAATTTGTTAAAGAAATTGAGTTTTCCTAAGTATACTTAAGCATATAAGTATGAAGTGCATAGGTTTTGTCTAAGTGGAGTAGAGATATAGATGGTTTCATAGTATTTGTGATTGCTTTTAGGATAAATCTTCAAAGATTTCCATCGGCAATTTGTTGCCACTCATAATCTTGGTAATTGGCTAGTGTCTGCTGAATATCAGGAAAACTAGAGATTAGGAAATCTAAATAATGTAACCACCAATAAGTAGTTAACAATAGTTTAAACAGCAAAGTCTCATTGTGTTGCTGTAATTTTCTATGGCTGTAAACTCTAGTAATTTATCTAATTTCTCCTAGTTTCTCTCATGTTGAAAAGAAGGCCAATAGTTACTCATCTATATGGTTGTCACGAGTTGTAAGAGGTGATGATTATTCATTATCTTAGGAAATATTCATCGAATTTCTATTTCAGGGCCTGTTAGATATATCAGACACCTATCAGTACCTAGAACATACTAGATAATACCATTATTATAATTTTGTATGGGATAGAGGAAATGACCATAGACTTTTCTAGGCTACATTAACTCAAGAAGTTATTTTCTCCTACCTAAATCAGAAGCTTTATAAAGTTCTTCTCATCAAAATGGTACTGAAAGTTTGGCCCTTTGCAGCAAGACAGACATCCACACAGAAAGAGAGACACCTCCTGTCATTTTGTATATTTGCATCAATGTGAAGAAGGTTGATAAAATCAACTAACCAGAGCAATCAATATGCAGTTAAGGAAAACTCGATTTTATTTTTGGTTTTTTTTCCTAGCTTTATTAAGATATAGTTAACATATAACATTGTGGAAATTTAAAGTGTACAATGTGATGATTTGATACACATATATATTGGAAAATTATTATCACAACAAGGTTAGTTAACACTTCCATCACCTCAGGTAATTACCTCTTTTTGTGTGTGGAGAGAAGATTTAAGATCTACTCTCTTAGCAATTTTCAAGTATATTCACTATAGTCACCACACTGTCCAGTAGATCTCCAGAACTCATTCATCTTATAACCAGAAGTTTGTACACTTTGACCAATATCTCCCCTATTTCACCCACCTCCCAGCCCCTGGCATCCACCATTCTACTCTCTGTTTCTATGAACTTGGCTTTTTTAGATTCCACATATAAGTAAGATATTATAGGAAAACTCCATTTTACAGTTCGAGCCTTTGCATTTGGAGAGACAAAAACTTTTACAGTCCATATAGATATCATGAACAAAGTCCAAAGTGGGCTGATATAGGACACTGAAATAGACCAGTCAACCACAAAATCCAAATGAGAACAGAAGAAAATCAAAACCAAAACAGAGAAAGACTCACCAACCGTACTCAGCTAAAGGTTTCACCAATACCCTAATTTGGAGAATTTGATGAGACACGTGAGAGATATTCTTTTGTACTGGAGGAATATCATATATTTATGTTAATAAACTGAAGAGAACTCATTTCAGAGCATGAGTTCCTTCTACACTAATTTTTAGCTGACCTTAAAGCCTTTAGTTAATGAACCATCCACATACTGTAAAAACCATGCAGGTAGGATCACCAGCAGTTTGTTGCACGAAATGAGTTCACCAGTAATAAATGCCTCTTACAAGATTGGAGAAGAAAAGGTCAAATCCCACTCTGTTTGGAACATCCCTAAAAATAAATGTCGTGAGGGGCTGGCCCCATGGCCCAGTGGTTAAGTTCGCGCTCTCTGCTGCAGGCGGCCCAGTGTTTCCTCTGTTCGAACCCTGGGCGCGGACATGGCACTGCTCATCAAACCACGCTGAGGCAGCGTCCCACATGCCACAACTAGAAGGACCCACAACGAAGAATATACAACTATGTACAGGGGGGCTTTGCGGAGAAAAAGGAAAAAATAAAATCTTTAAAAAATAAATGAATAAATAAATGTCGTGAGTTTAAACACTGCATATTGAAGAAAGAAAACTTACAGGCGCACACTTCTTTGTTGGTGCTTTTTTCACATGTGACTCTTTGAGGAATGCATTACTTTCTGACTGGTCTGCTTTTCCTTTTCCTTCTTTTTTTTTTTTCAATAACTCTATTGTAGGTCAGAGGTGATTTGTCCCACACAAAATCCAACTGTGCTTACAATAGGCTACAAACTTATTGGTAATTGCTTTTATGCTTATAATTTCCTTTTATAAAATCGAATTCTGAAACCCTTTTACCTCCTACCACCAAATTGGTTGTTTGTTTTAGAAAACATCTTCGTATCCATTGCTTAATTTCTGCTGGAATTAGACTGCATCAGATTATAGTTTAATTCATGTCATTAAAGGTTACTAACAGCTTAAACCCTTTCACTAGAAGTGTGTTATAGAATCATTGTTTTTAAATTCAATGCATTTTTTAAGAAGCAAGGTTTTGCGTAATTTCAAAAAACTAGGTAGGGTTAATTTTTTGGACACAGTTCAGTTTGATTTTCACTGCTGTTTCTAAAAAAAGTACCATTCAACAGAGCTCTCAAATCAATGCAACTCTCTTCAGGGAATGCTTTGTATTCATGCTCTATCTTTTGCATTCAGTTACTAAGTACAGCTCCATATTTCTACAGTAATCATACTACCACTGAACAATTACATCGATAGTACTGTAGACATAATTGCATAGTTTCAATTTCAAGCAGAAAATTACAAAAAACGATATTTCCATAATAGAAGTAAAACTGTGGTGTTTAACTCAAATAGCATCTTTTTAGGTATTAATTCCCTTAGGTCTGTCAAATAAGGAAAGCCCATGCTTAGAACAAGTGAAGCAAAAAAAGGCACTAGGATTTGGTGAGAAGGGTGCTACCCACACTCAGCTTCGCCTCTCTTATTGTGCAGCCTGTGTAACAGACAGAACTCTCTGAACCTTAGGTGTATAATAATGGATCTGGTCCAGGGAATCTCCCAGATTCTTTCTGCTTGTGGCATTTTATGAGACCAATGACATTTTACAATTTTTATCTTTAAAATAAAATTAAGTGTATCATAAGATTTGGATGTCCTGGGGAGGAAATATCTTAGTCACATATGTATCCATTGCTGGGCAGAAGTATGCCAAATTTTGTATTCTGAAGTTGTAATTTAAGCACATGATGCAAATTTAGAATATATTAGGAAGTTTATTAAATAAAATATATCAGCCTGTTATGTGAAGACTGTCTCTGAAAACACTAGGACTCCAAGCCATTGTTTGATAGCACTCTCTCTACTGGCATGCAGCATGGAGCTTCCAGATCAGCTGCTTACCATGGGGAGGCCAATGAGCTCAGTTAGTGTAGCCCTGAGAAAATGAAAGCACTGCCTGCCAGTATCTTCACTCTACCCTCCATCAACTGGGTACCAAAAGCTACAAGGAGAATTCTGTTCCCTCACGGCACTTCTGGTAATTTACAATCTTCCCTGGGGCAGTTCATTCCATGCATCTTATCTCTGGTGCAAGTGTTTTTCATTTGAAAATCATGAACATGTCGCTAAACTAACATATCAGGTCTCTAGGTGGGTCACCTTGCCCACTCCCTCAAGATCTCTCTCTTATCACCTTGGTTACTGCTGTTGAATGATGCTTTCCTTGTCTTCAGCCTGCTTTTCCCCGCAGGGGGTTTTCCTGAAAGCCCACATCCTGACTAGACTCATTTACCTATTGCCAGGTGTGGGCTCTCCAAATCCTCCCTTTACAGCCCCGCAGGACTTGTAAATAGTCACCATGCCTTTATCTGCTTCACCCAAAGCTGCATGTAACCAATTAAATTCCTGTAACCACTTCTCCTGTGTCATTCCTTTAATCGTTTTACTGGTCCACTTTGCCTTTGTGGTATTTATTGCTACCATTTTCAACTTCCTTTTCTTTGTATGGGAAATGGCATCAGAAGCAGCACCAGGTGAGGCAGAGTTGTCTCACCTACCCTTGTGCCAAGAAAGAGACCTGGAAAGGAAGTGAGGAAAGTGGGAGGATAGCAGAGTTCCTGCCAACTTCCTGTGTGACCTTGGACAAGTCAGACATGTGCTACCAGCCACAATTCACTTAAAACCTCTTTGTGTCTTTGAAGAAGTGTGGAATAGAATTCTCACCAGAGAGTTTCAGATAACAAGTCGTGGAATGCAGATGCATGAAAATCAATCTGGGGAACGGATTCCAGCCATAATTATTTATCTTCAATATTTAATTTTCTTTTTAGAAATGACCTCAGCATAGATATCTCCATATCACAGTGTGCTTGTTTATTTAGCCTAGTAATTACTGTACATTTTGGTATCTGCGTGTCGCTTCCTCAAGGAATTGAATCAAAGGCATTCCACTAAATGTGGAATCATTCTCACCATCTTGCTCACGTTCTTCAAACTGAAGGAGGGAAACAAAAGGCTTGGAAACTATCTTGGAAAGGTCAGTCAGCTTCAGTTTAAAAAAAAATCTAAAGAAAAATGTGCGAGAAGGAAACCATGCTGCCTTATTGATAATTCAAGGCTGTTAACCAAAGCCTTCACGCCTGCCTCTCTAATCGCTGCCTCCCTCGCCAGCCCTCCATCTCCCAGGCATCAGAGGAGGGCAAATGAGATCATATATTTGAAGTACTTGGTCTCCTTGTAGGAGAGGGGCCATATAAATCCTCAGTGTTGTCACTTTCTATTCTTTCCATGTCTTTGACCTTAGCTCACTGAAAGTAATTTATAACTGGTTTATAAGGGCACCTGAGAATAGCTCCATCCACCTCACAAGCAAAGAGGCCTGAGGCAGGGAGCATGTGGAGGTCTCACTCACTTGACCACAGGACCCCTCAGCTGCTTGAGTAAACATCATTATAAAGACAATAGCAGCTGTGACATGCCAGGTAGTGGCAGCGGGTAGGCTATTGCCAGACGAAGTGGGGAGGCTAAATCAGAATGCTGCCCAGGCGTCCTCCCCTCACCCTCTAAGTTTACCAGGTGAAAGGAGAGTCAGCTTTGTTCGAGTGAGAGGGACTTGTGGACGCTTAAGATTCTGCCTTTCACAGAGCCAGCTCCATTGGAAAGTGTTGCTGCAATTTTTTTTTTCTATTCACAGGGTTCAAGGATTCAGGAAGGAAAAGCAGGTACAGACAATTCCCCTGAGAAGGCAGACAAAATAAATAATTAAGAGAAAAGATCAGGTATATTAATTCCCTGAGTGTCAGCATTTTCACCCAGGCACACAGGTCAGAAAGTTCCATCTTCCTCATCCCCCACAACCAGTTACAACTTTCTATCAGTTGCGTCTCCTGAATATTCTCCAGTTCACCCCCTTCATCTATTTCCTCCAGCTGTAGCCTTCATTAGGACCCCAGTAGCCTGTTTTCCACAGCTCACCAGAAAACTTCTGTGTGGTAGGATTTCTTCTGGTGCATTCCTCTGACCAATCCCTTGTGTATGTCAGGAACCAGAGAAATTCTAAAGGGTGAAGACAAGACTGAATGGTCTGGGGCGCAGCAAACAAGTTAGGGATGGCTGTGAAGAGGAAGTAGAGGCCACAGAGCTACCTGCTGTGTAGGCACAGGGGATGGGCGTGAGCTCTGGCCTCCGGGCAAGGAAGGAGGTGTTAAGTGTTATCGCTAACCAGACACCTGCCAGAAGTGTTTCCAGGGCTCCCAGGTGTGTGTCCCAGGTGTGTCTCCTCATGAGACATTAGCTCTCAAGATCTAATCCCCAAGTACATTTTCAGCGTCACCTTTTATTTCTCCCACAGAGTCACCCAATACTCTAAACAAAATTTAAAGCTTACTGTCTTCAAGACTTTTTTGCCCACATCACCCTCATTCCCAGAAATACTGTTTCACACATCCAATTGGCAAATTCTACTTGGTCTTTACAATTTAATTCAAGGACAACTTCCTCATTTGAGGTCTCCTTTATCCATAGACACCTGCCTCCATACATCTACTTATGCTTTTTCATCTAAATGTTGTGTTTTGTACATGACCATATTTTAATCATTTCTTCATGTGTTGTTTCCTCTGCTAAACTGAGATTTTCCTCCAGGAAAATTGTAAGTTTATTAATCGTTTTATCCCTAACACCCAGCACCATGACTGGAATACAGTTGCATAACACATGCTTTTACTTAAAGCAAATTAAACTACATGTAGTGAAGGATTACAAAGAGGAGGCAAGGGAGAAAGAGAGGGAAAGCAAGCATAAACAGTTTAAGAATTAAGGATTATTTTCTCCATTATTCCATGCTGTGAACTTATGCTGCACAGTGAGGAGGAGATGGAACGTACAATGTGATGTGATGCTGGGATCATATCTCAGGAAGGTATGCAAATATCTTCAGTATGCCAAATCAGTATGCCAAAATCCCCACACCTTTCCCCATGCCTTCCATTGTATCTCACCAAAAGAATTTATTCGAGCACACAGTAGTCCCCCCTTATCTGCAGTTTCACTTTCCCTGGATTCACTTGTGGTCAGCTCCCATCTGAAAATATTAAATAGAGAATTCCAGAAATAAACAATTCATAAGTTTTAAATTGCACACATCTCAGTAGCATGATGAAATTTCACACCATCCCGTTCTGTCCTGCCAGGACATGAATCATCCCTTTGTCCAGTGTATCCATACGCTTTCTGCTACCCACCTGTTAGTATAGGAAAAATCATGGTGTATATAGGGTTTGGTACTATCCACAGTTTCAGGCATCCACTGTGGGTCTTGGAACATATCCCTCATGGATAAATGGGGACTACTGTACATCGATTCCAATCACACAATACCAAACCAAAAGTGGTTCTAAGGAACACTTCATCAACAGGCGCTAGGGGCAAGGTTTTCATAGAGAAGAAACAGAAGTAAAGCAAATAAATTATTTGATTGGTTATAGCTTAAGTAGCTGTCTTATGTGGGAAAGCCTAGTTGGCTTTTTGTGATTGCTTGTTCCTATGTTTCTCTATCAGATTCAAGTGCACTGACTGTGGCTTAAGTTTTGGCTTGCTTACGTTAGCTACCTGGGCATTACAGCCACCCCAGTCTAATGGCCCCCTTGTTTAAAGAGTAACAGTGCCTGTGTCCTACATTCAATCTAGAATTATCTTTCCCTTTATCTATTTTAAAGCATCCATTGCAATAGAACCATTTTAAGTTTATAAAGTAATCTACCAGAATCTGAAAGATCAGGGAAATTAAAAATTTCCTGTGGCCAAAATTTAAGTTGTCTGACTTTAGTTGGGTTTACCATCCAATCAGATTTTTTGATCCTAATCTCCACTATTTATAATATGCAACATGTGGAAGGTATTATAGTAGATACTTTATATGAAATATTTAATATAAAATTTCTAAATGATGATGAAGGGAAATGGAGGTACTATGGACAATCTGACCGGAGCAGCATCTGGGCAGATGTGACTCAGCATGTCTGCTGCCGGCAGCACATGTGCCAACCATTTCACTTGAACACCTTATATAACCCGCATAATGTAAACATTCTATGTCATCTGCTGGCTGTATGCCACTTTTGTTCAGTAGTCATATAAAAGTGGCCATAAGGGGAGCTGCTGTGCTCCCACTGTCTCTTGGCCAGAGTGAATAAAGAGTATGTCTGCTTTGCCATGGGCTGCTTGCAACTTTTTTCAATTCCCCGAGCCCCATGGTGCAGTCCTCGGCTGTTTCTCTCCTGCATACAGATGACAATCTCAGTCTTTATACAAGAAAAACCAAAGTTCACAAAGATGAAATCACTTGCCCAGTTTTGCACAGTCAGTAGCAAAACCAGGAATCAAACTCAAATCATTCCCAGCCCAAATGGTGTGTTTTCCCCTTTCTTCCCGCTGCTTCCTGTAACCAATGTCAATGCCAGCCCTCATGTCTTCACTCTTCCAAACTCACACTCACTATCGTGATTCCCTTAAATTTCATTGTTTTTTAAAAACGCAGTTTCCATGGAAAAACTTTCCTCTCACCCACTCCAGGATTTATAATCCAGCTTTCAACCAAGGCACATTTTTCTTAGGCAAATTAACTACAAGATTTGATTAAGGGCAACTTAACATTTCCTGATCCAATCTGCTTAGCAGGAATGTGCCATGTGGTTGGGAGACGAGATCAAGTAAATAGTTCAAGGGTTTTGAATCACTTTCCCATTAGCCAAAGTCACTAAAAAGATGGAGAAATTAGTGCCTAGGCACTTTTCTAAGTACTTTGCAAGTTTGAGTGTATTTTATTCACTTAACGTATATTTTGAGCTATATAAACACATTTTAATTGACAATGTCAGTGAAACCTACCTTCCCCTTTCTATCTCCATTGCTGTGGACTTAGCTCAGAGTCTTCCCTCTTGGATGGGCAACTGCATTTATCAATCATTAATTTACGTAGCACCAGTGTTGAAAGCCTGCTTCCTGTGAGGCATTTTCACACATCCTTTCCCATTTTGCCTTCAAACCATTGGGAGAGATGCTCCTTGCTTCCACCTCCATTTTATAAATAAGTATATTGAAACCATAAAATAACTTACCCATTATCACTCAACCAGGTAGAGGCAGCACGAGATTTCAGAACAAGCATTCTCCTGATTTTTCTTTACACTGTGCAGCTGGGGAGCTCTGAGCCCCTGACAGAGGGAGGAATCCATGCAGTGAAGCAGAAGGAGAAGAAGAAACCCAGAATCTACCTTCTGCTGGTGGCGATAGGCCATACCAGTGACCTCTTTCTCTGGTGGTCTCCATATTTCCCCTTACAGGCACAACTGTCAGAGACCAGAAGAGGAAAAGATCTCTGAAGGCAGAGAAGGCTAGGCCTTGGAAGAAGAATGAGATTTAGAAAAGTGAAGAGAACAGCAGCAGGGGAATTTGACTTGATGGAGTGTTCACAGAAGGGAAGTGACATTATTCAGTGTTTATTGTCTTTAGAAGCATTCTGCTAGACACTATCACTTGCATTATTTCATTTAAATTTCACAAACCCGCCATATGATCAGTCCCACTTTAGAGATGAGGACACCAAAGTTAGAAGTGAACAAATGTCTTGCTTCAAATCACACAGCTAGTAAACGGTAAAAGCAGAAGTAAAATCTGAATAATTGAGTGCCTACAAGGAGTTCATTTCCGGGTACTGAGGAGAAAGAGACAAACGGTACCAGGAAGCTTTGTGTGGGTGTTGGGGAACAGAGGAAACAGACAAATACTCTCAAAGAAGCAAGCATCATTTCCTAAGAAAACACAGAGCAGGGACTCCAACCCAACTGAAAAGTCATGAAAAGCCTCTTGAAGTAAGAGATGATTGAGCCCGGTTGAACACAACACAGAAATGAGACATGTTGACTTGGGTCAGAGAATCACGCAGAAGACCCAGGAGCATTAGGGAGCTAGTTTGAGCAGGGTTTCTAGAGTTTTTAATCCCTTACTAAGAAATTTGGATGTAATTCTGTGGGCAATGCAGTGGCCTTGAAGATTATGAGGCAGGAGAGGGCCTGAATCCATCAGATATTCTGATTTAGTATCTTAAGGGAACAATCTAGTTCCTGTAAAACTGAGGCAGGATTCTAGGACGGAAAACATAGTGATGCAATTTCAGACTCAGCATTCAAAGCAGAGGGTGCGTGTGATAACAAAGAATGCATTGGACATATTTCTTAATGTGCCCAAGATAGTACATGTGTATCATTGGTTCTTTTTTAAATGTTAAGGTGATTTGGACAAAAATATGAATAAGATTTGTCTTACTTTGGGTCCCCTAGAAGCAGATCCAGAAATAAAGTTCCTGTTCAAGTGATTTTTTGGGAGAATTCTCTGAGGAGAAGGGGAGTGAGGGAAGCAGGGTTGAGAAGCAGCTAAATAAAGATGTGGTTCCAACTGGAGATGGGCTTCAGTCTGGCCCCATGTGGAATCTCCAGAGTACAAATTGTAACAGTGTACTCCACCTTCCTGGAGGCAAGTGTTTGTGTTTGGCTGAAGGCAATTTAGAGAAGGGTCAGCTATGAGTTGTTCTCAGCAGCTAGGAGATGGGTGGGTAGCTGGTAAAGGATCCGGATGGGCGTTGAGAACTTCTACTATAACGGTGGTTTTCAAGGTGCACCACACTAGGAATATCTGAGAAATCCATCTTCTCAGGCCCCACTCAGATATGCTGAATCTGAAACTTTGGGAGCAGGGCCCAGCCAACTGTTTCCTCATGCCCTCAAGGGGATTTGGATCACTGTAAAGTTGGAGACACACTGCACTACAGGATCCTGTACTAGGTTCTCTCAGACTTCCCCTCCCTCTGGGGATCACATGATTTCCTGCTCATATAGCCCCTTGGAAGAAGAAAATCTGACCTTGACCTAACATGGGAAGGGAGGGACATAGAGTAAAGGAGACGTCACGGTAGCACTGGGTATACTCAATATTTATGAATTTCTGGACTTCCTCCATAACAAAATTGTTATAGGATTCAGTCAGATTTAAGAGCCTAAACTTTATTAGTAGGAAGGAATAAACTTTGTATAGCTTAGAGAACAGAGGGAAGGCTAGGGGATAAAACTTAGGCTTTACATAAGAAAGACTTTTTAAAAATCGAAGCAACTATTTGAAGCGACTATTTGTAGTAAAATCATTGCAGCTATCTATCATTCAGCGAGCACCTTCTATGTGCCAAGCACTTAAGCAGGTAACACACAGACATCAGTGCCCTTAGCTGGATCAAAGAAAGACATGAATTTGCCTATAATTTTAAGAATGTGTCGGACATTGGTATGGAGTTTTTAAAAAACTAGATTTATATGAAGAGAAGAGTTTACAAACAATATGATTTATATTACATTTTGGGTGCAGAAATTCATAAGAATCTTTTCAGTCTCAAAAGAAGGTCCTCATGATATTGATGAGAATAGATGCCCAAGGGGCATCAGGATTTTATATGACCTGGGGTCACCAACTGGGCCAGGGCCTGATCCCAGCAGCTGGCCTGATGGCATCAGTAGGGATTTCTGCCCAAGCTGATTGACAGCAAACAATGATGTGGAAGCCTACTGATATTGAACTATAGTAGAGGTACTGTGGGGGAGCCCCCGATCAGCAAGTTATATGAAAACTAAATCCGGACTCCCCCAGAGGGCCTCAAGGAGGAACAAGGGCACCTCTGAATGAGGAAGGGTAAGACTCTGTGAGGCTGAGGGATTACCCGGACTTTACTCAAGTATACTGTAATCCTAACCACTTTTCCAGATTAAGAAAAAAAAAGTGAAGGCTTAGACGGTTGTATTCCTGCCCACAGCCACATAGCTAGTTAGCACTTAATCCAAAATTCAAATTAAATTTATGTGGAGTCTTTTCCCTGTGCAAGTGTTCCTCAAAATGCAGGCACTTGAGTACTTGCAGCTGAATGACCTACAGTGTCTCTAGACCTTGAGCCCCAGAAATCCGAGCTTGTAGCAAGCTCTCTGAGCGACACTGCGTTATGAATGCTATATTCTGAGGACCACTCATCTATTCCATGTCGCTTCTCTAAGTCTCACAACAAAACTGGGAGTGACAGAAGCATGTGCACCTTTGAGAAGATGCAGTCCAGCTGGAGATGGATGACCACAGTCCACAGATGTCTGGGAATGGACTCCAGCAGGAGAGATGGGCAGGAGGAGGTACTTGATTCGATGACCTCTTAAGGCCCTGCCAGACGATTCTGTGATTTTATAAGCCAAACGTCTCAAAGGTACTGGAGAGCTATTATGGGTTGAATTGTGCATCCTAAAAAGATATATTGGGTTCTAACTCTCAGAATGTCAGAATAAGACCTTATCTGGAAATAAGATCACTGTGGGAGTAATTAGTTAAGATGAGGTCATGCAGGAGCAGAGGACTCCTGTCCTTATAGGAAGAGGGGAGACAATATGAAGGCAGATGCCGGGGAGAACACCTGAGGGCAGAAGTGGAGATTGGAGAGATGCAGTTGCAAGTCAAGGAGGATCAAGGATTGCTGGCCCCCATCAGAGGCTGGGGAGAAGCGAGGAAGGATTCTACCCAGAGTCTCTGCGGGAGCATGGTCCCGCTGGCTCCTTAATTTTGGACTTCTGGCCTCCAGAACTGTGAGAGAATGAATTTTTGCTGTTTTGAGCTACCCAGTTTGCGGTAATTTCTTACAGCAGCCCTAGGAAATTAACGTAACAGCTAATGATGGGGAAATTTAGTGCTACCTTTCCTCCTTCTCTGGAGCTTAAGCCATTCTTATTTCTTGATAAAGAGAGCCTGGGTTTGAAGTCTTTGGGACTGAACACCTGCTATCAAATCAGAATGGTGTCTGTCTTCAGAGAGTGTTGATGAGCGCTCCTTGAATCCTTGGGCCTCCCCCTCCGCTGTCAACTTACGTATCTCTTTGGGGGATGATCTGTCTCTCTCCTGCTACCTTCACAGTGAACAGAAGTTCCAAGAGACATGCACCCCTGCTGTATTCCTCCTCCAAGGGTGCTGCAGCCCACATACCAAATTGCATCAAAACCAGCAGTTTCTGGTTCAGGAAAGGTTATCAGTCTTCTACAGAAAAAAAAAAAAATGTATATGTATCTGACATTTTAAAAACACCGCCTCTGAGTAGTTGCCGCGAGTTGGAAGGGCCAAATCTCAAGGTCAGAAGCCTTTTGTTGAAGTGTTTGTGTTGCCTGATGGGACCTAAACATTTCTAAATCAGAGATTGAAGCTAATACTGATCGCAGGAGGAAAGGCTAGGCCAGACTCCCACTTCCTCAGCTCAGAATAAATGTCAGTTCTTCCAAAGGCAAATTTACAGCCTGCATCCTGGGATGAATCAGACCAAGTGTTCTTGTTTGGATAATAGTGAAATCAGGCCTTAGAGAATTGTCAGTCAGCAAAACTCAATTTTGGTAAGGCCATGCTGTGGGAAAGGAAATGAAGAGACATGAAACCAGATTTAGACCTGCCAGAGACCAAAAACAGCAAGGTGCAGAGGATGTGAACAGAAGGGAAGCTGGAGTAAGCAGCAGGAAAAGTATTCGCTCACTTTGCAAAGTTCTGTGAGGAACTTCCAACTACGAGATCAGGATCAAAACCCTGTCTTACCCTGGTTTCCCCGGCTGCAGTCTGCTTCCACTTCACCAATGACCTTCCGTTTTCTCTTAGCCATAGCTCCTCCTTCAGCCAACCTCCTGGCTCATCCACATGGCGGTCAACCCCTCACTCCATAGTCTCCGAAGCTGCAGCCCATTATGTCTTGCCTACTGCCTGGGTCCTTGCCTGCAGAGGTGGCTCTCCAACAGAGCCCCTGGAAGGTGAGGGCTGTAACATCTCTTCCTAAAGCTCCTTCAGTAGGATGATGGATTAAAAACAGGCTTTGGAGGAAGGGAGGCACTGCTACACATCCCGTCTGTATCAGTCACCAGATGTGGGACAAAAGGATTTTCTGGCAAGAAATGTTAGCTCTGTTGCCTTTCTCTTTCAAGAGTTCTCCCAACTCCTCCTAGAGTATTTCTGGTAATGAACGACAGACACGAAATAGCCAGTAGACAGGAGCACTGATTTGTATCTTTAAAATGACTTTATTTAAATTCTTTCTAGTTCTAAGACAGATTTCTTCGGATCTGGCCTCACTTCATCTAGTGCTTTCCTTCACTTTAAAACTCTGACAGAACTCACTAAGCAAACAACACTGGCTCAAAATCTTTAAGAACCTCCAAAATTAAGTACATTCATTGTAGAAGGATAGATAACATCCTCATTCTTTCAAGTAATTATGGTAGTCTCTATCTTACTTTAGTGAATATATCTGCAAAAAGGTAGGAACTGTAAAGGACAAAAACTATTTTCATTCTGCTATTCTCCAATCAGAGTATCTTCCAGGCACTGTGCCAGTCTATGGGAATAAAGTCGTGAAAAAGACCCTGCATTTGCCCTGAATGTGCAAACATTGGTGGAGGAGAAACACACAGAGAGAAAAGGCTCTCAGAGAGAGCACTAGGATGGAAGTGAGGGAGAGAGCGCAGAGGCAGGAGGAGAAGCCACTCTGCTTAAAGATTCACAAGTGGGTGGACCTGAAAGAGGACTGAGAGTTTGCCAGGTATTGACACTTAAGAGGAGGAAAGAGGAGAGATGTGTGCTGGGGTGTGGGGTGAAGGTCGGGAAAGACGAGCGAGAGGTTGGTTCTTAGTCAAAAGAAGGAGCAAAACCAATGGCATTTTCAGAAAATAATAAAAAGTTCAATGTGAATGAGGAAAGACAAGCGCTCGAATGTGAAGACTACTTTAGAACAGCAAGGGTAATTTTTAACCTGCAGCGGAAAGCCGTGGATGGGCTGTCAACACAGGAGTGAAGGATCAGATGAAGTTTGCACAGTTTTCTGGTAGCAATATGGGGAATGTTTTAGAGGGAGCAAACGGGGAAGTGGGCTGGGGAGATTTGTTTAAACACTGTTGCAATTATCCAAGGAGCAGAGGATACATGTCTGGGGGGTGGGGCAGAGTGGTCTGAAGAGGCAGTGACTTTAAGCCTGGCTCTCTGCAAACACTGTATAAGACGAACTGATGTAGGATAGATCTGCTAGTTGGACTTAAAAAAAGAAAAGAAACAAAGATATCCTGAGAAAAATGACTGCTTTTCTCAACCCTCACTCCTACCTAAGCAAGTGACAACACTCGCATGAATAGAAGGCTAGAATTAAAAAAAAAAAATCTTGGATAGCATCCAAACCAATTTTCCCATGTAGAGAAAAAACAGTTTTAAATATTAATTGTTACTCTTTCCTGCTTGGTAATTTTCCTTACTTGCCATCATTCTACCATTATATTGTTTGTGAAGCTGAGATGTGGTTGCAAAAAAAGGGAAGTCACAAAAGATGCCAGTGAGAACCACCGGTTAAATCCTTGACTTGACTTCCTAAATAGGTCTTGAAACCCTCTGGCGCAGAGGGAGTAACGAACCCACTGTTGCCTGGTCTGTAGGAGAATGTTTTATTCTTTTCCATATATATTTCCAGCTCTTTAACGACAATTCAAGCATATCCATGACTTTACGGCCACTCTTGGTTTTAAGAGCAAGTCCTGTTTTAGTAATTATGACTCCCTTTTTGGTACTACAAATGTCCACCTGAGAATAAATCAAAAAATCCTTTCTCTCATCCCAATGAAAGGTTTGTTCTCTGCCCATCCCTAACTCAGCTCAGGGACTTACAGTGGGTAGAGAGAGCAAGGAGCACCTTCCTCTCCCTTGAGGCTCTTACTGGAAGAGGTTAGAGATATAGCAAAGGGGCAAAAATTCATCTTTATCATTTCTTATGTCCTGCCCTCATGGTCCTCTTTGGCTAGTGTGGACTAGCCAGTGATGTCCTCCATGTGGCAGGTATCACATGCTTGTTCTTCCAAACCCAACCAATATGTGGGTTTTCCAGATCCCTTATGAGAAGCTTGTCACTGAACAAATTCCTGTCATTGACAATTGGACCATTAGTCCATCCCTCTCTCCTCAACTTCTGCCATAGAAACACATCCCACAGACTCTGCTGGCTTCCCCTTGTCCATGAAAGATATTCTATTGGATATATAAAGATGGCTCAAGTCCAGCTGCTTTCCATTACATCTGTTTGGGCCATTCTCAAACATCCCTCTGCACCAAACAGCAGGAGAGAAGCCTGCCCTTGGCTGCCCTGTTCCCTTGTCCTGCTATCATGGTGGCTCCAACCACGTGCTGCTTCTGGACTAGAAGCAGACACCCATTTCTATGGTTACCGGGCCACCTGTGTTAAGCTCCCTAAGAACAATCTCAGAGCACTCTACTCTTATGGGTTGCACTGCCCTGACTTGGGAGTTTTGCAGCTCAGCAACATCTACCTGGGGAGGGTGGTCTCAGTCTCTTTCTTGCTGACCCCCTAGAACTCTCTGGGTGATTCTGTTGGAGAATGTCTCCTCTCTCCCTAGGCAAGAAAAAGGAAAAGCCTTAGATATGACTACTGCTTAAAAGTTTTCTTGTCCTCTAACCAATTCCCTTGGAATTCCTAATCTTCTATTTGCATGGGTTGTTTGGGGAGGGGAGGATGGGCGATCACAAGATGGGTCTGGCAATGTCTTCACAAGCACTGGGAGAGCAAACTGGCAGCAACTTGGTGCTCTATTTAGAATGTCACAGTACTGACTGTTCCAGGTTTGGAGCTTCAGCCAAAATTCCAAGACAATAGGAAAAGCCTCATTCAATATCCTATTTTAACAACTCTGAAAATTGAAAAGGACTTTTGTCATTGTCATTGTTGTTGTTGATTTTAGCTTTTTAAGAACTTCTTTAGTACTCAGAATACAGAGTTCTGCTATCCACCACGGAGTAGGGAAAAGGAAATGCTGACCTAAGAGCTGTCTACCAGCTGCACATGGAAACAAGAAGATAAAGTTCTGTATTGGACATGGGTGATGGGGAAACCTTAGGGATGAGATGTAAGCATATCTGTGTGTGTGAGAGTTGGTTGTGGGGATTATGTCATGTTTCACTTTGTGGGGCAAAACCTTGGGAGTGAAGGGTAGTAGGAGACCTCAAATAACTTTGCAGGATCTCAAAGCTGAGAAAGTTTCTCTCTCTTGCCTTGGGGTATAGCTCGGGGCTATCACAAACCACATAGGGAATACCTGTGCTGGAAGAAGCCAGAGGGTGGAGCAACAGCTACAAGGAGACAGAGAAAAAGCACTTTGGAGACTCCTGCAGCCCAACTGTCACAGAGGAGATTCCAAAAGCATCTGGAAGTGCTAGCAGATGTGAAGAGCCTTCCAGGTTGGGACAAGGAGGAGAAAGAGTGTGTTACAACTAGAGGCCATGGTGAATCAGCAAGCAGGTGATACAGACCCAGTAGGAACAGGGTTGTGACTGAGACCTGGCAGAATGAGATACACCTTAGTGGTGCCCCGTAAGAACACGTAATGGGCCGGGACTCAGGCCCACCTCCTTGCACAACCCGCCTCCACTCCAGCCAGGAGCCACCATAGACTTCTGCACCTTGATGCTGCCCCAGAGGAAGAGAAGGTAAGGGGAGGTACTGGGAGAAATGGAACCGATGTAGTAGTTACCTAAATGAGATTGGATTTTTAAATAAAAATCATTTACCTTAGTTTGCAAGATTTATTTTCTTGCATCAGAAAAAAATATGTGGCTCATAAACTAAGTTGAATTCAGATATTGAGAAATGTAAAGGTGTCCTTTGTTCACAACAGACTATATAACTAGGCAGTTCCACTTCACAATCAGTTTTAATGATAGGTGCATTGAAAACCAAGGTGGGGTGGGCTGCCTTAGAATCTAAATAGAGTTTGTGATGAGCCAGATCTCTATCCTAATTCTAATCATTGCCTTGAACCAAAAGGGGTACTTTCCAGAATCATCATGGGCTGATTTGGAGCATTTAAAGAAGGAAGCATTCTGTCAACACATTTCCTTTGGATGTGATGAGTCCTGCCCTGCCACAGCCAAGCCCTGCAAACAAAGCCAAAACCCAAATCTCTAAATAATGTGTTCCTTTCCCTTATCCCCATCTATTTGGACACACATCCATGTGCATTAAAATTGGCGTCAGAATCCTTGGAAGGTTTATAAATCTCATTTTCAGTGATGGAGATAAACTGCTTAGTTATGAAGGCAGCATAATATATGGTCATTTATCAAGGAGGCTCCACAGCCAGCATGCTGGGGGTCAAACCCGGAGTCTAAATTTATAAGATATGTAACCTTGAGCAGATTTGCTTAAATTTTGCATGCCTCAGTTTCTCCTTTTATAAAGTAAGGATGATTATGGTATTTCTCTCCTAGTTGTCATAAAACTTAAGCCAATATATCTACATACAGGAGAATGGGTATAGGAGTGAGTTCTCCATCAGTTCACACACTCAAGTTTAGGCTGGACAGCCACAGGGTGGGGATGTTGCATTGGACTGATTAACTGCTGAATCCCTTCCAACTCTGAATATCCTTTGAAAAAGAAGTCTCAGTGCCAAACAACAGAGGCCACTTTGATATAAACCCAACTGATGGTTCTCACTTGGAAAAAGAGGCCAAAGACATGCAATCTATTTAAAACCAAGATAGAAATAGGCCAAGTCACCCTCGCTGTTGACTCAGCAGCTGGAAAGTCATGGAGAGTGCGCTGATTTAAAGCCATGAGACCTGGGCTGGAGTCCCAACATTCTTCTCAGCTGTGCGGTCTTGGGCAAGTCAAATAATGGATATAGTTTGCAGTTTCTTCACTTGTAAGATGGGTGTAGAAAGTTGTTTTTTTCTCAAAATGTACTCAGGATTAAATGAGCCAACATGAAATTCCTTTGAAAATGGTAAATCATGGAGAAATATACGTATTATCACTTCCAAAGCTCAGATTACATTATACAACATTACTTCTGAAAATAACATGTATAACCTGGCTGAGACTAAGCTATGATTTTAAACATCAAGATGCATATAGAAGCTGGAAAAACTGACATTTCAAAAGTTCTTTCATATTTTCCCGACTACTCAAGAGTAGAGACTCCAATTTACCTTTAAGGCAGGCAATGGCTTTGTTCTGAAAAAAAGTAAAAACAAAACAATAACACAGCACTGGGCCATATATATTTATACAAATATAAGTCAAGTCTCATCTATTATTTTTAGGAACAATGAGGTCATCCTCAACTTGAATGTTGATGTCGTAGACCAGGTACTTCACTCTTCCTAATCTATATAAATCAGATGTATCTTTTATCAGAGCTTTTCTTTACAAATTTTCACTGAAATATCTATGGACAGTACCTTTATGTCAGGCAAGTTAGAGTGTTGACAAGTCAGGTATGCTCCTAATGGTGTTCACAAGCTATTACGGGAGACAGAGAAAACAAGTAAAATATTGCACAAATAATTTATAAAAATAAGTGTCCTAAAGGCAGTGAGGAAGTAAAAAGTGCTGTGAGAATCTGTAAGAAGACAACCTCTAAATGTGGAATTGGAGAGGTTTTTGTGAGAAAGGAATATTCAAGCTGAGCCTTGAAAGATGAACAGGAGTTACCCAGGTGGGAGACACGAGGAGACGGCAGAACACCAGGAAATATTTCTTTGTTGTTTCTTTGAAGATAAATGTTTTTTTCTCTGGGTGAATTTAGACTACTTTGTCTATAAATAATTGCTTATTCTTAGCAAGTTTTGTGTGTTCTTCTCTGGATAGATATTATCAAGAGAAGCAAGCTGAGATGAAAAGGACTCTATAAGGACAAGGATATGCCACCATATTTTCTATCTCGCCCTGGAAGAGGTGCTGTGAAATAAACAAGATTGGGCTCAATATTGGCTGGACATGAGATACTTCATATGTGGCTTTATAGAATGTGGTCTTCTTGGTTTGATTATCTCAATAGCTTCACCTGGTGCCCAGAGTCAAGGTCACTCTCTGAGTAGGGCTGGGTTTTTACCTTATTGAAGTGTATAATCCCACAGTATCATCTTGTGAAAATGTTGATCCTGGGACAGGAATGGGAGAGTCACTTTTTGCACCTTTAACTAAAGGGTAGTCTGGAGTTGAACCTGAACCTAAAATTAACCATGATCAGACATGGTTGTTACGAGATGGTCTCTGTGATGTGTTTTCCTTCTTTCCTCCCCCATCTTTCAATGCATTCTTACTGAAATTCAAAGCCTGTTGAATTAATGAAACTTTCTCCTTCCTACTTGGGAAGAACTGGCCAAGAGGAGAGTCCCCTTCTGGAGCCTAGAGCAGGGGCCACGGCAGTGTCATCGATAGAAGCCGAGTGTGTCAAGCAACATAGTGATTACACAGCAGTCAGAAGTGTGGTGACAACGTTGGATATTAGCCTAGCACTGTGATCTTGTCAAATAGCCATGGCTAGGAAACTTCCCATCCATTCTTCTGTGTTCTAGAAAACAGTTTTCTGCAAAGAAGCATCCTTTCCCAAATGAATTAACTAAGATTCACAGATGCTCTCTTATTTACATGCAAGACCAGACACAGAAGCTCCAAATTCCCATTCTTTATCTCATAAACAATTGGCTATGATGCTTTTCCCCAACAGTCAAGATGCTTGTTAACTGAACTTAAAGTTTCTTTCCTCCTCTCAAGGCCCTGAATTCTGACTGCAGCCTGAGCCAGCACACAGCCTCTCCTTAATATCCAAACCCCAAAATTAGGCCGAGCTCAGATTAAACCATTCTCTGATCTGCTATCCCATCCAGCCACCCTTTCATCCCATTTCCACACACCTGTTTATTTCTAGCCTTGTTTATTTCTCATAAAAGAAAAATCTCTTTCTGCCTAAACCTTGATCATAAACCTTGTTGATCGTGTGGTCGGAGAGTTCAATATTTATTGTAATAGTAGAATTCTCTGACCACACGATCAGAGATACAATCCTTGAACTGATCCTTTCAAATAAAGTCTGTCTTTACTAAGTCCAGATTTGTTTTTTGTTTGACAATGGTGAGATGAAAGTAAGTCCCACGTGGAAAAACATGTGGGACCCCTTTCTGAACACACATGACTTAGCATCCTGGAGACTCTCACAAAGAGTAGGGAGGATAGTACAAAGGAGAATTAGGGCAGAAGTTCTCATGTTATTGTAACTTTGTCATTAAATATGAAATGTGCTCTTATTTTGTGGACAGTTTTTGGAAATAGGGCATTTGGGTTACATATAAAATATTTTTTTTCTTTAAAGATTGGCACCTGAGCTAACAACTGCTGCCAATCTTTTCTGTTTTCCCTGCTTTTTCTCTCCAAATTCCCCCAGTACATAGTTGTATATTACTTTTTAGTTGAAGATCCTTCTAGTTGGGGCATGTGGGATGCCACCTCAATGTGGCCTGACCAGCGGTGCCATGTCCACACCCAGGATCTGAACCAGCAAAACCCTGGGCCACAGAAGCAGAGTGCACGAACTTAACCGCTCGGCCATGGGGTCGGCCCCTAAAATAATTTTTAGTGAGAAAAGCAATATCCAGTCAGCTTAGAGCAAGAAATTCTTTCTCAGATATTGGAAATTGCTATAGAATTAAAATCTATCCTATTATGAAGAATATGGAGTTAAGAAAAAATGATCTTATCTCCATAGGCAAAGATTCTGCCTTTGGCAGAGCATAGCTAGGAATAACTCTTCTTTCCCCAACAGCCAGGAAATGTGGTCCCTAAACTTTTTCTCAAAGTTGACCTCAAACACCTTTCAGAAACCTAAGAACTCAGTAGATTCTTTGTTTCATCACCACTTCCTGTGTTCTGACCTCTCCAGACAGTGAAGTTGTGTCAATCTTCAATAAAAGCAGAATTATTCATGCTTTAACTCTTGTATTTACTTATCAGTTAAACATGTAATCCTTTAGAGTAAGAAATGGTAGCAATAGGGAGAAAAGGCCAGCCTTTGGCGTGAGATAAATCTAGGTTCAAATTCAGGCTCTGTCACACATTTGCTCTGTGACCTTAAGAGCAAGTAATTGAACTCAACATGGTCATTGCTAAAATGGAAATAATGATAGCCATCTTAGAGCACTATTATCAGACTTGATAATCATGGAAGACATTATGAAAAAGTGCTTGATCTCGAGGAGATTGTCATTAAATATTATTTCCTTTCCCCTTTACTCATGCTGAGCACATTTTCAGTCAGGTCTTTCATTTTCTCTATTTCAGGTCCAACACAATGATTACTATCCATCGCTCATTAAAGCAGATTATTTAACCAATCTTAAAATTATTGTGGTTAGAATCTACATATGAAAGAACAAAATTAAGCTCAAACAATAGAGAAAAACTTTTAAGTCCAACACCAAATCAAAAAGATTTCTGATGATTTTCTTTCTTTTTTTTGTCTTTCTCTTCTTTCCTTTTCAATTTTCTTTAGAAATTATATGTTGGTTCCCAATCCTTTCCTTCCCATGAGGCATCCAGGGCTGCCAAGCTTGGCTAGGCAAGGGCCAAAGAGGCAGCCAGGGCTGGAGAGGAGACCATGGCTGTTGAGACACACGAGACCCCGGCCAAGAAGTTGATGGAGACCAAGGGAGTAACCGGACTTGCAGGGCTAAGGCTGAGGAGGCAGCCATGAGGCAATACGTTGATTACAAAAAGGGGGAATGAGCAAATAAATAAAGATAATGGGAGCCATGTTTCTTACCACAGGAGAAGGGAGTTCAAACAACATGGCTAAAATAATTCCTGTGACTTTCGGATTTGAGTTGAAGGCATTGGTGTAAATTCACCTAGGAGCAAATGTTTGGCAAAAAAACAGAATAATTTTTCAAATATTAATTGAATCATCTCAAAGTTGGCTTGCCGTGAGGTTTCCTGTCAAAGAGATCTCTTGCTAGCACCAAAGGAGAGACACCCTGCTTTCTTATCACTTTGCCCACATGCGGAACAGAACAGGAAGAGAGAAGAATGAGGCTTCCTGTCAAAATATGGAATCGGAGTCTTTATTACAGTTCATCCCTGATGTTTGGTTGATGACTAAACTGAACCATGTTTGATGTAATTGAATTTGAACTTGTTTATGAAAGCCATTATGGCACTCTATGAGGCCTGAGTGCCTGCTAATGAGAGGAAAATTCTGTGGAATACCTTGCTCAAGAGCCTATCATTGCATATTCTGAGAAGTGAAATGAGTGCCTGAGTTGTTATCAGTGATGTTTGGAACACTGAAGGGGGTAAGCGTGTTTGGTGAGGGCTTGTAGTATAGCTTGCATATGTGCATGGAAATATGTGACCTTGAATTTGTATCACTGAGGCAAGAGACTCCTAGAATTATTTACCCTAATGATGGAAACTCTTAGACAATAGCCTAAGAGTCTGTATATAACAAAAAAAAAAAAGTGCAGATGGGGCCAATTATTGGACAGAGAACCCTGTGCTAATATTATTGTCTGAAGTTTGGCCAATTGTGCTGACCCTTGGGTCCCATTCATTATCAAGGATGTTCTGATTAAGCAATAAAAAGCAGCAGCATTCCACTGAGCTCCATCAGATGTGATGACAGTGATACTGTCTAGAAAGTGTACCAGCTCCCATTGCTATTCAATCAGTTCATACCAAGGGACTCCCCAGAGAGCAAACAGGTCTGGGAGAGTGGTGACCTCATCTAGAAGCATGGGATCTGACAAAAGACTGAGGACAGGGGAGGCCACGCCCTCCTGTAGGTGGGATATACGAGTCAGATTTGGTTCAATCCTGCAGCAGGGAAGCCTCTCGGCAGCTATGCCAAGCTTGCAGGGTGCTGCTTATATGATCTGAGGCATAATGAGTAGCTGAAAACAGAGAGTCACAAGTTCAGGTCCTATGAGAGCTTCTATTTCCAGGACATCCCAGTATGTGATCACTAACTGCCTCTCTAATGGCGCATTACATGAGTCAGAGGAAGGCAGTTTTTCTGTACCAGAAGTCCTTAGGAAACTTAGGGCCTTCAGGGCCATAAGACTTGATTTCTTTCACAAATTTGCTTTAACAGAAACACCTGATGCATTGTGATTTGGAAAGATTCTAGAGTCTTTTGTTGGAGGGATCTCCATTCAAGATGGGCCAACTTGCAAGTAACAGCATAAATGGACTTAAATAAAATTTGTAAATGAGGAATACGTTGCTAATAGGGCCCCAAAAGGCCTAAAAGACATTGGGCTTGCTTTACTGTTGTGGGTGCTGAGAGCTATTTCTTGACAATGTAAGGGATGGAACATGCTAGATAGGTCTGCCCTGATCTGTCCAGAGTCCTCAGTTATATAAGTCAGTCATTTCACACCCTCTTGATGTGTATGTGACATCATCAGTCTTGACATCTGAACCAGATTTGGAGTGGGATTCCATCCTGCCTCTGCCCTTGCGTCATGGCACTTATAGTGGGGAAATTTGGCAGACACCCCCTTAACCGAGAGATCTAATTTAACCTCATCAGCAATGGGGCAAATCAACATCATGTGCCTCCTGATATGATGCACAGAGAAGGACACAATATCATTTCTGTGATATTCTTGCCAAAAATGCATACCTTCATCTAATCATCAGGAAATATCAGATAAACTCAAAGAGGATATTCTATAAAATAATTTGTCTCTCTTCTTCAAAATATTATCATGAAAGACAAGAAAAGATTGAAGAATTATTCCAGATTGAAGGGGACTAAAGATATAAATAAATGTGGCCTGCAAATTGTATCTTGGACTGGAGGAAAAGTAGGTTTTGCTTGTTTGGCTAGCATTGCCCCATCAGTGGCACAACTGATAAAATTTTAATGGAATCTATGTATTAGGTAGTAATGTATCAAATTCTTGATTTAGATGGTTTTACTGCGATTATGTAGAAAAGTACCCATGTCCCTTAGAAAACACACACTGAAGTACACATTGAAGTAGAAACACACACACACACATAGTACAAAAAATGGTAGAATGTTAACAATCAGAAACTAGGTAAGGGTTTTAGGAGCTTTTTTTTTTTTTTACTATTCTTACATTTTTTCTATAAATTATACTTATTTCAAATGTGAAAGCTTAATCTCTATTGAATAGATATTTAAATTCATCTGAATTCCTAATTCCCAGGAAATACATCTTAATTAAGCTGTCTATAAGAAGACCATGTTAAGCAAATATTCTTGAGTAGCACTCCATAAAATGAAAAAATGATGAATATAACTTTATTTTTTTATTATTTTTTATTATTGAGTTAATGATAGGTTACAATCTTGTGAAATTTCAGTTGTACATTAATGTTTGTCATTCGTGTTGTAGGTGCACCATTTCACCCTTTGTGCCCACCCCCCACCCCACCTTTCCCCTGGTAGCCACTAATCTGTTCTCTTTGTCCACGTTTTTAAATTCCTCATATGAGTGGAGTCATACCGAGATTGTCCTTCTCTAACTGGCTTATTTCACTTAACATAATTCCCTCAAGGTCCATCCGTGTTGTTGCAAATGGGATGATTTTGCTCTGTTTTGCAGCTGAGTAGTATTCCGTTGTATATATATACCACAACTTCTTTATCCATTCATCTGTTGATGGGCACTTAGGTTGCTTCCACGTCTTGGCTATTATAAATAATGCTGCAATGAACATTGGGGTGCATAGGACTTTTGGAATTGCTGACTTCAAGCTCTTTGGATAGATACCCAGTAGTGGAATGGCTGGATCGTATGGTAGTTCTATTTTTAATTTTTTGAGGAATCTCCATACTGTTTTCCATAGTGGCTGCACTAGTTTGCATTCCCACCAACAGTGTATGAGGGTTCCATTCTCTCCACAACCTCTCCATCATTTGTTACTATTAGATTGAGATATTTTTGTCATTCTAATGGGTGTAAGGTGATATCTTAGTGTAGTTTTGATTTGCATTTCCCTGATGATCAGCGATGATGAGCATCTTTTCATGTGCCTTTTGGCCATCCGTATATCTTCTTTGGAGAAATGTCTGTTCATGTCTCCAGCCCATTTTTTGATCGGGTTGTTTGATTTTTTGTCGTTGAGTTGTGAGAGTTCTTTATATATTATGGAGATTAAGCCTTTGTCAGATATATGACTTGCAAATATTTTTTCCCAGTTAGTGGGTTGTTTTTTTGTTTAAATCCTGTTTTCATTTGCCTTGAAGAAGCTCTTTAGTCTGATGAAGTCCCATTTGTTTATTCTTTCTATTGTTTCCCTTCTCTGAGAAGACATGGTGTCCAAAAGATCCTTTTAATAATGATATCAGAGTGTACTGCCTACGTTTTCTTCCAGAAGCCTTATGGTTTCAGGTCTCACCTTTAGGTCTTTGATCCATTTTGAGTTTATTTTGGTAAGTGGTGAAAAAGAATGGTCAATTTTCATTCTTTTACATATGGCTTTCCAGTTTTCCCAGCACCATTTGTTGAAAAGACTTTCTTTTCTCCATTGTATGCCCTCAGCTCCTTTGTCGAAGATAAGCTGTCCATAGATGTGTGGTTTTATTTCTGGGCTTTCAATTCTGTTCCATTGATCTGTGCACCCATTTTTGTACCAGTACTATGCTGTTTTGATTACTGTAGCTTTGTAGTAAGTTTTGAAGTCAGGGATTGTGATGCCTCCCGTTTTGTTCTTTTTTCTCAGGATTGCTTTAGCAATTCGGGGTCTTTTGTTGCTCCATATAAATTTTAGGATTCTTTGTTCTAATTCTGTAAAGAATGTCCTTGGGATTCTGATTGGGATAGTGTTGAATGTGTAGATTGCTTTAGGTAGAATGGACATTTTAACTATGCTTATTCTTCCAATCCATGTACATGGAATGTCTTTCCATCTCCTTATGTCGTCATCCAATTCTCTCAGAAAGGCCTTGTAATTTTCATTATATAGGTCCTTCACTTCCTTAGCTAAATTTACCCCAAGGTATTTTATTCTTTTTGTTGCGATTGTGAATGGTATTGTGTTCTTGAGTTCTTTTTCTGTTAGTTTGTTATTAGAATATAGAAATGCTACTGATTTATGCAAATTGATTTTATACCCTGCAACTTTGCTGTAGTTGTTGATTACTTCTAACAGTTTTCCAATGGATTCTTTGGGGTTTTCTATATATAAGATCATGTCGTCTGCAAACAGCGAGAGTTTCACTTCTTCCCTCCCTATTTGGATTCCTTTTATTCCTTTTTCTTGCCTGATTGCTCTGGCCAGGACCTCTAGTACTATGTTAAATAAGAGTGGTGATAGAGGGCATCCTTGTCTCATTTCTGTTTTCGGGGGATGGCACTCAGTTTTTGCCCATTGAGTATGATGTTGGCTGTGGGTTTGTCATATATGGCCTTTATTATGTTGAGGTAGTTCCCCTCTATGCCCATTTTGTTCAGAGTTTTTATCATAAATGGCTGTTGGATCTTGTCAAATGCTTTCTCTGCATCTATTGAGATGATCATATGGTTTTTACCTCTCAGTTTGTTGATGTGGTGTATCACATTGATTGATTTGTGAATGTTGAACCATCCCTGTGTCCCTGGTATGAATCCCACTTGATCATGATGTATGATCCTTTTGATGAATTGCTGAATTCTGGTGGCCAAAATTTAGTTTAGAATTTTTGCATCTATGTTCATCAGTGATATTGGCCTGTAGTTCTCTTTTTTCGTGGCGTCCTTGTCTGGCTTTGGTATCAGCGTGATGTTGGCCTCATAGAATGTGTTAGGAAGTGTTCCATCCTCCCTAATTTTTTGGAATAGCTTGAAAAGGATAGGTATTAAATCCTCTCTGAAAGTTTGTTAGAATTCCCCAGGGAAGCCATCTGGTCCTGGGGTTTTATTCTTTGGGATGTTTTTGATTGCTGTTTCAATCTCTTTCCTTGTGATTGATCTGTTCAAATTGTCTGCCTCTTCTTGAGTTAGCTTTGGGAGATTGTAGGAGTCCAAGAATGTATCCATTTCCTCTAGGTTATCCATTCTGTTAGCATAGAGTTTTTCATAGTATTCTCTTATAATCATTGTATTTCTGCAGAGTCTATTGTTATTTCTCCTCTTTCATTTCTGATTTTGTTTATTTGAGCTTTCTCCCTTTTTTTCTTTGTAAGTCTGGCTAGGGGTTTGTCAATTTTACTTATCTTCTCAGAGAACCAGCTCTTTGTTTCATTGATCCTTTCTACCGCCTTTTTCATTTCAATAGTATTTATTTCTGCTCTGATTTTTATTATTTCTCTCCTTCTGCTGCCTTTGGGCTTTATTTGTTCTTCTTTCTCTAGTTCAGTTAGGTGTAGTTTAAGATTGCTTATTTGGGATTTTTCTTGTTTGTTAAGATGTGCCTGTATTATGATGAATTTTCCTCTCAATACAGCTTTTGCTGTATCCCATATGAGTTGGTACGACATGTTATCATTTTCATTAGTTTCCAGGTATTTTTTGATTTCTTCTTTAATTTCTTCAATGATCCATTGCTTGTTCAGTAGTGTATTGTTTAGTCTCCACATCTTTGTGCCTTTCTCAGCTTTTTTCTTGTAATTAATTTCTAGCCTTATAACATTATGATCAGAGAAGATGCTTGTTATTATTTCAATTTTTTTAAATTTGTAGAGGCTTGCCTTATTTCCCAACATATGGTCTATCCTTGAGAATGTTCCATGTGCACTTGAGAAGAATGTGTATTCCGCTTTTTTAGGATGAAGTGATCTATATATGACTATTGAGTCCAATTGTTTTAGTTTTTCATTTAGCTCCACTATTTCTTTGTTGATTTTCTGTCTGGATGATCTGTCCATTGATGTGAGTGGGGTGTTGAGGTCCCCTACTATTACTGTGTTGTTTTTAACATCCTCGTTTAGGTCTGTTACTAGTTGCTTTATGAACCTTGGTGCTCCTATGTTGGGTGCGTAGATATTTATAAGCATTATTTCTTCTTGATGAAGTGTCCCTTTGATCATTATATATTGTCCCTGTGTGTCTCTCTTTACCTGTCTTCTTTTGAAATCCACTTTGTCTGATATAAGAATTGCCACACCTGCTTTTTTTTCCTTGCTATTAGCTTGAAGTATTGTCCTCCACCCCTTCACTCTGAGCCTGTGTTTGTCCTTGGGGCTGAGGTGTGTTTCCTGGAGGCAACAAATTGTTGGATCTTGTTCTTTAATCCATTTTGCCACTCTGTGTCTTTTTATTGGAGAGTTCAACCCGTTTACATTGAGAGTGATTATTGATGCATGTGGACTTAAAGCTGTCAATCTATTGCTCATTGTCTGGCTTTCCTGCTTTTCTCTTCCTGTGTGCTTTATCCTACCCATTTGATACTGCAATTTCTTATGCTGGGTTTCTTAGATTTTTCCTTATTTATGTTTTGTGTCTCTGTTCTGTTGTTTAGTTTAGTGTCTACCATGAAGTTTGTATTTAGAATCTCGTGTATAATATAGTCTGTTCTCTGGTGGTCTCTTACTTACTTGGCCTAGACTAATTTAGTATTAAGAATTATTCATCAAAAATTAAGAAAGTGAATAGCCAATCTATTGATAAGGGGAAGACAGTCACAATATATATTTGACATAAAATTTGTATCTAGAATATATAAAGAACTCCCTACAAATCAATAACAAAATAGGTAGATGGTCCAATTAAAAATAATTGAGAATAATTTGAACAAACACTTCACAAAATAGAATATCCAAATTCCAGAGCTCATTAGTAATCAGGGAAATGCAAATTAAAAGCACAACTATAAATATCACTACACACCCACAAGGATGGATAAATACCAAAGACTGACAATAGCAAATGTTTGTGAAAATGTAAAGCACTGAAACTTGCACAAATTGCTAGTGAGAGTATAAATTTGTCCACTACTTTGAAAAATACATTTGGATTATCTACTAAAACTGTAAACATGCATCTCTCCTATGACCTGGCAATTCTATTTTTAGGTATATACCCAAGATAAGTGAGCCCACATGTCGACCAAAAGAGACATATGAGAATATTTGTAGTGGCTTTATTAATGTTATCCAAAAACCATAAACAATCCAAATGTCCAACAACATGAAAAATAAATAAATTGTAGTATAATTATTAAAAATAAAACACAAAACGAATTACTGATATATACAGAAGCATAGATTAAACACAAAGACACCACACTGAGTGAAAGAAACCACACACAAAAGAGTACACACTGTGTTACTCCATTATATGAAGTTCCAGAATAAACAAAATTAATACGTAGTGATAGAAGTCAGAATGTTTGTTACCTTTAGAGGGAACTTAAGTTGGAAAAGGCATGAGGTAACCTTCTGAGGCAATGAAAATGTATAGATCTTGATCAGGATGGTGGTAACAAGAGTAACTACATTTACAAAAATTCATTGACTTTTACACTGAAAGTTAAAATACCTGAATAAAAATAATATATCACCATAGGACCATCTATTTTAAAGGCTACTGGTTAACTGGAAACTTTTCTGAGCTTAGAAAAATTATCTGCTTTGGTTTGACTGTATTTCATTTCCTCTATGTATCTATACACTTCCTCAAAAGGTCATATGAATAAAATCAAATCCTCATAAAAGATTGAAAATTCAGTCACATCTGGTTGGCATTATATATCATCTGTGTTGGATAATCTACATTTATATGTGTCATGCATGGCAATAAAGAAAATGAAAATGGGCTACATATTGCTAATCCCAGAGTCAGAATGTGTCTATTTAAAAAGGTAGCAAAAACAAAGCTGAATTGAGCCCTAATAAAGCCTGGACTTCTGTACAAATTAACAGCTCAAGAGATGGAGAATTCAAGATGTCCTTTACCTGAAAGTTCTTTCCTGCTAATATCTCTACTTAATTCTGCCCCAAACAAGGTATACTTCAAGAGCCTCCAGCAACATTTGGGCCAAGAGTTAGCTGTTCTGCCCTGAACCTGGCATCTGGAGGCCTTGGGATGAAACCTAGATGTCCTATGTACCTCCTGGCCCGGTGCAACCAACCGAGATTATACCAGGTTCTCATCTAGGATGAGCGTCTGCTTCACTGGAGCCCTGAAATTTGACCAGCACCTGCCAATCTCTCCCCTTGGGAAAAAAATCCCATTCCTCATCTTCCTGGATACTAATGTCATATTTTAAATTGACATATTATCCCCCAAAACAACGACCTTTCCTCTGCCCTTACATATCTAATAAGCTCTGTACTCCTTGCACTGCTGCTCTGATCACATAATGGGTTGGACCTCCTTGGACAATAACCCTGTCCTAAAAAAGTCTCACACCCCTGGATGACATGTATTAGAACATTGTCAGGACATGGCTTTTGAGGATAGATTCTATAGGCAAATCATTTTTCTAAAGCCCACTCCACCCAGACATAGCTTCTTCCTGTTCATCATCACATTATTAATTGACATCTTAGTGTTCCTTGCAGCAGTGTCCACTCCAGTTACATCAATTGTACACAAAACATCAAAAACACCTGGGAAGACCATCAATTCTCTCTCAGAATCCCTTGCACCAACTATTTGACTAGGCCAGATGTTTAGATGGCAAAATGACAAAAACCTTGTTAGAATGGAAGGAATCCTAGAGAGAATGATATGCTCATAACAGCAGAATATTTATTCTCAGATGACCTGTAGCCTTGGGGATTTTACAATAAGTTCGAGAATAGCATTCAACAGCTTCTTATGCTTGAGGTCAACTTTCTCTGGCTGTTATTTATTCTGTTATAAGCTGTAGGAGAAGAGAGAGAGAAAGAGAAAGAGGAGAGAGAGAGAAACCCACTCACCTGTATACTTGCTAATGGGAAATAACTGCTGAGTTGTGGATGATTGCTAAAAGTCAGGTTGACATGAGCAAGAGTGTGAACAGGAACGCGTAGCAGTACTTAGCGTCTTAGAGTGGGTGGCAGTAAGGAATGTCTCCACGTTCTAAAGTCTCCCTTCTATTTTTGGATTACATACCTTAGATTGCCAAATTCTGGTTTAGAGTTAATCATGAGGCATTATTACAAATAAAGTCCTTTTGCATAGGTGCAACAGGGCAAGGGCTTGCAAACGGTTATCAGGTCCCTAACTGGCAAACTAGCACCAAATTCTATTGTCCCTATCTCTCAGCTCAGTACCCACTCTCTTTCCCCTTCTGTTTCTGCCTTTGTTTAGAACCTCATCATCTCTTACCTAGAATATTGAAACAGCTTCCTAATTTTCCCTCTTCCCAGGCTTTTTTCCCCAACCCATATTCAATGTGGTGGTCATGTTGATCTGTCTAATATGAAAATATAACCACGTTACTCTTCTTATTAACATCCTATGATGGCTTCCCATTGTTTATAGGCTGACATACAAGCTCTTCAGCCATGAAAGGCCCTCTATGATCTGACCCTTCCCAGCCCTGTGGGCCGTAAGTCCATATGGAGACTTTACTCGCTAATCAGAGCCTAATATTAAGTAGGCAAGTACTCTGTAAATGTTTGGTGCATAAATGAACAACTAACAAACAAGTAAATGTATTGATACAGTAAAAGTCATTGATGCAAGGCCAGTTGAATATTCAATGTTTTGAATCAGTTAGTTTGCAGCAAAGGATTTAGAGAACAAGGAGTCCCTCTGACTAGATGTGTGCTCACTATTCAGCATTCACATGGTTGGAAACAAAAGATTATTTTGCTGATATGTAAGTTTGCATGCAGACGTTGGCTTCAGAAAAGCTTGCATAATAGAAAAACCTTGAGGCTAAGTCTGTTGCTTAAGTTTCCCTTTGTTCATATCTACATCTGGACAGAGACAAATATGCCTTTTCCCCACATAAACATAACTCCCAGGGAGGAAATGTCCTCCTCAGTTGATTTCAGACCATAGCTATGGAGAAGCTGCACAGTAGTTCATTAATGCAGTTTCCATCTCTCTCTTACTCCCAATACATCTAACAGATAGTAAGATTGATCTTCCCATAACACCAGTCTCCCTAACTCCTCCCTCATCTTGCTTTACTAGTCTCCCTCCCAGTTAGCATGTTAGCATTTTAATAGGAACATGCTAGTATTTAACGAGAACCTTTCATTTTTAGCCTACATTAGGAATAAACAATGGTGCAATTTTAGGAACCATGGTAAGCTGCTGTAAGAAATCATTAGAGACAGAATGGTCAGAAAAGGGAATTTTTGTGTCAGAATACCTTGATTTTCATTAGTTATTCTTAGCACATTTAACTATTTACATGCAGCAAGTCTTCTCTCAAAACTATAGAAGCAGCATGCCCTCATTTAACAGCATGAATGGTGTTAGCTTTGGTGCCCCTGCACAATCAATTCTTCCCCACTAGAATATGGACCTGGTAATAAAAATCTTATGTTCTGGGCTATTCCGATTCTTTCTGAATGTTGGCATTTGTTTTGAAACCCATCTTTCTGAATGCATCCAGAGCTGCTACGTTTACGTATAACAGGGAATGAGAGAGGTAATAAAGCCGAGATCGATTGCCTAGTAACAGCCAAGATTCCATAGACATTAAAGGGTATTTGTAATTTAGGCCCCATAATATGGCCTAATGCCCTATCTTGTGTAGCTCTTGATCTTTTAATAATAGGACGGCCCCAGAAAACCTTTCAGGGTTAAGTTCTCCCTGCTAGCACCCAGTAAAGAACAAAAACATGTCTCTTCTACAGGATCCCAGCCTAGAGAGATGTCTTCTATTCTGAAAGCTGCAAGGACTCTCGGCTTTTGAACTCACTTTCTAAAGGGGTTCCTGCATACTTCTTTTTCTCCAACTCCTCAAACATTAAAAAAGTTAAAAAGCAGTGTTAAGACGAAGGCTTCCATTATTTAGCAGCTTCCAGTGAGGAAGCTCCAAAAAGCAACAGCCCACCGCCACTGACTCCTCTGACTGGGAATGATGTCCTGAAATGACCCATCACCTTTAACACATGCCCAGGACCTTGCTGAGGGGACCCAGCAACTGCCAATGCCTCAGAAAGCATGAAGACAGACCGTGGCTTTATGACAGGTTAAATCTTGCTAAGTGGCAGCCTTTCAGACAAACACGTACCTCCTGAACCTCACTATTTCCACTGAGTTCTTCAACAGTATGCCTTATTGCTGCCATTTCAGGGTCCCAGGTCATTTCCTTGTTCTGAAAGGATTTTACCTATCCTTGAAAGGCTTGATTAGCTCCATTCTCCCAGAGCACTTTAATCACACAACTCAAGCTTTTTGGCTTCTACCTTAGACTATTTAGATAAATAATATATTAAGAGCTCTAGGTCAATGACTCTGTAATAAGTAGTTCTTGCTGCTACATCCATGCTGGCCTTGATTTGTGTTTCTCTAAATGGGCCCTTGTCCTATTTTTGTATGAGGAAACTTTTCTTTTTCCTATAACATTTTTAAAAACCCATAAAACACAGGGAAACAACATAAATTCTCATTCTGACACTACTTTTGGCTACGGTCTGTGACCACGGGTAGGACCTTTTAATCTTGATGAGCATGATTTCCTTCTCTGTAGTAAACCCTTCTCTGTCTAACCCAAAAAGCTGAAGCCACAGTTCCCAAATATTTGTTCTCAGGAAGCCTGTAAAAATCTTAACAACTGTTGATGACCTCAAAAAGCTTTTTATTCTGTAAATGTGGATTTTATCTATTAATATTTAATTAGAAATCAAAACATAAATTTTTAAAAATATTTATCCATTCATTCAAAAATAAGAATTTCATTACATGTTAACACAAATATTTTTATGAAAATAACTATTTTTTAAAAAAACTAATGAGAAGAGTGTCATTGTTTTACATTTTAAAGCGTCTTTTTAATGCCTGGCCTAATAGAAGACAACTCATTCTTACTTCTGCTTCTGCCTTCAGTCTGTTGCAATATGTTTCTTTGGTTGAAGTACAGGCAGAAAACTTGCTCTCTGCAGACATAAGTTGAGAAAGGGTGGGGTATTTGAACAGCCTTTGCAGACAATCATGGACGTTCTGCTTTGATACTACATGAAAACTGGAGAAGTGGCAGCTTCTTAAAAGATTTGTTGCAATATGGAATCTGAAGCCACATCAATGAACTTTTTATAATCTGGTGAATTAAAGTCTATTTCTCTATTTGCACTTTGAATGGATTTTTTACTCACACATCTTTTTGTTACATTGGTCATGTGGAAAATATAGGTTCCCTGAGTTATGCAGATTTTCAAAATGTTGACATATTTCAATATACAATATTTAAAAATCATACTTGTTAATATCACTATGGATCTCATTAACAAAGTCTTTAAATATTGAAAAGCTGTCAAACTCATGGTGGTAGATACAAGTTTTGCAAATTCTAATATTTATCTGAACACTTGAATTTTATCATTGGCCAAGAATGCCATCAATTGTATTGGATGTAATAAGTTCACTTCATTCATTTTGGAGAAAATATCTGCTAAATACTCAAACCTGAACAGCCATTGTCTGTCTGTCAGTTGTTCTTTCAAGTAAAAATGGTGTTCCATGATAAAAGCAGCTAGTTCAACTTGCAGCTCATGAAATTATACAAGTGTTTTTCCTTGAGACAACCACTCTACCTTACTATGCCGCAGAAATGCTTTATGCCCACATTTCCCAAACTGTGTGCTGAAGCACCCCTAAGGCACCACCAAGGACTCACAAGAGCTCCGCAGATATTTTATGTTTTCAAGGGAGACACAGCAACATCTATTGGACATCCGGCAAAACTCAACATGCTACAGGAAAGGAGAGTGCCATCCAATCTGATTCCAAGATTTGAAAAATTGGTGCAGTGACCAACAGGCACACCCCATTAGTAAGTATTTGATTTCTATGAATGACATAATATTATTATTTCTTTCAACTTATATATCTATACAATGCTTTCAAATGGCTACTAAATTGTTTGTCTCTAATTGCTAAATAAATGGAACTGACAGTTTTGTTTGTGTGTTTTGATCTATGAGCTAACACAGAAAAAATCACCAAGACGCTAATGGAGAAAGCTTAGGAACCTGAGCTTTATGTGCACTTCCCACTTGATCACACAGAATATTAAACAGCTACATACTCAAAGGTTAGATATTTAACAAAAGTAATATTTTTTACCATTTCATCAAAGACAATCTTAAGCAAAATTACCTCTTTTTTTTCTCCTGAGAGTGCATGGTGGCGAAAACTACAATAACTACTAGAATAGTTCCTTGCCTCTGCCTTGATTCATGCTAAGGTGCCCATAATTTTACCCACCAGTGTTTTAGCTCCACCGGTAAATGTCAACACGATGAAATAGGCAAACAATTTCTCTGTGTTGTTATGAAAATAGTTTTGACCTTACAGACCCATTGAAAAAAAGACCCCCCATGGACCATACTTTGAACACCACTGAATTAAAGGAATGCTCAAATATAATCAATGTGAGGATACTTCATGTAATGTGAAATGCTGGACACATTCTACTTATTAATGTCTTGCTCTCTCCTACCTTACTGTGTAAGTCTTTACCTTAGAAACCAGTGGCCCCATCCTGGGTTTAAGAAGTTGTTCTCTGTTCTTAGTTCTAAGGACAAATCATCTCCTCTTGCACTTAGACCCAGGCTTCTTGCAGGCTACTGAGAGTGGCCCTGGTTTTCCCTATGTTTGTCACTCTCAGACTCTTATCACATAGATCCACTGAACGAAGCAGAAATCTTGATGTCAAATAACAGAAGATAATGGCTAATATAAGCAAAAAAGGAATTTATTGAAAAGGAACCAGGTAGCTCACAAAACTTACTAGAAGCCTGGCATGAACCAAGGGTGGAAAAGCAGAGACAAGCTCATGCCCCAGACAAGGGCATTTGGAATGCCTCTGCTGCCCCTGGACACACCCTCGCATCACTGAATTCTCGATTCCACTGTAGCTGCTGAAGGTAACCTCTGACAGATTCTACACCTCTGTGCCATTCTCGCAAGATTCGGCTTCCTGAGTGGAAGCAAGTGATTGACTGTGGTTTAGTCATGGACCTATGCACTGTCAGGAGGCAGGGAGAGTAAGTGTCTTTCCCCTTCAACTTCTGACTCACATCTATTTAGAACTTCAACCAAGACAGAGAGGGTATTTGATGCTGAACAGTTAAATTGACAAATGTCAATTGTGCTCACTCTTTGGGCGAACAGCATCCAAACACACGTGTCATTACAAAGTACAATTTAAAGAAACCCTTACCCCTGACAAAAAATTGCTCCACAAAGAAAGACATTTCAAAAATGTCATTCATTATTCTACCTAGCTACAAGTTCAATACATCCTGGGAATATTTATTTCTCCTATAGGTAGTTCTTTGTGATTTTACATATTCTGTAACAATCACACTTACACCCTTTATCAAGTAGTTGGGGGCAGTTGAAGGAAAAGACATTAGTTAAATTATATAGCCACATAATTATAAAGGAAGGAAATGTAGGTAAATGCTACAGTGTTTAAATGTGCAACTGTTTGCTATACACATTGTAATCCATGTTTGTGACTTCTCTCTTCATATGCGTTCCCCTTACGTTCTTCAAGTTCAGCCAGTACTTTGGTTCTTCAGAGGCAACGTGCAGCAAGTGACTCAAATCCTTTATGCCCAATGGGTCTGAATACTTGAGGTCCTGACAACGTAGTGCTGAGTTGTTTACCCCTAACTTTCAACACCAGTAGTACTAGGAGGTGTTCTTTGTTCCAGGGGAACAGGTGTTCTCTGCATGCCATTCATACGCTTTGTCATCTCCATTAGTTAACAACAGCCCTCTCTTCCCTGGTAAGCCAATACCATAATCTCTGTTTTAGCTTGTTTTCTAAGTGATAGGAGGAGCCTTACATGATCTGTCAGGACCAGTGTAACTGTTATTGGAGTCCCTGCTAGATGCATTCTTCCTTTAGTGCTGAAATCTGTAAACCAGTAGAGGCAAGGGTAGCAAGGATGGAGAGCAAAAAGTATGTAAGTAGTTAATAAGAAGGAATTACAAGAGATGCCATTCCCAACTCTGCCTCTGAGGTACCTCTTCGATGATTTATAGCTACGGGGGAATCATCAAGACATATTGATGATCTGTTCAGAACATACACTGTATCTCAAAGGAAAGAAGTGTTTTTCCAGCTAGCACCATAACTAATCTTTAAGATACCATTCCACTGTTTTACAATGCCAGCTCCTTCAGGATAATGGGTTATATAATGAATTCACTCAATATCCTTTTTTTCCTATAAAGTGAATTTGTTGAAAAAAAAATATTGTATAATTTACTATGTGTGGAAGACTGCAATGGTATAAAAGGCATCCAGTAGGTCCTTGAATTACAGTACTGTTAGAAACATGAGAAATAGGGAATGCAAATTGAAAGACAGTTACGTATTTATTCCAGTGAGAACTACCTCTTCCAAGATTGTGGTCAAATGTAATCAGTCTGCTACCAGGTAACTGATTGGTTCTGCAAGAATATAACAGATCACCTGGGGCTAGAATTGGTTGCTGCTAATGAAAGATTGGGCACTCAGCAGTGGAAGAAAATAGGACAGTTATTATGAGGGAAATTGTGGACACATAAACAGCCTCCATCCCTGAAACTATTGCTACTTAGTTGAACCCATTGGGGAACCACTTGAGTTGCTGGAAAATGGGGCTCATCCGTATCTATTCTATTTGGATAGTGAATTCCCTTTCCAGAATGGTTTTTATGTTTTGACATTCATTTGTTTTATTTCATTTTTGGTCAGCATTCATATAGGACAGAAGTACTCTTCCTTTTCAGGGCTATTCTGAGAGATTTACCCATACACCTTCTGGTCAGATGATTAGACATTGCCAATGAATGGCTGTAGGTTACTACTTCAAGCAATCTCTTCTTCAAGAAAAATGAATATTGAGATATATTTCCAATGGGAGGAAAAGTTCCCTCCCCACTCTTCTCTTATGTCTTCTCTGAGGGAGGCTGTAACACTCCCATTGTCCACTTCCGGTTATACCAATCTTATATGCAGAGCTATGTATAAACTAGACTTGATTAATTTTCCTCCTGAATTAGCGATTTATGGTTAACTTTCCAGGTGACCTTAAATGAGAGTAATAGAGAGTGACACTGCAGATAAATAGGATGCTGGAAATGTGCAACAGCTCATGCAATTTACCTGAAAAATCAGAACCTGCATAATCCCAATTCTGTAAACATGCTTCCAATTGACAACGGAGTGCTGCTAGGAACTCTCAATTTCATGCCAAAGTGAATCAGATAACACTCAAGACATGACAGGAAGCCTAGTTAGCACAGTTACCCGGTGACCTATAACGAAGCATCTAGTCAAGAGGTTGGCAAACTTCTGTAAGAGCAACATAGTAGTATATATTTTAGGTTTTGTGGGTCATAAGGTCTGTAACTTCAACTCAGCTTTGCTGCAGTAGTGTGAAGGCAGCCATAGACAATAGGTGAACAAATGACTGTGTTCTAATAAAACTTTATAAACACTGAGATTTGAATTTCATGTAATTTTAATGTGTCATCAAATATTATTCTGCTGCTTATTTTTTCCAATCCTTTAAAAATGTAAAAACCATTTCTAGCTCATGGGCTATACAAAAACAGGCCAGATTGGTTTAGGGTACATAATTTGTCTGAATCCAATCTAGAATCTACTAAGGCCCAATAAGTATCCAAAAACTACTTTGAAACGGAGAATAATTGCTTACCCAAGGGGCTGTAAATTTTCTTCAAAACCCTAAAGACTTTGCAGTGATTGGACCTTCAAAGGCTTGCCACAGGGTACATACAGCTTCCTAGTCTGCCACTAACACTGAGCAATATGGGATATGCAAGTTCATAAGAGCAACAGTGGATGAGCGGCTTTGCTGCAGCTGGAATCTGCTGGAGGGTCATTACCTGATATGAGCTCCGCTGAAAAAACTGGCAATCTTCTAGGTCTCCCAGTAAATTGGTGGGCAAATCACACCTAACTTTGCTATGCCTTGTGTCCAAAATCTAAGAGGGCTTCCAAGTGCTGCACCTCTTTTGTAAGGGACCAAAAAAAAAGAGTACCACCCAAAAAAGAAAAGAGATGAAAACCTATTTACCATAGTCATGACCCAGATCCTATTAACTCTATTAATTCACTCAGTAAAAATATGGCATCTGGAAACGCAGATGTAGAATATGCAATAAATTTCCTAAATCTTAAGTATACAGGTTGATAATTTTTTACACCTGTGTACACCCATGTAAATACCATCTGGATCAATATATATATAATGTTTGCATCTCTCTCGAAGGTGCCCTCAATCAAATATCATCAACATTGATCAGTATGGCCTGTTTTGAATTTCATTTAAATGGAATCCTATTTGACTTCTTTAACTTGACATTAGGCCTATGTGATCCATCTTTGCTGGTAAATATCACAATAGTTCATTTTTTTAAATTGCTGAGTAAAACTCCATTTCATAAATATGAAATATTAATAAATTAATGAAAAGTGATCAAGATATAAATATTCTGGTGACTTAAAAATCAAATGAAGAGAAAATCCAAAAGACAAAAAATTAACAAAAATTAAGTTAGTTCCAGACTTCTCTTTCTAAACACAAAACAAGGAAAAGAACATCTACAGAGCTTTTTAAGAAAAAAAAAGTTTGTACACTGAAAATTCATACTGTGAAAAAGCAGCAGAACAAAATACCACAGATATGCAAATACTCAGTCACTATGTCTCCAAGAATCAGTTCACGAAATATTAAATGAAAATAAAGTTGGCTAACTGGATGTTGAATTAAAAAAAATTAAAGAATGGAAAAATCATGGCTAAAACACAAGAAACAGGTCTGGTGGACATTGAAATCTACTGAGAAGAGTTAATTATAAATAATTACTAGAAATATGGTTTAAAAGTATTGGTACATAATATTAATTAACGGCATCTCAAATCTTAGACTGCATCAACAAAATTCTAGTAAGGATGGAAGACTTATACGGATGAAGAATGAAAGAAGATGATAGTTAATTCCTCAACCAACATATGAATGCCAACTGATGTTATCTCAACATCATTGTAGCTCATCAGAGCACAATAAGCTTAATTAAAATGCTGTTGAAAACAAAAGTTAACTAGTAGTAGGATTTAAAACAGAATAATTTGCACAGATCAATGCGTTTGGTGAGCTTTCTATTTCAGTACACAGAGGTCTACTTTATTTTTCTCAGTCCCTGCAGGGTGTTCCCTAATAAGGATATATTATAATTAATTTAAACAACTTCTATTGAAGGACATGTGGATGATTTCCAATATTTGCTATTATAAATGATGCTGCAGTAAAAACCAAAAATTTATGTAACAATATTTTTTAAAGATATATATTTTAAATCATGGTACATAATGACAAATTGAACTTCCAAATAGGATTCACTCATTGAAACTATTTTTAACAGTTGGTAATGTCACATTTTTCTCGTCTTTGTCAATACAATATTTTTCATGTTTTTTCTTAGGAATCAGATGCATAAAACGTGATATCCCATGAATATTTCACTGTTATTTAACTTGGATTTTTTTTGTATTTACCACAGAAATTGACTATTTTTCAAGTTTGTGTTTGTTCTTTCTTCCTGGAATTGCCTGTACATATCTTTTGACCATTTTTATTTTAGTTTTTCTTTAACATATCACTTTGTTTAAGCTTTTTATTCCAGATATTAATCCTTGCTTTGTTAAATATACAGAAAATATTTTTGTCCAGTTTTTCACTCGTCTGTTAAGTTTCATTATCACGTCTTTTGTTTGTATAAAAGCTTTCATAATAACATGTCAGTATTTTCCTTTAGAGATTCTGGACTATGTCCTGCACAGGAAGACTTTTTCCATCCCAAAATTTTAAAAATAATATTGTGCATTTTCTTTTTACAATTCCAAGGAAACTCTTTGCTTGTTTATTTTCATATACAGCTCTTCAATCTATCTGATACTAGTTATTGGTGTGAGGTAAGAATACATATTTATGGTTTTCCAAATGACAGCAAATATCTAGAAGCAATTTATCAAACAGGTCATCTTCTCCCCACAAATTCGAAATGCCAACTTCATCTTACATAATTGGTTATTATCCATCCTTACATACACGATATTATACATATATATATATGTACACATGTATAAAAGGAAACTATACACAAACCCACACATATGTTTGTATATATATATTCCATTTTAATTAACCTAATTTTTGGTACATTTAAAACACTAGTAAGGCAAATTCCTTTTCTCTTTATTTCAAAATTTCCTTTGCATTTATGATATATTAATTTTCAGGTAATGTTTAAAATCAGCTTATCAAACTTTATGAGAAATCTATTTTATTTTAATTGGGATTATATTAAGATTTGTAGGATAATTCAGGAAGACATTTAATATACTCTGTATTCTCATCCAGGAACACAGTATGTTTCTCCTTTTATTTATTGTTCTTGTATCTCTTAAAGCAAAGATTTATAGGTAATTTAAAACCTTCTATTTCTTATTAGGTTGATTCCTAGGCAATTGACAGCTTTTGCTGTTACTATGCCTATAACCATCTTTCATTTACATTTTTGAATTGGATGTTACTGTGTTAAAGGAAGACTATTGATTTGTGTATAGTAATTTATATTCTACCAAATTAGTAAACTAGATTATGAGTTCTAATAGTTCTTTTGAATTTTAGGTGTAGGAAATCACACTGTTTGCAATTCATAGCGAGTTAACAAGTCCCTTCCATTATTTATATTTCTTCATATTTATCTTTCCTACCCGTGCTTTAATCAGGTCCTCCAGTGCGATACTGAGTAAACAGTAGCAGACGTGAGAGTCAAGTTTTATTGTTAAGTAGGAATTCCTACAGTATTACTATAGATGTTCTTACCAGGTGAGGCAGGTTTTCTTATTCGCGGTTTGTCAAGGATTTTTATATTATAAATCAGTGTTGAATTTTATCAAATGACTTCTTACACGTGACTATATTTTCTCCTTTTACATTTGAAGTAGAGAGTTATATCAACAATTTGCCTAATTCATATCATCTTGAGCAAATCTACTTAATCCTGACAAAATTTAACTATGTAACTCAATAATATTTTTGCATCTTTGCCTCTATATTCTTGAATAAAATTTGTCTATGGTTTTCATTTCTCTCTATGTGATTGATTTGCTTTTTAAGAATAATGAGCTTGCCAGGTTCATAGAATGAATGGGAAAGTTCCATTGTAAAGTAGATTCATGTCTCCTGTGCAGATTAATAACTCAAATAAGTTAGAAGTTACCATGAATAAATAGGTTGACAAAACTTGCTAATGAACTGATTTGAACCTAGTTTCCTTTCATGTGTCAAGCCTTTGACTGCTTTTGTTTTTTCATTTCCTAACGGTTATTGGTCTATTTAGTTTTTCTACCTCTTCTTGAGTCAAATTTTATAATGTGTATTTTTCATGGTCATCTTACATTTTATTATGATTTTAAAAATTATTTATATGCATGACACAAAGTGTTCTGTCACAGATTTTTAAAATACATTATGTTCCTGTGATTACATTCATTATTTTTGCTAATAATTTTCACTCTCGTTTCTTTTCTTCCCTTTCATCAGCCTTACAAGAGAATTGTCTATTTAATGACTCTTTTCAAATAACCAGCCCTTGGTTTTTATTTATAAGCCTATCTTTTATATGGAACTGTAATTGCAAGAGTATAAGAATTAATCTTTCACCAGAGAATATAAAGTGAACAATCATTTCATTCTATGCACTTGCCAGTCCCCCTCTTCTCCCTACTGGAAACTATGATTAACTCTTTGGATTGTGTTCTTCCAGAAGTTTTCAAATATTTTAATTGCATTTAAAAGATGTGAATGGACTCATATAGTATATGTTGTATTGCAACTAAATTTTTGGAGTTTTTAATTTTTTGTTTATTTTTTTATTGAGCTCATAATAGTTTACATCAATGTGAGATTTCAGTTGTACATTATTTCTTGACTGTCACCACATAAGTGCTCCCCTTCACCCGCTGTGCCCACCCCCCACCCCCTTTCCCCTGGTAACCCCTGAACTGTTTTCTTTGTCCATGAGCTTATTCATATTACACACATGAGTGAAATCATCTGGTGTTTGTCTTTCTCAGTCCGGCTTATTTTGCTCAGCATAATTCCCTCCAGGTCCTTCCATGTTGTTGCAAATTGGATGAATTTGTCTTTTTTCTGGCTGCGTAGTATTCCATTGTGTATATATACCACATCTTCTTTATCCAATCGTCAGTCAATGGGTTCTTGAATTGTTTCCATGTCTTGGCTATCGTGAATAGTGGTGCAATGAACACTGGGGACTATAGGTTACTTTGTATTATTGATTTCAAATTGTTTGGGTAGATATGAGTAGTGGGATAGCTATTCCGTATGGTAGTTCTATTTTTACTTTTTTGAGGAATCTCCATCGTATTTTCCATAGTGGCTGCACCAGTTTGCATTCCCACCAGCAGTGCATGAGGATCCCCTTTTCTCCACACTCTCTTAAACATTTGTTATTTTTAGTCTTAGTGATTATAGCCATTTTAACAGGTGTAAGTTGGTATCTTAGTGTAGTTTTGTTGTTTTTTTTTTAAGATTGGCACCTGGGCTAACAACTATTGCCAATCTTTTTTTGTTTTTTTTCTGCTTTATCTCCCCAAACCCCCCCTGTACATAGTTGCAGGTCCTTCTAGTTGTGGGATGTGGGACACCGCCTCAATGTGGCCTGATGAGCAGTGCCATGTCTGCTCCCAGGATCCGAACCCTGGGCCACCAAAGCGGATGCGTGAACTTAACCACTTGGCCACAGAGCTGGCCACACTTAGTGTAGTTTTGATTTGCAATTCCCTGATGATTAGTGATGTTGAACATCTTTTTACATGTTTATTGGCCATCTGTATATCTTCTTTGGAAAAATGTTTGTTCATATCCTCTGCCCATTTTTTGATCAGGTTGTTTGTTTTTTTTATTGTTCAGTTGTGTGTGTTCCTTATATATTATGGAGATTAACCCCTTGTCAGATACACGATTTGCAAATATTTTCACCCAGTTGGTGGGTTGTCTCTTTGTTTTGATTCTAGTTTCTTTTGCCTTGCAGAAGCTCTGTAGTCTGATGAACTCCCAGTTGTTTATTTGTCCTTTTGTTTCCCTCGCTCTGAGAAAACATGGTATTTGAAAAGATCCTTTTTAGTGCAATGTTGAAGAGTGTACTACCTATATTATCTTGCAGGAGTTTTATCGTTTCAGGACTTATCTTCAAGTCTTTGATCCGTTTTGAGTTTATTTTTGTGTATGGCATGAGATAATGATCTACTTTCATTCTTTTGCACGTGGCTGTCCGGTTGTCCCAACACCATTTATTGAAGAGAGTGTCTTTTCTCTATTGTATGTTCTTGGCACCTATGTTGAAGATTAACTGTCCGTAGATGTGCGGTTTTATTTCTGGGCTTTCAGTTCTGTTCCACTGATCTGTGTGCCTGTTTTTGTACCAGTACCATGCTGTTTTGATTACTATGGCTTTGTAGTACATTTTGAAGTCAGGGATTGTCCAGCTTTGTTCTTTTTTCTCAGGATTGCCTTAGCAATTCAGGGTCTTGGGTAGCCTCGTATGAATTTTAGGATTCTTTGTTCTATTTCTGTGAAGAATGTCACTGGGATTCTGATTGGGATTGCACTGAATCTGTAGATGCTTTGGGTAGTATGGACCTTTTAACTATGTTCATTCTTCCAATCCATCTGCACAGAATGTCTTTCCATCTCTTTATGTCATTATCAATTTCTTTCAGTAATGTCTTATAGTTTTCATTGTATAAGTCCTTCACCTCCTTGGTTAAATTTATTCCTAGGTACTTTGTTCTTTTAGTTGCAATTGTAAATGGAATTGTATTCTTGAGTTCTCTTTCTGTAAGCTCATTATTGGAGTATAGAAAAGCAACTGATTTTTGTAAGTTGATTTTGTACCCTGCAGCTTTACTGTAGTTCTTAAGTATTTCTATTAATTTTCCAATGCATTCTTCGGGGTTTTGTATATAAAAGATCATGTTGTCTGCAAATAGCAAGAGTTTCACTTCCTCACTCCCTATTTGGATTCCTTTTATTCCTTTTTCTTGCCTAATTGTTCTGGCCAAAACCTCCAGTACTAAGCTGAATAAGAGTGGTGATAGTGGGCATACTTGTCTTGTTCCTGTTCTCAGGGGGATGGCGTTCAGTTTTTGCCAATTGAGTATGATGTTGGCTGTGGGTTTGTCATATATGGCCTTTATTATGTTGAGGTAATTTCCTTCTATCCCTATTTTGTTAAGAGTTTTTATCATAAATGGCTATTGGATCTTGTCAAATGCTTTCTCTGCATCTATTGAGATAATCATGTGGTTTTTATTCCTCAGTTTATTGATGTGGTGTACCACATTGATTTGCAGAGGTTGAACCATCCCTGTGTCCCTGGTATAAATCTCACTTGATCATAATGTATGATCTTTTTGATGTATTGCTGAATTCAAGTTGCCAAAATTTTGTTGAGGATTTTTGCATCTATGTTCATCCACAATATTGGCCTGTAGTTTTCCCTTTTTGTGTTGTCCTGGTCAGGCTTTGATATCAGAGTGATGTTTGCCTCATCGCATGTGTTAGGAAGTGTTCCATCTTCCCTAATTTTTTGGGATAGCTTGAGAAGGATAGGTATTAAATCCTCTCTGAAAGTTTGGTAGAATTCCCCAGGGAAGTCAACTGGTCCTGGGCTTTTATTCTTTGGGATGTTTTTGATTACTGTCTCAATCTCTTTCCTTGTGATTAGTCTATTCAGATTGCCTGTTTCTTCTTGATTCAGCCTTGAGAGGTTGTAAGAGTCTAAGATTTATCCTTCTAGATATTTCCTCTAGATTATCCATTTTGTTGGCATATAGTTTTTTGTAGTAGTCTTGTATAATCCATTGTATTTCTGTGGTGTCTGTTGTTATTTCTCCTTTTTGATTTCTAATTTTGTTTATCTGAGGTTTCTCTCTTTTTTTTCATTGTAAGTCTGGCTAGAGGTTTGTAAATTTTATTTATCTTCTCAAAGAACCAGCTCTTTATTTCATTGATCCTTTCTACTGTCTTTTTTGTTTCAATAGCATTTATTTCTGCTCTTATTTTTATTATTTCTCTCCTGCTGACTTTGGGCTTTGTTTGTTCTTCTTTTTCTAATTCAGTTAGGTGTAATTTGAGATTGCTTATTTGTGATTTTTCTTGTTTGTTCAGGTATGCCTGTATTACGATGAATTTCCCTCTTAATAAAGCTTTTGCTGCATCTGATATAAGTTGCTATGGTATGTTATCATTTTCATTTGTCTCCAAATATTTTTTGATTTCTCCTTTAATTTCTTCAATGATCTATTGCTTGTTCAATAGCATGTTGTTTAGTCTCCACATCTTTGTCCCTTTCTCAGCTTTTTTCTTGTAATTAATTTCTAGCTTTATAGAACTATGATTGGAAAAGATGCTTGTTATTATTTCAATTTTCTTAAATTTATAGAGGCTTGCCTTGTTTCCCAAGATATGGTCTATCCTTGAGAATATTCCATGTGCACTTGAGAAGAATGTGTATTCTGCTGTTTTTGGATGGCGTATTCTATATACGTCTTTTAAGTCCAACTGATTTAGCTTTTCAGTTAATTCCACTGTTTCCTTGTTGATTTTCTGTCTGGATTATCTATCCATTGATGTGAGTGAAGTGTTGGGGTCCCCTAATATTATTGTGTTGTAATTAGTATCTTCTTTTAGGTTTGTTGATAATTGCTTTATAAATTTTGGTGCTCCTGTGTTGGTTGCACAGATATTTATAATTGTTATTTCTTCTTCATGGAGTGTCCCTTTGATCATTATATATTGCCCCTCTTTGTCTCTCTTTACCTGTCTTATCTTGAAGTCTACTTTGTCTAATATAAGTATTGTGACATCTGGTTTCTTTTGTTTGCTGTTAGCTTGGAGTATTGTCTTCCACCCCTTCACTCTGAGCCTGTGTTTGTCATTGGAGCTGAGATGTGTTTCCTGGAGGCAACATATTGTTGGGTCTTGTTCTTTAATCCATCTCACCACTCTGTATCTTTTTATTGGATAATTAAACCCATTTATGTTTAGGGTGATTATTAATATATGAGGGCTTAATGCTTCCATTTTATCACTCGTTTTCTGGTTCTCCTGCATTTCCTTTGTTTCTAGTCCTGTGTATTTTTGTCTACCAATCGAGTTATGCAGTTTTTTATGTTGTGCTTCTTTATTTTCTCTTTATTTGTTATTTGTGTCTCTGTTCTGGTTCTTTGTTTAGTGATTACCCTGAGGTTTGTATTCAAGATCTCGTGGATAAGATAGTCCCTATTCTAATGACCTATAATTTTCTTAGACTAAACCTACTCAGTCCCTTTCCTCTTCTCCTCCTAAGATGTTTTTCTCACATCTTCTTCCATCTTGTGTTATGAGTTTGTGGTTCAAATGACAAGATTATCTTTGTTTTTGTTGTTTTCTTTCCCTTTGTCTTTAATGCTGTACTTGACTATTTGCCATCCTGCTTTGATTCTGTCTATCTGTTTAACTCCTTACTCTGTGCTATGTAACCCCTTTCTCCATCTTTTTTTTTCTGAGTTATGAGGGCTTTCTTGAGGATTTCTTGTATGGGGGGGGGGTCTCATGGCTAAAAAGTCCCTTAGCTTATGTTTGTCTGGGGAAGTTTTTTCTCCCTCATATCTGAAGGATATTTTTGCTGGATAGAGTATTCTTGGCTGAAGATTTTTGTTTCTTAAAGATTTGACTATATTGTTCCAATCTATCCTAACTTGTAAGGTTTCTGCAGAGAAATCCATAGAAAGTCTGATGGGGATACTTTGTAGGTTATTTTCTTCTGCCTTGTGGCCCTTAGTATTCCTTCTTTGTCATTCATTTTTGCCAGTTTTACTACCATATGCCTTGCAGTAGGTCTTTTTCCATTGACAAGTCTAGGAGATCTGGAAGCTTCTTCCACACATATTTCCCTCTCTTTCCCTAGGTTTGAGAAGTTCTCTGCTATTATTTCTTTGAACATGTTTTCTACTCCATTCTCTTTCTCTTCTCCTTCTTGAATACCTATAATTCTTATGTTGCATTTCCTCATTGAGTAGGATATTTCTCAGAGAGGTTCTTCATTTATTTTTAGTCTTAATTCTCTATCTTCCTCTGTCTGGAGCATTTCAACATGTCTATCTTCAATTATGCTGATATGCTCCTCTATGATGTCCACTCAAGCATTCAGGGAATCCATATTTTGTTTTATCTCTTCCTTTGTGTCTTTCATCTCTAATATTTCTGATTGATTCTTCTTTATAGTTTCAATCTCTTTTGTGAAGTAGCTCCTGAACTCATTGAATTGTTTCTCCACATTCTCTTTTACCTCATCAAGTTTTTTGATGATAGCTATTTTGAATTCATTGTCATTTAGATTACATATTTCTGTGTCCTCAGGACTGAATTCTGGGTACTTGTCATTTTCTCTCTGGTCTGGAGATTTGATGTATTGTCTGATATTGCTAGAGGAGGTGAGTTGGGTCTTATGCATTCTGATATTATTTGGTTGCAGTTACCACCTATTGCCACTGAGTGGGGGTTGAAAGCTGTGTATTCTGAGCCCTCTGCCTGCAGCTGAGATCCCATGCAATGAAGCAGACATGGGGCGGGTGGGGGGTGGGGCACTATCTCCTGCCTGCTCTCCTGGCTTTCTTGCTCTGCTCTTGCTATCTGCTCTCCTGTGGTGTTGGCTTGATAAGCTCACCCCCGTTGAAACTTTTGCCCCATTAGAGGGCTTCCCTCTAGGTTGCAAGGGCCCTAGGGAGTCCTTGATGTTCCCATGAATGAGCATCCCCTCCCCAGTTCCTTCCCTCACGGACCCTCACATGGTCATGGATTGCAGTCTTTAGGGGAGGGAACAAAGTTCTCTCATACCCTGTTCCAGCTCCTTAAAGGGAGGCTCCAGCCTCTGCCCTCCATCATATGGCTGTGTGTCTCTCAAATGTTTTTGTGCTGTGTTAGGATGTCCTCTGTTGGAGTATGGATGCCCTTTTTCATTGTATGTTGGAGAGGAGAGAGTTCTGGGCAAGTTCATTCCACCACAATGCTGATGTCACTCACATCATTTATTACATTTTTTAACACAAAAATCTCAACTTTCAAGAAAATACAATCATTATAATTAGCAATAATCATTATAATTAATAAAATAATCATGTAAAATTTTATAATCTTATACTAGTAATGGCTTTATTTATGATCCATTTATTTATTACTCATTGATAATATGGATATATCCTTTCATCTACTGAAATGAAACTCAAATACTTACAAGACCAATGATGATTTTATTCATTTACTTATACTTGCTGTACATGCAAACATTTTATAATGCGAATATTGTTTATAACTATAAAAATATATTTTTTGCATTTATAGTTTTTCACTTCAAATGTCATTCATTTATTATTAGTCAACAAATATTTATCAAGAGTTTACTTTGTCACTGGCATTGTTCTAAGGACAGAGGACACACCCAAGTCAATTAAAGAAAACAATTGCATATAGCCTAGTAGTTTACACTCAACTCACTCTTCATTATTTTTCATACTTGAGTGAAAATTAACTCCACTATTACTAAGCTTACTCTTTTATTTACTACCCACTTCCAATAACTTTGGATGTTGCTTTTCATAATCATTATTAACTTTTTCTGTGGTTTGGCTCCTGACTGGTCGTTTGGTATTGAAATAATTCTGCTTTTTTTAAAGCTTAAAGCACAGGATAAATTAGGAAGAAAAACAATTTAGTAACCACTATCTGGAAAACTAGGCACTAATAGGACCAATGGACATCATAAAGGTCAAATATATATGAGAAAGAGCTTTAATTACCCTAAGAATAGACTAGAGGACAAAATTACTGAAAGAGAGATATGAGAATTCAAACAAGAATTTACCCTTTCCCCTCTAGAGATCTTAAAGGTGAGATTATTGAAAAAAGAAAAGCAAAATATATCTAGTTCCCACTATGGCTTCAAAGTCCATTGGTTTTTTTCATATACTTTACTTCATGGGGACAAGAAATAGTTGAGAGATAATCACATATATTTTCATTTGAGAAAACTGAGGTTCAAAGATGTACATGATGTGCTCCCAAAAAAGGCAAGAATCCTGAGAGGCCAACCACATTTTCTGATTATGGTGATAGTCTTTTGAAGCTGTTTCTACTTCTCCATAGTTACCTTCACTACTTTTGGTCCTTATCTTCCTTGAATTTCAACAGGCTTTTTTGAGGGGGTGAGGTAGGTGGTGGTGCATTTCAATTAACATTTAGGTAGTATTGGCAATCCAGATGATAGACAAGCCAAAGAGAAGTTTGTCATTTTCTACTTTGGCTGCCATACCTGCTCAGCCTTAAATAATATTTCAAGTATTGAGTAGTCTGAGTAAAGACAATTCAGGAAGGGAAAAAACTCTTAAGTTTTATTTAGAAAAGCAAAGAAGGGGAGAAAAAGCAAAATGAACTTTCATCTTGAGGCCTAGGGATTTGGAGACATAGACCATACACCTTCAAACAGATTCAGGTTGGGCTCACAAATCCCCAATCAATATGGGCTTGCTCTGTGTGACCAACGGAATGATGAAAGTCAAAGAAAATGCACAGATCATTTTCTCTCATGTGAATAATAGCCTCGGTGTTCTGCTGTCCAAATGGGAGAATATAGCATTCAAAATACACAAAATAGAGTTCATCCAGATAAATAAATAAAGAGCACTGCGAAACACAAATTACTTCACTTCCAAGGTCCCTTGGGAAGGCCACTGGAAAGTAGACCAGGAAACGCACCAGTTTTTACATCAGTATATGCTTCCCCACTCTTTGAGCAGCTATGTTGATCATTCCTTGCCATCCCATATGCAGCAACCAAAATGAAGGGATTAAATTTTGATCTAATTAAGACTTAAGAAATGTTTATGATTAGAGAAACTATCATAGTGATGTAGTGTACTATAATGACACAATGTAGGGCAGTAATGCTTCGTGGTAAAGAACATGTCTGTATCTGAATTCCTCTTGAGAGTTTTATAAATGACTTGAGACAGCCTTTAATCATTAGAAATTTGTGAAATTTCTAAGCACCCAAAATGGAAGTTCACTTAAATTTTCTTTTGTTATTATTATTTATTCAATTATACTTTATTATGGAGGAGGGACAGGGATAATTTGGGAATTTAATTATGTTATCACAACATATGACTGACATTTTCAAGTCTCCATATCTTTGTTCATGATTCCCCTTTCCCTGGAAAGCTCTCCCTCCTCTTGTCTGCTTAGCAAATTCTTAAATATCTTTCAAGAGTCAAATTATGTTACTTCCTCCATGAACTCCTTCCTACCCTCATTTACTTTCCCTCCCTCCCAACTCACTCCCAGGTAAAATGGATCAAGCCTTTCTTTGTGCCTCTCTCTACCCTGGACTTTACTTGTTTTCTTGTCTGAATCCCTCTCTGCACTCTAAGCAACTTCAATATGTAGATTACTTTACCCCCTGTAATCAACCTCAGTGTCTAGCACAGAGTTTTGGCCCAACAAATTGACCAACAACAGAGATGCTGATGATGTCCCCATTCTCCACTGAGCCTATTGCCTGATGGTTCTTAGGCCCTCGTTATGTATTCCGTTCCAAACTGACAGTGCATTCTCTTCAATTGTAAGAACAAAAGAATTTAACTCTACATACCCTCTCAAATCACACCCATTCTCACTTGCAGCACTGAGCATTGTGTGTTTCCTTCATTGTCACATAGGTTAAATGAGACCAAGTTAAATGCATGCTGGACTCTATCTGACTCATCTATTTATGGATTGCTTCAAACTTCAGGCTGAGTCCACAATGCAATGAAAATGGAAGGGAAGATAAAAGTGATGGTTTCTTTAATTGTTTTTTTATCTTCTTGCTCAAACTGGAAATTTAAAAGGAGAAACTTGACAAAAAACTTAAAGATATTGAGGAAGTTAGCTATGCATATCAATCAGGACTCAAATCATATAAGGATATAAGGCCTTGTAGATGATTGTAGGAACTTTTTTTTTTATGCTTTACTTCCCAAACCACCCCCCCCCCCCCCCCCCCCCCGCCCCGTACATAGTTGTATATCTTAGTTGCAGGTCCTTCTAGTTGAGGGATGTGGGACGCCGCCTCGAGCGGTGCCATGTCCGCGCCCGGGATCCAAACCCTGGGCCACTGCAGCGGAGCGCGGGAATTAACCACTCAGCCACGGAGCCGCCCCTGAACTTTCTTTTGCTTTTATTCTAAAAGATATGGAGAGCCCCTGGAAGGTTTTGAATAGAGGAATGGCACATTTAAATATATATTTTTTAAAGAGTCTATGGTGGCTGATTAAGAACACCGTGTAGAGATAAAAGGGTGAAAAAATGAGACAGTTAAGAATCACCCAGGGATGAGCATAGATGAAAAAGATAGAGAATGTGAAAAGCTCCAAGGACTGAGCCCCTGAGAATCAAAGAGATCTGGATTCAAATCCCAGACCCTGGCTCTGCAGCTATACGGATTTCAGAAATTCATTCCAGTTTCTTGATCTGTAGTATGTAGTTTTGTAAGGATTTGTGTCCATACTCTTCAGACATCAAGTACAATGTCTGTCTCACAGCAAATGCTTATTAAGTTGTAACTGTTTATTATTATTATCATCATCACTATATAATATATATTATAAAATTATATATAATTGATACATAATAAATATTAATATATAATATATAAAAGTGGTTTCCAAAGGGTCCCTTGACAGTGTAATCTACATTTGGAGGGGATCAGATTATGAAACCCCAATCTGGCAAGAGCAGCCCATTTTAAAATATTCCTGCTGAGCCAGGAGAATGAGAACAGGAGGAGATGTGAAATACAAAGCTAAATTTGAAGAAGTTTCTCAATCCTGACCTTTTACCTCTTGGTAACATGTGACCCTGTTGACAACTCCCTTCTTTTGGAAATAAGTCTTCTATTAGACTTCCTCAGATCAGAGTTCTATGAATTTCTATTTTCTCTTTGACTATCTTTTAAATTCTGGTGTTCTCAGAATTCTGCTCTAAGTCTTCTTAACTTAGATTAGCCTCTGAATACTGATGGATCTAAAGTATCTATATGCAACCAAGATTCCTTTGGACTCATATGCTTGAGCACCTCCTACTTACCAGATATGCTTCTTCTTGCCCAAGACCTTTGTGTGTGTTATTCCTGCTGTCTGGGACACTACTCCTTACTCTCTTTACCTGCTGAATAGTACCCATCACTCAGCTTGGAAGTCATTTACCCCCAGAACATTTTCTGACACCTCAACTGCACTCTCATGTGTAGGTGCCCAATACACCATAATCAGAGTCAGGAGCCACCCCACCTTCAGTATTTACATATAGCTGACAGTGGTCTTGAGTGAAGGAGAAAATTCAACTTCATGCATTTAAAGAGAAACTTTACATTGTCTACAATTATCACATGAACTACAGAATTAAAAGAAGAGTTCATTGTGGACCAGAGGGAATCTGAAACAAATAGAAAGATGATGTAGAAACAGCCAAACCAAACAAGCAAGCAAGCAAAGAAAAACATCAAGACCACAGAGTCACGAACACAATTAATACCGGCCGGTGGTTTTAGAAGTACTCTCTAGAGATGAAATCGGTAATTAAACATTGCAGGCATATAGTTCTATCTGTTTGTACCTCTATGTCTGTGCATGTCTATATGCATACAGACAATTTAATAAACTACATTTAGTTTGTACAGTAATTTGGGCGCTGATTTTCAAAATACATTTTTTATTGTCCTTCTAGACTCTTTAATTAAAAGAATATATCTAGGTCTATTTTTCAAATCTTCAAAGAGAAATGAAAAGATAAAGCTTATGGGGACCTTGTGCGATAGTGTACAGAAGTATTTACCTCAAAATGGTCCTATTAATATAATTTCATATAGATATACACATAGATATAGACATGTGTGTATGTATATCACTCATTACACAATGCTAGTTCTAGTGTTATTTGGTCTTTAAGGTTAAAGAACAAAATCTTCTGAGGTTCTGCTAAAGTGAAAGAATGCTGAATTCTCTTACTTTCACAGCCCAAGCTAAGTAATAATGTACAAATCACTCAATGAGTTTAACCAAGAATTCACAGGGTAATCAAGGGAATGTAAGCTTTTAATCACTGCCATCTGGTGCCAACTAAGGAAATCATGTTTGCCAAAGCTTATCACTAACCAGAAACATCATTTATTGTTTTCTGTGCCCAATCCCTCTTCCCTTCTCCAGGGACAGTGTGGTTCTTCTGGGAATGGTCCCTCCCTCTGTCATATCCATTAAAAGCTGTTGTGTTGTTACAGAATCCCACACTAGCCACGGTTGAATGATCCAAGACTTGGCACTTGACCAAAGCTGTTCTTTCAAATGTTGGGTCCAGAACATCAAGTAGCCTCTTTCAGGGCTAAAATCATAGCATGTTAACACTTCAAAGCAGTTGGTGACCATGGAGAGCACCATGGAGGTTGCACTCACAGACGCAGGAATGAGAGATGGGGACAGAATCTTAGCAGCAGGTGCATCACTGATCCTGAGGACAGCTCCATCTCTACCCGCCATGTAGCTATTGCTCAATCTTTCCTTGGAGTCCATAAGCCAATAGAGACATTTGGCTTAGGCTTGTTGAAGTTGTGTTTCTGTCAGTTGCAAAGAGCCCTCATTAATAAACTGAACACAGTAGAAACCTAAATTTATATGACCTTGTGTAATTTATAATCTCTATCTAAGCTTTGATTTCTCAGTCTAAATAAACTAGGGATTGGAGACGGCAACATCTTAGAATCATTTCAGATTTCATATTCTATGAGACAAGGTCACTCCTAGAACTTATTTTAGTTTTTCTCTAGAAAATGTCCTCTCTGGGCTCCACTGATATGCACCCCATGTTCACTGATGCAATAATCACATGGAATTCAAAAGAATAAGCACATACTTCTAACCTAAAAATCCTTTGAGATGCACCACATGAGGCATCAGACAGATTCATAAGCTTTTAAATCAGAGAAGAAAATAGAAACAATTCTGAGAAACACAGAAAGGAAATAGGCAGCTATTACAATACTTCTCAGTCAGCCTTTTAATGATCTAGAATTTTCAAGCCTACTCAAAACACCTACTACTTAATCACCAGTAGTTTAGGAAATTGGGACATATGGTTCTTTTCTGATAATCTATTAGAGGATTTCTTCCAATTATTATATAATTACTTAAATTTGTTTAGCATTCACCAGTAATGAGCCCAAAGAATATAAACAATCCCATGGATAAGTGTAAGGCAAATTTTTTAAAAAAGAAAGAAAGAAGAAAAGGAAGTAAATGAAGGAAAGGAGGAAGAGAGGGAGGCAGAAAAGAAAGAAAGAAAGAAGACATAAATCACAGAATAAAAAAAATTCTATGGGATAGAAGCTGAAAGAACTGAAATGAATACAGCAGGGAAATAAAAAGGTGAGACGTGATGTGGAAGCTGCTGAGATTTACTGAGTAGTATTACCCTGGTTCCAATTTCACTGGGGTATACCAAGACCCCAAGGCCTTATATTATATCTTTTTGGGGGGCACCATTTAAGGCACCTCTTGTGTCCAATCCTACAATTCTGCCTCCAAACTGCAAAATGTGACATAGTTTACTTATCCAGGGCCATCACGATAATCTTTAAAAGCCCATTGTATGCTAGGCATTGTGATAGAGTCCAACAGATGCAACAGTAAATAAGTCTCTAGTTTTCAACAACTTAAAATCTAGCGAAGGAAACAAACAAACACATAATTAACTTTCAGACAAGATAGGCTGTGATAAATACTCAAACAGGAGAACATAATAGTTTTTAAATATAGGACTGAATAAATAGTTCTAACTAGGAGCAATATAGAATGGCTTTCTGTCAAAGGTGTGATTTTAGCATGATCTTATATGATCAAGAGGACCCCAGCAGAGCCATGCTGAGGGGAGCCAGGACAAGAATAAGTAGGGAGCAAAGGTGGTTAGCACAAAGTATCGAGATTAGGAGAGGCCAATTCAATCTCTTCACTTTCTACCTGATGTTCTCTTTCATCCACACCTCCTGAACATCGTCACTTCCTGTGGGAAGCCTACTCTGGCTAACCAAAAGTAAACAGATTCCCCTTTTAATCTCATTCTTTCCACCCTGAACTTTCACTTCTCTGCATTGATTACAATTGACATCTCTCTACCTTTCAAAATCTCTTTCCACATCCTCCTGTGAGACTGTAAGTTCATCAGGACAAGGACCACCCAGTCTACTTTGTCTACCTTCGTATACCTAGCACATAGCACAGTGCCTAATCTATAGCACGCATACAATGAATATTTGCGTGCTAAATGTACAAGATGAAAATGTGGGTGTAATCATTATCGTGAGGGGGATAAAGATGGTCTTTGGAATCAGACAGACCCAGGTAAAAATTTTGGCTCTGCCTTTTTTTAAACTGTGTGATCTTTGGCAACTTTCTTAACTCCTCTGTTCTCAAGATTTTTCTTTTTAAAATAGAGATAAACTTACTTTACTGGAATGTTATAAAAGTTAAATGAGAAAGTATATTTAAACTACTTGACATATAAACAGTATTTAATAAAATGATAACTTTAATGCCACATAAAAGGCATTATCTAGAAGACAGATAAGATCTAATATAGGTTATCAAATGTGGAGAGAAAAAAACAAAGACATTTAGGAAGATGAACTGTGCTATAAACTCTACCGCCCTGTCCATTCCCCCATCCAGCGATAGCTCACTTAGGGTGGGACTAAAGATACAATGTAAGGAAGTAAGGGGAAGAGGAAAGGAGGTAGGAAGACAGAAGAGAAACAGAGAGATGAAGACAAGAGTGGGAGAGAAAGGGCTTCTCGGGTATAGCCCCAGCCCTCGGTTGCATGGGACTTTTCATTGTCTAAGGGTGTGTTATGATCACCCCATCACCCATTTGACTTCTCTATTCCTACTTGTTCTTTATCCTCCCATTCACAGTTTATCCATCTGTAAGTACTGGATGTCTAGTTCAAGGTAAGTGACTGAACATAGATGTTTACATACAACACAGGACTGAAAGGAAAAAACCCAAGGACAACAGAAGTAACAGAGTAAATATAAGAAGTAGAAGATAATTTTTTGTGGCTATTTAAAAAATAGGATCTCACTAATTAACTGATCAGTAGTAAAGTAGTCATGCCTACATATTAAATTTCTGAGTGAAAAAATTGAAGAGAAGTACTTTCCCCTAAGACAAAGATAAATGATTAGAGAGAAAAAAATAAAGGACACAAAGGAAAAATCCAGGAATTTCAATAGCCATCTAAAAAGAAACATAAAAGGAGAAAGAAAGACTGGCAGGGAGGAATTAAATTAGTTGTAAAAGGGTAAGGTGATCAGACTGAAAAATTCTAACTGGTGTCAAGCGGAAATAGTAAAAATATAACCAGAGTTTGACACATGCTAGTAGGATTTTTTGAAGCCTAAGGATGTTTCTAAAAACCATTTTAATCCCAAAAGTTTCTGGAGAAAAGCATCATACGCATAGAAAATAAAGAGTATCATACTGACATCAGATTTTTCCTTTGTAAAATGCATACCAAAAGAATATGCAGTGATATCTCAAACTTCTGAGAAAAAAATATTATTTTCAACTTGAAATTCTAAAGCCATAAAATTTATCAATCCTATATTTCCCACAAATGAGAAGACAAAATTACATCAATAAGTTCAGAAGTAATTACTACACAATTTTTATATGATTTTAAGGAAATGGTTCCTAATAAAAGAAAGGTATAATATTAAATATTCTATATAATAATTTGCAACCATTGCTAAAAATTTTCCTCTAAAATCCCAGTAATATTTGGAAGGCAGCTTATAATAGTTAACATTATGTAGTATTTACTGATGTTCTAAGCAATTAGAAATGGAATGTAAACACACAAAGAAAACTCCAGGTCTAAGTGGATTCACTGATGAATTTCACCAAGCATTTAATAAAGACATTAACAAAATCTTTCACAGACTCTTCCAGAGAGCTGAAAAGAAGAAAACAATTCGTGCACAATTATTTATGAATTTTGCATAATTTTGATTAAAACCTAAGACCTTAGAAAAATATAAAATTATAGCCCAAATTCTATAAATATTGATACAAAAATCCTACACTGTGTATTAGCAAACAAAATCCAGCAGTATACAAAAATAACAATACACAGCCAATATTATAAAGATGCAAGGTTAGCTTAAAATGAGAGAGTCAATCAATTTATTACACTATATACACAAAAAAAGGGAAGAAAAAAATCACATGACTAACCAATAGATACACAGAATGCATTCAATAAATTCCAATATCCACCATGGTTAAAAGCTCTTAGTAAACTAGGAATAAAAGAGATTATCCTTATTCTGACAAAGGTGATCTACAAAAAAATGTACAGCAAACGTTAGACTTATTGGTAAAACACTGAATGCTTTCTTCCAGAGATTGGCAAAGAGACAATCATGACTTCTGTAACCATTTCTATTAAACATTCTACCAGAGGTCACAGCCAGTGCAACAAGTCAAGAAAAATAAATGTAATTTATAAGAATTTGAAAGGGAAAAAGAGCGCAGCAATAGATATTCACAGATGACATGATTGCATTTGTAGAAAATTCAAAATAATTTAAAGAAAATCATGAGAATTAATAATTGAATTTAACAAAATCTCTAGACACAAGATCAAAAAAAATTCAGGGATGCTAATCTTTCCAAGATAACTTTCACATAGTATTTGTCAAACAAACTGATATAAGTGTGGATCTTATTTCTAAACCTTACTTTAAGTCACTACTTCATAACTTAGAGTATATTTTCTCACAAACGTGTATTAACAGTAAACTGAACAGCTGCATTTACGAACTGGACATAATCCAGATATTAACATACTAGGTAATTCCTCTGTTCACTTACAGTGGTATTGTCCTAAAGATCATTAGTATTGTCCTGAAGATATGTTTTTAAACATCATTTGGAAAATTATGTGGAGAAATCATGCTTAGGGATGCACAAATAAACCCAGTTCTTAGCACTCCCCATTTCCCAAACCCTAGTTGATGATGTCTCAGTGGATTGCATGGTTTTTGGAACCTGTATCTGGAGTATAGCACCTCATCTTCAAACCCAGCCATGGTCTAATCTCTTATCAGGAGTATGAGCCATGTTGTAGATAAGCGGTAGCTTAGCAGTAGGAGAACTGGTTTCTAGTCTTGTCTCGGGAAATCTCTCATTGTGTGATTTATGAAATTCACCAAAATTTCTTAAGCCTCAGTTTCTTCATGATTCTTGATGTTCATATATCTGAGGTCTCTATTGAGAGGGCATTACATATCATTATCTCCTCTCCACAAAGGCCTACAGGCTGGTGGGCAAGCTGCTGACTAGCAAGGTCACGGGCTCCCTCCTCTCTGCAAGTAGTCTCAAGGCCAAACACAGGCTGGTGGAAAAGCTCTGACCAGTAAGGCCATATGCTCCCCCTCCCCTACCTAAAACCCCAAATAAAAACCCTTCCTTTTAGCTTTTCGAGGAGTTTGGGATTTCAGTGTTAGCTGCCATTTCTCCTTGCTCAGTGCTGTGCAATAATAAAGTCCTACTTTCTTCCACTACACCTGGTGTCAGAGATTGTCTTGCTGTGCAACGGAAGAGCAAACTCACTTCAGGTTCGATATCATTTAGACTCCTCATAAAACTCTAAAAGATGTTACTTTTGATTTGGAAATACCATATCTCCACTCACTTAATAGATTATTTGTAATTTATTTATTTTTAGGTAAAATGAATGGCCATTGATGGGTACTCTTAATTTCCCATGAAAGGGCTTATGTGTTTTGAGATTGGATCACAGAACTCAGAAACTGGGGCAGGATCCTCTCAGCCATTGGTGGGCTCAGAACCAAAATGTGATGATGGCCATGCTAGTGTATTAGTCTCAGGAGGTGTCTTAGGGGAGTGGAGAGCAAATGGGAAGCTGCAAGAGATTTGGGCCTCAGCAAAATTGCTCTATTTTTAAAACCTGTTCAGTTAAGATTTTTAAAAATATGATGGAATTTCTTGTTGGGGGCCTATTTATAAAAGAGTGAGCCAGGTTTTGTGGCTATGATTTCTGGAAAATAGTATTTGCTGTTAAGAATTTATTTTCTTAAGGAAGAAGTGGGGAGGAACATCAGATGTTGTTCTGGGGAAAGTGGGTGACAGAATTCTCGCCTCTCAATCCTAACAATGCATTTTTTTCAGTTGAGCAGCCAAATTCAGGGTAGCCAAGAGGGCAGAACACGCAGATGAAGCTGGCACAAATGTGGGAGATTCACAACGTGTCCTAGAGGGGCAGTGAAGAACACTCTGCTTGAGGACCTCCTTGAAGATGGATGATGCAGTGTCCTACAGCTTTCCCAGGACAGTATGTTCAGAGACCTGGAGGGATGTGGGATTCTTACTTAACCGGTACCCAGGTGCTGAGTTCTGAGGATAAGATGTCGTCCATGACTTTGAGGAACTCATAGTCTGGATTCCATGCCTCTCCAGTGACCATTAGTGGAGAAGAATGCAAAAAAGAGTGCTCATCAAGTGCTTCAAATGTTGCTTTCTCATTTCTCACTGTGAACTCTCTAAAGGCAACGACTGAGTCTTGTCCTTGTAAATGGCACATTGTTGGTACCTGGTAAAGAAATAAAAGAATAAGGATTCTAATCTGAAAGGAATTTTAGCATTTATTTATTTTGGTTTTTTTTATTATTTTTTTCTATAATCTGATTAATACTTATTTTAAGGAGATGAGTTTATGCTCGTGGTCTGGAATTGAATATTCTTAAGTAAGTTGAATTGATGCCATGTGAAAAATAATGCCCTCTCAATAGAGACCTCAGATATATGAACATCAAGAATCATGAGGAAACTGAGGCTTAAGAAATTTTGGTGAATTTCATAAATCACTAACGAGAGATTTCCCGAGTCAAGACTAGAAACCAGTTCTCCTACTGCTAAGCTACCGCCTGTCTACAACATGGCTCATACTCCTGATAAGAGATTAGACCATGGCTGGGTTTGAAGATGAGGTGCTATACTCCAGATACAGGTTCCAAAAACCATGCAATCCACTGAGATATCATCAACTAGGGTTTTGGAAATGGGGAGTGCTAAGAACTGGGTTTATTTGTGCATCCCTAAGCATGATTTCTCCACATAATTTTCCAAATGACATTTAAAAACATATCTTGGCCATTTGTCTCCATGGCGGATAGTGGATTCTGAAGACAGGAAGCCAAGGAGTAAGCAGGGAATGAGTGCTTTGGTTTTAACCCCATATATGCTTGGTTTAATGTAGGGAAACTGATATCAAGGCCAGTATCATAAATTCAGTATTCTGCCAAGAAATTTGGCCCTCATGCTGGCGAAGTCAGACAGTTCTTGCAGCACAGGTATGCTTGTCAATGACTGAAGTTCGTACACATTGTGGGGGGGCTACTCTATCAGAGAGAAAGCAGCAAGACTGTTATGAGGTAGTTGTGCTCTTTTCAATTACCACTATTCTTGCTTTTAATTAAAAATTGCAGCTAATTATCCTCTGACATTGTCAATGTTCGTTATGTGTTGTGTGATTAACTCTATAAGGTCTGGTGATACACATTTAAATCAACAATAATTTGGGCTTCAATTTGCCTAATGACTCGATTTTATAACACTGTCTTCACTGTGGTTCATTCATTCACAAAACATTTCACAGAGCACCGTTTTTGAGCCAGGCTCTATTCTGAGCATGGGAATGCAATAGTGAGCAAAGCAAGCCGAGGTCACTGCCCTGATGTGTCTTGCATGAGTCATCCTGACCCTATTGTTAAAGCAAGTATATGATAATCCCTCCTAAGGTTTGCTTTTATTTTGACTTCATTTTGATAACTATCTTCTTTTTCAACTGGAGGAAAGGATGGTACAGGTGATGTCCAGGGAATTTTCCTCATCAAAGTGAAATACAATCAAAACAGTTTGACACCTCAGCACTAAGTGATGTCTAAGTTCCTGTGGATCTGTTCTTCAGGGATGCTGCTCAGGGAACTCTGTTTTGGACAAGACATTAAACAGTATTCTTCAAATAGTTTCAAACTAAAACCACAAAATTCTGCTTTATGACCTGCCTAAATCTACTGATTTGGATCCAATGTTCCCTTAATAAACTTAATTCAGCATAGTCATCACACAGCCCTGCATCCGCAGCTGAGCTTCTGAGACCCCCTTTCGAGCATGTGCCACCTCCCTCTGCACTATCAACATGGGCTTTTGTTTCCTGATGGGTACTTTAGCTAAAGCCTTGCTGCGTGTTTTCTGGGCAGCAAATACAATTCCAATATAGGTAAGCTGGCTCAGTGGAAATCACTCATGGTTCAGCATATGTGGGTTGCATAGCGCAGGAATAGGCATTGTAATCATTCCATTCATTGGTCTGAGCTGAACTTCTGATGGGAAATTGCAACGAGGCTGTCGAAGTCATTGCTACTCTCCAAATAGCCGATGCATCTTACAGATGGGGAGAAGAGAGGTATTCTCAAAACCATTCCATTGTTTTGTGTATGCGTATGTGCATTTTAATTCCCAGAATCCATTTTATTGATTTTATTGAGTGCCATCCCAGGGAAAGAGCACAAGCTTTGAGTACCTGCTTTCTATTGAGGTTCGACCCCCTATTGGCTGTTTGATAGACATTCTTATCTATCCAATTTGTCACATGTAAAGCAGGAAAATTTATATCTATGCTGCAGATTTTGAAATTAGAGATAAACTAAGTGAAATTTCTAGCACTTAATTGACACTTAGTAGGTGCTCAGAACACATATTAATTGTTCTGTAAATGGTAGTTTTCTGCCCCTTCATTTCTGAATTTAAATAAGCTTCGAGTCTGTCCCATTTATAATAGAGCAGTGTTATATATGTCTCCTAATGTGTGTATATTTATGTCAAAAACTCAGACAGTGGGAAATGAAAGGAGCCTCATAGATTAGCTAAGCTCGTGGCTTAATTTGTTTAATGTACAGAATATTTTCTTCATATGGAAGCTCCTTTGATATTCTGATATGAATAGATGAAAGATAAGCTTTGCCAGTTGAAACAGGAGAGGAAGTCTGGAATTGCATCTCCCCTCAGGACTGAGCCAGAAGAAATTCACTGAACTTCTTTGTTTCCAAGAAGCCTAGTTTGAAAGCTACTAACCATATTTTCTATTGTATAAGATAAGGTAGTTTAGAACTAGAGTAGACAAAAGTTTTTCCCAGGATCACATAGACACTAGCTAGGATTAGAATCTGGTTGTGCAGCTCTTGGGTCAAAGCTTTATGTTCAATTTATTTTATTCATTCAATAAATAGATACTGAAAACAGACCATTGTGCCAGGCATTGTGTCAAATTTTGCACGAATTAAAGGTGATAAATTCTCAGCCCTGCTCTTAAGCAGGTTAACTAAAGGGGACGCAGTTGAACACACCCCTAAAGAAGTTCAACATGGATTACAGGAATTTCTGATAGAGGGAGCACAAAATATCATGGAGAAGTTAAAAGAGGAGGAATTTGTTTTGTTGGAACATGACGCTGTGGAGGCGAAGAGTAATTGCTTTTAAAGAGAGCCTTTAAAGAATGGAATAATCACCAGGCAGAAATACAGAGAGAACATGCCAAGAGGAAGACAGAGGATGCACAAAGGCATAGAATCAGTAAAGCATGTCTAGGAATAATGACTATTTCGAGTTTGCTGGACCATAATTGCACAAGGGGGAGGGCTGAGACATATGAATTTTATTTTAATTTTGTTCAACATTATGTAGGGTCTTGAATATCCGGCCAAGAGGCTTGGGCTTGATCCTGCAGGCAGTGAAAAGCCACTGAGAGATTATTGAGGACTTGAAGGAAAAATTTGGGGTTGTGTTTCAGGAAGATTGTTCTTATGTTAATTTGGAGCAAAATCTGCCTTTAACAACCCGAAAATAATTTTGATGTCTCTGTTGCCTGTTTTAATGCATATATACTCATGAGTTAAATTCTCAGTAGTCGGTATTTCCTGTTCTTTCCATCAACTAATCACTAAACATGGATTTTGTTTAAAATCTGGGGAGAACAGAAAGACTACTATTTATTGAGCACCTACTACCTAACAAATGTTATTATATATTCTACCTTTTCTCAGTGTGGGAATTATAACCACCAGTTTTCAGATAAGGAAACCAGTAATTAAATATGTGTCCAAGTCATAAAGTTAGACAGGGATAAAGGTGAGAATTTAACTTAGATCTGTGTGACTCTAAAATGTGTGTTTCTGCTCTATGTATTACTAGAACAGACTATGCAGTTAGAGTTACAGCTGTATCAAGCAGCGTCTGGAAGCTGAGAATGACCCGGGAGCAGGGAACAGAGTTTCTCTTGATAAGGAAAATGCTTCTTTAACAGAGGTTAACAGGAATACAGCAACAGTGTTAGTCACTGAAGATTCACATCCTCCAAATCCCCTTGTGAGGTTGCATGAAGACCTGGGAACATGTGCAAGATTCTGAGAATAACAAGCAAAATAGGTGGAGCCAAAGACAGGGGAGCCTAGGGAACAAAACAGAAAATAACCTTCTTGGAAATACACACAGGGAGACTAGCACTCTACTTGAGAATGCTTTGAACAAAAGTGCGATGACTTGAGTCTAGACCACAGGGTCTTCTGCTAATATGGTCTGAGTTAGTCTGTTCAGGGAAGGGTTAATGCACGTGGTGAGGGGACGTTTGGACTTGGACTTAAACCCATGAAAAGAGAAACACATAAGCTCACGATCCAGTACCACCTCTTTCTCATCTCATTCATCTCTCCAGCAAACAAAATTTCATCTATATCGACAAATTGAAACACTGAATTGTAAAATTTTTCACCTAAGTAGAATTCTCTCACCATACCAGCATGAGATCTTCATGAGACCAGGAGCCTGAGTTCAATTTTGATCACCTGAACCCAAAAATCAGCTCTCATATTTGCTAGTTAAATGATTTGGGGCTTATTAACTAACTTTGTCTTCCCTCAGTTTCCTCATCTGTAAAGTAGGATGCTAAAACTTTTTGTCTCATAGAATAGAATTAAATAATATACGTAAAAACACTTAAAACAGTGGCTTGTACATAGTATGCATTATATTACATAAATATTTGCTGTTATTTTTTATTACTATTGCTACTAATGACGTTATAATTATAATGATAATGATGATGATTATGATGTATTCTCAATGCCCAGAACACTACTGCACCAAACAGGTACTAAATGATATTTGTTGAGTGAACGGATGGACTAAAGAAAATTCTACCAAAGTAATTTCTACCAGAAATTTAATTAATTTTTACCAAAGTAATATCAAACCACAAAGATCTCAGGATTCACTGCTCACTGAGGCAAAGCTAAGCATTCAGTAAATTAGGATTCTTGGTACTCAAGATGCAAGATGATTAGAATTCATATTCTTCAGAACTTTTATAAAGTAGTTAAATTGAAATTGATGTTTGAAGTAAGCACTACAAATAATGTTGCACTCTATACAACACTTGACGATTTCCAGTGATGGACAAAAAAAAAGAGTATAGTATTGATTTAGCACTGTTAATTAGCAACAAAATCCTTAAAAAGCTTTTTTCCTTTGATCTAGTTGTTCCCCTTACAAGATAAAATAAATACACCCACAAAAGAAAACGCTTTATACACAAAGATGCTCAACATAATATTATTTATAATAGAAACCAAACTCAATAGCTAAACATCTAAATACAGCAAGATTAATAAATAAATTGGCAAACATACCACAAAAGTCATAGTAGCCGGACTTTTTAAATGCCACATGCTAAGAATTTTGGTCATGTCAAACAAAGTTCTTTTAGAAGATATTTGTATTGGTATGTAGGAATGATTGCCAAATTCTTGAAGGACAAAAAACACACATATCTAAAACATGTTAAACTTAACCTACAATCTGTGAAAAGATGGAGAAGTTCTTTGAACTATGTTTATATGGGTAGTATCTATCCATGGTTTATAGCAAATTCTATGTCTGCATCTGTGACCACTCAATAAGGCAAGAACCAGTACTTGGGAACACCTCTCCGACCAGACCGATGGACCACCAGTAGATCAGCTAAGACTCACATATTAGAAGACAAAATGTATCTGATATCAATTCTATAGGCATATCACTCAAAGACTCATAGAGGGAGAAACAAACTATGGCCCAGGAACAAAACCTGGTTCACAGACATTTTTGTATGGCCCATAAGCTAAGAATGGTTTTTACATTTTTAAAGAGTTATGGAGGGTAGGGTAAGGAAGAAAACGATGAGAGATCATATGTGACTTCCAAAACCTAAAGATTTATTACCCTTTACATAAAAAGTTTGCCAACCTCTGTGATTAGAACAATGCCAACATGCAGAAGAATTTCAACAAACCTCATGTCTATCCTTTAGTTTGCACATAAAGTGAAATTTAACATAATTTTTTCTCAAAATGGTTTGAACTTGATAATCAGACAATTTGTAAACAGAAATTCAAGAATGACATTAAAGGCCACTGAATTGAAATGTCTGAAGTTGAATTTTCCTGAGATAAACTTCACTGAATCTTAGACTGGAAAACAGAAGGGAGATAATAAAGAGTATTATAATTCATTATACAAATATGAATGTTTCCACGTACAACCTAACCGAGTCTTTGGTTTGGTCCAAGTAGAATCTTCACTGGGTAACACTGTAAGAAGTCAAAAGCTAGTGACTATGTAGAATGGAAAAAATTAAGAATTTTATTTATATTTAGATATTGCATAATTCAGACTAATTTATCACTTAGCAAGGGATTCAAGCCTAATAAAATACTTGGAAATACATCGGCGTTATAGTTCAACAGATTGCTGTTTGTGCTTCTTCACACTGAAGAGGTCTGTCCTGGTTTTTGGGTCAAGGTTTTGTTTGGCTCAAATATCTTATTTTGATAGGCCTTCACTGATTCACTCAAATTAATGAGGCTTTCCTGTATTTGGCTAATGAAAGACCTTTGCAAAGCCTATGAGTTCTGCTCCACTTGTCAAATGTGACCAGAAGATTCCTAACAACTTCAAGAGGGAAAAGAACATCCTTTGATGGTACAGTTTGGAGGATATTTCAGGAGAAAGCAATCTAACAGAGTGCTGTGGAAACTTTTGAAACTGCCACAGACCCAGGGATTTTCTGAGGTCTTTGTCCTTTCATGGGTAAGCCAGTGTGAGGCAGCGGAAAGAAGGATAAGTTCTCCAGACCCAGCACTGCCTCCATCTGTGTGAACATGAACTTAGCACTTTACTTCCTTGGGCCTCAGTTTCCTTAAACGTAGATTGAGGGATGTGTTGGGGTGGGGTTGAATGATTTAACAATCTCTAAGGACTCAAAGGTCCCTTGTTGCTTGGATTCAGTACTGTTCTGAGACTATCCTAGGATCTCATAAAAAACTAGTAGCAAAACCATGTCCAGAATCCTATTTCTCTGGCCCCAGGCCAGGTCTGAGCTCTAAGTATTGGTCACTACATATCAAGGATTCTATCTACACATCAGTGCTGTGGTATTTCTTCAACAAGTTGGCCTCCCCCACACCAAACCTGGAGATCGTCATATTTGGCTCTATTCCATGATGTCTCTCTTCTTTAGTCCACTTCAGCCCACATCCGTTCTCTGTTCAGACTTTTCCTGAACTCTTATAGATTTTAAAAATAGGATGAATCATTCATTTATACATTCGTTCAATCTAATATTTTTGAAATATCAAATAATCAGTACAATTTAATCAACATTCATTTTTGTCTCAACTGCTATGTATCAGGCTTTTGAAGACTTGAGACTTGCCCTCATGCTGTCCTCAGGACCAGCAGAATCCATATCAATTTATTCAGTCTGCTTCCATACTTTGGCCCCAGCTGACTAGACAAGCTGGACCAAGTGGAACTCCCTCACCTCACACTGAATTAACGTGATATGAAAGCAACTATACACCAAAATGTTGTTTCACATCTTGGGATTAGTTACTCTGCCCCATGACTGTCATCCCAGGTTCCTCCACATGTTGTTGATCCTTAAAGTCAAATACTCTCTCTTTACTTTGCTCTATACTTTCCTAAACATCCTTCTTGGGTTCTTTCTGCTGCTTTATGTGAATCTACATTTTTCTGGTGAAAAAGCTTGCCTACATGGGTAATTACTTTGCTGTGCATCTCCTCTGAGCTAACCACAATCTGCCTCAGCCCTGAGATTCCACTTCCCCTATAGCTCTAACAAAAAAAACAAAAGGTCAGTGTCCTTCCCCCACCCATATTGTTCCAGATGTTTCTTCTTCATCCTTATGTAAAGCTCTGCCCCAATTGGAAATCATACATTCACCTCCAAACCGATCACATGAAATAACAAAGTTTATTTGCTTTTAACTGGAGAGTCACAGTGGTTATCACAATTTTACCAGAAGCTCAGATTAATGATTTAATATCTCCTTGTTAAAACAAATAAAGGAATATGAGCCATTACATGAATATTAAAATTTGCTTGGCAAAAGTTTAAAAACAAAGAAATTCATAAGGGAACAACTTAACAAAAAATGTTCTTAGTAGTGAACGTTTGGGAACCAGAAACTTCAATTTCACCATGTTTACTTATTCAGGACGACCTGCATGTATAAAGATCTATCTACCTACCTCAGCAGAGTGCATGAGTGTTAGAAAGGCTGCCAGGAAGTTTGGGCAGGAGCCAAGGTGAGATTCTAGGCCAGGAAAGATATCAATCAGGTCAAACCCGCCTGTCTGGTTTATGACTTCTGGAAACTTCCAAGGCTGATGGTCAACACACTGACTCTCAGACAACCACTACAACTTTCCTTGCCCAGAAATTTGAGAGTTGGTGAAACTGTAACATTTATTTAAAGCAACTCACCCACTTTTCAGGTGAAGAATTTAACGCATAGAAAGGAGAAATGATTTGTTCAATGTCACAAAGACATTTTGGGGTAGAGAGAAACTAAAACTCAAGTCACTTGTTTTCTCAAGTGTTTCTTTTATGCAACATGATGATGGGTCAAAATAGCAATTTTAAAAACACCATCATAAAGAAACCAAAATTAATCACTTAATAATTAATTACATAATGATAAATATTATAAAAATATATAAATACATATCATATATAAAATATATATAATATATAAAATAAATATAATTATACACAAATAGTTAATAAATAAATAAAAGAGTAAATTCATTAAAAATAACAAAGAGTCACTGCAAAGATAATTAAGAATAGATATAGTAAAATACCAAGGTCTGAGATTACCCAGTAAAAAAAATTAGTTTCCTGTTAGTATTTGTAGGTGTTCGTCTTACACAGAAAGTAAATACTAAACCTTCACAACAGGAAATCATCCACATTAAACCTACATGTCTATTTTTTAATCATTGCCAATAATGAAATCCCGTGATTTGCTTTCCTTGTGAAAATTTTTGAAATGACTAGTTGCTCATTGTACTTTATGTGCAGAGTTCTTAACCTATAATTCAACTGAGTTAAGTATATCAAGATGCTACATAAGGATCTAGAATTTAAGGGAACAGCTTAAAAAAAAAAAAAGCAACCATCCCTGGATCCCTGGTCTCAAAGACTTCTCACTGTGGTGTGGAAGAAAGACACAAAACAGATCATTCCAGTATAAGGCCGTCATTGCTGGGAGAGTTTTATGTACAGGACATGGGACATGAATAGCTCCGGTTGTACAAGTGGGAATAGATGACAACAAGGTTAAAAAAAAAAAAAAAGGAACTTAATTATAACCTGCCTTTCAAATTCCAAAAGGAAAATGCTGTGAAGCGTATCTTCCCCTTGAGTATCCCAAATAGGAGACAAGGTTCCCATGTGTATTACATCATGGGCATCACAGCCGTGGAATTCACTAAGGAGATGCCTTCAATTAATAAACAAGAGAAGAATTCTCCTCTACCTACTGAGAGAGTTTATTACCCTCCCTGTTCTGATTCCCTTTCCCAGCCTTCTCGGGAGAGTGGAGGTGGATGCTTCGGCTGTGTTTGTGTGTTTGTGAGGAGATGCCAGCTCTGTTATTGGCACTTGTGATGTGGGGGTTGAATGAGGACATGCAGTAACGTGGTGCTCATAATCTCCCAGCAGCCTGATGAAGTGGAAAGAACCAGGAGATTTAGAGCCAAGGAAAGTTCTATAAAAATAGTAGTCTTTTGACTTGAAGCACATTATCATACTTGTCCAAGCTTCAGTTTTTTCATCTTTCCAGTAAGGATGATGATATCCACTGCACGGGATCTCCAGAGGATAAAATAAGATCATGTCTGTAAAGCATTTGGCACTTAGTGGGCCCACTCACTGGTTCTCATGCTCGCTTCTCTTACTGCTGGATCAATAAAACGAGCTTCCCAGCTGGACACCCTATTCCCTGTCTCTGTCCCCCAGCACTTCCTGTTCACCACAACCGGTGCCCCTCAGCCAATGCTTTGAACCTGCCATTACCCTAATTTTCATTGTTGTTGTTAGGTTTGTTTGTTTGTTTTCTTCTCCACAAAGCCCCCCAATACATAGTTGTATATTCTAGTTGCAGGTCCTTCTAGTTATGCTATGTGGGATGCCGCCCAGCATGGCTTGATGTGTGGTGCTAAGTCCATGTGCAGGATCTGAACCGGTGAAAACCTGGGCACACAAAATGGAGCACACGAACTTAACCACTCTGCCATGGGGCCAGGCGGCCATTACCCTGATTTAAAAAACAAAAAAAGAGAACTTTTCAAATGATGCCTTTACCTGTAGGACCAGGCATAACCCCTTGCAAGAGCACTGAAGGCCCTGTCTTTCCAACTCCTTTCTCATTCTTCCCATAAAAGGCCTCAATTTCATCCATGCCTACTTAGGGGACGTATGTGGATGGGCATGCAGCAGCCCTGTCACCTAAAATACCCTTGTTGTTCTCCTCTACCCCTTTATAGCCTACCAATTTCTTTAAAGTTCGGCTTACACACTCACTGCTTTTTAGAACATTCCCAGGTAATTTGGTCTCACAGTGGTAGCACACTCGATTATGGTTTGTATTGTCCATACCATTAATTTAACAGATTCTCTTTGATAGCCAAATAATTCTCAGTTCCTTAATGTGCTAAGCCACTGTGGTAGGTGCCTTAAACAGCCCGGAATTCTTTCACATGTGAAAATCTCTTCTCCCCAATTAGATGACAAGTTTCTTAAGGGCAGGAGCCAGTTATCAAATGTGTTTAATATCATCCACAGGATGTATGAATTGATGTGGTCTAGAGAGAAGAAAAAAACAGTATTCTCGTCAAAACAGCATGCACTTGGGTTTTGAGTACACTGGTTATATTTAATTAAAATGGTTTATATGAATGAATAAATAAATGCATGAATCTTCTCACTTCTAGCTTCTTGGGGATAAAATATATAGGTCAACCATAAAGGATAGGATTCTATTACTTGTTGGTTCCTTGTCCACCACCTTCCCTTCCAGATGAGTGCACATAGCCTCAGAAGGAAAGCAAACCCCCCGACGGCAATTTACTTTAGCAAAGTTTTGACAAACTGGTATGCTTACCACCCTTGTCAGTTCCCAACACAGTGTAAGGTCACCTGAGCAATGGACTTGAAACACAATAGAAACAAACAGAGTAGATGGTAAATTTCTAGCCTGACTGCTCATAAACCTATTCTTTCCTGGCCTCACTTTGAAGTTCTGCAAAAGTAAGGCTGATAGGGGAATTCTTTCATGCTTCCCAGGCCCCATGAAACCTACCATAACACCTCCCACATTCTGTGCCTTTTCAGAATCCACCTAAGGAAAGCAAACACACATACATGCCCCCTAGAGTTCTCCATCGCTGCGTGGGCCTTTCATTTGACAGTCCTCTTGAAAGTGTTATTTGTGAAGCTTAAAATATGTGAGCTTGCAGGGGGAGGAGACAAGTACTCTGGAGAAAATAACACACCAGGATAAGCCACATCACATTGTTTCTTCTGGGACACATTTTGTTCTGGGAAAATGTCCTAATAGCCTCTGATTTCACTGTTACTGCATATCACAGCACTGTGCCTCGGAAAATACAATGACATTTATATGATGATATTGTAGCGAAATAGTAGTTCTTCAGTATCACAGGCAGGAGATTGATAGGCACCATCTATTAGAAACAGTGAGCATTGAATATCTAATCCATCAAATGGCTCTGGGTAGAGGATTGATCTCATGGTGATGGGGGTAGATTTCATAAACTAAGGTGTGATACAAATTTTAGTGCAATGCCAGCTGCTTTCTTATTCCAAAATGAAAAAAGAGAGGTGCAGTTTGTTAGAGAGACAGTGCTATATGGTGTACAAAACACAGGCTTGGGCCACAAAGACCTAACCATCGATAGAGGCACCATGATTTCTGTGTTCTGCGCCTTTGAATGAGTCACTTAGCTTCTCTGTGTTTCAGTTTCCTAACTTTTAAAATAGACATAAGAATGCCTACTTTATATGAATTTTTTTCTTTCTTTTCTTGGTGAAGATTAGAAATAATGGATAGCTCTTGAAATATACTGAACAATTAATGGTCATTATTGTCATTATCTGATGAAAGTGTTAACAAATGTGCAACATCTTACAGAACTGCTACCACTATGTCTCCCCATCAGCATTAAATTTCCCTCACACACAGGGAAAGCAGCATCGCGACAGGCCCCCTAGCATTTTTGTGACTTCTGAAGACACTTGGGCTTTCCCTGAAGTCTGCTGATAAGATAAAGACAAAAGACGAGAAACATATAAGCTGTTAGGATTTACGTGCCATGAGAGCTCATGAGCTCCTCCAGAAATCCAGTTCCTTACTTTACAAGCGATTTTGTTTTAACTATTAATATGATGCCCTCTAATCAAAACTCCAGACTTCTGGCCATGAGAAATGCAAATTCTTTTCCTTCACTGTATATTAATTTTCTATTGCTGTTGTAATAAATTGCCACTGGTTTAGTGGCTTAATCCAACACAAATTTATCATCATAAATATCAGTTCTGTCAGTCAGAAGTCTGACACAGATCTCAGTGGACTACAAACAAGCTGTCAGTAGGGTTGCGTTCCTTCTAGAGGTTCTAGGAGTAAATCCATTTCCTTGCCTTTTAAAGTCTGTAGAAGTCATTCACATCCCTTGGTTCACGGCCCCCTTCCTCCAGCTTCAAAACCAGCAACACTACATCTCTCTCACCCGACTTCTGTTGTCGCATTTCTTTCTCTGACCTTCCTCTTCTGCCTCCCTCTTCCACTTTTCAGGACTCTTCTGATAACGTTGAGTCCACTTGGACACTCCAGGATAATCTCTCTACTTTAAGGTCAGCTAATTAGCAACCTTAACTGTGTCTACTGCCTTGACTTCCCTTTGCCGTGTAACCTCACATATTCACAGGTTCCAAGGATCAGGACATGCACATCTTTGGGGCAGCCATTATTCTATCTAATACAGTTTGACTTTAGATCTTTTTCCAAGAAAAGAAACAACCTCAAAGAACCAGGTTTTGCCATCAGTGAGAAGGCAACTAAACACTTCTTGAGCAGCTGTCATATGTCAGTCACTTTACATTTGTTCACTCATTTAAACCTCAGAACAACACCCTCTGGTGGGTTAGTAGAAAGACCTCCCTATTTCTGTAACCCTAGCATAGACCTTCATTGTGTCACATAAATTCTGAGACCCTAGAAAAAAAGAAAACTGTGAGAGAACAGAAAGCAGAGAGTCTGTGATAAAGTTGAAAAGTACCTTTTTTAATTTTTTTATTTTGATTTAATTAATTAATTAATTTATTTATTTAAAAGCTGGTACCTGAGCTAGCATCTGTTGCCAATCTTCTGGGTTTTTTCCCTTCTTCTTCTCCCCAAAGTCCCGCAGTACGTAGTTATATATTCTAGTTGTAGGTGCTTCTGGTTGTGCTATGTGGGATGCTGCCTCAGCGTGTGTTTGATGAGTGGTGCCATGTCGGCGCCCAGGATCAGAACCGCCAAACCCTGGGCTGCTGAAGCAGAGTGCATGAACTTAACCACTCGCCACAGAGCAGGCCCTGAAAAGTACTATTTTAAGTGTGATATATTACTTCTAATATTTATTGATCAACATATATTTATCATTTCCTGCGCTACATACTTTTTATTTATGCATAATATTAATTAATTCTTACCAAAACACTAATTGGTAGTATTATCTGTGTGTTAAAGAAAGAAAAAAATTCAATAGGGAAATATGTTCAATGACATATCCTAATAATTGGCAGAATTATCATTTGAACCCAGTTTTCCTACTTGAAAATATATGTGTTGGATCATTAGGTAAACTGTCTCTGATATGTTGGGCCACAGGGCATCTAGTGAAGACTAAAGCTTGAAAGGATTTTAATTTAAATTTAAAACAACATATTTCAGCCATATCATAAGCTTTGTTTGGCCTCCAATGACAATTTCTTTTAAGGAGAAAACTCTCTTTTGGAAAGGCAAGCATAGGATATTCACGGGGGAAAAACAGGGCTTTTAGCCCAGCCGAGGGGGAGAGGTATGCATTTGGGAAGAGCTGATGACTGAACAACCAGGAGGAAGAAAGATACGTGTTCCAAACAGAAAACAGCATGCAGAAAGGCACAGAGATGTCAACCTCCATAGAATATGCAAGAAACTGCAATGTTAGTACTAATGGAAAATCAAATGTGAGAAAGGAAATGAAATAGGATGGGTAGACAGAGACCAGAACATTTAGGTCTTTGAATATCGTGCTCGCATTTGAAGGTTCTGAACAGAGAATTAACATGTCCAGATTGATAGGTAAAAAAATGTCGGGCAATTGCGATCGAGGGAGATTGGGAGTTACATGCCATGAAGAGACCTATTAGGCTGATGCCAGGGCCTAGAGAAGAAATATTAAAGCTTGAGCTAAGATGAGTTGGCAGAGGTGGAGAGAAGGGACGAAACTGGGCACCATTCAGGGAATTTTAGAAGCTCAGCCCCTGAATCAAGCTGGCCTCCTCCTGAGGCAGTTGGGCTGTTCTGTTCCCGGGATAAGTGGCAACTTCTGTGAGCAGGCTGGTGCCTGCGGTGAGGCACACTGAGGTGACCTCACAGGTCCCTTTTTTCCTGAGACTTGAATTGAATTGCTCTGAAGTGCCAAACCTCCTCTGAAGAGGCGTAATTTAGAACCTGTCTTAGCCTTGCAGCAGTCCTTGGCCTTTCTAGAGGAAGATTATATTTTCCAACTGAATTCACTAAGGGTTGTTTTGGTTTTTACGTCAGGTCCATGATGGAAACTCTGGGTAATGCTCTCATTCTCTCACTGGATTGCACACATTTCACACTTTGTTTTTTGTTTGTTTGTTCAAGGAGAAAAACATCCTTGGAATGGGGTGGGGGTGGCACACAGGATCAAGCTAAGTACATTTTTACATTTCCTTGCTAATGGCTTGACAGCGCTTCACAAATGGATAAAGATTTTACTGAAAACAAAAGGACAAGCTTTGCCCTTCAGCTAAACAATGGGGCAGACCTACCATTTTACAATTTCTCTGAACATGCAATTATTTAATCACTACCTAGTTGCACAATCAGTATTTACTGAGTGACTCATTCAACGAACAAACATGTTTTGGACCCTTCCATGAATCAAACGCTAGGGAGGGAGTCAGTAGTTACACGGCTAAACCACACATGTGACTCAGCCTCTGATCTTCAGTTCCTTCTCTGTAAAATGCGGATAATATGAACTAATGTAGTAAGCACAGTGTCAGGCAGAAATGATTAAGTAGTGGCACACCTGAACCTACGACATTGGGCTGGGAAAGGTTAGAGAGAACGTTTGATTTAAATATTATTGTAAAGAAGGATCAAGGCATCAATTTTCTGCCCAAACAGAGTTCGTTTCTGTCTAAAAGTGGAATAAACCCCCCTTTAGACACAAAGCACACAAGCAGCAGGTGGTAGCACGGAGCATTCAAAAAAGAAAGGAGCAGCTGTGGGATTTTGCAAAGGTGAGACTTTATGCCCAAGGCAATGAATAATTAGAGACAAGCATATATAATTCTTTTTGGAAAGAATAGAAATAATAGTGTGATTAGCGACAACTTGCATATGTTGAGAGCTGTCTGTATGCCAGGCACCATGCTAAATTCTCCTCCTAGAATGATTTCAATTTTAATCTTCACAATACTTCATCATTATTTGTTTCTCCATTTTACAGATAACTGAAGCTTAAAGAGGTTGCGTGATTGTCCCATGTTGCACACCTAGTGTGTTAATATGAGTTGCGTTGGTGCTCTACAGGCCAACTCTAGAGTGTGTTGGTCACCATATTTTGTAATATAAAACCTTAGCTATATTCTTGACTAAGCTAAAAAGACTAAATGTTTCTTCAAACGATCCAAAAAGTGAAAATAAGTATACACAGACCAATGAGGAGCAGCAACAATATGAAACACATGCAAGAGTGTGAGTAGAATTGGACAATACCAAAAATGAAGTGAAAAAGAATTTTCTTATCATTTTCATCCATTCTTTAGTGAGGAGCTGTTTAGAAATTGGTAACAGACTATTACCTCACAATAGATTTTGTGTATCTATGTAGTGCGTGAAGATGTAGAAAGACAAATTTTAATAAATAGATACGTAAACCAGATCTGATTGTAAAAGCTTCCCCCTTGGAATATTTCATGGGTCAGTGTAGGGACAGTAAGTACATACAATGGCCAGTTTCATATCTTTGCATAGATAAGGACATATGGGAGAAGTAGACAAGGCAAAATTTTCCTAAGTACTTGTGGGTTTGCCAGGCTAAAAGATGGGAAAAGAGATAGATAGCCTTTGCTTTGCAGAGCACATACACCAGCCATTTAGAGAAGGTGGAAAGCTAAATTCTCTCTGTAAAAACAATGAAGGGGACTGAACTGCAAGGAGGCTTTGAAGAGGCATGGTGGGCCTGAGCGTGGCTGGGTCCTGGTGCTCTGAGAAAGGCAGCAAAGAGAAGGACTTTCAACTGGTGAGATGCCAGAAAGAGGGGCATCTCACTTACGATGTTAAGGAAAAATACATGATATAGAGTGTAAGACAATTTTGATTTTTATTTTACTTCTGTATTGTTTATAATGAACTCTAGCTACTATATTCTTCCACTAACTAAATTTATATACTTAATTTTATGGTATGCCTAATATTTAATTTTATGTTGTTTGCAATGCTGCAAATTAAAATCCAATCACTGCCCCAAGTCTGTTTTATACACACAAACATCTCTTCAGAGAAATCATACAGCACAAATCGTGTCCCACTCCTGGAGGGGTGAGGAGACAACAAACATGGGACATGAGGGTATAGTGCAAGCAGAAACTTGGATCAGTTTCATCCAAATCTCAAAGGACAGATGACCACAGCTAAGATCTGTTCCCCACATTAATTTCACTAAATAGCTAAATTACATGATAAACGTCATAAGATCCAAACAATCTTTTTGTCATATTCTTAAAATCCTAAGCAGAAAGAAACTTCCAGAAATTATTTTACACAGGTATCTAAAGAAACTGACTTAGAGCACTGAATAAGAGAAGCAACTTTGAAGTCAGAGAGTCTGGGATTGCAGCTGAGCAATTCCGCTGGCTAATCCTGTAACCTGGGGCGAGTTATTGAACTTCTCTAAATTTTAGTTCCTCATTGGTACAATTAGGTTACCAGTACTTCTATCACAAGGTTATTGTGAGAGTTAAATGACATAAGAATGTACATTAATTAGAACGAAATATATTGAAGGCACTATTCTAGAGAACGGTACAGAGATTTGGGTAAACCAAATTATCAGCCCTCAAAACAGTATAAAACCCAAGACAGCTGATGTGCCCAAGTAACAGGAACATCCCAAAGTGCTCAAAGGACATGTGTGTGGAAAGCATTTTGTCAACTCTAAAATATGTAATTTTTAATGCTGCTCCTTTCTAAACAATACAGGGCTACATTGTAAATTCCTTGAGACATAGAGCCATATCTGTTTTGTTCACCATGAAATAGCCAGAACTGTTAATTACCCAGGAAGGATTTTTTAATTCAATAAAACTAAAAAACAAATATCTTCAGTGGACAACAGTGGATGAATTTAAAGTCTCTTCCTGGCACTCTAAAAGAACTGAATGGAAAAAAAAATCATAAAGCATTTAGAGCACCATCAGCCTCACAGAAGAGAAGAAATATGGGAACGGGTTTTCTGGAAGAATTGCCCTTCATTGCTGAGGATGATGAATGACAAGGCTTCAGGCAGATCGGATAACCTGTACCAAAGGGAGCAGTACCAATATGCGAGGGTTCATTAGTGAGCCCATGGTCCCATCGGCACAGCATCACATGTCACAGGAGATGTCACAGGTCATGAAATATAGGCACTTGCAATTCCCCACTGAGATTGTGTTTATGTTGAATTATTTACCACCAGATTTCCTGACAGTGGGAATAGGTTAATAATGTGGTTTTTGTATGGGGGGGGGGGTCCTCAAATTGTAATTAATCCATCTCTAGGAGATCGAATGGGTCTGACAGAGCCACAGTCCATAAATTACTACAATTAGTGTCTTTATGGCATCATGCAAGTTTCATGGCATGAAAAACCACATTTCCAGAAAGAACAGTGAGTGAAAAACACTGTGGAATAGATTGCTATTGATGAGGATTTTTAGGCTGGTTACTTTTAAAACTACAGATAAGAAGCAGGCTCCAAGGAGTGGAATTTGTTTGCCCTTTGATCAGAGACAATTGCATTTGTGAAGGAAATCTCCATGCCTCCCTCTCTGCGCCAGGAGGAAGGGGGGATGGCCTTATCTCTGGAAACTCTTAATGGGGAAGGCAAGAACTTAAGTCGTTTACTGTCTGGCAACCTCATGTAACTGACCCCCCACCCCAAAATCCTCCTTTGTCTTTAGTTGAAGATAATATTTGAGCGGTGACTTCTGCCATTTACTCAATCCGGTTTGATTCTTATCTAAAAGTTGTGGGACCGCCCAATGGCCGGACCCTACCGGCACTGGTACCATTTTAACTTTTTTCCTTTGTCTTGTAAAGAGATGACTCACATACCCATGCCTTAAATTTAGCCCTAACCCTCAACTCGGGGCAGCAGCAGGAGCTCTGCCTGCCCATGGGCTCTGTCCCCATGCCAGCGGGGGCAGCAGAAGCGGCGGCAGCAGAAGCTCTGACTGCCCATGGGTCCTGTCCCCATGCTATTCTATACTATTCTCTAAATAAAAGAGCACTACTGCCAGATCTTGAGAGTCTAAGAAATCTTTCTTTCGACTCCTCGGCTCACCGACCCCGCATCACTATGATTCCTGTTAAGGTGGCATTTCTTTTAGGCTACATTAGGTCCAATCATTACAGTGAATACTATCCACTGGGGATATGGATGACAGAATTTTAAAGTAGGCAAAAGTGAGATGGCTTTTCATCCAAGAGTGAGTTCTAGCCCCAGAAACGATACGTAGAGAAAACAGCTATGTGAGAAATACGATTTGAGTATATAGATTCAATAACTCGTGACCTTTCAAAGATTTTCCTTGTCACCTTTGGGATGGAGCCCAAACTCCTCAGCCTAATGGAGAATGTAGGGCCTTCACTCTGCTGGCTCCTGCCTCCTTCTCCAGCCTTATCTCTCAGGGTCCTCACTTAAATATTGCAGTCTGGGTTGTACCAAACTGTCTGCAGTTCCCAAAACACACCATGTTTTATGTCTGGGGTAGTTTTTCTTCCTGTCTCCTGTGCCCGGAATTCTTTCTTTCCCGTTCTGCCTGTCAGAGCTGAATCCTTAATGATTCCATTAGAAGGTTGCCACCTCTGCAAGCCTTTCCCAGACCTCCTCAGGAATGGCTGCTCACTCCCTCCTCTGTGCCACCGGTTGTCTCTTGACTCACCTTTCTTATAATTCCAGTACCCTGCGCTGCCACTGTGAGGGTTCTATGTCTCTCCACCATCAGGCCATGAGCTCTTTTAGGACAAGGACAATGTCGCATTCGTCCCTTTTTTCTCAAAGCCTGGCAGAGGGACAGGAACATGGCCGGTGCTCTGACGATGTGGCTCTGATCAACATAGGGGATGCCACAAATCCCAGGAACTCTCAAAATCATGCATACCAAGTAAAACAGATATGAATCCCAAATTAGACATGAAAACACAGTATTGATTTTGCCATAAGATGAAAGGACAAAAGATGCAACAGAAATGCTAATTTTGTCCTATAGGGCTTGAAATGGCCACTATAATTGAGCAGGGTATATATCAAACTCATGACATATTTGTGGGTAATTTGTGCCTTCTATCTGGAATTTTCTCACCTCTGCATGTCCAAATGTCACCCTTAAGTCAAGGTCCAGTTCATTTACCAGCACCCTGTGAGGTTTTCCAAGTTAGCTTCAGGAGGACCTCATCCTACCTTTCTCTGGGTCCTTTTGGTACTTTAATTGCTTTTCTCCTGTGGCACTTATAGCTATCACCCTTACATTGTAATTATTTATGTAAATTATTAAGACTGATGTCTCCCACTAAATTAGAACTTATTAAGGGCAGTATTCTGTGTGCTCTGCTTTGATTATCTATTACTGCATGACAAATGACCCCCAAAAAGTTGGTTAAAACAACAACAATCATTTATCTTTCATGGTTTCTAGGGGTCAGGAATTTGGGAATTGCTCAGCTGGGCAGCTCTGGCTTGGAATTTCTCGTGTAGTCATAGGCAGAAAATGGCTGGAGCTAGAGCAGGGGAAGGCTAAAGCAGCTGAGGGCTCATGGGGCATCTCTGCTCTTCAGGTATTCTTAGTACCTCTACAGGTGTTTTCTACACATGAGTTAGTTTGGGCTTCCTCACAAGATGGAAGCCTCAGACTTGTTAAATGGCAGGGCAACACTCCCAAGGCAAGTGTCCTAAGAGAGCCAGAAGCTGTATTGCTTTTACGACCTAGCCTCAGAAGTCAGAGTGACTGTACTCTATTAGCTAATTCAGTCACAAAGACTTAAGTTCAAGGGGGGAGGGTACACATTCTACCTCTTGACAGGGGAGAGGGAAAGTTCTGGAAGAACATGAAGGTTAAGACATATTTTGTGGTCATTTTTGGAATATGCAATCTGTTTCATGCATAGTTTTTATCCTCATTCCCTAACACTGGTTCTATGTGCCTGGACTTGCCCTCAATAAATATTTTTTGAATGGATGATTTAATGATTGCTGAGTTACAATAACATTGACTGGTACTAATTATTTGAGCCAACCTATTTCCCTTATCTAATTCTCAGCTATCATTCAGCTGCTTGTCCAAAAGAAGGAGAAAAGCAGAAGATGAATGTTTTATTGACCCTAGTGATTAGGAAGAATTGAGTATATGTTACTTCTCCCAAACAAATTCAAGTCAGGTCAAGCAAATGTCAATTTCAATTATTTTAGTAGTTATTTGAGCAGCTATTGAGAAAAAGTACCTGTTTATTTTTCCTCTCACTTTCCTAAAAGAGGAGTTTTTTATTTACAGTTCTAATATCTACCCAGTTGATAGAGGCTTCTAAGCATATCAGCAATTTTTTATTACTTAAGGTGAGAATTTCCATAGCTGAAGTATGAATAGTTGCGTGTATAGGTGTGTATTATGTGTGTGTGTGTATTAGTTGTTAAGGCAAACACTTTTTCCCCCTCTGGTAAGAGTAGAGTTCATTGAGTTCAAGAATGTTCTGCATAGTTCTTCTATGTATTGGAACACATATTTGTGTGGTATGGGTGGGGGTGTGTGTATTTGTGTGTAATTTTAGAATCAAAGAAACATATCAAAACACACAGCATACATATTTGAGCATAAAACCTAAAGTAACAAACTCTTGTACTGTTTGTTTACAATTTCTCTGTCCAAGACTAGTAATTTGAGTAACTGACCACCTTTTACCAGAAATTACACTAAAATGTTGTCTCCTCTCATAAACTGTCAGTTTCTTGAGTGCAGGGATTATGTCTGATGTTTGGCTATCACCTGCGCAGAGTCTCTACGCTGAGAGCCCAGCTGACCAAATAAGCATGAATGCAGGTAAGACCAGCAAAGCCCCCTTGGCATCTGAAAGGACAAAGATCACAAAACCCAGCCACGGGTTGTTGATGAATTATAACAGACAAAGCCTTGTTTAACGCTTTGGGACTAGAAGGTAAACACAAACACAATATAATACTGTCTGAATGTTTACCTCTTATTGTAGATTTCTTTTTCTACCATGGACATCTTGAAAAAGGCATGTAAAATTTAGCGGGCAAACATTACGAACTACACATCCTGTTCCAGGAGATTCCAGTCCCTTGTTCAAGCGGGTAAAGGAGAGGGACCCTTCAGGATGGTACAACTCAACACCAAGTTGAGGCTTAGTCTTCAGACAGGTAAAACTATCTAGCATTTTCTACCTCATAAGACAATTAAAAAGATGAAAACATGTAATATCTACAAGAGCACTTTAAACTTCAGTGAGTACAATCCAAATATAAAAGATTGTCATGAAAGATTAAAACTGTATTTGTCCTGCACCAATTTTAAGTACTGCTAGCTAGCACTCAAGACCCTCTGAAATCAGACCCAGAACTGCCCACCTATTTTTATTTCCACTCTGTTCCTTTGGTTCTAAAACCAATTATTCTCTCCCACATATACCAGGTTCTTACCCAAGTCCTGCCCCTTTCTTCCACCTCTCAGTTTTACTATCTGGGATTTTCTCCCATCTTTCCTATGCTGATGGAAATTCTATCAATTTTACCAATTTTTTAAGTCTCAGCTTCAATTTCATTTCTTCCCATGTATTTTTCCCTTTTATGGATTGTGTAGTATAAATGAAAGGTGTAGCATAATAACTAGGTACCAGAATATCTGGAGTTAATTTCATTGGGGCAGTTCATTAGTTTATAGTCCTTGGTCAAAACCCTTGGCCTTCCTCATAGAGAATGAAGCTAAGTGATATCCCTCACTGGGTCTCATCAAACCGTATCAATCAGTCAATCAACCCCAGACACTATACTAGGATCTGCAGGAAATAAAAATGAATGTGACAAGTGTACTGGCCCTTAAGAGATCAGAATCTCCTAACAGAAACAGATAACTAAACTAACAATAATACCATTGAGTCCTGGGTACACGAGGCTCTGGGGGAACAGAATAGCCTGCCAGATATTTTCAGCAAAAATATTTATCTTAATAAGAAGGCAGATCTACACCCCTGCTAGTAAGGAATGTTTGGATAAACATGGAAGTCTGAGTTCACTTGCCATAGGTTGAATATCTGCCTCAGGAGAAATGCAAAAGCGTAGGAAAAGCTCTTTCAACTCAGCGTAACATGTCGGTTGGTGTGCGCCACTTCCCCTGCAGCATTCCTCAAAGGTGGTGTGCTGTGGATGCTGAAGGAAGAGGTGGAGGGTGGTCAAGATCATGTGTCTTCTGGGTAATGGAGACAGAAATCGTGCCCACTTCCCATTTCGAGAAGGTGGAAGCAGAGTGAGTGATTTACCTTGTTTTAATGCAAGCAGATGGCGAGGTCATGGGAAACTGTTTAAAGCATTAGTGAACTGTCTCTTCAAATTAGGGAGTGTTGAGAATTAAAAGACTTCTGAGAAACCCTCATGACTCACAAGATTGTATGTTCTCACTGAGTGATCAGGCATCTAACTCCCTGAACATTAGACCTCAAGGAATATATAAAGGCATGGCTGATTGCTTTAATGAAATGCAGGTATTTGGACTCAAGGTAACGTGTAGTGAGAGAGAGACAACCACACAGCAAGAATTTCCCATTGAGAACCCTCCACTTAACGGAATCAATAGGCTCTGAGGAATTGCAGGGGCATCTGGTAGAAACAAAGTAACAATTTCTGAAGAAGCTTTCAAATGTGGGTTTAATCATGTTCCAAGGTTTCTTGGGCTTATATTCGGAAGTGCAACATCTTTATATATTTGAATGATTAAGCGTCTACCCTAAAAATGCAACTTGGCTTTAAAAGGAATTAATTGATCTAAAATGTCCTGGGGCCTGTGCCAATATATATATACTTTAATCACATAAGTCATTTAAACAAATCAAATAAAATAACAAAGCAAAATGGAAAACTATGACCTTGTCTAGACTATAGAAACCATTATTTACCTAATTAGGAAAATAGCTTTATATTGTGGTCCTTTTTAGTAATCACAAAAAAGATAAGAGATAACAGATATGTACACTAAATCAAGTTTTGCATGTTTTATACAAGAAGTTTTTAGCTTGGCAATTTAGGGCTAACATGAAAAAGAATGCTAGACTTGAAAAGGCCATTGGCCATTAACCAATTCAAATCCAGTTTGTTACAGATGAGAAAATGAGGCCAGACAGAGGAGGCGACTCTCTTTAGGTATGCAGCGATGACTGACAGAGAACATACCTTAACTCAGGAACAATAGAATAGCCATAATTTCAAATCCAGGTCTGATATTATCTAGCTCAAATTACATAGCCTTTTTAACCCTCAATTTCTGTATAAGTATTTTCCATGAAATGCATCCAATAATACATAATCCACTGATTTAAATAAAAACACACATAGTGACTACCAGAGGAAGAAAAGAAATCTAAACCCAACTGGTTTTTTTCACTGAATACAGCAAACCAAAAATTGGTTTAAATTATTCAGAAGCTAAAATGATCCTCTATGCAGATAATATCAGAATTAAATTCTGGTCTAATTCAAATGATTATTATCACAATCTTACCATCTGGAAATCCATTTTCTCTAAATAAAATTTAGCATGAAATTGAGAGTTCTGTAAAAAACACAGTAGTTACTTTCTTAATCTAAAAGGTGAGATCGATAGCATAATTTCATAACATTTCAATAAAAAAATCCTCAATCTTAAAGTAATTAAACTTGTTGCATGAGTTAAAGTACCCCAGATTTTAAAACTAATCCTTAAAAGAAGTTGGGTATTTTCCATTCCTCAGGAAAGCTTCTTTGATTAGGATACAGAATTCCTGAGGAGGAGGGAAAGCGTATGCTTCCTTGGAAAGGTTTGTGCCTCAGCAAAAGGGATCTGGGTGGTTGGGAGCCAGAGACAGTGGCAACCTTTGGTTGGCAGGAAGTCCAAAGCAGAGTGTGCAAAATAGATGAAATCTTCCAGCATAAATTCAAATGATAATCAAGAGCAATGTTCTAGTAGGCAGTGCCTGGCCACACAAGAACCTAAGCGCCAAAAGAAAACTGTAGAAAATGAGGAGAGGCTTAAGATTGTGAACTGTTTCCTCTTTCCCGCCAGTTCAGTGGTGGCTGGGGATCCAGATCTGGTGCTTCGGGAGAAGGCTGCATGAACTCAGAACGGTGTTTGGGCTCTAGTCAAGCAGCACAGGGACCAGAATAAAATTCTTACCTCAACGGAGACAAGGCAAGTCTTCCCTTGGGAAAAATATGTTGGTGCTCAAGGAGAATTACAGATGCACTCAGGAGGGAAAAAGAGGCTCTCCTGGGTGAAGTTACCAAATTTGTTACAGAAAGAGGGAAAGAGAGAGTAGGATATAAAGAAAGCCAAAGGAAGAATATGAAAAAGTGGAGGAAAGAGGGAGAGGAAGAAGAAATTAGAGAAGAGAAAGGATGGATCTTAGAAATTCAGATATTCTTAGAGCAGACAGTAGAAGATGACAAGACTCCCAAGTTCTGTAGGACTCACAGTTCTCACTCCAGATGTGAGCCTGGTACAGTGCAGGTACGTGGAATTCGCCACGGGAGATGGAGTGCTTGCTCAGCCACTTACTAGATGGATACCATTGAGTGGATCACCTTATCTCTCTATGCGTCAGGTTTCTCTTTGTAAAATTCAGATAAAAATATCGCATTCACAGTCTTACTGTGAACACCAAGAAGTAATGTACACGAAAGTGTTTTGTAAACCACAAATTGTCAGGGCCGTGACCATTATTATGCTACTTGCAGATCACATAACGTTTATGGATGTTTTCCTTCACTCTACTTCTTTCTAAACATAGTTGCTAAGAAGTGGTTGCGAATGGATAACTAAGAAACTGGGGTGTATCCTCACAAATTTGGGGCTGACACTGGGATTAAATGCCAATGCAAATGTGACCTTCAACCTACCCTATTTCAAACCTTCCTGCCCATAAAATACACAGAGACCTTCCTGCCAGTATGTATCAGGAGGCAGGGGTGCTGTGGACAAGAGTCTCAAGCCCTCAGTTTTCTTAGTTAAGTGGTAGAAGGAAACTGACTGATGGTAAATGCCAGTAAAATACACCTTTCCACCTTTCGGCTGCTATGTAGTTCAAATTCTGGGTTTTGTGTCTCAAATACTAACCTTCTTGGTGTGTTCATAAATATTAACCAGTAAAAAAGAGAAATGCATTTTTTTCATGTTTGTTGCATTTGAAGTGAACAGTTTAAAAACTGTTTCATTGATTTGAATTTTTTTTCAAACCAGCTTGAAGACAGAGCTAGAACCTGGGAGACTTAAGTTTTTTCACAGCTCTAGCCTGTAGACCATAGCATTTGAAACCTGTGAGGCTTATGTGAAATTTGGCCTTCATTGTATGTAAATGGGAAACTGAATGGGAAGGTGACTTGCCCAAGGACACCAATGATCAACCAGCAGATTGGGATAAGGATCCAAATCTCCAGTATTCATGGCACCAGCCTCCAACTACTGTGAGCTCTTCTAGAGCAAAAGTTGATTCTCAATCTTGGCTGCATATTAGAACTGCCTAGGAACTTTTTAAAATCCCAATGCCCTAGCTAAACCACACACCCCAGAATCCCTGGGGATGGGACCCAGGCATCGTTACTTCTTGTAGCTACTCAGCAGAAAAGTTTGAGAACTATTGTTCCAGAGTCATCCTTTCCAATGCCTATATCAAAACACAGAATTTTGTATTAATGCAAATAATGGCTCAATTTACGGAACACTTGCTCTGTCCTGGGTGCTGTGTCAAGCACTTTCCCTGCTTTATTCCATTTAATTCCTCACTGCAGTCTTATCAAGTAACTGCTACTATTATTTCCATTTTACAGCAGAGCAATCTGATGCTTATCCAAGGTAAGCAAGGTCGTGTAGCTCTAAACACAGAGCTCTTATGGACTAGGATATACTATATCCCTAATTATAAATGATGCCAGGTGTTATCCTTTGGGAGAACATTGGCTTTTGCATAGCATCCCAAAGGCTATTTTCAGGAAAACATAGGGCCACCACACACAGTTTTGCTTCAGGGTTTGTTCCACTTGATTCTGTTGACTACCCAGATGCTAAGACTTCATGGCACATGTCCACCCATGTCATCCTGATCTAGCTTCTCACAGGAGTACCTGATGTCCAGCCCCCAGATCTTATTTGCTGCCCCCTCCAAAGTCAAACCGAAGGAGGATAAAACTATGTAGGGCGAGAAATGGCTCTCTATCATAGTTATTTTAGGATTGTTTTTATAAACAGAAGTCCAAGGACAAGCTCTCAGAGGTCTTGAAGTTCCCTATAAGACTCTTTAAATTTTGAACAGCATTGATGAACATTTAAAAATTTAAAGTAGCATATTCTGAATTATTGGTATGACTGCTTTATTTCTAAATCCTTCCTCACAGTTCCAGTGTCCAAGGTTGTAATTATATTTACAAATGAGTTGTCACCAGTCAAATAGTTCTACTTTAATTGTCCCAGGCTAATGAGAAAAGCACAAAGGCAGATTGAGTAGGCAAATGATGGATTCCCGCTGTGTGAACTCCAGATGACATCACTGTGAGCTGCAGGATGAAGGTTCTAAAGTAGAGCAAAAAGCAGTGAAAAAATTGGCTTCAGTGCCACAGAGTAGGAAGGGCTTGTTAAAATTAAAGGAATAGTCCAGGCCAAGCCCTAGTGCAAGTGGCAATTTAGTTTCAGCAAAATTAACCACGCTCGACAATTTAAATTATTTTTGCCTTTGTAATTTGTTTTTAGTTTGTTCAGTTGTTTTGATTTCAGAGTAGTATGAACTAAAAACGTAAGTTTAGACTTACCTTTATGTGCATGCATATTTAGGTAATATGAGGATGAAATCGTTTAATTCCAAATTACAGGGTCTGTGAAAATATTTACCTTTAAAAGGAGTTTGATTCTGACCTGTACGGACGCTTGGCTCCTATGATTCTGTGTGAGATCCCCCGAGGTACCATAGACTGCCAGAACCGGCTCCCCGTGGACCAAGGATGTGAAATATATGACATACAATGCCCCACACAGTTCCATTGGCATTTAAGAGATTTGTTTTATGTTGTTCATCTAATTTTTTTCTATTCTCAGACTCATGTTAAAGTTCCAATGAAATAGAAAGTGAGGAAATGAAGAAAGGATGTGTTTTTAATAGATTGAAATGTCCACCCAGGTTTTATTAACATTGCTGCGGAAATTATCTGGAAAAGTCTGTCTTAGAAAATAATGATAATATCAATTGTTTCTATTCTTGTGATAAAAAGAAGAGGCAGTGTTTGGTGTGGTGCTGGTCCACAGGTAGACGAAATAGTAAGCAGAGCTGCTTGGTTGGGAACAATTCCGGGGCGGGAATGATCTTGCTCCCCTGTGAATTCTTCGCATCCCAAACAGGTCCTAACACATGACGGGTAAGTGCTTGTTAAGTCAATTGCCGTGAACGTTCCCATGGGCTCAGCCCTGCTCTTAAGTTTAGGATCCAGGGAAGCAGCCCTCAGACAGGAATCCTGCAGCTCAGCATCAGGTCGGCCTAGCTGCACATGCCAGGCTCTGTCTCCCCCATTCTGAGCCTCCGGTTCAGGAAAAGGGGCCCTGAACTGATGTTCACAGTTCTCCCGGGGGGGGGGGGGGGTTCTTCCCCTGAATCTAGCCAGCCAGTGGATCTCTGCCGCTAGGTCTTCTGGAGGCCAGGACCCCCCTTCGTCCACCTCTGCCCACTCTGCTGCCAGGCTATGCCGTCACTCGTGGAGGAGGTGTAGACATGGAGATTGAGACGGTGGCCTGAGCAGACATGCAGTGCAGTGCTCAAGTACGGAGACAGAAGGGGTGCTGCTGTATGCCTATCTGATGCCGGCCGGGCTATGCACCGCTCTACGGCTCAGGTTTGCATCTGTAAAAGGGGTATAAAATATAACTTATGAGAGTTATGAGGAATAAATGCATTAATTTGTATAAAGCATTTGAAACAAGGCCTGACATAGGATGTATTCAAAAATGCTGGCTGTATGTCCTTTAGGTCTCTCATACCCCACACCCATGCCAGGTATGCCTGGTACGGATAACCTGCCACCCTGGAAGGCTCTTCAACCACTGAATTCTGCTTTTCTGGCCAAATTTTCCCCACCTGCTTTGGTTAACCACTACATGCTCCCCTACCAGAAGGCCCCCATATCATTAAACAACGCCGATCTACTATTTCTTAGTCTTTGATCCCTGTAGGGCCCTAGCCTGGCCTGGCCTTCCCCTGAACAAACTTCACTCTGGCACTTGCCTGTTCCGGTGTAAACGTTAGGGCTTCTCTGCCACAGAAAGCATTCCTACCTGGGGTTAGACCCAAATCCACTGGGCCCTAAATGCACATGTTCCCTAATTGTCCTGGAAGCAGTCCCTAGGAGCAGGCATATAGTGACAGACTGTCCACAGCCTTCCTGTGGGACACTGGCATTGAGCAGGAGATCATAGGAGATGGTTTGGAGAAAGAGACAAGAGAAGGCTAAGGAAGCTGTGTAAGGAAAATGACAACAGGAGCAGTTCACCTCTGTCATTTTTCAGAGCATTTCACTTGACAAAGTACTAGATTCTCTCATTTTATCCTCACGGAAACACAATGAAAGGACAGATTGTATTTAAATGATGATTACAATGCTTGAAACAATCTCATGAGATGTGAATGTTCTAAAAGCAGCTGATATGCCTAGAAGAAGAGGTTCGAGTACAGTACAAAAGAGTTGCTGTAGCTTCTTGCACTTTTTTTTTGGTGGGGAAGGTTTGCCCTGAGCTAACATCTGTTGCCAATCCTCCTCTTTTTTTGCTTGAGGAAGATTAGCTCTGAGCTAACATCTGTGCCAGTCTTCCTCTACTTTGCAAATGTGTTGCCTCCACAGCATGCCCTATGAGTGGGGTAGGTCCACACCAGGATTCAAACCCATGAACCCCGGAGCCGCAGAAGCAGAGAGTGTGGAACTTTAACCACCTGGCCACAGAGCTGATCCCTGTACCTTCTCGCACTTTTGTTCATGAGTTTAGCCCCCTGTGCCCTTACTAACAAGTTGAATACTCGATACTCTTTCCCACTAATTGTTGTTGACTGCAGAATTCAGTTCTTGCTTTTCTGTTTTTTTCAAGTCAGCATCTCCATTCTGGAGCTTTCCCAGACTAGACATTGGCTTTCTCAGAGCTCCATTTCTACAACACCCCCTTTGACCTCTTAAAGCACAACTATCTCAGCTTGAATCCTTCTCTTGCTCCCCACAATGTGAATTTTGTTTACACTTATAGTAGAGGGACCCTAAGGTGACCCCCAAAGATTGACACCCCTGTTGGTCATTCCTTGTATAAAACCTCTCCTTGAGTGCGAGAGGAACCTGTGATTTGCTGCTAGACAACAGAATATGGCAAAGACGAGGGATTTTGCAGATGAAACTAAGGTCCCAAATGGGTTGATTTTTAATTAAACAAAAGTGAGTATATCTTGGATTGGTCTGACTTAGTCAGGCGAAAGCCCTTAAAGGAGGGATTGGGCTCTCCTTGAGGTGGGAGCCTAACCTTGCTGGTTTTAGGATATGAGTGGCCATGTTGAGAAAGCCCACATGGCAAGGAACTGTGGGCAGGCTCTAAGATCTAGGATGGCTGCTGCCAGCCAGCAGAAAGCTTGAGCCCTCACTCATACAGCCACAGGGAAATTAATTCTGCCAACAGCCTGAATGAACTTGGAAAAAGACTTCTTCTCCAGTTGAGCGTTCAGATGAGAACAGAGCCTGGCTGCCATCTTGATTGAAGCTTTGTGAGACCCCAAGCCAAGGATTCAGCTAAGCCACGCCTGGACTCCTGACCCACAGAAACTGGCCACAGTCATGTCAGCTGATCAACTGGCCACATCACACTTGTTTAGAAAAACTACAGAATTATACCAAATTGAAAAAAACAGGGTGATAAGCCTTGAGGGGAAAAACAATAGAAAAAAAAAATAACAAAATCCAAACCAAGTGTAGGATGGCCTATTCAATAAACTCATCTTGAATTTAACTTGAGGCTTGGAACATTTGCTATTTTGAGTTAGTCCCCAAATTTCTTCCCCAAATGAGTTACTATATGCAGCCTTATTAAAGAAAGAAGTTACAGCAGCCCTACATTGACAGGCAGACATTCTTTAAACCTAATGGGATCCTAATGGACATGTGAGAATCTAATAGGATGCATAAAAATACGAAGGATAAATGGGTGCAATCCCATGGTGATTGTCAGGAGAGCTGCGCAAGTGGAGGCAAGAAGCAGGATGTCTGTAGAAAGGCAGGGACAACGGGGAAACATCACTGAAAGGCTCTCTTTGTCTCTGCACACACAGAACAAACACACACATCATAATACCTACAGAGTTCTTTTTTGTTTTTTTGCAAAGATTTCTCATGCCATAGAAAAGGGGCCTGAAATTAAGCAAATGTATACTATTTTAATAGAGTACATTAGAAACTCTGAGTTTGGGGTTTATTCATTTTTTTAAGGTTGAAATTGAAAACTTAAAGAAAAAGTTACTTAAGGGATCCCCATCACTAGCCACTCTGATACTCCCCTCAGTGCCTCTAGGACAGGTAGAGGGAAGAGGCAAGATAGAAGCTGAGTGCTGGTCAGTAAGTGTCCATCACAGAAAGGCTATGTGTATGCAATAGCCCACAGATGCAGGAGTCAAGGCTGGGAGGCATCTTGTGGTCTCTACTCCACTTTTTCATACGAGGCAGGAAAATCTACTTCTAACACTTTCAAAAGCAGTCTATTTCACTGTTGATCTTGTTTTTAGAATGTTTGTCCCTCTTATTTGTTTAATCACTATTATTCTAAATCCGTCTTCTGGAATGATTTTGAACTATTCTTATCAACTTCCACATAGCAGCCCTTCCGACGTGTAAACATGGTTGTCATTGTCCCTGAATATTCTCATTTTCTCTTGGGAGTGCAGAGCAATAAAGAGCAGAGGAGGAAAACTATTGCCAAGTTCAGAACCCTGTAATTAATTACTCTAATTGTCTCTCAGGTTTATCCCTCTTCTTCATTCTGAGATTGGTCCTGATGACCAATATCTCAATGCTGGGCCCAGCAGATCAACCAACTCAAGACAACTCATGAGCGAGGCCACTGATACTCAAACTATGCTCTGAAGAACAGAGAGAGACATGGCCAGGGTTTCTATTCATAATTCAGAAGAGAAATTCTGCTTTGTGTTTATGTACTGAGCTTCTATGCAAAATTTCAGTGAAAAAAGTATTTTCCTATTAAAAAGAATTAGAAAACTACCACCCTAGCCCATTTGTAATTTCTTCATCCTTAATAAGTTTTATCAAATTTGTATCATCTTTTTGCAAACTTGACTCAGAACTTTAAGGTCAGGAAATTTGCATACACGATTAGAATGCCAAGATTTTTATGTGTTACATATGTGGTAGAAAGGAGTCACATCTGAATTTAAGTGACAGCGAAATCTTGAAATTAAACCCATGAGCAGAGGTTAAAAAAAAAAGCAGAGACCACAACATGGGTAATAGACAAAAAAAGTGTAAGTTTGAATATAAAGAACTACTCAATAGAATTCCATTCACTAAAACCGGAAATGCTTCTGATATTTTATTGTCTATGGATTTTATTTACGTGATATTCTTGAAAAAGTATAAGTTTAGGGACGGAAAATAGATTGGTGGCAGCCCAAGGGAATTTGTTGGGGTATGGTCTATGTCTTGATTATGATGGTGGATGCATGACAGGTATTTCTCAAAACTTACAGAACTTCACACTAAAAAAATTAAGGTGAATTTTAAGGCATGTAAATTATACCTGTCAGATGACATGGTTTTGCTTATAGAAAATATATAACATTGATTTCATCAAAATTAAAAACTTCTTTACCGCAAATGACAGGACCCAGAAGTGAAGACACACTCACAGAATGAAAGAAAAGATTTGCAAATCATTTGTCTGGTAAAGGACGGTATCCTGGTTACATCAAGAGTGCTTGTAACTCAATAACAGTAAGATAAAAAACCTAATTAACAAATGGAGAAAGTCTATGACTAGACACTTCTCCAAAGATACACAAATGGCTAATAAGCACGTAAAAAGATGATGACCATCATTAAACATTCGAGAAATGCAAACCAAAGCCATAATGAGATAGCACTTCGCACCCGCTAGGATGCCTATGTTCAGAAAAAGAGACAATAACATGTGTTGATGAAGATGTGGAGAAATTATAATCTTCTTACATTGCTGGTGGAAATATAAAATGATGCAGCCACTACTTTGAAAATTTTGGCAATTCCTCAAAATGATAAACACAGAGTTTCCATATGACTTAGCAATTCCACTCCTTGTTGTATACCTAAGAGAAATAGAAATACATGTATACACAAAAACTTATATGTGAATTTTTTCTAATTTTTTATTAATTTAAAATACACATAAAATTTGCCATCTTAATCATTTTTAAATGTACAGTTCATTTGCATAAAACACATTCATAATGTTGTGTGGCCATCACCATCATCCATCTCCAGAACTCTTTTTTAAACTTGTACAACTGAAACTTTCTATCTATTAAACAATAACTCCCCATTTTCCCTTTTCCCCAGCCCCTGGTGACCACCATTCTTCTTTCTGTCTCTATGATTTTGACTACTCTAAGTTTCTCACATAAGTGGAATCACACACTATTTGTCTTTTTGTGACTGACTTATTTCACTTAGAATAATATCCTCAAGGTTTATTCATGTTGTAACGTATGTCAGAATTTCCTTTCTTTCTAAGGCTGAATAATATTCCATTGTATGCACATACCACATTTTGCTTAGCCATTCATCCCTCACTGGGCACTTGTGTTTCTTTCACATTTTAGCCATCGTGAATAACGTTGTTATGCAGATGTACAAATATCTGTTTGGGAACCTGCTTTTAATTCTTTGGGTTATATACCTAAAAGTGGAATTGCTGGATCATATACACGAATGTTGGTAGCAGTGTTATTCATATCAGCCAAATGGAAACAATCAAAATGTTCATCAACTGATAAATGGATAAATAAAATATGGCATAGCCATACAAAAGGCTATTACTCCTCCATAGAAAAGAATGAAATACTCACACATGCTGCAACATGGATAAACCTTGAAAATAATACCTGAGTTAAAGTAGTCAGTGACAAAAGACTGCATATTGTATCATCCTATTCATATGAAACATTCACAGCTGGTTTGGGCCGGCCCCGCGGCCGAGTGGTTAAGTTCACACACTCCGCTTCAGCGGCCCAGATTTATGCCGGTTTTGTTGGTTCGGATTCTGGGTGTGGACATGGTACCACTCATCAAGCCATGCTGAGGTAGCGTCCCACATGCCACAACCAGCGGCAGTCACAGCTAGAATATACAACTATGTACTGGGCAGCTTCGGGGAGAGGAAGGAGAAGAAGAAGAAGAAAAAAGGAAGATTGGCAACAGATGTTAGCTCAGGTGCCAATCTTTAATGAAAAAAGAAATATTCACAGCTGGCAAATTTACACAGACAGCAGACGAATGTTTCGGGGGACTGGGGTGGGGGAGGGAATAAGGAGTGGTAACGGGTACAGAGTTTCTTTTCGGGGTGATGAAAAGGTGCTAAAAGCAGATTGTGGTGATTTGTGCTGCACAAATCTGTGAACGTACTAAAATCTATTCAATTGCACAATTTAAATGGCGAGTTGTATCATTATGTGAATTATATATCCATAAAGCTGTTAAAATAATTATACCTCAATAAACCTGACTAAAAGAGAAAGAAAGGGAACTTTGCCCTTTGGTTCCAGCCATAAGGAAGGTCTAAGGGGTCCTGGGAGAAAGACCTGGACAGCGCAGGGGTCTGAGATCTGAGGCACATAGGGGTCCTTCTTACCGGGTAATACACACCGGTCTATTGTGTACAATGTGGTACAAATTTTTTATATTTCAGCACTGGTCTGGCCTTACAGGGCATACTGACCAAAAGTTGGGCCTATAAAAATACAAGTTGAAAATGCAGGCAGTGAACCTTATCACAGTGTGTTTACAATCCCAAAAGAATAAGTGTTCAACTTTAGGGGACTGATTTAGAAAATAATGATGTATCCAGAAAACATGATAGTCAGTGGCCATTACACATAATCTGAAAATATATACTTGTTAGCATGCAAAAGCATCTGCAATACAATACTGAACTAAACATTACTAACAACATGGATAGTAAAAGTATAAAAGTCTAAAAGTATTCATGCACATATACCCATATGCATGAATAAAGACATTTCTAGAATGATGTTTACTAAAATAGTTGTGATTGACTCTGAGTGACATGATTTGGGGTAGTTTTTATTATATTCATACTTTTTAAAGTTGTTTGAATATTTCTTATAATAGGCATATATCATTTATACAGAAACAATGAAATTAATTTAAAATGTTTTTAATCTTGGGGTTTTATCTACATAATATCTTGGGAGGAGTTGGGAAGACATGCATAAAAGGATGGAAAATCATTTCAACTGCATTTTTGGCATTTAGATAAACGATTAACTTGTTCATTAAGAAGCATAAAATCGGGGCTGGCCCAGTGGTGCAGTGGTTAAGTTCACGTGTTCCGCTTCGTTGGCCCGGGGTTCACTGGTTCGGATCCCAGGTGCAGACCTATGCACCACTTGTCAAGCCATGCTGTGGTAGGCATCCCACATATAAAGTAGATGAAGATGGGCACAGATGTTAGCTCAGGGCCAGTATTCATCAGCAAAAAAAGGAGGATTAGCAGCAGATGTTAGCTCAGGGTTAATCTTCCTCAAGAAAAAAAAAAAAGAACAAAATCACCAAGAACCTAATGTTTTGGGCGGCACCCCCAGGTAGGACTTTTTCTGGAAGTCAGGCAGCAAAATAGAGTACAGAGGCGCTACCTTGTAAATAACAGTAATAATTTATAGGGCACAGTTCACAAAGTCTCCTCAATGTCTTAAAACACGTAAGTCTCTTAACCTTCTTCTGAGGAAGGTGGTGTTACTACATTTTATAGATGACGATACGTGGCTCAGAGAAGCAACTTGTCCAAGTGAACTTGATTAGTTTTTAATGAGGCTGGAATTAGAACCAGGCGTTTTGTTTTCTAATCCAAGTCTATTTATCCTACTGTTTGTCTCAGTAAAACTGAATAAAATAAGAAACCTACTGTACTAGTTTCCAATTTACTGCTGTAACAAATTAACAAACAGTGACTAAAAACAAGACATTTTATTATCTTACATTCTGGAGGTCAGAATTCTGACATGGGTCTCACGGGGCTAAAATCAAGATTCAGGGAGAGCTGTGTTCCTTTTGGAGCCTTTAAGGGGAATCCATTTCCTTGTCTTTTCCAGTTTCTAGAAGCTACCCACACTCCTTGACTCATGACCCCAGCCAGCAATTGCATCACCCCAGCTTCTGCTCCCAGCATCACTTCTGCTTCTCTCTCACTCTCCTGCCTCCTGCTTCCACTTATAAAATGCTGTGATTGCAATGGTCCCACCTGGATAATCCAGGATGACCTCCCCATCTCAAGATCCTTAACTGATCACATCTGCAAATCCCTTTTGCCACGTAAGGTAAATATTCACACATCCCAGGGATTAAGACCTGGACATCTTTGGGGGCCATGATTCTGCCCCAAGGATTCTAAACACATGGTTTTTAGGGATTTCTATGGGCCAATGGAGGATCTCATTGACTGTTGGGAAAAAATTGCTAAAAGCAATTTAGACACTCCTCATATAGGAAGGTGGGCAAATTTACCTCTAAAATAAAATGGGACGAATATGCAAATACGTGGAAAAATATGCAGGATGGAGATCAGTCCTGGCCTGTAGCGCAGAACAAAACAAAGAGAGACTGGTAGCTTTTGTTTGCTTTGTTTTCCAGCAAGCATTCACAATTTACTCGGCATGTGTTGCTGTGAGGATTAAATGAGTGAATACATGTAAAGTGCTTAGAGGTCTGCCTGCTATCTTAGCAAGCACCCAGCAAATTACAATTAATATGAGACATGCCTTGTGCCAAGAGCAGGGAGTATAACTGCCCCTGACATTTGCAAGATCTTGAGCAGGAGTACAAATGGAGGACCATATATCCTAAAAGTTATAAATCAAAATAACAATCTTAAATGTATTCCACCTCCTCCTGTGACAAATATAACTTCGCAGTGACATGGGAGGCCGAGTTTGAATTTGGTTCCTGGAGTTGCTCTTGGAATATGGAGGAGCGGGGAAAGCCAGCATAAATTCCCTAGCACCCACCTTCCCCTAATTCCTATTTTCCTCCCACCCAACTTTGTCCTGCACCAGGAAGCACCTGGGGAGCATGTAGTCAGACACTCCAGCCTGCATGTGCCAGTCCAGCCCACACTCCCAACAAACAGCCACCCCTTGGCCACTCCATCAACCTAATGGGCATACTTCAGTGGCATGACCCATATTGGGAGAATGAACTTGGGGAAGAGGCTCATACAGGCCCGAGCAGAATAAAATTCAGGCTGTTAGGCAGAAAATCTGGAGTCCAGGTACCCAGAGTGTATTCTACAAGAGAGGGCACAGCCTCAAGATAGATATGTCTTATTTACCCCAAGCCTACTCATCCATGGGGAGGGTCATAGACAGAGGAGGACCAAAGAATGCCCTCTAACATAGATGGCCAGGGTGGGGCCTCTTTTGCCAGGGACAAAGAGAGAAAGAGCTGGGAGTACAGAGATAAACAGGATGCTAGTGCCAGCTCTTCCCTCAAAAGTTTGAGAGATTTCTTCCAGAATCTTTCCCCTCTATTTCCAATCCATATCTCTGAATCTTCATGCACACCCTTCCACTTGTATCAACATTTCCTTCTCCCTGAAGCCTGGGAGATCACCTGGGAGGCTCGAGTGTCACCTCTTACATGAAGTCTTTGCTAATCAAGACCAAGTCCTTGTCATCATGGAGCTTGTGTCCCAGTGTTGTGGGAAGGGCAAAGGGGAAACAGCAAGTTTTACGGCAAGGATAAGCAATAATAAAGTATGATAAATTCAGAAAATCAAAAGTTCTATGAAAAAAATTATGCAAGTGAGATATGAGAAGGAAGGCTCTGAGGAGGGGGGTGATAGTTGCCAAGAATAGTCAGGGTAGAATTCTCTGAGGAGGTGACATTTAAACTGAAGTCATAATGATAAGAAAGAGCCAGATGTGTGAAAATATAGAGCAAAGAATTCATGCAGAAGGAAAAATAACTATACAAAGTTCTGGAGATGGAGATGTGGTTGGTGTGTTCGAGCCACAGAATGAAGGCCAGGGGAGCAGGGGTCCCATGAGCCATGGGAAGCTGATAGGAGAGGCAGACAGGAGCCAAACCACGGGGCTCTGTGGTTTGCTGAATGCACTATTGTTTTCCACAATATTTTGGAGATGCAGCTCCTTCTGCGTGGAGTGTCCTCCACCAAAAATCTCCTCCCTTTGATGAATTACCTGTCAGCCTTTAGGTCTTCAATAATATCTGACCCAGAAGTCTTCTGTGGTAGACAGAATAACAGTCCCCCAAAGATGTCCACATCCTAACCTATGAAGCCTGTTAATATGTTACCTGTTACCTTGCAGATATGATTAAAGTAAGGAACTTGTGATAAGGAGATTATGCCAGATTACCTGGATGGGCCCAGTGTAATCACAAGTGTCCTGTTATAGGTTGAACTGTGTCCTCTGGAACTCATATATTGAAATCCTAACTCACAGGACCTCAGAATATGACCTCATTTGGAAATAGAGTGATTACTGACATAATTAGTTAAGATCAGGTGATACTGGAGTAGAGTGGCCCCCTAATCCAATAGGACTGGTGTCCTTATAAAAAGGGGAAATTTGGACATAAGTATACCCAGAGAGAAAGCCATGTGAAGATGAAGGCAGAGGTTGGAGTGATGCTTCCACAAGCCAAGGAATGCCAAAGATTGCCAGCAACCCACCAGAAGCCAGGCAAGAGGCCTTAACAGGTCCTTCCATCACAGCCCTGAGAAGGAACCAACCCCGCCAACACCTTGACTTGGACTTCTGGCCTCCAGAACTGTAAGACTATAAATTTCTGTTGCTTAAGCCAGCAGGTTTGTGGCTTGGTCCTTTGTTACAGCAGCTCTGGAACACTAATACAGGTGCTGAAAAGGGAAAGAGGGAGTCAGGAGAGGAGTTGAGAGTGACGCACAGGAAGAAGGATTCAATCTGAACTTTGAAGATGGAGGAAGGAGCCATGAGCCAAGGAGTGTGGATAGTCTCTAGAAGCTGAAAAACATGAAGAGAAGGATTGTCTCCTCTTCTCCTAGGGGAGAAGCAGGCTCCCCTAGAGGTTCCAGAAGGAATACAGCCTAGCTCACACCTTCATTTTAGCCCAGTGAGATCTGTGTTGGACTTCTGACCTACAGAACTTCATGATAATAAATTTGTGTTGTTTGAAGCCGCTAAGTTAGTGATAATTTGATACAGCAGCCATAGAAAACCAATTCACATTCCCAGTTTCAAATCCTTCACTTACACTCCCAGCGCAATGCTGGTTCGTCACTCCCCTGGACTAGGAATATCTTGAATGAAAGATATTCTGATCTCTAACACACAGCGGATCCTCAATAAATAGATGTAGGTTAATATCTGTTGAATAAATATGTCTTTCACAGTATTCCTCACTGTTTTTTCTCCCTGACTCTAAGCATACTCAAGTTTTAATTTTTTTGGCCTGGAAGCTTGATTTTTTTACATTCTTAGCCAATTCTATTACATTTTATTGGACTACCCTAAACTGTCCTGAGCCCTTCTGAAATTGAAGAAGAAAAACAAAAGATGACTTTGAAGACCCAACAAGGAACAGAACCCATTAGGAAAGTGTCTTCAGCAGAAGGTTGTAGTGTGAAGTCACTTGAGCTAATTTGCTGCAAATCACTCCTGAATATATTGCAGTGGGCAGATCTGAATGGGCAATTGCACAGGAGGAGATGAGCTAAGCTGATCCTTATCTGTTCGCAAATCTGTTTAGTCTAATAGGTGAAATAATAATAAATTTCATTATGGCTTATTGAAAACATCTTCTCAATGATTATAGCTATGTTTATGAAGTCATCGATTTTTTTATTACATTGGAACTACAAGTCTAGCTATGCATGTTCTTGTGTTAAACATTTCAAAGTATGAATGAGATTCTACTAAACGCTGAGTTAATTATGGATTCTCCAGGATGTCCTTGATTGCAAGCTCAGCAGCAGCCTTGCCTTTGAGTTAAAATGTTATAATCTATTTCTGTAACAGAAGAATCCTTCATTTCAGACAATGGAGAGTCGACTGATAGTTACAATTATGTCAAATCCAACCAGATAAAAACCCAATTGTAACAACAAGTGCTGAATATCTTCTTTGTGTGGCAGTAACTCAAACATTTTTTAAAGTTATCTCACGTGCTACACTTTTATACTTTATCTCATTTAATCCTCCCCAAAGTATATGAGGCAGATATTTTCATCACTAATTTGTAGATAAGGAAACCAAGGCTAAGCACGTTGAAAAAGATTTATGCAAGGTCCTGCGGAAAGTTAACCTGTCCAGGAACCTCTGACTGTGTGTTGCGTGCCATTTGCCTCTTGTTCAGTGGGAGAACACAGACTCCAAGAGGATTAGTGAGCTCTTTCTCCTACTCCTAGATGGTTGCATGCTTTCAAAACCATAGGCTCTTGCTTTTTAGATTTGGAGGGGACATTTGATAATAATCTCCTACAACATTGCAGGTGAGCTACCTTACAAGGAGGAAGCTGGGACTGGAACCAGAGTCCAAATTTTCTGTTACCTCACTTTGCTTTTCTCAGCAGCAAACAGACGAAAGGGTCTGCAAAGACTTACAGCCACTGTGTCTCCCAGTGTCACTCAGTGAAAACACCACAGTATAAAGGTGTGCTCAGAGCTGGCTGGGGGAGATTTAGGAAGGATTTCTGGATATAGCAGGCTCAGCAGCAACCAAACCAACAAAAAAGGAAAGCCACAGAAGTAGAGGATGGCACGTGTTTAAGTTATCACACAAAATCATTACTAACATATCGTTCAGGGCTAGACATGCATGTAAGTTTGGCTATTGCACAGTGTCCTAAGTGTGGCATGGCAGGAACTGGAATGTGTGAAATAGAAGACAGCTAGTGCCAGCTCCAAATTTAAAATTAACCAAAAGTCATCTGGTGTGCCCATGTGTTCTGCCCTCAGAGTTCCTTCTTTTCATCTCATTAATTCTTGGTACCACTGCAACCCAGATTTTCTTTCTATGGGGCAGGGAGGCATGTGGCATGAAAATCTCTGACAAACTCATTCATGCAAAGGGAGTGCATACTTAAAATGCTCTTCTATTTGGGCCCATTCCAATTTAAAAGATCATAATGGGGAGGGGCAGGGGAGAATGACTAACCAAATTGGATTCATCAATATTGGTGACATGTCACTCATCAGTGGAGATCGTGGTTTCTTGGGGCCTCTTGGTTTCAGAGAGAAGGGTGCTCACGTACTTCATCTATGAATAATTTGACTGAAGGGCGTGGAGAACCACTGGGAGGCATGTGTTTGTGCACAGGACAGCAATTGCTACTGAGAGGTTAGTTCAGAATCTGGACGCACAGGACCCAGACTCCAGTCCCAGCTCTGCTGCTAATTTGCTGGTGACTATGGGCAGAGCACTTCCCCTCTCAGAGCTTCCATTTTCTTCTTCACTTAATGAGAAGGCTATGCATGGCCTCAAAGGCCCCTTGTGGCCCTGACTATATGATTCTAATACTCTTCCCTCACTCTTCCCTTAGTTGGGAAATTTCCGCTATTTGTGATATTAAAATAACAGTTCCGTGCTGATAGCCTCCTTGTGAGAATTAAACAAGATAATCTCTACTTCAAGGGCTTAGATGAGTTCCTGGCACATAGCAAACACCAATGGATGTTAAGTTTGCATCATTTTAAATGATGATAAATGATAAATCTGCAGGTTTTTCAGTTACCCTGATTCCCACTATGGGGCATGACCCACAGACTCATCATTATCAAAGCGGTACATTTCAATCAATTCACAGCTTGTTAGGAAGAACAATTCCTTTAAAACAAATTGATCATGTGCAACACCTCCCTCCCATCATGTAAAAGTCTTTAGGCGGCTCTTCATTGTCTTTGAGACAAAATGCACTCTCCCTGATTGTCTTACGGTCTACTGCTTTCCTTCATGCACGATACTATCCAGACACAGTGTCTGACTCAAGCTCTGGAGACACACCATGCACTTTTATATATATGCATACATTTGTGCAAGTGGCTCCGTCTGCATGGAATGCATTTTCCCAACTCTTGTGCCTTCTGCCTATTGCAATATCATTCATCCTTCAAGGCCCAAACCAAAGGCCACTTTCTTCATGAGCTCTATTACTTTCCCTTGGCAAAAAGAAGTTCTTCTCCAAACTCACATATCACTTTATTTGCTTCTCCAATACAGCATGCATCTCAGTCTAACTCCACTTGTATCAATGAGTTGGGCAGGTGTTCTCTCTCTGAAGGGTTCTTGAGGGCAGAGATTTCTGTCTTACTCATGCCCTGTGATCACCTGGAAGGCCAGGAGGGGATAGGGCAAGAGACGACTCTGGAGGCAGTGGAGAGGAGGACAAGTCCCTGAAGATGTGGTGGAGCAAGAAGGGTATTAATAAGAACATCCTTGGTCAACTAAGCAAACTAAAAGTTAGAACCAGACGGGAAGACGAAGGACAGCAGATCTTGTTTCAGCTGCAGGGGGGAGCAAAGGCTTAACCACTTTGGGGGCAGAGGGACAGTCCTAGGAAGACTGACCTGGAGTAAATTGTGTGGTCGGTGAGGCCATGGGGCCCAGGATCTAAACACATAGAAAATAGGCATTTGGTGGTATTTCCTTGAAGTGGTTTCTGAGATATTTAGTTCAGACAGAGGAGGAGCAAGACAGATCTTGATGGGATCTATAAACATCTAGACTCTCCAAATCCTCTGAGAACCCAGCATGTTGAAGTTCTTCAGAAAGTGCTCTGAGACATTCAGTACATGGATATCCTCAGCTCCTTCCTTCTGTCCTTCCTTCCAAGCTCCACCACTGCTCCTGGCAGACACACGCATGGCTGTCCGTCTTTGCATCCATTTCTGACGCTTCTCCCATTCTAATCATCTCATCCACGCCAAGCCCACTTCTACTCCAATGCCTTTAGTACCTGGAATGCTCTTAACAGGTATTAACCTGGCTTGCTACTTCACTTCCTTCATGTTTTTCCTCAAATATCCCTAATCAGTTAAAATGAAAAGGCAAATCTCTCCTGTATCCATTCTAACTCTCTCTCCATCCCTCTTATCCTGCTTCATTTTTCAACATAGTCATTTTTGTCACCTGACTTCCTTCATATTTACTTATTTATTAATTTAATTCTGTCTCTCGTCCAGTAGCTGTAAGCTTCCTGAGGGCAAGGACCTGTCTACTTTGTTCTCTGATGTATCCAAACGCCTATAGCAATGCTTAGGTCACAGTAGGTACTAAATAAAATTGAATGAATAAAACAGAGTGCTTTACTACTTCTAGCTACAAAAAGTCATTGTGCAGAAAATTGATGCTCTCTGGCCCCATCTACATCCATTTCTCTAACACCACCTTGAATCTAGATGAAATTTACTGACTATTTGAATACAGCGCATGCTCAAGTGTTGACATTTCAACGCTTCAGCCACTGCAGAAGCCCCTGGACTGAATCAGAGATTTTTGCTTCTTCTTCTGTATTAATAACTCCCAGCATACACTGCTGCTGGGCCCACCCAGGTTATCACAAAATTTGGGTCTCGTGCTCAATATCTTTTTTCCAAAGGAATTGTAAGAAAACAGCAGAAAGCACCAGTTGGAAACCTCTCAGAGCATTCCTGCAACCTTTCCAGCTCCTTTTGAAGGGAAGCTGATAAAGATTGACTACCTTTATGTGGTGGCAATTCATCATACTTAGAGTCTCTCTTTTGAACATTAATCTTCTAAATTCAACCGGGAGACATAATAGAGTAAATATATTATTCATAAACTAGAGTGAATCCCCACTCACCACCGTAACCATTTTGACAATAAATCATAACACATAAGTGGTTTTTTCTTCTTTGTTTTTTTTCTAATTTGGAGACTCCAAAAAATACAACCATAAGCAGAGCAAAGAACGGCAGAAAAAATTCTCTGAGAAAGAGCAGAAACTCATAAAGAGCAACATGGATTAAACGCACAAACAGGAGGGAGCACAGTTGAGCTGAGGTGATTTTTCTTTTTAGAGTTGCTAAACCACTATAGAATCTTTCTTATTGTGTGTTTTAGTTGTATCAAAAGCTACAGTTATTCTATGCCACTGAGTATTCTGGGTAAATGCTAAGTGCCTAACGACTCTCAAATCATTAGACGATAAGTCCAGCATTTATAAAGAGCAAAGAAATGGTATCATAAAGTAGATATCACAGACGTAGAGTAGGAAAAACATGCATGAGTCCTGTAGTTGGCAAAACCGAGTTCACAATTTCTCAAGTTCCTTATTACTATTAGCAACAATCTTACAACATTTACTTTTTCTCATGTGTAAAGGGAGACTTGTACTATTAATATTCTAATATCTCCCCACAGGTAGTGTCTTAAGAAGCCAAATTCTCCGGACATTTTGGAGCTAGAAGTGTCTGATCACAGCTTTGGCTGTCTCTCCACTCATTACATATTTACTCTTCATCGTTCTGTATAATTAATTGAAAGCAAGACAGGCAGGAGGCAGACCAGAAATAAATGGAACTGTTAGACACAGAATGTTACAATTTGGAGGAGAGGAGAAGAAAACAGAAGGGAATTAACAGACCAGGCGCCACTTAATTTGCACATGTCAAAAATAAATGCTGGGGCCAGACTTTGAGCCCAAATCTGTCTCCAAGAGTCCATACTTTGGAAAATATTAAGGGTCACCATATCATATCACCTTATTTTGCAGGTCAGGACATCAAAGATAAGAGAGAAACACTGACTTGCCCAATGTCACATAGCTATGAATAGCAGAGACTAAAGCCCTAACATCCTGATCCCTTCTCCTACCCCTAGTCAGTGTACCTTCCTCTGTCACACTGCGCCCAGGGTCTAACTGTGGCTAAAGCATCATTTCAGGTTGAGGAGCACAGAGCTAGCCACCATGAGGTCCCTGCTTCATGCCTTCCAGTGACTCACAATCTAGCAGCCTCCAGTTGAAAATATGCCTCATGTGTGCAACTCAGGATGACCTCTTCCAACCACACCTGTTTTTCATATCATTTTCATCCATTTTCTGTGTTTGTGGGTTGGGGGTAGTGAAGGAGAGGGTGAGATGACTCGATAAGTCTGAGGTGGAGCCTGGTTATTTGTGATTTTTAAAATGCACAACTGGTGATTCTGACACACACTGCCTGGGATAATAATTACAAATGCGATTTTTTTTTTTACATACATTCATACTATTTTTTACTCAGCTCTCATGAGTTAGTGTTATATCCATAGTAAGCTTCTGGACTAGGGCTAGATACTATTATCTTTTTTAGCAGGTCAGGAAAATGGTTACACCATGTTTCTAAGCCACTTGCCAAAGATCACACAGTGAGTTTGTGGCAGAACAGGAGCTAAGACACCTCCTGAGCCCTAACCAGATCTCACTCCACCTCCTCTCACAGTGCCCTCCATATTTCTTCCCACTCTCTCCTACTCAAGTCCAAGTCTTCAGTTCCTCAGAGAAGAGTGGCCAAGATGTTAAAAATAATTATGTGGTCTTATATATCCATAATATGCATTTACCTCGTGAGTCCAAGGTCAGCTCCTGATTTTTCCCCCTGGGATGCAGAGAGAATAAATCTGTCAAGGATGAACCCATACTGTGTCATTTAATTAATTTACAATGAAAAATACAACCTTCAAAGAGAGCAGCTGTTCATGTCTTTTGACGGATACTTTTTCTCCCTATAGAAGAATTATGTGGTAAATCAAATTTTAGCCAGAATATTTGTGTGTGTGTGTGTGAAGAAATCAGAAAGAGAGGAAGTAATTGCATAATCTAAGCATCAAACAGCATTAAACTGTAACAGCCTGGTACATCTATGTCTGTGTTAGAGATGTGCCAGGCAAGACAAATCTTTGACCTGTATCCTGGATAATTCTCAGATGAGCACAGCCAGTGGATGAAATTCCTTGAGGAGAGGAATGTTTTCACGTTGTATCTCTAGTCTCCTATACAGTAATACTCAGTAAAGGCTTGTTGATTGTTGGAACAAAAAACTGTCTTAGGGGCTGGCCTCCAGGTTTGGACTCTATCGACACCACTTCCCTGTCAATCACACATACTGCTCCCCAATCTGCTTCCTCCCCCTTGTCTCAGTCAGCCCAGGCTGCCACAACAAAACACCACAGACTAGGTTGCCTAAACAGAAATTTATTACTCACAATTCTGGAGGCTGGAAGTCTGAGATTAGTGCTCTAACACGGTTGGGCTCTGGGGAGAGCTCCCTTCTTGGCTTGCAGAAGGTTATCTTCTTGCTCTGTCTTCACATGTGGGGAGGAGAAGGAGGAGTAAACTCTTATTTCTCTTCTTACAAGGGCACTAACGACATCAGGAGGGCTCTACCTTCATGCCCTAACTGCCATCACATCGGGGGTTAGGGTTTCAACATATGAATTTGGAGGAGACAGAAACACGCAGCCCCTAGCATACCTCTCTTCTCCCCCTTTCTCATCCTCCACTTGACTTCACAATTCCAATCAGGAGCATTGCTACCTTCTTAGGTCAGCAATTAAGTCTGGATCCAACATCTCTGTTTTGACTATGACATTCCCTCCAAAACATGCCAAAAATATTCAACCTTCAGCTTTGCCTAAGGAGATTGTTTTGGGAAAAGTGCAATGAGACCAAGAAATCAGAGGAAAGGAATCACACAGTCTTGCCGAGTAGCAGTTATTTCATAAATGTTTGTTAAATGAAAGAACGCTGGGGTGAGTGAATTGTGCTTTATTTTGAATGAGAAAAGCTGAAATCCTTAAATAAAATAAATCTGGGATTATTTTATTAATAAATGACAGCCTACCTTTAATTCCAGAGATATATCTAAATATGGAAATATGACATGGCTCTATTATACACAAGGAAATGTTATTTATATATATATGTGTTATGTGTGTGTATATATATATATATATATTGCACTCAAATAACATAGTGCAAGTTTGTAAGATGTATGACATAGAAATTAATCATTCAAATTCAAGTCTCATCAAAGCACCTGAATGCTCTATATAGTTTATAAAATAGAAAACATCTCAGAAGCTCTATGACTGATTTAATGTATCTCTTAAGTGATTATTTTCTAATGTAATACAAGAGATTGGTTAATATTTTACATGAAATATAATTTCCAGTTAACCTGCATCTCATATCTGAGGACCTCGATGGGCGTTGTTAATAGGTTGAATAAATGTATGAGGAATATGTTTGTCCTTTTGGCCTTTAAATAGGCTGTGAAAGCCTTAAGGGCAAACACTCACTGTTTGGGACTGTGGAGAGGCAGTTCCCCTGCATGGGAAGGAGAAGCACTTCCATGAGGCAGACGTCAGTGCATATACAGAAAGTCTGGAAAGAAACCTAACATTCGTTTAGCTTCTACTATGGGGTGACGCATGACACTCTTCATCTCTTTTGATCTCACAGCAAACCATTGTGTAGGCAATATGGTCTCCCTTTCATAAGTGAAGGCGACGGGACTTAGGAGTGATGAAATAACTTGCCACTTACTTTCCAGCAGTAGAATGGCTAATCTTGGACTTGAATCAACCCATCTGTCTGCTCCCAAGGCTCGTGCTTTTCAATACTATGCTGACTCCTGTGTTCTGTTCTCTGCTTACCCCCGCAGGGACAAGGTAGAACAGCACAGTAGCTTTCTAGACCAGAAAGACTTGTTTTACAAGAAAACTCCCAAAAGAGGAAAGTCAGAGCTCTTTCTCACACTTCTTCTCTGGTTAATCCAGGAATGGAGAATCCAAAGCGATGGGTAAGGAGACTGATTTATACTCACCCCTTTCCAGGCAGCAAGCTGTCAGCATTTACGCTATAATTACTTAGAGATTATAATTGTATTTAAGAACCTGGGTGTGACCTATTCAGGGAGATCAAAGGTAGCCTTTATGATTTAATGTTGTTCTGAAAAAGTTAAGGGAGTTGCCCCTAATTAAGAAGAGAAACTCTAAGCACTCAGAAAGAACTAACTAACAATAATAATGAGACGTTTGAAGTCCACGCAGCATTTTTCATGCCTGATCTCAGTGGTTGTAAAGGAAGAAATCACTATTTACTGAGGGCCTCCCATGTTTCCGGTCCACGAGGGGCCCTCACTCATGCTTTTTCATGAATGTACAAGAGGAGTAGCAGCAGGTCGATGTCGGTATGCCTGTCTTACCAACAGTGATGCTGAGGGTCAGAGCGAGAGGAGAGTGAGGTACCTGCTCTTCCTCCCCATTCACTGCCTTCCGAAGTGCCAGCTGCCAAGAGCTGCCTACCTGTCTCCATCCCTTCCTCAACTCATCTCTAATTCTAGAATTGAATGAAAAAATGCCAGTTCTCAGAATCTAAAAACTGAGCTTATGTCTCACAAGTCTCTTTTGTTTCAACATGATTGGAATTAGTCTAAAACTGAGAAATTACCTAGGAACACTTGGACACATTTCATAGGCAAGATTCCAGTGTGGAAATCAAAGGCAAATGGCTCTCATAGATTTGGGAAGTTGATGCACAATCCGGAAAAAACTGTGCTTCCATGCTAAGAGATCTAGGCCAGATATGAACACAGGCAGAGCGGAAGGGAATTAGCTACTCAAAATAGACAAAACGTAAAAAAGTAAAAATCATGCAGTGCACGGTGGCTACCAGAAACAAGGTGTGAGGGAAGAGATGAGAGTGCAAGGTTGATTTTAGGGACACAAAGAGCTATCTCACACTCCCAAAAAAATGCCCTGCCCGCCCAAACACAGTCACAGGTGCAGGACATTGCTCTAATGGGGAGAACACACATAGTGTTGTCAAAAAAACAAACTGAGCCCGAATGAAATAGATCAACATTCCAGTCCAACATCTGTCTCTTATCAGTTGTGTGGATGTCTGAGAATCAAGTACCTTGTTCATCCTTGGTTTCATCATCCATAGCAATATTACTTGCACTGCCTGTTTCATAAGGTTGCTGTGACATTAAAAAGAGAAAATGCACAATTACTAATTATCAAAATGAAAGTAAAAGAGGTGAGATTGTTCATTTTCACAAGTAGCTCACCAAACTCTGCAATAAGCTCCAATTTTAAAAAGACTTGAACAACTGATGACACAGTCAAACAAACACAATAGAACAGGGTCAAGAAAGCTTAGGAGGAGTGGAGAAAATGTTTTCTGAGAAAAAGTGTTTCTGGTCTAGAATAAAAGATTTAAGTTTTGGAATAAGATAAATAAAAATGAAGAAGGAATAGGCTAGCTCAGGCAGGCAGTATTGTGTTAAAAATGACTAAGAAAAAGCAGAATGACTCAGGCTGTATGGGTCTTTGTCACTGGAATTGTTAAAGAAAACTAGATTCTTACTGATCAGAAATTTTGTAAAGGGAATGCTTGCATCATGTGAAATTGTATGAGATGTTCAGGAATATATAATTTAAATTGTCCTCTAACTTTAAGATTCGATGAAAGGTCACAAAGTAAGACAGGATCAATGTCAAAATGTGTTACCAGTGACCTAGATAAGAGTTTAGAAAAAAAACTCAAGTTCACATTAAATATACAGATGGATTAATAATGTTCCTCATAATACTGAGAAATGGTCACTTGTACAGTATGTGGTACAACACAGGAAAAAAGGCAAGACAGTCCATCATTAACCGGTTGTATGATCCTGGGCAAGGTACTCCACCTAAGTAGGCCTTGGTCTCCTTACCTCTAGAAATAGGGGGTTGGACTCTTCAGGATAATCTCTAAGGTCACTCTAGCTCTGACAATCTAGAATTGTATTATTCCACAAAGGAGAGCTGACCAGAAAACAGAGCTGTTCCTGTGAATGAACTGAGTTCTCTACATATTGAAGAGTTGGTTACTCTGAATTTAGGGCACCAAAGGGTTAGCAAATCTCTCTTTGAAAACAACAACAAAGAATTGGGGACAGGGAAAAATAAAATTGAGCTGAAAAGAAAAGATAATCATTTATAGCTTTGTTACCTCAAAGCAAAAGCAGATCATGTTAACCATCATTACTTTTAATGCTGTCTTTAAAATTACAAGACCCTAAATTATAGAATGTTTTATAATCATAATCCCCTATAAATATTGCAAAGTTCCTTTCTTAACCATTGCCTTTTCATTTGACTCTAAGCTCCCCAGCCACATCCACCCCAAAGTTTGATTTCTCCTCTCTTTGCTGCTCATTTCCTCCTTCCCAAAATGCCCTTTCATAAAGGTCTGAGTCCATGATCTGTATTTCAACACGTCTGCCAATACACTTCTACTCTGCCATGAGATGGACACTTTTTTTCACTCACCCCAAAATCTGGTTCCTCTTTTCACATCACTTGGCCTTTGAGGAAATGGCCAAGGATAGTCCCAAGGCCTTATGGTCTAGATTGGGTGATGACAATCCAGGAAACTTCTTTGACTCCCTCCTGCCTCCCCAACCCTAGGCCCCCTCTGCCCTTTAGCATCAGGAAATCAAGTGCCTTCTCCTGGTACGAGTTTAGCTTCAGAAAGGTAACCCAGTGCAAGGTTCGGACAGGACATCGAGAGAGGAGCTAAGCAAGAAGTAAAAATCTATCGCTGAATTTCTTACTGGTGATAAAAGAGTATTAACAGAAGAGAGGGTAAAAAGGAAAGAAAGCTAACTTTGGTTGAATACCTACTATGTGCCAGGCACTGTGCTAAGCACTTTAAAGTCATTATTCCATATTCTAGTCACTCTGAAGTCATTATCCGTTGAATCAGCATCATAATCCAGCAGCTGCTATATGTGAACATGGTGTCAGACACTTTAAAGTCTTTATCCATTGACTCATCTCAATGCCCATTTCAAAAAGTGAAAGCACATAAGTTATTTCAGCAATACCATGCAGCTGATGACTGGCTAAAACAAGACTCAAACTCAGATCTTTCAGCCTCATGTCCAATTTTCCTTCTGTTATAGGTGCCTCCAAAGGAGAGCGTTAAAGGAAAAATTAATGTTTCGTGGTTGTCCAGTGGAGGATGAGATAAACCTCCCACCCAGAATTGGTTGTTATTGAGATTGATGGTGCTACACATGTGCCAAGATGGTAAGAAAAGATTAATGACTCATATAATGGAATGTTTTCGGATTAGCAGCACTGGCAGCCAAGCTGCTGGGGTAAGTAGCTTTGGTTTATATTGTGGTTATGGGCTGGGGCCTGGGTGAAGGCCCCTGTGCACACAGCCCGGGGATTGCATTTGTTTGAACTTCCCATGAGCGCAGATGCAGGTGCACCAGGCTTTCTTATCAGCTTGTCCAGATACGGGACAGGAGGGAAGGGGCAGGACAGAGCCTGGAAGCTGGCAGTGGACGCACACCAGAAATGGAGACACACTCTTTCTGTGTCATGGCAAATGAGCTCAATGTGTAGGCAATGAGCCCTGAGTCAACATTCAGAGAGATCACCCAGGCAGTGGTATTTGCCCCAGAACTCTTTTCCCTCATGCCCAAGCCAGAGTGACAGGCAGAGAAGCTGTGCGTGGTGATGACATGCCACAGAGCAGCACCTGTTTCATTCTCTGTGCCTAATGAGTCGACTCAGATGAAAGCACAACACTCCATCGTAAACAATAATCAACCCCAATCCATCAGGAGCCAAATCATATGTTTGTGTGCACTGAAAGGGCTTAAAGTACCCTCTCGTGAGTGGTTGTGTGAAACATTCTCAGCCCAGTGAGCATGAGAACATCCCAAGAACTAGCTTCAAACCAAAAAATGAACTGATATTTATTGTGACCTTAATATATGCCAAGCACTTTAAATATAAAATTGTCTATCTACCTCCATAACCAGCACATGTGGCAGGTGATCCAATCCACATTTTATATACAGCAAAACTCCGGTGGGGCTGCTGCAGGGCACACCTCTAGGGGGTGTTGTTTTCATTGTGGTCCACATGAATGGGACCCACTGGGGCTGTGCAGTGAGCAGCTGTCAGAGCTGTGCCCAGGGGCCCTGCTCAGAAAGGTGGAGTAACTTAGTCTAGATAACACACCTGGGCAATGGCTGTCTTGTCATTTGAATCTAAGTCTTCTGACTCCAAAGTCCATGTATTAGTTCTTCTGTAAGATATCAGAAATTGATTTTAAAAATGGAGAAAAGGAAGTTAGGGTGTGGGAGGTGGGCATATTTTTTGTAGTTGCTTTTCCTTAGAGTCTGTCCTCAGAGTTTTCAAAAAGAAAATTAGCTTGCAGTCTAGGACTCCCAAGTGGGGCAGTTGGCAAGCAGGACCTACAAGACTGTGAATTTTAAGGAGAAATTAACCAGGCGTTCCAGTCGGGTATTGGCCTTTTGTGTCTGGAATTCCTCAGTTCTGAGTTCAGAAGTCATTTTTGGTGAGGGGTTAAGGGGATCATGGGGCTCAGAAAGAATGAGAAAAGCTTATGAATATTCACTGTTTATAAACACTGATCAGACTTGGAGGAGAAGAGATCTAAAAAGAGGATTCTAAAGTGTTTGTTTGGATCTATACCCCACAAGGAAGTAGGAAAACTAACTCAAATAATGCTGGATGCAGGGAGACGGTACAACACACGGTTATGGTTGTGCACTGTGCTCGGTGCTATGAGGCATGCCTTGGGGAGTGAGACCCCGAGACAGCCCTCTGAGGAGTTGACAACTTAGAACGAGTATGGAGGTGAAGTGCAAGAGGGGACATTTGGAAAAGTGGCATGAGGAGGTGGCATTTGCATTGAGCCTTCATTCACTACTGTTAGTCCCTGAGGTTACAATGGTAAACAGGTCGGTGAGGTCCCTGCTTCCAGTGTGGAAGACGCAGGATCCTTACAAATGTAAGAGCACGCACAGCAGAAGAGAGCAAACAGAGAGACGGCAGTGTGAGAAGAAACTTGGCTCAACATTGCTGGCTTTGCATATGGAGGAAGAAGGCCATGAGTCAGGGAATATGGGCCGCCTCTAAAAGCTGGAAGGGGCAAGGAAACAGGTTCTCCCATAGAGCCTCCAGAAGGAACACAGCCACATCCAAATGTCTATTTTAATTCAGGGAGACTCATTTCAGACTTCTGACCTACAGAACTGTAAGATGACAAAGTTTCATCGGTTGAAGCCACTACGTTTATGGAAATATATTACAGCAGCAATAGAAAACTAACACTGCAATTAATGCTAGCTGTTAGCACACCTAGTATAGGACAGAGTTCCAAAAAGAAGAAGGAAGATTCAGCAAGGGGAGAGAAAGGAGTCAGGAAAGAGGAGAAGAGAAGTTGACTCTTGTTGGGAGTGAGAGGTTCCCATCGAGAAGCGATGAAAAAGTGCAGGGTGTGTTTCGGAAGCAGCAAACGATGGCTTGGGCTTTGGTTAGGCCACACCTAAGCTGGATTATAAAGCTGGAAAAGTGCAGGGCCTGTAGTGCCGAGCTGAGATACTTGGGTGCAATTCTATATCCTGGGCTGACTGATATTCCAGGTAATCTGTGCCCATTGCAGTTTCCATCTATCCGTTCCACTATCCCACCTTCTTTCCTTTCCTTTCAGAAGTTAATCTTTCAAGTAATATTTGTCTTTGCAAAGAAAACATAGGAAATCAAGAATATAATTTCTAGGCAGAGATTTCCGAGGAAGTCTGGTACCAGGATTGGGGACCACTAAAGGTTACACTGCAGCAGAAAATGACTTCACTTATGGGGAAGATGGACCCTGCATGAAAAGTGGGTGGGGTAGCTGTAGTTCACTGGCGAGAATTGACTTTATTACGACTGTGGGAAAAAAAACTATTTCCCTAGGCAAGTCATTTCTCTTGCCAATCTCATCTGTGAAATGGGAGTTGCAATCCTGTTCCTGCTTTCCTAGCAGACTGCTGACAAGATCAAAGGAGGTAACATGAGTGAAAGAACTTTGTAAGCAGAAAAGCACAATACATCTGCCACCAGCCCTCATTAGTCTGCAGGCTCCCCACAGCACAGAGTGGGAAGGTGTCAGTCCTCCCGAGGCCTCAGCACTGTCTGCGCACAGGTTTGATCATCTGTACACACACCATACACCTTTCCCTTCATTTCTGTCTCTTCTTGTCTCCTAATTTTTTCTATTCCCATTCTAATCAACTGAACACTTTGATCACTATTTTGCCTTCTTGTTAAACAGATCTCTGAAATTCATTTATTTGCAAACTGGTTTTACAACTCAAATTGCTCATGCATAATGTTCAAGCATGTCAGAGAAAGCCTTAGGGATAGCATTCACCTGGGAAGTATCAACAGGCAGCAAGACTGTTCTTTGAAACCAAGAAGGTTTACTGGAATAAATGTTCATTTTGGATTTTATTCTCCATTACAAGCAAAAAGGGGGGGAGGCATCAAAGTGCTAAGAGGCAATTTCATTGGTTACACACCAATACTAATTTCATGATTATTCCAGAAGATGACTGCTCCTAAAATTATACTTTAAAAGTAAGTTTCAAGGTTTTGATTTTTATTCCTTTAAATGGCCTCATTTTATTTCCCTTTAAATGGCCTCATTTTGAGGATTAAGTTGGCTATTTGTAGACAATAAAAATACACTTTCAAACTATGCCTCCTCTGTTTTCTGATCTGAAGCCCTGAGTAGATGACATGTTCACCCACTTCCAGCAGGACCAAACAGGTGAACTGAAGAGAGGGAAAGTGAGAAAGCCAAAGCTTAGCATGGAATCTGCCCATGTGGGCAGGGCAGACACTGGATTAACCTGTGTAGAGATGAATTCTGGAAGCACATCCAGGCAGGGAAATGGCAGTCTCCAAAGGGTGTAGGCATATAGGGGACTTTATGCCACGCTCCCACACTTGACACTGAACTACTCAGATGGGTTGAACTCAGCACTGAGCATCAAAAAAGAAGGGGTCTGTCCCAGCAGAGCCAGTCATTTGTGATAGCCATGTTTTGGTTTATTCTTACCCACTGGGCACATCCTCCTGGCCCCCTTCAGATGCACACTGCCACCCCACTCTCTGACAAAAGTTGCCCTGGTAGGATGAACTGTATTAGTTATATCTCAAATTTAAACATAATGTGAAATCTGGAAAGATCTTTAATGGTCATCCAGTTCAATATTCTCATTTCACCAAGCTCCAGAGAGTTCTGCAGGTGAGTTTCAGAGGCAAAGAGCCTTGACTCACAGAGCGCAGTCCATAGTAGCAGCCAATGTGTCAACTCTTTCTTTTTCTTATTTTTTGCAGGGGAAGATTCGCCCTAAGCTAACATCTGTGTTGCCAGTCTTCCTCCTTTTGAATTCCTTCCCCTCCTCCACCAAAGCCCCATGTATAGTTATGCATAGTTGCAAATTCTTCTAGTTCTTCTATGTGAGCTGCCACCACAGCATGACTACTGACGGATGAATGGTGTGGTTCTGCGCCCAGAATTGAACCCAGGCTGCCGAAGCAGAGTGTGCTAAACTTTAACCACTAGGCCATCAGGGCTGGCTCAGTATCAACTCTCTCTGGGGCTTGGTTTCCTAAACCTCGTCTCACCATGTTAAAGGCAAGGCTTTCTACCCCAGAGAGGGAAAATTGGGGGTACAGGAGGTAAAAAACCTTCCAAGACCCCCCAAAACAACCCCCTATCCCCATCAAAGGCAATTCCCATGCACTGTTGCCAATCAATACAAATGGAGTAGGTCACTAGAAAGGTTTTCAAAATTGCATTAGAAAGCCGGAAGTGATGTCATTTCTCAGCCTTCAGGATCTTCGTGGAAATCCCAAGAGGGCTCTTTTGCTAAACTGGTATGTGGCTTGCATCCCAGGTCTCTCTTTCATCTGTCACTCAGGATTCAGTTATGGTGGCATGGGCCCCGCTGGGCGAGAACACAGTCTCTGAGCTCAGGATCTAGGCTTGTTAATGAGACCTTTGATGTCTTGAGGAAAAAATTTTCAGCTGCTTGTTTCTGCTTTCATTGAACTCTCATGACAACCTGGCTCTCCTCTGTCTCCAACTACAGCCCTAAAGTGCTCCTGTTCCCAGTAGAGACACAGTGTCTGCATAGGCGAAGCAGTTAAATAAACAAATACATCACCCAGCTTCATCACCACATCTCTGGCCATTGCGTATGTTGTTTTCTTTATCAGGAAATATTTTCCCACACATTCCTCATCCTTCTCCCTTGTCTGCCTGGCAAACTTCCACCACAGCTACCTCAGCATTGAAGGCTTTCCTGCCCTGACTGCCCAGGAAGACTTCTTTCCATGGAAGCCTTTCTTCGCACTCCCACCACAGCATGGGTAGTGTTGCCTCTCTGTATTGGCATTGATGCATGAGCTCCTTCGACATACAAACCTGGCCTTACTCATCACAGTACAGGGCCTGTCAGAGTGGGTACTTCATAAAGATTAATTGAGTTGAAGAATGAATGAATGAATGAATGACTCAACTCTAAATGCACCTATAGACAGCTAAGACTGGCTGTCAGTATCTGCAAAAACTATGGATCCCACTGGTTTCAGAGATAATTTTGAGGAATGGACTCTTGGCCACACATCCAAAACTCCACCCAACAGACAAACACACGTACACACACACGCATGTAGTCACACATTTTTCAGAGCACTTTTAAAAATCTACACAGGTCTAGGTTAGAGGACATTAGAAGTGGAGCCTGAGGTCATTCTAATATAGTTTAAGAAACTGTGAATCAAGGAAGTGACATGGTTTGAGGAAAGTCACACAGCTAGAATTAACACATAATTTAGACAAACAATACCGATATTACGTATTCTATACAACTAAAATATTAACACTATAATGTAAAACAAATAGGCAGATTGAAAAAATAAATGATTGATGCTTACATTATAAATGTCATTGGAATCCAAAATATACTACAAAATATCACTTCCATGTTGCATAAAGTAAATGGCACCCCCTGACCTTGTGCAACACAGGGGTCCTGGAGACACCTAGGCTTTTCCTCCTTATCGAATCCTGCATTTATTTAGGGAAGGATATCTGAGATTGGGACACTGGAGTCCTGACTCCTAGGCCAGGGCTCTTCTGCATAAAATCACTTTAACGAAGGACAAGCCTCTAATTCCATAAGGAGAGGAAAACATTTTAATTGTCAGTAACATGTACTTGACTTGATATATGATTTCTCTTTAGAATAAATTTGGATAAACAAGTAAAAAGAAAAAAAAAACTATGGTGCATTGCAAACATTACAGGATTTTGAGGCAGGAGACATTTCTCTGAGTAGCTGTATGAACCTTAAATAGGTCTTTTCTTAATCTTATAATTCTTAAGTATTAGTTTTCTTTTCTACAAAATGGACATAATTTGTCATACCTCTTAGTTGTGATATCAGATTACAGATCAAAAAATTGATTGCCTAATACTCTGACAATTTTGTTGAAAGTGTCATCAATTCCAAGTCCTATGGCCCCTGTGTACAGCGGAGCAAAACCCTGCCCAGACTTTTGCACCATCGTCTCACCTTCCGGTGCTGCATCAGACAATGCTCCACTGCCGTTCATGGGGTTTGTATGGCTGATTTTTTCAGAAGTAGGTGTCCACATCTTTCTTCCCAGTCTGTCTTAGTCTGAAAGCTCTGCTGAAACCTTTCACTATGGGTGACCCTGCTGGTATTTGAAATACTGGTGGCATAGCTTTCAGCATCACAGCAACCTGCAGCCACCACAGTATGACAACTGACAAACAGGTCGTGTGGTTCCCTGGCTTAGTAATGTATCCGGGCTGAGGCAGCAAGAGTACTGAATCTTAACCACTAGACCACCAGGGCTGGCTTGTGATGATTTACTATACGATTAATCACTCTTATTGTCGTGAAGAAGCAAAAAATGAAGAGGGATGAGAAGGATGAAAGAAACAACAATGAGGACGCCACTGGTCCTTAAAGATGGCAGGAACTGGAGCACAAGGAGAAGAGGATGGAAAGAGGGGCCAGCAGACAGGATGATTCCCAGCCCTCGTTATAGTACCTGCTGACGGGTGGGACAGGAACTCCTTAAGCAGTCTAATTTCTCCATCATCTCGGTGTCTGCTCTTTGGAGGAGACGTGATCTTGGCCTAGGGAAAGACAAGAATGACTGGAAGCTGCTCTATTATGTGGACCAGAGTACGGAAAGAGTTTAGTTGTCCAGCCTGGAATTCTACTATCAGCCCGTCTTCAAATCCTCTGCACATCTGGGCCATGGACATGACTAGAGCTCTGTCCTCCCCTAGAGGAGGTAGGAAATGGAGGAAGATGGAAGGAAAGTTTCCAAAGCCCCTTGAAGCAAGGATCCTTGACCTAGAACCATAGAGGAGGAGGGAAGCTGGGCTTACTTCCCCTACACTGGGCCAGAAAAGAGCTTCATTTCCTCCAGGTGTCCTCAGGAGTCAGCATGAGTCATTTCTTCTTGGAAACCTCCTCTGCCATTTCAATGGCCAACCATATCCCTGCCCTGTGCACCTTTCATCTACCACAGGATTATCTCTATGCCAGTTCTCCCTCGGGGTGGTTTGGAAACCCTCTTTGCTTAAAGGTGATTTAGGGAATAATGAGAGGAGATTTTGCATGATCAGTGCAGGCAGCAGCGAACATTTGCACACGTTTGTGGTTTCTAAGCACTTTCATATCTTTTATCTCATTTAAGTTTCACAACAACCCACTGAGGATCCTGAATTCAAACACAGAGCTTGTCCAAGATCAAAGAACAGGGAAGTCTGACTCCAAATGCCCAGGTGCCCACTCCAATGCCCCGACTTATTTTTGACCTGCTCTTCGGAGAGGCCTAAGTCCTGTGAGTGACCTGGTCGAAAGGATAAATTCTGCCCTAAAGTTCAAGTGATGGGGACATCTGGAGACATTGAGAACTCTGCTCTAAAGGTCTCTTGTAGTCCATCCTTTTTCAGCCTAAAAAGCTGCAGGAACTACTTAAACGAAAATAGCCTTTTCTTTTAAGTTAGTAATGACCAGCTGCTATGAAAGCAGTTAATTGTAATTAACAATGTATGGTTAAGATGCTCTCCACTCCGTAACTAGCCAATAGCCAGGAATAAATGAGAACATAATTGATCAGTCGTTCCACACCTGCAGGGTCAAGATTAGGTAATGCTACCTGAGACTTGTCAAAATGCTCTGAGAACCTGATCCACAGTTATTTCCAAAAACATAATGCAGAACGCTTTGTATGTATGTGTACGTAGCCTGTTTTCCATAGATATGGAAGTAGTAAACACCTGTTCAGAATTTCAGGTGAAGTGCTTCCGCCACTATTGACTTCAGGATAATGTAAAGCCCTAGATGGCTGCAGCCTGGGTTGCTCCTTAGACCCATCCAATCCTCCAAGTTCACAGGGAAGTGTCTTGCCCAGAGTTATAAAGCAATTTAGTGGTAAAACCAGGATCGGAGCCCCAGGTTCCACATTCCAAGTCTCATATTCTTTCTGCTCCACTCTGACAGCATTCAGATTAACTCTCTGAAATCAATGCATTTTTAACTGAATATATCTTAAATTGAGAATCTGTAGTTGAACACTTTGTCTCCCTCAAAATCCTTACCATGTCATGATTTGCTCTGAAACCCAGGATAACCACAAGGCCAAACAAAGGGGGCTGAAGTCCTAAGAGGTGAAGAAAATAAATGCTGAACTTCATTCACATGTGTTTTAAAATATGAATGAAATGCAAAGCCAAGTCAGCTTCTAAGGTCACAGTATCATTAAGCAGTTACAAGAGTGAAGGAGATCTCCCCAGAAGTTTATAGACACCAAAGATTAACAGGAAACCTCTCTAGAGCACGGAACTCAAGAAATTTCCTGATGTTGCTAGAGCTGGAGCAGGAGAAGAGGAAGGGCAAAGCATCAGCACCAGATGTACCCCAGCACGACCCAAGCAGCCGTCTAGAGCTTGGGAGAGTCCTCTTGCTTAATTCCTAAAGACCAGCATAGGGATATTGCTTTGTGTTAGCTTAGTTCTCTGCACCTTGCTAAGCACTTACTTATCTATTTATATCATGTGATTTTTCAGCCCTCCTAGAGTTAGACAAGGCTATTGTGACTATCTCCTTCGTAAAAGTAAGGAGCTTTGAGATGGAACAGGCTGTCTTGGGAAGAATACTCAGCTGGAAGCCTGGAGACATGAATGCCAAATCACAGGGTTGGATCCAGCCTGGATTTGGGGCAATCACGTAGCTTCACATCTTCATCTGCAAGGTCCCTGCTCCAAGAGTCAACGTCTCTGAGTACACAGTTATGACAGGATTGAGGAGAAAGTGATAGCCATCTTCCGCACGAAATTAACACATTTATAGTGAGAACTTTGAGATGCAAGCATTTCCTAAGGCACTGAGTAATAAACAGGTTTGTTTGACTTGAATTGGAGTGTGGCAGAAAGGTTGACTCTGTAGTCATGTGACTAGTTTCCATTCCACTTGAAACACGTACTACCTGAGTGGCTTTGAGCAAGTTCCTTGATATTTCTGAAGCTCGCTTCTCCCACCTGTACTCCATCCACTTTATCACAGAGATCATTGGAGATTCTGACTGAAAATGTTCTGTAAAATATCAGCGCATCATATAAACATAAGGGATTAGTTCTGTTTTCCTGATGTTCGATTTTTCTTGCACCTTGTACGTACCATCTGCAGAAATGGTAGGCATCACAGGATACATCTGTTCCCATCATCAACCTCCAAAATGTGTGCTTTCTAGAGATCCTGGGAACATTTAGTGTAGGCTAAAAGAGTTAATACCCCCTTAGGTCCAGTTTATTCTGCCAGCTCCAGCTGCTGTAACCTGCGTTTTGTTGTATTGATAACACACTGTTTTATATTATGTAAATGTGCATGCTCTTTGCAAACTGACGGTAATTACAAGCCTAAAAAATCACCGCAGTGGTCCTGTCTCCTGGGCGTGCATCATATCAGGAGTTTGGTTACTGACCTTTTCATTTGTCTGAACAAATAAAAAGAAAATTGTTGACTTTGTTTTTTAAAGATTTACTTGCCTTCCTCTCAAGATAAATTACATAAATAAAAATAAGAGGTGCTTGGTTTCTGGTGTGTTTTGGAATTTCACCCTACTCGAGGCTATTTTCCTTCCAGGACTCCAGCTGTTTAACAGTTTTTCTGCCATCAGAGAATGAAATTTGTATTTAAGATGCTATCTTCTGTAAGCTTAGTGCTGGAGAGTGAATCTGCTTAAATTTACCATTTAAAGTAATTTCTCCTCTCATGAATTTCCCTACAATTCTCCTGTTGAGACTGGGCTGGTTTTATTTACCTTCGTTTTAAATGCTCTACTAATTTCTAAATAAACTTCGCTTCATATGCACTACAGTACTCAGGTGGACCTTAACAATAAGCTGGAAATACATGTAACAAGGGTTATTAATCAATTGAGTCTGCTGTGATTAGATAATTAATAAAAGGAAAGGTACTTGACAAAAGAGATAGATTTTTAATTTTTAACGCCTTATGAATTAGTGAGTAGAATTTTAATGGGCAACTCAGCTTCCCACTGTTGGATTTGGCACAGAAGAAGAAAAGCAGCTACCCCGTGCTTCGGAGACAGCACAGGAATCTGGGACAGACGTGGCCTGGGAACCAGGGGACCCGGGTTCTAAAGAGTGACCCAAAGCAAGTCATTGAACACTTCTGGCCCTCGGCTTACCTATGTATACATCAGGAGGCACCTGCTGTGGCTCATATCCCTTGGTCTCAAATTGCTTGATATCGGAGACTAATAAAATTCCACATACACCCAAAGAAGGGCAGGGAGATGAGATAGGGTTGCCAATTTTTATTTCTCCAAATAAAGCCAAGAAAACACCATTTGAATTCTAAAAACATGGAGTAATAAAAATATTAGGGAAAAAAATCAGTGCTTTAAATTTAATATAATGGAGTTTCTGAAAAAATTACTAGGTTTTTTTCTCACATGTTGAGGACTGAGGAAAATTTCCTCATGCATCAGAACCAAAATAGGACCTGTACCTGGGAACTTTCAGGCTGAGCATCTCTAAATAGCATTAGAATACTGAAATTCTTTGAAATTTCATAATACTAGCAGATCTGAAAGATCCCTTTTTGCTCTAAAATTCTGTGGCACTTTATAATTTGAGGTGCTGCAAATCCATATTTTTCTTTTAGTATAGACTCTTTTAAAAATGGATTTCCTTTACCGAACGTTCTGTTTACAGAAGGTTGATAACATCAGCTTTAAATGTGAAGGTCGGCTCATATTTTTACCATATCAGTCAAATGATCAATGCCTTTCCTCTCAGGCAAAGGAACCTAAAAGTTTTCAGCACATGTGCACTACAAGCACTCTGCCATTATACCTGGAAGTTTTATTTCTCTTTTTAAAACGTGCTTGACGCCACTACAGTAGTGCCCCCTTATCCACGGGAGAAATGTTCCAAGACCCCCAGGGGCTGCCTGAAACCTCAGCCGGTACGGAACCCTATACATACAATGTTTTTTCCTATATGTACATACCTATGACAAAGTTTGATTTATAAGTTAGGCACAGTGAGAGATTAACAAAAAAACTAGTAATAAAATAGAACAATGATAACAATGTCCTACAATAAAAGTTACCAAAGATCTTAGCAACCTCAGCGTAAGATCTTTTCTTTCCTTATTATGTTGAGAGCTTTCAACTTTTCACTTGAAGGAAGCTCTTTATGGTTCTCTTTGGTGTATTCGAATTGCCAGCATCCCTACTTTTGCATTGGGGCCATAATTAAGTAAAATAAGGGTTACTTGAATGCAAGCACGTGATACTGCGACAATAGATCTGATAAGGGAGAATGCTAAGTGACTAACCCCAGGGTAGCGGATACAGGTGGATACACTGGACAAAGGGATGATTCACGTCCTATGTGGGACGCAGCAAGATTTCTTCATGCTACTTAGAAAGGTGTGCATTTAAAACTTATGAATTGTTTATTTCTGGAATTTTCCATTTAATATTTTTGGACAGCATGTAACTGAAACTGCAGAAAGTGAAACCGCGGGTAAGTGGGGACTATGGTATGTTCTCTTAAGAGTTTACTTATTTTATTCTTTATTTTTTTAATTGTTTACTTATTTATTTTTTGGTGAGGAAGATTGTCCCCGAGCTAACCTCTGTTGTCAATCTTTCTCTTTTTGCTTGAGGAAGATTGTCACTGAGCTAACATCTGTGCCAATCTCCTTCCACTTTATGTGGGACTGCTGCCTCAGTGGGACTTGATGAGCCGTCTGTGGGTCTGTGCCCGGGATCTGAACTTGCAAACCCTGGGACACCAAAGTGGAGCACGCGAACTTAACCATAATGCCACCAGGCTGGCCCCAGTTTTTATTTGTAATGTGATATTTGTATAGAAATACCATATATTATCAAACTATGAAATTTCATGTATTTTCTACAAAGTCAAAAAAAGAAAATGACAACTTATTGCCTTGCATTAAAGTTCCATTCCCTCGTGCTGTTCTCTGTAACATAGGGATAAAGAGACTGTGCTCTCCTATAACTTGAGGCGCTCCGAGGCTCACCCGAGAGTTGTCTGAAGTTCTTTTGTGATCCAAAGAGTTTTAAATTATCTCCATTTTGTAAAAATTGCTTAAAATCATAAGTAACTCTGAAATCATTTGTTAAAAAGAGTGCATGGCATTACAATATTATGATATTTTATAAATATTAACTAGATCAATTTTAAAATAACTCATCAAGCATTTTTGGAAGGAAGAACAGGACTGAGGTTCTTTTATCCTTAAGTTTGTAAAAAATAAATTTGTTGCATGAGGGGAATGCTCCGAAGATCTAAGTTTACAGAAGAATGTAGAATATTTCAAGAACTATTAAATCAAATGAGTCAAAGTAACATAGAACATAAATGAACACCACAGTAGGCAAATGTGACAGAAAATTCATGCTACATGGATTCACGACGTCACCATTCTAGTGACCTACGTATTTCTTAGTGCTTGCCTTAAATTAAGATATCCCAGAAAAATGACAGCATCTAATAAAGAAGATTAAATCTCTTTGTACTTTTCTTAGAAACTGAGAAAATAGAAGCGTTTTTTGTTTCCCTTTGGAAAAAAATGACCCAGGATTACAGAATATTAATACAGCAGAGAGGGGTAAGAACTTCAGAAATTGTCCAGTCTGGGAGCCAAGTGTACGCCACCCTGAGTGACTGGCAATCCTGCTTTAAATTTGGAGGAGAAGAATGGCAAAGATTCCTCCGAACCTACCAGAAGAGAGTCATGAACTTGTGTTTCATTTATATGGTAGATTTTTTTTATTTTTATAATGTACAGAAACTGTACCTGACACAAAGTTACTGTGGCAAAGATGACACAGAGAGCAGGCAGATTATTACAATGAAATGTGATACTTTCCATGGTAGGGGAAACATGGCACCCTTTGAAGGCACATGTCAGGAGCATCTGACCTAATCCAGAGCATCAGGGAAGCCTGGTTGGAGGAATTACCCTAAAATCTGACCTTTGGAAAGTCTTAGCTAGGAAAAAGATTGGTGGTAAGGTATTCCAAGAAGCAGAGAAGAAAACATGCAAAGGCAGAGAGGATCATAGAGGTGCAAATACTAAATGCCACTCAAAATGCCCAAAATAAAGAGTAAGAGAGAAGTTGGGGCCACGTAGCCAAGGGTTGGGTACTAAAACTGCTGTTTAGTAAACAAGAATTAAAAACCGCTGTTTAGTAAACAAGATATCTGCTACAGCTACTCATTCTTTATTCTGGGAGAGTAACACAATTCACCTCCAGAGCAACTGATTTTTTGTTTAGGAAAACATTTTGATGGATCTATTGCTTGAGAAAGGAGAGGAACAGGAACAGGGGTTGTAGCCTGATGTGGGAAGAGAAGATAAATAAGCAAGAGAGCTGAATTGCTCTCTATGAGAGACAGAACTTCTGGTTTCCATGGACAGCCAAGGTGAAGGAGCAGATGAGGGCAATTAAAACACAGAGTAAGACAGTGAGAGGCGAGGAGAATCTTCTAATAGAGAGAGAGGAGAGAAATGGGGAGTGAGGTCAAATAACTTTCATGACAGTGATAACTAATGTGTAGTTCAAGTTATTCCAAGTACCGTAATGTAATCCCTAATTGCCACGCACCCCAACTTCAGTAAATGTCAGTTACAGCCTTGTATTAAAGTTACCTTGGAAGAAAAAAAAAAAAAACAGGAGCAGGCCCTCCAGAATGAAGCCTAAAATGCAGGAGCTATCAGGCAGCCATATTAGGTAAGAAGTAGAACAGTCAGGAATTCAGGGAGGAAAAGGAATCAGATGACTAGAAAAATCCTAAGCCTCCAAGAACAGAGAAATAAGGAGGAAGACAGGTTTCCAGTGGAACGGGAGTTTAAGGCACGCTGCTTAAATGTTAAATTGACAGTGTGATTCCAGAATGTTAGATGCCTTGGGCCCCCCCACATGGCAGGCACTCAGGTTTCTCACATCAAGGAGTTTGGACTAAATCCTAATGGAAATGTAAAACCAGTGAGAGATTTCTAGTAGGTGAGAAACACTATTCTGAGTAAATCATAGGCAGAATCGAGTCTGCTAGGAAGCATTGAAGAGAATAGATGGGCGTAGCGAAACTAGGGGCAGGAAGATTTGTCTTAGAGTCATTGCAGCGAGCCAAGTAAAAGGTGGCAGCAGCAAAATCTCTGTGTGGGCCTCGGGGGGTGGCTGTAGAGATTTTACAGATAACAGAAATGTGACCTTATGAGTCTGCATCCGTTGAAGAACCAGGAATGATCTGTGTTTAAGGCAGCTAGGTGGATGTTGGTGCCATTCAGTGAAATAGGAAACAGGAGGCAGAGCAGGTTTGGGAGGTAGTAAGAAAATCCCATTTTTGACATGTTGGGTTATGATGCCTATGAGACAGCCAAGGGAGATTATGTAATAAGTAGCTAGTTGAATACGTAACTCAGGAGCGCAGAGGACAGGCTGACATCGAGAATAAAGATCTAGGAGTATCACCAGATATAAATAAAATTAAACAAATAAAAACAAAACTAAACCAAGAAAATGTATGAGATTCCTGAAAAGGGTATGTAGAATATGAAGGAAAAAAGGTCTGGAAGATACAACTCCAGAATTAAAAAAAAAAAAAGAAGCATAGAAAGAGTAGCCTGAATAAGATTCTGAGAAAAACCAGTCAAAGGAAAGAAGAAAACAAGAGTATACATTCAAGGCAAAGGACTTGAGAGTTTCAAAAATGAGAATTTCAAACACACGTTAAAGGGAACATCATGACACCACGGCGTTGCCAGTACCTTAGAAGCTATTCATGAACCTCTCCCCCTCACAGTCCTTCCCTCCCCACATTTTTCTACTTGTCTCCCCTGTTTTGCATTTATTTTGTTTTCCTTCTCACTCCCTTTGGGTTGATTGCTTTTCTCACTGCATTTTTTTCTTCCACTGGTTACATACTCTATTGCAGTTATTTTAGTGGTTTCCTAAAAATTGCAATTTGCATGCCTAAATTACCAAAGTCTAAAATTAATCACTACCAGTACCATCCTCTCAGACATTCAAGAGCCCTCCTGACCTGTGTGCTGTGTAAGATATGCTTTATAAGGTGTTACTGCATATCATTTTAGTTATGCTTCTATGATATATGTTATCTTTTTACTTTCAACCTACCTATATTGTTATGTTTTAAGTGAAGTTCTTGCAGACGGCATATAGTTGGGTCGTGTTTTTTAGCCACTCTGCTAATCTGTCTTTTAATTGGTATATTTAGACCATTCACATTTAAAGTAATGATTGATACGATGGGGCATAAGTCTGTTCTTTTATCATTTGCATTCTGTTTGTTCTGTTTTTCATCCCTCTATCCCCATTTTCTTGCCTTTTATGGGTTACCTGAATATGTTTTAAATTTCATTTTGATTTATCTACAGTGTTTTTGAATATACCGCCTTGAATAGTATTTTCAGTGGTTACTCTGGGTATTACAATATACCTACACAACATATTACAGTCTCTGATATCAACATCTTACCACTTCAAGCAAAATGTCGAAATCTTAGTTCCATATAGGTCCCTTTACTCACGCCACTTTTAAAATGTAAATGACAATTCTTTCCTCTACATATATTGGCACCACATTAGACAATGTTATAACTTTTGCTTCAACCATCAAATGTAACTTTTAAAAAACCATTACAAAAGGATAACTTTTTACATTTATCTCTAGTTTTGCACGTTTCATTGGTCTTCCTTTCTTCCAGAGGCCAGTCTCTTCTTCCTTTCTTTCCTGTTTAGAGAATTGAGAATTTATGTTAGTCATTCTCTAAAGGTGCTTCTGCTAGCAACGAATTCTCAGTTTTCCTTCCTCTGAGAATGTTTGTATCTTCCCTTCATTCCTGAAGGATATTTCTGCTCCATACAAATCCAGAATTGATAGTTCTTTAAGCTATTTAGTGCCACTTCCTTCTGGCTTCCATGGCTTCAGAAGAGAAATTCACTGCTGTTTAAATTGTTGTGCCCCTGTACCTTACGCATTGTTTCTCTCTAGCCTCTTAACAACCAGTTACATGTGCAATGGTCCTATTTCCAAATAAAAAAGTCACATTCGGAAGTATTCGGGGCTAGGACCTCAGCATTTGAATTTGGAGAGGGAGATACAATTCAACCCGTAACACTTACCATGTCAGCTCTTTAAAGATTTAAAGATACTTCAAGTGTCTTATCCAAATTTTGTCATTATTCCAGTGGTACAAGTGATTTGAATACATTTTATTGAAAATAAAACTTGATTAGTGTTTGTTAATTCATTCATTCAATCATTTATTCATTTAATCCACAAACTTGAGCTCTCACACTGTGCCAGGCAGTGATGATAAAAATACAAATTACATATCGTGGCAACAGCCAAGAATTTATAGCCCATTATGGGTGGGGGAAAAAAGCATATACGCATGTAGCTATAACGCAAGTTTGAACAAGTTCAGATCCATAAGGGTGGGAAAAGAATGTGCTTTGGTGATTTGGAGGAGGGAGAGTATTTCCATATTAAAGTGAATAAAGAAAAGCTTTACAGAGAGAGTAGCATGAAAGCGACATCTGGAAGAATAGGTAGGATTTGAACACATGCATGCAAGAAGAAAAGGGGACTCCTACCAGAAGAGCTTGAACAAAGGCAAAGAGATGGGAAATGTCTGATGTGCACAAGGAATAGAGGATTCTGTTTGCTGCTTTTTTTCATGAATGCTGAGCATGCCACCCAAAAAGTTTGAAAATTTTTGCAGAGGAGAGATAAGGTGTTAGTTTATCAGCAAGAATGAGGCAGACTTTAGAATTAATCAGACCTCAGTCTGAATCTTGGCTCCTAAACTTGACAGCTGTATGCTCTTAACTTCCCTGAGTCAGTTTCCTCATTACCTACCCAACAGGTGATTGCAAGACAATGAGAAATGAATGCAAAATACTCAGCATTCTTCCTGTTATTTCCTCAATAGCGACAGGCACAAGCAAGACCACTGTGTGTGGTTATGCTATTTGTGTGCTTCACAAAGTTTCCTGGTCTTTTGGCAAGCAGGGGCTGCAACCCACCCCTTCTACCTGCCAAGCTCGTGTCCTGGCTCAGGGCTCATGCACCTCAAGGAAGGGATGCCTGCTTCTCCTCAGCAAGGCATCCTCCCCTTGCCTAGCAGTCTACCAATATAGAGGGGGCACTTTATGATTCATATAAAAGAGCAATAAAGATTAGCCATAGCTCTGAGCATAGGGTGGGTACGTTGCAAAGCCAAATACAGTCATGTGCATCTGAACGAAGGGGATGTGTTCTGAGGAATGAATCGTTAGGCAATTTTGTCATTGTGCAAACATCATAGAATATATTTACACATACCTAGATGGTATAGCCTCCCACATACCTAGGCTATATGGTACTAATCTTCTGGGACCACCATTGTATATGCAGCCCATCGCCAATCAAACACACTTATGTGGTGCATGACTGTAGATTATTGTTTCTAATTGACTTCATAAAAGCTTTCATGATAAAGGCCAAGGTACCTAACGGCTTTTTTCTAAATACCTGTGAGTTTTGGTCACAATCTATGTTTTTTTCTGATTGAGAATATCATGAAAACTTATCTTATACAATTTCTTTTTGGTGCAATCCTAGAATCTGATACAAAATACAAGAAGCAAAAGACAACTTTGAAATCAAGCCTCAGCATTCTGCGACTGCAACAAGAAAAACGAAGAGGACTATAACAAGGCGTGCACAAATTTGAATGGTGCTGACGTGCAATTTATAGAGAAATGTGATCAATACAACTGTTTGATTAGGTAATTATAATTAATAACGCTATGTGGTTTAGCTAATCTCAGTATGATTAAGGAAATAAATGGTCAAAACTGCCGAGTTACACCTGAAAGGCAGAAGAGGTGTAAGCGTGATTGAAATATTAGTAGGAAGTTTTACTTAAGGATAAAAGTGTTGGCTTCCATGGAGCCTTCCTCACCATCTCTCCAGTCTGTCTTAATCTCTCCCACTTCTGAATCTTTATGACACTGTCGCATCATGGAGAAGAATTAAAATTACCTGAAGTCCAATTCAGACTGAATACGCGCAAGCAGTGCAACCACAGGCAAGTTATTTAACCTCTCTCAGCATCAATTACATCTTAGATTGGCCTGCTGTGAGGATTAAATGAGAATGTATGTAAACCACTAAGCACGAGTGCCTGCCATGATGATCGCTCAATAATTAGCAGCTATTAATATGACCTGATTCTTTTTTACTAATTTCTCTTCTATATTATTCTTGTTTGCACAACTGTAATGATCGTAACCTCGTCTAACCACCCAGAACCCACTGCTATTTCCAAAGCTTATGCTGAAATCACTGTCAGAATCACAAGGACTGGGCCCAGGTTTCAATTCCTAATGGTGTCAGTGTTACACAGAGTAGCTATAATAAATATTTGCATAGGAGAAACAGGGTAACAGAGAGGGAGCAAGAGAGGGAAAGAGAAGGAAACAGAGATATTAAAACAGGTAAACACTTCAAAGTTACCAAAAAAATGAAAGTAGGGTTATACGGATCATTAAAGACCTTTGATTGAGGGGGTCAACCTGGTGGCCAAGTGGTTAGTACACGTGCTCCGTTTCTGCTGCCCAGGGTTGGCCAGTTCGGATCCATGGTGCGGACTTAAGCTCCATTATCAAACCATGCTGTGATGCGTCCCACATACAAATAGAGGAAGATGGGCACAGATGTTAGCTCAGGGCCAATCTTCCTCAGCAAAAGAAGACGGAGATTGGCCATGGATGTTGGCTCAGGGATAATCCTCCTAAAAGAGAAAAAAAAAAAGATCTTCAAAAGAAAGAAGACCTTTGATTGAAGAAAACCTGGGAAAGCTGCTACATAGACACATCAGCCTCTAATAATTCACTTGCCGCAATGTATGTAGATTAATGTTTGGCACATATGCTTCCTTAAGTTGCAACATATATTTTCCATCAAAGATAAATTCAGAAATAATTAAAATCTGTGCGAGGGGCTGGCCCCATGGCCGAGTGGTTAAGTTTGTGTGCTCCGCTTTGTGGCCCAGGGTTTCGCCAGTTTGGATCCTGGGCACGGACATGGCACTGCTCATCAAGCCATGCTGAGGCGGCATCCCACATGCCACAACCCGAGGCACTCACAACTAGAATATACAACTATGTACTGGGGGGCTCTGAGGAGAAGAGGAAGAAAAAAAGGAAGATTGGCAACAGATGTTAGCTCAGGTGCCAATCTTTAAAAAAAAATCTGTGGGCAATCATTTTAACGTATGCAATATGGTCTACTGTGTACTCGTGATCAGCCACAAAAAATTGAAGGCAATTGCTGATAGTGTTTGTCTGCACAGTTTTCAACAGTAACAGAGACTTACATGATAAGCTAGAAAAGTGATGAAATATACATCATTGTCTGCCCTGAAGTTTGCGCTTCTAATTTACCACCTCACAGCGGAACTTAAAGGACAAACATATCTTTCCTTCTGATTTGAAAGCTAATTTATTTTGAATTTATCTGATACAAAGAGAAAGCAATTTCAATTTTCACCATGAACTAGTTTCCTGGACCTGCAATCTAAGACAACAATTCTTTTTTTTTTTTTTGAGGAAGGTTAGCCCTGAGCTAACATCTGCCAATCCTCCTCTTTTTGATGAGGAAGACTGGCCCTGAGCTAACATGTGTGCCCATCTTCCTCTACTTTATATGTGGGACGCCTGCCACAGCATGGCTTGACAAGGGGTGCCATGTCTGCACCCAGGATCTGAACCCGTGAACCCCAGGCCACCGAAGTGGAACATGCACACTTAACCACTGAGCCACCAGGCTGGCCACAAGACAACAATTCTTAGGATAAGCCAATGTGGATAGTACTGAAGAGCACAGCTTTAGGAGTCAGACCTATGTTGAAATCCTGGATCCACTATGTACTGATTACATAGAGTGAAAATTATGATGCCAGCTGGGTGGTTATGAGGATTAAATGAGATATGCATGACTCGCAGCATGGTGTCTGGCATGTTGTAGCATCCAGTAACAGTAACGATTGTTCTGCCACCAAAATTATCAATTATGGTGAGAGCATTCAGATAAGTGATGCTAAAGGCAGGCTTTAAACGGGAATATTAACAAAAATAAAATCCCAAGACAATTGTTAGAATATGAGCTCCTGGAGGGAGGGCTGTTTGTCTACTTTGTTTACTGCTGTATCTCCTGAGCTAGGACAGTCTCTGACACAGAGCAAGGGCTTAATAACTATTTGTTGAATTAATAACTATTTGTTGAACTAATAAAGAGCTCTAGGAAATTACATTCCAACAGAGGACCTTCCAGCACTGGGAAAATATCATGGTGTCCATTTTTCTCCTCCATCCTCCCAGCATGCTCTCTGCCGAGGAACTGATGAGTTTAGTCATGGTTGTGAAGTAAGAGCCGACCCTGCAGCTTAAAGCTTTTCAAACATGAGAAAGAATTTCCTTTACGGTAAAATCTCTCCAGTCAGGGATATCTCACGTTTCTTTAGTCACCTAAATGGAAATAATTTTAGTCCTATTGGATAGAAAGTGATGTGAGGGCCGAGAGCAAAGAACGTGGATACAGGATATTTGGCTCTGTTCTCAAGCCTGCCATTCACTAGCTGTGTGGCCTTGTGGTCACCACAATAACCACCCACTAGTTAACTCAAGGATCTGTGTGTGTTATAAGAAGTCACAGATGGGGCTGGCCCGTGGCCAAGTGGTTAAGTTCGCGTGCTCTGCTTCGGCGGTTTGGATCCTGGGCACGGCCCCAGCACCGCTCATCAAGCCATGCTGAGAAGGTGTCCCACGTAACACAATCAGAAGGACCTGCAACCAGAATATGCAACTATATACTGGGGAGTTTGGGAAAGAAGAAGAAAAAACAAACAAACAGAAGATTGGTGACAGATGTTAGCTCAGGTGCCAAGCTTTAAAAAAACAAAAAAGTCAGAGATGTATTCAGCAAGAAAGGTAAATAAAGTTATGAAATAGTCAGCGAGGTTTCCTCCCCAGTAAATTCTAAAAAGTCCTCATTTGTCTACACCACAAGATTCCTTCAAAGATCAAATAAAAGCACTTGGAAATGATCAGTAGACAAAAATAAGATGTTTTTATCTGTCCAGGAAAATGCTGCTTTATTCCAGTAATAGCTACAGCTAATTGTAAAGAATTTTTAAAACCATTCAAAAAGAAGAGATTGAAATGCTTGAACTAGTAAAGAAGCAAACTAAAAAAGCAAAAATAGCTGCTATTAAATGATAACATTTTAAAAACATATTTTATTTTAGAATGCTTTCTTAGGAATATCATTTTAAAATTGAGTTGTTGCAGGGGCCTGGCCTGTTGGCATAGTGGTTAAGTTTACAAGCACCACTTTGGCAGCCCAGGGTTTGCAGGTTCGAATCCTGGGCATGGACCTATGCTCTGCTCCTTAAGCCAGGCTGTGGTGGCATCCCACATACAAAATAGAGGAAGATTGGCATAGATGTCAGCTCAGTGACGATCTTCCTCACACACACACACACACACACACACAAAATTTGAGTTGTTGCAGCAGCTAATGTTTTGTGTTTGGGCTCTAATAACAATATACAAAAGAATCTTTCTGCACACTTTTTTAGCCAATACTGGAGAAAAAAAAATGTTGATGGGAGAAGTGAGGGGGAGGTCAGTTTATTCTGATTCTGAGCGTTGTCTATAAAAGAGATTATAAGCATAGGCTATTCCTATTAATGTTTTGTCTCTAAAAACGAAAATAAATAATTTATAGAAAGAGTGAAAAAACATCTTGTGTTAGAGGAAAAACTAGCTGACAAATATGCTGAATTCAGAAAATAATGTAAATACTCAGCGGATCAACAGGGCTGAGCCCTCCTCCTTGATATCGCCCTTCAGAGCTCAATAGCTCCTGCCTTCGAGGTTGCCTGGCCCAACTGATTCAACAAAGTTTAACAAATATTCCAGAATACTGAGATTTACTTTTTCAAAAGAGGGGAAGCAGGAAACAAAGCTTGACGGATCTGGGCAGACTGTATCAGGAAATGATATCAAAGCTGGGGGCTGGCCCCATGGCCGAGTGGTTAAGTTCACGCGCACCACTTCTGTGGCCCAGGGTTTCGCCATTTCGGATCCTGGGCGCGGACACGGCACCGCTCATCAGGCCATGCTGAGGCAGCGTCCCACATGCCACAACTAGAAGGACCCATGACTGAAATATACAACTATGTACTAGGGGGATTTGGGGAGAAGAAGAAGGAAAAGAAAAAAGATTGGCACCAGATGTTAGGTCAGGTGCTAATCTTTAAAAAAAAGAAAAAGAAAAACTAATTAAAAAAAAAAAGGTATCAAAGCAGGAAAGTCCTCAGAGCTGTTCCCAGAGGCCCTGGAGCATCTGCACAGGAGATAGGACAGTCTCCTGAGTGGAAAGGCTGGACTGAATATAATAAAAGCTCATTCACCACAACTCTCAACAGCGATTTTTCCTGGGTAAAATTGGGATACCTTTGAGTATATATGTTTGCTTTTCTATATTTTCCAAATCTATAGTAAACCATAAGTTCTTGTCATAGCAAAATAGCAAATAAAAATGTTAAATTTCAAAAATTTATCCCAGTGATATTGATGAGATCTTAGCATGAAGGACTCTATTTTTCAATTTCAAGAACTCTTCATCTTCTTAGGCCATAAATTAATTTCTCGGCACTATTGTTTACTCAGTAAACCTCCTGCCCCCTCCAGCTCCCACTATAGCTCCTTGAAGAATTGATTAGGCTGCCTGGCTGTTTTTTGAGGAACTATTTAAACATTATCTAAATGTGTAGGCAACACTTTGCTGCCATCTGCTTCTAATGAAGACAATAATGATGAAGATCACAGCATTGTGGGTTAAGACTCCATAAAAATGCATATGTGTTTAGAAAGCTGTGGATATTAATTTAGGTCACAGCTTTGGTAGAATGAGAGAAGTATTTTAACATCATCTTTATGCTTCTGCTTTTAAGGATTTCTATTTCTCTTCTAGGCATGCTGGGCATATATTTGGATGCCAAGGACTTCCCCTCTATCCTACTGGGCTTAAGCCTTGAATGTAACTTCAAAGAACTGACAGTCAATAGGGATCAATGTAACAGTTTTATTAATCTTAGACATTGCATAAGACCCACCGATGTAGAGTTTCCTAATAGAGTTGGTTTGGGGACTATTACTTGGGCCTGAGGACAAATGGGACCTGTCATGGTAATGGGACCTGTCATGGTAATGGGACCTGCAGGCAGGCTTTATTACATTTTCCCATCCAGCTGAAAAGCTGCAGTGGAACAGAGGATGGGTATAGTGTTATCACATTGCGACAGGAAGCAGAAAAGAATTCACTTCCCTTTTAGGGATTCTCCAGGCAAGCGAAGAGAGAGAGAGGAGCATGACTTTGCCACAGCCAGATTGGTAGGGACCCAAGAAAACTACTAGAGAGAAAAGCTGAAATTGCTCACTGCAATATCCCCCACTCAGGGGGAAGACAGTAGAGTCTTCTTCGGCACAGGAAGAAAAGGTTGGGTGTTTCTCCCTCCTCTCCCCAACTTTTGCTTTCTCCTAACCCATTGGGTTCAAAGGCCAAGACTTTGGTCAGCTGGGAGTATTGCTCTACTCAGGGGAAAAGACCATCAGTGCATCAGGGGGTCCTGCTTCTATCTATGTGCGCAGACCTACAACTACGACCTGGGCAGTTCAGCTCTTGCCCTCAGAGGCCCTGGGAAAGAATTAGAACAGGGCATTCGTTAAATTAGCATCACAAACACAAACACGCTGCATCCTAGGCCAAAATTTCATCACCTATTCTATTTCTCATTTCACAGTATGCTCAGCCACATTATCCAAATATTACCTAACAAGATAAACAACCAACAGTAATATTAAAAAATGCCTCAAATTTGAATGTGGCCCCCCTCATTGTCACATTCCAAGACAGGAAGTAAAATAAAAACTAAAATCCCCTGTGCCTTGTAAACTAACATTGAGAGAACTGAAGTCAAAGTTTCTCACTCCGTGTGTTAGGCAGAATAATGCTTTCCATACCCCAAGATGTCCATCAGTCCTAACCCCTGGAACTTGTGAACACGTTGCTTTGCACGGCAAAGGGGAATCAAGGTTGCAGATAGAATTAGGGTTGCTAATCAGTTTACTTTAAAATAGGGAGATTATCCTGGATTATCTGGGTGGATCTGATGTAATAATAAGGATCCATAAAGGGGGAAGAGAGAGGCAGAGTGGAGGTCAGAACCAGAGAGATGGCAGCATGAGGGGGACTTGGCCTAATGTTGCTGGCTTTGAAGATGGAGGGAAGGGGCCATGGCCAAGGAATGGGAGCAGCCTTTTGAAGCTGCAAAAGACAAGGAAACAGACTTTCCTCTAATACTTCAAGAAGGCCAGCTTGCCAGGACCTTAATTTTAGCCCAGTGAAATTAACTAATTAATTACACTAATGTTCATTTTGTACTTAGAGAGCCATAAGATCATAAATTTGTGTTGTTTTAAGCCATTACATTGGTAGTAGTTTCTTACAGCAGTCTAGAAACTAATATACTCCCTACTTCCTTGTTCTGTTCTCTCAGCGAGACGTGTCTCTCAGAGGGAGTTTACATTCTTCGGCAGAAGTTGCATCCTGAGCCACCTTCTGCTGGAGTGGGTACAGCTTCTAGCCCTCCAAAATTGAATTAGTGCAGCTCCAAGTTACTCATGATTGCCATTTTCCCAGAGTCAGTCAGAAAGAGATATAAGAATATCGTAGAACCAAACTCATGCCAACAAAATTTAGATAGCACAAGCAAACCCCCGGCTCTAGAGAAGTGACCACACAGAGGTCTGGGTTTCCAGACCCTAGTACATGGTTCAGAGAGCGACCCAGGCTCACAGTGCCATCTCCAGCCACAAACCCTAACAGAGGCCGAGGGCTGGCTGAGAAAATATTTCGGGTTTCAGTTCTGCTGGATGCTGGTCTCTTTGTCCCAGGAGTCCCATTCTAAAATTAGTCAGGAGAGAAATTCTACTGAGAAGTGAGAGGTTAATAGTGACCTTCTGACTTCTTGGGGGAAAAAAATCCATCTATCAGGCAGCCTCTGCTCTCTAGGAGTGACATTTGGGACCAAGCTAACTTACAAGATTTAGACAGTTACAATTAAACACTCCCTCTTAGGATCTGGCTCTCTCAAATTCCACCTCCATTTTGAACTCTGTGTTCCAGAACTCAACCCTGAACTGTGTAGACTATCTAGTGACATCATCTCTTGTGAGAAATTTTCCTCCCATTTATCACATCTGTAACAGGCAATTCTCCAAACCAACTTCACGGCCTTGCTTTCTCTGTGCTGTTATCCACCCCCAACAAGGCATATTTTATTCCTGTGTATTCGTGGCTATTACTCTTGAGTTACACAGGCGTAGGAAGCTTATGTCTTAAGGGTAGCCCTCCACTTCCCTACATTTGTCTCAGTTTAAAATTACCTTCAGCAAATTCATGAACTTCCAAAAGGATGTGTACCTCCGGGGCCCAGAGAGAATCAATATGCCCTAGACCATGTGCTTTCCCTGCAATCTTCCTATCGATACCTCACCTTTTGAATTTTCTAGACCTTAACTAACCTGTTCTATTTTCCTAGCAGCAAAATTTCTTTCTTTTCTCCTTTTTCTATCACAGAGGGGTAAGTCTCCGAGTGCTCTGGTTCCTCTATTTTTCTCCCCTTCCTTCTCAGCAGGCCAAGTGGAGTTTAAAAAACTTTACCCTACTTTCTAAGTTGCTTCTCTTTCTTCTCAGCCGTGTGCGGAGCTCACCCTGTTTGCTGGATCGCTGTGCCTCGCTTCCTTTCTCTTTGCTCTCGGGCCAAGCGCACACATACCTGCAGATTCTATCCTGTGCTGTCCCCAGCCTCAGAGATACGAATTCAGGCAGCTCAGGGCTGCCAAAAATAAATGCAGCCCACCACCCAGGAGACTCTTCTCAGCAGTCTACAGCAAATCCAGGCCAAGTTTCAACTGTGTTGACCTTTCTGGCTGAAATTTAGGATGTTATCTGTCCTAAATCTCTCTACTACATAACTGCCCTAGCCATGTTCCTTCATTGCACCTGCTATACCTATTTCCACAAGTATCTGTGTTATTTTGAAAACTAAGTAAGTATTGCTATGTTGATATTTCCTTAGCAAAATCAGAACAAATCGCATGCCATGTGCTCAGGTGTCTGTCCCAGGTTTTAGGCTACCTCTCATTTGCTCTCATGATGGACACCTCACCTCGTGCTGCTGGGAGGGTCTCTCAATAATGTCCAACACAGTCTCGCTCTGGGACCATTCTGGTTCACTCTAAGAATGTACTGCTTAACGTGGCTGAAATTTAAGGTAGAAATCCAGTCTTTGCTCTAGTAATCACGAAATCATAGCCTTTGTTTTTGGTTCTTCCTTTAAAAGCAGTTAAATACGGGTGCACATCTTTTTCCATTCATATCCGTGTTCTCCGAGTTCTCCGTCTTTGGATTAAGAAAATTCCTCTCTTGTTCATGTCCATTGACAAATCTTCCTTCAGTTTTTCTTAACCTTTTCTACTGCTCCTCGCTGACTTGACAATAAAAACTTTTTTTTTTCAAACGAATTAAACTCAACTCCTAAAAACAGTCTGTTCCAGACATAGGATGTTTTAATGCTTTTTCCATTTAATAGGCTGTCTGTCTCAATCCACCAGGACGACATGTTGTTGATAAAGGAGGAAGTCTTATTCCCTTTTATCTGTTAATTGATTAAAAATGCAACATTTCTCTGTAATTGATTTCAGTATGGGACTCTGAAAACCCACATCCACGTTGAGGGCTGAGGAAGGGAAGAATCTAGAACTGACTTGAAACCCTGGGGATAGGAATGATTTCAAGTCTTCACAGTTCCCTCTTCTCCTGGATGAAATTCAAAACAAAACTGAGATAGAATTTGGGAAAGCTGATCTAGCACACACTGTCAGAGCCAAAAACATCACACATTAATGTTCTGGATATACAATTTAGCTGCTTTTTGCAAGTTAAAGTCTCAGTAATATCACGTCTGCCTGTCACTGCAAAACCACACCCAACCTACTGCAACCTTCTAGGCCAAAGCTTGGCATGGCAGCTCATATGGGCAAACACTCAGATTCTCCATAAGAAAGGTAACTTTCTTCTCAAAGGGCACAAAGAGTACGAGGAGATGTTTGATGCCCAAATCCTTCTATTCACCCCTCTTACTGTCTTTCTATTCAGAATCTGGTGAATAGAAATATCAATGGTAAACTGAGACTGGAGACGGCTACTTGGGCCTGGACCCGACAGAGTATCCCATCTAAGCGAAGCAGCTGGACCCCCCAGGCAGGCCCACCTTGACTTATACGCCTAGTCTTAGACTGAAAAGCCAGAGCAGGGGGCCTCCCCACAATGGGAATAGGAATAACACAGATAGATGAGTTTAATCCATAAAAAGAAAGCAAAGGAGAACCCACTGAGTCTGCCCCCTGAAGACACTGGGCAGCGGTTGAACACAGAGCTCAGGGGCCATGGTTGGGAGCAACAGGATGGTCTGGGCCCCCCTCCCCTTGTCTCACTCCAAGTCCTTGAAGAGTCAGCTCCTTCCCAGGCAGCCTGGGTCTCCCAGAGGATCCTTGATTGGGCCCCAGAACAAAGAGTGGCCCCTGTGGCTGCAGCCCTCCCCTGTCCTCAAGCACAGGCCAAAGCTTGATGCACCCCGTCTCCAAGTCCAGGATCTGCCCTTGGAGCTGAGCATCTGCCTCCACAGAGCCCTCCAGCCACAGATCAAAGAGGCAGCAGCCCCAACCCCTGCCACTCTCCCTTCCTACCTCATAAGTTTATTTAAAAACTCAAAGAAAAAAACACTTACTACTTCATGAGGCTGCCAGGGCAAGAGAATTTGGGCCTAAAATAGTGGTTCTTCAGTGTGGTCCCTGGTCAGGGAGCATCGTCATCACCTGGAAACTTAGAAACACAAGATCGTTGGACCACAACCCAGAACCACACACACAGAACTTCTGGGGGCGGGACTTAGCAGCCTTTGGTGTCACACACCCTCTAGGTGATTCTTATGCACACCAAAATTTGAGAAGCACCAGACTAAACAAGGTCGTAACTACACTAACAAGATTAGCTACTTGTCTGCAAGTGGGGAGGAGAAAAGAAGCAGAGAAAGAAAGAAACCCACTCCAAGCCTTTTTCTTCATGGAGAGAGAGAAACTGAATTGTGTGGTGGATATCATAAATTTTCCTTTCTCTTAGATGATTTTGCAACACATAAAAAAATGAGAAATAGTCACTAAGAACCAATTCTGAATTACTGAATTTGTCTTCTCACTGCTGTCTACCCTCCTCATTGCTACCAAGGTTATTTTTCTAAATCAAGTCTAGTTTCCCACCTTTCTCAAAGAGGGTGGTTAGCTCCCTATTTCTAATGGAGTAAAGCCTAAACTATCAGGCATAGAAAAATAAGGCCAGTCATCAACTTGCTTCAAATCACCCTTCCAGTCTAAAAGCTCATATTAAATTCTATGCATCAAATGGAGTAGGCAGCTTTGAATAAAGAAACAGAAGAGAGTCTCCATTCTCTACAATAGTCTCCTGTATCAGAAGGCCCCAGGGAGCAGGTTAGCAATGCAAATGTTCAGACACATCCCCAGAGAATCAGGCGCATGGGCCCTGGAACAGGACCTATCCATCTGCATTTGTCAAGGGCCTCAGATGAGCTGGCTGCAGGTGTCTGTAGATCACGTGCTGAGAAATTCTGCTCTACATCTTTAATACTGTGTGATGCCTGGCAAGTGCCTAGACTTTAAGCAAGTGCCTATTAAGCTAGCGCCTATCAACTACTGAGAGGTGCCACAGTAATAGTTTCCATTTTCAGATATTTCCATTTGATGAAATCCTCTAACCTCCCTCATCAAATCATCCTAACATCTTACAGCACACAAATATTATTTATTTTGCCCTTTTAAAACACCAATAAGGACAAATAGTTTCTACATCATTTTGACTGTGATGTCTAGTACTTAAATGTCTTAAAACTTGAAAGGCAGGAACACCAGAGCTAGCACGGCGCTCCACATGAAGGAATGGTCAGTAGGATTCCAGACACATCCCAAGACCTGCTCTCATTAATGTCTTCATTTGAGCTCCTTTCCTAATCAGGGCTTCCACGTCTACCTTCAGATGGCTGTTCGGGGCTGCTCAGCCAAAGCGCAGCCATGATCACTCCTTCTGTAATTTTGCCATTTAAGTTTTTTTTTCCCTCTGCAAAGTCTCAGAACAAATAGATTCCGTTTGCATGAATAATGCACCATGCTCCCAGGCACAGAGGAGAAGTCGAAGTCTGCAGAGCTACAAAAGGAAACTTAACCAAGAGCCATTTCCAATGCTTTGCCTGCATCAAAGGGCTTAGGGCCCATTTGGGAAAATCTTTCTCTTTTTGGTTAAAGTTTTGAAATTCCTTCCTTTTTACTCCTAGCTTTTTAAATACCACTTCATCAAGTCAAGCATGCACTTTCTGGTAATGGATTGGGAGTCAAAAGCCCCGATTCTAGTTCTAGGTTTACTACTAGTGGCTGCATGACTTTAGATAAAACACTAGACCCCTCTAAGACTCAGTTTCCTCATCAGCAAAATGGGCCAGGTGGGGAGAAGAATTGGGTGGTCCCTAAAATCCTTGTGCTCTAAGTAGTGCAGAAGGGGGATACGAAATGCTACATTCAAATCCAGACAGTAGGAAACAGATTCCACTCTAATGAGGACACTCTTACTCCTAGATATTTCACTACTCTGACCATACTTTCAAGCTTAGATACTTGCAGATGCGAGATTATAAGAGATGAGGAAGAGGCACGTAATGAAATCAGAGATACTTAATTGCCTGAGTAAATGTTTTTAAGGATTGCCATTTCACATGTTGCGCAGGAGTTGGGGGAGTACATGTTATCGAGTCCTTACACTTCTCGTTCTCATTTCAAGAAAGAATTTTGAGGTTTATCCCAGCGCTGGAAACTCTGTTAGCCTGGGATAAAAATACAGTCATGAATTAAAACACCCTGGAGTCAGTGGTCACTGACAAAGTGTATAAAGATTTGACTATTTCTCCTGTTAAGGGCAGATTGGAAGACAACATATGGAAACTGTTTCATTTTACTTTACCAGGCTAAACTAAGGTAGGTAATTAAGATTCACTGCCTAATTAACTTCGAATGACCATACAGAGAGTAACATATTCTGTCACTTTTTAAATATCAAGGTTTATCCATATAGAAAAACAAAATTATATATAATGGAAGGTCTCACTGTTTGTTCATGTTATATTGTTAATGATGCCCCATCCTTTTAGGATTACAGAATACCTGTGCTGTGCCCTCTGTTTACAAAGAACGGACAAATGGGTCCCAGAAGTTAATGACTGTGGTGTGACAGCTAGTTGGTGACAAAGACAGGTCTCAAAGAAGCCCTCATGGTAGATTAGTGCTTTTTCAAATTAGTCATTGAAAGGATTCATTTTTATTAAGAGAATTATTTCTATTTTATTGTTCATGGTTTATTGAGCAATTTGGGATCAAGGGCATCTTTGACATTGGGAACTGATGGAGTACGGATAAAAAGAAAGGAGAGAGATTCCTTTTTTTCAAATGTACTCAAGTACCATTTATCTATTTTTCACAATCTACCAACAAGGCAAGCTAAGCCCCAGCTCCTTTCTTCATAAAAAAGACTGAAAAAGGCACAGTTCAGAAATAAATTCAGTCATAACATGTGTTGCCCAGGGTTTGTTGGGCTCTGAGCAATTTGTGACACAGCAGAGCAGGATAAGCAGTGCTTTCGTGCACTGCTCCCTGGATGCTGTGGGAGGCCTGGCCCTAGAGTGAAGTTCCAGAGCCCGAGGGTGCATGAGCAGGGGAGCTGCCCAGAGGGACCAGGGCACAAAGGGTCAAGGGATGGAGCAGAAGCTGATAAACTCGCTTGAGCGATCAGCTGTGAGGAGTGTGCTCCAGCCAGTAACAGAAGACAAAGTCCAAAGGCCAGAAGCGAGGTGGATCCTGGGGAATATGAGAAATGTGAAAAATTCAAGTTCATCACTCAGCCCAGGTCTAGACTATCCATGGTTTATTTACAACCTCCTGGCCCTCGAGGTTTGCTGCTGAGTGAATGGATAGATGGACAGCGGCAGATTCTAAGAACAGTGTTTCCTTTTCCCCTTTTCCAGGAGAGTGGGACAAATCACGTCACAGTATTGGCAGGAACGGCAATCACTGTGGAATCTCTACCAAGCAGGGTGATCATTAGACTCGTCCTCCTGAGAAAGAATATCTCATGGGACTCCTTGTGTTTTAATGTTTTAAAATCAAAACCTCACCCCCAGGAAGGGATAGGAAAAGGGGTTCCCGAAATAACAAATGCCTGAACATGACTGAGCTCAGACATTGGAGAGAGAGCTATGTTTGAAAACTAAGAGTTAACTGGTAAAGCTAAAAATGTTCGTATTTTGACCAGATAGCACAAGAGAACAACATATAATAGCGCCAGCAGTGGACCCAGTTCTGACCTGGGTCAGCCCTCGGTGCCCCGCTCCCAACAGCTCAAGCCTTCTTTTGGAGAGACCAGCCCACCACCAGCTCCACAGGATCCAGCATTCCTAACTTCTCATGCCAACAAGTGGCAGCATTACCAGTGGCCTGCCTCAGCCCAAATCTCTGCAAAGTGACCTTTAATTCAAAGTGCCCTTGCCAGGTTGCCTGTCACCTCTCCCCTAAACACAACACTGGGGAGTGGGCAGCCCCAAATTGCAGACACAAATGATGATGTCCTGGGTCTGCAGCCATGGCGGGAGGGGGACTTGGACTAATTACTGTGTTTGAACACAACTCATCAGGTCACCTCCTTCTCAACCACCAGCACCTCTTTGTCAAGCGGAAATGAATCCCCCCCTCCTCCTACCCTCAGCCTCAAGACCCTGTACAGGGAAGAGGAAGACACTTCAGGGGAGGGCTGACTAGTTGTTAGAGCATTCACTCATTATTGACGGGAGGGTGTGTGGTGGGAGAGAGATTGAGCATTTGTATTCTAGAGATAGAACAGACATAGCAAATGCTTTCCATTACCGCAAAGGGGGCACCTCTGTTTCAGAACGAACAAATTAATTAATGGATGAATGGATTAATTATGTTTATAGGAGATTTGTCCTGCGTTAAAGGCCCTATCAGGACACATTGGTCTTGACTTTAACCATTCCTGTTTCTGCAAGAAGTAACTTTAGCGCTGCCAGCTACTGCCAGCTTTAGCTGTGACCTCAGAAAAGGCTGATCAGATGCTAGCTGCTTTGATCTGAGCCATCCACTAGGGACACAGAAGGTCAAGCCTGCAGCCCACAGACCCTGTAAGAGGCTCTGACGAGCTCATCCTGTATTGCCGATGCTGGGACTCAATGCCGAAAGCAGTTTTGTGGCCACTGGGAAGGGGCACGATGGGTGGAGAGCATGTCCTGTCTTGGCCACCAGGAGACCCAGGTTCAAACGCACAACCCCATTTACTGCCTGTGGGAACTCAATGGGAAAGCGGGAGAGATTTGTCTTTCGTTTTTCATTCTCAAAACTTAGCCCAGTGTAGGAACTCAACAAAGCGAAGAGGAGTGAAGAGAGAGCCAGGGAGGGAGGGACTGCCCTCCCTCATGAACTTGCCGTGGTGACATCACAGGGAGAAGCAGCACACAGGCTTTGTGGACTGCATGCTGCTATGTAAGTTTAAGAGTTCTGTGGGATAAATGTTAGCCCCCAAATGCCACAATTTGAAGGTTAGTAAAAAAAACTTGATGGTCGCTTCTGGAAGGATTCATGCAAGATTTTCCTGTATGGAACAAGACTTAGTTTCCCCGGTACATGTGCTGGGTCACAGACCCCTTCTTCGGAACATGAGGGGTTGATTCCCTTGGACTCTCAGCGCCAGGCTCTAGTGAGAAGCAAACCTCTTGGTGGCACAGCATGTTCACAGGTCACCTGTTTACATCGTCAGGAATAAACAGAGGTGGTGGCATGGGATTGAGGTCCAGGATGGGACTGTGACAGGATGGGAGGGAAAAGGGAGCTATGTCGTGGCAGTGGGATGCAATGCCAGGCCAGGGGTACCCCCGCCTAACTGCACTCACACCTTCAGTTAATCTTCAGAGAGACACACGTTCTTAACCATCTATTAAGGTTCAGGAAGTATGGTTGAGTGGACAAGAGAACAGGTTCTGCAGACAGACTGCCTAAGTTCAAACCCTGGCTTTGTTTCTCCCTGGATCCAAACCTCGACACTCAACTTCTTGATGGCCATGGAGATGATAAGAGTACCTACCTTGTTAGCTTGTTGATAAGGCACTGAGGATGGTAACAGCCACATAGCAAACGTTTGGTAGCCTTTTACTCTCATGACTGCCTCCAGGTGTGCCTGGGTCAAAGGCTTGAATTAAAATAGAACAATTATAATGGAACAGGCACTGGTCGAGACAAATGATATCTCATTTAATCACGTATATCTCAGTCTTCACAATGAGGCTGTGAGGAAGGAGCATTTTCCTATGACAGATATGAAAACTGAAGTTATGACTGGTGTTCAAGATGGAACAGCTGATGAGCACTCCGGTCTGGAATTAACCCAAGTCCACTTCTTGGAAAACAACACAAGCAAGACTGCGTTCGCTAACACAGATATCACCCAAAACAGGAGGATCTGTGCAGACAACACAGTGGTTTTTGAAGAGGTCTAAGCCTGATGCCAACAGCCGTGGGAAACAAAATAGTCAGTAGATGGAGAGCGAACACATTACCAAAACCACAGAGGCATGGAAAAGACCTCCAGCTCGGTCACGAGGCATAGAAGCTACAGGCAGAGAGTTCTTAGACAGGGAAATTTAAAATGTTGCTCCAAATCTTTAATGAAAGATAAAAGCTGAAAGCTCAAAGATCCTCTATTTAAAAATGACCTTCAGATTTTACCCAATTGAGTGAGAAAAATATCCAACTCAAAACCCTCAAAATATCTAGGAATGTCAGATTCTAGTATTTGCGCTGAAAGTCGAGTAATGAGGGATCAGATCTTTAAGGAAGGTTTGAGGAATTCTGCGAAGTCCAGGCCTAAGAGCAATGCCCCAGCGAGGATTCTCTCCCCCTTCTCAAACCTCTGATGACATGGCCAGAGACTGCCTCGGGGAGTTTGAGGGGAGTCTGAGAAAGGGGAAGCGGAATGCAGCAGAGATGCGTCACTAAACCTATCTGTATTTCTCACGAACTTCCCTAGTGAAGCGCTCTGCCATGCCAAAGGGAGAAGATATTTTCATCCCCTGTTTTATAGACTTGCTGGACTCATAGAGAGCTGATGTGGGGAATGCCACTCTCCTGCCTCCCAATTCTGCTGGACAAGCACAAATTATTATGTGCTTTAATTTAATTTCTTTTAATAGGAGGAAGACCATTGCCAATAATGTATATGATGGTGCTTTGTAAGAAATAAAAGTAAAGCATTATACAAATGTATAAGCAATGATGGTGATCATGGTTATAAAAATAAACATTATGCAGCAAAGGAAAACAAAACCTAAATTTTAACAACAGAAGAATAATTAAGTAAACTCTAGCTTATCTATATGATAGAAGGCTAGACAGCCAGTAAAAGTCATTTTATGAAGAACTTTATATAATGAAAGGAAATGTCTGTGAAATAATGTTATATGAAAATCATACATTGTTTGCCTTCAGGTAAGCTAGATGGGTGGATGCACAGATGGATGGATGGAGCAGAGACAATGAGAGGGAAGGAAGAAAATTACAGTAATACATAAATAAGATTTACCTCAGAGTGGGTGTACCATGGATGAGTTTTATTTCGTCTTTTATTTTGATTTCTTTAATTCTACCCTGTCTTGTTCTAAAAGCAATTTAAAGTTGTTTACAGCATACATATAAGGTAAAATTAAATTTGAGAGAACGTAAGCTGGTAAGGAATAAATATAAGAAAGATAAGATATTGCCAACAGTGTGGCTGGTCTGCGGAATGCCTTGGGTGAAGCCCTACACATTAGATAGAGATCGGCCACAAATTCACCCCTAAGCTTTTTAGTCATCAAAACAGAGAGGGAGATGTGTAGAGGCAGATGACGTGGCGCATGAAGATAAAGCAAAGCATTAGCAGGAAAAGAAAGCAAAATGATTCCATTTAAGGAAGATAGGAAAGAAAGTTCTCCCATGGTTCTCTGCTCAAGAGGACACTGTGGAAGGTGGTGAACCCTCTGGTGCCCTCTGTGACCCAGTGGGTGGCCCACAGAGGATCCCAGTAGCCTCTGTGTAAGCTGAGGGCGGAGGGCCAAAATGCAAGTAAGAACAACAGCTAGCGCATAGGGAGCGTTACTAATTCCCAGGCTCTGTGCTCAATCACTTGCACACACGTGCTCATCTAATCCTCACACAGCCCGGCTGTGTATCATCAGCATGCTCTATAGACCCAGAAATGGGTTTAGAGAATAGCTCAAATTCAATGAGCTGGCAAGTGGCAGGGCCAGCATTCTGATTCCACTTGTCCAACACCGTTCACCATCATGCTCTGTTGCTTCCCAGCCTAGAAAAAGAAGCAATGTTCCGGGTTCCGTACAGGCCAGTGGCACAATGCCAAAAAGCAGTTCAGTGAAAACAACTCTAGATGGGATCCTTTTTCTCTTCATGTTTTTTAGTATTTCTAAGCTTTGGCCAATGATTATGTCTACTTATAAATTATCCACCCTTTTGGATTCCCTGCACCACTCCTCAAGCCCGCCTGACTTTCAAATTGACTTTAAGAGTTCTTGAGGTACTCCTTTCTCTCTCCCTAATAAGGGACCTCCTTCTCCCCCGGGAAGCAGAGAATCACCTTGTTTTGTTAGTAACCTCATCCTCAACCTGCAGCTTCTATGTTCAAACGTAAAGTTCAACAATGAGCTCTTTCTGCGAGGTGGGTTCTCACAATGAACTTCAGTGCACTGTGAACACATTACTGAGCCCTTCTCTGCCTCATTTCGTTGCCTCACTTATCGCACTGAACCCTCACCACATCCCTTTGACTGTGTGCTCTATTAGACCCAATAGGCAGAGGCGGATACTGAGTCCCAGGAATTTTAAATGACATTAAACTGACCAAAACAACATTTACTAGAACTGGTAATGTTGACTGGAGATAAAGGCCCTCATACATTCACAGGTAGAGCATAAACAAGAATAGCCTTCATTCTCCAGGCCTGTTTTACAAGCACGCCAACAGTGCCGACAGCATACAGAGCCTTTGTCCCAGAAATTCCACCTGAGTAGATTATTCTAAGGAGACAAGTATAAATGAGGGCAAAATTTAGCTAGTAGGATGTTTCCTAGCACTGGTTATAACAAGGCAAGACTGGAAACCAAATGTCTAAAAATAAGAGTATTTAGACAAATTGGGATCTATCCTTATAATGAAATAGCACGCATCCATGGAAAAGCTATGTTGTAGAACAAACTATATTTATTGACTTAAAATTATTTTTGTTTCTAATGTATTTAAAATAAGAAAACTTGGTTATGAAACTATTTGTGTAACAGGATTTCATTTCTTAAATAAACATTGTGATATTGCGTGTAAGAAAAAAATTCAGAAGAATGTAAAGATAAACCATAAAATGTTAATAGTTATTTCTAGGAGTAGAGTATTACCAGTGGCCTTTAACTTGTTCTTTTTGCATATACGCATTTTTAAAATTTATCTATAGTGAAAAAGAAAAAGGAATTTTCAAACAAAACAGGCAAAACATACCAAATCCTCAGTTTTGCATTTCTGTCTACATGGGAGAAAAGAACGAAGATATCGATAAAAAAAAAACTACTGATAAAGCCAAGTCAGAATATTCTTCTATGTTTGTCTGTGGCATTGCCATGGGCAGAGCTAAAGCTTCAAAAATCCTTCACCTCCGGTGGGCGTTGATGGAAGACGCTCATGGAAGTGCGGAGCTGTCACTTGCGGCATGCCAAGCTAGGGATGTCAATAAAAGTAACCCAAAGCTTTCTTTTAATGCTTTCAAGTTCAGATTTAGAGCCATGGCTACAAGGAGAGGGACATCAACCCAATTTTTATAATGTTCGTACGAAATTTCCTTTCACTCAGACCTTCCCCATCTTTGATTTCACAAGGACACACCTACCCCAATGGATGCAGCAGTGGTTATTACAGCTTTCATGGAGGCAGAAAGCACTTGGTAATCAAAGAAAATTCTGCTCCCACATGAATAAATGCAGTTTGGACTTGTCTATCACTAAAAGACCTCTAAGGACTAGAAGACGCAAATGAGAATAATTTTAGTTCTAAACTGTTTTTAAAATATGTTCTAGCACGTTTAAAAGCAGAGTGAGCTAATGTACATCAGCAATGCTTTTGCTTGAAAGCTGCTTCCATGTGTTACTAAATAGAAAGATGGATCCTGGCCTTTTATCTAGAATAGCATCTAAGAAAATGAATTTTTCATTTGGCCAAACTTCCATCCTCTAAGAAAGATGTATTGCGTGCCTACTAGAAAAAACAAAGATGACCACATTCTGCTGTAGTGGCTTTCAAATAACAGAAAGCCACTAGACACTCCCTTACCATGTTTCAGCTAGACAAGTCATCAAGTAAATTCTGAGCTTCCATATAAAATGTCAAGGAGTTTCAAGGCTTAAAAATGTTAGAAAGCCACTGTCCAAAGGGCAGTCCTAAGGATACAAGGCCCCTCAATGTCTCAGCCTTGGCTTTCCTCTCTCCATGCTTTCCACTACCACTTGGAGGATTTTCACGTCCTGATATACATCTTGCTCTTTCATGGCTCCAGGACTTTTCACGTTCAGCCCTTTCTGCTGGAAGCACCTTCCTATCCTTGACTACCTGGGAGCTGCTGACTCACTTGCTCAGACATCTCCCACTCAGTGAAGCATTCAATGGGCACGGCCAGCCCTTTCCACCTTCCTCAGCAAGGTCAACCACTCCATTGTCTGCAGTACTTCCTGCACCTTAGAGAGGATGCACTATATGAGTCACATGCTTAGCTAGAATTTACTACATTTACATCTTCTCTACCTAATGTGAGACTTTTAAGAGCAATAATATAGGTCATATATCTCTTTTTGACTCCAGCCTTAACATAGTCCTCTTCTCAAAAGTAAGGACTTAGTAAAACTTGGCTGACCTGGACCAAAAGACTATGTCAAGTCATCAAAGCTAGTGATAAAAAGGGAAAAGGGAAGATGGAGGAGGAAGAGAAGATGGAGACAGTGGGAGAGTCAGGAGAAGAGCGAGAGAGAGGGGACTTCGGGGTGAAATGCTCAAGAGTGTGATAGTTTTAGGATTTAAAATCTGATTTTCCTTGCCAAAATTTTCTTCTTGTATTACATCTATTGTTTAATTGACATCAAAAGTAGATGAGCAAGTAGGGCAGTAATATTAAAATTTGTATTTTTCTAGAAGAAAGTGCAGTGTTTGGGAATAAGTAGGCTGAGAACAGCAAGGCACTCTTCCAAGTGTGGGGGACTGGAATTGGCCATCCCAAAATATGTCTCTTTGGTATGAGGATTATTTGGGGCTGATTACTTTAAAAAAAACTGCAGACAAGAAAGAAACTCTGAAAAGTAGGATTTACTTACCCTTTGTTAAGAGACATTTACATTCGTAAAGGAAATCTCCATCTGTAAAGGTGTCTCCCTCTCTGTACCAGGAAGAAGGCCGGATGACCTTATCTCTAGAAAATCTTAATCACTGCGGAAGGCAAGGACTTAAATCTGCATAATAACCTTACCCTTGTTTACTGTACTTTTTGGTAACCTCCTATGATGGACTCCCCTCATCCCCAACATCCTCCTTTGTCTTTAGCTGAGGGTGGTATTTAAGGGGAGAACCTCCAACATTTTGGTGAGTTGCTCAGTTTTCCTGAGCCTCTCCTGTGTATACATATTATAAAGCTTTGTTTAATTTTCTCCTGTTATTCTGTCTCATGTGAATTTAATCCGTTCTCCGGCCAGAAGAACCCAGAGCAGGTAGAGGAAATGTCTTCCTCCCCTACACAAGTATGGCAATAAGAGTGTTTTAACAACCTATGCTTGAGAAATTACTATATCTAAATATCTTTGTCCACTTTGCCTTCAAAAAACTCTATGACTACATTTCTCTAAGCATGTTTCATAGAAAGGGTAGCAGGAGAGAAAAAGATCAAATAATTTCCTGCTCAAAAAAATTCAGGAAACATTAAGTTAAATAAAAATTGTTTTCATGCAATACTAGTCAGGTCTTTAAAATACTTTTATGCATTTTGAAGCCCTTGGAGAATGTAGAATTTCCCAAACTCAGTTAACTGTAGAGTCCCTTTTTGACAGTGCATCCCCTGGGACTAGTGTTCCTTGAAACACATCTAAGAAAATAAAGTCCTACATAGCAAGTAGCACATAGTAAGATATCATTCCTCCTTATTTATAGAGGGCACTGATGCTAAAGAAATGTTCTCAAGAGTATATGGCGAGTAAGAGTAAGGATTCCAAGCCAAGTACCAGAGACAACTGTTCACTGTGATTCCTAATCACTGAATCTAACGCAAGTTAGATCTTGGGAATGTTTATTTTGGCCTGAATTAAATGTCACAAGTCAGGATTAAGTGTGAAACTTTTAGACCCCCAAGGCTTTATCTATAGAGTCTCATATTCACAGATGGTCCTGAAAACGGCCTAATATAATGGGGATCTCAAAGCCAGAGCCAAGCCCTAAGGCTAGGCTATGAGGCTAAGTAATCACACATAGATGGAGGAACGACATGCCCATGTGGTGACATGAGTAGCGCACAATAATGCCCCCTGCCCCACCATATAATAGCCACTGTTAAATTGTACATTTTGATAGATTTCAATGGAAATGCACAGCAGTTTGCGAGCATCTAGATACTAGCATAGATGATATTATTAGATTACCAAACAGATCTGAAAGAAGAAAGATATTCACATTATAATTTAACTCCTTTTGTCCATCAACATCACCAAAAATGAAATTATCTGGTCACAATCTTCCTCATAAAACAGTAATCTCATAAAACAGAAGTTAGTTGAAGGTACAACCTCCTTTGTAGTGTTATGCCTATTTTTTCACCACTGAATCACTATAGATTCATATAATCCACTTTCCAAGTTGTTCAAGGCACATCCTAAGCATTAGCGCTGTCAGAAACAGGCACTATTTTAGAAAAAGCACTAAAACACGGATCAGGAGACTTGACTCTGTTGTCAACTAGTTGTATCACCTCAGGCAAGTCATTTGCTCCCCCTAAACTTTATCGTTCTAATCCCTACAGCAGCCATTAGCCATATGTGATTATTGAACAATTGAAATGCAACTAGTCCGAATTGAAGTATGCTGGAAGTGTAAAATACATACTGAATTTCAGATATTTAACATGAGAAAAATAATATGAATATCTCATTGATAAATTTTATCTTGAATTCATATCGAAATTATACTATTCCAGATGTATTGGATTGATTAAACTATATTAACTTCACCTGTTTCTTTTTACTTTCTCTTTTTAATGCAGCACTAGAAAATTTAAAATTACACATGTGACTCACTTTACATTTCTACTGACAGCACTGGTCTGATCTGTCAAATGAAATGGTGGTTTCAGATTACTTCAGAGTGGCCTTCCAGCCCTAAAATTTTAAGATGGAACACTGGAAGGAAAATAAATCAGGGGAAGGTCTGAGGCATGAATGTTGATGGAAAGAACCAGACAACACAATGTTCCAGTCAAGACTCTCAGTACCAAAAATCACACGGGAAACGCTGGGTGCGGTGGTGGGGAATGGGGAGGGGGGAGGAGGAGGGGACTGTGGGTGGGGAGAAGGGGCCACTGGGACAGGGGAGGTGACCAAATAGGAGGAAGAAACCTCTCTCAAGATGTTGTCAAGGGTGAATATTGGTGGATTCAACAAATTTTATTTCCTTTGTTTTGCACTTTACTTCTTCAAACAGGTATACACAGCTTGGGGGTTTTTCAACCTTAGTGGAACAAGAAAGGATAAGGGGTTAAGGAAGAGAAAACAGCAAGAATGTGTAGCTTGCTAACTTGTACCCCATCCTTCAACCTCCCATCCATCCTCCTCAAACCTCATTCTAAGCCTCTTGGGCAGACTGTCAACAGAATGCTTCATGGAACAAAGAAGCATTGAAAACGAATGTGAAACTGAAAGGCATTTTAGCTTGGTGAAGAGCACTCCAATTCAGGAGGAAAATGCTTCCCATGACCTTTCCTTCTGAAAAGAGAAAAAGGAAACTAGATTCAGTTCATCTGACTCTGAAAACAAAAATGACCAGCATGAAGCTATCTTACATATTTGATCACTACGTAATTATAGGAAAAAAAGTCTTTGGAATCCTGACTTATAATTTCAGAGAAGTTTAAAGAAGGAAAGATGGGAAATTTATAGACTGGCATCCTGGATCTGAGTTCTAAAGAGGTCTCTCTGGAATGGGAACAGGGAAACCACATGAACTTACTTAGGGAAAGTCAGAATAAGCCTCAATATTTTTAAGAAATCCTACTGCCAGAGAAAACAACATTAAAGCGCGTTTGCTGATGTATCTCCAAAGGGAAAGGACTGATTAGCATCTTGGTTGGTACAATTCTTCAGTACCTGGAAACTCTAGCACACCTGATCTCAGGCTCTCCAACTGCCTTAACCCCCACAGGCATTGTGACAGCCAGAAACTCCTTCATAATTTCCCAAACCTCCTAGGACAGTGGTATTGTCCCCTCTCTGTCCCATCTTGAGAATCTCTAAGGCTACAGCATCCTACTGCCCCCCCCCCCCAAATCCCACCTCATTTTTACAGATAAGATTAAATCAGGCCCAGAGAAGAAATGTGATTCTGAACAGTCTTTGAATTGGTTGCTGGTAGAGCTTGGCTGGAATCTAAGCCTCACAACTCTTAATCCATTACATATAGTTTTGGACTTGTTGAGAAAGGCAGCACAGGATCATAACACATCCTGGAGTAGCCCTATTGATGATCTAGACTGCACTGCATTGCATCCTGACTGTTACAAGGAAACTCCCGATAATCTCTTCAACAGATGAGCATCTGGGGGTCTGTTGATTAGGTGATGGAGATCAAAGCTTTCTGATGCTCAAAAGCCATTTCAAAATTTCCAGAAAAAAAAGATAAAGCACAATGTGATGTTCAAAATAAATTACAGCTTTTAAGAATTAGAATATGTATTATTCAGTGTCTATTTATAACCAGTTAATTATGGCATCAATTTAACCTTGAAGTCTAAATCAACTTTGGCTTAGCTTTGGATGAATGAAGCTTTGTTCAACTGTGACTCCTACTTAGAACAGCCCCAGAAAGTCTCTGAAGCAGCTCCTGCCACACATAGCAGAAAAAAAGTTAACGGTGAAGTGTTTTCGGTATTAGGACTACGCTGCCATAGTTTTACTAAGTCAGAGAAATCCTAGATAATGGACAAGCCTGAGCCAGGCAGGAAGCATTATTCTCACTGACATGGAATTTGAGTAACTTTGTTTATATTCAAATTGATTTATTGAGAAATGTATTGGAGAATAAAGTGTGAATCTCAAAAGTAAATCTCATCTCATTAAGGGAACCAAAGAAAAGATACTTTAGCTATCATTTAATCCAAACCTTTCCTTTTGGAGATGTAGGCATATTGAGGCCCAGAATGGGAAAATGAAATTGCCCTTCCTCACAAAATGGTGCTAACCATCTGTAGCAAAGCTGAGCAGTATGATAGTTTAGAAAAGAGTCTTAAAGGAATCAGAAAAATAAGGTAGAATGTTTTCCTCCAAAAAATACTTAGTAGCTTAATTTCTTCCTTTGTTTTTTTTTTTTAATGTTTTAAAATCACTGCTTAAACAGGTGGTGTTTGGTGTCCAGTCTTTTCCTCTTAAAAAATGGAGCAGGAAAAAAATTTTAAACTCTTTCTAACGTAGAGATTAACAACAGCTGTGTCACTGGGTCTAATAAGTTGTTCAATGCTATATAAAGAATATTATATATTATTTGTTGATTTAGAAATATCCAATTAGCTGCATAGTAACTGGTTGTAAAATCCTGACACCCTCACTAAAGTTATTTATTTGTTGGTGGGTTAGTTGGTTGGTTGTTGGTTCTGCCCAACACAGTCTAATAATGGATCTCCACCACCAATAAATTTGAAAGTACATTTTGAGGACTTTTGCTTCTGGAAAAGAGGGAGATCTTCAAGACACAGCAATTATTCCACCAAAAACAATCAGATTGGCAAGATAAATTAAAACAAACACATCTTTGAAAGAATCAGTGAAGCATGAGGAATAAGACTGTAAAACTCCAGAGAAGGAGGCCCCTTGCAGAGGTGCACTGAGGACTTTCCACTTTTTAGGAGGCCTTTGCTGATTGTGGGTGAGGGCTGAAAGCTGAGAGGTTGGGCCAGGTGCAGACAGAGCACCTCTGCCATGAGACGCAAACCAGCAGAGCCGATCTCATGTGAAAGACTGCACTGACAAAACTGGGTATTTGCACAGCCTCAAAGAGCCAGGTTTCACCATCAAAGGTATACTAAATTCCAAAGGTGCAAAGGGCAAGAGACTGAATTGTTAAGTCACATCTTCCAGAGAGCAGAATGGGATTTCCCACAGGTTTCCAGGGTTACGGAAATAAAACCACTGGGGGAAGAATCCTGAGAACCACAGATGAGAGTAGAAAGCTCCTGAGGAGGTGACTGGTCACTGAGGTGTCCATCACTTTTTCCAGATGGCACTGGACCATCTGGGAAGAGTCAGAGGCTGAGCACCCAGGCCTGGCTCCTCCCCAGCCTCCAGGAGTCACCATCCTACTCTCTGCTTCCATCAGTTTGACTATTTTAGATTCCTCATATAAATGGAATCTAGCAGTATTTGTCCTTCTGTGTCTGGCTTATTTCACTTAGCGTAATATCCTCCAGATCCATCTGTGTTGTCACAAATGGTAGGATTTCCTTCATTTTCAAGGTTGAATATTACTCCATTGTGTATATGTATGTATACCACATTTTCTTTATCCATTCCTCCACCGATAGACATGCTCTAGAAATCTGCCATACATCATCATGCCCCTAGTTAACAATATCGTGCACTTAAAATTTTGTTGACAGGGTAGATATCACGTAAAGTGTTCTAGAAAGAAAGAGAGAAAGGGAGGAAGGAAAGAAGGAAGGAAGGAAGAAAGGAAAGAAGGAAGAAAGAAAGAAGAAAGAAAAAAAAGAAAGAATGAAAGAGACAAAAGAAAGAGAGAGAGAAAGGAGAGCGGCAGTGAGGGAAGGAAGAAGGAAAAAAGGAAGGAAAGAAGGAAGCAAAAGCTCTTGAAACAATGCCTAGCACATGGTAAGCACCAATAAGTGTTAACATTTATAATTGATGTCCCTCCCCCAAAAAGAGAAACCAACAGAGCTTTTCATGGTTGCTTGGGAGTAACAAAATTAGAGAAGTGAAGGATCTAAAAATGGAAGCTAGTCTCTCCCTGAAGACACAGCCTCCTAAAGAGGTAAGCCAGAAATCTCTCATCATGCTCTTTGCTTTTTCTTTGCTTTTAAAAGTCTTCTGATCTCTTTATTTTGTGGGTTCTCTTAGTCTTTCTGTTCACTCTTCCAGAGATGTCCCATCTCCTAAAACTAAAGAAACAAAGAACAAGTAACCATTTTTTCATCACACTGAACCTTTTGAAAACTATCTTTCCAAGTTAATGGCTGCAGTCTTGTGTTACTTATTACATAGACAAAATGATATATTTTAAGAATGATCTGTAGCCTCTTTATCACCAAGATCAAAGCTACACTGTGGCAGGCAGAGGCCATGGAACCAGAGAAGAAAATAAAGGTGTGTTGGGAGACATTAGAAGAAGCTGAAAGAAAAAAAGATGACTCAGGAGCCAGTGCTCTGAAGGCCTATACAGACCCCATTAAATGTGCCACAAATTTGGTACAAAGCTTGTATTGTCTCATAATTAGTTAATTTCTCATAGGTCTATGTCTTATTCCTCAAACTTCTCAAAGGCAAGGTCTTAAATGTCCCATAGTACCCAGCTCTGCTGTGCGAGCAAGGAAAGGTCACAGAAAGAGAAAGAAAGGGAGTGATTGAAGAAAGGAGGAGAGAAGGGGCAGAATCAAAAGGACAGTGACACAAAAAGTGTATTGAGGCTTCTTTTATCAATGAGAATTGGCTGAGGCCCGTTAAAGACCTGGTGTGCATCTTGTAGATGGCCTTCCAGGGCCCAGCCTTGAGCTCTCCTCTGTTGGCCTCTGTAGAAATTCGCTAGAGGACACTTAATGGAGTGCCAGGATGTTCCTGTTTCTGTACTATCTGCAAGGCTTTAGTTTAAGGGCACAAAACTGGCCCCACCCTTGTGGAAAGACAGTAATAGCCTGGGAAGATTGCTATACCTCACCAAGAAAATAAATAGAAAGTACTGATTTGATAGAAAATAAAAGGTTCTTGTTTGTTTATATGCGTTTATTGTTTTTCTTTCTCCTCTTGGACTTGTTACATTGTTTCCTAAACAAATTACCTAATTACAGAGGGTGAAAGTATTTAAAGGATTAAAGTGAGATCCCTCACATGTAATGTGGAGGTAGAGATGTTTATTAATTGCTCCACTGAAAAATGTTCCAACCTCTTTCACAGTCACTGAATCATTCATTAATCTGTCCCCTCCACCCATGTGTTTAACCAGCATTATCCCCCCAAGGTACCACTAAATGCCACTGGTCTTTTGTACTAAGCCCTTTAATTACTCACATTAGCGGTCATGTGTTGACCCTCTTCTCTCCCACATGCCATTCAGGCAATTTCCTGGGGAAAGAACCAACTAGAACATATATTTCTAGCAATGGCTGCAAGGCACTTTGTAACCAATTATTCCTTTTAAATTGGAGTCACCAACATTTCAGACAAGAGAGGTCAAATGTGGCTATTTTTATTTTGACATATGAATGTGGCTGACATTTTTCTTCTGCTCTGTGCAGAGGACAACAGAGGTATACACAAGGAAGAACCCACTGCTCAGAACCATGGATTCTACAAATCAGAGACCAGGTCAATCGAAATGCCCCTCTCCTTCCAGACCAGTGCCCTTGGGAGATGCATTAATGGAGGTAAACCAGGTGACAGCACAGGAACAAATAACTGCCCAAATTGCAGTGGTGTCACAGCAAAGTTGATATGTCAGCCACCCAAATTCCCATGCAGGTCTGAGTGACACCCTTGCAGCTGCTTAGTAATGCAGGCTGCTTCAATTGCAGGGCTCCGTCACCTCAACAGGAAACCTCCTGCCTTACAGGGAAAGGAAATTGCAGGCTGGAGAATTGCAAGTGGGCTTTTCAATGTCTCAGCATGGAGTGAGAGATGTCACTTCCAACACGAATCATATATTCCTATTCAACTGCAAGGAGACTAAGACATATAGTCATTATGTATCCAGAAGTGAAGGGGAAGTAGATGATGGTATAACATCAATGTCTACCAAAGACGAGTGAGTCTATCAGTCTTTACTTTGACCACCTTACTGCTTATTGGAAAAAATACGTTACTCTGATAAGGTGAATGCTAGTTTACAAAGACTATTCCATTGTCTTATCTCATTTGTTTTTAGTCTATCATGTTTTATATCTATCATATTCTATCATGTATTCTTCTATTATGTAACTCAGAGACCAAACCCTGTAGGAATTTAGTTGGGAAATGCCTCAACTCTACCACATCTGTATTTCTATTATGTCAGTTCTTACAAGGCTTCTTAATCTGGGCATCATGATTCAGAGATTACAAGGACTTTCTAAGGTGATGTGTGTGTAATTTTTCTTATGGAGAAGGGTCCATAATTTTCAGCAGATTCTCAAAGAATTTTCCCTCTCCCGGTCTATTGACTCCTTTGGAATTGAGATAGTTTTAGCAATCTTTTGGCCTTCCAGAGCATCCATTAAGTGTGTGGCATGGCCAAGTGGACAAAACAGATTACTGAGGAAAGAATTTAGGAAAGAAGTTGGGAGGGAGAAGGGGCCCTGCTAGAGAAAATGTGTAGATGGGGTTCAGCAATTAGAGGGATGGGGTCTGGCCAACAGGTCTGGCGGGAGGGCATTGACTTAGAGAGTGACAGGGAGGGAGCCAGGAAGCAGAATAAGGGTACAGAAGGAGCGTGGGAGGATCCAGAAGATCTACTTTGTGTTCTTCGCATTCTGCAAAGAGCTGGGAAATCACCGCGTCTGCCCCTGGATAAGCAGGCTCTGCCACCATGGCTCGCTTTCCACTGAGCTCCTGGTGAGACGAGCTCTGGCTGTGTATCCAGACACAGTAACTGAATTTTCTGGAACGAGGGATTAGCATATACACCAAAGGGTTTTCAATGAGCCCCATGATTCATTTAGCCTGTTGACTCATATATTAATTTTAAAGAAAGCATCCCCTACAGTATCATGTGTTTTAAAGCTGGAGATACTCTTTATTGGCAGGAAGATGAAAGGGCAAAACTCTAATGTCAAAAGAATTAACAACGTAAATACTAAACTAAATAAAACACTTAAAGAAGAATTTATGTTAAACACAATGCTGCTCCACAAAAAATAGAAATCCATAACTAATTACTAATATTACAGCATATTTCAATGTTTTGGGGAGGCTAAAATAGTTTTACTTTTTTGATTCTAAAAACAAGGAAGTTGGTTTATTCTGAAATCCCAGGAGGTCCTTACAAAGTGCCAATGTTCAAACACGGTTTAAAGGAGACGTAGTGTATCTAAGCGGTCAGCACAGCTTTTCCCACGTGTTCATACCACCCTGGAAGCTCCAGCTAAGCCACTGGCCCTTTGCAATTCTGGAGCGAAAAATTCACTCTGCTTGAAGTGCAAAAACTGGACTTGAACTGTCTTCCCCACTCTGCTTTGTCAATAGACATCACACCTGCCCTTCAGAAGCCAGCGTAAAAATGCCCACCCCACAGACTTGCCTGCTAGGACCTGCTGATAGGGCTCTTTTACAACAACAACAACAACTACTATTTCCAAGGATGTGCCACGGGCCTATAAACTACACCTTCAGGACTGCAGATGAGAAACTGTAGCCTGGCCTTTCTAACACTCCACGGTACTGATCTGTTTACACGTCTGTTACCCATAGCAGACTTCTAATTCCTTGAAAGGCGGGAATCCCTTGTCATTTCATTTTTGGTTTTATACCCAGTGGTCTTGGCCATATAGCAAGGATCTAATAATATCTGTTAGAGAGAGAGAGAAGATGAACAAGGCCCAAATAGAAACAAATTTTCCATATTGATGGTAAGGACCAGGGATAGAGCTGGAACTCTGTCGGACCACAAAGCTGCCCATGAAGGCACCTCTTTCCACCTGTGGACTCCTTTAGCCCATGGGGTCTGACTGAGAAATGAGGGTTATCATTCCTGACTTGTTTCCGACAGCTGGGGACAACTGCCCTAATAGAAACATTTACTAAAGGCTTACTTTTTGCCAGGTGGCTGACGTGGTTTGTATGCATTATTGAACATTTTAACACTTAAAAATTGTGCAGTAAACATGGACACAGAAAGGTGCATAAAACCATGAATGTTTAATGAATAATCAGAAAGTGATCCAGCACGTTAAAATATAAAGAACTTTATCAGAACCAGAACCAGAAGGAAATGTGTCTCTTCCCTCCCTCCTACCCGGTAGAAACTACCAGGCTGTCATTATGATAATAATCTTCCTGCTTTTCTTTCGGTTCTTCCTCCTATACTCATGCATTAGCTTATCTAATTATCAAAGTTCCCTAACTGGTAGGTGTGCAATGACCATCCCTGTCTTAGGGACAGGACATCTGGAGCACAGAGTTCAGTTCTGGGGCCATGCCTCAATGGGTAGAAGAGGCAGAGTGGCCTTCCTGGGGACATGGAGTGGGCCAGAAGCTCCAGCAAGTGCCCCATTCAGCTCCTTTGGACCTGATTTCAATCTTTGCCCAGAGCTCTCTGATTTGCTTCTGCTAGCCAGCTCACCTTCAAGATTTCTGAGCCGGTGTCACTTCTACTCAGCCGGGGGTGGGGAGGAGCAAAAGTCAGTGCTAGGCCACCCCCGTCACCCTTCCCCTGCTGGCACCGTGAAGTGCTAGCTCGAAGCACATTTACATGGGAGGGTCCCTGACGCTGTTTCACATGTGAACAGACTCTTAATTTGAAAACCTTGTTAAATCAAGAGGTTGGATGGAATCTAGAAATCACTGTGTTAAATCCCCAAAATATGAAAGAGCAAGAAACTCAGGTCCAGAGTGGGAAGTGACTGGTTCAAGGTCACACGCTGTGATAAGGCCGGTGATAAGTTCAGGTAAATAACACTCCTTTAATCGTGTCAAGCACCCAGCCGAGGTGAGGTGTTTACTTTCCACTCCGCCTGGCCCACCCAGTTGGTTTATACTTCGTTTTGATGAGGTTCTGGGAAGCAAGCCAGCTAACTCAAGGGATTTAGACAAAGCTAACAGAAATAGTTTCACTTTTTCCCCTAAACCCAACTTTCAGCCAGAGTCAAGGGATCCAGGCAAGGCAGTTGGTCACTGTGCCCAAAGCCACATGAAGGACCAGTGGCCATTGGTGTTAATCAGAAATAATCCCTCACACTTATAGGAGATTTTGTATAGCACTCTACAGTTTACAGAATGCTCTCACACAGGTGATCTCATGTGATCTTTATAAGAATCCCCCGGGAAGAGGAAGGCTGGTCATCTTATTCCTAACTTTAAAGAAAGAAACCGAGTATTTATTTGAGATCATAAAGCCAGTGGAGCCAAGGTGACCAACTCCTATTCCGTCACGGCATTTGGTGACAAGAGAGAAGAAAGCCTGAGAACAGCGACATCTGCTTCATCCTTCATCCCATGACCATGTGACATTGAAAAATATTATGAACAACTCTGATTATTAACTCTGTATCTCAATTGTCTCTCAGTCATCTTGATATGCCCCCAACACTGAAGGATCTCAGAGGGATAATTTGATTTAAACATAATTTTACCTACAAGGAATTTTCAGAATCACAAAAATCAGTAAAGTATGCCATTATTTTAAAATGATTCAGCCTGTCATTATTTTCTAATATGGTATCTCTATACATTTGAGTCAGCAGGGGTTGAACTACAAGTAGCTTCACAAATAACATGCCCATTTCTCTCATTTTGTGGGTGAACAAACTAAGGCCCAGAAAAAGAAAGAAACCTTACCCAGTTGACACAACACATCTATGGTTGAGCCAGGACAAACACCAAAATCTCCTGAGCTCCAGTTCCATGTTACTTCCACCCCCACCCCCACCTGTCTCAACCCTCTTATCTTCCATTCAAGCACCTCCCCACCTTATCTGTTCTGAAGTAATTCATACCAAGCATTTTGTCAGGACCTATCAGTACTCATGAAACATCTTGCTCACTGTAGCATTATCTCACCATCTCCTTCTGTAACCTTCTGCCTGACACTCCCCCTCTCTCAGCCTGAGGTCCTCACCTGTAAGATGCAAATAATCCCTATGCCTCCTACCTCACGCTGTTGGGAACAATAAGCTGATAAGTAAATGGGAGAGGTTAATGATCAGTATTTATTCTTGGATTTGCATTCTATGCAATCTGAGCAAGCCACTGTACCTCTCTGTGCCTCAGTTTTTTCTATCTGTAAAGGACAGATACCACTGTCTAGGATCTAGCCCAGAGTGATGCTGGAAAGACATGTGCAGATATTAACATAGCTTGATCTCTTCCAAAGAAAATGCATTCTAGTTATCGATGTTCTTATCAATTAATCATTACTATTCCATTGATCTACGTTAATCATGCTTTTATTTATTCAACTAGCATTAACTCTGCACCTGTTGTGTGCCCAGCACCATGAGGAGAGGAAGGGCACAGAAGCAGCAGCAGACCCAGTCCCTGCCTTCAAGAGATGGACAATTCCAAGACAAAATGACATAGACACAAATAAAATAGAGACTCTAAAAGGGTGTATCCAAGCATTTCAGGGAGGGCATGAAAGTAATGTGTCATTATTACATTAGTCCATTAGGAGGAAGGATTTTCCACTGCTTTGGAACAAAACAAAATAAAAGAGACAATAATGATTATTATTAGAATCTTTCTCGGGGACCCTTCCAAAATCAACACAAGAGAATTCTGGTCTAGCAGACAGTTTCCTTTCTGAATAGCCTCCCCTGCTCTACCAGCCACAATTAATGGCTCCTTCTCTCAATCTCAGTGCTCCATCTGCACTTCATTTGGTCCTTCCACTCCTTATCCTTATCCTACAGTTGTTTGTAAGTCTATCTTTGTTCCCTTACCAGTCCAGAAACATATTAAGTATCTTATTCATTTCTCCCTCCCTCCTTTTCCTTCCGTCCATACCTATACTTTAAGAGCCATTGCACAGAATAGCACTGACAGATATTTCCTGATACAGACTGGGTTGAATGGAGTTGACTACCTGCCAAACGGGTGGTTTCACCCTCACCGTTCCCCTTTAATTCTTCTGTTTTAGGGATCCATTTAAGCCAGGTCATGTAACTGGGCAGAGTCAGGACAGGGGTTTTACCCCACCCATGGAGAAGAAACTGTGAGGGAGGTAAAAGAAAACTGTTTTTAAAACAGTCATCATCACTGCAAACAGACACACATACACATTATAGAACAAACAAACAACTACAGAGCCTGGTCAAGATGGTAAAGGACGCGTGGCCTCAGCATTAGTGCTCCAGTGCCCTGTGGTGTCCCATTTCTGTAGTCACAGTCCAGCTGCTCTGGGTTTTCTCTAAGCCCTCACTGCAAGGCGTTGCATTCTGGCTCCAGACTCCTCCCATTCATCACCAAAACTTTGCTGAATGCCTGCTTCCACAGGATGCTGATTTATGGATCCATGTCAACCTAGTCTCCTGAAAAGCTCCTTAAAACTACCATCTTGGCCCTCCTAGCATTCTGATTCAGTAGGTCTGGAATGGAGCCCAGGAATGCCAGTCTCAAGGATGTTCTCTGATTGATTCTCATATGTATTCCTGGTTGACACCCATCATGGAGCCAGACCCTACCTAACTCATACATAAACAGAAGTCCTAAAAGGCATGTGCTAATTCAAAGCCACCCGGAGAGTTCACGGCTAAGAAAGAATTCGTCTCCTGATTCCCACGCGAGGTGTAGGTCCTCCTCATTAGTACAACAGAGTTGACAAAAGGAAGGGACACTAACTCTTCTTGCTAGTCATCCTCCCTTCATTCCAGAAAAGGCCTCAGCAGAAAAAAAGAATATTTCAAAGCCTTATAAACATACACTTTCCATAATCAGAAGAGAGAATTCGGTTTCAACATGCAATTCCCATTTACAAACAAGAAAACATAAACAAAATAGAAAGTGCTATTGCTCAAATTTTCTATTGTGAATTAGCCCTGTGAATTAGTTGAGAAATTCTGTCAGTATTTCAACCCGGGGGAAGATAACTTGAAGATTTTACAAATAGCTACTGTCATCGAGATGGAATTTCTCCTTTGTTTTTCCATCATGTATTATTATTTACAATATTTCTAAAATCACTTTTGAGATAATAAACTTGAAAAAATCAAAGTCTCATGGATGCATGGAGTTTTTATGACAAAATAAATAGCAAGGCAGGAGGAAAGTGTCAGTGTCTCTCATTTTAGTTAAAACATTTCATTTTGATGAAGGTCCTCAAGGGCAGGAGGCAATATATACACTTTTAAAATTGGTGGTTTACACCAAAACAGAGATATTAAGAAAAAATACAATAAAAGATTGTTTTATACACAAGTGGGGAAAGTAAGGCCCAGTCTCATTGGCAGCATAGCAACCCTAACAACACTTTGGCTGAGGTCAGCATTCCTGTGTCCCTCAAAATAATAATAATAATAAAAATAAAAGTGCATGCTTACTTCTACCAAAGGAGTTTAATAATCAGGAGTAGACAAGTTTCATTTCTTTTATCGTTCTTCTACTCATGAATACAAAGTACAATTCAGTGGAACATGACTAAGAGAGATGCTCAAATTCTGAGCAATTAATAGTGTTTATTTTCTGACCTGAGGGAACAGTCAGGTACTCAAGGCATTCATTGGAAGAAGGTAAAGATTTAAAAAAAAAAAAAGTGGGGGAAACATGAGTGGGAGGTTTTTTAACACTTGGTTATCACTTTATCTCCAATCCAACAAAGGCTCTTTTCATTGTTATCAAACAAATGTTCAACTCCATTCAAAAGATATTTATTAAGAATCAGGAAGAGCACAGTGTGAAATGAAAAGAGATCCCTGATGTCCACAAGAAGACACCAAATATTAATGGCCATGTTAGTTAGGATAGACCATGTTTTGCTATTAACAAATTAATCCTCAAATCTCAGTAGTTTCCCACAAGAAAGCTTTTGTTGTTGTTTTGGGGCACTCCTATAAAATATAATTTAAAGTCACTTATCTCCCTTTGGCAGCTCTCATCCCTGGTTGCTTCCATTTTCAATTCCACCACTTTCGAGCTTCTCAGACAGAAGAGGCAAAATCTGGAAAGCTGCCGACACACCTGGCTGCCTCAGGCCAGAGGTGACACATCTTGTCTGCTCACATTCCATTGGCGAGGACTTTGGCACATGGAGTTAGGACTAAGTACCACGAAGCTGGAGATAGGTAATTTCCCTGTGTGTCCAGGAAGAGAGATGGTGATGAGAACATGGCATCATATCCACCACAGAAAACCAATTAAATGTATGGTAAAATCAGAGCGAGCAGAGAGTGGTGTCATTCTGAGTGGCTGGGGAAAGTTTTCCCAGAGAGGAAAGATTAGAGTCACCTTTAAGGATAGACTAGGTGGGGAATATAGAGCACATGGCAAGCCCTGATGAACAACTGTTAGTGAATAATGGAAGACAGGGATTCAGAAGAAGCTGGGGGTGGATCATATTTTGTAAAGTTATGAGATATGGGAAAAGGAGGAGAAATACTTTTTTTTGGTGAGGAGGATTTGCCCTGAGCTAATATCTGTTGCCTGTCTTTCTCTTTTTGCTGGAGGAAGATTGTTGCCAAGCTAACATCTGTGCCAATCTTCCTTTATTTTATGTGGGATGCCACCACAGCATGGCTTAATGAGCTGTGTGCAGGTCTGCACCCTGGATCTGAATTTGCAAACCCTGGGCCACCGAAGCTGAGCATGGAAACTTAACCACTACACCACAGGGCCAGCCCAGAAATACTTTTTCACAGAGCAGCATCCTGGTCTGTGAAGCCAGACTGCCCAGGTAACACCAGGTATGATCCAGATGTTAATCCAGAAACTGGAAGTCATCCAACTCATCTCATTATCCCAGTGATCCAAGTCACTGGTTCCTATTGATTCTACTTTCTACAGAGCCTTGAAAGCTACATGTTCCTCTGTGTTCCCACTACCTCTGCCTTATTCCATGCCCTCAGAATCTCTTACCTGGTGTCACGGACTAAATGTGTCACCCCAAAATTCATATGTTGAAACCCTAATCCCTAATGTGATAGTATTTGGAAATGGAGCCTTGGGGAAGTGGAGCCCTCATGATAGCATTAGTGTCCCTAGAAAGAAGAAACAGGAGAGCTCTCTCCTATCTCTCTCTTGTCTCCCTCTCTCTTTTTCTCTCTCCCCACCACAAGGCCACACAGTGAGAAGGCAGCTGTCCGGAAGTCAGGATGAGGTTCTCACTGGAACCTGCCCATGCTGGCACCTTGATCTTAGACTTTCAGCCTCCAGAAGTTGAGACATAAAGTTCTGTTGTGGAAGTCACCCAGTCTATGGTATTGCTTATAGCAGCCTGGGCTGGCTGTAAGACACCTGACCTCTTGCTACATACCCATCAACGGTCTCCCTGTCTCTGGCCTCTTTCTCCTCTGATATAAACCTGACACTATGGGCCGGAACGGCCTTCCTAAAAACCAACTCTAAAATGGTATAACATAAGGGCCTCTTCCTGACCTGGCCATGTCTACTTCACATTCTACCAATACCAAACCACCAGGAGGTTTTCTGAAAAGATCAGATTTTCCATGACTCTGGAGCATTTAAATATACTGCTCTTTTTAACTGAAAGGCCTCCACTCTTCCCTAGAAAAAATCGCAATCATTCTGCAAAGCCTTTCACTAGGACAGCCTTCTCCTGATCCCTCCCTTAGTTAATCATTCCCTCATCTGTGCTGTTACCTGCTTCTAAAATACTTTATGGCTTCTGTTCTTTCACATCAGATCATATTCTGATCAACTCTCCTCATACAACATCAGCTCCACTGAGAACAGGGAAGGTGTCTTCACCTTTGAACCCTCAGGCCCAGGCCCTGTGCCTGGTTCATAGTACAAACTCAGTAAACGCTTCTAAAATCAAATGTGAAGTTAATATCATGGACAGTATCTACGGTACATTGTGACTCTAATATTCAGGCTGAACACTATATGCTCTAGAGTAATAATAATCATAATAATAGAAGAATACAAAATAAAGGAGGAATATGGAGAAAGAAAATGTTTTGGACCTAATAGAACAGAATTCTTTAGGCATACATAATAGTTATTAAAACCTTATTCTGGGGTAGACACTGTGCTAAGTATTTTTAATATATTATTTCACTTAATACTCATCAAAACTCCCTCGGTAAAAATATTATTATTATTAATACTTTAAAGATGAATAAACTGAGACACATAGGGACTAAGCATCTCAGCCAAGGCCATTCAGCTAATAATAGTGGAGCTAGGATCTGAACCCAGGTATCCAAAACAGAACTGACACACAAAAGCTGCCCTATGACAAGAAGACAAGCTCAGATATTAAGATCAAAGGCAATGGCACAGCGAGCAATTAAGACAACATTAAAACAAGTGGGATGATAGATTGGAAGCCTAAGAACATGCCCACAGCAAGCTCCTTGCCCTTGGTAATTTAGACATAGGCAGAGTATGTGTTAGTAGGTGTGGTATGTTCAGTAAATGCTTTTAAACAGAAACTATAGTTTAATAACTATGTGCTATGTCTGTAGTTAGAGCCAAACTTTTGAAAACTGAAGAATAAATAAATACCTCATTATGATAAATATGATTACTAGGCAAGGAAAACGAAATGAATCAGCAATTGGTAGTTAAAAAAAAATGCACTATGATGCCAGAAGGAAACACCATTTTGCAGAAAGACTGTTTGCAGAACAGGTGAAATGCAATCCAAGTGGTGACTTTACTCTTTTAAAATAAGCACTTCCCTCTTTTACTAAATTCTGGAGTGTCTCTACCAATTGGCAATGCATTTTTTACAAGTTGACCATAGATGCCTCGCCCTGTGGTATAGGCTGTAGGGGATTTAAGTGGGAGGAGCAGGGTGGATAGAGGAAAGAAAGAGAGAAAAAGAGAAAGAGAGAGAAAGCCTCTGATTCCCAAGAGCTATCTTTATTAAATCAATTCTGTTCAACAAGTATGTATTTAACTTCCATCTTGCAGCATGGAAAGAGATCAGTGATGGGGATACTGGCAGGAACATCATAGTCCCTCCTCCTAAAGAGTTCACAGTCTAGACAAAGAGCTAGGCAATGCCAATACAATAAGGAAAGAACAGGGTGCAGTGGGATCTCCATGAAAGGCACCCAAGGCAGATATGGTAAGTCAGAGAAGGCTGCCAGGAGGAAGTGAGATCTAAACTGAAGATAGAACTTTCTTGCCAGGGGAAGGCTGGAGGAAAGAATTATAGCAGAGGGAACAGAAGCAGTAACACAAGACAGAGCATGGGCTGTCAAGGAAGCAGAGAAACCAGGAAAAACAAAGAAGCTTAACCATAAGGCTGAAGCAAGAAGCAAGAGGGCAAGCAGCCAAGGAAGAGGTGGAGCAGTAAGCGAGGGTTCGATCATGAAGCCACCATGTGGACTTTGGATATTTTCCTAAACTCAATGGATAGTTACTGAGGAGTGTATACAGGGAAGGAACCTAAAAAAAATGAACATTTTAGAAGTCACTCTGGTGGCAGTGTGGGAGATGACAGTGGGAGCAACATTGGGGTCAGGGGAAACAATTAGTAGGCTGCTGCAGCAATTTAGAAGGAAGTTCCTGGTGACTGGGACTAAGGTGGCGACAGTAGGAATGGACTAAAATGGAAAGATGAGAAAGATATTCATGGGTGAGGAACAACAGGAGTTGGGGATGGTTATATGTGAGCCAGAGGATGAGGGAAAAGTGATAGATAATGCCTAGGCATTGGCTTGTAAACCTGGGAGGGCAATGGTGCCTGTTCACAAAATGAAAGAAAAAAAGGGAAGCACAGGTTTCCAGATAAAAGAAGTGCTTAGCTTGGGACATCTGTTCTTTTGGTGTCTGTGGGACAACCACAAGGACATGTCTTCTAGGCTGTTGGATATTTGGGTCTGTAATTCAGGAGGAGAGATGGGGCCTGGAGATTTCCATTAGGAAGTCATTACACAGAAAAATGATGACAGTCAAAGAAGTAGAGAAGATTACCCAATGAGAGTGCACTGAGAACCTAGGAAGACAATACTGAAGAAAACCAATATTGAAAGGACCAGTTGAAGGAAATGAGCCCACAAATATCATAAGGAGAATAGCCAGAGAAGCTGAAGGGAAACTAGGAATATTAAAATGTAAAAAACCAGTGTAGTAAAATGGAAGGGGAAAGAAGAACTTATCTCAATGAGGAGGATGTCATCAGCTGTGCCACATGCTTCTGAGAAGTCAGGTAAGGGAAGAACCCCAAGCCTCCATCAGGTTCAATACCAATGGATCACTGGTTCCCCTGGAGAGAGCCATTCAGCGGGGTGGTGGATGCAGAAGACAGCCTGAGGTGGGTTAGGATAACTTGTATTGACAAGTCTTTCAAGGTAGGAGTGTATCTCAAGGGAAGTGTATGTTTTTAATATGTGAAACTTAAAAGTGTTTACATGTAAATTAGGAAGAAGCTAGTGGAATAAGTAGGAAAAGATGGCACTCAGAGCACAGGGATAGACTGCTCTTTGGCAGAATGGGGTCAGGAAAGGAACTGTAATAGGAGGAGATTCCAGAAGCAATACAAACAGCAAAGAAGTTATGCTTTGCAGAGACCAACCCAGATTTTCATCATCAATTAATCAATAGCTAAACAAAGATTTTATCATCTGACGCCAGAGAGTTTTCTTGTTCACTCAGGTTTCTCCTCTAATCACACCCTAAGAGCACAGTGGACTGGGGAACAACAGAAAAGAGAGAAAAATTCTCTGCCTCACAACTCTAATATGACCTTTTAAAAACGACTTGACTTGACACACCATTGAACACAAACAGATACGTTTACCGGCTTAGCATTTCCCACCAAGTCTAGAATGAGTCTCGCTTCTGTTAGAGATGGACCACAGCATGTCTGCAGAACATTATTCCAAGTATGTATTAAGTGCCTACTCTTCCAAGGCTATCACTGTGCCCAAGAGAATAGGAATAATTTCTTACATTTGAGTAGTGCTTGACCAGTGATTACTACGTTGCCTCTAGAATGCTTGGAGAGACTGTACAAAATGAAAATTCCTAGAGCCCCCACCCCCAAAAAAAATGAAAATGAAAATTCCCAGAGCCAATCCTGAGATTAAGGTCCAATAAAGCTGGGAGAGAATCTGGGGATCTGTGTATTTATCAGGGTCCTTGATGATGCTAGAGAACCATTTGGAAACCCAATACTATATATTACATTGCAAACCTTCTGGAACATTGTCTAATTTAGTACATGTCTCAGTGTTGGAGCACTCAAATTGGGTAAAAACTGAAACAAAAACAAATACTGACTGTTCAGTAAATAAAACAAGACCATTGTCATGCATGCATTGAGTCATGCAAGGTATATCTATTGAGTGCCCACTACGAACCAAACTCCACGCATGGCAAAGGGACTATAGATTTGAACTGGATTTGGGGCTTTTCCTCAAATCATTCTTGGTCTTTTAAAGATGAAAGAGAAGAAAATCAGCCAATGATACCAGTTCAGTTTTGTTAAGTGTTTTGACACATCTGATGACCTATATATATAAACATATGGTGTATGGAAGCATAAAAGATGGTCTCAATTAGAATGAGTGAGGAGACAGACATATGGGAGGGGCCGATGCTTGAAAGGGTTATAAATTCTGAGTAGAGGCTAGATGAGGAAGACAGGGGAAGACATTCTGGATGGAAGGAGAAGCCAGCAGCATCTGTATAATAGAGACCAGGCCTACACAGAGCTCTACCATCACTATTATGTGCAAGTGGACCCAGGCAAAAGGCATACACTCCCCCTAAAACCTGAAGACAATACCACAGAAAGATTAATACTGAGCTGAGACATCTTTGCATAATCCACATTCAGAAATATATTAAACCCACAAGTGTTGAAGGTTTTGCCCAGGGAACATTCATGACTCTTTAACGGCAAAATGATAAGAAGTCATTAAAGTTACTTTAATAATACTTTAATAAATTACTTTAATCCAGTTATAGGAAGGCACTCAGAAAATGTGACAATGTGGAAGCCAAACTTGGAAGAGGACAGTTAAGAAGCAATGGAAAGTTAGCATGTCCATGCATGCAGAATGGTTAAGGGGAAGCAGGATGGCGGGATTCTCTTTAATCTCAGCTGCAAGGAGTTTATCCTGCCATTTTTGTGGTCTAGAAAAAGTAGAAGGCAGGTAAGATATTTAGAGAGCCAGGTAAGTTAGTCACAAGAAGGCTAATGGGAATTTAAAGCAAAAACCAGTAAAGAGAAATGGGGTAGTAGCCAGAGGAGACACATGCATCCGTTGTTGATTTCTTTCAAATCTGGGTGATGTGCACATGCTGAGGGGCTGCAGGAATCCCATCCATGGAAAGTCAATCTTAACTGTGAGAACAGGCACTAAAAGAGAAAGGGAGGGGAATAGGATATTTGTTGTTCGGAGATAGTTCTAAAATAAAGGAGAGCACACCTACCAGGGTAGGCTAACCGCTGTAACAAATAGCCACAATATTTTTTGGTGGTTTGACCCATTAAGATTTATTTCTTCCTCACGTCACAGTCCAAAGCAGATTGTTTAAGAGGGGAAATCGTTCCTACACAGTCATTCAGGAACCCCAACCTCCTTCAATCTAGTGGCTCTTCTATCTTTTAGAGCCTTGGAGTTCTACCATGGACCCTATACATGTGGCAAATGGGAAAAGAAAGGGCATGGAAGATCATGTTAATGGTTTCCGTTTCAGAGGCCAAGCCTGGCAGTGGCTTACTAAACTCCTACCCACATTCCACGGGCCAGACTCAGTCATAGGGTGCCTATCTAACAGCACGTCAGGCGGGGACATATAATTTAGCTGTGTGCCCAGAAGGAAAGGACATGGAGTTGGTGAAGCCATAGCACCGTCTCTGCCCCAGACGGGTACAGAGTGTGCTCTAGCAGAGATCAGGGTGGGTATGCTGACCGCCTAAGGCAGTCAAGGACAGGGAAAGGGACACTCGTTAATGACTAAATGATGAAGGAAGGCATGTGATAAAACAGGCAGTTCTCCTGAACAGCACTGGTGTATGTCTGAAATACATTTTGCTTAAAATTGTTGAATCAAAGAACCATAGGTTCAGATAGTAAAACTATAAAACATAAAAATCATAAAGCTATTACAGGTGAAAGTAATCTAGATTCATCCATTCATTTGTTCTGTATGGATTTAACAAATATGTATTAGGTGCCTGCTATATGCCTGGTATTGCACTTGTAGGAGGAGATATAATGAGCAAACTGGACATGGATTCCTAACCTTGTTTATCTTAAAACCTGGAGGGAATACAGAAGATAAAATATGAAATTTCAATAGAACGTTATTATTTACCCCACCTCTAATTTTGTTGCAATCACAACAAGAAATGAGAGCCCTCTTACATTTACACATGCAAAGAGAAGCAGACATTTTTGTCTCTTGAGAGGCTACAATCTTTCTGAGTCATACAAATCCCCTGCTAACTAAAGGAAAGTTTTCTTCCAGAAATTTCTGTAGGTTTTTGAAGTGTAAAAAAAAATAAGTCATGCGATTAAAAGAAGAAAAACATCTTTAGCAAGAATGATGAAAAATAGTTGACAGAGAATGAACATTCCTTCTGAACCCCAACTTCACGGCCAATTTTAAAGGATAGTTTGAGCCAAGGACCTGGTCAGTAAAATCTGAGAGCAAGTCTTTCAGATGGTGCTAAAGAAGGAACCAAGAGGAAAAGAAGGAAGACGATACACAGATGACACCAAGAGAAAAGGTAGCATACACATAATTGACTCCTCATCAGCCTTCCCAGACTATTTTCTATACATATTCCTCACACCATGAAACATTCATTTAAAAACAATTCAAGGTACTGTGGGACACAGGACATGGTCGGCTCCAGGGCTCACACAGAGAAATCTGCACAGAGCTTTACTAATTAGCCTCAGGATAGACAGGGCTCTCACCACCTTAAGACAGAAGCAGGCCCACACCCCAGCCAGGGACAGTCTTGGACACCTCATCTAGAGCTACCTTTTGCCTGGGGCAAAGGAGAGACAGAAATGGACAGTTGTCATAACAAGTAGGACTTGGGACCCTCCCCCCTCTCCCACCAATAATAACAATAATAGGTAGCACTGGTTGAAAGCTCACTGTGTGCCAGGCATTGTGTTTCCACCCATGAGCTCACAAGTCAATGAGATAGACACTATTTTATCCACATTTTTCAGACACAGAAACTGATGGCCAGGAAAGTTAAGTAACTTACTCAGTTACCCAGATCAAAAATGTTGAAGTAGAATTCAGATCAGTTGGCTTCCAGAGTTTGTGCTTTTGATGACTTTATTTCCTCAGTGTGAAAGCAGGCAGGATGGGGTGAGAAATAACAGACAAATAAAACAATTACCAAACAATATCTTGTGATGAAAAGAAAAGTTAGGTTTTCTAACATCGGCATCCTTCGAGTTGACTGGCCTGTTTCTTACTTTATTATCTTGGTAATTGCCAGAAGACTACAAAGAGTAGATGTATTTTGGTTAGTTTACTTTTAGCTCCTTTCCCAGGCCTCAGAACCAATGTGTTCTCTTCCTTATAGCTCAAGGCGGGGTGGGGGGTGGTTCTCAGGGCGTTTATTCTCCCTTGAGATTACTAAAGCAGTAAGCATTTTCTCCTGGCCGGGGGGATGGAATGGAAAGGAGATTCAAAAGTTGCATATTGATATTTTAAACTTTTGGCACCTGTCTCCCAGCCCTGACAATGTTTTATGTTAATTATCCTTTAGAATGTTGGGAAACTAAGCAAAGGACAGCCTGCTTCCTCTGTAATCTGGAGCAGGATGGCAACAGAACAGGTAGGACAGGACACAGCATTGCAAACAGATACCTTGTAAATGTTTGTGCACGAGGTTTGATCTTGGGACAGACAGAGGATTAAAAAGAAGAAGAAGGTTATTCAATGTCAAGTGCTGAGCTGCTTTCAGTGCGTCCCTCTCAGACACCAGTAATGAACTCTTCAGATCCTCGCTGCTAGAGATCCCTGAAGTCCAGTTTATAACCAGACCAATAACTCATTTCTTGATCTCTGGAGCCACTTGTTCAATTCTCTTGACTTCAGGGCCAAAATGAGTTGTTTATTATTTACAACAAGTATAAAAAAGGTCATCACAACCTGTGGTCAGTTCCAAGGTTGGCAACTTGCATTCTCATAACTTGCACATGGTCAATGGCCAAATTCTGAAAAGATTTCTGTACATGAAGTTTATACAGACAGTCATTTTAAAACCATTTTTTTCTAGCAATTCTTACTAAGCATTTAATTTGATAAATCACTGTATTTGGAAGCTGTGGGACATATAGAGACCTTCAGGAAGCAAACGAACTGGAGACTTTGCAATTTGAAAATATTTAGGCAGAATCATCTACCCCAAAAATAAGGGTTTCACAATATGCATCAATCCTCATGTAACCTTGGGCCAATCAGCTAACTTCTCTGGGACACTAGTTTTCTCATCTTATGAAACACCATTTTATTCATTCAACAAACAGTATAGCCTGGTTAAAGACAGCCCTAGAGCCATAGACCCTGGAGAGATCGCTGGCACTGGTATTGGGGCCTCAGTTTCCTCATTTATTGGAATGGGGATATTCGTGAAGCCCCTCCAGAGGCAGGAAGATTAACTCATTCACTTAAACCTCTTAGCATAGTGCCTGGCCGCTTGTAAGTGGTCAACACATGTCGACTGTTTTCATTTTTATTACTGCTGATGAAGCCTGTTGTGCACCCAGCGCTGTGAAAGAGACCCAGAATACAAAGTGGTGTGGAGCACAAGCCAATCTTCAAGGCGTTCACTTCGTAAAGAGGGAGAAAGTCAACGGAGTATTCTAATAAAATGGGGTCAGAGCTCTGAGTTTGTACCAGCCCTTAGAAAGGCCCAGTAATAAAGGGGACGTACCCAAGGCTCCCTGGGGAAAGCGAGTAGGCCTCACAGACCAGCTGCTGGAGCCCAGGCTTGAAAGCAGAGCCGGGGGTCTAAGAATTCTTTAAGGCTTAATGTTGGAAGCTTTTTAAATTGTTGCTCTTGAATTTCACACGTATGAAAGTCATCTTTCGGCTTCCAATATCCAGAGCACATTCGTTCATTAACTTTTCATGCAGAAATGCAGTCATTAATTAGTGTGGCACATGCTTCTCCCACAAAACCAAACAAAAATCCCTTAGCAAAGGCTGTTCCAGGGCTTGGAAAACACTATGACGTCCTATTGTCAGCATTTGTGATGCCCTCCTTTCATAGACAGAAAATTGGAGGCTAAAACCATAGGTCCACTAAGCGAAAAGGCTGGGCAAGGCTCAGACTTTTCAGTAGCTGTTGCCACTGCGATCGTTTTAAACCGGGCTCCAGCACTGGGTCAGCAGTTTCAGACACCGTCAGAGAGGAGCCCAACGTCGCAGGCGCATTTTCAAAGGCGTCCGTACCCCGCAGGAAAAGGTCTGTGGCTGGAGGACCAGCCCAGGGGCCGTCGGGAACCGAAGCTCCCCGGGCCCCAGAAGGGTCCCAGGTGCCCGCCTCCGACGATGTCACTCCTGTCCCCGGGCCGCCCGCAGTGGCTGGGATGCTCTGGGGTTTCTTCTCCACCCTCAAACTCAGCTTCATTGCTGGAGCGTGTACCCCCTGAACACAGAACACAGGCAGACGGCGCTCTCAGCTACGAGCTGCGGGGAGGAGCTGGCGGGCGCCGTGCAGAAACGCCGCGCCCCGGCGCGCTCCCGGCCGGCGCTCACACCTCCGCTCCCGGGGGCGGCGCGCGGCCGGGTGCGCGGGGGCAGGGCGGGGCGGGGCGGAGCGCGCGCTGGAGACCCGCCCCCGCTCCCCTCCCCCTCTGGCGGAGATTGACGGGGCCTGGGCACGCGTCCCAACCAATGAGCGCGTCCCGGGGCGGGCCCTGGAACCCGCTGCTCCGGCTACTTAGAGTCTCAGGCTGGGCTGTGGGAAACCAGGAGCGAGTCGGGACTGCCCAGGTGGAGCCGAAGCCCCAGCCAGCGCGGACCCGCAGGCGCACGGGCACCGCGCCAGGCACCGCACCGCACCGCACCGTTCCGCGCGGGGCAGAGTGGAGCCGCAGCCCCCCGCGCCGCCCAGGACCCACTCGCCACTACCGCCTCCGCAGCACCCATGGGGACCAGGAGACTTTAAAGGAGTTTGGGGTTTCGAGAGCAGGGAAATCACGGGTACGGAGAGGCGGCTTTCTTTGCCCTGGAAACGTTTTTTTTTTCGTCGGATTGTTTGGACCCTGTGCCGGGTAGGAGGGAGAGGGGTGTTTTGGCTGAAAGTGGACCTCCCTACACAACCCACACCGGCACACATACACCGCACTGACTTCCCCCATCCTTCCCTTGCCTCTTTGTTAGATTATTTCAGACAGAGCAACCTCGCCCTGGCGCAGCCCGATCGGCTCTCCGGGGGAGAAGGCAAGAGAAGTAAAGGGCAGAGTGCACCTGCCTGCGTGGGCAGGTGTGCCCGGGTGCGTGGGTGTACGTGCACTAGCGAGCGTGCAAGCATGAACTGGAATTGTGTACGAATGTGGGAGTCTGAGTGTGTCGTCGCGAAGGTTTGTAATTGTGTCTGTATGTGACATTACCACACCAGTGTACCCGCCTGTCAGTGTCTGGACTCCAAGTGTGCAAAATTTTGCTGGTGTCAAGTGAGTGCCTGCGAATGTGTCCGATTGTCATTGTACAAGGCGCTGTCAGGGAAGCAGTGCGACCTAGTGCAAAACTGAGAGGTGGGAGAAGGTGGGGACAGAAATGTGAGGACAGCTTGCTCCGAGCTCTGGGGCCTTGGGCGCCCCTTCTCCCTTCCAACCTACCCCTCTGCCCTTTCCTGAGTGTCCGTCTCCCACGCTGCCACAACTCGCGCTGTCCTCCCACTGGGACCCCATACGCCCTTCAGCCTGGCTGCCTTTTCTCTTGTGGGAGTTGGACCGGGTTCTCGGACGGGGTCCGAGGCTGTGTGGTGGCGCCTGATCCTGGTTTCTTTGCCCAGCCTGCCCCTGGGGATGCACGGGAGGCTTGGCTGGGACTAGTCACTCCAGTATGGGCGCGTCGGCGGGCGGGCAGGTCCCAGGGGCACTGCACGTCCTCGGGAGGCGCAGCCCGACTCTGATGCTGTCTCTGCCTCTCGACTGTGCTTCCGCAGATCCCAGCTCCTGGCCCTCACCTCGCCGCGTCATTGATGGGCAACCAACTGGACCGCATCACCCACCTCAACTACAGCGAGTTGCCCACAGGGGACCCGTCGGGGATCGAGAAGGACGAACTACGGGTCGGGGTCGCCTACTTCTTCTCGGATGAGGAGGAGGACCTGGACGAACGCGGCCAGCCGGACAAATTTGGCGTGAAGGCCCCCCCGGGCTGCAGTCCCTGCCCAGAGAGCCCCAGCCGCCACCACCACCACCTGCTGCACCAGCTGGTCCTCAACGAAACTCAGTTCTCCGCCTTTCGGGGCCAGGAATGCATCTTTTCCAAAGTGAGCGGCGGCCCTCAGGGCGCCGACCTGAGCGTCTACGCGGTCAGCGCGCTGCCCGCGCTCTGCGAGCCCGGCGACCTGCTGGAGCTGCTGTGGCTGCAGCCCGCGCCGGAGCCGCCCGCGCCCGCCCGGCACTGGGCCGTCTACGTGGGCGGTGGGCAGATCATCCACCTGCACCAAGGCGAGATTCGCCAGGACAGCCTGTACGAGGCGGGCGCGGCAAACGTGGGCCGGGTGGTGAATAGCTGGTACCGCTACCGCCCGCTGGTGGCCGAGCTGGTGGTGCAGAACGCCTGCGGCCACCTGGGCCTCAAGAGCGAGGAGATCTGCTGGACGAACTCGGAGAGCTTCGCCGCCTGGTGCCGCTTTGGAAAGCGGGAGTTCAAGGCGGGAGGGGAGGTGCCGGCCGGCACGCAGCCCCCGCAGCAGCAGTACTATCTCAAGGTGCACCTGGCTGAGAACAAGGTGCACACAGCCAGGTTTCACAGCCTAGAAGACCTCATCCGCGAGAAGCGCCGGATCGACGCCACCGGCAGCCTGCGAGTGCTCCAGGAGCTCACCGACCTCGTGGACGACAAGGAGTAGTCTCGAGGGGAGCCTCCTGCCCCTCCTGTCTTCCCGCGCCCCGCTCCCTTCCCCGCACCCGGGCTTCCGGCCGGCGACTCACGAGCCCTGTCCCCGTCCGCCACGGGCGGCCGGTGCCCAGGCTGCCCCCTCGCACCCCTCCAGCAAGTGGCAGGAAGTCTCAGGAACTGGCCCCGGGACGGAAAGGGCAGCTGTGCGCGCCTGGCCGAGACTCCCCGTAGTGGTGATGGTGTTGGGAAGCACAGCGTGCGGTTTTCCCTTTAGTTGTAAGGGGAAAACGGAGAATAGGCTGAGGGGAGAAGGGACGTGGCCTCCCCCGAGAGTCACCGGTGAGTGACTATCACCCGATCTACTAGAAAGGGACCATCACCTCCCCAAACGCACACAGACAGACCGGTCGGAGGTCAGAATTGATCTTTTCAGGGCACAGTTCACCTCCTGTATGGATGTGTCCCAAGATTGCAGGATTTCCAAGAAATCCAGCCTGTCCCTGATGCACTTGTGAATAATTCCACAAACAAGCACTTCGGCACTCTGAGTTATCCCGAGCCTGCCCGGGACTTTTCCAGCTCTCCAGCCCCGATCTCCTGACATTGTATTCCAGGCTCCTGGCTAAGCTAGTTAGTGTTTGCTTCCTATTCTTTCCATCGAGGGAAGCGAACGCCACCCCCCACCCGCATTTGCCTCTGAGCCTCCCTCGCTGGCAGGAGGGAAGCCTTCCCGGTCCCGGGAGGAAAATGGCGCAGCTACTTTGGCTAGGAGAGCCGGCCCCGCCCCCGGCAAGTAGAAGGTTCGCCCGGTGTCTGGGAACTTGAATTTGTGGAGAAAGGCGCTTGTTGTTCTTAACCCTAGATTGCTTCCCTCTTTGGGCTGCATTTCCGAAATAGTCCTATTTTTAAAGGAGTTGGCAGGAGAGGGAGGGGGAAGACATGGCAACATTCCAGAAACCAGCATTATTAACAACACCATAGCCAGTATGTTTAGTTTGGCTCTTCCTAACATAGAAATCTTAAAAGGTGGGGGAAGTGGAAATAAAGTTTTAAAAATGAGAGAGCAGTTTTCCAACTATGTCAACAAAGCCTATCGTGTTGATGTTTTTATTGACCATTTTAGCAACATGCTAATAAAATTTCAAATTGAAATTTTTATTTTCATGGCTTTAATCCATGATGGTTTAAATACTGGGGGCCATTAAGAGTGGATTTAGCTAAGAGCTTAGCTAACATTGCCTTTTTGCTCTATTTTTCTCACATCTTAGGAGACTTCTGTTTTTGAATATTGTAGTTAATTTTTTGGCTTGAAATGGCAGCCCTAGTAATGGTGGAGTTGTTAATCAATGTGTATATTGTACTGAATTTCTGTCATTTAATGGGTTTACTGCTTTGGTGGAAATTGCTAGCAGGTTCCATGATGTTTCTTTTCTCCATGTTGTATACCATTACACTCCTCATTTGCATTTCTATTTTTCTGCCTCTCCTCTTGATCTCCTTAAAAAAGAATCAAGAGTTGGTGGCTTTCCCCTCCTCTTTAGCCAGTCCCACAACTCTTTCCTGAAAACCAGAAAGGACTTTAGACAAACCCGTGTTTTTGAAAAAATTAAGGCTGTTTGGAACCCCTTCCCTGGGCAAGGATTTACCAACTTCTCTCCCTGTGCAGCAGCCCCAACCTGACTGACTGTTACTTGATTCAGTGTGTGTTAGACACCTACAGCATCTGTGTCCCCTCCAAGGGAATTTGTCGAATAATGGTGTTTAGCTAATTGTTGAAGCAATTGCATACTGACAGCTGTGATTTAGTTGGACAGCAAATATTATGGCCAAAGCCAGTTTCTTGGCATTTCAAAAATAATGCAATAAAAACTAGTCGAGGTTAGCTGAGACTGGAAATGCCTTTTTCATGGTAAATGATTCATTTCTGTTTTGTTATTTTGGTTTTCATGCTGGATTCATTCTCTGATCTTGAATCAAAAGGTCGGATCAATGAAATATGAACTAGAGTATTTTTCTTAAGCCTATTGAGTGATTTATTTTTTAAAAAATGTTTAAATGCATATGCTTTTCTTTCAGCACATACAATGGCAAAACTTTTGTAATAACTCACTTACTTTTGCATGCGTGGAGAACTGAAAGTCATTTATTTCCCTAACTTAGTCCTCTTTCAGATAACGGATGGCAGGTCATAAACTGAAATTCTTGATTGTATCTACACACTCCAGATCCTGCCCTGTGTCCTCCTGCTGTATCTTGGCTCTCTGCTGTATTAAACACCATCCTAAGCACTTGTTCCCACGGGACTCCTTCTTGACGTTTTGTCTTCCACCTGTCACTCAGAGGGTGGGACTTCAGCAAAAGAAATGAATCAGTCTATCATACCTAATACTAAGATTTATTTCCTCTGATGGCACATAATCTGATTTTTTTCTTACTAAGAGGGTCACTATAACAGAGGAATGGCTTATCAGCTTTATACTTGCCAAGACTAGACTGTCAATAAAAATACGAGTTTGGCAGCGAAAGTAGCGTTCATTGCTATGTTGGCCTATAAAGGATTAGGTTGATGATAATACTTCTACAAACTCACAGGAATAAAACAGTGGTTACAAAGGAAACTTGGAAAGTTTGTAAGGTTTCTTATATTCCTGTTGAAATAATCATTTATTATCTGTTGATCAATGCTAATAATAACCAGTGGCAGAAAACTTCTAATCATACCTTTATTCTGAAAAATGTGTATATTTCTAGGGTATTATGAACAATTTGAGTGAAAACCAAGCAGATGGATGTTCCCTTTGAAGATGGCATGGGCACACCTGATTTTTATTATGAGTGAATATAATATCTCTGGATTTTATCCGAGTTATAGAAATTAAGCCAAAAGGCTCTTAGCATTTTACTAGAGGTCAGGAATTTAGTTTTGGTTTTAGTATCCTCAAGAGAATGGAGTTTCATAGTAGCTTTCATGATAGTGAGTGTGGCTAAGTTGGAGGCTGGTTCTTTCCTCTATTCCAGATAGAGGAAAACTACTCTTACTCCTCCATTCTTGTTCCACTTTCAGAGTGAGATTCTGAAAAGCAAAGTATTTTAAAAAAAAAAAAAAAAGGGTGACTATTTTTACTCCAAGGAGTGCTTCGCTACGCATTTTGTTGTTTAAAAAACCCCAAAAACTGGGGAGAAAGAAGGCTGGGCATACATTAAACAAAATCAGCCCAGAAACACTGTTATTCCCAAAGTGTATTCCTTTATTAAGAAAAAAAAATCCTGTGGAAGTTACATGTATTGCACTTATTTGTAAAAGAAAATTAAAAGTATATCAATGAGCCAAATAGATAGATATATCAAGTTCCTCAATATTGAAAAAATTTTAATCCTTGTCATGACTGCATTTTATTAAATGAAAGGGTAATATATATTCGCTTGTAGTTAGAAAACGCTTGTGCCAGATTAGAACATCAAATGCAATGATGTTACATGATTTTAGTAGATTTTCAAAATTTTGATGATTTTCTCTCTCTTAGGGTCGTGTTTCTTTGGTAAATACTTTTGTTTGAATAATGATTTCTTTTTTCAGAAAAGCATGCTATTGGTGTTTACAAAATATCGAATTACCTGAATAATCAGTATCCTAACAGCCTTCAAACATTACCTTATTGATTAATTATGTTTTGTGTGTGCTTTCAACATTCCTAAGAATCCAATGTCTTAGTCATCTAATAAATGGAGCAGGGTCAACTTTCAGTGAAATTAATACTAATTGCACAAACATAATTGAGCAACCTAATTTCCTTTTGTCCAAATGCATATCTTCAAAGCTTTCTGCTTTCTCTTTTTTAAACAAATAGAGAGAATCTAGTTAGGTCTGCCTTTCAGAGATGATTTGCCACATGCGTAAAGGGTCTGCAGGTGAAAAGTACAGGCTTTCAGGCTTCTTGAAACATTAAGAACTGTGTTTAGACAATGGTTTAGACAATGGTCTGAGACCCACCTGATTTTTTTTTGTTGACAATTACTAGCTATTGGCAGTATATATATATGTATGTATACTGTATATATGCAGTTACATACATACACGTACATATGTGTACATATATATCATTTCTACCTATAGGTAGAAATTCTGATTTCATTCAGAGAGATATACAGATATAGACATGCATACATACAGATTATTTAAAAACAAATTAGAGAGTGACTTGAGACCTACAAAAACAGGAGGAAAAGTTCTAGGGGTTAAAATAGGGAATGAGTATCCAGGACAGCAAAGCAGCTACGCCTCAAACTAAGCATAAACAAAAAGAAGAAAATGTGGGCGGTGCAGTCAGTTTTAGTCTCACCTTTAGAAGAATACGTTCCTTGTTTCTCTAACTAAAGAGACATATAATTCAAAAGGAAAGCTGCAAAGATTAAGAAGTAATTGAAAAATAAGATGCAAGATGAAGTGAGGAGGTTATGAGATGATAAAATAAGCTAATAAGCTTTGCAACGGGATACCTATTCTCCATGCTAACTGAGACGATAAAGCTGAGATCCTGTTTTCCAACCATTTAATGATTTATAAAATCTCCTTGATTTCATAACTCATTGGTTGTGTGTTTACCTGATTTGAACTTGAGATATGAGCTTTAAGTATTTGAATATGTTGGGGAAAGGGGAAATTGTCTCCTCTGCCGTTGTTGCTGAGGGTGAGTTTTGTCATTACTGCCTTCACTGGCAGCAGCTAGGTGACAGGTTCCCCTTGCTGTGGGCTGAAATCAATCTCTCTGGCTGACAGCACAAGGTATACAGTAGGTGCTCAATAAATACAAGACTCTGGCATCTCTCCACCTTAAATGGTGCTCAGTGATACTTGATCACCAGGAAAACCAGAAACCCCACCACTCAGCTTGGCTATAAAGAGGAAGCTAAATTTCTCTAACTGAAATTGGCAGGGTTTTCCCACCTCAGAAGGCTCATGGAGATACAGTTTATGAGACTTAAGGCCGATTTCAGTTAAAGGGTATTCTGAATATTCTGTTTGCTTCTAGAAAAAAAAAAACACTGTCAAAGAATCCAAAGAGAATATGTTCTCTTGTTATTTGGGTGGAAAGAGGAAAGCAAACTAATAATTCTGACTGTAACTTCTCACAACTTCATCTCTCATTTACCTCAAGGAGAGATTTTTCTCACATGAAATCACAAGATTATGGCTTCAGAAGGAAGCTTATTACTGAAACTCTTGGTAAAAATTTTCTTTGGATATGTAGGGAAAAACCTACTAAAATGTTAGCTTAAAAACTCTCTGGGAAAACTAGATTTGATGGAGTTTGGTCATGGGTGTTTTTCTAAATAAACACTACTTATTCATATATTAAAATATCCAAATAATTGCTGTGCCCATTGGCCTTTATAATCCAATTAATTTTTTTATGTGAACATGAGTTCTGAACTTAATTTTGTCCAAAGGGGAGAGGATGTAAAATATTAGGTACGTATAAAGCCAATGTCCTAAATTTTAAGCATAAAATAAAGGCTTTGCAAGTTAATATGAGCTACATTCATTGTTGCAAAAAATAGAAAAAGATCGCATAAGTTTACTGCTTATATGATTCCAAAGGAAATTCTTGCCATCAGTCTGTGATATAGACATTAATGCCACAATGGGAAAGTCCAGGCATTCTTTATTGTAATATAGTGATACTTGCATTAACAAGTAAGTTATTATTCTAAATTTAATCATTTTCCCCTCCAATAGTCCTGCAACATGCCAGCTCTTTGCTCAGTGCCAAGCCCATTGTTTTCAGATTTCAGATTCTCCTGGGGTATGAGCAGATCTGGAAGGATCAACTGACAATGATTAGTAGAAACATCTCCCAACCTCCAATAGCACACACTTTATTTCATCCTGCCTCCTGCTTCTCAGTGGAAGTGTCTGCTCAGCAAGGCTCAGGGGTAGGGTTGCCCAGTTGAGTAAATAAAAATACAGGCCACTCAGTTAAGTTTGAATTTCAGATAAACAAGGAATAATCGTTTTAGTATAAGTGTATTCCATGCAATATTTGGGACATACTTACATACTTACTGTTTATCTGAAATTCAAACAAAATTGTATGTCCAGTATATTATCTGGCAACCCTATTCAGGAAGGACCTTACTATCTCTAAGAAACCAGAAACCTCTGATTTTTTTTAGAGCTGACAAACTAAGGACACATCCTCTACCCACAGCACGGAAGTCTTATCAGATTGCTCATGTGTCTTCTAAAGCCAAGGCCAGAATCTGGCCCCAGAATGAGCACATAGCCCAGGAGAAGGCTCAGAAGGAAGAATTCACAGGCCTACTAGTCAGAGTTGGTTGTGTGTATGTGTGGGTGGGGATGGGTGAGTGTTGCTTGTGTCTCTTTTCTTATACTCTTTTGATTACCTTTTATAGGACATGCCATCCTTTGTCTAGGAGTGTGATGAATACTTTCCCAGATACAATCAAAAACACTCCATGCCCGTGTTTTTAATCCCACCTGCTACTTATCCCAGTCTGGGTCCTCACTTCACACCTGGCTATTCCGTAGCTTCCTCACCTGTCTCCATCCCTCTGGCTTCTCTATTCAAACACCTGCTGCCATAGTGCTCTTTCTAAATACAGACTCATCGCTCACAAGACAAAAGCCAAGCTCCCTATGGCACAGTCAAGGTCCTCCATGGTCTGACCCCTGTCTACAACCAGCTGCATTTCTCTCAACTCTCAGTTTGTACTCAGGCCACGTGAAGCAGTTTGCAGAGCATGTAGTTTTCATTCAAGCTTCCATGACTTCCTACATTGTCCCCTTTACCTGACTGCCATTCTTGATTCCTGAGTGGAAAAGTCTTCTTCATTCATCCTTCATAGTAGCTCCATGCTGCCCACTAGCATGGTTTTAGTAATTTTCATCTGTGTGCGCATATTGAATTTGTTTATACCTCCCCAGACGCTCCTGCACTATATTATTTACATCTGTCTTCCCCTTGACTGAACTCCATTAGGAAAGGCCCTGTGACTTACTCATTTTTGCAGCTGCGAAGTCTGGCACTTGCAATAGGTGCTCAATTAGAGATGATTGAATGAATGATAGAAGTGGGGAAGGGAAAAGAGTTGGCTCCTCTGTAAGTATGTGAGGCATACGGCCTGTGATCTCTCTCTGAACCAAACCACAATAAGAATGGGCCAGAAGTGCCTATCAACTTACACATGATTCTCTCTAAGAACCATAAGGTAGAAAATTAGTTTCTGTTTAGAAAATAAACTGGAATTATACGGAATCCATATTACGCTACAAATGGTAGGAGATTAGCCATACGTAGTTTAAAAGGTTTCTCTGCCCTGGCTATACTGGCACAAGCATTTCTTCATGAATGAAGTTTATGAGTTTCATTATGATGAAAATATAGACTTTTCTCCTCTTGGTAATTTAATTTCCACCTAGGTGAGATAGCTTGGAGAGTTGCAAATTTAGAAGGCAGCTGAGGATCGACTTGCAAGAGGTACAAGATAAGACCTTTCCCATATGGGCCACTTCAGTAAATGGGCCTAGATGGCCAGAGATGTTGAGTCAGTGCAGAAAGAGTCTGCTGAAAACCCAAGTCCTGTTCACCTTTTGGAAAGTAAAGTCTCTCCCAATCTTACTACTGAGCAAAGAAACCTATGGCATGTGTGGAAGGGAGAAAAGAATCATCTTGCCTGACATTCCAGCAGGGGGAGCAGAAGAAAACCAGCCTCCTTTGATTGATGACATTTGGACCTCCAGGCTGGTTGAACAGCTAGAATAATTTGAAATAATTTGAAATGCAATTGAGTACTAAAAATGTAACTAGATTAATGTCTTATAAAATATATATGCTTTTATATTTGATATTTCCCCTGGAACTCTTAGGTGGAGCACTGTGTGCTTTCTTTCCTGGGAGTTATTATTCTCTTAGCACCTCTGGACATTTAATATAGTTTAATTTGGTTTGGGTCATGGTTACAGTTGTCTGTACTTGAGAAAAGACACTTTAATTTGGGATTTTATACCATAATATCCTGTTGAGAAAAAAAGTGTCAAAACTCCAGAATGGAGTACTTCTTTAGAATAAATTACTACTAATTTGGGATTAAAAACCTACGTAAATATGGGTTATGGTAAAACATTGCTTTTGCCCAGAGAGCAATTTCCAGAGGAGACAGCAGATGAGATTTTTCATTATGCAGCCTCACCATTCTGATTTCAGAAATCAGTGCCCCTGTGTGCATCTGCTTTATTTGTGTATAATTTTATGAGACAGGGTCTACACAAGGAAATGGGAGCAGAGGTAGTTACTTCATCCTCTACAGACCAACAAAATAAGTGTTTGACAGCCCAGATCTGTTCTGCCCATGTTTCTTCCTTAAAGCCTTTAAGGGCTTTCCATAACTTACCAGATAAATCCAGACTGCAGGATTTTAGGATTTCAGGCTCTGCTCCATCCTGCCCCATATGCCCCAACTTCTGAAGCTTCATCCTCTGACCCATCACAGTACATTCTCACTACAAGTCTTCTGTACTGACCCACTTACCTCTCTCCAAAAGCTATGTCATTGTATGCCTTTGCTCAAGCTGTTTCATTTGTGTGGAACATTCTTCTTCCCTCCTTGGCTACATGTCGAAATCCTCCTCTTCCTTTAAGACCCAATTTATTTATAAGCTGTTCTGTCAAACTTCTCCTTCTCCTGCAATACCTCCTACTTTAACAATAACAAGGGGCCAGAATAGTCCTTTCTCACTGAGCTCCTGCAGCTCTTTATCCAAACATTTAACATTCACTCCACCCATTTTATATTCTAATTTTCAGCTCCTAAACTATGTCAAACATAATTTGTTTAAGTTAATGGGAACCAGATTGCTTTCTGAAATGGGTTTTAATCTTGAGGCAGGAATCTTGGCATTTTGATCTTTCGTTCCTTAGTAGCTAGTATATGGTCTTATTAGATGCTCAACCAATGCTGCCTTAATTCACTTAACTTAATTCAAAAGCAACTATCCTTCTACAAGAGCAGTGAGTGCTATTTTTGAAAATGCTCTAATGGGGGGCTGGCTCCGTGGACGAGTGGTTAAGTTCGCGCGCTCCGCTGCAGGTGGCCCAGTGTTTCGTTGGTTCGAATCCTGGGCGCGGACATGGCACTGCTCATCAGACCACGCTGAGGCAGCGTCCCACATGCCACAACTAGAAGAACCCACAACGAAGAATACACAACTATGTACTGGGGGGCTTTGGGGAGAAAAAGGAAAAAGTAAAATCTTTAAAAAAAAAAAATGCTCTAATGGGAGTTCAATTCCCTGCATACTTGTTGGGTCCCTATGAAAGGCAAGCCTTTGCTTTAGGTCATGTGGGTACAAATCATGGTCTAGACTTCAAGAACTCAATCTGGTAAAGGAGACAGCCATACTATGAGCCATAATCCACTCCAGCCTGGAATATAGGTCACTACCAAGGCATACACTTTACAAAAATACTGGAGAGGGTCAAAGGAAGAAGCATTTGGAAGTAGACATCAGCTCCAAGAAATGAAAGTCACTGACTGGCATAGAAGATCTGAATGATGTTTTAAGACAATTACACATTTTAGTTGAATCTTTATTAATAGTTGGGAAAATAGACAAGTTTTTTCATGTTATTTAAATATAATGGACTATCTTTTGTCATTTTAATGTAAAATTCTATTTTTAGAGTGAGTTTGGGCATACAAATTCTGTAGAAGTGTGATTTAAATATATTTAAGCAAAGCCCATTTGCTGTGTAACTACCAAGATTGGCAGGTTATTACCATTTAATTTACCAATTAATTCACCTCCCAGTGCATCTTTGTAGGCAAGATCTTTGATTGATAGACGGACTGGTTGCCTGAGATTTATTTCACAGGGTTCGGACAAATTCTCTAATGGGAAGCTGTGCAAAGTAGGGGCTTCTTAGATGGGGCTGAGCCCAAAGCGGTGGTGATCTGAGTCCATCTGAGAGAAGGTGCTCTTGCTCAAGGAGAGAGGCCATGGCCACAGACAGGACAAGGCCACAGTTTAGTTCTTAGGGGCAAGGTGAGCTTCAGAAAAATAAAAAACAACCAAAATATCAGAAACCGTAAGGACACTGGTTGGCTGCAGTGTGCAAAATGTGTCAAGACTAAGACCATTTTGCCAAGGTAGAATTAATAGTTGAAGCGAAATTATTGCTAAGAGGGAACTGACAACACTAAGATATGGGACTGGCTCACAGTCTATGTAAATATTTCAGTTTTAAAGCATATTATGTTTAATTTAAAAATGGCCTTTGAAAAAACAGGAAATCTATTAACTTTGACAATATTCCTTCAATACAAATAGTGGACTTTCTTTGAAGAAAAACAAGTCGAATCCTTTTTTCTAAGGAAACCCTGAATTTGCTCAGGTGTTTCCACTGGCCTTTGGTGCAAAGCATTGGATTTATAAATGCTTCTAATAATTTTAGTAAATATCTCCGTGAAATTTAGTATATAATGCAGGCCAGGTTTTTCTTCTTGTGTGGAATTCCCATTTACTTTACAAAGGAGAAATCCCAGATTATATGCAAAGATTGAGAAATAGCCAAAATGTCCAGGTGTACAAGTGTCAGTGACTAGCCTGCAGTTCTTTAAGCGTTGAAGCTTATGTTAATGAATTCCAAAGAAAAACAGCAGAGTTTATGCAGTTATTTTAATAAGGCTGTGAAAACAGTCCATTTACAATATAAAAACCCCTTGTCTTTTAAAAACGCTAGACAGAATATTTTAATAAATTAAATTTGTCTGCCTGTCAAATCTGTCAAATTGACAAGAACCCTCAAGGAGTATTGCTGATGCTGTAGTTATATTCTTCCAATAGGACTACATTTGGAATTTAATATAGGCTGCTTAGAGGAAGATCCATCCATCAGAGTAATTTTAAGTAACAAATACTAACATAATATCCTAAGTCTCCAACCTTATAGGGCCAGGGTGATTTCGTTTCCTTTGCAAACTCTTTTATTACCTACAACAGCATCCTGAATATTAGATTTGTCTGTAATGATGAAATAATCTAAGGAGCAAATAAGTCGGCATCATCAGAACAACTATTGACATTTGCGCAGAGACGTGTAGCTTACATGGTCAATTGTCATCCTCACAACTAACTTGTGTCAGTCAGGTTTTACTGACCCCTGTGTACAATGGGGACACTGAGGCTTGGCAGGGAAAAACACCCAGCTTAATATTACACATCTTGCATTTAGTAGAACCAGCACTTTAATTCAGGTGTTCTGAAATGAAGCCGCATGTTTCTCTCTCACAAGATTTTTCTAGAATAATCAAATGTCTCTTTCAACCATTTTCTCGTAGGGAAAACCCACTTAATGTTTCCAGCTATTCTGTGGGAGCATTTATGCTAAACCTCTGGTAGCAGTTGATCAACAAAGATGAACTCAATTTTTCAAAATAACATACCTAAGAGAAGCAGGTATTAGGGTATTAAAAAACAAATCCATTCAAACTCTAACACATACACTAATCACCTAGACTGGATGTTCTGCCTCCCGGAATGAAAGTCTCAAATGCCTGTGTAAAAGTCAAAATGGAATCAAGCTTCACCATTGAGATTCTTTTGTTTTATATCCTGAACTTTGGAAGCAGAGATGCACTTGGATAATATTCAAGGAGTCTGTGTGTATCCCCAGGGGCCTAAGATTGTCCTCACAGGACTTTTCATTTATTGTTCGAAAAATATCATGTTGCTTATAGTGTTTGGAGGGAATGTCCCTCAAAAATAAGCAGAACAACAGCAAAAAAATCAATGCATACTATGCTTCTAATTCCTTATAAGAAGTCTAAAATTCTGGATTAAAAGAATGTATCCAAGATTTGAATTAAATTTTTCTGGAATCAGATTGCAATAGTTTGTAAAAAAAATAATGCCTGTTTAGTGGCTGGTCAGCCCTAACAGCAGGCTAACAGCCTGAGTCAGGCCCTGCACAGATCTGGGTGAAGGGCCTATTTATACATGGAAAGAGGCCTGTTGAACTTGCCTGGGGGGGCCCTACCATGAGATGCTGCAGCGCATCGATGTTTACCCATGGCCAGTCTCGTGAAAGAATATCTTATGACTTAACCCGCGGCATTTCCATTTCTGAATGGGATTACTTATTCCTCATGAACCATGAACTCACCAAACATCAAAATAGACCAGAATAAATAAAATTCAGTAAGTAAATCATCTAGCAGAAGGCTGGCATGATGGAAAGAACACTGGATTTTGAAAACCATATGGCCACAAATCTGACTCCTCGCTTTCGGGCTGTGTGATCTTGGACAAATCATTGCCCAGGATCCCCATCCCTTTGCCTTTGAAAAGAAGATCGTGAACTGTAACTCACAGGGTTAAGAGGAAGCTAAATGTTAAAATGGCTGTGCAATTGTCCACCCACAGTGCTTTGTACACAAAAGGCACTCAGTTGAATCAGAAGAATCTAACTGAAGATTTTAAGTGAATTTTCTTTTGTCATTGAGATTACAAGTTTCCTGATTCTTGAAAGGGTTTGCTTTGTCTCCACTTAGATGGTTAATCTTTGGAAACAATGGATCTCATATTTCTCATTTTTTATCCTCCTTAGCAGAATTTCAAGTATGTAGTAGTTGTTCAAAAGCTTTTTGATAAAAATCAAAGGGCTACTGAAATTTCATACAAATAGAGGTGCTCTGGGGAAGATGAAAATGGGTGTTTTTATTTTTATATTTTTTTCAGGAAGATTGGCCCTTAGCTAACATCTGCTGTCAATCCTCCTCCTTTTTGCTGAGGAAGACTGGCCCAGAGCTAACATCCATGCCCATCTTCCTCTATTTTATATGTGGGACGCCTGCCACAGCATGGCTTCACAAGCAGTGCATAGGTCCACACCTGGGATCTGAACTGGCAAACCCCAGGCCGTTGAGCGGAACGTGCAAGCTCAACCGCTGCGCCACCAGGCTGGCTCCAAAATGGATGTTTTTAAATGAAAACAGGAACTACTCTATTAAAGGAAGGACAAATACTCCCTCCCCAAATTTTATTGAATGAGTGCATCTAAGCTGCATTAGAACCGGATAAGAAGCACCTGTGGTTGTGTTTCTGCAGTGAGAGAATTCTCTAGGCCTTATTGTCCCACCCTCCACTGAGAACCATTTCACTCTTATCTGCATTCCCTGCTTCTAATGGGCCGGAAGCTTGCAGTTAACCTCTTTACCCTTTGAACTGAAACCTCTGTTGCATGGTTTGCCTTTGGTGCCCATTGGAGGGACATCTGACACAAATGACTCTTTTTTAGAAAGGTATGTTTTCAACGTGTGTTTACTTAGACTTTTAAAAGTAAGAAGGAACTTCTATACGTGTTATATTCCTCAGTCTGTGGAAGCATCTCTTCCTTATGGACTCAATCTCTTCTTTGGAGTCCCTGCCTATTTCATTAGCGCAGAGGTTCTCAACCTTCTTGGTCTTAGGGCCCTTGTAAATTATTGGGGAGCTCATAGGAGCTTTAGTTTATGTACGTTATACCTATCAATATTTGCCATGAAAGAATTAAATTAACACTGACAGTTTTAAAAATATTTACTCATTCAAAATACCAATAATACACTCATTACATGTTACATAAATGATAATTTTCATAAAAGTAACTATGTTTTCCAAAAGGAAAAGTGAGTAGAGTGGTATTGTTTTACATTTTTGCAAATTTCTTTAATGTCTGGCTGAATAGTGGACAACTGGATTCTCATGTCTGCTTTTGCATTCAACCTGTTCTATCACACATCACATAACCTCTTAAAACTCTGCGAAACATTTGCGAAAGAATAGAGTAGAAAAGCCAAAATCTTAGGATTACGGAAACAGTTTTGACCTTGTACACCCCTGAAAGGTTCCTAGGGACCCACAGATTCCAGGACCCCACTTTGAGAACCACTGCAATTGGATCTTACTTCCACCTAGCTGCTTCTAGTATTCACACCCAGGAAAGCCATCTGCCAAGTTGTCAGTGAAACACACGTCACTGGCATCAAGTAATACAGGCAAAAGCATCTTTGTTTAATCCTATAAGGATGAAGGGTAGTTTCTCCCCTGTCACTGGATAAAGTCGGGTGGGTCCCTGAACTCTTCTCTTCTCCCTCAGGTAACAGAAAGTCCCACTGTCGCTCTAAGCTGCAAAACAACATCTCAGTTGATACTTGGAAAACCAGACTCTTGAAGGAGCCAATTTTATTTAAAGTTACAGTTCTTCCCCCGTCCCAGATGGGAACAGCTGTAGACGGCTTGCCCTGGCTTCACTTTTTTCTCCCTTGATAACTATGGATTCCAACTCCTTTGAAGTGTTTGCATGTGTGTGGGGGTGGGGGAGGGGGTGGAGAGGTTGGTGGAGGAATTCTGGTAAATTCCTGGGAATGTATGACTTGACAGGCATTTTAATAAAATGGCTTCATGCTTCCTGTATGTGCAGATGTTTAGAGCTGGTCTGTCTCTTGTGGGTGCCTGTAAGAGTTCTCTAGAGACCTACCCACCACCAACTCATGGTATTGCAACTGAATCTCATCCTAGGTGCGTTCACTATTCCAGCAGCCACACACTCCCTGCTCATTACGGGCTAAGGTAAGAAGCAATCCCTCTGCTAGGAAGCTCTACTAGGTGGAATCTCAGGTCTTCCCCACCCCAGCTTCCTCTTGCTTGTGGGCCACATCTGGTGCAAGGATGACATGCAAGTGTCCTTTTTCGGGACAAACCCTGGGAGCAAGCCAGTCTCTTGCCTTCTGGATGTCCTTGGAGGGAATCCTAACTGCCCCATTAGGAGCTCTCCAAGGGGTCCCCAAAGCCCTCCTTGCAGGCTTGGGATAAGGCATGACTGCTCCACCCGACTTGGTGTGTGTGGGGGGAGGGACTTACAGTGTACCAGCATCCCCTCAAAAATCCTCCCTTTTTGTATTTCCTCAGTGCGGATGTAAGAATTATCTAAACCAGTTCTCTGCCATCAACGGTGGGTTTTTTTCTAGTTCTCACTGTAGTGTCCCATCTCTTTTCAGTCTCAATGACTTAGTCAAAGCAACCAGTTTAACATCTTGTTATTCACTTTCAAGAAACCAGCATTTACTGGCTGCTCCCTAGCCCCAGGAGCTCAGGTGGCCTCATAATTTCTTCTGTCTCCTTGCACTCAGGAAAAGTACTGACAGCTCGTAATTGGTCATATTTCTTAGGAAATTTGCATTTAAACTGGGAGCAATGCTTGCTTTTCTTGGTGTAATTTGTCTTACATTTTTGAAAGTAATAACTATTCATTAAATTACATTTGAAAAATGCAGGAATAAAACAAATTGTCTATAGTCCTACCACCCATATAAAACCACTGCTCACTTATATGCATTTTCCTCTAATAATATTTCAATGCATGTCTCCATTTTAGCTGTATTCGTACAAATAAAATTTTATATCATATATTTTACTTATTAATATGCTGTAAGCATCACCAATGTCAATGCAAACTCCATGTAAACATCAATTTAATAGTTGCAAAGTATTATATTAAATGGATATGCCATAGTTTATTTAATCATTATCTTTGTTTTTAAGTATTTGCACTGTTTCTCCTGTTTAGTATTCAAAACCATGCTACAATGAATATCTTTGGATAGAAATTTTTTTCTATATTTTAGTTATTTCCTTAGAATATATTTCTGGATATGGAGTTACCAAGTAAATTGGATATGAAATATTTCAGGAGATATATATATATATGTATGTATGTGGACATACATTCTCACATTTTCACAAAAGGAGCTAATAATTAAGGATGCTCAGCTGTAGTGGATAAGTTACCATACGCCTGCATTCATGGCACATCATCATCATTGATCCATGCAATCTCCCATTCTTTATTGATTGGTTGATTTCCTTTTATTTCCAGTCTTCATTCTCTTTACTTCTCCCCTTACTATAGGAGACCAGTCTGATATGCTTGATATATATCCCTTTATCTATCTGTGGTCATGTAAGCATGCATTTTTATTTTGTGTGTACATATGTTAAATGCACACAAACGATGTGCTATGGAGCTCATATTGTTTCTTACCTTTCTCTTCCAACACTGTTTTTAAGATCTATCCGTATTGTTCTGTGCAATTTAGTCTATGACTTCTGAGTGCTGCAGGACATCCTGTTCTGTGCATCCATCATGTGACACTTCTCTCTTCTCCAACTGGTGGACTCCCTGGGCTGCCTCTAGCTCTGAACTATAATAGCAGTTCTGGGTGGAACTTCCCTGCTCATGCCGGTCATGGATCCATGTGAGATATATACCCAGAAAGAGAATGCTGGGTCCCAGGGCCGGCACATGTCAATTGGACTAAGTACTGCTTGATTGTTTTCCAGAGACATTGCACCAGTCTGTACTTTCTACAGTAGAGCATGTGAGTTCCTGTATCCACAGTTTCCATCAACACTGGGTATTATCCACTTTTCTAATTTCCCACCCTGACAGTGGCAAAGTGATATCTCATGGTTGTTTTCATTTGTGTTTCTCTAAACACCAATGAGTTTGAGCATCTCTTTGTATACTTGTTAGTCATTTGTATCTCTTTAATCTGATTTGCCTATTTCTATCTTTGCTCATTTGTCAATAGGATTCTAGTTTTTTTTTCATTGATCTATATATTATAAATATAAATGATGTCCTTGTATATATATATATATTTGCTGAGGAAGATTTGCCCTGAGCTAACATCCATGCCAATCTTCCTCTATTTTTTAGTATGTGGGCCGCCAACACAGTATGGCCACTAACACAGTGGTGTAGGTCTGTGTCCAGGCTGAACCCAGGCTGCAGAAGCAGAGCTCACCAAACTTAACCACATGAGGTTGGTCCAATGTCTTTATATTTTTAATAGAATTTTAGATTTTTCTCTCTGAAAATCTTGTGGTTTTGTTTGCTAGGTTGATTCATAGGTCTTTTAGTTTGTCATAGCTAATGTGAGTGTACCTGTTTCAAAGTGGTGATAAATTGTATCATTTTGATAAATATTACCAATTTTTATGTGTTAATCTTATATCCAACAATCTTGGGTCTCTCTTTTTATTTCTAAACTTTGTCAGTGATAGTCACTTTTTATTTATTTTTTTATTATTTATTTATTTGAGGAAGATTAGCCCTGAGCTAACATCTGCTGCCAATCCTCCTCTCTTTGTTGAAGAAGACTGGCCCTGAGCTAACACCCATGCCCATCCTCCTCTACTTTATATGTGGGATGCCTGCCACAGCATGGCTTGCCAAGGGGTTCCATGTCCACACCCAAGATCCGAACGGGCGAACCCCAGGCCGCTGAAGTGGAACGTGCAAACTTAACCACTGCGCCGCCAGACCGGCCCAGTAATAATCACTTTTTAAAGATAAGGTTGTGTGTTTTTCCTATAAATTAGAAATTTATAGGAGCTCCTTACATGTTGATAAAATTAGCCCTTTGCCTGTGAACAAAGGACTGCTTAACCCTTTGTGTATGAATGACTTGCAAGTATTTTTGCCTACATTGTGATGGTTTTGCCATACTATTATAGAATAGAATGTATCAATCTTTTATTTTGTAACTTACTTTTCTTAAGTAGGTTCTCCTTTTTAAGAAATTCTCTTGTGATTTCTTTTAGTAAGTTTATATTTTTATTATTTTAATTTAAATATTTTCTTTATTTGCAATTTATTCTGGTGTAAAGTGTGAACTATGAGTCCAAATTTATTATTATAATGGCAATGCAGTTGAATAAGCTAAATTATCTTTCTCTATTGATTTGAAATGTCCCCTTTATGATATGCTACATTTTTGCGCATATATATGGGTCTGTTTCTTGATTTTATATAATTTTCCATTAGTCTATCTGTCTTTTAATGCTTCAGGGGTATTCTACATAAATTATTATAGACAGCTATATATTGTCTATATATAGACAGCAGTATATTGTGATTTTAATAGCCAGAAGACTGATCCTCTCTCATTACTTCCTTTTCAGAATTTTCCTAACTACTCTTGCTTATTTATTTTATTTCATTTTATTCATTTTACTGCACTGACTAGAACACTGAGTATAAGGTTAAGTAAAGACAATGTTAACAAGTACTTTCACGTCGTTCCTGATACTGAAAGAAGAGCTTCTGAAATTTCAGCATGAAGTGTAATGTTTGCTGTAGGTTTTTAGCAGAAACTCTTTATTAAGTTAAGGAAGTCCTTTTCATTTCTATTTTACACTACACACCAACTCCAAGCTAAAATGAAAAGGACTGACAACACCAAGTGCTGGGGAGGATCTGAAGCTCCTGGAACTCGCAGCCACTGTTGATGGGCATTTAAATTGATACAAGCCCTTCCTTTGACAATTTCAGTTTCTACTAAATTTAGGAATACTCATAATACAGTATGACCCAGCAATTCCACACAGGTGTAAGCCCCTAGAAATGTGTACATAGGTGTAACAAAAGATATGTACGAGAAAGTATTACTAACAAGTTTAGTATTACTACTTAGTAGTATTAGTATTACCAATTAGTAGTATTACTACTAATTATTATTAATTAGTAGTATCAGTATTACTAACTACTACTCAGTATTACTACTAAGTATTACTAAGTAGTAATTACTTAGTAGTACTTACTTAGTAATTACTTAGTATTACCAAGTAGTAATAGCAAAGAGCTGGGAACAACTCAAATCTCCATCAGCAGTAAAATGGATAAATAATGTGTGCTGTGTTCATATAGCGGCATACTCTACAGCAATAAAAACCGATGACTAACACTTACATGTAATAATATGGATAAATCTCAGTAACATAATGTCAAACAAGAGAGTATATATTATTCCATTCACATGAAGTTAAAGAACAGGCAAAACTAATCTATAGTGTTTTATATGAGGATAGCAGGTACCTTGGGATGGGGAGTAGTGAAAGGGGAGGGTAGGAGGAGGAACTCTGCATCACTAGTAACATTCTATTTCTTAATCTGGGTAGTAATTTTAGGGTTGTGTTTTTCTCTATTTAAATAAATAAATTTTGTTGTTTCTTAAGGTTTAAGTTTGCTAAATGAATGACTAAATAAATGAAACATTGAATGAAATCTGGTGTTAATTAAACAGAAAAAGACCCTTGCTTGTATTGGAAATGTGGAAATATGTTTCATTATTTTTTATTTTTCTTGCCCTGGCTCTGCCTCTAACAAGCTATGAGATTTTTTCAGCAAGTCATTTCCCCACTTTGAACTTCTATGCCTAATTTTTAAAAATTTGAGACTGAATTAAAAGATCTTTAAATACTCTCCTATTTCTATGACGATCTATCATAAGCACGTACAGAAAGTCGCTTAAATTTCTTCTTTTTGGTGAACTTTTATTGAATGTTATGCATAGCTAGTTCCTTTCGTTGTTCTTCATACTTAGCCAGCAACTTCCCAACTATCTTTCCTAGCAGCTTCCCATATGACCCTAGCAAACTGCATGTGCCAATCAATAGTTATTTTTCTCATTCTAAATTACATTCTTTATCTGGTTTATACATCAAAGTTTTGAGAGTTCATTTGGCATAAATCTATGCCTATAGATTTCCGGACCTACAAAACTGGGGAAGAGTTTCTAGTGATTCCATCTAAATGACCAGCTGGTTGTCTTAGAAACCACTGCTACATCGCACACACTGGACCACAAGGGAAATCAATGAAAAGAATTTCAAATATTCCACTGGTGGTTCTTGAGTTCAGAGATGGCACTGAAGACTCCAGAAAACATCCACCCTCTCTTCCTGTGACAAAAACTGTTAGTTGTATGCCCATAACCATTCTCTTCTCTGTTTCTGTAGTAGGAGCAACTCTCACATTTAGCTGTCTACATGATTCCAGGAATAAGCACTTTGTGTCGCAGCCTTCCTTGCACCGAGGTGTGTTCATGTGACTAACATCTGACAAATGAGATGTGAGCAGAAATGATGTGTTCAATGTCCTGCCTATGCTCTTGAAGGAACCGATGTGTCCTTCCATCTCTGTTTGCCCTTTCCTGCTGGCTGGAATGTAGATGAAGTAGTGAGCAACTTGGCCTTGTAGACAGAGACAAATCCCCGGGAATGTTAGAGATATGTTAGAGAAAGCAGATGAAAGGAGCCTGGGCTCCTCAGAGATTCATGGCACACAGTTGCCATAGAAGCTTCGACCTTTAGGAAAAAGCAAAATAACTTCTATCTTGTGTTAACCACTGTTATTCTGGATTTTTGCCACAAGGTACAGAAACTATATCCTTACTAATATACTCCTTAAATGTGTCATCAGAACCACGCAGCATGACTCGAGTGTCTATGACACGGAGATTGAACCGGGCAACTGGACCATCCTCATTCCTAGGGTTTTTAAATTTAATGTTAACATTCAAGACAGCACTGTGTTTTGTTTTCTTCTTAACTTGGCTCTGCATCTTGCGAGAGGCCCAACTTTGAAAGAAAGAAAATTCAACATCAGGTCTGTTACTCAAACTGACCCCGAGATACTGGCTAATCAGCCAGTTTGCCATAGTCCAGGCTGGTTGTTGGACTGTTTTCAAAGAAGCCATAGGAAATGCTTGGGAAAGGGAGCAATTAAAAATGTGGGGGTTAATCATCTGAAATCAGTAAATTCACTCACTAAGGAAATAAAGAGGGTGGTTCTTTGGACTGGCTAGTTAAATGTGTTTTGAAATTCTCTCCTGTTGAAGAAACAGAAAATGTCTCTAATGGTAAAGATCAGAAAAGAGGAGAGGTGTAAGAGTTAGAAAAGAACAAGAAAATTATAAAGGGGTGGAGGTGCAGAATATATCAGACATAAAGACTATGGAATCTACAAAACTGATCCATTTTAAACATAAAAATTCTTTAAGGACATGGGTATCTTTCCTCATACTTCTTGTCTGCTGTTGCTGCCGTGAGGGAAGAGGACAGAGAGGATACTGCGCTCATGGATTTGTTGTGGACTCAGCGTGGACTCTGTGCTGGGTGCTCCTCAGGGGCCTGGGGAGCAGAACAGAGTCTCTGCCCTCATAGAGCTCACATGATGGAGAGACGAAAGAGAACTGAACAAACACATAACAGAATGCAAAATGCCCATAAGTGCAAGAAACAATAATAAAGTACAAACAAGGTATACTTACTAACGATGTGCTAGGCTCTAGGCCACATGTAGATGGCATCAAGTGATGCCGTCACTCCATCACAAGGTGAGTGATGGAGTGCAAAATGTGCTATTTTAGAAAGCATGGTGGGGTCTGCCTCTCTGATGAATGGATATTTAAACAGAGTTTTGAATAAAGTGAGGGAGTGACAGAGAGCCATAGCTAGAGGAAGACCTTTCCAAATAGAGGGAACAGCAACTGCAAAGGCCCTGAGGGTGGAGAGAACTAGACTCTTTCAAGCACAGATGAGAAACACATCACAGGAACGCTGCCACTCTCCCCTCCTCTGCCCAGGGAAGACAGACAACACAGGTATCAAGCCCTGCACTTCTCGCCAAGCTGGTACAGCCTCAGAATCCTTCTGAACCTAATGCTCCGGTGAACGAGCAACAGGTGAAAAGTAAATACGGGATGAAAGCCATTTGTTATCACTGCTTTAGAGTTTAGGCCTCCAAATTCTAGCCCATAATCCTACCTTCAGATTGTTTGATTTTCCAGTTTCACTGACACAGTCTCCAGTTTGTGTAGCTGGAAGAAGCATAAGGACCAGGAAAATCTCATCATCAAGGATACCTCATTCATTCATTTATCAAAATACTTACTATTTAGTATTGCTATGTATCAGGCACTCTGCTAAGTCTTAAGGATCTAGGAATAAAATATTTCATCACCTCATAAATCAGAAAGATATGAAAGAGAAATCATTACAATACAGTGAAATAGATACTGTAAGAACTCTCAGAATAGTATGCCTAATTTCACAAGTAATGGGGCATTGTTAGGAAAGGAATTGTGGTGACATAGGAAGGACAAAGGCTTTAGGAGCAAACAGGCTTGTGTTCTATTCTGGTGGTGCCTTTTTTCCCCCTGAGCTAACATCTGTGCCAGTCTTCCTCTATTTTGTATGTGGGATGCTGCCACAGCATGGTTGAGGAATGTTGTAGGTCTGCACCCAGGATCAGAAACCACAAACCCCAGGCTGCTGAAGCGGAGCGTGCCAAACTTAACCACAGTGTGCAGGCATGCCACGGGGCCTGCCTGCAGTTGTGCCATTTTTTAGCTAGTTGTGTGATTTTGTGGAGTTTAACTACCCTCTGTGAGCCTTGGATAATACCTGCTCATCGAGTGTTTATAAAATATAAAACAGACACCATAAGTAAAGCATGTGGCACAGAGCCTAGCACATAGTAGACACTCAATAAATAGCAGTTTTTTGTTAAGGAAAATTTGAAATAGGAGATGACATTTGTGATAACTGCTGCGAGTTCAGCTCATCAATTGTGTAAAAGAGGGAAAAAGAAGCAAGACAGACAGAATTCTATGTGTTTAATGAAAGAAAGCACAGCATCTATGCGGATTACAGTATTATTGTAGGTACCACTAAGACAAAAACAATGTGCAAATTACTTGTATGAGTCCATTGGTCCTAAAAAAATATCCCAATATGAGAGATCTGAGATATGGAAAACGTACACTTTAAAATAAATACAATGTGGTACTTAAATTTTTGCTTTTATAGCTCGAATATAAGATATAGGAGAGAATAAAAATAAAAGAGGCTGGATAAGTAAGCGAGGAACAGGTCATGAAGTGTGGTGTTGTTCAGATTAAGAAACCTGGACATTATCCTATGGGCAAACTAGAGCCTTTAAGGATTTTAAGTCAGGAAGAGATGGGAGCAGATTGGAGGGGCGAGGGGATGGATTCCAGAAATGTCCTGACACCAGTCACTTAGGAATACACGGCATCCTTTTGGTGAGAGATGATCAACTTGGCCGTGTATTACAATCACCTATGAAGATTTTCAAGGAATATGTCCATTTTGGTAATTTGTTAGCTTCACTAGCAAAGAGTTTTTATAATGTATGCTTACTGTCATTGAATGTCTGTAGACTCTGCACTGATGTGCCCCTCCTTCACTCCTGGTAATTTACGTCTTCTGCCCTTTTTGCGTTGATGAATCTAGGAAGAAATTTATTGGGTTTATTATTCTTTTTCTTTGACCCAAGGGTTATTTAGAAGTATGTTCCTTAGTTTTCAAATAATCTCAAGATATCTTACTGTTTCTGATTTCTAGTTAAATTCTAGTGCGAATAGAGAATATATTCTGTATGATTTCATTCTTTCGGATATATTAAGCCTTAGTGTATGACCAATATAGTATACCTTGCTGAATGTGTCATATGTAGTTCAAAACAATGTTTATAGTTGGCTAGTAGTTGACTATTACCCTAAATGGGAAGTGTAGACTCAAGGTACAAGTCCAAATCCAGTTGTTTAGAACTCACTAGATTAAAGTTTCTTTTCTGTGGACTGTAGCAACCGTTTAAAAAATTTGCTATTAAACTGTCCTGAAACCTTATAAATCAAAACAAAGGAACTTATTTTATTCTTTTAGTGAGGAAGATTTGCCCTTAGCTAACTTCTGTTGCCAATCCTTCTCTTTTTCTGCTTGAGGAAGGTTAGCCCTGAGCTAACATCTGTCCCAATCTTCCTCTGTATTTTGTATGTGGGATGCCTCCAAAGCATGGCCAAGGAATAGAGTAGGTCCATGCCCCACATCCAAACCCACAAACTCGGGTCACCAAAGCGGAGTGTATGAAACTTTAACCACTCTGCCAAGGGGCTGGCCCCCAAAGGAACTTCTTTTGATTCCCTACTTTGGCAATGTTTGTGATTCTTTCGGATTTTTAATACTTTTGCTTTTAGGTTTTACACAACTATATATGATAGGCATACCATTTATGACTCGTGGGGCAATTTTTCTTATTTCTAATGAAACTGCAAACCTTTTATTTTACTTGTTTTAAAATAAAGTGTTCTGAATAGCTGGACTTTGAAATTGTTCCTCATATTTTAATATAGTAAATACCTGCTATCAATAGCTTTGCATATCTTGGTGGGGTTTTTTTTCTTCTTTTGCATTATTTCCTTGAAATAGTCTTCTAGGAATGATACTAATGGATAAAAAAGTTTGGACACTTTTTGGATGTTGATCTGTTTTTCTCAGTAGCCCTTCAAGAGGCTGTTCTCATTACTGTCAATTTTCCCAATAAGTCTCGTTATTCCTTATCTTTCTGTCATTGCTCTTGCCATTTCTACTCTCCAGCATTCCTTCCTTCTGTAGTAAACTCCTTTTCTTGTACTCTCTGGATGGACCCCTCCTGTTCAACATGCAAACTCAAATGTCATCTTTAAAAGTCTGCAGAATTCCCAGGAGTGTTGGTCACCACCCTCCTCCATTCTGATAGCACTCTATGCCCCTCTCAACTATAACACTCACCGCATTTAGGTTTCCCTGTTCTCTCTCCCCTAGTATGTTCCCAATAGTCTTAGTAAGAACCTTAATGCCCACGGTGAGTGACACAAAAGATATTTGACAAACTTTTGTTGACTAAGCTTATATGCCTCTAGCAGTAATGAATAGACCCTGTTTCTGCACACTCTGGCTGGCTGTAAATTATTTGTAGCATTTTATTTTCTTTTTTCTTGTTTAATGGGTTCTATTTGAGTTTACTCAGTAAAAGTTTAGATAAACATGAATCTGGGCTAGCTATTGTGGTTTGTCATCTATGAGAACTTTACTAAAGTAAGAAGCAGCTGATTTTAACCAGAGATGCTTAGTCTGTTTTATGTTTTTTGTATTTTAGTATTTAAGAAAGTAAGGTAAGTCACCTCTAAGGAGTTGTTATCCTATCTGAACTTCTAAAGTGGGCAATCTTCTGATAAATATCCATCTGCCGCCTCTCCCCCAGATTGGTCAATACAATACTTCAGAAAGACTATTAAAGATGCTGAAATGAGACAGTGAAGATCCCTCTCTGGCTGGCTACACTCACCATTTAATCCAACCCATGCACTATCTCTTCAAAATTCATTTTGATTTCTACAGAGAATAACTGTTACAAAATGACCCGCATTAAGTGGAGTTACAATCAGGAATAGAGAAGGGATATAAAAAGTTACTTTTCAATTTTTTCTCCATTTAGAGACAACTCATATTTTGCTCCAAATTTGGAAAAAAGTAAGACAGGAAGTTTCAAAATTGCTAAAGCAATGACTCACAAAATACATTGATTTGTAAATGAGAGGGAAGGAATTTTACTTCCCCAGAACAGGAGAGATCCAAAAATATTTGAGGGGAATGGTAATCACCTAAAAAGCTTAGCGAGAAGCTGTAGAAAACATAGTTAAAGAAATTAGATTTTTGAAAGTGGTCAAAAAGAGACAGCGTATAAGTGATTCAGTCATATACAATAATATCAAATGAAGAAAAAGACCCTAGCATGTAAGAAGCCTTTTCAATTATGCTTATTCTGAAAGCTATATATTAAGTTTTGCATTTCACAAAAATTAACCAACTTTGGATCTGGAGTGAGGGCTGTTCAAATGTTCCTTGCCTAACGTGAGAAGGAGGATGAAGGGGGATGGAGAAGAAGTCAGCCTGCCGGGGGGAGCCAGGCAGTGGAGGATGAGGTTGTGGCTGTGGTTGGGAGAAATGGAGGGGACCTCCTTCTGAACTGAAGGAGAAAGTGAAAAACTAGAGCATTCAGGGTTTAGGAATGGGTGAGATGTCAAATCTAATCTGAAAACCGGAGAACTCTGAACTGTTTGGCATAACTGAGGGTCCAAAAACTCCTGAAGGCAGAGTTGGTGTTTGGAGCTGGGATTCAGCAGACCGGGAGAGTTACAGAGAGCCGCAGTCACGCTAGCCCATGAGCGGCTGTGGGCAATTGCCTGAAACAGATTTTGTTTTCAAGCTGTTTTCTATGCACCAGCCACAGCTTGAAGCACAGTTGAGTGGCCTGCTTTTAAAGCCAAGAATAGGATGCATAAAGCTTTGGTAAACATTACCAAATTGTCCTCCAGAAAGATTTTACCAATTTATATTCCCACCAACAGAGAATGAATGTACTTCCTCACTAACTCCTGGCCACAATAAGAATAAGTCCTCTTGTTTTGTTTCTTTGCCAAATTGGCAAAGAAGAAAAATGACACCTTGCTTTAATTTGCATTTTTAAGTCACCACTAAGCACATGTTTTATATGTTGTATTTACCTTGATATAAATTATTTGATGGTATCTTTCAGCTTTATTGCTACTTTAATAATTTTATAATACTTCACATAAACTCTAATATGTTTAAAGTATGACCATTGTCGTATTTATTGAAATCTTCTTCTTGATCTTGATCTTTTATATGTATTTTAATACCAATTATGATCTTTAACACATAAACTATTTGGTCAAATCTCTCAAGATTTTCTTCCAGTGTTTTTATATTTACAAGGTTTTTTTCCAAGCTGAGGTCATTTAAGAACTGACATTTATTTTCCAATTGTTTTTTAAATGGCTGTCCTTTTTACAATCAAACACTTAATTATCTGGGTTTTATTTTGACATGAGGCAGTGATCTGTTTCCATGAGACAGATCTAGTTTAGCTGCTTTAAGCAGAGATGGATTTACTAAGGACTTTAAGCTAATTTACTGAATTACCAGGAGGGCCAGGGTGCCAACCAGTCAATAGCAACACAAACAAAAAAATCCCCAGTCCTGTCATGCATGCATTCTGGGGAAACCCACTACTGCTGCCTGCTGGGGACTGAAGAGCAGAAACCCCACACAGGAGCCCTAGAACAATCAAGTGCCTCTGCCACCAGACCCAGCTTCTTGGGACACTTTTGCCACTTCATGGTGCCCATTTCTGCCTTCTAAATGATCAACAGTTGTATCTCCTGGACAGCACCCAAGACACATGCTGAATGCTAGCTGCAAGGGAGTCTGAGAAGTAGACCAATAACAGCTAACACTATGCAGTGATTATTACATGCCAGGCATTGTCCAAAGTGCTTTTACAGTATTAACTGATTTTTACAACATCCTACAAAGTGGGTATTATTATATCTCCATTTTACATATGAGAAAATGGAGACACAGAAAATAATTGCACAGGGCTGGCCCTGTAGCTGAGTGGTTAAGTTTTCACACTCCACTTTGGCGGCTGAGGGTTTCACCAGTTCAGATCCTGGGCGCAGACCTAGCACCACTTGTCAAGCCATGCTGAGGGAGCATCCCACATAGCAGATCCAGAAAGACCTACAACTAGAATATACAACTATGTAGTGGGGGGCTCCGGGAAGAAGAAGAAGAAGAAAAAAAAGATTGGCAACAGATGTTAACTCGGGTGCCAATCTTCAAAAAGAAAAGAATTGCTCAATATTAAACAGCTAATGAATGGCAGAGCTAGAATTTGTACCCAGGCTGTCAGGATCCAGAATCTGTGCTCTTAACCACTGTGTTATACAGTATATGGTCCTAGGCTTCCCAGCCTCTGTGGTGTAAGAAGCCAAGCTAGAAAGAGGTGGGAGTGGCTATTGAATGTCCATTTGCACAGTTCTGCACAGGCACTATCTAATTTTCCCAAAGGGCTACTCAATTTTCTAGTGCTGTCTATTGAATAATCTTGCTTTTCTTATTGACTTATGCTAATGCCTTTGTGCATTGAGTAGGCACTCAATGAATGTTTTTTGAATAAATGAATGAATATTTTAGAGTCTGTTTTTGGACTATCCATTTTGGTCCATTGTCAGTTTGGGCATTTAGCATGATATTTTCAGTTGCTATTCAAGATGTACTCTCTAGATCTATCCACAATGTCCACTCTGATCTGTCCCCTACCTACTGACCTCTATGGATTGCATCAACAGGCTCCTTTGCTCCCTGGCCCGTAGTTGGGAGATAGCACAGGAGACAGAGGAAGGTGGAGTCAAGTTGGAGTATTTGTTGCCATGGCTTCCTCGTGGTCACAGGGCCTTGAGTTAGCTTGTCCCTCCCCTGAAGGACTCAGCTCCTGTCAGATGTCCCTCTTTCCACTGCTCTCCTATCGCTGGCTTTGTAACTGCTTTCTCTCCTCTCCTTCAGGCCTGAAGACTCCACTGTTGCTGGCCTGAAGTATTGCATAATCCTTTTTTAGTTTCTCTAAAATCTGCCCACACTTTTGTAAATAGTCCCTTTATTAAACACGCCTTAAATTTCCCAGTTTGTGTGTAGCATCATCTTGAGTGAGGCAATAACAGCATGCTGTGTTACTCATTGTCATTTTAAAACATATTTTAACATCCAATAGGAAAAATATTCAGGATTTCTCCCAGCCTCAAAATTTCCTTTGCTATTTACGTGTTCTTCCAGGTTAGAACTACTTTGAATTTTAAATATAATTTATTGAATTTTTACAATTAGAATATAATTAAACCTAAAATTAATTAAAGTGCTTTTGCTTCCCAATTGAAGATATGAAATGTCTTTCCATTTATTCATGTCTCCTTTATGTTCTGCTGTAAATATTTTGGGTTTCTCATGTTAACTTGCATATTTCTTCTTATTTCTGTGGTATGTTAGATGTTCAACAATTTTTTCCATTGTTATTTTATTTTTCTCACCTGTAATTTCTGCCTAGTCGTATCTGGTATCTACATAAGCAGTTCATTTTTGTATTTTTCAAATCCAGCCACATTACTAAGCCCATGTGTTCATTTGAACAGTTCATTTGATGCTCTTGGCTATCCTAGATAATTAATTCTCTTTGGTTTACTATAAGAGCAATCATATCATCTTCTACTAACGATAATTTTACTTCTCCTTTCTAATCACTGAAACTTTTATGTCTGTTGCATATATTACTGAATTGTCTAAAGTTTCTTGAAAGCTTGTGATAATGGGCTGTTTTTATCTTACTTGCTCCTAATTTTAATAGGAATGCCTATAATGACTCAACATTAGTGTTCAGTTAGTTTCTGATTTTAGATATTCATTATAATGTTTAGGAAGTGTATATTCCTAGTTCACTACACATTGCTGTATGTGTGTTTCTTTTTCTCATTAATCTGGAATGGGTGGGAGCTAAATTTCATTAAATGACTTCTCAGCACTTTTACAGATGATTAAAAATGTTACTTCTCTAATATATCAATAAGATGTATTAAAATAACACAACTAATTTTATAAGAGCCTTTTGTTCCAAGATTAAAACTTACTCAGTCAAGGTATACTAATCTTTAAATACAATCCTAGATTTCAATTTCTTGGGCTTTTAAAAAGAGTGGGTTTTTTTCATCTATTTTCATCTATTTCATCTATTTACAGATGAGATCTTGGTTCCCTTTTCTGTGCTATCATTGTCAGATTTTGGTAAAACAAATTTGTGAATATTTCTGGCTTTTCTCGGCTTTGGAACAATTTCAATAGCAAAGAAATTATGCCATGAAAACATCAAATATGTAAAACTGTCCAAGTCTGGCATGATTTAAAGGAGTCATTTTTCTACTAATTTTTTCAATTCTGTGGTTTATTCAGGTTTTCCATTCTTCTTGAATCACTTTTAGCCATTTACATTTTCACAGAAAATTAGTTGAGTTTTTTTCTTGAGGTAATCAAATGTTTTAGCATAGAGCTTTCCATGATTTATTCTTAATCTAAAAATCTGAAAAATCATTTTTTGAATTTATCAGTTCTACCCTTTTTATAAGTTCACTCCCTTCTGATTACTGTCACCTTTTCTCCTCATGGTTTCTTTAATGTTGTTAGTCTTGCACTTACTAAATTCCCTAAATTTCATGCTTAATTAATTCAGTTCACTTGGATTTTTTAAAAAATGAAATTATCAATATTTTTCATTTCACAATGGGTATAGCTTTGGTCCCATTCTCTATCTTTTCCTACGTTTTCTTTATTTTATAAGGCTTCTAATGAACATATATAGTATTTATTTCCATTTAAACATAGGAATTATTTAGATGTGCTTTTAAATAATTTTCTATTAGAGTTTCTTTGCTTTTGTTGTTGTATTTTTCAACTGTTGTTTGAACTCCTAGTGTTACAGACACTGTTGAGTAAGAGGTGATAACCTGCACAGTTTCTTCCTGTCAAAGTTTAGTAACAATTGAGTTCTGACTTGCTAAAGTACACTAAATTGCTATAACTGTTGTCACCCCTAAACCTTGAGGTCAGGCCTTTAACATCTTGAGGAAAAAAAAAAAAAATTAAAACCCAGACGGTTGGCAAGCATATTTGTTCTTCATACTCTGGGAGACAACGGCTCAATCCAAGATTGACTTACTTCCCCTAAAAATCTCATCCTCCTCCATCCTTCACACCCACTCTGCAAGCACCCACGTGCTGAGCAGCCTAGAGAGAGGTGCTGAAGGCGACATTATCCCATCGTTGGGGAAGGCTGTCTTACACACACAGTCTTTCGTCACTCGTTCAGACACAGAATGGGCTAAAGGCTGGAACACTTCCTGACCAAGAGGTAAAGAGCCCACGCAGCCTGTGCCAGGCTTCTTGCCCTGTGTGGGAGTACCTTCCCTGTTGTAGGCTCAATGAGTGTCCTTTGTTCTGCTAAGCACATGCATCAATGGCCCTCACCATGCCCCCAGCTTTCTGTATTTCGTACTCCATGGGGTAGGGAGAGGGCTCCTACTGTGGCATGAGAGGGGGTGAGCACAAGCCAATAGCCCTGCCTCGGCTCCTGCAGGGATTATGGGGGACCAATGCTCATTACTGAAGCTGCTCTTGCTCTGTCTCCTCTCCATATGAGTAAAGCTTGTTCCATCCAGTGCTTGACTATGTTGTGTTTTCCTTGGCAACTCTGATACCAGGATGCAGCGAGCAGAGTGTTTGGACTTATATTCCTGGTGGCTGGCATAGTGATGCTCTCTGCCAGCCTCCATGCGGTGGGAGTCCTCCTCTGGTGTTGGGAACCAGCGCACAGTGTTCTGCTCAACACAGGCAATGGAAGGTGGCATAGTGTCCCTGTCTGCCCCTTGCCCTGAGAAGACCCTACTCATCCCCAGAGAGTTAGTAGGAGAGGTGGGCTGCTGCCATTCTGTTCAGGTCATGAGGTCCTCTCAGAGATGTGGATTAGATCAAATTGAGAAACGAATGAGAATGATGTCATGTTACCAGTTCAGTGCTATGCTAATATGGAAAGCTATCATCTAAAACTGAATCTGGTAAATTATAACAAAGTAGTAATATCTAACTTTGTAAAAACTCTAATATATTTTTCCAGATGTCTTTTAATAATAAGAAGAATTAGTACTTCTTACAATTGTATACTTTTCTGATATTTTCCAAAATATTTGTTCTTTTATTATTACATGGAAACATTTTAAAACTAGTGTGAGGGGCCGGCCCCATGGCCGAGTGGTTAAGTTGTTATGCTCCGCTGCGGCGGCCCAGGGTTTCGCAAGTTTGGATCCTGGGCGTGGACATGGCACCGCTCGTCAGGCCACGTTGAGGTGGCATCCCACATCCCACAACTAGAAGGACCTGCAACTAAGATATACAACTATGTACTGGGGGGATTTGGGGAGATAAAGTGAGAAAAAAAACCATTGTGATATGTAAGGATTTGGATCATTTGACAGATGAAATATTAAGGACTGAGAGAGTAAATTCTGTGCTTAATTTCACAAAGATAACAGAAACAGTAAAAGAGGATGACATTGGCCTCAAACTTTTGTTTTTGAGGAAGATTAGCCCTGAGCTAACTACTGCCAATCCTCCTCTTTTTGCCGAGGAAGACTGGCCATGAGCTAACATCCACGGCCATCTTCCTCTACTTTATAAGTGGGACACCTACCACAGCATGGCTTGCCAAGCGGTGCCATGTCCTCACTTGGGATCCAAACCTGCGAACCCCGGGCCGCTGAAAAGCAGAACGTATGAACTTAACCACTGTGCCACCAGGCATGCTGCACCACTAGGCCCTCCCCTCAAGCTTTAGTAATCACTCGTATGAAAGAGCCCAGGGCCCACCCACACCCAGATCCAGCCTGGGCCAGTTGGGTTATGCATCCTCTGGCCAGTCTAGCCCCAGTTGCTCCACATTTTACTTTTTACGGCCTTCCCATGACCTTTCTCTTGATCTGCTGTGATATCCTATCTCCCTAGGTGTCTAGACTGGTATCTCCTTAGAGAACGCTGTGGATTTATAGAATGATCCACAGAGACAAACGTGGCAAGAAAATGATGGATTGATGGAAAGCCTGGTCAGCCAGGTGTAGAGCATTGCAAATGTGCAGACCAATTCCTTAGGCAACGAAGGCCACAGAAATATGGAGGGCATTTCAGCCAGTTCTATATAAAAAATAATCCTCTGATTTTGGTGGCATATAAAAATAAGCCTTTATTTTTCACTCATAGTCAGATGTGAGCGGCCCTGCCTGTCCCAGCTGGGTGTGCGCCTCATCCTCGGGTCAGCTGGAGCTGATCTAGGCTGGGCCTGTCTGGGCAACTGGGCTCCAAGCTATGGGTCCAGCTGGTGCAGGTCTTCAGATCTGCTCCAAGTGTCTCATGCTTGAGCACAGGATGAAGGAATGGAGCTACCCAGTGCAGAGAGGGGAAGCATAGAGAGGCAACAGGGCCAGGCGTCCTGAGCAAGAATGTTTCAAGGCCCACTCTTTGTACAAATAATAAGCATTTAAACTGAATTTTGAACTGGAGAGGATACTTTATCCTCATGCTCTATGTTCTAGCAATCCTTAACTACTTGGAATATCCCAAATGCGTGGTGCTCTCTCACACTATGCCTTCAAACACTCTACCATCTCTTCCTATAAAATCCTCTTCTCATTCAATCCCCGTGTTTCATTTAATTAATTCCTACTTATCTTCCGTACTCAGGTCACATGGCCTCCTATAGGAAGCCTTCCCCAGCTTTTTAAATCATTCTCAGTACCCCATTTTCTATGCTCCTAGAGCACCTTGTAAAAATCTGAGAATTACCACTTGTATCCTAATATCTGTGTACATGATCAAGACCGTGGCTTTCTTGAGGGCAGGGACCAGGTCTTAATTTTCTCTCTATCCCCAGAGTTTGCAGTGCTGAGTAGATAGTGGAAAAATATTTATTGACTGAATGAATGAAACACCTGAAAAGGCTTCAGAACCAATTGAGAAATATATATAGGAGTCAGGATCAAAATGTCAGCTTGATTGCAGGTAAAATTGGACCAGCGAAGATGGAGTTGGTTTGGACCAGAGGCCAAAGTATGCTTCACAGTTTGTTCCCTTTGCCAACTCCTCCCCCTCCCCTACCACTGCAATTGAATTTACTTGCTCAGTCACATAGTTTCAGGAGGATCAAGAGCTTCCCACACCAGGAGCATGGCTCACCCTGGTGACTTATGGAAGAGAAGTTGAAGACACATATGTCCTGCAACCAAGAGAGAGCAAAGGAGGAGCTATGCATCTGCAAGGACCTTTTTCCAGACAGTATCAATCAGATAGGTCTTTTCTCTGGGGAGGAGAGAGTAAAGTGGAGAAAACGATAGGCATTTTCTTCTTGAGGCTGCCAACAGTGGGAGATCTTTTATCATGAGCCAGGTGGGCACATCAGGAGAGAAAGAGAGCAGATGAGCATTATTTCCTAATTACTCACTCCATCAACCCTCAAATTAAAGACTACCTTAGCAATTTCTGGAGTGTTCTGGAAAAGGGCATAAGCTTTCATAAGAGAGACTTTAAGGATATGGTGAGTTCAGAAGGGGAGCTGGCGGTGATGGGAAAGGAGAGCATAAAATAATTTGCAAAGGCTCTTCACAAAAATCCTCCAAGTGGGGTGTCATGTCCTCCTTCTGCCCAGCCCTAACCTCTACCTGCTCCTACCAAGTATCTTCACGATGTTTCGACATCCCAAAGGTAAAAGCCAAACATGAAGGAAAATAAACAAATTGTGAAATAGTTATGCCATCACAAATACAGAGCATTCATCAAGATTAAAACTGGAACCAAGATAAACGATCAGCACAACCTCCTGAGGAGTTCTAGCTTTATCACAGCATCCAATTCCTTTCAATCCACCTACGCTGGACTAACACAGCAAAGGGGTGTGAGGGGGAGGTACGGCCTCAGGGTTCTGAGTTTGGGTTTTGTGCTTGATATACCCCTTTGACCCTATATGTTTGGAATGAAATATATTCCCTGGAAGTGTAGTGAAGTATAAAGAGCACCAAAAAGGGGTGTCATGGGCCGGCCCAGTGGCGTGGTGGTTGGATTCACATGCTCGGCTTCAGCAGCCCAGGTTTTGCTCATTTGGATCCTGGGTTGCCGACCTACACATTGCTCATCAAGCCATGCTGTGGTGGCATCCCACATAGAAGAACTAGAAGGACTTAGAACTAGAATATACAACTATGTACTGGGGCTTTGGGGAGAAAAACAAAAAGGGTGTCAGGAAAGGTGAGTTCTAGTCCCACTCGTATAACTTACTAGACATGTAACCTTGGGCAAGGCATTCAATTTCCCTTTGTATCCAAGTTATCTCATCTGTAAGATGATGGACTAGAAGAAGTCAATAATTTCTTCCTAATTTTAATTTTGTATATTACTTTCAAGTCTATCCAAAGTCAATAAAACATAAAAATTGCTATCATTTGATATGAGTAGAGAGATCTGTTAGGAGATTTATGTAATCTCATTTAATCCTCCCAACAGCCTTATGGGGTAGGATTACTATCCCTATTTTACAGATGAGTAAACTTGAGCTCAGAGGGGTTAACTGACTTGCCCAGGGTGAAGTGGGAGAGCTGGGATTAAAACCCATAGTTTACTCCAAAGCTTGCTCTTCATTTCGTCACACATTCTTTTAAAAATAGCATTTGCAAAACCTGTCAAATTTTCAAAACCATCCCATGTACCTGAATTCCTGTTATCCTCATAAGCATCTGTTTTCAGTCCCATTTTTCAGATGAGCAAATGGCAGCTCCCAGAAGCTGAGGTGCCCAAGGTCATAAAGGTTGTTAGCATCAGAGCTGGAATTCCTCCCACATAGGTTGAACAATCCAGGGCTCATTTTCCCTGAGGAAGAGCACACTTGGCCACTTCTTCCAGAGCCCCATGTTCCTCAAAGAAATCCCAATCAATGGGCAGGCGTGCTGCGGCTACTTCTGACTCAGGCAGATAATTCCATTCATTTCCTGGGATGGAGCTTCCTGAAATAACTCTTTTTCTTTGACACAGTCATATCTTCATGAGGCAGTGTTTGCTGCCTCTTTGATGAAATCCATTAGCTATTCAGACACAGCTGCCCTTCAAAAACCAACATGCATCCAAAAGCCACACATTTGGCAGCTAAATGATTCTGGGCTGAATCAGAGAGACCTAACCTATCCTGCAAATGGTGAATGCAAGCGACACACACAATATCAGAGTTGGAGGGGTCTTTGAAATCATGAAAAGCACAAATTCCCTCATTTTACAGATGGGGAAACTCAACCTCAGAATCAAGAAGGGATAGCCCAGAGTCAGGAAACGCTGGTGCCAGGGTCAGAAAGACCTTCTGACTCAGAAGTTACTGTTTTTCTAGTCAAATGTTGGAGATCTTGACATTATGAGATGAAATTCCATTATGATGTGGGCTGGCAACTGGGAAAAAGCATCAGTATATCCCTATATGGATATACAAGTTTCAAAGCTCCTTCGAGTACCCTGTCTGATCTCATTTTCACAACCGTGCTATGAAGTTGTATGTAGGTATGTATGTCTAGAATGGGTTGGTTGTGACTCTGTTCCACAATATTTTCACTCCAGGACTCAGGCTCAGAATAGCCCCAACTGTGCCATTTCTAGCTGTCGGGGATTGAATTGTGTCCTGCAAAACTATGCTGAAGCCCTAACCCCTCAATACCTGTGAATGTGACCTTATTTGGAAATAGAGTCTTTGTAGTGGATCAAGTTAAGATGAGGTCACTAGAATGGGCCCTAATCCAATATGACTGGTGTCCTTATAAAAGGGGGAAATTTGGGCACAGAGACACACACAGGGAGAATGCCATGTGAAGATAACGGTAGAGATCAGGGTGATGCTTCTACAAGCCAAGGAGCTCCAAAGATTTCCCGCAAACTACCAAGAGCTAGGGGAGAGTCATGGAACAGATTCTTCCTCACAAACCTAAGAAGAAATCAACCCTTGTATCACCTTGATCTCGGACTTCCAGCCTCCAGAATTATGAAACAAATACATTTCTGTTGTGTAAGCCACACAGTTTTTAGTACTTGTTAATGCAGCATAGCGAACTAATATACTAGTCTTGATGCAGAGAGAAAAAAGATGCTGGCAAAGCACATACTACCTCCCAAAGCTTCTGCTCACACCCCCTTGGCCGAAGAACATCACACAGCTAAGTCTGATGTCAACAGGTGGGAAGGATAATCCTCATGTAAGGAGTGTCCCCTCGGGAAGAGACACCACATGGAGGGGCAGGGAATATTCTGAACAACAGTGCAATCTGCCACAGTACCTATAGATAGACGGGTAACAAACTCCTTGAACTGAGGCCCAAAGACAGCAACTGAGTCATCCAGGCCAGCCTAGGGTTTTCTGCCCTAAATCCTAGGCTGTTTCTACTGCACTCCAAGGAATTGTTAGTATAATCAAGTCAGTTTTCCTGCACTGACCTCTATCCCGGAAGTGCCAGTGCATCTCCCCTTCATAACATCAGCCACTCGGTTAAGGAACATAGAATTATATTCCAAAAGTAATTAAAGTAATTCGACTCATGCCATAGTCCAGAGCCAGCTATCTTTCTTTTGAGCTTGCTTAAAGCCCCTCATTAGAAAACCATGCGAGCTTATTTCTTATGCAAAAGCATGTGTGAAATCAGGGCGTTGGTTTGATTGTTGTCTTATTAAATACTTCTGTATAGATTTGCCTGAAAAGAGAAAATTTTGAACATCTTACCATGAGCCTCCAAACCTTACCATGAACCCTTTCTGCTTACAACATTTTGAGAGCTGGGGGTAATCAGGCCACTTCGGTCAAGCCAGGCCCACTACAGCACATGTGGCTCTGCCTACAGCACAGAGCTCTAGGAGGTCAGAGCTGGAAGAGGCCTTGCCCGTAGGGTGACCAGCTGTCCTGGTTTGCCCAGGACGGAGGGATTTCCCAGGACATGAGACTTTCAGTACCAAGACTGGAAATCAGGATGGTTTGTGACCCCAGGACTCAGTTCCTCAGTGAATCCAAATCTAGAAGTTTGCAGAAGGGAAACCCAAGGACAGAGAGGGAAGGACTTAGAGTCAGAGGTCTGAATTGGAAGGGACATTGATATCACATACCTTAGTGTTAGGGAGACCAACCATTCTAGTTTGCCCAAGATTGAGGGGGCTCCCAGGAAATGGGACTTTCAGTTTTAAAACTGGAACAATCCTGAGAAAACTAAGAGGAGTTGGTCACATTACCTAACAATGTCTTATTTTATAAATAGAGAAGCTGAGACCCAGAGAAAAGTGAGTGGTCCAAGGTCACGCTGGAAGCAGATGGTAAACTGGCAGCACAAGGAGGTTTCTTAACTCTGAGTCTAGTGTTCTTTCTGCAGTACAATACAGATTTTTATCCATCATTAAGTGTCTATTCATATTATTCAAGCAGGCTTTCAAATTTAGTTTGTACTGCTTTGAAAAGCCTGGAAAATGCATCACAGAATGGGAGAGTGGCTGCAAAAAGGTCCTTTTTCTAAAAGCAGCTTGCCGAGGCCAGATGAGTGCAACCTTGCTGTGAGCCTCAGGGTCTTTCTTCTCTAGGATTTCCAAACCGAGGAGGCCACTTCTACACAGTGTCATTGTAACTCTGGTCACAAACGGAGAAGAGGCCGAACCCCATTGTACTTCTCCCCGAACTGAAATCACTCTCCCTCTTCCACTGCAGCTTTACCAGACAGACAGCACTCAGACAGCTCGAGCTCTGCACACTGGACTCACTGCCAGGTGATAGGTCCTCCTTATCTGACGCAAATGCCGTGCCACAGTGACCACACCCTGGGGTCTGCCTCGATTCCAAGACCCTGGTGCCTATCACTCAAGCTGTGTTCTGCCCAGATTATTGTGAGAAGATCCTTATTTTGTAGTGGAAATAGTATATATTTTGGAGGTAGCAAGAGCTGGGTTTGAATTCCAGCTCTCCCACATAATGGTCATTTGGCTTTGGTAATATCACTTAACCTCTGTGGGCTCTAGTTTTACTATCTAGAACATTGTTCTAATGGTTGAAAAAAAATCATTGTAAAGTGCCAGATATAGTACAGGACCTATAGTGGTTATGTAATAGATGGCAGGTTTGTTTGTTTTCCAGTGATGTATGTAATAACTCGTTCTCCAATTTCAGAATCATTTCTGGATTTGAATTCCAGGTCTATTACCTATTATCATTATGACCAGGAGTAATGTACTTAAAATCTCTGGGACTCTGAGTATCTTTGAAATGAAGATTATGGATCATAGTTCTCACTCTGCAAGGTTATTATATTGAGTTATGACAAAATGTGTACTCAGTAATGTAGCTATCTTAAAGATATGTAATCAAGATGGTGTTGGGTGAGAACATAAAATCTCTTATTCCATCTTTTACCACTCTTCCTCTCCAAGAAGTTCCCGAAGAAAAAGTGCATACTTCAAACAGTAAATGCCAAATAAACACTATTACTTTGAGGTTCCCATCATCCCAAACTCCCAAGGCAGAACCATGGAGAGTTCCTTTGGTCTTACTCAAAAGGAATAAGCCTTTTTCTTTTTTGTTTTTCCTCTAACTGGAGGAAAGCATTCCTCTGAGATCGCCTTTGTATCTTTTTTTCTTGGTATAAGTTTATATGAATTATTTAATTTTTTATATTTCCTCTCACTTTTTGTGTACATGGTTAGATATCAGTTCAAATTGGTTCCGCTGCATTTAACAAGAAAACCTTATGAAACATTGAGTAAACAAGACGGAAAACAATGAAATAAGTCAAGACACAGGCAGTCCGCAACTGGTAAGGCTGCCTGCCTTACTGTCTTTCTAGGTTGCCATCTTAAGCTCATGGCTCTCCATCCTCAAGGATTCCTCTTGGTAAGAAGATACCTGCCAGAATTCCAGTTATCATATCTGGATGTCATGCAAGAAGAAAGAAGAGGGTAGGACCGAAAGCCCCATTCCACTATCTCTAGGTACGTAACATCACCTTTCTTTAGCTACAAAGAAAGTCAGCAAGTGAAGCCCTTTTGTCTGGGTCTTGATTTCTCAACTTTTAAAATGAAACATTAGGCTGAGTGATTTCTATGTCCTCTTCTAGCTCATAATATTTGAGCTAAAAAGAGTGTACTTCCTGGCTTTCTTTGTAACTAGAGAAACACATCTTTATGTGAGTGGCAACATAAGAACAGGACTTTTGGAGAACTCTTGAAAGGGGTTTTGACTCAGATGGGAAAGCTTTCGGTTGGATACGTTGCTGCTCTGTATAACCTCAGGGTTCTATTGTTAAGAAAGAAGGGACGATAGACGTTGGGTAAGCAAGTCATGGTTTCTGCCATGTAATATAATTCTGATGTAATAAAATATCATAGTTGTTATTTTATAACCAGTTACTTCCCAAAGGTAAATCTACCCTAGGCCCTACCTCTGTTGCTTTTACAATACCATAGTGGTTTCCTATTATTACTGAAGTTGGTCACTGCATTCTCATTCTTCGGCACGAAACCTCTGTAGGATCGGTTGAATTTTGATCAGTTGGATTCCCCTTGTGATCTGACGATGTCACAGCATATTCAGTTGGTGAAGCACATTCCCAGGTTATCTATTTTTGCAGAGATAGAGAGCTGTGGGAGTTTATACTTCAAATAGTACATAATTGTTTCCATTAGTTCTAAGTAATTATCTTACAATGTGCCTTTTGATGCATTCTATAGACAGAAAGCTCCTATACTCATTCTCCTTCTGCCCCAGAATAACACATTCCCAGGAGAAGCACAGTCTCCCAGCACAGTCTGAACTGGGTCTGGTCTGGCTGCCTTATTAAATGGTCTACACTATTCGACATAATTTTGTTGATACCTTAAAACATCCCCATTTTAACACTGGATACATGGTGTTCTTTTCTAAAAAATAATTTATTTTTGGAGAACAATAATTTAAATAACCTATAAAATAGACTGTATTAATAGCCTTTTATATATCTAAAACTCCAGAAAGAGTAGAAGAATAATGCAACCTGCAAATAATATGGCCAGGTAGTCATGAGATGGTTTTTGTGAGACTGGAGGTACAGCTATTATAGTCCTGTTATCCTCGTAATTTTAAACATGAAACAACCGAGACCCAAAAAGCCAAGTGACTTCACAGATAGTGATTCCCACCCCCACTCTTTGTAGAACATCTGAAAATTTGGAGCTCATTCAGTGTGGGGCTTTTTCTGTTTTTGTTGCTGTTATAATGTGAATCAGGCACTTTTGACAATCCCTGTTTATGAAAAATGACTCATAGTTTTCAGCAAAAATGCCAAGTCCGACTGTGTACAGCACAGTATTGGGAAGGGAAAGTTAAATTTATCCTCTAAATGAGGAAATGCAGAAAAAGTAAAAACTGCTCTCCGGCATCCTGCATCAATGTCTTGGGTGGTCTGTGCTTAGTCACGAAGGGAGTCAACAAAAAAGACAAAAAATGCAAAAAGACCTTCAAAGGTGAAATATGCTCTAGAGATTAATTGAAGATATTTAAGTTATTTACAAAAGAAAATAAAACTCCTTTGTAATGTGATACAGGACACAAAATGCAAGAGGGACCCATTCTGTGGACCTACAACTTGAATCATGTCCTGAATTCTACCAAGACGCTTTTCAGAGACCCTGGAAACATTTTTTTCTTTGGATCAATCAGTAGCAAAGCCTTTATTGAGAACCTACTGTGTAACCAGCCCCAGGCTGGGGATGTGGTCAGGGTCAATGCAAAGATAAGATCAGCAATATGACTTCAGGACTCATAGGAACCTCTTCTCTCTCCCCCAACCCCTCTTCAAAATGCCTTCTCAACTTCAATTCCATTTGAATTGAAGTCTACTTTTAGAGCAGCAATGATTTAAATCAATGCTCTACCCCACATTAAAGTGCAGATTCTCTGTGGACAAAAGCCGGACTTGAATCTCTGTTATTCATGTGCTTCTTTGTGTCAATGGGTATACTGAGCAAAGAGGAAGGAAGAGGGAACCTGCGGCATGGCACCATTCTTCAAGGGCCGTTCCAGAAGCTGTAGTCAGGCTCCTTGGTGATACACCTGCCCGTGCAGATCTGCATCTCTCAGCACTAACCAGCAGTTTCCAGGAGACAATTCTTCTTTGGATGGAAACCAACATAGTGTACCTGTGGCAGTCGCAGAGGTGCCATCTGCTTTGAAAACTCCTCCCCAACATTCCCACCACTTGCACCACAACACTCCTGGGCACGAGAGTCTGGGATTCTTATGCTTATGCATAAGTCTTACATAAGAGAGTCTAATGCTTCTTCCACAGTGCAGAAATATAAGGTCCATTTTTGATAAATCAGTTTGTAATTTTAAAAGAATATTCTTTTCCATTATCTCATTTTAGCCATACAACAATCCTACAGAGAAAGTATGATAGATTCCATTTTATGGATGAAAAAATGGAGGCCAATAAAGGATATAAAGAGAAAGATTGGCTACAAGTTACACAATTTGGTTGGTTCAGGTTTTCTAACTTCCTCTAAATCATCCTGTTTACAAAAAAAATAATCAACCTTACATTGTTATAATACATATCAGTTCACGAAGCTTTTTCGCACATTATATCATCAAATCCATCTGATTGGGCAACACGTTTTCCTTCTACTTCTCTCCAAAGACGTCTTAGGCTGAACTTATTTCTTGGACTGATTAACTTTCACCATAAGGAAGCCTAGGGAGAAGGCAGATGCACCAGGCGAAGACTATTTTTGTAAAACACAAACAGCCAGATAATCAGATGCACAGACAAAACAACAAGGTAGCAAGGGCGGTGGCTATGCAGTCAGGACCCTGTGACTGAACCTTAGATTCATCACTTGTCATCTTGGGCAAGTCAAACTCTCTGAACTCTCTTTCCAAAGCTGTAATGTGCAGATTAGATGAAATGATAGACATGAAAATATTTGTAAATCACTATGCACATGTCAGGGGTTACAGTCCTTAAAAACAATGTCCATGATTAGGAGGGCTTAGAAGTCTTGGGGACTTTATTCATCTCCACAAGACCCAGGATAAAAAAGGCCCACAAGATTGTTTTGAAGAAATAGTCAAATGCACAAATAATTTGCCCATCAATAGGTGAGAGGGGCCTGAACTGGTGATTGGGAGAAAGAGTGTTTGACAGGCAGTTTGGGGGGAGAGGTCAGTTGTATAATAATATCTCACATTTATAAAGGCTTCACAATTTGGAGAGCAGCTCCCCACGTACTTTCTCATTTGACGTCCATCCATTTTGGAGGTGACAGACCTGATACTCAGAGAGATTAGTAAGCAGCTGGTAGAGGGCTAGTGATTGGGAGGGTGGGATTCAAATCTGGGTTAGTGTGACTCCAATTTTCTTGCATGTTCTCTGCAATTCACTGGATACATCAAGTGGGGAATTCTAGGTCTGTTGTTCTAACTAGCTACTGGTACTGTTTCTCTCCCACACCCTCCTCATCACAGGCTTTGGAGCTGGGATTAAGCGTTGTTCAGGCTCCCCATTAACATTTGCTGATTTGGTTCCTTCATCTCGCCTAAAAATCCTCAGCTCCTTTGATGCAGAAGATTTCACCTACTATACTTCCCAGTGAGGTCACCCATGGACTCCACATCACTCCCTTTTATCCACTGGAGAGTTCTAGGCCACTCCCTACCTCTCTACCTCTATTCTGATCTTTGTTCATGTGATTTCAAAATCTAGGCAGACGACCAAACCAACACACTGGTCTCTCAGTTTCTTACCTCCAAAGCCCCATTTCTACTTCATTTATCACTCACTCTCACTTTCACACCCTTAGACCTTGTCATTGTTGATAACATACTTCTTCCAAAATTTCTATTTTAAGTCTCTCAAACTCTGTCCATATATCTTCCCCCATCACACACACAATACTTCCTTTAATAGCTTGATGCCAAAACCTCCATGACCTGAGCAAAATCTCAAAGCAATTGATCTTATCACCTTTTCACTATCTTTCTATCCTCATATCCTCATGTCTGCACTTCCGGCTTTGATTTCCAGTCAGTCATTATAGTTCTCTTGCATAAACTCTCGACTCTCTTGTACCTCTCTCTCTAGCCTGGTGACATGAAATCTTGGTAAAATCCAGCCCTAAGTCAATGTCATACTAATGTTTAAACAGCTAAATAAAACTAGATTGAAAAAATTCATTCATGCTGATGAATCTCAATTTAAATTCATGATCACACACTTCAAGCGGACCTTCAATGCTGCCCCTCAAATGCAAATACATTTCATTGGCTCTCTCATTCTCCAAGGTCATTATCTTACACCTTATCGTTCTTCCTCAAAAACCTCAAAACACTCTATTCCTTCCTTCCTCTCAGCTTCTGACATTTACTTATTTCACTAACAAACTAGAACCACCACAAGAATTGTCTACATTCTCCTACTACTAAATCTATAACTACCCAATATCTGTATCTTGTTATGATTTCACAGAATTTTAACAAGTGGTATAGCATGAGCGTTGATTCATCTGAATAGACAGCAGCTTTCAACAATCCGAACCCTCACAACAGTGCATAGCACTGAAATCTCAACCCAGTCTATAGCCATTTGCACTCCCTTCACTCCTGTGACAGTAGACATGCTATCTATATCCCTACCTTGGGCCAACTCTTCTCTTAGGCACTTGATCACATCGCTTCTCGTCAACTCAAGAATATTACTTCTGCAATTCTCATTTTTTTCTTCCATGTCATCATATTTTTCCATCTTGGTTGATTTATCCTCACCTACATACAAGTATCCTATAGGATTTCCTATTATTAAAAAAAAAAATCTTTGATTTCATCTACCTCCTGATTTTTCTGCTCCTCTTTATAGCAGTTGTCTATTATGACAGTTTTCAGCTAATTTTCTCCATTACCCCTTGAAACATTCCTATGAGACTTTCATATCCTTCACTCCACTGAATAGCTATTATGAACATCTCACTACTGCTAAATTCAATGGTCAATTCTCAGTCCTGATCTCACTCAAAGTCTTAGCAGTGTCTGTCACAACTGACACTTCCTCCTTTTTGAAACATTTCTTCATTGATTTTCTGGACAGAATATTCTCTGGTCTATTTCTACCTAGTTGCCCCACTTATTGCTGAATCCTCCCTATCATCCTGCTTTCTAAATGTTGGAATGTTCCAGGGTTTATTCCTCTTGCTCTTCTGTTTTCAATCTACTCACATTCCTTAGGTGACCTTGTCCAGAATCATGGCTTTAAATGCCATTTTTCCATATGCTGGCAACTCCCAATTTTTTGTCTTCAACCAGATTTCTTCTCTGAACTCAGGACTTGTATATCAAATTACTGTCTCTATTTGCTTATCTAATTGTCATCCTAAAACCATTTTGTTAAGCAAAATGAAATCATTCAACTTCCCCTCCAAACCTGCTGCTCCCTTAATATTTCTCAGTTAAGGTGAATGGTACCTCCATTCACCCTTTGATAAGCCTGACTCTCTTTTTTCTCTCACTCTCCACATCTAATCCATCAACAAATCCCAGAGGAGCTACCTTTAAGACACAGACCCATCCTACAACTTCCTACTCTTCTACAACTATACATAACTGTATTCCAAGTCCAAGGCACTATTGTCTTTTACCTGGAACCCTGAAACAGATTCCTAACTGGTCTCCCTTTTCCAGCCTTGCCCCCAGCACTCTATTATCAATCTAGCAGGCAAGTTATTTTATGCTATTTTAAAACGTAAATCTGATTGGGTTTCTCTTCTGTTCAGAACCCTCCAAATTTTCCCATCACAGTTGATGTAAAATTCCAGTCCTTCCCTTCATGTGCTGGCCACTGGCTACCTCTCCCAGCTTTAAGTCCACACCCTGTCTTTAAAGAGCATGCGGTCTGCTGCTTATTCTGATCCTACAGCCCTTTGGAAGCCTCTCCAACCTCCAGCCTAAGGGCAATACTAGTCATTTCTTTCTCTGTACTTCTGTATATAACAGACACAACATTGCTCTTCCAGATAAGTGCACACATATAATCACATCTCTGGCATTTTTATCATTAGCCACCCAAATCTCTTCCTTCAGAAAAGTCCATTGTCTCCACTTGAGATTTTTACACCCTTACCTGTTCTCTTTACCTTTCCCTTCCCATTTAACTGCCTGAGAACTCTAGGGTTTACTCAGCCTAAAGGGGGCAGCAGATGGAGCAGCAAATTCTTCACCCTCATCGGACCGTGGACTTCTTGTGCAACGTGCTGTTTCTTCCCCAAAGACTAGATCTCCTTACCAGCAAGGGAGACAGCTTTCATTCAGCTTCTTAAAAACAAACAAAAATCATAAGTTTTTCTTACCCCTTCTCCCAAAGCAATGTGTAATTATTCCTCATAATGAAGAGCATCGCTTTTGGGGACCAAAAGAAATCAATTTCTCTAGACAACATTTTATTGTTGCACTATCCCAATATTCCTTATGTTTGCTTACAAGACTGTCTTTCCTGTAAGTCTGCAAGATTCTTGAGGGGAGGACTGTTTATCACAGAACCCTGCTCATAATAAGATTTAGAATGAGCATAGGAAGTGTTAAAGCAACAGAATTAGGTAGTCATTTTATACAAATAGATTGATAAGTAGCTTTATCCAAATAAATCTCAAAAGGCACTGATGGGCATAGCTCCATTTGTTTAGGAAGAAGTATAACTGGTTTATTGGCTACAGAGTTCTATGTTCTTTTTGCTCATCTCCCACTGCCCCTTTAAAATGTATTTAATAGAATTCATCTACCTCTGATACTGGACAGAAATTGAGAAGATTCCATGCCTTTTCTGCCTTACCCATAGGTGATGGACTCTCTCACTTCAAATTACAAGCACAGCTTCATTCAGAAATTGGAACACACCCATTTCAAGATATTAATCAAAAGTTGGAGATTTCTTCCTCCTTCCTGAGGAGGAGGAAGACCTGTGGCTATTGTTGCCTCTCTCTAGGGAAGGAAATGTGATGGGGCCAGCTCTTTTTCCACATTACATTCCCTGCCAGCTAACTACTCTTTCCAACTTGCCAGAGTAAAAGCTGGTAGAGGGAGGAGAGATAAGTGGTAGGAAAATTCTTATTTGACAGATGACTTCTTCCTTTTTGGTCTGGCTGATGCTCAAAGATGAATGTTTCCTTTTCATCAGAAAATCTTATGGTGGAGAACTCTCTTCAAAACATTCTTTGACCTGTGCAATGCAATGTCATTCTTGGCTCCCCAGACTCTGGCATTCACCTCTTGCTGGAAACACCGTGGCTTTCTAGAGTGGTTTATTTGACAAGAAACCAAAATGACACACACTGGCTTTCTCTCTCATGTCAGCCTATCTGATTCACAGGAAAAATTCACACATCCATTGCTCTGACATTCTGTAGAACAAGACGGCTTCCATTCTCCTACTGCCTAATGCCACTTGACTTTTCTTTGTCCTCTAATCTCTCAACTGCAGGGAATTCTTTTAAACTCTCCAATTCGTCCCATGGGCGCATCCCCCTCATCACTACACACAGGAGGCTTGGTGTGAAGGAGATCTCTTCCCTTCCCTTCCCCTTTGGTATGGAGAAGGTATGGGTAGGACCCACAGCAGAGCAACTTCCGTTTCTTAAGACAATGTCACATATCTTTACTCTTTCATCATGATAACTCCCTTTCCCCCACTTTTTTCTCCTGGGCGTGCCAAGTAATTTGTATTTGGATGTTGGACATTGTGAATTTTAGCTTGTCAGGTGCTGGATCTTGTGTTAGTTACATGATTTGGGATCAGATTGATCCTTTCAAAGCTTGTTTGTAAGTTTATTAGGGTGTGTCTAGAGCAGCCTCTGGTCTAAAACTAAGTAACTAAGCCTGTACTAAGTGCTAGGGCTAGGCCTTTCTGAGAGTTTTACCCACTTCTCTGTGTTTTATGAGGTGTCTTCCCTTTAGTTGGTGGGAATGCAAATTATTTCCAGCCCTTTGTGAGCTCTGCAAATTGTTCAGCCTCGTGGAGATTTACCCTACACATGTATACTTGAATAGTCAGACAGAGATTCGAAGGGATGCCTCTGTAGATCTTCTCAACCCCCTTCTCTCTGGTGCTTTGCCTCCAAAATTCCAGCTGCCTAAGCTTTCAATCTCTGTCTTCCAAACTCAGGGAAACTCAGGGCTCTGTTGGGGCTTCCATTCCCTATGTTGGGATCTGGAAATTGACTCCAGGCAGAAAATTGGGTGATTGAATGGCTCAATCAACTTGTTTCCCTTCTCTCAGAGAGCAGTAGTCTGCACAACCTGTTGCCCAATGTTTTAAAGCAACCCTGATACATTTTGGCAGATTTTCTAGTTGTTTGCAGAGGGGCAGCAATTCCCAGCATTTAATCCATGGGCAGGAGTGGGAGCCATTCTAACTCCTATTTGTACGTCTATTTAACCAATGAATCTGAGAGTCCAAGGACCAGTTCTCAACTCTTTCTTTTGTAAACTCTGCATACGGTGATTTGGCTTTGACATTTTGGATTTTATCTTATCTTGCTGTCTCTAGGGAAATTTTAATTTTAATCTCCTCTTATAAAAGTTCTGAAGTCAGTAGTATGGAAAAAATTACATTTATTCACCCAATGGATCCGGAATTAAATTTGCTTTTACTATATACTTGCTTTATGATCTTAAGTACATCACTTCTCTGGTCTTAGTTTCCGCATAAGAAAATGTAGATAATAAGTACTGCCCCACCCATCTCTTAGGAATTGGGTGTAGATCAAATGAAGGAACAGTGGCATAGCCCTTTGGAAAGGGCAATGCTTTAAAGTGAGAAAAGTAGGGAGGGAATGCAACCATTTCTATGCCCCGCACTAAATATTAGCAACTGTACAGTGATTAACATTCATTATTTAACGTAGACCATATAACTACTTCCTTAATAATTGGTAATATTATCCCCACTTTTGCTTTATTATTCTTGATGCAGCAGTTGAGGATGTGTAGGCTGAGGCAACTTGCTCTATTTCACAGAGCTGCTAAGGAGCGGAGCTGGAATCTGAACCCTGTATCATACTGCTTGGTTTTTAAACTTATCTTTCTTCGACATAAAATGTTTCCTTTCCTTTGCCTTCAAAGGATGTCTTTTTAGTCTTTTATGGACCGACTGGCATGCCTGTCATTGCATGTGTACTATATATCTGTAAGAATGCTTACAAATACACTACTGTTTATTCTGCATTTCGCCTTTAAGATGGCTGTTGTCAGAATTTTGTCTTCATCCCCCAGAATTACTAGTGTACAAATTACTGCTGTGCCAACTTGCAATTCTTAATAGGTTCCCTAGCAGGGCAATTTGAAACATTTTCAGTAGAAATCAGATCACTGCGTATCTTAAGTTGCAAGACCTCTGCAAACCCTTTTTCTTGCATCAAAACTATCAACCTTGTGGCCTACCTCCCACAATCTAGTCAAACTCACATCCTGTGTTTGCAAATTCTTGCTATGCTAGGGTAGTGAGGTTAGTCAGAAAAGTTGAGAACCGAGTAAAATGAAGACTGGAGAAATTCAGAATAAATTTAAAACAAGACCCCGGGTTGATTACTAATTCTCTTGTCAAATATGTGAAGAACTGTCATAGAGAACAGGAATGAGTTGTTCTGTAGGAATCCAAGAAATAGAAAAAGGACCTTTGGTAGAATTGAAGGGAGGTACGTTTCAACTCAATAAAAGGAAGAACATTCTAAGGATTAGAGCAAGAACAGAATGAGCTACCTGAGGAAGCCATAGGTTCATACTTACTGGAGAAAGAATGGAGGGGGGTCTTAGGTGACCATTTTGTGGGAAGTTGAATACAAGAAGGGGTCCTTCACTTGGGAGCTACAGAAACCCCATGTGGTCAATGATAGGGGCCAAGAGACCTATGAATTCTTTAAATTGTATATATGAATGCAAATGTTAATTTTTGGGGAGAGAGGGTTTATAGCTCTCCTTTGATAGTCAAAAATCTTCAAGACTAAAGACCAAATGCTAGGTCTATGAAACACAGAGATATCACATCATACTCAGGGGAGATTCCTATTTTGCAAAGGAGATTCCATTGTTTGGTCTGATATCCTTCTTACTTCTAACAGTCTGTTTCAAAATAAGTGCAAGAGGGACCCAACAAATAAATATTTGGGAAATATAAGCTATATTTCAGATCTATAGCAAATACAATAATAAAAGGAAAAAGTTAAGCTATGTCTTGGCCACTTCTAGACCCATTCAAAATACATCAAGATGTTTCTCCCAGATAGAAAAACAAAATTAAAATCTGCTTCTGGCCATTTTCCAAAACATCCCATCACTTAAGAAGCTGATTTTGAAAAAGTTGGCCAAAGTCACAATGCCCTAGAATTGAAGGAACCAACTAAAAAAAGAGCCCAAATTAGTATTTCCCTTGTGAAAGAGTGGAGACTTTGAAGTGCAACAATTAAACTATTTAGGAAATGCGAGCATCAAATTTTAAAATATCTGAGAATGAAGGAACAGATTCCAATTGAAAATCCAGAACCCGAGGCACACAGACAGCCAGGTTTCCCTGCTGGAGCACTCCAGAGCTTCATCAAACCGGATCCTTGACTTTTTGCCCCTCCCCATCATATCCTCCTCTCACCCCAGCCCTCCTCTCCATCTCCTTTCTCTGCTCCCAAGGCAGCTTCCTCTGGGATTTTGACGTGACTGCAAGTGCACTGGCTGGTCCTACCTAAGGAATCAGGACCTTTAAGCCATTTACAGAATTTACATGACAAAAACAGAAGTAAATTTCCAGAGCTTTCAGCTTATGCAGCATAGGATTTAAAAATATACCCTGTACATTTCCTCATTAAAAAAAATCTATTTACATAAAAAAACCCTTAGCTCCTATTCACCCAGGAGGATGACTCACTTCCCTAAACTCTTAAGATGTTTTTAAGCTTTTGAATCTCAATCATAACAGGAATGCTCTATCACAGCTGTCTTAAGTACCTTGTTTTTTGACCAAAATATCTGAGAATCTTACAGTATAAATAATCGATAGAAAAAAGGAAATATTGAACACTAAACAAAAAAAAATATTGTTTCACTCAGTTCTTCCTTTAAAAAGATACATACGCAAATTTTTAACTAAATTCTATGTGAAACTTGGAAATTGAGATTTCAGGATCAGGATCTGGAATTTGACAGTTAATGTTGCTGGACATTTCCCGGGGAACTAGAAAAAAGTTGGTGAAATTAAACAGAAGCAAAGAAAAATAAGTTTAGAAGATGAAGGAAGTCTGTCCCTTAAGAAGTCAACTTAAATCATTTGACGACTGTGAACGATATTTTTGTGGGATCAAGATGTGGAAAATCACCCAACCATAGTTAAACTGACACTCAGTCATGGAAGAGAACCTAAAATAGTTTAACAGACTTTGACATGTAGCAGTTCTATTTTATTAGAAAGATAAGAATAACACACGCCCAGCTTTGTTGGGATCTCACATCCTGAAATGACGTGCAAGAAGAGGGACAAAAGTGTGTTGAGGCATTGACTCCAAAAAGGCAGGAATAAAATAAGATACCCAAGAGAACACCAAGATTAATAAATTTTTCTACCAGCTTTTACTTGCAGGAAGAAATACTAAGTATTAAGAAAAAGAGACACGTTTTGTAAATATCAGCCAACTTTAGGACACCTACTTAAGATTATTTCACTTTCAGGAAAGATTGCCCAGAAGAAATTTATCTTTAAAATTGACCCAGGCTGTTGATAACCCACTGGATTCCTAGGGATTTGCGTTATGATTCTAAATTCCCCTGAATAATATCCAGACACCACAATCTCAACTGCCAAGGTTAAAAATGTTTTCAAAGGAAATAAAACTGGCTTAGTTCTCTATTTTTTTTTTATTTGGAAGATGCTCAAAGGAATTTTATTAAGAAAAGAGAATTCATTTCTTGGAAGAAAATGTCCTAGTTTGACTTTTATCTTTAGTACTATTACCATTATCATTATTACTCTGTTATTGGTTTGCATGTCTGTTTATTGCCAGTTTCATGAGAGACTAGAAGTTCTTAACAAGCAATATCTCCAGTTTCAGTATCTCTGGTAGGTTTCTTGTTATGTAAAACTGACTAGAAACTTGTAGAAATAAGAAAAAAAAATCCCTCAATTCACTTCAGCCAGTAAATGGAGTATAAACAATAAATTCTCTGCTAAAAGATCACATTGGATTTTAAGGAAGTGACAGTTTAAGAGATTTAGGGGCTTACAATTCCACTGATGAAGCATAAATGAGTTTCTGCTTCATGTGGCCCAAGGAAAAATGGTATTGTATCCATTTCAGAAGCATGGATTGGGGAACAGGAAGCTTCATTAAGGATTGTCTGCAGGTACAGCTTTCTAAGCAACAGAGGAAACGTTAAGTCAGGTCCAGGATGCGAAGGCCAAGATTTTCTGGATTGTGCTTCACATTTTCTGCATGAGAAACCTGTATTCGTCTTTGGCAATGTAAGTCAGAAGTAAGTTCTGTGAAGTCTTCCCTGTTGTCTGTCTCCGTGTCCTCCCTCAATTCTGTCCCTCTCTCCTTGGTGTTGTATTTGTCCTCTGTGTATACTCGGTCGGTGGTCCCTCACACAGCATTACAATTGTTTGTGCATGACTTTCTCCTCGATTAAATCTCCTTCATTCATTCTATAAACATTTATTAAACACGCGCAGCTCCAGGCTTGCACTGTGGACTCCTTGAGAACAGACGCTATATTTTATTCATCTGTATCTCTTCAAAACTTACCACAGTGCTGGCTCCTGATAGGTGTTCAGTCAATATTTGCTGAGGTGATTTTTTACACCATCTCTGTTTACCCTTATGATGACTTCCATTGGATCCACAGTGGGATAATTTATGAGTAGATATCTGTTTGGTTGCTAAACTTCCACAAATGTAAATCACCAAGAACGGGGTAATTCTGAACAAAGTATTATTCTTATTAGCATAAATTTAATCACTTTTCTGCAGATATCTTACCAAAAAACATCCAGTGTGGCATAGATTGGTAATCTTCCATCATCTTCGGCTTTTCACCCCTATTGGTGAAGAAAAAGAGTTTATAATCTGAAAAGTTAATTTCTTTTTGTGCAATCAAAATTTGGACTTCCAGAAAGAGAGGGAGGAAATTGACAAAGAGGGTCAAGATTTAGAATATCGTATCCATTGTGGTTCTGTATTACTTCTTAGGTCCCAATAGGCCACGTCTCTGGAGAGCATTGCCACAGGTAATTTTTCTCTCAAAGAGTATTCCCCTGCCTTAGGCCACACAAAGATACAGTTCACTTCTGTAGAGGTAACAGCCTTATTCCTCTCTGCACTGATCAAGATATGTTTGTGTGTGTATGTGCTTGTATATCTACTTTGGATGTATTTAGAAATAGTCCACATTATTTTCCACCCCACCGCTTAACAAGAATAACACACATTTGATAATTATATTTATGCTAGTAACTTGAAAGAATATTCTATATACTTTATGAAGGTCTTTTTGTTAATTAACATAATTCGTCATTTTGAAGAGAAATCTTATACTGTTCAAAATGTGAAACTTCTTTGTCACTTCCAAGTTTAGGACCTGGAATTTGAGGTCTAATTTGAGGTCTAATGCTGCTTAGACATTTCCTGGCTAGAAAAGAGTTGGTAGAATCAGAAAAAGTAAAGAGAATAAGAGTTAGTCACTTTATACTACCAGAAAGTAGATAAGAATTAAGGACAAGTCAGGAATCCAGTCATTAATTTGTTGTGTGACCTGAGGTCAATTCTTACCTCCCTCTTCAGTTTCTTCACTTTTCCTCCCTGAGCTGAATAGATTATTCTGGAGCACCCAATCCCATTAAAACTGACACCAAGCTTGACTCTGATTCCTCTGGCACTTGGTTCTCAGTCTTAGCCTGACCTTATTTCATTCTTTATTTACCAAAAGAAAAAAAGAGCTCAGATTTTATAACAAATCAGTCAGGATTACTTTTTTAATGTGATCACTTCCTTATCTCGACCCAAGTGATTTTCATGTTCAAATACACAGGAATAGTTTTGTTTCTTTTACAGAAGTAATAGTTCACTGAGGGATCCTAGTGCACGGGGGTGGACAGGTGGGGAGAGAAGCTGGGACAGAGGCAGGGCTTAGTTCATGGTGAGGCACCATGTTATGCTGAATACATCTGATCTTGAAAGCGAGGGCAAACCTTGGAGCTTTGTAAGTGGAGAGGATTGTGTGTGGGAGGGAAGGAGGGGATGGTAGGAGTCCATGAACAAACGAGTGGGGTTTCAGCCACCAGCTTGGGAATCTGACCCAGGAAACCAGCAACAGTCCAGCCACCCTCAGGATGAACAGTTTATGCCCAACCCTGGGGCCCCTGAAGCATTGGGCTCAAAGTCTCAAGCTACGTCCCTGGGATCTGAGAACAGAGAACGTCTCAGGAGCTGACGTCAACAATGTGTTCCCATGTGTCTATACAAGCTGGCAAATGACAGAGGTTTGATGTTGAATCTACTCCTGCTTTGGCTATTTGAATATTCTCTGCCAGTCAGCTTGATCTGCACATTGCTGGGCCCTTGAGTACGGCCAGGATAAAAGGCCAACTAGGATCAGAAAGGCTCTGGAAGCACTTGGTCTTGGCCTTGAAGACTTGCAAGTAATGTTTATACAGGGAAGAGGAGACAAAAGACTTTGCAGGCAAAGTGAAATGCATATGTGGTGACAAGAGATGGTAGCACAGGAGACAAATTAGAACAAAGAAATAAATCCATTTTGCTGTAGGACAGAGCTCATGTACAGGGGCAGTAGCAAATGTGGGCTGGAAGTCATATTGTGAGGAAATTTGAACTTTCAGCTATGTAGCCTGTGTTTCATGTTGTGGGCAATGAGGAGCCATTGAACGTTTGTGAATAATCCAATGCATTAGTTTCCTATAGCTGCTGTAACACACTGCCACAAAGTTAGCGGCTTAATGAACACAATGTTCTTATTCATTATCTTACAGTTCTGGAGGTCCGAGGTCTCACTAAGTCAAGGTGTTGGCAGGGCTGCACTCCTTCTACAGGCTCTAGAGGAGAAGGCTTTCCTTGCTACTTCCAGCTTCCAGAGGCTGCCTGCTGTCCTTGACTTACGCTCTCTTCCGTCTTCAAAGTCAGCACTCCAACCTCTGCTTCCTCCTCTGCGTCTCCTTCTGAGACAGAACCTCCTGCCTCTCACTGTCCCTCGTTAATATGATTATATTGAGCCCGCCCAGATAAGCCAGGATAATCTCCCCATCTCAAAATCCTTAACTTAATCCCACCTGCAGTCTCTTTTGCTGTGCAAGATAACATTCACAGGTTCCAAGAATTAGGATGTAAACATCTTCAGGGGGCCATTATTTTGCCTATCACACCCAATTACAACCAATTAAATGGAGCTAAAATAACATTAACAGAAAACATTTGTTCAATACATATTATGTATAAGGCATTATTCTAAGTACCTCACACACATTAGTTCATTTAGTGCTGACAGGAAACTTTTGAAGTATCTGAGGTACAGAGACATGAAATAGCTTGGCCAAGGTCACACAGCTGGGAAGGAGTGGGACAGGGATGCAAACCCAGGCCGTCTGATGCCAGAAGCCACAACTGTAACGGCCCCATGATGTCACTTCTGAAGTAATGTGAAAGATATCCAGTGAATTGTTTGAGGAAGAATCTTTGCTCCGATGTTATTTCCTTTCCTGTTACATATTTAAACTTCTGCCTCTATTAGCAGTGAGAAATTATTCCAAGAGAACATAAAGAGTGCCAATACCCCAGAATAAGCACCCTTTCAGAATCATTTGCTCATGCGAGTGTCCTCAGCAAACCGCAAGCTATTATAGAACAATAACATAATGTCCGCCTCACAGTCAATTAGGATCTGAAGCTCCGGTCTAACAATTGTTTAAATACTCAAATTGTGATATAGCTTAAAGTATCTACTTGACGGTAAATGGTACTTAATTGCATTCTAATTTGCTTCCCCCAAAATTGAAGAAGGGGAGAAGGGTCTTGATGGTTTCCTCCAAAAACCAGATTTCCTTACATTTAGGGATGGTTTTGACATAAATTGACTTCCTACAGTTGTTAATATTTGTTAAATACAGTGGATTCTGGAAGAAAATGAAAAGGCAGAGAAAGTAGCCCAGAAGAAAATTCACAATGAGCAGCTGATAAGATACACTGGGTATTTCTGTGAGAATCTTTAGAATTGGTGGAATTAAATTACTGCTCTGGGTATCTATTTTTTAAGGAAAATGTGTATTTGCCTAATCCAATTTCAGCATAATTCATATCCCTGTAACACTCCGAGAACACTGGCATATGGTTACATGAGATATAAATTGGGAATATGATTAAAAATCACTGGTGTTTCGATTTCAATTATATTTCACAAAATAGACTCCAGGGGAAAATTGCACAAGCAAGACCACAATCCGCTGCAAAATGAGAGTGGAGAGAAATCTCCTATACATGCACGCACACACACGCATAGCCCTCTGCAGAGCTGAGAAAGCACGGTAATCCCGAGGTGAGCTCCCAACACTGTTGGCTTCCTCTGGGTAGCCAGGCAGCTCTTCTTGGTTTGACTTGAAGCCAGAGTCCAAAGGTTCTTGGAAGCCATTTTTGAGGCTGACTCAAAGGACAGTCCACTCTTCCAGAATTTTGAAATCAAAACTGGGATCAAATCACAACGATCACTGACCTTGAGCAATTTAGTCAGTCTTTCTTCAAAATGACCTTGAAGAATAACTTTGAAGACTAAGTGAGAAAATGTAAATTTCTTGACACATAATAGGTGCAAAACTAATGTGTTTAAGTCAAAAGAACTTTGCTTAGAACTTCAATCGTCCACCTTGTTTTATTCACCTTTGTATCCTTAGAGCCTGGCAGGATTTCTGGCAAATTCTAAAGGCTTGACATACTTGCAGAATTGAAAATAAAGAGTCAGGCTTTCCATTTTTCTTCTCCCGACCCCTCTTTAACTCTTCATGGGGATATTGCTCCCAAATGATATAAAGGGGAAAGGGGAAAAGGAATCATTTTCATTAAAGTAAGATTTTAAGAGCAAAAATAAATTCTTCCCTCCTTACTCTTGACAGATGGAAATTTCAAGTTCCTTATTTCGTTTTAAGGAGCTAATAAGGAGTTCATAAATCTCAATTACTTCTGTGGCATTAAAAGCAGCCGCAGGTCTGCTAAGCATGATTCCAATCTCTGATCAGCCCTAGTACCTTTATTAAAACGCTGAGGGAGGAGAAGGGCCACGTCATATTTCAACCTTGAGCTGACATTACAGCAGTGAAATTTCCTTCTTATTCTGGTCAGAGTAAAGGAAGAGGATCAGGCTAGGTGACCTAGGTGACCTGTGAGATGCCATGTCACACACTAAATTACACACTGCCAGCAGCTTTAGAATTAGCTTCAACTCACTTCCTGGAACTGGCCAATTTCCATGCATAATCAATGAAGAGATCGATTAATAAATATTTATGCCCTTAACAAAACTCGTTGTCTTTTCCTTCCTAGCCATGTACTCTCTTAATTATATATGTGTTCGTTCTCAGTTTTCCAGATAAAAAATAGTATAAAATCCCTTCTCTCCATCATCTCTTTCATCATTTCCCTAGGGCTTCCATAACCAAGTACCACACAATGGGTGCCTTAAGCACTTAGACAACAGAAATTTATTTTCTCACAGTTCAGGAGGCTGGAAGTCTGAGACCAAGGTGTTGGTAGAGCTGGTTTCTTCTGAGGTCTCTCTCCTTGGCTTGCAGGTGGCCATGTTCTCCCTGTATCTTCACATGGTCTTCCCTCTGTGTGTGTCTGTGTCCTGATTTCCTCTTATAAATTCACCAGTCATACTGGATTAAGGCCCGCCCTAATGACCTTTACCTTAATTACCTCCTTAACTAATTTGGAGACCCTCTGTCCAAATATAGTCACATTCTGAGCTACTTGGGGTTAGAATTTCAACACATGAATTTAGGGGGACACAATGCAGCCCATAACACTCCTTAAAACTCAATCAGCCCCTAGTTCTGGTTGATTCTACTTCCCCAATGACTCTGAAGTGTCCATCCTCTAATTGGCCTGCCCTACACCTAACTTTTCAGACTCATTTCACATTTTATTATTCACTCCTGCCCCACGTAGCCAGGCGGTAGCTCACGCTGTTTTCTTAACCTGGGTTCTTTCCCCCCAAATCCCTCTTATAGAACGTTATCCATATGTCCAGCTCCAATCCAGATCCCAGATTCTTCTCTCATCCCAAACTTATTGAGCTTTCTGTTCTCCAGTCTCCTCCACCACTTAGTTTACACTATAGCACAGTCATTTGCATCCAAGAGGCAGTGTGGTGTAGTGGAAAGAGCAGGCGCTCTGGAGCCAGGTAGTCACAGCACAGAAGTGCAGCTCTGCCACCCACTAGCTGTGGAAGTTTGGGCAAGTCACTAAACCTCTCTGAAACGCAGTTTCCTTATCCATAAGAATGCTATGACAATGCCCACCTCATGGGATTACTGTGAGGATGAAAATAAATTAAATATACCAAATGTACTAAAACATCTGGCACATAGTAGGCACTCAAAAACACTTGTCTTTGTCATCATCTTATTATTATTATTATTATTCCTACAGTGTTTTTATCACTTCCTACTGGACTGTTGGCTCTCTGGGCACAAGGACTAGAAATTGATCACCTTTCTTTGCCCAACAGCAACATGACCAGAGATTTTGATATTTTAGTACTCAACAAATATTCACTAAATTCATTTTGAGCTCCTCTTCTGAGACCCCTGCTATCCACAATGTGTTGCTTGGCGCTACGAGGAAGGTATTAATCTCCATAATTGGGATGATGAGCATAATAATTCACAAGACTGCTTTTGGGAGCAAATAGAACAATCTTTATAAATTAAAAAGTGTTGAACAAATGTTTGCAATTCTTTAGGAAAAAAGCTACACAAAAGAGATCTTAAGAGGTGGAGATGTGTAAAGGTAAGATGAGAAGAAAGTGAGTGTTAGAGGGGGAGGTAAGGGTGAGCACCTGAGTGGAGGTCTCGTTAGTGTCACCCATGGAGGGGCAGCCAGGTCAGTCTCACTGACACAGAGGTGGTGTGTGGGCAAGCGAGTGGCCCAGTGCTGTGCTAGGCAGAGAAAAGCAGCAACTCCAACCCCTGCAGGGTGAGGGGTGAGGGAACCTATGATGAATTCAATACAAAAAGAATCCATGCAGATGAAAGGTGAGGACTTTCTGGTCTTTGGCTGAGAGCCCAAGGAGTTCTGTTTGAATGGCAGGTAAGGTATGGAATTGGGTATCCAAACTGTGGGGCAGAGACAAGGAGTGGCTTAAAAACAAACTCAATAGTGAATTAAAACTGATTATTTCATTAGAATATTTACTAACCATGGTGCTAGGCCCTAGTGTTAAAAAAATGAGTGAGTTCGGATTTCCTACCTTCACAATCTAAGGGAGGAAACAGATGTTTAAATAAACAGGTACCATAAATTTTCTGGATGCTATCATTCCACATGGGGTAGAGTAGGGCATGGTTGAAGCAAGTATTCAGTAATCAGAGGTTTCATAGAGATAATCATCCCTACAGAGTCCTGGAGAACCAATTTTACGGTGCAAAGTGGGGAAGAGGACATGACAGGCTAATGAGCAGTGGGAACAAAGGGCGGGGATGCCATGCTAATTTCAACAGTTTGATTTAGCTGAATTAGGCAGAAGCAGTGAGGGGGAGGCTGAAGTGATTGGCAGGGATGAGGCCATGGAGAGCCTTTTACAACAAGAAATGTAGGTTGGGTTTTCACCCGTAGCTTATGGGGAGCTACCGAAGGACTTTAATCAGGAGAATAACATGAACAGATTTGTGTTTTAGAAAGATTACAGTGAAATGGAAGCAGTATATCCTAAATCCTACTTTGATTAATTAATAAAACAAAAGATTTTTAGAATATTTTTGAGTCCTTTAATCATCCAGTACAGTGCTGCATATCCTGCAAGTTAAAGGAAGTGTATATCTACAAAATCGTTCCTCCGAGGCCAGTAAGGGCTGGACCAGTGAGGTCGAGCTCCATAAAGGAAGAGAGAGTGGAGTGTGATGAAACATCAAACTAATGGGAGAGAAGGAAGATCTGGATACTTAACTTCGCTAAATCTGATTTCTTGTCTGTAAAATGCAGATGGCCATAAAACCTACCTTATGTGATTATTAGAAGTAAATGACCAAATGTGTATAAAAAAATAACCACAGTGCCTAGCATATAGTAGTTTCTTAATCAGTGCTATTTATTCAAGTGGGAAGACAAGAATGGATTTAAGATGTACTGGAAAAATTATAGAGTTAAAGTCAAATTGAATTGATATTATGCTGGACTTCCTATGTTCTGGTCTTGATGCAAAGTCTCTCTCTTTTTTTTTTTAATTTTATTTTTTTCCTTTTTCTCCCCAAAGCCCCCCAGTATATAGTTGTATACTCTTAGTTGTGGGTCCTTCTAGTTGTGGCATGTAGGACGCAGCCTCAGCATGGCCTGTTGAGCGGTGCCATGTCCGCACCCAGGATTCCAACCAGTGAAACCCTGGGCCGCCGCAGCGGAGCGCACGAACTTAACCACTCGGCCACGGGGCCAGCCTCTCAAAGTCTCTTTTATGCATTGCAGTAAATCATATAATCCCTTTAACAAATCAGTGGTATAGCTACTATTATTATTTCCATTTTACACATGAGAAAACTGAGCCTTAGAGATGTTACATACAAATGCTGGTAGTTACTTGCTGTGTTACCTTGGGCAAACTTTAGCCACTGTGGGCCAGTTTCTTCACTCACTTCCTCTACTCCCTCAGCACAACTCTAGATGATATTTTCCAGCCTCCACTATAAGTGGGATTGGCCATATGACTGAGTTCTGGCCAAGGGACAATGGGCAGAACTGATGAGCACTGTAACTCTAGAGAAAATGGTTGAGTCATATTGGTAGTGGGTGTTACTGACTACCTTTAACAAGGTATTACAATAGGTAGTTGTAACTCAGGTGACTATTGGCTGGCCTGTAAGCCGAAATCAAAAGGAATAGAGAAAGTTTACAGATCTGGGAGCTTACAGGGTTAGATAAGCCAACTGTGCTTGTTCTAAAACATGTTTAATCAGTTATAAGATGCACACTTTTTCATATTTTACCATCTCTGAAATTTGGATGTGACTTATAATCCCTGTCGTCTCAGAGTTGCTGTTGGACAGGTAACAATTGTAACATAGTTGTCATTGCTTGTGCACGTGTGAACTTGGTACTTATTCCTGTGCATTATTGGATAACAGCATCCCTTAAATGTTTCAAATGATAAACCATTAATGACCATTTGAGGAAGAGATATGAATAAAGGTTGATGCCTGACTATCTTCTATTGACAGATGGATCAGCCTATTGTGAGATTACAAACAAAAGTGAAAAAGTGCCAGCATCAAAACTTACACAGCAGTTATTGCCAGCTTGTAAGAAAATGTTGGGGACAATAGTAGAGAACATTTTTTTATTAATGTTGTACCACCAATATTTTTGATGGCTTAGGAGATGAAATTGTATGAAAAAACCCAGATATCTACAAACACAATGCAGAAAGTGATTCTGAACAGTGAATGTGAAGAATTTTTGAAATGATTCAATCAAATTTTTTGCTTTCATTTCTTTATTGTATATTTATAAATGATATAGGAGATTAAAATATATGTCAACTTCCTTTTGGTATAGCTGAATAAGTTCCTATCAAAATAATCCAGGAGATAACAAGTATAAGCTTCAGAAAAAAAAAATACGAAAAACCACCACTAAAAGATTAATAAAAGACACTGGAAAGCTATAAAAGGAGGCATATTCTGGGGGAGGAGTTGACACTTGGAAGAAGCTAATAGCACTGGATGGATTTGTTGATTTTATGGCTTTTAGCCTGAGGGAAGGCCTCAGCCTGCTCTTAGACAGAAAACCTGCAGACTTTCTAAACTGCAGAATCAGAGGATAGAATTTGCATAAGCCACAGCAGCTGAAAAGTGAAGGAAATATTGCAGAAATAGAGGAGGCAGATCCCTAAATTCTGTGTGTAGACTCCACCCCAAATCTCTGGCTGAACCTTAGTTTTTAAATGCACAAGGAAGACTCCAAGCACCCAAGCTAAGGAGAAATGAACTGAATGAAGGTTTGAGCAGCCAAATGAAAGATGGTTTGAACCCAACCAAGTTAACCGCTAGCTAAAACCACCAACAAAAAAAAAAAAGGAGAAAAATTAATATTCTTCAGAAGACTATAATAGAATCTAGATTTCATAACATAAAAATCACAGTGCCTGGATACAATCCAAAAATACTTAATACACAAAGAAACAGGAAAATGTGGTCCATTCTCTAGAGGAGGGGTCAGAAACTATAATCCTCGAGCCAAACCTAGCTCTTGGCCTGTTTATGTATGGCCTGGTAGTTAAGAATGGTTTGAACCATTTTAAGAGTTTGTTGAAGGAGGAGAAGGAGAAGAAGAATGATGACAGAGACTGTATGAGGTCCTTAGAACCTAAGGTTTTTACTCCTAGCCCTTTACAAAAAAAGTTTGCTGACCTTGCTCTGCTTTAGAGAAAAGACAATCAATAGAGACTAACCCTTCGATGACCCAGATTTTAGAATTTGCAGACAAGGATTTTGAGGCAGTTATTATAATTATGTTCATTAGCATAAAGGAAATAGGCATATCAGAAATGAAATGACAAGAAATCTTAGCCAAGAAGAAGAAAACACTAAAAACTGGAAATTTTAGAACTGATAAAAGCAGTATCTGAAGTAAAAAATGCACTGGATGGGTTTAACAGCAGAACAGAAATGATAGAGGACAGAGTCATTGAATTTGAAGGCAGATCAATAGAAACTATCCAATAGAAAGCACAGAGAAAAAAAGAACAGAGGAAATAAATTAACAGAGCCTCAAGGATTAATGGGACAATATCAAAAATTCTAACAACAGGAAATTGGAGGTCCAAAGGAGAAGAGAGAAAACAGGACAAAAGAGGAGGAACAGAAAGGGAAATAATGTCTAAAAAATTACCCACTTTGGAGAAAGATATAAATATACAGATTCAAGAAGATCAATGAATCCCAAGAAGGATAAATATGTAGATAAACATACCTATGTACATTACAGTCACAGCGGTAAAAGTAAAAAATTAAAGAGAAAATCTTGGAAGTAGCCAGAGGAGAAAAAGACCAACTATATTCTTACATATATTATAATATATAATATATATTCAAAGAATATGTAACTATATATTGTTCCCTATTAACTATAGGGAAATAATGATTAAATGATTATCGACTTCTTATCAGAAACAATGAAAGAAAGAAGAGAGTGGAACCCAATCATTAAAGGGCAGGAAAAAGAGAAACTGTTTATCCACAAATCTGTGTCTAGACAAAATATCTTCAAGAATAAAGCCAAAATAAACACATGTTTAGTTAAAAGAAAACTCAGGGGAATTTATTTCCAGAAGAAATGAACTACAAGTAGTGCCAAAGGAAGTTCTTCAGTCAAAGGGACATAATGCCAGATGGAAATGCAAATCAAGAGGGAATGAAGAGTATCAAAAATAGCAAATATCTTGGGGCTGGCCCAGTGGCGCAGTGGTTAAGTTCGCATGTTCCGCTCCTCAGCGGTCCTGGGTTCGCCGGTTGGGATCCTGGGTGCGGACATGGCACCAATGGCGGCCATGCTGTGGTAGGCGTCCCACGTATAAAGTAGAGGAAGATGGGCACGATGTTAGCTCAGGGCCAGTCTTCCTCAGCAAAAAGAGGAGGATTGGCAGTAGTTCGCTCAGGGGTAATCTTCCTCAAAAAAAAAATTGCAAATATCTGGATAAATATAAAAGCAAGTTTCTTATTTTCTTTAAAATACATGAGACTGTTTAAAGGAAAAAATATGACATTGTCTTAGAGGGTTATGCTTTGCATACATGTAACACACATGAAGACTATGCTATAAAGAATAGGGTAAACTCACCTAGATGGTTGCAAGGTTTCTACATCTATGTGAAGTGGTACAGTATTAACTCTAAGTAGACTCTACAGAGTTAAGGATATGTAAAGTATCCATAGAACAGCCACCAAAAAAACATATATAGCTAAAAAGCCAATAGGTAAAGTAAAATGAGATTATAAAATATAATCAAATCATCCAAATGAAGAAAGGAAAGAGTAACAGAACAAAAAACAGAAGGAAAAAATAGGAAATAAATAGTAAAATAATAGGATTTAATCTAACCATACTAATATTACATTAGGCAACAATAGACTAACTAGTCCAAATAAGACAAAAATTGTAAAACCCGATCAAATACAAGATGTAAATGTATGCTGTTTACAAGACACACACGTCAAATATAAAGACACAGATGAGTTGAAAGTAAACGGGATGCGAAAGGATATACTATGCTAACAGTAAACATAAGAATAATGGATCTGATATTTATCTTAATATTACTTAAGACAAAGGGCAGTACTAGAGATTAAGAGGAACTTTGCGTAATGATTAAAGGATCAATCCATCAGAAAGATATAACGCTCATAAATGTGTATATGCCTGAAACAGAGCTTCAAAATTCATGAAGCATCAAATGACAGAATTGAAGGGAAAAATAGACAATTGCACAATCACACCTGGAGATTTAAGCACCTTTTCCAAAAATTGATACAACAACAAGAAAAAATCCATAGAAGATCTGAACAACAGTATCAACCACCTTGACCTAATTGATATTTATAAAACAGTATACTCGACAACTGTAGAATAAACATCCTTCCCAAGTGTGCTGGATACATTTGCCAAGTCAGATCATAAGCTAAGTCACAAAACAATTCTTAATAAACTTAAAACTATTAAATCATAAAAGCCACATTCTCTGACCATAATACAATGAAATTAGAAATCAATAAGAGAAAAATTTTTGGAATATTGCTAAATACTTGGAAATTAAATAACACACTTCCAAATAATCCATGGGTTAAAGAAGATATCACAAGGAAAATTTAAAAAATGATTTTGAACTGAATAATAATGCAAAGTAAAAATGTGGGGGATGCAGGGGATGCAGTGATTAGAGGGAAGTTTATAGCTTTAAACTCTTGTATTAGGAAAGAAGAAAGATTTAAAATCGGTACCTAACAGTCTAAGGGGCTAGAAACTTATGACAAAGTAAACACAAAGTAAGTTAAAAATAATAATGAGGCAAAAATCAATAAAAAAGAAAATCGATACAAAATAGAGAAAATGAACAAAGCCAAAAGATCTTTCTTCCTAAGGATGAAAAAATGGATAATTTCCTCAAACTGAATAACAGAGAAGAGAGAGCAAACATAAATGACCAATATCAAGTGTAAAAAAGGTTTCCTTATCGCCCGCCCAGTGGCATAGTGGTTGGGTTCACATGCTCTGCTTTGGCGGCCAAGTGTTCGCGAGTTTGGATCCCAGGCATAGACCTGCACACCGTTCATCAAGACACGCTCTGGTGGTGTCCCACATACAAAATAGACGAAGGTTAGCACAGATGTTAGCTCAGGGCCAATCTTCCTCATCAAAAAGAATGGGGGGGGGTGGTTCCTTACTACAGTTAATCAGAGAATATTATCAATAACTTTATGCATAAAATTTAACAAACTATGAAATGGAAAAATTCATTGAAAAATTCATCTTACCAAAAGTGACACAAAATGAAACAGAAAAACTGAAAATCCTATTATCAATTAAAGAAATTGAGTTACTTATCAAAATCTTTCTCATAAAGATAGCTCTAGGCCCAGGTGATTTGACTGGTAAATTCTATCAAACAATGAAGAAGGAAGTAACACCAATCCTACACAAACTCAGAAAATAGAGGAGGAGGAAACACTTCTCTACTTATTTTATGAGAAGAGCATAAATTTCATGCTAAATTCTGTCAAAGAACTCATTAGAAATTATGGATTCATATTCTTCAAAAATATTGATGTAAAAATCCTTGTCTTTGCTCGGGGTCCACCTGACCTCACAGAAAAGTTTAAAGACAGTGCCATGAGTTTGAATGACCTGACCCCTGGACTTTTCACCCTTGTGCCAAATGCCAACCCCAAAAATGTGCCACATTCTTCCTGGTTATCAATTTCCCAACTGACTACCCTTTCAAGTACACTAAAGTTGCACATACTTTCTATTGTCCTGAGGATTGAGTTTTAAATGACTCAGTTTCCTTTTGTGTCTCCTATAGACTCAAAAGGCTCAAAGATCTGGAGGCCAGTACTAGGATGGTGGTTCCCACAAGAACTGGCTGGTCCTGTTTTCTTGGTTGTTTTAGGCTGGATAGGATTTCAGCCTTAAGCACCTCCTTTAAAACACCTCCAGTCCTTTGAAACAGTAGCCATAAATTGTAACACATTCAGCAAGATGCACTAGCACTCTCCACACTGTGAACTGAATTCTCTTGGTAATAGAAAACTGAACCAATATCTTATTGACGTATCAAATCTCATTATTTTTGCTCAAGTTCAATTCAGAACAAAGGTCAATTGAAAAACAAAACAAAAAGCAACAGTTAAATGAAGACCAGAAGAGAATTTTAATCTGGGAAGGCATGTTGTGGTAACTTTCTAGTAACTGACAATTTCCATCCAGGAATCAATCTCTATTCAAAGGTTTCTGTGACACTATTTTGCATCGTAGGTATCCTGTCAGGTTAAAGAAAAGTGGTACTTGCTGGAAGATGATGATGGTGAATTTTGATTGATCGCTGGATCCATCCAGCTTCAACTATTTCTGATTCCAAGGCACCTCACTAAGGTTCTTTAACGAAGTTTTATAAACAAGACTTCTGTGTTAGTTCCCCAGGGCTGCTGCAATAAATTACCACAAACTGAACGGCCTAACCAACAGAAATTTATTGTTTCATACTTCTGGAGGCTAGAAATATGAAATCAAGGTGTTGGCAGGGTTGGTGTCTTACGGGAACTGTAAGGAAAATCTGTACCATGGCGCTTTTCTAGCTTCCGGTGGTTTCCAGCAATCTTTGGGGGTCCTTGGCTTGTAGACACATCTCTCCAATCTCTGCTTCTGCCTTCATGTAGGGTTTTCCTTCATGTCTCCTCTTTGTCTTATAAAGACACCAGTCTTATTGGTTTTAGGGTTCATCCTACTCCAGCATGGCCTCATCTTAAATTACATCTTCAAAGACTGTTTCCAAACAAAGTCACATTCTGACGTTCTGGGTGAACATGAATTGGGAAGGCACAGGATTCGATCCTGTACAGCTTCTCTTGGGAAAGATGAAAACAACACCTGACTGGAATATATGCACAGATGTACAATGTAATTCTATCCACTTTGATTCATTAAGTATCTATTACCTAGTAAAAACAAAAACAAAAATGAAACACAAGGGCTTGCCTCTGTAACTGGAAAGCATTCACTGCAGAGGCTGTAACTTTCTTTAATTCCAAGTGTTGACCAGAAGGCAATGCTTTTTAGCAGGCTGGGGTATGTTTCCATCCTATACCTTTCCTCTCCACTGGCTCTTTCTTCTCCAGTGGCAGCAACAGGAGAGAAAGGCTGATGTCAGAGCCTTTTTCAGAGGGGGCATTAAATTGCTGGGGATCAATAAGAGCCCTCAATTTTGTTGTCCCACTGGGAAGCATCTCCATGGGAACTCACAACAAATGGAAGTGCCTATCTGAGTATCTAATGTAGAGAAAGAACTAGACTTATTTTTATCAGATCTAAATATGAAACGTTTCCTTCAAGAATGAACTTAGAATGGGAACAAAAGGAGTTGAATAAATTGGCAGATAATTCGGTCTAAAAATGACTCAATTTACAAATTCAACTGAATAAGAATTTGCCAAACAACTTTCATGGACCAGGCCCTCTGAATTTGCAGAAATGACAAGACATGCTAAGGGATTCAGTGGAATTGGTTTAGCCCACATATAAAAAATGCTGATGCTGTGCAGCCATATGTGTCGTAATCCTACATTCTTCCAATTTAGCTGCCTCTTTCCAGCTTTGAAGATATTAGAGACCGCATTTGCACCGATGAACAAACCGCAATAATGACAGCTACCGTTATTTACTGAGCAGCTACTATATTCTAGCAGTACAGTTTATATTTAGCATACATTATAACATTCTACCTCTAAGGCAAGAATTATTACCTCAATTTTGTAAGTGTGGAAATTTAGGCTTTTAAAGCCCCTGATTTTTCCTCATGCCACACTGCCTCAACAGTCCTGGTACACGTGCGGATCAAATGTCGTATAAGGACTACTCAACAAGCACTCTCCCCCCATCTCATCTGGACCATAAATTTAATGGTTTCCAATTTAACATTCATATCTTTTGTCAAGTTTTCATTATCCCCTTCAAAAAAATCAAAGCAAATTATTTAAACTCTGCAAGCCTCAGTTTCTCCATCTGTCAAGCAGAAAGAATAATACTCGTCTTCCAGGTTTTTCATATAGAAAGCACATAGTAGGAGTTCAATGAGTTGAGGTTATTATTATTTTTGCTGCATTTCAGCAGTTGGCTTCCCCTTCAGAGGGACAACTCTCCGCACCCTTTTTCCTGGACATCACCGGCATGGTCACCTGTCTCAGGGCGGGACGTGCAGGTGGTCAGGTGGTGGGGAGTTTGGAGAGTTTGTGTGGGAAGTGGAGGAGCTGAGGGACACAGAGAATCTTTAATGACCCCAACAAGTTCTGGAAACTGCATTGTCACCCTGTGAATTAGTCTATCCTTCTAGTTAAATTTCCAGATGGTCCTGAGGGTACCAAGAACTCACAGATTCTGCTGCTGCAGAGGAGAAAGGAGGCTGGAGGCAGAGAGCAGGGCTTTCTGGAAAGTCACCTTAGCCACATACATTGAAGGCACCCCCAAGTGCCTAGCTGAGTGAATCCTTTATTCATCATCCAAATAAAACGCTGCATTGGGAATCAACCTGTTACAACAGTAACTCCTGCAGGAGGAAAATTCTGTTTGCTGATTTGTCGGTTGGAATTTACATTTGAATCCACGGACTCACAGACTCTTAGATTTGGAAAAGAGTTTATAGATCATTTAATCTAAAAATAAATATTCATTTCATGAGTAGGAGGATTAGAGTTCATGACTAAGTCGTTTGTCAAAGATCACATGGCTGATTTAGACAGAGCTAGGCCTAGGAACTCAGTTTCCCTTTTTAAATATGGAGATCATCTCAAGACGGGGTCTCTCAGCCCTGACACTGTTGACGTTTTGGGTCAGATAATTCCTTGTTGTAGGGGAATCTCTGGTGTGTTGTAGGATGTTTAGCAGCATCTTTCTACCAAATAGAAGCCAGTAACAACCTCCCAGCACCCAGTATGACAATCCAAAATGTCTCCAGACGTTGCCAAATGTCACGCGGGAGTAGAATCACTCCAGATGAGAACCACTGCCTTATGGTTTATTTAGCAAATCCAATGAGATGATGGATTTGGATTTGCTTCATAAACAATAAAGTGCTGCACAGGTGGCAGTGGTTCTTGTTAGAGCAGGACATCTGGCCCCCAGTGTTGTTCTCTGTCTCTCAAGTTGGATGTGCTGGGGCAGGCATGAGATAAACCCCCAGGGGGAAATTGGAAAAAGAGAGCTCGTGCTGCCTTTGGAATTAAACAAGGGAGTTAGCTCAGAGTGGGTCAGATCACGTCTCCTCTCTGCCTAGCATGCCCTCTCACCCATCTGAGGCTGCTAATTCCCAAGCAGCCCCTCCTAGGAAGCCTTTCTGCAGCCCCACTCTGCTTCTCAGGTTAGCTGTCTTTCTCCGCATTCCCAACCCCCTAGGCACTTCTCCACTGCTGCACTCAGCAGACCGAGTTACAACCATCCGTTAAGCTGCCTGTCTCCCCACACAGACGTGGACCTTGAGGAACAGATTGTTATCTTTCTTTGTATACTTGGCTTGTGCAGGACACAACCTAGAACGTAATCAGTTAACATTTGCTGCATGGATGGATAAATGAGTAACAGAATGATTTTTAAAAACAAAATGAAAATAAAATAAATGGATAGGCTTTAGGGATATGCAAAGTCTATTTACTCTAAATTATAAATAGAGTGATGGCTCCCCAAGCCAGGTAAAGATTTATCTCTGAATTTGGCTGGACTAAGGAGCAAGCCAGCAGGTAGCTGCCTATAGCACCGATTCAAAAGTGTTCTGAAACATCCTTGGATAAAAAATGTGTGTGTATTAGAAGAAGATGAAATTAATCTGCGAGAATCTATTTCATGGAAGAGTATGTGGTTAGAGGGAATATTATGTTAAGCCAGGCTCAACTATTAATAGACACCTTTAAGCTGCCTTCTTGGGAAGGTAGATCCAGTTTCCTGCAGAGCACTGTTTTGCTGAGGGGGAAATGCAAGGCTGGGCCAGAGAGGAACTGCCGGGAACAACAGAGAGGCTGAGAACTGCCACAGGCCCCTGCTTTCATGCTTCTCCCCTGTGCAGAGCTCAGCTTCTCCTCTAAAGAAGTGCTGAGCAAATATTTAAAAAGCATCACTTTGAAGAGAAGCCAAATCATTGGCCTGGCCCCAATTATAACGTAACTGGAAGTATTATCACAATTAAAGAAAGATGCAGGGGTTGTATTGGGAAGAATGTCAACAATGGAAGGCCAGGGAAGGAGGAGATGCTGAGGGAGACTTTGGAAGGGTCATCCAAGTCCCCCTAGGGCCAAAGGTGGCCTGTTGGACACTTAAAAACATTCCATCATCCTAACAGTGAGCAGTATGTATGGCAAAGGTGGGTGCATGAGGCCACGTGCAGTTTATGAAACTATCTGCCTTTCCCTGATTCCAAGCTTACTGGCAATCTTTACTTCAGGGTAGGTTGCCCACAAGGCATGTATTGATTAAGCTAAAAAGAAGCACTGGCCTGTCTGACAGGTCTATTTCTCCTGGTAAATAAACAACATTGCTCCTGGTTCATGTATGTTTCCTCAGTATGAATTGGCCTTCCCAAATGTGATCAATGCTGGGACATTGGTAAAGTTGAGTTTCTAGACCTGTGGGGTGAAGGGCCAGACAAAGGACTTCTGTGATTTCACCAAGGTAGACACCAAGCAGTGAGGACTCTTAATAGCCAGTCTTACTCTGCCATCACATCCATCCTTGCCAACACCTTTCTTTCCAATTTCTCCACAGAGCATTAAAATATCCAACCTTTGGATTCAGTCCAAGTGTTTCATAACAAATTGCAATTATAAACTCCTACGTTATGTCACAATAGCATCAGTTCAATCATAATTTTCTCGCCAAGTAAGCTTTCCTGAACATAACCATGATTGTTTTTCTACAAAAACCACTCCATCTGGGATGCACAGACTCAGAGAGAGCAGTGCATCGCGAAATCTGACAGACATCCAAGACAACTCACTTGAAATTTTGTTGTCATTGGTTTTTTTTAAAGTGCCAGTCCTTCCCAGGATTCTGAGAACTGTTTTGGTTTTGTCATTTTAAATCTGTTCTTTCTCTACAAATAGGATCTATTCATTTGTGATTGACAAGTCTTAGAAAATACAAAAGAGAAACTTAGACTGACTAATGCATTTTTAATATTTACGGGGCACAGACCATATGTATGTGTTTGGTCTACTGCCTAGTGCTTGTTGGAGCTCAGAATGTGAAATAATAGTCTCTTGAAAAACCTCTCCATTGCAGAGGGCAGACTACACACGCTCCCCAAAATACCTTGCAAATAGTAAGCTCCAAGTAGCACCCTGTGTATAGTGGATTTGGAAGTGCTATATAAAGCTGAAGTTAAAAACGTGAGTTATTTATATATACCTTTATGATCAAGGCAGAAGAGTAGATGTCAAGACCAAGAAACATCTTATAAGTTTTGACTTCCTCACTCGCCACCTCCTTCGTGTTATCTTCTTCCAAACGGTGCTTAAATTGGTTTTCTTCCAAACCAGGGGAAAAGGAAAGTTTCAGAGCAGTTCGGCTAATATCCCAGCATTGCTGCCAAAACCATACAACCAGTTGTGCCACCTCTTCATTGTCACCTGCTGCCTTCATTGTTAGGGCCTGTCAGTTCGCTCCATCTGAGGTGTGCACACACCTCCGAAACCTCCACCTCTACCCCTTCCATTCGCTCAGCACCTTTAATCATCGTCAAACAATCTTTGTTACTGCCTATGAGCATGGAGTTGTCAAGGAGAATGGCCATCCTTAGGAAAAGTAAAGATGATAAACCTTCATTAGGGGGAATTTCACAAAAGCACAGGCGCATTTCAAAGCCAAACTACCCAAGATAAAGGCAGAGCAGCAGCTGCACCTCCCTGGTGATGGGACTCAGGAAGAGGCAGGCACATCTGTTAGCTCCTGCGTGGTGTTTCTGTTTTACACCCGCCACCGTGCTCCGATGGCAGTTGTTAAGCACTGCTAAAGCTGTCATTCCACCAGGTAATTAAGTCACCTGTGCTGTTCCACACCATGCTTTGTTGGGGAAATATCAGATTGTGGTGGGGAGTGTTTCAAATATTTGTTCCCACGGAGAGCACATTAAATATTCCATGTTTGAATTCTTAGCTTTCTATTTTGGTAATAACTGATATTTTCATAGCATTTCAGTTTATAAATCACTCCCCTATACATTCTCTTTCAGATCTGGTCACTAACCTGTGAGAGGGGAGTATTAGATAAATGCAGAAAGCAAGCTCACTGCTGTTAAGTAAAATTTCCCTGTGATTGCTCAGAAAGGGGAGGGCCAAGACTCAAATACTGGACCTGTGATTTCAAATCTTATTCTCTTCAAATCTAGAGTCCTATCAAATTTAACCAGGCAGAATGTACAGCTCTGCAATGGGGGTTCCCAGGCTCTAACTCTGTTAGATCTTGTTTTCTGCTCCAAAGATTTTCCTGGAAATATCCAATTTAGACCTGAGTAATTTTTGAAGATTACTGATAACCACATGCTATATAATGTGTATGTACACATTATATAATTACATGCACATACATATATGTGTGCATGTGTGTTTATTAAACTATTGGGCTTTTTTATTTTTCTCAAACAAAATCATACTTGAGAATGAAGATGGGGTATGTTTGGCTCCAAGAACTAGAAGATTAGAAAAGACGAGGTCCAGTGTAGCTGCGACCTGACCAGAACTTATTCAATGATGTTGGCACATGCAAAGAAAGAATATGGCGTTTTAAATGAATGCTGAGCATAGGAAGAGGAATTGAGAAAAGAAAACTGCCATGATCCTTCAGGGAAGGGTTGATCACTTTAGGACTGTTCTTTGAGGGGTGGTGGGAGCATTTCTATGCTTCATCCAGCAAATAATTGTGGCAGGCCTGGTGTGGTGTCTGGGCACACAGGTGAATGAAGCACGGACCTACTTTCCTGGAGCTCACAAAGGAAGGTAACAACAAACAGACCATTGTGGTGCATTGTGTTAAGTCTGTGACAGAGCAAAGCTCAGAGGACTGTGGGAGGCTAGAAAAGGGACGTCAATTCCATTGGGGCATTGCAAGGGCTTAAGGAAGAAACTAGGAGTCAGAAGTTCACTACATAAATACAGATCGCAGAGTATTCTGGGTGCAGAGAATGGCATGTGATTCACAGAAATAGATAAGGAACTACACATTGACTTAATCTCTACATCTGGAGTGGAGAGTGCAAGCAAGGAAGTGATAAGAGAAGGATTTGAAGAGATAATCAAGAGCTAGTCATAAGGTTTTCCTACTGGTCACTAGGCCATGGGGGAAAGGGTGGGATGGCCACAATCTCAGCATTTTAAGCTTAAGCTTAGGGACACGATCAGAATTCATTTAGGAAGATCCTCTAGCAGCAGCACCTAGGATGACTAGAACTGTGTTTACAAATTTAGATTGGGAGACTATTGGCAATTGGCCTGAAGAGACGTGCTGAGGGTTTGAAGTAAGAAGGTTGAGCTGGAGATGGAGGAAAGAAATTGTGAGTGATATTCGGTGAAGTTTAGCTGCTCAGCCCAGAGGCCCTGGATCTGCTATGCTCCTTCTTCTGCTATCAGACCAAACTGGAACCATGATGTTCTTACCACCTTCCACTCAGTGATTGGTCCCAGGAATAGGCACATGACTAAAACTGGACCAATCAGCTGGCTTCACTAAGACTTTTCAACCTTGAGCTGGGGGGAAAAAATCCTTCACCTGTCAAGACCCGAAGCAGCCAGCAGTCATTTCTCCCAATGAGAAATGGCCTCTCTATAGTCAGTGAGAATAGAAGTAACACAGAAAAAAAATAAAAATAGAGGTTTAGAGAATGAAAAATAAACTATGGTTTCAGAGTCCGTAACTCTAGATGTTTGTAAAACCAGCTCAACATTGGATATGCTATATGGGCCAATTGTCCCCTCTTCTTTGGCTCAAGTTTCTCTGATTTGGAGTCAGTCATTTTCAAATCTCTGAGGTATTAAGTAAAACAGTGGGAATGAGAGGAATAGGGGCAGCATTTGGAGATCTGGAGAAATGGAATTATGTGACGTGGAAACAAGAAATAAGGTGCAAGTCTAACACGGACTAGATCAGACGTTAACAAACTTTTTCCGTAAAGAACAAGATAATACATATTTTAGGCTTTGTAGGGCATATGGTCTCTCTTGCAACTACTCAGCTTTGTTGCTATAACATGAAAGCATCCAGGGACACATGTAAACAAATAACCATGACTGTGTTCCAATAAAACTTTATGTACAAAAACAAGCAGCAGGTCAGATGTAGCCTACAGGTCGTATCTTTCCAACCCCTGGACCATCCAGATCACTCACCTTCTTTTGCTTTAATTCCAAGCTCATCAAGCGCTCTTTTGTTGCCAATCACATTCCCAGATTACCTGTATTAGGTGAAGGGATACCCTGGATTGAGGACATAGTCATCTTCTTACCTGGAAAAGGACATCTCTGATTGCTGGTTTAAATTGGCATCCGTTTTGTACACTACTCTTGAAGTACATCAGAGAGCGTTTGGCCGCAAGTGTTAGCTATCTGTGCGTGTGCCAAGAAAGTCCAGGTTCTGGCCTTCAAAGCCTCGAGACCAGAACCCTTGTGATGTCAAATCCATTGAGGCAATGCCCCCTGGCAAGGCTGCCTGCCTTCTCTTCCCAGTATCCCCTCTACCACACAGAGGACCACCTCCCCTCTTGTGAACTTTATCAGCAATTGCAGTGTGACAGAAACAACACTGTCAGTGACTCTGCAGGAAGCAGAAGCATTAAGAAGTGGCCTGATCTCCTATTTCCAACTGAAGCTGAATTTACCCCCTGCTTCCTCTTCCTTGTACTTTAAGTTCCATCTTAATGTGTTTTCTGCTCACCCTGTTCCAAACTGCTAAAAGGTACCAGATGCTAGATTTTTCACTGGGCACATCTCTCAGTTTCCCTGGATGCTGTTGTGCCTATCTGCAAAAAGGGGAACTAATCTCTGTCTCACAGGGTGGCTCAGATAGTTAGATAGCAAATATGAGAATGTCCATCTCGATATCTGGCCTGCAGTAGATCTAACTCAACGCACGCAACGTGGCCCTGAAGGGCAGAGGAAGTTCAGGTGAATTATGCAGCCTCCACAGCCCTTGATCTTATGCCCCCCACAGAGAGGTGTTCAAAAATGATTCATTCAATTGGTTGTTTATTCTACCCGTGTGGCCTGGGACCTGTTGGAACAGGATTGATGCCATACTCTGCATGCCTCTGAAGAAGAGACTCTAGGGAAAACCAGGCATGCGTGTTTTGTAAATAACTATAGTAACAGATGAGTGGAGTTAGATGTTTTGTCAACATAGAAATCACTTTTCCAAAGTAAGTTTTCCCATCTACGGATAGTGCCCTTAATTTCTACAATTAAAAATACCTGCCATATGCTAAACTCTCTTTTGTAGCAGCTCTGACGCGAAACCACACATTCTCTGGAATCCTTTGCAATGTGGAGACAATTGGAATTGAACAAACTTGGAGACTTGGATTCTATCCTCCTGTCCTGGCTCTCAGAGGGGTTCTGCAGGCCGCTTTCCACTCCGGGCCTCACTTTCTTGGGCATAAAGAAAGAGCGTGAGTCCCTGATTTCTAGCAGTCCCTGTCCAGTCAATCTCTAATGTAAATATCTTGCATAAAGATGAGATTGAAGAAGAAAATAACTTTCAGAGAAAGACTCGCTCAGAATGGCCCCTCAGCAGTGGAGTGGGGGTGGGGATGTGTGTGCTCAGGGGAGGTGGGGTGTGGAAGTGTATGCAGTTTGGGTTGGCAGTGACCCTCCAACGAGTACAGCTCAGATGCCTTGTCAGTGGCCATGTGGCCTTCAGAGCCAGGCAGACCTGGTTCAAATCCCAGTTTAGCCACTTATTTGGTTTGTGAACTTTAGTAGTTTATTTACTCTCTCTGAGTCTCAGTAAACTCATCTTCAAAATGGGCATAATATAATGCAAACATTCCAAGATTTTTAAGATGATCAAAGAGTTTTGAATGATGCCTAATGCCCCATGACAGACATTCAACAAATGATAATGAACCCATATCCCTGCCTCTCTGAGCCACTCCTTTCCCAAAGAAGCCAGGCTTTCCCACCTCCCAGGCTTTGTTCAAAGTGCTCACATTTGGAATGTTATCATTGTCCTTTTTAGCTCCTAGAAATTCTATTTCTTCAAGACATAGCTTAAAGAAATTTCTTCAAGAAATATTTCTTTCAATCTCAATTGTCATTCACTCATTCACCATTCAGTTATACTACACATTTGTTGACTATCTACTGTGTCAGAAACCATGCTTATTAACGGGAAGACTGATTGACAGTCCCGGCTTTTGAGAGTGCTCAGTCCACTGGGAGACAGTAGTATGTGGTCAACTCATAAACGCCACAATGAAGACAGAAGCACACAGAGATTATCGTGATGAGTCTAGAGGGCAGAGGAGAAAACCCTGCCTGGGCTGGCTGTGGAAGGTGTCGCTCCTCTCCCATAGCATCTTATAAGCCGTCTTTTAGCACTTACTCGGTTACTGTGAGTGTTTATGGTCTGAGTCTCTCACTCATAAATATGGGAACTCCTGGAGTTTGTCCCTCTGTTTCCTGATACTCCAGCAAGGCCTGAGTGTGAGTGTGAGATAGTCCAGAATGTTCTATCCTCCATAGTCATCATCAGGGAGTTGCTGGTGACCTAGTGGTAACAGGCCGGTGCTTAGCTGGGCCTTGGCTGCAGCCAACTTCCAGTTCAATGTCAAAGCTGTCACACTTGAATTACCAACAATATTTAGTAAAAAGAGCCATCGTCAACAACAGGAAGAAAACACACCCTTTCTTTGTCTCAGATGGCAAGGCTGTGGAGTTTTTTCATCACTGAGGAAGGAGGTTGACCTAAATTCCAGCTTAGACGATTTCACGCCACATTTGGCATGGGCAACAATGAAGTCATTTACCTGTGCAGGAATGTGTCTGGTGTGGACAAATACCCAGAATGACACCTTTTACAAACATGTCATAGCAAAAGAAAAGTTTGAAGAAACTTCTGTGAAATTTCTCTTGGACTTATCAAAAAAAAGAGATAACCAGTAAATGTTTTCAGCCATTGTCATTCGGTACACTATAATGTGTACTGTGATCCACAATCTACCAAGCATCTTCACACACATTTTTTGTTTGAGCCTCACGAATTTAAAAATGATTATTATCCTGTTTCCTAAGAAGTGACACATAGACAGGTCAAGCAATGGGTACAAGGTGATGCAGGTCCACATGGCATTTCTGCCAATCAGGACACATCTCTGTGTGCAAGGGAGCAGATAAGAAGTACAAAGATCCCCCATTTCCAGAGATGTCCAATTTCACCCAATGCTATAGTTTCTCTAACTTTTCATTGTAACTCCAAGTATCAGTTTAACTCCCAGCACAGTCCCTGACAAGCCATCAAGGAGATCTGGGGATGCTGAAATCCAGCGGAAATGGCAGATGCCATTAAGAACTAGAAGGCCTCACACGAAGGGAAAAATGGACTTCCTTTATGTGATCCCAGAGGTCAGAACAGGGACCCAGGAATGAGCGACAGGCAGGCAAGGTCAGGCTTCACGCAGAGAAAAACTCTCATCTTTTCTGATATTTACAACTGATGCCTTTCAGAAGTGGTGAGCTAACTACCACTGAGGTGCCCAGGCAGAGGGTGGGAGATGTCTTGCTGGAAAACTGTAGCAGGAATTCAAGCATCAGCCGAGCCTGGACCAAACGACTCCTTTTAAATCCAGTTGTCTAGTGGTCTGCTGCATTTCTTTCATTAGATCCTATTGCCTAGTGAGCAGGCCTGCCTCTGTCTTCCTGGGCCTGTCAGTCAGAGGAGGTGTCATCAAAAAACTTTTCCCTTAACTCAGTGACTCAGGGCAGGAGGGCAGCAAGCCTGTGCTCCCATGCCCATTCTCCCTCTCTCTCTCTCTCTCACACACACACATGCACACACACATCCTATCTCTCCCCCGAGTAATTAAGCGTTGGGTGATGGGAACCCATAAGCCCCATCACCCAAGCGTCATAACTCAGCTCACAAACACCATGTGATATTCCTAATGAATGCCAACCTCTGGTTCACACAGAATTCTCCAGCTTCTTAGACTCATCTGTGTATCTGCTGGCAGTGTATCTTGAATTTTACCAGCTCTGTACATTTTATAACATAAATGGAATGATAATCTATTATATGTCTAGGTCTAATAAGAACATCAATATTAATGATGTAATAATAGTTGTCCCTTTACTAAATGCCCGTGATATATCAGGAGCTCTGCTAGAGACTTCACATACTTTGTGCTGATTCTCATCCTATGAGTCATATGATGGCCCACCCATTTTACAGACGCTCACAGAGAATAAGCTCCATGACCAGGGTGGTCTGACTTCAAACCCCATGCAATTCAAACTCCAGAAAGTAAGAGACATTTCCACTGATAGCGCTGACTGATAATAGCCGGGATTCAACCCCAACTCTGTCTGACTCCAAAGTCGGTGTTCCTTCCCACTGCAACACGCTGCTGGAAACATTCCTAACTGGGCAAACAGAAGTTAAGCTTGGATTTTCAGTTTTATGTATAAAAGGCAACTTTTATTTTAGAGTTGCTATTAGGAAAAAAGTGGCGTGCAGGGGAAAGAAATACAACCAAGGACTGAGGTCCTAACACCAGGTTGGATGGTTATTTATTACAAATGCTGATTTTTTTTTTCTCTCTCTCTTTCCATTATTTACTTGTTCAGGGAGCTGGAAACAGGAAAGCAGCCCCAGCGATTCAGCAGATATTTAAATAGAACAGTGAGGGATCGTGCACCAGTCCGCTGTAATTGGAAACCATTCCTACCATCCACCAATATTTCAAAAGCAATACAACCCAATTCTCTGACCCATGAATCAGGGTTTTCCCCTCTCCCAGTGTGAAAGATTGGGGCCAGGGAGGACCGGAAGGAAGATTTCTCTTAGGCATAGCTTTTGCAGAAGAAAGCTGACAAAGGAGAATCTAGTTGACTGGAGTTTTAATTGTATACTAGAATGGCGTTAGCTTTTCTTGTGCAGTGAGTACGTGCTAGAAAACATGCCCTGTATTCTGCAAACTGAGTGACATACCTCTCTGAACACTTGTAATGGTCCCTGTAACTCAGTGTCTTGAAACAAACTCACTTAGGTATAATTGTTTATGTTCAAGCAAGACATGTTACTAGCAAAGTCATTCTCTTTTAAGTCCATGTTTATTCTCCTCTTACTCAAACACAGTGATTTTGATTCTGGTATCCCTGGCACCAATCTCATTTTTGGAAAAATTAAAATCATGGGTTTTGAAACTGAGCAAACCTGACATTACTATATGACATTGGATGGGCTATTTTATCTCACTGAACCTCAGTTACCTCATCTGAAAACTGGTCATAAATGAATATCACAAATGGGTACTGAGAGATTAAAGAAGGTGATGAATGTAAGGGGTCAGCATAGGCCTGATGTCTAGTAGGTATTCAGCAAATGTTACCTCTGCTCTTTCTTTATGCTGTGAATAAAGGTGCGATGGACATTTTGGGGCCATGATGCTGGTTCCCTCATGCATGTATAACTGCAAACAACTCTTCATGACTTGCTGCTTTTCCTCACCTAGAGCTGGGCTTGCAGTCTCCTTCTTCCTATTCATCACCAACACGGCTTTCCCACACTGAGCACCTATACTCCAGGTACTTACATCAGTTATCTTACTTAATCTGATCCTCACACTACACGTGAGACTGTCAATATTATCTACATTTTATAGATGAAGAAACCAAGTCTTACTAAGGACAGGTAGTTTGTCTGAGATCAAACAACTAGTAAACAGCAGAACCAAGAATCAAACCCAGGTATGTCTGACTCTAAAGCCTCTGCCTGCTTCTCCTTTTAAATAATCTTCACTCAGGACAGTGCCTCTCAAATGGGACTAATTTTGTCCTCCAGGGAACATTCAGCAATGTCCGGGATGTTTCTAATTTCCACAATTTAGGGATGAGGGGAGGCGATGCTAGTGGCACCTAGTTTGTGGCTGCTAAAGATGCTACAATGCCCAGGACAGCTCCCACAACAAAGAATTATCTGGTCCAAAATCTCAATAGTGTTGCTGTTGAAAAATCCTGTCCTAGCATTTATCAAAATTTGTCTTATTTTAATCTAAGCGAATGTAGTATCATATTTCTGAATTCAGGCCTTCATTCTTTATTGATGGGTAGATACCAAAAGAAGTCTTCTGCAAAGCAGAAATTTTCCCACAGTGTGTTACACGTTCATACTGTCGGTTTCCCTCATTTCCACAGCACAACATCTATTGTCTTGTGGTTTCCATGGTAAAAGGTCTATCTGTTGTTTGCTTAGATTATTTTTTGCTTGTTCATGCCATTTTGAAAATGTTGCAAAAAATGAAACTGTCAAGGTCAAATATAATCCATTCTTCCTTCTTTTTCTGTTATTTTTTCCAACATAAAATAGATAGAATGCCGTGGAATTTAAACAATTCACAATATCTGTAAAATGCATACTAGCTCTAAGATATGATGGAAGGAGCTATTTACAAAATAAAAATGTTATGTCTCATACGGTTCTTAGAAGCATAGTTCACTTCCCGATTCCATTTGACAGAGAAGGAAATAAGTCCTTGGTAAGTTGTGATGTACCCAGAGTCACACAGCTAATTGGCACAGGGCGAGAATAAAGAGCACAGGTCTTCTGACTCCTGAGCTGGGACTTTCTTCGTCATGCGCTTGGGGTTTCATATTGTGAAACCCAATCAGCACACATACACTTGGGCGTGCACACACATGGGCAGGCACAGGTGTAGCCATACATGCACACACTCACACCCCTAATTGTATTTTCCCTCCTCTTCTTTTAGAAGGCTTCAAATAGTGATGGCTACCAATATGTTAAATGAAAACCTAGAGTCTCAGGTTAACTGTTCTCTGCTCTATTGGGGAGTTTAGAAGGAAAAGGGATTTTGGACAACCTAGAGTCCAAAATGACAGCTTGAGATACACAGACCCAATTACTCCAGACATCTGCAGCTCCAAATCGAGTTATTGGCATTTAGTAAGGCTGACATAGCATGCAGAGTGACACTGGACTACTTTCCATCTTTCTTCCCCAGTACGTCCCCACACTACCTCCAGGATTTCCTTTATGGAGTATAAAAATGGTGCATTGCCACCTGGCTCAAAAGACTTTAACTGCCTCCCATTTCCTAGATGAAAGCTAAGATCTTCAGCATGGCATATAAAATGGGCTCACCTCTCTAGACTTTCCCAGATATACATGCTGCTCCCACTTATTATGTCTAAGAGCTTCCCAGAGAATTGCCTCTCATAGACCCTGGAACAAGTTCCTCCAGTCCTTGCAGCTGGCCTCCTGGTCTAGCTCCATGCTTCTTCCTCTGCAGCCACTGACTTCTATCCTAGCAGCATTGGCCTCCCTGAGGCCATCCCATGCTGTGTCAGAGGAAGGGACACTGTTCTTCTTAATTTCCTACAGCAGAACTCAGACCCAAATTATATCAAGACATACTGAAGACCCAACGATTTAAATAAACAGAGAGAGTAATTTAGAAGCTTCTAGAAGTTGTAACTCTAAGGCTCATTGACAAAAATCTTCAAAATCCCTCCCCAACTCCTACCTAACTTCTTCTTGTCAGAGCCAACTCTAACCTTCCCCAATACACTTTCCAGGCATCTCCACATCTGTGAGTTCAGACCTCAAGTAGGTAAATATCTTAGTCCATTCAGGTTGCTGTAACAGAATACCATGGACTGGTGGCTTATAAAGAGCAGAAATTTATTTCTCACGGTTCTCAAGGCTAGGAAGTCCAGGATCAAAGTGTGGGCAGCTCCAGTGTCTGGGGAGAGCCCACTTCCTGGTTCACAGATGGCAGTCTTCTCCCTGTGCCCTTACATGGCAGAAGAGGGGAAGAAGCCCTTTTACAAGGGCACTAATCCCATTCATGAGGGCTCCAGCCTTATGACCTAATTTACTCCCAAAGGTCCCACCCTCCTAATACCATCACATTGGGGGTTAGGATTTCGACATACGAATTTAAGGGGGACACAGACATTCAGTCTATACAATAAGAAAATCTTCCCCTCCCTACTTCTAAGAACCATAGCATTTCCTGCTCCAAGATGACCAATAGTGGGATGATCCATTTGCTTCAGAGTAAGTCCTAGCCACAAAGGTATAGTCTGACCACCACTCTCCACCCCAAATTGGAAAACTGTACTTGTCTTTGGTGTATTTTCTAAAGTTTGGATTGTTTAGTCTCAGTAGCATGTCTCACTGGCCAAACTCTGTCCTGCTCCTGTAGTTGTCTTTCCTCCAGACTGAGAAGTGTGTGGCCCAAGGCCTTCCGTGCTCTGCAGGAAACAGGCCATCTATTCTGAAGTCCTCATTTCACAGATGAGGAAGAGGAAGCTAGAAGCACTTGACCAAGGCACCCACACAAGTCAGCAGCAAAGCCAAGACTAGAACCCACATTGTCCAAAGCCCAATCAAGTACTCGTTTTCTTTTAATGTTCCTAAAAATCTCAATAATGAGACATTTTAATTTTATATGAATATGAATACACATACAAGTAGTCAGCAAGTGAACGAATATGAAAACCCCAGGAAGCACTAAACACGTGGAAACTGAATCTGGGTCACAATATTCCTTGGGGATCCATTATTCCTTGGCCACAAACGTAATAACTGAAATGGGAAGGTAAATTTCAATGGCAGGGGTCCAGTACATACTGTAATTGATTTAGAAGATGTATTTAGAGACCATTAATAATGCATGTAAGATGCTGAATATTACCTTTCTCGTCATAAATATTTAAGGGTATATAGTTTTTAATAGCACAAGATATTACATGGTGATCAGCTCATATAAATGACACTACCCCCTGGTTACCTGAAGCCGAAGGAAAAGCATCATTTCCTGTGCCTGAATGATCATAAAAGTGGCATTCTGAAACGGAAAAATAAAGTCCATTTTAAAAGACCCCAGAGTTAAATAGTTTCAATTCAAGGTGAATCCATCATTCTTTGCCACAAGAAGCAGTGTAGCCTCAGATTATGTTACACAAACGTAATTTCTCCATGTTTGCTCCAGGATTAGCTTCCACTTTTGCCTTTGTAGTGGGGTTTTAATAGCCACAATCAAGTTGGAAATTTCTTTCTTTGATTCTTTCAAAATCAAGGAAGCCTTTGAATCTTTTTAGATACCAATTCAGCCGCAGGTTTAAAAAAGAAAAAACAATAATTAGCAGCTACAGGAGTGCTAATTAGAACTAATTATAAAACTTGATTGAGTGGTCTGGTCAATAAAGTTGGAACAAATACTACTCTATCCCAGTGGAAACCACCCCCAACACTATTTGGGTGAGCTCTTCCGTCAGGGACTGTCATTTCTGTGGATGCCTAGTGACAAGTCAGATCAAAAGACAGTTGTACCTAAATCAATATACAGCAATGATTTCCCTAGAAACAAGCCCCTCACTGTCAGTCAGTGGGAAGAAACATGGACAACAGCAAAGAGCCAGATACAGAAGTCAAACATACTGACTCAAAATTCCAGAACCACTGTTTGCCAGCTGAATGACTTGAGGCAAGTTACAACTCTTCCCTGAACCACACTTTTCATATTCAGGAACTGGAGGCAAGAACACCTATCCTTGAAGGCTGTTGGGAGGATTAGAATCAAGATATGCCCTGTTGCCCACATACTGTATGTCTGACGTATAGTACCCACCACCCAGCTTAGCTAGATTCAGAGGAGATAAATGACTGCTCTAAGAGCCAGTGAGGTCATCAGGAAGGTTGTTTAAACCACCTGCTGCACTTTGGAGTCATGCACAAGGAAAAGGTTTAAATATTTTATTAATCTGGAAATTAGGGTATGTGTGACCAAGCATCCTTCATTCTGTTTTCTTAAATCTTCTTCCCAGATGAGAAAAGTCTGGGGACCCTGAGGACCAAACTATGTCCCAGATGTCTACAAACACGGAGGTCACACAGTGCCTGCCCACACACTGTGGCCTATGAAGCCAAGGGAGTGATCTGAAAGGAAGAGACACATAGAGAAGCCAGAAGAAAAGGCTAAGCATCCCATCCACATAGACCGCCAGTCAGAGGGCGTTAGATACCAACTGTATGGAAGGCAGAGAGGCGAGATGGATAGAAGCATCTGAACTGAGGGTAAAATGAGAGACAGGAGCTGAGATGAAAAGAAGCTTCAGGGACTTTACTTCTGATACCTGCAACCTCCAACATGTGTGTGAGGGAAGCAGCTAATAATCATGACATGACATGGACCAAAGAGATCTGCCTGATATGGGCTTCCTTTCAATATTTAGCTTCTCAAGTAGTGTGAAAATAATTGCTTTGTTCTTTATGTTTCCAAGTTCAAAAAACCAGAAGAACATGTAATGACTCTAGTCAAAAGTGTGCCAGTCTTTTCTTCCTTCTCTTGAGAGGTAAAGACGTCTCCAGATGCACGTTCACCCATGAACAGATCGCTCAGCAACACAGCATATCACCCAGAAACATGGCATCTGCTCCTGGCACAACTTCTGCTCTACAACTCTAGTCCAAATGCTCAAATCTAGCCAATGGCTCAATAAATTGAGATTCCTTACAGGCTGAGCACAGCAGGGTGCATCAGGAGCTAAGACCCAAACTTCAAGAAGGGAAGGGGCATTGTGGCATGTGTGTATCTCCTTCTGCAGGCCTGGGGAGAGAAGGCTTCACTTGACTTCACTGCAGCCACCCTGGCTTCCTAGTTAGTAGCATGTGACAAGACATATTGCCAACAATGGAAAGCTACCACTGAGAAGGAATCTGGCACAAATCTACCAAGCCCTCTTGCCCCCATTCTCCATAGGATGAAGTCCACACTCCTCAACCTGGCATTCTAGGCCCCTCATGATCTGGCCCAGGCTTCCTTCTCTTTGCTTCTGCCCTGAACTCTTCCCTATTTTTCACACAAGTAGATGTTCTTATACTTCAATGCCTTTGCTCATAACGCTGCCTCTGCCTAGAGCTCCATTCCAGACTCTTCATCTATATAGAACCCGTGTCAAATGTCCACTCACTCATATATTCATTCAGCAAATGTTTATTGATTGTCTAATGTGTGCCACTCTCTGTTGTTCTGGGCACTGCTGACACAGATATTAATCAAAAAGGAGCAAAAATCCCCACACTAACGGAGCTGCAGGAGGGTGATGAGGCTTCCTGAAGGAAGTGTTCTGTCCTTCCCCGGTTCCCAGGGAGGAGTCATGGCTCTTTTATCTGGAGTCCCGCACACATTGAATTTGCTGCACTCTCAAAACGCTTACTACTCCCAACCTTGAATTAGAACTATTTAGTCAACTTTAGAGTTTCAGAGTAAAAAAGTCATCTTTAGGGTCATCTATTGCCCATGGGGAAGGGCCAACTGGCCCATTCTCAAACAAATATAACTTCTTGCAAAGAGGGATTAATCCTCGGCTATGGAATCTTCTTTATCTTGTGTTGAACTACTTCCAAAGCTAAGGAGGGTATTTTGCTATCTCTTATATGTGTATGGTTTATCCATTGCCTCTTAGAAGCAGCTGGCCACCACCTGGTGTCAAGTTATCCCTGGACATAACCCCTGACCATTATCATGGATTTCAGAGACCAAGACTGGAGGTTTAACCACAGAACTAAAGATTTTATCAATGAATTGTTTTAGAGGAATGGGGCTGAGGAAGGAATTGTTGGTTGTCTACCCACATCCAGTTCCTCCCTCCTGCCTTCCAAGCACAATCTCCCTCTAGTTAAGCTACCCACCCCTCCCCACTGATCTCGTGTGGCTCAGGAGGAGCAAAGCCCATCCAGGTCCCAGGAGTGGTCCTTGCCATTACTGCTTCGGGAATGGACCTGAGACTCGATACAGGGCAATTTTACCTGAGGAAAAGTTTATAGTCAGCTCTCTAGAAAAGCTCTTCCTCGTTCTGGAAAATATCCAGAAGTAACCATCTATTCTTTTTCTAGATGTTGCCATACATGGATATGAAGGCCAAAACTTCTGAAAGCAGGCTGGGGAGGAAACCCAAAGTGAAGGGCACTGCCACCAGAGGCAGAATTAAGCTGGAATCCCTGGTTACGTTAATTCTTAATCTACCTGTCCTCTGGACTTCCAGAAATGTGGACCAATAAATTATTTAACCCAAATTAAGTTGGGAATGCATCAAGAGCGTTCTAAATATTATAGGGAACTTTATTATATAAGAGAATAAGATCTCTCATTGGGCTGAGACACAGCAAAACTCAATGGAAATAAATATTTGGAATTTTCACTCTCTAGTAATCAGATCTAACAAGGAACTCAAGGAAGAATGGCATTGGCTCATAAAGGAAAAAGAAAAGGGTTTGAATCTTTCCTTCAGAAGAATTGCTGTGGGAGAGTAAATGAAAAATGAAGAATGACATCTTGCTCTAGCTGGAGGAAGAGAAGGGTTTCTTTGGGAGAAAGCTTGCGAGCTCTGGGGCCAGGCTGAACAGACAGGGAAAGGGAGAAGAGCTGTCTGGGCGGCACTTCTTTTAAAGATAGGGAAGGAGGCATTTCCACATGGAGACTCAGAACCAGAGAGACCTAGCAAAGGAAAGGCTGTTTGGAGTTGAAGGAGTAAAGAAATCACACCTTTCTCTTCTTCTGAGTTCCAAACCTGATGGAGAAACTGAAACATGTATCGGTTCACGATGAAAAAAAGCCATGGCAGTAACGTTCCGGTTTGGAGAACACAGCTGTAAGCTTGGCCACATATAGTCTTCACTGTATCCCTACCCCATACCCCACCCTCTCCACTCCTAAGTAATTGAACCCACCCCTCCTCCCCACCCCGGCCCCGGCACAGGCAGAACAGCTAGGTAAATTCAGATGTCCTTCTTCCTGCCCCTTCCTCCCCTTGCAGGGACAGAATCTGCCTCTGGAAAGATTTGTTACATGGAAGAACAGAGAAAAAAACTGGGAGAACTAGGTTTGTTGCATGAAAGAACAGAGAAAAACTGAAAATTCGTTGCAGTCGAGGCAGCTCCTCAAGAAAGAATGAGGCATGGGCAATGGGAACAGTGTTATTTGTCATCTTAATCTTGCCTAAATAATAAAGACGGACCAATGATATCAGACTTCCGAAATTTCACCAATGAGCTATGGCACTCTTCCTCCACGCCAAGGAGGGACGGGGCATGGGAAGAGGAGCCGTAAGTGCTATTCTAACAATGTGTCTGGAAGTCATTCTCTCACGGACACACGAGGAGAGGGGAATACTCTCCCCCTAGCAGGAGACAAAAGCTCTAGGAGCACACTAAAAGGACTCAGTTCCATAGGGAGCCCACATCCAGCCTATTAAGAGATGCCCCTTAAAGCTGTTAAAGAGGGTCCACAAAGGACAATTGGAAAACCAACCCTTTAAGAACTAGGAGAGCTACACCAAGTAGACGCAGACAACATCGAACAGGGGGCTGGCCCCGTGGCCGAGTGATTAAGTCCGTGCGCTCTGCTTCGGCGGCCCAGGGTTCGAATCCTTGGCACGGACATGGCGCTGCTCATTAGGCCATGTTGAGGTGGCGTCCCACATGCCACAACTAGAAGGACCCACAACTAAAATATACAACTATGTACTGGGGGGGTTTTGGGGGAAAAGGGGCAGGAAAAAAAAAAAAGATTGGCAACAGTTGTTAGCTCAGGTGCCAATCTTTAAAAAAAAAAAAAAAAGAAAAAGAAAAAGAAAAAGTAAGAATAGATTTATGCCAAGAAGATGCGGAAGATCAGTGTAGAAAGTGCCAAGTATCATTAGATATATTTCAAGACAAGATTTAGTCCCTCTCACTCCCCATTCCCCCTCCTTAGGTGTGACTGCAATCACCATACATGCCTCTAAAGAACATGTGCAGGACATTTATACTGTTTCAGTGGCATGGTTAGAAAAGACTAGGTATACTTAAAAATATATATTGAGTTTGCTCCTAAGTTATTCTTTTTTTTTTGCCTAGGAAGATTCACCCTGAGCTAATATCCATGCCAGTCTTCCTCCATCTTTTAGTATATGGGCCACCAGCACAGCATGGCCGCTAACAGAGCTGTGTAGGTCTGAACCCGGGAGCCAAACCCGGGCAGCCAAGGTGGAATACACTGAACTTAACCACTAGGCCACCAGGGCTGGCCCCTAAGTTATATTTTTGACTGAAGGAAGGAGAGGTCTTGAGTGGAGACATTTGACTCAGTAAGGTGAGAGTAAATATGATTTATCTGAAGCGTAGATATTTAATAGACCCAGATTTCATGAACTTAACATATCTCACTGCAGGAGAACCCACTCACACATAGAATCTACAGGAATATGTTAGGAAACCAGATACTAGGCCCCGAAAGGAAGTCTAGTTGTGTATGTGGCAGAGAAAGCACATGACCAATTTGCGAAACAGTTCACGTTTATAAAACTCAGCCAGGCCTGCTTGAAACGAACAGGAGCAAAACAAAGAAAAATGAAAGAGGGAAGGGCAAGAGATGACTAGAAAGGCTGTTTCTGCTGCTATTGAAGGAACGGAAGTTACTCAAGGTATGGACAATTCAAAAGCTGAAGAAAGACAAAGTTCAGAGGAGCAGGTGGCAGAGGGCCTCACTGGATCCTGAGGGCATTGGTTTTCCTGTCATCAGCAAGAACATGAATCCAGCATCTGCAATAACAGGTTTGCAAAAGGATCGCAGAAGTGCAGAGAGAGAATGGCAAAAGATGGGGAATCAGGGAGATGTGGAACCCTGGCCCTACCCTGCATGGGCCTGCTCAGCACAGGGCACAGACTAGTCTCCAGCCAAACCCATGTTCAGTCCAAAGCTGGGGACCAAGGAGCCCAGGCTCAAAGAGAAAGAGGAGATTTAGGCATTTAAAGGTGTTGGATGAACCTTAAGCACGTGAGGAAGAACTTCAAGGAAGTGACTGGAGGTGCCACCAAAAGAAAATTCCAGATTTCTCAGGAAGTTAGGAATGTTTCCATTTTCTCAAAGAGCAGGCTGTATACAATAGGTAGATTTTACCCCATATATAAACAGAGTGTCACAACCCCTTCATGAAACTCTTCTTCCTATTATATTTAACGCACATGTAAGATGATTTCTGGACTCTGGCCCAGTTAGCATGGCATCCTGGCAAGACTGAAGCACGCAGCTGTTCAGCTGTTGTCTGTATCATTTTCTTCCTCTAGATACAGCTAAATCTTTGCTATAGTGTTCTGCTGGCAAAACTTATGCAGCTCTGGTTTTTATTGTATATTTAATTTTGGAAACATAGCCTTGCTTGAGATTGCTTCTATAAGAGCTGAGGGGTTTTGTCTTTTTCTAATACTCTAAATTTTGTGGGTGTGTGGCTGTTGTGATAATCTCATACATTGTACTCCCCACTGGCTTTTCAAAAAGTAGAAGATAGGGCAGACTCTGTATTGGCTTAATTCAACTTAGGAGGTGATGAAGGAATTGCATTCACACTCTCCTTCCAGTGGAAGAAATGCAGGCTGGAGCTACTGTGGGGACCCCAATTCTATCCAAACATCTGAGTGAGACCCCCACTGCTAAAACTAAGCGGAATACAGCCTTGAGAAACATAGGATTTGGAACATGAGTGCCTTTGAATTTCACTTCTGAGCCTCAATTTCATCACCTGTGAAAGTAGGAGAGGCATAACGTACCTCGTAAGTTACTGGGAGGTGAGGACGAGGTAATATTCGCGAGGCACATAGCCAGTGCCTGGAAAAATAGAAGGTCTAAAATAATTGTTGTTATTTAGTTCAAGTCTAAAACGTCAATAATCTAATGCGTGCTTGAATAAGCCTGGTCACAATTGCCAATGAAATAAACATCCTTTTGTTCATCTCCAGTGGGGGAAAGGGGAATCTGGAGATTGTTGAAAGCGATGACCCAATTCAAATCTGTAATAATTCATTCAGCAAATATTTATCCAGCGACTGCGGTGTCTCAAGCACTATTCTAGGCACTGGGATGACAGAAGTGAAGAAATTCTCTCCTTCTTAGGGCAGAGGATGGAGCCTCATCAACTAATTTTTCCTTATCCCTTACAGACTGCAAACCTTTCAAGAATAGGGACCAAACATTATTGTTCTCATATTTACTTTATGTTCAATAGGCAGAAAATAGAGACTGTTGATGCTTGTTGAGTTAACTTGAGCTGAACAGAGGAAAGGAACTCAGCAAACCACACAGAACATTGAGGATTTTATTGGGGAACTGAAAGAACCCTAGCCAGGGTACACAGTACAGACAGCCCTGGTGGGACAGACTTCCGAGTGGGCTATCAAGGCAGCCTCTCCTCCCACTGCTTAAGACTGGTCTCTGTGAGACCTTCTTCCCAGGGCTCTCCTGCACTGATCTTACACTGATTTTATCCAATCTCCTGAGCTATCACCAACCTTGCACTGGCCCACTGTCTCTATCAACAAGCAGCAGCTTCACAAATACTTTTGGGGTACCTGTTATGAGCAAGGTCCTAAGCAAGTGCTTTCCTATGGTCAGCTTTACTCCATCACCATCATAAAACCATGCCATAGGTAGCTCGCAAATGAGGAAACAAACCCAGAGAGGATAAGGAATACATTCAGGGTCGCACCACCAGCAAGTGGCAAAGGGGGCCTTGAGCCCTGGTTTCTTGACTTCAAATCCAATGCTCTTTCTGCTTCATCACTTCATTCTGTTCCCATTCTTTCCAAGCTGTAATTGCAAGTCTCCTCCTCACCATTCTACACGCCACTTTCAAAACAGAAACAAAACAGAAAAATAGAACCTTTGCTTGGGTAAAATATGATCTCAATTGTATGATCGTGTTTTTAGTTGGCAAAGAACTTTCAAACTCATTACGCCAATTATTCCTTCAAAACATGCTCATTTGATGAGAAAAACTGAGGATCAGAAAGAAATTTGTTTTTACAATATCACAAAGCTAGCAAGGGGCCAATGTAGAATTCTAACTCAGGTTTGTTTGATCCTGACCCTAGTCTAATGGGCACCCCAAAGCTCCATACTGTGTCTGTAGAATTATTTCTGTAAATTTGAACTTGACTATGACAATAGTTGACAGCATGCATGATGCAGGTGTTCAGAATGAGAACCTCCAACAGATGCCTGCGCCAATATGAGGAGAGGTTATGGAGCAGGATGAGAAAATCCAAATTGGGTGCCCAGTTAGGTGTCCTCTACGCAAGAAGCAATAGAAGTTTGTCCAGAGGCTCCAAGGAGTTTTACAAGGGCCCAGTTGAGGGGCAGAGCTGGAATAAACTGGGCTATGGGGCGGCTGATGCTAGAGCATTATGACAGGTCCCCCCAGCATCTGTACAAAGTCCATTCCCTGTCCCCTTCCTCCCTTCTAATGGAGCCATGATTTGTTCAGCTAACTGGGGAGATCCATCTCTCTTCAGGCGGGTGGACCTACTTCATCCCTAGTGGGCAATGACTCACGATTGGTTAAACCAATGGTGGATTTCTCATTCCCTTTAGTTCCCTTGGAGGTGGCCACATAGCAAATTCTGGTCAGTGAGATGTAACCAGAAATTTACTCGGTAGAGCTTCTGGAAAGACTTTGCTTTCCTGCTAGAGGGGATAGATTTGTCTGATATGGCCCTTTTACTTACATGCCCTTCCCTTTTCTTCCTGCCAGGAATGTAGACACAATGCCACAAGGTGCAGTGGCCAGTACATAATCATGAGGCAGCACGCACGAGGAGGAAAGCCAACATTATCAGGATAGTCGGGAAGAAAGACGGAAGGAGCCCGCATCTTTGAGGACTTCCTTGGGCAGTGTCCTAGGCCTAGATTTTGTATTATATGAGGAAAATGGACTTGTTTATGCCACAGTGGTGTTTTTTGTTTGTTCGTTTTTATATCGCTTCTTGGCCTTGTGGCTAAGATCAAGTGTGTTTGTTTGTTTTTGTTTTTTATATTTTGAAACTTGCAGCCAAATCCATGTCCAAAAGGAAGCCCACATCCTGACTGGTTATTTTGAGTGGGCAGCTCCGGTCAGCCCACATCTCTGTTTCCGGAACTAGGGCCGACTGGGAAAGCAGGCTCTGGGCTTTGATGACTCTTGTTTCCTTAAGGTTTTCTTGTTTGTGTACGGACATGCCTCACCCAGACACTGCGTTTTACATTGACTAACTCAACAATGATGAGACTCCTCCCGCCCAGCCTCAAAACGTGGCTGGCTAAACTGGCTTTCAGACCGAAAGGTGAAGGGAACAGCGCTGCCTAGCAGATTCACCTTGATAAGCCTTAACCTTCACGGTACTGGGATCACCAGCTAACCAAGAATAGAACACATCTTAGCAGAAGTGTGACAAAGAACAGGGAGGTAACAATTATCAAACACCTACACAAGCTTGGTCAGGTATTTTCATGCATTCAATAAATGTTACTGAGTGCCAAATATGTGCCAAGCATTCCTACAGCCAAGGGGGTTGCAGACAATAAATAAAGCAAACAAAAATCTTTGTCCTCAAGGAGTTTACATTCTAGTCAGGCGAGGTAAACAATAAACAACCATATAAGTTATATATTCATATACATATATGTGTGCATACGTATATATGGACATACACATATTACGTATATAATAACGTTTAGGGAGTGGCAGCACTGTGGAGAAAAATACCATCAGGAAGGGAGATAAGAAGTGTTGGGTGATACTTCCCATGCTGTGTGGCCTCTCTGGCCTCAGCCTCCCCCTCTAGCAAATGAAGGGTTCGAGGCAGGGTCCTTTCATCACTGGCATTCTTTGAGTCTGTAACCCCCTCCGTCTGTTTACAGACTGGCTCACTCTTGACGGCTTTCGAAAAATATTCTTGTGAATAAACTGCATTCCCACTAGGCTTTAACTCACTGTGTAGATCACTTCTCCCCTTCATGGCTCCTGTAAAACCATTTTCTTCTTTATGGCACAAGTCACAGTTGCAGTTTTAAATTTGTGAGATTAATTAATCATATTTTATTAAGTAATTAATTAATGTCTGTTACCCTCACTGAACATCTCTTTATGCTTCGTATTATACCCAAACGGTTAACACAGAGCTTGGTACCTAGGGCATGCTCGATGTAAGTATACTTGAGTGAATGAATGAATGAATGAATGAATGAACATACTCTATCTCATCTTCATTGCTTCAATTCTCCAGACCTTTGATGTTTTCCTTTTCTTGAGCATTCTTTATTTGAGCTTTTCACTGATATTTTTCAAAGACCTCTCTTCAAAATGAATGCTTTCAAACCCAGAGGACCTGGGTACATATTCATTCATTTTCTAGACAGAGCAAAATTTTGTTTACATACTATGGAATGCGTGAGCTGAGGTGGAGGTGATGAATTTGTATACAGTAAACTCCAAAGAGACCCCCTTACAAGGGATAGAATGGCACCTGAGCATGTACGCACACATGGATACAGATAAAAACGTTCTCCATAATTTACAAAGGGGAGGGTGAGTATAGATGCCAGATTTATGTCCTGCCTCAGGCCCTGGGCTGCCTTTCTGCAGCCTATGAGCGCCTGTCTATGGGTTCCTCTACACAGAGTGTATAATCACAAGGGGCTGTTCCAAAACGTAGGTTCCCAAGCTTTTGTGGAGACAACATTGCCTATGAGAAGGAATTGGAAGCATAAAAAGGCAGGGGATTGCTCGACTGCATGGAATCATTACATGCGGGGAGAAATAACAAAAGAGTGCTCATTTGGCAACTGGTGTCACAAGGGCATCTAGCCAAAATCTTTCTGGCCTATTCAGTCATATATTTATTATTTATTCATCTTTTTGAAAATCCTTTATAATTTATGTAATTATGTATGTGCCCAAACAGATTATACTTCTCATTCCACAATGTGGGTTTGGCCATTTTCAACCAATTCTACCATCATATTCAGAACACTGAAGAGCCATTCTTTGTGGCATTATATTGCTGTGTCTAGACGTGCTAGCCTCTACTTGGCTATAGAGTCAAGTTGTGGTGTGCTGGGGGAGACAGTTCCAGAGGCCCACCTCCCCCCAGCCCTCTCACAGGATGAGGCTTTTATTCTGACAGGTAGGTTGCTATACAAAAGCAACTAGCATAACATCTGGTAGAAAGTAGAAACTCAGATCCACATGGTTTTCTGACAACAAAGGCAAAAATCAACCAACCACCATAAAACCTCAGTGTCATCATTCTGTGCTAACAAGAAAAACCAGGTGACAAGAAAGACAAACCTCTTTCTAGCAGCTACTTTTACGAGGCAATTATTACAGAGAGCCTTATGGAAGGGACGTGGAGCAGTGGAAGGCATACTCTCTTCGGTAGCATTTTTATAGAAGACATAGAAACATGCGTTATTCCGTCGTTTCTTATATGGCTCCTCAATAAAAGAAAAGGACATCCTCTTAAATCGCCATTCTCTGGAAACATTTTTACAGGTGTGAGAGTAACGGTGGTAAGACCCACAGGTTTTGGTGATCTGACTTGATACAGGATCAGTTTGCTGATATTACAGTGGACGGGACGAGGCCCGATGACCATCGCAAATACAGCTTCCTCAGCAGGGCTGGTGACAGGCGCTGGTTGATAGCAGTTCCAGACAACGGGCTTAGACGGGAATCCGACCAGAGGAATTGGGCCTTCTCGTGGGCAGTAACCACTTCACTGACTTCTTTCTTTTCTCTTTCTCTATTTTAGCTTTTTAACTCTTTCAGTATCAATTTTTTAAACCTTTTCCTTTGTCTAGGCATGAAATTTCCCCTGAATGTGTCAGCCAGGAAAGGAAGTCACTGCCATGAATGCTGGAATTGTGCTCCAAAGGCGGCATCCTTTGAGGCCTGGCCTGGAGGTCTGTGTATGGAGACTGAGTGTTAGCTTGGGTTACTGGGCAACAGATGTCAAGTTTATCACATTTATTACAATCATTTTCTCTCTCAAATTGTCACATAGAGAAGTTTGCAATTGTTGAGTCTAGGTAGGTCAGACAGTCCTTGAAGTGGGGAATTGTGTCCTTTAAAAGGATATGTTGGGGGCCAACCCCATGGCCGAGTGGTGATGTTCACATGCTCTGCTTCAGCAGCATAGGATTCACCAGTTTGGATCCTGGGCAAGGACGTAGCCCCATTCATCAAGCCATGCTGAGGCAGCGTCCCACATAGAAGAGCTAGAAGAACCTACAACTAGGATATACAGCTATGCACTAGAGGGTGTTGGGGAGGGGAAAAAAAAAAACGAGGAAGATTGGCAACAATTTGCTCAGGGCCAATCTTCCTCATCAAAAAAAAAAAAAAAAAAGGATATATTGAAGTCCCAATCCCCAGTACCTGCGATGGTGACCCTATTTGGAAATAAGATCTTTGCAGATGTAATCAAGTCAAGATGAAGTTATACTGGATCAAGGTAGACTCTAATGCAATGACCAGTATCCTGAGAAGAAGAGGGAAATTTGGACATAAAGACACACAGGGAGCATGCCATGCAAAGATGGAGGCAAAGATTAGAGTGATGCATCTACAAGTCAAGGAATACCAAGCAACCACCAGAAGCTAGAAAGAGGCAAGGAAGGATCCTCCCCTAGAGCCTTTGGAGTAAGCATGGCTTTGCAGACACCTTGATGTCAGACTTCTAGACTCCCAAACTGTGAGAGAATACATTTCAGTTTGTGGCACTTTGCTCTAGCAGCCCTAGCAAGCTACAATCCCCTATGAGCCCTCTAAGTATAACCAGAGATGTGTACGTGGAAAAACTGGAAGTGTCTGAGATTGAGAGAGTTTATTTTTTCCAAGCCCATGAATTTTTGGAGATCTGCACGATCTGGTAAATAAAATATCATTAACAGCAGTAACGATACAACCTCACCAAATGCATGAGGCACTCAGCCCTCAGGTTGGGAGATCGACACTGTCCGGGTCCTGCCCTCCTTTCCAGGTTTGTCTCAGAAGGGGCAGCCTACCCATGCTTCGCTTCACCAGAAAAGGACCAGAACAGCATTACCTACCACTTACCTTTCAAGGGCATCAGGGAGATCTGTATCTCTGTAATGTCTGTCCACGAAATTGGAGCTTCTTGGAGGACTGTCACTAGCTAAATATAAAGTATGTTATTATCCCCCCAAACCTTGGCAATTCTTTGTCACTTTCCTTTTGAAAAGAAAATTATACTTACCCAAAGCATTTCATTACCACCTGAACTGTCTGTTTGATACAAATTTAGAAACCTAAATTTATATAACCCCACAGCCAAATGCATTTAAGTTAGGAGCCCGGGGCACCTGTAATGTTGCTATTACAGAAAATAAATTTTGGCAGGTGGCCTTGTATCACTACTCAGTCTAAACTCTGAATCATCTCTATTTAGAAAAGCCCCTTCAAACTATTTTGTGGGATAGTTTGCCTACATTACCTATAACAGTTTATGCCAGGTAGAGCTTAGAGATGTACTAACTGAGAATTATACTACCATCTATCTGGATGTTTGGGATTCTTTTTTTAATGCACGTATGAAAAGCAAAGTCCCATAGGAGAGGCATATTTACCCCACATCAGACCTTCTTGACTGGCTGAAGATGTACACTGAACATGCGATATAGCTGGAAAGTCCCGTGGATATTGCCAGTAACTCTTCCAGTAAAACTTTGGGAGGAGTGAGTGGAATCATTTCAGTTAAATTGTGTCCCTATCTTTTAAGCTGACGCGTTAGTTTTTCCCAATCCCTAACCTTTGTCGACGGAGCTGTGGACCTAGATGATATCAAATTTGTGCTTGGCACAAGCATTGTTGTCTCAGTTTCCTCATAGATGAAATGGGGAAATAATAACCTCATTTATAGGATTGCCGTGAGGACTAAATGAACTAATTCTGTTAAAGAAGTTAACATGGTTCCTGACACATAGTATGTGCTTGATAAAAGTTAGATGTGAGCAAAAAGAGGAGGTAATGGAGGGGAAGAAGAAGAAAAAAGTCTTATTAGTAGTATTATCAGTGGTGTTAGTACTAGTTAGTTAGTACTAGTCTCTAAGTTACCTCAGGACCCCAGCGAGACATGGCTAGTAGAAAAGAATGCAGTAGGGGTAACAAATTGGACTCAGCATTGAAGTTTCTCTGTTGAATTCTCTGGACATATCAAGGATGTCAGTCAACTGATCAACCAGCTAGCCAATCTCTTTTCCAACTGTGCCAGTTGTCCCAAGTGAAAGACTGAATAGTATCAGGGCCATGTGGTCCATAAGCCATGCTGCAGCTGCCAGACCCATCATCCATTCTGGCAGGCAGAATAATGGCCCCCCCCAAATGTCCATGTCCTCATTCCAGGAGCTTGTGTACATGTTATATAACATGGCACAGGGGAATTAAGGTAGCCTGTGGAATTAAGGTTGATAATCACCTGATCTCAAAATAAGGAGAGTATCCTGGATTATCCAGATGGGCCCAAGGTAATCAGAAGGGTCCTCAGATATGGAGAGAGAAGCATAAAAGTCAAGGTCAGAGCGATGCAATGTGAGAAAGATTTGATCAGTGATTGCTGGCTTTGAAGACAGAAGGGGCCATGAGCTAAGGAATGTGCGCAGCCTCTAAGAAGCTGGAAAAGGCAAGGAATGGTTTATCTTCCATAGCCTCCATGAAGGAACTCAGCCCAGTTGACACCTTGATTTGAGCCCAGTGAGACCCATGTTGGACTTATGACTTCCATAACTGTAAGGTAATAAATTTGTGTTGCTTTGAACCACTAAGTTTGTGGTAATTTGTTACAGCAGACACAGGAAACTGATAGAACCATCAATGATCAGACTGAACTCTATCCCAGCCAACCTCAACCCCAGGGCTGTGCTCCCTCAGTGAACCTGGGAACAATTCATCAGAAAATTATCCTCTTACACAGGGAAATAGCAGATTTTCTAATAGGAACAAAGTTCTTGATGGGTGAACGCCTAAGGGGCAGAAGCTTGAACTCAGGAGAAAGAGCGTTTGACACTGTTCCTCTCCCCATGGATTCTCCAGAGCCCCTTGCTCCCTGCCGGCTTCCCAGGAGCTCTCCTCTGCCCCTCCTTGGGAGCCTGCTCAAATTGGTTTGAGCGACTCCCTCAGAGGAGACACCAAAAGATTCTGGGAACGTGAGTAGTGGGCACGTCCGTGGGGTGAGCTTGAGCTCTGCCTCTGGGGACACCCACTTCATGGAAAGCCTCATAGAAAGGTTCATCTTTCTGAAGATTTTGGGGGACATTTGAGGACATCCCAATTAATGCCAAACCCTCATTTCAGATATTAGATAGATCAGAAAATAGTTTACAAATTACCACACAAACATAGGTGGTGTTGGCATCGTTGAAGGCTTAGGTACAGTTAAGTGGCATTTTTATTACAATAGTAGCATAAAATGTGGGGGAATTAAGGGGATTATGCATTATATTAATTAGCAACAATTTATGCATTTAGTAATACACTTAATTATTAAAACCTCTGTCTTGAGGGGCAAACAGCTAACACAAGTCTACAAAATAACTTATGGTATGACCCTTTTTCTGTATGCGAGAGTTCTTTTTTAGAAGCAAGTCTATCTCAGTTTATACTGGGATTCCATATAATTAACTGTGACTTTGACTTCAAGGGAAGATTGTAGAATATTAAGTAAGAACAGGGTTAGTCTTATGGAAAATTCAGGAGAAGGTATTTATGTAGAAACAAACTGAACACTAATTCCTTTGTAATGAAGAGATTCTTCTCTCCCTTCCCTTCAACTCCTCACCCCTTATCCCTATTCCCAGCCCATCCCACTGCATTTACAAACTTTAGAGTGACTATTATAAGATTTTTGAGGGGCTGGCCCGGTGACAAAGTGGTTAAGTGCACACGTTCCACTTCTCATTGGTCCGGGGTTCGCTGGTTCGGATCCCGGGTGCGGACATGGCACCGCTTGGCAAGCCATGCTGTGGTAGGCGTTCCACATATAAAGTAGAGGAAGATGGGCACGGATGTTAGCTCAGGGCCAAGTTTCCTCAGCAAAAAGAGGAGGACAGGCAGTAGTTAGCTCAGGGCTAATCTTCCTTGGAAAAGAAAAAAATTTTGAGAGGTTCATACACGACACCATAACGACATACTGGTTGAATAAACCAGCAAATATTTGCTGAGTGCTTATCTTGATATCGCCATTACATGGACGATAACTTATTCAATTATTGCACACCGTGTTGGACATGAAAACTACATCTGTGTGACCGATCGGAGTAAAGAGTCAAGGCAGTTACAGAGAAAGGGAAAGAGTCCAGAAGCAACAGCTGCCCCAAGCCCCACCCAGCTGTCCCTGGGCTGAGGAGATTAATATCAGGAACACTTCTAACCACCTGAGGCATGTCACACACCCTGGTTGGGAAGGTCTGGGATAAACAATAAAAGGTAAGACAACGGGCAGGTAGCATGGCATAGTAGTTAGGCAGTGGGTACTGGAGTCCCAGCTCATCTTTGCCATATCTGCCTCTGTGGCCTTAGGCAAGTTACTTACCGCTCTGTACCTCAGTTTTACTATTTATAAAATGAGAATGAGAGCGATAGTGTCTACTTTATAGAGTTGTTACGAGAGTAATAGTTGTAAAATACTTAGAACAGTGCCTGGTGTACAGGGAGTCCTTAATGAACGTTTAAGTAAAAAAGCCTGGGTCTAAATCCTGATATGTTGTATGGCCTTGAATAAGTCGTTCTGTCTCTCCAGGTCACATGTTCATTGACTGTAAGTGAACAAACATTTGTAAAACTGTTTCGCACCCCATCCCAATTCTTCTGGGAGAGTCATATTATGCATGTTGTCTCAATGCCCGCCACCATCTGCTCTGAAAGTGGCCTACAAAGTGTCCTAGTTTGATGATAATTGCATTGTCGTATAAATGTCTTTAACATTTTAATACCCAAAGAGTCTGGTGACCAGGAGGTCATGGTTGCCCCCAGCGAGGGCTGTTTTGGAGCATGGTTGGGACAGAAGCCAAGTATAGGCTCTCTGGGAGTGAATGCACAGAATTTGAGACAGTGAACCTAGAATTTGGGTCCAGAATATCTCCGTGGATTTTGGTAGAGACATTAAGGAGGAAAATGAGGCACAAACTGGAGGGGAATGTGGTTGAAGGAGAAGTGGAGTTTGTGTGTTTGCTACGATAGAGACATGAGAGTGTTTGTATGCTGAAAGCAAAGCGCCAGCACAAAGCATGGGGCTTCAGAAACAGGAGAGAAAATGGATGATTAATGGAGGGAGATGCCAGAGGGTGTGGAAGAGAAGTGTAGGATCTCAAACCCTCTCTCCAGGATTCAGTGAAGTCTATATGGGCAACAGGATGACTTAATCGAGCTCTCTGATTTCAGTGACGCCCACAAAAGAGATCAGCACGTGTTAACTTCTAGGCTATCCCCAGGTGATTTCTGTATTGCAGTTGGCGAAGAAATAAAAGCAAAATGATAGAGATTGATTTCAGGCTTCTCAGGAGACCTGGCTGGCACTGATAATGCAGAGATACTATAATTACTCGGGGAGTCCTTGGGCCTAAGCCCCTGGAACTGACTTCTGGGTAATCTTATGGGGCTGTCACTCTCTGCAGAGCTGAACCATCCCACAACCTCCAGGTAAACATACTCACCAGGCAGATGTGCAGTCCCTTCCCGCCTGCCAGTCCTTCATGGAGCACTTATAAAAAGGATTTGATTGACAGGCACTACCTCAACGAATACTAGTTCTAAGGTTGCTCTTCTGACTGCAGGTCCCATGGTGTCTCAATTTCTTCAGGGTCTCTCCAGCTCACCCTGTCACCAGAGAGTACTTGAGTCATCTCATCCTGGCCTCTACTTCTTGAACTTGCCAACTGATTGGTCCAATGTCTCTCACTGCTGCCTTTTCTCAACCCAGCCTGCTGATCTGCACGGCCTGGAACAACAAGAGATCCATTCATTCATTGCCTTATTCATCCAAAAAACATGCCGGGCACTGTGCTGGGCACTAGGGACTCACAGATGAAGAAGACACAGAGTCCTCAAGAAGCTCAATGTCCAGTGCACAGATCACTCCTCCTGGAGGGACTGGAGCTGCCTAGAGAGCCACTGACAATTTCCCAGAACACACTGGGCCTGTTGCCCCTCCTTGCCTTTTCACATGCTTTTCTCTACTGGGAAACTCCTTCAAGTCTTCAGGCAGCCTCCTCACTAGGAAGTCTTTGATTTTACCCACTCCCCCCCCAAGTCTATAACCCCACTCCCTATATCAGTTAGTCTGTTTTATATGGTAAATAATAGAAAAACCAATATAGCTAATTTAAAGAATGAATAAATGACTTGGTTCGCATATTCGGAAGTCCAGAGGTAGAGCAGCTTCCAGTTGCCTGAATCCAGTGCTTCAGGCTTTTTCTCTGCTAATCACCCAGCTGGGTTCTCCTCTAGGTACTGAGTTCATTTTCAGGCTCATACAGCCAAAATGGCTGTGGTGTTTTTCACAGGATCAAAGAGAATGGGAAGCTACACCCCAAATTTTCCAACACATTTCCCCTCACATCTGACTGACCTGAAATGGACCATGAGGCCATTATGAAACCAATCCCCATGGCCGGAAGACAGCCACGTATTGATCAATTTAGGCCTGGGTAGCCCATACCAATTACTGTGGCAAGGCATAAGATTTCCCTGATTAATTAGGCAAATCAGAGCCCATTTCTGGAGCTGAGGAAAATTCAAAATTTCACGGCTGCCCTATAAAGAGAGGAGTACAGAATGGATGTCAGTTGATCACTAGTTGATGACATGACCACAACGTGGGAATAGGAGCATTCACTATTGCTCTGACGTTGACACGAGTGAGAAATGCTTGTCACCTCTTCTGGATGCAAAATCTCCACAGGATCCGTGCTCCAGCCCCTGGCCAGAGGGCCCCAGGATGCCAGACATCCCCTCGGGATATTCCCTTCCATTGCACTCTCCTCTTCTCAAAGACATCTGAGAATTTGTTCCAAGCAATGTTAATAGGCAGATCAGGAGAATAACTGAATTATTTGTAAACCATTCTGTTTGTCTGCTGGTAGATTGGCCTCTGATGATGGAAAGACATTTTCCATATTGCTTCAGTTGGAGACCTCATTTACAGTCTGTGTCACACACTATTTTTCATAAGGCAAGGGAGACAACCTCAGAATCGTTCCACATCCATTGACTTATTTTCATCTAAATGTTAAAGGAAAAACTCCTTCTTGGAAAGCAACATTTTCTCATTATGGATGGCTGAAGCCAGGATTATGGGATTTCTTGAAAAGAACTGGTGAACAATAAATCAAAGAGCAAGACCCTGGGTGTGCAGTCCAGCCACACCAATAGACTGGGAGAGTGGAAGGAACTCTACAGCACGAAGTGAAGAGGCTTCCCAGGGGATGACATGGTGCCTTGGCTCATTTTCGAAAGAAATATCATTTGCTCTCTTCCTAGAAGGTGCTGTGTGTGTAGAAAAGCCTTCAAGCAGTGGCGATGAAAATATAGCTCCAGATGATCAGATCGGGAGGGGCTTTTGTAAAAACTAACGCCAAGCGAAGTCAGGCAGCTCCTCCAAGATGATTTTCCTAAGGGAATAACCATTTAAAGAAGCCATAGATAAAGAGAAAATAGGAATATGATCTGGCAAAGCCAGAGCGCTGTGGTGGGCCAGGCCCACAACAGACCTTTGGAACTTGGGGTTGGCACCAAGGATGGATAACAATGCTCACACTAAAGGTCATTGCAGGCCACTCTAGAGAGAGTCGGAAATCTTAGGTTCAGACACAAGGCCAATTCTGGAACTAATGTGGGTAGCAGGAATCTGAGGAATACTGCCAAGTGGCTTGTCTGCTGCTCCTGCCAGGTTTTATCGTCTGGGTCTCTCCTGTATCAGCTCTTGCAATGAAGGTATCCTCAGGGCATTTTGTATTTGCAATCCTGAAAGATCCCACCCGGAAAGAGGAGGAAGAAGGAGATTATACAAGTATCCGAGGGCTTATTTTGTGCTCAGCACCGCTCTGTTTATTGTGTGCTCCTTGTGCCACCCCCCCACACACACACTCACATGCACACACTTTAATTTGTTACATTGTTTCCCTTGTCCCTGAGTCCGTCTGGGTGTAGGTATCACACTCGCAAATCCCCTGAGCTTTTCGTGGCAAAAAGGAGTTAAAAGAATGATCCTCCCTGATTGTTTCATTGAAGAAGGGTGGCCATGGTCTTTGGTAACTCAGAAAGGCTAGGCTCGAAATTTCTCTTTCATTTTAAGAACAACCCTGAGCATCTGCTATGTACAAGTATTCTGTCAGTTTGGGGCTATGGAGAGTGGGGAACAAGGTGATTAAAAAGGAGCAAAGAAGAGATAAAACTATAGCCTACACAACTCAAACAAATGAAGAAACAGGATATTTGCCTTCAAATTAGCTTTCAGATACCAAAGAAGGAGAGAGAGCACCTCTGACTTTCCTCAAGAGTGGGCATGTGGACTATGCCTTTAAGGAGAGGCAGGAACTTGACTGTAGATCCCAGAGGCCATGGGAGCAAAGGCTCCTGGGTAGAATGTGCTGCGCAGGCCTGCCTGTTCCTGGGGAATGGCAATTTGTCTGGTTTGGAGCACAGGAGAATGCCGGGAAAGTAAGGAGATGTGCTGCCCTCTGAGAGATCAGGCTTTCACCACGCCAGCGGTTTACATCTGGCTCAAGAAACTCTCCGGAAAAAATCAGGTCAAGTGTTTTTGCCTTGTTTCTTGAGAACTTTTACAGCCAGACTATCTGTCGGTAGAAAACCCCTGAAGATCTCCTGTTTTGTTCCACTCTGCTCATTATAGCCTTCCTGCAAGCATCTGGCCATCCCTCACAAAGCCGTGCTTTGGGTACTGCCTTCATCTTGCACCATCTCTAAACAAACACCAGTCTTCCTCTCACATCCTCCCTGCAAACCTTCATCCCCTCCTCCTGGACCACTCCGATAGTTTCCCATCTCCTCTCCCTGCCCAGGCTCTCCACTCCCAGACTTCCTACAGAAGCCAGAGGGTGACCTTTCTGAAAATCAGTCTTGGCCACGTCATTTCCCAACTTAAAGCCCTCCCTATCGGACTCAATAATCAGTGTGTTCTGACAGCGGGAGGCATCCAAATGGAATATGCAAACAGGCTGGAAGTCCCAAAGGACTTCCTGTCAAATTGACATCTGGTCTAAATAATGGAGAACTATAGGACAAAGGACACCCAGGCAAGGGACAACCAGGAAATGTGTTCTAAACGGGAAACAGCAGGTGAAAAGGACTCAGGGCTGGGAGCACCCACATACGGAGAACTGCATGCACTTAGAAACGCTGCAGCAGATGCTAAGTGGGGTGAAGGGGAGCAGTGCAATCAGGAGGGAAGCAAGGCTCCTGAACTCTCTCTCATCCCATGATTCCAAGATTGCAGTGGTTACTGCACATCTCACGCACATCTACTGCACATCTCATGCACAGCTGGTCTAAGACCGGCCCCTGAGAGTGTGCCTTTCGCCTCCTCAGGCCTCCTGTCCCCAGGTACCTCCTGACTTCACATTCCTTGAATCCGTGATTCTTAGAATCATATTCCTGCTCTACTTCAATGAGACCAGTCCCTGCAGTGTTTCTATCTCATGTCTATGGCCTTTTCTGTATTTGATTACACATTCCTCTAAGGTGCAGGCAGGGGAAGGCTTTGGAGAAAGCTCTTTCCTTGAAGACGAGGGCATTCAGAGGGCAGAAAGGGGAATAAAGTTCTATTTCTTGGTAGACCCAGGCAGGTGAAAAGCATTTCTAAGAGCCTGAAGCAGAAGTGTCTATGATTCATGGAGTCATGTCAGAGCCCGTCATATGAGCCTCCCGTGAAAAGAATTGTAAGGGAACTTGAGCTCCAAGGACAATTGCTCGGTAATGGGTTTCAGCACTTAACGCCATGGGCTTTCAAGATTCAAAAGAAAAGATTAAACCCCAAGGGTATAGGAAAACAGTCTCCATCTATTTGTCAGAGAGAATAAGGCTGCCTCCACCTCCTACCGCCCCCACCCCAGCTTTCAAGAATGACCTCTTCCCAGGGTTGGCCCAGCTTTTCTTCACATTCGGTCCAGCGGTCATCTAGGTGTTTTAGTGACTCAATCCCACTTAATTCAGCTCAGTGGATTTTCATAAAGCCCCTACTCTGTGCAGGGTACTATGCTTGGGGCTGAGAAGTCAGGAATGGATGAGACATCCATTTGAACCCTCTGGGAGTTCAAATCCCAGTTAAAAGAGACAGACACACATCACTAGGCTACAGACAAAAGGCTTCTTTAAAAGAATTTTCAAATCCAGTGTGTGGGAGACAGCATCCCTCCTTGGCTCCAGGCCACACCAGCTGCCTTGAATTCCAGTTCAAGAATCGCCACCTCCAGGGACGCCAACCTCCGCCTGCAGTGGTGGTGGCGAAGCAGGCATTTGAAGCCTGATTTCTCCCTGGGGAAGAGAAGGCTGAGGCGCTGTGGGAGGTAGATCTCAGAGTATAAGGAGCTTAAGGGTGGGGGTCAATTTGGGGCACGAGTACTCTTTTATTAGGCCATTAACAAATCCCCATATGACAATTTAAAACCCAAAGCCTCTCAGAGCTCTACCACAGTTTTTCTAACTTTGCAACCCTAAGAATGAAGCAAGGATCATCAGCACCACTTTGTAAGTGAGCAACCAGAGGCCTAGAGAGGGAGAGTGATGTATCTAGGGTCACACAGTGAGACGCGCTGGAGCCCGAGGATGACCTGGGCCTCTTCCCAGGGCCCCACCGTTGTTTCCTCAGCTGGTCCCTGGAGCTGTCCTAAATGGCAAATTTTATTCCCTGGGACAGGACCTGGAACACAGTAGGCATTCAGTGCGTGGTAGCTAGTCATAGTACCAGATGAGGTAAGAAATTTGAAGCCTAGCAAAGCGAGCCATGCCTAAGGTCACAAAGTTAAGTAACAACAGATGTAGGTTTTCTGAGTACAGGTCAGTCCTCTTCCCACTGGACTTTTCCAGATGCCATAGGCCCAGCTTTCCAGGCTGATGTGAAATCTGATGTCACCAGCCTGGGTGGTGTTTCTCTGTTCGCTGACTGCCACTCTTCCAGCACAGAAAGGAAACTCTTTCTCCATTGTTAAGGAAGGCTCAATTAGAGAAAATTGCCAGCACTTCCCAGCACAGCAAGCAGCATCTGAGAGCCTCTGGCAAGGAGAGAAGAGGCTTGGTTGATTTCCATAAGGAGAGGAGAGTCCCACGCCCAGAGACGCTTAGCAGGGTAACCCACTGGCATCGCTGCGCCTTCAGTTTGCAGCACTTGTGCGCACTCGCCAGCCCTCCCTCGCAGCAACCACACCTTCACTGCTCAGCATTCGTGAAACTTTTGCCATGTGTTGGGCACTTGACCAGGTGCTAGAGATACAAAGATGAACAACTTCAGGCCTCACCTCACCATCCTAAAATGAATGGTAGCCTTGCCACCCACAGCTGGTTGACAGTTCTTTGAGAACGGGGGTCATGCCTCCTCCCTCCCCGGAATGTCCAGAGGGCCAGGCACAGAACAGCGGACTCAGGACCTTGGTTGCCAAACACCATGTCACTCTGTGTTTGCAAGCCCAAGGTTCTCCCCTCAGGAGTGAGCACTTCTTCCTCCCTTACTGGGCAGGACAGGAGGCAGGACAGAGACCAGGGCTATGGCTGGGACCATCATCAATAAAATGGAAATTTCAAGACCAAGCCAGAAATACAAGCTCCCTGAGCCTTGTTAGGCTGGAAGTTTCTCTTGAGAAGCATCTCTTCCCTCATTTTTTAATTAAAAAAAATAAATTTACCAAGATCCTATACATATTGGGCCATCTGCTAGGTACATTTACATCCATTATTTTATTTTATTTAACCCTCACAACCCTTTGGTAAGACAGACAGAAATATTCCTGTTTGGTAGGTGTGAAGTAAAGGCCCAAAGAGATCAAGTGACCTGCTGAAGGTGACATCTAGGAAAGGGCAGACGGGAATTCTAACCTAGGTCTCCAGGCCTTATGCGACACTCAACCGTCTAACATTTGTGCAACCTCCCCCAAACAAATACGTGTACACATGCATGCACAGCTTATCACAGTACCTAGCAATTCGTGGTAAATCAATCCTACCCAAGGTAAATGTGTGATACTGCACATTCTGCAGATTCCCACGATTTATGGTAAGCCTGGTGCATGTGTCAGGGACTCTAGAACCAAGTGGTTAAGAGCACAGATCTGGGAGCCAGGCTGTTCCCATCTATCCTTAGCCAAATTACCAACCTCCCTGGGCTCAGTTTTCTCCTTCATAAAATGGGACAACAGGACCTGCCCGGTGGCACAGCAATTAAGTGCACACGTTCCACTTCAGCGGCCAGGGGTTCGCCGGTTTGGATCCCAGGTGGGGACATAGCACTACTTGGCACACCATGCTGTGGTAGGCGTCCCACGTATAAAGTAGAGGAAGATGGGCACGGATGTTAGCTCAGGGCCAGTCTTCCTCAGCAAAAAAGAGGAGGATTGGCAGCAGATGTTAGCTCAGGGCTAGTCTTCCTCAAAAAAAAAAAAGTGGGGGGCAACAACAAGGATATCTACCTCATAGGGTCATGGTAAAAAATAAAGGAATTAAAATAAGTAAGCCTAGGAGAACAGTGCCTGGGACATGGTTTGACTCACGAAATATAAGATGTTTTACCACCCAGCAGGCAGAGTACAAGCACTTTACCTACACTAGCTCTACTGGTTTCAAGAACTCTGTAGAGGAGGGAGCATCGCCCTCCTTTTTAGGTAAGGAAGCTAATACTCTGAGGGTTTAAAGCACTTGTCAAAGGTTACACAACTGGATAAAGAAGAGAGGAACATTTTGACCTGTTCTGTGCTAGAAAATCACAATTTCAAAGAACGAAGCCAAGATGTGCACTTGAGTTCTGATTACCAGCAGAACAGGACAGTACATTCGTGTAATAAGCCCTGAGCAAGAGCTCTAACCCAGCTCAGATGGAAATTTCCACCACAGGTCTTCGCTGAAGAACTCAGCTCAAATACGCTCCCAATGTTCATCCCCACTTTGGCACTCTTTCCAATCATCTCATATTTATTCTTCATTAGTAACGAAAGAGTCAGCAAGCCCCATTCGGCATGCTCACCTGAACATCTGGAACTAAAAGCGTGGCAAATGCATTCATTTTAATGTGCACATTTCAAATTACGAATTTATGGCTATCTATCTTGTAATGCCTCAAGAGTTTTAAGCTGATCCTCGTCAAAAATTACAGCCTTTGGAAATTGTTTCAAATTCCTGCTAACTTCTTCCTGCTCCATCATCATCATTGTCATCATCATCATCATCATCATCATCATCATCATCAAAGTAATGGCTATTGAGGACCTATCCTACTCACTCTTCTTTTTGAGATATAATTTATGTGCAATAAAATTTACTTTTTGAAGCATCCAGGTAAGTATTGACAAATCAATATTTCAAACATTTCCACCCCAAAACATTTGTCTGTGCCCCTTCGCAGTAATCCCTTCCCCTCCTTTGACAATCGCTGATCTGATTTCTGTCGCTACAGTTTTGCCAGTTCAGAATATCATATAAATGGAATGATGCTGTCTGTGGTCTTTTGGGTCGGCTTCTTTCACTTAGCTTAATGCTTCTAAAGTTCATCTTTGTGAGACCCTCTAGTTCTTAACCCTTGCTAGGCTCTGAATCTCCTGGAGCATTTAAAAATTATTCTGACGTGCAGCCTCATGCCCCAGAGAATCAAATTCATTTTGTCTGGGGTGAGGGGAAGTTTCGTTTTAACAGCTCCCAGGTGATTCTAATGAGCATCCAGGTTTGAGAACCATGAGCCTGTATCATACCCAGAGTTGTTTTATATATATCCACCCCAATCCTCACTACAAACTTGAAAGGGTTATTGTCCCATTTTATGGGTGAGGAAAATAAGGCTTGGGAGGAAGGCTAAATATCTTGCCCAAGATGACCCAAACAGTGATTGGAAAAGCGTGATTCAAACCGAATCTTTTTCCAGCCCACGCTCCTTCTCCTGCATCGCTTCAGGCTAAGGAGACAATCTCCCGCTGTGACAAAGAATCGGTTCTTGCACTCAAAAGAGGCCATGGAAAATTTTCACTTTGAAAAACTAGCTCCTGTTATTTGGCCGGAGGTGGGTGGAAAGCATCTAAACAATTTTCAGAGCATGATAACTATGCTTCATACTTCAACAGTATAAAAATGGCTGAGCAGAAATTCACCAAACTTTCAGGAGCAAAGAAATCACCTTTGGGCTCAAAACAAGCCTGATAAATGCCAGCCCAAAGGGTGAGTTGAATGCTACAGGTTCCTGAGACACAGGCTTGTAATAAAAATGACTTTATGATGATAACTATAGTGAAGGGGATGCTGTCAGACAGGTGGGCTGGTCCTGGAAGTCAAGCAGGAAGAAAAATTAAAAGTTCTCTCCAGCCTTTGGTTTCTGTATATACACTGCTAACTGTGCTCGTCGGGGAAGCAGTTTCTCCGTGTGGTTTGTCAGAAAGAAACTGAGTCCCATAGACATTTTTTAAATGAAGAGCAGTCTCTTTCTAGTTAGCTAACAGCCCAGGAACCATAGTTTTCAAAGTACATTACTGGAATTCTTTGAATTAGAAACACTGTCATCTTTAACAAGCTTTGCACTAGTGTGTTGTCAGGGCAAGTCTAGGTGCTGAGAAGCCCGCTGTAAGTTTGGCTCTTTTGTAGGTGATATTATGTCCTAGGATGGCACACCAGCACTTTTTGTTTTTACCAGAGAAACATCAACAAATGTCTGTTTTAAAAAGTGAGCAGTACCATCTTGACTGACTCTGTCGTGGTTGGAACATGTCCACACATCCCTCAAGAGCCCTGAAAACCACTGAGCAAGTCAGCGAGGGCAGTAGGAGCTCAGATGTGAGAGCATCTGTGGATGCCAAGGGACAGCCAGGGAGATGGCACTGTGCTCACCAGCTTTACCCATCCTCAGAAGCCACCCAGAACCTGCCCCCAGAGACCCAGTGATCGTGTTCAGTAGGAGCCGGATCAGGCTGTGTATTAGTTTCCTAGGGTTGCCATAACAAAGTACCACAAACTGGGGGGCTTAAGCAACAGAAACCTACCATCTCACCGTTCTGGAGGCTGGAAGTCTGAGGTCAAGGTGTCGGCAGGTTGGTTCCCTCTAAGGGCTGTGAGGGAGAATGTGTTCCAGGCCCCTCTCCTAGCTGAAGGTGGTTTGTTGGCAATCTTTGGAGTTCCTTGGCCTCTGCTCCATCACCTCCATCTCTGCCTTCATCTTCACATGGTGTTCTCCCTGGATGCCTGCCTCTGTGTCCAAATTTCCCCCTTATTATAAAGATGCCAGTCACGTTTGATTATAGGCCCACCTTGCTCCAGCATGACCCTATCCTAACTTAACCAATTACTTCTGCAACGACCCTATTTCCAAATAAGGTCACCTCTGAGGTACTAGGGATAAGAACTTCAAAACAGGAATTTGAGAGGGGGACACAATTCAACCCATATCAGGCTGAGACTGTCCTTTCAACCAATTGCCCAGGTAAGCTTATCAGCCTGGTTAGAGAACCACTCACTCACAGTGGCCTCCCCCTTTGATAAACACATACCCTTCACAGGAAGAAATAAATAAAACACACATACCTCTTTTCCCCCTTACTCCCCAAATACCTAATCTTTGTTTCCCTAAACCCACTTTCTCAGACCAAAGGAGACAGAAGAGAAGATTTAGGGGGTAGTGAATGGGTCTACAGAGGGTTATTACAAAGAGGGAACATACTCAACTGAACATCAGGGGCCATCTCTGTTTCCTCTCCTGGTGACCACAGTAAGACCCAGAGATTATTTTTACCAAGAGAGTGTCTTATATTAGATGGTGGTCAAGGTCTGTGAAAGTTTGTTCTTGTCCCTAAAGATGTTTGCTATTCCAAACACCAAATAAAATTGAACGTCAGTAAATAACATGTTCTTCTCTGCGACAAATTCAAAGAAATGATATCTGCTCCTTCAGCCACTTGACTTACATTCAATTTTCTTGGAAAAGGGCATAGGAAAAGTCATATACTGTGTACACGTACAACAGCAAGGAGGTATTATGGGCTTGATGAAAAAAAGGAGGAAAAGGAAAAAACAATTACAACTATTATCAAGAGAACCACAAATATTTGCCCCAAACAAAAAGCAAGGCTTTTTTTTTTTTTTTTAACTTAAAGGTAAGTTTCTAGCCAAGAAGAAACATGCAAAGAATGTCTACAAATCAAAGAGTCTTCCATGCTTTCTATATGTCACAGACCTTTGTGTTTTGTCTAAAAGTGTAGTTACCTGGGTAGATGGCTATAAGGAATCTGGGCCTTCAGCAATCCAGGCTACACAGAAACCAGAGTGATCATTGAAAATGTAAATCAAATCACATCACTCTCCTGGTTGGTACCCTTGACATGCTTCCAAATCCTCTGGGAATAACGTCCAAAGCCTTTGCTGAACCTGGCCTCCTCCTGCTTCATCAACCCCTCTTTTATCTCACTCTTGTCCTCACTGTCTTCTGGCCACATGACCTCCTCAGACCTGTCAAGATTGTCCCAGCCTCCAGCCACTGCTGTTTCTCTGCAGTGGCAATTCCCTTGGCAGCTTCATCCAATCCTCAGGTCTCAGCATGGATGCCATTTCCTCAGAGGGCTTCCCCATCACAACAGTCCATCCTCAGCCCGTCGCTGTCCTACATTGTTTGTTTTCTTCATAGCACTTGCACAGCTTACCATGAACTTGTTCACAGATTTCATCTGTTTCCTTCTCACTCCTCTCAGTAGAATGTAAGGAGTACGAAGACAGGGACCATATGGGCCTTATTCCCTATTGTATCTAGACCAGGGCCTTGTGCTGTTGACTGAATAAATGAATGCATGAATGAAGGAAAGAATTCACTTTTACTTTAAAGATAGACCTCCATCAAATATTCTAACATGTTATCATGGTATAAGCATTCTAATCTTTAAAGAATCTAATTTATAATTCTAGTTAAACATTCTGATTTGTCATTACAGCTTAAATTGGAAATGTTTGTAAAATCTACAAATGTCCTGGGCGTATCCTCTTTTGCAGTCTCTGGGGACTCGGTCTCCACCTGCCATGGGATGAGGAAGAAGAGAAGAGCAAGGATGGCTGCAAAAAAGGGACCCGAGCAGCTTCCTGACCCACTGTGACATGTGGGCTGGATTAGGGCCAAGGGTGGAGGGACTCTGAAGGCAGGGAAACTAGAGGATGCTCTGCAGTTTCCCATGAAGGGACTGATGAAGGGGTCGACCAGGGCGCCAAGCATGAGTAAGTCATGTCAATGAAAGCACTGGCACATCCCTAGAGGACTGGAGCCATATGGACTAGGTAAGGAGGGAAGTGGCAGAATTAGGGCCCTTCACAGGACTACGGCAGACTTGAGGAGCTTCTCTTCTACTGATTATAAAAATCCTGATCATAGAAGAACTAATTGTCCTCACAAAAGGAATCCAGCAAATGCCTCTTCAAGAGAGATTTCCATCCTTTTCCCAGTCCATTCACCAGGGCCAGGACTGGGGTAAGGCAAGAGAGGTGCCCAGGGCACCAACTTTCAAGACAGACTCACTCTCAGGGTCGAGCCATGCTATGGGGCCTCTCTTGCCTCACCCTAGCCCCAGCCCCCAGCACTCATGACAGAAATCCTATGGTCACTTCCACTTCATCTGGATCTACTGCCACATCATGAACCCAGCTGTCTTCTGATGTACCCTGGGCCAGACTCTGTAAAAGGAAGGGAGATGAATGAGAATCACTGTCTGAATCAACAAGCTTATGATCTAATAAAGGATGTGATGCAATTAGCTTGATACTCAGGAGACCTTGACAAGTTCTCTAACAGAGGAGTCAACAGTCTGTGGGAACTATGTAGGGAAGGAAGAGCTCCATGGGGTTTGGTGTGACTTCCTGTAGGATATCACAGTTAGGAGGGACACTGAGGGATGAGTAAGACTTTGACAGTTGAAAGCTAGAAGTTGCAAAATTCCCAGCATAAATAGGAATGTGAGCAAACATGATGAAAAGACAAGGTATAGGGCAAAATTATGCACAAAAGCTAAATGAGAGGTTTAAGGGCATTTTGTTCCTAGCCTGTGAAAGTCTAGGTGTCATCAAAGCCAACTCAACTCTTCAAGCCTAACATTTTTCTATCATTTTTCTTTCTATTTGGTACAGGAGCTAAGCTCTCAAGCCTTCCTTTTACTCCTATGCCTATGTTAATGACAGGATTGACTATCAGCTGATACAAAAGGCGATTCTCTTCCACATAGAAGATTTAAACTGTGCTCAGGGTTAATTCCTTCACCATATAGTAAAGAAGAGTTTCCTCATCAGCCCTAATGAGACTGCAAAGAAGGGTAACAGACATCAGCACACGGGCCGGGGGATTAAACTCACTAATTAAAATGCAATCCGCCCAAGCCGCCCAGTTTCCAAAGGTCAGCCATGCCAAGAAGTCAATGAGGCTAAAAGTTCAAATTGGCGAGCAGAGCAAGGAGTGGGCTCCCAGGGTAGAGGCGGCAGAACAGCGCCAACCGCCAGGCAGTTCCCACCTGGAGAGACGAACCACTTTCTGATGGCTGCATGTAACTCATAAGAACATAATTTTATTCTTAGAAGCAATTTCCATTACCGGCCCTGTTTATTATCACATTATTTTCTCAATAGCAGCAATAAACACACTAAACTCTCCCTGTCTGCTCACATTTTTAGTACTACTCACAGTCGTCAGGAAAGGGTAAGCTGTGAAGAATGTGCTCATTATGAAGAGCCCCCACGCTGCTGGTGTTCACCGCCAGCCTCAGGAACCCCACCTCACCAGCCTGGGAGGCAGCCGGGAGCCTGAGGCCTGCCCCTGGGGCCAGCGAAAACAGGGAAAGAACCTGGCAGACATGCCCAAGCTGATCAGCTCCAAGTCCAAGGCTGACCACCAAGGAGTTTGTTTCAGCCTCTCCACTTGTGGTTTTGACCGATTAGAAAAGATGTAAATAAATCCCCCAAGCAAATGTTGGAGCATTCTGAAGAGTGTTTTTCAAACTGTAGGTCATGGCAGTTCATTGGGTTATGAAATGCATTTAATGGGCTGTGACCAGCATTTTAGAATAAAATAGAAAATAGAGTGTACACTATTAGTTAAATACAGTAGAGTATTAGTTAAAAGAAACCTTTTGTTTTGGTTTTGTATGTGCACACATCAGTGTGTGTGTGTGGGGGGGTGCACACTTTGAACCATGATGATTTCTTACCATGGGTTGACGTCAAAAATGTTTGATGAACACAATCTATGTTTCAAGCCTTCAAGGAAAATGGCGGAGTCATTAAATAAAAAGAGCAATTGGCTTTAGAGCCTCAGAGAACTGGGTTTGAATCCCAGCCTGCTCACTTAACTAACTGTTTGACTTTGGGCTCATCACTTTGAATTTCAGCTTTGCCACCTGACAATGAGAAGAAAACACCTGCTTCATCAGGGCTATTGCATGAACGTGGTGGGCTTCTGTGTGCAATGGAATAGTGATGGGCCCGAACTCAGAAGCCCTGGCTTGTCTGAAAAGCTCTGTGATTCACTGACCGTGACTGAGCAGGGCACTTTATCTCTCTCGGCTTCAATCTCATCATCTGCAACATGTGGGTAATGACATCTACCTCACAGGTTTGTTGTGAGGATTAATGAGATAAAAAGATGCGAATGTGCTTTGTGAATGGAAAATGCTATAAAATGTGAGGGCTTGTTATTTCCATTTTTATCTAATATTGTATGGGGGTGAGACCGCTCTTCCTGGTGGACACTGGCAGGTCTATCCCAGAAACTACTGGCTGAGGCCACAGCCTGCATGTGGCCTGGTGCCCCCCAAAGTGGGAGCATGACATGAGTGACTGGACCTCAAATAGAAAGCCAGAATCTGGAAAACTCTCCTGGAGCCTTACCTTCTTCTACAAAGGACTTCATGAAGCTTAGATGTGCTTCAGGGCAATTCTATGGATTAGGGGAAAAAGGTCCTTCCAGAGGAGGTAAACTGGAAGGTAGGCAGAGAGAGAACCCTCTAGGAGACCTGATTTTAAATGCATCAGATTATCCAATTACAAATTATTCTCTCTGCTTACTGCAGCCTTTTAAAAATATTCTAGTCTGGTTTCAACTTAGCCATAGGACAACAGTTTCCAGCCTTGCTGAGTATCAAGGTCACCCACACAACTATTTAAAAATAAAGATTCCCAGGCCACTCTTGGAGAATTTGTGTCACTTGGCCTAGTGTGGCACTTAGTGATGTGACCTTTCTTAAAAGTTCAGGTGACTGTGATAGACTTAGACTCATTCTCTATAGGGACAAAGTGGTTCTCATACTTTGATATGCTAAAGAATTTCCCCAGGAGATTATCAAGTTGACAGGATCCTAGGCCTCACCCCCAGAGATTCCGGCCAAGGACTCTGCAAGGCTGGTAAGTAACCCCAAGTGTTTCTGATGCATGTGGAACAGAAAAACCAGCCCTTTGAAAAATACTGCAAGCTACCTGCAAACCCTTTCACCTCTCTGAGCCTGTTTTATAAACTCCAAATTGGGGCACTCCTGATCCCCCTATGTTGCCCTCAAAGGGCGGTTGTACCGATCGAATGAGAATGGTAATCTGTAAATTGCAAATAGCTGTAAAGGCTGCTTATTATGGTTAACCAGATAGCTGTGTAACTCAAAGCAGAAAGGTCTGCAGGGCAAAAACCACAGGTTTCCAATTGATCCCAAACCACATCCTTAAAAGACAAAAGATCACAATTCTCTTGAAAACCGAACAAGATAATGGAAAGGCCAAACCAAGTTTATTTGGTTTCTCACTCATTCAGCTGCCTGATTCTTATTGAATTCACCCTGATTTCTTTCAGCTTCAGACCTATGGGGCAGTGCTTATTTTCAAGGACAAGATAAGATAGTGTATTTAAGGCCTACATGAAGGATCATGGAGATTAAAAACTCTTCACATGTGTGAACTGTTGCTGATGAAATACAGGAGAGCTGAGGACTCAATCTTCAGAGACCATGATTTAAATAAAACTGGGTCCCAACGAAACCCTAGACTCAGACTATCAGAGCTGAATGAAGTGCTTTATATACAAGAAAACTGAGACCCAGAGAAAGTCATACCACCAGGGGTTACAAAATCCACATCATTTGACTCCCAAGTCACTGGTCTTCTAACGCCAGCATGCCCTTATAGTAAACATTTATTGGATGTCCACCATATTTTTTCGAGTGTGCAATTGGGATTCAAGGATGAATAGGATAGAGTCATTGTCTTAAAGGACCTTATAGTCTAAGTAGAGAGGTAAGAAAAAGAAACCCAGCGGTAACAACTCCAGGTACCTCAGGCAACTCACAAATTAGAACTGGAGGGTAAATGATAGTGATGCATGGTGGGCTGGGCCAAGCCAATGTCTGGCTGGACTTTGAGGTGTATAGCTGGACAAGGACTGGGGAGCTGCGCCAGTCAGGCTGAAACAACCATGGGCTGCTCGGGGAGCAAGGAGACAACAGAGGTCTCTGGAGATCAGAACACATAACAGGAGAAATGGTAGGATAGAAGGCTAGATTCGATTATGATGAGCCTTAAACACCGGGTTGAAGAATTTAGATTGCATAGGAAGCAGCTGAAGGATTTTAAGCAAGGAAGAAACCTAGTATTACAGAATCCTGGAATGAGAGAGCTGAGAGGAACCTGAGCATTGCTTCTTGAACTTTACAGTATATTGAATCACCTGAGGTTCTTGTGGATTCTGATTCAGCAGGTCTGGAGTAGCACCTGAAATTCTGCATTTTCTAACAAGATCCCAGGTTATAGGATAATCTTGGGCAGTGGCCCACACTTTGAGCTGCAATATTAATACTCATTATAAGCCAGTAGGTTTCAACTCTGGCTACATATTAGCATCACTTAGAGAGCTTTACAAAAACTGCTGATACCTATGCCCTACACTGAAAACCAATAAAACCAAAATCGTTCAGGAAACATTGATATTGATCATTTTAAATGCCTTTCAGTGATTCCAGTGTGCAACCCAGAGCTGAGATCCTAATTCCAGAGCAACCTCTCCTAACTGCAGAAGAAAGAGAGCCAGAGCAAGAAAGTGACCTGCACAAGATCACTCATCTCGGGGAAGAGATGGAGAGAGCCTTCCCACTCTACCACAGCCTTCTGTGGAGCAATCTTCAAACGTAGTTCAAAAAAAGAAAAAGCCACAGCAGGAAGCTGCAAATCTTATTTGGGATATTTTTCTGGCAATGCTTTTAGGTGGCATTCTGTGAGGTTATTCCCATACATTGGCCTTTAATCTTTCTGATTAATGACTGAAGAACTCCCCTTCCCATTCTGGCAGCATCATGATCCTATAACAAAGTGTGTGGGAAGCTTAATAAGAAAAATTGGCAGTGTGTTATAATTATGTTTTGCTAGCTAGAAATTAAATTCCACAAGTGCAAATAATTTAAGATTTAAGGAAGTTGTTGACTGGGGATTTCACTTAGGAAAAATAAAAGTGAAAATTTATCCATTTGACTTTTTTTCCCCATTCCCCAGAAGCAGCATTGCTTTGCACTGAAGCTCTACTCACGGCTTCTGTGACCCATTGTGTGACCTTGGGCAGGTAACTGGGGTTTTGAGCGTTGGTTTTCCCATCAGTGAAATAAAGAGGTGGAATTTGATGACCCCTAGCCCTCCTACTCAGAACTGCTACAGTTCTAAGTAAACTGTAACTCAGCAGAGGCAACAACTTAAAAAAAAAGAAGGCCAGCAGAGTAATGAATTTAAAAGTGAGTGGAAAAGACAGTGAGAAAGTTCCATTCTGGCAGACAGACACTGCTAGTTGCTTTTCCAATATCCAAGTACTTTCTTCCTTCTGATCAGAACTCTAGTTATGTTTGAGGGAGCAATGGGCCAAGCTATAAACTACATTTCCCAGACTCTCTTGCAGCTAAAATTGATGATGTGACACAATTCTGGCCAATGAGACATCAGCAGAAGTCAGCTGAAAATTTCTGGGAAAGTTCCTTTGCTAATTTAGATGCTATCTTTCTCCTTTTGTTTCTTATTCCTCCTGCATGAAACGTACTTATAAATTTCCAAGTCATGGTATCTGCAAATGCTTTCAAGCAGTATCATCTACAAATGTGTATAAACACTGGGAAACATAAAACTAAATTGTTACTAGCAAGACCACTGGGACATTGCTTATAGCAATCATCCATCATCTACCAGCCAACTAATTCACCAATAATCACTAGCTGAGTGATCCATCAAATGACCAATCTGTTGAATTATTGATTCACTAAAAGAAAAAAAAGTTTCTATTAACCAATTATAAAATTTATAGCACTTCTGGTTTCTTTGAAGATAGTTAATGTTAAGTACACTTTTGGTTTGCAATTTTTTATACTTTGAATTTCACCTGTTGGACAGGTCATAAATGTTAAATATTTTATCAATGATGGGAAAAGCTTCTTTAACTCAGAGTATTTTCAATCCAACTGACTGTCCTTTCTACTTAGTTGATTTAGTGAATTGCTTTCATGATTGAGAGAAAAAGAGTGATACTTGAGCAATCTTAGTGCACCAAGATTGGGAATATTTCACTCATTTATCTGTACATATCACACATCCACCAAATCAGTACACTGGCACACATCTTGCACAAACGTACACACTCAAACCCACATACATACCTAACTTGCTTAGTCAGGCTGACAAATATATGATACTGTAGACTGTGTGTAAGGAATGGGCCATACATTTCCCCATAAATCATTAAGCATTTCAGAAGAGACTAGGTATCTTAAATGAGAAATACATCTCTATTTTGGCATGCGTTGTGATTCTATCTGCAAATTTATATCAGAGAAGGTAATTCAATTACTCTAATTTTTAATGATACAGAAATTACTCAAAACTAATGTAAACAGTGATGGAGACACAACACAATAGTATCCTATCTTGATAAGTAGGTGTCATCTCAAATGAAACATGGTGTTGTTTTACTCTGTATAATAAAGGATTTGCAGACTACCCAAGAATTAAGAGGAAGCTCTGTGTCTGCACTGGCATGGGCGTACATGTACCTGAGAGATGTGTGCACAGTAGGGTGAGTGTGCAAAGACCCTTGTGCAAAACCCTTCCCAAGTACGAAATTCTGATGTACTCTATACCACTCCCTCATTTTTCTCCTATGCAAGAAAGTTAAATTCATATACTAAGGGAAGTAGAGAAGGCAGAAGATTGAATTTAAAATGCAGTTGGAGAGAGAGTCCTTGCATTCATGAAAATCCTTGACACTCATGCTATGCATTACAGTGAAATTCAAAATTCACAAAGTATAATGCAAAAAATGCGCAGAGCATTAGGCCAGGCTCAATGAAACACAAATAATGGTCATACACTTTCTAAGCAGTTAATAAAAAAGAGGGGTTTTTTGGTTAACTAAGTATTAGGTGAATAGGTCCTTTAGCAAATTGCTCTATTGGTCATTTGCCATCATAGAATTGGAGTTGGACCAACTGATCATTCCAACGTAAAAAGTAAACCATTCAATAAAATAGTGAATTCACCCAGGGCCTCCCATGTCTTGAGATTAGCATTATTATCAGGTTATTTTTAAGGATTATAAACATCTTCATACTAACAATGGCATTATTTTTAAATGATTCTTCCTTAAAACAATTCCATTGTTTGATAGGTCTGGTGTTAAGGCTTCCAGCTAACTAATATTATACTGTGGTCTTAATATTAGCTTAACAATTCTCCTAAATTATGTTGAAACCCTTAACTAGAAAAAAAACCACTTCTCCCCTTTCACTGCTTAGATTCTGCAGGTGATCTGTGTATTAGACACTGTTCTCATCCCACATAACCTACACTGGAAATGTGGTTTCTCTGTAAGGGGCATTGAATAACAATAGGGAGAATTTTGTTTCTAGCTGTCATCAGGTACACTTATTTAAATACGATCTTTGAAATGCCAGGCACATCTACTTATTTCAGAGAGGCTTTGGAGCTTTCTTTCTCTTTTTGTGTACGCTGACACTGTGTTCTGCCTCAGGCTGTGTGTGTGTGTGTCTGTGTGTGCACGCGTGTAGGGAGAATGCAATGGTAAATCACATTCTTTCTGTTAGGAAGAGTAACATTTAGTTGATCCCAAACTGAAAATGAGCCCCTGATGGTCAAAACAAAGTCCCTCTCACTTCCTGCATTACACTGTCAGCTCCCACACCAGCAGTAACAGCTTGGGAGGTTCTGTTTAAACATCCTATACCCACTGCCTTCTGGCTGCACCATTATGTAAATGTGAAGAAGGAGGGGATTCCAAGTCATCAGTCATCTCCTCATTTATCCTCCAGTGTTTCAACTACCCCATGGGACTCTCTACTTTGTCCTGCTCCTTCATAGTCCTCAGGGCTCATTCTTCTACATTTAAAATCCGAATTTGTCACTGCCGTACTTAAAAACCTCTGACGAATCCCCATCTCCTACAGGGTAGAGGGAAGACTCCTAAAAGTGGCAAACCAGGCCTACCTAGCCAGGCCTCGGTGCCTGTGTAGACCCACCTCTCGGCATCATGAGAACTTGCTTGTGTCCCCCACCTGCAGGCTGCTGCCTCTGTGCCTTTGCCCAAGGTGGTCCCTATCCCTGATATGGCCATTCCCATTCCTGCTTCCTCATTCTTCAGAGTTTGTTTAAGGAAGCCACCTCCCCAATGGGACTTCCCAAACCTGAGTTCGGTGCTCTTGACTTCATCCTCAAATTTAACTGTTTGCATCATGCTTAAGAGTAGGGTCTGTACTGAAACTCTAGCTGCACAAACCACGTGATGCTATGCAACTTAACCTCTATAAGCCTCTAGGTTGTGGTCTTTAAAAATGAAGATAACATTAGTACCCAACACTCACTTTGTTGTAAAAATTAACTGATACTATCCACCCCTGAACATGTTTTTCCCAGGATATTCTATTGAATCAGTTGCCAGCTCAACAACATTTAACCCAGATCCTAACATCTGTGGCTTCTAGATGAGGATATCTAGTTTCTAATGAATCTTAGATGAGAAATTATTTTTAAGAAGCCATCATAATCTCTCTCCTGCTAGGCATAAGACTTAGTCCTATGATGGCTCTCTTGGCCTCTGGGCTTTGCAGGGCGCATAACGCTTAGCAGACTGCACAGATGCTCCCTTGGAGCTCATGAAGAGATTTCCGCTGCAATAAGCTTTTGCTATGTCCAGGCAGACCTCGATATAGCCACTGTAGGGCTCTGAAAGTCACATGAACAGCCAGCAGGATAGGTTTTCAGTGATGCATTCCATAGATCCTTGCTAGGGTCCCCTCCTTAGTGAAAAGAGTGATGTGATCCTTAGACGCACTATGTGTTTGGGGCTTCCTGAAGCTTCCACCAAGCTTAGCGAGGACCCTGGTAGGTCCAGATGCAAACTCAGCTCTTAGAATAGTCTATACAAAGGCTCTGTTGTAGGTGTTGTCTTTTAATTCCTGTGTATTTTTTTAATTAGGCTTTATGCAGTGTTGAGCATTACAGTGTCCTGTAAATACTAACCATTAATATTATTATAAACTGCAAACTCCTGGAAAGCAGAAACTGTCTTTTCTCGTCTTTTTGTTTTGATACAGTGCTTAACACAATACCCAGAAAGACGTCCATTAATACTGCTTGAGTTAAGAAGTTATGGCAATTTATAGTTAGCAATTGCAGAGTAATTTATAGTACATTGACAACTTGCATATTGACTCCCTTAACTATCTTTAAAATGATGCTGTTACATAATTTGCATTCTTTCTACTGAAGACCCTGAGACTCAGGGAATGAATATGACTTTCCAAGGCTACAAATCTATGACATATCTAGCTGGTGACCTTCTAAAAGACCCCAATGCATGGGTTCTTTGGCTTTGTTTTTTCTTTGTCGTTGTCACTTTGAATTTAAACTGGATAGTCTTTTCACTGTACAACAACTTAATTAATCAACTAATTTTGACATGACACTGTTAGTCAGATCCATGCGCTGCCCCAAAAGAGGCTTCTGAGTTTGTCCTCTCACAGGCAATTCATCTGGAGTTTTCTTCAGCCTTGGAAAATCCCACATAACCATGATTTAGAGTTATAACTAACCCGTGAGCTGTGCTGGAAAGTGAAAGGAAACATAGGCGTCATTATCCGCAAAAAGGAATAGTCTGAAATCACTTCTATCCAGTGCAATGCCAGTAATCTCAGCTGAATTTCTGGAGGAACATATGTAATTGGATAGATAGTTTCCAAGAACATTCAAAGTTATAACACTCCCAGCATTTAATATATAGGAGTCTGTTATTCTTTCAGTAAATCCTGACTGTATTAAAGTTTCAGATGATGAATGGATACAATGAAAACATCTCTGAATGCCCCTTGTCATTTTTACTACTTACCCACTCAGAGAAGTTCCAGCCAGGTTATTATTTTGAAGTTAAAATATCCTCAGATACTAAAGGTTCCAAAAAACTATGCTCATTCTCAAGAACATTCTCATAATTTAGCCACAAGATTTTTATTAAATATATAGAAGTGCAAAACTTATAAACCTCATAAAAACCTTCCCATTTCTGCTCCCTGCCTATATGACTTGACACAGTCCTCTTCATATCACGCAATCACTGATGCTGTTTTACATAATGGAGCCATGTAGAAGGCAACCTGGATGATTTAAATAATTTTTAAAGCCTCTTTTTAAAGGGAGGAATGCATCCTTTCCTGTCTCTAACTGGTGACCTTCTAAGAAGTAAAATAAGGCAGCCGGATTCCTTCACTCTTCCGTGTGGCTCAGAAGGAGCACAAGGACCACTGCACTGAATGAAAAGGGGGAATTGCGGGAGGCTGTTTTCTTCAGGTAATGACTTTTTTCTCCCCATTAGCATCTTAACAGTGTATGGATTAAAGATAATTGAGATGCACAGAGTAAGGTCAAGTCAAAACTGCCAATAAAGGGACAGACAACTTGATGAGAGATTATGTGACCGTCCTCAGAAGTGGAAGGGAGAGGTGGTAACCCCTCAAATATCTCCCTGCCAAGACACCTCCCAAAGCCGGAGATGAATCTTCTCGTGCTCTTTTGGAGGGAGAGTTGCTAGCGCCATACAGGTCCCAGATAATTCATTCAATGAGACTATGTGAAACCACTTTTTATTTTCAGAGGTTTTTTTAAAACCTCAAGTGCAAAGGGTCATAAATGTTCTTTGTAAACTATAGTTTATTATGTGAATTTAGGTGAAATTCTTGTTATCGTGAGAAGAGTATTTCTGCTTCCTGCTGTTCCCTGAGGGGTTGCTATAGATGAGGAAACGCATCTTTATGCCTCTGCCTTCCCCTCGGGGAAGTCCTCACAGGGACTAGCGAAGGGAGGAAACCCACACTGAGAATTTGGTCTGGCCCCTCAAAAAGGTGAAACTATAAATTGAAAGCACGCTCCTGGTCTTTGCATAGCTAACTGAGAGTGATTGGAGATAAAGGACAGCACTTTTGAATGACATTGTTATGAGCCGCACTTCATATGTCTAAGTGGGTCCCTTACCATGGACCAACACACGATGGGAAAAGGGAGAAGGAGAGAAGGGAAAGGAACACTGATTCGTAATGTAAAACACCACCCCCTTGGGAAGGGGAAAAATCCTTGAAGACTGTATATACTTTAGGAAAATGTTTCTCTTGTATTGATTTAGTCTGTTTGTCTCTGAGAATTATTATCTGTCCTGGGAGCAATGTGTGCACATGTGTGGGCAGAGGGAGTGGGGTGTTCAGCCCAAGGTTTATCCACATAGGACCAAAAGACCCCAGGAAGAATGAGGCTGTGTCTATTTTCTCATACCCGGGGAGAGATGTGCAAAGTGACCAGCCTCGGGACGCAATCACCTGTTGTGAACTGTTCTACACAAGCTCCACATGCAGTTGGTCTTGAGAGCAACTCAGGCTTCAAGAAATGCACACTGTTGTGCCTAATTGTGGCCTCTGTTTACTAAGGTGGAAGGAGGATGGATCTAAAGGGAGACTAATCCGTGAAGATGGATATGGGGTTTTTCCGGGGGGAGACCGAAACCCATACTGTGAGGAACAGAGATCGCTCTGAGACATGCACTCATGAGAGGATCCCCGCAAGTGATAGAGTGTATTTTCAGCCCTCTTGCTAGAAACAATCTATTTAGCATCTAATACTAAGAGTCTCATTCCCAATGCTGTAATTCCCTTTAGTTATCCCCAAATCCTAGTAAAAACTTAGACAACACAATACAATTATATGAGTAGAGTTACATAAAATTAAGGGCTAGGCAATAAGGGAAAGGTGGTCTTCTACACAAGACATCTCTAATGAGACCCGTGTGGCAGTAGCAGCATCTATTGGAAAGAAAACAATGGCCCAAAGTTCCAGGCAGTGAGCAGTAGGAAGTGAGCACAGGCCCAAAGTGACAAGAGCAAGGAGGGACGCATATTTCTACAAAGAAGAAGCCGCCTCAGGGGTAATTGCTGAGCAGCCGTTGGGGCAAACCCCTCTTTTCACAAATATTCTAGTGCAAGTTTTCCTTTGTTTACATTGTCACTACTTACTATGATTCTAATTATCATCAAACTATTCCATAAATATTCATGGAATTGAACAAATGAAATAATTTATTCCCTCTACAAATATTTACTGAGTGTTAACTCTCAGCATACACAACACTTTCCCAAAAACATGTACATGTAACCTCACATCTGCACACCCACGCGTCTGTCTTTCCTTACTCAGCCATGTAGAAGTGTGTCTGTGCGTGCTCATGCATACACACGTGTATATGTAGTCACCTAATGTACACAAGTCTACCTACACAATATACAGAAGGACACACACTCCACATACTTGGAGGTTCAGACACCAGCGCCAGCGCGTGGATCTAAAGCCCCAGACATTAGCCCAGGCAGCAGCTGCAGCAGCAGAACCTCCTGGTTTCCTCAGTGCTGGCTCCCACCGGTTCTCTGCTCTGACTGCAGGAATCCTGACAAAGCAACAGCCCCAGTTGCTCCCCTAACTGATGGACCTGGGCCCTCAGGGGAGGTTCTGAGTAAGAACCTTTGAAGAGTCAGAAATCATTTTTCAGATACCTGGGCTTTAAGCAAAAGATGGCTAGGTTGGTTCCCGTCCCTGTGAGATCTCTGTTTCCTCCTCTGCCTTGTGCTCTCGCCGTATTCCACGTTGCCAGTCCCTTGGCTGGCTGTCGGGGCACACACAGGGGTGCATTTCTCAGAGGGCTGTTATGACACAGAAAGAACCAAAAGGAGACGAAATTGCAAGAGGAAAGATAAAGGCAGGTAAAGACGCCTAGGAAAGAGTGAAAGGAAGATGTAAATAGTAGATGAACAATAAGACCCATTGTCAATGGACATGGAATGGAGACAGAGGATTAAAATACTGAACGATTCAAATCTGAAGATTCAGAATCTAAGTTGACAAATGCTGAGAAAGCAATAGGCGTGTTCTCTGCATTCAGAACCTGGGTCTTGCCAGGGTGGGAGCAGCTCCTTGAAAACTCCAATGAGCAGAGCCAGCTGGATAGAGTAAAAGACATTTAAAAACATAAATAAAAACACAAATTTAAAAGTAAGCACATAAAGAAATCTTGAAAGATATGTGTAGCCAATGGGTTTCATGTTCTCATATCGTAGATATTAAACATCTAGCAGATCAGATTGGTATTTGTCTGAAATTTCCTGTTTTTCCGTGGATTTGGGATTTGCACAGGCCCAGTGTCTGTATATACTTGTGCACTGGGAAAACTTGGTAAATGGTAGACCGGAACAATCAACCAGAAATAAAATGGATGGAGTTTTTAAAAGGGAAGAACAAATGACAAAAATTAAGGCTTTCCCTTGAAACATGCAAAAATGAATATATTAAATTTCTGTGTCCTTTTTGGTATTTGTTGTATTTGAGAGAACAGTGACATTTTATAGGTGCAGGCTAATTGTCTCCAGCTCAGCTTCCCTATATTTGGGGAATTTTCACAATGACAAAATCATTCTGTGTTTCTCTGACTCACCCTTCTTTTGTACAACGAAAATATTGGTGACTCCACTGAGGTTATAAATATGATCAATGATGTTATAAATATGATAGTGATAAAATAAATTGTTTTATTATATTTAAAATGGTCTATGTTCATTATTATATAATTAGAAAATAAAATGCTTATCTAAATTTAATTTTTTTTTGTTTTGGTAAGGAAGATCGCCCCTGAGTTAACACGCATGCCAATCTTCCTCTATTTTGTATATGGGACACTGCCACAGCATAGCTTGACAAGTGGTATGTAGGTCCACACCCAGGATCCAGACCTGTGAACCCCAGGCTGCCAAAGCAGAGCACACAAACTTAATCACTACACCACTGGGCCAGCCCCTAAATTTAATATATATGTATATATACATACTTTTTTAAAGATTTTATTTTTTTCCTTTTTCTCCCCAAAGGCCCCTAGTACATAGTCGTATATTCTTCATTGTGGGTTCTTCTAGTTGTGGCATGTGGGACGCTGCCTCAGCGTGGCTTGATGAGCAGTGCCATGTCCACGTCCAGGATTCGAACCAACGAAATACTGGGCCACCTGCAGCGGAGCTCGAGAACTTAACCACTCGGCCATGGGGCCAGCCCCCTAAATTTAATATTTTTAAGGAATAAAAATGAGTATTTTTTTAATTAGTTATCATTGTGGCTTAGCTTAAGATTTTTTTTATTTAATATTTTTAGGACCTTTTTAAAGTACTTGTTATTCATTACTAGAGTTAGCTGGGTCCTAACAATATGACTTGGTCAATATAGCTATGTGATAACTATCTATTGATTTCAGGAAATGTTAGAGGCTGTGTAACACTTTATAAATATTTTTCATATTACAAGCAAAACATTCCAGAATTTATTCCCTATGTTTTAATTCCAAATACTTTATGAAGTCTGGAGTCATGGAGGCCAAGGGAAAAAAATATTCCAGAGTTTACAGAATCAAATACTAGAGAGAGGTCATGTAGGATAATTCCTGAAAAACTCTCTGGATCTGGAAAACAGATCATTAGTATCCTTTCTGGGAGACATTTCAAAGAAATGAAGAGAGCAAGATCGAGGTTGGGGAAGGCTGAGGACTGGGAGGCAGAAAAGTAGAAGGTGAGAGCAAATAAAGAGAACAATTTCTTTTTGTCCGTATCAGTCAGCATAGTCTAGGTTACACTGTGGTAACAAACCATCCCAAAATGTCAGTGGCATGATGTAACACAGATTTTTTTCTCCCTTACGGTACATGTCCAGCACGGGTCAGTAGGAGAATCTGCTAATTATACATGAGCCCCCTGACCCTCTGAGCCTGTATCTCAACACGTGCATCCACGTTCTCCACATAGGGACAAGGAAGATGGAATCCCTGTGTGTTTTGTGTCTGCATTAGAGTAGTCACCTGACTCAGCCTTAGGTGGATGTGTGTGTATTCACATGCGTATCCGTCACCAGATTAGATCTCTTTGAAGGAAAGACAACGGCTTATTTTCAACTTTTTATCATTTCAGCGCCTAGTGAGATGCCTTTCTGACAGCATATGTCTAGGTTTATTTCAATGCAAAGTTGTTGGTTTTTTCTTTTCTTTCCTTCTTTAAGTAATCTCACATAGATTAGGGGCCCAGCTACAGAGCTGACAGATGGTATTGCATATTATTTCCAGACGTCACAGAATTTGGAATGCCAGAGAGAATTGCCTTCACATAATCAATGGACTGAGTCAAAGCCTTCGTGGGTAAAATTGCGACAGTTGCTTAACTGGTGTGTCCCAGTCCCATCTTCAAATCCACCTACATTCCCAACCCGACTCCAAATTCCCAAGAGTCTAGGTTTATCGCTCTAGAGGGAGACAATCTTTGAATCAGAGACTGTCAGTTCTGGCAGGGCTCTTAAGATACTTCTAATTCTTCCGTTCTCAAGCTTTGTTTCTGAGGCATTTCAGAGCTAAACAAAGATGATCTGCCACTAAAATTAAATGAGTTACCGTAAGGGAGCTTCTCTTACCTGGCAAGCAATAAATTAGATATACACACATTATCACATTATATCCTATAAACGAACCCATGAGGTCTTTTCCCAGTCCTCTTGGAAGAAAGAAAAGCTACTGAACAGAATTTCTCTATTATAAAATTTCCTTGAACAAATTTTCATGAACTTTTAGCTCCTATTGCTTGTCTGCTGGCAGGCAATAAAAGAAAAAAACCCATTTAGTTGATAAATTTCACATCTGATACTAAGTGTCTTTACGCAGCCTGACAGGCTCACCTTTTACTGTAGATGTGGTGGGGAGACCTAGATTATTTTTATCCTTCTCATATGCGATTTCTCAAAAATATTTTATGTGGTATTCCCATTTGAGATTCAGAAAGATGAATAAATATAGAATTTTTCTCCTAGAAAAATCTTTCCTGTTGGTGTATAGGAATTACAGAAATTTCACTGCACTTGGGAAAAGAGCACCCAAATTTCCTATTGCTTTATTCTCTAAACAAATTTGAGAACACCACTGTGTTTGACACCCTTCACTTATAATGAGGAAAATGACACTTAGAGAGATGAAGGGACTTATTCTAAGTCACACAGTAATTTGGTATCAGACACAAGATTAGAACACAATGAATTCACTCTCTGAGATCTACATCCAGTCTTCTTCACTCCTACAACACAGAAATGGTTCATCCATGCTAAAGTCCTAGAATTGGGTTTTCTTAGTTATTTTTGACACTGAACATCTATCCTCATTTGAATTCTGAAAAAGCCACCAGGAGGAAAAGTTGCTTGAATAGGACAGAATCTCTCAAGTTACATACTTAGGTTCACAAGGAAAGACAGCACTCAAGTGGCAGAAAATTCCCATTAGTGCCTAGAAGAAATGTACACAGGATAAACTCATGGATTTTGTTGCTGTTGTTGTTGTGTGTATACGTGGCTCAAGATCAAGAACTTTCATCACCAACTGGTAGGGTGGAATGCTCACACCAGCAAGACACCCATCACCTACAGCAGGAACTGCAAGTATAAATAGCTAGGATCAGGCATGAGGACGTACAGCAATGGGTCACTTCAGGACAAAGGCCAATATTCAAGGCTTTTCTGATTCATCTAAGTGCCTTAAACAGGGACACCTGGCAATTCAGCACCCATCCCTGACAACAAACATATATATGAACTGAAATATCTAAAGGGAAACAGAAATGATTTCAAACAATCCAGTGATCAAATCCCAGCTGCCTTTGTCAGTTGTGTGAACTTGGGCAAGTTATTTGACTCTGGGAATTTCAATTCTTTGTAATCTGAAGATTATGAGATTTAAATGAGATGCTGTGTGTAAGGCTTTGGCACATGTCAGGTGCTTAGTGATATGGGTCTCTTACTTCCCACCTCCGCTCCAAGGTCCTCATGTCCGTCCTGAGTGTATAATCCCCCTCTGCTGCTCTTATACTGTTACTCTGGAGAAGTCTCATTCTCTGAGTAACACCATTCCTTCTTCCAAGGATCCCTACCTTGGGCCGGCACTGATGCCTCCTTTTATGCTCCTTCCCTTCCAAGCCATCAAGCCAAAGGGGCAATAAACAAAAACCCAACAGAAACTGAAGCCTGACTCAGCAAACCTCAAGCGCTCTTTCCTAGGTGCAAAAGCTAGAATGAAAATGTTTGTTAGAACACCCTTTATTTTTCAAAACTCAGAAACCTTACCTTCTGAAGCCAGCTAAAAGAGCTGATGAAAAATCAATAGCGTTTGACTGTAAACCTGTCAAAATGATAGTGACAGCAGTACATTAATGGTGGCTCTGATTCCTCTCCCCTTCTCCATCATTACACATCACCCTCATACTAATAACAGATTCTTTTTTCTAAATTAATCTCCAGACAAGGGAAATCAATAGTATTTGCCATGTGTAAATTTCCTATCCTCTAGAGCCAACAGTTCCCATTGCTTCAGACTTGAAGAGCGGGCCCATCTACAGCACATGCTGCAAGGAGGGATTTCTGACATCTAATGTGTGGTGATTCTCCTTGGAGCAAGGGCTGTACCAATACAAGCAAATAACAAATAACAATAAAGAAGGAAACTCCATGAACACGAAATGATGGAATTATGCTTTTCATGTAAAAAGAGATTTTGAAGAGGCAAAGAGGCCAGTCAACGAAAGTCTAGTATCATTTCCTGACAGAAAAAATAGACATGGTGAGCTTTATCCTCCTCCTTAAGAGCCACAGAATTAGCCAAATATTAAATCTGGAAGGGACGTGAGAGAATATCTAGTTCTCTGAGTTCCATCTTTGGAGTGTGCTTTGAAAATAGATACTCATTTTGCCCCAATGATTGCATCTCTTTTTAAACACAAGATTGAATTATTTTTTACTTGAAATGACACTAAAGAAAAATGTGAGATTTTATAAAAGAAATAGAAATGACGTAGTTTTAAAGCATTTGAAAAACACTAATCTAGCTCAGCTTCCCTCAGCCTAACAGTTGGGAAGCTGAGCCCAGTGAAGTGTGAGTCCTGAAGTTCACACTGAACGTGAGTGACAATTGTTTTGTTATAATGGCAGGAATTATTATAATAATAGCTATAATTTATTGAGCATTTACTTCTATGACCAGTCTGGGTAGACACTTTACATAAGTATTTCTAATCCTCAGAGCAATCCCAAATGGGAGTTCTGTTATAACCACTTTCAAGCTGAAGAAATGAGGCTCAGAAATGTTAAATAATTTACCCAACATCACACAGCAAATGATCAGAGGATCTGGGCTTTGAAGCCTAGTCTGTTTAGCTCCAGGTCTCCTTTCGTTTTTTAAGAACCACGCTGACTTTGTAGATACTTATGGGAACCATGGGTCTGTACTGTGCTCAGGACCAACGATTACCTAAAGATGGTCTTACCTTGAGACAAGACATGGATATATATGGAGGTAAGTAATACCAGAGGGCATAAATATTTAGCTGCTCAGTAAGTGTGGAATCAGGATAGGTTGGAGTCGCAGGAAAGGTTTTAGGAAAGATTGGAGAGTTTGGGATAGGAGGAAAGAAGGGGGGAATATTTCAAATAGAAGTGGGTAATCCAAACCACAGAAATAGGAACAATGAGACATGGTGGGGGATTATAAGGAAATTCTGGAACCATCAGGTTCATATAACAGAACTAGGGTAAATAGGATGGAAGAAGAGGGGGTATTGCATTGGGAAGGAGGCCATCTGTTCAGCTAAGAGTCACAATGTAGGAGAAGGATGTGGAAGAGGGGATGAAAGGTTAAGAAAAAAGCAGGAGAGGTCCCCAGAAGGTTATTTCAATGGCCTCGATATCACCCTACAAGGACTTAGACTCCAGGGGCTAAAAAAGAAGGACAAATGGGAAAGACATTGAGGAAAAAAACTTGGATAAAATCAGGAAACAGCAGGGATTGGAGGACAAAGGAAAGGCAACAGTTGTAGACATTTCACATTGATGTTCATGGAATGAGGATTACTGTAGAAATATTAGCAAAATAATAGTAACATTGTAAAGTATATGAGACCCCCTAATTTGTATAGTGGTTTTCTATTAACAAGTTTCTTTCACATACATCTCTTGGAATGTTTCTCAAAGATTAGCAAATTAGATGTTACTCTCATCATTCTAAAATAAGCATTCAGGACCCCGAAGAGTTTAAGTGACTTGCCCAAGGCTATTTGATCTTTTGGTTTGAAATCTCTGAGAGAATTCAAGTAATTGCTGTGGCGAAATGTTAAGTGTAAGGTAACAGCAGAGTGGAACATCTAAGGGTCTGAAGAAGGAACAAGAGGCACTAGGCATCTTCTGCCCAGAGGAGATGATGTCCATACAGGATCACACGTCTTGTCTTGATAATTGGGTCCATTGCATTACGTCTCCTCCCTTGGACTTGTACAGTGACCTCCTAACAGCTCTCCCTGGCTCCACCCCTGGCCCCTTCTCCCACTGTCAATACAGTAGTCAAAATGAGCCTACCTCACACTTGTCAGAATGGCTATATCCAAAAGATAATGACAAGCGTTGGCAAGGGTGTGGAGAAAAGTGAACCCACGTACACTGTTGGTGGGAAGGTAAACTGGTATAGCCACTGTGGAAAACAGTATGGAGTTTCCTCAAAAAATTACATATTGAATTACCATACAATCCAACAATTCTACTCCTGGATATTTATCTGAAGAAAACAGAAACACTAGTTCAAAGAGATATATGCACCTCTATGTTCATTGCAGCATTATTTACAATAGCCAAGAAATGGAAGCAACCTAAGGGTCCCTGACAGATGAATGGATAGAGAGGATGTGGGATATATATACACATATGCATACACACACACACAATAGAAGATTACTCAGCCCTAAAAAAGAATGAAATCTTGCCAAAACTTAGAAGATGCTACGGTAAGTGAAATGTCAGACAGAGAAAGACAAGTACCATATGATTTCACTTATTTGTGGAATCTAAAAACAAAACAAAGCAAATGAACAAACAAAACAAAACAGAAACAGACTCACAGATACAGGAAACAAACCAGTGCTTACCAGAAGGGGGAGGAGCTGGGGGCGGGCAAAATAGGTGAAGAGGATTAAGATGTACAAACTTCCAGTTGTAAAATAAATAAGTCGTGGGTATGTAAGGTACACCATAGGGAATATATAGGGAATATAGCCAATAATAATGTGATAACTTCATATGGCAACAAATGGTAACTAGACTTATAGTTATCATTTTATAATGTATATAAATAGCAAATCGCCATGATGTACACCTGAAACTAATAGGCTATTGTATGTCGATTATACTTCAGTAAAAACAACAACAAAATGAGCTTGCTGAAATATGTCAGGTCACATCAGTCGCCTTCTCCAAACTTCCACCAGCTTCCCTCTGAGTAAAGCGCAAAGTCCAAGGTCAGCATGTGGTCTGCCTGTGATCCCTCTGACCTCATCTCCATTGCTCCCCACTGTGCTCACTCCAGCCTGTAACTGGTCTCCTTGCTGTGACTCAAACCCCTAGGCTGGTCCCTACCTCAGGGCGTTGCTCTGGCTCTTCCTTCTGCCAAGAGCAGTTTCCCCCTGGATGAGCACCAGCCCATCTCTTCATCTCCTTGAGTTCTCACCTTATCAGCACCTCCCTGGTTGCTCTCTTTAAAATGACATCCCTGCTACTGTTATCAGCTTTATTTTTCTCCAAAGAACTTATCTCCATCTTATATACTCTACATTATATGTATTTGTTTGTTGTCTGAGACCCAATTCTAGAATATTCCCTCAGTGAAACCCAGTTTTTGTCTTTTTTTTCCACAGCTATATCCCCAGTGCCTAGAAGAGGTTTTTGCATATAGTAGAAACTCAAAAAACATTCATTGAATGACTCAATGGATGAATTCTACAGTATGTATGGTTGTTTGTTTGTTTTAATATCTGATTCATATAACTCTTGAGTGGCCACAAGGGCCCATTTCTTTGTCACTACGTCACCAATTGGCACTTAATGACCTGCCAGGGGCTGGTCACTGTAACTCCTAAACTTAACCCACTTCAGGCTCCTCTTTCACCTACGGTACGTGGCATCTGGGGTGAAGCAGAACTCGGAGAAGGGGGACTTACCGTTTCTTCACACTCAGATTTAGTCATCTACTAGCTGTGTTAACCCAAGCATTCAACCTCCCCAAATCTCAGAGCCCATATTAGTAAAATGAAGATAATCATAGCTGCCTAACGGACTTGACAATTGAATGGTTTCATGCTTAGATGTAATGACAGAAATGATACTTAAAATTAGTATAACCTATGGGGGCTGTACTTTAAATCAAACAAACACATAAGATGTCTTTTAAGCCCAAACTCTCAATTGTGTAATTGCTATCCACGCAGCAGAACTTAGTCTGGATCTCGGACTCAGGCTGGAAATTGATACTCTGCATTCCTGCAGAAAACGAAATTCTATGAGAGAGGATCTTGCCCAGACTTTCTAAATTGGGCCTTCATTTGATTTGAAAGCTAAGAATTTCTAAGACGGCACTACCATACACAAACATAAGCATAAAAGGTCCATTAAGTCAGACAGCAAGATTTGGTAATCATTTACTCTCCTGAATTATCAAATGCTTCCAAAAGCTTTGCTGTTTAGACCCTCTCCAGAAAGCCTGCTTTCATCAAACATTTACCAAAGGGTGAACTGCTCTGTTTTAGGCTCCCGGACATCTGGGAAGGACAAGTTAAAGCATTTTTCGCTGTTTTTCTTTGTTTTTGTTTTTTCCAGATAACTCAGGGAAAACCCTTTGGGCTGAAGATAGCTGGAATCAAATCACTTTTCGTGTTGCATTGTGATTATCTGCTTATATGTTTTATGCATCTATTTCCTCCAACAGACTACGTATTCCTTAAGAAAAGGACTTGTATTTTCCATCTTTGTAAATTTTGTCTTTAATTGTGATTAACATATTATAGATGCTCAAAAAATATTTGAGGAAGAAAAGGAGAGAAGGAAGGAAAGGAGGAAGAGAGAACAAGAGGAAGAGAGGAAGGAAGGGAAGGCAGAAGGGAGGGAGAAAGAAGGAAGGGAAACTAGAAAAAGAGGATTCTACTTAAAATTTTAGGGGCTGGCTCCGTGGCTGAGTGGTTAAGTTCGCGCGCTCCGCTGCAGGCGGCCCAGTGTTTCGTTGGTTCGAATCCTGGGCGCGGACATGGCACTGCTCATCAAACCACGCTGAGGCAGCGTCCAACATGCCACAACGAAGAATATACAACTATGTACCGGGGGGTGTTGGGGAGAAAAAGGAAATACTAAAATCTTTAAAAAAAAAAAAATTTTAACTTAGCCATCTTGGAAAGAAAAATTTCATAGGATACTTTTTATACTTGTAACTTATACATGCACTTTGGAAGATCCACAACAGACAAAATGAAAAATATTCTTTGCCATGCCCCCCTCTGCTGAGATTGAAATGATGTTGCTAACAGTTAGAAGACATATTTTGAATTAGGAGGCTTCCTTGGCATTCCACGAGATTTCTGTCTCTCATTTGAACTGACATCAATAACATTGAGGCGTCTGTCCCTGTAGTGTCTTTACAATCTAGCACTTGTAAAAATGAGACTTTCCAGCTCATTAATTTGCTTACACAAATAGAGCCCAGAACCAGTTAATCCTGAAAAGCGACTACTCTATTTTCATCTTGTAATGACTGTTTCATGCCTGGACTTGAGCCTAAGCCAGCTAGAGATGCCTCACTTCCCACCTGGGCTGCTCGTGAGAATCTGCAGAAAGAAATCTAAAACAGTGTGACAGGTCCTGGTCATTTCTTTTCCTGAAAATGGAAGAAGACATCATTATTCAGTCTGAAGGCAAGGCCACAGCGGCCAGGTCAACATGGTTATTAATCAACATGGGACAGTAGCAAAATGCTTTAGATGACATTCCTGAGAGTCAAAATCAGATTGGAGCCCCACAATAGACTTCCACAAGACTTTTCTGAAGGTACTTTATAGAGTACTCTTTTCTTAAAGGTATATGCCTAACAGCTATCTTGGCAAGAAAAATCTACCATTGTTTAAATATGTTTAATACCCTCATTCTTTAAAATGCAAAGATGCAAAGAGCAGAGAATTTGTTGGCAATCATTGCAAGCTTGCTCTTTCATTCTCACTCTTAATACTTGTTACCTCTCTACTTCCTGCAGCATGAATCCCAGAGTTCACCCTCCTTAGTATGATATTCATCGTTCTAAGGATTTCACCCCCAACCCAGTCTTGTCCCCTCCTCTTCCACTTCCTAAATCTCATGGAAGAACCACACCAGGCTGCGTGCTGTCCCCAATGTCCACCTTATACTTAAAAAACTCCAGTCTTTGATTGGGGCATCTTTGTCCATCATAATGGCCATCCCCATTTTTATCTGTCAAACCCAGGTCAAAAGTCTTCCATGGTCCTAGGATAAGAAAGAAAATTAATTTCTACATCTCCCATTGTCCCATAGCGCTCTGCATTTCTCCTCAACTCACGCTTCTTCTTCCTGAGCTAATCATTCATTAATCAGAAGTTTTCTTAAAACAGGATTTTCCACATCCAGTCCGATAATTAAACAGCAAATTGACTCTGAATAAACTCCTAGTCACTTTTTTGTGACTAAACTTACTGGAAAATGTGACTCTACCTGACTAATCAGCCTAGATTACTGGTGACTCAGAATTGGCAGTTCCTCCAACTCCCAAAACCCTGATCTCCCAGGTGGAGCCAAGGCATATCTTGATAGAAATGTTTTTAATACATTAGAAATCTCAATTTCTGAAAACTATTGGGACAATTAGTTACCTTACATCCAATACATATAGCTCAGAATAGATAAAAATAAAATAATCCTAAAATTAACTTCCCAAGACAGGAGGGACACCCTCCTCTCCCCCAGCCTCTGTGCCTTTTGCATGCCACCATTCTGAGCCTTGTGTTTATGGGGCCAACTCCCCATGACAGCGTGAGCTGAGCAGTCCCTGGAATGGTTGGAATTACATATACTGAGCTTGTACTATTTTCCAGGAACTGAACAAGAATTATCATACTGAGTCCTTACAATTCCACTAAAGAAATAAAAGTAGACAAGATAAAGGATTTATCCAAGATCAGACATCCAGGAAATAGCTGAACCAGTATTCAAACCCTCATCTTCCTGAATCAAGAGCACAAACACTTTACTCTACATCCTACTGCCCACTTACTTCTAACTCCTTTGCGCTCTTAGACAAACCATTACTTTAAATGTCTCATTTTCCACACTGGTAACATAAAAGGTTTGGGACCAGCTGTTCTCTAATGTCTCATTCAGTTCTGATATTCTATAATCTTATCAACCAAAATTAAGGAACATTTGCTTTTGAGCCAGCCTCTATGACAGGGGATGAAATAGTTACCCATTTATGGATTCCTCTCATACCAACCAAATAGTCTGTTTGGCAATGTAAAATCTTGAACTTTCTTCCTGAAAGCCTTTAGATTTCTTTTACAAAAGCCCAAGAAGGGGAGGCAATGATTTCTGTCACTTGCCTCTAAAAAGGACTCTGTGTGACAGAAACAAAAGCATCTCAACAGAATAAGATGCTACACCAAGCCACTCGCCCACTCCCATGAAGGTAGACACTTTCCACAGAAAGAATCCACACCTTATATCTAATAATCTTTGAAAAGATTATCCTTGATGCACAGTTGTCTAGACAAATCCACAAGCGTGGAATAAAAACAAAATCATTTCCACCAATAACCTTGGCAAGTGAGTAAATAATTGGATGAGTAATTCAAGTGAAGTAACTAACAATTGAGCATCTACTATACACAAAACATTGTGCTGCATTGTAAGATATGGGCAAGGGGAAAAGAAAAGAAAATGGGTATGAGTCGGGCAGGTAGAAAGAACTGGAAAATAGGACCTAGTCCCAGGAAGCAGCATAGTCCAGGAAACTTCTTGTCCTCTTGGGCCCAAGATTCTCCTCCCCAATGCAGAGACAGTGGAGAAGACCTGATGGAGGAGAGTTGGGGCAGGGCATCTGCTGGAGGACGCTACCACATCCCTCCCCACTGGAGACATACCTATTGGTCTGGCCTGGAGAAATCACTTCTGACCCCTCAGGCAGAAGAAGCAGGGACCGAGGGATCCCCAGTGTCACCTGTTGACTCAAGTAGATCAAAATAACACTGCACAGATTTTGAAAATTAAACTGCCATTGGGCCCATAGCATAAAACTAGACCAAAACTCACAAGCTAAACCTAGTCATGATGATTACCTATGAAAATAACATATTTAAATAGGACCCAGACTCCCCAAACATGATAAACAGAATGTCCAGAATACAATAAAAAGTCATCCATCATATAATAAACAAGAAAATCACAATTTGAATGAAAAAAGGTAACCAACTGACACTAACACCAAGATGTATCAGATGTTGGAGTTATCTGACAAAGATTTTAAAACTATACTAAGAACTGAATTGTGCCTACCTCAAATTGATATGTTGAAGCCATAACCCCCAATATGACTATTTAGAGACAGGGCCTTCACAGAAGCAATCAAAGGTAAGAAAGATCATAAGGGTAGGATCCTGATCCAATAGGATTAGTGTCCTCCTAAGAAAAGAGAGCAGAAAGCCTGCTCACTCGCTCTCTCTCTCTCTCTGCCATGTGAGGAGACAGTGAGAAGGCAGCCATCTGCAAGCCAGGAAGAGGGCTCCACCAGAAACTGAATCAGCTGGCACCTTGAACTTGAATTTCCCAGCCTCCAGAAGTATGAGAAAATTAATTTCTGTCACTTACGTCACCCAGTCCAATATTTTGTTCTGAAAGCCCAAGCAGACTAAGACAAGCAGTCATCATAAAAATGCTTCAACAATATATTAAAAATTCTCTTGAAAGAAATGAAAAAGTGAAAAATCTTGGGAGAGACAAAGAATTATATAAACAATTAGACAAAAATTATAAACTGAAAATACAAAAACAGAAACTTTAAAAATCAAATGGGTTCAATAGTAGAACGGAGAGGACAGAGTATGATGGCTTTAGTAAACCTGAGGACAGGACAGCAGAATTCACCCAATCTGAACAACAGGGAGGAACTAAACTGAAAAACAAAAAAACCCAACAGTCTTGAGGATGAGTGGGGCAATATAAAAAGATTCAAGATTTGTATCATCAGAGCCCCAGAAGGACTGGAGAAAGAGTGGAGTAGAAACAGTATTAGGAAAAACAATGGTTGAAAACTTCCCAAATTTGGTAAAGACATACTCCTACACATTCAAGAAGTTATGCAAACACTAAAGAGAATAAAGTCAAAGAAATCCATGCCAAGATACATCATAATCACACTTTTGAAAACTAAAGACAAACGAAAAGTCTTGAATCAGATAAGTGACACACTACTGATAGGAGAACACCAATTCAAATAACAGGGGATTTCTCATCTGAACCAGAAGTAAGTAACACAATATTTTTCAAGTGCTGAGAGAAAAGAACTGTCAACCATGAATTCTATATCTGGAGAAACTGTCCTTCAGAAATGAATGGGAAATATAAACATTCTCAGATAAAGAGAAACTAAAAGAATTTGTTACTAGTATATCCACTCTTAAGAGTGGCTAAAAGAAGTTCTTCAAATAGAAAGGAAATGATAAAATAAAGAATCGTAGTATATTAGAAAGGAAGAAGGAACAACAGAAAGATCATAAATATGGGTAAGGGCAAGAGAATATCCTTATCCTCATGAGCTTTATAAACCTTATCTGATGATTAGAGTAAACAATAACATCATCTGACACCCAAGGCAATGATATTTAAATGTATATGAGATAAAGAGTCTAAATGAAAGTGAAGTTTCCACATTTCACTCAAAGCAGTCAAACGTTGATACCAGTAGACTGTTACGAGTCACATGCATATGCTGTAATACACAGAGCAAATACTATGAAAACCATACAAAAAGATATACTCAAAAACACAATAATAAAATAAAAAAGGAATCCTAAAATATTTTCAAGGATCTCACAAGAAGGCAAGCGAAGAGAAACATAATAATAATAACCAGAGGAAAGAAATTAAAAAAATAAAATGGCAGACAAGCACTGGCATATTGATAATTATCTTAAACATCCAAATGCACTGATCAAAAGACAGAGATTGACAGAGTAGATAAAAATACAAAACCCTTGGGGCTGGCCCGGTGGCCGAGTGGTTAAGTTCTCGAGCTCCACTGCAGGCAGCCCAGTGTTTCGTTGGTTCGAATCCTGGGCATGGACATGGCACCACTCATCAAACCACGCTGAGGCAGCGTCCCACATGCCACAACTAGAAGGACCCCCAACGAAGAATATACAACTATGTACCGGGGGGCTTTGGGGAGAAAAACGAAAATAATAAAATCTTTAAAAAAAAATACAAAACCCAAGTATATGTTTCTTAAAAGAAATTCACTTCAAATTCAATGACATTTGTAGACTAAAAGTGAAAGGACAGAAAACAATGTGCCATGAAAAGATTAATTTAAAATAAAGCAGGAGTGGCTATAATATTACCTGATAAAGTAGACATTGGAGCAAAGAAAATTACTAAAAGCAAAGAGAGACACTACATAATGATAAAAGGGGAAATATACCAGGAAAACATAATACTCCTAAATGTGTACACACCAAACAATAGAGTCTCAAATTAAATGAAAGGAAGACTGAGAGAGCTGAAAGGAGAAAGAAGCAAATCTACGATTATATTGAGGACTTCAACACCTCCTCTAGGCAAATGTGGGAACTAGTAGCTGAAAATCAGCAAGACAGTAGATCCGAACAACAAAATCAAACAACAGGACATCTGACTGATATATAGAGAGAAAACATTCCACCCAGTAACAGCAGATTACACTTCTTTTTCAAGCACCCATGGAACATTCACCAAGACAGACCATATCCTGGGCTATAAAACAAACCTCAACAAATTTAAAAGAGTTGAAATTACACAGAATATGTTCTCTGACCGTATAGAAATCAATATCAGAAAGACAAGAGGAAAATCTCTAAACACATGTGAATTAAACAATACGCTTCTGAATAATACATGAGTGAAAGAGAAAGTCTCAAAGAAATTTTAAAAATATGTAGAACGGAATGAAAACAAAAATGCACATGGTCAAAACTGTGGGATGCAGCGAAATCAGTACTGAGAGGGAAATTTATAGCACTAAATGCTTACGTTAGAAATGAAAAAAGATCTCAAGTTAATAAACAAGCTTTCTCCTCAAGAAACTAGAAAAAGAAGAGCAAAATAAACTCAAATTGAGCAGAATGAAAAATAATAATGAAAAAGTAGCTATCAGTGGAATTCAAAAAAGAAAATAGAAATTAGAGAAAACAAAAAGCCCAATCTTTGAAAAAATTAATAAAATTTGTATGTCTCTAGCCAGGGTGTATGCATATGTCCAAACTCATCAAATTGTGTACATTGAATAGGTGCAGTTTTTTGTATATTAGTTATACCTCAATAAAGCTGTTAAATAATAAAGTACATATATGGTCTTATTACTAAAAAGAGAGAAAGACAACACAAATCGATAATATCAGAAATTAAATAGGGACTCTATACATTTTGCAGCCATTAAAAGGAAATACTATGAACAATTTTACACTCACAAATTTGCCAACTTAGAAGAAATGGACCAATTCTTCCAAAACCACAAATTACCAAAACTCAACTCAGATGAAACAGACAACCAGAATAGCAAATCATCAAAGAAATTGAATTTGTGATTTATAATATCCACAAACAAACCTCCACGCCCAGATGGTTTCACTGGAGAATTATACTGAATATCTAAAGAACAATTAACATCAATTTTATACAATCTCTTTCCAAAAATAAAAGAGGAAGAAACATTTCCCAACTCATATATGAGGCCAGTATTACTCTGATACTAAAACCATACAAAGACAGTACTACATAAACAAAACAAAACAAAAACAAAAAAATACAGACCACTCTCTCTCATAAAAAATTCTCAATAAAATATTAGCAAGTCAAATGTAACAATGTAGAAAAAGAGTTATACACCATGACTAAGTGGTCTTTATTCTACCATAGCAACAGGCTAAAGAAGAAAAATCATATGAATTGATGCACATAAATATCCTCAATTGATTTTTGACAAACCTGTAAAACCAATTAAATGAAGGAATACTCTCACCTTATACAAAAAGTAACCCCAAACGGATTGTACTCTTAAATGTAAAACATAAAACTATACAGTAATCCCCCTTTATCCTCAGTTTTGTTTTCCATGGTTTCAGTGACCTGAGGCCAACAGGGTCCGAAAATATTAAATGGAAAATTCCAGAAATAAACAATTCACGAGACTTAAATTGTGTTTCATTCTGAGTAGTGTGATGAAATCTTGCACCATCCAACTCTGTCCTGCCCAGGACACGAATCATCTCTTTGTCTAGCATCTCCACGCTGTTTACGCTACCCACTCATTAGTCACTTAGTAGCTGTTTCTGTTATCAGATCAACAGCCTTGGTATCTCATGCTTGTGTTGAAGTAACCCTTATTTTACTTAATAATGGCCCCAACGCACAAGAGCAGTGATATTGGCAAGTCGGATATGCCAAAGAGAGCCATGTGAAGCACTTCTTTTAAGTAAAAAAACATGGCATATATAGGCTTCAGTACTATCCACTGTTTCAGGCATCCAGTGGGAGTCTTGGAACGTATCCCCCCACAGATAAGGGGGAACTACAGTATAACTTTTAGAAAAGAACGTTTTTGGATCTGGGACTAGGCAAAGAGTACTTAGTCTTGACATCAAAAAGCATAACGCATAAAAAAAACTGATAAATTGAACTTCATCAAACTTTTAAACTTTTACTCTGTGAATGGTCATTTGAAGATAATGAAAAAATAAACTACAGACTGAGAGAAAGTATTTGAAAGCTACATATCCAACAAAAGACTAAAATCTAAATATATAAAGAACGCTCAAAACTCAATAGTATAAAAGAAACAAGCAATCCAATTAGAAAATGGGCAATAGACATGAACAAACATTTCACCAGAGAGGATATAAGATGGCAAATAACCACACGAAAAGATGTTCGTCACCAGCCGTAAGGGAAATGGACAGTAAAACCACAATGAAATATTACCACACCTATCAGAATGGCTAAAATAAAAACTAGTGGCAGCACCAATGTTGGTTAAAATATGGATAAAGTAGATTACTCATACATGACTAATCAAATGTAAAATGCCACAACCACTCTGGAAAACTGTTTGGCAGTCTCTTAAAAAAATAAACATTCACTGACACAGGGGCCAGCAATTGTACCCTTGGGCAATTATCTCAGAGAACTGAAAACTTCTGCTCACACAAAAACCTGTACACAAATATTCATAGCAACTTTATTTATAACAGCCCAAAACTGGAATCAGCCCAAATATCCTTCAACATGTGTTAGACAAAATTGATAAGCCTTTAGCCAGATTGGTCAGAGAAAAAAGAAGACACAAATTACCAATGTCAGGAATGAAAGAGATGACATCACTACAGATCTGAAAATGACAGTCAGAGAATATTATAAACAACTTTATGCCAATAATCCTGGTCACCTAGAGGAGTGGGCAGTAGTTTGAAATACATAAGCTACCAAATCTCATCCGAGAACAAGTAGATAAAGCAAACAGCCCTGTGTTTATTATTTTTCTGAACTTGTAACTAAAAACTTCCCCACAGAGAAAACTCCAGGCCCCAGATGGATTCACCAGGGAATTCCACCACATGTTTAAGGAAGAAATAGAATCAATTCTACACAAACTGTTCCAGAAAATTGAAGAGGAAGGAGTACCCCATAACTCTTTCCCGGAGGCTAGCATTATTCTGATAGCAAAAATAGACAGTTATCACAAAACAACAATTACAGACCAACAGCAGTCAAGCATACAGATGAAACATTCTAAAAGAATTTTAACAAACTGAATCTGACAATATATTTATTTATATGTATTTTTAAAAATACAGCATGAACAAGTGGGGTTTATCCCAGGAATGTAATGTTGATTTAATAGTCAAATATCAATCAACATAATTTACTGTATTAACAGACTGAAAAATAAAACGATACTATCATTGCAACAGATTCAGAAAAATACATATATATAGTATATATATATATATATATATATATATATATATATATATACATATAGTTCAGTCTTTTTTGACATCCAATCAGACAGCATAGAAGTTAGAAGCATAGACAGCATAGACAGTTAGAAGACATCTGTCTTCTAACAGAATTTTTAGACCACTTACATTTATGTTCTCATTGATACAGTTGGATATAGATCTTCCACCTTGGAATTTGTTTTCAGTTAAACAATCTTATTTGTTCCTTGTTTCCTGTTTCCTTTTTTCTGCCTCCTTTTGGACTGAGTTTTTTATGATTCCATACTACATCCTTTATTGGCTGATTAGATAAAACTCTTTGTTGTCTTATTTAGAGCTTGATTTAAGGGATAGAGTAGACACCTTCAACTTATCACTGTCTGCCTACAAATTGAGAGACTTCACTCTATTTAAGAACCTTATAAACTTATACTTTCATTTCTCCTCTTCTGTTGTCATACATTTTACTTCCACATATTTTACAAACTCCATATTACATTGTTATTATTTTTTGCTTTAAACAGTTGATTCTAAGAGATTTAAATTAGAAGATAAAAGTATTTATTTTTACCCACCTACCATTTGCAGTGATCTTCATTCTGTTGTGCAGATCCAGACTTTCATTTGGTATCATTTTTATTGTGATTGAAGTACTTCCCTTAACATCTTTTGTAGTGCAGTCTGAGGGGTAAATTATTTTAGCTTTTGTATGGATGGAAAAAGTACTTTCCTTTCTTTTTTGAAAGATATTTTCACTGGGTATAGAATTCTATCCTGATAATTTTTTTCTTTCAGTACTTCTAGCATGCCTTGTTTCTGACAATAAGTCTACTGTCATCCTTATCTTTATTCCTCCGTATATAACATGCTCAAACCCCTGATCCCCAAAACCTACTGTCTTTAAAATATTCTCTTTAATGCTGGTTTGAATTGGTTTCACTATAATTTCTCTTCCTTGTTTTCTTTGGGGGGTGGGGAGGAAGGCTTGGATTTTTTTTTTCCTGATTATAGTTTTCTCTCACCTCCTTTCTTGTCCTTCAGCAAATCCAATTACATGTATATTAGGTTACTGAAAGTTACTCCCCAGCTCTGATCTTTTTTTTTCAACCTTTGTTTCATTTTGAATTCTTTCTGTTATTTGAATTATTACTTTAAGTTCACCCATCCTTTCTTCTGCAACGTTTAGTCACACTTTTCTAGCTGAGGTCAAACAAGGTGATGCTCCGCCTTCTTGTTTCAGTTCTCATACTATAAATGAGTGTCCTTCTCAGAGTTTATTTAGCGCCACATTTTCCACATTTTTGTGCTTTTTTTTTTTTTAAAGATTTTATTTTTTCCTTTTTCTCCCCAAAGCCCCCCGGTACATAGCTGTATATTCTTCAATGTGGGTCCTTCTAGTTGTGGCATGTGGGACGTCGCCCCAGCGTGGTCTGATGAGCAGTACCATGTCCGCGCCCAGGATTCGAACTGACGAAACACTGGGCCGCCTGCAGCGGAGCGCGCGAACCTAACCGCTCGGCCACGGGGCCAGCCCCCACATTTTTGTGCTTTTTACTTGTGTTTTTGCTGTTTAAAATACCCACCAAGCATACTGCTGAATTGCAGTCTAGTGTTCCTGAGCACAAGAAGGCTGTGATGTGCTTACAGAGAAAACACGTTATACAAGTTTTTTTCAGGCTTGAGTTATAGGGCTGTTGGCCACAAGTTCAACGTTAATGAATCAACAATATACATTAAATAAGATATCTTTACACAGCAACACACAGAAAACAAGGTTATATATCAATTGTCAACAAAAATATCATGACCAGAGACTCACGGGAACCTAAGCCTGTATTTCTCTTAGAAACAATGGTTCAGTATTTGCTAATTCAACATTCAGGGTGACTTTATAGAAGATAACTACAGTGAATAGTGAGAATCAACTATATATTAGCTCTGATGTAAAATAGATCAATATCCATGCTCTCATAGAGGTTTCCGGTGCTGTGTTCAGTCTGGTGAAGGGAACGAGTAATTCAAGCTAAGTGGATGTAATCGTGTTAGTGAGGAGTTGGGAAGGTTAAGTAGCTAGAAAGAAGAATGGGCTTGAAGGGCATCCAGAATTATGAATTTACTGCCTGCATCATTGTTTCCCCAAACAGAATGAATTTGTTGATCAGAGAAGAAAGTAATTCTCTTAAGCTTTCCTCACAGGTTTTGCCTGAAACACAAATCCCTTCACAGATCCCTCACTCAATAAATAATCACTCCACACCTAACGACGTGTCAGGCCTTGTGCTCAGACTTGAGGTTAGGAACTAAGAAGACTGAGTCTTTGTCCTCCACAGGATTGGAATAAGATGGGAGAAAGCAGTGAGAAATCTCAGTGCTGCATGATAAATGCTAGGACAGATGCATCCCAGGATGTCATAGAAGGACAGGGAAGATCCCCTTACACAGCTTGGGGTGAGGTCCTTGGGGCATGTTGGAGGGAATGAAATTTAAGCTGAGTCTTGGAGGTTAAATAAGAGTTTTTCAAGGGACTGGCAGTTGGAGAAGCAGCATATCAAAGACCCTTGGGAGACCTAGGGAGAGATGAAAGAGGGGAGGCTAGAGAGAAAAGCAAGTGAGATCATCAAAGACCTTATATGTCAGGCTAAGGAGTTTGGGCTTTATTCTGTAGGCAAACCAGAGCCAAAAAAAAGTTTTAAGTAGGGAAGTGACATGGCCAGGTTTGCACTTTTGAATGGCCCTTCTAGTTGCTGTGTGGAAAATGGATTTGATGGGAAGCAATCCTGGAGGCAAGAAGATGAATAAGGAGGTCAAGCAGTAATCAAAAGGTGAAATAAGAGTGGTCTGGACCAAATTCCCATCCATTTGCCAGTGCTTCAGCCACATCAACCACCTACTACACCCATACAGAGAATTTCTCTCCTGCCTTTGTGCTTTGGCATGCCACTTTTCCCTAGCCTGCAATTTTATTTCCTGCTTTTGTCTGTTTGGAAAGCTCCCATTCATCCTTAAGTGCATCTCTACTTGCATGCCTTCGCCCACACCCTCACGCAGAGTCAGTCTGTCCTTAATCTCTCTTTTCATAGCTCACTTCTCCTATAACACCCTTCAAAATTGATATGTGCTTGTTAATCTACCGCTTAAGACCTCAACTAGATTGAGATTTGCTTGAGAGCAAAGATTATGTCCTGCACGTCCCCCATGTAGATGAACACCTGTGTTGCTACATGCTGTAGATCAGTGGCCCTCAAACTTAAGAGTGCATCAGAATCTCCTGGGGAGCTTGTTAAAACACAGATGGATGTTCTCCAGAGTTTCCGATTCAAAAGGTCTAAGATGGGCCCTGAGAATTTCATTTCTAACAAATTCCCCGGTGGTACTGATGCTGGTCCAAGGACTGCATTTTGAAAACCACTGCTCTGGAGCTCCAGACTGTGGACTTCCTACATCACGAAGTGTGTCATGAGCTTCCCATCCCGTGTGTCATGAGATTCCACCATGTGCATGCGTCTCTATGTATGTGTGTGCACGTGTGTAGAAGCGTTGAGCAGGAATTCACATGCTTTCCCTTATTTCCTACAAATGTTTCAACATATCTATCCTTGGGAATAAAGATTCTTAGGCATAAATTGTCATGTTTTATCACTTTAGGTCATTATATTTTAAAAGAGCTGGTGCATAACCTTCTACCACACACTCACCTATGCTCTAGCCACACAGACCACTCTGAGTTTCCCACCCACTGGTATATGCCCTAGAATTATTTTCCTCCATTTTCTCCATTGCAAATATGACTAATCATACACACACACAAAAATCTATTTTTAGACAAAATAATCAATGAAATGTATCATTCATTTTTAAAATCTGAACTATTGTCCCTGTCCTTGTTACTAAAATGTGCAAAGACTGACAATCTAAGGGGAATAAGAAGTCAGAAGGAAGGAATGGACTTCTCTACACAATGACTCCTAAATGACCAAGAAGCATCTCAATTTGGGGGGGTTTTTTTTGGTCCACATGAGCCAGTGCTGATCATTCCATCACATCCCCAAAGCAGCTTTTCTTTAGAACATCTATTCCATTTCATTTTCAGTTAGGCGTCAGACCTCCCTGGGGTTACATGTTCCACTCAGTTCATTTATTTTGTGAAATTCTACATCCCATTTTCTTTTTTTTCTTTATAGTCTCTTGATATCGTCACAGTTTCCCTATAAAAAATAATACCAAAAAACCTACACTAACAGAAGTGATTTACATAATCCTCTTCTTTACTCGATCCATTGAGTGTCCCTGAGGCCTATCTGTGTAAATAGTTGTGGAGTTTTTGACATGCTTACTACTTTCATGGGTTCAAACATAATTTTTTAAATATCTCAGTCATGACATGTTCTCTTTTATGTCTGAATTTTTCATTGAACTTTAAAATTATTACAAAGTTAGCAATTATCTCAAGGTAATTTCTATTTATTACGGAGCCTAATTTCCCTGGGGGTTTTCTTGTAGGGTTGTTTCCATAAATGTCCAAACTCTTTTCTCCAGGTATTTCTAACACAAAGTAATTTTCCACAGCTCTTTACATTATCCTGAAGACTTTTCAGATTATGCACGTACACCTGTGTGTGTGTGTGTGTGAGAGAGAGACGTGGTGAATATTGCAGGCTCTTGTGTGTGCTTCTCTTTTGGGCATGTTAGGCCTCAGGAGCAGTTCCGCCATGTGGGTGCTAAGCTATTATATTCATCACCCCTGTGGGACTTCATTTCAGAAAGAACATAAACACCTATAGATTTTTTTTTACATGCTTAGGGTTTGACACTTACCTATTTTGAAACACATAATACAGCTAAGAAACTTAAAAATGTCACATGAAGGCAAACTAATGCACCTGAGCCTGCATTTCAGAACCAAATGGACCCAGGTGTGAATGGCAGCTCTGTCATGCACTAGCTATGTGACATTGGGTAAGCTACAACTCCACTTTGAGCCTCCATTTTCTTAGAAAGTAAATTGAGATGATAAAAACTACTCTGAAAATAATGAAATGAGATAATTCATATAAGCACCGGGCAAAAACCAGATGTTCCAATAGGCTAGTGCCACCTTCTCTCTCTCTCTCATACACAGCACACACACACACACACACACACACACACACACACACAACTACATTTTTCAAACTTTAAATATTCGTATATTGTTTTACATTTTTAACACCTGTTACTATGTACATCTTCTATCCTTAACTCATGGATCACATAGTTAGAACAAGTATTATAGCTGTTATACAAATACAAAAAGATTCAATTAATTCTTGTTGTGAATCTGCTTTATACCAGACATTAGACTTTAGTCCTATAAGAACCACATAGGGATAGGATAAAATAGGGATTATTTCCCCCATTTTTACTGAAAAATAAACTAAATTTAGAGAAGTGAATTAACCCAGTCAAGAATGCAGAGCTAGTAAGCGGCAGAGCTAGGCCAAGAATGTGATTTCTGCCTTCACTTCTGTACCCACAACACAATGTAGCATGATGAAGATCATGGGCTCCAGAGGGAGCTGGCCTGGGTTCAAATCTGGACTCTGGCCTGGGTTGATTATGCTGTTAGGGGAAGTAATGTAACGTAAATTTCCTCACTGGTAAAATAGGATTAAAAACAGTGTCATGTTCCCAGGGCTTTTGTGAGGATTAAGTGTGTTAATTCCTCTAAGCTCTGAGCACAATGGTGTCTGGCACAGAGCAAGGACCTGATAAATAATATCTATTAGTGATTTTAAAAAGTGGAAAGATCATGTCTTCTGCAGGTCAGAGTGAATGTGATTCTAATTTAAAAAAAAAAAAAAACAACAAACTTCTTGTATTTTTACTGGTAGCACCTTTCTTTAGATTTCTGACATCTTCTGCCCAGAAGGAGAGACATTAACCAAATGGAGCTCCTGATTTCTGATCAAACTAAGGTAGGGTCACCTAAAATCTCCTTCCACCTCCCTTATCTTGCATTTCCCTGTGTGAGGTGGGACTTATCTAGGAAAGTACCAAAGATAATGGGTAATCATCAAAGAGTTTTTGAACAAAGAAATAAAAGAATTGGGTTTTAGATAGAGCTTGAGACAGTGGTTCTCAACTGGAGGTGATTTTGAACCCAGGGGGTATTTGGAATTGTCTGCAGATGGTTTTGGTTGTCAAGACTGTGGGGGTGCTACAAGCATCTAGTGAGCAGCGGTCAGGTGCGCCAATAACCATCCTACAATGCACATAAAAGCTCCCTTCACAATAACAAAGAATTGTCCAGTCCAAAATGTCAAAGTGCCAAGGTCGAGAAACACTGGTCTAAAAGATGTAGAAAGAGTGACTTCATAGAGGAGGAAAGGAAAGAGGAAGGGAAACCAGTAATGTGACTGTTGCAGTAACCCAGGAAGAAAATTATCAACCTGGGAATATGAATGAGGAAATGCAGGAAGGAGCTGAATAAGAGCGAGGTTAACAAAATAGAATTGGCAAGGCTTGGTGAGTGGTTAGCTGTAGTGGGTATCTTAGTTTGTTAGGGCTGCAGTAACAAATTAGAAAAGACTGGGAGGCTTAAATGACAAATTATTTTCCCACAGTTCTGGAGGCTAGAAGCCCGATATGAAGGTGTGGGCAGGTCTGCTTTCCTCTGAGGTCTGTCTCCTTGGCTTGTGGATGGCCACCTTCTCACTGTGTCCTCACGTGGTCTTTTCTTTGTTTGCGTGCATCCCTGGCATCTCTGTGTGTCTAAATTTCCTCTTCTTATAAGGACACCATTCAGATTGGATTAGGGCCCATTCTAATGGCCTTATTTTAACTTAATCATCACTTTAAAGGTCCTATCTCCATATAAAGTCACATTCTAAAGTAGTGGGGGTTAGGGCTTCAACCCTATGAATTAAGGGGGAGGCGGGCACACAATTCAGCCTTTAACAGCAGATAAGGAAGGAAGAGCAGGCAAAAAGGCTTTGATGACTGGAAGAACCATTATCGAGAAATTATGAGTCCTGTTTCAGTTATCTACTAGTAATAAACAATCCAAAACTTAGTGGCTGAAAACAACATCAATTTCTTATTTCTCATGATTCTGTTTGTTGTCCAAGTGATTCTTCTGCTCACACAACATTGGCTGGGGCAATGAGTTAGCTGGATGATACAAATAGCCTCATTCACATAGTTAGCAGTTGGTACTAGACACCAGCGGGGAGCTCAGCTGTGTCTACAGGGTAGGGACCTCAACTTTCCCTGAGAAGGCCTCTCCATGTGGCTATTTTGCCTTTCTCACAGAACGGTGATGAGGTTACCAAAAGGAGCATTCCACGAAGACAAGACCCAATGTGCAAATGCTTCTGAAGCTTCTACTTGCATCATACTAGTCAATGTCCTATTGGTCAAAACTAATCACATGGACAAGCCCAGAGTCAATATGAGAGGGGATCACATAAGCAGTGCTGGAAGAGATAGTTCACGAGGGCCACCAAAGTAACAGTCTACCACAAGTCCCCAGAACATCTTGTTTTCGTCTCTATCATCTCACCCTGCACATTTCCCAACATGTATTTGCTTACATTACCAACTTCCCTAGTAAATCACCCTTCTCAAGAGCCAGGACTGTGTCATTGTTATCAAATCTCCCACCATAGTACCTGGAACAAAATAGGTGTTCTGTTAACATTCAGTGAATCATAGGAAGGGATGGACTAAAGAAGGAGGAAATGGAAAGAGGGAGGAAGACAAATTAGGAATCTCAAATGTTCCCATGCCTTTTATTTCTGAGTGTGATGGTTAGTTTCACATGTCAACTTGACAGGATCACAGAGTGCCCAGATATTTGGCTAAATACTATTTTTAGGTGTGTCTATGAGGATGCTTCCAGATGAAATTAGCATTTGAATCAGTGGACTCAGAAAGCAGTTTGCTCTCTCCAGGGTGGGTGGCCACCATCCAACTCTTTGAGGGCTTAAGCAGAACAAGAAGGTGGAGGAAGAAAGAAGTCAGCCCTGCTTGTCTGGTTGACTGAGCTGGGACATCAATCTTCTCCTGCCCTCAGAGCCCTGGTTCTCAGACCTTCAGACTTGGACTGAATTGCCAGCTTCCTCAGGGCTCCAGCTCACAGATAGCACACAGTGGGACTTCTCAGCCTCCATAATCACATGAGCAAATTCCTTATAAATAAATCTCTTTCTCTCTCTCTCTCTATATATATATACATCTCTATATCTTTCTCCATATATCCATTTGCCTTTCGCTCTAGAAAACCCTGACTAATACACTGAGGTGGAAAGAAAGGACAAGTTGTTTGGTCTGTAGTTTCTTCTTTTCCTAAAGGTAAAATCCCAATTTGTGTCCCAAGAAAACCTGGAGATCAAACTGCCAGATTTGTTCAGATCCAAACATGACTAGCTGTGAACCTTAGAGAATCCTCATCCACTTCTATGATCCAAAGCAATTTCACTCAAAATCCTACTGCAAAAATATTGGCCCAAATGTGATCCAAACTACCAACTACCAAGAGTTGTTGAAGGCTGAGCACACACAGCCCCAGAGTGAGAGCCAAAAATTTCTTCCTTTGGGAAGAATTTCTTTACAGAATAAATCCAGCTCCTGGCACTTACACTTCGTCAGCCAAAGTCTGCCCATTGGGAAAACACCCAAAGGCTGTGTCAACAGTGAATAAGATCTGAAGTTTCTGATTTATAATTTCAAATAGAAAAGTCACTTAATCCATCCCTCAGCCTCTTCTCTCTCCGATCCTTTGTTCTTGAAAAGCTCAATCACCCTCCCTCCCCACTTCCAACTACTTCTTGCCTGCCAGTGATACTCAGATCTCCATCTCAAGCCCAGATATCTTTTCTCAGCTCCAGACCTGCCCTATCCTCTATAATCCAACTTTCCACAGGATTTATTAATCTGGAGGACCCACGGGCACTTCAAATCCAGCAAATCTAGAACTCAGTTTATCACAGCACCCCAAACTAGCTCCTCCTTTTGTATTACTAGTTTCATTCAGCAGCATGACTACGTACCCAGACAACTAAACTAGAAATCTGTGAGCCATCTCAAACTCCTCCCCGCCCCCCTTCAGCCCCACACACAATTGGCAATGAAATCCTACAATTTTTACATCTTAATTCAATTGCTCTTCATATCTGGCTAAGGTTGTTGCAACAGCCAGACAACTGGCCTTGCTACCTTTCATCTTGCCCCTCTCCATTGCTTCCCCTGTACTGCAGCCAGAACGATTCTCCTAACGCTGAAACCTATTCTGATTACTCTCCACTTAAAATTGTTTACTGGCTCTCCCAACCTCACAAGGTAAAGTCTAAACTCCTTTAGGCCTAGAAGGTTTCTTGGAATTGGCTTCTTCTTGCTTCAGCTGTCCCTTATCTTTTACTTTCCCATCCATATTCTCTGAAAATCTCACACTGGTCCAGAGTTCCCAGAGTTTTTTATTTCTTCTCTGAGGAAGAGTTTCCTCCCCTTATCTGACTGACTCCTACTCGCTCTTCAAGATGCAACCTTAGGAGCACAAGCCACATTAGAGACTCTACTGTCTTCTAAGACCTCCACACACATCCCACTATGTTGTGCGTGTTTTACCAAGTCTATCTTCCCCACATGGCTGTACATGCCCTGGGGGCAGAGATCATGTCGTATTCCTCCTTGTGTCCCCATAGCTCAATAAAGATCACTTCAGTTTTACAGTAACGATGTCATTGTTAGGACACCAAACTCTGCAGATGTGGAGACAGTCATAGCTGCCAGCATTTAACAAGTAAGAGAAGAACTTATCCTATGAAATTCCTCCCCCGCAGCCTGGAGCAGAAAAAGTCACAAGCAGAATCCCATCTGGCAGGGTTTCATAAAGTAGAGGTGACTCCACACAATAATTAGCCTCTTCCTGAGGCTAGAAGAGATGATTTCTTTCTGGATTTAAAAATGTTTGTCATCTATTCTTTTCATTCAGCCACCTTTCTCTTGGTTGAGACTTAAAAATGTTCTCCCAAACTCAGATCAGTGTTGCTCCCTTATATTGTCATCAGGTGTTATCAAATGTTGTCAGGGAAAGAGATTCTCTGCCTGGAGCCATGAAGACTGACACATCGCTTACCTGGAGTATTCACTCCTCTTCGCCTGTCTCCACCCCTGCCTCTAACTGGCAAACTCCTAGTTTTCCTCCAAAACCCAGTTCAGGGATCACCAACTCTGAGACGCTCTCCCTCAACTTCCAAAACTGTGCCCCTTCCACTGCACACGCTCACTGCAGAGTATTGTACGCATCTGTCTGTCTGCTATATGAGACGATGAGCCCCTCGAGGCTAAGGACACAGGCCTGTTCATCTTCAGATCCCCATTGCTTTATGTGGTGCCTAGAGCATAAGAAACTCTAGTAAAAGTGTGTTTGAATTAATAAATGTGAATTTGTGAACAAATAATTTGATGAAGGAAGTGGAGAGAAAGATTCCTGACCTATGTAAATGTTGGAGGGTTGAAACAAACAGGAATTAATACAAGCAATAATATATTTATAAATATATTTTTTGTTAAATTTATTCTCTAAAATTATTATGATTAGGATTGAATAGAGACTCATTTTTTTTCCTTCAGGAGAGGGTTAAGAGCAATAAAACTAAAGGTTAGGATTCCCAAGTAGGAATTTCAGTGCTGCATCTGGCTGTGGCCGTGACTAGGAGCAAATCACTCAACCTCTCAGGAGCCTAATTTCTTCACCAGTGGGACGAACACGTGAGGTTTAGTATTTGCCAGGATTATTTCCTGCTTGACACATCCACAAGCTAATGATCCTACTGTTCCTTCCACCCACTGCATTTCCCACCCATGTAGCCACATGTCCCGGCCTTCAGCACTCTGTCACCACTTCCCCGCACACACCTCCTCTCACTCTCTCCGTTTGTTTCTCCTCCATCTGTTTGACTGGATGTATCGCAAAACCCACTTGCCCTGTCCACCAGCACCGTGGGCTCACGGCACTCTCTTGAAATTGCTTCCTACTTCATGTCCAACGAGCTGTCGTCTCACGTCCTTCAAAAAGTTCAAGGTATTTTCCTCCCAGAAACTGCTTTATCCTGAACTACTCTCTTCTAGTGTCGTACTTAACTACTACACGTGTGAAGATGTGTGTAAGTGTGCGTGTGTGCGATATATAATAATAACACTCAACATTAGTACATCCTGGTCTTTCAAAATTCCATCTGCCGCCATCATCTCATTTGTTTTCTCAATAATTCTATAACGCAGTTAATATTATTCATCATAATTTTGCAGGAAACTGAGACTTGAAGCATTTCAGTGGTTTGCCCTGAATAGCAGACTTAGGTTATGAAAAAGTAAGGATTTGTTCTCAGGTCTTCTGGCCCCAGTGTTTGTATTCTTTTCACTCTTCATAGCATGTCTCTCACAACAGAAATTATGTGTACAGAACTAAATGCAAAGCCTTTACACACCTACCCTACTCTTTTTTTTTTTTTATCTGGTCAATTCCTACTCACTCTTCAATACTAAGGTCAAGTTCAACTCCTCTACAGAGTTTTTCCTGAACATCCTAGAATGGGACCTGTGCCATTCCTCCAGACTCCTCCAATGTATGTTTTTTTTTCATACATCCGAGCAATTAACTCAATTCTGACACTATCTACCTGAAGATGACATCAGATCCCACAGGTTAAGAGCTCAGTCCTCTAAGACTCCCTCCCCCTGCCTCCTTGGCCACTTCAGACACTAATTGCCAATCCAGGTCGTTACCTGTGCTTCTGACCCCCTCCTAGGGTTTGATTTTTCTGCTAGAGTGGTTCACAAAACTCAGAAAAATATTTACTTATGCTTACCAGTTTATTATAAAAGGATATAGCTCAAGAACAGCCAGGTGGAAGAGATGCATAGGGCAAGGTATGTGGGAAGGGGCACAGAGCTTCCAAGCTTCCTGGGAGCACCACTCACCTTGAAAATCCACATGTCCACCAACCCGGAAACTTTCTAAACTTTGTCCTTTTGGGTTTTTATGAAGGCTTCATTACATAGGCGTGATTGATTAAATCATTGTCTATTGGTGATTTAACTCAATCTCCAGCCCCTTTCTCCTTTCCAGAGATGTGGGGTGGGACTGAAAGTTCTAACCCTCTAATCACATGGTTGGTTCCCCTGACAACCAGCTCCCATCCTTAGGTTACCTCATGGCTTTCCAAAAGTTATCTCACTAGCATAAGCTCAAAAGACACCTTTATTGCTCTCATCACTTAGGAAATTCCAAGGATTTTAGGGCCTCTGTGACAGAAACAAGGATGAAGACCAAATATATATATATATATATATATATTTATTATTATGTATATATTTCATATTATGAATCACAATGTCACAGCTCCCATAGCTTCTTGTCCCTCTTTCTATGGTCCCCATGCTGTAATTGTCAGCTGTTGTCTCTTTTCCCACTGGACCCTGTGCTCGTTGAGAGCAGGGGTGATTTCTTATTCAACTCTGTTTCCCCAGATTCTATCTGAATGCCTGGGATATATTAGGTGCTCAGATCATGTTTCTGAATGAATAAAGGCTATTTCTAGGTAGATCCCACACAAGAGTTGTTTTCTCTCTTTGCAAATCCTACTCAGTTTATAGAACCCTTCCAACCCCAGCAGACCAGGAGAATGAGTTTTACAGCTGGTATATTTGCACTGAGACCAACACACCCTCCAAACTTCTTGGATTGGTAGTTTGCTCTTTTGTGCAACAGGAAATAGCAATGTAAATATCAAAAGGTTAAGAAAACATGTCGGCCAATAAAGTATGTATCCATACTAGGCAGAGAAAGACTGAGAGACTGAGACAGATAGAAGATAGAGAAGAATGTGAGATTACTGGCTAGTACAAAATGGTTTGGTATGGACTATGCAAAAGTATAAGAGAAGTAATTGAGAGGATTTCAAAGGTTTAAATCAGATAAAGAGTTAGAAGGTCCCGATAGAAACAGGTCATAGACGATCGTCTTTCTAGCGAGTTTCCCAGTAGAGAGTGTTTAACAATTGACAGTATCATCACACTCCAGAGAAAACCACATATTATTTATAATATTCTTTACATAAGGAGTCATAAGATAATTTAATAATTATAGATGATACTTACCATTATATTAAGTTCTCTACTTATTTCTTGTTGCCTTTTTAAAACCTCAATTCAAAGAACGCTTCAGAAACTTTTAAGAAGAAAGGCATGGAAGGATGGGATATGACAGTGCTAGCTGTTCTCTTGTTATTCAGAGGAAGTTACAGGGAGAAGCAGCAATCTTTAAAGGGTGGAGCCTGAACAGAGCTGTCCTCTGTCAGGTGAGCACCCTACCTCTTACCATGGTGTCCTATGGGCACAGGTGGTCAGCTCAGTTACGGGAGCAGCTTCTCTGGGGTCTGGAATTTGGACACTTTCAAGCCACTGGAGCTGCCATGTAGAAACGGTAGCTTGGTTGCCAGAAAAAAAGCGTGCAACATTCAAGGGGTCTGATTATTTTCACAGCATGAAAGGTAGCTCTCATTCTCATTTTGCAGAGTGTATCATTCAATACTGATTGATAACGTCTGATTTCAGTCTCTTGACTTTTTGATTCTAATATCAGTTCTACTTCCTCTGGATTTGGTGTCATCACTCTTCTCAGCTCAGAAGTACTTGTCCCCGCTTCCTTTAAAGATAGTCTTATCCTATGTCCAGCCCCAAATTTATTGAGTCTCAAATTCCTTGCTCTTTTCCCTGGCTTAGAACCCAGCCCTGATTCTGCCAGATCCCTCTTCCCAGATCCTTCCACAGAGAAAGGATCACCCACAGCACCACCAATCCAGAGAACTTTATCTGATTAACATAGAGTGAGAAGTGGAGGAAGTCAAGCAAAAAACATGCGCTCTTTTGTCTTTTTAGCAAAATCAAGAACAGAACCCCAAAATATTAATACAATCATTGTATAAATAGAAAACGGTTCTAAATCTTGAATAGGAACCCTCATGGTAATGCAAATGTTCCTAACGAACTGAGTAGGTAGCATTTGTCTCATTGAAATCGAGGGACAAGCTGGGTCATCTGTCAATTGAAAATTTGTACTCTTTTTCCTTGTTCTCACTATTGCCAGAAGGAACTGTCAAAATACCAGTTTTCTATTTCACCAAGAAATGGCTTCAGTTATTAATTTCCCCAGAAAATCTGTTTCCCTGAGTGGTTTCACCAAAATTCCAATGACCTACCGCCGTGGGACTTTAACGCCGAAAGGGGAGCTGCAGATCCTCGAGACAGGCAGTTCTTCACTCTTCATGGACCCATCTGAGAGTCTAATGAATGGTATAGACCTGCACCTACACACAATATTTTCCATAAAATTTTTGTGTACGTATCAGCCCTCCACAGGCCATGAACGCCTAAACAAGCAGACCAAATCTAAATAATCGAATCCAACCCACCATCTTACTTATAGATGAAGATTGCAAGATCCGTGATAGAGATGATGTGCCAAAGTGACACCTGTCTCCCTGTCTACTTTCTTCCCACCACATGGTGTGACTTCCCAATGAAAACTCCAACAATGTGAGCAACTTGAACAGGAAATGGAGATTTTAAAGATAAAACCTCAGTTATGAATATAAGATTGAAGTCAAGATATAAGATTATAGGTCATACTTCACTAAAATGAAGCTATCATAATAAGAATTATTGAGCATCTACTATACACCAGGCAACATTCTAAATATAATACTTTGTTAATCCTCTTCATTCCTTATGAAGTGAGTACAGTCATGAAGTTTCTTCTACAGACGGGCTGACTGACTTACCCAAGGTCACTCAGGCTGTAAGTGACAGAGCCAGGGTCTGACCCCAGAATCTGGTACCACACCTGTGCCTGGAACCATTGTGTGATACTGCTCTGTCACAAGTGGAATTAGAAAAACAAACAAATTATAGATAGAGTTTGTTTTTAACAAAGTATACTTTCATTCCTATCAAGAATCTACAGGGACTCAATTTAAGCAAAGTGTGCTCTCTAACATGCATTAATGAGGAGTTAAAAATGGTTTGCAATTAACTGATCAATTTTTTTCTATCTAAATCCATGCTCTTCAAGGGTTTCAAATTGCTTGAAAGTATTCTGTCAAGCATCTTAAACATTTTCTCCTATAATCTCATTTATGCTCTTCATTTGTAAAACTTACAAAGAAACTGTTTTACTTGACTGATGTTTTCATTTCCCTAATACTTGTAACTAAATTAATAAGAATCATAGTTGCCTTTTTTTAAAGAGCAAAAAAGGATCTTACGGATCAGTTAGTCTGACCCTTTAATTTTATAATGAGGAAGCAGAGCCTAGAGACATTAAAAGCAATTTTTATGAAGATCTCACAGCCAGGTGTTAGAAAAGCAGACTAAAACACACTTCTGCCTTTCATTGCAGGCCAGGGTCTCACCCCAAGCCCCACCACAGCTCTCTGCGGTTTTAAATCTTTCCCAATAATTACTTGACTCTTTTCAAAAGAAAAGCAAACTCAAGTAACATTAGAATTTTTTAAAGGAGTTGAAATTGCAGCAGACTTGAGTGGTAAATTCACTGGCAATAAAAAATATACGAGCCTTTATTTCTTTTTCTACCATATATGAAATCCATGGTTTTTCTTAAAGCTTAGTTACCGTATCAACCATCTTTCCTCGTAGTTTAAAACGGGAATTTCAAAGCACTGTCTTAAATAAAATTTAAAACCAACAAAAATGTAAATATTTGCCAGCATACCATGATATCTTCCAACTAAAGTTTCGAAATGACAAGCAGAGCAGGAGGAAGCTCGGCGTCTCTCAGGCAACGCTTCCCCAACACTCGGCCTGACCTACACAGAGCCTGAAGCCGCCGGGTGTCAGAGCTGATTGGTCTCAAGAAGGCGAGGAGGAAATGAAGATGTCTCCCGGCCAGAGGAGCCAAACCCTGTGCCTGACACTTGGCAAGAAGCACCTCATTCCACGCTCACAGCGGCTGCCACACCTGCTCCTCAGGTGATCACACTGAGGCCCAGAGGCTAAGGGACGTGCCCAGATCTCAGGTGTAGTAAACGAAGTGTAGAACTGGGATGGAGCTTCGAGCTGTTGATTTCAACGTGCGCACTCTTTTCACTAAAAATACCACCTAGGTATTGTAGGCAACTGTCTGCCTTCAAGGATGTTACAGTTGGTTGAAGTGGAAAGAAAATACTAAAAGTCTAAATATGAGTAAAAATGCAAATATATAGGTAAATGAAGTGAAAAATGCAAACAAAAATATAACTAAAGTTATTAAGAGGTAATTTTTACCTCTAAAATGACAGCACATTGCACTAAGTATAAAATATAGAAGGAGCCCAGTAAACGTTTACAGAGAGTGGAAAGAGAGGTAGGGAGGGAGGAAAGAGAGGAAGGGAGGGAGGAAAACAGTCAAAACCAAGTAGTCTATACCTTGTTATTCAAAGTGTGCTCCATGGATCAGCAGCAAGGACACCAGCTGAAGCTTTAGAAATGCAGATTCTCAGGCCCCGGACCAGGCCTGAATCTGCATTCCGACAGACCCCCAGGTGATGTGCATGCACAGGAAAGCCTGAGAAGCGTGGTCTACACTGAGCACCAAACAGCAAACACCACTGGAATTCCAAAAAGGGGGAAAGCAGTGGTGATCAGAGGGGGCAACACAGAGGCTATAGAATCTGAGTTAATCTTCTATGAGATATGGGTAGAGCCCCTCTGAGGAGATGTTCAGAAGTCACCTGGGCGGTGAGAAGCAAGAGAAATGTAAGAGAAAGGGTAGGCATGTAGGAAGTGCAGTGCGTGCAGGAGAAGAAATCGGATCATTCTGGCAAGGCGAAGGGAACTGGAGAAGAATGTTTGGATTTTTCCTTTTGTGTTCTTACTGTGCCCTAGGTTCACATATGCCCACATGGAGTGTTTCAATTTACAGAAAGAAAGAAAATTGTTAAAATAAAGTGTGTACATTTGGCATCTGGAAAAGACGGGTGTTCTTGGGGAGTAGCAGACAGCTGGAATCTCCTAACACACACGTGCTGATTCTGCCAGAGACCTGCCGAGTGAGCAACTCCAGCGTGCTCCATGAGGCAGCGGGCGGCCACATTTTGGGGCTCTGGCTGCCTGCAGGTGCAACGCACTTGATGAAGCTTTCATATTTTGCAAGTTTTATTGGCATAAAGAGGTTCTGAGTGCAGTATCAATCTGCAGAACGTGGTTGCTGTCCATACAAAGTAGGCATCTTATGGTCACTGGTTCGTTGAGGGTTAACCTGTCCCAGTGCCTTTCTCTAGACAAAACAAATTTCACCAGCAGGAAGCTGAGTCCTCCTTGCGGCCCCAGTGATTTGTTATGATCATTAACTAAATGCTAATCATCCACGAATCCAGGGGTACATGGCCTTAGAAAGGAGCCCCACCTCTCTGAATCCAGGGCAATCCATCTGTTCATGCAACAGACAATTACTGGGGTCAACCTCATGTCAGGGCCCGGCCAGCTACTGTGGATTTGGGGATGAAAAAAATGGTCCCTGCACTCAAGCAACTTGTAGTCTACCTTACAGACAGCTAAGCAATTGAAATCCTATGAGAAGTTTGCTAAATGGGGCAAAGGTGGGGTTTAGTGGGAGTTTAGAGGAAGCAAAACCCCAATCACCCCAGAAAATTGACTAAGGCTCCACAAAGGAGTCAGGAACCAGGCCGAGTGCAGGCAGGCATTCGCCAGGTAGACATGTGAGAAAGGACAGGGATGCTCCAGGCAGAGAAAGCAGTTTGCACAAAGTTGGGAAGGTGTGAGTGAGCCAGAACTGTTGGGGGCTATAGAGGCTGTGAATGAGAATACAGATTTTGGAATCTAATCGTTCAGGGTTCAAATAGGTTTTGCAGCTTAGTAACAACAGACCCTCAGAAACTGTGAGATAACAAATATTTGTTCAAAACAACAGCAAAATTGAGGGTGGAGGATTTGTTACACAGCAATAGACAATTAATACACTGTGACACTCGTGAAGCACAAGTTGCAGGAATCCTCACTCGCATTGAGCTCTTCCAAAGTCCCAAGGGGTGGCGCCCGGGCGGGAGAGCTGAGCAATAAGTTCATGTGGTCCCAAGTTTTTGTAAATATGCAAATATAAAATATGGGATTTTGTGATGTTTTAAATATGTGTTAGAAATTTAAAATGTTTTAATTAGTTGTGTCTTCTTTATTCATTCTAAACAAACATCAATTTTTATAGAAAAATAAATATATAGATAAATATGTGAAAACACACACATGAGATACTGTGTCTAATGGTATGTGGTGTGTGTGATGCTGTGCCTAGTCAGATGTATATTTGATACTAGATACAAACAGGACATCATTTGGAGCATTAAATAAATTTCATTGCCTGGATATGGATGAATCCAGAGCCATGCCAGCAATCTCTCCTCTTGCATCTGTCTTTCCATCCCTTTCTTGTGACATCTCCATGCAGCACTCTGTCCCTCACCACCTACTTGGAAGAATCCAGTCTCACCAAACAATGAGTGTTTTCTATTGTTTCAGGAGAGGTTGGCTGAGTCATGAGGAAGAGACCATGTGGTACCTCTCTAAGACGTTCCATCACCATCTGGCTGACCATCTTTCAGAACCCATCTGCTCACCATATGACCCCACCCCAAAGCCCCCAGTCCCACAATGAGACCTTTGCTGTCACTTTTATACCCCTAGGAGGTTTGGTCCCAACTCTGCCTCTGACCACTTTTCTGCTGGCAATGCCTCCCTGGAATTCTAGGGAACAACGTGTTCCAACTCATTGTAAATCTGTGCTGGAATGTCTGGATGAGCTTCTCCTGAAAAACAAGCCTGAAAGATGATCCCACTGGCCTCATTTACTTCAGGTTCAAGATCACATCGCATCTAGTAACAGGACTTAATTGAGAAGGTTAATGAGAAAAGACCAGAAGAAGTGTGTTCCCAGTATATCACACTCATTCCAAATAACTATAACGCACAACATGATGTAGAAATTAAGGTTTGCAGTAGTTCAAAGAGAGGAAAGTCATTAAAAAATTGAAGCATCACAGAGCAAAGGACAGGATAGTCCTACAAACTCAAAAGAAACTGTATCTTAGCAATCAGTAGTTATTCACCCTAAGAGTGGTGATTTAGTTCATCGAAATATCATCTATCAAATTAAGCTGATGCTGCCAGTATGAATTATTTGTTTTGTGCTTTGTATGTATGTAGTTTGTAAATATGTTTTGATTTAGATCCGTATAAGAATTATAAGCATGAAGAACTTAAATGCATTTCATATTTGTTCATGTGTAAGGCAACACTTTGGGGGGCTCTGTGGGCATTTTTTCAGGTTTAAGAAATACTGGCTTAACCTTTTAGAAAGTGAAAAAAGAAAAATACGGAACGGAATACTCACTATGATCTTGGTTATTCATTCATTCACTCATTCAATACATATTTACTGGATAGTAAACACTGGGTAGGGAAGCAAATAAGTTAGGTAAGACCACGATTCTCCTTCATCTTACTTTTAGAAAAAAGAGAGAATACAAACCAAAAGATTTTAAGAGATACTTCTAGAACGTGATGTGTGCATAGAAAAAAGTAAACCAGGGTGATTTGATAACAAGAGGCTGGGGAGGCTGCTTTGGTCTTGTGAGCATGAAAGGTCTTTCTGTAAAAGTGACATGACTTGAAACCTGGAAAGGAGCTGCCATGTGCAAAAGCTAGAGGATTAATGTTCCAGGCAGATGAACAGGAAGTGCAAAGGCCCTGGGGTGAAATGGCTGGAAAAGAATGAGTAAGGGGAAGGGAAAGAGAGATAGGCAGAGTCACACCATACTGAGTCTCTTAAGATATTTGAAAGGAATCTAGATTTTATTCTAGGTGCAAAGGGAAGCTTTTGGAAAGTTCTTTAGAGAAGAATGACAAAATACAGTTTATACATAGAAAGATCACTCTTAATGACTGTGTGACAAATAAAATGAATTCTATGAAATAAGAGTGAAAACAAGGAGATGAGTTGGGAGGCTATTGGAGTAAACCAAGTAAGAAATGATGGTGCTTGGTGAGAGGGTGGCAGTGGAAATGGAAAAAAGTGGATGAATTTGAGAAAGAGAGGTACAACCCACAGGACTTACTGATGGATTGGATGTAAAAAGGCAAGGGAGAGAAAGGAGAATCATAAATGTTTGTAGGTTTTTTGATTGAAGTGTTTTTCTTAAAAATAAAACAGCATCAATATAAAAATAATTCTGAATGAAAATATGACAAAACATTGAGTGAATATTTTTGGATGGTGGAAACAAAGCTGCTTTTCTGTGTGCATATTACTTATTTTTAAATGAAAATATATAGCTAATACTTCTTGTTTAATTGCCTGATAGTGAATATCTTTTTTGTTTGCACAGAGTCAAGGCTCAAAGTCACCAGAGGAAGGCAGAGGCAGAGGTGTCTGTTAGAAGTCTGAAAAGGAGAGGCTCAGAATAGAAGAAGCCAAAGATGGGGACCTGGGACAATGGATGATGTTCCAGGAGGTAAAGACACAGGGAGTGAGAAAGGGAGATTAGACGTAACTCAGCTGCCAGGGTCTACCTACACTGCACGACTGCTTTTGGAGTTAGCAACACCCATCTGTTCACACTGAACACTAACAACTCTTGTCAGTATCATCATCATCTCTGGGCTGTGTTGTATGAAGGAGGAATGTTCCTCCACTGGAAGGCACAGCTAGCACCAGTCCTCTCCCATATCTACCACTCAAAGCATAAGGAGCAAAACACAGAACAAGGTGACCAGGAGGTTGCATACAAATCGTTGCATTTTATCCTCACTATTATCATTCGTGATCATTAAAGTAGCCAACTTTATACAATTTTATAGATGTCAGAACTGAGAAACAAATAGACAAAGTGCGTTTCTAAGACTACACAGCTATTTGGTGATTTAGTCCTATTTTACTTCCACCACACTGTGTTAAACACAGCAGTTCAGTGCTTCCCAACCTTTTTCACACCAGGCCACACATAGAAATGGATATTTTTACAGGATGCAAAGGCAAATGGGCAAGGATTTTCATTGACTGGTACAACTCCCTCAGGGGTGCCACCTACCTTAGGGCTTACGTGGTCACCCAAACCTGAGTGGGTGAATGTCACAACACACATTAAGTTTATAAGGTACTTAATCTGGTAGCCTGGAATTTCCCCAAAATTTTTAAAATACAGATTCCCAGGCCACATCCAAGACATATACAATTAAATTGCTTTCAATTGCAAGCAACAGAAAATACCAACTCAAATTGTCTTATTAAAAGGAAGTTTAGATATTGGCCAATTTTTTGTTTTATTTATTTATATTTTTGGGTGAGGAAGATTAGCCCTGAGATAACACCTGTTGCCAATCCTCCTCTTTTTGCTCGAGGAAGATTGGCCCTGAGTTAATATCTGTGCCAATCTTCCTCTATTTTTTGTATGTGGGTCGCCATCACAGCATGGCCTTGATGAGTGGTGTAGGTCCACACCCAGGATCCAAACCCATGAACTCCAGGCTGCCAAAGTGGAGCATCCTGAACTTTAACCACTATGCCACCAGGCTGGCCCCAAGATGTTACTCAGTTTAAACATTGGTTAATCCAGTAGCTCCGATTTTATTTCTCCATAATCACATTCTGAGTGTATCAGCTTTGTCTTTAGGCTGCCTCCCCTCCTTGTTCAAACATGGTTGCAGCACTTCCAGGCATAAAATAGCCTGTGTTATACAATGTTCAGCAACGTGCAGAAGCAGAAGGGCCATCTTTTCTTATGTCTCTTTCTCAAATTTAGGACCTTCCTCAGAGGCTTGCAGCAGACAAGTTTCATGCAATTAGCCTCAGGTACTTGACACAATTAGCCTCACATAATTAACCACAACTGGGTCACATGTTTACACTTAAACAAATCAGTAGCAAGGGGGATGGGGTCATCCTGATTGGTTTATACTGCTCATGATCAACCTCCAGAGACAGAGCTAGAATTACCCTCCCCTGAGTCAGCAAACAGCCAAGCACCCAAATAAAACTGTATTTTGCCAGTTAGGAAGAAGAGTGGGAAAGCAACTATTACTAGGTACTACATAAACCAAATCAAAACCCTTAAAAAGCTCTAAAATCTGTATTTTAAAAATTGTAAGATGATGGCCATGATCAGCCAGGTTTGGGAGCCACTGTCCTAAACCCAGAGTGGCTGCTAGCTCATTGGTGGCCTTTGTATAAATTAGTAGAAGATGCTCCCTTCAGGAGACATAGCCTTGTGAGTGTATGGCTATGAGAGAGGGCAGCTTTGTTTGAAAGAGGAAAAGTAGCCACTCTCTACTCATCTCCACCACAGGGAGCAGAGCAAGGGCTAAATTTTAGTCCCCCAATCGCTCTCCTCTCACGGAACCCAGTGGTGTGCTGGTAAATGTTTAACAGCCAGCTCCCTGATTTGTAGGGCTTGACAAATTCCGTGGTGTAAATATGCCTACCATGGCCAATTGGAAGCTACTAATGTAATATCATTGAACATGGAATTTGGAAATGATGCTCATAATCAGCTCTCACAGGAGGTGAGACAGCACTGGCACACCTTGGCCATGCCAGCACCCATGTGAAGAATACAACCTACACGGCCAAATGCAGCTGACCTGCCTGTAACTAACCAGCCTTTGCTCCACAAAATAAAACTATGATAACATTGGCAAGATTTTGTAAAAATAATGAGGCCCTAGTTCTACATACTACACTCTAGTAACTGCATTTTAAAAATCATTGTTTCAGGACCCTCCCCCATCCCTGCCTTGAAATGGAACTCCACTTAAAAACTAATAAGGAACAGGAATTTCACGTATTTTAAGTAACACAATGATCGTGACTATAATTTATTACTCATTAGTGGGAAAGAAAATCTTACATAAAAAAAGTAGAATTCAAAAAAGGCTAAGGAAAGAATTAATCACTTTTATAAATAACGTCAAAGGAAATGATTGTACCTTTGAATTTTGTTGAAAGCACAAAATTTACTTGAGAAAATTCTTATGCCTGATACAGCTTAATAATATAGAGGAAACTTAAGCAATCTATTACATAGTCATGCAATTTTTCCTTTGCCTGAATACTTACTTTAAATCTTGTTTTATATAAATGTTGGCATGCCCCTTTATTTATTTATTTATTTTAGTGGCGTGGGGACCAAAATGAAGGAAGTTGGTATAGCCTAGTGGCAAAAAGTATCATCACTATGTCAAACTGCCTCAGATGAAGCCCCAGCTCTACTACCCGCCAGTTATAAACCTGGTCCAGTCACTCAGATGCTGCTAACCCCAGTATCCTCCTAGGTAACACGAAGGTGGTAACAGTACCTATATCTGAGCCTTAGGAAGTGGAGATGAAGTAATTCACGCCTGTGCTCAGTAGGGCACCCAGTCACGTGGGCAGATCTAGTGACCTGTGGACTTCTGTCCAGCCAACCAAGCAATGATCATGGGAGCTACACTTTCGGCCTTCTCAAAGAAGTGAAGGAAACCAGGACTGATATTGATCATGACTCTGTGTCAGGCTCAGGACAAGGTGTTCTAATTCATGTGTTCTTGTTTGTTTGTTTTTTTTAACATTTTTTTTTTAAAGATTTTATTTTTTTCCTTTTTTTTCTCCCCAAAGCCCCCCGGTACATAGTTGTATATTCTTAGTTGTGGGTCCTTCTAGTTGTGGCATGTGGGATGCCCCCTCAGCGTGGTTTGATGAGCAGTGCCATGTCCGTGCCCAGGATTCGAACTGACGAAACACTGGGCCGCCTGCAGCGGAGCGCACAAACTTAACCACTTGGCCATGGGGCCAGCCCCTCATGTATTCTTGTTTCATTCCATGGCCGGGGCCGTGTGATTTTGTGCATGCACTTCCTCCCCCTCCTCATTCTTTATAGTTCCCAGAGGGTTCTTATCTCCCCCACCGCAAACTCTCACAGTGAGTTTACTCACCCTCTTAGGACTTAAAGAGAGAAGCAAATCCTGGCCTAAATGGCAAAGGGACGGATTCCTATGTATGTTTACCAAATGTGGGCTCTTGTTGTGTTGGTAGGAGTATGTGTTGTTTGTTTGTTCTTTTTCTCACAAAGACCAGGTGGACAGGCTAGGCAAGGAGTGGGAAGAAGTGAAAGGTGAACTTGGACAGGGGAGGATGAGAGCCCTTAGTTCAATAGCGGGAAGGAGAGGAATTTTCCATTACAAGGACCAGTGAGCTGAGAGCAAGCTGACTCAGGGCTGTGCTTTGCTAACTAAGGACCACTCCTCCTGCCCATGCCCACCTCCTCCCCATCATCTATGGACAACACCCTGTGCATGATCCTGGCCCCTAGGATAAGCTTCTAGGAGGAAAGTGGGTGGACAACTTCTATGGGGATAACCTCTTTCATAGAGGGACTGGCTAGGACCAGTGGGGAAGTCCCCTGGAGTCATGGCTGTGGTGGATACATTGCCCCATCACACATGTATTAGTGCGTGGATTCTACATCAGGGTTTCTCAGCCTCAACATTATTGACATTTTAGCGAGGTAACTCACTGTTATTTGGAGCTATCCTATGCATTGTGGTAGCACCTGCCTCCCTACTTGTAACAAACAAAATTGTCTCCAGATATTGCCAAATGTCCCCTGGGGAGCAAAGTCACCCCTGAGTGAGAGCTACTGTTCTACACAATAACCTCATGAGATAGCTATGATCCCCATGGCACAGAAGAAGAAAATGAAACACAGGTAGTCAGTAGGTGGCCCAAGGTCTCAGAACTAGTAAATCTCATGCCTTGTGTGACACATGTTTTACCCTTCTGCCTCTCATTATCTGACTTCAAAGTCTTTCTCAGAATCAAGACCGTAGACATTTCATAAATGTTTGTTTAATTAAACAATAAATGAATGAACACCAAGTCTCTCCACGTTTTAATTCTGTAGGTTCTAGTCCTCCATCAAAATAAATAAGCAGAAAGCTGACACGTGGTAACAGGACCCACTGAGGCTGGAGTGGTGCTCTTCAGCCAAGTTCACACCAGTGTATAAGGGACTCTCATTTGGAGGGGCCTGAGTTGCACGAGTTTATTCTGAAATTATTGATAACAGATCAGAGAGACCACACGACTGTGTGACAGACCTGGGATAAGGTGCTTAATTTCTCTGACTCTCAGCGTCCTCATAAAATAAATTTTCTTACCTCACTTGCTTGTTGGGAGGCCCAGAGATATGATAGGTAAAGTGTTTGTGACAGAGCTTGGCACATGGGTGATCAATCAGTAAAGACTCTTGCTGTCATTATCACTACTCACTTGCATCAAGAGTCTGCATATCTGTACCAGATAAATCAGAGAACAGCAGGATGCTGTCCCTTTTTTCCCTATGTGAGCTAAGATCACTGATGTGTGTATTACAGTTCTTAAAAAGAATAAGAAAGACCCCTGGCCTGGGTGTCAGCAGACCTGGATTCTAGTCCTCACCCTATTAGCTACGTGACTGTGAATACGTCACTCGACCCCCTGAGACTGTTTCATCATCTGATATTTAGAAGATTCAGCTACATAAGAGCTCAGACCTTTCTGGATCTCTTGTTCTTTGAACCCATGTATGTAAGATGACCAACTGCTGCAGTATTAAAACAGTCTCCTTTAAGCCATTTCAGTGAATTGCTATAGAATTTAGATTAGAGTTGTAAAAATCAATAATCAAGTCACTAAACATATAAGTTAGCTATCATGACCTGATTATTTCTATGCATGGCAAATAATTTGGATTTAAATATTTATGATTTTGAAGCCAGTTGGGGAATGTAGTCTTTCTGTCATGTATTGAAGAAAACTAATCAATGGAAAATAATGCCTCCCATCTAGCTCCAGTCGAATTGAATGTTGAACCCCCTAACCGCAGACGCAGCAGATTTTTTTATAACATCGATCTTCCAACATGAGGCCTAAACTTTTAAATACTGAGCAACCCACTCTGTCCTGTGGAACCACTCAAATGTCTGTCTCTGCTCCCATGTGTGTGACATTCTTTTCATTTTGAATGCTCTATCAGCTTTCAAGGCCGAATGCAAATGGACAAAGAAGTTTCTTGAATCTTCTCACAAGAGGTGACACTTCCTGCCGCTGAATTCAGTCAATCAAAAGTATTCATTAAACATTTATTGAGTACTTACACCTTCATATTCTCTGGTGCTCAGGGCAGAGGATATTATTATGAAGCTACATGGAGGTATATACAAGGTACTATAAAAGCACCTTACACATTGAGAGACTAAGGTAAGGGTACGTGAGTAAATTTGGGGATATGGTACAAGAGAAGCATGGGAGGTAGGAGAGAGAGACAGTCGATGCCATTGCATTGTCCATTAATCACTGCATCTTCAGTAAATAAGACACTGTTTCAGAAGCATGAACTGTAAGAGAGCATAATTAATAAGCCTGCAGAGACAGGTTAAGGATGATTTGTATAACTGGCATAAACCAGTGCAAGTTTAATGAGGGCGTGGATATGATCAGATTAGTATTTTACAAGAGAACTCTCTGACAACAGGGTGGAACATAAAACAGAGAGAGGAAAGGCCAAAAAGGATAAAACAGGAAGAGCTAGGAGACCGTTGAAGGGATATAGATCAGACACCAGAGTGGTGAGTACAAAGGCAGTAGTAAGAAGTGAACAGGAAGGACAAGTTCAAAAGATGTGAAGCAGTAAAATCAACGCAATGTTACTGAATGTAGTGATTAAGAGAGAGGGAGAAGTCAATGATGAAATCCTGATTCCTGGCTTAAAAGATGCACTGGATGATGGTAGCATTCACCCATTTGGGGAATTCAGTAAGCAAGGAAGAATTTGAGGTATAGTAAACTCAATTTGCGGTGTGTTGAACTCGAAGTGCCAATGGAACACATCAGTGGAGATGCCCCTCAGGCACTTCAATATATAAAGTCAGAAGCTCAGGAAAATGATATGAGCTGCAGATGTAGATATTTTTAATCGTTTTTGTGAAATATAATAGTACATAAAGATAAATGTATGGCTTAATGAATTATAACAAATTAACCTTGTGACTACCACCCAGGTCAAGAAACAGAACATTTCTAGATTCTGAGAAGCCATCTGAACACTTCTTCCTAAGTACAACATGCCCCTCCCTCCTAACAGAACCACTATCTTGTCTTTATGGTAATCACTGCCTGGTTTTCCTTTCTATTTTAGCACCTAATTAGGCATTCTTAATCATTCTAGTTTAATTCTGCCTATTTTGACCTTTATATGAATGGAATCATACGGGGTACATTCTTTTATGTCTGGCGTCTTGTCTTCAACATGTTTGCAAAGTATATCCATGTTTCTTGCTACGATTCATTTGTTTTCACTGGAATATGGTACTCATTTTTATTTATTGCTGATGGATCTTTGAGTTGTTTTTGGCTATTGTGAATAAAGCTGCTATGAGCACCCTTACGCTTATCATCTGGTAGACATTTCTGTTGGGTAAGTAAGTTGGAATGGAATTTCTAGATCAAGAGATTGCATAGTATCCTCAACTTAGTAGAAAACATCAGACTATGTTCTTAGTAACTAGACAAGCTACACAATCAGCAGCAGTAAATACAGAGTTGCTATCCAACCTCACCAACACTTGATAAGGGTGCCTTGTTAATGTCAGCCATTCTGCTGGGTATGTGAAGGCATCACATGTGGCATTTCCCTGATAACTAAAAAAGTTGATCCATTTCCATCTGTGTCTTAATCATTTAGATCTCCTCTTTCATGGAACGCCTGTTCCAATATCTTGTCTGGTTTTTTTCCACTGGTTTTCTGTTATTGATTTATAGGAGAGCTTTATACTTTCTAGATAAAAGCCATTTGTTAGTTACATGTATTGCAAACATGTTTTCTCACTCCAGGGTTTTTCGGGTTTTTTTTTTTTTATTCTCTAAATGGAGATTATTGACGAACAAAAGTTTTAGATTTTAATGTATTCCAATTGTGAAGTTTTCTCTTATGGTTAATACTATTTTTGTTTAGTTAAGAAAAAGTTATCTACCTCAAAGATATGAAGGTCTTCTTCTAAATTTTCCTCAAGAAATTTGTTTTGGCTTTCACATTTAGGTCTACAATTTACCTGGAATTGATTTTGCATATGGCTGGAAGTTGATATAAACTTTCTTTTTTTCCATTTAGCTATCCAATTGTTGTAATGTCATAAATCAGTGTTCTTGCGTTTGTGTGTCTGTTCATGGGATCTCTGGCTGTTCCATTTGACTATTTGTCTATCCTTTAACTACTACCTTGCTACCCTAATTACTGTGGCTTTAAAATCTTTATATTTAGCAGAGCAAGTTGGTTTTTTCAAGGACGTATCGGCTATTTGGGGTCCTTTACTATTCTACATAAACAGAATAATTCTGCACACAGTCAGTAAACCATTGGACTTTGATGGGGATCACACTGACTCCACAGATACATCGAGGAAGAATTGAAAGCTTTGTTATTTGACTCTTCCATTCTATAGGCACAGAATACTTCTTCATTTGCTTCAGTTTTTATTAATTTCTCCACAAATTTCTGTATAGAGATCTTGCACATCTTTGACAACATTTATTCCCAGAAATTTACTTTCTAACTGTAAGTAGCAACTTTTTAAACTTTGTTTTCCATGTGTTATTGTATATCAAAAACTAATTGCCTTTTATTCTATTGATCTGATACCAAGTAACCTTGCTAAACTCTTTTTTTAATTTTACTAATTTATCTGTATATCCTCTTAGATTTGCTACATACAAAATGATATCATTAACAGATAATGACAGCTCTGTTTCCTTATTTACATCCTTATAACTTTTATTTGTTCTTCTTGCCTTACTGCAGTGGCTAAACTTCTCAGGGTTAAGTAAAAGTGGTAAGAGTGAGTATTCTTGCTTCCAATCTGAAATGGAAAACCTTTGTCATGAATATATACACAAAATCTTAAACAAAATATGAACAAAGTGAACTCTATAATATGTCAAAAAGGGCAATATCTCATGCTCAAATTGGATATTTCAGAAATGCAAGTTCCTAAGTGATCTTGGCCTTTGATTTTTCTTTTTTTGAGGAAGATTATCCCTGAGCTAACTACTGCCAATCCTCCTCTTTCTGTTGCTGAGGGAGACTGGCCCTGAGCTAACATCCATGCCCATCTTCCTCCACTTTACACGTGGGACGCCTACCACAGCATGGCTTTTGCCAAGCAGTGCCATGTCTGCACCCAGGATCCAAACCAGTGAACCCCGGGCTGCCGAGAAGTGGAACATGCACACTTAACCACTGTGCCACCGGGCCGGCCCTAATGTTTTCTTTAGTAATATCCTTGTCAGATTTTGCTATCCAAGTTATGCTGGACTCAGAAAATTAACAGGGAATGCTGTTTCTTTTTTTTTTTTTTTTTCCTCAGGAGGATATTGTATAAGATTTCTTCCTTAATTGTTTGGTAGAATTTGCTGGAGAAGCCATACGAGCCTTTAGTTTTCTTGGTGGGAAAGTTTTTGTTTATGGAGCTGTATCATCAATAGTAACAGAACTATTTAGGTTTTCTATTTCTTCTTGTAGCACCTTAGAAATTTTGTTAGAATACTTTAATTCCATTTAAATCCATCTTTCTTCTGACTTTTTTGCTATAATTTTAATTCTTTAATTTTATATATTAAAAATGCTATTAGATATTATTAGTGCTTTCTAAATTCAGTATTTGTTTGGAATTATCTATTTACCATACACCTTGCACTTCATTTCTTTTCACATTGCAAACTTCCTTCCGGTATAATGTTCTTTTTTCCTGAAGAACACATTTTGAGATTTCCTTCAGTATTTTCTGAGGTCTTCTGATGGAAAATTCTTTCTGATTTTATTGGACTGAAAATATCTATTTAACTTTCATTTTTAGAGGATATTTTTGCTAGGTATGGAACTTCACATTGGCATCTATGCATTTAAGATATAAGTTAGTCTAATTTTTTTACTAGGATATATCTAAGTATGGCTGTTTTGTTGTTTGTTTACTCATTTTTCCTGCTTAAATTTCATTGGATTTCTTGAATCTGTGGCCTGATGACTTTCATGGACTTTGGAAAATTCTCCTACATTATTCCTTTGAAATTTTTGCTTCTGCCCATTCAGACTCCTCTCCTTCTAAGACTCAAGCCTCCCCTTTCCACTTCATCCTCTTTTGTCTTTTTTTCTGTACTTTTCAATCCATTATTTGCACCATGCTCTATTTTGACTATTTTATTCTACTATACTTTCCATTTCACTGAGTATCTATGTAGCTGTGTTTAACTTGCCATGAATTTCATTAATTGAATTTTTAATTTCAGGCTTTTTCAAGTTCTAGAACTTGTAGTTGGTTCTCTTTCAAATCTGTTGTGTCATTTTTTGTACTTTCCAGTTTTCTGAGAAAATTCTCTATTTTATCTTTTACCTGGTTAGATATAGTAATCATCACTATTTTAAGGTCTTTTTCTGATCATTTCAGTGTCCAAAGTTCTTATGAGTCTGTTTCTATTGTCTATTGCTTTGACTTTTTTTACTTCATGCTATCTTGTTTGTTGATGTGCTTTGCATCTTTTATTGTGTGCCAGATACTTTTGAGAAGATGTTTGTAGAAATATTTTGAGGGCTCACATGGTGTTATCTATTCCTAGAGATTTCTGATGATTTCTGCCAGATACCTGGAGGCATCAGCAATCCTAGATCATCTTAGCCCATTTTCTGGTATTGGGATTTTTCTCTACCATACAGATAACTTGAAGCTAGATTGCAAAAATGAAGAAAAGGTCAAATAAGATAATGATGGAAAAAGGTCCATTGATTTTGGCAGCTAGGGAGAAGTCTTAATGACCTTGGTGAAGGCAGTACTCATGGAAGAGTAGAGAAAGTCAGGTTTCAGGAGGTTGAATAAAGAGTGCCAAAATAAAGAAGTGGAAAAATGAATTTTAAAATGTTTTCAGAAAGCTTGACTCTCATGAGAAAGAGTCAGGCTACAGGCCACATACAAGCTATTTTGTACCTCTTCATTTCATGTAAATTTTGCTTCTATGAAGGCTTACTTCCCCCACTAGTATATAATCTTCTTGAAAGACAGACCTGTCTTCTGCTCACTTGCAACTCCACTGCACACCTTAGAACCTTGCACATTGCAGATGCACAATGAATCTAATTGAAATAACTACATTATTCATTTGGGAGTCATTCTGGATACGTAATCCTGACATACCATGTGTGTATTTTGTTTTATGGTCTTTATTTATCTCACTGGTGTCTATGGGAAAGGTTAGTATATTCTCCAAGGACTAATAAGAGCCACAAGAATTTACGAGCATTTTAATACACGTTCATCAGCAGTCTGGGTGTAAGGTAAGAGACAGAGGAGGAGGAAACCTTGGTGATCTGTCTGGAGGAGATCCAGTCTGGTAGAGGAGACAAAAATGCACATGCCAGTTTAGAAAAATGAAACATTTTCTTTTCTAGTTCTTGAAAAACATGGAATTCAGATTGCATTATTGCTTTCAAGTGTTGCACTGAGCAGACATAGCTCTTCAACAAGTACTCCTTTGAGAAATCTCAGGATGATGCTATGCCCTCAATAATTTAAGTGTTCTATTATGTGGTAGCTTGCACTTTACTACTGGGCTTAAAAATTTATATTGCCTCCTTTAAGAGCCTGGCAATGCACTGAAAAACAGGCAGTGTGAAATACCTTGGAAATACTTGCATAATATCAGCATCATTCTCATTCTCTGGTGGGAAGGGAGGTGAAGCAGGGTTGTCTTGGCAAGTACAGGTCCTAGAAAGCCAGAGCAGATTATGAGGCTTCTCACATTCATTGCACTCTGTGGCTATAGCCAAAAGGCTGGAACCACAGAGCAGACCTAGAAGCACGTGTCTAACCCATCAGGAAAGCAACAGTGTCTTCAGTGGGGATTAAGGCCAGAATCTGGAGCCAAGGGTCAATGAGCAAGAATGAATAAGTGCATAAAACCAGGAGCAACAGATCAAGACACAATTCAGGAAGGGAAGTAAGGTGAATGCTGGAGATCACTGGCTTTTGTTCTCAGATATTGCCGGCATTCTGAGTGTGAGCCCTATTCATTAAAGAATTTAATGAAATAATTATGTCTTGGAGGGAGGGGCAGCATAATTTCTGGAGTCAGAGAGACTGGGTTTCAATCTTACCTTGGCCTCTTACTAGTTGTGTGATCTTGTGAGAAAAACAAAAAACAAGTAACCTTTCTAAGTTTCAGGCTCTTCATCTGTAAAACTAAAAATAACTAAATTTCAGGGTTGTATCCACAGTTAAATGAGATAGTGCATGTGAAATTTCCTAGCACAATGTTGGGCATATAAAAGGCAATTAATAAGTGCTATTTGTACATTATAGCTTGTATTAATTAAGGTAATATTAGATGCTATATTAAGTAAACATTGACGTCTAACTGGCTTAACACAATAAAAATTCTTTGCTTATTCACAAAGTCAAACAGATCATAAACCCAGTGCAGGCATCTGTGCCTGAGCCAGCTTCCACAGTGTAATGCAAGGACGCAGGCTTCTTGGTCTTGTGTAGTCCCCTCTCCTGGGTTATCACTGTCCCCTCCATTCAGTCAATGAAGGCACAGGGAGGCTACGCAGAAGGCACACCCACTTCTTACACATTTTGGCCCAGAAGTGACACGTCAGTGGCACATTTCAAGAACTGAGATTAGGAGACTCTGTCTTCATGTAGGGGTTCTGGCAAAGCTTCCCATCTTCCCCTCTGGAGACACATTACTCTCATTACCCGGAAATGTGAGCAAATCGGCTCTGGGAGGAAAGGGAGACATCTCTATCACCCCAAATGTGATTAAATTTGCTACAGAAGGAGTCACTGCATCTTTCCAAGGCCATTTGCTTACAAAAAGAGTCTTGAAAAGATAGTCTGAAACATGGAGAATTGTCTCCAGAAACTTATAATGCCTATTTTTGTAGACAAAGAAACCGAGATTTAAAAAGCTTACTGTGTTCCTGGAGGTCACTTGATGGCAAGCAGTGAGTGGAGAAACTGAAGGTCCAGCCTTGGTCTCCTTGGTCTCCAGGCAGTACTCCTTCCACTGAGAAGTGGCATTTGAGGGCAAGGCCAATTTTCTTTACAAATAAGCTGACATTCCAACAGGATGTGTTAGCTGAGATCACTTAGTTACTAAACAATAGAACCACGCCTTGAACCCAGTTCTCCCTTATTCTCAGCCTGTTGATACTACCCCACAGTGTCCACAAGGGAAACCCAAGTGGGAGCACAGGTAGAGACACAGCCTACATGCAGAGCCCATTCACCCATTTCTAATAGATGGTTAAGTCTAGGTCAGTTCCTTAACCTTTCTGAGACTCAGATCCCTTTTCCACTAACTGGAAAAAGAGACCTTCACTGAGAGGTTGTGGGAAGAATTAAAAGGAAATGACCTACTGTAAAACAGCAAACACAGTGCGCTGCACCATCCAGACCCAAAGCTTCGTGCGGGAGAGCAAGAGCCCCGGAGCCATGCTGCTCCGGCTACTTGAGCTGTTATTTACCATCTGTGTGACTTTGAGCAATTTATTTCACATCTCCTTGACTCAGTTAAAGCGTTTGCACAATGGGGATAATAATAGCATCTATATCCTAGGGTTGTTGAGAGGATTAAATAAGATAATACGCATGAAGCACTTAGAGCCTAGCAAGTAGTAAGGACTCAGAATGTGCTAGCTCTCATTACTAATAGTATATATTGTGGAAAATTGTAACTGTTAGTCATGCTGTCAATTCTACTGCTCTAAGGAGCCCCTCTGTTCAGGAGATATCGTCAAGGATCTCCTGCGGTGGGGGGGGCGCACATACATGTGGATCTCCTGGTCTCCCACTCGACTTCCATCAGAGCTGCTCAGCTTTTCTCTTTATTATCCATTGAGCCTCCATAGATGGATTTCCTCCAACAAGGGTTTCTGTGTTAAAAGGAAGTAGAAACCACTTCCCTCTGTTTTGCTGCTTCTTCCCTATACTGGAGTTTAGATAAGTCACTCCCACCTCTCTGGGCGGAGGACCTGAGGAATCTATTGGCCAGTTTAACAGCACAGGCTCTGCCGTTGCAGCGAGTGACCAGCAGTTCCAGAGCTTCAGTCAAGGGGATGATACAGGAAGACTGACTCTGGATATAGATCAACCTATGTTCTCCAACCTAGAGACACTAGGAATATTTTTATCTCCAGTCGTCTGTCTCCTCTGTCTGTTTCTCAATTGATTCTTATAGCAGTGGGGCAGAAAACGTTTGGTAACTCGTTTGTTACAAATTGCTAATGCAAATTAGTCTAGAATATAGTACAATAGCAATAACAATACTATACATATGCATATTAATTTAGAATTTTCCTTCTTTAGTCTTTACATGCAGGAGTCAATTGCAGAGATGTTAAATGACTCGTCAAAGAGCTCTTATCTCTGAAGTGTCAAGGGTATCTATGGAATCCCAGTTTCTGAGTATCTAGTCAAATATTCTTCTCACTCATTTCACTTCATCGTGTACTAATTAAAATATAACGGTCAAATGAGGTTATGTGACTGAAAATTGACCACTGAGGGCACAGGACTTCCTCTTGAGATACGAGGATCTTTCTGAAAAACAGTGCTAAGCAGATTTAATCACAATCAACAACTAGAGTCAATATTCATTTGAACCACAAAAAATAGATTATCTGAGATGGGCCATGGCTTAGCATTTCAATGATATCCACACAATTCAGAAATGGCTTTAAAGTACTCTGATGCTAAGAGACTAACGAGTCACAGACATAACTGTGACACTACGAGCAATAATAATGATATATACTTGACTGTTCTACTCATAGAAATGCCATAGAATTTTATGCCAAAAAGATCTTGAATGGTTTATAAGCTATGCAGGGAAATGAAAAGCAAATGGAATAAACTGTAAGAGCTTAAGAGTGGCAAATAAAACCTCCTATCAGGTAAATGAGACAAGTTGATAGATCATTAGGTGGCGTTTACAGACTCGTCTGTGGCTAAGTCAGGAAGCCAGGCTTGCTGGCCACGTTCCAGGAGTCAATAAAAGCTGCTTTGAGCCATAGCAGTTTTCAGAATAGAAATCAGTCCAAAACATTTCTTGAAAGCTTCGTCTCTACCTCGGGGCTCAGGAGAGTTGAGGGGTTGCAGATCGGTAGATTAACCATATTACATTTGCAGATAATACGAAAAGTCCAAGAAGGCATGGAGTCAGGCATCTTTTGGGGAAGACCTGAGCAATCGGCCTAGAAGAATAAATACATAAATGTTCTACCTCAAGACCCAGCCAAGGGCAAACATCTTTATTTGGCAGGGTCTGTGTTTTGTTTTTTTATTGAGGTAACATTGGTTTATAACATTATATAAATTTCAGGTGCATATCATTATATTTCGATTTCTGTATAAACTACATTACGTTCACCACCCAAAGACTAATTGCCATTGGTCACAGTGCACATGGGCCCTCGCCCCTCCCCGCTGCCCCTCTGGTAAACCACCAATCTACTCTCTGCATCTCTGCCTTTGTTTGTTGCTGTTTCATCTTCCACATATAAGTGAAATCACGTGGTGTTTGACTTTCTCCGTCTGGTATACACGTAAAAGTGCTTTGTAAACTGAAAAGTGGGTGAAAGGAAGAGTGGTTATTATCATTAATTAGAACACTTTTGAGATCATGCACAATTGCTTTAAGAATGAATAAGATATTATTGTCCCTCTCTGTTTTCTGAGAGTTTTTTTTCATTTTGCTATTATAAAGAAAGGATCAAGTTTACATCTTCTTTGCTTATATATTCTTCCTAAATGTGTTTGCGCATATTTTTTAAAAAATTAAAAGAAAATTTCTTGTTTGGCCACTCATCATGTTCCTGGAATTATTAAACGTTTTCTTTTCTAATCAGCATAGCACCCACGCAGAGGCTCAGAAAAGGTAAAAGTATGTCCATAACCAACCAAGTGGGCTGGGATTCAAAGCCACAACTTCTCACTCCACATCACTCTTTATGAGACCTTGAGGACAGGCATCTTTGATGGAGTGCCTGCTACACGCCAGGCATTGCTGTGTGTTTTACACAGAGTATCTCAATTATTAGCTTGATTTGACAATTAAGGAATTAGAGGTCAGAGAGGTTAAGCAACTTGCCCAATGTGTTAGCTTACAAACAGCAAAGCTGTACCCTAAATCCATACGGGTCCAGCTCCAAAGCTTTTGCTCTTTCTACCACACCGTGCATCCCATCTGGTTGACATGGTCAGAGATCCAGATTAATGGTGGCATTTGTTGCTTCAGGGCACTTCGATGGGTATTTATTTTATCTTTTTAATATTTTGAGTAGTTATTTTAATTTTGGATTTTAACAGGACAATAATAGAGCTTGTTGAAAAAGACCAAAATTTTACTGGGGGAAGACCCACATGTAAATTACTAATAATGACTTGAAAATAAGAGTCTATAGAAAAGTACAAAAATATATTCATGTATTTTCTGAGCTTAGTCTAACCAATAAAGCAGGGGCTTTGCTTTTAAACTGTCTTGTGTAACTGATCTCTCTGGCTTTGTCTTCCCAATCCCCTTTCCATCCTTCTTCCTTTGGAAAAGTGCTCCTTACCACTCCCATTTGGTTCTGATAAGGCTGCAAACTACCTTCTAGCAGAGAGTAGGGGATGGAGAGATTCCTGGGAGGTGGTGCTCTTGAACTGGCCTCTGCCTTCGATGGTCCTTACAGCTAGTGGAAGGAGACAGGAGACGAAATAAGTAAGCAAATTATATAGAATGTTAAATGCTGTTGACTCCCAACCCTGATGACAACTTCCTATCTCAAGTACCTGCCTCTTTCTGCCTCTTCACTAAGGACATTCCCCTGCAACTGGAATGGTACCCAGCCACTGTGCAAGGTTCTCCAGAAGGGCTAGAGATCTCACATACTGAGATTCTGTGAAAAATGCTCCAGTTTCCCCATCCCTCAGTTGGATAATTCTGAGGTATATTCTAAATGGTCATTCAGGGAGTCTCCAGCAGGACTGAGCCATGGTTGCCCACAGGGGTATCCAGCTCATATACGCAGCCACCATTGGCTTCACTCCCACTCTGTCTCACTTTCCTCACCCCCTCGCTCACACTTTAAGCGTTCCAGGATTTTGGTTGGTTAATGGGACAGCTATAGTCCTTACTTCTGATCTTGTTTCCAAGGGTCACAATTGATACCTGCCATCTTCTTCCTTCAATCACTCTAGATTCCTCTCATCCTCAGCTAGTACTGCTGCTGGTCTGGGTGATTTAATGGATGAGGTGACTCAACCTCTTATCCCTAAGGTATCTGAACTCCTGGTCACCATGTCCTTCTCAGGCTGTGGCTGCTGCCCTTATCCATTTTCCACAAAAACTGGGCGAAAAAAGTAGCAAGAGATATACCAGGTGATGACCTAGATGTCAGACATATCCTTCTCTGTGCCCGTTGTGTAACCATAATGATCAGGGTCAATTGTCACAGGCAGAACACTGATTCCCTCCCTCACCTGGAGGACTGTGGGCACAAAGAATCGAAACTGAGGAGTGGGAGCCATAACTTAAGGTTGAATGGAACTTCTGCTTCTGGCCATAATACAGTAGCAGAGACTGAATTTGTTCTCCCACTTTAAATAACTAGAAAAATGAACAAAATATGTAAAACAATGGTTTTCAAACCTTGGCCAACAGGCAGGGCTTAAGAGTGGTCCTTCGAGAGCTTCAACATAACAAGAACGAGAGTCCTCAAAGAGATCTAATTCAGGCATAAACAAGACTTTGTGAAACCCCGAAAATATAATATTAATTTTCATTTCAAAAACTAAATATTTTAGTTTAATTTAATTTAGTCATTTAAGAGACAATTTGCAAAAGTAAGTGGTCACAATTGAGGACCACTTCAGAGGCCCAGAAGAAATAAATTACCACACAGATAAAATACAAAGAGATAGAAATCATAGGACAAAATGAGGAAACTTGAAGCCAGATCCAGGAGACCATTCACGTGAAGAAGAGGAGGTCTAGAAGGAAAAGAAGGAACAGAGAGAGGGGAGTTAATAATTAAATAAATGGTAGAGAAAAAAAGAAAAAAAAAAGAGTGGTCCTTGAGAGAAAAGAAACAAATCAAGTGATCTCTAAAATGCTCCCAATTAACTGCCTGGAGAGAGTCCACAGTACAGGGAGGGGGAACCCAAACCAGCTCCAGGGTCACCCTGAGTGGTAGAGACAGAGTTCAGATGTCAGGAAAGCCAACGCAGCTAGAACCCACAGGGTGGAGGCCCAGAGAGGAGAGAGCTGACAGAGAGAGGAAGAACCCCAGAGAGCTGCAGAGGGCCCTCTCGGGTCTTTGGCTGAGTACCGATCAAAGTATGAGTGTGAGGAAACTAATGAGGCCAGGGAACAGCCACCAGAAAGGGGAGGGCTGAACGATCCTCAGGACTCACACGGGTCAGAGAACGGTTGTGTTCCTGCCAGCTAGAGGGGAGAGGCCTCACACATGTGGGCCTTGGGTGGAAGCCTGCGAAGGGTATTCCTCAGTGTGGGCCAGCTTAGCCCTGGCCTGAAGGCTAGTCAGGCTGTGACTAGCAAAGCTGAAAGGCCAACTGGAAGTGAGCAAAACTCTTTCCATGTAATTTAACTGTGTCCCAGGGAAAAAAGGCAGAACTATTTTTTAAACCAAAAGAGTTCAGTGTACAACACACAAATTCACGACGTCTGGCATCCCATAAAAATTATAGCTATTTAGTGAATCTGCAAAAATAAACCCACGACAAAAAGAAAAATCAATCCATAGAAACAAACTCAAAATTACACAGATGATAGAAGTTAGTAGACAAAGATATTAAAGTATCTATTATAACTATATTCCAGAAGGTAGAAGACTGTAAGCACTTGATCAGGAGAGAAATGGAGGATATTTTTAAAAATCCAAATCAAACTTACAGACATTAAAAATACACTGTCTGGGGCTGGCCCGGTGGCAAAGCAGTCAATTGCGCACGTTCCACTTCGGAGGCCAGGCTTCGCCAGTTTGGATCCTGGGTGCAGACATGGCACCACTTGGCACGCCATGCTGTGGTAGGTGTCCCACATATAAAGTAGAGGAAGATGGGCACAATGTTAGCTCAGGGCCAGTCTTCCCCAGCAAAAAAGAGGAGGATTGGCAGCAGTTATCTCAGGGCTAATCTTCCTCAAAAAAAAGAAAATACACTGTCTGACTGAGAAAAACAAACACCATATGATTTCACTCATATGTGGAAGATAAATAAACACATGGACAAAGAGAACAGTTCAGTAGTTACCAGGGGAATGGGGGTAGGGGGTAGGCACAGGGTGTGAAGGGGAGCACTTATGTGGTGATGGGCAAGAAATAATGTACAACTGAAATTTCACAATGATGTAAACTATTATGAACTCATTTAAAAAAATACACTATCTGAGATTAAAAATACACGAAGTGAGATTAAAAGCAGACTATATACTACAGAAAATAAAGATTGGTTACTTTAAAGGCATAGTAATAGAAAATATCCAAAGTAGTCTGAGAGTGCATCATGCTCCTAGTGATTGAGAAACACAGATAACATCAGGGTCAGAAGAGGAGCCACTCTAAATGGGGAAATACCAATACAGTGTCCAAGAGTGCGTGGACTGACTGTTGGAGAAGCTGAAGGAAGCCGCTTGAATACACAGGTGCAAAGGTGGCAGTCTTGGGAAAGCACTAGTTCTGGGGCAAAGGGAACCAACCTTGAAGCTGAGTGATCTCTTGGAGACTTGGTAGTGAAGGTAAACAAAAGGATATTTCAGAATTGGAAGACACTGCTGAGCAACACCCACCCGCAAAGGAAAGGTGCCATGCATTTTTTTTTTTAAATACACAGAAGAGGGGCCGGCTCCATGGCAGAGTGGTTAAATTTGTGCACTCCGCTGCAGTGGGCCAGGGTTCGGATCCGGGGCGTGGACATGGCACTGCTTGTTAGGTCACATTGAGGTGGTGTCCCACATGCCACAACTAGAAGGACCCGCAACTAAGATATACAACTATGTATGGGGGGCGTTGGGGAGATAAAGCAGAAAAAAAAAGATTGGCAACAGTTGTTAGCTCAGGTGCCAATCTTTAAAAAAAAAAAAATACACAGAAGAGGAAACCCTTGAACAAAGAAATCTAGTAGGTGTCCCAAATCCCCAAAACCTTGTCATAGATATATTAATTATTGTTATTTCAGAATATCCAAGGCCCTTTAGAATAAACAGGAAAAGACAGCAAGATCCATATGAAATCACTATAAGAAGAAAGTAAAAAGTGACTAACAAAAATTTTCAGTTAATTAAATACTCTCTAAACTCCACTCACAGTAGAGGAAAACTGTAACACAACAGACCAGCGTGAAGTAAGCTAAATAAGCAATGACAAATATAAAATAACACCATGAATTAGAAATTCAAAACTCAGGATAAAAATGCATATATGAAATATGCTGAACAAATTTAAGAAAGAAATTGAAGAAAAAGACAAAATCATCTCAGAAATAAAGAATAAACTATAGGGTAAAAAGGAGCATCTATTTTGCTGAAAATATGAGACATTGAAGAGACTAATGCCAAGAACTAAGAGAACAAAAATAAAATGAAAAAAACTAAAAAGGTACTGGAGGAAAGAGATTTCAAAGATAATCAAAATGGATCCAGCATATATACAATCTTGTCTCTGAAGAAAAGGAAAAAATGGAACAGAACTAATATTTAAGACTATAACCCAAGAAATTTTTCCAAAATAAAATAAGACCTGAATATTCATATTAACAAGACCCACAATGCATCTGGGAAAATTTACCTTGAATGGTCAACTTCAAGACATAGCCTAGGAAAACAATTGGACGTCAAAGTATCTGCCAAAAACGGAAATTTCTACCGACAAAGAAGAAAAAATTAGGTTGGCATCAGACTTCCCAACAGCAGCACAGAAAGAAGAAAGAGTAAAAAAAATTTTAAGACTCAAGGAAGAAAAAAGTATGAACCACGGATTCTATATCCAGCCCTGATGTCCTTCAAGAATGAAGTCTAGGGGCCGAGCTGGTGGTGCACCAGCTAAGTTTTCACATTCCACTTCGGTGGCCTGGAGTTCTCTGGTTCGGATCCCGGGTGCAGACCTATGCACCACTTGTCAAGCCACGCTGTGGTAGGCGTCCCACATATAAAGTAGAGGAAGATGGGCATGGATGTTAGCCCAGGGCCAGTCTTCCTCAGCAAAAAAAGAGGACGATTGGCAGCAGATGTTAGCTCAGGGCTAATCTTCCTCAAAAAAAAAAAGAATTAAGTCTAAAGCAGAACAACTGTCAACATTGAAAAACTCACTCAACATACTTATGAATTTTTTCTGAGGAATTAACTAAATTGAGGTTAGCAACCTGTGGATCACAACCAGCTTGCCACCTGTTTTTGTTTTACTGGATCACAGCCACACCTGCTCATTTCTGCATTATTTCTGCCTGTGTTTGCACTGCAGTGGCAGAGTTGAGTAGCTGCACCAGAGACTGTATGGTCCACAAAGCCTAGGATATAAATCAGCTGGCCTTTTAACAGAGAAAGTTTCCCAATTGTGGTACTAGAGAATGGGCTTCATCTAGATAAGAGAGAACTGGGGAACCTGCCAAAGTGTCTGGTGATGAATACGGAATGTACATAATTCGAAGTTTCAAAAAGAACAAAGATGAGAACAAGGATGGAAGAATGTGAAAATGTGACATGTTCTGACAAAGTAACATGGGAGGAGAAGAAAAGGGAAAGAATCATTTCACTGATTGTTGCTCACTCCATTATCCCTGCACTTCCCCATACCCCCTTCTCCTCAACCTCATGCTCAGTTGGCCACAATGCTCAGCTCAGTGTATGCTCGGTGTATTAGTTGGGATTAATGAAAATAATGGTCTGATCTTAAATCCAAAGTTTTATTCTAACCTAACTAATTAATCCTATCTGTCAGAAGAGCTGAACTAAACTTGAGCTACCAGAATTCACTTGGCCTTCTAGACTACAAGCTTGACTGAGCAGCCTACTGGAACCGTTGCCCCAAACCCACACCCTGATCCTCACCCACTTGGTTTTACCATTATAATTATAAGAGAAGGCATGGAGAGACAAGCCTGGGAAAAGACAGGATTTTGACTCAAAGCAGAGAGAAAACTTGCCTCAGCTATTCATGCCTCCCTCTCCAGGGTTCCATACTTAGCATTCCAAAATGGGGTCATTGGAAAGGTGCTTTCAAGTAGGCCACTTCCATGCCGCCAGCCACTGGAAGAGAAAGAGAATAAGGGGATTCTCAAAGAAAAATTATCAAAGGAACAAAACGATCCAAAATGGGTTCTTCTGAATAGGAGAGAACTTTAATCACTCTTCCCACCTAATTATTCATCACCTAGCATTATGACCTAAATATATGTCCCTGAGGACTACGTTTTGTCCATAATTCCCCCTTAGAGGGTGATGGGAGAGAGCTGTGCTTTTCCCAGAGAAAGAATAAGCCATTAACAAATGATATGCTTATAGAAGGAGCTTGACAAATTTGTGTTAACGATAGTGTTCAAAAATGCAACACTATGCTCTAGTACTCTGTCCAGAGAGAGTCATATCAGTGTCATCTGTTTCTCTTCAGTTGCCCATGCACACTTCTGCTATTTTATTGTTTACATGAACCACTCTGCATCTCCTGGTGATAATATTTGCCTATATAGAAACTAAAATTAGATTCACAAGGGGAGACAGTAGGCATAAGAACAGCAGTGATGATGTATATAACTGGCAAAATGTGCAGGAAATATGTCAGCTTAAGCATTTGCCTAACTTCACATTTACATATTAAAGATTCTATTGAAAGACATGGTAATTTTTGTGCTTAGTCGGGATAAAGAAAATGAAAAGAAACTACAAGGTGTATACATGTCTCTTCTTGATAAGCATTTTCTTTTCCTTTGCAAAAATGCCCATATCTTCTCCAAAAAGCATTTTCATTACATTTCTGATACTGCAATGGCAGGATGATATTAAATGTATGCATCACAAAGTCAGTACTAGTGTTGTAGTTTATGTTTTGTTCACTTAACCAGAACAATATATTTCAAATGTTTAGATGCTTTATGTTTGCAATCTTTCTTGCCCCCTTTTAACATATAAGATATAAAAGAAAATTCATCCACATAGATACCTGAGTTAAAGTTGCTCTGAACTTAGAAATTCAAACAGTACTAATCTGTAGGAAAAAAACCTAGGAAATGATTCCTGACATATGGAATGTTCATGGGTAGAATGTTGGGGCAAAAAGTCACTAAGATTCAGAGTCAAGAAATGAGAATTCTAACACCAGCTCCAGCGTAACAGGCAGCATATGCCTAGATGAATAGAGCAAGTTCTCAGGAGGTCTCCACTCTCATCCTAAAAAGCTAGATACTAGAAAGTGAAGGAATTTATATAAGCATGAGAGCAGGCACTGGATATCCACCTAGAGGCAGACGGGAGGATTTCTGGCAGCAGAGACACAGATTCCATTAGGGCCCAGGATGCCCACACCTGCCTTGGTCCAGCTAGGCATCCTCCCCATAACGGCAGCTTTCATTCAAAGATGGACTCAAAGTACCAGTTTTTATAAAGAATTGGGCTTGTGCTCAAACTTCAGCCCAGGGCTGTGTTGTAAACAAAGCCAGAACACAAAGGGCCCTAAAGGACTCTGGGAATTACTCCCTCACCCTAAACCTAACTCACACCAGCATCTGACTATGAGGTTGGAGCAATGTAGCATATGTGTATAGAGCTTGAGAGTTTTAGTCTGCAGTGGAAAGAAGAGCCACGCCTGTGCACATGACCTTTCACATGCACACTCTCTAGAAACAAGTCTGAGAACACTCTCTAGAAACCACTCAAATCTGTGGTCAATCACCTCAGGAATAGTGAGGGAGAGGAGAGGATAAGGGATGAGGGAAAGGATATAAACTTTATTCTGTATAAATGCTTATCTTAAATTGTGCTACACAGAGTCGAGTGATGTGACATCATTTTGTATTTAGGCAAATAAAAGATTTATTGACCACCTATTATGTGCATGTCCTGGTCTAGCAGTAAGGATATTGTGGTGAGCAAGACATCCCAGAGCTCTTCCTCAGGAGCTTACATTCCAATTGGAAGAGGCATATAATACAAAAATAAATAAAATGTTAAATACTAACAAGTGCTATAAGGGAAATAAACAGGGTGACATAATGGAAGGCAGCTGGAAGTTCACTTTCAGTAGTGTAATTGGAGAAGGTCTCTCAGAAGATAACGTCTTTTGAGCTGAATGGTGGAAGAATTCAGCTACATAGGAACCAGAGAAAAGATAGTTCCAGAGAGATAGTAAGTGCAAAGGCCCTGAGGTGAGACGAAGAAAAAAGGCCTTGATGGATGGAGAGTATGAGAAGGAGAGAGAAAGGGAGGATGTAAGGTCAGAGAGAAGGTTAGGTTGAAATTATATAGGATCTTAAAGGCCATGTCTTGGATTTGTGGTTTTATTCCAAGTTCAATGAGAAGTCATGAACTACTTTAAAAGAGGGAAATTACACAATATGATTTATGTGTGAAAATATTACTCTTACTGCTGTGTGGAGAATGGAATTGGGGTGGTAACAAGCCTAGAAGCTCAGAAAAATCAGTTGTTCAGGCAAGAGATAACGGTAGCTTGGACTGAAGTGCTAGTAGTAGAGATGGAAAGAAATGGAAGGGTTTGAGATGTATTTTTACAAGTAGAATGATGAGAAACTCTAAGCTTTCCCACTAGGGTCAGGAAAAGGCATAGATGTGCCCTCTGACTACTCCTTTTCAACAATGTACTAGAAGTACTAGCTGACACAATAAGACAACAAAAGGAAATAAAAGGTATACAGATTGGAAAAAAAGGTATAAAACTTTCTTTGTTCACAGATAACATGATCATCTACGTAGAAAATCTGAAAGAATCAACAAAAACAACCCTTGTGGAACTGATAAACGATTATAGAAAGATTGGAGGATACAAGGTTAATATACAAAAGTCATTTTCCTATATACCAGCAATCCACAAGCAGAAACTGAAATTAAAAATATGATACCATTTGCATTAGCACCCAAGAAAATGAAATATTTAGGTATAAATGTAACAAAGTGTGTACAAGATCTATATGAGGAACCTCTGAAGAATGAAATCAGAACTAAATAAATGAAGAGATATTCCACGCTCATGGATAGTGTATGCAGGAGAGAAACAACCGAGGACTGGACCACGGGGCTCAGGGAATTGAAAAAAGGTGCGCCCAGCCGATGGCAAAGCAGACATACTCTTTATTCATTCTGGCCGACAGACGGTGGGAGCACAGCAGCTCCCCTTGTGGCCTCTTTTATATGACTACTAGACAAAAGTCGCATGCATCCCGCAGACAATGTTTACATTATGCAGGTTACATAAGGTGTTTACATACACCGTTGGTGCATGGCTGGCTGCAGCGGACATGCTGAGTCACATCTGCCCAGAAGCTGCTCTGATTGTCCATGCTATGGTCTGATTGTCCATCATACCTCCATTTCCCTTCAATAGGAAGGCTGAATATTGCCAAGATAACTTTTCTTCCAAACTTGATTTATAAAGTCAAAGAAATCCCAATCAAAATCCCAGCAAGTTATCTTGAGTATATCAACAAACTGATTCTAAAGTTTATATGGAGGTCAAAAGATCCAAAACAGCTAACAAAATATTGAAGAACAAAGTTGAACACTACCCAACTTTCAAGACTTACTATAAGATACACTAATCAAGATAATGTGATACAGGCATACCTTGTTTTATTGTGCTTTGCTTTATTGCACTTAGCAGATAATAGCATTTTTTACAAATTGAAAGTTTGAGGCAACCCTGCATTCAGGATGTCTGTTGGCACCATTTTTCTGACAGCATTTGCCCACATCATGTCTATGTCACATTTTGGTAATTCCTGCAATATTTCAAACTTTTTCGTTATTATTATCTTTGTTTTGGTGATCTGTGATTAGTGACCTTTGATGTCACTGTTGTAATGGTTTTGGGGTGATATGAACCACACCCATCTAAGACAGTGAATTTAATCCATAAATATTCTGTGTTTTATGACTGTGCCACTGACTGGCCATTCCCCCATCTTTCTCCCTTTCCTCAGGCCTCCCTATTCCCTGAGATACAACAACATGGAAATTAGGCCAACTAATAACTCCATGAGGGCCTCTATATCTTCAAGTGAAAGCAAGAGTCACAGATCTCCTACTGTAAATCAAAAGTTAAAAATGATTAAGCTTAGCGAGGAAGGCATGTTAGAAGCTGAGATAGGCTGAAAGCTAGGCCTCTTGCACCAAACAGGTAGCCAAATTGCAAAGGCAAAGGAAAAGTTCTTGAAGAAAATTAAAAGTGCTACTACAGTGAACACATGAATGATAAGAAAGAAAAACAGCCTTTTTTTGATATGGAGAAAGTTTCAGTGGTTTGGATAGAAGACCAAACCAGCCACAACATTCATTTAAGCCAAAGCTTAATCCAGAGCAAGGCTATGAAGGCTGAGAGAGGTGAGGAAGCTATGGAAGAAACGTTTGAAGCTAGCAGAGGTTGGTTTACAAGGTTTAAGGAAAGAGGCCATCTCCATAACATAAAAGTACAAGGTGAAGCAGCAAGTGCTGATTCAGAAGCTGCAGCAAGTTCTCCAGAAGATCTAGCTAAGATAATTAATGGAGATGGCTACACTAAACAACAGATTTTCAGTGTAGACAAAGCAGCCTCATATTGGAAGCAGCTGCTACCTAAGACTTTCATAGCTAGAGAGGAAAAGTCAGTGCCTGGCTTCAGAGCTTCAAAGGACAGGCTGACTTGCTTATTAGGGGCTAATGTAGCTGGTGACTTTAAGTTGAAGCCAGTGCTCATTTATCACTCCGAAAACCCTAGGGCCCTTTGGAATTATGTTAAATCTACTATACCTGTGCTCTATAAATGGAACAACAAAGCCTGGATGACAGCACATCTGTTTACAACATGGTTTACTGAATATTTTAAGCCCAATGTTGAGACCTACTGTTCAGAAAAAAGATTCCTTTCAAAATATTACTGCTCATTGACAATGCACCTGGTCATTCAAGAGCTCTGATGGAGATGTACAATGAGATGCACGTTGTTTTCATGCCTGCTAACACAACATCCATTCTGCAGCCCACAGATCAAGGAGTAATTCCAACTTTCAAGTCTTATTCTTTAATAAATACATTTTATAAGGCTACAGCTGCCATAGATATTTGATTCCGCTGATGGATCTGGGCAAAGTAAAATGAAAACTTTCTGGAAAGAATTCACCACTCTAAATGCCATAAGAACCTTTATGATTCACGGGAAGAGGTCAAAATATCAACATTAACAGGAGTTTGGAAGAAGTTGATTTCAACCCTCATGGATTATTTTGAGAGGTTTCCAAGACCTCAGTGGAGCAAGTAACTGCAGATGTGGTAGAAATGCCAAGAGAATTAGAATTAGAAATGAAGCCTGAAGATGTGACTGAATTGCTCCAATCTCATGATAAAACTTTAACAGATGAGGAGTTGCTTCTTATGGATGAGGGAAAAAAGCGGTTTCTTGAGATGGAAACTAGTCCTGGTGAAGATTGTTGAAATGACAAGAAAGTATTTGAATATTACATAAACTTAGTTGATACAGTGGTGGCAGAATTTGAGAGGACTGACTCCAATTTTGAAAGAAATTCTTCCGTGGGTAAAAATGCTATCAAACAGCATCACATACAACAGGGAAACTGCTCATGAAAGGAAGAATCAATCAATGTGGCAAACTATATTGTTGTCTTATTTTAAGAAATTGCCACAGCCACCCCCAACCTTCAGCAACCATGACCATAATCAGTCAGCAGCCATCAACATTGAGGTAAGACCCTCCACCAGCAAAAAGATTACAACTCACCAAAGGCTCAGATGATAGTTAGCATTTTTTACCAATAAAGTATTGCTTAATTAAGGTATATACTTGTTTTTTTAGACATAATTTTATTGACATACTTAACAGACTACAGTATAGTGTAAACATAACTTTTATATGCATTAGGAAACCAAAAAGTGTGTGTGATCGACTTTATTGTGATATTCACTTTATTGTGGTGGTCTGGAACAGAATCTGTACTATCTCTGAGGTATGCTTGTATTGGTAAAATAATAGAGAAATAGATCAATGAGGTGGAATAGAGAGCACAGAAATAGACCCACACAAATACAGTCAACTTATCTTTGACAAATGAGGAAAGGCAGCACAATGGAGCAAAGATAATCTTTTCAATAAACGTTGCTGGAAGAACTGGACATCCACATGCAAAGAAATGAATCTAGACACAGACCTCACACTCTTCACAAAAATTAACTCAAAAAGGACCACAAATTTAAAAGTAAAACACAAAACTATAAAACTTCTAGAGGAGAACATAGGAGAAAACCTAGATGACCTTGGGTATGGCGATGACTTTTTTAGATACAATATCAAAGGCACGATCCATGAGAGAAATAATTGATAAGCTGGACTTCATTAAAATTAAAAACTTCTACCCTGTGAAAGACAACGTCAATGTGAAGAGAAAGAGAAGATAAGGCACAGACTGGGAGAAAACACTTACAAAAGACATAGCTGATAAAGGACTGTTATCCAAAATATACAAAAAATCCTTAAAACTCAACAATAAGAAAACAAACAACCTGATTAAAAAATGAAGGGCTGGCCCCACGGCCAAGTGGTTAAGTTCGCATGCTCTGCCTCAGCAGCCCAGGGTTTCACTTGTTCAGATCCTGGGCGCAGACATGGCACAACTATCCGGCCATGCTGAGGTGGTGTCACACATAGCACAACCAGAAGGACCTACAACTAGAATATACAACTATGTACTGGGGGCTTTACGGAGAAGAAGGAAAGAAAAGAAGATTGGCAACAGACGTCACCTCAGGTGCCAATCTTTAAGAAAAAAAAGTGAGCCAAAGACCTTAACAAACACCTCACCACAGAAGACATACAGATGGCAAATAAGCCTATAAAAAGATGCTCCACATCATATGCCATCAGGGAAATGCAAATCAAAACAAAGAGATACCTCTACACACCTATTAGAATGGCCAAAATCCTAAACACTGACATTACCAAATGCTGACAAGGATATGGAGCAACAGGAACGCATTCATTGCTGGTGGGAATGCAGAATGGTACAGCCACTTTGGAAGAGGGCAGTTTCTCACCAAACTAAACATACCTTTACCATACAATCCAGAAATCATGCTCCCTGGTATTTACCCAAAGGAGTTGAAAACATCTCCACACAAAAACCTGCACACAGATGTTTATAGAAGCTTTATTGATAATTGCCAAAACTCGGAAGCAACCCAGATGTCCTTTAGTAGGTGAGTGGATAAACTCTGGTACCTCCAGACAACGAAATAGTATTCAGTGCTGAAAAGAATGAGCTATCAAGCCACAAAAAGAATGGAGGAAACTTAAATGCATATTACTAAGTGAAAGAAGCCAATATGAAAAGGTTACACACTGTATGATTCCAACTATACGACATTCTGGAAAAAGCAAAACTATGGAGACAGAAAAAAGATCAGTGGTTGCCTGGGGTTGTTGGGGGAGGGGAGTGGCAGATAAGGAATAAATAGGTAGAACACAGAGATTTTTAGGGCAGTGAAAATACTCTATATGATACTATAATGATAGTTATATGGCATTATAAATTTGTCCAAAACTATAGAAAGTACAACACCAGAAGTGAACCCTAGTGTAAACTATGGACTTTGGATGATTATGATGTATCAATGAGGTTCATTAACTGTAACAAATGTGCCACTCTGGTGGGGGATGTTGATAACGGGGGAGGCTATGCATGTGTGGGGGCAGGGAGAATATGGGAACTCTCTATACCCTTCCCTTAATTTTGCTGTCAACCTAAAACTTCTCCAAAAAAATTATCTTTAAAAAAAAGTAGAATAAATAGATTTGCTAATGGCTAGGATATCAAGAGTGAGAGAAGGAAAGAAAATCAAGATTTATACCAACACCTAGGTTTGGGGATTGAATAATTAGGTAGATACTAACGTGCTTTTCTGAGACACAGAATACTAGAAGAGGTAGAAGTATGCACAAGAAGAAGGTAGAATCAAGAATTCTGTTTTGATGTCTATTAGACATCCACAGGAAGATGTCCAAAAGTCAGTACCATTGATGAGTTTGAAGTTCAATGTATATGTAAGGACTAGAGACACATATTTTGGATTCATCAATATACACATGGAATTTAAAATCCAGGTTGTAAATGAAATGTTCTACAGAGAGATTTTCAATATAAAAGAAGAGTGTTCAAGACTGAGCCCTCGAGTGCTCTCACATTCAGAAGTCAGGGAGAAGAAAATCATGCAAAGAAATGGAAGAAGCAAAAGCCTACAAGGTCAGAGCAGAAGGACAGGTAGTCAGAGCAGCCAGCAAGAAAGTCTCTCAGGAAGGGAGACAACAATTATGTGGAATACGCTGCAAAGTTTAAGAGACTGAAACAAAGGAGTGCCCATTAGAAGAACATTTGGTAATCTTAACAAAAACAGTTTCACTGAAGTGGTGGGAACAGAAACAAGAATGGAATGGGCAGTAAAGAAATGGAGAACCAGCAACTTCTTTTGAGAATTTTGTTATTTAGAAAAGCAGCAAATGGGAGGAGGATGCAGGTGAGCTCAAGTAACCCAGCCCAGCTCAGCTTTCTAAAGTACAAAGCATGTCAGCGCTGGTTTTATCGCACTCCATGGCTCTCATTGTCCTCAGGTAAGCTCCAGACTCCTCCAGCTGGCAGTCAAAGACTCCATAGGCTGGCCTCAAACAAAGACTCCACCTCAATTTGTGTCCCTCTTTCTGTCTTTCCTGTCTTCCCGTCCCTCCCAAACCATCTACAGCACACTCATGTCATAATCCATTCTCCTAGCAAGTCATTCTCTTTGAAGACTTTATGCTGTAATACATGCGACTGCTTTTGCCAGAAATGTCTTTTCCCTTCATAATTCCTCAATAATTGAGGTTCAGTTCAAATTACCTCCTGCACGAAGCCCTCCAGCAAACGCTTGCCCTCCCCATTTGCCTTGTGCATTACTCCATCGGAGCCTTTATAATGACCTATGGATGTGTCTGTTCGCTGACTATGTATTTCCTGAAGGCAAGGACTGAGTCTTTTTTCCCTTCTCTACAACTTGCATATAGCATAGATCAATAGCCCATAGGTATATGTGAGATGAATAAATGTACCTACTGACATTATTAAAATAACTTCAGGCAATTGTCCCATGCCCCCCCACCCCAACCCATCATACCTTGAGGCAGGATCCACACTGTCTTATCCACACTCTAACACCATTCCTTTTCCCCACCTTCTTCAAAGGGCAATGCCCAAGGTAAATAAAATGGGAAAAGTCTGTTAAACAAAGGAGGAAGAAAGTGATGAAATCTTGGTAGAATCCCAAGGATGAATGCATATTAGCTATTTTTAATTTCTGGAGCCTGAGGGCCATTCTCCTGTTTCAGACAAGTTCAGATCATCAGGAGGACAACATGTCCTGCAAAATTGCAGAGTTCTATAAAATATAAAGGAGTTGAGGACATGTTCCTTGTTTTATTTGAAGTGAAATCCAGGTAGATAAACATGATCCCAAAAGAAATTTAACCTTTTTAAACTGATTGACAGGAAAAGAAATTTGTCATAGGTAGACCTGACCTAGAAACCTCAAGAAATTTCATAATCTTTTTGAATAAGGATTGGCATATGTCTGGATTCATATATGTTAAAAAATGATAGATGTTCTAGAATGTTCTCTGCTTCTGAAGATGGTAGATGAGGAGAAGCCTATGAGAAGCACAGGGCAGGAAGGGCTAAAATGTGGAGTGACGCTCTGTGGAGTTGCATCCCTTTTGCCTGTTGAGAGCAGCCACATCACCCACTGGGAGACTGAGAATCTTGCTGTCTTCCCTCTGCCTCATTCCCAAAGTTTAATTGGTCACTAAATCTTATCTGTTATAGATTCACAGCTCTAGAATCCATCACTTCCTCTCTACTCCCCTCTCCACAAATTAAAGTTCCTGCAGTCCCTCTCTGGCCTACTGCACAATCCCTAATTTATCACATCATCTCTATACTGACCACATTTTCCTCTGCCCACAAATCTTCATTGCCTACAAAATCAAGAACAAATTTCTCATCTTCTATTAAAGACTTCTATAATCTGGCCTGCCTTTTCCTGGTTATTCCTTTTCTCAAAGAATTGTACAATTGAAAGGTATTAAATTAGCCACTTCTGTCTCAGAATGCTATCTTTTTACATAGCCATTGAGTTTTCTCTAGCAGCACTGGAGTGAGCCCAGTGAGAGCAACATCAGGAAGACTTGTACTGAGGGGTAAGAGTTTGGGGGCCAGCCCCACCAGATGAGCTATTTTCCCTGGCTGGTGGATGTATGAGCATGTAGAGAAAGAGTCTGAACTGTGAGTGATTGAGAAGGACATTTCATTCATAAGGTCAAAGCCAGATAAATGCAGCTTGGTGTGAGGTCCAAAGAGGAAGCTGAAGATATGAGCGAGAAAACCACTTATAAGGTCAGATGCCAGGAAAACTGGGAAAGATTTGGAAGTGGAATATGAGGTCAGTCAAAGTGAGTAGCTCTGAACAGAGCACAAGCTCACATGAGGGGTAAGGGCTTGCTCTGCACTGAAAGTTCCCACACTTTCCTCCACATATGCCTGTGCTCGGCCAGTGTCCTCGGACCAGACTCCCTTGTTGACCTCGATCACCACCTGTTCAAATCTTACCCAGTCCATTAAGGCATCATCACATTTCTCTACTCAAGGAGGTATTTTCTTATCCTTCTAAACAGAGGTGCAGCCATCACCCTTTCGATTCCTGGGACATTTTTTAAACCTTTCTGATGGCTCAATTTGATAATTTATTTGATAGTGATTTACTTAATCTTGAATATCTGGTGGTAAGAAGAGTGGCATCCAGTTTTGTATCCACACAGCCTCTACCAACTACTTTCTACACTATAGCTGCTTAATAAACATTTCCTTCATTCACCACTTAGATTGACATAGAGCCACAATAAAACAGCAGGTTTTGCTAATGTTTTCCATAAGTTCTCTGAACAGAAACATTTGTCTGAACCAACTGACTCAACACATCTTTGAGCATAAAAATCCAAGCTGACAGTTCCCAAACCCAAGGTGGGCATCTTGTGGAAGCATAGGAATTAAAAGGATTCCTTGACACAAAAATGAGTCCTCATAATGGATGCGCAGAACATAGTCCTACAATTTCCTGAAATGCAAGAAAGAGATCCAGACTCCCCACAGTCTTACCACACATGGAGCTTTGAGGAACAGATGCATTGGCCTGCGAGAAAAAGCCTTTCCAGATTTAATTTCCAAGCTTGTAAGAGTAGGGGCAGTGGAATATGCAGGAGATTAGAAATGCCATTCTTCCCATTGCTAGATGTGTGAATTTGATTGTTACACAGCCCCTCTGAGGTTCCAAGTCTGTAAATAGAGATCATGGAAATTACCTTATAGGTTAGGTTGTAAGCAAAACACATACATGAAATCACCTGGACAAAGTAGATGGTCAATAAATTCAAGCCATTTCACTAAGGAAACTATATACTACAGTTAATTGAACTAATATTTTAAAATCGTAAGATGTTAACATAGTATGTATATGCACTTGCATGTGAATATATGGGCTCTAAATAAACTAAAATCATTCCAGAATACGTGCTTTGAAGTAATTAATCACTTGAAGCCATTTACTTGAAGTATAATAGTGTACAAACTACTGACATAGTCTTCCAAAGAAATTACAGACTTTTGTGTTTAGAAGACCTACTGTTTGCAAATGCTAATACCTATCTTTCCTGAATCATTTCCCCTCATTTGGGGGGACTATGAAAAGAAAAATTTATCCTTTATTCAAAGTTCCTAAGGATTTTGTTCTGTAGAGCCCAAAGATTCATTTTACAAAAGAGATAATGAAAGATTTTTAGCGAAGGAAGTGGAATGTATCATAATGTAAGATATAAATTTCCATATCTTCCACACAGCAAAAAACCCTATCTCAATACTGGCAAATGGCCTTAGGAAAAAAAAAAAAACATAATGCTTAGCATACAGCATATTTCACAATTTTTAACTTTTTAAGCAATCCTAAGCACTTTGTACTGATAAGGGCATTGCCTGCGTATTATCTATAAGAACTTGAAAATTATCTTGCTGAAAGTTGTGAAGCTAAAACTTATTAATGGTGGTTGGTAATCGTGTTCTCTTAGCATAGCAGGCACCAAAATCAAAGTGTAAAATGCCTTAGACTTCAGCTTCAAAAATACCCATTTGCAAATGAACGATTATTAGTAGCAAATCTTTTTCAGAATAAAAGGATTAGAGTTACTAATTTCTGCAAAAATTACCAGTTTCGTTCTTGCCAAGTTATTCCCTGAGAGATCTGAACCTGGAAGGAAAGAATGATTCTGAAATGCCTGTATTAGCATAAATATATCGCCTTTAAATTTGGTGTTAATTCTTCCTGGCCACTGGATGAGAAGCAAAAAGGCAATATACTTAGCAGGCAGAGCATCGGGCTGCAGCGGGGCCAGGAGCTCCCACTCTAAACCCAGACAAACCCTATCGGGAAAATTCCCCCCACATTGATCTCACAGACATAAACTGTAGAGATTAAAAGAAGATCATTGAGATCAAAGTGCTTTAAACTGTTGAATTTTGTCCTAAAATTAAAAGGAACAGGATTACCGTGAAGCACATTTTAATTTCTATCATTTCCCTCCACGTGCAGGTACCTGGATCTGACCCAGAAAAGTCCCTTAATAATGTTTGTGGGAAGAGCGGATGGCCCTGGTTCGACGGAAGGGAACACACATCTGCGGGAGGCGTTCCCTGAATGCAGGCGTTTCGCCAGACACTTCACCTACAGGATCTTCCTCAATCCTCAGAACCACCTGTGAAATTTAGACTGTCGTCCCCATTTAAGAAACGAGGAAACTGAGTGTGAGAGAGCAGAGGGAGTTAGCCAAAGTCTCATCTAGTAAGTAGCGGAACTGTCAGGTGAACCGGAACCCCTGATTCCAGAGCCCACGCCTGTTCCCTTCAGCCTGTGGGCAGCCATGATTCTTCCCCAGAATCCAGGTCTGAAAGAAGGCCTCCCACCCACCGGCGCGCGTCTTCCCTCAGAGAACCTGGGGTTTACCTACCCTGCCTTCACCACGCTCTACAATTTGCTGTAATCCTCAGGGAGCCAAGAGGCTGACGTGGTGTAGTACAAAAAGCAGTGGGTTTGGAATCAACTAACGTGGATTCAAATCCCAGCTCTGACAGTTATTTGCTGGCCAAAACCACTTACCCACCGTCTCATTAAACCTGTTTGCTCTTTTGCAAAATGGAACTGATGCTTCCTCCCAGTGTCATTGGAGACAGACTAATCAATGTGTGCGATCATTGCCTGACATGCACACAGAACCCAATAGATGCCCAATTAAAACATTTGTAAAGAAAATGAACTCAGAATTGGTAGTCATTCCTCACACATGAGTCAATGACTTTGTTGCAAGTAATCCTCCTTTTCCAGACTAAAGCCTTCAGCATATAGAACGGCCACATAGAGAATAAATAGGAAAGAGAGAAGGGTGGACAGGAGGCAGCAATTATCACATTACTCACCCAGAGGGAGTCACAGACTTTCCATCTCCTCTGATGGCGAAAATAAAGAAATAAATAAAGACACCTGAAGGTCACACCAAGAAAATGTTACAACCTGAGGTTAAAGCATCAACAAACTTAGGCCCTAAAAGGGTGGTGAAGAACAAGGCTGTCGCAGTGGAAATCCATCAAGACCATGGAGAGCACCTGAGTTCTCGCTGCTCTACTTCTAAATCACTGCCTAATTTTTAAATCTCTTCTCTTCCTTGGAATTCCATTTCCTCTTCCATACAATGAAGTGTGTGGATTATACTGTCTTCTGGTTATTTTATTTATGAAGACTCCTTCTGGTCCTAGTTAAGTTCGTTTTAATTAGAAAGTTCTGCTTGGCTTCAGCCAATGTCTTTCCAGCAACAACTGATCAAACAACAGGATCTTTTTTCTCTTTCATTCTGTGTATGTAATAAATCATGTTATGGCTGCCATCAAACCACCTTTGCATTATTTGCATTTTAGGGATAAATCCTGCTTGCCATGTTTTATTATTCTTTAAATAGTCTGTTTGGATTGTATTTTTATCATTTTATTTAGACTTCCAGCAACTTTATTCCTAACACTCATCTAACATTTCCTGTTTTTTTTTTCTTTTTCCTTCTTTATCAGGATTAAGTACTAAGACTATGGTCATTTCTTTTAATGAATTAGAGAGATCTTTTTCTAAAGCCTGGCATGATTTAATTAAGAATAGAATTGTCTGTCCTCCTAAAGGTTAGGTAAAACCCAGCTGTGAAACCATCTGCTCGTGATGCTTTTTTTAAAAATGGTTGATCATGAATCTTCTTTCTAATGTCTTTTTTTTTTTTAACAGTAGTTGGATTCTTCAAGTTTTCTACTTCTTCTGGGATTGGTTTGGTAATTTGAATTTTGTAAGAAAATAAAGTTCCATGTGTAAGGAAATAGTTGCGTGTAATAGTCCCTCTTACTCTCTTCCATACACGTGGAACGCCTTTTCATTTCTAATTTTAAGTATTCTTATTCTCTCTTTTCCTTCATCAAATTTCTAAGGCTTTCATCCATTTTCTGGCCTCGTCGAGAAAACTGCTTTTGGATTCACACATCTTTTTTTGCTATTGTTCTGCCTTTTATATCATCTCACTTTTATCTTTAATATTTTTTTCTTCCTAGTTTCTCCTGTTATATTATCTAATTTTTTGACAGGCAATAATTCCTGTATTTTTTGTCTTTCTTCTTTAAGACAAATATTTTGAGGGGCTGGCCCAGTGGTGCAGTGGTTAAAGTTGATTCACTCCACTTCCGTGGCCCAAGGTTCACAGGTTTGGATCCCAGGTGTGGACCTACACACCACTCATCAAGTCACGCTGTGGCAGAGTCCCATGTACAAAATAGAGTAAGATTGCTATAGATGTTAGCTCAGGGCCAATCTTTCTCAACAACAACAACAACAACAAAATGTTTGAGGCTATAGACTTTCTTTTGAGTTCAACCTTAGCCATGTCTCATAATTTTGGCAGGAAGCCTGTACTGTTGTTCTCCACTTGTCCTCAGCAGATTCATTTTCCATCTTTCACTGCTCCACTCTGTGCTCCTGGAACTCTACCCTAATGGGCTGAATCACCCAGGTTTTCTTGCTGGATGGATTTCACTTGGGTTTGGCCAATGAGAGGCATCAACAAGAAATCAGAGAACAGGGAGAAAGAGAAGCTCTGCCCTCCGCCCTCCCTGTTGTTCCCAGCAGTTCTTGCAGTGGCAGCGACTACGCTCCTCTCAGGCAGCAGCTCCTCCATAGCTTCAGCTCACACCGCGGTCCCCTCACTTGTCAGTTCAACCCTAGAGGTGACAACAGCTTCCTGTTGTTGCTACTCCTTGGGTGCCCCAACATTCTTTGGTTCTCTTAACTTTGCTGAAAGCTTTTAAATAATCACTTTACTAAAATCTGTTCAGTTGAACTGAGTGGAGTTCTGTTTCCTGCTGGGGGTCTGACTAGTACAAAGTAGTCACTGTTCTCTAAATAGTTTATTAACTCAAAATTGATTTTTTTCTTTTATCCAGTATCCAGATATCACTTAGGAGAGTATTTCTTAATTTCAAAAAGTGAAGACTCTATGGGTGTCATCTTTTTTTAAATTAACTTCAGAATTGTAGAGACTCAAAAAATGTGCCACTGTCATACGTGTCTACTTAGTAAGCTCCTAGAGGATATGCTCCACCAAGATGAGAAAGCAAACCAAGGAAGAAGAATATATGGGACCCAGTAAACAGAGTATCCAACAGGCAGGAGGCTAAGCAATTTCCACATTGATTGGAAAGGAAGTCCTCAGACGCCAGCAACACAATCCAGACTGGAGCAGGAGTGTGGTGGCCACCACAAGGATGTTTCGAACAAAATATGGAAATTTGGAACTGATGTCTTATCTGATGTGTTTGACTGCATTGAGAGAAAATTTATAGGTATTTTAAAGAGTTTGGAAAAAAATTAGTGATAAGTACCTAGATAACTAAGCAAATGGAAGAAATAACTAATCATTCAAAGAAAAGTGAAAAATTGTACAAAAAAGAAAATATCATAGAATACTACATAGCTCATCTGTGAACAATGTTTATGTAAGCATAATAATGAATAATAATAATAATAATGAATATTTAACCAAAAAACTGGATTATTGCTATATTGGGAAGGAGGGATGAGAGAGGTGTAAGCACAAAGAGGAACTATAAGGGCACAAAACCCTTAGTTCCACAATAGAATGTCAACTCACAATACACAAATTGATAAATCAAAAAAATGGCAGAATGAATATACTATTTAGGAATCAGGAGGTATATACCAAGAAGAGCTCAGAAAGGTGAAAGAAGCTAGTTCGGAGAAGCAGATTCAGAAGTGTAGATAAGAGGGGAAAAGAATTGGTGTTTTGTTGTGGTTGTTGCTGTTATAAGCCTTCTTGTTCTGTTTGACTTTTTAAACTATGTAAATGTATTACTTTGATCAGAAGTGAAATATTTAAAATAGAAAAATAAGGAAGCTAAGCAACTCAGGTTTCCTTCACCCAGGCAACCAGGAACAAAACAACAAAGCTATTCTGGGAAAAGTGAAGCCATTAACACCGTAATATGAATTACGTTAATCAGCTGCTGTGTCTTAATCTCAGTAACCCACTAATTCAGGGTCCCTAGGAGGCTCTTTAGGACTTGTGGGTAAAGAGTGTAGCCTAATTCTGCTCCTAAAGAATATTCGAGACCTTGCTTCAGCTCAGCTAAGACACACTGTTTTATATTCATAGTATCAAGGTTCATCATCTTCTAAGTACCAAACTACTATATGTATTATTAAATATTTTTCAAATCTGATAACTTACTACTTGAAACTTAAAAGCAGTTCTACTGTTTTTCATGGCAATTTCATTTTTCCCTTAGTCATTCTCCTTCCTACGCTCTCACACTGAAATCCTCCTTCCGTGTTATGGGGGGATGGTTTCATAGCATATATCTGGAAGCCCATCCTCAGCACAACAAACCAATTAGCTGCGAAGACAACCACTCCAGAGTTCTCTTGCCATTTATTTTGACTTAAATTTTGTGTTTTAAAATAATAGCCCAGCAGAACAGGGAGCAGTGGCTGCAGCAGTTGAGGCTTCTTTCTAGACTTTTCAGGACCTTATTAAAGGGACAAGAGACAGGGAACCCCAAGCCTGCAGATCTTTAAAATGGAAGTGTGCAGACCGTTAAGAAGGTGGAGTTGATGTTTTTAAACACTTGGAGTATGGATCACAGTAAACAACTAGAGTTCACTTACCATGAGTCTGTAGATAATTTAAAAGGTTCTTAATATTAATACTCTACTTTTCTATAAAACTTCATGTAAAATTTGATCACGTATGTGAAAGAAAAGGAAGGGCCTCTAGTTTACAGATTTCCAAGTCCTAGTCTGAGGACGCCAGAGGTTCAGGGAAATCTATCAGGGGCCTCTGTCATGGTCGGGAGGCAAGCAGTGGGACTATGTGACCCCTGAGCCGCCCTAAGCCTGCGCAGTTCCTCTTTTATCCACGACTTTACACATGAAAAACTTGAGGTCTCCAGGAAGGAGGAAGAAACTCATCCAACATCACACAGCGAGCAGGTGGCAAAGCTGGAACCAAACTCAGGTCTTCGGATTCCCGGTTCGATGTTTTTGCCGCTGTCTTTTGCTGCCTTTCTTATTTTAGGTTCTTTTCTACTTATAGAGACTAAAAATGTATCCCTTTCTAGAGAGCTATGGAGATGTTTCTACTCTGCATTTTCCCTAAGGAAAGAAGTTTGATAAATTATTTAAATATCCACTTTTCTGTGCTAAAATGTACACTGTGTTTTTCTCTAAGTAAAATGTGAAAACACTTTATTTTACTGAGCCATTCATATGCACCATTTTTCTTCTCAAAAGCTTCCTGCCTCCCATGTGCATTGCTTTGAAAACCGCGGGAGATATCGTAATGAAATATTGATTGCCCTCTCTCATCTCCACCCTATTCCTATTCTAATGACCCTACAACGGCAGAATAATTTTTGTGGAGGAAGCACTAATTCCAAAACTTATTTCTACATAGTTTTTTAAGACAGAATATTACATTGACCAGGGACTGTGCGCCAGCATTTCAGCATATCAGCCCCTATTTGGAATGTCTCCTATCGGGACATCACATCTCGTCAGCAGCAAGGACTATGAATTACTGGCTTCAGAAGCGATCTTTCGATTCCCATGATATGATGGCTTCAATAAGATGGTAGTGGTTAAAAAGCAGAATCTGTTCTTTGGGAGTGAGGGGCATCATTCAAGGCCCCATCAGCTCCTGGAAAAGACGGGGAGTGATGTGCCCCTCAGAGCACACCCCTAGTCTCCGTGGTGGACATTTCCCTGCTTGGGCCAGATTGGGGTAGGAGCAGTGCTGAGGGCAGGTCCCAGATCATTTTCAATCTGATGAAATATGTTCTGGATTTAAAATCAGCAGAACCTAGGCTCAGAGGCCATTCCGTTGCCTACCAGCTCGGTGATTATGGAATTAACCTTTGCTCAGTTCTCCATTTGTAAACTGTTGATAAACAAGGACTACCTCTCTATTGATGTTGTCAGAATTCAAACAGATGATTCATGTTTAATGCCAACATATAACTACAAATCCTTAAGAAACATAAAGTTTCTTTCTTTCTTGAGGAGGAAAGGTGAAAAACAACTGTCAGTGTTTCTAAGGAGACATGGGGTAGGTTTTCCCAGTGAGACTCAGGAGGTACTGGAAACCAGTCTCCCATGGATGGTCATTATGAAAGGGATCCATCTGTGAAGATATGCCAGTAAAACCATCAAGAAGCGGAAAGCAGAGGAGAAAGGTTCCAGACTAGAAGGACTGTTTTGCTTTTCTATTGCTGCCTAATAAACCACCCCAAAACTTAGCAATTTAAGACATCAACCCCGTTATTATCTCTCAACATACAAAGGAGCACCCAACAAATGTTTGTGGAAGGAGTAAACACATGAATGATGCCATCCCTTTTCCCACCAAACATGCCTGCTTCAGCCTCACTAAGAGGCTTACCATGGTCAAAAAAAAGAACAACAACAAAAAAGTTTTACCACTTTTGCCTTTTCTTGTGGAGGTAGTCCTTCCATCTGGTGTGCTTTATCTCATGAAGTTTCACCTCTGAAATTCAACTTGTCCTTCATGATTTGGTCATAAATACCATGTCTTCCAGGAAATCATCCTGAATGTCTACATCTGTAAAGAACTCCTTCTCTTCTCGGTCACTCAATCAGTTCACCATTACTTCTAAAATAATAACTCTATGCCCGGTATTACCATTAATTTGACAAAGTTTTCTGAATGGCAAATTGGGAACTGGAGGATACAAGTCTGAATTTTCAAGGAACTCAAAATCTAGTAGGGAGAGAAAAACTTTTAAATAGTCATGATGTGGTAGGATAAGAAGAAACGTCTACACAAGGTACAGGAAGTAGCACAGGGGAAGGAAAGAAGAACTTTGAAGGAAAAACAAGCCTCGGGAGAAGACAGAGAGAGAAAGCAATGCAGGGTAGAGAAAATGGCAAGAAGGCATTCCATACTCCCATACCAACCATACGCAAAGTCTTGAGGATCTGAATCTCCATGCCCAGGGTGTGATTCCATATGGCTACGAGATACTAACTGATGCTAGAGGTCAAGAGGAAGCTAGGAATCAGATCACTGACAGCCTTGGGTCCCATCTCAAGGACTTGATCTTCCCATGGAGGTGACAGAAAGTCATTGCCAGGTTTTAAGCAAGGACATGGATCATTTCCTGTTCATCTTTGTAAACTAGGGTCAACAAGCAGAGTGCTTGGAAATAAAAATAACCATACAGGCATGTATTCAGTCCTTACTGTGTGCCTGGCACTGTGCCAGTCACTTCACATGCATTAGTTACTAGGCACCCAATAAAAGTTTGTGCCGTTAAATTAAGTGGGATTGCAGCTCCATCCCATCTAGACAGAGCAAAAATAGAAACTGTCGTTATAGTTTCAGTGGAGAGAGTTAGAAAATTATAAGTTTAAAGAAGTTTAGTAATGAAAAAGGATCAGAATAAAGGAGAGAATTTGATTATTCCTCAGCTAAAGGCCAAACCAGAAAGAGTCAGGTAATAAAAAAGGATGGGTACATTTTTAAGTGGTAAAAGAGCTACAGAGGATTTTATAAACACTTTAGGGGCGAAATAGATAAACCACAGAGAAAAATGGGTCTTCTAATAAATGAGTAGGAAAAGAGAATTAACAATAAATGAGAACAGCTGAAATATTGAACTCATCCTTTGCCAGAAAAATGAAAGGAGATAACTTAGATTCTTAGCAAGTAATAAAAATCTTGCAAAATACTTAATAGGGATAGAAATCTAGTGAGGAAATATTCATTTAATCTAATTCATCATTTTTAAATAGACAGCCCACAGCTCCCCCAAGGTGTTTCCACCAGGAATCAGATCAGAGTTAGTTCTCGCCTTCTTTAGCTATGACTTCTGAAGACACTGGCCCTTAGCAAAGACTAAATGTGCTGCAGGATAACCTGCACACGGATGTGGCTGCGGGGGGCAACGCAAAGGAAAGTGGATGCTGGGGACAGCAGTGGCATGATAGGAAATATGGTAGGGAGCTGGCTGTATTCTTGGTAGAACTCCCTCCAGCCTGTTAGATCACCACTGAGCTCCTAAAACTCACGCAAACTCTCGGCTTTGAGGCTACTTCCCAGTCTTTCTGAATCTGTTTTTTATTTCCCGCTGTAGACTGGGGGTGTTTGATTGAAGCGGCAATGATTTCTTTTTCCCTTATAACCCTCATATTTCTCACATCTTCTATGTGATATTTTCTGTAGGAAGGTTCAGGAGGAGAAGGAGAGGCGGGGGAAGGGGAGGCGAAGGGAGGGAGAAACTGCGTATGTGTAGACCCATTTGTGGGATAATATCTATGCAGCTTGGGAAAATGTTCTAAAGCATTGCTCACTGGCATAACTGTCAACCTGAGAATTCTGTCCCACCCAGCACTGAGTCCTCCTCACTGATGAAAACGAGGACCACCAACACAAGAAAATGAGGCTTCTGGAAAACTGGGGAAGGAGGAGGACCGTATGAGAATGAGAACCAGGAAGTCATAAGGAGGCTAATCAAGGTTGGAATTAGCGGGTAATTCATCAAACAAGCATGATCTCAAAGCCAGAAAGTCTGAGGGGAAGGAGACCCAACAAAAACCAATAAACAGAATTCTTATTGGAGCAAATTAGTTGCTCTAGGGAAGATAAATAAGGTAGGATTTTATGTCAGAGAACCAAAGGAATAGACACCATGACAAAAGCCGGGCAAAATGAAGAAAGGCAGGGAAGCCACAGTTTGAACCAATGACTATGATCAATCCCAATGAAAGACAGTTTGTGTCAAGAAGGCTCTCAATGAATGGGTAAATGAATGAAAAAATAAACGAATAAGAGAATAAACCAAGGCCTTCTAAACAGTGTCTTCGTATCCTTGGTGTCTTAGAAGACAAGGGCCAATCATAATCTTTTATGAGCTCTTTTCTAGTGATGGCCAAGCCTTCTGATGGGAGTACAAGCAATTCTATCTGCAGAGGATGGTTAAACTCAGGCAATATAGGCACATTCTCAATATGTTGCAGAACCTCAAAATGCTACATCCAGACTTTTTCTTGATTTGTGCAATGAGTTTTACAAAAATATGTTGAGAATCAAAGTCTGAAATTGGTAAAGAAAAGCCAAATGAAAAGTATACACAAAGCATTTTCCCAAAATGTTGCTAAGAGCTTAGTGTGTTTAGAAGACAAGCCCCTGAGAAGATGGATCTTTCCCACTTTAGGAAAATCTGCTCCACTGTGACTCTTACTGCTTTAAAGGAGTACATGTTATTGTCATTCATTGAAATCCAGAGGAGAAAAAAATATGGGAAAATCTTATAACCATACTATCAACATCACCACTTCCAGGGCCAGTTTCTCACTAGAATGAAAAAGAGGAATTTTGAGGAAAAATTTCACATTAGTACAAAAGTCATGCAGCTGTTTTCATAAGGGAAAATAATGACCAAATTTATGGTTTCAAAGAAATCAGGGTCAGAACGGTCAACACTGGAGTTCAACATTGACTTTTACAGCTGAGAAAAGGTTCAGAGAAGAGGAATGACTGTCCCATGATGACAGAGTCACACCTGGTGGGATGTTAGAGGACAGCCTAACCCAAGAGGGTGGAGCAGGCTGCCCAGAAAAGCAGTGAGAGAGAACAGTTGCAAAAGGAGATCCAGGTGACATTATCACGGGGAGGGAGCCTCCTCTGAGCTGCCCCTCATGCAGTGCCCCTTAGGCTGAGTTAGGCGCCCCCTTCTGGACAACCAGAGAAATGTAGGTATTTCTCAATCTGCTTTCACCCTGTTTTATAACAACTTGTAATTTTCTTTTTCCTCTAGACCGTGAGTCTTATAAGGACAAGGACTGCATCCTATTAGATGGTGTGGCTCTAGTGGGTACTCAATAAGTGTTTGTTGAATGAACAAATGGATAGATGAACTAAGTGAAAGATCCAAAAGCAGGTTGTCAAAGACCTCAGAGATATAACTATGAAACCAGCGTGGAGAATCTGTAATCAAGAAGACACATGGTACTGCCCAGCACCCACCTGTCTCACCTAGTGCCTGCTAGAGAGCTGGAACAGGACCCGACTCTCTTTGGGGACTCTGCCTTGCTTTCTGAGGACTCCTCCTCAGGGAATAATTAACCAGGTAGCCTGGCCACTAAGAAATAAACAAGATCCGTATAGTGTCGCTTACCTATTTATCTGTCTCTTCTATGTGTCATGAACTGAATGTCATGTGGGAAAAGTGACCTGGCTGAAGTGTTTGCAAGCTGGGGAGATTAAAATGAGATCCCTGCTACTGAAAGCAACACAGACTACGCATCACTCAGGTGTGTGCAGGAGGGTGTGAGTAGATGGTGATGGCTGAGCTGATGTGCAGCCTTCCCCCTGGAATGCCTTTATCACTCAAGTCCAAATCCCACCGGACCAAAGGCAACTTCCCCAAGGAGGCTTGTCTGACGGCCCAGTCAGAAGCATCATTTATCTCTAAACTCCCAGGGCATGTTCTCAGTCTCTTCATTTATAGCCTGTGTCATAGTCGGCTCTGCACACCAACTGGTATCATGTCTTTGCAATGCTGTCAGACTGTGAGCTTCCTGAGGGCAGGGAGTGTTTCTGACTCACCTTTTTATTCATGCTCCTTAATTTGACTTCAAGGGCATGGCAGACGCTCTGGTGTAGCAGTAGAGGAGGGCTAAGAGTTGTAACAGCAGCAGCAGTACAAGGAGCGGGAGCAGTAGTTCCTCTTAATTGAACACCTGGTGTTCTGTCAGGCACTGTGCACAATGTGTGTCTACCTATTTCCTCAAATCCTAAAAGCAACTCTAAACAGTAAGTGCTTAATATCTCAATTTTACAGGCTTCTCCTCTTGCAGGTGAGAGGGAAAAAAAAGGTAAGTGAGATCAAATAACTTGCTTATAGGTGGCTGAGTCAGGATTCATACTCGCCTCTCAGTAACACCAGAGTCTGTTCTCTTTGTAATTGAATGAATACACTGGCTCGGCTACTGATGGCACAGAAAGGCTGCCACCACCTGCAATGGGAGCCTGAATTCAAAGGCACACGCTGTTCCTGGAGACTCACCTTCGCTCTCTACTGCTCCTCTGCCAGCCGACTAGTTCCACCAGAGAAGACTGTAGAGTTTTGGAGTTGTGAGAGATAAGCTCAAGTGGGAGTGAAGCACTGGAGGTGCGTGGCCTGCCCCTGAGTCTAGGGCAGGACAGGACAAGTGAGCTGCTATCCCAGCTCTCAGGGGTCAAGTGCTTTCTCCATTATTCCTCAATATTTCTGATGTTGAGATGCCAGGCTAGACCTCAACACACAGAAGAAACCTGAAACAAAAGCACACAACAATTTCCTTCTGCCAAATCCAAGATGACAAAGCCAAGGGCTCCCATTACTTAACATGAATGACAAGAGGAAAACATCATAAGCTTACCCTATCTCCCTATTCCTGTCTGCCTCCTGTCCTCTGTCCCTCAAACCTTCTGTCAACGATTTCAACTTGAATCCCTCAAGTAGAGACTATGTTATTATACCTCCTGACAGGTAGGTTTCCACGCCTGTCCCCAGCTTCCTGTTTAATGAAATTAAAATGTCAGCCTTTTACCAAATTCGTTTGCTTCCTGTGTCTCTTCACTGCTATCTCTGGCCCATTAGTGCCCTGGATGCTGTGGGGTAGAGAGGATTTATTCCCTCTACTGGCATCTAGTGAGAAGGTGGGGTCTCCAGCTGGGCCAGCCTGCTGTGGTCACAGTCCCCGTCTGTCTCCCTGTGATCCTTTCATCTCACCCCACCGCAGAGGCACACCTCATGGAACGATGCCTTCCCTCTGGAAGATCGGAGCTCTGGGAACACACTTACTAAAGTACTTCTTTTCCTCTATGAGTAAGGCCCGTTTTCATGTAAACACAAAGTCAGAACAAAATAACAAAGGATTTTTGTCTACCCCCAGTGCAGTCCTGGAAAAAACACAGTATCCCATTTCCTCCTGTGTAAATTTGTTATAATATCACTCCATTGTTGTGAGAAGTCAGTAAGACCGAATAGCAATCACACACGGAGCAGCGAGCCCTGTGTGGACACATATTAGAAGTTCAATGGCCGTTAGTTCTTTTCCTGCCCACCAAGTTTCCTTCCAGACGTAGCTCAAATGCAATCACTTAACCCAAGCGCTTCCTGAGTGCCTCCTTCCACTCCCCCCAGATTGTGAAGATGTTTCCTTGACACTCATAACTCCTTTTGACAGTGATCACATTCTGACCCTCATGATCATTATTCATGGATCTCGAAGTCAGTGGCAGGACCTTGCTTGTGTTAGGCTAGGTTGAAATGGATAGGACTTGACGTTTCCTGCTCTGCCGGGAGCTCGCTGTGTGATCTCTCTCTGTACCTAGACTCACTTACCTACAATATAGGAGAGTAAGGATAGAAAAGAGGCTTTTGTCTGAGGGCTTCCATTCTCAAAGTATCCGTCCCAAATCAGTAGCACCAGCATCCCCTGGGAACTTGTTAGAAATGCAAAATTTCAGGCCCTACCCTAGACCCACTGAAGCAGAAACTCTGGAGTAGGTCCCAGCAATCTGTGTTTTATTGAGCCCTCCAGGTGATTCTGATAGCTGCTTGAAGTTTGAGAACCACTGTCCTCAGAGCTTCTGAGAACCCCCAATGCTATACGCAAACTTTACGTGCATATATATATATATACTTGCATGTCTTTTACTTGTAGAGTTTGCTTAACATTCATTGTATCCTCGAAGGTTGCATGACCTCAAAAAGAGGCAGACACTCCTAGGTAAGCTTTGCCCTGCAGTTCCTTCTTGATATAAAATGTCATGAGCCTTACTAGAAAAAAAAGAACATGTGACAATTAACATAAACACTGCTTAATTTCCACGCTGACTGATTAGATGAACACAAGCTAAGGGACTGGGGCAATATGCCAACACAGAGTCCAAAAGGGAACAGTATTTATACAAGTCTGCCAACTGCTCTGAAGATGAAATTACTCCCGGGCCTCTGTCCCTCCCAACATCCTGGTCCCAGCACCCCTCCTCTACCTTAAAAATAACTTCTCAGAGTTGGAAGGGTCATCGGCATTCATCTGAGCCATTGCTAGATATTAGGACCATGTAGGAATTTGAGAAAACACCAGTGCCAGAGCCCACTCCCGGAGACCCCTATATAATTGGTCTCAGTTGGGGTCTGACCCACGTATTTTTGTAAGTTCCCCAAGCGGTTCTAAGACACAGCTAGAACTAAGAACCACTGAGCATAGGGGAGTATTTCTCAACAAATTGTTGTGTCCATCTACTTGCAGTGGAACAAAATCAGCTAATTTTTATGCATATCAACCATTGATCCCCACTATAAAATGATGGAGGTGGCACCAGAGGCTCAGAGAGCAGAACTGTGAATGAGGACTAGACTAAGAATTCACTCACGACCTCAAATCCTGGCTCTGCCATTTCCTGGTTCTCTGAATCAACTGGAATTCCATGACCTTTGTAAGGTATGTTTCCTTAGCTGTCAAAAACAGAGTAATTCTGTCTTCTCACATGCTGTTGTGAGAAGAAATGAGATGATGCAAATCGTGCTTTGTAAAGGATGATGCACCAGGTCAGTGTGTGGGGATAAAAGCATATGCCAGGAAGGGGATTAAGTGGAGGGAGTGAAGGAAGTTTCGTCTTTCTCAGTGGGAGGCTGGTGATGAGATTGCCCACAAAGAGTAAGGCGGAGGTGCTGAGAGGGAAGGTGGTGGAACCCACAGGTCCAGCAGCAGCTGTGGAGACAGCCCCGGTGAGCTTGCTGCTCCCCGACCTTTTGGGGTGAGGAGTATTGAAGGGTTAACATTCCAAAATTGATGCTATCAGCCTTTGCCTGTTGCTGGCAGAATTGTTTTTGTTCATGCTAATTAAAAACAGGTGCATTTGCCTGAGAATGGTGCTGGGAACCCTTCTCAGGCCCGGTTGCCCTGGAGACTACCATCTCTGCAGGCAATCAGTTTAAAGGGAAGAGTTCTAGCTGTATTTGCATATGAGAACTTGAGTTTCACTTAAGGTTCATAAAAAGAATGGAAAAATTATATGTGCTTAGCTGTTCTCCAAGAGAGAAAATGGCTTGATTAAATAGGTTGCTGCAAAGGCAAAAAGTAGCAAAGAATGAACATGACTGCTTTAAAAGGTCACCAGAAAGAGGGAGCAGTGGCTGGAAAACCAGCAGCCCAGAATTCTGGTTCCAGGACTGCGTCTCTCTATCTGACCTTACACCATACACGGTAGAAAAGAAAAGGCATATATAAAATTGCACGCTATCTCCTTTAAATTTGTATTTTTATTTTTATCTTAAAGATGTGAAAACTAAGGTATTAAGAGGACCCTTGCTCAAAGTTACTCCACGGGTGAGGATGAGCCATAATTCAAATCCAGCTCGCGCATGCTTTTATATACTGCTCTACCATGCTGCTTTTTTCTGCTCAGAGCCTCGAACTCTTTCATAAAATGAGGAGTTTGCACTACATTCAGCTTCCTTCTTGCCTCTTAATCCAGAACACAGGTCCATCCTTTTGTGGAAGAAAAGAGTGTTTTTCCTTCAGTCTAAATCTGTTTTGCCATCTCAGAACCCAGATCCCTCAGCAGGTCCAAGCCTGGGTTTTCTAACTCTGAGCTAAGGAGAGAGGGGTAGTTGAGAGACAATACTGAGAGAGAGAGAGACCCATGCATCAGAACAATCACACCAGAGCTTTAATTCGACCTTGAGCTTCATAGTTGGGCAGAGTTGAGGCTAACATTTGGAGTGGATGATGTGGATGTCAAAATGAAGCCAAGAACCTGATTTATAGTGACTAGGATCTGAGCCCAAGGACTTAACATCTGACATTGCCCCACTTTTTAATTTATAGCTCTTGAGCCAATTTAATTGGATGTATCTTCGTTGGGGCTGTTTATTACCATTTGAGAAGGCAGGCTTTCAAAATTATAAGAGCCTTCAAAATTATATCGGGGATAGTGAAGAATTAGAAGATAAGAATTCCAACACTCCTTCCTAATTTACCCGCACAGCATGAAGCAGGGTGAGAAGAGTCTTAAGTTAGTGGATTGCCGAGAATGACTTGGCTGGATTACAACTTTGGAAAAGTTTAACAAAATCAACTTCTTTTCCCCAAGTCAAACACATGAGGACTTGAAAACTTGTCTCTCTCATTCCTTCCTTTGAACAAAGAAACTCAAAGTTACCTTTCTGAACCTTCCCCTTAAATTCAGCTCTTAAGATGTTGTCGAAAGCAAATTTTCGAACAATCTACCAGCTTTTCAAGATCACTCAACTTAGCTGTCACTCAACAACTCTGAAGGAGCTCTGAAAAAGTAGAAATTGCACTGGTCTTGAAGTCAGAACATGTGCATTTGCTTTTATCTCCAGCCTGTTCGACCTTGATCGAGTTACTTCCCCTTTTAATGAAAGGATTTTCTCACCTATAAGACAGGAGAGCAATGCCTCCACTTTGTGCCTCAGGAATCCATGAGGACTAACTGGGATGAGAAGGGTACATGCCAGACAAATCTGAAACACTATTGTTGCTTCCACCCATCATGCTGAAAGGAAGGGAATCTTCCTGAGGGAGGTGTGGAGGGTGAGTGCCCAGTGGCAGTACAGGAGAGCGCATGGCTTCCAGAATGAGGCGCTCCAGGAATCACAGCCCAGCTCTGCCATTGACAGCTCTCCCCTATGACCTCTGACCCATACTCTCCCCTGTAAAATAAGAGTAAGATGTCTCCCATTTGTTCTCAAGATTAAAGAAAATGATTTAAACCCCAAAAGCCAACACTGAGTAAAAATTCCATCGTTTCCTTCCCTTGTGTAGTGGTTAAGCACCCAGATTCTATAGCCAGACTATCTGGCTCGAATGCCCTATGTAACTTCTCAGCTGTGTACCCTTGGACAAATTACTTAGCCTCTCTGAGTTTCAACTTCCCATCTATAAAACAGGGAGAATTATAATACCTAGTACACAGAGTTGTCCTGAGGAATAAATGAGTAAATTGTCTGAAAAGTGCTTAGAAGGCACCTATCCATAGTAAGTGCTATTTATCAAACCTTTTTATCAAGAATTAACTCAAATCTCTTCTTGCTCAAGCTGCACTAGTAAATGAAATTAATCATAGAGAAGGCTAACCCTAACCCTAACCCTTCATCACCTTACCTCAAAAGGACTAACTCTTCCAGTCAGGAAAATCTGCGTCCCACATACAGGTATGCACAACAGGGCAAGCACGGAAAGAAAACACCCCATCAGCTCATCACCAGCCAAAGGACCCAGTGGCTCAGAAAGGGAGAGAGATGGGGCACAGGTGTGCGCAACAACCCTCTTCTTGTTTCCCTCATTGAGATCTCTTCTTTCACATACTTAGTCACCGCAGAAACTGGGACTCCAACCTCTGCCAGGCTCAGTTTCTCCAGGTAACTTATGAAATTTCTCACCATGTATTTATTTAAAAAACAAAATCAACAAGTCAGTTTAGAGGGCCTATGGTGTTCATTTGTTACAAGGGGATTTTTATCTGAAATAATGTTTTAGGCCAAGGTTTCATTTTGCCTCCTCTTCTATATCCTGGTCTGGAGCTATTTTATTTTAAACAACACAAGGCATAGACTGAAATTTCCCATGAGCATTTCAAAGAGCAGTTTCTCATTTCCTGCCCCTATGAATGTATGGTCTTAAAATAGAATTGTGCTAAACAGTTTCTTCTGAAAACAAGTTCATATGAACATGAAATGATGGGGGAAAAAAAAACTTGAAAAGAAAGAACATTAAACCTCTTACAAAACCCATCTATAAGAGGCTGCATCTCAGTCATGAGAATGAAAAAAAGCTACTCACCAGCATTGGAAGTTATTTAACTTTCATTCACTCATTAATTCACAAATATTTATTGAATGCCTTCTATATTCAAGTGGTACTGTCAGCACTGAAGTTCATAGTCTGTCAGGAAAGAAGGACCAGTAAAGAGATAATATAGTCGTGTGCTGTGGTAGAGGTGAGCACAGTGTGTGGTTAGAGTTCAGACCTGGATGCCCCTAATCATTGAGAGATGATCAGGGATGGCTTCCTGGGGGAGTATCCCAAGATGTGAGTCATTAAGGACTGGTAAGAGGTAGAGAAGAAAAGTGTCTTGATCTCAAGGAGAAGCTCATGCCTGAAATCAAAGAGGCCCAAAGGTCAGGGAGAAAGCTGGGGTCAAGTGTGTAGGTAGTGGAGTGCTAGGAGATGAGGCTGGAGAGGAAAGCCAAGAGCAGACCAGGAAAAGCTATGGAAGCCCAACTAAGGGATTCCATTCTACCCTGAGAGCAATAGGAAGATATTCATGGGCTGTAAGGAAAGTAAAGATATGTTCAGGTTTGTGTTTTAGAGAGATAACCTGGAGGCAGTGTGGATGGTGGCGTGAAGGACATCAGGCAGGGGAGAGGGAACCAGCTAGGAAGTTATTGTAATAATCCAGCGAAAAGCAACAAGGGCCAGAAAAGAGGCAATAACCACATGAATGGAGACGAGGGCGCAGATAGGAGGTGTGTTTAGAAGAAAGACCCCAAAGGCCTGTGTTTTAATCTCCTCCTATTCACCCCATCAGTGAGGGAAGGATTTCCAGAGCTGTAGGGATAACCAAACACACAACACCCGACATGGGACAGATGAGGTGGACAGCAGTTTATTAGACACATATATTCACAAGCCGGGGGAGGAGGACACCAGACGCCACACAGGTGCACATGGAGGTTGCCCCTGGGAAGAGATTGCATCAGCAGGGGTTGTGGGAGGCAGGTTTGTAGCATCAATAGGGTGAGGTGCCCCCAGGTTCCCATGGGAGGATATGATTGGTTTGTTTGAATAAATCCATGGGCTGGCAGGGTGAGGAAACCTGCCACTCAGGGATGAGCAGGAACTGTGACTTGTTCCTTAATAAGGAGAACTCTTTAGCTCGGGGACCTTATCTGCAGGAGCAGAGTGGGGAGAAGAAATTGTGGTTAAGCCATTCAAGACCCTCCTGATTTTTCTAGATGTCAAGGGAGCACATAATATTAAGTCTTAATTTTAGGTCTTACACCATAGCCTGTTACTGAAAGGATATAGAAGTGAATGGGAGAAAGGAGTCCAGATATCGCCAAGACTTCTGACTTTAGAGAATAAGTGGATGATGGTACACTTCCCTGAGATAAAGCATTCAGAAGGTGCCTATTTCAAAGAAATCACCATGCATTCACTTTTGGCATGTTGAGTGGAAGGGATTGAAGATAAAGAGTCTGCGGGTCATGTTGGAGACACCTAATAAGTACTCCTGTACAGATATGTGGAAGGTCAGGAAAGATTCCCTCTCCACCTTCTGGGATTCTTTCCCTTTACACTCTCCCTATTCAATCGTTTTTGGTTTAAGCCACTAAATTTGGGGGTATTTCTTATGCAGCAAAAGCTAACTGATACATGCAGATTGGAAAAGAAGATGAGAGCCAAAGTTTCCAGAGAATAATAGGACTGGCCCTGGAGCAGCAATAATGGAGACAAAGCAGGTGCAGCTGATGAATTTAATTTCCTTTCTTCCTATTTTTCTATATACCAAGCTTATTATCAAAGGTATCTTCTGGAAAATATTATTATCTTTGTATCAACTGGGTTTTGGGGGAGGAGTATTTAATAAAAGGGAAGCCAGGAGGTAGTGTGGCTTAGTGGTTAAAGGCTGAGGGTCTGGGATCAGGAAGAGTTGCATTTGAATCTAGGCTCTGCTCCTCTCTTATGAGCTGTGTGAACATGGCACAAGACACTTAACCCCTGTGAGATATTTCTGTTATCTCTGTAAAACAGGGATAATGATAGGACCTATTAGATTGTCATAAGGATTACATCAGATGCTTGATAGTATGCCTTAGGTTGTTATTTGTCTCCTCTCTGCATTAACCTGCTTTATGATGTGGTGAAAAGCCAGAACCCCCTCTTTGTCCTTGGTTCCCCATCTATAAAACGAGGAGTTTCCATTAGAGGATCTCTAAGTCTCATTCTACCACTAACATTCATGAAAGCAAAGTATAGGACAGATACTCTTTAGGATTCAATACTTACAAAGCAAAAACATTCAGTGAATTTTTTAAAGGCATTTAAATAAGTGTATGCAGCTGTACAGGAAATTTTCATTGTTTGCTTGATTTTTTTTTTCTTAAAAAAGTATCAGAGAGCTACTTGTCAGTACCAAGACAGAGCATATTGCATCCAAGTTATACCCCACTGACAGTCTGTTCTGTAGCATGGCTAAGTATCATGCCTGGATCACTTTCAGTAAAAAAAATATAGACTGGATAGTATATATCAGGTCCAAAGAGTGATTTTTCTCACTGTAACTACTGTAATGTGGCACGGCAATCTTGCCTAGCAGATGGACCACTGTGTGATGGTTAGCTGCTAAACCCCGTTTGATAATTTATTGGCTCTTTCTTGTTAGCTCAGCAGATGCCTCGTGTATTCAGATATGGCTAAGCCTATAGTCTCAGAGTCTGAGGTTGTTTGCTTTCTGGTTGTCCCAGCAAAGCAGACAATGCATCACATGCCCAATGTTTACGGTTCTGTTTCCGGGCCTGTTCTCAACTCCCTGTCCATAAGGTGGGCCAGATTGTAACAGCTTCCTTCTTTGTCACCCATGAATAATACTAGAAAGCAGAAAGAACCCATGTGCTTTTTCATGTTCTACTAGAAACGAGTCAAGTGCTGGCTGGACCAAGGGCAAGAAGACCCACAGATTTGATCTACATAAAAAGGGTCATAAGATGTAAAATGAATGTGTGAGTCATCTATTGCAGCCTAACAAATTACCTCAAACTTAGTGGTTTAAAACATCATACATGTATTATTTCACAATTGGGCATGACTTAGCTGGTTTCCCTGCCTTACATTCTCTCATGAGGTTGCAATCACAGTGTTGGCCAAGGCTGGGGCCTTATCTGAAGGGTAGATTGGGGAAGAATCTGCTGCCAAGCTTACTCACAAGATTGTTGGTAGGATTCAGTTCCTCGAAGGTTTTTGAACTGAATGCCTTACTTTCTTGCTGGGTGTTGGCCAGAGGCCACCCTCATTTCCTTGCCAGGTGGACCTCACCAACATGGCAGCTTGCTTCATCCTAGCTAGAAGGGAGAGAGTCTTCAAGCAAGACAGAGGTAACCATCTTCTGTAACCTAATCACAGAAGTGCCATCCCATCACCTTTGTCACACTCTATTAGTTAGAAGCAAGTCAAGAGAGGGAATAACACAAGGTATAAATACCAGGAGGCAGAGATCATGGAGGGACATTTTAGAGTCTGCCTGCCACAACAAAAGTCAAAACCCAGCTGCCATGCATGCTTGGGCAGTGGTGACAGTGGGACCTGGACGTTGCTCTGCTCCCCTAGCCACATGCCCTGAAGCAGCACTGTGGCCACCCTGGATAAGGAATGCCCTTTTGCAATTTATACAATTATACAATATTTTGCAATTTATACAAAATTTATACTATGCTATTTTATACAAAAGCACTACATGAATTAAAACTAGCCCTCACTCAAAAATGCACATGCCTGGAGAGAGGAGCAGCTCCATGAGTAGCAAGAGATGAGGGCTGTGATGAACTAGAAAGTTCATGCCCAAGTGAAGGCACTCAAATTCTTCCTCCACCTCCACCCCCCACCTCCTTGGTACCCCTCAGATGCAGTATCTTCCAAACGAACCAGATATATGGGCCAAAGTCAGCCCAGACCTCTAAATGTGACCCTATTTTACAGCTTGCCGTACCCAAGCTCCAGCCCCTTCCTTCTGGGAAAGGAGAGAGTGCCACAGTCCTTGTGAACTTGCTCTCACTTCCAGTGCTCAGCCTTGGAGACCCGGCCATGGAGGAATGGAGTAGGGGCTGCCCTCTCTGGAAGGCAGATCTTAGATTGCCAACCTCACTCTGAACATCAACAGCCACCCTTCGCATCCTAATTCCTTGAGTTTTACTCATTCAGCAAGAGATTACCAAGCACCTACTCTGTGCTACACCCTGGGCGAGACATTGATATGAGGATGGAAACAAGATTCTTGCCCCAGAGAAGGAAGAAATCCAAGTAAAGAAATCAGTGCCACAGCCCCTTCCCTGAGGACGTCCTGGGCCATTGACCCTGAGGCAATGGGAATCCCCTGAAAAGTTTCTGACAGAGGCCATGGGCATGTTATAAACCAATGTTACCTTAATAAAATTTTTTTTTTCCAATGGAATTTTTAAGAGCCAACTATGGCCTCAATGAGAGACAGGATTAAGGCTGTGGCCCAGGAGAGAAGCTTCCTTAGCAATCCAGTGGGGATAGAAGAGACGTATGGCTGGGAGAGATGTCAAGGGGAAGAGTTGACAAGGTGGTGACTGGTGGGAAGTTGGCCCGAACTGGGACAGGAGGAATAGGGGTGGGTCAAAGGCAGCAAGGACAGGAATTACTGCCAAAATCTCAGAACCATCTAGAAGGAGGAAGGAGAGTGCAGAGGACAACAGGGTAGGTGGTAGTACCAATTCCAGAATAATTAGTATAGAACCTGGAGCAGCTTTGAACAGAAAGATGCTGAGGTTAACTGTTCATGTAGCATAACATTCCAGTCGAGGTGAACAGTGGACAGGCGTATGCACAGGTCTAGAGCTCAGGGTAGAGGTCTTTGCGACTTTCTTAAAATCATAATCTTTTCTCCCAGGGAGGATGGTTTTAATTCTCTTCATCCAAAAATCTATGGAATCTTAGTAAAGTAAACTTAAAAATGAATGTTTGAATTTTAGCTTTTTACTGTCGCGGCAAATGGAAACAAGATTTCTCTCATTTGCCTGTGAGCCTAGAGGTGTGATGTCATTTTCAAGGCACGAGGAGGATGCAGTTGCTCCTGAAGCATGAGGTGCCCATCAACTTCAGACTCAGAGTAAGGGACAACCCGGACATTAGGGACCATCTTCATGTCATGTATTGTGAGTGTGAGGATGCGTGTGTGTGTGTGTGTGTGTGTGATTTATAAGATTCAGAAGTCATCCTTCCCAAACAGCATACTTGGCTGGGACCTAGGGAAAGTTCACATAGAAAGCTACAAAATATAATTATTATGCTTTTTTTTTTTTACAGCTCATCTTTCCTTTAATGACAAATGTGGTTGCTAAAAGCCTCCTCATCTTGCCCACCAAAATTTATCCCAAATCCTTCTTCAAACTCAAACCTTCTAGCCTGGCATTATTCCTATTCAAAGAACATTTGTTGACTATTTACTATATGGATAGGAACCCAGGTAGGCACATGTGTGTTAAGAAATTGAAGGTCTCTGGTATAATGAGGATGTTACCTTGGAGATGGAGCATATTAAGCTAAAGGCACCCCTAGGTATTTTATCAGTTTTGGAAGCCTGACCCTTTGTAGGACCTGAGTTCTAGCAGAGCCTCCAAGAAAGGTGTAGGGGGAGGGCCCAGGTACAGGTCGGGGAATGAGGGTCTGCTCTGCGTCCTATAATTTATCTGTGTGTACTTGAGTAAATCACTTTCCTTTGCTGGACATTGGTTTGGCCATCTGTAAAATAAGATCATAGGGCTAGATTTGAGATCACTTAAGTTTTGATGATGGTGAAATGGAGGGATCAGAGAAAGTCCAGAGTGGAGAGGAAACCTTACTGGGGAGACAGAAGATTTTTTTGAAAAATGGTTGGCAAAGGGGCTGGTTACTCAAAGGAAGCAGAAAAATATCAATTATAACTGACTGTAGTACTTTGCCTACTACTCATATTGGGTAAAAAGTGTTCATTCATTTATTTACTCATTCATTCATTCATTCATTCATTTGTTCATCACTGCAAGCCAATCCTGGGCCGAGGTCTATGCCAGGTGTTGGAAATAGAGACAGGTGACTGTGAGGAGCAGACCTGTGGACAGATCACTACAGTAGTGGGTGGGAAGTGCTAATGGAGTTTGTACAAAGTACAATGGAAGCAAAGAGGGCTAACTGTGGCAGGTGGGCCCACCAGAAAAGGTTACACTTCATTCACCCAACATGTGTTTCTCTAGTGCTTGCCCTAGAATAGGTACCAGTCTTGCCCTCAGCAGTCCCATGGTGAACCAGACAAACAAGGTCCTTCCTCTGCAGTGGGAAAGCTCACATCAGAGCCCGAAATAAAAGGTAGAGATTTACCTATTGAAAGTGAGCAAGAAAGACATCCCAATACAGAGGAAATGGCAAAGGCCAGGCTCACGGTAGGAAAGAGACAGGGGTGTTTAGGGGCCCGCAAGTGACCTGCTCCTCCCTCCCCCCAGCAAAGCATGCATTCTAAGGAGTGAGAAGAGATGAAGCTTAGGGAGGAGGCGGGTGTGCCGTCCAGCAGTGGACCACCAACACTGAGGAAGGGGCAAAATGGGAAGGCATCAAAGTTCTCGAAGTTGGGGAAGGGGAGACCTCATCAGATTTGCATTTTTTGGAAAAAATCTTTCCTGCAGCTGGGTGGAGACTAGTTTGGAGAAAAGAAGACTGGAAGCAGAGAAGTTCTGCAGTAATTTCAGAAGGTGGATGTTGGGAGAGAGAAGCTGCTAGAACCTCTTGAGTCTACTTCTGTCTCCCTTGCCTGGACCTCTTCCTTGCATATGTGATTTTTTGGCATGCCACATCCAGACAGCTCTCTCTAAAGGACCTCCCATAATGCATCTGCCATGGTAATGACACATCCCCCTTGTGATATTCCCAAGATCTTACACCTAAATGTGGAAGGTGGAGCAATGTAGAAATTTAAGGGGAAAGAGATTTTTGAATAATACAAACTAAATCAATCCAACAACACAATCAACTAAAGTTTGTCCAGGGGTCTTCCTTAGAACTTACAGACAACGCTAAATGCAGATTACTGCCATTGAGAAGATGTAAGAGATTTTAACATTCCCCAAATATATTCAGGATATGTAATGGACTACTTGGTGCTCATTTGAAATTCTGCTTCAGAATAAATCACCAGAAAGAAGTTATTTTGGATTCCTTTTTCTACAAACACCTCACAGCTGAAGCTGCGGAGCCACAGGCCTGCCTGCTAAGTTTCCTCTCCGGATACAAGCAAAAGGCTTCCCAGCGCGAATTAATCTATCAGACATTGACATTGAAAACTGAACACACTTAAGGGAAATCCAAAATGTTCTCCCCAGTGGAGCTGAGACACTCCAGCAGTGTCCCCTCAGGTTCTTTATTATTTCATATATAATAATGTCCCCAGTTATCTGAAAAGGTCAATATCTAGTTTTCCTTTTGACCAGAAAATTGCCCTTCTGCAAACCTCAGTTTTCAGTTTCTTATATAAAGACAGAGTAACTCCAGCAGTGATGGGACCTTTTGGGGAAAGGTGCCAAAGCCCTCACTTCTCTTTTCTGTAGTTCAGTGAAGTTGAAGGATTTCTTGTCACAAAGTGTTCCCTCCTCCTACACAATGGTTTCTCCAATGAAAGGCTCATTTAGATTCAAGCTCAATACTTCTCAAATGTAAATATATCCTTCAAGAGAGTTCAGTCTTTCAACTGTTCCCACTTTAGTCTAAATTATTTTTAATCTCTCATTCTCTAGCACCTGACTGAAAGCTGCCTCCTGGGGGACTGACAGCTTAAATTGGAAAGACAAGTGTGAGATTCAAATAAGGGTAAGCGAATTTCTGTCATGACTTCTGCTTTCCCCTGGCTTCATGAAATGAATGGTATGTTCCCAAAAGAATTTTTACAAAGATCAGTTTTCAAACTCAGGGCCTGGTACACTGGGGCCTGCAGATCAGGAAGCGCTGCTGTGGTACTCACAAAGTTTATGATAATTATGTATTAATAATAATCACTATATTTTTACTCTGCTTTTCAATATTCAGAGTTCTCACAAAGATGGTCTCATGAGCGCTTCTCCTAGGGGATCTCTTGGCACAACCCCTCGCTCTTTTCCCCACATCAAAGAGGTATTATTCAGAAATTTCTCAACTAGGAATATTTAGAAACCCAGAACTCAGTTTTTCATCTTACTATTTGCCATAAGAACACGAGGCTACCAACTCTTACTTTTCCAATTTTTAATAAAATTCCTCTAATTTCGCCTAATTTTCCAATCTATCAAATAGGCTCATAACTATAGATTCTGATTATTTAAAAGTTTTGAGGGCTGGCCTGGTGGTGCAGTGGTTAAGTTCTCACGTTCCACTTCTCCGGTCTGGGGTTCTCCGGTTTGGTTCCCGAGTGCGGACATGGCACTGCTTGGCACGCCATGCTGTGGTAGGCATCCCACATATAATGTAGAGGAAGATGGACACGGATGTTAGCTCAGGGCCAGGCTTCCTCAGCAAAAAGAAGAGTATTGGCAGCAGATGTTAGCTCAGGGCTAATCTTCCTCAACAAAAAAAAATTTTAGAAAGTGCCCAAAAACACTTCGTGGGCTGCAGCACACCCTGCATTTTGGCTTGTGCATTTCCCTCTTTTTGGAATGGAATTTTCCCCTATTCCATGTGACAAGATTGTATTCATCTTCAAAGTCGCTGTTTCAATTAAACATTTTCTGAGTCCCTCCCCACTCAAAATGGTTTCATGGCTCCCTCCTAGTGATCCCCACAGAACCTGTCCTGCCTTCAGTTACCACAGGGTGGTTGTGTATGTTTTTGTCTTCTTCGTAGATTGTGAACCACAAGAGGGCAAGAACTGTGTCTTATTCCACTTTATGGTACACGGAAGAGTTCAATTAAATTAAGCTAAATTAAATATGGTGGAATGGAATGAAATCCATTCAGCAAAATTTTCAACTCACCAGTTGGATCACTTTGCCCACAGGAATATACCCCTAGTTTTAGGTAAAAGTCAGTGAGGATGTAGGAGTCATTGTGTCAGAGCCCACACATCCTTTAGCCTGTTAATTGCCACTTTTCCTGACCACATCTCTTCTGGAAAGCTTGCATTGTCTCCCAGTGCAGACAGTCTGAAACCTCAGTGTAAACACGCCCCAGGGAATACTAAATTCATATTTCTCGGAGGCATATGATGGAACCAAACTTCTGCATTTTAAATTAATTCCTGGGGCCAGCCCGGTCGCACAGCGGTTAAGTTAGCACGTTCTACTTCGGCGGCCAGGGATCGCCAGTTCAGATCCCAGGTGCGGACATGGCACTGCTTGGCAAGCCATGCTGTGGTAGGCGTCCCACATAGAAAGTAGAGGAAGATGGGCACGGATATTAGTTCAGGGCCAGTCTTCCTCAGTGAAAAGAAGAGGATTAGCAGCAGTTAGCTCAAGGCTAATCTTCCTCAAAAAAAAAAAATTAATTCCTTAGTGGCCCTGATACAGGAGATCATAGACTTGCATTTGGGAAAATGTAGTCCTGGTGAGATGAATAGAGATCTCACACCTGGTCCCATGGAGGCTGTCTAGAGACCTGTACCTCCCTCAGCTCCTCATCTAGCCAACACCTGCCATCCTCTAGGCTTCCCTAGAAAGTGCTGGTACCCTGCAAGGCTTTTCAACGGCAATGAGGTAAACAAAAAAGAGCTTTGACTGAAGGGAAAATGACCAACATAGGCTCCACTAATGATTGAATGTTGATGTTGGCTCTATCCTGAAGTATGAAAATTGGGGATAATAACATCATTCCAGTTGGTAGTCATGTGGATAAGACAAAATGCATATAATAGTTCCTGGTATATAATAGGTGTTCAATAAGAAAGAGCTTGTTATTCTTTTTTTTTTCATTGTGGTAAAATACACATAACATAAAATTTACCATTTTAACCAATTTTAAATGTATAGGTCTGTGGCATTAAGTACATTCACACTGCTATGTAACCAGTACCACCATCCATCTCCAGAACACTTTCATCTTCCTGATTGAGCCTCTGTACCCATTAAACACTCACGCCCATTACTCCCTCCCCTCAACCCCTAGAAACCACTGTTCTGCTTTCTGTCTCTATGAATTTGACTACTATAAGAACCTCATATAAGTGTGTGATGGTTAAACATTTGGTTAAACATTATTCTGGACGTTTCTGTGACGATGTGCTTTTGGATGATATTAACGTTGAAATTAGTAGACTTTGAGTAAAGCAGATCGCCCTCCACAATGTGGATAGGCTTCATCCAATCAGCTGAAGACCTGAATAGAACAAAAGGGTGACCTCGCTTGAGCAAGAGGGAATCCAGCAGACAGCCTTCGGACTTCATCTGTGTCACTGGCTCTTCCTGGTTTTCTAGCAGACTGCCTTTGGATTCGAACTACAACTCTTTCCCGAGTCTTCAGCCTGCCAGCTTCCCCTGTCAGGTTTTGGATTTGTCAAGCCTCCACATGAGTCAATTCCTTAAGATAAGTCTCTTCCTACATATGTGCACATCTATTGGTTCTATTTCTCTGCAGAATCTTGACTAATACAAAATGGAATCATACAGTATTTGTTCTTTTGTAACTGGCCTATTTCACTTAGCATAATGTCTTCAAGGTTGGTCCATTCTGTAGCATGCATCAGCATTTCCTCCTTTTTAAGGCTGAATAATATTCCAATTTATGTATATACCACATTTTGTTTATCAATTCATCCATTGATGGGCACTTAGCTTGCTTCCGCCTTTTGGCTATTGCAGATAATGCTGCTATGAACATAGGTGTACAAATATCTACGTGAGACCCTTCTTTCTTTCTTTTGGGTATATACCCAGAAGCAGAACTGGTAGATCATACAATAACTCTATGTTTAATTTTTGAGGAGTCACCATACCATTTTCCATAGATGCTGCTATTCCTACTAGCAACGCACAAGCGCTCCATTTTCTCCACATCCTCAGCAACACTTGTTATTTTCTGTTTTGTTTTCTTTTGTTTTTTTCTACAATAGCCATCCTAATCAGTGTGAAGTATTATTGCATGGTAGTTTTGATTTGCATCTCCCTAATGAGTTGTGATGTCGAGCATCTTTTCATGTGCTTATTGGCCATTTGCATATCCTCTTTGGAGAAATGTCTGTTCAAGTCCTTTGCCCATTTTTTAATTAGGATTTTTGTTGTTGTTGAGTTGTAGGAGCTATGGAGGGAATTTTATTATTAACAAGAGATATTATGATTTATTCCACAGGATATTTTGTCTAAGAATTATTCCTGTCTATATCTTTTCATAGTTACTCTTTTCCACTTTATTTTCCCCTTTGTCTTGTTAGTTTTCCAAGATTTGTTAGCTTGCTACTTGTTCATTTTGTAGGTCATTGGCATCGTCCTAATAATATTATGCTATATCAGAAAAATACAAATGAGTGGGGTTTTTCTCTGAATAACCCCTTCTATTCTCTTCTTCTAGTTTGAGAATCTCTCTAGCGTCCTGACATGAAGACCTAATGGCACAACCCTCTGCTTTTGATTCCAAAGGCAAGTCTCATGAATACACCATGACTGGAATCCCAGGGTGATTATTTTTATTTCTAAGCATATCGCTTCTCATAGCACATAGGAGGCAAGCAAAAAGCTCTTCACAATAGAAAGAGAGAAAATAGAAGAGTTAAATATACTTTTGTTTGTTATAAGCTTATGTCACACTTATGAAGAGGTTTGGGTAGAAAAGAGAAAAAATGTTTTCTTATATAAAATATAGAAATATAATATAATAAAATAAATATATAGTTTATATGAAATATTAGTACCCTGCTCATTCTAGTACATATAACGAGCATCATTTTTCTGAGTCATATTTTTGGCTCTCATATATTTCTTTATTGATTTGTACCAGAAAGGAAACTCAGTTTAGTTTAAGGAGTTAGCCGGGTTGTTTTGTTTAAAGACCACGTTCTTCACTGTGACATTAATGGCTACAATCCAAATCATGAAATTTTAGAAATCCTATTGGCGCTGGAAAGGACCCAATGGAAACAATACCCTGTGCCAGAAGTGAAAGGGACCGCAGATGAGCAAGAGCCAAGGCTGGAATCTCAGTCATCGTAGGTGAACCAATGCCCTCCTCCCTCACAGTACCATCTTCTCAGAGGGCAGAAGTTCAGCCCCCAGGTAAGCCTGGGGTCAGCCCATGGTCCCCATGCTCTGGACACTACTTTGGCACTCATTTGTAACCAAGTTCTAGGTGACCTTAAAGGATCTGGAACACAACAGAGACCTGGAGAAGCCTGCTGCTGGGAGGAGATCTTTACAAGGGTCAGGCTTGAACCAGGCAGCCTTTTCACCTGATCTGGCCTTTTGTCCTCAGTATGGGATTAAACTAATCTGACCTCTGCCTCCAGCATGGACTAGAACACACCAGAATTCCTGGAGTGCTGTTTTCCAAAGTTGTGGTCCAGAGACCAGCTACCCCAGAATCAAGGAAAGGAGAGAATGTTTATTTAAAATGCAGATTGCTGGGTGCCACCCCAGACCTACTGAATCAGAACATGTGAGGATGTCTCTGAAGAGGACCCACTGTAACCTGCTCCCTCGGTGATTCTTACACCTCTAAGGCTTGAGAACCACACCACTGGCCAGACCTACATCTATTAATACACGCCAGAATTACACACCAAAGTGTTCACTGATGTTCCCATGGTCAGTAATCATCCCCACGGTGACAAGGACTTAATGTGAAAATAAAATGTTGAGTTTTTTCAATTCTTTGTATAACAGATGTTAAATGAGACTTTTCTTTGATTTTGCTTTTCTGCTGAAGTTCCAATGTTGAAACAATAGATGACAAATACCCACACATTTTAACGAGGAGCTCTGGGCTGTCCTTGTAGGCCTTGCCAAGAGATACAAAACTCAGTTCTACAACCTTCACCCCATCTTACACCTCCAGCTTCTACAAAAAAGTGATGAGAAATTCAAAGAAGCTTGATCAAAGTCTGAGTTTCTTTCAAGAGAATTGTCAACCTACAGAACTGTGGCATTATGCCTCTCCTTGCCATGGGGGTTACTCCCCACCCCAGTCTGAAGCTGAAAGAGGCAAAGCTTCAGTCAATTTACTTTTTGACATTAGGGTCACCCCAGAATTGGATTTTGCTGAGCTGCAGAAATTCATAGCTTCATCCTGAGCTGCTACAGAAGAGGAACTTGGTAAAAAACATTCTTGGGAGAGCTTGGCTTCTGACCCCTAAAGTTAAGTAGGGTGCAGAGGCTGGTGCCCGAGTCTTTCATGGAAAACTCTGGAAGTGAGAGTTTGATTGGAGCTGCCCCAAAGACAGAGCTTGGGGAGAGCACTTCCTCAATGGGAGCAAGGTGTACATTCACTGGAGGGGAGGCAAGGGGATAGGTTTTCCTTGGAGGATGGTGCAACTTTCAAGGACCTTTCAAGGACCTCACCCAAGATGACTGCCTGGAAGAGCAAGGAGACCCCAGAAGACAGCAGCCTTGTGGGGTGAACTCCTGGAGCAGCTGCTGAGGGGCAGACATAACAAGTCTGCCTCTGAGCACATTGCCTGGGTCAGGGAATAGTGGGGAGGAGGAGAGAGTGCATATCTGATATCCTCATGGGAGAACATCAGCATCCAGGAAGCGGCTGTAGAGAGGGCACTGACTCCAGGTTTCAATAGCACCAATCATGTTGGACTTGGCCCTTTTCCTTCCATCCCTGTTCTCCACTCTAGTCCTTAAAAGCATAGAAGCAACACAGAAGTGAGGAAGGGGACAGAAGAGAAGGATGGAGGAAGAGTGAAAAATAGACCATGCTATGTTCCCCCACATCCTGTTGTAGCATTTTATAGTTAGCATGAGCTAAGAGAGTGGAGAAGCATGGAACAGGATGAGCCATGTATGTTTTGATTTAGATTGGACCAGACGTTTTAATACCTGAAAATCAGACTGTTCCTATACTTGAAAATGACTGAAAAGCTGTGGGCTCTGCCAGCGAAATCATCCGAGGGCTGGGAAGTGACATCTGATAGAGTAGAATTGAGGGGCAACATAAAGTAGTGTTCAGCTTGCACCCTCTGGATTCTCACCTGTTCAATGAACCAGTTAAAACCATGTGGTCACCAGAGGCCCGTGTATGGTTCTTGCCAATGACTCCTGAATGGACAATAAACCTTAACATTTTCTATGTTGTCAGCATAGGACAGCTGGCCAGACTTTGACATCGGAGACTTAACAAGGATCAATGGATCACATAATTAACCAACTGCCTGCAGAAACACTGCTTTTCTAATCCTGACCCTTAGTGGTAAATATCACTTTTTTATTATTATTATTATCACAAAATAGCAGTTGGAGAAAGCAAGAGAAGGGGTAGGGAGATAAAGGTATATAATTTTCTCTCTCAGTCTTGCAAGCTCCATTGCTAACTGAATATCCACCCCTTCCCAACAGAGAGCAAGGAGAAGGCTGATTCAGCTCTGGAATGGGGTTTCTGTGAGAACATGGGTGGTGCAGGGAGTTCTTAAACCAGGACAATGGTGCTTGGGGTGCTGAGGAAGGAAGGAGGGAAGGAAGGAAGGAAGGAAGGAAGGAAGGAAGGAAGGAAGGAAGGGGAAGACAAGAAAGAATATCTAACAAGAATGTTAGGGAGTAGGATCCCTAACACCAGCCTGGGAGAGTTGATAGCCTGGAGCCAGGGGAAGGCACTCTGGTAGCGGTCTTGAGCAATAATTGTCCAAGAAACCCTTGGAGTTCACAGTGTCTTTTTTGAAGTTGCAAAAGCCTGGTGTGTGGGTGCATTTTCTGAGTTTAAAGAACCGGAAGTAGACAGGCAGCCCTCTTACCTCTTGTACATCCTCGATTCCAGGGCAGGCCTAAAGAAGACAGACGTACACCACAATATGCTGGGTGTTCTTCTACAGCACACGATATGTAACACACATTTGCTCATATGCAACTGGTAAATTGGGAGTGATATCAAAATAGCGCAGAAGGCACAATTCACAGCAATTTTTCCCAGCATGGCAGTGTCCTGTGCTACAAAGAACAGCAGCTGGACACAAGTGCGCTGCACAGCTGTGTACAACAAGCTGCGGAAGACCCCAGCACTAGGCCCACACCCACCTTCTTCCAGTAGCTGCAGTCTGGCCACATGGTCTGTTATGCAAATGCTCCCTGCACGATTCTGCCTGACCTACGTGCATTTTGCTCTGTCTCCTAAAAGCGGCAGCCCCGATCCTTCCTTATGCTCTCTTCCATCAAGGTACTTTCACATTTTTTTAAAGTACAATTCTGTATTTACTACAGTATTTCCTTGTGTATTAGAAATTAAGCCTGGTTGTTGTTTTTTTACTGTGCCAGTGTTTTTATTGATTGCTATTTTTTCTGGTGGTATGGTAACAAGATTGAGTGACCTGCCCACGACTTTTAGGGCACGGTTTCGTACAATGGGAGGCATTTTACGATTACCTGTATCAACTTACAGCAGAATCGCTTTAATTCCTCATTGCAGCAGCCTGGAAGAGTGCAGTCTGAAGGGCTGGGGTCCCTGACGCCACCCAAATGCATCTCAGGACCTCTGGGTAAAGCTACCCAGGGGCCTGGCCCTTCAACTGCTTTTACCCTTCCCCATCAACGCCTTGTCTGGGACCAGCATGAAAGAGCCTTTGAGACTGAGATTTCAAAGTGCACTCCTAGCTCCTCCAAAACGCCTCTAGAGTGACTGATAGAGGCAAAAAAGGAACAAGAATGACAGGCAGCAGTCCCGGGTCCCCCACCAATGATCTACTTATGGCAGCTCCACTTCCATCTGTTTCATATATTGCTCAATTTTTTTAAACTATGGCTCTGGTGTCATCTAATCTGTTTTACAGGTGAGGGCATTGAGGCACACAGCAGGTCGAGGACTGAGGCCGGTGGAGGACCCCAGTATTCCAGGCCCCGCCTCGCACCATTTGTTTCTCTGTGCCTTTACTTTCAAACACCAAACGAAGAAGAACGTTTATATGACTTGCCCAAGTTTGCATAACATTAAAGGCATCAACACGACCAGGGCATCAGCTCGTTTCCTGAATGCTATTTCCTGAACTGAATCCCTGATCTCTGTGAAAGAAACCGCAAGAACACTTGGTTCTTTTAAATCATGCTGAGACTGTGGCCGGACTGCTAAAAGGGAAGGCGGTTACAGCCAAAGCCACTGTTTATTCCTCCGCTCCCTTTTTTGTGAGTGTCTTCTAAAGCCCTAAACTGTTAAAGGCTCCTTACAATAGACACTGTCAATGTGGTTTCTATAGTTACTTCCAATAATGAAAAAAGGCATGTTTAGTTGAGATTGGAGATGCTATAGACATAGAAGTAATATTCTACTGAATATTGTTCAGGCAGGCAGCTACCTGCAAGCTATTTTTGGTCAAAAGAAAAAAGATGCTTCCAAGAAGGAGCTTTATTCCTGGTTTATCATATAAAATTACAACGTGTGAAAGCTGGAGCAGGTTCTGGAGGCCTTCGACTACAATCCCCTCATTTTCCACAGGAGGAAACTGAGGCCCGAAGAGGTTACTCGTTCCATCACACACAGTGCTAAGTGGCAAGTCTGGGACTCATGTCCCACTTCCAAACCAATGCTCTTTCATGCCACCTTCCTTCTCTTCATCAAGAGGCCTTCATTGAAATCTTAAAGAACAAAAGCATTTTGCATGGAAATTTACCCTTCCAATATCAACAGTTCTTTCAGTAACCTTCTAGGCTTCTTTTCCCCCAAATCAGCTTTAAGCAAAGATAAGCAACCACCTTAAAAGTGGAGAAAAAGCACAAAACATAAACCCCACAGTTCAATAAAATGATGGATGGTCCAGGGCAACAAGGTAACTATTTATTAACTGTAACGTTAAACAAGCAGTTAACAAAGATTAATCTTCCAGTCTGTATGCAAAGTACACAGATAACTCATTAGTTTGCTAATTCCTCTTTTTTTTCTGGCATCCTGAATAAATGACCCTGTTTGTTCAAAAAATGAGTGATCTTGCCTGTGTGGGAGGGCCCTACTGCTAGGGGAGCCGCTCCTGGGGGAGCAGGTTTCCTGAAGGATGGCCAAGGTGAGCGGATTTGCTGGGCATTCCGTGAGAAGGCACCGTGATACACGAGCTGTTTTCCCAGCATTGTCACGTTTAAGATAATCTCTTGCATTACATGGGGCTGCTTTGCAATTATTTTCATCACGGTATTAGAAATCCTATAACTGGCCTTTCATCTTGAATTTTAGCTACTAGAAATAAAAATATTTCATTTTTAAAAGTTTAGTTTGTATAATATTCACATGTATCCGTGCAGAAGCAAAACATTCTAAGGTGAAGTCTAACCTGTAGGTTTTTCTCTTCATTGAGAAAACCAGAAAAAAACCAGGTTGGTTTCTGAGGGGGATAAATATGGGAGAGTCATATAAAGCACTTTGATTATAAATAATGAGGTGTCCCAGGGAAATTTACACCTCAGGATCTAACAGACCTCACCAGCCTGGGATTTTATGAAAAAAAAGGCCAGATTGTTTTGTATTAAAATACTATTTCTATTATTAGAGGAATATGAAAAGTAAAATTGACCCCATTTTCTCAACACCCAGTCCCACTCCCCATAGGCAGCCACCATTGACAGCTTGTTTTGAAATTCTTCTTGCGACGTTACATATCATAATGTAATTAAACTTCTTTCTTGCTTTGTGGAATTTCGATAGAACCTTTTGAATTTCCAATATATGATAAGGATATAAACGATGGGGAAATGAGCACATCTATACAAACTTCAACATCTCCTCCCTCCTTTTCCTCTTTGCTTTTGTTAGTGTTGAAAAATAAACTGGGCACATCAAAATTTTGAAGAGTGCATTTGAGCATACCTTTATTTGAACTGGAAAAGCGCAAAACCAAAGGTGGTTAGGAGCACTTCACCAACAGGAGCCAGGGGAGCATTTTGGGGGGTTTTTTTTCCATTTATTTGTTTATTTTCGGATGTACATCATAATATATTTCGAATTCTGTGTAGATTACATCATGTTTACCACCCAAAAACTAATTATAGTGCATCCCCTCACATGTGAGCCTAATCATCCCTTTTGCCCTCCCTCCTGCCCCTTCCCCTATGGTAAACACCAATCCAATCTCCAATGCTATGTGTTTGTTTGTCGTTGTTCTTATCTTCTACTTATGAGTGAGATCATATGGTATTTGACTTTCTCCCTCTGACTTATTTCACTCAGCATAATACCCTCAAGGTCCATCTATGTTGTCACAAATGGCAGGATTTCATCATTTCCTATGGCTGAGTAGTAGTAGAAGATATACAGATGGCCAACAGGCATATGAAAAGATGCTCAACATCATTAGCTACCGGGGAAATGCAAATCAAAACTACAATGAGGTATCACCTCACTCCAGTCAGAATGGCTATAATTAACAAGACAGGAAACAACAAATGTTGGAGAGGATGTGGAGAGAAAGGAACACTTGTTCACTGCTGGTGGGATGCAAACTGGTGCAGCCACTATGGAAAGCAGTATGGAGTAGCCTCAGAAAATTAAGGATAGATCTACCATATCCCAGCTATCCCACTGCTGGGTATTTATCCAAAGAACTTGAAAACACAAAGGCATAAAGATACTTGCACCCCTATGTTCATTGCAGCATTATACACAAGACTTGCAAGCAACCTAGGTGCCCATCAAGGGACGAATGGATAAAGAAGATGTGGTATTTATACATGATGGACTACTACTCAGCCATAGGAAATGATGAAATCAGGCCATTTGTGACAACATGGATGGGGAGCGTTTTTATAGAGAAGACCCAGAAGCAGAGCAAGGAAATTGATCAGCTATAGCTCACAGTTGCCTTATTTGGGAAAGCTAGTTGGCTGTTTGCGATTGGTGTCCTTACGTTTCATTTTCTCAGATTCCAGTAAATTGACTCTGGCATGGGTTATGCTTTGCTTTTGAAAGATACGCAAGCCTCAGAGCACCTCAGTCTAATGGCCCCCTTGTTTAAAGCCTTTAACATCAGTTAAGTGTTTTGCTTTGTCCAGATTTATGATACTGAAACCCTCTTCTGGAACTTCTGTAAGTCCTCCAGACGGAGCCTACAGGTTAACTCAAAAATAGAAGGATCCAAGTAATGTGATTGGACCCATAAATAAGAAAGGCTTGTGCTGTAAAAAAGAGAGTGAAACCTCTTTTCATTTCTTTGTAGCTTTCTTCATTCACTCAGGCCGTGCAATAATGCCCTCTTTTTTATACCCCATTTTGTGGATTCCTTTTTATTCTGCTAAAATATATCCTAAAGTAATTTTTTTTCATATAGGATATGTGAGAGGTAAACTCTGAAATCATGTATTTCTGGAAATGTTTTGTTTCGGCTTTAACTTGATTGATAGTCTATCTGGATATAGAATTTTAGACTTAAAACATTTTCTCTCAGAATTTTAAAGACAATGTTCTATATATATTGCCCCCAATGCTGGTAATGAAAACAATCTGTGTTGGTATAATGCTTGTTTCTTTGTAGATAATGTGTTTTTCTCTTTCAGGGCTCGTAAGATTTTCTTTCTATCCTAGGATTTCTGAAATATATATTTTTCATTAATCTGGGACATATCTTTTGCCATTAATCCAGCTCAGCCCTCAGCACGCCCTTCCATGTGAAGATTCCAATGCTTAGCTCAGAAAATGATCTCCCGCTTTTTCTCTGGTTACTTCATTTCCTGCACTAGTCTTGTTTTCTCCTTCTAGAATTGCAGTTGGATGGACGTTGAACCCCTGGATCTACTCTTCATGTTTCTTCATTTGCTTCTCCTGTTTTCCATCTCTGTGTGCTTATCCTGCCTCCTACACTTTATCTTTGTGATCAGTTAGTTATTTAGGCCACCCACCGACATTTTGATTTCAGCATCATATTTTTTAATTTCCCATGTCTAGCTCTTGTTTGCTGACTGCTCATTTTTTTGTGTTGGCCTTTTTGTATTATATTGATAAAATATGCTCTTAAATCTGAAGATAATGGTTTTCTGTTGTTTTTAAGTGTCATATGCACCTTGAATTTGCTCTGTTGTTCATCTTGGTCCTTTTTCATGCTATTGGATTTGCTTCAAATCTAGTGATTCTCAGTTTTCCAATTACACTTACGAACGAAGGATAATATGGACTCGTTATGCCTACTGTTGTGGTTTGCCTCAGCAGCGGCGTAAGTCTGTTATGTCAATAACCCTCTCCCTTTAAGCAGCCCATTATAACAGGTTAAGCCACATCAGCTTATTGCTCGAACTGTGTCTCCTGGCTATTTCAGAGTTCTGCAGCTGACAATCTTGCATGTGCCCAGCCAGAGATCCTTCAGGCGCAGGCTCAGGCTCCTCCTCACGTCCACATGCTTCTGCCTCTGCTGCTAGACTTCTCTCTTCCTCACCTTTAGGTGTCAGTCTGGAGCAGAGCACCGAGCAGAAGTCTGTTCTCAGTAAAACTAAGTAAGCACGGATTCACCCTCATCAGAACATAAAAGGACAAACGAATGTGCGGATGCAGCATCTCGTCTAACCTCCCAAGCCATCTCCAGATAGCGCCAGCCTGGAGGTATTTCCAGGGTGTTTCTACCAAACCAATTAGAGGAATTAAAATATCTATACATAATGTTTAAGTCAACATGTACTAAGCTGCACTAAAAATAAATGTGAAGTGCCACCCCTTCACCAAAATAAACACTGGACACGAAAAAATGCAGCAGAATGATGGGATCTTTTAGGAGAGAGAGTGAAGGCTTTCTGTACTCATTCTGTGAAGATAAATAAAATTCCATTGGCACAAACTGGCCCAATGCCAACCAAAATCTTATTTGTATATTTTTATCCTTTAGTTTGGTGGGAATGAGAATGGAGAAGTAAAGGCTTAGAAATTCCAATTACGCTTGGACTTATCAGTGAAGTGGGTAGTAGAGTATCTTCATACCTAAGCCAGGCTTCACTGTACCTCTAAGGACCAATGTGGGGCAGAACAAAGAAGGACTCTGCTTCAGGTGAGGTATCAGGCCATTCAACACAACGACGGCATTCTACAAAAAACAAGGTGGAAGGAATGTGGAAGCAGCAGCTCACCTCATCTCTAAAGCCACCTGTGACCACAACAGGCCTCAAAGATCCTGGCCACCAACCTGAGAAAGATGGTGTGTCCGTGTTCTTTCTTTTCTCTCATCTTTACCAAGATCACCTAGGGCAGATGCAAAGTTGTTATTGATGGAGGAGAGGTGTCAGGGGACAAGCAGAGTGACATGCTGGAGAAAGACAAGACAAGAAGAGAAGAAGGTACCAGAGTGGAACCTGTCAAGAAGTAGCTGATCTTTGATAAGAAATGGATCCCGGGGCACTGACAGGCCAAGGCTGTCACCTGTCTCCATGAAATGTGGGAAGCCCTGCTGATGAGGAAGGAGGGTTCTGCTGAGGAGAGTATCTTCTAGAGAAACCTAGGAATGCAATTCTAAGAGACTATTGACAAACGTGTCTTACTGCTGCGGGCAAAGAACCATAACGTTCAGTGTTATAAAACAGGTGAATTAACCTCTTAGAAAAGGCTACGAGCCTAAGACAAACCCTAATCTATAGCAGATTTACCATTAAAAATGTGGGGGGGGGGAGAAAAGCTAACAAAACAACAAGGCAGGGAGGTGGTGGGAGCGAAGGGGGAGACTTGGCTGAGCAAGTCCTCTTCTCTGAGGGGTCACCCATTATACATGGGGCAGGAGGCGGGGAGTGGGGGCATGTCTCTTTGAAGCAGAGATTTTTATGCCAACGAGGAAACTGTGGTTTAAAGAAATTAAATGACTTCACAGCAGTTGCTCTGCTAATGAGTGTCAGAAATTTGAAAGCTGATCAATCTCATTCAAAATGAGCTCTCAAAATCTCCATGCAATAACAGATATAAATCCAATGCAGAGAAAGAACGGCAAAATATTTCTCTAGAAGCTCAACTGTGATTTACACGTAAAGTAGTGAGAACACCAGATTCTATCCTGCCCTGGCCACTGCCTAGCCGCACAATCTTAGTAACAAGACTATCCCCACCCTTACACAAGGCTTACAAAGCAATTGTCCCAAATAACCTTCTTTAACATTTCGATACAACTGTAAGCAATGCAATTGTGATTATCTGTATTATATAAACAAAGAAATTAAGGTCCATAGCATTTAAATGTGCTGCCCTATTAACTCTAAGACCCTTTTCCAGGCAGTCATCACTCCTGTAGCCATTGGAGGGATGGAGAGATTGAGAAACTGTTGTTCAATGGAAGCCTCTCAGCTCAGCATAACAAAGGAAGCAGAGTGTGACCTCAACCCAGAGCAGCTGTGTTTGGTGGTGCAAATCCTCCAGGTCTCACTTTCCACTGTCGATTGCAGGTGTCATGATACCTACCCCATCAGGTTCACAATTGCCTTAACACCACCAGCCCCTGTTAAGTAGGCACAGTTTCATTTCCTCACCATAGGTACAGACTGGCCCATAACAATGTCAGGGTAGAAGTCTGGGTGAACTGGAAGAGTTGGGTGAAGCAGTTGCGTGCCTTCAGGCCGGGGCTCTGCCATGCTGCCCTGGCTTGGCCATAAATGGGTGGTTCTGATACAAGCTTCTGGACCCTGGCAGTTAAGTTTCTTTTCTATACATGTAGCTTCTGCTCTCTTTTTCTAGCATCTCATCCATCTCGTTTCTACATCTCTGCTTCTGTTGCCTGTTTTATCACTTGTGTTTTCCTCTCCCTATTTCAGGAAGGCTTAAAAAGGCATTTTTTATAATATTTCAGTAATTCTCGCATTGTCTACTGTGTAAAACTTTTCTTCAACATTCCAAAGCACACAAGAGCAAATCTAAGAAAGGCAGAACCAGTACTTGAATAAAGACCTTCTCACTCCAGGTTCTGTGGACTTTGCACCCCCTCCATGCTGCCTCCTGGCCTCCATTTCCCCATCTGCAAGGTTTGTGGTGGGGCCAAACTAGGGAATCTTACCCGAGGTTCATAGACCACAGAAGGATTCTTCAGCGGGCTTCACGGAGCATGCAAACTCTCGAACCTTCTTGCAGAGAGCATTTTCTTGTGAGGATATATGTGCATTTTCCTGGGAAACAGTTTCCATGAAATTTAAAAATAGGGCAAAGATGCCCAAAAGGTTAAGAGTCACTTTTAGAGATTATGTCAAAAGTCACTGCCAGCCCTAACATTCTATAAACCAGTACAAAATGCTAGCATGATCTGGTTTAAAGTTGGCTTTATCATGGGTCATAAGATTTGGAAGGAAACTTGCAGATATCAGGCTCAGTAATTAAAAAAAAAAATCAGAAGAATCTTTAGCTCACAGGAAATCTCACTCCACGCTAATCCATGCTGGAGTGTGGCCCTGCCCTTCAGCCTCTGGTTCCTCCTGCAGTGGCAAAGCAGCACCCCACAGAACCAGCACTCAGGGAACTAAGTCTGAATCTCTGATCTAACTCCATCTTCCCCAGTACACAAATCCCTTCTGTCACATCTCCAGCTTCTGGTCCAACCTCCAGTAAAAAGTAACTTGCTACCTTAGGGATCTTATTGCGAGAAAGTTCTCACTTACACTGATATATGCTTTCCTGATGATTCTAGCAATTGTCCCTGGCCAGATCTACTGGAGCCACGTGTCAGAATCTTAAACCCTCCTCTGCCCACCAACTGGTCAGGTTTGGGGTGGTTCTCACTTCCACCTCACTCTTCCTTCTCCATCTTCAACAACACAGTGCCTCCCACAACCCTTCAGAGACAGGGCCCTCCCTGAGAACCTGCACCGGATGGTCGGGTCTGCTCCCGATGAACGGTGCCTGGAATGGAGCACAACAGTTGGGGAAAGTCTAACAATCACAGCAAAGACCAGAATTCTCACCTGTCCCATACATGTACTCCATTCTCCAACTTACCGCATTGCAATAAGTATCTGCCTATATTCTCACTATATTGCAAGCTCCTCAAGAGATGAATAAATTCTGTTTATTTTCATATATCCAGCCCCTAGCCCAGTGCTTCTCAATATGTATAAAGGTCTACTATGTGCCAGGCATTTTTATGGACACTTGATATTCATCCGTGAACAAAACTGACAAAATGTTTGCTCTCCTGGAACTTACATTCTAAAAGGGATGAGCAGGGAGGTGGGGAGAGTAGTATTTGTCACAGATAAGCATCTAATAAAGCATGCATTAGTGAATGGTGAAAATGGCCAACTGAAAGGTAGGGAAGACTCATAACCCACTTAGTAGGTGGCTTCACTCTTCGCAAGACAATCCATTCGTCTATGGACATTCCCAATGGCCTATGTTTGCATGAATGCCTCAGAGCGCTCTTGGAGGAGGAGAAGGCTCCTTCCCGCCCAGAGCAATGCTGCAGGGTGCACAGCAGTTCACTTCCGCAGAACATCTACACGTGAACCTCTGCAAGCTGCAAAAGCACGTGCTCCTTCTTCCACGGCTAGTCCCAGGAAGAACAGGGAGCTCTTTTCAGAAATCGCCGACCCTCATCTCAGTGCAAGGGAACCTGGAAACTTCGAACACATCTCTCCTGGCCTTCAGCCCTGGTCTTGCTTACAGATGCACTTTTCAGGAAGGAGGAAGGCAGAGCAGATGGATGGTTTGCTGATGGGCTCAAAAATACTTCCCCAAGCACAGAAAGCAGGGTGATTGCTGTTCATGCCGCTGCCACGTGTCACCGGCTCCCGCTCAATTAGGAGACTTTAAATTCAATTGTTGTAGTGACAGATTATCTGATTGTGGAGATTTTCTGCTGATTTTGTCTTAGGAATTGGTCTCCTATTTTCAGCCACGGATTGTTATCAGACTCTGGACTTAGCATCTCCAGTCCCTTTCCCATTCTTGTTTATTCTGATCTCTGCTTTCTTTCCTTACTTTTCAATATGCAAACCTAATACCCACAGAGGAAAGCGGAAAGACTCTCTACTGGTTAACCAGTGGAGAGAAGAGGGGTTGCAATGGCCATTGCTCCTTTTATCCAACTGGCAAGTTTGCTATTTCTCTCATGCTAGATAGGAACATTGCTAGTAGCTTCTCAGATATTCCATACCCTAAATCACTGAATATCAAATTGGGACAAGGGGTTCAAGAAATTAACTTCTAAACCCCTACTTTACCATATACGAACTGAGGCCTGGAAAGAGGAGGTTGATTTTTCCAAAAGTCTCTTAGAGAGTTGCAGCTAAAACCAGGATGATTATTTAGGATTGTTTTTTTTCCAGTGTTCAGGAGCTACCAGCTGTCTTTAAGGGACACTGAGCTCCACACCCCATGGGGAAATGTGGAATGTCAGAGCTGTGGTCCAAACCCTCTGCTGACACATAGAGGAACCAAAAACTGGAAAAAGGGAAGGACAACACAGTCTGGTCAGGCCTGGCCCAACCACACAGTAGGGACTCACCTCATGACAGCTGAGTCTGAATCTAAAGCGGAAAATTATTTCCATTTATGCTAAAAGAGTAGGTAGAGATGTGGTACTTTTCTTTGGAACCTCAAGCCCAATAATGAATGGTAAGACCTATCTGGGAAAGCACAGAGCCAGGGACCTCTCAGCAGAACTGCCTTCTTCTCTGGATATACCAAGCTCAGCAAAAGGAACACAAAGATGGGTCTCCTTACAGTGTTATTATGGCTAATGAACACTGTGTTTCCTTTTTACTCATTCTTGGCGTGAGGCTGTTAGCATATTCACCAGGCTCTCGCCCTCCATATTTGGAAGCACACGCATAAGTTACCAAATGAAACACTATAAAGCAGAGCTTCTCATCCTGCTCCTAATCAGAGACTTTCAATGGCTCAACAAAACCTTTAGAATGAAGCGCTGCCAGATATGCTCGTAGCAAGCCTTGCTATACCTGTATCAAAGAACTACTTTATTCCCTCAATTCCACGCATGAGCAGAGCTAAAATGGCCACTAACGATATAATTTCTTAGCAACTTCATGTATATTTCCACCTTAGAACCTAACTTTATCCCAGAGGTTAGAAACATTCTTTAGTGGCAAATAATGAGTGTATCTGCTGTAAAATTAGCTACTGACTGTAGTTCTTAAAAGCTACATAATTCCATTGCAATATCAACCTAGAGAATTCAAAAAAACCACAGAATCTAATATTTGGAAGAAAAGATTCAGGATAACCTAGACTTAGTAATGCATGCCCCTTCCCCAGCAATTAGTACAGTTCCTCACACACAGTAAATGCTCAAGACGTCTTCATGTAATCATTAATTAATTAGTTAATGACCCTCAGCCTCATTTAACATCTGTGGAAACTGAGGCTCAGACATGAGGTGTGATTCACCCACGCTCACAGAATGTCAGAATTAGAATTGAAACCCAGGTGTTCTGATTCTTAGGAATTTACTTTTCTTACTCACTATGTATCTCCTTTATCCCTTCTATTTTTTGATATTAATTGTTCAAATAGTCCAAGAGCAACCTCCAAGTAAACTACTTTCTTTTTTAAATTTTTTCCAGCTTTAAGGAGATACAAGTGACATATAACATTGTGAAAGTTTGAGATGAACAACGCGATGATTTGGTATATGTATATATTGCAAAATGATTACCACAATAAGGTTAGTTAACATATCCAGCACCTCATGTAGCTAACTTTTTGTGTGTGTGAGGTAAGAACTTTCAAGACTTACTCTCTTAGCAACTTTCAAGCATACAATACAGTATTGTTAATTATAGTCACCACGCTGTATGTTAGATCCCAGACTTACTTATCTTATAACCGGATGTAATCTATTTTCAAATACAGATTGAGAAAGCATCGCGCTTACTTCTTTGCAAGCACAGCAAACAGACTGTAGGTGCCATCCTGCCAAGTCCCAAGGGTGGAGCCTTGCTGCTGTACAAATCTCTTATTTCTCCAGGCAGCTGTGAGGGTGAATTATCCATTCATTCAACAAAAATAGCTTCTAATCCCCTGCTATGAATTGGATACAGTGCAAGAGTTCAGTTACAGTATCTCATTTAATTCTCATCCTAACTCTGCAAGCTCAGTACTATTCTCTACAGTGTACCATTGACAAAACCATTACTCCAAGCAGTAATGGACATGCACAAGATCACACAGCTAGTCACTGACAGAGCTGGGACTTGACCCCAGGCCTGGGTGACTTTCAGAGATATGGGTTCCCCTTCTATGAAGTTATTGAAGAAGAGGGAAGCCTTGCCCTGCGTGGGAGGACTTGTACTCTAGGAGGGAATATGGCAGCACAGCATGGTAGCTTCTAAATGGAGGTAAGTAGGAGCAGGGTGCTATTTGGAGTACAGGGTGCTACGACTAGCTGAGGTTGAGTGGCAGAGGGTGAGGGGCACCGGACTAGGGAAGATCTTCCTAGAGAGGTGACGTTCGATTTGGGTTTCCTACATGAAAAGCAAAGGAAGAGAAAAATATGTTGTTCCTTTAATTACTGTCCTGGTGAATATCCAGACACAGTTCTGGAATACAGTGGCTTTTGGTTGTCACCAACTTTATTAATCATGGAGGATTTCAGAAGCTTTGTCTCTGTAGTACTTAAAGAAGCAGCTCCTCTTCCATCCTGCTACATAAGGTCCCACAGGCTTGGGGAAAGGAGACTTATTTTTGACGAGTGTCTTCTGTAGCCAGAACGACTCAGCCTCAACCTACTCTCAATATGAGCTAAGAAAGAACTCTTCATCTACACTCTGTAGGTCTCTATCCTGATCTCAGTTCCATTTCAGACTTAGATTTGTACCATTTTGTATCCATCAGTAAGTTTGAGTTTTATCCTCCAGTTTGCCTACTGACAAAGAGAAGAGGATAAGAAATGGGTAGAAAATGTTTCCTATTTGGCCTTAGAGTAGGGCAGAGCTATTCAATGGGGCAGAGTGTGATCCAGAAATGGCACAAACCATACCACGTCCTCCAATCCTTTCCTGCCTTAAAGCCAAGACCCCAAACTTGACACAACCAAAGCCCTTTTCTACTACTCCCTACCCCTCCCACCATCACCAAAGCCCTTTTCTACTACTATCTACCCTCCCACCATCACAAACCTCCATGGACTTTGTGGTTGGATCTCCCTTGAGAAGTCACCATGGGTTTGCTTTCCCATTTCTGAATTACACCTGCAAAGCAAACCTGAGCTTGGGATCAGCATGAAGTTCCAAGTGGTATACACTCAGGGATCATGTCGGCCAAATGCAAGGAACCTTGACCTTTAGCCTATCCTGCTCACTCCCCTATAGACTTCAATTTTCCCCAAAGTTTGATGTTTATTTGTTTAATACAAGATCTGCAACATTCTCTTTTACACAGGAATGAAGATCTTTTTTAGTGAACACTTCCTCTGTGATAGACACTACAGTAAATGCTTGACTTGTTAATACATTAAATCCTCAAAGCCACCCTATGAGGTGGTTATCCTTAGTCCGATTTTACAAATGAATCATTAGGTAATTGACCTTGAAGCAGACAGAAAGTTGCATATGTGTTAAACTCCTCTTGGGGATGCTTTTGAACCTAGATTGTTTGACAACAAAATTCTTGCTTTTTCTTTTTTTCTTTTTTTTTTTTTTAACAATCTTGCCGTCTCTCTCTGATGTTCATAAATCTTAGATGTCCACAGAATCCAGTTGAGAGAAAATTGTTTTCATTGCATTGGTGAAGGAGGTGAAAATGCTGAGTAACATTTTTTCTCTCTGCTTTTCTGTGACTCCAGATGATAGAGCCACCCCTCCTCACTCTCTCTGCCACTGAGAAGGGATCCTGCCCCCCAGGCACCCCGCGAAGCCCAGCCCAGGGCATCCCTCCAGCTTCCTGCTTTGCTCCAAGAACCTGGCTCCCAACAGCAGCAGAACCTTAGCAGAGTGACAGAATTCCTGCACGAAAAGCCCTCTAAGAGGTGCTCCCACCCCCAGGTGCTGACAGCGTGGATAACACCATGAAGTCAACACAGAGATGTGACAAGAGCCCCAAGGGTCGCCATCTTCCTCATTTCTTTTTGTTTCAGGCAACAGATGCGGGAGGTGTCTTCATCAGCTTGGGCTGCTATAACAAAAATACCATAGGCTGGGTGGCTTATAAACAACAGACATTCATTTCTCACAGTTCTAGAGGCTGGAAGTCCAAGATCAGCGTGCCAGCATGGTCAGGTTTTGGTGAAAATGCCAGTAATGCATGCTTTTAAGCAGAGAAATGAGCCGATCAACTGCGTTTTAAGAGTGAGCATTTTCAAGGTCAGAAATACCCAGTGCCCAGCAGAGAAGCTGACAGAGTTCACCGATTCCGGTAATATTGATGAAGTTCCTATGATATGCGAGGCTCTGAACACATAATGTGGAGCAGTCAAGTCCCTGCCCTGAGAGAGCGCAACAGTCAAGTAAGCAGGCTAAGCGCAGTGAGATGTGTGCACTTAGGAGAAGCAACTCACCCCTTCTAGAGGATGTCAGCCGGATGCCCAGACACAATATTTAAGCTGTATCATGATGGAGAGATATCAATTAACCAGAAAAATGGGTCAGAAGAGGGAGGGAATGAGCAGGGAAGAATGTTCTGGGAAGAAGAAATAGCACAAACAAATGCCTGGAGGCAAGAGAGAGCATGCCTCAGTCAGTGGCTTGCCCTGGTTAGTGTGGCCAGAGCTGAGAAATGAAGCTGGGGCAACAGACAGGACACACATTCAACCAAACTGAAATGGCTGCAGTGAAGATAGAAAGCTGGAGGGAGCAGGCGTAGAGGCAGGGAGGCCAACTGGACCAGAGCAAGGCAAATCTGATCAAAGTAGAAAGATGAGAGTCAGGACTAAGGCAGTAAGAGTGGAGATGGAGAGCAGGCCTCAGATGGGAGCAGTGGATTAAAGATGGGGTCATCAGAAAGACACCAATAGACACAGGGAAAGTATCTACATTCATTTATTTTAAGTAAAGGATACAAGAACTACCTTAAAAACATTGTACAGAGCAAGCATCTCAGCAGAAGTCTCCACATTGAAGGGGCAAGCTCTCCCTTGGGCTTCCAGATCCCAGCCATGGGGTCTGTTGACAATGGGATTGCTTGACCTAGATGAGGACCTCATGGAGTGGTGGGTGGGAAATATGCTTTTGGCCACTCACAACTTTCCTAGAGATTCTGGCTACCCGAGTTGCCTCCCCAGGTGCGCCGAACCAGAAGAACACCCTTCCATTGCTGAAACCAGTCTCCCAGGGGCCCCATGCCCTGGCATATCCAAGCTTTAGACCTGTCTAAAATCAAGTCCCACAGGGAATGAAGAAAGGGAAGAACAGCACTGGAATGACTCCCGGCATGGATTGAGCTGTGAATAACAGACAGGAGGAATAGCAGGTTTATGGGGGATGGTGGCAGTAGGCAGAAGGAGGTGGAGAAGACAGAGGCATGAAAATTATAAAAAGGCAGATGCCTCAGAAGATATAACCATGGGAGGTGATGATTCTTGGAAAGCAATGTGGTACCACAGATGGGACAGGCATGGACAGGTGCCTGGGGATCAGGGGTCAAATACTGGGGCAGGATATTTAACCTCCTTAAGCCTCAGAGCCCCCAGCAATAAAATGAGACCATGATCCCTCCCCTACTTCGTTCCTGAGATTGTCAGAAGAAGCAGAAGTGGCATGCCAAATGTCAGAATGCTCTCTGCGTAAACCCTGTGTTGACTGATATAAAGGCAGAAATTATCTCATGAACCTGTAATCACTAGGAAAGTAGTTACTGAAAAAGTAAATTGAATGTTAAGAGTGGAAAAGCCAAGTGCCAGGTATTTTACTAGAATATGCTACAAAGAATTAATCAAGTCCCTACTGTGGGGAAAGCATATGTGTGTGTACATGTGTGTCATGGGGGTGGCGAGCAATGCAAGATGCGGAAACGAAGGCATGTTTGACCTCACCATACAGTTTGGGAAGAGAGAACGTCACCACCTACCTCAGTAACATGGTAGCCTGGAAGCAGGGTGCCGACCACAAGTCTGCTGTGGCATCTTCAGGTGGATTTCTCTCCCTAGAAACATCCTTTTGGCCCTCTATGAGGAAGAAAGTCTCAATAAGTGTTACAGGTTGAATTGTGTTCCCCTCAAAATTCGTATATTGACGTCCTAACACCCAGTTCCTGAGAGTGTGACCTTATTTGGAGATAGGGTCTTTATAGAGTTAATCAAGGTAGAGTGAGATCATTAGGATGGGCCTTTATCTTATAAAAAGGGGAAATTTAGGGACCAGCCCCATAGCCTAGTGGTTAAGTTTGGCACACTCCACTTCAGTGGCTCGGGCTCAGTTCCTGGGAGTGGACCTACACCACTCATCGGTGGCTATGCAGTGGCAGCATCCCACATACGAAATAGAGGAGGATTGGCACAGAAGTTAGCTTGGGGCAAATCTTCCTCCAGCAAGAAGAGGAAGATTGGAAACAGATGTTAGCTCAGAGCAAATCTTCCTCAGCAAAATAAAGGGGAGGGGGATGGAAATTTGGACACAGAGACTTGCAAAAAGGGAAGACATGTGAAGAGACATAGCAAAGGTGGCCATGTATAAGCTAAGGAGAGAGGCCTGGAACAAATCCTTACCCTCACAGCCCTCATAAGGAACCAACCCTGCTGACATCCGTATCTCAGACTTCTAGCCTCCAGACCTGTGGGACAAGCAGTTCCTGTTGTTTAAGCCACCCAATCCTTGGTACTTTGTTACAGCAGCCCTAGCACACTAAGACAACAAGGAAGTGAGATAATTCGAAAAGCAGGAGCCCCAGGCAAAATGTCCAGGAGCTCTAAGGACAGACATCCCTAAATCAGCAGAACCTCTGAGAGCAAATGCTAAGGGGCATCAGAGCTGATCTGCTCACAGACAGAGAGGCTCCAGGGAGCTGGCTGAGTCGCATAACAACAGAAGGGAAGGAGCCAAGAGTGCCCAAGTGGCAATAATGGAGCAAATTTATCACTCAGTTCCTGAGATTTACATTAGAGAAATGAAAAATGAAGGGTGGGGACCTGAAAGAAAAAAGAATCTTTTAGGAGCAACAGAACATGGATATCTATTATAAATCTTCCACCTCTAATTACTCATAAAAGTGGCTATTAATTCAATACTTCTATAGGGCTTGGCTTTCGAAAGAGTAGACAATTATAGAAAGAACGACCAATGATACATAGAGAGTGACTTTTTGAAAAGTAATCAAAGGAATTTACAGGCTGCATGCCTTGTCCTTAAAAATGAAGATGGGAGCCCATATCAAGGATAAAATGGGGTCCTACTAGGTCAGAAAACAAGGGGCTCCCTGATCACAAACCAGAGGACCTGGAGCGTTAGAAATTGAAAGGTACATCCCAAGGATTATAAAAGGGATCAGGAAGAAAGGAAGATTAGGGATGGCAGGGTGCATGGGGGGCAAGTGAAATGACATGAAAGAGCTTTGGTCAGTCCAAATTTAGGATTTCAGGTTCACATCTTTCAGGATGGTGAAGAACGAAGGAACTGTGAAGACACTCCATGTCCATATGTCAAAGGGCACTTGAGTGGGGCTCCAGATACCTGTTCTTGTCCTTGCCCTACCACCACCAGTTGGCTCTGTGACCTTGAACAAGTTACTCCACCTCAAAACAACTGCTTCTCCATCTGAAAAATGAGACGTAATGTCTATCTGCTCTAACTGGGCTTTACCAGGTGCAGGCTAAGTCTGTAATCGCTGAACTGAGACGTGCTGTACAATCCACAGCATCTTCAAACAGCAGAGAATCATCCTACTCACTGTCTGGTGGCATTAGGCCCAACAATTTACCAGTCTCCACAGCACCTGCCCTTCTCTAGCCCTCATGATCCTTACTTAACCATTGCAACTACCTTCCATTTTGTAATTCCAATCCATTACCCATCAGAACAATCTTTCCAAATTGCAAGTGTCTCCCTTTCTTGTAACACTTCCCATCATCTCTAGATTACATTTCAGGCTCCTTAAGAATGCATACAAGACCCTTCCTGGTCTGTCTTTAAGCCTCCATTTCCAAACATTGCTACCCTTATGCTCATATGCTGTCACAATCTATCTACGGCAGCCAAGTTGACCTATTTGAAATTCCAAGACACCTTGATCTCCGATGACTCCAGGCCTTAGTCATGTTTGTTCGTTTTCCTGGAGTGACCTTTCCCATCTGACATGTTCCAACTCACCCTTCAAGACCTGGATCGGATACGATCTTCCCTGAGAGGCTTTCCCTACCACCACCACCCGCCCACCCTGCCCCAGGCAGCTAATATTTCTGTCACCTTTGAATTTTACCAAAACATTTATTTGTTCACGTTGGAATTTCTACCATTTCCCTTAGAAAAAAAAATGTTCCATAAAGTGCTTTTTGAGTTTGATTCCCTACTTTTTCCTTCATAGCCCTGAAAATTCTACCTTAGTGACAGCACCAAGGTCAGTGTTTTAGAAATAATGTTTCTTTTATTTTACACTGCTTGCCAGGGCTAAATGGACTTGGAAAAAAATGGATATGACTTTTAGGTCATCTTCTGCTATATGGAACATTTCTGTAAATGTAAAAGATTCAAAGGGGGAAAATCACCTGCTTTTGTTAATTCTAGAGACTCAATATCGGATCGAGAACTCCCTTCTCTGTGCTCATGGTGCTCTATGCGCAGCCATACACAGCCTTTATCCTAGTACTCCTCCTTGCGATCTACTTCTCAGCCTCCCATAGAAGGCCCTAAATGCCTGTTTCACCAGTTTGGAGAAAGAAGTAAGACTGGGAGGTCTAACTGTTGAGTTATTTCAGTTAGTCAATATTCATTGAATGCTCGTTCTGTGCCAAATATCTGTCCTGGGTTCTGGAGGATCCAAGATGAGCTAACATTGTTTCTTTAAAAAATGCACAAAATCTGGCCTTCCTTCCAATCCATCACCAGAAGTAACCTTTCCTGATATATATTGCTGTGTTTCAAGTAGAGGGAAGTTATCAACCAGAGGCAAACCCCCCAGAATAAGGAGGTCATCCTGACAGCAGCAGACTTGAAGAAGAAGTCTCAAAGACCCACATAAGGAGGCCATCAATACCCACAGCAAGGAGGTGGAGAAAATGTTCTTCTCCCAACAGCTGGTCCAGAATTCCTCTTAGAGAGGTGGTCTCTTTGGAGGAATTGGGTCCCTGTGGTATGACTGTCAGCTGCCCCCTACTTTCCATAAAGGAGAGCTGATGAGAAGAATAAAAACTTGCTGCCCGCAGGAAAGCAGTCTTGGAGGAATAAGGGTGAGGAGGAAAAGTGGGAGGGGAAAGAAGAGAACCAGAAATACAGTAAAAATTATGATTTAGTCTTCAAAATAACTCTCTGACATAGGCACTGTTATTATTTCCATTTTACAATTGAGGAAACTGAGGCACAGAAAGGTTAAGTAGACAGAAGTGTGTGTGATTTCCTTTCCCTGTGATTTCTTAAATGTGCTCAAAATTTTAACAAAATTATGGGTGAATCTGACACTGAGGATATTTTTCTTGAAAGTAGTATCAGTGGATTTAATTAGCAGGAAAAGGGGACTGTAGCATTTGTAGATACAAGTCTGCTTGGGACGTGGGAGACTTGAGATGACAACACGCATTATGACCACAAGAATAAACATCACCAAGCAATGCTTAGTAGAGAGAGAATTACATGTGTGCTATAATTGGCTGAATTGCTGCAAAACAGAAATGTTATTCCCTAAATCTTCAGGGGTTCAAACCAAAGTAACCCTGGAGTCACTGGAGGAATTTTCAACAGGTGTGTGAGCTCAGAAAGCTTTAAAGGAATCAATCCAGCTTCTCCTTCACCTTCCATATGTGCTCTTTGTGACGGTGATGGAGATAAGAGTTCTTTTCTTCTTTCTCTTTTCACAATTTCCCTTCTCACAGTTTATTAAAGAAACTATATTTCTCACTCCTTCCCAAACTCAAGATGGTGCATTGCTCATGTGTAAAACTCTCCAGGACACAAAAGAAACAACTTAAAATACAGTGAGCCATCTCCATCATGGTGAAAATTCAGCTATCAGGTCACTAGCCATTGACTCCCACCTTAGGCTATCTTTGCATTAATGTCACAATAGGCCAACATTTTGTGCCACTGAATTTTTGGACTAGCTTTTAGAAGCAGGCTTTTAATAAAATGATGTTGCCATTGCAAAAGGGGACTGATTCTAATAATTTTATGATGTAGAGGTTAGCCAACTAGAGCCTGCAGGCAAAACTCAACTTATATTTGTGTTTGTAAATAAAGTTCCATTGGAACACGGCCACATGCATTCGTTCACATGTGGTCCATGGATGCTTTCACTTTACAACTACAGAGTTGAGCAGAGCCAAAGACCATCTGGCACACACGGCCTATAATATCTGCTATGTGGCCTTTACAGAAAAAGTTTGCCAACCCTTGGGGTACCACAGACTTTCTCAAGTCAAGTGGTTTCAAATTCTTTTCTTTCAAAAGAAAAAACAAAGGAGGACTAAAATGATGGTTTATGCTGAACACGTATTCCTTCTGGGAATCTGGAATTTAGGTATGTGCTAGGAAGAGGGTGCCTACATGAGCAGCCCCCAATTAAAACCTCGGGCGCTGAGCCTCTAATGAGCTTCCCTGATAGACAATATTTCACACGTGTTGTCACAACTTACTGCTGAAAGAATTAAGTGCATCCAGTGTGATGAGTCCTGAGAGAGGACCCTTGGAAGCTTGAGCCCAGTTTCCTCTGGATTTCACCACATGTTTTTCCCTTCTCTTGTTTTCGCTCTGTATTCTTTCACTGTAATAAATCCTAGTTGTGAGTATGACAATACGCTGAGTCCCATGAATCTTCCCAGAAAACCATCAAACCTGGGGTGGTCTTGGGAATCTTGAACAAAGTAGGGTAATAAAGAGACTTTCAGGCATGAAATATATTATATTAGGACAACATTCTATGAAAGAAATGGAATGGAAAGTTGAATCCAAAGAGCCAAAAGGAGGAAAGTAAAATTTTCAACTGTTGAAGAAAATCTTGCTCACCATATTTTAAATGGAGAATTCTGAGTATCAAATTGCTATGATATTTAGAATCCATTGGACACATTTAAAAGAATGATAAAAAAAAGATTTGGTCTTAAAATGTATTTACAATTCAGCGAAAATTTATAAGAAATTTAGAAATATAGAAAGGAATACATAGACATAAAAAAATTAGGGAAATAAATAAGATCGAAGACTATGGTGACTATCATAAATGAGTACTTGCTCTTAGAGAGGGTTACATATCCTTTAGAGAATTTGATGAAAGCTCCAGAAGCTCTCTCCAGAAAAAATGCACATAAGCATACATATCCAAAATGTTGCATATGGGGACTTCTGCTTCTAGCCAAAATGAATAGCAGGGACCAATTTACCCTACTGTCTAAAACAACAAAAAAAGACAAAATATATAAAACAACAGTTTTGAAGATACTGGATATTAGCCAACAAATGACAGTGGTCCATGAGAGACAGGAAACAAATTAGGTGGGCCCTATGATTGCTCCAGTTTGCTGCCTTGAAAAAGTTTCTATGTGTAGTGCAGAAAGGGACAACCCAGGCAGAGCCTGGATGGCCCCATGAGTTGAGGAGATGGAGCTGAGAGTCCAAGTACATCAGGACAACAACAGAGTTCATAAGACAGAATCCCGGAGAGGAGAGAGCTGCACAGAGAAATCTGGAAATCTGCAGAGGGTCCTTCTCAAGCATGTAGCAGAATACCTGATGAGTGCATCTGTATGAAGGAATTACCTCAAGGAAAAGAACCATGAGAAAGGATAGAGGAAACAGTACCCAGTGCTTACGGGGGAACAAAAATATTGCCATTCCCACTAGCCAGATTAGAACACCTCATCATTCATGGAACACTGGGTAGCGTATTCAGGAGGATGTTTCCTCAATACTGGAGAATAATTGGTCCTAGACTAAACACTGCTCTATCCTACCAAACAAATCTGAAAAGTCAGACCTGAAAAGATTAAACTGTTCCCAAGTAACTTAGCAATTCCCATAGCAAAAATCAAGAATATTCATATGGAAATATGTACAATATCCAACACCCAACAAGGTAAAATTCATGATGTCTGGCCTCCAATCAACAATTACCAGGCACGCAAAGAAGCAGGAAAATAGGACCCATAAGATAAAATAAATCAATAACTTGAAACCATCCATAACTGATGCAGATGTTAAAATTAGTAGAGGAGGATTTTTAGAATAATTATTATTTAACTGTATTCATATGTCAGAAAAGTTAAATAGAAGCATAGATAATATTAATAAGATCCAAGTCAAATATCTAGAAGGGAAAACTATAATGTCTGAGATTTAAAAAATGCACTGGATGGGATTAATGGCAGGATAGACATTACAGAAAAAGTTGCAGTCACATAGCAGGAGTAACTATCCGAAATGAAACAGAGAGGAGAAAGAGGACTCATTCACCAAAAGTACACGACAATCATAAACTTTTAAATCTTTGATAACAGAGATTCAAAATACTGATACAACTACAAGGGCAAAGACACAAATCCGCATTTACAGTTGGATGTTTTAATGCTTTTTTGTTGATGATTGATAAAAATTAAACAGAAAATCAGGAAGGATATAGATGACTTGAAAATAACACTAAACAACTTGACCTAATTGACATTTATGAAACTTGCTAGCCAACAATAGTGCAACACATATACTTTTCAAGTGCACATGAAACATTGACCAGGATAGACCACATTTTGAGCCATAAAACAAATCTCAATAAAGTTGAAAAGTCATACAAAGTATGTTCTCCCAACGAATGGAATTAAATTAGAAATCAATAACCAAAAGAGCTCTTTGAAAATTCCCAAATATTTGGAAACTAAACAACATACTTCTAAATACCTCATGCATCAAAGAATAAATCAAAAGAAAAATTAGAAAGTATTTTGAATGAAATGAAAATAAAAACCCAAAATACCAAAATAAAGCATTGGGGAAATTTATAACACTAAACATCTGTGTTAGAAAAGAATAAGGTCTCAGGACTGGCCCGGTGGTGCAGTGGTTAAGTGCGCACGTTCCACTTTGGAGGCCCGGGGTTCACCAGTTCAGATCCCAGGTGTGGACATGGCACCACTTGGCAAGCTATGCTGTGATAGGCATCCCACATATAAAGTAGAGGAAGATGGGCATGGATGTTAGCTCAGGGGCAGTCTTCCTCAGCAAAAAGAGGAGGATTGGCAGTAGATAGATGTTAGCTCAGGGCTAATCTTCCTCAAAAAAAAGAAAAAGAATAAGGTCTCAAATCAATGACCTCAGCTTCTACCTTAAGAAACTAAAAAAATGAGCAAATTAAACACAAGGAAAGCAGAGGAAAAGACATAATAACGATCTGAATGGAAATCGATGAAATTGAAAACAGAGAAACAGAGCCGATCACTGTAACCCAAACCTGGTCCTTTAAGAAGACTAAAAAAATTGATAAGCCTAGCCAGACTGGTCAGTAAAAAAAAGGAAAGAGGCATAAATGACCAAGATCAAGAATCACTATAAATTCTACAGATATTAAGAGAATAATAAGAGAATGTGAAAAACAATTTTATGCCAATAACATCAACAAGGAAGATGAAATAGACAAAGTCCTTGAAAGATACTAACAAAGTCCACTAAAGAAAAAATAGATAAACTAAATGGCTCAATATCTGTAAAGCAAGCAAATTCGTAGTTAAAAACCTTTCTAAGAAGAAAACTTCATGACCAAATGGCTTCACTGGAGCATTCTGTCAAACATTTAAGGAAAAAATATTAGCAATTCTGCACAATTAAGTGCATCAATTAGAAGGAATACTTCACAACTCTTTCTACGAGTCTAGCATCGCCTTGATGGCCAAAAGAAAAAAAGTACTAAAAAAACTACAAACAATATCCCTTATGAACATAAATGCAAAATTCTAATCAAAATTTTAGCTAATTGATCCCAACAATATATATTTTTTAAATAATACATGATGACTGTAGTAGGTGAAACTGTGTCTCTGAAAAGATACGTTCAAGCTCTAACCCTCAGTAGCTGTGAATGTGACCTTATTTAAAAATAAGGTCTTTGCAGACATAGCCAAGTTGAGATGAGGTCATGATGGATTAGGGTGACCCTAATCCAATGATTAGTGTCCTTATAAAAAGTTAAAATTTGGACACAGAGACAGAAGACACACAGGGAGAACACCATGATGATGGAGACAAAGATTGGGGCGATGCATCAACAAGCCAAGGAATGCCAAGGAGTGCCAGCAAACACGAGAAGCCAGCAGGAGGCCAGGAAGAATGCTCTCCAGAGGCTTCAGAGCAGCATGGCCCTGGACATCTTAATGTTAGACTTCTAGTTTCTAGGACTGTGAAAGAATAAACTTCTCTAGTTTCAATCCACCCAGTTTGTTATGACAGCCCTATGAAACTAACACAATGACCAAGAGGGGCTTATCCCATGAATGCAAATGTGAATTAACATTTAAAAATCAGTTAATGTAATTTACCATATTAACTTACTAAAAAAATATATGATCCTCTCAATAGACAGAGAAGAACCATTTGAGAAAATTCTATATATTCCTGGTAAAAAAAAATCTCAACATAGTAGGAATAGAAGAGAATGTCATCTTCAAAAACTGATAGCAAATATCATACATAACAATGAAAGAATGAAAACTTTCTCCCTGAGATCTGTAGCCAGATAGCAATGTCTACTCCCACCACTTCTATTCAACATCCTATTGGAAGTCCTATTCAGTGCAGCAGGATAAGAAAAAAAAAAAAAAAAAAGCTATCCATATTGGGAGAAAGAAGTAAAAATGTCTTTGTCTTTGTTCACAGATAACATGATTATCTATGCAGAAAAATATCTGATAGAAACCACAACAAAGCTATGAGAATTAATAGGTGAGTTTAGCAAGGTTAGGGGATACAACGTCAATATAAAAAAATAACTTGTATTTCTATAATACCAGCAATAAACAATCAGGAATTAAACAAAAAACACCATTTGCAATAGCACAAAAACATCAATTACTTAGTGATAAATCTTCTAAAAGTGAGAAAAACCTATACAATGAAAACTATCAAACACTGCTGAGATACATTAAAGACCTAAAACATGGAGAAATGTAGTGTGCACATGGGCTGGAACACTGACTATTGTTAATGTGTCAATTCTCCCCCAAATACATCTATAGAATCAATGCACATTTTTTTGTAGAAATTGGCAAGCCAATTTCAAAATTCACATGGAAATGCTAAAGACTTAGAATAGATAAAACAGCTTTGAAAAAGAACAAAGTTATAAGACTGATATTACCTGATTTCAAGACTTGTTATAAAGCTACAGTAACCAAAACAAAGTGATATTGGCATACACATAGACAAATAGATCAGAAATACAAAATAGAGAATCCAGAAAAAGAACATATATGGACAACCAAATTTTGACAAAGTTACAATATCATCTTAGTGAGGAATATTCACATGCAAAATTAACTTAAAATGGATATATACTTAAAAGTAAAAGCCAAAACTATAAATTTCTTAGAAGAAAAATATAGTAATAAATCTCTGCGACCTTGGGTTAGGCAATGGTTTCTTAGATACGACATCAAAAGCACAAACAACTAAAGAACAAAAAATAAGCTAGACTTCATTAAAATCTTTTAAATTTCTGCTGCAAATAATACCATCAAGAAAGTGAAAAGACAACCCCAAAGAATGGGAGAAAATATCTGCAAATTGTATATCTGCTATGGGACTTGCGTCCAGAATGTAAAAAAATGAATGACTCCATTTTTGATGTTTGACAGCTCTCAAGCCCCACCACTCCTCTTTCTCCCTCTCCTGCACATCGAGCAAGCTGACAAAAAACCCTAGGTGTTCCCTCCTTCACCATTGGCAAGAGTTCAAACCAGGAAAGCTCTGATACATTCATGGGAACCCTCTCGCAAAGTACAATAAAAGATAAGTCAATCTTCTTTCCCTACTCTCCCATGCCATTTCTTGACTTGCTTGGGGGGGCTGCACTGCTCCCCCAGAAAACCTGATTATGTGATTAATACAGCTTTTCACATCCTCTTGGTGCATCTGTGGTGTTATCAACATTGACATTCAAACCAGATTTTGGATGGGGGTCCATTCCACTTCTATAGGGTGACCACAGCACAGAATATATAAAGAAATCTTACAACTCAATAGTAAAAAGATAAATGACCCAATTTAAAAATTGGGAAAATATCTGAATAGACATTTCTCCAAAGAAGATATACAAATGGAAAATAAGCACATAAAAATGATGCTCAGCATCTTTAGTCATTAGGGAAATGCAAATCAAAACCACAATGAGGTACCACTTCACACCCTCTAAGATGGCTATAACCAAAAGGACAAACAATAAGTCTTGGCACACATGAGAAGAAATTGGAACCCTCATACATTGCTGATGGGAATTCAAACAGCACAGCTGCTTTGGAAAACAGCTTGGCAGTTCTTCAAATTGTTTAAACATGGAGTTACATATGGCCCAGCAATTCTACGCCTAGATATATAACCAAGAAAATGAAAACATACATCCACACAAAAACTTGTACAAAAATGTTCATAGCAGCATTATTCAAAATAGCCAAAAAGTGGAAACTATTCAAATATCCATCCACTGATGAGTGGATAAATAAATGTGATCTGTCCATACAATGGAATATTATTTGGCCATAAAAAGGCATGAAGTACTGATATATGGTACTCCATGGATGAACCTTGAAAACATTATGCTAAATGAAAGAAACTAGTCACAAAATAACACATATTGTCTGACTCTGTTTATACGAAATGTATAGAACAAGCAAATCTCTAGAGACAGAAAGTAGTGTTTGCCTAGACGCTGGGGGGAGTGGGTACTGTGGAGTGGCTGCTTAATGGGCATGGGATTTCTTTTTGCGGTAACAAAAATGTTCCAAAATTGATTGCAGTGATAGCTGCATAACTCTGTAAATACTATGCTAAACCACTGAATCATATACTTTAAGTGAGTGAACTGTGTGAAAATTATATCTCAATAATTTACATTTAACTAAAAGAAAAAAAACAATTCGGTGGAAAAAAATATAGTCCTACGAGAAAATGGTGCTGGGAAAATTGGATATCCATAAGCAAAAAGATGAAATTCAATCCCTACCTACTTGCACCATATACAAAAATTAACTCAGAATGGGTCCCAGCAATAAAAGCTCAGGGAAAAAAGAAAAGACAAGACCGGGAGGGGGCAATAGCTGTTGAGACAGTCAAGGCGTCCGAAGGGCTCCTAATACCATGAGAACCAAGGTCACTCATCAGCAGAATTTCTGAAACTTGCCCAAAGATAAGAATCATCTGGAGTGATCCCTTAAAAGAAAGGTTTAAAAACCAGTAACTGAGGCCCTTACTGAGCCAGATTTTCCATGGGTGAGACTGGGTACTCTTGAAATTAATATGCATCCCATGTGAGCCTTACGTCTGAGGGAAGTCTAGGAAATACTGCCCTGATGCACACATTTTTACTTGTAAATGGATATAAAATTTAATTAAAATTTTTAAATGACCTATTTGGATCTTTAATGATTCCAATATATAGTATGAGACTCATTTGTATTTGAAAGGCTATACAGCATAGTGTTTAAGAATCTAGGCTCTACATCTGAACTGCTGGAATCCACGCCCACACTCCACCACTGGACAAGCTAAATAATCTATCTTCATCAACAAGATGGGAATAATAAAAGCATCTAACGCGTTTATGAGCAATGAATGAAAAGAAAAACTCCATGAAAAGCACTTAACACTGTACCTAACAAGCAAATGACCCATAAGCTGAGCTCATATCATTATCATATAACAACAAACCCCGCCCCCAAATTCTATGTTTTAACTGCCCACTGCCTTCTAAGAATGGTGCAGCCCCATAACTCCATCTGCTTTGCAAACCCCTTCGATCAGTTTGGGTATGCTAATGCTAAATTCTTCATAATAAAGGAGTGACAAATTGTAAAGAGACAAGCCAGACAGCTGAGAAGGGGGCAAAGGGAATCCTACACCCCAACCCCAACCCACCCTGTTTTCCTCATCCCCATAGAACAGCCCATCTGAGAAGAGTTTCAGAAGTAGAAATGCCTCGTGGATAGTTTTACGTTTTGCTGGGGAATCACAACTTAAGCTCACTCCTCTGTCTCGCCCATAAAAACTCTAAACTGATGACAAAGATTTTTCTGAACATCTAGTCTTTAAGGGGAACATGAAAGAGGGGCCACGTTGACAGGCTTGACACAGTGTGAAGCAGCAGGTATGTGTGCAGGCTCCAAGGAGTGGGTGACAAGAGGCATTGGGTCACAATAAAAATAATAAAAGAAGTTGTCCACTATTTAAGAAAAAAACCTGGATGTTACTATGACAACATTGTGATGAAATTTGTCCCATCAATAAAGCCCCAGTCCTGGAGGTAGGCAAGGTCTCCCTTAAGGGAACAGGTACTCCTGGCTTAAGACATCAAGAGAGAGACAGGTCCTTTAATGGAAAACTAGGAGAGGCAAACCTTAGCAGACAAGAGCAGAAACCTTCTCTGAACCTCAGTCTCTTGGGCCTGGATTTGAATCTAACACTACCGGGAGTGAAAAGATGAACTGGGCCAAATGAAGGTGGCCTGGGAGCCAGGCAAGAAGACCTTTTCCAGGAAGCCCCAAACTTGAAGGCAAGTCAGCTATACCATGTGAGACCAAATATGGAGGCAGGCATCACTCACTTCCAGTTTGTTATCATCAAGGCCTTAGGAAGGCCTCGTCCTGCCTCAACCTAGCTGTGCGACAGGACGCTAAAGGAAGGATCTGCTGCCCCCACTCGGTATCATCATTTAAGAGGAAGCAATGGCTTCTCGAGGCCAGCAGGGTGGTGTCAGTAACTGTACAAAATTCTGAGAAAAACTGAATCTCTAGGAAGCAAGATCAACTAGTCCCTTTCTATTGTCTCTTCATTGCCAGGAATGTGGGTTTAAATTTTATTTGTTTCTCTCACAACTACAAATTTTAGCTCTTGCTGAACCAGTGCCTTAAACTGTTCTATTTCTACATAAAATTTGGTTCAATTCATTAGTATAACAGATTGAAGCTATGAGCAAATTCATTATTCAATTATTTTCTTGATCTAAAACTGCCTAAGAGCCATCGTTTTCTTAAATTCCTTCATTTTCTCTTTCCTTCCACCACCATCATCAACCTGTTGGTCTTCTCTCTGGCACATCCTGCAAGGAACATTTCATCACTTCACAAACTTGATTGCTTACTAACAATGAGCAGGAAACAGCTTTCCCACACTGAGATGTTGATGCTGAGCAGCCAGCCAAAGTTACTCACCCCTTTATGGACTCGTGAAATTCGTATTTGTGTCTCAGCTAGATTATAAATCACTAGACACAGGCGAAGGGATTTACATGTGTCAGGAATCATCAAAACCGTGAATCCAAAATCCTCAAATACCAAGATTCTATTGAACAAAATCTCACAGTAACAAGCTAAGTGTCCATCCCTATGGCTCTTGCATCTCTGTCAACCAGACATTTCAATCACCAGTGCTCGTAACGATGCCTGTGACGAAGTATCTAAAGAAGCAGAGGGACATGTCTATTTCAACTCCACAATTCTCACAATGCCTAACACATAGAACTGTACATAAAAAAGTGTCAATCAATGTTTATCAAAGACTATGCTCTATTAAGTAAGGCAGATAAAAAATAGAGGTTTCTAAAATTAAAACTCATTCACCATACAAATGAAATTAATTCAAATGGTATTGGAGATCTAATATGGACCAAATATCTTCACATATGCTATCTAAGTTATCTTTGAAGACTAAAAGGAGATAGGCGATTTCCTAAGGTCAAACAGCTAGTAAGCTGTGGAATCGGATGTAAATCTCTGTCTCTATAATTCAAAAGGCAGTGTCGCCTCTCAAAGAAACCATCGGGAAAGAACCCTCAAGGAAGAGAGAGACGGGAAGTAGAGCTGGATGGCAGAGGGGGGCTATATTTCTAGTAACCCAAGTTGATGAGAGGCCGAAGCCAAAGACCACTCTGTCATCGAAGCCCTGGGCTGTCTCCAGGGCTGGCGGATGCTGAGTCACCAAGTGGTTTTGAAATCAGAAATGATATCTGACAATGACAATTGTAAATAACACTTGGCTACAACCATTGAATGTGTGATGGGGAAAGGGCAGCGTGTCCTTGGAGCCTTTCCCCATGATAGTGCCTTTCCCTATACCCTTCGATGGGGCTCACTCCATCTTTTTGGTATTCTCATGAAATCTTTCTTAAATCCCATTCTCAGGCATTCTGGTCACACTGAGGGGCAGTGGCTAAAACCAATACAAAGGCTCTAGTTATAACTTCTTGTCAAGCCCTGATGTGGGAATTTCAGAGGCATCTGTCACAGTGGAGTCTGCATGTGAAGATCAGGGATGGGCTAGAAGCTTCCCAGGGGTCAGGAAATGGCCACATGTTGATAGACACCTCATCTCAAAAAGTAAAGCTCTGTTGCATTCGATAGACTTGAAATGTATGTGACTGCTTTTGAATTAAGGTATATAAAATTCTTATATAAAATAAGCTCTACAATCAAAGGAATGGCAACCTGGGAATACTTTAAGGAGGAAAATTGATTTGATTTTATTTTAAAAGGGAATTTTAAAACTGGCTTTGAATATGTGCATTCATCTGATTCAAAATATGCTTTTGACAGACATAGGTAAAGCAGCTGAGAAAAAAAGAAAAAAAGTAGAATTTAAAGTGTATCCAGGGCTTTCAAAGCATTGCACAAGCTTCATTGACACACACAAAAAAGAAGCTTCAAAACACAAAACAGGAACAATGAGAATCAAAGGCAAAGAAAAATGAACAAACAGGATAAAGCTAGAAGTTCTTTCTTCCCCAGGAATATTTTTAGTTTATTACTTGTTGTTAAAGTTTACTATGTGCCATTATAATCCTGTGCATGTGTTCTTTATGAATATTTGAATTGCTTTGTTCAGTAAAGTTCGTTGGGAGGAGGTGATCATCATTATTATACGCCTTTGGCAGAAAGTTCCCTGTTGCCTCCTGAATCAAACTAAACTCCTAAGCCTTGTTCAAGACCCTACAAAATGACTCCAGCCTATTTCTCCTGCTTTCTCCCCACAACTCCCTCGGCCTGAAATGCCATTCACCCATCTCTAGGTGCCCAAATCCGTCTTATCTTTCAAGACCTAGATCAAAGGCCAACTCTCTCTCAGAATATTTCTCAGATTCCACCAGGGCAAAAGGATGATCTCCTCCCTCCTTTTAATTTCCACAGCATTTTATCCATACACTCTCACAACTAATTTATTCTTTTAAAGCCACATTTGGTCTTAAATAACAGCTATTTGTACATATCTTATTTCCTCTACTGCACATTTTGCTCCTTAAGAGAGGACGTCATATCTCCAAACCTCTGGAACCCTTGAATTACCTAGGAAAGAACTTGTCACAGAGAAGGGGCTCAAAGAAATCCAGTGAATGAATGAAAGGCTGTAGTGCCAATAAGCATCCTTGATGCAGAGAAAGGTAGACCAGGTATACAGCAGGACCCTCTGATGGAGAGTGGAAGAAACAGTCAAGGGCCAGAGGAAATGACTTCACTTGTGGGGGAAATAAGAGAAATATTGTGGATCTAGCATTGTAACCAAGAACACCTGCCACAGCACAAATCAATTAGCCAATGTTAGAACAGCAATGAATTAAACCTACTATTCTGGGTAAGCAGTTTTCCCCAGCATGTCACTATTTGTAGTCCCTGTGTTCATTAAATGTTTATTATGAATCCTGTTTAAATAAAATACTCTTAATATCTCAAGACTGAAAAAGACCTTAAAGTCAATCTAGCCTAGGGGCCCATTCTATGTTTGTGAAGCCTAGATGACATCCATGTCGTGTGGCCATGCATTCTCTGCTGGGATATCTCCTGTAGTAGGCAGAATTCAAGAAATAACCTCCAAGATTCCGTAGCCCTTAATCCTCGAATTCTGTAAATGTAAGGAGGCATTACTCCCATGACTTGTCACATTATATGGCACAGTTGACCTTAAAAAGAGAAGATTGTCTGGATGGATCTAATCTAATCACATGAACCCTTAAAAGCAGAGAATTTTCTCCAGCTGGTGGCAGAAGGAGGCATCAGAGGGATTCAAAGCATGAGAAAGACTCAACTATCCGTTGTTGGCTTTGAAGACAGAGGGGACAACAACCAAGAGATGAAGGTGGCTTTCAGAAGCTAAAAATTACCCCTGGCTGATAGCCAGAAAGATTGAGGACCTCAGTCCTACAGCCTAGCAGAACTGATTTCTGCCAACAACCTGAGTGAGTCTAGAAAAGATTCTCCCTGAGTCTCTAGGCCAATATCTTGATTTCTGACCATCTGAGACTCTAAGCAGAGTAACGTGCTAAGCCTCCTTGGACTTCTTATCAACATAACTGAGATAATAAATGGGTATTTTTTTAAGCTGCTAAATCTGTGTGGGTTTGGCAGCAATAGAAAACTAATACACCTCCAATGACATGAAAGTAAATGACATGAAGTCACTCTCTCCAGTGTTGTAGCCTCTTCTATCCTTGGAGACTTCTGGTTAGTAGAAAGCTCATTTTTTAATTCAATAAACATGCATTGATCCTACTCCTATCACTTGATTCACTTACAGTAAATTCAATCCTTCTTCCACATGACAGCCCTTCAAAAATTAAAGATGGTTTTCATGTCACGTCCTTAGTCCCTTAAAGTTTTCTTTATAATGCAAGGCTTTGAGTGCTTGTGCCATCCTGTTCATCATCCTATGAGCATGGCCTCCTTTATCCAGGTGACTAATAAAGTGAGGTGCTCACAAATACTGTATCAGTGCACCCCTTGCTGACTACACCATCTCTGAATATCTTAGGTCAGCACCACCAACTTCTCTAGCTTAAAGCCTAGGTCCAATGTACATGGAAATTTGGTATTGTAAGATGGATTACCTTCTAGCTTCCAAAGAGAAACTGCCTTGATATCTCTGGGTCAGCCATTGTACCATCATAACTGGCAGAAAAAAATGATGCAGAAGAAGTTTGATTTCTCCATTCTAGGCTCCTACTTGGCAGCCACCTAAATGTATGTGTGGTTTACGAAGTTTATGAAGAAACATCCCTCCTGACAATGATGGAATAACTCGTACTGGACTAGCCCTCTCACTGTAAACAACTATAAAACCAGGAAACAAAATATATTAAACAACTCTTTTCAGACATTGAACAATAGACAGCATTGCACTGTGATCCTTGAGAGAAGGAAAAACAGGAGGTTACCAGTCAGGGCCCTACCAATTAAGGGAGCAGATTTGAAACCAAAAAGCAATACTTGGTAACTGGAACACAGGGAACAGGTTGAGCCTCCTGATTGCCCTAGCTTTCTGTCTGCAGGCACTTTTCAGATCGTCCTGCAGGAAGATGGAGCCCAAGCAGAGCATAGCAGTCTGGCTGAGCTGAGGAGGCAGAGATCAGAGTTTGGAGCTGACGGGTTGGCCAGAATACACAGGCCAGAGTACCATAGAGGAGGGAGCATCACAGAGAAAGAGCTCCACAAATCTGCATTAGGGTTCCCCTTACATGTTTGGCTGAATATTGAGCTGGGCATATGCAGAGCAAGACTCCTCAAAGTCTACTGAGAATAGTTCTAAGAGACTGACTGGAGTAGACAGAACTTGCTGAAAATTCCGGGAAATCAACTGAGATGCCAGGAAGTCAATACCTTGGGAGTAGTACTCTCTATCTCTAGAGTTAGGTCTGTTCTAGACCCATCTGTAGTTTGTTGAATGGGGATCCCCCAAAGATATGTCTACATCCTAACCATTAGAACCTGGGAATGTGACCTTATTTAGAAAGTTGCCGTAATAGATAATATATGCTTTTTCTGACCTGAACAGCATCCCACTTTCTCCCTCCTTTCTCCTGGCTTTGCTTCCTGTCCCCACCATAACCAAGCATTCAAATGAAAGTAGCCATCTTCTTAGAAATCCCACATTCCATGCCACAGGACCTGGTCTGGAGAACAGCAGCATCTGGCTCAACCTGGGACAATTAGTGTCCTTTCCTTGGAATTTTTAAATAAAATAAGAGAATAAGGGTCAAGTTTCTTTTGGCCAGAGAGTCCTCTATGTCTAGTTAAGTGATTCTGTCCTCTCAGGGGCCTTGATTGGCTCTACTCCAATGCCTCAATAGGCATTTCGCTTCTACAATGCTTCAGTGGGCAGCTGGGTTCTGTGAGTAAGCATCCCAAGACTGAACTTTCCAAGACGCCCAGAGAGAATCTGCAAGGCTTCTTTTCATCTATCTTCGGAAGTCCTAGAACATCACTTTTGCTGCATTCTATTGTTCAAGCAAGTCACTGAGGCAAGCACAGATTCCAGAAGGAAGCAGACATCCTCTCTTGACGTGAGGAGCAGCACATGTGTAGAGAGGAAGGAGGACTAGTTGGCAGCCATCTTTGAGACTAGTTATCACATTATTGTCATGCTGATGTCATAAATAATCCTACCATTTCAGTGACTTAACACAATAACATTTTCTTTCCCACTCACATTTCTCTTCTCTTCCCTTCCATCTTATGGTTCCGCATTCCCCTAGAGCATTGGACTCCTTTTTAGCTGGAGGATGGGGAAGGAGAGGACACAGAAGAAACCTCTGCTTCTTAACTACATTGGCCCAGAAATACTTCACATACTTCACTTCTGCTCACATCCGATTGTCCAGAACTAGTCCCACAGCCAAACCCACACACAAGAGGAGCTGGGAAAAGTAGTCCCTGTCTGTGTACCAGGTTCCCAGGAAAACATCTATGGATGAAAGGGAGATTATAATTTTTGATGGCTAGCTAGTTGTTTTAACCACGCTTGTTTGCAAGAGTACAACTTCCAATAGCTTCTTGAGAAAAAATTCTTGGGAGAAATATACTTTGATTTTCGCATCTCAAGAAATATATCTAATCTAGACTTCTACTTGATTCATAGACTGACCACAAAGAGAATTTTAGGTTAAAATCATTTTCCCATATTGTTGAAGGCATTGCTTCACTGTGGACTAGGTCCGTAAACCTGATGCCATTTTGATTCTTTCTCCTTCAATGTGAATTGCTTTCTCTTCTGCAAGTTTTGAAGATCACCCACTAATCCCTGGCCTTCTAGATATCAGTTTACTATAATTTAACATGGTATTTTAATTCACTGTGCTGGACACTCAGTGGACCCTTTCAACCTGGAGACTCATGTGCTTAATTTATGGGAAAATTTCCCGTGTTACTTCTTTGATAAATTTTTCTGTTTCTTTTTCTTTTTTTCTTGTTTGTTTTCTTTCACTCCGATTAGGTGTTGTATGTCTTGGATTGATTATCTAATTTTCTTATCTTTCTCTCTTCTTTTTCTTTTATATCTATTTTCTGGAGATCTCTCCAAATTTAACTTTCAACACTTTTATTGGATTAAGAATTTTTAGCTATCAAATATTAAATTTCAAAAAGCATTTTTATCTTCTGGATTTTACCTTTCTATCACATCTTGTTCTTATCCATAGAATATGTATCATTCTGAAGATATTAATCATATTTAAAAAGTATTTTTTATTCTTTGCTTTGTCTATGTCTTCCTGATTCCCACTATCTTATTTTAGTCTCCATCTTTCACGTTAGAGGCCGTTTTCATACATCTAGTGGTTCTTTTTCCCCCTGCCTATTAATATCTAAGAATTGAATAATTAAGAATTAAGTGATGAAGAACCCAATCCGGGCCTCTGCGTGGGCCCACTCCCATTGACAGGCTTCCCTGTAAGATGGTTTGGCAGCAAGTTGTCCCTTTTGTCGGGAAATTGCCCAAAGTCAGTACTCGGAAGTCTTTTCCCCGGGGGCCTTCAGTTTCCTCCCCACAATAATCCTTTTGCTTGGCGATGGTGCGTATGACACGCTGCTGGTGTTTTAAGAGCAGGGCAGGACAAGAGGGCACGTATTGCTTCTTGTGTCAGCCCTTGGCTTCCTCCTTGCCTTAACTCTGTCTGTTGTCTCCAAACACAGAGTCTTCATGGCCTAGTTTCTTCAGAAGAGAAGTCTCCAGCCTCATCCTGGGGTCGTGTGGGCTGGGGTGCTTGTTGCCTGGATGCTCGGAGGTGAGAAGAGGCACCGAGGTCTGACCAGGAGTCTTTCAGCTTGTCCCTATTTGCCTCCGTGGGCTTCCCCCTGGCCCACTCCGGTGCCAGTTCTTCCAAAGGCTGCCTCTTGTTAGCAATCTTTTCTGCAGTGTTAGCGGCTTCCTACACTCTGCGAAGGCAGTTAGCACTCCTCCATCTGCTTTGTGCCTCCAGACTTTTTGAAATATTTTTTATGCTGATCTCTCCTTTCTTATTCGGTTTGCCCTTGTAGGTTCGTAGCTTTTTCATGCATTTACTCTCATTTATCAGTGTTTCCACAGGGACAAGAGAGAGGGTGACCCCATTACCTGAAGAGTTTTATGTAAAGAAGGGACACCCACACTTAGCTCCTGAGGTTGTCTCTTTGGAAATTACTGGGCTATCCTTTTTCCCAAAGCACTTAAGCCTAGGCCAGGAGTAGCTTTCATCACATGTATACCATGTGCTGGGAGCATCCTTCCCCATCTGTATTTAATTAAAAATTTTTTTTCCTGAAAACAATGAGGAGTTGTCAGATGTCTTTGAGGATAGGAAGGTGGGTCAGATTATGAATAGTAGGGATCTATGTTACTTGGTCTAGTAATGGAGAAAGCAGAAGCTGTTAGAGTCATAAGGAGCTGGTTGTGAATTCTAGCTCTGCCACTACTTGCTGTGCGACTAGAGGAAATTTGCTCAATCTCTCTGAATGTCATTTTCCTTATTTATAAAGTACTAATAACACCTACTCTGCAAAGATCTATTGAAAATTTAAGATAATGATAGTCGAAAGTGGTCTTGTAGTGATGCTTAATAAGTTGTAGCTGTTTTTACTCCACCTGAAGTTTTGCCCTGACCACCAATGAGTAGAAAGTTTCTAAAGCTATTGACAAATATTCTTCCTCCGTCCCAAACAACAAGACACTGGCAGACAGTGACTATTTAAAGTAAAACCTCATTTAAATACTCTAAAAAGGCTATCTCTTTATCTTTCCCATAAATCTTCTTTGCTTCTCATAATGCAGAAATGAGTTCCTGGCCTGGAGATGGCAATATCAGGGCAATATTTTATAGTGTTATTGCACTCTGTATCCAAACGTGCCCCGAGGATTTTATAAGCAAAAATGAAATTTCTTCACATCCCTGTGGCATAAGCATTTCATTACTAAATTTATAGACAGATAAACAGTGACTCACAAAAATGAAAACTTTCTCCCCCAACCTTGGCTGTGACTAACGGAATTCAGCAGAAAGCAGCTTTCCATGTACCTCCATGCACCTCATATGCAAATTCTGCAATCTGAACTCCCTCCTGGTACCCTGAGAGTTGTGTACACAGCGAGATTAAAGAGGAGCCTTCCCATAAGGATATCAGGGGTTATATTGGGGCTGGAGTGGGGAGAAAGGGAGAAGAGTGCTGGAGAGAGCATCTCTGAAATGCAATGTTGCAGAGCCTGGGTTTTACTGGAGTACAGAGGAAAAGCTATAAATGGGAGGGAGTGTATCTAATAGAAAAAGAGGGCACCCAGAGACTTGATTCTTCTGATGACTAGCTGTGGTCTCTGTCATGTCACTCAATTTAAGAAGTGTTAGTTGTCTCCCTTCTATGTGCCAGCTACGCTCAAAGCCAGCACTGTATTGATTTTTTTCTCTCTACCCAGGAAAGCAGTCTCAGTCCTTTTAATCTTTCTTTATAGTTCTAATATGCACATAGATAAAATTCTTGGAGACTAGTTAGTCTCTACTAATGCAAAATTTGATTGAATTCAATAAATATTGATTAATCATTATATGTGCAAAGCCTCACTAGGTAGGATCAGTGAGGTTTTCAAAGATGAATAAAGACACAATTCTTGCCCCCCTCCCAAAGCCCACATTCCAAGGGAGAAGGTAGACACGAAGAGAATGAGCTTTACCATAAGTTATATGGTGACACATGCCCCGCAAGAGGTTTAAAAAATTCAAGAGAAAAAGAAGAGAATCATTCTGCCTTGGAGGACCAGGGAAGATCTCACGGAGGAGATGATCTCTAGGCTGAGTGTTAAAGGGATAGATAGAATTTTGATAAGAGGAGAAGAGAAGGAAAGGAGTTCTAGGTGGAGGGATTAGCATAAGCAGAGGTGTAGAGGCATGATAGAATATGGACATTTGGGAAGTTACGAGTGGGCGTATAATGTGTCTGGTAGAAGGATAACAGGAGATAATTGAAGAGAACCACTTGTTCTTTAAGTGCTTAACTATCCCCAACTGCAAAAAGAGGGAATGTAAAAACAATTATACTAAGACTTCTTTAAACTCTGCAAAATCATGTTTTTGATAAACCAGAAGCTCTTGGGCTTTTCACAGCATGGAGAGGCCATGTGTAGTCTCCCTGTTTGACTGCTCAAGCTGAGCTCCCCGCCAACAGGCAGCATCGACTGCCAACTGCGTGAGTGAGCCACTGTCACTTTGCAGAACAATCAAGCCCGAGGATGACTGCAGATATCCCAGCACCCCAGTGACTCCCATGTGGAGCAGAAGACGTGGTTAACCCACAGAATGGAGGTGATAATGCATTGTTGTTAGCCAGTGAGTTTGGGGGTGGTTTACTACGCAGTAATCGATACCTAGAACCGTTCTATGGTATAGCAAGGGAGTAAATCAAGAAGAGAAAGCCAGGGAGGAAGAACAAGTACTCTCCACAGCCCCAGGTGAGTGCTGTGCAGCAGAGCTGGAGAACAGCTGGTCACCTCCGGAAGAGGAGAGTGGGGATTTCAGGAGAGAGAGCTTTAGGAAAAACATAGATTTGATGAGTTTTCTGATATATTTGAACATCTGGAAAAAATATGACATTGGATTGAATACGTGAAAAAAATAAGAATAGACACATCAACAACCAAGCAAATGAAAAACGAGGCAATTATTTATTCAAGGAAAATAAAAATTAAGTGAGAAAGAAAATGTAATAATTATAGTAATTATAAATACCTTAGTTCATAAATAATCAAAATTTACATAGCTACAATAAGGTAAATGCTGATCGATTCAAAATTGTGAGACAACAAGATTGAGAGGATGAGAGTAGGAAACAAGAGAAGGGATGTACAAGAGCTAAATCCTCACGTTACATAGGGGAAGGCAACAGGTCATGTCTCAAACTGATAAATTAACAAATGGCAGTGTAAATACATTATTTAGACATACAGGCATACCTCATTGTATTGTGCTTTACGCTATTACCCTTTGTAGCTATTGCATTTTTTGCAAATTGAGGGTGTGTGGCAACCCTGCATTGAGCAAGTCTATTGGCACCAATTTTCTAACAGCATTTGCTCACTTCATGTCTCTGTGTCACATTTTGGTAATTCTTGCAATATTTAAAATGTTTTCATTATTATTGTATTGTATGTATTGTATTGTATTTCATTATTATTGTATTGTATTGTAATATATTATTATTGTATTATTGTCTACAAATTATTGTATTTAAAATGTTTTCATTGTTATTGTATTATATTATTGTATTGTATTGTATATTGTATTATGTATTGTATTATTGTATTCATGTATTATTGTACTGTATTTTCATTATTATTGTATTGTATTATTGTATTGTATATTATATTTCATTATTATTGTATTTCATTGTATAAATGTATTTCATTATTATTGTATTATTATTGTATGATGGTGATCTATGATCAGTCATCTTTGATGTTACTATTGTAATTGTTTTAGGGTACCACGAACAGCACCCATATAAGATAGCAAACTTAATCAAGAAATGTTGTGTGTGATCTGACTACTCCACCAACTGGCCATTCCCCGGTCTCTCTCCCTTTCCTCAGGCCTCCCTATTCTCTGAGAAACAATATTGAAATTAGGCCAGTTAATAACCCTACAATGGCCTCTAAGCGTTTAAATGAAAGGAAGAGTCACACATCTCTCACTTTACAACAAAAGCTAGAGATGGTTACGCTTAGTCAGGAGGACAAGTTGAAAGTCAAGATAGGCTGAAATCTAGGCCCCTTGCACCAAACAGTTAGCCAACCTGTGAACGCAAAGGAAAAATTCTTAAAGGAAATTAGAAGTGCTACTTCAGTGAACATACAAATAATAAGAAAGCAAAAGAGCCTTATTGTTGATATGGGGAAAGTTTTAGTGATCTGAATAGAAAAATCAAACCAGCCACACTCCCTTAAGCCAAAGTCTCATGCAGAGAAGGCCCTAAATCTCCTCAATTCTATGAAAGATGAGAGAGGTGAGGAAGCTATAGAAGAAATGTTTGAAGCTAGCAGAGGTCGGTTCATAAGGATTAAGGAAAGAGGCCACCTCCATAACATAAAAGTGCAAGGTGAAGCAGCAAGTGCTGATTCAGAAGCTCAGAAAGCTATCCAGAAGATCTAGCTGAGATCATTAATGAAGGGGGATACACTAAACAACAGATTGTCAACGTAGATGAAACAGCCTTCTACAGGAAGAAGATGCCATCTAGGACTTTCATAGATAGAGAGGAGAAGTCAATGCCTGGCTTCAGAGCTTCAAAGGGCAGGCTGACTCTCTTGTTAGGGGCTAATGCAGCTGAGCACTTTAAATTGAAGCCAGTGCTCATTTACCATTCGAAAAACCCTAGGGCCCTTAAGAATTATGCTAAATCTACTCTGCCTGTGCTCTATGAATGGAACAACAAAGCCTGGATGAGAGCACATCTGTTTACCACATGGTTTTCTGAATATTTTAAGCCCAATGTTGAAAGCCACTGCTCAGAAAGAAAGATTCCTTTCTAAACATTATCCCTCATTGGCAATGCACCTGGTCATCCAAGAGCTCAGATGGATATGTACAATGAGATTAATGTTGTTTTCATGCCTCTTAACACAACATCCATTCTGCACACCATGGATCAAGGAGTAATTCCAACTCTCAAATCTTATTCTTTAAGAAATACATTTCATAAGACTATAGCTGCCATAGATAGTGATTCCTCTGAAGGATCTGGACAAAGTAAAATGAAAATATTCTGGAAAGGATTCACCATTCTAGATGCCATTAAGAACATTGGTGATTCATGAGAAGAGATCAAAATACCAAGATTAACAAGAGTTTGGAAGAAGTTGATTCCAACCCTCATGGATGACTTTAAGGGGTTCCAGACTTCAGTGGAGGAAGTAACTGCAGATGTGGTAGAAATAACAAGAGAATTAGAATTAGAAGTGGAGTCTGAAGATGTGACTGAATTGCTGCAATCTCTTGATAAAACTTTAATGGGTGTGAAGTTGCTGCTTATGGGTGCACAAGGAAGGTGGTTTCTTGAGATGAAATCTACTCCTGGTGAAGATGCTGTGAAGATCATTGAAATGACAACAACGGATTTAGAATATTACATAAACTTATTTGATAAAGCAGTGGCAGGGTTTAAGAGGATTGACTCCAATTTTGAAAGTTCTACTGTGAGTAAAATGCTATTAAACAGCATCACATGCTAGAGAAATCATTCGTGAAAGGAAGTCAACCGATGCAGCAAACTTCATTGTTGTCTTATTTTAGGAAATTGCCACAGCCACCCCAACCTTCAGCAACCACCACCCTGATCAGTCAGCAGCCATCAACATCAAGGCAAGACCCTCAGCCGGCAAAGATTACAACTCGCCGAAAGCTCAGATAATTGTTAGCATTTTTTAGCAATAAAGTAGTTTTTAATTAAGGTGCGTAGAATGTTTTTTAAAATATAATGCTATTGCACACTTAATACACTAGAGTATGGTCTAAACATAACTTTTAAATACACTGGGAAACCAAAAAATTCATGGGACTCTCTTTACTACAGTGTTTGCTTTATTGCAGTGGTCTGGAACTGAACCTGCAGTATCTTGAGGTATACCTACAGGGTAGATATTGGAAGAAATATCCAGACAAGTTAAGAGTAGTTGTCTCTGAGAAGAAGCAGGGGTGGGAGGAGTGGGGTAGGGGCTACCGATTCCATTGTAAGCAGAAAAGCAGGAACATAGACTCTTGTACCAAACTGCCTGTCATTTCTGTCTTAGTCTGCTTTGGCTGCTATGGACTGGATGGCTTATCAACAGCAGAAATTTATTCCCACAGTTCTGGAAGCTGGGAAATCCAAGATCAAGGCACTGGTGCATTTGGTGTCTGGTGAGAACCTACTTCCTGGTTCATAGAAGGTCGGTTGTCCTTTTGCTGTATCCTCAAATGACTGAGGAGGGAAGGGAGCTCTCTGGGATCTCTTTTATAAGGACACTAATCCCATCTGCCCTCATGAGCTAATCACCTCCCAAAGGCCCAAGCTCCAAACACCATCATATTGGGGATTAGGTTTCAACATATGAATTTTAGGGGACACACCCATCCAGTCTATAGCATTTACATCTCAGCTGTACCACTTACAAGCTCTTGACTTCAAGCTTCAAAACAAACCACTTTGTACTTCATTCGCCCATCTGCAAGATGGAGATAATAATAGTAAGTTGTCATGAATGTTAAATAAGCTAATATGTTAAAAGCATTTAGAACAGTATTTGACACATACAAATCCTGCTGTGTAAGGTTGGCAATCATTATGTCCAGCCTTTTAGCCTTATTTGATTTTAATCTATGTGCAAGAATTACTTCAATAAAAAAAAAACTAGTTTAAAAATTCTAAAATAAATCTAGAGATTAGAGATTTGCTCCTCGCCAATCTCACATTTTAGACTGTACATCTTCATCCACGGCAAGAGTTTGACCCAATTTATTTGTTTATAAAATGGACACAGTAACTTGTCTCATATTCACTAACACATGTGATGTAACTAAAACACTACTAGGCATGTAATAAGGGTTCAACAAATATAAGCTCCCCTCTATTACCCAAACTACAGAACATTTTGTCAACAAAAAATATAATCAATGAAGAAAAGTTAAAAGCATTAGGATTATTTTGCAGAAGAAAGAAAAGTTTGAGGGAGAGAATTAATGGCTGACAAATTCTCTATACAGAGGATGCAGCTCAACTTTCTCCATCTTTAGGGAAGTGGACACAAAACACCATTGTAGGTTTGTGATAAGAAAGACTTTACTCTTAGAAAGGGACATTAAACATTGAAGGAGGCACTGGAAGTCCCTTCTCAGAAAGTTCTGATGACTTTCCAGTGCTCCTGGCATCATGACAGTGATAGTCTATGACACCTTCTAGCATCAGAATCTATGATTCACTGAGCTTAAACATTTCGCCATATACCTGGTGTTTCCAAGGGCATGTGCCACCCCATGTTCTTTAAGAGGCAGACCCCAGACACATCATGCCCAAGAAGCTGATGGTCTAGTCAGCCACTCAGGACCCTCTGCCCAAGCCCCCTGTATGTGCCTGATTTTCTCTCACTCCTCGTCTTCTCTCCAGTTTGATCCCTTAACTCCACTCCCTGACGTTGATCCCCGCCTCCTGCTCTTCCTAGACTTAGCTCTGTTCATTACCTCCCTCTGGGTGCTAAGACCTTGCCACTTCCCCATGGTTCACAACTTCTTCAAGGTGAGGCCTTTGCACTTTAGCCAATAGACTAAATCATTGGAAGGTGAAATAAGAAAAATTTCAAGTCAGCAATAAAACAAATGAATACATTAAAGGGTGTAAGTTTTCTGGACACCATTGACTTAACTGGGAAATAGATGAACTGAAGCAGAATTTGAAAGTCCCCATAAGTAAACTTTTCAGAGATAGAGTCCATCTCTAAGTACCATAAATGGAACACTGGATTCGAAGTCAGACCTCTGTTCTAGTTTTAGTCCAGCACTAATTCTGTCTTTCTCTCTATACTTTTCCCCATGCTCCCCACTCCACCTCCATCCCTCACTCCCAAGGGGGTGGACTTGATCACTGAAATGGTCAGTTTCCGTTCAAAACACTGATTAATAATAGACACTGTGCAAAAGGTCAGGTGCACGGGTATGGAACTTCCTTTTCCTGCCTTCATCCAAGTGGCTGGATGAGTGAGACACCTAGACTGTGAGATGAGTCACAGTGGCGGGTAGACTCCATGAACAAATGGATAACAGATGAGCAGGGTCCCTATAATATCAGGGACATGTCATCCTTTGTGATTTATGATGGTGGAAAATCTTCATGAACTTATTGTAAATTAAAGTATTAAGAGTGAGATCAAAAAGCTTTATGTCTGGACTGTTACAAGTCAAAGGATCACCTTCGTCGGAGGCAGAGGTAGAAGCCCAGCGAGAGGCCGGGAGGCTTCAGGGTCGGTATATCTGCAGAAAACTAGTGTTTGGAAAGGGAACATCGGAAACAGGAGAACAAGCTCTAGGTTTGAAAATAGATTTTGATCCTATAATCAAAAGAGAAAGAGAAAGAAAAAGGAAAGATGAGACAGTCTCATGCGGGAAACACTCTAAGTCCTACACACGATAAAGGACAAAAGGGGACAACTTCAGGAGCATGCCAAATTTTTAAACATGCTTGGGACAGCCTGAAAAAAGTAGGATAACGTGGGAAATGGAGCACTAGAAACACATGCCACTGCTGCAAAAACAGAGGGGATGAAAAGGAACATTCTAGTGACATTAAGGCAGAATAAGACAGACAAGGTCAGTCTAAGTAAAAAGCAAGATAGGGCAAGATTTTGGAGGAGGGTGTATCACAAGGATAAATTGTTTCTCTCTGAGTCCCTGAGAGGTTAGACTACGGAAATGGCAATTGCAGTTTCAATTCAGAAATCTATGGAGGGCGGGAACTGTTTCTATATACCTGTGTCAGAGAACTTGGAACTGTAATTGCTTATTTACATGGCTAGGAGCTAGTGGGGTGACCAATAAAGATGTTCGATGAATGTTTGTTAATATTATATGAATAGCTGCCATTTTGAACTTCTGAATCCCTTATACTTTAATTTGAGACCACTTTAATACAAAAGATCAAATGCAGGGGCTGGCCCGGTGGAGCAGCAGTTAAGTTCGCATTCTCCATTTTGGCAGCCTGAGGTTTGCCCTTTCAGAACCCCGGGCGTGGACCTACGCCGCTTATCAAGCCATGCTGTGGCAGGCGTCCCACATATAAAATAGGGGAAAATGGGCACAGATGTTAGCTCAGGGCTAATCTTCTTCTCCAAAGAAAAAATCAAATGCAGCTAAGAATTGTACTAATTCTGAAATAGTGTGTGGAAATTGGTGTTTTCACATATCATGTAGCAGGGCACACTTAGAAATCTCAAGCCTACTGGTGATCTAAAAGCAGTTTCTGATATTAACCACACACTCTTCTATGATATTCTCTGGTAGATATAACTGAAACTATAGCCACAGCCACATGAGTAGCTGAAGTAATTAACTATCCTTTTAAACATCATACATTTGGGTAGAATTCACATGTAAATTGTGGATGTTAATCACTTTATTAATAAGATACTACTTTGAGTGTGTATTTTAGCTGAGAGTTATCTTACAAATATCCCAGGGCAAAATGAAATTGCTCATTTTCAGAGGTTTTAAATTTCTCACAGGTACATCTTGGGGCAGCGTAATTGGGGGGTAAAAAGCTATTTTCAACTCTCTAACTAAAAAGATATGGATTGGAATGTTCCATTGTAATTCCCATAATAATATCTCCTGCCAACATACAGAATGGCCCATTAAATTCACAACAGTTCAGAGAGAGAATACATTTAACACTACCAAGTAGAATGTTGTTAAAAAATTAATCTAGGGACCGCCCCATGGCCGAGTGGTTAAGTTCGCACGCTCTGCCTCAGTGGCCTGGGGTTTCACCGGTTCGGATCCTGGGCGTGGACATGGCACCAGTCATCAGGCCACGCTGAGGCAGCGTCCCACATGCCACAACTAGAAGGACCCACAACTAAAATACACAACTATGTACTGGGGGGCTTTGGGGAGAAGAAGGAAAAATAAAAATAAATAAATAAATAAAATCTTTAAAAGAAAAATTAATCTAACACACTGAGCCCCCCTCCTCTGAGGATATACTGTATAAAGTGGCTCACATTATACCTTCAACCAATGGAAAGAAAATAACTTTTTTATACATAACACATTCCATTAGTCTCTTCAATTCCCATCATTTCCTGACGTTTTAAAGGAATCTAACAGAAGTATTTCATATCAAGACTTTTCTTATATTTCACAGTAACAGTTTTCAGGCACTTTTAAAGACATTGATAATAACCTGCTTCATTTGCAGAAAATACACCATAGCTTGTAACTTCAGTATATTTCCTTGAATTTGGCAATAACTTCAATGTTCAGACAATCAAAGATTCTTCCTCTAGAGCAATGTGTAGGAAAGGCAGCTATTTCAACACTAGGAAAACCTAATACGAAATTTGCTCAATAAAATAAGAATCTTTCATTTATCCACACATACAAAAAATGTACTCTGGAAATAGCATTATTTCATCAATACAGGAGTCCTCAAATTCCATAAGATAAAACATCATAGGCTTTAGTTGATGTATTTCTATTCTTTTTAATTCTAAATTCTGAAATACCTGAAATAAACACAGAAAAGACTTTCAGAAATCCATTAGTTTATCTCCTTGTCTCCTGGCAAGGCAGTGTCCTAATCGTTCTATAAATATAGATCTAAAATTAGGTATCACAAGATTTCAGATAGTCAGTCAGTTATTTTTTTAATCCTAGCAAATTCAGATTTAAACAAATAATAATAACTTGGCCCATAAAACGTCATATCCTTCAAAGGAACTCTTGCATTTTAAATGAAACAAAATTTTACAAACAAAGGAATATTCTGATTCCTTAGTTAGAACATATTCACTTAAATATCAATTGCGCAGCTGCCTAAGTGCTCAAAATTCAAGATTATTAAAGCAGTGATTTCAACTAACAGCACTTATATGCTCAGAATTGTGCTGTTGATTTCTCTCAGTGAGTTCCATAAGATACTGGACTTTCTTCTTTTTTTTAATTAAAAATAATTTTTTAACTTTTTTGTTCTGAACCACCAGATTGACATTCATTAAGGGCTGCATTACACTGACATAGCATGACTTGATAGTGACATATATTTCCTTTTATGACAAATATATACATATCTCATAAGATCATAAACTATAGAATTGGAAGCTATCTTAGACATTATACTCATATCTTTTGTGAAGTTTATTATCCATATAAATAAGAATGTAGAAATAAATGCATTAGGGTATAATGCTTTGTTAAAACATCAAATACCAAAAAAAGGAAGCACTCAGACTAATAGCTTTAACACAACAATTTTACTTGATAATTAAAGTAAGAACAGCTAATTATAAAAACTTGGAAAGCATGAACGGAAGAAAGCCATACCATCCATAATCTTACCACACAAAGATTTTATTTTATGCCTACGGCTAAAAACAGCAATCCACTCAAATACCTACCAGTAGGGAAATTTTTAAATACGTTTTGGTATGTTTTCCTTTTCTCTATTTTCTATGCATTTCTTACCTAGTTGATCTCTTACCCCTATATTCAAATTTGGATGAATTTTGAGGTTGGTTTCCTAGCCTCCTCTCTCTTTCCCCTCCTACTGGCCTCCCTCCCACCCTCGATTCTCATTAGAATGTAATGGGCCAACCCACAGAGGAAAATATTAGTATTTGTCCAAACTAGTCTACCATTGTTCTCAAGAAAGCTTCGGGCCTGAGGTTTTGGTACACACCTTAACTCTGAAAACACGGTAAGGAACCAAATAATATATCTCCCTCCCCCACCCCCAGGATGAGGTGAATAGACAAGAAACTTTACTCCAGAGATTCCACCAATTCTTTTCCTGATTTTGTCCCTAACATACTAAATGTGGTGGGATCACTGAGGCTCGTGTCCATTCGTAAGAAAAGATTCCTCTTAACTGGAGGGACAGTAGCTACTCATCCACATAAGTCCACTTTAAAATGTACGACATAATGTAATCCAAATGGAGCCATCTACCAAAAGTGCTAGGGCAATGGACACCAGTCAATGGGGGACAGTTTCATCTTAAGTAAAACACTACTTTTCAAGATGACTTGATGATATTTCCCTCTTGATTCAAGTGGAATCTGTGGGGAAAAATATCAATTAATTATTTTAAATCCCTCTCTCATTATTCCCAATGACCACTAAGAATGTTAACAGAAGAAAATTATATGAATAGCAAAGGGGGAAAGGATAGTCCCTTCAATAAATGGTGTCTGGAAAATTGGACAGTCACATACAAATGGATGGAGCCCCATCCTACACCACACACAAAAATCAACTCAAAATGGATTAAAGACTTGAACGTAAGACCTGAAACCATAAAACTCCTTAGAAGAAAACATAGACAGTAAGCTCCTTGACATCGGTCTTGGTGATGACTTTTTTGGATTTGACAACAAAAGCAAAGGTAACAAAAGCAAAAACAGATGAGCTGGACTACCTCCAACTAAAAAGCTTCTGTACAGCAAGGAAACCATTAACAAAATGAAAAGGCAACACACATAATGGGAGAAAATATTTACAAATCATATATCTGATAAGGGGTTAATATTCAAAATATATCAAGAACTCATACAACTCAAGAGGAAAAAAATCAAACGACTCAATTAAAAAATGAGCAGAGGATCTGACTAGACATTCCAAAGAAGAAATCAGATAGCCAACAGGTACACGAAAAGGTGCTCAACATCACTAATCATCAGGGAAATGCAAATCAGAACCACAATGAGCTATCACCTCACACCTGTTAGAATGGCTATTGCCAAGAAGACAGGGGATAACAGGTGTTGGGGAGGATGTGGAGAGAAGGGAACCCTCATACACCACTAGTGGCAATGTAGATTAGTGCAGCCACTATGGAAAACAGTGTGGAAGTTCTTCAAAAAATTAAAAATAGAACTACAATGTGATCTAGCAATCCGACTTCTGGATATTTGTCCAAAACAAAATCACTATCTTGAACAGCTATCTGCACCCCATGTTCACTGCAGCATTCTTTACAACAGCCAATGGAAATAACCTAAGAGTTTATCAATGGATGAATGGATAAAGAAAGTGTGGTATATACGTATACATAAATATATATATACATATATATATGGAATCTTATTTAGTCATAAAAAGAAGGAAATCCTGTCATTTGCAACAACATGGGTAGACTTTGAGGGCATTATGCTAAGTGAAATAAGTCAGACAGAAAAAGGCAAATACTGTATGATCTCACTTATATGTGGAATCTAAAAGAAAACAAACTCATAGATACAGAGAACAGACTGGTGGTTGCCAGAGACAGCAGGTGGGGGGCTGGGGGCAACCAGTGAAGGTGTTGTGCTTTTTTTAAAGAAAATAAAGCAAGGAGATTAAGCTACTAGTTAAGTAAACAAGCCAAACAAACAAAGCCGAAGAGCTAATTCACAAAAGCAGAAATACAATTGGCAAACACATATTTTTTTAAATGTTCAGCCTATCAGGTTATTAAAATAAGTGCAAATTTAAAACATAAGTTAAAAATTTCTGCCTATTAGATTTGCAACAACTTTTCAAATTTTAGCTCACAATGTCCATGAAACTGCTCAATCTGGTAAACTCCTATTACTGGTGAAATAGCAAATTTGCAGACTTTAGGAAAGATGTTAAACATGTGACATATAAATGTTTTATCTATTTGACCAGCAACCTCACTTCTGCGAGTTTAAGAAAATAATCTCAGAAAAGCAACAAAGCCACATGTACCAAATAATCAAATAAAATATGAATCAGTAATCAGTATAAATGCCAGCAATAAAAGAATAAAGCTAAAATGTTGCAGATATATTCAATGCAACAGCCTGCCTCCCTTGAAATACTCATTAGAAATATCACCAAGTAATATACAACTTAGAATAAAATGACAATAAAACCATGTGTGTAACATGACTCCAACCATGCAAAATATGAATCTGTAGCCATTTTTCTATTTACCAAATCAATTGTAATATTTATATCATTTTTAAAAGAACACAATTTTAAATATATATGGTAGGAAAAAATTCTGAGCATCTGTGAGAGGGGTAGACGCTATCTTCCACATTAAGAAGAGCTGGTTCTCAATGAATGTCTATTAGCATATTGGTGTTCATATATTATAGAACCACACACCCTTAGAGTAAAAAGAAGCATGTGATAGTTGCCTGGGAAATTCATATCAAAGAAAATCCTTTTAAAGCTCAGAAGAACCTCTAAGGCCATGCTAAACATTTGATACTTATTCAAACTCCCTAGTAAACAAAGAAATGCAAATTCATGTGAAAGAACGTTTTTCACTTAGTGAATTCACTACAATTTAAAATTTTACTATACTCAATTCTGGAAACAGGATGAAGAAATGGTCACTCGCATACATTGCTGGTGGTAGAATGAATAGCATCAATTTGGAGGATTACTCCTCTGGACACTGAGCCCCAGAGAGATAATCCAAAGTCTTTATTGCAAGTCGTTGCTACAGCATCATCCAACATGGATGAAAACTGAATACCTAAATGTATACTTAAACCGAAATGTCCAATAGCTGGGAGATAAACATGTAAACTGTGGTGCATACACTTGAAACAGTATTGCACAGCCACTAAAAAAGATGCTTGTAAAAGTAGTAACAGTAGCAGGGAATGAGCGTGCTATAATTCTAAGTGACAAAGAAAGGCATCAAATTATACACAGATAGCATCATTACAGCTCTGTTTTAAAAGATGCTATGTGCATAAAACAGACAAAGAAATACAACAAAATTTTACCAGTATATATTTAGCTGGTGAGAATATGAGTAACTTTTCTTTTTTCTCTTATTCCCTATCATCTGATTAATTTCAAACAACCTTTTTTCTCATCTATTCTTAAATGGTTAAAACAGCAAGGATACTTGTTAATTGAAAATTTCAGGCACAAAATGCATAGGCAAGTTTGCATCTTGGAAGGTTAAAATAAGATAAAATTAATAAATACAATATTAATATTATTAATAATATCTTACATGAATATCATGCTTTTGACTTTCCAAAGTTTTTTCCTCTTTTTACTTGAGGAAGATTGTCACTGAGCTAACATCTGTGCCAATCTTCCTCTGTTTTATGTGCGATGACGCCACATCTTGGCTTGACCAGTGGTGCTAGGTCCATGCCTGGCATCCGGGCCTGCGAACTCTGGGCCACCAAAGTGGAGCGCATTAATTTAACACCTATGTGACTGGGCTGGCCCCTCCAAAGTATTTTTTTATCTTCCAAGTCCTTATCATCTTAAAACATCTCTCTCAAGTAGATTAAGGTATTTTATCACCCTTTTTTATTCAACATATTTACCAAGTACATCTTGTATAGGACCCTGTAATGTGTGTAGGGAGCACAAGAAAATAAGACATGGGTCATGAATTTGAAGAGCTCACAGGCTAGAAGAAGCAAATGAAGAAACAGCCACTGGTGACAGAGAGGTGGACATGGGAGGGATTAAACCTGCCCATGGGAATCAGGGAGATCTGAGCCTGGCCTTGAAGCATGAGTGTGCGAAGAGAAGGGCAGAGAAGTGTGTTCATCCATCCACCTTGACATGACACCAAGGAGCTGACAGGACCGACTGCCCGAGGTCAGCCTGGGAGAGGTGTGCCTGCGAAAGGGGATGGGGACACAGAAGAAATGTGAGGTCCAAGTCAAGTGACCCCCAGCTGAACTGTCAGGGCTGGGACTTGACCAATAACCCTGGGCTTTCTCTATCGACCTCAGAAAAAAAATTAAATTTGGAATAAAAAGGAAAAGCCTGATTCATGTCTCTGCTCTATAGGGATCACCTTGCTGAGTCTGCTTCTGTGAAAAAAGCCTTCCTCACAGGTTGTAAAGAACTAATGAAATAATGGCTATGATCTTAAAGTTCTTTGTGAACTCTAAAAATGAAAGGTACCCTTAATACTCTTCTTCCTAGCTTTATAGGGAACCACACCTTTTGCTTTGAAAGTTGCACAGCCATGGCAAATTTCCCTCCAGCGCCACAGTTCTCAAACTTCACTGTACACTAGAAATACCTGGGAAACTTTTAAAACGCCTGATGCCCAGGTGCACCCGTATCCATTAAATCAGAAACGGTGGAGGTGTGGTCCAGGCATGGATGGATTTAGAACTTCCCTGGGTGATTACCTTGTGCAGCCAAGTTTAAGTACTAGCATTTGAGTACTGGCTACTCAGAGTGTGGTCCAAGGACCAGCAGAATCAGCATCACCTCGGTGCTTGGTAGAGACGCAGAATCTCAGGTCCCACCCTAGACCTGCTATGTGAGAATCTTCCTTGTGCCAAGCTCTCCAGGTGACTAGCGTACATTAAAGTTTGAGAAGCACTGTTCTGGTCAGACTGATTCATTCAGCAAATATTCTGAGTTCTCCTCTGAGTTGGCTCTCAGAATGTAGAGAAGAATTAGTCCCAGTCCACCACTCAAAGACACCCTGTCTAGTCAGCAAGGTAGGCAAGCACACGGCTTCTCTGAGAGGGTGGGGATGGTGAGCTGAGATCAGAGAAGGCTTCCTGGAGGAGGAGAAGTAGGCATCAAACAGGCAGACCCTGCAGAGCTTGATGTACATATTATATTTCACAGGCAGCAGGCTGCAGCTTGGAGGTGTGCAGGATAGGGAGGAGGTCCAGACTGGTGACATAATGTGCATGAAAATGCTCTGTAAGCTGTAAATCATTACAAAAATGAGAGTATTTATGTTATTCCTCGTGAGTCCTAGTGGGTCTTTCTCATAATAGAGTCTTCAGGGAATTAGACTCTTAATTGTAGCTAAAAGAAGTCACCAAAACAAGAAGGATATTCAGTTATGTGCTGAAGTCCTTGCGAGGACAATGAAAATAATTCCAGACAGCACTATTTGATGTAAACCCGCCTCTGCCCAGCCCATCTGACAAGGGTGACCGCACATCCTGCTTTGCCCAGGACGGCCTTAGTTATGGCTGTCATCACAGCACGACGTGGAATGATGCCTCAAAAGTGTCCTGCTTTGGATGATTAAAATACATGGTCAGTCTTTGTTGGACCCAACAGTGCTTCAAAAAAGTACATGGGATGTCTTCATTTTTCAGGCAATGGTCCAGGGCTGCCCCCAGCAGGAACAGCATCCAGGCTTGTGTAGAGTCAGCCCTGAATCCGAGTATTTCCTTTGCTCTAAACAATCCCAGGAGCCCCGGACATTATGCATGTCCCACACCAGAGTCCTTAACCCATGAGGCTTGAGTGAGGAGCTGCAAAGGCTTCTGGGTGAGCCGTTTGCAGGTGGCAAAGGACCCCGCCAATCACCGATTTGGCCATGGGGTATGGCAGGGGGAGAGAGAGGAAGATGCAAACCATAACAATGCACCATTCCAGACAAGCCTCAGCTTCTACCCAACATCTCAGCACCATTTCTGCCCCCTTCACCAGAGACCACAGCTACCAACATCCGGCACATGACTGGTTCCACGTTCATGGCTCCAAGCTCCATTTCTGAGGAAGCCAATAACATTGCTCACAGAGTCATCAAAAGGGATAATTTTATAATGTTTGTGAGAACCCATTCCTGATTTCTTATTTGCCACTAAGCTCCCCACACTTATCTCAGGGAAGGGAGCTGTAAGGGTGGTGGCCATTTACTGAGTACACAGTGCATGCAAGGATCTTGCAGGGCACTTTATGTTATCATCTCACTGGATGCCCACTCGCAGCAAGAACGTACCTGCAAAGAATGTACCAAGCTCCCCATTTTATACATGAGAGTTAAATTGCCAAGGTCACAGTTGAGTGCACCCTGGACCTATATTTTAACTCAGATCTGCCCCATGCTTTTTCATTTATCCCACACTGAAAGGAAATTATTCCAGGTGAAAACATCAGTAGGGAAGAGAAGAGGAAAATCTGAGGACTTTTCATTCCTGCTTTCCAGCTCGTCCAAAACTCTAGCATTTTCTAAGATGGTCTCTGGCCATTCCCCTCTCACTCAGAATTTGGAGACAGTACTTCTTTCTAGAATGACACTTCACCCTAATGAAAATCATCCCATTGAGTTTTACCAGTCCTCTAATTGGTCCAAATAATTTTGTGCCACAATTTGCCCCTTCAAAGTGCTGGCAAACTCTTCTAATTCAGAGTTGTCTAAAAATGTTCAAACTATATTTTATCTTTACTCCTTGCAGTCAGCTTGTTTATTAAAAAACCCAGTCACTGACAGAAATAGAACTCAAACTCTCCTAAATCTGTCTTACCAATAGCCTGACCTTATATAATACATAAAACCATCTTTTAAATAAAAAAAAATCTTTTAAATCAAATCAAATAATCATATTTATTAAAACATAGTTTTATGTAGAAGTCAATTCAAACCAGATCAATGAATATCTACTGAAGACCGAGCATGTTTCATCCACTCTTTCAGAGGGTGGGAAGACAAAAATGAATACGACATGTCCCTAGCACGCTAGAAAGATTAGTCAGGTGGAGGAGATAAAACACACACAGAACTGACTATAACTTAGGCCATTTTGGAAATCGGAATTTACCCTATCTTAGTACCAGGCATGGTGAAGGACATTAGTTTTCCTGCCTTTTTCTTTCCCTGCACTGAGCCCCCTAAGAACTGAGAACTTGTCCTAATTTTTGTATCACCTGCCAGCACCAGACTCAGGATTAGTTCATAATGCGCACTCAATCAGTATGTGTTTAACTGGATCGAATTGCCTTAAACTTGAAACTGATGGCCACAAAAAAATTGGCAACCTATGAGACATCACCATTTAAAGTGAACCTGAGAGAAAGTGGAAGCTTCAACTACTGAGAGATGGTGAAGGGATTGTTCCCAGTAGTGGAAATAGAGATCAAAGATGAGGAGGTGGAATGATATTCCTGCTGAATTCCTCTGACACTCTCAATGCCCAGTGGGAATCTTCAGCCTGAAGCAGCTCAAAGACCAGAGAGCTCGCCCTACAGATGCCAGGACAGAGTTTGGTGAGGGCGGAGTCCAGGACATATGGGATTCTGGCCACCTCCTCCTAGAGCGAGGGGCCTTGGATGTGGTGGATGCTGCCCAATTCCCGTCTAACAATGTTCCTGGAAGAAGCATGGGAGCCAAATTGCCACCTCCCCCGATTCTGGGGAAGTCGACCTGCCAGGCGTGCCTGTGCCCCCAGTAGCAGTAGTCCTGATGCTGAAGGCTACTCCTTTTCCTGTCTTGTCTTCCCCACCTCACCCTGCTTCCCGTCCCACCCGGATGCTGGGCTCTGCCAGGACGAGGCTTTCTTCCTTGTCTCCCTTAACCTACTCTCAGCACAGGCTGAAGCCCCTTCATTATCACAGGTACCAGGTAACCTCTCGGCAGGCAGCTGCTCTATCCTCAGCTCATTCCCTGGTGGGCGACCCCAGGAACAACCACACTCCCATCCTTGGAGCCCAGGGCTGGCTCGCCGCACAATGCCTGGAGAGTTTGTCAAGACCGTATGGTTCCAGTTCCTGCTCCCAGAGATTTTCATTAAGTGAGCCAGATGTGTGGTAGAGGAATCTGCATTATTTTTTTAAAGATGGGCACCTGAGCCAACATCTGTTGCCTATCTTCTTTTTTCTTTTTTCCTTCTTCTTCTTCCCAAAGCCCCCCAGTACATAGTTGCATATTCCAGTCGCAGGTCCTTCTGGTTGTGCTATTTGGGACGCCGCCTCAGCATGGCTTGATGAGCAGTGCCATGTCCGCACCCAGGATCCAAACTGTCGAAACCCCAAGTCTCTGAAGTACAAACCCAACCACTCGGCCACAGGACCAGCCCCAGAATCTGCATTTTTAACAAGCTCCAGGAGATTCTGAGAAGCAGCCAGGTCTGGAACCTGCCATTCCTGCCATGGGTTGCTGCATCTGTTCTAAGTCTGGATCAGAGACACCCACCCTCGGGGCCAGCCCCATGGCCGAGTGCTTAAGTTCACACGCTCCATTTCGGTGGCCTGGGGTTTCGCCGGTTCAGCTCCTGGGCACGGACATAGCACGACTCATCAAGCCATGCTGAGGCAGTGTCCCACATTGCACAAACAGAGGCACTCACAACTAGAATATACGACTTTGTCATAGGGGGCTTTGGGGAGAAGAAGAAGGAAAAATAAGACGAAGAATGGCAACAGATGTTGGCTGAGGTGCCAATCTTTAAAAAAAAATACCCAGCCTTATGACAGCTCAGCATCCTATGACATCATGCCAAAGAGGTCCCGACCCCCATCTTACCCAGCACCCTGGCGCTATTGCTCAGCAAATGCAGAACTTACCTGAAGGCTGGGTAAGGCCCCAGCCTTACCTGACATTAGACTGGACGGGTCATTCCCTGGCATTGTGCTGTTCCTCAATGGCTCAGGGCTGAGCTGTGCCACCCATGGAACTTCTCTTCTTCTAATGCCCAGCCTGGCAGCCCAAGGCCCACCACATCATGCTCCCCTCTCCCACCCCACACAAGTACATGCACAGCATTGTCTCAAGTCTGGCTGCCACCAGGTCCCCCTAGATGTCAGCTCAGATTCATCTGACAGTGACAGTGTCTGCTGGTCTCTTCTGAGATTGAAAAAAGACAGCGTGTAAGTCACTGTCACAGTGCTTGGCATGGAGTAGATCTCCAGTAAGTATCAAGTGAATGTGAATCTAGAGAAGACAGAAGAGGCCCCACTGGGAACTCAGTCATGGCTGGAATCATCAAGACACTGATAATGACAATAGCTGCTAATATTTGTGTTTATGTACTATGTGCCGGGCACGATTTTAAGACTTTTGTATGCATTAGTTTGTTTAATCTTAATGACTCTCTCAGCTAAGAGCTATTGTGATTCCAATCTACAAATGAAGAAATGGAGGCCCAGAGGGGTGGAGTAACTTATCCAGGGTCACAGAGCAAATGCATGGAGTCTAGATTTCAATACAGACAGTCTCAATGCCAGACGGTATGTGTCACCACACTGCAGTGCTGCCCTCCAAGGTCAAGTTCCCCCTCCAAATCAGAGGACATCTGCTCCTGCCTTGTCCACCTGCCCATGTCACAGCCCAGAGGGAAATACTTCCAAAATAATTGCTCTGGGCTGTCGGAAGATTTTGTTGCTTCTTCAAGATGACAGACACCCTCGGGTGCTGGGAACAACATTCACAACCTTGAATTGACAGGGCTGAATTTAATATTGTGGGAAGCAGCAGTCTGCTGGGGACCCCAGAGCTCCCTCTGCCTTCCAAAGGGCAGAGAAGCAGATGCTGATATGATGAGAAAATCACTCCTTAGGTAAACCAGGTACAGAAGGCTTCAAGGGCTCAGAGGAAAAGAGCTGCGGCCACTCCCTCGATTGTCTCTCTGGCAGCGCTGTGCAAAGTTAAGATTCCTCCGCTCCATCCCAACTCACCCAGCAGAGACACACAGGAATTTTCAGAAAGATTCGTATCCAGACAACAACAGGAAAAATAACAATACAGAGATTTTTTTAAAAGCCTGTACATATTTGAATATATGAATCTGAGTTTCTGATCCTATAACGGCACTTTCACATTTTTGTTTATGAAAATAATATGATGCCAAATGCTTCAATAAATTATATGTCGCTTCTCTTCTCTCTCTAGTTTGGCACACAAACTTGCTCTTCTGCCAGTGAACTAGGTCAGATTCCACTCAGTTCAACGTTTGCCCGGCCCTGACCAAGCACCACCCTCTGAGCCTGGTCTTGGGCCCTCCAGGTGAGTCAGAAGTGGCTGACCTCAGCCTCCATGTGCCCACAGAAGAGACACGTGTGTAACAGAGAGGCAGCCCTAATTCATCTTGCCTTTGCTCCACTGTTCCTTTCTCCTCATTTTTCCCATCCATAAAGACTCCTCTCCAATTGATGGGCCATTCTTTACACGCTACCCGTAGTCAGCAAACATGCAACCTTCCAGGTCAGAATGACTTCTGATTCAACAGTGTAACTCCAATCAGGTAGATTTGCTACTTTCCCGCAGGCCCCTGGGAAAGAAAGAAGTGCTGATTCTATTCCCTTTTATTCTAACTTTCCCTCAGATGTGATACTGCACTGGGTGAGGTGCTTTATCCTCCCTTTGATGGATTTAAAAAATAAAAACAAACAAACAAAAAAGGAAACAGAGGTTCTGGTTAGTTAAGGGGATTGTCCAAGTTTATAGAGCTAGTGAGTGAAAGCCAGGACTGAGCCCAGGCTGTCTGCCAACAAAGCCCCCGGTCTCCCGGGTCTCAGGGATTGGGCAGCGGAACTCGTTCCAGAAGCAAATGCTGGTGTGCTGGAGATCTGTTACAGGACCTTGACTCTTACAAGCCAGTGGCTTTGTCCTCAGAGTGTCCTTGGGCGAAGTGGCACCTAGCTGACGTGAAGCAAAGGAGAGAAAGGAGACCAATGGATGCATTTGGTTACTGCATATCGAAGAGAAAATGTACAAGGAAGGCAGTAAATTCAGTATCAGTCTGCTCGGGGGGATTTGAAGTCCCTTCCTTTCCCAGTTCCACATTCTAGACGTGCACACTAAGATGAGCTGCTTTTCTCTTCCAATGCATATATTAAATACACACATATTGCAGTTGCTATGGGAACCATCCCTGAGAGTGTCCTGTCTTTTATTCAATTAAAATTTCACCCTCACATCCTCTTGAAGTGCAATACACTTTCATTCACAAGAGGACAGTGAGAAGAAGGTACTGTGATGGGGGTCATTTCCAACGAGCAGGCTGAATTTCTCCAAATCTGATCGTCTTTCCAGAGAGTCACAGCACGCTGGCAATCACGGAATCAGTCCTAATTAATGTTCAGACAAGCACACAATGAACGCTCAGGCGCTGGACCTGGAGGAGGAGCGAGAGGGATCTTTGCCGCCACAACTCCACAAGTCCACTGGGTGGCCCTCCCAGAGTCACGTAACCTTCCTACACCCCTACCAGCCAGCTGTGGCAACTAGTGAATGCCCATTCATTCAGGGCTGCAGGAATTCCACCTCTGTGATGGTCCTCAGAGGGGTTCCACCAAAGGTTACCTTCTCGCTCAGTGGGAATGAGGCTTGCAAATCAATCTTGTAAATACAGTTGCCAAGGAGTCATTAATGTAAGACAGCCAATTATTTTGAAGCACTTCAGAGGCACCCGCTTACAAACTTACCTGGTCATTGCCAAGTAAGCAGATACAGGACTGCTTGAGCTGAGACACAGATGTAATCATTTAAAATCATTTTTCTCTATTCATTAAATCACTGGGTTGGAAGCCAGAAGACCTAGGTTCATACCTCATTTCCAGCATTTACTGCCTGCGTGTTCCAGCAAATGACTTATATTCCTAGAGCCACAAATTTCCCATGCAGAAAACAGGGCCAATGATGCACATGGTATAAAGTGGATAACGAAGTAAATGATAAATAAGAACTGTGAGAACTTATCAAATTGTAAAATGTGCATGTTAGCCAGTTTTACTATAGTTATTATTACCTCTGAGGCAACACTTGTATACAACTTGCTTGCCAAACTGAGAGTGAGGAATCCGTTCTCTTTCTTCTTTTTACAAGTTTTATTACTTTAAAAATGTTTTTAGGGATCAAACAGCGAGTCACTAATATCAGGGCCTATTTACACGTGGGCAGTGAATTTGGCATGAGATTAGGCACCATACTGGCTTAAACCAGGCTGGGATGAAACCTTTCTTATCAGTTCCTTGAAGCAGGATGTCTGCCCAATAATAGCTGTCAGCTTTAACCCAGTATTATTTGTATCTGAAAGTAAAGCTCTTCAGCTTAATTGAAAAACCAAAAGCCGGCAACCCCAGGATGTACTTCTGGGTAATTCTAGACTAGCCAGTGTTCAGTACATGAAACCACTCTTTCTGCTACTTAACCCAGCCCTGCAAATGGGCATAAAAATGAGCCAATGTCTTAAAGAAGATGGGAGACACCACTTCTCAGAGGGCAGGAACACAGGTTCTGTAATGAGAAAGAACATACATAGAAGCCCAAGTACAGCGCCTCAGAGTCTAATATAGACGAGAGCAAGTGTTAAAAGGTAAATCGACTCTGATGATTTTCGAAGGTTTATGTCCTGCCTGCCTCCTTTGGGTTCAGCTGCTCTCAGGTAATCTGTCTATCAGAAAAGTTAGAAAGAAATTGTGAGAGAGCTGGTGATGAATATTAAGTAAACAATGGTGAAGCATAATAAATAAACTGCATTTCCTTTTCCCTTTCAGACAAAAATGTTCTATGAAGACAAGAAGTGTGCAAAGCATTTGGAATGGCTCCCATGGTGATCGGGCCACTGCTTGCTGAGAGCCCACTGTGTGCCAGACACACATGGGCATTGGACAATCATTTTCTCACTTAACCTTCAAAATGGCCTAGCGAGGTAAGAGTTCTCTCTCCATTTTACAGACAGAGTAACTAAGATGCAGAGAGGTTGAACGACGCATCATGCAGCTGACAAAGGATGGGAACATGCGAGCACAAGTGTGCCTGATTCCAGCAGAGCACAGCACCCTCCGAACTGGGTGGGGCTGGGGAGAAGACAGCATTTTAGAGGCCGTTGTCTCAAGGCTGTTCAAATAAAATAGGCTATATAATGTACCGTGAATTTCCTGGGAAACTTGATATCTTTATGAGGAGAACAAAGTTGAGGGAAGAATCATTGAGGAATCTCTGCTATTGAACTGTCCATTCTCCAGGTCTTTCTTCATCATCAGCTATCATTTCCAAAATCATTTCTTGACTATCTACTCTATACAACGCAAGATGTTGGACATTTTAGGAGATTAAAAAGATGATTACAATTCACTTCTTAACCTCATGGAGCTCAGAGCCTAACAGGAGAAAATCTACCTAGTTATATTACAAACATAGTTATATTACAATATAATATTAATATAATATAATAATACAACATAATACAATGTTAAATCAAATTATAGTTAATGCTATATATTATACAGCCTAATATAGTATAAATAATTAAACAATACTCAAACTGTTCAGAGCAGGAAGACATTAATCTCCAGAGCCAAGGTAAAGGTGGGTGTTTGGGAGATGCAGTGCTTTAACTGGGCTTTTCAGATGTGAATGTTGGTAAAGGGAGGGAGGGAGGACAGTCTAGGTAGAAGGAGCTCATTCTGTACTCAGTGTCTTTTGAATGAGCAGAGAAAGTGTCAATGAGTGAGCATGGTTTGAGTGTGGTTTGTACCATTGTGTTCACTGACTCATTGTTGCAACAAGCGCTCAGGAGCATTTACATTGCACAGGTACAGTTCTAAGTACTCTGAATACAGCAGCAAACAAAACCAACAATTTCTTGTACCCCCAAAGCTTCCTTTATAATGTGGGGACAACAGATAAATAAGTTGTTTTTTGAGTCACCCAGTTATCAACGCTCCAAAGAAGTCATCAGGGAGAGGAATGAAAGTTGGGGTGAGTTGTGCTACTATTTTATATGGACGGACTGGGGGAGGTCTTTCTCCCTTTAAAGATGAGGCACTCGTGTGGACTCCATGGTCTGGTTCCCCAAAGCCCTGGTTTCTTGAGTGTGAGGAAATGGAGACCCCACACCTCCCTCTCCGAGCCTGAGCCCCACCAAGAGATCTCCAAGCTCTTCTTAGAGGACCCAAGATTCCAGCTTCCCAGAAGTCACTGCCACTTTGTCACTTTTTTGCATTAGATTCTAACCAACCACGGGCAAAATATTTATGGCAAGATAGTCTTGGCTGTCAAGAAGCAAATCACCTTAAAGCCCCTCATATTTCAAGTTCATGACTGGATTAGTTTTAATTAGAAGGCACTCTTCCTCTCAAAAGATAAATGCAGCACACGCTATCAGAAAACCGGCTTTACTCTTGTGACTCATGAAAGATAAATCAACTTGAGAAATTTCCAGTTGTTTTCAGACATCTATTTTTTAAATGCCATAAAAAATTGGGACATACTTTAAATTATTTTTAGGCCACTGGAATCTATAGCATTTAGGAGAGTGTCTCAGAGGCCAGGGTTTGTTTGTACAATCTCGAGTTATCATCACAAATTAGATTCCTGGCCTCTGGTCACTAATAAACTTCGTCTCCTTCAAAGCATAACGTAGTTTCTTTACTATCCAGTTCATTTAGCATAGCATTGGCTTTTCTACTCCTTTTTATTTGTATTTCTGATTTGATGCCAAATTTTCAAAAGACGTGACTTGTAGATCTGCAAATATATACAAACAATTTACTGTTTCTGAGAGTTTTTTTAAAAATAATATTCGCTTAGAGATAAGGAAAAGATTTTGTTCACGATTCATCTTTTCCATATTTTTGTCATTATATTTTTCCTGATTTTTTTATTTATTTCAACATTTTAAACAAGAATTCTTGAGAGTTTCCCCAAACTGGCATTCAGGAATGTGTTGCTTTCCAAACTGAGTGAGGAGATACCACTATGTTTATTACATTTATTACTTTCAAAAATGTTTTTACGGATCAAAATGAGTGACAAATACCAGCCTTGATTGCCTGATGAAGTTTATGCTTTCAACAGTAAAATGATACTAATAAGATAACTGGGATCTGGATTCTCCTGGGAACCCCAGGGCACTGCCGGCCAGTCAAGGAGGACCTTCACATCAAAACTGACAACAGTTACACATGGTTATACTCTTACGTGCTACAACCCATGCTATGAATTTTGGCAAGTCTGAGGTTTTCATGTTTATAAAAATAAAATCCTGAGAACTAAACTCTTTAAAATTTTATTTTATTGTGGTAAGAGCACAGTGTGAGATCCAGGCTCACAGATTTTTAAGTGGACAGGATAGCATTGTTATCTAGAGGCACAGTGCTGTACAGCAGAGCTCCAGAACTTATTCATCTTGCATAACTTAAAACTTTATATCCATTGATTAGCAACTCCTCCTTGCCCCCCTCCCCCCAGCCCCTGGCAACCACTACTCTTATTCTTTGCTTCTATGAATTTAACTACTTTAGATACTTCATACTTTAAAGGAGAAGATTCTTGATTTAGAAGAGTTATTCATTTCCTCACAACCTAGTGTACACAATGCACCTTATCAATTCATTTCATCCTCAAACAATCCTGAGAGGTGGGCATTATTGCCAGAGAGGCTAAATGGCTGCCCCAGCCCACAGCCAAATGAGTGGCAGAGGCAGGATTGCAGCCCAGGAAGATGGAACTCGATGACAGAGTGTGTCACTGCACTGCTTTCCCATTAGAAATTCGAAGGTAAGAGGTGGAACTTGGTTGTGGTATTTCTTTCATCTAGATTTTCTTATCAGAGAAAATTTGGCTGCCTTCCTGCTAGAATTTGAGAAAATGTGGGACCCTAGATGAGTCTCATACTGCACGAGTCTCAGGAGACTAGAAATCCCTATTTACCCAGCAGTTGGGCAGGACCAGGCAGTGTGGCAGCTTGGACCACACTGTGGTGGCTTTCCATGGAGGGCAAAGAATTTACTCTACTTCAGTAGACATGGAGAGCCTTGGAAAGATTTGGGGAAGAGGTGACGTGATGAGGGTATTGATTTAAAAATAATTCTAGCAACATGTAGGGGACAGATTGAAAGATGGTTAGACCAGAGTCAAGGAGACCAGTTTGAAGCCAATTCAAGATAAACGGGCAAAGAACATGAAAAAAGCAAAAATATCAGGAAACATCTTTGACAACCAACTTGGGAAACTATCCCATTTTAACAGCAGTCCAATAAATTTAAATGAAATAAATATATACTTTTTAAATTTAAATTAACAGAGTTGAAAAATAAGAATACCTGATGCTAACAAGCATATTTTGTAATAGACCAAATCGCAGAGTCTTTTTGGGAAACAAATTGTCAGCATGTATCATGAATTTATCATATTCTCCTACCAAGAAATTCTGCTTGGCAATTAATCCAAAGGAATCCTTTAGAAGCCAGGGAGTAAGTTTTACACACAAAGATGTTCATCATGGCATTTTTTATGAGAGTAAAACATTAGAAAAAATAACTACATAATTGGTTTACTATGGTACATCTGCTCAAGGAGTTATTACATAGCTATTAAAATATATAATTATGAAGATGGTTTTAAAAAGGAAAATGCTAAATAATAATAAAAGAAGAAATATTATATAAATTATATACACAATATGATTACAACCATGCTTTAAAAAATAAAACATACACCAGGATAGATTAGATAGGAAGAATCCACATGATAAGGTCAAAGGTGATGGTTTGGTGATGAGACTAAAGCCAATTATTTCTTTGTTCTTATGAAAAGCAAAAACCTTCCTTTAATAAGTATCTATTTATATATAATTAAAAATACAATCTTTTAAGCAGAAAAATTCCACTTCCGAGCTGGCAGTGCACTTGCTTCTGGGGAGGAGGGCAGCGGTGTAGGGTGACAGGGTTGGGGCTGTGGGCTGCTGGTTTTCCCTATGTCTTCTAGCTCTATTTGATTTTTAACTATGGGCATAGGTCACTTTAATAAAATAAACATTAATTTTTATGTGAAATTAAAAAAAATACAATCTTTTAAATGTCTTTTCCAGCTTTCCAAGTACCTTCTTTGCAAACTCAGATGGACAAAGAAGCCACCTGGTTAGGCACCTCCAGCCAACGACAGTACTTGGGACAGGCCAGCAAATACTTCCACGCTCACACACGCCAGCGGGCCTCCTGAGCTTTCTGAGTCTTATTAATCCTGGCTGCAGCAGGAGGAGGTTTGTGGTTATCGTTCTGTTTCTGACATTCATTTGTATTTCCTCTACTACTTGACGTCGGTCATGAGCCTCACTTAGAATCTACTTAAAACATCATTAAACACTATTCAGTCCTTCTTCGTCATCATTAAGGCAGACATTAAGCCAGTCAGGAATTCTCAGCCGCCCTAGGGGGCCCCTGGACATGATGCCAAGCAGGACACAGGACAATTTATCATTTCACTTTGCTTTCTTCCAAGGGCATATGTAATGCATGCGCTGATTTTCATCTTCATAGAATTTGAACTACTTTTAAATCTAAATTATCAGGATACACTAGGTGAGCCAACTATCTAAGGCCAGCCACTGAGTGCCGCCATGATCTTTTTTCCCACATAGTGGGTAATTCCACTTAAAAGCCAGAAGTGGATGCTGAGACTCATTCAGTTACATGCTGTCTCATAGGTAGGAAGCCAATTCTATCAATGTTTTTGATTTTCTCTTTTAATATTTGTCTTATTTATTCATGATTTTTAAACCCAAGCATATTGTATAATTTCCCATCTTTTGACTTTCTGATTTTTTAACTTATGCTGTTTATTTGAAGGAGAAGGAGCCTTTTTTTTCTTGTTGAAGTCTTTTTTCTTATGAAAGTTTTTTTTTCCTTGTGAGCTATATATTTTGCCAAAATTAGTGATAGACAGCATAAAGGGTCGCTGTTAGCAGCTTCGGCCCTAACTCAGAGTTTCTGAGCTTCCAATCTCATCAGATTTTCTGGTGGGAAATTGTGATTCTTTCCCTTCAGTAGAGAGTGCACTGAAGACAAAAAATATCTCTACTCAAATCCAGATCTCAAGCATGAGTGTCACTGGGATGGTAATAAAGGCTGAAGAATATTAAGTAACAAAATGTGTTGAAAATGAAGACGGCTTGGGTTTTGGTATTCAATCGAAGTCAAATCACAGCTCCACAATTTACTGTATGTGTGACTTCAGTCAAGTTACGTAAGCTTTCCCAGGGTCGATTCCCACCTCTGTCAAATGCAGATAATAATACCTGAACTATATGCTGTCAAGAAGATTTACAAAATAATGCTTGAAAAGTGCCAAAAACAAAATAAGAAGTTTGAAATGACAGTATTTAGTTCCTCCAGCTTAGTAGGATGTCCCTGTGCAACAGATGCTCCAACACTGGCTCTCCCACTGACACTTTGCCTATTTTCCAATAATACTTTCCAAGAATTAGGACTCCAAAAGGCCACTCCCAACAGCAATGACAATCAAGGGAGGTGATCACACCAAGTAACAGCCCTCAGCAATGGCAACTCCAAACAACTATTGCCAGTGAAGGGTCTCCATGGGGCCTGTCATCTCCTACCTCCTGGGTTCCTTAGATCACAGTGACTTCCCCAGTTCCGTCACTCTAGACTGCAGAGTCTACCGCTGCGCTATGCTACAGGATTCTACCCAAGATTCATTCCTTTGGAGTTAACTCAGTAGGGAAATCTTGATGCACTTCCGGTTCTCTGTCACGGTTCCTCAATGCCAACCCAAGTCCATGACACAACCTCTCTCTCCCAGGGTTCTCTGCCAGGTTCATTTACTCCTCCTGGAAGTACCCCAGGTATGCAGTGCATTTAGGTACCCAGGAGCTTGACCAGAGCCCAAAATCCCCTTTCTCATGTACCTTCCAGGAGGGCACTATCTCATTGATATAAATGTGCCTCAGAAATCACTCTGGATGCCCACAGATTCTCAAGGTAGATACCTCCATTAGGGGCTACTTTCTAACCTGTGTAACGTGATTTCACTTTCCGTCATAATACTTAAATGCCTTCCTGAAACTTACAAAGAGGATAGAAAATGTGTGAAGTCAGGCACACTGTATTATTTTCACTCCCTGCCCTGAAGTATGGCAGGAAGGAGTACATCACCCGATCAGATATTTAAATTATTCTAGTAGCCAAAAAAAATTTTCATTAAAATTTTTAAAAACCCCACCTTCATATGGGCCTAGCTATTGCCACCTCATAATCTTAAAAAGCATATCTCACCCACTGGCCCATTTGATCCTCATAAAACTCCTGTTAAGCAGTTCTATCATCTCAATTTAATTTAAGACAAGAAACAGGATTAGCAAATTGAAGGGATTTTCCCAAGGCCATCTAATTAATGAATGACAGTCAGATCTGGCGTCCAGTTCTGGTGCAGGTTTGGCTTTTAGAACGTTATTCTCCGTAATGCACCAACAGCTGGGTGAATGTTAAAGTACCATCAATAATGAACTTTGGTTAGTGACAAATGTCACAGATGCCGGCAAGTAAAAATCTTGTCCCTTGTTTTCCCAAAGGTTTATGGACATAGACAAGAAACTATGAATAACCACTCTTTTAACCAGTATCCAGCCAACCCAAACACACATGGTAACCTATCTCCAAAGAAATTCTACAATGGAGATGTCAAGCCCTCCCAGACTAACGAATAAGAAGCATATCATCAGCCTCAAGTTACTCCCTCGGTGTAGTAAATACCCATCAGAAAAAGATTTGCTTATTTCTTCTTAAAGCCTACTGAAAAAAAAAAATGTCTCCATCTCTCAGCCAAAGATTCCTAAACTTGAACTATAGAGAATACCAATCCTTCCAGAGCCCAAGCTGAAGGTCTATGTAGTTGTTAGGCTCAATAAATAATGCAGGAAGTAATTGTTAAGGCCCAAACTGTGAAGGATATAAGATGTCACCTCACCTGCAATGAGGGCCAGATGTCCCTGCATGGGCAGCAGTGTGCACCACAGGAGAAGATCCCCAAAATTGCGAAACTCAGAACTGCTGGCACATCTTCCCATGCTCCCTTCCAGAGAGAGAAAAAGAAAGGAGAAAGAGAGAGAGAAATCTTACATTTTCCTCTGAAAAGCAAACAAATCCCGTCATGGGAGAAGAGGGGAAGGTCTCTAACCAGGATATAAGCAGCTATCTCTGGGGGAGATGAAAAGGTGTCTCTAGACTTGATTACCCTTAAAATGGGAGCAAATTGCTCTGGAGGAGAGGAGGCATTCCGTGTCTTTATAGTTGGTCCATTTCTATTGCACAGAAGGCCTGAAACATGCAGGAATACCAAGAAAATTGGAGAGGACTGTGTTCCAATGCTAATCAGCCTAGCGAGGAATTATAAACCCAGGAAGTATATTTTTGGCCCAGCTGAGATGAGGTGATGTGCACACTTCTCTCCAGCCAGAAAAAAAAAAAAAAGAACAAAAGCCCTTGGTTTGGGAAGCTTCTGACTCAGAGGAGCCCTTCCTCCATGTGAGCTACTGGGACCCACACACTCCAGTGCCGCTCCAGGGGAGAAAGGGAGGCAGCAGGGGCCCTCCTCACGCACACGTTCTAGATCTCAGGTATCTTCCCTGGCCTGACAGCTGAAATGAGGTACACCACTGTGAAAGTAAACTCAACCAGTCCAAGTAGTCAGTCACACTGATCCCCAAATGGAAGCCACCTTTGAGCCCTGGCCCAGCTCAGCCTGATTTCCCAGTATCAGTGCTAACCCCCCGTGTCGTGTCGTAGGGTAAAGCACAATGTTACAAGAAACTTTCACATCCACCTTCTTATTTGATACTCAAAACAATCCTGTGAAACTGGTAGAGCAGGAGCTATAACTCTCTCTATTTTATAGATGAAAATACAGTGTAGCTCCAAAAGAATGAATAACCAACCGGATTGCACATGGTTGGTGAATGGCAGAAACAGAATTTAAGCCCATTTCCTGTGAGCAGATTGTGTGGCTTCATACTGATACAACACCTTCTGCTCATACCTACACCAGGCCAAGGCAACCATGAGACAGTAAAATTAATATGTAACTTTGGCTCCCTCTTGGGTCCTTCAGATTATTAGATGACAAGTATGATTATTTTCTAAAGCATTGGCCTGTTTTATTATTGTTGTTGTTATTGTTTTAAATATTAAAAAAAAATCATACCATAGTTTTGGTATTGTGAAGCTTGAGCATTTCACCTTGATATATGAATAAAAGGATGGGGTTACCTTTTATCTTCCTTTCTTAATCAGAGAATTAATTAATTAATTAATAACGTCAGTTGCTATGCAAGAGTATTTCTAAACTTTGCTCCTAAATGTGCAAGGTTGAAAGTTATTTCTACACATAATAATTTATACACATATCCAAAAAAGACAACTTTAGTTTCTAAGAATCAGATAAAAACTCTCTTATTTTCCTGAAATAAAAAGTTGTTTTTCAATTGTTTTGCCTGTTTTTTTCCTCTTTATTTAAATACACCTGACTTTTAGTCATTTTGCACAGAATTTCATGCATATATAGGAAAGCATTTCATGCAAAAAGTTTCAGCCTTTGAGTGCTGTGAGTTTGTCCATCAACCGTGTTTACGCGCATAAAAGAATGCACTTCCTGCATTTCAATAAGCCACAGAATAGTCCAGTTCAAAACATATAGTTTAATGAAATGGTAGTGATTTCATTAATGTATCAAGCCATGTCTAATTCCTTTCAAAAAACATAAGACAATTTACCTTCATTCTGAATGCACAATAAGCAAATAGTCCAATTGGCAATAGATCAAATGTGTTCTCGACAATCAAAGTCCTGATACGGACATTGTTGCAATATCATTAGAGATTATTGTAAAGGAACATGACTTGAAGTATAATGTTGAAATGGCAGAAAATTTGTTTTTGTGGGTTTTTTCCTGGTTATAATTATACATGCAGTAAATAATTAAGCCAAATTCAAGGTCTTATTCATCAGAAGTTCTGTATTCACAGCCACCTATCTGATCCTTGTTAAATGGTCAGAGTACTTCCTTTATATCTCTTCATCCACTGTCCCTGGGGACATCTTTGTTGAAGGATAGGCAGAGGTAAAGGGGCTTTCATCAGAGAGCTGGGAACAGAACCAGGATTGTGCGGAGACACGGAAATCAAGAGGGATTGTTTAGGCAATGATGTGCCCTGGGGGCCTGTGTGCGAGGCAAATTGTGAATATATCATCTGATTTTAACCTCATGACAATTCTATATAGTCTTTACAATGATCTCCCCACGTTACAGATAAGGAAGTCAAGACTTAGAAAGGTTAAGGAAGCTGTCCAAGGTCAGACAGCTACTATTGTAGAACCAAGAAGTGAACTCCATTTTGTTTAACCTACAAGTCCACAGTCTTTTTCAAACTACTACACTATTGCAGTTTCCGAAGGGAAAGAGGGCCAACAGTGTTAATATCCCAAAGTAGTTGAAGATAATGAGGGCAAGACTTAACTTGAAAGTTATGAAGTTCTCAATAACATTTTCAAGAGCTAGAGCAAAGAATTTGTGAGTAAGGAAAACATATTGCAAAAGGTGAAATGAGGAATAAATGGAAGCAAACACAAACTATTCCTTTAAGAAGCATGGTGATGACAGGTGAGAAAAGATGCAACAGGACCTGCAGAGGGTAGCAGAGTTGAAAGAAGCTTTCTTCAGAATGGGAGAGTGAAGGCTGAAGGAGGGGTTGAAGATGAAAGCAAGAGCAGAGACAATAGAAGAAGAGGATTCCAGAGGAAGAGCACAGGCTCTGGGGGAGAGGTTGGCCCTGAAAATAAGAGCGGCGGGGCAGAAGTTCAAAGTGAATCAAAGCACAGAGGGAGTTTGAGATGGAGGGAAAAACAGAGAAAGGACTCCATTCCTGACAACAAGGGTGAAAGCGGTAGATTGGGAACAAAAAGAGACTACAGAGTTTGCTCATCTTGATCTAGAGTCCTCAGAGCTAGGACATGAGAAGTGGCTTTTATGGGTAAAATGACTGCTAAATGCTGTCTCCTTTATTTTGAGATATCTAAAACAAAACTTGTTGGCATGGGTGGGGGAGAGAGCATTACAATCCTGCTAACAATAGATTCTGAAACTATGGAAGTCTGAGCCAGAAAGATGAGTTTAAAGTCATTAACAGATTAAAATCAACTACCACTTACCCAGGGCTTACCCTGCACCAGATGCTATACAAAAAGCTCACAGAGCAGAGATAAATAAGATAGTGACCCTGGAGGAGCAGAGGCCAGTGGGAGAGACCAAGGTATAAATAATTATCACTCATGCTGAGTGCTCTAGAAGGGGCAACCACAAAAGGGAATGAACACAGAGGAGCATATAATATTACATCATCTCCAGGGCTGGCCACTAGTAGAATCTGCATCTGTTGTTGATTGCCTTAATTAATTCAACCACTACAATCCCACTAGCCTAAGTGAAGGCCAGTCATCTTCAATTCTAGAGTTTACGTCCTGCTACTCACTTAACCTTTCCAATTAGATTTATAATGAGCATCTCAAACTTTTAACATACCCGCAAAGGGAACTCTTTATTTCCTCCCCAACCAACCCATTCCTTACGTGGTCTTTCCTATCAGTAAAATGGATCCACTACCCATCAAGATGCTAAAGCGAAAAACAAAATTCATCCTCCAGTCACATCTCTATCTTTCACCTCCCTCTATGTCCAGTCCATCAGAAGACCATCCTCTGTAACTTCCAAGACACATCCCAAGTCTGTTCACTTCTCCCATCTGTACCACTACTTCTGAGTCCCAGCCAATATCACCTCTTGCCTGGGTTACTGGGTGGCCTCATAATACCCTGCTTGCTTCCATTCTTGCATACTCTATCCATCTCATATCACCTGGAGTGATCTTCTTAATATTGTTAGAATGCCTTTGATTTTTGAAATCTTTTTGTTTAGTTATGTGTACACATACACATATGTACAGAATTTTATGGGAACGAGATTATATATATGCTTTTTAATCAGCCTTTGTTCTGTTCCTTTCTTGTATGAGTCACCCATCTTTCCCCTCTCCCTACATCACTTAGGCCTACTCCCCAAACATCGTAGCCCGTGTTGATAAGCATGTTTCTCCTTGTTTGCATCCTGTTATTCTTCTGTGTTAATTCAATCCTATAGATATATTTGTGCATATACATATAGCTTTATGCATATGAAAGGCATTTTTTTTCAGTTTGAGTTACAAAATGGAACCCTAATATATATATTTCACTGCAGCTTGCTTTTCTCACTTAACAATACTTGGTGTGAGGACCTCCAACTAGCTAACTTGTTCCTTTAAGGACGGCATAAGATTCCATGGTAAGCACGCACTGCAATTCATTCACTTATTCCCTTATTGGTGAGTGTTTACCAGTTTATTTCCAGTTTTATTTTGTTTTGCTTTGCCACTGTGAATAATGCCACATGAATCATCCTTCTTCATGAGTCCTTACATCTTGGGAATATAATCTCTGTAAGAAAGGTCACCAGGAGTAGGTCCAAGAATATGTGTCGTTGTAATTTTTTTTTTTTTAAAGATTTTATTTTTTCCTTTTTCTCCCCAAAGCCCCCCGGTACATAGTTGTGTATTCTCCGTTGTGGGTTCTTCTAGTTGTGGCATGTGGGACGCTGCCTCAGCGTGGTCTGATGAGCAGCGCCATGTCCGCGCCCAGGATTCGAACCAACGAAACACTGGGCCGCCTGCAGCGGAGCGCGCGAACTTAACCACTTGGCCACGGGGCCAGCCCCCTGTGTCGTTGTAATTTTAATAGATGCTGTCCATTGCTTTATGAAAAGGCTGTGAATTTTCAGATCTCCAAGTTAAAACTGAAAGTACTATTTTCCTCTCATACCTGCCAACCATCGGTTTTATATTTCCCTTTAATTTTTGCCACTGAGTGTAAAATTATATCTCCTTGTGATTTGCATTTCCATTTCCTTAACTGAGAGTTCATTTAACTATCACTTAATGTTTACCCCCCACTGGTATCTGCTTTTCTCTGAATTGACAATTTATGCCTTTTGCTCATTAATGGTTGTTTGCCTTCTTGTCAACTTGTAATAAATTTTTGGATCTTAAAAATATTCATGCTTTGATCACTATCTGTGATAAAAAATTATCAAAGCATATCTTTGATAATTGACTTTGTGGAGTTTTTTGTATGCACAAAATTTTAATTTTCATATATTCAAATACAGTCACATTCTATATAGCTTTGGGGTTTGCAATTTTAATTAAGAGGATATTCCCAACTCCTATATTGTACATGTAGTTTTCTAGACCTGTCTGCATTTAACTCTTTAATTCATCTGGAATGTATTTTTATATATGACATAGGATAAAATACAGCTTAAGATGGGCATCTTTTTTTTTTTTTGGCCAGGAAGATTGACTCTGAGATAACATCTGTGGCCTATCCTCCTCTTATTCCTTGAGAAAAATTGTCCCTGAGCTAACATCTGTGTCAATCTTCCTTTACTTCGTATGTGGGACACTACCACAGCATGGCTTGATGAGCAGTGTGTAGGTCCGCATCCAGGATCCAAACTCGAGAACCCCAGGCCACCAAAGCAGAGCATGCGAATGTAGCCACTACACCACCAGGCTGGCCCCATATTTTTATTTTCTTTCAGATGAATAGCTGGTTGTTCCAGCACCATTTATTCAATATTAAAGTCTCAGTTGTAAAATGGGCATATTTTTAAGTTCTCTATTTTGTGTCCCATTAACCTATTTTTCCATTTATAAACGAGCCCCATTCTGACCTGATTGCAGTGTCTTTATGAGGTAATGGTATCTCACAAAAGGCGAATCTCCACTCCCTGTTCTTTCTCACACTTCTCAAGCATATTTGCTCTCAGGCTCTTATTCTTACATATAAAATTTATGACCGTTTTCTCAATCCCATGGCCCAAAACTGGGAGACTATAATTGGCATGGCCTTAACGTTTAATACTAATTTAGGGTAATTAACAAGTTTGTGATAGGAAGTCTTCCTATCCAAGAATCACGTATACTTTTGGTTTAGACTGATCTTACATCTTTAAAAGAGATTACTGTAGTTTTCTTCATATAGATTTCTGGCCTTTCTTGCTTTATTTACTCTTAAGTACTTTAGCTATTTCCATATTGTAAATTAATTTTTTTCTGTATCAAAGGAGAAAAGCATCATTAATTTTTGTAGATAGCTCCTATATCCAGCCAACTTATCACATTCTCTTAATAATTGTAGTAATTTTACTAGAGCCTTTTGGGTTTTCAAACAAAATATATAGTAAGCTCAAAAATATAGTTTTATTTCTTCTTTCCAAATTTTTGTAGCAGTTATCTTCTTTTCTTGTGTTTTTGCATTCACTAAAATCTCCCTGACTATGTCAAATAAATGAAGGGAATAGCAGGCAAGCTATATAGTTCCTGGTTTTAATTCAAATGGTTTTTCCATTTAGAATAAGTCTACTACCAATTTTCAGTTGTTGACATTGCTGTTGTGTTTAGTCTGTATCATACTTATGTAGTTTCACTTGTTTACTATTTTTTGAATTGTTTTTAGGAACTGCTGTTGAATTTTATCAATTGCCTTCCGAACATTTATTATTATGACCATGCAGGGTTTCCCCTTCAGCTTGTTGATATAATGGGTAATGTTTACATATTTCATTGACGTTGAACCTTAGCTTGCTGGGAAGTAACTCGGTCTCATCATCACGTGATGTTCTTTTGATACATTGCTGGAATCCATTGACTAATATTTAGAATGTTCGCTTTTATATTCATGAGTGCAGTTGTTTTATAGTTCTGTTGAATAGATCAGTTATCACAGAAGAAACCTGAAAGATGATTAAAGGGCTACCATTGAAAACCTCATCAGGAACTGAGGAGCTCACAGTTGTACTTTATTTAACCTGTAAATAACAGACAATTACATTGTTTTCTAACCTAGTGATTTTCAAACTTTGATATGAATAAGAATCACCTAGGAAATTGGTGAAACAAACAGAAGCCCAGACCCAGCCATACCTCAACAAGTCTAGGTGTCTGTATTCTTTATTAACTTTCACGAGGATTCTGACATATACCAATATTTGAGAACTATGCTTCCAAACTGTTTAGAAAGCTCCCAACTCATTTTATGAAGCAAAAAAACTTTAATTCCAAAATTAGATAAAGCTAGAGCATTTTTATCTTTTTCAAACATAAATCAGATTGTGTCGGTTCCCTGCTTAAAATTTTCAAACAGTTTTCCATTGCCCTGGAATAATAGCCAAATTCCATGACCTGGCCTATGACACCCTGCATAATTTGGTACACCACGTTCCTCTGACATCATCTGACTCTCTAAGCCGTAGCTTTTCTATCCTCAAGCCCAACCAGCTCTGTCCATTTTAAGGCCTTTGAAGTTTCCTCCACCTGGAACACTCTTCCTCCATGCTCACTCCTTCTTGACTCTCTAGTGTCAGCCTAAGGACAAGCAAGTCTTCCCCAATCTACAGTCCTGAAGTAGGTCCTTATCACTAGCTGGTGCTTTCTTTTTTTATGTATCTTCCCATTTGTTAATTTTCTCTTTATTTCCTAGAATGTAACCTCCATAACAGCAAGGAGCTCATCTGTTTTATTTAGCACTAAACTTCCAACACTAGAATAATAACTGACACATGGAGTAAATGACTTTCTTCGTTTATTAGTCTGTAGGCTATAGGAAGACACCATTTTGTCTGGTTCAGATCTGTAGCCCCAGAGCCCGGTACAACACAGGGCTCAGGAAACATCTGCTGAATGAGCAAATGAATGCTCGTTGATTTTTACTCAACTCCGAAAAGATTCTTAATAAAGGGTTGTGGATTTTAAAATACTGCTTTTAAAGCTTGTCGAGAACTTAAAAACTCTCTAAGAAACAGGAGGTGAGACTGGCCTGAGGAAGAAGGTCCCACTAGGAAGGTGCAGCTACAAATTCTCCTCAAGGCACCTTCTCCCCAAGCTGTGACTACCCTTTGAACTGTAATTGAATTATAAATCTTAGACCGAAATAAGCTGAAAATGGTCGGCCAGTACAGGCTCTCTGCCTTCAGCCTGGTTCACCATCATTATCCTCACTTTATAGATGGAGCTTGTTAGTAACAAAAGAAAATAGAGACCTTGGGATTAGACAGGGGGAAAAAATGAGGTAAAATACAGAAGTTGAACTAGAGTAATTTCAGCAAACTCTTGGGAGACATACAGGAATTTGAAGAAACATATTACAAGGCCTTGGAAGTACAGTCCTGTGTGTGTTGCAAGATGAAGTATACGAGAAGGGCTGACAGGGTCTGGTCAAAATATCCTGGTGTTGTTAGTGTTTCTGTGTGTCCTAGTTAGGTCCCATCAGGTGACGCAGCACAGAGCAGGGTGGGAGGTGGGAAAGCAGAGTCCGTAAGAAAGGAAGATGACTGTTGTTAATAATACTGTACTGGGGGCCGGCTCTGTGGCCAAGTGGTTAAGTTCACGTGCTCTGCTCTGGCGACTTGGGATTTGCGGGTTCAGATCCTGGGTGTGGATCTACACACCGCTCATCAGGCCATGCTGTGGTGGCATCCCACATAGTAGAGCTGGAATGGCTTACAACTAGGATATAAAATTATGTACTGCAGTTTTGGGGAGAAAAGAAAAAAAAGGAAGAAGATTGGCAACGGATGTTAGCTCAGGGCCAATCTTCCTCACCAAAAAGCATACCTTTAAAAAATAATAATAACAATAATAATGTACTAAATACCAGAAATTTGCCTAGAGAGTAGATTTCAGGTGCTCTCATCACCAAAAAAAGGCAACTCTATGATGAGTTGATGTGTTAATTAGCTTGACTGTCATAATCATTTCACTATGTATATGTATATCACACCATCATGTTGTATACCTTGAATATATACAAATTTCTATTTTAAAAAATAAAAGAAAGAAAGGACAGAGGGAGCAGAACTTTGTATTCACAGAGGCCACCCAGGAATGAATGCCACACTGAGTGAAAGGAGTGACTTGCAATCTATTTCCACTGAGTTTCGCAGGTATAGGATGAAGAAGACCAGAGGGGGTTAGTGACTCTGCCAAGACCCAAGAGCTAAGGGTGGAGAGCAAGTGGGCAGAGGCAGCCCTACCCTCCAGCCCAGCTCTGCCACTGACTGCCTGAGAGGTTCCGGCCAGGGTCCTTCCCATGTTACCTGTCAGATAAAGAGGACAGGCCAGCAGGGGGAGGGGTGGAGGAGGGGTGGGGGAGGGAAGGGGACCTCCTAGATGCCTTCAACTCAGACTCTCAAGTCCAATATTCACAGCATTTCTCAAATGAGAGCTCAGAATTCAAGAAGAATGTGGCTCAAAAGGATCCATTCTTCAAAAAAATGTTAGTAATTTAGTCTTTGGAAAGGCAACCTCTTTAGCATGGAAGAAAAAACTCAGGCTCACAGCCTCCACAGCTCACCAGGGAGGAAACTCCTTGTCATGCTGTTTCTGCTCTTAATTAATTTAAGCATCTGTCTGTTGTCTTCAAAAAAAATCATCTTCTGGGAACGTGGGGAAGTTGAGATTTTTAAGCACAATTTTTTTCCCCAAAAAATCCCATGGAAGGTCTTACAGTGAAAAGGAACAGGCCATGTTCTGGAACAGCTCGTTCAGAGTGGTGGAGCCTGGGGTGGTCAGGGGACAGCAGTAGGAAGGGAAGGGTAGAGAGGGTCAGAGCGAGAATTCTGTGGGCCGCATCATGCACAAAGCCGGGCACTGGAGCTCTTCCAGCAGGGGAGTGACTGGGAGGGGTTTGAGCAGGGTAAGTCCAGCTAAGGAAGTCTCTACTGTGGACACTGATGAATTGCCCCAACACAGGACTTCCTTCCCCCGACCCTGGCCTTTGGTGGATTCCTCTCTAGGTGTCACTGCCAAGAAGGAGGATGGAACAAGTGTGGGAAACCCTCTCTCTGCCAGGATGGCAGGGAAGGTAAGAGAGACAGTGGTGTGCGTGTGTGTGTGTGTGTGTGTTGGGGGGCAGTAGTTACAGCTAGGACCCCAGCTCATGCCTTGACCTTTTCCACCTCTGAATTTCTGATGTACAGTCATTAATACAGCTTTAGCATTTCATGCTCTAGAAGGACTGCCCAGCCTCGGCACTACTGACATTTTGGGTCAGATAACTTTGCTGTGAGCACTGTTCTGTGTGTTGTAGGATGTTTAGCAGCATCCTTGGACTCTACCCATGAGATGCCAACAGCACGCCCTCCACTCCCAGTATGACAACAAAAACATCTGCAGACAGTGCCGATATGCCCTAATCGAGATACAATGCTGGAGACTGCGTGCACCACACTGGCCTCTCCAGGTATGACGTCAGATCCCCAGGGCAGGGACCACGGCTTGCTCTCCTTTGTTACTTCCACTGCCTCAAAAACCTAGTTTTGAGTCTCAGATCCGCCACTAAGCCTCCAGTCCATCATTTGATTACAAATATAAAAGGAGAATATATATTCTCAAAATGTTTTCATAGAATTTATAGTTTCTATGTCAATATACCAATCACTGGCAATCAGACAGTATAAAGAAGCTCATGTTTAGAATTTATGATAATTGACATGAGATTGAGAGCCACAAGGGTTCTTACCAACCAGTGATCTCATCTAATTAACCGTCCGCTCTGTCACTAAACAGCTATGTGAGTTTGGCCAAGTTGTTTAGCATCTCTGGGCCTCGGTGTTCTCATTTTTGAAGAGAAGTATTTAAGGCTCATAATCTTGAAGTCTCCCCAGTCTGTGATCCAAGTCGTAGTCAAGCTGCCCTACATTCTTAGTGGATATTACAACGAGCCCCTTCAATCTTAGCTTTGGCTAAGGCCCCAAGGCAAGGAATGCCAACTCTCCCACAGTGCACAGTGAGGTGGAAGATTCTTGGCTAACTTCCCACCTTCAGTCTATACCTGCAGTTGGATAAAGGACGAGAGGGAAAGCTGGAGAGAGGATTCTGGAGAGGCCGGCAGTATTCTGTAGTCCTGCCTTCTCTCCAAACTGCAAGCCTGTGAGAAGGGCTCCAAGACCACCAGGAGAGCTTGCTCATATCCCCAGAGTTTGTGGGACACAACTCACTCATGCCTGAGAAATCTGAAAGGCATGGACTTTGGCTGACTAGCTGCCGAGGTGAAACCTTAGAGAGAAGAGAGGCTGCTGCCGTGATCCAGCATGTGTATGCAGAGACCCCATGGCACAATATGTGTGACTAGCTGGGGGTCCTAGGACAGAAAGCTGGCCTGCGATTATCCTCAATCCTGCCCAGGAAGACTTCTTGAAAGGCCAAGGAGACCTCAGCCAGAAGAATCTAGAAGCAGACCCCTGCATGGCCAGTCATGCAGTGGTTAGACTGGTACTGTGTATCTGGTCCTTACTCTTCTCCTGGACTCTGGCCTTAACAACGAGCAAAGAAAACCCCACTGTAATGAATGTCTCCTACACGCAAAACAGCTTCCACAGTCTAGCCTATATGCAGCTCATCTCAATAATTAGATGCTGAACTCATTCGTGCCAACAAACTACGCCCTGGTCATTATTTTTTTCTTTACACAAGTAATGCATGAATACATTTACTTGTTAAAAATTCGGACAAAGCTGATTTAGCAAAATACTACAGGCCCCTGTAAAACCAGCCCTTCCTCCGGGGAAGACATTACTCCCCCGTGTGATTTTTTCCAACCAACTTTTTCCCTTTCCATTCACATAGACATATATGAAAACAAAAAGTTTGTTTTCTGGGTTTTTCTTTTTAGCAAAAATGCTACATTGTTCTATATTTTACATTTTCATTTAATAACATTACTCCAAGATCCTTCCACATCAGCATAAATAGATTTAATTCATTATTTTTCTAAATCGATTTACAGTATTTCATAGGACGCTTGAACCATAGATTGCATTCCCCTGCTGATGAGTATTTAGGGTTTTGTTCTTTCCTAGTTTTTCACAATGCTGCAGTGAAAACTCTTGTAAATGTTTCATAATTTACATATGTAAATGTTTCCTTAGGGTAAATACTGAGAGGTTGGATTGCTGGGTTAAAAGTGTATGCATATCTTAAGTTTAAATAGAAGTTGTGAATTTGCTCTCCAAGAATTCAATTTGTACTCCCACCAGCAATAAATGAGAGGAGCTGCTTCTCCATGCCCTAACACTTGATACTACCAATATTTTAGATTTTTCCAGTATGTTGCATTTTTTTAAAATGATATCTCATTTTTGGTTGAATTTCCATGTCCTTGATTACCAGTGACCTTGAATCACATTCATGTTTGGTGCCCATCAGAGTCATTATGTGAAATAAATACTAGTAAGTATGTTTGTAAGGTTTTCCAAACACTCTGGGAAGAACAAAAACCATTTACTAGATGACGTGTTAGGAGGTGTACTAGGCACTTTATACACATTTTCTCATTAATTTGCTCAATTTTTCTCTGAAGTAATTCTTTTTCCTTCCCATTTTATAATGAAGAAATGGAAACCCTGCAAAATTAAGTAAATTCCTCAAGGTTGCAAACATAATAAGACAACACAAATTCCAGCCCAGGTCTGACTCCAGAAACTGAGGCACATTCCACCTCGTCACCCCCAAATCTTGGTTGAGCACGTGCTCTGTGCAAGGAGCTTCAGGGGGTCCCAAGATCATTAACATGGTGCCCATTCCAGACATAACTGAGAGGATGTGACATAAGGACAGGGAATCAGCACACAGCGACCACCGTTATAACTTACAGCTCACCAAATGCTTCCTCCCCGCTGTACATCTGGTACTCACAGCAACTCTTCAGGAAGAGAGGGCGGGCCTATTGAACACCATCCGTTCCTATCTTACAGATCTAGAAACTGAGTCCCAGAGAGGTTGTGAGTTCCCCAAGAGCACACAGCTGGCGAGTGGTAGGAGACACCAGGTGTCTGAGGAGCGGCCTTGGTAGGAAATACAATTGGAGTGGCTGAGGGAGATCCCTGTGGGCTGAGCAAACAAGGAAGGTTCTAGAAGAGCAGAATTTGACAGGGGCCCACAATACAGGAAGCCTTATGGGGTGAGGGGAAACACAAAGTACCAATTTGATGGCTCCAAAGGTCAACAGCAAAGGGACAGAATTATTAGTATTTTTGTGGAGCTCAGATTCATAAAGCTGCTTTTTTCTTCTCTGTGGTGAGAGTTGCAATCCCTCCGCTTCCTCCACGGCCACAGAGTCTCTGGACCCACAGAGATCTGCACGCAGGATCCCTCATGGTAAAAGGCTGGCACTTGGGCCACAAGAGGACAGTAGTGGGACTTGAGGGTGCTGCTCAGTCCCTGGTCCCACACAACTTTGTGCCTCCTTCTGTGATGGCACCAGTCACAGAGTCTCCTAATGGTCCGCCCCACTTTGGCCTGTCACCTCATTTCCAACTGCCATGGGAGTAGGGACTAAGTCTTACTCTTCTCCCTCTCTCCCCGTCCGACGATCCCCGCCCTGTCTCCACCTGCGGGCCTAGCGCCACTGCTACCAACATATGCACCGCACTTTACAGTTTAGAAACTTGCTTTCTGGCCAGGAGGAGATGTTATCTGAAACCTGGAACTTTTATAGCTTGAGGGCCCTTTATTAGGAAAATAATACAAAATAAATAAAAATGAGGTTAAAAATGAATAATTATTTGGAATTGGAAATAAATTACTCCAAATTGCAAATTTTAAAAAGCAGAAAAATATGATAAATACTGCAAGATCTAAAAAACAACACAGTCTTTTTATCTTAACCTGCCTGCCACACCTTTATAATCCTTTTTTCTACATTTCATGGCTGCATACTCTTTGATCTTCTTTTCATATAACAATGATTTGCTATACCTATTTATATAAAGACAATTAAAAATTTCAATCCTTCCTGCAACAACAACATTGATTAAAATTAGTTTTTTATTAGTAGTAGTTGGGACACATAAAACATGTGACTTTATGCACAGACATCCTTGCTCATTGTGGTACTCTTGCAGATTTGTATGCTACAAATACAGGTATCCTGAGAAATTCTGTTTCACATGATTCCTGTCAAATAACAGATGTACGATCAATTTATAATTATACACATTATCGACTGACTATATTCTCAACAGGAGAGAACGCTCATTTAACCACTGGAGAACAACGACACATCCCATTTAGAGTTTTGCACATCATGTGACTAAAACTTCCCACAGACTGGCTTCTGCTTCTGCACGTTTCCCACCTTGTTTCTCCTGCACCACCCACACAGGCCTGATGCCTGGTGCTGTGGGACACGTTCACACTGCAATATGACCTCGGACCCTAAACATTAGTGTCCTGGTACCAGGTGAGTCAGCACAGTGACTCGAGGAGGATCGCTGGAAGCCCTGCTCCCCCAGGACAAGCAGCAGTAATTTAACTACCCGAGAAAGTGACAGGGACCATGGGAATATATCCCACTGAGCCCAAGCCAATGCACCCCCAGTCAAATCTCCTTTGGCCAATGCTAGAAAGGCCCACAGCCACTCCATGCCGCCTGACCTGAGGGGAAGTGTGTGGAGTAGAAACCAGTGTGGAAACCAGAGTGGAAAGAGACAATAGTCTTTTTTTTTTTTTTTTTGGAGGAAGATTAGCCGTGAGCTAACGTCTGTTGCCAAGCTTCCTCTTTTTGCTGAGGCAGACTGGCCCTGAGCTAACATCTGTGCACATCTTCCTCTGTTTTATGTGGGACGCCTGCCGCAGCATGGCTTGACAAGCAGTGCATAGATCCGCACCTGAGATCCAAACCTGGGAACCTAGGGCCACCAAAGCAGAGCATGTGAACTTAACCTCTGCGCCACCGGGCTGGCCCCGAGATAATGGTCTTAACCGATCACAGATAGAATATCTTACTTCTGCAAATTTTACAAAAGGAGATGACCATGTGAATGTATGATGAGGGGCCCCAAAAGCTTTATCCTCATTGGCCTAGGGGTAAATCCACCTCTGCTTTGGCTCCTGGTTCCACAGAAGACACTAAGAATAAATATTTGTAGTGGCGACTGACTGACCTCTTGTGAAAACAGAAATAGTGGAAGCAGAAGACGTAAATTTGGATACAGACCCTGATTCTGACCAGCCAGGTGTCTTTAGACAAGTGACTTATCTTCGCTGAAATTTAGCTTCCTAATCTGTAAAATGGAAACAATAACACCAGTCTCAGGAGGCCATGCTGAGGATTAAACAAGATGATGTAATGAAAGCACAGGGCACACAGTTCACGCTCCATCAGGGCTGCTGAAGCTCACACTGAATGAACAAACAGGTTGGAAAGAGAGACAATGAAAGGTGAGTCTCAGCGTCCTGTGCTACCAACCTCTTAAGTGCCTTCAGCTCAGAAACATTCTATGATTCAAAATCCCCATAGAAATAAGCCAGGGAAGGATTTAAAGAAATAGTTTACAAATGATTTTTCCCAGGCTAATCCGTGGGTCAAAGAAGATTAAGGGCTCCAGGAATTTCAAAGGTTGATTTCTTCCAATCCCGTGCCAGGAGTCAAGGGGCTGCAGCACAGTTCAATATTCTGTGCACAGGCCAGAACTTTTAAGATAAGCATTTTAGGGCAAGCTAACATGAGGTAAAGGGTTTCCAGAAAGCTGTGACTTTAAAACAAATCCACTGAAGTGGAGAGCTGAGCTCTGCTCACAGCCTCAACATCCAGTCGGCCCCCTCCCTGAGCCTGTGGCATGGTCCAGTCCCAGCTCAGATGCCCCGTCACTCCTGGAAACCAGTTTCTCCCTGCAGCTTCTGAGAGTCAGGGGAACTCAGACAGGGCAGGCCTGGAATCTATCATCTCCTGACTTCATAGCTTCCTTCCCAGCCCCTCCTCCAAGCTCTGCTAAGGGTGAGGAGGTGAGGACGTGTCTGCACTTAATGGGGAACAAATTAAGTGACAGCTTAAATCTTGTAATGGGTCAGGCGGGTGGTGATGTGAGGGATGCCTCTTCGAGAAGGTGATCCATCTTCTCAGTGTCTGTGGAGAAAGGCAGATCCACAGAGAGAGAAGAGAGCGGCGAGCTGCAAGCAGGAAGGGCTTAACTGGCCAGCGCCCATCCCTCCGTGCTGCCCCTGCAGGCTGAGCCAGCTCAAGGCTTTTGGAAGGCTTCCTGGAGCTTGAAGCACCTGCAAGGAGCAGGATTCCCACAGCAAAGGAGGCCTTGACGGTCACACATTGTGTTTCCCGCTGCACTATCACACTCATTGCCCCCATTCACTGTGTGCCTACTATGTGGCAGGCACATTCCTTATCTCATTTAATCCTCACCACACACCAACAAGGTAAGTATTATACAGATGCGAAAATTGAGGCTCAAAGAGGTTAGGGTGACTTGCCCAGGGTCACACAGAGCCCAAATTCACAACCAGTTAGGGATCTCTGATTAGTCCAAGGTCTGTAGTTGGTTTGTTTCGATAAAGGAAATCTTCACGGAGTCTCGAGCATGTGCCCATGCATGACCTTGAACCCTAGGAGGGTAAGACAGCAAGCATTCAGGGCTCCGAGGAAGGAATCAGAGCAAAAGCTTCCAGGAAAACTGGCGAGAACAAACCAAAAACAGCCCGATGGTGAACCTATGCTTTCCAGACTCAGCGCAGACCTGCACCAGCCTCATGACAAGCAGCCAACCACAAGCCAAGGGCTGTTGAAACCACGACACACCTTCCCTGTCAAACTCTGAGGTTCCCGCCTTTATGAGCCCCGCCCTTGCCTGTGGGGTGGGAGACCCTTCACAAGGCTGCTCCCCCTCAGACTTCACTCTCTACTAATAAATGCCAGTTGTCCCTGCCTCATTTTGACAGTGACTCTGAAGGCCTCCATCCCAGTGCCTAATGCCAGGATGCTGAGGTTGTCCCTGCCTCATCTGGAGGTAAATCCAGTCAAGTCTTGTGTCAAAGTCTTTATTTCCCTTTTATCACTTTCTTTTCCTTGAAATACTCCTAATTAAGCTCTCCTTTCTATACCTAATGCCCTCCAATCTAACCTACTAATTAAATTTCCCGAAGCTTAGCTTTGATCACGTCCTCTCCTACCCAAAATCCTTCCGCGGGAATTCCCCTCTGAATTAGGCAAACCCCTTAGTGGCCACGTCGCTCTTTGCTCAAGCCAGACTGAGCCAGCTCATGTTCCCTGAGTGGAGACATATTTTACCGCCTTTGGGAGCGCTGGTCCACACCTGTGGTCTCACCTTGACTGTGCTCTAGGCCTGGGTGAGAACAGAGGGGTCTGTCTGAAGGAAGGCAGAGCTGAGTCTCCATGGTGGGAGGTTCAAGAATCTCCTCGAGAATCAAGGAAGGGGGCAGGTGTCCATGTGGACATCTGGGTCTGTCTGTGGAGGGAAACGGGAGCCACAGACCAGGGCAAACGACTGTGCAAATTCTGAGATTCTGGAGTCTTTTTGCTCTCCAACATCTGTTCCTTACATCTGTGTCTTTTCCCATAACAACCCTTACAACAGAAGCAGCTGTGGGGCAGGAGGGCCAGACGGCTGATGTGCGGCAGCCCACTTGTAGGCAGCGGAGGAATCCTCAAGGGTGAGAGTGGCTGTTGAAAGGGAAACAACCCAGGCTAAATGCCTGGGGTGGGCCGGAAGGAAGGGAGAGTCTGAGACACAGAAAGGGCCCAGCGGCTTAGACGTGGGAGGAGCATCGGCTCTGGTAATTAGCTCGGGACAGCAGTATTAAGTATTCTCTGACTGTACGTCAGATGAAGGTACAAACACCAAGCACATGAAGAGATCCAGGATGTCCAGCACGGTCCAGTGGTAGTTCCGCAAAAATAGATGAATGAGCCGGCACATCTGGGCTTCCACCATCTGTGCAGTGAGAAGCGTTGACTACGTGGCTTCCAAGGGCTGTGCCAGCACCCACATTCTATCTTTTCTTTTGCTCTTTGGTACTAAATGGAAATAAGGCCTGGGAAGGTGGGACTACTTTCAGGGTTGAGGGCGCATGTTCCATAGCGAGCTTTGGCACAGACTATTTCAGCGAGTGAACGTGAAGTGAGAAATGACGATGATTTGTGCTTGTGCTTCGCATGGTTCTCTATTTGCTTTAAACACAGACAATATTTAGTAGCACATGCAGCTTCTAAGTCCTCCTGATATTTCTGGAGCCGAGAATTGCTGGAGGCCTCACATAAAAACTTGGTCCAAATTGGTTTCTTTTGTAAGAAAAGGAATAACAAGGAGGGAGGCAAACCTGGGAGGCTGGGGCCTTTTTCCTGGGTTCTGTCTATAAACGTGTAATTGCCGCCCTCAGAGTGGGAAAAGACAGAGGGGAGTCAAGAATAGTTTGAACCAAAGAAGTGACAATGTCTCGTGCTGGCTGGAGCTGAGTAGTGCAGCAATAATGACCATCATTTAGTTTGGTTTCTACTTGTGATTACACCCATTGTTAATTGGAGTAGAAGAAAGAAAATTAGTGAGAGGAAAGTAGAGAAACAAAATTACTCCAGGAAATTGGGAAACAAGTGAAATCAACAACTGTCAGGCTAAAATAACTACCAGGAAAGAATGGAAGGGAGAGGAAGCAGATGTTTTATGCGGGGATTCACAGGAAGCACACTGGCTTTGGTCTCGTCTGCATTTCTTCCGAGGGGATGACCCGGACTGAAACCAACTACATAACTCTAGCGAATGCACTGCCTGTTTTCCACAAGAGAGGAGCTTAGCAGGGCTGTGAACCTGACTGTAGCCCTTCCTTCATGGGAAATCATTCCAGGTCAGGTCCAAGAGAAGCCAGACACCCACAGGAACCCCGACCTCCTGCCCGAGAGCAGTCAAATCAATGAATGGAAGAGATTCTGGAATCTTCTCATGTCAATTAATAACCAGATTTGACAAAACCATAACCCATGGCTTAAACCAGAAGCCAGCAAACTTTTTCAGTAAAGGGCCAGATAGTAACTGTTTTAGGGCCACACAGTTTCTGTCTCAACTGTTCAACTCTGCATCATAGCATGAAAGCAGCCCAGACAACACATAAACAAATGGGTGCGGCTGTGTTCCAATAAAACTTTATTTACAAAAACAAGCAGCAAGCCAGATTTGGTCTTCGGGCCACAAGTTTGCCAATGCCCAAGTTCATTGATAATAACAAATCGTGTTTGACAGCACTTTACCATTGAGACAGCAACCCTGCTCGCTCCTTCACCGGCTCATCTCTAACCTGTGAGGAGGCAGATTGGGGATTGCTAGAATCGTCTGATAGATGAGGAGTTGGAGGTTCACAGAAAACGAGCGCACTGCACAAGGTCACCGTCTGTAGGCAGCAAAACCAGACATTACCTCCCTGTGCACCTTGGGCCCCCACACATGTGGTCCGGCTCCAGGTCCTGCAGCTTCTGCCTCGCCAGGACTCCTAGCCAAGGAATGTGTCTGCATGAGCCCTGCGTCTGTCCCCTCCTGCTTTATCTTTCATGTGAAGCATCTTCTCCCTCCTTCCCTCTGTCTGCACAGCTGCCTGAATGAGCTTTCTCAAAATCAGGTATCAGCATGTCACACTCCTGCTAAAAGCCCTTTAATATCTCCCCATGACATACAGACTAAGGTCCACCCTTGTTGGCTCAGGCCAACACTCTCCTGGCTCTGGCCTCTACCCAGCTCTCCACGCTCATCCCTTGCTGAGATCACCTAAACCTCGGCAACTTCAGACAGCATCAGGTGCCCACAAGTCATCAGGCAGGCCTCTGTGCCTTTGTACGGACAGCTCCCTATGCCAGAAAACTCAACCCCGCCCTGCACCCCTTACTCACATGACTCTAAGATTTTTTTGCTCAGGAGTCCTTGGTGATATTGAGGATTTAAAAATTCCCCAAGAGTTAGAAAACCTGGGTTCTAGGTCTAGCTCTGCCGGGGACTGGTGGCCTTCCTTTGGCACTCAACTCAATGTCTCACCTCCAGAGGATACCTCTGACCCCACCCACACTGGGCCACCTGGGTCCTGTTCACATCACCTCTTTTTTAATCTCTGTAATTATAAAAAGCCCCCAGGACGTCTTCCTCTGAGACATGCAGGCAGCCTCCTTTTGTTAACCTTTCTATTCCCAGTGCATCCTGAGTGCCTGGTACAGAGCAGGCAAACAATGAATGGTAATTGGATGGATGGGTAAACAATGAATCAATGAATGAAAGTCACAGACAAGGAAACTGAGACATTCTCACACAAGCTTTTTCTAATAAAGGATTAGGCTGAACAGAGAGAAAATTAAAAACTTTCCCTTCCTACTACATAAAATTTAGGCAATTCCTCAGTCATGTTTCTGATTACGGTCATGTGCCGCATAACAACATTCCAGTCAATGACGGACCACATGTACGACGGTGGTCCCGTAAGCTTAGCACCATATAGCTTAGGTGTGCAGTAGGCTATACCATCTAGGTTTGTGTAAGTGCACTCTGCGATGGTCACACAACAACGAAACCCCCTAAAGATGCATTTCTTAGAACGTCAGCCCCTTGTTAAGCAACACATGACTGAATTTAGATTTCAAATGGCAAAATTAGCATTCTGTAAGACAACCTGTTAATATGCTGATGCTGCATGATTTGCAGGTAAGGGGGAAGAAAGGTCTTTGCACGGTTGAGTTCCCCACATTGATGAGGAATTGGTGACAGCTGACTTGACAATAAACTCTCAGCTCAGAAGCCCCACAGTCCCATTATTTCAGCTATATTCAAGCCTATTGATGTTACACATACAGAAGAATGAACAGCAAAACTGTATGAATGAGGTTTCTCCTAAGAGAAAAGAATAAATGCAATCTTCAGTGAAACATGCTAACAAGGGGCTCAGCGGAGTGTAGAATGAAGATTTCACAAAATAACTAGAAAGGCAAGGCTTATTTCTAGTGTGGCCATGGAGAACATGGAAAAATAAAACTAACCTATGAATCAGAACACAGGGCCTTTTGTCCTGACGCGGATCTCCAGCAAATCCCTTTACTTCCCTAGGACTCAGTTTCCCCATCTGCACAGTGGGTGTGATCATCTCTGCCCTGCCTAACTCACAGAGTTGTTGTGGGGGTTTTAGTGAGATGACCTCATCTTCTAAACTGTAAATAACTATAAAGAGGCAAGGAGTTACCCTATCGCCCATCTTCTATTCAATCTAGCAATTATCTTCACCGAAGGACTGCAGGACGCTTCCCATATGAGATAAATCTGACCTGTGTTTTGCTTTCAACATTCAGCCTTCTGTGGGAAATAAAACATAAATGCATTTGCTAGCATCAAAACATCACTGGGGAAAGGCTAGCACGTAACAATGAAATGTCACATGTTAGTTGGAGCACTGTAAGAGATGACGTATTGAAATCAGATTTCAACGGAAAGAACCCATTCTGCCCAATTAGCAAAGACTGATCAATTCCTAAATATGATCTTCTCCCAAAATAACTATCAAAACCTCAATCGTGTATTTTCCAGCTTTCGTGAAGCATTCCAGTTAGACACATCAATCCAGGGAGCACTAATTGACCGCCACACTGGGGCAGGCCTGTGCCAGGGCTGAAAATACAATAGGACCTGATCCTGAGCTCACAGTCCGGCAGGGAAACAGTCGGAGCAGAAGCATTCCAGAACAGGAGCAAATACTGGGAAAGCACAGAGAGGGAAACCAGCCTCTGCATGGTTGTGGGCATTTTCCTAACCAGTAGGAACGCGGCTGTCCACTGGAGCGGTCCCCCCTTGTGTTTCTTTTTGTTATCTGAGAGCATGGAGAAGTCCTTCCCACACCTCCTGCTCAAAAACGCCTTTCCCAACATCAGATCCAAAGGCCTGAAACCCGCCAGTGGTGGGTTTCAGAGAAAGGGATTGATATTTCCAGTTTTTTCAAATCTCTGGGGTGGGGAAGAGAGAAGGACTGTTTCAAGAGGGCCCGCTCTGTGCCGGGCATTGCCCTCTCCCACTGCACGTGCATTCTCTCAGTTAATCTCATTGCACTGTGGTGAACAATTATATTAATCCAGTTACAGAGGAGGGCACTGAAGCTCAGAAAGGTTAAGTAGCTTTTCCAGCGTGGCACAGCCAGAAACCCTGGATCCTCCATTCCAAAGCCTGAGTCTTTTCCAACACTGGGCCAGCTCAAGCATTCAGCCCTTCTCAGCATGGTTTGAATGGTCTGGAATGGTTTCTAGGACCCCAGTCTCAGTAACACGGGCGGCTGAGACTAAGGCCCTGAGGCATTGGAAGTTTTGATGAAGAGGAGAAAGGAGTTCTTGGGATCTGACACAATAACTGGTGATGACAACACCCTAGGAGGGGTTAAGGGTAGGGACAAAGATGGGAACAGACATGCACCAACTCCTGCAGAATTCCCGTTGGCCAGTTATCACTACTACAAGATAGTAGTGTAAGATAACGTAACTACAGTTACGTTATCTTACAAATAAGTGTAAAGCTCCCAGCATGGAGCAGACATTATGGAGCAGGAGCGCTTTTCATTACCTCCTTGTAAGCGTGCAGGCTCAGCTGAGTGGGTCACCAGAGTCCCCCTGGCTGCCCAGGTCTCCTTGTTGTGATCATTCTTCATTACACCAGAGCTGTGTCAACTGAGTCCCCGTCTTACAATAAGAGCCTGAGGTCAGAGGAATGATCAGGGTTACTGCAACAGAAAACGCTGGCAGTTCTGGAGAATCCAGGGCTTGGCTCCACCTTACTGAAGGACTGGGTACTGCAGGAGAATGCAAGTCTTTAGAGACCTTCTAGCCTTACCTATGAAGTGGGGGTTCTCCTTGTTAAATCGTTTTCAGTACCAGGCAGAAAATAATAGATTACTATAATTACTGTGGGGATTAAGGCATAGTAATTCATTAAATAAGTTTGGCATTAACCTGCCACGTGTCAGCATTCACTGTGTGAGGGGCAGTGATGCAGCCCTGCCCACCCCACGCTGGGGCAGCAGGATCCAGTGAGAGGGGCACAAACTGCCTTTGGAAAATTCAAAACTTGAACGTGGTGGATAATTGCAGGACAGTCATACTTGCTGTCACCTTGGCCTCTCACATTTGAACCTAATCCTGAATCGAATCCATCACTTGGATCTGATGCCCTCCATAGCTCTGTGGATGGGATTCTACTGTGCCCTTTTTGGAGATGAGCAAATTGAGGCTCAGAGGCACTGAGTGACCTTCCCAGGAAAAGAAAACAAGGGGTGGAAGTGAGGGGCTTGAATCCGTTTTCCGGTTCTGAAATGTGTACTCTGCTCCAGAAACATCTCTGGCCGTTGGCCATATTATTTATCTATAATATCCACTATATTTTCCCTATAAGACTAGAATATCTTTTTTTGAACTTTTTATTTGGAAATAATTTTACATTTATGGAAGATTTGAAGAGGCAGTCCAGAGTTTTCCACATACCCTTCAGCCAGCTTCCTCTAATGTTATGAAACCTTGGTCCATTTATCAAAACAAAAATTGGTATAATACTATTAATTAAACTACAGACTTTATTAGAATTTCCCCAGTTCCTCCACAAATGTCCTTCGTTCTTTCCAGAATCCAGTCCAGGAGATGATGTTGCATGTGTGATATTGTTGATTAGACTGGGCTTCTGGATTTGGGGGAAGCATACCACAAGATGGGGTGCCCTCATCACATCATACTGGGGACACATGACATCTTTGTGACTTATGAGTGCTGAATGTAACCTTAATCACTTGGCGCAGGTGCTGTCTGATTTCCTTTTCAGTTCTCTATTTGCTAAAAGCAAGTCACTAAGTCCAGCCCACGTTAAGGGGAGAGGTGTTAAGCTCCGCCTTCCAGAGAGGGCATGTCAAAGAATTTGTAGCCGTATGTTAAAACGACCACAGTAATTAGTCAATGTGTGGGGACATATTTTGGGCCTATGCAAATGTCCCCTTTCTCTTTAAAGTTTCACCCACCAATTTTAGAATTTATCAATTGATCTCAACTGCAGTTATTTTAACCGTGTTGTTCTACCAGTGAGTTTTATTTCCTTTATTCCTTATACATTTATTCATTTATTGTACATATTTATTATTTATACATTTATATTACTTGGAACTCCTCTGTAAGGAAGATTTGTCTCCTCTCCCCTATTTATTTACTCAGTCATATTTTGTATCAGTGTATTAGTTTCTTCCCCCTGCCCCAGTCCTAGAATCAGCCACTTCTCTGCGGAACACTGGCTCCATTTTTTGGAGAGTAGTATTTAAAAACCAATATCTAGGAGTTGGGTGTGCTCCTTGCCACTGGGTGTCACTGCTTCAAGGCTCGCTCAGCAAAGCCAGGGAATAGATGTGCCTAGAGTCATCCAGGACGCCGACAAAGACTTTAGCTGGGCCCCTCTGAGCCCTCTCCCTGAGGCTTCGGCCTTCGCCCCATTCTGACCTTTGGCCTGTCCAGCCCAGTCTTAGCAAAGGATCCTGCTAAGTCAATCCCCACCCCTTGATATCTGATCGCCCTTGGTGTCTGATCAAGTTCCTCATCCCTCACTCTTGAGGTCTAAGTCCTTGACCTGCCTTTAGCAAGAACCCTGTTAGGCCAGTTTAGCAAGAATTCCCTAGCCCTGATGTCTCCTCATGGTAATTTTTCATCCACTGATCCCCTCGCTCTGCTCGTTGGCTATAAATCCCCGGCTGTCTTTGCGGTGTTCGGAGTTGAGCCCCATCTCTCTCCCCTATTGCAACCCCTGTTGCAAGAATCCTGAATAAAGTTTTCCTTACCATTTTTAACAGACTTCAGAATAATTTTTTCTATAACAATATACACATACTTGTATTAATTTCTGTGCCTATCTAGCTGTACAAACACACATACGCCCTCACACATCAAACTAAACAGAAGTTCATGTTGATATTCCCAAATTTAATCCAGCAACTCGGTTCATTCTAACCTCGGTCCCTCTTTCTTATCTGTATCTTCTGTCTCTGACAATGAGAACTCCTATTCCCATTATCTACAGTTGATGTACTTATTGGTCTAAGCCTAGAAGATATGTAGTTTCAGAACTGCTCACCATACCCCGTGAGAAACAACTTGCCAATTAGAGCACAGTGTTTATGAGCAGTTCTCTTGTCTTTAGCCTTTCAATATCCAGGGAAACCACTGTTTTCCAAAGTTTCTCAGGTCAGCTCCTTTATTCCCCACCACCTCCACTGAGGTTGTGTCATACATTTGTATACAGTTAGATTGACTTGTCACAGCTTGCATTTGATCCTAGGAGCCCCTGACACTCTTTATTAGGTGAAGAAAGTTCCCTTCTGTTCCTAAATTGCTGAAGTTTATATCATAAATAGGTGATAAATTTTGCCAGATGTTTTCTATGTCTCTATTCAGATGATCGTATAGTTTTTCTTCTTTAGGCTGTTAATAAGTGAATTACACTGATTGAATTCCAAATGTGAAACCAACATTGCGTTCTTGAGATGAGTGCCACTTGGTCAGGATGTATTACCCTTTTATATATTGATGACTTTGATTTATTAATATTTTCTTAGGATGGTTGCATCTACGTTCATGAGGAATATTTGTGTGTAATGTCTGTTTGGCTTTAGTATTAGGGTGATGCTAACCTTATAAAAGTAAGTTTGGAAGTGTTCCCTTTCATATTTTCTGGAAGAACTTGTGCAGAATTGATATTATTTATTTCTTAAGTGTTTGGTGTCATTCACCAGTGAAACCATCTGGGCCTTTAACATATTAATCATAGTTATTTAAACCGCCCTGTCAGATAGTTCCTACATCTTTGTCATATCTGTCTTGGGTTCTGGTGATTGCTCTGTTTTCTGGGATTGTGTTGCTTTTTCTTGCCTTTTCAAATACCTCATGATTTTTTGTTGAAAGCAAGACATGATGCTCAGGACAGGAGAGACTGAGGTAAACAGCTTTTATGTCTGGAAATGGACACATCTTTCCTTTGGCAAGTCTCTAGTGTGAAGGTTTGCATTCATCTAGTCGTGTGCTGGGCTGGGTTGGAAATTTATTGTTGCTATGGTTACCCTCCGCATACCACAGTCTCAGAGACAGCTTGTGTCGAGGGTCTCCCAGAGCAACATCTGTCTGGTTCTGAGTTTTGGTCTTCCCTTTGCGCTGTGTCTCAGGAAGTGCCTCCTTCCATATTCTTGTTCCTCTCCTGTCCCTCTCCCAATAGCATCCTGCTGTTATTTGTCATCGACATCTCCTTAGGTTGGTGGTGGGGATGGAGGTGGGCAGGTGCCATCTCTGTCATTCTGACTAGGGCCATTCCTCCCTGCCTTCCTGGAGTGTGGTCTTCCACATGCTCCTGTCTCCTCCCCTCTGCACTTGTGGCTTGGCACTCGACCCTTCCCTTCCCCAGGAGGAGTGGTCCTCCCCACGCTCTTCTTCCAGCTGCTGCCCTGAGTATCCACCAAGCCCAAGGACAGCAGAGGGGCCCTTCCTTGGCCCCAGAGGAGGCTTATTGTTCCATAGTGGAGATGGAGGGAAGGGACGGGCAGAGTTTCTCATCCCTCCCACATGGCTGCTGTTTCCCTCACTCGGATCTTCTACATGGGTCCCTCGCAGAATAGGTGGGCCTCATAGGGCTTGTGGAAAAAGTCTGCAAGAAGGTGCAGACCCCAAATTTCAGCAGCCCCAGCAGCTTCTCTCTGTCTCCTCAGCCCACACGCAGACTTCACCAGTTTGTCGAGTGTTCTCGCCGAGCTCCTCTCACTCATGTTGTGTGGAGCCCAGGTGAGCGTGTTCCCACCTCTCTCCCTGAAGGCACTCCCTCCTTAGATGTCCCACCAGTTCACCTCTGCAACCTCAGCCTCTGGTGGTTTCACAAATGGCCGTGAAGTTGAAGTAAGTCCAGCTCTTTTTCATCGCAAGGGTGGTACCCATACTCCCTCCAGCTCCACATCCTGGGGAGGAAGCTGGATTCAGTATCTTTTTATGGCCAATTTTTATTTTAGTTCTCAAGGCTTCATTTGAATGAGCTAAAAATCTATCTTAACTAAAATGTCTTATTCCGATTCACGTAAATCTTAAGCTTTCTAAAAAACTTTAAAAATTTTCATCATAAATCTAACTCAGAGAAATCTCATTTAACCACGGTACGAGCATAATTATAGAATTTGGGAGGATTAGCACTTCGACCCAACAAACACACGCTCCGAACATTCCTGTGTTCTCTTGGCTCCTGACGCAATTAAAATGGGAGTCATTTGAAGACCAACAGAAAAAAGCTTCCCTCTGGAATAACAAGAAGCTGCTGCTACTGTGTGGAAATGGAGAAATCATTCTATTTTTTATTTTATTTATTTTATTTTTTGCCACTTTAATACTGACAGCGGGTTTATTTTTAGTTCACTTTTAATTAGCTGTGCAGAAGAGAGTTGGAGTCAGTCCAAGGCACGGAAAAAGAGTTATTCCAGCCCATTCTGTACTTACTCTAACCTAGAAAGTGCTGAGCGAAGATGGATTGAACTCACGACCAGCTTCACACTAGGAGCGTTAGTGAGGGGTCACCAGGAGGTGACCGGGCCTTGAAGGGCCAGGGTCTGGGAGGCAATGCCAAGAAGGAAGGGCAAAAGCACAGAACCACAGCAAAGGGCTCCAGAAAGACCTCTTGACTGGTCAGGTGGGTGTGGGCCGGGGAGCAGCGGAGGCCTGCTGCTGGGAGCTCTGAGCGCTGGCCGGGCAGTGGGGAGTCTGCACTCCGGCTTTCTGAGAAGGGAGGTGCTTGGAGGAGGTGAGTGTGTTGAGCAGGATGGACTGAATGAAGCAGGAGCTCCCATGGGCCGTGGAGTCCAGAGGCGAAGCAGTCAGGGTCTCCCCAGGGCCTGGCAGTACCATTGAGAGAGATAGAGAAACAGATGAAGGCAGAGGAGAAGGAGTCATCTTATTGCCTAAATAGAGAGAACAAGGAAGGAGGAGACCAGGATGGTGCAGGTTCTAAGCCTAGACCCGCCTTAGCAAAGATACGTGCTAACAGATTGGTGGGGGCTGAGGCAGACCAGGGACAGGTGGAAGGTGCCGGGGAAGGTGCAGGTGGGGTAGCCCTGTGTGCACTAGGAGAGAAGTAAGTAAGAAGACCCAGGTTGCCATCCTAGCTCTGCTACTTCTAGCTGTGTGACATTGGGGAAGTTACCTAACCTCTCTGTCCTAGTTTCCTCAACTGTAAAAATGGGAATACTGATCTCAGAGCATTTTGTACAGTCTAAATTAGACAATCTATGTAAGATGATGAGCATGGTACCTGGCTCATAGTAGGCAGTCAATAGCTGACCATTATTCTTTAATCTTGTGTCCAAGAAATGGCTACTGGAGTCTTCCATGTGCCAAGTACCCTGCCCAGTAGTGGGGACAGAGCAAGGAGGAAGACAGACATTGTCCCTGCCCTTTTGGAACTCTAAATCTCCAAGAACTCCTGGTGGTAAGATGGGCCGAGAGCTGGGAAAGGAATAAGTTGGCACCCAGGATGAAATGAGGGGCTGAGGAGGTGAGACAGCAAAGCAGGCCCTCCATTCAGTTCCATCTCAGGTCCATTCAAGCCTGACGCTTTCTCCCTGCTCTTGAAGTCCCTTGTGCAGGGGACATGCCCAGGCCCATCTTTGCTCTCCATGCACCTCAAAGCATGCCCACCTTCTCCAGCAGCCCAGCCCCCACCTTCTCTCCAAGGCCAGGAGTTCCACCGCAGCGAAGTTTCCAGCATTAGGAAGCACGAGGGCATCAGGCTCTTGCTCCCTCCTCTCTCCCTGAGGACCGCCTGCAGCCTCACTCCTACAGCAAGTCCTAACTCCTCTCCAGTCCCCGGCCAGATGGAAGGTGACCCAGCTCAATAATCAGAGGCCACCACTGTTACCAGGCACTGGCCCTGCTCTGACCTGGGACAGAGTTCAGCACTGCAGCATCTTCCTTATTCCTGAGCCCAGCAGCTCGGCGCTGGTCTGCTCTGATCTCTTCCTTCCACACACACCCCGAGTCTTACACTGACTCAGTACTCTCTGCACATTAGGGCTCAGTCAGACGAGACACTGTTCCTCCCTCAACGAGCTCTGCCTGGGGCAATTACAGGTGATCATAAGGCGCTGTGGTCAGTGTACAGCAGAGAGAAGGTGACGCAGAGGAGAAGCCCTCAACCCAGCCAGGAGGAGGTCGAGGCTGAGAAGCCATCTTAAAGGAGGTAACAGCTAAGCTGACTCCACAGGAGGAGCAGGAGTTGGCCAGGTGAAGGGCTTTGCAGGCAGGGCTGGAAGCCACAAGTGAAGAGGGGATGTGCTGTCTTGGGAATTGTAAGCTGTTCTTACAGCTGACCCTCTCGCCAAACCTGGGCCACCACCTCATATGCCAGTTGCATCCAGAACTCCACCCCTGCAGCTGCAGCCCTGCGACCTGCACCACGGCTCCAAGATGCCAGGCACCTGTCTGCCAAGAGCTCAGGTGTCCCACCCTTCAGCCACCTGCAGGGCCACACCACTCCCTCCTGCCAGGCCTACCACCTGCTTGGGGTGCCTCATGCATCTCGTTTATCATTGTCCTCTCTGGGGCCTTGCCTTTGGGGCTCCCTCCCATCTCCTACTGCCAGGGGCATCCCTGCTGCTCAGTCAGTGCCCAACTCAGTGAGCCAAAACCTGGTGGACACCCACTCTGTGGCCAGCCCCCTGAGAGCCCTTCTGAGCTCTGAGTTGGGGGGAGGTTTGCTGGCTGTGGCGGCTTCCTAGGGGCCTGGAAACAGCACTCCCCCAGCGTGTCAGCACCAGGGGCCTGTGGATCTACAACAAGAATCCCAAGGCCATTTTCTCTCTGAAATGGTGCTGAATTCCCAACCATGGCAGGCAGCGCGCGTGGAGAGCCTGAGGAGAGGCGTGCACTCCTCTGGGGCTGCTGTGGTGATGGAGACAAGTGTCTGCTGCCTCCCGACGTGGGACTGCAAGGCTGGCCTTGCACTGAGCGAGGGGGTGGGGGAGGCTTGTAAACAAGCTGGTGACAGGGCCAGGCAGCCGGCAGATACCTGGGGAGCCGACAAGGAGAGACAGACAAAAACTGGAACAAAGCTTTATCCACGTGTGCATGTCAAGCCCGGAAGCGCTGGGGATGTGCTCCTCCGGCTGTCTGCTCCTGGCAGCCCCAGCCCCGGCCACACAGCTGGAGGCCTTAGGAGCCCTGGCCTGAGGCCCGCAGACATGGATTTTAGCCCCCACCTACAATTCTAATCCCCATGTGTGGCCTCAGGCCAGTTCCCTCTCTTCACTGCACCTCTGTTGCATCATCTGTGAATTATCCAAAAATTCTAGCTTTCTTCTACAACGAGTTCTCTGTGACCTTGCTTCCCATTTCCCAGTACATTTTATATATTCTTTTAAAAAAAAATCTTTTTTTTTTAACTAGACTTTATCTCTGCTGTACGCACACAATCTTTTATCCAAAACATTTGGGGCTTCAAAATTCAAAGTTTTCCAGGTTTTAGAAAGGGACGGAGTACACATAATGTCTATCATGTAACCCCGGCTAGGTCTTAGGCAGCACCCCACCATCAAATATTAGCAATTCTGCAGCAAAGCATACGGTATGAAGACGCACATGAAATGGGATAAAGATGACTCAGTTCAGATCAGAAAAATATCGGAACTGCTAATCAGAGGTCGTGAAGCTTCAGTGACAGTGGTGGCCAGTCTCCGAGCCAGCATGGATGAGAAGAGTTTGTGCAAACATGGCTGATGGCAGTGTGGCTTCCCGACAGACCCCACCCCTGGCGTCTGGATCCGGGTTCCCTTAGGGCGTCCACCTTTACCATGTGTACTCAGGCAAGTCCTATAACCTGAGCCTCAATTCTCGTGTCTTTAAACAGAGATCATAAGGCTGACCACAGGCTGGTAAAGATGAAATGAGACAAGGGATAAATGAAGGTGTTAAGGACTGACAAATGTGAGGAGGGGCTGGGGCTCCTCTGGGCCTGCCCAGTCCTGGTTTGCCTCCACTTGGTCGTGTTAAGGGTCCACTTGTCTGAATTCTCACCTTCCCCCACCCCCTGGCACATAAGCCCCTCAGGGCATGTGTTGGGCCTTTTCTCTCCATGTTTCCAGTACCTAGCAGAGTCTTGCAAATAACGGAGCCTCAATAAATGTTTGTTGAATGAACGAATAGTAGAATGAATTATCGAGGATGCGCTCAATGATTATTTAGTGGCTGAAAATTGAACACATCCCACATCCTCCTGTCCCAGGGGGAGTGGCCTCTTGTTGGGCTTTCTGTTCTCCAAGTAGCCACCCTCAGCCAGTCACAACCACTGTGATAACAGCTGCAGAACCAGCCACTCATCAGTCAGCCACTTGAAGAGAATGTGTGAAGGGAGGCCTGCCAGGTGCAATGTGTGGGCATTCATAGCCACACTGGGATCTCATGGAGGCGCAAGAGAAGAGAAAGAGAGCAGTTACAGACCGCTGGCAGGAGCACAGGAGTCTGAGCTGGACACACTTGGTTGTGACTTCCAGCTCTGCCACTTACCAGCTGTGGTCCCAGGGCAAGAGAGCAAGTCCTCCAAGGGCCTCCTAGAGTTGTCGTACATCTTAGAAGCACAAAGTAAGCAGCCAGGAGGAAGCTGCTCTTATTCTACGCTGCAGACGATTGCTCTTTGGAGCCAGATACAGTCTTACACGATCACCATAATTAAGTTAATTGCTTTAATATATGTATTGCAATTACAGCACCTATCTTTGTCTCAAGTATTTTGTCACATATCACTTGACACCATCCTGAAAGTCACCGTGGGACTTTTATCAAGTCACTGATTGACAGATGGCAGACACCAATTAAGGTGCAACTCAGATTTATTTTGTCCCTGTCTCTTTCTAGAAGCTTTCTTCTCCTACCCTCGCAGAATGTTCATGCCCTATCTACTTTTCCAAGAGCCAATTAAAATGAACTCTTTCTCATGAAAGCTTTCTTTCTTGTCCCCCGGTTGTAAATGTTCTCTCATCTCCTGTGCCTCCTGTAAGACCCTGGTTGCTGTATCATAGGGACGGTGGACTGCTCTCCTCTCCCATCTTGACTTGGAGCGTCTGGAGGGCAGAAGCCTGTTTTTACTCATCTTTGTCTCTCTAGCGCTCAGCACAGAGACTGGCTCTTAAAATACTCCCAGCAACTAAGCAATCCCGTTATACAAAGTTGTGAGGAAAAGGAAGACTGCTAGATAATGAGTTGGAAAAAGCAAGCAAGAAAGACAGCACCTGTCTCTTCACTGGGCCACTTATGGACCAAGACCATACCATGTGCTCACTTGGACTACCACATTTTCAAGCTGAGGTATGATCCCTCGAGAGATACTAGAAACTCTCCCCAAATTTCTAGAGCGTGGAGAATGTCAATGGAATCAGTTTCCCAATCCTGGACTTCTAAATACTCTTACCTCAAATTCTGCCCAAGAACACACCCATGGTAGAGGCTGACGTCATGGTGGCTCCCATCTCCCATCTCTCTTTTCACAGCCATCCTCCTCCCACTTTACAAAAGAAAGAGGTGCCTCTCCTCATCTGGAATCTTCCCATGCTGTGTTGCCTGGGAGTGCAGAACAAGGAGACATGGCAACAACTGGTGTCCAGAGCCGGTGGACGCCACCGTGCACTATAACCACCTGACCCATCTCACAAAGAAGTAACTTCCAATAAAAGTTACCTTTTATGTTTAGTTAATAAGTATAAAAATTTGCAATATATATAAAATATTAAAAATAATTGTAATAGTAATTCAATGCAGAAAAAAATGTTAACACTTGAGAGCCTAATTAAGGGAATCTACAAATTATATTTCAAATTATGTACATATTTTTGTTAAAGGGATGTATGATAGGGTGATTAATAAAAGACTTTTAAGTGTAAAAATATGTTATGTTAATTTAAAGTTCTGAAGGGGAAGAGAAATGGAAATATAAAGTCAAGGAGAAAAGGGAACAATGTAAATTTGCAACTTAAAATATAGTTTATCCACATATTGTAATTTTTTAAATGAATAATGGTCAGTATAAAATCACTATGGTTTTTATATTCCATTATAATACATTAAAAGAAGGGATGGGACGTTTTTATTATGAAATGTCAATAGCTTACAAGAGGCCAGAAATTTTGTCATTTACAGCTCTTGGTAAGTACGATTAAAATGTTTAGAAACGTCCACTGATTTTAACATTTTTTAGGGGTATGCCATGTTTCTCTCATCTGGATGTCTACATTTGAGTAAACAAGAGATCTGTTGAAATCTGAGAAAGCAAAGGTAAAATAAGGAAATACTAACTGCTGTGGTCTGGATGTCTGTGTCACCCCAAAAGCCATATGTGCAAACCTAAGCCCCACTGTAATGGAACTGGGAGGCAGGCCTGTGGGAGGTGACTAGGTCGTGAGGGTGGAGCTGCTATAAATGAAGATAAGCATCCTCATAAAAGATGCCCCCGAGAGCTCCCTCGTCCCTTCTGCCACGTGAGGGCACAGCAAGATCTTGGCTCTCTATGAACAGGATGCAGACCCTCACCAGACACTGAATCTGCTGGTGCCTCGATCTTGATCTTTCAGCCTCCAGAACCATGAGAAATAAATATTTGTTGTTTAAGCAACCCGGTCTATGGTATTCTGTTACAGGAGCCCGAATGGACTAAGACACTACACATGAAATAGAAAGTCAAGAAGTTAATATGGCGTCTGGGGGGCAGGGTTGGAGGGAAAGCAGTGCCCCAGATTCTCACCCCAACTCTCCCTCCCAGTCACGGTCTGACCTTGGACAAGTCCCTTCCCAAGCCCCTTCCCTTCTCTGAGCCCTGGTTTATGAACAAAATGGGAGGGGTGGGCAGGAATTTTTATAAGGTCCTTTGTAGGTTTAAAATATTCCTCACCTAATTTCCTGGAAGGCAGCACCAGCTCAGAGAGGTAAAAGAAGCTCACGATTGAGTTAGTCTAGATTAAACTCCTCAGAAAAAACTCTCTGAAGGCTTGGGTCCTCGGAAAGAGGCCTAGTATCCTTTTCCCTGCATACCTGGGAGCATCTTAGGGTCTAGTTATTGAGAGGAAGGTGCCCAGGCTGCATCTGGTGTCCTCTAAGCCTTCCCAGGCTGCACAGTTGCCTCGAGACCAGTTAGAGAATGAAAGACAGAGAAGGAGCAGAAAGAGCAGACATCTCTTCTCTCTGAGTCCAACTCCAAATCTGAAGCAACAAATGAGGCAGCTTTACTTGTCTCCTCACAATTTAAAAAAAAAAAAGGCTAGTTGCTGGATTTTGGAGGCCCTCTATGGTGGGGTTGGGGAGTGATGTCCCCAAACCAGGCTAGATAATGGCCGTGTCAGGGAGGTCAATCCCCTTGACATCAGACTCTTTGATTCAATGCACACCTTCTTTAGAAGTATTCTACATGGTGTCTACTGAATTACAACATGTGGTCACCTCTGTGCTTAGCTCTTTACACACCTTCTCTTTCCATCATTTCCACAAACCTTGTGCTAGGTATTGTCACCCCATTTCATAGGTGTGGAAACATTTGCTCAGAGATGCCCAAGGGTATCAGTTAGTGTTACAGGGCAGTGTGGAGGCCACATCTGCTGGTTTCTGAAACTTGGGTTCAAGTGCAGTTCCACCACTGTCCACGTGTGTCTGGGAGACACTCCCAGAGTGCCAGTCTCCTAAGGAAATATGGAGAGCAATCAGAAAGCCCGTATTATAGGGTTATTCTTAGCCTTGAATGAGAGGATAACACACACGAAAGAGCCTTCCTTCTCACACCCACATTTTGAAATAGGACTTTTCTCATGCCCTCTTCCCAGAGGAGGAAACTGAGGCTCAGGGCACAGAAATAACTCATATATACAGAGTAAGTGGCATAACCTGTGCTCAAAGCCATTACGATATATGTGTGCTGTACCCAGAGTAAGGGAACAGATGTTGAGAGTGTTCACCATCAGCATCTCAGATTCGGATTCATGATTCACGAATACATCTCAGATTCATGAAAGACTCAGAACGTATCTTTCAGACCGACACAGACACAAACTTGTGATCCTTCTTCTAAGGAGCCTCCAGATTGGTCCACCTGAGTGTGACATGCCAAGTGTACTTGTGGATATGTCTTCAAGAGCACCCTTTACACTTTAAAGCAGCACTTTCTGCCCTGTGCTCCACTGAACACCAATGTTTTTATCAAATGTTAATAGAGACCCCAAAAGCACAAACAAAAGAAAATTTTTTGGAGGCCAAATAAATTTGGGACTGGGATTATCACCCTTGAATATTCAGAATGTCCGCTAAGATGTTGAGAGGCTTGTTAAAGCCCCGTTTAAAGCCAAAGGCAGTTGTTTAACTGTTTAACTAGACACAGCTCCTGGCTTTGGGATGTGTCATACATTACATCTGGCACCGGGTAAGTGACATTCATGCACTGCTAGCTGTGTGGTCTTGGGATAAGACCACTTGAAGCAACAGTGTAGAATGAGGAGAGAAGGAAACCAAGGATGAATCATAAGCAAGCACCGTTATTTCAGGGGTGAGCAGAGGAAAAGAGCAGTCCAAAGTTTAAGCAGGACCCAGTGGAGGTATGATGGAAGATAGGCCAAGAGAGTGGAGCTTTAGAAGCCAAAATAGGAGAGAGTTTCAAGAAAGAAGACGGGATGGGCAGGGTTATCTAGTGCTGAAGAACCAGGAAGAGTCAGCCCGAGGTAAGAACACCAGTGGCTTCCCAGAGAGAGGGGGCAGTGCAGTGGCTGAGCTGCAACCTCACAGGCCCTTCCTCTGCCTTTTCCTGTTCATCTTCCTCTCCTCTTCCCTTGCTGAACAATTCAGTCCTAAAGGCATTGGGTGGGGCTGAGCAAGGTCGAGGGTCCGGGGATGATGGAGCCACAGTGCCTCACTGGGAGTCAGAGAAGAGGGAGGAAAGCATCCATACAGCCAGGACAGAGCAGGGATGGTGAGAGACAGCCAAGAGCAGGAAATCAGAGCCCGAGCCAGGGCAGAGCGCAGGCTGGGCGGGGTGGGGAGACCGTGTGCAGGAGATGGCAAGGGTGGGTTCCACACGGGGCAGACGGAATAAGAAAATACATGACCATAACTGCAGTCAGACTTCTCACTGTTAGAGAAGGGAGTTACAAATATGGAAAGGAAGAAAACTAGAATGAACTTTTTCTGCTAGATTGGAATTATAACTATTGTGTGAATCTATGGTTTTCAATACCGAGCATGTCCCAAAATGTGGGCATAGTTTTAAGCTTTAATAACTTCAGGGTGTAAATGATGCAAACTTACAAAACACTCACTTTGAAAGATTCACTATTTACCTTTCTTTTACATGCGTTTAGTTGGTGACTTTTGAACTACAAAGTTTTCATATTCTCAGTCCTTCCAAACATGGAAAACACTGACCAAAAGACTAAAAACTTATAATTCAAAGAGTTCAAAATTAAATAAGTGTAGTGGAGATTTAAATAATTAAGCTTTCAAATAATGATTTTTGTAAGTGTATAGCATTCACGCTTCTGACATTATTAAAGCCTAAAATGGTCCTGAAGTTGTGGGACACAGTATATAAATGCTAGCGGGGTGATACTCCTCCTGGATCCTCTCGGCGGACGGAGCTGGGGGATGTGTGCATGCATGTGTACATGTGCACATACAAACACATGCTACACACATTCCTAACTATATTTACTTTTTATCTATAGATATAAAGGTTCTACATAGTAGCAATGAGCACAACTACCACCCAAATCTTCGTTTACGAATACCATTCTCCATTAAGAGGAACACTTTGCACACATAAAATGCTTGAAGAAATTCATCCCAGAAAAACACAGCATCATCTCTGTCGTATTCCTCCCGAAGATGCAAAACCTGAATCTAGTGATGAGGAAAGATGAGACAAACCTAAACTGAGGGACAGTCAACAAACTAACTGGCCTGAAATCTTCAAAAGTGTCACGGTCATGAAAGTCAAGAAAAACTGAGGAACTGTTCCAGAAAGATTGAAGGTGACCAAGGAAACGTGACAAGTAGATACATCACGTGACTCTAAACTAGATGCATTTGTTCTAAACGACATCACGGGGGAAACTGGCAAAGCTTAAACGGGATTGAGGATTGACGATAGGAAAGCATTGATGTTAATTTCAGGATCTTGTGTGCATATTGTGATTACGTGGAACTGTCCTTGTCTGCAGGAAACACACACGACACTAAAGCAACTGGGCGTGATGCGGCATCAGATCAGCAACCTACGCTCAAACGGTTCAGGAAGACGAGTGCTTTGCGCTGCGCTTGTAACTTTTCTCTAAGTTCAAGACAGATTTAATTTTTTTGATTAAAATAAAAAGGAAATATTGACTCTTAAGAGACTCCATGTCTTCATCTGCCAAATGGAAGTGCTGGCATTTATCAGGGCTAAATGAGAGAATAATAATGTGCATGCATTTTCCTTTGTGACTTGGAAAAACACTTTGCAAACAGAAGACACTAACTACAGACGGGCTGGAGAGACAGTGAAAGCCGTTGCAGAAGGCTGGGTGAGCCCAAAACAAGAAGGAAGAAAGAACAAACCACTTTAGTGAAGAGTAGGTTTTTATGGTGGTCTGTTTTCCTTTATTTTTCAAGACAGAGTAGACTTCACAGTCCTTGAAGGCAAGGAACTAAAGACCCTCCTCCTACTTCTCTTTTTGCTGACATTTGGCAGCGTTTACAAGCCCAGCCTAAAGTAGTTGGCCTCAGCACTAAGTGGCAGGTCCCTCGGGCAGCCAATCTCGGAGAAATCGCTCACCTTTTCTGCTCCCTTTGCTCCCTTCAGCTTTCCACATGCAAGGCCTATGTGCACGCAGCAATGACAAGTGTGGTTTCATTGTAAAAACCCAAAACCCCAAGCAGGGAAATTAAAAACAATTGTTGGAGGAGAACTGGGTGGTTGGGTAGAAGAGAGAGAGAAAGAGACTGTTCTTATCTTTTGATATCTTTTAAGTTGAAAATCATGTGAATAGATCAGTGATTCTCAATGGAGGGGATAGGAGAAAATTTTGTCCCCTGGAGGACAATTGCCATTGTTTGCTTCTTACTGGCATCTAGTAGGCAGAGACCAGGGGTGTTGCTAAACATCCTACAGTGCAGAGAAAAGCCCCCAAAGCAAAGAATTGTCCGGCCCAAAGTGTCAATAGTGTCAAGGTTGAGAAACCCTAGAATTTATTATCTGACAAAAAATACACACAAATTTTTAAGAATCTTTAGCTGCTGCTTTGAATGAAAACAAAAAATCAAAACCCACAGATCACTGAGTAGGCGGTGGCTGACGTTTTAACAGGCTGAGCTGTATACGGGACACTGGGCTTAAGTTCCTAATTCTCAAGCACGGCCTGACAACATAGAGCATTTGATGCATACACCGTTTATCCTAACCTAGGTCATTGTGGTTGGGAGAAGAGACGCAGTCCTTGAAGCAGACTTGGCGTGGGGTAATAGAAAGAGGCTGGGATTAGGGGGTCAGAGCCAGAATTTGATTTTGGCTCCATTGGTCACTACTCTGACAACTGGCCAGAAATCTCAGCCTTTCCTCATGTGTAAAAGGTGGTTAATATCCTCATATTGTCATCCAGTGCACCCCTGACTCTTGGCTGACCCACAGGCCACACTCAGGGGACACATAAAAACAGACTTGGAAGGCCAGCATCTGTTTTAAGCAGCTCCCCCCCCAATCCCTGAGGATTCCCTCTGACCCCTTCACCCTTGCTCTTTACAACTCCTGTTCCCGAAGTCCTTGCTTCAAACCCCAGCTTAAGTGTCCCCTTCCAGCGTCTGTGTTTGAGCAATATCTGTCTTTCCATTGGCCTCTGAACCTCCATGTCTCAAACGCTTTCTGTTTGTCCCCTGTTTTGAGCATCCCCTGATTTTTCTGACCCTTGCAAAATCTGTCTCCAGACTGGGGTCGATGCTGCTTTCACTACTACATCCGGCTGAGGAATATGAGTCGTTGTGAGACGCAGGATATGGAAACAGCTTGTAAACTCAAATGTGCTCAACAGATATAGGGAATTATTCTTATTAGGACAACATCTTTCTGTCTATCATATCTTACAGCCTGGTATCAAACCTTGTGCACAACTGACATTCAGTAAATGCTCCTATTGTTGACGAAGCTCACAGGTGTAGGGTCGGGGAGTAGCAGAGAAGCATGAGACACAATGCCCATTCTCTCAGAGCTTACCCATCCATCATGAGGAGTAAAGACAGGTGCCTCCAGAACCCACAAAGAACATTATCAGGACCCACATGGGATGGATGGGCATGTTCTGCAGAGACTGTCTCACCCAGAGCGCCAGGGGCCCCACACAACCAGCAGAATCTTCCCGTGCACTGACCTGATTACAGCCAACCTGGGGTATTGAATTTTCATTTTAATGATATAGCATCCAAGAAGTCATGTAGAGAAGGCGATCAGGACTGAGACACGCCTAGACTTTTTCCTATAAGAACAGACTGAAGAAATTAGAGATGTTAGCTCTAGGTAAGGGAGGGATGGGGCTGAGAAATTATGCTGTGAAGCTCTGGGGGGCTGAATTAGGATGAGAGGGGGAGTTTCAGCTCAATATAAAGAAGACCTTTCCAGTGACTAGAGTCAGTGACTAGAGCCACAGCAAGAAGGGAGAGTATGTACTTTTCATCATGAACTAGGATGATGGAGAAGGATGGTGGGACTCCGTGTAGAAGCCTGGCCACTTAACACATCAAACAAATGCCTAATCAAGAGTCAGTTCCCAGGACCCCACACTTGCTGAGTAACGCTGAATGAGTCACCCAATCTCTCGGGGCCTGTTCCCTCATCCATAAAAGGATACCTGTAGGCATCAAGATGAAATAGACCTGACAGCTCACTTTGAAAAAGCATAAAGTGGCTGTAAAGGGTGTGGATTTGGGTTGCAAATCTCCCTCTTCCTTGTGATGTTCTTGGGAGCACAGCTCTTCTCCGCCAGGGTCCCCATGCAGCTCAAGTCTCACTGCCACTGTCTGTGCATAAGTGACAATTCCCCTTAGTGAGAGCAGCACAGAGAGAGCTCTTGGTTTGATGAACTTGGTGGACTACATCGGGCTGTCTGTATGAAGACCCTATTTTATTGAAAAAAAGGAAGTGGAACACACAGGGTCTGCTAGCTCCGCGTACCACTCTGATCCTAGATTTCCCAGGGAGGGCCACGTCTTTCCTGCTCAAGGGGCCTGCAGGCATCCAAGCCTCCAAGGGCTGGCCGGCAGGTGAGGGAGTGCGTGCGGCTGGCTGGGGCAGCAGGAGGAGGTCCGGGACATCCCAGGTCTGCTGCTTTCTCGATGGGTGATTTGAGACCAATATCATAACCTCTCTGAGCCTCAGTGTTTTCAGCTGTAAAATTGGGGAGATGGTCATAATCCTTATCTCAGAGGTTGCTGGAAGGATTAAGTGAGATAATGCTGGAGACAGCCTCAGTGACAGATAAAGGAGGCACATGCCCCCTCCCCTGACTGCCCAGAAAGTAAAAATAGTACAACTGGCAAACACGATACAGAAATCTCAAAAGTATTAAGAAATCAGCTACATAATTTATGACATATGAAGTGGGCTCCATGATTCTGTAGCAAGTGTAAAATCTCACACTGTTCTCATCTATGCAGAAAATACAAAGAGTAAAACCATGAATACTCGCTTCTGAGAAAGGCTGAAAAGGATGGCCCAGGGATTGGGATAAAATGATAAAACTGTGTCCTGGGGATTTGGGACCAGAGACATGAAACTCACTCCCCTGGTGTAAAAGACTGCATACACGCACATACTTGCACGCACACACACCCAGACACACACACACATTTGAACTCAACTAGGTCTAAGATGATCACTGAAAGGCAGCCTGGTGTGGGGAAAAGAACAAAAGTTCTGGAGTCCAAACTATATCCTGGGTTTGGGGTTTTCTGATTAACTTTATGAGTTTGGGCAAGCTACTTCTCCGATCCTCATAATTACTAATTTTCAAAGTTGTTGCAAAGATTAAATTAAGTCATATATGTGAATTGTCTAACCCAATGTTTGGCACATAGTAAGTATTTGACAAATGGTAGTTCTAAGTGGTGACTGGAGTCTGTATCAATGTAGGCGATTGCATTAAAATGTGCTGTGTGTTGACAAAGACGAGGCCATTTGGGCTGACATCTGCAAGGTCACGTGGGACACAGTGGTTGGGGCAAGAACCCACAGTGTCTGTCTCCCAGTGCAGAGCTCCATTCACCTGTTTGGTGGTGAGTGCAGCTCCTGAGGGCATTTCACCAAGTGGGAGAACCCAGCTCCAGCCAGGAGCCCAGTCAGAGAGCTCTGGAAGGCTGTCTTCCAACTCCCTTCCAGGTAGGTGGGTGGTGACAATCCAGGAGGAAGCAATCTCAGTGTTTGTTTATGGAAAGCTTTTGTTTGCAAAACTCCTTTCTGTGCACATCACTAAACCCTCAGTTTGTAATTGCCCTCTGTGGTTTCACAGGGGAAAATGAGAAAATCTTAAAGAAAAGTGTTACGTGATTAAACTTGCAAAAATATACACGGGTCAGAGGGGCCTGGGAGGGAAGAGGAAGAAAGCCAGGGGCCAGGATGAAGCTAGACAGTGACCATCGGCCCCTCTAAGATGGACGGCCAAGACCCCAGGAAGCACCCTCCAGACTTTCACAAAGAGAGCAGCGCCAGCAAGGCTCTGTCTGCTGACATTTAGTTGGGTCATCCACAGTTCTAGTTATCATTGCTGTCACCCTACATCGAAGGACTAGGTCCTGCTGGGATTCTGGGATTCTCTGTAGACGAACAAAGCTGTGTTACTGCTGCCCCGGTTGACGGCATCCTTTAGCAATTCTCCAAGAAATGCTTGACAATCTCACCAGCCACAATTTTGGACCAGAAAGGATGTCTTATCCATTGAGCTTGAAGGTTACCTCTCGGAGTATCATCTATTATCCTGTGTTATCACTACACAGAAAATGGACTCGGTCAAGCTGCACAGAGCGATGAGATGCCTGGCTGCCAACTGGGCTATTTATCCCGGAGGATGGATATTTGAAAACCCCATCTCTGTATCTGACCCAGCATGATCCTTTTCTATGCAATTATCCCCCATTTTGGCATGAAATTCAAATAAATGTTTAGAAATGCCCGATCCTCTGGATGAAAGCTGTAATTAATGTATCAATGATTTTCTTCTAAAGGGCATGCAATCAAAAAGAGGAGTCAGCATATTAGAGCAATTAATGGGAATTATACAGAGTTGTGAGGACAATGGGTTTGCATTCTGGTTTCAAATGTTTTCAGGATTCAGACATTGTCAGGTCAAAATTTGTAGTGGTCAGAACCCAAACTCTGATTAACATCCGTGCTTACAAAGATGCATCACACACGCAGAGGGAACTTTGCAAATAGTAAAATACAAAAGACAAGGTCCTGCCACATGGAACTCAAAATCTGAACTCTATGCAAACCAAAGAGCAAATGGAAGCTAAGTATTCAATCAAAACAATGTGGACAGGGAACAGACACTAGGCTTAAGCAAAAGGAGGGCTTCAGGAAGATAGAGATGGAGCCAAGGTTACAGGCACAAGCAGTGCCCCCCCCCCCAAGGTTGGGTCCCTGAGTGATGCAGCCCCACATGGCTTGTGGGAAGCACAGCTATTCCCCACGAGCCAACTTCAAATGGCTGAGCTGTTCTGCAGACTTCCCTATCTCATGCATTATCAATCCTCTAATTGCTCTAAAATCACCCCTCTCCTGGAGTACGGGCAACTCAGGGGCAAATCCCTGTCTGTACTCCCAACCCTCAGCTTAATGCCTGGCAAAGATTAGATGCCCAGGAAATGCTTATGAACTTACAGTAGACAGAGCTGACTTCTCACATCTATTTAATTTTTAGGCAGGATCTCCCCTTTGGGTTTCCAGAAATGTGTATGCATCTTTCAAGGCCCATGTATGTTGCCTCCTCCCAGAAACCTTCCATAACCACTATAGCCCTTGGTTACCTGACTCTCCTCTGAGCTCCGAAATGGCTCACTGTGCCTGCACATCTTTAGGTATCTCCACCTAACCTGTAGGCTCCTGGAGGATGAAGGACACTATCTTTTCCATCTTTGCATCTTTCACAACTGATTTTTTAAATATATAAGGTGTTATGGACTGAATTGTGCCCCCCCCCCCACAAAATTCAAATGTTGAAGTGCTAACGCCCGGTACATCTCAGAATATGTACTTGGAGATAGGGTCTTTAAGGAGGTAATTAAGGTTAAATGAGGTCATATGCGTAGGCCCTACCCCGTTACGACTGGTGTCCTTACAGGAAGAGGGAGACCCCAGGAGTAAGCATGCACAGAGGGAAGACCAGGTGAGGACACAGTGAGGAGACGGCCATCTGCAAGTCAAGGGGAGAGGCCGCTGAAGAAGCCAACCCTGCCAACAGCTCGGTCTTGGAGGAGGTCTTCCAGCCTCCAAAACTGTGAGAAAATAAATTTCTGCTGTTTAAGCCGCCCAGTCTGTGGTATTTTGTTATGGCAGCCCCAGCAGACTAATATATAAGATATAGAACACAAAACTATCTTTTATTTGTCCTATCTCCTCTAAGCAGCAGAAGGGAGAGCAGGGAAGGAGAAGAAAGAGAAGTGGATTCAGCTTCCAAGTTCCTGAATTTGACAAGCACATTGGTCATTTCTAGAATCACTCCTAGAATCCAGGATATGCATATGTTGATTGTGAACATAGATTCAGAATGAGGCAGAATGATCTGAAGTTGACAGACTTTGGAAGTAAGAAAGACCTGGATCTGAAGTATTGCTCTGCCATTTACAGGCTGGGTGTCACCTAAACTCTCTGGACCTCTGTTTTCTTATATTTTTTCTGATTTGAAACATCTACTTTCCTAGTCTTAGTCCAGACTGCAGTGAACATAAATGAGCTAATGTGGGTAAGACATCTGTCATGGTTGGCACCTTCATAGATGCTGAATTAAATGGCAGCCACAATTAAGGAGGCATCCAAAGTGGGAAGGAAGATGCAAATTCTGGAGACATGGAGGAAGATAAGTGGCCAGTACATGCTTCCTTGGAAGGTTCTGGGCCTAAATCTCTACTGAGGGCCTCCACCCACATAGGGGTGAGAGGCAGAAGTGGTGAGTCCTGAGAAAGACTCTCCTTAACCAAACTTTAGACTGGCTCCTCTAAGCCCTTTATCCATTAGAACCATCCTTGGGCCTTGTCCTCAAGAGTGAGAATCCTGCTAAGTCAGTTGAATGAGAATCTCCCCCAATCGATATCTGATCACCCTGGCCTGCCTTTAGCAAGAATCCTATTAGGTTTGTTATCAAGAATCCCATACCCTCTTGGTAATCTCCCATCCACTTACCCCCTACCCTACTCCTTGGCTATAAATCCCTACATTTCCTTATTGTATTCAGAGTTGAGCCCAATCTCTCTGCCCTATTGCAAAACTCCATTGCAGTAGTCCTTTGAATAAGGTCTTCCTTACCATCCTTAACAGGATCCGAATAATAATTTTTGAAGAATCCAAAGCTCACTGTGTAAGCCTGAATCCAGTCTCTTTTCCTGGGCAGAAATAATGTCATATTCATCTTTTAGACCCCAATGTCTCTTCCATGGCAGTTCTGGTTAATTGTATTCTGTAATAGCAGTGGTCAGTAGGAGAAGGAGGAAGACTAATCATTCCTCCTCCGACTCGCTTTTCTGAACAACATGCTGAACTGCCCTGGCAGCCCCTTCCAGAGACCACACCTGAGAAAGGGTGCCTGTTCCTGGCTCCTGAAAATTCTGAACACATCTCCTTATCTACCGATGAGAAAAGAACATGGGGACACACACATTTAGTTTATGTCCGACTTGTCAAAACTCTTGCAGCGGGATGCTCAGGGCTCCCTAAAATGACTCCTGATTACCATGCCCAGTGGTGGAGCTGCTTTGGAAATTGTCGAGCTGCCCAGAGAAGAGATTCCTTCACTCATGTCAAAAGCCCAATGTTGTTCTCCACACTCCATCCTGAAATGATTACCTCCAGAGCCTCTGGAGTCATGCTAATGAGTTCTTTTTCTGAAACATCTCCATCTTTCAGATCACTGAGCTCTGAAGTCACGCTCACTGTGGGAACTGCAGATCTTATCATGGTGTCAGTTAGGCTAAAAAAAAATGGATCTGGAAAAGAGATAGCAAAGATGGCAAACGACGCTATTAAAACTACTTTTCAAATTTCAAAGGATTAAAAGCCAGGAGATTTCTCTCACTTCATCTCTGTAAAATCTTCAGTCATGTTGAAGGAGAAAAAAATAATAAATTTTCAAGGATGTTTTTCCTCTCTGATAGCATCGACATAAAACATTGATGAAAGAGAGCAAAGACAGACCCGTGTTTGGCCTTGTGAATGTTTGTAAAAACTGAAAGAAGATAAGTATTATGACAGAGAAGCAGGGGTTGTGTGTGGAGAAGGCGTTGGAGTTATCTGGTTCTTGACCCAGACGTACCTGGGACCCCTTTTATGAAGTCAATGAGGAAAAGCACTCCTGGCCAGGTGCACCACCTTTTGTGAAGACCTCCATAGCGAAGATGTCAGGCTTGCAGTGGGCCCTGGCAATACCCTTTTTTTAAAAAATCAATTCATTTTTAAAAGTGGAGCCCATCATCTCCTGACTTGCTGTCCCCCACGGGCCGACTTGCAGTGCAGTGTCCTAGTTATTTCTGTAAATTTTCCATTCTGGGGAAATCAAAGGACTGGGAAGAAAGGCTCTACAATAAGTCTTTCTCGTCCCTCAACTCCAGCCCCCATCAGGCACAGCTCTTTCCTCAGTTGTCTACGCTGAGGTTCCTCACTGGGTCTTGATCAGTTCTTTTTGTGCACCTGGGGTCCATCCTGGCCCCTCTCGTCACAAGAATAAAACTCGAACACATCCACATTTAGGCTAGAAGACTCCACAGCTGCTGCCCCTGCTGTCGGCTCCTTGCTGCTGTTGCCGGTAAGAATCAACGTCACCTGGGCCTTGTTGGCTCCATGCCAGTTTCATGTGTCAGGCCAGTTCCAACAAGAGCCGACAGAGTCTCCAGCTCCCCTGAGCCTCCCAGTCTAGGCCCATTCGTCTGGGCCATGCCAAAGGCCAATCAAGTTTTCCTGTCCTAGGGCTAATGACTCTGCACTAGGACCACCAATTCCCTGCCATGGAAAATTCTATCTCCCTTCACATGAAGGGGTTCCCTTGTCCTCAGGGCCCACACAGCCATCACAGAACAGGTCTCATTAGAACATTTCTCAATGCACCAGTTCATCAGACCTATCCGTGATTACATTGTTTCAAGTCAGTGTTGTGCGCTGACCTGAAAGACCAAAACGTGAAACAGATAAAAGTGAAGCTTCTTTGGAAGGAGACGGAGGGGTATCTTCCTAGCCTGCTCCCTTTGTCTGGTAGCAGCCCCTCCAGAGCCTCTGCTGTATGCTTTACAAGCCACCAATGCTAGCTCAAATTCTTCATTTTGGGAGATGAAGAAGTTGAGGCCCAGGGAGGAATACGACTGTCGCAAGACCACACAATGGGTTAGTGGCAGAGTGGGTGCAGCAGACAGCATTTGCCAGTTGGCCGCTCCAATGTAATTCCATCCCACATGCCCTTCTTATAATGTAAGATCAACACTCATTGAAAAGAAGCCTTTATGTTCCCAACCCAGAGGAAGAAGAGACCTACGCTCCTAGTAAGACTAACTCTTTAAACCAGTGGTTCTCAACCAGAGACAATTTGCTCCTTCCCCAGGGGACATTGAGAAATGTCCAGAGACATTTCTGTTTGCCATGACTGCTTTTAGCGAGTAGAGCCAGGGATGCTGTTCCACGTCCTGCAATGCACAAGACACTCCCCCACAACAAAGAATTATCCAGCCCAAAGCCAGTAGTTCTGAGGCTGAGAAACCCAGCTTCAAACCAGAGCAGATTGTGGGTATGCTCCCGAGAAGAACGCCAAGCAGGACCAGGACACCATATGCCTTCAAGTTACACTAGAGGGAGGACATGGACATCTCCTGAGTGTTTAAGGGGGACTGATTTCTTCCCAAACAAGAAATGAGCATCTATCATCCTTCTGCTTCTGAAGGATAGAACAATACTCAGTGTCTTCGTCAGCTGGAGGTGACGGTTAGAGCAACCAAGGTGTGATGACAACATTGTCAAGGAAAAAGTGAAGTGTATTGATTCAATCTCCGTTCTCGAAGAGTTTGCAGAGTAAATAAACATGCAAACGAGATGGATATCCACACAAATGAATATTTGAATCTTTCAGCCTACTTTGTCAGAATGCATCTCTAAAAGGGATTACTGTTTCTCACAGTTATTTGTTTTAAGGCTCTGGAGATATTTTCTCATTATGTTCCAAAAGTTTCACCTGAGGAAACCCCCACTGGTAGTGCAGGAGAGACGTGCCTCATGGCTCTCACCAATATTTTTATCTTCTCTTTAATCTTTGCTTATTTAACAGGTTAAACAAATACTCATCCTGTTGTTTTAATTAACTTGAGTAAGGCTAAGTTTGCTTTATTTGGTTATTGGCCATTTGTATTTATTCTTGAGTGAATTTCCTGTTCTGGTCTTTTGCCCATTGTGTTTATTTGAGTTTTAGAGTTTTCTTATGGATTACTGTGAACGACTTTATATATTAAGTTTGCAAATTCTTTACCACCTTACTGTAAATATTTTTCTAATTTCTCATTTGTCTGTTGAATTTTTTATGATGTTTTGGTTTTGGTTGTACCGAAGATCCTTAAAAAAATTTTATCTAATCAAATCCACTTGATTCTTTATGATTTCTGCTATCGAGAGGGAGCTCCTCTTCAAATAATCAGGAAAATAGATTTCTGTTTCAAACTTGCCTTTGTATTTATGGGTTTATAAACATATAATTACATAAATAAACAGTCTCAATACAAAGTGGTAGGTGAAATGATAAGTGTACTGTCTAAGTAGGAGTCACAGAGAATTGAAAATACTATGACACTGAGATCCTTCATCTGAGAAGAAGTATGTCTTTCCATTTTACTAATGACTTATTTTATGTATTCAGTAGACCTTTTTAATTAAAAAAGAATTATTAACATACAAGACATGCCAAAAAAGCATAAAGAATAATATAACAAACTCTCCTGTATCTGAGCTTCAGGAAATAAAACAATATTAACAGAGGCGAAGGCACCTGAATCCACCTCGGTTGTAGCCCTTCTCTGTTCCCATGCGAGGGACCACAGTCCTGTATTTTGCTTATCATTGCCTTGCCTTTCTTTTCACTTTTACGGCTTAAATATGTATTACTAAGCAAAATATACATTTTTATGTTACACACACACCCAGGTACATACATACATACATTGTATAACATTGTTTTCCTCTGTGACATTTTTTACTTAATATTATGCTTGGGAGAGTCACCCATATTGATGCAGATCTCGACAGTACGTACATTTCCACTGATGCATTTTATGTGTTTTAATGCATCATCTTGTTAATATGCATTCAGGCTTCCAATTGTTTTCCCTTTACACACTATGCTGCTATGAATATCTCTGTACCTATCTCTCTAAAATAACTTGCTGGTGTTAGTCAAAATTTCAACAAGATATATTTAGAACTATACATAATTATTTTATAGTTTATTGGAAATAAAACACTTGAAAAACCCAGGGAAAATCAGAAAAATCTCTAGCAGAGAATGAAGAAGACTAATACCACATACTAAAGTATTTTATAAAGCTGCGATAATCAAAACAATTTCCAACTGTTTCAGGAATAGGCAGAGAAACAGAATAGCTCAAAGAGCTCGGAAATCAATGCAAGTCCATATATAAACTTGTGCAACGTTAAAGGAGCCATTTCAAACCAGAGATAAAAGAAGATGATTCAACCAACAGTGTAGGGACAACTGGCCAGTCATTTGATAAAACTACACTGGATTCCTATCTCATGTTATATAAAAATTAATTCCACTTGGATTGAAGATATAAACAAAGAAAGAAAGAAAGAAAGAAAAGAAAGAAAGGAAGGAAGAAAGAAAGAAAAATAAAGAAAGGAAGGTAGGAAGGAAAGAAAGAAGGAAGAAAGGAAGAAAGAAAAAAGGAAGAAAGAAGAAAACATAAAGGAAAGGAAAGAACATGTTTATACTCTCAGAACGAAGAAAATCCTTTTTAAGCAAGCTGTGAAAACAAGAAGTCATAAAGAAAAATATCAACAAATTAGATTTGGTAAAATAACTTTAAAATAGCCATAGAGAAAAAATCTAAAAACAACCATGAAGTCAAAAGACAAAGATCTGTGTGGAGAAAGGTTTACAGCTCATATGACAGATGCAGGGTAAATTTCTTTAATAGACAAGAGCTCTTACAAGCTAAGACAGAAAACCTTAAGCCCACAACAAAAAATCAAGTAGCAGATTCCAAGCAGTGTGTGTGCACAGGCACACACACACACACACGTTGAAGTGGTCAACAAACATCTAAAGATGGTCAACTGAACTCACTGTGAAAGAAGTCCAATATACCCTTTTTTACCTACGAGAATGGCAAGGATTTAAGGGATGGACAACTCCCAGTGTTGGTGAGGGTGCAGTGAGAAGCTGATGGTGGAACATAGGTTTGGGTAACTTGGTGGAAGCTATATACATTTAAAATACACATACTCTTCAAACCTTCAAATTCTACTTTAAGGAATATATTTTGTTTATAAACTGGTACAACTACACAAAAAATTTATGTACAAAATTGTTCCTCGTGCCATTATTGGGAACAGCAAAAAATCTGATACAACCTAAATGTTTTTTGGTAGGCAGCCAAATAAACAATTCACAGCAGACCTATACAGTTGAATACCATAAAGTCATTTTTAAAATGACAATGTATTCACAATAAATAGTTAAATGAAGAAAGGAAGTTGCAGGACAGCACATGTGCTGGAGAGAGACCCACCCTCCACTCTTCTGCACCCTGTGCTTTGCCCCTGGAGACCACTGTATGGCCCACAAAACAGAGCTGCCCTCTGGCTTCCAGTTGGCACGCGCCCCTGGGGAGCCCCAGAAGCATATCAGAGGGAGTGGAGGAGATGGGGGTGCCAATGATTTACCCTCTGGCTTCCACACAGCAAGGCTGCCTCCTGCTGGCTGTGTGTCCCTAACCAAAAAGCCACCTTCTGCTAGACAGACACGATGTGTCTTCTCATTTCTCCTTCTCATTTCAGTAACTCTTCCTCCCCTCATTCTTTCAGCCTTAGGGCTAGGGACATCTCTGCTGTCCCCAGGTTCCTGCTCCATCTTCTGTGGTCCCCCAATGTATCACTCATCCCCTTGTAACTAATCCCTTTGCAACTAACTGAACTCTCTTCAAATTACCCTAATTCAAGTGTGCCATGTGTTTCCACTTGGGATCCTGATATACTAGGCATAGTGTGATGCCATTTATGGACCCAAAAAATTGCCATCCACAGGCACATGCATAGAAAATGCCTGGAAGGATACACAGAAAACCTGCTAGTGAATACCTCTGAGGAACGGAGTTGGTTGGTAAAAACTGGGAACAACGAGTATTTTACATTTTACTTTGTAGAAATTTGTGCTAATTGAGGTTTCTCAGACAAAAAAAAATGTGTCTTACTTTAAAAATACAGAGAGGCATTTAAAGATACAGAATTATAAATGTGCCCCCTCTGCCCTCAGTCTCTATCAGTTCTTTGAGGCACAGTGACTTGAACAGCCAGGCAGTCCTCTTCGTAAACAGCCGCTCTGTCCTAACAATCACCTCTGTTAGACGTGCGGGCCGTTGGAGCTTAAAGCCTATTATAGTCTCTCCCCTCCATTCCAGACTGACAGCAAAAGCTGAAAATATGAGTGTATTTGCTTCATCTGTTGAGGTTTGGCATGGAATGCCCAGGAGTCTGGTCATGGAATATTTAAAACATCAAAAAATGAAGTCTGTTGAGCAAAACAGGATCTAGAATTTCTCAGGATCAAGGGAGAACAATGCAGGCCAATGTGCCTTCTCTCTCTTGATGATGCGCCATTTTAACCAGGCTAAGGTGGAGGAGACTGAAATTTTGCAAATATAAGGAAGTGAGAGTATATATAATTTTTGTGAAAATCTCTCTCCCAACATCAGACTTGGAGTGGGACTTTGCATGAAACGTATGACAAGGGAGAGAAGGGGATGGGACCTGGTGACAGAAACATAAGTCACTTTCCAATACTGTCAGAGGTCAATTCTTGGTTGTCCAGTAAGCCAGAGTCCCGTCTGAAGTGGCCTCCATATCTGAGCAGACTGTTTCACTGCAGCATCAGATTATCCGATTCCTTCCTCATTGTTGGCCAAGTTCACAGTTGAGCTGTCCCCAGCCACCTTCCTTCAAAAGGCCCCTCCCCATCAAGCAGGCTGGTTGAACATTTCTGGCTGCCCCTCAGTACTGATTTATGAGACCAATGACTGTGGCCATGGTTGTGCATCCCAGTGTCTCACTTGTAACTTCAGCTTTACTCAGTTGCTGTTTCCTTAAGGAACGGAGCGACATTTCACAACTGCTCAGAATTTTTAACAGGAACTGCCAGGGTTGTTGCATCATAATTCAAACAAGCAAGGATGAAACAAAACAATCCTGTTTATGCTGTGCAGCCAAACTATAAATTACACAGAGAAATTTCTATATTTTCAGCCGAGATGTTTATCTCCTCTTTATGTTGTTTTGAGGCTTACACTGCTAGGAGCCTGCTGGTCCTCCTGTATGCAGTCCAACCATTCGGTTCAACAAACTTCTTTGGTGTGAATCCTCTGCATCAGTCAATTGCCAGACACTGGGATACAGTGATGAGTAAGACATTACCCCTTCCCTCAAGGGTTCCTAGTTCTGTTGGAACACAGAAGGTAAGCAAGTCAACGCAGCCCGTTGTGTTTCATGAGACAGCGGGAGCAGGTGGGAGGCACTGATAGAGTATTGACCGTGTGGCACACTCAGGAGGTGAAGAGATGGGAAGGCTTCATAGAGGAGGGCTCTGGACCATGGTTTTGAAGATTGTACAAGAGGGGAAAAGACATTTTGGACAAAGGGCCAAGGATATGCAAAGGCCCTGAGATATAGGTGACCTTGCTGAGGCTCAATGCTCAGAGTAGAGTGTCAGTAGATAATTTGCATTCCTGAACACAGAACTGAATTTTGTCCTTCAGGCAGTAGGGAGCCCTGAAAAGCTCTCAGACAGAGGAGTAAGGAGCTCAGATGGGCTGTTTCTGTACGGTGGCTGGGATGGGAACTGGCTTAGCAAGGGTCCCACAGTATTACTAGTATGAACACTAATAGGAATATCAATAAAGCTGGCATAACACATTCTCCTTAAAAGCACCTTCTTTTGCTGCTAGAAATAAATAATGCTTCATCCTACAGCCGTTCTTTCTTCTAGAAAGTTCAAAGAAATTTGTTGACTTTGCCTCTTTAATCTTTTCCAACATCTCTGAGAGACAGGATGAGGAAAATAACACTTCCACTGGGCACTGACGAAGATGTTTGGAGGCTTGTGGTGTGAATTACACACAAGGAGGGCTTTGATCTCTGTCAATTTCAGCCACCCTCTTCCAGGGAAGAAAACCCATACCCTGGACCTCCTGGGTGGAGACAGCATTTAAAGACTCCAGATCTGAGCGGCAGACTGCCAGGCTGTGCTGAAACTTTTCCAAATAATGGGCTTTCATTGCAAAAATTTGGACCATACAGAAAAAATATATAAACACAGACATAAAAATGAGTAGTTATTCTATAACCCAGAGATTATGACTTTTAACATTTGGATGTATTTCCTTCTGGTCTCCTTGGCCATATAACAAAATTGGGATCAAAGAGAATATATAATTTTGTATACCAATAAATTTCAATCCTACTGAAGGTGGAGTGAGACATGAGAAAATGTGTATCATATAAAGAGTGAAAAAAGGAAAATGTACTGAAATTTGTTATGCAGATCAAGCTCTGCACAATAGAAAACCAAATAGAAGTGAAGGTCATTTCTAGAATCTTTTTTCTAATCTCCTCTCAAGTAGAAAAAATGCAATAAAGTTTTAAGTTGTAGTTGAACTAGCTGACTTCAGAATCCCCTCCAAATCCTGAGTAATCTGACTGTGAAACCGTAAAACAACAAAGGACCAGATTAACCTCAGGGGCTTTAACCCTGAGTTTGATTCTTCTGAAAAAGAGGAAATGTGAAATTAATGTGAAATAGAACAGGACCAGGATGAAATGAGAAACCTAGGTAGGCCACTAACTAGTTGTGCACCCTAAATCAAAACAGTTAACTTCTCTGAACCTCAGTTTCCTCATCTATAAAATGGGCCTGATATTTCCTCCCTCATAAATGTTTGGGAATTTAAAAGAGATAACATTTAGGCATGGAGTAAGTACTCAATAAAGACATCATCCTCACCATCCTCAGTGTCGCCTTCAGGTCCCTAAGAAATCAAGCAGAAGCCACTACTCGTCTCTGAGGCCCCTGGCGGGATCTAACAGTACTGCCTTCATTCCTCCGCTCCACACAAAGTCCCCAGGACACAGGACCTTCCCTGTGCCCACTGCTAACCTAGACATCTCCCCGTCACCCCTGCCATGACCTCTGAAGCAGCACAGCCTGGCTTAGGACATGCTCCATTTCTGAAGCTTTTGTCACTATGAGAGAGCTCTAGCTCCTATTTTATCTGATGTGTCCAATCCCCTCCCGAGAAGTTCTCAGCAGCTGCTCCTGTCCGTCCTCCCCAGGCTTCTGCTGCCCTGGGCGTGGTCCTCCAGGTGGCACTCACTCCCCGTGTTGCAATTCTCCTCTTGGCACGGCTTAACCCTCTAACAGGCAGTGAGCTCTTTGAGGACAGGATGGTGTCTTAGTCATCTCTGTAGAGCTAGTCCCTAGCTCCAAGGGCCAGGTACAGAGTATGCAGCCAAAGACTTCAGAAAGAGTGATGTTTATAATAATTCAAACAAACATGGCATGGTTTTTTGTAGCTGTTACATTGGCTAAGCAGGGGCTCTGTTCTTTCCACTGTTTGACTTCGTATAGAATAAAGAACAGAAGAGCTCAGTCCCACCCTAGAGGTTCACAGAAGATGAGGAAGCCAAGGAGAGTAAGCTAGAAGCTCGCCCTGTGAGCCAGACCTTCTGCCCAGAAGCCAGGCCCATCACAGCATGGACACCCCAGCAATGCCCCAGCCAAACAGGAGAACAGGCCTTCTCCTTCAGCACGAGGAGAGTAGGTAGGATCTCAGGTGGAAGAGGGCGGCCCTTTCTCCTCCAGAAGTCTTGAACCATCATAGTCAATCCAATCTTTTTAAACCCAAAGGGCTCACATCCACCTAGAGATAACTTCTTAGATCTGAACTGATGAGAATAAGGCCTCAGTTCATAGAGATTCAACTTCAGAGCAACACGACCCCTAAACGCTCTCCTTTGCCAGTCACCCCTCCTGCTCCTCTCTAGAAACACTGTTCTCATGACCAACACTTGAAGCTGTCCTCAATTTGGGCAGAAAAGAGATCTGAAGGATGATTGTTCTGGTTATCTATCACCAGGTATCATAACAAATTACTCCGTAACTCAGTGCCATAAAAAAAAAGCAACTACTTTATTATATCTCACAATTTTACCAGTCAAGAACTCAGGCAGGCTCACTTGACTATGTCTCCTGCTCCATATGGCATCAACTGAAACCACTCAGTGGAATTCATCTGGTGGAGGGCTGGTCTGGAGGACCAAAAGCCTTCACTCCCATGTCTAGCACCCGGTGGGGATGGTTGGCAGGCTGGGCACAGCTGGACTGAAGAGTCTTGATGTAGCTCACCTACACGATGGTCTTTGAGTAGTCAGACTTCTTACATGGGGACTCAGAGCTCTCAGAGGGTTCAAAGAGCTGGGAAGTATAAGCTTGCAATTTTTTAAGGTATTTAATGGCATCACTTCCATCCTATTGGTCACGAATCCCACTCAGATTCAAAGGGTTGAGAGATAAACCCCACCTCTTGGTGTGAAGGACGCCAAAGAATTCAAAGACACCTCTAATCCTTCACATGGAAAAGGACTGTCATGCAAGTGTGACTGACTTTTCCCCCCTGAATTATCTCAGTCTCTCAGTGATGTTTTCACATCTTGCCCACAGTCCCTACTTCAACCAAGCAAAGCAAAAACCATTTTCCTCGTGAACCCAAATATTCCCAGGTGTCGCTGGCCTCTGGGTAGCAATGGGATCATGTTGACTTTAATTTAGGATTTTGACTAGCACGCAGTCCTTACCTGTATGATTGCTGAATCTTCACCATTCGCCCTGAGTCTCCACAGTTACTTCTGGGAGTTCCAAGGCGGTATCTCCAAGGGATTTCTGTTCAAGTTGGTTTGCTCGGGAATAAGTCCTCTCGGGTTGTTTGCGGAACTCCTCACTCTTCATTGAGATCCTCAGCCTAAATAGATTAGATAGAAGAGAGAAAGAGAGAGAGAGAGATCACATGCCATATTTATTGATTTACTTCCTAGGATACTATAAGAACTGTCCAGTGTATCCAGTGCCTCTAACTCAAGCACAGTCAACAGTCCACTGACTTTCCCGACACCCATGCCCTCTTCTGTCCCATGACCTCTCCAAAGGCACTACCCAAGAATCCCACTCTGGAGAGAGCTGCTCACAATGCAGCCACATCCTTCTACAGATTTCCTCACTGGAGAGATGCTCTGTGGACCCAGGGGCCTCTCCCTCTGCCCCATCCTATGTCGTTATGGTCAGGGCTCTCTCGCTCGTGTATCAGAGCCCAAACTGTCCAACTTCACCTGCCAGATGACTGCCCTCAGCGCCCTAAGTCTGTACGGGCCTGCCTCTGACCAGATGAGTCAGGCAGCTCAAACTCTGAGACTTTGTCTCCCACCTGGAAGGCTGGCCGTTTTTGTCCACTCGGGGAGGATGCATTTTGGTGGGTGGTACAACATTGCAGCTAAGGGCATAGTTAGGAGTCAGGAACATCTGGGTTTGAATCACAACTCTTCCACTCACCCCCAGAAAGGTTTTTTTTAACCTCCAAGCCTCAATTTCCACATCTGTGAGGTGAAGATAATGATATCTATCTCACAGGTAGACTGCAATAATTAATAAAACAAAATTAATATAGAATCTGGCCTCTCCAAAAAAGTGCTCAAAAATAGTAGCTATTGAGAAGTTGGGGGTGGCGGTGGTGGTGGTATCATCAGACCAATTTACCCAGTTCTGACCCTGAGTCCTCTGCTGTGTCCTGATCTAGCACCACCCATGACTCTACATCCTATAGTTTCTCATGCTCCACTCAGTTCTATTGGCTCTCACAGTGATCTGTATGCCAGCCTTTACCCACTCTGCCGTCCATCCACTAATTCATTCACACAACAAATGTCTGTGGAGTCACTGTCACAAGCTGAGCATCGCGCTGGGGGCTAGGGATACAGAGTGATTTGGCCGCTGTGCTAACGGACCTTCCACCAGCACTAGCTCATTTCATGTTCTGAATGAGGTGAGAGCTGACTGCCTCGACTCACCAAGATCACAGCCGGAAGGTCACTTCCACTCTCTCCGGGCCTTTAATTCAGCTCCACTCTGCTTCTGGTATCCCAGCTTCCTACCCAGTCTGGCTCCCCGCACCCCTCCTCGGTTATGCTCTTCCGCTCCCCTGCTCCCTCCTCTACCAGCTTCCCTGGGTGGAGACCCCACCAGACCAAGCCCAGGGGACCAGGGTTTGCCTCAGCCAACCCAGCCAGCACCCCGGACCCAACAGCACACTTCCTCAAACTTAGAGCTACAAAATCATAAGAGCTCCCATTTGTTAGGTACCTCCTGAGGCCTCTGCATACATTCTTTCATTTGCTCCTGCCAGCAAGTATATGTGTTAGAAGCCTTCATCTCCACCTTATAGCCGAGGGCACTGAGAAGAGTGACAGGAACTTGTCCAAGTCAGCTGGGAAGTCCTGGAGGCAGGATTCAAACGTAGGTCTGTGTAAGAATGGAAGAGGAGCAACCAGACATGGCCAAAGCCACACAGACAGTTGATGGACGCTTCTCCAACATTTGAGGAGTTCTTTATCCTTTGGATTATTTTCATTTACATGAGTCTCTCTGTGGTGGGCATGGCAACTAACTAATAGGAAAGCAGATATGTAAAGAACGGAGCAGACGTGGGGAGATCACAGAGCCCTCCTGAGCGGCGGACCAGCAGGGCATTTCCCAATGCCCCCTCCTCCCGGTGGGACCTGGTGGAACTGCACTTTCTTTCCAAACCCCATCATCCTAGAGCATTTCAGTGGTCTCTGCTTCCTGCAACCGAGCTCCCTAAGTCCATCGCCCACAAGATCAGGGCCTGCCCTCTTTCCTCGCTATCCGCCCAGGGTGTGGTCCTGTGCAGGGCACAGCGTGGGGACCCAAAGAGGACGACTGGGTACACAGCAGCAGCCTTTTAACAGTTTTTAAATAAAAGCTGGGTTTTTGTTCTTTTTTTTCCCCCACATTTGTTTTGAAGGAACAAAATGTCCTAGTCTATTCCACATGGAATAGATTCTCCTTCAGCACCATTTGCAAAAGTGTTCTAAAACTGAAAATTGTTGTGGGCTAAAACTGTCTGCCTCTCTTGCATTTTTTATTCTGTCTCAGAATAATGCTGTGATGAAGAAAGAACAGATGTTTGACACAGGTAGAGCCTGCTTTTACCAACACAACATACAGAATCATCAAACCATTTTCATCCATCACAACAAAATCGCAGGTGTAAAAACCAGTTTGTTCTCACAAAGGTGAGAACGATGAGGCAGGACAGCATGGGTTTTGGGGTCAGAATGATCAGCATGTCAGTCTCCGCTCTGCACTTACCAGCTCTGTGAACTGGAACAACTAGCTTAATGTCTCTGAGCCTCAGTTTTAACATCTGTAAAATGGGAACAAAAATGAAGAGAGTGGGTTTGTCAGTTAGATTGAACAATAAAGTGTAGATAAAATATCTAGCATAGTAAATAGTACATGGTCAGCACCAACAACTACTTTTATTTTTATCATAGAAGCAATGTTCAATAAATTATAGCTAACATTACTTAATTAATCCATCATTCAATTGGCTTATTCTCAGCAAAGCCAGTGTTAGAAATAGCCCAGAGGGCCTGAGATGAACTCTATCTTGCTCTCTCTAAATTATCTACTGGAAGTCCCTCACGCTTCTTCAGTTCTGTTTCCTTAAGGCGAAAGGCAGCTTCCAGTGCTCACGGAAGCAGTGTGCCCTCCATCTTCCAGCGCTCGGCACAAGACGAGCTGATTTACATTCTGACACACAGGGGAGGAACTCCTTATGGAGGTGTCGTGCCCCTCAACCCTTGCCACTCGTCCTTCCCCCCTTTCTCTCGCCCTTTTCAGAGGTCTGAGAAGTTGGTTCATTCACGGTGAAGATAAAATTGCAGAACATTTAGACAGTGTGCAACAGAACAAATCATGCTCAAGTACTATAAACCACTTTAAAATTATCCATTATGTAAAAACCTATGGATTTGCTCACTGTGAAGGTTAATTTTGTGTGTCAATTTGACTGGGCTACAGGGTGCCTAGATATTTGATCAAGCATTATTCTATTTCTGAGAGGGTGTTTTTGGATGAAATTAACTCTTAAATCAGAAGAGTGAGTAAAGCAGATTGCTCTTCCTAGCGTGGGTGGGTCTCATCCAATCAGTTGAAGGCTTGAAGAAAACAAAAAATCAGAGCAAAGAAACTCCTGCCTGATGGCTTTTGAGCTGGGACTTCATTTTTTTCCTGCCTTCGGACTCAAACTGAAATGGAAACTCAGCCCCTCCTAGGTCTCAAGTCTTTCAGTCTTCAGACTGGGACTAAATCATCAGCTTTCCTGTTGATTCTGTTTCTCCAGAGAATTCTAACTAATACAGTTACTAGATATTGTTCTTGTCTATTCATTAAAGTAGGTATCAGAGTAACTTATAGGCAATATTGGTCACACAGCAAGAAGCAGAGAAGATCAACTGTAGGGCTTTTTAACGCGATGTGCGTGGTCAGGGTTTCTCCCTCTTCAGTCCGCCCTTCGTCCCTAATTGGTCAGACTAACCATGTTTGCCTGCAGATATTACAGCTGAGGAAGACAAGAGGACCAGCTGGCTCTCCCCTACAGCAGCGCACCTAGCGGTAGAAAAGAGTAGATGTCCTCAAACTACCCATTGGCTGGCTGCCCTCTGAGGAGACATCAAAAAGGACAACCTTGAAAATCGGCTCGCTTTCAGCCTGGGAAGGACTCTGGCCAGTCCTGCGTGCTTTGGATTAAGGATGGCTCACCAGCAGGTGATAACAAAAGGATATGCCAGCCAGTGAGAAACTGATGAAGGCAAGGAGAGAAGTTGTACCATATTAAAGCCGGTGTGCCATTGGCACGGGTAACACCAGTCCCCTTTAGCTTTTCTTTCATTCAGTCACACCTTCATTTACTCACACAACAAATATACACTGAGCCCCCACTCATCCAAAGCTCCTGTGGCAGGGGCTCAAGGTACTAACCCTGGTTGACTAGGTTGCCCTAGAGTCTGAGAAACAAAACACAGAGAGGGGAAATCCTTGAGAACGGGCAGCACGTGCCCAAGAGCAACGAGTGAGTCAAGTGCAAGGGAGCCAAGAGGAGAAAGAACGTGCTCAGGGGAGATGTCAGCAGGGTGAGCCACATGACGTAAGTGGGGTCCTGGAGGCTGTCCCCGGTCTGTGCGGAAGGAGAGGTGGGCTGAGCAGGCAGAGCAGGACTAGGGAAAGTTTGTTCCAGGGAGGACGTGGGCGGAGAGGTTCCCTCATTGGAGCTGCAGAAGGCAGTCAGGCCATGTTGGAGCCAAAGGGGAAAGAGCCAGAGTTTGAAGTGGATACTAGACTCCACAGGGACAATGGATGTTTGAGTATGTCCTAGGAGCTGCGCTTTAGAAAAGTCAATCTGACAGGGGAAATTTATCCTAATTTACTATTTTTCTGGATTTCTTTTTATATTATTTCTTTCTCTTTCTCTGTAAAGGCCCAGATGTTGAACAGGAAAAACCTTTAAAAGTGGAGAAAAGGAGACAAAAGACACTTACTTCCTCTCCAATGGTAGTCTTAAGTATATGTTTGTCTCTCTCCCACTGGATGGAAAATTTCTTGAGACCAGTGGCCAGGGCTTACTGATGACCCCACAGGCTCTCCGCACTGTCCTCAACACACTGCCGAGCTGTCTGCAGTGGGGACCTGCAGTGTCTGTAGTCTTCCCTCAATGTTTCCTACAGAAGCAAGGATGTCCTTGAGGTCCCATAGGATGTTAGAGTGGGAAGAAAGTGCTTCCAACCTTACAGAGGTGGAAACTGAGAGGGGATGTGAGCAGGACCCAGCAACGAGTCCGTGACAGATTCAAGACAAGAATCCAGACTGGTTAACTCCTGGTCAAATATTCTTCTCATCCCAGAAACTGACTGGGATAGGAGAGGCACTATCTGGGTTCAGGCCAACAGACAGGCCCACACTGTGGACATGGCTGCATCAGCTAAGCTGAGTTCACACGGCCAGTGCCAGGCAAGCACAGAGCAAAGGTGTCCACCTGCCGCGACCTTGTCCCTGCGGCCTCCTGTCTGGTTTGCACGGGGAGACTAACCCCATGGTAAGATGACCCACTGCATCCTCCCCAAATGTTTTACGCTACTGGAAGGCTTGGTCTCACTACATCAGGTTACAAATGACTTTGTAGTGCTTCATGAATTTTAGAAGTTTTCAAGGTCAAAGAAATGTAACTGCTTTTTAATATACACCAGAAGTAACTATTTTAAAATTCCTCATTATCCCAGAATCACAAAATACGAGAGTTGAGAGAGATTGTGGACCCTCTCTACCCCAATTCCTCATTTCACATATGGGGAAGCTGAGACCTGGGGGGTGGAGACCTGAGACTTGCCCAGACTGGTGTGTACAGCGCTGGTTTAGAGCCGGGTCCACAGCTCAGAGACCCACGGGACAGACAAGAAATGGAATAAGCACCGTTGGGGTGCAGGGAGGGAGGGGTGAACACAGAGGGAGGAGGCTGCAGCGGGTGCACTGACCGTAGCCCACACACAGCCCCAGCAGTTGTTGCTATGAGGACACGCAGGCTCAGTGTTGCCGGGAATTCTTTTTTTTTTTTTCAAAAGAAACTGAAAATCAGATTTTTATGTCAAATCACTACCTTTTAAAAGGTCATCAACTGAGTCAAAATTTTTAAACATTCCAACAGGCCGAAAACATGTGTCCATGGGCAGGAGATGGCAGGCAGGCCTCCGACCTGTGACCTCTGGCCCCAATGATGGAGGCTCAGCACGCCAAGTCCAGGCCTCGGCCCCTCCTCTCACTGCCCTTTCCTACCTGTGCGCCTGTCACTTTAAGCCTGTGTGAGAGGTGACATCACCATTTTCATCTTCTGGGAAGAGAAAAGTTGTGAGTCCCTAATTTCACCTCTCTACCTAGAAGCCGAATCACCTAGATACAGGTAACTCTGACCTCTGCGGGTGGATCACTCGGCTCCATAAAGATTTCGCCAGCTCAGCTTGGCTTCCATCCATGTAAAGTGTGCAATAACCTTCACATAGGACATTTGCATATGGACCACAACGGAATGTGACGGGCTGATCCCAGCATCCGTGCACAGCCAGGTGTTTCCAATGGAACAACTGCGGACAGTCATCTGACTGGAGCGAGCCGTAAAAACCCAAAGAGAAATGGAGAGAACATCCTTTTACATTTACCCCCAAACCTCCCAGTTGAAAATTAACAAGACATCTTTGAAATTATGCTCCAAACAGAAAAGTAATTAAAACAGGAAAACACGGCCTCGTCTCACTATGTTTCCAGCATTGGAGGACACCCACCTGAGGCTGGAAAACCCCTCTGGGTAGGGAGCTGAGGTGCTTGACACCCAGATGCACATTGACATTCATGTTTACACTGACAAAATCCCCACTCCTTATTTGGAAAAGCCACAGGAAGCAAAAAGGCTTTCGTGTGGGAGCTCTGGAGCAGTGGATAAAAGGTATCCCAAATGGTTTTCACAGTGCTGCACAGGACGCCCTCACTGACACAGTGCCCAGCTAAGTCCATTAGAGGCCCTGAGAGCTGAAAAAGATTCCAAACCCTGCTCCCCATCCTCACCCACACTGTAATTCAAAACACACTCCAAACCCTAGCACAAATAAAACTTAAGCTGTGATAAAGTCTAAACAGCCTTTTCCTAAATTTCTATGGTTGAAAGATTCTGGATAAGTTCATGAAATCGGAACTTTCTTCATTTTTTTTTGGTGCCCTGTTTTGGTGTCCTGTGCCTGGGTCCAGGCTGTCTGTTGGGCCATAGAACATCAGCTTTGCAGAAACAAGGACTCGGGGAGGAGAATAAGCCTAGGCCACCTTGTGACAGGGACACATGCCATAAGAGCTCCCTAAGAGGCCATCTGGTTCAATGACCTGCACCTTCTTTAGAAATGGGGACACCGAGGCCTTTGTCACGGTAGCAAGATGTGAACTTGATCCCACAAAATTTTGAATGCACCACATACTGCTTCTCTGTTGAATTGCCTGTCAGAAAATGCTCACCTAGCCCTGATTTTTAAGATTACCAAGTAAAGTACATTTTCAATGTTTCCCGTAGGAACTTCTTGCATAGCTGGTGGCAAGTCAATTCGCATACATTTCAAAAAACTTACCTAAGATGGTTTCAGGAGCCCAGCATGATAAATTATGCACCCTTGGCAAAGTAAGGAAATTGCACGTTCTAATTAATTAGGTAGGCAAAACACAATGAGTACTGGACCTGAAACAAAGGAAGAGACCTAGAGAGTTGGGGGCAAAGATTCACAATTTAGTTCCCCAAGAAATGAATTAACTGCTTTTGCTTTTTATCCCCGCTATTTCATTCTGCAAACATGTTACAAGTCTTTGTTTTGCTCTGGCCTTTAAGCTGTGTCTTTGAAGTTCCCTGTTTTTGCAGCCACGTCCTTCCCTGGCCGGGCTCAGTGCTCCCTGTCTGTGAACGCAGTCGGAACTTCCTCCGATGTATCCAATTCACGGATAATTAGTCTGAACTGAAAACATAATCTGCTCAGGGTAATTGACTCTATATGAAGTCAGCTTTAAAAAAAAAATAGGAAAAAAGTCTACTTCAGGCTTCACGGATTTGCATCTGACGTGATTATTTCTTAAGTCACATTGAAATCATAGGACGTCTAATCCCTTTTAGATCCAGTGAGTCACGACCGGTAATTCTGATGGCGGAGGAAGAAGCAAGATGGATTCCATGGCCACAGCACTGTATTTTTACCCAAAGTGCCGAATTTAAATGGAATTATTCTAAAATGTTCCTGGGGGTTAAAGTTACTCAGACACAGCAAAGTGTTCATCCCTGGCACCAGGGACATTCAAGGCCCTCCATGAGCTGGGCCACCAGCTCCACAACCTCAATTACTGCCAGCAATCAAGGAAATTAAACTGAAATAAGAAGGCACTCTTGTATTTCTGCCTAGAAAATTTTGGCAAACCTATTCAAGATATACTTCGTATGTACCTGTTTGTTGTTAACGCCATCAAGTCGATTCCGACTTCTAGCGCCCCTGCGTACAGCAGAGCGGAACCCTGTCCGGTCTTTCTGCGCCATCCTCTCACCTTCAGACGGTGCTCTGCTGCTGTTCATAGGGTTTTCATGCCCAACTTTTTCAGACGTGAGTGGCCAGTTCCTTCTTCCAAGTCGGTCTTAGTCTGGAAGCTCCACTGAAATCTGTCCAACAGGGGTCACCCTGCTGGTATTTGAAATCCCAGTGGCATCACAGCAACACACAGTCACCACAGTATGACAAGCGACAGATGGGTGATGTAGTTCCCTGACCAGAAAGGATCCCAGGCCATGGCGTTGAGAGCACCGAATCTTAACCACCAGACCACCCGGGCTGGCTATATGTTCCTAAATGAAGGATAAACTGGTACAAACTTTCTCGAAAGCTAGTTGGCAATATGTTTAAACGCCATGACCCAGTAATTTCACTTGCAGAGTTGACTCTAGGAGACTAATCAGCAGATTAATCTAGGAGATGATACTGACAAAGATTTTCTACGAGGAAGTTCATCACAGTGTTATTTACACAATGAAAAACTTGAAAAACATTAAATGTCCAATGTTATAGAATTGGTTAAATAAATTGTGTTACCACCAAAGGTTAAATATTATTAAATCATTTTAAATGGTGTTTCCCAGGGATTAGAGGGTGAGAGAAATAGGGAGATGCTGGTCAAAGGGTAAAAAGCCCAGTTACACAGGATGAATAAGTTCCGGGATCTAACATACAGCACGGTGACTACAGTCAACAATGCTGTATTGTGTACCTGAACTTTGCCGAGCGAGCAAGTGGATCTTAAGTGTTCTCACCGCCCCCAACACACACCACACACACACACACAAATGGCAACTCTGTGAGGTGATGGAAATGCTAATAGCTCGATTGTGGTAATCATTTCACAACGTGTACATATATCAAAACATCACATGTACACCATAAATATATACAACTTTTGTCAATTATACCTCCATAAAGCTGGAAAAAAATAAAAATAAAAATAAATAAAATGGTGTTTAAAACAATAATTAGAGATATGTGGGAAATGCTCATCATATGAGTAGTCAAACCTGGCTTTTTTTAAGTATAGAGAAAGACCATTTTCCCAATTTATTACAGTGAAAATGTATTGTTCTTATAATACAAAGTATTTTTTAAAAAATGGATGATTCTCATAATACTTTATTAATGTAAAGTGTTATTTAATTATAATGGCTTTTTAAAAAATAGTAAGCCAGCTTCTTGCTACTAAATTAAGAGACTCAGTAAGTGATTGTAATTTTTAATAATAGTTCCAGAAAGATATACAATCTATGGATCCTTCCTTTCCAGCCAAACTGAAAAATCAGTTTCATATTTGATGAATCTCATTTTAAAACATACAAAGGAAGCTGCTATAAAGTAAGGCCCATAAAATAGTCATTTGCCTGGACCTCCCATTCACGTCCAGTCCGGCCCTCGTTGGCTATTAAGGTAACTGTTTGGAAAGAACATATTCCCCTCTCTGGTCAAAATGCATCTTCTCCTCCAGCTGCCTCGTAATGAGAAATCATAATCTTCTTTTTATGACATCACCATAAAAGACATCAATAGAACAAAAAAATACATTGCTCCTGGTAATAATAGTGTTTGTTATGGAAATTGTAAAGTGTTCCCATACAGGTGCGATCCCCTTTAATTAAGCCTTGTCAAAGAATACGTTTGCAAAACATCTAAGTCAGATATTGCAGAGCCATGAACTTCCTGTCTTGGAAAAAAAAAAAAATGCACCTCAGGGATGAAGCCTGGAGCTGAATCAATTTTCTTATTAAGAGTCTGCATGGCTCAGGACGTTTGTAATGGAAGCTAAGCCAAGCCTCTCACAGCCTGGCAGTCAAGGAATAAGAGCTTTTTGAGCTTAGAATTTGGGGACTATTGGGCCCAAAGACTGTGCCAAGCTCCCTTCAGCCAGCCGAACCCTTCCGTGTCCAAGGTTCTGAAATGCTCCCATCGGCTCTCTCCGCAGTGCTCTCCTCCAGAACGGACACTAATCGAAGCAGAGAGAAGGAACATGAGAGCCCATGGACTCCCATCACAGACTCCAGGTCCCAGAAAGGTTCCAGAAGGAGTGGAACAAGGCGATGGTGGACCTGGCCAATTTCTAAGGAAGAAACCATAATTTTCTTTTTATATTATCTAATCCTTTTATTTAAATTCCTTCTCAAAAATTATAAAAGTAATGTGTGCCTATAATTTTTAAAAATTACTAAAATCCACAGTAAAAAATAATCTTTCCTACAGCCTCTGCGGCTCACCCTCCATAAGGCGAGCAATGGAGACAGCCTGGCGTGCACCCATTCATACTCACCTCCAGGCTCATAGTCTGACATAGGAGGTGTCAGTATTTGTTTTGATTAAAACAAGGGCATTTCATGCACATTACTCTGCCCTTTGTTTTTCTCACTTTGCCCTCCAGGTCAATAGCTACAGATCTAGGAAAATGGCATTTCAGCCATTCAGCTCTGATCTCCAGAGTGCTCACTCCATACTAGGGGCACACAGAGGTAAGCTGCAAAAAGGAATTTGATGGGGCCCCCTCCGTGAAGGAGTGTGCAGTCTACCGGAGGACAGACAGACATATCCCCAAGAATGCCCCACAGGAGGGTGTGAAGCCAGCACCAAGGAAGAGCCAACCACGTCTGCCCCGAGAGAAGGGGTGAGGGAGGGCTCCCTAGACAGAGAACGAGTGAGCCAGGTCCAGGAGGATGAACGGATCTCATTCCATGGACAAGGATAAGAAGGGCATTCCAGGACAGGAACAGCATGTACAGAGACATGGAGATAATGAAAAGCCTGGTGTGCCTAGAGCTCGGGTTTTTGATGGGGAGTCAGGGACAGTGACGGAGATGATAACAGATATTTAAGTTGCAGTCAGCCTGGGAAGGGCCTTTTTTTAGCAGACCAAGTTGTTCACTTTTTATACTGTGGGTAATGGGGAGCCACTGAAGGTTCAGAGCAAGGAATGGGCCGTTGTCAGATTCAGCCAATGAGAGACACTGGTGCAGGAGTGGAAAGCGGAAAGAGGGAGGACCCGGGGCATTTCCCCTGCTCTCTCTGCTCCCTGTGGCATCTCTGGATGTGACTGCATCTCCTCTGAGGCCCCAGCAGCGACGTGGCATTTCTAGACCTGCTTTAGCTCCCACCCTCGGTCTCTGCTCTAGACACTGGTAACAGCACCTCCTCCCACTGCTCGCCCAGCCAGAGAGGCGGATTTCCGCTGAGGCTGAGTTCTGGGCTGTCCCCTCAATCCCCTGCTGGGCTTCTGGGTTCTTCCTTCCCCCGTGTAACCAATTCCCTGTTGGCAATTCTTTCTCTTGACATACTAAGAGCAGTTTCCATTTTCTGCTGGATCCTGACCGACACACAGTGCTTCCATTTCATCAGGATATTATGAGGCCATTAAAGTTGTTTTACAAAGGGTTTTAGTAAAGTGAAGAAACGTTCATGCTGTAACATGAAAAAAAACCCCAGCAAAATGCAGAACTGTCTACAATATTACTTCACCCGTGTTTTCAAAATGAGATTTTTTTTAAAAAGACCACAAAGACACTGTTAAAATGTTTATAGTTGTCTCTAGTTTGGAGAGTAGAATTTTTTTTTCTCTTAACTTTTCTGTATGTTCCTAATTTTCTACAATGAGCATATTTCAAAGTTTACTTTTTCAGGCTGTCATCTCCTGACCAGAGTCTGACTGGGAACCAGGCACGCAGCCCCTGCCCAGTAGCTTCTCCAGCTGTCCGTGAACAGGATCGAAGGAACCACAGCCCTGTTCCCGACCCTGCCCTGTCCTCTCTGCCACTGCCTCCCCCTACTCCCAGAGGCACGGGGTGAGGTGGACCTTGCCTGTGCACATTAACACCCCTCCTACTCCCCTGATGAACGTGGCCTGTTGCCCAGCCGGTGGCCATATGGTCACCTCCCCCCAGGCCCTGACATGGGAGTTTAATCTTCCCTTGAAAGCTTGGAATTACCACGGGGTTGGTTCTTCCACCTGACCGCTGTTCTCCATGCCCACCGCCATCAGAGGGCAGAAGATCACAGTGTCTGACAGTGTCTTTGAGACCTTGTGGGAGAATGCTGATGTCTGTTCTGGAGGGAAAGCAGGGAATGACTGCTGGGCCTCCCTAGCCCTGAGCCGCCCGCCCTGGCTCAGCACAAGCACCTGCCACAATAGGAAGCGCTGCTTACACCTCCCACTAGAAGCATCTCGAGTGTGCCTTCAGGCACCAGGTCAGGATGTCAAGAGGCCTATGGAGACACTGAGCTTGTGGCCTATTCTTTAGATCTATCAGTTCTGTGGACCCAGACATTCCTGAGAGCCTTTGTTTAAAAAACAACAGCTCAGCTCAGACACACAAGCCTGACGGCTGCCCTTAACCCAAAGGTTTTCCAAGCCCCACGTTCAATACTTTGCTTTTTCAACATCAACTTGCCCTTTAAAACAAGACACAATATTGCTTCCCCATTTACCAGCTGATCAAATTGAGACAAAGACAAATTAGGCAATTAACATCCTTCCCAACGCGAGTCTCTGGGCCACAGCTGACAACCAGACCCAGTCTCTGGGGCTCCCAATGCCATCATTAATGGTCCTCATTGAAGCCATTCCAGTGGCTGCAGAAAAGCTCTCTGCAAAACAACCAAAAGACGACAACACAGAGCAAGACCTTGGTGGTGCCGGATCCTCAGAAACAGTCCTTGATTGCCTAAGCTCTATCTCCTAAGAGCCTCCCAGTGCTTCGTGAACACCCTCCAACTCTCCTTGCAGAATCCCCAGGGTCTGAGTCCAAGGACTGCCTGCCACCCACCCACAGACAGGAAGATTCCATGTCACCAGGCACCTGTGACACTTGGGAGCAGTCAACAGAGCGAGGAAGGTGAAGAGAAGGGGCTGTGTTTGCATCGGTGGGTCTGTGGGTCCATCTGAGGGTTTATCCCCTGAGCTTTCTGTCCTGATTCTTGTAGGTGATCAGCCACTTCACCCACAATAAAAACTTGTTGTTTGTGATCTGCCTAGTTTCTATTTACTACCATCTCAACATGGCAGAAACCAACACAGTTATCTTCATCGAGAGTGAGACATGGGAGAAAGAGGTGGAAGGAGGAAAAGAATTTCCAGACACTATTATAAAGATACTCCATATAGCCTAAACATACATACATTTGGCTTTAAACGTGCAAAGCATCCACAATATGGGATTTTTTTAAATTTCTCATTCTTCCTGCAACGATAACATGGCTAAAATTACACACAGCTACACTGTGGCAATATGGCAATAAATTAAATTGCATTCTCTGTCAGAAATAAATTTGGAACACACGCAAAAAATTTGTGTGGGAAAGTTTGGGGTAAATGACTATTAGAACACATTATGTAGTATAAATGTTTTGCCAGGCAGTTAGAGTAAAGTGCAGATGTTTCCAACACGTGCCCTTCTATGGATTTGGATATGAAGTGTTTTATTCCAGTGCCTCACACAGTTGTGCAGGTTGTGCACTGCATGCTCCAGAAGGCATCGTGCACATTGCAGTCTATGTGGCGTGTGCCCCTGACACTGTGCAGTGCACATTCTGGGGGCCCTGATGTAGTACCTGGAATGACACTTACAGAACTACTTTATATGTGTGGGGAAAGGAAAGTTGTATTGGAGAAGATACAGTCTCAACAATTAATTCTGTAATAGCAACTGTGTTTTACAGGAATGCTGTAGAAACATAACCAGTAGAATTGAAAAAAGATTCAATTCAAGAGTGAGTTACAGAAATAGCATCATGCATGAAATTCATTCACGGTGTCATTATGGCCAGGCTATCGCAGCAAAGAAATATCAGTAGAGGTGCACCTAGTGTGTGACATGGGATATGGAATATATAATCACATTAATGTGATTACATACAAGGGGAAAGGAATATTTGAATAGTTGAATTTTCACAAAACTTCATAATGATATAAGGTATGACCATGAACTTTTGTAATACACAACGTACTTGAAATACTCACTAAACTAGAAGATGGGTTATGCATTTTTCCTTTACAAAGAGACAGGGTATCAAATTTAGTGACCTTTTCTGTGATGATAAGTGGCCCTCGACAGTGTGCCACAGGTATTCTTTTTAAATAAACACATTTAATCTGACCCTTCAAGGTAAACAGTGAGTGATGAAGTAACTGCTTTTCTAAAGAAATTCGGTTGTAGAAGAGCATTTTTAAAACATTTCTATCACTGTGTGTGATTTTCTGGCCAAGATACTTGGTTATCATCTATAATAGTGTTCACATACGCACACTTAAACACAAGTCTCTAGCCTGCTTATAACCTTCCAAATGAAGTTTCAATGGGTTTGGACCCATTTGTTTAAAAATGAAATATCTTCCAATTAGTTTGCAAGAATAACTGCCTGACATCAGGAAGACGGGTAGCCCAATTTCAACAAAAACCTTTGCATAATTGGTAGATGGCATTGACAAATGAGAATCACAATTTAGTAAACACAGCCACCAATGCCTTTCTTCCATTTGGATTGACACGTCCTCGTGAGGAATCCTTTTCAGTCCTGACAGCCATTAAAACTGAAACTTAGAACTTTTAAAAACTGAACTTAGAACTTCGATATCTTGCTGTATCATCTAGTGTTAAAGTTTCAAAAATAATGAGCATACCCAATCTCAATCTTACTTTAAAATATTACTACTAATTCCAATAGCAGAAAAAAAAAGATTTTGTAATACAATTTAGAGTATTGTCTATGTCATATTTACCACAAACCTTTAAATTTTCTATTTTCATATATATTACATAAGATAATACATATATAAATTACTTACATATTTAAATTTATATATAATGATTCATATGTAAATTATAGTATAGTCATGTGCTGCATAACAAAGTTTTGGTCAACAACAGACCGCATACACCACTGTGGTCCCATAAGATTAATACCATGTCATTTAATGACAGAGATACATTCTGAGATGCACATTGTTTGGCGATTTTGTTGTTGCGTGAACATCGTAGAGCATAAGTACACAAATCTAGATGGTATAGCCTGTTGTACCATCTAGGCTGTAAGATACTAAGCTTATGGGACCACCATCATTTATGCGGTCTGTCGCTGACTGAAACATTGTCATGTGGTGTGTGACTATGTAGTAATATATAAGTATATATAAATTAATAATACATATAGAGCATAGTAATACATATAGTAAAAAAAAAAAAAAAAAAAAAGGTTAAGATTTTCATCCCATCTGAATTTGGGATGGGACCAGGGCAGGTATGGGTTTTTGAAGGGGTGACGTTTGAGTTGAGCCTCAAATCATGACTGCAAGTAAATCGTGGATGGAGAAACACAGATTTCTTCATCCAATCTTAATATTGATTCAATTCAGGTGCGGTGGGCTTAGAGAAAAGGGCTTAGAGATTGTCCTTTTTACAGCAGGCAGACTCCTTGTAGAAACTCATCTCCCTGTAAGATGATAGAGGGTGGAGGTAAAATTAGGTTCAGGAAGAGTGAACCCAACTCTTTGTGACTAATCAGATGGGTGCTGAGTATACAATCCGTCTCTAAGAGTGGAGATTGTTGAGGCATCCTCCAGCCCTCCCAGGGGATGCCTCTCTGTGGCTTTGAGGCCACCTCATGCTCTTACAAGGTGAAACGATCTGCCCTCAAGACCAAGCTCAAATGTCCCTTCCACAGGAGGAGGTGAGTTCTGCTTCCCCTTAACCACCTCGATCAGCAGCACATGTACGTCCTAACCGCAGTTAGGGCAATTCTTAAGGGGGAGGGTCACAGGTGTTATGAGGGCCATTACCCAAGGTGACAAGAAGTAAAAACCCAGAATCATGAGAGAAGACTCAAGTTCAAAACTGAAATGGCAAAATAATGAACATCAAGCGCGGGAGGAGCTAGGAGAACAAGTGGTGAGGGGAGTGGTCTGGACTTCTACAGGAAGGTGGTGAGGTGGGAGGAGCTGGTCCAGGCAAGTCGTTCAGGACAGCATCCCCAAACAGTAGACACTCTCCTCCTGCTGGTGTGCTCCCATCCCTATTACTCAAAGCTTGAGGGATGGGGGAATCAAGTGGTATTCATACATTCATTCAACAATATTTAAGAAGTGTCAGGTGCTGAGCCATGCTGGGCAGTTTCTACCTGATAATGCAGTTGTTTCTGCTCTTGCCTGAATTCCCCTACCCAACAGTGAGATCTTATAGGGCAGACCTCTTATTCAGATTTGCAACTCTGTGGTGTCCAGAGTATAGACTCTCACATGTTTAATGAAGAGAGAGAGGATCTGTGAGTCCATTATAAAGCCCATGGATTTGAAATGATCTTCCACTGCTCTTACCACAAGCTCTTTCCAACATTCAAGAATAAGTTGGTTTGATTAGGGCCTGTAACTACCCAAGGATAGCTCTCTGCTCCCTCCCTCCCACATGACTAATTTTTGTCTTCACATCAGACTAATTTGGAATACTCAGAAAGAGGAAAAGAATAATGCAGTGACCAGCTTCAAAGTGCCTTCCTTGTATCTACCTTTCTCTGGCCCTCTGCTCGACCAGAAAATTCACGGGCCTTGAACCAAAACCCAGTCAGGCTACTTGGGGAAGGGGTCCTGTTTGTCAAGGTTTATAGCTTTTGGAGGGTTGCAAGTGGAACACTGAGAGGAAGGAAGGAAGAAAGGAAAGGAGGAAGGAAGGAAGAGTGGAAGGAAGGAAGAGTGGAAGGAAGGAAGGGGAGAAGGAAGGAAGGGGAGAAGGAAGGAAGGAAAGAAGAGGGGAAAGAAGGAAGGGAGAGAGGGAGGTATGTAGGGAGGGAGGGCTGCCAGTCAGCCAGTCAAGAGAATCACTCTGATCATCAGTGAGGAGGAAGCAAATTAGTCTCCTACGTGACTGCTCCCAACACAGCCAGCACTTAGGCCTCCCTCTGAACCTTCAGTCCTGTTGACCATAAATCCACAATGTCCTCCCTGTCTCCTCTCACATGTTGTAATGATTAATTTTTTGTGTAAACTTCACTGGGCCATGGGGTACCCAGATTAAACATTATTTGTGGGTGTGTCTATGAGGGTGTTTCTGGATGAGTGGACACAGTAAAGCAGATTGCCCTCCCCAGTGCAGGTGGGCACCATCCAATGCGTTGAGGGACGGAACAGAACAAAATGTGAGGGAGGAGGCCTTGCTCCCCTCCTGTCTGCTGCTTGAGCTGGGACGTTGGTCTCCTCTTGCCCTTGGACTGGGGTTTATACCATCAGCTCTCCTGATTCTCAGGCCTTTCGATTAAAATTACACTTTTGGCTTTCCTGGATCTCCAGCTTGCTGACAGCAGATGGAAGGACTTCTCAGACTCCATAAACTCATGAGCCAATTCCTCATAATAAATAAATAAATATAAATACCTTATTGGTTCTGTTTCTCTGGAGAACCTTGACTAACACACATGTCAAGCTTTTTCTGAAAAACTTCACTGATGCCTCACCCTAAAAGTGAGGTCCACATTCAACATCAACATTATCACCTCAGGAACATCTTAAAATCCAGATTCCCAAACCTACTGATTCTCTGGCAGGTGGTTCTTACATACATTAAAGTTTGAGAAGTCTTATTCTAGTCATTCAAAAGGCATACATGAAGCACTTACTCTTTGCCCTACCCTGCCCTATCTTTTTCCTAAATGTCTTCACTTTGAACAATCTCCTTTTACCTTACCCCACTATAATATTGTAAGTTCCTTGGGAAGAAGGGCCATGTCTTACATTCCTCTGTATCATTGAGATGTCTAGCACAGAGAAATATTTTTTAAATATTTCAATAGATATTTTTAAGTTAAGTGAATAATCAAACTAATGTTTCTACATCTACAGAGAAGCTGTCCTTTCTCACCTGAGAGTTTTCTTTCAAGACTTTAGTACAGAGAACCTGGCACAGGTCCCAGAACTGAAAGAAGCAGCTCAGATTTGGTCTTATCAGAGCAAGACGATCACCTCCATGATGTGCATAACTTACTTACATCATATAGCCAAAAGAAAAGCTGGCTGTTTTGAGGATCATATAAGTCTATTATTATCGAACTGATTAGCAACTCAAGATCTTAAATGTTTTTCTCTCATGCAGCATCTAAGCCATGCCTTTCCTATCTCCCTCACTGTGTACTTGTGGGAAACTGACTTCTAGAAGGAATGTAGGACTCATAATTATGCATTCTTTCAGGAAGTATTCTTTGTCCATCTAACCTGTACTCAGCACTCTTCTACACTCCGGAGATACAGGAATAAAAGGCAGTCTCTGCTTTCCAGGAACAAACAACGATACAGGATCGTTTATCTGCTACATTTTTTATTAGATCGAAGATGTCTCAGCATAGCAAAATATTTTTGATACTATCCTGATTCAGTCATCCAATGTTTTTATGGTCCCTCCTAGCTTACTACCCTTAGAGGGTCAGAGAGTGTCTTCTATAGCTCCATCAAAGACATCATTTAAAAACTGTTACACAGTTCAGCACCAAGGACAGAACTCTCCAGAGCCTGGAAACAAAAATTCAGGTCCAGTTTAAGGCAACATTCAGTAAGTCTCTTCCTTGTATCAAAAACTTTGCAAGGCACTAGGGGTTCAGAGACTAATCAGGCACAACCACAGTATTCTAAGAACTCCCTGAATATAGCTGTGACAGAGACACAGCACACCTGTACAGCGTCACGTGACGATGACCACTGGCCATGTCCAGATCATTTCTCCCCTCATCCTCCAAGCTCTTTGGAGACTTGTCTGTCACATCTAAGTCATGCACATGGAAAAGGTAGGACTTGTTTGGAATAGAAGATGGCAAAATATTTCAGCAGTGACGATTGCCTTTTGCCTTGGGCTACATCTGTCCAAATTGAATTTACTCGAACGACGGGATGGCTATTACACCAGCACTCTTTCAGCTCTGTAATCTAATGAGATGGCTTTGGATACTATTAAAAGTTAAATCAGTCGATAAATGAAATATTAAAATCACCAGAGAATTGGCCCAATGTACAAAATATTAACACTGCAAGCTCTAAATCAAGCAGTGAACATGAATTTAGCTAAAGCCATTAAAACAAGACTGTGGACTCAGTCCTGCATTTTGGAGCTGTGCCTGAGGAGAGTTTTTCAAAAGCTCAGTTTTTCCTCTTGTTGGAGCCTCGGTGTGAGGGCGTTCCACAGTGCAGCCTCTCTTAGGACACTTGACTCTGGGAAGCCTCTGGAAACCCACAACCCTTAGGAAATGATGCATCAAATCAGAGCAATGAGACAAATACATCATCTATTAGTCATCTCACTCCCCTACTAGCCTATGACGTCCTTGAGGACAGAGCTGGGGATCACTCAGCTCTGTATGACCAACTCTCAGCACAGTGTCTGCCTTGGCCTAGGTGCTCAACAAATATTACACTCAATCTCCTTTTTGTGATTCCTTCTCTGTCTCTCTCTCTCTGTTTGTCTCTCTCTCTTTCTCTATCTATCTCTCAGTCTCCCTCTTTTTCCCTCCCTCCCTTCCTTCTTTTTCTCTCTGTGTCCCATAAGAGTTCCCTGTAAAAGTTGTATGCATTCTTTAAGGCCCAGTTTAAACGCCACCTCTTCTAAGAACCTTCTCCAATTACCACGTCAGAATCACTCCTCCACAATTAACCCCTCCTCCCACAGATTGATGTATGAGCATTTGTTGGACCATTTTTTCCAGTCCACTTTGAATTACAGTTACCTGTACAAACCCGTATCACTCTTTTTTTAGGTTCTCCCAGATTCAGACCCTGAGACAAGGATTCAAGTTCACATGGTTTATTTGACAGGTAGAGGATACTGGAATGGGGGCAAGCTACTGATACAGGAAAGTGAGGCAGTCAGTAAAACGTATGATATTAAGCCAGGTAGTAGGAGGCGACTGGAGCTTCATCCCAAGGGAAAACTCTGAGAAATGATACATAACTCATCCCTCAGAACTATCCACCTGAGGGGCAAGGGAGCTTGGGTATTTATACAACAACTTCCAGAAGTACTTCTTTGAGGGCTGCTCCTACAGGCTCCCAGCATGTCCAACTTGCCACAGGCAGGGAAAGCATCCTTCTATAATTCCAGGGGGAAAAAATTTCAGGCATAGGGTATGCTATGTGCTCGCACACACACACACACACACACACACACACACACACAATGGATATGTTGAAGCACTAACCCCTCATATGACTGTATTTGGAGATAGAGCTTTGGAGGTAATTAAGGTTAAATGAGGTCATAAGGGTGGAGTCTTAATCTAATGGGACTGGTGGTCTTAAAAGGAGATAAAAAGAGAGATTTCTTTCTCCACAAAAGAAAGGCCATGTGAAGTCATGACTGTGAACTCTGTCCTGAATTTTGGAGCAGTACCTGCTCCATAGAAGGCAGCCATCTGCAAGCTAGAAAGAGAGCTCTTATGAGAAAAATGAACTGGCAGGAACCTTGATCTTGGACTTCCTAGCCTCCAGAAAGGTAAGAAAATACAATTCTGTTGTTTAAGCAACCCACTCCATAGTATTCTTTTATAGCAGCCCAAACGGACTAGACAGCTGTGGTGTACTGAAAGGTCACAGGAACAGGGGAAAGGCACTGAAAACATATTTTCTGTCCCACACGTAGGACTGTGAGTCCAAGAGCAGGGAGCAGGCAATGCTGTTCTCCCTGAGCACCAAAGAGAGAAGGGAAGCAACACTCTTTAAGCACTTACTGCATGTCAGGGACCGTGTCAGACATTTTTTTAAATCTACTTTATTAAAGTGTCATTTACATACAATAAAATGCACACATTTTAACCGTACAGTTTGGTGAATTTTGACAAATGTGTACACCCATGTAACTACCGCTACAGTCAAGATCTGGAAACATTTCTATCAAGAAATGATTCCCTTGTGCCCTTGCCAGTCAATCCCTACCCCCTCCCCTGGCCCCAGGTTGCCACTGATTTGCTTTTTGTCACTATTAATTAGGTCTGTCTTTTTTGGAGTTTCACACGGAGTCACACAGTAGGCAGTCTTTTGTGTCTGGCTCCTTTCTCTCAGCATAATGCTTTTGAGAATCATCCATAATGATGCATGTACCAACAGTTCATTCTTTTTATTGCTGAGTAGAATTTCATTGTTTGAATATACCATAATTTGCTTATTCTTTTGCCCACTGGTGGACCTTTGGGTTGTTTCCAGTTGCAGCTATTATTAATAAGGCTGTTATCAATATTTGTATATAATTCTTTGTGTAACACATGTTTTTATTTCTCTTGGGAAGCTTCTGAGGAGTCAAATTGCTGGCTCATATAGTAAGAGTATGTTTAACTTTATATGAAATTGTATGCTAGGCATTTTTAATTTACCTCATTTAACTTTTTGACCACTCAACAATGAGGGTATAATCATTCTCACTTTTTGAGCACACTGAAGCTCACAGAAGATAAATGAATTATCTAAGCTCACAGAGCTTGTAAGGATGGATATAGAATACATACCCAAGTTTATCTAGCCAAAAATCTTCTGTGCTTTTGATGACATCATTTTGCTTTCCATTATTGACTCAGCAATGAGAACTTAATGTTGAACTCAAGAAAACAGATAAAGAGTTTCGTACATCCTTCTAATCTCTAAATTTACCTGGTCCAGGAAAAATTGAATGACCAAGTTGGTGTGAGGCAACCCCAGAGAGAGGAAGTAAGGGTGGTTATGAAGGCAGTGAACTTGGCTGGGCTTGATATAGGACAAGCACAAAGATATTACTACTGACCACAAAAGCTATTGCAAGGGAAAGGATGAGCTTATATCTACCGGTGTGGAGTTCATAGTTCTGAACTCCATAATTCATTGCCTACAGCCTGTCAGGCTGAAAATATAACCAATGAATAATGAGCAGGAAGGAGATAGTCATTCCTTTTCAGTCAACGTCTAAGAAAGGGTTTTTAAGTCAACATCCAGGCAGCCAAGTGAGGTTAGGGTAGAATATAATATCAACCCACACACTGACCAAGGTAATTCAATCAATGAAAACCTAGAAACTACCCCTCCACACGGGCTTCAGAATGCACAGACAGGAGAATCAATTCACAGGAACATGGAAATAAAGGAGCAGTTGGGGTTAAGTTCAAATCTTTAGAAGAATTGTTAAAGAAGGAATTGGCCTGTGCTGCAAATCTGTTAATGCTAAACATGTAAACTTCGGCTAATGTCCAGAAATAGAGACTATTAAAAACGCATTAGGAGACTCATGTTTACATTTCTGTATTCAACTAAAAGCCTCTGCTAATATAAAATGAGGTCCCCTCTGTATATTACAGTCTTTAGTGCCTGTCAATAAGAGAGAATGTGCTTGAATTTCACAGAATTACCGTTCTTGAACAAGTGCAAAATAATCCTTGGGTTCACGGCCAGTGTATAGGTTAAAACAACAGCAACAACTGGGAGTCATACATTTTCGTTCTGACCCAGTCCCACTGCTGTATCCTATAACTACTCCGTGTCTCAGCCTTGCCACTGCTAACGGAGGATAACCATCTCTCTGCTACTTACCTTGTGGGACACTCTAATGAAGAACAATGTCCTAAAGTGCTTTGGAAATAAGAGGTGCTATGTTGATGTGAGGTTTTCTAAACACTTAAGTTGTTTAAATGTTAAATGCTTTTCTGTTTATGTTCATTGTTAAATGCATTTCTGGCAGTTGGAACACATGCTTTAAGACCTATTCCCTGCAAAAGGTCATTAAAATGACAGTAAAAGAATTTAAAAAGTGTAACTCCACAGAGACAAAGGGACTAGTAAAGGATACCATTGGAAATAAGAGAAATTAATTAATTTCTGAAGCTGGAGGAGAGGCTAAGGGAAGCTACACCCAAGGAGACTATAGAGACAAATATCTATGGGAAGTAATCTTGGAGCTCAGGACATGGAGGCCCCAGGCCCACTGAAGGCAGGTGAGAGGCATAAGGCTCAAGAAAAGGAAGGAAGGTGGAAGTCTACACAGAGAAGGAAGTTGCCACTGCCTCACTCTAAGAAGCCTTCCCTTCCAGACACTCATTCTCTGGATCAGATGCACAAACCCCAGTGGGGTGGTATGTAAGAGAATTTATTAGGGTATGGGAAGAAAACATTAGAACTTCTATTTGTAATTTTTCTTAAAAAAGAAATAAAAGCTCTACTAATTTTAATATACTAATTGGGAGTAGTGTCTCTTAAGTACTCATATATAAATGTACGAAGATGAACAGCAAGAAAAAGGGCAATGTTAGTCCAAAGAAACTGACAACCAGAGAAGTTACAACCTATTTGCCAGAGTAAGGGAGAGAGGCTGTAAACAGGGGCATTATGTGGGAGTCTACACACCAAAGAGTGGAATCCTCTGACTCCTTTCTCTGTCCAAGGACATACCTCCCATGCAGGAGATTAGGGAGCACTTCTCTGGGGAATGTGATCAACTCAAGAGAAAAGACCTAATCATGACAGTCAGGGTCCCCCAATGAAAAGGTGAGTTTACAACAGTTCCACTCATTGACAAGCCCTCTCTCCAACACAAACACACAGAGAAAACTCCATTTCACTTTTAAGTCCACTCTTAAATATGAACAGATGACCAGACGTAAACAGAAATTTGAGGGAAGCTTCTAGCATGAAAGAAAGGGACTAAAATAAAGAATTTGAAGGAAACAGATAATGTTGGAAGCAGAAAATACATATATAAAAAAACAAAAATATAGTGATCTCACAACAATTTCTAGGGGGAAAAAATCTCAAAAATATGTATAAGAAAAGAAACATGAACACAACATATTATTTGAATATGGTTACAGTAATAAATACTGACTTTATTGGGAAATAACTATATTGGAAGAATGGAGAGAGAGAAAGTAAGTGAGCAGGCATTGGATTGTAAGAAAGCTAAATTCCTGTCTACTATATTTGGAAATCAATAGGTAATGTCTTAAAATGACAAACCATGAAATATGCATGACATATAGTATAGGATTCTGGGAAGATGGCATGAGATCAGTATGTTTTTTTAATCTCCCCAAATCACCCCTCTAAAAATACATAGAGAAACTAAGGTAGCAAAAACTAAAACCCATATACAACCTCTACAACAAAACTGGGTGACAAGGTAGCCCCATGAACTCTAAGCTATGAGCAGGTAAGAACAAACCACAGATAGGTACAAGACCTGCATGCTATCAGCATCTGTGCAGACGGAAGCAGCGGGGCAACTGGTAGACCCGAGAACGATTAACCAAGTTTTCACTAGCAAGCTCAGAGTGCTGATTTGTTGCGACAGGTCAGAATGGCCATAACCAGGCATCCTGCAGTAACCCAAGAAAACAGACAAACAGCTGAATTCTAAGGGCATGGAAATCATAATGTCATCAGAAATTTTGACAGAAATACTGAATGCCAAAAGTAAATGGAGGAACGTATTTGAGACCCTCAAGGAAAAAAGAATACAAGGATTTTTTTTTTTTTTTAAGATTGGCCCTGAGCTCACATCTCTTGCCAATCTTTCTTTTTCTTCTTCTTCTTCTCCCCAAAGCCCCCCAGCATATAGTTGTATATTCTAGTTGTAGGTCCTTCCGGTTGTGCTATGTGGGACATCACCCAAATATGGCTTGATGAGTGGTGCTAGGTCCGCACACAGGATCTGACCCAGGGAAACCCTGGGCCACCAAAGAGGAGCCCGTGAACTAAACCACTCGGCCACAGGGCCTGCCCTGAGCCAAGGATTTCATATTCAGTCAAACTAACTTTCGAGTACAAAGACTGAAGACAAACCGACCTCCACATACAAGAATTCAGGAAATGTCAGGGCCCTTGAGCCCTTCCAAACAAACCTACTAGAGAATGAGGTTCAGACAACTAAAATGACTGACTCGACACTGACATAAAGACTCATTCGGAGCATGGAGAATTAAGACTAAATGAGGGAATAAAGAAGAGAACACAGTAATTTTTGGCTGCTTGCTCTGAAAATGTAGATACAGTACAACTGAGAGAAATAGGGAGACAAGAGCATATGCAAAATGTTTAAAATCTATTTTTAGTAATCATATTGATGGTGATGATATTGTTATTTTAAGACTGTTTCGTGTGAATGTAGGATAAGGAAATGAGTAACCATGTGATATTCCAATTCTTTTCATCCCTGGGGGCCTTGGGAACCAAGATTTTCTGTGTGGAATAAAAGAAGATACATACATAACATAGATATGTGTAGGGGAGGAAGACATTTCCTCTATCCTCTCTGGGTTCGTCTGGCCGGAGAACGAATTAAATTCACATGAGACAGAATAGCAAGAGAAAATTAAACAAAACTTTATGAGGACCATGGCCCGGGGCCTTCCTTCCCGATGGAAGAAAGGGCACCAAAGAAGTGGAGTGCACAGAGTGGTTATATACCCCCCAACAGGATGTTTCACATATGATTGAAATGTCCCTCCCACAATAGTCACAAGATTGCCCTGTCAGCACAGCACTTGATGGACACAGCAGGTAGTGGGTCTGCTATCTTGGGGGACACAGCAGGAAGAAAGTCTGTTGTCTTGAGCTGGGTGGTCACAGGTGAGCGCAGCAATCAGTTCCTAGCCTAAGGAAAGATGCTTAATCCTTAAAGAAATGCCAATGTTGGGAGGGGGAGGGAAGTCAGTTACAGGAGGTTACCAGACAAGCACAATAAACAAATGCAGATTTAAGTCCTTGCCTTCCCCATTAATTAAGAGTTTCTAGAGACAAGGTCATCTCCCCTTCTTCCTGGTACAGAGGGAGATATCTTTACAGATGGAGAGTTCCTTTACAATGTAAATGTCTGTTACTAAGGGTATGTATATTCTACTTTTCAGTTGCTTTCCTGTCTGCAAAGTAACCAGCCTCAAATAATCATCATGCCAAAGAGACATATCTTGGGGTGGCCAAATCCAGGTCCCCACATATGGTTAAGTACCTCATTGTTCTAAATTTGAACTGGAGGAGATAGATCAGTAAGAACTCACGTTTGTGTATAGACAGTGAAAAGGCCTAGAAACAATGGCCAACCCAGTAATCACAAGCATGTCTAACAAGCACAATATAGTTTTGAAATGTTATTTCTCACTAAAAACAAAATCAAACCATGGCATCTTGGGGGAAATGTCTGATTCCAGGTCTGGGTGAGCAAAGACTCAAGATGAGTCGGAAAGATCCTACCTATCAGCTAGAGAGAAAGCTGTCCACGATTACCAGGGTGTATTGAAAGGACGCAGGAACCAAGTAGAAGAGGTTCTCCCTGGCCCAAGATTGGACAACTTAAGCATCAATAAGGAAAACAAATGCAGGAAAATGGAACATTTTTAAATGCAGAAGTTTGTAAGGATCGCCTCCTCTCTCCAAAATTCATCATCTTTGGAGGATTCTTTGAAACCAACTCTTTATTTCACAAACTACTAAATAAAGGGAAAGAAGCAAGCATTTGTCCTGCCCCCGCCGCCCTCAACATTTTTACAAACTGTAACTCTGGTGTAGCTATATAAGACAAATATTCTCTTTATACAAGTATTTCAACAAATAAATGAAGAAGAAAGATAAAATCAAAATATTACCATTTTATATCTAATGAATAGGCATTGAGCATTAACGGCTGCTAACATCACAAAAAGATCTCTCTTTTTGGACATTATGTGTCTCTTGGTGAAAGGACACAACACTACCTATGAAACAGTTTTGCACCACCACCCCACCCCCCCAGCAGAAGAAAGCTAAATAGGATTACATTCTAATATCCAAGTATCAATTTACAGGAAATATAAGGGATGGATAAACATATTAAACTATATTGTGGAAATGCAATCAGCAAAATCTCAACTGTGGGAAACCCAACAGGACAAATAATCTAGAATCTTCCACAAATAAATTAACAAGAAAGAAAAAAAAGGGAGAGGGACTGAATCAGTTTGCTAGGGCTGCTATAACAAAGCAGGATAGACTGGGGGGCTTAAACAACAGAAATTTATTTTCTTGTAGATCTGGAGGCTAGAAGTCCAAGATCACAGCGTTGGTAGAGTTGGTTTCTTCTGAGGCCTCTCTCCTTGGCTTATAGATGTCTGTTTTTTCCTCTCTGTGTCCTCACAAGGTCTTCCCTCTATACATGTCTGTTTGCTAATCTTCTCTTCTTATAAGGACCCCAGTCATACTGGATTAGGATCCACCATATAGACCTCATTTCAACTTAATTACCTCTTTAAAGAGCCTATCTCCAAATATAGTCACATTCTGATGTACTGGAGGTTAGGACTTGAACATATGAACTTGGGGTGAGGGGTGGACATAATTCAGGCCATAATAGACGCCTGTGGATTAAAAGAGACTTAAAAATATACCACCTTCACAAATAAAGTAAACATTTGCGTGATAAAACTATTCAGCAAAATAAAGAAGTGATGGCCCAACAGTTAAGATAGTGAATAGTTTGCAGGGAGAATGGGGCTGTGTCTGGGAGCTGGCATGTGGAAGGCATCTGGGGTGGCTTCAACTTCTATCTCTTGACAAGAGAGGTGGTTACAAGGGTGTTCTTCTTCTAATAGTTCAGTATGCTATACATCAGTTTTATATAGGTTTTTGTATTTGTGTTATACTTAATAAAAATAAATAAAAACAAATAGAAGAATAAATATGTTGTTATTTAGAAACACAATGATAAATACCAGAAGTAGCTGAAAGGGTTGGAGGTTGCTGCCTTTGGGAGGAATGGAGCCAGGAACTGCATATATATACACTTATAATGCCTATAATGTAAGCAGAGCGGCACTAATAGCTTTTTATTTATTCGCAGTCTACTACTAGTAAAAGTAAAAATTTTTAATTAGAAAGTGTATATTCCCATTTGGTTCTGTCTTAGTGAGCTGTATACTGCTGTGCCTAGCCCGCCGCCAGAAATTTAGTATTGGTAGCCATATACCCAATAGATAGACTTCTAATGAATAAATACTTGATTTCATTCCAGAATCAGAGATATCCAGTATATAAACCCAGTTCTGCCACTGTATACACCTTGGCAAAATGGTGTTAATCCCTAGAAAAAAATGCCTATGACATGAGAACATTTATCTAGGAAGTTAGATGCTAAAATATACAGTAGAGATTAGGTTTGATGATTTAGGCAAATTTACTTCATAAGTGGTATTGTGCGGGAAGATTTGATTACATTTAATTAAGCAAAATAGGATATGTAAAGTGCCCAATACTTTGTCAGGCTCATAGCAGATGTGCAGAAAAATTTTACAGTAATTTTTAATAGGGCTACCAACCTAGGGCCTCAGTGAGTGACCCTAAAAGTCGCCACTGAGGGGACCTTGGCCAAAGCTGCTCCTTAGCTAAGTCACATTCCACATACAGATACTTCAAGGCCAACAGCTAATTTTCACTCCTTTGTGATATTTGAAAAGCAGATTAAATAGCATCTTCTCACATGCAACGTTATGCATCTAGAGAACAAACCAAGTTTTTGCAACCAGAGGTTATGAGGGTAATAGCCACAGGGAGCTGCAAAGACAGGCTGGTGTGTGATCTTTGGTATTTAAAAGAGTAATTAGCTGCCTTTGGGTTTTTCAGAGTCCGCTGGAATGATGGTTCTGCTCTTCATGAATGAGGGCGTCAACCCCAGCAAGGGTTCAAGAGGAAAATCTCTTTTGAAAGGGTGTCAGTCAGTTCAGCCTGCCATAACAAAATACCATAGACCAATTTTGTACAAATTGTACAAAATTACAATATTGTAAGTTGCTTAAACAATAGAAATTTATTATCCACAGTGTTGGAGGCTGAGAAGTCCAAGATCAAGGTACTGGCTCTTTTGGTTCCTGGTGAGAGCTCTCTTCCTGGCTTGCAGATGGTCACCTTGTCACTGCACCCTCACATGGCCTTTCCTCTGAGTGTGCATGGAGAGAGAGATCTCTGGTGTTCCTTCCTTGTCTTATAAGATAGCAGCCCTATCAGATTAGGGCCCCACCCTTGTGACATCATCTAACCTTTATCACCTCCTCATAGGCCCTATGCCCAAATACAGTCACATTTGGGCTTAAGGTTTCTAATAGGAATTTTGGGGTGACACATTCAGTCCTTGACAAAGGGCATCAGTAGTAACAGGCAGGTATTGATAACTTACATGTGTGCAGCACTTCACAGCTTACAAAATACTTTCATACTCTATTTTCATTTGAACCTCTCAGCAGAAAGTAAGCAGTAGAAGGATTATTACATCACATTTGCAGGTGAAAAATCTCAAGATTTTTTAAAAGATGCAATTAAACCAGCTACCTTTCAGGAACTTCTTAATTTAATACACATATAGGTTGGGTTCCTTCATATGAAAAGAAAAGCATCACATTAAATATCTGTGTGAAACTCACTTGGCCACTCTAGCAAAGGAGATTTGGAAAAGTTGAGTAATCCTTCTCTCTTTCTTTCTATCATTGACTCTCTTACTTTATTTTTTTTCTCTTCCCCCTCTGATGCTAACAAGACCCAATTTTCCATGCCACACTCCATAAATTAGACTCAGGAAGTCACGCCCCTCTGCAACATGTATCAGGCCACACGTGGCAACTGTGGCGCCCTAGAGCCAGGCAGGGTTGGTTGACAAACAGCCACTCAGAGCTTGGAGGTCTGGGAAAAGAAGCTGCCCCCACCCAGTACCACACTCACGGGGGCAGCAGAGCCTGCTCAAGACAGCTCCACACTTGAAACCAGGCTGGCCACCCTCGCAGACAGGAGATGAAGCCGTGGTCACTCCTGGCCAATTTCTGGAACGCGCACTGGCTCCTGCCCTGACCCAACCACCCAGGCCCTACATTGCATAGACCCTGACTCTCCTGTTCAGGGCCCAGCTCTTCCCTCTGTGGCTGACGGCTGGGCTGAGCCTCCCGGGCTTCCCTGAGGAAGGAAGCCCTTGCAAGTGCGCTCCTCGGAAGGCTGGTCTTGAAACTTATGCTGAAGAAGAAAAGGATGATCTATTAAGACGTCTGGGAGTCCTTGTCTGAGCAGAGTTAGATGCGTCCCCTAACTGCAGGCCTCTCAGAGCCCTTGGTATGCTGAGGCACAGATATGCTCTAAGAAAAGCCTTAGAGTGTGTGCTTTTCCTAGACTCATTGTTCTGGGAGTAGTACCTCTTCCAGCCTCAGGGCTGGTGTCACCAGGAACACAGTCTGGGAAACGCTCCCCTGGGGCCACAGAATGTGACTTGCCCCCTCCTCTCCTCTTCCCCAGAGGTCCCTCCCTTGGCCTGTCCCAGATTTGCCCCAGCTGACCCCATGCTCTCAAAAACACAGAGTGCCCCGAGCAGTGGCGTCGGTGGTGTCGGGAGCGAGTGGGCCAGGAGCAGCAAGGGTGGTGGAGGAGGAGCCCGGGGCTTGGTTACTTGGTGCAAACCTGGGAAATGAACCTGTTCTCGGAATGAAAACTCTATGAGCAGGCAAATCAAATCTGGAGAGGGGCGGAGCAAAATGGCAGGGTGAGCTGACCTGGGACTCTCTCCCCTCCAAAGTACAACAAAGGACTGGAAAAAAAACCCTGAATTTCAGCTAATGAAACTAATGCCAAGACTCAGAGACCTACAGTATCAAAAGACAGAGGATGGAGACCCTGCTGCCAGCCTCGGAGGAGCTCGAACGGGATAGGAGAGAACATCGCTCCTTCCCCTAGAGTCTGAGATCGCTGTGCGGGTCTGGGGAGGGGCCGCACAACCAGGGGATCGTCTAGGACGCCTGCTGCTGGTAGAGTGGAAACCCACTGATGGGGGAAAGCTTCCGTGCATGGGGACCCCATAAACCCAGGGCCTCGGGAGACCAGAGAACAGAACTGATCTGAATCCAGATTGGCATGCGAGAAAAACCACCCCTTCCTCCCAGCAAAGTGCCCTGGGCGCTGCCATCTTGCCCAAAGGTGGAGTGCTCAGCACGCATGGCTCTCGACCCCCATCTAGTGGCGACAGGCTGTAACTGCAACCAAATTCTACCAGCATGCGAAAAAACCGCTCCTCTACCATCCAGCAATTTATAAAAGCCCCAGACCAGAAGGAAAACAATGAAAACACAGAATTAAGTCCTGAGGACTTGGAAATAGGTAAACTAAGTGAAAATGAGTTCAGAGCAGCTATACTCAAAAAACTCAATGAGGTAGAGAGAAAGATAGAGAAACAAGCCAACGAGTTCTGGAGTTACTTCACAAAAGAGATTGAAATTATAAAGAAGAATCAAACAGAATTACTTGAGATGAAAAACACAATGGACCAGATAAAACAGAATATGGATTCCCTGAATGCCCGTGTAGACACCATAGAAGAGCAAATTAGCATAATCGAAGATAGACAGGCTGAATGGCTCCAGACAGAGGAAGAAAGAGAATTAAGGATTAAAAGGAATGAGGAAAGTATTAGAGAGATAGCAGATTCAATGAGGAGAAAGAATTTAAGGATCATAGGAATTCCCGAGAACGTGGAAAAGGAAAATGGAGCAGAAAGTGTGCTTAATGAAATTATAGAACACAACTCCCCAAATCTAGGGATTGAGAGAGAAATGTGTGTAGAGGAAGCTTTCAGATCTCCTAGATTTGTCAATGTAAAAAGACCTACTACAAGGCATATAGTAGTACAAATGGCAAAAATGAAAGACAAAGAAAGAATACTCAGGGCAACAAGACAGAAGAGAATAACCTACAAAGGAACTCCTATCAGACTTTCAGTGGATTTCTGTACAGAAACCTTACAAGCTAGGAGAGAATGGAATGACACATTCAAAACTTTAAAAGATAAAAATCTTCAGCCAAGAATACTCTATCCAGCAAGAATTTCCTTCGGATATGAGGGAGAAATTAAATCTTTTCCAGACAAGCAAAAGTTAAGGGAATTTGTAACCAAAAGTCCTCCACTACAAGAAATCCTCAAGAAGGCTCTCATACCTGAAAAAAGAAAAAAAGGAGAAGGGGGTCACAATCCACAGACTAGGGAGACCGATGGATAGAACCAGAACAGGATAGCAAATATTCAACTATAGCATTAGGATAAAGGTAAGGAATCTACCAAAGCAAAGACGATCTTATCACTCTAACTACAAACTCATAACACAAGTTGGAATAAGAAATGAAAATAATAATTTAGGAAGGGAAGAGTAAAGGGACTAAATCAGTCTAGGCCAAGTAAGTAAGAGACCACCAGAGAATAGACTATATTATACACGAGATTCCAAATACAAAGTTCAGGGTAGCCACTAAACTAAAAAACAGAACAGAGCCACAAAACATAAAAAAGGAAAAAAATCTAAGAAACCAAGCATAAGAAATTGTAGTATCAAATGGGTAGGATAAAGCACACAGGAAGAGAAAAGCAGGAAAGCCAGACAATGAGCAATAGATTGACAGCTTTAAGTCCACATGCATCAATAATCACTCTCAATGTAAACGGATTGAACTCTCCAATAAAAAGACATAGAGTGGCAAAATGGATTAAAGAACAAGATCCAATAATTTGTTGCCTCCAGGAAACACACCTCAGCCCCAAGGACAAACACAGGCTCAGAGTGAAGGGGTGGAGGACAATACTTCAAGCCAATAGCAAGGAAAAACAGCAGGTGTTGCAATTCTTATATCAGACAAACTGGATTTCAAAATAAGACAGGTAAGGAGAGATACACAGGGAAAATATATAATGATCAGAGGGACACTTCATCAAGAAGAAATAATGCTTATAAATATCTATGCACCCAACATAGGAGCACCAAGGTTCATAAAGCAACTACTAACAGACCTAAAGGAAGATGTTAAAAACAACACAATAATAGTAGGGGAGCTCAACACCCCACTCACATCAATGGACAGATCATCCAGACAGAAAATCAACAAAGAAATAGTAGAGCTAAACGAAAAACTAAAACAATTGCACTTAATAGACATATATAGATCACTTCATCCTAAAAAAAGCAGAATACACATTCTTCTCAAGTGCACATGGAACATTCTCAAGGATAGACCATATGTTGGGAAACAAGGCAAGCCTCTACAAATTTAAAAAAATTGAAATAATAACAAGCATCTTCTCTGATCATAATGCTATAAGGCTAGAAATTAATTACAAGAAAAAAGCTGAGAAAGGCACAAAGATGTGGAGACTAAACAATACACTACTGAACAAGCAATGGATCATTGAAGAAATTAAAGAAGAAATCAAAAAATACCTGGAAACAAATGAAAATGCCATACCAACTCATATGGGATACAGCAAAAGCTGTATTAAGAGGAAAATTCAGGGCAATACAGGCACATCTTAACAAACAAGAAAAATCCCAAATAAGCAATCTTAAACTACACCTAACTGAACTAGAGAAAGAAGAACAAATAAAGCCCAAAGTCAGCAGAAGGAGAGAGATAATAAAAATCCGAGCAGAAATAAATACTATTGAAACGAAAAAGGTGGTAGAAAGGATCAATGAAACAAAGAACTGGTTCTTTGAGAAGATAAATAAAATTGACAAACCCCTAGCCAGACTTACACAGAAAAAACGAGAGAAAGCCCAAATAAACAAAATCAGAAATGAAAGAGAAGAAATAACAACAGACTCTGCAGAAATACAACGGATTATAAGAGAATACTACGAAAAACTCTATGCTAACAGAATGGATAAGCTAGAGGAAATGGATAAATTCTTGGACTCCTACAATCTCCCAAAGGTCACTCAAGAAGAAGCAGACAATTTGATCAGACCAATCACAAGGAAAGAGATTGACACAGCAATCACAAACATCCCAAAGAATAAAACCCCAGGACCAGGCGGCTTCCCTGGGGAATTCTACCAAACTTTCAGAGAGGATTTAATACCTATCCTTTTCAAGCTATTCCAAAAAATTAGGGAGGATGGAACACTTCCTAACACATTCTATGAGGCCAACATCACGCCGATACCAAAGCCTGACAAGGACACCATGAAAAAAGAGAACTACAGGGCAATATCACTGATGAACATAGATGCAAAAATTCTAAAAATTTGGGCCACCAGAATTCAGCAATTCACCAAAAGGATCCTACATCATGATCAGGTGGGATTCATACCAGGGACACAGGGATGGTTCAACATCCACAAATCAATCAACGTGATACACCACATCAACAAACTGAGGAATAAAAACCACATGATCATCTCAATAGATGCAGAGAAAGCATTTGACAAGATCCAACAGCCATTTATGATAAAAACTTTGAACAAAATGGGCATAGAAGGGAACTACCTCAACATAATAAAGGCCATATACGACAAACCCACAGCCAACATCATACTCAATAGGCAAAAACTGAGCGCCATCCCCCTGAAAACAGGAACGAGTCAAGGATGCCCTCTATCACCACTCTTATTTAACATAGTACTGGAGGTCCTGGCCAGAGCAATCAGGCAAGAAAAAGGAATAAAAGGAATCCAAATAGGGAGGGAAGAAGTGAAACTCTCGCTGTTTGCACATGACATGATCTTATATATAGAAAACCCCAAAGAATCCATTGGAAAACTCTTAGAAGTAATCAACAACTACAGCAAAGTTGCAGGGCATAAAATCAATTTGCATAAATCAGTAGCATTTCTATATTCTAATAACGAGCTAACAGAAAAAGAACTCAAGAACACAATACCATTCACAATCACAACAACAACAACAAAATGCCTCGGGGTAAATTTAACTAAGGAAGTGAAGGACCTATATAATGAAAATTACAAGGCCTTTCTGAGAGAATTGGATGACAACATAAGGAGATGGAAAGACATTCCATGTACATGGATTGCAAGAATAAACATAGTTAAAATGTCTGTTCTACCTAAAGCAATCTACAGATTCAACGCTATCCCAATCACAATCCCAATGACATTCTTTACAGAATTAGAACAAAGAATCCTAAAATTCATATGGGGCAACAAAAGACTACGAATTGCTAACGCAATCCTGAGAAAAAAGAACAAAACGGGAGGCATCACAATCCTTGACTTCAAAACATACTACAAAGCTACAGTAATCAAAACAGCATGGTACTGGTACAAAAACGGGTGCACAGATCAATGGAACAGAATTGAAAGCCCAGAAATAAAACCACACATCTATGGACAGCTTATCTTTGACAAAGGAGCTGAGGGCATACAATGGAGAAAAGAAAGCCTTTTCAACAAACGATGCTGGGAAAACTGGAAAGCCATATGTAAAAGAATGAAAATTGACCATTCTTTTTCACCATTCACCAAAATAAACTCAAAATGGATTAAAGACCTAAAGGTGAGACCTGAAACCATAAGCCTTCTAGAAGAAAACGTAGGCAGTACACTCTTTGACGTCAGTATTAAAAGGATCTTTTCGGACACCATGTCTTCTCAGAGAAGGGAAACAATAGAAAGAATAAACAAGTGGGACTTCAGCAGAGTAAAGAGCTTCTTCAAGGCAAATGAAAACAGGATTGAAACAAAAAAACAACCCACTAACTGGGAAAAAATATTTGCAAGTCATATATCTGACAAAGGCTTAATATCCATAATATATAAACAACTCTCACAACTCAACAACAAAAAATCAAACAACCTGATCAAAAAATGGGCTGGGGACATGAACAGACATTTCTCCAAAGAAGACGTACGGATGGCCAATAGGCACATGAAACGAGGCTCATCATCGTTGATCATCAGGGAAATGCAAATCAAGACTACACTAAGATATCACCTTACACCCATTAGAATGACAAAAGTATCTAAATCTAATAGCAACAAATGTTGGAGAGGTTGTGGAGAGAATGGAACCGTCATACACTGCTGGTGGGAATGCAAGCTGGTGCAGCCACTATGGAAAACAGTATGGAGATTCCTCAAAAAATTAAAAATAGAACTACCATACGATCCAGCCATTCCACTACTGGGTATCTATCCAAAGAGCTTGAAGTCAGCAATTCCAAAAGTCCTATGCACCCCAATGTTCATTGCAGCATTATTTACAATAGCCAAGACATGGAAGCAACCTAAGTGCCCATCAACAGATGAATGGATAAAGAAGTTGTGGTATATATATACAATGGAATACTACTCAGCTGCAAAACAGAACAAAATCATTCCATTTGCAACAACATGGATGGACCTTGAGGGAACTATGTTAAGTGAAATAAGCCAGTTAGAGAAGGATAATCTCTGTATGACTCCACTCATATGAGGAATTTAAACATGTAGACAAAGAGAACAGATTAGTGGCTACCAGGGGGAAGGTGGGGTGGGGAGTGGGCACAAAGGGTGAAGTGGTGCACCTACAATACGAATGACAAACATTAATGTACAACTGAAATCACACAAGATTGTAACCTATCATTAACTCAGTAAAAAGAAAAAAAAACACAGAGTGCCCCGGCACACAGGCCTTTCCCTTGCGGGGCTTCAATATTGTGCTCTGCACCCAGAAAGCCCTTCCAGAAACTGGGCCGGGCTGTACTGGGGGAATGGCATGACGCAGAGCTCTGCCAGCAGACTCTCTCCTGGATTAATCAGGAACAGGCTTTATTAACAGGGAAAAGAGGCAATTTGTTATTGACTCGCCCTTGTCATTCACTGCTCTCGCTCTCAGAAAGCCTATCTCCACACCGTCAGCAGAGCAGTGGGGGCCTTCCAGGGCCTGGGCGGAGGCAGAGAACATTGATCACCTCGTCTTGCGTTACCGCTGCATCCCGGGCCTGTGACAGTCATTAATCAGGAATTTCAGTGGCAGCTGGGGCGAGCACGAGTTTATCAATGAAGTTCACTGTGGAAACTCTTGAGAGGTTTCCGTGTAGGTTAGACACAGGCATGCAGGTTTATTCTTAACCATTGTTAATGGACATGGAGAGGCAGTGGCTGGTCTCCAAAGATGCCCCGTGAGCCACCACTCCCCATACGCACTCCTTGTTCAGCACCCTCCCTCCGCACTGTATCTGGGCTGGCCCTGTGACTCCATTTAACCAATAGAAGCTCTGCCAGTTCCAGGCCTAAGTCTCAGGAAGACCTGTCGGCTCTGCTCTTGTGCTCTGGGGAGGCCTGAGCCGCCATGTGCCAAGTCTGGCTGCCCTGCTGGAGGGACTACATGGAGAGACCCCACAGAGTGGCCACGGAGACTACAGAGAGACACAGCGTCCCAGCCGAGCCCAGCCTTCCCGCCTTCCCAGCCAGGTGCCGGACAAGCAAAGAAGCTGTCTGGGTTGTTCCAGTCCCGGCAGACATGGCATGGGACAGAGATGAGCCATCCTCACCCTGCCCTGTCCGAGTTCCTGACCCACAGGACCCTGAGAAAGAATAAACACGGCTGCTTTCAGCCACTGCATTCCGGGGTAGTTTGCTAAGCAGCAGTAAACAACTAAAACAGAGAGGAAGTGGGAGTACACATGGTTTGGAGTCAGGGTTCCCGAAAAACAGAGAGACAGGGCATGAGGTATGCTAGCTGCAGGGCTCAGAGAGGGGAGGCACGACGAAGAACCCACAGCAGACTCAGAAAGTAACTCTCATCACAGAGGGGCTTCAGACTCAGCAGAGAGAAGTCCTCTGTGCTCCTGGCCCAGCCCGGGGGCAGGAGCAGGAAGAGGACGGAGGGACAGGGTCTCAGCTTCCGTGGGCCGAGGTGTGGCCAAGCATGGGGAGTAGCTGAAGGAGTCGGGATCGCCTGGCACGGAATCCCTGCCACTCATAAAAACGCTCACAGTGTACCTCCATACACAGTGTCTCTGGGTACAAAGCTCGTTCACACATGTGCTGCCACAGTCGATCTCACCCCAGTCCTGCGTGGTAGGCAACGCCATCACCCCATTTTATGGCTTGAGAAATAGAGGCTCAGATAGCTACTCACCCTGGGTGCTGTACAGAGATCTGGTCAGGAGATCTGGGCTGGAGTCCTGGCTGTGGGACGTGCGGCGTGACCTCCATCATCCCTGGGAAGTGGAGATGAGGCCACTATTCATGACTTCTTCCCCTGGATGTGGGTGTGAAGGTGCTTCTACTGCGGGGGACAGATGGTAAATGCAACCTTCTCTTCCTTTAAAATACCCAACATGGGCAGTGTGGGTGGGACTCCCGGCCCGGCCCGGACCCACTAATGAACCTTGGACCAGTTATCTCACCTCTCTGGGCCTCTGTTTCCTCCTCAATCAATGGGGATAAAAATAGCATTTACCTCATACGGTGGTTTCAAGGATTAATTCAGTTAGTGCTTGTAAAATACGTGGAACAGTGCCTGGGCAGAGTAAATATTCAGTATTTGTTAAAGAGGTAACAACTGAGAGCTTCCTGAGCCATGCTGGCTCCCACCTGCCTCCAGGTGTGTCATCTTTTTGCAGGACCCCAGCCCTCGCTCCTCCCCCAGCTTTGGAGCATTTGCTCTTTATCAGGGGGAGGCAGGTGCGCCCAGGCAGTGTGAGGGGGGCGTGGCGTCCAGTGAAGTTTCTCTAAAACTATCCTTCCTCTGGGAGTCCCCTGGGGTCCAGGCTCAACCTGCACGGTGTGTGGGGTGCCCTAAACCCAGGGAAAGGGCTCAAGGTTAAAAGGAACTGCAAGCAGGGGGAACCCTGCTCCATGAGGCTCATCCCTGTCCTGCTTGTTTAGGCTGAAGGTAAACTGGAAGGTTCCATCAGCCATTGGGAGCACGTGTACAAGTGGGCCCGAAGGCCCTTCTTGCGAATGAGGTTTGAGAGACCAGGACAAGCCTCCAGCCCTGCTTCCTGTGGAAGGTGGGGTAGCTAAAATGTAGTTTCATTACAAAAATAATGTTATACACTAGGTTGAGTTCTCTAAAGTCTCAGACAGCCATAAGAATATGATGAGCGTGAGATAACTAATGTGTTAAGCACTAAATGTGAGCAGCTCTAAGTATGTCATGTGTTTTTCCTCCTTTCTTCTCCACAATCATCCTATGGGATGGAGACTCTTATTATCCATGCTTTACAGACGAGGAGCTTGGAACTCAGGGTAAATAACCTGCCCAAGGTCTTGAAGCTGGTATCAGAGCTGTTACTGAAATCCACGTTAAAGTTGGTGGTGCTCTTACCCACCATGTTACATTATTGGCAATGAAAATAATACTAATATCAATAGCAAAACCCACTGGGTTTTTAGGAATCCATTTCCATACGGTTTGGCAGAGCTGCTGCTGGTCACTTTGAATAGACGTGCATTTGGTGTGGTAAGGGCTGGGACACAGGAAACAAAGAGACCTTGGTCAGAAATGCAGGCTGCCCCGCAGAGGCTCTGCAGAAGCCTTAATAGCCGCAGGACTGAGTACCTGCTGGGCCACTGGTGTTTCATCCCCTTACACCTCTCATCCACACACATCTGCCACTAGAAATCGCTGTCCCTTTTATGGATGAGGAAACTCACAAAAAGGTCACCAGCCAGAAAGTGGTAGAGCTGGGACAGGAACACAGGCCATCTGTGACTCCCAAGCCCATGGTAGTCTCTGGCTCTACCAGTTACCCATGGAGAGGGGTCGGGGGGCACAACTGTTTCTAGAGGTCTGATGACCAAAAATACTTAAAACCAAATGCGGGCCCTCAAGGAGGGAGGCATGAGAGGGCAGGCTGTCAGCCAACCCCTCCAGCCTGTGCCTCTTACATTCACAAGAGGGAGGGAGATCAAGGCGCTCAGCAGAGGTTAACAGTAACACAGTCCCTCTTTCATTTTAATTACTGAGTGCCTGTTCCGTGCCAGCGTGATGGGTGGTAAACAATTTTTATCACATTTAATCCCCACCACACACCTACAGTGTGGATATTTTTCTCCCCATTTTACAGCCAGAGAGATTGATGTTTAGAGAGAGAAGAAACGTGCCCCTGCCTGTCCCATGCAAAACCGTGCTCTCTCCTCTCCAGGTGCGTCAGAGGGCTAAGAAAGGACGGGGGGACTCTCAAACCACTCTCTGAAGTAGAAGGCTGCTTTATTCTTATCTTTCAGGGAAGTAAAGCGAGGCTCAGTGAGGTTTATGGCTCCTTGAAAGTCCCCAGATGGGAAGTGGAAGATTTAGGATTTGGACCCGAAATGTGTCCTTTGCATTACATTCTTTGAGGGCAGGGACCCTGGTTTATTCTCCTTTGGCATTCCACCTGTCAACGTGCCGTACATGGATGAAGGATGAATCTCAGGAAAGAGAAGAAAGGAGGGGGACCTGGGCAGGAATGTGGACAACCACATGAATAAAATGTGTGGGCGAGTGACACCAGCGGCCCCTCAGCTTCCTTTCTATCCACGCATGGGGGGCCTTGTTTCCACACTTGGCATTTCTGGGACTGAGCCTTTCGGTCTGCATATGACCTGTCCCCCAACAGGATGCCATCTGTCACTCTCCAATGGCCTATTCACTGCTTTTCTCAAACTCTTTTATTCTTTCTTGGCTTTGAGAACATCTATGTTTCACTCAGCCAGTAATTTTGCTCAATATCTAATTCATCTTCAGTCTTGAAAGAAAGCCAAATGGGAACGAAACACACTTATTTGTCAATTTCCAGCCAGTCCATATGTCTACCGGTGTGAGAGTTGGGTTTTCCTCATGGGCAATCTTCATTTTTAGTGGAATTGCATTCTGGGACAGTGGCCTGGTTTGACATCCTAAAGAACAAGCATAAAAGACCTTTTATCTCTCAGTGCATTTTAGCCAAAATGTTTAAATCCTTTCTGTAGCTAGAGTCCGAGAGTCTGCGACTCACCGTAGTTGCCATGACCAAGAACGATCAGGTCTGTGCTCAGGCGATGGGGATGGGAAATGCCCGGCGACGCCGTCCGGTCAGCCACAGTTCTGCCGTGGGGCCGATGCCCCTCCTCACCGCTGGCAAAGGTGAAAACAGCGGGGGTCATGTCCGGGGTGTGCTTCAAACTCTAAGACAGATGTTTGTAACAGGGATTAGAGGATAGAATTCAGGCATTTAAAGAGTATGAATGGGAAAAAAAGTTACATCTTCATTTTCATTTGTCTCTAACTGAAAGTTAGCATTTCTTTCAATTATGAAAGTAAGCCATGAACCAGAGTAGTATAAATGGTACTGCAACTTTATTACCAATAGACGCGCAGATATTTTTATAGCATATAACAGTTGTTGCAGACTTATCAAAATATTCTTATGCCCATTGCTACTTCAAACTTATGGAAGTTATCATGTCTTTACCAGATTGTGTTATTAAATTTGTTAATAGAAAGCCCGTATAGTACTAGATCACAAACTAAAGGTTTAAAAGTTTTTTATATATCAATATAATAAAACATTATTTAATTATGTTTTACTTCTTGTAATCCTACGTGTTTTACTTTGTGCATTAAGAAACATGACTTTGAGAGGCGGTCCATGGGCTCCATCAGACCACTAAAGGGGCCTATGGCATAACAGTGGTTCAGATCTTCTGCTCTAAGGGCAGACTGGGCTCTTATGTCCGCTTCCCACCAGGAGGTGGAGAAAGAAAAAGGAGGAGGAGGACCAGGAATGTTACCAAAGGAACCAAGAGGACCAAGAAACAAAGACAAAAACCAGAGCTTTCCAAAACCATTCCAAGAACAGCAAATAAGACTGAGCGAGTAAAGAGAGATTTAAAATAAAGAATCTGAAAACAAATCTTAAACCCTCTATTCTCAAATATCTGCTGCATGGTAAACACTGAAGTGCTTGGAGAACGGCCTCCCACCAAATATCCAGAGTTGGCCTGCTTCTGGCCCAGAGACTCTAAGCAGAACAGCCTCAGCCTGAACCTGCCAGGGCCAAGGCCAGAAGGAGGAAAGTCCTGGGTTTTTCTTTGGATCCTACTGTGGAATGACAGGACCCAAATGCCCTCTCTCTGGCCAAAAGCAGGAGAGGGTGTAATGGGGGTGATGACACTCTGGATGCTGAGCTCCGGTTCTGCACTTTACAGCAGACATGGAGTCCCCCACTGACGGAGTCCCCTGGGAACAGCCCAGAGCTGATGCCCCTCAGGCAGCCTGGGGCACAGCAAGCTGTAGTCCTGGCCCTGGGGTCTCTGAGTCATTGTGGCTGTTGGACCAGTCTCAGTCCTTCTCAGTTTTCCCTTTGGTTATTATGGTATAGATCAGACACAGACCTTTCTCATGGCCCTTCCAACACTGATTTAGCTGAGGGGGCCACTGGGGCCAACACCCCTGTTGTTGGCTTTCTAGCACCTTCTCCACCCCTTTCACTAAGGGAAGGAGCAAGGGTGGGACCTTGTCAGAGATTAGGCTCCCCCAGAAGCAGACCTTGAGACCAGGTAAAGGTAGAGGAGTGGGGAGGACTGTAGAGAGGGGGCGGTGGCCAAATAGGACGGTGCTATCAAGCCAGCCCCCTCTGGGGCGAGTGGAGCTTCATCCCTCTGGGGGAGCTCGGGAGCCCATGAAGATATACAGCTCCAGAGTTATCCCACCCAAGGAGCTTGGGAGCTGGGGCATTGAGACACCAGCTTCCCTTAGAACATGGCTGAGAGACGACAAAGGATGGTGGTGATGATTAACTCTCTGGCAACAGAAAGAGAATCCACCAGCCTAGAAATGCAGGTGCTGCATTTGGAAGTCAGCCGGTAGGTACTGAAGAGGGACGAGTGAAAGCACATGGCAGGGCACCAGCAACACTCTGTGGAGCTAAGATTTATTGCGTTCTTATGAGACGCCACATACTCTGCTGAACTCTACAGACTTATTTCTTTTTGTCATTACACTGTCCCTCCAGGACTCAGACTTCTAGCTCCCCTTTACAGAGGAGGAAAGAGAGGCTCACTCCTCTGTGTCCAGGGTCAAACCACAGTAAAATGTAACCCTGAGAAATGATCACAGGCTTGTCTGGCTAGAACACGGCTCCTTGATTTTTCCACTACATCATACTCCTTCTGCAGTCTCAGAAGGCCCAGCTACAAGGCCGGCTTCACAGGCGTGTGACCCGTGCGCCCACACAGGGCTCTGCGCTCAGAGGGGCCCAGCGCTTTGCGTAATGCTCTGCAATTTCGCCATCTTAAAACTCACCAACTTTTGAACAAGGGGCCCTGCATTTTCATTTTACATCGGACTATAAATTATATAGCAGGCCCTGACTCAGAGCCTTGCCCACCCGAATTCTAATTTCCCTAAGAAACGCATCTCAAATTCTTAGCCACTTAAAATCTGACCGACTCTACAAAATTAATTGAAAAATCCCCGCCACTTGATTAATAATTTTCCTCCCCAAAGTTACACTGAAAATTAACAGGTGATAATGGTTTAACAGCACACTCCCAGCAACAAAGACGGGCCAAATTATTTCTCAACGGCCCTGGCTGTTACTTTAATCTTCTCACTTCTTCCCTGTGTCGTAGCACAGCAGTTAATGACCTGCAATAAATCCAAGAGGCTGTGACTTGAAAGCTACTGAGGCCCAGCTAGGAAACAGATCTATATTTTCTTTGAGAGGTGGTATCTAGGTTACCCAGGCCCAGCAAGGATTCCTAGATATTAAGGCTGTTCTTCTTTGAAGAACCACGTCGACATCTCTACTGTCTCACCCAGGGACTTGTATTTTCTCTTTTAATCACCCACACCTACCCTTTTATCTAACCTTTGCAGACGGCTTGCTCTTCACAGTGCGATGGCTGGATCATCAGACAAAGGAGATCATAAATGTGGTGTTGAAGGGGAAGTGCCTCAAAGTCTGAAGGTTCAGTCTCCTAAGACGGTGTTCAAGTCACATGCTGGGGCTGCAGCAATCACCCGTGGCTCCTGGACACCCCCCCACACACACACCAGTGTGCACAGGAGCAACATTCGGTGATTCCAGAAGGATTTTCTGAGGCCGCTGAGGCTTCATATATACTTTCACAATTGCCATTCTCCGTTCAGCTAAACCCTCTCTTCTTACAGACAGATCTATGTGATACGAGCTAAGCCTGAATTACTCTCCAGTCAGCCTGGGAAGGTGAGCACACAAGCTCTTTTTTCTCTCCAGCAGCATCCCTGGGGACACCTAAGGGAATTCCTAAGGGAGTGCGGGTCCACGACCCCTTATCCTCAGTTCCAATATGAACAAAAGCTCAGAAAACTGAGTTTTTCCCCAACTTAGTTGGTCAAAACCTGACCTGAACTTAATTGAAGCTAAATATTGTCTTTAATTATCCCTTTCAATATGAATCTTCCCACTTTTGCAGCAGAAATATTTTTTTATTGGCACCTGAGCTAACATGTGTTGCCAATCCTCTTTTTGTTTTTTTTTCCTTCTTCTCCCCAAAACCCCCCAGTATATAGTTGTATATTCTAGTTGTAGGTCCTTCTAGTTTTGCTATGTGGGATGCCCAACCTCAGCATGGCTTGATGAGCAGTGCTAGGTCCACACCCAGGATCCTAACCGGTGAAACCCCGGGCCACTGAAGCAGGGCACACGAACTGAACCACTTGGCCACGGGGCTGGCCCCTACAGCAGAAATATTAATGCCTTTGACTACAGGTACTATCCCAGACCCACTGGAGCTGTGACATGATATAGGTCCACCATAATATCTTTCCAAAATCTGAAAAATTCTAAGTTCCACCACACATTGGTTCTCTGGGGTTTGGCTAAGGGATTACACCCCGTCCCTCCCCTTGACACAGCAATCGCGTGACCCTCACAGTTTAGGGCATCAAATTAAAGAGTCTCTTGTCCAGGAAGCTGGGAATCTGAGAAGAGATGAGACACACTGTTGGTTCGAAACGTTGGGAGCTTCCCAGGTGAAATTCGAAACTGGCCCCTGTGCGTGGAGGGCAGAAGAGACAGAAGAAAGAGGCAGACCGCTCCAGATCGGTAGGTGGCAGGCTTTATTAGCAAGGGAACTTACCTACAAGGCCTGCCTTGGGCGGCTGCAAGAAGAGTAGATCTCCACACCCACCTGCGGGAATCTTAAAAGTTTATAGAGAGGTCTTAACGGGATTCAGTCAGCTATACCATCCACATGGTCTCAACAACATCTTACCGTCTCAGGGTTGCGTTCTTGAAAGGGCTCCGGCTATGGGAAAGGTGTATGGAACATATATTCCAAGGACAGGGGAGGGGGTGAGGAGTCTCCAACTGCCTGGATCCAGCTCACAGGTCAACCGGGGGTCAGATCCTCTCAATGACTTCCTCTAACATGCACACATAAATAATCATTATACAAAGTAGGACACAATCATTTCTGGTTGGGGAGAGCAGAGTTGTGCTTCATGGAGGAGACATAATTGAACTAGAAGATGGCCTGGAAAGGGAAAAGTCGTTCCAGGGTGTGCAAAGGCACAGAGGCAGGAAGCTGTAGGGGAAATATGGGATCAGGGAGCTCACTTTTCCGGGAACCCAAGGTCTAAGGGAGAAGAGGAAGTAAATTAGAAATGTCACATTGGAGAGGGCCGTGAATGCCACACTGAGGCAAAGCTTGGAGCTGCCACTGGGACTGTTTTCAGGAAATTAAATTCTCGCAAAGCTGGAAAGAGCCCAGAGTGGGTGACTGGCGGGACACAATTGCAGGAATTTAGTGGAAAGACGATGAAGTAGGGAACTAGGGTGTGGCTGTTGGAGTTAAGAAGAGCATAGACTGAAAAGAGACTGTGGAGACAGAGGGGTCAGGGCAATGTGGGGATCCCCGGTTCTCAGGACACAGAGCTGGACCCTTGAAGAGGAGCTAGGTGGGCCTGGAGCACCCGAGGGCAGGCATTGCCTCCCCTCGGCTCACTCTGCACCAGTGCACACACTGCGTCTCCCCTAGCTGCACCAGTCAGGCCTCGGTACCATCAGCAAAGCTCTTCTTCATCTGTATTTCTCTTCTAACTTACCCATGAGGCTTAATTATTTAAATCTCAATTAATCCCTGTCAGGGTGCTTGCATGAGAAGTTTGTTTAATTACCTCCTTTATACTCCCCTGTTGCACATGGCCTTGCCTGGCTTATTGATCACTCAACCACCAAGCTTCCCCGTCAGAGCCAGCAGCGGGAGTAGCTCAGAGGAAATTCTTCAGGAGCAAATTCCAAGGGTCACTGTGCTCCTCCTTTTACTGTCAGGCTGCAGCGCCATGAAGAATGGGGCCCAAGACAGTCATCTGTCAGGAAAGGAGGCTCAGAGTCTCATCATCAAGGCCTCCACCTCCATATCCGTGAGCATCCCTGGTGGATACCACCGTCCTGCGAGGCATTTCACATCCTCTCACACTGGCCAGACAGGAGGTTTTCTCTGTGCCTCGCTCCAGCTGTTCCCCCCACCCCACCCCATCACAACACACCGCCAACCCCATGCCCACTCAAACCCCTCCCCTCCTCCGGGCCCTGGCATGCCCTACCTTCTCTAAAATAAAACCCCTCTCCTACTCAGACTCCTTCCTATCACTTTCTTATCACATTTGCAGAGCCTTGCTCAGGACCTGCATGGTTTGTTGGGAAAAGTTCACCAGGCAAAACTGCTCCCTGCCTCCTTTGAGCTCTTTTATAGACTGAATGTTTGAGTCTGCCAAAATTCTTATGTTTAAACCCTGATCACCAATCTGATGGTATTTGGAGGTGAGGCCTTTGGGAGGTGACTAGGTCATGTGGGTGGAGCCCTCATAAAGGGGGTTAGTGCTCTTATAAGAGGAGGCCAGAGAGCCAGATCATCTGCTCTCTGTCATCTGAGGACCCAGCAAGAAGGCAGCTGTCTGCAAACCAGGAAAAGGGCCTTCACCAAGAACCCAACCATCCTCGCCTCTGGATCTCAGGCTCTCCGCCAACAGACTGTGAGAAATAAATGTTTGTTGTTTAAGCCTGGCAGCCTCTGGTATTTTGTTATAGCAGCTGGAGCTAAGACAGCTCTCATAAGTTTTTCTGTAATCTCACCAGTCCTTTGAATGCGTTCACTTTCAGCACTGATTGCTTCATTAATCGAGACCACACATTCTCCAAGAGCAGAGGCATGCCGTGTCCTCAAGCACCTCACACAGCAAGCACGCAGACATTTCTTTCTGTGTGTGTGCTGCACATGCATGATATAACATGTAACATACACATAATAAATAATGTGGACACACATAACATAAACTTACAACTAGTGACATTTTGTACATTCACAATGTCGTGCAACCACCACCCCTATCTAGTTGCAGAACATTTCATTACCCCAAAAGAAAAAATCCAAAAAGGAGATCCTATACCCATTAAGCAGTCACTCCCCATTCTCTGCTCTCCTCAACCCCTGCCAACCACCCATCTCCTTTCCAGCTCTATGGATTTGCCTATTCTGGATATTTCATACGAATGCAATCACACCATATGTGACTTTTCGTAACTATCTTCTTTCACTTAGCGTAATGTTTTCAAAGTTCATCCATGTTGTAACATATATCAGAACTTCATTTGCTTTTATGGCTTGATAATATTCCACTATATAGATATATCATATTTCATTTATTTATTCATCCAGATGTTGATGGACATCTGGGGTCAGAAAGTGCTGTCTGATTAGGAAAATTTGCTTCTGGTCGGGTTCCCTGGCTTCTGTGAGCATTCACCTTTTACACAGCACAGGGCACAGATGGCCACCAGACAGGTACGGAATCCCTGAAAGTGAGAAGACAGCCCCTGCAGAGTGCCTGACAACCGAGGGAGCGCTTTGGCAAAGCTGTTCACATCACCTTTACAGCAACCCTTTGAGGCGGGTCCCGTGTCCTCCACTGTACAGATGAGCAAACAAGGCTCAAAAAGGGCAGTGGATTGTGCAGGGCCACAGCGCCCCTAGACTGGAGAGCTGAGACCCACGCCCTCATCCTCTGCCTCTCCACCTTTCTGCTACGCCAGGCTGCCTTTCTGACCCTGGAACACAGCAAGAGCGCAGGGACCATCTCTTCTTGACATCTTTCCTACCCCATTCCCCTCACCCCTACCCATCCTAGGGTGGCCACTCCTCCTCTTAGCACACTGTGTCCTGTGCTGACTTCTGTGTCCTCTTAATCTCTAGACGAGTCGGCTTCAAAGTGGGCATGTGGGCTCCATGAGTCACTGGAGTGCCAGAAGAAAATATTAGAACATTTATGTATATTTACTTGTTATCTCATCCTTTTAAACTTTATATTTTTTATTTTGCTTAATACTGAAAATAATATATACTGTAGTATGATGTATATAATTTATAATAAATAAAATACATATATTAGGAGTATACTCAAATCCTTTTTATACTAAGGGGTGTTCAAACAAGGACTCCACTGAATTACATTTTGAGCTGCTTACACCCTGACTAGGTCTAACTAATCTCTGGATTCACAACACTGTGCAGTGCCTGGCACATAATCTCTAAGCAGTAGCAATTTCTTCAGGTGTTCAATACATATATTTTTAAAAATATTTTTTAAGTGAGTGGCTTCCGAAGGCCTTTCCAGTTTCCTGATATGCAATTTTCTTATAGCAGGCTGAAATCTGACTTCTTGCCTTTGAGCAAGTGAGGAAGGAAACCAGACTGCCTTGTTTGTATCTCCTGTGTCGTCCGTTACCGAGAAGCAGCTTTGCCCAAATGGTGCCCACTGCATATGGAGCCCAAAGAACTGGATTTGAGTTATGTCTCTGCCTCTTCCTAGCTCTGAGACTCTGAGTAGACTACTTCACTCTCTGGGCCTCAGTTTCCCCATGTTGTCCATTTCACAGTCTGCAATGAAGTTCAAACAAGAAGATGTATATGAACGTTTTTGAAGGTCACCAAATACTGTATGTGAAAAGCATGAATTATTTTCTTCTTTAACCATGTAAGTATGAAGTAAACAATCATACTTCAGATACTCCTCCTTGATATTTACCCAAAGGAGTTGAAAACTCATGTCCACACAAAACCTCCACATGGATGTTTATAAGAGTTTTATTCATAATTGCCAAAACCTGGAAGCCACCAAGATGTCCTCCAGTAGGTGAACGGATAAATAAACTGTGGTCCATCCAGACGATGGAATACTATTCAGCGCTAAACAGAAATGAGCTTTCAAACCATGAAAAGACATGGAAGAAACTTAAGTGCATATAACTAAATAAAAGAAGCCAATGTGAAAAGGCTGCACACTGGATGATCCCAACCATACGGTGTTCTGCAAAAGGCAAAACTATGGACACAGTAAAAGGATCACTGGTTGCCAGGGGTTGGAGGTAGGAAAGAACAGGCAGAGCACAGAGGATTTTTAGGGCAGTGAAACTACTCTGTATGATACTATAAGGATGGACACGTCATTATATATATGTCCAAACTCACACAACGTACACCACCAAGAGTGAACCCTAATGTAAACTGTGGACTTCGGATGATAATAACGTGTCCCTGTAGGTTCATTGATTGTAAAAAATGCAACACTCTGGTGGGGGATGTTGACAATGGGGGAGGCTGTGCATGTGTGGGGCAGGGAGTCTGTGGGAAATCTCTGTACCTTCTGCTCAATTTTGCTGTAAACCTAAAACTGCTCTATAAGTCTCTTTAAACAAAGTCAGCAACCCCACAAACTTAATAATTGGAGCTCTTTTTTGAGATGATTTTAAGAAAAAAGGGAACATAAAAAGCTACATACACACACACAAATGACTGGAAGGAAATTATCTAATTGTAACCATAGTTGCCCCTGGGTGGTGAAGTTATGGATTTTCAAAAATCACCCTTTATAGTTTGCTCTATTTTCTAAACCATCTACAATAGGAAAGCACATAACATTTTCACAACAACGAGTAATTTAACTTATTGAAAAAGTCAACCATCTTTCTCTGAAGAAATATAATCCATCATGTGTTTTGAAATTGCGATATATTTAAATTTAAGGTTGTCTCCCCAATCAGTTGAACAGATGTTAAGGCCTATTCCATGCACAAGCCCTTGTTCTGGCGCTTATGGGTCTAAAAATAAAAACCAGAAACACATCCTGCCCTGGAGAATTTTGCAGCCTAGTCGAGAAATCAGACGAGGCAGAACCTCGTTGGTGCATTAACTCCCCTGCACATACACGGTGAGACTTCCCAGGAGAAAGACAGAGCTCCGTTCGGGATGATGTGGTGGGGTGGGGATTGGCCAGTGGAACGAGGAAGACTTCATGCAGGAGGTGCCACGTGAGATAGTCTTAAGAGATGGGAAATAGCTGAATATTCAGAGTTGCAAGGAGGCTATCCAGGTAGAAAGAGCAGCATTAGCAAAGGTGTCAAGCTGGGAAACCAGGCTGCACGACCAAGAAAGTTTGCCATCCAATAACTAGGCTGGAACAGCATGTATGTCTGGCAGCTTTGAGCGATAAGATTAGAAAATTGGGACTGGCCTGTACCATGAAGGTGGTGAAGGGGTACATTGAGCAGCTGTGCTTTGCTCCTAAGCCAATGGGGCGCTGCTGAAGGGTTTGAAGGGACAGGACAATCAGATTTGCACTTAGTGGGTTACAAAACAGTATGGCTTGTCTGATCCCATTTTTTGGTAGAAATATTGTGTTTGTGTATTTAAGTATTGGCTAAAATTTAAAAAATTAGCACATACAGCTTTCACAACTGAGAGTGAAACTACGAAGTTATTTCCATTTCCAGGGAGAAAAATCTTCCTGTTTGAATGATGGCTCTTTAGGAACACAGAGGATGGACTGGAAGGGGCCAACCTTCAGACTTGTCAACAAGACCTGTGTGTGCGTTGAACCAGCCCTCCAGGGGACAGTGAGGCAACCCCACCTCCAGCCCACCCTCTGCTACTCTCTCTTTACTGCACACATCCTCACACACGTTTCTCCCCGCTCCTCTGTGACTGAATGTTTACGTCCCCCCAAAATTCACCTAATCCCCTGTATGATGCTATTATGAGGTGAGGTCTTTGGGAGGTAATTTAGGTCATGAGGGTGAGGTTCTCAGGAATGGGATTAATGCTTTTCTAAAAGAGAATTCTTTGGCCCTCTTTCTGCCACATGAGGATACAAGGAGAAGTCAGCAGTCTACAACCAGGAAGAGGGCTCTCACCCAGAACCACACGATGATCTCAGACATCCAGCCTCCAGAACTGGCAGAAATAAATTTCTGCTGTTTATAAGCTACCCAGTATGATACGTTGTTATAGGAGCCAGAATGGACTAAGACCCTCTTTCTCTCTCTCTGTCTCTCTCTCTCTATCTCTCTGTCTCTCTCTCTCACACACACACACACACACAACACAGACACACACACACACACAACACACACACACACACACACCCCACCTCTAGGGTCCAAGAAGAGAATTTCCCAGAAGATCAACACTCAGACGATCTCAGAAACAAGTAGCCCCCAGCATGGAAGGATCCTCGCTTCTGAGGGGAGAGACATCTTAGCCGAGCAGACAAAAGGAGACAGGAACAGTTTGTTACCTGTTGGACTCGAGCTATATGGGGCTCAGAATTGGGGGCTTTCACTCTTTCATCCAAGTCTCCTGATCCCACACTCATACTGACATGACTTAAATCATTTGCTTCTTTATGGCTTTTAGATCTACCCCTTTTTCTAATAGTCTATTTAAAGCTGGAAGATGAACCTCATTTTTTCTAAATGTTATTTGAGAGAATTTGCATGATACACACAGTAACAAGTGGGTCCTGAATTATGTATGATCCCCTCTAATGGGCAGAGCTTGTTTGGGAAGTACGATCTTATAAACTACTAGGTTTGCTCTTTATGGGAAATTGAATGTTATTCCCCGCCCTTGCTTTACATATTCTCCTAATTAGGGGAGATAAAATAGATTTTAGACCTGAAAAAAGTGATTTCTTTCCAAGAGCCCACATTTGTATGGAAAATTAAGCTCATTTCAGTCAGCTGCACCCTCTAATTTAGAGCTGTTGTCAGCATAAAGTATAATCATAAAAGATTTCTCCATCAGGAGCTCTTACACAATCGAGATCTTAAGGTGACATTTTCAAGTTAAGGAAGGGACAGTGACGTTTGCTCCTTCAGGTGGCCTCAGAAAGTCTGGCTTAGGACTTAGATTTCATTAAGGAAGATTTAAAGCTCGTCTACATTTTGCTTATCCATTCCTGGGGAAGCAGAGTGAGTGTGAAATTAATAATAATTGTCCTTTTCATGGAACTCTGACAGCATGCCAGGCAGATGAGCTGGCTGCGTTTGTGACACAGTCTTGGGCCTGAGGGGCTTCTGTTCGTGGCACCTGGTCATTCAGCAGTGATGGAACACCCACGCTTGGGGTCTCTGGCGGAGCTAGCGCTGCAGTGGCCTTTCTTGCCCTTCTTTATGAGTGAACAGATGGGTGAGAAGTAGGATGGGGTCAGGGTGGAGGATGCAAAGAGGTGTGAGTGTGGGGGGTGGAGGGAAATCTATAATTATCCAGAAAGTATGGAAGCATCATGATCCTGGGTAGTAGAGTCAAGCTTTCTGCTCGCACTCCAAGCAGAAGAAACCCTTCTTTCAAAGAGACTTTAAAACCCCCTCCCATTGCTTCCGGCTATAGAAACACACGGAGCCTGTAGAGAGACCACACACACAGGCCTTGCGGGTTCAAGAGAGAAAGTACCGGCCCGAGCAGCCATTCTCAGAGTGAACAAGCAGCAACTCTGTCCTTCCCGGGATCCGTAACAGGGGCCTGAAGTGAGACACAGTCTAAAAGCAATGGGTTAGGACCACAGAGAGGAGAAAGACCCCTCTTCCCTCTATCCCACGACCTGCCTTTCCTGGCATCATCTGCAGACTGGGCAAGTCCTCTGGCTGCCAGTAGGCGTGTCTTCTCCTTCAGGAGGGACCCCATAGCCACCCACAAACATGAACCCCAACAAGACAGTCACATCAGAACACGGTGGTATAGACCAGGGGGTGGCAAACTGTCTTTGGAAAGGGCTACATAGTAAATACTTTTGGCTTTGTGGGTCATATAGGCTTTGCTGCAACTACTCAAGTGTAGCAGCACGGTAGCATGGAAGCAGCCATAGACAATATGCAATGAATCAGTGGGGCCGTGTTCCAATAAAACTTTATTTACAAGAAGAGGTAGTGGGCTGGATTTGGCCTATGAGTCATAATTTGCCAACCCCTAGTGTAGACATCTTACATATCTCAATGTTAAATAGCATCATACTTAGTATATTAATGATCAAGTCAAGTTGTTTATGGCCTCCTCTCTAGTAATAGATGGAGATAATATTCGCCTGTCTTTCTGTGAAACTCAGCATCTTAGTCCTGATTGTCTGCTAAAAACTACTGTGACTTAGAACACTCACCTCTCCAGGTCAAGCAACTCTTGCACCAAAGTCCATTTCATACTGAAGTAGAGCCAAGGAACATCATGAGACGTGAGAAAAATGCACGAGCTTCTTAGAACAAAGCTCTGGCCCAACAATACCCTGAAATTGACAATTCCAAGCAGAAAAACTTTTCTGAATAAAACATCTGCATTCAGGTTAATGGCTCGTTCAGTTTTCCCCGAGAGCAAATGGAGGAGGGTCTTAACTTTACATTTATGTAACTAATGAGCCTCTCAAGAGATTTCTCTTCCGAACAAAAGCATCATCTTTGCCCAGGGAAATTCACTTCTCTACTCCTGAGAGGTAGAAATGTGCTCACAGCCTCGACATGGCAGGTTTTCTAGCTTCTATTCATCAAGATTCCAAAATAAGTCTTAGGACTCAGTGTCTGCCACCACCACCAACAGCACTACCCACAGCACACAAAAAACAGGAATCATGGAGTTGTCCGACAACTGCCACTACAAGGAAAGGGCGGGGCCCCAGGGGAGAGCACAGGCTGGCGACCTAACCCAGATTTGGGACTGGAGGAGGTCACACCTGGGTTTAGACAGGAGGGTGGTAGCTGTTAGACAAGTGGAGGGTGAGCGAAGGGAAGAAAAGCTCAGGCAGGGGAAACAGCAGGTGCTATTTCTCTCCTTGAAGAGCAGAAGAGCCAGAACCTTCTATAATCTGAAAGAGGTTCAATGAGGCTTGAGGGATGAGCCCCAGGAACGTTCTGGAGAGGTAAGCAGGGTCCAGATGCTGCAAGGTGGTGAAGGTGGAGTTACAACCTTTGGAAGGGGGTCTGTGAAGCATTTTAAGCAGAAGGATGATGTAATCAGATTTGCCTATGAAAAGAATAATGATTAGAATCCATGGAGCCTTTGACTCTGCACCAGAACCTGTGTTCTGTGCTTTCCAAACACTGTCTTATTCATCCTTGGGAACAGCTGGCATACTGACGAAGAGCACAGGATCTCGAAGTAGACACACCTTCAAGAGAATGCCAGGCCACTGGTTCTCCTCTAAACTCAGACCTCAGGACTTAGCCCAGAGAACTTTGTGTCTTCAGAGCAAGAATAAATAAATCAATAGAGCAAAAAAGAAAAAGACAATCACCAGTATTCAGGAGATGCTTATTTCACGGCTAATTACTTCAGACTCAGAATGTGTCACTTTTCTAAGGTTGCTGAAATGGACTCAATCAAATAATAAAGAGAATTCAGAAGCTGTATAGAATAAAGGGTAGGATAATTAAGCCACATTAGTTAGTTCAGTGTGAAACAAAGAAGTCACTCAAAGAATTCACCTTTTCCTTGGAGGAAAAAGAGAAAGAAAAGGTAGCCTTTTGTTTTCTCCCTTTTGCCTTTGAGATGTCAAACTTAGTTTTCACATCTTCATCTTCGTGCTGATTTTCCGTCTGTTCTCAGAGGGTAGGTGGTGGGTGGTGTTTCTGCTCCAGTGCCCTGGCACGGATCTCCTGAGAGGCCAGTGCAAGCACGAGACAGTGAGGGATGCCCTGCCTCTCACAGGAGGCTTTGACCCCAGCCTGACAACGACCCCAGCCGCGCCTCCCCAATTTACTTTTTTCCTCTGAAATGTCACAAGCACAGCCCCTTATCATCTTTTTAAAAAGTAAGAAGCTTTTGAAAACTACCAGAAAGTGAGGGGTAGACAGCTGCCTGCCGTGCTTGGAAAGACAATGCAGAATGGAGAACCGTACAGAGAAGTTAACAGGCTCCAACTGCACACAGACTCCTGGCCCTTCGGCCTTGACTTCCAGGAAGCTCAAATCTACGTGGTGCTCAATCACGTGAGTGCGATTTTAAGACAATACATGTGATTTCAATGTGAGTTGCTGTTTTTTACTTTCTGCTGGTATATTTGGTTTTTGATTTTCTGTGTGGGGTGTGTGTGTATGCATGTGTGCGCACACGTGTCTGTGTGCTGTATGGAAATCCACCTCAAATAGTCTGTGGAATTTGGCAGGAATAAGATATTTTTGAACCCAGAAAATCCTGCTGCCTGCAACACTGGTTAGCCCCACTCACGAATCTAAAACATAGGAGACACGGCCCCCTGGCAAACAGAGCCGGGATCCCCCATTCTCCAAACGGTCCTTCATCAGAACAGAGAAGGCATGAGGGAGGCTCCAAGGAGACTGGTGGCACTTATCCTCCCAGAAAACCCTCCTAAGGCAGCCCCCGATATCAACAAACCTGCTTCCTCCAACAGTGTGTGACGGCTTATATTTTACAAAGACAACCACAATAGCATCTTCCATGCCTCCTGCTCTCCTTATACTGTGCCTTTGACATTCTTCCCACAGAGAGGTGACTCTACTTTCCCTCTGCATGAATCTGGGCATGTTTGTGGCTATGGTGAAAGTGATGTCATGTGACTTTTGAGGCAAGGTCGTGAAGGTGATGTGACTTCTGCCTGCTGCATTTTGGGACACTTGCTGTTGGAAACCAATCACCATGCTGTGAGGAAGCCCAAGGAGCCACATGGAGAGGACACAGGTAAGTGCCTGACCAACAGCCCTCGCTGAGTTCAAGCCAACAGCCAGCTTCACCAAGACACAAGCGAGTGACAAACTTTTAAGTAATTCTCCCTTCCTGCTGTCAAGTCACTCCAGGCTTCCAGTCTTCCCAGCTGGGCCCCAGACAACACGGAGCAGAAACAGTCCTTCCCGCTACGATCTGTCCAAATCCAGACCCACAGGATCCGTGAGCACAAAACAGGGGTAGGTGGTGGACAACCGTGTTTGGCGTGGTCTGTAATTCTGTGGTAGTCACTGGAACACAGTGGAAGGGGAAAGGACACCAAATTTCCCAGGATTACAGAGTGTTACTATTTGGTGACCTTCAACTAGTCATTTAATCTCAGTGGGGCTCAGGCTTCTCATCAGCAAATGGCAAGAATGCCTACCCCATAGGGTCTTGTTCAAGGTTACCTACAATTTTGTACAGAAAACATTTGATAAATATAAAGAAACACTATTCAGATAGGAAGGATTATTATTTTTGTATTTCAAGAGTGTCTTCACCGATCCAATGTCAAATTCGGCAGAAATCCTATATAATCCTAGGTGGTAACACCAGGTGGGATCCTCAGGGCAGATGCCTCCGTCCGTTAACTTTTAACTGTGACCTAAAAGGTAGTCATGAGAACCCAGAAAGAAAGCTAAAATGTATACAAAATGCATTTCATTTTATACTCCTACTAACTAGGGTTGTTTTGAGCATCAAATGGTATAATTCATTCATATAAAGGTTGAAAATCAAACATTTCTCAGGGAAGCCCTTGACTCCACACTTGCAGCCAGGCTTACCCCCACCCTAGACAGGAGACTGGGGGTTCTTCTCCAGAGGACACGTACTGTGTCCGGCATTCGGTGAGCATTCAGTAAAGGTGAACTATTACTTCTGGTGCAATCTGAAACGGTCTCATTTCTGTGCAAACTATTTTTGTGGAGGAAACATCTCTCTCGGGGTTTTCTGGACGAATCGTCTCTCTTTTCCATCCTCCCCTCTCCCTGTCCCTCTCTTCCCTTCTCCCTCCCACCCTTCCTCTTCCCATCCCTCTCGCTCTCCCTCCATAAGTCTCCACAATTCTGAGTTTTGAGTTGACACAACCCTCTGTTACGAGCTTTTCTCTCTTCAAACTCAGCGTGTGTTTGTGGAGTGTCTTCTCTGAGCTCAGTGCCTTCACACTCCCTGGTTCATTTAATCCTGGTGGCCAACAAGGCAGTGGTCCCGGCTCTCACTTTACAGCTGGCAACAGTGAGGCTCAGAGAGACCCAAGGTCTCGTCCAGGATGTACTGTCCGAGTGACGGAGCTTGGACGGAAGCCCAGGCCTCCTGACTCCACTGTTCCTTCCACTCCATTCCAGCCGGGTGAGGGCACTTTCCCCTTCATCTGTTTTGAGCTCCACATTCTAGAGGCCTGAGATGATGTCACTCTGTTTTAAATCATTTCAATTAACGCTTAAACAGAAGCAGGGGAAAGGGTTTGCAGCAGGTTTTATGAAAGCTAGACTCATTTTGATAGATATGCAAAGCAGAACAAAGATATTTTTTGTATCATGTTAACATATTGTCAATTGTCAGCAAAACTGATTTTTTTATAATAGGGACCCTTTGTGTACTCAGGCCAAGTGGAGAGGCAAGAACTCAAAACTAGTGTTCCTTGTACCGGATTATCCCCTCCCTGCAACAAGAAAGCGGTAGTGGGTGCTGGAGAAGAGTTCACATCCAGTATGACTCTAATCTTGTGATTTATAACAAATACATATTTGGTCTCATCCCCATTTCTGGCTCAGACCTAAAACCCTTGGAGTTTCCTAAGTGATGAGAGGAATAAGGTGTTGTCTGTTATGGTAATAAGGTGACTTTGGAACTTCTGGTTGCCTGAGGAGCCAATCATGTGATTAGAGGTTGGAACTTTCAGTCCCACCCCCTGACCTCCGGGAAGGGAGACAGGGCTAGAGGTGGAATGACTGCCAAGCGCCAATGATTTAATCAATCACGCCCGTATAATGAAGCCTCAGTGAAAACCCCAAAGGACTGCGTTCAGAAAGCTTCCAGGTTGGTGAAGACGCGGAGGTCTGGAGAGAGTGGTACACTCGGAGAGGGCAGCAAACTCCACGCCCTTGCCCCATACCTTGCCCTATCCACCTCTTCCATCCCGCTATTCCTGAGTAGTTATAGGCTTTTTTTTTTTGCTGGGAAAGATTTGTCCTGAGCTAACATCTGTTGCCAATCTTCCCCCCTTTTTTTTTCTCCCCCAAAGCCCCAGTACATAGCTGTATATTCTAGTTGTAGGTCCTTCTAGTTTTTCTATGTGAGCTGCTGCCATAGCATGGCTACTGACAGACGAGTGGTGTGGTTCCACACCCAGGAAGCAAACCTGGGCTACCAAAGCAGAGCATGCCGAACTTTAGCCACTAGGCCATTAGGGCTGGCTTGAGTCATATCCTCTTATAATAAACTGGTAATCTAGAAGTAAAAATGTTTCTCTGAATTTTGTGAGCTGTTCTAGCAAATTAATTGAACCCAAGGAGGAGGTCATGGGAACCTCCAATCTATAGCCAGTAGGTCAGAAGCACAGGTGGCAACACAAGCGTAGGTGTGTGGCTGAAGTGGGGAAGCGGGGGCAGTCTTGTAGGACTGAGCCCTTAACCTGTGGCATCTGACACTATCTGCAGGTAGAGAATGTCAGAATTGAGTTGAATTGTAGGACACCCAGCTGGTGTCTGAGAATTGCTTGGTGGTGTGGGAAAAACCACACACACATGTCGGCACTGGGTGCAGAGTCTGAGTTGGTGATCAGAAGTGAGATCAGAGTCAGAACTGGAGTGACTGAGTCAGGCACCACATAAACCCAGCAGATGTTATTACATCTGCAAGTTTTCAGATTTTTCTCTTCCTGGAAAGAGAAATAATGAGCTCCTGAAATTCAAATTCCCATTGACTCTGAAGTCATGAACATATTTAAAAACAGTGTGAAGCTGTGACATTTACAATCATGAAATTCATGTCAGAGAATAAATCCGGAATCACCTACAATCACTGAATACGGAATAACCATTCATCTCCAACCACGTGCGGGGGGACATCTGCTTCAGCAAAGCTAATATTCAGAAAAGGCTGGGGGCACATGTGCTGGAGGTAACCGTCCTCAGCAGCCCAGACTCTAGATGCTTGCAAATGTGCTAGAAATCAGAGGACCCAGAGACACACAGCAGGGAGGAGGGGACAGAACCAGCGAGAGCCACACAGCCCTGCTGCTTGCCAGCCTCTACCTGGACAGGCACAGCTGGCTTTGCTGAGAGGCACAGGTGTGTGGGCTGAGCTCGGCAGAAGGAATGTCATATCCGGCGACAGGCATGTGCATTTCTCAGCCAGAAATGCATCCCCATTAAAGCCAAATAAGGCTCCTGCAGATGACGTCAGGAGCACTTAGCTGCTACTGCCACAGAGGGACAATTTATTGAAGAGCTAAAAATGCTCGCCTCGGCAAGGCTGACAGGCAAGCAGTTGAGGGACGCTTCCCTGGCCACGTACCATCCTGAAGAGACATCTGCCAGCTCTGCTGATTGGCACCCTTCCTGCGTGAGTCATCTTGCAGGACCTTGCTAAAAACACTAAATACAGGTTTATTCCCACTGCTACATCCCATAGCTGGGGAGGGGGAGGAGGGTAGGCCCCGGTTGCTGGCTGTAAACGCTTCCTGTCTTTTCCCTCTCAAACCTGATCCGTCTATCTGAAGAGGATGAGGGAGGGGGAGCGCGAGGAGCGCCCGCAGACTGAAATAAACACCCACTCTCCAGGCCTCTTAAAAGCATCTTGGTTTTACTTTTCAAATCCACATCTGGCACACAGATGAGAACAAAGAAAACGTTGAAACTTTAGAAGAGCCATGTCTCCATTCTTCGAATAGGTTTTAAGACTAGGGGTTGAGACAAGGGGTACCCAAATATTCATCCTGCTTCCTGTCAACAGGCAATTTTTGAGCGGTAGTTCTCAGGAGGAAACCAACTATCTAGACATTATTCTCTATGCTCCTTCATCAGCACGTTGAAAAGGGGACGTGATGATTTTCTATTTTCAAATTGTGTCTTGTCACCCCAAATAGGTTGGAAGCTTCCGGAAGACCACTGCTGTTGTCTACCCTGTGTGCCTCCCAGAGGGCTTGGCCACATGCTCGACACCCTTCTAGAATTCCTCATCTCATTTAGGCTACAACAATGCTGTGAAGTCAGTTATTGCCCTTATTTTACAAATGGGAAATCTGAGGCCTGGGGAGCCCATGGTCACATGGTAAATGAGTGTCTGTGGATCTGGGGTCTGGACTTTGACTCTGAGCCCAGACCCATCACTGCCTTCGTACCGCAGGGCCTCACAACCCGAGGCCTCATGCTTCAATGGGAGAGTCAACTGAACTTCAAGAGGAGGATGAAAGTTGGGACAAGCCCCAACGACTTAAGAAGAAGGGTAAGACAAGGTCATTGGACCAACACTCCATCCGAGAGGGGCCTCATCCTGCCCTTGGGGCCACAAGGACCATGCCTGCTTCCTCGGCAGCCCTTCAGAGGTTTGCCAGTGGTGGCTACATTCCTCCAGCCATCCTTGGTCAGGTTGTTGTCTCTTCTGTGGCCTGGCCCCAGGGCCCTCTCCTCGTCACTCTCCTACACAGGTGCACAAACGATGTCACAGGGAAACACACGTTCCACAAATTGTGCTGTGGGACTGCATCCCAGGAGTATCCCTCTGCCCCAGCTCCTCATTGCCCATGCGTCAGCTGCCTTTGCAGACTTTCCTGAGCCACAAACATCAAGGTAATTTCCAGAACTCATCCTGGAAAGCCTGCCACAGATCAAAGTGTCAAAAATGTCACTCCTTTGGGCCAGTGGCCTAGTGGTTAATTTCAGTGTGCTCCGCTTTGGGGGCCCGGGTTCAGTTCCTGGGCGCAGACCTACACCACTATTAGTGGCCATGCTGTGCTGGTGACCCACATACTAAAAAGTAGAGGAAGACTGGCACGGATGTTAGCTCAGGGCAAATCTTCCTCAGAAAAAAATAATGTCACTGTCCCCAACAGCCCCGCAACCTCCCTACCTGGTTAACAAAAATATAACATCCGTTTACTACAGGAGTAACTCCTATCTTTGACTTGCTTTTATTACTACTGACTCAATATGATTCCGCTCATAAAACCTGTACTGAGCAACTGTTCTGGGTGAGCTCCGGGTGCAGGTGCTGCGGGCAGACAGGAGGGCAGGATGCAGCCCAGCTCCCCAGAGCCCCGTCCGAGGCAGAGGTGCACTGTGCAGCCACGCTGCCTGCTGCTCTCTACACAGCACAGCTGCACACAGCTGTGGGCTTTGCTTTCACACATTCATCATCTAATAACGGTAGCAGAAAAGGAGAAAGTGCAGGACTTTGCAGTCAGCCAGCTCTGGGTTCAAACCCAGATTTTGCCAACTCAGAACCATTCCATCTGCTACAATGCAGGAGGTCGCGTTGGTTCACAAAATTTGTTTTTAGCACATGGGAGTTTCGAAACAATGGGGACAAGCTCTCTCACAATTCAAGAGAAGGCCATAGCAATATAGGAAGGCCTTCAGAGAAAAGCCAACAATTTGCAGAAGTGTCCTTCTTCACTGCAAAGTGGCTGGCTTAGAGGCGACCAGAACCGTGAAGTTGTCCATGGGGTTAAGCTATCCGGTGGAGCTGTGAGTGTACATGACTCCCTGCAACAAAGCGGTGCGTTAATGAAGAAGCGGCACTTCATGCGGATTTTAAATTTGGAAAGAAACGGGCTCCAGAACTGAATCTCACTGGAGGATGGACACATCCCAAGTTTAAGGCAGCAAAGAATGCACCGCTCATGTTCCTGGGTGAAAATACCAGTGAAGTTACAGCTGAATGTTCTGCTGGTGTTTTTATTAATAATTTCTATGGTTTCCTCAGCTTTCTGGCCACTAGATTTTGAGTGGTCCAACTTTAATTCTATTTTCCTATAAGTATGGTGGTTTTTATTATGCAATTTGGAAAAACCCATGGTATTTCAGGGTCACATATGTACTGTCATAGCAAAAACGCAGAGATATACGTGTACCTATGTGTGTGAGTATATGTATGTGTGTCCATGCTTAGTGTACAGCAGGTGCTTTATAAATGGAAGCTTTAGTTATAAATTAATCTCACTCTGCATCCGGCATTCCCGTTGAGACTGGGTGCTGCCAGGACTCAGACCAGCCGAGGCTGCTGGTCACGCTGCTGCCAGAGGCGCACCTGGTGCAGCCACATGCTGCGCAGACAGGTGTCCGAGTCCAGGGCCAGCCTCTGCCTGCACTGAGGCAGACTACTGGGCACTGGGTAACTGGCTTCTGCCTTCTCAGGGCATGGGGTACTACAGCCCCCACTCCTGCCGTGAAGGCAGGATGGGATTTTACTCGAAGCCAGTGCTTCTCAAAAGGGGATCCCCCAACCAGCAGCATCAGCAGCACCCAGCAACTTTAGAAACGCATATTCTCAGGGCTGACCTACTGGATCAGAAATTCTGGGGGTAGGGACTCTTAAGAAGCCCTCCAGGGGATTGACACACACTGAAGCTTGAGAAGCACTGGTCTAAACGTTAGGCGAACACTTACTGAGACGCCCCAAGCTGGAGACGCCGCTCATTCATTTATTCAGCCATCTATTCACTCATTCGACAAATAGTTATTGAGTATCTCTGATGAGCTAGATACTGTTCGAAGTGCTGGGAATGAATAAAACAGACAAACTTCTCTGCCATCTTGGATTGGTAGAAAGTAACGGTTAGGATCTCAAACTCAGGAACCTGGCTCCCTGGTCTGAATCTCAGCTGCACCTCTCACAAGCTGTGTGACCTGACACAAGTTACTTAACCTCCCTGTGCTTCAGTTTCCCCGTTTGTGCAATGGAATACTAATAGTTCCCTGGTTCATAGAGTTGTGGTGAGGATTAAATGGGCTACAGTGTTTAAAGCTTAGTCTAGAACACAGTAATCACTTAAGATGTTAGTTAAATGTAATATGTATTTGAGTATGGCCACAGAAGGCATGTTGAATTACATCCAATTTCAGAATAAAATGTGATGCGCATCTTCTATAAGACTGGGGAGACCTTGTGATGATGCACGGCAGAAGGTAGACCCATGATATAGGTAATTTAGAGAGATAACTAAATGAAAACCCAACATCCCCAGTCAGAAATGGATGAGTGGAAGCCATCTGGGAGCTGCTCCCTCTGAGGGGATCAGAGGAGCTGACAGGGGAGTGAGGACCTGCCCTCTCAGTGAGGACGCCCCTGCCGGGAGAATGCGGACCAGAGCCCAGGATGCAGCGGGAACCCAGGAAATGGAGGGACGTGGTCCTTCACAGAGCACACAGCCATGTGGCAGAGCAGAAGCACAGGGCTGGCCTTTCCCGGTGGGCCAGGCCCAGCAGGCAGCCCCACGTGGTATTGGAAGCCCCTGGGATGAGAAGGTGCGGTGACCCACTCACTGTGTGTTCAGAGGGACAGGGGTCCTCAGAGGAGGGGACATGACTCTCGGACGTCACCTCTGTTGAGGAGCCTGCCTCCTCCCGACTTGTAGTACAATGCCGGCCTGTGCAGCTCCCCTAGGTCAGGCAGGGTGTGCCTGTCCCTCCAGAGCCTGGCCTGCCAAGCCTGTCAGTGCTGTCCCTTGTCACTGTGTGCATTTAGGAACCGAGAAGACTCACAGGGAACTTCTTCGAGCATCTAAAGATTAGTCCTCTGGGCACAAGGAAACCCACCATCCAGTGCCGCCCTGAAAGAGAGTGGACAGGCCGGAGAAGTCCCTGGATGGCAGGTTTGTCCTCAAGCAAAGGGGCACATTCCTCTGAACGGACGCTGTGCAGCCCACTCCCTGCAGAGATGTTCCCCCGGGGCTGACCGCACTGGTTTCTGGGAAACCTGCTTGGAAAGAAGAGGCTGGACAACGAAGGCCCTATCCAGCTCTGGCCTGCGCCCCATCGATTCCTGGACTGAATGTATCTGAGTCATCTGCCCTCTTTCCGCTCAGCGGAGGCAGCTCTGGGGTCGCCCGGACTCATCGCTCCCGTTTCCAGAGCCCCAAACACACCGCAGTTGCTGGGGATGTTGAGAGACATCATTACCGCATCACTTTGTGAGTGAATTAGCAGCAAACAATTCATTTCCTGGGTCTCCTGTCAAGTTTAAATACAAGACAGCAGGCTCAGATCAGGAAAAACCTGGCAGATTTTACCTCTGGTTTGAAGCTAGGCTAAAGACCAATTTTGGAACAGAATGAGAAAGGCAGAGGCGAAGGTGTGTTTTCAGACTCCAAACGTCAACTGAAAAACCGAGCACCTCCCGGTGCCCAGCTCTGGGCCGAGGGCAGGCAGGACACTGAGAACCCTCAGACACGCTCTCTGGGCCCCTGGAAACCAGGCTGGGGAGACGAGACGAACAGATGACACGGCAGGAGAGCAGCTGAACACTAACCTGAACACCCTGCTCATGAGTGCAGCCAGACACCCCACTGCACGGCTCTGTTCCCTGCTCGGTGTAGCTCCGGGGACCCACAGCACAGTCAGAGCCAGGACCTGCCCCAGAGGGGGCCCCGTCTAGTGGGGAGAGACAGTTGTCAATGATTACCAGGGTCCCTGCTGCAAAAACAGGTCGGGGGGAGCATGGGTGGCAGAGCCCTAAACCCAGTCTGGGGCTGTCCCCAAGCCCCCAGGAGGAGGTGAAACCTGACCTGGATTCTGGAGAGCAAGATGAAGAGGTAAGGGGAGGGGAGGCATGCCAGGTCCAAGGTGGCCCCTGGGGAGTGCAGGATGGGGGCGTGCTCAGGTGAGGGTGGACCGCAGTCATCACTGGGGGCTCACTGGACTAAGGGACCCACCCAAGCCTCGAAAGCTAAACAGGGTTAGACCAGGGAGACGATGCTTGATGTGTGTGACCCCCCAGGCCTAGCGTCACAAGTAGAAGGAAACCCTCCCCAGTCAGCTCCCCACCTGACAGCCACGCCTCTGCAGTTCCACGAAGGGCAGTAGCTGAGGCTGCGGCTCACACGAACTCCTGCCTTGACTAGAAGGAGAAAAGTCTGAAACCCTGGCCTCATCACAACCGGTGAGAAATACAGAGAAAAGAAGGAACTAGAAATAATAGAACTTTGGGGCCAGCCTGGTGGCATAGTGGTTAAGTTTGTATATGCTGCTTCAGTGGCCTGGAGTTCATGGTGAGGATCCTGGGTGTGGACCTACACACGGCTCATCAAGCCATGCTGTGGCAGGCACCCCACTTACAACCTAGGGGAAGACTGGCACAGCTGTTAGCAACAATCTTCCTCACCAAAAGAAAAAAAAAAAAGAACCTGTAGCCTAGAGATTTGAGATTTCTTTCTTTATCTAAATTCACAGCTTAGAGATTTCTTAATTAAATTCACAGCAATCAGATAAAATGACTAAGGGAGAATCCATTGCTTATCTTCTCATTTTAGGAAAGAGAAAACCTTCTTAGACCCAAACCTTTGCTGTCCATCACTCCAGTCTCCTGAGCATGGATGATGGACCTGGAAGCAGCATCTTGGTTTGTAGCTGGGGTGGTCGTTTGCCCGGATGCATCCTAGTCAGCAAGTTAGAGTCAATCTGCCCCAAACCTCACCTGCTCCAGGAAGCCTTCTGGACCTTCTGAGACTCAGGGTCCTTGTTCCTTTAGGGCTAACGGTAAGGTCAGAGTCACAAACTTTACCCCTAGGGTTCCAAGCCTGTTCACCGGGCATTGCTGGAGGCGGGCCTGGGGCACAGGCTTTCTCCAAGCAAAGCCCATGAAGTTCCTAGCACACAGCTCAGAGCGGCTCATGGCCAACTGTCTGTGAGAGGAAGACGGAATTTACCTTCCTCTGCCCAGGGGCGGGCAGCTGGGGGGACATGGGAGCTCAGAGGGCATGCGCCCTTACCGGGGAAAGAACGAAGGAGCCAGAGTCAGAGAGGTCTGGGTTCACGTCTAGTTCCTCCAGCTGACAAGACGCCGGGGAAGTTAGGTGACCTCTTGGAGTCTCAGTTTCCTCCTATATTGGCTTTCAGATAACATCCAGACTCCCATCAGAAGATACAAGCTTTGTGTGACAGCCAGAAGAGACAGTGTCAAAATCTGGAATTTTCCCAGGCTCATAGAGCACAAGGAGAGTCTTCCTTTGGTGTCAACTTCACACAGACTGAAGGCACTCAACAGGCTGCCAGGCAGTGAGCCGGGGCTCACAGAACAGCAGCTGACTTCAACCAGGCACCTACGCTGGAGACGCACCCCCAGCGGGGCCCGACCCCTTCAGAAGGAAACTGCCTCCTAAAGGGACCAAGGCAGACCCTAGCTCCAGAAGGTGAGAATCTGATGAAGAGATGTAGAAAGTGGGTGAGTCTGTCGCTGAGCCCAAATAATCATGTGCCTCGGGGCCACCGTTCCTGAGGCCTGCCCACCAGCTCTTCCTCGGCTCCACAGGACCTAACTTTTCTCGGCGGCCCTCTTCTGAATCACACGGGAGAGTGTCTGTGTCCCTTACAACTAACTTTTCTAACAAAGGAGCCTGTTAGTTGTTTGTAGCCAGAAGAGTATTTCCTTCCAAGCCAGGGGCCAATCGGCACACACTTCAGGGGCCACCAAGAGCGAGCAACTCCTCCTTTCACTTCCATCCTCGCCAATGAGGATGGGCCTTATGGAAGCAAAGGTAGACAGAAGGTGGGGTTGAGATCCACAACCAGCCGGGAGAGGGAACAGGAGACACCATTAAAGGGAGTTTCTAGGCTCACACAGGTTAGACACTGAAGGAACTTGCCAGAGTCTTCAGAGCCACCTCAGGTAAGAAAAAAAATGGCGAATGATTTTCAAAAGGGAGAGCAGGCAAAAATTCAGGAACTTCAGCTGTTAGCTTGATGTCAATTCTTGGCAGAAATCTATCCACGGGGATCACACAGAGGCGTGAGTTCCGTCAGCGACGCTGATGTGCCCAGCTCACCTCAGAAACGTGCTATGGGCAGACTTTAGCTTGTTTTACCAAAACACTGGATAGAATACTTTTTTTAGCAAGATGGAGAAGGATGAGCTGGAGGATGTGGTTTGAGATAGCCACTCACAGTGTGGACCTGCCCCTTCTGAAGGCTGGCTGTGGGAGAGCAGACACACTCTGGCTGCTCTTGCACGGAGAACCAGGTCCCATGAATGAGTTTTACGTGGAGGCAGATTTTGCCTCACCCTTCAGTCAGAGCTGTTCAACAGTCAATGAGATTCTCTGAGAGTGAGCTCCCCGCCACTAGAAGTATTCAACTAACATTTGCACTAACACCTGCCAGCACTGTTCTACAGGTGAACATAGGGCTGGAGTGTGAAGTGAGGAAACCCAAACTCAAGGATTTATTTGGTCAGATACCAATGGTGTGACTTGGGAAATTCTCTACTTCTTGGCCAACTTCTGCATAAAATGAGGATACTTCTTTATAGAGAGGCTGTGAATTGCAGGGAGGTTGTAAGTCATAAATTAAATGAGATAATGTCCATAAATGCATTTTATAAACTAAAACATGCTGTACTGATGTTTGTTATCATTAAGACTTTAGGAGCTTGGCAAGAAAGGACTCTTGGGGCTAGCCGCATTTCGTACAGATTGCAGTATTTGATGCTGGCACTGAAGCCTGGATAGAATAAAGTGCTGTGAAGCATATCACACCAGCTCTGGCATGCAGTGCGCAGAGTATTACTCAAACTCCTCATTCAGCCGTAATGATTATTTTAAAGCATCAAGGCCGGGCTAGTGAATCAGCTTGCAAGTTGGCATACTTTTGGTTTATTCCAAGTTTGAAAAATGGTATATCGGGTACTCCCTAGGTCCAGAGACAGTCGATGAAATTCCCCACCTAATTAAGGAAGTTGACAGACGGAAATAAGTTTCATGACATTGTATCCCCAGCTCACTGCTGGGCTTGGAGCAAGGGTGCCGGGCGGGGCTGTTCACGGGGCCTCTGTGGGAGAAGGATGCTGAGGCTGGGCAAGGTAGCTCTCCTCTCTCTTCCTCGCTGGGGCTCTTTTTTTCCTTGCTGTGGTCTGGGGTCTGCTTCTCAGCTGTGACTTCCAGCAAGCTGCCTCAGTGTTCTGCAGAGAGCTCCAGCTGGGAGAGGTCGTTTCTGGTGTCCAGAGACGCAAACTCATTTCATTCTCATCTGCAGTGTACCTTCTACTTTCTTGCGTCATTCAATTCACTGAGAGTTTGTTGGGCAACTACTGTACCCAGCAAAGCTTTCGTCCCTCCTGTGAGTAGGACCTGGGCCCAGCCCTGTCCCAGCAAAGGATCCTCTTGCCCTTAAAACCCACCAGAAGCGAGTCACCAAGCTGGCCCTGCATTTATTCCTGTCGGTTCCTGTGGCTTCTAGCACTTCACCCACAGACCCCGTGAGTGTGTCAGGCCTGGGGCCATAGGCGATTTTCCATGACCCACTCATCTCAGGATGGAGCTGGAGAAACGTGTCAGCAGAAGCTGCTGTATCACCTCTCAGGGACCCCCACACGGAAAGGATGTTGAATAGGGTGCTTCCTGAGGACATTGCCAGAGCTCTAAGACATTACAAATTTGCTGCTGAAGAGTAATTAAATTTCTAAAATATTCGAATACTAAATAGCAAAAGAGCACTAGATTTCGGACTGTGTCACTTAATTAGCTGAACTCCTTGGGCAAGCACTTGGTCTTTTTCTTTTTCTTTTGAGGAAGATTAGCCCTGAGATAACTACTGCCAATCCTCCTCTTTTTGCTGAGGAAGACTGGCCCTGAGCTAACATCCATGCCCATCTTCCTCTACTTGATATGTGGGACGCCTATCACAGCATGGCATGCCAAGTGGTGCCATGTCTGCACCTGGGATCGGAAGCGGCAAACCCCAGGCCCCCGAGAAGCAGAACGTGCGCACTTAACCACTGCACCACTGGGCCAGCCCCAAGCACTTGGTCTTTCTGATGCTCTATTTCCACCTATAAATAAGAATTAAAATTCTTTACCTCCAAAAATAAAGTTCTAGAGAAAAATACGTAAGTTGGACTGGCACATAGTGGGGCCTCAGTAAATGTCTGCTAGTTCCCCTTCCTATATCTCTCACAAGAGATTCTATTTTTCTTCAAGTAAGTAAGCCCTCATTTGTCGGAGGAGCTGACAGGGAACGTGTTGGGAAAGAGGAGCTCTGAGGACTTCTGTCAAGTGAGAGGCGCCCTGCTTCCCACCTAACCCACCTCGGTGCAGAGCTCCCACGACCGCCACCCTTGCAGCTGAGGACGCCTCCCTCCCCCCACCCCATCTGATTGTCCCAGGGAGCTGGTGCCCTTTCCCCATGGCCTAGAGGGGACCGGATGCCCCATTTCAGAACGGGGGAGCAGATGCTGTCCCGCCAGGGCTCCAGAAAGCAGAGCCACCCACTTCCAGGCCGGGCTGTGCTCCGGATGCTGCATTTTACGGCACAATATTCGCAGGCCTCCGCGTTTCCAGATGTAGTAAATCTTCCTTCTTCTTCCTGCAGGAGTAATTGCCAGACATGCATAAAACTGACTGTGGAAAAAGTTTCAGCCCATTTCTCTGCTCTCTTTCTATCGCGTAAGCATTCCTACAGATCCCGGCCTGGTTGCCCAGATGGTCCAGGAGAAGAAATCAACAACGTCGGGCGTTTCCTGGTGCCAACACACACAGAAGGTTTATGTTTCACAATGGAAAGGTAAGTGTCTCGAACAAGGCAGAACCCAGGGTAATAAAAGCTCCTCTTATTTCATATTCTCTTTCACAGCGGTGGGTTTTATTTTGAATCTCACTAGATGCTTGACAAGCATAAAAAGCAACCATTTTCTGCCCAAAAAATGTTGCCTTCTGAGTTCTTTTTGTTTCCTTGAACTGAGCCAGCCTAGGAAAGAGAAGGCTCTTCTCCACGGGAGGGCAGTGACGCTGAGAAAGATGCCACTGTTTGTGCTGCAACCAGAACAGTAGCTGTGTGGGGCCCTGGCTCCCCTATCCGAGGCCCCTCCCTAAAGGCAGGTGGGGGAATGGACCTCTCCGACAGGGCGGGCGACAGGTCACTGGGCACAGGCTCTGGGGCTGGTTTTGCCAAGTTTGTTTATGTTTTCCTCCAGTTGTCTGTGTGTAAAGCTAGCCTGGCTTGTGCAATGAGTTCAAGTTCACTGACTGTGCACAGGCTCTAATTTCTGGTGCTTCTATGTCATGAATCCAGACCCTTATGTCACCTACACAAAGGTTCTTATTTCAGTGTCGCTTAACCTTTCTGGATTTTTGAGAATCCAGAGAAAGCCATGGACGTCCCACCCCCGCCACTCTCTCTTACACATACACACACACACAGACATACACACACACACAATACACTGTACAATTTTGCATGTAATTTCAGGGATTTCTTGGATCCCCCTGAAGCCCATCCAGGCAACCCATGGAGTCAGTGGATCGCCAGGTTAAGGACTTTGCTCTAACCCATACCCATTCTAGGAAATAACGTCCTAAGGCCTTTTTCCTCCTTGAGCGTATGCTGTCTGGGGGCACAGTTAGCTCATGTCCAGCTCCACATTCCCCCGCCCTCCTCGCCATTAACCCTGGACCAAGTGGTAATGAAGGTTCAATTCCAAGTCCAAATCAGCATGGACACACCAGGTGATGTTGCTTAATCTATTAGCGGAAAGAAATTCTACCCACTGATTAGAGTGTAGAATTATAGCACACCTTCAGCAGGAAGCCTTCTCAACCCTCTAAACCAGACAAACCTGCACACACAGATCCAGGCACGGTGCTCCCTGGCTGCCAGCTGTCTGCAGCTCCCACACCTGTTCTGAGCATCTTCATAGCATGATCCTCCTCACTTGCCTCTGCTTACTGGACCATCTCATCTCTACCCAGGATTCCCCTCCCAGGGGTCATATGATGCTAACTAGGAACCACGTGGAACTGGCAATGAAAGGTAGTGCCTTTTTTTTTCTGTCAGAAGCAAAACATCTAACTATTTCACAGAAAGCTGAATCAAGTCCATTTTTTGACCCTAGAGATAAGAGCTGGTCTGCAAGTGTCACTCGGATAAGCCAAAGTATGGTCATAATACCTGGGAGAGGGGGAAACCAGGAACACACTGGAAAGAGGACAGGATCTGGAGGGAAAATACCCAGGTCCCATTCCCAACTTTGCACTGATGTGCAGGTGACCCTGGGCATGTACCTGTCTTCACCTTTGTTTCCTCATCTATAATACGAGGATAAGATTGTTTTGGGAATCCAAAGCTAGGAATGTGCCTTGTAAACTGTGAAGAATGCTGTAAGGGAAGAAGAACATGGGTACTCCCACTCCTAGTACAGATGCTCGGGCCACAGTGGGAACAGCGCCCACGGGAGGCTAGGAGATGGCCAGGACCTCACCACACCTCACTCTGCAAAGTCATCCATAAACTGAGGGCCTGAGCAACAGCACCGATCCCGTGACTTCAGTCCCTTGGGACAGACCAGCTCCAGGCCTCCTCCAGGACCAAGAGTCCTGAACTCATACAGCAATTACCCTTTTCTGGTAAACTCTCTGGCCGCAAACAACTTGCAGCACCGTGGCTAACGGACAGCGAGCGAGGAGCTAATAAGCCTGGGGCAGAGAAGAGCAGGGATGCAGGATCCCGTTGCCATGGCAACTCCTGCAGGTGTTCCTGAAAGGAACACAAGGCCAAGGGGCTGGGGTTGCTTCTCTCTCCCTTTCAGCAAGTCTGAAAGTGAGAAAAGTCACAGGGTGAGAGAAGCCTCCCGATGCCAGCAGCAGACGCAGAGGCCCATGCCTGGGGCCACACAGCTAGAAAATGGCAGAGCTCGGACGGCTACCTGGATCCGCTCTTCCGACTACACCAGGCTGCCACTCAGCAAACATTTGAACTTGAGGAAATTGTGTCTCTGCTGCACAGACCTCCCATTCCTCCTCTCTAGGCTTCAGGTCGTACCTGTTCCTTGTCTTCCCTGTTGCTATCTAAAGGAGATCGAAATTAGGGTCACTGCCAGGGCCCCAGCTCCCCAACTCCTCTCCTGCTTCTGCTGGTAACAGCTCACTTCACTGCAGCGCTGACCCAACCAGAGTCTGTCCCAGGACCTACCTATTGGTGGGAGGGAGCAGGCAAGGCTCCCTTTCCTCTTTTGTGGCCAAGCCATTAAGACTAAGCCCACCCAGGGCTACAAGTGGCCATGAGCCCTGACGTGTGGAGAAGGCCCACCTGTAGGAACAGACAGTGAAACTAGCAGGCACAGAAATGCAGAGATGGTTAGTAAAGACTAAGAGAGGGACTCATGTAGGCAAATGATTTCCTTGATCCAGTGTTCCCAGAGGCCCCCTGCACCCTGACTTTTCTGTGGTTGGTTATGAGAGCAAACAATCAGCTCAAACATTGTTCTGAGTTGTCCTCTGTCGACAGCATCCACATTTCTCCCACCTGCCACACTGTCTGAGGCTGTCGAGACCCTAGCTTGGTGTGGCTGCCAATCACTGTACCTTCTCTTGCCGGACCTTCCATCTCATTGGTCCTGCGCCAGGGAAGAGTCATCAGGAACAAGGAGGGAGGAAAGCGAGCCCGGGGGTAGCGAGGGGGCTGCCTTCCCACAGCCCTGAAACACCCTGCAGGCAGCCTTCACCTGCAGGGAACAACGGCAGCATCACCACCTCTGGGGAACCAGGAGCTGGGTTTAGGTGCAGAGGGCTCTACTACTCACAAGCTGGGCGACTTAACCTCTTCATGCCTCAGTTTCCTCATGTGTAAGTTGGGGACTAATGATACTTACCCCACAGAGTTGTAAGAGTGAAAGGAGATGATGCGTAGGGTTCCAGGAGAGATGGCGTTTTGGCAGGATGAGCGTGGGTGCCTGCCCCAGCCCCATCCCAGGCACTTACTCCTACAGTGAACAAGGATAACAATGGAGGGGAGCTTCCCCCTGGACTCAAACCTGGGAAGGGCACCGTCCACCTGCCGCAGACTTTGAGGAATAGTGGCTAGTTATAGAGCAGATGAGACCAGACTGAAGGAGCCCACGATGGACTGACTCTCAGCTCCTCACCCCACCTCCCAGGAAGTGGTGGAAGATGCTGCCAAAACCTTTCTTCCTCCTTGAACTGGAAGACTGAGTGCTGAAGGTGAGGGGAGGCCATGGCAGAAGCCCCTCACAGTGGCAGGTCAGTAACTGGACAAGGAGCCTGTAACGAGGTGCTCTCAGAGTAGGGGGAAAACACCAGATACTAGGAAGTCAGTGACGAGGATGTCAACGTAAGTCACAGAAACAAAACTCCTAAATAACATTTTCAAAACCTGCAGCTGCAGACTGTTAGAAATGAAGGGGAACACGACAAATCGAAACTCTGAAGATAACGACCAAAGGTGACCTTTTCAACTGCCTTAAAAAAACAACTAACCTGACAAACTTCAGTTTGCCTAAGCAAAAAAGAAGAGAAAATTTTAATGCACAAAATTAGAAATGATAAATTGTATACAACCAAAGATACAGAGATTGAGGATGAATACCTTTTTATCTTTTTATGCTACTTTTTTTTTTAATCTCAAGAAACGGAGGATTTTGAGAGAAATACTGATCACCCCCAACTGAATCAAGAAGTAGAAAATGTGAAGAGACCAATTACCATAAAAAAGACCCCCAAAAATGTTATCAAAGAATTAACTCCATAAACGATACTAAGTCCAAACGGTTTTGAATGAGTTCTTTCAGACTTTCAAGATACAGTTAATACTCACACTGGATCAGTGGTGTTTTTAAAGGATTGAAAATGCTTTTCATTTTATAAAGCTAGATTTAGCTAATCTAAAAATCTCAGAAGCTGACAAAGAGGGCACATATGTGCACACACACTTCCTACAACCAGTCTCATCCACTATGAAAACGTGTGAAACTTTTGGATAAAATACTATGGTTGTCTCCAGGGGTTTAGTAAGCAAATGATATGCCATAATCCCCGAGATCTTATTTAAGAAATGCAAGAAGTTGGGAATATGCAAGAAATGCAAAGTTTAATATTAGGAGAGTTATTAATTTAATTCATCTCTCCAATTAGTTAAAGAAGAAAATAAGATTATCCCATGTTGAAATACATTTGATAAATTCAATATACAACTATTTCTAATGAAAAAAACCCAACACAACCTTTAATTTTTTTTTATTATTTTTTTATTTTTTATTTTTTTAAGATTTTATTTTTTCCCTTTTTCTCCCCAAAGCCCCCCGGTACATAGTTGTGTATTCTTCGTTGTGGGTTCCTCTAGTTGTGGCATGTGGGACGCCGCCTCAGCGTGGTCCGACGAGCAGTGCCATGTCCGCGCCCAGGACTCGAACCGACGAAACACTGGGCCGCCTGCAGCGGAGCGCGCAAACTTAACCACTCGGCCACGGGGCCAGCCCCACAACCTTTAATTTTTTAAAAAGACTCTTACTTCCTTAACATGATGGAGGAAAACCCCCAAGACTCCCCCAGCCAACAGCCAGTCTCTTCACTGGGACCCCGGGAGCAGGAAGGCCCCTCAGCTCCTGAGCATTAGTCAGTTTCCTTGTTCCCCCGGCGAGTCCACGCCCTCAGCCTCAGCTGCCCCCTCCTCTTTCTTCCATCCTTTTGCCTCTCTAACTTGGAATGGGCCTGCAGGTTAGAGGCCACCTTTTCAGGGGAGGCTTGAAGACCCAGGTCTGCAGCAGCAGCCGCCCTGAAGAATCTGCCACCCTGCAGGTTTGTGCTCCCAGGACTCCATTCGTGGTGGGAACGCCCACTGCTGATGCTCTGCGAGTTCACCAGCTCAGCTCTCTTTCCTGGATTTAATCCTGCTTCACTGGGGCATATGCCACACAGAGCCCGGGATGTTTCCCCTTCCAGAGCTTGTCCTACAACAATTTTACGATTTGGAATATTTGAAGATTGTGAACAAGACGTTATGATGCTGACCACTGCTCAAAAAACAAGACAACAAAACCAAACCCTGCTCATCGTATGCATATACATACCACGGAATATCATTCAGCCTTAAAAAAGAGAGAAATTTTGAAATATGCCAAAACATAGATGAACCTTGAGGATATCATGCTGAGCGAAACAAGCCAGTCACTAAAAGGCAAATAGTGTGTGATTCCACTCACGTGAGGTTCCAAAATAGTCAAATCTATAGAACCAGAAAGTAGAATGGCGGTTGCCAGGGGCTGGGAGGAGGGGGAAGGGGGAGTTGTTGTTTAGTGGGTATAAAGTTTCAGTTTTGCAAGATGAAAAAATTCTGGAGATTGGATGCACAACAATGTGAGTATACTTAACACTGCTGAAATGTACACTTAGAAATAGTTAAGATGGTAAATTTTATGGTATATGTTTTTTACCACAACTAAACACACACACACACACATCCACTGCTTGGGACCTGGATATAGAGTAGGAGTTTGAGCCTCAGAGACCACGAGGTTCAGATCTCAATTCTGGCGCCTACTGGCTATGTGATTTGGCAATATTATTTAACCTGTGAGCCTCAGTCACCATGCTCCATAAACTGCATTAAAAAAAGAAATATCTAGCAATAAGTTTATTGTGAAGATTACCTACAAAGGATGTTGCATGTTACATAAAAAATAGCCACCCAACCAAACATGATGTAAATGGCTTTGATTATGATGCTAAGGAGCTTATCTTGTCGACCAGGAAGAGCCATTGGAGGGCTTTAAGTTGGGGGATGACAAGGTTAGACATCATTTTGGAAAGATGGCTCTGGGGGTTGCACGGAGAGAACCCTGGAGCAGAGAGACTGCAGGTAAGGAGACCAGGTGGAACAGTGTGGGATCCAGGTGAAGATGGGGCCTCAGTGTCCACTGGAGCGGAGGGCAGCTTAAAGAAGCATTCAGGAACTCGGCCCAACACAATGGGTGAAGGTGAGAAAAGGAGGGCTCAGTGATGCTCAAGTGAGCATCAGTGCAAGATCTCCTGCAAAGCTTGGGCGTGTCTGTGGAATGCAGCGGCAGGCTCAGGAGGCACCCTGTGGCTGGGAGGAGACAAGTCACAGATCACAAAAGATGGCACTTTCAAACAACTAAAGCTGCCGCCCTGGGGACAAGCTGCTTTGTGAGGCAGCCTTCAGGCAGAGGCTGGAGAACCTGCCAGAGGCACTGAAGCAAGGAGTCTCGACGGGGGCGGGTGGGAGGCTGGACCAGGTGACCCCCCAAGGATCCCTCCAGTCCACAAGTCTCTTTTCTACTCCCTCACAAAGGGATCTCTTCTCATCTTCTAGCCAGGGAGAGTTTGGAAAGACAAACTGGCACACTGATTGAGCTCTGACAGAAGTTTTTAAGTAAGGGGCAAAGTGCGCTTTCTCCCAACTGTGTGGGGTTACCTGGAATTAGGTCTTTTTTCTAAATGGAACATCCCTTCCCCAGCTTGGGATGATAGAAACTTCCACTTTAATAACAAGTTAACATGAAAGGGTTCAGAGAACTTCTCTTTTGCCGATCAGAGAATCATCTCTTCTACACAAGGAGACGATTGGCTGATGACCCTCTGGCTGTAGTCAACCCCCCTTATCAAAGTGTGTGGCCACTAAGACTATTAGCAGGGCACATAAAGCCAGAGTTCTCGAGGAGTATGGCGTCATGCAACAGTTGGGCTTCGGAATCAGTTTGACGTGAGTTCAAATCCTGACCCTCTCTCTCAGGGGAACCTTAGGCAAATCAAGCCCTCTGAGTTGGTTTTCTCATGTGTAAATGGGGGATAACATCTACTTTCCCTGATGGAGTGGTTCACAGCTAATTGTTAATGTATATAAGAGGCCTTGCACATATATAGATGCTCAATAAATTGGACCTTATATACTTTTTTATTGCTAGAACTAGCAAAGAGCAAAATGTCTTCCGGCTAAAGCAAAGGAGTTGTAAACAATGGGCTACAAGCGAATCTACCAGATGCCAGGAGGATGCCTTTTCCCATCTCCTGGGGAGAAGTTGTGAATAGGAGAATTAACTTGGACAAAGGGAGATGAGGGAAGCCAGCATGGTATGGAGAAGGCTGAGCTATAGCCAGTAGTGTTGAAGAGAACTTCAAGTATCCAGAAGAGAAAGTCAATCTCTTTTCTAAGAGAGAAACGGGCAGAATCTGTGTGCTGCCACTCCTGAGCCTGGGCCATTCAGCCTGTGGCCTGCAGCTCCGCCCCAGGAAGGGGGCACTTGAAGGGCAGGAGAGGTTCATCCAGCTCAGCCATGGCCTCTTTCCTCAGGCATGTGGATGCCTGTTTAAGTCTCCTGGTTTGCAAACCAAGTGGCTACCTACCTCCTCTCAGAAAGAGAATTTGGAGCATCCTGATCTCTTGCCTTCAGCCCAGCTCAGGCACAGTGGTGACTCCTTGACAATCCCAGTGCCAAAGAGAGCACCAGAGGGAGATTAGGGGAGTCAGCTGAGGATCTTAGAGACCACAACCTGGCCCCACCTGAGGAGGTGCTCAACTCTTGTGATCTCTCTTCTGCACAGCTTCCCTCTCCTCCAGCCACTGCCCTCATCCTGACATCCCCACCCTCCCCATCCCCAAGGACCTGGAGGAAGCCCTCCCCTACTGAATTTGTGCCTCGCAACAATGGAGAGGTGTAGACAGAAAACTGATACAGAGAAATCCAAGAAGTGAAGTTGCCCAGAGTCATAAATTAGCCAGGCTGGCTCTCAAACCCAGACCCCTGACTCCAAGCCAGCGCTTTCTCTTTAACTGCGCTGCCTCAGCAACAGGCGTGCTGCTTGTCAAGACATGAATTTCATCAGCCAGGCCAAGGGTTACCCAGAGCAGAGTGAAAATTCCATTCTGGCCCCTTCCCTTTGGCTAGTTAAGCGTCAGGATAACCCCACCTCTAAAACCCCTCTGGGCCCATCTGAATTACATATCCTACAGCTTACCTTACCACCTGACCATTGTTGACGGCTTTGGTCTCTGAAATCTTCTTCTTGTGCCCTGATGCACCCTTCCAGAATTCTGAGAGCCATAGGGAGGAGAAACTCACACTCCAGTAGTTTAACACCACCATGAAAATTGGAGATGTTTTTCATTTTACTCTTAATAGTTTGATGTGCATCATTCCTGTCTCAGAGCTGTGAGCAGGTTTCAACACTACAGCTCTCAAGTTTGCAGCGTTAGCCTCAAGTCTAAGAACTCTGGATTCATTTGGATAACCGGAAACCAAGCCTTGCTTCTCATACCTCCCACCGCCACTGGAGAGAAAACCCAATGTGTGGGTACTCAGACAGGAAGCTTCTTTTCCTTCCTTTCAAGCCCTGGAACACCCCTTAGTCCATTTTCCTTTTTTCTTATTTTATAAGCCATCTTCAGTTTATAATGAGTTATTAAGAGATACTGAATCCCCAGCTGTTGGAGCTAAACGAGAGTATGGAGAAAAACGCAGCCTCTCTCCAAAGAACAGGGCAAACCTGTATTTGAATGCTCTCCTGCTACATTGATCATAATGCGTTTCCTTTCCAAAAAGATAAGACCCAGTTTTCAAGGTGAGGGAAACTCAACATACTGCAGGGATGCTGCTGCTCAGACACTGGGAACGCAGCTGACTCAGGGAACACCTTCAACTCCAGATCTAAATTTAGCTGCAGGTTAAGCAAGAGATGGGCCTTTTTCATTTCTCTTTTAAATTGCTCCCTTCCTTTAAAGCCAGCTCCCACTCACCCTCAAGAGTGAGGGCTGGGGAGAGAACAGGCATTGACAGGTCACTCCCAAACCAGGAACTCCAGCCTCCTCCTTTCCCAGCGGACCCTTCCAGAGCTGGATTGGCATGGGAAATGGGGCCAGGGTTAGGTCCTTTCACTTCTCTTGTTTGCTTCTGAATGAAAGGCAGTGGGCAGAGACATAGCCAACAAGAGATGAGAAGCCAATGACATAAACCCGATTCCCTGGACTGGCTGTGGTTTAGCACTACTTGGGGCCCCACCCCTAGATATTCTGAGTTAACTGGTCAGAGTTGGGGTGGGAGACTCCTTGTCAGTATGTGGTCAGTTCTGTCCTCAGGTGATTCTAACACGCAGGCGTGACTGTTAACCACTGGTCCTGATGACCTTCAAAGTGGGTATTAACACTTTAGAAGTCCTTGACTTGTCCTCATTTTCGTATGCTAGGTAAAGCTAGTGTCCTCATTTAGTAAGCTAGGTGATGCCATAATAATAATAACAATAATAGTAATTGTTTACAGAGAACGTTAATGGTGTTCAAATCTACGTGTACCTTCTGGGAAATCTGGCCTCCTAGGGAAGGTTTGAATGAAAGCCCCTAGGTATTCTGCAAGAAGTAGGAGAGTTTGTATATTTTTAATATTAGAGCTCTTGAACAGAGAGAAGACAAAGTGTGTCCCACCTTTTGAAAGGCCAGGACATCAGTATGCAGTTGGAAAGACTCAAAGGACACTTCATAGCCCCCTTTCGCCATGATATTATCAGTTCACGAATGGAAGTGAGGGATGGAAAATATAGCACAGTGTCATTCAAACGCCCTCCAGGAAATTCATCCAAGTTCCTCAGCAGAGGGACCTGAAGAGCTATGACGACTTAAGTTAATACAGCCTTGTGGCTAAGGGCTAGGTTCCGAGTCAGGCTACCTAAGACTGCATCATGGTTCCATTAACTGACTAGCTTTGTGTCTTTGAGCAAATTACTTATCCTCTCTGTACCTTGTTTGCTTAAAAGGTTATCATGAGAATTAAATGAATTAATGCATTTAAAGCTTGGGGTATATGTTCAGGGGAGAATTTCTTCAGCTGAGGCAGGGCCCAGCACCATGAAGAGACAGTGGAGTCCCTTGGCAGAGTGGGGATCCAGTAGGGCACAGAGCACACGGTGACAGTGATGCAACAGCATTTTCTTGTTGAACTGCAAGGATCTGGAAAGGCATTATTAACCCTCCTTATGCATGAGAAAATGGGGCTCAGGGAGATGAAGCCCGAAGGTTCAACCTAGCATGCACACCTAGGCCATCTGACACCAAAGGCTCCCTCCCTACTCTGCTCACCCTTGGGTCCACTTTCCAGGCAAGCAAAGCTATAAAATCTGAGTGTGAGTGAGGGCCAGCGCGGCCCTTTCTCAGTCTGCTTTGTTTTCAGAGAGAAAGGTCTGGGGTAACTGTTAGGAGCTTTTTACCTTAAGAAAGAGCTTTCTTTAGCTAACATTTATGGTTAACGTTCTAAATGCCAGCACAAACTCCAACTCAGTCTTCTAAGTTTTTATGCAATTGGTATGAATCTAGAATGAATTCCTTTATCTTTTTTTTCCATAGAAACTGCTAAAACCTTGCAAATTTGGTTTCTGATAAGCGAGGACATAAGTCAGATCAGAGCAATAGTTTATATGGGGGAATCCCTTCTTCGTAAGCATTTTGGAGCAGGGAGCTGGAAATGTGGAGACCCACAATTCACTATTGTCCTTGAGTGAGTCACTTCAGCCCCTCAGCCTCAGGTTAGTAATCTATAAAGTCAGGTGTTATACTGATGTCTAAGGCCCATAATTCTGCAATTTGAAGAAAAACATCTCTGGATGGATTCCATCAAAATGGACGATGTTATCTCCGACTACAGCTCGCTTTATGTTTTCAATCACCCAAAATGATGGAAGTTAGCTGTAAGGTGAGAGAAAACCCATTAGCAGTAGGCAGGCTTCCCAGCAGTGGCTTGATTAATGCCATCTGGTACAGCTGGTGCCATCAGAGTACTAGGAGACCTTTTTGGCCTCACGGGGCAGTCTGGACAGATGCTATGTAATTTGGGAGAAATATGCTGATCCCTTTCCTCGGATGTATCTCAAAGGCTCGTGCAAACCATTCCCAAATTCCAGGTGCTGCTGAAGGTTCAGGCAAGGAACTCAGTCCTAGGGTAGACAACTGGTCAGAAGTCAGGGGAACGAGGTAGTATGCCAATAAGTCTCCTCCATGGATGATGACAATTTCTTCTTGTCAGAGAACTCTGCACTTCTACCCATAGGACTAGAAATGAGGTGAAGCCAATGACGATGATGATGACGGAGTGTAAGGTGAAGCGATGTTATTCTTAGAGAGAGAGTGCATCCAACCAGGTGTGTGCATGGCATTGGTGGGAGTATGGGAGGAAATGTGGACACTAGGCTGCCCCACATGCCATACATCAAATTTCTTGGGCCTCCACTATGTATGTGACAGAGCCTCACACACACAACCTCACATCCTAATCAACAACCTTGGGAGATAAATAATACAACCCTCATTTCACAGACGACAGATTAAGCTTCAGAGAGGTGGAGTGCTTCACCCAGAGTCCCAGAACTAGCCTGAGACTGCAATCCAGGTCCATCCTTCCTCCATCCTAGGCCCCTCACTAACCATTCCTCACAGGCTCTCCCTTCCTAATGCACCCTACCCATCACCACATCCAACTGTCTGCACCGTACTTTTAGACACTTTGTTAACTGTATTCTATCCAGAAGATAGTTCATAAGAAAGAGGAAGAGTTAAGTTTCTCTTAGTCAATAAGAAAGTATGTTAGCTAGCCACTATAAGAAAGAAAAAAAAGTTTAAAAAATGGCAGCTTGCTTGTCCTTTATATACAGCTTTATTTGCAATTTGTTGGAACCACTGAGAACAATCAGCAGGTACACATTGTGCCTCTGGAACAGCATTCAGCTCTGGATGCTCTTTTCCGCCAGGAAGTTAAGAAGCAGGTGATGGCGCACGGGCCCCGGGCAGGCTGCTCAGAGCCAGTGCTGCCCCGCGCTGAGGGCTGTGCTGAACGTTCTCAAGGCCCGATGCGTCCCCCTCACGGCCAGAAGGAGCGACCCAGCTTCGGCTTCATGGCCGGCCTCCCGCAGGTGTCTGGCCAGCTGCTCCACATCCCAGCGCCCCTGCTGGGGGCTGGCCAAGAGGTGCTCAATGACATGCAGATAGAAGGGAGTGGAGATACACTTCACCAACAACTTGGCATCCAGGAGCAGGGAAAGAAGCTCTTGATCACAATTTGAATCATTCACCTTCAAGAAATAAGACAGGCAAAACATGAGTGGGGCATTGCTTAGTCCTTCTCACCAGCAGCCTCACCCCACTCTCCGTGGCTCTGCTACCCACTGCCTTTTGTTGTTGTCACCAACACCTTTACCCGGGTTACCAGGGCCTGCTCCATACGCACACGTACGACATGAGCGTGTCTGAGATCACACACAGGGGATAACATAAGACACAGGCACGCACCAAGAACCCCCCCGAGTCATTGCAACTGCTACCAAACCCTGAGAGCCAGAAAGTGTGCTACACATTGCGCCCGTCTTAATTCACTGAGTCCTCCTTCCCTTTGAACCCGATGAAGTTGGCACTTTTACCTCTCGATTTCACAGATTAGGAAACTGAGGGGTAAGAACATTTTGCTTAACATCTTGGTCAGTGAGTCGTGGAGCCAGAATTTGAACTGAGGTCAGTCATAACGTCCAAGCCTGGGCTTTAACAACCACATTTATTATTTCATTTGTTCTTCTTCATGGTCCATATTCTTTCACCCCAAACCTCTCCTACGTAGATCTTCAGGGAAAAAATTCTTTTCAGAACAGGAAATTTTTTTTCTACTCCATTGAGAAAATATATCCGTCAACCCCACTGATCTAAATAGGATAACCGACGGGAGACGTTTAAGTTGTTCTTGCTGAAGTCTCTAGAAAGCTTAGGACCAAATTTACCTTTTCAAAACATGTTTTTTATACAGCTTTGGGGACCAGATCTTATATGGCCTCTGGTTTTATGGGATCTTTCAGCTTGAATGGTCTCTGAACTTTCTCCCTGGTCTTATCTTCTTAGTCTATATATGGTTTTCCATGGTTTAGACACTTAGCTTATATTTTTCTATTATTGTCCATATTTTTATAAGGAATCAAGTGAACAGTAATCACAGATCAAAATTCAGAGCTTCTCATCTACATTAGGGTTTCATAAAACAGCTTCATGATAGGTTCTTCTGAATGTCACTGTGCACTCTTAATAATTTTGGTTGTAGGAACCTCAGAAATAACCTTGCACTTCAAAACCAATTAACTAACGTTTAGATCAACCATATTATACAACTGCATACAATGCGCTCTTCCCGCATGTTCTGTGACAAGGAGGCAAGGCCACTGAGGATGAGCAGGTCAGCTGTGTCTACTGGCTGCAAGAATTAAAACAAGAGTGCTGAGGAGGAGAGTCGTTGCCCCTATCAGATAGCATCTACCTTTCCTACAACCTAGGGATCCTTCAAAACCAACACACGCGTCAGCAACAATGCCACCTTCCTGGGGACATTTTCTCAAACTCCCTTGTCCAAGCTGATTCTCCTTCCTCCAGACTCCAAGACATCTTACATTGGACTCTTCATGATGTATTATGGTAACTTGTATGTCTGCCTACCCCATCAGACTGGGAGCTTCTTGAGGGCACAGAGCTTTTATCATCCTTCTATTTCAGCATCCAGTTTAACCAATATTTGGTGAATGGCTGAATGAACTGACACTTTGGAACTTTGTCACATTTTTGTAAACTGCACAAGTACATGACAACCTCTGCCCAGAAGCCAAGTAACGCCAGACTCCAGAACCGAAGAGACACTCTGCAGACGGCGGGCATCTTTCTTGGCCCCTCATTTCCTCAGCACTTAGATGCACATCCACCTTTGGCCCAACACTTAGGCTGAACTCAATTTAGCATTTTTTGTTTGTTTATTTTTGTTTTGAGAGGCTGGATGATAGGAAGAGCGCCTGGTATGAAACACTAGCTTTTCTGCTGACAGGGGCACAAGCTTTCAATCCTCCCCGCTGGGCGTGCGCACGAGTTCTGCATGTCCTCTTCCCTTCCAACCTCCCTCCTTGCTCTTTCACTTCATATGTAGCAGACAAGAACCTTAACCCTGAAGAGGCGCTGCCCTGACCATAACAGTGTCTACCCCTGACTGAGCACTCCCCACGTGCCAGCGGGCACTTTCTCTTGAAGTCTTAAAACATCCCTTTAAGATAGTTATAATCACAGTTGATAGATGAAGAAGCTGGGGTCCAGCGAGGTCAAAGTCATGCATCGAATGCCATATGCCTGCTAAATGGTGAGCTGGACGAGGAGCCCTCATCTCTGACTAGTCTACTGGCTTATTGTTTGTTCCCGTCCAGAACAGGAGCTCCTCCAGGGCGGAGAGCCTGTCTCCTCTGTCCACCCCGGCACCCCCTGGGCCCAGAACAGTGGTGGCCACATGCTAGAAGCTCAGCAAGATCTCTGAAATGAATACATGAATGACTGACTAACTCCACAACTCATATCCTTTCACTGCACGCTGCTGCCCCCGTGCGTGTGTGCATATGCGTGCGCACGCACACACACTCACACACTCTTTCTCACATATACACACAAGGTATCTGAGTTACTGTGCATGTTGTTATTTTGGTTCACCTTAAAAAGAAAGAATCCCTCCACCTAACCCTTCAGGAGGGCACAGAGTGTGTGCGAGGCTGCTACAGGCAAATGTTTGATAAAATATGTGGATAAAAGGCTCAGAATCCACACACTGCAGGGTAATACTTTCTCTGTTGACCTGAATAAGTCTTCAAGGCTAGGACACCTTTATTATTCTTTCTGTTTACTCACCAACCCTCCCTGTGGGGGCCCGAAAGACTCCTAGAAAGAAATGATGGATTTTTCCAGCTTGAAGAAGAGACAGGGGTTCTGTCCACACCTGCAAGCTGCCATTCCTCTCACCTCCTCCTGCCTGTTCCTTCCCAGTGCAACGACATCTTTAAAATCAGTCTCCCATTGGATGCACCCAGCCTTTTGGACAGCTGCCCATGTCCTGGCATGTGGGGGTAAGGGGCAGGGACAGGCACAGAGCTCTCTACCTACTATCCTGGCTGAGACAGCATAAGGAGAGAGTCAGAGAAGTGACGCACAATGCTTCCGCCTTGGACCCTGGCCCACTTGGGAGTTCCCTGAAGAGGGAGAGTCAGAGAGCACTGACCTGCACTGGGCTTGGGCAGTGGCCAGGGCAAAGTCTGGGGAGAAGTTTTGGTTTAGCTTCCTGTAATCAAGTGATGAGGAAATGTAAGTGGCTGACTTTAATTTATTTCCTTTCTCTGACTTCCTACCTGGTTCCGGCTCTTTGCAAGAGGCACAGAACGGCCAGAGTAAACTTTCTAATTGTCATGTGCAAGCAAAATACTGCACAACTCTTCTGTGCATATTTGGGACAAAATAGAGAATGGAAGAATATAGGAAGTTAGACTTACAGTCAAACGAGTCAGGAATAAAGGCCTTTCTAGCAGGAGAAGGGCTTACATATATCACAAAATGAGTAAAATGCTTGCCACCTCTGTCAGTGATTTTTTTTTTTTTTGGAAGTGATTAATTTTTGAGAATAAATGAAACTCTGCAGATCTTGGGAAAGAAATCTATTAGAGCACAAAGCACTACTGTCTTCCAAGTCATTAAAATGTTATCTGCTTAATTCCTGTCTCAACAATAGGTAATGAACCTTCTCTGAATTAAAGTCTTTGATTTTATGGATCTATACAAAGCCAAGAGTAATTACAGTAATGAGGTAAGCTGAAATTCCAGTAGCAGAATGTATGCAGGGCCTCATTTCAATTACTTTAAAGAAGATTATTTAATATTATTTCACTGTTTACCTTGGGGAAGGATATTTGTCTCATTTTTACATATACTCTTACTAATAAAAGTTATTAAATATATCAGCTACAAGGACAGAAAAATAAAAGGGCAACACAAGTGTATACTTGGAATAAGAAAAATGCCTGCAGGTAATTTTTTGTATTCTACACTTATTCGAATGATGCTCACATTCCGTTTCCCAGCACACCGTCAGTCCCACTCCTGGCGTGGGATTAACAGCATAGCTCTTCTGAAACCAAAGCGAGGACAAAGCATCTGACATGCAATCTAACAATGGGAGAGACTCTTTGGAATCCAAGCCTGATCACGTCAATGATCATAACCGAAAGGCCCATTTTGGGGCCCTGAGTTTGCCTCGTTCCACACTTTGCACTTACCCCCTTCCTACTTTAACTCCTTGTGTTATTATCTCATATGTCAGTCTCTCATGAGATAATGTCTTTAAACACAGGGGTGATACTTTATTTCATCTTTAAAAACATTCTACCCACTCCTCACTCCTGCACACACTACCAGGCTGTGCACAACAGGTGCTTAATATGTCTGCTCACACTAAATAAGTCAACCAACCATCAGCGCTCTCTAGGAATCAAACAGGTTAGCTTACAGGGAGTGAGCTGTCTGTCACTAGAGGCATCCATCTGAGAATTTTGTGAGATAGGCGGCTGCAGAGCTTCCTTCATCAAGAAGACCCACCACAGGCTGAGGATGAATGATGACGGGAGAAAGTAGCATATCTAGGTATGTTCAGGTTAAAATGGTATTTAGAAATAAGTAGATATGCTCCAAGTTCTGAGAAAAAGAACCTGGTTCTAAAAGAGTCAAAAGAACAGTGATTGTAAAAAGAGGTCAATTTACGACCAATCGGCATTTGTAAGACTTAGAGGAAAGCACTCACTTGATTCTTCTTTGCATGACTGGATCACTTCAGCCTAACCCAGTGTGGACACACTCAGAAGAAAACCAGCTGACGTGAGGGCTAAAACCAAAGGACTCTGCAGACACCAAACAAGGGTGTTAGCACCAGCCTGATCCCATTACCAACGCAGGCCAAGGCGGGAGGGAAGTGTGTAGCCCAACGGGCACACAGAAGGCAACAGTGAGGGAGCCTGCAGGGTGGAAGGAACTCCCTGGGAGGAAGGAGCTGGAAACCTGGATGGAGTTAAACCGGGGGCAAAGAAAGGAAGGCTTCTTGGTTTTGTATAAGTATGTCAATCCAAACGGGCTTTTCTGAGAATCTTTAAGGTTCTCCTTCCAGCCTACACACTGGTCATTGTAAGGAAAACTGGCAGGTTCCAGTGCCTTCAGGCAAGGTTAAAGAGGCTAAGAATCACGTTTGCTAAAGATGCGAAGGGCTGCCACATGGAAGCAATGAATTGTGAGCAACTCCACAGGGCAGGACTCAGATCAACAGGCTCAAGGTGAAGGGTGTGGCCTTCATTCTAAAGCGGCTCTCTCACCATGAGATCTATCAGAACACAGCACGGAGCACCCGGGAGGTGGTAAGCTCTCTACCCCCAGCAGTGGTCGACTTCATGGGTTTGAAAAACGAAGCCCTATACTGGGCAAGTTGTTAGAGCAGCTCTGCTCTAGTCTCTTCCAGTGCTAACATGGCAGGATTCAAGATGCTTACAACAATTTCATTTCTTTGTAGAGATAACCCTTTTCCAATATAACATAGCCTGCCTAGTTACATTAAAAGAAGCAGTATGGTTGAGTATAGACTTTGAACCTTGGATCTAGGGTTTAAATTTCAGCTCTGGCTGCTTATTAGCTGTAGGACCTCTGAGTCTCATTGTTTTCATCTGTGAAACCAGAACGTTATCTTCTCACAGGATTATTAAGAAGATAGTGAGGACATGCCATTATAATGCCTGGCAAAAAGGTGGTACTTGAAAGATGGTAGTTATTCTTAGCATCAGGGAGAAACCCTTAATTAGGTGCTAAAGCTCTTAAAGACTCCTTTATAACCCCATGAATTATTCTTTTAATAAGGACCATAGTCCAGGACAGTCCCGGGATGTGGGGTGGCGGAGAGGCACTGAGCAGTACTAAAAAGGAGGCAGAAATCAAGAGCAGAAGCCACCACAACCTGGAATTACAAAACGGGCAGTTTTTCAGTACACAAAATTATTATAAATACATATCTGCTTACTTTGATGAAATGAGTGAAGAGACTTGCACCTGGTAGAAATATTCCAGAGATGAGATTCCAACCCACCAGTAGGAATATCCTTCTTCGAGAGAATAAGCTCTAAATCTCCCTGAGGCTGATGGAGGATGATCCAGCAGTCTATACCATACGAGGGTTTTAATTATTCATCTACAATATAATCTCTAAGAAGGATTTTCCATTTCTATTTCTGGAAAGAGGCGGTTGGCCATTTGTAAAAGGTTACACGCTAAACACCGGAGGTCTGCAATTTCAGAAAAGCTTAGAGAAAGAAATGAGTACTGCCACTGGAGGAAAAGTCAGTACAATCTCTGGCATCAGCACTTAAGCATCATCCTTTTAACTGTAAACACCTATAAAGCTGTCAGTGTCTTATAACGAATAGCGGAATAACACATGGTATCAGCAAGCAAGTGGGAAGTTTTCCAGCTGGATCCACGCACTGTGCAGGAGTGAGGCCTATCAGAGGAGGCCCTTTGCTGGAAGTTTTTTCTTGTGATGTCAACAGGAACTACCGTCAACAACCAATAAGAGAGAAACCGAAGTTATTGAACTCAGGCTCCTGACAAAAGGACAGAGTGAATAGCAAAATAAAAGCGAAAAAAGAAAGCAAATGTTTTCTATTTTTCACACTAAGTACGATTTAAAATAGTTAGACAGGGGTCAGCCCCGTGGCTGAGTGGTTGTTTGCACGCTCCACTTCAGTGGCCCAGGGTTTTGTCGGTTGGGATCCTGGGCGCAGACATGGCACCGCTCATCAGGCCATGCTGAGGTGGTGTCCCACATGCCACGACTAGAAGGACCCACAACTAAAAATATACAACTATGTACCGGGGGGCTTTGGGAAGAAAAAGGAAAAATAAAACCTTTAAAAAAATAAAAATAAAAAATAAAATAAAATAGTTAGACAGGTGTCCTGCAAAAATGCCTACTGAAACTCTTCCCTTGAAAAGTGTGACATGAGCTTTTAATGGTACTTGGAGAGCAATGACAAACTACAGTAATTTTTTATTTCATTTATATAGCATTCTTGAAATGAGAAAATTATGGAGATGGAGAACAGAGTCGTAGTTGCCACTGTTTGCTGGGGGCGGTGGGGAGGGAGACGGTGGCTGTGGCACTAACAGGTAGCACAAGGGATCCTTGTAATGGAACTGCTCTGTATCCTGATCGCAGTGATGGAGACACGAATCTACGTGTGACAATATTGCACAGAACTTTACACACACACAAGTGAGTGCATGTAAAACTGGTGAGATCTGAGTAAGGTACCAATATTATGTCAATGTCCTGGTTATAATACTACACTGTAGTTAAGCCAGATGTTACCACTGGGGGAGACTGGAAGAAGGGTCTAAGAGATCTCACTATATTATTTCCTATAACTAATTGTGAATTTAAAATTATCTCAAAATAAAAAGCTGAAAAATATTTAAAAACTGGAAAACTCTGCAAAACTTTAGCTCTCTGGAGAATGCAAAAGGTCTGACAATACTCAGCATTTTTGTGAACACATTTTGAGGTCACAGTGGACTAGCCTAATGTGAATTCCCAAATTAGTGCAGAGAAGTTACAATTAAGTCTCATTACTGAATTGCTAAAAGCAAGGTCTCAGTGCAAGGTAAGTGACTCATCTCAGCAATTTTCACCTCTGGCTTTGATTTTTGCACCTGACGGCCACAGAGGTTTTGGGTGTTATCATCACAATCCAGGCAAACCACCCACAGTCTGCAGGGCTGTTCAAAACCACAGGGTTTCAGCACAACACTGCACATTAAACGTGCAGACGAAAGTGTCATGGAGGTAAATTAGCGCCATTCAAAAACTACTTGGGTGTTGTAATGTTCCCATCTGGTTTCTTACTTTGATAGTCAGTGTGTGTGTGGGCAAGGCTAGTTAGCAGTTAGGGAGCCCGGCTCTAGCTGCAGTTCTGACAGATGCATTTGAGAGAAAGAATCCTTAAAATGAAAACTGAAATACTCGCCTGTGGAATTGAGGAGTGCACCAGGAGAGCCCTACGCAGGATGAATACAGAAAGGCAGTGCATCATACACCACTGCTTCATTCTCGATGAGGCCCATGGCAAAGTTTAGTGGCAACACCTAAGCAGAGATACTAATATAACGTACATTGGTGGGGAGAAAAAAAAGCACTGAAAATATGCACCCTGATTTTCTTTAGTTTTTTCTTCCTGATTTCTTAGATTTATAATAAAAAAATAGGCTAAGAAAAAAATCTCACTGTAATTCTTAGTTTCTTGAAAATTCCCAACATTATGCAGCTTTCATTTCAGCACAGACAGACAGGGAGGCTACCAAGAGACAAGGCCCCTCAATTTCCTACTTCAGTCCAGTTCCAAAGAGGCCCGTGGTATGATCAATTATCAGTGATAACGAAGGGTGCTCACAAAATCTTTACAGAAGCTTTCTATTATTTTGAAAATACATCTAAGTGAATAAAGGCATTAGATTTTTCTCATTTTTTCATTATGACTGCTTCAAAAATGCAATTATTTTCTACTTTCTATAACCATATACATAACTTTCTGTATCCTTTGTCATTAACAAAATTTTCTATCAATGACATATTTTCATCAATCTCTTTACTGTCTTGTACGGCAAGCATGTACCTCTGCTCCAGGATTCTCCTCCCCTCTCTGATCCCTAGAAGACATCCTCTTACCTTTTTGTCAAAAAAAAAAAAAACAACAACAACAAAAAACATACGGGGCAGCCCATTTGCATAGTGGTTAAGTTCACATGCTCTGCTTCAGCGGCTCGGGGTTCACCAGTTTGGATCCTGGGTGCGGACCTACACATGGCTCATCATGTCACGCTGTGGTGACATCCACAGAGAAGAACTAGAAGGACTTACAACTAGGATGTGCAACTATGCGCTGGGGCTTTGGGGAGGAAAAGAAAAAGAGGAAGATTGGCAACAGATGTTAGCTCAGGGCCAATCTTCCTCAAAAAAGAAAGATATACACACACACAGACATATACACACACATACAAAATGTAAAATTATGTACACACTCACACACACAAATACTTCAAATGAAAGAATGATCTCCCTATAGAAGCGTTTCAGTAAGGATCATACAACTCGAATTCATTAAAACACAACCTTGAGCTATCTAATCCTAAAGCATAAAATTTAAAAAGGGAAGTGAAAGTTTCTTCCTTAATCACGATAACAGGACAACCAGCCTGAAGGGCTGGAATGACTTTAGAACATCACTCCTCAAGCCAAGACACTGCTTCAATGGCGACTGAGGTTGCCAGAGGAAATAAGATCTTGAGATTTCAGATGGTGCCAGTAAACACTTCTTGCAGCCACTTTCTCACCTTTAATTAGCAGATAAGCAAGCACATACATCCAGGCACAGAAAACCTGCCCGACACTAGGAGTTCCTTCAACCCAAATTTCAAGTGGCAGGGACTAGTCCACTGGTCCTAGGCTGCTTTGACATCTTCTTAAAGAGACTAATAAACTGCTTCTCTAGAGAAACTGCTTGTTATTTGGATTTGTATTCTCAGCACCTACACACAGAGTCTGGTTCACAGGAAGAGTTTAGTAAATATTTGTAAAATAAATGAGTATCTACTTCCTAAACAAAACAGTAATAGCGTTGTGGTCAGAGAATACTGTAGATAAATAGTCTTAAACAAACCACGGCTATTATTTTTGAGAATGACAATCCTAGTTCATTTCTCGGAAACGTAAACAAGACCAGAGCCCAGTGGGCATACCTCAGCGACAGCAGCGATCTGCTCCAGCGCCGCAGCGTGAAGATCCTCGTCTGCGCTCTCGAGGAGGAGCTTCAGGGCCGGGAGCAGGAGGGACTGGTCAAGCAGCAGCGAGCACAGCTCCTTCACACACTGCAACCACAAGTGCAATGACATGAGTGACAGAGCAAGGGAGCACTTCGCATCCCTCAGCTAGTCTGGCTGTCTCTTTCCACATCTTTTTCACGAGTGTGTGTGTATAAAGCACACATGGGACCACAGAGATTTGGTTTTTGGTACCTGCTTCACTCACTTCACGGTGTACTGTAAACATCTTTCCACGCTATCAGATTTTCATCTATGACACCGCTTTTAATGGCTATGCAGTATCCCATTGGATGGATATAAGACTGTAATTTATTTTCCTAAACTCTCAGAGCCCTAGTTTCTCATAAGTAAAATGGAAGTAATTATATCGACTTTGCAGTGATTTTTTTGGTCACAATAGTGTTAATGAATAATGTACAATGCTCAGCATATGCTAGATGCTTAACAAACAAAATACCCTATTATCAATTGTTAATATTATCAACAATATCTAATTATCATCCATGGCAACAAAGGAAATCAGCAATTTAAATATTTAAAAACCTGATTATAATTCTAATGTCCAGGTGAACTGAATGCCTGATATACTTAAGATACTGCATCTCATGAAAACTATCTGTGGTCCAGAAAAACGAAAATGTATCTGGATCTCCACAGATGTATTTGAATTTTATTCTTAGCCCTTATCATCTGCCCGAGCCTATCATCAAGACAGCAGGCTTTTATACAAGATAACCAATGATAATCCTTCACCACAAAAGTATGAAAGAGTAGAAAATAAATTAGCACGCTATCCCTGCTGAGTTACGTGCTTCCTCGGTGTCCTGACTTGAGCTGTAACATAAAGAAGAGAACACGTGGACCAAGGAACAGACAAGGAGTGCACCCTCATTGTACACAAGGGTGGTTTTTGAAAGAACTGAGACTCTGCCTCCGTGGCTCATCCTTCTCTTGTGCTACTCCAACAGTAGCCTATCGGAAAGGGACAGCTCAAATTGAGCATGTTTCATAACTCCTTTACATCACTATAAAGCAACAATAAAATAAGGACGACACAAAGGAGCTCCTATTACAGCTCAGGATAAAGGTCTCTCTGGGATTCTACTCACTGTAGTTTTTTAGCTTTCACACAGCAAGTCTCTGCTGGAAATCAGCAAAGCCTCCAAATTTCAGATGGACGGTCAAGCTACACCAACTTGTGTGAAAACGGTCAACGTCAGCAGGGTAACAGTTTTGCAAAACATGTCCTTCAAACATTATGGATTCTAATTCAGAAAAGGGCAGTGTGCCTTAAAGCACACACAGCACACAGGATCTGGGCCAAAAAGAAATGCAGATTTTTAATCTGGGATGCCAAAACCTACAGAAAATATTTGGGAGGATGAAATATAAACTCCCGTGCATGACCATCTGGCCCAGCTGCCACATTCCAACTAGTTTCCTTCGCCCTCCTCCTGGAACGGTACAGGCTCGCTCCCGCACCTGCACACTCATCAGACAGCGCTGCCCAGGAGCCCTTCCGGCCACGACACAAAGTGCTGAATCTGTGCTGCCCAACATGGCAGCCACGAGCCACAGGTGGAAAGTGCACAATTGACATGTGGCGAGCACAACTGAGGAGATGCATTTCTAATTTTATTCAGTTTTACTTAATTTAAAATTTTAAAAACCACACAGAGCTACTGGCTCTGGCTGCAGAATTCTGGGCTCTCTGAGACCTCTGGGTCTTTGCATACAATGTAACCTCTGCAGTTTCTCTGTCTGATTACCCTCAATTTGTTTTTTAAGTCTCAGCTTAAAAAGGCACAGGAAAACCCCATCTCCTGCGAAGGCACCTCTGATTTCCCAGGTTTGGCACTCTCAGATTCCAACTATACTTCACAAACATTTCCTACACTGTTATCTTGCACTACTGTAATTATTCATTTGTGTATCTGCCTCACGGGAGTGCAAAAACATTTTTCCTGTTCTATATTCCAAACTTGCTTGCTACATACTATACCTACAAATATTTGTATATAATTCCCTCTCTTAACACGCATATTTGTTTATTCAATAAGTTATCGGTAATTTTTAAACAGGTATTTCTCAGAAATTTTATGATATTTAGATCAAGCCTACCCCTTGGCTGACCTTAGCCTTGATAAAAATTTCTGAAATAACCTGTATACCCCTCCGAACAGGCATAGTGGATAGACGAACCATGGCAAGGAGATTCAAGAACGGAGGAATTCATTTCATGTGAGCCACTGAGTACTTTTTCTCTCTTAGCTAACAGTTATTGGCTAAATACTCTGTATTTAAATACTATACTCTGCTTGACAGGTATTTTTCCCCGTGTTGCAAGAGGACAGTTTACTAGATTTATAAAGGGATTTGGGAGCTGTGAGACAGGTTGCAGTAGCAAAGAGAACCAGAAAACACCTCAAAACATACACCTTCACAGCACAAACCTGCCTGGCCATCAGGACAGTGAATAACAACGAGAGGCCCTGAATGAAGAGGAGCAGGTGGGCCTGGGCCCAGAGCCAGGCAGGTGTTTGTCCTCTCTGTGGACTGCGATTAATGGTGATGCCCTACGGCATGGCCTGTACTGATGGTTGTCAGAGAAGCAGGACTAGTCCACCAATGGTCCTTTTGTCCTCACACAACCCTCCTGCAGGTCCTGGGGTATCTTGCACCCAAAGATCTTGCAGGGCCTGCCGCGGGAGCATGGGGCACAAAGTGTACAGGAATGGGTGTCATCCGATTCTCAAACTCAAGCTCTCAACGTTATCAAAAGTGCCTCAACCATGAGAGACAACAATCACATTGAGATTCAGAAGCTGGGGCTTAGTGAGGCTCACTCATTAGCTGGGTGTCCAACTCCCACACCCGCCCCATAGCATCTGTGACTCTGGTTCATGCTGTGCCTCAGCGAAATCATGGACCATCAAGGTCAGTCACAAATAGCTGGAACTTAGAATCTTATATCTGTAAATGCCAAGAACCTGTTTTATGCCAATTTCTTATTCTACATATCCCCCACTCCTGAGACTGCTTCATATATTGCCACGGATACAAGCTGAGAAGAAGGATTCATAGCTTTCAAGACTGTGAGACACATGACCTGTGAGGAACAGTGATTTTACCTTTCTGGTAATATTTTCCATCAGAAAAACCATCACGGCCACGAGCAACAAGTACCACGAGGAAGAGCAGGCAATTACAAAAAGGCTTTCTAAAGAGTTACAAAGGAAAAAATAATCTCTAAATATGGGAACTTAGGGGCGGTGGGAAATGAGGATGAAGGAGAAAGTAAGTCCCTTTAGGTACCCTGTCATAGACAATCAGGCAAACGCTCTTCACAAACCATGGCATAGGGCACCCGAAGGTACTGGAATGAAAAAAGGGAGTCAGGGATAATTTTACTGCTACAGCGATACTAAGTATCATGGAGCTCTGAAATTAGACTGTGTGGTATATATGGTAAAATAAACTTAAGACATTTCCATTTTGTAATAATGATGTTCCTTCCTTTGTAACAATTTTAATTTACATTTGCACACATTTAGCAATCAATAAAAATAGTACACACCATCTGAAAAGCTGCTTTAGTCATGGCATCCTAAGGAAAAATCTATAAATGGACCCAATTAAAAGACAGAAACTGAGGCAACATAACAAAAATGAAGAAGGATCACCATGGCGACAGAACTCATTTGATGATAAGTATCTTCTCATCAAACTGGAACTTACTTTAAAATGGGGTTCAACCCAGTACCTTTCTCCTCACCCCAGGAGAATTGCGGACCTATGAAAGGTAGTGAATTACACGCTATGGATGAAGTAGTAAACAGACAGCCTCAGCTCATTCTCCTCTCAGGCCTGGAGCCCTTGTGGAATAGACAGAGCCAGCACCCCCTCGGGGACCATCCAATCTAACCCCTTGTTTCGGAGACCAGAACACAGAGGTCCAATGAGTCTGGCACTTTTCTCCTGGTCACAGACCATGCTGTGGCCCAGTCTGGGACAGAACAGTACAATTTCATGCATCACTAGGGCTCCTTCAGTACTACATATGATGTCTGATGTCCCCTGCCTCCAGGTGCCCCGGTCCTAATAAGGAAGAGAGGCAGGTAAGTCCCTTTCTGCGGTGTGGTATAGGGAGCACTCTAACAGCTGCATGCTTAAGGCACCGCCTATTCTGATGTCCTTAAAATACCTAGAATCACTGGCCAGATGATTCTGAGATCAAACAAGACCACTGCAAACAAACTTACTTTATTTGTCAAAGTACTCAACCTGGCTGTAGAAGCATATGAGGGAGATGAGTCATTACAGCTATTTAACTTCTCATGTAACCGCCAACTCATTTTTTTTCCCCATAGGAAACAGAAAGTATAACTTATTATATACTAGTCACTAAAAAGAAGAATATTCTTTTCCTTCTATGTCCTGGAAGGTTCCCCTAAACTTTAAATGTAATGTTGACAGGACTTATCACTGCTATGGACACTCAGGTACATCTATCACCCATGCCTAGGTGGCTAAAGGATAATATACGGAACTGTTCAACCCGTGATTATGTAGCTAATGGTATGATGTCAGGGTCCAAGATGCAGCAGCCACGTCCTCAGCCAACTTACATTCCTTGCCTTAGAACTGACTATGGTAAACCCAAAGCAACAAAGATATTTTAAAAAACAAATAAACTTTTCTAGGCAATGATAGAGACCCTAACACTCTCAAATCTAAGACATTGATAATCTAGACCCCAGATTCTATATGCCATTTTTGAAGGAAATACCATAAAAAAAGGGAAAAATTGACAGTAAAACTTATACAACTACATAAGACAGATATTCAATATGCATACACCTTAAGTGTAGTAAGAGTGGTTCATTTGGAAGTATTTATTTTTCAAGCATTTGAGCATAGAGACTTGGTTTGAGGGCCAGATCCACCATGATCTGAGCCTGAATGACGTGGAGCAAGATCCTTGCCCCCAAAGCCTCTACTTCATCAGCTATCCAATGGAGATCAAGGAACCTCCTTAGTTGAAGGTGGTGGTGAAGGCGGTGGTGGGGTGAAGGTTAAATGAGACAACGGAAGTGAAAGCCCAAGAGTGCTAATAAATGTCAGTTATTGCCATTGCCACCAGCTTGCTATATAGTACCAAGAGATCCTAAATAATGTTTTCCTAACCTAGACGCAATAGAATAGAACTGATAGGAGGACACTTCTGGCATTTGGTCCTCATCTAACAAGGCTTGCTCTCAGCTTATGCTAAAGCAAAGATGAAGCCCATGTTATTTACATGCTACCTGACGGGGGTCATAAACTCTGTTGAGTCTCCACTCTGTGCAGTATGTTGAATCTGGCCATGGGTGAAACAGCTGATACAGCTATCATCCCCACCCTCCAGGGGCTCGCAGTAGAGCAGAGCAAATCACAGGTAAATAAGCAGCTGATACAAGCAAATCACATATGACTGGGGTAAGGGGAAGTTATTTTTGTTCTTGGTACTTTAAATATTTTATAGAAGAATTTTGTCATTATGGTGTTTGGAAGACTTCTTTAAATGGATAAAATATTTTAAAATTCAATCAAAAAACACTTAGCTAGTCCCTCATTTAGAAAACAATTCATTAAATGTGCATTCATAATGAGAATATTTTCCTTGAGTGATTACAATGAGGATTCAAAGAATCATATTTACAATTTTATTTCAAGTTTATCTCCTATGTGGTAAAAACTTGAAAACCAATTAATCAATTTAGTGCCATTATCCAAATGCTTAAATTTAAGACATTCAAATTGGTCAAACAATATACTGCTGAGGTTGGATCCAGGGCAGGGGGCTGTAATTAACATGTGCTTATTTTAGAATGTACAAATTTATACATATATACTACAGAAATACTCCTGTGATGGTCAAATTATGGGGTCAAAGAGAACAAAGGTCAAAATGGAGGTGGCTGAGTTTTTACCATGTTTACAGAGAACAGCTATTGTGGTTATGCAATCTTATTACAATGATGTCAGAGAGTACGTAGAAATCAGAGTGGCTGGTTACCTGCCAAGAGGAGAGCTAAAGCTACTACTACGTTACCAAGTGGCCTGGTTCAGACAGAGACAACACATGAGCTACCCTGACCCCTGGAACATAAGCTTGAGCTAGACATAAAAGGGCACCCGAAAGGAACTGAAAACTGGATTACACTCTGGGACATATAAGAGGAATCCTGCTTCAGAGCTCCCACAAGAGGAAACTACCTCAAAGCATCCTTTCAGCATTGCTTTTCTTCATTTGATCTGTTACAAATTATGGGTCTTTACCTACCGATAACTTAAGCTAAATGTTCCTCAAGTACAGTCACTGATACTGCTTATAATAAAGAGTCTGGATAAGGAAAGGGGTACTCCCCAGGAAAGCCACTTGACACATCCACTCACCTCTGCGGGGAGCATCTGCTTGGTATTATACAAAGAGCGACAGATTTTCAAAACTTCATTCCCCAGTCCTTCCTTGTTCTCCACTGTACATCTGGTTAGCATCACTGTAGCTAGTCTCACCCACGGATTACTGGTTGTGCTAGTTCTAAGAGAGAAAAATGCAAGGCACTGGAAATGATTAAAGTTATAACAATTGTGATTAGAAATTTTAAAATAGAAAAGAAACCCCTCTTTTTGAACAAAAATGCTTTGGGAAAATTGCAATCATAATCTAGATGATATGTTCCTTCAAGTCTATCTTGTAGAAAAGATAACATCTTATGGAGAAAAGGGAGATTCCCGTGGTATTGATAAGAGGCCGGTGGCATGGAGGCAGTGGGCGGATGCTGACGAGCACAGGCTGCTTTGAAGTCAGAGAACTCGGGCTCACATTCTGGCTCCTTGATTTACTACTTGGGTGACCCAGCGAAGTTACTTAAACACTCTCAGCCTACTTGTATGATTCTGGGGAAGCCACTCAAAGCAATTCAATGTTTCTCTTCCAAGGTTGCTTTATTTAATGAATGATGTTTGTAATTGTGAAGTATCCCTCTTAATAGCAGGCACATCTTACTATTTACTACCTAAATAATGGGCTTTTGTTCACCATGTAATTATGGATATGACTCTGACTATGATTCTGGGGTCAGGCAGCACTAAATGACAATAAGGGCAGGGCACAGCAGAGATCAGCTTGGAGCACAGACTGAGGAAGAACACACAAGCATATGGAGATCACACATTGCACTTCAAATACTTTTTTTTTTTAAAGATTAGCACCTGAGCTAACAACTGTTGCCAATCTTTTTTTTCCCCCTGCTTTTTTTCTCCCCACATGTCCCCAGTACATAGTTGTATATTTTTTAGTTGTGGGTCCTCCTAGTTGTGGCATGTGGGATGCCGCCTCAACATGGCCTGATGAGCGCTGCCATGCCCGTGCCTAGGATCCGAACTGGTGAAACTCTGGGGCCTCCGAAGCGGAGTGTGTGAACTTAACCACTTGGCCAGGGGGCCGGCCCCAACTTCATACAGTTTCTTATTTCCAAAATGTAAAAGTTTGCATTTTGTTTCCCTTCTCTGGATGTCACTACCCCATGTTTCATAAAAACATCACAATTCACACTGCAAGAAACAAGTTAAAGGTACATTCACTCCATGGTTCCAAGAACAGGGTACTGATTTTACTTATAATATTTTTAAATAATTTTACTATTTATTAAGAGTCTGTTGTCTCATTAGCACAACTCTAGATTCCAGACACTAAATCCCTAAGGAACGTCTTTCCCTTGAAAAGAATTTCATTCCTCGTCCCCTGAGAAAAACGTCAAGTGCAGCAGTGACAAGGGGACTCACAATACTAGCCTTTTGCAAAGCCTTTGTGTCTCAGCTCAAACTAACAACCTGCGAGGACAAAGAAGTCTGCTTACTTCATGGAACAAACAAAGCTGTGGGAGCGTCTGGTTGACTGAGGAGTCTTCTTATGCTCAGGACTCACCGTCTGCTTTCCGCTTCCCAAGTCTGAATTCAGCTCTCCTGGGTTTCTCTCTAACAGGCTGCCTCATTGCAGTAGAGACCCTGGTCTGCCGGCACAATGTGCCCCCTCTGGTAATGTGGCTTTGACAACACTTATTAAAATGTGTTTTTCACTACCCAGTTGTGACACATTGGATGAAAACTATGAATCTTCCATAAGTACAAATCTATTATACTTTCCATGCATTCTCCTACAAGGGGCTAAAACTAAAAAACCAATGTTGGTATTAGGAAATTAGCAGTCACATGGATCAAGGAAACTTCTTAGTTTTTAACTTTATGCAACATTCAATCATTGTCACACTATCCTTTCCTCTTTCTTGCCTTTCCCTCCCCACCCCCATTTGGGTTTTTTTTTTTTGTTATTTTGCAAGTGCTGAAGTCATACGTTAGATTGTCTGAAGAAAAAAGATACTCAAAAGTACTTTTAAGAACCTGTTTTTAAGGATCCCACAATACATTCTCCTGTTAGGTATACACCAATCTGAGCCAGGAAAGCAGCAGAAACAGACTATTTGGCTTATCCTCTAGTTTATCCCTTAGGTAGAGGAGACAGGGCTGGTAAGAGGGGTTAAGTAGACTGGTAATGCTTTGTTCTGATTCTAACAATTTCACAAAGGAGGTTTGTAAAACACAGGTTAGCAATTTACAAATTTCATTTCATATGCGACTACAAAGATAAGAATATACCTTTAAAAATTAAGACATTTTTGGTCTATAAATGCATTAAATGTTTTAAATGTAATAAATGTTTTAAGTGAAACTGATTTTGTCTCTTGTGGGTGAGTGATCTGAAATGGTCAGTGTTCTAAAAGTAAAAGAAACTGTAAAAGTACAGTTAACTAATCTACTAGGTGTCATCTTTTGAATTAGAAAAATCCTCTTTAGACTAAGAGATCCATTTTGAGGGTATGAAGAAATCTACAGTTCAACTCTAATAAGTTCTTAAAAAAAGAAAGCATTATGACAATCTAATGAGTGGGTCCCACATCTACTTCACATTATCATCACCTACAAGTTTGCTTTGAAACTGATTCCCAGGCCACAGTGCAGAGAATTGGATTCGGCGAGTCAAGCGTGGGACTCTGTTTTTAACAAGCCCTCCTAGGTGCTGAGGCAGCTCTGCCAAGAGAGTTGGGAACCATATGGAAACGCTGTTTCAATGCACTGTCACAGGTAAAACTGAAGGTTTTCTGATGTAAGAACCTGTACTGTAGAGCTTCAAACAGTGAAGGTAAGAACCTATTCTTAAAAGTTACACGTCAGCATACCATCTCTGCCACAAATGATAGAGATCTAAGAAACGTTTTTTCCTTTCTGAAAACCCTTGGTTAAAACACAAAACAAAAGCACCGCTCTCCTTGCCTTGCTTCAGAACTGCCCAACAGTCTCATCCTAGGGCTAAGGTAAAGAGGATTTTCCACATGTTCTGTGGCAGTCTTAAACTGCTCAGAGAATAATTTATTTTCAGGAAAACACACTTCTTTCACTTGTGAGGTGCAGAGATGTGCACTGGCCCACGATGCATAAGTGCTCACGGAGTGTGGGAAGAACAAGATGAATCCTGGAGCAAGCAGGCATTGGGAACAGAGGCACTGGTGCCCCTATTTTTTGCCGACGAGGAGCAGCAGTTCATGACAGACAGCATATGTACTCAGAGGAAATCTGGAACGTTCTTCCAAAGGAATCCTTGGCTGATAGCACAAGGACTGCATGATCACTGTATGCAGCTATGAGTGGCAGCTGAAAGCTCCGCATGCCGTGGAGGAAGCAACATGGCTGTGAAAGTAGCCAGTAGTTGGTTAGAACTCTGCCTCCTCCATTCAATAGCTATGCATGTGTTGCCTCAAGTTAACTTCTGAGCTTCAACTCCCTCACCTATAAAATTAGATAATATCACCTTCCCCTGTAGGTTTGTGTGGACTGATAATATAGGCAAATTACACATAACATTGTGTGTTCTCAACAAATGGGAATTATCAATTTATTCCATACGGATTTTCAAGTTAGCATCATAAGCTGTGTTAAGAGAGAGTCAAAAAATTTCCTGGTGAAAACAGTGGAACCAAAATTATTTTGTTGACATCATATATCAGATGTTACTATCGAGCATTGTTTGATATTTTTGAATAAAATATTTGGATTTAGGGGCAAGGAGAAATGAAAAGAAACTGCAATATTTCAAAAGCACAATTTTAATTTCCTCTACAGGCTAATATTGATTTTCTATATTTCTTTTATTGGCTCTTTTGAATGTACTGAATCTTTAAAACTAAATTCCAGACAAAAGAAATCTAATTTTATGTTAATACTTACGCATATTCACATTTCATAGGTGGCCAAGCTTGCAAGAGCAAAACCAAGTGCTGAAATTCAACCTCTTGGTGACTTGATTCCAGGAGTTCGATGAAGAGAGAGTAGCGGTTCTCTTCATTCTCAATGTCAGCTATGTCCACCTGGAAGTGGAAATACATGCTTCAGAGTGGTGGCAAAGGTTTACAGAAGAATTCAAATGTGATTATTTTGATTAATCACTCTTGAAAATTTTTACAATGTATTGAGGAAAGATTCAACAACATCCCCCCCATTACCTGCCCCCCCCAATACCTTCAAAAGCTCTGTGCCTTACCTAATTTCAAACATTTATGTTAAAAATTGTTTGGAACAAATCACAGGAAGGTTCTTAACGTCCTTTACCAAAAGAAATTCAAATAAGTAGATTTCCATGGAACTGGCTTATTGGTATTTAATACATGTTAAATGCCGAATTCTTTTATGTGAAGTTATTCTAGTTCACCATACTCAACATTAGCCCAATTTTTAGTTTAAATTATCCTAAGTGCATTTCTAATTTTCATTTTATCCTTATCTGAAAATGGCCTCCAAAAAACGTCTCAGAAGTTCTGAGGAGGTGCCCGGAGGTCTACAGAGGGGAAAAGTGTTAGTGAATGACTGCTCTTTTCCTTCTGAGTTACAATCTGAGTTTTTACAGAGTCTATTAGTAGGAAAGGTTTTGTGTTTAAAAAAATATTTAAAAACAAGCAAACGATATTCTCTAATGTTCCTAGCTGTGTCAATATTCCAGTTTCTATAATTAACTGCAGTATAATTAACACGTAAAGATTCCTTTACATGAAATGCAGAATCTATACAAGTTAGTTGATGCATACCATGAAAAGGAAGAGATTAGGAAAAAGTGATTCATGTTTTCAATATCATTTAGATTTCTTTCTTTTCAGAAACTGTAACAGCTTATAAATTGTTAGGACATGAATTGTATCATAGGGAAGGAAAGAGGAAAGAAACTATAAATTAAACCTTTATATGTTTCTGTTTATATTAGTGTGCAAATAATAGTTTCCATTTTTAAAATGTGTTTGGTCATAAATTTCTTTGTATAACAGCTTTTTCACATGTACACAGACTTTTTAAGAGTGTGTCTTTGTCAGGAAACAATTTTCTCCTGAATGCTCACCAATCATTTCGATTATTAGCAATTTACTTTTCAGAGCATCGACACCCATGTTTAAAATACAAATGTCAAAAATATAGTAACTTATACAATTATCCATTTCGTGTATGCACACTTGCACACTGTCTCATATTATAAGGGATTTCAAAATTAAGTCAGCTCTTAAGAAAACAGTTTTAAATTCTCTACCACTGTAACCACAAAAGCTTTACCTTATATGAGAGAAGAAAAAGGGCCTAAAAATGGACTTGAGTACATGTATTTTTAATACATGATAAAGAATACACTTTGATCATTATATACTTTGATATACAAGTGCTAATCTAGGATTTGTGTCCACATATTAAAATATCTAAATTCTTGTAAATTTACCAAGATAATCTAAGCTTATCTTGTTCATTATGTCATATAAGGCTTTAAAGTAATATCTGGTAACCAAAACGCAAATGAATTTTTGTATAGAGAAAGATAAACATATGCAAGGGACTTCCAGCCTGGACAAAATGACTGATCCATTTTTTCCTACTTCTCTCTGCTAAGCACAACTATAAACTATGGAAATAATGAAAGAGATAACCAAAGGAGAACTCTTAAAAGTAGTAAAAAGAGAGCACACTAGTTTGGTACCCCAGGACTGGAGGAACAGCACAGTAGCGGGGTGTCTTGTGTCCTCTCATGCAACCAAAGGACACTCAGACCCAGGGTTTCCTGACTCCTGACCTAGAAACAGAAGATAGCCCAGGTAAGGTCATTTTCATTAGAGTTCCAGAAGGAAAGGAGAAAGAGGGTCGTGCTGAAAGAATATTTTAAGAAATAATATCTAAAAACTTCCCAAATTTGATGGAAGATACAAACTGACAGATTCAAGAAGCTGAACTAACCCCAAACAGGGTAAGCCCAAAGAAATCCATGCCAAGACACATCATAATTAAACTCTGAAAACTAAAGAAAAAGAAAAAAATCTTGAAAGCAGCCAGAGATCAACACATTACCTACAGGGAGAATAATAACCTGAATAACTGGATTTCTCATCTGAGACTATGGAGGCCAGAAAGAAATGGCACAATATTTTTCAAATGTTAAAAGAACTGCCAGCTGCAAATTCTATATACAGCAAAACTATCCTTTAGGAAACAAAAATATTCTCAGATAAGGAAAACTAAAAGAATCTGTCACTAACAGCTGTCATCTTAAAGACTGGCTAAAAAGGAAATTCTTCAAACAGAAAGGAAATGATAGAAGAAGGAACTAAGGAGCATCAAAAGGAAGAACAAAGAATGGGAAGAGCAGAAATATGAGTAAATACAACGGACTGTCCTTTTTCATGTGAGTTTTCTAAATTATATTTGATGATTAGAACAAAGATTAAAACACCAACTGATACTCAATTAAATGATATTTAAAGTGGGAAGGTAAAGAGACCCAAATGGAAGTGATGTTTCCATATTATACTCCAAAGCAAGGATGTCCACTCCTACCACTCTTATTCAGCATCATACTGGAAGTTCTAGCCACTGCACTAAGACAAGAAAAAGAAATGAAAAGCATACAGATTGAAAAGAAAAAAATAAAATAGCATTTGCAGATAACCTGGTTATCTACACAGAAAATTTCAAGAAAACTATTTTTTAAAAACCCCAAAACCATAAACCTAGAACTAGTAAATAAGTGAGCAGTCACAGGATACAAAATCAACACACAAAAATCAATCACATTTCTATATATTAATAATGAACCTGTGAAAACTGACAATAAAAACATAATACCATTTATAATTGCCTCAAAGAAAATGAAATTTTTACATACACAGAATCTATACCGTAAAAATTCTAAAATGCTCATGACAAAAATCAAAGAAGATCTAAATAAATGAAGAGATACACCATGTTCATGGACAGGAAGACTACATAGTAAAGATGTCAATTCTCCCCAAACTGATCTACAGGTTTAATGCAACGCCTACTAAAATCCAAGCGAGGATTTTTGTAGATTTAGACAAGCTTTTATAAAATGTATATGGAAAGACATATGCCCGAGAATATCTAAAACAATCTTGACAAAGAAGAATACAGTGGGAGAAATAACTGCTCGATATTAAGGCTTATTATTTAATCACAGTAAGAAAGGTAGTGTGGTACTGGTAGAAGGATAGATACAAAAATCAATGGTATAGGACAGAGAACTCAGAAATGAATATGCCCAACTGATTTCTCATCAAGGGCAAAAGCATTTCAACAGAGGACAGACAGCGTTTTCAACAAACAGTGCGGGAGGAATCGGATATCCATAGGCAAAAAGAAAGAAAGAAGGAAACCTCAACCTACACCTCATACTTTATACAAAAATTACTCACAGTGGATAATATTTAAATGTAAAACATAAAATGATAAAGCTTTTAGAAAAAAAAAAAATAAGAGAAAACATTGGGCTAGAGCTAGGCAAGTGCCCCAGCTCATGAGACTTGCTTGAAACGTGAGGGAGCCATGGAGAATTGTCTCACAACAGTTTTTTGAGATGTTTATAACTCATCCCACTGAGAAAGAGCCCAAAACTAGCCTGACTTACTGCCAAACTCTGCTCTTTAGAAATGAGTATTAAATGCAGGTTCCCAAACATCATTTTAGATGATGAAAGAGTTAATACTTCTTCCTTTGAAGAGTAATATTTACTTTAAAATTTAAGAAAATGATGACATACTAAGCTAAAAAAGATAAGTCTTCATAACTAGACTCAAATTTACTACTCCCCATAACAGTGACTTATGAGAGTTATTTTCACATATATTATTTTATGTATTCTTTTATCATTTATTTTAGCCCTTATAATAAATTCTGCTTATTCATTCTGGTCATTTTCAGTATTTTTCTTGGGTTTTCTACAAATTGGAATGACACAATCTACAAAAAATGGTAATTTTGGCTTTTTAAAAAGTTACAGCTTCTCTTTCTATTTCTTGTCTTACAAGACAAGTCGACTACATTGACTAGGATGCTAAAAAATAATAATGATACTGGGCACTCTTGTTTTGTTCTTAATTTTAATGAAAATGTCTCCAAATTTTCAGTGTTGAAATAGTCAGCTATAACTAAATCCTACTGGTCAGCAGAGAACATGGAGCACAGCAAATGATCAACGTACATTTCTTGCATAGATACTGTAACAAAAACAAGGATGTTATCTACTTTCTAAAAGATGGTTTGGGCCCAGTACATTTTCCTATCACAACTAGTAAAGGTGTTCATTCATGGTTAAAAAAATTAAACAACCTTAAGTTGAAGAAAATCACTACGTCATAAAGCTGACAAATTATCTGAAAAAAAAATTAGGGAGGGAAGTATTGCTCTGAGATGATAAAAGTTATAGCAAATGGGTCCATAGGTTTAGAGACGTTGTGAGAGTGTGTGATAGCATTAATATTGCGGGAATTTAAATTCCCTCAAATACCTGAAAACAAGGCACCTGGCCGAGCATGAATATGGAACTAGGAAAGAATCCGATTCTCTGTTTTCTAGGAAGTAGTGCAGTCCACATTAAAATATTTCCTTGAAGCATCCAAGTATATTTCATAAAAGTATGAGAAGTACAAAGAACTGACGTATGTGCCCAAACAGCGACAATATGAAATGACTGTAGAACATATTTCAACATGGAGGAAAAGTTAACTTTCGGTGGCTATCGACTGCTCCAGCATGCCTTACTGACGAGACTGTAAAATAAACGATCAAGAGCAATTTGACTAAATGTGCAGCTTTCAAAAGAGTGCTGATAAAGTCAAAGTAACACAGAAAAATGTGTATTTTGGAGACATTACTGGACAGTTTTGAGGCTTAATTTCCTCTTCTGTAGGATGAAGATAACACATAGTCATAAGATGGCTGTGAATATTAAATAAGAGAATGTGAATAAAATAGCTAGCAAAGACTGGTACATGGCAGACACACAATAAGCGATAGATATTATTTATATTATTGTCTACATAATATGCTATATATAAAAAAGCAGAAAGCTAGATATGTGCTATGATTTCTTCTAATAAGAATTATGTCTACAGACCAGACAGGACAGAAAAAGAAAACAGAAATACAGCTGTTTTAGGATAATCAAATTATGGGATAACTTGTATCTCTTTTTAAAATCTCATTTATTTGTGCAGTAAATATAGGACTTGAAATGACTCTTAAGCACTGCCTTCAACAGATCAGTGAAAACAAACTTGAGAGAAACTGCCATATGTTTCCTACACTTTGTTTTATTCTGTCCTTTTCCCCAGTGAAAAAGAAAGTAACATATACCTCTTTTAACCCCTCTGTCTCTTCCCCAGTGAGCAGGGGGTGAAAATGCCCAGTATTTTCCAGGCACCATATAGTTAGCGACAACCCCATACTGACACCACTACTAAACATCATAGGATTTTTTTTTTTTTAATTTTTTTTAAAGATTTTATTTTTCCTTTTTCTCTCCAAAGCCCCCCAGTACATAGTTGTATATTCTTCATTGTGGGTCCTTCTAGTTGTGGCCTGTGGGACGCTGCCTCAGCGTGGTCTGATGAGCAGTGCCATGTCCGCGCCCAGGATTCGAACCAACAAAACACTGGGCTGCCTGCAGCGGAGCGCGCCAACTTAACCACTCAGCCACGGGGCCAGCCCCACGTGTATAGTCTTTTGAGTTGTAAACTAAACTTATCCTTTTTTAATAGAACACCATTTTTATTTGATATAATGACTGATAGATGAACTAGGCTGCTCACACTGGGGTATTTGGCAGACATTTTCTTGAAAATGAACACAGTGAACCTGTCACTTCAAAGAAAAGCATATTTGTTGCCAATGATAAAATTTGAGTTTTTGCATGAAAATTAGAATTTGGGGAAACTTTTATGTACCTCTGTGAACTTGACAGCTTGTCAATAGTTAAAAACCTTTCCGATGAGATAGGTGGCGAGATTAATGAATATGATTTTTTTTTTAATGTCATCATTTGGAAGGCTTGCGTAATTCAGTGAATAGGTGTTTTCCAAATGATGTGCATGTGTTGTTACAAAATCATGCTTGGGTAAAAGATTCATTCAACATGCAAGATAGGCCAATGGATTTGATGAATGTACAGAATATGAAAAGTTCGTTGATGGAGTTTCAGATGCCACAGTGCTTGGAGTTTCAGATGCCTTGTTAAGATGCCACATTTCTTAATCTTTAAGAAATTCTCACTTGTGGAGTTTTGGTGTAGTATCAAAGAGGGATATCTACAATTACTTGAAAAGGCTGTTAAGCTACTACTCCCCTTTCTAACTAAGTGTCTGTATAAGCCTGATTTCTTCATATGCTGCAACCAAAACAATGTATCACAACAGAGTGAATGCAGAAAGGAGGGAAAATTGAGCTGTTTTCTATTAAGCCAGACAATAAAAGATTTGCAAAAATATAAAACAGTACCACTCTTCTTTTCACTTTTTAAACATCATAGGATTTTAAAGGGCAGAATTCAAATGCGACTCAAACATAAGAATATCTCTCTCCCTTTTGTCTCTCTCCCTTTTGAAAGAGATGTTTCTCTCCTCATTGAATTAGGTGACTTTATAGCTCTTGCTGTAAGGCAATTTGTCAAGTAGCTACAGTCTCTTTATCAGCCACAGAGTCACTGTCCTTGAAAAAGCAGACTGAATCACCTATTCTCAGATGAGAAGAGCTTTACTCTTAACTTTCTCTGTGGCTGCTGAAAGTATCTTAAATCGATACAAATATCTTAAGTTGAGGCATATCTCCTGAAATCTGCATTTTCCTACAGGCATTGACAGCAGCTTATTTTACCTTCAGATATTTGTGAATATGAAATAGACATTAATGCATATAAAAGTACTTTATGAATAGAAAATAATTACCAACATGTAGAGAATTAGAATTGATAGTAGTAATATTAATCACTATATTCCCATCTTCCATGTAAGCTGATGAGCTGTTAGACGGGCCCTAAGGGACTCCCATGATGACCTGATTTAAAGTCGCAAAGTAACTGTGCAATTCCTTTCATGCACACAATAAAGTCAGACGGAACTGCCTCTGTACGCAGAGCTTCAAAATACAAAACAAAAAACCCAAACTCCACACTTCAATAGATCTATAGAAACACAAAAAGGCAACAGAGCTGACTTCTAGGAACATGAGACCTCTGTCTGTTAAAGCTACTCCTTTTATAAGGTTTCAGGTGGCCAATGCTGCCTGTTATGTCCACTGGATCTAACCAAGTTCTCAGGTGAAGGGAAGCCAAACTCTTAGAAGACCAAAAAGTCATAAACTGTCGGGCTAGCTGTTGGACATAGTCATAAGCTGTGACACTACCCCACCGATCTACGCAGTATTTAGACCAGTACCTGGCACCCAGTAAGTACTCAATAAACAGTATTATTACTATTAATTATAGTAATGTATTATTATTAGACAAGAAAATATAAAACAGAACATAAATTATGATCACGCACATTTCTGAGTATTTATTACATAGAAAATATAAAATTGTGCAAATAGTACTAAAGTTTAAATATTAAAAGTAGGGTAGCTATTTTTCTGGCAGATTTTCCCATTTGTATGGCAGAGAACTAAAGAATAAATGCAGTTATTCAGAGAATTTTATCAGTACTTGATCTTGCACTGCTTGTAATAAAGGCCAAAAGTGTTGTGGAGAAAGCCCGAAGGCTCACACAAGCTTCCTTAGCCCACGCGAAGGGGAGAATACCCACCACAGGAAGGGTGACCTCATAAGGAACAAAAGTGAGAGACTGAGTCTTTCCTGCCTTTGCCTCTAGGTCTGGTGATGAGCACAAACTTAGTCTCTGCTTCTCTCCTGAGGCATATTTGGAAAATGAGTGCCTATTTGTGAACTGCTCAAGAATAAATGGTTCTCAACTGCCATAAAAAGTCTCTCCTAGGGCATAGCAAACACACCCTTAGGATGAGGGGAACCCAACGAAAGAACAATAATTTATGTTCCCAAGGGGTTTCCAGATGTTTGGAAGCTGTACGTGTGGGTGCATAAAATAAACACATAGAAACATACAGAAAAGGCTAGCAACTGCAATTCTGAGCCATGTTTTACAGCATTCTACTTATTTTTATTATATCTCTAAACACAGAAATTATACAATAAAACATCCCATAATCACTTCCCATAAGTGCTATTGTAACTTCAACACATAACACATATTTTCATATGGCTAAATATAATATTTTATGAAACATTTTTAAATGAGGCATATGAAAGAGGAAAATACTTTGTGTTAAAATAAGGGGAGGAAAGATTTTGTCTTACAAATTTTTTCTCTAGGATAAACAACCAATCATGCCATATGAGCTCCTATGGATATATGTATGTTTGCTTTAAAGAACTGCTATGGAAGCTAATTTTTTAAGGCCAAACTTTGTTTTTTAGTTAAAATTGATGAAGTATTAATAGAACAATTCACAGAGCTGGAGATCTTTTCACTGCAGTGTATCATTTAGTGTAAGCCACTTAATAGCTCTGTGACCATTTAAAAATACCTCTCCGAGCCTCAGCGTTTTCATATGTAAAAATAAGGTAATAACACCTAACCTATCAGGTTACTTTGAGAATAATATAACATTACATAATAAAATATAATACACATACAGATACACACACCTTTATAGGTATCTAACACTGAGTTAACACTGAGCTGCTATGGTGGCTACTAGTATTGGCAGTTCATTATCATACATCACTGGCACATTTCAGCACTGAGATACTGTAGAGATTTCTTTACTACTCTGAGACTATTTCCTCATGTGTTGAATGGGATGATAAGAATACCTATGGCAGAGGGTTATTAGACCAAACTCTAATGCTCAGGCCATAGGACATTGGAAGGCTCTAAAAAACACAAAAACTAACAGTACACGTAGCATCTTCTCAGCTTAAGCAAAAACTGATTTCTGCTGTAATGTTCAGAGTTTTTATTTTGACTCTATTTTTTTATTCTAGTTAGAAGTTATCCAAAGAGACATCTGCACAGCAGAAGAAAATGGCGGCCATTGCGTTATGAGGCTTCCTACATATTCTATATATAGGATATCTATGCATCCTCCAAAATAAAAAGAACAATTAAAAAGAAGAATTAAAACTACATAAAATCCGTACATTCAGCACAATTATAGGCCAAGAATGTCCAAACTTCAAAATATCATAAGATAAAAGAAAAAACACCAAATGATCTCTCACATTCCATGTAAATGTTTCACATATTCAAAAAGTCGATACAAAACTGAAATAAACAAAAATGGGGCAGACCATACAAAGAGAAATAAAATGAATCTAACTGTACTATAAGTGAATAAGATAATCACACTGAAGGTGGTACGTGTGTGTGGGGGGGGGGGGTGTGTGTGACAGAGAGAAAGTGAGAGACAAGTAACCTGGAAAAAGAATATTTTTCAGTACTATTACTCCAAGGCTAAACAAATATTCTACACAAATATTCTAGCTAGTAAGTGAGTTGGAATTTCCAAAACTACTTTATGTGTACTCTAGGATTAAGCAAATAAATATATTGTGGATAAGGAGAGTCAAGTCTCTCACTGGCAGAGAAAGGAGTCTACAAATAAGAAGACTAGAATAAACTGTGTGGAATTGGATTAGAATTGGAGGTGTCAACATGAACTTATGTTTTTTAAAGTGAATACAGATATAGAAATAGATGTAGACACACATGTGTTCTGTCCACTTACAGAATCTAGAAGCTATAACATGACAGTAGCAATGAGTACATCTAGCACACAAGTCTTGGTTTCTAAATACCATTCTTTATTAAAAGAATCAAGGCTCCTTAAAGTCAATGACTGAATACAGAGCTGGGCAGGGAAAGTGCAACAGAAGTCTCGAACATCTTGTTGTTCAAACAATGATGGGCACATGTCAAAAGGATACAGGAGAAAACTTGAAGGGAACTCCCAATGGCCAAATCTGGGCTAATTTAAGCAAAAAATAAAGATGGTAGTAATGGATTACAATCATAGAACAAAATGAGAATCCCGACCTTGTAGTGATGTAAATAAATAAATGAATAAATGCATATAAAACAAGGGAACAAATGACAGAAAAAAAATCATCTGGCAAACAACACAGTGGTAACTATCTCAGGCAACAATCATCAATGCATGCTAAAATGAGCAGGTGAAAGTATGATGAGAAACAGAATGTTTGCACAATCTCTAAGTTCCTGCCCACAGATATTTATTAATTACAAAGGGGAAAATGACAATTCGAGGGAGAAGAAATATGGTTGACACCACCTCAATGAAGTGATCAAAGTTTACACTACTAGTAACAGCACAAATCAACAACACATATCTCCTGATACAATGCACTGAGAAGGACACATAACATCACTTCTGTGGTATTCTTACCAAAAATGCAAAACTTGAATATATGAACAAAAATCAAAGTCAAATTCAGTGACATTTTACAAAATAATTGGCCAGTGCTTTTTAAAAAATGTCAAGGTCATGAAAGGAAAAAAAAAGAATGAGGGAACTGTTCTAGATTAAAGGACACTAAAGAGACAAGACAACTTAAGTGCACATGTGATCTGGATTAGATGTGGACCAGAAAAAAGACACTAGTGGGACAAGTGACAAAATCTGAATCATCTGTAAATTAGATAATGGTATTGTATCAATGTTAGTTGTTGTTATCTGAGATGTTACTATCTGATGAATCTGCATGAGAGTACATAGAATTCTTTGTATAATTTATGCAATTTTTCTGGTAAATCTGAAATTATTTCAAAATTAAAAAAAAATAAGAGAAGTTATGCCCAGCTACCTCATATTCCCACCAATCTCCTAAGTTCAAACACTTGTATTTTTCCTGCCATCTTCCGTGCCCCTTTTTCTTCAATTTTTCTCTCTAATCCACGAAAGGAAGGAAGAGACAACACTGTTACACAAAACATTAGGAGCGTGACGGCTGAGGCTATCATGCCTCTAAGCACACGGCACTTGGATATGATTATCCCACTGCAAACAAAGCCGGTCTGGGCGTGCACTGACAGCAGGAGGAGGGTGCCCCGGGATGGAGGGAAAGCAGTCGCCATCCAGTGACATTTACTCCACTCAAGTGCACTTGCTAGGAAGTGGCTGCAGTGAACTAAGAAACACAGAAAGCTATGAAGAAAGTCTGCCTGTGTGAAGGGGACAGAGCCTCCCTAAAAAAGTGTTGTTCAGCATTAAAACGTATGACTGACAGCTCTGAACTTAGTGTCTTTCTCCACAAAACTGGCTTGTCCTCCTGTATCTCCTCGCAAGTTAAGGAGCACCGCTTCCGCCCTAGTAACTTAAGCAAAAATCAGAGGGGCACCAAACTCGTTTCCGTTCCCCACTTCCAAAGCAGTCACCAAGTCCACTGGTATCAACTCCTTCAGCTCACTTTTCTACCTTCTTTTATCTTCACAGATGCTATCAAGTTCAGGGCCAAGTTCAGGCAACTTGACCATTGCTTTTGTCCCCTAACTGGTACCCCTCTAGTCCACTGTTCATGCAAAGGTCACAAGGCTTCTCCTAAAACACAGATGTGATCACATCACTTCTTGGCATCTCTCTTCCGTGTGCGTTAGCAAGAGCAAGGTTAAACCCAACAGTAAACTGGGGGCTCTTCACAGTCTGGCCTGCTTCTTTCCACTTCCATCTCTCGCCTTCACACCATACACCCAGCTGTGCTGAACTCAGTTCAAGAATCACCTCCTCAGAGCAGTCTTTCCTCACTGCCTCCAGAAGAACGACTACATGCCCTCCCTCAATCCTTATGCACTGTGCAGACTTCTACCACAGTGCCTAGGCATTTAGGGCATTTACTTTCTTGTTTACATATCTATGTTCTCCACCAGACTGGAGTCTACACATGAACAGGGTCCATTCACCTGGACTGGAGTGAGAGCTTTACATGTATCATCCTATTTAGCCCTCACAACATCTATATATTATTTCTATCTATAGATGAGGAAACCGAGGTTTTGAGAGGTTTAGTAACTTTTCCAAGGTTGCAGAGCTAGTGAGTGGTGAAACTGGGATGTGAATGCAGGTCTGTGTGGCGAGGAGCCCAAATACTTCACTACTAATTGCTTTGTCTCTTTTTCTATCCCCAGAGTGTAGCATGGTGAATGGTTCATAATCTACGCTTGAAGAATCTTCAATGAATATTTCACTGAATGTTCTGTTTGAACAAAAGTTATTACGCATGGCGTTTTTCAGAATATTTTCATTGAGCAGCAGTTAACATATACAATGCTATGTATTGAGACAGTGAAAAATGCTAAGAGATGAAGCAATGCTTTCTGTTCTCTGAATCAAACCCTGATTTCTCAAGTCTACTCACGTTCAATCCATGTAAAGTCAGAGCAGAAAGAGGAAAAGACCAGCAGATGGGAAGAAGTGAGGTACAGAGCGAAGAACACAGGCTTTGGAATCAGACAGAACTGGGTTTGAACTCCAGTTCTATGATTCACAAGTTGTGTAACCTTAAATAGGCCATGTGACCTCATCTAAAATACAGAGTAATGTGCACTCAATATGCATTCCACAGTCTCCTGTTCTCCCAATGATGCCAGAGATGAGAGGGCAAATCTTTAAAAGAAACAACCCATTATTCATGAAGAGAGACCTCAAGGTCTCCAAATATTTGCAGAACCAGTAATATGGATGCTCTCTCAACATTAATCATCTCAGAAAAAAGGCACATTGCACTCTGTTCTGACATTTCAGATCTCTTGTTCCTCTCTGGACAAAGATGCTTATGACTTGTTTGCTTCCACATGAGAAGCAACTGGCTGGTCCAAAAAATTACTGTCAGCAAAGTATGGCAATTTAGTAGAAAACAATATCCAATCATAAGCACCCAGCCACTCTGTAAGGCAGCCTTTCCATTATTCCAAGCAAATCGTTGTGTTTGCATGTAAGAGGGAAGCAGCGTGGTCTAATTCTTCATCATTCATGGCAAGAACATCAGACTGAAAGTCAGGAGTCCTGGCCCTGCATTTTAAAGCTGACCTTGGACAGTTTTTAAAGATTTAATAATCACCTATTCAAGAAATGTTTACTGAGTGTCTGTAAGACCCCTGTTCTCATGGAATTTATATTCTAGCGGAAGAAGAAGGACATCATATAATAGACAGACAGATAGATAGAAGGACAGGTAAGAAGAAATTAGCAGATAGTGGGAAGTGATGAGAAGAGAATGAAAATGGTGATAAAATAGATTGTGACTAGGTGGCTAAGTTAGATGCAGTCATTTTGGAAATAGTGACATTTAAGCTAAAATCTAAGGAAGTAACTTCCTCTTTCTAGACATCCATATCCCTTTCTATAAAATGTGACTACTGAACTGGGATGCTTTTGAAAGTCTCCTCTAGTTCTAGGAATCTGTGATTTCATGGCTATTAGGGATATATTATAAGTATGTGTGCAAATATATTTTCAACATCAAATATTATCCTATATTTGATTAAGCAAATCACTTATGGCAGTGAGTCTTAGCTTTGAAGACATTTAAGGTAACAGCAAATTCTTTGTAAGAATCTAAATATAGCTTTGCATACTGAACTTTTTCTGCTGTTCTTTATCTGAGCTCTGTCTGACAAAGAAGTGCATATTTGAGGCTGGCCCCATGGCCGAGTGGTTACGTTCGCACACTCCATTTCAGTGGCCCAGGGTTTCGCTGGTTCAGATCCTGGGAGAGGACATGGCACGGCACATCAGGCCACGCTGAGGCGGCGTCCCACCTGCCACAACTAGGACCCACAACTGAAATATACAACTATGTACTGTGGGGATCTGGGGAGAAAAAGAAGAAAAAACAAAAAAGACTGGCAACGGTTGTTAGCTCAGGTGCCAATCTTTAAAAAGAAGAAGTGCATATTTTGTTAATGTTTTGGAAAATGAAGCCAAAGTGCCCTCTGATCAGAAGGGTTAATAAGTCCTTGATGTTTCAAAACAGGCAAAATATGTGAATTTGTAATGAGATTAGAAGTTGTCTTAAACTAATTCTTCCTGGTGATCACTTACAACCACAAATCTAGACAGATTGAAATTTTAAAAAGCAAACCTCTAAGCCACACATTCTTTTTTTTACATAAAAACAGATAAAAACCCTGAGGTCATGGGGTATGGAATTTTTTAAGAAAACATCAGTATTTTGACCCATATTTTTCATGCACCAGTTAACTAGAAAATTGCAAAATCTGAAAAACTCAGATAAATTGTACCAAGGGAATTAACACAATACACTCCTCCCCTCCCCCTCAACTCTCTTCTCTGTCCTCTCCCTCCCTCCACTCCCCCTTGCATGCTGGGGCACATTTCTGGCATGGAAAAGAAGGCCTCTCAAGCTGTTGAAAAATGAGGGCCTCTGAATTTTTAATTCTGTTAACTAATCATTAGAAAACTAGAAATTGCTGTCTCTCTGAGAAGCAGTGAGGTAGCAGGCTCCACAGACTCTGTGTTTAATTTTGCAAGAGCTGGCTGGTTTCCCAGCAACACATTGATTTGTGGGGCCACTACTTTGGGCACCTCGAGGATAATTAAATATTAAGTCCCTCTTTGATGTATGCAAAGTCTGCCTAAGAGGATTACCAGCCACAGCAATGGTAGCAGTCCCACATTTTCTGGTAATTGAACATTGCAATATCATTATCTATTCTTATCTTTACTCTATAAGAATCCATCTCTATCCTTAATATTACCTTTGAGAATGGAGAAGAGGGTAGGGAGAAAGGAAAATGAGAGCCCGTGTAGTCAACATTTTGGGGTCTTCTAGGTGTCTGGGATATGGAAGAAGAAGACAGTTGAATGTGTGTGGAAGAAATGACAGATGAGGTAAGCAAACCATCCCTGTCTCCTCTAGTTCAAGGTTCCATTGTACATGCCAAGTAGCCAAGGCTCACAGTTTAAGAATCTTCTCCAAGATTATGAAACAAGAGTGGAGGGAGGATGAAGACGCCTGCATATGATTTGTCCACTGGCATCCTGATCCTTCTACCGCTCTAGTGAAAGGTAACACAGCTTTTTAAAAATAATAATGGAGATGACCTCAAATTTATACTATGGGCAGAGTTCTGTAACATTCCAGAACTTATTGCTGTTTCCATTCTGAAGCCACAATTTGTCTGCATTCATTTTCCATGTAGCAAGCAGTTATTCACAATTATAACCCAGAGTTCCCCACCACATTCGCTTGCCGTTCAAAATAAACTTGAATCGGCACTGCTAGGCTGACACAGATTGCTTAATTTTTAAAGAAGGAGGAAGAGATACCCACTGATTTAATTTTCTTTGTTTCTCTTCTTTTCTTGAGGAAGATTAGCCCTGAGCTAACATCTGCTGCCAATCCTCCTCGTTTTGCTGAGGAAGACTGGCCCTGAGCTAACATCTGTGCCCACCTTCATCTACTTTATATGTGGGACGCCTGCCACAGCATGGCTTGACAAGTGGTATGTAGGTCTGCACCCGAGATCTGAACTGGTAAACCCCAGGCCATGGAGGTGGAATGTGCAAATTTAACCACTGTGCCACCAGGCCAGCCCCTCACTGATTTAATTTCTTTTTTGAGAAGACTATAAATGAATAGCATAATTAAGCCACTATGGTAGTTTTCTTCGTTCCACTTCCAAATACTTTAAGAAACTCAGATCATTAACTTCCAAGAACAGGGAAACTGTTTTTATACAAGGGGAAATGGAAAGGGGGAGAAAATAAAGAGTGAGGGGGACATGAGGCAACTTTTACTAGAGTTAAGAGACATCTGGGAGAGATGTTTCCTGGAGAGCCTGAAACAGCCTGCAGCACCAGAGGAGACAGTGGGGAAATGAGGAGCGACACGGGGACCCCGGAAACAGCAGACAACAGTTTGCACTCAGTGAAATAAAGTCAAGTTGGCTTAGAAAAGTGCATGGAAAAGGAATCGGAACAAAGGCTAAGCCACCTTAAATCCTAGTTTTGGAAAAAGTGAAGCTACAAAGAAATTAAAATCTCAGGAATATCCGGAAATCACTGAAATCACATAAAAGCTGCAACTTGTTTTTTGAGTAATTGTAACACTGAGAAAAACTCAAAAGAAGAAACAGTGGTTATACTTATTATACCCGAAGCATTTAGGCCCAAATATCAAAGTGTACATTCTAATGTTTCAACATGACAGATAAGATGGATGTTTTCCCCTTTTCCCGTTTTCCACGTTGTTTCACAATATTTTCGGTATATAGATCTGACATAACATGAAGTGAGGCTCCAACCAGAGAAACCAGCCTCAACATCCTGCCAGGCTCCAGCCATCAAGAAAGATGAAATTGAGCAAGGTTGAGAACTTGGAAAATGGAACTTCTGTCAGTAAAGTACATAATAGTAGGAGCATTCATTCGCTTCAGGACGAATCAGAATCTAAAGGTCCATGTGGCAAAAACGACATGACCTAACTTAGAGCTGACCTCAGGGATGCTACGTGAACCTTCATGTTGGCTGCAAACAAGCACACTTCTAACATCTACCTTGCCAGGTACCTGGAATATATTTTATAGCCTAGTGCATTTGTGTTCATAGACTGCTCTTTTAAAAGGCTGTTAGTGGTCTCTTGACGCAATTCAAGGCAAAATGTTGAAACTAAGTAGGTTGGAAAGGTCATAGTGCCTCAGAGAGAGTATTATTCAGATATTAGCAACTTTTAATACAATTCATTTCAGCAGTTTGGCAATATTAGAGAATCTTCATAAGTCTTTTTTGAATCTCAAATTCTCTAACTCTGAAGAATAGATAATAATATTTACCTATTTATCTCATAGAAGGAAATAAGAATATGTAAGATAATTATGAAAATGCTCTGAGATGAGTCTCAAGATATTAACATTTGATTCATTTTTTAAAAATGGAATTCATTGTTATTTAAATGTAGTAATAAGGATATAAATATAAATTATAAAATAAAACTTTAAAATCAGAAGGTAAATCAAGTTGGAGTCAGACTTCCAGGAAACTCTTTTTTGCAAATTAGATTATGTGGGAAGTCTTATTTTCTAACTTTTATTTTCTATGCTCTATTCTGCATGCTAAAGCACCTGATGGAGGTTACAGACTTTTAGATACTATGTGTTTAGGACGCATCAGTTTAGAATTTGAGCCAAACTTCGACAGCCAGCTTATTCCTTTGACTTAGGAATTAGCATTCCAACTTATTCAATCAACAAGCAGTTAAGCTCTGAGTATATGCACAACATACTTACAGGGATTCAAAAGACGATAAGCACATCCCCCAGGGCTTCCAAGTTTTCATGGTAGTGGGGAGACAAAAGTTTTAATAATAATAATAAAAAAATAATTAAAGCTCAAATGTGTGGAATTCTAGGTTCAATTAGGTTTGAAATGATCAGGAAAGGTTCCAGAGAAGATGGACTGGAGAAGGATGGTAGGGAGAAACTACACTCTTGTGTGTCTGCTACATTATGTCTATCTGGGTACAGAAGAGAGGGTATCTGAGCGCCTGGGCAGAGCATGAAAGAAATGAATTAGCTCAACTGCACGCTGCATTTCCATTTAGATCTGTATTTCTCCAGGGAAGGGTGAGCCACCATAATTAAATGATGCTGTGAAAAATCCTGACTATATCCTATGAAGAGAAAAATGATACACACATTAGGTGAGCGGGATATCATCTACTAGGCATATGCATATTCAAACATACGGAAAAATAAAAACAAACTCTGTCGTAACCACTAGATAGCTGGACTGATGAACATATCGGAACGTTTGCATTAGCAAGCTGATTATTCACCTGAAAGTAGTTTAAAGTAATCCAGAAATGACCTCTAATCATTGTTAATAGGGAAAATATTCAGTAACAAGTCAGATGTTCCCTTACCTGTCTCTGGGGCCAAGCGGCTTTGAGAATGGCTTCTGTTCTAAAGAACACGAGGAGCTTGCCGTCCTCCTCATTCAGGTGAAAAGACTGTTCCAAGATCTGCAGCACGTGAATGCGGGGCCTCACGGGCAGGGAGTCATCAGCACAGAAAGGCCGCAGCCACTCCAGCAGGTCCTCAGAGGAAACCAGCTCTTCCCTGCAGGCCAGAATCAAGGGTTAGCGAAAAACGCCTAAGTCCTTTCTTCTTCCAGGAACCGGATGTGGTGATTGACCTATATACACTTGTTTGTTGAGTGACTTTATTTTTTTCCTATTGAGAGGAAAAATTTAGGTTTTAAATGGCTTATAGTAAACCATATCAGGTATATAAAACTATGTAAAAGGAATGTAATTTTAAAACAGTATCATATTAAAATGAGTTACATAAAGCAGATAAAAAGTAATCATTAATTAACATATCCTTAGCTACTCTATTTCTTACACAAGTTTAATAAGTAGCATGGCTTATTTTTATTAATGATGCTAATAATGCCAGACATCATTCTAGTAATTTTATATAAACTATCACTAGTTGATAATAACTATGCAAAGTAGATATTATAAATTCCACTTTATTTAAAAATTATCTTCCATCTTTATTGAGATATAATTGCCATATATTATTAGTTTGAGTGTACAACATAATGATTTGATAGATGTATGTACTGTGAAATGATTACAAGTTTAGTTAACACCCACCACCTTGAGACAGTTACAAAATTTTTTTTTCTTAAGATGAGAACTGTTAAGACCTACTTTCTAGTAACTTTCAGATACGCAATATAGTATTGTTAACCATAGTCACCGTGCTCTGCATGTAAATCCCATTTTACAGATGAGGAAATAGGCTTCATGGAAGTGATATGATATGCCCCCAACATCTATAATACTGCAATATGGCCCCAAAGCCCATGTTCCTTCTACCGCTTTTCTCTGTGATAGATTTTCAACACGCAGTTAAGAGTACCAAATTTTATACTACTCCAAAGATAAAATAGGAATGCTCGGTTATTAAAGAAAGGTGAAGTCTAAAAGGAGTCAGGGAAGGGGACATTTTGTACAACTTTCTGTCCAGTATTAGAATCTCTTCTCTTGTAACTGCAAATGGACTATCTCAGGAAAACAACTTATTTGATGATGATGGCAATGAATTATCATCAATGACTGTTGAGGGGTTCCTCAGAGAGCAGCCTCGCTCCCACAAGGCCCTGGAGATCCATGCTAAAGTACTGAGTTACACAGGTTTTGTTGTAACCAGATCCTTAAGAGGCTTCCAGAAATAAATCATCTAGACCAAATTCCATTGTTTAATAAGACCACAAGAAATTTTTTTAAACTCCTGAGAAGAAAAGAATTCTACAATGTCACCAAGTAGATCTCTTAGTATGCATTCCACAATATAGTTGCCAACACAATTTTATGGCAATTTAAATTAAAAAACAGAATACACTATTTGTATTTAGGAAAAAAGAAATTACAAAACATTGTGGACAACTGGCTTAAGCATTTCCTAAATTTATGAAGTCATTTGTTAGTTTTACCTATGAGTGTCCTTCTTAAGGAGTATTAGAAATGGTAAATTGGAGTACAAAAAGGTAGAATGCCACAAATATTTCCTGGATATATACTATGTGCAAAGTAAACAGACTGTATCATGTGGCGGAAAGAGCATTTTTTTGGGAATCTGATGGACCTGTGATTCCTGGCCTCATCCTTTCCTAACAACTCTGGACAAAAATCATGAATGTCATGGAGAAAAGGGAACCCTCACACACACTGATGGCGGGAATACAAACTCGTGCAGCCACTATGGTAACCAGTATGGAGATTTCTCAAAACAGTACAAAGGGAAATACCACATGATCCAGCTATCCCACCACTGGGTATTTACCCAAAGAACTTGAAATCAACAATACAAAGAGATTCATGGCCCCCTACGTTCACTGCAGCACTATTCATAAGACCCAGGATGTGGAAGCAACCCAAGTGCCTACTGACTGATGAATGGATAAAGAAGATGTGGTATGTGTGGTGTATACACACATACACACACACACACACACACAAATGGAATACTATTCAGTCACAAAAAACACAAAACTGTCCCACTTGCAACAACATGGATGGACCTTGAGGGTTATCACGTTAAGTGAAATAAGCCAGACAGAGACAGACAAATACCATATGATTTCACTCATATGTGAAAGATAAACACAGGGACAAAGAGAACAGATTAGTGTGCACTGGAAGGGAAGGGGGTGGGGGTGTGGGCAAAAGGAGTAAAGAGGTGCATATATATGGTGATGGGAAAAAAAATCATGAATGTCATCATTCCCATTTTATAGTTAAGTAGACAAAGGTCCTGAAAGTGTGTCTCTTGGAGTCCGTGAAACCAAGATAATGTATATAAAGCACAGGGCATAGTATGTGACACAGAGCAAGCACTCAATAAATAGTAACCATCAACATCATAATCATCATCATTATTATTATCACCATCATCAGAGCACTAGTTTGTACTTGATGATACAGAGATGAAAAATTATATGGTCTCTGCTTCAGAGAACTAATAACACAATGGAACAGAAACTCTTTAAAAGTGACTATTCTCCAAATTGCCAATATAATATAAATTTGAACAATTGTTTTGGAGGAAGAATGAGTTGAATCAGGGAAGGCTTCAAAGAGGACAAGGCATCTGAACAGGATCATAAAGGATAAATGGGATGTATATAAATTAAAGGTGGGGAAAATATAATCCAGACAAAGAGAACAGTAAGAAAAAAGGCGAAAGATTTCACAGCACATTGCATGTCCACAGAGAGACTAAAGCAAGGATGTGTGGCTGGTAAGTTAGAGGGGAGAGCTAAGGTAGGACAGGTCTCCTCACCTGGACGCCAAGTGCCTGCACACAAGGCTGAAAAGGTAGTGCAGTTTCATGCTTTGAAACAGGACCTACAGTTGTCAGACCCAGATTCAGCTCCCAGACAGTGTTACATTGACCAAGAAGTCACATAACTGTTCTGAGCCTCATTTTCCTTATTTGTAAATTTGAGATGGATAACAACCCCTTACTCACGGGGTTGTTGAGAATTAAACAAACACAAAAAAATAAAATAATACATTTAAGGTACATAATACACTATCTGGCACACAGCTAAGTACTTCAGTTAGTGGCAACCATTAATATTGAGGACATTTGGTCTTGTTTGTATGGAATGGGAATGACGGAGGATTTCTGAGCAGTGAAACATGATAATCATGTGAGTGATTAAAGAAATGTGCAGGCTGGGGCCGGCTCAGGCCTGCAGCAGTCAAATCAAATATAAGTCAGGAGGAAAAGAATTTAAAACACATTTTTGGCCTTGAGTCTAAGCCAATTTCACATAATATGAAGCTGATTTTTTGACCCTGTCACCCAAGTGCCATGTCGTGGGAGAGTAGGATGAGCTAAAACATGATGACCCCTGGAAGTTATAACAATAACCCAAGACCTCAATATGGTGAACAGGAATGAAAACAATATTAATAATAACAACTTATGAAAGCTTACTATGTGCCGTGAACTATATCACTTCAAAACTATCTTTCTTATGTATTCTGTTACCAATTCCAATTTGTAGATGAGGAGACAATCATAGAGAGGTTTAATAACTTGTCCAAGTTCATAGCACTACTGGAGCCAATATCTGAACTTGGACTATCTCACTGCCTTGTCAATTACTACACAATGCTACTGAACCAAATGGGGGCATATTCCAGAACACTGCGGCAGTAGATCAAAATCATTCAGATACTGATGTGCTATAGAAAGATTATTATTACAATGCTGCCCAAGTCATTAAATGGAGTTAGATTCCTTTTACATTAGAACTTACTGTGCGGTTGATAAAATTTGATATTTTGGAGGGATCTGCTCTAACTCTTGGTTGATAGTCCAAATACATAATAAAATTATGAGAACTCATTCCTAAAACAGAAACACTGTGTTCTAGAAGCACCATGTTCTAGGTGAGCTTCACTCTATTTCCATGTGAATATTGGTGCTCGGTGAGCCTACAGAGAAAGGAAAGGTAGCTCTTAGGAAACTCTGCCGAGGACGCTGACTAGACACTGGCTCCTGAAGTTCTTAGCTGCAAAATAGTTTACATTCTGATCTCAGCTTGAGTTTTTAAAATTCAAAGTCACTCTCAGGATTCAGCAAATAGACATATATACACAGAGACAGAGAGAGGAAAACAGAGAGACTACAAGAATTCTGATAAAAAGTTAACAATTGGTAAATCAAGGGGAAGAGTGCATAGGTCTTATTTTTTCTATCCTTGCAACTTTTCTGTGTTTTAAAATTTTTCAAAATAAATAGGTGGGTGAAAAATAACCAATTGTGGCTTTCATAACGTAAAAAACCAGAATGGGAAGATGGAAAGTGATTCCATTTTTACAGTATTTTATGAAGGCAAGGAGAAGACTTAGTAAGCTTAGGAATAAAAAGAGAACATTATTTCAAAACATATTTACTTATTATAAAAGTTACACAAATGATTTTTAAAAGTTATACCATAGATAAAAAGGGAAAAATCTCTCAATAGTGTCACGGTAAATACATAGATATTTGCTTCCACCTTTTGCCTATAACAAGGACTTTCTGTGGAGGAGGTCATTATACCGCACAGGGTAATTTAGTACAATACTTATAGTAGTAACTACTAAAGGAAAATCGCACACATTCACATAATCGGTTTTGGCCCAAAAGATAAGGAGTCATCTGAAATATACAAGTAGCTCTATTAACAGAAAGAATAACAGCATGACAATGACAACAAAAATATGTTCATTAGAAGATTAATTTGAGAATGTGATCTTCTATTATGTAATGGAGCATGAGAGGACATTCACAAAATATAAAAGAATGGAAGAGAAATGTCAACCAAATAAAGGCAATTATTGAATTAAAGAAAAAAGAGAGCTTGAGAATAATATTAGGTAATCCTTGGTAAGAGTTTTGAGCTTCCGCCTGCAACATATATACATAGATAACCATACATACATACATACATACATACATATATAGATAACATACACAGATAATCCAACCTTAAATTTAAATGGTTTAAGGTATACTAAAAGAGACAGTAAATATGAAAAGTAATCTATAAATCATGGTGCACTACATGAAATAAAATTATTGTTCTTGAGAATGGGGGAAGGAAAGGCTTTTTCAAATAAGAAAAACACAAACCTTTGCAATTTCTTATAAATACAAATGTCACAGAAAATTTGAACGCCTGAAGGGAACATAAGGTCAATTTGTCCAATCTTCTATACAGAAGTTATAAACTGGCAGAGAAATTTTTGTGTTGGCTTGCACGTATATGCCAATGTTTCAAAATTTAAAAAATTTTACACACAACCAGAATTTCCCAGTTCCCCTTTAAAAGTTGGAAGATAAGGACACAGTTGCGGCTGCCTCCTTTTGACAAGGCCTGCGCAGGCTCTCGAGTTCCCTTCAGCCTCCACTGCTTCCTACCTTCCTAACCCCAGTCCACTTTGCTCATTTCCATTACCTGCCTGGCCTCAGCAGGAAATGAGTTCGCAAGCTCTCCTCTGTAAGATGCTAGGCTAGATTAAGGAAAGGAGAGGGAGAAGAGGAAGGGAGGGGCAAGCAAGTAAATGTAAGTGAGCTAACAGTGAGAGACACAAATGCTCAGAGTCTACCCAGACCCCTTAACTCAGTTAATGAACTGATCCACACACCGTGCACACTTTCCTTGCTACAAATGGAGCTGGAAGGGCAGATATTTCCCAAAATAATGTCTTCTACTTATCAGCTCCCACGAAATAACTGGGACAACTGGCAAGGAGTAAGACAGAACTGCAAACAAATAAATGCATAATGTGTTAATGGCATTGCAGTAGTATAACAAGTGTGATTTTTTTCAAATAATTATCATAATCAAGTTATATTTTTAAAAATTTCTAGAAAGGCAATAATTTTGGTGTGCAAACAATTCCTATTTCAAATCTTAGCTTTTGATACAGACTAGTAAGCACTTTGTGACTGCTCTCAAATATATGCCAATCCAGAATATCTTCGTGAGGTCCCTTTCTCAGTAAAAGCATGGACACATCTTACTGTAACAAGACAGACATGGCGGCTGTGAAGTCATAAACACAGTCTGACGTGGTCCCAAGAAACCCTGCAGAGGTAGAGTGGAACTGCCATCCTGGTTGGTGACCACAACTTCCAGCAGGGTTCAGTGTTACAGAACATAATGCTCATACACCGTGTGTGCTTAGAGAACATCTGATGATTTACTTTGCCTCACAGAGCATGAAGAGTAAGAAGAAATCAGATTCAATTTGCTCTAGTGGGTTTCTTTCTTTTTTTCTTTCTTTGTCTTTTCTGTGCTTTAAAAGTAATGTGAAATCCTAAAGTAATACCAGAGTTCAATGAAGTCTGAATGATCTGACACTGTTCGATATACTTGAAGCTTTAAGACAGCTGAAGCTGCTACTGTGATTAAGTAGCTCTTTAAATAAACAAACAAAAACTCCTTAAATACTCAATAGTTTTGAAGGAAACCTTTTTTCCTTTTTGAAGAGTGCACAGAATAATTCCTCATTAACTTTCTGTTTTCTGAGTGGATTTAATTCTGTACATCCTCTTGAGAATCACTAATATACTGATTCATGCTTGTGGGTCATTCCTGTTAGGAAAATTTTTTAAAGGTGTGTGAAGACAGGGAGTAGAAAAGGAAGTAAGGCCAAGGCAGAGAGAAGCAGCTGGAAGAGGTAGGAAAGCTGCTGGTAGTAAGGCCTTAACACCTTTCTACTCAAAGGTCAGTCCACGGACTAGCTGGCACTTGGGAGCTGGTTAGAAAGGCAGAATTGTAGGCCCTACCCAGATCTACTCAAGTAAAATCTATATTTTAATAAGATCCCAGGCAAGTCCTATGCACAGTGATGTTCTGGAAGCACAACCTTACTGTCCATTGCTGGCTCTGTAACATCAGAAGGCAATGAAATACGGTAGAGAAATTCACAGCACATCCTTACGTCGGGGAGGTAAGCTTCATCTGAGCTTCATTTCCTAATCTGTAATAGTATCTGTATGACAGGGTTGTCTGGAGGATTGAGCTGCTGAACAGCCCTTTCCAAGGTCTTGGCATAGAGGAACAGGTGTTCATAAGTTTTTTGTTTCTTAAATGTGTGATGGTATTTTCTTAATTTCAGGTTTAATGAATATATTATTTTAGAACATTATTATTTTAGCTATTGAATTAAAAAATATTTTTCTTAAGCAAACTAACGAACTAATTCTTACACAAACTAGAAATATAGATTATATTCTCAAAACATGATATTATAGGCATACTTAAATAATGGGAGACAGCATACACATGCATAAAATAAACTTAATATGCATGAGTCTCTGAATGATTAATTACCTTAATCTCATCTTTAATTGTAGACATTATAACAGGTTTTTGACACTCTTTCAAATCCCTAGAATACTTAACCCTGATGTCTGGAGGCAAGAATGTGATCAAACTGAAAAGGAAGGCTGTCCATGCAGGCGGCTGGAGGCGCCACTGGTGGCCTTTCTAGATGGTGCTGTTTTATGTGACTTACACTCTGCACAGGTAAAAGAAGAGAGAAAAGGGCCTTTACGGGCGAGGCAGGAGCCGCAGTTAAAAGGCAAGTGATATCCATACCAATAAAAAAAGGCAAGGAGGACATGCTGATAATGGCATAAACTGTCTAAAACGTAAACACAAAACCAAACACTTGGTGGTAGCCATTAATACACACATCCAAATTCTTACTTTTCTATGCAATGTCCCTGCCAGGAATATTATGGGATGGTGTATGCCTAACCTAAGAGAGCACGTGAGAGTGTGTGTGTGTGTGTTTGAAAGATAGCTGACAATGTGTACGAAGAGAGGTGGCTGACGATCTAAACGCATCCACCGAGGGCAGTGGATGTTCAAGTCACAGAGCTGGGACTGAGGGAGGCTTGTTATGTCACCAAGAGGGAGGGGGAGGGGCACAGAGGCCTCACATGGCCCCCTAGAGGGTAGGCAATCTTGTCAGGCCAAGTAATGAGTGAGTGACCTGAGAGGGTTACTTTAAAAGGGCCTGAATCCCCACGTCACTCCATGGGAACTATCTGGAAAACAGTCTCCCCCGTGTGACTCTGCCAGGCACACTGTTGAAAAGGGGAATTGAAGCCAAGGGTAACAGATTTAACCCTGTGGATTCAAAAAACACTTGCCGGAAATAAACGTTATGACTTTGTCTTTCTTCCTTTTGTTCTTTTTTTCACTGAAGTTTCTCTCTCTCTTTTTTTTGTTAAGAAGCTTTTGTTATTCTGTGTCTCTGGAATAAGAAGTAGGATCTTATTCTGGTTCTCCATTCCCTAATGTCTTCCCTTTGGAAACCGAAGCTTAAAAAAACAGTCTGCATTCAAGAGACCCAAGTTGCATTCTTCTGTATATTTGGCTGGAACTTCACTAAGAAAAACACTGCCTTCTAATCTCCTTGAGATGTCTCCAGTGGGACAAGACTGAGGGACCCTACTGCAAGGGGATTAACGCAGTGCTTGTTAAGATCCCTTTCATCACATGGGGCCAGGGGCCAGGTCAGCATCACCTGAAAGCAGCGGCCCTGCCGACAGCAGCTCACCAGGGAGCCGCTGCCTGAGAACTGACAGCTGTGATTAGAACAGCAGCAGTTAGACGTATCCTCTAGAAAGTGGCTGAGTGTTTCCCATGCAGCATCTCTCTGCCTGCTCTGCTATCTGATGCATCTGCAGCTGCTCAGGCAGTTACCTCAGCCTGGAATACCCTTATCCACCTCCTCCTTCTAACAGACTCTTACTTCATAGGCCAGAGCCAAGGTCACCCCTTGTGTATTCTGCCCTGACTTCCCTAGGCAGAATAAACCACTCCCTCCACCTTGCTTTCTGCATAGAACTTACTATTCCATAGTATAGTAAGTAGGGCTATGGGCAAGCTGGTCTCTCCTGCAAGACTCTGAGCTCCTTGGGGTTGGAGGTTATTTCTTACGAATATCTAACTCCTCATGACTTAGGACAGAGCATGGCCCACAGTAAATGAGCAGAAAATAAATAAATTTCTCTTTAGAATAAGAGGCCTAAATTAGCCACTGCTGTAGCTGCCTTACTACTTAAAGACCACAGGAGAGGGGTTTAGAGAACTGTGCAAGGCAAAAGGCAGAGCAAGCAGAGGGTCTTGTTTGCAATGCTTTTCCCCATTCACCTCTATGGCGTATCCTTTATTCTTTCACTCAGACCGTGGGCACACAGCAATGTGTGGAAATAAACTATAAAGGCATCTGGGAGATGAACTACGATTTAGAGCCAGAGTGGAATCCTGGGTCTATTTCCAGGTCTATGACTCTGGGAAAAGTCAGTTTCCCTCTCTGAGGCTTTCTATCCTCATCTGAAAACGGCAACAACATATACAGCCATCAAAAATAATAATCATTAGGGGCTGGCCTGGTGGTGTAGTGGTTAAGTTCACGTGCTCCACTTTGGCAGAGGGTTCACAGGTTCGGATCCCAGGCACAGACCTACACACCACTCATCAAGCCCTGCTGTGGCAGCATCCCACATACAAAATAGAGGAAGACTGGCACAGATGCTTTAGCTCAGCAACCATCTTCCTCAAGCAAAAAGAGGAAGATCGGCAACAGATGTTAGCTCAGGGCCAATATTCCTCACCTAATAATAATAAAAATAATAATAATCATTAAATCTACAAAGATAAATAGAAAGAGTTATAATAGCAAGTAAGTAAAAGAAAATAAAAGTGTTCATAGATTTTGATTAAAACTATACAAAAATGTACGTGTACTGAACAATAACTAGAAGGTAATATGCAAATAAAAACAATTATATTACTGAATGGAAGTATGCGGAATTTTCTCAAACACATCTTTATTATTATTATATAATATTTTCTACTAAAAAGAGAAAATTGGGGTGAGGCCTTACAGGCTGACCTGGCTATTAGACATATGAAGATCTTTGTAAATTCTGGGAAGTACACAACTGTTAATTTGCTCTTGCTATTATTCCTATTGCTACCATTGCACCGCAATGAGAAAAGTCTTTCAAAAACTGGCATCAGAAACGTGCCTTTATAGACTTAATGAAGCCCGTACACTCTCAGCACTCAGAAAAGACAGAAGACATATGAAGCTGTGTAAAAAACAGCATAATATATACACTCTAGGATTTTCCAAGCGAATCAGCACAGTTACCCTCTTGGGGATGTGAATCCCTTCTCCCCCAAGAAGCTCGAAGCAGTTCCCCTCCCCGGCCCCCCTAGGAAGGGGCTAAGACAAGAGCATGCTCTGCAAGGCACACAGGGCTCAGGGAGAGGTGAATGCCCTGCTAGAGCTGACAGGCAAGCATACAGCTGGGGAATCCAAGTCCACGTGCACAGCCACTCTTCAGTTATACAGAAAATCCTAGGCTCTTTCTTCAGAAACGCCTAGAAATGTTGCTTAGCCTTGGGAGCTTCATAAATATGGATATTAAAAGTAATTCCAAGACTCTGAGGAAAGCCATTAATGAGATACACAGAGTTGTTCCCGTCTTACCCTTTGTCCACACTCGCACGGACGGCTGCAACAACACCTTCGAGGACCTGGAGTGGGTCCCCTGGCCCACCGAGGTCAGCACTGCCTCCACTACGAAGGGAAAGAGAGAAGAGCCGATTCAGAAGAGGGTTACTCAAGCCTCAGAAATAAGCTTGGCATTTACGCTCAGATGAACCTAGTTGGACCCCGACATAGCATACGGCCAGCTCACAGCCATCGGGGGCTACGTAGTCAACAAATGTACTGTGCCCGCTACTATAGGCTGAGGATACGGAAATGAAACATTTTCTGTCCTTAAGGAGCTCACACTCTAATATATCCTTCTTTTCTTATCAATAGAATAACAAAACCTATTCGCATGCTGTCATTCAAAAAACATTCAATGAACATCAAATACATGAGTTATTTTAGACATTAAATATGAAATAATCATCTAAATTCTCCAGTTGACCTTTTCTTCAAGATACTAATTTTTACATGGTACTTTCCAGGTATCAGGCACCGTTAAGCGCTTTACAAACATTCTGTCATTTAATAATCCCAACAGCCCATGAGACAGGTACTAGGACTATGCTCATTTTACAAATGTGATGTCTAGAACTCCAGCGAATTTTGAAAATGCAACAAAGGAAAAAGAAGTTTTAGGTAAGTTTTCTGAATAATGTAAGCAATATGATTGAAATCAACTGCTGGATTCAGTACTTTCATGCCTTTGTTATTTTATGCCCACTAAATTTTCCTAACTTCCTAAAGTAAACGTTATGAACATTGTCAACAGAAATTTCTTTTCCTTTGAAAAAGAGGTAGCTGAACTTCTGATGTTCCCTCTCCTTCCACTGCTGAGATTGAGTTCACATTTATTCAATGTCTTCTGCGTGCTAAGTATACTATTTATTAGACCAGAACCAAATCTTTAGCATTAGAACTTGGGGCAGGGAAGGAGAGAGAAGTGTAATTTCTGTCAGAATTTTATAAATGTAAAAATATCATGTCATATTTTATTTCAATTATTAATGAAAATGTGCAATGTTTCGGAAATCAACTAAATTCATCAATGCACTAATTTTTCAAAATGTTTATTCTTGTGAGCTTCATCTAAATCTTGATTTAAGAAACAATAAAAAGATAACTATGAATCAAAAGGTACAAAATGTGGCAAACAAGTATCTGTCATTATCTGAAAGAGGAAAGTCATTCGTATAACCACCACCAACAAAACATAATGTTAATAATAGAACAAAGCTTTATTAATTTGGCATTTGTTATTTCTTAGAAACGTTATGATACTTTACTTCTCTATATATATATAAAATTACCAGATACCTCAGAGCATTAAGGTGAAAGCTGTATGAGGTTGGGTAGCTAAATTGATAAAGGCTCATTTGATTTCGGTTCAGCTGCTGAAAACTGACATGCATTTAATCAAAAAGTTCCTCAAGAGCAATACAGAATTACAAAGAATGCTTAAAAGGAGAATAAATTAAACACAACTAAATCTTTTAGCCTAATTGTATTATTCACAGAAAGCACTTGATGCTTTATTATTTTCTTAGCTTAACTTCCCCCCCTTTCTAATCCTCTTGGATGCACTCCTACAAAGACCAGCAGATCGACATAAAGCTGGAATTTCTCAATTGCCAGTTTTATGCCATTAATTGCAGGTAAATAATGTCCTAAGACACTTAACAGATGTCTAACTCCTTCAGTATATGATTAACCTTGCCTTCTGTACTTCAAAAGGATCTTCTGAGAACCATTTTCCCACTGCTACACAGAAGGGGAATTAGAAAAGGCAAGAGCTGAAAAAATCCACATTGAAGTCACATGACAGTCTGACACTTAGCTGCTTCACATGCCATTTTGGCCTTTCCCTTATTTCAAGAATAATGTAGGGGGAGGAGGTGTCTAACCAGAAGTTAGCTAGTTTCTTGACATATTACACACAATACCAATGATCAAACATTTTCTTGGTTCTCTGTTCTCAAGACACAAGAATTTGGGAAATCTAATAAAAATCTCCTTCTCCACTTCTGTAAAGTACTTCATAGTTTATAAAATGCTTCTACATGCATGATGATATTTTATCTTCATAACAACCATAAAACAAGCACTAGTATTGGCAAAATATCACCTCAGGTTTTCCTCAATGACTATTTTATAGCTTACCTCAATGCAGAAATTATTTTCATTATTGCACTCTGTACTATATCCTTGGGTGAAATGTCAAGAGGGCCCACAGCCACCTCTAGCAGCTGCTGAATCATTCTTAGAGGCTGACCATCTAAACACATGGCCACAGCTTGATCATGAAGTTTCCCTTTTTCTGATCGGGACAGATCATAGAGGTTACTGTATTTCTGCAGCGTCTCCTGCAAAAACATGGTATTCAACACCTAAATATCCAAGAGAAATTAAATGTCTACATGGACATAGCGAAGCATATTTAAACGCTTCTCAAAGCAAATACATTCCAACCACAAACCAGACTGAAGAACATGTAGTGTTCATTAAGAGCTTGGGCTCCAGGGTCACCAAGCTTGAGTGCAAATGCTTGTTTTACCATTTATTACTCAGTGGGCCTTTGTGATCTCAAATATCAGTATCTGTAAAGTGAGGATGAGGACAACAGGTTCTTGTGAATAGAGGGTATTGTGAACATTAAATGAGATAATAAAAAAGTGAGTCCTTACAAAGTAATGCTCATTAAGGGCAAGTTTCTCTATTATTATCCTTGTGCTACAACCACATAACAGTTATAACTGACTGAACATATAGTATGTAAACCCAGGTATTGTACGTATGTTATTTAATTTAATGCTTAGAACAATTCCGCAAGGAGTTATAATTAGCTCCATTTTATCAAAAAGAAAATTGAAGACCAAAGATGTCACGTGGAAATATATGCCCAAAGTCACACACCCTGTCATTAAGGGAGCTAGGATTAGAATACAAGTCTCCTTTCCCCATCCACCATGTCACACTGCCTGTCCCTCTTCAATAATATCTGTAAAAACTAATGCGACAACAAATAATTCAAGAAATAGGACACAAACTATTTTTTTTCATTATACCAAATACGGTCACTTAACATTAATAACACTTTCCAAGTTCTTTATCATTTCGCAAGTAATCCTGAATATACTGTCTGGTCTTTCAAAAGAACCATGTGAAAATCTAAACATTGACCAGAGATTTGATGATATCAAAAAATTACTATTAGTTTTTTCAATTGTGGTAATGTTGTATTGATTATGTTTAAAGGGACCTTTCAGAAATAAATATGGAAGCATTTATAGATAAATTGAAAAGATGACTGGGATTTCCTTTAAAACAATCCACTGGAGCGGGGTGAGGGCAGGTAGGGTATGCATGAAATAGGATTGCTCACGTTTCGATAATTGTTGAATCTGAGAGTTGGGCACATGAGAGGTCGTTTACTGTTCTCCCCATTGTGAAACTTTCTATTAAAAAAGAAATGTGCGTGAGTTCGGTAGGGTAATTACTAGCGTCCCTACCGAGACAGGGGGGAACAGAGGCTCCACAAGATGAAGGCCTCTAATTCAGACTGCACCAACCGTCTTGAGTATATCAGATGTTCTTTCACTGGGGATATTACTAAAGAGGTTACAATCAAGGCTCAAACTTAAAAGGGACAAATGTACAAGGATGAAGGTTATTTCCAGAGTTTGCTATGAAAGGTGCCGTAATAAAATCAAATAACATCCAATTTAGGAACCATAAGTGTCCATTACAGGCCATCCACAGTCTGACTGAACAGCATTCGCAAGTAGCCATTTGGTGTTTTTAAATCACAGCCTAGTTGAAACAAATGGCTGTTTTTGTTACCAACTCTTTCTGCTCTCTACTCATTGAAAGACAGACCATGTTCCCAGGAGAGTGATGACAATTCTCCAGATTTACATATAATATATCTGATTAAAAAAATAAATAAGAAGTATTTTAAAATTTTTATACGAATAAGTATAAATCCCTTTTACTTGAAGATTCAGAGTTTACCCTTGTTCTTGTAATTATGGACTATCAGACTGTAAATGTCAGCAGGATAAAATCCAGACTGGTAAAGCCAATTTGTTCCCTGCAAAGGCTTCTATATTGCTCATGCCATTATTTAATGTTATTCATTAGACAGGCTAATAGGCATTGAAAAATACAAAATGAAATAAAACTGCTTTCAAACTTGAATTCTTCCCATTATCTTTTCCATGAGGGGTGTGCATTTATGTGTCTCATACAAATTTTGGAGACTTCCATTTGTTTCATTATCTGAACTCCTCTCCGCTGAGTGATCTTTCTATTCAGGCATATTTTTTTACAAGTAAGAACATAATTCAATAAACATGTAAGGTCTAAGAAAAATAAAAGAGGAGGTTAGCAGCCACTCACAGGATCATTTACCATAGCATTAAAGGGGCAAATGGAATATGATTTATATATCTAAACATTGTCTCCACCTATATGAAAACAATTTACTTATTGATTTGTCGACTGTTCAGTTATGGAAAGGAACATCTAAAAATCCCACGACTGTGTTGTGTGTGACAATATAGAACAAAAGTGCCGAAGCTACCGTGGGTTTCTCCACACAGCCTTACGCACTGGTCCTCAGACCCCCTCAGGGCAGGGGCTCCCGTCTCTCACAGAGCGCTTTTAGAGACACCATGAAGGTCTCAACTAGAAATCAACTAGGAACAATTCTACTAGGCAAAACATTCACATCGATAATAAAGTATATTGGAAACATGCAACATAAAAACAAGATGAGAACATACAAAACATAATGTGCCAAAGTAGGCATGGGTGGCTATTTCTGAATTTTCCTAAAAATTAGGGGAAAAAAATCTTCCTTATTCAGTTGGAGAGCAAAACACCTACCAGCTGGAAGTGGAGCTTGCAAACCATCATCTTTTCATCATTTCTCAGCTTTAGGGACCTCTCCCTTCACCCTAGCACCCATCCTGGGTTCAACGCAGGCCCCTCTTCTCCCACCCCTCCCCCTCCACATCTCTCACCTCCCCCAGGTTATCGATTATGTTAAGTGGCCTAAAATCCTTTCTGAAGAAGTGAGAACTGAATTGACAATCAAGTGATAATGAAGAGGCTAAAGGACAGAGGTTTGAGGACCATTTTCAAGGTATCTGCAAGACTGAAAACCCAATCAAAACAACTAACCCAGCTTTAAAGGATAAATGAAAGAATATACTGATGTTATCTGAGTGACTGAACATATGCAAGTGCTCATTTCATTACCTGTTCACTATTCTTCAGAGAAAGGATGAAGCTGTGGTTGAGGGTTTCCAGGTGAGCAAGTGATTTCTCCAGATGATTCAAAGCATCAGCATAGGTCACTCTAGAATCACTAGCTTCTTGAATGTCTTCTTCTGAATTTCTTTTCCTTGGCTTCTCAATAAAATGTTTGACTGTCTTAATAGCCTTTCTAGTCATCTCTTTACGTGCTTCCACAGATAGCTTTAAAAAACAAGGTATTAAACAACAGTGAAACAAACCAGCCCTACGTTATTGTACAGTTACGCGTCACTTAACAATGAGGATACGTTCTGAGAAAAGTGTCATTAGGCAATTCTGTCAGTGTGTGAACAGCACAGAGTGCACTTACACAAGCCTAGATGGCACAGCCTACTACACATCTAGGCTCTATGGTACTAATCTCATGGGACCACTGTCACAGACACGTACATACATCACTGACCAAAACGTCCTCGTGCAGCGCTTGACTGTGTATGGCGTATTTAACAAGGCATTAGTGAGGTAGAGGGAACAAAAGTGGAATTTTAATATATACAACTTTAACCAATGAATAAGACTTTTCTTATACTAGTTCTTCTTATGTGAAGAAAACAAAAACAGGTAGGTACCACTTGCACTACTAAATTAGCAAATATAGATTTTTTTAAAATGCTAATACCCAAAAGCAGGTGGTGTTGTGATGAGTATTCAAATAGATTACTGGTTCCAGTGCAAAAAGGAAGAGTCATTTCTACAACCATAACTCCCAGTTCTGATAATTTATTATAAGGAAATAATTCGAAAGAAGAAAAAAGCACAGGCATGAAGATTTTAACTGGAATAAGACTATAAAAATACAACTTCAAAAGCAACCTGTCTAATAATAAGAGAAATAGTACCTAGCTTATGATAAATTACTAGATAGAATATTATGTAGTCATTAACATTAGAATTATAAAAACAATATGGCAATTTGGAAAATATTTATCATAAAATGTTAAATTTTAGCAATCAGAAATTATGAAACTGTCCATACCATGCTTATACTAAAATCTGAACTATATTGTGCATATGGCTGAAGACGAAAGAATATATATATATATATATATATATATATATATATATACACACACATACAGAATATTAGTGACTATTAGGTTAAAGTGTTGGGATTATGACAATTCTGTTCTTCTCAACTGTCCAGAGTTTCTATAACAACACTGTTTTTACTCATTTACTCACCAAGTATTTCTTGAATGCTGATATGTGAAAGGCACTGTGCTAGGTATGCAAGGGTTATATTTTTCTAATAATATTAAAAATATTACACTCACTTGCCCTCAAGAATACAAAATTAAGTCTTAACCCATTTTGATGGAGGCACCACACACCTCTGAGCCATGCTGGGGTCTTTTTAGGCCCTGCCAATCTGCACCTCTTTGGATCCTGGATTTTAGCCTCCTGTCAACTACTCAAGTACATTTTACTATAGCCTTACAAGGACTTTGTGTTGATTTTTTAAAAACAAATAAAAACATATAGCGAGTCCTAGAACAAATTCTTATTTTTCCTATTATTTCTTAAAATCAGTCACTGTATGTCTCTGGTTATTCTTAAAAGTCGGCAGAGGCTTCAATAAATACATGGCACCATTTGCGACAACATGGATGGACCTTGAGGGTATTATGCTAAGTGAAATAAGTCAGACGGAGAAAGTCAAATACCATATGATCTCACTCATAAGTAGATGATAAAAACAATGGCAAACAAACATATAGCAACAGAGATTGGATTAGTGATAACCAGAGGGAAAGCTGGGAGGGAAGAGGAGGAAAGGGGTGGTTAGGCACATGTGTGTGGTGATGGACTGTAATTAGTCTTTGGGTGCTGAACACGATGTAATCTGCACAGAAATCAAAATATATTACGACATACACCTGAAAGTTATATAATGTTATAAACCAATGTTGCCACAATAAAAATAAATAAAAAATAAATAAAAATTTAAAAAAATACATGGCACAGTGACCACACTAGGAGGCAAACCTCCCTCACCCTCCATTTCCCATCAGCCCCCTCCAAGTCACTCTACATAGAATTAACGTTTTATAATGTAGATAGCTGACATTTTCGTAATCCCATATAGATATTGGTAAAAGGTACCTTCAGGAAAATACTATTTCCATTGAATTATAACTAAGTGTTTGCTTTGCAGCTTCAAAACAGGTTCCGTGGCCCCCACTTCTTACCAAAGTGCTACCTCCAAGCACCTATGGCACAAAACAAAATCAGAAGCCCCCACTGACTGGCAAGTATTAGTTATGTTATTGTCTCTTCCCCCAGACAAACTCTGAACTCCTTCTTATGACTGAGAAACACAAGACACCAGAACTTGTGTTTAGTTCAACAGACCTCCCTAATTCTCCCATTACGCGGATGTGAAGATTGTGCCCCAGGGAGGCTGTGACACATTTGGGTTCATCGCGTGAGTGAGAAGAGTAAAAGCCAGAATTCAGACCCCGTGGTTACCAAGCTAGTGCTCCCTTTTCAACGTACATCGCACAGCTTCCATTTGGTCATTTCTGCCTCCTCACAGACGCTGACAGACTGCATGATAGAGTGCCTGCTGACCGAATGCTGCATGAAAGGAAGAAGGAATAAGAATATAGAGAGCAAATCTTTCCTTTCTAGTCACTTATATTTTTTCCCCAAGAAATACGAGTTTGGGGAATTCTTTGATATACCAGCAGACCAATGATTTACACTCTTCTAGCATATTGTGGAGTGTGGAAGAGTTTCAACAACAGACTGGCAAGAGAGTAGGGACTGGGCAGGCAATTCACACATGCAGGAGGCAGATTCCTGCCAGAAACAACGGGTCTCTATGCCCTTGGACAGGTCCAGATGCCATCTTTGTTGTCCAAGGTTTAACTTGCCATTGTCAACCACCCCTGGAATATATGATAAGTAGGAAGAACACTAAACTTAGAACACCTGTGTTTAATCTTTTACTACCTGAGTGACTTTAGGCAACTTGACAACATGCTTTAAGGCTACTTCTTCACCTGCAAATTGTGAAAAATGTCATCTACTGTACAATGTCATTTTAAGAAATTAAATGAAATATGTAAAACAGTCAGCAAAATGCCTTACCCATAGTAAGTGCTCAATAAATGGAAGCTGAATTTTAATTGGACCAACAGATACAATATACAGGCCATTTCCCACCTATTAAGTTTTTTAGCCTCCTAATATATTTGTCACGTAATTCCCTTCCAGAAAAATCTTTTTATAAGCTTCCCAGATTTCTTGGCATGGTACTCAAGGACTTCCACAAGCTGGCCCCAAGCTAACCCTCTAGCCTCATGGCATTCTTGTAACCATACTCTAAGCTCCAGACACAGAGACTTTTCATCTTCCGTGGTGTCACTATGAATTTTGTTGTCTCAGTGAAATGCCTTTTTCTCTCTTCTTTGCAAGGCAAATTCCTAATCACGTGTCAATACTGAGACGTGCAGAAGTCATCCTGGATTCATGTTTCTTCAGCCTCTACAGCCGCTCCATCGGCAAGTCCTCTGCTCCAACATCCAGGTGCACACCCGTCTCCTTACATAGATGCACACTGTCTGCTCAGCATTACTGAGTCTACGCTTTCTTAGAACTTGCTGTTGGCAATGAGAGGTGAGTACATTTTTTCAGAGTTTAAATTGCTTGATCTCATCACCAGTATCATCAGAAGTGGTTCCCGCCCCCCCCATTTTTAATGCTCTATCAAAGTATCTACATAACCTGACACTATTAAGAATATAGAGTATAAACAAACGCAACCCTAAGTTAACTTCCCTGAGAGAGCCAGGATCTCTAAGAAGCAGAATGACATGATAAAAGACTTATGGGCTTTTATTTGACTAGGTATTACTTAACTGGGCATTTAAACTTTTCACCACTTTGTTTTGTGAAAAAAAGGTTTATTGTGAAAGACTCCAGGGTGAGATTAAGAAATATAAATTTAACACTGAATTTACATCTAATAGATTTATTTTCTTTAAACTCTTCTATGATGGAAGGATCAAAAAGTAATAAAGACTGACAAAAAATATACCAGAGTGAAAAATAATTTCTTCACTATCTGTAGTAGTCACAAGGTATTTTTATTCTTAATCTTCTTTTTTGAAGCCCACAACATTAACATGTCATTCATACACATCATTACTATAATAACCAAAGAATTTATTAAACTATTCTCTAACAGCAATTAGCAATTGCTATTTTAAAAAATGTAGATTTTGTAAAATAAAGATAGGTGACTAAATTGTTCTATCACTCAATAAACAGCTAATGAGCATCTACTTTCCAGGTCCTATGGAGAAATGAGATATAAACATGAACCAGGCTCAAAGAAATCATATCTAGTATAGGAGATAAGACAGTGGGAAGGGGAAAAAAATTAGGAGTCATTCATGGCATCTGCCAATCTCACTGGGTCTACCTTCAAAATACATCCAGGCTCTATCCACGTCCAACCACCTTCACTGCCACCACTCAGTCTCAAGCCACCCTTACCTCTCATGTATTGCAATGGTTCTAACTGGCTCCCCAACACAGCAGAGATAGTGGCGCTCACCAAATACAAGCATTCCATGGACTCCACTGCATTTGCCAATCCCCTTGCAGCTAGGATGAGCCATGTTCTGGCCAATGCAATCTGAGCAGAAGTGACGTGTCATTTCTGAGCCAAGGCAATAAGCAATCTACAGGTATCATTATCCAGTCTCCCTTTTTTCCCCAGCCATGGCAGTTCAGGAGGGTATAGGTCCCAAATGACCCAACAGAAAATGGTAGCGCTTCCATCAGCCTGGATCCTAAGTGACATTGTGGTATAGATCCCTTTGCAGTCTCTTATTGGATTAGGAGCATGAAGGAATATTATTAACCTTTGTTGCATTAAGCCACTGTGATTCTGGGGTTAATTTGTTACTCCAGCATTACCTAGTAGCAGAGTGATATTCTTAAAACATGAATCTGATTATGTCAGGCCTCTGTTCAAATCTGTTTATGGGCTTCCCAATTCACTAAGAATAAAACCTAGGCTTCAATGCCCAATTTGGCCCTATATAATTTGCTCTTCACCTCACTCTACCTGTCTGACCCCATACCCTCCCTTTCTCCACACTCTCATTCTCTCCAAACACACTGACCTCCTTGCAGTCCCTCAGAGCCTTTCCACTGTTGGTCCCTCTGCTTGAAATGTTCTCCCAGGTATCCTCATGGTTCTTGTTCCTGTGCTTCCCTGAGGACTCGGCACAAACATTGCCATCAGAAAGGCCCTCCCTAACCACTCTATAAAGCCAGCACTCCCTGCATCCTTAACTGGTCTCTTTCTCCTTACCCTGCATCATTTTTTCTTCATAACTAATATGTTGTGTTTCTATTTGCTTACTGTCTGTCCCCAATTTGCTTATTCCCAGAGCCCAGGATGGTGGCTCATAAGTAACAAATGCCATACCTATTGAATGAATAGATGAAGAAATGGATGAATGACAACATTTCACAGAGGCAGAAGAGCAAAAGCAGAGTTGCAGAAGTGGGAAAGCTTATGATATACATGTAATCACTAGTGAGCATTGTAATTTGGATACAGCAGGTGTGTGAAGGGCCAGACAGAAAATATGTTAGGTTTTGCAGGTCACATATTGCCTCTGTTGCATATCTTTCTGTTTGGTTGGTTGGTTGGTTAGTTTTTATTATCCTTTAAAAAGATGTGAAAACCAGTCTTAGGTAAGGGCTGTACGAAAACAGGCTGTAGGCTGAATCTGACGTGTAGGCCACGGTTTACCGATCTCCTGATCTGTCATATTAAAAAGCTATAGCGAGAAAGATGAACTGAGAATAAATTGTAAGTGCTCTTGAGGGCAGTGCCAGGGTAGCTACGGAATCTGAACTACAGGAATTCAGAAGGCACTGAAGGCAGCTTGTTCACTGAAGACAATTACATGGAAATGTCTTATTGGCTCCCCATTTAAAAACACACTATAACAGACTTTTATATCAAATAAAAATATGAAACTACAGGTATCTGAGAAAAAAATGTCATCCTTTCTCAAGCCTCCTTTTGCCAGTCTTTCCAGAATCAATTCAGAGCCCACTCCTCTGGAAGCGTCCCTGACATCACGTTCTCCTCGTGTTACAAACCACTCCCGCCTAAGACACTCTGTGCCTACCTGTATCAGAGAATGTATCACACCACCTTAAAACCTTTTGGTTACTTGTGCGTCTCCCTCAGTAAACAATGAGATCCTTCAGGGTAGAACCTGGGCTTTTCAAATCTCTGTAACCCCAGCAGCCAATATAATGTTAAGAACATTGCAGACAAACAGAAAATAGTTGCTAAATTACTAAACAACTCTGATCAATATACAGGAGAAAAAAGAACCTTTAAAAGTGCAATGAAATGACTTGTTCTCAACATGTTCCTAGAAATGTACCCGAAGTCTCTAATTTACTGGTGACTCTGCAGGATCCTGTTCCTGTAAGAGGGCCCTAGGAGGCTAAAATTGCAAAAGGACATTTTAAAGGACTTAAAACAAAAAAATTGGAAGCAGATGTATGCCATCAGGACAATGCCAGTCCGTGGTGATCAGAAGTCACCCAGGAAGAGGCACAAGGACACTAAACGAGCGATGACTTTCAGTTTATTCATTCAATATACATCCAGTGAAAGTATGCTGTACATTTGCCTTGGGCTGGGTGCTGGCGACACAGACAAAATTAGATCAGGTCCCTGCCCCTGGGTACGTTAAAGCCTACCTGGAAATACAGAGAGATAAAAGACATGACAAAGAAGCATGATCATTATAAAACTGCAATAGGGTAGATGTGAGATGCTACGGAGGGCCTTAGAAGGGGTACTTTGACCCAACTGGGCTGGGAGGTCAGGGGTTTCTCAAAGGAGGCTATTTCTAAAGAGAGTCCTCAAGAGTGAGAAGGCATTAAGGCAGGAAAGGAAGAATTCCCAGAGGTCACCAGGCCAAATGAGCAAGTGGGGAACCTGGGAGTGAATGGGCTTGGCTGGAATGTAGAGCCAAGCAGAGGCTAGTCAGAGAACGAGGAAGAAGAAGGGCCTGTGGGCCAAGCTGGTGGGACCCGTCTTTATCACCTTTGGGCCTGGAAGGCATGAAAGGAAGGATCTTAAGCACGAGTGACACAATCACTACTATCATTTGCAGGTAGTAGCTTGATTCAAAATGCACCAAGACGACTTTCATCATGTGCAAGTACTTTAAAGCCGATAACTCTTACTAAGCAGACACTTTTTTTTCTTTTTAAAATGAACATAGAGTGACTTTGAAGATAAGGCTGATATTTAGAAAATGGCAGGTGGCTTGAGAAAAATCCCGTTGCTACCTACAGAGTCAGGTGGAAAAATCAGGGTTTACACAGTTTACATTGCTAATAGCAACTGTATGAAATAATGGGAAAATCAAGAGCAGAATTATCTTATTTGCATATTTTTTTTTTTAAAGATTTTATTTTTTCCTTTTTCTCCCCAAAGCCCCCGGTACGTAGTTGTATATTCTTCGTTGTGGGTTCTTCTAGTTGTGGTATGTGGGACGCTGCCTCAGCGTGGTTTGATGAACAGTACCATGTCCGCGCCCAGGATTCGAACCAACGAAACACTGGGCCGCCTGCAGCAGAGTGCGCGAACTTAACCACTCGGCCACGGGGCCAGCCCCTTATTTGCATATTTTTTTAAACATCACAGTTAATTTGAGAGATTGAAAAAAATTTCCCTGACTAATAAAGGACAGACAGATATTCACTCTTTTTAGGCTCCCATGTTCCCATTTAAAATCTCACACTACTTTTCTTCCATCTCTCCCTCCTCCTTTTCAAGCACAAGCTTCAATATTTACCATATGCTAGGCCCGGTCTTGGCAGAGGGGATATAAAGGTAAATTAAGACACAATCCCTATCTTTGAAGAACACACACCCTCATGGGAAAGCCAAACACAAAAATAAATGTTTATAAAATGTGACAGAAGTATAAACTAATTATGTGGGTGCACCAAGAAAAAAATATCTGTCTTAGAAAGGCAAGAAAGTTTTTTGGTTTTGGTGAGGAAGATTGGCCCTGAGCTAACATCTGTTGCCAATCTTCCTCTTTTTCTTGAGGAAGATTGGCCCTGAGCTAACATCCATGCCAATCTTCCTCTGTTTTGTATGTGAGACGCCGCCACAGCATGGCTTGATGAGCGGTGTGTAGGTCCACCCCTGGGATCTGAACCTGCAAACCTTGGGCAGCTGAAGCAGAGCATGCGAACTTAACCACTACGCCACTGGGTCGGCCCCAAGAAAGTTTTTACTAAGGAGGTGACACCTGAGCCAGGACTTGAAGGATAAGCAAGAGTTCAGGGGGAAGAAGGTGGTGGAGTGGATTTCAGGCAGAGAGAGCAGCATAAGGACTTAAAAAAAGGCTTGTATAAGAAACAATGTTCTATGGCTGTGACTCTCAACCTTTTATTGTGCTCCCAAACACCTGAGGGACATAATAGACTCTCACCAAAAACAGCGGCTCATGACCTCAGGAAGCCTCAGGGGAGTGGAGGAGTGGATGCAGAGCAGTGGCTAACAGAATATTTGGGAAACCAGGAAGAATTTGTTTTTAAAAGAACCAAAATACCCCGGGAGTTTGATCCTTCATAGCTCCTCCTCAAACCCACTGCCAAGAAAACTCAGACACTCTTCCTTTTCCGGTCTCACTCCCAGGCCAAATCTGGAAGGTCACTGTTCTGGGGGTAAGGAAAAGTCCTTGGGGGCGTAAACGGAAGGTCTGTGAGTGTTCAGGCAAGGGACCGTCCTGCAGGAGATGAGATGCAAAGGGGCGCTGGGGAAACTTACATAGTCTTCTTTAGGTCAATGGTCTTCAGACTGGGGTATATGTGCCACCTTTCGAAGCACACACGGCCCTTTCGAAGGCTACCGGGTGCAGATAGTTTTAAAGAAGTCAGTTTCTCAATTTTCACCCTCGCTAAATGCTCTTTCCAAAACTGATCTTCTTGAGAACGTGCCTGAGGTCAGGGTGTCAAGCCTGTTCTCTCTCTCAACTTCCCTTTCACGATGGGCCTTCCTCCACTTACACAAGACAGGCAGCCTCGCCTCCTTCCTCAGTCTGACTCTGACACCTTGTCTAAAAAGCTCCAGAACACCAAACAAAGGGAAAATTAAAAATGCCATGTGTGACAGGACTCCAAGAACTGGATAACAAATTTCTTTTTGCACATCACAAGGTTTCCCATTCTTTGTTTTCAACAAAATTTATGAAGGATCTAATTGAGTTAGTTGATAAATCATTAAAAATAATTTTTAATAATAGATCGCTATATGATTTTTGGTTGATAACTTGGAGGGTATTCAAAGAATTGAGTGGCACTGCCATGACAAAATTCCTTCCTGACGCACTTACGTGAACCAGGTGTTTCATATTCGTATCTACACAAATGTAAAATGGAAAGAATTGACGTTGACTGCAATCTCAATCTAGCAACAAGTAACAGTCATCCAAGGGTACATAAACTAATTAAAAACAATGTTTAAAGCCCTACCCACCTCATTAAGATGTATATTTTAAACACAATCTTATTTTTATAATTAATACTTATTTATCAAAAATTTTAACACATCTATGTTGTTCTGATCAAATGTGTATTGCAATAATTGAAACAATAACTCAATACAGAATTTTTCAAAAAATCTTAGAGACCTATGGTCACAAGAAAAACTTTAATGTTAATTTCTACTTATATAATAATTTTGATGCAGAGAAACCACTTTTAAGCATAAAACCACTGTATTTGATAAAATTACATGAAAGTAAACTGCAGAAACTCTCGGCACAAAATGGCTCTGTCCAGACTCCTTCACTAAGAGACCAAATTAGCTTGACTTCTAGCAGTTTAAGGCCGTGTCTCTGTGATGACCACAGTCCCTCTTAAAACGCCTGCCTGGAAAGCTCGATGCTGCCAGTAGAACTTACTGTTTGTTCCACCAAAACCTGGTGATGGGCCAATAGCCCCCTGCACCCCATCTTAGAGCAGTAATTTTAGAAGGCTTGTGATTATAAATCCTTTTCCAGCCTCTCTGAGATCTAAGTATTCTCCCACCCAAAACTATCTCCTCAAGGACCAGGGAGCTCTCTCTCTGAAAAGCAAACATTCAAGGAGAAAGCTCTTGCTCCCAATCCCCCTGGGAGGGTAAGGGCTTAACCGCAGTGGGCACCTGTCTCCAACATGCACAACAATCTTCCGTTAGAAAAACAGAGAAGTTTGCTTCTCTTCCAGATAAGAGTCCATTGGACCAGATGGCCTCGTCATGGGGACCCCCACTGCACTCCAGGGCCTCTGCATTAGCACACCCCGGCATTTAGGCAGTCACAAAGTTGAACTCAGTTTCTGAGGCCTCTCTTCCCTCCTGCAGTAGTTAATACTAAATAAAATCTGTCCTTACCACCTTAACTGGAGTCTGGCTTTATTTCTCTTTGACAAAAGAAACAGTAGAAACAGTCTGAGAAAAAGGAAAGATGTAACTTTTCTAACTGTTCAAGGTGTGCTTGTTTTTGTACTTTTTTTTAAAGGGACAGAGGCAGACATCAAACTGCTATGCTAATACAGATTACCCTGGATACAAATACAGCTATGTAAGAGTTTTACTTTCAATGTCAATATTTAAAATATTGGAAACTACATCATCCTTTGTAACTATCTAAAATTATGAAAAAAATTTTAGATATCAAGTGCTATGGTCTGAATGCATGTGTCTCTCTAAAATTCGTATGTTGAAATTTTAACCCCAAAAGTTGATGGTATCGGTAGGTAGGGCCTTTGAGAGGAAGAGGATTAGTGCCTTATAAAAGAGGTTCCAGAGAGGTCTCTAGCCCCTTCCACCACTTGAGGACACACAGCAAGAACGTGCCGACTGCGAACCAGGAAGAGGGCCCTCACCAGGTCTCCACCACCACGCTGGCGCCTTTCTCTTGGACTTCCAGCCTCCAGAATTGTGAGCAACAAATTTCTGTTGTTTATAAGCCACCCAGTGTGTGGCATTTTGTTATAGCAGCCCAAATGGACTAAGTGTACATCAAGTGTGTGAGAAGATAACCAAGTTATTTTAAATTCTCTCAGGTACACGCATAGAAAAGTTGAAAGTCCACTGCTCTGGAGCACTGTTTTCCTGAAGTGTGATTTTTAGACCACCTGCATTGAAATCAACTGGGTGCTACTACAAACATGCAAATTCCTGAGTCTTTGTTAGACTGACTGATTTAATCTGTGGGGTTGGGGAAGGCACTAGCATTGGTGGAAGGAAACCTGTGCTTTGCACAAGCTTCTCTTGGTTGACTCTAATGGCAATGGAAGAGTATGACCCAATACTGCAATCTCTGGGGACTTCAAGCTTCTGAGGGACCCAATCAATTGGCTGGTGGTGAATGTGGCATATGGCTAGAGGTGGCAACTGAGGCTGGAGGCTGAGGGACAGTAAGGAGGTCACTGCATAGCCTAGACAGGTTGGGGCGGTGGGGTGAGAGAAGATGGCAGTTTCGGATTTAAACAATCTATGTAAAAGAACTAGGATACCAACATTCTGTCTTGAGTTGGCTGCCAGAGTACGCATTTCCCCTGATGTATGTAGCCAGGGCCTGTCAGTTGACCCAGCAGCTTCTAAACTTCTTTGTCCAAGACCCATATTAAGAAATATTGTATATCAAAACTCCATATCACATATATGTATATACATATATGCATATATTCAAAGCAAACAAAAGTTTCATGAAACAACACAACCCCCACTCTGGGGAGATACATTCTGATATTTTCTATTTTAACCTACAGTCTAGTGTTCTTGTTTGTTTTTAAAGCTGACCACAACTCTTTAATTACAGGACTCACTAATGGGTTATAGCTCAGTTTGTAAAACACCTGCAAATCTGCTCCCATCATGACAAGATGACTTGCAGGGGCCAGCAGACACTGGGGCTACAAATGAGGTATCAAATTATCTAAGTTAGATTTAACTGACTTCATTAAGAAAAAAAAATCACATTATGTTTTACTGATAGCATAACAGGTCATCTCTCTCTGAGCTGCCAGTGAATGCTGCCGATATGCTTTATTTCTATGTCTACTTTCCTTATCAGATTATGAGGTCCATCAAAGCAGGACTCATGTCTTATTCACTTTTTATTCCTAGTGCTTACTACAGCATTTTAAGCACTGTTTTAAAATTGTAAATACAAAACATTATGAAACAGTATCTTAAATATTATCAGCAGAAAATGAAAATTGAGAGGTTTTAAAAAATTTGCTTTAAGATAATTAATTAGGGGGCCAACCCCATGGCCAAATGGTTAAAGTTCCACGTGCTTGGCTTTGGCGGCCTGGTTTGCAGGTTTGGATGCCAGGTGCAGACCTACTCTGCTCATCAGCCATGCTGTGGAGGCATCCCACATAGAGGAGAGGAAGACTGGCATAGAAGTTAGCTCAGGGCTCATCTTCCTCAAGCAAAAAAAGGAGGAAGATTGGCAACGGATGTTAGCTCAGGGCAAATCTTCCTCACACACACAAAAAAAGTTAATTAGATAGTCAAACACAAAAATAGGAATGCATGTTTTATCACATTCAATTATACACTTAACAAAAAAAATCAACATAATTTTTTTCTTTTGCTTTAGCTAACAACTGCTTATATAATAAAAATGAATGATGCAGGACACAGAAGCCACTTTATCTTGGCCTTTTGCCTTGTACAATAACCACGAAAATATTATTATTCTTTGGCAAAGTGTAAATGGGCCTATCTTTTTTACTATTCACTTTCAGCAGTGACATAGCTAATATATTTGGGTTTTTCAACAGCTTAAGGTCACCTTTGTCTCAATAGAGAGAAACATGAAGAATGTTAGAAATGAGATGAAACGTTGCTGCAATCAGTAACCAATACTACTATCCATTGTTGTTGTACATATACAGGTTTCGACAAAATCTGAAAGCATTCATTCACATTTTCCACTTAAAAATCTTCTCATATCATATGCATGCATATGATATACAACACAAACTGTTATCAAGATCATTTTAAGTAGATCAACAAATCTGTAGCAAAACCAAGTGTAAATATGAAAATCCAGGGGCCACAGGGATTGGTTCAGGGGGTGATCTCATCAGCATAAAGCTTAGAATTTTTGTTTGGTTTGGGGAGCACTCTCACTTTGCCTGGCCAGATGTGAATTAGGAAGCAATGTAGCCCCAGTTACTGCCGGTCACGGTACTAAAGCAAAGAACCTTAAGATGAAGCTAACACCACAGACAGCTGGATGGATGACCTTGATGACCACCCGCTGCTCAATCAGCCAACCCTGAAGTCAGCCCCGCCTCTGGACCTTTGAGTTACACGAACCAGTACATTTTCTGGTCAGTTAAGCCAATTGAATTGGACTTTACTTGTGTCTAAAAACATTCTCAAATTAATCTATATTTACATAGCAGAGACTATCATTCCCCATTATACAGAGGAGAAAACTCAAAAGATAGAGTAATTTTTCCCAAGGTCAAGCTGGATGGGAACTCAGGAAGTTCTGACTATAAACCTGTCTCTCCCTCCATCACCAAGCTACCATTAAAAGAGCTTACAATGTGTCTAAGATCTAGCAAGATTCAATTCAATTCAATACACTGAGGGGCCACAATATTACTGTATGATATTTTCCAGATTGTCCTGGGTCACTGGTAACTTAAAATTATTTTGCTCTGTTCTCCTCTTGAGATGACCACTGCTGGTCAGTGGCATCAATCCCTTATAGTCTTTTACACACTAGGGTAGCATTAAAAATCCCTCATCAGACCATGTTTACTGGACAAAAAACTGGTTATATTATGATTAAGGAACTTTGCTAGGTGATTCAGAGGTAAAAAGGTTAAATGTGGAATTTCCTTGAAGAATGTTTATAGAAATGCATTATTAAAACAAATACGGCACAGATGCCTGTACTATAGTAACAATCGTGTGAGTTTGCTGTCGATGCCTTAGCTGATCCATCATCATCTCCTACAAGACACTGCAATGGCCTTCACTCTGGAGTCTCCCTGTCTCCAGGCTGGTGCCTTCTGGTCCTTTGTCCAATCATCACCAAAGTGATCTTTCTAAAGAGAAAATCTGACAGTGTCACTACCTGGCTTAAAATTTATGTCTAATAGATCCATGCCCAGGATAAAGTCTAAACCCTTGTGCCAGGTGTACAAGAGCTTTCATTACTGGGCCCTTCCTTACCTCCTTAGCCTCATCCCTACACTTTCATTTATACTATATTTCTTGTGGTTAACTGAAGGTACCAGGTTATTTCATGCCTTACACTGTTAAATCTGTCTGGAATGTTCCTCCTTTTCTAACCTTTCCTTCTGTGGTACATGGCCAATATCCTCACTTATTAGCATTCAGCTCAAATCTCTCCTCTACCATACGGCCTTTCCTGGCGATCTTCCTAGTCTCATCGACTCAACTATTAACCATTCTACCTTCCTTGTTCCACATCATTAGTCATCTATCACATCAATTATCAATCTTTCATTAATTTATTTGTTTGCCATCTTCATCTATGAAGAGTTCCCCCTGGTTGTCAAGTAGGCAAAAACAACTGGCATCCTGAGATGAGTGCAATTAGACAAGGATCTTCCCTTGGGTACCGAGACTTGAAAAGGCAGTAGGCACAGGCTAAGAGGAGAGGGCACGGTTTTTCATTACAAATTCCTTTGCCACACAGGCTGGTGAAAGTATTGATAAAATAGCAGCTAAAAGATAAAGAGTATCTTATCTTTTATGGATAAAATGGATATGGGGGAGTAAAAGGAGCCCACGTCACTGAAGAGTTGCGGTGGAACAACGAACAACTCAGAATGTGAAGTCGGCCAGAGAAAAGAGCATTTCAGTAGGGAAGTTATTTTCAGACTCCTTTTTTCTACTGCTTTTTTCATGTTAAAATATGCTTTGGTATTTGCTGCACATTATTCTGAGATTGTTTATTTATTCCTCTGTCTTCCCAAGATTTCCACCTCCTGTGGGTTTAGAGCCCACATGCTTCTCAGGAAGGAGAGCCTTCTCCTTCTTGCACTTATTCATGAAGAGGCCCATAAAGGCTGCAGAAACATACTATCGCTCAGCGTCCCGCCAGACTCCTCCTTGGGAGCAGAGGCATTATTATTTATGATTGTACTGCGCACATGGTCTTTTGGCCAATTTTCAATCTCTCTTACTAAATTATTACCTTGGCCAATTTGAAATAATTTTCCAAGCACAGAGAATGAGTTTTCAGCTTGCCAGTCAGGCTAATAATCATGATCATCCCAGATGGGCTTCTGCAGCCAAAATTTTCAGGCAAGGGAGAGAGTGGAAAGCAAGCTACTGGGAGCAGACCCATACGTGAGTTCTGACTTGGTCACTTCCAGCTCGTAAGACACTGGAGCAGTCATTTAACTTCTTCAAGCTTTTATTTTCTTTCTGTTAAAATGGTGATAAAAGTATTTACCTCCCAGAGCTGCCAGGACAATTCACAGAGTAACATTACAATAAATATTCTCTTCTTTCTCGTTAGCATCTGTTTCGAAGGCTGGACGTGAAGAGGTAAATGGAGGAAACTGGTTAATCTAGGCCAGTATTTAGGTGCCACCTGGGGGGCTATAATAGACTTTTGGAAGGAAACATTAATTTCCCTTATCATTGACAGACATTTAAGGGTCAATTCTTAGACTTCTACAGGTCACAATATTCAGAGAGAATGCTCTATCCACAATCCTCCGTTGAGAAGCAGCCAGAAAGGGCCCATTACAAATAAGCTATCTGCTTGGCAACAGACCTCTTCATAATCTGACCATAGCTGATGAGCCCTAGGACTAGTGTGCAGCCGAAGGCAGCCATTCAGAGGCTGAACAACGACCTGTGGCGTGGCCCAGAGCTCTGTGCTACAAGTCTGCTCCATACTGGATAGTTACACACAACCAAAGAGATTCCTCTCTGGGGAAATTTCAGTGTGAGCTTGTGTGGGAATGAGTGTGAGAGTGTGTGTGTATGGGGGGGCCATAGTGAGCAGGTTCACACACCTTCATGTCATGACTCGTCAATTGTTTGGGAGGTCTTGCTCACTGAAATGGTTTCCTTTCACTCATATTCTCAGTGTTGACACCTTGCTATTCTTACTATAATGCTCTATTAACTGAAGCAACCAGAGTGTGGGGGTTCCTCACAGCATGAAAGAACCAAATGATCACATAATTCTAAAGCATGGGGCACACTGTTATATTTGCCCCAGGGAAGACAAACACGTGAACGTCCTTTCAGTCTCTGAGCTTGCTCTCACTGCTAACCCCAAGCCCGATGCCCACTTCCATTCTGAGTCAGGTATGTATTTATAGATAAGATCTATGAAGTACTAGGAAAGTCCAGGCTGATCCCCAGGTCATGTCAATTCACACTTTCAAATACTTTACTCACGGAGCCATTTGTAGTTGCTACCCCCACAGAACCACCTTAGTTTTGTATTTCTAATGACTGTCCCCCAGCTGCCCTGCTAGCCTCTACAGATGTAACGTTATCAGCTCTAAGTCAGATTATTTAAAGAACAGTGAAGAAGTGAAAATGAACTTGTAAAATAGGGCTACAGTTTTTGTACAAATATCACATTTAGATCAAAGTTTCAGAATATGACAGACTTACGTTCAAATCCCGGTTCTGTCAGTTATAGGCTAGCAGTCTGGGGCAAGTTCCTTAACTTCTCTGAACGTAAGCTTTCTGATCCATAAACCAGGGGTGGTGGCATCCACCCCGCAAGGTTGTTATGAAGAGTTAATGAGGTCATGCATGCACAGCATGTGGCACATACCAGGCACTGAAATGCTACTTCTCTTCCTATCTCCAGTCCAGGCTGCCATTCACAAGTATTCACTGGCTTCTGGCTTCCTCTCCACGTTACACCCAAACACCACTGTTAGTCTTTTGGGGACTTTTCATAATGTATGGCCGATTTGGACCAAACAAACTCTCCAACTTACTAAAGGTAAGACAGACTTCTTATGGGCTCACAAACCTGAAAAATACTTAATTATGTCCTGGACATTACCTACTTCAGCTACAGGGACCCTTCTTCTCTTTTCAACTCCTAAAGCAGAAGAGTGTCGTGCAATCAACAACACATTTGGAATCCGGAGATCTGGGTGTGAAAATGGGACTGGGCACTTATTAAACTTTGGACAATCATCCTTTAGGAATCCGACCTCCAGACTGGAGATGATAATACTTGCTTATTAACCACCCACAAGATATCTGTGCATATCAAATGACCTAACATATGGGAAAATCATTACACTCAAATTCAGTGTTCACTTTCACGCTGCCTTGTATTCCTTGCTCTGTTTTATGAATGTTTGCCTTATGTTCCTAGATTGTAAGCCCACTGGAAACAGGGACTACATCTCAAATTTCCTTTGGTTCTCCCCATAGGACTAGCACAGGGCTCAACAACAACAAAAGCAGCAGCAGCAACATTAACCAAGGAGCAAACATTTCCCTTAACATTTACTATTGCCCACTCACGGTTCAAATCACTACTGGCATTAAGTCATTTAGGTAAAGAAACATAATGTTTATATTTCATAATATAGAAATTGCTGAATTGAAAAGGAGAAATTCTAATGCATATATCATGAACAGGTAAATCTTATTAAGGATAAAAACAGACACCTGGCAAGAGGAGGACAAACAGCAGGGTAAACTATAGGAAAAGCCAAGGCATTGGAGGGGAGGTAGGTTTGTCCAAAGCATGCAGGTTCCCAGGACCGTCGAGGACTTGCTGACACTTTGAGAGTTCCTAAGGAGGGCTACAATGCGAAACGGGGAGAGGTGCTCATTAGGATGCCCTAGGAAGCCCAGCAATCTGACTGCATTTCCCCATCTATCTACTTTCCCACTCTCCTAGAAGACAGCTCTATACCCTCTCCTCTCTCAAATCTCCACACTTCCTTCTTTATACTCACACTCAGCTGATTTCTTTCTGTGCCTCCTCATTGACTGAGAAAATAGAAGCAGCCAGAAGCTAATGCCCTCCATCTCCTACCACATCTACCCACCTTCCTGCATCTGTGCCCATCAGCTCTGCCTCCCTCCTGCGACATGGGAAACAGATAGGGATCTTAACCAAGGCCAATCGTTCCATCTGGGCTCTGGGTCCCACCCACTCTCACCAATTACAAGAGAAATTCTCCCCTTTCCTTCCTATATAACCATTCTTTTTCATTCATTACTGTCTTTTCCATCAATGAATAAAAATATTGCTATAAAAAATCTTAAAAGTCTGCTTGTCACTCTTTGCTGGTTCCTCCTCATCCTCGACTCTCAATACTGGAGTGCTCTGGGGCCTCATTCTCTATCCTCGTTTCTTTTCTATCCTACTCACACCCTTGGGAATTTTATCCAGCCACCTGCCTCTTATTCCTCTCCATACATTGACAATGCTGAAATGTATTTCTGCAGCCCAGACTTCTCTGTTGAACGCCATACTCATATATACAACTGCCTATCAACAGCTTGACATGGATATTTAAAAGCCACATCAATATTTTTTTTTTAATTATTTTGAGATAATCACAGGCTCATAAGACCTTGCAAAATACTACAGAGAGGTCCTATGTACCCATCACCCAATGGTGACATCTTACAAAAAGCCATATCAATTTTAATATGTCAAAAAACAAACTCATGATCCTACCCCTAAAAGCTGCTCCTTCCCAATCTTAGTAAATGGAAACTCCCCCTTTATAGCTGTTCAGACCAAGAATCTTGTTACCATCCTGGATTATTAGTTTTTTCTCACATCCCACACCAAATCCATCAGCAAATCCCTTTGGACCTATCCAGATAAATCCAGAATTTAACCATTTCTCACCATTTTCACTGATACTACTCTAATCCAAACCATCCTTATCTTTTACTTGGAAAACTGGACTTGCTTTCTAAGTGGTCTCATTGCTTCTACCATTATGTCCTACAGTATTTTCAATATAGCCACAAGGTGATCCTGTTAAAATGCCAGATCCAATCAAAACTCTCCAATGGCTTCTCATTCATACAAGCTGGCCCTGTGTCTCCTATCACCTCTTTGACCAGATCTCGTTTCCCATTGCTCTCCTCTCATTCCACTCCAGCCACACTGGCCTCCTTGCTGTTCCTCAAACAGTCCCAGCACGTTCCCTGTGAGGACTTTCACCTCCTAATCCATCTTACCTTGGACAACCAAGTAGCTTGTTGCTGACTTACTTCCTTAAGGTCTTTGCTCAGATGTTACTTTCTCAGTGAGGTCTTCTTTGACCATCTTACTTTAAATTGCAACAGTCCTGCTGTCCTGCACTCCTGAGTCCTTCCCAGGTTTATTTTTCACTTGTATTCATTACCATTTCACATGTCTGAACTTAATCATTTTTGTTTATTGTCTAGTTTCCACCTTTCCCTAGTGTCTGGTCCCCAAGGTCAGAGTTGTTTGTCTATTCTGCTTAGTGCTATATACCTAGCACTGAGAACAATTTCTGATATGTAGCAGGCACTGATCGTGATTTTCCACTGGTATATAACAAATTACCCAAATTCAGAAGCTTCAAACATTTATTTATCTCATAGTTTCTGTGAATCATATATCTGGGTGTGGCTTAGGTGGTGCCTTTGGATTAAGCTCTCTCATGAGGTAACAATCAAACCACTGGCCAAGATTGTGGTTTCATCTGATGACTTGGTTGGGTGGCAGGAGGAGATCCTCTTCCAGACTTGCTCACATGGTTGTTAGCAGCCTTGGTCTCTTGCCATGTGGGGCTCTTCACAACATGGCAGCTATGGAAACCAAGAGTGAGTGACCCGAGAGAGAGAGAGAGAAAGCCCAAGAACGACGCCCTAGGCTTCTTGTAATCTAATTTTGTAAGTGGCATCCCCTCATTTTTGCTATATTCTGTTATTAGAGGTAAATCAATAAGTCCAGCCAGTCTCTAGCAGACGGGATTACATAAGGGATTAAATATTGGAAGGTAAGGATCATTAAGGGCCATCTTATCAACTGTCTTCCCCAGCACTCAATAAACATTTGTTCAGTGAATGAACAAATTAACCAATGATGCATACTTGAAAACATGAAAATGCTCTGCCAAAAGGGAAAATGAGATTGATTTCTCTAGAAACGTATGGATTTTTTACTTTTAATAAATGGAAAAAGGGCAAGTAAAACAAATAATCAACTTTGGAAGTGTAAATACCATGCAAAACCTTTAATGGGAAGCCTTTCCCTTCTTTAGAGTCTTCTAACAGAAGATCATTTTTCTCGACTGTCTATATCTTATTTATGAGTAAATTATGTTATGTTATATCAAGTATGTTTTCTCTATCTTTCAAGTATTCTATCTGTTTCCATTTATTCTGTGCCTTTGACAGTCATATTGGGAAAAACAATTCCTTTTTAGATTTGCTCTTCTATGCTTATCTCCTAAGCTACTGCTTTTTGCATTTTTTTCAGATAGGATATGCTTATCAAACTAAACTCTCACCTTGGAAAACAGAAGAAAACAATTCCTTAAAGGCAAAGACATTCAAGTACAGGAATGGAAGGATAATGTTGACAACTATAATAACACACACAGGCTAGCTGAAAGTCAGGTGAGAGTAGTATACATTGCACATTTAAAAACTCTGAAATAGTCATTATTGGGTATCGTTATTAGCAAATATGTGCTTGGAACATAACAGGCATCCAATAAATATTTACTGATTATGTCTTCCTTTGTACACACAGCACTTGTTAAGATCCTTAAACAGTACTTCTTATATTAAATTATAAGTCATTTGATATGCATGCATACACTTGCTCCAATCAACTGTGAGCTTCTCAAGGGCAAAGAGCTTGGCAGTCTCTTATTTGTTTACAGCACTTAGAACAACAGCAATGAAAAAAGGATCACATAAACATTTTCTAAATGCATGTGGAGTCAATAAAACTCATTCAGTTCATAATCAAAGGCATCAAATGATGACTGCCAAAACCAGAGATCAATGGGCAAAATACTTATTACGAGATTAAGAAAAAGAAAATTATGAGTTAACATCTAGTCACCCCATAACACTAAGTAATTTTTATAACACTTTCATAGTCAAGTTTAGTATGGTTACAAAATTGCAACAATGAACATCATAAAATTTAGGGGTAAAAATGGCTAACAAATGAGGATGCCCCACATGAACACAGCCAACTGAGTTTTGACAAAGGAGCAAAGGAAAAACAATGGAGCAAAATTCATCTTTTCAATAAATGGTGCTAAAACAACTGGACATCCACATGCAAAAAAATGAATCCATACAAAGAGTTTATATCCTTCACAAAAACTAACTCAAAATGAACCATGACCTAAATCTAAAACACAAAATTATAAAACTCCTAGAAGATTACATAAGAGAAAATCTAGACGCCCTTGGGTATGGCTATGAGTTTTTAGATACAATACCAAAGGCACGATCTGTGAAAGAAAATAATTGATGGCTAGACTTCACTAAAATTAAAAACTTGTGGCTGCAAAAGACAACATAATGAGAATGAGAGACAAGCCACAGTCTGGGAGAAAATATTTGTAAAAGACACATTTAATAAAGGACTGTTCTACAAAATACACAAAGAACTCTTAAAACAATTAAAAAAAAACCTGATTAAAAAATGGGCCAAAGACTCTAATAGAAACCTGGCCAAAGAAGATAAACAGATGGCAAATAAGCATATAAAAAGATGCTCCAAATCATATATCCTTAGGGAAATGCAGATTAAAACAACAGTGAGATACTAGTATACACCTATTAGAACTATTAGAACACCTAAAATCTGGAACAGTGACAACATCAAATGCCGGTGAGGATGTGATCCAACAGGAACTTTCATTCATCGCTGGTGGGAATGAAAAATGGTACAATCACCTTGGAAGACAGTTTAGGGGTTTCTTACAAAACTAAGCATACTCTTACCATACAATCCAGTAAATGCACTCCTTGGTATTTACCCAAAGGAGTTGAAAACTTATTTCATAAAACCTGCACATGAATGTTTATAGCAGCTGGGTTCACAATTGCCAAAATTTGGAAGTGACCAAGATGTTCTTTAGTAGGTGAATGGATAAACTGTGGTACGTCCAGACAATGGATTATTATTCAGCACTAAAAAGAAATAAACCTAATCAAGTCATGACAAGACATAGAGAAACATTAAATGCATATTACTAAGTGAAAAAAACCAATCTGAAAAGACCACATAGTGTGTGATTCCAACTATATAACATTCCAGAAAAGGCAAAACTAGGGAGACATTAAAAAGATCAGTAATTGCCAGGGTTTGGGGGTAGAGAGTGAATAGGCAGAGCACAGAGGATGTTTAGCACAGTTAAAACACTCTGTATGATATTTTAATGATGGATAGATGGATACATGTCATTACACATTTGTCCACACCCACAGAACATACAACACCAAGAGTGAATCTTAAGGTAGACTACAACTTTGGGTGATTATGATGTCTCAATATAGGTTCATCAATTGTAACAAATATATCTTCTGGTGAGGGATGTTGATAATGGAGGAGGCTATGCATGTACAGGGGCAGCAAGTATATGGGAAATCTCTGTATCTTCCTCTCAATTTTGCTGTAAACCTAAAACTGCTCTAAAAAAAGAAATCCCAAAAGATCTATGAGTATGCCACTTTCCCCTTAGGAAGAGGAGCTTCAGAAATGCAGTGTCTTCTAAGACAAATGTGTATTAGATATACATCCTATCAATTTAGAAAATCATGACGATCAAAAGAACTTCATTCATTGCTGTAATATATACTCCAATAAAGATCAATATACACACACATATACACACATGAGTAATTAGAAATAGAGATGCATGTAGTTTATCTGGCTTTAAAGTAAAAATGCTAAATCTTGAATAAACTAAAATCCATTTACTCACAGATAAACAAAAATTTATTGTATTAAGAGAGTAGATTTCAACTTTCAGTTAAATATTTTTCAATGATTTTTACCATTTTTCCATTTTGGTTTTTAACTTTAGTGCTTTTTATAAAACCTTATTATAAAGCCTTAGAAAGCCAATAAAGTCTCTAAAACCTTTTTATATGTAAAGATATAGATAGGCAGAATTACAGTTCCCAAAGATGTCTACATCCTAATCCTTGAAATCTCTGAATATGTTACCTTACTTGGCAGAGACCGCAGATGTGATTAGCGGCATGGACCTGAGATGAGGAGGTTATCCTGGATTACCCACATAGGCACTAATGTCATCACGCAAATCCTTAAAAGTAAGAACCTTTCCAGGCTTTCATCAGAGAGAAAGATGTGCAGACAGAAGGGTGTGAGAGATGTAATGTTACTGGCTTCGAAGATGGAGGAAAGAGGTCTCGAGTCAAGGAATGAGGGCAGCCTCTAGACACTGGAAAAGGCAAAGAAATGGATTCTCCCCTCGAGCCTCCAGACAGCAACGCAGCCCCACTGACATCTTGATTTTAGCCCAGTGAAGCCCTGTCTGACTTCTAACCTACAGAAGTCTAAGACAGCAAATTTGTGTTTAAGCCACTAGGTTTGTTGTAATTAGTTGCAACAGCACTAGAAAACTAATACACAGAGGGATTTTTTTTAAGGAAGAACACATATAAAATAAACTGTGCCAAGGAGAAGGTGATTAAAATTGAAACACATGGAATACAGGTTATCTGAGGAATCAAGAAGAAACGGGTATATAAAGCGTTGGGGGATGGATGGTATAATTTACTCCATTACCCAAAGAGCAGCCATGGTGAGGAGGAAGTGCCTCCATTTCTCTGTTGTTATAGAAAGGAGGACAGATCAAACAGGCGGATGTGGGGTGCATATAAGAGAATGACAAATGTACCCAATAAACGCATAGGTTGCCTCAGAAAATAGTGGGCTCCTACCTAAAGAAGAAAAGGATTATCATTTGCTAAAGACCTCTAACACTGAGCAGATAAGACTGGGCACAGAATTCTGGCTCACCTCCTAACTGGCTTCTGACCTTGAACAAATTACTTAACCTCCAACCTTCAGTTTACCCATTTCTAAACTGAGATAAAATACCTATGTTGCAGGGCTGTTGTGATGATTACTAGAGATAAGGTAAAGTGTCGAGCCAGTGCCTGGTATGTAATTGTGAACAATAAATGGTAGCTATTATCACCATTATTATATAGCGTGGACAGTGATTTCTGTAGATGATAGATAATTTCCAAGGTCTTATAATTTACTGTTAGCTTGACATCCATTTGGGTATGTGTGGGAGGAACCATTTCCTCCCCCTTTGGAGTTCTACCTTGGCCCATAAAGCAGGAAGTTCTCCTATGGAGCCCGAGAAGGGAAGTTCTGCTTCTCTCTTCACCCTTTCACTCCTCAGGGGAGGAGGAGTGACATGTAATGACACGTGGATAACAAGTTGATTAGGGGTAGCCAGTCCTTTCCCTTTCTTTTTGAGAAGTGCCTGTCTGTGAGGAGAGCACACTTTTCTTCTGCTCTTGTCCTTCCAGTGGTAAACATTTGTGGGTCAGGCCCAGACTCCGGTTTGAGAAAAGCACATTTGTCCAACACATTCATGTGGCTACTGAGCATCTGAAATGTCACTCGTCTGAAACATGCTGTAAGTATACAGTGCATGTCGAAGGGTATATATTAAAAAAAAAAGAATGTAAGGAATCTCAATAATATTTTTATATTGATTACATGTTGAAATGATACTTAGGACAATTTCACCTATTTTGTTTTACTTTTCTTAACATGGCTCTAGAAAACTCCAACTTCCACATGTGGTTCCCATTCTAGTTCCACTGGCAGCAGTGATCTAGAAGCCACCTCTCCAGGTCCCATGAACAGAAATCAAGATGGGAGGCAGCCGTTCTGAGAAGGCACATACGCTCTGCAGACCTAACTGTGAGTTTGGCAGGGTTGTCTGAAGATCTGGCACAGGTTGTAGCATGAAGAAAGCTGATGTGGAGAATCAAGCCACATTCACCACCCCAATTCTACCAACAATAAAGTTGGTATTTTGATTTCCATCTATCTGACTGTTCTCTCTTAACTGACGGTAACTTGGGAAGATGGGATGTTATTTACTGCTCTTTCCCAATCAAACCCCAAAGACATGACAGAAGTATTTCTATTCCCATGGAAGTAGCACAAGCATAAAATTCAGGGATGAGCACCAAGCAAAGGTAGTGGTCCTCTCCAGGTCCTTAGCAGCACAGATTTCAAAAACATCTATACTGACTTCAGTTGAGAGATCTACTGAGGGTGGTTTTCAGCTGAAACACACATGGGCATGAGTGGCAAACCTCCCAAGGAAACAGGTTTCTGAGACAAGTGGGATTCCACAGCAAAAAGGCAGTGACAGCAGCCACTGTGATACTTAAGTGAGAACAACACAGGGCTTCAATGGGGAAATGGACAAGGCAGTGACTACAGACACGGACATGTAAAATAAGTCAGTCTCAGAGAGGAGACAGTATGGATGGATGGATTTTCCTTCCTCCACAGCAAACATACGCCACAGTTAACCTGTTGATGGGAGACCTTCCCAGCCAAGCTCTGGACAACTGGCTTGACCTGATATCCTGCACAGCTAAACCAAGTAAGGTTTTCTCTGCCTACTCTCCTTCCCTCCACACCACCGAGCCAGCATTCTAGGAATGTGTGTTGGAACCAAACTAAGAACAGGATTCAAGGAAACTTGTTTCGCTTGGCTGGCTGTTTCAGGGGTTGAAATTTGCCCAAGTTTTTGAAATTGCATGGTTATGGGGCTGATGCTGATAGAATTTTATTTTTTCTATTGTTCTTTTAGAGTTTTTAAAATAAGATGCATGAAAAACTTGAGGTGCGATTAATTTAACCTCAGATTTGCTGCACAAGTTACACTGCTCAAGTGAAAGGAGGTGTATTCTCCTGAAGGAACCTGGGATCACCCAGACACCGACACCAGACCTCTCTGGCTGAGACAGAGCAGAACCAGGAAAGATACACTATGGACTCGACTTTCGTTAATTTACGAATTTTGTATTTTGATGTAATTGAACTTTAACTTCAAGGGCAAGAGGACTTGATTTTTAGGATGTCAATTTCTCTCTGAGAATTTAACAATGGGAATTTAAATTTGGGCCATTTTAAAGTTGCTGACCTGTAAGACTTGGTATATTTTCTACTCTCATTTAAGTTCATTGTTCAACTTATGATGAGTTTTAATCAACAATTCAGTTGAAATGGGAACTGGAGTAGAATGAATTTTGGCCTAGTCTATAGGGAATTAGAAGAGTGTGCTCTTCTGACCTATTTCAGAGCTTTCTGGAAGAAGAAGCTGAATTGCTACTACCAACCTCAGGAGGAAAAAACAAAAGACTTGTAGGTATGAGAAGACTGGCCTCATGAAGTAGGAGCACCAGGATCACATCCTGACAGACTCTGGACTGCTTTCTCCCCTCATTGGCAAGAGATTTTGTTATTAAGCCTAATAAGTTAAGGCTTATAGGGAACAAAAAGGCCACTGCCCACTCCTCATCTTTCCAGGATGAGGAGAAAACTTTCACACCAGTCAACAGACAAACTATAGGAGGAAGACGTCTGGCATCTCTCTCCCGCTCCTCCATACTCTCCCCCACAGGATGAGAACTGACTAAAAGCCATGTGCAGTGTAGCTGTTCCTTGTCTGCAACCTGCCTGTCCACACCATCTACTCATGCTTGGCTTCTTTACAGAATTACTTTCTGGAGCAGCCCTAACTAGTCAAGTTTCAAACAAGTGTAAAAGTGAAAGAGAGATTATTGGCCTCTAGATCAATTCTAGCCCTTTCAACAACAGTTATTAATATCTATTTATTCTCGATGTTTATTTTCATCTTTCTGAATTGTAAAAGTGGGTGTGAGTGAAGGAGGGGAGGAACTATGACTAAGCATCACCCTCAAACCCTACTGCAAATAGGCACTGGAAAAATCACTCTTCTCTGATCTGATATCCTGGCCTGGGAATAGAGCTGAGCGCACAATTTTTAAGGAGAGTCCCTGAGGAGGTGCACCCTTATTCTGAGCCCCTTCTCCTTTCTTATATGTCTCTCCCAGAGAACTCCCTGCTAAGTTTGATTAACGATAAAAGATAAATGTATTAGCTAAAAAAATTATAAAGGCTAAAATTGGTAGAAAGAAAAAATATGTTGCACAGTTCATAAATTCAAAGTGTCGTATAATGACATTACCATGCACACATTCCATCTTATATTTTCAAATTATTTCTAACACTTCTACACCAGGAAAGCTGATTAGAAGTGATTCTATTTTAAGGAACTGAAATTTTAAGACAGTCCCTTATGTACTTACCAGAAGATATCTTCCTTATTCTTATTTCTATTATAAATACTTAGGAAGTTGAAATGATCTTTCACATAGGCATCAAAGAGGGCTGTGGTTTTGGAAACAATAACCTATGACAGTGGTTCTCAAAGTGTGGTCCACAAACCACAAGAGTCCAAGACTCTTCCAAGGGGTCTGCAAAGTCAAAATTATTTTTATGACACTAAGGCATTATCTTCTTTCACTGTATTGACATTTGGACGATGGTAAAAAAGCAATAGTGGATAACACTGTGGGCACTTAGAACAAATCAAGGGAGTGGCACCAAACTATATTAAGACTCAATTGTGTTCTTCACTGGCATTTTCACTTAAGAATGCTCTTGATGAAGGAGTAAAATTTATTATTTTATTAAATGTTAACCATTGAGTGCATATGTTTTTAATATTGTATGAAAAATGGGTTTATACATAAGGCACTTCCCTGTATACTGAAGCATAATAAGAAGAAAGCATTTGCATGATTGTCTGAATTACGAGCTGAAGTAGCTGCCTTTTGCATGGATCATCACTTTTGCTTGAAAGAACAACTAACTAACAAACTATGGTTATTCAGACTTGGAAATGTGGCAGATGTTTTCTCCAAAGTGAACAAAGTGAGCCTGTCACTTCAAGGAAAACAACTCACAGTATTTGTTGCCAATGATAAAATTTGAGCTTTCAAGCAAAAAATTAGAATTTTGGAAAACTTGTATCCACCATTGTGAGCATGACAGCTTCCCAATACTAAACAACTCATCTGCTGAGATGAGTGATCATATTAATGCATGTGATTTTGTTGATATGGTATAATGCAATGTATCAACATTTGGACGATCTGCATAAGTCAGTGGACCACTATGTTTCAAATACCTAAGACATTTTATTACAAACCATACAGGGGTAAAAGATCCATTCAAAGTGCAATCTAGACCAATGGTTTTAATGTAATAGAGGACAAAAAGTTCAAAGATATGGTTTCAGACTCCACATTGCAACTAGTCTTTAAATATCTATCACTTGTTAATTTTCAGAGTAGTGTCAAACAACCGAAAATTATCAGCTATTAAGCATTCCTCCCTTTCCAATCTCATATCTGTCTAAGACTAGATTTTCTTAACTTCAGCCAAAACAACAAAGACTGAATGTGGCAACACATATGAGAATCCAGCTGTGTTCTATTAAGCCAGACATGTAAACGTAAAACGATGTCACTCTTTCATTAATTTTTTTCAGAAATACAGTCATTTCCCCTTAAAATACGCTATTCATGTCAATCTATAACGGGTATATTATTGCTAGTTTTAAAGGAAATAAATATTTCTAAAATTTCTTGGTTTTAATTTCTAATTTGATAGATATCAATGGATGCAATCTTAATAAACAAAAGTTCTTTAGGGTCCTCAATAATTTTTAAGAATGTTAAGGCATCTAGGGGGAGGTGGAGCAAAATGGCAGGGTGAGCTGACCCAGGACTCTCTCCCCTCCAAAATAAAACCAAAGAAACGGAAAAACTGAATTTCAACCAATGACCCCTAATGCCGAGACTGTCAGAGACCTACAGAGTAAAAACACAGAGAACGGACAGGCTGGAGCTGCCCTCGGAGGATGTGGAACGCGGTAGGAGAGAACTTCGCTCCCTCCCCTAGAGTATGGGATCGCTGCCACGGGTGAGGGAAGGAGTGGTGCAGGGGCCGTGCGACCAGGGGATCATCCAGGACTCCCGCCGGCGGTGCAGTGGAAACCGCTGATGGGGGAAAGCTTCCGTATGCGAGGACGCCATCAGGCCAGGGCCCCAGGAGACCAGAGAACAGAGCTGATCCGAATCCAGACCAGCCTGCGAGAGAAACTGCCGCCCCGCCCCCCGCCCCCCCCCTCGGCAAACTGTGCTGGGTGCCACCATCTTGCCCGAAGGCGGAGGGCTCAGCACGCATGGCTCTCGACCCCCATCTGGTGGCAACAGGCTGTAACTGCAATCGAATTCTTCCATCAAGAGCAAAAACCGCTCCTCTACCATCCAGCAATTTATAAAAGCTCCAGACCAGAAGGAAAACAATAAAAACACAGAATTAAGTCCTGAGGACTTGGAAATAGGTCAACTAAGTGAAAATGAGTTCAGAGTAGCTATAATCAAAAAACTCTATGAGGTAGAGAGAAAGATAGAGAAAAAAGCCAACGAGTTCTGGAGTTACTTCACAAAAGAGATTGAAATTATAAAGAAGAATCAAACAGAATTACTAGAGATGAAAAACACAATGGACCACATAAAACAGAATACGGATTCCCTGAATGCCCGTGTAGACATCACAGAGGAGCAAATTAGCATAATCGAAGATAGACAGGCTGAATGGCTCCAGACAGAGGAAGAAAGAGAACTAAGAATTAAAAAGAATGAAGAAAATCTCCAAGAGATAGCAGATTCAATGAGGAGAAAGAATTTAAGGATCATAGGAATTCTTGAGAACGTGGAAAAGGAAATTGGAGCAGAAAGTGTGCTTAATGAAATTATAGAACACAACTCCCCAAATCTAGGGATTGAGGAAGAAATGTGTGTAGAGGAAGCTTTCAGATCTCCTAGATTTGTCAATATAAAAAGACCCACTGCAAGGCATATAGTAGTACAAATGGCAAAAATGAAAGACAAAGAAAGAATACTCAGGGCAGCAAGAAAGAAGAGAATAACCTACAAAGGAACTCCTATCAGACTTTCAGCGGATTTCTCTACAGAAACCTTACAAGCTAGGAAAGAATGGAGTGACATATTCAAAGCTTTAAAAGATAAAAATCTTCAGCCAAGAATACTCTATCCAGCAAGAATATCCTTCAGATATGAGGGAGAAATTAAATCTTTTCCAGAAAACAAAAGTTAAGGGAATTTGTAACCAAAAGTCCTCCACTACAAGAAATCCTCAAGATGGCTCTCATACCTGAAAAAAGAAAAAAGGGAGAAAGGGGTCACCAACCACAGAGTAGGGAGACAGATAGATAGAACCAGAATAGGATAGCAAATATTCAACTATAGCATTAGGATAAAGGTAAGTAAACTACCGAAGCAAAGACAATCTTATCACTCTAACTACAAACTCATAATACGAATTGGAATAAGAAATGAAAATAATAATTTAGGAGGGGACGAGCAAAGAGACAAAATCATTCTAGGCCAAGTAAGTAAGAGACCACCAGAGAATAGACTACATTATACATGAGATTCTAAACATAAACTTCAGGGTAGCCACTAAACTAAAAAACAGAACAGAATCACAAAACAGGAATAAGGAAAAATCTAAGAAACCCAGCATAAGAAATTGCAGTAGTCAATGAGTAGGCTAAAGCACACAGGACGAGAAACAAAGGTAATGCAGGAAAACCACATAACGAGCGACAGATTGACAGCATGAAGTCCACATGCATCAATAATCACTCTCAATGTAAACGGATTGAACTCTCCAATAAAAAGACACAGAGCGGCAAAATGGATTAAAGAATCCAAGAATTTGTTGCCTCCAGAAAACACACCTCAGCCCCAAGGACAAACACAGGCTCAAAGTGAAGGGGTGGAGGACAATACTTGAAGCTAATAGCAAGAAAAAGAAAGCAGGTGTTGCAATTCTTATATCAGACAAAACGGATTTCAAAATAAGGCAGGTAAAGAGAGACACACAGGGACAATATATAATGATCAAAGGGACACTTCATCAAGAAGAAATAATGCTTATAAATATCTATGCACCCGTTCATAAAGCAACTATTAACAGACCTAAAGGAAGATGTTAAAAACAACACAATAATAGTAGGGGACCTCAACATCCCACTCAAATCAATGGACAGATCATCCAGACAGAAAATCAACAAGGAAATAGTGGAGCTAAACGAAAAATTAAAACAATTGGACTTAATAGACATATATAGATCACTTCATCCTAAAACAGCAGAATTCACATTCTCCTCAAGTGCACAGGGAACATTCTCAAGGATAGACCATGTGTTGGGAAACAAGGCAAGCCTCTACAAATTCAAAAAAATTGAAATAATAACAAGCGTCTTCTCTGATCATAATGCTATAAGACTAGAAATTTTTTTTTTTAAAGATTGGCACCTCAGCTAACAACTGTTGCCAATCGTTTTTTTTTTTTTCCTGCTTTATCTCCCCAAATGCCCCCTGTACACAGTTGTATATCTTAGTTGTATGTCCTTCTAGTTGTGGGATTAGGCTAGAAATTAATTACAAGAAAAAAGCTGAGAAAGGCACAAGCTTGTGGAGACTAAACAATACGCTACTGAACAAGCAATGGATCATTGAAGAAATTAAAGAAGAAATCAAAAACTACCTAGAAACAAATGAATATGATAACATGCCATACCAACGCATATGGGATACAGCAAGAGCTGTATTAAGAGGACAATTCATGGCAATACAGGCACATCTTAACAAACAAGAAAAGTCCCAAGTAAGCAATCTTAAACTACACCTAACTGAACTAGAGAAAGAAGAACAAATAAAGTCCAAAGTCAGCAGAAGGAGAGAAATAATAAAAATCAGAGCAGAAATAAATGCTATTCAAACGAAAAAGGCGGTAGAAAGGATCAATGAAACAAAGAACTGGTTCTCTGAGAAGATAAATAAAATTGACAAACCCCTAGCCAGACTTACAAAGAAAAAACGGGAGAAAGCTCAAATAAACAAAATCAGAAATGAAAGAGGAGAAATAATGCAGAGAAAGCATTTGACAAGATCCAACAGCCATTTATGATAAAAACTTTGAACAAAATGGGCACAGAAGGGAACTACCTCAACACAATAAAGGCCATATATGACAAAACCCACAGCCAACATCATACTCAATGGGCAAAAACTGAGCGCCATCCCCATGAAAACAGGAACAAGACAAGGATGCCCTCTTTCACCACTCTTATTTAACATAGTACTGGAGGTCCTGGCCAGAGCAATCAGGCAAGAAAAAGGAATAAAAGGAATCCAAATAGGGAGGGAAGAAGTGAAACTCTCGCTGTTTGCAGACGACATGATCTTATATATAGAAAACCCCAAAGAATCCATTGGAAAACTCTTAGAAGTAATCAACAACTACAGCAAAGTTGCAGGGTATGAAATCAATTTGCATAAATCAGTAGCATTTCTATATTCTAATAACAAGCTAACAGAAAAAGAACTCAAGAAGACAATACCATTCACAATTGCAACAAAAAGAATAAAATACCTCAGGGTAAATTTAACTAAGGAAGTGAAGGACCTATATAATTAAAACTACAAGGCCTTTCTGAGAGAATTGGATGACAACATAAGGAGATGGAAAGACATTCCATGTACATGGATTGCAAGAATAAACATAGTTAAAATGTCCATTCTACCTAAAGCAATCTACAGATTCAATGCTATCCCAATCAGAATCCCAATGACATTCTTTACAGAATTAGAACAAAGAATCCTAAAATTCATATGGGGCAACAAAAGACCCCGAATTGCTAAAGCAATCCTGAGAAAAAAGAACAAAACGGGAGGCATCACAATCCCTGACTTCAAAACTTACTACAAAGCTACAGTAATCAAAACAGCATGGTACTGGTACAAAAACAGGTGCACAGATCAATGGAACAGAATTGAAAGCCCAGAAATAAAACCACACATCTACGGACAGCTTATCTTCGACAAGGGAGCTGAGGGCATACAATGGAGAAAAGAAAGCCTTTTCAAAAAATGGTGCCGGGAAAACTGGAAAGCCATATGTAAAAGAATGAAAATTGACCATTCTTTTTCACCATTCACCAAAATAAACTCAAAATGGATTAAAGACCTAAAGGTGAGACCTGAAACCATAAGCCTTCTAGAAGAAAACGTAGGCAGTACACTCTTTGACATCAGTATTAAAAGGATCTTTTCGGACACCATGTCTTCTCAGAGAAGGGAAACAATAGAAAGAATAAACAAATGGGACTTCAGCAGACTAAAGAGCTTCTTCGAGGCAAGGGAAAACAGAATGGAAACAAAAAAACAACCCACTAACTGGGAAAAAATATTTGCAAGTCATATATCTGACAAAGGCTTAATATCCATACTATATAAACAACTCTCACAACTCAACAACAAAAAGATCAAACAACCTGATCAAAAAAATGGGCTGGAGACATGAACAGACATTTCTCCAAAGAAGATACATGGATGGCCAATAGGCACATGAAAAGATGTTCATCATCTCTGATCATCAGGGAAATGCAAATCAAAACTACACTAAAATATCACCTTACACCCATTAGAATGACAAAAATATCTAAATCTAATAGTAACAAATGTTGGAGAGGTTGTGGAGAAAAAGGAACCCTCACGCACTGCTGGTGGGAATGCAAACTGGTGCAGCCACTATGGAAAACAGTATGGAGATTCCTCAAAAAATTAAAAATAGAACTACCATACGACCCAGCTATTCCACTACTGGGTATCTATCCAAAGAGCTTGAAGTCACCAATTCCAAAAGTCCCATGGACCCCAATGTTCATTGCAACATTATTTACAATAGCCAAGACATGGAAGCAACCTAAGTGCCCATCAACAGATGATTGGATAAAGAAGATGTGGTACATATATACAATGGAATACTACTCAGCTGTAAAACAGAACAAAATCATTCCATTTGCACTAACATGGATGGACCTTGAGGGAATTATGTTACGTGAAATAAGCCAGTTAGAGAAGGATAATCTCTGTATGACTCCACTCATATGAGGAATTTAAACATGTAGACAAAGATAACAGATTAGTGGCTACCAGGGGGAAGGGGGGGTTGGGAGTGGGCACAAAGGGTGAAGGGTTGCACCTACAACACGAATGACAGACAATAATATACAACTGAAATTTCATAAGATTGTAACATATCATTAACTCAATAAAAATAAAAAAAAAGAATGTTAAGGCATCTGAAGATCAAAAGATTTAAGTCACAAATCTGTGATGATAATTAATTATCTAAATAATCACTTAAGGAGCACCTACTTTATACTGTGCTAGGAGCTGAAGAATTAGAGATAAAAGCCATCATCCCTACCCCTCAAAGAATTTCTAATTTCATGAGGAGTGTAATTCTCAATTATAATAATTTTATTGCAGAAGAAAAAAAAATTTCATTTAAAATTTCTTACAGGAATGTCTTTTATATCTTAATGTCGCCAATGCAACTAATATTATGTGTGGCACACAGCTCATGCCTCAATACTTAGTGATTCAGTCTGAATCTACATAACATGCATTGAAGTTATGCACCAGACAGTCACACAGCAAGTCACACAATCAGGTAATAATATGCACTACCTGAACATTTTTACGTAGGTTTCAGACACCAATTGCTCATTATGGTGAAAAATGTGCTACCATCCTTAGTTTAAAAATATTAGCACTGTGAAGACCCTAAAATTATAGCTACAATGGAGCCTTTTGATTGAGACAAGACTTAATGAAATAAATTTTATTTTCAGGTCACATCATGGTTTTTAAGATAAATTTATTCTTCCAGATTTTTATGTCAAATAGTCTGGACAACAGGATAAGGAAGAAAACAAGATAAGGAAGAAGAGTAGCTTACTTCGAGAATTTGAACTGTGATAATATGAAAAAGAGATGCCCTTACATGGTTTTCACGGCTCTTGAAGGCAGAACCAAAAAGTGGGAACTATAAGGAGCCCAAAGAAAGATGCCTTATATATATATATATATAAAAGAGGTAGTGGCTTAGTTATCAATAGAAATGATGCTTGAAAGTCAGAGGACAGACTAGATAAGCGGTTCTCACTTTTCTGTTCTAACCTGAAGGAGATAGCATGTTCCCATCAAAAATAAATGGTGGGACCTGCAACAGTGGGCCCATGGTGGGTGGGAGAGGGTGGTTAATATCTATCCAATTCCAAGTTGAGAAGCCCCAGGCAGGATACCAGAAGACCTCTTCTAACTCAGTGATCACCTGGAGCTTTTAAAGAAGGAGCCTGACAAACTTCTGGGTAGCATTTCCTAAGTAAGAGGAGTGTTTTCCACGTCCTTATTTATGGATGCAGCTATACCAGCAATTCAAAGCAAGAGGGAAGTATAAAACATGAAGGCTGAGATTACATATAAGCTCGCCCTTACCTAATCACATCATATCTGAACCAAGCAGATACTGTTTTGACCTGAGTTTCCACTTCTTTGATCATTTTCCTTGATTTCTAATTCACTAACTTGCTCCCTGTCCCTTCTACAAAAATGTTTCTAATCACTGAATTGGAAAAGCAACGGGAGAGCAACACTAACCTGACTTGAGCAAAATGAGACAATTTTGATTTAGAGCAAATGCACTTTTCCCTTCTTTTGTATTGTTTGTATTCTTTTCCCTTCTGCATAGTCATCACCTCAAATGTCAGGCAGATTTAATCTCTGCCTACATGACATAATACCATCTTGTGAATATTCTCTCCAGAACTTCTAAGAATTCTGCTAATGCAAATGGCAACTGAATGACTGTTATCATGAGGTCAAAGATTCTACTCTGGTTTATTTTATCATGGAATGTGTACTAAACTAAATTCATGCTTTGAGGATATTCCCATCTGAATTCTAGTATCTGAACAATTGTTTACTGTTCTTTTTACACACTCTAGAATTAGTTCACCAGTTCTTTCCAAAAGTTTGGTTCTTAATTACATGTGGGTACACATGTGAAAACGGCACACTATATAGGAGTAGTATACACTTATTTCACATCTTTAACATCATGTACAAGCTGTGGGAACATCTGGTGCTTTGCAAATTTGGCCAAATCCAGCTGCATTTCCTTTTCCAAATGTGTCCTCTGACATGTGCAGACTGTATTTCGATTCGAATTTTATACTCTCTCTCCCTAGGACAGCACTGTGTGATTTCAAACATACATTGTATCTAACCTTTATACTTTTCCTGCCTGATGGAAAATTAAAAGCTTGCAATTAATAAAATGGGGAAAAATATAAAGCTAGACTAAGGATGTAAAATTAATTTTAAATGTATCTGTCTCACTTTTCTATAGCTTCCCTAACTCAGTAGAAAACCACCTGTTGAGAGAGTTTACAATAAAAAACTATCTTGCTGAGGATTATACCATCTGAACCAAGAGAATGCAATGCCCTAATTAACTGACTCAATCCTTATTGGGACACTGTATCTTTTCCTCAGGAAAAATGCACATATGTGCACAAACAAGTGTGTCATACATTTTCAGGTGGTTGGCAGATATTTTAAAGGTACAAGATTAAGAAACTAAGGTGATAAGAAAGTGCTATAATTGAAAATTGTCTGCCGTAAAACATCTTAAGTATCCGAATGCTGAGTGAACTCTACACCCAACTCAAGTTTAAGCATGAGTAAGTAATTGCTGTTGCAAAGTCTGGAGCTGTCTACTCCATATCCGTGCTCACATTTAGCATATGGCCTTGGCTGGCCGTGCTGGGCTTTGCTCCTGCCCTCATATAAAACACTTAAAGCCTCCTTCAGCCTGCGGGGAGGGAAACAGCCTCAGAGTGAAGTCCCTCCACCCTCCTGGCTGGTGTGTTTGTTGTCTAGCTCCTTCAGCCAGTTCACAGGGCCCACCCAGCTCTGAAGCCATTTCCTTGGATTTCAACTCCCCACTTGGTTCAGTCCCTTCCTTCCAAAACATACCTCCTGTGTTGTTAATACTTAGACTTTGAAGCTCTTTTCCTTCTGGGAGATTAGAAACCAACATTTGCTGGACTCTTCTTGTCTTTTCCCACACTTTGCCAGTGTGGGAAGTGTCTAACCTCCCCCTTTAGACTCAGTTGTGCTCTGGACACATTGTATGACGGGCTGTTCCAGTTGGACTACAAACGCTTGGGCTCTTTGGTCCCAGTGCTCTCCCACATTCCTAGCATGGCTTCACGTCCCTTCACTCTAGCAGCTTCTTTCATGACTTCCTAGAGACAGAACAGTTCAGTGGCTAAGAGCAAAGTCCCTGGGATAAGTCTCCTCGAGTTCATTGGTGGCTCCTCTATTACCAAGTTACATTTGTTGAACCTCAGTTTCCTCACCTATTAAACTCAGGGTAATAATATTATCTGCTTCACAGATTACTCAGCCACAGCCTCTGCCCTAAGGAGGCAAAATGGAACAGAGATTCCTGAGGCTAAACCACGGAGCTGGTAAGTGGCACGTTCAGATTTCAAAGCCAGGTTTACATGACTCCAACCTTGTGCTCTTTTCAAATATATCATGCTACCTCCCCTTAAAATCATCCTTATTTTCTTCCTTAAAAACAGCAAAAATGGGGACGGTGCACACAGCATGCTGGGAATCTGAGGACACTGGCAGCTTGTTGGGCAGCAGAGTTTGCCTGGGGATTCTGCCTTTGCACGTTATGTTCCTGTGGGTGAGGACTTCTTAACATTCATATGAATGCCTCATGCCAACGCCCACCCTTAGTAAGCACTTCTCGTGGATCCCCGTCTGCCTGCCCCTCTGGATTTGAAACTCCGTAAGAGCAGCCAATATGAAAAAAAGACCCTAGATACAAAGAATAGCTACTGGGCATATCTGAAAAAGAACATAAATAAAGACCCTTTCTATCTCAACTTTTCTTCCCTTATTCAAATCCCAGTGAATTTAATTTAGCTAATGGAGTTTCCCAAGGTTAAAGTTTTCTAGAAGTCTTTCTGAAAATTTTGGTGTCTGGAAGTGACATCAGCATCAAGGCAGAGTGAGCTCTTCCCTTGGACTCTCCCCCCTAAAATACAACCAAAAGGACATTCATACACCAACAGAGGACATACACAAAACACAAAAGACGTCTGAGAGACCCACGCAGCCATACATCTGAAGGTGGTGGTGGGGCTGGATACTCCAGAGGAAGTGGAAGCTGATCCGCAGGAGGTCTGCGGAGAGAGAGGTGCTGGCTAGGGGAGGTGAGCAGCTGAGGAGAAGCTCCCGGTCCCCGTCAGTGCTCCAGCCCCACAATCACCCAGAGCGCAGCACAAAGAGAGAGGGGCTGGCTGGGGAAGGTGCGCAGCTGAGGAGAGGCGCCCCATCCATCCCTGCCAGTGCTCCAGCCCCACAATCACCCAGAGCATGACATGGAGAGAGAAGCAGCGGACAGTGGAGCCCTGTGAGCGCCTAGAGCACCAGGCGGAGTGAGAGGCAGCAGTTGGGGGAGGCATGCAGGTATAAGAAAGTGTTCCTTACCCCACCTGGCACTCCAGTCCTGCAATCATCCAGAGCTCCACACAGAGTGAGAAGAAGAGGCAGGGGAAGCAGAGGTGAAGGAGAGCACCCCTCCCCGTGCCCAGTGCTCCAGATCTGCCACTGGCCAGAGGTCGCACAGAAAGAAACGCAGTCAGTGGCCAGAGCTGGGGAGTACCTGATCACACTGGGCCCAGAATTCATAGCACCTGATCCCAACCCAGTGGAGGCATGTGGCAGTGGGGACCAGATAATAACACCATGCAGAGGCAAAAATCTACACCATCAAGCAGTATGAGAAAGTACATTAAATCTCCAGGCCAGAAGGAGAATGATAAGTACCCAGAAACCAACCCTAAAGACACAGAAATACATAACCTAAATGACAAAGAATTCAAAATAGCTATCATAAGAAAACTCGACAAATTACAAGAAAACACAAAGACAAATTAATGAATTCAGGAGCTTCTTCACAAAAGAAACCGAAACTATAAAGAAGAACCAATCAGAATTGTTGGAGATGAAAAACACAATGGATGAGATAAAGAAAAATCTGGACTCCCTAAACAATAAAACTGACAATATGGAAGACCAAATTAGCAATTTAGAAGACAATACTATAGAAATGCTTCAGAGGGAGAAGAGAGAAGTAGGACTAAAAAGAAACGAAGAAGCTCTCAGAGGAATGGCTGACTCAATTAGGAAATGCAACGTAAGGATTCTAAGTATTGTAGAGGGAGAAGAGAAGGAGAATGGAGCAGAAAGCTTGTTCAAAGAAATAAGAGCAGAGAATTTCCCAACCCTGGGGAAGGAGATGGAAATCCATGTGAAAGAGTCTACCAGAACTCCCAACTACGTTAATGTAAAAAGACCTACTGTAAGGCATATAGGAGTAAAGCTGGCAAAAGTCAACGACAAAGAAAAAATATTAAGGACAAAAGGAAAAACAAGCCACCAACCGGGAGAAAATATTTGCAAATCATATATGTGACAAGGGGTTAATCTCCATAATATATAAAGAACTCACACAAATGAACCACAAAAAAACAAAAAACCCAATCAAAAAATGGTCAGAGGATATGAACAGACATTTTTCCAAAGAAGATATACACATGGGCAATAGGCATATGAAAAGATACTCAACATCACTAATCATCAGGGAAACGCAAATTAAAACTACACTTAGATATCATCTTATGCCCATTAGAATGGCTATAATCACCAAGACAAAAAACAACAAATGTTGGAGAGGTTGCGGAGAAAAGGGAACCCTAATTCACTGCTGGTGGTAATGCAAACTGGTGCAGCCACTGTGGAAAACAGTATGGAGATTTCCAAAAAATTAAAAACAGAAATACCAGATGACCCAGCTATCCCACTACTGGGTATTTATCCAAAGAACTTGAAATCAACAATACAAAGAGACTTATGCACCCCTATGTTCATTGCAGCATTATTCACAATAGCCAAGACGTGGAAGCAATCCAAGGGTCCATCGACTGATGATTAGATAAAGAATATGTGGTATATATACAATGGAATACTACTCGGCCATCAAAAAGACAAAATCATCCCATTCACAGCTACATGGATGGACCTTGAGGCATTACATTAAGCAAAATAAGCCAGACAAAGACAAACACCAGATGATTTCACTCATACGTGGAATATAAACACACTTACGGACAAAGAGAACAAATTAGAGGTTACCAGGGGGACGGGGGGGTGGAGGGTGGGCATAAGGGCTGAAGGAGCACACTTATATGGTGTATGACAAATATTAATGTACAACTGAAACTTCACAATGTTATAAGCTATTATGACCAAAAAAAAAAAAAAAAAACTGGATACACACACAAAAATCATTGTCTCCTTTTTATAGCAATGGATGTAAAATTTAAAACCAAGTTATTAACTAAATGACAAGTTAAAATAACAAGGAAACAAAGTCCTTGGATATCTGCAGCTATTAATCTAGTGAGCTAGTTAAAACTAGCTTCCCCATAGATGTTTGAATCTCTGCCTGTGCCAACCTCCAAACGAATGACTTGAATTCTTAGCCTTTACACTCAATTTTCAGGATCACATTAGTTATAATAAAAATACTTGGGATGGGGTACTGGGCAGACTTGACACCTTGGGGGAAATCTGCTGGGCAGGAGAAGATGCAGAGGAAGTTGCAAAGGCAACGCAGCTCAGCAGCTGAGAACAGAGGATGGGAGATTTCTCTAGGAGAGACAATGCCCTCCGTCCAAGCAGTGAGCAATTCACACTTGTTTAACACTAATTCTGGGTGAGAGGGCAAGAAGGGGAAGAGAACGACCTACATTATCTACTCTGCGTGAAACCAGACATTGTTGAAGGATGGAGGCAGGAATTAGAATCCAGTTAAAGGGCTCAGACTGGAGCATAGAGTAGACATTGGAAAATGCAACCTAGACCCCATGGATAATGCTATCACCAAGCCATATACTACACGGTATTCATGTGAAACCTTCTAAGGGCTCAATTTAACCACAGCGAGGTTGTTAGCCTGCCTCTCAATGCAGGTAATGTGGGCTGGGCACTGGAGGTTCCTTCCACTTGTCAAGTGGAAAGAACAGGACGGAGGATTTACTATAAAATGACATATTATGAGAACTTTAACATGTACAAAACGTATGTGTAAATGAGAAAGTCAAGTCTGATTTAGACTACTTGCACATCTGTGATAGAGGAAAATGATTTCCCAATTATAATACCTCATGCTTAGCAAAACATTAAAATGCCAAACATGTAAGTATTTTCCATTTCAAGAAAGGACATTAAAAAAAATCTACAGAATGTTACGAGCAATTTCATTTCTTCTAAAGCATTTAATCTACTTTAAACTCTTTTTGGTTACCTTGGTCACAGCTTTTGGAGAAAATGTAATTGCATCCACCACAGTGATGAGGTCACCCGGGTGCAGGCGATCAAAGTACTTCATGCAGACATCATAGGCATGCAGCCACTCCGGTGAGGACTCCGGGGCTTGTTTAATGAGGTGAGGGTCTCCAGTCCAGAACAACTTCTGTAGCCAGAGGGTGTACAGAGAGCTTGGGGAAAGCATCCGTCCATCCTTCTCAGGGATTTTGGGAACAAGTTTGGAAATAGATAAGATATTTTGACTTGAAAGAACTGGCTCCAGCGCTTCCAGAGGATTCACGTTCTCGTCTGTTAGCTTTTTGTAATTAAGACCTATTAGAAAGGAAAGGAAAAAAAGAGAGTAGCTCATTCCAACGTAAACATACGGGAGCTTTCAAACACACACGCAGCCCTCTGGACGGCTGAAGGAAAAGATTTCTCTACCAATTAGTTAGGGTAGATAGTTTAGTTTGTCAGTTAGAGAGACCAGGAGATCTGAGTTCTAGTCCAGCCTGCAACTTAATCAACTGTGCAATCCTAGACAGGTCATTTAACGTCTGTGTGCCTCACTTCCCTCATTTGTGCACTGGAAATGGCACTATCTCCTCGCTTCTTCAATCCCTCCATGGCACCCCTGTTTTCTTCCATCAGTGCACTCACCAAACCAAATTACATTCATTTGCTATTTATCTGGCATCCCATCAACTACTTGAAGGCAAGAATGGAATCTTACTGCTCATCCTCTGTGTCTAGTCCAGGGTCTAACCTGATTACTCAGTAAACCACTGATAAACTGAAGTAAATTCTCGGAATCATTTTGAATATCAATAAACAAAGATTTGAAAACACCTTGTAAATTATAAGGATCATACAGATTTGAGAGATATCAATGTGTTTAATTTCTTAGTTATGAACATAAAGAAACATAGACACCATTCAAAAGATTTCCACAATTTATCAAGGATTCAAAGGATCTTAATTAAGGGTTCTAGACATACTTTAAATATATAGGCTCCAATGAAGTGAAATTGTGCCAAATTGCCTATTGCAAAGTGTCTCAGCCTTGTCATTTATATAGATAACATATACCCAATGGGAGTAGGGGGAAAAACAAACCTCTAGAGCATTTGTCAAAAACTTTTAGTACTACCAAGTCTCCTATAAGTTGCTGTGTGACTTTCAATAGGTTTCTCAGTTCTCTGGTATTTAATTCCCTCAGCAGTAAGTGAAGGATTTGGGAAGATAATAACTAAAGTCAATTAGCATCAAAATCCTGTGGTTTCAGACCTGCGCCAGCCACAATGCATGAACACGACCGTGTGCAGAAAATTAATCCCTGGATTTAATTTAAACAATGAGTTCAAGCAGGAAAACGATCATCTTACCTGATGCAACTACCTTAAATTTCTTCAGCAGTCGAATGTGGGTTTCTGGTTTAATGGCATATTTCCCAAAATCTGCACAGCCACAGTTTTCGAGAAGAGTGAAATAATACAGCAGCCTTTCATGGTCAAAGCCACCAAGAGTGGGGTAAATATACTTGACCATGTGCTTGTGGAAGGCTTCAGGATCAGTCTTCAAAGTCTCAAAGAGATGAAGGGCTTGGACTCGATTTTCAATTTCTACTGTGGACAAACTGAAATTGAGACAAAGAAATTGTGTTAAGATTTGGCTCGTTTATTAATCAACATGTTTCTTTGTTTTAACTCAGGAAGAAAAGCTACTTCTTATTAGTCCCTTCTTCCTATCTAATCAAAGACAGTAAACCACCAGGATGCAGTTAGTTCATACAAAGGGAAACAAATGAGTTAAATGCCTACTACTGTACTATACAATTTTCACACTATCTCACGTGGGTCTAGAGAAACCTGTAAAGTAGGTATTACTTCCCATTCCTGCAGCTAGGAGAGTTGCCCAATGCTAACAGCTAGGGAATGACCCCAGATCTGTCCGCTTCCACTATGCATTATTTACTCGTGTCACAGGAAAAATTTAAAATCTGAGCTTCATTACAAAAATGTAAACAATCTATTCTTTCAGGAATATAGGAAATGGTGAGGGGAAGAAATAATCCCAACTTTTAGGCATAAGTTTTACATCCAATAGCCTTGAACCTGATATTCAATAGACCCAAACATGGTACTATGTTCAAATAAAATTAAAACAGGAAAGAATAAATACTTGCACTTTCACTTGAATTATCTGTAGTAATGAATGCTATTTGAATAAAATATCATGTCTTAATATTTTCATCTTGACTTAGATATCTTTATAATGTAATAAAAAATGTCATTCAGGGTTAAACTGTTGAAAAAATCTTAAAGGAGTTCTGTTTGGTTGATCAGTTTGTATTTTTTTGGGTGAAGGGGAAGAGGGCACAGGTTTGGTCTTGTGCCTCTCCCTGGACAGAACACAGTGCCCCTAGCCCAGTGTAATCCTGATGCTCCATGAGGATGAGCTTCCAACTTTCTATTTTAAGAGTCTTTCAGGCAGCCCTTGGCACTAAGAGAAATGCCCGATTTCCAGGGCTTTCAACAGGAGCAGTGACAGTATCTGGGGGCAGTGAGTGAGACCTCTGGCAGTATCAAAGTTAGGTTTCATATAGTTTAAAAGCAACCTCTCTGAAATATGATACCCTGTTTATCATGTTTTTCGTTACATAGATAAAATTAATATAAATTATGTCTTAAAATTTCTATGAGAGTGAGGGGCCAGCCCAGTGGTGCAGCAGTTAAGTGCCCATGTTCCGCTTCTCGGTGGCCCAGTGTTCGCTGGTTCGGATCCCGGGTGCAGACATGGCACCGCTTGGCAAAAGCCATGCTGTGGTGGGCGTCCCATGTATAAAGTAGAGGAAGATGGGCTTGGATGTTAGCTCACGGCCAGTCTTCCTCAGCAAAAAGAGGAGGATTGGCAGTAGTTAGCTCAGGGCTAATCTTCCTCAAAAAAAAAATTTCTAGGGGCTGGCCCCGTGGCCGAGTGGTTAAGTTCGTGCGCTCCACTGCAGGTGGCCTGGTGTTTCGTTGGTTCGAATCCTGGGCATGGACACGGCACTGCTCATCAAACCACGCTGAGGCAGCGTCCCACGTGCCACAACTAGAAGGACCCACAACGAAGAATATACAACTATGTACCGGGGGGCTTTGGGGAGAAAAAGGAAAAAAATAAAAAAATCTTTAAAAAAAAAAAAAATTTCTATGAGAGTATGCTAACACCTGGGATAAGAGCAAAAATCTATAAAGTCAAAATTATCAAGTAATTTAAAAATGCCCTTTTAGTTTCCACTTCAAGAGAAATCCTATTTTTTTATTAAGACATAATTCAAACATTTACAAAAATATTTACAAAAATATTCCTGTCTATAAAAATGTCCCTGGCCGCCTCCTCTGAATATCCTTCTAGTCTGGTACTCAGAACATGTTTTAACTTTTCATTACCTGTCTCCCTCACTAGGCTATGTACCACGGGTGGCAAAGATGAGACCACATGTTCTTTATCTTTAGTTTCTCAGTTCCAAGCACCAGTGTGTGCTATAAAAGAAACATTCAACACTTCTTATGAGTGCCAAATTGATGGGTGAATGAACAAAAATTGAGGTGTCCTCTGTGGACAAGGCACTGTGCTCGGCACTGGGGAGGGTATAAACATTTACAACATAGAGCTTTCATCTAGTGATTTGAAAACCTAGTTGAGTTATAAATACTTAGAGTTAAACAACCATGCAAAATAATGGGATGGGCTGACAAAGGGCATGCAAGTATATTCCAATTAAGAGTAGGCTATGCAAGTACATAGGCAAGTATATTCCAATTAAGGGTCCCTAAAGCTGTGACTTCAGAGGAGGTAGATATCAATGACAACAGAAGGCTTAACAAAGAAGTACTTGACCTTGGCATTGCAGGAAGGAATGAAGCAAAAATAACGTAAACACGAGGATCAAGACAAGAAAGCATAACGTCTGCATAAGAAACAGTAGTATAAATGGATGGCTGGTTGGAAAATACTCTTGATACTATCACTATTCAAAATACGCAACGTCATCTCTGAAAGATACTATACACACAGTGCTACATGAAAGCGACTCACAGAATTTCTGATATTCCTTCATGATCTGCAAAATGAAGTCTGAAAATAATGTAGTGAAGAAGTAAATAAGAAACTGTGTAATCCCATTAAGATGAGTCTTATTGACAAAGATTTGCAGGCAGAACAACATGCCCAATGGAGAAGGGAAAGCAAACTTGCACTCATTATGCTGATTACTATGCGAAGCAAGTTAAATCCAGGTAATTAGCAAAATTGTAGATGAGAAGCTGCCGCCAGAGAGGTTAAGTGACTTGCCTAAGACCAAGCTTCCAGATCTGTCTGGACTCAGTGTGCATTTTGTTCACCTAATCACAAAGCAGCCACCAACTGACGAGGTCAGGTGCCCACACTAACAACTACTTTGAAAACAGGATTCTTTCTATAATGCAGACATTAGTTCTCTCCCCAGCAGCAATAAAAGAGTTCTCCTGTCATACTTCATTCCTAACACCCTGATAAACAGAGTATTCAAAGCAGACTCATCTACAAAATGGACAATGACTACACCATAACAGCTTTAGCTCATCTGTGTTTGACTTGATTCTGGATATAGTCTCTCTCAATCAACACTACTTTCCCCCTTGCCCACCCACTTAATTCTTCAGTGCCTATGATTCAGTTTGCCTGATGTGCAATTTTACCCAATTATCTTGTCAAAAGAGATACTGGAATACCTTTACTGACACATGATAAATACCAAAATCTCCCTTTTCAGTAAATTACAATGTGCTGAGATCTTTCATAGACTCCAGTAATCAATAACCCATTTTAATAGTTTCCATTGAAAGAAGCTGTAATCTTTCCTTTGGAATAAGAAATGAAATCTCTGCTTGGAAAACAATTCCAAAGAACCCACATTTAACAGAGCAGGAAGAAATACCATGTAACCACTGTGGACTTTTCACTGATCAAATTAATGATTACCCTTAAAAACTGTTTAAGTGCTTTTTCTCAAAGTTTTAGCTATAAAACAGCTTATATATATAGTGCATATTTAACTTTCAGAGATTAACCACAGGAAGAAACTAGCATTAGTTTTACCCAATGCACAAGGAATAAATTATTAGTACTAATCCCATGATTAAGGTGTTCTGTTCTGGCTTCAACTTGTCAATCACCCAAAAATGTAATTCAAGAACAGCATATATTGAAAGGACTTATACTCGTATAAAAAACCACATTAATTTAAGTGCATTTTTCTTTGCTCAGTCTGCGATTGAGTGATAATACAATTCCATAGCTGACTGAAAGGAACACTTAGAAGGGGAGAGGAAGAAGGAGAGTGGAAGTGGGAGAAGGGAGGGGGCTGCTGGGAAAGGCGGAAGAGAGAGCAAAGGGAAAGGATACGGGCTCCCATAGTTCAGATGCAGTAACTTATAGGCATTTCTTCCAAAGACTAATCCTCAAAGTTTGAAGATATATGAATCCAAATTAATGACTGTGATCATAAGTGAACAAGGCTCTGCCACTGATTCCTGGGCAAAGAGACAATTCTACCCTCTAAGTTACAACTACTCTGACCTGAGGAAAACAAATCCCAGGTATTTACTACACAAATGCCTCAGAATGAGCTTGACGTGGCAGGCTTGATCTGCAGTGCTGCCTGACAGCTGAATACATGATTACACAGGGAAAACGTGGTCAACATGGTCATGGCATTTTTCAGTTTTGCCAACATTTGGCCAAGTGGCTTTGCAAACTGAAAAATGGAATTTAACTCTTCAAGGTCATCTAGACTGTTGATAAGAGGATCAATAATGCGTATCTCAGAGTCTATTTCTTGTCACATGAATACTCGGTGAGTTTCTCTGCAGAACGTTTTACATGAACAGAGAGGTGACACTGAAGGCCATGTGAACAGGCTTTGTGTCCTCCATAAAGACAACCCTGACCCCTGAAGCCTTTTAATTTCTCATAAAATCTCAACTCTGTCTGATGTATACAGTCTCATATTATTCTCTCTCTAACAAGAAATATTTTAAGAGACACTATAGCACAGAAATAGTAACAGGCATCTTTTATTGAGTGTTTATTATACACTAAGCACTATGTCATCTCATTTAATTCTCAGAAAGCAGAAATCTTATCATTAATATCCATATTGACCTGAAAAGTAATTGTTCAAAAATCAGATATGCAATATTGGGCTAACAGTGCTCATAGGACGGATTCAGTAAATCTGCCCTATATCCAGAATTAACAGCTACTTTTTTTTTTGGAGCACCTACTACATGTCAGGTACTGTGTATAAATCTCTTAAATCTCACAGCAGTTCTACAAAATGGAATAAAAATACTCATGTTATAGAGAAGGAAGTTTAGGCAAAGAGGGATAAAACGACTTGTCCACCAAGAACACATTAGTAGGAAGTCACAGAGGCAGGGTGTGAACCCAGATTTGCATGATTCAAAGTCTGAGCACTTTCCACTGGACAGAAACACACCCAAATGCATCTTCTCGCTTATGTTTTGTGACTATTTTGGGGAAAAGTGGCCTGAAGGATCACAATATGGAAAGGAAGGTTGCAGGTGTCTGGAGGGAATTGCTTCCACTTTGGTAATGGCAGTAATTAGCTCTTCCATTTTTAGGACTCGTAGGTTTCCTCTTACATGCAACACAAATCATAGTCTTGGTCATGATCTTTTTTCCCCTCAGGATAAAAGAAAGATCAAAACCAACTGTATGGCTCAATTTTAACAACCATGTAAGACCTATGACTTAAGTATCTATATTCAACCTTCCTACTCTAATACGGATTTTTCCTAGTCTCGAATTTTTACCTAATTTTCAACTTTTTATAAGCTTAATCATGGCATACTTTTGAAAAGCTAAGCTACCTTAAATCCCCTCTCCATACACTAACCATTCTCACACTAACTCCTCAGCCAAGCCAGACTTCTTTAAGGGAGGAGGAGATGGAAGAGAAGGACAGAATCCAGAATTCTTTACAACGTGGCAATCTGGACACAAGCCTGCCTATGAGCAACAGCAACCCTCAGGCATAGACTCTGTGTATCTTCTGTTTCATTTCAGAAAAAGGTAAATGTGTTATAGTCTATTCACCTCCCCACAGCTCTAACTTGCTCTTGCAAGAATGTAAAATTGTAGGGAAATCAACTTTGGGGGGAAAATGACTTTTTAAAGGAAAACAAACCCGAAGGCAAAGAACATTATTTTCCTTGTAATTCTGACCTATTAACTTCCCATTGGCATTGACTCAACAAGTAAATGTTGGGCAATTTCTACTGTATTAACAAGGCTGACTTCTAATAGCTGTGTTACCAAGTTTGATTGAACAGTAAGGTAAACTACCGTCGTTTAAGTAAAGAACAGGGAGCAGCAAATGCTGCTTGCTAAATCAATATGAGGTGTTTTGTCACTCACAAGTAAGGATGCCAGGAGGCAGTGATTTCCTGCTTTAGTAATTGCTCTGCATCTGCATAATCACACTGCTATCAGGTATAATGCTATGCTGTGAACAGTCTTGCACATTATTCGATTGCCTGATAATTTGTAATATATTCAGAGGCCAACAAAGCATCCTGTTTGTACGGATATGACATCCTTTTATGTAACATTCAATGAAAGGAAAAAGATATTTAACAAAATGTTGAGATATTTTTTAAGAAGCCAATATGCATATCATAAGAAACATTTATTTGAACCTATTACTGTGCCTCAAAAATGGTGAAGTCAGCGCAATACTTATCATGGACAGCACTGTCACTCATGCAGCAGTTCCATAAATACTGAAACTGTAGATGTTAACATTTCAAAGTGATTAATAAAACTTAAAGATGCTAAATATAAGCATTTCTTGACCGTTCAGCAGGATTTGACCCCATTCAATACTCCCTCCTATTTTTTAAATTCTTTCTTCCCAAAGCTTCCCCAGCACAAGATTCTCTTGCTTTTCCTCCTGCTTCTCTTTGGTGCTCTGTTTTTGTCCCTTTTGCTGGCAGCTCTTCCTCTACCATTAACTGTGGGAAGCCCTCCAGGTCTATTTTAAGTCCTTCTCCTTTCTCATTCTGGATTATTTCCCAAAGCACATCCACAACATAACTTGTTTGTCATGTATGTGTGTACGACTCCCAAATGAGCATTTCCAGCTCCACCTTCTCTTGAGAATTCCGGATCTTTAAGATCCACTGCCTGCTGGACCTTTCCTCTTGGGCATTTCTGTACCTGTAACACCTCCATTCCTTTATCTTTTTCTACCCTCCCCTCAAAATACCTTGTCCTTAACTAGTCTTCCCTGTCTCACTGAATGACATCACCATCCAACAGGGAGACCAAGTAAAATCCTCAAGATGATTCTGAACTCTCCTCCTTTCACTCACCTTCATGTCTTGCTTATCTTTATTAATAAATTTATTTAGTAGTATCTGTTTCACCTTCTAGATATCTCTGAAACCCATTCTCATCTCTCCTTCTGTACTTTCAAAACCCTGCTCCAAGCCATGGTGACTTGTCACACAGTTTATTACTACAGGAGCTCCCTAACTGGTCTCTATGTGTCCAGACTGGCCTGCCTAAAGTCTTTTCTCAACATGCCAGTCTACTGTAACCCCAGCACTTACCACTGTTCTAGCACACAACAGATTCTCAAAAAAACACCTTTGAATAAACGAATGAATATTAAAGTATCTAACTCAGGACTGTTATTACTAAAAAGAAAAACTAATAGACTATTGTTAGAATATTTGTGTATCAGAGATGTATAGAGAGAAGGTACAAAGATACTAGTCCAGTATAGCTCAAAAGGAAAAGTGAAATTGTACTTTACAACTTCAAGATTCTGCTAAGATAGACTCTAAAAAGAAAGACATGGAAATAAACTTACATAAGAATTGTGTGCTTACCCACTGTCAGTGAACAGGAACTCCAAATGGGTCATAAAAACCTCCCAACGGGAGACACTGTAACGCTGTGCCAGAGAAAGAGCAATGCTGTAGACGTTTTCCTCAAGTGTTCTTCAAGAATGTCCATCAGCCAAAGGGAAGGGAAAGAAGAGAAACACATTACTTTAATCAGCAAAGAAAATGTTCATTAGGATTGCTCTCCAGCTGAGAGGGGTGCGGTCAGCACAGTCCTTAATAAGACATTTCACAGTAATTCAGGAAAAGTACCTCCAAGGAATTTTAATGCTCCTTTTTCACTGTGGTGCATTGCAACTGACCAAGGAATCGTCTAGACCAGTGGTTCTCAACTGAGGGTGATTTTGTCCCCCAGGAGACATTTGACAATGTCTGGAGACATTTTTGATTGTCACAGTGGAAGAGGAGGAGGAGAGTGCTACTGGCATCTAGTGGGTAAAAATCAGGGATGCTGCTGCACACCCTACAATGCACAGGACAGCCCTCCCACAACAAAGAATTCTCCAGTCCAAAATGTACTGAGGTCAGAAAAATCCTGGTCTAGACACTAGAGCCTAGAGTCAAAAAATAGTGCAAAGGAAATGCATCCCTGCCCTATGGGTAGATATTAGAGAATTCACAGTTAGTCACTCAAGAAACTTTTATGCTTTCTACACTGCGCCAGGTATTGTGCTAGCTGCTTAGAATATAGAAACAAACAAGATATTTCTTGAGGAACTTGCACTTCAGTGGAGAATATGAAACATGAACTAGTAATTAAATACAAGGGCGGCAGTGCTAAAAGAGAAGATTACAAAATACCGTGAGAACAGAGAGGAAAGAATGACCAGCTTCAACTGGAGAGCCAGTGAAAGGTTTAAACCAGGGAATAGTGTCACCAGATTTGAGGATCTCTAGGCATATGAGGAATTCTTGTCCAGAAGACCCACATTAAGGCCATTTTGGAAAGGCTATTGCAGGATCCCTATTTCTCAGAAGTAGAGAAATGTACGATGGAATTCTTGGTTGGAGGAATGGTGGCCAAAATCACAGATGCAGGGATGAAATATCTGTTATTACGAAGTAATACTGCTAAGACTATATTTACCCTAGCGAAGGAAACCAGGACATTTGTATGTTTGATTAGCCATGGGCTGGCAAACGTTTTCTCTAAAGGGCCAGAGAGTAAATCTTTTAGGCTTTGCTGCCATATAGTCTTGGTAGTATATTCTTCTTTTCCCTGTTTTTTTCAATTCTCGTTTTTCCACAAACTTTTAAAAATGGAAAAACCATTCTTTGCTCATGGACTATAAAAAAAGAAGCCAACATAGATTATTAGGTCATTGTCACTTAAAACTATTTCTTAAAGTATTTATTGAGTATCTACTTCCACATGATGGAATGAGAATTATTTGAGAATGGGGACCATTAGCAATTCATCCTTTCTATTATAGTAGTCTAGCACATTTCCTGACACCAAGCACATGCTCACTTACTATGGATACCTTTATCACTTGATAAAGGTGGGAAGAAATCAAACTATGTTACGCCCTCTTCAAAGTTACCCTGACTAACCATCAAGAATGTATTATCTAAGATATATAGACAATAAAGGACAGATACAATGCACTCACAGGAAACTGACATTAAAACGAATATACAATTAATAAACAAATGCAGAATGGTCCTGTTGTGTACAACTGAAGGTAGAGCTGCAAACAGGAGGATGCAGGTCCTTCAATGATTCTTGTATGTGAGACACTAAAATCCCATCTCCAAACAGAACTGCTAACTCAGAAAACCCAGGGACATTTGGAGACATTTTAAACAAGCCATCCAAAGACTGCTCTATTTTTCTAAGCAACAGATTGTGGAGAAGATTCTATTATATATTTATCAAAAGCATGAATTTGTCCTTTAGGATATACTTCAAATAGCATATGCTAGCTAGATACTTAAAAAACAAAATAAAGAGCAAAAATACTACCAAAATCTAATTGATGATGTAAGGTGTGCCTTATCTTATAAACTTTTATTCTGCACAATAACCCTCTTCTAAGAAATCATAAGCATGTCACCAAGGATTACGAAATGCCCAAAAAGAAAGCCTACTGGACTGGGAAATAGGGAGCCCAGGCTCCACCCTGGCTGTGTGAGCTTGAAGAACTCTTTCAAGTTCTTTGGCTCTCAGATTCCTCTTCCAAAAGTGAGGAGGTTGGATTAAATGATCCTTCAGTCACTTTCAAAGTGGACATTAAATGACTCTATGAAATTATGAACCTCCAGGAGAATAGAGGGGAAGAGAAAAAGATTCGTATTTCCCTTCTTAACTGAATCTTGCTACGGGTTGTTCCTACTGTCTTTCTTTGATCTCTCTCTTTCTTGCCTTATTCTAAAAAGAATTTGGGGTGTTTACTTTTCCTTTTTGTTTTTTTCACTTTCCCACTTTCTGACACGTAAGTAATTCTCATTTGATCTGAACCCATTGTATCTAAAAAAACAGAGACCAGTATTACAACCCAGGGGAATTCCATACCAAGAAAGGAACTATTTCTGCTGGGCCTTACACAGGACTGCCATCTCACACGGGGCCTGCTCTTCTCTCCAAAGGGCTAAGTGAAGGGGACAAAGTGGCAGCTGCTACTGGCCTCTGACAAGAGAGACTGCTAGTTCCAATGAGCTTTTCTTTCTCCAGAAACCCAGGGCAGATAAGGGTGCCATGAACCCACAACACTGGGTCTTTCCTCTGGTATTAGGTCAACTGTATCTAATTTTTAACATACTGAAGAAATTAAACTGCCATGTAGTTTGAAAAGTGAGATTCCAGCCAGGAATAAAAGGTAATCTTGTTTTTAAATTTCTCTAATAAGCATCACACTTTTCACCCCTGATCAGATCTTACCACCTCTAACATGGTAACCATCTTGTATTGGGATATCAAAATCACGGGAAACTTTTTTTCTTTAAATAATTCCTGTCCTTACTATTTAAATCTGCAGGCTCAAAATGTAGTCTGCATCTACTGATCCCTTTGGGAAGACACACACATCCCTCATACAATCAGAAGAAGAAGGGGAAACCCTGTTTATAGCAACCATGATTGTAAATCTTCAAAGGACTGTGATTAATAGTCCTGATAATTCAACTTGTTCTTTCATATTTGAACTCCATCTCTTTATGAGACAAAGGTATCGCTTACTCTGCCAGGCCAAGGATAGTTTCCCTTTTATACTGGTCATCAGCAGTAAACCGCTGCACGTCCACCCCCTTCCGCAGGCCCTGAAGGATCTGAGCCTGAGTGGAATCCAGCAGGCGTTCGTTGTAGTAGTGTAACTGCTTGGTGAGTGAGGCGAGATCCTCGGGCCAGGATTCACATCCATATCGAGTCACATGTCTGGTGACCATCTTGATTAGCTCTTTGGGATCCGCCTGTGAGTAACAAAAAGAGTAACAATAACGAAAAAAAGAGTAACAAGAAGAAGACCACGTCCATTGGGCACCTGTTTGGCCCTTCGCACTGTTGCCCTTTAATCAAGGCTCACAACCAACCTGAGAAGTCAACTGCAGAGATGGTACATTTTGCAGGCCACAAAGACAGGACACAGAACTGAGTCTAGAAGCAGGTTTCTGGACTCCTGCTCTCTTCTTCAAGCTCAAAAATCTCCAGCCACTTAAAAAACAATATATACTTGCTTTTTCAACTACCATCATCCTACATCAGATTTGTTCCTCAATTATCTAATCACTTGTAATAATTCACCCTGGAAGTAATTTTAGTCATCATTGCCCCTGGATAAATTTTCTTTTGACCACCATCTAAGTGTTCTTAAGAACAAAGTTGCAGTTCAATAACAACACTATAAACGCCTAGACAGCTAAGTAGAAAAGTGTCTTCTGCAAGGGTAAGTTAGGGAAAAACCCGTCCCTGTTCCTGAAGTCATAAACTCTTCTAGTCATGTAAGAAAGCATCCAACCAAGATTTACTCTGCTCAACCTGGGGCTCAATGGGATATTGTTCTATAATTCTCAGCTGCTTCTCTAACAACAATAAAACTATTCAAATAGAACAAAACCCAGAACCAAACAGCTGACAGGAAAGGAGACTAAATGATTAACTGGCCACATTTATTCATATTAAAGTTGGTCTGGGTGTCAGCGAAGCAAGAGCAGCTCAGCCATGATTTTGGAATTACTTAACAGGGAGCCTAACACTTGAACAACAGTAACTCAATCACTCCCAATTTCTGGGAAGACATGGATATATTTTAATATAAACAAATTAGGAAAAAACTCCAGAATCTATCTTTGGTTTTCAGAAAGGTACCCAATTATAGTAAGCTGTCAGCAGTTCTGATGTATGAGCCATTATTCCGAGCTACACAGGAGATTTGTCAATGTCGAGTCTACATTACCAACGCCAGCCTGACATTCTCTCTCTTGATCCTATTAAGGAACAACTGGGGAGTACTGATAAAAACGAATTAAAGAAATCTTCTTGGACTCCAACAGGTAGATCTCAGAAAAAGTCAGCTTTCTTATACTTAATTTTTTTCCCTACTTCTATGCATACACTGAGTCTTAGTCTCAAAAAAGACTTAGTGTATCAAGTCAAAAGACTTGGGTTTGAAAACTAACTCTTCAAAGTAAGCTACAAGACCATCTTTCATTCAAGAAATATTTTTTGTGCACCTCTTATGTACCAGGTGATGTACTAAAAAGATGTGACCTTTCCTTTCAGGAATGCAGTCTATTAGGAGAGACAATCAAGCAAACAATTGTAAAATGGTGTGATGCAAGTAAGCACAGGGTGCTATGGGAGTACAGAGGAGCGGGATGTGGGCAAGTCTCAAGAAGTCGTCTTGGGAGAGTTAATGTCTAGGCTAACTACTCAGGTATCAGTAGTAAAAAAGGCAGCAAAAGACAGGGAGGCAAATTCCAGTAAAGAGTAGAGTATGTGCTAAGACTAGGTGGCTAAGATCATATAGAAAGACGGAGTGAATAAAGCAAATCTAATTGCAATTACAAGTGATTTGGGAATCAGCTACAAATGGATGGTATTTCTGGCAATGGATTTAGGCAAAAGAGATCCCATACCTCAGATCTCAGTGACTCTACAGCTGACATTCAACTCAACCCCCTTTCTACTTATTGACTGAAGCCATTGAGGCACCACCCTGAATCACCTGCCAGGGGCACAGCCATGTCTGAAGTTATCTGGTATGGGCATGTTGCTCAGGGGCCAGCCAGCCCATCCACACCTGCTCTGCATCCTGCGTGTGCACTGTTGGCGCCTGAGCTTCTCACATCTCATCTGATTACCACTTTTCTGCCTAGAGGTGGAGCAAGTGGGAGCAAATGTGCAACAATCAGGGTTTCAGGGTGGCAGGAGAGATCTTCTGCTAATTGTTCTTTCACGGGGCTCCTTGGGCCCCAGTTTTGCACTCCAACGGCAAATCCATGTTCACCAAAACAACGCAGAAGGCTTTTCTTCATATATACTCTGACCCTGTAGTTTCAGACTGAAGCCCTCAGCCTGAAAATGCCTAATGCACTTTGAAGGAGAGGCTATAACCATCCAGCCTATCTGCGTGTGTGACTCCCTGCTGCTCCCTACCAGGCTGCTGTTTCCCACTCCCCACTCAGGCAATCAACTACCTTCATTCTCCCAAGGGTTTCTCACGGCTTTTGCTCCACAATTTTACTTGTTTTCTGGCATCTCAAGGATTTAGTACCTGTACTGGGAGAGTAGCCTACAAACTTTTCAGTAGACCTCAATAGTATAACCTCCTCATTTCTATTCTGTGTTCTAATACTATTTATGAAACAAATCCCAAGACCAAATATAAATTAAAGCTCCAAAATGGTAGCACATAGCAATAATGAGTATAATTATTAATGCTAATATTTACATAGGATTTTCTTTATCCTACAGAAAGTTTCAAGTCTCCACATACAATTTTCATTTTCATAGGTGGCAAAAAGAATCCATTCTCTCCTTTTGCCAATGAAGAAAATGACATGGCATAGTGAAATAAGCATGGATAGAGAGAAGTCACCAGCTGGATGACTTTGTGAAGTTACTTAACAACTCTGAACTTGATTGTCTCATCTATAAAATGGCAATAATGATATGTAGCTTTGCATGGTTTTGAGAAACCTAAGAGACAATATATATAAAATACACAAACAAGGGCTTGGTACGAAGCAGGGGCTGCAAACATGAAAGGGATTATGGAATTTACTCAAAGACATACACCAATCACACTTTGACTATATACCTCTGTTATATAATTTACTTTACATAGCATTTTCTTATAAATATTAAATTATAGCTTCCGGAGGGCAGAAACCATGTATACTTTGTGAATTTGTCTTTTCCAGAGCACAGTAGAGTCTCCTGCACAAATCACGTGTAAGCCAGCCATGCCTAGTGGTTAAAGTTCGGCATTCTCATCACTTCAGCGGCCCGGGTTTGTTTCCTGGTCGCAGAACCACACCACCTGTCAGTTGCCATGCTGTGGGAGCGGCGCACAAAGAAGAACGAGAAGAATTTAACAATGAGGACATACAACCACGAACTGGGGTTTTGGGAAGTTAAAAAAAAAAAAAACAGGAGCAAGATTCACAACAGATGTTAGCTCAGGGTGAATCCTTCCCTGCAAAAAAACAGAAAAAGTTAAAAAAAAAATCAAGTGTGGGGTAAAAGGGAGACATGTTGAACAGCAGCAGTAGCTTTCTGTCAGTACTACTGATTTATATTCCAGCTCCCTTACTTAGTAGAGAAGCAACTTGGGGCAAGTTACTTCATATCTCGGTTTCTCCACCTGTAAGAGTTAATAAGCACACCCTCCTCAGGGTTTGTTGTAAAGCGTCAATAAAGCAAGGTATTTGAAAGTACTTTTTTCTCCATTATTATATGAAAGCAAATTGGACCCAGAGCTTACTCTCAAGGAATTAAAAAGGAGTGATTGACAAAGACGTCCGCATACACAACTCACAGAAGGCATCTGAATACAAGCACCACTACAGGCTCACACATTCAGAATGCTGGGAACTCCATGGAGGCAGCAATTAATCCCCTCTCTTGACCCTGGGGTCTCAGTTTCTTCAGATGTAAAACAAAGGAGCATCGCTAGATGATCATCTTTCTAGGACTAAAATCCTACGAACGTGTAAGAATTCAAACATAAAATAAACCCTTATAAATCCCTCCAGGTGTGGAATTAGAGAAGTTCTACATCTCAGCTCATTTATGCCTCCACTAAATATTCAGAACAGATTCCTTTGTTAAAAATATAATTTCAGATCAACAAGCTATAGCCAATAGATTCCTACGTGGTATAAACAACTTTAATTTCTTTTCCTTTATAAAGTAGAAATTGTCTAGTCCCTCTGTGAATAATTTTTATTTCATATTCTCTGTACATCAAATGTGTTCACTTTTCAAAGAAATATTTAAGAACAAATACTTAATATTTCAGTCTTCGGGACGAAACAGGCACAGTGCTAAACAGACATGAACTGAATCTCACTTAATACTAACAATCCTATGGGACAGGCATCTACTAGTATCTTCTGCTTTACAGATGCGTACAGGAGGTGAGCGACTTGACTAAGGCCATTCAATGTAAGGGGCAGGGTGGGGATCTGACTCCCAAGCATAACGGCTCCCAAGAACCTACCTTTTATTTTTGGTATGCAGGGAGGGGTATCTCTTAAAATGATAAGGGTCTTGATGAGACCAGTGTATACCCAACTCCTACCAAATGTAAATAAGACTTGGCATTAGAGTCCCTTTACAAATGATTGACTTTTAATGATGGATTTAATGCTGTCATTCTATATTACATCCACTTGACTTTTTCTCACACATATTCTTCCTCTCATCCCTTTGATACATACACACACATGTGTATAAATACAAACGACCATAGAGGACACACAAAGGTAGGTGTTCAACTAGATATCTGATGTGAGCTGTATTTCTAAGCCTTTCATTTCTTCTTCTCTAATGTTAACAGAGAGAGTTTCAGAATCATGAGCAAGAATACTATTTCCTGGGCCTGCCTGGTAGGATAGTGGTTAAGTTTGCATGCTCCACTTCTGCAGCCTCAGATTTGCAGGGTCAGATCCCACATGTGGACCTAGCACCACTTATCAAGCCATGCAGTGGCAGGTGTCCCACACACAAAGTAGAGGAAGATGGACACAGATATTAGCTCAGGGGCAATCTTCATCAGCAAAAAGAGAATTGGCCATGGATGTTAGCTCAGGCCTAATCTTCCTCACCAAAATAATAATAATAATAATAAAAAGAATACTATTTCCCATTCAATCCCTTGATATACATACACCTCCATTTAAAATTCTGTCCTACAAACACCAGATGATTTCACTCATATGTGGAATATAAACAAGTACTGGGACAAAGAAAACAGTTCAGTGGTTACCGGGGGGGGGGGGGGGGACACTGGGGGGGAAGGGGAGCACTTATGTGGTGACAGACAAGAAATAATGTACAACTGAAATCTCACATTGATGTAAATTATTATGAACTCAAAAAAAAAAATTCTGTCCTAATAAAATGGTGAATAGGGGCATTCTATTAATTCCTTGATGATAGGTTTCTAAGTATCTTCAAGTTTATGGATCATCAGATATTTAAGAGTATAGGAAGATTTTCAATACTTTAATTTACTGTGTAAAACATAATACCAATGAGAAGAAACAACTCACAAAGGCTTCCAAGAAAAAGGAAAATCAGCTATGGGGAAAAAAACAGGAACTGGCATGAAATAACCTGGATTATTGGTCCTTTCCCCCTGAGCTTCAGGTTTTCCATTATTAAAATTGAAGAAATTTCTTCTCTATAGTGCCCTCATAAAGATTAAATGAGACTAGATGGAGGAGCATGTTGTGAGTTCTAGCTCTCTATGCAAATTATTTTCTTCCGATTATCACTACTACTTTCTATCCCTTCCTCAAGGAACTTTACTGGTCATGATTACTTCCAATATTCAATTTAAATTTTAATAAGAATTCTTCCCCTGAGCTTATCACAATTTCTTTCAAAATATTCCAGAGCATCCTCTACTCACTCCAACACTTCATTTCACACCTACGTTCATTCACCCCCAAAGGGTACAACATTAAAGTTTCTAAAGCACTTGAACATGAATTTCATTTGACCATCATCCAATCCAGGGATGTGCACTGGAGGCTGCTGTTCCTGTTTTACAGATGCCTATCTGCGCTTCGGGCATCTTTGGCTGTCATCTTGCAGGGAGGAAGCGAGTCCAGCCTTCTGGCCTCTCGCCTAGCAACCTCACACCTAAAATCTCTAAGTTTTTTGTGTAGAGTACATTCAAACTTCTCTCCCACTTCTTCCCAGCTCAGTTCAATGACACGATCCATGGGTATGAAAGCTTTTAGCCTCTAAGAACCTTCTGAAGGGCTTTTTAGGTAGCTCCAAAATCTTCCAGATTCAGTATTCAAAGTGATATTGCAAAACATCACAGGCTGTGAAAACTAATAACATAAAAAGCCATAAAAATTTAAAAAAGAAAGTGTGTTGAGTTAAATTATTCTATTTTTTCCCCAAAACTTGGCAGTGCAGTTCTTCAGGGGGGTGAATAAAATATGATTTCTTTAGATAATATGGTCAAGTCTCTGTAAAAACAAAATATGCATAAATATTCATGACAACAGAATGCTCCATGACTTAATCTACTGCTTACTAGTAAAGGTAACAAATCCATTCTGGTTTAATAGCCTCTATTTCTTGGTAATATTGTTTGGAAAGTTTTAAACAGGTGGTGTGTTTCCCCTCTAGGGTTGTTATTTGCTTGAGATAATTTTCTACTTAGTATTTTCAATTAGTAGCTTAAAAAAACACATTTTAGAAATAGTTTACCATAAAGTTTTGAATTTCATCCCCTGCTGGGTTTGCTTCTCTAGCATATAAAACTAAAAGACATGTTTCCATTTTTAACTGGTTTTATCTTCTGAAACTTTTTCAAAAGAATGCTAGAAGTCACACTTCAAGAGGCATTTACTAAAATTATAAAGGTAAGAGACAAGCGAAAAAAGATCAAGGTACAGAACGATGTGTATAGCTCACTCACATTTGTATTAAAACTATTATGTAAATATATATATCCATAAACTATTTCTGGAAGGATACAAAATCGAACACTGACTTTTTATTGTACACCATTTTCACTGTTTGAATTTTTTGGCCATGTGTGTATTGTTTTACTAGGACAAATACTAGAAGAAAAGATTCTCTCCCACTGACCATTTGCCAATCATCATTGTGTATCACTAAAAAGAAAAATAAAGGCAAGGGGGACTACAGCAAAGAGAGTCTCGGAGAGGTGCCAAGCTCCAGGAGCCTGTGCCGCCTGGCTCAGGATGGTGCTTCCCTTCAAGATGCACAGGGCTTTTGTCAGAAATAACTCCACAAATTATATCAATACTTTTATTCAAACCTAGCAATCTACCTAAATTATCATTCCCGCAGCTCAGAATTACAGGAGGTGGAAAGAGAAAATGTGAAAAGACCGTGGTAATAGAAACAAGTTGAACTGACAGCTGAGTGAAAGCTAAGCTTCACTGAGTGTTGTTATGTGTAGGCAACAAATTGAAACCACTTTGATTTCAATTCCAGGGTGATTCATCGGGAGTCTGCCATATTTAATTCCAAACTCAACAGTGCTGTTTTATGCAGATGAAGATGCTGCAGAGACTCAAATAAGGAGCCATTAGGTAGTCAGTGGAAGACTCCCATGTACTTAAAACATCCAGCCATTGTGCCCACCCGTGATTCCCTCAAATCCAAGAGCCAGGACTCAACTGGCAAAACTGAAGCCTGAAGGCTGTGCTAACCCACAGCAGTTGAAATGATTCCTGAACTGATTCACACGGCAGTAAAAAGTCCCGAGGAACTACAGCGGGTGAGGTCCTGGGGATTCAGAGGTAGATGGGATTCCTGTCCTCAAATAAGATCACCACGTGGAGAACAGACAGATGTGCGTTAGTTACAAGGCCCCGAAAGAACTGCTCCAAAGGGCGTCTGCACAAGAGCAGAGAGGGACGGAGGAGGCCGACGCCTGCCGAGGAGACAGACAGGGCTTCACCCGAGGCTCTTTTGAGCTTAGACTTATCTGCGGATGGTGGGAAGAATAAGGAGGTATTTCAGGCAGGGGATTCTATCTGCACAGGCACAGAGGTGTGAAAAAGGATGTTAAAGTGAGAGAAATATAAATTCCGAACAGCTAGAACATAAACTTCAAGACAGCTAGTGTCAGGATCATGGCTGACAGGGTATGGAAGAACCAGCCAGTTCCCTGAGGGTCTTCCCTCTTATATATAGGAGCTTAGATTTCACCCAGTGGCCATAGCAGAACACATGAAAACGTCCTGCTGGGAACGACTCCTTAAACCCGAATGCCAGTGATCACTCAGGTCCCAACACAGTGACTGGCTTCTGAAACACAGCTAGAGCAGCAGCATGTCCAAGCATAAAAGGCAGGTAAAACCTGGAAGCAGAAGCGCTAAGTGACAGGATGTCACTGTCTACCAGAGCCACGCTGAGTAAGTAACCAAATTGCTCTGAGTCTTATCTTCTGCCAAGAAGATTCCTCTTCTGCAAAATGGGGTTGTTCAAAGGATCAAATGGCAGAATGAATGTGAAAGGTACAGCCAATGTCTTTTTAGAGTTAGTCTGATCTTTCGACTGTTCATTGCCAAGTCCCATAAACAAGCCCCTAAGCTGACTGTTGCTGCCACATCCCTCCCTGACACCTTCTTAGCCAGATGGAAGAGACTCTACCCAGTCACAATGAAGTCTGGCCACAGACTGCATTTCTATCTTTTTCCTCAGGAATCATATGACTAACTCTTCTACGCCCTGAATTATATAGAGTAAAATTTCAACACTATCTCAAGTACTCTGTGAAACACTATCACAGTACCTATGACAGGCACCGTGACACTTCAACACTTTGTTACTGCCATTCCCTGCCTGGATGCTCTTCCCTTACACATCTGCACGGTGCTGCGCTCGTCCTTTTGTCTGTATTCAAAGGTCACCTTCTCAACGGAGGCCTTCTCTGGGTCTGTTTAAATTGTACTCTTCACACACACACACAGACACATACTCATTTTTCATAGCTCTTATCACCATCTAACATAGTCTATGTTTCCTTTATTTATTTTGTTTATGGTGCCCCTTCCCCAATAGAATGTAAGTCCCAAAGGGGCAGGAGTTTGTTCAAAATACTTTGTTCACTACTGTTTCTCCAGGCTCTGGAACACTGCCTGGCATAAGGTAGTCACCCAATAAATATTTGATAAACACACACACATAATTCAATTATTTCATATGTACTGAAGAACATTCATTAATTTTTAGTAACCTACCCAGTGAACTTTGTTTCCTACCCTTTATACGCAGGCCCTGCTCTAAGCACTGGGGAATCCAATAAATACAACACAGACACCGGCCTCAAATAGCTCATCTAGTGAGATGAAAAGTATACAAATCGAAAGAACAGAGTATAAGTGCTATGACTGACATGAGTACAGGGCGGTACAAAAGCACAAGAAGTAGCACCCAACACAGCTTGGGGGCACCACAGAATGGTGGCAGGTGGCAGGAACCAAGCCTGGGTGAGGTAACACCTGAACCAAGTAGCTGAGCAAAGACACGGAGAGGGAAAACATTACTGGCAAAGATCCGACAAGCCTGAAGACCCATCTGAAGACAAGGAAACAGAGAACATGCAGGGTGCTCGAGAAATTTCAGTGGCTTGGTATGGCTGGAGCAAAGGAAGATGAAGTTGGAGAAAAACAAGCCAGAGGCCAGATGATGAGGGACGTGCATACCTTGCTGGGGCAATAGGGAATCAGAGAGATTTCAGTCAGAAGGAAGGATGACTAGACCTCCATTTTAGACAGCCTACTCTGACAGATGCTTGGAAAAAGATACAAAAGCAACAAAAATAAAGATAGGGTGATGTTTAAGAGGCTATTACAGCAATTTAGAGGAAAAACTATGAAAGATTGAATTAAGGTGAGGACATGGAGTAGACAGGAGAAAAGAACTTGAGAGGTGCTAAACTCTCCCCTCCTCACTCTTAACACGTCTGTCTGGAAGAGTTTCAGGATGTCTATGCATCTTGAAGTGGAAAAAAAACCATGGACACTTTCTAACTCTTCATTTCAGCTTTCAGACTAACAACCAAATGCTTTCCACAGAGTTGCCAAGAAGTCCCTGGACAGCTAGCTGGCTCATGATCTGCCTCATGCCATCTTAATGCTATTGGAGGGCACATCTGTTTCTGTCAGGAGCAGCTGAGAAGTTAGATACCATGTGTTGAGGAACCACCACTGGGCCACACAGACTTTACTGGTTTCTATTTCCATTAGGATACAATGCTGCTTCCTGAAGCAAAGACTCCGAACAGCATAAGGCAGCTGGGCCCAGAAAGAGAACGGGAACAGGTGTCAGGAACCACGCCACACAGCAGGTGAATAGTCTAACAACCAGAATCAGAGGCCAAGGGCTAGGGCGAGACAGGAGAGCTGCGAGGGACATCTTCAAAGGGAGGGACAGATTGACAGGACATGATGACAGGAACAAGACCAAGAGTTAAAGGGCAGTGACAGTGGGTTGACACACTTGGAAGGAAGCAACAGAAATTGAGGTAAAGGGTAAAAAAGGGCAGGAATCAAGCCTTGTTATTCTTCATACTCCAATGCCACATTCTATGTCCTTCATAGCAGGCACTCAATAAATGCTGAATCGATGAAAGGAAACACAAAACATAAGACATGGAAACAAAAAACTCACACTTTCTATCAAGTGAAAAGAACTGCTGGAACACAGAAGAAAGCAAGATGGACACACTTTTACTTCTAAACCTTATCTTTCAATGTTCTACTTTATCTCTTTGCATGCTTTAGTTGTGGAAACCTTAAACAGAGTTTCTTATAAAGTGCCTGTGGTATCTAAGTTAGGAAACAGTGATAGCCAGACACAAAAGTTGGGATGGAATTTAATGGTTTTCTCCTAACTTATCTCTCTCACAAACAGTACATGATTTGAGACAATTTTTGATACAAAGTGATTTACTATCAGAGAGATGAGGAAAAATATGTTGTTTTTTATACTAGAATTTTCCTCCAGGAAGACTACTTTGGTTTTGAGGAAATGAGACTGAAGATTACAGGCCAAACTGTGGCTTACAGCAAGACCTTGGCTTTCTTAAAAGTTTTAACTTGTAGTCTGTCTTGTATCGTTTTCAGGCCTCTTGTTCACAGCTCCTCTAATCCACGTCTGTGTCACTGTCTTACATGGATTTACAGTTAGTGGTGAGTTCACTGTGGTCGGACAGCATGCTAGGAGACGGTGGCACCCCCGAGGTGCTCACAGCAGTCTAGTCATAGACCAGCTGACTGACTGAGTGGCCTGTCCATCCTCTGTGTTCATGAAACCGAAGCACAGTAGTGGGCATATAGTAAGACCTTAATACAGACTGCACACGTGGAAGCGAAAGAGAGAGATCCCATCTCAGCACTTGAATCCCATTGCAACGGTATCCAATTAGAAACCTCAGTCAAACACAGTTTGAGGACACACTTGACTTGTTGGGAAAAAAAAATCCAAGTTTGTAACAAGGCGCAATGCTTTCTGGTCAAAGAAAGCTTCACCATGTTTCAACATATTTGGAGTTTTGGAGCAAATTATTTGGTACCTGTGGTCATACACAGAACTAATAAAAGGATAAGGGTATCTAGAAGCAGATATCAGCAAGCATACCATAAACACTCTTTACCAGCCATCCAACTGAATATAATAAGAAGGATGTTAAATACACTGTTCCAAAAATAAACCTGCCACACTTTCACCAACATAATCACTTCATTTCCTCAATTCATAACACAGTAGGTCAATTTCTAATCTCACATAAAAACACACCAGAGATATAAAAACAAAACAAAGGACAATCACTAGAGTATACTAAAGTAGCTGTACAAAGCAGCAGTGGCTATCAAAAGCAAAATTCATAATTCCCCAAATAAAGTATACTTTACATTAACTGGCTAAAAATAAAACATTCCTCTTTGTTGGCCAAATGTCATCATAACAGAACGATGCCTAAGAATAATACACACCTAATAATGATGCTGCCCTGGGATATTAACCTGTGCTGAGATGGTGCCCCCACTTCCCTTCTTCTTTTTAAATAAAAATTGATGAATGAAAGCCATAGATTTTGCCACAAGAATTTTTCACCCACTTACAGTTTCTTGGATGTGTTTCACATGGCTGAGGCACCTCGAACTTTGATACACATGTGAAATTATTTCTTCACAGTCTGCTTTGGGTCAGGAGAGGAAGAATCCTGCCTCGATAAAATCTGGACCTTGGATTTGTACATATGGTGCAACTGAAAGTCTGATTTATTTGCTTATCTATTCTTAAAGTGGTAAATCTCTTAAAATGATCCAGTACAAAAAGTAGACAGTTAAAACTGGTCTATTCAAGTAAACCTGGAGGGCTTTGATTTTCCAGTGGCATCCATAATATCTTGGTGTGCACAAAAGAAGGTACATGTAGGGGCCAGCCCTGTCGCCTAGAGGTTAAGTTTGGTGCCCTCTGCTTCGGCAGCCCAGGTTTGGTTCCCCAGCACAGACCTATACCATTCGTCAAGTCATGCTGTGGCAGCATCCCACATACAAAATAGGGAACATTGGCACAGATGTTAGCTCAGGGTGAATCTTCCTCAAGCAAAAATAGGAAGACTAGCAACAGATGTTAGCTCAGGGCGAATCTTCCTCAGGAAAAAAAAAAAAAGGCACATGTAACTTGAGGCATACTTAGGTGCTTATGCTCAGAAATTAAACAGAAAGTTATATAAAAGTCGTCTGAAGCTTGGTGGCAAGTAGGTCTAATATATTTCAACATTTCATCTGTATCATTACTACTTTCATATCTCTGACTTAAAAATAAATAAAAGTATAGCATTGTTCAAAGAATTACTTGCCTACTGTCCTAAATTAGACAAAACCATATTCCTTTTGGGCAGTGAATTAAAAAGCCAATTCTCCATTTCGCCTCTCCTATTACTTTAGCCTTTCCCAAGAACTTTGTAAAACAAAGCAAATGAAAGAAAAGTTAGAGGAAGAATCATCATTCGCAATAAATATCAGAAACTCTACCTCTTACTGATGCCTGGAAAAGCAACTACATCTAACACAGAAAAAGGCAAGGGCTGTCAGCCACTGGGAATGCATTCTGGATACAAAGTGGATCAGCCTCTCCAAAGAGGTAAACACGTGTTCCAACTATTACAGAAAAGCTTTAACTCCGCGCATTAATAAAATGGAAACCACGAGGACTCACTCTGTAAAGAGGATGGCACTGGTCCCTGAAACACGGAGCTAATCTGGCATAGATCTGCAGGCTATAGTAATACGTTGCCAGCTGGAGAGATAAAGCGGAGTGGGACTGCTTTTCAAAGCACTTGTTCGCATCTAACACCTGGGAGGGAAAAGGATAGAATGAACTCAGCTGAAAGGAAATTAACAAGATCATCACAAACCCTTACATTTCTAGTCGTTACTGTAGAACTTTGGTTCAAAGTTTCCATCATATCAACTACATGACTACATGTAGTTTAATATGGCTACATTAAAATTTAGAAGACACTAGAAAGGCACATCGCATGCATGTAAAAGCAGATTTAAAATCAACATTTTGGCTAACATTGTAGGATTTATTCTCTGAATACTAATCAGTCTTTTCACCACCCAAGAGCTATCAGAAGGCCATGAAACAAACAAACATACATACATATATATAAGTGTACATGTATGTATGCATGTACGTGAGTATATACGTATACAAAACAAACAGTTCTACTGATGAAAATCCCTGATAGAGATTTTTAGTGTCTTCATTTTTAAGTCCTTTTTTCCTGGTAGGGGTAAACTTACCTGTGGTAAGGCAAGGAGATAAGCGAGAGCCAGGGTCATGTCATTTGGTAAAGCATCACTTGCTAGCTGCAAGAGAACTAAATGCAGGAAAAAAATCACATTATTTTACTTGAGGATTCATATGACATTCATAGTTACTAAGTCCCATGTTTTTAGTCCTATATAATTTCAACAGATAATTAGCTTCAGAAGACTCTTTAAGGCCCTTTATGAAAGTCTTATTAGTACCAATGAAATACAGATCACAAGAAACTATGGTAAATCATAACCTTGCCTTAACTTAGAGGAATTACGCTGTTTGGTACTTAAACATAATGAAATCCTGCTAATGCAGCTGCAAAGTTTAAGTACAGACAGATCAGTGAGGACAGTTTCTTACAGCTTATCTTTTGGTTTTAAAGATCCAGGCCATGCAATAAAATTATGCATATCGATAACAGGGAATGTGGATGATGACCATGTGAGTACTGAAGATCAGACCAACAAAATAGCTCTGTGAGTGCAAATATAGGATAAATTATTTGACTACTACAGTGATGATAATACGGTTTTGTTTCTTCCAAGAACACCCCTCTTCATCACACTCCACAAAAAAAGATTTGATTTGCTTTGATTATAAATCTTAAAATATTCCAACCATTAACAACATTTTCATAATAAAATTTCACATGAGCAACAATCTGTCAATGTCATAGCTTTAATAAGAGAGAGTACATTGCCAAAAAAGTCTGTGTTTACATGCAGTTTGTATTAACAAGGAGGCATTTCATTCATTTAGGTCTTAGGGACAAATACCAGGTAGTCACATGTAATCACAACATAAATCCTTTATTTTTAAAGAACACAGACTCTCATGATCTGCATTAATGAACGACAACAGTTTGTGGATAACCCAAAGGAAATGATATTTGACTTTGCAAATATACTATATAATTTTTTTCCAGAAGATTTACCTTCCTAATTGTGTCTTACTTGGACTAAAATTTAAGTCATTTGTAGAATCTGGCTTAGCTGACAGTCTGGGCAGTGGAGATGGTGGTGGGGTAAGGAGCAACACATAAGTGGGTGAAGTCTGAGAGTGTGACCTAGAATTCAAAATCTCCTGTGGATGATTCATGGAGGAAACAACAGAGCTTTCTCGACTGGGTCTACAGAGAGAATACTGGTTCTCTAAATACTCATTTCCTATGTGTTCTCCAAACTTATGAACCAAATTGGTCCACCAGTCAGCCTCAGGCCTCCCAAGGAACCGTATCATGTTAGAGATGTCTTCTAATCAAAAGCTACTCATTTCAAGGCCCATTTCCAAATTCACATATCAACTATCAATGAGAACTTTGTCTGAAACAGACATTGCCCTAAGATAAAAATCAGAGTCCCTGCCTTTTGCAAATAAACACGCTAAGGCAAGAGGAAGTCTCCGAATAAATAATTTAAAAATACAATGCAAAAGATCCACAAATTTTGGGCAAATAATTATGAGAGCCAAGAAGAGGTATAAGATTGCTAAATGTACCCCAGAAGACTACTAAAACTGAAGAATGAAGGGGTTAAGCTATACATTTAGACACCAGAAGATAAAGCAAGAAAAAGCATATAAGCATGTAAACTTAATCTGCTGAAAAATCTGGACTATTTGAGAAAGATTTACTTACAAGTCTAGAAATTACATACTACATACATACATACACACACACACACACACACAAACCAGGGCTGTCATTTTGACTTATGTCTGCCTTATGTATTCTATCACGCAATACCTGCCCAACAGTCCTTCAGGACAGTTATTTTCAAGAAAAAATATCCAATTATTTCATATACTAGTAGTTCTTCCCTGTTAATTTTCTTTCTTATATAGTCTCTTAGAAGGTGACCTACAATTGCAACCTCATCTAGTTTTTTTCCACTCTCACGTTAATTTTCTTCAGATATTGCCCTTCCTTACGCACAAAGGAAGGCAACTTCCAAGCAAGCATATCCCAATCCACTCATCAAAATTTGCCCAGCCTCTTCAAAGGAATCCCTCAGGAGCCCTTACTTCAGGTGCGTGGCTGTTGCTCCAGCCATTGGAGGACCTTCCTCCTAGAGGAGTGGTGGAGGCCACTCTAAGGCCTACGTGAGAAAATCAGTCCCTTTGCGGACCATCTGCCAGTCACATCTAATTTTTTTTTTATCATAACATCGACTCACTCATTCATTTCATTTAATGTGCATTTGGCTGTTTCCAAAACCAAAAGACACTCAAGGGATGAAACTGTGCTACCACTGAAGATATTACAAAGAATATGCTACAGACCCTGAAGGAAATTCCAAAACAAAAACAACCTAACAAAAAACAAAAACAAGAAAAAAGAGCAATGATGACAGTTGGAATAAATGCACATCTTTGAAGGGGAGAATCTTCATCTGAATACATATGTTCCAGTAGGTTTATTTTTAAAATAATTACATTATTTCATAGATTCGGTTCACAAGATGGTCACTAGAATTTCTTGAACATATATAATTGAATATAAAGCTTATAGCAGAAAGGGAAAACAAATGGTTAACTTCCATGAGCTCAAAGCAGCGACAAAAATCACCCCCCCCCCCCCGAGAGGAATCCAAAGGAGCATCATCGTTATTTTGACCAAGCAGTGAATCATCCTAAAATGCAAATGTTTGTTCCTAGTGAATAACATATGCATAGACTTTATTTCATCTATACAAATGTATTAATTTTTTTTAAATCCTCTGTATGTTATGTTGCTTTGACATCTTGGGCGTCTTGCTAATCCTGGAGAGACTGCCCCTCCCAGGGCCAGCTAATTCCTACAGATAGCAAACAACCTGCCTGTAAGCAAGCCTCTGATACGCAAAGCAACCAATTCAAAGCCAATGGGTCAGGCTTCCCTTAACTACTGGGATACATCCTTTTTTTTCCCCAATTATTTTACTGAGGTCATAACGGTTTACAGCATTGCATAACTTCAGGTGTACATTATTATTTATCAGTTTCTTTATAGACTGCATCGTCCTCACCACCAACAGTCCAATTTTTATCCGTCACCATATAAATGTGCCCCTTAACTCCTTTCACCACCCCCCTGACCCCCTTCCCCTTTGGTAACCACTAATCTGTTTTCTTTATCCATGTGTTTATCTCGCACATATGAGTGAAATCATATGGTGTTTATCTTTCTCTGTCTGGCTTATTTCGCTTAACGAATTACCCTCAGTGTCCATCCACGTTGTGGCAAATGGGATGATTTTGTCTTTTTTATGGCTGACTAGCATTCCATTGTACATATATACCACATCTTCTTTATCCACTCATCAGTTGATGGGCACTTGGGTTGCTTCCATGTCTTGGCTATTGTAAATAATGCTGCGATGAACATAGGGGTGCATAAGTCTCTTTGAATTGTTGATTCCAAGTTCTTTGGATAAATACCCAGTAGTGGGGAGGCTGGATCATATGGTGTTTCTATTTTTAATTTTTTGAGAAGTCTCCATACTGTTTTCCATAGTGGCTGCACCAGTTTGCATTCTCACCAGCAGTGTAGGGGGTTCCTTTTTCTCCACATCCTCTTCAACATTTGTTATTTTTTGTCTTGGTAATTATAGCCATTCTGACAGGTTTAAGGTGATATCTCAATATAGTTTTGATTTGCATTTCCCTAATAATTAGTGATGTTGAACATCTTTTCATGTGCCTGTTGGCCATTTGTATATCTTCTTTGGAAAAATATTCATGCATATCCTCTGCCCATTTTTTGATCAGGTTGTTTATTTTTTGTTGAGTTGTGTGAATTCTTTATATACTTTGGAAATTAACCCCTTGTCGGACATATGATTCGCAAATATTTTCTCCCAGTTGTTGGGTTGTCTTTTCATTTTGTTCATGGTCTCCTTTGCCTTGCAGAAGCTCTTTAATCTGATGTAGTCCCATTTGTTTATTTTTGATTGTTTATTTCCCACGCCTGAGTAGACGTGGAATTGGAAAAGATACTGCTAAGACTGACATCAGAGTGCTCTGCCTATATTAGCTTGTAGAAGTTCCATGGTTTCAGGTCTTACATTCAAATCTTAATCCATTTTGAGTTAATTTTTGTGTATGGTGTAAGATAATGTCTACTTTTATTCTTTTGCATGTGGCAGTCTAGTTTTCCCAATACCATTTATTGAAGAGACTTTCCTTTCTCCATTGTATGTTCTTGGCTTCTTTGCCAAAGATTAGCTGTCCACAGATGTATCGTTTTATTTCTGGGCTTTCAATTCTGTTCCATTGATCTGTGTATCTGTTTCTGTGCCAGTACCATGCTGTTGTGATTACTATAGCTTTGTAGTATATTTTGAAGTCAGGGATTGTGGTGCCTCCAGCTTTGCTCTTTTCTCTTAGGATTGCTTTGGCTATTCAGGGTCTTTTGTTGTTCCATATGAACTTTAGGATTCTTTGTTCTATTTCTGGGAAGAATGTCATTGGGATTCTGATTGGGATTGCACTGAATCTGTAGATTGCTTTTGGTAATATGGACATTTTAACTATGTTTATTCTTCCAATCCTTGTGTATGGAATATCTTTCCATTTCTTTATGTCATCATCAATTTCTTTCAATAATGCCTTATACTTTTCAGTGCACAGGTCTTCCACCTCCATGGTTAAATTTATTCCTAGATTATTTTATTCTTTTTGTTGCAATTACAAATGGGGTTGTATTCTCGAGTTCTCTTTCTGCTAGTTCTTTATTAGCGTATAGAAATGCAACTGATTTTTGTAAGCTGAATTTGTACCCTGCAACTTTGCTGTAGTTGTTGATTATTTCTAATAGTCCTCTGATGGATTCTTTAGGGTTTTCTATACAAAGGATCATGTCGTTCACAAACAGCGAGAGTTTCACTTCTTCCTTTCCTATTTGGATACCTCTTATTTCTTTTTCTTGACTAATTGCCCTGGGCAAAACCTCCAGTACTACGTAGATAGAAGTAGCAAGAGCAGGCACTCTTGTCTTGTTCCTGTTCTCAGAGGGATGACTCAATTTTTCCCCATTGAGTATGAAGTTGGCTGTGGGTTTGTCATCTATGGCCTTTATTATGTTGAAGTACTTTCCTTCTATACCCATTTTATTGAGAGTTTTTATCATAAATGGATGTTGGATCTTGTCAAATGCTTTCTCTGCATCTATTGAGACAATCATGTGATTTTTATTCCTCATTCGGTTAATATGGTGCATCACATTGATCGATTTGCGGATGCAGAACCATCCCTGCGTCCCTGGTATAAATCTCACTTGATCATGGTGTATGATCCTTTAATGTACTGCTGTATTCAGTTTGCCAATATTTTGTCGAGGATTTTTGCATCTAGGTTCATCAGCAATATTGGCCTGTAATTTTCCTTCTTTGTGCTGTCCTTGTCTGGTTTTGGTATCAGGGTGATGTCGGCCTCATAAAATGAGTTAGGAAGCGTTCCATCTTCTTCATTCTGAGAAATGTATTGTTGGGCAAACATCAGAGTGTACTAACACAAACCTAGATGGTTTAGCCTACTCCACACCTAGGCTACATGGTACTAATCTTATGGGATCACCATTGTATCTGCGGTCTGTCATTAACCAAAATGTCTTACGTAGCGCATGACTGCACTCTGAACCACCTCCTCTCTCTGGCTTTTACACTCCAGAAGCAGTATTTTTCTGCCTTAATCACCCCAGGGCCAATTACTGGACCACCAGAGAACACTCCTATAGCCCAAAGTCCACCAAAGTTACCCAAACTATTCATCATAAGCTTGTTCAAGCTTGCCTACTCCTTTCCACAAAAACCACAACAAAGGCTTTTGCTCATGCTTTTGAACAACAACTAAAACAACATCTGTAAATATACAATGAATCTCTGCCCTACAAAATCAGACAGGATAATACAGAGGGAAGGAAACCATCTTCAGAACCAGAAAGTTCTGGGGCCAAAACTCAGATCCACCACTGATTTACTGCATGACTCTGTGTCCTGGAATTCAGAATTTTTTGGACTTTCAGGAAGTTATGCTGTACATATGTCGCATATTACATGATACCCTCAGCATGGTCTGAGAACACCCAACAATCAAAGACATTAACATTTCCACCGCAACACATATGACTGCTCAGAGTAAATGGCATAAGCAAAGATTATAAATAACCTCATGTCAGTTTAGTTCAGGTTCTGATGCCAAATAAGTTACAAAAAGTCCTTCTGGTTTTCAAAGCATTTTTGATTTTAGATTTGAGCCTTAATTTTCCTCGCATGTAAATTAGCATTAAATGAGGCAAAGTATGCAAAGTGGGCATCTCTCTAGTACACAGAAAGCACCTAGGAAGTTCCCCTCCCCCCTCTATGAACGACAGGCTTGAGGAAACAAATGATTTTCTTTGATTAGGACACATTTTGATTTCCCCTTGAAAATGATGGATAATAGGTTCTTCCATTAATAACTGCCACAGCGGTAATAGAAGCAATTACTTCTATTTTATATAGATTATAATTATTAATGAATTAACAACTGCATTTAAGCAGGTAATTTCAGTAAAAAGAAAACAGCAGACTTAAACAGTCCCACCTGATGCACTTCTGCCACCATTCTTACCGTTGTTCAGCTTCTGCTCACTGAGCACTCTACAATTATTTGAATTAGTTACTCCTCACAACAACTCTATGGAAGAAGTTATCTATTGTCCTCAGTTTACAAGAGGGGATTCAGAATTACAAAAAGTCCTTCTTTTCTATTTGCCATGTGCCAGCATATAAACAAATCACTCCAGTCTTAGGAAAAAAAGTTCTTCCCTTGAGAGCTCTCTACTCTAACAAATTCAATAGTCCCCTCCTTGTTTGCATCACTAAACTTCTTAAATGAGTGGTTGTCCCCTACTGCATCCATTACCTTGACACCCATTCTTTCCTCAAGTCCCTAGAAGCTGGCTTCCATGCCTGTGTCCCAACTGATACACCTTCAAAGGTCACCAAATCCATTCGTCTCTTCTCTCAAATTTCTCTGTAGTACTAGGCACTTTGGCTTCAGGGTCACCATGTTCCCCAGCATCTGTTCCTCAAATGATCCCCCTCTGTGTGGGTGTCACCAGATCCTCTTCTCCTCTTTGATTGCTCAGTGTGGGTATTAGTCAGGTTACTTCACCACTATCTGCGTCAAAAAATAAGTTGAATTTGGTAGATGGAGAGGGGGTGGAGAGAAATATTTATAGCAAGTATGGTAAAATATTAACTGTAGAATCTAGGTGGAGGGTATATAGGAATTCACTGTAGAATTTTCTCAACTTTTCTGTGCAGTTAAAAATTTTCTTAATAAAATATTAGAGGAAGGAAAGAGAAAAAGCTGTCTCTGATAACCGTGGCAAATGCTCAAGCTGTCAGTTATTTATTTCCCAGAAAGGTACTTCTGGACGAGTTATATATGCCTCGTCTCCAGCACTCAGGCAGCTGAGTTTCTGGCCACACAAAGTCCACGACCTCCCAGTTGCTCCAAGTCTAGGAACATGGCCAGGGTGCAGTATATCACCATCCCACACGTCCCCACGTTGCAAGGAAAGGGATTTTCTCTCTTCCCTAATCCCTAACACAACTGTGTTACTGTGCTACTCACGTTACACACACATGTAACACTCATGTGTTAACTCAGAACATCTTTTTCTCCCACAACTGGATCACAGTTCATGAATCTCTACAACCCAAGTGCCCAGCTCAGAGCCACTCCTGACTAACAAGTGAATCGTTAAAGCAAACTGATGGGGAAGGGGTGGACATCAGTCCCCACTCCACCCCTGGGCATCTAAACTTCCTTGGCAGCCCTCACTGAGCCTCAAGGATTCTTACAAAGTGGAAATCAAATCCCACATATAGGAAGCTTCTCAGTGTTTGGATCAGCAGACCATCTGAAGCAACATTTGACAAAATTATGTAAGTGAGAATCTGAAGTAGACTGATTCCACTATTCCACAGGTATATGTCATTCTGGCTGCAGACTGAGTCACAGTGATTCCAGATTAACATTCAAGATATATTAAAAAATAAATAAATAAAATAAAAGACCTGCCCTACATTTAGTAGTGTGTATGAATTCAATTTGCAGTGCCTGTTTTCAAACCTTGACTACGATGCATTTTCTAAACAAGTTATACAGCAAAATCAGATTAAATCTATGCCTAAGCCTCCAAGTACTAATTCCGTACAAAACAAGTGCCTCTGGAAAGTACTCTATGATAAATTTAATTCCAGAACCAAATTCACAGAGGACCATATTATTGATTTGGAAATCATCAGCCATTAAATCATTCATTTAGCTAAATAAATAATGATCAATTTTATTCAGCTAGTCTCCATAAAATGTTTTCATCAACTTTATTAAAAAATTCTGAAAAGTCAGATCACGTTGGGAAGTTTAATTTGTACTATGACCTACTTCTGAACCAAAGTTAGGAGTCACATTTTTACAATTTTTAATTTGAGTCATTTAACCTATATCATTCCTCAATTCTGCTGAGTTTCTGACAAATATTTGATATTATAAAATAGCCAAAAATATCTGTTTCAGATACATTAGCATCATCAAGAGATAGAAGTGTGATAGTATTTATGAAAATACTTAAATTACAAACTCAAACGTAAAGAATGATTATTATTAAAACCAGTTCTACATTTTAAAAACTTCCATGCTTAATACACACAGTAGGTGCTCTTGAATGTTTTTCCCATTCAATTCAAAAATATTTGCGTTTTTAAAAAATACTTTAATGGACATGGATTCTTTCCTTTGGTGGGATATTAAAATCTGAATGTCATGAAAGACAACTTGAAGAGACAGAGGGGCAGAAAGAACATCCCTACAGACCTGCTAAAATCTCACCTACACCACTAAAATAACAGCACACCCGCCCCTGGGAACTCGAGGAGAGTCACCAAGAGCAGAGATCCTCAGTGTCTGTCCCAATGTCTGTTATGTACACACCGTGCTGACTCTCATCATTATGAAGAGACACTGATTTTGCACCCAGCATAGAGAAAACCCTCACAGCCCTAGTAATAGTGTTAGAAATAGATAAGGCACTCAGAGTTTGACCCTCAAGTTGAAGAGACTAGACACAGACATAAAAGGTATAGCTGGCCTTGCCAGGACACCAGGTGAGAGGCTCAGGAAGCCAGTGTATCAGAGTTTGAAGAACAGACATATGATAGTTGGGGAGAATCTAACACCTTCAGTGAAACTTCCACAGGGTCTTAACCATAGTTTCACAAATGAATTGCCTGAGGAACTCTAAAAGATATTTGCTGCATGGGCCCCACTTCAGAGATTCTGAAATAAATGGTCCACAGTGGATCCCAGGCTTCAGTATTTCTTAAAAATTCCCTACTGTGTCCCCAGGATGGAGAATGACAGCAGCAGGCCTTGAAAACAAGGGGGAATAATAACTGGATCAACCAAAACGCAAGATGATGGCAAGGAAGTTAATGCAGGCCAAGGACTAGTCTAAGAAAAGGTGCACAAGAGAGGGCCCCATCCTCATCACTGGAGAGCAGCAGTCCAGTGATGGACCACAGAAGCTGTTATGTCCATCTCATTGATAAGGAAATGGAAGTAAAGAAAACCTGAATAATATTCTTCAGCTTGAACGCCTGTCACTTTCAGTAGAGGGTTCATTTAAAACGTTTAACTTAGCACATAGGCCTTGCATTTCCTCGCAGCCTACTACTGCCTCATTTCTTCACTGGTTGCCCACATAAACTCCTCTCCAGCTATTAGAATAATTTACAAATCCCTGAAAAGCCATGACGTTTATCACCTTTGCTTCTGTGAATTTTAACGCCTCTTCCTAAAACACGCCCAGTTCTCCCTCTCCCAACCCACCTCCCTCTCAATTCTCCCCCCTCTTTTCATCTACATTACTCTTACTCATCCTTCAAAACCCAGGTCAAATATCATCTGCTCCAGGAAGCCTCTTCAAACACCTTTTCACTCAGCTGTCAGACGTTTATAATCCCAATGCCTCTTGTGTGTGCCTGGCACAGCCCTTATCACGCACAAATTTGTCTGTCTCCTCACCTCGACTGTAAGTCCTTTGAAGACAGGGACAGTATCTCCCTCAACTTTATATTCTAAGTACTAGGACAGTATCTGACACATAGGTAGTTCAAGGACCATTCCTTCAATGACTAATGCATACATGGTGAGAAAGGGAACTGGAGGCGGATCCCCTGGCTCCTCATCAAGTATGGTTCCTCTACTCTACACTGCTCCTCAAGAAAACTTCTCTATTTGCTTAACATTTCAAGATCATTTTGATGCCTCATAGTTTAGTTACCGACTACAGCAAAGATGGTCAAGTACTCTAAGGACCCTATGAAAAGAGGAGGCCTAATAACCCAGAAACCTGTGTCTCACAAGGGCCTGAGGCTTTCTCCAAAAACAGCTCTGGAAAATAGCAGAAGCCTTAATAAACTGGGAAATCAGTCTGAGAGGGTCTACTCTAGGCAGAGTTTTTACCATCTTTAGACCTTTATCATGAGTCCACGATTCTGCCTCCATGTGAGGCATATCTTCTGTATGAGAGGTACTCAATTCACTATATGCAACTTGCAAGCTAAATGATAAATAAAAATATTATATGAATCACTGTTTCCAAACTTCCTGTTTACTACTTCAGTCCATTATTACGCCAATCAACAGGTGATACTTCCACAGCTAACCCAGTATTTTCCTAAGGTCTTTGAGTCTATCTGAACAAACCATCCCAATAATCAATCATAATTTGATCCATGAGTAAATAATTAAAGACAATTTATTCAGAAGCAGGTTTGAGAAACAAATGGGTGAAACAGATGACACCTCCCATTCCTGTGTGTTACACCTTCAGAATTTTACCCTTTACTACGAGTATGGGAATGTCATGTGTGGTGAAATGAAAGAGGAACAAATAATAATTCCATTTTGAGGTGCTTTTATTCTTCAGGATAATTTTCTCTCCTATTCACAAACTCCATCTTGCAAAAATTATACCTTCAACATATTGACAAATTTTGAACAGAAAATATCAAACTAAACAACACCACTGACGTTTTTATTTGTTGATTTGTTTAACGCTCTTCCTACATTTTTTGCCTCACTTCTTGCAGAGACTGGTACAATGGGAAGAGTACTACCCACCTTCAATGATTGAATAAAGCTGAATTTGAATTAAGTTCTACCAATTCTTGGCTATGTAACCCAGAAAAAATGATTTCATGTCCATGAGACATGGTTCTTTATCTGTAAAATAGGACTGATGATAAATACCAGGTGGTTTGTCATGAAGATTAAATAAGATGGTGTATTAATAGCAGTTGACACAGGGCCCGTCTCACAGTAGACAAACTGAATGCTGGCTACAAATAAATGTCTATGGAATTGAAAACAAAGACATTTTTTTAAAAAGAAAAGAAAAGCAAGAAGTAATAAAGAATAGTTAAAAGAGGAAACAGCAATGCAACTACACTCTTCATATATATTCAGTATAATTTATAAGACATACCAAGAATTTAATAATAGCTTTTTGGAGGAAAAAAGAAACATAAATGTACTCATTGACTGTGAGATACACTCTGGTTTCAGAAGTGATAACAAGTAGAAAAACATGCACCTCAGAAGTGAAGAAAAACGGTACACTTAATAAACCTCCAGTATTCAAGGGGCCCACACAGTGGATGGAGAAGTGGTATTCACTTTCCCTTTTCCCAACTACATATAAATATTAAATGAAGGAAAAGATTATCCAAAAACAAGTTATTGTATCAGGTTTCTGGGAAAATGGCAATTCTATTCTCTGTATACATCTTCCCAAATTTTATTCCACACAGCCATGTGCTGAGGTAAAAGACAGCATCAGCCAGGTTTACTGGCAGTTAGAGGGGGCCAGGAATATGTAAGTGGAAGTTGTGGACAGAAATGCCAAGAAAACTTTTTTCCCTCCCCTTCCTTCCCCCTCCTTTCCTCCTTACTGATGCCTGGGATATAGATAAGATAGCTGGAGCTCCAGCAGCCCTTAAGTCATGAGGTATTCACTAAGGATGGCAGAGCAGAGAGAGTGGGAATTGAAAGAAAATAGTCAAGGAAATTACCCTAGAATCTTGAAAAGAAGTAAGGAGGCTAAAGAGAAAAAAGGACAAATGGCAAGGTGCCTTTGGTAAACTTGCATGCATTTAATTCTGCTCAAAAAATTCTACATGTAAAGATATGCCACCACACAGAAAATTCTTAAGATCAAGTAGACATCTGCATTCTATGAAGTAAATACTTAAGAGTTCCTAACTAACACATACAAGCAAAAAGAAAGAAATATTTATTGAGTACTTATACTATTTACTATAAGAATTACTTCACATAATTAAAAATTTAAAGATAGAAATTGTATCATATTTATCCTTTTAAATCCTTAATATTAGTAAGTATCTGGAAAACAAAGTATTCAATACATATTTTAAATAAATGATGGTGTCATGTTAAGCTATTCAAAATTACTGAAAAATTTATTTTTGTTTTTCTTAGCTCTCATTCATTCATACACTTTTAATTATTTTTCTCCTAATATGTTACACCCTGTCAATGGACTAGAACCTTCTTTCATACCTTCTGTTGTTGGAAATACTTCTTCTGCTTCAGTTTTAGTCTCTGCCAGTTTTCCAGTTCTCAGCAATACTTCTGCGAAGCTTTCCACTGGGACATGCTGATAGGTGTCATAGGTTACTTCAGACTAGATAAAAGAAGCAGTTACATCATTGAGTAGGGTGTCTTTTTGTCCATGAAGATATTCTTAGAAAACACAATATGGGATTTTATATCTTCTGGTGACTTGAATTATAACTTCTCACTTACTAAAGCATATTGCTTTATGTGAAACTTTAAATAGATTTTAATCTCATAATATGTGGTAATGTATAAGAAACAAATCACACAAAACCAATGAATAACCTGAGTAAAAACAAAGCCAAAGAAGTACATTTTCAGGAAAACTTTAGTTTTTGTTTATACTAAAATGCCCACAACAACGTGACGATTAAATCTATGTTCTTAGGCACACTGTCCTTACCTCTGCGACAAAGGGATTGGAGATGACAGATTCATAAAAAGGATGACAGCCTTGTTTTTCTAGATCTTCATTGGCTACAGCTCCAATTCGATAAGCACCACCAAATTCTCGCCCCTAAAGAGAACAAAGTGAAGAAGAGTGGATAAAAAGAAAGAGAGCTGAAAAGGCAGGGAGGGAGGGAGGAAGGGAAGAAGGAAGGAAGGAAGAATTGATTTCAGGAGAAACTGATCAATGTGCGTTGTGTGATCTAAAGAGAGACTAAGAGTGACATAGGCACCCTGCAGAGAATGTAAGAATAATAACCACATTCTAAGAAGCACTCCAACCTCATCCTGCTGTGCCTTTTGATTTTCCTGGGCACTCTGACATGAATGAATCAGAAATGCTGATGCAATCACTGTTATACACATGGTGAGTTTTCTATATTATAGTCAGAATAACCTTCCTAAAACATCATTTTGTATACTGCTCACTGGCTCAAAAAACCTTTAGTACCTGTGAACAATGCAAACAGTCAACACTATCAAGCCTAAACTAAGCAGAATAACATTTAAGCTTATCAAATGTTAATTAATGTTAAAGACTAACTCACCGCTCCAACCAAAACAATCTACTTTATGCATCCCACTGGCCTCTACACCTTTCTTCCATTATGAGGGGCCTGTCCATGCTGACCGCCCAGTTAGATTCCACCTCTCCTTCCAGGCCCACCTCAGACCTCACCTGCTGAAACCCTACCAGACAGAAGCAAGATATAACTGTGTCCCTTTCATTATCCCCACCTCCTCCACAACTACAATCCACACAAATGCCTTTAAGACTTGTCATCAGCAATCCTCATTAGTAATACTTTAGTATCTCTAGTATGGTTAATTATGTTGTGCTTTCCTCAGATAGACTGTAAAGCTCCTTATTGGAAGAGCCAAGTAAAAGATATTCACCCATCCCTCCAAAGTTTACTGAGCGCTTACTTTAAGCCAAGCATAGCCCAAGGAAACAATGAAGCTGCTGCTGCAAATGATGATAAAAATTACAACTGATAGTTAATGAAAATTATATACTAGGCACAGTGTTAAATACTTTATCTAAGACATACACCCTCAAAAAGCCCAACATGTGAGACAGAAAAGTAACTGTAATCATGATCCAGTATGATACATGCAATGATAAGAGATGTACAGACTTACCCCGAAGTCAAGCACATAGCACCTCAGTCAATGGTATCTTCATTTACCCAACCGTCTGGGCTATCATCCTTACTTCTCCTCTTTCCTGCATATCCCATACTTAGACCATCAGCAGGTCCACAAAATACATCCCCAAAGCAACCACTTCTCACTTCCTTCGTGGCTACCCTTATCCAAACCACCACCGTCTTTCACCTGGACTACCGGAATAGAGATCTGTCTTTTTGCTACACTACAGCCAGCTTTCTAGACAGCAGTGAAATGGTCTCTTAAAAGTAAAGGTGGATCACACATTGCATTGCCTAAATTTTCCAACAGCTTTCCATCTTACTCAGAATAAAACCTGTGGTCCCTACCATAGTCCATACGAGGCTTTATATAGTTGACCTCTTTGCCACCTCTCTGATCTCATCTCCTATCATTCTTCCCATTGTTCACTCAGCGCATACTACATTGGCCTCCTTTGTGTTCTACAAAGATGTCAAGCACATTCCCTCAAGAAGGGCTTTGCACTTGTTCTACTGGGCTCAATCAGGTTTCTGCTCAGTGATTCCTCTTCTGAGAAACCTACCTTCCCTATCTAAATCAGAACTTCACTCCCTCAGTTATCATGAGGATTCCCTTACCTTGCTTAACTTATCTTCACAGTACTCCTTACCACCTGCCACTACATTATTACATAAATATTTTATTTGTTGGTTTCTTTGTCTCTCCTACTACAATATAGGTTCCAGAGGAGAAGGGAATTAGACAGAAGTGTTTCCTAACTCTATTCCCAGTGATTAGCACAGTATTTGACCCATAGAAAATGCCTGTAAGTATTGGCAGAATGAATGAAGGAATGAGAGAAATACCCGGTATTTGGGGTGAACTTATAAGAAAGCACGTGCTTCTTTTTCACCTCCATTTTCCAATGTGAGACTAAAGGATCACAGTTTGGGAATTGAAGGCAGTAGGGAAATGATGGGTTAAAACATCACAGAACGCACACTCAATTGCTCCGCTGCTTGTCCTGACCTCTACTTCCAAAGTGGCTGAAAGAAATCTGTTAAACTGTTCTCTTTACCTACTAAAGACTGAATGTGTCCCCCAACCAAAATCCATATGTTGAAACCCTAAGCCCAATGCGACGGTAGTAAGAAGAAGGGCCTTTGGTAGGTGATTAGGTCCTGAGGGCAGAGCCCTCATGAATGGAATCAACTCCCTTATAAAAGAGACTCCGGAGAGCTCCCTCACCCCTTCCCTCATGTGAAGACAGTGAGAAGATGGCGTCGATGAACCAGGAAGCAGGTTCTCACCAGACACTAAATCTGCCAGCGCTTTGGTCTTGGACTTCCCAGCCTCCAGAACTGAGAGAGATAAATGTCTGTTGCTTAAGCCATCAAATCTATGGTATGTTTGTTATAGCAGCCTAAAAGAACTAAGACAGCCCCCAAGATAGTGCCTAGCACTTTTTCTCAACTACTGGCCTGTAGAAACACAGCAAAAGAGAGTAAGCATTGATAAAATTATTTTTCTTTTCATCCCACTAAACTTTAATTCTGACATATAAGCCAGACCATACCTGAATCTATATCAGTGTCTTTTGCAACTACTCTACGGGACTATATTACATTCTATAAAATAAATTACTCATTCTCTATCTGATGGGAAGCCTAGATTTCTTAACAACTGAAGAGCAGTGCTAATGAGTTGATAAAAACTACACAACTGATTTTATTTTATTTTATTTTTAAAGATTGGCACCTGAGCTAACAACTGTTATCAATCTTTTTTTTTTTTTCTGCTTTATCTCCCCAACCCCCACCCTGTACATAGTTGTATATCTAGGTTGCAGTTGTGGGACATGGGACACCACCTCAACGTGGCCTAACGAGCAGTGCCATGTCCGGGCTCAGGATCCGAACCCTGGGCCGCCACAGCGGAGCATGCGAACTTAACTACTAGGCCACGGAGCCGGCCCCCTACATAACTGATTTTAAAAAGAAAGACGCTTGCTTACTTGCAGGGGTCGAAGGTAAGTTAAAGACTTCTTCCACCACTGCCCGTCACTGACAGCCTGCAGCACAGCCTTGGTGGTCGTCGTGGTGTTGGAAAGCACTTTCATGGTGGCAGCTGTGGTCCAGTGCAATAGGTCAGCTGAGTTGCTGCCTGGAACGCTTACTTCATCCTGTGTTAAAAAACAAAATGGCAAGAGCAAAAATGTGCATTGTCACAAGAACAGGGAGCGACAATGGGACTACTGAAAATTATTAGACATGAAGATAGATAAAAAATCCATCTTTGCGAGTAACAAAAGAATGTGAAACAAAGCACTGTTGGCATACTGTATCTCCTTGAACCATTTACAAAAGAAAATTTGGTAAAGGAAAAAACGTCACAGTACATTAGTCAAATAATCCCTTTCAGAAACATTTATAAAGCCAATAATGGGTTCCTTATTTTTTTATCAATCTAATATCCTACCAATGAAATACTCATGTTCATTTCTTTGACAGGACACTTTAAAGTATTTATTATTTAGATTAAAGAAATAAATAATCCATTTGAACAATACTACTGCGACCCAGACAGAGGCAGAGATTCAGATGATACACCTTTAAATGCTGAAAGCCATTTTGTTTCATCTAAACAAGTGAATGATTAATAGTGTTTAAAAGGTTTATAACATGGAACCTCCTGCCAATCCTGAAGCAATCAGCCAAAACTCTAACTCTCCATTTACCAACCTGAGAGAGTCCATGTGGAGAAAAATGCCAATACATTAGCATTCTTTTAAATAAAAATGACAGCGACCACATCTGCTTTTGATCAAAGAAAAATATTATTTGTTCTACAAAAATAAAGTTCTTGGTTTAGTGTCTATCTACTTCTACTTATTTTTTCTAAAGTATCCCAGTTAAATGAAAGAAAAATTAAGGCCTAGTCTTCCGATTTCAATAGCTCTCTTGCCACTCATAGAAGGATAGCTTATTTAGGCTATTTAGGTCTACAGCACATCATTCACTAATATGTTATTCAAGAAAGAAAAAATGCCAAATCATGTACTCACTCAGAGATTACCAAGACATCACCACACAACAAATACTTAAAGGCACTGTTTTAGACCAACCTGATAGTTGCCGTACATGGTAGGTAGAATTACGAGCCCTCAAAGATGCCCACATCCTAATCCCTGGAACCTGAAAATATGTTACATTACATGGCAAAGGGGCTTTGCAGATGTGATTAAGGACACAGAGCTTGAGGTGAGGAGATTATCTTGAATTATCCGAGTGAGACTAACCTAATCACGTGAGCCTTTAAAGCAGAGACTCTTTCCCAGCCAGGGTCAGAGAAAGAGGGTCAGGGAGACACAACAGGGGAAGAAGCCAGAGAGATCTGAGGCCTGAGGGGACTCAACCCATCGTTGCTGGCTTTGAGGATGGAGGAAGGAGACCACAAGCCAAAGAATGCAGGAAGCATCTAGAAGCTGAGAACAGCCTTCAGCTGACAGGCAGCAAGGCAAGGGGGACTCCAGTCCTACCACCACAAGGAATTAAATTCCGTCAACAACATGAATGAGCATGGAAACAGACTCTCTTCTAGGACCTCCAAAAAGAACACCGACCGGTCAGCCCCTTGGTTTTGGCCATGTGAGGCTCTGAGTAGAGACGCACCCGAGCCTGCCAGACTTCTGTCCTATGGAGATTATCAAATAATCAATTTGCACTGTTTTAAGCTGCTAAATTTGTGGTAATATGTTATAGCAGCAACAGAAAATGAATACTTCATGTTAGGATGCTTGATAATTTCTAGAAAATCATTCTAAATTGTATTCTGACTTCTAAAGGGCAATGTATTTAAGCTATATTAACCAAAGCTTACAACTTGCCCAGTTTGGTGTTGGTTAAGGTTTCTCATAAGATTTTCTAAACTATGCTTTTACATGAAAAAAAAAGTTTGTGTCCCAACATTAGAAGAAATGATAATCATGTGACACAAAGGAGGTGTTTGCTAACTCTACGGTGGCAATGCTATTGCAATATAAATGTATCAAATCAATATGTTGTACACCTTAAACTTATACAATTAATATGTGAAATAGGTCTCCATTAAAAAAATTGTTTCCTATGGGCTTTATGGACATTGAGAAAAGTATAAACTATCAATGCAATATTATGTATTATAACTTAATTATGAAAACAACATAGAAAAAACAGAAGACAGGCTAATTAAAAAAATCATGTTAAACTGCTTGTGTATTTATAAAGGCAACCATGCTAAAAATAATTGTTTGGAGTTTAGGTGCCAATAAAAAACAGCACCTCTCCTGGGTTTCAGACTGTGGCAGATACTGCAGCTTGGTTCACTCAACTCCATTCTGACCCCCTTACAGACTGTCTAGAAGTGGAAAAGCTCAAGACTACATTTCCCAGACTCCCTATAGCTGGCTTTGCACACGTGACCTAGTTTTCTTCAAACAGGTGTAGCCACTGCATGGAATTTGGGAGGCAGAACTATATTAGAGACCATACTTGTGTTATTTCTGTGACTTCTACTGGCAGGCAGTAAACTTAACTTTTTTTCATTCTTTTTTTTTATAGTCCTAGTTGCTTTTTTGCTGCAGTGGTAATATAAGCCCCAGTGCCCAGACCCCAGTTTCATGGGGTTAAAGGACATGTATGAAGCACCATTTTGCTGGCTGGTATCTTGGCAGAATCAGCGTGGCATTGGAGCCAAGTGATAAGGAGTAGCTTTCTGATTTCCCAGCTGCGTATGGCAGACTGCAGCTCCCTTAGCAGGCAAGTTCTGCAACACTGTTCTAGTAGTTACTCTTACAAATTAACACCCAAAGCCTGCTCCTCCAGTCCTTTCAATGATTTTGTAAGACCCCAATTCTCCATAAAAAATCTCCTTCTGCTTAGAATAGCTAGAATGTTTTCTGTTACCCTACAACTGAAACTTGATTTATTTTTAAAAAATAATAAAGAATGTGAGCAGAAATCAGAAAAATCAGCATTATCATCTTTATTCTGGAGTGAAGAACATGGCTTCAATCTACAGTCATACTGAAGCTGCAATCTTTATGCAAATCTCTATCTTAGAGCAAAGTTTCCAAGGAGGAGCTGAGTCTACAGAGCAGACACATCTAACCGAAATCACCAGATCAGCCCAGTAGCGGGAAACTGAGCGGAACGAACTTCCAGAACTGCCTCAAACCTGTGCTGTCCAACACAGTAGCCACCAGTCATGTGGGGCAACAGCACACTTGAAACGTCACTATTCCAAACTGAGATGTGCTGCAAATGTAAAACACACTGGATTTTAAAGGCTTAGTACCAAAACAAATAAATAAAACAGCCCACACGTGTTAACCTCAAGGAACACAGGCTAGAGCAGAATGCACCCTTTCTACTGATAGGCATAACCAAGAGGCCATCTAGGGGCCTTACATTCTCAGTTCTTTCTCTCAATTTCAGCAATCAGGAACGTTATGCACCCTCTCCTCTGTGGGTACAGTTTGATGCATTTTAACACACCCAGGGAACCAGCACTAAGACTAAGAAACATACCATCACCAGAATCCAAGATATCTGTCTTGCGCTCACTTCCAGCCACCACCACCGCTGAGATAAACACTATCCTGACTTCTAGAAGCATAAATTTATTTTGCCTATTTTTATATTTTATATAAATGGAATTATGTTCTCTTTTGTGTATGATTTCTTTTACTCAACATAAATTTATTCATATTCTTGCAAGTAGTTATTGTCTAACTCATTAGTGTAACGCTATTACACTGCTAATGTAAAAGTACTACGTTGTGTGACTATATCAGAACTTATTTATCCTTTCTTCTATTGATGAGCATTTGGGTACTCTTCAATTTGGAGCTAATACCAATAGAGCTGCTCTGAACATGCTAGTAATTATCTTTTGGTGAAGACATGCGTTTCTGGGTATACACCCAGAAGTGGAATTACTAAGACACAGAGTATGCATAGGTCCAGACTTAGTAAATAGTGCCAAACATTTTCTAAAATGGTTATACCAATTTATATTCTAACCAGCAACTACAAGAGTTCTAGTTGCTCCACATCCATGCCAACACATGGTATTACACGTCTTTCTCCTTTTAGCAGTACTAGTGAGTATGTCATGGTACCTCTTTCTCATTTTAATTTGCATCTCTCCAGTGACTAATGAAGTTGTGTACCTTTTCATGTATTTGTTGGCCATTTGAGTATCCTCTTTTGTGACGTGTCTGTTCAAATCTTTTTCCCATTCTTCTGTTAGTTACCTGTCTTCCTTATTCATTTGTAGGAATTCTTCATATATTCTGGATGCACACCGCTTACTAGATATATAGATTGTGAAAATTTTCTACTACTCTACAGATTATCTTTTCATTGTCTTAATGGTGTCTTTTGATTAACAGAAGTTCTGAATTTTAAATTAGTCCAAGATATCTGTTTTTTCATTTTATGATTAGTATCTTTTCTATTATATTTAGGAAGTCTTTGCCTACTCCAAGGTCATAAGGATGTTCCATATTTTCCTTGACATGTAATATTTTTGTTGTAAGTAAAATCCTGTTAAGACAGTGTAATACCCCTCTCCTATGCACTCATAGCATTATATGCACACTCTTAATGCACTTGCCAGAATATAGTGATATTATGATTTTGTTTGTCTCTTTGTCTTCTCAACTAGACAGGAGCTTTTCAAGGGCAACGACTATATTTATTCATTGCTATATCCTCAGAGCATGTGAAACTCCCTAATGTGTAATTTGTATCTGTAGATATGTGTAAGCAGTCTAGTTTTACTGCACTATTTAAATATTTGAAGATATACTTTCTGAAGCCTAATATGATGTGCCTACAGTGGCTAAATGTTATTCAAATAAGATTTCATGTCACATTTTCCATTCCTGTTCATCTTTAGAATCTTCTTAATTGAGAGGGCGTACTGAATGATTTGAATGTCATCAACTAATCCAAGTATAGAACTAAAAATATAAACATGGTAAGAAATACGGCACTTAAACAGAACACAACTTCAGTCAGAGGAAAACTGAAAGATAGCAAAAAACACAAGCTACATAACAATTACTTCACTTCATCAAATGAACCTAAACTTTCTTGCTGTTCATATGGATGGGCTAACTCAAGATAACAAATTTAAAACATATGAAACTTAAAAGTTTGTTTCAGGAGATAAATGAAATCCACACGCTCAGAAATGGATGTGATAAAAGGATTTTCTGTAAGACATCCCCCTAATGAGAATTACAAAAGAGAAAGTAAAATAAAAGGCTCATTTGAACCACAGAAGAAGCATTTAATTTGGAGGCAGTCTACCAAGATTATAGTGTAACCAGAGTCATTAAAGAGAAAAATAGTTTTCTTTCAACTATATGTAATAGGGGAAGAAAAAAAAGGTTAGGCAAAATTTACTCCTGAGATGATTTCTGTTGGCATTTTTTAAATTCATAGACGCACAGTGTTAATTAATTTAGAGTATATAACAGCAGAAATAGATTAATCCCCAAAACCAAATCAACAACTCCCAGCATAAAATTTAACATGAAATCTCATTAACGTCAAGTGTGCTTCACAGCTCAAAGGTTAACTTACTAAGCACTAATAATATTTTTCAAATCCTACAAGAGACATCATTACCAAACAGGGTCACAAGAACACAGATAGTTCCACATGTCAAGCTTGGCTTACAGAAAGGATTCTTGTTGATCAACTACTAAAATGAATAATCTGTTTAGGAACTGCTTTCTCTAGTGTCTGATAATATAAACGTTAATTCCTGGGAAACCTGTTTATCTACTGTAAACTGAGCTGGTGGTACACACAAACTAGGTAAGGATTACAAACGGCTCAAACCGAGCTCAACCACTATCCTTTCTCCTCCAACAATCTTTAGGTAATCCAAAGTACTTCCCTGCACCTGACCCTTATTGATAGCCAATTTCATCCTGAACTCAAAATATTAAGAATGCAATCTTTATTACCAGTGATGCCACATTTAGAAGTATCCGTGACAAGAAGCAATACAAAAATACCCCATGGAATAAACCACTCTAAAGTCAGACTCTACTTCATTCAGTTCATCTGCTAATTAACAGGCCAGGCTACAATTCAGATGCTCTTACCTTTGGGAGTCATGGACCTCTATACATTTCTGATGAAAGCTATAAGTCCTTTCCTCAGAAAAGTGAAGGCACATGCATGTATACACACATGAACAGACAAAGTCATAAACAGACACACAGAGACACCAAATATGCCACACTATTTCAGGAGTTTTAGGGACTAACCCCTTCTTGGCTCTCCTACCAATCCAGGACCCAGATTAAGAGATCTATAGTTATGAAAAACAGAGACATATGCAGTACATTTTTATTTTCTTTTTCCACGTCCAATTGTTTAATCAGCACTTACACAAAGTTATGGAGAATAAATCATAAGAAAACAGGAAACTATCTATCCCGGAAGCCCATTTCTACCATTTTATCCCAGAGCAATACTAGCATGAGCATGCAAAGATGTGTACATGTGTACATGTGAACTGCTCAGTGCCGTTCAACCTAAAATAGAGGAAAACTTGGCACAATTTAAATGTCTAAAAACAAAGGAAAGATAAATAAACCATGGTACACGCTTCCAATGACCACCACCCATCACCACATATATGGTGTATATGTAACAACGGGGGCAGACATCCATGACACAGAACGTTACATGAATAAAGCAAGCTTCAAAATAATATATGCAGTATGAATTCATTTTAGCTTAAAAACAAAATAATAATCCTCCAGGAGACAAAGGAGAGCTGTACAGAAAATCTGTCTACACTTAGAAAAACTGTGGAAGGATATATGTAAAGGTAAAAATGTTCACCTCTGAGCAAGGGGATTCATGGAATGAGTGGAGAGAAAGAACTGAGAGGGAAGAAAGAGAACTTATATATTAACATATTATTGATACAATTATTTTTATATCTGAAAAAGGCAGAAAGGCCAAAGTTAAGAATAAATATCCATGTATCTTTTATCAAAAGTTAACAAACAGTAACATTTTATCATAAACATTTCACATTTTGGGGCTGGCCCGTTGGCATAGTCATTGGGTTTGCATGCTCCGCTTCAGCGGCCTGGGGTTTGCTGATTTGGATCCCAGGCGAGGACCTAGCACTGCTCGTCAAGCCATGCTGTGGCAGCATCCTATATAAAGTAGAGTAAGACTGGCACAGATGTTAGCTCTGTGACAATCTTCCTCAAGCAAAAAGCAGAAGAATGGCAACAGATGTTAGCTCAGGGCCAATCTTCCCCACAAAAAATAAATAAATAAAATAAATGCCTCATATCTCCTTTTTTTTTACTTCCAAGAAATAAAGTATGCCAGATAATGTTGATTATCTGAACTCCTATCTGCCCTCAAATGGATTGTTAAAATAAAAGTCTGCACTATTTTTGTAATTAAAGAAAATACTATAAATTCCAGTCAAGATGAAGCTATGAATTCATCTTTCAAAATGCTCACTGTGCTCCAAAATACTGAGAATAATAGAAAAAAGAGTCAAAGACACTCAAGGTCAATAAAGTTCAACATTTTTGGGCTCAAAAGTCAGATGCTGGCAATGGCTGCCAGATGCTCCATTCCAGAGAACCTTGAATCCAAAGGATCCCCTGTAAGAAGGAAACATTGGCCAGACTTACTGCCTGGGGCTACGTATTTTTATAAAGCTGTAGGCCTAGGGAGGCAGAGAACAAAGACAGGGCCCAAAGGAATTGGGCCAAATCCCTCACTGGTTCCATGTGTGTATTTCTCACATCCTCAACATTATCAGTGGGAAGGAGTCCCACGTGAAAAGTTACTATAGGATGTGGTTTTGGACTGAAGCACCACGGGGTTAGATGGAGGCAAACCACAAAACTACAGAATCCTTAGATAGGGGCTGGGGAAATAAAAATTAAACTGAATGAAATGGCTTGAACGAAAATTCCAAAAGACGTTACCAAAAGCAATAATTGTAAGAAAAATCCACTTCAGATGAAATTATTTCATTTAAAACTTCAAAATATTAAGTTGTCTTTCTGCATACTAAATATGAGATTTAAAATCCTTTACAAAAGAACAAGCTATCACATAAAAGAAAACAAAACAAATATGATCCTATTGAGTTAATTTTGGGTATGAGGTAAAGCTCTAAATTCTTCTGTTTGAATGAGGATATTCCTCAAGCCTATACTTACCTCGTACAAAAAGTAGCTGCTTCTTATTACTTATTTATCAATAAATATATAAACAAAACTCTTAGAAAAAAGCATAGGAGTGAGTCTTCACAACCTTGAGTCAGGCACAGATATCTGAGATACAACACCAAAAGCACAAGCAATAAAAGAAAATATTAGTGAACTGGACTTCAGCAACATTAAAAACTTTTGAACTTCAAAAGCCACCATGAAGAAAGTAAAAAGTCAAGTCACACACTGAGAGAAAAACATTTTCAAATCAGACATATGATAAAGGACTTGTATTCAGAGGTTAAAAAAAAAAAAACTCTTACAGCTCAATAAGAAGAAGACAAATAACACAGTTAAAAAATGAGTAAAGTATTTGTAGCCATTTCACCAAAGAAAGTACAGAAATGACCAATAAGCACATGAAAAGATGCTTATTATAAGTTATTTGGAAAATGCATACCAAAACAATAATGAGACACCACACACATCCATAAGAATGGCTTTAATCAAAAAGCCAGTCAATAACAAGTATTAGCAAGCACGTGAAGAAAATGGAACCTTAAACCTTCCTGGTGGGAAAGTAAAATGGTGCAGCCACTTTGGAAAACAATTTGGCAGTTTCTTCAAACACACACACATACGCCATACAATGCAGCAGTTCCATTCCTTTGTACCTACACGAGAAATCAAAACATATTTCCATACAAAGACTTGTACACCAATGTTCATGGCAACGTTATTCATGATAGATAAAAAGTAGAAACAACCCAAATGTCCATCAACTGGTGAACAGAAAAAGAAAGGGTTATTCACGATATTGAAATACAATTGCCATTTTGCTCACTTTTATCTCAATATTTCTAAATGATCCTTTTATAAATTCGAAAAAGCTTTATGTTTAGCCCATGGCCAAGTTCTAAACATTAATTAGTCCAGTTGTATAAATCTGTAGCCCCTTAAAATGTTTATAACAAGATTTCCCACAGAGAAAATGATTTTTTAATGGGAACCTTGTATATAATCCATTTCCAACTCTAATTAGATTCATCTGGGGAAAACACCATCGGCTAAGTGATATAACTAATACTAGCTAAACAAAATGTTAATATACTCTAAGTGGTGGAATACTGTTATATCTAAAAACCATAATAAGTAACATTAATAAGAAACTGGAAAACTTTAATTTCGGTAGTTATTCACAAATTACGCATTTTGTTCTATTTATAAACAAGTATCTTGTTCACAGGGACAACAGCCAATATCGTCAAACTTGTAGGCTCCACTTGTACTAATGCAAATGCTACTGCACAGCAATTACATCTTTACTTTGCTTGGAAATATAAATAAAAATCATTATTTTCACAACTGAGTAATGAAAGTCTTGAGCATTAAGCAGATTACACATACAGTCAGCTCTCATTTATGAGTTATAATTTAATGTGGTTATTATATCTACTGTTAATGTGTAACACACGGCATCTCACAGCTAAGCACTATATTTTAGTCTAACAATAGTAGCTATAGCATTCTGAAATGTGCTTCGTGAATCAAGGCCGTAATGCGCTCGCTGAGGGTCTGGATTAGCACTTCATGAGATCTAGATCTATTACAACTTGCTTAAAGAGGACAAAGGAAGACAGGAAAGCTTTTAAGGAGCTTAAAAAAAAAAGGGAGAAAAAAAGACAATCATTTTGGAAGAATTCCTTTTCCTCGCTAAGTGGAACATGTAAAGGACTGCCGGTGGCTTCCATTTACTAAAGAGACTCTAATGGAGCAATATACGCCCACTGTGGTAACACAGCATGTCCTACTCCACAGAAGCCACCAAGGGGCCAGGTCAACACTTCCTAACTCATTATAGAAACAGAAAATAGGAAACCCGAAAGTCACAGAAGGCTTTTCATGGATTTTTATAAAGAAGGATGGAGATTCGGAATAAGCTTATGGAGCTGAACTCAGCAGACACCCTCTGTAATTTTATACTGAACAAAGAAATGATACACCCTTACACTGGCCAACACATAACAGGACCTCAATAGCCACTACAGCACACACATATGATTTAAACGGAAATGCCTTGTATTTTTAGGCTAAAATTTACTTTCTAATTCATTTTTACCACAGACTAATCTTTATGCAGTGAGAGTTTCCCACTGAGATTTATCAAACATTTACAAGGCATTCACTATGTGACAAGCCCTCTATTGAGGGAGTACAAAGATAAACGACATACTTCCAGTTACCACACATTGCCACACCACACCACACGAGTGCTGACACAATGATGTGACAACACTCGGGAGACAGAGGAGGAGGAGCAATGAGGACTCAAGGAAAACCTGGCAAAGAAAATGATACTAGATAGGATCAAGGGGTAAGAAAGATAACCTGGGCACAAGACAAGAAGGGCAGCATAGGCAGAAAGAAAACTCTAACTAAATAACACCAGAGGGGTGAGAGAGCCTACTCAGAGACCGGTGCTAAGTTCAGCGTGACTGGAACACAGCACATGTTTGGAAGGCATGAAAAGAAATGAGGCTGGAGAGACAGACAGAGTGAGAGATGCAGCTGGACAAGTTGGGAAGGATCAGAGGCTCAAAATATACAAAACTTGGAATAAAGAAGATCTCATGAAAAGCAGGTCTTTATTTAACTGGACCTTGAAAGATGGTAAAATTTGCCAACTCTTCCTAAGACTATACAGAACATTTAGTAACCACTGGCCAATATAAGAATTCTGAATCCCATGGAGAAAACACCACCGAATTTAACTTGCTTTCACATCCAGTGAGGGAAAATCAAATAACAACTTATCAGCACAACTACAAGTCAAAACCAGCCAAAGGACAAAACGTATCCACGCCACTCCAGGCCCCTGGGAAATGCTGTGGATTCCACGCAGAGGGAGTGCAACAAGAAGGCCCACTGTCTGCAGTGCTGATGGCAGAACACAATCCTCCATGAGTATCTGATCTCCCAGAACTGTTACGCCCAATCTGGCAGCCAGTAGCGTCATGTGGCTACTAAAATTTTAACTTAATTAAAATTAAACAAAACTTAAAATTTCACTCCTTAGTTGTACTACCCAGATTTCAAGTACTCAATGGCTAGATGTGATTAGTGGCTACCATACTGGTCAGTGGAGCTAGAGAACACTTTCCTCACCAGAAAATACTATTGGTCAGTGCTGTCCTGGAGTCACCATTGCAGGAGGGATGGAGAAAACTCCTTAAGGGCGAAAAGTCACATCACAAACTTCTTTGAGACTCTCAGATCACTTAGCACTGAACTGGGAATACATGTGTATACTCAATATGTTTGTCAAATTGAATTTTTATGTAAAAGAAAGAGTTATGGAAATGGAGTAGTTGTACATACTCCACTATAGGCAAAAGCTAAATAATCTTTGCTCTAGTTTCATCAAGAGATTCCACAACAAATGCCTTGTATCAGAGCTGTAAAAGTAACTATACAGTGCGCAACTACAGATGAGTTTGGTAAGATGGATACAGCCAATTTAAAAACAAAAAAACAAAAAAAAAAGATTAGGTGTAGCTCGTTTATCACAACAGACGTCTTCCAAAATAGTTACTAGAAAAATGAATGACATCTTACACTTTGAAAGTGAAGCTTATTATTTAAAGGAATCCTTCGGAAATCAATCTATAAAGAGGATTATCCTCTCTTAATGTATCTAGTTAGAATATCAGAAATAGCTACTTTCTTCGACCTAAAGAAATACCAATTCTATCTTGCTAGAAATAGTCGTGAAAAGTTACATTCCATGGAGTAAAAGCACTGACCAACAGAACAAAGGTGTCAGTGGGTATATACTTTCTCGTTTCTCTTCCAGGAGGAATCATAGTACCTCAAAACAGAGGATCTCTCCTGAGGTATTTCCATCTTCATTAGTAATCAGAAAGATGCAAATCAAAATCACAATTACTTATCATTAAACACTTAAGAGAACAGGTAAAATTTAGAAAACTATCACTGCCAAGGTGCTGGCCTGGAGTAAATGGCAATCCCAAACACTGCTGTTGAGAGAGCAATTGGTTAAACCTCTTGGGAAGATCATTTGAGCCTATCAACAGAGGTTGAAGGTACACATAACTGATAACGTACACTTCCAGAGCTAGGTGGGTAGACACCAGAAAGAAAAGTTTGCACATGTGCACCAGAGACATCTGCAAAATGATGACATTGCATTGTTTTTAGTAGCCAAAATTGAAAACAAACCAATGTCAATCAATATTAGAATGGATAAACAGTAAGATATGTGTATCGCAATTAATTTCTAGACAGCAATAACAATGAATAAACTACAACACATATAATAGCATGGATGAATCTCACAAACATAATATTGAGTGTAACTATTTCTATAAATCACAAAAATAGGTAAAATTAAACTATCACATTGGGAGGGGCATGATAGGTTTTAAAATTATTTAAAACAAGAACAAACAACACAAGCATCTAGTTATTAGCATTAGTCAGGATCTCTGTAAGGAGAGATAAGAGTTAGAAATTAAATTGGGAGAGAGTGTGGGCTGACTTGTGGAAGGCTGGTCATGTACTACTTCTTTATCCATGTGGTGGTTTCATGGGTGATTTTTCTTTTGTGTATTTTCTATAGGAATGTTATATTTTACACACAAAAAAAACTTAGAAGAAAATGTCTCTACACACACACACACACACACACAACCCCTCTCGTACTCAAGGTTAGGTGACTCCATTTCATTCCACTCACAACCACCGTTCAAACTCCTCCCTCCCTCTCCTCCTAACTTACCTCTTGTGGCGCTTTACTAGTCAATAGTGAAGCACTGACACCCTCCCCTCCTTCTGGATGGATTTGGAAATTCACTTTTTGATAAAGAATCTGAAAAAAAAGAACATATTATAAAGGAATTGTGTTCTTAAATTTGCCTCTCCTCACAATCTAGGCTTGAAATTTAAAAAGTACTCTTTTGAGGAAAAAATTGCTATGAATATTTCTTAGTAACAAGCTTACTTCAGGACTTCATGAACAGTTTCACAAGGACACAACAGTTTCAGAAGAGGGAATCAACTGTGAAAAACTTCATATACAACGTAATGAATGACTATGAGATGAAAATATGAATTTCAAAAGCTCTTCATACATTTAAGTGTTTGAAACAAGAGTAGATCTATCCCGTGAATTTTATGAAATTTAGCATTCCCTAACCAAAGCCCACTCCCCTGCCATTTCCAAAGGACTCTAAAGGGATAACGCCACCAATGGTTTTAACTCATATGGTTTCAAATATATTTCACATGACCACTCTTTGTATGTTTTATTCCTGACAATGCTGACTTTCCCCATTATGTTCAATAATTTATTTCCTAATATTACTTTCTGTTTTTCTCACACCTGCTTTGTACCCTTTCCTCCTGTCATAAAGCCAACAACACTGTTTCATATCCTAATATCTTCAAGTCCCTTTTCACACGAGTGACAAGCTATTTTCCTTCCATAAAATAAAATTCTCAGAAAATCTTAAAAAATGACCACAAATCTCAGACCCACACACCCAACAAAATATACTTCATACAATTCAGGATTTACTTTATTGGGAGCACTTACCTCTGTCTGCAGAGAGCTGCTAGCTGCCAAAAGAAGTTCGATGCTGCTAGGAGGGCAATGTGTCAAAGCAAAAGCCATGAGTTCTTGACGAATGGCCAAGTCGTGATACCCTTCTGATTGTCCTAACTGGCTACAAACATCCCAACTTTTCGAATAACCTGCAAAATTGGCAAGAAAAAACAAACTGAGTTTCACGAGAAGAAATATCTTCCACCTAAGATGAGAAATGCAGTGGCTTTCTGCTTAGGTCTTGTGTTACCAAAGCAGAATTGGTCATCAGTGATGCATATTACTATGTAAGTGAAATACACAAGGATCTAAAGTAGAAAAGAGAGATCAGGTGGGTTTATTATGCAGAAAGTTCAGCACTACTCCAGACAAGTTCATCTGATAAACTCTCTTAAATTTTAGATTACTTGACAATGAGTACAAATAATCTACTGAGCTTTGATTTCAGTAAAAAGCTAGATATCTGAATTCAGAAGACTGAGGGCATGGCCCAACCATGCTATTTAGCACTTGTGTGAGCTTGAGAAAGTTCCAAGTACCTCACTTCCTTTACTGCTCAAATAGACAATAACAATAATGCCGTCTTTGTTGGGTTATGGGAGGATTAAACAACCTATATTTTAAAACAACCTGTACTTAAAAGCACTTTATAAACTGCAAAGTGCTAGAAAAAGAAATTATTATAGACAGCTATACAGAATCATTCACTTTATAGATGGAGAGACCCAAGGATAGTGCTAAAAATACAGGCAGCCCCCGACTCCCAGTAGAGAATCTTTTTCCTATACAAGGTTATACTCTGAATTCTTAAAATACACTTCTATTCATATTTGAAGAAGTTCTTGCTGGAAAGTAGGTCCTTTTTCCTAAGTACAAAGGCCTCAGCCCAGAATAATTTCTCTACATACATAAAGTTAAAATTAACTCAGGTAGCATCCTTACAGGAATAAAATTATTACAAAGCTTTCTAAATAAATGATTTTAGATTAATACAACAATGATTTTCCAGAATACCATAATTATTCTGAATTTAATGCTGCAAAACCACTAGGTTAATATTACAGAACACAGCTCTTTTATGAACCTAATTTTCTAATGCTGAGGTTATGAAGCACTGAGTTTTTTCCGAGAGTTTTAAACATTTTCACTGATGTATTGACAAAGACTCTCTCCTTGACCAAACTTTAGTCAGGCTCCTCTGAGCCCTCTTCGCAAGTAGGCCCACTGCTCGGGCCTGGCCTTGGCAAGCCTGGGCAGCCCAGGTTTAGCAAGATGCTGCTAAGTCAGTTTAGAGAGAATCTCCCACCTTTGATAACTGATCGCCCTTGATATGTGACCACCCTGGCCTGCCTTCAGCAAGAATCCTCCTTCACTCGATGCCTCATCACAGCCATTTTTCCTCCACTGACCCCTCACTCCACTCCTCAGCTATAAATCCCCAGCCGTCTTTCCTGTACTCGGAGCTGAGCCTGATCTCCACCCCCTACTGCAGCAGTCCTGAATAAAGTCTTCCGTACTGTTTTTACCAAGTATCAGGATAATTTTTCTTTCATAGTGTACACAGGAAAAGCACATACATCATAAGTGCACAGCTCCGTGAGTCACCATGAGGTGAAGCGCTACATTTTTAACCACTCGCCATGAAGGCACAGAAAGTGGGTAAAAAGCTGTGCTTGAGCTTTCATATGTTCAGGCACAGCTATAAAACGTGGATCATTTAGGACGGAGCCTAAGATAAGACGACATCACTTCCTACCCCATTGAGGAATGTGTTCTTTAATGGAGAAATTATTCATAATAAAATCTGCTTATCCTCCAGAGACCTGAATTAGAACTTCAATATGGACAATTTTAGGGTTGCGAACTATCTCCGAATTTCTCAATATTAGTTTGAAAAGTACTATGTTATCTTTAAAAATAAAATAAAGAATGTAAATATTGACTATATAGTCACAAATTATAGATATTTGAAAAATTTACATTTTCTTTTATATAACAAACACATAAAAAGGCACTAAAATACTTTACATAAAAACTGTTATTAAAATTATGAGCATGTTTTTAATAGCAAATGGAAAGCAATCAAAATCTCAGATAAAATATAACCTCTGAGCCCATTATTTATTTTACTATATAACCACATGGCATACATGCTTATCAGTGCTCACGTAATGTTTCTCAAGCCTCACAAACACAATGTGACTGGTTTACCAATCAGGCCAACTGATTTCCAGACCTTTTCCACTATTCATCATGTAAAGAGGACATGAGCAAAGTACTAAGTAGTTTGTCTGCTTCACCTGTGGCCATCAGCTCCTGGCAATGCACATTGGCTGCCTTGTAGTCATGGAAACGAAGTGCTTGCTCTACTAGAAGGATAAGAACCTGTCCACGCCTTTCTTCTGGGTCTTCATCTGTAAACACACGCAAACAACTTAATAATTTTGACAGCATCAATTGATAAAAGAGCTCATTAACACTGTCTTTCAAATTAATTGAAAAATTCAAAAACAGAGATTAGACTGATTTTAAAAGATTATAGGACAAAAGGTCACGGCAACTTTGACCTTCCAATCTACTTATTAAATCAGGGAATTAGCTCTCAGTCTCCTAAGTGATCAATGATTAATATCAGCCCCAGATGAACCACCCCAACCTAAGTGGGTAAAGGAAGTTTTCCACCTAAGAGGGACTCTTTAGACTAGTTTTTTGTTTTGTTTTGTTTTTGAGGAAGATTAGCTCTGCGCTAACATCTGCTGCCAATCCTCTTCTTTTTGCTGAGGAAGACTGGCTCTGAGCTAACATCTGTGCTCATCTTCCTCTATTTTATGTGGGACGCCTGCCACAGCACGGCTTGACAAGCCGTGTGAAGGTCTGCACCCAGGATCTGAACAGGCGAACCCTGGGCCGCCGGAGTGGAACGTGCGCACTGAACTGCTGCTACACCGGGCCGGCTCCACAACAAGGACTCTTTAAACTTTTTTGCTATTTCTTTTTTTATATTTTGCATTAGAATGTTCTAATTATAATTAATACATGACAAATATAAGGGGAAAAAAAACCTTAAATACAACGTAAAATGTATGTAAATTTTATAGTTTCATTGTGATAAAGTTAATTCATGTATCAGGACCCACAAAATGGAGGCCACCCCAGTGGCCCAGCCCAAGTCAGAAATCTAAACCTAACTTAGCCTGCACTTACAGGAAACATGTGTCAAGGAAACCTAACATACACCAATCACAATCCTTCAACTCAGCTGCAGCTAGCTTACCTGACCCTCGAAAATAGGACTTGCTCACTTCATAAGGAAATCCCTGATCTCCGGGCCAATCACGCTCTGTTTCCCCGCTGTCTCTCCTAATGCTCTATAAAACTCGCTCTCGTCCAAAATCCCTCGGGAACAATGCTCCACTGCCTGTGAGGCTCTGTATTCCCACAATCCATGGATTGGTTTCCCTTGAATAAAGGACCTCAAACTCATTACTAAATGGTCTTCATTTTGTCATTTGACAACTGACAGTACTACTCTTTCATTTACCATAGTGAACATCTAGACTCTAAGACATATACCAAATTTCATCTTACGTTAACAAAAATATCTTAAATTACCTTCCCGAGAATATTCTTAGACGTCAGCTTAGATGTCACTTCCTCCTTTGGCATCTCCACACTTTTTTCACATAAAATACATGGTTTAGGTGCCCCTCCTCTCTTTCTCTGGATACCAATTTATTGGGTTTATCTTTTTAATCAGCCACATCCTCTATCAGAATTTAAGCTCTTGGAGGACAGGCATTGCTTTCTTGTTGAATTCTCAGTACCCAGGACCAAGTCTTACACATAAGAGGGGCTCAAAAAAATGTATCCATGATGAAATGGGCATAGATTCAATTCAGAAAGTAATTTTCAATTATAGGACAAATAATTCAAAGCTATAACACAAATACAATTTTTATATTTAGGCTAAAAAGTAAAAAGTCTTTTATATTTTAATGAAGTAATGAAACGTTAAAAGTATTTCCAATATTCCCAGGGAAAAAGAGGAAATATGTACATCTCTGCATTCTTAAGCTATAATATGATTTGGAAGCAAAAGTAAACATATCACAAAAAGGGTTGAATGAAACTTTTAAAATATGTCCCCATCAATCTTCTTTCTGTGCTTCAAAGGTGTGAATAAAATCCAAGAGAAAAACTGGCCCAAGCTAGGCTAAAGAGATTCTTAAATCAAGAGATGTTATGGCGCTAAGATTCATATTATTATTATTAGAACAACACATTTCATGTTTTAGCAGCACTAACACAGAACACTGGAAATAGAACAATCTGTAAATGTTCTTCAGCACTCAATGCACATATCACAATTAATATAAAACCTATTTCCTAGATAATATTCTTGACATGTTAGCATTTATTCAGAATATCTACACGAAAAACAAAAGGGCCAGGTGTGATTTTTTCATGTGACAACTTGGCGAGGTTGTGACGGTATGTTGCAGATGTAATTAAAGCCCCTAATCAGCCGATTCTAAGTAAGAGCCCATTGATGACCACGTCCAACGTCAAAAAAGGTGGAAACACGATAAGAGCAAAGGATTCAAAGTAAGAAACTTCTGAACTGAGACATCTTCAATAAACTATTTCTTTATTCCTGTTTCCTCGCATTCAAAAATGAGACACACATCTCTGGTGTAAGGGATGCAGTAAGAAGTCACTTAGATATGAATAAAAGTATAAAATGAGAGTTACTGTTGTTAACATAAACTTTGATATGAAGATGGGTCACATACTCATCTTAAAGTCCAAAGTTCAAATATTTAACTGCTTTTAATTCTACAAAGTTCCAATCTAAGCAGTTGGTTAAAAGGAAAAACATAAGCAAAAAAAAAAAAAAAAAAAAACCACTCTAAAAAGAATGATGTCTAGAAAAATATTACAAACAAAACAAAACAAAAAAATAAAACTCTTAGGAAGAACTGCCAGGAGTATGAACAGACTAGAAAGCTATTAAAGAAAATGATTCCTATGTTTAGTCTCAAGAAGAGACTAAAGTCAAAGGCTTGTGGCATGACAAGCCTTTGAGTACATGAAATATAATTTAAACTATATCCACAAATTCTTTGATACTCCCTTCTAAAGATGAAGCTTCATGCCTCTCCCCTTCAGTGGGCGCTGGTTAGTCATTTACTTCTAACAAAGAGATTAAGGTGGAAACGATGCTGTGCTACTTCCAAGACTAGGTCATAAAAGGCATTACAGAGTCCTCCTTGCTCTCTTGCGGATCAATGGCATTAGGAGAAACTCTAGGAGTTGCCATGTTGAAAGGACACTCAAGAAGCCTTATGGAGAGGTCCATGTGGCAAGGAACTGAGGGCTCTTACCACCAGCCAGGGAGGAACTGAGGTCTTTTCCAACAGCCATGTGAGTAAGCCAGCTCAAAAGCAGATCACCTAGGCCCAGTGAAGCCTTCAGGTATAAAGTATAAATATTTCCCTTGATGTTGGGAGGGGTTATGTGACTGCTCAGTGAATAAAACACAATGGAAATGAAACTGCCCAAATTCCAAGGCATTTCCAAATTCCAAATTCCACGAAGTTTTTGCTAGTTTCTCTTGGGACACTGACTCTGGGAGCCTTCAGCCACTGTGTAAGAAGTCTGAGGCCACCATAAGAAAGACCACAAGGAGAAACCACACAGAGAAGAGATAGAGCCCTAGCTATTCCATCCCCCAGCTATTGGAGTCTTCTCAGCCCAGATGCCAGACATGTGAATAAAGCAGCCTTTGAGTAGAGCCCGTTCCTAGCCACTATCTGACTGCAATTTCATAAAAGACCCTGAACTACCTCGCTAGGCCCAGCGAACCTCCAGAACTGGGACACACAAAAATAAACGACTGTTGTTGTTTTAAGCCACTAAGTTTTTGGGTGGTTTCTAAAGCAGCAAGAGATAACCAAAACAGCCTACAAGTTTTAGATACGTGTCACCTGCCTTGTGATCCCTTTCTTAATATCTGCCCCCCGCCCCGGCAAAATACTAGCACTGTCTTTCTTCAAGTTCTATAACACCTGTTTACAGAAGCCAGGTACTGCCATCATATCCTCTGCTGCAGCATAATTATTTGCTTCCTCAGTGATTTAAGATTCTAAATCCCCAGACGGCAGCAGCTGTGTGCAACAGAACTTGGCATCCAAAGTAGCTAACAAAGTGATATTACTTCACCTCTCTAGCCTTCTATTTCCTCATCCGTAAAACATGGCTAACAAGAGGTGGTTGTGCATAGTCAAAGAGTTAATACGTAAAAAGAGTACAGAAGGGTGCTGGCACATGGGAGTCACTGATACATGTTAGCTATTTTTATTGTGCATGCAGGTGGCCCACAATAAAAATATGTTGAATGAAATGTAGATACTAGTCTTATCTTTTGATGATACTGCACTGAAGTTGTAATACAGATTCCACTTGGAAGTTTCTGAAATAGAAGTGGCCAAGTTGGGATGGGTTCCAAATATTAGAACTAAAATAGCTGCAATAAAAGAAAAGAGGTCTAAACACTACATGTTCTACATAAATGCGTTCTGTATGACTGAAAAAGAAATATTCATCCCATTAAAAATTAATATTGTTTGCCAGGATCACTGATATTCCTGTTTCTATGTCAACACGTCACAAGGACAAAAATGGAAATCAATCCTAGTAGGTGCATGGAAAATGCAGATGGCATCCCTGACTGCTTCATTAGTTTCTCTGGACTAGATCCTCATGAAATTCTTCCCTGATGGTCAGAGTGCTTCAAAGTTTACAAAGTGCTTTTATATGCATTAACTCATTTGGGTCTCTGATAACTTGGTAGGTGAAACAAGGGAGTATCATTCCTAGTCTCCAGATTCAGAAACTGGAGCTCAAGTCATTGAACAAATGGATGGAACTGAACCCATACATACACAGAAGACTGAACCAGTCTCCTGACCCCACACCCAGTTTCTCCCCAGTCATCCAAGATGCCTCACGATGGATGAACGACCCCAATCACAGGGTCAGCACTTTTCCAAGGCCGCTGCAAGTTCAAAGGTAACAATGCTAATGCTATGCTTTCAGACTAGAAAAGGACAACTAATACACTAAAATTTACTAAAACTATACACTGTAAGAACAAAAGTCAGATAATTAAGATTTTAAAACATCAATAAATGTGTCCACTAAGTATACTAAATATATACATATTTTTAAAGCTCAAACAACACAAATCCCCTTTACTTTCGAGCCCATAATATGTGGCTTAGACAAGCACAACTTCAAACCACTGCTTATGAAGTAAAATGGCCAACAACTGTTCTTGTGGAGATCAGCATAAGTCAAAAATACTAAAGAAAAGTATTAAAAGACTCTGGTAGGGGCCCGCCCGGTGGCCGAGTGGTTAAGTTGGCGCGCTCCGCTTCAGCAGCCCAGGGTTTCGCCAGTTCGGATCCTGGGCACAGATCTAGCACTGCCCATCAAGCCATGCTGAGGCAGCATCCCACATGCCACAACTAGAAAGAGCCACAACTAGAAAATATATACAACTACGTACTGGGGGGCTTTGGGGGGAAGAAGGAAAAATTTAAAAATCTTTAAAAAAAACTGTGAGAAAAAAAAAGACTCTGGTGTGGTTAAAGAAACATGAAATGTAGAGGCCGAAAGACTTTCCCTGAAAGCCACAGTCTGCTGTTTAACCCTGCTGCACAAGATACTTAACTTCTCCTATCCTCAATTTCCCTCGTAAAGTGGGAAGAATACATCATCATCACTATTTAATAGAAGATGAAATGAGATAATATGCGTGAAAATCCCACCAAATAGTAAATGCACAAATTTTTCTAAAAAATTGTTCAGGTTCAAAAGTATTACATCAAATTTGGACATTGAAGGTGGACTGGCAGGGCTGGCTTGTTCTATATTTAAGCTTTCTGGTTATAAGAGCCCGAAAGCAGCTCTTCTAATACCTGTAAGCACATATTCTGAGGTTCACCTAGAATAATTGAGATTAACACAGAAACCTTACTCCGCAGCTTAGTATTCAAAACTCACCTGCTACTCTCAGCAACTCAGCAAGGCCCAGAAGCTTGGCGGATTGTTTGTAGCATGTGGGGGACTGGCAAATACACTCCTTGATGAGGCCGATCCGATCAGAGCACAATCGCACTACAAAAGAAAGACATACTAAAGACACGTAACCACAAAAGGGTGTCAGATCTTCCTAATTTAAGGCAACCAAACAAAATGAAAACTGTGTTAGTCCTCAGGTCAATAAGAATTAAGACAAAATTTTTTTAATTTTTAAAAAAATTTTTAAAAAAAAATTAAAATTATTGTTGCTACTGAAAAATGTATAACATGGATCTCTTCTTTGTCACCAAACTTCTGAAACAGCAAATGAACTGGCATTCCAAAGCTAGGAAAAAGTGTCACCTTTTCAAGTACCACGTCAGGACTTAGGGAAATTTTAAAGACGATAATATTTCTCCTTGAAAACTTCACAACCTTCTTGTTACACTAGTTCCCCTCAGCTCCCCAAAATCCGTTCCACGTTCCAAATATCCATTTTCTATCTCCACCACGTCACCCCAGTTTGGAGGGGAGGAGCCCCCAAAGTGCTCACTGTTCTAATTTATTAACCTTTCTCCAAAAGCAACAGACCCAATCCTCTCACTTAAGCTAGATGTTAGGAAAATAAAACATGTCTGATCACACCAATTTATCCTATGAGGTAATTAAGAACACTTAAAATAAGGGGAGAAAAAAGCCCTTTATTTAAAGACTATATGAACATGCCAGAAAGAAACGGTATCTATTTAGGGTAGAGACATCAACCCTTAAGAAGCAGGTACTACCCTGGAGGCTGGGCCCCAATAAATACAACAATAACTACTACAACGACAGCAGCGATATTAAATGAATATGACCTACGTCCCAGGCACTGTTGTAGGTGCTTTATGTAGATGAACCCTACAAAGCAGGTACTATGACCCTCAGGGGAAGAAACTAAAGTGCAGACAGATTATGTCCTTTGGCCAAGGTCAGTGAAAAGTGAAAAAACCAGAATTCAACCCAGCTCGTTAAATGTTTTTCACAACTTCACTCCTTTATCCATTTCTAAATCCACGGCTATCTCCCATATATCCTGTGTTCTCCTAAAATTACTTCTAGTAGGTGGGAGGGGCCCAAGAGTTGGAGAGATAAAGGAGAGAGGTGGTGGTTTTTCTTCGGAATGGGCTCTTTTTTGCTAAGTTTTTATTATTACTTAATTTCAAACTTACAGAAAGGTTGCAAGAACGGTACAAGGAATTCCTCTATAATTTTTGCCAAGATGGACCAGTTGTTAATAAGTTGCTTCATTCACACATGCACATGTGCAATAATGTATGCGCACCTTCCTTCCCCCACATTCACACATATATGCAAATACATACACATACACACATCTATTTTCTCTGAACCTTCTGACAATAAGCTGCAAATGTCATGTCTTTTTATTCCTAATACTTTAGTGTATATTGAACTACTTTAGGATGGCTATTTACATAACTGCCGGTATAGTAATCCTGTTGTGGCCTTTACTATAAAATACAGCCTTTATTATAAAACGTAAGGTAGATCTAGACTGGTCACTCACTTCACAATCATGACAACCCATATCTATCTCTGAGTACAGCTTCTGTAGACTGTAGTGTTCCCAGTATCTACTGCGATTATTCATATCACAAATACCTGCCTCACCGACATTAGGCTTGGCCATGTGACTTCCACGGGCAATGAATGTGAGTGGAAGTGACATGTGCTACTTTTGAGCAAATACTTAGGAGTCATCAGGAGGCTACACCACTGATCTTTGCCCTCTGCCGTGAGAATGCCATGTTTCACAGAGGGGTGGGGCAGGCATGACTGTGAGCAAGGAATAAACTTGTTACCATACGCCCCTGAGATTTTAGTTTACTACAGCACAGTCTAGCAAACGCTAACTGATGCAATGTACTTCAAATTTGTCCATAACTTTTTCAATCAGAAACTTAGGTTTTTCCCTTGACATCTGCTACTACTTTATGGGTTTTTCTCCTACTATGTGTTTTAAGAAAATGTGTAACATTACTTCAATATGTCATATTCAATAACTATGACGAAGGTACTTTCTAAACGTTTCTAATTTGATTTTCAAGACAACAGTTGTCACAGATATTACCGTCATTCTACATATGTAAAAACCTGGGGTTTTCATAGACACTTTTATGGCCTTATTTGATGAGTCCTTGTATTCTTAGAGAAGCTCTAGTTTTAGAAACTCTAGTAAGCTGATTTCCTTACTACTACCACTCTCTTTCTACTGAAAAAATCAAAGTGGAAAACTGAAACCACACATAGCAATGGATCATCATTTTCTCTAAACTTCCATTTAACGGAACACTCAAGTTTGGCTCTTTGCTTCCGGCCCTAAGCAAGTCATAGTATTAATATTTCAGGTACCTTAAATAAATTTGTAGGGGTCTGGCCCAGTGGTGTAGCAGTTAAGTTCACCTGCTCCACTTCAGCAGCCTAGGGTTCATGGGTTTGGATCCCAGGCACGGACCTACACACTGCTCATCAAGCTATGCCATGGCGGCACCCCACATACAAAACAGAGGAAGACTGGCACAGGTGTTAGCTCAGTGACAATCTTCATTAAGCAAAACAAGGAATATTGGCAATAGATATTAGCTAAGGGCTAATCTTCCTCACCAAAAAATAATAATAAAAAATAAATTTGGAGAGGAGAATTATAACAGAGTGCAATTGTCATGTTCAAATGATATTTAACCTATTTTTTTTTTCTTTAAAGATTGGCACCTGGGCTAACAACCGTTGCCAATCTTTTTTTTTTTTTCTGCTTTATCTCCCCAAATCCCCCCTGTACATAGTTGTATATCCTAGTTGCAGGTCCTTCTAGTTGTGGGATGTGGGACACCGCCTCAATGTGGCCTGACGAGCGGTGCCATGTCCGCACCCAGGATCCGAACCTTGGGCCGCCGCAGCGGAGCGTGCAAACTTAACCACTCGGCCACGGAGCCGGCCCCTTAACCTATTTTTTGAGCCTCTGGACAATCACTACATCAGTTCTCTTTTACTGCTTATCATGGGACACGCTAAATTCTATTTCAAAATGTGATTTCACAGTTAAATAAATTCAAGCGTTAGATGTTATTATCTTTCTATGAAGGGATGGGGTCTTTGACTCCTAAAATTCCTTTTCAAAACGGAATGAATGAACATGAAAAACATACGCATGTACGTATCTTCTAATAGTTGAGGATCTTTCATTTTCCAGTGGATCTCAAAAATTATTTCAAGTGTTAAAAAAAAAACTATAAAATACAGACACGCAGAGGTCTCAGACTTAAGAAGCATTTATTGACCAGCTACTCACCTGCCAAACACTGACCACAACCTTATAAGGCAGGGACAGTGCATGATGAGCAAATCAAAAATGAAAAATATCAATTTTAGTCACTCATGAATTGTATCAAAGGTGCACAACATATATAGTTACTTGTGATGTTTGCTGAAGTACAAGTCTGAATTGTATAGGCAAAGAAGGTGATGATATGCAGAAGTCAGTCACTCAGCTGAGGAGCGAGAGCACAAGCCAGAGCTTCCTTCTCAAACAATCTTTACTTTCACACCTCTTCATCAGTAGTGTCATCTACCATTTACAAACAGAGGTTCTCGAGCCAGACTACTAGACTTGAATTCTAGCCCCACCTCTAACTAGCTGTGTGACCCTAAGTAAGCTACTTAACCTCACTATGCCTTGATTTCATCATCTGGAAACAGGAAACAATACTAGTCACTACCTCACAGGGTACTTTTGAGAATTAATGAATACATATAAAGTGCATTTAGAACATAAAAATCACTCAATAAGTGTTAGTTATTATTATTATTATAACTACTGGCATATTCACAGAAATGCTTATGAAGTATGAGATCCTCTACCGCAAGGATTCTCAAAGTTTCAGGATATAACTTTGAGAACTGTCTAGGGAATATTTTATTACTATCTCCACCTGAGGAAGGCGAAGTTCAAATACATTAAGTTGCCACACAGCTCAAAGTGGCCAAATCAGAATTTGAATTCATACATGACACTGGGTGTGACTCTGTCTAGTTCTGTGTGTCAGTCCCTCAGAGTCAGGAAGTGTGCTTATTCCCTTCATCATTTCAGTTTCTGGAACAGAGTAAGAGCTTAAATTAACGTTCTTTGAATGGAAAAAGGGAGTGAAAAGAGGAGAATGAAGACAGGTGGGGGGAGGGAGGGATGAGAAGGAGGTAAGACCACTCTAACTCGACCATCATTTAGAAAGTACCTTCAAGTAAAATGACAAAAATGACAGCTGATACTCGTAGAGCTCCTACTATATCCCAGGTACTCTAAATACAGAGATTTAATCTGTATAACCAATTCCATAAGGTGCTTATGAATATTCCCATTTTGTAAATGAGAAAACTTAAACACAAAGAAAGATTAAGACACTTGTCCAGTTACCCAGCAATAAGCAGCAAAACTGGCTCCAGGCTGCACTAAGCACAACGCTGCAGGTCTGGAGAACATCCTGTTATAGACAGATACGGGGGTCAACTGAAATATCCTACATCTGCTCATGTGAAAGTTATATAATTTACACAAACACCCAAGTGACACAGAAAAGCACACATATGTACACACACACACACACACACACACACTTCATAGGAGACTCAGAGATAAGGAATCATTTGTACGCGATATTTCTGCTCCTAGCTTCTACTAACTCATTAATCATAACGCAGCTGCACCACCAGCCTTCACCTGATGAGAAACAGCAACTCCTGGAGAGCAGGCAAAGAAGGCTTCAAAACAAAGCAAGGGACAAAACGAACTATTAGACACTGACTACAGTAAAAACACTTGGGTCATAAATGTTTAAACCTCAAGTGACTTTGTCCAGTATTACTGATGAATACAGAAGCAGCTTAAGCCTAAATTGCATCTGTAAGATAAATACAACAAACAGTATACAAAGACAATACTCCCTGTCCACATCCAGAAGATTTTCTCACAGTCATTCTAACAGGAAACTCCAAACCAATCTATGAAGCCAGAAAGCTGTCAAGACATGAAAGTAAATGTCTATCTTAAAACACTCTTCACTCAGAAAATTTTTCAGAAACTACAGCAGGATACTAGGTTTGGTTGCAGATATTCAAACCCATCAGCTGAAGTGCAAATACAGCCAGCAAAAATACCGCTAATTGGAGGCTGGCCCCATGGCCAAGTGGTTAAAGTTCCATGTGATCCATTTCAGTGGCCCGGGGTTCACACGTTCAGATCCTGGGCATGGACCTACTCCACTCACCAGCCATGCTGTGGAGGCATCCCATGTACAAAATAGAGGAAGACTGCCACAGACGTTAGCTCAGGGCTAATCTTCCTTAAGCAAAAAAAGAAAAGAGGAAAGTTGGCAACGGATTTAGCTCAGAGTGAATCTTCCTCACCAAAAAATAAATATATAAATAAAAATACTGCTAATTGAGCACCACAGAAAATCAGAGCTCAATTTAATGTTTCAAAATTCAATAGCATGTGGTGGACTGCAAGAAAAATTAGCATATTATATTAACCTGCTTGGATTAAATAACTAGCTAAAACACACACACACAAAGTCAAAGCTATAACAACTTGGCCTAACAAGAGATATCAGAAGGACAAAAGTTTCCTAGTGCTCTGTACTCTCCTGTGCTTGAAAACTTCAGTTAAAAATATAAGTGTTTGGTTAGTCTTAAAAGGATCTTTTCAGACACCATGTCTTCTCAGACAAGGGAAACAATAGAAAGAATAAAGAAATGGGACTTCATCGTACTAAAGAGCTTCTTCAAGGCAAGGGAAAACAGGATGGAAACAAAAACACAAACCACCAACTGGGAAAAAATATTTGCAAATCCTATATCTGACAAAGGGTTAATCTCCATAATATATAAAGAACTCACACAACTCAACAACAAAATATCAAACAACCTGATCAAAAAATGGGCAGGGGATATGAACAGACTTTTCTCAAAGAAGATATATGGATGGCCAATAGGCACACGAAAAGATGCTCAGCATCACTGATCATCAGGAAGATGCAACTCAAAACTACACTAAGATATCACCTTACACCCGTTAGAATGGCTAAAATAACCAAAACAAAAAATAACAAATATTGGAGAGGTTGTAGAGAAAAAGAAACCCTCGTACACTGCTGGTGGGAATGCAAACTGGTGCAGCCACTATGGAAAACAGTATGGATATTTCTCAAAAAATTAAAGAGAAATACCATATGACCCAGCCATCCCACTAGTGGGTATCTATCCAAAGAACTTGAAATCAGCAATTCAGAGAGACTCACATGCCCCTATGTTCACTGCAGCATTATTCACAATAGCCAAGATGTGGAAGCAACCTAAGTGCCCATCAACCGATGACTGGATAAAGAAGATATGTTTTATGTATAGAATGGAATACTACTCAGCCATAAAAAGGCTCAAATAGTCCCATTCACAACAACGTGGATGGACCTTGAGGGTATTATGTTAAGTGAAATAAGCCAGATAGAGAAAGACAATCTCTGTATGACTCCACTCATATGTGGAAGTTAAACACGTGGACAAAGAGAATAGATTAGGGGTTACACCAGGGGAAAAGGGATGAGGAGTGGGCACAAAGGGTGAAGTGGTGCACCTACAATATGACTGACAAATAATAATGTACAACTGAAATCTCCAAGGCTGTAAACTATCATAATCTCAATAAAAAATAAAACAGAAAAAAAATATAAGTGTTTGGGGGCAGGTAGTTAATGACTTGACATTTGAAAATAAACTGAAAATGCTTCTTAGTAACTCTGATTAATCTTCACAATTTTAAGAAGCTTTGGGCTCAAAAATTACATGAATAGTACAAACAAATAGAATTTTCTAGTGATTTAACAATCACTTTAAATATACTTGTTTAAGATGCTGCAGGATATTTATAAACACACACGAATTATTTCCAAAATATTTACTCAAGGTAATAGTGACCTTTTCAAATATAATAAATTTGTCTGACAAGTACAACTTTAATTTTTAGTAAAACTGCAATGGAAACCCACACGAAAACACGAGAAAGCCTCTACTGGCTCACACTCCCCAAGATCCATCTGACTTAAAACACTACAAAGAAGAAAGACACCAAGGAGCCTGTAAAAGGCCACCATTGTCCGAAGGGTCTGGGAGTTGAGACAATTGTGAGACAAGAGACAATTCTGGTGAAAATTTATCAAAAACCAGAGAGATGGAAGGAACTCAGCTATACCTTCCCTACACCCAATTCCAAATATGTCCAGAGTTAAGAATAAAGATAGGAGACTACATGGAAGCCAGCTAAGCACACTGCTAACAACCAGGCTACCGACTACATTTAGGCACTGAGGTCCAGGGTTTGAAGCAACAGAAAATCTACCTCCCACTTGCGAGGTAAGGTTCAGGGCACCGGGAGATGCACACTGTCCTCAAAGCACAAAGGAGGTGATGACAAGTGACTGCATAACAGCATGCTTGTTTCAGGTGGTACTTATCTGACTTTTACATTTAGGCAGAAGAACTTGAGCAATTTAAAATATTGTTAGTAATTTAAGCAAGAACTTCCTATTATTATTTCTTTAAAAAAACAGTAATTAATTCTTAATTTAAAAATATTCTGCAGTAAGCATAAAAAGAAACTATTATTATTTACAGCTACTTTTAAATCTATGCAACTGAAACAAAACACAGAAATAAATTGCACACCATACTGATGTAAATTTTAAACTCTCATCTATAATCCCCAAGATTTTTGTTGTTATTTAATAGCCTCACTGCTGTTACTAATGTTATTTCTTTTAATGTCATAACTGTGAATTTAAAACTGCCAATTTCTGATAAAATGTTGGCTTTATTTTTTCTTTTGGGTTTCCACTTAAGATTTCAGTTGAAAAACGGGGCAGAGGCCAGGATCTATGGCTAAGGGATTAAATAACCAAAGGTCCTCGTTAGTTTAAAAAACTAAAAAGAAATACCAGTAAATTAATGCAAAATAAGTTAATAAGAGTGTAATACTAAGTTGAAAACACACCTTGCAAAGGGAGGATCTTTACCCCAAATTCCTCAAGACATCCAAGGGCTTGGATAAGATCTAGCTCCTCTTGAACGGCTGTGGGTCTATCTGTTATCAGCTGTAAACAACACCTAGGAGAAATAAGATAAATTTTTAAAAAGAAGTAACCTATGTTCACTAAGCCACCATTCTACATTCAATAACATGAGATCCAACACATACTTATCAAAAACCTACTACATTCCAGGTATTCTGCCAGGCGCTTTCTGTTATCTTACTTAATCCTCACAGCAAGCCTGTGAGATAGGCAAATATCATCATCTGCTTTTTAAGGAAGCTAAAATTACAGCTCAGAGAGGTGAAGGGATCTGCGCAGGGTTACAGAGATAGTACATAACGGTACCACAAAATGAAGCAAGCTCTGTCAACTCTGTGTTTAGTGCCCTTTTTATTGTTGACTCCAAAAGTAATTTCATATTAGAAAGAATTAAAAAACAGAATTCAGATAATTTCCTTTATTCTTCTAGGAAAAATAGTAATATCTTGATTCAGTCACAATTTTGTCCTCCAAAGGAAAACAGAGTAACCTAAGAAACTGCACAAGAGAGTTTTGTGATCAAAAAGAGAAAAAGCAGTTGGTGATGCAGTAGTGAGACAAACGCAGGAGACTGTGGTTTCCTAATCTAAGAATTTACGACACCTATGGAATGTTTTAACCAAATTTTTAAAAATCCAGAGAAAGGTATTTAATAAATACTGTAATTAATGAATAAACATTTTCTGAAAGGTGCATGTAAAGCAACATTAGGACATGAGATGAAAACGAGAGGTAGAGATCAGGCCAGGAGGGCTACTGAATGCTAAAATCATGGCTCACCAGATGAAAATATCCAGGCCACTGTAAGCACCTGAATGACTAAGTGATAGAGACAGGCCTAGCTTGCTCTTGCAGAAGTGTACGATTTACATCAGATGAGCACTAACAAATACTGCTGATTCAAGTATAACCTCTATGCGTATCTACCAAAATTCTAACCGCACTTACCTTTGAAGCCAGGAATTCCGGTTCTAGGAACTCACACTGCAGATAGGTTCACACATGCCCAGACATAATTATGGACATTCAATACCACATCGTTTTTAAAATAAAAGAAATACTAAATCAGGAACTAATGAAATCAATTCTATAGATGTCAAGCAGCAGAATATTCTACAACCATCAAAAAGGAATGAAACAAACCTATATGTACTCATGTGGAAAAACCTTCAACATAGACATAAATGAAAAAAACAAGATACAGAAAGGTATGTACAAGTAGTAAGCACTTATTTGTGATTTAAGAAAGAAGAGGGTAACACAATAAGATATTTTAGAAGAATACACAGGAAAGTGATAAAAAACATTGCTGAGGGATAAAGTTAGGGAAATTAAAATGAGGAGAGAGACACCGTCAATAAATATCCTTTTTAGACTGTTTGAATATTTTATCTCGTGGTTGCATTGCTTCCTCAATCAAAAAATACTAGTTAGATAACAATTTAATGAATAAGAATGTATGGACTATTGTCTATAGTCAATATAACTGTGAACATTTAAATACATCTGGGTTCACAGGTTGCAATCAGTTTGGTGCCAGATTACACCCATTTGACATCTTTTTAAAATTAGGGTGTGCCCTTGTGGGAGGAAAAAAGGGTGGAATGAAGGGGAAATACAGGAAGCATAGTTTTTAAAGTAATCTCTGAGAACATCTGCCAAAAAGATTTAGGTCAAACACAACTCCCAATTTCAAAGGCTATTCTATTTGATATTTTCATCATCTGAAATAGAAATACACCTCTCGGGAAAAAAGAAAAAAATTTACTATTTTAAACTACTTTGTCAAGTTCAATAACATGGTTTGAGGAAACATGATTCTCTCTGTGGTAAGATCTCACTGGGGAAAAAAAGTTACCTTGAAGTTTTGCTCAAGTTGAAACCACTAGTAGTCATTCGGGGGAAAAAATAAATCTAAAAAGCTACAATAATCATTACATCAAAACAAATTCCAAATGGGCCTAAAATTTTAATGCAAAAATAAAATCATCAAAGTAGTAAAAACTCTATGAAAAAATATTTTAATGCTCTTGGGAATTAAAGGTCTTTCAAAAGATGACACAAAAGACAGAAAACATAAGAGAAAAGAATAACAACCAAACTTTAAAAAAATTCTGAATAACAACTTGAAAGATAAATCATATATAATAAAAACTTGGCAACACAATTAAAACATTTAAGACAGGCAAAGGGCAAATGTTCCATATTCAAAAAAACTCCTAAGAGTCAAGAGTAAAAAGATGAACACTAAATTTCCAGTATGACAGCCCAAGAGAGGAACTGAATTCACACTCCACAAATTTCTACCTGGAAGAAACTTCTGAGCTTTATCATCTAATCAGGTCTCCTGTCCCTAAACAGAGCAGAAGACACATAAAAGATACAGACATCACCTAATCGTGCTGAAAATTTCCAGAACTTGAATTTGCAGGCTATCACATGAATCGCTTCCGACAGAAGAGAGGTACAGTCTTGCAGATAATCAGTAAGAATGACTGTGGGAAAGCATGCTGGAGAACATGGGTCACAAAGAAGTTGATGAATATTCATAGCATAATTAAGTTTTCTTTCTATTTTCAAGCCCTAAATAACTGTGCCCCATACGGTATAGTGAATCTGTACTTGCGACAGTATATTTTGTAAAGTAAAGAAGAAGACCAACAGTGGAGTTTGTGTCTTCTGACTTGCCCCATCTATGGAAGAATATAGGTACTCTACCTGGCCAGATCCATGCAGCTGTCGGTGAGGCTGGTAGAAGAATTGAAGTACTCTCTGCTGGCAGCCAAAACCAAGTCAATACTTTTTTGGTAACTGACCCTGTACTGGGTTTTCCCTTTATGGGCTACACTAGCCGGTGGATTCATTGAACACGCACTGCAGTGCATCATTTGCCCAGCCAGGTGGATATTTTCAAGGCGACTGGAACACAGAAGGCTTTCTGTAAATATCTGGGAAAAAGAAGAAACTGGCATTAGTGCTTAAAAAGGGAGGATTCAGTTCTCAGTAAAATGAAGGCTCTGATATCCAAATGAAATAAATTGAAAATACATCCATCCTAGAGATGGAGGTTGCATGACACTATGAATGTACTAAGTGACAATGAAGTACACTTTAAGATGGTTAATTTTATGTTATGTAAATTTCACCTCAATTAAAAAAAATCCATCTTTTAGGAAGAAGAAACAATTAACCGAACAAATCGATATTAAGCATAATATTTTAAAGTGTTACAATGAATACTTGAGTAAAATATCTCAAGTTCATACTCATTAAAAGCAAGATCCATTAGACATACTGTCCCACACTCGACAGGGCCCACTCTACTTAAACTATAACCACTTCAATTTTTTAAAAGAAAATCTTTGAATATGATACATATGATTCATGACTGCTTAAAGTATATGAATTCAGTCTTATAAACTAAATAGCCAAGCTACAAATGTTATATCTAGTCATTAAAAGTACAACATATCATATAACATTGAGGTTTTTTCCAATCTGCAAATTAAAAACTATTTAAATAAAACAAGAGCCACTGATGGAAGGTATTTGTGCAAATATCACTGTATTCCACTAGGCAACTAATAGCATAATTAACATAAAATTTATAATTGAGATTATTTACTTACTCCAGAAAAGTCTTACACAAAGAGATCCTTTTAAACCTGCACTAATAACGTCAATATATAACTAATACAAGAACTTCCCCAAGAATGCTCTTCCCTATCATGCCACTGTTGGATGAGGATAGCACAGAAATAGAAGCAAGAGACGAAAAAAGATTTTAGAGGCCAGCCTGGTGGCATAGTGGTTAAGTTTGCACACTCTGCTTTGGCAGCCTGAGGTTCGTTGGTTCAGATTGCAGGCATGGACCCACAGACCACTCATCAAGCCACGCTGTGGCGGTATCCCACACACGAAATGAAGGAAGATTGGCACAGATGTTAGCTCAGTGACAATCCTCCTCAAGCCTCAAAAAGAGGAAGATTGGCAACAGATGTTAGCTCAGGGCCAATCTTCCTCACAAAAAAGGGGAAGATTTCATGGAGAAGGAAAAGTTTCCTTATAACTAAGAAGACTATCTGATTTTCATAAGATTCCCTTATTTTCACTAGTTTCTAGGTGTTTGGGGAAGGTATTTTTAGACAAGACTGTATTAAAATGACTGATGAGAATAAAATCACCAATATCTATGAGAGATCTGCTATAAAATACTTATTATGACAGAAAGCAAATTATCAATAAGCAACCCTAATCACCACATCTGACAGGAGAAAATGGCCTTCTCCAAGTGACCCAAATGACTTCGATGTAACAGTTTCTCTACTCCTTTGTTTTTCTCAAGTAAGCCATAGAGAGTCAATGCTCAATACTGAAAAATACAATTCACTCACTCTAAAGTTTAAAAGGTTTTGCTAAAACGAACGGTACAGATTTCTGCTCTACAAGCTTTATAGAAATTTTTAACATTTTCAAAATTGTATCACTGAGCTTTCCAATTATTTTCTAAGGACAGAAAAACCTAATAATATGGCCAAAAGTCAGTAAGACAACATAGTATAACAAGATATATTAAAATAATACGTAAAAATGTAAGTTTGCCAAATCTAAATTACCTTCTTCTAGAACCATTTCAAAACTGTTATCATATGCTTTCAACTGTTTTCTCAAAGGAGAGAGACTAATGGCCAGGGGTCACTAAAATATCAAAGCCTAATAAAAAGGAGTTAAAATATAACAAAATTTAATATGTCAAGTTGTTATGACAGATTACACAGAAGCTAGTTCAAGTATAATATACATATTGCCAATTTTTCAATCAGAATCAGAAACAGGAGACACCAAAATAATGCCATTACAACTCAAAAGCACTCCACACATACTAATGATAGGTTTTGGAACCCATGTGCATACAGATTATTTTCTCCTGAAATTGGACTTCAAGTTTCACTTTAGATACAAAAGGCGAAGTTACTGGCAGCTGTACATGGTCTGAGACTGTAATCATCAACGTAAACTTTAAACTCATCCAAGCATTTAAAAACCTAAAGTTCAAATATAAAACCACTCACTTCTCAACAGTCTATATTCGTGTTCTTTTGTTAAAATCACCTTGAATTAAAATATCAACCAGTTTCAAAAAATAGAGACCTATTTTTCTAACTCTCATTTTATCAGTGGTCCTGCTTTATAATGTCATAGCAGAGCAACACAAGAAAGACTCTATACACTTCTGTGTCTGGTTTCTTTTACAGGAATATTAAAATGGAAACCCTCTTTTAGACTGTATCTCATTAAAAGTGGGTTAGCTGGATCATTTTTCCATACAAACCATGAGTAATTTGGTAGTAATACACATACCTTTCAAAATGATGATTAAATCCCCCTTGGTACACTTCTAGCCAATTAACAACCATTTCTTAAGTATACTTTATGTTCCAGACATCATAACACGCACTGAGGGAGATGAGGATAAACATGATGTGATAATGCCTACCTAGGAGCTCATGACCAAATGGAAGAAACGCACACAGAAACAAGTAACTGCATTTGAAAGAAAGGCTGTAATAGAGACAAGTTACATGACAGGACAAAGGAAGGATCCTGGAGGGCAGTTAGTGAGCTGAGTCCTGAAAATTATCAGCACTTTTCAAATAAAGGAAAGAGGAATGTATCCGGGCAAAGGGAACAATGTATGCAAAGTCACAGAAACATGAAACAGCATGATGCGTGGAGGGATTCATGATAGATCTGATGAACTACTGGAGCACAGGACACACGGTGGAGAGAGTCAAAGGTTAGAGGGAATAGGGAGGCTGGAACCTGCTGAGGCTTTCTATGCCATGCTGAGAGGTACAGATCCCTTCTGAGGTAGGGAAGCAGGGACAAGTAGAGGACTACTGCAATTGAACAGAGATGAACATAGGATAGATTTGAAAGACTTTTCTCAGGTACGTTAAACAACTTTTAGTGATCAGGAAAACTATGGAAGTGAATGAGTCAAGGATGATTCAGTTTCCCAGCTGAGGATTAACCCACTAAATAAATGATATTGTAACAAACAAAGATGGAGAAAACAGGAGGTTAGGTATGAAAGTACTCAAACTATAAAGCACTACTCAATTACCAACTATTATTCAATAGTATTACTTACGGTGAAGTTTATGATCATCACTTTTGTGTCCAATAAACAAACTGTAAAAACCAAAATTTCTAAATGAAAAAACTAATTTACAGACACAGAGTTACCTCATAGCAAGCATCAGCATCCAGACACGTGTAAACATTCTGCTGCATAGTTAACATGTCTTGCAGCAACATTCTCCAATGAGACTCACTGACAGGAGGCTGCCTAGAAAAAAAAGAAATAGAAATTAATTCATGAAACCTTCTTCAACTGGCCAAAAGTAAAAAAAAATTCTACTACCATTCTATATGCCACACAAGTTCCCAAATGATCAATAGGAATATATCTCATTTGAATTTCCAGGAAAAAAACCTAGATTAAAGATAGACAGAAAAGTTGGGCAGCTATACATCAATGCTAGAGATACTGCCAAAGCTGTCTCTTTCACAGGCTGCCTAGAGACAAAACTGGAATCATATTAAATGACAGTGGCGAAGGTAGACACACTACGAGTTTCTAGGGTAAAAGAAAGCACGGTAAGATAAAGCAGCTGGGATATAGCAGAAAAAGCACTTGGAGACAGGAGAATTTGTTTCAAGTTCCGTCTTCATCACTCTGCAATCCTCGGCAGGGTACCTTCTTAACTTCATCTACCCACGTAGACCCATAAGGCAACCACAGGCCACACTTGGCATCAGTCTAGAGGCTGCGAGCCACAGGTCGCCAGCAGGGGAGCCTCAGTTGTTCCTTCCATTGGGAGTCCTCGCAGCAGTCCACGGAGCAACGGATAGAGCACTGAAGGGGTTACATTGTTCCCAGGTGACAGCCCGGGTACAAGAAGACAGAGCCTCACAGGGTAGTTGCAGGAGTTGCCCTGTCTGGCTTAGGAAGAAGCTTCACATCGCACACGAGCCAATATCTTTTGTAACAATTCCAAAGGCACAGTTTTCAGGGTCCCCTCAAGCACAGCCGTGACCACACTCAGGAAAGCCCAAAGCACAAAGCCCCTATCAGGTTTTCTAGTCTTTCCACAGTTCCCCCAGGTCAAAGGCAATTTCCCAATCAGGGATTAGTTTCACACACGCAGTGAGGCCTATGCAATCTAGCTGATCAAACACCATTTCATGTTGGTATCCAGGGTTACCGAGCTGAGAATCAACAGCCGAGACTCTCCTGCAGCAGGGAAAAGGGTTTTGTTAACAATTTCACCCACAGTCACATATTAGCTGCATGATCGTGAGGCAAGTTACTTAATATTCCTGAATTTCAGTTTCCTCACTTAAAGCCCACGTCAGAGAGTGATTAGTAATGGATGAGATTAATTTTGATAAAACATAGGCATTGAAGCAAGATGTTCGTAACTATAAAAACAAGGGCAATTAACTGCACAAATTTGAATACGTTTCTTAATTTCTCTGAATTGCAGATTCCCTTTTTGTACACTGTGAGGTTAACGTACACTAAAATGTCTGCAAAGACCCTCCCAGACCATTTTTCTGCTATAAAATAGTATTCAACAAATGTGAATGAATGAATCTGGAAGTTACAAGCACATTTTGTTGGCTTTTCTATAGTCACATACATGATCACTAACATTGTCTAGTAGGAGGGACACTAGTAATTCTCTCTGCCACTCTTAAAGTCCATCTTTGTTGAATATATATGAGTTTGGAATCATCATTCATGTTTACTTGCTACTCTTGAAGTTCTACATAATCACGAAGCTCATTGCTCAAAAAGGGTAGATTTTGTTTTGTTTTGTGTTTGTCAAACACCAACTGGATGTTTCCTTTCCATGCATCTCTTTCTTTTTTATGCATTAAAAACACAGCAAATAGACTGTGTATAAAAGTATTGCTGTGGAAAAAGTAAGTATTTGAGATCATTTCTGTGAAAATTCTAGTCTTCAGGAATTTTTTCACCTAAAAGTTTTAAATAAGCATGCTTCATTTGCTTATAGCATTTTATATTTATTACACAAAATAAACAATTACTTCTATCTCATATGCAATAAAGCATTAAAAAACACATTTTTTTTCCAGCATACAAAGACACAAAACAAACTGATATATTTGTAAGTCTTCCAGAATAATCCCTGAAATGTTTCTCTTAGTTAGACCTTGGTATGTGATCTCTTTGGGTGGGCTTCAAAGAATTGAAGGGCTCTTTCAGAGCTGGCCTGCAAGCAGAGAAGTAGCAAAATGTTGGAGGAAGTGAGTGTCCACCTTGCTCCAGCTTGATGAAATCAGACCTAGGCATTGCCTGATTGAATTCAAGTTCTCATGGTCCAGCTGTTTTTCTGGAAGCCATGAATACCAGGACAGATGGTATTAATGTTTTCTCACACATGGCTGCCATTAAGTACAGGTTCTAATTAAAACATATTATAAGACATTATTTACAATGGCCTTTTCAGAATACATTCAGGAAATAAGAAACAAGAGTAGAACTTGAAGGCACTATACAAGAGGTTTGCAAATTAACAGAGATCCCTGAATACAAACATGATATATCAGTTACAGCTTTGGAATGCAGGTATATTTCCCAGGGAGAAATGGTAAAGATGGTAAAACTTGATTTGTGACAGATTCAACAAAATCTGCCACCAGTTAGAATATGCATAAGAATATTATAAATGTGCTCAAGGCCAAGCCACGAAAGCATATATGAAACAATGAAGATTCATTTCAAGTTGGCTACTTTGCAAAAAGAGGCCATATTCTCTTATATATTCACAGTAAGTAGAAAGCCATAAGCAGAAATTATCTTCAAGGACTTCAGAAGTTTTGAGGGGCTCAATGGAAAGACAGCAGGTAACCTAGCAGCGACAGCTAGGCTTTCTTATTGAAGAGTAGGCTCTACGATAGAGTCAGCATGATGGGAAATACTGACCATTCACTTATAGTTGTAAAGAAATCTTAAAACTCAAGTTGTCAAAACCTAGTTCTAAGTTATTCACTTAATAATTATTGAGAGAGGGCCACTGAAATGTTAGGTCCCATATTAAACGTATGGTGACTATAACACTTTCCCTGGAGAAACTTATGATCTAGAAGGTAACATAAGGCACATATGTCAAGAACTATAATACGCTGTTGAAAGAGCCAGAGAGAGAGAGAGAGAAAAGCAGATACAAAATGTTAGAGGATTTCTTAGGAAGGAGGGTTCCTTGAACAAGCCAACACTGGTTACATTACATAAGCAGTTTACCACTGTCAACTGGGGCTCAGTATTGCTGGAGTCATCTGGGAGGTGCAAATTTATTCACCTATCATCTCATGGCTGTTACTGTTTGAGGGCAAGTCTGATGGGTGCTAACTCCCTTACAATCCCAGCATAACTAAAGGGCACCTGGCAACTCAGCTCTCTCCAGCTCAGATCTTGACAGAAAGACCCAACTTATATGCTGCCTGAAAGAAATGCACTTCAAATACAAAAACACAAATTAATTAAAAGTAAAAGGTATACCATGCTATATACCAAACAATACATCATGCTAACATCAATAAAAAGAAAGAGAGGAAAATAAATAAAAGGCACACGCGTTGGGAAAAAAAGAAGTAAAGCTGTCTCTATTCACAGATGACATGATCTTGTGTACAGAAAATCCTATGGAATCTGAAAAAAAAATCTATTGCAGCCAGTAAATGAGTCCAGCAAGGTTGCAAGATACAAGATCAATACATCAAAATTCAATTGTATTTCTAAACACTAGAAATGAACAATCCAAAAATGTAATTAAGAAAACAATTCCATTTACAGTAACACCAAAAAGAGTAAAATACTTAGGAATAAACTTAAGAAAATAAGTAGAAGACTTGTACACTGAAAACTACAAAGATCACTGAAAGAAACTGAAGAAGACCTAAGGTAAATGGAAAGACATCCTGTGTTCATGGATTGGAAGACTTAACAGTGATTTAAGACAGCAATTCTCTCCCAATTTCTACAGATTCAACACCACCTCTATCAAAATCCCAAAGGCGGTTGTAGAAATTGACAAGTTGATCCTAAAATTCATATGAAAATGCAAAGAACCTAGAAAAAAGAACTTTGAAAAAGAAAAAGTTGGGAGACTAATACTATCAAATTTTAAGACTTACTATAAATCTACAATAATCAGTGCATATGATATTAGAGGAAAGATAGACACATAGGTCAATAGAGCAGAACAAAGAATCCAAAAATAGGCCCCCACATATACAGAAAACTGATTTTCAACAAAGATGCAAATGCAATTCAGTACAGAAAGTATAGTCTTTTGAACACTATGTGCTAGAATATTTAGATATGAAAAAAAAATTGATCTATTCCTTGAACAACAAACAACAATGAACTCTCAAAATGGGCCATGGACCTAATTGTGAAATGTAAAACTATAAAATTTTGCTAGAAATAGTAGGAAGAAATCTGTGTTAGATTTTCTTAACATGATATCAAAAGCACAATCAACAAAGAACAAGTTGATAAACTGGACTTCATCAAAATTTGAAAAGCATACTCTTCAAAAGACACAGGTAAGAGAATAAAAAGATAAGGCACAGACAGCTGAAAATCTTTACAAAGCAGTCAATAAAGGACTATTAAATAAAGGACCATCTAATAAGGGACTTATATCCTGAACATATAAGAAAACTTTCAAAATCAGTAAGAAAACAACCAATTTTAAAAATGATCAAAGAAGACAGATAGATGACAAATTAGCACATAAAAAGATGCTCAACATTATTATTCACTAGAGAAAGCAATTAAAACCAAAATTATATACCACTACATATCTACTAAAATAACTAAACTTAAAAAGACCAACAATACCAAGTGTTGATGAGAATGTAGTGCAACTGGAACTTTCCTATAAGACTGGTTAGAAAATCAAATGGTATAAATACTTTGGAAGACAGTTTGGCAGTTTTTTAAAAAGTTAACCATCCACTTAATATATGATCCTGCCATTCCACTCGTATTTCTCCAAAGCATGTCTATAGAAAGACTGGTACATGAATATTCATAGCAGCTTTATTTGTAAAAGCCAACACTCAAAACAAATTAAATGTCCATCAACAGGTGAACAGATAAACGAAGTATGAATAAATCCAAACAGTGGAATACTATTCAGCAAATAAAATAAACTACTGATCCATAATACAACATAGACGAACCACAAAATAATTATGCTGAATGAAAGAAGCCAAAACAAAATTTTTAAAAAGGTATGTACTTATGATTCCTTCTACACAAAATTCTAAGAAATGCAAAGAAACATATGGGGACAAGAAAACAGATAAGTGGTAGCCTCGGGAGGGGATGAGGGTGTGATGGGGGGAAGCAGGAGGGAGGGGATTATAAACAGGCAAGAGAAAGCTTTTAGGGGTGATGGATATCTTCATTATCTTGATTGTAGTGATGGTCTCATGGGCATACATATATCAAATACATGTATGATATATTTGATACAAATATCAAAACATCAAATTCTACACTTTAAATATGTGTAATTGATTGTTGGTCAATTATAAACTCAATGAAGTCAAAAAAAGAAAAAAAGCAGTCCTTATATTTAATCATATACAAGTATCAATTAATTTTGTTACTCACTTCCGACCAGTGTGCCGAGTCAATCTAACCATCAGCTTGCGTGCCTCTTCGGAGCTAGACTGAGTGCTTTTAACAAATGAAATTGGTTTCTCAAGTCCATGCTTCTCCAAAAGCTCCGACACACTATAAGTGAAAGAAGAATTTTTTAGTCTGGCTAGCAAACAAAAAAAGTCTAAGAATCTTAAAAATACAAGTAGCACTTAGGTGTTTAGTATTTAAAAAACAAAACAAAACAAAAAACAGCACACAGAATAACCCAATTTTACATATTACATTAATTCTCAGCAAAAAAAAAACTAATCGTTATATTTCAAATCTTATTTCCCCTACTGACTTTTATTACAATATACTCGGAATAAGTAGCATTTTTTTAAAAAGCATGACATCTTTATCTCAAAATCTTTTTAACAATTTTCCTGCACTCTAAGAGCATCAAGTAAGTAAAATAAGCCAAATCTATCATTTCAATACCCAGATTTAACTCTTAACAATCCTATTGAGTATTTTGTTATAAGCAAGGCTGCTAGAAAAGCAATAAGCAAAGAAGTTTAGATTTGGAGAACCATAGACACATAAGGCTCAACCTCCCTCAAGAATCCATTCCATACAAATACAAGATATGTCACAAATTTCCCTGGTCTCATTTGAATCTTCTTGATGTATACCATTCCATAATCACCAGCATCATATATACACCTAGTCTGTCTCACCAAGTCCCAGATACATGAATTAACTACTACTGGGTTTACAGAGAGGCTGGATAGAATTCAATAAGTCTTCATAAATATAGGTTTCAGGGTCATGTCACCTGAAATTATGTACACTAAAACATTTATCAACTATTAAAGGCTAGGAAGTGGAACATGAATAAAAAGTTCTTCTTTTAAAAGGTAAGTAAATTAAGCTGAACAGTGAAGGATCTCGGTATCAGATCCACCCAGAAACCCACAGGGTGTCACTGTTTCCTCGAGCTATGGAGAGCATAATGTGACTATCAGGACCATCCATGGTTACACCCAGAAACATAAGGTGAAATAAACTATGTTTATTTTACTGTATCTCTCCAACATTGCTCTTTGCAATTTCATTATAGAAACAAAGGTAACCATGCAGATTTGTAAGGAGTGAATCTATATTGACTTAACCCACTAAGCTTTAGTCAAACTATCCTCAATTTTCAGAAAGGCTGGGGGCAAGGAGAGATACAAGCCCACATATAATAGGAAAAGCTTGATTTATTAAACATTTTTCAAGAAAAAAACAACTATAACTTTCAGAACATAGGGTAACAAGAATCAGGCTAAGTAACAATAAATAGAGGTCCTGAGAAAATTGAAGAGTTAATTCTTCATTAAACTCACATATTATGGTACATAAAAACATTCTATTCCTAAAATACAATTTGAAATATTTTTATAAAGTCCCCTAACTTGAATTAATAAAATTTCTAATTAGTAGATTCCAAATTATTATACTTTACTATACATTTTATCACTATAAAGTGATGTTATTACCAATAGTTTCTATAATTATATGTTGGAAGAACAAAATTTATTATTCCTAAAATTTTATCTTTAACACAAATATTTAAAAACTACACACAAGCACAATTATATACACATATAAAAATAAATACTAGTAAACAAATTATTAGACTTTCTAAATGGCAAATAAGGAAATTTAAGCCTCCAAAAGAGATGGCTTAATGTTTCATTTTGACAGCAAAGACTGTTACTACAGAGTCACTGATATAATCCAGATAATCAATCAGATATATTGTGCCCCAAAAAAGAAAAGCCAGGAGTGTAATAAACAATGTTTGCTGATAAATACAATAATTGCCATAGGAACTAATATTTCTTGTTTACCTACTACATGTGAGGCACTTTAAATGCTTAATCTAACATTAATCCCACAATCTCATGAGTTAGATACTATCCATAAGAAAACCCTAGGCTCAAAGACCACACAGCTAGTAAGTGGCAACATGTAAATTTGAACACAGATCTATGAGTCTTCAAAGTCCCTGTTCTTATTACTCCAGCATTCTGCTAACATAAGCTAGAAGTACATTCATTATTAAGAAAATTCACTCCCAAGAGAATCAAACAAATATGAGATCAAACTGGAAAAGACTATTCGACATATTTAAGGTAATATTTCTTGGACAGACCCCCTTAACCAACGTAGAGCCAACAGACTGTCGTTTTTCTCACCTGAGAATTTGTTCCAGTTGGTCCACCAAGTCATGAAGAGCTGTGGTTACCTCTGTCTCATGACTAAAGGATTAAAGAGAAAAAAATAAAAATTAAGTTTTAATAGTAGCTTTTTACATAAAATAAAAAACTCACTTAATTGGAAAAAAAAAAAAAAACCGATGTTTGCCTTGTACTTAATAAATAACAATATTACACTGCCCAGGTAAAATTTCAGTCTTATCTCCTACTCACTCAGCATCTTTCATGACTCAAGAGATTAAGATACAAAAATAGTGGAATAGAATAATATTCTGTTTTACAGATTAGCAAGATATGGGCAACTATTTTCCAAAGAACTTTTAGTTCACTTCTGCTAAATGGCAAAAAAGAATTATAAATCAATTATAGTCTTTTTTTTTAAGAAGAGGTAAAGGTAAAACCATCATTCTTTCTGTTCTTTTAACCAATAAAACAGATTAGGAAGCATGGCCCTGCACATTGGCTTTCTCCTAGACCTGCCTGTACCACTTGTGATCCCCTAGGAAGTTTCCATTAGGATTCTACATACTCAGGAGACTTGTTCCATGTCATCACTCCCTCTGCATCCACTGTAATGCTCAGGAACAAGGGAGAAGTACAGCCATTATATATATACAATCCCTAATAGGTACTGACGAAAAAAGCAAACTCTGAGAAAGCGAGTGGACAGGGGACTAGGAGAAACATTATCATGAAAAAGATCATAAACTAATAAAAATGTACCTAGTAGGGTAGATCTAGCATGACACATACTAGTGAATGCAGAGCTTCTGCAGAAAAGCTTAGCAAGTGCTATGAAAGCCCTCTTCCACCCTATACAACTCTGTGTCCCAACCACGGAGGGAACCCTCTCAACCGAGAGCCACTGCACCTGGCACTCAGGCGTCTTCCAACCAATGATGCAACTGAATTCTAGCAAGATCTTAGAGTTTTATTAATAAGAAGACCAAATAAAAACCTTTTCAGGACTTTGAAAATTAAAAATGACTTAACTTGAACATTTTTAAAACTATCAGTCTATTTGGCAATTATTCAGTGCAATTTACAAAGATTATACTATCTGTGTAAACCAAGTTTTAGGCCTTGGACTAGAGTGATAAATTAGGGTACATTCCACTTGAAGTCCTTCAAAAGATCATTTGTCAGAGATAACTTCCATTCACCTACTTATACAGGAAGAATATTTTTTAAATTACCATTCTGTAGCTCTACAATAAACATTTGTCATTGATTTTTAAGAATACAGTGTTCTTCCTTTGTGAATTAACATTCACAAACATAATGGCTAAAGATTTTTTTTAGCCAGATAGAATATGCTGCCTAGGTAAGATACACAAAATTTAATTAGATTAAATAAGTGATCATTCATTTCCTAAATGGAGAAAAAATACATAGTTTACCATTTGGTAAATAACAATCATTTAAGCACTAAAAATAAACTAATCACCAGGAGAAGAAAAATTGACAAACTTAGCATGAAGAACACAGAGAAGGGCAAAATATTCTGAAGCCCTTTATTTTAATCCTAGGCTAATTTACCATTACAAATTATTTAGATAATTCTAATTGTGAAATACAATCATTAAGAAATAAGTAGGGGCCAGCCCCGTGGCCAAGTGGTTAAGTTTGCATACTCCACTTCAGCGGCCCAGGGTTTGTCGGTTGAGATCCTGGCTGAGGACCTACACACCCCTCATTAAGCCATGCTGTGGCAACATCCCACAGAGAAGAACTGGAATGACTTGCAACTAGGATATACAACTACGTACTGGGGCTTTGAGGAGGAAAAAAAAGTGGAAGATTGGCAAAAGATGTTAGCTCAGGGCCAATCTCCCTCACCAAAAAGAAGCATTAAAAAATAAAAAACAAAACAAACAAAAAAAAGAAAGAAGTAGAAGAACAAAAAGTGTATTGAGCTATTTTTTGTGTTTACAAAAGAATCTGATAGATTAGCAATCATTAATCTGAAATCAAAAAAGCTTTCAGCCCCACATACACAAAAGAGGTATTTCTTAGCCTATACACTCTTTGAAAACAAATATACTAGTTCCCTAACTGTAATGCCCACATAGAAAATGTTCTTTCAATCACATCACTGTATTGATACCATGACTATCTCCTCATGGTAGGCAAATTACCATTTAAAAATTAATAGATAAGCTCTAATTGATATTTATGCTCACTTGATCTTACTGAAAAACAAAGTCTAATATATTTATTTTTAAAAATTACATCAGGTGGAAGTCAATGATTTTACCTAGTTGACTCTGGGACAACAAAGAAGTCCTCAAGCTGACAGAGGAGCCATTTAAGGGAAGAACCCCCCACCACTTCTGCCCCCTGAGGTAGACGTTAAGGAGAGGACTCTAAATCTTGCCAGCCTCTGGGAAGAGCAATCTGACTACTTACACCCTGATATCCATTGGGTTGAGGTTTTTAAATGATGAGTAACGACATTTTGCTACAAAATCTGTTAATACGATCCATTTGGCCGCTTGCTGCCTACTGAAGCCCCCTGGCTCTCAGCGGCCCACAGGTCCCAGAGGCACACCTGCTGTATCCTGCGGCTCTTTACTACGGACGTGAAGTAGCCTGAGGTCATAACTGTACAGGTTGAGTAATAAATAGACGCTGAGTCCACTCTGTGATGCCTTCCCCTCCATGAAGACTCCCTAAACCCAGACTGAGGCAGGACAGCATTAAGCACTACTATAGTCTGCACTCAGCTTTGCCATTAACAAGGCAATAGCTTCTCTCCTTCCTGGTGGTCAGTACTTACACCCTTGATGTGGAGAGATGAATGGTCAGGACCTACAAACTGCCTAACATTCCCACAACACAATAAAATCTAAGACGATACTATCCCCAAAAATCAAAACTAAAACAAGACTGACAATCTAGCTGCTCACATATGAGGCAATTTCCCAAGCACTCCTAAGAAGAAAGGCTTCAGCTTGTCACAAGGCTTCCCATCAGCTTTTTGTGTCTTAGACATAAATGAATGGTCAAGGATCACTAGACATGGAGGAAAGTCCCTAACGGCAAAGGCAGAGATGCAAACAGAAGATGAGAAATCAGAAATCATGGTGGGGGTGATGGTAACGCAGGGAATATTAGGGTATTTATGCATCGGTAAAACAAGACTAGAATGCTACTTTGTTTTAAAGTGAACAAGAAAAGGTTTTTGAAATTTAAATAAGAAAGCCAAAATAAATTTTAAAATTCAAAAGATGGATTAGAAGATAAAACTGAAGAAATCTTCTGGATCATTTAACAAAAGATCAAAAAGTGGAAAAAGAATAAAACAGGCAGTAAACAAAAAAGGAAGTGCAAAAAAATTCTTTAAGACAAAAATGCAAATAAACTGATCAAGGAAACTTATCAAGGGAAAAATATAACAGAATTTTCCAAAGGTCTGAAGGACGTGACTTTCCACAATGGAACACACTATTTAAATGAAGAACAGGGTGAATTTAGACTCTAAATAAATATTTCAGAACATTCGACATGAAGAAGAAGTACTGAAATATTCCAAGAAGGAAAAAAAAACATACATGAAGCAGAGATTCAGAATGGCACTGGACTTCTCAATACTAGAAGGAGACGACAAGAGTGATGCCTTCAAGATTCACAAGGAAAAGGACTATAAACATAGAATTCCACACACAGCCAAGCCTTCTATCAAGCACAACGGTGCAATTATGCTATTTTTCAGACAGGTGACAGTCTTAAATAAAAATGCCTCCCAAGCAATCTTTGACAGGAAGCTATTCAAGATTGTCTTGAAATAAGGGAATCAAATGAGGTGAATAAGTAAAGAAAGGAGAAGATAAGAAATCCCAGAAATGCAACTACAGCCCAAGAGAGAGGCAAACAAAAGCCCCAGTATGACAGCCGTGCGGCAGAACAGAGAACAGTTAATTCATACTGAGGCAACAGAAAAGACAATTCCAAGAAGGAGGTTTCAAAAGGAAGAGAGAGAGGGAGTGAAAAAGGAAAAAAGAAATTATTAGATATTTGTGATCATGGAAAGAATTTTACACTTCCGTCAGAAGAGTGAGGGAGATAAATGGAAATAAAGAAAACAACAAAAAAGGAAATTATCCAATCCAGGAAAAACAAAAAAATTGCACAAAAAGGAAATATGATCATACCCAGCTCTGTATAAACAATATTTACATAATCATACTGATAGAAATACGGCTTTAACTACACCAAAAAAATGGTAGCAGAAGTAGGTATGGGAGAAAGGTAGATTTCCATAAAAGGAAGTGAATAATCATCTAAAATTGCAAAATCAACACATAGCAACGAGAGCATAATATTTTAAAGCAGGCAGGCAAAGGCAAGAAGAAAAACATTATCTCTAATGAGTGCATGCTTTTAGAAGACAAGTAATATCCAAGGATGGGGAAGGAGGGGCAGCCAGCAGCTGTTTACCTATTACAAGTCTTCCAATCCCCTAATTTCAACTAGTTCGTATGTTACTTCGTAATTAAACATTAAAAGGGGATTATGTCCCCCTGGACTCCATGATTTTAGAACAGCACCTCCCCATCCCCACCAATTTGTTCTTCTCTATGACACTGAGTTTTCAAAATGAAAGACCAGGTTACTTGTAGAATATCTCACAACCTGTATTTATCTGGCTTTTTCTTCATGCTGTTATTTAACTTGTTCCCCATTTCCCTACATTTACAGTAAACTAAAAGTTCGGCTAAAAGGATTGATTAGATTCAGAGTAAACCATTCTACTTCATACTGCCTCTCACCACGAGGCACATAATGCCAGGCTGTCTGACTGTTAGTGATGCCCTATTTGATAACCTCATTAAAGGTCATGGCAGTCAGACTTCGACTACATAAAGGTAAATTTCCTCTTTGAAATTACAAAAAAGTAAAACATAGATGTTAGGGTAATACTTTGGTACCATGCAAATATCCTTTTCCCATCGATCTTTAACCTGAATCTAGTACCATTAATAACTGCATGAAACAATTATTTCAAGTGGGTTGCAAAACTGGTGATTTCTATCATTCATTTCACAAAAAATAAAAATTTGCTTGGAAGGAAAAGAGAAGGAGACGAGAAAAAGAAAGAGCAAAGGAAAAAGAAAACAGAGCATGAGGAGGCCTTCTTGTCTAAACATCTGATTTTGCAAACAAGGAAACTAATGACCAGAGAAATTAAGTGACTCAGCTGAAGTCACAAAAGCTTAGAAACAGGTCCACTAATTTTTCATTCAGTGCTCTTTCATGTGACGTTATTAACTTCTCCAGATGTGAAATTTATAATATGTACCAGATTTTAAAAGACTGATTAAAAGGATGATTGTTTCCTGACTTCCAAAGAGAAAACACAAATCTGATTGGCATACAACTAAATGATCCAAAAGAAAGTTACATAAATTTCTACTTAAATACAAGCTGAGTTAAGAACTATATATATATATACTCATTCCTCAAAAAATTAAAAATAGAACTACTATTTGATCCAGCAATTCCACTTCTGGGTATATATCCAAAGGAAACGAAATCAATAGCTCAACAAGCTATCTGCACCCCCATGTTCACTGCAGCATTATTTACAACAGCCAAGACATACAAACAACCTAAGTGCCCACCAACAGATGAATGGATAAAGAAAAGGTGGCATATGTACACGTATGTATATACATACATACATATATGAAATACATATATATGAAATACTATTATGGAATACATGTTATATATGGAATACTATTCAGCCATAAAAAAGAAGAAAACTCTGCCATTTACAACAACATGGATGGATCTTGAGGGCATTATGCTAAGTGAAATAAGTCAGACAGAGAAAGACAAACATTGTATGATCTCACTTATATGTGGAATCTAATTTAAAAAAGAAAACACACCAAACTCATAGAAAAAGAGATTAGATTTATGGTTACTAAAGGCAGAGGGTGGGGAGAGGAGGAATCGGAGGACGTGGTCAAAAGGTACAAACTTCCAATTATAAGATAAATAAGTACTGGGGATGTAATGTACAACGTGATGACTATAGTTAACAACTGCTGTAAGTTATATTTAAAAGCTGCTAAGAGTAAATCCTAAAAGTTCTCATTATAAGGAAAAAATACTTTTTTTCTCCTTTATCGGATCTGTATGAGATGATGGATGTTAACTAAACTCATCCAGGTAATCATTTCAGAATATATATGTCAAGTCAATATGCTATCCGCCTTAAACCTATATAGTACTGTATATTAATGATATCTCAATAAAACTGAAAGAAAAGATAAAATAAATGATTTATATTCAAACATTACTACTTAAAAGGATTGCTACAGGCAAGGGCCAAGAACAAACAATTCAGAGAAGAAATACAACTAGCGCATAAATAGGAAGAATGCTTAATTAGAAACACAGCTTAAAATGAAGAGATATCACTGTCTATTCACTTAAGGTACTTTTTGTTGTTGAGGTAGTGGTATTTTTGTCTGTTTTTTAATGGATAATTAATTATCAACACTGAGAAAAGTACAGTGACTTCCTGTACACTGTTAGAAAAACAAAAGTTTATCTCTAGGCAACAGGTTTGCGGATGATTTCAACTTCTTCTTTACATTTTTTTATATTCCCAGAATTCTCTATAATGAATTTTCAGGGAAGCAACGTTTTCATTTGAACCATTAGAATAAAGACACAACACTAAGACTGTCACACAGTGGATTCTTACCCATATCCTCTCTGTGGCAGACATTCCAATATGTCATAGCAGAGAGAGAGCTGGTCACTTCGCTCACAGGTATAGATGCACTCTAGCGCTACTGCCATCAGTTGGTCCTGATCAGGAATAATTTTTTGCTGCAGCTAGAGGAAATAAAGCATACTGTACTAAATGTCAATAGATTTACAGTTTTTCATATCCCAGTACCACTGTCAATAGAATATTAAATAGCTCAATTAATCAGCTGCAGAAACAAATCTTGATTTTTCTTTCACTTACAGACTTTTGGGGTCCTTAATAATTCTAAATGAAATCACATTTTAATTACAGAACCAGCTAGAAAAGATAATTTGTACCCATAAGCTTTGCATCTGCTGAAAACAGATTCTTCAATTTATGACCCATTCAAGACAAAGTATATAGAAGAAACACACTGAATTAAAAGGGCAATTCATTAAAAGCAACATTTCTAACCCTAAAGCCAAATTTTATGTTTTTCAATTACAAAAATATATAAAATTCCTTAACTAACATTCAGAGATGTTTGAACCTACTATTTTTCAGTATGCATTATATATTAGTCACTTTAAACAGTACTGACATTCTATTCAAAAGAAGTTGCATTGTAATGCAGTAATACTCAAATCACAGAATATACTCCATATTTCTGATGCAGAAAGATGGTTACTTTAGGTCACTTTCTATACAGGATACACCATTTCCCACTGTAAATCACAGATTCCCATTTTTAGAGTATTTTCTGGGATATAAAAATAACAGATTTGTGCCTTGCTTTTCTCATCTATAAAACTTGGAAATTAACATCTTCCTAACAGCACTGTTGTGAGGATTAAATGAATTTATACATGTAGAATGCTGGCATTATTACCAGCACAGAAACGAAAATGGAACTTTGAAACTATTTTCTTAGAGCTCTTTTCAACCACAAAATAAGTTGAAGATAATTTCCATAATAAAGATCTACTGGTTTTCAACATTTTAGTAGAAACTCACAAAACAGACAGGAAAGTGATGAAGAGAAGCTGCCAAACAAAGGCATTTTCTCTGTAGAAAAATCCTATCAATGGACGGGAAGAATAAACATTCAAGGTTACCAGGGAAATAAAGTTTTCTAAAGTAGTTGGGTTAAAGTATTTACACACATTTCTTCAAGGTATTCAGAAAAATATATAGCATTAATTTGACATCAACATTTGACAAAGAGTCAACCAAGGCTGCCAAGTGACAAACTGGTGAAACAGGGACAAGCAGGGCACAATAAAAGCATTATTAAAAATTAATTAAAATAGCTAACTTTTCCTAATTTCTTATTGTTGCCAGGTACTGTTTCTAGGTGCGTCACATGCATTCATTCATAAATCCTCAAAAAAATCCTGTAAGGTTAGTATAGCACTATTTCTATTTTACATAAAGGGAAAACTGAGGCACTGAGACGACAAACAGCTTGCTCAAGGCACAGAGCTGGTCGTGGTCCAGCCAGGATTCAAATGCAGGCAAGCGGCTCCAGGGCCTAAGCTAACAACACAGGCAATCCCAACCCTGCCGAAGAACTGCACATGCGGGAAGAATGGAAGAGACAGAGGAAACTATGGTAAGAAACAAAGCATACACGGTAAGGAAGTGTCTGAGGAAGAAGAAAAAACTGAAACCAGTTTCGGTCAGGGAACAATTTGGGAAATCAGCTAAAACAGAAGCCAAAGTCCTTGATATTTTCCTTGTTCTTCCTGCTTCCTGTCTTTCCCTCCCCGAGACATTAAAGAGTCGCTTGAAAGTTAAATGTTCTAGAGTCCATATTTGATCATCTATGTTCAAAATCCTCTGCTGAAAACTCGTTAGCTGTCCTTCAGTGTGAAATGAAGCCAAGTTTATCTCCACTTGGCTTTGACTTTGATTGGACTTTCCCAGATTTCTATAGCATCTTGCATATGCTCAATAAATGCTGGTCCAATGAATAAATCCTCATACTACTCTCATACATAGATCCTTTTTCCTCTCTGTATTCCTATGGTACCTATTTGTTCTCTTCCTACGCCACTCAGCAAATCTTTCCTAACAGAATCTATTGCATACATGAATGGTAATGATCAAATTTTTAAGACATTTTTCATTCTTGTCCTGTTAGACTCTCTACAAGATGTCTAACTTCATATAGTCTAAGACATATTTCCTCTATTTCCACCACTGCTGTCCTACCTTCCTAGTGGTGACTATAAAACCATCATTTGCCCTAGCTCAAGCTAATAGAAGAAAGCCCATGTAGGACTTGCTAAGATGTCAGTAAAAGAAGTCTTCCCACCACGAGCAGCAGATTATCTTTCATATTGCATATCAAGGTAAAATGTAAGAAAGTCATAATTTTCTTTAAAAAAATCTCCAAATTATGCAGTACAGACATCTAGAAAAAGAACGACAGATGGCAAGAGAGGATGCATGGAAAACCCCAGAGAATCAAGCAATAAAAGAAATTAGTGAAGTAGCAGAACACAAAATTATCATACAAAAGCAATAGCTTTTATACCCACAAACAGTAAACAGAGCAGTTAGAGGAAACAAGGGTAAAGAAATTTCCATTTATATCATAAAGAGAGAAAATTAAATGCTTAGGAATAAATTCAACAAGAAATGTGTGAAACCTCCATGGGGAAAAATTTTAAACACTCCTAAAAGACACTGAGAAAGACGTGAAGAAATGGAATGATATCCCTATTCTTGAAGAGGGTGACTAAACATTATACCAAAGTTCAGATAGAAAAACAAACATACAAAAATGGCCAAAAAGAAAGAAGAAACTGGAAAAAAAAATCACGAGAGAACACTACCCTTACCAGACTTTAAAAACACTCTATAATTAAGAGAGCGTAGTACTAGAGCATGGACAAACAAACCAGTAAAACAATATAGAAACTCTAGAATTAGACCCAAAACAAATGGAAATGCAGTATATGACAAAGGTAGCATCTCAAATCACTCAGGTAAAGATAAATGTTTTAATAAATGGTGCTGGGACAACCAGGTAGCTATTTGTGAAATTATAAATTTAGATCCACATCTCATACCATACAAAAGAATAAACTCCAAAGAGATTAGGGACCAAAACATAAAAATAAAACCGTACAAGTACTAGAAGAAAGCATGAGTGATTTCTTTTTTAATCATGTAGTAGGAAAAGGCATTCTCACCATGGCTCAAAATACAAAAGCAATAAAAAAAAAAAGATGGATCAACTTGACCACACAAAAACAAAACACAGAAGTTTTGCTTGACACAATACACCACAAACAAAATCAAAAGACAACCTACCAACCAAAAAATATTCACAATATATACCACAGAAAAAGGGTGAATTATACTAACATATGAATTTTTAAAAATTAAGGCACAAAGGAACAAAAATCCAAGTGAAAATGAATAAAAGGCAGGAATGGACAATTCACAAAAAAGATAATGCCTCTCAAACTATGAGAAAATGTTCAAATTCACTCAGAACCAGAGAAGTGCAAATTAAAACAAACTGCAATACCATTTTTCACCTATCACACGGGCAAAATTTTAAATATGACACCAAATTCTGTCTGCAAAGTTGTGGAGAAACGGGTATGCTCATACTTGGCTGGTAGAAATGTAAACTGGAACAACTGCAGTGGAAAGAAATTTGACAATACCAATACAACCCTGCCTTTAGACCCGGCACCCCCTTGTAGGAACATACCCTGAAGATACGCCAGTTAAACAAAAACAAATGTGAACAGGGTTATTCACTGTAGCACTGTTTCTAAATGCAAAATACTGGGAATAACATAGAACACTAGTGAGACTGCGTAACTGAATTTTTAATTTTATTATATTTTACTTTATATAGCCACACATGGTTAGGGGGTACCATACGGAACAGCACAATTCTAGAGGCATTTTTCAATTTCCTAAGGAGTCTGGGCCAAAAGTAGGCAAGCAGGAAACTGCAGCCAACAGTTTAAAGTGTTAAGCAGATGTTTCGATTTATCCCACCGAAGTCCAGGATCTACCAGAGGAAGGGCCTACTAAGCATCCAATGCTTCCAGTTCAGATCCCTGAAGGACTACACCCCACGAATAGGGGAGCTAGAAATAGGACAGTCTTTTTGAAACCTGAAACAGCTCAATCCCCTGTCAGATACAGTGATCTTCACCATTAAGAGAATGGTGGGAATAGCAAAGCAAGAGTGGGAATTATTTGCAACACATATAACTGGCTTTCCATCAGAATCACTGGATAAATTGTCAAATGTATATTCCAGAAACCTACCCCGCAAATTCTAATCAATTATATCTAGGTTGGGCCTAAAACATTATAAATTTTTTTAAAATCCACAAAGTTCTGATGCACAGATACATTCAAAAGATACTAGTATAGAAGACAGAGAACAATATGAGAAGGAAGAATATTTTATTCCCAAATCATCTCTATCCAGACCTGCCCAAGTTTCTTAACAAGTAACACCTTCAAAAGGGGGATTCAAGCAAAGAGTAATGGCTTAAAATCAGGATGTTTAAAAGAGAGGAAGAGTTTGAAGCACATGGGACAGTTAAAAAGACAAATTCGTACTTGTAACATTGTTCCCAATTATCCGCTACCCGCTTCCTAAGAGAGGATTATTCTTCCCTGCCCGGGTAACATGAGGTTTGGCCACAAGTTTCCTTTTGCCTGTGAAATGTGAGAGGAAGTAACTTGAGACACTTTGAGCTAAGCTTTAAGAGTCACTGTGTGGTTCTACTTTGTCCCTTTTCCTATGCCACAAGTTAGAAAAGGGGACTGCTCTTTCCGCCTGAGTCCTAGAATGAATAAGCCATGGAACACAGCAGAAGCCCAACCATAGCCTATATGACACTCGTGAGAAATGAATGTTTGCTGTTGTAAGCTGCTAAGATTTAGAGGTCATTTGTTAATGCAGCATAACTTAGTCTAAGCTGTCTGATACAGAAATCATTGCTGCTGTTATATTATTAAAAATACTTTGTGCATGATTCACGGCAGATCCAAAGGACATTCTTTTTGTAAACAGTCAAGTAAAATAAAATAAAAACAATGTTCCAAGCACAACACTGGTAAAGCAAACAAATGTAATCAAGTGATCTAAAGCATCATAATGAAACCCAGTTTCAATCATTCATTCATCTGCTCCGCCAAAATTTACTGAGCACTTGCTCTCTACAAGGCCCCAGTAACAGAGAGACACATGAGACATAGAGGACACGTATAGGAAACAAAGGGAGGGAGAGGCAAACATGCAAACAAATAATTACAGCACAGTGTGATTCGGGTTATCACAGAGGCAGGTACAAGCCCTGTCACAGTACAGGTAAGTCCTGGAAGTTTTCACAGCAGAGAGACTCTTAGAGAGCAGGATCTTGAAGGATAAGTAGGTATACGTTAAATGAACGAAAGGGGGGCTGACCAGCCCAGACAAAGGAATTAGCCAATAACAACACAAAGAGGCATGGAAGAACTTGGTAGGGTGAAGAGGTGAATGAACTATTGCATTCATGGAGGGAAATGAGGCTGAAGAGGCAGACCAGAGGCAGACCGCCAAGAACCTTCCAAGCCACTCTACAGAGCCCAGCGTTCACCCTACAGGCAAGGGTAAGCCACTGGAGATTTTCCATAGATCAGGACGTGATCAAATTTGCATTGTGGAAAGATAACACCGATAGAATTATATAGCCTGGATTGGAAAAGAAGAGCCCAGAAACACCACTGTTCTCTGCTTTGATGTCTACACATTTCAACAAAGGCAAATGGCTATGTTTTATTCAAAAGGCACCTGTTAAATTGCCAAGTAAAAACAACAAAAAGCTGACTATATACAAAAGGTTTACAAGAGTCTGTAAGGAAGAAGTATCACAAACAAGATTACTGGAAAGAATTTAGAGTCACTTCTTTCTTCCTCATAAAACATTCATATTCAATCCATCCGGCTTCTCACATAGTATTCTGCTGTCATAAGCAAGCCACCCTTGGCTCACAGTAAACCACCCCAAATTTAAAATCAGAATACTAAGCAGAAATTGCTTATGAGAAGATGGAAAATTTTAAATAGCCAATGAACAGATATATTTCTGACAGACAACCTTTCTGGAAAGAAAATGTGTAAGGTTAACTAAGCAAAGCTTTTCTTTTTACCGTGATTACCCTGGTCTGTGACCATACACCTTAGAAGACTTCAGATGGCTAACAAAGGTCAGGACAAGAAAGTACACTGAGTTAGAATCTAGGACTAGAAGAGGCCTCTTAAATGGCTTCTGCTGAATCCCATTCTAATGCTTTGAATCTCACTACAAAGTCAGCGCCTCGAGTGACTATGCCATCGTGCTTGAGTCCCCTCCAAAGGAAAGGAAGCCACTATGTCTTGAAACAGCAATTAGATCTATAGCTAAATTAAGAGGTTATTTACTTGGCAACAGTATGTTTCACTTAACAAACGACTTACAACCAGCAAATCTAAACAACTATTTGAACCCTACAGAAATACAGAGCTATAAATACAGTAGTCTTAAGCAGATATAAGTTAAGAATAATTACAAGATCTCCTATGAGAGCCTAAAAATTTCATAAATATTTTGAAGGTCCTCAAGGGCAGAAATCTTTTCTTCTTCTATTGGGGTGTTATAGTAAAGCTTAATGGTTAAGAACACAGCTCTGAAATTAGAACACCTATGTTTGAGCTCAAGTTCCACTCCTTACTGTGTGATCCTAGGCTTGCCCAACCACTCTATATCACAATTTTCTTATCCTATAATATTCATATAATAAAAATATCTACCTCATAGGACTGTTGTAAGGATTAAATGAGTTAACACTTGTAAAGCGCCTGCTCATAGTAAGAATTCAATACCTATCAACTATTAAGATATTTTGGTATTGCCAGTTTCCAAAATATTGTAGACAGTCAACAAACTTTGGAGTAAATCAATCAAAATAAACACATAGTTTTATAAACTTCTAAAAAACTTTTTGGACAGAACTGTTGAAACACTTTTAAAGAAAAAAAAGACAACCATCTCTTTTCCTGTTTAAAGGGAAATTACCTGCAAAACCTATCATAAAAAATTGAGAAATAAAACCCAATTATGTAAAGATTTTTAAGAAGTTAGAGCTTTTACTTACATCTGGTTTGGAATGCTGAAATATCTTGAGGGGAAATTTTAAGTCTCCTTTAGCTAAAGTTACCAAGTATTCTTTTAACAGCTCATTAGCCACACCGGGAGACTGCTTCTCACAACGATGGAGAAAGGGAACCATCCACTGGTAGGCGCTTGTCACATACTTGTCCTCAGAACACTGAAAATATAATTAACCAAAACAAACACACACACATTAAATATTTGATTATACCAGACAACAAGTTCTAAAGCTCACAGATAATCAGACTGACGTTAAACAGTGAAAGCCCAACACTTTCTAAAACAGATACTCCAGTTCACCCCTCACATGGAGACTGACAGGCAGCTGGAGAGTCCCCTTCTGCCTGGGGCGAGGAGAGCTAACAGCACAACAGACTCCTGAGCACCATGATCACTCTGGGGTCTCTCACAGCCCAGGCCCAGCTCTGGAAGACAAACGCTGCTACTACTACTCGCTCATGAGGTCTTCCAGAGCAAAGAGAGGGTCCACCCCAAAAGTGTGTGTGTGTGTGTGTGTGTGTAAAGAGAGTCAGAGACCATAGGCCAACAGAAAGTGTGAAACAGAAAAAAGCAGAGAGAGAGAGAGAAGCATGAAGAAGTTATAGAAAGAAGCCACTTGAGAATAGTCTCATGTATAAAATCCCAGATTCTCTCCCTTCCTTTTCCTCTTCCTCTGTTTCATTTTGCCCCTTTATATCTACCTTCACAAAACTCTAAATGACACACATAATTTTACTCATTATCCCTGAGATTACACAATCTCTTCTCCTAATTACCCCAGGAGATATACTTAAATCTCTTAAGAGGAGTTACATGTAACGTAGATTAATTTTCATGGGTTGGATTATCAGGAAAAGAAAGTAATAAGAGAAAGGGAAGACAGTGACAGAGGGAGAGAGAAAAGGGGGATTGATAAGAGGGAGAAAGATGATGAGAAAGAGAAGGAAAGAGAAAAGGAGACGAAAAAGACAGCATGAGAGAGAGAGAAGAATCGAGGGAGAAAACAAGTCAGGCAGCTGTGACTCCATCCCTTATGCGGCCCATTCACACCAGGCTGCCAAAGAGCAAAAGACTAAAAAGAATATTGGACCTCCTTGGCCTGTCATTCTCATCTCAATGTGTCTCACTTAGTAGAACCCAGGTTCTAACTTTGAGAAGTGTACTTTCTCTCCAGGATGACCCAAGGAAAATCTAAGAATGGCTGGGCAAATTCTCTAAAACATAGCAACCCTCAAGCCAAGATGTTGTCTTCACACAACCACTCAACCAGCCCTTTGAACGCCAGCACTTTCTTTCTCTAAGACCTTGAAATATATAAGTGGTTGGGAATTCTAACGCAGTGAAGGATTAGAAACATGATTACTAGAATGACAACGAGTTTAGAAATATGCCTAGCTGGAAGGAAAAAAATTATATACAGACGAGTATGAATAAAGAGCAAGCAAGGTACAAAAACAGCCAAAATGGATTTAGATGCCTTCAGTAATTTATTCATAAAATTTGATTTTTTTTTTCTTTCTAAGATTGGCACCTGAGCTAACAACTTGCCAATTTTTGGGGTTTTTTTTTTGCTTTTTCTCCCCAAATCCTCCCAGTAGATAGTTGTATACTTTTAGTTGTGGGGCCTTCTAGCTGTGGCATGTGGGATGCCGCCTCAGCATGGCCTGATGAGCAATGCCATGTCCACGCCCAGGATCTGAACCTGTGAAACCCTGGGCCACCAAAGCAGAGCGCGCGAACTTAACCACTCGGCCATGGGGCCAGCACCTGATTTGGGTTTTTTTTGAAGTCAAGAAACCTTCCTTTATTTACTAAGTTCTCAGGCTTGGAGGACATTTCATCTTTGGCTTTGAGACACACATTAATCACAGTACATAAGGAATGCTTAAAAAGAAAGTCAAAATAAAACCTACACTATTCATCAGTAATCTTAGTTTTTCAATGTCTTTCATCTGCTGGAGTTCTTTCAAGGTTAGGGTTAAGTCACAGCCGGCTTCATAAACCAATGCTTCCAGAGTAACCAAATTATCACACAGAGCCAGCAACCCAGGAATGCTCCGCTCCATCCCAAGTCGAATAAGTGACAAAGCACAGTCAACCTAAAATGGAAAAGTCACAGTAAGTCTCTGATTATTATATCTTTTCCATATAGTCTAAAATAAAAGCCTCCAATAAAGAATCTAATTCTTGTAATCATTTTCTATAAAATCACATTATCAGTAACATACATGTTTTATTCAGTACAAAAACGTTAGAGTTCTTTATCAAATATATCAGCCTTAAACTGTATCAAAAGAATCAAACCATCAGCAAGAAATACTGAAGATAAAGGTACTCAGAGGAAGACAACCATCTTAAGTTCACACAGCACTGCAGTTTACAGAGGAGTTTTACATATATTTTGTCTATTTAATTCTCACAACATTAACAAGCAGGAAAAAACCCACATAGCGAGTGAGTGCTATTGCCAAATTAATCCTATTTTCACTATACCACTCTGCTCCAAAAAGAACGTTTGGCTTTTATATTCGTGTTCAGTACCTACCTTTCACAGTGCCTCTCACACAAAAGGCATTCAGTAAATTCTTGGCGAACGCCTAACTCTGATGGACACTTTTTCTGTCTCAATTAAAATATTTAGACCTCACTTAGACTAAAATGAAGAATGATTTCCCCATAGATGCTCAGCACACAGCAATTTGACTCCTATCACTTGATCAGGTTTATGAAATGACATATTCTGACTGAGGGCAATATCATCTAATGTGGCCTTAACCCATAGTGCCTTGTACCGCTCCTTACTTACTCCCCTACTCCTAGACTAATAACTTTATTGAGAACCTACTATGAACTCAGCACCATTCTAAGTGTTAGGAATATAAAACTAAATGGGACGAAGCGTCTTCCTTCAAAGATCTCTCCATCTCGTAGTGAAACACAATCCAATAAATCCACAGTTGAAGTAGAGTGAGGTAAGTGCCATGGAAGACTGGGATCTCAAAGAAAAGGGCACGTAGCCCAACCTGAGAGTGTCGCAGTCTCCCAGAGCGGGGAACACGTACAATGCACTTTCAAGAATGAATGGATATTAGTAGGTGAAGAAGGAAGAGAGACAGGAGCACAGCATGGAAGGCAGAGATGCACAATGTGTGGTGAAAGTACAATTGGTTCCAGAAGACTGAAAAGAAGGTACGAGGTGAAGAGATGAGAAGCATGGCTAGAGCAGGGGGGAGGAGCCAGATAATGAAGACTGCTGTTTGCTGAGCTAAGGAATTTGCAGTTTATCCTGAAACGGAACTACTACCAAAGGATTTTCAACTGAAGCATGTCATAAATAGGTTTACATGCTTCAGAAAGAATATTAGTAAGTATTTATTGAATGACGAATGAAATGTGAATGATGAATTGGAAACGGACCGGACTGAAAACAGGCAGACTAGTTAGGAGCACCACAATTACTGGAATGGGGGACAGCAATATATAAGGGGTAAGCCAGAGAACATGAGCCACAGGAGGAGACTAACATGAGTGGCTAAGGCAAGAACAAAGAAAAAGTGAAAATGGTACCACAGAAGGCTAAGCAGAGGAGACTGCAGGAAAGAGGAAGCAGTGGTGTCGAAGGACAGTGCTGTTAAGTAACAAAGGAGGGGACTCTGACGTTAAGAGGCGGTAATGTCTTACTGGGAGCCTCACTGATGCAGCTGCAGGAGAGTAGTAAGAGCAGCCAGGCTCCAGGGAACGAGGAGTAAGCAAACGCTGAGAAAGTGATTATGAAGAGCAAAGAGACTATTTCTGAGCTGAGCTATGATGGAAAGAAGACAACTAAAGCAGAAGCCAGGGAGAATATGGCTCTGATTTATGTTTTTTGTATTTATAAAATAGGAGTGATTTGAACTTTATGTAAAAAAAAAAAAAAAGGAAAAAAGGTAATAAACACAGTAGAAAAGGAGAGGTTGAAGCTACAGGAGACAGCAAATAGATGACCGAGAGAACAACTCTGAGCATGGGAGTGTGGAATCCAGAGTACAGGTAAAGAAAACAAGTAGCTTGAACGCAAGAAGAAAGATGTCTTCCCCTGGGAAAAACTGGAAAAAGTAAGGACAAATGGAAGGGAATTCTCAAATTTTCCAATGAAATACAAAGCAAAATCTTTTCTGAGAAGGATGAGGAGGTGGTGGGGTAGAAGACAGGAGGAGAGGACAGCCAGGCGATGCATAGAGAAAATGCAAAGCAATATTCGAGGAGCGCCCAAAGCCCTTCAAAGACGCAGGGACTCACCAGTGAAGACAAGGTGAAAAAAGAAGAAACGCATTTGCAGTTGGAAAGAGTGGCGCAGTAACTACAAGGGGAAAAGCTAGAGGCAGGTAAGGCGTGAGGTAAACAGGAGGGATCTGCTAATACTTCAACAGACAAATGTTTTTAACTTAATGTCTAGTAATAAAAATACAGTTCACGTCTGGAAGAATACATCTACCCGTATACCAATTAAAAAAAAACTCTCCCCCAGATGAATTTTCAGAAAGCATTAAGAAATGATGCATAAAACATAACCTTGTACAAGTAATAGTTTGAACACATATACATTATCAGCGTGTAATACACTTACTAATTTTGCGACCCAGATTCATTTTTCTAATACCAACTTTGAATTTGTTACCTTCCTAAAAGTTACTGAAGTAAAAATCCTTTAAAATCAAATTACTGACACCTTAAACGAAAACAAGCTCTAATACAACTTAGAGAATTATACCACAGATTCTCAGCCCTCAGTGGATAAATTTCACCACTATACATTATTCTTACATCAACAAACAAGTTTTGCTAAAGGCATTTGTAGACACTAAGGAAAAAGAAGTCCCACATCAGTTAAACCTCTAAAAGTGAAAAAGATAAAACCATGACAGCTATCACTTTGATTGTAGCATAAGGCACATGAAACATCGATATCTAAAATGAAGCTAAAGAACAATACCTCTGTTATAAGTATTTTTAAATAAATGAGAGAAAGAAGGACCACAAATCAGCTAAATAAAGCACCCCCAAATCACTTTTCTTTCTTCACAATTATTCCTAATTACTCAAAAAAGAATTCAAGATGTCTAGGAATTATTACTAGACTGTTAAAAAATCTACATTTCAGAAAGCTTTATAGTTTTTTTTTTAATAGACTATTTTTTAGGGCTGTTTTAGGTTCACAGCAGAAATGAGCAGAAAGTACAGAGATTTCCCATAGAGCGCCCTGCCCCCACATATGCACAAACTCCTGTATTATCAACGTCCCCCACCAGAGTGGTACATTTGTTACGGTCAATGAACCTACATTGACACATCATAATCACTTGAAGTCCACAGCTTACATTGGAGCTCACTCTTGGTGGTGTACATTCTATGGGTTTGGACAATGTATAACACGTATTCACCGTTATGGTATTGTACAGAGTACTCTCACTGTCTTAAAAATCCTCATTCTCCACCTATTCATCCCTCCCCCACCAACCCCGGGCAGCCACTGATCTTCTTGCTGTCTCTATTGTTTTGTCTTTTCCAAAATGTCATATAGTTGGAATCATACAGTACATAGCCTTTTCAGGTTGTCTTCTTTCACTTAGCAATATGCATTTAACATGCCTCCATAGCTTACTTCTTTTTTAGCACTGGATAATATTCCATTGTATGGATATGCCACAGTTTATTTATCCATTCACCTACTGAAGAACATCTTGGTTCATTAACTATAAGAAAGGTACCACTCAAATGCAAGCTGTTAATAATAATAGGGACAACTAGTGTGTGGGATAACTAGTGGGTGGGGTGGAGGTGAGAGGGGGAATATGGAAACTCTCTGTACTTTCTAAAAATACCTAAAACCTAAACGCCTCTAAAAAATGTATATAAAGTAAATAAACAAGAACAGATTAGTGTAAAGAAAATTGATAATTTATTTCACATACAAGTATGGCCCTTTTTCTTTTTTTGTTACAGCTATTCTTAAAGACCTGAATGATGATTAAAATTTGGGTTACAAAATATTTAAACACTAAACATTGAGGAGTCATTACTGATCTCCTGAAATGCATGAGGCTGGTTGCCCAGGACTTTTTAAAGGCATGAGAAATTTTTTTTAATTCTCATTCTTGGCTCATTTGACAGAACAACCTAGAAACCAGTTTTTTTTAATGTATATATAAATACACATGTACATACACTTTTCTCCTTACTCTCAAGAAGCTATATCTAGAAGTTTAGCTAAAAAACCACAAAGTGCTCAGACAAAACTGGTCCATAAAGCAGGATTCTTTGTCTTGTTAGCCAGAGACAATAAATAGTAAACTACATGCATTTGTAAAATTTCGGTAAATCACATGATGCCACTGGAGTCTTAAAAGATGTCTAGATGCATGATTACACAACCTACATTTGCCTGTACAAAAATGTGCTTCATTGGCTCACTTAAGAGCTTTCTTCATCAATTATTACCAAGTGAGTTTCTTCTGTAATGGCAAAGTAATAATGACTTTCTTTAAGGTGACCAATATGAACTGGTCATTTCCAGATGCGTGATATTGCTAAGACTACAGTTCTCAATGGCAGAGCTGTCCACCAAGAGGCATTCTGACACTCTGAGGAAGCATTTCATCCATCACAGGAATTAGTGGCATCTACTGACATTAAGTGGGTGGAAGCCAGGAATGCCAGATATCATGCTGTGTGCAGGGCAGTTCCGCAAAACCAACTCGTCCTAATTCCTGCCGACCTTTCAAATGTCCTGAAAACCAAGTTACAATGACCAGAGTCCAGACAGATCTCAACTTCATTTAACATTTGCACAAAATTCTATTTTGTATGGTTTAATTTACACTGAATTTTCTTGGAATGCAGGTACTGTATAATCAAGGGAAGACTTTACTTTGTTTTGTTAAAAATTTTACCGTGAGTTGTTTGCATCCAAGACAACAATTTGTGGTATTTGACTCAACAATACAACATACCTAAATCTGTCTATTTCAGCTGTCTTATTCAACGTGATTTCTCACTGACTACTTCCTAGTGTAGTCATGATCAAGCATTTACATATTTTATTTATTCTATATATTGAAGTAAAGTCATAACATTAACCATTTTGGAAATTATTTTTGTAAATAAGAATTGTCTATGATTTTCACATCAGGATAATAAGGAAGCATTACAAAATATTTGCTACAAAAAGATACTATGGGTCTGAAAATCGAGAACCACTTTTTTTAGATTAATTCATCTTACTCTCAGTCATTAAGATTTGTGTAATTGTCCATTTTTATAGGGACCCTATAGGAAAGATTATCCAGAGACCTGGGTTTTGTCTGGCTCTGCCACTGTGTGTCGCTGAGCAAGTCGCTCACTTTCCTTTCTGGGAAATTTAACTATCTATAACTGAGAGAATTTGACTAGATCATCACCAAAGATTCTTTTCATGCTGATAGCTTAGGATTCTAAACATTTTCAAATGTGCTATGGTCCTCAGCCATCTTCAAAAACCTGGATAGCCAATCACAAATATTCTTGACCATCCTCCAAAAAGTGTGGTTTATAAGATTGCCATCAACTCCAGCAAACAATTCATCTTCAATTCTACGAATACTGAAAATAGAAATTAGATTAAATAGGAATTCAAGAAGACTATCAACTGGAGATACAGGGTTGTGGAAACACACTAAGCAGAAATTTAAACAGAGGGGACATATTCCTTCCCACGGTATTGCTGCTCATCAGACCCCCTGGAATCACCCTTTCCATCAACAAAAAACTGATGGTAGGACAGGTGGTCCAAAGCCAAGACTGTGAGCAGAAAGAAAAAGCCATCCATTGGCCAGACCCTGAATGAGATTTCAAAGAGCATTCTGCCATTCTTGGCTTTGAATTAACAACTTCTGTTCTCTAAGATGAAGACAACTATTCCTTACAGTGGCAGAGCACTCAATTAGCAGAATTTTTAATGTCATCCCCTGTATACTTGCTTTGTTTTCACAGACTCTGGTACAAGAACTAACTCCATGAGAAAACCAAGGTACAGAAAAGGTAGGTAGCAGGTCCAGAGTTATCAGGTCTGTTTGTGGAAGAGTCAAGATTAGTATTGAGGTATCCTAAGCTTCAGTACAATCCTCATCTCTCTCTTCCACACCCCCTCTCTGATGCATCTCAGTAAAGGCATATGGAGACTGAGGAAAATTAGGCTTGGAATTAAAGGAAGACACTAGAAACAGAGCCTTGAAAGGGGCTCCTGAAAAGCAAAATAACAATCAACTACAATACTGCAATATGACAGAGGACTAGCCAAGCATTTCTAGGTTGATGCAATCTTTTAAATGAACAGGGTATTAAGCCTATTAAAAATATACAAAAAATCTAGGACAGTATATACCATATTTTGCAGCTTACATTTTAAAAAAAGATTTTGAACTTTTCTTGTATGTAGTTGCTCTTTAAGAATCAAAAAAAAGAGACAAAAGCTTCTGAGGCAAAGGATAAATGAACAAAAGTAATAAGAAATATTCATTTCATCCCTTGCAAACCATAGACATGATCCCTGGCAACACTGTGAGCAGCCTCTACATGCACTGAATCCTAAGGATCCCGCGCAGCCCCGCTGCCTCACTGAGCAGATGTCATTCTCCCCTCACCTGTCGGGCATAATGCTCTATTTCCTCTGCTCTGCTCTGATACCAGTCCATAACCTTCTCCACTGCAAGCTGGCTTGTCCTGAACCTCAGCAACTCGGGCTGGGCAGCATATAAGAATTCACTTTCATCTTGGAGACTTGGTTCAACCACCATTCTGCAAAGCACAAAAAGAACAATTAACAACTTACTGAAATGCTGGGAAAAGTTATAATTTTGTGAAAGAGAAAGAGAGAGACAGAGACAGAGAGACAGAGAGACAGGGACAGAGACAGGGAGAGAGTGGCTGAAGAGACAGGGAGTATGTGCGTACGTCTTGAGGGGTGTGTTTGTTTTCTTGTATATATGTGCACACTTAGAAGGCAAATGAGACATTTTTTAGGATGTTTAATTTATTTTCCTATTAGTTTCCCAATTTAAAAATTCAGAATGGGACAATAAATCAAAACAACTACGCCACAAATCAATCAAATAAGTATTAACAAAATCAAAATCACCCTGGGAAGCTTTTACAAAATGCATGTGGCTGGTGCCTGCCACAGACCTACTAAATCAAAACGACCAGTGATGGCCAGCCAGGCTAGCTTAGGAAAACACTCCCAGGAGATTCCAATTCAAATATAAATTAAGAAATCTTGTTTCACATGTTCATAAAAGTAAGAGAAAATACACCTGATTTATGTTGCTAATATACCTTTACTAGGTGTCAGTAACAGCACTGCACTGACATTTGCAAAATACGGAACAGCTCTACACCATTCACCAGCCGGAGTGAAAGAGAAACAACATCTAGAGGAACAGACACAAGGATAATGTCACACGGATCACAGATTATGAGTTTTTATGAGGATGATCCTGGCCAATTCCCTTCCATGGTTAAGGACTAAACAGAAAAAATTTAACCTAAGATTTCTTGGAAAGACATATGGGAAAATGCTGTGTCCCATTAGGGACATTTATTTATTTAAAGTAAGTCAATAGTAAATGACAGATGCCATAATTGTTACTATTATAAGGCAAGGGGCTTTGGAATCAGAACTGAAGCTGACGCACAATTCCATCACTGAAAGCTGTGAAACCTTGCATAAATTACTTAGCTAAAACTAGACTAAGATTTGTGTTATTCATATAAAAATGGGAATAATACTATGCAAAAATATTCAAAATCACATTAAGAAAGTACACTGTCTGGCACAGAGCAGGTGCTTAATTTCTATTTATAGGTATTGTTTTTATTAGAATTACTAGTGGCTGTAACACATGACCAGACACAAACCCCGTTAATATTTGGGCATTTTACCCACGTCTTACACAAGCTGCTGTGCTTACGACTGGCAGTCCTTTACTCACAGTCTCACTACTGTCATGGACATTCTGACCAGTGACTTTTCCCCATCACTGCCACACAAAAATCCCAGCACCTCCCCCTAATATTCCCCTTAAAAAAGGTGACCCAGGGGCCGGCCCAGTGGCATAGTGGTTAAGTTGACATGCTCGACTTTGGCGACCCAGGGTTCACAGGTTTGGATCCCAGGCACAGACCTGCATACCACTCATCAAGCCATGCTGTGGTGGTTTCCCACATTCAAAATAGAGGAAGACTGGCACAAATGTTAGCTCAGCAGCAATCTTCCTCAAGCAAAAAGAGGAGGACTGGCAATGGATGTTAGCTCAGGGCCAATCTTCCTCACCAAAACAAGAAAAAGAAAAAAAGGGTTGACCCATTTCAGCAGAGAAAAATACCCACAAGCAACTTTGAGATATATATATGTATATATATATATATATACATATATATATATATATATATATTTTTTTTTTTTTTTGCTGAGGAAGATTCACCCTGAGTTAACATTCACTGCCAGTCCTCCTCTTTTTTTTTTTTTTTTTTTTGGAGGAAGATTAGATCTGAGCTAACATTTGTGTCAAACTTCCTCTATTTTGTATGTGGGTCACTGCCACAGCATGGCTAGTGAGTAGAGTAGGTCTGCACCCAGGATCCAAACCCATGAACCTGGGCCACCAAAGTGGAGTGCATAAACTTAACCACTTGACCCTGGGGCCAGGCCCTCCTTTGATACCTTTTTCAGTACTTCTCTTCCCTCAGTACCATTTGAGAGAATTTAACCACATTCTCCTTCCAGAAACATGCTTGTCTTTCATTCCAGTATGCCATATAGCATCATCATTTCTCTCATCTTTCTGGTTGCTCTTTTTTCAGTCCTCTTGCTAGAATATCCTCTTCTAGCCAACCAGTAAATACTAGCTCTGCCAAATGCTGAGCGCAGCTCTCTTCTCACTCTATGCGTCTAGGTCTCCCCTTCAGCTCTACATATAAATTACCACAGACATTACAAAAACTACCATATTTTTACCCCCAACCCAGACTTCACTTACAAGCTCCAAAATCTTCAAAATCTTCCTGCTATTTACTCTTAGATATTTCACAAGGATTTCAAATGCAACAAGATCAAAACTAAATTCATGATATCCTCAGGTAATATAGCTATCTTTTTAAAAACAGAAACCTAATTATGTCATCCCGATGCCCACATTTTTATACCTTGTAATCTGCCTTAAAACATTCTAGCCTCACCCTGGTGTCGGTCTCACTTTTGTTCTGTATACTTCAACAATACAGATCTTATTTTCAGTCCCTGAAGGGGGCCTTGCCTTGAACCTTCCAACATGCTCTTCCCTCTGCTTAGAATGCTCACTCCTCTCATTCACCAAACTCATCCTCCACTGAGTTAAATCTTACTCATCCTTCAAATCTAGGATTTCGCATCACTGCCCCGGGAGCAGCCTCCTTGACCTCCACCAAGTTGAGGTTGCCCTATCATATGCTCCCAGGGAACCCTGCCCTTCTCTCTCACAGTGCTCCTCACATTAGTAATTGACAGTGGCAGCATCTTTCCTGCCAGATTATGTACTTCATAAGAATAGATACTGCATGTTTTTCTTCCTTCAATATTCTTGAATCTAACAGAGGAAAGACATTAATTAAAAGAAAAGGCAACAAGATACGGCCTGTACTACTGAAAATTTGTATCATCTTCAGAAGCACCTTTTCTTCTGTCAAACTTTTCCAGGCTTTTCATTTTTATAGTTTTATGAGTTCCAGCACAGCAAGTTTTCTTACATTTTAGCTTGCTGTGCCCAGTCTGAGAAGAAATGCCCTCGTTCCACTTATCTACTTGTTAGAATCATTAAAAGGCACAGGCTAAGCAGAACCAGGAAGTATCAGACAAACAGAACAGTGGACTCTGTCAAAGGCACCATCTTAAAGTGAGAGGCATGCAGTCAACAGCATCATCACACCTTTCCCTGCCTCCATATCCACCGGCATCAACTCCCACCTTTTCAAATGTAGCTACCTTTTCAATCGCTCATTACAATTGGTAAATGAGGACTTCTAGTTAAACATGGCTGACACATACAAAGCACTAAGCTACACTTTCTCCTGAAACACCACTGAAACAACAGTAAAATATTTTTGAAAGGAAGCAGGAGCAATGTAAATACTCAAGGAGGATCGGGATAGTTGGAGTAAAAAAGAGACTAAACCATTATCTTCCCTTCTATGAAGTCCACAGCTAATGCCTGGAGCTAAAAAATCAAGAAGGAGCTATGCAATTATCTTACTCAGAGATTGGAGTAAAGACCAAAACAATCATTTAAAATAATTTAAGTAGTTCCTTCCAGAGGGCAGGATATGGAAGAAGCAAAACAAAGGACTATGGGTTTTGGTGTTTGCTCTTTTTTTTGTTAAACAAGTTTTGTAGAAACTTTAACTCTATAATCCATTTGCAAATATATACAACTTTAATAAAAATTAAATTAAAAAATAATTTTTTAAAAGCAAATAATAGCAAAAACACAGCAGGATATTCAATTGCTATCACACTAAAACTCACTGAAGTGAAAAAGGTAACTAAGAGTTACATATTCTATTAACTCAGATATCAAAACTGAAAGAAACAAAACTAAGGGAAGGCAATGTCATCATCCTGGCAGTGTGAGAGGATCCATTTGTCTCTCCTCTTCAACCTACAGCAAATAAAACATTCATAAGCCAACAAAGGCTACACTGCCCAACACACCAGAACATCAGTACATATGAAGTTGGTGAATCGGAGCACAAAGAGGAGGCGAACGGGGGGAAAAGCAGAGCAGTGCCCAGCCACCCAGCCACAGAGAATCTGGTGGGCAGCAGAGGAGGCACACAAATAACTCCAGCGTCCTGGTCACAGCAGTGCCCACATCCATGTGGAGCACAGTAGCCACAAAAGTGGAGCCCCACGCCACAACTCAGAGCCTGGTAACAGCAGCAGAGGCATGCATGTGACTCTAGCCTTGCAAACAGAGCAGTGCATGCAGCCACAAGGAAACAAGCAACAGTGGAGATGGTACCCAACAACCCAACTCACTCCCACCTCTCCCCCTCCTCCCATCACACTGGCAGTGGTTCTGATCCAGGCGATCCCAGACACAAGAGAGGCATCAGCCATCCCTATACCCCCAGCAACAAAGCCAATGCATGCAGCAATACCAGCAACAGCAAGGCATCAGTGACCCCTAGAATTGCAGACAGTGATGACGAGAGTTCTGGCAACACCCCGAATAGAGGTGGTGGAGGGTGGAAAGTGCTAACCACCAAATACAGCAAGAGGCAGCACAGGTAAGAGAAACCAAAAACTGTTGATATAGCTTACCTACTGAAAAAAAAACAAAAAAAGAAAGGCCTCTAATCTCCAATCAGTTGAATAATCAGGATCAAAGAAACAAAGCAATAGCTAAATAAAAAAAGGTATTCCCTATGACAATGTGCCAACAGAGGAATAACTCATCAAGCACCAAGAAGAGCCATGTTAACATAGCATCAAAAAAAAAAAAATAACAGTTCTCCAAAAACCAAATATAAAGTCATGAAAGATTGTGATCTAACTGATAAGGAATTCAAATTAGCTGTTATGAAAAAACTCAACAAGCTACAAGAAGATTCAGAAAGGCAGTCCAACGAGCTCAGGAATAAAATTAATAAACAGAAGAAATACTTTACCTAAGAAATTAAAACTCTATAAAAGAAGCAAACAGAAGTTCTGTAGCTAAAGAACTCAATAAATGAGATGAAGAATAAAGTAGAAAGCACCGGAAATCAAGCAGACCATATGGAAGAGAGAATTAGTGAGCTCAAAGATAGAAATCTAGAAATGATGCAGGGAGAAGAGGACAAAGAACTAAGGTTTTTTTAAAAATGAAATTCTACAGGAATTATCTAACTCCATTAGAAAGGGCAACATGAGAATAATGGGTATCCCAGAAGGGGAAGAGAGAGACAAGGGAGCGGAGAGCTTATTTAAAGAAATAATAGCTGAGATATTCCCAAACCTGGGGAAAGAACTGGCTACAGAAATCCATGAAGCTAAGAGAACACCTAATTATCTCAATGTAAAAAGATCTTCTTCAGGGTCAGCCTGGTGGCACAGTAGTTAAATTTGCATGCTCCACATAGGTGGCCCAGGGTTCACAGGTTTGGGTCATGGGTGCAGACCTAGCACCACTTGTCAAGCCATGCTATGGCGGCATCCCACATAAAACAGAGGAAGACTGGCACAGATGTTAGCTCAGGAACAATCCTCCTCAAGCAAAAAAGAGAGGAAGATTGGCAACAGATGTTAGCTCAGGGCCAGTCTTCCTCACATACACAAAAAAAGACTTTCTCCAAGACACATGATAATAAGACTGTCAAAATTCAATGACAGAGAAAGAATATTAAAAGCAGCCAGGGGGAGAAAAAAAAAAAAACAGTAACCTACAAGGGAACAACCACTAAGCTTATCAGCAGATTTCTCAACAGAAACTCTACAGGCCAGGAGACAGTGGTATGATATATTCAAAAAATGGAAGATAAATAACTGTCAGCCAAGAATACTTTATCCAGCAAAGTTATCCAGATATGAGGAGAAATAAAGGCTTTCCCAGACAAAAGCTGAGGGAGTTCATCACCAATGGACTTACAAGAAAAGTTGCAAGGAGCTCTCCTACCTGAAATGAAAAGGCATAGGTATACAAAACTTTGAACAAGGTGATAAATAGACAGACAGAATCAGAATACTGCAACTCTGTATCAGAATAGGATGGTAAACACTTAATTATAACACAAAGGTAAGGGAAATAAAGCATTAAAAATAACTATAAGCACTTCAATTTGGTAACAAACTCACAACATAAAAACATAATTTGGAACAACAAAAACAAAGACGGGGAGGGGCCCGGACCAGTGGCATAACGGTTGAGTTCACGTGCTCCACTTTGGTGGCCCAGGATTTGTGGGTTTGGATCCCAGGTATGGACTACACATCGCTCATCAAGTGATGCTGTGGCAGCATCCTACATACAAAGTGGAGGAGGAGTGGCACTGATATTAGCTCAAGGACAATCTTCCTCAAGCAAAAAGAGGAGGATTGGCAACAGATGTTAGCTCAGGGCCAATCTTCCTCACCAAAAAAAAAGAAACCCCACATAGAAGGGGAAAAGAAAAACAACAGAACTTGTATAGGCAAATAAAGATAAGATGCTATCAGCAGAAAAAGAGACTATCTTATCTATGAGACCTTTTATACAAACCTCATGATAACCAAAAAATAAAAATTCAGGGAACTGACATAAAATATAAGAAAAGAGGAAACAGAAAAACATCAAGTAAACAACCAAACTGAAATGGCAGACATAACAAAAGGGGAAAAAATGGAAATATAGAGCACCTGGAAAACGAAAGATAACATGGCAGTTTTTAAGTCTTAATATATCAATAATAACTCTAAATGTAAATAGATTGAATTCACCATCAAAAGACCCAGAATGGCTAAATACCTTAAAAAATAAGACCCAACAACATACTGCCTCTAGGAAACCTATCTCGACTCTAAAGACAAACATAGGCTCAAAGTGAAGGGATGAAAGATGATACTACAAGAAAATGACAACCAAAAGAAAGCAGGTGTAGCCATACTTATATCAGACAAATACTCTTCAAGCCAAAAACATAACAGGAGACAAAGGTAGATATTTTATAATGATAAAAAGAATAATACATCAAGAAGATATAACATTTCTTAATATATATATGTACCAAACATAGGAGCACCAAAATATAAAAAGCAATTATTAAAAGACCTAAAAGGAGAAATTGATAGCAACATGGTAATAGCAGGGGACATTAATAACCCACTTACATCAATGTATAGATCATGCAGACAGAAAGCAAGGCAGGAAACATCGGTCTTAAATGAAACATTAGACCAGATGGACTTAATAGATATACACACAAAACATTCCACCCAAAAGCAACAGAATAGAGTCTTCTCAAGTGCACATGGGACAGTATCAAGGATAGACCATATGCTGGGAAACAAAACAAGTCTCAATAAATTTAAGAACTGAAATCACATCAAGCATCTTTTCCAACCACAACAGTATGAAATTAGAAATGCAATTACAAGAAGAAAGATGGAAAAGCCACGAATATCTGAAAATCAAACAACATACTACTGAAACAACTACTGAATGAAGAAAGAAATCAAAGGAGAACTCAAAAAACACTTGGACACAAATGAAAATAAAAACCCACATCCCAAAATCTATGGGATTCAGCAAAAGTGCCTCTAAAAGGGAAGTTAATAGTAATACAGGCCTACCTCAAGAAACAAAAAAGAAGTCTCAAATAAACAATCTAACATTACACCTAAAGGAACTAGAAAAAGAACAAAAGAAGCCCAAAATCAGCAGAAGGAAAGAAATAAAAATCAGGATGAAAATACAGACAAAAAGAAAATAGAAAAGACCAATGAAACTAAGAGCTGGTTCTTTGAGAAGATAACCAAAATTGAAAAACCTTTGGCTAGACTCACTAAGCAAAAGAGAGAGAAGACTCAATAAATTAAATCAGAAACAAAAGAGGAGAAATTATAATGGATACCACATACATACAAAGAATTATTAAGAGAATACTATGAAAAAGCATATGCCAACAAACTGGATAACCTAGAAGAAACAGATAAATTCCTAGAATCATATAACCTTCCAAAACTGAGTCAAGAAGAAACAGAGATTCTGAATATACCAGTCACTAGTCAGAAAATTGGAACAGCAATCAAAAACCTCCCCAAAATTAAAAGTACAGGACCAGATGACTTCTCTGGTGAATTCTACCAAATATTCAAAAGACATTTAATGTCTATGCTTTGCAACTCTTCTGAAAAATTGAAGAGCAAGGGATGCTTCCTAATTCATCTTATGAGGGCAACATTATACTGAAATCAAAACCAGACAAGGACAACACAAAAAAAGAAAATTACAAGCCAATATCACTGATAAACAAAGATGTCAAAATTCTCAACAAAATATTAGCAAATAAAATACAACAATACACTGAAAGAATCATATACCACAATCGAGTGGGATTTATTCCAGGGATGCAAGGATGGTTGAACATCTGCAAATCAATCAACATGATACACCACATTAACAAAATGAAGAATAAAAATCACTTGATCATCTCAATAGATGCAGAGAAAGCATTCAACAACACATAGCATCCAGTTACAATACAAACTCCAAATAAAATGGGTACAGAAGGAAAGTACCTCAACATAATAAAAGCTATATATGACAAATCCACAGCTAACATCATATTCAATGGTAAAAAACTGAAAGCTATCCCTTTAAGAACAGGACAAGACAAGCATGCCCAGTCTTGCCACTCTTATTCAACACACTATTAGAAGTCCCAGCCAGAGCAATTAGGCAAGAAAAAGAAATAAAAGGGATCCAAATTGGAAAAGAAGTAAAACTGTCACTATTGGCAGAAGACATGATTTTATATATAGAAAACCCTAAAGAATCTACCAAAAAACTACCAGAAATAATAAATACAGTAAAGTTGCAGGGTACAAAGTCAACATACAAAAATCAGTTATGCTTCTACACACTAACAACAAATTAGCAGAGAAAAAAATGAAGAAAACAATCTCATTTACAATAGCAACAAAAAGAATAAAATATCTAAGAATAAATTCAACCAAGGAATGAAAGACCTGTACACTGAGAACTGTAAGACACTGTTGAATGAAATCGAAGATGACAAACAAATGGACAGACATTCCATGCTCATGGATTAGAAGGACTACTACAGTTAAAACGCCTGTATTCCCTAAAGCAATCTACAGGTTCAGTGCAATCCCTATCAAAATCCCAATGACATTTTTCACAGAAATAGAAAAAAGAATCCTAAAATTTATATGGAACAACAAAAGGCACCAAATAGTCAAAGCAATCCTGAGAAAAAAGAACAAAGCTGGAGGTATCAGACTCCCTCACTTCAAACTATACCACAAAGCTATAATAATCAAAATAGCATGGTACTGGCATCAAAACAGACACACAGATCATTAGAATAGAATCCAGAGCCCAGAAATAAACCCACACATCTATAGGCAGCTAATTTTCGACAAAGGAGCCAAGAACATACAATGGAGAAAGGAAAGTCCTTTCAATAAATGTTGCTGGGAAAACTGGACAGCCGCATGCAAAAGAATGAAAATAGACCATTATCTTACACCATGCACAAAAATTAACTCAAAATAGATTAAAGACTTGAATGTAAGACCTGAAACCATAAAACTTCTAGAAGAAAACATAGGTAGTACAATATTCGACATCAGTCTTAGCAGTATCTTTTTGAATATGTCTCCTTAGGAAAGAGAAGCAAAAGAAAAAAATAAACAAATGGGACTAAAACTTCTACACAGCAAAGGAAACCATCAACAAAACAAAAGAAAACCTAACAATTGGGAGAAGATATTCGAAATCATATATCTATTAAGGGGTTCTATCCAAAATATATAAAGAATCATACAACTCAACAACAAAAAAACAAATAACTCAATTTTAAAAATGGGCAGAGAATGTGAACATTTTTCCAAAGAAGATACACAGATGACCAACACGCACATGAAAAGATGTTCAACATCACTAATTATCAGGGAAATGCAAATCAAAACCACAATGAGATATCATCTGACACTGATCAGAATGGCTATTATTAACAACAAGAAATAATAAGTGTTAGAGAGGATGTGGGGAAAAGGGAACCCTCATGTACTGCTGATAGAAGAATGTAAATCAGTGCAGCCGCTATAGAAAACAGTGTGGAGATTCCTCAAAAGATTAAGAATAGAACTACCATATAATCCAAGTATCTCACTTCTGAGTATTTATTCAAAGAATACAAAAACACTAACTTGTAAAGATACAGGTACCCCTATGTTCACTGCAGCACTATTTATAATATAACAGCCAAGACATGGAAACAACCAAAGTGCCAATCATCAAATGAACAGATAAAGAAGATGTGGTGTGTGTATATATATATACACAATGGAATACTACTCGGCCATAAAAATGATGAAATCTTGCCATTTGCGACAATATCGATGGACCTTGAAGGTATTATGCTAAGCAAAATAAGTCAGACAAAGACAAATACCATATGATTTCACTCTTATGTGGAATATAAGAAAACAAACACATAGATACAGAGAACAAATTGGCAGTTACTATAGAGTAAGAGAGGTGGGGAGAGGGGGAGAGGGGTAAAGGGGGACATTTTTACAGTGATCGATGAAAACTAGACTTCTGGTGGTGAATACAATGTGGTCTACACAGAAGTCAAATTATAATGATATGGTTCAGGTGAAATTTATATAATGTTATAAACCAACGTTAATATAGTGATATTAAGGGCAACTGCCAACATTACTGCTGATGTGAAGAAAGCTTCCAAATTTCACTGGTAATGATCACACTACCAGTTAGGCTTTTATTTATCATTCATCAAACAGATAAGTACAAACTTTTAAAAATCTCAAAGAATGAAAAGACATATCAAATAACAAGCCAACAATCCCACACACAATCCCACTGCCCACGTCCTTGCCACCCTCTACACCATGTTCAAGTCTTTCAGTTTTCTTCCTGGCTTTTCTTCTGTGTGTCTAAATCTGTGTTTGTGACTATTTCCTGATTTATCTCCTTTAGACATTATTTAGTGGTCTTAAACCACAACTATCCATTTCCCCTAAACCTCTTCCTCCCCTTATGGATATATCACAAGTTGTATTAAACTACTAATTATTTATATTATTATGCTTTTGTGAAAACTATCTACTCCTGAGCCAAGTAGTATATTATAATTATTCCTCTTCTGGAAAAACTTTTTATTTTCTGACTTAATAACATGCTGTTATCCCCTCATCCCTCCCACTTACTTATATGCATCCATTGTTCTTTTTTGCCAAATTCTCTAAAAGGCCTATCAATAACAAAACATAAAAGTCTCTTCCAAACAGTTAAATATAGCAGATAACATATCAGTCCCATTTTTACAATTTTTTTGAGAGACCTGGCTCTCAAGCCATCCGCACCCCTCCACAGTCTGTACCGGCTGCTCTCTCTCCCCAACCAGAGCACAGCTGTCATCCTGGGCCTTTCCTTTATGGCTACCTATGGTAGAGCCATTTCTAAATCCAATGCTTTCTCTTCTCTCAATTTACTCACTCATTTTAATAAACCACATCTCATAATGGCTTCCTGAAAAGAAAAAGGAACACCAGTGGTAAATTTTATGAGTCCTTACATGAGTATCCTCACACTTGACTGATGACTTTAATTAGATAGAGAAATCTAGATAAAAAATACCTTCTCTCAAAAGTTTGAAAGGATTGCTCCATTGTCTTCTAGCTTCAAGTGATGTTCTGGAGATGTCTGATGACATTCTGATTCCAAATTCCTATTATGTGACATGTTTTTCACTTTGGAAAACTACTACTCTGATATTCTGGAAGGTTCATGATAGTATGGTTTTGTGGAGTGGACATTTCAATCTGAAACTCAGACTTTCAATTATAAGTAATAAGCTTGAATTATTTCTTATAATTCCCTCCCCTCTATTTTCCATCATCACCTACAAGAATATATATAATTTGAACATTAGACTTGTTTTTCATATTTGCTCTCTTATTGTCTAACTCTATATTTTTATTCTAATTTCTAGGAAAGTTCTTTACTTTTATCTTCTATCTAATTTTTATATACCAACTATCACCTTTTTTCTTAATTTCCCAAATTTCTCTTAGCTCTATGTTCTTATTTTATAAAATCCTATTGTTATTTCACAAGTTCAGTATCTTCTCTTATCCCCTGGGCAACAGGAATTATAATTTCTTAAGTTTTCTTCTTTTTGCGTGGTCTCTTTCAGTTCCATTTTCTGCTTGTTTGGCCTTTCCTATCCATTTGTTCTGCCTGCCGTAGGCAATCCTCAGATGTCCAGGAAGCCAGGTAGGTGCGGCAGGACCTGTTCATCTCTTGGCTCACTGTGACCTGATAGTGCACCAACTTTTGGGAGTGTATCTCAATATCCCGAGGCCTCTTCTCTAAGGCTATTACTTCTCCAGAAAAGAATTCTCCAAACTTATACTTGGGGAATATGCCTGCATTCTGGGTGCACCGAGGGGGAAGGGAATCAGAGCTCCAACACACAAAAAACAGATTTTCACAGAATGCCCAGATTCTCAACCCCATCACTCCACCCCTACCCTATGCTGTGCCTAATGTCCAGGAATCTGGAGACTTCCTGGCTCAATCTGGAGGTTCTCTGGCTCAATTCATGAGTCCAAAAACTCCTCTGATTTCAGGTAGGGAAAATATGGAAGAAGAGACAGTGAAGGAGTATTTGCCTGACTTTGAGGAGTGCGGGATAAAGGGACACGATGCTGCTCACATGAACTTTCAGCCCCACACCTCATCTCCTACCCTCCTCTGCAGTACTGGATGCCTCCACCTTCTTTCCAAGGTTAAGTCATATAAAACTGAAAATTAAAACTGAATCAAGAACAAAACCGCATGCATACCATAATAACAAATATGAGAAATCTACCTTTATATGGCAAAGATTGAAAGCGAATATCTCAAAATGAAGATTTCTTGTATCAGGATCATATTTAGAATAATTCCTCTGTAGCATTTAATATTTTTCCATTAAAAAATTTTAACATAATGGAGTCAAGTCAAGTTTTTGAAAAAACTTCACTCAAACTCCCTAAATCAGGGACCACCATCAAGTAAGTGACCAAACAGCACACATCACCTGCACAGGCCTTCTATTCATCCATCCCACAGAGAAATGAAGACACCCCCCTGGGCTGGTTCATTCTTACCTGCACTCCAACTCCTCGCACCAATCTTTATCTCGGTGTTTACGTTCATGCCAAGGAATGATCATCAGGGAGTCGCCGTTATAACTTAAATTTAAAAAAAAATACATAAGCATTTAAAATACACATTACTCAATGACTGGCTATACAAGGAACACGATGCAAAAAGTATCTCTATAACCTTAAATCCCCAGGATTTCTACTTATGGTATGTGAAGTGGTACATAATACATATCCTATACAATACATAAATAAAAACCAGCAACTTGCTGATTTCTCCTTGATCATAAAATGGTTTAAAAAGAAAAGAATTCAAGGGCCCAGCCCGGTGGCACAGCGGTTAAGTTCCAATGTTCTGCTTCTCTGCGGCCCAAGGTTCGCCAGTTCAGATCCCAGGTGAAGACATGGCACCACTTGGCAAAAAGCCATGCTGTGATAGGCGTCCCATGTATAAAGTAGAGGAAGGTGGGCATGGATGTTAGTTCAGAGCCAGTCTTCCTCAGCAAAAAGAGAAGGATTGGCAGAAGTTAAGCCAGGGCTAATCTTCCTCAAAAAAAAAAAGAACGAAAAGAATTCAAACAAAATTTTGGCAAGGAACTAGAGGACATTATGGGTATGTGTTCATTCACACATTCTAAAACATTTATCAAGAGCCCATGTTTTATGTTCTTAATACCAACATAAATGGTCCCTTGCCCTCAAAAAGCTTACAATCTTCTAACTTCCTGGGGTCACAGAAATGTTCTATAACTGCTATCCAATACGGTAACTCTAGCTATGTGTACTTGTACTAAGTACTTGAAATGTGGCACTGATACTAAGAAAGAGAACTTTAATTTTATTTAATTTTAATTAAAATTTAAATAGCCATGTGCGGGTAGCAGCTACCATATTAGACGGCACAGACCTATAGGACAGGTAATAGCAAGAGTGGAGAAATGATTTTGTAGCTTAAAAATATCAGTAAAAGATGGGGCTGGCCCCGTGGTCGAGTGGTTGAGTTTGCGCGCTCCGCTGCAGGCGGCCCAGTGTTTCGTTGGTTCGAATCCTGGGCGCGGACATGACACTGCTCGTCAAGCCATGCTGGGGCAGCGTCCCACATGCCACAACTAGAAGGACCCACAATGAAGAATATACAACTATGTACCGGAGGGGCTTTGGGGAGAAAAAGGAAAAAATAAAATCTTTAAAAAAAAAAAAAATCAGTAAAAGATGACAGCAAGAGAATCTAAAAGAGGCAAAGATAAGGCCTGACTGGATGGAATTAAGAAGAAATTGAAAAGGAAAAGTGAGGTGAAGACAATACGGTAACAGAGCAGAGCAATGTCCTACGAACCGGGAGGCAAGGGAGACACAAACACACCTGTCGTTTAACTAGTTGGACAGTGTTTGGCACAAGACTTTCTAAAGTGAAGCACTTCAGATATTATTTCTAAGAGCCCCTTTGGCTCTAATATTCCATAAGTCCGTGAAAACAACTGAAACATTATAAATTAACAATAAAGACAAAAATTTTAAAAACAAATTTCAATTGCTTTGCTTTCATGATTCAAAAAACATTTCTTCTCATATTTCTGAGCATCAGTAGTAGCATTTTCCTAAAATTTATCATAGCCCCAGAGAAAAGATCGTACTTTTTTATATTATGAGGCTATATTTTGCACTTTCTTATCTTACTAGGTTATAAGACATGCCTTACACAAGAAACACTTCAAAATGTTTGAAAATTACGTTGGTGAAGGGAACAATCCTCACGTAGAAGGTCACAGGAGACCACAGGGGGTTAGAGCAGAAGATGGGAGCTCAAAGGTCTGGGAATGGGAAGTGCCGAGTCATCGATCAACAGCACCCCCCTTGTACTTATTATTATTGGCTCAAATTATCCAAAGTCAAAGTTCTCCATTAGATATATCCAATAAGAAATGTATTATACCATATTTTTAAAACACAGTATTTTACCCACTTTTCAGCTAGCATGTAATGTCCTAACAAATATGTACCAGAGACACATTTTTGAAGGCATTTCAGTTCATATTTTAAAATTTCTGAATCACACAGATGATTATTTAGAATGGATGCCACAATCACATATTTCATTTTTTACCAAATAAAAAATTTTTTATTTTCTTCCATGTCAATAACTAATATTTTATCACAGACCACTGAAATGAAAAGTAAACAAGAGAACATTTGGATAAAATGATGATGAGAATGCTCACTCCTCCAACATAAGAACAAATTGTAGCAATGAATTGAGGAACAGGGAAGAAAATAAACCTAGCAAACTATGACTGCCTTTTCTAACTAAAGCAGACATGGTTCCATAAGCTACACACAATGTTTTAAAAAAATTCTAGAAAAATGCATCACAAGTTCAGATTTGTATTTTCTATACAAAGTACATTTTAGATACAAGGGTTATTACTAAAATGATTAGTAATGGCATGGGGCCCTCAGAAAAATAATATTTATTTGGTATTTAAATACCAGAAAGTTGTAAAACTTTGTTACGTTTCACTGAACAGAAATGGTTAAGAAAACATACCTATTTTTTATCAAAACACATATTAAAGACAAGTTCTGCTCAGAGGTCCACTCCAAAAGGTAGGCCTGAAGAGTCCTCGGATAATAAAGTATTTTTGCTGCAATTTCAAGGCAAAGCACAACTAAATGTTCATCAATGTGCTGAACACCACTGATATACAATCATTAGCCACATAACGACGTTCTGGTCGACAACAGACTGCATCTACAACGGCCGTCCCACAACAGTAGTACCATATAGCCTAGATGTGTAGTAGGCTATGCCATCTAGGTGTGTGTAAGTACACTATGATATTGACAGAACAAGAAAATCATCTAACAATGCATTTCTCGGAACATACCCCTGTCATTAAGCAACACACGACTGCAGTAACAACAGTATTAGCAATAGTATATCAACGATGATGATCAGCAACAGCCCCCAAGCACAAATCCATCCTCATTTCCCATATTCCCCTGCTTCATACTCAGATCCACCAGGTAAGATTTGTGCATAGCAGGTAGAGGGCAATTGGAGCCTTCCCCAAACTTAATTCAGACGAGCCAATAAGTACCATTTACATGCACAGTTAAAGGATGCATCAAACTAAGATATAAAACCAACCTCAACAACAGTAGATACTAATCTCATGAAAATAACTTTCACCAAATATGGCTTGATCTTAGGCCTGATCACCATAAAAAGAAAAACCTTCCTGCTCTTTCATTTTCTTACAGGATGTTTCTACAAAGCACATTATTTTAAAGCAAATTTTAGGAGTTTAAAATGCTTGCTGTAAAAACACCACAAGGGGACCGGTCCCAGAGCACAGTGGTTAAGTTCAGCACGCTCAGCTTCAGATCCCAGGCATGGACCTAGATCACTCGTCAGCCATGCTATGGCAGTGACCCACATATAAAGTAGAGGAAGACTGGCGCAGATCTTAGCTCAAGGCTAATCTTCCTCAGGAGAAAAAGAAGAAAAAAAAACCACCATAAAGTCTTTATCATGCTTCAAACAACAGCATTTAAGAAATAGATAGGACTTGCTCCCCAGTCAGAATATAAATTCGTTGACTAGAGAATTTGTGTTTGTTTTGTCTATTGCCACATCCTCAGCACCTAAAATACTATCTGGCATTTAGCATACGCTAAAATAATATGTGTCAATTGAATTAACTGACAGCAAAACAAAGTTTTCTAAGTGATCTGATGAGTGTCACAAAAGTTCAAAATTGGAATAGAGTGATGAAAGGGGACAGTCTGTTCATAAAAATCAGATACATCAAGGAGGTAGATTTATATGGAAGCTACAGATCTGAGTGAGAGAAGAATGCTTTCCTAATATAGATAATTAAACTGACAGAAGAGCAAACTATACTAGTAACGGTATCCATTTACAATCTAGATACTTGGACATGTCATTATACTTCAGTGGAAAAAACACTTCAGAATACATATTTCCCTAAATTTCACCATTCTCTACACTTCAAAATAATTGATTAGTTCTGTCATTACCTTTTTAAAAATGCCCAAATTTTAGCTACTTATTCTTTCATTAGGAAAGCAGAATGACAGAATGCTTAATAAAATTCCGGGAAAATGTTTTTCATTAATTCTGTTCACAAGAAAAATATCAGTCATGTAAATTAATCCCTAAATGGGTTAGGTGAAATTGTGTTCAAAAAGACCTAGAAAACGTAGTGCTCGTTCCAAAGAACTATAAAAAGTTTGGTTAGCTGCAAAACTTACACTTTGAATCCAAAGTTCTGCAAACACAAAACAACCTTTACATATACTTTATTTCACCTTTTTCCCCTATTGTTTCCACTTTGCTTGGGAAGTCTTAAAATCTAAATGCATCATCCCTGCTAAAAAAAGGAAGTACACGGTAAACTTAAATTATCTCTTTACAAAATAACAGCCGCTTTTGCTTAATTTTAGGATTCTTTATATTAGAACCCTATTCATTGTTTTATTCCAAACAATAAACTTTGCTGGTTTCATTTGAAGGTAACATTTATCTGTCAGCAGGAAAGCAACGAATATAACAAGTTCTATTATTTTCAACTATTCTCTCACCAATTACTTCTCACACTAAATATAAATGTTTTATTTCAAAGAAATTTTATCAAGAATACACTGACAAAAAGTTATTTTATTCATGTTCTATGTGTTGGAAACAAAAGGCTAAATAGACAGTGTATCATGACTAATTGCCACCTTTTAGGCACTGGGTTTTAAAATGTGGAGTTATACTTATTTCTATTATTTAGCATAGAAGAAAATGTTCTAGCAAATAAAGGCCAAAAAATAATAACAATTTGGGCCTATATGTATAACTACCCTGTGGGGACCATCACTGAACAAGCCAAAGTGATCTAAAACTCAACGGGAAAACAATCAGAAAGCTATTTATCCCTCAGAACACCAAGCGGAAAAAAGCTCTCTAAAGGTATCATTCAAAGTTCTCTTCAGGACCAGTGGGTTTGAGTTTATTAATAAATGACTTAGAAAATAGAGCAGAGACTAAGATATCTTCAAACTTACTAATATTCTCAGATGTTACCCACATGTAAAAGAGACAAGGGTGAAACCACCACCCACCGCTTGATTCTCCTCCTCCCACAACTAGCTTAATCTCTAGCACCCAGCTGCATCATCTATTTAGTAAATTTGGTAATTTTACCGTCCAAAATGAAAACAAGACTTTTGTTTCCAACACATAGAACATGAATAAAATAACTTTTTGTCAGTGTATTCTTGATAAAATTTCTTTGAAATAAAACATTTATATTTAGTGTGAGAAGTAATTGGTGAGAGAATAGTTGAAAATAATAGAACTTGTTATATTCATTCCTTTCCTGCTGACAGAAAAAAGTTACCTTCAAATGAAACCAGCAGTATTTAACTGTCAAAAAAAGCATTGTTATTAATACTAGCAAGGTTTTTCATGATTAGCGAAATAAAGGATACATGTGACTGGCTGGCGTTTTAAGACTACTTTATGATAAATAGTAACACCATATTAATAACATCAAAGATTATATTTACAAATACCTAACAAATGCAATAAACTCCACTGATACCATCCTTTGTACATGGCACCAGGCCAATGCAACCAACAGTAATAAGAAACAGTGAAGAGCTGATTTATGGGGTAGAAATAAGCAACAATTTCCACAAGCCATCTTCTCTCTCTCAAATGCTTAAAACCAAGTTTGAAAATAGATTTTTGACCATGAATGAAGGATGATTTGATTATTTCTGAGGAGAACTAATTTGTAAAATCATTAATGTTTAAGGGAAAGTCATAAACTCTAATAAAGAGCTACTGAAGAATTTTCCAGAAAGTTAAATAACTGAGAAAGGCTGCTTTTTACAAAGGTGTTTGATGTCAACAAAACAAGGAGCGATGGATAAATAGAAATGTCAATGATATGAAAATTGACCCCCTAGACCACCACCATTATCACCTGCCTCCTGGACAGATGACTGATTTTGAAGAAGAGACACTGAAGGTCATCAGAATAATGAAGAATACCCATGCTTGCTACAAGAAAAGTTACTAGGGAAAAAAAAAGGCATTCTTAAACCCAATTTCAGTGGCCACTTATACTTTAACAAGAGTAAGTTAACATGGGAAACATAAAAAATAAAATAAAATAAAATATTTATGTAATAATTTTTACATTCAGCATTTGGTGTTATATACATATTTATAAATGCATGTTTTATTTTTTCTTTATTTTTGTGATGATTTTCATATTTATAATATTGCACCTATGGAAAACAGGGGCTCAACTTAAAATTGGTGAATTACAACTTTCACTTATAGCAATTAACTAAACTATAGATTCTCGGTGGCCAGTATTTCATTCAGCGAGTGAGAATACATATTAAACGTGATGATGAAAGATCTAAGGTCTAAGAGTCAATTAAGGATTAATGGGGACTATCCTCATACTGGGGAGGCCCAAAAGTACGTGCCCACAACTACCAAAAGGGAAGTAATATGAGGGAAATCCAGTCAATTTCACTCCCTATTCTCTGTTACCTAAACCGACACAGAACCAGTAGAGAGAATAATAGTGAGGCCCTTATTTCACACTACTTAAAGACAACAAGATCATGACAAAACTCCTTTGGTCCATTAATTAAACCAGAAAAATCTGCCAGGTCAAAGATAAAAGTATATGACATCTGAAGTTATCAACTAAAAAATTAATGAAACTTACCAAAATGTTCATGAATTGTATCTGTGTACATTATAAATCCTGACCCTATACAAGGTTGTAGTGCTGACGGAATTTGAATAAAAGGATTAGGAAGGAAAAGAATATTTTTATCTCCCCTTTTATCAAAAAAACGGTACAGACAATGCAGACCCCAAGCCACAGAAAGATTGATTTCCTTATTGTTACCCTTCAAAGTCCTTGCATTATTCCAGCCGCTAGGCCTGTGTTGAATGGGAATTTCACATGCTATCTATAAAGCTATCCAACTTTGCCCAGCCTACGGCTGACACTTATATAGTCCTTACTATGTGTGAGCATAAATATAAAGCTCTAACTAATTGTGTGTGTGTGTGTGTGTGTGTGTGTGTGTGTATTCAGCAGTCCTGATAGATAAACAACATTATTGTTCCCATTTTACAGTAGAGGAGATGGAGGAAACAGAAATGTTAACTAACTTATACAAAGTCACACAGCCAAAAAGTTACACCTGGGATGTGACCCCAGGCAGTCTGGTTCCAGAGTCTGTGCTCTCAGACACTATGATGTCCTACTTAACTGAATCTCCCCTTTTCCAGCTCAAAGTCCCACTTCTCACAGACATTTCTATGATCGTTCCAGGCCAGACTGCTTTCTTCCTGTTCTAAATCCTCACTACTTATAACTGGACAATTCATCTGGCATTTACTCCTATTTAACTTTATGATAATAAAGGTGGTATATTCTCACGTTTTCCCAGAGTTCTTATCTATTACTTTGTTAAGTTCCTAGTACATATTTTGTATCCCCACTAAAAGTAAATATTCTTTTCTTGTAAATACTCCTTAGCATCCATCACAACTCCTAGTTGTATTACATGCTCAGCAATAAAATATAAATAATCATTTTAACAAATTTATATAAATGCATTATTTAATTTAATCCTCAAACACGCCATAAATTACATATTACAACTATAAATTTGCAGGTAAGTAAACTATATGAGCTTAAAAATCATCACTGACTCACTGAATGAACGAATAAATGAATAATGATCAGGAGAAACAGATCCACTGGTATTCTCTTAATTCTAAAATCGAAGCTCTCAAAAACAAACAAAAAACTCTTAAGAACTACAAAGATAAGATTTAAGCAAGCTGTAAGACTTACCTGAACAATAAACGAAATATATAAACGCCAACTTAAGAGGAAGACCACAGATCTAAGACTGTGTAGCTAACTCTTCCAGTGTTCATCCTCTGCTAACATAATGACCTGAATATACATCTTTCAGAGCAGAGGCGCTTCACATCCTCAGCACCTAACTCAGAGAGTGACCTCAGCAAAATGATTCAGTCAGACAGTTAATTAGCAAGCTTCTTAAAGAAAACATAAATAATATGAATAAATAATTGGAAGCACTGTGTTACTCTGTTGAAAAACTCTTCAAAGAAAGAAAAAAATTATATTTCAAAAACCAAGTTGTGGAATGGCAATAGGAAGAAAAAACGTGGATATAAGATAGCTAAAAAGAAACATAAAAATTACAAATGAGCACTTTAACCTCGTCTAAATGGACAGAATATTTATAACATGTATATTTATAACATTGCCTTTAACTGTATCAATCTAGTGTTCATTAGAGGAAAAAAAAAATGAAAACTTCTGTGATGTTCCCAGATGAAGCTTATCAGACTTTTTTCCATATTACCAAACCTTGTGTGTATTTCTGTTACTGCTGTCATCACACTGAATTATAATTATTTATTTGTGTGCTCCTTTAGTAAACTATAAGCGCCTTCAAAGTTTCCGTCATTTTTATAGCCTTAGTGCAATACCTAGCATTCACTTAAACCTCACCAAATACTTAGTGGATGGCAGGCTAGACGGACTGAAGAATGGATAGATGAAGATGAAAAAAAATAACTGAAAAAACAAAAACTACCCCAAAACCATTGGGTTATTTACAGCTCAAGATCAATACACTTTCCCTGTGGCTAAAGATTTAGAGGATGGACCTGAGGTTTTTTCAAATGTTTCTGATTTAAAATTTCTAAAACAGACTGTACAACTCCCTGTCTTACACCTGTGCTGTCAGAAACACTGCAATATTGTACACTGCAGGTGATCTTCCCTGTGTGGATGAGCATGCATGAGCACAAAGAAATATGGAATGTCCTAAGCTTTTAATAAACACAGAAGCAAAAAAGGTCATTTGCTCTGAGATGCTGTGGTAAAAGTCATTTACAGACTTTTCATCATGAGTTCTCTGAGTCTAGGCCAAATAACACTGCAGATGGTCATACAATCACAAGTGAAGAAATGAAAATCCCAAAAATGAAAAGTGAGAGGTCCTGCTGTGAATTTCACAGGCTGTGGCTGGGAAGATAATGGCCTAGGTTATCTGCAGTCCAAGTACTTCTAACACATCCGCATTGCTGATGAGATTCAAAGTTAAACTAGAGATTATAGAAAGAGAAAGAAAGCAAAACATTGGAGAATTTTTGCAGGAAATGGATCTCAATTTAATAAACACTCATTCACAAAATCAAAGGCAGGAAGTAGATGAAGAGGTAAAGGAAATGAGCCTAGAATAAAAACAGGCTCCAGATTATCAAAAAAGAAACAATATCAAATAAATATCCCTATGCCTACATGTCTAGATCACTTTCTATAATGGTCAGATTAAGGAAAGCCTTTAATCCACTATAAATTCAGAAATCCACTTAGATCAACTACACAGAGAAGCTAAACTTACAGTATACAGAGCAAGGTGGCTGGTGGAACTCATACAGTGTGATTAAATAAATATATTATAAGAAAGGACAAAGTATGTTCTAGAACAACAGGGATAGGAACTCAACTAAAGAGGTGAACAAACCTAAACATCTGGCACCCAATAAAAATACCAGGTATACAAAAAAGCAGGAATTTATGCTCCATAACCAGGAGAAAAATCAATTTCTTAAAACAGACCAAGAAACACCACCAATAACATGATAAGGAGAGACATAAAAAATAAAAAAGACCCAAATCTAACTCCTGGGAATGAAAAAGTCAGTAGCTGAGATGAAACACACATTTATGGAATTAAAAGCAGACACTGTAGAAGAAAAGATTAGTAAATTTATAAAGATACTGTAATAGAAATTATCCAAAATGAAACACAGGGAAAAAAAGACTGAAAAAAATGGACTGTGAGAAAAGATCAAGTGGCTAACATACAAGTAAGTGGAGTCCCAAAAAAGAGTGAGCATCCTGGGCATAGGAATGGGGAGAGAAAAAATATTTGAAAAAATAATAAGCATGAATTTCCTAAATTTGGCATAGATTCAAGAAAGTCAATAGCAACATCAAAATAAATACAGAGAAAACCACAAAATAAACATGAAGAAACCACATCAAAGCACACCATAATCAAATAGCTCAAAACTAGCTATAGGGAAAATCTTAAAAGCATCCAAATAAGACACATCACATAGAGAAACAAAGATAAGAATGACGACAGACTTATCATCAAGAGCAATACAAGCCAGAAGACAGTGAAGCAAACTTCTAAAGTACTAGAATAATAAAGACTGGCAGACTAGATTTATACTATGGAAAACTATTTTCAAAAATAAAGACTTCTTCAGACATACAAAAGCAGAAAGAATTCATCACCAGCAGACTAGCACTATAAGAAATGCTAAAGAAAGTCTTTCAGACAAAAGAAACTTGATACCAGAGAGAAATCTGTATCTACACAAAGTAATGAAGAGCACTGGAAATGGCAAATAAATGAGTAAATATAAAACATACTTTTAATTTAAAACAAAATCACTGTTTAAAGAAAAAATTATAAAAATGTTATTGTGGAGTTCATAGTAGACATAAAAGTTAAATGTATGACAGCAATAGTACAAAAGCCAGAGGAGGAAAATGGAAAAATACTGTGTAAAGTTCTACATTATACATGAAGTGCTCCTATATTATCTGAAGGTAGACTATCATAAGTTAAAGATGTATACTATAAACCCTAGAGCAAACACTAAAAAAAAGAGAAAGAAAAAGAAAGTAAAACTATTAATCCAATAAAAGAGATTAAATGGAATTATAAAAATTCAAAAGCAGGCAGGAAGAGAAGAAAAGGGAAACAAGGAATAAATGGGACAAATAGTAAACAAATACTAAAATGTTAGCTTTAAACTGAACCATATTGAACTACACATTAAATATAAATGGTCTAATAAGCATGCCAATTAAAAGGCAGAGATTGCCAGATTAAACAGCAACACTCAACTATAGTCTGTCTATAAGAAACACACTTTAAACATAAAAAAACAAAATGTTAATGTACATCCAGCATTAGAAAAGTAAGAGGAGCATTCAATTGAAGGACATGAGAAATCTGATCTCTTTTGAGAGGTAAGAATAGTTCTTTACACTTTTCCAGAGCTTAGGGAAAACAGCCCTCATAAGCCATCTCACTTATTTAACAGGCAAAACTAAGCTGTGCTGCTAGAAGTCAGGGGAGTGGTTCTCTGGGGTGAGGTGACTAGAAGAGAGTAAAATGAAAGGACACAACGGATGCTTGCAACATTTGTTTCTTAATCTTGTTCACTTTCTGAAAATTCATCAAATTACACATTTATGATTCATTCATTACCCTGTATCTATAATTCATTAAAAATTTAAATAAGAAACTTCAACTGTATTTGAGACAATGCTCACTAAGTAGCTTTTTAATTAATAATTTGGAATCTTAGGTAGCTGATACCACGGAAGGGGTGCTGTCCCAGATGAGAAATCAAAGCATCGGTGCCATCAAAGAGGAATATTCCCTATTATAATTTTGCATTTTATTTATCAGTCTTTTGCAAGTCTACTTGATGTAGTTGAAACTAAAAGATATCTATAATATGACATTCCTATCAACATGTTCCAAAAAACTGCTGCTGCTGCCACTGCTACAGCCATATACTCTATGACCACACACAACCCTCGCTGTAAACTGAATGCCAATTACAAGCTGGGAACTGTGCTAGGTGATATATCTCTTAGGTTACTTAATCATCACCTAACTGTTCAATTTCCTCATTTCACATGTGAAGAAACTTAAGTTCAGAGAAGCTAAGTGACTTCCCCTAGTTACACAGCTAGCAAGTATCAAGACTAAGATTTATGCTCATATTTCTGACTAAAAGCCTTTGCTCTTTCCAGGGTGCCATACTATGGCTTCTCCATATCAAGTATGTGTCAGACCATGTCATGCAATCCCAACGCTTATGTCCGTCATGGGTCTTTTTTCACATTTCTTACATATAGCATCTATACTTTTAGAAGCAAATGAAATTGGTACACATTGAGGTCAAAACATTTCTTAAAATAATGCATATGGTTTGTCTACAAAATATGAATTTGATTCTTAATAGAATTTTCCTTGTTACAAATACAATATTTAAACAGGCTTGCCTCTATCAGAAATTGGGAAAAGCGCCTCACAGAGTTATTTATATGTTAATTATATATAGTGTGATAAAGAGATTCACTGCTGTTACAGACAAGTATTTACATATTAATGAAATCTTGACTGGAAAAGACAGTGTGTGATCAAAAAGAATTATAGGGACTATTTCCCTGAGGTAATTCAACCATTCAGAAGATATAATAATCTACTTAAGGATCACATGTTCTGAAATTATTGGTCAAGGTATTTAAAGTTTGGAAGAAAATGAATAATGAAAGAAAAATCTCATCTCTATGAAAAGAGTGTCATTTGGTGTCAGTAGGTAATGCTGAACCAAGTAACAGATTTTCGGGGGAACGAATTAGTTTAAAAGAAAAAGTACCCTCTCAAAGATTTCTTAATTTCAAATAAAACCAGAAACTTTAAACTGTATTAAGCCACGTTAAAAACACTTGATAATAGTTACATACACACTAAAATGATAATATAATTCACATTATTTTAAATGTAAATCCCCATTTCATGACATATTTCACAAATGCCTCTCAATTTTTTTGCCCTGAAAGCAGGATAATAAGCCCTTTTGCTTATCTCACAAACATGTGATGAGAATTATATGTGAGACATAAAACATTCATAAATTTTAAAAAGCATTTCATACTCAATCATGAAAGGTTTGTTGAATAAAAGAGGAAATGAAGTAATCAATCAGTACACCTTCATTTCTTTAGTACTTCTCAGAGTATCAAAAACACAACAAATATCAACATCAACATACTTCCCAAGGTCCATAAAAATTACTCTGAAATAATAATTGTTTCTACCGTCTTCAAGAAATCGCCCTAAGTCCATTTTGTTGCTTTAAATAAACAGAAAGACAGGAACTAATAGAGTCAAGATCTAACGTGCCCACAGTGCCAGGAGACACGCAAACAATTATCCCATTGCCGGCCCCAACCCTGCCCCCAGACAGTCAAGGCTATCAGACCTTTCTTTCCTGATCCAAACACCAGGTAGTTCCTGGATTCAGAAATGGCCAACATATGCCATTTTGTAAAGTATTCTCTGTACTCCTCCCTACTGACAGTCACCGCAGAAGGCCAAATGCTTATTCCAAGCCTAAAATACAAACTAATGCATTGGTTTTTGCTCACAGCAGTTCAGAAATAAACTGCACATGTGGGAATTGAATTTTGATTAACCAGCTAATCAACTTTTCAATTTTAAAGGGAGAAGAAACACTTTTATGTCTCCCACGAGAATCAAAAAAGTGAATGCAATGCCCCCATCTTTCCATAATTATTTCATCATCTAGGCTACAGTTTAGATGATATTTCCTTACAACAACAAAATTAAGGCAGGAATAGAATGCCCAATAAAAATCGCTTTTTTAAAAATTTCAGGGAAAAAAAAAGAAATCTTTATTAACAAGACCAGGCTACATAAAAATGTAAGTAAAAAGAGGTTCATAATTGTTTATTGGAAATCTTCTGCACCAATTCATTGTCAACTAACAAATTAACTGGGAACATCTTTTGGATTCTGTGACTAAATGATATAAGTGAAGACTGAGTAGGTGGAACAATTTCTGGTTAAATATTTATTCAGACAATGCCTTCCTATTCAAACTTCCCAACATCAAAAACAGACTCAACCTTCAAGGTCTGGATTAAACTTTACCTCTTCCAAGAAGGCTTTCCTGATTGGCCTCCCTTGTAACAGAAAGTAAACTTTCCCATCTCTCAACCTATCTATACTCCTCCTATGACACAGATTTTAATTTTATGGTAGTTATATCTATACCTACCCTATCTGATCTTCCCTAAAAGATTTTAATTTGTCTGTGGACAGGGACCTGATCTGACTCATATTGTACCCACCTATTTAATCTAATATAATGCCTCTATATGGAACATAAATAATCCCTAAATTTTTATCAAAATAACACTAAATTTTATATGACTCATTCTTCTTCTTTAAAGTGTTCTTTCACTGAAAATAAACTAAGATAAAACAATTTAAAAACGCTTCAATTTTTAAATCACAGGTACTCATGATTAATTATAAATTTCACTAAAAAAAGTTAAAATTCAAAAATCAACATTGGCTTTTCATGAAACATTAATATGCTTCTTATGGGAGAAAAACTTCCAGAATATCCTTAAAACTATGAAACTAAACCAACAATAATTGATTTGGTACTGTCTTCAACCAAACAATAATCGACCTTCTGAATTGAAAGCTGCCTAGAGTCAAATTTGACTTCAATGAAAAAGCCAGTTCAAATTATTTCACCTCTGAAAAAAACACAAATTAATGTAAAATATCAAAACATCACCAATTTGAAAGTGAAAGTGTAGTAAAAAGTAAGCTCTAAGCTACCTTTCAGTTATGAAGAACAGAAATAATGCCATCTGACCTTTTTAAAGGTAAATTCTCTACTAACAATTAAGTTATAAGGTAAATCAACTTGACCTAAATCAAATTTGTCCTAATGGGACTTTTACTAAAATGCACTTTGATGTTTGCTTTTATGACATAAATTTTCTGTTGTTTTAATAACAGAAAAAGTCTCCACGTTTGGCTATTTAAATCCAAGATTTAAAAAACAAAGTAATAAAAGAGATATCAAAAGTTCCCTTCAGTTTTGATGCCTTTTTTAGCACCAAAGCATGAAGACGAGGTGCTCTACAAGGAGTCAGGCAACAATGGTGATGTCGCCTCCCATCTAGAATCAGACTTCATCTTCATCCTTTACTCTATTTAAGAAATACTTTAGCAGCATAAATAGAAACATGACCCACAGGTGGCAAGCCACTCTACATCTTATTTCATTGTAATACTAATTTCACTAAAAGTGTATCATGCCCTGAGGACATTATGCTAAGCGAAATAAACCAGTCACAAAAAGACGCATATTGTATGATTCCACTTACACGAGACCCCCTACAGTAGTCAAATGCATAGAGAGAGAAAGTAGAATGGTGGTCGTCACGCTGAGGGAGGGAAAAATGAGGAGCTGTTGTTTAACGGGTACGGGGTTTGTTTCACAAGACAAAAAGAGTTTTGGAAATTGGTGGCACAACAACACAAATGTACTTAAGACTACTGAACTGTACACTGAAAAACGGTTAAGATGAGAAATTGTGTCATGTGTATTTTATATACAAATAAATAGATAAAAAGGATTTTAAAAATATTTTTAATAAAATAAAAACTGTATCAAAGCCAAATGGCCCTACTGGTTCCTATGTTTAACACAGAGTCAAAAACATGATTTATATTCACTCCAAATATTCACTCCAAAAAGGACTGTAGGAGAACATAACTAGTGTATCATTTTGCTTGTGGTCTGAAAAGTCCAAGAAAGGTTTCTTTTCCAGATTGTTTCAAAAGAATGGCTTTTGAGTGCATCTCATTTTACTCTGCCACACCAGCCCCTGTGTCTTCCAAATCTCTTCACATCGCAACCATTTACTCATTCAACAGTTACTAACCATCGATGCAGTGTCACTATATTCACAGCAATTTACTATGAGATATGTGTTGGTCTGGTCATAAAAAGAAAAAGCTTGCCACAGGATACTAGCAGCCTTTGGAAAAAGAAAAATATCCTCCAAATTGGTCATCCAAAGGCCTTCTAGTTTTGGCTGAGTGACAAAGACTTATCAGTGAGGAGCAGAGGATGTAAAACTTATTTATCTGATGTCACTGCCCAGGGAAAAATGGGAACGGGGGGGCTGGCCTGGTGGCGTAGCAGATAAGTTCACAAGCTCTGCTTCGGCAGCCCTGAGTTCACAGGTTCAGATTCCAGGTGTGGACCTACACACCACTCATCGAACCATGCTGTGGTGGTGTCCCATATACAAAGCATAGGAAGACTGGCACAGATGTCAGCTCAAGGCCAATTTTTCTCACAAAAAAACAAAAAAAGGGAATGGGAAAATTCCTGGGGACCCTGGAGTTTGTGTTGCTTCATCAAGCGGGTCAGGGAGCACCAAAGGGACAAAGGCCTAAAAAAAGCAGGGATGATTTAGGGTTGGCAAGGGAATAAAATGCCAGGGACAAACACATGAGTTAAAGTGTGCACAGCACAAAGAGGCCCTGGGTCTGCAGGTGACAAGGAGGAATACTTCTGCCAATTGGTTCGTCATCCCATTTATCATACTGTTTTGCAAGGTTGTTCCAAATGAAGGCAGGTGAAAGTGCTTTTTATGCTCTGGGACAATAGCAGTTTCTGAATATGGGACCAGGTATCACTGACATAAGGTGAGGTTGACATGCTAAGTGATCTAAACAACTGGTGATATAAAATTTTTCACTCAACCACTTTTGAGTTTTAGCCTTAATGATATGTCACATAAATTACTGTGGAACTAAAGGTAGAGAATGATTAGAAGTTAGCCAACAAATAATTTATACAATCACAAATTCAGAAAAGAAAATGGAAACATCTAAAACACATTTTCATGGTTCCCACAAGCACTGTCCACCTGCATGCTACAGCATGCTTTTCACAGTCAAACTTTCAGTCATCAAATAATCTAAGTAAGCTGAGATATTCACAAACAAACAAACTGCCAAGTTACTATAGTAACGGCTCTTCTAGGCTGATGAAAAGAATGAGATGTTCCGGATATTCTATTTTCATCAACAGAGTTTTGCCACTTATACTATAAAATATTTTAAATATTGCAACACCCCAAAACACACTAAATATAATTCAATCTTTCCTTGTTGATTCTGGAGATAATCCAGGAATATAAATATGAGTATCAATTTTCATTGTTTAGTAAATACATGTGTCAAAGAATTTCTTGACTCACAGATACTGAACGACAGTTTATTTAACCATATATGAAAAGTAAATGAAGCTTAATGCAATGTGGTATCCTGGATCGGATAGTAAAATAGAAAAAGGATATTAGTAGAAAAATCAGTTAAATCCAAAAAAATATGTAGTGTAGTTAATAGTATTGTACATTCAGTTCTGCTATTAATGTTTTGAAAATGCAAATTTGTTCTAATGAATTGATATATTGGGAACAACTTGAGCATAACACAAATTTTGCATTTGCTGATGCACAATTTCATTCACAGGAAACATTAGGTGAACACAGAAAACTACACTCAGCTGAACCAAGCCATGTCAGAGTACTTGCGCATGGACACACACTCCCCAAATCTGCCAGCAACCTCGGTTCACCGAGTGCGTTAGGACCCACTCCCACCCACATCCGGTGTTACAACTTTCCATCGGACTTCTAGTCACCCTTTCCTTCCACTTCCCAGTAAGCACAAGCTGCAAGTCTTCCAAACCCATGCACAAGCGAAGTATTTTTCAGGTCTTTTTCAAGGTAAAGTGCCATGTTTTAATATTTATGTGTTAAATGTGTTAATATTTCTTAACATTTAACACATGTAAAACTATGGTACGATTTTTTTTTAAGTACCCAACTTTGTTCCACTGAACAAAGGTTTTCAGTGCTGGACCCTAACCCCATCCTTCCCACAAGCCTTCTGGTTTTCACCGTGCAATTTTGCACAGTGCGGTGATTTTTAGGAATGCATGTGTCACATATGTAGAACTTACTACTCCAGTGGTAATGTCTTAGTTTTGACAAATGTGCTATGATTATGTAAGAAGGAAGGGAAAGCCAGGTGAAGGGTATACAGGAACTCTGTATTATCTCTGCAACTTTTCTGTAGCTATAAAATTACTACAATAAGAAGTTTAAAACAATAAGTATATGACATGTACAAGTAATAAGGCCAAGGCCGTAGCATGGGGTTCGGCATTAATAATAATTGCTAAGAGTAAAGCAGCACTTACTTGGTGCAAGCACTGTTCTCAGTGTTTTATACACATTAACTCATTAATCACTCTCACAACACTATGAAGTGAGTGCTATAATCATCCCCATTTTACAGGTGAGAAAACTGAGGTGCAGTTGAGAAGCTTTTCCAAGGTCACGAATCTCGGCAACTCGGCTCTAGAGTCAGTCTCTCACCCCTGTGCCACACTATTAAACAGACAGCTGTTCCAAAGACGACCATTCAAAACACTAGATTGTTCTCATCGTTCTGGAAAGGTTTTACCACAGGCAAAGAGGCATAAATGACGAATCTAAATAATCTTTCTACAATGTGTTATAAACATCAAAAATACTAAAAGTCAAAAAATATATATTTCTTTTTATGAAAAAATATCAAAAATTGTGGAAGCTAATAAAGATGGTAAGAAATACCACCTTTGTACTTTAAAACTAAAGCAGTCAACAAGAACATAAAGTGTAAACATTTTATAGCAATGACAAACTAAGGACAGGCAGCTAATAAAAAGATGTATCACCTATGACATAAAAGGTAATTTCAAAGTTTTAGAAAACTTGGTCACATTTCATCACTGTCAAATACACATGATGATTTAAAGTGACAATATAAAACACAAAAATAACACATACCACAGACGTTTCCCAGCAATCATAATCATAAAATTTGGTACGAAACTGGTTAAATGCCAAGGCAAAAGCTTTGCCAATGGGACCTCAAAACAGAGTGGGCAAAGGTCAACTTGTTCGTATAACTTCCTATTGCTTTCTAAAACATTATATAGCTTGAACTCTAAAATGTAAAACCCTACCTGCCCTTCCGTTACACTCACTCATTCAAAATGACTTACTGAGTTTCTGCCCTGTACGAAGCACTCTTCTAGGCACTGAGGCCACATGAGTGAACGAGACACAGAGTCTTTCCCTTACGGATTTCATATTGATGCATTCACTTATCCATTCATTCACCAATTATTGTCTGAGTGCCTACAACGTGCCAGGCACCATTCTAAGGGCAGGGGGTAAGGAAGGGAACAAGACACACTAAAATCCTTGTCCTACTGCAGCTGAAGGGGCAAACAGTCAATAAAGAAAACCCACAGTAAGGTAGATAGTGATAAATGCCTAGAAGAAAATAAAGCAGGAAAGGAGGATTTAAAGTGAGGGTAAAGTTGTAAATAGGATTGCCAAGGAAGGTCAGAGAAAGTGGAGAAGACAAATAACCATATAATATGTTAGGAGTAAGTGTTATGAAGAACGGTAAACTCGGACATAAGGGCAAAAGAGTGAGGAGGGACTGAAGGCGATATGAAGAGTGGCAGGGGAGGCCTTCTGAAGAGGCAGCCTTTGAGTAGAGACTCTGCATGAAGTAAGAGGCCCATCACATGAAAGATTTTGGAAAAGGGCACACCAGCCAGGGGCACACTAACCTCAAAAACTCGATGGCGGAAGCAGGCATGGCATGTTCAAGGGACAGTAAGAGGCCCGTGTGGCAGCAGTGGAGAGTACAGGGGACTGTACACAATTGTCTTAACAGCAAACTGAAGACTGTGCAGACACACCCAGCTATTCTGCATTTTGGGAGCCACGCATTTAGAGTTTAGTGACTTGTTTCAAATCAATTCGACAGATAACTAAAAAGCCATTATTACTTGCAAAATACAAGTCGAGGGCTGAAGGTAAGATAAAGCAGGATGAACCACAGCTCTGCCGCTGAGCGATGGATACTCTCACAGAAAAACAAGGCAGGCACCCAGAAAGTTCCACAGCAATTCAAGGCACTAAATGAGGAAGCAGCAAGATTATTTTACTAGTTTTCAAACACTGCAACTGAGGGGAAAAAAAGAAAGCAGAAAAGGCTGCAAATTTATTTAGAGTCTTTTCAACTCTTCTTTGTTCCTCAGTTTGCAAGCAGGATGCTATGCTGTAAGCAGGAATTGCTGTTAGTTTGTAAAGCATATCAGACAACTCCTGCTGAAGAGGAACAGTGTTTTATTCATTTCGAAATTCCTACCACAGTGCCAGGCACATGGAGAGTGCTCAGCAGACAGTGAGCAGGTAAACGGAGAAATGCATTCACGTTCCAACAAATCAGACACTTTGTGTTCACCTGACCTAATTGTTCCAAGTGATTTGAAAATGAATACCAAGCATTCAAAGAACACATTTCCTCAAAAAGGAAATAATTTCTATAACTTATTGATCTATATGTCCATGAGAGTAAAACTTCAAACAGAGTGAAAGAGTGCAGGCTTTAACTATGGGCTAAAAGAGCAATTCTGTCTGTAGGGCCACCAGAGCCATGGTGAAATACTAACCTGGGTGCCTCCCATGGTAACATGTGAAAGTCCATCTGTTCTGCTGTGCTCCCTCAGGACATCCTATAATCTCTCTTTTTTTTTTTTTTTTTTTTTTGAGGAAGATTAGCCCTGAGCTTACTGCTGCCAATCTTCCTCTTTTTGCTGAGGAAGACTGGCCCTGAGCTAACATCCGTGCCCATATTCCTCTATTTTATATGTAGGACACCTACCACAGCATGGCTTGCCAAGCGGTGCCATGTCCGCACCCGGGATCCAAACCAGCGAACCCCAGGCCACTGGGCAGGCCCCTATAATCTCTTTTTTAAATGGGCACAAGATGGACCTAATTTATCCAGTTTGCAAACATCTTCAGAGAACCCACTACAAGAGCACAACCCTTGGCTTTGGGAATCCAAAACTAAGAAAGAGACTGTCCTCTCTGCCTTTAGAGTGAGTAGGTTTAAGGCTGGGTGATTGTTAGAGAAGGGAACAAGGAGAAAGGCAGAAATAAAAGTGACTGCCAATGTGAAAAGTGTTACACTACAAGAACAAGGAATTATGAGAATATAGGGAAAGGAATAACTTATGGAAGACCTCATAGAAAAGGCTACGCCTGAAACATAATTGTGGTTTTGCTTCATAGTCACATAAAATTATAAGGAGATAGAGACGTTACTATTCAAACCTATTGTTTTTTCTCACTCTAACTATAGCAAAAATATTCTCAATGTGAAAGAGTTTCTTGAAAAACAAAGTAACAACAACAAAAGAAATCTCTATTTTCCCAATGTGTTTAAAATGAATATAATTTAAGGACTCATTAGAAATCAGAGTCTTTCCATATACCACAACAAAAATTCAAAATAATGTTATCTTCTGATTTCCCTCTGCTGCAATATGGTCTAAATACGAAAAGTATTTATTGCAATTTAAATCTGTTACGGCAGGTCCCATTAGGAAACCCACAGGGCATTCAAAGATAAGACAAGGTTGAACACTGTAAAACTACTTTACAAATCAATTCTGAAATTTCAGGTTAAAATCAAGTGTTTGCCTAAGCAATCATGGGAAGACTAGCAATCAATGCATCCAAATCTAAGGAGAAATTACCTTTAAAACAAACTGTAAGACAGTAGCCCTTTTCTCTATACTAACAATTTACACTAAAAAAAGTCATTTCTGTTCAGATTAGATCCATTTTGCAAACAGGCAAAAACCAATAAATGAATTATATTCTGAAATATTTATAAAATACATTTACAGACTATTCAGATCTAAAAGAAACTGAAAATGGAAAAGGGCATCCCAGGCTTTTTCTTTTTGTTCATTTTCATCATAACAAAGACTTCTTTAGTACTAAGAGTGGAATAAGGAGTTTACAACATATTTTTAGAGCTTACTGACCTACAACTCTAAATAAATATAGGCTTAAATCCTAGCTGCACTTATATAAAATTTAATATACTATCAAACCTTTGTAAATCTCAGGTTTCTGTAATAACAGGGCTAATACCAAAAGCATTTGGAGCCCAAGTCTAAGTATGTGCGAAATGCATGGTAATTAGCCTACAACTGTTGGCCATCATCATCAACACCTAAGCCTACAGCTATGATATTAGGTGGAAGTGACAGGCGAGGAATGAGGAAGCCAAATGACCCCCCAGTTCCAGTAACGTCCCTTAACACAGCAAGTTGCCGGTAGCTCAAGTATGTAACAATGATTTCAATCAGAACTGTCATAATCCCTCACAGTGTTTTAAAATTTACAAGCAGATGTCATATATAACAATTTACCTGATACTAAAAATATGCAATATGAGTAAGCAAGACAGGGACTATCAACTCATTTTAAAGATGAGTAAACTCAAATTCAGAAAGGATAAATCATGCAATTAATGACTGCGCCACATTTACTAATGGGCTACTTCACTGGATGTAAAAGGTCTCCCAAGTGGACACTTTAAGCAGGGTACGCTCCACAGTCCTCTCTGCTCCCAGGTGCCATTCAGGCCAGGGCCTGATGGCCTACCCATCCTTGAGTTATGCACTAAGGCAAACAGACTCTCTTTTCTGCATTCTCAAGAAGAGATGTTCTGGCCTCTGGAAACCCACTGAGTGGTACAACTAGGACTTAATGGTTCCACTGGGCTTAGAGTTTGTCACAAGTTACAGCCCAATCATCAAATAGCCTTGAACTGAGATAAGGAGCATTAGTCTACCTACTAGTAAAGTGATACTTTGATTTCCCATTTGTCTTTGTGCCACTGGAATTTCATAGAGAAAAAGCATCGTTGAGAAAAGCAGGATTCAGACATTCCCGGGTCCCCTGGATCTACTACTTAATATTGTCAGAACTACACTGCAGTCTCTAAAAGATACAACTAATTCAAACAGCTATTATTACCCTAAAAACTGTTTGGAACCATAAAACAGTACATATTGAACAGATAGCTTTCAACAAAAAGGAAAGTTCATGTTCCTTAAATTAATCCCATTTTGCTAGATACACACTCGTTTCAGGATCATTTAAAAATAAGTTAGAAATAATTTTATAATCAGAAAAAAAAGTTTACATAGATTACATTAAAATTATTTTTTTTTAATTTAAGGTGTTCAGTATGAAACAAAAATCGTTTTTATTAGAAAGAAGGTAAAATTCAGTTAACATAGTCACATACCAAGCTTCGGGCAGCAAAACAGAATATTCGTGTGGAGAAGTGGTCTCTGGGAAGTTGGAGAGAATCGCAAGGCGATGAGGAAGCAGGTCAGATCCATGATAAGTAAACAGGATTTCTAGGGCTTGTACATTACTTTCCTGTACAAAAGGCAAGGGATAAATTTCTAACGTGAACCTCAGAAACAAAGGGGTGATTTTGTATGACAACATTCAAAAAACTTAAAATTAATTTTTTATGCATTTCTGATATGAAGTGCTTTGAAATATTTCTGATTTTTCCTAATCTGGATCACTTTTCTCAATATAATGCTATAAAAATTATTTATTCTTAAAACAATTATGAATAAAATTTTTTTAAATATGATTCTAATTTCTCTACATTTATTAATATTACAACACAACAAGGAAATTTAATTATATATGCATGCATGCAATACTACATTAACTTCAGCTCAAAGATTTAGGGAGTGTTAATAACTATAATTATTTTATTTACGAAAAAGAAATTACCCGAGCATAAGTTCTTGCTGAGAGAACAATATTCTGATTCCTGAACTTCTTAAAGAATTCAGCATCATATCTCTGCTCAGATGCGTGAGGCACTCCTAGGATTTCCTGAGGGGAAATGGTGATTTAATGAAAAAGCTTTCAAACATGGGTGACAAGAAAATATTAAAAACCTTTACAAACTCTGCCTACCTAAATAAATAAGGCCTGAATTAATTAAATTATCAACTGCTAACTAAAGTACTATAGCTGCATTCTCACCTTTACTTTGAAAATGGCCACATTTATAAATGCTGTTCATTAAAAAAAAAAAAGTCCAGAAGCAAATGAAATAGGCAGTAAAAATTGAACTAATTACAGCAGGACAACCAAAATCCAACACCTGTAAAAACAAATAAGCAACAGTGATACAAGGCTGGCATTCTGAGCGCCTGCCACATCTGTATGAGAACTTCCCATTAGCTTTACTGCTGCTGGAGCGACGCACGTAAAATGTAGACTGAATCATTCATTCATTCGAATAGCTACTGAGTGTCCACTATGTGCTCGGGGCACTGTGATGGGCAGCGGGGATACAACGAACAAGACACTGTCCCTGCTCTCCAAATAGCTTAAAATCTAGCAGGGAAGACAAACAAGCCAATAGGAAGAGCTAAAGGGAAACACATGGGAGGGATGCGAGACCTAGTTCTAAGAGGACAGCGAAGGCTTCCCAGAAGTGGCATGGAAGCTGAAACGTGAAAGACAAATAAGACTTAGCCACAGCAATTGCAAGTGTAAGTCTTCCCACTGTGGTGTATGACTTAGGGTTCATGTCTGTCATGTTTAATGCTGAACCCCAGATACCTAGCATACTGCCTTTCACATAAAAAATAACCACTAAACGTTTGCTAACTGAATCAATTTACTGAGATAGGAAAGAGGGAAGAATGAGCATGTTCAGAGGAGGTGAGAGAGGGAGGGTGGACAGTGAGAAGTTCACTTGCAAACATGTTGACTTTGGAACTATAGCACTGCTAACAGGAGCTCCCCAGAAGCCAGGTGAATACAAGGTCAGGAGTTCTGGAATAAGCTATGAGTTAGCTATATGACGTAGCATTATTAATACAGAAGTGAATATGATTCCAAGGGAGATTAAGTAGAATCAAATGAAAGGAGCCTGAGAAGCAACATCATTTAATCGAGGACCAAGGAAAAGGGAAGCTACATCTGAAAAGTAGAAAGAGTAGGAGCAAGAGAAGTAAGGGGAAAAACAGAATTGAACTGCATATTCATGGCAACCAAAGGAAGAGAGCATTTCAAAAATGTTCTCAGTTTCTTGACTTCTCCACCACAATGATCATTTCCTTTATTTCATTTGTTACACATCCCATGACCATACCCTGGATCTCTCTCATCACCAAGCAGGCACTCTCTGGGATAGCAATGTCAAGCACGGGACTTGTGACCAGCGGCTCCTGTTCTCCCCGTTCACCCAGTACACGGCCTTCCAACAATTTCTCTACCTCGCCAAGACACCCAATCCACTGACTCGACTTCTTTTTTCACCTTCTCTCTCCCCTCAAAGTCTCTTTTCCCTTCTAAGGAGCTTAAAGTCCCTGGTCCAACATTACAAAGGGATTTCTTTAATCCCTTGCCTCTTTCCCTTATCATGGGACAACCTCAGCTCTCGTCAAATTCAACTCTGAACCCTGAATACAAGTTACTGGAAGTCACTGGAGAAATATCACAAAACCAACCTGACAGTTCTCATTTTAATTTCCAGATCTCAGCCTTTTTTGGATTCTGATTCAAATGAACCAAAAAACAACCTAACTAAAAAGGATTTGTGAAGCAACCTGGGAAATCTGAACATGAGTGGAGGTATCAGATGCTATTAGGGAATTACTACTAATTTTGTTAGAAATAACAGTGTTATTGTGGTTATGTTTTTGTAAGTCCTTATCAGTTAGAGATACATATTTAAGTATTTATGGGTAAAATGATAAGCTCGCTGGGATTTGCTTTAAAATAGTTAAGTGAAAGAAAAGGCAGCAGTGGGAAGGTGGAAAATAAAAGACACCAAACTGGCGAAATGTTGAAAATGGCTGAAGCTGGGCAATGAGTACATCAGAGTTCATCATACTGTTCTCTATACTTTTACGAAGGTTTGAAATTTTTCATAATAAAAAGCTTAAAAGTTGATAAATTCAAAACAACAAAATTCAATGCTTAATTCTGTCCCTCAATGCTACTATATTTCCCTAACAAGTTCTCTTTCCAATTCTGTCAGGAACTTTTCCAAAACTCTAACTCTGTCCAGACCTCCAACACCCTATGCCCCTGCCCCACTGTCTGCTGAAAACCTTGCTTTACAGATTCTTTTTTAATTGACTGTTAGATAAGAAGTCCCTCATTTGCCAACCCACCAAAACTATATATCTACCTGTAACTATAACAATGTGATTTTCCTTCCTTCAGTTACAAATATGTGCTCCTAAAAAAGCCCCAAACTCCACTCACGCTCCAGATGCCATTTCTTCCATTTCTATAACCATGCAATTATCGCCTTTTTCTTCTGTTCAGTAAATTCCTCCTCGTCCACTACTGGTTCATTCCAATTAGCATACAAACAATACTTCTTGCTTCTATTAAGGAATTCCTTCCTCCTATCTCTTAATCTCATATACTCCTCTAGCTACCACCATCTCCTCCACTCCCCTTAACAACAAAACTTCTTGAAAGGGTTGCCCACAACCAGTCTCCACTTTCCCACTTCTCATTTTTCCCTAAACTCACTCAACCTCTAACAAAAATTCCAATTCAATTCAACTCCTTACACTGCATGAAAGACCTTTCAAAATATGGCCACAAACTATTCCAACCATCTCTCCCACCTTTATTCTGTGCCCTTCCCTCCCCAACCCTCTCTAGGCCAGCTACCCTGACTAGCTCACTTTTTCAGGAGTGTTCAGTCTTCTTTCACACCCACAGGCCTTTCTTTATACAGCTCACTGGTTATCAGCACAGGCTACTGAATCAGAGAGACCTAGCTGTGAGTTCTTGCTTCCTATTTATTTAGACAAATTATTTACCTTCTCTAAGCCTCAGTTTTCATATCCATAAAATTGAGAGGATATAGTACTTGCTCAAAGAATTGTTGGGAAATAATCTGGATGAAACACATAAGACATTGGCTGACAAGAAGTCAGTCCCCAATAAATGTGTTGGTTTTTCTTAAGGTATTCTCCTACCTATGGGTTCCTTCAACCAAGCTCCTCAAGGAGCCAGGTGTCATCTTGAGCTCCGGGAATACTGTAGTAAACAGGACAAAGTCCCTCCTTTTATGGAGCTTCCATTCTCACGTCCCCCATGTAGTACTCCCCTAGCCCCCAAGTCGGTCTTTCTTTTTTTAAGGATTAGTTGAAATATCACTTCCTATGTAGAGTCTTCTCAGACATCCCCAGGAAATATTTAATGTTTTTCCCCATTATGCTGCCTCATCAATTCTTCATATCTTCATTATTATCACTTATTGCCAATATAATGAGAACTCCATGAAGACTGCTCCTTGTTCATCTCTCAATATCTAGCATACAGTAGGTGCTCATGTAAAATTTAAATGAATCCATTTTTATCTCATTTATTACAGAATTAATAAAGTGAGTATGTCCTATGAGTAAAATGCAATGCTTATCTCCACCACTATCTAGCTGGTTACCCATTATATCTGAACATCTTCGTTTCTAAGTTTTAACAGCTAAATTCATCAACTTCACCTACTTTTCAAAAGCTTAGTTTGATTCTCTACAAAAATGGGCTGAAATAATTTAAATGTCACTATTACCATGTAATAATAAATGTACTTATTACTGTCAAATAAGAAATAGCAATTCAATAACTAAAAAATAATGAAAGAAAATTAACGGGATAGTCAAACTCCAAACATCTAATGGGACTTCTGCTTTTTAAGACCTCATCATCAGTGAACGTAAGGCTAGGTATAAAAAATAATAAATTATAGCTGTACGTGACTTCTGCAGTTCACAACGTGCTTTTATATATTACCTCAAAATATCACGGAACTCAGACATAACAAAAGGATATGCTTTAAAATAATATGACCACACAACAGCAAACTAGTTGTACCTATAGATAAAACTATTATCAATTTTTTGTAACTTATTTGCATGAGATGATATACTCATCATCATGTTTTCTAATAACCATAGAAATAGACCTCTTTTGCCACTAATGTTTTGTTTGAAAACATTTTTATTATATTATCAGATGCGTAATCAAATGCTTTTATCTGCCTGCAGGCATCAGAAGTTCTAAATACCTCCATTATTCTGGGGATAGGCATCACATTATCAGATGTGACATTTACGAGTGCGTGCTATATGCCCATACCAAGCGCTAAGTGAGGTATGCCCACAGAAGGGAGGTGTAACACAGATTGAGGCCATAAATAGGATCAAAGTTAAGCAATTAAATTCAACTTATTAACAAATCACTAAAATAAAATGCGTCAGAAATATTTATATTAGGGTTATTAAAATCCAGTGTATACTGAAATACTGTACTATAGACAGCTATATGCCATAACCTTAAAATCAAAATGTAAAATAAAAGTAAATGAAAAGGATCATAAATCTAGGAAACACAGATGCTCTGAAACGGCTAAAGCATTTCTATTCCCCGGACTAACAAAACAACCTCTGGCCTTTCACGATCTCTAACTTTTACCAAAGCTGGTATACAAGAGAAACTGCTTGCATACAAAACGAATTTTCCCCACATAAATAGTTCTAAAGACCAAGATTATCAGATATTAGGTATTAATATCAGACATTAGCACTTATAATGACAGACCAAATGAAAACAATTGGATTGATTAAAATTACTCCTTACCTCATACGTTGCAAGCCGATCTAAGTAGGTTAATAATTTCAATCTACAACGGCAAAGTTCCTTTTGTTCCAGTGTTAACCTGTTTTGAATAACTATATTAGGCCACTCATATTTACATAAAAGCACATTTCTCTAAGAGTTAAAACAGAAGAAAAATGATCAATATTCCACTGAGCTCAAAAATCATGGAACAGTACACAAAAGCACAAGGGTAAATGAATATTAAAAGGAATTTGCCTTAAGTTGCCAATATAATTTAGAGCAATTACCACTAGTAAAGAACACACTTAAATGACTAGGTATTTTAAAGAAATTACCAAATGAACAGTAATAAGTCATTTACTTTGAAAAGTTCACTAATTTAAGTAGTTCTCGTCTCTTCTTGACATCTTTCTCCCTTTTCTTTTTGGCAGGCTCTTCATTAGGTGATGAAAGCTCCTCATAGGCAATACCGTCAATGTCTCTTTCACCAGGTAATGTAAATCTACAAGGAAAAACGGAAACCCAAATCTATGTTATTTTTTTAAATTTCAGGTAGTGAATAGATGCTTTCCCCTACTTTGATTTTATTAAGTTGATTTCCATAGTGACAGAAACAACCAATTATTTGAAAGAAAGCTTTTGCTATTGTAAGCAAAGTGATTCACTCATTCTATCCACAGGCTGGGCAAAAAGTCTTCAAGTCATCGGTAACCGTCATATAGAGAAATTTTAAAAATCAAGAAAATGAAAAGTACATAGGAAAACGTGTTATACTCACCCAGTGTGAAACAAGCTATGAAGAAAACATTGCCCAGAGTTTACAATTTGAATCACTTCTATTCAAGGTCTTAAAATGATAACAAATGTCAGTCTCATTCACATTATTTATCAGATACACGATCACATTTATACCTCAAAAAAAAGTTTCAAATGTCTGATGAGCAATGACTCTTGTCAATTAACTTTATTATTAACTGAGGTTTTCTAAGCTGCTTAAAAGTTTGTGAGGTACTTTCACATGATAAATAATTTAATCACTCAAAGTAATTCTGTGAAGGGTATGATGCTACAGATAAAGAAAGTGAATGAAGCGCAGACCTGCCTCAGGCGCTCATGTGACTATGAAGCACACCCAGGTAAGTGCCCTAAGCCCACAGCTTAGAAATGGCCAGCATCCAATAAATGGTCATACAGATTGCTCTTTCCTTACCATCAAGCTACCACATGTAAACATATTTAATTTAAAGGAAAGAAAGCTGTGACCTCAGATAAGAAAGCATTGATGAAAAGCAACTGCTTCATTACAGAATAACCTAAATCAAGAGAAGTTTACTCTTTCCAATGTCTCAGCTTAAAAGTTCTCACAAAGCCACCTTTACTTTTGAGTTGAAACCTTTCTGTAACCAACCTGCCGTCGTCTGCTCCTTTCCCTATTGCTAGAAGAGCCTCCAGGTCTGTGCCTTTCAACCCATACTGAAGCAGTTCTTTCGCAGCATCCACATTTTCAGGGACTCTTTCCAAACACTCATGAAGAACCCAGGATCGTTTCTTTATTTTACTCTGGATACAAAGAAAAGAAAAAACAGAGGCATTCAAGAATCCATGACATCTGATAGCCCCTGACAACTGTCTTCTAGAATTATAAGGCTAAACCTGAGGGAGCACAGCTACCCAAGAAGCTGCCCACAGGCTAGAAAAGCTCAACAGAGAAAAGCCAATTCCTTAATGGTGATTAGAACTGGATGTAGGGAAGGGGATTCCAACTGCTCTCTTTCTCCTTCTAATGAGCCACACTGGAACGCAAAGCTCAGTACACTCTTTTGGAAACACAGAAAGATCTCTCCAAACTTTTGCAGTTGCTCTGTAGTTTGCATTTGGGCTATACAATAGAGTAGAAAATAAGGCAGAAAGGCAAGATAAGATTTATCCCGCTGTAACAAGCAAGCTTGATATTGAAACAAAACTAATGAGGCACGGCACATCAAGATTCTGCATTTACTTGACCATGAGATGCATCACAAAGCGCGGATGATAATTTAATCATGAAAAGTCCTGCTGTGCCGTTCTTCCGAAAGACCCAAGGCCTACTGCTCCCTCCCAACTCCAGTCACAATCCCTGGCTAGCCTTTGTCTTAGAAAGAGTCATTATGGTTACAAATTTAAAGTAAAATCTGACTTATATCCTATGTTCCCTTACATATTCCAAAATATCAATTCTTTCTTCAAATGTCTCAACTTATTTCCCCTCTTCCATATCTATGGCCTCCATACTAGTCTAATCATCAACACGTAACACTGCAGGAGTCCCTTGCCCTTGGAAGGGCTTCCCACCACCACCCTCCTTCCACTCCAGTTCATCTTCTACGCCACCTTCCTCTCCACCTCCACAGTCAGAACTCCACAACAAGCCCCCATTACCCTAAAGGTAAAAGCCTAAGTCATCACAAGCTTTCAACATCCTCCAGAACCCAAATCAATATATCTTTCTAATCGTATTTCCCAATGCTCACCATCATCAAATATCAGATCCAGCAGAGAAGTTTACTTACAGAGCTCATTTACTCATCCAAGAAATATTTACTGGGCACTGAACTAGACATGAAGATACAGCAACAAGTAAGACAGATTTAGTCAGTGGCCTCATGGCTCGTTTTCTTTTAATTTGCCAATACCATTTATCCCATTAAGAATGCCCTCCTCTCTTCCAACTCTAGAAGGCCTACTTTGCATCCTTCCAAATCCCTGCTCAAAACATCTTCATTATATGAAGCTTTCCATAACCAGAGTCTATAATGATTGCCACCTTCACTGGGTTCCCCCAGCCTTTATCTGAAATCTTGTATGTGTATAGATATGTCAGGCGCGAAGCTTGTCTTCTCAGTCAGATTAAAAGCTCCCTCAAAGCAAGGCCATGTCTATGTCGCTCCTGTGCCCTTCACACCCCTAGCACAGCGCTTTTACTCCTGCCTGTTTATTTAGCCAAACTGAGCATTTCCCCCAATAAAAAACGTACTTGCTCTAACACCTGTCAGCTCCTTCAGGGACAAAAATTGTCCTTTATTGTGTCCCAGAAAAAGCCATTACATGGGTACACATGAACTCATAAGCTCACTGTCCTGAGTCACAAAAGAAGAAAGATAACACAGGTTTGGTGTTCTGCTATTCTAAAGAAAATGCAAGTAGCTTTGTTCTCTTCCATTTTTTTTCATTCCCTCTCATGCTCTCTCATCTGTGACATCTTACTTACTTGGTTGAATGATCAACTTCTAACATACAATTTTTTCAGATTATGTTTTTGTTTATTTTTAATTACTCACGTACATAAAATTTGGGGGAAAACAAGTATCGTGAAATTTTCCCAACATCTCTTAGAATCTTCCTAAATGCAAAGGTATTTTCCTTTCTAAAGGACAGAAGAGAAGTCACAACCTTTAAAAGCATGCCATGAGTCCAACTACTTCTCACAAAGGTGCCAAGGATTCAAATAAACAGGCTGCATAGCAACTTCAACTGTGGTAGCAGGTAGCAGAACAGATCCAACTGTAAGATTTAAGCAAACAATGGGGTATCTTGCAAGCTTGATATGTCAGTTATCCATTTATCACCTCTCAGCTTCAAAAGTACTCTTCAGAGGCACCTATGGGATAGATAGCATTTCCCCTTTGCAGCTGATATGATATTGAGCTTTGTCAACAGAGGGCGCTGGAGGGCCACTCCAGACGAAGAGGCTCTGGGTTCTAGTCCTCATGTTCTCTGGTTCTTTTCTTGTTGCTTCTATGGCTTGACAGCCAGCAACGCATGTAGGGGACATCCAGTGGTGCTTAGTTCCCCCCTTCCTCCCACCCAGGACAACTTCCCACCGAGTTTCAGTTGCACTCCCATGAGTAGACTCCTTCCCAGTGAATCTCCTAGACACCTGAGGGAAAAGCTTCCCAGACTAGGCCTGCTGGCACTCCAGTGGGTGTTTTTTCTTTTCAGTCCTGGCCATGGTTCCTTATCTACCAGACCTGAGCTGCATACATGCTGGTGGGGGTTTCCTGCTTACCAGTCCCTGGGATTTTCTGACTCCCAACCTTGGCTCACTGGCACCCTAGCAACAGGCATCCAACTTGCCTGTCTATCCCACCTTTCCCTGCCTGACAATCTTGGCAACTACAAACCAGCCCCAGCCCAAGGCATCCCAGAGAACTCTCCATCCAATTCGCTGCAACCACGCTTTGTCCAGTGAAGTCTGAATCCCAGCCCAGGGAAGGAGGCCTACCTTCCAAGTTTGTTCCCTCCTTGCTTATGTCCCTTCAGTCCTAGGTTATCCCTAAGAGTCCTCTTCATCCTTTTCTAGTTAATCTCTCATTACTAGAAAATAATTCCCCCTATTAAAACTGTCCTTGTTCAAGTGACTGTGTGATTTCTGGCTCCTGACGGGACCCTGACTGATGTAGGTCAAGAGAGAGAACTGAGGTAGAGTAAGAGAAAGGATCAGGTGGAGACCAGGCAGTCGACTGGTTTATCAGTGAGTATTTTGGTCATAATGTCTTCAGCAGCAAGGTCTAGCTGCAGGGCCAACAGAACCTGATAATAAGATAATTTTTCCAGGTTGAATAAAACACTTCATTAGCTACAGAAAAGTCAGCAACGTAAAGTACTCTAATATGAAGTCCTATAACCAAAAGATATTCCATAAATTTGAATTTTACCACATTACCAAAATATTTAAACATACCAAGTAATTCTGAATTGAAGCAATGTTGACCGCCGACTTCCTCCACTGCCTCTGATACACTAGATCAGTATCCAGGCCATAGGTCTGAGCCAGAGACAAGGCTTCCTCGTACTCTTCACTTTCAATCTTTGGACAAGGAAATGGAAATAGGAATGTTACATTGCTGAACTGTCCACAGAGTCACTATGCTGACGTGGTGAGTGATGATAATCCCTCGACCTATACAGCTTGTTACACATTTCTAACTGTCCTCGTGTGCACTGTGGTGCCAGAGGCTCACGACATTTTGAGAGGCAGATAGATCAGGGATTTCTTTTAGCACTTTAACAGAAGGATGAAAGACAGTAAAACGATGGCAATATCAGGACAAGCAGTGCAACAGGGACAGCACTGCGACTCCTAGGCCGGGGCTCCGCCCATAACCCTGCAGAAACAGCACAAGTAACCATAAAACACAGTGTTGGTCAAATCTGTTTCCCAAGCAAACCCCTGACTAGAAAATAGGTCTGCATTTCTTCCCTCAGCATTTGTAGTCTGAGCAGACAGCTGTACTTAAACACTGATAAGGTGAGAGCTGACAGTCACATGAAGGGTAGCAAAAACCCAGGCTAAGCCACAAAGTGGACAATCACTCTAAGTGAATTCATCTTTGATCCACTGTTTTTATTTCAATTACTCAGGCACGAAGATCAGCATTATTTTCAAAAGCTTTATAATACTGATATTGCTAACATGTCGATGATAGAACAATCCCTCTTTAAATGTCTTCCTTTATCAAAAAATTATTTTTTTCTCAGTAAAATAAAAAAACATCTGGATGCCTATGAATTCTGATAGTCCTATGATACTTCCTCACCTTCCTCTGATAAAGCTCCTCTGGAGTTGTGGAGCGCAAACTCACGAGGCGGTAGTTTTTGGTGATGGTTCGTGGGCGTTTCCGCAGTGGTGCAAACCGCTCCATCTCAGTCACTAAGTACAGGCCCTGTTTTATGTAACCAAAGTAGCGAGCCTTGGCAGATACTTCCTGATCAGAGTCCGAATCCTCCTCCCCTTCATCTTCTTCTCCACCCCTAGTCTCCAGACGAGATCGTTTGGGGGCAAGTTTAATCTCACACTAAATTGAAAAAGGAGATGTGAAATTAACAGTGAGGAAATAAAGACAAGATTTTAGAGTTAATGAGAAAAATATTGTTTAATTCTTCTCTGGTTTGATTCATTACATCAGCCATGTGATTAAGACCAAGAATGGAATTCAAAGGAACCCAACAGAAAACATTATATACATCTACAGCTCCAGAAATACGCCATGACGTTATTGGCTCCAAATCTCCAAAATTAAAGCTTCTTTTTCAATAGGTCATTAATGTGGTCTCAAAAATACATGCCTGGTAAGTATTTTACAGATATAAAGGAGTTGAGAGTGTTAATTTATTCACTTTTTGATATTTTTTACTTGCTGTGAAAAAATAAAACGTTGATTTTTTTCATCTATTCAGAAAATGAACATGAAGGTATTTATTTGCTTTACTGAGAATAGCTCTCCCACCTGCCCCTTTTTAAAAACATCTAACAACTTCACAAAGTTCTGAACCTGAAAGCCCGACTGCTAAAGGTAACTTTCACTCCAGGATTAACAGGTAAAATACACATGTACTTTCAAACACATTGGCTGCTTTCAAAGAGAAAAGATTACCTCCAAACTTAAAAATCCCCCATCATGGGTAGCAGTGACTTGAGGTGATGGTTCAAACCATTCACAAGATCTCCCCAGTAAATTCTTCAAAGTTTTCACTGATGAAACAGTCAAAGCACCAGAGCAGCGAGCCAAAGTCACTGCAGTGTCTGCCCACCAATTGACGTCTATCAGTGGGTAAAAGGACTCTTTATCTAATGCAGAAAGATAAATCAAATGCATCTGTCAACATGGTTTAAATACAATACATTTAGTCCAATAATTAATTTAAAAACCATTACTTAAGGGGCCGGTCTGGTGGCATAGCAGTTAAGTTCACGCACTCCGCTTTGGCAGCCTGGGATTTGCCAGTTCGGATCCTGTGAGCAGACCTATGCACCACTTACCAAGCCATGCTGTGGCAGGTGTCCCACATATAAAGTAGAGGAAGATGTTAGCTCAGGGCCAATCTTCCTCAGCAAAAAAGTGAAGGATTGGCAGTGGATGTTAGCCCAGGGCCAATCTTCCTCAAAGAAATTAAAAAATAAAAACCCTATTTGGGCCCTAACGATATGTTAAATAATAAGAAAAAATAAAATTTAAGTCATCACTCAAATTTTTACAAAATGGTAATTTATTTAATAAACACCTGAGTGCCAACAATTTGCCAAAGTCCAAAATTCTAGAGATGCGGAGATAAATATATTAAGGTCTCTCCTCTCAAAAAACAAAGAATATACAGATATGTCACCATTTTCAATATAAGTCGAAAGGTAGGTGTGTATAAAGTGTACATATTAAGAAGGTTATAAAAGGTTTTTGAAAGCATTCATATATCACTTTTCAGACAAATGTATGAGAGACATATAATCTTTTTAAAAATATAAGACAGATATATAATAGTTTCAATGCTGATTTCCTCTTAAACTTGTGAAGTGGATCAGGATATGTCACCCCAAAATATGCCACTTAGACATAAGAAATATTTTAAGGTGAAGGAATTTGAGAAACTCAAAGTTCTCTTCCTTTGTCTTGTCACTTCTCGAATCCTTTATTGTTTCTTTGCTAAGATGCTATGTAAGTCCAAGTTCCAACCAACCCTCTGAGTTACTCATCTCTGAGTACTCCTATGTGTAAGCTCGATGTGCATGCTAATAAGCTTGTTTGTTTTTCTGCTGTTAATCTGACTCTTGTCAATCTAATTTTATAGGGCCCAGCAAGAGAACCTAGGAGGGTAGAAAGAAAATGATTTTTCCTCCCCCACTTGTATTATATCAACTAAAGAGCATTTTCATTATACAGTGAGAGTCTCTTAAGGTTTTAATTATCATATTTCATACAACTCACCTTTGATTTTTTTTCTCTTCTCAGTAGAGAGTCTCCAATCAGGATTAAGGTCATCATAGCCTGGCTAAAGATAAAAAATACACACATGACTTCGTGAGTCAACAATGTGAGAAAATCACAAGTACGTCATCAAGAACTAGGGATGTTTTAAAATAACAAAATATAGAGATGATTATTTCCTTTGATCTCTTAGTTATACCCAGATGAAATCTACTCCTGTCCATAATCATGAAAAGCAATTATTCTTACACTTACAATGTGTACATGCAAGTACGGTGATTCAATATTTAATGAAGAAAAAACTGTGCATAAGAACCAGACAGCAAGTACAGGATTAATACAAATGAAAGCAAGATACACCAACAACAAATTCCACACACACATACACATTTTCACACTGGCAGGAGAACAGCTCTGCTGCCGTGAACCAACACCAGCCTGAACACGAGTCCCACCCCGACCGCTTGTGAGCTGAGCAACCCGTCCAGGCCTTGGTTTCTGCAGCTCTGAGACTGGACTCTGCGCCCTCCAAGTTATCTTCAGGTCTAACTTTCTATGACTAAAAATTTACTAAATAAAAAAACATAACCATGCAATCCTCAAACTGAATCCATTCATTCTCTAACCTCATGGAACATAATATCACATTCACCTTTGAGAACATAAAGACACATCAATCTCTCTCAAATACCTTTAAAAAAGCAATTGAGATTAAGCCACTACCAGACACCCTCTTGGCTCACTGTTAATTACTCAATCTTCAGAATTACCATAGTACAGGAAAAAGACCAGCAAAAAATCATTTGAATATTTATCTGAAAACTTAAGCCTAAAAAAAGTGATGCTATACTTAAGTCAAAATGTGCTTTTTCATCTAGTGTAACACAATAAACATATATGTTTTATTACCAATTTATCAGCGGCTAACACTTTAGACTATTAAAATTGATATTTCTTCCAACCATCTGAAAGAACTTCCTGCTCTCTGCTACTATTAGTCACTCTGAGAACAGAAGATATAATTCTTTAAACTTTATCCCAAAAAAATTACAGTAAAAGGCTATTTACATACTAAGCGAAGAAATGGATTGTTCTAGTTTACATAATCATAAAAAGAAGATTAACTTTCAAAGAATTAGAATACAATAAGGTACATATTACTTAAAATAATCAACGAAACAAATCTTATTTGATCATTTATTAGGAATTTTAGAAGTTTTCAATGCCTCTGAATTACCAGCTGTACATGCTCCGGCAGCACCATGTGCACACCACCATTTATTTGTATGATGATAAGTGTGTCTCCCTACTCACATTCTGGAAAACACAAGGGGAGTATGGAATAACACTTTAAAACTTCAAGCCCGCAAACAACCAGCACCATAATTATGATTCAGCCTTGGGCAAATTTAAGAATGTATAGATCACAATGAAATATAACAAAAAAATCTTGAGAAAAAAATCTTAAAAGAAATCATCTCATTAGCATAAGTACTTTGAGAATTCAAAGTGTTCTTGTCTTCATCAAAGCTAATGATGAGAAACAGCACCATGAACAAACTGTAACAGTCTACTAGAGTCAGTCTCCAGACACTTTGGGACTAGACTGTTGCATGTGGATTGCTTAAACAATGGGTGTCTCTTGCAAATTCAGTTTTAAACACAAGGTGAAGAATTTTTTCTTCTGTTTCCAGAACTCTATAACAGTCAACCTTGTATTCTCAGATCCATCATAACGCCCACATGTCACAGTAGCTAAACGTTAAATGAGTAAATGAATTAATCAATTGTTTAAATCACTGAGTTCCAATATGAAAATTAGCTGACATAGGTCTCCCTACACCTTCTCAAAAGTGTGGTTTCCTAGTCAACGAATACTGTGCACTTGCACTGTGAGAGAGAGGAGGAAAACATCGGACATTACAGGCCCCACACCCAAGCAGGTAGAGGGCAAAGAAATGGATATAAATGAGTATAACCCCAGGTCTAATTTGACAACTGCCCCAAAAGAGATATAGATACAAGTGCTAGGTGTCTTCAAAGGATGAAGAGATCACTCCAGATATGGACTTGAGAAAGACGAAGGGAGATCAAGAGGCACACAGAAAGCCTGATAGTATTATACTGGATAAGGTTTAGATATGGAAAAGGAGTGGAGGAGACATTCCAGTCAGAGAACACGACATGAACAAAACCCAACCTTGGACTCCAGGCTCTCTATGTGTGAGGACAACTGTGAGTTGGCCATGCTTTACAACATCTGATACAGTCTGTAGGCTGATGCTGTGAGGGCAGGATCACCAAGCTCCCATGACCTAAGGAGAGCACACCAGGGGTCCATGTTGACATATCCTAGGAAGCAACCTCCATGTCACTCCTCTTTGTAATGGCAGGCTACCACATGTCTGAAAACAGCCTAAAGTGCCCTTGCTTTATACTGTCATGTAGCCTAGAAGAGGATGTCCTAAGAAGATAGTTAAAGATTCTGTACAGAAAGGCTATTACGGCTAAAACAAAATTTTCTTCAGATTTAAGGATTTTATTTGTTGATTTTTTGTTTTTACAGCTAGAAGCTAAATATAACGAAGCCCCTGCCTCTGACAGCATAAAAGCAACGTTTCAAATGTTTATTTATTCCACAAACATTTAGCAGTATTTCATATGCCAAGCCCTGTGTTAGAGCCAATGGAGGAAGGTATATTCAGTGCCTTTTCTCAAGGAGCTCACAGTCCACAGGGAAGCTGTGGAAACAGCTGTGGACTATACCAAGATTAATCACATGAACTGTAATCTTCTCCCTTATCCTTCACTGATTCATCCATCTAACAAAATTAGCCCAGTACCTACTATGTGTCAAAGAGAAAATAAAATTAAAGTGGAAAAGACAAGTTTTGTGTCTACTACATCTAACGAAGTACAAATAGGCAAGTAATAAAACTTCCTCAGGGAAAAATTAAGGCAAAAAATGAGATGTAAATATATAAACATAACATATGGGAAATGTTTGAAATGAAAATCACTTTAGCAATTTTACTATATTCCAGACATGAACAAAACCTAATACTCACAGATTTCTAGCCAGATGTATTTTCATATTGACAATGAAAGCTGAAGTATTTAATCAACTCAAAACCGGATAGAAGTAAATCAGAATAGGCACTTCCACAACTATCTTTAATCATTAGATTTTACAGAGAAAATACTCAATCACACAAAGCACATTATGAAAACTAATAAAGCAGCGAATTACATGAAGAAAGCCACAGATGAGCTGAATTCACAATTTGGCAAAAGGGTTTAAGTTTGTATAAGGCAATGGTAACATTAGTTTCTTCTCAGGCAATATTTAAACTAAAATTATAAGCTGACTATATATTACTATATAATCTATTTTAAACAAATTGGCTTGTCCATTCATTTCCTAAAGCAGTTGTAAAGACAGGCAAAGCCCTGTGCTACCTGGCTGACCCAAGGTCACTGGACTATTGCTAAACGAATGAGAAAAGAGCAGCTGTTCAAGTGTTTCTCACCCAGTGATGAGTATACAAACCACCAATATATCTGGTAAATGACAAGATACCTCTTACTTAATATTTTCACATTTCCAGTATCTCTACCTAATGAAGCACACAACTCCAGGAGGTGTCATTCATATAAGCTGCACAGCCTCTCTCCCCCTAGTTTTCCATTAATTTCACAGCTAGTACCTGATCTGCCCAGATAAAAATCAGTATTTCTAAATGTAAGCGCTATGAGAAGATACTCTGAAAAGAGCGTAACCTATGAAGTCAAAGGACCTGGGTCAAAACAGAAGCCTGATTCTAGCATTTAGTGATCTAAGATCTTTTAGCACTATTTCCATCTATTAAAATGAGTACAAAACATTTTTTCTTTAACAGGGCTGCTATAAAGCAAATGAAATGGATGAAAATTGCTTTGTGGATAGCCAAGCCTTACTATACAAATGCTATTTATTCCCCACCATCCTTCTTGCCGACACTACCAACTGAATTTATGTGCCTTTCCTCTGAGCTTATCTTTTCATAATACTAGCATGTTATTTTATATTGATTTGTTTGTAATTTCCCTTGTGAGACTATGAACATCCTAAGGGCAAGGACTGTGACTTATTGCATTTTCTACTCTTGCACTTGGTAGAGATTCAATAAATAGTTGAACTTTATTTTATGATTATTGTTACGAATATACTAACAACCCTCTCTTTACAGTACTCTTACATACAAGCTTTATAGCACTTACTCTAGTATGCTAGATTTTAATGACTCCCTTCGTATATTAAAGTCCAAATCTAAAATGCCTGATCCAATGTCATTAATCTCCAAGACATAGGTGAAAGACTCAAGCAAAGTACAGTTGTTCAAATTCCTCTTGGTGGACAAAGAGTTACCACCCTCACCTCACGTCCCACCATGTCATAAGTACTGTAAATATCTATTATAAAATTAAGGATTTACCAATCAGAGGCTATCTCAACTATGTATTCCAGTACCTGGTACATACTAACTAGCTCAAGAGTTCAACACATCTGAGAGGGCTGAAGAAATCTGTGTTACAGTTACTGAAAAAAAGGATTTGTCTCTGTTCTTTTAAAGGCCATCAGATATATAAAGCCTAATAAATATGGTTTTTTCCACCTTTTAAAAAATGTATTTATTTTCCCACAGTCATGGAAAGAGCATGGACATCAGAGTCAAAGAGATATGAAATCAAATCTCAGCTCTACTGCTTACTCGCTGAATAACCCCGGGACAAGATGAGTGCTTAATAAATAATAATATGTTGTTATTAAAGTAAATTTTGTACAAGCTGCAAGAATATTGTATACATGCACCTGGATCCTACCGAGCTATAGAAGCCTGAAATAAGCGCACTGAAAGAGACCAGAGTGAAAGAAACCAGTGAAAATGGTGAAGCCTCATAGGAGTTGTTTATGATGGAATGAAGTTTCAGAAAGCACAGAAGAAAGGGTTAGACAAAAGCAGGGAGCAGGGAGAGGAAGGCTCAGGAAGCAGTGTAAAGCAGCATAACGATCAGACTAGGAAAGACAGCAGGTCCACAAAGGAGTTTCCATTTTTACCATAATCTTAGAATTTTAAAGATAAGAATGGATAAAATTAAATGTTCTCTGTGTTCTCAACTTTGGACAAAAACGTCTTTTGAGGCTAAATCTGGCAGGCATCTCTGAGTGCAGAGCCTGTTCTGTTCCATGTGCTGAGCAGCACAAAGCCAAGGGAGAGCTTGGCAGCCACAGGCTGGTGAGGGGACGAACTCTGGAACGAGGCGGTGTGCTGAGCAGCAGTGGGAAGGGCTATGGCAGCAGGATTCGGTTCAGGAACTATGACTAAGCCACTCTTCCCTCAGCTAAGGATTCCACTACTGCAAAACGTCCTTGGTGATGGCAATCAAGTCCACGGTTTTCAGTTTTGTGAGCCCAAAAACCTATTTTTTCCAGTTTGCTCAGGCATTCAAGGTAAATAATTTATGCCAACCAAATCAGAAGAAACTGAAATATAATGCTAAAAATTTGTAACTTTGTAATAAAAGATACAACTAGCTTGGGAATTAAGCTGCATTACCAAATGGTCTGTCTGCAGCCTGTTCAGGGGGCACTGGATTAGAGGCACAGGAGGGGAGGTGCAAGCTCTTTGAGGTGCAACGGAAAAATCAGGCTGCATCAATTCCTGACGACCTGCCCTTCTAAACTCCCAGAGGGCTTCTGTTCAAAAGACTCGCACTCGGACAACGTTAGGGACAAACTTCTGGCCTGAACTCATCTCTGCCCGCCATGCACCTCTGTTGCCATTTCTGAATTCCCTCCCTTTCCATCCCTTACTTTTCTGACTGCCTATTCCAAACTACTGAGATATCCATACTCTTCATTCCCGAGTTTCAAGATTTCAAAACAATTGTTAAGTTTTTTAAATAGAATCAGTATAAAAATCTAATTAATGAATAACATCAATGAGCTAAACAGTAATGAATTATAACAACACTGACTGGAACTAATGACAAAAAGTGTCCAACTAGTTAAAAAGTTGAGCCTAAGTCAATAAAGACTAAAACAGACACAATTTACCTTTGCAGGCAAAAAAAAACGGTATCCAGAATTTCAGTAAACCAAAGAGCATACTCATGGATTTTGCTCAAATAGCCCTTATACTCTATGTATGACATTCTAGGATACTCACGAAATGAAATATTAAGTGTGCTTCAGAACTTGATCAATATTTCTATTAGGTGAATGAAGATAATTTAAGAAAACATAAAGCCAGAAGGGAAAATGCCTTTAATATTCAAAGTTTTCACCATTTAAGAAAAATCTTGGGACCGGCTCAATGGTGTGGTGTCTGAGTCCCCATGCTCCACTTCTGTGGCCCACAGTTTGCAGGTTCAGATCCCGGGTGTGGACCTACACATCACTCGTCAAGGCACGCTGTGGTGGCATCCCACATACAAAATAGAGAAAGAATATCCTTGTATTTAGCTATTGAGGTTGAAGACCGAGGAATATCTCTTCTATTTAGAACAAATCTAGATCCAGAAGTGAGAGAGAGTGGTAGAGATGTAGAAACCAAATTAAATTCAAGGTAAGTAGAAATTAGGGGAAAAAAATCTTCCTAAACTTGTGTATGAGAGAAAAAATTGAAGGACAGCCAAAATAAACTTAAGACTGTGAAAAGGATAGAAAACATGAAGCCACATTCTCTTTTCCTCTGCTTTTCTAAAAAAAACCAAAATGCTGTTTGCTGATTAAGAACGCTTTTAATAGTGCAGTTTAACTGATGAAATGAAACTAAAAAGAATTCTGAAAAAAGACATTGATCCATTCAGATCATTAAGGGAATATACTTCAATCTTAGAATTACAAAACTATCCACAAAGCTGGTGACAAGACACTCCTCCTGGAGAATGGGAAGAGGAAAGTGAGAGAAAGCAAAGTAACTCTTCAAGTCCCGAAATGCAAAAACATCAGAGGAAGAGTAAAAGATTTATAATAAGCTCTATCCAATTAAGAAGGTTTTTCTTTAAATCCTTACTGTATCACAATATGTGGCATTATATGAACAAACCTTATTTGCCCATCATGATTTTAAATTTAATAGATGCTGATTCTATATATTACTAAACAATTAAATCATTTCATTCTTAAAACCTGTCATTTTGAGACACTAAAAAAATTAACAGTTCTATCTTTGGCTATATCTACACTGTTTACCTTCTGAGTGAAGAGAAGATAACTCCCTTCAAACTTTGAGTAAGCCCAATATTACTAGCATCACAAGATTTGGAAAGAATTGTAACCCTTTTAGAATACTGACCCTCCAAAGCCTTGATTATATTAGGTGACTTTTGCTGAAAAATTAACATCTCCATCCTGTATTTTTACAATGAGAAAAGGGAAAAAATGGAGAGTTTGATGGACAGATTACACTCAGTATAGAGAGTATACTGCACTACAAATTAAAATTAGTACACGGTTTTACTCTATTCTTAATTTGCCCTACTATACTGATAATATTATACTCTAAAGCTCTGAAATAAGAAGAAATAATAGCTATGCACTACAGCAAAATATCAACAAAATGAAATTAGTATTGTCCATACTCACCTTTAAGAGAGAATCATTCTAAAAATAATCATAATCAAGAGACATACCTGCTCACTTTGATTCCACTCCCCTTGCTGCTTCAGAGATGGAATGGCCCAGATGCTTAGTTTCCCTGAGAAGTGAATGGCTGCAAGGAGGGTCCCATCCGGAGAAAGGGTCATCTTAAAGATTCCATCCTATGCAATAATTATATTACATTAATGTCAGAGCAAGATACTTGCAGTCAAATAGAAATAACTTCCAGAATTTAATAATATTATTTAGAGGTGCTATGTCATAAATGATCTCTCATGATTAAGAGTTCCAACAGCTCCATAACACATAACTGTGCTCCAGCATATAGAAAGAGGACTCTTATCCTTAAAGAGTTTTTTTAAACCTATTTTATAGTGTTACAAGTTACATATAACCCCAAACCCAAATATACGAGCATTATCAAAATATTCCTTTATATCACACATCAATTTCCACAAGTTCTAAATAACTTTTATGGGTTGATGTTGACTAAATTGTGAATTTCTTAAATTTTGAGTCCACATCTTTACAAGATTCTGTATGTACACAATGCTTGGAATATTCCATACATCACAGATAGGCCACAAATTCATGCTTTAAGACAAGAAGGAAAGGGAGAGAGAGGAAGAGAGAGATGGAAGAAAGGAGAGTCTAAGGGTGATGGGAACAGAAGAAGGCAAGGAAGAAAATGCATTCCTTAATTTAAAGAACACTATGAATGTTTAAGATTTTCCAGATTTGTTTGCAAATTATCCAATTTAAGGAATCTAACTGTTGTCATAGAGAAGAGAAACTTTGTAATATACTGATTTTACATAGCCAATCTCAGAACACAGAGAGAAAGCCTTATCTTTCAAGTTCTACTTGTCCAAATAATCTCTCAATCCTTTCCGACAAGAATACCAGGTTTGCTGGGTTACCACAATTAGAGAAACCACACAAGCAGAGGCGGCACCTGCCTATCACCTACAACAGAACCAGAAGAATCGAACAAACACTCAGTGGACCTTTACCCATTCAAGCACTTATTAAGGACAACGTCTAAGGTACTTAACCCACAAAGAATAAAAGAGAGATCCGAAAATGGCAGCCCACAACCATATTTCTCCTGAACATTTAGAAAATCTGGCGACACAGGGCCCACCATTCCCAAATGGCAATAATCACATGGGACTAGGCAGCATATGCACCCTCAGAAATGTCATAAGCTTTCCAGTTAGCCAGAGCCCCCACCACTCCCTTTTACGGCCCCACGATTAAGGTCAAACATCAGCTACAGAACTGAAAACTCAATATGACCATACTAAAAAAACAGAATTGACACCTGGCTCAATTCACCATATTATTTACCTGGCCCCTGTAGACATGAGAGTTTAAGGCCTCAGGTCTAAAATGATAAGGCACATTAACCATAAAAAATAAACAGAATAATTTTAAGAAGTGAGGAACACTGTTGGATGAGCGATAGATGAAAAGATTAGCATCCTCTAATCTCCTCACTGAGGAATAAAATCTCTTTAACTGGATATAACACGTTCATCCCAGAATGCCAATTAACTGTAAGAAAGATTAAAATACAAATGCCTGGGAAAGAGAAACAACAGAAGCAAAAGCATTTCAAGCAAAGTGTTAAGTATACCACATCCCTTCCTCCGTGATGGAGGAGAAGGAGTAGAAGATGGAGGACTGGCATCTTCCTTTCACAACTCTAAAGCCAACAAGCTCCACGGTCTTGCATAAGGTGGGCCTCAGAAGCACAGACTTTTATTAGCTAAAAGAACTCTCCATCCATCCAGTAGAGCTTACAGAAGAAGAAACTGAAGACCCAAAGGGTTAAGATTCTTGCCCAGTCATTCAAGTGTAGATAGCAGAACCTGAACTAGATGCAGTCTTCCATCCCAATCCATGTCACTTCCACTGCACCATGAGCACTGCCCTCACCTGGGCCATGGCCTAGATTTCTAGCAGTTTGAGGCATGCTTCTCGGTAGAAATTACACTCAAGTATAGTTTATTGTTTTTGTCACCTAAATAATTAGTCATGTGTGATCTGTATGGTAACTCCCAGGTATTACAAATGCTTTACTAAAGAACTCCACTAAAAGTGCAAGTAAGAAGTTTATGAATTTCTTTAACAAAAAACTAACAAAAAACATATACTGAAAAATGTGAATAATTTAACAGGAAAATAATGAGCGAATATGCTATATTTTCTTTTTTTAATCCCTCCCTCCCTCTTTCCCTCCTTCCCTCCTAGACACTTAAGTGATAAATATATTCATTAAAATGTTATCATTTGCTTTTAATGTGACAGGTTCTTGATCCCCTTTGTGTCATCTGATACCATGATATCCACACTGCAAACTTACCTTTTCTTTCTTTAAGCATTTTGTTGTAGAAATTTGCATTCACACACACACACAGCAAAGTACAAATTATAGTATCATGAATACCCATGGACCCAATAACCAGCCTAAATAAATACCAACATTTCAAGGTTGTTTCGTATATTCTTCCCCAATCACCACAATGCCCTCAGGGATTTCCTTCCCCTGGAGTATTTTAAATCAAATCCCAGATATTACATGTACACACATTAAGTATACATTTCTTTAAAGTCCCAAGTTATCTGCTGTCTTTCACATACAGGCACAGTAAGAACAGGCCGTTACTAGTAGCAACAGAATTGCAGCCAGTCAACAACAGACAAGTCACCTATGTTCCTTTAGAAACACGGTGTTTTCCTTCTGAAATAAAAACTGTGCTTTTTATTTGGAGAAACATTTCTGAGTCTCTACAGCACGCAGGGTATTTCTGGCCCAGGGAATAATTTATTACCCTGACAGTAACTGTGACAGAAGATCTAAAGCCACAGTTAGGAATTCCATGCTAAATTCTGCGAGCAGAGTCTGCAGTATTTAGAAGTCTGAATCTGCTGGTTGGCAAGAGAGGCAATTCCAGAGGGTGTGCTTTGGAAATAGAGGGAAATGGCTTTTCAATCAAGTGTACATCACAATAAAAGTAAATCTCAAACATTCAAATCATAACTCCTCATATTGCATTAAGATTTCTCAGCATAAACGAGTAATAATCTTGTTCTCTTCTCCATTTGAATTAAGCAATTCTAAAGCAATAAAATTTAGGTGCAGCTATAATTTTCACTTTGGTTAAAATGTGTCTGTGAATTTCTTTCACATTCCTCAACTATGAATATCATTTTTATTTTAATCATCATTACAACAGCTGGAACGTTGGCCAAGAATATGTAACTCAGCAGTGAAAAGTAGAAAGCTTTTCCTCTAAAAGCAGGAATAAGACAAGGTGCCCACTTTTGCCACTTTTATTCAACATTGTATTGGAAATCCTAGCCAGAGGAATTAGTTAAGAAAAAGAAACAAAAGGCATACAAATTGAGAAGGCAGAAGTAAAACTATCTCTGTTTACAGATGATATGATATATACAGAAAACCCTAAAGGATCCAGCAGAAAACTGTTTGAACCAATAAACAAATTCAGCAAAGCTGCAGGATACAAAATTAAAATACAAAAATCAGTTGCATTTCTATACACTAACAGCAAACTATCAGAAAAAGAAATTAAGAAAACGGTCCCATTTACGACAGGATCAAAAAGAATAAAACACTTAGGAATAAATTTAACCACAGAGGTGAGAGAACTGTACACTAAAAATTTAAAACACTGATGAAAGAAATTGAAGAAGACACAAATAAGTAGAAAGATTTTCCACGTTCATGGATTGAAAGAATTAATATTGTTAAAATGTCCATGAGACCTGGCCCCATGATGTAGTGGTTAAGCTCAGCACACTCCACTTCAGCAACCCCGATTCACGGGTTCGGATCCCAGGCATGGACCTATACCACTCGTCAGCCATGCTGTGGCAGTGATGCACATATAAAGTGGAGGAAGACTGGCACAATGTTAGCTCAGGGCTAATCTTCCTCAGCAAAAAAAACCAAAAAAAAAAAAGTTCATGCCATCCAAAGTGATCTGTAGATTCAATGCAATCCCTACCAAAATTCTAATGCCATTTTTCACAGAAATAGAAAAAAATTCCGAAATTTATATGGTACCACAAAAGACCCCAAGTAGCCAGAGCAATCCTGAGAAAGAAGAACAAAGCTAGAAGCATCACACTTCCTGATTCCAAAATATACTAATTAAGACAGTATGGTATTGGCATAAAAACAGGAACACAGATCAATGAAACAGAATAGAGAGGCCAGAAATAAACCCATGCATACATGGTTGATTAATTTACAACAAAGGAGCCAAGAATATACAACAGGGAAAGGATACTTTCTTCAACAAATAATGCTGAGAAAACCGGATGGCCACAGGCAAAAGAATGAAACTGGGCCCCTAACTTATACCATATACAAAAATCAACTTTAAATGGATGAAAGACTTGAACATAAGACCTGAAACCTTAAAACTCCTATAAGAAAATACAGGGGGGAAGCTCCTTGACATTGGTCTTAGCAACGATATTTTTGATTTGACACCAAAAACAAAGGAAACAAAAGCAAAAATAAACAAGTGGGAGTAGATCAAACCAAAAACCTTCTGCACAGCAAAGAAAAACCACCAACAAAATGAAAAGGCAACCTATGGAATGGCAGCAAATATTTGGAAACCACAGATCTGATAAAGGGTTAATATCCAAAACATACAAGGAACTTGTAACTCAATAGCAACAAAGCAACTGACTCAAAAAACATGGAAAGGACCTGAACAGACATTTTCCCAAAGAACACACACAAATGGCCAACAGGTACATGAAAAGGTGCTCAACATCACTAATCATCAGGAAAATGCAAATCAAAATCACAGTGCGGTATCACCTCATACCTGTTAGGATGGCTATTATCAAAAAGAAAACAGATAACACATGCTGGCAAGGACGTGGAGAAAAGGGAACCCTGTGTGCTGGTGGTAGGAATGTAAACTGGTACGGCCACTATGGAAAACAGTGTGGAGGTTCCTGAAGAAAGGAAAAACAGAACTACCACACGATCCAGCATTCCCTCTTCTGAGTACATATCCAAAGGAAATGAAACCATAATCTAAAGAGACCCCTGTACTTCCATGTTCATTGCAGCATTATTCACAATACCCAAAGTATGAAAAACACCTAAGTGTCAATCAATGGATGAATGGATAAAGAAAATGTGATACACACACACAGTGAAATATTATTCAGCCTTAAAAAAAGAAAGAAATCCTGTCATTTGCAACAACATGGATGAACCTAGAGGGCACTGTGCTAAATGAAATAAGCCAGACCCAGAAAGACAACTACTGCATGATGTCACTTATATGTGGAACCTTAAAAAAAAAAAAAAGGCAAACTCATAGAAACAGAGAAAATAGAGAGAGGTTAGTAAAAGAGTATAAACTTTCAGTTACAAGACGAATAAGATCTGAAGATCTAATGTATAACTTGGTGACTCCAGTTGATAATACTGCATTGTGTAACTGAAATTTGCTGAGAGCAGGACTTAAATGTCCTCACACACAAAAAAAGGTAAATTTGTGAGGTGATAACTGTGTTAATTAACTCAATGGGGGAAAATCCTTTCACAATGTATATGTACATCAAATCATCACATACACTTTAAATATCTTACAATTATACCTCAATGAAGATGAGGAAAAAAAAAGAGAAAGGTGAATATCACTTAGTATGTGCTTCAGTCTACTCTGTTGCATGAGGTTTTAACTACACTGAAAAGCAGCCTAGCTAAATAATTACTTGGTAAGTTAGCGTCACTGGGTAGACAGCACGGGCCACAGGAAGACGGCTGAGGAAGAGCTTTCGCAGCAGACGGTCTTCCTACACCAGTAATTCACTTGTGGCCCTTTTAATTGACCACATTATCGATTCTATTTACCTTCTTGTCTCAAATCTCTTCCCAAAACTTTTCAAAAGATACTTTCCTCTTGCTTCCTTGAATCTTTCGTGTAGCAATGTGATAACTAACAAAATACTATTTACATTAATAATAGGAACATGACTTTAACTTCCATCTCTATTTCTCATTTATATTAAAGCACCAGCTCAAACGTCCATTTATCTTTTGTTAATTAAAAACACTAATTAAAGGCTTCTCCTACTGGCAGCGATATTTAGAGTAGGAATTGTGCCTTCTCTCCAAACACCGCAATAAAACTTCTGAACTGCCCTTTCTAAAACAGAGATTTTTTTAATGTTAAATATCAGATCTTTGTACCGAAATTAGTTTAAATTGTCTCAGTTTCTTCAACTGCCTACATCTATATAGAATAATTAAAAATGAGTGGTTCCCTATTTCATTATATCTTTCAAATGTACAAGTGGTATTAAAATGAAAGTATCAAACTCTAGTGCATACAATCAAAATGTTCTGGATTAATACTTATTCTTAAAGAAAAAATATCAACTCAATAAAAGATGAATTTGTAAACACTGCTCTTCCAACATTCAACAATTATTTACTGAATATTACATCCTTATGCTACATATTACCCGCCAGGCACTGCAGTACAGTAGGAGGAGCCAGCAATGAGCAAAACAAGCATAAATCTCGGCCCTCAAGGAGTTTAGGGTTCATTCTAGCCCACTGTGGTTTAGAAGTCTGACCCCTCAAAATAAATAAGTAATAGAAATCCATTCTCAAATCAAGAGAAAGACATCCTCAAAAACGTGGTTAACCGCATGAGGAAAAAAAAAAACACTGCACAAGAATGTAGGACAGAAAACAGCCTCTGGAAAAACACTTTTTCTAAGCCAATACCCTTTATAAAAGAAAGTAAGTAATTTTTATTATCAATATACTCTTTGAAAGATATCATATGCCAAACAACCAGGAGTTGGTTATGTTGAATCATGTAAGTTTTGGGTATACTAAACCATAATTTAAAAAGAACCCATAGACCACTAATTATTAGCTCTGTGATTATGGATATAAAGAAATTAACAGAACAGCAGCCACCGCTATCACTTATCGAGTGCCCACAAAGTGACAATCACTGCCTGAGCTGTGTTATATCATATATATTCCCTCTAATACTGTCCAATCAGTGTTGCTGCCTTATAGTCTGAAAAGTGAAGAGAACAAAATGACCTAAATATTAGCCATATGGCTCCTATACAGGAAAGTAGATCCCTTTTTAGAAAATAGTAGCACTTAAGAGATACACATTTTAAAAGAGAAATATAATTCTTGCCAAATTTGAGTAGTAAAAAAGAAGGTTCTTTCTAAGATAATAAATAATTTGTAACCTGGCTACTTTTAAGTACCCTATATCCTGGTTTCTGTTTCTTCAATTGTCCAACTAAGCGCTTAGACAAAAGCCAACAAGAGGTAGTAAAAAAAGGTACCAGATCACCTGCTAACTCAAGCCCAAAGCCATCTCTGACACTGTCGAGGGGAGTATGGTAAGCCATTTCTCTTGAGACTTTAATTTCTTCATCAATAAAACAGGCAGCGTAATGCCAGTCATGCAAGCTTCCTGTGAGAGCACGTGAAAACACTTGTAAGCTACAAAGTGTTCACAATAATAAGAGGTTATTAGATCATCTCTATGAGGCCTTTCAGCTCTAAAATTATGGCACTACAGAATCTATACCCCATAATTACTGCTAGGGCCAGGAAGCATTGGCTACACATAAGATAACACACATAACATTCAGATATTTTATTGTAGGGCATTGATTTTAGAATACTAATTTCATAGTATTTTTAAAAAGTCCAAACAGTTAAAGATTCTGGTACAATATGTCACAAAGAAAGATCTAACCATTAGGAAATGAGTTGCTTCCTTCCCCCTCCTTCTGCTCAATCACAGAGGACACTGATGAGAACGAGAGAGAGCCAAGTTCCACACAAGAGAATAACCAACAGCAGTGAGTGAAGGTGACACACCTTCTGGAGTGCCCAGGGGTAAGAAAGAGTCAAAGGAAGATGGTCATTTTATACTGATTCAACAGAGCTAGATTTGCCTATTAATATAGCAAACCAACTAATAAAAACAGTATCTAATATGTGAAGGATATGGCACAAATGGAAGCATGGATATCAATCCCCAAACAATTCTTGTTCTAAATATGTGACAACAATCAACAAAAAACGAGTGTCTCTGGATCCTACACCCCAGCAAACTGGAGTGCTCCCGCAGTATCCTCCGATGCCTCCAGGACTTTGCACACGCTGCTCTCAGGCTGGCAACGCCCAGCCTTTCCCTTTCTGCTTGAGGAACTGAGGAACTCATACTTCCAAATCTAGAAGTAAATGCTCCCTCTTCGGCACCTCCACGGCACTTTGTATTACGTTCCAGAGGAGGTTACAAAATGTGTAATACTGTTCTGTTTACAGTTGCTTCTCTATCTGTCCCCCTGCTACACCGTGGGCACTCGGAGGAAGTGCACTGCATTTTAGTCATCTATTTATTCTCAGCTCTAACACCACGCCTGGCTCAAAATAAGTGCTTGTTGGCTGACTAAAAGAATAAATGAATACTGAAACTCCACATTATTGCTTAACTATAGTCAACAGGATTTTTAAAAAAGCAGTGAACCCTTTAAAATTTGTTAAAGATAAAGTTATTATTTAGATAGTATTAAGGATAATGGGGAAAAGATACATAGAGAAAAGCAAAGTAATGCTCTCAAGCATTAATATGGTAACAGAAAGACCAATAGAGGCAACATAGTAAATTAGAAAGAACAAAGTACATGGCAGAGGCCAAGTCATTTAGTCTTGCATATGTTTGTCAGTCTACAAAATGAAGACAACTCCACGAAATGACTAAGAGAATGCTAACTGGAAAACAGTGTAGACATACAACGGATTAAAAATGAAAATGACTGGGCCCGCCCCGTGGCTGAGTGGTTAAGTCTGCGCACTCCACTTTGGCGGCCCAGGATTTCACCAGTTCGAATCCTGGGCGCGGACATGGCGCTGCTCATCGAGCCACGCTGAGGCAGCATCCCACATGCCACAACTAGAAGGACCCACAACTAAAAATACACAACTATGTACCGGGGGGCTTTGGGGAGAAAAAGGAAAAATAAAATCTTTAAAAAAAAAAAAATGAAAATGACTTTGTAGACATAAAGAGCAGTGCTATCGCTCAAGTCTCCAGATAGACTGCCAAACCAAACCAGAACACATGATTTAGTTGAAGTCAGTGGAAGAGAATTAAGTAGAACTCCAAATTTAAAATATATTAAATACAAATGCAACAATCGAACGCTCATTATATTTCTTACAATTTCTTATTTCTTACAGTTTCCCTCGGTTTAGTTACGAAACTGAAGAAATGGAAAAATTAGGTTTTTGATTCTCCCCAAAACTGGAAAGAGTATGATTTGATGTTCCCAAGTAGGTCAAGCTCTTGTGAGAGCCATACAGAGAGAGCAAATATAACCATCTCCCTCAGAGGCACTTCCTAAGCGGATCCCTTATACTCAGGACGAAACCGTCAAATATCCTTGCCATGGATTCATGTCTTTCCCACTGAGGAACAAAAGAGTATAATAATGGTAGTTGAAGCCCAGGATCAATGTGGCTCATTTCCTCTTGATGCATCAGTAATCTCAGATTTAGGGAGAAATTTTTTTAAATTTTAAAACAAACGAAAAGGATATATTATGACAAGGATACAAAACTCACAAGATAAAATTAGAAACTTCCAAGATATATAATATTTCCAGAAGATTTCGTTGGGCTACCTTCCCAGACCCAAGAGGACTGGGTTCATTCTTTAAATTTTTTTTTTAATTTTCTTTATTGAGATAAGAATGATACATAGTAAAAATACACAAATTTTCAGCGCACAGCTCCATGAATTCTTACTACTGCATATATCCACACAGTATCTACGAGCACACCCAGATGAAGCTCTGTAACATTCAAGCTTCATTCCATTTTGCCCTTAAAGGTACTCTGAGCAAATGTTTAAGAAACACAAAGTTAAGCCGATTGGCATTACCTGTTCTTGTCCCTGATGACTATAAAACTTGACACTTAACATCCTTAATAATCCCAGTGTCTTTGGTACCTACAAAATAAATGCAGATCATACAAAGAAAGATTAATGGAATGCTTCCTCATTGTAAAAAGTCCTTTTATCATGATATAAAAACTAAAGCAAACCTAGTATTTTAAGAAATGGTTAAGAAAATCATCAATAAGTGTCAAAGATCTTGGTGAGGCTGTTTTTATTTGAAGGAAAAAAAAATCCACCAGGTAGTAAATTTTACAAAATATAGCCATGATCAAATGCTTTTTAAATACACAAATAACACATCCAATACAATCTATTCAAATTAGAATCCACTTCAAGCTCTTCTCAAATGAGCTTGTCCCAGGTTACCATTTTATCCGAACATCACCACGGAAAAGGCCAAAGCTTCCAACAGAAATTTCATACATTATGGAATTGACCCTACCCTATACTTGGAAACTACCATAAAAAAAGTCATCATTTAAAAACCACTGTTTGAAATAATCTAACACAAGACTATTTCTATCTCTAGATTTAAGAAATACACTTACAAAAGCAAGAGGGGGCAATGAGTATAATAAAAAATAAAAAGGAAAATAACAAGTGTTGTTGAAGATGTAGAGAATTTGGAACCCTGAAACTTTGCTGGTAGGAACATAAAATGGTACAGCTGCTGTGGAAAATAGTTTGGTAGTTCCTCAAAAAGTTAAACATAGATTTACTATATGACCCAGCAATTCCATCCTAGGTTTTTACGAAAAGAATTGAAAACAAGTATTCAAACAAATACTTGTACAAGGATGTTCATAGCAACACTATTCACAAAAGCCAAAAAGTGGAAACAACCTAAATGTCCTTTAACTAAAGAATGGATAAACAAAATGTAGTATATATCCATACCATGGAATAGCATTCAGTCATAAAAAGGAATGAAGTACTGATATATGCTACAACTTAAAAGAACTTCAAAAATATGACACTAAATGAAAGAATCCAGATATAAAAGGTCATGTACTATATGATTCCACTTCTATGAAACATTTAGAATAGGTAAAGCCATAGAAACAGAAGGTATACTAGTGGTTGCCGGGAGTTAGGGGGAGAGGAGAATAGGGAGTGACTGCTTAATGGGCATGGGGTTTCCTTTTTGGGGTGATGAAAGAAATGTCTTGGAACTAACAGAGTGGTGATGGTTGCACAACATTGTGAATGTACTAAATGCCGATGAATTGTACACTTTAAAATGGTTAATGGTTAATTTCATGTTACAATAATTTACCTTAATTTAAAAGAAAAAGGCAAAGGAGGATATTGTTTTGTTGAGGTTAAAAATTTTCCTACCAAAACTTTTGAGTAGCTGAAGACAGCAGTGATGGCCTAACTCCCTATGTCCTAACATTTCCTCCAAAACTAGACAGAACAAGAAGGAAAAAATAAATCTATATGAAAACCACACCCTCAGCTTAACTTAAAGATAGAGGATAACCCAAACTTCAAAATAACTCCAAGTAGAAAGAGAAAAATCACCAAATCCCAGGGTGTCACCTCCACTTCTGTTGCCAACCCCATATCCCCACCCACCCCACCCAGGCCGACCACAAGGCGAGCAAAAGCAGACTGAAAAAATACTGCAGGGCCAAGGGAAGACAGACGAGGGAAGCTAGCAAAGGGGTCTGAGGTCTAGCTATAACCACTGCCAAAAACTGTAACCCGTGAGAACTTTCCAGAAATAGAAAAAGATCTGAATCTATACATTAAAAGAGCCAGTGGGTAACTGGGAAAACTAACTCAGAATAATCAACTCCAAGAAATATCCTAGAAAGCTATTAGATTTCAAAGATTAAAAAATCTTCAAGGCCTCCAAGTAAAATAGCCAAATAATATACAAAGGGGAAACAATTTGAGTTACATTAGATTTTTCAAATTCCACATACAAAGTAAAGTAATAAGAGAGTAGTGGTTTTTTAAAGTTTGGTGAAAGAAAGGGTAAACCAAGGATTTTATACCCAGACACATTTTTGCTTCAAATATGCAGGCTATGGAAAAACAACTTTCAACATATAAGAACCTAAGGAACTCTTCACCTATGAGCCTTTCTCAAAACATCTACCAGAGGATAATTTCATCCAAGCAAGAGATGACTGGGAAAATTTCAACAAAAGAAGTGACAGGGAGCATTGAAAAATGTATAAATGGACATCTAAGACTAAAGAGGGGTGAGAACCAGGTTAAACTAATGTGTAAATATTCTGTGTTTTGACAAAGTAGAAATAACACAACTTAAAAAGGGAGGAGAAAGGAAAGGAAAAGAGGAAAATAAACTGATTTTTATATGAGCAATTAGTAGGAACCAAAGAATACCAATAAAACTGATAAGCTGGTAAAAATATTGGAGGCACTATAACATCAATAAGATAATGATGGAGGTAAAATAAGAAATGATGGAGGTAAATCCCCATTGAACTGAATTCCAAAGAGAACGGAAAGAGAGGAACTGGAAACAAGTATAGACAACTGTGGAATATGCTGGACAAAGGGAAGGAAATGGGGTGGGAGTAGGACTTAGTGGGGTCTAAATCCCCCCAAAAGTAAAGAGTTTTACGATGGAAAAAAATAGAATATTGTCTGCTGATAAATCTAATAGACAGCAAAATTCATGATGTAGGACAAATACTCTTCAACAAGCAAGTTTGAGATCTAGTGGATGCACGGAAGGGCTGGCTTAGCTGTGCAAGGACAGTTCATCCATAATAGCCAGCGAAAAGATATGGTGTGCAGGCACAGATGCAGGCAGGACCTTACGGAAGTACTCTTCAGATTACCTCTATTTTCTCAGGGAAAGAGGATTCCTCAGAGAAACAGGATTCCAAAAAGCGTGTGTTCTTTCCACAACAACAGTCTAAAAAGCAGCAGCATCAATAACATAAAGTGTAGTCAGTTTTGTTCATTTTTATACTTTTTCTAAAATTTTAACCTTAAAAATACAAATAGATACTAATGATTAACACTGTAGATCATTTCACCGTTTATCAACTGCCTTCACATAGAGGACCTCATCTGACCCTGGTAAAAGCCTTCATACACAAGTAGTAGGTAAAGAGCTAGAATTCCAGTCCCAGGCTTCCGACTCCTGAGCTCAGGTTCTCTCCTTTCTCCCAGCTACTGAACTCTAACTTGGTATCTGTTAAGCTTATTGCCCTTATTTGTGAACACCGCTGTCTCTTCCAATACAGTAAACCCCTTGAGGGCTGCTACCTTTATATTCCTAATACCTGGAGCTGTGGTTCAACGTTGAACAAATGAATAAATAAAACTATCTCACATTTTAATTTGGAAACTTTGGTCAATGCATATATTGGATTTTCCATAGTCTCTTTTACAACCTAGCAGCCTTGTGAGAGACTAGATACATATACGTCAGCAGCATTTTTCAGTCAATATCCACCCCAACGCAATAGCAACCTTAAACAAACAACAAGAGGAGGTTCAAGGAGGACAATATCTTCCACCTGACAAAAGGAAGTAATCCTATAACTTCGAATTGCTTTGAGCTAGCGGAAGGCTATGTAGAATGATCATAAGTTTAGCTGCAAGACACATTTAAAAGCTACTAACGTAATTAAAATATGCTTGCAGCATTTCAAGAAGTGAATCAGACAGCAGAGCATTCAATTTGCAATTCAATATTTTCCCCCACTTATTCTGCTGGAGCACAAGCAATTTTCTTTTAAGAGACTCCAACACGAAAGCTTCAGGCCAGAGAGGGAAGAACCGTATATAGCAGAGCAGATTCCAATACTTCGGTAAGGAGCAAAGTGAAAACACAAGAGAATTCAAGGAAGTCAAGGTGAAAAAAAGACTTCATGATATGCGACAGTACTCTGCGACTTTCCCTTCCCCAGCCCACTCTGTCACAAATACACTTGAGTACAGTGTCCTGAAACAGACTCCATAGTTTGCCCACTTTATCTCCTTGTATCCTCCACATTTAGCTACTTTTTCTTTTTTTCCCTCAACCTTTAAATATTATGACAAATTTCATAGCTACTGAAAAGCTGAAATGATTTTACATGAAACACCGGTATACCTTTCAGCTGGGTTCACCAATGATTAACCTTTTGCCACATTTGCTGTATCTGTGTGTATGTATACATACTTTTTTTAAAATTAGTCTTTGACTGAACCATTTAAAAATAAGCTGCATACTTCACACTTAGACAGAGTCAAGAGATAAAATTGTTCAAACTCTTTCCAAGATCTGCCCTGATACATCTCACATACAAAACTACAAGCTGGGTACGAACTAAATTAGAGAGACACGACTAAATTCCTGCAAATATGAAATAGTATGTCGAGTGTGCATCAGCAACTCCTACCTCACTCCTTTTTTTAAGAAATGATGGGGTAAACATCATAGCATGAATTTGACAGTGCCAATAACATGAATATCATTCCCTATGGGGAGTGGGGGAAGGAGCTAGAAGATCTGGTTCCACTCGTGTTCCCCTATTTTCAGTTGTTGAGATCTCAAAAGGCCTTAGGCTCCTTATCTGAGACATGTGGCTACTACTACTCAAACTGGACTCCTCACTGGGTCCTGCAGAGAGAATAAATGGGTGCTAGAATGAATAGATGGATAATGAATGGAAGAAAAAGCACAGAGCTCAGTACTATATAAATCTATCTACAAATACAAACTGTTTTAAGGTCTGGTGCCCTACAAACCAATAAATCGACCTAATTTTTTGAAAAAACTACTACATTGTTGGGTTAAGTTCACAATCTCATATTTGAGTATATGCTAAAAGCTAAAGGAAAAAAATAGTGGAAGCTTTCTATAATTGCTAATGATTTCTTTTCAAAAGTACTTCATTATTTCCTTTTCAACCTCAAAACCTTTAACCATTCATTGTTTTAGAGAATTATTTTAAAATCAATATATTTTAAGACAGAAATAATGGACAAAAACATTCATTATAGGAAGAAACAGCATAGCACATTCACTTGTGTTATGTTTCTCTTTAATTTCTTGGTTTCTTCCCTCACTCAAAAAAAATTCTTTGAGTGCCCGTTACAAATCAGGCAGTGTGCTAAGCACAGGTGCATAATTATGAGCAAGTACTTGTTTTCATGTAGTTTACACAAGAAACTAAGATATATAATGTTACAGGATGGCCAATACAGTAGACACAATTAGTATTCACCTTTATGTAGTTTTTCTCACCTTTCTGGACACAGAGAAAACTACTTTCCAGGCCCCTTGAAGGTAGGAGGGGCCACGTGATTGTTACAACAAATGAACTGTGAGCAAAAGCAATGTTGGTTCTGGTGTTAAGACAGTAAAAAGTTGTACCTTTAGCCCTCTCTTCCCCTCCCTAAAGCCATAAATTGACATAGTGAGACCTCAAGAGGTCACTAGCCTCCACTGATGCTTTAATCATCATTTGGAACAAGCTGTCCAGGGATTCATGGTAGCAACAGTAGGATTTGCCACAAATAAGGAATAAATTTTTACGTTGTCACCTACAGAAATGTCAGGATTTTCCATTTACTTATGTGACCGTTTTATTATTACATCAAAGCCTAGCCTATACTGACTGACACAGCATAAAGGAGTGCCTGATACAAAAGAGAAGCTCGATTACAGAACGAATAAGTGAATGGATGGATGAAGAGTCCACACAAATATGTAACAAAATGGAAGGAAGTATACCACGGTTGTTAACAGGGGAACTTCTGCCAGAGTTTATACTCTAATTCTGCCCCTTGCTAGCTGGGTGACCCAGAGCAAGTTACTTAATTACACTTGCCTTTCCTCATCAATAGACTCCGGCTAGCAACAATATCTACCTCAAAGGGTTACTGAGAATTAAACGAGCTAATAAACGTAACAGCACAACTAATAAACAGTTGCCAGCACATAAAAAGTGCTTGATAAATGTTAATGTCTAAATAAGCAAATGCGAGTAACAGGACTGTTAGGTTGCTTTTCTAATATGTGCAAATATTGTTACTAAAAATGAGACCAAGTTAAATACAATATGCTTTGGATACACTAGATATTTCAAAGAAATACTAAAATTTTGCTAGCAAGAAGTCACCTTCCTCATTTAAAACAAATGATTTCCTTCTCTATATCTTACAAAGAGCTTCCCTGTCTGAGACCTCTTAGCAAAGTGAAATGCCATAACCAATACTTACTGCAGTGACCCTGTCTCCACCATTAGTAACCTGCTTATAATACGGTGATCCTGAAAGAACTCTCCAGGCAGAAAGGCCAGAGCTAGAAGCTTTTGATGTGCCCACTTCAGCAGTTTCACAACCACCAACCAGTAAAAGTCTAAAAGAGAAAAATAAAAAATTAATAAATTGCATTTATGAACTACATTAAAACAAAGAGAGCAGAAACAGTCACCTTCACAAGGACAACTACAGTCAAATTACTATATACCAACCTAGAGGGTAAAATATTTTAGAGGAAACAATCAAAAAGAAATGAGATGGTTTTTCAACTAGAATTTCACCTTCACTCACACAGAGGCAAGGCTTAAGTATTCAAGCACCTAAAACCCAGACAGGAACTTAGAAATGAGAAAAAGTGCTTTAAAGTTGACCACTGAATATCAAAGAAACTGAGGGCATCCACACCAATAAACTTTAATAAACAGATGGGTCGCCTCCCCCAGATACCAGTAGATTAACTACAGCAGTGCATTGGATGCAGTGAGGGCACGATTACAGATGTGAGGAGGAAATGACAACTGGGAACACTGCGGAGGGAACACAACCGTGCAGTGATCACGATATTGAAACAAGACTGCAGGAGGATAGCTGCACATTAGGACAGGCTCACTTTCCTGTTTGTTATACTTCATCAGCAATTAGAGGTCAGTTACCAACAGAGCAAAGAACCTAACATATACCGAAAGTCAAAGACTATGCAACCACTGTACAAACTAAGCCGATTAATAATGGAACCCAAACGATCATGGTTTTTAAAGTTATGTTTTTAAAATTATATTCTGTAAATCTGGCAGGAAACTGTATAACAGATATCATAATCCCTGTCTGAAAAGAAAAAAGTTTGAAAGTAGAAGTTCTGTTATATTAAAGGGAATACTACAATTACCAGTGAATTATTTCTTGTTCCCAATGACAATAAGGTGGTAAGAGTAACAGAAGAGAGAAGCCACAGACTTCCTAATGTCTGAATTTTTTGAAAAGTCCCTCCCCCATGCTTTGGAAATTTCCTGCTGCCTAAGAGAGAGAAAAAGACTTCAAAAGAGAGGTTTCACCAGTCATGTCCACATAATGCTCCCCACACACAATCTACCACTGTCCGAATGACACAAAACTATATCAAACTCCCTTTATGTCAATATGTATATTAAATCTGTCATCATCGGGCTCCTATTTTGTCAAAAAGAGGACGCAGTTCACCACACATATTAGTATTTACCTTTTTCTAGGTCATGCTCATAGAAAAGCAAAAAGATAAAAAATTTTAGTTTCTGCACAGAAATCAAAAGGTGAAAGAAAACAACACTTCATAAGGTTCCTTAGAGCTAGCATATCAACAGATTGACTCAGTTATATGGTTATGTTAGCCAATGTTAAGTTTTAAAGTTATATAATTATAAATATAAGTACCTCATGATGTAACACCAGGAGCTCTCAATATTTCCCCTTCAAGACCAGTAGAAGTGTACGCTCAAGGGTAGTTATAAAGAACTGTATTAGTGCAGAAAGCAACGCCTGTCCCCTGTGAATTCTGCTCGCCTTGTGTGACAGGCAGAATAATGGCCCCCCCAACAGATATCCATGTCTTAATCCCTGGAACCTATGAACATGTATGTTACATGGATTTAAGGTTGCTAATCAACTGACTTTAAAACAGGGAGATTATCCTAGATTATCCAGGTGGCCCAGTATAACCACAAGGGTCCTTAAAAGTGGAAGAGGGAGGCAGAGAGTCAGTGTCAGAGTGATGCGACGTGAGAGAGACTCAACTGGCCACTGCTGGCTTTGAAGGCAGAAGGGGCCATGAGCCAAGGAAGCGGGGCAGCCTCTAGAAGCAGGAAAAGGCAAGAAAACAGATTCTCCCCCTGAGCTCCAGAAACAACCCAGCTCTGCTGTGTTTGATTGATTAAAATCAATGAAAATCTGTTGACTTTAGCTCAGTGAGACCCATTTCAAACTTCCTACCTCCAGAACTATAAGATAATAAGTTTGTTTAAGCACGATGGTCTAAACTGTTAGGCCATAGGAAACTAATATACACCTGTTTCCTTCCCAGCCCTAGAACTCAGATGACCTGTCAGATTAATTCCACCAACTGCTCTCTTCTCATTTGACCACTTGCTTTCTAACATCTGTTTCTGAACTAAGTTAAAAACAACAACAAAAACCTCATCTCTACCACATACAGCCAGACGTAAAACTTTCAAAACTGCATAAAATCCCTCTACGTTTAGCCATGGAGCTTAGCCTAATTCAAAATCTCAAAATTCATAGTGTAATATAAATGTGGTTTATTCACAGAAACAGAACTTGAGCCTTCACTCAAAGCCTTTCTCCCACTGCTTTTCCATATGGCTCTAACAATTGTACATCACAGCACATCGGAGTAACAAATTTTGAGAAGATGCCTTACAGCAACCCATTTGTGCTGTTTCTACCCTAGGCCAGTCCTCAGAGCTAACACATAATTGACCCTGTTCACCAGGGCAAAAGAGAGTTGGGTCCACAGTCAAGCTAGAAATATGAGTATTACTTGCCTAGAGCACCCGTTCTGCTCAAATGATTCTTTTCCACCAAAATAATTTCCAAAAAAAGGGTATATCTAGTGCAGATAAAATCACATTATTCTTCCGGATCTAACTACCAATCTGAAGACACTACAGCTGATAAAAGAAAAACACTTTAAAACAACACTACAAAGATGCGACCTAAACAATGGGAAATCTAAAAAATCTAGACAGTAGGAAACTACAGAAAAAATGACCCGGTTTCTTCAGAACACAGTCACAGTCACATGCATACGCATGCACACATACACTCACTCAGAGCAAAAGAGCAAAAGACAGGAGAAAATGGAGAGCAGATTAAAAGAGAACACAGTCTGGATATGTGAGGACATTGACAAATCACTGTTAATTATCTTCAGCTGTGATAATGGTTTCATGTTTATGTTTTTTAGAGTCCTTATTTTTTAGAAATACACACTGAAATATTTAGATGAAATAATATGCTGTCCAGGATTTACTTCAAAATAATGCAGGAACAGGTGGGTGAAGGAATGGCTGGGGATAGAGATGAAATGAGATTGGCCATGAGCTGATCGTTAAACTGAATGACAGAAACAAGGGAGTCAGTATACTATTCTCTCTATGAACATGCTTCAAACTTCTCATAAGTAATTTTTTTTTCAAAACTCAATTTGTTAGGAAAAAGTCCTCTGAATAAATAGAACAAAACAGGTAAATTTTAATATTTACATTTCCAAATTTAATCACAACATTTTTTCAAACAGAAATCATGTGATTCATAAAACTCACCTTTAAAAATCAGTAACCTATAATTATCATAAAAATAAAAACTAATTGACAATTCTCAGGATACAGCAGATCCTGATAACTAAAATAGTTTTCCTCTGTTCAACGTGCAACATATATATTTCTATTAACAGTATAATTCTTTTCTCAAGGGATTGAGCATTATTATTTCATTTGCATTACTATGTCATGGAGAGGATGGGTGTCTTATCTAATTATAAGATTAAAAAATATACATATAAAACTTTAAGTTGCCTGACTAATGAAAGAGATACAGAGCTAACTGAGATTTCAGTTTATTATCTCCTGGTCTTGATACTAGAATACATTTCCTCTCTATGAATTCTGATAAATATCATGGCCATGCATAGATCAAATTGGCTACAACATGATAAGCTCCATTAATAACAAAAATGATTCAATATCTGCTTCCAAACAACCTTTCCTCCACTCATGCCAGACTGAAGGGTAGGTGGATAAAGAGGCAGAATGATGGAACTAATCAAGTCTTGTTCCCACCAGATGGTATGGCAGCTTTGGGACGCTGATGCTCCAACTACAAGAATGCACACATGTTCACACATGCAAGCAGGCATGTGTGCTTATGTGTGTTTAAACGGGAGAAACAGAGACAACTTCATCAACGTATTCACAACATGGGTAACTGGTAGCTACTGTGTGCCAGACAATGTGCAGAGCCCTAAGTCCACGGAGATGCACAAGTATGCTCTCTGCATTCAGAATGCTTGCTCTCTAATTATGGGCAAATAAAAGGGAAGAACAGCTGGGAGTCTGGAATTAACTCGTGCAAAAGATGACAGCCCTATCTGAAGACAATAACCCAGCCTCCATTTACTGAAGGGTTATCTTCAGTTACACATGTCAAGGGGTATCAACCCCAATTCAAGATGTTAATTTGGCCCATTACCTTACTGTTTTACAGGACTCATATGTGACTAGGGCTAATCTACAAGTGACTAAGAAAAGGAAAGCAGGTTGAGAGTGATACCTGGCCTCATAAATAAACCTCCATCACGAACGCAGTGTCAGAACAGGCTTCCTGGGCAACACCAGCCAAAGTGAAGAGGAATCAAGTTCCACTGGCAAAACCATGTAACTGAACTGAAAATAGTCAGCGGGAAAAGAGGGGAGAAGTCTGCGGCACAGCACAGTATATGCAATGAATGTTTCCTGAGTGACTCATGAATTTAAGCTCCATCTTTCTCCTGAAGGCACACAGAGTGGAAAGTGCTAGAGAGACTCCTCTTCCCCTGCCCGTCCTTATTCTTGCTGATCTGAGTGGTAAGATATAAGATGAGGCAGGGAGAAGGGAAGGGGCATGGCAACAGAGATGGGAGAAATGGGGGAAAGGGGTCACAAACCAAGAAAGAGGGCACTAGACAATGCTAAGCTGAGAATTCGGTAAAGGGAAGCATCAGGAAGAAAATTTCAAAATGTTTGTCAAAGACATAAAAGACATGAATAAAGAGAGAGAAACATCATGTTCTTTGACAGACTCTCAATATCTTAATGATGTCAATTCTTCTTAAATTAATCTATAAATTGAATGCAATTTCAAATAAAATCCCAACAGAATTTTTCAAAGAACTGAACAAATTGACGTAACGGAACTAGACAAACATAAAATTCGTACAGGATAGGAGAGCTTTGAGAAGAGTCAACTTGACTCACACTGATAATCTTTCCCTTTATGAGCTGTGCTTTGTGCATCTTGACCTGCAAATACCACCCTACTCTACTGTCATTAAGACATTCTCCTTCAAATTTGACCACATTAAAATCTTAAACTTCAATCCACAAAGTGAAAAGATAAACCACACACCAGGGGAAGTTATTTACAACACGTAAAACTAACAGTATTAGCAGACAGAATCTATAAAGATCCCCACAAACCAGCCCAAACGAAAACTAGACAGAGAATAAGCAAGTCACAAAAGGAGGAATCCAAAAGCCAATAATGCAGACCAAAACAGCATAGATTTATGCCACGCACACTCTAGAATGTTTAGGGACACAGTAACTCCTACAAACTACTGGTGAGATTGGAGCAATCATTTTGGAGACTGACATGACAACACCTAATAGATGCACAAACCCAACAATCCCACAAACTGCATTCTAAGAGAACTCTGGAAACAGTCTAACACAGGAATATTTATCTCTGGGAAAAGAACATTTTGTGCAGCAATATTTATAATGCAAGAAAATTAGAAATATTTTAAATGTTTAAAAGGTATGCATAAATAAATTCAATAAATTGTTCAGAGAAATATATACAGTATACAAGGAACAAATACAAAAACACATATTGGAAAGTCACATACCAATATGAGAGCAGTCACCTCCAGAAAGGAGAAGTAAGACAAAGAAATGGAGGGAGGAAATTTTGTTTGTACTATTGTCTCTCTCTTACATTTATATATTTGTGTGCATGTACACACTCACATATCTTAATTAAAAAAGACAACCTTGGGGCTGGCCCTGTGGCCTGTTGGTTAAGTTCAGCACACTCTGCTTCAGCGGTTTGGGTGTGCAGGTTTGGATTCCAGGTGCCAACCTACACCACTCGTTAGCCATGTTGTGGCGGTGACACACATATAAAGTGGAGGAAGACCAACAACAGATGCTAGCTCAGGGCTAATCTTCCTCAAGCAAAAAAAGAGCAAGATTGGCAACAGATGTTACTCAAGGTTAATCTTCTTCAGGAAAAAAAAAAAAAGACAATCTTAATATTTGTTAATTCTGGGTAGTAGTACTTAGGTGTTCATTACATCATACTCTGTACTTTTCTCTCTCTTTTTTTTTTAACTTAAAAAGGGGAACATCAAGATACAGTATCTCAAATGATATACAAAAATTTTTACAGTTAATGAAGTCCACGAAAAGAAATTCAGTGAATCAGCTTTAACGCTTAGCATCAACCCACAAGTCTTGTCAAATACTGAAAATGAAATTAGCATATAATTTGCTTTGTGACATTTTCAGGCTGTTTATACATTAATGGGTATATCTTAAGCATTCTGTGATTTACTACTGAAAGGATTTTTGGATTTTAGGAAAGATCAAGTCCACAGACAATAATGTAGAAAATAACATATCATGAATGCTCCTTTCTGTTGCAGTAACTTCCCCCACCCAGAATATTTACACACAGTGGTAATCATTACCTCCTTAAATATGCAGGATATTCAGCTGTTAAGTGTTCACTTCAAGAATCACATTTTGAAGCAAACAAGTGTTTTTAAATTATTCTATAAAGATACAAAGCAAAACAGAATTTCTACAGTACCAATTAAATTTTCTAGACTAAAGCTCATGATGTGTGGGAGTTAAAACTTTACTTCTCCTTAACAAAAACGAGAGAGAGATTAATTTTCCCAATAATCTTCAACCTCAAAATTTTGTGGAAAAGAGGAAAATCACGGGTCTAGGAATCAGAGGTATCAGGTTCAAATACCTTTGCAACAAAGTAACTATATAATCTTAAGAAATTCCCTTCATCCCATCAATATTTACTAAACGCAAACTGTGTGCTAAGCAATGAGGAATGTGCTAGACAACTAAAGAACCTTCTTTTTTTTACAAAGATTTTTTATTTTTCCTTTTTCTCCCCAAAGCCCCCTGGTACAGAGTTGTGTATTTTTAGTTGTGGGTCCTTCTAGTTGTGGCATGTGGGATGCTGCCTCAGCATGGCCTGATGAGCAGTGCCATGCCAGTGCCCAGGATCCGAACTGGCAAAACCCTGGGCCGCAGAAGCGGAGCGCGTGAACTTAACTACTCGGCCACGGAGCCGGCCCCTAAAGAACTTTCGTAGTAAACCATTTATAGTTCTTCCTGGAATGAATTCATAGTGTCATAGTTAGCTCTCCCAGTGCATCAGTATCACCTACGGTGTCACGCTAAGGGGCACGTTTTCTGTCCCTACGTTCATTTCCTCAGATGGCCTTGGACATATAGTCATACACAGGAATGAAAATGAGTAGAGTCCACTCCGGGGGAAAGGACAAGCCAACACAGACCACTGCTGCAAAGAACCTCTTCAAGGGCCTTTGAGTTAGGGGCAAAAACGCCTGAAGGACAGATTAACTGCATGGAGGAAGAGGCCAAGGAAGCCTTCACAGGGTAACACCAGCGAAAGGTTTCTCCTTTAAACAACTTCCCAGACAGGTAAAGAGGTCAGGTAAAGAGCATTCTGAGACAAGGGAACTTGAGGTACAAGAGCACCGAGATGAGTTTGTAAACGGTGTGTTCGGAGAATGATAAGAAATGCAGTGAGTGTTACCAGCCTGTAAAAGACAAGCAGAAGGAGCAGGACAGAAGCTCCAGGGGGCCCTTAACAATACAAATGGCTTACCTTGCTCGTTCCTGGGCACTCATCACCTTCTTCCTTCTGTACTATCACAGTTGTTTAAAGCCTGCCTCCACTGTTAAACTTGAGCCACCCAGGCACAGAGACAGTGTCTGCACCCTTCACAGTATGTAGCAGTCGTTTCACTCAGGAAACGTCTGTCTGTGCACTATGTGCGAAGAACTACAGGGGCACAAAGATAAATAAGACACAGTCCTTGTCCTTGGCTTAACCTCTCCAGGCTTCAGTTCTCCCACCTGAGAAATGAAGAGGATGAGCCAAATGACCGAGGAAACTCTTTTCCAGCTCTGACATTCGAAGAGTCTAAAACTCAAAGCAGGAACATAGGTATCAGACAACAAAAACAAACTGTGACTGATGTGGCAAAAACCCCAAGGAGCCATGAATTAAATGAGCAGGGGGAAAGGCAAAGGCCAGAGCAGACCAAGGGCAGTAATAAGGGGGTGGTCAAGGCCATCTGAGGAAAGGAAGGTAGGGACAGAATGCCTGCCCCAAAGGATCACACCAGACATGATACTACTGATGCACTGGGAGAGCTAGACGTGACACTACAAATGCACTCCAGGAATTATAAATGGTTTATTAAGAATGTTCTCCAATCTAGCAATTGTTGGAAGAATCTGCCATCTAGTGGTTAAAACTCTTTAAAGCTGAGGAAGCTGGTTTGAAATAATAGAGCAAGATACTCTTATTATACTCTGCCTAATGACCAATGGGTTTGCGGCATACAACCAGCAAGGAAGAAAAAAAATACGAGAGAAGAAGAAAGAAAGCAAGAAGAAAAATACACGTCCCAAAATTTAAAAATGCTTACGACCATGCCTGCAAATAAGGGCTCAAGAAAATGTTACCTAACTGCCACACAACTAGAAGCCATTCATCTCTTGGGATAATTGAAATTTTCCCAATTTTAATTCATGTTAGTATATCTTAAGCATTCTTGACTACAAAAATCTTACTAGCTCAATATTTAAAATTCTGGTTATCTTTATTATCAGATCAAGAGCTTATAAGAAGAAAACATACAAAATAGTGACTCTTTACATCAATGTTCTCAAACATAAGTACGCGTTAGAATCACCAAGAGGACTTGTAAAACCACAGATTGCTGGGCCCCTCCTCCAGGGGTCTGACTCAGGAGGTCTAGAGTCGAGTCCAAGAATCTGCATTTTTAGCAACCTCTCCCGGTGATTCTGATGCTACTGGCATAGGGACCACACTTCGAGAATGCATAGCTTTACACTGTGCTTGAATCTATAATCTGAGCTCTAGAGAACACGGGTCACTATAAATCAGATTATGAAGCATCACACTCTTTAGTCAACACATGCTTAAGGATGATCACAGGAAACTGATTATATTGAAAGGTTAATTGTTAAAGACAAAACATGAGAATTTTTCTTGGATGGAAAAAGCACTATTAGAGACTGGTGAGTTCAGTAAAAAAGTCATTTCATTTTCCTGGCAATTTGATAATTGGGCATTTAATGTGTTTAAAATTGAGTGGTAGCTGGTTATAAAGCGCTTAAAATACAATTCATAATTTAGAATCAAGAGGTATAGGAAAATCTATAGAGTCCAATACTCCTTACTTTACGCCTGCCAAGCAGAACTGGACGCACACTCAGGTAGAGGGTTGGCTGGCAGAGAACAGAAGTCGGAAACACTTTCTGTAAAGGGCCAGACAATAAATATTTTAGGCTCCATGGGCCATATGGTCTCTTTCATAACAAGTTTCTGTCAAAGTGCAGAAAAGCACAGACACTATGCTAAAAAGAGAGAGAGCGTGTGGCTATGTTCTAATAAAACTTTATTTATGGACACCAAAATGTGAATTTCATTAATTTCCATGAGTCATAAAATATTCTTTTGATTTTTTTTTCAAACATTTAAAAAAGTGTAAAATCCATTCTTGGCTTATCAGTCATACAAAAACAGGCCATATTTGGCCCACAGGCCATAGTCTGCCAACCCCTGGTACAGAGAAAAGCCTACTGAGCATTGGTATCAGATGACATGAGTTTACTACTTAATAGTCATGCTATCTTAGAAAAGTTTCTTAACCTCTAGGAGCTTCAGTTTCTCCATCAACACAAGAGCAGTTATGACACCCTCTTAAAGAAAGCGAAGACTGGGATTCAGTATATGTAAGTAATGGTAATCAGTGAAGGCTCTATAAAGTTAATTTCCTCTATTACAATCTTAACTTCAGGTCAATTCAATATCTATTTAGGGAGTGCCTGACATTTGCAAGGTACTGTGCTAGCAGTGTAGGAAATACTGTATAAGGGAACTGACTTTTCTGCCTCAAGAAATTTAGTCTTGTGGGTTAATAAGAAGACTGTAGTTGGAAAAAACCTGTCTCAGGACTTCTATCCATGCAACTGTTCAACCTGAGCTCTTAAATTTTAATTCTTCCAAAGTCAGGCTTTCACTCATTTACTCAACAAATATTTACTGAGCACCCTATGTGCCAGACCCTGTTCTAAGTACTAAAAATAGAGCTAGAAGTAACACAGATAAAGTCCTGCCCTCATAAGTTTACATTCCAGTGCATATCAGTGTTGCTTTTTCCCTTCGTTATATGTTTTGGCCAAGCCAAATAAACATTAACAATTGAATCAAAATTTACTGAGATGCTCCATGCAAAGCATGGCGCTGAGCACTGACGATACAGCACTAAGACAGGGTGCTGGCCCTCAGGGAGGCCACAGCCTAATAAACTATTACCTATTGAACAAAATGAATGTATTCTTTCTTAGCAGCATAAAGATGGAGTCTAAAGGGTCAGCCCAATCAAACATTATATAGCAGATAGACAGATGGAAAAAACCAAGAACAATGTTCCAGGCAGAGGAGAAAACAAGTATAAAGACCTTAAAGAACAAGGACATTTTGAGAAATGCAAGAATTCACAAACGTCTAGAGTCATCTAGAGGAGGGGTCAGCAAACTACAGCCCATGGACCAAATCTGGTCCACCTCTTATGTTTGTAAATAAAGCTTTATTGGAACACAGTCATTCATTCATTTACCTATTGTCTATGGCTGCTTTCATACTACAATGGAAGAGTTGAGTAGTTCCAACAGATACCATCCAGCCTCTTACAGAAAAAGTGTGCCAATGGTGGGTCTATAGCAAAGAAGCATGAGGGGGTGTGACAGGCAGCTAGATAGGTTAAAGGCCAAACTAGAAAATGTCTCTAATACTGAACTAAGGAGTTATATCTCTATCCCAATGGCTAAGGAAATTAGAGAAGGATTTTTTAATTAGATAATCAGACTTGCATTTTAAGATCTGTATTCCTTGCTAGAAACATATTAGAAAACAAAGTAAAGGAGGATCAGACAGGAAGGAGGGAACACATTTGATAACAAATTGGATAAAAAAGTGATAAGTGTCTGAACTATAAGGACGGCAGCAGAAATGGAGACGAGGAGATAGACTTGAGATATATTAGAGAAGAAGAATCAATAAGTCTTAAAGATTCATAAGAATGAGTTAAGAGAGTTATCTAAGGTGAATCTCAGATTTTGGCCTGGTGGAAATGCTCTGTATAGAGATTTGGGAATACAGAAGAAAATGCAGATTTGGAGGTAAAAAATGACTAATGCAGTTAGAATATAATGAGTATGAGGTACTTGTGAGCTATCCAGGAAAAGGTGTTCTGTATGCAGATGGATAAAATAGCTCTGTGGCCCAGGAGTAACTTATAGGATACAAATTTTGGAGATATCACATATGCATTTAAGAGTTTGGTTAAGGTCGCCTATAAAGAATATACAGAGTAGGAAAGGAAAAAAACGGCCAAGGAATTCCACCAAAAATCTACTAGAATTAATCAAGTTCAGCAAAGTTGCAGGATACAAGATCAATATACATAAACCAATTGTACTTCTATATTCTAGCAATGAACACTCGAAAAAAAATTAAGGCAGGAAGTATGTCCCAAACTTCAGACACTGGTGTACCACTTTCAAATGATTTTTCGCATACAAAAACTATTATTTAGGGGCTGGCCCAGTGGCATAGTGGTTAAGTTTGGCATGCTCCACTTCAGCAGCCCAGGGTTCACAGGTTCAGATCCCGGGCACAGACCTCTCTCAAGCCATGCTGTGGCAGCCACCCAAACTCAAAATGGAAGAAGATGGGCACAGATGTTAGCTCAGGGCCAATCTTCCTCAAGCAAAAAGAGGAAAATTGGCAACAGATATTAGCTCAGGGCCAATCTTCCTCACCAGAAAAAAAGAAAAAGGAAAAAAAACTATTATTCATAACATCTTTTTCTTTATTCATTTATTTAAAGTCAACACAATTTTCTTTTTAATTTAGCTTTGTTGTAATCACTACTCTCTGTGACATCATGGATTTTTTACACAAATTAAAATTAAAATTAAATAAAAACAACTTATATACGGGGGGCTGGCCCAGTGGCGCAGTGGTTAAGTTCACACATTCCGCTTTGGTGGCCCAAGGTTCGTCAGTTTGGATCCCGGCTGCAGACATGGCACTGTTTGGCAAGCCATTCTGTGGCAGGCGTCCCAGATATAAAGTAGAGGAAGATGGGCACAGATGCTAGCTCAGGGCCAGTCTTCCTCAGCGAAAAAAAGAGGAAGATTGTCAGCAGATGTTAGCTCAGGTTAATCTTCCTCAAAAAAAAAAAAGAAGAAAAGAAAAACGACTTATGTATGTACTACCTAAAACCATCACACACATACCTGCCACATTTTGGGGAGACACAGAGTAAGTAGAATAAAAAATAACATCAGAAAGGAGTAATTTCCGGGCTGCCAAGACCATAGCGGTGACCCTTAACTGTCATCTGGGCTACAAAATGACAGATACAGGTTTTGGAAGGGCAGATGCTCTTGAATAAACGTGCTCTTACGGATTGAGTGCATGCCCTTGTTACTTGTCCCACATCAAACTAGACTACAGGAGTGTTGGCAGTATTGCATCCGTGGTGTTTTTAACATATGTAGACACACATTCTTTAGCTAACATATATATAAAGAACGAATACATATGTCAATTAGAAGTTCATGAAAAGTAGAATTTGAGCATAAAAGTTCTAATGGCACGAAGTAAATGTGTGAGGTGACATTTTAATTTACTCGATGAGGGAATCCTTTCACAATGTATACATATATCAACTCACCACGTTATACACTTTAAATATCTTACAATTTTATTTGTCAATTACAGCTCTGGATTTTGGCCGTTCTAATAGGTGTGTAGGGGTATTTCATTGTTGTTTTCATTTGCATTTCCCTGATGACATATGATGCAGGGCATCTTTTCATGTGCTTATTTGCCATCTGTATATCTTCTTTGGTGAGGTGTCTGTTAAGGTCTTCGGTCCCTCTGTTAATTGAGTTGTTTGTTTTCTTACTGTTGAGTTTTAAGAGTTCCTTGTCTATTTTGGGCAACAGTCCTTTATCACGTGTCACATGTGTCTTTTGTGAATATTTTCTCCCACTCTGTGGCTTATCTTCACATTCTCTTGACATTGTCTCTTGCAGAGCAGCAGTTTTTAATTTTAATGAAGTCCAGCTTATCAATTATTTCTTTCAGAGTTTATGCCTTTGGCATTATATCTAAAAAGTCACCACCACACCCAAGGTCATCTAGGTTCTCGCCTGTGTAATCTGCCAGGAGTTTAATAGTTGTGTGTTTTACATTTAAGTCTGTGGCCCATTTTGAGTTAATAACTGTGAAGGGTGTAAGGGCTTATCTAGATTTTTTTTTGCATGTGGATGCCCAGTTGCTCTAGCACTATTTGTTAAAAAGACTATCTTTGCTCCTCTATTGCCTTTGCTCCTTTGCCAAAGATCAGTTGATTATATTTATGTGGAGCATTTTTTTACGTCAATCTTTCGAGCTTGGTTAGCTCCTGAGGGTGGTAACACTCTCTGCAAGTTGACAAATTCTGTTTTCTTGGTCTACAAAGCCAGACTATGGACCGAGATAAAGAAATGCTAAGTTGTAGAAAACCGTTTCTTTCTAAGCATCAAATCTTGATGCATGAACTTGTTTTTCACTCATTTTTGTCATCCATACACCCTGCCCATGCCTTAGCAGTTTGACCGGCATGCCATAGGCTTCCAAGGAACATTTATAGAGACAGAATAAACACACACACACACCAACATGCACAGAAAGAGAAGAAAAACAGCCAGCTCTGCTACTTCTAGACCTGTGTTACACACCAGTCAGCTCCTGATGGGCTCAGACCTGGCCCCACAGTACTCCAGGCAGCTACAACCAACAGAAGGGAGGCGGCCTGTAAAATGAAATTGATTCCTATCCTTCATTAGGGCAACTTCAAAGGCAAGGATAGCTTATTTATTTTATTTAATTTCCCAGAACCTTGGCACAAGGGTTCTCAAGGAATGGGGAAAGCATGGTGGGGGGGGGGGGTGCAGGGCGGCAGGGGTTCATGTCAGAATCCCCTACAGAACCTCTTAACAAAACAGATGCTAGGATCCCATCCCACACCTGATCAAGCCTTTGAGAGTACAGCCTAGGTATGCATATTTTTAAAAAATTCTCAATCGGTGATTCTGTTGTCCACACCTTGTTCAGAACCACTAGCCTGGCAAAGAGAATATCAATAAAAATACTGACGAATAAATTAATTCAGATTTCTTAACTGTTCTCACCCCTGGTTCCTTCCCTCACCCCACAGCTGATACCAATGATCATCAGCTGAAGACTTGGCTCCCCCCCAATCCTTATGGTGGACTTTAGCAACTTCATGGTAAGAGCACAACATGTTCAGCATCCACCTATCTGCCCCATTCCATGTCTACGTTGTATCTTGATTTCAGAACTGCCCAGGTTCTGAAACCAAACTCTCACCTTCTATTCTAATACCAGTAGTTTAATTTTTGAAGTCCTTCTCAAACTTGTTCTCCCAGGAAAAAAGTCTTGCCTTTGAACCCTAGCTCCCCTCTCTATTGAACCCTGCTAACTGGTACCTTCCAGGTACCCCTGACAGTGGTCTTCCCAGGATGCTTGCCACCAAACTCCCTACCACAATCATCTCTGTTAAACGCCACCTACTAGTCTACCCTAGACCTCCTTAGGAACCGAGCAGCTCGCTAAAACACCATCTACTGTCTGTGCCCAGTGCAGTGCCAGCAAAATGTGGTCCAGAAAGAATGCCTTGCCTCGAGGTTACACAGCTAATAAGTAGCACAACCAAGAAAAGAATTCAGATCTGCCTCCTAATCCAGTATTCATTTGGTTACGACAAAGATATAACTTTCTGAAATTTTCTATTTTTCTATAAAACATAATTAAGCATCATTCCTATAAAATAGGCTAGAAGTAACTCAACAGTCTTCTTTCAGCTCTCTATTCCCAAGAGGGATCCACAACAGTTAGCACCATTCCAAATAGAAGAAATTCAATCTGGCCCCAGTTACTTCTTAAAACTGTATTTCCATAAATCTTTGCAGAGGGATTGTGGAATAGTTCTTATAGACAGGAGGAAAAAGAAAAAGTATAACCAAAGTACAAAATATCTTGCCTATGATTAATAAAATTCACTGACATATAAAGTCACCATATCAAGTTAAACTATATCCAAAACACTCGGAAAGAGAGAAAGACATTGATTGGTTGGTTGACTGATTTACCAGCTGAAGAGATTCAAAAATTTATAAAGGTCTTCAAAGTGCATTTAAATGTAACCGTACCTTGATGAGAACTAGCCCCTCCTATCAAAGATTCTCCAAACGTAGGAGTGATGGAGGGGTCAAAGCTGATTTCCAATAATTTATGCTTTTCAACACTAGGCAAAAAAGGGTCAAGCTTATAAGGCATTGTCTTCTACTTGAAAGATAGCCACCTTGAGGCTGCTAAGAACCAAGATACTACTGAATCACTTATCTACCTATCAGGAACACATTCTGGACAAAAACAGATGACAGGGTGTAGCCATGACTCTCCACTTCCCTGCCTCCCCAGAAATAAATGCCTGTGAAACCAAAAAACTAAGTCTGTGAGCTCAGCAAGTCCCTTAATTCACACCTAAGGGCTGTCACCTCTACCAAGACAATGCAGCTTTCTCCACAGACAACAGTACCTCTTCATTTCTCTCCAAAAAACCAACGTGAGCTTATGGAAAGAAGAATTTTCTCACACTGGAGGAATGAGAAATTGAGAGGCAAAATGAAAAACTCATTAATATAAGGTCAACTAGACTACTGACATTCATAGTTCCCAGGTACAAGGCTGCACATTAATCTCTCAAATGCCAATAGCCCCTACATTATCAAAGGCCAAATGCACTCTCTCACTGCAGTGGGAGATAATCAGCAATGCTCATGACTACAGCACTCATTCCTTTTCTAGAAGCAATCCTTCACAAAATTATTAATCTTATCTAGTTAGGACTGCTGAAAAATTTCTTAATGCAATTTATACCTAACTGCTCCTCCAGCTGTCAATATAGTGTATCTTTGCACATATCAATACTCTGATTTTCACAGAATATATATGACCTTAGGAACCAGGGAGAAAGACGGGCAATTTTATGGCAATGTAATGGCTGTGAAAGTTCACTGATTAGCTTCGGAAAGCATATCATAAGTGTAGATGGAACTTACACCTCATAGGAGAAGAACAAAATTTGCCTTTGTCCCTGGGTAAACCTTTAAGGTAGGAAACTCTCAACACTATCTTCTCCACTGGATCAAATTTAAATATTTGTGGGGCCAAGCTACTTTTCCCTAGACAAGGGTGATGTGTTAAGAAGACACTGTGTCCTTTCTGTATCCTCTACTGCATCCCCTTCCCACTCCATGCCCAAGATTGTTTGCCTTCCATTTCATGCCAGTGAAGTTATCATCATGTCACCTGAGAGCTCATTCACACAACAAGCATTTCTGATTCCCCACTAAGTACTAGCTACTTATTTGGAATAATCCCTTTATTCCATGAGGGTAAAGAACTCACATATTTAAAAGCTTAAGATTTTGTTTAGGGGAAATCAGAAACCCACAAGAGATGATCAAATCAGTATGTATACATAAAGCACAGCCCTTTAACATTTCAGGATGCCATTACTTAAAGGCATTCCTCAGTCTCCCCTAAAATGAACAGCTTTCTAAAGGCATGTCCTATTCCATCTTCTGAGCCTTCCCCAGAATAGTAGCAGGCCCTATGAGTGCATGCTTGGAATGCAACTACTTAACTACTCTTCAGCCAGAGTAGTTTGTAATCTGATTGTAATCTACTTTAAGGTGATCAGACACCATAGTTTATTATTTCCCATAAATGTTGTCTCAAGTTCTTTCTGTCGAATCTGTATTTGGCCTAAAGCAGAGCTGACTAAGAGAAATAAAAATTTTTTTAATCATTCAGATGTTTGGATTCTCCCTTTGTACAACCATGACATACAGTATTTATCAATCACAGTTCTTCTCCATAGACTGTATGAACCATGAGTGCCTTTCTTAACATAAACCTCAGTATCTTTCTTAACGTAAAGATAAAAGCATTCAAATGAAAGCCTGTTTAAAGGGCTTTTGTTTCTTCCTATTTATCCCTTTATTTATCACAGTTTTACAGAAGTATGATTTACATTCCATAAAACTCACAGGCATGTGAGATTTTTAGGAGTAATGGAAATATTCTAAAACTTTATTGTAGTAGTGGTTGTAAAACTCTATACATTTACTAAAAATCATGGAATTACACAGTTCAAGTCAGTATCAAAGAGTCATCCAGGATTCTGAGCATGGGTGGAAAAGGGCCCAAAAAGAATGCATGTTTTCTATCTTTTGTCTTCGTTGAGATGTAAATTAGGGTCTAGAAGAAGTTACCTTCAAACACTAATTATCTTTGTGTAGTTATCAAGGAACTGCTGGACATTCAAAGTTGAATAAGGCAGATTTTGCTTGTAGAAACTTACAATGAAATTAGGAACAAAATCTTAAAAAAAACAACTAAAGAGGTGACATGAGCATCATGGCAGAGTGAGGTCTCACAGAAATCTTTCCACTCCAATATACAACAAAAAAAATGTCCATAATCCAATGGATTACATCCCAACACAACACAAAAAATGCTGGAGAGACCCACGCAGCCATATGACAGAAGGGGGAGAGACTGGACCTCCCGTTGGAGGAAGTGGAATGGGGTAAGAGAGAACTTCGCTCCCTCCCCTTAAAGACTGTGATCCAGGAACAAAGGAGGCCTCTGAGAGGGAAGGAATGGAGGAGGGGATGGTCATTCCCAGGAACATCAAGAACTCCCAAGGACCCTTGCAGCCTAGAGGGAAGCCCTCTACCAGGGTGAAAGCTTTTGCAGGGGGTGACCTTTTCCAGTCAACACCCCAGGAGAGTGGAAGCAGAAAGCACCAAGAACATGCAGCAGAAAGTGCCCCTCCCAGCCACCTGCTCAGCGTGGCTACAGCCCCTGGGATTTTGGCTGAAAGCAGAGGGCTCAGAATACATGGTTCTTGACCCCTACCCAGTGGCAATAGGTGGTAACTGCAACCAAATAACACCAGGAAGCAAAAGAACAGACCTCCTCTAGCAGTATCAAACACTATATTAGATCTCCAGACCAGAGAGAAAATGACAAGTACCCAGAAATCAGTCCTGAGGACACAGAAACATGTAATCTAAATGACAAAGAATTCAGAATACCTATCATCAAAAAACTCAACAAGATAAAAGAGAATGTAGAGAAATAATTCAGCAAGTTCAGGAGCTACTTCACAAAAGAGACTGAAACTATAAAAAAGAATCAATCAGAAATATTAGAGATGAAAGACACAATGGAAGAAGTAAAACAAAATATGGGTTCCCTGAATGCTCGAGCAGACACCATGGAGAAGCGTGTCGGCACAATCAAAGACAGACATGCTGAAATGCTCCAGATAGAGGAGGAGAAAGAACTAAGAATAAAAAGAAATGAAGAAATCTCCAAGAAATATCCGACTCAACTAGGAAACGCAACATGAGAATTATAGGTATTCCAGAAGAATAACAGAAAGAGAATGGAGTAGAAAGCTTGTTCAAAGAAAAAATAGCAGAGAACTTCCCAAACCTAGGAAGGAAATCCATGTGGAACAAGCTACCAGATCTCCTAACTACGTCAATGTAAAAAGACCTACTGCAAGGCATATAGTAGTGAAACTGGCAAAACTGAATGACAAACAAAAAATATTAAGGACAGCAAGGAAAAAGAAAATAACCTACAAAGGAACCCCCATCAGACTTTCAGCATATTTCTCTGCAGAAACCTTACAGGATAGGAGAGACTGGAATGACATATTTAAATCATTGAAGGACAAAAATTTTGAGCCAAGAATACTCTATCCAGCAAAAATATCCTTCAGATATGATGGAGAAATAAAAACTTTCCCAGACAGACATAAGCTAAGGGAGTTCGTAGCCACAAGACACCCCCAACAAGAAATCCTCAAGAGAGCCCACATATTTGAAAAAACAAAAAAGGTAGAAAGGGGTTACAAAGCATGGAGTAAGGAGTTAAATAGGCAGACAGAATCATAATAGGATAGCAAATACTCAAGTATAGCATTAAAGACAAAGGGAAGGAAAACACCAAAAACAAAGATAATCTTGTCATTTTAATCACAAACTCGTAACACAGAGTAAGACACGAGAAAAACAACTTAGGAGGGGAAGAGGAAAGGGACTGAATTGGTTTAGTCAAAGGAAATTAGAGGCCATCAGAAAAGGGACTATCTTATCCACGAGATCTTGAATACTAACCTCAGGGAAAGCACTAAATAAAAAAGCAGAAGAGAGACACAGATAATAAGGAGAAAATAAGGAAACACAACATAAAAAAACTACATAACTCAATTGGTAGACCAAAATACACAGGCTGAGAAACAAAAGAAAGGCAGGAGAAGGAGAAAATGAGTGATAAAATGGCAGCATTAAGCTCTCATGTATCAATAATCACCCTAAACAGAAATGGATTGAATTCTCCAATAAAAAGACACAGAGTGACAAGATGGATTAAAGAACAAGAGCCAACAATATGCTGCCTCCAGGAAACACATCTCAGCTCCAATGACAAACACAGGATCAGAGTGAAGGGATGGAACAAGATACGCCAAGCTAATGGCAAAAAGAAGAAAGCAGGTGTGGCAATATTTGTATCAGACAAAGTAGACTTCAAGATAAGACAGGTAAAGAGAGACAAAGAGGGGCAGTATATAATGATCAAAGGGACATTCCATCAAGAAGAAATAACATTTATAAATATGTATGCACCCAACACAGGAACAACAAACTACATAAAGCAACTATTAACAAACCTAAAAGAAGACATTAATAATAACACAATAATAGTAGGGGATCTCAACACTCCACTCACATCAATGGACAGATCATCCAGACAGAAAATCAACAAGGAAACAGTGGCATTAAATGAAAAGCTAGATAAGATGGACTTAATAGACTTATATAGAATACCCCATCCAAAAACAGCAGAATGGAAATTCTTTTCAAGTGTGCATGGAAAATTCTCAAGAATAGACCATACATTGGGAAACAAGGCAAGCCTCAATAAATTTAAGAAGGTTGAAATAATAACAAGCATCTCTTCCAATCACAATGCTATAAAGTTAGAAATTAACTACAAGAAAAAAATTGAGAAAGGACAAAGATGTGGAAACTGAACAACATGCTATTGAACAATCAATGGATCATTGAAGAAATTAAAGGAGAAATCAAAAAATATCTGCAGACAAATGAAAATGAAAACATACCATACCAACTCATATGGGATGCAGCAAAAGGCTGCATTAAGGCTGTATTAAGAGGGAAATTCATCGCAACACAGGCTCACTTTAACAAACAAGAAAAATCCCAAATAAGCAATCTCAAACTACACCTAATTGAATTAGAAAAAGAAGAACAAACAAGGGCCAAAGCCAGCAGAAGGAGAGAAATAATAAAAATCAGAGCAGAAATAAATGCTATTGAAACAAAAAAGGCAGTACAAAGGATCAATGAAACAAAGAGCTGGTTCTTTGAGAAGATAAATAAAACTGAGAAGCCCCTAGCCAGACTTACAAAGAAAAAAAGAGAGAAAGCTCAGATAAATAAAATTAGAAATGAAAGAGGAGAAATAACAATGGATACCACAGAAATACAACGGATTCTAAGAGAATACTATGAAAAACCATATGCCAACAAAATGGACAATCTAGAGGAAATGGATAAATTCTTAGACTCTTACAACCTCCCAAAGCTGAATCAAGAAGACATAGAGAATCTGAATAGGCCAATCACAAGGAAAGAGGTTGAAACAGTAACCAAAACCAGCCCAAAGAATAAAAGCCCAGGACCAGACGGCTTCCCTGGGGAATTCTACCAAACTTTCAGAGAGGATTTAACACTCATCCTTCCCAAGCTATTCGAAAAAATTAGGGAAGACGGAAGCTTCCTAACACATTCTACAAGGCCAACATCACTGATACCAAAGCCTGACAAGGACAATACAAAAAGGGAAAACTACAGGCCAGTATCACTGATGAACATAGAGCAAAAATCCTCAACAAAATATTGGCAACTAGAATACAGCAATACATCAAAAAGATCATACATCATTATTAAGTGGGATTTATTCCAGGGACACAGGGATGGTTCAACATCCACAAATCAATCAATGTCATACAGCACATTAACAAAATGAGGAATAAAAACCACAAGATCATCTCAATAGATGCAGAGGAAGCATTTGATAAGATCCAACAGCAATTAATGATAAAAATTCTTTAACAAAATGGGGATAGAAGGAAATTACCTCAACATAATTAAAGGCCATATATGACAAACCCACAGCCAACATCATACTCAATGGGGAAAAGCTGAACGCCATCCCTCTGAGAACAGCAACAAGACAAGGAGGTCCACTCTCACTACTCTTATTCAACATAGTACTGGAGGTTTTGGCCAGAGCAATTAGGCAAGAGAAAGGAATAAAAGGAATCCAAATAGGGAGGGAAGAAGTGAAACTCCGTTTGCAGACGACATGATCTTAAATAGAGAAAACCCTAAAGAATCCATAGGAAAACTATTAAAAATAATTAACAACTACAGTAAAGTTGCGGGGTACAAAACCAACTTGCAAAAATCAATCGCATTTCTGTATTCTAATAAACTTACAGAAAGCAAACTCAAGAACACAATTCCATTTACAATTGCAAAAAAAAATAAAGTATCTAGGAAAAAATTTAACTAAGGAGGCGAAAGACTTATATAATGAAAACAATAAGATATTATTGAAAGAAACAGATAATGGCATAAAGAGATGGAAAGAGATTCTACACCCATGGATTCGAAAAATAAACATAGTTAAAATGTCCATACTACCCAAAGCAATCTACAGATTCAGTGCAATCCCAATCAGAATCCCAATGACATTCTTCACGGAAATAGAATAAAGAATCCTAAAATTCGTATGGGGCAACCAAAGACCACGAATTGCTAAAGCAATACTGAGAAAAAAAAAAAAAGAACAAAGCTGGAGGCATCACAACCCCTGACTTCAAAATGGACTACAAAGCCACAGTGATCAAAACAGCATGGTACTGGTACAAAAACAGGCACACAGACCCACGGAACAGAACTGAAAGCCCAGAAATAAAACCACACATCTGCAGACAGCTAATCTTCGACAAAGGTGACAACAACATACAATGGGGAAAAGACAGTTTCTTCAATAAATGGTGCTGGGAAAACTGGACAGCCACATGCAAAAGAATGAAAGTAGACCATTATCTCACGCCATACACAAAAATAAATTCAAAATGGATCAAAGACTTGAAGGTATAAGTCCTGAAACTATAAACCTCCTGGAAGATAAGATAGGTAGCACACTCTTTGACACTGAGCTTAAAAGGATCTTTCAAATACCATGTCTTCTCAGACAAAGGAAACAAAAGAAAAAATAAACAAGTGGGACTTCATCAGACTAAAGAGCTTCTGCAAGGCAAAAGAAACTAGGATCAAAACCAAAAGACAACTTGCCAACTGGAGAAAATTTTTGCAAATCACATATCCAATAAGGGGTTAATCTCTATAATATATAAGGTATTCACACAACTGAACAATAAAAAAACAAACAACTCGATCAAAAAAATGGGCAGAGGATATAGACAGACATTTCTACAAAGATGATATACAGATGGCCAATAAAGACATGAAAAGAAGTTCAACATCACTAATCATCAGGGAAATGCAAATCAAAACTATACTAAGATATCACCTGATGCCTGTTAAAGTGGCTATAATCACTAACACTAAAAATAACAAATGTTGGAGAGGGTGTGGAGAGAAGGGAACCCTCATACACTGCCGGTGGGAATGCGAACTGGTGCAGCCACTATGGAAAACAGTGTGGAGATTCCTCAAAAAACTATAAATAGAACTACCTTATGACCCAGCTATCCCACTGCTGGGTATCTACCCAAACAACGTGAAATCAACAATCCAAAGTAACATATGTACCCCTATGTTCATCGCAGCACTATTCACAATAGCGAAGACATGGAAACTATCCAAGTGCCCATAGACTGATGATTGGATAAAGAAGATGTGGTGTGTGTGTGTATACACACACACACACACACACACACACACACACACACACACACACACACACAATGGAATACTACTCAGCCAGAAAAAAAGACAAATTCATCATTTTTGCAACAACATGGAAAGACCTGGAGGGAATTATGGTTAGCGAAATAAGCCAGACTGAGAAAGAAAAACATCAAATGGTTTCACTTGTATGTGGAATAGAAACAAGCACATGGACAAGCAAAACACTCCAGTGGTTACCAGGGGAAGGGGGATGTGTGGTGGGCACAGGGGGTGAAGGGGAGCATCTATGTGGTGACAGACAAGAAATAATGTACAACTTAAATTTCACAATGATGTAAACCATTATGAACTCAACTAAAAAATTTAAAAAGTAAAACAATTTTTAAAAATAAAAATTTTTTTTAGAAAGCTAAATACTGTTGAAAGCACTTGTGTCATTTAAAAATATATACAAAAGGGGCTAGCCCCATGGCCAAGTTGTTAAGTTCACGCACTCCACTTCAGTGGCCCAGGGTTTCAACACTTCGGATCTCAGGCACAAACCTAGCATCGCTCTTCAAGCCATGCTGAAGCAGTGTCCCACAGAGAGGAACTAGAAAGACCTACGACTAAAATATACAACTATGTACTGGGGGACTCTGGGAGAAGAAGAAGGAAAAAAAACGTAAAAGTAAATACAACAGATAAAGTATTGTATTTGAACTTAATTCACATTAAGTAAGTGCCCTTATTTGTGATGACTCCCCAAACAGACTGCACACTCCCGGAAGGCAGGCACTACATCTGTCCACCACCCACCAAGCACGGTACCCACCTCGACTAAAAGTTTAATGCCATCCCCTCTAAGAACACAGAGGAAGTAAGAGATTCCTCTTTGCTGGAAACAGGGTACAATCTAAGCCAAAATTAACAGAACAAAGAGAATACTAAGAACAAAAAAGGGAAGGCAGGGCCCAGCCCATGGTGTAGTGGTTAAGTCCAGTGTGCTCCATCTTGGCAGCACAGTTTAGATCCCAGGCACAGACATAAACTACTCGTAAAGCCATGTGGTGATGGCATCCCGCAAACAAAATAGAGGAAGATTGGCACAGATGTCAGCTCAGGGCTAATCTTCCTCAAGCCAAAAAGGAGGAAGATTGGCAATGGATGTTAGCTTAGAGAGAATCTTCCTCACCAAAAAGAGAAAAGAGAAGGCAGGGAAGTGTTGGGGTGGGTGTAGGAAGAGGAGCAGAACTGGAATATGGGATAGTCCGGGGAGGATAAAATATGTTCACTAGGCTGTGAGTTAGGATATGCAAAAAAGAAAACAGTCAAAATCAGCAGAGCTTATCCCAAAACTTCTCAATTAATTTTTGTTTCATATTACCCAATTTACCACCTCAGTTTCTCTTCTTCAACAGTGCTCGCAGCATCAGGCAAAACAATGAATTTCATAGAGCCCTGAGTTTGTATATTATCAATTTATCCCAACTACACTCTGGCTGATTTATTTCACATTCATAAAATCCTTGTGGATGATAAATATCACAGGCTCACATTACTAGAGTAACCGAAAATAAATAAAAAAGTGATGACTATTTCAGCTTCTTTCATTTAAAAAAGACCATATAACGGAAAATACAAACAACCTAGCAATATTATTGTCATGCACAACAGGACACTTACACATACTGCTTGCTTTATAACAATTTTTATTCAGAAACCTTAATGCAGTCATCCATCTCCAAGCTGACTGCTATCGAGAAATGTACACGACTGCAGAACCAAGAAGCGGCCCTCCTTCTGTGGCTTGATAATATATTTACCTTTCCAAAATTTTTACTTAGAGACCACCCCCCAAAAATACCTTCATTTGCTTAGATCCTGGGCCCAAAAGTGACCACATTAAAAGTAATAAATGTAGTCTGCTTGATGACAAATTGTTACCATGTAATAACTATTTAATGCGTGATAATTTCAAACCTATGGTCCCAAGTGAACGCCACTCACTCTCTTGAAATACTGCTAGGAAAAAAGAAATCAAATATTGACCTCTGTAATAAATCAAGACAATGGAGTAGTCAGCAAAGGATTCAAACATAAAATACACTTCTTTTAAAAGGGGAAAGAAAAATAAAACAGAAATGTGGGTGATGGACAAGAATATAAAATGCAAGAGAATAAAAGAGGCAGAGAAAAATCAAAAGAAAGAAACATAATAATTTTTCTTCTCCACTTGGAAAATGAGAATTACTTAGTTAAGGAGCCCACAGAGGGAGAGGTATCAATTAACAAGAGAGCTCTTATACTAGATGCTGTGGCTTTTACAAAGACCTACACTACACATTCTTTGTCTTCAAGTATCTGAAATTCTAATTGGAGAAATAGGACCTATTCTTCAAAATAGAAAAAGAAAATTAATGAAATGTGATACATATATATATATAAGTAGTGCCCAAAATGTGGCACAAACATAGAATAACAATTCTACATAAGAAAATGAATAGGACCCTGTTGCATGTGGCCTGAACTAGTACATTTACTATCTATGAATCACTCAGCCTCTAGTATCTCCCAACTGAATCAACATTCCTCAAAGCATAACTGATTATATTTCCTCATCTCAAAAATTTGAGCTCCCAGGGCTGTCCCTGTGGGACAGTGGCTAAGTTCAGCACCCTCCACTTTGGCAGCCCGGATTCATGGGTTCAGATCCCAGGCATGGATCCACACCACTCATCAGCCATGCTGTGGTGGTGACCTACATATAAAGTAGAGAAAAACTGGCACAGATGTTAGCTCAGGGCTAATCTTCCACAGCAAAAAATAAAAATAAAAATAAATTGAGTTCCCTAAAGAATAGGCTGTCACTTAATGCTCCCAATTATCTGACCTCAACCTGCCTTTCCAACGCACTATCTCCCACCACGACCATCACCTCTCATCCCTTCCCACACACACTCTACAGTGTCAGTCAAGCTACACCACTTTCAATTTCCTAAAAATACACTGAGATCTCCTTCCACTTGTCACTGTTCACACTGCTACTTTGTCTGAGATGCCCATCACGGACAGATCATATCCACTCTCCAAAGCAAGTTTAAGTTAAGCCACCTGCCATACTTCCCTGATCCTTCAAGTAATAACCTCCTTTATCTGGACCCCCACATCACTATATCTGCACCCTTTTAAGGCCCTTACTTCTTTCTAGCTTGCATTCACACACACGTATACACACATATACATACACATATATAATATATACACACACATATATATGCACACAAATATTTAAAGAGAGAAAAATGTATATTAGACATTACATATGTTAGATATATAAATACATATATAATATATGTGTATATTATTTCCCATTCAAGCATATGAGATCTTGAGGTCAGGGTTGCTCTCCATCTTTACGTCTCCCACAACACATAACATGGTGTGTCACACTCAGTAAGCCACAGTAAGTAAGAAAGTAATGGAAAGCAGGCCAGCTAAAGATAGAATAGACTTTCTACTTCATCAATCTTGCTAATAGAGACAATTCCTCTGACAAAACACACACTTTTTAAGGGGCAATAGATTAAAATTTTTTTAGTGTATATATGTGCTAAGAAAGTAAGGTATTAATATCTATGCTTTAAAAAAACAAAATCAAGTTAAACAAATCAAAAAAGTCCCTAAAAGAGCAAAGAGCAAAACCTTGCTTAAATATAATGAAATGTTTCAATATAAGCCTCCCAGGACACAGTTGTATATCCTAGTTGTGAGTGCTTCTGGTTGCGCTATGTAGGACACCGTCTCAGCAGGGCCTGATGAGTGCTGCCATGTCCACACCCAGGATCCAAACCAGCAAAACCCTGGGCTGCTGAAGCGGAGCACGTGAACTTAACCACTCGGCCACGGGGCCAGCCCACCTTTTCTCCCCTCTTAAGAGAGATTCTTAAAAATAACTACACAGAGGGGCTGGCCCAGTAGCACAGCAGCTAAGTTCACACATTCCGCTTTGGTGACCTGGGGTTTGCCAGTTTGGATCCTGGGCGTGGCCAGACACACTGCTTGTCAAGCTATGCCATGGCAGGCGTCCCACGTATAAAGTAGAGGAAGATGGGTACGGATATTAGCTCAGGGCCAGTCTTCTTCAGCAAAAAAAGAGGAGGATTGGCAGCAGATGTTAGCTCAGGGCTAATCTTCCTCAAAAAAAAACTACAGAGAACTTCTGGAAACGAGAAATATAACAATTGAAACAAAAAACACTAGTTTAAAAAAGAGATGAGGAACAGAAGAATTAATAAAATAGAAAATATATCAGAAAAAATTAACCAGAACACAGACTTTTTTCCTAAATAGGATCACATGTATCATTAATTCACTATATTTATAATAGATCTCAAAAACGCTTCAAACTTTCTTCATTAAATATATATATTTATATAGGAAAAACTCAAATAATCTTCTACTTCTCTTTTTTAACAAAAACAAAAAGGAAAAAAGAGAGAGACTGAGAAAATTAAAAGTGAGTCCAGGAGATTCTGTATCTAGATAACAGACTTTCCAGAGAGAAAAGAGAAAACAGAGAGGAGGAAACAGCTCAGAAGTAATTTAGGGCCGGGCCGGTGGCACAGTGGTTTAGTTCGCACGTTCTGCTTCTCAGCGGCCGGTGGTTCGCCAGTTCAGATCCTGGGTGTGGACATGGCACCGTGTGGCATGCTACGCTGTGGTAGGCGTCCCACATATAAAGTAGAGGAAGATGGGCATGGATGTTAGCTCAGGGCCAGGCTTCCTCAGCAAAAAAGAGGAGGACTGGCAGTAGTTAGCTCAGGGCTAATCTTCCTCAAAAATAAAAAAAAGGAGTAATTTAATGAATTTTCCCAAAAGTGAGTATCCAAATTGAAGTATCCAAAACATAAGATGGTCAAATTTGAGAACCTTGGGGGATAAAAAATAAAAGCTTGCAGAGAGAAGGGGGACAAGAAAAGAAAAAAAGAAAAAAGAAAAATGGGTTTTATACTAGAGTGACATTAGAATTCTCAAGACCAATACTAAAAGCAAGAGGACAATGGAGCAATACCTTCAAAATTCTAAGGGAAAATTATTTCCAGCCTACAATTTTATCCAGGCAAATTACCAATTAAGCATGAAGACAGAATAAAGCCATTTTCAGACATACAAGGTCTCAAAAAATATGGTTCTCATGTATTCTTCCTCAGGAAGTTACAGAAGTTCACCAAAACACTGAAATAAAGCAAAAAGAAAAATAAACATGGGATCCAAGAAATAGATGATGCAGCAAAAGAGAAATATGAAAGCAATCCTCAGGATGACAGTGAGGTGAAATTATAAGAAAACGGCTATGCAGCAGGTGCAAAGCCAAATGGGGGCAGGTCAGAAAGTTCTGAAAAATACTTCTTCAAGAAGATGAAACTTAGAGAATACCTAATGTATATGATGTACTAAAAAAGAGATCTACACTAATGGGAATGAGTTTAGGGTTAAATCTATAGTAAGTATACTTAAAAACTTGGCAAACTAAAAAAAAATAGGATTATTAACCAGAAGAACAAATACATAAAGGTAAGAAATCACCAGTTAGGCTTACATAGCCCACTAAGCCCCTTGCAGGATTAGCTCTCACCACTCTCTCTCAGGCATCGGCTGTTACTCTACTCCTCGGTCTGCTTCAGCCAACTGGCGTCCTTGCTGTTTCGAGAAAATGCCCACTACACTCCCAAATCATTTTGCTTTGGCTATTCCCTCTTCATAAAATACTCTTTTCCCAGATATTCAAATAACTAACACCCTCATCTCGTACAGATCTTGGAGCACATACAGGTCTTCGCGCAAATGTCACATTCTCAATGAGAGTAACTTGCTACCCTACTTAAAATTACAACCCACACCCTACTCTCCCACCCTGCCACTCTCTGTCCTCCAACCCATGATCAATTTTTTCCTATAGCACTTGTCAGTTCTTCAAATACTTTACGTTCATTGTTGGTTGTCTGTTACCACCTCTAGAAGTAAGTTCCATAAGGAAGATCTTACCACAAGCATCTGGAACAGTACGTGGCTCAGGACAGGAAATGAATAAATGCTGCGTGAATGAATGAATAAATAAGAATGGAAAAGCAATAAGGTAACACCACAGAAGCTTCTTGTCTCACTTGTGAATAGCATCTACATAACCATAATGATATTCATCCTATAAAATTATGATATAAATTAACAGGAGAACGAGAGAAGGCTGTGTGTATACATGTGTGGTGGACTGAGAAATCTAAATAAATCCTCATCTCCCATAAAGGCATGTCAATAGGTAGCATGTAAAATGGGAAATCAAGAAGTAACAACACAGGCATTTTATTTATATATATGATAACATCCAAAGGAATCAACTAAAAGAGCTAAAAATGGTTATCTTTGGAAAGCAAGAATTGGGTGGCAGAGTCAGTTTTTCAAACTATTTAACATTTGGAACTACATGCAAATATAAGTCCTGAAAGGTAAATTACAAAGGAAAAAAAGACAAGTCATGTGCTGGGAGATGATGTTCACCATGCATGCAATCGACTCAGGATTAATATCCAGGTCACATACAGAATGTCAAGACCAAAGACCCAAAAAATGTAAGAAATGATATAAAAAAGCATTTCACAGATGACGAAGCATGAATGCCCAATAACACGAAAAACTGCTCAGCGAAATGCAAATTAAAACCACAATGAGATATTCTTTTATACCTATCAGATCAGCAAATATTTAAAAATCTGACTTCATCAAGAGTGCTCACAAGAATGTGAAACAACAGAAACTTTCATACACTGCTGACAGGACTGTAATTTGGTAGAACCACTCCGGAAAACATCTGTATTACCTAGTAAAGTTGAAGATGTACTTACCCGACAATTCAGCGACTCCACTCCTAGTTATAGATATCCTATAGAAACTCCTGAACAATGCATCAGAGGAATGCGCAATAATTTCTGCCACAGTACTATTTTATAATCAGAAAACTGGAAACAAACCAAATTTCCATCTACAGGAGAATGAATAAATATGCTACAATATATTCATAAAACAAAATATGCTAATAGTAGTTAAAAATGAGTGAACTGGAGAAACATGCATCCCAAAGCAATTCTTCTGAGTCTTTTGTGTGACTCCATTTACATAAAGTCAAACAGCAAAACTGAATATGAGTAAGCGGTAAAACTATAAAGAAAGCAAGAGAACGATAAACACAAAATTCAGGACAGTGGGTATCTCCAGGGGCCAGCATAGGCTCAGGGAAGAGCACAAAGGGGACTTCAGTGGGTGGGGGTATGGTGTGGCTGTGGACACGTGTTCTTTTCTAATATAAAAATTTCATAAGAATAAAATTCTGTACAAATACAAGGACAAACCTACAACTGAACAGAATACAAAATATGCATACATTTTCAGTCAAAAAGACCTAAGTACACTGAGGGTCAGAGAGTTTAAGGACTTGCCAACAGGAACAGAGTAAATCTCAAAATTCAGAACTCAAGCTAGGTTTGTCTGACTTCACAATTTGATATTCTTCCCATTTAGAGAACCAAAAAGGTAGCTTGGCTAACTTATAAAATATATGCAAATTTCATTCTCACTAACAAAATTAAAAAAAGAGAAATCACTGGGAGTAGAAAATGCTCAAGGTTCCAAGTAACCCTCAGTGGAGATGGCAAACACCTAGAGAGGTGGCATATCTGAAGAATGGGATAGGGGCCGGCCCTGTGGCTGAGTGGTTAGGTTGGCCCGCTCCGCTTTGGCGGCCCAGGGTTTCACTGGTTAGGATCCTGGGTGCGGACATGGCACTGCTCATCAAGCTATGCTGAGGCAGCATCCCACATGCCACAACTAGAAGGACCCACAACTAAAAATATACAACTATGTAGCAGGAACTTTGGGGAGAAAAAGGAAAAATAAAAATAAAAAATCTTTGAAAAAAAAAGAATGGGATAGAGTTGTAGGAAGCAACGGTGCAAGTATCAATGTAGCCCTAACTCACAAAAAAGGAAAGTAACTTCCACTGAGACCCTTCTATGCAAGGGCACTTTATACGCAATATTTTATGAATTCTCTCAACAATGCTAGAAGTTACATATCATACTCAATTAACAGATGAGAAAATTAAGATTCAGGGAGTTAAGAGAGAAGAAGAAATTCTTCAGTGAATATTCCCAGTGCCCCACCTGGCTCAGGGAAGTCCAGTCAGCCAGACAGATGAGCAGAAATCTTCAGAAGATGACTACAATGATACTACAGATATTTAACATAACTACACACAAGAGGAGGAAATGAAGAAGCCACAATAAAAATCAGAATGGACAATTTTTTGTCTCTGAAACTGTGGTAACATTTCTACATCCACTTAATACTCCACCAAATATGAGAACGAATGGATGCTCACCTGTGACCAGGATGGTAAATAGCTGTGCTGATTCCATGAGGATAATGACTACTGAAGCTGAAACAGTGACTCTCTTGATAGCTCTGATTTGTTCCAACACTAAATTTAAGAAGGTAAATAAGAAATAAATACTATTAAATCACAATCACATACCACTAAATATCCACTAAAATTAAATTAAAAAGACAGACACCACCAAATATTGCTGAGGATGTAAAACAACCAGAACCCTGATAGCTTATTATAAGGAATATGAACGATATAACCACTTTGGGAAATGGTCTGGCAGTTTCTTATAAAAATAAAGTGTATCTACCCTATGACTCAGCAACTCCACTCAAAGACATTGACCCAAGAGAAATGAAAATGTATATCCATAAAGACTTGTAAAAGAATGGTCATAGCAGCTTTATTCACAATAGCCCAAAACTGGAAACTTAGGGGCTGGCCCAGTGGCACAGCAGTTAAGTTCGCACACTCCACTTCAGCAGCCCGGGGTTCGCCAGTTCAGCTCCCAGGCGTGAACCTACACACAGCTTATCAAGCTATGCTGTGGCAGGTGTCCCACATATACAAAAATAGAGGAGGATAGGCACAGATGTTAGCTCAGGGCCAATCTTCGTCAGCAAAAAAGAGGAGGATTGGCAGCTGATAGCTCAGGGCTAATCTTACTCAAAAAAAAAAAAAAACCAAAAAAACTGGAGACTTAGCGGTCCATCAACAGAAGTATGGATAAACAAATCATGAGTGCTATGGAACGAATGTTTGTTACCCCCATGGATTGAATGTGTCTCCTCAAAATTCATATGTTAAAACCCTAATGCCAATGTGATGGTATCTGGAGGTGGGGTCTTTGGGAGATATTAGGTCATAAGGATGGAGCCCTCATGAACGAGTTTAGCGCCCTTATAAGAAAAGGCCAGACAGCTAGCTAGCTCTCTTTCCACCATGTGAGGATATAAGAAGTTGGCAGTCTGCAACCCAGAAGAGGGCTCTCGCCAGAACCTGACCATGCTGGCACCCTAATCTCAGACTTCCAGCCTCTAGAACTGCGAGAAATAAATTTCTGTTGTTGATAAACCACCCAGTTTATTACATCTGTTATAGCAACCCAGACTAAGACACATGAGATATTCATACAATGAAATACTAATCAGCAATAAAAAGGAATTAACTACTGATACATGTAAAATATGGACAAATCTCAAAATATGCTAAACAAAAGAAGACTTCGACAAAACAGCACACACTATATGAGTCCATTAATGTCAATTACTAGAACAGGCAAAACTAATCTGTGATGAAAAAAATTATAAACAGCAATTCCTCTGGGGGTGAGTGTGGACAGAGATTTACTGAGAAGAAGCATGAGGGAACTTTCTAGCACGATAGTCATTTCTGTCTCCTGATAGGGGTATGAATTGCACAAGTGTATGTATTTGTCATAACTCACTGGCTGGTATACTTAAGAACTGTGCACTGCATTGTATGCAAATTTTATCTCAAAAGAAAGAAAACTATAAGCAAATAATGAACTTTAATTAATGATATGCATGCTAAAGTATTTAAGTACTGACAAATATATTAAAAAAGGAAGACTGATTAAAGGCTGGATAGAGGAACGGACAGAAATGTGATATAGCAAGAATAGTAAAACACTAATTACAGAATTTAAGTGGAGGTATGAGTGAATATACTATACAATTCTTTTAACCTTCCTATTATATTTGTAATTTTTCATAACAAAATGCTGAAGGAAAAAAAAGAAACACCAAAATCTGACACTAAACCAGAGAAATAAACATTATTTCAAATAGGACTTCCCAAATAAAGCATACTTTTACCTTACAAGGTAACTTCTAAGTTCTCCTCGGTAATTGATGACCAAGAGTTCTGCAGACCACTGCGCACTTGCTTTATATTCCAAAAATATCAAGCCAGCAATGGCATAGCTCAAATCACCTGCTAAAATAGATGCCTAGAGAAGAGGAGAGATTAAGTTACTAAAAAGAGACTAGATAGAAGTTATCATATGTATAGGTAATTGGAGGATGTCCGAGACATTGGCCTTGCCAGGTGCACTTTAAATAAGACAGCCCTGGAACTGATCTGTATCCTGAGGAAGCAAGCAAGCTATGATTAGCTCTTCTTAATGCAGCTACTAGAAAATTTTAAACTACACATGTGATCACTTATATAGCTCACATTTCTATTACACAGTGCTAGTCAAGAAAACAGTAATCCAAACTTCTTACTTTGGTTCTCCAAGACTCCACAATACGAGCTCAATGTATTTTTTCACGTTTCTCCACTCATTATGTCTGAACAAAAATCATTCTCTACATCACTGGTTCTCATCCCTAGCTTCTCATAAGAATCAGCTAAAAAACCTTGAAACAATATTAATGCCCAGGGCCCACTCAGATCAACTAAGTCAGACTCTGTGGGTGGAGCCTGGGCAAACCGGTAATTTGTTTTGTTTTTGTTTTTCTTTTCTGTATAAAGCTTCCCAGGTGATTCTAAGATGCAGCCAGAATCTGTTCTACCTGCCCCTATATTTGTTCATTTGAGGAAGGAGCGTAGGAAGTAAAAAGCACTGGATTTCTAAGAGACACTAACTGGACTGCCACTGGAAAAGTCATTTCACTCCCTGGATTGCCACTGGAAAAGTCATTTTACTCCCTCTCAATTACAGTTTTCTAAACTGTAAAATGAGAGTAACATCTACCCAATCTATTCAAAGGGTATGGTGAGCATTATACAAGAATATATACCAAAGTCATTAACAAAGCACTACACAAATACAAGTTATTAGTATCATTCATTTTTTTCTCCACTCTCCCTTTCAATATCTAACACCTTTAGGCTAACAAATTCTAACTTCTCTTGAAGCTGTTCCTCTTGCAACAGCCCACTGACTTCTTTCCCTCACTGGAACCTTTTAACAGCTTTCCGTACCTCGATTTAGAACTTACTTACTACCATGTTTTAATAATGGTGGATTACATCTGCATAGTGCACTAGGAAATACAAAGATAACTACTTCACATACAGATCTCTAACTAGATTCTGAGCATCTTAAGTTCACAACTTATTATTCTGATTTACATTTCTATTTCTTCTCTCATCATATTCATTCATTCAGGTACCTATACATGACAGGCATTCGAAAAAATACAATATCAGTTGAAGGTATGTACGTACTGGGACAATAACAAAGAGCTCACTTCCCATGAGATCAAACACCCTCACAGTTCCTGTGCTTTCCGCATAGGCCAGCAGGGTACAATCATAACTCCACGCGACACGCCTCCACTGGGGTTTTGGGTCTTTTGGAACTAGAATGAAAAGAAAAGAAGTGCTTCTAACAATGTATTATAAAAACAGTTAACAACTAAAGTACGTATTCGACTGCATTACATCATCATCTAAGGATCTCTAATGCTTCAGTTCAATAGCAAAGAACGGTTCCAAGAAACCCATTTCAAGTAAGAGTGGTAAGTATAAACCACAGCCAGCTCTGCCCCACTTCTGTGAGAGCAGAGCCCACTGACACCAGGGGTCTACTGAATGCTAAGCATGCCCTAGTCTGGTAAAGGCTCAGGAATCATATACTTCACAATACTTAGGAAATTAAGAGAGATCAAAGGCAAAGAGAATGGGCAGAAAATAAGTCCAATCTAATGATTTCAGCTCCCCTATAAGCAAAAAAAGAAAATTTCAACTGAGATCTTTTAAATATAGCAAATATAGATGCCAAGGAAATACAAAGCGGGATTATACTGACACAGTATTAGAAAGAGAAATATATATAGATAGATAGATAGATACACACACACATATACATGTAAGTATGTAATAATATATTAGGCAGGTGAATCAAGAACTGTTCTTAGTCAATCACACAATTATAAGATGTTAATAATCCAACACCTATATTTTTTCTTTCTTTCTTTTTCTCCTCAAATCCCCCCAGCACATAGGTGTGTATTTCTTTAGTTGCAGATCCTTCTAGTTGTGGCACATGGGAAGCCGCCTCAACGTGGCCTGACAAGCAGTGCCATGTCCGCACCCAGGATCCGAACCAGCGAAACCCTGGGCCACGGGAAGCAGAGCATGCGAACCACTCGGCCACGGGGCCAGCCCCTATATTTTTTTCTGTTCTGAATTTTTCAGTACTACAATAAGGAGAAAGGCTATCAGCTACAAAAGAAAAAGGGGCTGTGAAACTGTAAACTGTGTTAGGTTTGCTGGAGGTTTCTGATGTTTTGTTTGCTTCAGTTTCCCCTTATTAGAATCCCAGAACTGAAGAGACAGGTAGGAACAGTGCCCTCCCTTTACCAACAAGAATTCCAAACGAGTAGGGGACTCAAGACGACACTGTGATCAGAGCAGAACAAAGCCCAGAGCCGAAGTGTCCCACCTCGCACAGTGCGCGGCCCATCGCAGCACAGTGCCTCTCAGTCGGAGCGTGGATCCAGCCCTAGGACTGCCTCAGAAGGTTTCCAAAATTTATGGCTTTCTCTGTTCCTCCGCTAATATCCCAAGTTCAGGCTTCACCATCTCTTGCTTAGACTCTCACAACGGCCTCCTAACTAGTCTTCCTTCCTACCTTCAGGCTCTTCCCTCCTAGTCCTTCCTCGGTACTATTCAAAGACATCTTTCTAAAATAGAAAAATGCACAGATCTCATCCTGCTGCTGCTTTAAAAGCCCTGATGGTTCTCCATTTCCAACAACATCAAGTCTAAACTCCTCCGAATACATGGAAGGCTCTTCACAAATGGCTCCGTCATAGCTTTGCAGTTTCACCTCCCATCACTTCCTCCATCACACATCTAATAACCCACCAATAAAACAACTACCTGGCAAATAAGCAAACCATGCATACTGGAGTCTGTGTGTCTTTCATACACATTGCTGCCTCTACCTAGAATGTTCATCTCCAACATTATCAAGAGGCTTCTTGTTTATTACAACACTCTGTGGTAACAAACTGTTACCTCCTCCTTCCTTGAGATTCTTCAAAACCTACTCCTCTCCTATCTCTGCCCCCAAATATGCTGCACGAAAGTCTTTCAGAGCATTCCTCACATCATATTATGTTGTTTACATGACTATTTGCCCCACAACACTCTGAGCTTCTTGGAATCAGAGACAATGTCTTATTCAACAATGTCATCCCAGAACCTGAAACAAAAAGCGATTAATGTTTCACTAATGAGTGAAGCCTGAATTTCTCAGGAAAGTCTATATTAACAGGGTAAGGTAATGGGAAGAGTTTACCATCCCTCAAGGACTACGCAACAATTAAACATGAATTATATAACATCTCTCCACCTAAAAGAGGTACTTCAGACTTCCTTCTTCTCTCTGTATTATGTGTACATATGTTCTGTAATGGGGAAAGTATACCAGATGTAATGAGTTTCACCATTCTGACTATTATCTACAGGTATAAAACATACCAAAAAATCCAAGAGAGGCCCTTGACCACAGGCGGGTCTAGTGGATTTTATTAAAGCCTAACAAGATATTTATGTACTCTGGAAAAGCGAGTTTTCAAAAATGAGAATAAAATAAAGAAAAAGATTAGTTCTCTGTCTTCAGATAGCAAAAAAAAATCAAACTTGGAAATAAACAAAGGCACAAAATGATAAACAACACAAGAACACAAGACCCACATACACACAGATGCTATGTAACACCAGCAAGAGGACAACTTAATGCCCTGAAAAATATTCATGTGCTACAGAAACACAGCAACATTTCCCATTTTACTGTTTTCCTCTTACTTCATCTTGATAGGATAAAGAGATTTATGCACCACATTCTGTATCTGTCTGAAATAAGTTCTATCTGAAGGGGATTTGTTTTTACTATTACTTCTAGTTATAATCAGTAGCTCCAGAAAACTCAGAATGTGTTTTGACCCGGACAAAGATATGGTTTCATTACAAGATAAGATTTCACATAACAATGTGCAAATAAAGACTTTATCACTGGATTTTTCCAGCTGCCTGTGTGGTTTTGAAGAGAAATGAACAGTACAGATTTTTACAAAGCAAATGTCAATGGAGTTGTCTGAAAAGTATTCAAAAAGGCTGGTGGTAAAGTTAACCAGCAGTTTGACAACTGCCAGTTCACGGTGAAACTATTTATACCCAGTAGCGCACAGTTTGCAGCAACGGCAGCCCCTTCAACCTGCCTAGTTGCCAGGCTATTTTCCAGCTCAGAGCTTTGGTCAATGCTGTTTTCTCTGCCTGGAAGTCTTTCCCTGAACCCTTCTCTGCTCCTTTTCACCTTTCAGGTCTCAGTTTAAATGTCACTTCTTTAGGATGTATTCTCTGATCATCCTAAGTAGCCTCAAGGCCCCATTATTCTCCACCATTCCAATGATTCCATTTCCTTGACAGTCTTATCCCACATAAGAATTACATATTTGTTTATTTACTTTTTATTCTCTGCCCTAGTCATTAAACTATAAGTTTCAAAATGTCAGGTGCTGTGTTCATAACTTTATCACCAGTGCCTAATACTTTGGTGGCACACAACAGGCACTCAAGTGCTAAAGGAAAACACTTTGAGCCAGTGCTCATTTATCCAAATTAGAAATGGAAATGGGAATAGACTTAAAAATTAAGGAACACAAGGTTTTATTCTCAGCTGCCATGAAACAACTGAGTGTGACCTTGGGGAGATGCCAAGGTGTAGTTTCCTCATTTGCAAAATGAAGGGTTCAATGAACAATCTCTCACATACATTCTTTCACTTTTAAATCAAGAACCAGTGAGCAAGAGCAAACTAGCAGAGCTAGAAAGACATGCAGAGAAGCTAAATATTTAAATATTTGAAATAATAGTGTCGGTAGAACGCATGAGACAAATTTTACAATCCTAGAATAAAAACAGTCTAAGAAGATAAGAAGCCATAAAATTATAAAGGGAAAAAAATGACAAATGCTGTTACCAAAAAAAAGACACTGGAAAAAAAAAGACACGGGGAAAAAGACACTGTAATAAATTTAAAAGACAAATCAACCGGGTAAAAATATTTGCAACATATATGACAAAGGGTTAATACTCACTATATAGAAATACTACAAACCAGTAAGAAAAAGTCAAGTAGTCTAAGAAGAATACAGGCAAAAGGATATGATCTAACAAGTCACAAAAAAATGAAAATACCCAGTTAACATATGTTCTGCCTAATAACTAAAGGTATGCAAATGGAAAATGAGATGCTTTTTTCCCTTTGTCTGTGAACCTCATGAATATTTTTAAAATAGGTAACACACGGTGCTGACAACGAAGAAAAGAAAAGTCTTCAATCATACCCTTTTCATGGTTGTATAAACAGGTAAAAGTTTCTGGAAGGAATTACAGCAGTAGCTATCACATTTTAAATACTACACCCAAAGACAAACAGCATGTCTCTTTCAGCGCTTAGAGGGAGAAGAGGACAAAGATGGGTAAGAGAAAGGAAGAAAACAAGCCACAGTAAACAACCTAAATTTCCATCAAGAGGGCAAGTAGACAGATAAAATGCAGTTCACCTTCTTACGATGGAATGCTGTGGCTACCTTGAAAAGACAGAAACACAGCTATACACAATGACTGGGAAAGACTTCATCAAGGCAGTAAGTGTGGGAGCGAGGTGGAAACCAAACTATATCGGATGATCTCGTTTTGTTAAAGAAAAACAGTCAGTCCATGTATACACAGGTTCATATAGGCATAGAAGGTTTTATATTAAATCATTAATATAAGTTCCTACATAGAACGCAAATTAAGAGAAAGGATGGACTTCTTTTTTTACTTTTTCTATGTTTGTATTGTTTGAATTCTTTGCAAGTATGTACTGCTTTTGCAATTAAAAAAAAACAGAGTACTTAACTAGTTTCATACTAGGCCTCCCACCATAAAAGAAAAATTTGTCAAAGAACTGTTTTCAGACGTTACTCTACAGGCCGTGCGAGATTGTGATCACCGGGAGAAGGGAAACAAATGAGATGAGGCCCAGCACCACCCTTGCTTTCTGCCAGTAAACACTTTCTGGACCACGCCTCATGAAGGACCGCAGACAGGACCTGGAAGTCTCACTGAAGTAAGGCGATAAAGATTGGTGTTTGGAGCTACTGAGCTGACTAGAATTTGCAAGGCAGCATGGCAGAGAGAAGTGAGGCTGAAAAGGAGCTTTAAAAACCTGCAGAGAGGAACCCTTCGGTCTTTGGCAGGACACAAAGCTGCACACACACAGAAAGATTTCACAATGCCAAGGAGAGGATACGTATCGGGGGGGAAAAACAACTACCAGAGCTTAGAGAGGATTTGGAAATGTTTGAGTTCCACCCAGTCACAGTGGAGAGACTTCACTGAACACTCTGAGCATTAAGAGATCCCAGAAAGGCCTCACCTTAAAGTAGGACTAATCTAACCCTAAAGTAAAAGCTGTTCTAAACCATATCTTACAACACAAAAAATTAATATGATATTGTATGTCAATTATACTTCAATTCAAAAAAAAATAAGCCTTAAAAATTTAAGCTGATGCACAAAGAAATCAACTAGCCCCCAGAATAAAACTCAGTACAACTAGAGAGAAAATCAATAAGGATATAAAAATTTGAACAGCTCTGACACCCAACTCAATGTAGCTGACATTTATAAAACACTATACTCAATAACTGCACCATACCCAAGAATCAAATTCTTTTAAAAGAATCAAATTCTTTTAAATTCTTTTAATTAAATTACTTTAAAAGAATTTGATTCATGAAGACAGACCACATGCTGAGCCATAAATCAAGTCTCGATAAATTTAAAAGGTTAAAATCATTTGTAAATGTTCTCTGACCACAATAGAATTAAATTAGATACCAGTAACGAAAAGATGCTTATATTAGAACAGGCTTAAAGGCTTATAGAAGAAAAGAAAAAAGGTTTAAAGTCAATGATCTAAACTTTCATCTTTCATCTGGAAAAATAAGAGCAAATTAAACCTAGTAGGAAATAATAAAGATAAAAGCAAAAATCAAAAAAAAAAACAATAGAAAGAGAAATCAAAATCTAAAGTTTTTTACTGAAGAATAAATTAATAAATTGATAAAACTCTGGCTGACTGATCAAGAGAAAAGAGAGAAAACACAAATTACCAACATCAAGAACAAAAGAGAGGACATCAGTACAGATCCAACAGACAGTAATAAGGGAACACTGAAGACATAATAATATTATAAACAACTTTAAGTCAACATATTCTACAACTTAGAGGAAAACTCCATGAAAAACTAAAACTGAAGCAAGAGGAAACTGAAAATTTAAAAGGCTTTATATCTATTCTAAAAACTTAATTAGGAATTAAAAACCTACTCACAAAGAAATCTCCAAATTTCACTGGTGAATTCTATCAAACATTTAAGGAAGAAATAGTTCCAATTCTACACAAACGCTTACAGAAAACAAAAAAGAAAGGAACACTTGCCAATTCATGTTTTGAGTCCAGCACTACTCCAACACCAAATCAGAAATAATTACAAAAAAAATCTACAAACCAATATCCCCATGAACATAGACACAATAATCTGCTACCTATGTTACACAAAATTATCTGCACAAAGGCCTAATGATGGTTCTACGTTGCTTGTGGTATCAAGTAAAACAGAGACTTGCTTCCTGCTCAGAGATCAAATTTACAGGCACTTTCTGAATGATTTGGCTAATTGGGAGACCTATGTCCTAACACCAGTATGTTACCCAGTAAAAAAGAACAAAAAAGATATTTTGTAAAGTTCTTCTTAAACTTCAACCTGAAAGACTTAAAAGCCTATTCTTAAGTGAAGAAAGCATATTATAAAACATTTTACTTTCATAGAACATATCTATAATAGTTGACAGGTACTTACAGAAAAATATCTGAAAGAACAGATCATAAAAGATTAATGGTACTTATCTCTGGATGGTGTATTTATTTTTATTTTCTACTTTTTGCTCATTCTTAGTTTCTACTAAGAATGTGTATTATTGGGGTTGGCCCGGTGGCGCAGGGGTTAACGGCGCATGTTCCGCTTCAGCAGCCCGGGGTTTGTTGGTTCGGATCCTGGGTGCGGACATGGCACAACTTGGCAAGCCATGCTGTGGTAGGCCTCCCACATATAAAGTGGAGGAATATGGGCATGGATGTTAGCTCAGGGCCAGCCTTCCTCAGCAAAAAAGAGGAGGATTGGCAGCAGATGTTAGCTCAGGGCTAATCTTCCTCAAAAAAAAAAAAAAAAAGAAAGAATGTATATTATTTTTGCAACGATAAAATTTTTTCTCTAAAGATAAAACAAAAAGGAGGCCAGCACCAGTGACCTAGTGGTTAAGTTCAACACGCTGCACTTCAGTGGCCCAGGTTCAGTTCCTGGGCGCAAAATACACCACTCATCTGTCAGTGGCCATTCTGTGATGGCAGGCTCACATACAATACAGAGGAAGATTGGCAGTAGATGTTAGCTTAGAGCAAATCTTCCTCAGCAAAAAAAATGATAATAATAATAATAAAAATACAAATACAAAAAGGGAGAAATAGTTCTCATATAATCTGAGGCTCCTGAATCACACTTCGAGAATGAAATGTCATTTCATATCTAAGTGCTTCAAATAGTCTATGCTTCCTAACCTTTTTCATGTCAAGACACACATGGAAAATCATGTTTGTATGCACCTAACAGTAAATTGATGAAGTTGCTGGAAAGCAGAGGCAACCTGTCTGAGCTCGGACTATCACAGGGCCCACCAGGCCACTGAAGGGCTGATGGGATCTCAGCATGGCTACCACAGGCAAGCTGCTACTTAGCATTAGGAAGCTCTGGTTTATAGTATCTCAAAATCAGAAATAAGAGAAAAATCTGTTGATTAACATAGTATAGCTCTAAAAAGTCTAATTCCAGGTGCTATTTTTAGGTCACTATTCAAGATAGAAAGACAAGACTGCATTACTATTTATGGCCTGGCAAAAAAGAGCCAAAACAAGCTGCAAGCCACATTTAAAACATTCTCAAATGGCATATATTTTATAAAACAATAATTGAAAAATATCAGAGTGGAACCAAATAGCTCCTATTTCAGTTTGCAGACTCTGCAATATGTAGTTTCAAAAATGCATTAACAACAATCTGGCTCCTTTTCTCCAAGCATCCACATGAAATATTATTTGGCATATGAGACTTATGCCCATAAAGATGAGTCAGATAATAAGCAAATGATCATTACCTCACATTATATGAAATGGAAAGAAGCCATTAATGCAGCATTAAGGTCATAAATTCACACATTCAGAAGCCAACAAAATAACACATTAGGTCTCAAAGCACTATTATCTCATCTATGCTGCTACATTAACTATACGCACTAAAAATGCAAACAAATATTATAATTTGTGTGAAATACAGAAGGGGTAAGTGTCCCATTTTCATGTCAACTTGTAGACTTCTCAGGTTACTTAATGCCTCAGAGCAGGTGTCCAATGTCAAAGCTCAATAGGACCCTATATGTCTGAATCGCTCCAACATTCTGAGCACACTTCAGACTTCCCAAGCCCTCACCCAAAGGGCAACACTGGGAAAGAGGCAGTTGAATATCCCCAAATTATTCTTCTGGGAACTTCTCGATCCTTTTACGTTATTTAAGCCAGGTCTGGTCTACTTTAATAAGCACTGATGAGGAAACTATAGGAAGTAAATTCAGAAAATGCTAGAGCCCCAAGCTTCAGAAATTCACAAACTCTACTACTCCCTTCTATTATTCTTAGAAGGACACTAAGCAAACAGGGCTTCTTATCCAAGTTTATTGTTCCATTGACCATATGCATACACATTTGTGTATATTACAATAAAAAAATGAATATCATGACAACTATCCATAAATTTACATGTATGTATGATATATATAATATACATAATAGATATATATACACATATCATTTATAAAACTAACTTACAAGAAATAGGCAAATATATTTTGTTCATAGATTCATTCATAAAAATAATTTTAATAGTTCCCAAGTGCCATTACCCACTCAACAGGGTCAAAAATTGTGACCTACTATGTGTCAGACACCATGCTAGCCACTAGGGACAAAAAAAAAAAGTTGAGTAAGACAGGAGCCCTGTCTTCAAAAAGTTCACAGTTAAGTGGGAATCAGACAAGCAAACCAACAATTAAAAAGGAAGTAGATTAGGCCAAGTGTGGTGATACAGGGACAAACAAGTCCCAAGGAGACATTAAGATATACAAACGATGGGGAGAGGACAGAGAGGAAGGGTTTCCCAAAAGAGCTAATGCTTGAAGTCAAATATGCAGGACTAATTAATTAAACAGAAACGCGGGAGCTTTCAGGCAAAAGGAGTATCTGTACCAAGGCATGAAAAGCACGCTGGGGTTGGAAAAGTGAAGCTGCTTTGTACTAGACAGGCTGTAAGGCAGGGGGCTACTACAGGACAGACAGGCAGACTGTGAAAGGCTTATGTCCTGAATTAGAGAATATGAACTGTACTCCAAGGTCCACGGCAAACAATGGAAAGATTTATAGGCAGCATAACAGTACTAGTAGTAGAAGCACTAATACCAATAGCTTAATGTTGCCTAAATACTTCGTAGGTGTCAGACATTATGCTAAGAGCTTTACATATATTAGCTCATATAATTGTTTCCCACCCCAGCCTATAAAAGTATGCCCATAATGATTCTGACATACTAATAAAATCACTATCACCATTCACATGGGAACTCAAAACATTTTTAAAATATTTGATCCTTAATCTTCTGAACACATCTAGATAGCTGAGAATGAGAAAAATGAGAAGGAAACTGGCCTTAGGCCCCGAATGGTGCATTTGACAAGGAGCTGAAGACCAGTGTTTCCATGGGGAGTTGGCAGAATCCTCTGCATTACCACCATTTTGTAGACTTCAAAACCATCGATGTCTCCCTTCTCCTTGCTCTCTTTCACTGTCAATGATTTATTTTACCCTACTGCTGCTTTAAGATAAAACACATATACCATGTTCTTCCAATTAAAAGAGGAAATGCATGTGAAGCACTAAATACAGTGCCTGGCACACAGTAAGGACGCTATAAATGTTTGTCAGCGTCACAATGACCATGATTATCATCATTACGATTCCTACAACTACTACACTATTAAACTAACACAAAGTCAGACAGATGGAACTGCAGGTCCTCTAAACAAAACATAAGCAATTGATGTATTTACCTAATAGCGCCCTCTTATTTTCCTCCTGTAAGGTTCCCCTGACTTTTCAAATACTGCTCCTGCAAATCACTCACTCGTCTTCTCCTAACCTCTACTCATTCTGAACGTTGCTTTTCAAAAGCCACTTTTTCTCAACAATCTCATCTCACACCCCTGGTTAAACCCTCACCGTGCTTTGCATTTTTCCTTCATGGGATACGTCAGTTTGTATCTATATATTTGAGTGCCTACATGCCTCATGAGATAATGGACCATGCCTTTTTGCTCACAATCATACTCCTGGTATCCACTAAAACGGTTCACATAGATAAATGATAGTCAGTAAATGTTTGCTGAATATAAAAAACACTGATCAAATCCCAGACTTTTTTTACCAGTCTGTATCTGACCAACTCTTGACTTATACCTAAATATTTTTTCCCACATCGAATTCAAAATAAAAGACTATAGACACTTGCAAATACTTTATCCCCAAACTGGCTTAGACTTCTTAAAACAGTTTCAATTTCAAATATCTCCAAAATGCACATCTCAAAGCAAAACATTTAAGGCCATAAGAGAAATCAATTTAAGATGTTTTAAAATTATTTTAATAAAGTTATAATAATACTTATTAATAAATATTTAATATCTATTCTGACTTTTAAGAAATACTGTTAACAGCTGCAGATTTGAAATTTTCATTTTTTAAATATTTTGGAAACTCTTACCTTGACATTTCCCAATAATAGATGTAAACTCATCTTTTGCAGACCTGCAAAATGTGTAAAATTAATTAAGACAACAGCTTTACTATAACAACACTACTGTGTAGTACCATAAAACACCACAAACACTAGAGACTGGACCACTTTTCTACACAACACTAAATCGTTCCTTCTCTCACAAAGATGGTTTTGTGCCTCAAATAAGAAGCTTTCACTGGTGACAATGTTTCCTTCCAATCTTCCTATATCACCAGAAATGGAGCTAAACTAGGAATATAGCGATCCAAGCATAAGTGAGTTTAAACATGGTCTTTTAATACAATAGAGATGCCTGGGCCCCATCCCCAAAGGTTCTGATTCAATAAATCTGGGATGGGGCCCAAGCAAAAATATTTTTTAAAGCTCCACAGATTAATCCTGGTTAACAATCACTGGTCTATACCATATCACAAAGTTTAATCACTTAGGTAAAAGTCTTGTTTTAATAAATCAAATAGCTTTAATAGGTAACCATATCCATATCAGTGACCTATTTAAAATCTGTGATCTTAAAATACATACCAGCACAGTATAATTATTTTATATTCAAAAATGAAAATAAGTAAACCTTCTAAAAAATAATTTAGTAACAATTATCCAACACTTTAATGTCCATGCATTTGATCCAGCAATTCAATTTCTATAAAGTTATCCCTGGGAAATCATTACAGATATACGCAGATATCAAGGAAATTAACGCAGCCTAATTTATGAAAGAGAAAAATACACCCACTATAAGGAGGTTATTAGATTTTGCTATATGCACTCAATGAAATATGCAATTACTATCTGTGACATGGAAAGATGTTCACAATATATTAATTTCCAAAACTTATGAAGAAAAAAGGTATTAAATAGAATGTACAGTATCATCTTTCTACATATATATAAATATATTACACACACACACAGAGCAAAGTTTCAAAGAACACATATCAAATGTTAATAATAGACAACTCTGGATAGTGGAATTACAGGTAGTTTGTAGTTCTTTCTGAAATACTTAACTGTATTTTATAATATTTGCAAAATGACTAAGCATTACTTTTACAATAAATTTTAAAGACTTCAATATTTCTAGCCATTTATTAAAATATTATATTATGACAAAAGCCAATTATAAATATAAAAATATATTTCCTCAAGAAATTGGACTGTTCAGCCTCCAAGCAGAATAGACCAGAAAAAAGATGGGCTTTGAAGTAAAGCTGACCTGATTTCAGCTCTATGCATGCAACCTGGACAAAATATTCAACGTGAGTTCCATTTTCCTTTCAATAAAATAGGATGGGTAATAGCAATTTCATAGCTTAGGGAAAGGATTAAATGAGACATTATGTAGAAATTAGCAAGAACTAGACCTAAGTAAACGTTCATTACTTTCATCCTTAATATAATCACAAATAATAGCTGCTCTTTTTGCTGGGGGAGGGGAGGGGAGGGAGATATAAATTTGGTTTTGTCAAAACTGTATAGAATTTATTCACTTAAGCAAATTTGGAAAGGTGCCTTTTTTATAAGAGTCCCTTATTTTAATGCTTTTTGTTGTATTCTCTGATGGTTTCTCATTAGTTCCCATATTTATAACAGCCCATAATCATAAGAAATTATTACTTTATTATTTAGGAAAAAAGGAAACATATTCACCACTTATAATCCCTAACTACTGCCAAATTACAAATTAAAGTAGGAATTCACAAGTCATTTTTTTATCCATGCAAGCCCCACACACCAGCAGGGTAAGTACACCATATTAGAGCAAATGACCAGAGGCCTTTGCCACTCATTACAAAATACGGTTGGAGAACAGCAGCCCTAGCACTGTCTCGCAAAAGGCAGAGCTGTCTCTTAAAACTCAAGTGTGTCTCAGCTTTTCCTTTCTTTTCCTCAAAAACCATTTCCTATTTATTTTTTTTTCCATTTCCTATTTATAACTGCTTCCTAATATCGACTAATGGCCCCACACACTAGCATTGTCTTTCATTTTCTAATCCAATCAACAAATATTTACTGAATTCTGGATGCTTACTACTGTTACTACTGGAGCCAATCCTGCATTGTATACGTTCTTCACTGTAGTAGAAAAGACACATATGGAATAGTGAGAAAAAATGTTTTAAAAATTCAGGCACAGCCACTATTCATAGGGTTTGCTTTGGGGATCTACCTCGCCATTTTTCTTTCATGACCGTTCCACATCTTTGCTCAAAGACACTTCATTTCAGGTTACTGCAAACTAACTCTGTGTGTCTATATTCATTCAACGAAAGCAAATGAGTACCAACTTGAGCAAGTCAGTGGGCTATACCCTGTAATGCCCTCCCAGCACCCGCTTCCCCATCCCACTTGCAAACACCCCACTTATTCATCAAATATAAACTAAGCACCTATGAAGTTCAAGGAAATACAGACTGCTAGGAAAAAAGGACAGCCCCTGCCTCCAAGGAACACAATATATTTGGAGCTGCAGACTCTAAAAGCCATTCACATGGCGTTTTAGGTAAACGGTATACTCTGGAATTGCGCAAAGCAGTGGCCCTAAATATACTGGGGAAACCCACATACAAGCATATACGGCTAAACAACATGATCAGAAGGTAGTACAGATTCGTAGTTAAGAGCACGAACACTGAAGCTCGGAAGGCTGATTTCACATCCTTGGGCTAGTTATTTAACCATATTGTGACAGATTCCTCATTTCTAAAATGAAGAAAAATAGCAAAACCTACCTCACAAGGATTAAATGAGTTAACATATGTAAAGCATTTAAAATAGTACCCAAAACTGTTCGCATCACCTTCTTACCATTAAGGATAATAATGTGCTGATTAATACAAGAATATAAAGGACTGGCACCTAAGCAATGAGGGGAGGGGGCATCCATAGGGAGGGTGTTCCTGAAAGGCTTCATGGTGGAGCTGACTCTTCACCACATAAGAGTCTTTAGTTATACTAATATTATAAAGCCTTTGCAAATTACAGACCAGATAAATAAGATCTTGATGAGTATCACTTCTGTTGCCCAGAAATCTCCCCTCACCACTTAATCTCAAATGCATGAATGCATTCCTAAAGAGCTGGATGTAAGTTTCACAAATAGTATTTTACACTCTAACAATCCAATAGCAAATCTTTTTATAAAAGCAAATAATTTTTCTTTTTATTCTTCTCATCAAAATTTTTATTAACAAGTACCAGAAACCCTCGGTCAAACCCTCCGCCACAGACCTAAATATCAAACCCATGCCCACATGCGCATTCTGATCCTAATACCTAAAATCATCCCATTCATGTTCTCATTTCACGGGAAAAAGATGGAAACTTTGACTATTGACTACTGTTTATGAAGAAGTCATATCGTGAGCACATTTCTCAAAAAGATACATTTTACATTACTGCAACAAATAGAATAGGAAGTGCTAGCCCACTCCTATGAACAATTCAAGCTCAAATATTGTGCCAACCTGACACTTACTGATGGTGCTAAAAATGAGGGACCTGCCTATGAAAGCCTGAAAGCCATGCCAAATTAAGTAATGTAGTTCTGAAAGGCTGCCATTATTGCCAATTAATTCTACCCTGATGGTTTCAAGAGGGATCACGAAGCCTCCCCCTCTGAAGTCAATACCCCAATGGGGGCAAACCCTCTGTCGACTCCCCAAAAAGTTGAAGGGTCCAGCTCTGTTTGGATAAACAGAAAAAGAGAGAAATTTCACAAACAGAAAGCTAAAACCAGCGTGATAACAACTAAAAGCTTATTAATACTATTTTTAGTCAAGAATAATGAAGCAGCAGAAAAACCTTTTGACTGGCATCTGGACATCTCGACGTTTCTGCATTATTGCTTATTTTTTGAGAACCAAGAGTTAGGCCTTGGCCAGAGTAAGGAGTAGCCCCCAATTTTAGAGGTGCAACACATTTTAGTCTGCTGTTGCTAATTTCCCAAAAATTGAACTAGTTTTCCTGAGTTAGCTGCTATTGTTGCTATTTCTTTCACAACTGATGTATAACTTAAAAATAAACTACATGGAACTACATGGAAAGCTGAGAGAAATCTTCTAGACATGTATGTGTACCACTGAATGTCTCAAGAGGAGAGAGAATATCACTGGTCTCAAGTAACAGGCAACCTTGGTCTTTTGCAGACTCACATTCCATCTACAGCTGTATATCAACAGAGCAAAGCAGCCCCTGCTTTTTTTACATCTTCCTGAGCATGTGCTTAGTTGACTCAGCAGCAACTAGTCAAACAAAAGTGATTTCCAGAGTTCTGGAAGATACGCCTTGTCTTCTGAAAAAGTAAAATTTGTCAGGACAAAGCAGAGTGATCTGAGGAAGTAGAACATGCTACTCTGAGAAAGTACCCTTCACCCTTTAATTGGCATAAATTGGTGTTTGACACCTCACAAAATTATGTGAGTTAATAGAAAAATCCCTATAAATATATCCCCTTTAAAAATCTTAATTCCCACAAATCAAGTAAAATTTTTCTCAAGGGAAATTCTGAATATGAATAATATTAACAATTACCTGATCTCCACACACTGATCTTGAACAGCAGCCAAAAGTTTTCCGTTGCTTTCATTAGGGAGAAAGAGATAAAAAAATTCTATATGAATATTTGTAGCAATCTTCAACATAGATGGAATTATTTTAAGAAGTTAAAATCATTTTAAAAATTTTTTCACACCTTTAGTTATCCTACTTTTGACCTTACAATTGCATGAGTATAAAGGTACAAAAGCATACAAAATGATTCAATACAGGTGAATTAACACGTTTAAACAACACTAATCACATGTGACAAAGGGAATTTATATACAATAAAAACCAAGACTGCAAGCTTCAGGACCCCAAAATTAACATCCATAATAAAATTAAGTGCTAATCCAGGTAGAGAAACATTATCTGAATTTTATACATCCTTACCTTGCAAGTACCAAATGCCAGTTTATCTGTTTATTAACCAAGCGAACCAGTCCGTCAGGGAGCAAAAAAGGTGCAGGGCTGAAACCACAACACATCAGCCAACTTAGAATCTAATCAGGAAAGCCACATATACATAGGTTAATATTATCACCAGCACATAGATCTATAGTGAGAGATATGGACTTTTGTTTCCACTGGAATATAAAATTTGAATACTGGCAAACACAAAACCAAAAGTTACCAACTGGATACCTGAAATCTGACCGCATACACTTTTCTATTTCCAGAAAAACATGTTGCTATGTTCAAAGGTATAAATTTTATGACCTTTCTAAGGAAAAGACATCGAGGGTGCCAGTAACACAGCAGAGTGAGCTTACAAGAAACCTTCCTGCTTGCACACCTAGAAATTCTGGCTCACCTCGAACAAAAACAAATCCTAGGTATAGCTAAACTCACAAGAAAGAAAGAACTCTCCAAGTACTAGAAATGAAGAGAGAACTGAAAGTTAGAATTGGGTACACGACAAAGGGAGGGACAACAACTCAAAACAGGAGTTAACACCTGAGACAGGAAATGAGCTATGGGCCACAGAAAGGACAGGAGGTGGCAGTGAGACTCCTGCAACGGCCAGGACCCTCAAATGACTGTGCTATCAAGGAAAGGAGAAGTGCATGAACCCCACCATGGGCCCAGGGAGACTGTGAGGAGCCTCATCTCTGTCTGGAATTCTGGTCTGTGGGGGACGGGAAGAAATCCCCTATGAAAAATCAAAACACTAAGCCTTTAATATGTGTAAGATTGGACTGCAATTTCACTTTACTCATGCAATGCAAGCATTCCCAAGCATAAGCTCACAGTAACATCATCCACAAAGGACATGAGGAAATGATCTCCTATAAGCGAATCAGCAGATAAAACAAATTAGAGGAGTAACGCACAAAGAAATCAAGAAAACAGATGAAAAAGAAGGATAAAGAAAAGAATTAGATAAAAATATATGAAAAAGAAAAAATACATTATGAAAATTAGAAAACAGAAAACAGGATAAAAAACATTTGTAATATACATTTAGTATATTATGTTCATTTTTTAAAATACAAAATATTTAATACCATGAAGTAGTTACAGAAATAATATAATAAAGATATGAAACAGGCACATGAATGATACCATCAACATGGGGATGATAATTTCCTCTGGAGGGGGAGGGGCAGGAAAAGGATAGTGGGAGGGGAAGCCTACAGTGGGATGGGGGACCCTGAGCTGTATAAAAACAGAGAGGGCTACCTGAAGCAAATATGGCAGAAGAGCAACGACTTTAATTCAGCTATAGATATAAGTCATAACAGGTTTATTGTACTATTGTCTACAATTCTCAGTCTATTTATATTTCCTAATTAAAAGAAAACAACTTTAAAAGAAAAGTCCAATTGAAACAAATATTGACCCCAAAACCTTTAGGCTTAATTACCATAAACTCAAGAGCCAAAATTTAACTACAATCTTTTTGAAAATAACATATCATGGGGAAGACAGATAATCACCTCATGGTGCGTTCACAGGCTGTACACCAATCAATGGGGTCAACTCAAGGAAAGGGACTTCTCAGGAGAAAGGCAGCTCGTGATGCCTCATCTTAACGTGCTCACACACCGGACAAGGCTTGTACCAGAGGGAGCTCTTGCTGAGTCCTCCTTCTCAATAAACAACAAAAGGCCTGACTGCCAAGCAGTAGCCTATACAGCCATATTTTCTGCCCATCCTATCCCAGGGGGTTCAGAACTGCAAGCTGGGGTCCAGAGAGCTCAGGAAAACAGCCCTCCCTCTCAAACTCCTCTCCCTTCTCTCTCCTCTGTCTCCTCTCTCTCTCTACTCTATCACACCCCACACTCCCAAAATACAAGATAAAATTAAATCAGTAAATTTAATGGACACATACACACACACACACAAACACACAGAGAAAAAGCAGAAAAACAGTGGAGCTAATCTTGGAGAAGAGCCAAAGGTCTCTTTTACAGAACAATATATATTATCTCTGGAATTTTCAGACTAGATGTCTTTAAGGAAAAAGCAATCTGTGGTAAATAATTCTATAAAACAATTCTTACACACATCTGTAAAAGCAGAATTATATCCTTTGTCAGAATAATCATTTCTTTGTTCCTTTTAAGGCTGCAAATTAGCACCATGCCCAAAAACATACTTAACACTCAAAAGAATTAAAAAGTACCCAAGAACCGAAACCAAGAGAACCTTCCCTGATGTACAGCAACTGAACGTTGACCACAAGAGCTGACACAACAACAAGAACAAAAACGTTCTGAAAAAGATACACAAGCTACAGACCCATCGTGTGAGCATTCAAGATAAGGCCGAGGACACTCACCAGAGAAAGGAGAAGGTGTCATGAGATATTCTTAGTAATGACCAAAGGGACAAAAATTACCCTGAGACACCCTGTCAAGGTCTGTGCCAAATGCTTGAAATGCCTATTTTATAGACTGGGTTCACCAGTCAGCATCTATATCACAATCTGGCATTCAATTCAGAAAACTTAAATCATAAACAGGATAATAGTGTTTGTACTTGAAGTTCATACTGTTCCTCTGAAGAAGTGATGACTCACCTGTACCAGAAGTATTGGCATAAAAATAATAAATGATCTGTAACAAAAAGAAATAGCAAAGCCAAATATGAATCAACTACTCTTTAGGAATCATTTTCAAATTAGATTTATTGACAATAAACCTAAAATATACTGTAGACAGTCATTACAAAACAAACCATGGAGAATATAACTCAAAATAAGAGAAGAAATACAATCTAATATACACTACAACTTTTACCAGATCATATATTTGTTCATATTAAGTCCCAAGTTTGTGGTATTCAAAACTTTGAAGGATTTCCTAACAGTACAAAAAGTAAAAGTGGTGCTAAGTTTCACTTAAGTGGCTTTAATAAACCATAAAGAAGCCATAGTAACCACCCTTTAAAATCAAAGTATTTTGTATAAAAATTAAGATACCATTTTACATTATATGGCACAGATTTAAAAAATAATAATAATACCTAAAATGGGAAAGTTCATAGAAACAAAATCTCTAGCACACTATTGACAAATAACATTTCATATAATCTCACTTAAAACGTATACGTATGTGTGAACACGTGCACACAGTTAGGTATATATCAATGGAAAAAAGTCTGAAGGATAACAGATGATCTCTGGCTGGTAAAATGAGGAATAATTTATTCTAAGTTGTGGTTATTTATATTCTCTAAATTTTCTAACATAAATTTTATTACTTGGGTACATTTTCTAAATTTTTAAAATTTCAAAGCATTTGTGACAATGAAAATTGAATATACAAGGGCTTCCTATATCAGAATATAAAATTATTTTATCTTTAGCACAAGATAAAATTATACTTAATTTTAAATACTCAATTCCTTTGAAACCGAATCTTGTCTTTATAAGTAGTTCAAATTCACCAGTATAATAAAGATGGGCTTTGGAGCAGAAAGACATGCACTCACATTCCAAATGAATGCCTTTGGGTAAGTTTCCTCATCTATAAACATAAACTTGTAACAGTACCTACCTTGCCGATCTGGTAAAAGATGACATGAATTTATATACTTAAAGCACTCACAACACCAGCTTAATGCAGCCAGTGCTCAATACTCTCTCAGATCCTGGAGCTCTATGTCAAATCCATCAGGAGTTAAATGAATGCCCAGTTAATCAAATTTGAAATTTGAGTAACTCTGACCAGATGTATCTGAAACATCATGTAAACCTCTTAAAATGTAGTGGCGGTCTTTTCATCTTCAATATCCACAGACTCTGAGACTCATACTGGGTTTGATTTTCTTCACTTCTTCTAGAACACATCCAAAATAGTTAAACTCAGGCCATACTTTACTTCTAAGCTGCATTAAAAATGTGTGTGTGTTTATATACATATACATACATATATATGTGTATATTTCTGTATATATACACCCACATATGTATAGATACATATCATATCTATAATTAAAATATATACATATGTATCAGGCTGTAAATTAGAAGGTTAAAGAACACATTCTAAAATTCCTAAACGTTCTAAAACAATACAGTTATGAATGAAATGGGAAAAAATTATCTGCTAACTATATCAGTATACGCAGAAAAATAAATAAGCTACGCTTACCTCTAATTGCTTTTGTGATGAGAAAGGACGCACCATGTTTCCGGCTGCCTCTAGGCTACGATTGGAAACAAAAAACAAAAAAACTTTCATACGAGAATTTTCTAGTAATACTTATACAATACGTAAAGTCATATTTCTTTGCTAAAACTCAGAGTATTGGGTACAAGTTACCAGTATTCAAAAACTACTTACGGATACAAACAAAACAAGCAGAAGCAGGACTGAGAACGGCGGGTGTAAAAGCGAGCATGGCACGGTCACAGGCACTTGTCAGGATGACGTTAGAGGGGAGGACAAAGACTGAAGCTGGAAACTGCTTCCAAATCAAAACACCACTCCAAAGACAAGAGAAGCCAAGGGCAAAGACCACACTGGCTGCCGGTTCAGCACAGCCTACTTGGGTGGGCTTAAAGCAAGCTTTGCTTACAGGAAAAGTAATCACAGATTACTAAAGTCATGTCTTGAGGTAAATTTATTGAATATTTGTTGTATACCCACAGAGAAAATGCTACTAACACACACACTGATATATAATTGCTACATTAAATAGTTCCTTAAGTACAGAGGAAACATTATGTAGGCTAAACAATACTAGGCACTACAAATAATGAGTAAGATGTACTAATGCGCTGTTAAGAAAGGACCAATGCACACGCCGTAAGTGCAGACAGATATGGCTTAAAAGCACAGGAAAGTTACTTCATTCAACAAACATAAATTGATCATACACTTCGTGTAAGACACAATTTGGTCCTGGGAAGGGATACAAAGATGAATCAGATGTAGCTGCCCCCCAAGAGCTTGTAGTTCAACACTTGAAATCAGTAGAACCAAACAAGAGCTATGAGATTTCAACATAAGTTGATGTTGTGAGATATGTGTATAAATATATATATATATATTTTTTTTTTTTTTTTGGAGAGGAAGATTGGCTGTGAGCTAACATCTGTCCCAATCTTCTTCTATTTTGTACGTTGGATGCTGCCACAGCATGGCTTGATGAGCAGTACGTAGCTCCACAACTGGGACCCAAGCCCACAAAACCCTGGCAGCGGAGCAGAGCGCACAAACTTAACCACTATGCCACTGGGCGGGCCCCAGGCCTTGTTTTTTCACAAATCAATTTATAATGTTAAGCATTCGGAAACATTATTGTAATTAACCAGTGAGTGCTAACCGGTGGAAACATATCCTTATCAACCAACAGCAGCACCAACAGCTACCTAGCTGCATAACCTACAAAATATTCACATTGTTCAAGACAAACAGAAACTAACACTTGAAAAACGATAATATATGCAGATCTCTGCCAGCCTACCAAATATATTATTCAAGACAAGCAGAAATTGCAGTGAGGAGGTTAAAGAAAAACTACTAACTTTCTAGGAGAATGAGTAGTTTCTCCAGTAAAGCAACACTCAGGAAAGATGCTGTAAAAAAGATTTCGTATGGGCAGGATTCCATGATCTTTAATAAAAGTCCTTTTCGATCTTGCTGCATCCTCTGAGTCTAAAACAGCGACTGGCACATGTTAGGCACTCAATAAATCTGTTGAATAAATGTGGATTCCTGGTTCCTACTCTTCACCTCGTGCCTGAGAGGCCCTCTCTACGGAACAACTGATAACCTCAAGGTCCACTTCAGGTTACAAACCCTTCTCTAACAGAGAACTCAACCCCGGTCAGTAGCTCCTTACTCTTCACACCCAAGGCGTTCTGCTCGCACCGCTATTATAGCGCATATTCCACCAGGTTATGAGAACTGTTCGCTGGCTCGTCTCCCCTCTAGACTACAAGCACCACGAAAGTTATTCGCCTCTGTATGCCCAGCGCCTGGCACAGAATCTGGGATACAGATGGACACACACAAACACTTATTAAATGCTTGTTGACTGAAATATACAAGAACTGGCGCAACTCAGCCCCAAGTAGGAGTAAACGTTAGATGCCGTACTCTGCGGCAGCCCGCCAGATGCTGAGACGCCTATAGGGACCTGGAAAATTCTCCCACCGCAGATGAGAATCAGCCCTGGCCAGCCCTGTCGGCCCACGGAAAGGGACCACCGAAGAGTCTAGAAATAAAAAAGACCTTCCCGTCCAACGCTGTGCCTCCCCTCCAAGTAAAGAGCAGTGAAACTGACAACCAAAGTGGGAAGGTACGTGTCCCAGAACCCGGGGTTCCGACCCCCGACAACCGAATTCGGAGCCCAGGAGGAATCTTGGGACCCTTCTCTTAGGGGACCCAGACCCGGGCGAGCCCGCGGTGCCGTTGCCAGGGTGACCGCAGAAGCTGCAGAGCCCTGCTCCCCCGCCCACCCGGCTCCACTCCCCTGCGTGGCTCCTGCTACGTGGCTCTGCCGGGGCAACGGCCGCGCCAAGCTGGCTGCAGCTCTGGAGGTGCCTGGTTCACCTGTACTTCTGTCTCCGGGGGCCACTCGGTGTTGACCAACAAGTCATAGAGAATCGTCTCCTCCTCGCCCTCCGCAGCGCCTGGAACCACAGCAGGCGCTGACTCGGAGGCCGCCATGTTGGCCCGGGACCGAGCGGCTGAGGCAGGGTCACTACGGCACCTCGCAAAGGACAAGCTTCCTTAGCCGCGGCCGCTTTTGATTCGCAGGGAAGGAGGTAGAGTTGACTGGACTTGGGAAGGAAATGCTAAATTATGTATTCGTTGCCTAGAGCGCAGAAGGAGTACAAACAATGGTTTTTTAAACAAACGCTAAAAAGTTATCCAATGCAACAGATTAAGCCAATGAAAGGTATCAGAGGAATGATGCTATAGGAGCTCAGAAAAGGCGCGGAAGGCCAGAGGGTCTGAAGGGGCTTCCTGGAGAAAGTGGAGCTTGTCCTGGGTCTTTAACAACAGGCAGAATTTGAATCAAGTGGAGAAGGTTGGATAGAGCATTTCAACTGGGGGCAAATGGAGTGAGCAAAGACAAAGACAAATATCTAGTTGAAAGAGCAGGCAGCTGAATAGAACCCAAGTTAAGAAAAGGTGTGGGGCAGTAAGGTTGAAATGATAGGTTGAGGACCTCCGTGGAGGGAGCTAAAATGTCAGCCTCATTTGTTCATTCACTTGTCCATTCATTCATTGAGCAAGTGCCTTTATGTGGGAAGCCCTGTACTATAAGCAGAGCCTGTTGTAACCTGATTGAATGTACAGTGTACAAGGAATTAGCACTGTGTTACATTCAAAAGAAACACAAATACTGAAGATTTCTTGCAGGAATTATATTGCATAATATCTGTCAAGATGCATTAGGCAATTAATGCAATTAAAATCCTCCACTGGGAAGCATCTAAGGGCTCCCATTTCTCTCAAAGTTCAATGACCTCAAAGCAAGCGCTCCATCACCTGCCTGCTCCCTCTTACTCACCTCCTGCTTCCCCCGACTACCTTCAGCTACAAGTGGCTTTGCCGTTTCTGAATACACCAGACACACATCCACTTCAGGGACTTTGCATGAGTTGTGCCCTCTGCGTGGAAGATTTTCTACCAGGTATTTGTCTGGGTCTCTCCCTCGTCATCAAATTTTTGCTCAGATGTCACCTTCTCTCTGAAGCTTAACCTGACTGCTCATTTTTAAATTTGCAACCACCTTCCCCAACTCCAGATCTCCCTTACCAGCTCTATTTTTTTCCCATTAGACTTTAGATCATCACCGAAAATGCTTTATAGTTTATATTTATTATATGAGTTTATTGTCTGTCCTCAGTCAGTAAAATGTAGGTTCTACCAGAACAGAGCGCTCTACTATATACATAGATGCTATATACATCCCTGTTACATCCCCAGAGTTTATACATGTGCCTGGCACAGAGCAGAGGACAAAATATATATTATTTGTTGAATAAACAAAAAATTTCCCAAAAATAGTTGTATACATTGTATCCCCAAAGTACTTCTCTTCATAGCAGCCATGTGTTTTTATCCAATCCTTAGTTGCAGATGCAGACATCTCCTCTCCCCATCCCACCAGAGCTGACGAGTTGCACAGCCCCAGGGTAGACATCTCACATCGCATGCTGTAGAATGTAGAGAGGTAGGAGCACCATTCACTTGGAATGCAGTGTGAAGACTGGCCTCTGGAGTGGTATAGGGCCTCAGTACTGCCCCCTCCAATTTCTGCACACCAAGTTTCCTTGGCTCTTTACTCCCTTCCCTATCTCATCCTTTCTCTGATAGAAATTGGAATTGCTTTCTGCTTCATCCATTCTCCTCATCACCTCCACCTGATCAGCACAAGCACAGCCAGGAGGTGGCTGGCCAAGCTGGCAAAGGATGCTTCCTTCTCCCCTGGTATGTGAAGGGGACAACTGCAAATACATCACCAAGAATTGTTTCTACTTTTACTGTCATCACACTATGTTAATTTCTTTATCCATCCTCACCCTTACCCTATTTACCATAGTTTGTACAACAGAACAGGAAACATAAGTCCATGCCTGGCTGACCCTGGGGAGCTTATATTCTAAAGAAATAAAAAAGGAGTAGGCTACACAGCATTACTGGAAGAGTGACTGTACATTTAACTTGGAGCAATTCCTGGAAGGAAAATTCTACTCCCAGAGATGCAGATGGGCAGGTTATGCAGTCTTCTTCACCACTATTTAAAATCCAGAAGTGTTCCAGGAAAGCAAGAATGTGATGTGACCGATAAAAGGGAAGAAGGTGGGGAGAATATGTATGACATGAGAAGAACTCTAAATAGAGAATATCAGACACTGGGTTTGGAAGAGAAAAAGCAGAGCAGGGATCAGAGTTCAAGTCAAAGTTCAGATGAGTCAAAAGAACAGGCTCATTTAAGACAGGTTGGGTGGCTTAAGCCAAATTGCTAATTGGTCTTATTTACAGTGACTATACAGTTAATTGTCCAAACAGACACTTTTGAGAATAAAAAGAGATAATAATTATGCTAGGAATTATGAAATAGGACTGTCCTGGGCAAACTGAGGTGATGGTCACACTAATCTTAAACAGAAGAGTGACTGATTTAATGAAGAGACCTTGGGCATTTCATAAGGACAGCCAGACTCTTCGTCATCATTCTCTTCTCCTCTCCTCCTTCGTACTTACAATGACAGCTATCATTTTTGTCCACCCAGGCCTTTTGCTTCCTCTGGAGAACTGTTCCAACTGCTATTCCTTCACCCAAGTCGTGTAATTCCTGTGGGTCTGCCAATCCCCAAACTCTGCTTCCTTGATCCAAGTCTTCCCACTCGAAGAGCTCCATTCCCCTGACTTCAAACATTGGGTTGAGAATGCTTCCCTGGGATTTCAGAGGAGGTTTTCCATGGAAGCAAAGAAAAAAGTCACATTTCTTTTTTGGATCATAGATTTTGAAAAATACAAATTGGGGCTTGTCAGCAAGCATCTTATTCGCTTTATAGGAAAAGCCTGTCTGCAATGGTAAGAAAATGAAACCACACATTGAGAAAAACACAGGAGAGACAGAGACTTCATTTGACATTAGCATGCCCAAAGCCAGTGATGTCTGTGTGCTTCTACCTGCCTAGTTAAGTGAACCAGTGTGTTCCCCTTAAGCTAATTTGAGTTGTGTTTCAATACATTGAAACCACACTTCACTTGACATTTCTACCAGTGAATTTTGCAGATTTAGAACCTGTAGTATATGGATCTCTGCAGTGTTGCTTCGGAGTTGTTATTAGTTAATAATACATTGATAGTATTATTACACTAATACATTGACAGTATTCATGACTTACTAAGCTCTTTTCATCCTTAGCCACTGCTGAGATGGACAGAGAGAAACTCAGGAGAGAGACTCAGATCCCCATTTCACAGATAAGAAAACTGAAACTTAGAGAAATCCAAGATCACAACAGAGCCAAAATTCAAACACAGTTCTTCAGGTCTTGATCCTGTGCTCCTTTCTTCACACCACAGCACGTCACAGGGAATATGGATGGAGCACTTAGATGGTTGAAAGTGGAAATGAACTATTTTGGATGACCAGAAGTACCAACATCTAGAATGGGAGTATTATCAACCTCTTCTATTGGAGGAAAATTAAGTATATCTAAGAGTTTGGTTGCCATGTACTATAATGGTCATCTAACCGACTTCTTAATTTAGCTGAATGTCCAGGTCTGGCTTGAAGAGATTTTAAGTCATGAGTAAGCCATTCTAAGAGAAAAATTATGTTTTCCAAATAACTAACACAAACGGTAACTCTGTGAACTGCTTAAGGAAATAAGACTGAAATAAAAATTGAGACAATTCCAAAATAGGCTTCATAATAATAATAATAGCTACATTTTGTGTGTCTACTCCGCTCCAAGCACTGTACAGATACTTTGTTATACCTTATCTCTGCTCCTCTCTACAGTGCTTCAAGGAAAGGGTTCATATCTCTGTATATGTGGAAAGTGAGGCTTTAAATCCTTGTGACCCAAACAAGGTTACACACTGGTAGTGGTGAAGCCAGAATTGAAACACAGTTTTTGTCTAATGTTCAGATTAGTCATAGAGAAGGTACTGTGATATATACATTTTAACGAGAAGTAATCTGATGTTTTTATAAGCTTTGATGAAAGGAAGGAAAAATCCAGAAAAATTTTCCCATTTCTTTCTATCCTCATAGCATACCAAGTATGCCTCAACTAAACTAAAATAAAATTCTCATTCATATTGCTAATGGCCATAGACATTTCTACCTTATCAGACAGAAATTATTTAACAATATCTCACATAAAAGACTCATTTTTCCCCCTTTTAATTCTTCCATGTAGAGCTATCATTAACTGATAAATTCATTTTGTAGGAGCTCAGCTTTTTAGCTTCTATCAGCTAAAAAGCCCATTAAACCAAAAGCCATTAATGATTCAACATTTAACCCTTTTATGCTTCTGCATATTAGAGACCAAAGAGATTAGTGGATCATATGAAGTTGCTTCCATTTTAAATTTGAAATTGCATAACAAAATTCAAGTTGGACATTTAAACGCTACCTGTTATAGGTGTCATACATTTGTACTTGATTGAATGGTAAACTAGCTCTTTATGAAGCATATAAATTTTAATTGTAATAATAAAATAATATTGCGAGCAACTCAGGAAATTCTATTTCCTCCAGAAAGCCTGGAGAATCCCAGTCAATCCTTCCATAAATATTCTAAGACTGCCATAATATCTCTTGGCAGCCAAAGAGATGTCATAAAGTTCATGCAGGGTATTAGCTAAGAAGAAATCTCCAGCCGCTTACTTAAAGGTCATTTACTCTAATTTGCTACAAAATTCACACAGGTTATTTTCCCCCATTTTCCTCACTCACAAATCATTTAGAACAATAAACTGGGGACTAGCCTTACCAGAGGCACCAGTGACAAGTGCAAAAATGAGCAGCAAGTGCAAGAGGTGAGTGAATAATTGGTAAAAAATACATTTGGTAAACTAATCAATTACTGATTATAAATAAGAATAGCTCTTTGGTTTTATTTTGTTTAAAAACAAAAGTAGATAACCTTAGTGTACTTTGAAACAGCAAAAAATAAGATGGACTAATGGATAGATTGAGGGTGACTAAATGAAAAGATGTGATAAAGCAAATATGGAAACATATTGATAGAATCTTGGCAGCTAGTACATGAGTGCTCGCTGTAAAATTCTGTCAACTTTGCTACATGTGAAAATGTTAATAATAAAGGTAGTGGGAATGCAAACTGGTGCAGCCACTGTGGAAAACAGTATGGAGACTTCTCAAAAAATTAAAAATAGAAATACCATATGACCCAGGTAGCTCACTACTGGGTATTCACCCAAACAACTGGAAATCAACAATTAAAAGAGACTTATGCACCCCGTGTTCATTTCAGCATTATTCACAATAGTCAAGATGTGGAAGCAACCCAAGTGCCCACTGACTGGTGAATGGATAAAGAAGATGTGGTATATATATACAATGGAATACTACTCAGCCATAAAAAAGACAAAATTGTCCCATTCACAAGCACATGGATGAACCTTAATGGCATCATGTTAAGCAAAATAAGCCAGGCAGAGAAAGAGAAACACCATATGATTTCACTTATATGTGGAATATAAACAAACTTACAGACAAAGAGAATAAATTAGAGGTCACCAGGGGAAGGGGGGTAGAGAGTAGTCACAAGGGGTGAAGGGGCACATTTATATGGTGTATGGCAAACAATTATGTACAACCGAAATCTCACTATGTTATAAGCTGTTATGACCACAATTTAAAAAATTAATGAGAAACAAATAATAAAGGGAAAGGGAAAAAAAGTATATCTACCATTTTAGACAGCACAAACAGGGATATGAGAGAAAGGATTCTAATGACTAGTGAGATAAAGTCCCTTCTGATTTGGGAGCGGGATTGAGATACTAAATAACTTCAGACGTTGATAGATAAATATACTGTTAATTATCTATTTTCTTGAAAAGAAAGTGATACAGTATATGTCTTCCAAACCATAGAATAGACTAAAGGAAATAAAGAAGACTATCCATGTGAGGTAAGGAAGAACAGAATAAATAAGCAAATATAAATCTGGATAAGGAGAAAAATTCTCCCATTGGAATAAGTTGGTACAATAATCATTAAGCTAAATGACACACACACTCACATATGCATCCATAGATACACTGTGCGCACACACACCATACTCTCTTCCAACCTCACTTTGTCTTATAAAGAGTAATTTCAGAAGTTTGGAATATTATTTTTCCCCTGCTCCCATCATTTGTTTTGATCACTTATAGGAAATTCTCCATCATTACATCTTCAAATATTGCCTCTACGCCCTTCTCTTTAGACACACTATGAACTTTCATAGCCTCCTATGTCACAACCTCCCTCACATACTTTATATCTCTTTCAGTTTCTGTTCTGTTTTCAGTATAATTTCTCAAATCTCTCTTCCAGTTCACTTTTCAGCTTAGTCTATGTTTAATCTTTCCATCAAGTTTTTAATATGGATTATTATATACATCTTATTTCTAGAAGTTCTTTTTTAGTTATTCTGGTCATTGTGTTAGTTTCTTACTTCTTACTCATGTTTTCATTCCTACTTTTAGAAACACATCAAACATAATTTATATTCTCTACCTGATGTTTCTAATACCTGAAATCTTTAAAGATGTTTTTCCTGCTGGTTCTTGCTCATGGTGGCTTGTTTATAGAGTGTGTGTGTGGGTGGGTGGATGTGTGTGTGTGCACGCGCAAGTCTGTGTGTCTTATTGTTTGCTCGTATGCTTTGGAATCCAATCTGTGAGCAGTTTCTTGAGGCCTGGGTGAGAGGGTACCTTCCCCCCGGGGAAGACTTCCCTTCACTTTTGCAAGGTTCCTGTGAGACCATGATTTACTTTAAGAATCTAAATTCTCTCAGATGTTACCAGTAATGTAAATTCAGGCCCACACTCACAAGAGGGTCAGGCCGTGGTCGCAAATTCTCAAAGGAGACTTCTATCCACTCAGATTCCAGGCTGACCAGACACGTTGATTTGCTGTCTGCTTCCATTTGATGAGATTTTATTTTAAGTATGTAGCTCTTCATGGGTCCTGATTTTATATGGGGTCATCAGTGATCCAGCTCTCCTCCCTTCACAGGCCCCGGGCTGGACCCCTGCCCCCGGCCCACCACATCTCTATCGTCAGCCCTGAAATCAGAGCTCAGTCCCCAAAGCAGCTGGTGACTTCAGTGCTTACTTCCTCTGTGGATTCTCCTGCCTGTTGCCAGGACTCAGGGTTTCCTTTACTTTCTGACAAAATCACCCATTCATTTTAAAAGTTGCAGTTCTGTTTGTATCTTTTAGTTAGCACTCTTGGGGTTCGTGGGAGTCTTTCAGGATGTCTTGTCTGACAAGTTGCCTGAAATGAAACACTCTGAAACTCCCAGAGGAAAATACAAAGGGGGAAGTCACTCTCCCCACGAACAACCATGCAGCTCAGTTGCACAGACCACAGAGAGCAGATCAGCAATGGCTCCAAAGGGAGATGGCTGGCAGCATCCAAAAGGAATGGACTTGTTTGCCAACATGAATTAGATACCTCTGGGGGTCCCCAGAAGTATTTGTAGGGAATTTTACAAATGACTGAGAGTCTTGTGTCACCAGCTGGGAGCAAGACCAGTGAAATTACAGTGTTTCCTGTTCCGATGATGACTACCGTTCATGTCCACAGACTGGGGATGCCTAGGAAGTCTCAAATAACACCAATAATTCAAAAATTTAAAAGGCAGCTCCAAAACCAAAATACTGTAATTCTCTGAGGACAGGGACAATGGCTTTTTAATCTCTGTAAACCCAGCTTGAATGTAGGCCCTGAATACATTTTTACTGAATGCATGAATTATTCATGGTTATGTTGATGCTATTATAGATTAACCCTTTTTGCTTAAAAGAAAGATTTAAAAAATCGTTTATTTTCTCCAGCAAAATAATACAAGCTCAAGGAAAATTTCTCTCAATAAACAAACCATTCATGAGCTACGATTTTTTTTTCCTACTGTTGTAGTGAAATTATGGCCAAGTCCTTCAGTTTACCCTTGAGTTTCCTCTAATGAAAAACTACAATGGAAATATTAACCAACAGAACAAGGATGCAATGAAGCTGATGAGGAATTAATAACGTGTTTTGAAAGGGCAAAGTACTAACTGAAAATGTGGAAGCTATTAAAACATCAGGATCAGACACTCTGGAAAAGCTAAATTAAACACCAAGGATTAAGGACCATTTATAGTGGAATTATTAAATGTCTCTCAATTTTAATGATTTTAGCTCTTCAGTGGAATTTAATGCAATAAACTGTTTCCTGTTGAAGTCCTTACCATTTTAGGTTTCTCTTTAGATAAAAGTATATACCCAATGTTAAACTCTTAAAGTTTTTAAAGCTTAAATTGTTAAAAAAAAATAAAAATAAAAAAATAAAGCTTACATTGTTATATTCTGATACAAACATGAGATTAATGGTTAAAAAAGAAGCTTTGCAACTTAAGCCCTGAAGGGATTAACTAAAAGAAAAATTAAGGGATTTAAGGAGGACACAAATCTTTACCAAACTTAAGTCGCCAAGTAAGAAAGGAGTTTGTGGAAGCCAAATGTACCTCTATGCTAGAAATTGCTTTAGAATTTACATTGAACCTAAGAGAGAAAACTCAGTCGTTCTGGAGTGGGTACACATTTCTAGAACGTCATTTTTTCTACCCCCATAGATCTTGACTTGTACTGTCTTCCAGTTCCTTCTCTTGCCTCTGGCATCGACTCTAGAGTCTGGAACAAAGCCCTTGTTTTGAATCACAGCTTTGTTAGTGACTAGTTCTGTTGCCTCATACAAATTATTTAATCTCTCTGTGCCTTGGTTTCCTGATCTAAGAATGGGGTTTAGGGGGACCTAAAGTAAGGCATAGTTCTGACAAAGACTCTGTCCTTGACCAAACTCTAGCTGGGATCTTCTGAGCCATCTTCTCAACCAGGCCTCAACCTTGGCCTATTAGAAACCACAGATTCTCAGCACAAAATGATTTCATCCATTCCTAACTCCCTACGTTAAAAGACTCGAACACTAACGTAGTTTCTAACAGCTCAAGATGCATCCCCAGGATGGCCCTAACCCTGTGTAAAGTGCCTGCCTGAGAAAGCTCCAGGCTGCCAGAAGAATTTACTGTTTGTTCTAGCCAACACCTGACATAGGCCCCAAACGCCCTTTCTTAGAGCATTTACTAAAAAGGGCTTACAATTGTGAATCCTTCCTCTGTCCCTTGAGATGTATATGTATCTCCTGTAACTCAGGGGTGTCTTTCTCTAGGACCTGAAAGCCATTCCTTTGAAATATAATCCTTAGGAAAGATGGGCCCTCTGTCGCCTAGTCTCTGTGGGAGGATAGAATCCTAACTTCTGTAATTGCCACATACCTGACACAGCTGGCCTAATGGGCATTTAAACTGGCCAACTGTTTGTAATTTTTCACTTCCCGGACTCTGCTCAAGACCCCACTGGTCCCCCCTCCCTACTGCCTCATTTTCCCTTTAAGATACCCGGTCACCTCTGTGCAAATGGAAGTTGAGCTCAGTTCATGCTGGACCCTCTTCCCTATTGCAGTAGTATATCACTGATTGAAATCTGTCCTGACCACCTTAACTAGTGTCCAGCTTTATCTTTGACAGTTCAAGAAGTGAGAAATAAAATTGACATATAAGAATAAAGCCATGAAATCAACATGACCAAGTTGGCGAGCCCTAAAAGAACAATCTATTCTAAAATAATCTGTCTCCATATGTGACCCAGGGAGGCCTACCTGCATCAGAACTTGTTTAAATGTACATTGCTGGGCTCCACCACAGATGTGAGCAACCAAAACTCTTGAGGGCTTGACCTAGGAATCTGCATTTGAAAGAGCTCCCCAGAGTAATTCACATCTACTTCAATTTAAAGATCAGTGGGTGGCCTAATCAATTAAGTACAAATGGGCAGCTGAAAATTTTCTCCCAAACAAGTGATTAGGGCATAGCACATATTCAGTTGGCGCTAGCATTTTTTAGGCAAGATGTCTCATAAAAACTGGGGGTAGAGGGTAGAGTGGGAGGGGAGTGGGTATAGAACTCTGTCAGCTTTCAATCAGAACCAATAAATAAAAAGGGGGTCTAGGCCAAGGACCTTCCAGTCCTTCCCTAGGGGAATGGTCCCTTGTGGCGGGTAAATGCATGGAGCTTGTATGTCCCCTTCCCGTGAATCTGTGCCGGGCCTGAGGGTGAATGACTGCTCTTACATCTGAGCTCACACTTTAAGTCCTAGCGGCTTCTGTTTCCTCCCTGTTGGATTCCTGAGCTGCCATGAAGGCCAGGCTAACCTACTGGAGAGAGAGGCCTGGTGGAGACAGAGTTGGAGAGAGGGACCACACATCCCCCTCCGGCAGCAGCCCCAGCCTCTCAAAAGCCCTCCAAGAGAGCAGTCCAGGAATCTTTGTTCAAAACTTCAGTCATCTTTCTCTTGACATTTTTCTTCCTTTGGATGTTAATACCATTTTTCTGCCTCAACATTAACATACAGTAACAAGCAGCATCTGTGTTATACCCCATCACCGTTTGGAGGAAATTTTTCAGGATCACATTTATAACGTATTGTTTAAGCCAGCGATCCTCAAACTTGAATGTAGGTATGAATTAATTTAAGCCGGTCCCAAGTGATCATCCTGACCTGAGGGCAAGTCTCTGCCTGACTAGGATTGGATTTTGGACCATGAGACATGAATCGAGGTACATATCTAGACGCCGCCATCACTGCAGACTTCCAGGTCTGGGGGGCTAATGCCCACTGCCTGAAGAGATGGGTTTTCTCTCTTTCTCCTGATCAAAACCATTCCCTTTGCCCATCTTAATTCCTTCTCCCTTCTGTGAGGCTGGGCTTAAGCTTTGAGCATCCTCATCCCTTCTGTGTCGCCCTCCTTATTGGCTACTTCTTCTCAGCCTGTAACCACATTCAGGTTTCCTTCATGATTAAATAATAAAGCCAACCCCTCATGTGACATCCATTCCTAATTTTTACCCAACGTCTCCTCACCTCATCCTCACAATAGCAGTCTACGCTCACAAAGTATTCACTTTCCATTCAGCCATTTAACCACTGCAACTTGCCTTCTAATTCCACTCCCCACCAAACTGTCCAAACATTTGTAGGAACCAGAATATGCCACCCCCAAAATAGGTCACTTTGGCGTAAGGATTATTTTCAGGTGAAGGCAACTGAGAAGGAGCCAAGACAAGAAAAGGTCTTTGCCCTCCCGCTATTCGCCTAAAAGCAGGACATAAATTTGCAAAGATGCCCCCCTTCTCTCTACCATGAAGGACAGAAGTTAATTACTGGAGACAACTCTACACCCTGGTCAGCCCAGAGAGCGCACTGGAGGAATCTGCATCAGACTTTGCTACCTAGCCCTTATCTTCCATTTGTTCCCTCATATATTTACCTCCCCACAATTTGCCCCACTAGAAACTCAAAGTCCTCTTCCTTTGTCTTGTCACTATTCTAAAAGTGTATTGCTCTTTTGTTAAGATGCTGTATAAGCCCAAGTTCTAACCATCCCTTTGTTACCCATCTCTGAGTGCTCCTATGTGTGTGCATGATGCACATGTTAATTAACCGCTTTTCTCTTGCTAATCTGTCTTTCATGAGTCTTCTTTACAAGGCCCCAGGCAATGAACCTAAGATGGGTAGAGGGAAGAGATTTTTTTCCCTCCCCTGCACATTTAACACTAACAATTACTGAAACTTGTGGAACGTCTATTCTCTTGGCTTCTGTGATAACATGCCCTTGAATTGTCCGTATAGTTCTCTGACTTCAGCTGTCTCCTCAGGACTTTCTTCCTGTTCTCTGCATTGCTCTGCCCCCATCTAGTGTTGGGGTTCTCTAGAGCCTTATTCCTACAAAAGTGGGCTCACATCAGCAGCTTTCACATCACTGGGAACTTGTTAGAGATGCAGAATCTCAGGCCCCACCCCAGACCTGCTTAATCAGGATCCATATTTTAACAGAATCCCTAGGTGATTTCCACGCACAGTAAAGGGTGAGGAGCGTTTCTCCAGGACTCTGTCCTAGCTCCCTGCTCTTCTCCCACTACACCTGCTGGGTGAGCTCATCAATTCCCAGGCTCACTACCTATTTACTGATGATTCTCAAATCTGTATCTTTATCAAAGTACCTCCTCCAGGCTTCAGACTCTTATAGCCAACTATTTGCTGGTCATCTCCAGTGGAAAGTCCTGCATTCAAACTAAATTCAGCATAGCCACAATCTGCCAACCTCTGCCCCTCCTTTAAGGTTTTTCTCAATTGATGCTAACACCATTCACCCAGTTATCCATACTAGAAACTTGGGAGTTGTACTAATGCCTTTCTTTCTCTCTCATTTTCTCCACTTCCACAGTACCGTCTGTGAGGACCTGGAATTGGCCACCCCACAATATGTCTCTTTGGCATGATGATTATTTGAGGCTGGTTACTTTGCAGACAGGAAAGCAACTGAAAAGTAGAATTTACTTACCCTTTGTAAGAGACATTTATATAGTAAAGGAAATCTCCATCTGTAAAGATATCTCCCTCTCTGTACCAGGAAGAAGGGGAGATGACCTTATCTCTAGAAATTCTTAATCAACGGGGAAGGCAAGGACTTAAATCTGTATTTGTTTATTGTGCTTGTCTGGTAACCTCCTGTAACTGACTCCCCCCATCCCCAACATCTTCCTTTGTCTTTAGCTGGATATGATGGTTGAGGTGGTGGTTTCGGCCATTTTGGCGAGTTGCTCTGCTTGCCTGAGCCTCTCCCATCTATACATTGACAAATAGAAATGGCAAGCAATAGGATATATTGGAGTACATGAGGAAGCCATTTGGTTGTAAACCTTTTTTTTTTTTTTTTTTTTTTGCTTTTTTCCAAAAGGGCCTGACTGTGGCTGTTGAGCACACAGTGTATATCTGCTTTAAAACATTTACTATGGCAAGAACAAATGGCCTTAAGACAAAGGTGCAACCCACCCCCCCATTGGCATTTCCTTAAGGATAAGCAGGTTTCTTTAGGCTAGGAACTGATTGCTGCACTCGCCTTTGACCACCCAGCTCACCTGTGACCACCCAGCTGGAGACAACAGACCTGCCACCCTGCTGTGTTCACCAAGACAGCAGACCTATCTGCTGTTTCCATCAATCGCTGTGCCGACAGAGCAGTCTCGTGACTATTGTAAAAGGGATGTTTCAATCCTATGTGAAACATCCTGTTTGGGGGTATATAACCACTCTGTGCACCCTGGTTCTTCGGTGCCCTTTCTTCCTTTGGGAAGAAAGGCCCCGGGCCATGGTCCTCATAAAACTTTGTTTAATTTTCTCCTGCTATTCTGTCTCGCGTGAGTTAAGTTAGTTCTCTGGCCAGACGAACCCAGAGAGGGTAGAGGAAATGTCTTCCTCTCCTACACTTCTCTGCCTCCACCCCCAATCAAATCCAACAAATCACCAAACATGGCCAGGTTAATGGTATTCTCACACCTGTCCTTTCCTGTCTAACTACTTTCTTTGCTCTAGTTTAAGTTTCAGCTACACCTCACATGTACTACTGCGATAGCTTGTTAATAGTGACTACACAAATCTATTCATCAAAAATCACCAGAACAAGTTATATAAAATGAAAATCTGATCCCATCACTGTCTTGCTTAAAATCTGCTTCACCCACAATAGTGGTTCTCAAGCTGTAGTCCTCAGACCAGCAGCATCAGCATCACCTGGGACTTGTGCAAAATGCAAATGATAGGTCTAACCCCAGAATCAGAAACTCAGAGAGAAGGGCTCCATATCTGAATTTTAACAAGCCCTCCAGGTGATTCTGATGCACGCTGAAGGGTGAGAACCACTGACCTACCAGATCTATAGGTAATCTGACATACACAGTCCTCCTTGATCTAGTCCAGGTCCAAACTCTTTAGCCTTATTTCTGTCCATTTTATGATTTGAACTTGACATCTGAGGAATGCAGAAATATTTGTTATTTCCAGGTGTGGTAGCCTCTCTCCAAAATGGCCCTCCAACAATTCCAGCCTCCTTGTATCCATGCCCTTGTGTAGTTCCCTCCACACTGAACAGGACTGGTCTGTGTAACCAGCAAGATATTGTGGGGATGACAGCATGAGGCACAAGGGCAAGGGAATGGAAGAAGACAGTTGAAAATACCAGCTACGACCATGTGACCACTTTCAGAAACATGGACTTCAATTGTCATGAGTATTTCTTTCTTATTTTATGAAAGCGTGTGTGTATATATACACATACAAAGCAAATGTCTTTATTTCCTTCTCTTATCCCTTTATCATGTGACATGAGATGTATTTATTTTAAGTTAATAATACTTAAGTACTATTAACTTTACATCATATTCAAGTTACAATATATCAAGGAGAAGAGTAAACATCATGTAAGGATTTTGCGTCCTCATATGGGTAAAGGGTTAGTGAGTTTTCAGTTGTATGCAGGGTAGTTGTATCATGTTAAGTGGAAATATGACCTTGTTATTGTCTTTATTTGGAGATTAAGTCTGGTTTAAGGAGAAGTATTGGGCACCAAGCTGACAAGGATTAGACTTGTGATGGTTAATTTTATGTGTCAACTTGTCTGGGCCACAGTGTCCAGCTATTTGGTCAAACATTATTCTGGATGTTTCTGTGAGGATGATTTTGGATGAGATTAACATTTAAATTGATGGACTTTGAGTAAAGTAGATTGCCCTTTAGAATGTCGGTGAGCCTCATCCAATCAGTTGAAGGCCTTGATAGAACAAAAGGCTGACCTCCCCCAAGCAAGAGGAAATTCTGCCAGCAGACAGCCTTTGGACTTCAACTGCAGTATCGGCAATTCCTAGTTCTCCAGTCTGACAGCCCACCCTATAGATTTTGAATTTGCTGGCCTCTATAATCGTATGAGACAATTTCTTAAAATAAATCTCTTTCTCTATACATGCACATCCTATTGGTTCTCTGGAGAACACTGACTAATGCAGGGCCACACCAGTTTATACCCTGTCCTACATACTTTTCTTACAGCAAAATGTTGACACTCCCCCTTGAAGCAGTGGTATCTATTCTGTGACCCCTCCCCTTGAACCTAGGCAGATCTTTTAACTGCTTCACTTAATAGAACACGGAGGAAATGACAGTGATTGACTTCTGAAGCCTGGTCACTAAAGGCCGTATGGCCCTTGGAATACTGCCTTTGGAATACAATCATCATGTTGTGGGAAAGTCCAGGCCACAGTTGCCCAAGAGCCCTATCTAGGGTCTCAGCGACATGAGCAACTGTGTCATGTGAGTGAGGGAAATTTCAAATGACTCCAATGCCTAGTCTTCGAGTCTTTCAGTTGAGGTGGTAAGTATTCAGGAACAGAGATAAGCCATTCTTGCTGTGACCTGTACAGCTTCCCCACCCACAGAATCTGTGAGCATCACGAATGGATTTTTATGCCACTATGTTACAGGGTAATTTGTTATGCAGCCGTAGTAACTGGAACATCACTATTCAGAGCTACACTTGAAGAAGCCTTCAGGAATTCCCAGTCTTATTATTGTAACATCATAGGAACCTATAACCAGGCAGTATCAATTTCCATAATCAGAATTATTTTCTGCACGCATTTTGAAGAATTCTTGACCATCCTTTTTTCACCCCCTCCTTTTAAATGTAGCAAGTTGTCTTATTTCAGTCGGCTTTAAATAAAAATCACAAACCTTGTTAACAAGAAAACCTGTGATCAGTTTCATAGACAGAAAGGAGGTACAGTGAAGCAAGGACACTGGGAAGGAGACTGAGAGAACAAGCCTGAACCCCGTGTGCAGATGCAAAAGGGCTCTCTTCCATGGGAAATGGAACTCAGGGGTCCTGGCAGAGTCTGGGTGGCTGGATTCAGACCATTTTTCTGGTGTACAGTCTGTTCTTAAATATCCACAGCCTCCAGGCCATGTTCTCTTGCTCAGACTCCAAGGGCAGCACCATTTCCCCAAGAGCCATCAGCATCACTCACAGGGGCTGACGAGCACTCAAGATGGCGGGCGTGGGAGAGAGAGTGACATTTACGCCTGCCGGCCAGTCGGCACCCAGCCGTAAATTGTGTCCCTGCCTGGCTTGCTTATAATGAAACCGACACAGTTAGTGAGATCTCTTTTTCTGTTTTACAGTCCCTCTGAAACTCATCCGGGTTGTCCTTTGTCTCCCTATCCCCATATATCTGGAGTGATGGACTTTACGGCCACTTCTTCAGGGGATAGAGAATTATAGATCTCTGGATTTATGTCTGTTTGCCAGGCCCCCTCTGGTCCCTGCTCCATAAGGTGAATGCTGGGGCAGTGAGAATGATGCTGCATCCTAATAGCTCTGGACCAGTTTCTGACAGCTTATTTTGACAAAAGCATAAAATTCAATGATTGTTGCTCAGCTCAGAAGCTGTAGGAAATTCAGGGGGAAAAAAGAGGATGTTTAAACGTGAGCGTCCCTGTCTTCAGACTGCTCTCCGAGTCAGGTAAATTGTGAAAAACAGGGTAAGCTGAGCAAACAAATTTAATGACAACAATGGCTGGTCTAGAAGGAACATGATTTATCCCCAAGGATGATGCACGAAGATACTTGTTCCCGATATTGAGGCATCACCACCTGCTACTTGAACAAATAGGGGTTCTGTTGGGGAAGCAGGAGGGGTGTGGTAGCCAGCCTCTCAGATGGCCCCAAAAGATCCTTGTCCACTGTTACCCACACTTGTGTGAGTTTCCACACTGAATAGGCCTCTGTGACCAAGGAGATAATGCAGAAGTGACAGTGCGTGACTCTGATGGCTGGGCCATAAAAGATATCACTCATAGTGCTTTGTCCTCTAGGATCACTTGTTTTGGTGGCAAGAGGGTGTGGGGTGGGGTAGGGTGGGGGTGCCAGCAGCCACATCCTGAGAACATTCAAGCAGCACAGGAAGAGATCCACATGGAGAAGGATGGAGGCCTCCGGCTAACTTCCACATGGTCATGAGAGCGAGCTACCTTTATAAGCTGCTTCCCTAGCTAACCTTCAATGGCTGCGACCCCAGCCTGCAGTTTGATCACAACAGTGAGAACAGCTCTGAGTGGAAGCACCCAGCCAAGCTGCTCCACAGAAGCTGTGAGCGATAATGTTTATTGTTTTAAGTCGCTAGATTTTGGGGCAAAATCTAGCAGAAATGTAGCAAAGTCCTGTTTTGTAGCAGGAGATAACTAATGGGGAGATATATATATATATATATACTATGTGGGACAGAAAACCCAAAACAAAGAAGATATTTATTTGTCTCTCATATAAGAAATCTAGACTCACAATTTAGGCTAGTATGGTGCTCCTTCATGTCAGGGACTCAAGCTACTTCTCTCTTTTTGTTCTGCCATCCTCAGTATATGGTTGTCTTCTCATGGTTCATTATGGTTGCTCAAACCCCAGCCATCACATCCTCATTTCAGCCTACAGGAAGCAGGAAGAGGAAGAAGGATGTACTATCTCCCTTAAGGATGCTTCTGTTTACATGCCACTGGCCAGAACACAGGCATATGCCATATCTAAGTCCCAGGGGAGCTGGGAAGTGGCGTCTTTATTCTGGGCACCCATATGTCCAGCTAAGAGTCAGAAATTTAAGGAAAAAAAGAGATCAGAGTAAAGTTGCAGTATTTGCTAGCTGGGGATTGGCATTGAGCAGGATTTGCTGCAAGGTGCTAGCTTAGCTGAATCTGAATAATAATTAGGACTTGCCAAGGAGATAGAGGTGGTATAGTATAGATGGCTGCAAACTCTTTGCCGTTCATTGCCTCAAGAGGTAGAGCCTATTTCCCCTCCTCATGAATCTGGGCTGGTCCTGTGATTTGTGTTGACCAACAGAATTTAACAGAAGTGACATTGTGCTACTTCTAAGGCAAACTTAAGAGATATGCAGCTTCTGCTTTCCATTTTGCAGACATATTCTCTTGGAACCCAGCTACCATGTAGGAAGTCTGTCTTCTCTGGGGTTAATCCTGCTGTGAGAAGGTCCAAGTTGACCACGTGGAGAGAGTGAGACCATGTATGGGAGCACTGTGACACCACACATGGGAATGGAGTCTTCTCAGACCTTCCAGCCTGACCCAGACACCAGCTGAATGCAGCCAAGGGAACAATGCCAGGTAAGGCCATGGAGAACAGAAGAACCATCCAGCTAAGCCCTGCTCTAACTCCTAACTCACAGAATCGTGAGCAAATAGATTGGTTGTTATATTAGTTTTGGGGTTATTACACAGCAATTGATAACTGAAACTAAAAGGGGAAGGCTCTTCCCCTTTTACAGAAACAGCGTAAGGAAATACACAGTGGTGAGAGGCAATGTGGTGCATGCAAGGAACTCTACACAGGTCAATATGCTGGAGGGTAAAAGGAGCCCAGGGTATAAGCTGGAAGTAAGCAGGAGGCTGGAGGTGGAGGGTCCGGTGTGTGCCATCCTGAGGGGAGTGGATTGAGGATCCTTCCCAACTAAGAGCTGAATCAAAGAGGAGAGGGTTTGTTGATGGAAGGTGTGCCACATGAGGTCCACTCAGTGCAGGATTCTGGATCCTGAGCGAGCACTCTGAGTCCTCTCTTCTCCTGACATGTAGATCTGAGGGCAAACCTCCCAGGCAGCATTTGAGGGAGAAGTTGTGGTTATTTGTGTGGAATGATGGGTGGGTCTGTATCATGTATTGTGAACAAGGACTTTGGTGCATTTATGTAATGAAGATATTGCACTTTCTAATCAACTTCTTTTACATTAAAATAATTTCTCTTTCAAGGGGCCGTCCCCGTGGCCCAGTGGTTAAGTTTGCCGCCCGCCGCTTCGGTGGCCCAGGGTTTTGCTGGTTCGGATCCTGGGCACGGATATGGCACCGCTCATTAGGCCACGTTGTGGTAGCGTCCCACATGCCACAACTAGAAAGACCCACAACTAAAATATACAACTATGTGTTGGGGGGATTTGGGGAGAAAAAGCAGAAAAAAGAAAAGATTGGCAACAGTGAGCTCAGGAGCCAATCTTAAAAAAAAAAAATAATTTCTCTTTCTTCCTGCTTCCTTCTCTGGCGGCTGGATCCTTAGGAACTAGGCAGCTTGCTTTATCTGGTCCCAGAAGGAGCTGGAATGGGGACTGGGGAGGGGTTGGGTGTCAATGAAAGGATGAAGTAATCAAGCTGATTTGACTTCTGTTCCCTAGGCTGGATTCAGGGTCACGTCCTCCCTTGTAATGGCACATTTCATCTCCATTTTTGGTTGTGAGGAAATGACCATACATTCAAGGATTATTATTTTTTTAAGATTTTATTTTTTCTTTTTCTCCCCAAAGCCCCCCTGTCCATAGTTGTGTATTTTTAGTTGTGGGCCTTCTAGTTGTGGCATGCAGGATGCTGCCACAGCACGACTTGGTGAGCAGTGCCATGTCCACGCCCAGGATCTGAACCAGTGAAACCCTGGGCCGTGGAAGCGGAGCGCATGAACTTAACCACTTGGCACTGGGCCTGGCCCCTCAAGGATTATTTTTGATGGTACCTTCATGACCCAGTTCAAATATCCCCTCCTCCTGTAGCCACAATAGGTTGCTTATGGCTCTATTCTAGAACATTTGAAAATTTTTTTCTGAATGACTCATTACACCAAATCCATAATGGTGAATGTTTCATCTCCTTCTTTTCTTTCTTTCGCTTTTTTTTTTTTGAGGAAGATTAGCCCTGAGCTAACTGTTGCCAATCCTCCTCTTTTTGCTGAGGGAGACTGGCCCTGCCCATCTTCCTCTACTTTCTATGTGGGACGCCTGTCACAGGATGGTGTGCCAAGTGGTGCCATGTCTGCACCCGGGAAACGAACTGGCAAACCCCAGGCCGCTGAAGCGGAATGTGCGCACTTAACTGTTGTGCCACCGGGCTGGCCCCTCATCTCCTTCTTTTCTGTACCGGTTAGGAATGTATTGGGCAGCAAGCAAGAGAGAATTTACGGTGGCTTAACTACATAAGGAATTCTCAAACCACAGAGTTCTAGAGGGAGATAGCCCCGGGCTGGTAACTTAGCTCACTATCGTCCTCAAGGATCCAAGCTCCTTCTATTTTCTGCTTCAATAGCTTTAGCAGGAAGCTTCTGTCTTCATAACTCATTGCTGCCTTTCCAGGCATCATGTCCATGTTCCAGGAGGAAAGCGAGTACATGCTGATCAGGTCTTTTCCTTTTAAATACTCCTTACCTCGGACTTCCATTTACATCTCTCTAGGAAGAACTGGATCTCATGGCTCTCTCTCTCTGCAAAGAAGTCTGGAAAGGTGATTGGTTTTTTTTCTTTATCCCAGCCTGGATTTCAGAGAAAGGCAAGGGGAAGGGGACTGTGTGTGGCTTTTGGGTGGCCAGTCTACAGAGTCCTCCCTAGGACCACTCCTCTCCACACCGTCCTCGCTACACTGTATCTGAAGGGCATATTTCTTTGGCCTGTCTTAGCAGTTGCAAAACCATGTGGTATGGAGTGGGCTATAACACAGCTAACTTGAAAATACTCAGCACAATCTCTCTGGGTGCATGCACAATATAGTAAAATTCCACCATAACCTGATTGGTGGGGTCCAAAAGATCCAATTACATAAAACGTGAGGTTATAGAAATAAATGGCAGAGGAAAGTCCCAGCTGGGAGTTTTAAGTCCGCTTCAAACTGTAGCCGGCTCAGCTGCATTTGGTGCCACCTAGTGGTAGCTGCCCTCCCGCCTAACTGTGTAGCTGGGTTTCTGGGATCAGGCATGGATTCCAGGACTTTCTCCCTGTTGGTAGGCACCCATTTAATAATCAGCCTGTTCTGAGGAGAGTGGACCAGCAGGATACTGGGCTGGGTGCATCCATCCTCTAACTCTTGGTTTGGTGAAAGGGTTGCCTGCCACTTCTCTGCCTAGCCTGTCCTACCGCCAAGGAGGGTAGCCAATCACATTTTATCCCAATTCACGTTATTGAGGGTATTAACACACACACACACTTATGTACTTTTATTTATTAAAGCAGTATATTAAATGAGCTAAACTTAGGTTATAATTAGAAAACATTATCTGTTACCTTGAAACCTTCTCTACGGGCTATTTCTTTCCCTGACCTAGATGGAGTCTCTGGCATCTTCCTGAGCTTTTCTGGTCACTCTCAGATAACGAAAAGTTGTCTGGTTACTTTCACCACAATGATAGCCTCATTTCTGTAATTAAACTATCAAGTCCAGTGTAATGATCAAAATTCACATCTTCAGCCAAAATTATAGCTTCCTCGCTCCCTAGCATGGCAACAGGGTGGAGGTTTTGCTCAGTGTCTTCTCTGCTCTCCCCTCTCCAATTAGGTGTTGTTTCTGACCCTGGGGAGGAATAAAATCTGGCCCTGTGTGTATGTATGTGTGTGCAGTGCCCACCTCTATCTGGCTGGTGCTGTGGTGATCCGATTCTGGTGTTGTCCGGCTCAATCATGTCCCAAGTTGATTCTTTCACTCATGGGGTATTCTTTGTGAGTATCTTGGAGATTCTTTAGCTGGTATCTTCCTAGTGAAACTCACATGAGGCAAGTGATCTCTCTCCTCCAGTTAGAAAGCATGAACACAACAGGGTCCTTTGGGGGTCTGTCTGCTGCATCATTTGGCTTCTTCAGGCGGCTCTCTTGGGTACATTCCCTTTGAAGACAGCTTCAAGTTCACTCTCCATGGGTCCTCTTAGCCTGGGGGGGGGAGGTCACACGTTTCCCCCATAGTTGTTGGAAACACGGTCTGCTCTCCCAGCAGCCTTCTCCCGCCCTCTATCTCTTCCTGCCATGCTGCCTCAGGGCTTTCTAGCCACAGCTCCTCATAGCGTGCCTTACACTTCCCAAACTCCAGAGATCAAAAGTTCTTTGGGCAGGCCCCTGGAAACGCTTTCTCCCTTGAGAGAGCAGAAATGCCATGACACTTCAGCAGCTCTCTTCAGAGAAATCTTTTAACTTGCACCCTCAAACCTTTTGTACATTCAAGCTGGGGATTGGCTAAAGGTACAAAAATCAGATTACAGATTTCCCTTTTGTGAGTCCTGCACAATAGGTGATCTTGTGCCTGTCTTTAGAATGTGGGGTACGTGCATCTATTCAGAACTGCTATGTTGCATAGCTTTCAGGGGTATCATTTCTATAAATTTATATAAAATATAGGGAGACTATAGAATCTAATGTGAATGGTGCCCCCTGGAGGTATGAGGCTGCAGGTCTGAGGGTATTGTTCTCAGCCCTTGGAGCTTCAGGTGAATCCTGTTACATGTAACAGCAACAATACAGCTAACATATATATTGTTACCATGTACTATGCACTGTTTCAGTGCTTCACCTATTTTATTTAATTCTCAGAACAATCCTACAAGATAGGGACTATTATTCATGGCTGTTTTACAGATGAGTAAACCGAAGCCCACACTTGGTAAGATGGCACAGCCAGGAAACGGTAGAGCTAGAATTCACACCCTGGGAGTATGGCTCCCTAAGTTACTTCTAACTCTGTCCACAATATCTTGCCTGAGGGTTTCACCTTTCCCCGCGTCGTCGTTCTGTGGCAGGCTACAGACGGTACAGCATGAACCCTGGAACCGGGCAGACGTGGCTCAGATCTCACACTGGCGTTCAGTAGCTGTGTGGCTTTAGATAAGTCACTTAACTTTCCTAAATATGTGTCCTCACCTAAAGATCCTAATACTACCTGACAGGGTTGTTGGGACAGTTAATCATTCATTTATTTTTTTCCTCTCTCTCTGTGCGAAGAGAAAGGTGTCAAAACTTCACGGAGGTCAAATAACCCTGAAATTATCAATGCTACATCAAACATCGCGGAAGGGAGACCTAAATCGCTACTTAAGTCAATCAAAAATATTTAGTAAATGCCTGTTGGGTGGCAGGCGCTCACTAGTCCTGGCTTGCTGGGCAGTGCATTCAAGACATTCTCTCCCGGGCACTCACAGCCACAGAGCCCTGCTTGTGTCAGAGGTTGGGGGACTGAGCGAGGGGCCCAGAGGACACAGTTTTGCTGTCACATCGGCCTGGGCTACTGTGTGACCCTCATCATGTAATGTCTGCTTCTTTATGTGTGGAAAAGTGGTCCTGATGACACACAGCATGCACTCAATAAATAGTAACTATTAGTTATTGTCAACGATGACCAGTCGTGGCTACTGATGGAAGGCCCTTAAGATCCAAATGAACTGGGTCCGGGCAGCGGTCTTCCAGGACGGGTCATTTCTTCGGCCGGAACCGTTCTCCCGGGGCTGGGGCCCTGCCCGGACTCGGAAGGCCGCAGGCCGAGGGCCGGAAGCGCGCCCTGCACGGCGCGGCGAGTCAGTGCGGAGGGAGGGCGGGCGAACGAGCGAGCGAGCGGCGGAGGACGGGGCGAAGATGGCGGCCTTCTCCGGTGCGTCCGTGGAGCGGGGCTGGTGCGGGCTGCTCGGTCCATGCCGCGGCCCCCAGGCAGCGGCGGGGACCTTCGGGGCAGGGCGGACAGGTGCCTCGCGCTGCAGGAGGGCCCTGTCCGCAGCGGTCCCGTGGGTCCCTGCGCTGCGGGGCGACCGCGGGGGCCGAGAGGCCCGGGCGGCGCGCTCGGGGTCGCGGGCAGGGCCTTTCTCTCCAGGCGCGGGCCCCCCGGCTCCTTCCCTTCTTTCTCTGCTCGCAGTCTCCCCGCGGCGGTCCTGCCAGGGCACCCGCGCTGCGGCAGGGCTGCGGTGGTGGCCCTGGCTGCTCTCGGAGCCCAGGCCTCCCGCCTGCTTGACGTGGCGGTGGTGCTGGGAGCGGTTTTCCGCCCACGCCTGCTAGGGTAGGGGCTTGGCCAGGCCGGGAGCAGCAGGGCGCGGGGCTGGGCCGTGGGGAGGGTGACCGTCCTGCCTCTGTCCACTTTTTCAGGCCCTTCCCGAATAACAGTTCCGGGCACAAACCTGATGATGCTTATTTGTTGTTAAACGCTGTTGTATCAACATTAACGTTAAATAGTGAAGCTAAAGGGAAAGCATTTTCATTCGCATACACGCTAGCCCAGCATAAATTTTGAAAATTATTTGCTGTATCATACCCTCCTTTATTCCAAACAGGAATTTTAGGTGGCTTCTCTAACCTAACAGTTGTTTTTTCTTCTTCCTTTATCATCTTCCCTTTATACATCCAGTTTTACTAAGCCGCAATAAAGCTTACATAGCAAGCTTAAACGTGGTAAATTTATATAGCAATAAATGTATCAGGTTAGGCCTACTATCTTTTAATGTTCTTAACTTATTAAGATGACTAAAGATATTATAACATAGTATTGTGCTGCCTTCAGTTCTCTCCTCTTTAAGAACATTAGGAATTCCAAGTCTTGAGTCGTCAGAAAGGATTTCTGATTGTTTTAGTTGCATCTTATAACAGGAGGCAAGGGGAAATCTATTTAGAGAGAGAGCTGTTTTTCTTTTCCCAGCTCTCTCCTAAAACGAGATTTTAGAGCCAAGGTGTGTAGGCCACTTCAGGATTGTTATTTTATCCGTTCACTTCTTTGGGAGTCGTGCACAAATTTCAGGAATGTTAGGGTAAAGATCTAGAAGAGTCTGTGATATGAAATAAAGACAAAGGTAGAATTAAAGAACACGAATATTCCTATTTTTCCCATAAGTGCTAAAAATGTTATATTTAAAGAAAACATGGTTTCAAAGCAGACATGCAGAGAACATGACCAGAATGGAACAAGAAGTTATCTGGAATTTGCTGAAAGCAGTCTGTGGTTACTGCTTGCAATATAGCCGTTGCCCAAGCGACTTCAGCTTGCAGTCTTCTGTCTGCAGCATATTTAAGACCATCACTCCATTTTTTCAAGCAGGTGCATTTTGGGAGCGAGAATACAGCTAGACTCTGATGGGGGCGGTTCTTAGAAGGGTCTGCTTGGACATACTCCTTTAGATCTTGATTGGTTTTTCAACCTGTGGATTTTCCTGGGGAGATTTAGAGGCAGGAGAGCCTTCCTTTTTGAAAAAGGTTTTTATACTTTCCCATGTCATAAATGTTTATATTAACTATAGTTTAATATAGTTATATTTAGTTTACTATATAAAATTTTAGTGTTGTATCTATTGTGTTATTGCTAGTCTCGTTCTTCTCCCCTGATGCAAAGAAAAAGCTGCTTTGCAATGGATATATTCAATTTTTAGATTTGTTTTATGCCTTTTTGCAAACAATTAAAAAAAATACAAAATTTCCAAATTGGTTGTCTCTGAGGCTTGGGAATATTTGAGTATTGTTAATTTCTTTAAGAGGGATATATACTTTCGCAATGATAACAATAATAAAATCTGCGTTTTCATACATGCAGACTTCAAATAAAAATCACTTCTTATTTGGAAAAGAGGTTTAAGTAATCAGACTAACTACTCCATGCATAACTACCCTCTACAGTTCATTTGAGAAATGATAGACAGAACTAATCAGAAATAACGCAATCTATTCCTTTAGGATTGGCTTTGAAGTAGAATTATTTAGATCTGTGAACCCTTAAGAACAGCACTTCTTCAGCTGAAGTATCCACTTACCCGTTTTCACCATTGGCCCCTCCCTTTTCAGTTAGTTTCGATTACGGCTGCCAGTAAACGTGGGTTCTCTCCACTTGCCTGTTCATTTTCTCTCATTATCATCTCATTCTCGGTGAGGCTTTTCCCATGGTCCTTGACTAGCCAAGGCACATGCCTGCCGTATTATCTCTAGGTGAAACAACTACGTGCTGGTCTAGAACCCTCTCTCCAACTCTGGCAGATTTTTCACTAGTCTTGGGAAGGAAACACGCACTGGAGGCTACTGGGTGTTAAGTGACAACTGTGTGCCAGATGCATTACATCTTATTATCTATAATTTTCCTATATTCTTACAAGGGAGGTAGTATTAGTGCCATTTTGTGTGGAGAAAACAGGTTTCTAGCTTGTCCAAGGTCACGTTGCTGGTAAGTGAGAGCTTGATTTGAACTTGTCTTTCTCTAAAACTTAGCCTTTCTCACGGTGCCACACTCAGGAGGTGCGATATGACTGAGCTGTGCTTCAGGGCCTTCTCCCTGTTCTAGCAACAGTAATTTTAAGAGCAATATGATTTAAGTTTAGTATGTATGATTTTTAAAATTTTTATTTTTAGAAATGGGTGTTATGCCTGAGATTGCACAAGCTGTGGAAGAGATGGATTGGCTGTAAGTACATAAAGCTGAACTTTGACAAAAAAAATTGTAACAACATTTTATAATTTAAACACTTGTCAGTGATTTTATCAAATTTTATCTGATTTTAGCAGATTTTTGGGTCTAGTTTAGTAACTGAAATTCAGTTTTTCTTGTGATTCTCTAAATTACATAAAGTTTCCTTTTTAAACTTTGAGATATTTTTTGCTGAAAAAGATTGGTAGTATCTACCAAATAAAATTGTCTTTTAGGTTTATAGTTTAACGTGACTTAATTAGTTTTTTACTAACTAAAATTCTTCAAAATATGATTCTTTTAGTCTCCCAACTGATATCCAGGCTGAGTCTATCCCACTGATCCTGGGAGGAGGTGATGTACTTATGGTACGTTTACATTTCATGAGGTGGTTGGGAGCTGGGGGCATGGTTCTGGGGCTGTTTGTAAGCCACTTGAAGAGCTCCATAGGCTTAAAAATGATATTTTCACCAAATTAATTTTATTTATTCACAGACATCTAGGATACATAACACAGTATTAGGTAGAAGTTGTGGGGGACACAAAGGTGAATAAGGTGCGGTTTTTGCCCTTAAGAAGCTTAAACCCAGTAGCACAGTAGGACGTACACAGATAAATGTCATATAAGAGAGAATGTGGCACCTGTACTGCAGGGTGCAGAGGGGGGTCCAGTTATCCTGCTTGAGGGACCATAAGGGACTTTGCTTAGAGGAAGATGATTTTGGACAAAGGAAGATGAAAGAAAAATGCTCTCTAGATAGAGAGCGCATCAACAAAAACAGTGAATAGGAGAATGCAGAATATGATCCCAGAGTAGTTTAATTAGATAGAAGCATAAAATATGGGTGACTGGTGGGGTGTAACTTGAGATGAGATAGTAAATGTATAGTGGGTCAGATTATTTGGGTTCTTAAGTGTTATATTAAAGAATTTGAGTATTTGTCGGCAGTGGGGATCATTGGAAATTTTTCAGTATGGGTATGTTACTTGGTTAGAATTGTGTTTTTATGAAGACTAACTTGGTAGCAGCCTGTAGTACTGCTCTGAGAGATTAGACACTGTTGGGATGTTTTTGTAATAATCTAGGTTAGAATGATGAGGTCTTAGATTTGAATGGTAGCAACGGGAAAAGAAAGGAGAGAACAGGTTCTTGAGCGAATGCGGGAGAAGTGACAAGATGGCAATGGAGTTGACTGAGGAAGCTGAGTAATCTGGAGGAGCTGTGACAATAAAGATGGCTAATCAAGTACTAGAGGTTTCTACATGTTGTCCTGTTAACTGGACTGCTTACATTGACAACTTAATCAGTAAAATCAATTTTTTTCCCCCATTCAGGCTGCAGAAACAGGAAGCGGAAAAACTGGTGTAAGTGATAAATTGAAATTGACTTACTTTGTGAGAGGTGATTTTAAAGAAGCTTTGAACTGTAGGTTTTACTTTGAAATATTTAATAAAACAACCTCCAAAATGTAAGGAATTGGTTGCTTGCCACTGAGACTGGCATTTTTGTTGCCAGCTAATTCTGCAGTAAGATCTACAGGAGTATGGCTTTAAGAGTATAGTTTTAAACTGGTCTTGGAGAAAGAGTTACAGTATGTTTAGTATTTGTACTCACTTCTGAATTTTAATGCAGTGGCTCTAGTAATAAAGAGGTTGCAAATAGAGGTTTGATCTCCTGCTGGCAGAGACTAGAGAAACAGTTTGTCAGCCTGGGTGATGTTTTTCCTCTTTAGTTTAGGTTCATTGTACAGGTTCCACTTGTTTATTATTTTGGGTTGTCAGCTGGTTCCTAATTCCTTCATTCAGTCACCTCTCTATTATCTTACTAGTATTTTGGATTTGGGCAAATGAAATTGGAGCAGCAGTCTGAAATATGTGTAATTATTTAATGTGCATGCATAACTTTTGTAATTTAGGTTGATTAATAAACTGTCATTAATACCTGAATATTAATCTAGAGAACTGTTATTTCTTTGATAGGCTTTCAGTATTCCAGTTATTCAGATAGTTTATGAAACTCTGAAAGACCAACAGGAAGGCAAAAAAGGAAAAACAACAATTAAAACTGGTGCTTCAGGTAATTTTTGCATATTAATATTTCCCTTTTGTGTAAATTAGTAATTCTCTTCCCTGGCATTTACAGGTGTGAGATTTGAGTGTGCATTTTTATTGTCAGTATCTGGAGGGTGGCATTGGCACTTGGTGCTCTGGAAACCAGAGATGCTAAATGTCATTTAAAGCATGAAGGGTAAAAGGTTGTCCCTCCGAAAATACTGATAGCGCTCCCTTTGAGAAAGGACTGACATTTTGGAAATTATATTTATTTTAATGTTTTTCTTAACTTGATAGCTTTTAATGTCTAAATTAAAGATAAGTTGGTAAAATGGTTTATAAAGATATTAAAGAAGGATTTTACGAATAATTGGTGGAGTGAAAATCCATGATGGTGTGAAAGAATTGCCTTCCACAGGGAGAAGAGGCGTGCATTTTCTTATAAGAAAGAAGGAGCCTAAGAAGTTAAAATGTAAAGTGTAAATTTTAAAGTCAGTTTCTGATTTTCAGTCCTATCTACATGGAGATTGGTCCTTTGCTGGGGTTTCTTGTCCTGTCTGTAAAATGAACAATCTTACCTCAATTTTCGCATCTTTAAATTATGTTACCTTTATTAAATGGTTTCAGAATTCCATTCTATCTTGAGTAATCTCTGGTTTTGTTATATTTTAGCAAGATTTCCTCCATATTTTAAGTCACTTTTGTTTCATGATACAAAACAGGATTGTGACAAAATTGCAAGTGTAAGTGGAGTGAACCTGGCATATCAGCATATTTTTCTCAGTAGTTCGAAAGTAACAATGTTACGTAGTTCATGGAATGAACTCGTTTGTAAATGAATTGTGAGATAGATAATGGATATAAATTATTTAGACTATTGGCGTATTCAAAAATGGTATCAGACTTGTAACAACTATAAACCATCATTTATGAGAGATGATAAAAGAGAATGCTTCCAGAGGGTAACAAGATCATGTCCTGTGAGAAAAAAAAGAAACTATATATTTAAACATGGAGAAACAAGTGAAAAAGGAGACGGGATAGTTGTGAAGTCGTTGAAGGGATCTGGAGACAAAATTGTTCTTTAAAGTAGGATCGGGACTAATTAGTAATAATCTAGATGAAGATTTCTTAAGACATGAAGATTACCCTAACTTCCTACTAGCTAGACCGAGCCCACAGTGGAAGAGAGAACCTCAAGAGAAAGTTACTTCTCCATCATTCAGAGTGTTTAAGCAGATGATAGGTATCTTTTGACCAGAAATGATACAGAAAAGATATCTACCTTGGCTGGGAAGTTAGGCTTGAAAACATGTAGAGTTCTCTTTAGCTATTACGATTCCTTGGTTGTCCGTAAACTATTAAGATTTTTAGAAAAGGAGAATACTGATCCCATAAAAGGAGGAAAAAATTTTGTGACTTTTAAAATTTTTTTTAATTTCATTGAGTTCATAATAGTTTACATCATTGTGAAGTTTCAGTTGGACATTATTTCTTGTCTGTCACCACATAAGTGCTCCCCTTCACCCCCTGTGCCCATCCCCCGGGCCCCTTCCCCTGGTAACCACTGAACTCTTTTCTTTGTCCGTGTGTTTGTTTCTATTCCACACATGAGTGAAATCATCTGATGTTTGTCTTTCTCAGTCTGGCTTATTTCGCTAAGCATAATTCCCTCCAGGTCTTTCCATGTTGTTGCAAATGGGATGAATTTGTCTTTTTTTCTGGCTGAGTAGTATTCCATTGCATATGTATGTATACCACATCTTCTTTATTCAATTGTCAGTCACTGGGCACTCGGATAGTTGCCATGTCTTGGCTGTTGTGAATAGTGCTGCGATGAACATAGGGATGCATATGTTACTTTGGATTGTTGATTTCACGTTGTTTGGGTAGATACCCAGTGGTGGAATAGCTGGGTCATAAGGTAATTCTATTTATAGTTTTTTGAGGAATCTCCACACTGTTTTCCATAGTGGCTGCACCAGTTTGTATTCCCACTAGCAGTGTATGAGGGTTCCCTTCTCTCCACACTTTCTCCAACATTTGTTATTTTTAGTTTTAGTGATTATAGCCATTTTAACAGGCATCAGGTGGTATCTTAGTGTAGTTTTGATTTGCATTTCCCTGATGATTAGTGATGCTGAACATCTTTTCATGTGTTTATTGGTCATCTGTCTATCTTCTTCTTTGGAAAATGTCTGTTCATATCCTCTGCCCATGTTTTGATTGGGCTGTTTGTTTTTTTTTATTGTTCGGTTGTGTGAATTCCTTATGTATTATGGATTAACCCCTTGTCAGATATATGATGTGCAAAAATTTTCTCCCAATTGGTGGGTTGTCTTTTGTTTTTTTTTTCTTTTCTTCCTTGTCTTTTTTTTTTTGAGGAACATCAGCCCTGAGCTAACCACCGCCAATCCTCCTCTTTTTGCTGAGGAAGACTAGCCCCGAGCTAACATCCATGCCCATCTTCCTCTACTTTACATGTGGGACAACTACCACAGCATGACTTTTTGCCAAGCGGTGCCATGTCCGCACCCGAGATCTGAACCAGCAAACCCCGAGCCGCCGAGAAGCGGAACATGCGAACTTAACCGCCGCACCACCAGGCTGGCCCCTGTCTTTTGGTTTTGATCCTAGTTTCTTTTGCCTTGCAGAAGCTCTTTAGTCTGATGAAGTCCCACTTGTTCATGTTTTCTTTTGTTTCCCTTGTCTGAGAAGACATGGTATTCGAAAAGATCCTTTAAACTCAGTGTCAAAGAGTGTACTACCTATCTTATCTTCCAGGAGGTTTATGGTTTCAGGACTTACCTTCAAGTCTTTGATCCATTTTGAATTTATTTTTGTGTATGGCGTGAGATAATGGTCTACTTTCATTCTTTTGCTTGTGGCTGTCCAGTTTTCCCAGCACCATTTATTGAAGAAACTGTCTTTTCCCCATTGTGTGTTGTTGGCACCTTTGTCGAAGATCAGCTGTCTGCAGATGTGTGGTTTTATTTCTGGGCTTTCAGTTCTGTTCCATGGATCTGTGTGCCTGTTTTTGTACCAGTACCATGCTGTTTTGATCACTGTGGCTTTGTAGTCCATTTTGAAGTCAGGGGTTGTGATGCCTCCAGCTTTGTTCTTTTTTTTTTTTCTCAGTATTGCTTTAGCAATTCGGGGTCTTTGGTTGCCCCATACGAATTTTAGGATTCTTTATTCTGTTTCCGTGAAGAATGTCATTGGGATTCTGATTGGGATTGCACTGAATCTGTAGATTGCTTTGGGTAGTATGGACATTTTAACTATGTTTATTTTTCGAATCTATGGGCGTGGAATCTCTTTCCGTCTCTTTATGCCATTATCTGTGTCTTTCAATAATGTCTTATAGTTTTCATTGTATAAGTCTTTCGCCTCCTTAGTTAAATTTTTTCCTAGGTACTTTATTTTTTTTTGCAGTTGTAAATGGAATTGTGTTCTTGAGTTCGCTTTCTGTAAGTTTGTTATTAGAGTACAGAAATGCAATTGATTTTTGTAAGTTGTTTTTGTACCCCGCAACTTTATTGTAGTTAATTATTTCTAATAGTTTTCCTATGGATTCTTTAGGGTTTTCTCTATATAAGATCATGTCGTCTGCAGACAGAGTTTCACTTCTTCCCTCCCTATTTGGATTCCTTTTATTCCTTTCTCTTGCCTAATTGCTCTGGCCAAAACCTCCAGTACTATGTTGAATAAGAATAGTGAGAGTGGACCTCCTTGTCTTGTTCCTGTTCTCAGGGGGATGGTGTTCAGTTTTTCCCCATTGAGTGTGATGTTGGCTCTGCGTTTGTCATATGTGGCCTTTATTATGTTGAGGTACATTCCTTCTATACCCATTTTATTGAGAGTTTTTTTTTTTTTAATTTTATTTTTTTCCTTTTTCTCCCCAAAGCTCCCTGGTACATAGTTGTATATTCTTCGTTGTGGGTCCTTCTAGTTGTGGCACGTGGGACGCTGCCTCAGCGTGGTTTGATGAGCAGTGCCATGTCCGCGCCCAGGATTCGAACCAATGAAACACGGGGCCGCCTGCAGTGGAGCGTGGGAACTTAGCCACTCGGCCACGGGGCCAGCCCTTATTGAGAGTTTTTATCGTAAATACATGTTGGATCTTGTCAAATGCTTTCCCTGTGTCTGTTGAGGTTGTCACGTGGTTTTTATTCCTCATTTTGTTCATGTGGTGTATCACATTGACTTATGAATGTTGAACCCTGCATCCCTGGTATAAATCCCATTTGATCATGGTGTATGATGTTTTTGATATATTGCTGTATTCGGTTTGCCAATATTTTGTTGAGGATTTTTGCGTGTGCGTTCATGAACAATATTGGCCTGTAATTTTCCTTCTTTGTGTTGTCCTTGTCTGACTTCAGAACATAGATGAGTACCATCTAATACAAAGTGCACTGAAGCAAGTGAGGAGCAAAGGGTCTAGCCCCAGATGGGCCAGTGATTATCATATTTGACATGTTTCAGTTTTCAATTTCAGTTTTGCCTTTAATACAAACAGCAACTTTTACTTGTACATTTCAAATAATGTGTAAAGCCATTTTGAATCTAGAGGCATTAAGGTATTGTATAAAATATTAAATCTTTGCTCTATTTTTTTATCGAGTGTTTTTGATTTCACATGTTTGTGGGTAACTTTTCTTATTTTAATTTATTTAGTGCTCAACAAGTGGCAAATGAATCCATATGATAGAGGATCTGCTTTTGGTAAGTGGATTAATTTTAGCAGCTCATTTGTAATTCAGAAACATGTTTTTTTTTTTTGGTGAGGAGGATTGGCAATGAACTAACATTTGCTGCCAGTCTTCCTCTTTTTGCTTGAGGAAGATTGTCCCTGAGGTAACATCTCTCCCAATCTTCCTCTGTTTTGTATGTGGGACATCTCCACAGCATGACTTGATGAGCAGTATGTAGGTCTGCACCCGGGATCCGAACCCGCAAATCATGGGCTCCTGAAGCAGAATGCACAAACTTAACCACTGTGCCACCGGGCCAGCCCCTCAGAAACTTGTTTTTAGTAATAGCTGAAAATATCAAGAAAATTACGAAAAAGAATAGTAAATGAAGATTTAATTTACCAGATGTTGGAATATAGTCACTACAATTAAACAGTTTAGTACTGACATAGGCATAGACACATAAGTCAGGGAATATAAAGGAAATAAATCCCAGTATATATGAGAAGTTAATAGAAGAAAAAATTTCATTTCAGTGGGAGAAGGGACGATTTATTCAGTAAGGGCATTGGCACAATTGATCCATCTGAAGCAATACAAAGTTGATTTATATCATAATTAGAAACAAATTCTGTATGTATTTGGGACTTAAATAAATATGTGTGTGTGTGTGTGTGTATAATTTAAAAAATAGAAAACTACATGTACAATTTGGGGCTGGTGGAATTTTCCTACCTCAAAATAGGAAGCTCAGAAATTGTAAAGGAAAAGAAAAGTGTATTTGTTTAAACTTGAACAAAAATATATGTGGAAAAGAAATAGAAGTCAATAGACAAAAATAAATATAGAAAGAATACTTGCAATGTTGACAAAAGATAAAGAATCCTTATGAACTCTGAGGGATTCTTGTGTAGTTAGCGGATAAAATGTTACTTGTTTTAGAAAGGGAGAGATAAAAGCCAGTAAGGAAAAGGGGCACAACGTCTGAACAGGCAGTTCACAGAAGAGCAGGTCCACATGGCAGTAAAGATGCAAAGGTCAGCTTTACAGGCAGTAGGGAAGTGGAAGCTATAGTTACAGTGAGATGTTGTTTTATACCCATCTGATTGTCAAGAATCCAAAAGAGTGATAACCAGCTTATGGATGTTGCCTTTCTAGAAAGCAGTTTGGCATTCGTTACCAGTTAGAAATGTATATATTCCTAGAAGGTCTACCTGATTGGAATGAAAGCACCAGTATGTGAGGTGTTTGTGCAGCTTTATTTGTAATGATGAAAACTGCCGACAAAGTGAATGCTGGTGCTGGGAGAATGGTTAACAAAGATTAGGCTGCATCCGAGGACTGTTGTGTAACCATTACCAGGAATGAGTCAGAACTGTAGAGGTGACTTGGAGGAATTTTCACCAGAGGTTGTTGATGAGTAAGAAAAGCAGGATGCAGAGAAACGTAGAGTGGGCATGAGGAATCATGCCAAAAACAAACAAGCAAACCCCAAACTGCTGTCACCACCATATGATACCTAATTTTTATGAAAATTTATATATGCATAAAGAATTTTGAACTTAAAAATTTTAAGGATTTGCCATTGCTGGAGAACTTTTTAGGAAGTTCAAAGTTTATATAATGTAGTACCCTTATGAGTAAGAATTTATACTTTGATTAAAAACTTTAATTTCTGATAAGTGAAGTGAAATGGGTGATATGGCGCTTTCTTCTAAAGTTCGTTTTACATTCAGGTCCTGAATATGAGTTGCAGATGTGAACCAGGAGAGAAGTTATCATTCTTTCCAGTATAGACAAAAGCCAAATCCTTTCCTTAATGCCAGTAAGCACCAGTAAACACTGTGACTGCCCAGGTGTATAATATAGAACTTCATCTTTTGGAGTCCTAGTATTAGCAAATAACAACTATAGGTTTATTTATTTATATTTTTTCCTGCTTTCCCTTTATGGTTTCTGGATCCATGGATAGAGGAACAAGCCAGAGACAGTTCCTGTTTTCCTTTTAGTACACTATTCACTCAGGCTCTAATTTAAGCGTAAAATCAGAGCTACAAGTATTGATGAGCCGGTGCTGCGTCATCCTTGAGTATCCATTTCTTTAAAGGACGCTAGAGAATAGTTGTCTAAACACATTTGTGTTGGTCATGCAGCTACTGTTTAGGGCGAGTCAGATTAGGTGCTGTGTTGATTCCTTTCTAGATTTGTTGCAGTAAAATCTTGTTCTAGTTAGCAGGTGACACTATAGAAACTAGTCCCCAACATGGCCAAGGCCCTGCAGGAGCTGAAGAAGGGCAGTTACTCCTTGGGAAGGTATGCCTGTCACTCATGGCTCAACAAATCTCAGTCTCGAACATTGCAGCAAGTGAGGAATTATCTCAGCGGACTGAACAATACTTATTTCAGAATGCATGATTGATGTAATCTGTACTGACATGGTTTTCTGTGTTTTTCTCAAATCCAGCAATTGGGTCAGACGGTCTTTGTTGCCAAAGCAGAGAAGTAAAGGAATGGCATGGATGTAGAGCTACTAAAGGATTAACGAAAGGTATTCCAATGCAAGCATTTGTACTTGCATAAACTTTTGAGGTAATGTATTAATACGTGAACTTTCTTTAAATAGCTTTAAATCAAGGATCAGAAAAGATTTTTTAATGTTACAACAAGATCTGCAGTTCCTCATTTGGAACATACATGTGTATGTATTTGTGTACATCATACATGTGTAATTTATGTAAATCTCAAAGTGTTTTGCCCTTGTAGGGAGACACTACTATGAAGTATCCTGTCATGACCAAGGGTTATGCAGAGTTGGGTGGTCTTCCATGCAGGCTTCCTTAGACCTAGGTAAGTGTTTCTAAAATAAACGGAATTGATTGGTTTATACTTATCACTCTTTACTATAATGGGGAGCAAAATAATCAACTTAACTGTACAAAGTTTATATTTTAGTGACCTAGAAATAATATTTATCTATACCCCACCCTGTTTCAAAAAAGATTTGAAGTACCCCAAAATACGTATTATAGCAGTATAAAATCAGCAGGAATAAGGTTAAGAATATGAGTGAAGTCAGAGCAAAGTTAGTATGCATAAATAGGCACCACACAGTACTGCTTAGATGCTTAAATTATTGTAAATTTGTGAACTTTTTATGGGGCTTTTAATTTTACATTTACTCTCGCTACATAAGTAAATTACTTTTTAAATCTAGGTACTGACAAGTTTGGATTTGGCTTTGGTGGAACAGGAAAGAAATCCCATAATAAACAATTTGATAATTATGGCGAGGTAAGTTGTATTATTGACTTCTTCATAGCATTAGTAAGTTTTCTTGCATGCTTACAGGATCACTCATGACATGACTGAGGGTATAGAAATGATTCTTAAGTGCAAGTGGATTTTCTGAATATTTTCCGCAGAAAGTTCACATTTGGACTTCAGTGAAGAAATGTTACAAAATGAGATAAATATTTTTCTTTTATGCCATTTTTTAGCCTCTCTGAAGTATATTACTTTGTCTTCTGTTTTCACTTCATTTTAGTTTTGGCTTTTACTTTAATGCATATGTTATTCTGATTTCTTATGTTTAATCTTGGTGAATCTAAGTACACTTGTTCTGGTGAGCCTGAATCTGTAGTAGTGTGGACAAGTCTGGATACCATGTTGATTTTAATAAGCCTGCCAGATACTTCTACTGTTATATATGATATGTTGTAATGGGCATTTTAACACCTACATTAGAGCTTTAAGGAATTATTTTGAAAGACAGCACATACTTTTTATGCAGCTGTGTTTGAACTTTTAACTTAACAATTTTGCTTTTTATTAACAGCACTTGACTTTCTGGTTTTCTAGGAATTCACTATGCATGATACCATTGGATGCTATCTAGATATAGATAAAGGACATATCAAATTCTCCAAAAATGGTAAGCTTTCTATGGATTGTCTCATTATAGAAGAGAGAGGAGAGAGTGAGAGCATCTGGGGGTGTGATAATTTATGCAGGATGGTCAGAGAAGCCTTCTCTGATAAGGCGACATTTGAGTAGAAATCCAAAGGAGTTGGGTGGTGGGCCAAGCAGATATCTTAGAAGAGTATTTCAGGCAGAGGGAACAGAGAGTGCGAAGGCCCTGAGATGAAAGCGTGCCTAGGGTATTTGAGTGACAGTGAGGAGCCCACTGCACATGGCAGGGATGATGGAATGTTAGGTCAGTGAGGTAGTGAGCCCCGGTCATATAGGGCCTTATAGGCCATGATACAAACTTTCTTTCTTTCTTTGCTGAAGAAGAGGCACCCTGAGCTAACATCTATTGCCAGTCTTCCTCTTTTTGCTTGAGGAAGAGTGGCTCTGAGCTAACATCTGTGCCCATCTTCCTCTGTTTGCAGGGCACTAGGCCACAGGGCTGGCCCCCAGACTTTTTATTTTGAGTGAGATTGGAAGCCATTAGGATTTGAGTAGAGAATTGGCATCATCTCTCTTTAGTTTAACAATACCATTATGATTGCTGTGTTGAAAACAGACTGGCAAGTGGGTGGGTGTGGCACTAGGCAGGGAACCAGTTGGATGCTAGGAGTTCTATTTAGGGCATAATAAGTTTGAGATGCTTTTTAGACATCCAAGTGGTGAAATCAAGTAAGTAGTTCAGTGTGCAAGTCAGGAGTTCAGGGGAGAGATCGGGATTGGCAGTGTATCTGTGGGAGTCATTGGCTCATAGATGATAGTTACAGCTGTAGGACTGGATGAGGTCATCTAGGGAATGAGATTAAGTAAAGAATGGGTGAGATCTGAGGTCTGCGGTATTCTGGTGGCTGGAGGTCAGCAAATTAAGGAGAATCTAACAGAAGTGAATGAGGAGGAAAGCCAGGAGGAGGAGAACCAAGTGAGACTGAGGTCCTGCAATCCAGGTGAAGAAAGTGTTTGAAGGAGGAAGGAACAATCTCATTGTGTCCAGTGCTGCTGCTGAGTCTAGTCTAGAAAGATGAGGAATGACAAGTAACCAATGGTTGGCAAGTGGAGAGCATTAATGAGCTTGACAAAGAGCTGTTTCGGTGGAGTGAGGGGTGAATGGAGTGAGCCTGCTTGGGACTCAGTCCAGAGAATGGAATGAAATGAGGTGCACACCATGAAAATGGAAATCAGGGCGTTTTACTACAAAAAGGAGAAGAGAAATAGAAGGTCATTAGAGGAAGATATGGGTTCAAGGAGGTTTATCTGTGTTTTCATATGGGCGCTATTACAGTATGTTTGTATGCCATGGAATGTCTGGTTGAAGTTCTAATGGAAGTGATCCAGTAGGAAGCGGATAATTAGAAATGTTGACAGGGAGAGGAGACAATTTCAGGCGTAAAGTAAAGAGGTCGGCATGAGGCCGCACAATTCATCCATGGTAACAGGAGGGAAAGTGTGACTGCAGTTGGGTGGGTAGGTTTGGTGGTGTGAGCATGTGTAAGTTGTTTTCTGGTAGTCGCAATTCTCTTTTTTTTTTTTTTTTTAAAGGGAAAGACCTTGGTCTGGCATTTGAAATACCACAACATATGAAGAACCAAGCTCTCTTTCCTGCCTGTGTTTTGAAGGTAATTAGAAAAATTTTGCAATGATTATAAGCTACTTTGATCTGCATTATTTTGTATTGTTTAGTTTGCTGTCAGGTTAAGAATTTTCATCTCTCCCTTATTCAATGCTAGAATGCTGAACTAAAATTTAACTTCGGTGAAGAAGAGTTTAAGTTTCCACCAAAAGATGGTTTTGTTGCTCTTTCCAAGGCATTGGACAGTTACGTTGTCAAATCGCAGCACACAGGTATTGCACCTGAGCGGGTAAGGGTTTCAAGAATGGGGTATTGGCGAACGCTCTGGTAAATGAGGCTTCTTGTAGGGCTTAGTTACATGCACTCCCCTTACTGGTTTGGTCACACATCTTTAACACGTCGGTAAAATTCAGTTTCAAAACCTAATTCATAAACTAAATATTTGGTTTCAGTTTAGGCACTTTGGGGAACCTGATCTATGATGATGAGGATGGTATCTAGTATCTCTCAAACGTGTGCCCCAGCACTGTGTTAAGTGCTTTACGTGGATTGTTTAATCTTCACAACAACCCTATAAGGTAGTCCTCTTCCTGTTTTACAGACAAAGAACTTGAGGGGTAGGGACTTGAAGTAACTTGCCCAAGGCCACGGAGCAAGTAAGTGGCAGAGCTGAATTCAAACCCAAGCGGCCTGACTCCAGAGCTCATGCTCTTCCCTTTGTGCTGCCTAAGCTATTTCAGTTATTTAAAGTAAGGACATTTCAGAGCTTGTTTGCTTTATCACAAAGCATATAATCTATTGCAGTTAACGCAAGTAGATTCAAAGAAGCCTTAGTTCATTTTAGGACTCTTAGCTTTATTTTATTTTGTTTGACTCTCTCTTACACTCTGAGAATTGTTGTTTAAAATTTTGACATTGGAATATTTGTGCTTATGTTTTACAATAAAGGTATTTTGAGGTGTGATTTGTACATGTTCTAACCTTTTTTATTCTTTTAAGGTAATGCACAGGTGGCACAAACAAAGTTTCTCCCCAACGCTCCAAAAGCTCTCATTGTTGAACCCTCCCGAGAGTTAGCTGAACAAACTTTGAATAACGTCAAGCAGTTTAAGAAATATATTGATAATCCTAAACTAAGGTAAGGCTTCCTTGTGTGCTCAAATGCCTGTTGTCTTTAGGTTGGAGGTGTTTGAAAGAAGTGTAACGTAGAAAAAAGTGAAGTAGAAATTCCATGTGTATAGATACTTGTGTGAGTGTGTAAATATATTTAACTTTGATATATAGTAGCAATTAGTTTCTGTATAAAACTCCTATTTAAGTGATATTTGATTAAAAAAAGTAAATTGAGATTTTTTTCCTGTGTCTCTCATGTTGAGTCAACGGTGTACAAAACAGTATCAGAGTAAAATTAATTTTTTAAAGGGAGCATTTCACTCAGTGTTAGATTTATAACTTTATTTTCATAGCAAATGTGTCACTCTGTTTCTAGCATGTTGGTAAACTTAGCTGGGTGAGGTTGATTCTAGCCTACCTCACGCTGGTGACTTTCTTCCGTTTGGGCCTTCAGACTGGTCACTAGGTGGACGGCTTTTTCTGCCACTGGAGGGAGACCATGAGTTAAATGATCTCGTGGAACTTCTTGCAATCCCCCTTTTTTGGTGCGGAGGATTAGCCCTGAGCTAACGTCCACCACCAGCCCTCCTTTTTGGCCCTAACATCTGTGTCCATCTTCCTCTATCTTTTATGTGGGATGCCTGCCACAGCATGGCTTGATAAACACTGAGATCCAAACCTGTGAATCCCAGGCTGCCGAAGTGGAGTGTGTGAACTTAACCGCTGCACCACCGGGCCGGCCCCAGTAGCAATCCCTTTTAATTTACGGAAGGTCATAGTATATGAGTAAACTACTCTGTCAGTTGACTTGCCGCTTGATTTTTGTTAATTTTGCTTTCAGTTACTTTTGTTACTGAAACATAATTCATATACGATAAAACTCACCATTTAAAGTGTACATTCAGTGGTGTTTAGTATGGTCGTAAGGTTGTGCAACCATCACCACTACAGTATCTCATTTCACACTTTGAATTATTGACATCATGCAGGCCTGTCTTTTTGACATTGATCTTTCTTACAAGTTAAACTTATTCAGGGATAAGTTATACTTAATAAAACTTTTTAGGTAAAATAATTCCCAATTTTTTTCTGAGGATTGGTGCATGTCACTCATTCGGTAACTACCTGAATACATACTGTGTGTGAAGTCTTAGGCTAGGGGTCAGGTATATAACAATGAGATAGTCTTGGCTTTCATAGAATTAAGTGTGGGAGTGTGGGCATAGTGTGGAGGAAGAGAAACAACAAAACAAGTGTGATAAAAGGCCTTGAGGATATGATAGGAAGAGTCACCATAGAAGGTCATAACCAAGGCATCTGCTTAGTATAAGAGACTTGGAACTCTTCAGAAGAGAGCATTTCTGGAAGAATGTAAAATGCTAATGTGAATTCATTTTTGTCCTATAACTATGTATAAAGATTAATATGCCTGTGGACAAAGGCTGGAAGGGAAAATGAATAATAAAATCAATTTATTTGTTAAGATGCTAAAATTGTGTGTTACTCATTTTGGTATTCAGTACAAACAAGCCTTCTCCTTCCTCGAAAACCCAGTTCTCGTCCTGGTCGTCTGTGGAGCTAGCCTAGCTGTACCAGCCCAGTCCTTTCTCCCTCCTCCTGTACCATTGACTGTGTGTGCCTCACCTTAATCCTTACACACTGTCATGTGTTAGTGTTCTTTGTTTTAAATACGCGTAGCTTTACTCATCCTAACTTAGTATTACACTCCTCAGTGCAGGGGCTGTTCTTTTATAGTCCTCAACTCTATAGTGCTTTGCACACAAGCATAGATTGTTGTGTGTATGTGTATTTGTCTGCTGCTAAATTTATAGGGGTAAATATATCTGACTAGGAAGGTGGATAACAGTAAAGTATTGTAGGAGAAGAAATGATAGATTTAGGACCATGGTTTCCGAAGCTGGGAGCTTGAGGACCTTACTTGAAGTTACAAATTTATTAGTTCCCTACTCTGGATATGCCAAATCAGAATTTCCAGGGAATGGGAATTAGAACATTTTTGTTTGTTTTTTTACGGAAGACTGGCCAGCATTTCCAGGTGATTGTTACCTGGCCAATCTGGCATTTAGTATTACCTGATTTAGGAAACATGATGGCTCTGGACTGGTAGGTGGTTAGGGAGTATGCCAAGGTAATGCACATTCATAGGCTAGAAAGCTTTTTGTTTTGCTTATTTTTACTGTCTACATTGCTTAAGATGAAGGTGTAGGCAATCATAAAGCTGATTTTTAATCAGAATCATGGAATTAGAAGACTGTGTAACTTCATTCGCTTTCACAGTGTTTTCTAGTATTTTTTAAATGACTGATCAAATGAGAATAAAATTATTAAAGGAAGAGACTTGGTAGATACTTTGGATTGACAGTTATTTGGCTGCCTCAGGAAGTAATTTTGTCTGCTATGTATAAAAAGGAGACAATCTTTTTGTAAATAGCTTTTTAGTGAAATATAATTCACATATCATACAATTCACTCTGCCAAGTGTACAGGTAGTTTTTAGTTTTTATTTTGTTCACAGAGTTGTGTGACCATCATCAAAACCAGTTTTAGAACATTTTCACCACCTTCAAAAGAAACACTACTCCTTAGCAGTCACTCCCATTTCCCCCAACCTTCCCATCCCTAGGCAACCACTGATTTATTTTCTGTCTATAGATTTGCCTCTTTTGGACATTTTATGTAAATGGAGCTGGACAATAAGTGCTTTTTTGTGACTGGGTTCTCTCGTTTAGCATAATGTTTTCAAGGTTTGTCCTTGTTGTGCTGTGTATCAATACTTAATTCCTTTTTATTGCCAAAAATATTCTACTGTATGTATATACCACATTTTTGTTTGTCTGTTCACTAGTTGTTGGACATTTGGGTGGTTTCCACTTTTTGGCTACTGTGCTGTGAATGTTAGTGTTCAGGTTTCTGTGTGGGCATACATTTTCATTTCTCCTGGGTGTGTACCTAGGAGTGGAATTACTGGATCAGATAGTAGCTTCATGGTTAATATTTTCAGGAACTGCCCAACTGTTTTTCAAAGTGACAGCACCATTTTACATTCCTACCAGTAATGTATGACGGTTCTACTTTCTCCACATCCTCACCAGTGCTTAATCTTTTTGATTGTAGCCATCCTAATGGGTGTGGAGTGGTATCTTATTGTGATTTTGAGTTGCATTTCCCTAATAGCTAATGATGTTGGTCATTTTGTCCTGTGTTTATTGGCCATTTATAATGTCTGTTCAAATTCTTTGCCCATTTTTCAATTGGGTTGTGTTTTTATTGTTGAGTTGTGAGAGTTCTTTATATATTCTGAGATATGTATACATGTAGTATTATGTGTTTGATATATGATTTGCAAATATTTTCTCCCATTCTGTGGGCTGTCTTTTTCACTTTCTTGATAGTGTCCTTTAAAGTACAAAAGTTTTAGATTTAGATGAAGTCCAGTTTATCTATTTTTTTCATTTGGCCCTTTTGTTTTTGGTGTTATTTATAAGGAGATTTTGCCTAACTCCAGGTCCTGACAATTTACTCCTTTGTTTTCTTCTAAGAGTTTCATCGTTTTAGCTCTTATGATTCATTTTGAGTTAATTTTTGTGTATGCTATAAAGAAGAGGTTTAACTTCATTCTTTTGTGTGTTCATATCCGTTTGTTCTAGCACCATTTGTTGAAAAGACTGTTCTTCAGCCCCACTGAATTGTCTTGGCATAAGGTGTTCTTTTTTAACCTAAGCATTTTTTTTTAAGTATTTGGAATGAGAAAAATTCAAACTACACAAAAGGGTATTCTGTGAAAAATAAGTCTCCTTTCACCCTACCCTCCCAGTTTTTAGTTATCCTACCTGGAGGCAACTTTTTAAAATTGGTATTTATATATTCTTTTGGAGACATTTCATCCACATATGACCACATATGTCCGGAAAGGTAGATTGAAACCAGATTTTGGAGCACCTGGAATTATCCTAATATAGAAGGATATGTAGATGAGGGCTAATGTTTCCTGTGTTGGAGGTTTCACATTCTCCTTAGTGACTTTACGCCGTTGCAGCGTTTATATGGCTACTGGGAATGAAGTGCTTTGTTTCCATCCTTCTCCAAACTTTCCTTGTAGATTCTTTCTCGATTACTTACTCAACCTTGATTTCTACCTAAAAGAAATGGATACAAATCAAACCATAAAGCAAACTTTAATCTTTTTCTACTTTATTATTCTGGTGTTTATTTCAGGGAGCTTCTGATAATTGGAGGTGTTGCAGCACGGGATCAGCTCTCTGTTTTGGATAATGGGGTAAGCTGTGCTTTTAATTTTTAAAAAGTAACATTGTGGATTGTCATTTTGGCAATATAGTTCTGTTGTGTTTCAAGAAAAATCAAATAAGGCTGAAATTAGAGCAAAGTGAAAAAGTATATATTTGTTCAAAAACATCTTGCAAGTATGCCTTTTCTTTTCCCAAAAGTATGCAGCACAGTAGTCTCTTCCAAACCCCTCCTGTAAAATTCCAGCATACATGAGGGTTCTTTGTTCTCCCTTTTGAGCGTCTGAGAATTTCCTTCTCACTTTCATGAATTGAGTCATTTCTTTTGGGAATAATTGAGAACGAAGAAGTTAAGAATAAAAACGTCACCGAGCAGATTGCACAGAATGTAGGAGTTTTGGCAGTGATCCTTGGGAAGGATGAAGGACCACAGGATGGGGGTTCCAGTAGGAGGGAGCTGAGTTCAGATATGTGTCAGGGAAAGCCTTAAAGCTGTGTTCACGCATGCAGTTATAAAGGACAAAGCTAAGATGGATCCTCATTATTGGGGAAGAAGTTTGAGAAATTCTTAACTGTGCTCATCAATTCTATGAAGCTAATTAAATATAGGTGGGACTTCATAAAATATTCTATTTGTACAAACTGACTTTTTCCTTACATATTTCTCTTCCGTTTCCTTCTTTAAGTGTTTTCTCATTTAATCTTAACTACTTGATACTGAGTCATGGCAAGCAAATATGTCCCCCCTCCAGTTCTCTTGGTGCCCCTGTTATGAAATTTTGTGCTGAATGGTTTCAATTTGATTTGGTATGGCCTATTTTGAGCAAGGAATCACATTACTGTACTTGTTTATGCTATTCTAAGATAGTAATATTGGTTTGATATGTTTGTATTTGGGGTGTTATATTTTAGTGGTTGTAGATTTAATATGTTCATTCCCATTCTTGGTTCCTTAAGCCCAAATCCTTTTCTGCCATAAGTTAAGTTTCTTAATTCATTTTTTCCAGCTATAGAGCTTTTAGGGAATTATATCTGCTTTCATCAGTCATATCTAAAATTTGGTGCTGGCTGAAGCCAATAGCAAAGTAAAGGCAGTGTTATTCTATAGCTTTCTTGGCAGGATTCAATTCCATTCTTCTCAGGGGATCTAGTATGTTCTCTTTCTGCTCTTGTTTCCATCTTGTATTTTCTACTTCTATTATCTCCTATCATCTTCCAGCTAATCCTTAGCCCTGTGTTGTGTCTTATGCTGGGGCAGAAGTCAGCTTTGGAGTGAGAGAGTAGAACTATTTAATTTTTGTAGTCTTCTAAAGTTGCACAATTTGACAACATGTACACTTGAGGCCTGAAGGAGTCGTTGGTGCTATTAGACAAGTCATATAAATGTTTCTCTCAGGCTTTTCCAATTTAACTGACTCTTCATTTGAAACCTGAGAGACCTTGTATCTATTTTCATGCTGACTTTACCTACTGAAATTGAGGCGGGAGGAAACTCACATGGTGGGTTAGAATCCTATAGTAAAGAGAGATTACACATAGACCCAGATGGCATTTTGTTCATTACTGTGTATGGTACCTGTCACAGTGCTTGGCACACAGTAGATTCTTAATACATTGAATGGATTGTATCTTCATATTTTTGGATAATATTCTCTAGATTGAACTGAGACTTGCTTATAGTTATCAATACAAATGAAACAATGGCTTCAGAAATGTCTTTTATTTTTCATGGGAATATAAATGCCTCCTACAGGATCAAATTAAAAGTCCATTCAACACAGTACTCTACTTTTTCGAGGGGTGAGATACTGAAATAATGAGACTATAGGGATAAATTTGCTAGGAGAAAGTTATATTTTTAGTCGAGAGTGGAGAAAACAAGGAAGAAAGAATAAAAGTGATTTTTCATGCCTGTTGATAAAGAGGAGAAGTTTTGAATTGTCTAATTGATTGAATGGTTTTGCATAATGCCTTGTTCGTGCTCACACACGTACATCCATCTACACGCGTTTACAACACTTTATTAACTACTTTATAGAAATGGGTCAGGTACTGCGAAATTCATGACATATATTGTCTTATTCAGCTCTCACAATGGCCCTCTGAACCAGTCCTCTTCCCCATTATACTGGCTTATACTAAATATTAAATAACTTGCCCAAGATCTTACAACTTATGGGTAGAGCTTACTTCAAAGCATGTGTTCCTAATCACTATACCTATGAGCTTTATTAAAAGATATGTGTGTGTGTGTGTGAGAGAGAGAGAGAATGGAAAACGTTGTTAATTATGTGTACTGGCATAGGGGTTCATTATACTATTCTCTTTGTGTATGTTTGACAATTTTTATAATAAAAAGTCAAGTAAAACTTGTTCTTCTTTGAATTAGATCTTTTCTCATGTTTAGACTTTGAGTTGGAATCCCAGTTTGGGTACTTACTGGCTGTATCATCTCAGTTCTTGTGACTATAATTTTTTTTCTTTTTTGCTGAGGAAGATATGCTCTAAGCTAACATCTGTTGTCTGTCTTCCTCTTTTTGTATGTGAGCCACTGCCACAGCATGGCCACTGACAGATGAGTGGAATAGACCTGCACCTAGAAACCAAACCTGGGCCACCGAAGCTGAGTGTGCCAAACTTTTAACACTAGGCTGCCAGGGCTGGCCCATGACTTTTTAGTATTTTAAACTTGAGTTTCCTTATTTAAAAGCAGGAATAATAATAGTAGTGTTTTCCTTAGTGGTAACATGAAATGATATAATACTTGTAAAACGTTAGCACAGTGCCTGTTCATTATAGCACTTGACAAACAGTAATTATTACTGTTTTCCTGGATAGTCAGATCATCAGTATTATGAATTATAACCAAATTTATTTAGCACCCAGTGTACTAGGTGTCAAGTGCTTTATGTATCTAACTCTTAACTATCACAGCCATCTTACAAAGCAGAAGGTATTACCCATTTCGAAAATGCGAAAATTGAAACGAAGAGATTATATAAATTGAGGTCACACAGCTACGTAATGGCGGAACTGGGATTTGAATCCTGGTTTATTTTCAGAGTTCCTATAAATCTGTCTGATTTTTGTTTGGAAAATACTAATTCTATATATTAATCTATATGTAACAGTCAAGGGTGTCAGAATCAGTTGCCACAATCTTCACAATTTCAGACCAAATGCAAGTTTGATAATACAGCATTATCTGTAACTCCTTTTTTGCAAATTTAGAGTTGACTGTGACTACTGCAATACGCATGTTTTATTGTAAGTAGACCACTGTTGGTTACCATTTTAAGATGATTATAATAGTTCTTCAGTTTTCAATAGGTGTTTCTTTTGATATTTTTCAGGTAGATATAGTCGTTGGCACTCCGGGAAGACTAGATGATTTGGTGTCAACTGGAAAGCTGAACTTATCCCAAGTTAGATTCCTGGTCCTGGATGAAGCTGTATGTTGAAATATAGTCATGCTTTAAAAAAATGTTTACTTATGTTTTTGGAGATAAAATATGTAAAATGATGAAGAAAAAATATAATTCAGTCATGCTCCAGTACTCAGAAATAATCATTGTTACCAGTTTGATATGTTTTCATTTATTTCTTACATTTATGTAAATATTACTTTGTGTTGTTGAAATCAAGCTATGTGGAATCTGGGAAATTTTTTTTTAAATGTAGTATCATAAGTATTTCATATCATTCTTTGTAAATAATTTTTAAAGGATGTCTAATGGTCTATTATATGGATACTTCATGCTTTAACCACTCTTATTCTTAGATAATGTAGGGTTTTTTTTACTCCAAATGGCTGTCTTTGTTTGTACATAAGTTTTTTTTACATGTTACAGATTATTTCATTGTGTCATAGTTGCAAAATGTGAACTGTATGGAAGGACATTAATGTGTTTGAGGCTCTTGAGACATACTTCCAAATAATTTTCGAGATGGGTTGAAGTAGTTTTTCAGCACTAAGGGTTTTTGTTTTCCACATTAAAATCATATTCATAAGGACATGTGGTAGGAGTATTAACTCTCATATTCATTCTAGAATACTAATGTATGGCTTTTAGGTTATTGTCAGCTTTTTCAAAATTTAGTCATGTGGAATTTAAAGTTGAGTTTAAATTAAATGAGGAATAGGTGAGTTTACAACTCATCTTTAAATATCCAGTAGAAAACAATCATTTTGAAAATGTCAGGACATGTATATGAATTAGTTTCCATACCTTAAATTTTATATTTGATTTAGAAAGAAAGATTTAGATCCTGATGAAAAAACTTACGGTTTTCTTTGTTTCTCATACAGGATGGGCTTCTTTCTCAGGGTTATTCCGATTTCATTAATAGGATTCACAATCAGATTCCTCAGATCACCTCTGATGGAAAGAGACTTCAGGTATGAAATGACCAAAGCATCTTAAAATACGTGGAGATGATTGCTGTGTATTAATGTGTATTATTTTTTGTTTTACATTTATAATTTGTTTTAGTGTCTTATGACTAAGTTAACTACCATATGAAACATTTTCTTCATTATCTGATTAAATAGTACACACAGAGGAAACAGTCTTACAAGTTGCTTTTAGAAATAAAGGAGAAGGGAATTTGAGGAAATTAGGTGTTACAGAAGACGATAGGTAAAAAATTCTTAGTTTTCTTTTTTTAGGAAGATTGGCCCTGAGCTAACTGCTACCAATCCTCCTCTTTTTGCTGAGCAAGACTGGCCCTGAGCTAACATCCATGCCCATCTTCCTTTACTTTATATGTGGGACGCCTACCACAGCATGGCTTGCAAGGCGGTGCCATGTCTGCACCTGGGATCTGAAATGGTGAACCCTGGGCCGCCAAAGTGGAACGTGCACGCCTAACTGCTGTGCCACCCGGCCAGCCCATTAGTTCTTTTTGTACAGAGTGTTTGGAGTTTATATTCCAGACTATGAGTACTACTTACTGTTTGAAGGAAAAATATCTTGACCTGTTGAAAAACAGTTGTTTCCTTAGTAAATTATTTCTTAAAATATTCTTCTTTTTCTTGTCCTTCTTTCTTAGGAAGAATTTGAGAAATAGAGGTTTTTAAGAGAAGGAGATAAATAGTAACATGATTTTAGATCTTCAAAAACCTTTTCATCTGACTTAATTTTTGGAGGACCTTGAGGAGTAGCTGGTGTGTTTCTGTGGTGGTGAGGGGCTCAGAGAGAGTAACCTGCCCTGGGTCACACCGCTAGTTGTTGCTAGAGTCAGGGATCGACCTTGTCTTTAGATTCCAGGGTTAGCATCCTTGTGCCCCGCATCAGTCTTCATATGGTAGAATTATTATTATAAAATCTTTATCTAAATTTTGATTTTTCTATTCTTAGGTGATTGTTTGCTCTGCTACTTTACATTCTTTTGATGTAAAGAAACTGTCTGAGAAGATAATGCATTTTCCCACGTGGGTTGATTTAAAAGGAGAAGATTCTGTTCCAGATACTGTACACCATGTTGTTGTCCCAGTGAATCCTAAAACTGACAGACTCTGGGAAAGGCTTGGAAAAAACCACATTAGAGTAAGTACCTTATAATGTTAACATTTGTGTAGAATAAAGCATTCATAAACTAGCCTCACGTTGGGCTCTTAGTGATGCCTAAAGCAACCAGATGTTCTCTCTAAGAAAAAGAAGTCCTGCGCATTGACCAGAAGAGTTTAGGCCTTTAAGGCACAGAGTAAGTGATGGACTCATCGTTTATTTTTCTCTCTAGATAAAGTTACTTTTGTAATCATCTTCTTTGATACAATTTTTATAAATAAATAGGATTATTTGGATATATAGATATAATTTAAGATACAATGATTTCCATTTTTAGTAGTATTTTGGTGTCCTCTTGATGTGTATTATTTTCCTAAAAATCAATTTTATGTGTCCATCTTGTCATTTTTCCCACTGTTAATAGATTTCTTTTTACATTATAAGGATATGTTGATTGTAAATACACAATATACTAAAAACCACCTTTGCATTTTTATTATTCCATTTAAAATTGGTTAGGCTTAGATCTACAGTTAATAAAGGGTTTTTCTGAATTGGAAGAATCATTTTGCCTACAGATTATAAAGACGTATGTCTGAGATGTGGTGTAAAGTTAGATACAACTCTCCCTTTAAAAAAAATGACACCTATTCTGAATCCTTACTTAACCACTCCCTGCCTCTTCTTATCCTTCCTTTTGAAAGACTGATGAAGTACATGCGAAAGATAACACAAGACCTGGTGCTAACAGTCCGGGTAAGTTAAAGGAACCAATAAAATGTGTTGGAGGATTTTAAAAATGAATTGGTTTGTTTTATTGAATTTATCACTTGTTTACTCTCATGAAGGATTTGAGGTGACCTACAAAATTAGAATAGGAAATCTGAAAGTAAAAGCAGCAAAGATAATAAAGAAATAGGGAAAAAGCTGATAGCAGTCAACTTAGAGGAATTTTAATCACTGAATTTAAGATAGTCTCTTAGCATCTAAGTCACAAATATTTTGGATTGTAGAATTCTCATCAATCATAGGAAACCAGCAAATTTCTTTGGTAACAGATTTTATATTGGCCCTGAATTCCAGGAGAAATGTTATGTAGATTCTTTATATCAGGGAATTGGGTAACGAAGGAAGATGTCTTTAGCTACAACTTTGTGAAAGATACAGAAATGATCTTGAAATAGCTTATTGGTTCTTTTTGTGTGTAGTAAAATATACATAACATAAAATTTACCTTTTTAACCATTTTTAAGCATACAGTTCAATGACATTAAGTACATTCTTACAGTACAACCATCACCACCATCCATCTCTGGAACTTTTCATCTTCCCAAACTGAAACTCCGTTTCATTAAATATATGTCAGTTTTTTTAAAAGCCTAACATTAAATCCTGATTCAGTGAAGACACTCCTCTGCAGAGCTGAGATGGTTTGTTTCAGGTACAAAATATTTCAGAGATACACGAAGATATAATGCCTGATGTAAGGGTAGTGCTTAGAGAACCGAGAACAGATCTTAAACCCGTTATGCTGCATGTCTTGACATCACCTGTCCTAAGTGGATCATTGGCAAGGGTTCGACTGCATTTGGTCCATGACTGGATTCATTGGTAGGTTTTTGACAAGTATCTAAAAGGTGAATTATCTGAAATCCTGATTAAAGAGAGTTCCTTTGAACTCAGTTTTATGTGCACCTCCAAATCCCTGAGATGTGTGCTCTACTAGCCTTATTATTGGAGAGGAACAGAGACACTGCTAGTTCAAATTGATATCCCACTGTTTGTGAATGCATTTTGTAAAATAAAAATTTTTACTGTTTCGTATGTTTTTCTTGTAAAAGTTTTGCTTGGTTTATAATACAATTAGAGGTGACCAGAGAGACCTTAGAAATATGTTGGATTACAGAATTAAAATTTTGCATTAGATAGTTGAGGAGTAATATAGCCCAGCTTCATAATGAAAAACAGAGATTTGGAGGATGGTCACAAAGAAATTACTAACTAAGTTTGATGTACAGTTTTTATTCCATAGAGTGAAGTATGAACTTTCTGATGTTTAGATTGATTTAGGAAGTACATTAATTATTTTTAAAGGTGCTAAATAATTGAGTAAACATTTATTAAGCATTTAGGGAAGTTAATGAACTAATGAGTTAATAAGCAAGGCAGAGTATGATTAATCCTCCATGAGAGATAAGAACAAAGTTTTGTTGTATATATTTCTGTTTGTGTGTGTGTATACGTGTGTTTTTCCCTCGTAAGAGGTACGATTATAGGTGTTTTGTTACTCCATAAACTGGTGTAAAAAACATTAACAGAAACAAAAATAAATGAGCAAATGGATTATCTCACCATTTCACCCTATTTAGTATTTCTTATTCTTGTCTATAACACTTGTATTAAAGCAGAGTTTTTTAGGTGAGTTAAGCAGTAAGTCTTTGACTGTAATTAGGTGTGTTTATGACAATTTAAAATTGAAATTCTGTTTTTTTGTTGTTGTTGTTATCTGGTATTCAAGAGATGTGGTCTGAAGCTATTAAAATCCTGAAGGGGGAGTATGCTGTCCGGGCAATCAAGGAACACAAGATGGATCAAGCAATTATTTTTTGTAGAACCAAAATTGACTGTGATAACTTGGAGCAGTATTTTATGCAACAAGGAGGAGGTAATGTTTCCTCGCTTGAAATAAATTGTGTTTCTTTCCTCATTTAATAGATTATTAGTCTCAAGTTGATGGAGTCTAGAATGCATGCACAGAATTTAAAGCACTTATGGTGCATTAAGTATCTGTGTTTATCCACCACTTTTCCAAGCCCTAGGAAAAACAAGGAACGAGTTTCTACCTAGGTACGATTTCATTGCCGTGAACATGAATCACAGCATTCTAAAGCCTTTATATCATTTCGAAGAAGGGTAAAATTATTGATTAACTTATTTAATGCTAAAATTTTAAGTGTGAGCATTAAATAATAGAATGTATATCTTCTAAATCAGTAAATGAGGAAAAAATCTTAATCTAAAAAAGGCTAAGAAAAGAAGAAAAAGAAAAAGGAGAGTGGTTAGAAATTACAGAGTAAAGTGGCTGGTGGAAAAATCTGAGTACATGCGTAAACTATAACATGTATCAGTGAACTGAAGTCTTCTGTTAAAAGGCATAGATTCTTAGACTGATAAAATCTAGCTATATGCTGTCTACAAGAAACATTTCTAAAACCTGGTGACGTGGAAAGATTGAAAGGAAAGGGAATGACAAAATATTTATATATATCTGCTAAAATATTAATCAAAGTTGGTCTAGCTCTATTAATAAGAGATACAAGATATTTTAATACAAAAATATTACTGTAATATTTACTGTATATATATATACACACACACGTATGTATAACTACAATAAAGACAGCTGCTATGTAATAAATAATCTACAATGACGATAGAATGATTCTAATTTTATGCTCCTTATATTGACGTCAAATATATAAACCAACATGAAAAAATGCTCAACATAATTAGTTGTTAGGGAAATGCAAAATAAAATCACAACGTGGTACCACTGTAGCCTGATTAGAATGGCTAGATTAAAAATACACCAAATTTTGTGGAGCATATGGAACAACTGGAGCACTCATACATTATTGGTGTATAGCCACTTTGGTAAACGATCTTACAGTTTTTTATAAAATTAAACATTGCTATCTTATGGCCTATCAGTTCAACTCCTGAATATTCGCCCAAGATAAGGGAAAGCATTTGTTGACAAAAGCTGTGTGCAAGGATGGTCATAGCAGCTTTATTTATAATGACCCAAAACTGAAAATACACTAAGTGGCCATCAATAGGAGAATGGCTAAACAAAATGTGAGATGCTTGTACAGAGCAATGAAAAGGATTGGACTGTTGATAGAATAACTGGATGAATCTCGGAAACATTATGCTGAATGAAAGAATTCTCACACAAGAGTATATACTATATGATTGCGTTTTTTTCAATTTCTCGAAGAGTCAAAACTAACCAACTAATCTGTGAAGGTAAAAAAAAGCCAGAACAGTGGTTGTCCCTAGGAGGATAGGAGTGGGGATTGACTGGGAAAGGGCATGAAGATAGCATGTGGGGTGATACTCACGTTCTGTGTTTTGATAGGGCTTTGGGCCACATAGGTGTATGCATTTGTCAAAACTCAGCAAATGTACACTTAAGATTTGTACATTTCTTGTATGTAACTTTTACCTCAAAAGGAAAACAGAAACCCAAACAAATACTGTACTCTAGTTAATGATAATGATATGCATGCTAAACTGTGTACTGATATCTGCCATATTTTCGAAATGCATCAAAAATATAAAAATGAATTGATAGAGGGATAGATAGATATGTGGTAAAGCAAGTACAGTGAATGTTAATGGTAGAATTTAGGTGGTGAGAATGCAGTCATGTTGCGTGATGACATTTTGGTCAACGATGGACCACATAATATGATAGTGGTCCCATAAGATTAGTACCATATAGCCTAGGTCTGTAGCAGGCTCTATCATCTAGATTTGTGTAACTACACTCTATGATGTTTGCACAAAAACAAAATTGCCTAATGATACATTTCTCAGAACAAATCCCCATTGTTAAGCGACGCATGACTGTATAGTTACTCGTTGTTAGAATTCTTTTGTTATATGTTTGAAAAAATAATGTTGAAAAAATATATAAAGTAAAATTTGACGGATGTACAAGGTAATAGACAAATCCTGCTCTTGTACTGGGGAAGACTTTAACACATCTCTTTTTATAATTAATACATGGCAAGGAGCTAGAAAACTCAAAAAGGATATGGAAAATTTGAACAATTTAGAATTTTGAACCAGTGGTCATATAAAGAACACGTTACGTGGTTCGTTACAGTGCCCAGTAACATTTTTTTTCAAGTTCCAGCAAACAGACTTGCTTTGTTGTTTTAGTTGTAGTGACTGTTTTGTAATAAATATTTCTTCCTGTTCACATTGGTTTTGAATGGAGGATTTGACTGTGTGGTTAGGAATGCTGTTAATCAAGCAGTAATATTCCTTAGTTCCTTTCCCTAAATATTCTGGTTACCTCTCCTAGAGAACAAGTTTCCCAAACCATTACTAAAACCAAAATAACACAATATATACCAGATTTCACGGATTTCAGAGAGGGGAATAAAGGACCTCCCCTCTCCACACCACACCTCAACCAGGACCTACCAGTGTGTTGTGATACTTTCCTAAACTGCTTGAGTTCACAATGCAGTAAGACCTCAGCTGTAAGACTCTGGAAGTTCTGATTAGCTGTTATTTCTCCTGTGCATAACTAGTTTTTAACATTAGTCATTTTCACTGGATATCTTTCAAAATGTATTGTTTCCTTGAATTCTGAAGTATATTTTATTGAACCTAATTTACTATGGAGAGTAGTTAAGTGGCATAATTGTTATTCTGGGCTATCTTATAGTGGTGCCTGTGGGTTCTCTTGAATTCTAGAGGGTTGTTTGCCCTTACTCTGGTCCAGACTGCACTGCTTTTTGTTACTGTATCCACTTGAAGTTTCTTTTTTAGGATTGGCTGCCACTGCACCTGCCTCTAACACCTCTCCATCCTTCCAACTTGCTCCTTCTAATCTGCTTTGGCCAGGAAAGCAGATAACTAAGTTGCTTAGAACATCTTGAGGAGAGCAGGCTTGTGAATGTGGCCTTTTAGTAAGGGCATGAACTTCATAATGCCCATTTTGGTTCTTCTAAGAGTGATCTCTTTTGTCTACTTTTTGGTTCTTCACTTTACCTGGGATAGGTGAGGTTCCTGGTACACATATATTTTCCTCACAATGCATTTTATTATTTGTTTGTTTATTTTTGGTGAGGAAGATTGGCCCTGAGCTAACATCTGTGCTGATCTTCCTCTATTTTGTATGTGGGATGCCACAACAGCATGGCTTGATGAGTGTGTAGGTCCATACCTGGGATCCAAACCTGTGAACCCTGGGCCGCCGAAGTGGAGTATGCAAACTTAACCACTATGCCACTGGGCTGGCCCCACTGCATTTTAGTTGGCACACTGCTTTATCTACTCCTGTAGATCAGGAAGGGTGGTTTCAAATGTCCTTCAAAGCAAATCAATTTTAATGCTTATGGAGTCATTTTAATGACATTTCAGCTATGACAGATATTGTGTGTACCGTGGTTCGTGGCAAGTTGGGGTATAGATTTCCATAGAATTACATGGTACCATTGTAGTGTGAATGTTATTGGTTTTTTTTTACATAGTCTTAGGCATAATGTTTTCCAAGGTTAACTGTTTAATGTGTTTTTCACTAGGACCTGATAAAAAAGGACACCAGTTCTCATGTGTTTGTCTTCATGGTGACAGGAAACCTCATGAGAGGAAGCAAAACTTGGAAAGGTTTAAGGTACTGATATTTAGTTAACTGCATTTCCTTAATACTTAAAAGGGGCATTGTATGTAGTTTTAATCAATTCCAGTTAGTATTAATAAGCAATTCTTGTCCTAGAAATTTCAAAATATTTCTACCGTATGGTGTATCCTCATCTTGGCAGGGCTTAGTCACCTTTAACAGTCAAATGGTAAATTAAGTGTTCTCTATTAGCACAACACTACTGTAATAAGAATTTTCAATGTAAGGAAGTTTTAGTTAAATTCTTTCTGGTAGATATTTTTAGGAGAAGCGTCATTGGATAGTTAAACCATGTCTGGGAACTTTTTTTTTTTTAATAGTTTGTGGTAATACCAATAGAAAATTTAATTTGCAGATCAGTTTAAGACAGGTATCAGAATGTGGTTTTGTAGAATTGAATATATTTTGAATTCTTTGGGGCAGACTATCTCAGTTGTGTGCTTGCAGCACGTGAGCAAGTTATAGAATTCTGGGTGCACGTGGGTGGGGCTTGAGCCATTGAGAACTCGAAGTCGGTAACCTCTACCCCCAAGCAGTTTCATCTTCCACTTACCACTGTGTGTTCACCTCAGTGTAGAGTACAAATATCATTTTCTCTCAGAGCTGTAATATGAACAAAGGTGGGAAGTCCTGGGCTTAGGAACTTTGGATTGTGTTTCCATGCTGAGCATAATTGACAGAGATGTTAAAACATATCATATGGGGGCTGGACCTGTGGCCGAGTGGTTAAGTTCGTGCACTCTGCTTTGGTGGCCCAGGGTTTCACCAGTTCGGACCCTGGACGTGGACCTAGCACCACTCATCAGGCCATGCTGAGGGGGTGTCCCACATAGCACAACCTGAAGAACCTACAACTAGAATATACAACTATGTACTTGGGGGGGCCTTGGGGAGAAGAAGAAAAAAAAGAAAGATTGGCAACAGATGTTAGCTCAGGTGCCAATCTTTGGGGAAAAAAAATGACTTTGGCTTAACAAAAAATATCACATGGCCTCATTTCAGCATGCATGCCACCCTTCTCTATCCTGGGCATTGTGCTGGAGCACAAGTCAGTATGCCCTCCCCCCTCCTCCGAATCTCTACCTTTACTCTGCCTTGGGGCGCAAATGACATCTAAAGGCTACTTTGTACTTCCTTGTTGAGAGCACCAGGGGCCCACTCTCTGTTAATACACGGGTAAAGATAATCCATATGTTTTTACATTTTGTTCTATTTTATCTTTCTTTTGAATTATCAGTCAGGATTTCTAAAGATAAAGCCAAATTTTAGCAATAGTTTAATATCTTCTATCTTTGATGTAAGAAAAAAAATGAATCTAGTCATTGATTTATTCAGTTAAATGTCATATTTCAGCAGATCATAACTTAAAAATTCAAGACTTGTTCTGGTGAATTATGAATATCTGGAACTCTAATCTGATAGTAACACGTTAGTGATTAGAGGTCTCATTTAGTGGAAAGATAGTATTTGTGTTTATTTTTTAGTGTATGTACTAATAAATTCCTTTCTCTCTCCTCTTTTCTCTTTAGAAAGGAGATGTAAGATTCTTGATTTGCACAGATGTAGCCGCCAGAGGAATTGATATCCATGGTGTTCCTTACGGTAGGAAGCAAGTTTTTATGCCTACAGTTTGAATTTTATGGAATTTAAAGTAAACCATCTAATATGTTTGAAGTATTTAGAATGTCAAACGTCTAATATGTTTGAAAATTTTAGAAACTCTTAGTGATTGATGAGAATTGTTTTTATTTACAGTTATAAATGTCACCTTGCCGGATGAAAAGCAAAACTACGTACATCGAATTGGCAGAGTGGGAAGAGCTGAAAGGTACTGATGTAACTTTTTTTCTTTTTAAGCTTCTGTGCTTCAGGAATAAAGTCTAAAAAAGACTTTTAAAATCTTTCAGGATGGGTCTGGCTATTTCCCTGGTGGCAACAGAAAAAGAGAAGGTAATCTTTTCAATGCTGTATTATATTCATTGTTTATGTTGTCTTATTAGATGTTGGAAATAAAGGCCGTTTGATTTTTCCATTCACATTGAACTCAGTTGCATATGGAATATAAATGAACTTTTTAATAGCATCTTTTTCTCTATATTCATTGAATTGATAAATAAATATTAGGACAAAGTTTAGAAAGGAAAAAATACACAGTGTAATTTTTCCTAATAGCTTTAATATAATTATTTTCACCAAAAAATATTTAAACCCTCTCTGGCATCATGCTGTAGAAGACTTTTTATGGAAGTGGGAATAACTTGTTATTTTGATCTAGTTTGATACAAATTTACAGAAAAGTTGCAAGAATAAGGAACTCCCACAAACTCATTGCCCAAACTAGTTGTTCATTTTAATTTTTTCTATTTGTTGTATTATCTTATAGAAAACATTTGAACTTTATTTATTTTTAAAGATTCTATTTTTCCTTTTTCTCCCCAAAGCCCCCCGATACACAGCTGTAGTTGTGGGTCTTTCTAGTAGTGGCATGTGGGACGCCACCTCAGCATGGCCTGATGAGTGGTGCCATGTGTGTGCCCAGGATTCAAACCGGTGAAACCCTGGGCCGCCGAAGTAGTAGAGCGTGCGAACTTAACCATTCGGCCATGGGGCCTGCCCCCTGAACTTTATTTTTGATACTAATTGTGATGTAGTATTCTCCAGTATTTACTTTTCCATCCTTATTTTTATCTGAGAATTCCTTTCCATAATTGACATCCGTTTTGGAAAACTTTTGCATTGTTCTCAGAAAGAACTGTTTCAGAAGACCTAGTTAATGCGCTATGGAATGGTGGTAGTAATTGGATGACCTACCATACCTGTAATCTATTTTTCTTGTGCCTTAAGGACAGAAAATATTAAAAAACTAGTTGAGAATAAAGATATCCAGCATGTTTCAATTGCCATATGTGTTAATATATTCTGCTGCTTTCATACAGGTTTGGTACCATGTGTGTAGCAGCCGTGGAAAAGGGTGTTATAACACGAGACTCAAGGATGATGGCGGCTGCACCATATGGTACAATGAGATGCAGGTAAGACTGACCACATGCTTATTAAAATCGGTCAAAATAGACTGCGTTTATCTACAAAAGTTAATCTCAGATTTTATCTATTTTCCAATTATGAGGAAAAGTAGTAATTGATTATAATGTTACCTATACTTTGTGAATTGTAGCTTGTGAGTTCATCTCTTCAGAAATCTAACTTCCATTTACACTGAGTATTATAGCCTTCCTGGTTTTGTTTAATGCTGATAAAATGCAACTTTGTCAAAATGAAAATTTTATTTGAAAATACTTTAATTTCTCTCCCTTTCTTAGTTGCTGTCTGAGATAGAAGAACACCTGAACTGTACCATTTCTCAGGTCGAGCCAGATATAAAGGTACCCGTGGATGAATTTGATGGGAAAGTTACCTATGGTCAAAAAAGGGCCATTGGAGGTAAGCTTTGAATTACTTGTAATTCTATTTTAAATTGAATGTGTTGTTTTTGAGCTTCAGTTTAAGAAGAGAGTAATTTCATTTTATTGTTCAGTGTATTTTTAGCATCTGAAGCATTCCCTCCTTATACTGTCAGAGCACTTTGCCCATGCGTATCGTGTCACGTTCTTTTACTGTGTGCTCTGGATGTGAGTGAAGCGCAGCAGCTTAGCTCTTTGTGTTAATGTCAGGAAAGTAATTGAACATTTATGGAATTTTTAGGAAACGAGTATAATGGTAATTTTTAATAAAGAATTGAGAGCCTTTGACTTAATTCATGTGGTAACCCAGCCTACTATTTCCTTAGCTTATTTCTGAAATTTGTTTTTGAGATTCAGGCTTAACTAGTGGTTTCCAAACCATGGAAGAGAGAGGGGAGGAGTTGGTAGGGGTACTGGGACAGCTGTTAGTGAGGCCTAATCATTTATTTGTATTGATTTATCAATTTTAAAACTCCAGAGTTTTGGAGATAACTTGCCCAGTAGTACATTTTTATTGTTAGAAGCAATGTTTAAACTGATATAATTGAGCCAAAGTATTGCTGACAAGTTATTTCAAGCATGTCATTTACATTACTTTATAATTTGTGTGTGTGATGCAGGTGGAAACTATAAAGGCCATGTGGATATTTTGGCACCTACAGTTCAAGAGTTGGCTGCCCTTGAAAAGGAGGCACAGACATCTTTCCTGCATCTTGGCTACCTTCCTAACCAGCTGTTCAGAACCTTCTGATTTTAACAACACTGAATAAGATTTGAATAATAAAAGTCTGTAGTCTTAAAACTCTAAAAATATTGTACTGCTTCCAAGCAGCAGTATTTATAGTAACTTAAGCTATTAATGCTAACTCTTGCATGTCAAGAAACATTAGTCGTAGGAATTCTTCATAAAATGGCAACTTGATGAAAATAAATCTGATGACTATATTTTCATGAAGGTTTGTGTCTTATTTTGAAGTTACTTGATAGTGCTCTTTTTCAAGAGAGCTGTGGGTTCATGAAGTAAAGTTTATGGATATGTGAACTTGGCAGAGGACCTATGTGGGACCACTAGTGAAAATTCTGAGTAGAGTTTTTCACAGGAAGTGGTCCTGAATGGAGATAATCTTGAGATGGTTATGGTTGTCTAGGTGTATATTGAAGCTCGAGGAGAGTCGTAACATGAAAGAAAACTGGATGATCCCAAAGTAGGACAGTCTGGTTAGTTTGGAAGCATGGATCTTTTTAGAGAGTTCGGAAAGTTTCTGTGTTGAAGGATTGATGACTGATTTGGTGATGGTGACAGTGAAGCTGTGTTGCTGAAGGTTTACCTTGTTTAAGAACCTTTCTTTCCAAATGATATATACCCACAAAGATAAAACTATTCTGTTGTCCTTCTAGGTCTTAAAATTAAACACAGTTCTTTGGAATATATTTCCTCAAATCTTCTTGCCTAAAATACCAGAAGGAAAAGGAAGAATTTAAATAGATACAATTGAGTTGTTATTTTCTGCCTTTTGACTCTTAGTTTATAAAGTAGTTTCTTTGGGAAAATTATTCTTGCCCTAGAGATTCCTTAAGAGTGCAGGCTATTATAATTTCTTATATGATGATTTTCAAATCTTTTAGCACTGAGATATTTTCTTTAAACAAAATCTTGAGTGAAACTCCTTATATAAGTGGAAAAACCAATACCGTTAAAACCATGACTTAGTGTGGTGCGTCCTAGTTTGTGTGAGATGATTACAAGGATGCCATTCCTTCACTTATGTCTGGACCACTTGCCTAGAACTACCATACCAATCTCAAAGCTCTGTGACGACAGCCTTTGCAGTGTTCTCACACATTCATCACTGCTTTAGAAATGAGATTTTAATTGATAAAATGAGATTCAGACCAATATTGGAGCTGGCAGAGATCCTCTTGATCTTGTTCATGTCCTTGTTTTTTAGGTGCAGAGGCTGAGTTTAGAAGAATACATGTTCCCACGGCCTGGTTTGTAGAACTGGAACTAGAACTTGGGTTTCCTACTTTCAGCTTTTCCTCTTTGGTCTCCCTTTGGAAGATGATCCTTAGGTCCGAATGGGTAGGCCAGAGAGGAATGCTGGATAGAACTGGGAAACTCTGGAAGCAGTTATTTGGTTTTTCCTCTTCAAGTTACTGCCCAACTAGAATTACCTAGGGAACAGAGTTTTTAAAACAGGAAGCTACATGTAACCAGACCGGCAGAGGGGTTGCCTGGAGACCTGAGTCGCCCTTTCTTTATACTCACGTCACCGGTAATCTTTCCCTTCACTCTTCATCCCTGCTTTCAGATACCCATTCCTTCAGGTCTCTGGATTAACGCTAAAGGTGTGAGTAATTGTTAAAGCCTGGTTAAGTTGTGGGCACTGAGCCATGAGAGATCTGATTTCCCCCTGCCCCCTTCCTCCTTTTAGAAATAGAACCTCTTGAGTTTTAGTTGGTACTGGATTGCCTCGCCAGAGACTGTCTTTCCCAGGTTCTGATCAGTGGGCTACAAGTTGAAGTGATGTGTGCAACTTCTGGGGCACGTCCTTCCCCTGTGCTTTCCCTCTTCCCTCAGGCTGGAACTTGGATGTGGTGTCAGTGAGCCATGTTCATCGTCAGAAAAGTGGCATAATTAGGAACTGGCAGAGCATCAGGACAGAAGGAACCTGGATGATTTTGTAGAGGAGCTGCCAGCTGTCTCTGGGCTGTCTGGAACAGTAACTTGATCTTATCTGAACCACTGTATGTCTAGGTCTCTGCTCCAGCTAATACAGGACACTAGAGGCACTGAAAAGTCCAGAAAATGTTCAGTATTAACTATGAAATGTAAGTATTTCTGACTTAGCTTCAGCTCTGTGCACTCTGTAGTGTAAGAATTTCTAAGTGTACTCACAAGTCTCGTGCCTGTAGCTCTTATGTCAGCTTCCCCTCTACAGAGAAATGCCAAGACTCGCCCCACCTTCAGCACATGGCAGATACGGCCTATGGTCTTAGGAGTCCTGGCACATTCCTCCTTATTGCCTGTGTGGTGTTTCATTTGCCATTCATTCTCCTCAAAGCTTCCTTCAGGCTCTGGTTGCTAGAGTTATACATTCATAGTGACTGAAGTGGTTTTTTGGGGGAATTTTTTTGCTTTTTCAAATTTTAACAAACTGAAGTGAGCTTCTCTAACTCTGGTTTATGTATTCACTGTACTGCTAATCTGGAAGGTACTTTGAGCCTCTCATTAGAACAGAACCACCTGAGAGTATAGGAAACCAAGTAAAAGGACCAAATGCTTTCCTTGCCTGGGGATGCTTCCTGAAGAGAACTGATTCTAAAGGCCTCTAAGTACGGGCATTAGTTAGACAATTGCCAAAGCCTTTCTGTACCTCATTCTTAATATGTATTTTCCTATTATAAACAGAAGTGGAAACTTCAGGTTAAGAGTAATCTCCACTCTTGACTTATATTCCCACTCCTAGAGAAAGTCACTGCTAAATAACATTTTGGTTCATTTCTTTTTCTGTAAATTTTTTGGTATACAGCTTCAATAATAGTGTATATAGAATTTATGTCTTCATTTAACATAAATAATTTTTCTTGTTATAAACACTTTGATGGCTGCATAATCCATTGAATGTGCTGTGGTTTGTGTGCCCCTTGTGCTTTCACTGCTCATGAGCGCTGAGGGGACTTGGAGAGGAGGTGAACTTCAGCACGACAAGGCTGGATGCGAATCTGGCCCTAACCCGCACTAGCAGGATGACGGAAGGCAGGGTCCTGAGCCTCTTAAGCTGTACTTCCTTGGTTGATGATAATGGTAAGAATTATTCTCATCATTCAGGGTTATGTTAAGAGTTCAGCAAAAGTCCAGCAGGTAGACACTCATACCATATTTTATAGGATTTAACTGTTTACATTTTTCGTGTGTTACATATAATGTTCCTATGAACATCTTTGTTCTATCTTTTGGATTGTTTCCTTCTACTGGGTTCCTAGAAGCTAGATTGTCAAATTAAAACAAATGAACCTTATGAACATTTTTCAGGGTCATTACCAGATTGCCTTCTGAAAGGATTGTACTGGTTGATCTTCACACTAACAATATAGGAAGAATTCTGTACAGTTGATTTTACAAGTGGAATAATACTTGTTGCCTTTAAAGTTTGTTTTCATACTGTCTCTTCCTAGGGTGTGTGAATTGGTGCTGGTGAGCGGAGGTCGTCTCACATCTCACATGCACTTCTTTGTACATACCGCCTTACCCCCATGCCCTCGGCCGCTCGTGCCCCACCCCCAGCATTGTACTACAAATGAGGATCCAGACTTGTTGCAAATGATGTACAAGGCTTCTTTCTTTTTCATTTCCATGTTTTTTTAGAGTAGAAGTGTGTGCGGCAGTGACTGAGAACAGCCCAGATTAAAAAAAAGTTGGTTCCCAGCCAATTCTAAATGGGCAAAACCATTTAGTCACATTTTTCACCTTATTCTTCTGACTTAAGAGGGAACTATGCACTTTATTGCAATTTGAATGAGATGTGTAAAATAGGAAAAATGTATAGGTAAATATAAAATGAGATCTGGGGTAGGTTCCCTTATATAGTAATTGTATTATTTCCCTATGGATGCTGGCTTCTACTAAGGATTTTTTCCAAGTGACCCTATTTGGGGGAAAAAGGAATATTTGTTAGAAGGGAAAAAATGTAGAACAGGAAGGAAAGGGAGGGATATGGTTTGTTGCTCCAAACTAATTGATAGAGGATTCCTTTGGAGGCAGGAGTAGAAGGGGGGATTTTTGCTGTTGTTTTCCAATCTATTGCTTTAATTACCTTTCATTTAAAAGCACCTAGAGTTCTGTTTTTTCTGACAGAGATTCCACTCTTACTGGTCAAGAGTGTTGAGAGGAATTTGAAAGAACCTGGAGTCAGATAGGCCTGGATCTGACCCCGGTGATATTTACTGACTTCTGCTTAGCTAAATCATGCACAGAGATCATCAGTCTAAGGCAGGACCCGGGAATCTGCATTTTAACAAATTCATCAGAAGACCGTGATGCAGGTGGACATTGAACCACAAATCAAGAAGCACTGTTATAGAGAAATGGCTCTTAGAGCTTTAGTTCTCGCTGCCATCTTTTACCCTAAGATTCAGGCAGGATGATTCAAAAGGACGTCTGAGAGAGTTGCTTGCTATGCGAGAACCGCCTGTCTTCACTGCTGGTCCACTGTGTTTATACCAGAAAGGAGCCCCTTCCCACAGGTAAGTGGTTCCCAACCCCACCTGCACATTGCAATCACCTGGGGAGCTTTAAAAGAAAATGCCAGTATCTACCCTCCACCTCCAGAGATTCTGTTCCTTGTTCTGGAGTGGGGCCTGGGGACCCCAGGAAATGCAGATGTGCTGCAGAATTGAGAGCTGCCGCCTTGAGCTGAGCCTGGCTCTAGATGTCTCTTGATCCTGTTCCACATCATTACCCTCTGCACATGCCCCAGCTGAGACACGTCTTAAGGTTAAATACAGTTTGGGTTCAAGCTGGAGGCTTTGCTATTACACTATGCAGTGGAGGTTATTGTAGAGAAAAACTTTGATAAAAATGGTACCATATATCATTTTCAAGAAACTAATAAGATTATTTAAAAAATAAATTTTGGGGGCCGGCCCCGTGGCCTAGTAGCTAAGTTCAGTGTGCTCCACTTTGGTGGCCCAAGTTCACAGGTTTGGATCCCGGGCATGGACCTACACCACTTGTCAGCTATGCTGTGACTGTGACCCACATATAAAATAGGGCAAGATTGGCACAGATGTTAGCTCAGGACTAACCTTCCTCAGCAAAGAAATTTTTTAAATATCAAAATTTTGGAGCCAGGTGAGTTTGTTTTTATTTAAAATATTTCCACTGCTTTAGACAGAGCCACTTTATAGGCCTCTGGAAATCCTTGGTTCAACCCATTATTTTACCTCAAATCTTGTTCCCCAGCTAGGTAATTCACCCTGTTCACCAGAAAAGGCTATAAGCCATATGTTTCCTTAAATTAAATCCCAGTCGAAGGATAAATATTTGCTACTGCCAAAGGACTCTGAAGAGGCAGCCAGAGGTGGTGTTTCTCTGGGGCAATAACGGGATGTTAAGGGCTTTCCAGTTTTTTGTGGCGGGTCAAGGTATCAAGGAAGAGTCTAGCATGGGAAATCCTGATCAGGATAGGAATTGCTGGGATGCAGGCTGCAGTCAGAGAGATGGCCAGTGGCGATGGAGTCAGCTGAACGTGAGAGCGCTGACATTGGGTTTTTCTTTTCTACATCGTTCTTCCCTTGAAATCCTCGAGTGTTTGCGCCCGGGTGTTAGCAAGTAGGGATGTCGGTCTGACTTAGATATTAAAGGGAGGGCTCCGCGTGTTTGAACAAGTGATGCTGAGGGGTGTGGGAGTTGGTTAGGACTCTGTCCTGTGGGAGCTTGTTCCATCGTGGCAGCAGGGGACCAGAACATTCTTTGGAGCAGTCGTCCAAACCAAAGCTCAGAAAGGTGACAGTCAGGCTTAGTGGCAGTCAGGTTTGGCAGGCACTCCCAAGAATTCTTAGGACATATTTGGGAGCGAATTGGCTAACCTGCAGTCACAGGCTGGAAGCTTGATGTATTTTGTTTGGCTCTTAAAGGCTCTCAATTTGGAGACATTGGACTATACCCATATCATTAAATAGTGTTCACTTAAAATATTGCTGTGAGTTCTATTGGTTATAATAACAAAGTCTGTGATATGTTTCCGTCCATAAATTGTTATTCATTTTCCCACTGTTGGCTCACAATCCAGCAGCAAGAGAATACTTTCCTACAAAATAACAAATGCAGTAGGGCCTACCTACGGCAGCTCTGTGGGTCTGTGGTTTATCATTTCCCGGTTCAGTGCACCAGGTGGCGCTAATGTCACACTGTGAATACCCACAAAGAACGAAACCCTCATGCTGGTGTATTTTTACCACTTGGGGTCACTTAAGGATTACCTGACTTCCTTTTTTTCTGCTAAGCAAATCACAGATTCAAAGGAATTGTTTCCCGTTACATCTGTCAGAGTCTGTGGTCTTTTTTTCTGGATCCTGAAGGCCAAGAAATGTGCGTTAGGATTTTTTTTCCTCGTGTCGGCCCCACCACAGTTTGTGCTCCAGTGGTTTCTCCTGTCACAAAGCACTCACAGGACCACTGCACCCGCTTTCCCTGGGCCCAGCATTTGAGAGTTCTCTATACAAAAAACTTCCACACATGTCAAAATTGCATTTATGCTAATTGCCATTCTCATTACCGTCTCTAGAACGTGGAATGCTTTCCCTCAGTCATTTCCTTTGATTCTGCTTGTCTCTAAAAGCCCAGATCTGAATGAAGTGAGGTAGGGTAGCATGTTCACACCCACTCATCTTCCTGCCACTTAGCTGCTGATCCTAGGAATTATGGCATTGCCCTTTGAGAGGATGCTGGAGATCTGTGGAATGATCCCCAATTGACTTTGCCTGCCTGTGGGTGGGTACGGGTGGGGGTGAGGGCAGGATGTGTGGGCTTCGACAGACAGCCCAAACAAGGAGGCTCGTCACTTCAGGAAGTAGCTCGTGGCTACTTATTTGAAAAGCCAAAATGATGATTGGACACCCCAAGTGCCAGTCCCCCTGCTGACCCCATGCCTTCATGGGCTTGTGAATTGAGAGATATCAGCGTGGAAAAACGAGCAGATACGTGATCTGTCGTTTGCCTTCAGCTCTTCTCCAAAGAATACCATCTCAGGGTAGAAGCAGGAGGAGACTCAAGTCACTGTTCAGGAACAACCTTTTCTGGTATAATTCAAAGCTACGACAGGAACTCATTTGTTCTACCATTTTCAATTTATAATTAATCCATGTCAACCCCTATTCAAGAACCTGCAATGGGCTTTCATTGCCTTAATTAAGTCCAGACTAACTTGGGCAATTAGGGCCCTCTAAAATTTGGTCCCAGCCTTCCTATTCCGATTTCCATTATTCCTCAATTCGTCTTGAACGTAGTCTCCTCGCTGCCCTCCATGTATGATAGCAACAGCTGACATTCACTGACCCTTCGCTAGGCACCAGGCATTGTTCTAAGTGTTAGCTCATCTTAACTCAATCCTCCTAACAACCCCAGAAGATAGGATCTATCAGCGTTTCCATTTTACAGATGAGAAACCTGAGGCACCAAGAGGTTAGTGACTTGCTTACGGCTACCTTGCTCGTCAGCAGTGGAGCCAGAGTTGGAAGGCAGGCACTCATCTTCACCACCCCATGTGTCATTGCTGTGGGATTGCGCAGCTGCTGCTGTCTGCAAGAGGACCTTCCCGCCTTCCCTTTGCCTGTGAGGATCCCGCCCATCCTTAGGGAGCTGAGTCACTTCTACGTCCTTCGTCAGGGCAAGGCAACACCACATTTTTGAACATCAACCATGAGCCACATATTTTACACCCAGCCTCACGTAAGAGCCAATGTCCCCTTTTTTTCACAGATAAGGAATCCAAGGCCGAGAGCGAGTAAGTCCAAGTCTGTGAGTCTGAGTCTGTCTGGTCCCGGAGCCCATGCTTTTCTGTCTGTGTTCTGCCTCTAGGAAGCCTTCCAGCACATTCCTCTTTGTCTTACCCTTGTACTGTAGATAGCTCTTAATTTTTAAAAAGTGTTTCATGACTTTTTCCCCTCATGTTTTCAGGTGGATCAAAAGTTCCAGTGAAGGATTTCTGCACCGCATACACTTCCTTTTCTCTCCCTACAGTGTACATAGAGGGTATACAACAAATATTATTGATGAGCTTATTTTTCATACTATGGGGAAAGTCTATCAACTTACCTGACAGCAACAATTCTTCTGTGGAGGCTGAAGCCAGAAACAGAATGGTACCTAGTGACTTTTAACCCTGAGCAGGAAACATTCCGTGGTTTCATCCAGGACAGGATGGAAGACTAGGACCAGTTTTAATAGGAAAATATAGCTTTTAGCTTCTTCAAGAAAATCTTGACCAAAATATGAGTATGATTTTGAACATATGGGGCCCAAAGCTCCAATTTCCTATGACTGAGATTTCAGCATTATGGTGGACCGATACTTGCACAGAAATATGTGAATTCATCATGGTTATTTTTGCAGCACTGAAGCTGGCAAACTTCCAAGTCAAGCACTTTTTGTCTTTGCAGTTCTCGGTTATTTGAGGCTGGATGACTCACTTTGTGTAACATCCTCTTGTTTCCCTCATTTTCCTCCCATGGGCCCCCTCCTACCTGAGAGGCTTTGCAGGGGCAGGGAGGGTTACGAAACTTGAGCCACTGTTGACGGCTTCTTTTCAGTTTTGTTTGTTGGGAAGCCGTCTTGATCTCCTCTTCTCCTTCCCCCACCAGCAGGTCCCTTCCCTCTTCTGTGCCCTCCAAACCTTTTGTTCCTTCCCTTATTCTAGCATTTATATTCCTACATGTTGTGTACCTGCTTACCTGTCAGGGTGTCTTCCTTGATAGGCTCAGTCCTTTCCAGCAGGTCTGATTTCAGTATCCTCAGTACCCGGGGCAGGGTCTGGCCCAGAGAAGGTGACTTAGTAACTATCTGTTGAGTTGGGAGGAAGGACGCAGGGAAGGAAGGAAGGCACAATGGGTGGATGGATGAGTGACCGGATTATCACAAGAAACTTCTTTGAAGGAATTTTAAATGTCAGCTAGCAAGATAAGGATCAGAAGTTAGGACTTCCAAGCTACTTAGTTTTTAATTTTTGGACAGGAGATCTGCATATCCTGAATATAAGGCACAGGACTAGACAGGCTCTGAGCCTCATCTTTCTCTTTAGGAAGGGTTTGTGTTTTTCAGACTGAAGCTGTGCTGGCTTAACCCAAAAGCACCAGGTGGCTTTAGGAGGAAATCCTGACTGCCAATGCCCTAACCTCTGTCAAGTTGTTCTGAGACACAGCAGCAACATCCACTGAGTGGCAGCCTGTGCTGCCATGCTCTGCATTCTTTATTCCCATGCCTCTGCAAGGCAGGAATAATTTTTCTCTAAGGAAACAGAGGTTCTAAGAGGTAGAGGTAACAATTCAATGATAATAGTTGGAAACTTCAATACCCCACTTTTAACAATGGCTAGAACAGCTAGACAGAAGATGAACAAGAACACAGAAGACCTGAACAACACTCTAAACAGACTAGACCTAACAGACATCACTAGAGTACTCCACCCAACAACAGCACAATAGGTCATTCTTCTCAAGTGCACATGGACATTCTCCAAAGTAGGTCATATGCTAGGCCATAAAATAAGCCTCAATACATTTTAAAAGATTGAAATTATATAAAATAGGTTCTTCAATCACCTGGAATGAAATTAGAAGTCAATAACAGGAAGAACTTTGGGAAATTCACAAGTATGTGGAAATTAAACAACACATTACTAAACAACCAACAAGTTAAAGGAAAAATTAAAGGGGAAATTAGAAAATACTTTGAGATGAACGAAAACAGAAACACAAGTTAGGAAACCTTATGGGATGTAGGTAAAGCAGTGCTTGGAGGGAAATTCATAGCTGCGAGTGACCCTATTAAAAAGGAAGGGAGATCTCAAATCAATAACCTAACCTTTCACTTTAAGACACTGGGGAAAAAAAGTAAACTAAACCCAAAGAGCAGAAGAAAGGAAATCATAAAAATTAGAGTGGAAATTAGTGAAATGGAAAATAGAAAACAATAGAGAAAATCAGCAGACCCAAAAGTTGGGTTTTTGAAAAAATCAACAAAGTTGACAAACCTTAGCTAGAGAGAGGTGAGGTAATTTTCCCAGTGTGACTCCCATAGTAAATGGCAGAGCCAGGATTCTGAACTAGGATTGTCTGATGCCGTGAGTGTCTCAAGGACCAGGAGCTTGCCTTACTCATCTGTGCTTCCCATAGCTTCGCTCTGTGCCTGGCACACGCAGGGACTCAGGAAATGTTTGCTGAACTAAAATGGAAAGTAAACCTCCTCCCCACCCTTAGTCAACCATCTGTGTGAAATGATAAATTATGCTTCCAATGCAGATCAGGCTGAATTGCACTATTTCTGATGAGAAACGCTGAAAACAGCAAACTGCTTGTCCTTAAAAATAAACCCTTCAGCTTCAGGGATTTGGCCCAGAAATGAACCGTGTTACAGCTCAAGCCCCAAGATTGAGTTTATTACCCTGGAGTCAGGGGTGATGGGGTTTCTGACTGGAGAGAGAAACTCGATCACCTTGATCTGGCCCCTGGGTGCAGAGTTCGTGCTTGGCTGCCCCTCTACCCATCCTGGTGAGCACTCACAGCTCAGAGGCAGCAGCTGATCCCAGAGAGCCCAAGATGCAAATCTTGTCCCCAGACTGATAGATGAGGAACGAGGGTTCAGCGATGGCCCCCTAGCCGAGCCAGACTGGGCTCCATGTGGAGTCTAGCTTTCTGACATTTTATAAGGGGTGAAATGTAAAGAATGTTGACTTTAATTAACCCAAGTGCATGTTGAAACGTCCCGAAAAGCTCGGGGGAGAAGGTGATCCCAGGTAGGTTATATGCCAGAGTGCTACCACATGTTCAGGCTGGAGTGACAAGGCCACCTGTCCTGGGGGACAGGGGAGGATGCAGAGGGCCTTCACAAATGGCACAGCTTTTCCACCAGACAACGGCTATGTGAGGAAGGCAAAGTGCAGTCTGCTTGCCCATTTTTCAGAAGGACTAGATGAGGCCCCTGGAAGTTGCCGAAGGACTCACAGCCAGCAGGGAAATGAATCCCTTGTTTGGACTCCCAGGTCCAGTACCTTCTGGCACACCCCTGCCTCTTAGGAGCCCGCTGGAGGAACTCCGTAATTATGAGTTTCCCATGAAGGGTATGTGTGTGGTGCGGGGTGGGAGGGCGGCTGCTGTGCACATTCATGTGTGTGATTTCCCTGGCTTATATGCAGCAGCCCCCTTTTTTTCTTAATTTAAAGGTGACTCTTCTGGAAGCCCCAAATGTGGAATTGACCCTAAATTGAAAAGAAGATCTTTTTAGGGCAAGAGCTTTGTTCTTGTGAATTTTCTGCCTCACCAACCATGGGGAATGTGAGCCGGGGGAAAAGTCTGTTAAAGGAGCTGCTCATTCATTTCAAGGGGCCGAGGAGCTATTCTGAAGGAGAAAAGTCTCCTTATTCTCTTGGCCTTTTGATCCACTCGGGCTCCGTGGCAGGAAGACGTGAGGAACTACTCTGATCACCCGGGGCCCTCCCACCTGCTGTTGATCCAGGGAAGGGACTGGAATTAAACATAAGGAAACATCAGCTTTAGTTCTAGCTTTAAAATTAACCACCTCAATTTTCCATACCATAAAATCAGTAATACAATACCTTTTTTTCAGAGGTGATGAACTGCTACTTGCTTTTTGACCAATTATAAAACATCTCCCTCTCCTCTCGTCTGTATGTGTGTCTCCGACTGTTACGCCACCAGAATAGCTGACACACATGCACTATTCAAAATGTTGAACGTAGAGTTTAAAATTTCACTTTATAATTAGAGCACAAGAAGTATCTATTATCAATGAATATTAATATAAAAATTTGTTGACGCCAGTTAGGATTAGGTTCAGTGACATACAACAGTGTACTCAAAGTAATGGTGCCTTAAACACAAAGGATTTATTGGCTTTTTCCTTTTTTAATATAAAAAAGGAATGGAAGGGGGCAGTCTGGAGCTGATGTAGTCTGTCCCCCATCATCAGAGACCTAGGTTCCTTCTGCTCTGCCAGACTTAAGCTCATAGCTTCTATCTTCAAAGATGCCTCATGATTTTAGCTGCTGCTGGGGCTCCAGCCATCACATCTGCACTAAAAACAGCAGAAAGGCAAACAAAGTGAGTGGCAAAAGGGAGCTCCACACCTGGTTGTCATCCTTTTAAAAGTCTTCCCAGAAGTCTGACCCAACAGCTCCTGTTTATCTTGTCAGCCAGAACTTGAGGCCACACCTCTGCAGGGGAGGCTGGAACATGTAGGTTTTCTTTCTTTCTTTTTTTAAATCTGGGCATACTGTGGTTCCATGTCTAAGCCAGAATGCAAAGTTGGATATTGAGGAGGCAACTAACATCCTCTGCAACATATACTTTATATATTCGATGGTGGAGTCATGTGAATCCGGTGTGCATGCGTGAGAAGTTTTCTCATCAATTTTGTTCATTCATCAGTCACTTATTCTTCATCTATCTGCTGTGCCATGCACACATAAGTGATTAATATGCAGGTCTTTTCCTCCTAATGTGTGGGAGACAAACAAGTAGACACAGTACAAGTAGGAGTCTCAAGTGTGATGACAGAATGTGGAGGGCCCAGATCACCGGGCCCAGCCTGGGGGTTCAGGGAAGGCTTCTAGGTAGAGGTGACAGTGGTGAGTTTTGAAGGAGGACTCAGAGTTAGTATTTCGAGATAGGAATGTTGACTTATTAAGCAGGTGTGCGTCAACTAGTCCTCTGTGCCAGCGTACACCAGCACCACCACAACAAATCCTTGGTCATACCCTCTGAGCAATCCCTTCACTAAGGTGGTGTGATGAGAACGTGAGAGACGTGGATATGCATCCCTTAGGAAGCTTCCTATTCCAAGTGACAGAAAATCCAACTCAAACTGGCTTAAGCCTAAAGGGAAGGTATCAGCCCACATAATCAAGAAGCCCGGACTCAGAGTGGCCTCAGACGGGACTTGGTCCCAGTGCACACAATGGCAACGGGCCTTGGTTTCTCTGCATCCCTTGGCTCAGCTGTTCTCTGTGTTGGCTTCACTCTCAGGCTGCATATGGTAACCCTTGATGGTCCCAGGCTCAGAGCCTCCAAGTCCAGCTGAAGCACAGAGCTGTTCTTGCACAAGACCCAGGTATATTATGATGATTTGAACAGTTTGGATCACATTCCCACTCAGGACCAGTCACTATGGCGGGGGATTTGGTGCACGATTGGCCAGGCCTAGGTAATATGCTCACTCCACCCCTAGAGCTCAGAGCCCATTGGAAACGAACAGGATGAGGAAGGAAGATGGTGCCCTTAAGGGAAGTTGGGGAGCCGTGGTTGGAAGGAAGGGGTGTGGAGATGGGTGATCAAACAGCAAATATCCACTACAGGTAGGTGTTGGTAAGTATGGAAGGTATTGGTGAGGACATTCATTAATGAAAATGATAAGGTTCAAAGAGGTCAGATAACTTATCCAGCATCCATGGCTGGTGAACAGCAAGTTGTGATTTGAGCCCTGGTTTTGTTAACTGCAAAGCCTGTGGTCTTTGCTAGTCAGCGCTACCTCCCACCTCCCACAGTGGGATCCCATTCAGTCCCACAGCTTTGTGGTTGGGTCTGACCTGCCTTCATTCAGCTGAGTTATTTGCCAGGGCAGCCACGGTCAGCCGACTCCTACCTAGCATAATATAGACGGTTGATACATTATTTTTGAATGAATAAATGATGACTATCCTCAGTCTCTGCTGGAAACTGTAGTGCTGGGTGATAATCACAAGTTGATTTGAACTCCATAAAGTTACAGGAGAGTCAGGAACAGTAAAATTTGTCTGCTTTTTCAAGAACAATGGCCATTGCTCGGCACTCTTTGAACTGTCAGCAAGGACACTGTGCCTCCTTTCTCAAGTTCATTTTGAAGGTACTGCTCAGCAGGGTCATGGCGCTGATGAGGAGTTGGCACAACTGGAAATTTCACTGCATATTTGCATGTCCTGGGCTTCTGACTTCACATGGTTGTCCCTAGATTCTATTATCAGATAGAGTGAGACAAGTGGCACTCCCATGCTCACAAGGCTGCCCGAAGTCCCAACTCAAATGCCACACTCAAGGCTCTCTGAGATCTGGTCCCTGCCCAACTCCCATTCATTCAGTCATACAGTAAATCTTTTTTAAAAACCTGTGTGTCCAGCAATTTCACTTCTGAGTATACAACCAAACAAATTGAAAGCAGAGACTCAAACAGATATTTGTAGGCCCATGTTCACAGCAGCATTATTCACAATAGCCAAAAAGTGGAAACAACCCAAGTGTCCATCAACAGATGAACGGATGAACTAAACGTGGCAGACACATTCAATGGACTAGTATTCACTCCTACAAAGGAAGGAGATTCTGACAACATAGATGAAACTTGAGGACATTATGCCAAGTGAAATAAGCCAGACACAAAAGGACAAATACTGTATGGTTCCACTTATTTGTGGTACCTAGAGCAGTCAAATTCATAGAGACAGAAAGTAGAATAGAGGCTACCAGGGGCTTGGGGAGGGAAATAAGGATTGTTGCTTAATGGTTACAGAATTTCAGTTTGCAATGATGAAAAATTCTGGAGACGGATGGTGGTGATGGTTGCACAATGTACTTAATGAATATTGTCAATGTACTTAGTGCCGCTGAATTATATGCTTAAAAATATTTAAAATAGTTTAAAAAATTCTAAGAATGAAACGAAAGTTTAAAAAAACAACAAAAAGAATTAACCATTGTGATGAACATCCCGGGCCGGCCCCGTGGCCGAGTGGTTAAGTTCACACGCTCCGCTTTGGCGGCCCAGGGTTTCACTGGTTTTGATCCTGGGCGTGGACATGGCACCGCTCATCAGGCCATGCTGAGGCGGCATCCCACACAGCACAACCAGAGGCACTCACAACTAGAATATACAACTGTGTACTGGGGGGATTTGGGGAGAAAAAACAGACAAAAAAAAAGATTGGCAACAGTTGTTAGCTCAGGTGGCAATCTTTAAAAGAAAAAGTCCTAAATTGACAGTGGTAATTGTCGCACACGTGTGTGAATGTACTGAAAACCACTGAATGGTATACTCCGAATGGGGGAGCTGTACGGTATGTGAATTATATCTCAACAAAGCTGTAATCTACAAAAGCCTACTGTGTGCTGGGCACTGTGCCAGGTGCTGGAGATTCGGTACAAATGGGACGCAGTTAAGAGAGAGAAGAGAGGCAATTAAACGAGCAACATCCACGCTTTCTAGACAAAACGACAGTTTGATGTTTTCAGAGAACCCTGAAAACAAACAGGGCTTTCAGGCCAGAGGCGGTGGGAAAGCGTGGATGGAGGCCAGGGGTGTGAGAGAACAACTGAGGAGATGAGGAAAGTCCTCACTGCCACAGCCTGGCAGTTGGAGGGTGGGGACAGAGACCCACAGAGAGGGCTTGGGTCCTGGAGGGCCTCGTTAGTAGCCTGATCAAATGGACAGTCTTGCTTTATAATCATTGTCCTGACCTTTTCACCACTAGTGCCCCTTTCACTCTCCACACTGTCTGGTGTGGACAATAAATTATACAGTCACTCTAGTTATAAGCACTGTTAATTGATTTGGACACTATCCTAAGGGCAATGGGGAGCCAATGAAGGTTTTAGGATGGGCAGGGATCCACTTTGTGTTTTTACCACAGAGACGGGCTACCAGAGGGAGGAGGCAATGATGACTCCAGGGGAAACTGGATGCTGTTGCAGCTGCTCCCTGAGACGGATGACAGCAGGGGGATCCGTTTGGGGTTCCGTTTGGATGTGCTGGGTTTGAGGCTCCTGCTAGACGTCCAAGTAGAGCTGAACAGTCAGCATTCACATGAGCAGACCTAGAACTCCAGAAGGCGCTAGGGTGAACTCTGAGGAGCAGCCAAGTCTCAGGGTGGGCAGGGGGCCAAGAGCTGTCCCAGGGGATCCTCTTCTCCCTGGGGCTGTGCCATGAGGTCTGGGCTGCATCCCCAGCAGATCACTCCGCATCCCACACACGGCCTGGACTGACCCTTCTCTGTGCCTTGGCTTACAGGGGCCTTCCATGGGGAGGCCCTTCTCGGCTTTCTCCTAAGTGCTTGCCTTAACATCCTAATGGCCCTTCAAAGACAAGCCACACCCTCCACAAACCTTCTCTGGCCTTCTCATCTGGAGCTGACCTGCCCCCTCGTTGTTTGTGTTGTCTTTGTGTGGTGCACGACTTGTCATCTTGAATCACTGCTATCTGCAAGGACTGTCATAGAGTAGAAGCTCCTGGAAGACACAGCCTCTCTTATTTCCCTGTGTATGTCCCATAGTGTGTACACTTATTCAAATTTGATTCCATAGTATTTACTGAACATCTGCCATGTGCCGAGGTCTGTAGTCTGCCTCTATTACATTTGGTCATTTATTCATCATCCAGAGAACATTGGTTGCAATGCATGGTGACACAGAAGGAAACAAGCTTTCAGCAGCATGAGGATGGACAAGCACACACGTAATTACAACACCGGGTTGTAAATGCTAAAGATGTCACACAGCACTGCTGGGCCATGTCGGAGGGATATGTGCCCAGGCCTGGAAATCAGGGAAGACACCAGAAGGTTGCAAGACAACCACTGGGGTTCAGTCTTGAGAGACCCATAGTTGGTGGTGAGGGCAGGAGAGTTTTCATTTCACCTTCCAAACACCACGGCGAGGTGGTGTCCGTCTGGGCGTGTCCGTCTATGCGAGCTTTTAGGTGAAGCTACATTACCATAGCCCCTGATGAGGGAGGACGTGGGGCCAGCCTGTCCTTTGTCCAGGGTGGCTACCCACTGGATGCAGGGTGGCCAGTGTGCTGCCAGGGGCAGGGTCGGCCGCAGAGGTGAGGGTTAGTTGGGCCCAGCATCCTGGATTCTTCTGGAGTTGGAATTCTCTTTGGGATAGGTTGAGGCAGACCCTCTAACCCGAAAGTACCCACAAGTGGCAAATGCGCCACCCAGGAGCAAGCGCAGCCCCAGTGTGGGGACCCCTTCCAGTGCCCATGCTAGCGGGCGGTCGAGGAGGACAAGCCCTGCTGCCACCAGGAGCTGGTGACACCTCAGGGACAGGTGCCTGCATGTCCTCGGGGGACGAGAAGGTCTTGTGCCATAGAGACCGGGCCTTGGTGATTCTGCTCAGGGAAGTGACTGAACCCAGAGGAAGAAAAAGTTATCCTGAGCAGTGCCTCAGTTTTCCCATCTGCACATTGAACAAAATCATCTGAATGGCCTATCCTACTTCACCAGGGCACTTTTTGTCTTTTATGATTTCGGAGAGTTTAAGACGTGCAGCCCAGCTCCTTCCTGCTCCTCCGGGGGGTCAGACACCCCTTCCTCCACCAGGCACTGAGCCCCTCCACAGAGAGTGCTCTCCAGGACAGACCCCGGGGGGCCTCGAGTGATTCTGAGAGCGCCTCGGCCTGCTGGTGGGACCTTCCTGCCGACTGTGGGGCCAGGTAGATGGCAGGCGCGCGGCCGAGAGCAGCGTTGAACACACCGGGAAAGGGGTTTATTAGAGAATTAGCCAAGGAGAAACGAGGGAGGCGACAGGACGGCAGAGGGGCCTTCTCTGGCACCCTGGGTCGGGGCACCACAGCTCCTCGGGCTGTCCCCAGTGGCCAGACCTCCTGCCCTGTTCCCCAGCTGGCCGAGCACCGAGGGCGCTGCCAGGCCCGCCCTCTGCAAGGCCCCAGTGGCCCCAGGGCCCACCACAGGATGCCCTGTCGGGCCAGAGACAGGATACCCGCCTGGGGAGAGGAGACCAGGGCCAGGAAGTGCTTCTTCCTGCTGCAGGGACAGCTCGGTGACCTGGAAAGGTGTGGGCCGGAATGCTGGTGTTTCCACAGTGACATCATCTCTGGTGCAGACCTGAGACTCAGCACCTCGGACTTAACGGACATGCCCCATCGGCAGTGTCAGGGGGAGACTGGCAGCCGATGCTTTTCCACATCCTCACAGGCGCGCAGGAATCGTAACCTGCGGCTTCACCCCGGAGGAGTTCACACCCCTACAGGCTCTCCCGTCCAAGATGCAGAGAAGGAGGGAGGGGTGCAACCCCACCATGCAGGCACACTCGTTCCAGCCTTCTATGTGGTGTTTGCTCATCTCAGTTGCATGCTTCTGGGGATGGGAGGCTCACTCTGTGCGAGGCTGGGATTTCACTGCTGGACGAATTCTAACTCTGTGTCGAAATACGGATTCCTGTTATTCCCTCCACTGCTCTTTGCTTCCCCAACCCCTGGAACAGATAAGTCTCTCTCTACTTCATGAAGTCCTTCAGAAACACATCCCACTGGGCTTCTCTTCTCCAGACCAAAGAGCCAGCACCTCTTCAATTCTGCCTCTTTAACATGACTTCAATGCCTTCATCCTCCTCGTCACTTTGCTCTGAATATATTCAAAATGACAAGAGATGGAACCCAGGACTGATGCAGTCCTCTAAGTAGGGTCTGGCTGGTATGGAATGAAGCAGGGTCCTCACCTCCTCAGAAGTGGACATTTGACCTCTATTAATGTAGCCCTGGGTGGCCTTGAGTGTTGGCAGCTGGCAAGTCTTGGGAGCAGCTCAGCTGCCTTCCCAACCCACCCTTCACCCTTCCCCCAATTATTAGGCCATCCTGTTCTTCGGCAGTAATTGGCTTCTTGAGCCCAAATCTGTGGCTTACCCTGTTAGGGATTACCTTGCTGGTCCAGCACGTCAGGGACCGTGGAGGCTCTGATTCTGTCCTTCCTCCTAGATGTTTTGCTTTTCACCTCACGAAGGACAATGGTTCTTCCCCCTCAGTGTCTGGCCATCTGATCTGTGGGCTCATCTTTCCTGGGAGATGCCAGCAGCTTGTTGACCCTGAAAGTGGGTCACACTTTGCTGTAGAGCCATCCCTGGTGGCCTCCAGGAGGGGAGTGGGAAGTCAGGGCTGCCCGAGGCCCTGGGGCCCCCCGACCTCCCTCTTTCCAGCTCCCCTCAGTCTGACGTTGCCTTCTTATTCCTCTATAGGATGTGGGTTCGGTTCTCCCATAGTCTCCTCTCTCTCTCTGCTTTCATGTGTTGGTTCTCTGTCTCCCAGCTCAGTCCCCCCTTCCTCCTGTCTCCCACTCACTCATCAAGCCCCGTCTTTGAGCCTAGCATCCTGCCAGTGTGTGAAGATAGGGCTGGGCCTTTCTCTTCTTTTTATCATCTCCAAGCACTTGCCACGTGGAGGGGACACAGTCAGAGACATTAAAAACTCATGGAAAAGCGTAGAAAGCTGGAATATCTGACCTGAAAGGGCCAGGAGGGACTGTCTGGTCCCACCTCCTCTGGTCACCACGGAGTTAAGGACAGACCTGGTCTTGACATAGTTCCAGGCTATGAATGAATGAATGAATGAATAGGGACTCCGAATTCAGGGCCTATGTGCACTCCTGTGTGCTGTGTCCTGCATGAGTGCGTCTGGCCCAAGAGGTGGCAGGTGGGAACAAATTCCTCCAGCATGCAAGGGGGGCTTCTAATTGTCATCCTATGGACTCCAAGTGCCCCATGTGTCTCTCAACAATACTGCAGGCCCTGATTTGATAGTTCATGGTGGTTTTATGGTTTTATTTTGCCACTGCTGTTACGCTTTTGTCTTTTCTCCCTTTTTTTGAGGAAGATTAGCTCTGAGCTAACATCTGCCACCAACCCTCCTCTTTTTGCTGAGGAAGACTGGCCCTAAGCTAACATCTGTGCCCAACTTCCTCTATTTTGTATGTGGGACGCCTGCCACAGCATGGTTTGATAAGCAGTGTGTAGGTCCACGCCCAGGATCTGAACCAGGGAACCTGGGGCCGCTGAAGCGGAGCGTGAGAACTTAACCACTGTGCCACCGGGCCCCTTTTCTCCTTTTTTAAAAAGACTGATTTCCCAGGCAGTGGTGCTGCCAGCTCTCCAGCTCTCCTTGGTGAAGTTCTCCTGCGCTGTCCGTCACTCACTGAGGCATTAAAGAGGCGGCGATTATCGAGCACTCTGAGCAGGCGGGACCGGTGCTCCCCGCGTGGAGAGCATCTCTGCAGCCTGAGGCCAGAGGAGCTTCATCTGAGTCCTTGCCCGCCTTCCTGCCACCACGCTTCCGCTCAGAGGGTTCCAGTGCCCCGCAGGTCTGAGGCTGAGTTAGGACCGAAAGCCAGTCCTCCAGTCCCAGCTTGGGTTGCTGTGGTCCTCAGCGGTGGGACACGCGGGCTTGCCACCTGGAAAGAAACCCCCCCCCAAATCTCCCTTTCATATAACTAATGCCACTAGAAGGTCGGGCGGATGGTTAGGGCTACTGTCGCAAGTCCAATTTTCCTGACAGAATAGTAACAAAAATGATTGGTGCCTTTAATTCAGTGCCTTCTCTAAACCAGTGACTTCGACTCATTATCTATTTTTATTGCCCTCAGATCTCTTCATGGTAGGCCATCCCACCTCCACTTTACAAAGAAAGAAACAGAGGCTCAAAGAAGTCACAGAAATGCCCGGCATCTCACCAGTGGTGAAGCGTGGGCCTGACATCAGAACCTTGGTACCTCTGACTCGGGGCCCGTGTTCTCTGTGCCACACTGCTATGCCTCCCTGCAAAGGATACTGAAGAACACGCTTCTCCTCCAGCTCTGCCCCTCTGCCTGCCCCTCTCGCCGTAAGTCAGACCCCTTCTCTTTGTCTGGTCCTGCCCAGCCAAGCTGGCCAGGGCTGGGAACGGGAGCTCGGCGGGGTGGGGGTGGGATGGCTGCTCCAACGCTCCCAGCCTTCGGGCCGGAGATCAAACAGCCCGGCAGTGAGAGCCCAGCACGTGTAAATCACCCTCAGAGAGGAACAGTTCCAAATGACCACCGGCGAACTCAGATTCCCACCAACATCCCTCGACATCCGACACTGCCCTCCGCCCGCCCACTGCCTGGTGGGCCCTGCCTCGCACACCCTGGGGACCTCACAGGCCTCGTCTCCCAGTTGAGAAGAATTGGGTCCCTGCAGTAATGTGCACTCGCACAGGGTCTGGGAAGTGGCGTAGAGTAACTGAGCCCACATTGCAAACTGGCGGCCCCTTCCTGGCTGTGCGACACGAGATGAGTTAAATACCTGCCATTAGTAACACAGGGATGAGAAGAATGACCCGGTGCTGTGGTGGGGAGATGGGCAGGGGAGCAGGCCAGAGCCACTGATGGACGGTCCCAGCTGGAAGACGCGAGTGCTCTTCCCCACGCCAGCCCTCCACAAAAGGTTTCCACAGCCGTCATCTTGTTGAAATGGCACAGCCCTGGCAGGACTGTCTCCAGCCCTGGAGAGATCAGAGAGGGTCCACGATGAAGCCGAGACCACCTGGTGGGAATGTGTCAGCCTGGGACTTGAACCCGGCTCTACCCGACCCGGGATTCCCTCTCTCTTCCTGCTTCATGAGTTAGCTTGGCCCGAAGAGATTTATGCCTAGAATTACAGATAAACTTCTGAGCGATGTTTCTCCCTTAGAGCAATAGCATCGGTACTGATGCTAATTCTTTGAATTCCCTTGTTCTGAGACGGCAGAGGAAATTGTTTTGTGAAAACCCTCTGCAGAAGTAAACAGGGTCCTCAGAAGGAGTCTGGCGGTGTCACCTACACCTACAACCCTCACTGCCTGTGCTGGGTCCCTCGGAGATGTGTGGGTGCTGTGAAGGGACCCTCTCCTGACCCTTTGGTGACGCGCTGTGGCTGCAGGTTTGGCTGTCTTCTCTGGGCTCCCACAGGGAGGCGACTGCACACAGACACCTCCTGCGTGGCCTCGCCCTTCCCACCGGCTCCCTCTGGCAGCTCTGGGTTCTGTGGGACTAGGAGCTGGGCCCTGCCCAGGGGAAGCGGGCTCCCAGCAGACCCCGCTCACCCCCAGGGGCCTGCTTCTCATCTCCCAGCACCGCAGGCAGTAATCCTTGGGTCTGTGAAAGCCGAGGAGGGAGGAATGTCACATGAAAGGTGCCCGAGGAGGCCTGGCCAGCGTCAGGCCACCAAATGGCAGGTGCCAGGTGGTTAGCATTAATGGAGCACTGTGGGGGTGGGGGCTTGACTCCGGAGATTTTCTGGGGAGGGAGCCGGTGCTGACTCTGGCTGCCCCTTGGCCGCTGGTCCCCGAAGGAAGGCCTGTGGAGTTGTCTTCTTACCTCTCCCTGGCCCGGCATGAGCCCACCTCGCCTGCCCTCTGCCACTGAGTGACATCACTTCTCACATGCATGGTCCTAAGGACTGCTTGACTGGGCTCTGGGCTCCAGGCTTGTGCCCTCCACTGGGCCACCATGCTTTTCCCAAAACAGTCTGAACTTGTCACTCTCTCCTGTGTGAGCCTGTAAGGCTCTCCCCGTGGCCTCCAGGCTCCTTGGCCGGGCCCTGAAAGCTCGACTGCTCAGCCTCGCCCCTCCCCTCTCTCCAGCACATGGCGCCCTCCAACTCCACTGAAATGCCCACTGGTTTGTACTCCCAGTACCTATCTCTTCTAGCACTTAACATGTTACACGATCAGATGGAAGCAAAGCGTGCCCGGGTCGGCCTTGCCAGCTTGGCTGGGAGCCTCCTGGCAGACAGTCCCCGCACTAGTGTGAGGTGTGCTGTGCCCCTCTCTCCTTGGGCGGCAATTTCCTGCATCAGGCGGAAACCCCAGAAGAAGGTGTGAATCAGGTGTGCTGAGCCTGGCGGGCCAGGCAGAGATGCCCCGGCAGTGGTAATTGGCCCTAGAATATATCAGTTTGAGGCTCCCTTATCTCCCCTTGAATGAATAGAATGTTTCAGATTCAGTTAATCCTTGACAAATAATACATATTTATGAGGTTTCGTTATACTCTTTTCTCTGCTTTGAAATGTTCTTGACATTTTCCAAAATACAAAGTAAAATCTAAATAAAAAATAACAACCCCCTCGCCCAGGGCTGTCTATGCCCCCTCCTTGAGATGAAGCTTCTCTCCACAGCCTGACATTAACGCCCTTCACGACCCAGGCTCCCATTATTTCCCTGCTCGTGTCCCGCTGTGGCTGTCCCCATGCCACATGCCTAGGCCACCTTGGACCATTTGCTATTCCCCGTCTCCATTCCCTTCCTCCCGGCCTTTGCTCTGGCCAGAGGCAGGCAGACAGGTGATCCGATCCGGCAGGATCTACGAGGCTCCGTGGAGACTGTGCGTGGGGAAAAAGGAGCACCCAGACCCAAAATGTGAGTCCAGGAAGAGGAGGGGGCCAGGTCTCCAGAGGCCAGCGATGCCTTGCTTTTCAGGCCACAAAGTCATTTTAGGCAAGAATGAGACACCTTCAACTTCATGTTTTAGAAAGATCATGCTGACATCTCTATAGAGAACGGGCTTAGGGAAGAATGGGCTTGGGGACTGTTGCCATAGTCCACAGGGGAGGAGACAAAGCAGGATTCAGGGGATATTTAGGAGGGATACTCAGCGGGACTTAGTGATGTGGATGAAGGGAGGGAGAGGGCCTGGGTGGCTCCTCGGTCCTTGCTGGAGTCACTGAGGTGATGAGGAAGGATGACGGGTGAAGAGACGATGCAGTCACTTGGTTCAAGTTCCCCAAATTGTCTTTTAATGAGTCTTCTAAGGGCACTGTATTAAAATACATATTCTCAGGGCCTATCACAGATCTAAGGAATCAGAATATCTGGGAAGAAGGGACTGGAAATCTGCATTTCCAAACACATCCCAGATGGTTCTTCGGATCAGATGAGTTTGAAAGACAAGGATCCCAGAGGGAGGACGCACTGCCTGGATTACACCGGGCCGTCTCCCCAGGCTGTGAGCCCCCTGTGGCCAGCAGCTGCCTCTTTTCATCTTTTTCTCCCCAGAACATTGCTCAGGGCCTGCACGTGGCCCACGGTCAGTGTCTGTGGAATGAGTGAGCTGAACTCCAAACCAAGATGGATTATTTCTTCTTGTAAACTGCAGCAATTATCAGCCATGCCTTTGACTGTGGGGTTGGTTGGCCAGTCCTAGTGCACGATTTGTCCAAATTTTAATCAAACTTTCTCACTGCACCCCAGCCTCTGCCTATTAGCCTTGGAGACTTCCCTGCAGCATGGCCGTCCCACGCGCTCCGTGTTTCCAAATGTGAACCACCAGGGGCTTCTACCTTCCCGTTAAGCTGAACGATAGTGAAAAATAATTGCTTTTTTTTTTTAAATAATAGAGGAAATGTTACCAATGGCAAGGTCTTCAAAAGGCCACTTCACAAACCTGAAATTTACTTGAAAGCACACAATCTTTCGCTGGAGGCCAGGCTTGGTATGTTTCTGATTACACTGGTGACCCTCACCCTGAAAACCCTTTGTAGATGGGCCTTTTTTCTAGACAACCTACTGATGAGCAAATGATCTAACAGATTTCACACCACATAAATTTAAGCCTAATAAATGGCTTCAAATTCAGAGCTCCTAATTCTGGTTTTAGAGAGGTAGTCTCTTTACCGAAGCAATCATGTAGACAATTAATAAACCCACACACCGCACGGGGAAAGAATGAATTCTGTCCCCGTCCACCAGCCCCTGTCCCAAAGCAAGCTCCAAATGATTAACTTCGGGAAATGTCAATTGACCTTGGGCTTCTTGTTGGGGCAGAAGACAAGTCCGTGGTAAGGGCCATTTGGCTGCAAATGTCTTCTGCCCTGTCCAGTACAGGAGCCGCTGGCCACATGTGACTATTTCCATTTCCATTTATATTCATTAAAATTAAAAATTCTGTTGTCTAATTGCACTGGCCACATGTCAAGTGCTCAATAGCCACATGGGGCTAGTAGCCACTAAATTACAGCACGGGACAGAATATTGCTATCATCACAGAAGGTTCTATTGGACAACACTGGTCTATCATTCAGGCGAAACCTCTCAGGGCCCAAACTGCTTCTGTTTTGTTTCCGTTATCAGTAACTGTACCTCTCCCGGGACCATTTGATTACATTAGTCTAGGTAAGCAAAATGAAGCCGAGTTCATACGGAAGAAAAATGTAGATTAAAAAAAACCTATTGTTAATGAGAAAAAAAGGAAACTTTGTTTTAAATCTGCTGATGACCTTGTTTTCTTTCAACTCTTTGCTCTTTTGGGTGGCACATTTACGGTTTGGAGGATGAACAATCTTGATTATTTGGGGCCAGAAAATAAAATCTGCTTTCTCATCCCAGTAAGATATTTCCTCTGTCTGAATTAACGAGGTAATTGCTCTGGCTGGTTGGCCTCAAGCTGCTAAGGACAAACACACATCAGAGACTATTAGGGGCAGTAAGGGCCTTGGAGATCCCTGAGGCCCACGACCTCATGTAGGGGTGATGCAAGCAGGGGTGGGAGGACATATCCAAGGCCACACGGCTAGCTCGTGGCAGAGCCAGTGCTCCTGGTTCCTCCCCCAGCTCATTCTCCTTAGCAAACAACAGACAACCTCTCTTTTGACCCTTATGCCTTGGTTTAATTAGCTTTAAAAATGGGGAAGGAGTTACCCGTGAGTAGCAGAAGGAGCTAATTCAATGCCAAGCCACACTAGGAGACTGTGGGGCCACAGAGGTCCTGCGATATATGGCCCTAGATCTAAATTGTTGTAGGTCCTCCCAAAGCTGGTCTTTTCAGGTTCTACAGAGGGAGGTGGGCTTTGCCTCCTAAGATGAGGGATTCCTTGAACGTGAGAAGGGGGCGCAGGTGAGGGACAACCCAAAAGAATGACAAGTATCCACTAACCTTCATCCACAGATGATGATGCACACCTACGCCATTCCATCCCAGACAGCTCTTGTAAACTCCAGACCTCTCTATCTTACATCCTGTTTAACATCTTTTTGTTAAACTTAAACTTTTTTTTGTTAAGCTTTTGAACTTAACGTATCCAAAAACTAAACTAATGATCACCATTCTTAAATATGATCCTTCCCAATATTCACCAAGACAGTAAATAACACCAGTATCATCTGGGTTAAATAAGCCAGAAGTCCTGGCATCCTCCTCAACCCCTCCCTCTCCCTCTCTTCCCAGAGCTGATCCATCACCAAGATCTGTAGATTTTATCTCCTAAGGTTCTCCGGAGTCTGTTCACTTCTCTCCCTATCCTTGACCCCAGCTACTGTTGTTGCCAAGCTGGGCTATGGCTACAGGCCCCAAGTGGTGAACCTGTACCCCAACCCGAGGTATTCTTCCCATCGAAGCCAGACTGATATCTTGGAAATGAAATCTAATCGTGTCATCTCTGTGTTTTCAATTCTTTAATGACTTCCATTAACCTTAGGAGAAAGTCAAAGCTCCTCAATTAACTTCAAAACCTTATATGGCCTGCTCCCTCCTCTTTCGAGTCTCCCATCTCACCACCCTTCTCCTCTTTCCTCCCATTTCAGATACATCTGTCAGTCTCTCTCAACCCCCTATGTCTTTCTCCCCTAGAGACCTGGCAGTTTCCTCTTCCTGAATCACTCCTCCTCACTCCCCAGGTCTTGGCCCATTAACATCACTCACACTTCCCATCTCAGCTCAAGCGTTACCTCCTCAGGGGTATCTCCCATGACCTCCCTATCAAGGTCAAATCCCTAGTACAAGCCCTCAGAGCACCAGGGACCTCTTCTTCAGAGCCTGCATTACAGCTGCAATGTCACATTTATTTGTGTGATAACTGGACAAACATCCTTCTCCCCCACTAGATTGTAAGCTCCATGCTGACAGGTATCACACCTGTGTGCGCACCAAAGAACCCCTGTTCTGGCACAGAGTGAGCACTCTATAATATTAAATGAAAGAAAGAATGAAGGAAGGAAGGAAGGAAGGAATGAGTTACACTGTTGAGTAGGTCATGTCTGGCTTTGAATCTTGGTTCCACTATTTCCTTAGTTGCGTGAACCTCGGCAAATCATTTAATGCCTCTGAGACTCAGTTCCCTAATACGTAGAAGAAGACCTTGATGTTTACTTCACAGGAACTCATGAGGACAATGAAGTGATGGTGACAGAGTGCCTAAACTAGCCACTGTGGGCGGTGCACAGTAGGTACTCAAGAAATGGCTGTAGTTATCATCCAACCGTCCTTCCCATTGGAAAACTAAGTACCCTACTCGATACCCTTTAAAGTTTCTTTTTTGGCTTAAATTGACCTGTGTATCTGATTGTTTGCAACCAAAAATCCTATACGGAATGGAGCTCTAGCAAAATAAGAACATCAAGTTCCAAGTTTATGCCTCAATTGCTTCTGTCTAACAGTTTTTGAGCACAAACGTTAACTCAATCTATGGGCACGTGAACCCTCTGAGGTGTGTTCTATTATTATTCCTTATTTTATCCTGATAAAACCGAGACACAGCAAAGTTAAATAACTTGTCTAAGGTCACACAGCTAACAAGTGCCAGAGCCAAGCTGTCCTTGCTTTTAACACTTGCACTCTGCTATTTATCTATACTTGGGAGAATTAACCCCAAAGCAATCAAAAGGCAAATGAACAAATGCTTGCAACATGTCACGTAAATCACCCTATCCACCACCATCACCAAGATCCAAATGATGTAAAAGAAAAAAATGCACACATGCATAGAAAAAAGACAGGAAAGGAATATACTACAACAATTATCTCCGAGTGATGGAATTTCATATAGTTAAAACAATATTTTTTCTTCTTTTGTTTTTCACCAATTTCCCAAATTTTCAACACTATAAAATGTATTACTATTATAACCTAGAGAAACATAAACTTTTCTGAAAAGAAAAACAAGTGAATTTCTTATTAGTGAAAAAAAAGAAGAAGCAAAAGGGAGAGAAGAATCAAAAAGCACCACTATAATCAAAATCCAGTCAGGAAAAGAACAGAAGGGAGTGTGACATCGCTAGTCTATCTAAAGCTTTGCTGGATGAGGTCCATCCTCGTGGACCTGTGTGACAGCTGAAATTCTCATTTTCAGTCAAATCTCTCTTGGAATTTTCAGTAATAAATGACTGCGGACCACAATTAGCCCACTCAATATCAAGTAATACTAAGTAGTAGTTGAGTATGAATTTGGTGCCTGGGAAAAGCCCTGACTGGGATGGAGAAGACGTCTAGGCTGTAGCCTGAGCTCTGGCTGCCCCCTCCCCACGTGCCTTGGGAAATCTCTGGCCTCTTCATCTGCCAAATGGGAGCGGCTGTATCTACTCGATCACCTTCTGAGATCTGCTGTGAGTTGCAAGAATGACAGCAAACCCTCACCGTTGTAAGGGCTTTACATAGTTAACTCATGGAAGCTGCAGGACAGCCCTGTAAGTTAGATATTATTATCATCCTCACTGTACAGATGAGGAAAATGAGGCACAGAGCAGTTAATCATATGCCCGGGGTCATATGATTGATAAGTGTGGAGCCAGGAGTCAAGGCCGGGTAGTCCGCTGTCTAGTGAATTATAGTGGTCATATTCTCTATGCCAGGGGACGTCTCTCAGTTTTGAATGAGGCACAGCATAGGAAAGAGCTTGGAATGGCTCAAAACACTAAAAAAAGTGCAAGCTGTTAGTTTAGGGCATTTTAAAGGAAATGGCCTTTTGGTTTTAGAATGGTTAGTGATTAGGAAATAAGTATAAACCTAGGAAAGGCAGCACATAAATAAAACATTTCCACCTCTCATTGGGAAAAAAAAAAGTTTCCACCAAGAACACAGGAGATTCCCCAAACAGGAAGAGAGACTCCTTACTCAATAAAGTGGTGATTTTGTGTTTATGTGTCCCGCTCCAGTAATCTGCCTTTCAGACAGAAGATATATCATATAATTAGGTTTATGAAAATGGCTTGGGTAAAGCAACCTTGAAACTCCCTCCCTCCTTCCCTCCCTCCCTCCACGCGTCTATCTATCCATCAACGCATCGATGGAGCAGAAATTTGGTGCAAGTCCTATCCTCGACCCGTACTCCAAAGTTGAGTTAGTTGCCTTTGATGGGAATCGGATATTGTTTCCAAGACTCCTTGGTGGGAAAGACCTGAAAAGGTCACCTAGTTCACCCCTTTCCCCACTTGCCCTCTTCCACCTAAACTATCACCAACAGATGAGGTGAGGTTCTATTTGCAGGGACCTCCAGGGAAGAGGAGTATCTGGCCTCCCCCTGGGAAGCCCTCATCGGTCCTTAATCAAAATGTTTAGGGCCCGTGGGAGAGCTGCAGCAGAGGCCTGCTTATCAAGGTGGGATTTATTTACTTACTGTCCAAATCATTTCACATCAGATTGGCTTGTTGCTCTCTCCGCTCACCAGCCGGAGAGCGGAGGTGACAGATCACTCCATTGCTTACTTAACCAACCATAAACAGGACTTGAAAGAAGGGAGTTCGCTGCACATGGCTCATCTTTGGAGAATCTGACATGCCTCAAGTTGATGGCAAACTTCTGCTCATTATCTCAAAAGGCCTTTTCTACCTTTTTCTGTTCCAAAAAGAAGGCACTTACCTCAGAAAACTCACTCATTTTACTCCAAAGAGAGCAGTAGAATGATGTGGATCTAAGTCAGAAAGTTGAGTCCAGTCCAAACGGCCTGCGGGCTGTTGAAGATTTTCTTTCCCACCTACATGGACCTAAGAGTAGGAGGCAGCTTAGTGAATTTGGTGCCACTTTTTTTTAATTCAGTTTGTCAAAACCCGTTAAACTGGCTATTAAGCAGTGTCTTTGATTATCTACTATTTGGATAGGAATAGAATTAAGTTATAATGAAGTTATGACATTTTACTAATGGTTGTGATCTCTATGAAATATATACAGGAGTAACATGTTCCACATTTCTGGAATAATTTCAATTTAAAGTATTTTGCTCCTCCTTCCAGTGTCCTTCCCCCAACATCTCCTCTCGCCTCCAAATAAGGGAGAAAATGGAATGTTGACCACTGACACCAAGGCAAGTGCTGTGGTAGATGTTGGACTTTTAGAAACTACATTATTAATTACATTATCATAATAATGCTGCGTAATTTGCGTTATCATTACAGGTGAGGAAACAGAGGCTAAGACAGGCTCTGTAGTTTGCGTAACTCTGCTGACATGGTAGGTCTGGCAGTTGGGTTTCAGGCCCAGGACTCATGATGCCAAAACCCAGCCTCCGCCTCCTGCCTCTGTCCTATCTGCCAGACCGTGGGGCCTCATCAGTGGTTGGAGAGGTAAAGCATGGAAGGCTGAAGCGACTGACATACAAAAAGCTAAAGGATTAAATTAAAAAGAAAACAAAAATGAGGATAAAATATGCTGAGAGAAATTACTTGGAGTATGACAAGAAAATCTAGATGAGAAAGTGAAAACAATACAGCAAAGCGGGAAATGGAAATGATAACCTAACGCTTGATTTAGCAGCTGTTCTCATTGGGACTCTTCTCATTGGAAGGGTCTAAAAGTGAGGTCACATACATACAAGAAGCAGCACTAAAGAGTGCATGCATGTGTCACCATGTTTCTAGAATCAACGAATACTATTTTAATATGGTAACATCCTCTTTTGGAGGGAAATAAGCCTTTTTGGTTAAGAACAAAGAGGCCAACACGGTATCCATGCTCACATCAGAGTCCATGGGTATGTGGTGTTAGAAGCCATAAGCTTGCCTGAGCCACTGGAGCCCAGTGGAGACTTCTGAGGTCTCCTCTCCTTCGGGCTCCATGGGATGCAGAGCAGAACAGGTGCTGACCAGGCCCTCAGCTCACTTGCTGTGTGGCATTATTTAGGATGCCATTGAACAACTTGTCGAGACCTTCTTAGGGCCCTGGAAACCATGCCATTTCTTCTACACTCAAGTCTTTGTGGTGATGGAAAGGGTAGAAATTATTCCACGGTTTGAAGGACTAGGTCTTAAACCCCTGAAGCACATGTTCGGTGTGACCATAATTCCCTCGCTTCCTGGTCTATAAGATAAGGACAATAGTCCCTACTTCAGCTGGGGGGCTATGGGAATGAGGTGTGCAGGGCACAGCACAGTCTCATCAAATGTTAGCCCTCTCCCAGGTTTGAAAATGTCACATCAGTGTCTTATCAGAACTTGAAATTTTGAATGAAAAACATTTCTTACGTTTCTTTTTTCCTCTACTTCCAACCAGATACAAAGGGCGGAGCAAACAGTTTGACAGTTCCTCAACCAGTTAAACATAGAATTACCACATGACCCACCAATTCCACTCAGGCCTACACCAAAAGAATGGAAAACAGGTGTTCAAGAGAAAACTTGTACAAGTTCATAGTAGCACTATTCACAATAGCCAAAAGGTAGAAACAACCCAAATATCCACTGATTAATGAAGGGATACACAAAATGTGGTATATCCATATAATGGAATATTATTGAACCATAAAACAGAACGAAGTACCGATGTGTGCCGCAAAATGGATGAACGTTGAAAACATCATGCTAGGTGACAGGGAAAGACACAAAAGTCACATACTGTGTGTTTCCGTTGTAGGAAATGTCCAGAATAGCCAAGTTTGTAGACACAGAAGGTAGATTAGTGATTGTCAGGGCCTGAGGGAGAGAGGAAAATGGGGAGTGACTGCTTAAGGGGTCTGAGGTTTCCTTTTGGGGTGATGAAAGCGTTCCGGACCTAGATAATAGTGATGGCGGCACAACATTATGAATGTTCAGAACGCCACTGCATTGCACGCTTAAAAAAGGTAGATGTGATGTTATGTCTATTTTACTGCAATACTTTTGAAAAAGGCCCTATCAACGAGGGCTCTATAACACTCCAGTGCCGTGTTGGTGAATGCTGTTTTTCAAACCTGACAGAGCCTTCTGGGAGGATGCATCGCTGTGGAAAGACGTGTGAAGATGTCTCTGCTCGCGGCTCCGCCTTGTCCAGCTGCGCCTGGTCCAGCTCCGGGCAGGCCTCCCGCTCCTGCGCCCGGCACACACGGGCCGCGTGCATCCGCCTGCCCACCCTAGGGCTCCCCGCCGCCAGACAAAGACCCTTTCTTTTGCCGTGGTCGGAGGAGCTGAGGGGGCACCGTGGATGCATAAACACGGGCAGGAAGGCAGGCCGCCGGAAAGCCTCCCAAAGCCCCTTTCTGACAAGTGAAAAATGTTGGTGACTTGCAGTCACAGGCCAGGCTTTTAACAACCCTCGGCGTATTTATTTAACCCAGTAAATACGTTTATTAGCGAGGCCGCCTCCTTTGTAGGGCAGGTAATGGATTCCCCATCTGTTTCTGCTTTGCAGGCGGCCCGCGCCCACACCAGCCTCCTCCTCGGCCGGCCTGGGGGGGCCTCCGTGCTAATTACAGCCCCTCCCCAGACGAGGAAGTCCCGGCGGCCGCGACGAGCCCGCAGTCCCCGACCCCAGGGCAGGGCTCCGAGGGGGAAGAGAGGTCATAAAGCTTTCACATTATTAACTTTTTCCTTCTGAAAAGAAGCCTGCAAAATACCATCGCACCACATGAAAGGCCTTACGTGAGAGCTGCCACCGCCTAATGAGCGGCTCGGACCCTGGGCCACATGCGACCCCTTCCAGGGCCCCTTTGAGCCGAACCTTGATGGCGTGCCAGCCCTGAGGGCGTGGGCATGAGGTGGGGCGGGGCGGTGGTCGCTGAGGTTTGCACCTGACTTGGGGGGACGCAGGCCCGAACTGGCAGGGTGCCCCCCACGGCGGGCAGAGCTGAGCTTTCACCTCTGTGTGCAGGCCCTGGGGTCACCAGGAACAAACGTCAGTTCTTCCATCAAGGACCTTAGAATGCCATGTGGGAGGTGACAGGCCGTGGGATCAGAGCGGCCAGTGTCAGAACAGGTGTGGAAAGCACTGAAGGTGTGATGGACTATGTCTGGGCCAAGGCCCCTGCAGCACAACGTGGGGCTGGGACCTTCAGGGTGAACTGCCGTGTCACCAAAGACGCCTCCTATGGTCATTTCCCCAGATCACACCCCATAGGCCAGTGGAAGGATTTGTAACTGTTTTAATTTGTTTTGATGTTTTGACAATGGGTGAAATTTCCTCCCTGGGCATTCCTGCTAAATTCAGTGGTCGCACGGATGCATGGTGGTGCAGCGGGCAGTCATGGGGCTAGGAGCGATGACATCCAGACTTGGTACTGAGAGCTCCTCTGCAAGTCTCCTGCCTTTTGGTGGCCCCTCTGCTCTCACACTGCCGGGGCCACTGGCTGACTCTGAGCTCCCTCGTCCACACCGCAAGGCTGTGTGCTTAGGAGGGGTGGGACAGCCAGGAGTCAGGAACCAGGGTGAGAACTTCTCCTTCACAGCCCCTTGCACATCCTCCTGATGGTCTAAGGCCTCAGCCATCGCCGGGTGAGAAGAAAAGCGGAGTGAAGCCCTGGCTTTGGAGAATAGAGAAGAGCTCGTCTAGCCCTTAGAATTTGTCTTCTCGCACAGGGCCTTCCTCTGTCCTCTGATCTTTCAGACCATTCTTCAGGCCGCCTGCCAGGTCCAGTGAGACTTCACCAGCCCTACTCTGCGGAAATCTGTGCTGCCTCTCTGAGAGCTCCTGGGGACAGAGGGCAGCTTTTCTGTCTTCTTGCTCACTGTAGTACTGACTTCACGGCCCCACCAAAAATAGGCCCTGTTCTAGAACCGCTGGGTCCAGTTGTGTAGGCTGGGCACTGGCCAATTTCTGGGGCAGTGCAGGGGATTCACATAGACTACAGCGTGTGTGAGATGGAGCCTGCCTAGAGTTGGCAGTGTGAAAGCCCTACTTATCAAGCAAAATCCTGTCGTGGGAGAGCTGGCAGTGCCCATCATAGACTCATTGTGTAGATGGGGAGACTGAGGCCCAAGGAGATTTGGCTTAATTGGTATTTAATCTGCCCTTGCAATTCATAAAGAACTTTTGCAGACCTTATCTCATTTGAGTGTCTTTGTAGGAGCAGGCAGGCGTTAGGAATTCCATTTTACGTCTGGGTTAAGTGAGGACCGCACAGGGGAAGGGACTTGTGCAGCTGCACACAGCCAGGCACAGCTGTGGCAGGACCAGGGCCTGGGTCTTCAGATATCTTGTCCAATGCCCTGGCCACAAGACTGTGGGCTGCCCATGAGGCTGATGGGCTCATTCTCTCCCCTTTGCAGGTGAAGGGTCTTTGGGCATCTCTGCATCGTCCGTATCTCTGGGAGGCAGCTGCGCTTGTGAACGCAAGAGGAAACTCTGGGTTCAGATTCCAGCTCTGCTAGCTGACTGCTCATTCATTCAATAAGTATTTATTGGGTGCCTGCTATGTGCCAGGCATGAATCTAGGCACTGGGAATGCCACGGGAAACAAAACACACAGAAATCCCTGGAGTAGGTGCTCAATAACCATAAGCTAGACCCTCCAGGCTTGCCCTCCATCTAACCATTCTCCTGTAGCTTTGTAGGCACAGCCATGCCGTGACCTCTCCCAGGGAGCAGAGGAGGAGGTCAAGTTCCCTCTCTGAGCAGCCTCAGCCCTTGGGAACAGGCAAGGGAGGCGTGGGAAAACTATCCATTCATTCCTGTGCTTACATTTCCTGGCCTGGGGTGGCTGAGCATTGTCATGCTTGAGCTGGTGATAATATATTCCACCACAAAGTGCTCGTAACCTCCACTCTTGTCTTGGTGAATGATTTTCCCCGATACACAGAGCATTTCCTGTACCAGGCACCGAGCGTTGTTTATTTATAGGGTCACTAAAGGAAAGGAGATGCCAGTTTCCTCCTGTGAAAAGGGGGTGGAGCAGGCTTTGGACCAGTGCTTAATCTATAGGGAGATTGTAATCATTCAATTAAAATGTCTGTGTGAATGACCTCGAACAGTGCTTGGCCCGTAGCAGGCAATAAGAGAAAAATGCTACCTATTTTTATGTTTGTTATTATTGGAGGCATCAAATTCCAAGCATGGAAGGAACGTGTCTTTGCCTGCAGAAGTTTCTAATACCTACCAAACTCTGCTCCATCATTCTTTTGGGGGGGGACTTTGCAGGTAAGGTCCAGGAGAGAAAGGCTTGGTGGTCTTAGTATGAACTTTCTACCTCCTCTGCAGGTAGTCACGGCAAAACTCCGGTGCTCATTAGTCTAAAACACCCCTGGCCTCCTCCAGGGAGCTTTTCTGACATTCAAAAGGGAGAGATCAGAACAGACACGTGGAGGCTTCGGGGCTGCAATTCTCTGAGGCAGCAAAAGTTTGCATGTTTTCCCATCGAAGGCTGCGTGTCGGGACAGTTGAGGGTTTGGAGATGAGAAGAATTTGTGAGTAGAAGGAAATAGGTAGATGCACAGAATGGCATCTTAGAAACATGCTCAAGAAGAAAACTGTTAGAGTCAAGTGCAAAGTCTGCTCCTGCTTAGACCAGATCTGAGTCACTTTAGAAGTAGGAGAAGGTGATGCTTCTGGAAACATTAAAGGGGTTTTTGTTTCGGCTCTCAAGAACACTCAGGGAATGATGCAACTTCCTGTCATGTCGTAACAACAGCTAACATTTGTTATTATCCTCATTTTATTATTTATTATTTGTTATTATGCTCATTTTACAGATAAGGTGACTGAGGCACAGACGGTTTCAGGCTGAGGACCATGGAGTTGAACTACCTGTGTTCAGATCCCAGCTCTGCCACTTATTAGCTCCAGACCACTTTGGGAAAGTTATTGATTCTCTGTGCCTCAGTTTCCCCATCTGTAAAATGGGCGTCATCAATAGTACAGGGAGGTTGCAGAATGCTTAGGACAGTGTCTGGCACAAAATCAGCACTAGGTCAATGTCAGCAATGGTGGTGATGATGATGGTGATGATGATAATGCTCACAGCCTCATCTCTGGAAAAAGGCTTTGAACCTGGCCAGGCTCATGTTCTTTCCACCACCTGCACATTGTCCTACACTAGAGCAAAAGGTACTAAAGAACATTAAGCAGAAATATCTCAAACTAAATTAAAAGCAAAGTATTAAAAGGCAATTTGCTTTACCACTAGCATTTGCGGGATGTGCCATCAGCCAGTCAGCAGAAAGGTTGGTGGGAGAGGTCCTTGATCAGGCCCTGAGGCTCTGTTTGCCTCGTTTGAAATTAAGAAAAAGAAAACGTAATATCTGAAGGGCCCCCTGGTAGCTTCTCAGCTCATGAAACTCTCTACTAAGGTTAACTTGTTTTGGTATTTTTCTCTTTAGGGGACAGTTTTCTGAACTCGCTTTCCCACCTCTCTACTATGCACATCCTGTTCCCTGTGCCTGAAATGCCTCTTTATCTCTGAGACCTGCCCATCCTTCAAGATCTGGCTCAAGCCCCACCTCCTCCAGGCAGCCTTCCCTGACCACCTGGTGCACAGGGATGGCCTGCTCCCCTGCATCTGGGTGCTCACTTGGCCAGGAGTGCACACAGTACATGCAATGTGAATCCTTTACATGCATACGGAAGTCCTTTTCTGGAAACCAGGTCATAAGCTCCCCAGGACTGCAGTGCTGCTCCATATCCCCTTGAACTTCGTCTTGCTTTTGACTACGGATGATTATTATTTAACTTTTATAAGTCCACACCCCCATATGCTCGTTGAGGCCTGGGACCTTGGAACTTAGCTTTTTACTTTTGTCAATCACCACATCTTGCCACAATGCCTAGCTCAACTAGACATGTTTTCAACCATTTATTCTTCCATTGACCAAAAAAATCTGCACTGAAGACCTACTGTGTTCAGGATCTAGGAGAACAGAGGTGTGGGAGCCAGATTCACTGGAGGGGGTGTGGAGAAAGAACCAGACCTGAACACAAATAATTTCAACATGCTAAGCGGTGGGATGGAGGTAGCTGTTTGGGAGCAGCAAATTCTGTCCGGGGTATGCGAGTTGCCTTGAAAGCCAGTGTGAATCTGTTGTCAGAAAAGTGGGGAAGGTTGCTCCAGGTAAACGGAACAGCCCATGCGAGTGCATTTTGGCCTAGAGGAGCCGAAAATGATCGAGGAGTGACAAGCAGGAAGATGTGGTTGGAGAAGGAACTGGCAGGAAAGAGCCATGTGAGGAAGGCCTCAAAGGAGCTGGTCTAATAAATACTCTGGGTGCTGGGCCAGTTTTCAGGATTTGGGGGAGGGTACGTAATAAGGTGTGTGTTTTAAAACTCAGGTCAGAGGCTGCTTCCACTGTTAATCTGATTTGATAAGTGGGGAAGCCTCTGTTGATGACAAAGACCTAAATGTGAGTGAGTGTTGCGCTGATGAAATATTCTCTATGAAACGCCAACAGCATAGAATGCGGCCGACTCCAACGTGCCTGATTTGAAATGGCTCTTTCTGCCCTGTCTGGGAGCCAGCCTGCATCTCGGCACCTCTCCCTCCTCCTGGGAAGCTGTCTGTCCTGGTGTAAGCCGGCAAGCCCAATATTTTTGTGCTTGAAAACCCTGCTCTCATCCACCACAGGCGGCTCACAGCTTTCAGCAGAGGATTACTTAGAATAACAAGTTAATGACTGTCCTTGGATCAGGCGAGGTTTGCTGGAAGAAGCAGGCAGGCCCGGAGTTCATTTCACTCAAGTCTGATGGGGGTGGGTTGAGAAAACATGTTGCAAATTCCATTCTAGGGAAAAAAAAAGAAAAGAATTCTACACCCAGTCAAAGCAGCATCATTAGAAGTCACGTGTAGGAAAGGGGTGTCATTTGAAAATATAAAAGCCGCCATAAGCATCTTCTGAGCACATACGCATCTTCTGAGCACAGCAGGGTACCTGCGTGGCAGATCCACCTGGGGAATGAGAGGTGGGCTGTTGGCTGTGTTGCTCTTGGGGTCAGCTGATCTGGCCCCCCAGGAAGCAGCTGGGGGCTCCAGTGTGATATGCAGTGGGGAGACAGGGATGGAGGCGGGTGGGGAGTGGGGGGTAGGGTGGGGCAGAGGGAGGGCAGAGGCGAGGCCGTGCTGGTTCTTCTCAGTCAACACCAGAGACCACCAACAGGCCCAAGTCTGGCTCACTCTGTATTCCTAGCCCCAGACCAGCCCATCTGATGCTCTTCTAAGGATTTTGAAGGTGTCTCTGCTCACTCATTCATTCACTCAATAAATAATTGGTGTCCTGAACCTACCAGGGCCCAGCAGGAGAGTCAAATGACACAAAAGCTCTTTGCCAAATGCAACCCTGAAAGCTGCACAGTCTGTTAAAGGTGCTTGTTTACTGTGAAAAAAATATAAAAGCACAGCGAGTTGGGGGCTCTGTTCCTGACTTACAGCATGTCCCTGTCTTAGAAAAGCTCCAGAGCGTTGGGGGCACAGAGGCAGCTGGTGTTCTAGATGCTGGGAGTAAGGACCTAGACCCTGAAGACAGGCAGGTGTGGGAGGCGGAAGGAAGACAGGACAGAAACAACACCTTGCTCACTGTGAGCAGGCCCTGTTGTTTCTAGTTTTCAACCCAGGGGATTCCTGCTCCAGGTGGGAAGAGGGACAAGGTGTCAGATCCCTCCCCATCTGTGGAGACCACATTGCAAATGCCAGAACTATTTTTTAAGGTCAATTATTTTTAAATAGAACAAAATTAAGGCTCAGAGAGGTTAACCTGACTAAGTTGGAGCTAGAACGTGGCAGAGGTGAGGCTCGAACCCATTGGTCTGACTCTCTCCTGTGCTTGTTTCCACTGCTCCATGAGGAAAGGGCTCGTGGCCTGAGCGGGGGGATGGGGGGGACGGGTGGGGGGTTGGGAGGAGGCCTAGGGGCGCAGAGGGAGACAAAGCTGGGGGCATCCAGGTACAGCCAGAAGTCTGGCCTGGAGGCCTGTAGAGGAGTTTGCTGAGGATGCAGTAGGAAATGGGGATTTCCAGACCCCACTGGAAAGGAAGATCTTAACCAAAGTGTGGGCTCTGGCAGTCCCCTGAGTGCCCCGAGGTCCTCTGTCCTTCCTCCCTGGCCTGGCTGGAGACTCTGGCTCTGAAACCGGAAGTTCCTGAGGGATGAGAATCAGGAATAGACTGCTGAGGGTTGTATACAGAAAGAGAAAAACACAAGTAGAACTGGAAATGGTCTAAATGGATGACTCAGTGCTTTCCCTGGTCTCATTGGAGCTGGCTTGACCTGGCTGCCTGGTGGGAGACGTCAGCCTTCGGGGGCCTCAGCTCCTGAGAAGAGCCACTGAGATGATCTCTTCTGCTAGAGATCTAGTTCTGAGGTTCTCCCAGCCTGGGAGGCTAGAGGCATCCTCTTTACTGATGGGTAGTGTCTATAAAGGTAGCCCAGGGGCTGGCCCGGTGGCGCAGCATTTAAAGTTCACACGTTCTGCGTCAGCGGCCTGGGGTTCACGGGTTCAGATCCCAGGTGCGGACATGGCACGGCTTGACAAGCCATGCTGTGGTAGACATCCCACACATAAAGAAGAGGAAGATGGGCATGGATGTTAGCTCAGGGCCAGTCTTCCTCAGCAAAAAAGAGGAGGATTGGCAGTAGTTAGCTCAGGGTTAATCTTCCTCAAAAAAAAAAAAAAAAGCATGGCCCAGTGGGGCAGCAAGCACGCTGGCTTTGAAGCCAGAGATACCTGGGCTTGCATCCCAGCTCATCCCTTTACTGGCTATGTGACCTTGGGCAAGTTGCTCAATGGTGCTGGGCCTCAGCTGTCTCATTCATTACAAACAGAGGGGGCTGGAAGGTGGAGGTTATGGGTTATAAAATCTGTATCACAGGACTGGTCACTTACTCAACTATTTTATTGAGTTCCTACTCTGCATGGGCACAGTGCTAGATGCTAGAGATTTTGAAGGATTAATGAGATAACAGTAACACAGATTCTTAACCAATGGTGAGTACCTTTCATAGCACATAGTAAAGGCTCAATAAATGCATTTTGTAGTAGCCAGCCCCCAAGGTGGCCTCTGGTGATTCTTGCTTCTTGCTATTTATGTTCCTGAGTAGTGCCCTCTCCACTGCATCAGGACTGGCCCCTCATGATCGATAGGATGTGGCGGAAGTGATGGTCGTAAAACACGGCCTAGGTCATAAAAGGGTTGCAGGTCCTGCCTTGGTCTCTGGGATGGCTCGCTCTGTGGGAGGCTGGCCGCCATGCTCGGAGGATCCTCAGGCAGCCCCGTGGAGAGGCCCACGTGGAGACTGAAGGAGGCCTGTGACCAGCAGCTAGAGCCGAGAGGCCAGGCATGCAAGGGAGCCCTCTAGGAAGCGGGTGCCCCAGCTTCACACAAGCCTTCGGATGACGGCAGCTCCAGTGGACACCTGACCATAAGCTCATGAGAGGACCACCAGTGAAACCACTCTGAACTTCGAACCCACAGAAACTGTGAAAGAGAATAAAGGGCTCCGGCGGCAAGGTCTGAGGTGCTTTGTTATCTGGTAATGGATCCTCGTGCTCTGTGCAACCCTCCCCTGACCTGGCAGTTGCCCTCCTCTCTCCCTTTCCCCAAAGCTCCCCCTTGCCCCTTTGGCCATTTACCTGCCAATCTCAGTTCTGGGGCCACCCCTGCCCCTCCTCCAGCATTCCTTGTCTCTGTCGCCTTCCTGGGCTGCTGAGAACTATACTCAGGGCAGGTCCCACAAGCAGTGGATGGCCTCCTGTGGCCCCAGTGTCCAGGCCCCCTGGATGTGGAGCAGGGTTCACTATGGCTGCCTCTCTTGACCCACACCGGCGTCTCTGCTTGCTTCATACCCTCCATCCCCTCCTGCGGCTCTCTCACCAGTCGCTTCACAGGTAAAGTGGAGGCTACCAGCCAGGTCTGGCTAACCTCCTCTGCACCTTTTCACCTGTTTCCCTCCTGGCAGTCAGGAGCCATATCACCTGACTCCTTCCTCACCCCACCTTATAGTCTGTTGCTCCCCATGTGCTTCATCTCAGCTGATAAGTATTTTCACTTGCTGTTCTGGTTTTTTTTTTTTCCCTAAGGAACATTTGCCCTGAGCGAACATCTGGTACCAATCTTCCTCTTTTTGCTTGAGGAAGATTCACCCTGAGCTAACATCTGTGCCAATATTCCTGTATTTTGTATGTGGGTCACTGCTACCACATGGCCGCTGACGAGTGGTGTAGGTCTGTGCCCAGGAGCCCAACCCGGGCTGCTGGAGCAGAGCGCACCAAACGTAACCATTGGGCCATGGGGCTGGCCTCTGCTGTTACTGTTTCGAAAGATTTTGAGAAGTGGAAAATGAGGACTGGGGAGGATTTCACAGGGACCTTGTGTCAGAGAAGGTGATTCTGCTAACCATGAAGGGCCTTTTGTGCAGCATGGAGGAAGCTTGGAAGTGCTCCTATGGGTAATGGGGAGCCATCAAAGGCTTCAGAGCAGGAGAAGAGTGCAGAGAGATCAATAATGAGCCTATCAATGGCTTATTTCAGCTGTGACTATAACAAAGTGCAATGACACAGATCTTCAGACACCTGCCTCTGAACTTACACTAGGAGAGCTCCTTCTCCGACCCCCCTGCAGAGGTCAGGCAGAGCTTTGGCTTGGTCTTCTCTGAGCAACCACGCGCATGCCCTGTGATGGCTGTCCAGGAGCCTGCAGCGTGTCTGATCTCGTCTAAGGCATCGGGAGAAACTGTCGGAACCAACACAGCTGGTCACAGACTTTGGTCCCTTGGGAGGCAGAATAAGGAAAACAGACCAGGGTCCAATTTTGACTCTGTCATTTACTAGGGGTGAGCTTGGGAAATCCCAGTGTCTCCTTGAGCCTCAGTTTCTGCATTTATAAAATGGGGTAACGATGCCTGCCCCGCAGAGAGTCCACGAGATACTATATGTGTATTATATGTGTTCCGTTGGAATAGAGCAGGAGCCAGTAAGTGCTACTTAACATCAATCCCCATACCAAAGTGACAGCTGGAGGCAGGGAAAAAACCCATACACACAACATCTAAAGAAAAATTCCTTTAGAAAAAAAAAGGAGAGAAGAGACAGGAGCATTGGAGAGGAAGAAAGGAATTAGTGCTGTCAACAACAGGTCAGTTTGTCTTAAAACCTTTCAAATTGTGGAAAGAACTGAAAAATGTGTTTCCTGGGGCAGGAGGCGGTGGGCTGGGGGTGCGCACCCTGTGCTCGCCTGCGCAGGCAGCAGTGGGACCGCGCTATGCAGTGGAGCATTCCAGAGGGAGGGGCACCCGGTGTTTGGGAAGCCTTGACAAGGAGGTGAGCCGGTGGCCACAGGCTGCTCTGAGAGCGGGCCGGGCAGCCGGGGAGCAAGGGGACAGGAAGAGGCAGGAGGACCGGGCTGCAGCGTGGACGAAGCTCGAACACATTCTGCTGAGTGAAAGAAGCCAGATGCGCAAGACCACAGAGTGCATGATTCCATTTATAGGGAATGTCCAGAATAGGCAAATCCATAGAGACAGAAAGTAGATCAATGGTTGCCTCGGCTGGCGGTTTGGGGAGAAGTGGGGAGTGACTGCTAATGGGTGTGGGGGTTCTTTTTGGGGTGATGAAAATGTTCAAAAATTGGTTGCAGTAATAGTCGCACAACTCTGTGAATGTACTAAAAACCACTGAATCGTGTACTTTAAGTGGGTGAATTGTATGGTATGCGCCTCATATCTCAATAAAGCTGCTATTAAAAAGCAAGCCCAGAAAAAAGAAAAGGAGGAAAGAGACAAGGCAAAGGCATGCACAGCTTCATGTATGTGCCTCCGAGACACAGCAGGTTCAGGGAAAAAGGCTCCAGGATATTCTCCCGCCCAAACTGCTCCTTTTCCAGAACAGGAGGCTGAGACCCAGACAGGCTGAGGGTCTTGCTTGCAACTCTGTTGCTACTCGTGGCGGAGGAAAAAGCAAAGCATCTCTGGGCCCTCCCGGGGCCGGGCCCTCTGGCGCTGGCACTCTGCAGAGTCACCAGTGTGACGAGACCGTTCTGTCTGCACCACCCCCCTGCACGGCGTTAGCCGTACTTATACGTGAGTCACTTGCGTGGGGCCCCAGGTCTGTTAACTGGAGAAACGCCCTTCAAACTCAGGCTGACCCCATCGGTTTAAATCAGTGTGTCTCCTAAGAGAGTTTTGGCTGGAGTACAGTAAAAAATCCTAAAACCCAGAGCTGGGCTTCTTCCTCCTAAACTCTCCAGAGTACATAGGTGTGAGGGCTGAGGTCAACTGGTGATGAAGCAGGAAGGAAAGCCCCTTGGCTAAGGTGAAGAAGCCTGGTCACGTAATTTGGGGCATGACAACTACACGGGCCTTCAGAGACACCTGCGCTGAATCTATTTTTAGCTATGTGGTGTGTGAAGCCCAGAGAGGGCAGGAGGTTTCCCCAGGGTCACATGGTAAGCCAGCAGCAGTGGAGCTGAGAAAAGAACCAGCCTTTGGACTCTCTGTCCAGTGCTCTTTCCATGGCACCGTGTGGCCCCTTCAGCAGAACAAGAGGAGGGAAGGAAGGCAGGGGCTCTGGATGTGCTGGGAAGGCAGAAAGTCTTCGCATACCTGATCCCGGGAACCAGAGGCAGGGACCCCACATTCCTGAGAAGCACAGCCCATAAGAGACCAGAGGAAGAGCTCTGCATAGAAAACGGGTGGAGGGAGATGGGAGGCCAAGAGTGCTCCGAATGAGCTGGTTCCTAAGGGATGTCCCTCTAGGGGAGGGAGGTTGCCCATCAAAACCTGAGCAGCACAGGGCCTTAGACCTGCTCGGCTGGTGCCTGCCAGTGCTTCTGGATGTTTCTGCCCAACGTTCCCACCTTAGAGAAGGTGGAGGAGGGTCTCCCACGACAATGGATGGCTTGGGGTTAGGTTGGCTCTGACCTGTTCCAGTGTTCGTTTGTCTCTGACTCACTGTGAAGTCTTAGGCAAGTTCTTTCTCTTTGCTGGGCCTCAGTTTCACTGTGTGTAAAATGGGAATAAGGCTCATACCCATTTTTCTGAGCAGTGAGGATTAGATGAGACTATGTCTGTAAAATCTGTGCAATATTCTCTCGTGACTTTATGACATGGATTTTGCTCACGTGGGTTGCTCCCCAGCTACAGAAACACATTTCCCGCTGTGAAGGGGTTATGCCACCTGGGGCACAGGCCCCTATGTTTGAAACCAGGGTCCTCACAGGGAGGAGAGAGCATCTCCCCAGACAGAGAATGCAAGCACAGCCTCCTGGGAGAAGGGTCCTCTTCTGAGAGCATGGCCCCATCAGGCCGCTAGACAGGTCAGGAACAGGCGCAGCCAGGAGGAGGGAAAGTGACTAACCTTATGTATCATTTAGTCCTCATTTAGCCATTATTATTCCCATTCTAAATGCTAAATCAGTCTATATTCCAAAAATTAGAATGCTGAGGCTCAGAGAGGTTAAATAATATGCTCAAGGTCATTCGGCCAGTGGGGAGGGGCCGGGATGGAAACCCAGATCTGTCCAGGTGCAAATCTTTCCAAAGTTGCCAGCGCAGGGGGTGCAGGAGGCGCTGTTTGCCCACAGTCTGATTGTGTTCAGAGCTGGCTCCGAGCCAGGCCTCTGAGTTCACTGAAATGTTCCGAGACTTGTTGGGGGAAATGGAGCTTTGAACTTGCCTAATATAACACGGGCTGGTTCTCAGGATCATAAACATGTTTCTGAACCTAATTAAAGAGTCTCGTGAAAAGAGGGAGAGCAGAGCTGAGACATGACGGTCCGTCTAAAATCTCCCCGTGGTCCAGAACGGGAGCTTTGCTTTTCCCAGACTCGAGGAGAACCAGCGCTCTCCGGGGGCAGAGAGTTAAGAGGCTTTACAAAGAAGAAAAGGCTCTTTTACAGTCCTGGCTGGGGACCTGGGCTGTACGGGCAGGGAATGTAGGAGGCATAATTGGGGCTTGTAAAACATTTCCAGACAAAATCACTTAATGTGTTTTGGAGAGTAAAAGGCAACAGTCCACATAATCCATAAATTTGGGCAGTTTTCTCCAGTCAGTAGAGCTGGACTGGGGGGGATCTGAAGGGCCGCCAGACCAGTGATCAGTGTGCCGTGATGGCTGCAGGTGAACTTCGCTCTGGACGCAGGACCCCTGAGCAGCCTGACACTTGGGTTTGAATTCCTGCTCCAGTGCTCACTCACCATATGACCTTAGGCAGGTTATTTATCTCACAGACCTCAGTTTGCTCATGTGGAAAATGGGGATAAAAGAGCACCCACCTTACAGGTTTGCTGGGAGGGTTACATGTGTTATATGCACAGTGTTAGAACAGCACCCGGCACGTGAGAAGTGCTGGTGGAACAGTTTGCTGTCGTTATTCTGTTGCGTTGGCAATGGGCTACTGCGTGGTTAGGGCGGCACAGTGCTGTGGTTCCCAGAGAACAGTCCACGCCTGGAAGAGTTTCTACAGCTGGAGCCATGTCAGGTCTCTCCTGAGCTCTATCGCCCGCCCATTTCTTCCCTCACCTCCTTTCAGCCCGTACTGGTTGCTCCCAACAATATACTGATATATTTCACGGACCCATCCCTTTCCTGGTCAAAAAAGCTCTGATAATACCCCATTCTTCTCAGCGTAACTCTCAAACTTCAGGGCCCTTTAGACCCAGTTAAACTTTCCACTTATGTCTAGCCATGTCCCCCTGTGGTTGTCACAGTGTGCCAAATGTTTCCAGCTTCCCCTCCTTCTGGGCATATGGTAAATATTACACCTGCTGGCTCCCTTGTTGTTGGTTAGGGGCAAACACCTTGTGTTGCCCAAGAATTGAGCAGAGGTCACATGTGGGCCAGAGTTCTTTCTCACTCTGCCACGACAGCTAGAGCAACAGTCTAAACCAGGTGTCAACAAACTTTTTCTGTAAATATATTCAGCTTTGGGGGCTACATGTTCTCTGTTGTAGCTTCTCAACTCTGCCATTGTCATGTGAAAACAATCATAGACATGCATGAACCAATGAACATCACTGGGTTCCAATAAAACTTTATTTACAAAAACAAGCAGCAGATTGGATTTGGCCCATGGGCCATAGTTTGCCGTAGTTTGCAGACCCCTCTTCTAGAACATTCTGTCCAGCAGAACTTTCTGCAATGATGGAAACGTTCTATAATATCTATGCTGTCCAATATGGTAGCCACTAGCCACACGTGTCTATTGAAAACTTAAATAGCCTATGTGGCTAATGCCTCCTATATTGAACAGGCATTTCTAGGCAGTGGCTGTTCTGTCAGTGAAGGTCCTAGAGTGAAGATGATATGGAGGGCCACAGCAGACGTGTAGCTTGTCCAATTCCTGATATGATAAGCAATTGAGAGGTGGGGGATGTTGGTCACTGCAGCATAACATAACCGTTTCTGGCTTACATACCCCTCACCCTTGCCCCATGCATAGCACACATATTCCACTTGCTCTCACCAGGCATTCCATGTGTGTCCAGGCCTGCAGGCCTTTGCTGGTACTATTTGCTCTGCCTGTTGCTCTGCTGTCCCTGACTTCACTGGTATATGCTGCCTCATTGTTTAAAGCTCGGTTCGAATGTTACCTGCTCTAGGTAGTTTTCTAGTAACCTTCCATACAATGAGAATTACCTGCAGTTTCCTTAGGACTCTAACGAATGTGTAACATGGTTATGTAACAATTTATTTTCTTGTGTTATCTATTAGATCATGAGCTCTTGGAGGAGCTCCTATCAGATCATGTGTCAATATATTCAGTGGGACCTCCATAAATGTTTGTTGAATTTAATTGAATATACATCAAGCCCAGATCATGGTGGCCTCGCAGGGTCCTTAGTGGCCCCCTCCTCCTGGGTCCAACTTTGGACCATTTTCCCCCATCTTCGTCTCATTCTCTTGGCCAATGACACTGAATATGCACCTCTGGCTCTGTAATTCAGCAGTGGTGGTGGTGGAAGATGAGAGGAAAGGGAGACACAGAGACCTCTGTTAGTCTGATCAGGTAATGTCAAAAATATCAATTTGATTATTTCCTAAAAATTGGCTTTACAGTAAAGAGTGAATGTAACTACAAGGCACAGTTGTAGCCTGCCAGTGGCTTCCAGGGCTGGCCGTGGGATCTCAGAGGCAGTGCACTGCCAAACTGGAGCATGGCTGGGAGGCTGTGTCGTTCCAGACTTCCTCTTGAAATTTCCTGTCAGTGGAGGTGTGACTTGTCAAAATACTATTTTATTCCTCCAATCATTTTCATTCTATCTGACAAGAGATGTTAGCATTTTGATTTTCTGTACAAATATGGAGACATCACTATCAGCCTCCCTTACGTGTACGTATCACTTTGTGATTCACGAACCACTTTCCAACCGTGTAACCTTGAGCCTCCCACTAGCCTGGAGAAGAAGGCAAGGCAGTATTTACCAAGCACATTTTACTCAAGAAGAAAATACAGCCCAGAGCAGGGAGGTCATTTACCCCCAATCTCAATCGGCTGAGGCTGAGTAGGAGCTTGAACTTGCACTCCAAGCTCTTAGGCCAGTGCTCTTGGCCCTTAGACACCTCCTAGTCAGATGGCCACTATGACTGTGTGACCCACTCATCAGCACAGCCTTTATCCCAGTGCTGGGAGCTTGAAGCAGACCTGTAGGGTCCTTGCCTAATCCTGATTCACAGAAATTCCACATCCCATCCCTCTGGGAAACTGTTAGAGAAATTTAGGGCAGGTGGGAGTTTTCCTTATTACTTTTTGAAAAATGAGGCTTGATTCCTTAGCAGTCTGACACCTAGAAGTATTTGAATTATTTAAAGTGAATTTGAGAATATTTGGACAAGTGTTGCAAGGGGAATAATAGACCTAAACCTCCTCCGGTACCAGGAAGACATGTTTTATAAAATTCTGCCTATCAGAAGAGTCAGTCTTACTCTCCCTTAAGTTTTAGTCTACCTAAAGGAAGACAACAAAGGTTGCTGCTGATTCTTGCAAGTTAAATCATACTTCTGTAACAGGGACTCAGCCAGCCCTGATGGTCTAGTGGTTAAGATCTGGGGCTCTCAACGCTGCAGCCCCAGTGTTTGTTTCCTGGTCAGGGAACCACACCACCCATCTGTCCTCATCATCCTGTGGCAGCTGTATGTGGCTGTGATCCTGAAAGCTATGTCACTGGTATTTCAAATACCAGCAGGGTCACCCATGGTGGACAGGTTTCAGCAGAGCTTCCAGACTAAGAGAGTTTAGGGAGGAGGACCTGGCCACCCGCTTCAGGAAAAATTGGGCATGAAAACCTTGTGAATAGCACCAGAGCATTGTCTGATAGAGTGCTGGAAAGTGAGAGGATGGTGCAAAAAGACCGGGCAGGGTTCTGCTCTGCTGTACATACAGAGGGATGCTGGGAGTCACAATCGACCTGACAGCACTAACGACAACAAGGCCGACTCACCGGGTGGTGATGGGAGACCCCAGTGGCTACCTCCCTCCCCAGCTTGCTGTCTTTCCCATCACTCTTTCCCCTCACCTTTGTTCCCTTAGCTCTCCACCAACAACCCCCACCCTGACCCCCAGCCAAGAGCAATGGATAACAAATGCACAACTGCACCATCACACCAGGATGGGCTATAAGATTTCATTTTGGGGACTGAAGAATCCAAGGTGGAAATAGCAATATAATGAATGTCTTTCAGTGTTAGCATGCAAATTATGAAATCCCTTTGTTCACTTGTGAGTAATTGGCTTCCTGAAATGTCTGTTGTGACCACACTGTCCAAACAGGTCTGTTAAAGATGGAAGAAACCCTACATCAACAGTAAATAAGTGAAAATGTTCAATATGGGGAGAGTGAGGGAGAAAATATACTTGTACATTATAAATTGTTATATATAAATTGGGGATTAGTGGGGTTGTATTTACTTCATATGCTGTATAAAGATATATGTTTCAAAAGAAATAAATGATTGTATTCATAAAGATATTTGTGAAAGTATTTCCACAAGAGCAAAAAGCTGGAAATGATTGAGGTGGGCTATAATAGGAGAATTAATTAATAAATTATTGTATACTGTAGCCATGAAAAATAATAATTATGAGGATTTTTCAGACCATAGGCCTCAGATAAAAAACTCTTAATGACAGAGGTATCTGCAAAGAATAGAATTCAAGTTGGAATATATGCTGTGATTGAATTTATGCAAAATGTTGTCTCTGTGTGAACCAGGACCAGAAGTGAAAATGTGAAAAAAAAATAGCATGTTAGGATGGGGGGGGTGGCTATGTATATATCTTACTTTTATTTTTTTATACTCTGATTTCCTGAGATTACTTGTCAGTGAACCCAAATGCAAGAAACCACTTTTGTTATCTACACTATGATCTTTGAATTAAATCATTTGAACATAAAATATGTCAGATCTGATGTCTTAGGGTTTGTTAAGTAGTCTTAGCAAAAAGAGAAAGGAATGAAGATTTTTATGCACAATGAAAAGTACAGAGAATAACAAATATTTGTCTACTACCTAACTCTATCAAATCTGAATGTTTTGCTATGCTTGCTTCATGTTTTAAAAAGAGGTGGAACATTATAGACACAGCTGAAGTCCCCTGGGTACCAGTAAGAGGAGCTCTTTATTTGTTTGTTTAATATCTTTATTTTTGCTACATCTTTTTATATTAGTAATATTCAAAAGGATGGAGGAAGCAAGCTTTAAGTAGGTTTTGGTCTCTCCCTTCGGATTCTGGCTCAGTATGTCCATGGTTCAGTATGTCTAGGGCTCAGAATGTATATACTGTATCTCTCAGTGTGGATGTCGCGCAAGGGCCTTATGCTGTCTGATCCTTGGTGATCTTATCTATAAAGTCAGGGAGAAGCGGTTTATGAACCTCAGAGAATAAGGACCAAATGAATGGTGTCTAGAGATTATTATAAGAAGAATTTTAAAGGAGGAGTAGGAGATAAGTAAGATGGGGAAAACCTTTCCAGGCATAAGGAACAGCTTTAAAATACTAAAGCCCAGAGGCACAGCCTGGAGGGAACTGGCAATAGTTCCCCACTGGGGTGTGAGCTTGGAGTACAGGGGTTGGGGAAGAGGCCACCACTGAGACCCCGACCCTCCGTTCGCCTGCGGTGGCTCCTCAAAGTCCTGCCCGCTTTGTCTGTCTCTAACATCAGCAGCTTTCCCCAAGTCCTGGGGCCCTCACTGCTGCCCTCTCTGGCCTCTCCAAAGAGCCTCCTATGGTTGTCTGTGTCTCTGCCTGCTTCCTCCACCAGACAGACGGCTCCAGAGGGTGGGAAATGAGTCTGATGTATGTGTGTCCCTGCACCTAGCATGGGGGAGCCCCATCAATGGCTATTCAAGAATAGATGGGTGAGGTGGGAGAAGGGTAAATGCTACCCCAGGCACTGCTCCTCAAACCTCTCCCAGAAGTCAGCATGCCCTCTGATCCAGTAGGAACGAGGGTGATTCTAAGAACTTTCTCCAAAGATAATGCCCTGGAACATGCTCAGAGGAGGAAAGAAGGAAGGGAAGAAGGAGATTCTGGGAGAGAACCCCCAGCTGCTTCCTCAGGTCACGGCATTTCCCTCCCCACAACCCCTTACTCTACACCCCTCCCTGCCACGTTGCATCTTTGCTGAGGCTGAGGCCTCAGAGGCCAGTGCTGACCCTATATGCTTTTTCTCTCTAGCAAAAGTTCAGGCTGTCTCCCAGCCGTCAAGCAGAGCTTGTCCACTGGGCAAGGTTCTGTGGGGAAAGAGACAGAACTCTGAGGCCATGCTGTGGACTCAGATCATCGTGTCGATAGGAACTAGACAGAATAGGGAACCCTGTGGTTGACGTCTGGTCCCATTACCTAAAGCTGCATAACCAACTATCCCAAAATGTAATGACCTAAAACAACACAATCATTGATTTTGCTCATGAACTGATAATTTGGGTAGCACTCAGGGGGGAACAGTTCATCTCTCTGCCATGGGGCATCAATGAGTGCAGCTTGACTGGGGCAAACCCTCAAGATCCTTAGAGGACCTTCCATCTGTCTGAGAGGTTCTAAGAGGCACCACCTTACATCTTCCTGAGGTCTTAACCAAAGATCTTATAGTCTCAGCCTGGATTTATGTTGCCCTGAGTCTCTTAATTTGAGAATTGTTTCCATCTAGAGAGACTTGAGAATGAAAAAGAGTTTGCCTTTTGAACCCAGAAAGTCCTGGCTCTTTCAGCTCACCTCTCTCCTTTCACATTTTATCATCACTAATGGGAGGAAGCCAGGTGGCACTTTTAATATTCTGCCTGGAAACCTTCTTAACTAGATCATCAAGATCATTAAGGACCTTCCTATTTTCCATGTTACTGCAGGCTGCAGTGTTGCCAAAATTTCTGCCATTCTATAACAAGGATGCCCCTTTCTTCAAGATTCCTAGGACATTTTCATGACTTTCCTAAAAGCCCTCCTTGACAGGCTTCTCAAGATCCTTTAGGCTTTCGCTAACATTCTCCTTGAGGCCCTTTAGCCTTGTATGTGCTGCCTGGTCCGAAAGCCAAGGTCATACATTTTAGCATTTTGTGATGGTAACATCCCACTTCCAGGTATACACATCTGTTCTGGTTATCTATTGCTGTCTAATAATCCACCCAAAACTCAGTGGCTTAGAACAATAATCATTAATTTCACTAACATGTCTATATTTTGGACAGGTCTCAGCAGGGACAGTTCATCTCTGCATTGTGTGGCATCAACTGGGGTGATCAATTGGACATTTGCAAGTTGGTGTTGGTGGCTGCTTCCTCCCTCTCGGGGCCTCTCCTCAGGGCAGATTGGGCTTCCTCACAGCATGGTGGCTGGGTTTCAAGAACAAGCATCTGGAGAGACTGTAATTGGAAGCTACCAGTTTCTATTGGTCAAGCAGTCACAGAGCGAGACTCAAGAGCAGGGATATAGGTCTTTGAAAATGAAGGATTTTAATCCTGTGATTAGGTTACGTTATGACACGTGTTATTTGTTATATGGCACAGTTGACTTTCAGAAAAGGAGATTATCTGAGCAGGACTGACCTAATCACATGAGTTCTTTAAATTTGGGTCTGGAGGTCAGAGAGGGCAAGTCAGAGATTTGAAGTGTGAGGGGGATTTGACATGAAGAAGATTCCCCATTGCTGGCTTTGAAGATGGAGGAGACGCTGTGGCAGGAAATACAAGTGGCCTGTAGGGGCTGAGAGTAGCTTCTGGCTGATAACCAGCAAGGAAACAGGGACCTCAGTCCTACAACCATAAGAACCTGAATTCTGCCAACAACCAGTTTAGAAGAGGACCCCAAGCTCTGGAGAAGAATGCAGCCAGCCGACACTTTGATTTCAACCTCGTGAGACCCTGAGAGGAGAACCCAGTCTCACTGTGTCTGGGCTCCTGACTTACAAAACTGTAAGATAATAAATGGTTGTCCTTTGTTTTTCGGCGAGGAAGATTGTCCCTGAGCTAACATCTGTGCCAGTCTTCGTCTATTTTGTATGTGAGCTGCCACAGCACGGCTTGATGAGCTGTATGTAGGTCCGCGCCTGGGATCCAAATCTATGAATCCCAGGCTGCCTGAAGTGGAGCATGCAAACTTGACCACTACACCACGGGGCCGGCCCGTGGGTGTCATTTTATGTTGCTAAGTTTGTAGTAATTCATTACATAGCAATAGATAACTATGTTAGTTTCCTAGGGTTTCCTTAAAAAATTTTCTACAAACTTGGTGACTTTAAGCCACAGAAATCTATGCTCTCACAGTTCTAGAGACGAGCAGTCTAAAGTCCGGGGCTCGGCGAGGTTGCTCCCCTGAAGGCTAGGGAAGAATCCTCCCTTTTCTCCTCCAGCCTTGGGTGGCTCCGAGTGTTCCTTGGCTTGTGACTGCATAACTTTAGCCTCTGCCTCGTGTTCTCAGGGCCTTCTCCTCCTCTTGTGTCTGTGTCTTCTCCTCTGCTGTCTTGTGTAAGGACATTTGTCATTGCATTTAGGGTCCACCCAGATAATCCAGGGTGATGTCCTCATATCAAGATCCTTCATTTAATTACCTCTGCAAAGACCCTTTCTCGAAATAAGTTCACATTCACAGGGTCTAGGCAGTGGGACACGGGCACAACCTTTGTGGAGCTGCCACTCAATCCCTTGCACTCACTAACACAGAAGTAGGTCCCCTCAGCACTCTTTCGGAGAGGAAACTGCAGATTGAAGAGCTAAGTTTCGATCTTCCAAATCAAGTCCAATAGATCCCCACTCTAACACAGATGCCTGTTTCTCCCGTGGCATTTAGCACAACCTTGGACAGACGATAGTGCTGAATAAATACGTGTGGATTCATTGAAATCCCAAACTAGTCCTGAGTGAAGTTGTACTGTGTTCAGAAAAGGATCCAATATTGAGGGGAAAATTATCTCTTTCTGCAAGGTCTTTGAATCTGTCTAAAGAGGCCTCAGTTGGTGATTATTTCCATTCTTGATTAAAATGATCAAGAGTCCTCATGAAATGAGAGACTTAGAAGCTTTCCAAAGAGACACCTTCCCCCAGGGATGAACGACAAGGGATGGAAGGAGGAACCGTCCCCTGCCCAGTGCAGGCTGGAAGCAAGCTGACCTGAGAGGGATCCCCAACTCTGTCCCCTCCCATCTAAGTGACCCTGATAAGTCACTTAACTTTCTCAGTCTCCCTTTCCTGAACTCTGAATACAATACACCTGTCTCACCAGGGGTTTTTAAAGACCATCTGAGACGATAGTAGTAATAACGCTCATTGAGGCGGTGACTACTAGGTGGCTCGTGTATATTAAGTCATTTAAACCTCACAGCCACCTTATGAGGTAGATGCCTATTCCCATTTTATGGATGAAGAAACCGAGGCACATAGTGGTAAAATCAAAGATCAACAGCTCCCACGTGACATAGCATAGCCAGGATTTGAACTCACGATGTACGGTTCCAGAAGCCACCTTCTTAATCGTTGCACTGTCCTAACTATATCAGTTAGGAGTTCTTTAGAAAAGCAGAACCACAGTAAGTGATACAGAGTAAGGACTGAAAAAAAATAGCAATTAGACTTGATGTAACTCTGGGAGCTGGTCAAGTGGTCTCTGTAAAGCTTTGTAGGGCATTGACCTCAGCAGGGCCAGGAGGGATGAACACAAAGTAGGAGAGCGCAAGGCAAAACTGGAACCATCAAGGAAAGCAGGACCCAGGTCTGACCCTCACAGCTCCATCCTCAGTGATGCAGGTGACCTGCAGAGTAAGTTGGTGTCCTTCACCACACAGCTGCGTGTGCACCTGGCCCAGGATTTGGAGAGGCTGAAGGAGCCACATGGGAGCAGCAATAGCATCTGCCCCACTGCCTTCGGAGCACAGCGGAATGGCTGGCATTTCACGTCTACCTTCCAGATCTCTGGTAAATGTCTCCTGTAGCCAACCCTAAATCTACAGCATATAGGGGAGGGAATTCTGGGAAATGTAGTTCCAGCTCAGCTAGATGGTCTCAGGACAAAGCTTTTATATACTCAAATATGAAAGTGCCAGAAGAGTGCCTGGACTAGTTAGTTCTCTCTTTAGGGCTTGATAAGTATTCCTTCTCTTCTTTCCTGCCTTCTTGATTGAGGAATAATGGGTGAGTCTGTGGATCTGGAAGTGAGGTTGTGAACAAGGGTTCTAAAGATCAGGGCAGACAGGAGTCAATGATGGCGGTGGGGGGTCTAGCCTCCTCATAATCTCTCCATTCTTCCCCAACTCCACAAATAAATCTGCCATAAATATGTAGATGGTGCTTCAAGGCAAGTCTTTTAGTCACACCCTCCCCACAACAAATTGCCATCTCTTACCCCTTCTACGCAGAAATTGATAATGCCCCCATTGGGTGAGGGCTCTGGTAGGGCAGGGGGCTGAGGACTCCACTTCAAGGGGCCGGTTGAGACAGGGTATCCTCCCTGAAGCAACGAGAAAACTTGGAGAAGAAGAGAGCCAAGCTGAACTTCCTAGAGGAAAGCCCAGGTCCTTAACACAGGCCATGGGCAGGGTGGGACGGAGTTGAGATGTTGGGATTCAAGGTCAGAAGCTCAGAGTAGGTGGTAGCGAGTGAATTGTTTCTTTAAAAATGCAGAAATCCTTTAAAGGCTGTATTCACTATAGCTTTTCCTCTTCAAGCTTTTCAATCTCAAATCAAAGCAAAATTTTAACAATAAACTCTGACTTTCTAGAAATCAATTGCAGTCGCCTTTTTGTGACTTTAATTGAGACACTCTTCAAGTATTGGAGTATTTTTTTTAATGAGCACATTTTACTTCTCTTGCATGAAAATTCTCATTCTTCTTTTGAGAAGAAAAACGGGTCCTCAACAGGTACTTTTGGCCAAAATCACAATGAACCCAGATGCGACTCACGGAGCTCCCTGCTGCAGCTGCTCGTGCTGAGACCCAGCCTGGGGCGCCGGCAGGGAGCACCAGGAACCGAGGCCCAGAGAGCCCAGCATTGTATGGCTCTGGCTCTGTGCCTCTTATATATTTTTTCCCATGTACTGTTCTATTCACTGGAGCAATTCTGCATTCGGAAATGGAAATCTTGGACTATTTCTTGTGTTTGAAAAAATTTCATCCGGGGGCTCGAGGACCCCGAGTGTGAGTGTTCTGCGCTGGGTATTCAGGGGACATTCTTTCATTCCACACATGCTTATCTGACATAACTCAGCCCCTGGCCCTCTTGGGTGCTGAGAGCACAGCTGGGAATGAGGCTTCCCAGCTCTCGGCCTTCCTGGAGCGCACACTCCAACTGAACAGAAAGAGTGCCCAGGCTGGATCACAGCTCCAGTTGATGAGGATCACGGCCGCCCCAGGGAGAGAAGCTCAAGGCCACTTGGTCCTACATACCGATGTATATCATCCTCTGGAAGCATAGGACGTCCTGACTTAATCCAATCTGATTCTTATCTAAAGTTAGAGGACCACCCGATAACCAGGCCCCACCTGCACTGATACCATTTTAATGACTTTTTTTTTTTACATTATCTTTCCTTTGTCTTGTAAAGAGATAACTCACATACCTATGCCTTAAATTTAGCCCTACCCTCAACCCATGCCTGCAGCTCTTACTGCCCATGGGTCCTGTCCCCACGCCTGTAGCTCTTACTGCCCATGGATTCTGTCCCTATGCTACTCCATGCTATTCTCTGAATAAAAGAGCACTACTGCCAGACCTTGAGAGTCCAAGAAATCTTTCTTTCGACTCCTTGACTCACCGAGCCCGCATCACTGTCACTGAGTCACTCGCCACACCGATTCTCGATGTCCCTCACAGCAGACACCCCAGAGGAAAGAGCTCACACAGGGATGGGCATAAACACTGATGGAGTGCCTCCTGTGAGCCAGGCATCGCTCAATTTTACCCTCATAGCAATACGAGGTAGGAGCTGGCTTTGCCATTTTGAAGAAAATCAAACTGAGGCTTAGAGCAATGGATCCAAGGAGAGGCTTGGATCACAGAGCTGGAAGCTGGTGTGAGTCCTCAAACTGGGGCAGGCACTCCTGAAACCCTGCTGGCTCCCATGCCCTCCAGTCTCCCTCCCGGCCCCGGTGGAGGAAGGCACAGGTGGACATGTTCAAATATGTTAGCCTCCCTTTCCTCCTCCAAGAGCAAGTCTTTGTGGAGTACCCAGTCTCCTTGGCATCAAATATTCACTTCTCAAGGAAAGAGAAGCTGCCTTTCAGGACACCTATTGGGGTGGGGTCTGCTAAGATCCTGTGAAGGCATGCACTTTCTCCCACTTGCTCCTTCTGTCTTGTGCATGACCCTCCCCGCCCTGGGACCTTGGCCCTGCCACAGGTCTGATGGCAAACGGGATCACTGGTAACATGGAGAGAGGGACAGAGGCTCCCTTAGCACAATAATGCACTGAATGCTGTTGCATCTTAGCAGGAGAAAGATGAGTGCTTGAAGGTACTTCATCTTGAGAAGGATGGGTTTTCCTCATCTTCTCGTCCCTGCAGGTAGAGGATCTGACATCCTCAGGGTAAAGCCATGGAGCCCAGGGACAGACAGCCTGGCCAGAAGCGAGAGGGCAAAGAAGAGAGGGATAGAGAATTTAAGAGACAGGATCTCCTTGGGGAGGGACAAGTCATCAGGTAGAGACTGAGGACAAGTCTGGGTCCAGCAAGGGTTGAGAAAGTTGCGGGGCACGGTTAGCCTCTGCTTCCAGCAGCCCCCACCCTTCCCTTCCCCACCACCCTGCTGAAGGGCAAGGTGCTCTGAACCAGGCTCTGACAAGAGAGCCTTGATTGCTAGCAGGAAAGGTTTTTCTAGAACAGCTTCCATAGCAACCAAAGAGAACTGAGAGACACAGCTGAAGAGCTCCTGGTTGCTTAGGAAGCCCTGGCTGCTTGGGAAGTGGCAGCAACTGCTCCGCACCTGCCTGGAGGGAGGAGAGGGGCCGGGGGAGGAGAGCAGTCTGGGAGAGTTTTGCAAATAGTCTCTCCTCCAGGCCTGCAGCCTGCCTCCTACTCTTTCTACGACCCTAGATCTGTCTTCCACGGAGGGGATCTCATTGAACATTCCAGCTTGCGAGTCCAAGCTCCGTCCACCCTGACCCCAAACACCCTAGGACCCAAGAATAAGCATCCCAGTGGCTCAGTCAGCCCTTAGGAGAATGGATCTGGAAGCAAGCTCAGAGCCATGTGGACGGCAAGACATCCCAGGTCTCTGGTACTTGGACCCTGTCTAGGGAGCGAGGGAGGGGTGTAGACGCAGGGTGAGCATCTTGGCTTGGCACCTGAGGGCCTGCTGAGTAGTCTCACGGAGACAACAGCTCCTGCCAGGGGGTCCCAGCCCTTCTTTCTCCCTAGAGCGGGCCTAGTTCCAGATGCGCCATTTACTTAGTGCATGACCCTGGGGGAACCGTGAAGCCTCTCAACATTTCAGTTTCTTAAATTGCCAAAGTCCGTCCTACGCCTGGCTTCCCTCTCCCTTTATTCCTTATTCTCATCTAGCGCAGTCTCTCTAACCGTCATGCCAGGAAGGCAGCAGAGGTCAGGAGAGAGGCTGGACAGAGTTCGTTCCATTCATTGGATTGCGTCGGAGCCCAGTGCCCTGTGCCTGATATGCCCACTGGCTCTTGACGTTGACTTCCTTTGAGGGAGGAACCATGTCTGACTCACCTCTGTACCTTAGGACCTGGAACAGGGAAAGCTCGGTGAATCTTTGTTGAGTGAGAGGATGAGGGAAGAGAGTCCAGCGTGAGCCTTGGCCTGCAGGTGGAAGATACGCTTGTGGGAGGGGGGCAGCGGGAGCGGAGGTTGGAAAGCTGAGCACTTAGCAGTGTTGACCCTTTGGTGCTACGCAAGGGGGTGTGACCGCCTGCAATATTCCTTTACTTTTTCACTCTGCTTAAAAGCAAAGGAAGCGCCAAGGCTTGTAGAATGGCCGGTGCAGGGGCCAGTCGCAGGACACAACAGCTACAAGTGGCATTCTTGTTTAGACGGCTCCAGGGCTAGACCAGCATCTGTCCTTCTGACCCACACAGATGGCTCTTCGTTAGCACCCAGGACCTGCTGGTGACATCAGGGCTCCCTCCCTTGGGCCACCTTGCAGAGCCAGGCAGGTTGGACTGATAGCATTTCTCAGGGAAGTCGTTCATGCAAACCACTGGGTGTGCCCTGGGCAGGTGGCTTCCAGGGTTCTTAGTTTACATAAAGGTGGGTTTCCATGTGGGAGGGAAATGAGGAAAGGCTTACAAATGACCTGGTACCAGCCAGAGCATTGGGGTTGGCCAGAAGGGAAGGATCCAAATGCCGGCTCTGCCCCTTGCTAGCTGGGCCACCTTGCTTGCTGCGCTGGCCTCCTGAGCATCAGTTTCCTCATCTATACAATAGGGATCAGCGTCCCTACTCTGGGGATTATTGTGAGGTTTAGACAATACACTCCCATGTGGAGCCCTTGGCAAAGGGCCTGGTAGCTCTCACACTCAGCTTCGTGGGCTCACCGAATCATATAAAGGTAGAGCCTATGGGAACCACATCCCTTGCTGACCTCTGATCTGCACTTTGCACAGGTAAACGTGGCCTGGGTTGGGGTTGTGAATTGCAGAAAGCAGGGACAGCCAAGTGGTCTGATTTCACAGGATGGCCCTTCTGTCCTCCAAAATGCTGCTTCTGTGAGCTCAGAGTTCACCGTCCCCAGGACTCTCGTTTCATCTTCACGCCCTGCCTTTGAGTGCATGGAAGGCATCCCCATGGCGTTGAAGAAGGACAGAGAGAGGCCAGTGACCCATCTGAGGTCATCCAGGTGGCAGGGTTGGGGCTGGAACTCACGTCACCGGTTTCTGACCACAGGACTGTCCTTATGCCGCGGCCCTCACATCTGGGGAGGTTTTTTCACAGTTTTCAGTGAAAATCCAACTTGTGAGTTACTGATGGCCCGCTCATCCATCACCTTTTTCCATAGCCTTTAGCTGTGTGTTAACCATGGCAGTGTGCTTGGTGCTGGGGTAAATAAAACAAAATAGAAGAAAAAGCCCTCCAAGAACTCACAGAGGAGAAGCCAGCACATGGTACTGGGGCCTGGAAGGCGAAGTCACTGGTCCTGGCTCATAAGTGTCAAAGTTAGAGTTTAAACCCACATCTGTCTGGTCCCTAGTGGAGTGCTCCTAAGTCCGGTCACCCATTAAAGGACTCGGACTTTAATCATGGGAGAAAATCTTCCCCCAGCCCAGACTCAGCTGCTGGGCTGATGGGCCTGGGTCTCCTTGGCAAGGCAGCCTTGGGGAGCCATGGGCCCCCTGGCCACTAGCTGTCTCAGGCCGCTGACAGGCTGGCTGCACAGGAAGGTCTCTGTTGCAGATCCCCCACACTACCTTCGCTCACTATAAAAAAAAACCGCTGGGAGTGGATTTAGTGGTTGTGAAATTTAAAAAGGCAAGTGCAGAGCTGGGAGGCATTTCCTTAAGCACGAAGTAATGAAGTGGCCCGCCCAGCGCGCCGCACATGGTCAGCATTAGCGGCAGCTGCAGAGCCCTTCCACAGCCCTCCCCGCGGGGGAGAGGCCCCTCCTCGCTCTCTCTTTCTTAAGATTATTTTTTTTAGAGGAATTTTAGGTTCACGGGAAAATTGAGAGGTAGGTACAGAGATTTCCCGTAAACCCCCAACCCCAACACGTGCACAGCCTCCCCATCATCAACATCCCCCAACAGAGAGGTCCATTTGTTGCAATCGATGAACCCACATGGACACATCATAATCACCCAAAGTCCACAGTTTACCTTAGGGTGCACTGTTGGTGCTGTGCCTTCTATGGGCTTGGACAATGTGTAATAACATGTCTCCATCCGTATAGCAGCACACAGAGAACCTTCACTGCCCTAAAAATCCTGCGTGCTCTGCTTATCCATCTCTCCCCTCCCCAGAGGGGTAAGTCACTGGGCCCAGCTCATAAGTGGCAAAGTTAGAGTTTAAACCCACACCTATCTGGTCCCCATTAGACCCCCTCCCCCACCCCTGGCAATCACTGATCTATTTACTGTCTCCATAGTTTTGCCCTTTCCAGAATATCGTAGAGTTGGAATCATACAGTATGTAGCCTTTTCAGATTGGCTTCTTTCACTTTTTCACTTAGAAATATGCATTTAAGTTTCCTCCATGTCTTGTCATGGCTTGACAGCTCATTTCTTTTTAGCACTGAATAATATTCCATTGTCTGGATGCACCACAGTTTATCCCTTCACCTGCTGAAGGACCTCTTGGTCACTTCCAAGTTTTGACAATTATGAATGAAGCTGCAGTCAACATCTGTGTGCAGGATTTTGTGTGGATGTGAGTTTTCAACTCCTTTGGGTAAATACCAACGAGTCCAATTGCTGGATCAGATGGTAAGAGTACATTTCGTTTGTAAGAAACCACCAAACCGTCTTCCAAAGTGGCTGCACCATTCTGCATTCCCACCATCAACGAGCGAGATTCCTGCTTCTCCACGTCCTCGCCAGCATTTGGTGTTGTCACTGTTTCGGATTTTGGCCGTTCTAACAGGTGTTCCCCTCTCCTCTTCAAGGGGGAACCCTCACAGAGGCAGGAGGAACCCTTTCCCACCTGGGGCCCTTAGGAGATTTTGTAGGACAGGATATTCTCCCTTATTGAAGTAAAGTACCTCTCCACTCGTTCTTTCAACAACTCGTTTATGTTTTCACGTAGTAACAAATCAATGTATTTCCTCTTCATTCATTTCTCACGTTATCAGCCCACTATAGTGCCAGGACACTTAAATGAAGACAACACTCCTGCTTGGAGGAGCTCACACACTTGTGTGGAGACGGAAACATAAATAGAAAATTGCAGTTTGGCAGAATAGGTGCAATCATGTAAAGATGCACAAAATGCAGTGGGACCCAGCAGGAGATCTGACCAAAGCTGTCTGGGAAGATCATGGAAGGCTTCAAGGAGGAGGTGAACTTGAAGAATGGGTGGGCACAGGTGCGGGGCTGAACAGGGGAGGAACGATTACTCCGTGTGGTTGAGATGTAGGAGATAAGGCAGAGGGGTAAGCAGGAGGCCCCGGCCCTTAGGAAAGCTGAATTTAAGAATTTTTATAAGCGTCGTGACACAGACACCCCTGAATGCCATGGTTAGGGCTTTGGATTTTGCCCTGTAGGAAACAGGAGCCACTGGCAAGTTTTCACTTCAACTCTTCCCAGGCCAGAGATGAGAGCTGTGCTGGCATTTAGAGGTGTTGCAGCTCCCCTTGTCAGCTGCCCCTTGCATTAGAAACTCTCTGGGGGTCTCATGAGACTGTGGACTTTGAGGGGCTTTCACCAAGGCCTGGGCTAACAGCTCCCAGGTGACTGGTGGCTTTGCCATTCCCGGACCCTCACCTGAATTCTCTGGTGCCTTTAGATTGCCACTTCCGGGAAGCTTCAAACCTTTGGGACTCCATCTGGAAACGGCTCCCAGGCTCAGGGGCCCTTCCCCAGCGGGGCATTGCCAGAAACATCTGCTCAGGCCAGAGAGCAAGACCTCTTGTTGCCACTTGTCATCCTTCTCTCTGTTGCTTCTCTTTAAAACAATAATTGTTGCTGTTGTTTTTCAAGGAAGACACTATGGCCCACGGAGCTGTGCAAACCTTTGGCAGGCCTGAGTCATTAGGGCTGGACCCCAATGCCCCCATGTCCCCGGAGGCCCTGGCATGCCAGTCACAGGTGATGACAGCCCTGGGCTGGGTCTCTCAACTCCTAGGCCTGTAGGAACGTGTGTGTGCGGGTGTGAGCATAACTTTTCTGAGCCTTCATTATTGGAGACAGGGGCTCATATTTGGTCTTGTCCTTTGTTGCCATGTTTTTCTGGGACCCTCCTCACGTAAGGGCCAATCAAGCTCAAGGCCTGGGGTGGGTGTGGAAAGAATCTATTCCTTCCCTCATTGGACAGGCCTCAAGGCCAGGGTTGCTTTGACCATAAGCCACTATAGGTGCAGTGCCCAGGATCTATTAGCTTTTTTTTTCTTTTTGGTGAGGAAGATTAGCCCTGAGCTAACATTTGTTGCCAATCTTCCTCTTTTTGCTTGAGGAAGATTGTCCCTGAGCTCACATCTGTGCCCATCTTCCTCTATTTTGTATGTGGGATGCCACCAAAGCATGGCTTGATGAGTGGTATGTAGGTCTGTGCCTGGGATCCGAACCCGCAAACCCTGGGTCGCCAAAGAGGAGCTTGCCAACTTAACCACTGCGCCACCTGACTGGCACCTCTATTAGCATTTTAAGGGTCTACAAAAGCGTTCAAGGCCTGAAAATTTTATTTTCTCCAAAATATGTAAACAGCTAAATTGAATTTACTAAGTATTTAATTGGAAGTCTGTAAAACATATAGTCAGTGGTAACTCAACTCCTTTAGAATTATACACTTAATTTGGGAAGCCTGATTGCTATAGATTGAAAGTCTGTGTCCCCCCAAATTCATATCTTGAAATCCTACCCCCTAAGGTGATGGTATTAGGAGGTAGGGCCTTTGGGAGGTGAATAGGTCATGAGGGTGGGGCCCTCGTGAATGGGATTAGTGCCCTTATGAAAGAGGCTCCAGAGAGCTCCCTCCCCCTTCTGCCATCTGAGGATATAACGAGAGGGCTCTCAGCAGAACCCCACCTGGCACCCCAGTCTCCACTTCCACCCTCCAGAACTGGGAGAAGTAAATTTCTGTTGTTTATAAACCACCTAGTCTATGGTCTTTTGTTGTAGCAGTCAGAATGGACTGAGACACGGATGATCTATAGATGTTTCCAGATTGCAAATTAAGTCAAGCAGTTTCTTTTGAAAGGAGAAGGGTTTCCAAAAGTCAGAGTGGCCAGGACTAAGATATGCTTAAAATACTTGTCCGCAGCGAGGGATGGGAGAGGCAGGGACAGCTCTGGGCAGGACCCAGTCATTGTTATGCTGGCGTCTCCCTCATGCTTAGAACGCGAGTGGGTTTTGCATTGCTGCTACTCTCATCACCGTTGTTGCTGGGAACACTGTTGTGAGGATTTTAGCCTATTTCCAAATGTTCACCACCATTTCTGCAGTCACTGCCCCCGCCCTGCCACCACCGTCACCACCACAGTTCTAACTCTGCTTAGCTGCTCTCATCCCTGTAACTGCGACTTCTAGAATTACCATCCAACTGCCACCATTACCCATCTCGGGGCCACCTTCACCAGTACCGCTGTACCCAACACCATTATCATGCTTAGTTCTGTTATTTGCTCACACGTAAACAACACTTGTTGGTTTATAGAACTCTGTCAGCCAATTAACTCATTTGACCCTGCTCACCGCCTGGTGAAGCGTCAGGTCACGGGCTGATGTGGGACATCTTGTCCCCATGCCGTTTGGAACCCTCAGCCTCCCAGGCAGCTGTGGAGGGAGGGCTGCTCAGGATGTTGTTAAGGTGAAGCCTCAGATCATTGGCCAGAACCTGGTCACAGTCTCCCAAGCTAAGTGCAGGGGATGTTGGAAGTCTAGCGGCGCGCTTGGCTCCTTGGTGAGCACCGACCGTCTCTGCAGTGATCACATCTCTGGGGGGTGGGGCTCTAGAAAGGCCAAAGGCCGCGGCGCTTTCTGCAGGGTAGGGCCGATGAAGGAGCACCCAAGAGAAGGCAGACCATGGACTGTGGGTGGGCTCCCGGCTCACTGGAGCAAAGCACTCAGCCAAGTGTTAGAGCCCTGTTATAGGCAGAGAAAAGTGCTCAGAGAGGGCAAGCAACTGTCTAACGTCACACATTGAGTGACTGCTGGAACTGACACCAGAGCCCAGGTGACCTCTCTCCTAAACCAGGCCTTAGGGCAGTAACCATTGCCCACCTCTGCATAACCATCTCCTTCTACAGAGCCCTAATTTGTCCAGGTATTAAGAAGCCATGTACATAAGGGGAAGTCAGGCCCTTCCACAACCCCTGGGAGAGAAGATGGGTTAGTCTAGGAACCAACAATGCTAAGTCTGTTTCCCTGACCAGTAATTTTTTAAAATTAAGGAATAGCCATAGGATGCAATTCTAGCCAATGAGAATTATGGAACTCTGCTAGGGGACTTCTGGGAAAGGTTTCTTTACTCTTAAAAGGGGGCACAAGGAAGGGATATGCTTCCATCTGGTCTTTTGACATTGTTGTATCAGGCTGTGATGTCTGGATCTACTGCAGCCATTTTGTGACCATGAGGGGACAAACTTGAGAATAAATGTCTATCACTGAGGATGACAGAACAGAAAGATAGAAGGAACCTGAGTCTGTGATGATGTCATTAAGCTCCTGAATTAACCAACCCTGGAACTGCCCTACCTCTGGACTGTTCGTATGTGACATAATCTTGGTCTTTTATCTTTATTATTATTATTTTTTAATTGTTTAAGCCGCCTTTGGTTGAATCTTTTGCTTGCAGCTGAAAGCAATCAAAATGATTCAGTCACAAATATTCCATTTACTCTGGGCCTTTGCACATGTTATTCCCATCGACAAGTGAAAATATTTTCTTATCCATATGGTGAACTCTTACTCATCCCCAAAAATCAGTTCAGATGTCACTTACTGTAAGAGCCCTTCCCTGAATATTACTGCCCAAAGAGTTTATCGTTTCCTTCTGCGTGTGCTCTCTATACCTAGTCCATACTTGCATTTATCGCGCTATATATTGTAATGTGCATGTCACCTCTCCCTTGCCACCATCATATTTTGAGGGCAGATACAAGGTTTTATTTTCTCTTTTCTCCAGCTCTTAGGACGGAGCCTGGCAGGGAAGAAAGGTCGGGAAGTAAGTGTTCAATCGAATCGAATCCAATCAAGTGGCACAATGCATGAGAAGTCCAATTAACTATAAAGCAAGAAAACACGGGATGGTATTAAGTTGATGAATGAAGTCACTAAAGTGTTAACTGCTTTTTAATGAGCTTCATTCAATTAAACAGATACTTATTTAGCCATTGATGTAGCTATCTACGTAGCTGATGGAAAACAGATGTTTTCTGACAATCTCTCTCTCCCCTTCCAAAAAGAGTTTTAGGGACAAGCTCCTCGTCCAGCCTCCCCTCTGTGTAATTATTCCTCTTCTCCCCAAATGGCAGCGGGGTGCGCTTGAAAGAGGACTCCATGAACATCCCCAGGGAGACCTGCATTTAAGTCCAGATCTGTACTCGCCGTGCACGACCCTGGGCAAGTCACCTCATTCATTGTACTTTCAATCATCTATAAAAGGAGGATTATCATTCTGCCCAAGACCTACCAGAACTGCCTGGAGGCACCTGGGGGCCCAAGACTCTTTGTATACTGTGAGATGCTCTGCATGCTTTGCAAGAAGGTTACCCGTGTCCACCAAGGGGGTACTCAGCCTGTCAGCTCTCGTATGAAGCAAGTCTTTTTATGCTGATGCTTTGACTTCTAGGGTCTTGCTGACCCTGCCAGGGTGAACCAACTCTCAGAGACAGTAAATGACTCACTGAGTGTGCCTCTCATACGAAACCCAACCAACGCAGAGTTCACACCCAACCTCCTCCTTTATCAGGCTCTCACACTCCTGAGGCCACGATCCACCTGCCCTAATTACCCCAAGGCCAGGTACCAGAAAACTAGGGACAGCCCTTTTGCTCCAGAGCCTGATGAAATGATTCAAACAGGCCAACCCTAAGCCCCTTTACCTTGCCTCACCCATTCCTTCCTGTGAAAACTGCCATAAAGGCTCTTGCTCACGCTTTCCCCTCACTCCCTCTGCCTCCTGACCGACCTTGATGCTTCCTCGTGTGGCCCTGCGTGGTGTGTTGTGCCCCTCCTCTTGGGACTGGTGAGTAACAAACTATCATTTCAATGGTAGTCTGCTGATCTGTTGGCCTCACCTACCTGAATAATAAGAAAATCTACATTTTAAAACAGCCCTGGAAGGCAGGAAGCTGGATGGTGGGGGTAGAGTAGGTGAGGCGTCACTCACTTCTTTCTCCTCTTGGCATTTGAGCATGGAGCCTTCTCCTCCATGGTATTGAAGAAACCCTCAGCAGGGAGCGCACACGTTCTCTTAGCCCCTGAAGTCTCAAATCAGCCTCAAGTGAGGAGCAAAGACTAGAGCAACAGTGTCGCCTGCTTATTGGACCATTCAAACATCTCAGAATTTCAAGAAAGAAGGGAGTTCTGGTTGTGAATTTGATCCTTTCGAAGGCTTGATACTGAACCCCAAGTGTGCGGCAGAGAGCTAATTAGAATCCCCAAGACATCTGGCCAGAGGTCTTGGGAACCTAAGGGACCTGACCACCAGGACTTCTTACTCTGGTATTCATATTTAGAGCCAAAAGTTGTGCTCTGGACTCCTACACTCTCCTGGGAGGCTTGACTTGTAAAGGTCCCTGTGGAATATCGAGGGCAGCAGAGTACTTGGGAGCCCTGTTCTGGCCCTGGGAGCAGGCTGGCAGCCACTGTTCTCCCAAACAGAATGGAGGGCTCTGTGTGCTGGAGTACCTGCAGGACATCCGTGGCCCGGCGGCTCTGGGAGCCTCTGCTCCAGGGGCCCTAAGGCAAAGTGGATGGAGGGCACAAGGGGAGGCCGGTAGGGGCTGCTGGTCTCTCGGAGGTCATTGGTTTCACCAGGGTGGTGGGGAAGAGGGAGTGGTGGTAAACTGTTGAATTTGGTCTTGCAGGCTGAACCCTGTCCTGACCATTGGGCATGACCTTCCTGGTGCCTGGAAACTGAGGTGGAGCTGGTTTGGGAAGAACTTAAGCATGAGCTTCTTAAACAAAGGACTGAGGCTGATTCATCTTCTCCTGGATCTTTGTTGTAAAGTAAATATCAACTCCAATGGCAATTTGAACCAGTGGTTCAGGAACTGAGCTCATCTGGGCCTTAGGAATCCCAAGCCAAATTAAAAGGCATCTGGTGCTTCTTGAAGTGGCTTATCCTGGTTCCCTGAAGATGCTTCTCCAGATGCCAGCCTTGGGGGGCTTCCAAGACCTCACTCCCCAACTTGCCTCTGTCGGGCCTGGGCTCAGCGCTCTTTGAACATTGCCAGCAACACTCCAGCCACTCTTCCTGGCCCCAGGGATGGCCGATGCCCTCCTGGAGCCTGTATCAGGAACAAGCGCCAGGCTCAGCCCTGGTGCCAAAGTGCATCCTTGGAGGGAAATAAACATGTTCTAATCAAAACAAAACACTTCCAAACGGGAGTTTCCTGTTGGAATTTCCTGGCAGCTCCCAAGGCAGTTGTGATTATGGAAACACTCACTGATTTTTTTTTCTTCTCAAGGGGTGTAGAGGGCATATGACAATGATAGTCTTCACTTCCCCTTTCTGGACAGAGATGACAACTGTGGTTATCAGAGGAGGCAGCCTGAAATCAGATGGTGAGACAGGGGAGCTGTGGCTCCTGTAAAAACTGCCTGCTTGCTCATCCTGGCCAATGGGCTGCGTGCTCCTCCTCTGGAAATTGGAGACTCTTAGAATAACCTACAAGCAAAAATCTGGGTGTCATCTTGAATGCCCTTCTGCCTCATCACATGCCATTGGTGGCCAAGCCCTATGCATTTACCTGCCTGAAATCATTCCGTGAGGCTCCATCACCTTCCAGATAAAGCCCAATGTCCTTAGCTCAGCAAGCAGGGCCCTTTGTGGTCCAGCCCAGCCTGCCTCTGCATCTCAGTTGCTGCTTCCCCATCCTGGCCTCGTGCCCCATGCTCACCAGCCTGCTTTATACCATTACACTTCTCTAGAACAGTCTTCCCATGTGTCTATTCACTGTGTTAGTTTCCTATGGCTGCCATAACATAGCACCAGGAACTGAGTAGCTTAAACAACAGAAATGTATGGTCTCACAGTCCTGGAGGGTAGAAGTCCGAGGTCAAGGTGTTGGCGAGGCCACGCTCCCTCTGAAGGCACTAGGAATGCTATGTTCCATGCCTCTCTCCCTGCTGGTTTGCTGGCAATCTCCGGTGCCCCTTGTTCTGTAGAAGAACCACCCAGGTCTCTGCCTTCATTTTCATGTGGCATCCTTCCTGCGTGTGTCTGTGTCCAAATGTATACTCTTCATAAGGACACCAGTCATATTGGGTTGGGCTCATGCTAATCATCTCATTTTAACTTGATTCCTTCTGTAAAGACCTTACCTCTAAATAAGGTCACCTTCTGAGGTACTGGGGGTTAGGGCTTTAACATGTGAACTTGAGGGGGGCACAATTCGACCCATAACACTTTCCTTTTCTCTCCTTCCCTCTGTCTTCTTTCTGCCCCATGGAAGAATTGACCACCCCCTCCTTTGTGTCCTCACTGGATCCTGTGCAAAAGACGGTCAGAGGGTCTAGAATTTGGCCTATGTGCTTGTTTCCCTTAATTGTTAGACTGAGAGGGCCTTAAAGTCAGGGCATGTGCCTTATTTTTCTGTATCCTCAAGGCCCAAAACAATGCCAGGTGCACAGGAGGTGCTCAGTATTTGCTTGCTGGATAAATGAGTGAGTGAGAGTGTGCGATTCTTGGTGAAGATTTGAGTGGCTCACATTTCTCCCACCTGAATTCCCTGTAGGGCTCCCCAGTTCGTCTCTGTTGATGCTGCCTGGTCTCCCTTCTGACAACCATCCCCACTTCTGACTGGGTAATCTTTAGGAAACACAAAGCTGATTATGTTATTCTCTGATGTCGATGGCTTGTCATCCCTATCGAGTCAAATCTATACTTCTTTTATTGTAGCCATTTGTTAGCAAAATTACTATATAGATTATGATGCATCCATTTAATGGAATCTTATGCAGCCGTTCAATGTGTGAAAAGACTGTCATTGACAGAGAAAATGCTTATAAACCTGGGCTATATTCAAAATAGTTAAGAATTGGCCAATCAGAACTGACCAATCAGAGAGGGCATGGCCCAAACAGCTTCCAGCAATAAACAACCAGTGCAGTATTTAACTCGCATTGTCACCCTGCTGTTAGCAGGAGAAAAGGATACAAAACTGAACTCAGTGTGTGGTAGGCAGAACTTTACAACGGCCGAAATGACCTTCATCTGTGATGCTGTTCTTGGGATCATGTTATGTTATATGGCAGACGGGAGATGGGTTATCTGCTAGGTCAGACTGATCTACTCACACGAGCCCTTTAAAGCCAAGAGTTTTCTCTGGCTGGTAGTAGAAGGAGAAGTCAGAGACTGGAAGTGTGAGAAGGATTTGACATGCCCTTGGTGGCTTTGAAGATAGAGAAGACCCCAGGCAAGTACTGGAGAGAGGCCTCTAGAATCTGGGAGAGGCCCCCTGCCAATGGCCAGCAAGGACACAGAGACCTCAGTCCTGCTGCTACAAGGAACTGAATCCCACCAACATCTGAGTGAGCCTGTAGGACAGTATTCCCAGCCCTGGACAGAGGCCTGGCTGACACCTGGCCTCAACCTGTGAGACTCTAAGTGGAGAACCCAGGTGAGACCACCTGGACTTTGGACCTAACAGAACTGTGAGATAATAAAGGGGTGTTTCAAGCCACTGAGTTTGTGGAAAATTGTTATGCAGCAATAGAAAACTAATACAAAGTGGGATAATCACTTAAAAAAAGTGAATTTGAAAACTGGAAGAAACCCGCCACCACGTTAATAATGGCTGCTTTTGGGGATTGTCTTCCTGCTTATTCATTCTTTAACGTACTTTCTAAGTGCTTTATAATGTGCAGGCTCCACTTCTACAATGAGCCAACATGCTTTATCACAGCCTTCTTTTTCTTACTGGGATCTAGGCTTCTCAAGAACAGAGGCTGGTTGATCTTTGAGTCTTGGTCAATAGATATTTGAATTAAAAAATTCAGCTTTCCAAGCCAAAATGGGGTTGCATTTCCAGACATGATCTCTAATCCTAAGAGTACCTCTAAAAATTTGGTGTTATGATGCCCGACTTACAGGTGTGGAAGTGGAGACCCCGAGTGGATGAGAGCTTGATCTGAGACTCCACACCTAGCACACAAGGAGCCCCGCATTTGAACCCAGGTTTGTTTCTAGACCAAAAAGATACTGCTCTTTATCTTTGCGTTCTGCTGCACAGCATTTGCTGATGCGGGCTCTGTGTCCTGCCTGGAGGCAGGATCTGTGGAGTCTGGGGCAAGTGGCCAGTCCGTGTTCTTGGGGCTCCCAGCTTGGTGCAGACCAGCAAGTATAGCTCCACTTCCCAGCTGCCCTCTCTGCCTCTGCTCTTGAGGCCCGACCACAGGCATGCAAGCGCACTTCATCTCTGGTAATCCCTGCCCGGTACCCAGTCAACCCTGCCCTCCAGAAGCCTGCGTTTCCAGGTATCTTCACAATATGGAATAACCAGCTGTGTGAGCAGGGCCCCGACGGCTGTGGGAGGCCCTGTGCTGTGCTTGAGGGAGGGCGCAGCACACTGTCTGACTCACCATAACTCCGTGCCTGTGTTTACAGCAGACTTTAAACAATTCTTGTGCTGTCGACAATCCCCCACAAAAAGGCAGCTGCACAACCCCTCCTTCCTGAGCTGACATCCCTGTTTAGAGAGGCACATCCGGGTTTTTCTTTTTCCTCCCTCTCCTTTAAAGTGAGATTTGAAAACAGCAGAGAGCTCTCGCAGCCCAGGCCAGAGCAGGCCTTTTATCACTGAGAGGCCCTGCGAGAACCATTTGGAGAGTCCACTTCCCCTCCAGAGAGGAAGCGGCTAGGTCTTGACCTCGGACATACTCTCATTTCCAATCATTTTCCAGCCTGGAATGCAGTGATTCAGTTTCCATTTATAAAGTGAAATTAGCGCCTGTTGAATACCCTGCATGAGGGAGGGGGTAGGAAGGGGAAATGAGAGCCCCTTGCAAACAATTCTCCCCTGTTTAGCTTGGAGCTGACTCTGTTGTGGAAGGATTTCCTCATGTGCAAGGTGTTAGCAGCCTCTCTCAGGAAGGGCCCTGCTTCATTCTCTTCTGCAGTCAAAAAAAAAAAGTTGCTGGAGTGGCCACGTGACTTGGCAGAGGCACGGCTGTAATTGAATCTTGTGTTTCCACAGCACTTTATGCTTTTCAAAGAGCTGTCACACACATTGTCTCAGCAGATCCTCAGAACACCTCTGGGAGGGAAGCTGGGAAGGCGTTAATGTCCTCATTTAACTTTCTTTGCAAAGTGTGTTCATGTTGAGAGCTTCTGTGGGAATGGCCAGGCAGACAGCAGTGGTTCAGGGCATATGACCAGGAAAAGGAGTCAGGGGCTGGCCTGGTGGCACAGTGGTTAAGTCTGCACACTCTGCTTCAGGGGCCCAGGGTTCGCCAGTTTGGATCCCCAGTGTGGACCTACGCACTGCCTATCAAGCCATGCTGTTACACATATAAAGTAGAGGAAAATGGGCAGAGATGTTAGCTCAGGGCCAATCTTCCTCAGCAAAAAAAAGAGGGAGATTGGCAGCGGATGTTAGCTCAGGGCTAGTCTTCCTCAAACGAAAGAAAAAGAAAAAGAAAAGAAAAAGAGTCAAGAGACTTGGTTTCTGGTCCTTGTTGGATCTCCATTTTCTTGTGTGACTCTCTGACTTTGGTTTACTGATCTGTGACATGGGATAATAATACAGAGTCATCATGAGTGTTCAACCTCACATGTGAGCAGATAGGTTAATAGTTTGGTAGCAACCATTTTGCTGCCTGCATAAACGGTTCTGGATGAGCATCTCCCTGGAAGCCTGGAGCTAATCCTCAGAGAGCCGAGGAACAGGGCCAGAGGGACCCGCTCATTGCCAAGACTGGGTTGACCAAAGGACTGATGGCTGAATGTTCCCCGCAGGTAAAGTGGGGGCACACCAAGGGGGAGCAGGAGCTCTGAAACGAGGTGCAGAAGCCTCTGCCCTTCCCTCCAGGACATGCCCTTGGAAGGGTGTGGACAGTGGCACGCGGAAGGTCTCTGGGGAACAAGGTGAGGTGGCCAGGTACCGAGCAAGGGGCTCAGACATGCGTAAGGGCAGAGAGACCTCCCAGGAGAAGAGCCATCGGCAGACCCTCGTGGGGCCTGGGCAATGAGGGAGAGAGGATTCGGAAAGGTGGGTAGCCGGGTCCTGCTGAAGCCCACGGTGTTAAGCAAATTTCCCAAGGTTTTGCAGCTAATAAGTGGGAGATTCCAAGTTCGAGGATCCTTTGGCCAGTCCTCAAAATCTCCTCTCTTTGGCCCTCTCCTCAAGCTTGCTAAAGTGAGAATGACTACGATGTGCCACTCAAGTGTGTATTCATTCCGGGGGGTGGACGACTGGAGTGGCACTGTGGGGACTCTGTTATGCCCCTTGAGTCAAGCCACTAATTCCATCCTCAGAAGGGGCCAGCCCAGCAGGTAGCCTGAGACTATGGACCCTTTTGGTAACTGCTGCGCCAACATGGGAGACCCAGCTGGGCGGGCATCCAGGTAACCAGAAGAGTTGCTTCCAAGGCTCAGGGCTCTTCGAGGCCTCGCTCCCTACCCTTAGGTGGCCGGGCCTCTCCCCTCTGGTCCTGACTCCTTTTTTCTCACAGGACCAGCTGCTCAGAGTGGGGAGCAGAAGGTAGGGAGTGACCTGGCAGTTGGGGTTGGGCGGGGAGGTCAGCTGAGGACCTCCCCCTCCCCAGGAGGGGCGCACCCACCAGCAGGGCGCAGGGTCCTCAGCAGCCTGTGCTTCAGCCCACCAGACAGTCGCCTCCCTGCTGTCTGTTCTCCCAGGTTTCATGGGCCTGGGGACCTGTCTTCCTTCTTTCCCTACTTCCTTTTCTGGGGAAATTCAAGGTGCCCTTGAAAATACAGGCCAGGGCCCTGCCCCCTGCTGCCTCTTGGCTAGTCCTTTCTCTTTGGACTTTGTGCTTCCTTCCTCACTTTAGTATAATTTTATACCTATGTCTCACCTCTCCTTCCAAGTTCAAGGTGGAGAGTGAAGACCAGATCTCTTTCATTCTCTGTACCCCATTTCTGCTTGCCTTTAAAATTGATCAAATAAAACCAGGGGCAAAAAACCCCCCAAACCTGGTCAATTTGCTAATATAGCTTCTGTGGGAGTGGGGGCTGGACATCGGATGAGAGCCAAGCCTCGAGATGTGCCAACTCGACCTCCCACATGCTCCAGGACCCCCACGCATGAGCATCCAGTGCTCACAGCTGGGAGCTTGAACTATGGGACGTTCCACCCCAGGCATCCAGGAGACCAGAAGGCTGGGGCCCCACTGCTTCCTGAGCAGCTGGACTCTGCCCCTCACCCTGGGCCAAGGGTTTGTCCTTGAAGCCCATGACTCCAACAGTAGCCAGGAGCCTCTGAATGCTGTACATACGTACATTGGTATATTTTTTAGGAGAGAAGCTATATATATTTTCATCCAGTTCTTAGAGGGTTCTGGTTAAGGATCTTTGTTATGGGCTTTTTAAAACCATTTTCTTTGACCTGTCTCCTCGGTCTCCCTCCCATCTGTCTCATTCTAGGTTCTTGAGTTTGAATTGATGGCTTGTTCTTCATGCAACACCAGCCCTGCTGAATTCAGAAGAAATTACTAATAACTCATCAAGTACTATCAAATTTTCTTACTAAATTTCTAGAAAATGGATCTAACATGCATTTCCTGAACAACATAATAGATGATGGAGCTAGAGAGAGAACTCAGACGCTGGACAAGCTCTGAAGTGACATGCTGTCCAGTGGGGGAGCGGACATGTAAACAATTTGGTGCCACTGACCATGAGGAAGGTAGATGGACACAAGGGAGGTCAGGTCAGCATCCCATAGGGTAAGGGTCAGGGAGGCACCATGGAGAAAATGCGTCTTGAGCTGTCTTGAAGGATGGATATGAGACAACAGGTGGATGATAGGAGAGGAAAGACATTTCAGTAAGAGGCATCAGCATGTGTGAAACCTCAGGAGTGTAGAATAGTATAGAGAATTCTAGAAATTCTCAGCAGTTCAATATAAAACACTCCATGGGAGGAGATGGTGGGAAGTGATGTCGGAGCAGAGGTGGGGCAGATCACAGAGGACACTTAAGAGCTCATACTTTCTCCCACAGATGTACCAGTGGATTAAGATCCATCCCCACCTTTGAAGCATGCAGAGTGCACAGTGGAGGGGAAGAGGTGAAGGTGGAGAGTGCATTATGCGGTGTGCAATGGTGGGCTGCTGGGTGATGCAAGGCAGCGGGAGGAGGGGACGAACACCTGAGAAGTTAAGAATGCACAGTTGGCGGGTGACTCATCCCTGATTAAGTGTGACCCGGGGGTAGGGGAAGGGAGGTGTTAGGACATCCTATGGGGTTTCGTCCCGGGTAGCTGGATAGAAGGAGGAGCCCTCCTCCAAAGACAGGAAGTACAGGGGTTGGGTAGCAGGTTTGGACTGGGGAAGGACACACCCCTTGCATGTCTGTGGTTAGAGTTCAGCTTTATGTCACACCTCCTCCAGAGCGTCTGGAATCAGTTTTTCTGATTGAACACTTTGAAATTTCTCGATAACGTGTGCACTGGCTCATACCAGTAGTGTTCACCACACATGCCAAACTTACCTGCCCAAGCCAGTCCTGCAGACACTTCAGAATGCTGTTTATGTCCTGAGGTCATCCTTAGCTCATTTTTATCACAATGTCATCCTTGTCCCAGTATGTAATGTTCCCACCCTCGTAGCCATCTGGATTGAATCAGAGGACAATAAGAGAGTGCCTTATGTGTCACTCAAGTATCTGGCTAGGCTCTAGGGGCTGGTGGAATTTAGAGGTGAGCCCTGAGAGCGGGCTGGATTTAGGCAGGAAGAAAGGTTGAAAGGATATGAGGATGAGTTACCAGAAGGATTCAAAAATGCCTGCTTTTCCCCTGCCCGCTGCGAGGGAGCTAGGCCAGACAGGAATGGGGAATTCTGGCTGCAGTGACTGACACAGGCTCCCAGTATACGCACTGGTGTTTCCAGTGTCATGAGGAAAGCCTCTCACCTTCCCTGCCTGTCCCGTGTCCTTGGCTTAGGATTTACCTGCAATTGCAAGAACTGATCATATTTACCCACTGTTTTTGTCTTTAAATCGTAAATAGAATAGAAATCTTCCCAATTCTTTAGAGTGGGCCAGAAGCTTTTTCTGAATAAATGGAAAGATTGGAAGACAGATATATGCCACTGCCTTCCTAAGAAACAGGAAAATATCTCTATTTATATGTGATCACTTCTGCAACTGATTGCCTCGTGCAGAAACGCCCTGAAAGGACATGGCTCCAGATTGTGAGGTTCATGCACGCTTACATGCACACTTTAGCTTATTCATTTTGAAGAACTCTATCACATGACTGTGTTACAATTTATTCATCCATATTCATAATGTTATACACTGAGATTTACCCTTTGATTTTTCCTCTCAAAGCCAAATTCTTTCAAATATCTTATGCATGTCCTATGGAATCCACTTGTGAATTTTTTTTGGAGATATATATATCCAGGAATGGGACTTCTGGTTCATAGAGTATATCCATCTTCATCATTACTAGATATTTCCAAATTGTTCTCCAAAAAGTTGCATGCACTTACAAAAGTGGAAAGGAATTCTTCTTTGCTCCATATCATCACCAACGCTTGATGTTGTCAGACTTTTTACTCTTGTCAGACTGATGAGTGTAAAATGGGACACTCTCCTGTTTTCACGTAACAGACATCATTTGTTCGAGTCCCTTTTCCGTGCACCTCTTCTGTCCACGTTGGGCACATACCACACCAAGGTGGTCCTCTGCTGATGTGCTGAACTGGATATTCGTTGCCAGTCTTTATTGTTGGATGCTCTCTTATGCTCTTTTCACCAATTATCTCATTTAATACTCACAGTAACCTAAAAGAAAGTGAAACTCTTACCTCCATCTTACAGATTTATTCCTTTATTTGTTCATTCATTCCGCAGACTACTGACCGTTAGCCATAAATGGAGTAGAACCTCAGACTTACATCAGAGGCAGCATCTGATGGCCATCTGATGTTTTCGGCTGCCCAGATCCATTGCCCCTTCCTGATAACAACCCAGTTTCTGTTGGGGGGTTACTTTTAGCTGAATGTATGGTCTTGTTGGAAGGATAAATCCAGATGAAGACCTTCCACTATGGAAGCTTATGAGCTGGTTCTTCCCTGTCCTGCCTCAGCACAGCAGGGAACAGCGAATTTGGTGCTGTCTCCCAGGACTTTGACTCCGAGTGGCTGCTAAGTGAGTGGGCAAGGGTGAAAGGGGGTGGTTGCAGATCCCTCAGGTGGCCTCACTCTGCTGTGAGGGGGCTGCTGCATGTCCTGCCTCCTACTTTCTGAGCCTTGGAGCTCCCTTGGCTCATTCCCCAGTCACCTGTCCTTTAGGTGAAGCTCCTGACATCCTTCTAACAAAGCCCCTTTGGTTTAAGTTACCCAGAGTGTGTTTCTGTAGCTCAGAACAAGACCCTACCTGACATAGGATCTCTGGACCAGGTTCCTGACCACGGCGATCAGTAAGAAGGAACCAGAATGAACCTTCATCCCGGGCCTGCCTTCCTTCTTGATCTGTAAGCCATCCTGGGAGTGAGAAGCTCTTCTCCTGCTATCTTTTTCTAGGGGTGAGATTCTTGGGGAAGGTCCAACCATCCACCAGCGGTCCATCCTCCACGTACGGAGCCCATGTAGCTGCCTCACTGGGTCCCTGGGCTGTGAGGGAAATCTGTCCCTTTGAGAAGTGGTCAACCCTCTGTCATCATGGCTGCAGGCTCTGCCTTGAGTCAAGGCACTAACTTACACCTGGAGAAGGCCTCCTCCTTCTCTGGAGCACTGTCAATGACCTGCTAACTCCAGAGAGGTTTGTTTCTAGTGCAAATAATCTTTTTCCGTAATTTCCAAGGGAAATTTTTTTTCCCTCAGAATATAAGATCCCCCCGTAGGCCTGCTAGCTCAGAGGAACCCCTCACCTCTGCTCTGTGCTCACTACACAGAGTTGTCCGAGGTCCCATGACCATTTCCCTTCCTCAGCCTGATCTGGAGCTCCCTGAGGGCAGAAATCAAGTTCTTTTCATCTCTCTTTCCACAGTGCCGGGCACGGATCCTGGCACAGAGATTTCTAGTCGAACAAGAGCGCTACTCCCTTCTCACGTGACAAGAGGATGAGATTTGACCTGGGGGTGCTTTGTCCCCTGGAGGAGGTAGTTGGGAATCTGAGCCTCGAGAACTTTTGGTTGGACAGATATTTGCTGAGGATTCCTAGATGCCGGCACCGCACTGGGTGCTGGGGGTACAGGACTGAAAATTATACAGACCTTCACCTTGAGGAGCTCATAGTCCAACAGGAGAGACAAACAGATAAACAGCTTTGATGGAGTAGGAGCTGCTGTAGAGATGTCAGGAACAGGTTTTAGAGACCGACACCTCATTTTACAGATGGGGAAACCGAGGCCGAGAGGGTGAGGCAGTGGTCTTGCCCTGAATGGCAGGGCAGAGGCTGAGGTTCAGACGTCTGCACTCACAAGGCAGAGGTCTGGGCCCTGTTCTCTGTTCTCCCTGCTGCAGCTCATGACTTAATTACATAATGAATTCAAATACTTGTCGAGTGCCAACTGTGAGCCCAGCACTGTGCCTCGTGCTGGGGATGCAGAAGGAGCCAGGAACACACAGACACTGATGGTGTCTTCCTGGGGCTTGCAGCCTGGTGGGCAGACAGACATGCAAAAGAGACCTTCCAGAGTGATGAGCGACGAATGCTATTAGGAGATTGGGGTGTTGGGGGCGGGGGTCGCTAACATAGACTGAGGGGCCTCAACAGTCATCTACTCATTCATCTCATTCCTTTAACAAATATTTAGAGAGTCTCCCATATGCCAGGCATTTTTCACAGCCCTTCCCAGCACATCGATCTCCCAGTTTTGCACACATCGCAGCTGAAAGCTGGAGAGATAAAAATTTCTAGTAAGAGGGAATTTGCATGAACCAGAGAAATCGATTCTGAAATGGAGAAATTATCAGGACATTTGAACAGGAATCCAATTGCGAGTCTTCACACCTTCTGTCACTAGCTGAACATTCCACCCCGGGCTCCAGATTCCCGGTCTCCTATATTCCTGTGGTAGAGGGAACACAGGATGGCTGCAGCTAAATTTGGTGTGTTTGGGAACAACATTGAGACAACAGGGACAGAAGAGAAGCGAGCTCGGTGCCATCTGCCTGCAGATCCACCTGTTGGGCGTGAGGCAGGAGGACCACCCCTGCCATTGCCCTGAGCGATGGCTTCCTGACCAGGAGTCCTGGGGACCAGAGCCCTCTGTAGAGGGAACCTGGGAATCTATGATGAGAGCAATGGCCAGGGCAGCAATGGCCCTACGGGCTCGTGACCACCCAGAGGGATACAAGAGAGGTGCTGTGACAGGGCCCCACTGGAGGTGGCTCAAAGCTGAGGGCCATAGACTTAACCTGGCATCAGGGATGCTTTCCTGGAGGAAAAGACATGGGCAGATGATACATACAAAGAGGGTGAAGTGTCTCCTGGGTGAGGAAGCCACCTGTGCTGAAGACATGGGTGTGGGATGACATTGGGTCAGGGAGGGGCCGAAGTGGGAGCTGAGGCCGGTCAAGGGATGCCTCAGGAGCTCCTGATTTAGGTCCTTTGCTTTCATTTTAGCCTCCTCAATCTTGCCTCTTATAACCAGACCCTTTGCCTGCAGTCCCTCCCTCTCTCCTTGCCCTGTTCTTCCCTCTCTGCCAGTCTCTGTGATAAGCTGGAGGATTCACCAAGGAGCAGAACCTTCTCCCTGCCCTTGCAGCCCAGCAGGGGAGACAAACAAGGAAATAGCTCTTGGCAACCTGTGCGATAAGCTATGAAATGGATGTAAAAATCCAGAGAAAGCAACTCGCTCTACGCTGGAGTTTCGGCCCAGGTTCAGAGAGCATGGGACAGCTGGGTAGGAACGTGTCAGGAGGAGACGGGAGATATTTTCGAGCAGAAAGAACAACTCGTGCCAAGGCAAAACCTTGTGATATTTAGGGACCGGGGGAGGTTCGGCGGGGCTGGAGGCTGTGGTGGTTTTGTTTGAAAAGATAGGGCTATGGACTTGGGGGGCCAGTGATGGAGCCAGATGGAGAAGGACCTTGTCAAAGAAAGGGACACTTCCTCACCAAGCACTCACCATGCTCCCCTGGGGCGAGCCTGGGGCTGCTGTTCTCACCTGTGTTCGGCAGGTGAGGAAACTGAGTCTCACACCAGGTCAGAGCAGAACCGGATCTTGGGGCTCTTGCTGTCCACCCTGCCAACATGCGCTCCTTGGCCCATGGCCGGCAGGTTTGGTGTCTCCTCTGAGATTGCTGACGCTCCCTGGCAGGGTCTAGGCAGAGCCTCTGGCCTCTATCTGGGTGGGGGTTGGCCTGACATGTGCTGAGCGTAGGACCCAGCTCTCCTCCTCACCCCACACGCTTCCCTCCCCTCGCCCTGCCAGGCTCAGGGCCTCTGGGCACCCCTGCTGCCAGGCCCATCCTGTGGGCCCCCGAGGCCGTGGACCACGCTCCTGCTCTTCCGCTGCACACGTGGGTTTAGGTTTCTGCCCCAGACGGCCTCGTGCTCCCCTGGCCGCAGTTTCCAGAGCATTTATCAGGGCCTGTGTATGTTTTTCTTGTGTGGGATTTGAAATGATTTCTTTAAACAAGTTCTAAACTGGGATTGATTTCCTCCCTTTATTTAGAGTGGTTTGTTTTGTAATGTGGTTCTTTTAACAGTCTAAATTGTGGGAACCTGGGAGGAAAAAAAGAGAATTTGCTGACTTCATATAAATAGAAATTACTTTATCTCTCTTTGAAGACTTCCATGTCTTTTCCTTGAAAAGGCTGGAGCCAGTCTTCGGGGGTCCTTTCCTTGTCAGAATTGTTATGATGAGAATGAGACCCTCGCCATGAGACTTCCATTCTGGGCTGAGAATTCAAAACAAGCCTGGCCTTTATTTGGCTCCTTGTACTTTTCTTTCAAAGCAAAATTCATGTCCATTAATCGGATCTTCACAACATAAGATTCTCCTTTAATTTGATGTTCATAACAGACCCAAGAGGTGAAGAAAAACGCAAAATTTACCCCCACCCCACCCAGTTGATGGAGGAGGAAACGTCTTGCCAGTCCGATGGTGATCCTGGCTGAGGAGGTACTGGATTCCTGGTTGAGTAGCTAGATCCTTCATGTGTTGCTTCCATAAATATTTTTGATGACCCTCTATGTGGCAGGTTCTGAGTTGGAAGCAACCCTGAAAATGAACTATCTCACGCTTCCTGTTGACTGTGTGAGTCCTCCTGCCCCAACAATTTGCAAGTTGTAGTTTCCTTGCTTGTACTTGCATGCCCCCAGTGACAGGGAGCTTACCATCTGTCAAGGCAGACCATGCCAGCTGTGGATGGCTCAGATTGTTAGAGTGCTCTGTTACACGGAGCTGAAGCCAGCTCCCTACATATTTCACCCATATTTCATCCCTACATATTTCACCCATGCTGCCTCCTGGGCGTTCCTGCTTCCCCACAGCAGATCCCATCAGGCCCCCACCTCATTCTCTCTTCTCGGGGGAATCGTCTTTGCTCTGCTTGGTGCTGACTTTCTGGTCCCTTATTACAGGTCAGACTTGTCCAGCCTACCATGGGGCAGGGCCATTTGGTCTCTTATTCTGGATATTATAACTCAATCAACGCATCACTTACTTGTCTTAGCTAACTCGGAGTCACCTCACCCCTGCTAATTAGCATTGGCCTTGCGCTGACAAAAGCCCCTCAGTCTCCCCTTACGTCTTCTACTTGGCTCCTTAGACTGGCCCGAGGAGGTGGAGCTCACTTTCATAGCCGCTTTGTTGAACTTTGTCGCATGAAGTCCATCGCCCAGCCTCCACGGCTCCTATGGATCCTAACTTCATTGTCACCCAAGGTGACCTTTCTCCCAGTGGTGCTTCACCCACGTATTGGACCAGCCCACCAGCCACGTCCTTGTCCAAGCACTAATTAAGTCGATGTGGAGCACAGAGCCCGGGAGAGGCCCTCTGGTTGGCTTGCTTCGCTTCCTTAGCAAATGAACCTTGCAGCCATGCTGTTTTCCAACTTGTCCAGAAGGAGAACATGACCTACTTTGTCAAATGTCTAGTTTGAGTATGGGTTCGTATCACCTACTGACATCGCAGGCCGGGGAGCCTATTAAGAAGGCACTGAAATTTAAAATAACTTCTTCAAGCTCCCAGGATGGTTCCCAGGGCACCGTGCCTTCCATGTTTCTCTCCAGGTGTCCACCTGTCATCTGTTTACTTATCTGTTCTAGAACAGGATTAGAGTAACACTTTTTTTTGGTCTATGGTTGCATGGGATGAGGGAAAGGAGAGTAACAGGAGAAATTAGGAAAGTCCATCACAGCCAGAAACGGAGCGCCTTGAAGGCCATGCTAAACAGTTTGTAGGCAGTTCTGTCCAGTCTGGAGCAGGCATGAGATACAAGTTCAATGCTTCGTTGGTTTCAGAGTTCTCTCTCTCTCTTTCCTATAAGTTTCCAACTGATTGCTTAACAAGTTGTGAAGCTCACAGCCTTGGTTTCCAGGTTGCATTTTCTGTAGCACTAAACCCTTCTGGATGAGGTGGTTATATAATTGCAAACTGACGGTTGAGAGTGAGGGGGTGCTTATCATAATTGTGCTAGGACACAAGGGGTAACCCAGGACTGCTCTGAACCAATCCCACTGCCCAGCATCCCTCTCAGACACTGGGGGATGCTGAGTCTCTGACTAGGAGCAGATGGGAGATCGTATTTCACTTGCACCCTGCGTGGGGCTGCAAGGATGGAGAGTGGGGGCTGAGGGTTTGGCTAAGAGGCCAAATGTTTGGGGTCTGCTAAAGCCTCAGCCACATTATGCCGCAAGCGTTTCCCTCGCACTGGGGAAGTTGTGTACTTTCAGACAAAGTCATTTCATATGGCTCTAGTGCCTTCACACTCAGCGCACTGAGCCCGGCCCTGGGCAGGCTTCTCGCTGTCCAGGGAGCTCTCTCTGCGGAAGGCGCTTCTCTTTGAACTTGGATGCCTGTTTATTTTTGGACTGGAAACTAGAAACTTAGAATTCCCCAAAGCCACAGGCTCAGATCCTTCTTTGCAGTGATAACCTGTGGAACTTAGAGAATGATACACTTGGAAAATGTCCCCGAGGGGAGAACCCGACAGATGATTTCATCAGACTGGCTCATATTACAGACGGGTAAACTCAGGTTCAAAGAGGCGGGAGGGCGTTACTTCAGATCACCCAGCGTTTTCCTCCAGTGCCATTCTCACGGACGCTACCGCGCCTGGCATCCTGTGGGAAATGAAGCAATGCAATGCGAATAATATCTGTTTTATTATATGCAGCCTCGAGCTGCTCATGATTCTGAGAAGTCCCGAGGTTGTGCACAGACCCACATGCCGTCTCCACTGTTAAGTGCAGAGCTGAGTTAAAAGACCGTTCATTACAGGAGCAGAGTGAGGACAAGAAGAGTCGACCCTGGCTGGCCAGCAAAGCCAGAGAAGCTCTCCCGGCTCCCAGGGATCAGCAGAGCGGCCCCTTGGCACACCGTCTGCTAAGACTCCTGTCTCCTCTGAACACGGTGCTCAGCTCCTCCTCCTGGGAGCATTGTCGTCAGGGTGGCTCTCCGTAGCTGGGACCCTCTAAGAAGGGCCTCGTATCTGTATCCATCCGGGTGGGCACTGTGGTCTGTGGGAGGGGGAGAGGCTTTGGCCTCAGGTGGGCTGGGTTTGAAACCCGGGTCTTTCCTCTTGGGTAAGATTACCCACCGCTGAGACATAGTCTCCTCAATTTAAAACCATCATAATTCCTTTCTAGGTTGGTTGTGAGTATTACACAGCATGATGTGTGTAAGATCACCAACCCACGTGCCTAGTCCGCAGTCACTTTTCAATAAGGTGATTGTTACTGTCACTTTAACACAGAGTTTCTAAACTATGGCACTGTTTGCATTCCCTGTTGTGGGGCTGTCCTGTGCATTGTAGGACGTTTGACAGCATCCCTAGCCTCTACCCACTAGATGCCAGTAGTATACAACTCCCAAAATGTGACAATAAAATCTGTCTCCCCAACATTGCCAAATGCCCTCTGGGGGGCAAACTCCCCACTCCCACACCCAGGGGAAAACTTCAGCTTTTATTACCTGGAGGGCCTGACACAGCACCTGACATCATAATGTAGTGGGAAGAATGTGGATTACGAGCCAGACTGACGTGACCTTGAACCCAGGCTCTACTGATTACTATTGTGTGGCCTTGGGCAAGACCCTCAATCAGATCTAGCTTTGTTTTCCCATCTGTGGGATGGGCACCCTATCGGCACTACCAGTTTGTGGTCAGTCACATGAGATAATTTACGTGACCGTTTGGACCAGAGAAGACACTTAACATTTGCTCATTCCATGCGCTTTCCTCCGTGAGGCATTACCAGGGATCATGGGATATTGAATGTCCCATGTCCCTACGGGGTTGCCAGGGGATGGAAATTTCAGAATGCCCGAATGTGAAGAGCGTTAAATTAGAACTAACCCAAAATGTTTAGAATCTTAATTTTTTGTTCCAGTTCTTGAAATATCACTTTCGTTGTTCAAAACACGCACACCTATGTGCTTTCACTTGTCCGAATGCATTTGGTAACTCTGGGTTTTTTCTCCCTGTAGCCACACAAATAATAACTGCCTTTTGTGATTCTTTGGGCCTTTAACAAATTACTGTCACATTTCAATTAAATTTAATCTTCACAACAAGCCGGTAATACCTTGCCCAATTTTGAGGGGGAAATGTGTTCCAGAGAGGCGCAGTGAGTTCCTTAGGGCCACACAACAAGTCAGTGGCTTGCTTGGCCCAGAAACAAGTCAGCCGGCTCCTAGGAAGTCCTCTTACTCCTGGTGCCACAGGGATTGGAGGTGGCTGTGATGGCGCATAAGGGACGGCTGTGTGGTGGTGGTGGCAGTGGTGATGTGATGGTGTGGGGCTGGGAAGGGAGAGGGAAGGACAGGAAGTATGTTATTTTGCTGGGGCTGGAGACAAAAGTGCCACAGAATGGGTGGTTTCAACAACAGAAATTTACTGTCTCACAGATCTGGAGGCTAGAAGTCCAAGATCAAGGTGTCAGGAGAGTTGGTTTCTTCTGAGGCCTCTCATTTGGCTCGTAGATGGCCATCTTCTCACCGTGTGTGCACATCACCTTCCCTCTGTGCATGGCTGTGTTCTAATCTCCTCTTCGTGTAAGGACACCAGTCATGTTGGATCAGGGCCCATGCTAGTGACCTCATCTGACCTTGATCACCTCGTTAAAGTCCCTGTCTCCAAACACCGTCACATTCTGAGGCGCTGGGGGTGAGGACTTCCCATATGAATATTGAGGGGCTGAAGGGAGTCAGGGAGGGTATTGGTGGGAACTCTGGGAAAGGAAGGAGCTGAGGAGGGGAAGCGAGTGGAGAAGGGAGGGAGGCAGGCTGGCCTGAGGTGGGGCGTGGAAGGCCCAGTGGAAGCGCCACCCTCCTTCTCTGTCCCCAGCCTCTCTCCTCCAGCTCCCCCTTCCCAGCCACTCACTCGCTGGATTTCTTTCTCTCTCCCTAGCTCTCTCTTTCTGCTGCCTTTGATTCCATCTCTCCAGAGCTCTCTCAGCCTCTCCCTCTCTAGGAAAACAGAAATCTTGGGGGAGTAGAGTGGGAGGCAATAAGGATTTTTTGTGTGTGATTATTTTAGCAAGTTAGCCCAACTTTTAACCCAAACCCATAGTAAATAAATGCTATTCTAAGAAATAGGACTCCCCTTCTCCCCACAATTAGCGTAGAAGCTGGATTCACTGAAACGGTGTCTGTCTGTCCCATGTCTGCTTGGTCGTCTTTCCTCAGCTTTGTCTCTGGGGTCTCGGCCTAATGTCTCATGATTTGGAGCCCATGACAACATAGTCATTCCCACCCTGTGCCACCTGCACCAAGGTTAGCACGTTGTCTCTGGGTATAAAGAAAAGAAGGGTGACTTCTGTCTGAATCTGCCTTTCCTGGCAACAGGCACCCTGTGGGGTATGGCCTGAGATGTCACTCAACACAGCTCCATCTTGAAGAGATGGGAACACAGAGAAGAGGTGTGACTGGCTCAAGCTCACACAGCTCAGCGGAGTCATAGCTGCATCCGGCCCCTTGCCAATGCCCCATGCAGCTGGAGGGGGATGAGGCTCCTATGGCTGGTGTCACTAGCACAATCACAGAAGGAGTCAGGGAACATCTGGTGGCAACAACGATCCCAGCAGCTCTCCAGGGGAGCTACCCGTGAGCCCTCATGAGAGGTAAGCAGACGGCAGCCTCAAAGGGATGCGTTAACATCCCTCAAGGCTGAGCTTGGAGGAGGGGATCCAGTTCCAATCATGAGGCCCCATGGGTCCATCATGGTCTAGCCTGGGCTCTCGAATACTCCAGACCTCTTTCCCATTTTTGGAGTGGAATTCCCAGAATTCCTAGCCTTCACTCAGCTCTATAGAGATATGGAGTTAGTAAGAACATCTGAGTGACATCAGTTAATTAGTGATGAGCAAATATTTATTGCTCCCTGCCTAAGTGTCAGGCCCTGAGTTTGTAGCATTGAGGGATACAGAGATTAATAAAACCTGGCTGCTTCTTTCTTGGGGCTTAGAGACTAGCTGGGGAGACAAGGTTTACATCCAGGAAAGGTGAAAGCACATGCAGGAGAAAGCACAAAGCAGGCTGAATTCTCACTCCCCTGTCAGCTGGGTGCTGCTCAGCCCTGACCTAGGGAAGCGCCGGGGAGCTTTCTCGTGGTGCTGCATGAGGCTCTCACCCCCAGGCTGAGAGAGAAAGGACCTTCACGGCCCCAACCCTTGGGGCAGGCAGAGTGCAGGGAAGGGCTCTGGGCAGCAGACATTTGAGGGGATGATAGACTCTGAAAGGGCCTGAGATATCAAACCCAACAGATGGGGGGCGAGGCCAAGAGACAACGTTTCTTGTGCAAGGTCACACTCAGAGTCAGTGTCAAAGTGGGACTAGGACCCAGGTCTTCTATCCGCTTCCTCACGCTCTTCCGCACCTGGCTCTTGTCTCTGAAACCTTCTGATCAGTTCCTGGACGTTGGGGCTCCATGAAGCCCTCATGAGCTCCGCATTTGGCTCTCCGGTCTGTGCCTGGAGGATGCAGGGGTCCTGTTGACTCTGTCTGTAGATGGACTGAGTCCTTCCTGTGCCGCTACCTTAGAGGGCAGGAAAGGGACGTGAGGGCCAAGTCAGGGTGACTATAATCGATGGATGGATTGGGGGCCAATGACCATCACAGCTGACACCATAGTGATAACTTTTGTGAAAGTTAGGCCTGAGTGGAAGCAATGAAAGCTAATGCATTGATTGTAAAGTCTTGCCTTTGAGTCTAAAAAGTCCAACGAAGCAAGGACAGACTAGGGAGGGGGATGGCATACTGAGGCATGAGAGAAGGAGCCCAGAAGGTTCTAGCTTATTGTAAGCTCAATTTTATGGGGTCAGCCATGTATGAGGGCTCTCAGTCAGCTAATGTGATCTCAGGCTGCATTACTAGAGATCCAGTGTCTAGAACTAGGGAGGTGACGGTCTTACTCTATTTTGTGCTGGTCTGTCTACACCTGGAATGTTGCTCTCAGTTGTTTTGGAGACAGAGTGGACAAATTGGCAAATTTGGCAAATTCTTCATGAGAAGACAGGGACCAGGAGACCAAAGGGACACGAAGACACTTCTTCTGAGAACTTTTGAAGGAAGTAGGGGTGTTGATCTTATAGCTGAGGAGCTGTAGCAGGAAGAGGAGATGTGACTACGAATATCTGTCAGGGTGAAAGGGAGCAGGTGTGTTTTGTAGAGGCCCAAGGGAGAGACACGTTTGAGTGTAGGATGTGGATTAGCTGCCTCTTATGGTGTTGCTCTTCATGTCCTGAAAGCAGGCAGAGAAGGGATGGCTCTAAACAATAGTGACAACGAAGACAGCTCACATTTGATAGGTGTCAATATGTGCCATGTGCACATTACATTCATTAACTCACTTAATTTCCCCCAACAACCCTATGAGGTAAGTGCTCTCATTACCTCCATTTTACAGACGGGAAAACAGCAGCCCAGAGGGCATTAACTTGCTCACGGTCGCACGAGGCACTGGGGCTCCAGAGTCTGAGCTGCTACAGCACATGAAGAAGGTTCGAGCAAGAAGACTTCTAGGATTTTTCTTACCTCTGAGACTCTGAGGATTTGAGGAGTTCCCTGCAGGGACCGTCCTCAAGTAATTGACTTCTCGTGGCCTTTAGGTCGTGCTCTGCCTGAGGCCAAGGAGACAAGACACTGCTGGCTCATTCTTTCCCAGCTGTGCAGGCTGGGAACAGAGCCAGGCCACCAGCCCTGGTGGCAGGTGCCGGCTGCTGCGGTTTGGCAGCAGGTCAGCAGCTGGGAGGGGGCCTTGGTGGCTGACCTGTAGGGACGGCAGTGGGTCCACAGGAATCCAGGCTCTAGGACCCTTCAGAGACGGGCGGATTTGAGGATAGGGAAGAATGCAACATGGAGTACGACAAGACGGACACGTGGACTTGAAAAGCCCTATGCAAACGTTGCTCAGCGCCAGGGTCCGGCACGGGTGACTCACAGCCACCTCGGGGACCCTGCTCTGGGGCTGAAGGGAGCTGCCAACAAGCCTCTCCAGCATATCCATTCCTTGGGGCCTGGGACTGTGCTCCGGCTGGGGAAGCACAGCCGCCAGCTTCCTAGCCCCCTGCCTGGCCCCTCTTCTCCCTGCCGGAGGGGCCTCCCCAGTCCAGCTCTTCTCAAAGGTGTTCTGGGCAGCAGCATCCAGCTGCAAGTTGGGGGGGGGGGTGCCTGGGCCCCACCTGCTTCCCTGAGGGCTGAAGAGATCAGTCATGGTGCAGGGGTGTCCCCTGGGAAACTCCGCCCCAAACCCTAGACTAATCCTGTCCCCCTCAGGCACTTCCTCCTTGTCTAGAGGCCAGAACCCCAGCTCCCCAGATGGCAAACTGATGCCCTTCAGGATCTTGCCCTTCAGTCTGACTCCTCCAGGACCTCCTGGGCTATGTCAGTCTTCCGTAAACTGCCGGGATGGTCCCCTGCCTGGGCCACTGAGCCCCAGTTCCTCACCTGCCCGACCTCTGTGCAGATGAAGCTCCCACGGAGATGCAGCTTTGGTGTCACTTCTTCCAAGAGACCTTCATTGTCCTCTCCCCCAAGCCTGGCTCTGAGGGTTCCCCTGTCATGGCACTTACCAGTTGGCCCTGCGAGCGATGGTTGACTGGCCCGTGTCCCCTGAGGACAGGGCGGCTCCTCAACTCTGGAGTGCCAGCCTCTGCAGAATGCTTGGGCTGAACCACAAGCTCTGCTGGTGATGATTCCTCAAGGCTGCAGGGCACCTTCCAGTTCATAATGCATTTCGCACTCATTCGTGCTTTGGAGTTTCATGGGATTTTATGTTACCGTTTCCATTTCACAGGTGAGGAAACTCAGCTTCATGGAGGAAAGTGACTTGACCGGGGTCACGCAGAGGTGAGCCGGAGGCCAGGTGTGGCTCCATCACTGAGCGCTGCTCTGGGCAGCGCTGAGCTAGGCACAGGTGGGAGGATGGATGAGGAGGGCGCCAAGGACTAGCAGAGAGTTACCCATGGAAGTTAAAAGCAGCCTTAGCGCTTCTTTACTATTTGGGGAAACAACTGACTGCCGCCACCCTTTCCAAGGTGGAGTTCTGGGAGGGGTGGGGATTCCTCCAGGCAGCACCACTGAGCAGGTACTTAAGCTTTGAGGAGGCAGTTCCCTCACTTCTAGGCCCTTCCCTCAGCTCTAGAGCTTTGTATTCCAATCCCTGAGCCCCATGCTCCCCCAGGCCCCATCGACTTTTGAACAGCTGACTCCACCCATCGCCTCTCATTGTCCTGCCTTTCATCAGCTGATTTCCTCTGCCTGGAACCTCTTTCCTCCACTTTCCAACTTTATTTGCCCAGTTTAGATACCCCTTGCTCCAGGCAACCTTGCCCGTCTCTTCCCCAGAACTTCCGGAGTACTCTGTAAACCCCTCCACTGACGGACATGCTTTCGTTTATTATCTCAGGTCACATATGTTTGAATCGGGCTCCCTCCACCAGGCCGTGACCCCCTGGAATGCAGGGTCAGGGGCGTGTTTATTTCTGTACTCCCCCACGGTACCTGTGATGTAGCAGGTGCGTGGTTAGGGATGAATGAATAAAGAGACTGGACTGAGTTCATCCTGGCTTCTACAACAAGAGCAGAAAGGACACAGCACCAGCGCTGATCTCCTAACACAGGGTTTCTCTGTCATTTGCATAAATAAACCACTCCGCCAGGTCCCACGCCTCTTGGGACACTTGCCAGCTGCCCATCACCTCCGGTTTCTGGAGAGACACAGTGGCTGTCGGCCCATTTGGGTGGCCTGGCCACATGGCCGTGTTCCAGGTGCCAGCTGTGTGACTGTGTGACATCATTCCCAATACGATCTCCATCTTCTCAGCATCTGCAGCCCCTAGAGGAGTTGCCTCTCTGTGAGATGGGCATTACCATCATCTCCATTTTACGCACGGGAAACTGTTGTGGTCAGCGGACTAAAGACGGGGCGGGGCCAAGTCTTGTGTCTCCAAACAGCCCAGTGAAAGCGCTGGAGGTTGGCCTCTCCGTGGGCAGTGAGGCCTCCAAACCCAATGGTCTTTCTTTATCTTTTCCAACCAGCTATGGCCCAGAATTGCACCTTCCTTTTCAGAACGTCTTTAAAAATATATTTAAAACTCAAAAAAATTCTGAGGCTCCTTATCTGAGCTTTTCAACATTGTCCCCCCTTCTCTCCTGAGTGAACTCTAGGGGATGACTTGAGGCTCCGAGGGGCTGCTGCCGTGGTAGGAGGTTTGCACGGAGCTGGGTGTGGAACCAAAGCTCCAGGACAGGCTTCTCCTGACTCCTCTGCCCCTCCTGCCCTGCACCTCCTAAGGGAGGGTTTTGTGCATGGAAGTCCCTTCTCTTTTGGTCTTGGACCCTCTGAAGAGAGAAGGGTGGACACAATCCTGGCACCTAAGGAAGCAGCCAGCCAGACTCTTATTCCTAGTAAGTGAGCAGAAATTCAGTCCGAGTTCATGGTGCCCAAGTTTGTCTGATGATAAAACCTTCTTGATCAGAATCTTTCTGTGAGGAACCTGACGGATCTACATTTTTTTTTTTAAGATTTTATTTTTCCTTTTCCTCCCCAAAGCCCCCCGGTACATAGTTGTATATTTTTAGCTGTGGGTCCCTCTAGTTGTGGCACACGGGACACTGCCTCAGCATGGCCTGATGAGCAGTGCCATGTCCGCGCCCAGGATCCAAACCGGCGAAACCCTGGGCCGCCGAAGCGGAGTGTGTGAACTTAACCACTGGGCCACGGGGCCGGCCCCGGATCTACATTTTTAAATAAGAGCCTCTCTCACTCAATTTTTATCATTGAGTGAAACCCGGAGGGAACACCTTAGAGCTAGAGACTCAATTCATAGCGCTTTCATCCTGGACTGGAGAGACCCTTAAGGAACCTGTAGGAATGGTCTGATAACAGTGAAATGTAAAGAACCCAGGGAATGCAAGAGAATGCTCCAAAAACACGGATTTTCCACTTTTAATTTATTGTTACTTATTTAGTATTTTACAGACACTTTCATAGCACTGACTATGAGCTAGACATTATCCTTTACAAACATTTGCTCATTTAATTTTTGTAGAACCTGGCAGAGGCCCAGGGAGGTTAAGTCACTCGCCCAAGGTCACACAGTCATAAGTGGTGGAGCCAGGGCTCTGACTCAGCTGTCTGGCTCTGGAGAGTTTGATCTAAACCGCTGGGCCATATGTGTTTAAAAAAATCTCTTTCCATTTGGCCACAGAGCAAACCCTCTCTTCAGCATCGTTGTAAAGTAAGTGATGCAGCAGCCTCGTCTGCGTGATTTCAAATGCTTCGCCAGTGTGTCCGCATTAGCGGTGCTGTGATTGCGTGTGGAGCCCGGTGTGACTTTCTCTTTTGATGGAGAAACATGCCTCTTGTTATGGCAATCCCAGATGCTGTGTGGAAGCTCTAAAGAACAGATCTGAATCCCTTTGTTTCTCATCCTAAACGTTGACATGAACCTAAGGGCTCAGCTGATTCCTGACAGTTTTGAGTCCCTTCGTGTTTCATATATTTCAGACCAGCTTGGGAGCAAACACGTGGTCTTCTCCTTCTTTCTCTCGCAGGGTTTATTTGTAAAGCTTGCATCTGGTTGCTTTTGCGTTTTCCGGAAGGAGGAGGGAAATGACTCCCCTCCTTGAGAGGTTGGATCGAAAATTCTCCCTGAAGGCAGGAGGCAGCTCTATCTGGGTCTAGACCCTTAGCGCTATTGTCCCTTAGCGGGCTTGCCCCTTAGCCTCAGTCTGAAAGCTTGGAAGAATCCTTGACCCGCTGGTCTCCTTGCACGTGGACTGGAAAGAAGTTGTGGTTACTCGCACATGTCCACCTCCGCTGAGGAGCAGTGTGGTCACCCTCTGACGGTCCCAGTGAAGTCCCATAGAGGACCCCTCTCTGGCTGAAAGAGCCTGTTGTCACCATGCTACAAGCATTACTGAACATTTGCTACAAGTCAGGCTGTGGGCTAGACGTGACTAGACAACGCCTGAAGTAGGCATTACTGTGCCCATTTTTCAAAGTCGGAGACTGAGGCCCGGGGCGCTGGGCACCCTGCATGCCCATGGTCAGCAGCTTGCGGAAGCAGAGAGGAGACTGAGGACCCACCGTCACACCAACGCCTCTGCTCGCTGCACCCCTCCGTGTAGCGAGGATTCATTCTTATCCCTCACTGCTAATGCAGCACCCTGGGTGGTCTCTGCAGGAGCAAATGAGCAGCAAACTCACGTGGCCAGGGCAGCTGCGACAGACGACCTGTAGTCTGAGAACTTATGCTTCGATTATAGGTGTTGCTTTGTGATTTTCTTGGGGGAGCCTGAGTTCCAGAAAGAAGGACAGGGTGTGAAATTCAAATAGTTTTTTGGGATTACAAATGCACTTTCTTTTTAAAAGGTATGTTTTTGTTTTTTTGGTAGGGAAGATTGGCCCTGAGCTGACATCTGTTGCCAATCTCCTTTTTTTTCTCCCCAAAGCCCCCAAGTACATAGCTGTATATTCCAGTTGTGGGTCCTTCTAGTTCTGCTATGTGGGACACCACCTCAGCGTGGCTTGATGAGCCATGACAGGTCTGCGCCCAGGATCCAAACCAGCGAAACTCTGGGCCGCTGAAGCAGAGCACGTGAACTTAACCACTCAGCTATGGGGCTGGCACCTACAAGTGCACTTTTACTGATGGTCTTAATCCAGGAATATATGTGACCCGAAACAGCTGGTAGATGTTAAGTGAGTAGATTCTGTGGCTGTTAGTTATTTTCCCCAAGGAGCTGGAGCTCAGACTTGTGGGCAGCAGAAGGTGAAACAGCTCCAGCTTGAGATATGGCTCAATTCAGTGCCTTTTCTCCATCGCTACCTTCCCTTGGCTTCATCATTGAAATGATGGACTCCTAAAGCGTCCTTCTAACTCCAGGCTTGTCTTCTGGGCACTGGTGTCCACTCTGGCTGCAGAGGGACCTTACTGAGAAACAAATCTGACCTTGACACTGCCCCCTTCACACCTTTCCATGGTGTGACCTTCAGGTCAAGTTCCAAGTCCTTAGCACGGGGCACATGGTCCCTGGCGATCTGGCCCCCTGGAGTCCCAGAACACCTCATCTCTGGCCTCCTTCCCCACTCTCTATGTCCCGGCCATAAGGGACTTCTCCCTGTTCCTCAAACATGCCACTGCTTTCGATGCTTCTGTACCACCTGCCTATAGAGCTAGTCACGCTCACAGATGATCAAAAGACGCTCTTCTCCTGCCTGCCCTCCCCAGGCAGCAATCTTAGTCTCTCTCCTGAGTTTCCCAAGCACCCATACAAGACCCTGTCCCAACACTTACCCCTCAGTGCTGCAATGATTGCTTACGGTGTGTTTCCCCAGTAAGGCTGAGAGTGAGTCTCCACCATCCAACACACTGCCTAGCCCAGGGTCAGTGGTTAGGAACTATTTGTTGAGAAATGAAGGAATGAATGAATGAATGAGTACATGAAGGCATGAACACAGGAAAAAGTAAGGCGTTTACTGCAGAAAGGCCACAACATAACACTAAAGGTAGTGGTGCTAAGCAATTTTACATAGTTTCTTATTTAGACCTTACAATAACCCCATGAGGCAAGTATTATACCCATTTTGTGAATGAAGAAACTGAGGCTTAGAGAATTTAAGTTAATTGCTCAAAGTTTCCCACCTAGTAAGTGATGGAGCTGGGAGCAAATCCAGAATCAAGAGACTTGAAAGTTCAATCTTGTAACCCCTTATCCTCAGTTGCCTGTCTGGCTCAGCTCAATCTCACATTCCCTGCCTGTGGCTGAATTGGGTCACAGTGGAGAAAACAGCAGTAGCCGTCAAGGGCAGAGGACAGAGGGCAAAGGGTGGAGGGCAGAGGGCAGAGGGCGGAGGGCAGAGGCTTCCTTTCTCTCACGGTGGGTTCCACCGCACCGCTTCTCAGATCTGGATCAGTCAAACCCGTCTGGGACAAAGTTGTGCGGGTAAAGGTCAGGGGAAGGAACAGACGGGAGAGGAGAGGTATGCAGGAGGCCGTCTGCTCCTGGCAGCTCGCTGGTGTGTTCTCAGCTTCCCAGGAACTGCACGGTCTGGAGTGCAGGGGAAGCCTTGCCTCAGAGAAGCACCCAGTTGAACAGGGAACACTCTTCTGGCTGGGGGCAACTTATTTCCTCTTCTTGCTGGATGAAAATGCAAATTAGGTGTTTTTTTTTTGCAATATCATTGGGCTTGATTTCACTACATCAATCCCCTTAAGAACAAAATAAATGCATGCTAGGATATTTGAAAAGTGTACAAGGATGAGTATGTATGTGTGCGAGGAGCCTGACAGAGCCGAGAGGATGTTAGCGGCAAGCGGTGAATGATGTCTCTCCCAAGTCCCGTCTCCCAGGGGATTCTTAGTGACGCTATAGCCGAAACTGGCTGTCACCATTTCCTCTTGCAGCTGGGCACACTGCTAGACATTTCTCCACCTCCCTTTCAGCTAGGTAGTGCCAGAGGATAGAGTCTAGCCAATGGAATGTAAGCACTCCTAGTCCTGGCTGTTAAAACAAAACGAAACAAATGAAATGAAAGTCCTGTAGGGTCTTTCCATAGGCTGACGACCCTGGAGGCTCGGTGTTGAAAGTGAGACACAAGATAGAAGCAGCCTGGGTTCCTGAATCACTGTGTGGAGGAGAGACATTCCCTCCTCACTACCTCAAAGCCAGGACTGTGTCTGGATCATCACTCTAGTGCTTGCACAAGGCATGGTGCAGAGCGAGTGCTTGATAAATGTTTGATGAATGATTGAATTGTATGGAGATTGCACCAAGGACCTTCACATCTATATCATATTTGATCCTTACAACTGTGTAAGAGTAACATGCTATACTTTTTTACAGACCTGGTGAGCAAGACTTAGACAGTGAAGTGACTTGCCTAGCTCAGCAATGCTGGACTGGTTCTCCTGACTCCAGACTATAGCCTGAAAGGCAGAGAAGGGGTGAAGTTTAATCCATGACTAGCAGCAAGGCAGTTCGGGGCTTTGGGCCTGGGCTTTAGTGATGAACTGCTCGAGAGGGAAAGTGGCCCTGAGAGCAGTGGCACTCAAGCCTTGGTCTGTATTAAACTGCCAGGCACCTCAGAATCAACTGGGGATTTAAAAAGTAGAGTTTTTCTAGACCCTGTCCCTAGAGATCCTCTTTCAGCAGGTGTAGAATGAGGCTCTGGAATCTCCATTTCTAAAAGGGCTTCCAAAGAATTCTATACGTCGCCGGGTCTAGTAAGCACTTTGTAAAGGAAAAAGGCACTCCCTTCGCAGTCAGACAAAACTCCACACCCCAGCTCTGCCACCTGTTAGCAGAAGGACCTTCGGCCTGTGATTTGACCACACTGAGCCTCATTTTCCCCATCTGTAAATTGGGGATCAAAACTCCATCCCCACTGGGTGGCTGTGAGGATTAAGTGGCACGGTGCATGTAAGCCCCTGGCAGTAGGGGCTGTCCTGTCTGAGGGTCTCTGAGGTCCAGCCAGAGCATTCGTTCCCTTGGGCATTCTCTCCTCGCTGTCGTCACGAGGATCCTCCTTCCTGAGCTTTCTAATCAGGTTCAACCTCCTTAACTGTAAATGGAGATGGTAATGTATAAGCCAAGTGTCACCCCGCCCGTGGGTGTCCTCAACAGCTCCAGCCTGATGTGGTCCCTGTCCTTCAAAATTCAAACAACGTTAGCTGTAGACTTTTTGTGGATGTCCTTCACCAGACTGAAGAAGTGTCCTTCTATTTCTGGTTTGCTAGGAGTTATTGAATAAATGGATGTTGAATTTTGTCAAATGGTTTTTATTCATCAATCAATATGACCATGTAGTATTTCTTCTTTATAATATTAACATGATAGATTACATTGATTGATTATGAATATTAAACCAGCCTTTCATTTCCAGAATAAAGCCTCTTGATTGCTATGTATTATTCTTTTAAAATGTTGCTGGATTCAATTTGCAAATATTTTGTTGAGGGCTTTTGCATCTATGTTCATAAGGGATATTGATCTCTATTTTTCTTTTTTTTTTAAGGAAGATTAACCCTGAGCTAACTACTGCCAGTCCTCCTCTTTTTTTGCTGAGGAAGCCTGGCCCTGAGCTAACATCCGTGCCCATCTTCCTCTACTTTATACGTGGGATGCCTACCACAGCATGACCTGCCAAGCAGTGCCATGTCCGCAACCGGGATGCGAACCGGCGAACCCTGGGCCGCTGAGAAGCGGAACGTGCGAACTTAATCACTGCGCCACCAGGCCAGCCCGTCTAGTTTTCTATTTTTAATTCTTTCTTTATCTGGTTTTGATATTTAGGCAATGGTGGCCTAATAAAATGATTGGGAAGTGTTTCCTCCTGTTTTATTTTCTGAAAGAGACTGTAGAATTGATGTTTCTACAGTGAAATTATCTAGCCTGAAGATTTCTTTTTCGTAACAACAAAATAAATTTCTTTGGTAGTTACAGAACTATTCAGGCTATTTATTTCAACTTGGGCGAATTTTGTAGTTTGTGTTTTCTGAGGAATTGGTCCATTTCATCTAAGTTGCTGAATTCGTGTGTGTGGAGTGTTCATGGCCTTCCTTTATTACCTTTTGAATGTCTGTGGTCTCTCTAGTGCCAGCTCCTCCTTTATTCCTGATATTGATGATTTGTGCCTTCTCTCTTACTTCCTTTATGAGTCTTTGTAGAGGTTTCTGAATTTAGTTGATTTTTTCAAAGACTCAGCGTGGTTTAACTGATTTTCTTTATTGCCTTCTGTTTTCATTCCATTGATTTCTGCTCTTATCTTTATTATATTCTTTCTTCTACTTGCTTTGGGTTTATTTTGCTCTTTCTTTCTAGTTTCCTAAGGTGGAGGTTTAGATCATTGATTTCAGATTTTTCTTTTTTTCTTATATAAACATTTAATACCATAAGTTTTCCTCTCAGCACTGCTTTAGCTGCATAGTGCAAATTTTGATATGTTGTATTTTAATTTATGTTCAGTTCAAAATATTTTCTAATCTCCCTTGATACTTCCTAATTGACCATGGATTATTTAGAAATGTATTGTTTAATTTCTAAGTGACTGGAGATTTCCCTTTTATCTTTCTGTTTTTGACTTCTAGTTTAATTCCCAAATGACCAGAGAACGTACCTTGTATGATTTCAGTTCTCTTAAATTTGTTAAGGTTCTTTTCTAATGACCTAGGATATGATACATCTTGGTGGCTATTCCATCTATACTTGAAAGGAATATGTGCTGTGCTGTTGTTGGCTGGAGTGCTCTATAAATGTCTTTTAGATCCACTGGTTGACGGTCTTGATCAGCTCTTCGATATCCTTGCTGATTTTGTCTCCTAGCTCTATCTATTGTTACTGAGATGGAAGTTTCAATTCTCCTAGTATGGTTTTTCCATGCATCGTGCACAGGTTTGACAGCTGCCTTCAGTGGGAGAGACAGGATGGGATCTGCTTACTCCACTTTATTCAGAACTGGAACACATTTGCCTCTTTACCTAAATCATGTTTGTGCCCACTGCTGATTGACTGAACACGTCTCTTAGGAGAGACATATCCTAGCCATGGAACATCGGAAATGTCGGACTTCCTTCGCCTTCTGAGTGCCTAGTCATAAGACCGGCTTTAGGCATAGAGTTGCAGGAGAGTGGGGTACTCGGGCTTCATCCAGAAAGCGGGTTCCTCCCACACATCAGAAGGGTCTAGTGTTCACTGAAGAGTCCCTGCTCTCTCCTTGCCTTCAAGAGAGGATTCCTTCAGCAGGGGCCAGATCAAGAGAGGCATCCCAGAGGAGGGGACACCTGAGTGAGTTTCAAGGCTATTTCAGGGTCATAATGGTGAGAAAGGCTGGAGGGATGGTGGAGCGAGCAGCCTCTGCAAAGGCCTGGAGCAAGGAGAGCCCAAGGTGGGCCCAGACACGTGGATACTTCTCCTGGCCACTCTTCTGCTCTCTTCTTGGGACTACTGGTGGCAGGTGCAAGAATCTTGCCTCTCACCTGAGCAGCCTCTGCAGGCTGCCAAGGCCTGTCCCTAGGATCACCTTGCCATGAACAGGTGAGGACACTGAGGCTTTGCGAAGGGGCTCGCCCACACCACCCTACCACGCAGTCACAGAACTGCTCCAGAACGTAGGGCAAGCTTCAATTCTTCAGCACAGTGTCACCAATTACAGTCACCCCGGTTTACATTAGATCTTCAGAACTTGGTCATCCAATCACTCAACGTTTGTACCCTTTTACCAACCTCTCCCTATTTGCCCCACTCCCAGCCCCTGACGACCACTTTTCTACTCTGTTTCCATGAGTTTGACCTTCGTTTTTGGATTCCACATATAAGAGATACCATATAGTATTTGTCTTTCTGTCTGGCTTATTTCACGTAGCATAAGGCCCTCCAGGTCCATCCATGTCGTCAGAAATGGCAGGATTTCCTTCTTTTTTATAGCTGAATAATATTCCATCGTGTGTGTGTGTCTGTGTGTGTATACATATATATATCACGTCTTCTGTATTCATTCATCCATCGAGCGACACTTCTATTCTCTCCATGTCTTGGCTACTGTGAGTAACGCTGCAATGAACATGGGAGCACAGATAGCTCCTCGAGATCCTAATTTCCTTTCCTTTGGATGTATACCCAGGAGTGGGATTGCTGGATCACATGGTAGTTTTATTTTTAATTTTTTGAGGAACCTCTATACTGTGTTCCATAAAGTCCTTTTCTCTGAGAGCTCCCACTCGTGGGTCCCTCGCAGACCAACTGGGAGATTCTCAGGCTTTTTCATTTTTCTCTGTTTCTGAGCCATTTCCACGTGCAACAATTCGTCAGAGGTGCCTGGGCCTCGAGGGGACATATCAGAGTCTCCAGGGGATGAGTGATCAGCCCTTCACAGTCTGAAAAAGCCCCCTCCTGGGAAGGGCGCGCCTCCCCTCCCTGTGCCTGCGGGTGAGCCGCTGATTTAGCTCAAAAACCTTTCACTTAACAGATAATGAAACACAGGCCCAGAGAGGGGAAGAGACCAGCCGAAGGGATTCGAACTGGGACCAAAGCTGGGGGTTTGGGCTCCGGACTGTGGCTCTGTAACGATGAATTAATCGTGGTTAACATTTATGGCGCGGTTGTTACTCCATCCGATGATGTTTCGCTAACCCCTTACGTGGGTGAGCTCAGTGATTCTTCAGTGTCCCCCTAGGAGAGAGAGACGACTACTATTGAGCTCTCTTCACAGATGAGGAAACTGAGGCACGGAGAGGTCTAGTGACTTGTTGAGGCTCATGTAACTGGCACCTGGGGAAGCAGGGAAGCCGGCCCTGGTGCTCTGTGAGCAGTGCCTTTGTGCCCCCCATGCCCACCTCCCCTGCTTTCTCCCGGCCTCTTATGTCTCACCATCAGGATCCCTCCACAACCAAACGAACTGCCTTGGATCTGCCTTGTTTTCCTTTTAGGGGCAGCTGGTCAGTCGGTGGGGGCCCCTCAGTGTTAGCGACATTGGCCGGGGATGTCTCAGTGCTTGCACAGAGCAAGGCCTTAGGTGCCAAGTGCCCGCCCAAAGGTCCTGCCACCTCTGAGGTAGGGGCCTGCCTGGGCCTGGGCTCCCCTCCTGCTGGCCTGGCCTCCTGCCAAAGCCCACATCCTCTCAAGGTCTTGAGACCAGGAGCTCTTCCCAGCTGAGTCAGACCCCGGCTGAGGGGCGGCCTGGGGCAGGCGTGACAATGCATCTAAAATTACCCGGCAAGGCCGAGCGCCCTCCACCCTTCCTGCATTCCTCCCCGAGGCTGGACCTGCTGGAGGGAGGCCCCAGTGGATTTGGGTGATTCCTGTTGAGACCTGTGCTCCGCAGGCTCCTGGACACACAGCCTGTGGGAAGCAGGCTGGCCGTGGGAGCCGGGGCCTCTGCTCCAGCATCTTCTTTTGAGCCATGAAGGGTTCTCTTGGCCTCTGTGTTCCCTCTCCTTAGATCACATTTGCCTGGCTAACTCCTATTTATCCACAGGTGTTTGCCTAGATGCCCCTTCCTCTAGGAAGCCTTCCTTGCATACCTCCCTCTGTTTCTATCTGGGTTGCATGCCCTTCTCCATGCAGTGCTCACCCCTCACAGGGCTTTTCCCACAGGTCAGCATCTACCTGTCCATGAGTGTGTCTCCTTGATACAGGGGACAGGAGCACTGTAGTATTCCCATTCCCCAGCACAACGCCCAACAGATAAGAAATGCTTGATGGTGTTTCTTGAATTAAAGCAAAGATGTGAAGGGTGAAGATTGAATTGTATTGTTTTCTTCGTGCTCCAGATTGAGGACATTCATAGACATAAAGAAACGAAACATTCCCCTGTTCAGGTATTAAATGGAGAAAGATGCCTTGTATAACCTCTTGTTTTAGTGTTGCAAACCCTCAATGGTTTCTGCTGATGTCTAAACTTCTTCCTGAATGGGATACTTGGGATAAAACTTTAGATGTCATTGCTGGCAGGACTCTGAGAGTCTTTGTTCCTATTTTATAAAGAAGGAAGTAGAGGCTCAGAGAGGTTCAGTAACTTGTGAGGGTCACACAGCCAGGAAGATTTAGGGCTGTCTCATGATTCGTATGCCATGTGTGGTTCTTACCTCCACGAGGCTTCCATGCAGCACAGAAGACACATAGGTACGAAGACAATGACATCATTGGGAAAAGTGCAGTGACTGAGGGACAGGGAAAAGTGCCATGGGAGCCCCGGGGAAGAGGGAACTGACTGCTGGAGAGTTTGCCAAGTGGCCCAGGGTGGGAGGCCATGGGGACAGCACTGCAAGGCAAGGAGGTCTGAAAGGCAGAACTTTCCAAGAAACGGTGACACTCTCTGCCTCCTGGGCAGCTGCTGACATGAACTGAGACGGACATTCGGGGGGATTCGGCGTTGCTCCGCCACCCTCTGCAGCGAGGTCTGTGTCTGGCCAGCGAACCCTCAGCTACCAATCCCCACCGATGAACTCTCCAACATCAAACAAGCCACATTTCCAGAACGTCAGGATTTCTGGAAGTGTAAAACCTTCGCCAAGAGGCGGAGAACAGCTCTCTGGCTTGGTCTTGGACGAGGCGTGCTCAGCCACCTTCCCGCCCCTCCAGGCTGCATCCGTCCTTCCATCCGTCCACGCGTGCTGCCACATTGGCAGGTCAGGGCAGGAGCCTTCTCTGGCCTGCTGTGGGTCTCCCTCTGAGACGGTGATGAATGCGCCTAGGGATTAGCCGACTTTCCTTGGCCCTGGTGGTGCCAGGAGTGAGCACATTCCTGAAAGGCCAGAGCTGATGGATGCCCCGGGGGGAGGGGGAGGTTTTGGGGAGAGGAGAAGCTCGAGTTCGGGAGCGGATTCCTAACATTCCCGGGGATGGAGACAGCTGAGAGACAGGCCCAGACCAGGGGGAGGCGGCCCTTGATGTGCACCTCCCAGCCCTCCCCACCCAGGCCCCGGAATGTTATCTTTCCTCTAATCACTCGCAGGCCAGGGAAGAATGAGGAGGTGGCACCTGGCTGTGTGCTCCCGAGAGGTGGCGTTGGCTCCTTCTGGCTTGGGGGAGCAGTGGGGGCTGAAGGGGTGCAGGATCATGGCCTAACGGGACTGGGAGGAAGGGAGTGGCACCTCCCGAATCCCACTTACGTGCATCGTAGGTAAAACCCAGGTGGGGAAGCACGTGGAACCCCTGAGCCTCCCAGCTGTCAAGGAGCTTATGGCCCCACCCCCTCCACCCCCTTATTTGATGGCTGAGGGGTCTTCAGCCCCAGGGCACATACCAGGACTCCTGCTTTTTTTGTTTCATGAGCAAACATTCTTTCTCAGATACCCCTAGCCCTGGGCCTTGGTTCCCCAACTCTAGAAATGAGAGAGGGGATGCGATGGTCTCTGAAGATGGTTCTGATGTCCTAGGACCTCTGTGAGCATGCACCCCAGACCACTCCCACGTGGTGGCTGGTGAACGGGCAGCCAGGGGACAGGGAAGCGTTAGTGACTGGCTCTCGTCTTCCAGGGAGGCCTTTGGAAAACATCAGAGGGGGACCCTGGAAATCTCCTTCATCGGAACCTGAGCTCCAGAGGCCGCCTGGCAGAGGGGAAAAGTGTCAGCACTAGGCGGAGGCACGGTTCCACCACTTGTCAACTGTGGGCCTCGAGCATGTGCTGAAAACCCAAGGCGGTTCCCAAACTGGAAACAAGGTAATGGTGGCGCCCTCTCCTGGTCGTTGTGGGTGGGAGCAGGCTTTCCCGAGGCTCCTTCTTTCCGGGGTGGGCTTCCTCCCACCCCCATTCTTGCTCTTGTCTGGCTACAGGTGACTCTGGAGTGTTGTTCAGATGAGGCAGCCTCAGGGTTTGGTGGTCTCAGGACTGCATCGGTTTCTTCTGTGGTAGTTCTTTTCCAGAAGACACTTTGCTTAATATCTGAATGTGATTTCCTCTACATGCCGTTTAATACTTTTCACAAAAAAAGCATTTGCATGTTGGAGGAGAGAAGGACTTGGAAGATTGGAGCCAAGGCTTTTCGCCTGCCCTTCGCTCAGCCCCGAGGGGCCACACAGGGCCAGGATGCCTGCATGCAGTTCTCACTTTGTCCTCGTGACAGCCCCCGAGACAGGGATTTCTCCCCATTCTGTAGGTGAAGAAACTGAGGCTGAGGGACATCAAGGTCACACAACTAGTATGAGGCAGAACTAGGGTTGATTAATAAGAGCTGGACCAGACTGTGTGTTTGTTTGGTGTTTGAAAGCAGAGGAGCCCCCTGAACTGCCCTATAAATCTCAAAGGAGACATGTGATGAGCAAGAACTGTTATCTGGTGGTTTCATGATAACTTACTGAAAGACAATTGACCTAGGCATGCAAGCTGCTTTTAAAACGTCAATATTCTAGATAATACTGCTACGATCATTTCCATACATCCATTCACAATTCATACAAAATGCCTACTGTATGCTGGGCACTGTGTTGGCTGCCCACGTGGGCAGGACTTTTTGTGTCAATCACAGAGGGACTGCTCCTCTGTCTGTCTTGCCCGCTCCCCACCACGCGTGTCACCGCGCCTGGAACAAGGAGCTGTTCGGAAGCTATTAATCGTGCTTCAGAGACATCAGAGAGCCCAGAGTGGGCTGGCTCTATTTTCCTTCAACCAGGAAGCTGAAGACTGTATCTCCTTGTGCAAGCGATCCTTGAATGCTAGCTGGAAAAAACGAATGGAGATTCTGGGCGCTGTCCGCGTCAGAGCTTCCTGAAACCCTTCACGGAGCAGCACATACCCATGACCTCATCTCCTTTGCTGTCCTCCTCTTTCTGGTCGAATCAAACAAAAACAAAACATTTGCCAACACTATCCTTAGGGGCTGTTCTATATTAAGACAAGCAATTGTGAGGACGTCTAAAATTAGCCCATCGTTAATCAGGTCCTGTCTCCAGCATAGATGACTCAGTTTCCAATTGCACAGGTCCTGAACCCTGATGGTGCTCTCCGAGGCAGCGCTCAGCGACATTAAGGAAGTCCAGTGCTGGGACACAGTACGGCTGTCGGCACTGGTAAAAAGTGCAGCAGCTTTAGAGTCAGGCAGCCTGCATTTGAACCCTGGCTCTGACCCTCACTAGCTTCAGATCCAAAGGCATCCTTCTTAACCTCTTTGAGCTTCAGTTTCTCCAGATGAAAAGAGGGGTTGAAAGCATCCATTTCATAGGATTGTTGTAACACTTCAACAAGATACTGTGTGTAAAGATACACCTAGCACAGTTCCTGGTGCCACCGTTCTTCTAACGTGTTGTTTTCCTTCCCCTCCCCACCAGGGCCGTCGTTCCCTATGCCGACTCACACAAGCCACCTTCTCAGCTGGGGTGTCTAAGTCCCCCCTCCCTCCTGAGCATGCCTAGGGCCAGCCCAGCACACAAGCAGTCCCCTTTCTACCTAGCCAGTATGGCAACCTGCACTGTATCGAATTAGATCAGTGTTCATCTCATCTGAGGGTCAGATGTAGGAAGGTCTCAGCCATGCAGCACAGCCATCTCCCTGGAAGTCAGCAGAAAATGCCCCTCGTGACAGGGAAAATAACTTCCGCAAAGTGCATGCACTCTTCCATGTAGCAGAGAGCACCAATTTCGGGCTCTCTCGTCAGAGTTCGGGGGCACAGAATGCTGCGTGAAGTCAAAATTACCGACTGGATCAGGTTGAGTGGTTTGTTCTGGAAAACCTAACTTCTTCCCCTGGTTAGTGGGAATGGTGGTTTAGAAGCAGTTGAGGACGCAAGGAGAGATGGAACTGAGAAGCGACAGCTTCAGGAACTGAGAAAGCGGAATTCGTCCCTGGAAAAGCAGACTGCGGCCAGTCAGAGCAGGGCCAACCTGGGCAGCTTGGCGTTTGCAGACCTCATCAACGTCTCCAAGTCTGTTCAGTAGCAGATGCTGCACGGGCTGTGTTAAAGAAGTCGGGAATGCTTCTAATCTACTTTATACTACCCATACGAGCGGCTGAAAATAGAAAAGCTTATGGCTTCAACTGGAAAATGTCAGTAACCTGGAAGACTAGCCTTTGTGGAAGAGTTTACTCACCTCACTCCAGAGGCCAGGGAGGGGCTGCAGGAAAGGCTCTGCCTGGCCTCAATGAGGGGTAATAGTGCGTGTGGGGGCAGGGAGCTTATGGGAAATCTCCGTGCCTTCCCCCCAGTTTTGCTGGGAGTTTACCACTGCTCTGAAAACTAAAGTCTATTAAAAAAAAAAAAAAAGAGTGATATGGGATTGGCACAGATTGGTTTTTAATGTTCCTCTTTCTAATCCTGAATATATGAACATCACTTTTGACCGCTGGTGGGTGTGGAATGTACCTCTTGCTAAACCTCCATTTCCTTTTCTGTAAAATGGGAACAAAACCAAGGCCTGCCTCAGGGGGCTGAAGTGAGGGTTAATCTGGATCGTGATTCTACAGCCCGGGGCTCAGAGCCCGCCCAGCAAGTGCTGAGTGCCGTGAAGCCACCACTAGCTCTCTCGGTTCTTTGTGTTTGAAGGAAAAAATCGATTTTGAGTCAATGTAACTACCTTTGGGGGTAGCGCCAAGGAACAGGAGCTTGATTTAGGTCAGAAATAAAGGTCATTTTGAGCCATCAAGCTCCTGCTCTCAGAAGGAGTTGGCTGCCTCTTGTCATGGATCCCACCCCGAGGAAGGTCCATGTTCTAGCCCTTCCCCCCAAGCCGCCTTCCATTCCTTGCACTGTGAGCATCTGATAGCTGGGAGGGAGGAGAGAAACTGCCCCCTGAGCCCGGGAATCTTTAAGCTGGGCAGGAGTTGAAGGGTCCCTCAAACAAAGCCTGTAATGTGCAGTGACATTGTAAGGTACTGAGTGGTGGCCCTTCTTGGGCCTTGTCACATGTGTCCCCTGATGGCTCCCACCCCCATCCAGGCAGCAAACAGGGCTGTGAGCTTTGGGAGGCAGAGCTCGTCTCCTTGCCTTGCATCCCCAGAAGGTGGGCACGAGGGGCGCGGAAGGATGCTAGGACAGGGAGTCAGGGAGACCTGGCTTCTTGGAGCCCGTTTGCCGATGGGATGAATTGAGTTGGGAATCTCTGCCCTCATAGCCTCCCAGCGCTGTTGAGAGCCGCAGGCGGGGGAGCTAGTTTGAAAGCACTGTGGGAATTGCCAGCTGCAGAAGTTGAGTGTGAGGAGGAGAAAGACCATTTTGGATGCTGGGTGCCTTGCCATTGAGGGATGTCACCAGCCGCTTCTCTTTCCTCTCACTGGGGTGTGGTCTTTTGGTCACAGCTCATGTCCATATGCTCCATCCTCAAGTCCCAGTTGGGTCAACCGCCCAGATTGCCCCATGGAGGCCATGTCGGGGGAGCTTCCTGTTTCTCCTTAGTTAGTGCTAAGAAGCTGCACCCAGGATAGGGAATGTGCTTGTGTGGGGCCACCTGGCCTGTGAGGGAGTAGGGTGCAGAGGGTTTAGCCCTGGGTTTCTGGGCTCCCAGACTGCCTCCACCACTCCAAGCTGGCATTCACAGCCTGATGGTCTTTCCATCTCTCCATCACTCAACGCCACGAGCACATTAACTGAACCATTTTTATCTTCTGATATGCAGTGGAGGGAGTGTCTACAGGACACCTTCCAAAAATAATATTTTGACTCTCTAGCAGCAAAATACACAGAATCCATTCTTGTCATTTTTGAATCTCTGGCAACAACTCAACACATTCTTATTGAGAACAATATAACAATCTGACTTTTGTTTTGGCCCCTAAGTTCTTTTGTCCCTTCCAACAAAGTGTGAAATGTGCGCTTCCCAGCCATCGGACACCAGCTCCTGACAATGTAGAAAAAATAACAATGCAAGCCAGAGGCGGGGGGCGGAGGGGAGGGCGCTGGCACCACCATCCCAGTCCTTTTGAAATTCTCCATTTGAGTTACAAGGAAGACCAAAAATAATTAGCTGTCAACAACCACCTGGTAACAATGGGTCAGCAACACTTTCTGGTTGTGGTTTGCAGTCAAGGATGGTGCGATGTCAAAGGTTGTGCCTAACCTACCCTCATGTCTTTCACTCCCCCTGACTTATTATGTCAGCTTCCACAAAGTGATCTCTCTGTCTGAGCACCTACCACCCCCTTTTAACCTGAGTCAGCTTAACCGTTATCTCTGCTAAAGACTTCACTGACTCATTCATCCATTCGACAAATGTTTGCTGAAATCTATAATGTGCCAGCATTTTCCAAGTGGTGGTAGCCATCACCCAAGCACAGGTCAATGCTCCCTCCTTTGTCCTATGTCTTTGTTTGTGTTCCCTCGTTTTATGTAGAAGGAAACAGGTGAGAGAGGGGAGGTGACTCAATCCAGAGTGATGTAACAAACGACAGGAGAACACAGAGGTGCTGAGAGGCTATACCACTGCTCAAGTGTCCATAGATGCCCTGGGTTGCACACGCAGGCAACTGGTCACCCTCTCATCCCTGCACAGTGGCAGAGGTGCCCCTAAGGCCTCAAGAGCAGGAGGACACGGTGGCTGTGCACCCAAGCTGGCAGGGTGCACCCTGGATGGCACATGAAGAGCTAGGGCAGGGGAGTAGGGAGTGATGTGTGGCTCCAACAAGAGGTGATGGAGACTGGGGTGCAAGCGTGTGGCTGTGTAGCCTCTAAGTTTCCTCCCTTTACTGGCAGCGGGCGTGATAGATGGCCCCTGAGCACCTGATGCCCAGGGGAGGTGACGTCCTCTCCTGTGAATGGCCGGGTTGCCCTCCAGTAACACACAAGTCTCCTCTTAACCCACCCCGCTTCCACTGCACCCCTTGATGCTTTCTCTGCAACCCCTGCCTTCCTCTGCTCTAACTCTAATGGCTAATTCAACTTAGTATTAACAAGAGCTGCTCTTTTTTGAATGCCTACTGTGTGCCAGGTACTGCAGTGGGTACTTTGGCTAAATCAGATCAAATCTTTGCAACTTTCCAGGAAGATACTTATTGTTTATCTCATTTTGCAGAACAGAGGTTAACTGGCTTGCCCAAGATGGCTCAGCTGATGCCTGGTATGCACAAGACCCCCCACAGAGGTTGGCTCCTGCCCCCATGGAGGTTGACACAGAGCCTGAGAGCTAAAGTGGAGGGTGTGGGACCTGGAATTAGCCTTTCTGAGGTTGAATCTCTGGTCCTGCACAGCCCAGGCACCCTGCTGCTCCTTTCTGGGGCTCCATTTACTTATTTGCAAAATGAGGGTACTAATAATACACATTTCAGGAAGTTATTGGGAAAATCAAATGATATGACTCACACGAACAGAACTGATAGGAATTAGAGTACCTCAAAGATGTTAGCCATCATTTTTATGATCAAATAACAATACGGTCATTCGTATAAGGAGAATATTGGTGCACTCATTATGAAAATCATTGTGATTGAACATGTTTGTTCTGTCTTCACCGATGGCGTAGGACTTTAAGCTGTACCTTCTCCATGAAGGCTGTCCTACAGGCTCTGTGGAAACAAGTTTAATTCTGGCTCTCATCACAGAGCCTCAGTTTGCCCATCTTAAACGGGGATGACCAGTCTGTTGAGATAATTGACGTGAAAGTGCTTTGAAAGCTGCCAAATGCTGTAGCGAAGGGGGTGATTATTAATCTAGATGATTCAAGCATCAGATTTATTTAAGAATAAAACTAGAAAGTTGCATAGATATCTCTTGAGGCTTACTGCCTGCCAAAGCCACTTCTAGGGCCATATTGGTGCTGAGGGATCAAAATCTTCTTCACTTTCGAATTCCCACTTTACTCTCAGCACCCTCCTCTGGCTGGTTAGTGATTTTTGGTAATGGAGGGGAGGATTTATCTTTGGGGTGGACCCCTGCCCTGCTGCAGCCTCAGCCAGTAGCCAAAAATAGAGAAGATGGTGTCCCAGTGACAGGGAGCATTCATTCCAAACCTTGTAAGCTCTACCTCCAAAATAGGCCCGGAACCTGGCCACTTCTCACCCGCTCCTGTGCTGCCTGGGCATGAGCCCTCACTGGCTCTCCTCTGTGTGACGGCAGGTCTCCTAACTCTGTCCCTCTTTATACCACCCCCAGTCTGTTTTCCACACAGTAGCCACAGTGATACTTTATAACTCGTTTCTCCAAAGAAGATCGACAAATGGCCAAAAATCACATGAAAAGATGCTCATCATTAATCATTAGGGAAATGCAAGTCAAAACCACAATAAGATACCACTTCATACCCACTGAGATGGATATAATCATTTTTTTCAAGAAAGAAAAGTAACAAGTGTTGTTGACGATGTAGAGAAACCGGAATCCTTGTACATTGCAGGTAGGAATGTAAAATGGTGCAGCCACTGTGAAAAATACTATGGTGGTACCTGAGAAAGTTACACACACAATTACCATATGACTCACCAATTTTACTCCTGGGTGTAAACCCAGAGAATTGAAAATAGGCACTCAAACCAGTACTTGTACAAGAATGTTCATAGCAGCATTATCCACGAAACAGCCTAAATGTCCATCAGTGAATGAATTGATAAACAAAGTGTGGCATGTACATGCAATGGAGTATTATCCAGCCATTAAAAAAAAAAAGGAAGTACTGACACATGCTACAACTTGGATGAATCTTGAAAACATTATGCTAAGTGTAAGAAGCCAGACACGAAAGGTCACATATCTTATGATTCCATTTATGTGAGACATCCAGAATAGACTGAGATCCATAAAAGCAGATTGGTGGCTGCCAGGGGCTGGTGGGGATGTGCAGAAATGGGGAGTGACTGCTTAATGGGTGTGGGGTTTCCTTTTGGGGTGATGAAAATGTTTTGGAACTAGATACTAGATTTCAGTGAATCAGTAAATATAAGTCTGAGAAGGATTGATACAACCATTCAGATTCCATGATTAAAAAGTCTGTACCCCCTGGCTATGCCTTAAAATAAAGGATGCCCGACTTACAAGGCCAGGAAGAAACAGCCCGCTGTTGACCTGACCTATGATATCAGGATGCAGGTATTCATCCAAAGGGTTGCAGAAAACAGTTCAACCTTAAAGTCTGGCTTTATTTACAAGCACCATCCTATCCCTTCTTAGGCTGTGCTGTAATTAACATTCACCTTTGGGATTAATTGTCTTTCTCTCGTTCTCCACTGTCCCTGAAGCATCATTTATACAGATGCCTAACTATAACAGCTTACATCTGTGGTGTGACTTATAAGTTGACAATGTTTGGAGAACTACTGTTTATTGAGGGCTTAATACATGCCACAATCCTTGTGGGAAATATCTCATTTCCTTCTCCCTGAAGGTGTGGATCTCAGAGAAGAGGAAGGTGGAGCTGGGGGAGATCAGGTATTCCTGACCTTGCAGGGTCTGTCCCAGGCTTCCTTTCTGCCCCACGTCAGCTCCATGAAGGTATTTTCCCCACAGTCTGCGAGGAGGACACTCGAGGTGACAGGCCTTCCAACTCCCCGCAGGGCTTGTACATCGCGTCATGCTTTCCCAAGGCTGCAACAGTTCCCTTTTGGAGCAATTCCGATAGGTTCCTTCATGGGGTAGTTCTTCAAGTGTGTCTGGAATATAACTCAGTGTAGGAAAACTCACTTGCCCGCCATTCCCAGGAGCACACATGACACGAGGAGCCTGTCTGCTGTTCCAGTCGGCCCTGCTTGCCCAGAGAGGGGAAAAGGAAATCGATGCTGGTTCACTTATTTCCTAACTCTTAAGGCAACAGGGAAACGTGACAGCAGATATGCTGAACGTTCATTTGAATTCCAGGATTCCAAAACGAGAGAAGAATCCGAAAGGTGTTAAACTGACCTCATTTGTTCATGAAACAAATACTAAGAACCTACTCTCTGCCAAAGCCCCTGTCAGGTCCTAGGGCTGCAGGGGAACTGGACATGGTCTCCCTTTCTAACAGCTCACAGATTAGGAGAGAGGCCGATGAGTGAACGGAAAATTATAATCCATTGTGATGAGTCTGGAGTAACCAAAGAGAGCACAGAGTGCTGTGGGACGGAGGTCAGGAAGCAAAAGCACTGTTCATTTCACCTGGGCTAGTCAGGAAGGCTTCACATAGGAGGTGGCATTAGAAGTGGACTGTAAAGGATGAGTAGGAGTTTGCTAGGCCATTCCAGGAGCAGAAATGGCATGGCAAAGGCAGAGGACACATGGTGGCCTGCTGAATTTGGGGCCAAATACAGCAGCTTTGGAGAAGCTTTGGACACGGGCTATAGACTTCTAGATCTATGAATACCTCCTTCTCTAACTTGGGCCCTCATCTCACCTGCCTCTGTCTCAGGTACAGGGAAAGTATTGTCTGTTGAGAATTAAAAAAAAATAATAAAACCACTAAAAGTCAGCCTGCTTTTTCTTATCACTGTGTGCTAGCAATTCTAAACAACATCAGTGATAACATACTCCTCCCCAAAATGTCTTTTGTGGGTCTAAGTTCTAAACAATAGCTGGGTTTACCCTGTGTGTGTCTGTATTTGTATATATCACCTACCCTTTAGCAAACGCTGTATTCTTTGTAGAAGTTAATTTGGAGAACTCCCGTATATAACTGGCTCCCTCGATGTGTATGGACAAAACTATACGTGCCGATTTGGAGAGTAAGTCTGTGATGGTCTAGAGTCTTTTGAGCTTATTTTGGTGTAGTTTGTGTCTTCAATCCCTGTGGCACTACCCATTGCCGAATTTAAACAATAGATTTGAAATAACAACATCACAGGGATTGTAAAGACAAAGAAATAGAGCTTGAATTCTTCCTTCTATCCTTTGTGTGAACATTTAGAGCTTCTATTTGTGTTTAAAATTTCAAACAGTGAAACAACGAACTGTAACATATAATATTTTTGTTTGGTAAGTGTAAAGTTTAATTGGTACAGAAACTCTTTTACTGAATTTGTATAGTATCTTTAAAGGTGAAATGCATTTTCATTTTTTAATTGTTAATCGCTTATTTTAAAACTAAAGAACTGGTCAAGAAAGCATTGACTATAACTGAAAATAATTTGGTGAGTTAGAGAAGGAGTTCTTAGCAAATTATAAACTCAAGATGTCAAATATGCTAGACAAACCACTGGCTAAGAAGAATATTTTTCAACTGCGAGTCTGACCCTGCAGCCCCCTACAGCTTTAGGCTCAAAGCCCCAGGACCTTAGCATGGACGTCCCCTGCCTAACTGTTGCTTCTCCCAGAGCATGGGCAATTCTCGGGGCAGAAGCAAGGGGACGACTGAGTTCTGGTGCTGGGTGGGCCATGTGGGAGGGCCCCTTCAGCTGTGACACCCTGGACAGAGGGTTTCTCAAGATCCTGCACCTCCCTGGCGTGGTGGCCTTCGGCAAGGTCCTTACCCTGTGAGGCCTCGATTTCCTCTCCTGCATGGCAAGGGCTTAGGCGGACTGTGTCCAAGGACCCTTCTGTGCCCTATGACTCGGCCTCTTCCAAGGCCCGGGGTCAGCCTAGGCTGGCGGAGTTCACTTTCTGCAGAGGAAGGAAAAAAATGTGAATTGTTGGTATTCAAGAGAAAGTTAGACCAATCCCTTCTTTGTTTGTGGAATTGTCTTTGTCAGTTTCCTCAGCCTGTTCCCTGCTTCAGCACCAAAATAGACCCCTAATTATCTATAAGTAGCAATACTTTCCTCTCCACGAAAATGGTGGTATTTTTTTTTTTCTTTCTTTCTTCTTCTTTTTTTTTTTAACAGACATCTTATATGGAGTGGAGAATTTGTGCAAAACAAACAACAAGGCAGGGGCTGGCCCAGTGGCTGAGTGGTTAAGTTTGCACGCTCCGCTGCAGGCAGCCCAGTGTTTCGTTGGTTCGAATCTTGGGCGCGGACATGGCACTGCTCATCAGACCACGCTGAGGCAGCGTCCCACATGCCACAACTAGAAGGACCCACAACGAAGAATATGCAACTATGTACCGGGGGGCTTTGGGGAGAAAAAGGAAAAAAATAAAATCTTTAAAAAAAAATAAGCAACAAGGTTGTAATATCACAAAAATAGTTAGCAAACTGAGTTCCCCCTGAATCCCGGGGCCTGTGGGGAGAAGGAGGAGAGGTCGCGTTTGCAAGAGAGGGTTCAGTGAGGTCGAGGGGAAGCGCTCAGTGCTGGAGTCAGATCTGCACACGGTGGCGGCTTTGGGAGAGTCATTTCTCATCTTTCCAATGGAGATTCCGATCCCTGCCCTCCCACTGGAGGGATGTCCCGAGACTGCCAGGATGACTGTGGCAGCAGACTCCTGTGCCGGCCCTGAGCTGGAGGGGGGCTTTGGAGATGGATGAGACGGAGGCCCTGGACTCAGGCGCATTGCCTCCCTTGCCGGGCTCTTCTGGGAGGGCTCCGATGGGGCGCTCACTGCAGGTGGAGAAGGAAGATTGGGAGGGGAGTTTGGATAGGTCTCGGTAAACAACAAGGAGGGAGGAAATGGTGGGTGGATAGATAGAAACAAAGCATAGGGTCTGCTGAGAAGAAGTCAGGCTGGAGATGAGGCAAGACGCAGGAGACAAGTGAAGGCTGGAAGCAGGAGATGGGGTTGGGAAGGTGAGTCAAGCGAGGTTTGCCTTGGTGGGGAAGTGGAGGGACGGCAATCCCTTGGGCAAGATAAGCGGCAGGGAGTTAGTGGACAATGCTGCAGCCTTCATGGCCTTGATCCACGTGTCAAATCCTCATCATAGAAAAGAATTCATGGGCCATGGTCATGCGTGGGGCTGTCCCATACATGAGCTCATTTACTCTCTGGAGTAACATTACGTGTAGGACTTACAATTTGCATTTCACCAAGGAGGAAATGAAGGCTCCCAGATTAAAGACTAGCCTAGATTCGTACAGACCGTCAGAGTCAAGGCCAAGATCAGAGCCTAAGACTTTAGATGACCCGGGTCATGGTCAATAAGTCGGCATCTCTAGCAGGCAGAGTTCTTAATTGCCAAGAACTGAAACCCTGCTGGCCAATGTGAAGAGAAAGAGAATTCATTAAAAGGGTGGTTCAGAGAGTCCAAGATGGTGGGAGACGCAGGCCTGGGGCGAAAATCAAATGGCAGAACTGGATGCGAGGACACAAATGCCTCAGCCGCTGAAGACTAGATGCTGTCACTTGCTCACTGACGTGCCCAACGTTGGACACCAGACTCTGGACATGGCCATGGCCACCAGCCAAGTGGCCACCACTGCCCAGGTGCTCCAAATATGGCAGTTACTGCTCCCCCTGTCCCGCTGATTACCACCAAGAATGTCCCCACTTCTTGTATCACCAGCTCTGAGTCAGCTCTAGGCAGCCGCAGCTGACGGTGGAGCCCAGAACAGGAGCACCTGCTCTAGGCTGGCAAAGGCAGGACCAGCCACTTTCAGATCGTATTGTAGGGGTGGGCTCTGCCTCCCACCAAGCCTCATAAGTGGCTAATACACAGAGAAGGGGTTTAGATTTATTTGGTCAAGGAGAATGACAAATGTCCATTCAACATCTTTACTGGGCACACACTGCGTGTGAGACCTGGCCTCTGGGGGTCCCAAAGAAGAAGAAGGCACCATTGTGTGGAGAGGCCCAGCTTTGGAGGCCAGTACCTGGGTTCTAAAGCAAGATCACCCCCTTGCTGGACCCTCAAACACCTCAGCAAAGTGGACAGGACAGGGCTTATCAGATGGAGAAACGGAGGTCCAGAGAGTGGAAGGGACATGGCTAAAGTTGTGGAGGTCATGAGCACAAGCTGGTCTCATACCCTGGAATTTGGATTCTAACCCCAATCTCCTTCGGGAACATGGAGACCAGGGCATGGAAGGAAACAGGGCTTTTCTCAGAACCAGCTCAGCCTGTTTGACTCTTGATCTGGGCTGGGGAGGCGGGGTGCTGCGAATGAGCATCAGCTAGGAGATGCAGAGTGAGTAAGGACGTTTATTGTGCCTGAACTGAATCTCCCTCTTGTCTGCTTCTCCTAGGAGGGGCTGTGTGGGAGTGCAGTGGGCTGGCGGCAGAATTCAAGAATGCCCATTCTTTCGGCAGGGAGGGCAGCAGATCGCTCCTCGTGCGTCGCCTGGTCTCTGTGGGGACCTTGGAGTGCATTTCTCCAAGGCCACAGCTGGCGGCATCTTTGGCACTGTGGGGCCTCGGATGACTCTGGGTTCAAACCGCAAAGTCTCTGCCCCGGAGCATAAGGGTGGGGCCTGATTGGCAGGCTGGCCCAAGGTCAGTTTACCGAGGTTGCCCGAAGGCAGTGGGAAGGTCCCCGCCCTGGACCCTGGGCCTTGGGGAGAAAAAGCATCCTGCAAAGGAGTGGTTGGCCCATGCTCCCTCGACGCTGTGTGGCTTCCCTTGTCTGCTTCCCTGCCTGAGCCATAGAGAAACTCCTGTGGCAACTTTGGGCTGTGAGCCCAAAGGACCTTCTGGTCCTGGAGAAAGAGCACTGAATTTGGAGCCACCAGACCCACACACCAGCCTGGATCTGCTCAGCAGAAGTGCACAGCCCTGGGCAGTCACCTGACTGTGCGGAGCCTCAATGTTCTCTTGCTTCAAACAGGATAATAATATCGTGAGGAATGATGGAGCTTGTTTAGGCAAGAGCTTAACAGCATGTGGTGCATAATAGGTCCTTAACAAATATCTGGGCAAAGAGTGAACAGGATGAATCGACCTAGAGCTGCCATGGGGCCCCAGGAAGAGGGTGTGTCTTTAGGGGGGAGAAGTGGATGGAATCAGAGGCACCACATTGTGGTTTGAGAGAGATCTGAAGTACCTAGTCCCACAGCATCATTTTAAAGGTGGGAAAACTGAGGCCTGGAGACAAGAAGGGACTGTCCTGAAGTCATGTGGCGACTGGTCCATCCTCGCCCCCGGTATCTTCTCCTTAATCTTGCTGCATTCCACTCCAGCTTGCTGCGTTCAAACACACAATGGAGGCCGGGTTGGCAAAATGAAGAGCATGGGCTCTTGAACCCATTAGGCTTGGGTTACAATCCCTAGCTGGGGGCTTTGTCAAGGCCGCCTAGCTTTGTAGCTTCAGTTTCTCTTCTCTGTAAGGTGGAGAAAATAATGCCAACCTCTATGACAAGTCAACGCCTGGCTCATTGAAGACACTGAGAGGAATGTGAGGACAAAAGGCCCAGCTGTGGCCGACAGGAGAGCATCAGAGCCCACTTGTCCCCTGGTGGATGCCATTGTCCCTGGAGGCTGGCAGGGCAGAGTCTCTGGGAGGGCACCGAGGAGGGGCAGGTGGCAGGCTCTCCTCCACAGGAGGATGCAAGTCAGACTCAGCACAGTGAAGGGGTGGGGACAAGCCAGCGGGGCTGTAGCCCCCTCCACCTCTTACTGTGGCGTGACCCCCACAAGTGGCTGGCCTTCTCTGGCCTTGGCACTCCCTTCTATAAAATGAGCACGTTTGCTTAGATGTTTAAGAGCTCTTCCATCTCTGATGTTTCAACATTCTCTAAATGTATTAATTTCAAAACTCCTGGCAAAGGGGCCAAATTTCCTACCAGGTCAGTTTTGAAATAATGGCTAGAGAATTTATTAGTGCTCTGTGCCCATACAGGCAATTCCTGGGGTGGAGTGGGTGGGGGTGGGGGGGCACATTTTCTGTGCTTGTGCACATGCCAATTTTCCAACATCTCATGTTCTCCAGTAATAACAAGTGTTATTTCTACTAGAAGGTTCACTCACAAAGGTCTCTCTGTGCCAAGGCGCGGGGGGGCCAGCGTCGGGGCACACAGATTTGCCAATCTCTTCCCTCTCAGAATGTGTCTACACCTGCAAGAAAATTAACCAAATAATTTAAGTAAAAACCCCACCACTTTGCACCTTAAATATGCTAATAACGGAAAAGAAAAAAGTCTGTGGGAGTGTTTCTGACATTAATTATCTGAATAATTGCCTCAGATCTTCACTTAGCACATTTAGAAGTAGCCTAAGTAAAGTGGGAGCTTTCCCAAAAACAAGATCCAGGGTTTCTAAACCTTCCCTTCAAGGCCCAGAAAGGTGGATCTTTGTCAGGGGCTTCCCCGAAGATCAGAGTCTGGGGACGAGCTTGTTCTTGAGACTGAAGAAAACCTGGCCTCCACTCTCAGCTCTGTTGCTTACCAAGCTATCTCACCTCTCTGTCCTTCAAGAAGATAACTCAGCTGGGGCCCATCCAGGAGGGAGCTCTGCCCTCAGGCTGTCCAGAGGTGTTCCCTGAGAGAGAGAGCTGTTGTCCTGTGGACAGGCCAGCTCTCTCTTACACCCTGCCCTCTCTTCGTGCCATCCTGTGTCATGGCCCAGATCTTTGCAGGAGCCTCTCCCCTTGTCTAGAACGTTCTTTGTACCCTTGGCAGCCTGACAAACTGTTCCTCCTTCTCCGAGGCCTTCAAGTATTTCTCCCTCTGTGAGGCCTTCTCCGACCCCTATCTACCTACGCACCCAGTCTGAGTTCATCGGCCCCGTCCTCCCCCCTGGGACCCCTCCCCTCCAGACAGTAGCTTCTCGACGTGTACCTGGTAGAGTGAGTGAAGACCGTACACTGGAAGCTCTTCCTACAGAAATCTGTAGACCTCAGTCAACACGGGGAGGTGAAGAGCCTCTTACTGGGTCTCTTGGAGCTCATGGCAGGGTCTGGTGTGTGGACTGTGTTCAAAAAAACTTTTGTCGAAACAATAAATGAATGAAAGACCTGGAGACTCTTCATAATTAGGTCAGAGGCAGTGGAAAGTATCTCATTCATTCATCATCATTTATTGGGTAAACAAGATGTCAAGGAAAAAAGGATCAGACGTGGTTCTTGCCAGGATGGAATTTACGTCTATGGGGAAACAAAGTCATTACATAGAAAGTGCAATAAAATTGATAAAGGTAGAATGATAGGGGGGATAGATTACGAGGGAAACTGATCAAGTTTAAGGTCAGTGAAGTCCCTCCCAAAATAAGGTGTTCTTAAGTTAAGACCGTAAGTATGAGAATAAACCAACAGGATGGAGGGTAGAGGTGCTATTTCAGTAACAGAGACAGTAAGTGCAAAGGCCGACAGGAGGGCAGAGAGCAGAAGGTAGTGAAGCTGAGGTTGTGGGGTGAGTGAAGGACGCGTTCTGAAGGACCTTAGAAGCCATATTAAGGAATCTGGCTTTGTCAAGGGAAATGAGAAGCCATCCAAAGATTTTAAGGCTGTGAGTGGCAAATTTTTAAAATTTAATCTAGCTATAGAGTGGAGAAAGCATTGGAAGTGAGCCAGAGTGAGGGAAAAGCAGTCCAATAGAACTGCAATCTTCTGGAAGCCGAGACTCTGAAGATGAAGATGACATGTGAAATAAAAAGTGTGCCTGGTTAAAATGAAGATTGAGATTCTCATCTATCCCAAGTTTGTCATGCAGAATTGACTGCTCTGATCCTTGCTTCCAGAAGCTTGCCCTGTGATTGGGGAAGACCCCATTTGCACAAACAGTAAAGGACATCCCAGATTATAAGCTTTCACCTGGGCTGAGAAGAGTCACAGTAACTCTAACAGAAAAGGATGAAGACAGGAACCTGTGGGCTGAAAACCCCTGGGAAGTCCTCGTTGGAGGTGAGGACCACCCAGAACATGGACAGTGACAGGTAGGATATGAGTAGGAGAAGGGAGGGGCTCCCAGGTATAGCCTGGAATGAGAACAGCATGCAGTACAGACCAAAGGAACACTTACCTTGAAAGAATGATTAAAAGCTGAATAGTAGAAATGTCAGAAGGTGCTGTTTTCTTTAGATTTGATTTTTCACTCTGTTAAAAAAAATTGTTTTTATCTTCAAGAAATGTCTAGAGACATTTGCTTGTGATAAGTTATATTACGATAGGATGGGCTGTGCTGTTTGGATCTGGGAAGCACTTTGCATCACAGCAGTATGAATTAGACTGAATTGGGTTAGCATGGGTGGGGGTGTTTGTTCTCAGAGATAAGCTTGATTGGATGGGTTGGGCTATGTTGGATTGGTTTGTTGGGGTATTATTGGAATATGGTGGAACTTGTTGAGTTGAAATGGAAATTTGGGGCTGGCATGGGTCTCATTTAATTGAGTTGTGTTTATTGTCATGAATTTCTTTGGTTATTCTAGGCTTAGGGAAGTTGAGTTGGCTGGCCTGGCTAGAATTCCACATGATTGACTTGTAATGAGTTAGACCAGATTACATTAAGTTAGCATTGGTTGGCTAAGGCAGGTCCTTTGAGAGATTTCTAAAGCTTCCTGAGATTGTATGTCGAATCCATTTTAGGGTCCGTTCACAGAGTGAGAGAAGAGGGGACATGGCTCTGGCACTCGTTACAGAGGGCACTTCTGCACAGTCTAGTGGAGCCACATCTTAGGCAATGCTGATTTCGGCTTATTTCGCTCCCCTGTCTGAGCTCCATTTCTTTCTCTGGGCCTCTATTTCCCCACCCGTGAAAAGAAGAGATTGGAACTCTGTGCACTGTTCCATGGCATCCTCACCCATCCCTGGGAAGTTGATGCCATGGTTCTCATGGAGGGACTGAGGCTCAGAGGATGAGGCTCTTCAAGGTCACAGGGCTAGGGGGGCATCTGCCATCTGCCAGATGGCCTCCTCAGTGAGCCCTTCAGAGCTTCATTGGGGCTTGGCACTGGGGGCGTGGCAAGCATTCCAGCTTGTCTGTGAATGTATACTAGTGATGTCTGCCCACAGAGGGGCTTGAGTTTGTTCCCCTCTCACCTTTGTGCTGATGCAACCCAGAGGCTCTGTGACGAGCATTCCTGGGCTCCGCAGAGAGGCATACAGGGAGGAGAGGACTGAGGTCCCTGACAGAGGGGAGGATGAAAGGAAGACAGTGAGCTGGGCTGGCCTTTCTGACCCAAGCTCCCGGCTGGAAGAGCCCTCCCGGCCTGTGTGCCTCGGCTGGACAGAGTGTGATGGGAAGATGGCTGGACTGGCAGGAAGGAGGCCTTGATGTGACCCCCACTTGTGTCATGTTGGTTAGGTCACCTCATCTCTCCAAATCTTGGTCCCCTCCCGTAAAATGGAGACACAGATATCTCCCGTCAAGACTATTGTCGGAATGTGAGGGAAGGACATGTCAGAACCTGGCTCGTGGTGGGTGCTCCATGCATTACTTCCCCCCTCTGCCTTCAGGAGTCCCAGTGTAGGGCCACTTAGCCCAAGCAAAATTGGTATCTACCGTCCATTCCCAGGTGACCTCCTGTAACCCCTTCCACCCTGGGCAGGTCAACTGACCTGTGACCCTGAGGTGTTGACAGAATCTCTGACCTCTGGAAAGAGTGGGTCACTTTACTGAGTTTGTGCAAATAGATAAAGAACAAAGTGGCCCATAAATCAAGGCAACAGGAAAAACAAATCCCTCTCTCCCCCCTTGGGAAAGGAGCAGTGGGATGGGGTGGAGGGGGGACGGCTGTCCAGGGCAGTTCCTCAGGGGTTTCCCTGATGCAGGGCCCTCTCGCACACCTGGCAATGGGGAGAGGCAGCCCTAGGAAGATGAAGGTGCCAGTGGGGGCAGGGGACCCGGGTCCCATCCTGGCAATGCCTCTTTTCTTACTGCATAACTAGGAACAGCTCTCAACGACATCCAGGTTTCTTCTTGGAACCGGGACCCTGAAAGCAGGCTGGCCTGGGCTTTGGGGAGAGAAGGTCTCTTCTCTATGGGCATTATGAGTTATTCTATGTCACTGTGGGAAGGAACGGGCCTCCCAAGGCCTCCACTGGAGCATCCCAACCTGAACAAACCACTAACTGTGTGATCGTGGATGAACCACCCTCTGCCCCGAGTCTCAGTTTCCCCACCTGTAAAATGGGAGGTTTACCCCTGTCCCACCTGCTTGTCCGGACCGTGAGGCAAGTGAGGGGAGACGTTGTGTGTGCAAGGATTGCAGGATGGTGCAGCACCCTGGGAAGGACACTGGCCCTGGAGTGGGCTACCCCGTTCAAACCCTGGCTCACGGCTGGGAGAGTGTGAGCTAGCTACTGGACCCCTCCCGGCCTTGGTTCCTGCTCTGTAGAACAAGGGTGGTGGCCGTGCATGCCTCCTGGGCTTGTTGTGACATGTTGTCTAAGACACCAGGTGTTACACTAGGTGTTCGCTAAGAAAAATTTTGTCCTCATCCTCGTTGAAAACACACCTTCCTTCCCTGACCGCTGATGCATTTCAGGGTTGGCTCCTGGGGGTTTCTGGAAAGGTCAGGGCTGGAAGTGGAGAAGCCCACACGGCCTCTGCCTGCCACTATCCGCTGAGCTCATCCTGCGCCGTCCACACCACCTGCTGTGTGCTCCCCACTCAGGGTTTGCACTTCCGGTTCCAAGGGTGAGCAACCACCCTGATTTCCCCAGGACTGAGGGGTTCGCTGGGATGTGGGACTTCCAGTGCTTACAGGCGTTCCTCTGAGCAGAGAAGGCCCTGCCGCAGGGACTCGCACGGCCGGTCGCTTGCTCTGCTCTGCTCAGGCCGCCCCCAACCACCAGGTGTAAATAGCACCCCACCTGTCTCCCTTTCTTTCTCCTCCAAAGCTCTCATCCTGGTCTGTAATATGGTATACGTACTTGTTTCTTTATTCATCTGTCTCTCCTTTCTAGATTGGGGTTTCTGTGTGAGTAGGGAACTTGGTTTTTTAATTTTCAGATAAAACATCCTGTAATTCTCTAAATTACCCCAAGGGGCAGGCACTGTCACTGTCCTTGTTTCGCAGAGAAGGACTAGGGGCCGGGAGGGGTTTGATCACTTGCCCACACCCTCGGGGCCATGAGCCAGGACTTGAGCCAGGTGGCCCTGTTAGATCTGGGTTTGTTTTTGTTTTTATTTTTTTGCTGCTGTTTCCCCTGGAGCCTAGAATGCAACTTGGCAGGTTATAGGCACTGGATACCTTTTTATTGAATGAACCAATCAATGACTGACTCTGTGGTTCTTGGGTCTGGATAAAGGCAGAGATAAGACCAAAAGGATTGCTTTTAAAAATGAGGATTAAAAATAAAAGTCAATGGCTGTCCCACGTTGACTGATGAGGTGTGTGTGCTCATGTGCAAAGCAGGAAGCAGGGCTGGCTATCACCCGGGGAAAAGGAGACAGGGAAAGTGGAGCGAGACTTCAAAGCCCAACGGCTTCTCTCAGGCTGTGTCTCAACACGTGAGGCCAGAAGGGAGGCCGTTAATCAGGTCATTCCAGCCCCTTTCCACCAATGGCCTCAATTATCTGGCTATTTGAAAACTACCCGTTTTATGGGTAATGAGTGTTAATAGGCTATTGTCCGGAAACAGCCTCTCCTCCAGTTTGCTCTTTGGCATTCAAGAGGCCCCAGGCAGCAACAAAGGTTCAGCTCCCTCTTTGAGCCTCTCTCTGCATCAATAACAGGGGGACAAGGTGGCCTTCCTCAGCAGGCGGCCGGCAGGATTCAAGAGCCGGCAAAGCACCTGGGCCTGGCCTGGAATCCTGGCAGCAGAGCTCAGTGAACGTTCCTCTGCCTTTGTGGGTCACATTCACATTCCTCCTGCCCAGTCTAAAGGCTGACCCTCCTGCCACCTGCCCTCCAGGCTGGCCCCGTTTCCCCAGTTCTGCAAACACCTCCGAGGGCAACCAGAGAACTGTGAGAAGAGGAATTGCTTTCCACCCTCCCTGATTCCCTCCCCCGCCCCCCGCCCCCCCCCCCCCCCCCCCCCCCCCCCCCCCCCCCCCCGGCCCCAGAGCAAAGCATGCCTTCCTGGGAAAAAATCACTGAGCCAGAAAAACAAGGTATGGGAGGAGGAGAGGGCACTCCCACCTCTTGAGCCCCTGTTGTAGGCCAAGTACCGTGCTGGGCCCTTTAAAAGCACTTTCTATCTGATCCTCATAACTATCCTGCCAGGGAGGGTACTGTTAGGATCCCATTTTACAGACAGGGAGACTGAGGCTCGGAGGTTTAAAAAGAATGTCTAAAGTTAGACAACCAGTAAGTGGTAGAGCTGGGACCCGAACTCAGGGGCCGATGGAGTCGTCGACTCCAGGGCTTTTAGAATTTCACAATTGTGGAACCCAGAAAACCAGGGCCAGAGAAGTCTTGTGAAATCTTGGAATCCACCACTTTATTTTACAGATGGGAAAATAGGGGGCCAGAGAGTGGAAATGGCAGAGGTAGCACACTGGGAGTGAGGAGGACACGGCGGTAACAGTGACAGCCTGAGTTTGCTGAGCATCCCTGGTGGGAGCATCCACGTGTGGCTGAGATGATGGCCTGGGCCTCGCTGAGACTCTTTCCTGCCCTCACTCTCCTGCACGAGCCTGGCCCCTGCTGAGGGTCCAGTCTTGCTTGCAGCAGCTGCCACCCTGTCCCCCAGGCCCTCTGACTAGAGCCACTAAGGTGTCAGGCCAGGCTCCTGCTGCAGCTGATTAGGCCGAGCTGCCCCTGCCCTCCTGGCCTTGGGTCCATCATGCCTTCTATTTTTCTCTTTCAAATCCCCCACGTTGATTCCTCAGGCCCAATACCCTTCTGGCTTGGGAAACTTCATTCCAAATGAGGATTCAGACTGTAGGAGCCCGGCAGCCCGGAAGTCTCCCATCCCTTCTGGGTGCGTGGCCTCCCTGGCGCCCTGGGAAGGCGACGCCTGAGAACTGCGCATTCAGGGCATAAGATCCCCGCTCTGCAAAAACGCCTGGAGTCCTCCTTGACTCTCCACTCCTGCACAGCCCTTGCTGCCACCCCAACCACTTCCCCTTCAGAATAGAGAGCCATCGGGGCCCAGCTTGCGGGAGGTGATTCCCCGGGAATAACTGAGTGAAGCGCACCCGAGGAGGTACGGGAGCTCTTCCTAGCTTCCTCCTCGGGGACAAGTCCCGCCCAGTCTTTGGGCCTGGTTCTTGCCCCAAGAAACCTTCTGTACCCCTCTCCCGCCTCGGGAGCCCCACAGGCCCTCCTGTCCAGCTGGCTGAAGCCTTTGGGTCTTGCGCACTGCACCAGCCGCGGCAGGGTTAGGTGTCCGTCCTCTGAGCTCCTGCAGCCCCCAACTCCCTCCTCCCCATTCAGGAGCACCTCATGGAGCATAGGACCCGTGGTTTTCTGGTCTTTTCTGCGCTAGACAAGTGTCCCTAAAGGCGGGCTGTGGCGTTTTTGCCTCTGTGGACTGAGCACCCTGAGCAGGCCTTCTCACAGACCATGTGTGCTCATGGTGAGGAACGGGTGAATAAAGAGGACGTGGCCACATGCTCTTTTCCCAGGTATGTGCTTCCCCTCAGCCACACCTTGGGCTCCCTGTGGGGCACAGGTCCTGTGCAGCCCCAACCTCCCTGTGAGTCTGGACGGTCGTGCTGGTTCAGGGTGGTAGACAGCACTGAGGGGGCAGAGTCATCTCGGGAAGGGGGTGTTGGAGGACAGGCATTCTGATCTTCTCAGGCTGGTCACATTCTGCATCCCCCATCTCAAAGTTGCTGAGAAGCCTTCCTGGGAAGACAAGGTGTGATCAAGGAAAAGCCCCGGGGCTCAGGTCTGGCATGCACGCAGCCGAGGGGGCATGGAGGAGAACCCGGGTGCGGACAGGGGCTGATGTCGAAATGGTGTTGGAATGAGTTGAGAAAAAATTTTTTGAGAATACTCTGTTATTTATTTCTCTGGAAAACATAAATGATAAGAAAACAACTCAATAATCAAAGAAAATTGAAGAGCATAATTCTAAATAGCACAACTGGAAACATCTTTCGTGTCAAGTCTGCTAGTTGCAGTCAATCTTTGACTGATCTAACATCAGCACTTTCGCGTGGCACCATCCACAAGTTCATCCGCCAACACTCACCAAAGTCTACGATCTGCTGCAGTCTGTCTCAGGCCTGTACAAATGTCTCTGAGCCTCAGTTGCCTCCTCTGGGAAAAGGATGTAACAGTGCTCACCCCGTTTCTCAGGCCTTCCTCAGAGAGGGGTGGTGAAGGCCGGAGGGTGGGGGGCTGACTGAGGGCCCATGGTGGTCATCCAGTTAATGCCAGCTCCTTCCTCCTTCCTTTCCCCGCCTCGAGTGGACGGCAGTTTACCTGAGTAAGGACACCTGGCTGAAAGATGTGTTTGTGACAGCCATCCCTCAGGGCTGATTAGTGAGGACTTCCTGTCTTTCCAGGCGCTCTCCACGTGTATTCCTTCCAGCCTCACAGGAGCCCAGTGGGCTGGACAGGGCGGCCTGGAAGATGGAAGGTCAGGAAGTGGAGGGACCTTCCCAAGTCACCTAGCACAACAGTGATGGGATTGGGGCCGAGACCCTGCTCTCCTGACTGCCCATCAGGCCCCATCCACGGGGCAGTGACTGCAGCCCCTGCTGCTTACCAATCCCTGGGGAGGCAAGTCGTCTTTTTGCCTCATAACACCCCCTGACCTTTTTGTCCCAGTCAGGTTAACTCTTGACAGGGAGGTTGGCACATGGCAGCCATGGACCGCATAAGTCAGGACTGGCCTCTCATCTGAGGGGCCTGGAAGATGGGGGTGCCTCTCCAAGCCTCGGATGCCACCTGGGAGCTCTTGGCTGCCTCCGCTCTCTCACCCTGACCGTGTGCTCCTGCGGCATCCGGAGGCAAGCGTTGATGACTTTCGATCATAAGCAGGTTTCGACATCCTTCCCCGGCCCAAGTCCGGCATTGTCGGGCACTGCCTGAGTGTGAGGAGGAGGCCGTGGGGGTCATGGCGCTGTCAGGCTGGGAACAGAGAAGCAGCCTGGGCCAGGCAGGGCGCAAGGCAGTGAGCTTCAAAGGACGCGACACTTTCTCTAAATAAAGCCTTGGCGGCTGGAGGGACTGTGCTCCAGTCTGCTCGGCCTCTCACCGGGGCCACGGGCTGGAAGAGTAAAAGGTTTGGCTAGTCAAGCAAGGGTCCAGAGGGGAAACTGAGGCAGACGCATGAGAACATGGGAGGGGTGCTGGGGAGGTGTGGAGAGAGGGCCTGACTCAGAGTCACGGGGTCTGTGCAGTGTGAGGGGAACAAGTCCTTGCCTGTCTCAGTGTCCTCAGCAAGAAAAGGGAAGATGACCCTGCATGGCCAGCCTCACCGGCGGCTGTGAGGATCAAATGACGTGATGGACGCAGAAGGCTTTGTGAAGGGCAGCCCTGCTCTGTGGTCCTGGCTGAGGGGGGGCTTTCTCCAGGGCTCTCTGTCACAGCGCCCCTGCTCATCCTGGATCCTGGGCACACTCGTGGGCCTCCGTGAACCTCCCCTGGAGACCAGCCAGAACTACCGGGCTGTGCTGTCCTTCTAGGACATGCCCCGTGTGTCCCTTGGCTCCCTGTGAGCCTCTGAGCTCTGCCCCAAAGGTTTTTTCTCTCTTGGCTTCACCTGTTGAAATACTGTTTATTCTTAACACTCAGCTGAGAGCAAATGATGGAGACACAAGCAACATGGATGAATCCCATAGATGTTATGCTGGGTGGACGAAGCCAGACACGAAAGAGAATATAAGTGTATGACTCCGTTTACGTGAAGTTTGAGATAGGCAAAGCTCACCTATGGAGAGGGAGATCAGAACAGAGATTGCCCCTAGGCTGGGGAGAGATTGGCTGGAAGGGGCTTTCTGAGCTGGTGAAAATGTTCTTTATCTTCATAGGGGTGGTGGATACACAAGGAGACATTTTTCAAACCATAAAGACTATACACTAAAAATCTATACATTTTATAGTCTGAAAATTATACTTCAGTAAAAACAAATTATGCATAATTCATAATAGCCAAAAACAACCCAGATGTCCCTCAGTGGATGAGTGGATAAATAAAATGTGTCATATCCATACAGTGGAACATTATTTGATATAAAAAGAAATGAAATTCTGATACATAGATCAACCCTGGGAACATTATGCTAAGTGAAAGAAGCCAGTCCAAAGTCACATATTGTATGATTCCATTTATATGAAATGTCCAGATCAGGCAAATCCACAGAGACAGAAAGTAGATGAGAGGCTGCCTGGCGGTGGGGGAGCTGGGTAGCGATTTGAAGTGATGTGGGATTTCTTCTGCGGGGGAGGAAAATGTGCTAAGATTTATTGTGGTGATGGAAGCACAACTCTGTAACTACACTAAAAAAACATTGAACTGTACATTTTAAATGGGCGAAATGTATGCTATGTGAATTCTATCTCGAGAGCTGTTAAAAAGTTATGCCAATTTTTTTTTAAAAAGCAGTTAAAATACCACTTACTCCTCAATTATTAATCTTTTAATTCTTTCCGAATAAAATTAAAAACAATAACTTAACTTTGACCAGCCCCTTACAATTCACCCAGAATTTTGTTCTTAGCTCATGGGATACTCCCAAATAAACCTGCAAGAGGGATAGCAGCTCTATACCGCTGGATATGCATGGGCTATGGCCCAGACGGATTGGAACTGTGTTCAAATCCAGTTCTGCTATGTGCTAGCTGTGTGGTGTTGGACAAGTCATTTCTACCCCTGAACTTCATTTTTCTCATCTCTAGAAATGGTGGTAACACCCTGAAAGGGGGAGTGGTTGAGAGCACTGCACGGGCCTGAGGGGTAAGGCACTGAGAGAATTTGCTACATAGATAGCACTCAATAAAAATTCTTACTATTTTCTCTGTTCTACCAACGAAGAAGCAAAGGCTGGGACAGAGGAAGCACTTGGCCTGAGAGGGCAGAGCTGGTCAGTGGAGGTGCCTGGACTAGGACTCAGGCCGCTGGACATGGGTCCTCCGGCTCTCTGTCCACCCACACTGGCTCACTTACCAAATGGTCCGTGTTCCACCCATAGCGACCAAGGTAGCTCCTAGCATACAATGGATGCTCAAAAAATGCTTGCCTTGAACTTAATACAGCACAACAGGGGAGACTCAGAGGAGTTAAGTGCAGCCCCTTAGAAAATGCCTAATTTCTAGTTCAATGTCCATGGTGTCAACGTGTCCCCATTCAGAGCCTCAGGCACCCATCTACCCTGGCCTGTCACTGAAGATGCGCGTTGCTGTGATGCTGTCTGCTGGACACATCTTGGAGGTGGAGGGTCATACTCTGCACAGTGAGATATGCCTTGCTGCTAGCAAACAACAAGAGGAATGACAAAATGTCAAGCAGGGACAAAGGAAGACCACACGTGGACCAGATTTTGTGAATATTTGCTGTGTGGGTATATCAGAGAAGGAGGTCAGCGTAGTCACCGGTTCTATTCAGGCAGCAACACATGGTTGATAGGAGGCCAGGGGAATTGCGTTCTATGTGTGCAGTTTAGTCCTTCCAAAGGCTCGGCCAAAAATTCTAGCAAGTGAAGCGTAGCGTGAATGCAAGAGGGTGGAAACCACTGGTTCATCCATTTGTCTATGTGACTGAAGAGCATGGAAGGGCTTGAAACTTTTCTCCAGAAGCAACAAGAGCAAACATTTCATCCACATACAATTTCCCCCTGAGTCTTTGAACACAAAACCCATGCAACTTCAGAGGGGAACATGTCAACATTCCCATTCTGTGTGTTGACATTGCAGATAGTGTCATTTCATCATACACCTCATTCTTTTGGCTTTCCCGGGGTCCCTTGCCCCATCCCCACAGAACAGCTGGTGGGGCCGTGGTGCTCACGTTAGTCCACAGTGTTGCCCAATCCTATTGGCCAATTATTTAATTTTCTGACCTGAGTAAACAATACAGGGAAGGAGATAGCCCAAGCCCTTCTGGTGAATTCTCCAGCCAGGAAGTTTACTGTGTAGTATGATGAGGAGGGCAGAGTGGTGGAGGAAAGCCATGGGTTTGCTTGTTTCACTTACTGAAACCTGTAGATCTACCAGCACTTTTTTGGGGTGGTAAAATATATGTAACACAAAATTTACCATTTTAACCCTTTTTAGGTGTATAATGTAGTGTGGCATTAAGGACATTCACATTGTTGTGTAACCATCATTACCATCCGTCTCCAGAACTTTTTCATCACCCTAAACTCTGCACCCATTAGACAATAACTTCCCATTCCCAGCCTCTAGCAACATCTAGGCTACCTTCTGTCTCTGTGAATTGGACTATAAGGTGCCTCCTATAAGTGGAATCATACAGTTTTTGTCCTTTTCTGTCTGTCTCAGTGAAGACATAGCATACACCATAGGATAAATCAAGATTTATCCATGTTGTAGTATATCTCAGAATGTTGTTCCTTTTCAAGGCTGAATAATATTCCATGGTATGTATATAGCACATTTTGTTTATTACCAGCACATTTTCACCATCCATGTCAGTCTGGCTCTATTCTAGACACTTTGGTGTATGGATGAGGAAACTAATGAGATTAACATAGTAATTTCATTCATGCAAGGAGCCTAGATGTTTGTGAAATAATTGACAAGTTAATTAGGGTGCTACCAAATGATGGTGCCATTTTGTTAATGGAAGGAGACATTTCCAAGGACTGGTGTAATCAGAGATTTGGGAAGTGACCTGAAACATACAGTTTTCTGTGTGCCTATTGATTCTCCTTTGTAAATTTTTCTTTTTTATATTTGTGTACTTGAGTAGATAGAGAGAATGGTGAGTTAACCATGGCGTGTCAATTTCCCCTCTATTTCTAAACTGTTTCTTTTACTGGTCACCTACTACGTACTATGCTGTTGATGTCTCAACTTCATTATTAACTCTTATTGTTATTATTTGCTATTTTAAAAATATTTTTCTCCCTACTACACCAAGTGTCTTTTGGAATGAGGCAAAGTATAAAAAATACACGTTGTCTGTTATCAATCTGTCAACTTGGTTTCCTTTTGTTTGAAGTTATTGATAAATCTCGCCCAACCCCTTCTCCCCCTTCCTGCTCTTCTCTCATCTCTCTGTCTGCCCTTTCTCCTGTCCGCTTGGTCCCTCAGGAGCCGAGGGGCACCCTCTTCTGTGGGTGCCCCCTTCCCTCTGGTTGGCAAACTGACCGATTACAGCACGGCTTGAATTCTCCGGGCTTTTCTCGTCCCTTTGTTGTTCATTATTCTTTAGATTCGGTGCTATTTTGGCTATCTTAGATTAGTAGAGACATAAACTCTAAGTGCGGGTTGGTGATATTTGTTGATATTAAAATAGTTTATTAACTATGATTCATAATGAAAAAAATCTTTCAAAGGGTCTTATCGCCTACGGGACAATGACCTATTGTGAGTATGGCATACAAGGCTGGTCCTCTCCCCCAGGAACATTCCAGCACTACTCAACTAACTGCTGTGGTCCCTTGTATACACGAGCCACTTCCTCTCTCTTTGCCTTTGCCAATGACTTCCATGACCTAGACGTTTAAACAAATACTCCATGCGTCTTTCTGCTGTGGCACCTCGAAGCTTTGCTGCATGCGTTTGTTTAAATGTCTGCCTCTCCCTCTTGATCTGAGCTCTTCCAGAGCAGGGGCGCACACACAACAATGAATAAGTCACAATCCTTTTGCTTGAGCAGCTAACGATGACATGGGAAGACAAACATATAAAAGCCAACTATAAAATGAAGGTGTGAGGAATATGCTTTGGAGAAAGGAATAATCAAGTGTGCAGAGGGGGTTAAGTGCCAGGCAGAGTTTTCAGTTAGAACTTGAAAAGTGGGAAAGATTTACAGATGAGGAAGGGCCTGGGGCAATGGGCATTTCAGCCAGTGGGAACAGCATGGGGAAGAGCATGGTGGCTAGAAAGTGGAAAGTGCATTTGGAAAATGTCACATTGGCTGGTGAGGTGAAGGAAGTGACTTGGGAATTGAGGAAGGCATTGGACTCCTAGCCTGGACGGTCAGTGTTTATCCTGGGGCAACATGGAACCATTGAGGGCTCTGGAGAAGGGTGACTAGAGTCTCTGCGTGCCTTAGAAGTGAATCATCATGGTGTGCAGATGGATTTGGGGTGGCCACACTGAAGGCTTGGAGACCAAGGCAGAGGCAATTGGACCAGGACCGTGAGGGATGGTGAGCGTGCATGAAGGTCAGGAGAAGGACGTAACTACGGGACTTGCCTGAGGAGGAGTTTCACCTTCTGTGGCTGTGTCAGTGGGAAGAAGCAAGTGGGTGAGGACATTTCTCTACCAACGGGGCAGTTGCCAGAAAGAAAGTCATCTCCCACGCCCCCGGTTTATTGCTCTCTGTCACAATCCATTTTCTGTTACATACTGTGTCAGGCTGAGCCCCACCCCGCACACTGTGCCCCAGAGGCCTTTGTCGGCCTTGGCCCTTCGAACTGTGATTGGGCAGCTGGGCCGACAGGCCCCTGACCAGCCCCTCCTCAGTTCCCCCAGGGTGGGGGGCTCAGCAAGGTGGCTGAGCTCCTGGGTGGGGCTGTCACCCCTGGTGCTGGCAGAGAAAGCACAATTGTAGGCAAATCAAGGCATATCAAAATGTGATAAAAAGCACCACCCCACAGCTGACCATTGCCCTGGGAACAATCAGCCGTCCGTGAACTCAGTTTACTTATCTTACCTGCAAGAGAACATGATCCTGGCAAAATATAAGGTGCTGGAAGGAAGTTGTTTGAAGTTGAAGAAAATAAAATAGAAACGGTACCACTCTGCCCCAGATTGGACCATGGCCTCCAGTACTAATGTTGTTATGGATCTGCTCACCCCTCGGATCTTTAAGGGCTGGAGAAAGGGCTCAGGAAGAGGGGCTACTCCCCAGGCTCTGGACAGTCGTGAGTGAGAAGAGTGGTGCCCAGAGTCACACTCAAGTCCAGCCTGGAGACGGGGCAGGTCCTAGGAATGACGCCTTGTCTCTAGACCAGCAGAACACTCAGCAGTGTGGGGAGTATGTGCATGTGTATTGAGGGAGGTGGGGAGGCTGTTTCTTGAGCTGGTGTGAGTTTGGGCTCAGCTGGTGTGGCCGGGTCTGCCTGAGATGAGGAAGCCAAGGGTGGGCGCAGTGCCCAGTGGCTGGAGGGGGCAGGGCCCAGGGAGGAGGCGCCAGAGTAGGCCTTCCATCCGCGGCCAGAGGTGTTCCCAAGGGATTGTGGGGTGCAGATCCCTCAAAGTCAGCATGAGAGCCCCTTGAGCCTGTTTCTGTATGTTGAAACAGGGGTTCCTCCACGACTGCTCTGGCAGAGCCCCAGGACCCCTCAGATCCATCCATCAATCATGCATTCAGTTAACAAAAAGGCAGTCTGCACCGCCGCACTCCATGCCGTTTCCAGGGGCTGGAATGCAGCCGTGGACACAGCAGAGGCATCCCCCCAGCCCCCGCAAGCTGCCGTCGTACGTGAAGTAAATGACAGCTCACATGGGAAACTAGCAGCTTACAAGCGGGCTCCCACGTGTTAATTAATGGCCTTCCCACCACGTGAGAATCTCCATCTTCTGGAAGGTAAGTGATTTAGCCCAAGTTCAAAGAGCTAGTAAGTGGCAAAACAGATAAGACCACACAGACGCCCTCTCCGCATTCTAACTTTCACGGAGTTGTGACGAGCTGGTAAAATCAAGCTAAAGCACTTTAAACTAAAATGCGCTGAATGTGACGTGGCTCTTATCGAGGATGTGAAAGAAATTGGAGGTGAGCTGAAGGTGGAAACAGCCCCTCCCGGGTGTGTTTGGACTTTGGTTTTGGGGGGCAATGTCCTTTGTTTCCCCCCAAATGCCTGTCTCCTGTTGTCTTCCTCTAATCTCTCGGCATGTGTCAGAAATGTTTGTTTTGGAAGCCGAAGGACCAAACTTGTGCCAGTTGAGACGAGTCCACCTCTGGACAAAAGGCAGTGCACTCAGAACCCTCCGCACACAGGAATTCGTCCTGTCACCTCTGTGTACCATCCATAACCCTAAAAGACGGCCCTGTCATCTTATCTGGCCAGCGGGGTTTTAGCAGTCCCTTCATTAAGCCCAGAGAACAAAGGCAGCTGGGTGAGGGTCTCGGAACGTCCAAACACCCTGTCACCCCGAGTGTGAGGCTGCGGCTGCCCCGGGAGGGCCGGGCGCTGTTTACAGATGGGAGGCGATAACCGCAGAGGAAGGTCGCTGAGTCTTCTTTTCCCTCTCCCCTGACCGCAACCCCGCCCCCCTGGGGGGTGTCCTGACCACCCCCGGTGATGCTCCAGCTGGGGGCCTTTCTCCAGCTCCTGACAGAGGAATGCAGGCAGAGCCCAGGAGCTCCGCCTTCACGGCCTGTGAGAGAGGAGGGGGCAGAAGTGGGGGCAGGGAGCCCGCAGGAACCAAGAACTGGGTTTTACAATAGTGTGTCCACTGCCACTGAGGGCGGTGGGGAGCAGGAATTGAAGCACCAGGGTAAGAGTCTGAGTCATTCGCTCTGAGCATTCTGAGAAGTGTCTGGTCCATACTCCACCCAACCAAACCTCCTCCCCCTGAGGCAGGAATCCCTTCTATATCATCAGGGACAAGGGGCTACCCAGAGGCCTCCTGGACACTGCCAGTGACGGGGAGCTTGCTCCTCCAAGGGAGGGTCTGTCCCTTGGGAGGGCAGCGTGTGAGAAGAATCTCCCCAGCCCGAGCCGTCCTCTAGCCCTGTGATGGCAGGTGAATGCTCGCCTTGTTTGTGCTCTACATTACTCCCAGGAGTTACAGAGGAACTTTCCAGGGGGTGCCTTCTGATTATTCCCACTCCTACCAAACTAACGATAACCGATACAACATTAATGATAACTCCTTGCGCTGAAAGTACCCTTCTCACTCTTCGAAGTGCTTTCACACCCACGAGTTTATTTGCTCATCCAACAGGCCTGTGAATTGGGCCTAAATTCACCTCATTTTGGCAGATTAGCAAACTAAGTCTTGGAGAGATGAAGTCACAGGCACAGGCCAGGAAGAGGAATAGGTGGGACCAGAACCCACGTGTCCTCACTCTTAGCCCGTGACTGTTCGACTCTAATGTAGCTCTCAGCATCTCTAGACGTTCATTAAGGACTCATTTTGTGTTTAGTACTGAAAAAGAATCACCTCTACCCCAAGGATTATGGTGGTCCTATCCGCCTTCCCCAGGACACACAAAATGCATAGGTGTCGTTACAGGATTCCACCTCACTGTTCAGAGATATACTTGAATTTAAAAGCTAGAAAAGCTTGCTGTGAGAGGTAATGAGGTCCCCGTGCCTGCAGTTGGGCCAGGAGTTGATTAAGGACTTCGTATAGATATAATAAAGGACATTTTGGACCAGTTGGGTGGTTGGAGTACATGATGATAAGTTCCTTTTGAGTTTTATTTGCAGCAAAAATTCTTTCCTTCAACAGATTTGAGAACTAACGTAGGATGGCACATTTAGGATACAATGAAGTGTGTCAGAGCAAGCCTTTGCTTCTCCCAGTGCAGGGCTGCTGGCTCCTGGACACTTCTTGGCTTGCTTGCATCATCTTTGCAATCAGAGAGCCTCTGTCCACTAGGAACGCTGTCCTGACCGCCAGCATCCCCCCAGCCCTGCTGGGTGGTTAACCATGGCTTCCCTTCTTTGTGTTACCACTTGTGTACATCCACCCATTGGTTTGTCCTGATCACACAGAAGGATCAGGGTGTCTGTACAGACAGTGTGTCTATGAATGATGTGTGTATGCATACGCTTCCTAGATGGAGGTCCAGGACCCCCTAGGAAGGCATGTTCTCCTCTTCAAGTGTTATAGGACAGAAAAAGAAACTGAAAAACACTTTTCTGCATGTCCCAACAATTTTGTCGGTCTGAATGAAATCCTTCTACCTACTCTCAACCTTCTTAGTAGCAAGTGTGTATGCGCACACACACACATGCACACAACACACACAATACACAACATACCACCACACATACACACACCACACACACAATACACAACACACACACACTGCTCATAACCACTTCCCACCTCACATTCCCACATATTGGCAGCCTTTTTCGCCAAGACAGGTAATGGGCATGTTACTGAGCAAGGGCTCACTGCCCGATGCGTATAGAAGCCAAAACTATGGCACTGGCTTTGGAGAGAGGAAAGAGATTCATTGCAATGCCAACCAGCAAGGAGACAGGGGGCAAGGCTCAAGTCTGTCTCCCGGAGCTGAAGTGAGGACAGACATCCAAAGAGTTGGGAGAGGGAGCGCTTATGCAAAATGTTAACTTGGCAGAATCTGACTGGAGGGTGGGAGTGTAGCAGTCTTATAAGTCCGATGTGCTACACTGATGTGCTACCATTCAAGGCGCCCCTCGCTTCTCATCAGGTTCCCCATTCTGCTTTCTCTTACATTGAGCTCCATAGTTAGGGAACATTTGGTTCCTAGGCAGCCTGAGGTCGTCTGAGGACAAGGTTTCCATCTTCTGAGCATGCTCCACCTACATGACTTGCAGTTTTTGCAAGTCGTTCCCTTGCCTGACTTGCATGCTCGTTCCCTCTGCAAGACAACTTTTGATACAACGTTATTGATATCGTAGGATACAATAGGGCGGGTACAGATTGGCCTGCAATGGTTACAGGCATAGTGGTCAAAGACCAGCACTTGGTCAAGTTCTCTGCATTCTAATCATTGCGGGGGCTTGGGCAAGTCCTCTGACTTTTCTGGCCCTTATCTGCAAAGTGAAGGGCTAGTTCCACGATCTGGAAGGTTCCTATCAAGTCTAAGCTTCTAAGAGCCTAAGAAAAAGTGAAGAAAGCAGCATCTCAAAGTCCTGCTCCTCAGGAAAGTCAAGAGGTGCTTTGCCAACCTCGTGGGAAGACAGACACAGGAAGGGCCAAGCGCCCCAGAGCAGGAACACAGGCCGTCGGGAGCAGAGGCTGCAGAGGGACAGAGAAGCTTCCTGAGGAAGAAAGCATTCCGAGGGAAGCCTCAAATAGCACATCGGATTTGCGAAGTGGCAGGGTGCAGTGAGAAAAGTTGGGGTGAGTCCTCCCTCTCTGTCCCTGTCTGAATGGGAAGTTTTTCCATCTCCTTTCTATAGTGACAAACCCAGCACGCCCCGTGCTCAGCCAATTCCACGCAGATCAGACAGGCCCCCGGTGGCAGTGGGCCACCGCTGCCTCACTTCGCCCAGCTCTCTCATAGCTCATCAGCCGAGCTAGGGCCTCCACCGGCCTGGGGCAATGAATCCACCTTCTGACCTCTGAGCAGTGGCTTCCCTCGGCAATCCATGCCTGGTGCCATGAACCCTGTAAACTGGGATTCCAGATGTGTAATATCTCTACACCAATAGAAGAAGGACCCCCACACGGATAAACTTAGAAGTCTGTGTAGCCAGCATTCAGTCTGCTGAGAGCAAGTACAGGGGTGAGGACGGCTTCTCAGACACCTCAGGAGAGGAGCCCAGAGGGCATTCCTGGGGAAGGAGCTGGAGCAGAGCAGAGGCAGGAGGGAGCCTACATTCCCGAGGACCCCACAGAGACAAGGGGCTGGTCCTGGGCCCCACCAGAGCTCCTGGCTCCGAGCCCAGGTCCCTTCAAATGGCAAAGAAGGAACCCACGGCGCAGAGGCGGGGGGGGGGGGGGGGGGGTGGCTGCCAGCCAGTCCCTCATCTCGTCTGGATGTTTGGGGACTTGGGTTGGAATTTCCACCACACCAGGAAATAAGCCCCTTCTTGGGAGAGATCGCGGGAGCCGGTGGGAAACGGATTTGGGGACATTAAGCTTGATATTACTTCTTCCGATAAAAAGGCGTTGGCTTAACCTTTCTGTCTTCTGCTTAATCACTTTCAGAGGCTCGTTAGACTTCGAGGAAGTAAACTTTCAAACTCAAACCACATGCCGCCCTCAAAGGACAGAAGCCCCGCCCCACCTCCGCCATAGTGAAAGGCGCGTCAGTTCTAGCAGGAACTGTCCCGGGAGGGGACCCCGGCGGGAGGGCGCGGGCTGCGAGGCCGCAGAGCAGCGTGATCAGCGCCGAGATCTAAACCACGGCTGCCTCTCGCAGACCTCGCCCCGCGCCGGGCGCTGTGCCAGGTACACTGCCCGCATTAACTCGCAAAGTCTCACTGGAGGTCGGCACCATCATCAGCCCCAGAGAGCCAGCCAAGGCACAGAGATGTTCAGTAACCTGTTTCAGATCACATGCAACAAAATCGCAAAGCCAAAACCCAGACTCCCCTTTTCAGCCCGGCTCTGCCCTTGACCTTCTGTGTGACTTTGGGCAAGTTTCTTAGCCTTGCTGAATCGGTTTCCCGGGTGTGAAGTGAGCGTAGTAATCACATCTGTCTAGTGGGGGGATGATTGAAGATCAGCTATGCCCCAGGCTTTAACACAGTGCCTAGAACACAGTAGGTGCCCGTGAATTTAAGGAACGCCGGAGGAAATGAGGTCCTGCTGAGATGCCAGCCCCCTCACAATGCCTTTGTCCTGGAAGCTGCTCAACGTTACCCTGTTCAGGACGACAGCACCAGGAGATCTCTGCCGCAACCCCACTGTACGGTTGCTATTTAATTTAACAAACCCTTCTATAGAACTCCCTGTGTACCAACACTGTTCTAAGTGCTTTAATAAATAAGAACTCTTTTTAATCTACTATTATCCCCATTTTACAGATGATGAAATTGAGGCACAGATGGGCTAACTGACTTTTCCAAGGTCACACAGCAGGCAGTAGCGGAGCCAGGATTCGAATCCAGGCTGGCTTCCAAGCTCCATCCTTCACTACTGCTCAGTGTTGCTGCCATTATACTGCCTACCTGTGGGCTTACTTGCCTCTTCCACCAGATCCTGAGCCCCTGGGGGCGGGATTGAGATCCTGTCTGCGGATAACCCCGCTCCTTGCACAAGGTCTGGCCCAGAGTGGGTGCTCGGAGAATGTGTTCAAGGAGTGGATCAGTGACCGGACTCAGTGGAGACTCTCACACTCAGCAAGGTTTTCAAATTCCTCAGGCAGACAACGAAATCGGACACCATTTTTCATGTATTCCTTTTTGGAGAAATTCTTGCTGGCTGCACCATTCCTCTCAAGTGCAGTGGTCTGACTTGAGGTTCCAGAATTTATTTTTCCTCTTTCGCTGACTGTGTCTGTCATTTCATTTCTCCCAGGAGAGGGGAGGTGGGAGCAAGTCAGTCATGGACAGTTCTGCAGAGGAAGTGTTTGTGCTGCGCCTTAAAGAGCAGGGGGATATGGGTATAAGGAAGCTCATGTTAGGGTTCTGTGCATGCAGAGAGAGTGCTAAGTCTCGAAGGCAGGGGCGTGCCTTAGGTGTCTTTTTATCTTCTTTTTATTTTCTGTGTCGAGCATAGACTGTTCATTCAGTCCAATCTCCATCATTCAGTCCAATCCATCCATCCATCCTCCTTCATCCGTCCATCCGTCCGTCCATCCATCCATCCATCCATCCATCCGTGCATACATCCATCCTTCATCCATCATCCATGGAATACTTACTGAACATATACATTACCCTGTGGTACCTCAGACGCACACTGAGGCCACTGGATGGAGGCCACAGAGACAAAATTTTGTCTTATGATCAATAAGTAGGCGTGTCGAGGTGCTTATAGCCCAGTGTGGAGGCAGTGAATTCCTGGCCCTTGTATGTAAGCCGGGATGATCCATGTGGGATCATAAGAAGGAGCTGGATTGTCAATAAGGAGTTGGAGGAGAGAGCTCATCCTCAGGTTCTTTCAAGTGGAGAGAGCTAGTCTGGTGGTCTGAGTGTTGGGAAATCCTCAGCAGCCAGTATCCTGATATCTCGTGTCCTTAGTCACTTCAGACCCTCAGAAACAACTCCTTCTTTGAGCGAGCCTTGCTGGACCCGAAATGGCCCTTCCTTTCTGGTCAGCCCTCACAGCCCCCACGTGCTCCTTCCTGGCCAGAGGCTGAGCCCCCATTTCTCGGCATGGACACTGTGCTCCTGCCTCACCGCATACACAGCCCCCTTGTTCCAGGAATGCAGGCGGCTGCTTGGAGCCACTGCTGGAAATGGCCTCCCAACAGATGTGCCTTTAATTTGTTTCCGGGTCAGTGGCCCCCATGCCCTGAGGAGGCCACCTCCCAGGCAGGAGGCCCCAAAATAGCCCTGTGTGTGCGTCCCTGGGTGGGGTTATCCATCACTGCCCGGCCTCTGCCCCCGGAAGCCTCACTCTGGTGGCTGGCTCTAATCGGACCACTTGATGTGGAGAGGGGGGAAGCCGGCTCCGTCCCCTCGGGTGATGGCCCCTCAAAGGGCCAATTGTAACCACATGGAAGTGAGGCCTCTGCCCTGGTCCAGGGTCAGCCAAAGATCTCTTCCTGAACAGAGACTTCTAGGAAGGCAGTGTGAGAAGTTTGCAAAGTTCCTACAGTAAGGTCCGTGATCTGAGGTTGCCGTGCATTTCTTTATCCAGTGTCTATTTATTGAGCACCTACTGCATGCCAGGCACTGTACTATGTCTTTTATCTGCATCTCTAATAATTCGCAAGGCAGGCACAGTATTCCCATTTTACAGATGGGGAAACTCAGCCTCAGAGAGTTGAGGTCTGCTCCAACTCAAACAGTGAATGAGGAGCCAAGATAAGAACCTCGGTCTGAAACACAGGGGCAGTTCCCCAGAACAGCACTGCCTTCCTGTCGAGGACAGCAAAGCCCGCATGCAGTAGGCACTTACTAGATCAGAATGTTTCCTCTATCGATCTTTTTTTGTAAAATGCAGATGATGATAACTGTCTGACTGGGTTGTTTTAAGGTTTAAATAAGATAATACGTATAAAGAGCCTAGAGTAGTGCTTGGTATTCACTAAGTAAACAACAGGTGCTAATAAATAAATAGAAAATATTCAATAGAAGGTGTGCGTAGATACGTGGATAGTAGGGGCTTGGGTTCCATGTGTAGGTCACGAGGTACTCTGCTCCCTCTCTCCCCCACCCCCTGCAATTCTCAGGCCAGTGCCTGGGTGGGGACGTTTGCATGACAGAGGCCTAGAGCGCAGTGACTTGCTCCGCCAATCTGGAAGGTGGTGTATCGCAGTCCCGGCCAGTGCTTTGTCACTCCACGCTGCCTGCAGAACAGGGATGGTCGTGTGGGAGTATCACCAGATGTGTTTCGATGGTCAAAGGCGTAGCTGTGATCGTGTCATCGACACCTCTGCACAGACAACTGCCTGCGATCCACGGTGGCTCCTTGTTGCCTGTCAATAAACTCCCAGCTCCTTCCCCTGGCCTCCGCGGGCCTTATAATCTGAGGTGCTGGAACTGCAGCCTCCTTTCTGGTTTCTGCCCTGCCACACTGCAGCACCATGCAAGCTGGATTAGTCCATGTGCTTGGAACCCACCGATTTCATGCTGACAGTTCGTTCCCCAAGCTCTTTCTGGGCCTGGGATTCCTTCTTCTCTCTTTCTTTCCCCAGTTTCTGCCTATTGAACATCCTGCTGTTCCCTTGTGGAGGGCTTTCCAGCACCTCGTCACCACCCCAGTGGTAATTAATCCCCCCTCTGTGTTTCTAAATTACTTATTAGATAACCTAGATCTTAGATCAGGGGTCACAAACTACTGCCCGAGGGCCAACTCTGGCCCACCGCCTGTTTTTGTAAATAAAGCTTTATTGGGACATAGCCATGCTCACTTGTTTATCTGTTATCTATGGCTGTTTTCACGCTACAATGGCAGAGTTGAGCTGCTCCTTCAGAGACCGTATGGTCCGTAAAGCTAAAATATTTACTATCTGTTCCTTTACACGAAAAGTTTGCTGACCTCTCTCCTAGTGTGGTCAAGTGATCTGTTTCTGTCTCCATCATATCCCTCCAGTGGGGAACAGTGGGAGGTCAGAACACGTCATATTTTCCTGTCCATCCCAGGTGCCTAGTGCCGGGCCTGGCACAGAGTTCAACGAAGAGTTTACAACCGATAACAAGGATATGATGCACACCTGGCCCGTTGTCCCAGTTCTTCCTCACGGTGTGGTGTGGACACAAACTGTCCCCGTGATCCTGACAGAGTGTGGTCCAGGGCCCACCAGAACCTTGGTTCTGTCCTGGGTTTTGTTAAAAGCACCAGAGAAGGGCACAGGGGCTGCTGGGAAGTCAGGGCCAAATAGCGATTGTTCGAGGGCCCAGATCAAAGCCGAGGGGCCAGGGATGGAGCAGAAAATTCTGGGCTTAGGAGGAACCCTGGGTTCCCGTTCCAGGTACGACCCTTGGTTGACTACCCTTGGTAACAGATGAAGATTTTCTTTAGAGGAGAAGCACCAAGACCGAGGGGTTGCGCATCTGCCAATGGGAGCCAGGCCCGGCGGCCAGCAGGGAACAGCTGGATGAGGTCAGCAGTCCCCGTGTCCCTCCCGGCCTGGCCACAACCAGGCAGACAACAGACCTTGGGTCTCTGAGGGAGGGTGGCCTGGCAGGAGTTTCAACAGAAACAGACAAATAGAAAAAGGCCCAGGAGCACAGTCCGAGGTGGGCTTCAGGCCAGGAGCAAGTGTGAGGATACTTCTGATGCTGTCCCGGGGGGAAACGGTTTCCTCAGGGGCAGCCACATTACCTCAAATCCCCAGCGGAATCCCAAATCCCGTTTGTGGCATTCTTGCCATGGACTGTCCAGGTTCCTCTTTCACACCTCCAGGAGCAGAGAGCTCACTTCCTCCTGAGGAGGCCAATCTCGTGCCCGAGCCCTCCTAGTCCTGCAAACCTCCTTTGTGACAAGCTGGAACCTTCTTTCCTGTGGCTTCCAGACTTCCACCCTAGAGACACAGAACGAATGCCTAAACCAGAGATGGCCCTTCAGTTCTGGGGCCTGGGGACTGGGGTGTGATACCAGCTGTGCTTTGGGTGGTCCTTGTGGAGGAGGGCCCGGGGCTTGGGGGCAGACAGATGCCATCCAAGACCGCCTGCGAGGAGCCTGCTGGTTGCCAACCTGAGGGGGGAGGGGGGAGGGGACGATGAGCAGAGAAGTTGGTGCTAGAGACTCAAGAGCAGGAGGGGCAAAGTGAGAGGAGCAGGGGGAGGTGGGAGGGTCAGACGCACCTCTTTGTCGGGGGTTTGGGCTCCAGCATCCCCTTTTATGACGCGAGCGCACTGCTGCCCACAGAGCCGTGCAGAGCTGGAGGACCAGGAGTGTGTGTCCCTGAGTCTGGGCTGGGGGAACCAGGCAGAAGGGGCTCTGAGCTGGGTGTGAGAGGGGCAGCGGGAGCTTACCCGGGCTCTGCCACACCCCAGCCCTGTGCCCTTGGGCAGACAACATCATTTTTCTGAATCTTCGTTTTCTCATCTATAAAATGAGAGCAATAATAACTACTTCCTAATTTCTGTTGTGCGTATTAGATGCTCAGATGCATGGAATATGGTCAGCACGGTGCCCGAGACACAGAAGAGGTGGCAGCCTTTTAAAATATTTTTTGATGGGCAGAAAAATGAGGAAAAAACAGCATTTGTTTCTAAGGCACCTGTGAAGCCCACCCTCACTCCTTAAGGAAAACGTGTGTCCTGGTTGAGTCCCTATTTTTAACCAAAGGCCATTTCCCTCAACTGCTAGGATTCCAGCTTGGATTCCATCCCTATCTGTTGGTCCCCAAAACGATCCAGGAGAGCTTCATGGGCGCCATCTCATTTAATTTAATCCGCGCTGCTGCTCTCGGGTTTTATTTCCATTCCTTTTGCACAGATGAGAGAATTGATGTGCAGGGCAGCCGGGAGGGCTCTCGGAGGAGGTGGGTTTGAGCCAGGTGATTTCTCCTCTCTCTGCCTCCACCTTGGCTGTCTCCCGGGCGAGGGGCCATGTGCAGGGTCTTCCTGGCAGACCTCCTTGCCCAGCAGAGCCCCGGCGAGGGGGGCATCACCCCAGCTCTCCCAGGCGGGGCCCTCCTTCTGCAAAGGGCAGTCAGCTGCAGCTCATCTAACCCAACGGGGCTCCAGCAGCCAGCATGCCTGTCCAAAATGCACGCCCCCAGGCCCTTTTTCTAAAATCTGTGATCTTCCTGCTTGAAATCGCCTTTAATTTCCCTCAGGACTGAACAAGCATTTAGAGGTTTGGTTTCAATTACACCTGGAAAAAAGTTTGACACAAATTTCAAGCCAAATAAATTAGGAAACCACAGAACTGGAAATCCAAAGCGAGGGATGGGGAGAGGCTGACCTTGGCTCCCTGGGTCAACGCAGACCCCTCGGCCTGCCCCCAAGGCCACCCTTCCTGGGCTCACATCTCACCATGCCCCTTCCATGGTGTGGGCCCTGCTCCCCACTACTCTTCAATTTCCTCCTCTGCCCAGCCTTTCTTCCCCCAGGAAGCCTTCCCTGACTGCCCCCACCACCACAGGTCTCCCCACCTCTGAGCGCCTGTAGCCCTGATTCTGTGTCTCTCTTAGAAGAGAGAATGACTCTGCAATGATCCCTTTCCTCCTAGTGTTCTTACATCCCCACACCAAATAGTCACACGCAGAAAACACAGCAATCATTCTTTCCGCTTGATGAAACTGATTTCTTTACCTAAGCCTCCATTGTTTCTCCTCCTTCTCTGCTGAGAAGTCTCACCCACTACCCTGTCTCAGCTTTAACAACATCTCCTGCAGGAAGTCTTCCTTGATTGCCCCAGGCCAGGCAGAGGGTGAGCGCCGGAGCGAGTCAGAGATCCCAGCCTATCTGACTCCCAGACCTCTGGGCAGCCCTCTGCCCCTCATTGCCAGGGTCTGGCAGGAGATGCAGGACATGAGATGCCCATGGCCAAGAGCAGCCCCCACACACAGGTGTGCAATCACACCTGCCTTTGAAAGTGTACCCGTCTGAGGGATGCAGCCCTGAGGGCCAAGGAGTCCCAGGTAGATATGGAGAAGTGGTCCAATGACCAGGTCCCCAAAGATGGGCCAGGCTCACAGATGTGGCCTTGCCAGAAAAATCAGCTTATCGTGGCCCCAGAGGACTGTGAGTTGGGGCTGGAGTGGGGATCTGGCCTTGCCTCCATCAAGGGGGAGGGGAGGGTTTGAGTGAGGTTCACCTGGGAGGGGTCCACTCCTCCTCCTAGGGCCAACCCTAGGTTCTGGCACTGCCACCCCTCCAGTCACCTAAGCCAGAACCTCCAGCAAGTGCCAGGACCCCCCTCCTCCCTCCCTCTCGCCCCAGCTCCTGGATCCTATCTTGTTGGTTTCACTTGGCGATGTTCTGTCCTCCTCCCCATCCACATGCCCCTGCCCTAGTGCGGGCACCATCAGCTCACACCCAAGCGCTGAGGTCTTTGGTCTCCTGTTTCCAACACGGTAGCCAGGCTGATCTCTTACAAAGGAGAAATGCCATCCCCTCCTCTGCCTGAGGCCCTGTGAGGGGTTCCTGGTCCCCTGCAGCTCTTAGCCAGGCACACAAGACCCCTCAGGCTGTGGCCCCATCCACCTTCCAAGCCTCATCAGTCTCTTTCCAGCTACACCTTTCATTTTCACCCCATGTTCCCTGCCTTTTGCACCCCGGTGCCTTTGCACAGTCAGTTCCCTCTGCCTAGAAGGCGTCCCCCAGCTTCTCTTCTCTGCCTGCTAAAAAGTCTCAACTGCTTCTCAGGTCTCAGCTTAGACGTCAGCTCCTCCAGCAGGTCTTCCCGCCTAGCTTCGGTTATGTGCTTCCCTCCATGCTCCGACTGACCTACTTCTATCACAGAACACAGCACACTGTATTGCTTATTTTTATGTCATTTCCTCCATTAGATTGTGAGCTTCTTGAAGATAAACTTTTCATCTGGTTAATCTGTGAATTGATAGTCAGTACCTAGCAATTTCAAGAAGTATTGGTGGAAGGAAGTAAGGAAGAAATGAAGGAAATAGGGAAGGAAGGAAAGAAGGAAAGGAGGGAAGAAGAGCTGGAGGAGATCCCTGAGACACTGGAGCCAGGTGACACTGGTTTGGCTGCGGAGAGGGGAGGGCCCGTGGTAGACAGGGATTTGTCAAGGAAGCTAAGCTGCTTAGGTTGCTTCTGGGGGAAAAGCCCAACTTCCCAAGCTTGAAATTCAAGGTCCCCCAAATCTAGCCCTAATACTCTCTTCCAGCCTCATTTCTCATTGTGAGTGGTCTCCTGACAAACGTGCAGCCACCCTGCATACTGTTGACCAGGGCCTGGCCCCGTCACTACACCGCCCACTGCGCTTTCCCATGTCTGTGCCACTTGATCCCCATCTCCCTCCCAGGTGGGGCCCTTACCAGCTTTGAGGGTCCATCCCTGGCATGAAGAGCACAAATGTCCAGGAAGACAGAGGGAGACAATAACAACACACGTTGTGTGTGTCACAGTAGAGGGACTCAGGGATAAACTGGAGCCCTAGAGGCTGCCCTGGGTGGGGGTCAGAGGGAGCTTTGCCTGGACTAAGACTTGGAGGACGAGGGAAGAGCCAGGGTGTTCCAGACATAGAAGGAGCGAGAGCGGGGCAGAGAGACACGGAGGACAGGTGCTCTGCTGCATCCGCCTTCCTTGCTCAACCTCCATGGGAAGAATTCCCTCCCATCCTAGAGGCCCCGGGTTTCCCTCCTCAGTGAAGTCCTCTGTCTGACAAGTGCGGCACACCTGCCTCCTTCCACCCAGCGCCTGGCGCTCGGTACCCAGCACCGCCCTCTCTCAGTCTCAGCTCTGACTCTGGCTCTGTTTTGCCTCACGGTCAGAGGCGTGGGCGCTGGTCAACCTCTCCCTCCTACTGGTCTGGAACTCCTTCAATAGCAGGTGGCTGGCTCCTCTCCAGGTGGCCCCTGGCAGAGCCTAGAATGGGTGCTCAGTAGAGACCCAACCAACCTAAACACAAGTGCAGCTATGACTTTGGGTGCTGCACTGGGCACCTGAGCGCAGAGATAAACAGGCATAGATAAATGCATGTCACCAAGTCACCTAGGGAACACCTGGCCTGTGCTAAGTGCTCAGCGTTAATCCTGAAACAGATCGCGACACTGTGACAGAGAGGAGAGAACAACACCCACAAGCACAGAACCCAGAAGGGGCAAAGCCAGATCTCGAATCCTGCTTGCTTTGTCTCCTAAACCAGCAGTCTCCCCCCATATCCCAAATGCCCTCCCCCCTCCTGGGATTGTCCCAGGACTGGCAGGAAGACCGTGTAAGACAGCACCCAGAGGTCTTGGGAGGGCTCTGCAGCTAGGCACGTCCTCAGACCTCAGCCGTGAAGTCCTGGCTACTTCCCGAGTGGAGAGGAAGGGGCCAGGAGACCACGGCCTGATCCTCCCTGTGCATGAGTGACAGGGACCACAGCCTCAGGCATGCTCGGAAGTGTCCCAAGAGAATTTGGAAGTTGAAGACCAAAGTCAGACTGTCCCACATTATCCAATTTTTCTGGCACCAAAATTCCTGTGCTCCTAGCTCGGTGGTTGTGGACTAACCCCAGGCATACCGTTTCAGTGATGTCAACGCATGTAATCAGAATCAGAAACACATGCATGAAAGGGCCTGCCTGGGTTCAATGAACTGGGGAAGTTACACTTTGAGGGGAAGACTCACCGGATGGGACCATTAGAATTCCAGAAGTCTATGCCGTGCACGTTTGGCGTGGCCCTTGGCATCAGGCACACCCCTGTCGCTGCACCCAGACCCGCCCAAGTATAGTGGATGCCAAGGGCTTTGAATCATTTCAGTAACCGCTGCATATCCCAGAGGATATAATGCAAAGCCAAAAGTAGGCTTCTGGTGTGTAAGTGTTTCCGCATCTGACCCTGCCATTGTAGCCACAGCACCACCGTGCACTGGGCAGACAGGGACGGTCACCCACCGTCCCAGGTGGACAACAGACCAGAGATGAAATGTCCCGCCCGAGGTTACACCATCAATTCCACTCCACAAGCACTTATTGGCACTGACTCAGAACCAGGCATGGTGACACTTTGCACACTTCATTTGATTAAATTTTCACAACAATCTTGAGAGGCAGAAATTAATATCCTCATTTTACAAATGGGGAAACTGAGGCTCGGAGAGGTGAAGAAATTTGGCCAAAGTCGCACAGTAGGTTATCAGCAGATCTGGATTCGCCCTGCCTGTCATCTAACTGCATGAGCTGTCTCTGAAGAGACTAGAAGCTGACAGAAGGGATATTGTTGTCCCTGAGCTGCCCCTCATCCAACCAGGGGCAACAGGCCAGACTTAGGTGGCGCAAGCAGATTCAAGAGTCAGGACGTGAGGCCATGCGCGGAGCAGACCCAGAGGGGAGGCAGCGAGGCCTCCCGATGCTTCAGGCTGGCATGACCAGAAAGACTCGCCTGGCACCCTTCCATTCCTCCCCAAGAATCTGAGCAATGTTGGATGACGCGTGGCACAGACCCTCAGCCACCCCTGGGGCAGGTTGGGCCCCGGGACTTCCCAAGCCAGGGTGGGCTCCGGGGGCCTGGGGCTGTGTGTCCTTTGGGATGAATGGAGCCCACAGTGAGACAGCAGCCCTGGCCTGGAACCCAGGGGGCAGGGCCTGAGCATAACTGCCTCATTGTGTGGCACCCGTCACGGGCACCCACGGGGGCCACGTGCAGATGAGCCAGCTCGTGGGGGCGGGTGGCCACGAGCCCAGAGTCCGCCCCAGAGAGGAACTCTGGGCGCAGAGCCTCACTCCTGGGGCTGCCACCAGCCAAACTCAGGAGAAGGGGCCTGTGCCCCTCCGTGGAGACAAGCCTACAGTGCTACAGGAATGCGGGCTTTCTAACCTCACACCCTCACGGGCCCGGACTCCCTCCAGAACCAAACAAAATCCTGTGTGTGCACATTTTGCTCACACAGGCGCATAAAGACAGGAGTGCAAGCGGTTCAGGCCTAGGGGCAGCCAGGGCCACAGACAGCTCCCAAAACCTTTACGACGACATGCAAATAATTATAAAACTACCTCGGAGTTCGACTAGACCTGACAGTCACAGGGCCATTCCCCTTCTGTTATCTTATTTGATTCTCACAGACATCTTGTGAGGTCAACAAAGCAAAAAACCTCTTCCCCAAGACCTCTTATCCAGGTGAAGAAGCTGTGGTCACTTCGGTGTCTTAGACCAAGTAAATTGCTGGGTGGTGGCAAACCTGAGACTACAAACAAGCTCTTGTGGCCTTTAGTCAAGTGTTCTTTCCCCTCCGAGGCCCGTCTGCTGGGTGTCCCCAGCGCCTGTCCTGCTGCCCTGGGCCTGGATTCTCCTTCCGATGGGCTCCCCGCTGGATGCCGTGTGGCTCTCGGTTTTCATCACTCTTGTCCTGTTCTCGAAGCTCGTGGCAACTTGCGCTCTGCCGTGGCCACTGGCTCTTGGGTGCTCTTAATCCAGTGGGGCCAGTCCGGGGCTCCTTCCCGCTCGGGATGAGCAAATGGAAGATTTAAATGAGTAAATCACTTTGACTGGAAGAAAATGTTTCAACCCGGTTATTCTAGTGGGAGAACAGTCTACCCAGAGACCTAGGGGAAAAGGAATCTGCTGTGTTAGTTGGCATGGCTGAGGGAGGGATGGGGGGGATGGGAGACATAATTCTGGTCAAGACAAAGTACCCTTGAGGAGTAGCTTGCCTAGTTTTTTCCTTCTGGGGACAGGACTCTTTGCTACGCAAGATCTGTGGAGTTTACTTGGCCTAGATAGCTGTCTGAAACTCCTCTATCGAGTTTTTCTAAAATTCAGAACTCTGAAAAAATGACAAATATATCGCAACTGTCTTAGACCATGCTGCAGAAGGAGCGCTCTGTACAGTACGTTGTGGTAGTCATTTATGATCCCCATGCCAGAAATTGCTGAAACATCTCAAGCACAGGGGCAGAAGAGTGACCGTCTGTGGCTGGTCTGGCCGCCCCGGGGTCCTTAGCCTCTGGCACAGAGCTGGGCACATCACGTGTGCGTCATCCGTGATTTGAATGGGAATCCTTATTCTTCATTTTGTCTTATTTGGGTTGGAAGTAGACTTTGTCCTCTGAATTCCTTTTGTCCTCCTCTGAAAACAGGACAGATGCGAAAGGCCTGGCAAGGGTCTGGGATCTGGGTGAAAACATCTGCTTCCAGCACAAACTAAACACATCAGCAGGAGCCAAGAACGTTCCACTGTGCTCGCTACCGTTTGACTTCTTTTATTAATAACTTGGGAGGATTGCAGGCAAGGACTTCTGGCAGGAATGAAAGGAAATGATCCAGGAAAAAAACCTCAAGCCATAAATAAGTTAAAGTCACGGGAGGAGGGCGTTTGATCTTTTTTTAAAGTGAAATATGGGCCCTTCCCTTCAGAACCCTGCAGGTGGAGGGAGAAGCCATGGGAGCTGTGTTCTCAGGGGTTAATGATGGGGGGTGGGGGCTGGCAGACATGTCACTTTCAAGCCATGGCCTCTTCTCATGGGTCTTTTGGGAGTTGGGAAGTCTAGCTCGGCTGGGAGGAAGGCAACAGCATGGAGTAGAAGAAAGAGCATGAACTCTGGAATCAGACAAAGCTGGGTTTCAAACTAGCTGTGTGATCTTGGGCTAGTTTATTGCCCAAACCTTAGGTTGCTTTTGTGTCAACTGGGGGAAATAATGCCTACCTCACAGAAAATTTGTGGAAGCTGAAATTGATGATGGGACTGTATTAACCAGGGTAAGTATTCACTAACTGCCACAATAGATGAACCTCAAAAGTTCAGTGGCGTAGCATAACATAAATTTCCCTCTTTGAGTCCAGTGCTGGTCGGTGGGGGGCATCTCCTCTATGCTATGACTCAGGTGGGACATCCTGACTGCTGGCGCCATGCTGGTTTCCATGGGCTAGCCCAGCCGAAGGATCATTGGTCCCTCCTCTTTAGTCTCAAAGTGTCTCAGTCTGAATTATAAATTACATGGTCACTCCAGACTCAGGAAGCCAGACTCCCTTTGTCCTCTGATGCCACCATCTCTGCATGTGGCATCTAAAGTCATCCCTGCACAAGAGCCCTTAAATGCCTCAGCCCAGAGGGGACTCATGCCACTTTGCCCCCATTTCGTTGCCTAGACTGGTCTTATGGCCTCATTTACCGGCACTGGTGTCTTCCCACGTGCCCAGCAAGGAGGGGTGGGCCAGATATGGGTGCGCTGGCCTAAAATGTGGGTCTCCAGAAATGTTTCGCCCCTGCCCTGTTCCTCTCCACCCTTCCTCTGGAGGCTCCTAGAATACGAAGAGAAAAATGTGATCGTGTGGATAGCTTAAACCACAAAACATCAAATGTTCTGGGAAATAAGCATTTTTAAGGTAAAATGAAATATAGCCCTTTGCTGTTTCCAAAAGACTTTCACATTTGTGACCTCGCTTGATCTCTATTGGAAGATTGTACCACGGGGCAGTTGTCGGAATTTTCATTTACAAGAGAGGACACTGAGGATGAGAGAGACACACAGCCATTTCACAAGGCTGTAAAATGAGGGAGTCGAGACTTGAGCTCTGTTCTCCCTCTTTGCCGTCTAGTTTTCACCCCTTTTCTTCCTCAGACAGGCTCACAAGTGCAGAGGCAATGCTCATAGGCACCCTCCTCAGCCAGCCAATGGTTGGATTTCCTACCATCCTGAGTGGCCAGTGAGGCCAGGGCTGGGGGGTGAAGGCTGCTTGTTTAGGATCACAGATCCTATTACAACTCTATTAAAAGGTGGAAGAGGCCTTAGAAGGCACCTTGCCCATCCTCTTCTTTATTGTACTTGGGAAAACTGAGGCCCAGAGAGGGGAAGTGAGTTGCTGAAGATCACACAGTGAGCTAGCTGCAAGTCAGCAGGCTCTCCTGAGTCATGTCACGTCGTTCTTTCTGCTGCTCTATTACAAAGTCAAAGGGGAGAAATGCAGCCATGGACTGTTTCCTTGGTTATCCTGAAAAGGAAAGAAGCTGGTACAGGCACAAGGAACAAAGGGTTATATGATCTCTGTCATGTTAGTAGGAAGCACAAGGACCCTCAGATGCTCAACAAGGACCCTCAGATGCTGCAGGCTCACGGAGCTGGTAAGGCTGCAGTTTGGCGACAGTGGAACCAGACTTTTGCAGCGAAGACTGCCAGCTCTCACAGTGATCCATTCTTCCATGAAGCTGGCAACATGGCCGCCCAGGTACTCCACAGTTTCCAGCCTTCCTTGAGGTTAGGTGTGGCCACATGACAAAGGTTTTGTCCGTGGAATGTGAGCAAAAAGGATGTGTCATACCTCTAGAAGTAACTGATAAAACCCTCTGAGTGTACTCTTCCATGCGTTTCCCTCCCTCTCGTGGAGTGCTTATACCTGGGAAGTCACATGTTGAAGGTGGCAGAGCCTCAGTCAGCCTGGATTCCTGACTGAGGGGTCAGATGGAGCCACCTCCCACTTGAACACCTCACCCACATCCCATGGCTGTATGAGAAAGGAATGAACCTCTTGTCTTAAAGCCGCAAAGCCTTGAGAGCTATTTAATGTAGCAGCTTAGACAGTTCTAACTAACATAGCCCAAAGCCCAGATAAGCCTTTAGAGGAAGAGATGGAAATAAGTCATTCTGGTTCGAAGGAACGGGATGCATAAACATGTAGATATTCATCCATCTATTTGTTCTTTCAACAAATATTGACTGAGCACGTGTGTGTGATCAGGCACCCTGCTGCATGCTGGGCACATCAAGGTGAGCGATTCTGTTCCTGTCCTCAGGAAGCTCCCAGTCTAGTTGGGCAGATCATCAGTCAGGATACAAATACTTACAAGGGAAAGTCGTGAGTCCAGCCCGGGTGGAAACAAAGAGGATTTACTTCCTGGAGAAGGTGATATCGGAGCTGAGACCTGGAGTGGGTGAGCAGTTTCAGGTTGGCCAGCGCGAGGTCTGACTTTAGAGGTAATGAGAGATGATGCCATCCAGGAAGACACAAGTGAACCAGCATCTGCAGGACCTTGATTGCAAAGAGTGTGTATTTGATTCTGTAGGTGATGGGAGCCACTGAGGAACTTGGAACAGGAGAGTCACCAGATTCGTGTTTAAAAAATCTCTCCCTAGCGGGTGTGGGGTGGATGAAGTTGGAGACTGGTCTCAAGTCTGCATTTCTCCAGATCCCACGCCCAGCACTACAGTTCTGGGTGCTGTCGTCTCTCACCTGGATGACTGCGACCACCTCCAGTTTTGCCCCTCCAACCCATTCTCAAGAGGTCAGTGTGATTAATCCTCCCAGAGCACATGTAGGATCACGTCTTCCTGTGCTTAAAGCCTTCTGTAGCTTCCCATTGCCCTCCTTGGTCTGGCCGCAGGTCACCTGTTGACCTCAGCTCTTGCCACTTCTTACCCCATCCACTATGTGTCAACAAACTCACTCTTCCTCAAAATAGCATGTTCTTTCTTCCCTCTGGGCCCACAAACATATAATTTCTTCCATTTCTCCTTCTCACCTCCCCAACCCTACCCCTCCCAATTCCACTCCTCCTGCAAATCTTTACCTAGATGTCACTTCTACTTGGAAACCTTTTCAGGCCCCCAAGTCTAGGTGAGGTACTCCTGCCCCTTGACCCCCTGCAGCCTGCACCTTGCTTTATAGTCTCTGCCTATTTACTAGTCTGTGCCCCCACCAGATCATAGCAACGTGAGGATGCAACAAGAAAAGTAGGACCCTCTTGGTGACCACTCTGTCTCTAACGCCTGGTGCGCCTTGTGGTGCATTTGCGCAAGTGTTTGTTGCATCTGTGACTGGGGGCAGGGGATCCTTCATAATCATCCAGATATGCAGTGCAGAGGGCCCAGACCAAGGGAAGGCTAGTGGGAGGAACAGAAGAGCTGCGGTCATGTGCCCTGCTGAAGAACTTGGCGAGAATCGTCAACAGGGTCTAGCTGCCTTCGGCCCTCCCTACCCCTCCCATCAGGTACAGCCCAGGATCCCTGGCCTCTAGGGATGTTGCCTAGTGGGGGGAAACCATAATGTCACATGACAGATTATAAAATCATTGCACCCGTGCAAACCTCCATTACAGCATTTGCCATTTAGTATTCCATCATCTCTTTAAGTTTCTGTCTCTGCCACTCACCTGAAAATTGCTTGAGGGCAAGTACTGGAGCTTATCTAGGTCTCTATTCCAAGCTATCAGCAAAGTGTGGTACAGAGTAGACTCTCTGAAAGAGCTTATGAAATTCATCTGAACTTAGCTGAGATTCAGGCCCTTCCCTCAAAGAGCTCACAGTGAATTTCGGGTGGCACCTATGGACGGACATGAATAACTTTTTCAAGGCAGAGGGCAGTAGATCTTTAAAGCGTTGGGACTGTGCTGTCAAGCACAGAGGAGTGCTCATTGATTCTGATTTGGGGGGAGTGTGGAGACCTCCCCTGGTGTATACAAGCACGCCTCCCGTCTCGTAGTGTGTGTAGAGTCAGGGAGCAGGGTGTTCATCACAGTGGGCTGCCTCCCTAACAAACCACCACCACATCTCTGTGCCTTAACTGATACAGACTTATTTCCTGCTTCTATCGCAGTGCAGTGCGGACTGGCGGAGAGCCACGCAGTCATTCAGAGCCCAGGCTCCTGCCATTTAGAGCAGGCCTTCTCAACCTTGGCAGATTGACACTTTGGAACCCGCTGATGCTTTGTTCTGGGGGGGCTCACCTGTGCTTTGTAGGACATTTAGCAGCATCCCTGGCCTCTACGCACTAGATGCCAGTAGCACCCCCCGACCCGAGTTGTGATAGTGTCCCTTGGGTGGCAAAATCATCCCCAGCTGAAAACCACTGATCTAGGGGCTCTAACGTCTTCTAAAGTCTGGAGTGCTCCATTGGATGCCTGCCCTCCACCCAGCAGATGAGGGAGATTGAATTGAGGCTGCACAGGAGGTTTCAAGGGCAAGGAGTGGAGGGGACGTCCAGCATGGCTCCTCACCTTCTACTGGACAGGCTCAGTCATATGACCACAGCTTATTGCAAAGCATGCTGGGAAAGGTAGCATAACTGTGTACCTAAGAGGTAAAGGGAAGTGGTTTGAGGAACAACTAGCCAATCTTTTCCATGGATAGAGTCCATGTATTTTATTGACATTCTTGAAGATAAGAAAATGCAAATATTTTTTTCAAATCACCAATGGGGGCTCAGTCTGAACCCCAATCCATCAACCAAATCTCCTGGAGGTTTGGCTCATCTAGAAAGCCAGGAGAACAGTCCCCTCCCTCATCACACCTTCCTCCTGTCTCCGATGACTGATGTGAACCTAGTGACACCCAGAATTCTTGACTCCCTCCAGCCACCACACTGATTGGGCATCTACTGCGTTACCATGGCATCTAGGAGCAGCTACAGGGCCCAGAGACGTCAGACCCTGCCCTGAGGTGGGTGTTTCCCAGCTGCTGTATGAGCCTTTCTCATAGAACAACTGTCCCGAAGAACAGGTGCTAAAAAAGACCTCAGCAAGGGCCACAGGTACAAGACTCTACATGGAAGTGGGGCGTCAAGTGGGATTCCAGGTGGGGAAGGGGTATGAATAAAACTGTGGTGCTGGCTGAGCCTGACACCTGTGGGAAGCATGGCAGTGTTTTCTGACCGGAACAGAAAGTACCTGAGAAGAGCTCCATTGTGGAAGGCCGGGGTTGTGGAGGTAACTTGAGGTCAAAATGGAATGTCAACACAAATCCTTCATTTCCCATTTTACCGCTACAGAGTGAGCGCTCCGACGCTCCAGATGGACTGAACTAACACTAAGCAACAAGAATTTTTCTTGAAGCCCCTGTAGGAAAATGGCTGTTTGAACCCTGCCAGGAGGCCCTTTCTCCAGCAGCGTGCAAACTCCTGGAACTCCTCCACCACAAATGTTTCATGTGGTGTAGCCGAGAATTAATTAGAAAAGAAAAAAAATCTCTCAAGTCAAAACACATATCTCACAACCTATTAGCATTAAGATTACCATTAAAGAAAGTTGGAAACTATAACATTTTAAGCACAATTTATAAGTCTAATTTCCTGTGTGTCACTCTCAGATAATAAATGCTTTTCCTTCAAGTTGAAAAGTCCTGGTGGAAAGTGGGGGGCGGAGGGGGGCAAAAGAAAAGAAAAAGTTAATTTAAGGCCTATTAGTTTATTTTTAGTCGCCCAAGATCTGAGGGACTGAGAACATTTCCCTTTTCTGATAGAACACGCCTTCCTGTGTAGCAAGGAAGTCCCCTGACCTCAGGCCTCCTCAAGGTGCTACTGATTTTTGACAGAATTCCTCAGGCAAGAGCTTTGAAAGGGGCTCAGCCGGGCCTGTGAGGGGAGGGCGGTCTGGGGTCCTGGGGGGATGAGGTTAATTGCTTGGAGCATTGGAGAACGGAGTTGCAAGGCGAAAGGATGCCGGGTGACCAGGAGGCCCGCTTCCTGTATTGCTCTGGAAGAAGTTTGTCGCCCACGGCTTCCATAATAAGACATTCCTGCTAATTTGCCAGGAGCTGAAAGGGATTTCTGTTTTTAGCTTTGGGTCTGTGGCAACTGTTTTGTTTTAAATGAAAATTAAATGAGGACATGGAGTGGGGTGGGGGATGGGGGGCAGAGCCATAATTGAAGTGCATTACTGGTAATTACCTCGTTCTTTCTTTCACTCATCATGTTGACAGAGAAATCTATTACCCAGCAGCTCCATTTCCACAAATTGCCCTTCCCTGAGGACTTGGGGAGGGGGTAGGCCATGGTGGGGCTGGAGGAAATCACTGCTTTGTTCCAGAAAGTGGGCCTTCAGCCATCCTCAGGACATGGCTCCAGCTGTCTCTTAACTGGAGGGAGAGGAAGCAAGTGGGGACCCTGAGCAAAAAGAGGAGGGAGTCATTTGGGGAGAAGTGTCTTGTCCCAATCAGACCTCATCATGCAGATCCATTTGGAAAGCCATGTAGATGGATGGAGATACAACCTGGTCAGTCTCAAAAGAAGATAGGAAGTTGAAGGGGGAATCACTGACTGAAGACCAGGACTGTTTTGAAAGCCCCTGCCTATTTGTGCAATGAAAGAAAAAGAGAGGTCTTCAAGTAGGAGCTGAGCCTTGGCGGTGCCTCCTCCCGTCAGCCAGGGATCTGCCCCCAGGCCTCCCTCCCTCCATCTCTCCCGTCTTCCTTTTCTGTGTCTCCCGTTGCCCTTCCTCTTTCCCTGCTCTCACCTGCCGTCTTCACCGCCAGCCAACTGTCCTCCTCTTTCCTCTTGTCTTCCAGCTCTGCATGGCTTCACCTCCCACAGGGCCACTTTCCACTCTGACTCCTCTCTGCCAACACACAAAGTGGAAAGAATTAGCTCACACGGGCATCCCCCTCTATCCTTCTGAATCGTCTCTTAGACTGAGGTCTCCAGCGCCTGCCAGGGCTTTAGAAGCCTACCCCCCAGTAAGAAGGAAAAATGATTAGGGGGTGAAGGAGCTCAGCAGAGCCTGCCTGACTTCACTCATCTTCCACCTTTGCCTGCGACATTGACTCCTTCAAAAAACATTTATTGAGCCCCGATTGTGAAGGAGGATTCAAAGACAGAGCAAGACACTGACCTGCCCTGAAGAGGCTCATGGCTGGCATGGGGAGTGGGGAGGAATAAAGGCATTTCATTATACTTTGAGCCTAAAGCAGGATGTCACCAAGGCTAAGGAGCCCTGAGGGCCGGTCTCTGCTCCATATTTCATTCAATGAACAACAATCCAACATCCACAATAAAGTAAAAGCAACAGAAATCTTGACTCAGTGTCTGAAGGGAATATCAAAGGAAGATTGCCCTCATAATGCAGGGCAAAGCTTCTGAAAATCCTTTTTTAATAAAGTGATTTCACTCTCTGCCTAAACCCAGCTTTCCAGTCTCCTTGCTTCCACCACTCGCTCTCTGCCTTGTCCAGTAAATCCTGCTCGCCACCTTAGCGTTTGCAAGTTTTCAGCCTATCGACCTTCCACTTCCTCCCTCCGCAGAGTGCCCGGGCAGACGCTGCCTCTTCAGGGGGTGGGAAGTCCTGGCTTTGAGGCATTTTCCCTGCCAGGCTACAGCTGTTGTGGCTCCATCACCCCCGTTCCCCACCCCAGCTAGTCTTGGAGCTGAAGAGGCACATGGCAGGTTTCCAGCACGAGAATGGGGCTCTGCCCTGAGATGCTGTGACTACGCCTTAGGCAGACAGCGTAAATAAGGACTACGGGTGCCCACAGACCCCCTAAGAGCTCCAGGGGCAGCTCTGCTGTCCTCCTCTTTCCTCCCTTTGCCTCAGTTCCTAGCCTAAGAGCTGGCACAGAACAGGAGCCAAAGGGGGGAAAATGTCTGCTCATGGGACTGAACGGAGAATTGCTTTCCAAAAGGTTGGAGAAGGGATAGGATGTAAAGATCTATAGGGATCTATAATTAGATCCTGTGTAAATAACACTGGAGAGGACCTGGCAATGGGGGATGGGCTATCCAAGGTCTCAGGGTACCTCCTCCTTGGGCATCCTGTGGGGCTATGACCCTCCCTTCTTTGCTCAGTCCTGACCCGTGGGACACACATGTCCTCAGATAGTAAGGGCCTGGGGTGTTTCAGATGCATTTTACAGGTAAATGACTTCTCTCACATCACCTTCTTTCAAGTCCTATAGAGCCAGTTACCCAGGTAGAGTCAGGGACTGTCCAGCTGTCCTCAACTTACTTGGCTAAGATGCCCTGAGAAGCAGATCGTATCTTCTAACTGGAACTGCGTCACTTGCCTGGAGCCACCTTAAAACAGCAAAGTCAAAGCCATCGTGTGCCGACCACCCACTATGCTCCAGGCCCCATGCTGGGAGCTCACACTTTTTTTTCCCTCAACAACGCTGTGGGTGGGTATTATTGGTATTATTATCCATAGTTTACAGATAAGGAAACTGAGGCTCAGAGAGGTTAAGCAAAATTGCTCAAGGTCCCACAACTAGTGATATTTTGAACTCAGATCTTTCTGTCTCCCAAACCTACACTCTTTCTCCCCACCCTGCTGCCCCTCAGAGCTGAAGGCCAGGTGGCTGTTTCATTTTCCTAAAAAAGAAGAAGAAGGAGTAGCCAGGGGGCCTTTCCAGAAACTTTATGTCATGGCTGTTCCCTCAGACATGAAGTCTTCACACAGCATCTTTGTATGAGGATGTCCAACAGCAGAAACAGGAGCTGCTCCAACAGCCGTTTCAAACCTTTATGCTAGAAGGCTGCCGATGGCCATTAAAGGGAAGATGGGGTTCCATCAGAATGTCACTCTATCTCAGACTCGTGCTAATTGGCCTTCAGGACTGGTGATGGGAGACTGCCCTGCCACACTCTTCCCAGACCACAGAGGCTCCTGGCCAGTGCTGACACTGGCAACTCTAGTGTTTTATCTTGACAGGTTGCTGTGAACATTTGAAACCAATTGAACCTACCTGAGTCAACTGAATTTAGTTCAGCATCCATCAAGTGCCCATTCCAGGCCAGGTGCTGGGCTGGAGGAATTGGGCCTTGGGAGCGAATCAGGACACAGTCCTTGCCCTCAGGAAGACCATGGTTGTGGGGGAGACAGATTGTGCAATGCGGCTTGGAAACCCGATTTAGAGAAGCCAGTGCAAGGGTGTGTGGGGAGCTGGGGAGCCACAGCTGACCCAGCCCGGGGGAGAGGATGGCAGGCAGAAATGCTTCTAGGAAAGCCTGCAAATGGTTCCGGTGATGCACCAGATCCCAGAAATGAGGTGGGAATTCACGGATATTTTGGAGCTATTTTATTTGGTAAGAGCAAAAGATAGAAGGGAAGAAGTAGAGTTTTTGATTTGTTTACATTTAAAAACAACCCTGAAAGAATCTTCCCTCTCCTCTTTATTATCCAGAGTTGTCCACACAAGAGTCATGGGAGGCTGCAAGTACATAGGGGAGAGGAGTAGTCATTTCGGTCTCAAAGATAGACAATTCGCTCAAATCCCCATATTCTCTTTGGTTGCACTTGCAAACATGAGAATGAAGGAGAAAAGAAAGGGAGCAGAGGATATGGAGACTTTTCCTTTAATTCAATGCTTTCCTAAAGCATCGATTACATAGTGCAAGCCCCCATTTTAACAGAGCAAACATTTATGGGCTACCTACTACGTGCTTGAGACTGTGCCATATGCCTTGTATGTGTTATCTAATTTAACCGTTCCAAACAATCCTGGCTGACTCACATTATTTCCACTTGTGAGGCAGTAAGCAGAAGGCCCGGCAGATCGCAGAGCTGAGCCCTTGCCTCTAAGCAACACTGGCTTCCAAACAGGTAGAATTTTTTGCTAGCGTATTGGTTCCCACATCAAAGCCTTTTCGTTGAATTCCTGGGATGGTCTCCTGGTTCTAGCAAGGTTCCGGAATGTCGCCTTCCCTCTTCCTCTGTGCGAAGCCTTCTTCCTCTGAATCGGCAGTCTGCAGAGGGACTGTTACTATAGCGGCCTGTGCCTCCCTCCAGGCCCCTACACAGCTGGAAAGCGGAGGCAAGAGGAGAGCATTGCAGTGGGCGGGGTCTGGGGAGGCCCGAAAGCTCCCGGCTCCCCTTTGGCAGGCAGGTAGGCCTGGGTGTGGCTGTGGTCTGGGCTAACCTCTCTCAGTAGCTGACCTTCAAGCTACCCCAGGCACAAATCTCATCCTTACTGTTGCACATGGAACAGAATTTCCTGAAAGAAGACAAGCTGTGATGGAGCGACAGAGACGGCATGCTTGGAGTACACATCTAACTTTGTTCCAAGTGCAAATTAGCGCAGAAGGAGAAGCCACGTTCCCAGACGGTCATGGATGGGAGGGAATAGAAAGTGCACCCAGTCCAATCCCTTATAAGACTGATGGAGAAGCCTGGATCCAGAGAGGGGAAGGCGCTAGTCCAGAACCACACAGCAAGGGCCCAGGGCTCCCACTCTGGCTCCCGTCTTTCATCACTCTGCTGCTCGCACTTCCCCTGTCACAACGAGGTTTGTTTCATTACGAAAAACTCATAGCATGGAAGATCCCTCGGCTCTCTCTTCTTGGGCTTGTTTTTTAGAAATTCACGGACATATATTTCAGTTTTTTCAAAATGAGTGCTTAAAATTCAAGCATCCTTTGTTCCGCTTGATCCTGGAAGAATAATTTACGGATTTCAAGATCTCGCCTAACAAGCTTTACATCTTGATGAAATGCTGATTTTCATATTGTTCTCAAACTGCACAGTTGCAGAAGCCAACGCCAAATGAAAGCGGGATATTTAGAAGGAAAAAGTTTACAGTTTAAATCCACAGTGACAAGTCCGAGGGTGAATGGAGTGATGAACACAGCGTCGCAGTCCCTCGGTCTGGTCTCCATGGAAGGCAGCCGGGCACTACAAGAGACGCTCAGACTGTGGTCAGGGCTCAGATCCGGGCTCCGCTCCTGCTGGCTGCCTGACCTCTGAGGACAGATCAGCCCACCACTGTGGGTCTCAGCATCCTCATGTAATGAACTGGGCTGGCTCAAGCTGACTTTATGAGGTTGTGTGCAAGACAAGATGTGTGAAAACTGCTTAGTGAAGCTAAGCCACCGAAGACAATTCTGTTTATACACGATAAGGGAACCTGAACTGGTAGCGAGGACTTGGCTGATTACTGTGGCTTCATGAGGTACAAGTGACAAGAACTTGAGCAAAGCAATGCCTCCTTCAGACAGGGCTGGGCACTCACTGGGTTCAAAGAGTAGGCAGCTGGGGAGGCCTCGGGGTGCTGAAAAAGAGAATTGGACCAGGAGTCAGGAGATGGAGTTCAAGAACTGGCTGTGTGACCATGGGCAGGTCATCACCCTCTCTGGATCTTGGACTTCTCACATGGACACTGAGGTATGGCATCAGAAATATGTCCGGCACTTGGGTGATCACAGCACTGAGCAACTGGAACAGGGCCCAGCACGGAAAAAATCGAATGAATGAATTAGGGATGGCTGTCCTGGGCTGTTTTGAGAAGAATCGAGAGAACTCGCTCTGTGTTAGCAGGAACATTTATGGTGATTAACAAGCAGTGTCAGCCAGGGGCAAGGCTGGGGTGGGCACAGCCTTCACATATGGCCTAGTTGCTGGCCCTGCATAGATGAGCTCTAAGCTCCTGTCCATTACGGAAGACGTAAGGTTGTGAGTCCACACATCGGAATCACCTACTGAGGAAGGACCAGTCTCTAACCTGCTGGAGAGCTGTGGGCAGGGCTGCCGCACACAGCCGCACAGCCTGTGCCCTGCCCAACTCCAGGGGGCACCCTTTGCCTCGCGCACAGGGAGTGTGGCACCTCCCGGAGCTGTGAAGCCCAACGGCACTAGGTGGGAGGCAGCAACGTGGAACCGAAAGAGCGCTGGCTTGGGAGTCTGGAGACCGGGCTTCCAACTCCCCTGGCCCTGGATCAGCTGCCAACTCCCCACGGGCCACATTCAAGTGCCTCCCTTCCCTGGATAAGTTCCAATCCACTGGCTCCTGAGGGCTCTCCTAGGGCCCTGGTCCACGCACTTACATGTTATCCGGGTTCTGTTCGCTTTGCTGCATGGCCAGGCCCCTAATTTGGGCAACTGGAATTTGTTTCTGGAAAGCTGCAAAGCCAGGCTGACTCTTCAGACCAGGAAGGGCTGTGGCGGTGGGGGTGGCAGGGGGTGGGGTGCTTCAGGCAGCGGGCAGTGCCCCTGCCAGCTCCAAGGCTCTGGGCTCCCGACCAGACTTTGCCCCCTCTTAGGAGCACTTGTGTGGCAGTGACCTTTGGACGCCCATGTAGGGTGGGCCCGACCTTCCTGTCCTTGCTCAAGAGATGAGTCCAGCACCCTGTTGGATGAGTCTGCTCCTGTGCGCCAGCTCCATGGACTTCACGGCAGTGATCTGCATGGGCCCTGCTGTGCCCTCCCTCTGAGCCGCTGTACAGGCCAAGCCTCCTGCCTGGACTATCTTCCCCCTTCCTCACCCCTATCCTCAAAGTCCCCACTGAGCATCACCTTCTCAGCCAGGCCGGCGTGGACTCCCTCCTGTCCAGAGATCATTCGTCCCCCTCCTCTGTGTGTCTGCACTTCCATTTCAAGGTTCTCCCACAGAGTACTTAACTCACTGCGTCCGAGTCATCTCTCCCCCAGAGGCCTACCACGTCTTTCTGGGAAGGGCAGCTAGCTACATAAAATAAGGATGGATTTCTTCTAGAAGCACTGACAGGACCATGCCCTGGCCCCTTGCTAAGCACTCCACATGGATAATTTCATGAGGTGGATACTAAACTTGACCTCATTTTATAGAGGAGGAAACTGAGGCCCAAGGTCACAGCAAGTAAGTGGCAGAGTGACATTCAAGCTGCCTGCTGCGGAGCCTGAAGGATTGCCCGTGGCCTCCCGTCCCCTCCTCAGCCTCCCTCGATCCTCCTCCAGTTCTGGGGACCAGTTGGCTTGTGGTGGAGGAGCAGGCCTCTGGGCATCCTGGGGGTGGACTCACCCTGCGAGGTGGAGAGGGGCAGACGTGAGCAGGACTGAGGGAGCCTAACAGTTTCCCAAGGGAGGAGTTATCTATGCAGACCTGTTTGTGGTGCATCGAAATAAATTCCTTCCCAGGGGATTTATCTTTCCAGCATTTTTTCATTTTGTTTTGTGGTGTGTGGCAAGTGTTAAAACTAGTTTTCAGGATCTGTTAATGAAAGCCAGAGTGATTATGTTGATGTCCCCATCAATTATGCAGAAAATCAGGTAACCAGACTATTTATGTAATAGATGTAAGGGCTTCTTGTTCACTCTCTGAAAGAACATTCCTGAAAGGGTCATTTTTTATTTCCTGAGATACCTTTTTCCTAATTGCTTGAAGGTTTGAAAATTGCTCCCTTTCTCCCATTTTCATTCTGTGCAAATGTATTTCCTCTTGTCACATTTCCCTGACACCTCCGGTCCCCTGGAGGAGCAGGGCCCTCCCCCAGCCTCCCACGTGCCTTCTGTCTCACCAGGAAAGCCTCCGAGATTCGAGATTCGAAACCAAGTTGGAAGAAATACAGCTCCTTTGGTTTTCCTCTTTTGTAAACAGATTTGACAAAACGAAGTGGGAAGAACCCGAGCCGGGGGATGAGGAGAGCTGGCTTCCATTCCCAGACCTGCCTTAATTTGCTAAGCAACATGGGCAGGTCCCTTCTCCCTTCTGTTTCCTCAAGGGTAAAATGAGGGATGAAGACGATCTGTGAGTCTAAGAGAAGGAATGAGGGTCTGGGGTTGGAAGGTCCCAGAGCCGAATTTTACTTGAATCTGATGAAATGTTTCTTTCTGAGCTCCCTGACGTGCCCAGTGAGGTAATCCCAGCCGAGACTGGACAGTTCTAACAGACAATGCTATAAACAGGGATTCAGATATTGATGAGGTTGGCCCACATGGTCTTCGAATCTCATCTGGCTCTGGTTCCTTGGCTGGATGTGGTCAGAGGGTTCTTCCATCATGAAAAGTCAGCAGTGCACCTTGCTGACCTCTGCAGAACCAGTTCACCTGGCAGGCCGCACACTCACCCAGGTGCTACCTGTGGGCAGATGCTCCTCTTGGCTCTTCGGCCCTCCCACCTTGGGCAAATGTTACAGGTCTGAGCTGAGCACACTCTCCTTAACCCATTTGTCTTTTGGACTCCCTCTGGCCACACTACAAGGACAGGAAGTGGAGACTGAGGCTTTTCCTAAAAGTGACTTCATCTTCTCAATACTAAATTTCCTGACTGCAAAGGGGGCAAGCCAGCCAAGTGGAGATTTTCCAAACAGTTTCTTTATTGTCTTCTTTGAATATTATGTGTTTCCACCCTAAGAAAAGGCCATCATTGGCTTGGCCTGGGTGGGCACATCTTAGCACATACCAAGCACACGAGCTCTAGTTTCACTGGCCTCCTGAGCTGGCTCAACTAGTCGCCCTCGAACTGCCCATTCCTCCCCTGCCAGGGAAGCTTCCACAGACTCCCCAGCAGGGCCTCCTCCCACACCCAGCCTCCTGCCAACCAGCACACGTGCATTGGACTGTTTCATGAGGGTGAAATAAAATTCTATTGTGTTAAGCCTCTGACATCTGGGGGCTTCTTGTTATAGCAGCTAGCACTCACCTAGCTGTTTTGCTCTGTAGACCTCTTACTGCTCCATCATGTAGCTGCTTACATGTCTTTCTCTCCCACTAGACTGGGAGCTCTCAGAGAGAAAGGGCCATGTCTGATTTGTCTCTATATTCTTGAGGCTGATGATTGTGCCTGCAACATGTGTTGGTTGAGTGAATGAGAGTTGAAAGATGCTGGCTATTTAAAATTGTAAACCGAAAAAGAAGCTGAAAATGTTGTTTGACATTTTTTCCATCAAAATGGGACTGGAAATCATAGAAGCTTTCCTGGAAGAAGTAATTAAAAATTAAAAAAAAAATTGTTGGGTTGGACAGCAAGGGAGGAACATTTCTAAAACAGAAACCACAGTAGACATGTGGGGAGTTGAAACTGATGGCAAATTGGTGAGTGTAGGGGATAGGGAGAAATAGGATCTTAGGGAGTGAGAGAAGAGGCCCCAAAAAACTGTATGAAAGAAAGAGGAAGCAATAGAGAAGAGCCCTACCTCTGATCAGCACTTTCTGTGTGCCACGCGCTTACCCATCCCTTCTTATTCTTTCTACTCCACGGGTTCTTCTCCAGGCGATTTTACAGATGAGCCTAAGAGACTGAAGCATTTGCTCTAGGCCATGTGGCTGGGAGACCAGGTTTGTTCCAATCCCAAGGCCAGGCTCTTTTCTCCATCACACCAACAATGACTAGGCTGCTCCATAACAGAAAATGAGTCACCCTCTACCTGTCCTTTCCTGGCAGCCACATGCTTCTCCGAGCCAAGCAGAATGATGTGGCCCAAGGAGCACCAGCCTTAGTACACCCGGGCCTAGGCCTATCACTGCCTCTGATTGGCTGCATGACCTTGAAAAAGTCCCTTTTCCTCTCTGAGGTTCAACTTGCCCCTCCAAAAAATGACAAATCTGGGCCAGATGACCTTCAAAGGGTTCTAACCAAACTGACACAGGATCGCTGCCTCCAGGGAGGGCCACCCTCTTACAAGTGAAGGAGAGAAGCCTTCACCAATTCTACCCCAGGGAGGGGCTGGAGGGCAGGAGGATGGCGGTGTCAAGGCAGAGTCAGAAAAGGAGGAGGGATGGGACCCACCTGCAGCTATATGTGGCCTTGGGAGTTGGAAAACCCCATAAGGAAAACGAGCAAGACACAAGGAAGTGGGGAAGGATTGAGGGGGTCAGCAGCCCCAGCTGTGCTTGCCCAAGAACCCAGCCTCAGGGCCTCAGGGCCCTCATGTGAAAGAGGATTAACTCTGCTTCCATGAGATATTTTTGGAGCATGAGATAAACATGTCAACCTCTGTCCCAGAGCCGAGCGCACATCATGAATGCTTTTGGTGGCAAGGTTCTCCCTCAATCTTCCTGGGGTTTGGGATGAGTAAGTTCATCCCTTTCCCCATCATCCTTTTTGCTACTCAGGATGTAAGGTGAAGATTAGAGCAGATGTCTTTTGGTAATTTACTTATTCATTGATTCTTTTATTCAATGAATCTTTATTGAGCACCTACTAACTACTCAGTTCTGTGCTAGGTACCAGGAAGACCGTAGTAGACAAGTCAATCTTCATGGAGTTGACATATGGATATATACAGGCAGTCACAGTGATTAAATAAACAAGATTCTTTCAGACAGGATTGTCCATAAAGGCACTAAACCAGAAAGATACAGAGAGAGTAATGGTATGTAAGGGCTTACTTTAGATACAATGGCCAGGGAAGGCTTCTCTGGAAACTGACGTTTGAGCTAAGATGTGACTGGTGAGAAGGAGCCAGCCATGCAAAGAGCTGGGGGGAGGGACCCCAGGAGGAGAGGACTTTGTAAAGAGACCCAGTAGAGCCCAGAGAAGACCAGTGCTGCCTGGCACCCAAGGCCACTGAGCTTTGGCTGCTCAATCCCTGGTCCAGAGGCATTTTGGAATGCCTCAGGAGAGACCAAGACCAAACCAAGTCTCTGGTCCACAGGAAATCACAACCTCTGATTTCAGGGTCTGTCCTCATCATTCCTGATGTTTGACAACTATTTCCTTCCCGCTACAGGCCCAGCCTCCAAGTGCAGAAACGCCGGAGCACGCCAATGAAATTGATTTAGTGTTGGCGGTGCATTCTCTTCCCCAGCCTCGGGCAGGAGAGATTTACGGCTCCTGGAAGTGCCACCCCTCCCTGCTTCCTGTAAATCTCCCACCACATTTTGGGCGGCTGGAGCTATTTGGGTAACCTTTATCTGAACCAGAACTTCCTCGCCAGGAACTTCAGAGGGTACCTCCAGGAAGGACAGGAGAACCCCAGGGGCCGACTTGTTTTGGGGAGGATTCCAGGCCTGCTGAGGACAGCTGCTCTGCAGGCAGCAGGCAGAGAACAGAGTTTTTCTTTGACGCTGCGACTGACTTTGTGGGGATGGCACAAAACCCCAAAGGAGCACTGAGGGCTTATGGAGGGCGTGTGGATGGGCAGCACGCTATTAAGCCTGAATGTTGGGCCCCTGGATTGAGGGAATCGTCCAAGGCCAGATGCTCGTGGCCGTAAGGGAAGCTGTACGTCTTGGAAGACAGAGCATAGCTTTGAGTCAGACGGGTCTTACAGATGTTAAATTATATTATATATCAGCGTGTTCACGGTCTGTCGCCCTGCCTGGAATCTCATCTCCACGAGGCCAGGTCTTGATTATTCCCAGATATATCCACAGCACCTAGGACCATGCCTGGCTTATAGTTAGCACTCAGTAAGTAAGTAGTGAGTGAATAAATAATTCCAGATATATTCTGGCTCCACCACCGTGTGACCTTGGGCAAGTTGCTGCCTCCCCAAGCCTCAGTTTCCTCCTCTGGATATTGGGAGTCAGAACTGATCCATCAAAATACTAAAGGAGATGCTGTTTGCTTATTCACGTTCAGTAAACGTGTTCAGGACTGGGAGTGAAGATGAAAAAGCACATGTGCCACTCCCTCGAAGCAGCACGCATGGGGCCCCCAGGTTTGGGGCACTTCCTATTTCGGAGGGAGCCATCACACTGGACGAGTCACTTAAGATTTATGTTTCTTTGTGATTCTGCAACCAAGAGATTTTTGAAGTTGCCTCGTGCACAGAGGCAATGCACAAGAGTGTCATGAGGCCCTTTGCAGTGCTGTAGGTGGCTGAGAGAAGGGACAGCCAGCTGGGCTGGCCAAGAGTTGTGGGAAAGGGCACAGTACTCTGCGTTCTGGGACAGAGTTGGCCACTGAGCAGCTGCCATACGGCACTTCCTCCAGGAAGCCTTCCAGGACCCAGGGGCCTTTGATCCAGGGGAAGCTGGGCTCAGGCCCCCAGGACACCCATGCTCTCCTCTCTCTGAGTGCCATCTCTTCTTTAACTGCTGCCTCACTGGACCTTGGAGACAAGGTCTGCACCTTCCTCCTCTTTATTCTTCTCCTCCTTTCCCAGAGTGAGGCGACATGTTGGTGAGGGGAGCTGGTCCCACCTCCCCTGGTGCCTGTAGTGACATTTATCCTGAACAGGCTACCCAGTGGCTGCAATCTCTGGCCAGAAGGAGCAAACCGAAATTGTTTCTGTAAGCAGCCCAGTCCAGGCAAACTCGGGCCTCATTAAAGCACAATTAGGATTTCTGCTCTGGCTTCGAAGGAACTCCGCTTGGGACCCACGACTGTTTATTTGACTAAGACTGCGGCTGGGCTGCGGGAGGGGAGCGACAGAGGTGGAGGTGGAGGTCAGGCGGCGGCGTTGGATCTTTCTGTCATTCTGGACACTTTAATAATGGGAAAACCTTTGACCTGAGCCCTCCCAGATCCCTGGATTCCAGAACCCAAATAACTACGGGACAGCAGTGCTGAATCTCCCTCAAATTCCTAATTAGATGGGATAAGGTACGGAACGCGCCCTGTGCACAGCAAGGACTCCGTAGAGGCCAGTTGCCTCTTAGCAGTTGGGCTCGACACCCACCAAAACCACAAAAAGAAAAGCTCATTTTTTTGGTCAAAATTCTTGTTCAGACTGTGAATGGCCACAATATCTTTCATGCGGTCACAGTTTTTTTCCTATTGAGAAACAACAAGCAAATGAACGCCCCGCTCTCTTGTAGTGTGGCTTATCTTTTAGGTTCTAAATACCCTATTTCTCCCAGCACTCCTTCCAGGATTCTGCTCAGCCTAATTCGTCTCTCCCGCTCCTGGCTTTTCCGCAGCCTTTGTTCTTCATGATCCCACAGGACAGTAACAAGAACCAACATTTTTCCTTAGGGCTTTGCTGTTTACAAAGTCCCCCTTCCACTTAGCTTTTCTTGTCGAAGCCTCTCAAGCATCCTTTCAGGTCTGTGTTTTTAGTTTTCTGATTTTGGAGGTGAGGAACATGAGGTTTGGAGAGCTTAGGCGGTTTTGCTCACTATCCAGGAAGGAGCTCCTGGACCGACAATCCATTCAGCGTTTATGGAGCATCTACAATGTGTGGGCACTTGAGATACATAGTGTGAATGACAGTCCCTGCTCTCAATGTGCTAGTTATCTGGTGATTTATTTGACTAAATTTCTTCGGACCTCTTAAAGCAACTTGCACTGGACAGGACATGGTCTGGTCGCTGAGGTTTGCTGGTTGAATGAATGGCTGGCTGGCTGGCTGAGTGAGTGAATGTTGGCACCCTGTGAGCTCCACCAGCAGCCCACTGCCTAAGACAGAGGAGGCTGGGGCCGGGAATGGAAACCGGGGTACTGTGGGCATGGTACTCCTGCTTTTCGGACCAGGGATCAGAACAGGGCTGGTTCCACCTACTTCCCTGATGCCTACGGCTGAAACTCAGACATGCCAAGCCTCTAAAGAGGGCCACAGCTGCACACTGGAGAAGACCTCTGCTTCCATCCTGACTCAGAGTGTCCCTGGCCAGCCCGGTCAAGGTTCCAAATGGGTTATTAATGGTGATGGACAACTGTCCTGTAGTTACACAGAATCCGTTGACAGATTCAGTCTATTCTAGGTGAAAAGCAGGCCTCGTCCTCTGAAACTTTAGTGATTGCATGCCAGTCGATATCTTTTGTAGAGATCTAGAAAATATAGCTGGAAGGTTGATTGAAAATAGGCAGCAAACTTTCTCAAAAGATCTCAAAAAGGCCTGTGACATAGAATAGAGCCTGGTCGACACCAGGCTCTCAATATACATTTGTTGAATGAACGAAAGTGAGTTCCAGGTATAGGCACCGCTGAAGCCTGTGTGTTAATGTCTGTCAGCTGGTCAAATGTATATGGGTCAGTGGAAACTGGTGAGTGAAGAAATGAATGGTTGGATGGGTGAATGAACCTCTCAGGTCAACTGATACCCTGGCCTGAGAGGTTCCTCTGGGAATGTTCTCTCTGAGGAGTTCCTGGGGTCCATGCTCAGGGCAGCCTAAGGTGGCCCAGTAAGCCAAGCCCTATCACCGTGTAGTGTTCACGTCCCACGGACCAGACGCCTCTGCTCTGCAGCTCTCAGCCATAGTCGTCTCTGAGAGCTCTCAGGGAACATGGTATGGGAGACCCTGTAGGAGGTGAAGGTTGAGAGAAAGGATGCACAGGAGGAAAGCATAGACTTGACCAGTCCAAAGCCCACAACCGTCGGAGAGCGTAGTCACCCAACCCCGCCCCACTCCACCTCTCACTTCTCGGGGCTTCCATGGAAATTCGTCCTTCCCTTTGCTATATCCTCATCTTATTCTGCTTCACTGCATACGTCGTGAATGTTGGTTTCTCTCAATGACCTGAGCAGGCTCTGTGCCTGCCTCACCTGCTCACCGTCCCCAGCCCAGGGCCTGGTACAGACAGGGTTCCCAGTCATGGAATGCAGGGATGAGTGACTGATTGTAGCATCCTCTGATGGTGGCTCCCTGGACTGCAAAGGACACTGAGTAAATAGGTGTTACCCTCAATTGCCGTTGATAACTGTTTTCTAAATGGGACCAACGGTGTGTTTTATACACTACTGTTAGTACACAGTTTTCATATTTTAATAGTAATACTTTCCTTAGCAACAAACTCTCCTATCTGCATAATCCTTTGTAGTTTTTACTGTTTTATCTTGACTCTCATAGCATCCCTGACAGGGAGCTGGGATAGAGATTATAATTTCCTATTTAGGGAAGAAAATGAGGCTCACAAAAGTCAAGTGACTTGTCTAAGATCATACTGAGGGTCAGCAGCAGTGCTGGATCAGACCCGGCTGCCCTGATTCCTGGCCCTCGGCTCTCCCCAAGTTATGCTTTCTACTTTTATCTGCCCCCCGGCCGTGTTTAAAAGAAACTAGGAGGCAAAGAATGGTTTGATCAAAGAATGCTTAAAAAGAATGACGTTCTTAATTAATAACAAAGGCAAAAGCACACTCTTAGTGGGTTCACAAACAGCGAGCTTCACCCTAACCGAATCAAGTGCCGTAGTACCAAATTACCAGTGACTTCAATAACAAGGAAATCCAGCCAAGGCCACAATAAAACTGTTTTCTCCCTTTTTAATTATCTTTGTTGTTTTCAAATTTGCCTGAAACTCTTCTCTATCTGGGCAGGTCTCACCTGCCATTTTGACAAGAGTGGGAAGGCCACGTCGGGTGGCGGAAGCCCGCAGACTGTGGAGTTTTAATCTGACACTTACCAGCTCTGTAACCTGGAGCAAGTCACTTAGCAACCCTGGGTCTCAGCTCCCCTTCCTTTAAAACGGGGCAGGCAACACCCACCTTATCAATTAAATTTTAAAATGCAGGTGGAACAGCCAGCGTAGTGGCTGGCACATAGTAGGAGGAGAATAAAATGGGTATCTGCTTCCTCTTTCTGTATAATCTCCTTAAAGGACCTCAGAGTCTCTTTAACCATGGGAATGAGAGGTGACACTGCCCAGAGGTGGGGGTCCAAGGACCATATTCCTATGGCACAAGCTACCTGTCTCCTGCAGGACTTTTGGAATCAGATCCTCTGCATTTGATGTGACACGAGGCATGTCATTCGAGCTTTCTGAGACTCTGTTTTCTCATCTGCAAAATGGCTATCGTAATACTGACTTCTGTGATTTGTTAGGATTGAATGAGAACATATGTGAGGCCCTGGGGCTCAGCAAGTGGCAGCTGTCACTATTCCATGGATATGACACCTGTGAAGAAGCTGTCAGGAGAGCCAGGTTCAAGCCTCAACTCCACCACTAACAGACATGCTGTGTCTGCTCCCTGGGCCTTGTTTTTCCCATCTCTGGAACGGGGAGAATAATTCCTGGCACGTCTCCCTGCAGTGCAGCCTCAGGGACCCAGGAGTTAATTGATGGTCTCAACCTTGGCTGCACATTACAGTCACCCAAGGAGGTTTAAAAACTATGCAGTGCCAGGCACCCACCCCTGACCCACTTAATCAGGATTTAGGGGGCTGGAACCCAGGTGTGTGTACTTCTGAAATGTCCCAGGTGAGTCTGATGTGCTGCCAGTTGTGAGTCACTGAGATAATGAGGTGGCCTTGTTTTCTAAATCGCAGAGCCTGTGTGCATGTGGGGTCGGGCAGGCGTGCTCCCCTCCAGCTCATGCTCCTGGCGGGGCGGAGACTTCTTGGGGTCACCTTTCCTTCCTCCGCTGGCTCAGGAGGCAGCAGCTTCTTTGATTTCCTTTCAACACTTCCCAGGATTTCTGTCCCATCTGAAGAGGGAAGCAGGGTGCTGGCAGTAACCGGGGCATGCTGACTTTAACCTTTAAAAAAACAAGCTTTATTGTGAAGACCAAAAGGTCTTATAAACCTTAATGAGCGGCATATGTGAAACACATACACGAATTGCTTGTTTGAAAAATATTTCCCAGCTAGCCTTCAATAGCATGGCCTTATTATTCTAAACGGGGCGCTTGTCTTACCAGAGGACTGAACAAAACCCCAGTTGGAGATAATTATCTTAGCAGAATTCCCCGTGGGTCCCTGGAGAGGGGATGGGGGGTAGAAGCCGCTCGAACACATGTGCTAACTTAGGCTGCCTTTGTGTACACAACAAACACAAAAGCTGGGCTTTGGGGAGCGAGGAGAATTCAGGCTCCTGAAATGGTGACCTCGTCATTCGTTCCGGGGATGGCAAATAGGTTTGTCTCAACGGGTGGGGGCTGGAGGTGGGAAGGGCGGGAATGCAAGCCACGTGTCCACACTCACGCTCCAGGCAAGAGCTGGGAGGTGCAGGGACAGGAATAATGGTACCAGAAGTTGAAAGACCCAACTATTCCAGTGAATCAGGTTTGGGGAGGTGACTTTGAGCAACTTGCTCCCGCTGTCTGGGTCTCAGTTTTTCCATGTAAAATGGGGTCACTGTGATGGTTCAGCAGGATGACAAAAGTGATTATAAATTATTTAATCCCACATCCTCTAAGGGAAAGCAAGCTCTGTATGAGTAAATCCCGCCGGCAGCAACCTCATATGCGTCCCGCGTTCACCTCTAAAAAGGCTAGGCTGGCGACACGGCCTGAAGCGAGAATTTCGGGTTCCCGGAGCCCCCCGCTTCCACGGACTGTTAGCCGCAATCACCTGAAGGTTTGGGCTGTCAGCATGTCAGCTTCTGAGCCTGGCACCCAGATGTTCAGGGAAAGTGGGCCACTGGGTCTCAATTAGCTGGGTAATTGCTTCAATTCCCTCCTGCTCCCTACTCCTTAATTATCTCCCCGCTGCCTCCCATTCCTGGGCTCAGGAATGCCACAGCCCAGCCCTTTTCCCAGCCTGGAAGCCACAAGAGGAAGCCACTTCGGCAGGACTTGTCCCACAAGTGCAGGCAGCCCAAGGAGAGGCGGGCAGGCCCCATCAGGCCCAAAGTGCTTTTTGATCCCCGTTTTCCCACTCCAGACCTCCTTCAGAGGCTTAAGATGAGCCCGGTTGTGTAGGCGGAAGGGGGACGAGGGGCTGAGCCAGATGAGCCTGTAAGGGGAAATGGACCAAATCAGAGACGTGGAGTAGGAGCCAAGGGCTGCGTTACCTTGTGCAAATGATTTCACTGCCCCAGTGTCAGTTTTCTCATCTTTAAAATGGGGCTAATAAGGTCTGTGCAGAAAGGTTGTGGGTGTTAGGGTTAAGATAGTTAATTATGTAATGTGCATGTGTAATTATCTACGTGCCTGGGGCGTAGGTGTGCTCTCTGAATAGCTCCTTTCCCTCCTTTCTTGACCCTCTCCATCAGCAATAACTCTGTATGCCAGTGAGGAGTTAAATGAAGTGGGAAGAGTTTCAGAGCGGAGATTATAGGTAGCAAAGCCCCTTCTGGGCTTTGAGCCTTAGTTTCCGCGTCTGTAAAATGTTGCTCCCTAAGGGTACTTGCATCTTCCAGTGTTCTATCAGGACACAGGAGGGACTGTCCTCGAGCCCCAGGGATTTCCCATCCTGGGCAGAGCCCTGTGTTGGGCTCTCTCCTTGCCTCCAGCACATGCACCCTGCGTGTTTTCCCACCAAGGTAAACAGAGTCATTAACACTTTATCTTAATTGCCACTAATGATGGGCAATTTGCCTGATTACGTAAAACGGGGCTTTCTGGTCTAATTTGTTTCCTAAAGTGAACCGGAACATTTAAAATTTCAACTAATTCCAGCTTAACGGCTGAACCTAATTGGTCAATTGTGAGTTATTATTGGTGGATGGACTTCTCCTAGGATAGGCTGTTGGGGACGAAGAAGGGGCAGGAGTGAAAGGAAAGAACTACCACCTGGATTCGGGCAAATCCAGTGAAGGAAGAATGGCAGAATGGTTTTTCCTTGGTTATTCCATTTAATTCTTGCATCATCCATTTTCATAGGTTTTCTAAGTAGTCATGGTTTTTTTTTCACATTTCATAAAGTGTTTTCAATCCAGACTCCATCAGATTGGCACTTTTATGAAATTTACTAAAAGATTCAGAGTTGGTTTTATCTTCTATTCATCTTCCCACCGTGTTTTATATATATATACTTATTGATTTTATATTAAAATATTTCTTCTATTCTTTTTTAAACCAGAATTCCATTTTGAGTTTCTTGACAATGTTGTCTGATTATAATGCTTAACTTTTTTTTTTAACTTTTCTTATTTAAATCACTTTTTAAAAAATTCAGTAAATTGCTTTGAGGCCTGTAGAGTTGTCTGAATGACAAATGCACGTGGAGGGATATTTTCTTGAACAATCTAAAAGTTAGTTTGTCAGGCTCTGGTGTTTGAGAATTTTAACTCAAAAAAATCTGATGATGCAGTCCCAGCGCTAACTCTGTGGCCACGCTGGAAGGACCGAGCGGTGACCCATCCTTTCTCTGCACAGCTTCTCCTGCTTCCGGAACCCTGGAAGCACAAGCCCCACCACGCAGAGTCTACCCTAAAGAGCACTTTTGTCCATACCCTTGATCAGGTACACTGGATCCTTGTGGGTAAATTTGCAACTTGTAGTCACTGTTTCCTTCTTATTTTTTAGGACTCTATAAAACCCTCTCAGGTCCATTTTTCTATGTTATCCTTACAACAGCTTGGGGAGATTGAGGCAGGACAGTTCGAATCTCACTTTACAAATGAGTAAACTGAGGCTCAGACTGATCTTCCCAAGGCTTCTCATAGACTCAGACCCGGTTCATCTGAGTTCCAGAATCCAGCGATCATCAACCGCTCTGCTGACACTGGAGGGCCATCAGGTGAGACGGAAGGAAAGAAAGGCATTGGTGGAGGGGATGGGCTGTCATCCGCCCCTTTAGATCCCTTGCATCACTCCCTCAGACTCTTTGGTCGCCCTTTGGAAAATGGATGACTAGACTACAAGTTCTTCCAGGTGGGGCCTGTTATGGACCAAATTGTGTCACCCTTGTCCCACCTCATCCCCTAAATTCCTGTGTTGAAGCCCAAACCTCACTGTGACTGTATTTGGAGACAGGGCCTTTAAAAAAGTAATTAATGTTGAAAGAAGTCATAATGGGGGGACCCTAATCCAATATGGCTGGTGTCCTTGCAAAAAGAGGAAGAGACACCTGGGATGTGCGTGCACAGAGAAAAGGCCACGTGACAACACAATGAGACGAAGACCATCTGCAAGCCAAGGAGAGCAACTAACGCTGCTGACTCCTTGATCCTGACCTTCCAGCCTCCAGAGATGTGAGACGTGCATTCCTGTTGGTTAAACTCCCATCTATGGTATTTTGCCATGGCGGCCCTGGCAGGCTAACACAAAGGCCCACTATCGTCTCCTTTGCATCCGTCTCCCCTAGCAGCTGGGTGACAGAGGTGAGGGCAGGCTTTGAATGGGTCAAAATGCCAAAGACATGCCCCCTTAGAGCACATCACTGCCTGCCTGACAGCAGTCCTGCCGTGGAACAGGGCTGCCCCTGGAGCAGGCAGGACCCTGGACAAATATTTTGTTGCCAAGGCCCTGTCTATAGAAACAACTTAATTGAAAAATGAATAATGAAATTTGTGGGCCCATGGGAGCACAGTTGATTCTCATTATTCACAGTAGTCATGTTTTTTAACGTCACTGCAAATACCAAATTAGCGAATACTGAACCATCGCTCCTAGGAGAAACACAGGGTTGGGTTCTCTGGTCATGTTTTTGTCAACTGATTAAGACATAACCTGGCTTTACGTGTTTCTGTTTAAAGCCAGCTGACTTAATATATATTGTGGACTCATTAACGTCGAACTCACGGCCAGCAGCACCATAGCTCATGCTGTGCAAAGCTTGTCTATCACACAGATTTTCTCCGTGAGGCATGTCACAACCCTCTCGCACTTAGGAACATAAGACAGCACTTCAGCACTAGGCTTGGGGGACATTTTAAGCAGCAAAATCACCAAGAAGCAGCACAAAAATGCAAAAAATATGACAGGACGTGTTCTTGAAAAAGACACTTGTTTACAGTACAAGAACTGAGACAAGAAAGCAAAGTGTCATCTTCCTCTGCCTTGGCTGGGAACCTGCACAGTGGGCCACTCAAAGTTTTCACCACTCTGCACCTATCTGTGAAAGATGGCTAAAGCACCATGAGTATTGATTTGGGGGTACAAATAAATTTGAACGAAGAGGAAGTTTGCAGAACACAATTTGCAAATACTGAGGATCAGCTGTAGAGGGGGTTCTTGATGAAGATTTAGAATGATGTAGAAAACAGGTAATTGTGTACTTGTTTATTGTCCGGTTAGTGCTTGTGAAGATGCCTTCTGGTGTCAAGGCACCATCTCTTACTGCTCAGATCTGGGAACGATTTCATCACGGTCGCTACTGTCAAATGCTTGGTTCCTGGTTAATTTCCTATCTCCCTCTTGGAGAAAAAGTAGAAAAGCTGTTGTTACTCACCACACGGTTGCTCTTCAGAATCAGCTTGTATTGAAACAATGTAGAACTTCCTGCTTCGGAGGTTCCCTAACACCGTTTACTGAAGGCTGGCTGTATGACCACCAGTGCAAGTCTCACCCAGAACATGCAGGAAGGTGTGACTGATAACCCACTTTCCGGTCATGTTAAATTTACGGTTTGGAATTTTATAACATAAAGGTAGAACTACACATCTTTAGCTCTTTAGGCCACAATCACTGCATTCCTAAAATGTCATCTCTTTCAATGTTGACCCTGCCTTTCAGGAGGGAAGGACAGGCAAAGGCTCTGTGGGCACAGGAAAAGAGATTGTTTGCACAAGAAAGTTCTGTCCTCACCTTTCACAGTTTAAGACCATCTGGGGAGAGTAATACAGCCCCATGTCAGCTGGAGGCAAGAGAGGACACTGATGGGGAGGGCGTGGCTTTGGGCAGCAACTGTCTCAGAAGCCCCAGGAGAAGACAAGAGCGGCCACCCACAGAGGACAGCTTGGCAAAGAGTGTGGAGCCCGAGCAGAGTGTGGGGTGTTACCCTGGGTGCCAAGAGTGAGGGTGCACAGGGTAAAGGTTGTCTGCTGCCCCCCCCCGACTCCTCTCTTGGGTAGAGTAGATTTTAGGAGGCACTGTGGTGGGAACATGGATGGGCAAGAGCTGGAGCCTGGGCCATGTGGTTCAAGCCCAAGGGTCAGCAAGGATAGCCTGGAGCCCTGAAGTCGTCCTATGGCTATTGAGTCAGAGGCACCCCAAATCAATATGTCACCTCCATTCTGACAGCCCGTTCTTATGTGATCCCAGAAAAGAAACACCATGTTGGCAGCAGGGCTGACCTGGTCACCAGGCTGGCCTTCGGGGACTGGCACCCTACCATAGTAACCCAGGACAGCCTCATAGGTGCAAGTCCAGGGCTCTTTGAGGCATCTGGTTGATCCCATGTGTGGGGTCGGGGGAAGCAGGGGTTAGAAGGTCAGAGAGCACCCCAAAGGGGAGAAATGAGACTAGGCCCTGTGTGGGCTTGGGGTGCCCTAGTCAGATGGCATTGCCAGTCTCCAGCATCCCAGGTGTGGAAGGGCGTGGGTCTTGGATAACTCTGAGAAGGCACTCCAAGCGCAATAAGAGTGATCAGGATGGTGCGGCAGTCCAGGCAAGAGATCAAGGCGTTTACGTGTTTCTGGTGGGAGTGTAAATCAGACCTCTTTTGGAAAGAATTTGGTACTGACTACCAAAGCTAAACACACATACACCCTATGACCAACACTTCCTCTCCTGGTTCAATAAAATGAGTACTTGTCAATAAAAACAGGTCACCAAAGGGGGCTGGCCCCGGGGCCGAGTGGTTAAGTTCGCGCACTCTGCTGCAGGCGGCCCAGTGTTTCGTTGGTTCAAATCCTGGGCGCGGACATGGCACTGCTCATCAAACCACGCTGAGGCAGCGTCCCACATGCCACAACTAGAAGGACCCACAATGAAGAATATACAACTATGTACTGGAGGGCTTTGGGGAGAAAAAGGAAAAAAATAAAATCTTTAAAAAAAAAACAAAAAACAGGTCACCAAAGGACTTGTACAAAAATATTCATAGCAGCATTTTTCATCATAGTAAAAACTGGAAACAACTCAAATGCCCATCAACAGTAGATTGGGCAAATAAATTGTGAAATATTCATACAGTGGTATCCTATGGAACAGTGAGAAACATCGACATGGGACAACATGGAGCCATTTGCTAGACATCATGTTGAGCAAAGAAGTCAACACAAAAGAATATGTACTGTACTGTTCCATTTATATGAAGCTCAAAGAGAGGCAAAACTAATACATTCTGCTAGAGGTCAGATACAGGTTACCCATGGAGAAATATTAACTGGAAGAGGGTGCAAGGAAGCTTTCTGGGGTACTGGAAATGTTCTAGATCTTGATTTAGGTGGTGGTTATGTGGGAGTATACAAATGTAGAAACTTACGGAACTGTGCATTTAAGATTTGCATACCTTCTGAATGTAAGAAATATGTCAATTAAAAATCCTAAAAGATGTGTGAGTGTGTGTGTGTGTGTGTATGAGAGAGAGAGAGAGAGAGAGAGAGAGAGAGAGAGAGAATGAGAGGGAGAAATAGGCTGAACCAAATTGGTGGCGCTGGAGATGGTGAGCCAAGAACTAATTAACTGGAGAGAGATTTAGGTGCTAGAGCCTACTTTAACCATACAAAGTAGATCTCACGGCCCTCATTTTATAAAGGAGGAAACTGAGGCTCAGAGAAAGTAAGTGGTGGAGTAGGGATTTGAACCCTGTTCTGCTGGATTCCAGCTCTGGAAGCATCCACACGCTCAGGGGACGTGAGCCCATCCTCTGCTCTTGGGTGACCGCTGATCCATCCAGGCTGGTCCTGACAATCCTATTCCCCTTGCCAGAGGGTAACTTAGGGGTTGGCAGGGAACTGAGATCTTCACAATCAGATATGAAGAAAAGTCTTCTGGGGGCTTCTGAGAAAGTTGTCCTTACTCTAAAAGGAGACACAAGGAGTACATGCTTCTCTTCTGTCTGGGGACATTGCTGTATCTGGCTGGAAGTGCAGCTGCCATCTTGAGAGCACAAATGGGACCAACCAAGGCCAAAGCTGACACTCTGAGTGGCAGAGTGACAAGATGGGGCAAGCCAGTGTACTAAGGACACTTGTAACCACTACATAACCCATCCTGGACACACCCTACCTTAGTCCCCAGGTCCATCATGGAGCCAGCCCTCATGAGCACTGTGAAGAACGGTTCTTGTCCTTTGGGATCTAATGACCTAGCTGTTCCTGCCTGCATTTGTGCAAACACCAAAGCAAGCCCATCTAGAGGGAGGGAGCCAGGCAGTCAAGCAGGACTTCAGAATGAGGGTGTGACCAGAGGATGGCTTTGAAGGATGCACATGATTGGGGCAGGGGAGAGTGGCAGAAAGGGGGCTGGGAAGAGAAGGGTATTGCAGCACGCGACATAGGTAGGTGCCTCTTGCCACACCCCCTGGGCCCACTGCCAATTCCTCTCAGCCACGCTGGACAGTTCCTGTGCGGGCTGTCGATGTCCCATCCCAAGCACTCACGCATCTGCTAGCTCCCTGTGAACCCATTCATCCCAGGAGTGGGTGTAGCCTAGAAGTGTGTGTGTGTGTGTGTGTGTGTGTGTTTGGGAGTAATTAATGCCTCCAAGAGCAACCCTGTGGTCACCAGCCTTCAAGATGGCTCCCAGTGACCCTGCCTCCTTGTGTCATGCATCATGTTGTGCTAGAGTTGATCGTGTGGCCAATAGCATACCGCAGAAGTGATAGTATGTCACTTCTGAGATTAGGTTATGAGACTGCAGCTTCCATCTTCGGTGCTCGTTCTCTCTTCCCCTCTCTCAGGTCAGTCACTCTGGATGGAGCACATTGTGCAGAAGCCCAGAAGGCAAGGAACTGGGGCCTCTTGCCAACAGCCGTGAGAGTGAGCCATCTGGAAGTAGGTCCTTCAGCCTGAGTTAAGCCTCCAGAGACTGCAGCCTCGGAGGACAGCTTGACTGGGACCTCACAAGAGACCTTGAGCCAGAACCACCCAGCTAAGCTGCTCCCAGATTCCCAACCCAGGGAAAATGTGAGATGATAAATGTTTGTTGTTTTAAGCCAGTAAATTCTGAGCCACGAAACCGTTACTCACCAATAGACAGTGAATACAATTCTTATCCAATAGGGAAGAGGAATACATCCTCGGCCTTCCATCTTTTGGAGGAACAGTTCTGCACCATGATTCAGGGGGTTCCCGGTGGGACTGGTGAAAACCAGCTCAGTAACTGACTTTCCCTCCACTCCCGTCACTTCCTCACTCTAGCTTTCCAGGATCATTTCCCAAATAAGCAACTTACACACAAATCCTTGTCTCAGGCTCCGCTTTGGAGGGAACTCAAATTAAAATGGGAGACTGCACATATGAAGACTTAGAGTCTAGAATGTGAAAACTCCCTGGGGCCGAAGGGAGACAGAACTGGTTGGCATGAAAATTTTGAGGACTATCAGCAGACAGCCCAAAGTTCCAGATTCATGCACTTCCTGGTTAAGACTAAACAATCCTCTTAGCCTACTGGGCGGGGCTGGCTGCCGTGTTGCCCACATCTTCATCAGCTGGGTGGGAGGAGATCGGGAGGGGTGTCTTGGCCCTCCCACCAATTTGCTGTATCTAGAAGTCACTCTGCTTCCCTGGGCCTCATCCTCTAACCTTAAATGGTTCTAGTGCAGCTCACTGTTCTAGATGCTGGTGAAGACTCGCTGAGAGACGACCCACAAGTGGTGAGGGGGTCTGAGGTGGTCTCTAAGTCCCCTTCTGCTCAGATCTCCCAAAATCAGCCCTTTGTCCCCACACTTCATGCTGCTTCCTAGGGGAGAGAGACCTGGTGTTTGAACTATATCAAAATCATGGGGACTGGGGATCGGGCCGGCCGTGAGCATTAAGATCTGCTCATCCTTCTGCCATGTCGCTCAGAGATGGGATGGGAGGGGCAGAGTTCTCACATTGGAAAGTGACAGCATCATTTCCTAATTATCACATTTGGGGGAACAGATGGGGAAGCATGTGGAGGAATTATGGGCTTCTTTAAAAAAAAGGGGGGGGCCATGTTTTCTAAAGAAAGTTGCCACAGAACATTTCCACCCAGTCGTCCTGAAAGCATTTGGGGTTTACAAGGCATTTAGTAAATAGGATGCTTTTTACAGATGAGGAAACAGAAGTGGGTGAGGGGAGGCAGGACGAGTATTTATTGAACACCTGCCGTGTGCCAGGCCTTTCACATTGGCAGTACATTTCGTGTTTATAGCAACCCTGAGAGGTAAGCATCATAATCTGTGTTTCAAAAACAAGAGAATGGAGGCTCAGGTATTGAGAAGTAGAGTTGGTATTTGAACCTCGCGATTGTCTGGCCCCAAAGTCTCCTTTAGGGTTTGCCATGTGGAGATGAGGGGAGCATGGGCTCTGCCATCCTCATGTTCCTGGGTTAGTGTTCAGATGGGCATAAAAAGCCCTGGCACAGATCCTCAAAAAGTTAAACACAGAATTGTCATATGATCCAGCAACTCCACGTCTAGGTAGACACCCAAAAGAATTGAAAACAAGGACTCAAACAGATACTTGCACACCTATGTTCATAGTAGCGTTATTCACAACAGCCAAAGGTGTAAACAACCCAAATGTCCATCAACAGGTGAAGAAAGAGACAAAGTATGGCATATACATGCAATGGAGTATTATTCAGCCATAAAAAGAGATGAAATTCTGATCCATGCTACAAAACCAATGAACCTTGAAAATGTTATGCTAAGGGAAATAAGCCAGACACAAAAAGACAAATATTGTATGATTCCACTTATATGAGGTATCTAGGATAGGTAAATTCATAGAGACAGAAAGTAGAATAGAGGTACCACAGGCTGGGGTAGAGGGGTGGGGGTGGGGTACTGGGGAATTAGTGTTTAATGGACAAAGGTTTTCAGTTTGAGATGGTGAATAATTTCTGGACATGGATAGTGGTGACGGTTGCACACATTTTGAGTGTACTTAATGTTACTGAATTTACTCTTAAAAATGATTAAAATGGTAAATTTCATGTTATGTATATTTTACTACAATTAAAAAAAAAAGCCCTGGCACAGGGCAGATTTCTGCTCGGAGCCTTGTGGGAGCCTGAGTGGCAGAAAGATGAAGTTGGATGGGACAGACCTGGAGAGGCTTCTTGGAAGGAGCGGGATTCAGCTGGGTCTTGAAGGGTATGTGAATTTCATTAGGCAGTTTTGGAGACAGAAGAGCATTCCAGCACAATATGAGTAGGGCGAGGAGGATCTGCGAGGGGATGGGGTGCATGTGCCAGGCTGTAAACAGTCCCATGTGGCTAGAGCTACGCGCCCATGGTGGGAAAATGCAGAGGCGGCTGAGAAGGAATGGGCTGGAGGACTCCCAGTGCCAAGAATTGTCCACCTCCAACTGAGGCAGAACCCGAGGGGTACCAGCAGCATCCTATTAGAATGAGACCCCTCCTCAACACAAATGATCATCGAGATGGCAGCACTGAGTAATTCCGTATGACAGCTCTAACCTCCAATACACCTTGTTGTCTCTACCACCTGGTCTCACTACCCTAAAACGGTCTGGCTATGCCCCTTCCTCCACTCCTTGTGGCCTCAGCTACCAAGACCAGCTCAAGGTCCTGCCACAAAGATACACTGACTAGTGACTAACAAGGACCATTGTCTTTTTCAGGTTTTAGAATCATTTTGATGGGCTCCCTCCCTAATAAGCACTAATAAGTCCATGGATTAGGAAAGGAAGATTTGGTCCTCATTGTCTAGGAATGATGTTTACTGGGGCAATGGTCTGATTGTGTGTCGCCCCAAAATTCATAAGTTGAAACCTAACCCTCAAGGTAATGGTATTATGAGGCGGGACCTTTGGGAGGTGGTTAGATCATGAGGCCTCTTGAGGTCATGATGGGATTAGCACCCTTATAAAAACAGTCTGAGAAATCTCCACAGCCTCTTCTGCCATGTGATATCCTCACATGGAGAATAGCAGGTCGCAACGAGAAGTCTGCGACCTGGAACAGGGCCCTCACCCAAACGTGCTGGCACCCTGATCGTGCACTTCCAGAGTCCAGAATTGTAAGAAACAAATTTCTGTTGTTCATAAGCTGCCTGGTCTGTGTATTTTGTTATAGCAGACCAAATGGACTACGACAATTGGCATGTAAGACCTCCTTCATTTATCCAACCAGGGGGTGCTTTCGATGTGCGTGCTCCGTGCGCATCCCCAGCACGGCTCATCTTTTCTCACCTGCACACTGTTCCTCCTGCTTTTCCCTCTGCCTGGTATGCTTTCCCCAGTTTGTCTTTCCAACCCTTGGGCTCAGCTCCCACTTGAACGGAGACTTTCATGAGTAGCCCCAAAGAAACAGGGTTTGGCTTCCCTGATCCTCTTCGTGTTCCTCCTGTCTCTTTCTGTTGGGGTCCTTGCCGTGGCCTGGGGAAATTTCTCACTCGACACCCAGAAAGAGCCCTGGTCAGAGGACCAGCCAGAAGCCCTCGGCTGCATCTCGGTTCTGATAGTCACTGAGCGTGACTGTGGCTGAGCCACTTGCTTGAGCAGAGCCTCTGTTTCCCCCTTTGTAAAGTGCAGGTAAGGATAATGCCTGGCTGTCCTATGGAGGGTTTCAAATTAAAATTAAATAGTATACTATCACCTATTAGAATGGCTAAGAAGAGAAAAAACAAAGCGGAGCTGAGAATCCCAAGTGCTGGCAGAAATGTGGAGCAGCTCTCACGATTTGTTGCTGGGGGTGCAAATGGTGCAGCCACTTTGGAAAACAACTGGGTAGTTTCTTATAAAGCTAAATACACCTGTGACCTAGTAATTTCATTCTTGAGTTCTTACCTAAGAGAACTGAATGTTCATGTTGTTATAACAACCAGTATGTGAGCTTATATGGGGTTTAATTCATAATCTCCAAGTACTAGAAGCAACCTCAATGACCTTCAGCTGGTGAAAGGATAAACAAGCTGTGGTACGCCCATACAATGGAAGATATGACATTCTGGAAGAGATAAAACTATAGAAACAGAAGACAAATAAGTGGTTGTCAGGGGCTGGAGATGGGAAGAGGGGTCGACTACAAAAGGGTACAGGGGAATTTGAGGGTGATGAAACTGTTCTGTTATCTTGATTGCCATGGTGGTTTTATGACTCCATGCATTTGTCAAAACTCACAGAAGTGTATACCAAAAAAAAGTAGGTTTTACTGTTTATAAATTATGCCCCAATTTAAAAAATGAAAAGAAAATTAGAGGATGGATGAAACCACATCTGGGCAGATGGGAGTAATAAATATCTGCCATCACCCAGCCTCTTGATGTTAGTAGTGAGCATGTTACCAATGCTTTGGACCCCTACCACACACTGAGCAGGCTGGGAGACTCCCAGCTCCCCTTCCCCAGCCAGTGCCCTGCGGGAGCCTGCCACTCAGGGCCTTGTGCTGATCTCTGAATTGAACAGATTCCCACTCGTCTATCCACCCTTCACAACCCCGGGTTGTGAGCACCGTCAGGGGAAAGCACGTTTTCACCCACCTACAACTAAAATCAGTGCAGAGATGGGGAGAAATGGGGAGGAAGGGGCAGATAATAAAGAAAAGACTGAGGGGTGGACTTCACAGCTGGCATAGCCCTGAGTCTCCCGCACACTGCACAGCGTACCAGTGCAGGTGAGTCTGGAGAGTAAGAGAATCAGTCACGCAAAAGGCAGGCAAAGGGCATTAGCTGGTGAATTCTGGACTTTGACTCTGGTTCCATTTACATATTGGATGACAGGATGGATTGGCCTCCTGAGCTTGGCAACAGAATGCTTCCAGCTCACTCTCTGATCTTGGGAAAGAAACTTTGTCTCTGGACCTTAGTTTCCCCAGGTAGAACGGGTGATGGAATAGATGATGTCTAAACTCCTGGGGTTCCCTGGAACCCCCAAGTGTCACGCATAGAGTTGGCACATGGCATTTATTTAATCCATCTCAGATGTGTGGTTGAGGTTGGAGGACCACAGAGAGTCAGTGCTAACAGATTTCCAGTCGTGTTGAACTTGAGTGGAATAGACTGCGAGCTGATTCCAGTACTGAAGATGATGACAAGCTCCATCAGACAGATTTTTCTTCAGCTTCAAGCTCCTTCCTGAGAGAGAACACCTTGGACAGTTCTAAGATTTCCTGGGTGAGGGTGAAAGACCACATCTGCCTGGAAAAGCCAAGAAATGACTTCATTAGGTGGACAGATAATAAAGGGGCCTGCAGCCGCTGTTGAGTCTTCGTTGAAGAGCAGAATGATGATGAGAATTGCCATGAATTCAGTGCCAGGAACTTTTTCATGAGTTATTTCAACTCTTGTCTCCTGGTGAGATAAGGTCTCAACCCCCATGGAGCTGGCCGACCACTCTCCTAACACTTTCTTAAGTTCTAACCCAAACCCACACACTCTGGAGGGGTGTACACGTGTCACACATTACACACTCTTCCTAAGAGGCAATGTTACTGGGGAGATGCTGTCTACCATCTGTATGCAAGTGATTCCCAAAACACTCTCTCCAGATTGCTGTTGTCGCACATTCTGCTGCCCAGGTCCCACCACCACTGATGTTCCTTCTACAGACTCTCCAAACTCAACATCTTACTCTCGCATCTGCTCCTCTAGGATTCCCTGTCTCAGTGGGTGGTCCCACCATCTCCCCAGCAGCCCGAACCAGAAGGCTGGGCATTATCCTTGCCACCCTCCAGCCCATTAAAAAGTCCTTTCAAGTCTTCCCTCCTGTATCTCTAGAACCTCACCACTTCTTGTCCATCGCAGTCACCCTGCGTTAGGTCAGGCCACCAGAATTTCTCACCTGGACTAGTCTCCCACACTTTCCCCTAACTGGTCTTAAACAGGGATTAGACCACCTCTTTAAAAAGCTAGTCTTCATCAATTGCCTCTCCTGCTAAAACTTCATCAATGGCTCCCCTGGGGAGGTCTTTGTTTTTGTTCTAATATCCTCAGAGATTCTGATTTCTGAGCTCTGGATGGAACCCATGAAGCTCTCTGGGTGACTCTGGGGCATATCCAGGTTTAGGCAACACTGGCCTCTGTGACCCTTGCTTACCCTGCCTCCCGAAGTTCCCAGTCCAGTCTATTTCACTGACATGTAATCCCATCCGGCATGGCTCCCTGGAGTGCGCCCTGTGCTGCCCTGTCTCTGGAACTGGGACATGCTGTTCCCTGGACTGGGCACCCTTTCGTCCTTCTTTACTCCTCTAAGAGCATCAAGGACGGAGGTCCATCCTTGCTCTTCAGGAGTTTCCTGCCCTCGCAGGCTGGGTGCTCCCTGTGCTTTCAGCACTGTGCATGCCCCTCCATAGAACGCTGATTACACTGCACCATCTAGCTACCGACCATGACCATAAGCTCCTTCCACTTGGAGACTGTGCCTTTTTTCTCTGAGCCCCAAGCAAAGGGCCAGAACAGGGCAGATATTCAGTAAATATTTCCATAAAAATACAGTCTCTCCCAGCTTTCAGATTTTCCAAGCCTTTTTATTGGAGTGTAACACACATACAGAAAGATAGACAAACCCTAAGTGTATGGCTCCATCACTTTTGACAAAATAAACACTTGTGGACCAGCTCAAGAAACGAGACCTCCCAGTTCCCCAGAGAGCCCCCATTTGCCGTTTCCCAGTCACTGCCTCCCCTCGAGGGTAACTGCATCTGACTTCTAGAACGATCATTCCTTCTCACTTTTGATCCTTAAACTGATGGGCTCAGGTTGTGTACTCTTTAGTGTCTGCTTTTTTCTCATTATTATGACTGGAAGGTCATCTGTGCTGTGAGTTCATCGGTGGGGCGGGTAGCTGGGATCTGTTCGTCCTCATTTCAACCTTCAGATTTTTTACAGCAGAATGGGGAAAAAGAATTCCTTGTCTGTATGGATCCTGGGGTCCTGAGCCTTCTGCTCCCCACTCTGCAAGAACCCCCACCCCCACCCCATGGCCATTGCAAGGGCAAGCCCACCCCTCTCAGGCCTCAACCCCTGTTGTCTGTGGAGGATGAGCTATGTGTGATTTCTTGGGTCCCTTCTGGCCATCTCTGCCTCGAGCTCTTCATGCCTTATGCCTGGCTCCCCTCCCCACGGAGATGACTTCAGGCCAAGGGAATGCCAGGCTGGAGCCTGATTCAATTAAGGGGGAAAGAGGAGCCTTGTGAAGCCACAGGGCAGGCGTGCCACCATACTGACCCCTCAGAAGCTAGTGATTATGGGGCACAGCGCGGGGCCGAGGCTGAGGCCAGCCTCAGCAAACCTGATTACAGGGTCTCTGGCTGCGGCCTGCCTACGTCTCTCAGAGAGAGCAGTCTTTATTCCTCCAGGCAGGTCCCGGACAGGCAGGTTTAAATTGAATCAGGCCCTGGTCCCTGGCACAGAATGGGCCATTCACTGGCCCCGCCGTCCCCTAGCAAAACAGACCCCTCGGCCATATGGTGATGTGGGGAAATTGGTGATGTGGGGAAATTGGGTGGACGTGTGGCTGGTGGCCAGGCCTCGCAGCAGCCCTCACAGGCCAGCTCAGAAGCTTGGGCTTAGGGACAGATGCCGGGCCAACAGCCATCGTGGGCTGAGCGAGCTGAGAGAACACAGGAGGAGGGAGAGTCCTGGGTTGGAGTCTAACATATCACATGACAGCAGTGGGTCCAGTCCCAGCCACGTCAAGTCACAGCGGCAGAACCATGGAAAAGCGCTCAGCTTCCCTAGTGCGTGGCCTCACGTGTATGAGGACAGTGATCCCTGTCAGAGGGCTGTAAGGATGACACAAGATGAGGAATGAGCATGTGGAAGGACTCCATGTTAGTCTGTGGCCTCTGTGAGACAAGAAGGGGCCCCAGGCAGGACCGCCCGCCACATGGTTCCTCCTTTTTGCCAGCCCAGAGGGGGGTCAGCCTGACATCTAGCTGTCTGTGTGGCTGGTCCGTGGGCTGCCAGATATCTGCTCCTATGACATCTTCCCAGAGGGACCCAAGACATAACTCCCAGATTTATGGATGGAGAAACTACCCCTCAGAGGTTAAATGATCTGCCTCACATCAGAGGTCAAGGGGCGATTGGAATTCAGATTTCCCAGCCCCAAATATAGCAGCTTTGCTCCAATCACTATTTTAGAGACAAGGAACTCGTGGTCAGAGAGGGAGAGTGATTCCCCTGAGGTGCGCTGTGGCACCCATGTTAAGGCCTGACCCCAGCTTGGGCTACCTGGCCTCCAGGGTCCTCAGGGCTGGTCAGGGCTGCAGCAGCAAGACCAGCGCATGGTGAGTGGCTGGTTTGGGAGACCCCGGGAGTGGAGTCATCGAAGGCCCAGTAAATATGCAAAAGTGAATCCTTAGATACAGGTTTGGCTGCCACAGCAAGTGTGCCAGACTCTGGGCTGGAGGCTCCAGCTCCCAGGCAGGCCGAGGAAGCTCTGCTCTCTCCCATCCATCCCCACGACCCCCCAACGCTGGCTCTCACTTCAGGTGTCTGCCCCTCAGTGGAGCTGATCGAGGGTCCCACCGACGGGCACCCCAGAGCATCACATTGGTGCTCTTGGCTTCGGATCAGACCTGCCTTCCTCCTCCTGTTTCCATGGAAACACCTCAGGATCCATTGATCAACTCTCACTTGAGGCTTTCATTAGCCTGAACGTTGGAATAAGTTTTGATTCAAACATGACACTTTTTAACGCAGTAAAAAACTCATTTTGTACAAAACCCCATTATGTGGAACAGACACGCGAGTTGATGGCCAATTTAGTTAATGGAGCTTTGCAGCTGACATTGAATTAAATCTGCAGGAAGCAGCCTCTGTTTTCCACGGGAAGAGTCACGTGCAGATCGGATCAGCAGAGGGCTGGCGACACAGAGGGAAGGCTGCCCCCTGCCTGCGCCCTGCCTGCGCCCTGCCTGTCCCACCCCACCCCACCCTCCCAGCCTCTGCCACGCCCTCCTCCCTCAGCTGAAAGTAGTGTCCTTGCTGGAGCACCTCTCAGGGGCTCTGTCGCTCAAGGATGAGCCCAAGATCTCTAGCTGGGTACTCATGCCCTCCCCAAGGGTCTCTGCCTTCCTTGAACCTGGCCCCGCCCTTCCCTCCACACTGCTCGCTCATCTTTGAATACACCGCACTCCTCGTTCCAGCTGCCTATATTTGCAGGTGCGTAGTGCCATCCCCCATCCCGCCATAATATCTGTCTCTTCATTTTCAATTGTCTCAAGACATTCCTGGTTATTTCTGAGCCTCCGTCTGTAAAATGGAATAATAGCATCTCCTGAGAAAATATATGTAAAATACGGACATGCGCGGCGTGGCTCAGCTGAGCCACAGCGGTTTCTTGGCTCCCTCCCTGTGACTGCGCTTTCTCACCTGTAAAAGGCAGGTAACAATAGCACTTCCCTCCCTGGGGTCCTGGAGGATTAAATGAGTTAGTACAAGTTGGGCGCTTGGGATAGTGACTCCGTGTTGTCAGCACCGATAGACAGTGACCATTTGTTCTTTGGAATGGAGCCCCCGCCCCACCCCTCACTCCTGATAATGAGAAGACCCTCCACCCACTGACCAGGGGGGCAGGGTCAAACTCACATGGGCCTCCTGGCCTGCAACATCTCCAATGGCTCCTAGGAGGATCTCACATGTAAACCAAGGCCTTTTCTCCCCTGGTGGGGGTCCTTGGGGTCCCTGGGGCAGGATTAGGTGAGATGCCTCTGACCTGGGCTTATCACAAGTGCTGCTGTGTCAGTCCCAGGATCTGGGAGCGGCTTCTTCAGGAAGCTGCTGCCCCCTGCTCTGGATGATGCTGGAGCACGGCTGCCCGAGCACACCTACTCCCCTTTCTCATCCCATGCTCTTTGGGGCCTTTCCAAGCATCCTCACCTACGTTACAGGACACCTAGAGTTTATCTGGATCCTTCCACCAATTTGTTGTATGACCTCAGATAAGCCACGTCCCCTTTGCAGCCTCAGTTTCTCCTCTTATAAACTTTTAGCTGGGAAAGAGTTTGGGAACAGATCCAGAAGAGTTATTTTAAACTTTAGGGTATATCAAAATCACCCAGGTCGCTGGTGACAATCCTGGGCCCCAGCAGGGAGGGTATATGATGCCCAGGAGTCTACAGCTCATGCTATAAGAAACATGGGCTAGATGCTGAGCAGAGGCCCTGAAGTGGGCACCGTGGGCTGGTGGGGCCCCCAGACCACCTTCAGGCTGCCGAGAGTGTTGAGGGCTGATAGCTCTGTGTGGACACCCCACCCACATCCACTGCTGGGGTCACATCCCCTTCCCAGAGCAGTCGTCACCCCATGACTGCTCAAGGAGGGGTGGGAACCAAGGCCCGGGCCCTCACCCCTGTCTGGAGCAACTCAGCAGGCCCGGCTCGGCCCCAAAGCTCCCGGAGTGTAGGCTGGGAACCTGTTGGGATTGCATCCCAGCTTGATTTCTCCCTCTGCCCAGTCCTGCTTCCTTCACTCCCCGGTAAGTCTCCTGCACAGTAATCTCTGACTCAGAATCAGCTTCCTGCCTGACCTGCAATGGCACCTTTCTAGACATCACATAACAGTCATCAGCACTGAGTAGGAGATTTTTGCATACAGGGCATGTACGTAGTGCAAGAGATGCAGAGTTGTGTGAAAGACGCTCACAATTCATTCAGGATGCAGACAGGAGAGCCAATGACTGCAGGACGGTGAGCCCAGGGCTCTGAGAGAGGTTTGTACCAGGGCTACGAAACACGCAAGCCAGAGGCCCTAATCCTGCTAGGGGGAGTGCCTCATGGAGAGTTAGTGTCCAGGACGGGAGGCAGCGCTGAGCCTGGCTTCCAAGGGCAATCAGGATGCTGCCAGGTGTGCAAGGGGGAGCAGGTGCCAGGGGTGGTTAGCACAGTCTTTCAGTTCCCCTGGAGAAGTCTCTCTTCTGGAAAACCCGAGGCTCAGGATGGACGAGGAGAGAGACGGAGGACAGAGATGAGCATTCTCAGCCAGAAAGCATTTGCTGTTGTTTTTCACCCGAGCAAGCAAGTGAGAGAGGAAATGGGGCGGTGGCAGCCGGCCAGCCTGGGCAGGAGGAGCGGCCACATCCGACACACAGCGAGCTCCCCCAGCGCAGCCTGGACGATTATTATCCAACAGTTGTCCTGCTATAAAACGCTCCGGATCCTGAGGCGTTTACAACAAAACAGCGTGTCTGGGAGCCTTGGGCACCATCTCGCAGTGGAGGGAACAGACCTCACTAGGGGGAGAGATCAGCTCGGCTGTGATGCCAGACCCCTGTCCCTGGAACACTGCTGCGCCCAGAGGGAGGGCGTCCCACCTGGCTGCCCAGCTGCAGGTGTCCTGGGTCACCTGGAGAGTCCCTCCTCCCAGAGAGGACGGAAAGCTGCTCAAAAGAGAGGACAGTGTCACGTGTGGTGAGCACTGATTGATCTACTGCAAAGGCCAGCATTGGTCAAACCTATATTCACTGTGCCAGGCCCTGTTCTTGGTCTCTTATCCTTGCCCTAAGAACAGACCACAGCCTGGTGGCAGATGGGGATGATTAGCAACAACCTGTGAAAAAGGCAGTGACAGAGAGAACTCGGGGGTCCCAGCTGTCCATGGGAGCACAGCAGAGGGCACCAAACCCAGTAACTAACCATTGAGGGCCATTTCTCAGAGGCCTTAAGGTAGAGTAGGAGTTTGCAGGTAAAGGGGAGCGTGTTAAAGGGAGAGGGAACAGCATGCGCAAAGTTGTGGAGGGGAAGGAACACTTGCAGAAAGGGAGTGAGAGATGCTCCAGGGAGGTCACTGAGTCCAGGCCACCAGAGCCCCCGAGGAATTGACCTTGGGGAGAAGGGCTTTAAGCATACCATAAAAATGCCTTTTCATGGAGATCACGTGGTTTTCTAGAGTGAGGATGGCTTCTAAAGCTGGAAGCCCAAACTGAGGAGCCCTGATTTGACCTAAAGAGAACAGGTAACAATTCTTGAATCACTTAATGCCAGATTCATGCAAAGGCCACAGACCATGGTCCACTGGGGTTGGCCTTTCCCACCGATACATGGAGGGGGAGCACCTGAAGGAGCCTGAAAGGGAGGACTCAGCAAAGTCTTGAAGGGGCCTCTGTGAGTCCTCCTCTCCCAGGAGCAGTGGTGGGCATGAGAAATGGAGGAGTCTTCTCCGCCAGTGAGAACATGGCACCGATGCCCACTGGGGCCCAGGAGAGGTTAGCAGGCTCTACCAGGTATGACTGTGGCCCAAGGTCCTGAGGCCAGAAATAATTTCTTCTCTTCTGTGTCATTATTTCCTGCTAGAAGTAGAAAAAGCCGAGGGTGGCACTCCTTGTGAAGTTAAGGGGGGATGTCCCCACGCTTTCAAAAGGTGTTTTATTCTTTCTCTGTTTGGATGAGTAGAGTAGAGATGCGAGAGAAGAAGAGAGAGAAAGAAAACACTGAGGGATGGAGGGAGATAGGGAGGGATGGAGGGATGCAGGAAGAGGGAGAGAGGAAGTTTGAGAGCAAGAAGAGTAAGATACTTATTTTTGTTAAAAGAAAATGAGGTTTAGCTACAAAATCCTGAAGTTATGGGGGGTGGAGGGGTGAGTGGTCTCAGCCTTCTGGACATTCCTAGCAGCTAGGTGGCGCATTTCTGGTTGAATTGAGACAAGCTACATCAGTCAGGGTCCAATCAAGAGACAGAAACCACAGCAATGATTCCAACACAGAGAATTTAATATAAAGAATTGATAACTAGGTATAAAGCTGTTAATGAGGTGACTAGAAGGATAAAAAGACAACTCTGAGTTATCACAGAGGTAACAGTATGAGAAGCTGCTGCAACAAAGGGAAGAGTTTTGGATGTGTAAATGTTGAAGTTTAGAGGAGAGGACCCGCAGAGCTGAATGAACCCCAGGCTTCTGGTGGGGACAGCTATTTGCTGACGCTGGGGTCTCTGAGCTGAAGGAGGAGGCCAAGGGAGCTAGGACAAGACCTCTGAGAAGAGGGCTCTGCTTGGCAGGTGCTGGGGTCTCTAAAGGCGACGGCAAATTGAGACAGGGCTGCAAGAGGTAGAAAAATGAGACGCTGCATTCAGCTGCTGCTGTGGGAAGGCCCTGTGGTGCCAGGGTGGAGAAGGACACCCCGCACGGCCCTACTGGCAGACCCGTAGAGGGAGCCAGCTGGCAATGCAGAACTGGGGTTTCCAGAGTCCCCTCCCCAGGACCATGGAGCTGATTCTAGCAGTGGACTTGGAGCTGAGAGAAAAGATGGTGATTGCCACTGTAACTTAGAACAGAAGGACAAGCCTTCTTGGTGTGTGGAAGGGCAGGCAAGGCTTGTGTGGGGAGGAAGATCACTGATGCGTCTCAGCATAGAAAATGGGGAAGAGACGGAGGAAAAAAGGATGAAAATCGCTCATAATTCTCCTCCCCAGAATGACCTCTGTTGACATTTTGATGTATTGCTTTCCAGTCATTTTTCCATGTGCAGTCTTAAAACAAGGTTATGATCTTACACATATAACTTTACATCCTAATTTTCTCTTATATGTCATATCACAGTATGTGATGGGTTGAATTGTGTCCCCTTAACCCCAAAAGGTGTCCAAGTCCTAACCCTAGGACCTGTGAACGTGACCTTATTTTGAAATAGGGCCTTTGAAGATGATCAAGTTAGGAGGAAATCATACTGGAGTAGGGTGAGCCCCCCAATCCAACATGGCTGGTGTCCTTATAAAAAGGGGAAATTTGGTCACACTCACACACGCACACAGAGAGAACGCCACGTGGAGACCGAAATTATGCTGCTACAAACCGATGAGCATCAAGAATTGCCAGCAGCCACTGCAGCCAGGAGAGAGGCCTGGAGAATGTTCTCCCTCAGGGCCCTCAGAAGGAGCCAACCCTGCCAACACTTTGACCTCAGACTTGCAGCCTCCACGACTGGGAGAAGATAAATGTCTGTTGCCAAAGCAGCCCGTTTGCGGCACTCAGTTACAGCTGCCCTAGCACGCTAACAGCAAACTCTCCTTGAACAAACAGAAACAGAATAAGCACATTCCCTTGTGGTTGTAAACTCTTCCTTAACCTAATTTTAATTATGTATAATATGCCACCAAATGGATAGAGCCTAATTTACCTTATTTTGCACATCTTCTGACTGTTGTAAATAGCATTGCGCTGATCATATTTTTTCATCAATCTTGTTTTCTTATTTTGGATTATTTCCTTCAGATATATTTCTTGAAGTGAAATTATTGGGTCAAAGATATATATATATATATATATATATGTATCTATCTACATATATATACTTAAGGTTTTTAACAAAACAAGACTTTTTCCTAATTATAAAGTTAATACATGCTTATTATAGATAATTTCCAAAATAAAAGAAAGGATGGGCATAAAAAATTAAATCACACCAGCCAGAGATGTCCCATACAATTTTAGCCTATTTTGTTGCAATTATTTTTCAAGCTCTCAGTACTTACTCCCAAATTTCATTCCACCAAGTTACATTTCCACCAACAAACCATATATGAAAAAGTCTATCATCACCTTCTAAAACCTTTGAGAATTTGATTGGTGAAAATTATGCCATAGTTTTACTTGGCATTGATTTCTAGGAGCTTGAATATCATAAAGTGTTTTTAGCTACTTGTTTGTCCTCTGCCTGATGAAGTCCATTTTGCAGGTTTTTAAAAAATCAAGATCTTAGTGTTTTTTAATGCAATTGTATAATCTCTTTGTATATTAGATATTAACCTTTTGTTACACTGGTTACAGGTTTTTTCCTCTCTTTTTTTGTCTTTTAATATTGGTCATTTCTGAGGGGTCAGCCCCACGGCCTAGTGGTTGGGTTTGCATGCTCCTCTTCGGCGGCCCAGAGTTTCACTGGTTCGGATCCTGGGTGTGGACCTGGTACCACTCATCAAGCCATGCTGAGGTGGCATCCCACACAGCACAACCTGAAGGACCTATAGCTAGAATATACAACTATGTAGTGGGGGGCTTTGGGGAGAAGAAGAAAAAAAAAAAAAGGATGGGCAACAGATGTTAGCTCAGGGCCAATCTACCAAAAAAAGAAAAGTTGGTCTTTTTAAATACACATTTTATGTATTCAAACTGGCTGCTCTTTCTCTTCATGATTTCTTCCATTACGTTTAGGTGGTCTCTCCATTCGGAATGTGAAGTTATTTATATGTTCTAGATTTCTTATGGTTCTATGTTTTTATATTTAATTCTTTAGCCCATCTGAAATTTATTTTGGGGTATGACATGAAATGAGAGTCTAAAGTTTTGGGTGTTTTCTTTTTTCACAGCTTTCAGATTGTCCTGCATAATTTACTTATATATCATAATTTACTGAATGATCCTCCCTCTTTGTGAGGCCTACTTCAGCATACGTTACATTCTTATGATTCTAGAGCTGGTTTCAATCTAATTCTGCTGTTTCATTGACCCATATGTTCATACTTATGCTAGTCCCTTAACTTCTAGCATTATGTTTTGAAAAGAAGTCAGGCTAGTGTTGCCTCATTTCTCTGTGTGTGTGTGTGTTTGTGTGTGTGTTTCCCTTCAATATTCACCTCTGTTTATCTTCCTGGTGGCATTTGGGATGAGAGGGGCTTCCCTTTGAGCCCCTGTCTCCCAAGGTGGAATCAGTTCCTCCTCTTACCATATTTCTGAGACCCCTGGAGCAGCCAGATATAGAAGCGTGGAGATTGTGAGCACTGAACTCTTACTCATTTCAGAAATGGAGAAATCTGAGTCACCTGATGCTTGGAAAACACAGCCAGGGCAAGTCCTGGAGAAAAAAGAAGGATCACATGCACGAGTCCCCTGCTTTTCAGGACTGACTAGTGGACCTCCCCAGACCAAAGGGCGCCAGCATTTCCCAAGCCTGACTGATGACAAGAATTATCCAGGGCTTGTCTCCATTCCTGGGTTCAACCCAGACCTGGGGAACCAGCATCTGCAAGGGAGGGGCCCAGGAATCTGTGTGCCTGGCTGATTTTTCACCTAAGACAAGGCTGGAAAACACGATGCTAGAAGAAGGCAAAGCAAAGATTGAAACCAGGAAGCCATCCTGGACTACCCAGACAGCAGAATTGGCACCAAGAACCCAGTGAAGAGAAAATCCTGGGAAGGGCCTCTGAAAGAGGCTGGATTCCCGCTGGGCCAGCAATCTCGGAGATAGGATAAAATGGAAGGAATGACAGTTATCATAGCAGAAAGGAGCAGATAGGATTTGTCAGGCCTGGGTGGAGCGAAAGGAACTTGTCAGGAAGCAGAGAAGGATTCCAAATATCTTCAGCAAATATTTACAGAGCCCTCTGCTGCGTACAGGAGACACAGAGGCAAATAGGGTGTGGCCTTGTCCTAAAGAGCTCAAAGACAGGTAAATAGAAGATTACAATAGAATGTGATAAGTGCCGTGATAGAAGGATGTAGTGGGGAGTTAGCATTCATTCAGCCTAGAGCAGTGTAAAGAGACTTCAGAGACAAGATGACCTTGTATTGGGCTAGAAAGATGCCTAAGTAGCAGATTCTTGGGCAACAGTTGGAGTGGACTGGACAGGTGTGGAGAGGAAAGTTGGAGGAATTTTGGGAAGCAGAAAGAAATTGAAGGAGGCTGGGAAGCAAAAAAAATGCTTAGTGTTTTGGGAAAATTGTAAGTGGTTCAGTCTAAAAAGTGTCTAGTGTGTCTGTGCAGAAGCCAGGCTAAGACTTGGGCTTAACTCTGAGTTCAATAGGGAACCACAAGAGGGTTTAAATAGCACAATGAGGTGATCAGATTTGCATTTTAAAGACATCACTCAGGCTGCCATGGAAAGATTGGATTTAAGAGGGGTCAGATCCAAAGTAGGAAGACTGTTTAGGAGGTTGTTGTAAAAGTCCAGGCATGAACTAAGGAAACAGGAATGGATGGGTAGGGGAGGAGGTAGAGATGAGAGAGAGAGAGCAGATTTGGGTAGCTTGGGCTATAGGATTAGAACCTCTCTTAACAATTGCTCCATCTGCATGATTTCCAGCTTTAGAGGGTCCCCTGGATGATACTCCAGGGTGGAGTGACTTTTCCCTTTTGCATCATTTATTCTTTCATGCTTGTCGAGGAAGATACCATGCTAGGCCCACTGAGGGCTCCATCTGGTATGCTCTAAAAACGAGACTAAAGCAACATTTATTGAGCCTTGTCTTAGGAACGTACATTTTCTTAACCTTCAGAGTAATTCTATAAAGTGTATAAATTTGTTGCCATTTTACAGATAAGAAAACTGACCCAGAGTGGCTAAAAATTTGCTTAGATATATAGAAATGCAATGGACTTTTGTATATTGATCTTATATCCTGCAACTTTGCTTATTATTTCTAGTAGCTTTTTTGTGAATTTCCTCGGCTTTTCCATATAGGTGATCACGTCAACTGCAAATAAAGTTTTACTTCTTCCTTTCCAATTGGATGACTTTTTCTTCTCTTTCCTCATTGCACTGGCTATAAACTACAATGTACGACGATGAACAGAAGTGATGAGAGGAGACATCCTTGTCTCGTTTCTGATTTTAGAGGAAAAGCATCCAGTCTTTCACCATTAAGTATAGCGTGAGCTGTAGGTGTTTTGAAGATATACTTTGTCAGGTTGAGGAAATTCCCTTCTACTCCTAGTTTACTGAGAGCACAGTTAGAAAGGGCAGATGTAGGATTTGAACCCAATCTCTCAGACATTAAAGGCTGTGTGCTCAGCCCTTCCCACAGCAAGAATGAATACTTTTTCTCCATTTGTTGCCAGCTCATTTTACAAAAAGCCATTCCCCCACCCCCTGAAAATATTTTTTAACTAGGCAATGGGGAGGAACAGATTTCTCAAAGGCTGTTTCATCAGAAACTTGATGAACGTTCTGCGTTGCTCTAATGTACAGGTTCTTATTTCTCATCAGCTAGGCTCTTCATTAATTTCATGTAAGTGGTGTAATTAAAGTAACTGTTAATTGGTGTATTACTAAGGTGCCATTATGGTATGTGACAAGCCTTAATTAGCATGTGGTCTGGCACTCAATGTTCTCAACGAATCACTCGGAAATGGAGATCTCTCTCAAGAGCAGCACTTGATATGAACAGAAAGGTAGTGGAATTTCAAGGCCATAGGGGAAAAAAGAGAGAAAAAAATAACCTCCAGTGTTTTTTTCTCATGGAAGTGGACTCTTCATTTCCCCAGGGAACAGCATCTCCCCAGTAAAATGGACAGGGCTCAGATCACGTATTGGGCTCCAATAACCGCAAAATGATGTACGAAGAAACCACCTCTCATTGTCCTTGTAAACACAGACATCTCTTTAACCAATGTGGCTGCTTCATAAAATAGGTGACCTCAAATAGCACAGGGACCTAAATACTTCCTCTACCAAGAATGTGCTGCAAAATTTCTACCTACCTTGGGATCGAGGAGTCACCCCACTCATTCTTTTGTATATCAATATAGCCATCAATCTATCCAATAAATATTTTCTGAGCACCCAATGTGTGCTTAAGGCTCTGGGGAGATCAGAAGAGAAGTGTGGCATGGCCCTGCTCTTGAGAGGCTCCTGAACACTGTGTCCTTGTCCACACAGCAACTGTGCGTACTTCCACCGGGCACATATCACATGGCACCATAACTGGCTTTCTACCATCACTGTCCCCCAGGGATGCTGCAGTCCTTGAAGGAGGTCTAATCTACTTTGTACCCCTAGCCCCCAAACACCTAGGACAACACCTGAAATATTAATCAACAGGCTGCTAATAGGAATCATTCTATTTTCATTCATGACATTAAAATGGATGATGGGGTATAGTGGAGAGAATATTGCTTTAAAATTAGAACACTTGCCGACTGGGTAAATCTGAACCAATCACTTTGTCTTTTTGAGCCTCCGTTTTACACGTCTTCAAAATGGGAATGAAAATCCATCACACAGTTTTGAGACTGCTGTGTGGCTCAAATGATATACTTTATATGATGACATATGTTAAACTGAAAATGCCATTCAAATCAATTATTAATAAGCTATTTTATTAGTTATTAATAAAAAATTTCACCCTGATACCATTTTAAGACAATACCTCAATCACTCAGAGAACATTAATTGTCTCTTCTGGCTTGAAGATTTTCCAAAGAAGTTGATTTCCACGATTTAGAGAACTCTTCTAATATCTAACAGCCATACTGGTCAGAAAGAAAATCTTTAAGATAAGACATAAACCAATTTCCTAGAGATCTCTATTAAATGCAAACTCATCAATTGTGTTTGTTTAGTTTTTTTAATCAACACAGAAAAGAGAAATTATCCAGCATTTCGATTTAATCTATTGTTTCTAATGCAAAACCAACACAAATAAGCCACAACCTATTTAATTACCTGGCTTACAGAATTTCGATTTTAATTCAGTTAAACTAATATATTAACTGAGTTTGTGCCAAGCACTGTGCTAGGTGCTAAAGGTACAACAGTAAGAGAAGAAGGTCTGGTTTATAAATTAACTTGCTTTATAAATATAACTCACCTCCTAAATAGCTGTAATAGCTAAAAAACTATGGCCAATGGCCAGAAATCTTACTTCCATAGTAAAATATTGGAAACAACCAGTAAGCAATGGCAACTAAAAACTGGAGAGCTATCTTCCAGATAGGATGCAGTCTGGAAGATGCTTTTTCCCGCTTAGAACCTCAGGCAATTGCAGAGCAGTCTGCATAGAAGCAATGATGCAAAGTCCAACTGGACTTTCACAGTCCTCACGTATCTTGAGGTCCTTAGAATATCCACAGCCAAGGGAGTAGGAAAAAAGCTACCGTGCTCCGTGGTGTGGGTAAAGCACATCCGCTGTTTAAAGATTGATCTTTGAGCATTTTCTGATGGAGAGTCTGAGAGCACTCCACAGGGAACTTGTCAGCACTGACACTGACTGGCAAACTGTTGGTCAAAAAATGATGAAAGAGAGAGAGGAACCCCAGGGCTGCCAAGTTGCGGAACTAGATTGAGCACCATTCACATTATAGGCTCCAGGGGGCGCCATTCCTGCAGACAGCAATCTAGCACAGGAATCTTACTGGATCTGAGTAAGGACTTTGCACAGGCTCTACTTTTTGGGATCAGTACTTAACTAACACTAGAATCATTTCACAATTATACATTTATGTTATTCTAAAGTTGGCATATTTTATATGTGTGTGTAAATATACAGATATATTAATACATTTAGCAAATCTGTACATAACTCAATCTGTAGACTAAACCCGGTTCTTGAGTGCCAAGTTAAACAAACCCTACCAGATCAAGAACAGAACCTGAACACGGTAAGTGGATTTCTTGTTTGGGTAGGTCAATTACCAAGGTCTCACTGAGTTGGTGAAATCATGCTTGGGTCAGTCAAGGTCCACTCTGCGAAACTGTTGGAAAAACAATTACAATATCCTGCCACGTAATTCTTTGACACTGCTGGATTTATAAATTAACAGTTTGTGTATTACAATACCTGGCACTTTGTCCAATAGCTTCAAAAAAAGCATATAATTATGATCAAAGGGTTAATACTTAAGAGTTTTATCCTGATATCAAATTATTCTAAGTCAAGACAAGAGAACCCTATAAAGACATTTTATGGCAGCCTCTCTCTGACTCTCAGAAGCTTCTCTCAATGAATGTCATTATTCAAGGCTGCAATTTCCAGGCTGTGCATGCTCAGATAATGGCTGTTCATTCATTGTACACCTCCCGGTGAGGAAACGGTCTCAACTTCTCTTTTAAAAAGCTCAACAAGCTGGAAAAAAAGTGATCGCAAACAATAGCTTTTAAGGTCTTTCTAAAGGGGTATGATTTTCTAGAAGCTTCTTCTTTAACCCTATAAGAATCTAACATTGGTTCTGTCCAGGTAATTCTTTCCAATCCTTTTATACTAGGCAGGTATTCCAACATTTTATTTTGAGTATCAATTGACAAAATAAGTGTACATATACTCAAAATAAATGTTCAGGTTAGCCTCTACTATTCCACTGAGAAAAGCAGGATTGGACATTCTCCATTCACTTGAAGAAATAGTTATTCGGGGGCTGGCCCCATGGTGTAGTGTTTAAGTTTGGCACACTACGCTTTGGTGGCCCGGGGTTTGCAGGTGTGTATCCCAGGCACAGACCTACACCACTCGCCAGCCATGCTGGGGCCACAGCCCACATACAAAAGTAGAGGAAGACAGGCATGGATGTTAGCTCAGGACAAATCTTCCTCAGCAAAAAAAAAGAAAGAAAGAAAGAAAGAAATAGTGATTCAGTACTTCTTAGGTACCAGACAGTGTTCTAGGTGCTGAAGATTCAGCAGTGAACAAAGAGACAAAGACTGCATTCAGGAAATTTACATTCTAGAAGGGAAGACAGAATTGAGGAACACATATATTTCAATGTGTCAGTTGATGGACGACTATAAAGAAAAACAGAGCAGGGTGAGGTGATTTTAAAAGCACGGTTCTTGCTTTTTTTTTAATGAAAGGACATGGAGAAAATATTTGCAATAAATACAGCTAACAAAGGACTAATATCTAGAACATATAAAGAACTTTTCAACTCAATAATAAGACAAACTATCGAATTTGAAAACACGCTAAAGACTTAACAGCTATTTCAAAAAGAAGATATACAAATGGCCAAGAAGCACATCTGTTCACCAACTTTGGTCATGAGGAAATGAGAATTAAAACCACAATGAGATACTACTACAAACCGTGTGGGATGGGAGAAAAGTTTTTAAAGACTTACAACACCAAGTATTGGCAAGAGTGCGGAGCAACAAAATGTCATTATTGCTGGTAGAGCGTAAAATGAGACAAGCACTTTGGAAAATACTTCAGCTTTTTCTTGTAAAATTAAATGTAAACTTCCCTATGACTCAGGAATTCTACTCCTAGGTGATTACCCCAAAGGAATGAAAAGATTTGTCCACAGAAAAGACTTGTGAGCACTGCTCATAGTAGCTTTACTCGCTATGATAAAAAACTGGGAAAAACTCCACGAACATCGATCAATAGGTAAATGAATAAATGAACTCCGGTGTATTCGTACAATGAAAAAGAACACCTACTGGTACAATAACATGGATGAATCTTAAAATCATTACATTAAGGAGCAAAGAAGCCAGACACGAAAGAGTCCATACTACATGATACTGTTTATGTGACGTTCTAGAGCAGGCACAACGAATAAACAGTGACAGAAGCCAGATCAGAGGCGGCCCGCAGAGGGAGAAAGGGGGAAGTGGTGGCTGGTAGTGACTACAATGAAAATAAGGGAACCTTTGGGGGTGATGGATATGCTCCACGTTTTCATTGGGGCGATAGTTACAGAGATGTATATATTTGTCAAAATTCACCAAACTGTTCACTTAAAATAGATGCATTTTGCTGTTTGCAAATTATACTTTAATGGCACTGAGACAAATTTTTGAAAGAAAGGAGTTCAAACTGAAGTTCAAAACTTAGGGGCCGGCCCCTTAGCGGAGTGGTTAAGTTCGCGCACTCCGCTGCGGTGGCCCAGGGTTTCACTGGTTGGGATCCTGGGCGTGGACATGGCACCTCTCGTCAGGCCATGCTGAAGTAGCATCCCACATGCCACAACTAGAAGGACCTACAACTAAAATATACAACTATGTACTGGGGGGATTTGGGGAGAAAAAGTAGGAAAAAAAACCCCTTAATAGATGGGTTTAAATGGAGACCAGAAACAATAGGGAAAATTGGTAAAGTGGAATATAAAGAAATGATCCAGAATACAGCACAGAGAAAAAGAAAGACAGGTTAAGAGACGTGAAGGATAGGGTGAAAAGGACTAACATATTGAGCTTGGAGTTCTATTAGCAGGGAGTAAGAAATGCCCCAGCTGATGCCATAGGAGCAGAGATGAGCCATCTTCACCCACCTCGCCCAGACTCCAGAGTCACGAGCAAAGTAAGTCATTGTTTTGAGCCACTGAGTGCGAAGTAGTCTTTTAGGAAGCTGTCGGTAACTGGAGTGGGTTTTGATAGCAGGAGTCCGGTGTTGGTGTAAGAAAAACCTAAAAGATATTGTGTTGGCTTCAAGACCAGACGCTGGTGGAAGCCAGAGGGCCTGGAGGAGCCTGTTGGCACAGACTTGAAGGAATGTGAGAAAGGTGCTACCAGAAGCTAGAAGATTCCCGAACACAGGGATGTGACATTTAACATCATTATCACCTGTAGTAATGTGTAAAACAGAAAATGTACCCACTGAACTGATATTCCAGCTAAGGAAATTTCCAGGCAGTGGTGCCCCCTGGCTTCTCCAAGTTGCCTATAATAAAATGAGAATGTGGAGAGTAAAGTAATGAATGGCTCTTTAAATATAAAAAATCGACCTACACGAATTGAAAGCTTACATCCACGCAAAAACCTATGCGCAAATATTGACAGCAGCTTTGCTCACAATTGTTGGAAGTAACCAAGATGTCCTTCAATAGGTAAACGGATAAATAAACTGTGGTCCAAATATACAATGGAATATTACTCAGCACTAAAAAAAAAAAAAGAGTTATCAAGCCGTGACAAGACATAGAGTAAACTTTAATGCATATTTCAAAATGAAAGAAGTCAATCTGAAAGGCTGCCAACTGTAGGATTCCAACTCTATGACACTCTGGAAAAAGCAAAACAATGGAGACAGTAAAAAAAACCAGTGGTTGCCAGGGGTTTGGGGAGCGAGGGACGGACAGGCAGAGCACAGAGGGAAATACTCTGTATGACACTATAAGGATGGATGTGTGTCGTTGTACATTTGTCCATTGTTTGTAGTAAAAAGTCTGGGAACAACAAAAACATCCATAAACAGTAGAACGGATAAATAGTGGGTACTAACTCATGTAATGCACTGCTGTGTAACAATGAAAATTGATGAAATCAAGCTAAAGGCAGTAGCCCAGCCAGTGAGAGAAGACAGTGCATGTTTAGTTTGAGCGCATTAATGTAACATTCAAAACCAGGCAAAACCAAACCACATTGTAGAGACACGTACCTGGGTGGTAAAGCTGTGAAGAAACAAGGACCTGTTTACCTTGAATTCAGAGCAGTGGTTACTTTTAGGAGACAGGGAAGGGAGTGTGCCCAGGGAGGGAACACTCTGGGGGGTCCTGAAGTGCTGCCAATGTTCTAGTTCTTAACCTTGGTGATGGCTACACAGGTGTTCACTCTAAATGTATTTATTTTGCTATATGCTGGTAGATTTTTTTTTCTATTTGTGTTTGTTATATTCCACAATTTAAACAAAATTGAGGAAAAGTTCAAGTAGTTTTCTCAAGGTCAAAGAGGTAGGTCCTCACAGACTCATGCAGGTTCGTCTTCCACAAAAACCTCTTCACCTCTGTGCTGCAGGTGTGTCTGTGTTAGCTCCTACCGATCAGTTCACACAGAGAGCTCTCAATGAACGCGTAGGTTATTTTACCCATCACTCTTTCTACCCGCCTGCCCAATGACCTTCATTTGGGGTCCGTCTCTCCTTCTATTAGCTTTCCAAATTTGTTTAAAATAATTAAAAGGACTTCCCTTTTGATTTGCAAGAGCATTGTTTGGAAATAATAAAAGGAATAGATAATGGTTTCTTTCTCCTTGCATTATAGCTGTGACAACCCTAATCTCCCAAAAAACTTGGGTGCCTGTGTCTACTAGGAGAAGACCGGGTCGTATAGGAGATGGTAAAGAAGGAAAGCTCAAAGAGGGCTGTGTCAAGATTTTATCTCACCACATGTGTTTTTGCCCAGGGAAAGAATCCATTTGAGCTTGGATGCTAATCTGGAAGTGACTTGTTCAGCTCAGAGGAGCTGGCATTTAGCAACATGACTCCCCTCATCAGAACATGAGCAGGACAGAGAGACAGCCAGGTGGATCACTCAGCCCTCGGGCTGGAGGGAAATAGGATTAAAAAGAGAAATGGCACAGAAAACTAAAAGAAAAGCCGTTCTCTGTTGAGTAAAAACAAACAAACAAAAACTGGCTCCAGATGTAGGAGAGAGAGCAGAGCCTTCTCGGCAATAGGATGGATGGAATTATAGATTTAAAGTTCCCCGTGAAAAAATATGTAAGAAGAGAGGTCTTTATGCCAAAAGCAACATCCCCCCAACCCAGATGGGCCTTGGACGAGAACAGCATGGAACTCTCAGGAGAGGAAGAAGAGGCCGTGGACGAAAGGAGGACAGGAGGAATCCTCGCAGGGACAAATGCATTCATTCAACAAATATCCACAAAGTGCCCATGATGGGGCAGGCTCTGGGCTGAGAACACAGTGGTGAGAAAATTAGCTATAGACTTTCTGACCAGCGGTCCCTTCTATTAGCCTCACTTTCTTAAAGGTTTCCAGCAAAATTCAGGTGGGATTATAAATTAATTACTAACAGGATCAGACTTCAAACCGATCTCATTCAAGAGCATCGCTAAGACATTCATGATCATTTTTACAAAGTTCTGAGTTGAAGAAGCCCTCTAGGCAGAGGGAGACATACCATGAAGCGTAAATGTGGGGTCTCTGTTTTGTCACACCTCCCCCAAGGCCTTGGGAAGGCTTCCGGGAAAGTGTGGTCATATGTTGTGGTAACATTCTCAAAATGAACATAATTCCATTCCAATCAGTTAAGACTGCCATCTTTTTTTCACGTCGACTTCCCCTCCATCACATTTTCCTTGTGTTAGATGGTATTCCATTAAGGATACATTTGGGTTTAATAGACTGTCACGTGGTTTGGAGTCCCTAGTGGATATATCAAGTCATTGCTAGCCATCCGAGTGTAGGCATTCTTCCAGGTACCCTCTTTGGGCCAATTTACCCCGAGTTGCGACATCAAAATGCCAGAGGTTGTATCACACTTCTGTATGTCCACCATCACAAGTATGTGAGTCGTGGAGTAGAAACAAGGTTTGAAATATACAGAGCCAGAAGTTAGTCTGTGGGAAATTCTCCCAATGAGCATGTGTGCAAAATTGTAAGCAGACGTTCACTGATGCCTAAACAAAATTTTCCCATCCAGAATATTCTAGATAATGCAGCATACACAATTATAAACATACCATATACTTTTTCTCTTTTTTTGATAGAAATTACATGAAATAAAATTCATCAGAATTCCTCCGTTTATGGGGCACAAACCTGTCGGAGTAATACCAGTAGGAAATACATCTACAATAGTTCAGATGTGAAAGAAATCAGATTTTCCCAAATTTGACCACAATCCTAAAAATTTGCAAGACTTCTATAATTGAGTTGTAAAGAAGCTGAAAAAACTTCTCTAAACCAGCAATAATATAACACAAAGTTTGATCAATTATACTACAGGAAATTGTCTGTTTTCTCTATAGAAAATATTACACAATCATTGATATATGAAAAGGCTATCAAATAAGATGCAGAAAAAGAATATAAGAAAAGGGTATTGTATTAGTCAGAGTTCTCCAGAGAAACAGAACCAATAGGATGTAGATAGTATTTATTATAAGGAATTGGCTCATACATTTGTGGAGGCTGAGAAGTCCCACAGTCTGCTTTCTGCAAGCTGGAGACCCAGGAAAGGCAGTGCTGTAGTCCTGAGAACCAGAGGTCCAATGGCATAAGTCCCAATAAAGGGCAGGAGGAGACAGATGTCCCCGCTCAAACAGAAAGCAAATTTCTCCTTCCTCCACCTTTTTGTTCTATTCGGGCCCTCAACGGATTAGATGAGGCCCACCTTCGCATGGGAGATCGATCTGCTTTCCTCAGTCCGTGTATTCAAATAGTAATCTTATCTGGAAACACCCTCACAGACACACCTAGAGATAATGTTTAATCTGGGCATCTCGTACCCCAATCAAACTGACATATAAAATTAACCATCACAGGCATTATGCAGGTCGGAGGAGAATTAATTAATGAACATATTATGTAATTTTTATGGATTTTGAGATGCTTGTTATAGTTTTAAGATTTGTAATTTACTATGATTTCTTTTCTCATTCAGAATAAATATTCACTTTTGTGCCTAATATTTTTGCTTGTAATTTTATATTTTTCTTCTTAAAAAAGACCCCCCAAATTGCATAAACTTCAGGCCCTACAAAAACTGGTCCACCTCTGTCTCCAGATGTTCAGATATCTGGACCAGGTGAACCCCTGGACAACAGCAGTTAAGATGCTAGTAACCAGAGGGCTGGGATGACAAGCCATTCCTCTCCCACCATGCTCGATGGCTACGGTATTTCAGTCTACAAATGCTACATGTGACACACACAATGTCCATTCCCAAAGCCACCTCCCCCTTCCCTACACCAATCAATACAGCTGATTAATTTCTTTCTAAGTGCCTAGATCGACATTCTCTCCTCTGATTCGCCAGGGTGATCACCCCGGCCTCACCGGTTTATTTACCTATTTGAGAATTCTTCACTGGCTCCCCAGTGCCCAGGCAGGGAGGCGCCCTCAGTGCTGGGATCCCAGGAGATAGAGTGGATTTGGAAAGGGAACAATACGCCCTTGGCCTTGCTGCTAAGAACTGAGAGAACAGTTCAAGGGTGACAAAAATGGAAAGCCAGGTGGAATATGTAACAGGGAGTCCATTTAAAGGATCACGTAGGCATAAAAAGGAAGACAGGAACTGGTAAAACCCCAGCAGAAGCTGGAAGGGCCAGGAGTGGGAGACAGAGCAGGAGGAAATTCCTGAGACCCTTGGACCTGGCTGTAGGCACCTTTAGCAGAGTACCACGGTCTTGACTGGGAAGCAGAGCGCTGGAAAAGCATTAGCAAAGGGAGTTAAACTGAGTCACACACCTCCAGAATAAAGTCCAGATTTGTAACCCTGACATTCAAAGCTCCCCAGATTTGATCCTAATAACCCCTTTCTGCTTTATCTTCCACTATGAATGCCCCTTATATACACATTCCCAATGCTCGCGTCACCTAGATAAACATTACTTAACTCCACTGCCGAAACATATCCCACGCATTCCACTCTCTCCGTTATCCAGACACCATTTACTGTGTGTGTGGCCGAAACGACTGCCTGGTGCACACCAGGTCCTGTGCTCAGTCCTTGACACTCCTCCTCGTAGAAGGTAAGTAATATTACGCCCATGTTCCATTAGGGAAATTGTGAGGGTAGAAATCATATGCTGCTGGTCACAGAGCCCAGGAGGGTTAGAGCCAGTCTAGAACACAGGTCCTTTGAACTCCCAGCCCAGCGTTCCTCCTCCAGCCCCCGACTGCCTCCTGGGTTGTCCTGGGACTGGCTGGGATACTGTGGGAGATGTGAGCACCACAATGCCCTCAATGGGCTCTGCAGACAAGGAACAAAGGCCAGGCTGCTGCCCAACAGGGGAGATAGTCCAGGTGCAGGGCAGATGCCTTGTGATAAGTGATGGGGACGACAGGCTCCTGGTCAAGCTTGAAAGCGCCGTAGGGCAGCTGGAAGTTGTGGAGTGAAGGGATTTGAACACACCTCCCCAAAATACGCGGCTTTGGCATAAGATAATTTTGACCGAAGGCACTTGAGAAACAGCAGAGCTAGGGAGGGCTCTCTAACCTTCCCTCTTCTACCTAAAGGCAGGTCCTAAAATTTCCCATGAGAAAGACGCTCTCCCTGTACCAGGAAGAGAAGAACAGTCTCATCACTGGAGACCAGAGTCAATGCCAACATGGACCTGTATAAACAAACCTACTGAAATAGCCCCTATCTTCTGTCAGCTTCCCCAGTATATTTCCTGCTCTCTATCACACAACTTACTCCCCCAGCCCAAGCCCTTTTGTCTTGTCACATCCCCACAATTTATTGCCCTTTGTGTAAAAAGTATACAAGCCTTTGTGTCTCACAGCTTCTTCAAGTCTACTTTTTCCTTTTGAAGACTCCTGTGTAATTGTACAATATTAAAGAAAATTTGTATTCTCTTCTCCTATTAATCTGTCTTATGTCCATTTAATTCCTAGGCCCAGTCACAGAATCTAACAGGGTAGAAGGAAGTTTGTCCTCCCCTACAGGAGCAAAGTCAACTGTACCATAATATCTCATTTTCCTGGTACCAAAGATTCTTCCTTCACAGCTTAGTGCCCAGGAACAACTCCTCGTACACTATTTCAGTGAGCTAAACATGTGTGTGCAATCAGAATAAAAACATTTGCGTGTAAAGGCCTTCACGGTAACTGTGAAACTAGAAAATGCTTCTTAAGAGGAATGGGACTGTGAACGTCCTTAAGTGTGCCAAGCATTTGGGGAGCCCTTCAGGGTGGATTATCTCTCATCCAATGGCTGCGTAATTATAACAATAACCGCCTGATAATCCTTGTGGAATAAATACGAAGTATCAGACAGCTTGCAGTTTGCAAAGTGTTCTTACATCTCTTCTCTCACGCCCACTCCCACAACAACTCTGAGAGGTGCTGGGAAGAATGAGACTGTCACACCACGTCATGGTGGAGCGCAGATCAGAGAGTGAGAATGCCTTCCCCAAGGTGACTCTGCCAACTTATTTCCCCAATCGCTTACCAAGTATCTATTAATTACGGCAGACACTTCTCACACATTATTTCATTAAATCCTCATAGCATCCTGAGAAGTAGAGACCACCCCCATTTCAGAATAGTATTTGATTCTAAAATGTATATACAAAAGCACAGGCCAAGAATATCCCAGACAGTTCTGAAGGTGATGAACAAACTGAAGGACTTAGCAAATCTTATCAGATATTGAGAATTATTATAAAGCCATGATAATGGAGACAATGCAGCACCAGTTCAGGAACAGTCAGATTAACTACTGAGCAGGTAAGTGAGGGCAGACTGGTGAGCCAGGACCAGACCCACACATACAGGGACCCGGATATATGACATTATGAGTGGGCATTGCAAATCAGAGGGGAAAGAATGGAATTTTAATAAATGATGTTGGGACAGTTGGTTATCTATATGGAAAATGTGATATTAGACCCCCTACCTCACACCATACACAGAAATCAATTCCAGGTGAATAAAAGATGTAAATAGGAATAGGAAAACTATAAGATATTAGAATGGAATACAGGAGAATATATTTTTGACGTCAAGAAAGAGAAGGATTTCTTGAACAAGTCACAAAATATACAAATAATAAAATGCAAGGCAAATAAATTAAGCTATATTAAAATGAAGAACTCTCATTCAAAGGACACCATAAAGAGAATGCAGACTTTCACAAACTGGGAAAAACAATGCCTACAAACTTGGAGAATTCATTTCTAATACCTGTAACAAACAAAGCATTAATTATTATCCATGTAATAAAATAAACACCATTGAAAATTTGGCAAAAGACTTGAAGAGGCACATTGCCTAACAAGAAACTTTTATAATCAATAAACACATGAAAAGATGCTCAATTTAATTACTAATTAGAAAAGTGCAATCTAAAATCGTAATGAAATACCAGAATGGCAAAAATTAAAAAGTCTGGAAATAACAACTGTTGGTGAGGTTGCAAAATAATTAGGCATCACATGATAAACATCTGCCTGGATTCCAATAGTTCTTCTCCTTAGTAAATATCCTAGAAAAACTATTCTACTTGTGCAGGAGGAGATGCATAAAAGTGTGTTCAAGGCAGCATTGTTTGTAATGGCAAAACTGGAAACAATGCAAAAGCCTACCAATAATGACTAAGGAAATGTATGACATATCAGTATAACAGAATAGCATACAGGAGTAAAAATGGGGGCAAGGGGGCCGGCCTCATGGCCGAGTGGTTAAGTTCGCACATTCTACTTCGGTGGCCTGGGGGTTGCCAGTTCAGATCCTGGATGTGGACCTACGCACTGATCATCAAGCCATGCTGTGCTGGTGTCCCACACAGCAGAACTGGAATGACTTACAACTAGGATATACAGCTATGTATCGGGGCTTTGGGGAGAAAAAAAGAAGTAAAAATGAATGAATTGCAGCTACATGAAGCATCATGGGTAAATCTCAGGAACTTAATATTAAAGAAATAAAGCAACTCACAGGGGAGTACACCAAGCGGGTTCTCTTTACCTAAAGTTCAAAATCATGCACATCTAAGCAAGGTACTGTGTAAGGATACAAACATGTGTGGCAAAACTCTAAGGAAAAGCAAGAGATAATGAAATCCAAGATGTAGAGTAAGAAGAAACTCTGAGGTGGGAAGGAAGGGGATGAGATTGTGGATGGGCACATAGGGATTAAAAATAATGATACAGGGGGGCTGGCCCCATGGTGTAGTGGTTAAATTCTGCACACTCCGCTTTGGTGGCCCAGGTTTGCGGGTTGGGATCCTGGGCACAGACCCACACCACTCATCAGCCATGCTGAGGCAGTGACCCACATACAAAATAGACGAAGACCAGCACAGATGTTAGCTCAGGGCCAATCTTCTTCACCAAAAAAAAAGATTGGGGTGTGATACAGACAAGGCTATATACTGCAGTGTTGTTTGTAACAGCAAGAGGAGGGAAATGACCTAAGAAGAACTAGTTCAATAAATTATAATATATCCCTACAATGAAATAGTATACAGTCATAAAAAAAAAATGAAGGAGCTCTTCATAAACAAATAAGGAGAAATTTCCAGTATGTTACTTGGTGGAAAAAAAGAGAGTCTCAGAACAGTCTTTATAATATGATGCCTTTGGGTAAAAAAGTAGGAAAATGCATAAAATATCCTAGGTGGGATGTACAAGGGCCAGATAATATTGGTAACCTCTGGGAGGAGAACTACGTAGGTGACAAACTTGCACTTTAAGCCATGTGAATAAAGTATCTAATTCTAAGCTTGAAAAATCTAAATGTTATCTAATTTATGTAAAATTACATGGTGTTTAGAACTTATTGCAAAACACTCTAGGAAGTTAAAAATAAAAGTCTAGACAGATGAGAGAAGATTAGCAAAATGTTGATAATGTTGAAACTAGGTTATGGACGATAGGATGTCTGCATTTGAGGCTTTCTGTAAGGAAAAGTTATATAAAGAAACCTGCAGAGTTCTGAGTCAAAACTCAGACTAAGCACACATCTTTAAATCTTCTCCATCTCAAGACCTCAACAAAATAACATAAAGTGCATTTTAAAGCTATGTTCACAACATAGCTTGTCATTTAAAATTACATCAACAACAACGAAAACAGAATCAGCCTATGGAGGTGGTTCAGTTAATCATTGTGCAGCTCCATGCAGTGAAATTATGCAGCTGGAGCCCAGAATCCAAAGCTAAATACCCTCAAGAGGGATTTGTTACATTTGGGGACCAAGATTGGGTAAAGCACTTCCATTTGGTCCCCCTCCACTTGCAAACGGAGGTGGGTGAGGGGTGCACAGTTCCTACTTGTCCTGGGATGAAGGCAAGTCTCTCAAACGCTTCTACTTGATTTAAGCCATTGTACATTTTCTGGTTTATTTGTTACAGTAGCTAGTTTTAACCAAAGTAATATACGCAGATTTTCCAATGGAGACACATTTAAAACTTGGACCCCAAAAGAGGACAGTGGGTTTGCCCCATGGGTTCCTTTTTTGGCCAGCGCTGGACGATGCACACAGGGCTTGAGGGTTCAGGCCTCACCTTTTCTCCCACCTCTTCATTTTACTCTCCCAATAACCTGGGGGCAGGTAGGGAGCTGACATTGTCCCCGTTCCACAGAGCGCCAAACCGAAGCTCATGAAAGTGAAGTGACTTGTCCTCACTCTTCCCTCTTGACCAGAGTGTGGCAGCGACAGAGCTGTGCTAAATCCAATGCGTTCATGAGAGCCCCAGAAATCAGTGTGCACCTTCCCAAAACCACACTTCGTGAGAAAGTGAGGCTGGCTCTCCGGAGGGGACGAGACTTCATCCTGATTTGATTTGGGGATTGACCTGGAATGGTTGCATTATCCACAGGCACAGGAGAAGCCACTCAGGGGACAGCAGGGTGACTGTGAGAGGAACTCACAGAAACCTCCCAGAGCAGAATGTCTGTTTTCACACCAGCTGCAAAGTGCAAAATGATATTAAATTGTCAACATCTTTGCCTGGTCTAAAGGGTCTGAAATCCTATCTGTGTCTGTCTGTCATCAGAGCTGCGTGTGCCTGGGGGGCCATAGCACCGAATCTCAGGCTCCTGGAGCAGACTCTGCTGTTTCCAGGCTTTGGGAACTGGGGCAGAGCCCCCTACCTGCTCTGAACCTCAGTTTTCTCATGGGTAAAGCTGACATTCCGGGGCTGGGAGGTTTGTAATGAGGATTTAAAAATATCACGTGTAAAAAAGCTTTGTAATGCTTCCTGTGAAAGGCTCAACTAACGTTATCTCGCTAAGCGAAATAATGTATGTAAAATATCCACCCAGGGCCTGTTATGTAAGCAGGCAGTCAGCCTAAAATTGCTTTCATTTGCTCCCTTTGTTTTCTACTATGATGATTATTTCATGCCAAGCCCACTCCTGTGATGTGAAATCTTGGAGGGTATTGGGGCCCCTTCTCATCCTGTATTATTGTTTAATATTTCCTGGTGGTCAATTGTATTTTCCAAAAATAGCACAGCCATATTTTCTGTCCCGCATGCATGGTCTTCTAGAACCTTGCCACTCCCTCTGAAGAGGTAAAATTTATTTCTCCTTGAACGTGGGTGGGGCATCGTGACCGCCTTGCTGAAGAGAATGTGGAGGAAATGATGATGCATGATTTCTGAGGCGAGTTCATAAAAGACAATATGGCATCTACTAGATCTCTGGGGATGCTTGTCTTTGAAATCAGCCACCATGCTGTGAGGGAGCCCCAACTAGCCCACAAGGAGAGTCCACATGGAGAAGCCCATGGAGAGGAGCTGAGGCCCCCAGCAGACACAGCCACCAGACTGCTAAGGGAACCAGCCTTTCGATGATCCCAGGCTCCACGCTTTGAGTCTCCCAGTTGACACATCATGGAGCAGAGACAAGCTATCCCCACTGTGTCCTGTCTGAATTCCTAGTCCACGGAATGAGTGAGCATAATCAACAGTTGCTTAACGCCACTAAGTTTCGGGATATTATTTGGTGGAGGCTTAGTAACCAAGACATTTCCCCACTACCCATAGACGTCTTGTTTTATCGTCTTCCTCCTTAGCAGGCTGAGTGGAGGACTCAGTAGATGGTGGTGGCCAGCCCTTCCTTCAGGTCACTTGACATCCCTTTCAGTCATTTGGAATGCCTCTGCTCTGTGAGGCCAGGACTTCTGAGATATGCAATGTTTTTCATTCATTCGTTCTGTCAATAAATATTTACTGAATGCCTAGTGGGTGGGAGGGGCTGTGCCAGAGGCTGGAGATAAGGTGGTGAGCAAACCAGACACTGCCTCTGCCCTCAGGGGGCTTACAGTTTAGTTGGGAGTGGAGGGGAGTAGGTCACGAATGAAAAGAGGAGACAAAATCATTCCAAACGGTGATAAATGCCTTTGAAGGACATACACAGAGTGAAGGTGGTAGATAGCCCCGTAGGACGGTTAGCTAAGGCCTCTCTGAGGAGGTAACACTGAGGTCAGCAAGCTTGGGAGCGGTGGATGGGGGTGAAGAAAACATTCCAGGCGGGTGGAACAGTATGTGCAAAGGACTGTCAGCAGAAAGACCTTGGAATGTTTGGGGAGAATGAAAGAGGACCAGTGTGGTGGGGTCTGGTGAGCCAAGACAGAGCTGGAAGCTGGAGACAGGAGAGGGGCAGCCGTGGAAAGCTGTTTGGATTCCTCTAAAGGTGGTAGCGAGCCATCATGGGGGTTAAGCACATTAGCGTAATTTTTGAGGGTTTGTCTAATACCTTCTTGGTCCCCCTTTCCAGCACTAGCTGTGCCAGGGAGCAGAGCGTGAGGGAGGGCTGGTGTGAATACATTTGTCCCCACAGGTCCTGGAGTTAAACAATGAACCTCTGGAGACGCTAAGTCAGGTCTCCTAGAGGACAGCCTTCAGCTGTGAAATAATCAGCATCAGGCTGGGGTGCCAGAATAGGCCTCATTACGCTCTCGGGTACTGGGGAGTGGCCTTTGTGACTCTCTCTCCCTTTGTCTCTGTCTCTCTCTTTCTCTCTCTCTCTCACACACACGTACACACACACACACAGAATATCAGCCAAAAGTAGGTAAATAAGAAATGAGGAGCTTTTGAACAATCAAAGTCATGGCCACCAAGTGGATACCCAGTTGCCATATCCTTTATTGTCCAAAAAGCCTCTGAGGCCTCCCGGAGTGCCCGCTGGCTCTTCCTCTGCACCCAGACTGGCAGTGCTGGTCCTCTGCTTGCTAAGCTGTTAGCAGCAGCGAACGGGGAGGGGTCTCCGGGGAGGCCACCTGCAGTCTTCGCTGACAGCCTGGAGGACGGGCGGAGGCTCAAACTACAACGAGACCCCCGGAACTGCAGGGCAGGGCGGGGGGAGCCAGCAGCCTGAACCGCTCTGTGCCGGCCCCTTCCAGCAGCAGCACGTGCTCTTGGGCTCATTAGCTCGGTGTCCCTGGATTAAGAAGAGAAGGCCATTTGTAGCACATTTTAGAATCATTTCTGTTCAAAATGGATAGAAAAAAATTTTAACGTTTAAAGTGGCAATAATAATGATGACGATAATGACCAGCATTGGTGTTTTATGCTCTCTACTGCCTGCCAGACACTGTATTCACCCACTTAATCTTCACAATAGGCTCTTAGCTTTCTAGAAATGTCAGCCCTCTGATACACTCTGCCCTGGCCCAGAGCCCGCACGAGCAAACACACACACACAGAATTTCCACAGGAGTGTCCTCACGGACACACACAGATGCTTCTTTCTTACCCTTACTGGACCCACCACTTAAAATCCACATTCTGCTCGAGCAGGAGCAGGAGCAGCTGTTCATGGCCAAGACAGAGCGGCCCCCTCTGATCGGGGCTGCGGGGAAGTCTGGAGGGGGAAAGACTCAGGGCCATCCTGTGTGTCTGCCTCATTCCGTGGGACAGTGCCCAGGGCTGGCAGGCGTGGGGACTTGGGCTCTGCCCTTTTCTCGCTGTGTGGCAGTCTGTCGGCTCATCATCTGAGTGTGGTCCCCTTCCCAGCTGCTGCTGCATGAGTTGTGTTTTCCCACGCCCAGGCCTGCCCAAGCTGTCACCAGCTGTGACCAGCTGTCAGCCAGTTGTTAGCACTCTGCTCTTCTCCCTGCCACGTGATGACTCCCATCGCCAGCCAGAGCCCAGAAGAGTTTTCTGACAGGCAGACTAGAATGGCCAGGCAGCATTTGAGGCCCAAGCCCCACACAGTCAGGTGGAGACCCAGGGGAGAGACCCAGGGCAGAGATGGAGCCAGAGAGACAGAGGGACACCCAAACAGGAACGGAGTCAGAGAGACGGAATCAGAGAAAAAGAGAGAGTAACAGGAGAGGAGCAGAGACGTCAAATAGAAGGCAGGGAGACACACAAACACACCCCCCACTCCAGAGACAGGCTTACAGGGACAAGGCAGCAAAGAATCGCTTCCCACCCACCACGGGTCCTGGGAGCCAGAAGTTCCAGGAGTGTTACTAGGGGCTTCCCCTGCCCAGCTACTCAAAGTGTGGTCCCCGAGCCAGGATCCTCAGCATCCCTGGGAGCTTTAGACCTGCAGAGTCTCAGGCCCACCCCCGACCCACAGCATCAGAATATGCATTTGTACAAGAGCCTGGGAGATTCAGATGCGCATTAAGCACAAGAAGGGCTGCTCTGACTGGCTGTGCTGGCCTCTCAGCTGCAGGAAGTTTGCAGACAAGCGTGTACACTTTCACTCATGTGCCGTGAACTGAGCTTCGGGAGGGCAGGAGGAGCAACCGGGAGCGGGCCGTCGTCTCACTCTGAATACGGAGCAGGGAAGAGGGCCTGGCAGCGAGCATGCACAAGTCTGACCCCCACCCTCCCACCCTGCCCCCTCTTTGTACTCTGCCTTTGCCCCACGGTCCCTCCACCTGGGTGCTATTGTTCCCGCTTCCAGATGGTCCTCTACTTCGCCTCCTTCAAGGCCCAGGATCAGGCTCCCTGAGGGAAGAGGCCTTCTGGGTACACCCAGGAGGTAGAGCTCTCCTCTCCTCTCCTCTCCTAACCACAGAATAATGATTGCTACCCACCCACTGGACATTTTCCATCTTCCCAGCTGTTTTGCTGATTTCTCTTACTACACACAGCGGAACTGAATTAAGTACTACAGTTATTCCATTTCACAGATGGAAACAGCAAGGCTGACCTGTCCTTTCTTCAACAAGTCTTTAGCGGACACCAAGGACATGCCAGATGAGGGGCCAGCTAGTCTATGAGCCCAGATGGTGGCCCCTGGAGGGAGGGGCAAGCTGAGCCCAGAGGAGGGGGCAGGAGCCCACTGGAATTTCGAATTTCGGTTGCCTCACCAGAGATAAGGGTGCTTTGTTCTCCAGGATGTTTCTGACACCAGGAATTCCATTCAGGCCTGTAGGCAGGCAGTCTGCCTCCTCAGGCACAGTACAACTGACTGAATCGTCAAGAATGACAGTTCCGATTTATTAATGAACTCAAGGGCTGCTCGGTTCCACAAACAGCAGTCTTCCCTGGAAGAGGCCCCCCTCTGTAGCTTTCAGCCTCCAGCTCCCCAAGAGGTCCTTCCACCCTCAGCCTGGCATTGCCTGAAGTTGGGCAGGGCATAGGGGTCCCCCACTGGAGGCTGCTAGGGTGGCCCTGGACAGGGGGGAGGAAAGTGGGGCACCTGGGGACTCTCTGGGGCCCAAACACCTGGTGTGGAGAGAAGAGATGGCATCCTAACCACCTGTCAGCTGGGTCTCCTGGGGCCACTGACCTCACCTCTCTGGAACTCAGTTTTGTGGGCTGTAAGTGGGGACAATGGTCCTGCACTACCTATCTAGGGGGCTGGAGGGAATCTGAAGAACGCAGAAGTTCCAGAAAGCACTAAATAGATGACAGAGCGGTTGCCCCTCCACTGATGGGGGCAGTAACAGCCCTTGATCTAGAAAACCACTTCCAGTTTTTATCTTGGAGCTTATACATTAAGCCATCGCTTAGGGAACGCAGTTTGCATTCTACTGATCACAGATTCCATCTATAAAAATCTTGCTGCTTGTAGAACTTTGTACTTTCCTGTTACAAAGGGCCGGTGATAAAGGAGTGAGGGCGCTCAGCAGGGAGGTAGGACAAAGTTCTGGCTCATAAGTGAGAGCTAATTGTCACCAAACACAGGGATCGCTTCAGCCAGGTGGCTGGAAACCTATAAATCTATGGTGATGAAAAGACTTTTATCACTGACGTTTCTGCAGGAAAAATAACTTTATTTTTACTGATCTGAAACTCTCACAAAAACAACTCCTTTTAGAACATGATTTCTGAGATTTCGTATCAATCTAGCGCTTGTGCTTTAGCAGGACAGCCCGCTTTGGAGTACCACCATGGGCTAAGTCCTTCCATCTTATTTAATCCTTCCGACAGGTCCGTGGCATAGTTCCCATCTCCATCTTCCAGGTAAGAAAATGGAGGCCCAGGGAGCCGAAGTGACTTAGCTCAGGTTGCACAGTTGGTAGTGGGGAAGGAATTTGAAGGCAGGACCGTGGCTCTCCAAAGTCCTATTTTCTGCTGCAATGCTCCGCCCACCTTCCTCGCTATACAAGCTTCCCCGGACGACTGCACCCATGCGCGCCAGATGACTCCAACCAGCACAGGGCAGAGCCGCCTGTAAACTGTGAAGTCCTGCATATAGGTCAGAACTCTTTACATCAAAGCTCTAATTTATTACAAGTAATTTAGAGCTTGTTATTTCCTCCCCCAATGAAGCCTTGCATTTACAGAAGGAACCACCGCAGGGTTCCTCGAATAATGAGCGTTTAAAATATGACTAAACACAACTTTCCAGGAGCGCAATCTGCTGGAGGGAGATGAGGGGCGCTGGGGCTGGGAGGGGAAATCTCTGGAAATGTAGGGTTTGCAAGGGCAGGAGGAGCTCAGCAGAGGCCTCCTTACAAGGACAAATGCTTTTGGTCTCCCCAACCTGTTCACAGTACTGGAGCAACCAACTAATTTTTTTAACCTACATTATTATTTATCATCACAATGCATATAGTAACTTATGTTTAGGGTAGAACCTGAGAGAGTTATTATTTCCAACGAGGCTCAAAAAGGTTTAGTAACCTGTCCAAGGTTATATGTATAAGCATCATTTAATAGTAATAGATAACCCTGGGGTCCAGCAATTCTCCTAGATATATCCACAAAAGAAGTGAAAACAAGGACTCAAACAGATACTTGCACATCAACGTTCATAGCAGCAGTATTCACAAGGTGTAAACAACACAAATATCCATCGAGGGAGGAATGGATAAACAAAACGTGATATGCACAGACAGTGGAATATTACTCAGCCTTAAAAAGGAAAGAAATTCTCACACATGCTACGACATGAATGAACCTTGAAGATATTATGCTAAGTGAAATAAGCCAGATGCAAAAGGACAAATATTGTATGATTCCACTTATATGAGGTCCCTAGAGTGGTCAAATTTATAGCAAAAGAAAGTAGAATGTTGGTTGCCAGGGCCTGGGGGGAGTGAATGGAAATGGGGAGCTAACGTGTAACGGGAATGGAGTTTCTGTTTGCGACAGTGAAAAAGTTTTGGAGATGGATGGTGGAGATGGTTGCACAGCACTGTGAATGCACTTAATGCCACCGAGCTGTACGCTTAAAATGATAAATTGCATTTCTATTTTATATGTATTTTACCGCAATTAAAAAAGTCAATGTACAACCTGAATGATAATGATGTACTCAGTACAACCTTGTGAGGTAGTTATTACCCTACCAGTTTTAAGAAAAAGAGACTGAGGTTCAGAGTGATGAAGTAACTGCCCCCAAAGTCATGAAGTCAGAACTAAAACTGGGGTTTAATGCCGGGTCTTTCTTGCAGGTCTCGCTCTGTTTCTGTGTGCTCCCTTCTCTCCTCTGAATGCCTTAGCGCCCTCTGCACGGCCTTAGGTAAAAGGATTTTGTTTCTTTTACAGAAAACCATCACAAAAGGCATTTAGCCTTGGATCATTGTTTAGGAGCTGCCTCTGGCACAAGTTCAGATCGGCCTGGGGTCAGTTCCTTCCCACTCTGCGCCTCAGCTTCCCCATCAGGCAAGCTGGTGGCTGGCCTCCCAGGGCATGTCCAAGTCCCACATTCAACACAAGCGAACACCACAGCCTCCCTGAACAGAACTGCCTTCCAAAAGAAGCCAAATTCAGAGGTTGACCATAAGTCCCCTTTTGCCCCAGACAGTCCTGGTTTCCGCCTGTTGCCCTGGTTTGGATGATGGGCTCACCCTACAAATTCACCAACCAGCCTTTGTTTTGGCAACAGTCGACTTCAGACCTCACAGTCGGAGCTGCCTCTTGTAAATTCTTATTACCCTTTGGTTTGAGACCTACAAAGTAAAACCATCCAAAGGTTGTCAAGATTGATTCTGCAGGTTTTGTTCTGAAGTCACACAATGGGGACAGTTATATGTATCTTTGTTTAAAATTTGCAAGCCAAGATCCCTAATGATTTGCTTCTTTCTGCTTCAAAGCTTTAGAAATCTCTTTTATCTATTGTCTGATAGGGATTATTCTGAGATTTTAAAAAACACAACAATTTAGTTCAATGGGTTTTTTTAAAAAAAGTCTAACTGTAAGGCCAGCACATGCAAAATGGCTGACCTGGCAGGATGGGTAAAAAGGATAACTATTATGGGATGCTTATAAGTTGATACTTAGAAGAACCACCCTTTTATACAAGTGGGGTCAGTTAAAAATCGTCTTGTTATAGTCTTTGGTAACTGATTGTCACTCTGAGATGGTTTTAAATTGTTTTATTTCATTGAAAAGCAATACATATCCATTCTAGAGAATGTGAAAAATATAGAAAAATACTAAAAGACAATAATTCTATTATGCAAGATACCTACTATTAAGTTTTTAGATATACTTCTAGTTATTTTTGTATTCATGTATGTATTACATATCCAAAAATAGCACACATGCTACGTTCTCTTCTGTACCATACTTTATCCATTTATATGTCAAACATTGTTTTCTATTTTGTTAAATACCTTCTATAAAATTGCTTTAACAGCTATGTGGTAGTCCATCATGTGGATGTGTCAAAATTTACTTAACTATACCCCTACTGTTGGATGTTTCTAATTTTTTGATTAAAAAAAAACCAAAAAGCATTGAGATAATCATTCCTTTGGCTAAAATTTTGTGCACATCTAAATTATTTTTGGAGAATAGATTTCTAGAAATGCATTTGCTCGGTTAAAGGGTATACAGTTCCGAGGCTCTTGATACACAGTGCTGTCATAGTCACTATGAAAGTTCTAAAACTTCCAAAATAGACACCCAACAAGAGAAATTAAAGGGACAGTCTTATAGTTGTAGACCTCTTCCTCCTAATCCACTCCCTCCTTGTCTCATCATGATAGGTTCCCAACCCAAACTGGCTAGCCTGTTCTAATATCTGCAGTGTTCCGAGCTGGTTGAGCTGCAGAGGGGAAGAACACAGCTAGGAGACTGGACACCTGGCTTCTATTCCTGGCTCACCGACTTGGGCCATAAACAAGATATCTGGCCTCCTGGACCTCAGTTCCTCCATTCATGACACCAGCGGGTCAGCAGCCCTTCCTGCTCTTACACTGAAAATGAAAGGAAATTGATGGAAATGCAGGTAAAATATTAACATGGTACTTCTAACTGATTTTAGGTCCCCATTCTTTCTTTCTTCCTCATTCAGCCTCTCCACGTCTCTCACATCTTCCCTGTGCTTGGCTGCATTTTACCTTCTCTTATTTCAGTCTAAAACTCCCTCTTGGACAGGCTTCAGCTGGGTGGCCAACGATGACCAAGCCTTTCTGAGTCATTAGGAATTAGAAGTAAATTTTTCCCCCAAGTGTTCCTGTGGAGTTTATCTGGAGCCTTTGAAATGCAAATCACTCCAACCTGCAGCCAGGGAAAGTGGACTCACAGGGCCTCTAACTGACCTCCACGGGCTGCTCCAGGCCCCAAGTCAGAGGACTCTGCGGCCTGCTTCCGAAGATCAAAGGCGCATTGTTCATCGAAAGTGCACCACCAGAAAACCTAGATTAGCGAGTAGTTCCGCCCCCATCAGTCTTTAATATCAAACCTCTGTTAACACAGGCAGAACACAGGGTCTCTGGCTACTGGGCTTCGAGCGGCTCAAAAGAGGGACAAGGTATTAGGTAAAGTTACTTCTCTGATCTCTCTTGATATAGAGCAAATCAAAGAGGTAGGGTGGGGACTCTGGAGTGGGCTGGCCTGGACCTGCATGGAGGAGGCGCCAATACAGGCATGTGGAATAAACTAAATGAATTCCTACAGCTATGTCTGGGTGACATGCTCTACTCTTCCAGTGGTATATGTGCTGTCTCTGCCTTGCTCCTCCTCCAACTAGTCCTGACAGCGAGCTCTGGCCGCGGTGGTGGATTCTGCTTTGCCTCACCACTGCAGGTTCCACACTTCTCAGTTCGGTTCCCTGGGCCTCCGCCTTCTCTTTCCAGAGAATGCCCCGTGGACACACACATTATCTCCACTCCCTCCTGGAATCCCACTAAAATGATAGTAAAGGAACGCAAAAGGCACGAGCCACAAGGACAAAGAGAAGAGGAAAGGCGTCTACATCAAACAAGAGATACCTACAAAATTTTAGAAGCTGGAAAAAAGATGGATTAGTGCTAAATGACTTAGCGGAGAGAAGAATAACCCAACTTTCTTCGGTAGGTTGAGTAAACTGGAGAAGAGACAATAGCAAACAAGAGAGGTCAACAAAGTTCTACAAGCTTGAAACAGATGGATTAATGGTATCTGACTGGGAAGAAAGAAGAAAAGTGAATCTAACTTCCTTCAGTAGACCAACTAGAAATAAGCTGATATGAGCCCTAGAACTAGGGAAAGGCTCCAAATCAGAGGCCCCAGGGTTTCTCTGGAGGTAGGGATTCAGAATGAGGCTTTTTTAAAAACTGGAGCATTAGCGAAAAGTCTTCATAAGGAGCAGTTAGACCTCCAGATGCCTGCCCATACCCCATGCACCCATTTTGGCAGAATGCTGAAACTTTACTCCTAAAGGAGTTGAATTGCAGAGGACATCATCTCGGAGACGCCAGGCACAGCTGAAAACAGGGCGATGTTTTGTCTTAAAAGCAGAGGACAAAGTAAAAGTATATACAACCACAGAGGGATGCCACTCCAACCCCAGGCTCTGATCTCCGCCTGACTCTCCAAATGGTGGCACCCAGCTTACACACATCTCCCCAGGCACATTTTGGCAAAAGAATGGAGAAATTGTCATTGCAGAAACTGACTGATCAAAACAAGAAAAAAGGATCTATGAATACTGAATTTGAAAGTTGACCCAAAGACCCAGTCAGATCCCTGCCTGATCACATTGTAATAAAACCTACCAGTTAGTAAACTCCATACGTGCACACAAGGCCATTTAGGGCCTCACTCTTAAATATGGATGGGCAGCCAAAGGTCATGTCATTTGTATAGAAAGTCTCTAAGATGATGGAGAGGCCAAAACAATTTGAAAAAGGGAAGTCAGACCAATCAGAAGACCCTTATTTGAATTTCAGGAAATCCAGAGTAGATTTTCAGAGAAATCACACAAGAATATTTTCCAGAATTAAAGGATCTGATGTTTTGGTAGAAAGGGTCCTCCAAGTGCCCAACACATCGTATGAAAAAAGATACATCATTATGAAATTTAATAACAGTAGGTATAAAGAAGAAATAAATAGGTTGGTTTTCAGGGGAAAAACCAACCAAAAAATAGAAGCTGAAAACACATGAAAGCAGTGTCTTAAAAATTCTGAGGGAAAATATTTTCCAAATATAGAATATTATACGCATCCAAATTATCAGTCAAACGTAAGCTGAGAGAAAAAGTCAGACTTGAAAGATCTAAAAAACTTATCTTCCACAAATCCTTCCTCAGGAAGTTACTGTAGAATATACACCAAAATGAGAGAGGTAAGAAAGTAAGAGACATGGGATATGGCAAAGATGGAGTAATAGAGACCAGATATTTCCTCCCACCCGAAACAAATTAAGAACCAGACAAAATATATGCAGCAATGGTTCTCAAGGCATTGGACACCAGGTAACAACGAGAGAAGAATGAGTCCTACAGAGCAGGGAGGATAAAGCAGGCAGAACGCGGAGATGGAGCTGGAAGTCTGGGGAAACCAAGGCAGGTGGCACTCACAAGATGGAATAGTTGAGGCGAGAGAGCTACACTTAAAGAGAACTTTGGATCCTAAGAGGGTCAACTCACTCAAGTATTCAGCTGAGTACTTATTGGTGCGTGTGTGTGAGAAAACTTCCCGTGTCAGGGAAAGAAACATTACAAGAATTAGAAGGAACAGTGCTGGGACTACTGCTTGTTCCCAACAGCCAAACTGCAAAAATCTCATCATTCGTGAGGCGTCAGCTAAGTACTAAGAAGAGTTTTTGGCCTACTCTCAGGGAAAAATTAACCCTGGAGTAACCATTGCTTTGTTCCTGCCCAACTAAGATTAAAGGCAAAACCCAAAAGGATTGTTGCCGTGTAATTTAAAGTCAACCCAGAACAAAATTCAAGAATATTTTTAGACAGGCAGATAAATCCTGCACCGACATAAATAAGATTCATGGATAAATATCCAGACTATTTTTCAAATTATTATTAAAATTTCTTTACAAGATAAAACTGATTAGAGTTAACACATTACCAATGTATTGTGAAATTGATAACATATATAGAAGTCAAATGTATGAGAATATTATCACAAAGGCCTAGAGGGAAGATATGGAAGCATATAGTTGTAAAATTCTTATACGTGAAGTAATATATCACTTGCAGGTAGCTGTAGAAAGTTACGGATATATATACTATGGACTATAAAGCAATCAGTACAATAATACAACAAAGAATTGTAGCTAATAAACCAACAAAGGGATTAGAATAGAATCATAAAAAATACTCAGTGAATTCAAAAGAACGCAGAAAAAGGGGAAAGTGGAACAAAGAACACATGGCAGAAATAGAAGACAAATAGTAAGAGGATAGATTTGAACCCAACACATGAATAATCACATTAAATAGAAATGGGCTAAACACCTGTGATAGCCAGCCTCCAAGATGGCCACCATTGAGAGGTACCTTCTGGTATTCACATCATCACATAAGCCCCTCCCATGGAGCATGGACTGGGCTTAGTGACCCACTAAAGACCAGATAAGGCAGATGTGATGGTGTGTGACTGGAGACCAGGTCACAAAAGGCAGAGTGGCATTGCTTTCTCTCTCTCTCTCTCTTTCACTCTCTCTCCCTAGTATCAGTTGCTATTGGGGAAGCCATGTTGAGAGCAGTCCTGTGGAGAGGCCCACGTGGTGACAAACTGCAGCCTCCTGGGTGAGCTTGAAAGTGGATTCTTCAGTCTCGGTAAAATCTCCAGAGACAGCAGCCTTGAGGGGCAGCTTGATTCCCACCACTTGGGAGACCCTGAGCCAGAACTGCCCAGCTAAGCTACTTCAGGATGTCCGACCCTCAGAAACTGGTGAGAGAGAAAATGTTTGGTGTTGTAAACTGTTGAGTTTTGAGGTAATTTGTTACATAGTAGTAAATAACTAATATGGATTTTAATGAAAAAACAGATATTGTTAGACTGGATAAAAAAGCAAGACTCACAACTTCACAGCCATTAAGATGGCTATTATTTAAAAAACAACAACCAAAAACTCAGAAAGTAACAAGTGTTGGCAGGGATGTAGAGAAGTTGGAACTCTGATGCGTTACTGCTGGGAATATAAAATGGTACAGCCACTACGGAAAATAGTCTGGCAGTTCCTCAAAAAGTTAAACATAGAATTAACACGATCCAGCAATCCCACTCCTAGGGGTATACCCCAAAGAACTGAACGCAGGGCCTCAGATGCTTGCACACAAACGTTCATAACAGCATTAGTCACAACAGCCAAAAGGTGGAAACAGCCCAAATGTTCACTGATGGATGAATGGACTAATAAAATGTAGTATATCATACAATGGAATATTATTTGGACTTAAAAAGGAATGAAATTCGAATACATGCTGCAACATGGATGAACTTTGAAGACATTATACTAAATGAAATAAGCCAGACACAAAAGGACAAAAATTGTATGATTCATTTATATGAGGTCCCTGGAATAGGCAGATTCATGGAGATAGAAAGTAGAATAGAGGCAACCTGGGGCTGGCGATGGGGAGTTATTGTCATACAGATTCTTCTTTGGAATGATGAAAAAGTTCTGGAAACGGGCTGCAGTGATGGTTGCACAACACTGCGAATGTACTTAATGCTACTGACCTGTATGTGTAAAAATGGCTAAAATGGTAAATTTTGTTTTATGTATATTTTACCACAATCAAAAGAGCTGGGAAAAATAAAGCAAGACCCAATGATATGCTGCCTGCAAGAAACCTACCCTAAATATATAGATCAAATAGGTTAATAGTAAAAAGAGGGAAATAGATATGTTATGCCAATGTAATCAAAAGAAAGCTAGAGTGGTATATTAATATCAGACCATGTAGATTTCAAGCAAAGAATATTACCAAGGGTAAAGAAGTTCAATGCATTAAAAGGATACAACATCCGAAATATCACGTGCTTAATAACTGAGCTTTAAAATAAATGAAGCAAAAACTAATAAAACTGCAAGGAGAAACAGACAAATCCACAATTATAGTCGGAGATTTCAACAACTCTCTCTCAATAATTATAAAACAAGGAAACATAAAATTAGTATGGGTATAGAAGACTTGAACAATACTATCAATTGACTTGACTTAACAGACAGTTACACAACTCTCCACCCAACAGCAGAACATACATTCTTTTCAAGGACACAGAACATTTACCAAGACAGATTACAATCTCGGCCATAAAACAAGTAGGTCTTAATAAATTTAAAAGGATTCAAGTCTTACAAAGTATGTTCTCTGATCACAATGAAATTAAATTGGAAATCAATAGTAGAAAGAAATCTAGAAAATTTAAAATATTTGGAAGCTAAATAACACAATTCTGAATAATCTATAGTTCAAAGAAAAAGTCCAATGTAAACCTAAAAATATTTTCCACTAAAAAAATGAAAACACAGCATATCATCCAAGACAGTACTTGCACATTTATATTAGAAAGAAATGTCTCAAATCAAGGAGCTCATCTTCTACCTTAAGAACTAGAAAGAAAAGAGCAAACGAAGCAAAGAGAGTAGAAGAGAGGGAGATAAAAGCATAAATCAATAAAATAGAAATATAAACAAGAGAAAAAGTAAGTGAAATCAACAGCTGGTTCTTTGAGAAGATCAACAAAATTGATAAACTTGTCAGACCCATCAGGAAAAAACAGAAAAAAACCAAATAGTCAATATCGGCAATGAGTAAGGTGACATCCCACAGATTCTCTAGATATTAAAGAGATAATAAATATTATGAACAACTCTCTGCCAATAAATTTGACAAATTAAATGAATGGATGAATTCCTAGAAGGACAAACTACCGAAGTTTTCTCAAGAAGAAATGGATAAGCTGAATAGCTCTGTCTTTTAAACAATTAAAATGTGTTGTTGAAAATTTTCCCACAAAGGAAATTGCAGGCTGGATGGCTTTAACGGTGAATTCTACCAAACATTTAAGGAAGAAATAATCCTGCCTATAGCACAAAGTCTTCCAGAAAACTGGAGGAAAGAATACTTCCCAACAGATTCTATGAGATTAGCAGTACACTAGACAAAACCAGACAAAGGCATTATAGGAAAACTCAACCAGATGTCTCATAAACACAGATTCAACAATTCTTAACAAAATTTTAGCAAACTGAATCCAATGCTAATATATTAAGACCCAGTGTGGTTTATCCCAGAAATACAAGGCTGGTTTTACATTTGAAAATCAAGCAGTGTAATTCACCACGTTAACAGACTAAAACCCAAACCAAAATGAAACAAAAAAAAGCATAGATGGCAGAAAAAGCATTCTGCAAAACCTAACATCTATTCCTGACAAAAATTCTCCGCAAACTAGGACTAGAGGGGTACTTCTTTGATCAGATAAGGGGCATCTACCAGACCCCTAAAATTAACATCACATAGACCCTGAAGGCTTCCTGCCTAAGATCAGTTTCAGGGCAATGATACAGGCTCTCACCATTTCTAGGCAACGTGTTACTGGATGTTGTAGCCTTTGCCTAAAGGCAAGGAAAACAATTAAAGGGCATCTAGATTGGAAAGGAAGAAATAAAATTGTCTTTGTTTACAGATGACTTAATCATCTGCACAGAAAATTCTTTTGAATCCACAAAAAAATCTACTGGAACTACTAAGTGAGTTTAGCAGGCTTGCAGGATATGAGATCAACATACAAAAATCGATTGTATTTCCATAGACTAGCAACAAAGAATCATAAATTGAAATTTAAAAATTGATATCATTTACAATGGTGTCAAAAATATTAATGACCTGGGATAAATCTGACAAAAGATGTGCAAGATCTTTACACTGAAAACTACAAACTGTTGCTGAGAGAAATTAGGGAAGACCTAAATACAGACGGTCTCTGACTTGATGATGGCTCAACTTAAGACTTTTTGACTTTACGATGGTGCGAAAGCAATACGCCTTCAGAAGAAACTATACTTCAAACTTTGAATTTTGATCTTTCCCTGGCTAGCTGTATGCCCTGTCATACCCTCTCATGACGCTGGGCAGTGGCATCGAGCCACAGTTCCCAGTGAGCCATGCGATCAGGAGGGTAAACAACCGATACGCTTAGAACCACTCTGTATCCAGACAACCATTCTGCTTTTCACTTTCAGAACAGTATTCAATACACTGCGTGTTTTCAACACTTTATTATGAAATAGTCTTTGTGTTAGATGATTTTGCCCAACAGTAGGCTAATATAAGTGTTCTGAGCATGTTTAAGTCAAGCTAGGCTAAGCCATGATGATCAGCAGGTGAGATGTGTTAAATGCTTATGATATTTTCAACTTTATGATGAATTTATCAGAACATAACTCCATCATAAGTCAAGGAAGATCTGTACATGGAGAGATATATATATTCCTGAATCCAATAACTCAATATTCTTAAGAGATCTGTTCTCACTAAATCTCTCCAGATTCAATTTCCAATCAAAATCTCAGCAAGGAGTTTTTGTAGGAATTGACATGCTGATTCTAAGACTCGTATGGAAATGCAAAGGATCAAAAGTCGGATTTACATAAAGAAAAGGAGAGCATCAACGAAGGAATAAGTGAAGGGAAAATGAAAATATTTATTTTTCTTATTCTTAATTGATTTAACAGATAACAGTTTATTCAAAATAAAACCATAACAATGTATTGATTTTGGATCCTTATGTATTTATCTTATATACATGTAGATATGCTTATGTACGCATATGTATAAATGGAATAAACGACAGCAATGATATAAGGGACAGGAGGGAGGCATTAGGAGTATTTTATTACTATAAGGTACTCACACTGCCCATGAAGTGGTGTAGGCTCATTTGAAAGTGGTCTTGGATTAGTTGTAAATGTATATTGCAAATTCTAGGGCACTGACTAAAAATAGGAAAAAAGTCTAACTTACATAACAAAGGAAAGAAAATGGAATCATATAAAATCCTCAATGAAAACCACAAAAGGCAGAAAACTAGTGGAAGACAAAAAGAGGAACAAAGAACAAGGGCAACAAATAGAAAACAATAGCAAATATGGTCGATATTCATCCAACTCTATCAGTAATCACTGTGAACGTCAATGAGCTAAATACACCAGTTAAAGACAGAGTGGATCAAAAAACAAGACCCAACTGTACGTTGTCTACAAGAGATTAAAACCACAATGAGATACCACTTGACATCTGATAGAATGTCTAAAATTAAAAAGACTGATTGTACTAAGTACTGGTGAGAATGTGGAACAACTGGAACTCCTACACACTGCTGGTGGGAAAGTAATATGGTACCAACATTTTGGAAACCAGTTTGGCAGTTTTTTCAAACAGCAACCGCAACAAAAAAACACACTTTCTACATGACCCAGTCATTCCACTCCTAGCTACGTACCCAAGAGAAATGAAAGCATATATCCATACAACTATTTTTACGTGAATATTCATTGGAACTTAATTTTTAATAACCAAAGAATAGAAACAACCCAAATGTTCTCAATAGGAGAATGGATAAGCAAATTGTGGAACATCTATATAATAGAATACTACTCAGTCAAAAAGAAAGTAATAAACTATTGACGCAGACGACAATATGGATAAGTCTCAAAATAATTATACTGACCAAAAGAAGCCAGATAAAAAAACCAAATACATACCATATGAATCCATTTATATAAAATCCTAGAAAATGCCATCTATAGTGACAGAAAGCAGATCAGTGGTTGCCTGGGGATGGGGGAGGGGCTCAGAGAGGGATTACAAAGAGCCACAAGGCAACGTTAGGGGTGACAGATATGTTCGTTAGCTTGATTACGGTGATGGTTTTGTAAAGGTAGACATAAGTCAAAATTGATCAAATTGTACATTTTAACATGTGAAGTCTATCGTTTGTTAATCACACTTCAATAAAACTGTTAAAAATAAAAAGAGCAAAAAAGCCCTTAAAAAAAAAGGACATGGTATATAGGACTTTGCGGATCCATCACAAGAGATAGGACAGGGGAGTACCCGGGAAGTTGGCAAAGAGAAGGCCTAGGACACAGTTGGGCATGAGAGAAGTGTCAATCCAGATGGGAACAGGAGGATGGAGTGCTCCCGGAAGGATGTTTCCGAGAAACAAATGAAAGACATAGCTTACTCTGTGTGTTTGAACGCACTAATCAAAATACTAAGAAAATGCAGTTCAATCAGAGAGTTTGGAGACGAATTACAGATAGATACACAGAAATTTAAGCAAATAAAATGAAGCAAATATTAATTCCAAGGAATGCAAAAATGTTGTACAAGACAGGAAATGTAATGGTAGGACAAAAAGTGGCTCTATTCCAAACATACTTTCATAGGCATAAAAAGGTAAGTAAGGATTATTTATTTAGGGGCCGGCCCGGTGGCACAGAGGTTAAGTTCACATGTTCCGCTTCGGTGGCCCAGGGTTTGCCAGTTCAGATCCTGGGTGCAGACATGGCACTACTTGTCAAGCCATGTTGTGGCAGGTGTCCCACATGTAAAGTGGAGGAAGATGGGCATGGATGTTAGTTCAGGGCCAGTCTTCCTCAGCCAAAAAGAAGAGGATTGGCAGCAGGTGTTAGCTCAGAGCTAATCTTCCTCAAAAAAAAAGATTATTTATTTAGCCAAAGTCATATATTGGGAGAAAGGAGAGAGGGGAGTGGGAATTGGTGCATAGCTGAGTGGCTTGGGAGAGAATGTAGAAGAGGGGTAAAATCTCAACTCCCATACCAAGAAGTCAAAAGACAAAAATATAGAGGGAATATATCAAACAAGAGTGTAATTATGTGAGGTGATGGATGTGTTAACTAACCTTATCGTGTAATCATTGTGTAATATGCTTGTGCATCAGATCATAACACGGTACACCTTAAACTTACACAATGCTATCTGTCAATTATATCTCAATAAAACTGGAAGAAATAGTCCTATAAGCATATTATGTAGACAGCTGAAGGTAAATACCAGAGACCTCGCTGAAGGAAATAAAAGTAGTTTCTAGGGAATGGAAATCAGAGTAGGGAAGAAGATCAAGGCAATAGGCTGCTGGTTGTCATCAAAAGTCCAGAGTCTCAGGGCCAGCCCAGTGGTGCAGAGGTTAAATTCACATATTCCGCTTCAGTGGCCCAGGGTACATCAGTACTGGTCCTGGGTACAGACCTATGCACTGCTTGTCAAGCCATGCTGTGGCAGGCGTCCCATATATAAAGTAGAAGAAGATGGGCACAGATGTTAGCTCAGGGCCAGTTTTCCTCAGCAAAAAAAAAAAGAGAGAGAGAGAGAGAGGATTGGTGGCAGATGTTAGCTCAGGGCTAATCTTCCCTGTGAGCAAACAAAATTAAATATAAAAAAATGTATGGAAAGAATTTTGGGAGAACATCAATAACACTGAAAACAGTGGTTTTGACTCTTTCTCCCTCCCTGCTTATTTGTATGTGTCCAGAGTTTTTCCAAGTCTATTTATTACTTTCATAAAAAATTAAATGAGTCAATAAATGCAAGTGAACAAAACACATCCTGTTTACAATTCTCAATAAGGTAGAGGAAAAGACTTTGAAAAGAAAGTAGAAACTGAGATGGAAAATCCCAGAACCAGAGCTGCTGGCAACGCTTCTAGTCGGCAGTGCCCAGGAGCAGCTTCCCTGGGAATTCACCATGGGATCATTCTGGGATAGAGGCAGGGCTTCCTGACAGCCTCCTGCTCGCTGACTACTAAGGGTTAGGCCTCCAATGCACCACCACGCACACACGCACACACCCCCCCCAACAACAACACACACACAACATCAAAGGTTGATATAAGATTCCTGCCATTGCTAACAGGCTGCCTTCCTGTGCCTAAAACTTAACCTCAAAAACATCTCCCATTTGGTAGCTTCGGTTTTCCAGACATCTCTCCTTTGGAAGGGAAGTGAGAGGTGAAAGGGGGCGACGTGAGTGAGAAGAGAAATGAGGAGTTGAGTGCTATTCTAAAGAGAACATCCTAAAAGTTTCCAGGGGAAAACGCTAGAAATGGGTCCTTTGCACATACGATGTCATTGAATTCCAAAAATAATTCATATCCTTTTTTGGCAGAAAACGAATCAAAACCTGAGAGTGGTCAAAGAATTTTTCCAAGTTCACCAAAGTCAGAACTTGAACCCAGGATTCCTCCCTCCTTCCTTGTCCCCTTTCTTCTTTCTATCTTTCCTTTGTGATTTTTTTTCCTTCCAAAAATATTCATCTGGCACCCAGGCATGACATTAAACACCAGTCTGGGTCTTCACGGAATTTTCACCCTGGGGGGAGACCTGGAAAGTAAAAGAAATACAGGAATAAGCAGAACGGTTTCGGATACTTAAGGCTGTAAAGCAAAGAAGATAGGGTGACGCATAGACAGTAACTGGGCAAGGGTGGGTGTGGGGCACGTTAGAGTCAGTGTCAGGGAAGGCCTCTGAGGAAGCAATATTTGAGCCGACCCTCGAATGCCAAGCTGTGGAAAGATCTAGGCACAGAGCGTTTCAGGTACAGGGAATAGTAAGTGCGAAGGTAGTGAGATGAAAGTAAAAAGAAAGTTATGTGGCTCCAAAGCCGTGTTCTTTCTTCCAGACCACGCCGAGCCCCACCGACAGGGATCCAAACACTCCTTATTGGTATGACCCTCTGCTCAGTCTGGCTTGGGGTTCCCTGGGCAGCTGACTCTGACGCTGAGATTAGAGGGCGGGAAGGTTACTACGGCGTGCTTTCGGGAGCAACACCTGGAGGAGTGAAGACAGCAGGACTGGGCAGAGGGAGGAGTCGAGCTGTGCTGCAGTCTCCAGGCGCTTTGCACGAGCACCCTGACCCTGGCACAGCAGACTCACTGAGGCTGAGAATTCAACCATCTCTGGAGTTCCGCTATGCTTATAATTAAGTCCTGGACCTGATACTCAGCTTTTTCTGCCTTCTGGTGGCAGGAGATGATCATCTCTTCATTTGCTACCAAAGAGGTCCTCTGGCTCTCACACTTGACCTTATCCTTCCATCGTCTTTCTCAACAGCAGCCATCCTACCCCACTGTTCCTCCCTCCTGCCAGCCTCTCAAATACCTGAGATATCGCACCCACAGTGCATTCCTCTCCACAGCTATTCCATCCAAGCTCATCACGGAACTTTGAACAATTGCACAGCATGCCTCGGGCAATCAAGTCTCCGCCGACTCCAAGTGATGGAGTCCTCATGGCCAACCGGCTGGTGAGTGATCTAAGTCCAAAATCCCAGGAAGAGTTGGATTCCTCAAACCAGTCCTGGCACCAGCATCTCTGAGCTGGAGATGTGTGTCCCATAAGCTTACTTGGGAATCCCCTCTGGATCTACCCCTTGACGGCAGTGAAAGAAAAACGAACGGCCAGAAGGAGTTGAACTCAGACGCCTTTGCGGCAAGGGCCTCAGCTCATTTCACGGGGAGATATGGAGCTGGGGTGGCTTTTCAGAGTTGTCCCCCACTGAAGCAGGAGGGCTGGTCTTTCGTCCCTCCCCATCAACCAATCATTGGATTGGGCTGTCTCATGGGAGGGGGCCATAACTTTGATTGTGGCAGTGGCTTTCAGCCAAGGGTAGTATCCAGGGGGTACTCAGCTGACAGCCACGAGCAGCAACACTGCTGTTAGCTGGCAGAATAAGGCTTTGGTCCTGAAGGGGGCTCAGGGAGTACACAGGGACAGCCACCACCACCCCACTCTGGGCACTTCTAATGCAAAGAACAATTAGCTTCTTTTCTTGAAGCATCCATAGAATCAACATCTGCAGGCTGAGAGCCTGAGGCCCATTACAAGTAGCAGAAGAATTTGGACAGGATGCATTTAATCTTGAGTTAATGGTCCAATGCTCCGCCAAGATAAACTTCTCAACCTCAACGTATGTTATTTTGAAAAAATGTTATTGTCAGGTACAAGGGAAATTCCTCCTGGCTTAGGCTGCTGGGCCAGATGACATAATCCTTGGATGGGGCCACTTGTTTGGTGTGCTATCTTTTTCATCTGAGTAGATCTCTCCCCCACAGACCCATCTCCCAAAAAGCTGGCCGCAGTTACCAAGTAATTCTAGCCTCTGACAGCTGCAGGAAAGGAAAGAAATGTGACTTGGAAACAGACATTTTTGAAAGTCACGTTTCTAAACACCAGATATGTTGGATTTCCTCCCACCCCAGGCTCTGGATGGAATTCGAATGGGAATTAAAGGGAGTACTTTGAGCCTATTTTTCATTCCTTACATTTTTATTGAGCACCTACTATGTGGCCAATATGGTGGTCGCTATCAATAATAATGACCACCCTTCACTGCCTATTATGGGCCAGGCAATGGCTAGATATTCCTTTACACACTTGTAAGGACTGCAGGAGATAGATGGATGTTAAGATTATCCCAGTTGTCTAGAAGAGGAGATGGAGGTCGACTTGATTAAGCTACCTAATCCAGTCAGTGGTGGAACCAAGCCCGGGATGCAGGCCTTCAATTCTAAAGTTTAAGGGCTGTCCATCTGTCATGGAGTCTAGAAAAAACTCAGTACAAGTGTGTCGAAGGAATGATTGCGTCACTTAGGCGAACAGGCGGGGTGGGAGTGGAGGCAGCAGTTCTCCGATGGCCCCATGCCGCTTCCACATGTGTACACTCTGCCGTGCGACCTCCAGATCTGCTTCTCAGGAGGATCCTGGCCCTCTTGGCAATCTCTAGAGCTCTAGAACTCTCTAGAGCTGCCACCGTCCAGTCTTGGGCAGAATCTCTACAGGCAGCACAGGCAGTTCATACCCAGGATCACCACTGCCTCAGTCCTGCGCTCTCAGTTCTCTGCCCAGGAAAGCCTGGATGCCTGGCGTGTTCATGCACACAGAAGCAGGACGCCTTGCTTCCTCCAGCCCCACCGATGGGGGCTTTCCTTTAGGACTGGGAAAGGATAGGATAGGAGACAGAAGGGAGGGTCCTAGAGCCCACCTTCATCACAGCATCTCAAAGCACACACGGAAGTGCTGGGAATAAATATCACCTTGGTTTTGCGCATGGTTCAAGGTCAAATACTGGATATATAGTCACTTAGTATACAAAGCTTTTTTGGAGATATTTTTCCACCCAATGAAGTTGGCAGGGCTGGCATCACTAGTCCCATAAAGGAAGTGAGACTCAGAAGAGCTACCTGACTTGTCCAGGATCACCCTCAAGCGCCAGGGCAAGGGCCTCCTCCAAGTCCTCTGCTCTTCTTGTGCCCCATTCCCATGGCATTTGAGCTCAAAATCTGGGAGGAGACACTGTGTTCTACAAGACAAGACAGGCTTTGGAGGCAGAAGAGCTGTGTTTGAATCCCGGGTCACAAGCTGGGTGACGTTGGGGAGTGACTTAGCTCCTCCTGGCCTCAGTTTTCACATCTGTAAAATGGAGCGAGTAATCCTTGCATCAGAGAGATTGTTCTGAGGATTAAAGGATGTCACAAGGGAAAGGAGTTGGCCCATGCTATTTGAAATAAATCTGACATCTCTCTTTCCCTTCTCAAAGATTTATAATTAGTCCTACGCAGACATGTGACTATCGTTATACCTTTATATTTACCTGTCTTGGGGCTGGCCCGGTGGCACAGCAGTTAAGTGCGCGCATTCTGCTTTGGCGGCCCATGGTTCGCCGGTTTGGATCCTGGGTGTGGACATGGCACCACTTGGCAAACCATGCTGTGGTAGGCGTCCCACATAGAAAGTAGAGGAAGATGGGCATGGATGTTAGCTCAGGGCCAGTCTTCCCAAGCAAAAAGAGGAGGATTGGCGGCAGATGTTAGCTCAGGGCTAGTCATCCTCAAAAATAAATAAATATATTTAGCTGTCTTATTCTAAAAATAATTCAAGGGAGTAGCAGACATTTGGTCTTGTTCAAAATGTCCATAAGACATTTGGTCCACACCAAAAGGTCCTTGATATCTGGTCATCTTTGGTCCTGTCCAAAACGTCCATGAAGATATTGCATCCACATCAAAAAGTCCTTGATATTTGGTCCTGTCTAAAACCATTTGGTACAGACCAAATATGCCCATGGATGTTTTAGACAGGACCAAATGTCAAGGACCTTTTGGCATGGACCAAACGTCTTATGGACATTTTGGACAGGACCAAATATCTAGGGCCTTTTGGTGTAGACTCAATGTCTCATGGGCGTTTTGGACAGGAGCAAATCTCCTGCAAAGATCTGAGGCAGTTGATGCAAGGACAAGCCCAAAGTAGAAGGATCTTTGTCCCCTTTAATCCTTGTTCTCCAAAAGTCAGTGCAAGTAGGTATGTTATCTCAAAAATGTGGGAAATAGATAGAAGGCATTCATTTAACAGGCACCGTGCCAGGCCGAGGACGCAGCTTAGCATGCCCCACAGGGATCCTGCTTTTCTCTCCAATATCCTTTCTCGCTCTTTGCCTTCTTTTCCCTCCCTGTTGAACTTCTGCCAGTCTTACCTTTGAGCATTTTCAACGTTCTTCCCTCTGCTAGGAACACTCTCTATCTGCTAACTCAGCTTAAAAGTCACTTCATTCATTCATTCATTCAGTACTTACTGATTGCTTACTATATTCTAAACAGTGTGCTGTTACATTCTAGTGGGGAGACAGTCAAGAAACAAGTACACAAATAGATAATTTCTGTTACTGTTAAGTGCCGTGAAGAACGAGAAGGCAAGGCAAAGGACTAGAGAGAGGAAGGGCGCTGTTTTAGATATGATGCTCGAGGAGCAAGTGTCTCAGAGTAGAGACCAGGGGGAAGTGAAGGGCATGGACATTAAGGGGGGAGGAAATCAAATGCCAAAACCTGTATGGCAATAAACATGGAGTGTGTGCGGAGAGAAGGGAGTAGGGTCCAGACGCTCCCCACCCCTCGCTGGGCCTGGAATCTGAGTGGGTGGCCAGTGAGTAGGGGAACTTGATCGTTTTTGTGAACTTCCTCAAGCTCTGACATTCTAGGAGTCAAAGAGCCCTGAGCCCATGGCCTGTTGGACAGAAAAGGGAGGATTTAGGACACTGGTATTGCAGTTAACCCGGATGGACCTGTGCTCTGGCCCCTGGGTGCAGGCCACCTTTCCAGAGCTAGACGGACGCACAGTGGGAACGTACGATGCATCAGGCCAACCCATCACTGCCAGCCTGGCCCAGAGATGGAATGCTCTCACAGTTCTGGAGGCTAGAAGTCTGAAATCAAGGTGCGGGCAGGGCCATGCCCCCTCTGAAAGCAATAGCAGAATCCCTCCTTGCCCCTTCTGGCTTCTGGAAGGTTTCTGGCAACCTTTGGAATGCTTGTCTTGCAGCTACATAATTCCTATCCTTGCCTTCATTGTCACATGGCGTCTCCCTGTGTGTTTGTCTTCACATGGCTGGCTTCTTATAAGGACACCAGTCATATTGGATTAGGGGCCCACCCTACTCCAGTATGACCTCATCTTAACCAATTACATCTGAAATGATCCTATTTCCGAGTTATGTCACATTCTGAGGTATGGGGGTTAGGGCTTCGACATATCTTCTTTAGTAGGGGACACAATTCAGCCCATACCTTCCACGCCATCCGCAGCAAGGGCCCCTTCAGCCACTAATGGGAGCACATGGCCTTCAATGCACTAAGCTCTGTTGCTGGAGATTTCCCTCTCCACCCTCTCTCCCTCTCTCTATTCCTTCCTCTCTTCCACACATATTTATCAAGAGATCCAACAGTAAAGAAAACACTTGGTGGGAAAAGCTATCATTACACCATCCTTGCCCATGGGTCCTAGGTACCCCCCTGAGACCACACAGAACGCCCTGGCCACACCCTGAGTATGGCCCTTTAGCTATCTGAAGACAGTGATGGTTCCCCTGAGGCTCCTGTGGCTGGAACAGCTCTGGTTTCTTTACTTATTCCTCACAATCGGGTGACTATATATTTTATGGACCAAACTAGGACACTGTTGACAGTGAGAGTGGGTGCCATTAATAATTACACTGAGACAACAAGCGTAAACCTGGAATGTCCCGGGCCGACTGCAACATATGGTCACCTCATGGGGCACAGGTTTCCAGGTCCTTCCTCACCTCCAACAGCTGTCTTCTGGATGTTTCATAATCTGTCTCCTTTTAAATCATTGCTCCCAGAAGTAACTGCCATGTGTGTCTGGCATAGTGGAAGAAAACAAATAGGCAAAGAGATCATTTTAATAATTGTGCCGAATACCGTAACACAGGCAAGAGGAAGATATTATGGGAACCCAGAGGAAGAAACAGTTCTGAGAAAGTTGGGGCTAAGGGCTGGCATGGTGGCATAGTGGTTAAGTTCACATGCTCTGCTTTGGCGGCCCAGGGTTTGTGGGTTTGGATCCTGGGCACAGACGTACACACTGCTCATCAAGCCATGCTGTGGTGGCATCTCAGATACAAAATAGAGGAGGATTGGCACAGACATTAGCTCAGGGACAATCTTCCTCACAAAAGAAAGAAAGAAAGAAAGTTGGAGATGGCTTCACAGAGGAGCTGGTATCTGAAATGGGTCTTCAAGGGTGAGCAGAAGTCTCCCCCATCGGGGGGGATGTCGTGGGAAAGGGCATCTTTGTCACGCCTCGAGGTGGAGGAGAGAGTGGGGTTTCCTGCTCACCTGTTGCTGATTGAGACTCATGTTATTTTTCCCGGAGCCTTGTGAGAGCTCATGTGATGCTGGCCCTACTTTGAGCCAACCCTAGACTATTATCGGAAGGACGCACTTGTCCTAGATGCTGGTAGTTCAGTCCTACTTCTGATCTTCTGGTTTGTTCTCAGGAAGAACAGCCAAAACACAGGCAGAATTTGGCAAATGAGGATGAATCATTTGGTCCAGGATCCATCACACTTCCAGGCATCAGTGGTAGAGAGCCATTTACAAGCATTTGCTGAGAACAAACTTCATTGATGGGCCTCTGCTGGTCTCTGGGGAGGCAAAGATCACACATGGTCACTGCTCTCAAACAGATCCATCTAGTGAGCAAGACATATGCGTGCAATGAACTTCAGTCACACCAAAATATCTAAGGGCTGTCACAACACCTTTGTAAGTTTGCCATATATTTTGGGAACACGGGGAAATTGTGAGTAATTCCAACTGAGGAATACAGTTGGCTTTCACTGAAGAACTTCGAGAGCCTGGACGGCCAAGTCAAATTTCAGAGCTGGAGAAGGGGTGGCCCACAGGTGTGAAAACACAGGAAATAGGTGGAGTAGGAATAGCTTTTGGCACTGGCATATGGCACAGGTGGGGAGGAGGGCGAGGACGGGGCAGGTCAGGGAGACTGCCTCAGGATGCAACAACCAGGAGCTGCTGCGCTCACGGGCCACCATCATGCCTGGCCAACCACCCACACACCTGCCTTTCCTCTGGCTGAAGTCTAGACACCAGTGTGGGGACTGCCTGAGGCAGAGGCGAGGGCAGTGGGGAGCAAGGTGAGTCACTGAAGCCCCCCCAGCAAAGCACACACCACCCGCTCTGGCTAGGCTTTTCAGTTGGCTGCATCTTCCTCTCCCACCCTCCTGGGGAGGCCGGCCCTTCGCAGCTGCCGTGGAATCCTTGCTACGAGGTGGGTAGTGGTGGTTCTCTCGAGAGATGACTCACCATAGAGCTGGCCTCTATCCAGACCCAAAGACTCTCCACAGCCCAGGCTGATAAGCCAAAAGCAAATCTTCATCAGTCCTCTAGAAGCTTGGCCCACCAAAGGGGCTCATCTTGGGCAGACGCTGGGACCAGAGGTGTGGGCACCAGCAGTAGTTGGGGGAAAAGTTCAAACACCAAAATGGTCCCCAGTTCTGTGCCTTCCTGTCTGAGGTGAGAGGGAAGTTCTGCTGGGATGCTGAAGTGCTTGTCTCTCAGAGCTCCAACATCACTTCTGTGGGGAGGTCTTCCCCAACTTGCTGGGGTGGAGGGGGCCTCTCTCTTCTAGGGCCTCTTGGTCTTCTGTTGGAGCATCTCCCGCACAATATTGCAGTTGGGGATTTCTGTGTCTTCATTCCCCTGGACTGTGAACAACCTAAGGGCAGGCAGTGTGGCTTCCTCATTTCCGAATCCTCAGGACCGGCAACCAGTGGGTGGCTGGCAAATGTGGATGGTAGAAGGAAAGTGAGGAAAAGAGGACAGAGGTGGAGGAAGGACGGCATGGTGAAAAAATCACGGATTCCTGGAGATGAGAGAGGGGTTGGGGAGAGCATGAACCGGGCTGCTTTTGTTCTTGTAGGCCCCATCCATTAAAAAATACTTAAAAAGTATATTTTATGGCTGTGTCGATAGAAAGACAATGTAATCCAGGCACAACTCATTATTGTATATTCATGATTATTATATTCACGTTTTTCTTCTGATTTAAATAAAAATTAAACTTAAAACATTTTTCTGGGCCCCCTGAAGTAGATTGGGCCCTAGGCACTGAACAGCTATGCCCTTATGAGTAAGCCAGCCTTGAGCTGTGAACTTGGAACTCAAATAGTAATGAATGGCCCCACCCAGGCACCAGCCTATCAAACCCACCTTTTGCAGGCTCTAGTTCCTGGAGACCTCCCGCTGTGCCAGACATTAACCCTTTGGCTGCTGGATCATGGGAAGGGTCAGAAGCTCTGGAGGGAGGGGCACCTGCAGAGTGTGGAGCAGTGACTCTTTATCAACTGGCATGGAAAGATTTTGATCTTTGAAAAATGGGCATGGACATTCTGATGTCTTCCATAAGCCCTGGATGGAGGTAGAAAAAACAAAATATGGTCACTACAAAGAGGCAAGATGAAGAAAGAGGAAGAGGCAAGCCTGACTTGGCAAAGCCAGGTTTCTGATCAGGTGGCAACAGGTGGTGCCATCACTGAAAGAAAGACTTCAGCAGGAGGAGCAGAAGGAGTGGAAAGACAATGAGTTCCGTTTGGGACACACTGAATGTAATGTACCTCTGGGATTCCAGGAGGCAACGCCTGTGAACATTGCATAGACGGGTGTAGTTTCCTAGGAAATAAGGTAGGGATGCAAAGACAGATCTAGAAGGTTCAGTCGGCACATAATAAGCCCTCAATAAATTAGTCCTGGGCTGAATGTCTGAGACGTCCCCCACCCCCACACACAGACACTTCAGCCTCAGGCTCAGCAGATGATTGGGAGGACCCCACGCAGACCGACTTTAAGGAGAAACACAGAACAGCCTTTGTCTGATTACGATCGAAGCAGACTAGTGGCAAGCATATTTCAGCTCAAAGTACCCAAGGTGTGGGGCCCGTAGGGGCTTACCACTGTCAGAAGTCAGCATGGGGGGCCAGCAACAGCTTGTCTTATTGTCTTGTACCTTGAAGATCTGGGAGGCACACAAAGGAGAAATTGCATTTTCCAAACCCTGAAGCAATACTTATTTTCCCTTCACATCTATTTCCCTGAGTGTATTTTTTTCCACTTTGTTGATAGATATTATATAATCACATTGTTTAAATATTTGAGAGGGTGATTACACCACCATTCAATTTTAATTGCAGCTTCTGTTAACATGTCAGACGTTCTCAAGCAAAATTAATTAGAACCAAACAAGTGATGGATGGTCTTGAAAATCCAAACCTTCAGAAACTAACCAGTTTCATAACCCAACACAACTGCAGAGTGAGTTTGGACAATAGAACTTATCACCTCAGGGATGTTCTCCCCTGGGGCCACGTGTTAGTCTTATCAATAATAAATAAAAGCGCAAAACATACGATTGAGAATCCCAGAACTTATTTTAATGCAAAAATACCTTCCAAAGTAAGTCTGATGCTTCACTCATCTTTTTGAATCCTGTAAGTGGCAGGCATCTCAGTACCTACCAAGACAGGCCCATCCATTGTTGGCTTGTTCCAATTGTTAACCAAATTCTTTCTTTTGTTGTATGGGAATAGAGGTCCCCAGTCACTTCCTCCTGTCACTGATAAAGTTCACTTTCTGGAGCAACACAGAAAAATTCCTTTTTCGATCTGCAGATTCCTCTGAGAACTGGGTCCCTGTGGACAGGGCACCAAACGGACCCACTAGATCTGCCACACTCCGCTTGCCGGTGATTACATCAGGGTGAGGCTCTCCGGAGGTCTGTACAGACTTTGCGATTTCACTGCACATTGGGGCATTATAAGTTACAGACTTACAGGATTGTAGAAATCTTTGAGGAGTTCAGAACAGACTAGTTAGTTGCCATAGCTTCCCTCCCATGTAATTTGCGTAAAGCGCACCCTCAGATCTACCCACGGCCTTGCTTATTTGGGTGGGTGGGTGTCAAGTGTTTGGGGAAGAGAGTTAACATACTATACTAAATATTTTATTTTAAAATCAGACTGCATCTACAGGTATATATTGATAAAATTTTAAAAATTATATTCATGAGGTTTGATGCAATCTTTAAGATGCGTCGGGGAAGCTGCCGAGAGGTAACTTTACAAACAAATGTGCATTTTGGTCAGATTGAGTCAGATTTCTCTGGATTAGAATCCCAGCTCAGCCACTTATTAACAGTGTGACCTTAGGCCTTAGCTTCCTCGGGTGGAAAATGGGTATGAAAATAATTAACCAGGGGCCAGCCCAGTGGTGCAGCGGTTAAGTTCACACGTTCCGCTTCTCAGAGGCCCGGGGTTTGCTGGTTCGGATCCCAGGTGCGGACGTGGCACTGCTTGGCAAAAGCCATGCTGTGGTAGGCATCCCACGTATAAAGTAGAGGAAGATGGGCATGGATGTTAGCTCAGGCCAGTCTTCCTCAGCAAAAAGAGGAGGACTGGCAGTAGTTAGCTCAGGGCTAATCTTCCTCAAAAAAAAAAAAATTAACCTTGCATGGTTGTAGTGGGGATTATATGAAAAAACACCTATCAAGTGCCTGGCATTCAGCCTGGGATGTAGCAGACGCTCAATAAATGGATTAGGATTGTAGATTCCCATTTTAAACATGAGAATGTTCGTTTAACTTATTTAGGAAATTAAACAGTAAGAACAGACATCCAATCTATTAAAACGTATTTCAAGGCTATATGTTTAAAGCATCTGCTGATGTTGAAAACTTTGTTAATTTAAAAATTAATATTAAAAATATTTAAATTAAAAAATTTTTTAAATAAGTAATAAGCAATCATGGTTAAAAAATAATTCAACGGCCAGCCCAGTGGCTTACTGGCTAAGTTTGCACACACCGCTTTGGTGGCCTGGGGTTCATGGGTTCGGCTCCTGGGTGTGGACCGACACACTGCTCATCAAGCCATGCTGTGGTGGCATCCCACATACGAAAAATAGAGGAAGATTAGCACAGATGTTAGCTCAGTGAAAATCTTCCTCAAGCAAAAAGAGGAAGATTGGCAACGGATGTTAGCTCAGGGCCAATCTTCTCACCAAAAAAAAAATCAAACAACAGAAAAATGAATGAAAATTCCCTTACCATCTCTCTACCTCAATTCTTAATCCCAGCCTCCAACAATTCCACAAAATACTTTGGGTGGTCAGCTTTCAAATATGCATATAATAAGCACATATGATGCTTTCCCTTCAAAAATGAGCTCATCCTATAGATTGTTCTGCAGCTTCCTTTTTCATCTAACACTGTGTGATGGAGCTATTTCATGCTGGACATGAGCTCAGACCTCTAGAAGGCTATGAATTATTCTAATGGGTTTTTAAAGAAAGGTTTTAGCAGAAATAATGCCAGTGAAATGTGACACTTTCCTTGAGTTCAAGACTCTAAACAGTTGGATGAAAACAGAAAAATTCAGGTTCACATTTGACTATTTCATCTCTAAAATATGGCAGAGATCCAGATAGCAGGTGGGGAATAATCCAGATAAGGCAATTAGGGGATTCTGAACGAGTGGGGATTGTTTTTGTCATACTGGCAGTCACCCCGACAATTACGTGGTGCTTTGTCATGGATCTCGTAGTTGGCACTGACAAAAATCCTGCAAGGAGGGAGGGACCCATCATCCCCATTTTAAACCTGAGGAGACTAAGGTTCAAAAGGCTTCCACACAGCTGGGGGCCAAGAGTTGGGAGTGAAATGGAAGAAAGGGGGCGCTGGGCTGCTTAACAAACCTGCGTTCCCTGACTTCACTCCTCAAGGCCCTCAGGTGCAGATGGAACTGACTCACAGAAAGGAGCAACGTGACCCTTGGCCCCTGGCCTCGGTCCTGTGCAGAGCCGAGGCTACTTCCTCAGGAGAAAAGCTGTTCTGAGACATCTGGCTTAAGGGCTGGGCTCCTCTTCACCCAAACACAGTTGTAAATGGTCCACAGGATTTTGTGAGCACCTCTGATAGGCCAGCCCCATGTTAGAAACCTCCAAACGCAGGAGAGTGGAAGCTGCACTGGGCTGTCAACCAGGCTGCTGTCCCAACCTAGGCAAGTCCACTCCTGTCTGCGAGGCTGTGGCCCCAAGAGTGGCTTGGACTGAGGAGCTCTGCCCGGCCTGGAACTGGTGTAGCCAGGGCCTCCATGAGTAGAGAAGGCGACAGGGGCATCACTCACTCCTGAGTTCACAGAACGAAAGCCTCCTCCAGTCATCCTCATGGTTTCAGAAGTGAGTGGGGAGCCTGGTGTCACCTAAGGCTGACCTTGGGTTTTAACAGAGCGGAATGAAGAAAAGAGGACAAGAGACTCCATCTTGCTTCTGCAGCCTTCGGGCAGCTGGCACTGGATGTTCATGCTTAGGAAGTTTGTCAGGCTGTCCAGCCTGTCATCTCAGTGGCAGTCAGGGGAGATGCTGCAGGTGGGGAACAAGCAGACTTTGCCCCTCTGACAACATCTGTGGGGACCCAGAGCGTCTGGCTCTCCTTGGCTCAGATTAGCCATGCTGGGAGCAGGGACTGGAAGGCCACGCCAGGTTCTCTCTGGGCCCCTCACAGAGGGAATTATAACTCTCGTCTGGTCAGACTGTGAGTCAGGGGTCTTTAGTGAGCCAGAGGGGAGGAGTTGACTGGTAAGGCGTTTTTTCGCTTCTCCCCAGCCTCCCAATAACCTGGACTGTGAGAAATGAGTGTCAGATGGAAAGACAGTCTTCGTCTGGACCTGAAGCAGACTCTGCAGAAAAGGTGACATGCCAGGGCTCCCCACTTCAGGAGGCACTGGCAACCCTGTTTACCTAATCTGTACCTCTGGCGGAACCCCCGTCCCCGAGCCTGCCGGGTGTGCCATTTTGAGGATATGGAGCCAGTGGCTCCATCTCAGCCCTCATGAGGGCACGGCTCTTCTGAATACTTCATTCCTTCATTGTGAACCTGAATGCACCACAGCCCAAAGCCGTCAGCAAATCATGAAGACAACTGCAGATTTCAACGGGAGGAAGAGACGAAAGCCAGAAACTTCTGCTGGTTTCCTGACGAAGTGCTGGGGGTCGTTGTTTCTGTGATTTATCTAAATGTGTGGCCTCCAATCCAGGTTTGAAAATCCCAAGGATGCTCCAAAGTTCCTCTAGAGGGAGCCAGAAGGAGGCTGAGAAAGTGGGGTTCAGGGTCCCCATTCCCACACTAACCAGAGCCATTCCGCTTTTATCTCATTTTTTAAAAAATTTAAAATTTTACTTAGTGTAAAAGTTGTTTACTATTTTTTACTGAAGTGTTTTGTTGCTACAACCAAACTAGCGAACTACAGGTCTATTGTCTCACTTTTCCATAGGATGCTGACATTCCATTGTATGCAGACAGAAGATCAGTCTTGCTTTGGGAGAATAGAGAGAAATTCAGTCACTCATTCTGCAAATATTTCTTGAGCACTTCCTTTGTGCCAGGTATAACTATGAACTGTGAGAAGTAAAAAGATCTAATACATGGCACCCTTGCCCTTGAGGAGAGTGTCTTATGCTCGATGGCATGGGTTACAGTCCACAGGAGGCAGGTCAGAGGTGTGGTGAGAGTGTGGGGTCCAAGGCAGGCGTGGGGTTCTAGCCTTGATTAACCTGATCCCATCAGCTCTAGCCACAGACACTATTCTCTTTAAGACACTTCTCTCTCTAGACTCATTTTCAATACCTTCATTTTACCCAGCTTCTTTGGGACAGCCATGCTGTTAGTCTCTTTTTCCCATACCACCTTGTCCAACTGGAGATCACCTTAATCCAATGGGAGGTTTTAACTAGGGGTGTGACAGCTGTGTTCTTGCTTTGTTTTTGCCTCCTTGTTCTTTTTTTCATAAGGGGCTGCTTCTCTAGAAGCATGTTGTAACAGTAAAAAGAGCAAAAGATAAGCCAGTTAGTTAGCTTAAGCCCCTGAGAATTGGAGGGGTGTTTGTTACTACATCATAACCTCACCCACCCTGACTAATACAATCCTATCTACCTTTGTCTCCTGGGCAACCTCCTGTTTCTTGTCCCATAGCTGAAATGTCTCCCAGTCTGTGAAGCCATACTCTACTCCCCCAGGTGGAAGTGAAGTCTCTTTCCTCTTTGACACAATATATTACAGCACACCATTGATTGAATTGAACTTTTCTGTGATGTGTCTGTCACCCTCCTCTGGCTTGTATGTACCTTGAGAGCAGAAGTTACAAGTCATACCTAAGTGTTTGTTGATAGACTGAATGAATGCAAGTATACTATTTAAAATTGCTTCTTAAAGCCTGGTGTTTCGTACTCATTTCTGAGCTGCAAAGAAACAATCTGTCACTGTATAAGTGACATGGTGCAATTGCCAGCATCTGCCCGACAACTAAGGTTAGGTATGAAAGTGAAATCAAGGGGCTCAAAGAGAGGGTCTGTAAAGCTTCTTTTGACTCTAACAGCCAGTGCCCTGTGAAAACTGTCGAACCAGACGGAAACCTTCCTTAGCAAGTGTCAGGGAAAAATAGCACAGTCCTCCACATGAAACAATTTGTTAGCATTTATAAATTCCCATTTCTCTGTATTTTAACTTCTAATTGGTTTCCTCTTTTGTGCTAAGAATGCCATCTGTCCCTTTGACAGGTTTTTGGATTTGATACCACTTACCAGGAAATATGACCATCATAAGTGTTGTAAGATGGTTCTAAAGTGTCCATCCCAAACAGCCCTATTTTAGTAACTTCACACAGAATCCCATACTGTTCATGTGTAGGGGTGGTACCATTTTTCAGGCACTTGCTCCATTAGAATAAAGCCTTTCACCTCCATAGTTTCTAAAAGTTCATCATATAACACAAGGAAACGTACATGGTCTTATTTTGACTCTGGATCTCACGTCTACTCTGTTGCAGTAAAAAGGGTATTAGTATCCCTATTTGTAGATGACAAAACTGAGGCTGATGGAAGTGGACTTGCCTAAGATATGGAAACGATACAGCACCAGGACATTAATTTCTGAATCTAAACCCACTACTCTACAGGTAGCATCTTCCCCTTGTGGAATAAAAGCAGGGATGGGCTCATCATTCCCATTTTATGAATCAAGAAACTGAGGCCAAGAGAAGTTAAATGACCAATCTAAAAATTCTTCAAGGAATAATTCATGAGTCTAGACTTGAAAACTTCCAGCCCTCTGCGTGTGGTCTTGTGCTCTCTCTCTGACTACCTTCCCTCGACTTTGCAATAACTCCACCTGAGTCCAAAGTAACCTGGGTCACAGACAAGCTAAGAAGAGGGAGCGGGAGCAGCCCGGGAGAGCTTCCAGTTAGAGAAAGGATTATTAACTAGTCCCCGTAGAACAAAGAACCAACTTCAGAACGCTCAACCAGGAACCCAAATGCTGTGGGCCGTTGATGTAGGATTTGCTGAGCCCCTGAGGGTGGGCTGGGGCTAGAGGAAGGGAGAGAACTAACCTTTACTGCATATCCATGATAAACCAGCCTCTCCATGGATGCTCCTCCACTTAATCTTCACAAGATGCTAATTTAAAGATGAAGAAGTTAAGGCTCGGAGTGGCTGTCTGGATTGCCCCAGCGAGCAGAGCTTGCGGGCCCATCTGGCTTCAGAAGTCAGTTCTTTCCCCCACTCACTGCAGCAGAGGCCGTGCAAGGTGCAAAGGCGAGCTGGGGAAGGTTCCTTCCGCTCAGGAGCCATACACACCTGAACCTGATAAAGAGCAGGGGTGGCTTATGCTAGTTGGTGGCGGGCAAGCAACGGTTAATGGAGATTTGGAGGGAACAGTGGGGTTGGGGAAAGAAGATTAGTATTCCTTCCTGGAGGCTTTCCAGCTGATCTTTGAGGAAAGGATTTGAATAAGCAGAGAGAAAGAGACTTTCCAGGCCAGAAGCAGCAGCTTCTAGAAATGGACAGATTAAATGGGGTTTATCACTGATTACTATTTAAACACGAGGAAACTAAAAGGGCCCCCAGGCAGGTACTGGGGTGGGCCTGGGCAATCCTTGGGGCTATGGGGAGTGTCTCCAGCATTGAAGGAAATTGAAATTAGCAAGAATCAATGGGCAGATCAGCCAGCTGTTGTGCAAACACCTGAAGGGAAGATCTGAAAACCTCAGTGGAGATCTTGGACACACCCAGATTAAATCAGTGGGCTTGGAAAGTCATCCCAGAAACAGAAGATGGGATCTAGAAAGTTATGCTCGTTCTAAGGGGCAGTGCCAAATGGATTCGGAGATTGGATCTGGAGTCAGAATTCCTTGTAACCCTTACAGGCTCCCACTAAGATTTGGTTCCCCTCCTTGCAAAGACTTCTGGTGCGCTGACAACTCAAGCTTGAGTTTACAAATGGGAAGCCTCTTGCCCTTACTCATCCCATGGAGCCCAGCCCTGAGCAACCTGCCCGCCTCCCATCACGTCTTTTAACATAAAGAAAATAAGGTAAATGGGAATTTCAGCTCCACAGCAACAACAGCACCTTCCAGCCACATAGCTGTTGGCAGTTCACAAAGCATTTTTACTCACCCCATCTCAGGACTTTCCCCAAGTCTCTGTAATGTACGAAGCCTGTGAGCAGGCTTCCTAGTGGAGGCGGACACTTGAGCTGCCTCAGACGATGCGAAATCACAGTCTTTGAGGGGACGATGGACCCTTCTCATTTTCTAAATCTGTAATTAAATGATTGGCATTCAATGAGGATAATTTTTGCTTTAAACATAATTGTGCCATTACCAATAAAACTCCCCACCCCCAAAACTCTCCCGATGCTGGGTCTCAAATTTTCGTCCAGCTTCAGAAGTCAAAAAAAATCTATGTCTTGCCCTGGGCACATGCAACATCATATACTTCCTAATCCTAGTTACACCAGTGCCCATTTGTCCCATCTTGGTCTCTTTGAACCCACTCTCAGCCGACTCAGTTCAGGACCAGTTTAGCCTGAAACAATGTCAACAAGCCTGGGAGACAAAGACCTTTGGAGGTGACTTTAGGCTCCCAAAAGGATCCTTTACTTCCCCCAATGATTAGCTTAATGATTAGCTTTCCTGGGAAGTAACACAAATATTTTTTTGAAAAAGAATAACCAAAACAAAAAATTAAATTTGCTCATAGTCCCTCTGGCTTAAAAAAAAAAAAATCATAAGGAGGAAAATTTCTCTCTCTACCTGCCTGACTCCATTCTTCAAAACAAACCACTAGTAACAACTTGTTGCACATTCCGCCAAATTTGTTCCTGGGTTTATGTAGACATATCTATCCAAAATGCCAGACATGTTGGCCTATAGCTTGCTTTTTTCCCTTTATACACACGGACATTTTCCAAGTCAGCACCCATAGATCTACCACGTTATTTTTAGTGACTGCACGTTATTCCACTGTATGGATATATTATAATAGATTCAACTGTTTCCCTATTGCTGGGCATTTAGATTGTTTACAATATTTTTGTTATTGTGAACAATGCTGCAACACACGATCTTGTTTATATATCTTTACCTATTTGTTTTATTATTGCTTGTAGGATGGAAGAGTGGGATTGCTTTTACTCTTGGGGCTGGAATACCCCCCTCCCTAGCCTTACTAACACTTGGGCCAATCTGCTAGACCAAAAAATGTTAATCTCTTTGAGATTTAATTTGCATTTCCCTGACTACTAGTGAAGCTGAGCATCTTTTCATATGTTTATGGACAATTTGCATTTCCTCTTTGGTGAATTACCTACTCTTACCCTGGACCGGTGTTTCTATCAGGCTGTGTTTTCTATTCAAAGTGTAGGAGCTCTTTGTGTACACGGGATGTACTCTTTGTCTCATATATGAGGCAAGCCTTTTACTATCACACTGTTGTTGTCTTTTGACTTTGTTTAGAGTGTGTTGTAATGGTAAATTAATTAATTTTTATTGTAGTCAAATACGTTGACTTTTTCCTTGTTTCTGGGCTGTCTTAGAAAGACATCTATATTTTCTTCTTATCCTTTTATCGTCTTATTTTTTTCCATTTAAATCTTCAATCTAGGCTTTTGCAAATTAATTAATTAATTAGTAATTGAGTAAGACAGGGAGCTAGCTTTGCTTTATTCCGAGTGAAGACTCAGGGATTTAAAAATTATATAAGTTGCAAAAATTTACATTTTTTAGGCGAGGAGGGACCCAGTGAAGTTCCTAGGAGAAACTGTGGTCCTTGAAGCTGGACCCTGAAGCTCTTTAACGCATCATCTGGGGAAAACATCTAGAGGTTGTTGATTTCCTAGCCCATCATGAGTTGGACCCTTCTGAATGTGTGTGTGTGTGTGTGTGGTTTGTTTCTATTTTTGTATTAGAAAAGAAGGGATTTGTAGACTAAAACATTCTCCTCCCTCAAAAATCTCCTTATTTATAAACCAAGTCCTGTGTACAACTCTGTCCTATCTGTTGGTCCATCTTAGGTGTGTGTGTCCCTCGGTCCATGAGGAGCTCTCTGAAGCTGTGCATGAACTCACCTCTGTTCCGAATCAGGACTGTAGATGCTTGCTGAATCAAACCTTGTCTTCAAGGCCGTCTTATTTAGTGTGCGTTCACATAGTGAGTGTTTCAACATTTTTAAGAGGAATTTGCAGGTTTCTCTACAAGCATACTAGGATCCAGCAGTAGCGAGGTTTCTCTGCAGACGAAGTCTTTTATCTTTCCATTTGCAAATGAAAGTACCAATAAATACTTGTTGAATTTTATCATTCTGTTAACCTTCAAATTCAGACTTGTCAGTAATTACAGGCTTGCATTAAAAGGAGATTAGAGATTGAGGTCCAGGAAGGATATATGATTTGCTTGGAAGCACACAGAGAAACCAGGTTTCTGTCTCCCTGTCCCCTCTTTTTCTGCTACTTTTTGTCCCTTAACAAAGGGACAAATGGTGTGGTGAAAAGCACAGGTCTGGTGAGAGGACTAGGGTAGGATTTTTAAATGTTGCAATGGGGGCCCTCTTTGTCTGTTTTAACAGTCGTGCTATTTTGATAAAAAGGTGGGACAGGCAATTCTGAGTGCCTTTTCTGGGGCTACTGCTGGGGGGCCTGAAGAAGGTTCTGGAATGACACTCATCTCTCTCTTGCTCTGTTGCTGATAAACACAAACTGTCTCAGAAGAGCTGGCTGTCTTAGAAGGACTCATTCAAGCATCTCTGCCTTGAACAATATCGTCAAGTACTTACTGTACACAGATGCCCTGTTTTGCTTTGAGGGTGCTGCTCTTCTCTGGCAGCTCACAGGGCTAGTGAGGGAGACAGCCTGTTTCCCCACCAACTCATGGAGGAAGCCGGCCTTAAACAAATACTCCCAGGCATGTGTAATTACAAATGGAGGTAAGTGCTCTCAAGGAAAGTCTAGGATGCTTGGAAAGAACACAACAGGAAGGCTTGGTTTAGATTGGGGGTTAGCGAAAAGCAGAAGTGGGGGGTGTTAAGGGTTTTTGCAAAGGTGAAGTGTTTTACATATGTGAAGGAAATAATAATAATAAAGGTGTTTGGAAGGGCAGCTCATCCTCATTCATGGGCCACTTCCTAGAACTCTGGGAATCTGCCACTCTTCCCAGAATTATGTAGGCATCCTGGGTAAGGGCTGGAAGAGTCTTCACAAATGCTAATACGTGCGCACTTTACAGGCTGCCCCCTGACCCTCTGCATCCTCATCCGTAACTAGTTTGAATGCTGAGGTGAATGGCCGGGGGTGAGTGGCATTTCCACTTTCGAAAAAGGGAGGGGAAGAAGCTTTCCCACCCCAACCCGGGGTCCAGGTTCCCCAACTCCAAACCATCCGAAGAATGTTTGCCAAGGCAAAACCCCACCTCATTATGTATTTGGTTGTGAAGGCGGTTGCCCAGGAGCCCCGAGATGTTCCTGGGGAGTTTTCAGACAGCGGCAATAATCTCCCATCCCATCACCGCCCCCCCCCCCGCCCCCACCTGTAGGAAAGCTTGACCAGAGTAAAAAGGATTTGATAGTGGCGGGTGGGATAGGAGAGGACAAATGCTGCCTCTGGGGCTGGGCTGTTAATTTGCCTGGAAGACTATCACGACTGGTAGTGACAATAATGACGGAAACACTTATGAGCTGGGCTCTGTTCTAATAGCTTTTGTAACTCTTATTTCTCAAAACGACCCTATGCAGTAAGCACCATACTAATTCCATTTCACAACTGAGGAAACTGAGGCACAAAGAGGCTAAGGGGCGATAGCAGCTTTCCTTTTTGCCTCCAACAATCTGGAGTCAAGGTTTTTGAGTCGAAGTTCGGTCTCCGGGAGGGGCGGACCGCAGCTCCTTCTACGTGAACCTGATCTACCTCTCCTTCATTCAGGAAAACGCTCGCTTTGAAAAGGCTCACGTGGGAGCCCGTGGGGACCGCTGCGGGAGTCTGAAGCCCATTCCCCTCGGAAGCCACGCAGAGCCGCCACGCCCCCGCGCAGTGAGGACTGGTCCCGCGGGGGCGGCGGGAGAGCTGCGGGGTGGCCCCACTTCAACCCACAAGACAAGGCCGAGTAGCTCCGCTTTCTGCTTGGCCTCCGCGAGGTGTCGCCTTCGGCCGAAGAAACCACAGCGGCGCCACCCTCGTAGCCAACAGTTATTTATTTATTTTCAAACAAGGGGGGCGCCCCTCTCCTTTCAATTTAAAACTGGAAACATCCTGCTGTCTCGTTTCCAAACAGGCACGTCCTCTTCCTCCCGTTTTGCACCCATGTTCTAGCGTCCCTTTGAGATCAATACCAGCAACCGCTCCGCAAGGCTTTGCTCCACGTTGGCCTGGCGCTCAGCTGCAAACAAACGCAGTCAAGGCGGGGGCTGGGTTAGGAGCCTCCTTACCCCCACCCCCCTCAACACACTCCCCCGGAGCCCTCCGGAAATTTTTTTTTAATGCCAAGCAATTGCCAGGCCTGCAGGGTGGGTGCCGCATTGCACCGCTCGACGCGCAGCTGGTTCGCGGAGTGCACCGGGTGCAAGCCCGGGGGTCTAAAAGGGCGGGAGGAGCACAGCCCGGGCTTCCCAGCTTTGCAGCCTCCTCTCTGCAAAGAAGAAAAGCAAGTGGCTTTTGGCGCGAAAGCTTTGGCGCCTCCCCTGATTTTTATGGAAATCAAGAGGGCGGAGTAAAGCCGCTTTCCTCTGCCTTTCTCCCTCCCCCTTGTCTGTGCCGCAGCCCCCTTCTCTCCCCGCCCCCCGGGTGTGTCAGATTTTTCAGTTAATAATATCCCCCAAGCTTCAAAGCGCAGCCAGTGACAGTCATCTGTCTGGACGCGCTGGGTGGATGCGGGGGGCTCTTGGGAACTGGGTTGCAGCCGAGCTAGCGCTAGCCAGGCGCAAGCGCGCACAGACTGCAGCCACCCGAGGACCTCCCCCCGCCCAGGCCACCCGGGGACCCCCGCACGGAATCGCTTCTGGATCCCCGGCAGTCGGCAGGAGGTAAGGAGCTTGGGTTGCAAACCGCCCGGCGCCCCGGGAGCGGCGAGCGCGGCGGGAAGACAAGCCCTGGACGGGATCGCGGCTTGCGCACAGGGCACCCGAATATGCCCGGGGGACTGTTTCTGCTTCCGAAACAAAACCATCTCGGGGTTTTCCCTGAAAAGCCAGTTCCAGCCCCACAGGCACTACGACTGGCAGAGACCCGCCCTAATCCTTTTACTGCTTTTGCCAAGGGGGTGTAATGGCTTCGTCGAAAAGAAATTCGCCCTTCTCTAGAACGTTTGTCTGTGTTTGAGCTGATGGGGAACCGGTGCGTCCCCACCTCAAAACTGGGGTTCTTCTCCAAAGGGTGCCCCCAGGAGAAGAAGAGGGAGGTTTTAGGCAGGGCGAGGCCACCGCGGTGGTAATCTGGGTCACGACTGGATCGGAGGAGACGCTGCTCTCCCGGCGACCCTCCCCGCGCTGGCGCCCCTGCACCATTCCTGGGAACTGGTGTTCAGGTTCTCCCCTCTCCTAGGAAGAAGACGTACGTTGTTGAGGGTTTGGAAGAGCGGGGGTGTGGGGTGAGAGAGGTTCAAAATAAGCTCTTGGCAGGACTCTCCCTGCAGTGGGTGAGTGCTGAGGGGCGTCTGCTCAAATTTGGGGGCCCCGGGGGGAAGGTTTATGGATTTAGGTGTCTGTTGTCGGTCTCGGTCTAGAGAAGAGGATTTTTCCATTTGCAAAGTTTCCTCAATCCCCCGCTATCTCTTGCACTCTCGAGGTTGCAATTTTACAAAGAAGGGATTGAGGGTCCTCCAAATCCTACGGCCGGTAGCTGGGTTGGAGCCCTGGGCTGCCTTTGAGCAGCTGGCCCTGCATTGGTGCAACCGGGATTGTCGGCGAGCTGGAGAGAGCTAGAATTCTGCAGCCTTGAACCGCCCCCTCCCCCAGGCAGTGCCTTGTGTGAATGAAATGGCAGTTTCCAAAGTTGCAGAGCCATGCCACCACCCCCCGCATCTGCATGCCCCCTCCCACCCCCTGTCGTAGACAGCTTGTACACAAAAGGAGGGAGGGAGAGAACGAGAGACAGAACTTCCTACACCTTCAGCAGCGCGGGGCGGAGTGGGGGGCTTGGAGGGGAGATTGAGGAACGGGGTTCGAGGGGGCGCCCACTGCTCGTCCCCTCCTTCGGCGCCTCTCGCCAACCGTCTCCTGCTGTGTGTGTCGGTTGCAGTGTCGGAGGTTGGCGCGGCCCCCGCCCACCGCGCCCCCCACGGGAAGGAAGCAGCCCCCGAACTAAAAAGAGCAGAGCGGAAAGCAGCCCTCATTCGCCGGCCAGGAGGCGAGCCGATGCCGAGCTGCACCGCGTCCACCATGCCGGGGATGATCTGCAAGAACCCAGACCTCGAGTTTGACTCGCTGCAGCCCTGCTTCTACCCGGACGAAGATGACTTCTACTTCGGCGGCCCCGACTCGACCCCCCCGGGGGAGGACATCTGGAAGAAGTTTGAGCTGCTGCCCACGCCCCCGCTGTCGCCCAGCCGTGCCTTCCCGGAGCACAGCCCGGAGCCCTCGAACTGGGCCACCGAGATGCTGCTGCCCGAGGCCGACCTGTGGGGCAACCCGGCCGAGGAGGACGCGTTCGGCCTGGGGGGCCTGGGCAGCCTCACCCCCAACCCGGTCATCCTCCAGGACTGCATGTGGAGCGGCTTCTCGGCCCGCGAGAAGCTGGAGCGCGCCGTGAGCGAGAAGCTGCAGCACGGCCGGCCGCCCGCCGCGGGGCCCGCTGTCCCGGTGCCGGGCGCGGGGACCGCCAGCCCTGCCGGCCGCGGGCGCGGGCCGGCGGCGGGGGCGAGCCGCGCCGGGGCCGCCCTGCCCGCCGAGCTCGCCCACCCGGCCGCCGAGTGCGTGGACCCCGCCGTGGTCTTCCCGTTCCCGGTGAGCAAGCGCGAGCCCGCGCCCGCGCCCGCCGCCCCGGCCGGGGCCCCGGCGGCCGGAGCTGCGGTCGCCTCGGGGGCGAGCGCCACTGCCCCAACCGGCGCCCAGGGGGCTGCCCTTCCGCGCGCCGGCGACCACAAGGCCCTCAGCACCTCCGGAGAGGACACCCTGAGCGACTCAGGTAAAGACCGCCGGAGTCCGGCCGCCTCCTGGGGCACTGGAGCTGGGGGCCCGCTCCCTTTGTTACTGTACATGGGTTTGGCTTTGGGGAGGGTATTTTGGAAGCAGTGCTGGGGGCTGAGGTCGTTTTTTCCGAGCCGCTCCCCGTGGTAAGGAGAGGGTGAGTGAAAGCTGCTAATAGGGTGTTCTTAAGTCTCACCTCCATCGAAGTTCCTTCCACCCTCCCTCCGGGAGCCTGACTCCATCGCTAGCCCTCACCCCATCCCCCACCTCTCTTTGCAGCTCAGCTTGAGGAATAAAATTAGGAAAAATTGAATGTCTAAAGCCGGTTGGGGGGTTAGGGGTCCCTGACTTCATTGCCTAGGTAGAAACCTGTTAGCCGGGGTGGAAAGGCACTCTGCGGCCCAGATCGAGGGAGGAGGGACACCCGGAGACGACATAAGCGCTGTGCAAAATCCTGTTTGGGGCGCAGGAAGTTAGAGAGATTGCACAGATGGCTAGTACCAATTTTATTTTTTCAAACCTGGGCAGTCTTCTCCCCCCTCCCTCAGTGGGTGGTGGGCTGTTTGCTCCTGGTACGCGGCCAGCAGGCGGCGATATGCTGACCAGCAGCGGGCCAAGGATCTGAAAGGCTGGGGGTGGCGGGGCCACCCCTTCCTCGCTTCATTCAGCAGCTGGCGGCCAGTACAACAGCGGTTGTGTACATTCTCAAGGGGCCGCCTCCTTTCAGCGTGCAGTGAGAACTGGGTCCAGTTTTGTCTTCTAGCCAGCATTCCAGGACTGATTTCAGATCGGAGTTGTGTTTTGAAACCTAATGCCCTTCAAGGTGAGGGCGGACACTTCGCAGGCCCTCCAGGAATGCACACACCCTGGGAGCGCTCATTGATTAGCTCTATTGTCTGCCTCTGTCTGAAACTGAAGGGTGGGATTTAAACTGAGACTTTGCCTGGGGCCCCAGAGGTAAAGAACTCTACCCAAATGCCTGAACAGCCCTTGTCCTTGGAGCTGAGAGCTGGGGCTCTCTTGGACCTTGAAAACCAGTGTTTGCAGAACGCAGGTGGATAAAAAGCCCACATTTTCTTCAGAGCTGAGGACGGATTCGTCTGAGGCTCCTGGAAGGGAACTTGGTGATAAGCTTCCAGTTTGAAATGAGTCTGTCCCTTTAATGTCTGTGCCTTGACAGCTTTCGGTGAGGAAGCACTTCCTTCCAACAGCTGTCTTCTTGGCAGAAAACCAAAACATTGGCTTAAAGGGACCCACAGACTGGAACAGCCTCACATTTCGGCTTTAGAACAAATCCCGCAATTGTTCAGCTTTCCGGTCCCCTTCAGATCAAGCAGAAGATGTGTTTTGATTTTATGCTTGCATTTTAAACAATAATTTTCTATCCCAGCGTGGTAGTAAATGAGGAGAGAGGGGGAAATGCACACAGGATGCTACACGTTTTTGTTGTTGCTGTTATTATTGGTGACTTTGGGAAGAAGTGTTCCCATATTTGGGTTTAGAACTCCTGTGGATTGCAACCTTATAGTTGAGGTTTGATCTTTGTTCGCTGAAAAACTGCTTGCTATCTAGAACTCGGGTACATGGAAGACAAGTTACTTTTCTTCTTTAGTTAATTAAATCGTTCTTTAAATTTGTTTGAGGACTTAAAATCAAACTCAGCCACGTGTAAATTGCTCAGTGAGGCCCCTAAAATGAGAAGCCTCAATTCTTGTGTGGAGATGGAGATATAAATTAACCTGTGGGGCTTTGCGATGATAACAGCTTACCATTTACTGAGCATCTGTCTCCTGGGCCCAGCTCTCTACAACTTAGCTGCCCAACTCAAGAACCCTGTGGTATCATTCCCATTTAATAGCTGAGGAAACTGAGGCTTAGAAAGTTGAAATAACTTGCATAGTGTCATGCAACTCGTGTGTGATGGAGCCAGGATTCCGTGGGGCCCCAAAGCCAAGGTTTTTTTCTGTTTCTGCCACTTGCTAAAGTTTGAGCGGAGGCTGAAAGTGCCAGGAGCCAGGGGGAAGGAAAAAGTACTTACAAGTATATTTATGTTAAAGAGACCTAAAGTGATGGATCCATAGTTAATAGCAAACTAGTGCCAGAACCTGTTGTAAGAGACTTTATATGTTTAATTCATGAGTCTCACCATGAGAATAACTCCCATCTTGTTCTCAAAGATGATGAAGATGACGAAGAGGAAGATGAGGAGGAAGAAATTGACGTGGTGACAGTGGAGAAGCGGCGTTCTTCCTCCAATAGCAAGGCTGTCACCACCTTCACCATCACTGTGCGTCCCAAGGGCGCAGCCCTGGGCACGGGGAGGGCTCCTGCGGGTGAGCTGATCCTCAAACGCTGTGTCCCCATCCACCAGCAGCACAACTACGCCGCCCCCTCGCCCTACGTGGAGAGCGAGGACGCGCCGCCCCAGAAGAAGATCAAGAGTGAGGCATCCCCGCGTCCCCTCAAGAGTGTCATCCCCCCAAAGGCTAAGAGCTTGAGCCCCCGCAACTCTGACTCCGAGGACAGCGAGCGCCGCCGGAACCACAACATCCTGGAGCGCCAGCGCCGAAACGACCTGCGGTCCAGCTTCCTCACGCTCAGGGACCACGTGCCAGAGCTGGTGAAGAACGAGAAGGCCGCCAAGGTGGTCATTTTGAAAAAGGCCACCGAGTACGTCCACTCCCTTCAGGCCGAGGAGCACCAGCTTTTGCTGGAGAAGGAGAAGTTGCAGGCAAGACAGCAGCAGTTGCTAAAGAAAATTGAACACGCTCGGACTTGCTAAACGTTTCTCAGAACTGGACAGTCACTGCCACTTTGCACATTTTGATTTTTTTTTTTTTTTTAAACAAACCTTGTGTTGACATTAAGAATGTTGGTTTACTTTCACATCGGTCCCCCGTCGAGTTTGGATCTGGGTGGGGAGCAGGATATGTGGGGTTCTGCCAGGACCTCGGAGAGGGCCTGCGGGATGGGATGCTAGGTGGCCCTTACAGTTTCCTCCACGTCACCTTCGAGCCAGCCGTCGAAGTTCGTGACAGTTGGGAGCCTCTGGGGCTGTTGAAGTCACCTTGTTTGTTCCAAGTTTCCAGACGACAGAAAGTCATTCCTTCTTTTTAAAATGGTGCTTACGTTCCAGCAGATGCCACGTAAGGGGGTTGCCATTTGAAACCCCTGGGGAACATTTCTGTAAATACCATTGACACACCTGCCTTTGTATACGTCCTGGGTAATGAGAGGTGGCTTTTGCGGCCAGTATTAGACTGGAAGTTCATACCTAAGTACTGTAATACCTCAATGTTTGAGGAGCATGTTTTGTATACAAATATATTGTTAATCTCTGTTATGTACTGTACTAATTCTTACACTGCCTGTATACTTTAGTATGACGCTGATACATAACTAAATTTGATACTTATATTTTCGTATGAAAATGAGTTGTGAAAGTTTTGAGTAGATATTACTTTATCACTTTTTGAACTAAGAAACTTTTGTAAAGAAATTTACTATATATATATGCCTTTTTCCTAGCCTGTTTCTTCTTGTTAATGTATTTGTTAATGTTTGGTGCATAGAACTGGGTAAATGCAAAGTTCTGTGTTTAATTTCTTCAAAATGTATATATTTAGTGCTGCATCTTATAGCACTTTGAAATACCTCATGTTTATGAAAATAAATAGCAATTAAATGATGCAGCTTTTTTTTTTCCCCACTTAATAGCACTAGTTAAAAGTCTATCCCTTAAGCAACAACCATAAATAGCACATAATCTACTGCGTGAACTTGGTTTCCACAGACGGGCCTTTAATACGATCCTGGTTGATTAGGGCCATGGTCCCCCAGTGGAGTGGAGGGGACTGAGCTTAGGAAGGTTAAGGCATTTCTCCCAGATGACAGAGCAGATAGGTTATTGGCAACTATGCATTGTAGAAATAGCATTCAATTGTTTACAGAACACTTTCATATATGTTGGCTGTTCAATGGAATTAAGCTGGGACATCAGACAACCCTTGAGAATGAAGAGTATAATCGAGATGCGGGATTACGTAACTTGGCTGTATTTGGTGTTGGTAATACTGGTCCCACTGGCAGATGGCTTTATATTTTGGTGTAGAGTAGTTTGTCTCCAGGAAGAATGCATTCATCAAAATTCCCTAGGACCTGTACAAGGTTCTATGCTAGGCACTGTAGCAGGGTAAAAAGATGAAGTTGGTGCCTCCCCTCAAAGAGCTCCCCATCTGATTGGCACAAGTAACCCATAAAGTGACAGCTGTATGGGCCAGTTCAAGTGCCGCGTCCCTTCAGGAGAAGCACCAGGGTGTTAGTGTACCTCTGTCCACTTTACACTCCTGTCACCCAGGCTGTTCTTTTGGCTGCCTGATGGAAGCAGGATAACCCTTTGCAGGTTCTGGAGGACAGCCAGGCCCGGCGGGTCCGAGGGAGGCACCATGGAGTGAGGAAGAAAGCGAGTCTCCCTAATGTGGGGTGATAACTCTTGTGAGTGAAGCATTCAGCTTCTCGGAACTGATAGGGTACAAATGACCTATTTCTCTTTGGGGCAAAAGGTGGTATTCAGTTATTTCTCTAAGTTTTCCTTCCTCTCAGATTTTTAGTCTTTTGCTTTGCTGAGAAGAAAACAGGTCCAGCAATGAAAGGGCTTTGCCCCCCCAGCAGCCCCTCGGGGTTCCTGGTTGCTTTGGCCATCTTATAAAGGCCAGTGGAGTTAGAATTTGAGGTCCTCCTTATCCCCACTTACAGCCACATGTCCTAGAACTATTCGGGTGGCATGGCTGTGGACGTTCTGATGGCCAGACCACGTAGAAAATGGGGTAAAATTCTCTTTACTCTTTAACCCCACTACTTGCCCCACCTCCACACTAGAAAATAATGAACCCTCTTTGAAAGTCCTTTTTGAATTGTCCTTCGAAAAGACTCCTGTCCATTTGCAGTTTACAGGCCCCAAGTCACCCTTCAGCCCTGCAGCTTGTTTGTGTACCCACGACCAAAAGAAAGTTAAGTGACCTCAAAGTAATGGAGGTTCTTGAAGCCCAGCTCAATCATCCCAATTTCTCTATTTGTGGTCCCCATAAGAGGCCTACCTACGGGTCTCAGATGACATGGAACTCTAGCCATGGAGGAGGGAAACTGTTCCGATGAATGAGCCCTAAACTAATTCCTACCAGGCTCCATTTTTGCTTGGGCTGCTGGGAAGCTCAGAACCAAATTGGGTGCTCTCATTCTGCATATTTGGTGCTCATTTACTTTTCTTCTAAACGTCTATGACATCTTGTTTTTCATTGTTGGTTTAACTCCCTTTTTAATGTTCTTTATTTCATGTTACATTATAGAGAACTTTTTGCATTAGGTGGATCATAAATACGTATTAAAATATTAAAACTATAGTGAAATACCCCTTATTTGCCCTTCCTGGCTCAGCTGAGGGAAAGTGTCACCCAGTTTAGCTCTGCAATTATCTATAAAGTAATTGCTGTAGTCAGAGAAGAATAAGAATTGAACCATGCGCTTCAATAACATGAGAGACCTCCGCATCCAAGATCAGTTTTGAGACTGTTTGAGCAACTGCTCTATCAGATCCGTAAATCACAGGACTTCGATGGAGCATAGAGATCATCTCATTAAATTGCTTCATTTCACAGAATGGGGTCATGGGATCCCATTTCAAATTAGTGGCCAAACCCAGGACTGGATGATCAGCCCAGTGTTCTTTCCACGGCATTGCCTTTCCCACTGCTCACAGGTTGGCCTCTTTACCTCCTGGCTCACCCATCCATCTACAGCGTGCTTCCATATTAATCCTAAATAGCCGACCCCGCATACAGCCTTCCAGAAGTTCCCCACCACATACAGGATACAGTCCCGACCCTTCAGCCTGGCTCACCAGCTGTGTCACTCCCTTCTCCTCCACAGGTGATCCTCATTCCAACCATGCCAGACAAAGTTGCTCTTTCTCCCCTCTGACTTGTTTCACCACATTCCCTCTTCCTGGGTTATTATGCCCCCAGTGCGCCTTTTCTAGCTCTTGATCCTGTATTGCCTCTGGAGATAGAAGAGCTGTCCTAATCACCCTTCTAGACCCCCTAGACTGTGGGTTCCCCTAAGGCAGGTCTGGCGTCTCATTCACCTCTGATTCTTCAGTCCCTGGTGACTGACAGATGACAGGCCCTTGGCAGGTGATGGCAGAATGGCTGGCGGTGGAGTAGGCAGTGGAGAAAGGAGAGAGGCGAGGACTAGGTCGGGCAGATTTCCATTACAGGTGTGTCTCATGCCAACCTTGGTTCGCAAGTTCTCGGGCTAATACAAATGGGGAAACACATCCATTAGGCATCAATGAATGCCTGGTATTAACAGCTGGAGGGGAAGGTGAAATGCACAGGGGGCCTGTCTTCAGGAAGCCCACAGTCTGGAAAGGGGTGAAGTCCCGGGGCCCTTGTATAGAAGGCAGGGAGGGGAGACAAGAGGGACTGGTAGGGGGTGGGGGACTGTTGAGCAAAGCATGTGAGGGGTCCCGCGGCTGAGTCAGGCTCTGCACCTCCAGGCTCCCAGTTTGGAGCTGTTGGAGGAAGCTGGTTGCTGGAGCCTGAGGAGGCTCATACACTAGCCTGAGGCCACAGGTCATCTGCTCTACGGTGACAGTGGTCGCAATGCCTCCCACCTCTGTAGGCTATCTTTTGAAAATCCTGGTTTGGGTTGTTATTAGACTCCAAGGTTATTAGATTTGGAAAAGGTGCTCAGGAGTGTTCCTGTTGTCTTTCTTTCTCTCCCTTCTTCCCTCTCTTTCTCTCACCAATATTTATTTTGCACCTACCGTGTGTTAAGCACTCTTCCAGGCACTTGGGAGACATCAGTGAACAAAAGAGATGCAACTGCCCCAAATTCCTGCTTTCGTGGACGTTATAGTCTAGGAGAAAGGGACAACAATAAAAATGAACATAATTAGCAAATAACTGAAACCTCATTCCATAAAAGGTGGTGGATGCTGTGAAAGCTAAGTAGAATAGGATGGAGGGCTTCAGGGAAGCCATGGTGGGGTAGCTGGTTTTGAGTAGAGGTCAGGAAGGTGCACTGGGGCAGGCAGCTGAGGGCGGCCGGGCAGAGAATACCCAGACCTGAGCACTGTTGTGGCTGCTCGGAGACCAGGAGTCAGGCCTCAGGCTCCCCGTTTAGGGCTCTTCCTCCTTCATCTCCCTCTAGACGTCGGCAAACATCCCCCACCAACTTCTTATTCACTCTCTTAAGGGGAAGCCAGAGAGCGGGGTCGTCAAGAGTCTGGATCTGGAGGGAAACTCCTTGGTTTGAGTTTGACTGCCAGACTCACGAAGTCTGGGCTGTGCAGTTTCTCCACGGATACAATGGGGCTGAAGGCTCCACCCACTTCCCAGAGGATGGGGGGCTCACAGAAACTAACACACAGGGCACACGGAACAGCGCCGGGCACATGGAACAGCGCCGGGCACACGATGGGTGCGCCTGGGGTCTGTTAAATCATCTGCTTGCTTGTTGACGGCATCCTTCCTCTCTGTTTCCTCAGAACGTTACCAGGGCAAAGAATCTTGAAAAAACATTTACTGGTGAAACAAATTCACAAGCCTGAGCTTCACAAGAACTTTGAGGACTTTTGTTCCTTGAAAGACGCCTTACAAAACCTGAACACGGGTACCTTGGAAACAAATGAATGTGAGCTTTGAAGCCTATTTTAAGACGGAGCCTAGGAATTTGAGGGCCGCGGAACATCTACGCCTTCCACAATGGTTTATTAGTTTTCCTGACTTGTAAAGGAAATCTCTTCATAGGCCACTGACCAGGGTTACCTGATCCCTTTTGATATTGACGTATCATGCTACCAGACATTCATCCTGAAACCTTTGACCAGGAGAAGTAACAGAGCCTTTTTATGGTTGAAGCAGACAGACGTGCTGGTACAATGCACATTTGAAGAACACACGCGGCACGTACTCCTGTGATAAGAGCAGATGATTTGCTGTGGGATGTGCTCTGAGGACACAGTGCGCAGTCTCCCTTCTTCTGCATTCTGGCAGGCCCAAGATGTCCAGCAGGCTTTGGGGAGGTGGGGGCAGGTGGGGGAGCAAGTCCATTCCTTCACAAATCCGCAGCCTGTTATGGATTCAATGTTGTGTCTTTGGCTATCCCCTGCCATTTTCCTGAGGGAGGGCATAAAGCAGTCCCTCCACCCCACACAGTGAAGTTCTAAGTTGACTGGGAGGCAGCCCTGGGTGATACAAATACTTAGTTCACAGGCACACGCCCTCGGCTTGGATCTTAGCTCCGTTATTCGCTATTTTCAGTCTTGGCATAGGAAGGTAACCTCCTGTTGCTCAGTTGTCTCCACTCTAAGCGGAATGGGTTGGAGCTGGTAATCTCCAAGGCCCCCTTTCAATTCTGAGGATGGGGAGTCAGTCATTGATCCTTAGGGAGAGACGGAGCCCTGAATGCCTACAGATGTCTGCAGTGTTCGTGAACATTCTTCAGTCGGAAGCCCCGGGTGCATTGTACATCTTGGCTCTGCCATCCACCAACTCTGTGCTTGAAGTTGTGGCACTCCCCTCGGAATCTCACTTTCTTCACCTCTAAAACGGCAATAATAATCACCACCCTACAAGGTTCTTATCAGGAACATATGACATAAAATATAGAGGGATGTGATAGCATTTTCGAAACGGAGAAAGGTTTGTGGGCTCCTATTGCCACAGTCAGCTCTTGTCCAGCACGTCCCTCCCTCTTCACTGCTTGCTTTCTGGATTCATCTCTAAATGGGTTTCCCCCAGGTGGTAAATGACTTTACAGACGAGAGAGGCATGCCTCCAATTGCCCCACTGTACCTAAAACAGGGCTTTGCTCATAACAACTGCGCCACGATGTTTGTTAAATAATTATCACCAGTGAAAAGACTTCACTAATTGTTCAAAGCCAGCTAGAAGTTCTCAATTTGTGCAAACTGGGTACACAGGCTTGTCTCATCTAGAACTAGAGAAAACTATGATAAATTCAATTTTTAATTGGGTTACACAAATGAAAACAGGGTATGATAACAGACATGTAACACAGTAAGTTTTTTCTTGGATTGGTTTAGCCACTTTTCTCTGGCATAAAGCCAAGAAGAATAGGGACTTTATACTGAAACTAGAGACTTGAAGATGCTCAAGCTGTAGTTAGATGCATTTCCACTGGTGAGCAGGGCAGGGTTGAGACGAGAGTTTGCTATTGTAAATGGTCTGTTTGCATTTGGGTTTGGAAAGAAATCTCTCCAATGCTGAGTTGGTCCTTCTTCTGAATCTGCCAAATGAATCTTTTATAGTCTGTCTTGAGGGAAAAGCATCTTTCTACTAGAAACCCTCTTCCCTGAACATCTTATTAAAATAATGAAGTTGGAGGTTTTCTTGGATGTCTTTAACTGTAAACTTCCAGGATGGCTGTGAACACATTTCATTTGACACTTTGGGGAGGTTATTTCACCTGGAGTGTTACTTCACTTGGAAATTCCTCTGGGAAATAAATGTGCACATGTCCATTAGTTGCTGCACTTTGTACATCCATTATCTTTGGCTGACTGTGTATGGAGGCTTGCCATGTCGAGTGTGGCCTGGGTTCTGCTGGCGGGGCAACCATGGGGGTACTTTTTTCTTGCTCACTGTGATGAACTACAACGTGAAAATGTTGGAGCAAAGAAATAGCATCTAACTCAAGTGCCAATTAAGCCCTGGCTTCATTGGAGGCATGGATGCTGAGGGCTGGGTAATCGGAGCGGAAACCGCCATGAAATGCTTATGATGATGTTTGCTGTCTTTCAAGGCCTCTCTCCATGGTGTTCCCATTTGAAGGGGAGAAGTCCTTTTGCCAGGATGTGTTTCTTTTTTCCTCTCTACCTAGGGTGACTGACTCCTCCCAGTTTGCCTGTGAATGGCCCCGTGTTAAATGGAAGTCTTGCATCCAGGGAAACACTGTCTCTGGCAGATGACGGTGGAGGGGCCCCCAATTCTTCCCTCTCTTCAGTGCTTGCTTTGTCTCACTGCAGACTGACCAGCTTGACAAGGCTCCCTGTGGAAGGCGTGGGGGCCGAGGCTGGAGCTCCCAGAGCACACACCTCAGAGGGCTCACCCAGCACTGCAGAGTTGCAGGGTCTGGCAAGCAAGAAGGAGCTGGAAAGAACATTGTCCTGGTGTCAGAGCATGTGGATTTGAGCTCTGGAAATACTTATAAGTGACTTGGAGGGAGTCACCCAGAGGCGGCATAATGAGGAGAAATCTCTGTTTTCCTTTTGGAATGCTGTTGGCCCCCAGGAGGCAATGAGTGTGAAGGTGGCAGGTCCCACACGAATGCCAGGTACCAGTGTTCCCTGGCCTGCCCACTCTACCTCTCTCAGGCTCTGGGGTTCCTTCTAAATAACAATGATGACAATAATGATAACAATAATAGCGTTTTGAGGGCATGACCATGAGGCTAGCTTCAGTCTTCCGGTCTGGTCTTCTTGAGTTTCCTTCATTCTTCATGTCTTTTTCAAGGAGTCAAAAGGAGCAGTTTTCAAATTATCAAGCCATCCCAGGCTGTGAGGGAATGGCCTTCCTGCAGCTTTCTGGGCACGGGCTTGTCTCAGAGACAGCCAGGGAAGCACACAGAATAAAACCCTCCCCAGGATGCCGTGGGCAGATGGGCTCTGTTTCATCAGAGAAGCTGCAAGACCAGGCACATCAAAATGGACTTGGACCTTCGTTCCCTGGGTCGAGGGCCCTGTGATGGTACCGCCATTACGGTGTTCCATGAGATTAACTGCTCCCTGGGTGGAGTTCTCCTGTTATCAGCAGTTGTGAAACCATTTTGGCTGTGTCTGTTGGGGGTAGAGGGCTGACATTCCTCATGATTTGAAGGTGTGTTGTTTCACAAAAGGAACAGGATGGAAAGTCAAGTAGATCTTTTAGGGACCTTTAAAAAGAGGTGTTTACATATATTTAGCTTTGGGGGGAAACCTGCAGCTAACTCCCAGAGAGCAACAGTTTATATAATCTGAAAATCCTTATCTGAGGGGGGCACAAATGCCCAGCTGAAGATCCTCCCCATCCCAGGTCCCCTGAAGGGGAGAGGGTCTGTCATGTTAATGGCATGTGCATATTATTAAGAAAAGGGACAAAAGCCTGGAGCTTGGGACTGAGAGCTCATTCTGGGGACTCTTCAATATGCAGATGGTACCCTTATTATAAATTGGATGTGGGGAGGACCCTGAGAGAGTCACCCCATGAAGCTATACTAATGGAGAAGGGCTGCAGTTTGGGGGTCCCCTCTCCGCAGATGCGGTGCTCTGAGCATGCTCTGCTCCCCGCCCACCCATAAAATGATGCCCTGCTGCATGATCACAGGATGTGATCACCGGAGTCGAAATGCAATTTTGTTTGGATTTTTTTTAATGAAAAATGGCCGATTTTATGGAAGGCCAGGCTTCCCAAAGTCTCCAAGTGTAACGCTTGCCCTCGGAAGAGGCTTCAGTGGGGCTTAACAGCAAGCTATGGTGCGATCCCATTCAAACTTCCAGGAATGGGGAGCGTGTGTGTGTGAACGAGATGGAAGGAAGGCGGAGAGAAGAGTCAAGACCGCAGATGACTCTGACCATCACCTGGGAAGGGAGGTGAGATGTGAACACAATTTCCAGAGGAGTGGGTAGAGGAAGTGGAATGAGAGCATAGGGGAGCCTTTCTATGGTGGAGACGATATGCAAGGTGGCCTTAAGGTTGGGTAAGCATTAGCCAGGTGGAGAAAGACAAGAGGAGCATTGCAGGCTGAGGGGGCAGCCTGAGTGGAGGTGCACGGAGCTGCATGGAACTGTTTGGAGGTGTGGGGCCTGTTTAGGGCACAAGTGCATCCTAGAGCATCAGGTAAGATGGGTGAGTTGGGCAATAGAGAACCAGCCAAGGTGTAGGAGAAAGAGACGGACATGATTAGGTCCCGTGTGACTTTGGGAGCAAACTGTATAGTTATCTAACCCGTGCAAAGTTGCTCTGATGGTGCTTGTCAGCCTCAGTAACTAGTAACCATCTTGGCTGCTTCCCAAGGGGACATTGTAATGCCCCCAAACTAAAAGGAGCTCAAGCAATGATTTAATGCTCTCAGACTCTGTCCATACAAAACCTAAGAACCACCTGGTTTAAAGTGGCCAGTTGCCTTTTTTGTGTTGAGATATCAGCTGACACTTAGAATGTGAGAAAAACAGATTGTTTTGAATGCTATGGATTCCTCATTTCTTCCCACCTGCAGCACCACCAGTAGCCTACATGGCCCCTTTGCATGAATTAGGCAAAGCTGCCTTTCCTCTGAAGGCAATGCAGCCCCTCCTGGTCTGTATGCAGGGCCCAGAAACAGATGCAGCTGGGTATCAGGGCTCCTTGCCCCATGGGTGGGGCACCTCTTCGGCAGGACACAACCTGAACAACTCTATTGGCAGCCCAGGTGCAGAGTACCTAGAAGACCTGCAAGTGCCAGTTAAATGTTTGATATCTGTGTTCAAGATTCTTCTTTAAGGAAATAAGTAAGAATATGTTATAAAAATCAGGAAGTAGAGCGTTTGTGAGCTCATGTAACATTACAGTTCTATGGTAGGATTCAGACGCTTCCCAGCCTCCGTGCTTTTCCTTCTGCTGGTCCCTATGTGGAAGCTACTCTGTCTCCAACCATTCCTTTCTCCATAGCACCGATTTTTCATGGCTCTGCAAGGAGGCTGTCTCTTCCACAAAGCCTTTTATGATCCATTTCTTTGGAACTCATTATGAAACCTCTCCTGTGCTCCCTTACCACATGCTCCATAGTCTTTTATTACACGTCTCATGTGTTACTGTGTTTGGTGATTAGTTTACTTACTAGCCATGCGCCCTTCTGAGCCTCAAGTTCATTATCATTAAAATAGGGATGATAGAAGAGATCTTTCAGATTCCCCCCAAAATACTGATTATTATCATTTTAATACATATCTTTCATTGCCTATGAAACTCCTAGAGAAGAGTCACAGTCTTATTTGATCTCTGGATCCACCATGTCCACATGATGCTGAACAGCCAGGGCTTGGTGTTCATAGAATGTATTTGAAACAATTTGAAAAACCTTGGAGGGTAGATGGTGCCATCTATTTAGCCTCAGAAAACTTCTTGTACAAACATCCTTTTTATCTTCTCTATAAATCCACTGGGTCAGGTGTATTTTTATTGCTTATTCCCTTGGTCTTTTGCAGCTCTGCATAGTTTCCAAAGCTTCACAGTACACCAACAGAGAAGGCATTATCCCCACTTTATAGAAGAGAAACTAAGACTTAAATTTCTACACCTGGAAAGTGGTGGCAGTGGGACTTGGACTTGGGACTTCTGTCTCACAGTTCCGTGTTCCATCCTCATGGCACTAATGGGAAATGATTTTAAGTCTGCAGAGAACTTCCACATTAGAACCATTTCTCTTGGTTATTATTGAGCTTGAGTTGATGTGCCTTTGGAAGGGTAACAAGCCCACTCCTTTTCCCCCAACAGAACTTCTCTGGGAAGGGAAGTGATTTGAAGGGCCATGCTGGGCTTTTCCAGAGCCCTGGCGCTCATGAATAATCTCCCTTCACCAGAAACAACCCACACCTGCAAGAATTCTATCACCTGCAACCCAGTTCTCTCCTTTTCAGCCAGGAGAATGCTGTTAGGTCTTGGTAAACAGATTAAATTAAGCCACATTTTCATTGCCATCCCCACAACTCCATTTCCTACTCTTTCAAGGAAAAAATATCCACAGAATATCCAATCCTACCAGCCTCTGGCTTTAAATATTAAAAAAATATATAATGTATAACCACTAACAAAGAAGTTGATCGCTGTTGGTAGGATGGCCTTCCTTTCATTCTACCATTTCACTAAAAAGTGAAGACAAGCAGCTAGTCCTGAAGTTTCTAATGTGTCTAGCCTGGAGCTCAGTGATTGGGTCTAGATGGAGATAGAAGATTGGAGAAAGCAAAAATTTCAGGTACAACTTAAGATCTGGAAAAAAGCATATCAATATTCAGGGAATGAGGGGAAAAAGGAGGGCTCCACTCTCTACCCTCATCAATCCCCAAGGCCGCTGTGAGTTCCGACTCAGTCCCCTGAGATTCTCTAATGGGTTCAGGCTTAAGGCTCCGGGCTGCACAGCAGGTATCTCCCCATTGTGCCCTCAGCTCTGTTCTAGGGAAGAGCCTGCCCCTGAAGTCTGTGCTCTCTTCTCTTACAGTGGTTCTCACCCCTGGCTGAACGTTAGAAACGCCTCCCAAAACCAAACACCCCAATTAAAAAATGGGCAAAGTTCTTGAATAGATTCTTCCCCAAAGAAGATAGACAATGGTCAATAAGCACATGAAAAGATTTCAACATCACTAATCGTTAGGGAAATGCAAATCAAAACCATAATGAGATACCACTTCACACCCAATAGGATGACTATTATAAAAAACAAACAAACAAATGAAAATAACGAGTCTTGGTGAGGATGCGGAGAACCCTCATGCATTGTTGATGGCAATATGAAAGGGTGCAGTTGCTGTGGAAAATGGTATGACTGACCCTCAAAAAGTTAACCACAGGGGGCCGGCCCCCTGGCCTAGGGGTTAGGTTCTTGTACTCTGCTTCAGTGGCCCAGGGTTTCGCTGGTTCAGATCCTGGGCGTGGACCTGGCACTGCTCATCAAGCCATGCTGAGGTGGTGTCCCACATGGCACAGCCGGAAGGACCTACAACTAGAATATACGACTATGTACTGGGGGGCTTTGGGAAGAAGAAGAAGAAAAAAAGAAAGAAAAGAAGATTGGCAATGGATGTTGCCAATCTTTAGGAAAAAAAAAGTTAAATGTAGAATTACCACATGATCCAGCAATTCTGCTTGTAGGGAAATACCCAAAACAATTGAAGCAGGGACTCAAACAGATGCTTGTACACCAATGTTCACAGCAGCGTTATTCACAACAGCCAAAATGTAGAAGCAACCCAAATGTCCACCGAGGATAAACGGAGAGACAAAATGTGGTATATCCATACAACAGAGTATTATTCAGCCTTAAAAAGGAAGGAAATTCTGACACATGCTCCAACATGGATGAACCATGAGGACATCATGCTAAGTAAAATAAGTCAGACACCAAAGAACAAATATTGTATGATTCCACTTACAAGAGGTGGATGGAGGTGCCTCAAACAGCAAAGTCATCCACAGATATAATAGAGGTACCACTGGCTGGGGAAGGGGGATTAGGGAGTTATTGTTTAATGGGTATAGAGTTTCAGTGTGAGATGATAAAAACTTCTGGAGATGAATACTGGTGATGGTTGCACAACAATGGTAGGAAAAAAAATCCCAATGCCCAGGCCACACCACGGACCAATTAAATCAGATTTTCTGTGGATGGGACCGAGGCATGAATAGTTTTCTAAATTCCCCAGGTGATTCACATGTGTAGCCAAGAGCTGGAACAATGACTTTGGTAAATGGTAAATTCCTGGTTTAAAAAAAAGTCCCATATTTTCAGCTCCTGTTATTTACTTCTGAGACGTCCCAAAGGCACTTATACTCAATTTGTCCAAACTGAACACAGTCTTCCTCCCCAGACCAGTTCCTCCTCAGTTATTCGCCTCTTCGGTCTCTAGCACCACCCTTTACCTACGGTCACTCAATTTAGAACCTGGGCAACACCCTTGGGAAAACGAATTGCTTTGCCCTGTCTGCTTGAATATGTTGCAGTATTGGCAAGGAGAGAGAGGCCGCCCTAACATTTGTAGGACTGGAGTGAGAGCCTAAATGGGGACCCCCATGCCAGCTGGCCCTCTTTTCCTCGATCACCAGCTTCATCCTGCATCCAGTAGGCATGTCCCCTGTGCCCCTGTGGGAAGGGGCATGACTGGAGGAGGGCCAAGTACCTGGATCTGAAGGTGGTGCCAGGTGGAGGTAGGTTCTGGCCAAGTACACCGAGAGCTTTAATCAGCTCTCTGCTCTATTACACGGAGCCCACAGACAGCTAGTGCTTCTACTGTGTGGGCTGGTCATCCCCTAATGGCCAAGGGCTCCAGGGCATTGGGTCTCCTCTCTGTGGAGCCCCTTCTCCTCCTTCTCCTCCTTGTTGGTCATCAGCCCAGCTCAAGGCTTGGCTTACGAGTCCCCTTGCTGTTCTGTCTTCTGCAGCTATTCTAGGCAGAATTCCCTTCTCCCTGCGCTGTGCTCACTCAGTGCCCCCATCAAAGAATACCTGCTATCACACAGCCTCATCGCTCTGTTTACACAATCTTTTCCCTGATGGTCTGTGAGCTCCTTGAAGCGAGGAAACATGTCGTATTGACAATCATTGGCTGGACTGAAGTGAAATTTTGTTCCTTCCAGGTTTTATCCAGGCCCCTCTGCCATGTGGCCCTGTGACATGTTTCTGGGGTGGAATGGCCTTTAATCTCTGATTAGAGGATGTGACAGTGACCTCCGTTCTCCCACATGTGGGTGCCAGTGTAGTGTCCTGGTTTGAGACCACAGGCCCTGGGATGGGGTAGCCTGGGGGTATTTCCAGATTCTCCACTTAGTGCTGTGCAGACGTCAGTTTCCACTTTCGGAAAATAGAGATAAAAAAGTATCTAGCGTTTTGGTTTGCTGTGAGGAGTAAATGAGTTAATATGGTGACAAGGCCCATAATAAATATTCAATGCATGGTAGCGATTATTTTTATACTTTAAAAGAATCTAGTCAGTTTAGCTAAGAAATCCTGGGCTAAACCTGAGCAGACATGGCCGGACCTTCAGGCTCCTGCCTCCCAGCTGCACCTGTCATCAACTCATCCAGGTCTGCCCACCATCTAGTGGGAGCGCATGACGGGCAGGCCCAGGGAGAGGTGTCGGGAGCGCCAAGCGTGGAGTCTCTGGGGCAAGGTGTATGGGGGATGCACGCAGCCTGCCCTTCCTCTCCTCTGAACTGTGGGGGCGTGAGCTCTTTGGAGTCCGTGACCTCCTCTGTAGAAGGCAGTGATAATTCTCACAGGGTTGCCAGGAGGATTAAAGGAAACCAAGGACTTCAAGGGTTATGTAAACTGTAAAGCACCACACAGATGAAGGGGTTACTGTTATCCAGTAGCTCACTCGATTGCATAATCACCCCTGAGGTGGGGAGAGGCTATCCCCATTTTCAAGTGGAGAAACAGAGGTCAAGCCCAGTGGAGATGCTGGCAGAGCCGGGGTCTCCAGCCACTCTGGCTCTGTGTTCTGCCCACCTCAGTGACCCCTGCTCCTTTGCGGTCTGAGTGGGAGCCTGTCCTTTGTGCTCCAGGAACCTGGTTTGTTAGAGGCAGCCCCAGGCCACTCTCAGGACCCTCGGGTGCACCCCTCCCCAGGGACCTCGGGGGCGGCAGGGCTGGGCTGTTCTTGGGCACTGTGGACCGGTCCATCCAGCCTTTGGAGCTGAGGCAGCCTGGGCCGGGACAGTGCCTCTCTCTCCCTCGCCACAGGGGCCAGGCCCTAATCGCCTTCTTTAGAGGCCTTTGTGCAGCCGGTTCTTTCATTCTGGGCCCAACACAATGCAGGGGTGAGCCGAGGTCAGATTTTCAACCTTCAGCTCTGGATTTCCTGTCTTTTGTGGGGTAGAGGACAGATTATGCCACCCGGCTTCCTGTCATCTCAGCACTGGGGGCTCCCGCTCCCTGGCGCCGATCGGCCATGGGAGACCGGGAAATGGTCTTGGGAGGTGCAGAGGGAGATCTGCCCTTCGGTTCCAGTCCCTCAGACACAGGCCTTGGCTGCCGTTGCATCCTGAATATTTCTCTCGGTGTTTTGGTTACTGAAAATGGCTTCTTGTGGGATTCAAATTCTGAGGGCATCCTCAAAGCCACTTGAAATGTTGTAGGTTAAAAAATGATGACGATTTCCATTAAACAACACTCAATGGATAACAATTTCCTCTACCTTTTCCTCAGCCCAGATTATGCAATAAGAAAGAATGAGGACTAGGTCCCCAGTAGCAGAAAGGAGTTAAGAAATGAAGTCTTTCTGAGAGAACCCTGTCTTTCAGGGGAAGAACTGGGGGTTAGACAGGAGGCGGGGAGGAGGGAGTGTGACAGTTTCCTAGAGCTGCCACAACAAAGTACCACAAACTGGGTGACTTAACACAAACTTCTTTCTCACACTTATGGAGGCTACAGGTCTGCAATCAAGGTGCCGGCACGGCCACGCTGTCTCCGAGGCTCTTGGGGAGAATCCGTTCCATCCTCTCTCCCAGCTTCTGTTGACGGCTGACCATCCTTAGCATTCCTTGGCTTGTCAATGTTTTGCTGCCTTCATCCTCACATGGCGTTCTCCCTACATCTCTGTCTCCACATGGCCATTTCCCCCTCTTTCTGTGTCCAAATTTCCCTCTTCTTATCAGGACATCTGTCATATTGGGTTAGGGGTCCACTCTACTCCAGTGGGACCTCATCCTAACTAATCACCTCTGCAATGACTCTGTTTCCAAATACAGTCCCATTCTGAGGTCCTGGGGGTGAAGATTTTAACACATCTTTTTAACGAATCCACCCCATAAAGCGGGTTATGTCAGGTCAGTCAACTTTTATTTGCCATCTGCTCTGTGCCAGGCCCTGTGCTCAGTTCTGGGGCTACAGAGATGCACAGCACAGTCTCTGTCCTCAGGGAACTGACAGTCTAGTGGGGGAGATAGAGCAGCAAGGAATAGATGTTACAATATGATGTGATCCGTGCTGGGAATGTACTAAACACACGGGCATGGGGGCTCTGGTGAAAGCATCCATTATCCCACTCTGTGATGAGGGAGGGGAAGCTTCCTGGCGGGGGGGACATTCCACAGAGGAAGGCCGGTGACTCGAGAGGGACGGGGTCAAGAATGGGAAAGACAAGTCTCCCAGATTCCAAGACTACCGTGTGAGACCACATCTGCCAACACACTCAGGAAACGCTTGGCAGTCCTGGGACAGAGGGAGGTTCCTGTCAGCTGACGTACGTACCTCCCTCTGACACCTTCCCCCTATAACTGCCCCAGCTGCCTGCTCTCCACCCCACTCCTTCCCAATCCTTGGCCCAGGAAGAAGGGCTGATGGGCATGGGTGTGGTGTTTTCCTCGCCACTCGGTACCTGGGTCCCCAGGTGTGCGAGAAAAGCCAACACTACAGAAGCTGGATGTGATGTTTTTAACTGTTTTAATGAATTCTTTTGATTCTTTTTGGGAGCTGTGAATCATGACTCACACCGTGTGAAATGGAGTGGTATGTATACCTTGAAATATAGAGCACGTTCTGTTTAAGGAGAAGACGCCACCGTGGCTTCCGGTGAACTTGGGGGGTGGTGGGGACGGGGTGCCTGGGGAGGGCAGTGGAGCACAAGGGCAACCCAAGCCTGGGAACAATCCACAGCTTGTGCTCCTGACCCGCTCGGCTTTGGCATCTTCCCACAAAGAAACCGGGCGAATCTGTGTTTGGCTCAGCCTTTTCCAAGAGTTGTTCAATGAGGCTGCAAATTCGTCATCACAGAATCTGAAACGCGAACCATTTTACCCAGAAATGTGTTTAATTGAAGCAGCCGTCAAATACCCTGGGGGCAATCCAAGGGAGGTGTGTCTTTTGGCTAAAATTCTGCTTTTTCATTTTTTCTCCCTGTTTGAACAACCTCCCGCTCTCCCCCTTTGTAAAGGCCTTTCTAACGTGGAGTGGCATCGATCCTTACCTAGGCACTTCATGGCGGGTGGGATGGGACCTCGTCCCCATTTCCCAGGTGAGGAAGTCGAGGTGCAGACAGGTCCTACGATTTCCAGGCCCAGATTCACAGTGAGACTCCCAGCTCCACAAGCAGGGATCTTTCACTGGTGCTGCTGGAGTTTCCTCAAGGAATCTGCTCCATCCTTTCACCTGATCTGGCCTCCGAGCTTCCACTGATCCTCGTGAACTCTGGTCTGGGCCGGGATAGCCAGGCAGGCTTCTCCAGATTAGAGCCAGCACAGAGCCTAGCGGGTAAATCACAGGCTCCAGAGCCAGGCCGCCTGGGTGGTGGCCCCACTGTGCCTCTCCCTCCCTCTGGGATCACGGGCAAGTCCTTCATCTCCCTGTTTCTGCTTCTCCATCTGTAAGAGAGGGAGTGGGGGAGAGTCTAACACCACTCGCCTCTAGTCTTATTATGAAGATTAAATTCGTTCATTGACATAGATTTCTTGGGACAATTCCTGGCACATAGGAAGTCCCATATAATGTTAGTTAAATAAAAAAAAAAAAGTCCCCAACATGATGGAGAACTTTAAAGACCCACCAGTGGCAGGTTCAGTCATGGGTCTAAAGCCACTCCTCCCTGTTTGACTTAGTAGGAAGCTGGCAGGTGCCTAGGTTGCTCCTTGATGAGTCTTTCGTCATGAGCTCTTCCTGGTCTTGGGTCTAGAGGCAGGAGATTTGGGTCCTAAGGCCCTTATCTCGTCGTGTTAGAGCGCCTCTCCTTCACCCCACTGTCTGCCTGGCTAGACTGTGTGCCCCCCAGGGCAGGGCTGTGTTTGATTCCTCTCTGCACTTTCAGCACCTGATCCAAGGCCTGGAAGGCAGGGAGTGCCCAGTCCATACATTCTGAATTGAAACTTGGGGATGCTAGACCCTGTTCTGGGGCTTAGTTCTCCCCTCTGAACCCCAACTAATAAGCTTATGGCGAAGGACTGTAGCTCTGTCAGCCTACACCCCTAAGAACTTGACCTCCTTACAAGGTGTTTCTGGGTGGCTATTCCAAACCAGGACCCTCAAATATTCACACTAGGAAAGAACGAGAGTGGGGTCAGAAACACCACAGCTAGCTTGGATCTGACTTCTTGGGAGCCACAGGCTGGAGACCCCCAGGGTTCAGAGCTTCGGGAACAGGGCGTGCCTAGAACTGAATCCTCCAGACTGATTGGCATGCTCCGTGGCGGAGGGTAGGGACAGAGTAAGGGCAGGGTGGATGCAGGTTTGCTTCAGAGCTTATGAAATTTTGGAATACTCTTTACAAAATTATGAAAACAAAATCAGATAGGAAAGGAAATATTTATTTAGGATAAAAGAGATCACAACAAAATCAAATACAAAAATGCGGAACACCTTAATTATCACAAACCCCAGAAAACTCATGATAGTTTTAGCAATTAATTGCCTGTGACACCTCTGTAATACTGTTTCCTACAGCCTGGGGGGTCGCTTCTTCATATGACAACAGTTTTGTTATATCATTCTCTACAGAGGGAATGGAAAGATAATTCAATCTTTAGCATGGAATGGATAATCCTTTTTTCTTTTTAAAAATTATACTTGAGATAAGTGTCTGTTTCAAGACTGTATATTTTGGAAAAACCTCCATCAAGCTTCTTTCATAGATGACCTGTAAGATTTCAAGTCACTCTTATGCAGTGATGGATCTTAAATATTCTTTGAATTGACCCCTTTCGTTAACAAGTTTGTCATTAATATCCTCATTGTACTGATGTGGTGTAAGTTCTGGGCTGTATTTGTGGAGTCAGTGTTTCATGTCAATTTCCCTTTGTTTGCATCCCTAAAATGCCTGTGACCACTGCACTGCCTGCAGCATTAGGAGAAGGTAACCAGGGGATGGTAGCCTGAGAGAGCCAGTGTTCTTCACCACTTGCCACAAAAGTAGCTTCCTTTTGCAAGTTTTATAAAACCAGGTGAGCCCCTTGCTAAGGCTCTGGAAAGAGTCAGTGGATTGAGGGCCCTGAAGCTTAAGCTTTCATGAACTTTACAGAAAATCCCCTTCTGCTTAAGGGAGAGAGTGACCAATGGCCAATCAATGACTTTCTTTCCAACCCTGCTGTTCCACTCTGTGGGACAAAGGATAGGACAGAAAGGTGTCGCCGGTTCTCACTGACCTTGAAATGTGTCCCCTCTCCCTTTCCCGTTGGTCTTTCCTTTCCATTTCTCCCTCTTCGTCTCCACTGAATCTTTCTAGGACAAAACACTCAGCCCCTTTGTCTGCCCTATTCCCAGGTCCCCGCCCACCCTGCCACACCTCAGTCCCTCGGGGGAACAGATATGCTTCCTTCTTCTCTTTCATCTTTGTCTGACCAAATTTAATCCAACTTCAAGGTTTCACTCCAATTCTGCTTCCTTCAGTCCAAAGTATTATTTCTTCTGTCAGTGTCCTTTCAGTAAGTCACTTGTGTTCCTCCAACGACACTTGGCATCTGTTTTTCCCTCTCTACTCTGAGCTCCTGAAGGGAGTAGGGATCATACGTTAGCCATCCTCGGTCCCCTGAACACCACCGTCCCGGGGTGTCAAACACGTGTCGAACACATATTGTGAGCGGCTTGAGGAACGGTGCAACATCATGACTCAGCCAAATGATTTTCACTTCAAGTAACCCGGTAACCACTTAGGATTCATCAGGCAAATATTTATAACGCAATTACTTTCAAATGCATCATTGTGGATTATAATATTACCTGCGCCTAAACAAACACAGTGACGAAACTGGAGGCTTTTAAAAGTTCACTTAAACAAAATGAAATTATAAATAATTCTAAAAGCCCTGCAACTTTGTGACAGGGTGCTGGGAGAGATATGGGGAACGAGGAAGGAAACAAAATCAAACCCAAGCTCGGCATGAAAGCATACCCAGACATGCTTCATGACCCTTCCCTGCACCATTAGAAACTGATACAGCAGGAAAGATACGGTCACTTATGAGCCTCCAGATTCCTTTAAGGCTGTTCCTCCGCTAAGGAGAGAGGAGAGGAAATTCTACCCTTGTGCCGTCTGAGCCCCTCTGCAGAGGGAAGCAGGAATTCCCGGGACAGGGCCCTCCAGTGGCAAAGCTGGCCAGACCCTGGTTCTGAGTGGCAACCCCCTGTTCTCTGGGCAGAAGCTGCTCAGCTGCTGCGTTGGGCTGAGAGTCAGGATCTATGAGTCTTAATCCACATTCTGGGGCGAATTCACTTTTTGGGGCCAAGCAAATCACCAAGCCTCGCTGAGTCTCACCCTCCTCAGTGGTCACAGTCCCGTGGTGTATCTGTTCTAAGCCAAACACTGTGCCAGGCATGGGGCATGCAGACTTGAGTCCAGCAGAATCCGTGCCCTGAAAAGCTGGGAGTCTGGACCCAGATGTCAGCCAACGGGAGGGAGAACTGCCTGAAGGAAGCTGCACTTATCTCACAGACAAGAAGGAGATACTGGGGGAAAGAAGACATTGAAGCAAGACATTCCAGAAAGCAGGGAAAGGACAAACAAAGGTTTGGAGATAGTGAGCAACTCAGTCTGTATGGAAACTGCTGGTTATATGAAGGCAGAGAATGATGGGAAATGGGACTAATTTGGGTTGAGATCTGAAATAAAAAGAATATCAGAAGTCCTATGGATGTCAATGCATTCTTTGGAACAAGCGATAGAGTGGATATGAAAATGCTTTAAATTTTATAACCATGTGAATTAAATTTTATAATACCGTGTGAATACAACTCATGACTGCTGAGACACAAACACACACACAGACACAAATTGTGCTCTGTGATCTACTGGTGGTGTTAGCAGAACATCGTTACTCTTAGAAGCTCCTTTATTTGTGTATTTCCCCATATTTCTGGGTTAATTTCACGGTAGCTAATGTTTAGCATCTGTCATCAGGGCTAAGGTCTCATGTTGTTTTCCTGGCAGGAGTCAAGGAGGTTCTAGAAACAAAGGTCAGAGTTTCCTGAGGATTACCTGTGATGTTCTTACCCAAAGTAGTCATGGCTTTGAAAGATCTGCTAATGCAGAGACACGAGGGGCGGTTCCAACCCACCCATGGTCAGGAGGGAAAAGCTCACCTCTTGTAGAGGGAAGAGCACCGGGCGTGGGAATTGTGAGTCTGCCTTGCCAGCGATTTGCTGAGGCACTTCCCATCGCTGAGCCTCAGTCTCCACAACTTCAAAATAATGGGATGGTGTGGTCTCCAAGGTCCCTAGAAACACAGTCAAAACTTCACGGTAGCCCTTTCTTGCTGAGACTGCTGAATTCATGTCCTCTGAGGCCCTGGAGCCCCTCATGTGCCTGCCTTCAGCCAGCTACTGAGTGTGCCCTGTCACGCGGAGCGGCAGAATAAGCTAGGCACGGCGGAGGGAATAAGCTAGGCACGGCGGAGGGAAGCAGACATTTCTTCTGCTCAACGCACAGGAGATTCGTCTGAGTTGTGGCTGCTGCTCTGTCCAGTACTTCTCTCTGTATCATCTTATGGGGAGCTAAAGTCTGCCTGAGACTCAGTTTCCACATTTGTCAAGTGGAGATAACAAAAATATAAGACCTCTCTCTCTCAATCTGTACCTTGAATCTTCTCGCCACCCGGGCCCCACCTGGGAGGCAGTTCTGGTTTCCGGGTTTGCATTCCTCCTGCTTTGCTTTGGCCTGACTGCTCCTCACCCTTGCACGTCTGAGAATAAAGTTCTAAGAAGCAGGCAGCTCCCGGGCCGGAAGGCCCCTATGGGGACTTGGAACAGAGGCTTTATAGCCACCCCCTTGGAGATTCAATGAGGTAATAAGACTTTGACGGAGGTCTATTGTCTTTTTCCACTAAGTCACACCCCATAAGATGTCCTGAATCCTGGCAACGTTTTGCCCATTTTGGTCTCGTTTTGGTTGTTTTGTAAATGACGTAATTTCAAAGACTTCCACCTCTCCCCACCTCCCGCTTTTTGGTGTTCCTGTGAGCTTCTACAGTTGGGTGAGGCGCTTTACCTAAAGACCTGCAAGATTGCCATGAGTTGCTTCATTTGACAGATAAGGAAACCATGTTTCAGCCAGTTCAATCACTTTCCCGAGAAGAGATTGCAGGCTTGAAAGCCTGAGCTCTTTCCACTCCTCCTTGTTGTTTCGACCAGTCTGGAGAAGAGTTGACCGCCACGTGTGTCGTGGGCTCTAGGAGAACAGGTCTGTAGGAGCGCTCCGCTCAGTGCTGTCGCTGTGGGCCTGGAAGGGTTGTCAATGCTTTCTTTAAAATAAATCAAATCTTATTTTTAGTGCCTTAAGGGAGTGTACTATATAAAAGAAGTCTCCAGTGAATCTTTTTGTGAAGTGAGGATTCTTTTCTGCACCTTGAACAATATTTGTCTAATTTATCTGCTTTCTAGACTGGAACTTTTATTTGTATTATTTTTTCTCAAATGAGGTCTTGCAGGTATTTGTCCATCATTTGATCCTCATTCTTTATAAAATAACAGCAGAAATGATGATTAGAAGAACTTGAACACACACATAATGTTGCAATTATACAAATAAAATAAGTTTATTTTGAAATAATCCCAAATTTTTAGCCTAGTATTCAAGATCATTTATGCTCTGGCCAATCTGCTCTTTCTAGCCTTATTTTTTACCTTTCTTAACACATGTTACGCTTCAGCCACCAGCACCTTCCTCTTTCCCGAAGGTCTTATCTTTCCCCCTCTCTGTACTCATCTGGATTCCTTCCTTTTGAATTCTCCTCATTCCAATACCGCCTCTCCAACCTGGTGCATGGAAGCACACCTACACACTCCTCATTCACACATACTCCAACACACAGAGGTGCCCACATCCTACAGATCTGCAGTGTCCAGTATAGTAGTCACCCGCCACACGTGGCTATTTAAATTTAAGTTACTTAAAGTTAAAATGTCAACAGATGAATGGATGAAGAAAATGTGGTGTATACATCAATAGAATATTATTCATCCTTAAAAAGGAAGGAAATTCCGACGCATGCTACAACATGGATGAACCTTGAAAACACTATGCTAAGTAAAATAAGCCAGATACAAAAGGACAAATATTGTACGAATTCATTTCTACGAGGTACCTAGAACAGTCAATTCATACAGAAACAGAAAGCAGAATACAGGTTACCAGGGGCTGGCGGGAAGGAGGAGTGGGGATAAAGTTTCGATTTAGATAAAGAAAAATATCTGGAAATGGATAGTGGTGATGGTTGCACATTATGAACACAATCATGCACCACAAAACGATGTTTCAGTCAACAATGGACCACATATACAACGGTGGTCCCATAAGATTAGTACCCTACGGCCTAGGTGTGTAGTAGGCTCTATCATCTAGGTTTGTGTAAGTACACACTATGATGTTCACACAATGAAACCACCTAACAACACATTTCTCAGAACGTATCCCCATCATTAAATGACATGTGACTGTATACTTCATGCCACTGATTTTTACACTTAAAAATGGTTCAAGTGGTAAATTTTATATTGTATGTAAATAAACACCATAAAAATAAAACATATATTTTAAAAATTAAGAAAAATAAAGAAAAGATAAATACAATTCCTCAGTCACCATAGCCACATTTCAAAAGCTCAGCAGCCACACGTGGCTAGCGGCTACTGTATTGTTCAGAGCAGACGGAGAACATTTCCATCACTGCAGAAGGTTCTAGTGGGCGGGGCGGCTCCAGATCCTTCCAGGCCCGCTCATTTTTTAAAACATTCCTTGAAGCTCCAGTCAACTGTGATTACTCCTTCCTTGGAATTCTTGTAATTGTTTTGACCTCTTTCAAGTCTTTATCAAAGTCTTCGTTGAATTTCAGGCAAATATGTAGTCAGCTGATTTCCTGACAAAATTGCAAGCCAGTGGAGGACAGGGTGAAAGTTTTGGGAGAAGTTTCTCGTATCTGGGTGTGCCAGTCTGCCCCACCCTCCATGGCCTCCCACAGTGCCTTGCAAACTAATCAACTCTAACCAAATAGGTGTCTTTGAATGAATGGATGAGACAAGAAGACAAATGGCCCCACAACAAACCTTTTATGTTATGGTCCTCGCTGGGAATGTAATTCCATCTTATACATTTCAGGAGCCATTTGAAGATGACATATTTGTCTTCCATGAATAAATTCATATCACAACTTGTGGGCCATAAATTAGATGCCTTCTGTGCGCTCCTCTGGGAACGAAGGGAGTGTCCTCTGGGAACTTTTGCAAATTAGATAGAAATTTGTCCTATGGATGTGTGAAGTCTCTTCTCAGCTAGCTATTGAAGGAAGCTGCCAAGTCTTTCTTCCAAAAACAAATGGCAAAGTCACTTTGTTTTCTGTAACACAAATCCTTTTGCAACAAATAGAGTCCTCCTCTGCTCATTATCTTGTCATTAAAACCTCTGGCTTGATGTATTTCTCTATAAAATAAACCCGAGACCTTATTCATAAAGAGGAAAATGCAAACATGGGCTTTACCACGTATGAAAGGGACCCAGTGTAAGAAGAGCTTTCTTTTGCCTCTTGAGTTCGATGATGAGATCTCGTGGCCAGACAACTTTTTTTGACTAGTAAGAGCAGAAACGACCCTCTTGAGTTACTGTTTAGTGAATGAGCCCCTTTGTTTCCCACAGAAGAATTAAAAACCTACGGGCCTCCCCCATGCAAACAGGAATCCATTTCACACAGTGCTGTTGGGATTAAATGACTGAATCATGAAAAAAGCCAGAACAATGCCCACTCACGTTTTAATCATTTACCTGGCATTCCAGTAGAGATGGTTTCACCGAAAACTAGAAGATTAGGTGAAGAGTCACTTTCCCCAAATGCTCTTTCTCTGGGCATCTCTGCTCCTTTTTGGGTCTCTCCTAGGTGGAGAGCAAAGGAAAACTGCCCATTTTCTACCAGTCAGATCTGAAGATAGGAATGCAGACTCTGGAAGCTGGAAGAGGCCTCCCAAGGGGTGTGGTCCAACCTCGTCATTTTGCAACAAGGAAAGTGAAGCTTGGAGAGAAAGGACTTGTCTAGGGTCATGCACAGAGGAAAGAGCAAAACTGCCTTTGGAATGTCTCCTCCTGACTCCAGGCCAGCGTTTTTCTCCCTGTAACAATTGGCCAATTTTGACATTTCTGGAACTGAAAATGATCTTCTTTAAAAGTGATCTGTGATACACACTTGAGAAAGAAACACAATCCTTGGCAAGAAATGAGTGTTGTAAGACTGAGTGGAAGAGGGTGGGACTGGAAATCTAGTAGGTTCTCCCTTCATCCTGCCCCTGATTAGCTGGGAGACCTGGAGCCAGACCTTTTTTCTCTGTGCCCCCCTTTCCGCATTTGTGAGGGGAGCACACTGTCAGTCCCGTGTGCTTATTAGGATAAAACAAGGTAATAGATGGGAAAGCGCTGTCGGGGAGTTGAAAGTGCTCAGCGAATGCAGAGTGTAATTATCTATGTGAAAAGTGCTGTTTTGTTCCATGTAAAATAGGGAAAAATGATGAAAAGTGTGAAGAGATGCTCCCTGAGTGAAGAATTCAGTCTACAGGCAGAGCAGTTTCTCAGAGATGAAACTTGTCCCGGAGATAGAGCGTCTATCCGAGGGTAGACAGACAGTGGAACTGACATGTTTGGCAAAAAAAAAAAAAAATGCCAGTGACAATGAGGCTGCGATCAGACATGAACTCTGAGAAGGGGGCGAGCAAAAGAGGGGCTGTATGGACAGGGTGAGACAAGGAGAGAGTCGAATCTCAGTTCTACTATGTGCTGGCTGCGTGCCTGTGGCCAGGTCACTTAACCTCTCTCTGTGCCTTGGTTTACTCCTTTGTGAAACGGGCCCACTGATCCCGGCTCTGGGCCAGATCAGAATCATTTACTGGAAAGCCCTTTGTAAACAAACTGTGGAGAAGCTCATGGAGGTGCCCGAGGTCTGGGAAGACAGGAACCCGGGGTTTATTCTGAGCTCAGCCAGTGAGTAGCTGTTTGGGATCTTGGGCAAGGTACCAGGCCCCAGTTTCCTAATCTTTAAATGAAGGTACATGAACAGATGATGTCCAGGGAGAAAGAGAAAAACTGAAACTCCCTAACCACTGTTTACCACTTTCCTTACTAGAGAGAAAGGATGCATTGCAGGGTCCAGCCCTTCTGTGTGAGGTGCTGGGGAGGGGTGGGGTGCACGGGGAGGAGGCCTCTGGCAGGATGTGTCAGGGAGCATCACAGCCACCGAGCTCGGCCTTCCCTTTGCAAAGCCCAGGGCACACTGGGAGATGACTTCCCTCTGTGTGTGACAGAATGAAGGTCACAGAATTTCAGGGCTAGAAGGGCCCTCAAAGGTCATCTAGTCCAGCCACCAGTCCGATGCTTGGCGTCCTTCCGTGATGTCCCTGTCAGCCAAACGTGGACTCAGCTTCCACTTTTCACGTGGTGATCCACTTCATCTTTGAACAAGAAAGACTACAAGGAAGCTTTATTTTTATTTTTGACATCTGTCTGGGTGCCAAGAATTAACAGAATTTTTTTCATCTAAAATGACTTCCTTAGATCCCTACCTCACAGTCTCTGCATAGCTACTTAAACCATTCATTCAATAACAATAACAACAACAAACACTGGTTCTTATTCCGTGCCCCACACTGTCTTCTGTGTTTTCTAGACAACAACCTGGGAGGTGGGTATTGTAATGTTATGATGCCTATTTTACAGAGGAGGAAAGTGGAGCACAGAGAGGGTAGGTACTTTGCTAAAAGTCACACAGCTACTTTGCTTTGGAGTCAGGATTTGAAGGCATGCTGTTGGTTTCGAACCCTACAGCAGCAATGCAGACTTCCCTCCTCCTGGGACTTAGAGCCTGCCCTGATCACGACGGGTGGAGACGCCCCCCCCTCCCCCCTTCCCCCTGACCCCGGCCCCGGCACTTTGTGTCATTGTCAAATGGCCCTTCGCACTCTCCACCTTGCGTTAAGCCTTGATATCTGAGATTTAGCCTCCTTGAGGTCAACCAACCAAAGCCCCTCAGAAAGCCGGGCCCTGCGGACAAGCATATTTTGTGGAGATAGTGATCGGAATTGTGCAGGAGCCCAGCCCACTGCCAACATTTGCATCTCAAAGAAGCTTTGTGGTTTTCAATCGATTTCAAAGCCGTAACTACAGGGAAGGGCCCCGTGGTATTTGCAATTTTGAGAGTTTGCAAATGACTGGAGGCTGACCCCTGGATCTCGTTCACCTCGGAGACCCGCACACCACACAACGCAGTGCCTTTGACCTACATCTGATTGGAGAAATAGTTTTAGTTTAGTTTAGTTGGGTTTTTTTTTTTACCTACTGTGCACAAGACTACAGATGGGTGATGACTTCATAAAAGAAAATTTCTTTTCTGAGGAAATCAAATATTGGGTTTTCTTGGTTCCAAGAGACAGGAGAGATGTCCAGTTTTTTCTCTTTTGCAGCCTTATCTGCCACGAATCTTGTGGCTCTGATGCTGGCCACATCTCAGTGGTTATTTCCTCTCCCCTCTCCACCTTTCCTTCGCCCTGGGATGCGTGCTCACTCCAGTCTCCGAGAAGGAAACCCTATCCTTCCTTGTTACCCCATGAACTTCCCAGATCCCCCTGAACAAGCCACTGTCCCTCACCATCCAAGCCCTCCTGTGGACCTAAGGCTGCGTGCTGGCCAGCACCCCTCCCTCGGGGGCCCTGGGTCCCTCAGGGTCCGCCCTTCATCCTTTTCCTCTGTATTCCTCCCAGGCACCTAGCTCGGTGCACAGCTCACAGCCGGGGCTCATTTGAACCGAATCAAATTAAACGCAATTGAAATAAATCTAATTTAATCTTTGTTCCCGAGTTTGCTGTGTTGTACGACTGTGGGATGGGAAGAGAAGATCACTTCCTTCGCCCAAATCCGAGGCAAAGACATTCTTCCATTCCCAAATGCTCCTCACTTATCCTGGAGGAAGAGAGAGCGCTCACCCAGTGGGGCTGACTGCTGGGTGGAAGAATTCCAAGTCGCGCTCCACCTGGATCTAGGAAGCCTTTTCTAAGAGTTGACACCAGAGAATCTCTGTCTCCCACAAGCCATTTCTCTTCTGTGCCTACAAAGGATAAAGATCTATTTGTCTCTCTGTGTATGTTACAAAAAATGAATGGGGATTTAATTACAGCGGCTCATTTCCTAAAAGGAAGTCCTATTTACGATGCACCATATGTTTTGCCAGCGGCCATACCCCCGAGGGCCGGCCGGAGTCTTGTCAGATCTCCTTAGATAAGCGGGGTCAGCTCGCCTGGCCTCGGCCAGGGAGGACAGGCCGAGAGTTCCAGGAAATAGGGAGGGAGATGTAGGTGGGCTCCCAGCCGGCTGAGCTGGGACCACCGGAGACCCATGAGCATCAGTGAGCAACCAGTGGAGGCCGCCGGGCTTCAGAGGATGGAATCAGAGGCTCAAACAATTTGTGATGATTAAAAATCGCCTGGCTTTTTTCATCTACTAAAGTGGCTCTTGAGGGGGAGAGAGTCTCTCTCTGATCCTTCCTTTCGTGGTTTTAATTCCCCCTCCGCCACTTCTGAGCCAGTGCAGATGGCTTCCTAGAGCTCCCAGAACCTTCCAGCGAGGGATGCGGGGCAGAGAGGGGGGAGCTGGGGAGGGGGCCTGGCTCTGTCCTAGGGCTCATTCCTTCCTCTGCCTGTCTATGCTTTCTCTTTGGTGGTGCCTAAGGTTTTAGATGCCGGAAGCCAAGGGTGGTCGTTCAGCATTTCTCAGCTGTGCTTTAACGCATTGCTGGAACCTGCTAGAACCTGACTCCATTGATGAGATTTATGACCGGGAGGCACCTCTTCCCACCCAGGCTTCCCTTTCCTTTCTGAGTTCCCTTCCCCCTTTCAAAGTGTTCTGTTTCTCTTGCATCCTCTCTCAAGCTCACTTTTTAAACTCTATCCCCAGAGACATGGTCACTGCCTTATTCCTCTTTCTCATGTTCCCCACCCCATGGACCCCCACCGCTCTCCCGGCACTGCTGGGATGTCAGACGTGATGAGTTTCCCCTTTCAGCTCTGGCATTCGCTTGTTGTGATCTTTAAAGTATATCCTTTCTGAATTGCGGGGAGGGGAGGTGGACCCCATAATCTCTAAAATGTCCCTCCATCTCCTGCACTCCATCAGGCCAACTAGCAAGTGGTCCTGTCTCTTCTACCAAGGGTCTAGCAGGTGTCCACCTGCTCCAAAGCAGGAAGGAATCAAGCAAAGCCATTAGAAACCAAGCAACCTCCTGGGAGGTTAAGAACTTGATAGAAATTAGGACGGGAATTGCCAGTCCTTGGACAGGGGTCCTGGAAGGCTCATATGCTCCCAGACCTGGGGTTTTATTGTAGAAACAAGGATGGGGGTTGGCGTGACTGGTGGCTGGTTGGCGAACGGGGGCATCTATACAGGGATGTGTGTGCTTACTCTGTACAAAAGATGGAGATGGCTGGTGCTCATTGTGGACTCCACCATCTCCCTCCTGGGTCCTGGGAGCTCCTGGAAGACAGGAGTTGACTAGGTCATCTCTGTCAGTGTGCACAGAGGAAGTGTTCAGGAAGTGCCCAGTGAGCACTGCAACCAGATCCCACCCAGCTTTCCTGTTGCACTGGCCCCCACGGCCCCTGTGTCCCCCCACATACCCATGCCCCTCAGGCCTCTGGGTACAGCTTCCCTCTGCCTTCCTGACAGCCTAGACCAGGCCTTCTCCAGGTTCCCCATTTCCGGACTGTGGCTAAACCTTTTGGCCTCCCTTTCACATTATCTCCAAGGAGGAATTACCTGGGATTTAAGTCCATTTAAAAAAGCATTCTTCTAATTTCCTGGGACTTAAAGCTCCATGAGGCTCTCTCAGCCACCCCTCTGTAAGTATAAGGTGATTTGACTCCAGATGCCTTTTGCTAATTAGAACCCCCTTGGTTCCCCCGTCACACAAGAATCCAGGGCACCACGTGACCCTCTGAAAAGGCGGCTAGCTTTTTAAAACATATTTTTAGCTGGAATCAAAGGGTGAGATTTTGCTCAACTTTGCAGTGATGAAGCTGTGACCTCCCTTCTCCCCTCCTCACTCTCTCCTCCTCTTCCATTCGTCTCTCCTCTCTCTGCTCTGCCTCTCCCCACTCTCCACCTCGCCTGCTCTCCCTTGCTGTCCTCTGGCTGCTTCTCCAGAGGGGAGGCCTAAGCTGTGCGTGTGCGTGAGCGCATGTGCATGTGTGTGTAGGTGTAAGGCCGGTGGGAGTGAGGGGGCCCGCGGTGCAAGGCGGCCATGCTGCATTTCTGGCTGCTCATTGTTCAGTCTCCGTCTCCATGGCGACGGGAGCAGCTGCTCCATTCTGGGCCTTGGCTTGGCTGTGTGGGGCGGCCCGCCCGCCTGTCTGCCCGCCCGTCCGCCTGCCCAGCCGTGGGAGCTGCCAGCTCTTCGCCCTCCCGCTGCCCACAGGCCCTGCCAGGCTGGGCGCAAGAAAGCGTGTTTACTAACACCATCCGCACGGCTCCCTGGGCACCGCGGCTCTGCCCAGAAGATGTCAGGCCCAGGGCACCGGGAGGTGGGCCTGGAGCCAGGCTGTCTGCAGCCGAGGGAAAACTGTCCCTGGCCGGCTGCTGCCCTGGCCTGCCAGCGGCCAGGCGAGGGGCTCCCAGCCTCCAGGCACAGCCACGGGCACTGAGGGGGTTCAGAGGCCCCAGGGAGGCCCTCTCCAAAGTTTTCCTTGCCCTTCCTAGAATGCCTTCCTGGAACCTCCTGAGCATTTCTGGTCTGGGTTTCCACTCTACCCCGCATCTTCTAGAAGGCTTCCCTGACAGCTCTGCTCTTGGAGACCTTGTCGTTGCCCCAGCTCATGGAAGCGTTAAGGCCTGAAGCAGTCATGGACAGAAGCAAGAACTTACAGAGCTGGAGGGGACCCCCGAGATGGCTTAGTCCAAGGGTCTCATTGTACAGATGGAAGGAGGGAGGAGGGAGGAGGGAGTGGGTGGGAAGACTTGTTGAAATGGCAGAGCAAATCGTAGGCAGTGCAAGGCCATCCTCCTGTCCGGCCGTGTCCTGGCCCCTGCTGTCCTCGCTGACCCTTCTCAAGACTAGACTTGCCCTTGGCCTGCGTTCCCTGAAGCTGTGAGCCTTTCCTCCACTGCTCACCTCCTTCTTTCTTTTCCATTGTCCCTCCTCCCTCCCTACTCTCTCCATTCTCCTCGCTTTCTTTTCGTCTCTCTGTCTCCTTTCTGCCCTCTTCCTGCTGTTTCTCTAGGGAGGCCTGGGTTCTGTGTGCTGTGCGCGTGTGTGCATGTGCGTGTGCGCCTGTGTGGCCTTTGAGGAGTGAAGCATACCTCGCCTCTGAAGTTCCCCTCAGCATCCAGCCTAGGGCAAGGCCACTGATTACCAAGTTACCAAAAACTGAGTCTGAAGCATCAGAGCCAAGGGCCAGATGGCCCTGACCTTCAGCCTTCTCTCCCCTACACCACTCCCAGCCTCCAGGCTGCTCCACCGCCTGAGTCTTCACTCGACTCCGGGGAGAACTCTCTTTCTCTCTCTCCCTCTCTCCCTCCCTCTCTCTCTCTCTCTCTCTCTCTCTCTCTCTCTGTGTGTTTTCCTGAGAGCCCAGCGCCCCCTGACTAGAGCTCTCCCCTCAGTGGGTTGGGCACACTGCCTGATCTCTCACCATTGTTGCCTTAGGAATGCCTGTTGAATGTACATCTATCTGAGGGTTCTGTGTCACCTCTCCTCAAGCCTCCACTAAATGCCTGTCCTGGGGCAGGTCCCAGGAATTCGGATATGGGCTGGTGAGGGCCCTGTCTTGTAAGACCACTTTGTCTACATTTCAGTCTGCTTCCTGGCCAAATTCTGCCCCCTGCCCCCTATCCGGGATGAACTCTGGCTTGTCCCTTTAGGCTCTTAAGGTGCACATTCCAATACCCCCACCCCCAGTGAGGAAAAGATCTGACAGTTGTCACTTGCCTGCGACAGCGAAGGAGTTAGTGACTGCGTTCTCTTCTCTCAGGGGTTTGAACCCCAAATCTGATCTGGGCTGTGGAATTAGAGTGGCCTGTGTCCTGAGGAAAGGGGTCTCAGGCCTCAGCAAACATACAGGGGAGATATTCTTCGGGAGTCTTCTAGGTTCCCGCCTGGCTGCCTGCGGGCCCGAAGCTCACCCTGACACAGCCCTGGGGTCAGCCTAGATCTGTTGGGAGGTACAGATGGGGCCCTAGCATGGGCCGCCCTGGCCGGGCTGTGGGAAATCGAGAAGGGGTCTGGTTGATGAGGAACTGGCTACTGTGGGCTGGGCAGTAGTGCTTGTGTCTTAATCATTCGCTCAGTGTCTACAGCACGAGGCCTGGGATGAAGTGCTTTCCCCGCAAGCCCTTTCAGTGAATCCTCAGAGAGACGCCATGAGGTAGAAATGATGACCTCAGTTTTGTAGATAGGAAAGCGAGGCTCAGATAATTTAAGTGACTTTCCCAGGAATACCCTGCTGTGGACAAGAACCCAGCTCTATTCAACTGAAAAACTCCTCTCTTGACTCATCTTGCCCCACAAGATTGTTGGGTATCTCTTCGTAACTATGATCCTCAGAACCAGCTCGTCACTGCAGAACTCAACAAGTGAGCTTAAGTCACTCTGCCACACTGCCACTCCCTGGGTCGGGCCGTCCCACATTTTTCCTGGAACCCAATAACTGCCTCCTGTCTCCAAGCCTCCATTCTGGCCTGCTTCTAGTTTATTTCTTATGTAACTGCCAGAGTGATAGTCCTAAAAAGAAAATTCCTTAAAAAGAAAAAAAAAAAAAGAGGAAAACATTAAGAATAGTACAACCCAGTATGCTTGATACGACCTTACTTTTGTGAAATTATATATGTAAGTGCATCTAAGAGAAATTGAGAGACAGAGAGAAAGGGAGAGACAGATTTAGGTCTTATCTTGTGTTACGGAATGTCATCAATATATAGTTAGGTAAACTGAGTCACTAAGTAATATGCATAGCATGATTCTTTTTCAGTTACAAGTCAGCCAAGCCTCATATGTGTGTGTATATGTTGTAAATGTTGAAGTAAAAGAGAAAACCACGGAAGGGTATATACCAGGCTATTAACAACAGTTATCTGGGGTTGGGGGAGGAATGGAGGGAGGTTTGGAGACAAAGGATTGGCTTCTTAATTTATCTTTATATTATTTCACTTGTTATAGCACACACACGTGCATTACTCTAGCAACTTAGAGAAATGCTGAAAAATTTTTAAAAGACCCAAATCTGATTATAGCCCTTGTTACTTACTATCCCTCAATAGCTCCCCATTGCTCCTGGGATAGCGTCCAAACTTGACGTGGTTTGCAAAGCTTTTCATAATCTGCCTCCTGTCTGTTTCTCCCACCTCCCGCCTCACCAAGCTGGTCAGAGTCTGTGCTTCAGCCAAACTGAATTCCATTTCGTGTCTTTGCTTGGCCTCCAGCTTTCTATCACCATTTCCTGAACCTAGAACCCTCTTTTCCTCCTTGCTTCTCTCTCTCTCTCCACCTTTCACCAAAAGGCTCATGGCAGTGGTTGTGTTCATAGCGGCGGCGGGGGGGTGGGGGGGCACAAGACACTTTACCAGAGTCGGTGGGGTGGGGAGGGGAGGGAGTGAGGGGGAAGGTGTTTTACAAGAGGTGACAAGTGAACTGAGTCTTGTTTAGTTTCTTGCTAGAAGGACTGACCAGCTGGCTGAGTGGTTGTGGAGGATACTTACAACTTGCAATGTATGGTCTAGCTAACCAAGAGGCCGGGGCTTCTGCTCCCTCACAAGTGCACGGAGTTCCACGGTTGGCCAAGCCCAGGGTCAGAGGAGGGAATTCTCTGGCTTTTGACACTAGTGACTTCATTGAAACACAGCTGTTAACGTTTGGAAACAGGAGGTAAAGACATTTTGAAAAAGGCACCAAGATAAGGAAGAAAGTCTTTGTGAGGTCTTGGGCAAATGACCCCATGAGAGACGAGTCCTGGGGCACTTTGGTATTTTTTGAAGATTTGAGAAGGCATCTATAGAATAGACAGCACTCCCCTGGAAGATAGGGTATCAGAGTTTTCTAGTCCTATCTTTGTCGCCATTTGGCTGGTGACCTTAAACACTCAGTTTCCTTCTCTGTGTAGGTCTAGGTATTCTCCAAAAGCTCTTCTGTCTGTAAAATTGTTAGAATCTCTCTTTTGGAACTCATAATTCATCCTTATTGTGACTGAAATGCTGGAGGCATAACTGTAACATTTTCGATAGAAAAGAAGATTAAATTAAAACAAATAATTTGCACACTGATACAAAATCAAAATGATCAACAGGATAATACAGCTTGACAGTAACCTATAATTCACACAAAGATGTGTGAAATCAAGAAATGTTAAAAATCATTTCAAAATACTGCAATAGTTCAGGGCCAAGTTTAGCCAATTCTCTGTGCGTGCGTGTGTGTTTCAAAGTCCTTGTATTATATATTTTGGCTGTTATTACTCAAAAGGAGCTGGCGTCATGTATAGAATTGGGAGTCATTGTAGTGAGTGTATAAACTGAAACAAATCAGCCCAGGGGACACAGCTTTCATGCTTATTTATGGAAAAATGCTGTTTAACTAACCTTGAAGTAAAATCTTTTGGAAAAAAATCTTTCTTGTGCCTTGCAAAGACTTTTTGCTGAAACACAAAAGGAAGAAAATGGGATTTTTTTTTTTAATTGAAAAAAGTTTATGTGCAAAGAATCATTTTCTTCCCTTCTAATCAGGTGTATATTTGAACTTGAAATTATAAAGAGACCTTGTTTAGTAAAGCAGCTGTGAGTGGGGGAGGGAGATCCCTGTTGGTCTGATTCTTGTGCCCAGGAAGTCTTTGGTCCGGATCCTTTGGATCTTTCGAGGAAAGTTCACCAAGGACTTTTCTCTTTTTGGTGGCTCGGGGAGGGTCTGAATGCACCCACAATACCGGTTGAACCACATTCTCAAAAGCCTCTTATGCTAACAGTCAATTCCAGCAGGTTCTCCTAGCTTCACACTAGTCGCAACAGGAAAAGAACTCAGAAATCATCTAAGCCTTAACTTATAAATGAGGAAACAAAGTCTTGGAGAACAGAGGGGAGAGCCAGAGGCTGGGCCTGGACCAAGGGCACTGAAGCCTAGCGGGGGCTCTGTCCCACCTCTGTGAGGTGGATTGCCATCTCAGGGCTGGAGAGGGGCTCTGACCAATAGAAGATTCCTGGCACCTTCTGCTGGGGACAAAAGCCCTGCCTCTCTCCTCGGAGATGTGGCTTAGAGTGCATGTTCCTTGAGAAAAGAGAGTCCAGGGGCTTTGGCGTCACTGCAGTGTGATGAGGCAGAAGGTGTCCTGTGGATGCAACCGCTGGAGGGACAGGGAGGGGAGAGCCTGAGTGGGAAGGGGCTGGTGTGGGCCAGGAGGACGGGACAGGCTGTGCCCAGGGAAAGCTGGACCAAAGGTAGATGTTTCCTTCTTTCCTCTTGGAGCTGCAGGTATGGTCTGGTTCCAGCATGTCCTGGGGTGAGCTGGCAAGTGACTTTCTTCTGCAGGCTTCTGTGGCCCCTTCATGATTGCCATTGTTCTCTTTGTAGCTCATCACCTTAGGACAGGACATTTTGTCACTTTAGCCCTATTAACAGGCTGACGTCATTTTCCTAATATCTTCTTCTTTAAAAACCCAAATTTCTAGATGGAAAACCTGAGACTCAGAGAGGTGAAACGACGCGTACACACTCCATGGTGGTTTGTGCAGACCCAAGGCCAGAGCTTGCGTCTCCTGACTCCTGGCCCCGTGGACCTGCTCTCTTGCCTTTAACAGCACGCTTGTGACTATAGATAGAGACCTGTCAACCCTCCTGAGAATGCTGGTGGGAGGGGCCTGGCTAACTCTGTCCCCCGTTTCCACGGAATAAACAGATGCTTCGCAGGCCTTGTGAACAGAAGGACGAGGCCATGACGGAATCTGTACAATAGTTAGTAACTTGTACCAAGGGCCTCTGTGTGCCCAGCCCTGGGCCAAGCTCTCAGAGGATTCAAAGCCACTTAGGACTAAGTGCATGGTCTTGAGGACCTTTGGTCCGAGGACTGATTATTTCTGACAACACAGCATCTTGGGAGGCAGAAGGAGAGGACAGAAGGAGCCCTGGTTGGGCTCCGGATAATCTGGGGTGAGCTATTTAACCTCATGATCCTGAGTTTTTCATCTGTGAACAGAGGGGCGAAGGTCTTCCTTTGGGGGCTGTTGTTGAAAGGATGACATTAGATAATGTGTGCAAAACAGCAAGCACGGGCCTGGCACACAGGTGTGAAACAAATGTTTGAGGGCTCCTCCCGGGGTGTCCTGGACGCCCCCATCCACTGTAGTCACACTGGGTCTTGCTGTCCCCAGCACTCCCTGCCCTCATCGGGCCCCAACTCTGGGCCTCGCAGCTTCCCCTGACTCAGATGCCACCTCTGTCCACTGAAGCTCAAATGTCTTTGCTCCCGGAGACCTGAGGCGACCTCTCTTACCCGTGTGTGTGCGTGATGCTTGCACTCCACTCTACGTTTTGCGGTGGAAAAGAAATGGCCATAAGTTTGAATGCTGGCTTTTTAACTTATGGATGATGTGCCCATGGACCTCCTACTCCGACACTGCCATGCCTCCTTTTCCTCATTTATGAAATGAGGGTAGGAATAATAGCATCCCAGGCTGGTATGGAAATTGGAATAAAATCATATGGGCAGAGCACAGAGTCTGACCTGCGGGGTCCACTTGGTAAGTGGTTAACTGGACTGGAAGTGCCTGGACGGTGGAGTTTCTGTCTTGCTCGCTGTTCTGTAGTCTCTGTAGTGTGTGGTGTGGATTAGCACTCAGGACAGATCAGTGAACCGAGAGTGAATGGTGCTTTGGAATGGAGCTCTGTCCCAGAGTCAGCAATGTCCTGGAGAGAAACGCAGCCTCAGCCTCGCCTGTGGAATCGGCCTGACCTGTGTTCGAATCTTCGCACCGACCCTCACCCGCTATGCAGTCTTAGGCAGTTCAACCCATGTCTCAGTTTTCTGAACCTAAAATGGAGATAATAACAGCAACTTTAGATGTGAAATGCTGATGCCTTTGTGGGCACCACTCAGCGGCAGCTCGAATGCTTCTAGCGAGGCTGGTTTTGTAGGACACTTCTCCAGGGCGATTCCAACCCCAGCCCGGGTGAGGGCGGAGCCCGTCCTGAGATGGGAGGAACAGGTGAAGAAGCGCCAGGCTTCCCTGGGGCCAGGCTCAGTGCCGCACGTGTCCCCAGCCATATGGCGCGAGAGACACTGATACAGTTGTCTGTGCACAACTGTAACTAACAATCTGCTGATTGTTTGTCTATGGCACCCCCGCCATGTGACAGGTGGTTCTACACCACAGTGGAAGCACTGTGGGAGGCAGAACAAACCCTGTGTGCCCTGGGGCGCAGGCTGGAGAAGGGACAGAAGCAAATGGAAGTGATGGCAATAGGAGAGGTAACAATTTTGTTTACGTAAAAAGATGACCGTTAGGAATTGGGGCCCACCTGCCAGACGGATTCAAGGAAGATAACTTTCCCTTGTGCCTCAGTTTCCTTCTCTCTAAATTAAGGGATTAGGCTGGTTCAGGGCTGAAGGCCTTTCCAGATCCACCATGCTAAGACTTGAAGACAGATGCCTTCCACATCCACCAGTTGGCTTTTTAAGTCTTTGGCCAAAAGATCTCTTGCTAACAGCATTTCAAATGCTCCACGTTCATCTGACCATGTCACTCCTCAGCTTAGAATCTTTTATGGCTCTCCCTTGCCCACAGCATAACCTTCATCCCCCTGGCCTGGCCTTCCAGGCCCCCATGCTCTGGCCCATGCTTCCCTCCAGCCCGCACACCCCTCCCTCTTTGTGCCAGCATTCCCAGAGCATGCCAGGATGCTTTATCGTCTGTGTCTGCTCAGGCTTCTGCTACTCCCAAGACCTACAATGCCTTTCCACGCTCTTCACCTGACTCACTCAGCTTAGGAACTGACTCCCCAGGAACCTTCCAGAGCTTACTTCTCCCTTTCCTAGGTCAGTGCCCCTCCCTCATGCCCACCCTGTGCAGACCTCAGCGTGGCTCTTATCACACTGTTTGGAAATGAAAGGTTTAAAGGCCAGCTTCTCCTACCGACCCAGGAGCTGGCGAAGACCCCTCCTCACTGTCACAGAAGCAAGAGGAAACAAGTGAGATGCGAGAGACTGGGGGGGGGGGTGGGACGGCCCCTGGGAAACTGTAGGAGGGAGAAAGGAATACAGAGAACCTGAGGCCAGGGAAGGGAGAGAGGGAGAAAAAGCAGGGAAGGGAGAGAGGAGGAGAGGGCAGGGAAGAAACAGACAAAGAAGAGACTGGGGAGGAAGCCAGCAGTCATTTCACTTGTTGGGGGTCCCAGTTTCACATCTGTAAAATGAGCATAAAAACCTTCCTGCCTAACAGCTTCATAGTCAGAATCAAAAAGAGAATCGTGTGAAAGCATTGTTCCACCTGGTAATAATCTTGGGGACAACATCAGTGATTACAAATGAAGAAATCACCCAGGGTCTGCAATGGTGACATCTTCTTTGGTGGGTTATTGAGACGATTATAGGTATATATACAACGTACTTCGCTTCCTGCCTGACCAGAGTAGGTACTCAATAAGTACTGGTTATATTAGAACTATTATTATTGGCCTATTGAAGGCCTGTCCACCAGGAAACTCTGACTTCTAAACTTGGCCCAAGTTTCTGAAAGTCTGGTGTCGGACCCTGTTCTAGACCCTGGGGACACGAAGTCAAAGAAAACATTTATATACAGTGCAATCAGAGTCAGGATGCGCCAGAGCTCTTGGTCCTCGGGTCATCTGACCCAACGGCTTCCTTTTCTAGGTCGAGAGAGTGGAGAGCTGGAGGGGGCAGCCCGCCACCTCCACCCTAGGTCACAGCTTCTCCAGGTCCAGAGCTGGAGGGAGCTCATTTCTGCGCTCCAGTGTAGAAGGCAGCCTCCCAAACCAAGAAGAGAAACAGCAGAAATCAAGAATTATTCAAGTGGGGCTGGCCTCGTAGCCTAGTGGTTAAGTTCACGTGCTCTGCTTCAGCGGCCCAGCGTTTCACCGGTTCCGATCCTGGGTGCGGACATGGCACCACTCATCAGGCCATGCTGAGGCGGCATCCCACATGCCACAACTAGAAGGACCCACAACTAAAAACACACAACTATGTACTGGGGGGCTTTGGGAGAAAAAGGAAAAATAAAAATCTTAAAAAAAAAAAATTATTCAAGTGGACAAATATGACCAGAGGGCCCAGAGGGAGGAAGAAGGAACCGTCTTCTCGTTTTTTTCTGAAGTCATTTCTAAGCTGTCTTTTGGAATCAGGCACGTGCTTCAGTTGGTCCTCAAGGTGCTCTGCTGTGGCCGTCAGCAATGGGGCAATTAGTGCAAATTAGCCAGAATATACTAAAGTTGTAACAAGCTCTAGCGATCGCCTGGAAACCATTGCACGTCCTAACGCATAGTCATTACTCATAATATGTTCAAAATGCACTCCCTGGAACCCCAGCTTGAAATACCCAGAGATCAATTTTCAATAGACTGGCAAATAGACGACATTAACCATTATTCATAGAAACAGTGTTTATTTAATCTTTAATGCTACCTAATGCATTTTGGTCAAAGTCATCAGTTCGTGTTCAGGCTTTATTGCGTGGAAAATGGATGTGCTATTAATAAGTCAATACAAATACAAATATGGTTTCAATTGGAAATCATTAGGTTGCATTAAATGGCAAATGAAATCCATAGGAAGGATTTGTTTTATTTTGTTTGCAAGGAGGAAAAGGGGCCCTGAGAGGCATTTCTCCGCTCAGTAATGAGGAGGAATGATTGGTTTCTGCGCCGCGGTGGATTACAGTACAGGCTGGCTCTATTCTCCTTAGGACGGGGACCGGGGCGGTGTCTTTCCTGCGCACAGCTGTTAGCTGCTGTGGGCCAAGCTTGCTTTGCAGAGTAAGCTGGAGTCCCCAGGACACAGGGGGTGGAGTGAGGGGAGGTCTTCTGCTCTTCTCCTCTCCAACGCTGGCTGCCCTGGTGGACCTCAGCCCTCTCTCAAAGTGGCCAACTCTGAGGGCGCTGCCCTGGGCACCTCCCCTCTCCTGGCTCACCAGCAGCACATGGGAAAGAGTGTGCAGGTCTTTACGTGATTAGAAGCTCATTATGAGCAAAAACCAGCCTTTGGTGACCCAAAACACAACCCTCGTTAAAAAGGAGACTCTTGGGGGAATGCAGCGAGCACGTGACTTCTAGGCTTTTTCTGGGGAGATGAGGGTGGAATTTGAAGCTGAATAGATCTGGATTCAGGTTCTGGTCCCTCCGTCTGTATTGGTGTGACCTAGAGAGAGTGACTCAAGAGGTCTGAAGCTCAGCACCCTCGTCGCCCTGCTGACGACTCCGTGAGATGATGTGTACAAACTGCCCAGCACAGAGTAGGGCTGTGCCAACATCGGCTTCCTCCCTCCAACCCTGGGAATCTGTGATTCCATGCTGGAACCTTCTTCCCAAATCTTGCCTTTTCCCACCCGAAGGCAAGGAATATTCAGGACCGAGCAAATATGGATAGATGTTAGTGCTTGCTTGGTATTTTTAATGAGTGAGGTCATCAGTGTTTACCTCATCGTGTTCTTTCTGCTGTGATGATGTCTCACGTAAACCAGGCGGCCGATCGGTCCTCCCGCTTGGCGCTGAGGAGGCGAGACTGCGTGCGCTTTCACGCCAACAGGGCCCCTTTGCTGGGAACCTGGGGTGTCTCTTCATTTCAGTGGGCAGTTCAGCAGGGACCAGAGACTGCTTGTCTGGCCCCCAGGTGCCCTCCACACAGCCTGCCAGCTGCCTGTGAAAATGTGCATGCTGGATGGGCAGTCGAGCTCCAAGAAGTTCCAGCAGAGGCCAGATTCAGGGTTCAAGGTTGCTGAGGAGGGTTTCCTCAGTCTGCAGAACGTCCTTTTGGTTCCATCTCCAGCTGATGGGACCAATGATGATCAGCCCCGGTGAACAGACTGGGGAGTCAGGGAACTGACACTCCATAGTTACTTTTGAGCAGTTTAAGCTACCCAGATAAAAATAAACGGTAATAGCTAACACTTGTATAGCACTTACCGTGTATCAGGCAAGGATCTAAATGCTTTAACTCAGTTCATCCTTATAAGTATCTCCATTCACAGACGATGAAGCCAAGGTACAGAGAGGTTAAGTAGCTTCCCAAAGGTCACACAGCAGGGAGTGGTGGAGCTGGGGTTAGAACACAGGTCTTGCTCCGGAGTCCCACCTCTTAGAACACTATTCCAGTTTTCATGGTGTAAACATTCACTTCTGCTCAGGAAGGCAGGTCACTTCTCAGAATTCTGGTGGTTTGGAGCTGTTCTGCCAGTGCCTGGCCGTGTGTCCTTGCCAAGTCACTTCGCCTCTTTGAGCCAAGTGTGTTTATTTGAACTACCTGGTGGGATTGGGTGAGAGCTGAGAAACTGGGAGCAATGTTGTTAAATGTCTACTGTATTGCCTGGCATACTGCAGACATGCAGACACCTCATACACAGTTGCCATTATTATGATTTCAATGCAGGGAAAAAAAAAAAAGGCCCAGGCACCTTCTCGCTGGTGATTTGCTCTTGATAGCATCTGAGTGGTGACTCTTGGGGCTGAAACTGTCTGTCTAAGTGATGAGTCCTCACTGCCATCCCTGCCGGATCCCTCTTCTGCATCACCATGGATTTCTTGCCGACTTGCCATGGCAGGGCCGCGTGACCTGCTGAAGCAGCTCCTCTTCACACAGCTAGGAGTCAGGTAGAGCTGATTCTAATCTTGACCCTCCCTCTTCCTGTGCGCAGGGCCTGCTACCCCTTGAGCCTCAGCTTCGGAAGCTAGGAGATGTGGATAATCACATTTGCCTGGTGAGTGCTCGTGAGGATTAAGGGGAATAACACGCCCAGTGCCCAGCAGAACACGGGACACACAGTCGGAAGCCAGCGCGTGGGAGCTGTGCATTTTCCATCCCAGAGTCTGTGCTGTGCGGTGCTGGAATCTTTTGCTCTGTGCCTTCCACTCACTGCTTCTTGCGCTTCCCCTGGAGACCACACAGCCGAAGACTAACCCCTCTTCCACATGACAGCCCCCAGGCGTGTGAAGGCAGTTTTCCGCCCGCCCTGAACATTCTCTTCTCCAGGCAAAACAGCCCAGGTCTTCAACGATTTTTTCCCAATGCCAGATTTTGGTCATTTTGCCATACCTGTGGTCCATCTCAGTGATATATACATTCAGTACCTATCTCGTTGACTTTTGTTTATCAGATTGTAGCCAAACCGTGGACATTTTCGAGAATCCGGGGCCTGGGAAGAGAGCTGGCATCAAGTGCTGTGTGTGCAGGGGCCGCCCACGAAGCAGGAGCAAGATGACAACCGCCGCTCTCGCTCGACCTCAGGGGACCCAGGGAGTAATTTAGGGCTTGAAACGGGGATGCAAATGGGGGTCTGCCTCCTCCCTTGCTCCAGGAAGATGGCTTTCATTTCTGAGGGGATTACAGTAAATTACACCTGGAAGAGAGAACCTAGAATGACACCTCAAAGTGCTGTGAATCAATCGAGGAGGACTCGACATCCACACATGTGTCTTGGAAGTGGAGGAGAAAGACGGAGACGGCAAAAGAGAGTGTTTAATAGATTAATTAGGATCAGGAAATAGCTTAGTCCCTGCTTTATTGTGACAGTTTCTGAGTGGCTATGTCTTAAGTATGGGAATAATATGGATAATCAGTAGCAGTCTCTTTACCTGGGGTTTCTAGAACCGAATATATTATCCCAATATAACTTTCATGGATACTTAACAGCAACCACAGAGCTTCTCCTTTGTCTTAGAACATATCATGAATTAAGTGTGGAGAAGCCAAACTAAGAAAACGAACGGGGTGATCGTTTCTTTTCTAAAAAGAGGGTCTGGTATGTGCCTGACTTCTCGGGGTAAAATGAAAAGAGAGAGATGTCATAAGACGCTCGACGAAGGGAGGCATTTTTTGAATTCTTCACCTAGCATCCAAAAAGGAGCCAGGAATTGATACCAGGGCAGTGGTCTAGGCGAGTGGAGGAAGTTCACGGACTGAGGACCACTTAACCGGAGGCGGCGGCCCAAGGGGTCTCATCATGGTGAGGGGGGATGTGAATGGGTCTCATTCAGAAGGGAGCCCCACTCTGTCCTTGCGGGCTGAGAACAGGTTAGGCAAGGGAGGGGTGAAATTGTAGCCCCAAGGACTGGGCCAGCGTGGGTGAGAAGATTCCGGGGGCGAGGCTGCTACAAGAGATTGTTTAGGGAAGGTCCCAAAAGGCTTTGGCTAGAATTTTTCTCACTTCAAACTCATGTTTTCAGAATGGTGTAGACTGGAGTCCTGCTGGGAAGTGAGTCGGGCGGCTGTGGCATGCTTCCCCATGGAATTTTTCTGCCAGTGCCTGTCTAGGAATGTTTCCTAGCAACGAGATCAATTGGCACCTGAGGAGTTTCCTAAGGAAGGGAACCGATTCCTCTTCCTAGGAGCTGGCAGCCCCGGGCAGACCAGGCAAGGACTCTGCGGAGAAGGCCCTGTCCTGGGGTCCCCCACAGAAGGGGCTTCAGGTTCAGGAGGGCAGGCCTAGGTCCCCCTGCTTCAAAGCTGGGTCGGTGCTGCTCAGCCTCAAAGGAGATTGGAAACCTCCAAGGTTAGGAGACAGGCTTTGGATTTGGTCACCATTTTCTTATTGGTAACTCACAACGAAAATATAAGCTGGCTGTCTAAATGTTTCTTTTTTTTTAAAGATTTTATTTTTTTTCCTTTTTCTCCCCAAAGACCCCCGGTACATAGTTGTATATTCTTCGTTGTGGGTCCTTCTAGTTGTGGCATGTGGGATGCTGCCTCAGCGTGGTTTGATGAGCAGTGCCACGTCCGCGCCCAGGATTCGAACCAACGAAACACTGGGCCGCCTGCAGCAGAGCGCATAAACTTAACCACTCGGCCACGGGGCCAGCCCCTAAATGCTTCTAAATAATGTAAAATGATGCTTGTTATTGATAGGAAATATATAAACCCCTACATACATACACGCATGTATTCATACATATCCATGTACGATGTGTATATAATTTATTTGAATGCTACAGTTAAGTTCTAGAAAGTCTCTGCAGACACTGAATCGGTGAATCCTGAACCATTGATCCCCGGGGAAACACACGACTAGGTTCCTGTGAGCTTCTGGTCACGAGATTATTGTCAACCAATCAATACATAGCCTAGTTTCATCTGTGTTTCTGTTCGAAGACACCTTGTTTAATATATGTTGGTGATTCATTAACATTGAGCTACTCACGGCCAGCAGCACTGTAGCTCATGACCCAACAAAGCTTGTCTTTCACACATATTTTCTCCGCGAGGCACATCCCAGCCTTCTCACGCCTGGGAACACTGGACAGCACTTCAGCGCTATGCTTGGCGCCATTTTAAACAACAAAATAACCCTAAAATGCACAAAAATGCTGAAACCACAGCACTAGGTAGACTGAGAAAGGGACGCTGTTTACAGTAGCAGAGCGGGGAGAAGAAAGCAGAGCATTTCCTCCATCCATCTCAGCTGGGAACACCTGCACTGGGCGACTCGAACTTTCCACTACTCTGCCCACGTTCAGGAGCAACTGTGAAAGCACCGTGCATATTGATTTTGGATTACAAATAAATTTTAGCGAGTAGGTGCATTTGGAAATGCTGAATCCTGAATAATGAGGATTGACTTTATTCAGAAAATTGACATTTCCACAGAACATAGTCTTTCTAGGAAGTGAGTAAAAATCACCAAATGAAATCCTTTTGTCGTCTGTGTTTTCGGGGCTAGTCAGGTTAGGAATGAAAGCAAGGTGCTCACTGTAAATACCGTCACCCTTCATTCATTTATGTGCTCAGCACCTGAGTGCAGTGTAACTCCCAGAGCAGTCTGCTTGACACTGAGTCAGTCCCAAGATATGTAAAATGACGCCTCCTGCAGGAGCCAATCACGCAGTTGGGGGTAGCAGACAGAGGACTTAAGTGCTAGGGGCACAAGTGTGAAAAAATGTACTTCAGAATTTTCGAGAAGAGAGCACTGTCAGAGGAGGGGATTGACCAAGGCTTCTTGGAGGAGGTGAGCAAATTGGGCCTTCTAGAATGGAAGGATTCGGGGGCTGGCCCTGTGGCAGGGTGGTTAAGTTCACGTGCTCCACTTCGGCAGCCCAGGGTTTCACCAGTTTGGATCCTGGGCACGGACATGGCACCGTTCATCTCAAGCCATGCTGAGGCAGCATCCCACATGCCAAAACTGGAAGGACGCACAACTAAAAAAATATGTAACTATGTACCAGGGGGCTTTGGGGAGAAAAAGGAAAAGTTAAAAAAAAAAAAAAAAAAGAATGGAAAGATTTGGAGATGTAGAAAGGTAAGGCAGTAGGTGCTCTAAACGTGCGGGTGAGTGTGTGTATTTTGTGTGAGTGTGTGCATGGGGTGTGAGTGAGTGTGTGTGGTGTGTGGGTGTGATGGGCATGAGTGTGAGTGTGTGTGGGCGTGAGTGGCAGGGGTGGGGCTGCGGTGGCGAGTAGCTAGAAGCTAGAGACGGCTGTGGTTCCTGGTGTGAAGCCACACTGTCTGGGGCTGAATCTCCATTCTGTCCCTTACCAGCTGTGTCACCTTGGGCAAGTCACTTCTCTGTGCCTCAGTTTCTCATTTGTAACATGTAGACAATTATAGTATCTCTCTTTTAGGATTATGGTGGAGTCTAAATGAGTTAATTCTTTTAAAGTCATTAAAACAGTGCTGAGCACAGCTAATGGCCATATAAATGTTTGCTGCTGTTGCCTTAGAAGCCAGGAAGACCGAGATGAGAGTCCTGGAATAGGAAGATCTGAGGACCGGCCGACCAGAGGGGCCTCATCTAAGGCCGCCAGTGCTGAGCTGGGAGGGGAGTCAAAGTGGCAGCGGTCACGATGACAAATGTTGTGCTATATCCCACGGGTAGGGGGATGCTGGAGTCAGAACAGTTAAAATATTGGGGGCCGGAGGGAGTCCAGAGCAGGACGAGATGTGGGGTGTAGATCAAAGCAAGTGGATGAGGATGCCGTCCGAAGGGAGAGCGTCCGTTGACAGTGTCCCTGGAGGCCAGCCTGGCAGGGGTGGATTGTTCTGGTAGAAGGAGAGGGAAGCAGCCTCTCCTGAACACCGTGGCTTGCTGTCCACTTTGAGAATCACAGATTCCCCCTGCTCTCTCTGCGTTTCCTCTCAGCTCCATAATGCACCTTCTATCATTTGGGAACCAGAGTATGAGAAGCTGTTTGACCACAGGTGCAACAGAAGTCGATACCCACCAGGATGAACTAAGGGACCTCCTGACTCAGAGGCTACGTCGGATGTTATTAAGAATGAACAGGAGGGGCTGGCCCCGTGGTCTAGTGGTTAAATTTGCCACACTCCACTTCGGCTGCCTGGGTTCAGTTTCCAGGTACAGACCTACACAACTTGGCAGCGGCCATGCTGTGGCAGCGACCCACACACAAAATAGAGGAAGACTGGCTCAGATGTTAGCTCAAGGCCAATCTTCCTCAAGCAAAAAGAGGACTCAAGAAGGATAGTATTTTCTGAATGTGTGGGGAAACTGAGGCCGGAAGGAGCAAAGGGACAAGTGTTACGTTCATCCTGATTAGTCGGTGGCAGGCTGGTACTTTGGATTGTTTTAGTTTACTTATAGGGCTCCCTAAAAAGGTGTGCAGTCAGCATGCTTTGGTCTTAGAGACCTCCTACATGTTTCTGTGCGTTTCCAAATTCCCTCTCTCCTCTCTTCGTGCTCCTGCCACATTCCTCCATCACCTTTCAGCTCAGCTGGAAGCCCCCTCATCTCTTATGAAGAGGAAGCCGGCGGCCCGCTGGGTTCTCTGGGTAAGTGGGACAGTGGCTTTGGCCAGGGGCTTTTAGAACTTAGCCTTTGCTTTTAATTCCCGGAGGGGGATTGGAGCATCAATGGAGCACTGTGCTCCTACTGGCAGACTTTGAATTGTGACCTGGATGGAAAGACGTTTCTTACCAGGTGGATGGGTCTCACCCTCTGAAGGGTCCCTTGGTTTGAGTCCTCCTTGTATAGTCATCCTGACCCTGCACTGTGGCTTGGGGACATCACAGGCTTTGGATCCAGCGAGACCTCAGACTGAATTCAGATTTTACCACTGACCAGCTGTGGGACCTTGGGAAAGTCATATTTGAACCTCAATTACTTTATCTACAAAAAGAATGAAAATAATGCCTCCTTATCTTTCAGGGTTGTGGTTGGGGTTGAATGGGATAACGTACGTGAAACTCCTGAGTCCAAGACCTGATGTCTCGAGTGTGCTCTGAAATGGTTTCCTTCTCTCCTTCTTTCCTCCTTCTCTTCTTTCTTTCCCTTTTGGTTTTTTGAAAATCAACCCTCCATATGTGACAGATATGGTAAACTCCCTCTGACAGGGAATGCTGGAAAAGGTTCATGGCTCGACCACGCCAGAAAGCACGGAGACTTCAGACGGGGAGCTGGAACAGATGATTAAGTGTGTATATATATATATGTCTGCATTGATTAGCTATGTTCACACCCACGTCTCTGTATGATTCTGCGCATGTGCAACAATGGAAGCACAGAAACTGCCTCGTCCAACCTCTTGTATTTTCAGACGTGGCCCAGAGACACTGATTGACTTGGCCCATGTAGCATGGCTGTTTCCTGGCAGGTCTGACCCTAGAGCTTGTCTTCTCGTTCCCAGCCCATTCCCTCCTTCTACCTACATGCACGCATGCGCACACACACACGCACACGCACACACACACATCCCAGGCTGCTTTCTATTTTTTAAAAACTGACATCTGGTCAGGAATCACATTGCACAATGTGGTCCTTTCTTTCTCTCTTTCTGTGTGTGCCCCATTACTCTTGCTGAAGTGTTTGCACTGTCTCTTTGCCCTCTGGACTTTGTTAGAAGAAAGGAATAATGACGAGATATGGGTCAGGCTCTCTGGGGCCCACAGCCCACCCCGTTCTGGGGAGCAGAGATGTGCTGGGTTTTGAAGCAGCTCTGGCCTTGCTGTCCCTTGGTATTCAGAGCTCTTCTTGTCTTTGTATAACACACCAGTGCTCTAAATATATAAACTGTTCGTAACCAAGGGTCAGTTTTTTTGTAAAACAGGGGTCCCCTTGCTTTGGAGGTAGATGGCTGTGGATTGGCTCACAGAACTGGATGTGAAATGGCTGTGCCCTTCTGGGTTTGAGGAGGCACAGCACAATCTTCCCGCCTCATGTTTGGGGCTTCAGCATGCCCCTGAGGCCATACCCATGGCAGACAACTGTGTCTTCCCAGTAAGCAGGAGCTGTCATGTCAACTGTTTCCTTTATCATAGGTTCCTCCTACAAGGCTAATAACAGCTCCCATTTTTTGAGCACATATGATGAATTCTGTTCTAGGCACACATTATCTCATTTAATCCTCACCACAATCCTTAGAGGGCGGTAGTTTATCCCCCTTTTAAAGTCAGGAAACTGAGGCTCAGAGAGATTAAGGGATTTGCCCACAGATTTAAAAGCCATGCCCTTGTATCTCCTTTAGAACAACCCTAGTTTCTCTCTTCATGTCCAGAATCAGACGTTCTAGAAAAGTTAGATAGACTTTACGGTGAAAGGCAAACAGGGCTTGGGTCTTCACGATATCATCTCAAGTCTCTCTTAAGGACCAGGCACCCGCCAGTGCACCACCGTCTTGTGGGGCCAGGAAGCCCTTTTGTGGTCTTACAGGGACCCCGTGTAGGTAGATGGGATTGCCCTTCTCTCTGTCACCATCCCAAGCAGCTGGAAGTGTCCCCGTGGAATGTAGTCTTGTGGAGTTTTTTAGCCTAAATGAACCTCAACTTAAAATCACTTAACAAATATTTGGGGGCTGGATTGAGCTTCTTGAAGGCCTGACATATAATAGGAATCTAGTAAATGTTTGCGCAGGGAATGAAGAAGCACCTCCTCTGTGCCAGGCACTGGGCAAGATCAGTGGGGAACAGAGATGAATAAGATAGAGACCCTTCCTCAAGGAACCCCAAATCGAGATCAGAAGAGAGGATGCTGTGCAAAGAACGCTTGCGGCCCCCTCACATTCGTATGTTGAAGCCCCAGTGTGATGCTATTTGCAGGTGGAGCTTTGGGGAGGTAATTAGGTTATGAGAGTGGAGCCTTGCGAAGGAGATCAGTGCCCTTAGAAGGAGAGACAGGAGAGAGATGATGCCTCTCTGCCAATGTGAGGATAACAGCAAGAAGATGACTGTCTGCAAGACAGAAGAGAGCCCACACCAGAACCCGACCATGCTGGCACCCTGATCTTGGCCTTCCAGTCTCCAGAGCTGTGAGAGATAAGTTTTTATTGTTTAAGTCATCCTGGCTGTGGTATTTGTTACAGCAACCCCAACTGACTAAGACAGAGGAGAAGCTGCAGGTGCTCAGGGAAAATCAGCTAACAGTGCATTGCCTGTGTTAGGGGCCAGATGAGTTTTACTGTCAGGAAATTCAAAGGAGAGAAAGATCCTCTGGGGTCAGAAGGCTCCTCGGGGATGTGAGGAAGCTGGATTAAAGGAGGAGTCTAATTTGTGTGGCAGGAAGAGGAAGAACTTCGTAATGTTGAGAACCACCCAGCAGAACTGCAGAGGGCCTGCGAGGCAGGGGTCTCTCACTGAGAGGATGCAGGAGATTCGAAGGTGGGCAAGGTGTGTGTGGTGGGGAGAGGGGGCTGTCTTCCTGCACTAGGAGAGAGAGGGGACCTAACGATTTCTTCTGAGTCTAAGTTTCTAGTTCCCTCATTGAGTTAGGGAAGCTTTACCAGAGAAAGTTGTTTAGAACCAAAAACCAAAACCGAAACCAATAAAACGTATCCACAAGATGAACCCAAGGATTCTTCTGGAGTGTTGGATAGAATTCCCTTGTGATTATTTCCACTCTCTGTTGCATACCATTTTGAAACTCTCAGTCCCAGATGAGACTTGGGACGAGGAAGGGAATCTCAATCTCAAAGGACGAGACATTCTCATAGACACATGGACTCTGGTGCCATCTCTCAGAGCTGGCTGCTTTCTCTTCCGAGAGGATGTTGGAGCCCTCTTGTGCCTCCAAAGGACTGGCTCTGTTCTAGGGTGTTGCAGTCTGGTGGCATGTGGGCATGGAGCCAGGTAAGTGTGGGCTCCTAGCCCACTTTGACACAGAAGCCCAAGTCCCATGGGACTGCTACACTTCCTGTCAGGGAGCAGGGCAAAGACGACTGTGGGTTTCCAAGGCCAATTTGCCTTGAGGATCATTTATGAGGGGGTTACTCTCCCCCTATGGCTCCTTTGCAAACATCCACCTGCCCCTCCCAGAGGATCTCTGGGGACCCTGTGCGTCCTCCTGCTGTGAGGCAGATATCCATTGTACAGGCGAGGGAGGGAGCCCTGTGAGATTAAATGTATTTGCTCAAGGTTACTGACCGAGTGTGGGGTCAGGCCTTGGGATGAAATCAAATCATCTTCGGCTGGCCCTGTGGCATAGTGGTTAAGTTTGCACACTCTGCTTCAGTGGCTCAGGGTTCACAGGTTCACATCCCAGGTGGGGACCTACACACTGCTCATCAAGCCATGCTGTGGCAGCATCCCACATACAAAATAGAGGAAGATTGGCATGGATGTTAGCTCAGGGCCAATCTTCCTTGCCAAAAAATAAAATAAATCAAATCATCTTGAAAATTGTGTATTCAGTATCATGTTCCTTCTAAACTCCCAACATGCAAATGTCTGCCCAGAGCCTATTTTCAGGTGGTGTCACTGAAAGAGATTGTGGTTGGAGGTGACATGAGTGAGAGCAGAGTTGAATGAGAAAGTGACCACTGAAATGTGTCCCCCACAGCAGCTTAAGAGAGGAAGAGCTCACTGTATTATTGGGGGAATAATGAAAGCGGTCACATGGAGGGGGGTGAGGATTAGTACAAATGCAGGTCCTGAGGCTTCTTGGAGGAGGCAGCATTGAACGAGATCTGGAAGAATGGACTCACAACTTACCATCCGTCCCTCCCTCTCTCCCTCCATCCGTCTACTATCCGCTCACCTGGCCATCCATCTTCCATTCTTTCATTCATCCATGGATCCTTCACTTATCAAGTAGCTACTGAGTTGCTCCTATGTGCCCTGCACTGTGCTAGGCATGTTCACACACAATCCTTGTTTAATTATAGCGTTTCTGTCAGGTAGATAAGAGTATCCCAAATTTACAGATAAGGATGCTGACTCCAGGCAACAAAATTCTTCTCCTTTGACCCCATTCCAGTCTGCCTCATCCTATATCAAGGAAGAAACATCTGCTTATCTTTAAAAAGCCGCCTCCCTTTGCTTCATCATCTCCCCGCCTCTCTTCCCTTCTCCACTCCAATCCATTCAAGCCACTCCTGCCCGAGTCAGCTGAGATAGAGATCTGAGCAAGTCACATTCCTTGTCCATAACTCCACAGGGCTCACCACTGACCAGGGACCAAGTGTCACTTCTTGACTTCAATGGTCAAGACTCTGCACAACCTACTTTTACTGATTTCATCTCAGTACTTTTTCCTCACTAACTTTTATTGCAGTTAAATTAGGCAACCCACTATTCCTTGAGCACCTCCGGATTTTGCCCATTTCTGGGTCTTTGCTCACCCCCTTTGAAATTACTCATCCCGTTGAAGTTGGCCTCTCTGCACAGCACAGAGGTGTTAAAGTGAATTCAGCTCCCCAAGTGCCTTCAGCAAGTATGCAGAAGGCAGTTTTCCAGACCTCACGGTACCTCTTGGAGCCCAGGACAGTAAGTGTGGCCCCAACCCTGGCACGCAAGACTGGGAGCTATTTCAGGCTGGTGGGTTGGGGAGGCAAGGGCCCTGTCCTCAGGGTTAGCTCCCAGGGACCTGCAACTCCTATGTGACAGAAGACAGTGCTCCCAGGACCAATCGCCACACTGGACATGTTGATCATGTGCCAGTAAACTGCATAAACGGTATCATTATTATCTGTAAATACGTGTGGTGGGCATCCTGTCCTTGCTCCAACCCTTTCCTTCCTCAGCTGCTGCTCCAAACCCCAGCCTGATCCTTCCCCATCCCGGACTCATTTCATCCCAGCCTTGACCTCATCCCTTAGAGGCGTTGACAGAGATGTCGGATTTGTCGGTGGTTCTGTTTTCATTAACCAGCAGGGAACGTTACTCATTGTTCTCACGGATGGGAAATGTAAGAACAGTAGCAGCTTTCCTAGTGGGTTTTCACACAATTTATTCCATAAATCAGAGCAGGAGTTTTGCAGGTATGGCCCCAAAGCACTCAGCTCCCAGAGGAGGTAGTTGACAGCAAATACAGCTAAGCAGGGAGCTCAAAATCAATGAGTGGGGGCCGGCCGGGTGGCACAGAGGTTAAGTGCACAGGTTCCGCTTCGGTGGCCTGAGGTTCGCTGGTTGGGATCCTGGGTGCGGACATGGCACCACTTGGTAGGCACCATACTATGGTAGGCGTCCCACACATAAAGTAGAGGAAAATGGGCACAGATGTTAGCTCAGGGCCAGTCTTCCTTAGCACAAAGAGGAGGATTGGCAGCAGATGTTAGCTCAGGGCTAATCTTCCTCAAAAAAAAAGAAAAAAAAATCAATGAAGAAATGAAAGATGGGTGAGGACCAGGGATGGGTGGGGCTAAGACATGGGCAGAGGGACCAAGTGAGGCTCAGATGCAGAATGCCAGTGCCAGGTATCTACATTACTTGGAAATAAAAAGAGATTTTTACGCCCTGTCCAAACGTTTTCTCTACGTAGTCTGGCTTTGAAATTGTCATGTTAAGCAGAGACCAACTGACTTTGAAGGAAAGATCTGTCCTGCCATCCCCAAAGCTCAGTGTTGGGGACCAGAAGTTGGAGACTCCAGTCTGGGTTTCCCCTCTCAGCTCCCCCTAAGATCTCCATCTTCACTCAACTTTCTGAATCAGCTTCCTCCTCTGTCAAATGGAGATAACGCCAGCTTGCAGAATGGCTGAGGGAATTCACCGGCGAGGGCTGGCGGTAAGTGTGTGAAAATGTGCAAGGCCCCCAGGATCCTGCAGAGTGATGATTTAACACAGGCGTCTGGGGGAGAAAGCTCACCCTCCAGCAGAACGCTGACCACAGCCTGTCTCCACAGTGGACCCATGTCACTCCCCACTCTGGGGGCAGAGTGACAAAGAAACAGCACATTTCTGTCTTCATCTGGAGTCCTTGGCAGAGGCCCGCCTCAGCTGGGGTTCAAGACAACACAGACTTGTGAGTAGAAAGCACTCTGACCAGGGCACTACAGCGGCTCGCACAAGCGTGGGCACGCAGGGCCAGGCAGGAGTGAGCCTTGGCGGGGGGCTGGGCAGAGATGAGCCCCATGGCGAAGGGCGCCCAGGGATGAAAAAGAGCCGCCCTCCCACAGCCCCCCCCCCCGCCCCCCCGCATCACGGGCCCCCCCCACTCCGCAATTACATACGTAGCAAGTTTGAATGTCAACAGCTCCTTTCCAGGTTGTTTTTTTTCTTTCCTCAAGTAATACACCCCACCATGTCTTTCCTTGGCGGGCTCCTCCTTACCCCACGGGCGGAGGGGCACATAGTAGGCACTCAAGAAATATTTGCCCAGGGAGTGAATGGACGGTAATCCAGCACTAATCCCCTCTCTTCAGCTCCCCACCCCCAGGAAGAAATAAAAGATGTCCATTTGCGGCTCGGCCACATTCAGGCAAACTTCCATATTGCTGCCAAGTCCTGCCATCTGCCACCTCCGAGGTGCAGGTGCTGGGCAGCCTCGGCACCCACAAAGCCCGGCCGCAGGCACAAAGGCCCGATGTGCACTGATAATTGCTGCGTGTACAGCCCGCCGGCCGGCCAGGCTGCAGCAAGTTTGCTGGGTCTGCTGAGATTTGCATACAGATGGCCAGTCGGCCGCACGGCCGCCCGCCGCCACCGCGCCACCGCCGCCGCCCGCGCCCCGGGTGGAGCGGCCCGCAGCCCCTTTAGAAGTGCGCGCGGCTTTGACTGCAGCCTGAGCCCGAGAGAGGCCTCATTCTGCCTGCCCTGAATAGTCAGTCATTCAAGGGGCTGCTTTGAAATTTGAAAAGAGAGAGAGATTGAGAGAGAGAGTGTGAGAGAGACAGAGACTGAGAGAGATTGAGACAGAGACTGAGACAGATTAAGAGACAAAGAGAGACAGAGACGGAGAGATTGAGAGACAGAGAGAAAGAGATACAGAGACTAACAGAGACTGAAAGACAGAGAGATGGAGACAGATGGAGAGATAAACAGAGAGGGAGACAGCGAGAAAAGGAGACGGAGGAGGAGAAAAAAGCCAATTGTCTTCGAGACAGCGTTGCGGTGGGAAGGGAGCCGGGGTTTCCAGAACGAGAGGAGCCACTCAGACTGCGAGGAGACACGCGTGGAGACGCGACCTCGGCCGTGGGACGTTCGCTCACTCCTGCTCCTGGTTGTCGGAGCAAGGGTTTTTCAGAGTCCCAGAGGTCCAGGACGCAAGGAGAGAGGGGCCCCGGGGGAAAGAAAGGCACCCTGTCACTTTGACATGTTAAAGGCAGGTTGCAGCTGTTTTGAAGCTTAGAAAAAGAAAAGAAAGAAAAAAATCCATGCACAAAAATTAATTTTAAAAATCACTGTAATAAAAAATAAACTCTAAAGGTTACGGGAGAAGCGTCTCCAAAGCAAGTCCTCGAACTCCCTGAAACTGCCCGCGGGCGCAGTCCTGGCTCCTCTTCGCCATCCGGTTCGGTCGGGAGCAGCCGCGGGCTGCGCAGCCGGGCCCGGACGGCGGCCCCGCAGCAGGTGCTGGGCCGGCAGCCGGCGACGCTGGGGAAGGACCCGCGGCGGCAGCGGCTGCTCCGCCCGCTCGGACCCGCGGCCGCGCCTGCGCAGCAGCGTCCTCCCGCCGCCTCGGCGGATGACCGGGACAGACGAAGGAGAAAGGCGTCTTTCAACGCCTGTTGCCTCTCGTGTCCTAACTAAACGAAAGGGAAACAGAAAAGCAACAGGGAGGAGCTATTTCTCATTTTAAACCTGCTTCTGCCCGTGTCGTTTCTGCACGAGAAATGTGGGAGTCAGCCTCGACTTCTTCCCCTCTCTCCCTCCCAGCCCCCGGCACCCCCCCGCCCCCGCACCCAAGCAGGCCCCAAGCCTCGCGTCCCCAAACTCGAGCGCTGCCCGCCCCGCACCTGCCCCTTCTCCCGCCTCCCCATGGCTCGCCTGGACACCGGCACGGCTGCTCTCCTCCACCCGTAACTCCTCCGCCCCCCACCAGCCCGTCTCCCTCACTGCGGCCAGAACGTCCCAAACACCACGCAGTTGTCTCTCTCTTCCTTAAAACCATTCATTGACCCATGATGGTCGTCTAGAGAATAAAGACCAAGTTCTTTCGCTTGGCATGGAAACCCCCATGGTCCAGTTCCTGTTCCTGCTCCAGCCCCGACCCTCCCCGCCCTGTCCCGTGCCCCTCGATTCCATTCTAGTCTAGGCTGTTCCCCCCTGCCTCTTGGCTCCCGGGCGTGGGCCCTCTCCTATCCTGACAGCACGATGAAGGCTCCTTCCTTCCTCCCGCCCACCCTCCCTTCCTTCTTCCATCCCAGCAACAAACACGTTATTGATGCCAACACTACCACGCATGATATCAGGTGCTGAGGATGAAGAGATGCAGAGAGGAGCAATTCTGTCCTCCTCCACCTTTCCCCGGGCGGCGAAGGCAACGAGAGCAGGTCACAGTAGCATCTTCTGCTTTGGTACCGTCTCTTCCCCTTCCCCAGCTGGGACTGTGTCGTTTCTAGCCCCGTGTTTCCACGCTATGACTGTTTTTACATCAGAGGCAGATAGCCATGAACTCAAGACCAGCAAACTGCTAAACTGAAGGATATTCCTCAATATTTTTACTCTGCTTTTCACATCAGAAACCATGCCAGGAACTCGGGGAAGTCATTCATGGAGGATCAATTCTATAAAAAGGAAATTACTGACAATGTGAGCTAGATGTGAACATAGCTTTTATGATCTCTTTTTCCTTTGGCCGCTTGAAAAGCCAGAGCAAAATTCACATTAGAAGCTGTATTTCCTTCTTTCAACAGTCTTTAAGCTGAATGAACGAGACTGTGAGGTATTTGTGTGATTTTTAAAAAGAAATTAGCTCTGAAATTGTTAATATTTTCATGCTTATAAACATATCCCTCCTTGCTGACTCTCTCTGAATGACTCTATACCTGTTTTCACTCACTGCGAGTCTTGCATGGACTTTGGCTAAAAGCAATACAATATAAATATTTATTTCTTTTTTCTTTCTTTCTTTTTTTTTTTTGAGGAAGATCAGCCCTGAGCTAACATCTGCCGCCAATCCTCCTCATTTTCTTGCTGAAGAAGACTGGCCCTGAGCTAACATCCATGCCCATCTTCCTCTACTTTATGTGGGATACCTGCCACAGCATGGCTTGACAAGTGGTTCGTAGGTCGGCACCCGGATCCAGACTGGTGAACCTGGGCCTCTGAAGCAGAAGGTGCGAACTTAACTGCTGCACCACCGGGCTGGCCCCTAACCAGAAATGGAAAGATGTACTATAGTTAAATAACTGTCATGGGGAATAGACCTCCAAGGAAAATGGTTTCTTTGGGGGCTGAATCTGGGTGGCTTTTGTAATGATAACCTTTCACTGGGTTTCAGCTTATTCCTTCATAACACAGCAATTGGAACACCTATTCCAAGGGTGGGGCATGAGGGTAGGGTGGGGTTGGGAATGAAAAATCATAAATATGAGAAAACAATCTAAATATTGTAGGTGATTTCAGAGTGTTCACATTAGCCAGTTTGATCTCCTTTTCACCCTAACTTTGCATCATTATTGGAAACACACTGTGGTAAACATAGAGAAGAGAATCAAAGGCAGAGGAAAATGGCAACCCTGTTACTAGGAACGTGCTTTGGACTAGGTACTTAAGCTTGCTAAGCATCATTTGCCATAGCTTTAAAGATAATAACACCTACTTTCTAGTTTTTTTTAAGGATTAAGTGAAGTAATGTATGCCTAATGCAGTATCTGGGAAATACTAGGTGCTAAAAAAGTAATTATTATTATTTTATTTATTATTGCCAGGAAGGAAATTTTAAAGAGGTGAAATAAATTTATACACAGGTGGGATCTTTTACCCACAAGAAAGTATAAAAAAGAAACAATTAATTATTCTGCCTTAGCTGCCCTGTTTGTAACTGTACTTCCATTTATAACATTTCCTCTACAGCAATTTCACAAGCATAACGTTGTACTAACTTTATTTAGAGTGTGAAACGTTTTGTTCCTCTTTCCAAGTCACGTCAGGAGGCAATAAGCTATTGACGTATAATGTATTATAAGGCATTGTTCAGTTCAATTCAATTTAATTCTATTCAGCAGATTTTTCTAGAACGCAACAGACATTTCTAGAATAGCAAGCCACTATGATATGGGGAACATAGAGAAGAAGAGTATAAGTAATGTGTTTAGGAGATGTGAATGGATTCCTATAGGAACAGACTTGGGTGTCCGGTGCCCCTGACTCTGGATCCTGCCCTGTAACTTATTGCAAGGCCTTGAGCAAGTTATTTGGTTTCTTTAGGCTTTTCTTTCCTCAACTGTTAAAGGGAAAATAGCATCTTATCTTGCAGGGTTGTCGTAAAGAGGAGAGTGGAGACAGGTAGGATGCCCAGCAACGAGGGCACAAGATCCTTGCAGGCCATTTTAAAGGATGGAGGGATGTCTTGAGGCCCTAAGAAGACTGGATGCTTTGTGAGTGGAGCCCTGGCAGCGGCGACTTCCCCCATCAATGGGCGTGGAGAGGGGTTCCCCTACTAGGAGGCTCTCCATGGCCTCTTCTCTCTGCTCCAGGCCAGAGGCTACCAGAGCCATGGGCTGTGAGCCAGTGGCGATGACAGGTGTGGGCAAGGTGAGTCAGCTTTTCAGTGCCACACAGACCTGAGCTGCTCGGAAAATGAGCACCTCCGCAAGCCTCACTTTCTTCCTCTGACAAATGGGTAGAAAATGCCTCCTTGAACCACTTCACAGGGTGGTGCAAGAGCAATGCGACGACAGAGGAAATGGTTCTGTAAACAGTAAGTTGCTATACCGGTGCTAGAGGTTGTTACCAGTTCCCCAAAAAGGGAGGGAGGCACAGAGAAAATCCCATCAGTTAATGAGCTTCCAGAGTTCTGCGTCACTCTTGCAAGGGGATTTTATTATAATGAGCAGGGGAAGGAGCAAGTGCCATTCCAGTCTACAGCCTTTCCCCTCCAAGTGTGGTCCACGGACCAGCAGCATCAGCACCACCTGGGCGCTTGTTATAAATGCAGGGCCGTGGTCCATACCCCGCACCTACCCAATCAGCACCTGCATTTTAACACAATACCCCACGAGTCATAGGCACATTAAAGTTTGAGGAGCATGGTCTCTAGGCCTTAATGTTAAAGAGAAAGAGTTGATGACAACGCGCTCAGCAGGAAATTAACCAGCGCTAGACAAGAAGTGCTGTGTCCCAGGAGGTGAAAGGCCATGTGACCTGCACACACCTTTGGTCCTTTAGAGTTGCTTGGGACAGTGTCAGAACTAATTACAAATAACAAAAGAGAAGGGAAAAAAAGAGCGAGGGAACACCTTCACACAAAAAAAGGCTGGAGAATGTCAGGCTGCCTCAAATACGGGGTCGGGAGGCAGTCGCTGTTCTCTGGGGCTCAGCTTCCCCAGGGGCTCCTTCAGCCCCTGGGTGGTTCCGCCCTGCGGGCACGTCTGTTCCTGGGACAAGCCGTTCAGGTGCTCCTTGGGCAAACCCAGGCAGAAGGCCTGGCTCAGCTGAGCCTAAATCCTTTCAAAGATCCTACTTCCCTCAATCCACATCACAAAGGCTTCTAATGAGGAGCTAGCACTTAGGAACTCTTTGTTATCAATTAGTTAACCATTAGGTCAACTCACACTTATTGATGGCTGGACTAACTACACTTCGAGGCACCCTGACATTTTTACTGTTACAAGATAAATCAGAGGTGGGTCTCATTGTCTACCCAGGCATTTTCATGCTTTCTTACCTTTCCACGAGGAGTTCCTCCTGCTTAGAAACCTTTCTCCTGCATTCTCCTCTCAATTTAACGCTTAATGAGGTACTTATCCTTGAAGACAGCTCAGTTGCCACCTTCTCAGTGTGACCCTGACTTCAGCAGGACTCTCAGGCAGTTTTGGATAAGGGTACGTTCAGAAGCTGAGGATCTGAAATGGGAAATTCGTTCTCTTAAAACTCAGCGACTCACGTTCCCGAGGGATCCCATGTACAGGCTTTGTGTCTCGGGAAAGGTGTTCAGCATTTACTGGAGAGCAGCTCCTTTGTAGCGGGCGCTTTCTAGGTGTTTTAAAGCGACTGAATTCTGTCATCCTTACAAGGGCCTGCCTAGGTAGATTATCATCCCCATTTTACACACAAAGAAAACTGAGACTCAGGGGAGCTAGGATTTATGCACAATATTCTCTATTCCTAAGCTCTGTTCCTTCTATCCTATGCAGATTTGGGGAGGAGGACGGGCGGGAGGGAGGGAGACCCTGTTCATGGCGGGAGCCCCCTGGGAAGTAACCACCAGGCTCTCAGATACCTGGAAGTCCAGTTTGGGAGGGAGCGTGCATGAGGATTTCTAATATGGGTCACTCAGATCGTTGTCCGTCTCTCACCATTCCATGGATTTCTCTTGGGTGGGCATCAGGATCCTATCACTCCAAACTTCAGGACAGGCTAGGATGGGAGGTGCCTTCCAGCTATGGTGTCCACGATACCATGAGACTAAAGGAAAACCATATTCCCTTTTTTTTCTTTCTTGATTAGATTTCCTTTCTTTCTCTCTCTCTCTTTCTTTCTTCTCTCTCTCTCTCTTTAAAGTGGGTGTATTTAATCATTATAACTGGTCAGAAGCCAGAGATAGTTAGGCGTCTTCTGGTTGGAACAGAAATAGCCCTGTTAGCTGTGGACTGCGTCCAAGCTCCTGAACAGCCCCCCGAGAAGATCTCCATATAAATGGTTCCTTCAGGACTCCCCTTTGAATGCTTTCTTGGTCTTGGGGGTCTGAAATGGAGCCAATTTGAGAGAGTTCCAGGCATTTCCCCCAGGGCCTCCTTCCCAAAAGCTTTTCAAAGCAATCCCAGAGGTCCAAGCATCCTCTCTAACTAGGGACTCCCGCATGTGAGGAGTTAGGAAAACTTGCCTTTAGGCCCCTGACACCTTTGCTGGGACCCTCTAAAAGGGCACAGACCTGGCTGGTGTACCCTCTGGTGTAGAGATACCCGGGATGGTAACTGGCACACGCCAGTTTTGCAGTAAATGTTTGTTAGCTTTACCTGTGAAATACGTAAGCACTACACTGACATCCTCTGGAGCTGAGGCCTGTGCATATTCCCAAGTGCGCTGACCGCAGAAGGATTTCGTGGTGTCCACCTCTTGAATAAATGAAATAAACTAGTGACTTATATATGCTCTTAAATATATAAGACAATTTCAGTTAACTTGCTGATATTCCGAGTTTTCACAGCACCGATGTGAAACCTGGGGGTCTTGTGTGTCTGTTAAAATAATAGCAACAAAACCAAAGTCACTTTAGTAAAGCACAGTAGGAAAAGGCACGGACTCGGCAGAAGTGGGTTTGAATCTGTGTTTTCTTACCAGCAGGATGATTTTCGATAAGTCACTTGGTGTCTTTAACCTCAGGTTCCTTATCACTATTAGCTATCTTAAAGACCTTTGCTCAAATGGAATAATAAGTATGAAAATATTTTGCAGAGTATAAACTTAATCATTCTTCCATTTACTTAGGCCAATTTTTAGAGGCTGGTGAACTAGCCTTTTATTTTACTTTATTTTTATTTTTTTGCAGAGGAAGATTTGCCCTGAGCTAACATCTGTGCCAATCTTCCTCTATTGTATGTGGGTCACTGCCACAGCGTGGCCACCAACGAGTGGTGCAGGTCCGCACCAGGAACTGAGCCCAGGATGCTGAAGTGGAGGGCACCGAACTTAACTGCTAGGCCATGGGGCCAGCCCTTAAACTGGGCTTTTTTTAAAAAAAATTCTAAATGAACCCAATCTGAATTAGTAATATTTTACTGAGTTCCAAATGCCTGTGCCATAGGTGGGGGGAGGCAGCTGAGGCCCAGAGAGGTTTAGTAACCGTTCTAGTTCTCACAGCTATGGTAGGTGGCCCAAAGTGTAGTTCTCTGGAATCCAAAACTCTGTGTTCTTATTTTCTTCTTCCCAGGGGCCAAAAGAGCAGTCAGTATACACCGTCTTGCTTTCTTTCCAACTAAGGTCACCATTGTGCTGTGTGACCTTGGGCAGTTCTCCTGCCTTCTCTGGTCTCTGCTTCCCCATCAGTAAAGTGAGCATCATGGACTTTTGAAGATCTTGAGGGCTCTTTCCCGTTCCAGTCTTTCAGCATTCCAGTTCATCTTCACCAGAAGCCCTTTCGGAAAGAGTGTGCTTGGTTTCAAAATCAAAGTCCCCCCTTCGACTGAATTGATTTCTTCTTCCCCTGAGCTGGGAGGAAATTTCTTTAAGTTCAGTCGCAGCTGGTATCTATTGTGCAGCAGTTTCCTTGCAGGTGGGGACAATATCTCACAAACATTTCTTGGTATCTTCTGAGGACCCCAGCACAGAACGGGAGTGGGGTAAGTGTTCAGGAGCTGTTTGCTGAATTGAAAATTCATCAGCCAAGGGGTCAGTAACTGATTCCCCTGTCACTAAAGTGGTAATTAAAGAAACTGAGGAGAACCGTGGAAAAATGACTGAGATACAGGACTGATGAAAACAGCAGATGTGGAGATGGTCTCTCTGACTCAACTGTGAAATGCATCCATCTGGACAAAGCTAAGAGTGGAATAACAAGAATAAATAGTAATAATTCCACCAGCCACTAATATCTGTTGGGCTTGTGTGTGTCTAGTGGTTTTCTAAGCTCTTCAAATAGATTATTCCACTTAATTGTCACAAAATCTTCATGAGGAATGTAATATTACCATCCCCATCTTACAGATGAGGAAACTGAGGCCCAAGGAGGTTCAGTAACCTGCCTCGGGTCACCCGGCCGGCAGACTGCGGGGCTGGGATGCATGTCTGAGTCTGAGCACTCCTACATGTTAGGTCTTCCACAGGGATGAATTCAGTCAGTTTTCACAACAACCCACCTAGGGAGTTATTTTTATCCCCATTTTACACTTGAAGAAACCTGAGACTCCAAAAGGGATGCAGTGGAGCCAGGATTTGCTCTCTATCAAACAGAAGGTAACGGAAGATTGGCGACAAAGGCCGGGTGAGGCCCAGGCTAGGTCACGGCCTCGTCGGGCCCTTCTGCCTGGGCTCCAATCCCCGCTCTACTTTGTGAACTTGGGCAGGTTGTTGAATCCTTCTGTGCCTCAGTTTCTTCATCTATGCAAAGAGGATAATTTCAGATAGTGACACGTGCCTTGAAGAAAATTCAACAGAGGAATGGGATGGAATGATAAAACCACGCCAGGCACGTGGAGGACGGCGTCCAGCCGAGGCTCGGTGTGTTCAGCGGGCAGGAAAGCCCAAGCGGCTGAGCATGGAGAGAGGAGAGGCATGAGGGAGCGCTCTCTAAACGGAGAGCCTGTGCGCACTGCTGTGCAGTGTAGCCTTGGAGATTAGACTAATGCGGATTGCGCATAATATTTGGTTTCTAAACTTGTCCTTATGTTATTCAATCAGTAAACATTTTAGATGGAATTTAAATATGGAATGAAAGAAAAAGGAAATCAATTTCTAAAACTGCCTCACTCACTGTGGAATCTGAAAGTCCTATTTTCCTCGCTGGTCAGGGAACTGCTCATCCTCCATCATATTGTTCTTGTTGTCATTATAATGATGATTATATTAATGCAATTATTAAAAACTGTTGTTACCATTGATTATCGATTTTAAAAAGCATTTGCAAACTGCAAGGCCCTCATTTATATATAAAGAAGGAAAGTCCATTAATGAGCAAAGAGCTGGGTACTGTCAGCTGGTACTTTGATGTGTTAATTGCAAATCATTCTAATCTTACCATTTTTCTTGTTGAGGAGGATTCACCCTGAGCTAACTTCTGTTGCCAGTCTTCCTCTCTTTTTGCTTAAGGAAGATTGTCCCTGAGCTAACATCTGTGCCACTCTTCCTCTATTTTGTATGTGGGTTGCTGCCACAGCATGGCTGACGAGTGGCGTAGGTCCACACTGGGAATCTGAACCCGTGAACCCAGGCCGCTGAAGCAGAGAGTGCCGAACTTAACCACTATATCATGGGGCTGGCCCTTAATCTTACTATTAAAGAACAACTTCTGCTATGCGTGGGGTGAGCCTATTTGTAAATACCCATACGATCTTGAAATTAATCCAACTCCATTTAGTTTGAACACCCCTACAATCTCCACTTCATACAACTGTTTATTAAGCATCTATTGCGCCCTCAGCCTTGTGGTCGGCTCTTTGGGAGAATAAGAAACAGTAAACTATAGGGTCCCTGTTCTCAAAGCTCTTAGAGACTAAGAGTAGATGTGTCTGCTTGAAAGCTAGAGGGAATGGGATTCAAAATTGGATGAGGTGGCTGCATGTGCCATGTGACTTTTTTTTCTTAATAGACTTTATTTTTTATGGCCGTTTAGGTTCACAGCAAAATCGAGAGGAAGATACAGAGATTTCCCGTATACTTTCTAACCCTGTAATCTGCACAGCCTCCTCCTTAATCCACATCCCCCACCAGAGTGGCACATTTTTTACAATTGATGGACCTACAATGACACAACATAATCACCCAAAGTCCATGCTTTACATTAAAGTTCATTCCTGGTGTTGTTCATTCTGTGGGTTTGGATAAATATACAATGACGCGCATCCTCACTGTGGTATCATACAGAGCATTTTCACTGCCCTAAAAATCCTTTCTGCTCCACTATTCACCTTCCCCTCCCCCCAACCCGTGCCATCTCTGATCTTTTGACTGTCTCTGTAGTTTTGCCTTTTCTAGGCTATCGTATAGTTGGAATCATACAGTCTGTAGCCTTTTCAGATTGGCTTCTTTCACTCTTTCACTTAGAAATATGCATTTGTTTCCTCCAATTCTTGTCATGGCTTGACAGCTCATTTTTTTTTTTTTTTTTTTTTTTTAGCATTGAATAGTATTCCGTTGTCTGGATGTACCACAGTTTATTTATCCACTCACCTACTGAAGGACATCTTGGTTGCTTCCAAGTTTTGGCAACTATATGAATGAAGCTGCTATAAACATCTTCCGTGCGATTGTGGGAAGTTATCTTATATCTTTGAGCTGCAATTTCTTCATCAAATAGAGGTAGTAATAGAGGCAGGATAACACAGAATTACACAACTGGACTGGAAACTGACTGGGTTCTCATGGTGGTGCTGACACCAGATATTGGACATGTCACTTAACCCCTCTGTGCCTCAGTTTCCTATCTGGAAAATTAGGGTGATAATAGTTCCTGCTTCATGAGTTTGCTATGAAGATTAAATTAGTTAATAACGTAAAGAGCTTAGAACAGTGCCTGAAAAATCATAAACTCTAAGGATTTGTTAAATGGATGAAATAAACAATGCCCATCTCACAGTATTGCTTTCCAAGTTAAATGAAGAGGGTATACAATGACCTCATATAGGACCTTGCATATAACAGACATTCAATTAATGTTGTTTCCTCCTTTCTTTGCTGGTATCCTTCCTTTCGAAGTTCTGCACCAGGAGCATCTTCTGTCTCCTGTTGTGTAAGAGATGTAGACCAGTGGCTCCGAAACTTGGTGGCATATTAGAATCACTCAGGGAGCTTTAAATATTCCCAATCTCCAAGCACACCCTAGACAAATTAATTCAGATTTTCTGGGAATGGGATCCAGGCATCAATGTTTTTCAAAACTTGTCTTGTGATTCCAATGAGTAGCCAAGTTGGAGAACCAGTAGTGTATAGTAACCATCAGGGTTCCAGCAGGGGCCTGGAAGCGGTCAGGAAGCTTTCTTGGAGGAGGTCTTCTTTTAGTTGGCTCATACAGGCTGTCCCTTTGGCTCAACCCACCTCAGATGCTGAATTCATTCCTTCAACAAATTGTTACTGGCCCCTGTGATGTGCAAGGGATGGAGGGTACATCCCTGAGCAAGGCAAGCCAAGTCCTGTCCTCATAGAGCATACACTAGAAAATGGAGATGGGCGCATGTGCCAAAGAATAAATATGGTGCTAAGAAGAATAGTGATAAGTGCTATAAAGAAGAGGAAACAGCAAAGGTGTAGAGTGACCTGGGTCAGGGAGGAAGGCTCAGAGGGCTTTCTGCAAAGCTGACATTTGAGTTAAGCCCAGAGGGATGTAATGGTACCAGTTGTGTGAAGAAGATTCCAGGTGGAGGCCACAGCTTCATGCATCCAAGGGACAGAAACGCTGTGAGGCTGATGTACAGTCAGTGAGAGGAAGGCATGGACAGGAGCATGGAGAGGCAGGGGCCTGGGCTCACAGGTCCTTTTGGAGATGCTGAGGATTTTATTTCAAGTGCAATAGGAAGCCACTGGCAGCTTCAATGCAGGGAATATGATCTTATTTACATTCTTGTTGTTGTTGTTGTTGAGGAAGATTTGCCCTGAGCTAACATCTGTGCCAGTCCTCCTGTATTTTATATGTGGGTCGCTGCCACAGCATGGCTGCCGATGAGTGGTTTAGTCCGCACCTGGGAACCAAACCCAGCTGCTGAAGTGGAGTACACTGACCTTCACCACTAGGCCACGGTCTGGCCCCAGGTTTACATTTTAAAAAGATGATCCCTGCTACGTGGAGCATGGTGGTTAAGGAGAGCAGTGAATACAGGGAGAACAGGCAGGAGGCTACAGGTGCAGCCCAAGCTGGAGATGACTGTGGTTTGGACTAGGGTGGTAGCAGTGAAGAAGGACAGCAGTCGTCAGATTCTAGAAGTGAATTTGATGAAAGATCAGTGAGACTTGCTGATGGATGGGACCTAGAGGGTGCTGGAAGGAGCAGCATCAAAATGACTCTCAGATGTTGGACCTGAACAACTGAGTGGATGGTGCCATTTGCAGATGGAAAGGACTGTGGGAAGAATATTTGGTGAGAGAGAGAGAGGATGAGGCAGGAAACCAACCACTCTACTACAGATGTGTAAACATGCCACGTAGACATGCAAGTGGAAGTGGAGAAGTCAGGTGGAGATCTCAGTCTTGGTGACGTCCGTGATTAGAAGGCATTTAAGCCATGGGATTCGTTGAGAGCATCCTCTGAGGCTTTACCTTGCCATCCTTTGAGCTCTTTGGCCTAGCTGCTGTTCCCCAAGCTCTGAAGGCCCCTTTCCCACCAGCCTGAGATGTGTGGTGGGGTCTTCTGCTGACCCACTTCTCTCTTCATGGTCTGGATGTCTTGGGGTTGGTACCCTTGGCCAGGCTGGGGAGTGAAGGGGTAAGGATTAACAACTCCTGTGCTCCTTGGGAATGCCAGGCCCATTCAGTGCCTGGGGTGTGGCACTCTGGCCCAAGAACATTTGGGAGAAGCTGTGATCTCACCTTGAAACAGCCATGAAATGTCCACCAGTGACATTACAAATGCTGAGCAGAAAAGCCATGGGAACAGGTTTCATCCAGGTTGGTTTAAACCACTCTTTTTCCTTCCCTTTCTCCAGAAGGTGAGCTGAGCTCAGTTGCCTCAGCAAATCCATCTCAGCAATCTTAAAGCTGAGCTTTGAATTTATTTTCCAGCCACTTATGGAGGCGGCACAGTGGAAAGAGCCGCCAGCTGGAGCCCAGCTGACTGGCTTTGTGATCTTGAGAAAGTCACTTCACCTCCGAGAGCCCCAGTTCCTTCATCTGCAAACGAGGGGGTCGGGTGGGTTGTTTGCGATGGTCCCTTTTAGCTCTAATGATCTTGTTTTTTAAAGCAGAGTCCTTCCTCCTCTTCTATTGAAGAAGTGAGGCAGAGAGAGGAGGCGAGGGAATCGCCTGCCTGGATAAAAGTGTGGCCTCCCAGAGCCCTTGCCTTCTGCCTTGGGACTTTCTCATCCTGCCTCTTAAAAAATAACAGGTAGACGAATGTGACGTTGGAAGACTTTCGTGGATTTCGAGATGGGAATTGACCAATACGTGTTGAGCACCTACTAAGAACCTAAGAATAACCTGGTCACTGGTGATCTAGAGATAATTGATCAAAAGAACAAACGAAGGACTTTTTCAAAAAAAGAAGACAGTTTATTTCCTGCTCTCAAGAAGCTCACCCATATTCTAATTGTGCAGTAAAGCATAATATTATCGAATCCTTACTGTGTGCTAAGTTACTGCGAGATAATGTGTTATGTCATTTCATTCTCTTCTAAAATGCTAGATTCCTCCTTTTCATTAATTTTCAGAATGACTTTGTGCCCAGACAACCTCTAAGGTAAACAATGGGGTTTTAGAAATTATTAAGAACTCATGGATTTTTATATATTTCACATTTCAATCCTTTTGTTTACTTTTCTTTTTCATACTCAAATTATGTCATTTTGGTCAGGGGCGATCCTTCATATTGGCTCTGCTGTCCTTTTGACACAACCTCAGTAATCTTTGAGAGCTTCATTGCTTTCTGGTACAATATTATTCCATTCTTACAACAATCCCAGAGAGATGGATGCTATTGTTATGGGCATTTTAGGGATGATGAAGCTGAGGATTGCCTGAAGCCACAAGGCCAGTGAAGGTGGAGCTGAGGTTTGATCTTCACCACCTGACTCCAGACTTTTAACCATTATACCACGTAGTCTATTAGAAGAGATAAGATTAACATAGGAGAAATAATTAGTAAATAGCAGAGTGTATTAAATTAATTAAACATGGAGGCCATCAGACTGAGGTGGCTCTAATGCCTTAGCAAACCAAAACCTATGCCTGTATTGTCTCAAGGTTAAGAAGTCAAAACCTAAGGACAACCAATCTCAACCAGCTGACTAGACTTTCCCAAACAAGGCACCTGCTTAAGCTGCAGCCAATCAAATCACGCCCTTGCTTTGCTTCCACGTCTTCTCTATAAACATCTCTCCTTGTCTCCTCTTGGAGGAGCTCTCCTAACCACTTCCCGTTTGGTGCTGCCCAATTGGAATTGACTTTTGCTCATGTCAGCTGCAGAAAAATTTTAATATGCCTCAGTTTATCTTTTAACAAGTGGCATGTGTCTTTTGATTAATTCATTAAACATTTGTTGATGACACCGGCCCTGTGGCTGAGTGGTTAAGTTTGCTTGCTCCACTTTGGTGGCCCTGGGTTCACCCATTCGGATCCTGGGTGCGGACCTAGCACTGCTCATCAAGCCATGCGGAGGCGGCGTCCCACATAGAAGAACTAGAAGAACATGTAACTAGGATATACAACCATGTACTGGGGGGCTTTGGGGAGGAAAACAAATCCTGCTTTACTGCATTGTTACTCTCTGCGTCTCCCTCACCTCTCTCTTAAAACAAACAAACAAACATTTATTGAGTTCTAATCATACGCCAAGTTCTGAGAGGGATAAGACGGGTCCCTGTCCTCAAGGAGCTCATGTTTCATTAAGGGCTGACCTTTGTGGTCACGACAATGGATAGGAAATGAATTCAGTGTGGACTGGGGAGGCCTCGGGAGTCTTCTGGGATGGGACTGGATCTGCCTTTGGAGGCCAATTGTGAACTCTTCTGGGAAGAGGCATTCCAGGCAGGGGATGGCGTGAGCAACGGCCCAGAGGCAGGAAGTAGCCTGGCAGAGGAGGTGGCAGGTGCCCCTGTTGTCTCAAATCACTCGTCTTCCATATAGGCTTGACTACAAAAAGAGGGGAGAATCAAAGATCAAGCATGCTATGTCTATGACTCTTAGGTGGGAAAAGAACTTTCAAGTTCTGCCTCGTAGGGAAGCCCAAGGGCTATGGGAGGATTTCCCTCTCAAAGCTCTTCAACATTTTATTGTAGTTTCATTAAACTGTCCCCATACGGGAGGATAGTGGTGGTCCATTTTGCACGGGGACTAGAGTGGTGTGTGCGCATGTGTTATGTGAGCACTCTAAAGGTAGAGGCCACATCTTACTGGTCTCTGTATCCTCAGTGACCGCCATATAGTTGGTTCTTGATAATTTTTAAAAATGGAAATAAATTTTCTTCCAAAACATTTGTGCCCTTCGATTGCATATTTTCATTGTGTGTCCCTGAGAATCCATCACAAAGAGATAATCTTGGATACAGACGCAACTTTATGTCAAAGATGTTCATCATAGATGTATTCCTATCAATAAAACATTAGAAACGACCTAACACTATGGTCCGTTCTATGCTATTTTAGGTATGGTAGCCTTGGAACCTGGTGGAGATGTTAAATATCATGTTTATGGAGAGTTTTTAATCACATGACACTATTCTTAGGATATACTGTTGAGACATTCAGGGTATGAAATTATAAACACAAATGACCCTATCTATATAAAAACATGCATTGAAAAAAGCCTGGCAAGAAATACACCAAGAATGTCAGCAAGAGCTTCTCTCTGGGATGGTTCTTATCTTCTTCCTTTTGCTTTTCTTTATTTTCTATAATTAGTGTCCTTACTCTCATAATTGATAAAACAAAAGCCATATAAAGGATGCTCATTGCTCTTCTTTACCTACTGCCTCAATGTTTTAACAAGCTAAAAGCTGAGTGTTATTTTTGCTGCCTAACTCAGAACAGGGAAGTCAGGAGGGGAGGAGTGGGCAGGTGGGGGGTGGTCCCAGCAGAACAATTCTAGAAGAGAAGTGAGGTCACAGAGTTGGTGAGCTGATGGGCTGGGGAGTTCCTACCTTGGTGGCCCCCACCCCTGCTGCACGGCTACCTGAAGAGGTAGCTAGGCCAATGCTAGTGGAAACTGCAATTTTCCAGTCATTAGGGGCACAGTGGGCTGGGCGGTCAGCGGCGGCTTTGATCTGGTTAACCTCGCTGGGGGTCAGGCGGCTCTGACCCCGGCGGTGTTCTCACTCTAAAGCTGCAGCCGGGTCAGCGCTCCCATTGTTTCCTGGCCCACATTAACTCCTGGGCCAGAGAACAGGGCCCGCTCCCCACTGCCGCCTCCAGCCCAAGTGGGCCCGCTTTGTTCCCTCCCCAGCGGCCCCCATTGTGCCTACTGAGGGGGAAAAAGCCAGCGTTCATTTCCTTACTCTAATGGCTCCATCCTCTTCCAGCCCATAAGCATTTTGTCACTGTGACCCCAGAGGTTATTCGGGCCTTTTGATCTTGCCTACCTATAGCCAGGCTCCCCAGCTGCCATGAGCGGTGGACCCCCCACCCGGAGGGTGTGCCCATTGGCGTGATTGGCCCCAGCACAGAGCAGCTCAGCTAATGGGACTTGGAGACCAGAGGGGATGGGTTCTAGTGGGAGGCATTTCAGGCTCTCTCTCCACCAGAGCCCTCTCCCCTCACAGCGCAAAAGCCTCAAGGCCTGGGGGCCTCTTCCCTTGGGAAGGGGTGTACTGAGCTTTACCTTAAACCCCCAGCCCTCCACAGTCCCAGCCCTGTGACTGCCACTGTCTTCTCTCCCACTCTTGGCCCCAGAACCTTTTCCAGGATTATCTATTTTTTGTCTCCTGGAAGGTTCTCGCCTCCCTGATCCTCCACAAGTTCTCCACAGACTCCACCTTAATGGAACTCTTCTTGGAACTTGCAGTTCTGTGATGACATCTCCGCGCACAGCTACAGCTTCTTCCCCTCCCATCCGGGTCCACCCGACTGTGAGTTCCTCGAAGGCAGGTGCCATGCTTTTTCCCCTGTTGCACCCTCCACTTCCACCCCCACCCCACCTGCCTTCAGCGGTGCCTGAAACAATGAAAGTATAGCATTTAGTCACTTCAAGCCAGGTGTAAGGTGACTTTAGAAGGAGCTTTATGGAGCAGACAAGAAGAAATACAACTTACGGACCACACTCTTCTGAACTGGGTTCTAAAGTGTTGAGAGGTGGTAGAGGTATTGGGAAGGGTTTTGGTGAGCTTTTTAAAACATTGGAAGGATCAATTTATTTGCTTGTTATTTATACAATCAGAAATTGAGCACCTTCTCTGGATGATTATTAAATTGCTCTTAGCACTGGGAATGCAGAAGGAAGAAATCCTAGTCCCCGCCCTTGGTGGGCACAGTCTGGTGGTGGTAGCAGTACCTAAGTAGGAGAGCGAGACCCTCAGGAGGATGACAGGATGCATGCTGAATTCTACATGGAGAGAGACAGAGCTGGCCCTTAAAGGGACGGTAAAACCCACTGAGACAGATGTAAAGTGTTCACAATAACAAATTTATTAGGCAATATTGTATAGCCTGGGAGAATTAATCTATTTCCTCCAAAGTGAATAATCTCCAGTCAAATTCCAATTAATGACTTTGAGGAAATGACACCGAAGCATCAAACAGCAAGTTAAATGCAGCCTCTTCTCTCTGCCTCTAGACAGCCGGATGCACTTTATTGACATTTGTCTCTGTGCCTCTTCAGGAAATTTGGGCTCGCCCATCGGCAGCTGGCCAGAGCTGCCTCTGCTCTGTGCCAACCCTTTAGGAATCTACCTAGAGTCCCCTCTGTGGCAGGGTGGAGTCTGTTATTAGTCTATTAGCTGCTCCTTTTCGGCCCAGATTTAATACTGTCCAAGAGTAAACTTATGTTCTTTCATTAATACACTCGTTCGTTCATTCATTTCCAATCAATAATCTATTCTTTGTCGGTCAATGAGTTATTTTCATGTATTCACTCCACAAACACATTGTTAAGAGCTTGTAACTGTGTTAGGTTCAGGAGATACAAAGGGAATACAAGGTGGTCTCTGCCCTCTAGAACATTATTTCAGTGAGGGTCAATGACAAGGCCACCCGAGAAGTGCCGTGATGAAGAAAACACGAGGTGTTAGGAGAACCCTCCAGAGGAGCCTTAACCGGGTCTGGGGGTAGCCAAGGAAGGCAAAAGCTTTGCTAGACAGGATTCTACCTGAATGAATCTTGAAGGCTAAGGAGTTATCAGCCGGGTGAGGAAAAGGGGTGGAGTGGAGAATCGCATTGGAGGTCAGAAGGAAGACCCTGGGAACAGTGAGGAGATTGGAAAAGGAATGCAGGCCAGCCCAGAGTGGGCTCTGGCCCTGTGTTCTGACGGGCCCCGAGGGCACGGAGATGTGCACTCCCTTCTGTCAGTGTGGTCCCTCTGCTGGAACTTCCCACTTGACCTGGGGATGAACCGGCTCTGACCACCACCTCTTGACAGAGGCTGCGTCTGAGTACACCCTTGTACATGCCACTTTCAAATGGGACCTGCCTCTGTCATTTGTAAAACACCCTAGTAACGCACAAAAGTCTCACTATCCTCCAAAATGTTACATTGTCTGTGTAGAAAATTTTTGAGAGCATTTACTGGTTTCAGACGGTTCTGTATTCAGTTGGGTGGCATCCTTTCCTTCCCACCCTCCCAGATATGTGGATAGATGCCTCTGAACGTGCTGTCTGGATCTGAGGCAGAAAGATAATTATTTGCCTTTCTCATAAGGAAAAGCTAATTACTAGAAGGAACCCCGGCATAATTACACAGTTAGACTTAGTGTCTTTGTCCACATTGCTTCCTGACAAAGACATCCCCGTTAGCCTCTAGCCATTTGGAGGAGGAGGGGGTGATCATTTCTGGTTCTATCTACCTTGGCCACTCTGTGGCCTGTTCCTGACTGATGGCCCCTCGGGGTAAGTAACCAGGGTAATAGGAAATAGGTGCCTGGTAATAGGAAAGGGAGAGTGGTAACTTATAGACATTTGCTCCTCCCAGTAATCCCATCAGGGAGTTACTAGAGCCTTCCACAGGTGAGAACATTGGTGCTCAGGAGGTCATGTCACTTGCTCAAGGTCTCTGCCTATAAGAGTTGGAATTGGAATTTGAAAGTAGGTCTCTGGCTGGAAACTTGTGGTTTTCCCTGTGGCAGGCTCGCTGTTGGATGTTGACCCGGTTGTTGGGGTGCCCCATGCAGAGAGGCAGTGAGGCCAGGGAGGGGATGATGAACTTGCTTCTCAGTAGGACTTGGCCAGGCTAGCCATGACCTGGAGTTGAGGGCTGGGCTGCGGGTAGGCCAGAGAGGAAGAAAATGTGTGAAGTGATGGAACACTTACTCTGTGTTCGTGTAGGGGCAGGCACACCCGTGGCAGGGAGGGTGGGATGAGAGATGTGATCCTCAGGGTGAGGGGGTCTTAGCAGGGACCTTCATATTCCTATAGGTCCATCGTGCTCCCCGCACAAATGATAATCAACCGACAGGGTGGGAAACCCCCACAGAAGAAGGCCCTTGAAGTCTGGGTGATTTCTCCACAAAGAAATGGGCCAGGAGGCAGCGTGAGGATATTCCAGGCACAGGCAAGAGCAAAGCATTGAGCAAAGGCCAAATGCACGCTGTTGCTGGAAGTGAGTAAAATCTAGGATGGGGGCCATTTTGTTGAATGAGTAGCGACTGCTGACCACGATCTCATAGGCCCACTGGGATTTCTCATCTGGAAGTGGAAGAAGTTGGACAAGGTGATTTTAAAACTTCCTTCCTATTTTGACACTCTGTGAGTCAATGTTTAAAGTACGTTCAAATATTTATAATGCTGTTTGGACACATCTATCGAGGATCTTAAACTCTTCATACACTTTGACCTAGTAGTTGCACTTTGTGGGATCTTTCTGAAGGAAATCTATAAACACGTATGTTCATTACAGCATTGTTTATAACAGGGAAAAATTGAGAATAACCTAGAGATCCAACAATGGGGGATTCACTATGTAAACTGTGTTCCATTCTCACAATGGGTATTTATACAGTTATTGAAAGGATGTTTACGAAGACTTTCTAAAAACAGAGGGAAATGGTTACGTCATAACATTAGGAGGGAGTGACAGGATATAAAATTGTGCATTTAGTCACAACTATGAAAACACACAGTCTCATAAAGCAGCAGGCACACAATTACGAATAGAAAAAAGCTAGAAAGAAGTATTAATGGTGGTCATCTTTGATTGATAGAATGATAGGGGATTTAAAAATTAATTTTACTTCTCTAATAGAAAAGATCAACTTTATTAATGTTTTAAAAATGAAAATGCAGAACAATGGCAACAAAAATAACAAAACTCGAGAGGCAGGGCCAGACTGTTCTTATCCCTTTTCTGGCAGTTGGGGACTATGGCTGGGTCCATGACTTGGAAGAAGGCAGTTTCAGGCCTTGGAAGAGGCTTGGGGAGGAGGACAACTATGCAAGGAAGCCCTCGAGACAGCCGTGGGGGACCCCAGACCAAAGGGTAGGTTTCTTAGTGATAAAGCTCCTCAGAGCTCTGACGGAAGCGCTCAGGGGCAACACTGACTCCCAGGCATCCGTTAGGACCTGATATGAAGAAAGTTGTGATTCTGTCTATCCAGGGTTTTGTGAAATGTTACAGTGGCCTAATTTCTATCCTTAAACTTCGTGGGAAACAGTAGAGGCTGAGAAGTTTCATGGCAGAGCCTAGACTTTGGGTCAGAGATTCAGGCTCAAATCCTGCTTCTACTTCTTATTTCTTCTGGGATCTTAGGTTTCATCCGTCAAAGAGGGAATTATAACACTGACCCCAAAGAGGTAGGCACAGAGATTTCAATGAAGTGCTGTCTGCAAAGTCTGCCTCGGAGGAGGGACTCAGCCCAAGGGAGCTCACGTCTGTAGGATTCTTCTTAGCTGTCTTGCAATGTGTCCTCCTTTGTTGGTGAGAGATGCATCCCTGGTTGTAAGCGCTTGCTGTGCTGATCTCAGTTTTAAATTGACCAGTTTGGTCAATGACATGACCTAGTAGGCAGGCCTTATTGTGTGAACAAGCACTAAATTAGTCCTGCAAAGGAAATTGCTTTACTGATGTCCTGCACTGATACCAACGAGAAAGTCCCCCTTCCCCCCAGACAAAGCCGATGGCCAATAGCTTCCCTCTGCCCAGGGGTTCCACAAGATCTGAGAACTGGAGGCAAAATCAGCTTTCGCCATGTCAAGCAGGGTTCCTGGCACTGCTCCCAGGAAGGCGAGCTGGCGCACCCTTCTGCTCTGGTCTCCTACCTGCCTGGCTCCAGTTCAGTGAAGTCGTAGATTCCTTGGATATGAGCAAAACCTCCCCATTGTTACCAAATGGGATTTCACAAAGGTCGATGATACTTATTTTCCCACCAGATGGCTCTGAGAAGCCCTGGGAGGCCCAAGATGACCCAGTAAGCTGGAGGCTTAGCTGGCGAGGATTTGTGGGGTTGTGAGGGAGATTGCCGTGTCCAGAGAGACCACCCTGATTAATGCCCGCCATTCTACCACAAGAGCTCCAACTCCACAGAGCCCAGAAGGCCTTAGACTTTAGTCCTTCTTAAAAGTTGACCTTGTGGGGAAGGTCACATCCTATGCCATTGTTAGTAACTGCTATTAGGTCAGGTTAATAGGAACAAGTAAGGAGAGGGTGGTGGCTAAAGGTTCTGACAAGTAGGGCCCTGCGAAAGTGAAGCCAAGCAGGAGAACAGTAGTGGAGACACAGTAGACCAGCCCGCTCTGATTCTCTGGGGTTTAGATTTCATCCGCTTTTAAATTTAGTGTATGTGAAGCCTAAAGAAAGATTATGATTCAGGCAGGAAAGAATCTAGGAGGATATCTCAAATGAGGGATGGGTGGGTATGGGGTGGGGTCAGTGAGATAGGAGGTACTAATGCATGATGCATGGGAAGGGAACATTGGCTGTTCATCTAGGAATTGGGGAGGTGGGGGCTGAGATAACATCCAGAGCCAACTTCATCCCCAAATGGTTTGCCTTCCATTCTTAGAGTCCGACTCCTGGGAGGAAATCCAGTGATGACCCTTCAAGAGAGTTATAGTTGTGGTCCAAGTCCTGAGCCTTCTGCTCCGCCCCGTCATCGAAACAGGCTTCGCCCACTGCAATGGAGAGGCTGCTTCTGATAGGCTGATCTCTGGGGGACACCAAAGCATCGGATTTTCACGGAGTCAGGATCGGCTGAAGAGACAGCAGGAACTATACTGCAAAGTCAAATTCATTACCACACAACTATTCATACATTCATCTGCGAAGCAGTTACATAAAGCCTCCTAATCTCCCTGTCCACCTGGGCTGTCACTATGAAGAGGACCCTAGTGTGTCCGAGCCATAATTCTAAGATGGGGAAACTGAGGCCCAACAGGGGCAGTGACTTACCTCCCTTATAGTCACAGAAAGAATTAGAATGAGTCCCTAAGTCCTTCTTCCTTTGACCTCCAGACCCACGTCCTTCCCACCATGCCACCCCGCCTCTGACCATGCCCCCAGGCAGAGCTCCTCGGCGTGTCCTGCCTCTTGTGTACAATTGTGAGGATTTATTGTAGCCGGGATTTTGTTTCAAGCTTTTAATATGATTAGCAAACATCAAATATCAAAAGCTTATCTAGTAAACACCTCCCGTCCATGCCGTGGATGTTATGGTCAGCCTTGGATTGAAGTCGAGTCACATTTCAAAACAGATGCAATTTCAAGAGGCCAGAGCGAGGCCGCCCACATCTGTGGGCTGTGATCTTTCGTGTGCAGTAAATGGCATTGTTGGAGAGCTCGGCTGGAAAACATCAGTCTGGTCAGCAGGACCTGCTTACAATGCCCGGAGCTTTCCGGGGGATTTTAAAAATGCAGTTGAGCACTCCCAGTCTGGTGGATAGTTTGCCGGGGCAAGGACAAGCTGTCCAGTTAGGGCTGGGATGTTCAAATTCAATATTTATTATCTTTGACCAAAATCCAAGTGATACTATTAGGAGCAGCAGGGTTTCCAGGAACAATTCTGTTGGGAGTGGAGGGAAGGAGATGGTGAGCATTTGTAAAATAAGACTGTGGTGCACCCCCCAATCTCCTCATGGACGCCAAAGGAAGCACACTTCCATCCTTGCCACAGAGGAAATGAAAAAGAAAATTCTTTGTCCCGTTTGTGACTAAAAGTGAGGCAAGAACTTGACTCATGCTCAGTATCCTTTGGGTCTGTAAATACTGTGGCTGAATGTGGTGCCTTTTCTTGGATGTATCAGCACCAGACGTTGGGCTCTGTCTGGTGTCCACTGAGCACCCCAGCTCATCTTCAGGGATGCAGGGTGTATTATTTGAGTGGGCGTACGTGAGAGTTTGAGTATGCGTGAGTGCCTGTTCTTCCTAGTGATTCCAGTCCCTGCAACAGGGCCGCCACCATCCCCCCAGTGGCTTTCCCTTTCTACTGCTCACATGGAAAGAAGGAGACACTCTATCTGGGGGGCTAATGTTTCTCCGGGCGTCACAGCCCATGGATTTGAGTGACCCATTCCAGCTGTTTCTGGCAGCAACTCCGAAGCTGGCTGTAGCCCGGCGGGTGGCAGGGTGGTTTACACCGTGGAAAATGCGTTCTTAATGGGGCAGCAGCTGCCACTGGCAAGAGCTCGAGGAGTTGGTGTAATGAGAGAAATTGTTCTCTGCTGTTGGGTCTGGCAGATTTCACCCATAAATGAAGATTTGCTGCTTCCAGTAGGGGAGGCATTTGTTTGTTTAGATTCCTAGAATGATAAGGAGGTGGGGCTGACCCAAAGAGAAAGTTAGCAAGTACTCCAGTGAGAAACATTGCAATGGCATGCTCAGGATTCGAGCTGGATCTGAACGGGGCTGATCCAGGTCCCACCTGCGGTCTGCAATGTTGCTGATGGTGCAAGTGCCCTGGGTCTCTCAGGATGAACCCCATTGTAGGAGCTGAGGAATCTTGGAGGGCACAGGAGCGGAGGAAGAGGGGAGGACTCATGAGACGGGCCTTTGGAGGGGTGCCCCTGGAAGGGATTTTCAAAACTACTCTTTCATCATCAGATACCACAATGGCCAAGGGTTTAGGTTATTGGCATCATTTGGTCTATTACATTCAATAAGGATTTCAGTTTTCTTTAATTTAGTTTTTAATTTTGTATCAAAGTTATACATGCATATTATTGGAACAATTCTGCAAGTCTTATGAAAAGCAACAGCTTCCCCCAACTTCTCCCTCCCTATTTCCTTTTCCCCAGAGGCGATGACTTTTAACTCTTTTAGTTGACTCTTGTCATTTTCCTCCACTTCTTCCACTAACATGTTTCTTGATGTTACAGTTTGAGGAATAATCTATTGGCTTCCCACTAGGGAAGATGAAAATTTAGCTTTTTTTGTGACTTCCCAATGTCTGTTGACATAAACATTGCTTTCCTCCCTTACTTCACAACTTCGATAGGGACGAGGAAAACGACACAAGAAACCAAATATGGAGCCCAGACACCCCAAGCCAAGGGAAGAGAAAACTGTTTCTCAGTAAATTGTGGCAAATGTGGAGTTTGGGGCTAAAGTTAGCTATGTAAAGGATGCTCGGTGCGTGCAGACCCCAAAGCCATGAGATGTATTCCACAAAGCAGGAAATCTCTAGAAAAGCTGAATGTTGGTAAAGTGTGTCCTCCTCCATCTGTGTATCCCTTGCAACAGTGGGTGAAAGAGAACCTAGTTGGGATTAGAAACACACTTTGCTCAGAGCTCAGCAGCCCCGGGAGGGGAGTGCAGGGGGCACATGAATAATGGAAAACCTATGGCAAATGCATTAGAAGGGAGCCATCTGTCCACCCTGCAGAGCAGATCCATGAAAATATGATTCGGCCCACAAGGTCCCGGAAAAGGAAAGGATCTGTTTACATTTGTGACAGGCGCTGCATGGAGCATTGTGCTCGGCATAAAAGAAGGTGCTCGAAACATATTTGTTTTCAATAACTGAAATAACTCATTTTGCAGATGGGTAAACTGAGACTCAAAGAATTAAAATGACATGCTCCGGGTCATGCAACAGATTAATGGCAGAGCTGGTAGAGGAACCAAGGTACTCAGGTACGCTTCGTCCCCCCACCTCCCTCATTCTCTCATATTGGTGTATTGAAGACTACTCAGTACAAGAACTGTGTTAGGCCCTAAGGATGAAAAAGCAGAAGACCAGACCCTAAGCCAGAGGAGCTAAGAGTCTTGTTGAGAGACAAGTAAACAGTTCAGAAGAGTGTGGAGTGTGCTGTGATAGAGGCAAATTTAGGCGAGGTACTTTGGGAAGACAGACAAGGGGAATTAACTCAGATTACTAATCAAGGAAGGCTTCCCAGAGAGAAGGATGATTGAGCTTGATTGGGAAGGAAGAACAAACTTCAGCTAAGAAGAATATGGTCAGCCTGTTATTATGCAATCGCTTGACGGAGTGTGTGGGGAAGAGCGGAAGCAGGAGGCCGGGGAGGAGACTTGCGTGCTTATTCAGATGAGAGATGACATGGGCTTGAACAAGCAAGACAGTGGCCAGGGGATAACGGAGGGAAGATGTAAGAAATCCTGTGGTGCGAGAACTGACATCACCCAGTGATTGGCTGGAGGGGTTGGGAGAGGGAGGTTCTAGACTGCCTCCCACATCCCTGACTCCGTCACTTGCCTGGATGGTGCTGCCATTCACAAGGAGAGAAAACACAAGAGATGAGTGAGGTTTTTGGGGAAAGAGGGTGCATTCAGGTTTGAACGTGTAGATTTGACAGCTGAGAAATTTAAGTGGAAATGTTCAGTGGTCAGCTTGGTTTGAAGGGCTGTAAATACAGAAGAGAGGGCTGGAGAGGCGTCGGAGGCTAGACTCATTGTTGACGCCACAGAAAGAGATATCAGCCGGGGGCATGTGGCATGAGAGGAGAAGAGGGTTGAGGACAGAGCCCCAGGGAGCATCAATGTATCAGGGATTACGAGAAGGAAAATGCATGAAGGCATCTAGGAGACCTGGATTCTCAAAGGAAAATCCAGACATACAGGAGGAACTTCTCTCAATGAGAGAAAACAGATTTCAGGAAGGAGATGACAGTCAATGTGTCTAATGCAGCAGGAGTCTAGAGTGGAAGAGACTGATAAAGTCCATGAAGTCAGGCAACGTGGTCGTAAGTGAACTTTGGTGAGGGCAGTGTCAGTGGAATGGTGGAGGGTGGAAGCCAGAATTCAGCAGAGCAGAATTCAGTGAACCTTTGGGCAGCACACTTCCATGTCCTGTAGAAACTCTCGCTGGCCTTGGGATGAGTGAGATCAGTATGCCTTGAGGATACTAGTCTGCAATCCTTGCTCCCTGGGACCCACTGAGGAGCTTCCCTGGAAGACTGGAGGATGGTAAGTCCTGTCCGTGAGATTCCAGCCCAGGCTGAGGCCAAGCCAATTTGACCGTGAGAGAAGAGGGCACATTTCTGCCTTCTTGTGATGCTATGCCCTGGTCAATATTTGTTCTTCCTAATCTGACCAGTGCATATATTTATGAGCATCCAGTGGATAATGTTTGCTGGGTTTCCAGGTGGAGTTCACCCAGAGTAAGATATTGCCGAGTCGGGATCCAAGGATTAAGTACAACAGAGTTTCTTTCAACTCACTAAGACCGTCTCCTTCCTGATGTGAAGACTGAGCTAAGCAGTTTCATTTCTGTTCTTTAGTAAACAAATTGGCAAATCTTCTTGTATGTATGGTCTCGAAACCTTGGCTTGGATGAGGAGCTTGCCTTTATTTTTTGGATGAGAAAAATAAACGATATAGACCCCCAATAGATGTAAGAATTTCTGCTTGTTTATCTAAATGAGACATTTAGATACCAGGTAAATAAAAGATATTCGTGTTTTCTACCGATTATTTTCTGATTTTGGCTTATTTAATAGTTTCCTTTGAGTTTCCATGGTGGGGCTGTTGGAAAGCCAGTCCTGACTTTGGCTCAAATGGCACTTAACCTTTGTCATTAAAACTCCGCCTCTTCCAAAAAAGGATTGGAGAGAGCTTTCAGAATTCATGTCAGTGAAGCCAAACCACTAATGAATAAAAAAGCCAAAGATGTGGGCCGGCCTGGTGGCACAGCGGTTAAGTTCCCACGTTCTGGCTTGGGGTTCAGTGGTTTGGATCCTGGGTGCAGACATGGCATCACTTGGCAAGCCATGCTGTGGCAGGTGTCCTGCATATAAAGTAGAGGAAGATGGGCCCAGATGTTAGCTCAGGGCCAGTCTTCCTCAGCAAAGAGAGGAGGATTGATGGTAGATGTTAGCTCAGGGCTAATCTTCCTCAAAAAAAAAAAAAAGAAAAAAAAAGCCAAAGATTTGAATCTCTCACATGAGGGAATAAGAAAAACCAAACAGGGAATTGGGATAACATAGTAAGTGTGGGTGAGGATGGCTTTGAGCCATCAAAAAAGCCATTTTGGTTTTGAGCTTCTTGATCCCAAGGCGAGAAGGAAAGCGGGCTGGATTGCATAATTGTCCATATCAAAATTCACACAAAAATATGGTCAGCAGTGACTTTAGAGATTAGGTAATCATCTATTTAGATGAAAGGGGAGCCATCTTGGATAAAGTTGGTATGGGAGATGTGAAGCCCCACCTGCTTCACACCCACCAGGTACCAGTGTTGGCTTTTGAGGAAGAGGCCAGGCCACTTTTCTCATTCAACACTTCATTTCACTTATGGGGAAACTGAGGCCAAAGGCGCCAACAAATCTGCTCAGTGCTGTTCATACACACATACACACATATAGACATAAACGATTTATAGATTATGTATCAGTTTCTTTTTACTTTTTTAACTTCACATTATATCATAAATGTTTTACCATGACATTAGGAATTTTTCTGTAGATGTGATTTTTAATATTTATATAGGATATTGTCATATAAATATATCGTTTAATGAACGTATCTGAACGATTGATTGTATTTTTTTTTGCAGGTAGAATCTGTTTAAAGCCATGTACATCAGCCCAGCCTTTTGAGGGCAGGCAAAACAATCCCAGGGACATTTTCTGGCTTGGAGAGCTTGGCTACACTTCCCACATGGTGATATCTGGGCACAATGGACCCACAGTTTCTGAATTCCTTAGAGGGACTTCCATTGTTTCCATACTTTCTGGCTCTGAGGAAAAGACTGTCTCCTCTCCGCTCGACTTCCACATCTTGGGTTGCACAGCTTGGCTCTCTGACTGAGCCAGTAGCCCTCAGCTCTTCCCCAGTCAGCTGAGGAGCAAATGGGAAGCCATGGATTTTTCCAGCATCATCAGTAGAACCTCCAAAGAGGTTTTGTGTTTACCGAAGAGAAAGTAGATTCTTTGAGATTTTAGAATGGCCAACATGAAATCAAGTCATACAAGACTAACACATTAGGAAAGAATGAAGAAGGATGTTCAGAGGAGTGACCTCGGGTCATTGCCAGGTCCTTAAAGTGCCTTCTGAATCATCAAAGAAAGACTGCATGACTGCCAGGATGGTTATACTGTCAGGTTCAATTTATTATGTCTGGATGCCTGGAAAATTAATCCCTTAAGTATAAGTATTTTATTATTTATTTATGTTCTATGCCCTACTGACTTTAAAAATGAATCAGACAGAGCATGATATATATATATTTTTTGTACTTTTGTTAAAGTAAAATGTACATTCTTTTTGTTTTGTTTTGCTGAGGAAGATTCACCCTGAGCTAACATCTGTGCCAGTCTTCCTCTATTTTGTGTGTGGGTCACCGTCACAGCATGGCTGCCAACAAGTGGTGTAGGTCTGTGCCTGGGAACTGAACCCGGGCTGCCGAAGTGGAGTTTACTGAACTTAACCACTAGGTCACAGGGCCAGCCCCACTAAAATGTACATTGTTTTAACAAAAACAAAAATCCCCTACTTTCCCCTCTCACTTCTTTTTTGCTCCTTAAAGGCATCCAGTTGCAGCACTTCATGCTGGTTTTCACATGATTATTTCCATTTTCTATGTGCTTATATTGCTATTTTAAAATTTATTAATGCTAGGCATGATCCGTATTGACTGTCAGTGCATCCCTGGTGGATTACCGTGTGTTTCTGGTTCTTGGTGGAGCACACTCAGAGTGAGATATTACAGAATCAGACTCCAGGAAGAATATTTCTAAGCTTCGGTTTACTTTAGTAGACCTGAGGGTTTAAATCTCTTATAACTATGCCCTTTATGTCCTCTCTTTCCATCCTCCCAATATAATTACTTCATAATTTGTAGTTCAATCAGCAGTCAGGATTTACATTTTTATTATGAAGGTATTGTTCACCAAAGAGTCAAGTACATTATTAGGAATATTTCCTTTTTTTATATAATTTTTTTGGTTTCTGCTAGAGTTCATAATTCTTTGCATAGGACTGCGTACATATTCTTAGCTTCTTTTTTATCTGTAAGGTTTATCAGTCGTTTTTGGGAAGTGCTTATATAAAGCAGATCATCTATCAGTTGCATTTTCCCACCTGTAGAGCTCCCTCCCGTGACCCTCTGTCTTCTGCTCCAGTTTGGGGTGCTTTTTAAGCCTGATACGCAGCTGTCATCCTGCGATGTGGTGGACTGCATGTTAAAACACATTCACTGTCACTTCCTGCGTGAAGATTATATTTCTGAGTCCTGTTGATATCAGGCTTAGTCCTGTACCTTGCCTTGGCCAATGAAATGTGAGGAGCAGTGGCATGTGTGTGTATCACTTCTGAGAAGAAAGTTGGAGCCAGAGGATAGCTTGCTCTGATCTCTTTCATCCTCTGCCATGATGGCTGTCAACATTTCAGATAGAGGATGCTCCATCAAGTCAGATCAGGAGTAAAGATGACATGGAGCAGAGCCATAGTCAACCCACAATGGACATGTAGCAGGAAATAAACCTTTATAGTTGTAAGCCTATTTTGTCTGGGTCACGTGACTTATCATTGTTGCCTTTCTGTTGGCTGTTCTGTTCCTAGTTGGCTTGTTCATTTGACTGATCTCTCTCTTTCTCTATCTATCATATCATATCTATCTATCTATCTATCTATCTATCTATCTGTCTATCTATCATCTATCTGTCTTTCTATCTATCTATCTATCTATCCATCTGTCTATCTATCATTTGTCTATCTATCTACAGATCTTTCTATTGTTTAATTCCTTATTTTGATGGAGCATAACTTCCTAAAAAATGGTGTATGGGATGTAAGATTTTTGAGTTTTGCATAACAAAAAACTTCTTTATTCTATTTTCACATTATTTAGTTAGTTTGGCTGGGTATAGAGATCTATGTTGAAAATCACTTTCTCAGGGGCTGGCCCTGTGGCCAAATGGTTAAGTTTGCGTGCTCCGCTGCAGGCGGCCCAGTGTTTCGTTGGTTCGAATCCTGGGCGCGGACATGGCACTGCTCATCAAACCACGCTGAGGCGGCATCCCACATGCCACAACTAGAAGGACCCACAGCAAAGAATATACAACTATGTACTGGGGGGCTTTGGGGAGAAAAAGGAAAAGAAATAAAATCTTTAAAAAAAAAGAAAAAGAAAATCACTTTCTCTCGGAAATTCAAAAGCACTGTTTCTTTGTTTTCTAATATTCTGTATTGTTATTGAGAAGTCTGATGCCATTCTGATCCCCAATCTTTTTGATAGAATTTTCATTTTCTTCCCTGGAAGCTTTTAAGATCTTTCGTTATTTCAGTATTTTGAAACTTTACACTAATGTAACTTACTATGGATCTTTTGTTCTTCTTTTTTCTTTTTTTGATATACTTTCAATCCTGGAGCTCATGTCCTTCCCTTCTACGAAATTTTTTTAAAAAGTAATTATTATACCTTTAATAATTTTCTTCCCTCTGTTTTCTCTTTCTGTGAATAGTATTAGTCAGATGTTGTATATCCTGGATTGATCCTGACATTTCATCTTTTCTGTCCTATTTTCCAATTCTTTACTATTTAAAAAAAATAATTCAAAGACTCTTTAACTTTATTTTCTGATCTTTCTATTGAATTTTCTTTCTTTCTTTCTTTTTTGGTTTTTTTTACGTTTTCTCTTCATATCCCCCCAGTACATAGTTGTATATTTTTTAATTGTGGGTCCTTCTAGTTGTGTCATGTGGGATGCTGCCTCAGTGTAGCCTGATGAGCGGTGCCAGGTCTGTGTCCAGGATTTGAACTGCTGAAACCCTGGGCCGCCGAAGCAGAGTGTGTGAACTCAACCACTTGGCCACAGGGCTGGCCCCTCTACTGAATTTTCTATTTTAGCGATGTTGTCTAATTCAAAGGAATCACTTACAGGATAATGAAAAGGAGATGACTTTGAGGATCTAAATTCACGATGTTTAGCTTTAAAATTTGTATGAACCTTAAAGTTGCTGACTTCAGAGTCTCCCATCTCCTAGTGGCAGCCCCACTTGACAGTGAAGATGGTTTCCAGAAAGGAAAAGGACTTATCGAAGGTAATGTGCTGCCACTTCCTGCTTCAGGGTCAGCTGCCTTTCCACCACCATGTTATGCCTTTTCATCTTATCATGGCTAAAACTTTGTTCCAATTCTAAAAAGGACACTTTTTAAATTAGTAAACAATGAAGATTGGCTGGGTGCCATTGAAAAGCGGGCACTGAATGTAACGGTAAATGAGCGTGACTCAGAGACCTGGAAATCTCGTTCGTCTTTTGTCTCTGACTTACATTCTGATTTTGACAAGTCATTTCATCTCTCTAGACCTTGGTGTTGTCATCTACAAACGGAGAAGCTTCTTAAGAGCCCTGGAAGTTCCATGGGTGCCTTGGGCCTCGCTGGCTTGGGGAGAGGGTTGAAATAGGGAAAGGGAGGTAGGACTTGGGGCCTCATTCTACTTCTATCACGGCGGTTCCACTCAGCTCTGTTTTTGTATTTGATTTTCATCTAAGCTTCTATTGCAAAAACAAGATCCTGTGGCTAAATGTTTGAGAACCATTGGACCAAGCTTCTCCAGGTTTTCTTGGGCAATGTGCTTTTCTCCCTCTCTGATTAGAGATGCTCTTTCAGAGACTCACTTAGACAGGCTCAAATTTATATGCTGTTGAGCTCTCTGGAGTTCCTATAAATTAGGATGCACATTGAGATAATTACCATTCTGGAATTCTAAGCACTTAAATACAAGTCAATCCTTATAACCCCTTTTTAAACCAATTGCTTCACTGCAGACATGGCCACTCAATATATATTATCGAATGCCAATGAAAAAGGAAACCCGATCCTGCCATTTTCCCAATTAGATGGTACAGACGGGGTAAAGCTAGAATGTCAGCCATCATCCTGCTGGCAGGATCTTGCTTCTCTCTGCGGAGTCAAACTCCGGTTGTCAGGCCAGGCACAGAGGTAGACCCGACAGCTTCTATCCCCTTGGCTCCAGAGAGTCACAGAATAGAACAGCTTGCAGTCTCTTGCCTTTGGGAAAGAAACTGGTTTCTGCTCCATTCAACCATGTTTACTAATCGTTAAAGGAAACAATAGATCCAGGCCGAACTCTACTATCAAATGTTGGGGCTGGGAGTGAGCAGATCAGAGTGGAGCCTGGCATTAAGGAGGCCAAGGTCAGTGCTGGATTCTACAGGACCAGAGAGACAGCTTCTCCAGGGCTCACCTGCTCTGTAAAAGAGCCTGGTGACGTGGAGGACCAAGGCAGAGAATGGCTTTAGGACTCTAAAGTCAGAATGACCTTCCTAGAAAGTCCTTAGAGATTATGTGATGAAACCTCTTCATTGGATACATGGAGAAACCAAAACCCAGAGAAGGGACACCCCTTACCCAGGGTCACCCACAAATCAATATTTCATTTCTCCCAGTCTATGTTTGTGAGTCCTCAGGCACCTCTGAACAGGGGCTGGACACTTACACGAGGTAACTGACAAGGAACGTCTCCTTGAGGGGTAGCCTTGAGCAGGAGGGGTGAGAGGACTGGATTTTTCCACCATAGGCCATTGCTCAATAGGCAGAAGCCAGTGCTGCCTTAGCCAAACCCAGACTGAATTTATCACAGTGCTAGACTCTGGACCCCACACTGGACTAGGGACCTCAGAGAGTAACCGGTGTGTGTAGGAATTCCTTCCTGCCTCCCCTGGCTCTGAGCCCACACCAGTCTGTGCCTGTTGTTAAGTTTATCTTGAGTTAAAAATACCACCACACCCCAAACAGTCAGTCCTCGGGTCAGCTCTGTACTGAAGCGTTTCTGCTGTGTTTATTACTGACAGAGCATCCTGCCCTTTCTGAGGTTGACAGTCTGTGGCGCTTCTGACAGGGACGGAGAACTTAGACATATCGTTTACTTCCGCAAATAGTTATTCAATTAATGAGCAGACACGGAGAGAAGCAGGTTCATTTCCAGCCTCCCAGGCCATGGGCTTTGGTTTCAGGAAAACGCAGACTGGGCAGCAGATGGAATAAAGCCATCACCAGCTCTTAGGGCAGTTTCAAGATGGGTGACTCTCTCTGTCTTCTACAATTGTTGCCAGGGAGCAGTTTGCCCTTGAATCCAACATACCATTCCTAAATTGACAATTTCATTTCCCTCCCAGCCCGCCCCCTGCCCCAAAGATCTGCTGAAACCGCGAGTTCCATCTGAGAAGGCGGCGGGATAATAGGTGAGGTCCATCCATCCATCAGCGATAATGGTCACAGACACTCGCGACGCCTTTTGTCTGCTGGTTTCCCTGAGGATGCAGGCTGGGGACCTGGGGTATTTACTCTGCCTTTGTGTGTGTGTGCTTTTAAAATCAGTCCTCTTGTTTACTTTCCTGCCTTCACCCAGGCTGTTTACTACTTTTGGAGGGGCCCGGCCACTAAGTCAACACGCATTAAGACCCAACATCAAAATGTCATAATGCGAATGAGCAGAATTCGGAAAGGCCGGGCACATTGGCTGCTCTGTTCAGTCCTGTTTAGTCTGAGGGTAATGAAGAGCTCACAGATGACCTGATTTCATTAAACTAGGTCAGATTCAGCTGAAAAGCGGCTATGACTCTCACCCAGTTATCCAGCGAGCCCTCCCTCCCTCCACCCCCGCCCCCACCTCGGGGCTTGAATGCTTTCTGGGAATTAACGCTGAGTTTTGTCAATACAGTAGCTAAATCTCCATGGAATAATTGGACCTTTCCCTTTGGCTTCTGTTTGTGCAGTGGTGAGGCCAGGGCTGGGAGAGAAGGGGGTGGAAGAAATCTGAAGTTGCCTTTTGGAGGACAGTAACGCAGGCTATACGATTCAGTTGTAGCCGATTTCTCCTGAGCCAAACATTCTGAGTTACAGCATCTTATCTGAGGGCTGTATTGACGGAAGCAGCTGAACCGACTCAAAGAGGAGTCACCATGCAAACAAGGCTTTCAATGTGTGCAGTCTCCCCAGGAACATGCAGGCCCTCTGCAGCTTCAGAGATCTCACTGTGGGGAGCAGGAAAGGGACAAGTCCGAGGGTGGTGGTGGGAAGCAGTGGGGTCTGAAGGGCTGCTGGGGGCCGAGGGGCTGTCCTTCTCTGGGCTCTGGAGGGCAAGACTGGGTCATTGGTGGGCATGCTGGGCAAGCAGGATTCCGCTCATCCACATAGAAGAAACTATTTCTAACAGTTAGAACTGAACGGAGGTTGGACAGGCTGTCAGATGAGGTCATTTAAATGTTAGACTTTATTAAGCATCTGCTTGCTACGTCTGGGCCTTTACTTTGGGCACTTCAGCTACCTTTTCTCTGAGCGCTACAACATTTCAGTTGAAGATGAGAGATGAGGAAACTGAGGTTGAGAAATATTAAGTGACTCAATTAGGGTCCCAAGCAAATACATGGCAGAAACAGGATTTGAACCCAGATCATTCTGTGCTCATGCTCTTTCCACCACCCCTACTGCCCCCCGCCTCTTGTTCCAGAGCAGGGGGTTTGAGCATTGCTGGGATTTTGCAGCGAGCATTCATGCATTGGTTGGACTAGATGCTTTCTTCAGCAAACTTTCTCAAGGAGGATTGTGACGTTTGAGGATGGAGAAGTTCAGATTTCTTATTCCCAAAGAATCTGGGGAGATCTTTGGGAGAACATAGGAATTTTGGAGCACCGTCTCCCTCACCTCTTGCTTGTCCAAATCTTCTTGACCTTCTAGCCCCATCTCTTTTGGACAGCTTCTCTGGTCACCTCAGCCTGAGGAGTCTCTTGTCTGGACCACCCACAGTGTTGACTGGGCACATTTCTCCCTGGGTACTGAGTTCACTGGGCGTTGGATACTCAGCACTCTGCTTCCTTGGCTGAGGGTCTGGTCTCCCAAGGACTGGCCTGAATTCTGGACATCCCTGAGTCCTACCTGGCAGCAAGTAGAGGCTGTGGACACACGGTTGGTTTCTGAGGACAAACCAGATGTCACCTGTCCACACCTACAGAGCCGGAGGAAGAAACGGCTCCCACACAGAGCTTGGCATTTGGAGACATAGGTTCTAGTTCTGGTTTATAATCCTGGCTTCTGCCTGTGAGCCTTAACCATCTCACTTTCTCAGGACTTCCATTTCTTCTTCTCTGTACATCTACAGAGTTTTGGTCAGGATCATATGAGATCATACGAGGCTCAGTGGCTGTGTGGGTAGATGTGGGAAATACCTTAGGTTGCAGAAACCAACACAAGCTAACTTAAGCAGAACAGGGGGAAATCATTTTAAAGAGATGGCTTGGAGGTTGCTCTCTGGAGCTTCACGAACTGAAAGTCCTTCTGAGACCTGGGCACTATTCTATTTCCTTTGCCTCTGCTCTTCCCTGTGTGTCTGTTTCTTTCTCTTTCTCTATTGGCCAGTCTACATGGCATGGAAGATGGCTGCCCCAGCGCTCCTGAATTTACATGCCACAGGACCCAGTCACAGCAGGAGAATCCAGCTTTCTCTGATTTTCTCTCTCAATTCCAAATTTCTGAGACAGGACTCGGGTTGGCCCAGTTTGGTCAGGTTAATACTCCTAGTCCAATCGTCCCTGGCTGGAGGGTTGGAGTTACCTTGTACAAGCAAGGTGTGGAGGCATTCTCTCTCTGCATATGTGGATGGGGTGGGTGTATGTGGAGGGAGTTCTAGAGGAGAGGCGGGGGAGTGGGTAGTTCCTGGGCTGGATAGACATCACGTAAGTATCTGTCATACTTGCTCTGGTTATCTGATGCTGTATAACAAAGTACCCCAAATTCAGAGGCTTATATCAACCATTTATGATGCTCACTGATCTTCTGGGCCAGGAATTCTAACAGGGCACAGAGAGGATAACTTGTTCTTGCTCCATCATGTCTGGGGCCTTAGCTGCCAGACTCAAACATTGGAGCTGGAATCATCTGAAGGCTTGTTTGATCATACGACTGGCAGTTGATGCTGGCTGTTGGCTACAGGGTTCTCAGCTCTTCTCCACGTGGGCTTCTCCATATGGACTCACCACATGAGCTGCTTTCGCTTCCTCACAACATGGTGGTGGAGTTCCAAGGGTGAGCATCCCAAGAGAGAGGCAGGCTGAAGTTGTGTTACCTTTCTGATCTGGCCTTGAACGTCACAGAGCATCGCTTCTGAACGCTGTATTCCATAGCATTCCTGAGAAGCGAGTCACAAAGCCTGACTCAAGTTCAAATGGAAGGGAAATTAAACTCCACCCTTTGGTAAGAGGAGAGGCAAGGTTCTAGAAAAATACATGAGACCAGAAATACTGCTGTGGCCTTTTAGGGGAAATAAATCTGCCACAATATTCATAATCATTATCATTGTGTTCTAATATAGCTTTATAAATAAGAAGCTGAAAGACCATCTGATAGGGTTGTAAGCTTAAACCAGAGGTTTCCCAAACTATTTTGGTTATAGTACCCGTAGGCCACAAGAAATACTTAACACTTCTATTTATTATGTAGTTACATCCAACAACATAATAATTATTTGTCCCCTAAGAAGTTTGTAGCCATTGAGAATAATAATACCCATAAATTGAAAGTGAAAGTACTATTTTTATTTCATTTTTAAATAACTACAACTAACAGGATGTGTGAGCCTGTTGGGTACTACACAGCTTCTCAGATCTTGGGATCTGATTGGACCCCACCACCTTCATTTCCTGTTCCACACTGATTTTCATACTGAGCATGCTTGTTATCACTGAAACCACTCCAAACCCAGTTTTGCAAGGATATGATGTCATGGAAAGGAATGTAGCACAACCTAATGCTGAAATACTGAACGACCTCATGCTTGCAGTTTGCATGTTGTCTAGAGGACATCAGGTATTGCTCCAAAATATAAAATACTCATCAGTGCTCCCGTGAGTTTGCTGTGGGCCTCAGAGCACCTCAGCACAGAGTTTAGGAATCACGGGCTTCAACATGGTGATCCAGAATTAGGGACTAGTTAATATGCCAAAGGAACAGTTTCTTAACAGATATCCATCCAACATTCAGGGGATTCAGACTTCAAATTTTTAGGATACACTGAACTTGAGTACTTCTGAGTCCTGGGTAGTTAAGCTGATTCGTCCAAACTGACGAATTTTCAGGAAGCACTTTGGTTTTCTTTCGTGTGTGGAACAGGTGAGAAACAACAATTTCCTCCCCTTCTCTTAGGGAGGCTGAGCTATGAGTTACACATTGTCTTTAAGACTTTGACAATTGCCCTGGAAAATGCCATCCGTAGAGACGGAGGGGATGACGTAATACATATGGGAACATATCTATGTTAGGAGACTTGCCAAGCCGGGTCACACAGGTGGAGAAGGGCAGAGCACAGTTTCATTGCAAACTTAAGGCAGTGTTCTTTCCATTACCCTATGGTGCTGCCCAATATAGTATGAATATTATATGAAAATACATGAATTGTTACACGACTTGTATGAATAATATGTGAAATATCATATGGATTATCAAAAATTAAGATGAGCCCACTCCATCTCCAAACTAAAATAGTTTCTGAGACTTCTGAAGCTAAATGAACCTAGAACATTGACATATTCTCCAAAGCAACTTCTTATTTAGTTCAGAACTCTATATATGACCCCAATAAGGTCATTTTTATAGCTCTTAGGTTCTTTAAATAGAGCACCTGAGGTAGTGAGACGTGATTATTTTTCTCTAAAGTTAAATTTCAAATGAAATTTCAGTGAAAGAGAAAATATACGTGCAACTGGAGAGTTCATCACCTTCCTGAACTAGAAAATATGGCCCAATTTCTCTCTGTCTCTCTCTTTCTTGGTTTCTCATAATTCTCAGCCAAGACAATAGGAGTCATGTGATGTGACCAAGAAATTGGGCCAGTTAAAAATAGAAGGCACATTCCACCAAGTTCATTAGAAAGTTGAAGTTTCATTGTTGATTGCCATCAATTTATCTCTGCCACATATGCGAGGGAGCAAGGCAACAGACAATTGTCGATTCTCAGAGCTGGAGCCCCCCGAACTGCCCCCAACCTCATCCTCTGTTTCTATTTCCTCCCCTGGCTGAGCCACCTCACCAATTTGAGCTCACCTGGGCCTGGATAATGCCTTCTCCCAGCCCCAGGGACTCTCTCCTCTGGGACCAATTTTAGTTGTGAAATAGCTCTGGCTGGCTTCTCTTCTCTCTCAATAGGGGTTCTCAATACCAGCTTTCATAAATGGGAAATGAAGGTCCTCAGGCTCATGTATTCAACGTATCACTTGTACCTTTGTACTTGCTGCAGTCTACAGATGTCTCTGCGAGCCCTGTCTGCATAGCTGAAGGTGTTAAGAGGGGTGTGGCCTCACTGAGACCTACGAGTTTTATAAATGGAACCAAGTCCTCTTCATACACTCCTCCTTGTCACAAATGTGTAAGCCCCCACTGTGTCTCAGGCAATGCATTGGTCCCTGGATATGGGAAGGCCAAAGAGACACACTTCCAGGCCTCGAGGGTTCACAGTGGAGGGTCTGAGGAAGGCCGGGCCAAGCCCAGAGCTCTCCGACCTGACTCCCTCCAATAGTGGGGAATATTCTTCACATTACGATTTGTAAATCGCTTCATTGAACTGGCTAGTCTTTCCCTTGTTTTACAGATGAGCAAACTGAGGCCCTGAGAGGTGAAGTGGTGGGGCTGGAACTGGAACCCTCTCCTTCTAGGTTGAGTGATTTGTCATTTGTTGGCCTTCCCTATCCTCATGTTGTAGGACCAAGGCCTGCATTCTAAACCTGGTCCCTCCCTGGTGGAGAGTCCTAGAGATAGGGATGGGATGGGTAAGGCTGTGCTATGTGGCACGTCACCTCAGCACAGCGTGATGAGCAGTATTAGGTCCGTGGCCAGGATCCAAACGGGTGAAACCCTGGGCCGCTGAAGCTGAGCACATAAACTTAACCACTCGGCCATGGGATGGCCCTACTCTTCCTGATGTTAAAATAGTAGCAGTGGGGTTGGAATTGTGTTGCTCACATCCCTGCGTTTCCCTCTGAGTTGGGGCCAATTGAGAAGCAGACACAGGAGTGGGCCAATGGATGTTCAATTCTTAGCTTCATTGCTGATGAGGTTGGCTTGTGGGGCAAGGCCTGGCCCTCTAGCCATAGTCCGGCTTCCTAATACCCCCACCCCAAGTTTATACTTTAAGAACCACCTGAGGAAGAGTGAGGGGCCATCGAGCTGTATCTTTTCCTGTTTGCTGCCTCACCCCATTCAACCCGTTTGTGCCAGGTGCAAGAGCTGGGGCTCCAGTTCTGGGTGTGGTAGGCAGGCCGGGTCCTGACCTTGAGCCTTCAAGGTCATCCTACTGAACACCCTATGGAACATGGGCAGATCACACCAGCTGGCCATGCTGGCCTGGGGAAGGGCTGAAAGGTAATCCTCTTCCTTCTTTAGGGAGACCTGAGTGAAGAGGTGGAGGCGAGCCCAGTGTCTCTCCATCTTTTTGTTTTATGTTTTTTTGTTTTCTTTTGAGGAAGATTAGCCCTGAGCTAAGATCCACTACCAATCCTCCTTTTTTTGCTGAGGAAGACTGGCCCTGAGCTAACATCTCTGCTCATCTTCCTCTACTTTACATGTGGGAAGCCTACCACTGCATGGCTTGACAAATGGTGCCATGTCTGCACCCGGGATCCAAACCGGCGAACCCCAAGCCGCTCAAGCAGAGTGTATGAACTTAACTGCTGAGCCACTGGGCCGCTCCTCTCTGCATCTCTTCATTCCCTTTCTTGAAGAGGGTTTGTGGGTTCTCCTAATAGTCACTGAGTAGGGGCTGCCTCTTGTTTCACGCTTAGTTTGCCCTAAGCTATGGGTCTTAATGTCATGTACCTCCCAGCCCTGCTTCCCCACGGGGTCCACCACACATGGCGCGCTCAGACAGCAGGTATTGAATGACCTGCGGTGCTGAACAGAGCTGTGCAGGAGGCCCAAACCACAAACGCCTGACAAAGAGCCGGTTCCTCAGCGTGGTGAGGGCTGCGGAAGGCTATGCCATTGGCCCTCACGGCAGAGAAGGTGGTTTGTCAGAGAGCAGCTGCCCCACCTGCTCTCCAGGTGGAGTTTTAAGCCTCAACTAACCACAGTGCTGTGTGTCAATGGGACACACCCATCCCATCCCCACCTGGTGTTCTTTTGGACGACTTCTCTGAGGGCAGCTGGTGCAAGGAGAACTTGGGGCAGGAGCATTTAGCGGAGGGGCTGGGAGGAGGGTATTAGAATCACTCACTTGTGAAGTTTTGGGACACATATGTCAGCCACCAGCTCCCTCCACTGCCCAGAAATTAAGCTAGACCAGCTTACTATTAGAATGTCAGGGTGTTCTGTAGAGTGTTTTTGACCTCCGAGGATAAAGAACAGGACCTTGGGGACATCACCAGGAGATTCTGAGAGCTTTCTCCTGTTTTTCCTTTTACTGCTCTTTCTAGGTTCTTCTCTCCGCCCATTCCTAAAATATGGGGCTTCTGCTGACAAATGACTCTCTCTCATAACTCTGCCAACTCTACCCTCTTCCTCCCTTCTCCCTCCGTCTCCTCCTTTTCCCTTCTCCTCTTCTGTAGACCTCAGGTGAAAATAGGCCCCTAGGCCAGAGAAGGAGAGGATCTGAGAGTTCTGGTCTGGTCTCTGCATTTTATAGGTGAGAAAACTGAGGCCCAGAACAGAAAAGAGACTTTTCGGACATTCTAGGTCTGAAATGAGTTTGTAGAAATAGCACTTCTGTGTAGTGAGGAAGAAGCATTTTCGGAGCCACAGTCCCGTGTGTATTAAGGCAGTATCCTTGGCGTGGCCTTAACCACATTATGGTCCATGTGGCACATACCATATAGAAGAGGTGGAATATTGCTTCACTTGTTAAATGGGGACATTTGCTTGTCTTTGTCCTAGGATTGTCCCCAGTGATGAGTGAGCTTGTCTATGGAAAGGGCTAATATGGTATCCGGTACACTGTGCATGGTGAACGCCGTTCACTCATTTCTACAGAGCAACAGATCACGGTGGTTAGGATGTGGGTTCTGGAGCCAGATCGCCTGGGTTCTGATGCTAACTTTGCAAGTTACCGGCTGCATGACCTTGGGCAAGTTACTTTACCTCTCTGGGACTCAAATTTCTTGTGTATAAAATGAAGATAATACTACTACTCCATAGGGTTGATATGCAGATAAAATGAGGAGTGAGTTAAGCACCAAGAACAGTGCCTGGCATATAAGCACTCAATAAATGTTAGCTGCTATAAGGAATATTGCTGTTGGCAAACATGAGCGCTATTGCTATCATTGTTATTCCATCTTCCAGAACCTCAGGGCCCTGGGTGATGAAGAAGGCAGAGTGCCTATAGAAAGAGGGTTAATCCACAAGGCCCCCTGCTTACACGGCTGGGGTGATGTGTAATATCGCTGGGGAAATAATGAACAACTCTTTTTTTTCTGGAATGCTGAAAAGAAGATTCCTGTGTGGTAAGAGAAATTAGAACTAATGTTCTCTTCAAAGACTCCATGTTTCATGACAACTCTGTGAATTTTTAGGGTTTTTTTTTTTTTTTGAGGAAGATTAGCCCTGAGCTAACTACTGACAATCCCCCTCTTTTTTCTGAGGAAGGCTTGCCCTGAGCTAACATCCATGCCCATCTCCCTCTACTTTATATGTGGGATGCCTACCACAGCATGGCTTGCCATCCGGTGCCATGTTCACACCCGGGATCCGAACCAGTGAACCCAGGGCTTCCAAGAAGTGGAACGTGCAAACTTAACCGCTGCGCCCCCGGGCTGGCCCTGGGTATTTAAATAAATGTGCAAGCAGACACTGAACTTCCTTTTTAAGAAGTTCATCTCTGTCTTCTCTCACTTATTCATTCAGTGCTTCCAGAACACCTTCTATGCGGCAGACTCTGCACAGGCTCTGATGGCCCAGTGATGGATGAGGTATGGCCCTTGTCCACAGGAAAGACAGACAGAATAAGCCCATGTTTTGGGGACAGTGTGTTGGGTACAGTGAGTTTACATGGTGCAGCATATGGCAAAGGGGATGCTATGATTACTTTGGGGGAGTTCTGTTGAAGAAGTCTTCAGAGAAGGAAAAGCATTTGCTCTGGGACTTGTGAGACAGGTGAGCGGGAGTGCCCCAGACAGCTGAGTGGTGAAGGATGCTCCCGGGGGAGGGAGTGCCTTCTTCTCTATGCCTCTCCGATGGCATCTTGAGACAGAGACCATCATGGCTCTATAGGTGCTTTGTAAAATAGCAAGTGAGAAAGGTTCTTGACAGACTAGCCAGTGCGCCTCTGAATTTGCAAGAAGCCTCTGTCTCAGGCTTTGGGGTTCAGATCTCAGATCTTCACCACATCTGAGCTGTTTTATTAACAATATCAACCTAAGGGTTTATGAATATCAGGCAGCCTTCCTCGGCTGAGGAGACGCCAGACAAGGTGAAATCTCTGTTTTTGAAATGCGGATCGAATGGAGCAAACTTTATTTCTCTCTTCACCTCGTCTTTTATAAATGTCAAGAAAAGGTCCAGCATTTCCCCCACCCCAACCCCGACCCATTCAAATCAAAAGAGGAGATCAACCCCCCACCTCCAAAAAAAAGCTTCTGGAATCCAATAGCCTGTGCCCTGCCTGCATCATCACATCCTTTCCCATAGTACAGTCAAGTCAGGTGCGGGTTTCAGTTTACCTGGGATCAGGTATTGAAGGCTGAGTGCCCGCCAATTACCTCTATAAAAGCAGGGCCCTGGACTGGAGAAAGGAAACAGCCATCCTGTCAGGCATGTGCGATTATAGGAGAAAGGAGGAATTCAGGTGGGAGAATTGTGGGGAGGGGAGGAGAAAGCAGAGCCCCGGGGATTATGTGTCCATGTGGGCTCTGTCGGAGGCAGACTGATCCTGCTCACCCTGATCCGGTGACTCCAGGGGGGCTGTGCCAACATGGCTCAGCGCACACCGAGGGCTTCAGCCTGGTGCAGCAGGAAGAGCAGGGCATTGGGAGTCACCCAGACCTGGGCTAGAAGCCTGGTGGTGGCACCAGGCAGCTGTGTGACATTGCACCTGTTCCTTATTTAAGTACCAGTTGCCTTACTGGTAAAATGAGGCTAGTAAAACTCACATCTGAAGGTAATGTGGACTAAACAATATAATAAAGGCAAAGATCCAGGCCTGGTGTTAGCTACATAGCACATAGCAGGTGATCAGCCAATATTAATATGTCAACCAACAGGCATTTATTGAACACCAGCTAAGAGCCTTCCATATTGGACTGATGGTCCCTGACCATTGTGTCCAACCTTCAGTCACTCATTCACTCAACAAATGTTTGTTGAGATAAACTGTATATCAAACCTTGAGAATGATTCTGAGTATGGAGACAAGAACAAGACGAGTGAGTGTCCTTGTGGAGCTCACACATCATAAAGTCTCTGCAGCTTCTTCTCTAAGGTTGAAATATTGGAAACAATTTGAAGGCCCCAAAATAAGGGAATGGTTAAGTAGATGATGGTTTGTCCACACAAAGGCTCAGTATTGTAGAGTAACATTGACAATTGTTTATAATATAATAGGAACCGAAGCAAGCAGGAAATGAAATTGAAAGTACAGGTGGTTCTCAACATTCGCGGTAGTTGTGTTCTGAAAGTCACCGTGTGCACTGAATGAATGAACACGGATAGTTGCTCCTAGGAGAGCTACATGGTTAGGTTCCTGGGAGCCTCGGTTACAACATTTTCGTCAACTGATCAATTCATAACCTTGTTTGACGTGTGCTGCTGTTTAAAGACACCTTGTTTAATATATATTGTTGATTCTCTAACATGGAACTCATGGCCAACAGCACTATAGCTCATCCCCAAAGGAAGCTTTTCCAGCACACATATTTTTTCTCTAAAGCACATCACAGCCTTCTTGCGCTTGGAACACTAGTCAGCGCTGTGGCTCGGGCCACATTAAGCGGTGAAATCGCCAACAGAAAGCACAAAAGCGAACAACATAGCATTAGACAGACTGGGAAAAGGACACTGGTTTACGGTATGAGCTGAAACAGGAAGGTGGAGCATCACTTTGTTCATCCTCCGCTGGGGACGTGAGAGTGGGACGACTCAAATTTTTCTCTTTGTGCACGTCTGTGAATGACAGCTACAGCATTTCGATTTTTGGTTTTGAGGTTACAAATACGTTTTGTTGAGTAGGCAAGTCCACAAATAAGGAATCCACAAATAATGAGTATGTGCATGTGGATAAAGACTGGAGGTGATGTAGAAAAAATAAAACCAGTGGTCACAGCATTACTAATTGATGCTTTTCTGTTTTGAAATTTTCATTAATGTTATCAAGTTCTTCTTCATTTTACAATAAATGCACCTCAGGGAAAACAAACACAAAGCCTACGTGTGGCCTCCCAAACCGTCCCTCCCCACCCGCTTGCTCCCACGGCTTGGTCAGTGGGCTCAGAAATAGTGGAAATGAAGCTTAAAGGTCAGTGGTTCCCAGCCTGGGTGACTCCATACCAACCGAGATTTCCGGAATGGCAGCGACGGGAGCCGTGAACAGCTAGAACTGTGGCCCCTGCGCAGCTGCAGTCGCACTCTGACACAGGACCCTTCCCCAGAGCGCACAGCACTGACCAGCTTCTCTCTGGCTGTGATTGTGTCCTCTCTGTGTCACAGCTCCCGTGACCTCAGCCCCCTCAGAAGCTCCAATATTCATTTTCTTGTTTTGATGACTAAAACCTGGGAAAACAAATGAATTAAAATGGTGCAGTTTGCTTAATAGAATCTTCCCAAAACTTGGGCTCTTTGGAGGAAAGATTTAAAGAAAAGGAAATACTTGTAATTGAAATATTTAGAATTATTTCTCTAAGTTATGTAAAAGGCACCTTTTTCAGTTCCTTTTCAAAAGTATTTGGCCAGAAGACAGCTCACCCGTTGATGGGAACCAGGATGCTCCAATGGATTATTCTAGGGGGCTATTTGAAGGGGAAGATCCAGAAACTTCTTCATCAATACTTGCAGAGGCTAGGAGAAGTATTGTCCTAATTTCTGACTATGGGGACAGGAAATTCCAGGCCACAAAGGTTGCTAACATTTTTACCTGACTTGACTCCGGATTTGGAGTTATTTGAATGGCTTGTTTGTCTAACTCAGCTCTGCTCAAATCAATCTTTCATGGATCCCCCAGTAAAGATCACCTTGGGTCAAAGATCATAGGTCATCATGGTTCTCAAATACCTACTCACTTTGTAAGTGTTCCAAAGCGGACAGTTACCCAGAAATTAGGGAGGAACAAAAGCAAGTATTTCAAGACTAATTGGAAAAAAATGAGTATGGCATGTGCAACAATGTTTCAAATGTTCTTTATGCCTATCCCGGTTAATTTCCAGTTTTTCCCCAGCCTGAGTTTTAATCACACAGGATATGATAGAGAGCACCTGCCGTGGACGCAGAGCCCCCTTGTGCTATAGCTGCGGCATGGTGTCTTGGCCACTGTGATATTCATTCTTCCTGTGCCTGTGTGTGCTCACACACACCACCTTCCTAACATACGTGAGTCCAGACACAGACATACAATGTCCTAACCAAAGGATTTCCCTGAGTTAATCCAGGGCTACCACCGAGAAAAAAAAACCTTAGAAGGACTTTCCAAAAATGTCATAGTTTTGCAGCTCGTTCTTGATTTCTTAGGGTGCAAAACTACTAACTTTCATTTAAGGAAAAGTCAAAGTGTTCCCAGAAGTGCGCGAGAAATAAATAGGGGCGTGAAGATTCTCTGGAAAGTCAGAGACGGAAAGGTGAGCTATGGATCGTCTCAGTGACAGATGGAGGCAGTGTGGGCAACGTGAATGGTGCAGGTTGGTTCAATACATGCAGTTGACGAGGGTGGGGTCACGCACACAACAGCTCATGGTCTTTGCCTTCTGGAGAGCCAAGGAGATGCTTTTGGAGGAAAGAAAATCATTTTGTACGTGGGGAGCGAGAGTGCTTTTAGATGTTTGCTCCTTTGAAGTGTGACCTCCACATGTTAACATCAAGATCCCTCATATTTGCGTTCATGCTGTGCTTTAAAATCAATTTTTGGCAAATTTTAACATTTCTATTGTGACGTTTTAGAGCAAGGATTAAAAAGAAATCCATCTGCTGATATTTATTTTTCCTGTTGTTGCTAACTGAAGATTCTTTGGGATGTTCCCATTTAAAGTAACAACTTCTATCCATCTTGTTTAGGAGCAGCTTCGGGAGCTCAGGCCCTCCTTCTAGGGAAAAGGACCCTATAGAAGGGGCGGAGCTTTGTGACCCCTGCCCAGTGACCCTGTCCCTTCTCTAGTCGGCAGAGTGAGATTCTAAAAAGTATAGGCCTGGCTCCAAGGTGCTGAATGGCTTCACTCCAAATGGCTGCTTGTTCCTTTGGCCTCAAGTGTGAGAGAAGTAGCTTTTGGAGCATCTACTGTGTGCTAGACACTGAGCTGGACTCCTTGTCAATCTCCTCTAAGCTTTCTAATGATGTTGCAAAGTGGACCTTATAAATTTCCCTGTTTAAATGAGGTGGCACAGAGAGGTTAAGTGACTTACCTGCAGTCACCCAGCTAAATGGCTGAGCTGGGATTCAAGCCAGATGTGTCTGTCTTTGTGGCTTCTATTGGGTCATACTTCCCAGAAGCTCTGAAATCACCATCCAAGAGAGATGACATCCCTGAGAGCCCACTGAGTTGGGTGGGGGATTTAGGCTCATTTCGCCAGGATGGAGAGGAGGTGGGATGGAGGGAGTAGCCAGATGCTGTAGCCATCTCAGGTCAAATGAAGCCTGATCCTTTCTCAGCTTGATTTGACCTAGAACTGGGAAACAGATGGGTCCAAGCTGCCCGAGGGTCTGAGGGAGGCTCAGCAGACCAAGGGGTCCTGGCTGCAATGGCTCCTGTTCTGAGCACCTGGGGCTGGGGGCTGCTCTGGGAACGGAGCTCCAGTGTGCACCTTTGGACTTATAAAACCTTAGATAGGAATTCAACTGTGAGGCTGCGAGGCTGGACGGCTCCTCCTTTCGGAGGGTAGCAGACCCTGGGAGACCCAGGGCAAATCCGGAGATAAGGCAGTTATCAACAGATGCATTATAAACAGTGTGGCTAGTTGCCGGAAGAGATAGCCAAGGAGATAAACAAGGCCAAAGAAAGGTGCCTAATGGACAGAATGCTTGCTCAATGCCAGAGACCCGGCCTGTGCAGTGCTGGGCGGCGGGGCTGTTTTGAAGAGATGTTGGGTCGTTTAGAAATGCCCTGCACTGGATGAGCATGGGACTCAGCCCACAGATTTTTACTGTACACGTGCTGAATGAATGAATGAGTGGATGGAGACTTCGGCCACCTGTCCGGTTTGCCTAGGATCAAGGTGTTTCCTGGGATGTGGGACTTGCAGTGCTAACATGAGGGCTGTCCTGGGTACACCAGGGCTGGTTGGTCCCTTCCTTACTGAGAACCCATGATGGACCAGGCCCTGGGCCCCAACTGGGCATTTGAGGCTAACTTGCTCCCTGCTCTCAAAGAGTCCACATATGGTCAGGACACAAATGTGACATTATGGTAAATGTCACGATACGGCCATGTTCAAGAGCAACGCTGTGGAATCAGAAGCACCATGATGGCTTTTAAAAGGAGGAGCACACACTGGAGGTGAGTCTCAGGTGGGAAGGAGTCACCAGACTCTCTGAGAAGCTTGGGAAGTGCCTTGAGGCTAAGGGACAAGCTGGGACAAAGGCTGGGGCTCACACAACCAGTGTTTGGTTCAAGAAACAGTAGGCAGCATGTGCGTGGGTTTGTGTGTGTGCTGGGGGACCTGGGGGCCTGTAGGGGAGCAAAGTGGGGATTGTGAGGTAGGAGAGGTATTTGTGGGGCTAGGTGGCAAGTTGTAGGCCATGTTAAGAAGAATGAAATTTATGCTATAGGCAAGAGGGAGCTATTGAAGGTTTTTTGAGCAGGGAGAGAAGAATCAGACATTTCAAAATGTTTCATTCATTCAACAAATGTTTCCCGAGCACCTACTGTGTGTTGGGTGTTGTGCTAGAGGAGTGGATGAATGAAGGTGTGGCTGTCTGCCAGGAAAAGTTTCTTTAATTTTCCAATCGCTGTGAGGGTCCTTGAAATCCAGGCATCAGCTGACATGACGTTTGGGCCTGTGGCCTCTGTCAGAAAGATTGTTGTGCAAATCTAACGCGAAGACTGCCAGCCCTGGCTCCAACCATCACCCCCTTATCAGTTTTTCTTTTTCCAAAAGACCTTGAGGACTGTAGTCGATTCCACTACAAAATGGTTACACAATTTCCCCCGGAGAAAGCGAGTTTCCACCTCAGGAGATGAATAAGCCTTTTCTTTCTTGGTGGGCTGGCCAATGCAGGCCCAGGCTGGGTCCTGCAGGAGGGGCAGTGCAGGGAACAGCGGGCCTGGGTCTAATTTGGGGTGACTGTTTGTTTTCTCATTAAACAAAGTCTGCATGGCGGGGACTGAGGCTGCAGGAGCCCCCGGAGGCTGATCAAGCAGGTAACAGTAGTCTGCCTGCTGCGGCGGGCCAATGAACGGCCGGCGGATCCCGCGGGGGACCAAAGCATCCATTTTTCTGGGGCTGCGTGTCCTATAAATGGTGCCTTTGAGGAGGCTGCCCTGGTGACAGCAGGACCCTCCCTGCAGCACCCACTCGACCACTGGGTTCTGAAAGCTGATTGTCCCTCCTCAGGCCCTGCCCTCCTGCGACATTCCTCATGCTGACCATTGTCTGCAGAAAGAGGCCATTGTCTGGGGCTGACATATCTGCTGACGGAGGCACATGAAACAAGCAGAGCTTTGGGGAGAAAGAAATCCACCCAAAACAACAAAAAACCTGAGCCTAGCCGGAGGGCAGGGCTTATTCTGGGCTTGTTGAATTTCCTGATTTGCTGGTGTTCTTCCCAAGAGGAAATGCCCCCCATTATGGGAGGATCAGCGTTTTATCTCTGGGCTGGAATGACACCATTTGTGCCTTTGTGTCAACAGCACTGAGGGGCCTTGTTTAGGGTTCTGTGGCCAGCGCTGGGAATGGCTTGTTTGAAGAGAAAAAAGAAAAAACCCAGAACAATGTTTACCCAGAAGGCAGCTCCTGCCAACTGGATGTCAGCGGCTCGCCCAGGCCCCTGGGCTGCTCCTTGGCCTTGAGTGCAGTGGGGCGGGCAGGCAGCTGGCGGCGACAGGTATGCCGTGCCAGCTCTTAAAACACGGGTAAACAGTGGAGCGCCCATTCCCACCTCCCCTTTCCCAGACGCACCCGCCTGGGGCCTTGACTGCCCAGCCCTTCCCGGCATGCCCCCAGTGCAGAGCTAAAGGTTAGCGCCTGGGAGAGCAGAATCACTGCCCCCGGGTGCAAGCAAGATCCTGAGGCCTGTTGAATTGCTTTGGGGATTCAGCCTCTGAGACTCCTGCTACTCAAAGTTTGGTCCCCGGACCAGCAGCATGGCATTACCAGGAACCTGTTAGAAACACAGAATCTCAGGCCCCACCCTAGACCTGCTGCAGCCAAAGCTGCTTTACTTTCTTCCAGGTTTTTAATTATTTTATTGAGGTCATATTGGTTTATAACATTGTACACATTTCAGGGGTACGTTATTCTATTTCAGCTTTTGTATACGAAGCTGCATTTTAACAAAATCCCCTGGGTGTATTTACACTCTAAGTCAAGAAGCACTGATCTAAATCAGAGGTTCTCAAACACGACTGCAGATTGGAATCAGCTGGGGAGGTTTTAAATGTTCCAATGACCAGGGAGCATCTCAGGCCAATGATGTCAGGATCTCAGGGAGCCAGATGGAACCTCAATATTTTCTAAGACTCCCCGAAGGATTCCAGTGTGTCTCCAAACAGAGGAGTGAGGATGATACTGTCTTTCCTCTGTCCTAGGACTGAGTCTGCAATGGTTATGATGCCACTGTTCCCGAGTATCTTCTATGTGCCAGGCACAACCACCACAGTCTCTGAGGCTTCATTAGTGAAGATGGTACATGTTCACAACTGCAATCCCTTTCTAGCCAAAAGAACTCCTATTCATCCTTCTAAACCCAGTTGAAAAACCTTTTCCTCTGTGATGCATTCCTGGATTTCCTGAAGCAGAGAAAAATGCTTCTCCTGAACTTTCATTGCCTTCTGTATTTTTCTATTATAGCACTGATCACATTGAAGTTTAATGATCTGTTTACCTGTCACTGGCTTGAGAGTCCTGAGGAGAGGGACCACATCTTATTTATCTCTGTATCTCTAGGGCCTAGGGCAGGGCCTGGGTACAAAGCAGGTGCTCAGTACATGTTACTGACTGGCAACAGGAATACATGGTTGAATGCCTGAACGAATACAAAGGTAGTGAAGATACATTCCCTGCCCTTAAAAAACTAAAATCCTAGCAGAAGAGACCACCTTGCACAAAATTAATGACACGTTAACCGCTGATGGGTGTTGTGACAGAGGTTTGACCACAGTCCTGTGGGACAGCAAAGCAGGGAAGAGGGGCACCCTCTAACCATACTGCTCTAGGCCTGCAGGGGTCAGAGGGTCGTCCACACTCTTTGCTCATTGTTGTGTCTCTAGTCTATACCCTACAGATCCCAATCAAGTGGTCCTCTCGGGCTCCTTTCTTTGTTATATTTGGAGACAAGAAGATCCTCCAACTGATGGGCAGTAAAGGTCCTGTTTGCATTTCGAGACGATGCTGTTACTGTCACCTGTAGGACAGGTGACTGTCCTTGTATTATCAGGCCCCAGAACTTGAGCCTGGAGAGGGGAGGGAGGAGTCTCATAGGCCTGGATGATTACCGAGCAGATGGTGCGGCTGCCTTGGCTGCTGTGGGTCTGCAGCAGCTTGGGCTGTGGGCTGGCTGGTCATGGCTAAGGTCAGGGCCCTGGCTGGCTGAAGGCCTTTCTGGTCAGAGGTGGGACAGGCTGCCCAGTCTGCACGTGCAGCAGACTGAGGCAAGCTCCCTTACGGTGGAGGATTTGTGAAGCCACATGGTCCTGGAGGGTGGGCAGAGGTCAGTCAATGGGATAAATGGGTGCAAAGGGGCCGAGGCAGGTGCTGGGAACTGGTGTGCAGAGGCCAGAGTCAGAGGGCCCAAGGGTTTGAGCCAAGGGACAGCGGGCAGAAATAGGCAAAGTGGAGGGGGTCGAGGACAACACCCAGGAGAGGGGGTTCACTCTGGCGGCTGAGTTTTAAGCCCTCTTGATGGTGTGATAAGGAAGAGGAGCTTTCAGAGAGGGGAGCAGGGACCTGTGTGGTCTACTTGCCGGACAGAAGGGAAAAGAAGCTAGATGGGCTGACGCCAGCGTTGTTAGTTGGCAGTTGGGCTGGAATCTTCTGGAGAGCATCCTCTGCCGGTCCCTCCAAGAGCTCAGTGGAGACACCGTTCTAGAGCTGCCTCGCTGCTGGGCTGCTGACAGATAGTCTGGGATGCCGGGACATTTGGGAGGGAGGTTTCCATCTCCCGCTCTTTCCTCTTTCTCCTGCACAGCCCGGGGGCTCATTTTCTGTGTCAAAGAGATCAGTTCTGCTCCTTATTAAAGTACCTCTCTGCTCCCTCTGCACCGTACATGGACATCTCATGCGTGAGGAAGTCAAGAAAATTCACTCAAGTGAAAATCTCCCTAGAAATCATCAAATCCTCACAAGCATGGTCCCCAAAGTCTCCTTTTGGAAAATAGCCTCAAGAACTGAAGGACAAGGATCTAGAAGACAGGCAAATGGGTCATCAACTTCAGGAGATGAAGGAAGCACAGGGGTCTTTGGGACATGTCCTTGTCTTCAGTGTTCTGCTTTCCAATCCCTCCGCTGCTGGGCCAGCTCCCAGGGCTGGGCAGGACCGGGCACCTGAAAAAGCTGGGAGGGAAGAGCCAGTGGATTCCAGTGGGAGTCCGTACATGATCCCGAGGGTCAAATTGAGTGGGCCTAGTTGAGGGAGGTCATGAGGCTGGAAAAGGAACAGAGCTGCCATGTAGACACTCTGTGTAGACAGCTCTAGCTGAGCTGGGAGTGGGAGCCAAGGATGAATCAGAGACAGGGAGCCTGGTACATGGCCTCCTTTAATAGGCCGAGGAAGCCTAAGGCATCCTTTTGTTGGCTATCGGGTGAGAGATGTGGGAACATGCTCAGGAACTTGACAGGTGCATTCCCATCCAGGAAGATGCCCTGATAACCCCAGAGGGAAGTAACCAAACCTCCTAGGGCTTTACTCTGCACCTTTCCTTTCCCCTGGTTACAGGTATGTGTCTCCATGTCCTAGCACCCATAGCCCAGCACCTTCTGCAGGGCTGCTCAGTCTTGTCCCTTCCTAGTCTCCTGGGTGCCCAGCTCGGGACCTGACCTGGCCTAGTGCAGGGCGAGCATTTCCCAAATGGAGTGACCTGCCTCTGCCGAGAGTGCCCTCTTTCGGGGTTTTGGGATAGAGGCAGGAGAGGAGCTCAGAATGCTGCTCCGAACAGCTGGCTTTTTCGATTTTCCACCTGCAAGGTGGGCATAAGACTCCCCTGCCTATCTGCCTGCTGCAGGGTGCTACGAGGAGCCCATGAGAACCGGAATGTCAAACACGGACAGTTCAAAACCAAAATTAGGCAAAAGGCAGTGTAGAGTAACGGTCGGGGCTTTGACTCTGTCGCCAGGCTGCCAGGCAGTGAATCTGGCGCTGCTGCTCATGAGATGTATAACCCAGGGCCAGAGACTTGATTTCCCTGTGCCTCAGATTCCTCGTCTGTAAAATGGGTTGTTATGAGGATGCAAGGAGTGAATTTATGCAAAGCCCCTGGAACAGTGTCCGGAGGTTGGGGATGGATGGTGGCAGGGCATGATCTGTGCTCCAAAGTTGGGGACCCTTGTCCTGGTTTCAGATTGCCTATGTTACCAGTCTTTAAGACAATAATATTGACTTCTGTGGGCTGTCCCGGTTAATTGAGGAACAGAGATGGGAATGGGGCTGCAGGGCCTCTGGAAGGGAGCAGGGTTGGCCTGGATCTGGCTCCTTCCAGCTCCAAGTCAATAGTTGATGGAGGGGATGGTCTCCCTTGTATGGGGAAGTCAGACCTAAATGCATGCCCTTTGGGAGAAAGCATCCCTGATCCTTGGCATTCCAGGCCTTTCAGTATTTTCCTCCAATCTTCTCTAATCTTATTCCTTCCCCTGCCCCTACAAGGAGGTGGGAATCCAGAATCAAGCAGGACGTGGTCTGTGCCCCTGTGAAGATTTTGGTCTAGAAATGAAGGCGGATATTGAACAAATAATGACGAGCATGCTGTGTGTTATGGGACAGTGCAGAGTGCTATGAGAAGCATAGAAGGGCTTCCCAACCTAGGGACAGGGGGCAGGAGAAGGCCTCCCAGGCGACGTGGGATGCAGTTAGTCAGGAGAAGCCGGGGCGGAGAGCGTCCCACATAGAAGAGCAGCATGTACCAAGGTCTGCGGTTGGAGAGTCCTGGGTGCACATGAAGAACTGAGCGGCCACCACTCACGGTTAAGTCCTACAGTGTGGCTCTGGGATGCTTGTGTGCTTGGCCTGTGTTTGACTAGTGTATATATATCACCATTGGTGGAGTTCTCCCTTTTCTCTTTATCTATGGTCCTCACCAACATGAGCTTTGAGTCTGGAACAGGGTTGGCAACTTTTTCTATAAAAGGCCAGCTGGTAAATATCTTAAGCTTTGTGGGCTATGCAGCCTCTGTTGCCACTCCTTGGTGAGGCCATTGTAGTGTAAAAGCAGCCATAGGCAGTACATAAATGAATGACTGTGACTCAGTGCCAACGAAACTTTGTACAAAAACAGATGGTGGGGGGTGCCCCGTGGTGTAGTGGTTAAATCTGTGTGCTCCACTTCAGCGGCCCGGGGTTTACTGGTTCGGATCCCAGGCACAGACCTATACATGGTTCATCCAGCCTTGCTGTGGTGGCATCTCACGTACAAAATAGAGGAAGACTGGCACAGATTTATCTTAGCAACAATCTGCCTCAAGTAAAAAGAAGGAAGTTGGCAACAAAATAAAGGAAGATTGGCAACAGATGTTAGCTCAGGGCCAATCTTTGCACGCCCCCCCCACCACCCCCCACAAAAGAAAACAAAACCAGAAAAAAAAACAGGTGGTGGGCTGGATTTGGCTAATAGGTTGTAGTTTTTCCAGCCTCTGGTCTAAAAAGGAAGACAGGCGCTCAGCAAGTCATTATAACCAGGTTGTCCCGTCTCTCATTGTGATTCTTCTCCCACTTTGGTGGTAAGGAGATTCTTTGAAATTCAGTGTAGAGGGTCGAGTGACTCCTACTCCTCAGTTCATGAAGCATGACCTCGCTGGTCCTTGCCAGGCTCCTCTTCTCACTGATTTACTCCCCAATCCTCATTTCCATCACCCTCCCTCTTCAAAGGCAACTGCTCCAATGCATTTGCTTTGTATCCTTGAGATTAGACACATCTCTCTGAAGTATACTACTTTGTGTAATGTACTTTGAAATTATATAAGTGACGTTGAGCTATGGACTATTCTCTTTCTTACCTTTTCCTCCCCATTCAGCCCTGTGTTTTGAAAATCTCATGCTTCGAGTACATCTAGTTCACTGCTTCTAAATGCTGCAAAAATTTCACATTGTTCATCACCAAATTTTCCGTATCCAGCCGCTGGGCATTTGGTACTAGTTCTCTACCCGACAAACTTCCTCCCATCTTTCTCCATATGGAGACGCATTTGCCTACCTTTCTCTCTTGACATGGCCCTTTGTCACAGCATTTGCCCATCGAATGAGATTGTCTATTGACTGTCTGCCTCCACCCTTGACTGGGAGTGCCCTGAGGTCTGTTATCAGATCCACACCTTCACTTCAGAGCCTAGTCCAGGATGCCTGGTACTCTGGAGGGCTAATAATATTTGGTAAACAAATCAGTCTTCAAGGAGAGGACTCTGTCAGGCTCCTTTTGATCTTTGACACAGTCTAGCAGAGCACCTGCTACGTCCCACTTGTTCCCCAATAGCAGACTGATGACAGCCCTCTCCCCAATAGCACCTTTGCTCTGTGAGGCACCTCCCCTGGACAAGACACTTTCCCATTATTGCGTCTCATTGAGTAACTTGTTGACTATGTGACAGTTTGATTCCTTTTCATATTGTAAACTTGGGGAGTGTAAGGGTTAATTTTATGCATCAACTTGGCTAGGCTATGGTGCCCCGTTGCTTGGTCAGAAACTAGTCTAGATGCCACCGGGAAGATATTTTTTAGATGAGATTTACATTGAAATCAGTAGACTTTGAGCAGAGCAGCTTCCCCTCCATAATGTAGGTGGGCCTCATTCAGTCAGTTGAAAGCCTTAAGAGAGAAAACTGAGGTCTCCCAAAGGAGAGGGAATTCTGTCGCAAGATGGCCTTTGGACTCAAGACCTCATCATCAGCTCCTCCCTGGGTCTCCAGCTGGCTGGCTTGCCCTACAGATTTCAGACTTGCCAGCACCCGTAATGATGTGAGCCAGGTCCTTAAAGTAAATCTCTCTCTCTCTCCATCCTATTGGTCTGTTTCTCTGGAGAACCCTGACTAATATAGAGGGCCAGGGCAAATCTACTCCAGAGTAGGATCTTTTTCATGACATTTAAGGCCTGAAAGGGACTTCAGGAGACCCTATCTGTGACAATATCTAGGAGGAGCTCCTAGCAGAGTGCCGCCACACACAGGTATGGGAAGTACCAGAAGATGATCCTGAAATTTGGGTCTAATCAGCGGGCTTTAAATTCAACAAAGACCCACATCAATTCTTTCCTACATCTGGCTTTGGACTGTGCAAGCCATCCAGTTGATCAGGGTACCCATCCTCACCTAAGCCTTGATCCTTACTCATCACCCATCCAACCAAGCTTAGCCACGATGCAAGAGTCACAACAGCTGGCCACAGAGGACTTTAGTGCACACATCTCAGAGCAGAGAGCGCCGGAAGAAAGTTCACAGCAAGGGGATCTATCATCTGACCCCTGTTATTTTCCTTACATTATAGAGCATCCGTTCCTGTGTCCTAGGCACTTCATACACAAGCAAGGGAAGCCCTATCAGTCTCATTTTATAGATGAAGAAATGCAGTCTGGAGGTGCTGCGTCACTGTCCGGAGCAGTCAGTGGTGGGGAGTGGATCTGGATTCAAGCTTGTCTTTGTGATGTGAGACCAAAGCCTGTGCATTGTGTCCCAACTGAGTTTCATTCATTCATTCATTCATTCACTCATTCATCAAATCTTCCCTGGTGCCAGGGTATTTTCTAGGTGTGGGGGAATTTAGAATAAGATATCTTCTTTTTCTTCAAGAGGCTCAGAGACACAGAGAAATAGTGGGATGGTGACACAGTCCTTTCTTGGAGATGTGTGTAAAGGGAGCACAGAAGTGCAAGAAGCTCTTCTTCCCTGGGGGTGTTGGGGGTCATTGATGTAAGAGGGAGAGGGTGGCAGAGCTCCTAGTCCTGTACATATGAGGGGGGCGGTGGGTGGCACTGGAGGAGGAGCTGACCAGGTGGAGTGAGGATGCCAGAGGGAACAAGGATGTTGCAGGAGGAGGAAGAGCATGTGTAAGTGCTGGGCCGAGAGCTGGTCATTGGGGTGGGGCGGGTGGGGGCGCAGAGCCTGTGCACATGGCCGAGGCACTGGGAGTGCAAAGAGTCGAGAGGGATGAGGGCAGAAATGCAGGCTTGGAAGGTGGTGCTGAGCAGGGTGGACTTCCACTGTAACCCAGTGACCCCCTGGGGCTTTTGTTCAGAGCCAGGACTATGGTGAGGAGAGTGGGGAGTCCAGCTCAGGCATAAAACTTAAGAAGGGCCAAAAGACTCAGTCACCAAGATATATAATCTCAGAAATCAGTGCCAAATATCCATGATGAGCAACAAAAGCAAACTTTGATTGATTTATTTCTTTGTTTATTATTTTTTTGGTGGGGAAAACTGGCCCTGAGCTAACATCTGTGCCAATCTTCCTCCATTTTTTATATGTGGGACACTGCCACAGTGTGGCTTGATGAACAGTGTATAGGTCTGTGCCCAGGATCTGAACCCATGAGCCACAGGTCCCAGAAGTGGAGTGGGCGAACTTAAACACTACACTACCGAGCCAGCCCCCAGAGCAAACTTTTAAATGAAGATAGGAGCCCACCATGTGCTATATGACCCTCCTTACTCATCTTGCCCTAATTCTGGTCCTGCTTTGTTAAAAACTCAGATTCCTGGTTCCCCCTCACACCCACGACTCAGCCTTTCAGAGGAGGGGCCCTATTATTTCCCAGTGCCCTGGGTGATTCGTATGGTTGTGTTTCTTCTTTTTAAACCTGTCCATGGTTAATCACCGTCTGAGGGCACTTGGTCAAAACATGGCTTCCTGAGTCACTTGCAGACCTTCTGCATCTGAACAGGCAACAGAGGGGCCTGGGGGGTTGGAGGGTTATCAGAGGCCTTGGGAGCTTCATACCATTGGGCAAGATGGCAAATAGCCGTGAATGGCAAGGAGTTGTTTAGGCTGCTAGGTCCCTGCTTTGGGAAGACCCCTCTGGCAGCCGCAGGTAATAGGCAACATTTTGGCTGAGTTTTTCCACTTTTCAGTTTCCAAATGGGAAAATGTCCTGATTATTAAAAGCTGTATACAAAATACATCCCTACAGTAGTCACTCTAAGGAGTCTAGAAGAAAGCCCGATCTCCCAGCTGGACATTCAAGGCCCTACAGATCATCCCCTCCTCTGCTCTCCAAGCTCTTCCGCCATTTGGGGCTGCCAGTCTGTGAGTACGCCCTGGCCAGCCCAGCCACTGTCCCTGTGCCGACTTCCCACTTGGAGCCTCTCCCCAGGCAGATCCCTCTGCCGAAGGGCCTTTCTCTCTGTCCTCAGGGCTCAGAGGAGGCCCTTCCTCCCCTAGGAAGGCCCCAGGCCCCTGACACGCTCCAGCCCCAGCCTCTCCTCTGTCCTTGGAAGTCAGGTGTCCACCACTCCCCACAGCCACAGCTCTGGCTGTGCTCCCATGTCTTCCTGGGTGTTTATCAGGCCCTGGAAGCTGCCCCCTTCCTTCCACATTCCCGGAGCGCTCCTCCCGAAGCACTGAGTCACTCCAGAAAGTTCACGGGCGGCAGAGTCTGAAAACTTGGCTCCAATCTCAGCTCAACCTCTTCCAAGCTTAGGTGACCTTGGACAAGTTCTCTGCCCTTCGGTTTCTGGGGACAAAACATAGTTATCTTGGTGGGGGGTGTGAGGGGCAAAGGAGACGGTCAACTGCAGGGGGCCGGCAGAGAACATCACATTAATGAGCTTATTATTATTCATAATATAACACAGTGAGCATTCCTTGAGGCCAGAGAGGCATCTCTAAGACTCCCCAAGGACCGTAGAGCCCAGTGTGACAGACATGCTGCGGACTCGCCTCCCCGGCCAGCACCTCTGCTCCTCTAGCTCTTAGCTGTGGGCATAATCCTGGCCTCCACTCCTTGCACGCGGAGGGCACACCTGGGGTGGGAATGCTCTACAGGGGTTTATCTATGGTTGACTTTATTCTAAAATAAGAAATTTTACAAAGACTGGAGGTGAGGCGGAGACAGTTTCTTTTAAATTCTCTTACATTGGGTTCTTGGTATTCCAGGAGAGCCTGGGAAGCACGCTTGTGTGGAGGCCTCTGGGGGTGGTGTTTCCTAAATTGCCGTGCAGTGTGGACACCTCTCCAGGAGACACGGCCCTCTCTCCGAGTGCTGTGTGGGGAGGAGCAAATGTTGCGGGAGCCACACAGCCTGCAGCAGGGCTGGGGGAGGTGCCGGAGGCCCGGGATGGAGTGGGGGAGCCGGGCTCCCAGATCCACTGGCCCTCGTGTGTGTTCTGGGGCCGGATGCGGGTGTGAGCCGAGCAGATTCGGCTCGTGGTTTCATTGGGGCAAAGACAGAGTCAGGAGGGGCTGGTTTCTTTGTGTTTCGAGCCTGCTGGTGAGCACGGATGGAAAACTCAATTATCAGTGAGGTTAGGGGCAGGGCGGGAGGTCAGGGCCTAACTGCCCGCTCTTCCTCTGGGCGCTGAGAGAGTGGCTCTCCTCTCTGCTGCTCTGGGAGGAGGATGCATTGATCAGGGTCAAAGGTCGTGTGTCATCAAAGGCAGCCTAGGAATAAAGGGAGCCCTTCCCTAGGATTCTAGAATGGCCCCCCGAAAACCTGAGGCGATTCACTCCCTTAGGAAGCTCAGATGTGCCTTATACTCAAGAAGTCCAGAATTCTTATTATAAAATTTACAAGCAAACGTTGCTTTATCCTGGGATAGCTTTCAAAGGCTTAGGGTTTGAAGGGGAGGGGTCAGAAGCTTTCTCTTTCTATCCTCATCTGCCAAGAATTCGGAACCCTCTGGGGGAGACACTACACATGTCTTCCTTTTTTGAGGAAAAACAATTCATTAAAAAGTTCTTTGTATAAGTCTGGACACCTCAAAGATAGGACCCTTGTTTCACACTTATCTTTTCCCATGGGAATATTTCCTTTCTAGACAGCAAAAAAAAAAAACAAAAAAACTCCACACACAGTAATTTGAAAGTTGGAAGTTAAATTTGAACAATCACATGGCCAATGGATTGTGTAGGAAAACCATAAAGATAGAAAGAAAAAAAGACAGACAGAGAGGTGAAAAGAAAGACAGATGGAAAGAAATTCAGAAATGAAGAGAAACAAAGTTCATGCCTGAAACCAGAAGGAAAAAAAAAGAATCTCATAGAGGCAGAAGTGGCCTTAGTCAGTCATCATAAGCTGATTTAAAAGATCACAAAGGGGCCGGCCCTGTGGCCGAGCGGTTAAGTTCACGCACTCCACTTCAGTGGCCCTGGGTTTGCAGGTTCGGACCCTGGGCACAGACCTAGAACTGATTATCAGGCCATGCTGGTGTGGTGTCCCGCATAGCGTAACTAGAAGGACCTACAGCTAGGATATACAACCATGTACTGCGGGGCTTTGGGAAGGAGACAAAAAAAAAGAGAAAGATTGGCAACAGATGTTGGCTCAGGGCCAATCTTCCTCACCAAAAGAATAAAATAAAGATGACAGATATCCCCAAATGCAAGATTCTGAACTAGAGGGGAGAAAGGAGTTTCCAGCAGTGTACTTATTTATTTTTCTTAACAATTTCTGCCTCTTTACAGTGACGTGTGGAAGATGAACACACGCCTCAGTCTGTATGGGCCGAACTTTCCAGTTGTCTAAGCAAATTGAACACAGAGGGGACAGAATTGACGACACACAAGAACAGGTTTGCCTTTCAAGAGCAGGTCTGAGCCCCAGCTGCAGAATGGGGCTGACTGAGGCCGAAGCAGAGGCGTCATTTAGAGATGCAATCGGGTCCCCTGCATAGATGCTATTGTATATGTACAGAAACGTCTACCCAGATGCTTGCAGATGTAGATAGGTACAAATGCATCAAGGTGTGAGCAGGAATCTAACAGCACAGGAGAAGTCTGGATTATCTGCCTGAGAGAGTTGGCCCATATCTCACAAATAAGCTTCAAAACCACTTTAGACTATGGAAAAAGGAGCATAAGATAATGTGGATAAGGTATTGTGTTCCTGGACCTCTCCCAGTTTTGCTTGATGTAGGTTAACTCTAAGAGCCCTGGTGCAAATGCCAGCTTCTCTGGAAAGCAGCCCCCACTTGCTCTGTCCCCATGACCTTTCTCTCCACGGCTTCCCTGCCGATCGGCTCTCTGGAGAACCGCCTGGGGCCGGACCCTGGGCTGTGGGTCTGCCCGGTTCTTCATGAGTTCCTTGCTCAGGTCTTGTCTTCCTGTCTAGTTTGGAAGCTCAGAAGGTTGAGGGGGCCCTGCTGGGCTACCGTAGGTCCTCTGTAAAGACTTGTTGGCTTATCAGAAGAGATAGTGGCCCCATCTGGATATTGACAATTCTGAATCAGATCCACTTCCTAGGTGCCTGTTTATCTTGCAAGTAGGATAAGAATGTCATTGGAATCATATCATTTAGCTGTGGAAGGGCTGACATAGTGCTACCATTCATTCGGCATGCTGTTGAGTTCAGCTGGCTTATTATTTTTTTTTCTAGCAAGGTTTTCTCAATGAAGGAAGCAGGACATTGATTTATGGTCTAATGCAAGCTCTTTATCCTTTGATGGACTGGTGACGACAATTTGAGGTGCACTGACAAGGAACATCTAGTCCTCACCCTCTTCATGTTACAGATGTGACTTTGAGGTTGAGAGAGAAGTAACTTGTCCAAGATTTCGCAGTAAGATACGGAGCTGCGACTGGTACCTGGGCCTCCTGCGCCCCAGGTCTGTAATAACAATGAAACAACAGCATCGCTGATGCCTTAGCTCCACACACCTCAGCACGCTGCATCTCCAGAGTGATGCTGAGAAGTAAGCACGGCAGGAATTTGTCTCTCCATGTGAGGAAACTAAGGCTCAGAGAGGACAAAGACATGCATGGACACATAGAGTGAGGAAGAGGCAAAAGAGGTGACAGTAGCCTGTCCTTGTCCCCCGGTTCAGTGCTTGTTCCAACACAGCAGGCTTCAGATGAGCTAACTGTTCTGGTCCTGGGTGCTCCAGCAGTAGCCCAAAAAGCGGAGGGACAGACCGAATGTGCAGGCCTGGTTTAAGGTAACTACAGTAGGAAGATGCAACTGCTATGTGTAGGAAAAGACTCAGGCATGCAGATGCCCGCGTTCTTGGCAGCTCCGTGCGTAATAGAACTCAGTCTCTAAGAGGGAGGCCTGCACCTGTGTCTTCCATAAGCCGACCTACCGCCATCTCAAATCATTTTTGGAGCAAAGTATGATAAAGACAAATACGTACATTGAAATTTAATCTCAGCATACGCATGGCAGCAAGCAAGACGTCTGACACGAAGCTCTTTGTAAATCATGGACCTCGTGCAAATAGTAGGTATTACTCTTATTTCTGAGCCCGGAACAACCAGCTGTTTGGCATTTTCCAATTAAAAGTATAGGCCTGCGATACTGGCCCATTAAAAATGTAATACTACCCATAAAATCTCATTTTTTTCATTTTCATTTTTTAAGAACACAAATTAGGCCAACTAAATCATTTAAATGATTCCCCCCCCCCCCCTTTTTTTTTGCTTTTAAGCAAAGTAAGCTATACACAGGAACCTATAGTTCCCTTACAAAGATTTGCTTTTCCCCTGGAGCAGTCACCCACTGAAGGGACAGCCACAAATAAGTCCCTTTGCAGTTTTTACAACCCAGGATTGGCCGAGCTTTCACAGGCCTCCCATAAACCTCTCCCTGCACGTGGTGGACCTGGGAACACTTTATTTCTGCTCCAGCTTCCTGTCTGGATGCTAGTGCTCAGTGGGCCCGGGATGGGGTCTGTGGCCTCGGGGTCTCCCCGATGCCCGTGGCTGCCTAATGAGGCCTTGTGTGTTATAACTAAGCGAGCGGACCTGGCCAACAGGCCTATAGTTCCTTTCCTTTTTACCCCTGTAGAATTGAGGACTCCTAAGGAATGAAGTCCGGACTTTCTGGAAGGACACTTAGCCAAGTGTAGTCCATGGAGAAGGATGGGGAAAATCTCTTCTTTCTAGACCTGAGATTTGTCTGATTTAAGTGCCCAACAAATATAATCTCTTTAGAGTGGGTCTTTTATGCCCAGTTCAGACTGCAGCGGAAAAAATCCCTATCCTAATTTTAACACTGCTTTGTAAACTCAACTCACAAGTTTTCAACAAGATTTCAAGGTCCGCTGCCTCTGGGATGAAGCTGAAGTTCTGGGGCTGGCCCTGGGTGGGGCAGTTAGTGTAGCCAGAAGAGCTGGGCCCCAGGAGGGGCTGGAACTTGATCCAAACCTTGACTAGTTACTTCCTAACGGAGCCTGACTTCCTCCTGAGATGGTGTTACTGATAACATCTACACTCTTAGGGTTATTGTCAAGATGAAGGGAGATAATGAAGAGAACTCTGACCACTCCATCACTGGAGGTCTACGGCTTCACTCCTTTCCTTCTTTTTGTTTTTTTTTAATTATTATTTTTTTTTTATTGAGATACAAGCTTCCTTCCTCTTTTATTGCTTTTCCTACACTTTTACTTTCCTCTCAATTTGTTGAAGTCGTTCTCGGAGGCAGGCCCTGGAGTAGACAGTAGGATTCAGTTGAATTCCATGAGGTTCTGGTCCTCAAGGAGCTCTCGCCCGCAGGGACACACAGCCAAGTGAATTAATGATGATGGCACACACAGTGTGTTCATAGGCTCAGAGGGGATCTCTAACTCAGGAGTTTTCACTGTCCCTCTGGGTCTAGGTGGCACTCTCTCCAGCTTTATGGCTACACTGTATTCATATCCATTGCCCCTCTCACAAAAGTGCCCTCCCCGTGTCTCGGGGGTGGGGGGTGCACACATAAAAGAGAGACACACTGTCTGTCCCCTGGGGCTTATGGTCCCCAAGGAGAGCTAGAACGAGATACAGGCAGCAGCGCCAGCCTGCTCCTGGACTGCCATCCATGGGGAAGCACTAACAGGAAGAACATGGTGACTGTCCAGAGAGAGGGACAAGGGGCTCTGTAGGCGACAACAGGCAGCTCCAGCACAGGGAAGAGAGGCAGGCAGGAGAGTAACTACCACACGTGGGTCACTTCCTAGTCCAGCTGTTAAAAGGGAAGAGGATTAAGTTGAGTTTGTCCAGGGAAGAAGATTCCAATAGGCGAGGGCCATCTGAAGACTCAACCCCTCCTTTGGGTCTTCAAAAGGCCCCAGAAGTGGCTATTTGGGTGTTGGGCAGGCAGGGGTCCTCAGCAGGGGGCAGGGGCTGAGAATTGGAGGCCCTCTGTCCACCCAACTCACGGAGCCTTCGAGGGCTGCAGTGTCAGCTGGGCAGGCCTCCTCAGTGTGTGCAACTTATCAAGTGTCCCCTGCCCCCCATCTCTGTCCTGAGCACAAAAGCCTGTTGTTTGGGGCACTCAGAGAGTGGACACAGACCATCGTCTCTTCTCTCTGTCGTTAACGTAATCTATTTGATCTTGAGGCTGGTTTCGTTTCAGTCTCTCAAGGAGGGTGGGGGAGGGAAGGGGGCACTTCTTCTGACTTTGAAGAGTAGGATGACCCATCTTGGGTCTTCTTTTTCTTGTTAGAAATGAGCTAATGCTTACATCGATGGGAGATTCACCTATTCTTTGGAATAAAGATGTTTTTGTTATCATTATTGATAATAATATTACACTCATTTACATTTATTTATGTACAGCTTGTCTGTTTTTCAAAAGGATTTTAACATACCAGTAAAAAGTTTACCATGAATAAATAAAGGAAGCATGGCTAAGAGAAAATAAAGATAGAAGTAAGATAATAGAGAAGAGATTAGAAGACAAAATTTCCCCTACGAGGGTCTGGGCAGTAGCTGGATGTGGGCCAGGACTCAATTCTGAGCTCCCTAATAGCCACAGTAATGAGGGAAACATTCACATACATGATTTACAGCATCAATAAGAAACAAAGCTTTCTCAGCCCAAGAAGGCACTATATGATGTTTTGAAAAATATTATCAATAAAATCCCCCAAAAGATTCAGATATTAGGAGATATGGCCCTTCAGGAACTCCCAAATTCATAAATACCTCTAGAGTAGCATTTCCTAAATTGTGTTCTGAGACAGTAAGAGGCATTCCTCAAAAACAGACACGGTGGCCAGATCCCCATGGTTAATAGTCCCACTCCTTGCCCTCTTGGAGATTTGCAATGCATCCTATTCTCCTGAGGGCACAAAGGAGTCTGCAGAAATGAAGGCTGGTAAATTTGGTTCGAACAATCATGTCCCAAAGTATTTGGGTCACAGAACCAGAATTTGGGGGAATCACTGAATTCATGTGGCAGGACTGGTTTTCCTGCGACATTCTTTGGGAAGAGGGAAACTTTCTCTGTGGAGCCATTTTCCACAAAGAAACCAGGTTCTATCTCTTTTTTTTTTTTTTTTGAGGAAGATTAGCCCTAAGCTAACATCTACTGCCAATCCTCCTCTTTTTGCTGAGGAAGACTGGACCTTAGCTAACATCCATGCCCATCTTCCTCTACTTTATATGTGGGACGCCTACCACAGCATGGCTTGCCAAGCGGTGCCACGTCCGCACCCAGGATCCGAACCTACGAACCCCGGGCCTCTGGAAGCGGAAGGTGTGAACTTAACTGCTGCGCCACTGGGCCAGCCCCAGGGGCTCATCCTGTCTCCACTCGGAGAGGCAGTGCAGGCAGGTGGCCCCGCAGAGCCTTCAGAGCTGAGTGTCTACAAAGCGAACAAAGCTGCTGATGCCAGTATTGCCCACTCTTGTTCCACGATGTCTCTGCCAACAGAGCACAGTCTCCGTTTTACTGAAGACTCCCAGCGTGCCCGGGGCTGGGGTGGGAGAAAGAAGGGCGGAAGGTGGGAGCTGCTGCCCTGCCCACAGATTCAGCATTATACCTGTCCATGAGATCTCAGGAGGGACAGAAGGCTGGCGCTTCCAGGTGGGCTTCTTGGAGGAAGTGACACTTTAATGGAGATTTGAAGGATTGGCAGGAGTCATATGGAGGAGGAGGTCTGGGACCCCATTTGTGGTCTGGCTGGAACAAATGGTCAGAATTGGCCTTTGGTGGAACAAATGGCAGGGGCGGCAGGCAGCTGGTGAGGAGCAGGAGATAGTGGGCCTGGCTGACACGCTTGGGCTTCCTTGTCCAGGGGCCCGAGGGAGGCATGGAGGCACCCCCGGGGGGATGGCAGGACTTTCCTGGGTGAAAGAGCCTCATGGTGACGATGGACTGTGGCTCGGGGGGACACATATGGGCCGGCATCCCAGGGCCATGATCTTGAGTGTTCTCCTAAGGCAGCGGCTGTGGGAAGGAGGCAGAGCCCTGGCCCTGTGCCTTGGTTCCAGTGGAGAACGGGAGGACATGACAAGCTCTCCATGCTCCCTGGAGGATTGGCACTCCCTCTGGCTGGATGTCAGAACAAATTAAGGGCACTTGTCTCGTAAGCCCCACCTGGCTGGCAGCATGGTCAGGCCCGGCTGGCAGGGGAGATGTGTCCCCAGGAGTGTCTTGGATCTTGGCCACCGGCCTAAGAGCGAGAAAGGCTCTCTCTGCTCTGTCTGTTTAGTGAACAGGATACAGGGGTACAAGAGACTATGGCAACCAAAGACCTGTGTCAGGGCCACAGTGCGAGGTGTTCTGTGCTCACCGATGTGGAACACAGAAGCCTCCTGCTCTCTGGGAATCACGCTGGGTCACACGGACAGCCAGAGGCTGTGGGGGCAGGGGACAGACCACCACATCTTGCATTTCCATTTCTCGAAGTGTGCTCACAAGGAATATCTCATTTGATTTCCGTCTGAGCCTGTTTCAGCTGCTGTAATAAAAATGCCAGAGACTGTGGGGCTTAGACTATAAACATTTATTTCTCACACTGCAGGCTGGGATGTCTGTGGTCAAGGTGCTGGCAGATTCGCTGTCTATCGAAGGCCAGCTTCCTGGCTCAGTAGGTGGCCATCTATTCGACCTGCCCTCATAGGGTGGAAAAAAGGGAAGACCTTCTGTGGTGTCTTGTATAAAGGCACCAATCCTATTCCTGAGGGTGCCACCCTCATGACCTAATCACCTCCCAGAGGCACCCCCCATGCCCCCACACTGGGGAGTAGGACTTCAATGCATGAATTTGGAGAGGACACAAACTTTCCATCTATAGTACACCTCATACTTTGTGACGCTGGGATTACTTATTATACCCATTTTACAGACGAGGAAACTAAGACTTAGAGAGGGGTAGGGCCTTACCCAGAGTCTGATTCCACCCTCAGTGCTCTCCCTCCTTCATTAGAGGGGAGGCATCTCAGAGCATGATGGAGCACCAGCTGGTTGCGAGACCTTCCTCCCCAGTATGTCTCCCCGAGTCCTGGTGCCAGGAGGGCACGGCCCCATCAAGGAAGCGACCTTGGGCACACCCTGGGCTGCTCTGGAGTCTGAGGACCGAAGGGCTGGGGATGACAGGGAGATAACAAGTCCTATGTCTTCATCCAGTGCTCGGAAGCCATCCTGGAACCATCGCCAGGCAGAGTCTAGGAGGAGAAAGCCTTCTGGGTGCTAGAGAAACACCTGGGCCCACGCTGCTCCCTCCGCCTGAAACCTCCTCCCGTCCTGTCCCTGCATTTCACACCTGAGCTTGCACATCCTCTTATCCCTGGCAGCCCTGTGAATCTCTGCCTGCTCCCTGCCTCCGGGGCGGCCGCTCTCACAGCACTTATGCCACCTTCAGACAACAGCTTCATTTGGAGTTCTCCCTGCATGAAGGCAGACCTCGAGTCCGCCCCAGCAGCTAGCCCTGCGCCTGGCACACGGAAGGCTTAATCAATATTTAATGAATGAATGAAAAGCGTCACTTTCCGGTGGCTTAAAAAAAAACAACCCAGACTCTCAGGCCTCAGGAAAACCTGCTCCAGCCCTGGGGCGGCTGGGTTGGTGGCTCTAACAATGGGTAAACCTGACCATGGGATCCGCTCAGCTGGACTGAGGCATGTGGTGGTTGCTGGCGTCTGTCCACAACTTTAAGCTTGTCGGGATTCTGGGGCAAACCATTATTTTGTTGAATTATGCAAAGAGTCAGTTGTTGGAGTTCCGTATAGATCTTAGCCAAGGCCTGGCGATACTCTTAGAGGGTGGGGATACGAGTGGAACTTAAAAAAACAGTAACTTGTTTTGAAAAGAAGTAATATATGTCTGCTATAGAAATTTTATAAAAGCGGATAAGCGACAAGAATAAAATAAATGAATAAAATGATTATCCCACCACTTATAGATGTGGAGCATTTGCAGCTGGGGCTACTCGGGCATCCTCTCTGTCTCCTTGTGGTCTCTCCAGCCCTGTGGCTTCAGGGTAGCCTTACTCCTTACATGGCCACTTAGGGCCGCAAAGGTCCATGTCCCAAGAGACAGAGTCAGGTGGAAACTCTATTATCTCTTGGACCTAGCCTCGGAAGTCACTAGATCCCCTTTCTGCCAGATTCCATTGCTAGAGGCAGTTGCCGCGTTCTGGACAGGTTTGAGGAGGGGGAGGATGGACCCCACCTCTGAATGGAGGAATGTTGTTCCACGGGAAGAAGAGCATGCGGAATGGGAGAGGCACTGATGTGGCCATCTTTGGAAAATACGACTTGTCACAATTAAATTTCGGCATTTGCTCTTAAAAGGTTGATTGAAATGATCATTTTCATGGAGAGTCTTTTGTTGCTACACTAAAGCGAAAAAACATTCTTGGCCAAATGATGCATGCCCATCTTACATCGTGCAGTGTTTCTCAGCTTTTGGAAATCTTAGGGGAACCCACTTCATTTGATGTTCATAATTCCCTGGTAGGGATCATCACCCCCATTTTACAGCCATGCAAAGCGAAGTCTAGAAGGGACTAAAAAAGAATTTCTCCAGTGTCAGCCCCTGCTAAAAGCTGGAAGAAGATCTAACTATCTTGCTTCAATCCCAGGGGTTGCTCATCTACTCCGGGGAACGCCACTAGCGATCAAAATCCACCGTGGAGTCACTCCACTCCCGGAAAATTGTAACACTGACCCAGGAGGTAAGACTTCCTTTTTATGTTTTAACTTTAGCATGGCCTTCAGCCTTTAACTCTAGAATGGTTACTAATGAGTAAATATTAACCTGGCGCTGGATGAGCAGTGTTTTATTAGCTGGAGGAATGCTAAGCAGAAGGGGCCGGGGAGCCCGGGGAGTCGGCTGGCCAGCCTTTGCCGATAGCACCCACTTCTTGGTGAGCAAATATCTAAAAGTCCTTGCAGCTTGTTGGGTGGCCTGGGTGGGTGCCTGCCTCCTGGTGAAAGCATCAGGACCGACCAGATGATGGTCTGGGCTCTTGGAAGACCTTAGTGGGCCCTCGCAGTCTTATTCTCAGAGACTCTGACCAGCATCACCTCAAATATGTTACCAGACACCTACATTCTGTATTATGCATAACAGGGTTTTTGTTTTTCCTTTTCCTATAAAAAAGTTCAAAAGAATGTCTATAACTTCACCTTTGAAATTATTTGGCTATGGGTAACTCAATCAATTTACAGTAAGCTCTGTTTTTCCTCAGCCTATTTGGAAATTCATGCAAAGTGAGAAAACATAACTTACAAACTGTTTTACAACGTAATGCAATTTTCACGAGTGATAAATTTAACAGTGAATGAAGCGGCACATGACATAACCTTGCATTTTTTAGGTACTTAATTAAACATTTGTCCACTTTGATTTTGCAGGTTTTGAGCCAATAATTTGTTTTCAGCTCTCAAATACTTTTGTAGGACCCTAAAAAGCTCATAAGCCAGGTCCTGTAGCCACGGGGCCTGACAGATAAGATGATTCTAATTGTGACGAGGCTCGTGCTTTCCCAATGAAAAGAGCCCCAAAAGTCCCTTTGGTTGTGTCTTTGAAGCTGCAGCCACGAAGAGAAATCGTTCCTTAGTAGAGTTACCTTTTGGGTGGAGTGTACACACTCTTACTGTTCTGAATGCTGTTGCTGGCAGAAACTCTGCTGCTCAATCAATGGAACAGGCTGGGCCAGGATGATCAAGGAATTCTGGAGGATCTGCATTTACCATCATCAATTCAGATGGATCTGAATCCCCAATGGGATAGAGAACCTGATGGTGGAAAAACTCTTACAGAGAAGAAAATAGGCCATAGAGGGGATTTGCCTAAATCCTATCACGGCAGGAAATGGGGGTAGAGAAGGAAATTCACATTGTTAAAAAGCAAAACAGAACCCGTGGTGGGGCAGAGCCTCTGATGAATTCCATTTGGCCCTCCAGCATCTTCTTCTCAAGGTGAGTATTCACTCCATTTTACAGACTGCAACACTGGGGCACAGAAAGGCTACTATTTGCCCAAGATGACCCAGGGACAGGATCCCAGGTCCGCTTCATTCCAAGGCTCTGCTTTGTCTTCCTGCCGTTGTGATGCACAGAGGTGCTAGCAATTTTCAGAGGAAATTAGCAGCATGTTGTGAGGTTTGTGCTGGGAATACCAGCAGGATTAAGGGAATTGCAGGAGCAATACCCTTTAGGATTTTCCCTTTGCAGAAGCCACAATCCTATCACAAACACTCAACATGAAAGAACAGGAGAGAAGTAAATTCAGGTTTTAGAAAGAGGCAATCAAGTCTCCATGTAGAATAGTGGAGTCAAGAACCCAGCTGGTTACGTTAACAGATATTCATGGAGCACCGACTCTGTGCAGCAAGCCCTGAGAGATGATGACTTCTTGTTCTTGGCCCTCTGTTACTGATAGATACAGAAGTGTGATGGAGAGAGCTCTGGCCTACGAGTCAGAAGAGCAGAATTTGCAAACTTCTCTTCCACTCCCTGGCTGTGTGGCCTTAGACAAATGAGTGCACCTCTCTGAGCCTCAAATATTTTTTTTTTTCTTTTTTTTTTTTTTTTTTTTTTTTATTAATGTTATGATGGATTACAGGCTTGTGAAATTTCAGTTGTACATTTTTGTTAGTCATGTTGTGGGTACACCACTACCCCCTCCGTGCCCTCCCCCCACCCCCCCTTTTCCCTGGTAACCACCGATCAGATCTCCTTCTCAATATACTAATTTCCACCTATGAGTGGAGTCATATAGAGTTCGTCTTTCTCTGACTGACTTATTTCGCTTAACATAATGCCCTCGAGGTCCATCCACATTGTTGTGAATGGGCCAATTTCGTCTTTTTTTATGGCTGAGTAGTATTCCATTGTGTATATATACCACATCCTCTTTATCCAATCATCAGTTTCTGGGCATGTAGGCTGGTTCCACGTCTTGGCTATTGTAAATAATGCTGCGATGAACATAGGGGTGCAACGGACTCTTGAGATATCTGATATCAGGTTCTTAGGATAGATACCCAGTAATGGGATGGCTGGGTCATAGGGTATTTCTATTTTTAACTTTTTGAGAAATCTCCATACTGTTTTCCATAGTGGCTGTACCAGTTTGCATTCCCACCAACAGTGTATGAGGGTTCCTCTTTCTCCACAACCTCTCCAACATTTGTCGTTCTTGGTTTTGGATGTTTTTGCCAATCTAACGGGGGTAAGGTGATATCTTAGTGTAGTTTTGATTTGCATTTCCCTGATGATTAGCGATGATGAACATCTTTTCATGTGTCTATTGGCCATATTCATATCTTCTTTTGAGAAATGTCTGTTCATGTCCTCTGCCCATTTTTTGATCGGGTTGTTTGTTTTTTTGTTGTTAAGCAGTGTGAGTTCTTTGTATATTATGGAGATTAACCCTTTGTCGGATAAGTGGCTTGTAAATATTTTTTCCCAATTAGTGAGCTGTTTTTTTGTTTCAATTCTGTTTTCCCTTGCCTTGAAGAAGCTCTTTAGTCTGATGAAGTCCCATTTGTTTATTCTTTCTATTGTTTCCCTCAACTGTGGAGTTACAGTGTCCGAAAAGATTCTTTTGAAACTGATGTCAAAGAGTGTACTACCTATATTCTCTTCCAAAAGACTTATTGTCTCAGGCCTAATCTTTAGGTCTTTGATCCATTTTGAGTTTATTTTGGTGTGTGGTGAAAAAGAATGGTCGATTTTCAATCTTTTGCATGTGGCTGTCCAGTTTTCCCAGCACCATTTGTTGAAGAGACTTTCTTTTCTCCATTGTAGGCCCTCTGCTCCTTTGTCGAAGATTAGCTGTCCATAGATGTGTGGTTTTATCTCTGGGCTTTCAATTCTGTTCCATTGATCTGTGCACCTGTTTTTGTACCAGTACCATGCTGTTTTGATCACTGTAGCTTTGTAGTATGTTTTGAAATCAGGGATTGTGATTCCGCCGGCTTTGTTTTTCTTGCTCAAGATTGCTTTAGCAATTCGTGGTCTTTTGTTCCCCCATATGAATTTTAGGATTGTTTGTTGAATTTCTGTGAAGAATGTTCTTGGGATTCTGATTGGGATAGCATTGAATCTGTATATTGCTTTGGGTAGTATGGACATTTTAACTATGTTTATTCTTCCAATCCATGTGCAAGGAATGTCTTTCCATCTCTTTATGTCATCGTCAATTTCTTTCAAGAAAGTCTTGTAGTTTTCATTGTATAGATCCTTCACTTCCTTGGTTAAGTTTATCCCAAGGTATTTTATTCTTTTCGTTGCGATTGTGAATGGGATAGAGTTCTTGAGTTCTTTTTCTGTTAGTTTATTGTTAGTGTATAGAAATGCTACTGATTTATGCACGTTAATTTTATACCCTGCTACTTTGCTGTAGTTGTTGATTATTTCTAATAGTTTTTCTGTGGATTCTTTGGGGTTTTCTATGTATAAGATCATGTCGTCTGCAAACAACGCGAGTTTTACTTCTTCGTTACCTATTTGGATTCCTTTTATTTTTTTTTCCTGCCGAATTGCTCTGGCCAGCACCTCCAGTACTATGTTGAATAGGAGTGGTGAAAGTGGGCACCCTTGTCTTGTTCCTGTCCTCAGAGGGATGGCTTTCAGCTTTTGTCCATTGAGTATGATGTTGGCTGTGGGTCTATCATATATGGCCTTTATTATGTTGAGGTACTTTCCTTCTATACCCATTTTACTGAGGGTTTTTATCATAAATGGGTGTTGGATCTTGTCGAATGCTTTCTCTGCGTCTATTGAGATGATCATGTGGTTTTTGTTTTTCATTTTGTTGATGTAGTGTATCACGTTGATTGACTTGCGGATGTTGAACCATCCCTGTGTCCCTGGTATAAATCCCACTTGATCATGGTGTATAATCTTTTTGATGTATTGCTGTAATCGGTTTGCCAAAATTTTGTTGAGGATTTTTGCATCTATGTTCATCAGTGATATCGGCCTGTAGTTCTCCTTCTTTGTGTTGTCCTTGTCAGGTTTGGGGATCAGAGTGATGTTGGCTTCATAGAATGTGTTAGGGAGTTCTCCATCTTTCTCAATTTTCTGGAACAGTTTGAGGAGAATAGGTATTAAGTCTTCTTTGAATGTTTGGTAGAATTCTCCAGAGAAGCCGTCTGGTCCTGGACTCTTGTTTTTGGGAAGGTTTTTGATTACCGTTTCTATTTCCTTTCTTGTGATTGGTCTATTCAGATTCTCCATTTCTTCCTGATTCAGTTTGGGGAGATTGTAGGAGTCTAGGAATTTGTCCATTTCTTCCAGGTTGTTCAATTTGTTGGCATATAGTTTTTCATAGTATTCTCTTATGATCTCTTGTATTTCATTGGTATCTGTTGTGATTTCTCCTCTCTCATTCCTGATTTTATTAATTTGCGCTTTCTCTCTTCTTTTCTTGGTGAGTCTGGCTAGTGAGCCTCAAATATTTCGTAAAATGGAGATGATGATTCTCGTTCACCACACCTCCCCGGCCTGTGGTGTTCCCAAAGATCCTTGGTAAACTAATGTGTGGGGACTCCTCCTTATGACTCTCCCTGAAATAGGCCCACTTTGAGGGCAGGAGAGGTTCTTGTTTCTCTGTCCTCAGCACCCGGCCTGGCACAGAGTAGGTGTTTTGTGAGTGCGGGCTGAATAAGGCCATAAATCTCTTACATCTTAGCTGAAACACAACCTTTTCTAATGCATGTGAACCTTAACTGGAATCTTCCCGCCCTGTGGATACTTTAAACAATAAAGATGGTTTCCATTCAAGGATTCTAACTCATTGCACTGACAGGAGTCTTCGTGAAGATCAACTTTGTTTGCAAAACAACTTTACGGCTCTTTCTGTAAAGGCTGAATGAATCCTGTGGCCATCTCTCTGGGAAGGAAATTTCTCCCTTCCTTTTCACAGCTGAGTTTTCACAAATAACTATTCTGTTTTAATCCACACCACCAATTAGGCAAGAATCCTTTGTAACTCCCCAAATCACAGCAGCCCAGAATGTCAGCGCTGGAAGGAGCCTTGGGGGTTATATATTCTTACTCCCTATTTTAGAGAAAAGTTTGCTGCAGAGTGGGAAGGAACGTGGTCAGGGTCATAGAACAGCCTGTCTCGGAACAGCTCAACTCGGTGGGAATGACTCTCTTCCAGGATGTCTCTTGACAAAGCCAGGGTCCTCTCTGGATACCCTGGGCCACCCAGCTGGGTCTGAAAGAGGTCGACAAGACAAGGGCTTCTTCAGCTGATGGGTTCCCAGCTCTGCCGAGACCATCGCAAATGTTTTCTGGGGCAGCCCTTTGCACAGGTCCTCCAGAGAGGCACACATACAACGGGTGTTTTCACAGACCAGCTCACGGTGAGGGCAGCCAGCCGCCGAAGTGGCCCTGGTGTGCTCCGCAGTGTGTGTGGGGAGACTTTCCTCCCCCCACCCACGGCGGCGAGGACTGGTGTCCCGGAGGTCGGGCCTGAGAACAGTGGCTGATTGATGGCGATAAGAGCAGTGCTGAATGGCCTGCGTGGTACCTTGATCTGGAACGTGCAGGGGTTATTGGCTGCAATCGCAGATTAGTCAAATTCCCAGCTGGCGTCTGAGCAGGGAGGTGCGGTGAAAAGGTCTGTGACTTCCTTCCTCCTTCACTAAAACAGGCCTGGAGAATGAGGCCCCTGCACTGTAATTATATGGAGGCAGGAAACAAATGACTAAGGCCTGTCTCTAAGTGAGGAAGGAAGGAAAACATCCAGGGCTCCGGGGATCCTTCATCTTCTGTGCGGGAGGCACTGGGAGAATAAGAAATACTATCTACTCTTAAATCTTCACCAACCCTGGGGAAGCAGGGAGCATTCACTTTAGTCGACAGATAAAGGGAAGGGGAGTTACCCGCGGCTGCAGTGCAATTAGTCGTGTCATGGAGCTGAGTGAATTGCACTTCTGCCCGACTGCAGCCGGCTGCTTTCTCTGCCTCAGTTTGACATGGTGAGAGCCCTTTCTCTTTAAGTTGCACAAGGAGGCTGCAGTCCAGCCTAGCTTTCCTGGACAACTTATGTGCCTGGGGGCACTTCTGCACGTGCCCAGAGGGAAGGGCACCTTCTCCTCTGCTCAGATGCCCCGTTCCCATCAGGCTGCACCTGCCCCGCAGGGGCGCCCTTTTCTAGGTCACACAAAGGCACCAAACAGGCTAGTGGTAGCCTTATATCAGCTCTTGTCTTTTAACTTCTCTGGGCCTCAGTTTTTTCTCCTGAGAAGTGAGAATCTTACTCTAACCATCTTCCGTAAGCCCTCTGACAGCAGGATCATCTCCACAAGGCCATGCACAGAGCATTGCTTGACACACTAGATATTTGTATCCTGGCGGGCAGCAGGTGACATATCCCTTAGACTCATCTCCCTGGGTTCACGGTGCTTCCCGCTGGTCAAGCCAGTTCCTGCACTGGGTTTCAGCGAACACAGGCTGACCCTGCTGGACTGTATGGGTGAGGGGTGGATGACACTGGCCCTCACCACTGGGCTTCCTGTGACCACCAGGTGGGAGAAAGCTGTGTATGTGTGTGTCTCCGGTGTGGGCAAAGGCCAGGGGGCAGAGGTGGAACAGCCAGCGCCCTTTTCCCCTGCAAGTGTGAGGCTGTAAGAGGAGAGGATAGAGCCCAGCCTCCAGGGCTCGCCCCTCCCCCACTGGCCCTGGGGGCACTCTGAATGTGCCATGCCCCCTCTTTCTCACCTCCATGCTTCCCTACACACTATTCCTTTTCGTAAATGTATGCACTCCCCTTCTCTGCCCAGCTGATTCCTGTTTATTTTTCTGGACCCCAGTGGGGCCAGCTGGGCTCCTTCATGCACTGAACCCACAGCACCTAGTGCAACGCGGGCGCAGAGTAGGTGCTCCACTTGGGTTTCTGGAACAAATGGACGAGAGAATGTCTGCAGGGTCCTGATCTGCTCTGCCATCACCCAGCTCCATGACCTTGACTTGATCCCCCTTTCCAGTAGGGCTGCAGCACCATCTCCCCTTCCCCGCAGGCACAGGCCCATTAAGCTGCCACCTTCTCTCACCTCATTATCGCCTTGGCCTGGGGGAGTCTCCAGGGACTCCCTGAGCCCCTGGGAGTTCAGAGGTCTCCCCTTGGCCCTTCCACTAGAAGCGGTGGCCCTAGAAGGTCAGGTAGAGAAAAGCCAGGTACCCAGAGAGGGTCTCCTCTCCGGCTTGAGCTCATGGAGCACAGCCCCGAGTGCCATGGGAGCCCCAGCCCAGCGGGCACCTTCGGGGCGGCCGGAGCCTGCCCAGAGTGAGCCTTTATCTCGGCGTCTGGTGATAAGACCCCAGCGCTCGGCGCTCGTGCTGGGCGACCGCGGGGGCAGGAGCCATAAAGCGGGGCGGGGCGGCGAGTTTAGTCGAGATCCTGGGGAGCCAGAGCTTTGAACTCTGCCCTCGGAGCGGACGGGGCCCTTTATGGCCCGGCGGCCCTGGGGCTGATGAGAGAGCAGGGCCATTACGGCGGGGACGAGGCCCCCTCGGCCGGCCCCCTTGCACCCCGACTGCAGGGTGAGACAACAGAGCCCCGCGAGGTGGGACCAGCGGCGGAAACGGCGCTCCATCCGCTTTATTGACTTGTAAACGACACCATTAAGAGGAAGCCCTCACCTTGGCTGGAAACAGCTGTGTGAGCGGCCATAAATCTGGCCGCCCGGCCCAAGGCAGGCATTCCCCGGGCAGGGGGTGCGGGGCTGGGCCAGTGGCCCCATCGCCCCCACTTCCTAGCTGCCCCGTGGGACTGGGGTTGTGACCATTCATGAGAAAGGGGCTTATTAGGGGAAATGCCAGTGGCTAACTAAATTTATCCTCCAAAAATTAAAAATGGAGAAAAAGATTCCGAGAAATCTGAGTCACTATTTGCAAAGTCAGCCTAGAGAACTAGACATTGAGGAGCAGCCCAGGACAATGGAAGAAACGGGGGAGGGTCTTAGAGGTAGACTGCTGAGTTTCAGGCCCATCTCGGCTTCTTACTGTGCGTCAGGGACCAGCCGCTGGGCCGCCCGGGTCTCACTAAAAAGTAGACATAGGGGGCCGCCTCCGTGGCCGAGTGGTTAAGTTCCCGCGCTCTGCTGCGGCGGCCCAGGGTTCGGATCCTGGGCGCGGACATGCCACTGCTCGTCAGGCCACGTTGAGGCGGCGTCCCACATCCCACAGCTAGAAGGACGTGCAACTAAGTATACAACTGTGTACAGGGCGGGTTTGGGGAGATAAAAGCAGAAAAAAAAAAAAAAAGATTGGCAACAGTTGTTAGCCCAGGTGCCAATCTTTAAAAAAAAAAAATAGACATAGTAGTACCCTTCAAAGGGTGGCTGTGTGGATTAAATGACATGATGGAAGAATACCTCACCCATGGGAGGGGCTCAAGAAACGAATTTTCTTTCTTTGAATGACAGTAAAACAGAACAGAAATTTGAGATTTTGGCTCTCTTTGTTGTGTTCCCATGGAATTAGCTAACCCTGCAGAACGCAGACTAGACAGCGAGCTGCTGGAGGGCAGGCACAGCCCTCGCTGGCTTGGTGCTATTTGCTTAGTTGCTAGAAAGGAACCTGGTATGGAATATGGAGAAAGTTTTCAATAAATGTTTGATGCATAAATAAAATAAGGACAGAAGGAAGGAAAGAAAGAAGGGGAGGGGAGGGGAGGAGGATGGGAGCTAAGCTCATTTTTCCTCTGGACCAAGTCTATAGTTGGAAGCAAGAGGAAAGAAGGATGTAACATTTGCTGATTCCCACTGCGAGCCAATGCATGATAAAACTCAGTTCTCACAACCACTCAGAGGACCCTGAGGATAATTGCTCAAGCTCTGCCATTTACTTATTAACCAGTAAGTAAATTTGCGTTATGGGCACGTTGTTTACTCTGTGGGCAAATAACTTCCCTGTGCCCCTGTTTCCTCCTCTTGAATGGTGAGAATTAAATGAGATAATATGTGTAAAGCTGTTCACACAGTTACTGGCAAACAGTAAATGCCCAATAAATGTTGGATATGGTGCTTCAGGATGGAGAAACTGGCTTAGAGCGGTTAAGTCACTCGGCCAATTCACAAAGCTGAGAAATGTCGTAGCCCGGATTCCCGCTTCGCTTCTGAAGTTTACACTCTGGATTCTACCGGGTTCTGGAGCTGTTGAGACACCATAAGGGGTGGTGTCTGGAATCCTCGTTGCTGCGTGGTCTCAGAATTTATTATCAGATGCAACTACTAAAAATAATTCTTTAGAGATAGAACTTATATACTGAGCTCCTGAAAACAGTTAATGCGGCCACTAGGATCCTGATCTTTGCCTGAGGAATACCTACATTCATTTTCCAGCAAACAAACAAATAAACAAACAGACGAACACAAGCAAAAAGGAGGCAAGATGTTAGGCAAACATTTACAGAGCCTCAGCCAGGAGCTGCAGGGAGCTCTGCTCCCGGACACGGCCCTCCCCTCCTGCCTCCCTCCCTGGCTCAGTATTTGCTGGAAGTGGATAGTCCTCAGTGTTGTGTGCTGGGGGAGCACTAGTCTCACAAGATGCTTGACTAAAAGGGGCCTGCCTTCAGATGAATTTTGTATAAGCTGTGTTACATACACAGTGATTTCTGTCCTGCAGGATTTCCCTGAGCTTTTGCAGGTTCGCAGCACTGGCCCTGCAGGGGCCAGGGTGGAGGGGGACAATGAGACAGGGACGGGGACAGGGAACGATGACGACAGGGACATACAACATGACACACTACACAGGGGATGGGGTGGGGGATGGGGAGGATAGCGAGTCTATGCAGATTTTTCCCAAGTGCAGATGAGCAGAAAAGACTTTTATTTTTTCAAGAAACTCCTATTCAGGTGCCATGGCCCTGGGCAGAAGTCGGGGGAGGGCCTATAGGAGGGAAAGATGGGGACACAGGCTTCTTGGGCACCCTCCAGCTTTGGCTCCTTGTGGCCCTCTGGCAGGCTATGGCCACAGCATCCCCTTGGCGTTGCCTTGAAGACAGAAGTCTCTTTCAGAAACCCTCTGGGGCTACCTGGGTCTCCACCTCCAACTGGGCGTCACTTTCTCATCTGTGCCACAAGGAGACAGGATGACATGTGGCATTTCCCATCATCCGTAATTCTTTAATGATTCACAGTGAAAGGAATCTCAGCCCAGGAATTACCAGGCCGCCTCTGCGTCTGGAGCCCCGCCTGGCTTTGTAGGGGCTCCAGTATTTTAAATGATTTGGGAGGTTTAGCAAAGCGTACACAGCGATTACTCCACACAAGGCACTGGTGTAAATGTTTACAGATACTAATTTATTTAGACCTCACGGAAGTCACCTTTATTCTCATTCCATTTTTACAGATGAGGAACTGAGGCCCCAGGGTTTGGAGAATTTGAACTTGAGCAGCCTGGCTTCAGCATCAGCCCTTTGCTTTGCTGTCTCCTCTCAAAACTGGGCAAAGCCAAATGGGTTTCAATTTCCCGGATGGCTTTGAGTCTTCCAAGGAGGGACCGAGTTAAGGAGGCAGAGACAGAGGGAGAGAGGAAACAAGGCTAACGTGTAGAACAGGGAGCCGCAGCACACAGAGCGTGGGCAGGAGGACCTTGAAATCTTGCCTCTCTTCTTGTTTGGGCAAAAAGGAGGATGTTGGGCCCCCTGTGCTGGAAACGGCCACCCCCCGAAACACGTGTGGTGCGTGGTTTCTCTCTGCCTGTGGTGCCCCTCAGTGCTCACCCGTCACCTGCCAATGACTTCCTGACCATCAGTCTAACGATTCCGGGCACCTCTCCGTCCTTCCTGGGAAGCAGCCGGCCGAGGGCTACACCCTGGACCTGTGAGTCCAGTTCCGGGGCCCAGATCCACAGAGGAAACTCGGGAAGAGGCAGGGCTTCGGATGCCTGAGGCTGAGCCGGGGCCTGCACCTGCCGCATTCCATCCTTCAGGTCTTAAAAGCCTCCTATTCTTTTACAGATCACTGGCTCAGGCCTAAATGATCCAGATAATTGAGCCGTCTGGCCCATCGGGTGTTGGCATAGACACCATTTATGTGTAATCTGAGAATATTCTGTCTGTTGCGAAGTTTCTTCCAAAGGCATTATTTCTAACCTTCTTTAAGAAACAAATTTCCTGTTGCCATGGAGATCATTTTTCGGCTAATTTTATCGGGCTCAGGAGCCAGGGATGGCAGCAGCTCCCTCAGGTTTCCCAGGTTCCTTCTCTGGAGAGTCCTGGGTTGTCCTTGTCAAGGAGGCTCCCAGACCTCAGGTCCTTTGAAGGAGACAATTCAGGTGATAGTCACATTTTGGTTTTGAATTTTAAAAACCTTGACAACCTCTCAATAGGCATTTTTGATTTGTTTTAATGAGAAAACACATAAAATAAAGATTCGGGGCTGATAAGTTTTGTAAATAGGCGGTTTCTGGAAACTGTTTGTGAAGAAACTGCTAAAATGAGAGATTTCAGAGCTAGAAAAGACTAGAAAATTCCAAAAGCATCAAAGGCATTTTTTGAGCCCCAAACCTGGCCCCTGAGCTGTATGAGGGGAAGCGGAGCATCGGAACATGCAATTTGCCTCCTGGGAGCCTGCAATCTGGTGAGAGTTAAATTGCTTCAGAGCTCAGAGGGACCTCAAGGATCGTCTCTTTTAACACTCTAATCTTACAAATTTAGAAATTAGTCCAAATCTCAGAGCTGGTACTCGGGAGAGTTTAAAACCCAGGTTTCTGGGCTCGCAGCCCCTTGGGCTAAAGGGGGACACCCCTCTCCTCCAGGCTCGTGTCTCCTCCGCCCGACGTGCTCAGCGGCCTACAGACCCTGTGCCCGGCTCTTCTCACCTCTGTGTCTTGTCACGTTCAAGTCCTGCTCTCTGGAATGCACTTCCACCCTTTTGGACATTGTATCCTTCAAGCCTCACCTCAAATGTTACGTTTTCTGGAATTCTCTAGGCTGGGTCAGGCTTTCTTCTAGAGCCTGCACGTTGCTGCAGTTCCCTGTGTGCGTCCCGTGGACAGCGAGCCCCTGGAGGATCGTATCCTCTTAGTCTCTGCATCACGGTGCCTTGGGCGCCTCCTGGTACATACGGAGGGGAGCTGGATGAGTACTGGAAGAAAACAATCGTTCTAACAGCCATCATACGAGAGCTTACTGTGCACCAGGCGCTGGATTAATGTATGGACTCTGTCTGAGTCCGTTCGGGCTGCTACAACAAAATACTACAGACTGGGAGCCTTGTACATGGCAGAAACGAATTGTTCACGGTTCTGGAGGCTGAAAGTCTGAGGTGAGGGTGCCCGCATGGATGGGTGAGGGCCCTCTTTCAGGTTGCAGACTGCTGACCTCTGGCTGTGTCCTCACATGGTGGAAGGGGCTAGAAATTCTCTGGAGCCTCTGTTATAAAGCATTAATCCCATTCCTGAGGGCTCTACCCTCCTTGACTTAAGCAGCTCTCAAAGGCCCCACTTCCTAACACCATCACCTTTGCAGGTTAGGATTTCAACATATGAATTTAGGGGGGACACAGACATTGAGATCATCACGGACTCAATACACTCACTGATCCTAGGAGGTCGGTACAACTATTACCCTATTGTGCTGTGGAGGAAACTGAGGCGCTGTAAAATAACTCGCCTAAGCCACTGAGCTGGAGAGCGCTGGCGTCAGCATCAGCCCTCGCCTTTGCCTCCAGACCTTCTCTTGGAGCAGCTCCTCTGGATGCCTTTCTGATCAACGCGCAGCCCTACGCTGTAGCTGAGAAAACCGACACTTGATGAATGATAAAACGACTCTTCCCAGGCCACGTGAGCACTGAGCTCTGGACTGGGATTCGCAGCTGGGAGGTCTGCTTTTGAAGCTGACGTTCTTCCGGCTTCACCACACTGTGTCTGAATTTAAGTGTGAAACAGCGTGGCGTTGACCACAAATATTTTAGGGACAGCTTCTCTTGTGAGACTTTCTAATTTTCTCTTATAATCCCTACTTAAAAAACTTCAGGGGCCGGCCCGGTGGCGCAGTGGTTAAGTGCGCACATTCTGCTTCGGCGACCTGGGCTTCGCCAGTTCGGATCCCGGGTGTGGACACGGCACCGCTTGGCAAGCCATGCTGTGGTAGGCGTCCTACATAGAAAGTAGAGGAAGATGGGCACAGATGTTAGCTCAGGGCCGGTCTTCCTCAGCAAAGAGAGGAGGATTGGCAGCGGATGTTAGCTCAGGGCTAATCTTCCTTAACAAAAAAAAAAACTAAGAAAAAACCCCTTCGATTCACAGCTAGTTCCTACTCTATAGTACAGAAAACCTCAAGGTTCTCTTAGTCTTTGTGTGTCTGAGACAGGCAACAGCGTGGTGAGATGGGGTCAGCTCTCTCCATCAGAGGGAACCTGCCCTGGTACCCAGATTGTGAGCACGTAGTTTGCATCTTGGTTCTGTTACTGCTGTTTAAATAATACCTAAGTGAGGTCCTTTAACTTGAACTTTTTAATTGAAGGAATAAATGGAGAGAAACCAAAGTATCTCCACTCAGAAAATGAAGATGCTGGTGCCCATCCGTATAGGGGATCCCTATGAAGGCTTAATATGTGCCATATGTCCCAGGTATGAGATGCTCATTTAAATTGCCTTTCTTCCTCACTAGGGGATTGAGAAGTTCCTCCAGGCTACAAGTGGGGTGGCGGCTGGAGGAACTGTCAGTCCTGGCCTTGCTGTCGGTGCCACCTTCTCCTGGGGGCTCTGCTTGCCCAGGTCAGGCTGGTTGCCATGGGTGGCAGTAATGGCTTCAGAAGGGAGCTGTCTGTGGGCTCCTCCCATGCTGCTGCCCTCACTTTGTGTGTGTACGGCTGAAAAACTAAGGCAATATCAACACGCTGATGGCCTTGGCCACAGGGTCTCAGAGCTACACTGATCACAGGGTCTTCCTGTAAGCCCTTGCTTTGTCCTGATGGTCACATTCTTGCTATTTGCTCGAGCCTTTAGCTCTCAGGGCCATCTTTATTGGGCTCCTTGAGGCCCATCAGTGTGTTACTTCTAATCGTCACTATCAGACCTGTCTGCAGTGGACTCTAGTTGGAGCCCACAAGTCCTTTCTGAGCAAAATGTCCCTGGTGCATGCAATGGCGTCGTACTATGCAGGCGGGTTTATTGGTGCTGGTCTAGGCTCTGCCGAATCAGGGGACAGCTAATGGTCATGATGCTAGGTTATCAGAACCTTGTGCAGACCACACAGACAGCTGCCCAGAATTTCGCTGCTGTCTGCTTTGCTGCCTAATCAGTCACCATGACCTCCCCCAGCTGTGCTGACATTCTGTTCTCAAGGCCTAAGGACTGCTCGGTGGCCAAGCTAGATGTTACATTGTTCAGTACATGAAATGAAAACACACGCACAGCTGTGGCCTCTATTGCAGGGATCCGGAGGGCAGAGTCGTGCTTGAGGCAAGACTGGCGTTAGCAAAGGAGGCAGGGAAGGGGCAGTGTGAGAGGATGGAGGATGTTCTGAAGGGTGCAGCATCCTGAAGCCAAAGGACGAAGGAAACTAACATTTAGAGGCAGCCGCTTAGGCCAGGAACCGTGTGATAGTCGTTTCTTTCATTTTCTCTGGAATCTGATTAGATTCTCATTCCCAATTAACAGATGAAGAAACTGAGGCTCAGGGAGATTGCCACCTAGCTAGAAGTGACACAACTAGCTGTGTCTGCTTCCGAAGCCTGGGTTCTTCCCGCTGTACAATCCTGTCAGAATCAGCCCTTAAACGAGGATCACATTCTGCGTCGTTCATTATACATGGAAAGAGCTTGTGAGGCCTGTTGAGGTTGATTTGCATAATTCATTTTTAGAACATTAATTAGCCGGGATGTGTAATAGTTCTTGTGCCAATTTGTGTTTCAATTTCAAATGCAAATACAAATTAGCAAATGTTATCCTGTGGCACCTTAAGGATGAAACATTTGCTGCTCGTCGTGAGTATTAATCTTTACATTTCTGAAACTATGACTGATAGAAGCAATAATATCCTCTAATTTGCAGGATTTAGAAAAAATTTAGTCTGGTGGTGGGGGGGGTGGGGAAGAGGTAATTCTATTTCAGCAAAAGAAAACATTTTAGGCATCCATCCAACCATCCATCTACTCATCCATCCATCCATCCATCCATCCAACTGTTAAATAGTATTGAGCACCAACTAAGTGTCCGACTGTGGTAGGAGACAGAGGTTGTACCGGGAGCTCACACACTTAGTGCAAGAGAGAGTTATGTAAATAAGTATGTACATTATATTGTGATAGGTTTTAGAATAGAGCTAAGCTTTAAGTAGTGGAACAGAAAGACCAGAAGCGCCCAGGAATGCTTCCCAGGGAACAGGACACTGAGCAAGCCCAGTCTTGAAGTGGAAGTTAGAGAAGGCCAGGCAAAGGTGGATTGGTGGTGGTGGGTGCCACGGTGGCAGTGAGAACACGATGAGAGAAGACTGTTGTGTGAGATTGGGTGTCCCTGGGGGCCTCCAAGCCACTCTGCCCAGCTGGAACTTAGGTTATTTGCAGGGGTGACGGCAGGGCTAAGATGATGCGCAGGCTTGTGTGCAAGCCGGGTGTTTGGAATTCCCCTGCAGGCCTTGAAGAGCCATTGACGGAAGTAGCTGGTCAGACTGACATTTTGGAAGGCTCACTCCGGAGGCAGTGTGGAGAGCATTTGCGGGAAGGAGACTTCGGACAAGGAGTTACGGGATTATTGGAATAACCCTGTGGAGGAGAAGTGATGATTAGGGCAGTGGCAGAGGAAGTAGAGAGGAGAGGCCCCATAAAGACGTATTGCAGGAATATCATTGTTGGAGAGACATTTGGGGCTGGGCGTAAGAGCACAGGCTGTGAACCCACCTGCCATCTCTCAGCCCGGGCGCTGACCTTGGGCAGATCTCACGCCTGCTCTGCTTTGGTGTGTGTGCTCATCTGTAAACAGGGAGCACATGTCTCTTAGGGTTGCTGTGCACACCAGTACACATATAAGACTTGATAGGTTTGATGACGGTGGTGGTGAGCGCGATGGTTACTAACTGAATGTTGGGAGAAAAAGCAGTCAAGAAAAATGCCCAGATTTCTGATCTGGAATAGTGACTGACTTCCGAGAGCACCGAAGCAGAATCTTACAGGGGCCCTTTGGTACATTTTGTTGGTTGAAACAATTCACAGAGACAATCCGCATTCATTGTGGAGGGTCTACACAGCTGCTTGAATATAAGAGAGTGTGGTCCATTAGGGGCATTTTTGGAGACTAGCCTCAACAGACGTGTACACAGATTGTCCTCGCGAGAGTAAAATAATAGTTATGACCGCTTGTGCAGCTGTTATGTGCCAGTCTCTCCAGTAGGCTCCTGATACACACTATTTCATCTTCGCAACAGCCCTCCAAGGATAATATTGCCATTTCTTACTCTACGTTCAAGGAAACTGAGGTTCTATAAGTAGACCATGTCTATAACAAGATGAAGTCAGTAAATGGTCCAAACTGGATCTGAATATAGATCACTCTGACAATAAACCTCATATTTTCTTCCCTCCAGAATGCTGCCTTTATGACTAATGCTATAAAAGATTCTTAGACGCCCAGGGGACAGTACCTGAGCTGGTTTAGTGGCAACTAGGTGCACTTCATGGCAGGGGTGATGCTTGATCTCTCAGCTTCCTCCCAGCCTTAATATTTCAGGTAAGTCATTTACCATCTAGCATAAATGAGATTCCATTTGGGTGTTAACTTTACGAAGGATGAGGCAAAGTTACTTTGGTACTCTGAGACTCAGGTGAGAACTACAGGCTTTTACGACTGACCAGCATCCCAGATAATTTCTTCTACTTAAATAATGCATATGTGGAAACCATTACACAACACACCAGGGACGTGTGCTGTGCCGACCTCCATGCTTCTGAGAGGGAGGCATGAAACTCCAACAGTAACTTGGTGCAGGGAGAGTGTTGATAGGTTAGTGATGTCGAGTTTAGCAGTGACACTACCTTATATTGCCATGGACAATACACTAAGTCTGAGCAAACCAAAAAGAAGTAAGGCGTCAGCATCATGGTGAGGACAGCATGCCACAGAGATAGTTGAGAGAATATATGGTTTTATCCAGATAGCAGCCACCCGGTTACTGAAACATCATCAAGGGCAAGGCCGGCTTTCCCTGCGAAGGTTGATGTGGTTGAGTGATGTGATTCTCCGTAGAGAGTGACTGTCCGCCTTCTAAGGGCATATATCAGAATTTATAGCCTTTGAATAAGTCTTTAGAAGGCTGGACTGAAGTATATGTTAAAAAGTGTAGCAGCTAGTAGCGACATTTGGCAAGCTAATGTCACATTCCTATGGAATCTTTGATAAGGATGATACTCAAGAAATGAAAACAAATTAAAACAGAGAACCTTTCTTGAGTGGACCCAATGAAGGTGACTTCAGCTTGAGCCTGCAAGCATTCAGCTTTCATTTGGATAGCTTTACAGTTCTAACTCGTGAATCTCTCTCTTTTTTTTTTTTTTTGAGGAAGATTAGCCCTGAGTTAACATCTGCCACCAATCCTCCTCTTTTTGCTGAGGAAGACTAGCCCTGAGCTAACATCCATGTCCATCTTCCTCTCCTTTCTGTGTGGGACACCTACCACAGCATGGCTTGCCAAGCCATGCCATGTCTGCACCCGGGATCTGAACTGGCGAACCCCAGGCCACCCAAGTGGAACGTGCGCACTTAACCGCTGTGCCACTGGGCTGGCCCCTAGGGTTCTAATCATAGCTTCTCTGGGACTCAGTTTACCTAATTTTAACTAAGGAGGTTAGCTGACTTTTTTAAGGCCCAGTCTGCTCTTTCTATGATTTCTTTAAGAGTCTTTCTGGTGAAGATTCTAAATCCATCAGTCTATAAGTATTTTATGTTTTACATCATGATAGTTGTTTTGCATTACAGACAGAGTTTCCTCAAAGATGGAAGGATGGGGTGCTTCTACAGAAAAAAAAAGTTCCAAGAGTGTTCATTCAATAAATCTAGATTCTCACGTTTCCCTAAGCCCATCTACATTTACTGGTTCGAACTTTGAGAGTTCCACTCTTTCCCAGTCAATGTCATGTACTAAACCTGACAAAGCTATGAATTCAATTTATATTGTAGTTCTGCAACTTCAATTTATTAAATTTTGGATCTGACTTCCATCTGTATCGATCCTGAGAATATAAGAAAATGGAGAATTTTTAGGGCTGACATAGAAGTTTTTGGGCTTTCAGATTGTGCCTTAAGCTAAGCATTGAAGTTGGATCTTGTCTTTCTTTTCATGTGAACTCTCCAGTGGAGTCAGAAACAGCACCACTTCGCCCATCCAGCTTCTTGTAATCATTCTCTTTCTTTCTTTCTTGTTTTTTAAACTAACTCCCACATTACTTTATTTATTAATTCTTTTTCAATTTCATTGCGATATAATTGAGATACAGCACTACGTAAGTTTAAGGTGTATAGCATAACGACTTGGCTTACATGTGTTGCGAAATGTCATAGTCATCATTGCCAACACCACCAGTAACTTCATCTCTGAGCGCTTCATCATGGACAAACACAGGTAATAACTTAGTAACTGTTTTGTCCCTGCAGAGCTACTAGTCGTGGTCTTTTAATACTACAACATGGTCTACTAGTATGCCATTTTCACTAGATATCCAGATAACCAATCTCAGGTTGCCAATTTTGAGAGCTGGTTGCCCAGAATCCATGACTATTTGTGTCACTGATCTGCTGGGCTGACGGCTGCGTCTGCAAAAGCATTGCTTTTCAGGAAGGCAGAGCCTGCTGCCATGAGCACCACAGGATCTGCGGAGGCCACTGTCGCCTGCTTCTGTGCTGTTCCTCCAAAATCAGAAGCCTCAGGTGGCACGCCTCTGAGATGGCTGACATGCTGCTGCCACCCCTAGGCCAGAAGCATTGTGTTGCTGGCACATCCCTCACCACCCTGTAATGACCAGTGGAGCTGCGTTACCTGAGCAGAGATCCTGGAACCCACACCTGCCTACTGCCTCTGTTGCTGCCGCTAGAAGCACAAGTAGGAAAAACGAAGTGACTTCTCTCTTCCTCCAGCTTTTCAATCTCCTGGCAGTGCCTCCCACTGGCAGAACCAAATCTGAATCTGGGTTTGCATGTGGTTTCCAGGCTTCCAGCCACCTGCAATTCAGAACAGAGCAAAAAGAGTGGGAATGGAGCTGTTAGCAACCAGCAAAATGGTTGGTGCATATATTATAGACCAGACCAGTTACTAGGAACAATACAGAATTGAAAAAAATTGAACCTCCATAGGAACAATGGCCCCAATTATTCCTTCCTGTAGCTACATAGTGTATTCAGCTCCTTTCATTAAGAAGTAGGATCTATTTCCCTACCTCTTGAATCTAGGCTTGCCCCGTGATTTACTTTGGCAAATAAAATATTGCAGAAATCATGTGCCAGTTCTGAGCTGAGGCCTCAAAAGGCCCCGTGTGCTTCCACTTACTGTCTTTGAATCCTGCCCTCACCATGAGAAAAAGCCCAGGTTAGTCTGTTGGAGGCTAAAGGCTGCATGGAACAGAGACAAGCTGTGTCGACTGAAGCCTCTCTAGACCAGTTAGTCAACCTGGCAGCCAACCACGAACACACGAGTAAATTCAGCTGAGCACAACCATTTCCAGCCTCCCAGACAATTCATAGACTTGTGATTTTAAGTCGTTAAGTTTTAGAGTGCTCTGTTAGGCAGCAATAGCTAACTGATGCATCTGTTCCCAAGAGGGCAAAACCTAACAAAGAGAGGAAGCACACATACAAAATGGAAACAGATGACAGAGCATTGTTGAGTTGTACTGGCTGTCATGTCCAAAAAGTTTTCAAGGAGAAGGCAGATCCTGTAGACTGAGTTTTCATGAAGTCTTCCAGCAAGAGATGGAACTTGAGCTGGGCCGTGAGAAATAAGCAGTACTTCAGTTGACTATGAGGTAGCAATGTATTTAGAAACATGGTTATGCCAACCAACAATCTGATACAGAGAAGTCTGGTGTATTGAGTGAAAATTTAAAGGAGAGATCACCATCTTCTCTTTTACCTACATAAATATTCTTTGGCCTATAACTGAGTCCAGTCAGAGAAATTAAACATATTTTAACATATGTATATTTTATAAAAAAAAGTTAAATTACTATAAATATTTTCCTAACTAGAAAAATAATCTATAGTTATTGAAGAAAACTTGAAAAGTGTAGAGAAGGATAATTTCTCATCTAGTCTATAATCCCAGAGGCAGATGCAATCACTGCTATTATTTTAGTGTATTTCTTTCCAGTCTTTTTAAACACATTTACGTGGGTAACATCAAATGGTAGATATAATTTTGTCGTTCTTTCCACTTTCTATTTTGACAGAAATATTTCCTCATTTATTAAATTGTCTCAAAAATGTAATTTTTAATAGCGTCATATATTTCATCTTCTGAATATATAGTTATTTATTTACTTGTTCTCATTTTGTTGGATATTTATGTTTTTTCCTATTTTGTTCTATTGTAAGTAGATCTACGAAAGCCCCCTTTCTATGAAAAACACTCTTGGATTACTTCCTTAAGACAGAGGTGCACCAAAGCTGATTCATTTTGAAAGGATCTTGGTATATACAGGTATCCCCCACTTTTCACAAGTTCGCTTTACGCCTCTTCACTTTTACGAAAAACCCACATTAGGACTCATTTTCGCTAACCGAAAGAAATTTGAAGAGGATTTTCGATTTTACAAAAAAGTCAAAAGAGAAAAGAGCATCCAGCGTTCCCCTTGCAGCCAGCCCTCTTAGAGGGAGCACCCACCCCGAGAAGCAAGACTGGCGCCGCCAAGCGCCTTCCGCGGGAACTGCACCCAGCATCTCAGCCTCAGGCCGCCATAGCTTTGAACTGGCTGTGAGCATGTGTGCTTCGTCTCTATTTATTTTCTGCACCCGTCAGCAAGATGTGTCCTAAGGTAATTGCTTCTTCGCTTTTCGCCATTTTCGGCTTACGAAAGGTTGTAACACTCTACTTTCAGATAGCGGGGGAAACCTGTATTGCCAAATGTCTTCTTTTTCCAGAAAAGGTGTTCTAATTTTTTCCTCCTCATAATTGAATGATGCTGCTCATTCCATTGCATCTTTCCTGCATTATCATCTTATATATATATATATATATATATGCTATTTTAATAAATGTAAGTTGATAAACTATTGTTGCTTTAATTAGCATTTCCTTGAGTTTGAGATAGATTGAACATTTTTCATGCACTTATTGGCTCTTTGTTTCTCTTTTTCGTGAACTGACTGTTCATGGTCTAGAGGATTGATATTGACATCAAAGTCCTTTTGTGGTTGACCAGCTGCTCCTCGTCTCCCACGGGATATGGGCCGTGCAGTAGGAAAGCTGTCATCTCTTATAAAAATGCCTATAGGATGGGCTGCTGCACACGGCCATTGCTGCAGCTGTCACCTGGGTGGCATTGCCAGGGCGCTGCTGTACACAGTCCTTCTCTACAGGATGACATGGAATCTCAAACCCGAGGCTCCATTTTATGCAGTCGCCTCCAGGGTCCTTCACTCTATGGCCCTTGTGCCCTGAGGGCTCTTTTCTCTGAATGATAGAAGCATTTGGAGAGCTTTCAATTTCCCAGCGGTAGAGGACCTGCTGTGACCACGAGGAGAGTGGGCGCCATAAGGCTGGGGTGCTGGAGTGGTTTTCAGGGTGGTTGTGGGTTGCCTGGCCTGAATGCCTGCCTTTCATCTCTGGCTCCATGGTGTGAGATGCTGAAGGCTCTGGTAGCGAGCTTTTGAGCCTCGTCACCCATCGGGAGTACCCTGCGATTTCTCAGTAAGCCACCTGTTACTGTCAAAAGAAAACCCAGAGTTGTGTGTATTTACTGAAGGCAGGACATCTATTTTGGGTCAGATAGACAGCTTGGTAAGGTGAGCGATGGAGATCAGCTGGTTGCTTTTCTGTACCCTATGCATCCGGGACACCCTCTTATGACAGCCTTTATCACTGTGGTGTAATCATCTGTTTACTCAAGTGCTCTGCCTCTGGAGTCTGTGCTCTGCGTGGGAATGGGCAGCATCTTATTAACCTGTATCTCCAGCACTTCCTACAGGGGCTGGCACAGAGTAGATGCTCAGGAAATATTGGCTGAATCAAAGGAATGTCATCATTTGGATTCTGAGGAACAGGAAACCTTATAAAACCTTGTTTGAGCAGGTTCTTTCCAACAAAGTTCTCGAAAGCAGCTAGTGACGAAGGAGATTGGTCCCGTGGTCTCTTGCAGACTCTGCCCATTGCTCCTTCCTGTGCATGGTGCCCTCCTCAGCCCAAAGTCTGCTGCCACCAAGAGCTACAATAGTCCCTGATAGCAGGAAATGTAGACCCGGATTAACTGATTCTTGCCCAACCCTTATAACCGAGATTTTTTCCATCTGGTGTGGTGTTATGGGTTAAATTGTGTTACTCAGGAAGCTATGGTGAAGCCTTAGCACCCAGGATATTAGAATGTGGCTTTCTTTGGAAACAGAGTCATTACGATGTTATACTGGAGTTGTGTGAGCCCCTATTTCATCTATGGCTGGTGTCTTTACCAGAAGAGGGAAATTTGGAAGCTGAGACACACGGGGAAAAGGGCCATGGAAGATGGAGGCAGAGGTTGGAGTTTCGTTGACATAAGCCAAGGAACGCCTGGGGTTACCAGAACCTGGAAGACACAGGCAGTCATCCTCTTCTGGAGGCTGCGGAGGGAGCACGGCCAGCCGACATGTTGATTTTGGCCTTCAGAGCTGTGAGATGCCAATCTCTGTCGTTTTAAGACTTCAGTTTGTAGTACCTGGTGAAGCAGCCCTAGCAAGCCTGGGTTGGGGTAGCCCACGCTCCCGAGGCAGCAAGTGCAGTCCCAGGGATGTGCACAGAGCGCACGCCCCGACCCCTTCCCCAGTCCTGACCTACTTTCTGAGAAATGATCCATACGCCCCGGGCGTGTCTCTGCAGCTGCGCTCGTCTGCGTCTACCCTGCAGTTTCATTTTATTTCCCCTGTGTGGGTCAGACAGAGAGTTTGCTTTTAAGCCGGAGCTTTATTTTTATCATCCAACAAAGTGTGTGGGAGTCTGGTGTGCGCAGGCCACTGGAGGGGCTATTCCTGAGCTCCTTGAAGGCACAGAAGTGCCAGCCATCGCCTCTTTGGGCAGAAACACAACCAGCTGTCCTTCCAAATTGGGCGTTTTAGTCAGTGGACGGGAGGCGGTGCCTGAGGTCTGACACCAGAGGCAGCATCTTGAAAAGCAAGGGAAGGCGAATCGAAAGTCCTGGCTACTGGGTCCAGTTCTTTCCCTCTTGATGGAATCTCAGACAAGTCACTCCTCCCCTCTGGACCTCAGGCTCTCCATGTGCACAACTGGTCACCACCTGTGCCCTCTCAGTGTTTTAATGGCTGGGTCCCAGTGGGGTACAGCCCTTCCAGTGGGGCCAGACAGGACAGGAATAACTGGACCCAGGTACAGAGGGTGAGAGTGGTGGAAGCAGAGGATATGGTCTCACCCAGGAATCTGCCTTAGGATGACAGTAATAAAAAAGAAACCAAGAGCTTGATTTCTTAGTGAAATCCCTCAGCTTAAAGGACATACTCTGGATCCGAAGACCTGGCTTGAGTTCTGATTTGAATGCAGTCAGGCTGTGCAGCCCTGTGATAACTTCCTCAACCTCTCTGAGTCTTGTTTTCCTCACCTGGGAAATACAGGTAACAATGGATAGCCAGCAGAACTGTGAAGAACTCACAAGAGAAAGGGGCATGAGCTCGCCTGGCAACCTGAAGCTGTCGGAGGCCAGAGATGGTTGTTCCTGTTTTCTTCCCTTCTGTGTCCCCTTCCCCCATCAGTGGGGCCTCTAATGGCTTTGGCATCTCCGCGGTCCATTTCCTGGAGGGCGTGAATTATTCAGTGGATGAGCATCTGCCAGCAGGCGGAGGGCGCCGCCTCAGTGCGTGCCCACGGGGGAGGCTGCGAGTTGGTCCCACCCGGCACTGCTCCCTGCTCCTCGCTCTCCAGAGGCCCCCTCCAGCCTGTGGCGTCCTCGATGACCTGGACTTCATGCTGCCCGCTGGGGCTGTCCCCAGGCTTCCTCCCTTGGCCTGGCCAGCTCTGCTTTCAGTTGTGGGTCCCTCCCTTGGAAGGAAGTTTGGCCTCTTAATGGCCATGAATAATCGATGAGCTCTTAGAGAAAGGTTCTGGTGAGAAACACTCCTCCCCATTAGTGACCCTGGAATAACCCCGCGGACGCCCCCTCTGCACACCATCCCTGCCCCCTGTACACGGCCTCTGGCTGAGCGGGTTTGGTGAGCAAGCTTTGCTCTGACTGTTGATGGGAGGGGAAAAGCAGGTTCTGAGAGCAGTCAGGCTGCTCCCCCCATGAGGGAGCAGCCAGAGCGTCCTGTCCACCCACCGAGGACAGTGCAGGACAGTTACCCAGCAGGGAAAGGTGTGCAATCTCTGCGTGTGGTTGTTCTTGACCTTGAAGGCCGGGAGGGGCGGTGTGTGTAATGGGTTCTTTGAGTGTCCAAGAAAGCTATAGATGCTCCCCCAGAGAAGTGCTCACATGCACAAACACAGAGACTTGGCAAGCCATCTTGATGGTCCCCAGGGCGCCCCCCTAGCCTGCTGGTGGCCCCTCTTTCTGGGGTGAGCCCAGGTTCTGAATTCAACCAGCTGTCCATCTGCCAGGAGCATTTCCCCCTTCCCTGGGTCTCTCCCCGCCTCAGCGCTCATCCTTCAGGTCTCAGCAAATGCCTTCTTGGTCCCCCAAGATGCATTCAGGTCCAGGCACTCCGCACCTCCCTCTCCTGACCTTTGTCATGCTGGTTCTTACCATGTTTTTGTCGGTTTTCCCCAACACTATTTCCTTCACCACTTCATCCCAAGTCTTAGCACGATGCCTGGCACATAGTAGGTACTCATCTAATATTAATCTTGGCCAAGTCACTCCACCTTCCATACTCCTCTACTCACGGAAGGAGTGATCAGAAGTTACCTCATAAAATAAAGCTAGGTTATAGAGTAGGAGAGGATTCCTATTTATCCGGTAATTATTTAGGCTTTTACGTGTGCCCTTATATTTTTTCTGGCCTCCTAAGTTTGGGGGCTTATGGGTCAGAGATGACTTGTATGGTCCTACCCCCAGGATGGAGACAGTAAAAACGTCCCTGTCAAGTCACTTACCAGCGGGGCGATTCTGGCTTTTTTACAGGAGCAGAACAGAGACACTAGGCCTTGCTTTTCCCAATCAGGGCAGGATTAGATCCTGGATAAAGGAGATTGAAAAAGCTTGTCAGGTGGACTTATAATTTACCAAGGATTTGGGGCAGCAATTTAAGGATTTAAGCCACCCCCGGGGCTGAGTAGGGGACAGGAATGAGAGGGGAGAGAGAAGGGGGTCACAACTTGTCAAATATTTACCATGCACCAGAGATGGTGCTGGGCACTTTATTTATTAGGTTACTCATTTCTCATATGGCCCCAAGCATTAAATCCTTTTAGTACGCAATAATAGAAGATGAAACTGAGGCTCAGAGTGGTCACATAACTTGCCTGTGTTCATAGAGAAGAGCGGGGCAGGGGTTATATTTAGCATGGGACCTATGCTAAGCCCATGTGCATCTTCTGAAAGGTCTTAGCCACAAGCTCACATGGTGGACAGGGCAGGTGTCATTGACGCCTTTAGAGAGGTGAGGAGAAGGATGCCTGCTGAGGTGAAGTGACTTACTCAAGATAATGTGTCTGGGAAAGTGGCGGAGACGTGGAATGCCTGGGTGGCGAGGGAGGGAGGGGCGACGTGGGGGGCTGCTGGTTGAATGAACCCCAACCCACCTCTCCTGGATGTGCCAGGCCTAAGGGCAGCCTAGCAGGGGGTTAGGGGGCTCTACTAAAAGTCCAACACTCTGGGGAGCCAATTGTCATCAAAGTAATGGCTCCTGTAGGAGCAACATTTTCTAATTTCTGAAGCATTTTTATATTTACTTTCTCCTTTAATCCTCCAAATAGCCCTACAGAGTAGGTACTGCCATGCCCATTTTGCAGATGAGGAAACTGAGGCTCCACAATTTTGTGCCACCTGCCCAGGATCACCCTGCGAGGAGATTGTGGAGCTGGGATCTCCCTCAGTCCAGCTTCTGGTCTTTTATGCTCAAGGTCAACCCTTGACCATCCAGGCCAATGGCCTTGTTGCTCTTTGATTTCCAGCTGGCACCATGCATACCTCCCCTGGGTGGAGGGGCTGCTCCATCACCTTGTAAGCCCAGCTGATAAAGGAGGACTATTTCCTAACAGACTCAGAGACTTGCTTGGGGTCCTGCAAAGGGAACACTGATTCCCTTGGTGGTCACAAGGAGCCCAGGGAGCCTTGATTAGTTGCCCTGTGTCTGGATAATGGCTATCTGGCAATGTCTAGTTAGCTTCCCGCACCATGCCAGGACATGGCGTCAGCCAGCCACAGTGAGAGAAACACATTCCAGTCACTTGCCCCTCACACAGTATGTAAGCCTCTGTCCTGCACAGAATGTGTTTGTTTCTAGCCTATCTTTTTTCATTTTCTTTTTGCTGCTAGATCTAATAGGAGTAAGCTCTGAATGAAAGTGACTGACCAATAGATTCTTTTATTTGTGTGTGTGTGTGTGTGTGTGTGTGTGTGAGGAAGATTGGCCCTGAGCTAACATCCGTTGCCAATCCTCCTCTTTTTTTGCTTGAGGAAGATTAGCCCTGAGCCAACGTCTGTGTCAGTCTTCCTCTGTTTTGTATGTGGGACGCCTCCACAGCATGGCTGATGAGTAGAGTAGTTCTGCACCCAGGATCCGAACCCATGAACCCCAGGCTGTTGAAGCACAGCGTGCAGAACTTTAACCACTCAGCCACGGGCTGGCCCCTTTTTTACCTTTTGATTTGTTCTTTTTAAGACTTGCCAGTGAAAACCTGAGTTTGGTATGTGACAAAAGGCATGGTGTAGAACCTTGGAGACACAAAGGTAAAAGGACGCCTGATGAGACCATGAGCACGCCTAGTGGGACACCTTTGAAGAAGATTAGCTCTGAGCTGACATCTGCTGCCAATCCTCCTGTTTTTGCTGAGGAAGACTGGCCCTGAGCTAAGATCCATGCCCATCTCCCTCTACTTTATATGCGCGATGCCTGCCATAGCACGGCTTGCCAAGCAGTGAGTAGGTCTGCATCCAGGATCCTAACAGGTGAACCCTGGGCCACCAAAGCAGAATCTGTCAACTTAACCGCTGCCCCCAGGTCTGTCGAATTTTGCAGCCGTGTTCTCACAGGTGACACCACACCCTCTCTGGCTGATGCTATGTTTTGCCATTGCTCACATCTACTTTCTTGCCCCTGATCCCTCTTCCCTGCCTTGGGTCTGGACTTCATCAGCTCTCGCTGTTGCCACCTGCATCTTGGTCTCATCTCTCCCCAGCCCACCCCCCACCTGTCCTCCAGAAGGTCCCTCCCAAGCCACAGGGTGACCCTACCAGCCTCCTGCTGAAGCCCTTCACTGGCTCCCAGTTAACCAGGAATATGCTTCTGAGTGGGACATTTCTGACTTCTCACTTGGGCCCTGCTGGCCTTTCCAGCCTTAAAATAACGCCTAACATTTGCAAGATTAATGCACTTTATAAAAGAAGATTTCACGTATGTTAACCTTAGAAGTTTATCATACCTCTTATATTCTAGCCAATAGGTCTAGGCAGCATTCTCTGAAAAACTTTTATGTGTGTTCCAGGCCTGTGGCATTTCTTCCTGAGCTTTCTTCTGCCTGGAATGTATTTTTCCTTATGTTCACACTTTCTTTTTCCTTTAATGCTCTTTTTAAAAAAGCACCTCCCTCAGGAAGCATTCTATGCTCTCTACAGCAGACCAGAATGCACCTGTGCATTTCCACAGCATCATAGGATGCCAGGCTGTTGGAGGTGAGGATCCATGCCTGAGTCGTCACTAGCCCCACAAGACTCAGAAAAGCCTCCAGAAATGCTTGTTAAACAAAAACACTGAATGACATTGAATTAATTAGTATCAATCAATCAATGCTATTACCTTCTGAATGAATGCCAGTTGGGTTGGACTATTATTATTAACCCAAGGCTGTAAAATACAAGGGAAATAAAGGGATTAGATCCTGGGAAAAAGTGGGCAGCAGAGATGTGCCCACTTGGTCATAACCCCAGTGAGGTGTGGGGAGCCAGTGGCTTCTCTGTTTGAACCAAGGGTTTCCAGGGGCAGAGCTCAGGCTCCACACTCCACAGGGCCAGCCCTGCCTCTCCCCCAAGAACCTCCCAGAATACCCATTAGCGCACATCTTTTGCCCAATTCCGAAAGTATAATAGTGCTCAATGTATCTAACAGCAGAGGAATCGCCTGGATAATAATAAGGAGAACAGAAATGAGAGTTGCTAATGGGTGGCCGTATTTCACTGTTGCTATGTGTGTTCACGGACTGTGCTCTATGTAGTCTGTTTTCTTTTTCACTTTCTTGTTAACCATGGAGATGGTCCTTGATCTATCTTTGGCATCTTATGTGCCAGAGATGACAGTGGTTACAAGATGGAGAAAGCAGTGGGAGAACAGGAAGAGGTGAGGAATGGGGGAAGCGTTTGCACGCATGTCCATGTGTGCATGCACACACAGACACACACATGCCCATTGCTCTGCAGTTACCTGCAGGCTGTCTCTGGAGAGCACACTGACAGGCAGGTGAAAAAACGAAACACGAGACACCGCAATGAAGCACGGAATGCAGCTCCAGCAGCTGGGGCTTTGGGGCGCTGCGGGCCCCTCGGGGATGTGGACTTTAAGAGTGGGATTTAGGCGAGCAATTCACTGGACGCAGACCCCCTTAACGAGCCAGGCTTCTGGCAGGCTTCCACTCTCTGGACCATTAAACTCTGTGCGCCTCTCTGCCAGTTAATTGGCACAAGTCGGTTCTGCCCAGTTTGAGGTGCTCAGCAGCGCCGCTCGGGTCTTCAGACGCGGGGCTGGGCAGAGCCGACGTTAGCTTCCATGACATGGGGCCACCTGAAGGGAGACCCTAGGCGCCTTTGTGCAGAGACATGGAAAGCAAAGGCTCGGGAAGGGAGCCCTGTCCTTGTGGTCCCCACCGCTTTCATCTGAGCATCCACTCTGAACTGTGCCTGGGCGGCTGTCTCTGTGTTGGGCCATACTGTTAACGAGGGCTGTGAGGCTAGGGGCTCTTTCTCCCCCATCTTCGAGGATTTATTTCATTCAGGGCTCTGCTCAGCTGTCACTTCCTCAGAGAGACCTTCCCTAACTCTCTGTCTACAACAGCCCTTCTCACCTTACTTTATTTAAAAATATTTAAAAATTCTCTCTCCATCATTGACGACATCTCCAGCATCAGAATGCCAGTGCCGTGGGGTCAGGGATCCTGTCCGTCTTGTTCTCTGATGGGTCCCTGGCGTACAGAATAGTACCTGATGCTTAGCAGATTCAGGAGGACAAATAATAATCATTCCATATTAGAGCTTATAATTAACAATTATAGGAAAGGGAGAAGGCAGCTGTCATTTTCTGACTAACTGCTAAACATTCTACATATACTTTTTGCATCTAATTCTCAAGACAAAGTAGACTATAAGTGACACTAACCCCTTTTTATAGATGAGAGGAATTTGAGGCTCAGCGAAGTTAAGTAACTTGCGCAAAGCTACACAGCTGACAGTTGGCTGAACAGATGAGGGATTGGATTAAATACTCACATTTTGTAGGGGAGAAAACCTAACCATGCCTTCTCCCGAGACAGGAGATGGGGTACATGAGATGGGGGAGGGGACACAGAGGGACTGGAAAGGATCCTGGGTGCCCTCGAGGCTGGGGAGGGGCACCGTGTCATTCGCAGGGACAAGCCTGGGAGTCCAAGGATCTGGGTAGAGATTTATCCTGCCACCAACCCCCTGTGCAATCTTGGTCAGGCCTTTTCCTCTCAAGGCTTCTGGTTTCTCATCTGCAGAAAGAGAAGGCAGGCTTACATTAGTCGTCTCAGCATCCTTAGAGGTTCATGGAGGCCTCGTGAGGAAGTGGCCAATTCTCAGCATCCCTGCCTATGAGGACCACTGTCTGAAGTGGAAAGGGGAGGTTTGCCCATGGAGACTGGCCACGGGGATGGAGCAGGGCTGGACGGTGGGGCCAGGGGACCTGAGCCCCAGCCTAGTGATGCCTCTTCCTAACTGTGCGGCCCGGAGTCCTCAACTGGTTCAGCCTCGGTTTCTTCATCTGCAAAACGGAGCTGACCATCCCTCGCCCTGAGTCCCTCGGGCCACCTCTGTGAGGCTCTAACCGCATGAAATGGTGAATGTGACCGGGAAGCGGGAGGGCCCAGTGCTCGGAGGCAGGCGGGTTAGCAGGGCTGGTGCAGGGCAGCTGTGAGGGAGCGGCGGAAAGGCGTGACCTAGCCAAGGGGGCTCAGAGAAGCAAGGGCCTGTGGTGTCCTGTGAGAAGGTCCTGTGAATCAGTCATCTTGCCTGTAAAATAAGAATTTTTATTACTGCCCTGCTTGCCCCACAGGTGTGTATAGGTTCTAAAGAGAAAACTTACGAGATATGGTGCACCGGCTGCACACGGGCAGGGCAGATGGTGGCCGTGCAATGTCTGATCCTGGCTCCACCGCTCCCCGGCTGGGGGACTCAGAGCCTCAGTGACCTCGGATGTAACAGGAGGATGATAAAAATAATAGCCACCACCTATAATATTGTGACCAACACTTACGTATAACATACATTCTATATTTAGCACCTGTCGCTCTGTATGTCATGTATTCATTTAATCCTCCCAACAACTCAATGAATTCAGAGCTATTTCATTTCCATTTTACAAATGGGGAAACTGAGGCACAGAGAGGTTGAACAACTTGGCATGCGGCTAGTGAGGAGGGGTGGATTTGGGATTCAAACTGGGCAGTCCGGCTGAGCCTAGCACCGTGTCTCCTGACTCCCAGGCTTTGGGGTAGGGGAAAGGAGATAAGACCCCCAAGGGCTGCTGGGGTTCATAAACGTGATGCTTTTATGCTGCTGCTGCTGATTTCACTGCGGATGTAGAGCTCATTTTAGAAACACACGGACCCACAAAGGCCTGGGTAGCAACCTGACTTTCCAAATTATGCTCTGTCTTCTCTCAAACCGTTTTTCATGCTGACGTCTTTCTTTATGGCTCTGGGAATTGGATGGGTCACAAAGTTTCGTGTCTACTTCAAGCCAGCCTCCTCCACATGGCATTTAAAGACCCAGAGAAATGGAGAGAACGTGACCAAGCACAGCAGTGACCACATTGCCCCGGGCCGCCGAGCGCAGGTGGTGGTCTGTTATTAACTCCGCGTGTCCGCAGACGTGCCTTTCTGGATAAAAGTGCTGCAGGACGGGGTTCTGTTCCTCCTTCACTGCCTCCTCGGCTCGCCCTTGATGGGGCAGGACTTGAGCGTGGTAACTCACCTGTGTGATTCAGTGAGAAGGTTCAATATCAGCAAGGAAATGAATTCCAGATGCTTCACTCAGAAGGGTCTGGAAGGTCAGAGCCAGCTCTTGGGGCAGGGTGGGAACTGGGGCGAGCAAGTGAGGTCCCCAGGGCACACCTTGGGACTGGCTCCACCCTGAGAGAGAGGCCTCCTAATGTCCTGCACCCTCCATGCCTTTCTGGCCTCACCCTAGTCCCTGGCCCTGGGTTTCAGCGCCCCCTTGTTATGAGGAGCCGTCACCTCTTAGGATGGAGCCAACACTAAAGATCTTTGTGGCCCTGACTTCAGAGAGTTCCAGAACAGGGTCCTCTGCCAGGGAAGGCAGAAGGGTGAAGAAACAAGAGATTGTCTCAGTGTGGACCACTGGGTGACTCAGCGGACAGGACACTGTACATGAGACTCTGGTCTCTGTGTGTTTGGGATTGGCCAATAACTCTTCCTGGAGATGTAATATTTGCGTTCACTTTCAGGCTTTGCAAGACAATATGGAAGGCTCACCAAAACAAATGAAATGAAATAAAATATGAAATAAAAAATCCTAACCATGCTTGGCCTCGGTGGCCCCCATATAATGGCAGCCTTGGCCTCTGCGGGCCAGTCACCTCTGTGGGGTAGGGGTCTTTGAGCCATGCTCCAGGGAACATCATTTAGTGACTCCATTAGAGCCCCTTAGTGGAGCAGGGACAAGAGAGAGGAAGAGAAGGTAAAACTTGGAGCTCCCACTCCTGATTGAACCCTAGTTTCTTCAGTTTTATCAAATTTTCTCGATGGGAATTTGGAACGTTTGATTTAATTTTTCACGTGCAAAGAAAACAGTTTGAAAATCACTGTCCTAAGAGATATCTTACTAATTCCCTTTGAAGATACTTCTTGGCCTACCGGTGGCCTATTTCCTCTTTATTCTTCTGACCCATTGAGAACAAATGACTATTTCCCCAAGCCATGAGATGGCTGAGAGCCACCTGTCACAGTCAGACACTTTACTAAAAGTCTCTGGGGTAACAACAGGATAGTAAACGACCCAGCTCATTCCCTAGTACTAGAAGGTTCCATCCCACCTCGTGGACACTGTCTCAGGTCCTACCCAGGAGCTCTTCTCTGCTCAAAATATGGCCCTGAGAAGGTGAGGCCTGGAGAACTTTGGACTAAATGGAAAGCAATTCTCTCTGCCTTGCACTCAAGCCTTGCATTCTGTGTGGGAGTGTCCTGTGTGAGGCCCACCCCTTCCTCGGATAAATGACAGGGGGATGTCCACTCCCTTCAGGAGAGACCCCTCTTAGCCACGGGGGAATGGCCTTAGAGACCCCTACAGGGTAATCCTCAGAATACAACCCAGCCACGTCGACTTTCAAATCGGAGGGTCCCCCTTTTGCTAGTTAGTCAACGCCAAGGTGACCATAAATCCTGGTTCACCTGGGACAGTCCTATTTTATGCCTATTGCCCTAGTGTAATTATTAATCGCTCCTCTTTCACCCCCAAGTGTCCTATTTTGGGTGATAAACTATATAGTCACCCTAATTATCGTTATTGTGATCAGAGGGCTTCCTGACTCAATTCCCAGCTGATGCTTCCTCCCTCCAGGAAGCCCTCCCTCCGTGCTCACTCTAGCTGATCTTCCCTGCCAGGCAACTAAGCACTGAAGTGCTTATGTATTTTCTCCACCGCACCCCACCCTGCATTTACCTGACTAGTGTTTCCACCACTTCATTCATTCAACAAGTATTTCATGTTCACCTAACTATGAAACGGGGAGTATTAAAGACACTGGGAAAACCAGAGTGTGGCTGATGTGTCAGCGAGGGTGGGGAGAGCGCACGTGGATTAGGAGTACCGGAGGGCCGTCTTCCTCTGTCCTCCCCACAGCCTGGCCTGCCACCGATGCTCACATCTTGATGGCCTTGGTGGATGTTGATTGATTGAGTCACACATCAATCTGGTTCTCTTGGTCACTGTGGCTCTGGGTCAAAGCTTCATAGGACAGCCTGCCTGCAGCTTTGCCAGTGTGGCTAGACTGCTGACCTTTTGCTATGGGCTTACTGAGGTTCCCAAATGATGTGAACCCCAAACCATCTCCCTAGACAGCCGCCTGTCGCTTTGGCCTCCGGAAGGGCCGCATAGCACATCTCTGCAGCTCAGCCTGCTCCCTAGAACTTGACCGAGATGGATCTCAGGGGAACGATCTCTTCTCTTGAGACCACTCTGTATAATCTTATAAAGCCATTTACCAGACTGTCCCCAGAAAGTGAGATGCGTGGCCTTCTCCTTAAGAGAAGTTCTATATTACATGTTTGCTCCAGGCTATTAAATTTGTTCATATCACATTCTTGTTTTTCAGGGTATTTAAGCAGATCTTCTCTGGACAATAAAGATTTTGCAGCTGACTGTGTTTCTCTTTTGCACTGGCAGCCAGGAAGCTCCTCGTCAGCCCTGGGGATCATCAGTAGTAACTGGACAGGAATGATCAGCATCAACTTCTCTGAATTAACTCACCCTGCCTTCAACTTACCATTCTATTTTTACTTTTCTCCTATATTAATTTTTCATCTTAGTAAGCCAGTTTGAGTGTTTTCGAGGTGATCTGAGTCTTAAATTAATCCCTAGGTAAATCGCTTTTCAGATACTTCGTGTGTAAATAAGTTCTAAGCACCTACTGTGTGAAAAGAAGCATGTTAGGATCACGGAGGATGGAGGGAACTGCAAAAAAGTGTTGCAGAGTCCCTGCCCTCCAGCTTAAGGCCCTTTTCTGTTTGCCCGTCAGTTTCTCATGGGTCAGACCTCAGGGAACGCCAGCGTTCTATAGAACGAAGAAACTGACCCCCAAATTCCATCCCTCTAAAGGATTAATTATTTGCATAATTTACTTTGTTAATCATGGTGCTGGGCCTAGTACCTGCGGAGAGGAAATAGATTTTTAGAAAAGAAGATGGTTGAGTCGTCATTACTTCACCATGTCTGTGTTGGTGTCTTTGTCCTGAATGTAATTAAGAGCCTTGGTGTGAGTTTTTAAATGTCTGATCAACCATCCCCCACACTTTCACCCAACATGGCCACAAAGGAAGGTTGAGACTCATTCAAACCAGAACTTAGCAGCCTCATACAGTCCTATGCATGAGGGGGGAGGGAAGGCGCTTGGAGAGAGAATATATTGAGATCTGCCCTTTGATCGTGTTCAATGCGACTTTGCATTTACCTGAGGGATTAAAAGTTCTCATTGACCAAGGCTCCCGGCTTCCTACTCAGCCTTTGACGGGACAAGTGTTAATTGGACAATATAATGGGGACAATGTTAATTCCCCTCTTAGAGTTCCTTTTCTTGTTCAGTCAAATAGAAAGGCCCTTTTAAATGGCAGAGAGAGGAAGAAAGGCGCTGGTTTATAAGGGTAATAGACTGCACATCTTCCCCCTTGTCTCAGAACCAGCGCAATGGAGTCAGCATAAAGCAGGCCCTCACGGCTAGAGAAAGGGAACGATGTGGTGGTTTGCCTGGAATGTCACCCTGGATTAGGGATTGGGGAAATATGGCCAGGAGGCTCTGTCTGTTTTTGTGACAGTGGGGTTGGGGAGGGGGCCAGAGCTGGGGAGGGCAGAAGCCCATGACACTCAGGAGTAAGGAAAGGACAGGTGGATGAGAGTTGGGAACAGGGTGACGGAGGTGACAAGAGCAATGGAATGTGGACAGTCAGAAACCTGGTGGGACCACTGAGCATCTGGACTGAGCCTGATACTCCCAAAGCCCCAGGAGCTCATGTCTATGCGCGCCTTCTTCCTTCATACCCCTGAGAACTAACATTTGTCTCCCAAGTTCCATCTCCTGACCCCCATTTGTTTCTCTCCTAACAAACTCTTCCCCCTGTTGAAATTCTACTAATTCTATTTCCAGCCCTGGTTTTTTTGAATGATGACAATGGCCCATTCAGTTTCTCGTTTGTTAATTTATTCAACAGGCATTTTCCGGGCATCTACTATATGGCAGGTACTCTACTGCGTGCCCTTGAGCAAGTCACTTAAACTTGCTGTTCCTCACACATTTGGAGATGGGAATAATTCCCTTGGCTTTTGGTCTACAAGGTTCTCTTTAGGATCAATGGAGATAATGGATGTAAAAATACCTTATAACCTGCAAAATGTATGAAATGAATTATTCTCTTTATTATTTTCATTCACTGGGGAGTTGAAAGGAATGCGTAAGAAATGATGAAGAACAAGGATAAGACAATCTCTACTGAAAGACAAGCCAGCCAGGCACACGCAGAGCATGACGCAGGACACGCAGGGCCTGAGTGATCGGAGTGGGCCGCACTTATTCCAGCTGAGTCACCTGCGGGAAGTCCAGGCCATTTCTGGTACTCAGTTTGCCTGTCAGCAAACTGCCAGGGTGAAGTGCCTTACTGATCGCTCAGCCTCCTTACAGCTGAAGCATTCTATAATCCTACCTGGACGGCCTCTTCCCAAGTTTTTCTTTGTAAATCTTTTTACTCTCACCAACTTGGGATAATATGAAAATTGTAAGCAAAAATTAAATCTGCAACTTTTGACCCAATCAAGTGTAATTTTGGTTTTAGAGTTGACTAAGAAATGAGCAGTAGCTGGTCTTAGTATTTTAAGACCAAAACCTGGAGAAACTCCTGGAACTTAGGAGGGTCTCATTTTATGGCGAAACAGCAGAAAAATGTGGGGAGGCCAACCTTCACGTTTATTATTCTGGAGTTCTTTCCCTCAGGGAGCAAAGGGGCTGTGCCTATTACTTATCTGTTGTTTCTTACTTCTACACCACCTTTTCATACTCTCCTGGAGCTGAAAGTCTGCAAACTACGTTTGTTAGCTTCCCTTGCAGCTGAGCTTTCTGTCGGCTTCTGCCAATAGGAGACCCTGCTGGGAGACTGACCAGAAGGTGGAGGGAAGGGAGGACTCTGCTCTGGCTCAGACACGGTGGCATCGCTGGCAGCTGCTGCTGGCTGTTGTGGTGGCAGCAGGAGTGGGTGACTCTGAGCTCCGGCAGGCTCGGCAGAGCTCCGGCGAGAGTCAGCATCTTTTTCGGCAGCTGCAGTTGCAGGTGCGAAGACACTCCTCTGGTGGATCCAGAACCAACTGAGACACCATCACCAAGAACTCCGATGGTTTGAGGAACCGACTGCCGAGCATTGGCCCGGGAATGTGCTAGCAGCATCTGGTCCCTGAATATGACCCCGTTTTCTTTTTAGTTCCACCAAGGCCCTCTCATTCTCTTGTTTGTTCTTCCAGGCCTTCTAACTCCTTTGTAACCAGTTTCTTATATTAAATTCTCTCCATTTGGAACACTAGAAGAAACGATTTCTTACTGATGCGAAGACTATGAGAATTCTTTGTCTGTGGTTCTTCTGGGGCTGAAGGGAAAACACTTCCTGCTAAAGGTGAAAAACTTAGTTCCCATTGCTCCTTGTGGACCCTGAAACCTGGGATGGGTCCCTCCTGCTCTCTGAGCCTCAATTTCCCCATCTCTGAAATGCACCTAGTAAGCTCCAGGTGGCATTCCTCAAGAGGGTGAATTACCACTCACAAACACACCAGCCCAACGCAGCTGTGCACAGTCTCAGCGCTGGGTAGCCGGGGCATCTAGGTACGCTTGGACCCAGCACGCTGCCTCATCAGCTCGCCTTCATGCATCTGCTCCATCATCTAGCATCCGGCCTTTGATGGGGCTCTTCTTGCTCTCAGCTGAAAGTGGCACACTTCAGACTCACCAACCCTTAAATATTTCATAGCAGACTGGCTGGAAATTAATATTTAATCACAGACTCTTTGGCACTTAAATATTTAATCACTGATGTGGTTGATGAGTAATGAATCAGCACCCAGGAAAACTTTTGGTCTCTGTGCCGGTTTTAAGAGATCTTTGGTTCTGGGCTCAGATGATGGAGGGACCAATGGCAAGTCAAGTTCGACACCAAATTTAATATTGTTAAGGGCTCAAAAGAAAATGGCCTCAATATCAACCTGAGGATCTAGATCAGAAAATCTCATCCTTGAAGACCATTAGTAAATTGGGAATAACCACAGTTTGAGAAGAAGTGGCTGTGTAGCTAATGTCGTAAGCATTTCTGTCAGTTTACGTCCTAAGAAAAGACGGGGCCGTGTATGAGGAAGGGACGTCCCCAGAGACACAGAGTGGAGCTTGCACGGGACATTGGAACCCCTTGTGTTTCCAGGGGTGATTTGGAGTATGAAGTGAAGAGAAAGTTTCAGGAAGAAGTTAGAAGTTCTTTGAATACAAACAGTAGGTGCAGAAAGGAGAAAAAAAAATGAAGTTGGAAGAATTCATGGAGCTCCATGCTTAAAAAGTAAGAAGAGTCAGTATTTCTGGAGGTGGAAGGCAAAGAAACTCCCGGGGTTCATGAGCTGTGATAAGAGCAGCTTCATCGCCAGAGCGATTTTTTTTCCGAAATGTGAGCTGTTGTTACTCCAGGACAGCCTGGGCTTCCCCAAGGCCGAGCTTTGTGGGCCAAGCGGTGCGACTCATGGCTGTGGACACAAAATCCGAAGCCTGTGTGACAGCCCTGGACTACTTTCGAAGACACTCAGTTACACGAAACCTGACTTGCTTCTAAAAATGTGAGTCCTACTTTCTTGTTCCTGAAAATACTTGCCCTCCTTCTTTGCTTTGCTCCCAACTTCCTGCCTTCTTGGGGCTTCTCACTGTCTGGGTAACACAGGGCTTGGGTCTAGCCGAACCTTGTGTGGTGGCCCCTGTCACGATCTGTGCCTGGACCTGAGGCTGAGCCTGGCACCTCTGGAGCCTGACCTGGCTGGGTGCCTGTCTGTAGCACGTTGGGGTGGCCTGGCTGGCAGTCACATGAGGCCAGCTCACAGGTCCCCAGTGAAGCCTGCAGACTGGCCCAATGGGGGCGCTGCTGGGCTCTCTGGGTATCTCAGAACTCTCACTTCTAGCTCGTGGACGGAACCATAGGATGACCTCACTTCGCTTCTCCAAATCACAAATGGCTGGGAGGGTCCCAGGCCTCATTGCTCTGTTCTACAGAGTGTCCACTTTCCGCACGACTTCAGGAAAGTTCAAAGAGACAGGCCAAGGGCTCCGTCTAGGCCTGAGTTGCAGACACCTGGTCTCGCTCTCAAGGAGCCGATTTCCTGCTCTGTCTCACTGTGTCAGAGGCCCCACTCACCTCTCCTCCCTGGCCTGTGCGGCCAACAGCCTTCAGACACGCCCTCCTCCCCCATTCCCCCACGCCCTCCAATGACACCAGCTTTCCTCTTCCCCTTATGCTGGACCGAAGGCAGGCCTTTCTCTTTTTAAATCAATTTTCCATTTCTGCATTTTTAATTTATGAGGAACTTCAAAAAATAGAAGTGACAGGAGGAATTCATTCCCTTGGCAGGGAAGGAATGTCAAGGGACGAAGGGGAATTGTCATGATTCCTAGCGCAGTGTGAGAATTCTCTTGCCTCAGTTTCCCCCTCAGCTCCATCCAGTGCATATGAAAGTGTCTGTGTGGGTGTGAGGGTGGTCTGGGGCTGAGCTGTGGCCCTCCAGCTGCTTCCTCAGTGTGGGAGTTTGAGCCAGCCTGGGCGCCTGGGATTCCTCTGTGGCTGGTCTGGAGGATCAGAGTGTTTCTAGAACTCAGTTTTTCTAGATTGCAGCCTTTTCCTTCATTTCTCAACTGTGGTGGACACTTGTCTTTGCTACCCAATAGCCATTAGCCCCGTTCTTCTTTATAGCTAGAAGAACCCTAAGTTTGTCTGGGTTCACCTGCCCATATGCTTAGAGGAGGGGACCATTCTGTCCCACAGGGTGAATGTGGATTAGTCTAAACTGACCATGGAAATTCTATTCCTTTCTTGTCATCGCTTTAGTCATGGGTACGTAAAGCAATCCTAACCAATATGGTGTGAAGGGAAATCGAGGCCATGAGGTCAAGGGGCTTCTGGGAAAGGTATTCCTCAGTGATAAAAAGAGACACGGGAAGAGGAACAGCCTGCTTGCCTTTGGGTGCAGTTGTGTGGAGTGGCGGGGCAGCTACCCTGCTGTCCTGAGAAGACGGGCTGAAGATCGGAGAGAAGAAGAATGGAAGTGCCAGGTCCTGGCACAACTAAGTTGACCAAAGCTGGAAGCACATTATCTCTAGCTTCTTATTATATGTTTCAGCTGCTTTTAGTTGAATGTTCTATTATTCACATTCAAAAGCATTCTAATTAATATACCTCATGAATAGGGGAGGTAGAGCCAACAGTTAGTAAGATAAAGATTAGAGACAAATGACAGGTAAATGAAAGGTAAAACAATAATGAGAAACTTTTTCATGCCCATTAGATTGGCTATATTCAAGCCTGCCATGTGCTGCCTTTGGTGAGGATGTGGAGCCACGGGCCCTCTCCTACACCGCCAGTGGGAAGATAACTTGCTCCGTCACTTCAGGAAAGGAGTTGGCAATATCTAGGAAAGCCAAAGATGCTCATAATCCCTGATCCAGCAAGGATGCTCCTTGGCAAATAACTAGAGATACTCTTCTGCATACACAGAGAGAAACATGTATAATAATGCTCATGGCAGCATTTTCATAATACAGGGAGTTGGAAACAAACCTTAAAGGATCATCAACTTGAAAACAAATAAATCTCTTATACAGACTTTGGTCCAGTGAGTAAATCACAAGTACACATACCAACATGATTAAATGTCACAAACACAGTTTTGAGTGGGGAAAAAAAAAGCAAGGTTCAGAGGGATATGTAGGATCTGAAACTATTCATATGAAGTTTAAAAAAATACAAACAATACAATACAGTAACAATGTAAAGAAACGCCTTGAGTTGATAAGCAACATATTCAAAATGGTGGCTTCCTTTGAGGAAAGAAAGCGGAAGAAGTGTACACAGGGGCTCCATTCAGATCTTCATAATTTTCTTTCTTAAGCAGGATTGTGAGTAGATAGGTGGCTATGATATTATCATCTATACTTTTTTATGTGTCAGGAATATTTCATTAAAAAAATTCTAGAGACTGAGATTATGGGCTAGCGTCAACAAAGTGAAATTTGGCACAGACGAATATATGGTCTTGAATCAGGTCCCCAAAGTGATTTTTTTAAGGTTGGGAGGTGGCAGCCGGATTAACAAAGGTTTATAAGAAAAGCAGCCAGAGGGGCTTTGTTTTATTTTTAACACAAGATCATTGTGAATCAACAGGGTCTTGGAGTTTCTAAAAGAGTTGACGTAAACTTGGGTTATAACGATAGAATTACTGTGATAACTTCAAAAGAAGTGAGAATCCAGCTTTATTTCGCACTGGCCAGACCTTGCCTAGAGGATGACGTGCAAGTCTAGACTTGTCATATTACAAGAAATATTGTCAGAATAGAACAGCATAATAGTGAATAGTTTGATGAAAGCACTTGAGACAATGTCATATGAAGAGTGGTTGATGAAGAGAGGATGTAGGAGAAGCATTATCACTCTTGTCACATCTTCCATGGGTTCTCGTGGAGCAGAGGGAGCAGATTTGTCACACGGGGCCAGAGGGTAGAGACACACCCAATATTGGAAGGTATTATTGGGGGCATGTATTAGGCAGGGGGGCATACTTTTAGCCTAGTCTGAGCCAGAGCTGTCTAATGTTAGAGGTGTCCTATAATGGGGTCAGTGGCCTCGGGAGGTAGTAGGCATCCTGTCACTTGGAATACCCAACATTTTGTGGTGGTGGTGGGGGCTCCAGCACTGAGTAGGTGGCTGGACTGGACAACCTCTGAGGTCCCATTCCTGAGGTTGTGTAGTCATGGGACAGAGCATGTAATACAGCTATTAGTGGGAGATGCCAGCAGAGCATATGAGTAGAAATGAGAGGTAATTCCAGGACTGTTTTGGCCATCAGCTCTGGGATCAGGAGTATCAGCTAATCATTGGCCTTTCCATTTGCTGAAAGGTAGAGGAGAAAGCCTTGGACATCAGCGAGGAGTTGTTTCTCCCAAGTGCAGTGGCTAATATAGGGGTTGTGGGAAAATGGTCTATTCTCTGTTAGCGTAGGGATGCAGCCCTCAAGAGCATGTTAAGGTCATATTAGGGAATTTGAGGATGATTGCTATCTGCAAGCTACAGCTTATGGGATGTGAGTCTTGCCTTATAGACTGGTCATTCCCAATGTTGATGAGTAAGGGAAGTGGTGGGCGTTTAGACAGCAGTAGGTACGTAAGTAGGCAGAAGATAGGACTCAGATAGGCTTTTTCTCAATAGTAAGTCTGAGGAACTGAGATTTCTACACAAGTACTCTAAGGATCTGGGTTCCGGGAGATACAGGAGGCAGATAGGAAGGTAGGAAGGGAACACTGCTCACTGTGTGAAGATAAATATGTCTTTCTTTGTAAACCAGATTTTCTCAGTGGGTGGTGTTTTGTATTTCCTGTAGTTTCCCCAAAGGCTATAGTAAAGTTTTGTTTCTCTGTTCTAGACAGGTCTCAGCTGTGTTTGGTAGTGTTAAAAGCAGACTGCCAAATGACAAAAAGCATTAAGAATCAGAGAAAGATAACCCCCTCTCCCCAGCAATGAGACTGTGAAATCTCTGCACCAGAGGGAAGCCCCATGGGCCAGCAGGATCTTCCCGTGTCAACAGTGGAGGCTGCGGATGCTATCTTTTCTAAGGAGAGAGAGAAATCCTCTTAGAGGCACGTTTGTATATACTCAGCAACAAGGCCTACTTTTCCTTACCTGTCCCTGGGGATCATCCCTTCTTCTAGCCAGGGATCTCAGGGATCATGGCCGGGGTCTGGAGGCCATCCAGGAGGAGTGTGTTAGTTACCTATTGCTGTGTAACAAATTACCCTGACACTTAGCAGTCTGAAACAACCACCATGTGTCATCTCCCAAAGTTTCTGAGTGTCAGGAACTGGTTGTGGCTTAGCTGGGTGATTCTGACCCAGGGTCTCGCCCGAGGCTACAGTCCAGCTGGGGCTGCAGTTCCTGTCAGGTTGGACTGATCTGAGAATCCACTTCCAAGCTCACTTATGCGGCTGTTGACAGGAGGGCTGGAGTGGGTCTCTCCTTAGGGCTGCTTGTGACATGGCTTCCTGAGAGCAAGTGATCCAAGAGTGAGAGAGTGACAGAGCCACAAAAATGGGAACTGCAGTCTCTCATAACCTAATCTTGGAAATGACATGTCATCACTTCTGCCATATTCTGCTGGTCACACAGACCAACCTTCGTTCAAAGCATAAGATGTGAAGACCAGAAGGGAGCATTGGGAGTTGTAACTCTAATCACAAACATAAAAATTTAAATTAGCTCCAGAAAGATCTGTTTCTGGGCATAAAGAATGTTAATAGTTATTCATTCATTCAACAGGCTCGTGTTAACCACTTCCTTTGTGCCAGTCACTGTTCTAGGTGCTGAAAATACCATGATGCAGAAGACACTCAAAGTTTCTGCTTTCAGGGATTTTACATTTTAGGGAGAGAGACAGAAAAAAAACAAATAAAAAAAATAAGTGGTTCCATGTACTATGAAGAAAATGAAATAAAGGATGTGATCCTGAAGGGGAAGATACATCTGCGTGGCTTGTTTACTTCTAACTGGATCTTTCTTCACAACAACCCTTGGGGGCAGTGTTATCAGCATCCCATTTTCCACATGAGGAAGCCAAGTCTCAGAGAGATGATGGAATTTTCCCAGGATCCCAGTTAGTGAGAGTCAGGGCTGGGGTTTGAACCTGAGTCCTTTGCCTCCTTCCCAAGCCTTGGTAGATCACTTCTGCATGGCTCAGTCTCCCATGAGAAGAGGCCCTTCGAGCTGGGTCATACTTTAGAACACCTGTTAAAGGTCTACTCTGGAACAGGTTCCAATCCTCATTAAATTGTAGGCTTCTCGAGGGCAGGCCTGGTGCTTTCTTAGTCTCTGCATCCTCAGACATCCAGATATTGGAAGATGGACTGGTTCCCAGTCTTGCATACTCTTTTCTGGGCTCTGTTCTGCCTGTGCCCACCACCTTTCTGGAGTTTGTTCCTGTGAAGGAGTCATTCTCTGGAAGTTTTGCTGGCTGTTTCCACTAGACATAGCCCACCAGAGTCAAGGCCGGGGAGCTGTGGTCACATCTAACAGTCTCGTTTTCAATAAGTGCACTTGGAAAGAGAAAAGTGTTGGCCGATTGTCAACAACAACGGGTTCTCAGAACTACAGCGCTCTCACATTTGCTATCTCCCTGCCTGTCAAAGCGGACTCGAGAAGTAGCAGAATGGGGCTTACTGACCAGGTTTACAGAGGAAGCCACCAAGATTCAGAGAGAAGAAACTGCTTTTCCTAGGGTCTCACCACTGTGACTGGCCCAGCCAGGGTTTTCTGATCCTGCCGCATGGACGTCTCTCTTCCTCCCTCTGTAACTGCCCTGAGATTATCGTCTGCAAAATAAAGCTTTCCGTGGTCTGGTCTAGAGTAGTGCTCCTCAAACTTTGATATACAATTTAATTACCTCGGGATCTCACTAAATTGCAAATTCTGATTACGTAGGTCTGGGGTGGTGCCTAAGATTCTGCATTTCTAATGTGCTTCCAGGGGATGCCCGTGCTGCTGCTCCATAGACCACACTGAGGGTAGTAAGGGCCACCCTCTGCCCTACTTCCATACGTCAGAACCCAGCCATCCTTTAAAATACAGGCAGACGATCCCTGTCCCCATGAAGCCTCCTTGACGTCTTCAGCTGGAAGTGTCACTTCCTCTCTGAACACCATCCCGTGGCACCTGTCCCCCCCCCCCGCCGAGGACATTAGTCATCGGCTATTTGCACCAACCTGACCTGTGATCTCAAACACTCCTCCCTGGGCGTGGCCTACACTGGGCTGGACTCATCGCAGCTCTGAATTTCCTTACTGTTTTATCACTGACATCTTTTGCACCATGCAGGCGGTCTCAGTAGTGAGAAAGTGAGCATTAGGTTTTGCGGCTGAGCTGAATGTCTTAATTCTCCATTTCTCTGCTACGGGGCTATTTCCCTAACCTATAGGATCTTACAGCAATATTGACAAGGCCATACTTTCAAGCTGTTGGGCCCCTCTAAGTTTAAACCGATGGGACTGCTGACAAACAGACTGGGCTCTAAGCCTTCGTATAATCTCTATAACGGGCAAATTCTGAGTCAGTCGCAGTGACCTTCACTAAGGGAAACACCTCTCAGAAAACAGAAGACCTAGACATATGTTGAGCGTCTTCGCTGTACCAGGCTCTGGTCTGAGGCAGACACAGGCTTCTCGGGGGCAGGGACCAGCTGGTATTCATATCTAAAGCCTCATTATCTAGAACATGTAGACATACTCAATAAATTCTCCAGGACTAACCGTGCTGGGCTCTGTATGTAAGTTACTACTTTAAAAAAACCCAGGAGAGTATTATAGCACATGCTCGGAGAATCTCAGTTTTCGAGTTTCTCTTTTTAAAATGTAAGATTAGGCTGTCTTCTAGGTGAGGAAGTTGGTTATTCCTTTTTACTGGACAGATGGGCACACAGATGTTGTGGGGAGTTCATTAACCCCACCCTGACATTTTTGCAGTCCTGGCTTTGTCTTACAGTGGGTCTTGGAACACATCCAAAATATACTTAGACATACTTCTCTGGGAGAAAAGCTTTTACACTTCAGAAACACACACACACACACACACATGCACACACTCTTAATTTGAGGTTGAATTTTTCTGCCCTAATTAGCTGCGTCTTTGAGTTTCAAGAGCAGGTTTTACTGTGGTTATTAACGAGGCCAATCTCTGGTCGCTGGCCTTTTTCAAAAGCATTCCAGCCTGCTAAAACGTGGCCTTTCATGATTTACAAGTTTGGAATCTTTGAGAGTTTTCAACAATTAAGGTGCTAACTTTTCACACTTGCCTGGTCTCCAAACTTCTTAATCACAAAACCTTGAAAGTGGTCGACGGCGAGGGGAGTTGGTGCTCCTGCAGGTTGCCTCATAGATGTGGGAGGGTCCAGCCAGCTCATGAGTCCAGAGGGCATCCCTTCCAGAAAGGATGGTGGCAGGAAGTCACTGGCGCTGCTCGTCAGCATGAATCCTGCAGTGACTTAGTATGAAGCCAGGGCCAGAGTGAGTGCTGTCACATAGTGACTCCAAAGGCATGAGAGTAAACAATCGCTCCCTTTAATTTAGCGTGTCACTGTTTTCACAGCGCTTGCAAACTTGAAAGCTCACTTGATCTTTATAACAAGGCTGCGCGGTATGCAGACAAATGTTACTGAGTGGGCAAATGAGAATCAGAGAGGTGAAGGCACCTGCCTAAGGACACACAGGGCAGAATTGGGACTCAAGGACTTTCTGGTTCCTAGTCCAAAACTCTTTCCAAAAGATGTGTCAACTCCTTCAATCTAGAAACGAGCCCCTTCCTTGGTGAAAGAATTAAAAATGCTGGCTTAAAACTTCTCTACCATGATCAACAAACTACATTCTACTTTCACGAGGCATTTATGGACTTTTGGACACCCTATGGCCTTGTTTGACCTGACGGTGAACGCTGATGCACAACACCAGCAAAAAGTTAAAAGATCCATCGCCCAACGTTTAAAGGCAATTTTTCTTCACACAGAAAACTTATTGCCACTTAGTATTGAAAAACAAGCGCATAGATGATGTTATGGGAATGTAGAAAGTAAAACGGGGTGCCTATGTATCAATAGCAGGACCCACAGGCTATATAATGAATGTGAGATGGGGTGTATTTTATCAAAACAGAAAAATGCCCAGAGTTCCATTCCTGTGTTGGTTTTTGTTTATCTTAAATGAAGCATTTGCAGATGACTCCTGCTCCATAAAGTGCTGTGTACATTTTAGCTATTTTCTTACCATGATCAAAGCTTTTGGTACCTATCGAGTTCTCGATATACTTGGATAAGTCTTATTAACTGACTAAAGAGTGTTGGTCTTGGAAGTGTAGAAGATGATGTCTTGACATTTAACTTGAATTCTTCACTTCTCCTCAAACCCACCTCCAAAATGTCTCCGTCTCTACCTGCTTCTCGCCACACCCAGCTGGTCTGAGTCTCCACCACTGCTTGCCCAGGCAACTGAGTAGCCTTTTCACGAATCCACCTGCTTCCCCTCTTGCACAACCCATCCATTCTCCACACACAACCAGAGTGATTGTTCAAGTCATGCTCTTGCCTAAAACCTGATAGTGGCTTCCCACCACATTTAGAAGAAAACCCAACCCCTTGCCAGGGCCCACAAAGTCCACATGATCTAGCCTCTGTCCATCTGGCCATCCTCACCTGCCACCTCTTGACTCCTAGCTTACTGCATCCCAGCACGTGGAGCCCACCCATCCCATTCCCACCCCGGCCCTGCAGTGGCCTTACATGAGCTGTCCCTAGATGGCCACAGGGCTGGGTCCTCCTTATCGTTCAGATCTATGTGGTCTTCTCAGAGTGGTCTTCCCTGACCATACTATCTGGAGTAGCCCCTCGTCTCATCTCGTCCCAGTCACTCTTATTATCAGATTATGCTGTCTTTTTTTTTTTATATAAAGCACTATCTTCACTTGAAAAATGCCTTCTTCACTGTCTTTTCCCTCCCACTAGAATGTAAGCTCTAAGAAAGCAAGAAAATGGATGATTTTATTCACTTCGGTATCACCAGTTCCTAAAACAGGCTAGTATCTAGTAGGTGTTCAATAAAGATTTGTGACTCATTGAAACATGGACAGATGTAGGAGTAAAGACAAGGCACATTTATTGAGCATCTACTCTATGTGAGGTCTCCGTCACCTTCCTTGTCTTTATCCTCCAACCATTCTAGGTAATATTAGCTCACTGGGCACTGAGGAGTAAATTGAGTCTCAGGGAAGCTTACTAATGTGTGTTACTAATGTGTGTAAGGATTTGCAATTATTAACAGACCCGTAGGATGGAACATAGAGGTAAGTGACACTCCAAGCTTGTGGCTGTTCCACTGCACTGTCCAGCATTGTTTACAATGTTAAAGGTAGCCAGGCATCTGGTACCTCCATCCCTTAGTAGCAAATATCAGTTAGAACTGGTTAATAGAGAGAATATGTGCAAAGGGAGATTGTTAGTGTGTTATCTGTGGGAGGACCACCAGGGACTCATAATTCAAAACAACAAACCATAAGAAGAAAAATTTTAAAATGACACGCAGCAGCTCTCCTGGCTGGCTCAGCTGGTGTATGCCACTCCTCCTTGGTAATTTTCAGGAACGTGGATAATAACCATAATTATGAGTTGGGAGGAAAGACAGCAAGTCTTCCTTCTGATACCACAGTTTTTCTAATATGTATTTGCTCAGCAAACATTTGGCTCTTGCTGTGTCCGTTCTGTTTCTCTTACTAGCAAGGAGCACTAAAGGCAAGGAGCTGTGTTGCATATTCACCCCATTCCCAGCGCCTGTCTATCCCCAGAGCCCGACAGAGGGGAAGCCCACAGTGCGTGTTTGTGGAATGACTCTATGACATCTCGTCTCATCTCTAACGTCTGAGGAAATCAAGACGGAGCTTGTAGTTCTTGTCATCTCTTTAAGAATGGGCTGGAATTGAACTTGGGAGGGAACCCCAGAGTGGGTGAGATGACCCTGTAAAGATAAAGCTTAAATAAAGTGCTTTAATAAACATTGCCTTCTCTGCCTAGCCTGAACCAAAATCAGTCTTCTATTGCCAAACGGTGAGTGATATGCCAAAGCTGACTTCAGGTAAAGGGGCAGATGGTTAAATGTTTTCCCAGCTTATAGTTATGCCATTAGCTTGCAAATCCTATTGTAAAAATTCATACCTAATGTTATGGGTTGAATTGTGTCCTTCTAAAAAGATATATCGAAGCTCTAGTCTCCAGTACCTCAGAGTACAATCTTATTTGGAAATAAGGTCATTGCAGATATCACTAGTTAAGTTAAGATGAGGTCATACTGGAGTAGGGTGGGTCCATAATACAGTATGTCTGGTATCCTTATAAGAAGAGGGAAATTTGGATGTGGAGACACACAGGTCGTCGGAAGACATAGGCAGAGGTTGGAGTGATGCTGCCACAAGCCAAGGACTGCCTGGGGCTACCAGAAGCTGGACGAAGCAAGGAAGGATCCTCCTCTTGAGGCTTTGGAGGTAGCATGAAGCTGTCAATACCTCGCTTTTGGACTTCTAGCCTCCAGAACTGTGAGACAATAAGTTTGTGTTGTTTTAAATCAACCAGTTTTGTGATAATTTGTTATGGCAGCCCTAAAAACTAATATACCTAAAAGTAAAAACCTAGAAATAAATATTGCCATTGGCTGGTTTGGCTTTTCTAGGCAGCCCAGATAATCCATATGAAACGAAGGAAGAAGTCAGAGGAAAGGGAGACAAAGGAGGAAGGATTCATTTTTCTGCAAATCTCTATCTCCAGTGGGCTCAGAGAAAAGTCATTTTTGTGTAATATTCCTAGATTTGGAGATTCATGCAGAGTGTAGCACAGCCTTCTGTAGGAGCTGATGCCCCTGTGCCAGCTCACTGGAGTCTGTGCCCAGAGTGGCCTTACCATCTTCCTTAAGCATGGCCAAATCACAGACCTCTATGCATATATTTTCATGTTGGTATATTATCCTCCCTTCCCACTCTCTCATCCAGTGGCTCCAGTCTGGTTCTGGCCTCCATCATGCCTCCAAGTCATCCAAATCAGTAATCCACTTCCAGTCATCTTCTTACTGGACATTTAGCAGCTTTCAACACTGTTAGCCACACCTTCTTCCTGAAGCTCTCTCTTCTCTCAGCTTCCTCATCTCCTCCTGACTTCCTGAGCCCTCTTCTGCGGTCTCCTCAAACCCTACTCTTAAATGTTGAGTTTCTTAAGACTCTTCTTTCTACTGGGTTATCTTATCAAACCCATAATGTCAGCTACCATCTAGACACTGATGACTCCCCAAATTTTGAGACACATATGTTCAGTCATTCATGAGCTTTCTCCACTGGGAGGGTGCAAAAGCCCCTCAAACTTCATGTATTCAAAACAGAGCTCAGCAGTGTTCTCGTCAACCTGGTCTTCCTTGGGTTTCCCAGCTCAGTGAATGTCCCTATCATCCACTTAATTTCGAAAGCCTTTAACTTCAAGGTCATCTTTGATACTTCCTATCCTTCCTTCTCTCCATCTTTTCCATCCAATCAGTCACCAAGTCCTATTATTTTGATCTTTTTCTTATCTCTGGAATTTGTCTACTTATCTCTAACTTCTCTGCCATCACTTTCACCCATGTTACTTTCACCAATCTCTTGCCCTCCCATCTCCAAATCCATTTTGTGCATAATCTGCCAGAGTTATCTTTTAAGAGCACAGATCTCTTTAAGTCACTTCTCTGCCTAACCTCTTCCAATGATGATTCACTGTGCGTAGAGAAAGGACCAAATTCTTTACGTGTCTTATGAGGCCATGAATAACTGGACCTTTGAAACTCATCCAATTTCCTTCTATCTCTCTGCTCTTTACCCCATTGCTGGCTTCTCTCATGATGCCAAAATGGCTGCAGAAGTCCTTTAGGCTTTATATCTACTTACTCCTCTGTCCAAAAGGAGAGTAGTAGCTGACTTGTGATAGCTTTCTTAAAAGAGTGCTGATTTGTAGCTCTTTCTTCTCTGCTCAAGAAACCATGGCATGTTTCCCTTCAGGTCTTTTTGGAATACATTGTTGGTTTCTGAACTAATTCCTTGGTTGAGAAAATGCCATATATTAATTAGATTGGGCCTAAATTATCTGAACGGATGACTGGTGCAAGGAGGATGAGGTTACCCTGATTGGGTTAAAATAACCAGGATCCACTCCTGGACCCAGGGATAAGGGAAATCCCTTTCCTCCCCACTACTACCACACCTGACAACCAACCACCTGGCTTCTTCAGACTTGAGGTGGGGGATAGTAGGAGGGGTGCCAAGGAAGCCACAGTATTAATACCACTGTACTGACTTCCTTCTCCTTTTTATCTAGGTAAGTCCTACTCATTGTTCAGAGTTCAGCACAAACATCACTTACTCACAGAAACCTGCTCTGAACCCTTCTCAACACCCCCCACATACACACCTGACCTTTCTACTACACACTGATGCAGCTCCCTGCTCCCCCTTTGCCGCGAGCCACCGACTCTGTAGTTACCCTGGTGTCTGTGTCCTCCTCTCCCACCGGCATAGCTCCACAAGGGCAGGTCCACATCTACCTTTTTCAAGGTGGTGTCTTTAGCTAATAGCACAGTGTTGTGCATATTATAGGTGCTCATTAAAAAAGTGTTGACTAAACCAATCAAATAATAAATAAAATCTGTAGATTATAGAAAAATATGAAGAAACAGCAAACCCTTCAATCATCATATCCGTATCTGAAGATCATCAATGCCAACAACTTTTCGAATTTTCTTCTAGTGCTTTTTTCTATGAATATATATATATATATTTGCATGATTGAGTTTACACAGCATATATAATTTTGTATTTTGGGTTTTTAGATTGCCACCATAACACTACATATTTATGGAACTATTTCCATATTAATAGACCTATGCAATTTCTGCTTGCAATTAATTTATTTATCATCTATCTGTTTTTACTGTGACTAACATTTTTTGCATAAAGCCATGTCTCTATTTCAGATTTGGCAAGTCCCTGGAGATGGATTACAGGAACACAAAACAGAATGGATTTTAAACTTTTTCTGCAAACACTAGCCATGCTGGCCATGACGCACGAAGCATATGCAGCAAAGCTATGTATTAGTCAAAGCCGGCACCTGACATCTATCTGCATTGTGAAGTGAAATGCCCTTCAAGTCACTATTACTGTCTGGCAATAATAGTGACATTCCAAAAACATCCCTTGTATTTGGGAAGGATTAAATTCATTACCAGATTATGCATATCTGGCATTATTTATTTTGAGATGCACTGGGAATATTGGAAGATGTAGCTATTCTTTATAACTATGATGCTGAAAATATAGTTTCTATGTTCTCGTCTTTTTAAAAAATCTTTCTTGTCATCCTCACCACTTCCAAACCCCCATAATCCTTTACCCCACCTTTCTAACTTTTCCCTTTTTTCTTTCCTTTTCTTCCACCTGCTGTGATAAAGCATGGCACCCGAGGGCACTGGCATTTGGCTGCATTCTGAGTGACATCAAGTTTGGGCTAATTCCCCAAAAAAGAAAAAAAAGAGAAAAGCAGATCTTTCCTATAAAACAGATCGGCATTTTCTGGGGCTCTGAATCTGAGACAGGATGAGAGCTTTCAGTTTTCTTTTCTCCTTTTCCATCTCTCGCAAGTGAGCCTGCGTATTGTCATCTTTCTCCTCTAGCTCTTCTGTTCTCTTCCAGGTGGAGCTGCAGGACCAAGTGCTTGCGTCAAGTATAATTATTTTTCTCAGAAAGATTTCCAAGAGACACGTCCCCCCTATTGCACAAAGTCATCGCCCATTCATTCTTTCAAGGATGTTTAGTGGGTATATGTTATTTGCCAGAGTCCATTCTGCGTATTGAGATACAAGTAGGAAAGACCAGTCATGCCCTCAGGGAGCCTGCGATCTGGTGGGAAGTGGATGAGCCTGTACTTGAAAATCACCACAAATGGCATAGGAAGCAGGTACGGGGCTGCCCGGGGCCGAGGAAATCAGGGTGAGCTCCCAGAGGAGGCGGCACGTGACGGAGGTCTCAGAGGTGGAGAGTTCCAGACACAGCAGAGCCCTGATGTTCCCTGACATCTCATCACTTGCATCTCTGAGCCGCGTGGTTTCAGAGACAAATCCTTTCCACCGTATTCAGAAGCCCAGTGCAGGGTTTTTTGATCAAAACTTTAGAGAGTGGCGGAGTAGACCTGAAGGAGCCCGGGCCTCAGAGACTGAGGGCCCTGGATTAGAAGTCCAGCTCTGCTGTCTCCTTGCTGTGCAACCTCAAACAATTCCTGTAACTCGGAGAGCCTCAGTTTCCTCCTCTGTAAAATGGGACTCATACCCCCCACCTGAAAGTGGGAGGCTCGAGTCTGCTGGTGTAGACAGAGCTCGCTGCCCAGTGCTCTGAGCACGAAGCACTCAGCGAAGGGCATTGTGCCACATCCCAGCCTGGGCTGCTTTTCAAAGCTGCGTGTCTGTGAACACCGCCCAAGGGGTGGGTGGCAACATAATCCCGCCCTCTGTGAACTGGTGACCTCCCTGGCCACGGAAGCAGACAGGTCATTTAAAAAATGTAATTTTCGCATTGACATTCTTCATGCTAAGCCCGGGGGCAGGCATGTCCATTCTGCTCGGGGAGAGCTCCGGGGCAGTAACCCAGAAAGACGACACAGCCCTCACTTTGCCATTCTGCGCCCGGGCTGCTGACAAAAGAATTGTGCAAATGAACCTTTAAATCCGTAAATAGTGCCCCCACAATGCCGGGAAGAATGCAGCGGCGACAAAGGGCAATATTCACAGTTTATCTCAGGGTGATGGATCTGAATGGACGCATGAACACGGGTTTGTTAGAGAAAGAGCGGGCCACAGCCCCCCGCCGGGAACCCAGTGGCCGCAGTCTGCAGTGCAAACAGTCAGTCTAAATCCCGAACAATTAGGGGAAACCAAGCTGCCATTATCTGAACTTCAACTTGTTCTCATGATTGATATGGGAAATGAAAAGTTGTACACGGCTCGGGGAAGGCTCTGCTGGCCCTCACTGCACGCAGGGCCTCCGAGAAGGTGCATAATATATATTTCATACACACGGTGTGAGTGGCCTGCACGTCCCCCGGGCCAGCACAGGGACAGGGGCAGCCCTGTGCATCAGATCGTCCTCGTGTGGCCCTGGTCTCTGACCAAATAGCCCTCTTCAATCTGAGTTCTCTGAAGAATCTCACTCAACAGCATCAGCAAATCACGAAAGTCTCAAAAGTGTCTCTTGAGATGGGATGGGACAGGACACTTCTTTGGAAGTGAAGCCTGCATTAGATATTAGCTCGGACCTTGGTCCCATCAACTAATCTGTCTGCACCTCAGTTTTGTCAGCTGTAAAATGGGGACAAGACTGCTCACAGAAAAGTATGTGACTTGCCTAGTTTGGTCCCAAGCACTGATGGGTACTCAGTGGATATCAAGTGGCCACATTCATTCATTCAACAGCGTATAGCCTGAGCCTTGCTGAGTACCAGTCACTCTGCTGGGTGACGAGGGCAGTAGAGATGTCAGTGACAACTCTTACCTTTGCGGGGTATGAACTGGGGTTTGGAAGCAAGAAGAGACAGCTTTGTACCCAAGCTGTGAGTGGCTTCTTCCCCTTTGAGTCTCCCAGAGTAGGCGCTCTATGGTGTCTGTTTGTAGGGGTTGACGTGAGCCCAGCGCTGTGGGAGAGGGACACGCACAAGGAGGATGAAGTATTTGAGCTGGGCCTCGAAGGGTGATGGGATTTGAGAGGCTGTTATGAAGGGAAAGGGCATTACTCCACGCTGCAAAGGCTGGGAAGCAGGGCTGCATACGGCCCGGCAGCTGGAGCGTGCAGTTCACGGAAGGAAGAGGTAGGAGGGGAGGCTGGAAAAACAGGCAGATCATCCCGTATTGGAAAGCGAACAGGAAGCTTGCCTTTTACCCTTTAGGCAATAGGGAGTGACAAAGTGTTCTGGAGCAAGGAGGTGACACCTGACTCAGATTCTGGGAAGGGTCCTCTGAGGACACAGGCTCGCCTAGGGCACTGCGATGGGGCAGCAGTGGCCTACAGAAAGGAGGGTCAACAGGGCTTGAGGACTCATTGGACGCCGTGAGAGAGGGGTCAAAGGTGACAAGGGGTGTGAGCCTTTGGCTGCTTCTGCTGCAATTCATTAATTAAGGAGACTTTTCGTATCCTTTTCCATCAGGAGGGAATGTCAGAATTCCACGCACTCGCTCACCAGTTGCCAGGAACTTACACCATCAATCAATCAATTAAGTGCATACACGTACACTTTCAGGGTGGAAGCAGGGGAGGTGTACTTTTTATAATCACTCAATCCTTGCAACCCATTCATGTGGGAACTCTTCTCCCTTGTGTTTCACAGATAGGGAAACTGAGGCAGGGAGGATTAAATGAATGATTAAGTCTGAGCTGGGATTTGAACCAGGGTCTTTCTGATGAGAAAGCTAGCCACCTTCCTTTATGCTAAAGTGCCTCTGGCAAGGCTGGCCCAGAGGCATGCGCGCAATTGCACAAAAAGACCTGCCCTGGGCCACCAGGACAGCGGCTGAAACAGAGACTTCCAAGAACCCTCTTCAAAGCAGCCAGAGGCATTCAGCAAGGCCCGGCATTCAGGCTGGAAGGATTTCTCCATTGTCTCCACCATCAGAGGTAAGTGACATCTTGAACGCCTCAAGAAGATTAAATAGCCCGGCCTGGCGGAAAGCTTACAAAAAAGAGTGAGAGAGAGAGAAGAAAGGGCCCAAGTTGGCTATTATGGAGCTGGTCCTTTTTTGTCGGAGAAAGAGCTTTCAAGGAGCACTATTGGAAGAAGCGGGCGCAGATAAGAAGACAATGAGGGGAGCGAGAGAACTCCGAGAGGAACCCGGGCCCGGGCGCCTGAATGCGGATTACTGCGGCTCCGAGCCGCCAAAGAAAAGGGGAACCCTGGTCAGGATGAAATGAGGAATTCCTTTTTTTCCCTTCCCCTCTGAGACTCCAGTTCACTGCGCAGCGACAATGCGTGATGGGGGGCACTTGACATGCCCCTCTTCCAGGCCATGTTGGCGCCCCATGTGGGGCCCCCAGGGAACAAGGGCAGCGCAAACCCAAACAAAGCCGATTTTAACCCAATAAACTCACCTCACATTCTCGAATGGAAACGACGGACGTTTGGGCTGCTAAATATCTGTCCGTGGCCCAAACACATGGGACAGATAAGAAGCTGGGATTTGCGGATGTTTGAACATATGTCAACTTCTTCATCTTTTTAAGAGAATTTCTTTTCTTTTTTAGTTTTAGTCTTCAAGGGGAGGAGGACCAGGCACGCTGTTTGCATCCTCAGAAGAGCTTCTTTCTAGTAAGTGACGAAGGTGTGGACTGTGAAGGAGAAAGGGATCTAATTTGCTCAGCTCCTGGGAACACGATTTGCTTTGCAAACTTACGCTATCTTAATCCACCTCTGAATGTCTCCCTTGTACATTCCCCATTCATTTAGGAAACATCTTCAGAGAGATGTGGTGCTGAAAGTACACTAGACTGCGAGTCAGGAGATCTGGGTTCGAGTCTGTCGTCAGCTTGCTGATGGTTTTGTAAGAATCGCTTAGTTTCAGTTCTCGTCTACAATGCTCTGAGCACCCTGCTGCTTAGATAAGGCAGCTAGTAGCTTACACAGTGCATCCCTCTCTCTCCAGAGCCTATGGCACAGCTGGGTGCTTTGTAAAAATACCTGTGTGGCTGCCTTCTGCTCCATCCTGCCTCCTTCTCTGAGAAGATTCTAATAAGATGATAATTGCAAAATTGGTTTTGAAACTGCAAGTGCATTTTACAAATGTGAGATGTTATATTTATTATTTTTCTATTTTTAATTTGTGATAATCAATCATTCAAAAAATATTTAGTAGTACTAAGCAGTCATAGAGCCCAAATTCCTTGTGAAATTCATCCCATTGAAAATTCAAAATTACCTGCATTTACATAGGGTCACTAATGGTTTTAAAACTTTATACTGTCTTAAAAAAGAAGCACGTGAGAGGTGTTGAAATCAGAAATGTAACAGAAACCTGAAGAATGAACATGGTAAATCTTCATTCCTTCTACAGCAGTAACCCAGTAGTCAGTCATTGGATACCACATGTATACTACAATAATGTCAGCCTTTTATATCTGATTTTAACTTGTCTTTTTAAATTTGGTTTTTGCTTTCTCTGTGCGTGTGTGCGTTAATTCTTAGACTTGGCATGCCTATCAGAATTTAAGGACTGTAGAAAGGGGACTCGGCACCTTCTGGTGGAGAAAGGATGTTTATATCGTTTCAGAATGCCTGCTTCCTGGAACGTGAACTCAGTGCGTGAACTACAGCGCCTCAGGTTGAGCGTCTCGCTGCTAAGAATGTACGTCCTCCACAAATGGAGGAGAGGCGTCTTCTTCCTCACAGTTGCTTTGTTTGGCCCCGGATGCGCCCTCACATGAACTCTAGGCTGGTGTCAACCTTAAATAGGAAGCCATGGGACCAGTGGAAAGGGCGGGGGCACCCCTGGAACTGACACCCCACCTACACCACCTTCTGGCCCTGGACTCTCAAGCGAGTCGCTCGACTGCTCTGGGGCTTGGTTTCCTAGCATAATAACACCAACACCTCAGAGCTACTGTGAGGATAAAAGGAGCCAGTGTCACTGAAAGCTCCCTGAGGTGCCCACTGTAAAGAGGAGGAACGTGTGGAACAGGCAGTCTTGTTAACGGCTTCAGCACGGTGGCCAAGTGTGTGGGTGGTGCAGGCTGAATCTGGCTCCACCTCTTAGTAGGTACCGATCCTGTGCCTTGGACAATTTATCTGTAAAATGGGGCTACTATTAGAAGCTTCTGCACGGACTGCTGTATGGATTTATACATTACAATGGAAGGGGCTTAGAGCAGTGCCTGGCCTGTGGTGAGCGCTCAAATGAATGTTAGCTATTTTTACAGCTTCCTTGGCCAAGGAGTGGGGAGGGAGGTGGGAGGAAGGGCCATATTCAGGAGGAAGATTAGCTGGAAAAGTTCGACTACTCTCAGTTTCAACCACGTCTCCTGAAGAATACGTACTCCAGGAAAGCGGTATTTGAGTGGCTCCCCAGTGCTGAGGGCCAGGGGAAGCTGAATATCTGCCCTTCTTTGCTTCGTCCCCCTGCTCCTGCGCCCGCATCCTCTGGGATTACAGTGGAATCACTCAACGCAGCAAGATTGTGTGCCCATTCTTGACTTAGATGTGGTGGGACTGGGCTGGAGGAGCGTTGGGTGGGGACAAGAAGATTGTGACCGTTAACAATTAAAAGTGTTGTCTCAGCACGTTAGTTTTGAACATTTCTTTCACTCCTGTATTTAGCACGCTGTATTTGTTGGCTTTCCTCGGTTATTCAGTGGAGACAGCCGTTGCCCCCTCCCCAAATACCAGTGGCTCACCAGTCAAGACTTACTGCTCACTCAAGCCTCCCGCTGGCAGCTGGTTTACTAGAGCTCGCCTTTGCTCCCCATGTGTCTTTTTCGTTTTTTAAAAAAACCTTTCTTGATTAACCAAAATTTATAATGGTAAAATAATGTTAGTCTTATAACCAGAGGGTATTGAGTTCTCATTATATAGAAATACACCTTGAGTTTCAGATATTCCTACTGGTGAAACTTCTCACGTAAAACTTTTATTACGGTTGATGTTACGTGGGGACATGTTAAATATCAAAAACCAGTATACTGTGTTTCTGGATTATTTTCGTTAACAACAAAAATATTCTAAAAACACTACCTGCAAATTGAATAAAAGGAAGCAGTTAACTTCTAAGATTCATATTAAAGGTTCTCCAATTATAACACATTGCTCTAACAATTATAGCCTATTATATTTTCATTGAGCCGTATAATGTATGATCCCTTAATAGAATAATACTAAAAGAGACAAAATCAAAAATATTTTTGTACAGAGAGACACAAATATCTCGCTGCTATTCTGGATTGTCAAGTAGACTCAATGGAAGGTGGGTCAGCTAGGGAGGTGACCCACTTTTGTTTCCAAGTTATGTAGACAGAAGAGTAAATCTAGCTGTGATGCTGAGATGTTTCTTGTTGCCAGGGGAGATGGGTGTTGGGCCGGAGGGGACTCTTGGGAAGCTTCATCTGTGCTCTTAAAATGGGGGGAGCACAGGGTGTCTCCTTCTCAGGAACTTCCTCCTGGGGCACCTCTTCAGCATCTGACCTCTGGTGGGAGGACGAAGTGAAGGACCAGAGCCTGGGCTGGCTCCTCCTCTGTTATGCGGGGTTGTTGAATCAAAAGGAGTGATTGAGATTCTGCCTGCACGAGGAGAATCGAGACAGACTGTCTTCTTCTCATGGAGGACCTGCTGACTCAGGATGGCGTTGGCCAGACTGGAGGGACTCCACAAATGGCAGCTGGTCAACACTGGGCAAGGGGCCCTGAGTGCCCTGCCATCACAGCCTGGTGCTTTTCCTTCCTCAGGGATCTGGCTCTTCAGAGAATTCCTGGTTGAGCTCTCAGACCTCTGTGAAATGCCCCATTTGGAATGTCAAGGATAGAAGGATACTTTTCAAAAATGTTTACATTCCACCTCAATCAACTTTTGTGTGATGTATCCAGTTTCTTTTCTTATGTTATTGAGGTTTGTCTCAGCTAACAGAGCTCTCATCCCAACACCGTAAACTTTTCTTTCCTGGGAAATAAAGCGGCTTTGATAATATCCAGCGATTCTTCTGAAATAATTTTGGCCTGAGTTTTATAGGTATGCAGCTCTTCATGTACATTACTGATGCTTTTGTCTGCATTGGGAAAAGTTCCTCTATCTTTACGGGGTAAATTCTCTGTAAATTGGATGGGGTAAAATTTCTCTGTGTTGACGCAGTCCAGGAAGCACTTGACGTTTCTGCTGGAGCTTTTGCATCTCCATTTCTAACTGGGTATTTTCTGGCTACAGTGAAGTTTCTTGGTTTGGAGAGTTTCCATATGATCTTTAAGTGTGTTGATTATTTTAGCTTCTTTAGTTAATTTCATGTCCATTCAATTTATTTTTTCTTAGAGAGTTTTTAAATAAGTACTTAACTCTGCCAATTTAAATCAGTTTCTTCACAACTCCTCTGATTCATCTTGTAAGAGATCTCCATTAGATGCTTTCGATACATTCAACTCCGAGTTCTCATGCTCCCTGTTGACCACCACCAACAGCCACACAATTGCTCATCTTTAGCAAGTGTTCACCTGGAAGCTGATTCTTTTTTTGTTAAGAACTTGCTCCATAGGCTGATTAGGATTTTCTGATTTTTTGTTTCTCTTTAATGTTTGCCCACTCTTTCCGTCCATCCTTGAGAGTCTTGTAAAAGCAGCTTTATGCTTCTACGAAGATTGAAAATTTCCTCCAAAGCCTCTATGAGTGCTCCTGAAGCTACTCTACATACTTCTGGTGGGTTTTGAAGGATGTTTTGGTTGCAGCCACTTGCTGTTGGATTTACTTGGTTGAATCTTCTAAGGACTGAGACTTGCTTGTGATGTCAGCCATCAGACGAACCTGCTGTAAAGATTTAGATTTCTCTTCTTTTCATGCTTTCCTGCAAGAATCTACTTTAAGGCCAAGTAGAGAATTATCACTTTCTAGCTCATTGTTCACGGCTTTCACATTTGCTCTTTCTGATAGTTCATTTTGAGTCTGACTTCCAGGATAGTTGGTTTAAGTTATCCAAATTTTCTTTCAATGTGGCTAAACCTCTAAAAAATTTGGTGGCTTTCCTCCAGAGAGACAGAAACTCCAAAGGCCAGTTATTTCTCTCTCCTTGCACAGTAATACAAAGTTTTAAGCATTTAAAACTCCCACTATGGCTTTAAAAGCCATCATCTCCCACACAATCCTTGGAGATCTGGGCCTGGGCTAAGCTCCCCTGGCAGTGCTGCCACTGCCTGGCACAGGGTCTCCAGCATCAGCATCATACAGAGCATCAAGGCCATCGGGGAGCCCTCTGTGGCTCCCAAGGCCACTGCTGTATTGCCTACTTTGCCAAGACCCTGCTGGCCACAACAGATGTCAGAGCCCTGTGGTGAGCATTCTTCCCTGAATCCTCTCCTTGCCTGGCAACCAGGGCACACCCCCAGTGTAGTGGGGGAGGGGACATGAAAAAGAGTGTCTCCCAACCATCCCTCATCTTGACCCACAAGGAAAATGATCCTGTTACATGACCTTGGGGAATGGACTAGGCTCTGTAGGCCAAAGGGAATGGCCAGCGGCTCTGGCTACCTGAGGTCCTTCCTGGCTGCCCTAAGAACTAAGGAGATCAATATATTTCCACACCTGTAACCATCCTGGGTCACTAGTTGGGAGGTTCCAAGTTGAAGGATTTGAAGGCCCCCAACACTGACCACTGCTTCTTTTTCTCACTTTCTTTCTTAATTTAATTTAATTTTTTACTGAGAAAGATTAGCCCTGAGCTAACATCTGTGCCAATCTTCCTCTACTTTACATGTGGGTCACTGCCACAACATGGCTGATGAGTGGTGTAGGTCTGTGCCTGGGATCTGAACTTGTGAACCAGGGTGCTGAAGTGCACCGAACTTAACCACTACGTCATGGGGCTGGCCCTGCTCTCTTTTTTCAAATCGAGATGACATTCATGTCTCTATGGATTAACCTCTTCTAAATATTTCACATAAATGTAGTCATACAGTATGTGACCTTTTGTGCCTGGCTCCTTTCACTTAGCATAGTGTTTTTGAGGTTCATTCATAGAGCACATATCAGTACTTCATCTCTTTTTATGGCTGAATATTATTCCATTGCATGGATACACCACAATTTGTTTATCCATTTATTCATTGATGGACATTTGGACTGTTTCTACCTTTTGGCTGTTGTAACTTGAGCTGTTATGAACATGTGTGTATATGATATTTGTCTGAGTATCAATTTTCAATTTTTGGGTATATATCTAGGAATATACTGAGTGGAACTGCTGGGTAATAAGTAATCCTGCATTAAATTTCTTTGAGGAACCATCAAACCATTTTGCACAGTGGCTCCACCAGCTTACAATCCCATCAGCAATGTACAGTGTTCCAATCTCTTCACATCCTCGCCAACATTTGTTAGTTTCCACTTTTTAAATTATAGCCATCCTAGGAAATGTAGGAGTACCTCATTGTGGTTTCAATTTGTATTTCCCTAATGACTAATGATGCTAAGCATCTTTTCATGTGCTTGATGGCCATTTGTAGATCTCCTTTGGAAAAATGTGAATTCAAGTCTTTTGCCCATTTCTAAATTGAGTTGTTTGTCTTTTGTTGTTTAGTTGTGAGAGTTCTTTATATATTCTGGATACTAGACCTTAGCGATATATGTTTTATAAATATTTTCTCCCATTTTGTAGGTTGTCTTTTCACTTTCTTGATAATGGTCTTTGATGCACAAAATTGTTTAAGTTTGATGAAGTCCAATTCGTCTTTTTCTTCTTTTGTTGTTCATGCTTTTGGTTTCATATCTAAGAATCCATTGCACAATCCAAGGTTACAAAGATTTACCCCTATGTTTTCTTCTAAGAGTTTTATGGTTTTAGCTTTTATATTTAGGTCATTGACCATTTTGAATTATTTTTTATATATGGTGTGAAGTCACTGTATCTTCTTCATTTCAGGATTCAAGCGAAATGTGTATCCTCCATCTGGGACATGTCATTCTCATGGCAGAGAGAAAAGAACAGAAGCTGAACCATCCAATAGATTTTAAAAACTCCACTCAGACATGGTATATGGCATGTCTGCTCTCATTGCTTTGGCCAAGTCTGGTGTCACTGGGGCAGCAAGTATTCTCCTACCCCAGGAAGTCACTGAAGACCCCATGGCAATGGCAGGAACGTACAATCTCTTACAGGGGAGAGAGAAACTGCTAATTGGGAAGAATGATGCAATCTACTATACATGCCCTAAAAATGACAATATGTGAATCAGAAAAATAGAATTCAGAGTACAAATACTTTATTTACAGGAAACTTCTGATCATTGAATGTACAGCTCCATAATGCTTTATCTGACACTAAAGGGCCAGATGGCTTTAGGACTCAGAAGATTTTGGATTTTAGAAAAGAACTATGGTACATATTCTCTATGTATAATATATGACTCCGTAGCAGGATCTCAGGCAATACTGTAATTAATACAGTAGTATTTTTGTAGCAAGACAGAGGACTCTCCACAAAGGGGAGGCATCACTTTGGTTTAGATCAAATTTAATTTAGATCAAATTTTGCTGCCAATAAGTTTAGGTCAAGTCAGGTCTTGCTGCCAAATGAATTTAAAACAACAACAACAAAAAGCCCACTTTTAAAAAGAGTTTGCTTGATTTTGGAATTGCAGATAAGAGATTGTTGACTTATACTTTGGAGAGTCAGACATATTTCTTGAAATAATTTAGGAGGAAGCAATCAACAATCACATACCTCCTTTTCAGATTTTTCTAGGTAGTAATCAGACAAGACTTTTTCTAGACAGCTGGATGAATTACAAAACACTCTCTGTCGGGTGTTATTTGTCAGCGACTGGAGATTCCTTGGTGGCCGTATATTGGCAATCTATCGGGTGATATTTCTACTCTGCACCAAGGTCTATTGAAGGATCTTTTGGGGAGACCAGGAAGTATGTGCCCAGGGCCCTACCCTCATGGCCCTTATGACGTGGTTGGGGAGAACAGACAGTGACAAGCAGGGCTGTTTCATGGCATGTAGTTAGAGCTATGGGAAGAGTTGGATGGTGAGAGATCCGCAAGGGCTGATCAGGGCAGGCTCCTGGAGGAGGGCAGGCAGAGCTCGGTTCAGTGAGGGAGGGTCTCTGAGCATTCCAAACGGGGAGAATCGCCGGAGCAAAGGTCCAGAGGCAGGAGAGGCAGGAGAGCCGACTGAGACAGCGCCTTGTACGGGACGGTGAGGCCCCAACCTTCAAGACTGATTTAGAAGTCATTTATCTATTTCTAACGTCCGTGGATAGAATGGCCTCTTCATAGCAACTCCTCTATAGTGGAGTTATTACAAAGCAAAAGACTTGTTTGCTGGAAAGTTTCATTAAAATGTACTTCCTCGGAATTATGTTGAGGGAGCAAATGAGTTGAAGCAAGCCACTTGGCACATACCAGTTGAGAGGTGCGGATCTCATTCCTGACTCCGGGGAGAGGGGCGGGAGGGGGTCTGAGCGAGGCAGGAGAGGAAGTAAGGTGGAGGCACAGGAGGTGATGAAGGGAAATATTCCTGTAGGATCTTGTCTGGATATGCTTTCCAGGCGGTGGGTAAGCAATTGTTCCTACAGTCTGACAGCCAGCCTCCTGCCAGGGCTTAAAATGCAGCAGACACCTGTTTCTGCCCTCGCCAAGGGAGTTTTCCAGACAAATGCTCCCTGTCTGCCTGGCTATGAGGCAGGTTGTCCCTCCCTGTTATCTATGGCAGCTTCCTCAGACTTGCAGAAGCCTTTGAAATTTGAAAACTGCTTTATGGAAGCAAAGCTGTAAAAGGGTAAACTCTGGTGGGGGATGAGATGAGCAAGACAAATACACGAGCAGGGCCTCATGAGCACCTGCTTTATACTTGGCCCTCGAGAATGTCTGGGGAGATGGAAGGCACACTTGCTGCCCTTGATTTGCTCTCTTGATGGAGAAGCAAGATGTTCTAGGAACACTGATTGAGTCCCTGTCGTGGTCTGAGCCCTCTCCACCAGGATCGGGGTACAGGACCAAAAATAATTGCTAAATGATTGGTTTAGCATCTATGGGTACATTTTTGGAGAATTCTGAAAAAGAAATGATTAAAGAAGTCTTCACGAAGGAAGAGGATGTCGGACTGGGTGTTAAATGATGGGTTAAGAGAGTTGGCTCACACCATGGGGTTGGTGAGTGGTGGAGCTAAGCCTGGACCTCAAACTCCTGACCATGAGTCTGTGCTTCCATCCTCCACCAGGATTTCCAAAGAAAAGGAACCGAGGCATGGAGAATCAGATTTCTTTCCTTGGGCGTTTTCAGGCTTTGCTACTCTTTCTTCTACTTAGAGCCCTCCCCTGCCTTCTCTCTCTCGAGGACCCTTGGAATAAATAACCTCCTTCATGAAGCTTTCTTCAAACACTTCCAGGCAGTGTAGGAGACCTCTGGGCTCTGCAGTGCTGGCCACCACTAGTTTATTAACTTTCCTCTATCTGTTGTCACTCCCTCTGGACTCTGAGCCTCCTGAGGGCAGCACCAGCACACACCCCACTGCCTGGCACAGAGAGGTACTCAGGAACTGGGGGTGCATCCAAGTGCCCTGTCTCTGTAAATGTTGTCTGTTAGTGATAGACTGTGGGCCTTGGGCTCCCATCTGTCTCAGGTTGCTCCCAGGTGTCAGTGTCTGCCATGCTCTGTCTGTCCCATGTAGCTGCCCCGGGCCGGAAGCCAAGTGTGGCCTGGTTTAGGGGATTGGGTTCATGTTCTGGATGTCAGCATTCTGCACGAAGAGGCATACTCCAGGCTTCTCTCCCACACTGTGATCGGAAAGAAGAGAGAAGGGAGGGCACTCTTGGGTGGTTGGGTGGGGTAGAACTCAGGCCAAGGGTTTTTGCCAGAGAGGACTGGTAGATGGGAGCTCCTTGTGGGAGGGTGGAGAGAAAAGGGAACAATGTTGGGGCAGTTTGGGCAGCTGGAGGAGAATGCTTCCAGACTGAGAGCCCAGACAAGGCCTCAGGGTGGGCTGGACATCCCTGATCAAGGAGTGAGTGGGGTCCCGAGCCCCCACTGTCAGCCCCAGTCAGACTCCTCACTGGCCTCTAAGGGCTTCCTGTCTGCTTCTCATCCCTGCTGAGGACGTGGCTGCTAGAAGCCTCTTCATAAAGGACAGAACATGCTGCTTTCCTGCTTGAAATCCCTCAATGGCTGCCCATTGTCTGCTGGGTACGGCGGGATCTCAAAGTGGAAGGCCACATGCAGCTGTGGGAGGTTTTTCAGAGGAGGAGACACGTGAGCGGAGTCCTGAGAGGCGAGCAGATGTTTATAAGGGGGAGGTGGATTGGGGGGCAGGCACTCCCAGGAATCATCGTGTGCAAAGGCATGGAGGTATCAAGCGGCAAAGCATAAGGGAGTGCCAAGAATTGGGGGCACTGAGGGGTGCCAAGGGTGGGGAGGTAGGGAATGGGGAGGGGACTCAGGCTGGATGGTGACAGGGGCTGGATCCCAAAGGGTCTTGTATAATAAGTTCAGGTGTCAATGGGACACCCTGAAGATCCTTTGTTTTTTCTGTTATGATATTGCATATCAAAGACAAATTTAAAAAACAAAAATAAAATTAGGAACTTGCTGTATTTGGTTTTCTGCCCTCTTTTGCATTACATTGTAAGCATTTTCACGTAGCATCAACAAATCTTTCACATACATTTTTGTGATAGTCCATCAAATGGATACATCAAAGTGTGTTTACCATTTCGCTATTTTTTGGTATTTAAGTGGTTTTCATTTTTTAATACTAAAAATAAAGTCATAATAAACACCCTAGGCATACGACTTTGATTTGCATCGCTAATTATTTCTCCAGAATCAGTTCTTAGAAGGGAAAATCCTGGATGAGAAGGCGTGGACGTTTTTAAAGCTCTTGATACCTGCTGGTAAATTGCTTCCCCCAAATGGTGTGCACGCTTTCTATTCTCTACCCTCGGGACCCCAGAATGCCTGTCTTGTAACCCCCACGGACAATGAGAATGATCATTTGAGGAAAAAAAAAGACATTTTGAGAGGAAAAAAATTAATTGGATTTTCCTTGATATTTGAAGTAAAAAAATTGTCAGATGCTCATTTGCCTATGTATTCTTCTGAAATTGTTCCTCTCCTTTGCCCTGTTTTTATGGGATCATTTTCCTTATTCACTTAGAAAAAGATTTTCTATATTAAAAATGCAAACTCTTTACAGTTGTCTTAAAATTTTTCCCAGTTTTATATCTGTTTTTTAGTTTCATGAAGGTTGTAATGGAAATATTCAGATGCTAGCCTTTATGGGACTTAGTGACTGCGGGTTGGTGGGATAAGGGAGGCAGAGGATGGGATGGGGACCCCCAGATGACTTGTAGGTTTCTGGCTTGGACACCAGGGAGATGGTGGGGCCCTCAGAGGAGGGTGCGATGTGCTGCACTGGATTGGCTATCCCACACCAGGTTGAAATATCTGAGAAAGAGTAGGGATAACATCGGACCCTCACTCCCAGCATGCGGCCAAGGGGTGTTTGTTGAAAGAATGAATGGATATCTCGATTCAGAGCTCAGCAGAGAGTTCTGGGAGGAACATAAGCTGTGAGTTTGTGCTAGGGTCAGAACAAGAGCCCATCTCCTGACTCCTGGTCCAGGGCTCCTTCCTGAGAATCAAGCAGATTTGCTGGTAGTGGAGGGATGGGAAGAGGGTTGAGGTTGTCAAATCTATGAAGTATGTAATTTTTCAACTCTACTGTACTTTTTTATTTTAAATGAACATCTGATTTTCGCACTCCTTTCCAACCTGTAATTGGCTTCTCCTTTCCCATGGGGAGCTAGGCTATGTGTCGGACACCTCAAGCCAAATTAATCTTGGAGGCTGACCCAAGAACTCATCAAATGTTTGTCATCAGGAATCTGCTCCCCACCTGCATTCATTATTAATTTAGTCTTTTCTACAACAAGTGGCATTAATATAGCATAATTGACTTTTACATTACACTGGATTAATTAATAGGAATCAATATGGTAGGAACATTAACAAGGTACTGAACAATTAAAAGCCACAATTAGTCTCCATTCTCTTGCATTTCTGTCAGGGAGGGAGAGACGCCAGCACCAGTACCTGCCCCCAAACTGTTCCTGTGCAAACAGAGGTTTTTTCTTTTTTTTCTTCTTCTTCTTTTTCTTCTTCTGCTTGCTTTGTGACTTGGCAAAATCAGATAAAACCACGGTATTTTATTTTACAGCATGCCTATAAGTTGGCCTCACTGGCATAAAAATGCTCCTCTACCGGAAATATCATGTAATAATGCTCTTTTCCTTGGGGCGGGACCATTTTTAAAGGTATTTGTAACGTAGGATCTGCAGCGTTGTGCGGTGGGGCCAGGAATGTGTCCGTGCAGGTTGCCAAGCGAATGTCAATCTCTTTGCCATCCCGCCAGCCCGCCACCTCCCCCTTCTCCAGAGGCCACCGCCCGGCGCTGGCACTGCGCTGGAGAACCCAGGCCAGGACTTTGCGAGGCGCTGGCCTTCCAGATGTTCGAGGGAGGCGGCGCTGCGCTGTGTGACCGGCTGCTCTGTGCGGAGCGGCAGGCCCAGGCCAGGCCTTCACGCAGAGGGGATCTAAACTTATGCTTAGTTGTGTACTTGCCATCTGAAAAAGTCCCAGAGTTGATTCTCCTCTGCCCTTCCTCCTGACCCGTGTTGAACCTCGGGGCCTTGATGGAGGGGGTGGAACTGAGGGAGAGAGGACAGGGGCCAGTCCGAGGTCTCTCAGCAATTAGGGACAGATCCCTGGGAAGAACCCAGGCCTTCTGCAGCTCAAAAACTATCATTTGAAGATCAATGTCCAGAGGGCCCATTTGCAGCAGTCTCCACATAATCCTAATTTTGGGTTGAAGACCACTTCCAGAAAGCAACGCTGATCCTGGACTTACAAATAATAATAATAGGAATAATAATTTTTTTTAATACACTTTGGTTACATTTCCTATGTGTTTATTTCCTGTTTGATGTTTCTCGGTTATTCCAAACAGCAGAATTACATTTTGAGACGCAAAGGCACACCGACGTGAGGAAGGCCGGCCTGAAGAAACGCCCCTGTGCCCGCGGCCTGGGTCCTGGCCCGGGTGGCCTTGGCGGGGATGCGGGGGAGGCCGGCCAGCTGGCTGCTTCGGTCCGCCAGCCCGGCCTGGGCCTCCGGCGTTGCCTGGAAACCGGGCAACAATGCCTCCCGAGCGGCCTCACGATGATCTGCTCTGAAGTGGCAGCCCCTTCAATTATTTTATTTCCATTATATTATGTTAATTAAATCAGCAGAAAGAACAGAGCACATGCATGTCCCAAGTGGAGTGGCTGTGAAGGGTTAATCGCAGTGGCCCTGGCTGCCGCCGGGTGAGAAAAGCAGGAGGCAGGGCGCCTGAGGATGGACCATGTTCCAATTGGCTCAGTCCCAGGTGATGCAGCAGGAGCGCCCTGAGTCTCGCGGCCGCTGCCGTTTTCCTGTCTGTTTCTGTATCTCCCCAGCACCACCGGCTGTCCTCGGTGGGGGCACATGCAGCCAGGGCAGATGGTCAGGGGCCACACAGCAGTGAACCTGTGACCCTTTGAAGAACCACTTAGCACCACAGCCTTTGTAGACGTCACTATGCCCCGGTGGACTGGCACTGAGTTAAGGCCCTGTGGGTACATCATTCGAATCCTTTCAGGCAGAGGTGTTTAAAACATCGGAGCACTCTGCTGCAATAAAATCTTACACAGAATCCCCAAAATAGAAACCAAGTAAGAGTGGGGCCGCTTTGATTGGAGTCAGAGCCAGGGTGAGGGGCAACATTCCCATTGCCCCATCAAAGATATGGGGCACAGTTTGAAACTAGCACCTTGGAGCCCCCTAAGGGGCACAGGTAACGTGGGTTTTATCCGGGCTGTCTGGTGTCGGACATCTGATGACCACACAGCTCTCCCATCCTGATGTTACCATGCCCTTAGAAATGGGCGTTAGGATCCTTGGGGAATTTCTGAGGTTGAAAACAGAAGGTACTCCCCTGCCTCAATTTACTTGTCTGTACAATGGACATAACAATCACACGTGGTCTCCCGGGCTCGTAAACTTTAAGGACTGACGCATAACGGCGATTTCCAGGCCTGTGGTGGGCACTGCTGGGAGGTGACCGGCCTTCTACTCGGTGTGTTACTTGAGGGGTGTCTTTGTGTTTTAGTAAACACTCAGAGTATTGTCGCCTACCTCTTCTTCTCTTACAGTGGGGTACTGAGGTTGCTGTTTTAGGCTATTACTTGACTCTTGTACTTTGCGTTCTGCAGAGGCCTCTCCAGTGAGCCTGGGGCCCTGCGGCCTGATTCTCGTCTTGTCTCTGGCTCGCTGTGCTGTGCTGTGCAGCAGGAGATGGACCCTCTCCTCTCTCGCCCTGGTTTCTTCCTCAGTCAAGCGAAGGCCCTGTCGTCAGTGATCTCTTAGATCCCCCGCAGCTGTGGCATCCTCTCATTTGAATACCATCAACAAAAATAGCTGTGCAACGCCTTCTGTTTAAAAGACGACGGAGCAATTACTCTAAACTTTATTTCCTGCTCTCTTGCCTTTCCAATATTGCAAATCTCCTCTGTTTTAAAATTAAGTTGTAAATGAGATTTGAGTTCCACATCACTTACTTTGTTCTGTCTCCAAGAGAAAGAGTTGAATAACCAGTTCAAAGAAAACGTACACGTAACTGAAATTCAAAGGGGGTTCGAGGGGTTTTCTTTCTCCTAATCTTGCTTACTGGGCTCCCCATCTGATTAACCTTCCCTGGGCACTGCTGCGATGGTGTGAGTCTCTGATCTAACACGCTTAGTCACTTTCCCCTTGTTTGTAGGACGAAGTCCAAGATCAGCAGAACCGCCATCATCATAGAAATGATAGAAAATAGTTAGCAGTGCTAACTGTGGGCCAGGCATTTCACATATCTTCACTTTTAAGAAAATTCTCTCAACCACACTTTGAAGTTGATATTCTTGTACCCACTTTACTGATCAGGAAGCTGAGGCACAGATAGGTTAAGCAACTCACTCAAGCTTTTACAGCTGGTAAATGATGAACCAGGATTCCAACCCAAGCTGTCTGCTTCCCGAGCTCTTTGCTCTTAATTACTGAACTTGACTCACGTATAACCTCTGTGCTGGAAAGGAGGGCCTGAAAGAGCTTCTGACCAAACTTTGTGATGCTTAAACCTCCTGCAAGGCCGCGTGACTGGGGGTTGTCCAGCCGGCAATGAGACACTGCTGGTGATGGAGACCTTTCCCTTTGAGGGTAACAGTCATTCATTCATTCAACAAACACATCGAGGTCCCACCTGAGTGCCAGACCCTCTGCTTGGTGCGGGGCCATAAAGACGAATATGTCACGGTTCCTTCTGCTGAAGAACTTGGAGTCCGGAGCCAACCTGTAGGGTCCCTGAACAGCTCTGGTTGCTAGAAAACTCTGCCTTTACTGAACTGGAAAAATCTCCCTATAACTAAAGGGATTGTATAAGTACTGGCCAGACAGGGCCACTGTTAAGAGTGAACAGAAGCTCTTGTAATAATTCTGTCAGAGTGACAAGCACAAGCTGGGCCTGTCCCCTGCAAGCAGGGAGGCACATCCCCACCCTACGACCTGTGTCCTGGGTGCTTGTCTGGCCCTCGAGTCAGCCCGCGCTCTGCTCCACACATCAGCCCTCCTGACCTTCGAAGACCCGTGTCGGGCTGGCTCTGAGCCTTCTGTCCTCCAGCACACGCCCAGTTCCGTACAGGCATCCTCGCCTCTTCGGTTTGCAGCCCTGCCCCAACAGTCTTGCTCTCCTCAGAGCAGGTCTGACATCCTCGGTTCGGCTTTCCCGTCCTGCCCTGATCTGACCCCAGTTCAGTCGAGAGGGGAGGAGCCCAAGTCTGGAGTGGAGGGGGAAAGAAAAAAAGAAGGCTGAATGTTTACCAGACGTGCTTTGAAAGCCTGAGATTCTGACAAAAAGTGGAGAATGGAGACGAGAGCAGTGTCGGGGGCTCTGTGATTGACTAGGGGGTGGGGCTGAGAAATTCAAGACAAAACAGTTTGTGGGGAGAGTTAAGAAAAATGTGTTTCACCAGTATTTCTCAGGCTTAAAAGACTTTGGACGCACATATTTGTTTTTTAGGTAAGCTCTTCTTTCAACCAGCCATCCTGGAGACCATTCATCTCTGTTTATCACTCAGTCAATCAACAAACATTTATTTTTGTGACAATAAGCATCCTCATCAGAGGATGAGTAGAAGTTTTCCTGGCAGAGAAGAGAAGTGAGTGGCATTCCAGGTAGAGGGAACAGTATGTGCAAGAGACAAGAAGCAAGAGACGTGTAGGAACATTGTGTGTTCCAGTGGCTCCGTGTGGCTGGTTGTGGTAGGAGGACAGGAGATGGGCGGGACTGAGAAGTGGACAGGATGCCATTGGAAGCACTTGGATCTGCACTGGGAGAGACCTGAGTATTCATGGCCCACTTTGAAAGAGTGAACACTGGTGGGTGGATTCAGATGTCCCTGCCATTAATTAAAGTGAGCCCCAGCATGAGGAGCAAATGAGAAAACACTTTTAATTGAGAGACATGTTTTTTCAAATGTTGCTCAGCTGCCAGATGACTGTGCTCTGGCAGGAACGGCAAGTGATACTTAGCTTTCTTCAAGCTCCATTAATCTGCCCATTTCTTTCTGCTTCAAATTCCACTTCAAACATGCAGTTGCTCCTCAAACTCGTAATGAAATAAATGATTTATAATCCTGTTGGGAGCCAGCAAGCATCCTGTCAAGTGGCTCCGGTGGGTTGGGTGGAGCCAGCTGACCTTCCATGGCATGTCAGAGAAAGGCAGTGGCTCTTCTTTCCTCCTCACATGCACACACACGCAGGGCGCATGCACACGCATGAACACACACCTGCCTGTGCAGCCCTTGCCCGTGGCTCTGACCATGTGGGGGCACCTAGAAGTACCCAGTGACCCTACACAAGGGACAGCGCCCCGACATCTTCTGTGGATGAGCCTGAGCCTCTCCCCCAAACATCTTTTCTGAGCTGATGACACTAAAGCCACTATTTTCTGAGCATTTACTGTGTGCCTGGTACCATGTCAAGTACTTTATATGCGTCATATCTAAGTTCATGATATTATGCAAGGCAAGAATGTATTATCTCCCTTTTTAGCGAGGAGCAAACTGAGGTACAGGGATATTCAGTGACAGGTGCCAGTTCACATTGAGCCAACAAGTGGTAGAACAGGAATTCGAACCCGTGACCGTGTGGACCTTTCACTCTACCACAAGGCCTATCGGGCAGGCGCCACCAGTTCATCCCCTCTGGTCCAGACTTGGGGTGAAGAAGCTGAGTCACTCCCATCGCCTGTGGAAAAGGCTTTGGGGGTCTGGATTGGCTGTAGAATTCGCTAATCCGTTTGTTCACCAGCCGTTGTTGACGGCATGCTGGAGTGCTGGGTTCAGAGCTGGGATGCGCGGGGGGGAGGATGTGGCCGCGGCTCTTGGGAGCTTAGTCCGGAGACGGGGATTTATGGAGACGACCCCACGATACCGTGAGCTAAGTGCTGGCCTCCAGCAGGTGGGAGGGGCTGTGGGGCTCCGAGTGCAGGCCTTGCTTGGGTCAGAGGGGCTTCCCAGAAGGGATGGCCTGGAGCAGGGTTGAGGGGTGCGTGCTCCAGCAGACGGAACAGTTGTGCAGAGGCACAGAGCTCCCACAGAGCAGGAGCGCTGGGGAGGGTGGCCCTATGGCTTATTTTTCTCCCCAACTTTTATTTTGATAAATTTCATGCTACATAAAAGTTGAAAGAATAGTACGATGAAAACTTTTATATCCTTTACCTAAATTTGTCAATCATTAACGACTTGCCGTATTTGTTTCTATTTCTCAGTCTCTTTCCCTCTCTCTCTATGTATATAGATGATGTGTGTGCATGGTTTTTGCATATATACCTTTTTTTTTCTAAACTATTTGAAGACAACATTTTGCTCCTAAAACCTTATCATCTATTTATAAAATAGCAATAGCTTTATTTCAGCATTGTTCAAATGATTACTAGAATGCAGTGTGTGCAGAAAGCCTCCCACGATGCTTAAATAGAGCAGGTCCTCAGTGAAAGTTAGCTCCTTCACCGCTTCCTGGAAGGTAAAGGGCCTCATTTAGATGGAGAAGGAAGATGCTCCTGTGGGTGCTGGCAGGTGGGAATATGAGGTCCCTGGAGAAGGAGAGAGAAGGAAGAATCCAAGATAAGAGCTTCCTGGTCATCTGACTTGAGATTCCAGGGGTCTGAGATGTGTTCTCAGCTCTGTAGCCACGTTCTGGCAATTCCACCTTGACATGCCTTCTGAACCCATGCTCTCCTCCTGTCACCAGCTCAGGCCTCATCTTGTCTCGTCTGGCATTTTTAATAGCTGCGTCCATTTCTGGTTCATCTCTGGGCCCCTCCACTTAGCTCCTCTGCTGACACATGAGCATCAAACCTGTTCACAGAACCAATAGCTGAAAGGAGGAATGAACGAATGAGTGGTCTCCTCCCTAGGGTACCTGTCCCCATCTCCCCAGTGTGACCACCCTCCACATCTCATCAGACAGGCTCAGCCATCAGAGGGGTAGGAGGCTGCGTGGCCACCCCGGATGGGTGGAGCCCAGATGAACAAAGTCGGAGAGAGGCAGAAAGGAAAGGAGAGGGGCGGGGGAGGAAACCCTGCTCCCTCCCGTTCTGCACGGTCTCCTGCTGCAGCTCAGAGCACACACCTGGCTAGATCCAGAGTGCCCCTGGGAGCCCGCAACCCACCTCCACTTCCCATCAAACAGGATCAAGTGAGAAGCATCGCGAAGAACCCGGCACAGGCTGCACACACAGCGGGACTGATAAAGAGCGATCCCCTCCCTGTGGGTTGGTGCAGCAGCTGCATGTCCCCATCCAAGGGTCAAACTCACCCTCAGTACCACGGGGCGGACAGAGCTTGGGAGAGACTCTTCCTCTCATTACCCATGTGACTTTGGGGGAGTGGCGTAACTTTTCTAAACCTCCTTCTTCTCTCCTGTGAAATGGGGTTTCTTTCACAATCCCACAGGGTTGTGAGGCTCCAGGGAGATTGGCGAAATGAATTACTTTGTGTGGAGTCCAGCTTGTTGGTCGTACTCGATAAGTGGTAGATATGATTGGTTATGTTTGTCTTGACTTTGAGGTCTTATTTTTCTGAAAGGCTAGTAGAGGTTGGAGTGTAGGAAATCAAGGGGTTTGCTTCCTGAATCCGTGAAGACAATGCCCCTGGGACGAGAAAGACACTGTTAAGCATTAGCTTCTTTGAAGAGTGGAGAACATTCCAGCCTAGTATGAGAATGCCTACCTTTAATCCTTCAGCTTTGGGGGAAGTTGCAGGGGAAGTGGAGGATCCAGTGGGGTGATTCTGTGCCAACCCCTCAAAATTCCAGGCAGCCCTTGATCCCTTGCTCTGTGGGCTGCAGACCTCCCTCTGATGGCAGGAAGGGCGGAAGGCAATGGGACAGCGTGTGTGTGTGCGTGTGTGCCTGCATACGTGCGTGCATACACTATAGAGCCTTCTTTGCCCTTGCCTCTCCCCGCCGCCCCCTCCAGTGCAGCAGGCCTTTCAACCTTCGGATTGGCTAAGTGGAAACAAGAAGTACAGGGAGTTCTTGCACTTCCTGCTGCAAAGAGCATCTTTTCAAACCTTCCTTCGTGCTCATTATGCTGGAGAAATGAGGGATTGCTTGTGATTTCTCTTGGACAAGCACAGGCCCACGATGTCCAAGGAAAATGCAGAGAGATCCTTGGAAATGGATGCTTTGGAGTGGTGGGACTGGACTGAGGTCACGAGGTCTTTAGGAAAGGCATGGACAGCCCCCCAAACACCCAACTAGTGGCGTTAGACAGGTTCCCTCCATGCCTGAGGCTTGGAGAGCATACTCATACCAAGACTGTTAAAGCTTTCTATTGAGCCCCCAGCTTGGGTTTGCTGTGGATCAGCACTTCCTTCTCAAAATCTCATTTAATTTACACACCGTTTGTAGAGTAGGCATTGTCACTCCTATCACATAGAGTGAGGGAAGTGAGGCTCAGAGAGGGCAAGTGACTTGCCCAAGGTCTTACAGCTATTAAGTAATGAAGCTGCTGTTCCAGCCCGTTGGTCTGACTCCTGAGTCTCTGCCCATTCTAGTGTCTTCAGGTAGATACGCATTCTCTCACTCAGCTTGGGATACAATTTCTGTCCGGGGGAAATGGACATGAGCTGACTTTGGCTTGATTAGAGGTTTACACTTCATTCTGAAGTTGCTCTTTACATGATAGTAACTGGAGAGGGTTCTAAAGGGCACAAGAAAAAGAAACAAAAGTTTCCTCCAGGAGTTTCTCTAAAATCCTTTATATGTCAAACACATAACACATATCATATTCCCACGAAAATCCCTGAGCAGTCAAGAAGATAGAGCGGAAAGGGCGTTGGGCTGAGAGTCAGGACACCATCCGGGCTCGTCTCTAACTGGCCATTGGAACTTGAACCTATCCTTTTCCCTCCCTAAGCTTCAGTTTCCTGTTCTGTAAAATGGAGGTGATAAATCCTCACTAGTCTATTTGGAGAGAGTGTCGAGAGAGTCAAAACAGTCAATGAAGTCCAAAGCAGTTATAAGCTCAGAAACGCTGTGCATGTGGGAGGAATTATTCGTGGACATCATGGCTGTGTGTTGGGGACTCCCTTTAGTAGGTACACAGCTACAACTTAATCTAGAATAGTGTCATCAACTTTTGAGATGCTCCCATGTTTCACTTAGGGAGGTGGGGGGCATCTGAGTTTTGGCTGAGACCTTACCCAGCGCCTGGTGCTCCTGACCTCCAGGGGCCTCTTTGAGTGTGACCTCCCCTGAAACGTAAGCTCCGGAGGGCTGACAATACTTTGTCCACTGCTGCAGCCACAGCACCGAAAACCAGGCTAAGCACGTAGCAAACAATAAATATTTATGGAATGAATCTTTCAAATTATTAGCCATAATTCTTAGGCTAGGGGACATGAGGGCATGGAGCATTTTTCTTATCTGTATCCACAGCACCAGTTATAACATGGCTCAAACCCTATCGACTGATTGAAGGGCTAGGTGAATCATTATTACACCCTATTATATCCCATTAATTAGATTAATACTAATCTAAAAGTTCACAATATAATCATATTTCATTTCACACCAATCGCATTCCCTTTAAGTGATGTGAATCGAACATGCATCAGTCAACTTTGTTAGATTATACTGTAGTAACAAACAGTGCCAAAATTTCGGTTGAAGATGAAACAAATATTTATTTTTTGCAGGTCCTCATGTCACTGAGGCTCTGATCCAGTACTTTCTCATTCTGGGACTCAGGGAATAGCCCCTTCTCTTGATCTTGTGGTAGAGAGAAAAAGGCAATGAATCCAGGCAACGGCTCTGGCAGCCTCTGTTGGATGTGGGAAAATCTCTTCTGCTCGCGTTCCACTAGCCAAGGCAAGTCACATGACCACAGCTGATGTCTTTCAGGGGTGGAGGGGTGGGTATATAATACTCATGTAGCAGGTCCTGCAAATAACATGGAGGTGGGTGGAGGTGCACAGTCTTCAAAAAAGGCAGGGGGAGTACAGTCGACCACACTGGCTTTGGAAACACTTTGCCCTGTTTGGAGGGCCCTCTCTCTTTTGATCCTAGAATCCCAGAATGCCTGGCTGGAAAAGATTTTAGGATGAAGTCACCATTATGACAAATCAGAAACCAGAAATCCAGAAAATAGAAAGGACTTCATCATGGATTCCATGCATGTCATTTTCCCCCTGACTGCGTCATGTTTAAACAAGAACTAAAGAAGTAAATCTTGCCTGACAAATTGTATGGAACAGAGCGAGAAGGCCCCCTCTTCACCAGGGTTGCCCAAACCGTCCCCTCCCCAGCATAACCTTCTCTTTGCTGCCCTGAGGGTACACGTAGTTGGAAGCACACAAGGAGAGCAGACTCAGAGACCAGGAAATCCACAGTGACAGCACAAGGGGGCACAATGTCACTAAGTCTGGAAGCACAGGAGGGGCTGGCCCCAGCTGAGGCTTGGGGGTGCAAGAAGACTTTGGGAAAAAGATAGTCTTGAAGGAATAGCTAAGGTCTAGTTATGCAACAGACTGTGGTACATCCGAGGAGTGGCGGGGAGTCCAAGAGGGACCAGGAATGCGGTGAAAAGAGTCAGGGTCCACTGCTGGGCTGGGGAAGCGGGCTGGCCTCAGACAATGAAGGGCCTCAAGCACCATGCCAATGGCTTGGACTGGGTGATAAGAGCCATTGAGGGGTCAGATTTTCCTATTAGAAACATCATTCTGGCACCCTTGCTGGGGAGGATGTGGTGGAGGTGTCGAGGGGGGGCTGGAGACTGCCCTGGCCAGGGTCACAGCTCTCCCAGGAGATCACAGGGTGCACTCAGACTCTGGTTACATCTTCACAAAACCCTTTGTGCCGGGCAGTCAGCCCTACTTTGCAGATGAGGAAACTGAGACTCAAAGGCATGAAGTGACATGCCCTAGGGCACACACGGTAGGCAGAGGATCATGCTGAAGTGTTCCCCTGGTCTGCTTGACTTCACTTCCCCCTTTTTTCTAGACTACTGGCTGCCTCTTTGGACAGGGTACTAGTCAGTTCAGGCTGCCATCACGCCTAACACAGACTGGGGGCCTAAATTCACAAGAATTTGTATCTCACACTCCAGAGGCTGGAAGTCCAATTCCAGGTGCAGCAGGGCTGGTGTCTGGCAAGGCCTCCCTTCCTGGCTTGTAGACGGCCGCCTTCTCGCTGTGTCCTCACATGGCCTTCTCTCTGTGTGCATTCCTGGTTTCTCTCCCTCTTCTTACACTTCTTACAGTGAAGTTGGATGAGGGTCCCATCTTGTTGACCTCATGTTAACTTGCTCACCTCTTTAAAGGACCTGTCCCCAAATACAGTCACACTGGGGGTTGGGGCTTCAACACGTAAATCTAGGGAAACACAATTCAGTCTGTGACAAACAGGTAGGTAATGGAGACCAGGGTTCATACTCCCAAAGGTGATTGTCCTCAAGTAATGCACTCTCTCTCCCCCCCAGCCTGGGAGCTGCCGTGTGTACCGTGCTGTTTCACCTGTGATGGACTCTGGTACATAGAAATGCCCCCAAAATGTTTGCCGAGTGAAGAGATGCCTGGCTCAGGCTGCACAGAGGTCCCTTCCATGATTCCAGCGTATTTGGCAAGGTGGCTGGTCAGGGTGGGGCTTTGCTTTTAAAGGGGGCAGTTTTTGCTTGTCTATTTTTTAATTAGATTTTAAATTTTGAGATGATTATTGACTTATACCATTTTGTCCTGGGTTCAAATTCCCGTTCCACTGCCTGCAAGCTGGGAGATCCTGGGTGAGCTGCTTGAGCTGTGTGTGCTTCTGATTTATCCCCTGGAAAATGGGGATGTTACTGGCATCTGTGGCGTCTGGTCATCCTAGCAGAGTCCTGTCACATGCTAGGTGGCATTGTTATTCTCTCTAGGAGTCCCTGAGCATTTTTGTTAGCCTTGTCTCTTTCCACCCCATCCCCCTGTAATGCAAAGTCCCCACAGAGGGTAGCAGAGGGCAGTGGAGGGCACGTGGGGCTTGGACTGAGCAAGTCTGAGTGTGAGCCCGGATCCCACCCTTTATCAGCTGGTGACCTTGGCCTCTCTGCACTTCCATCAAACCCTTCCTTGAAGGGTTGCCGTGAGAAAGAGATGAGGCAATGTGTGTGCTGTGCCTCGAAGTTCTGAGAGTTGTACCAATGAGAGAAGTCGTTGGCCTCTGCCTCCTTCCTGGAGCCGACTTTCCCACCACCCTTCTCACCTTCAGCCCCGCTCCTGGCTGGTTAATTCCATAATTAGTTGAGCTAAGGTGTTAATGACTGACCATGGCTTCTGCATTTTATTAAGGGGCTTTCCTGTCTTACTCCAAGAGGAGGGCTAAGCTGCCATTTTTGCCACCAGAGTCAACTAAAGGAGAGTTACGTATGTGCATAGGTGAGGGCAGGAACCCCGGAAACCTTATTGTGTGGGTGAGCTACCTACTGCACCCATGCCAGGGCCTCTGCTAGTCCACATCATACACTGTGCAAACTAGAAGCCACAGCCAGGCTTACAACTTACACACTCTGCAGGGGCCCTTGTTCAGTGCACAACCTGTTCAGCTGTTCAAGGCCGATCTGCAGCCTGGTGACCTGCATCTCCCTGCCCCTCACTGCTCCTCCACCCTCCGACGGAGGACTGGAGCCTGACAGTGTCTGGTGCCAGAATGACTGCTTCTTTCCAGGCCCAGCCAGTCACTGCACTGGAGACTAGCAACTTCAGAACCCCACTGAAACTCACTCCTAATCTGTCAGTTCCAACAACACTTCCTATAGCCTCAGGACTTTCTGGAGCTCAGTTGTCTCGTAAATGAAGGGCAGGCTTTGTCCCTTTCTGGGCTTATTTCCCTGAGCACGCTGATCCCACCTTCCCAGCAACTTCCATCGTGGTTGTGGTGTGAATGGGCCTCCTCATTCTTCTCCCTTCCCATGGGGTTGGGGAGCACCACCTTGCACAGGGGTGGCAGTGGTGTCCAACGGATCAAGCAGGTGACCCTGGGCGCTTCTGGGAGGCCCTTAGAGAATGAGTCTCCCCATTCTGTTTGCCTTTCTCAAAGGGCTGTAAGGAGGAGACAGAGAAATGACTAGATGTGTGAATGCTTTATTATTTTATAATTCTTAAAGCCCGGTGCAAAAATTAGTATCGTTATTTGTTATACAGTCCAGTCACTTAGGCTTTTTCCCTTTAGGAGAACTACTGAAATAATAACACAAATGATTAACAAAATTTCCAAATATGTATAAACTACAGGTGCAACTGCCAGCATATTCCTCCCTACTGCGAGCTACGGAAGGCTGGGATGAGCCTGCGTCCCAGGAGACCGCAACACCCTTTTTTATAGCTCTTTAGGAACCAAAGACTTGTGTTCTTCTGGACATTTCTGGTCCTGTGAGGCCACGGGGCTTGTCTACAAGGCCTGGGAAGACTCCTTCCGACCTTCTGCCGTCAGAATTGATATCAATTCTAGATGAAAAAACAGACCCATTTTTCATCAAGAATAATAATTTTGTAGGATAGTTTCCCTTTGCAAACAGTATTATTAATAACGTTTTCAGCTAGCTATGATCTTTATCTTGGCGGCACTCAGGAAAAAATCAGTCGGTCACATGTTTACCATCTCCGCTGGCCGGTCCTCTCCCTGAGACTTGAATTAAATTTGAGTGATGTTCGCTGTATGCCAGGCCTCTGCTAGGCTCGGAGGAAGATATGGAAATAAATAATGACAGTTCCTGCCTGTGGGGAGTTCGCTGTCTAGTAAGGAACACAGGATGTATCCGGAAATGGTTATAACAGAATTAAAAAGCACTTCGGGAGCATGGCTGGGATAATGGGGGAGGCGTGGGTGGTTGATTATTTTTAATTAGAAGGTTTGGAAAACTCTTCCTAGGGGAAGAAGCATTTGAGATGGGCCTCGGAGGATGCTAAGATTTCAATAGGTGGATGGGGCCAGGTGGGTGTGCAGAACATTCAAGAGAAGGAAGGTATTTACAAGGCGTCAACTGGGAAAGGCCAGCGCATATTTGGTGAATGGTAAGCCTTCCAGGTGGGCTGGTGGGTAGGGTCTTTGAGGGGCTACAGAGGAGCATGGAACTGGAAACACACACCAGTTCCAGGCCATGGAACGTCTTATGAGTGTGGAATTAATCCACTCACTCATGCTTCTCTCGTGTACCAGGTTCTGTCCATGTGTTACGGATTTCAAAGCGAAATAATTTGCAATCCTGTCCTCAAAGATCCTACGGTTTAGTTGTGGGAGATAAAAAACGGAAGAATTTTAAGAATATAACAGGATAAATCCTATGATAGAGATAAGGTCAGAGGAGGAAGCAACTATTCTGATCTGAGAGAGAGTTAGGGAAAGCTGCAAAGGAAGAAAAGGCCACCTTTGCATTGAGTCGCGAAGCAGAGGAGTTCAACTTAATTTAGCTTGAATTTCTGTTAATCCAGTGTTCTCAGCTGAGGGCGATTTTGCCTCCCAGGGGACATTTGGCAATGTCAGGAGACATTTACGGTTGTCACGCCTTTGGAGGTGGTGGTGCTACGGCATCTAGTGGGTAGAGGTCAGTGAGGCTGCTAAACATCCTGTAGTGCACAGGACAGCTTCATATCAGAGAATTATCTCGCCCCGAATACCAACGGCACTGAGGTTAAGAAACCTTGTGTTGCTGTTTGAGTCAAACTACCGCAGACTGGGAACCAGGAGACCACTGAGTGGCTGACAATTTCCTGCGGCTTTGGGCAGGTCCCAGGTGTATCTGGGTGCACCTTGTGCTATGAACTGAATGTCTGTGCTCCCCTAAATTCATGTGTTGAAGCCGTAACCCCCAGTGATGCCATTTGGAGGTGGGGCCTTTGAGAGGTAATTAGGGTTAGATCACGTCTGAGGATGAGCCCTCGTGCAGGGATTAATGCCCTTATAAAAAGAGAAAGAGACATGAGACCTTTCTCCACCATATGAAGGTACAGCAAGAAGGCACCCTCTGCAAAACAGGAGGACGCCTCTCACCAGGAACCGAATCTGCGGTCACTTCCCAGGCTTCCTAGGTGTCAGGAATGCATTTCTGTTGGTTAAGGTACCCTGTTTACTGTATTCTACCACAGCAGCCCAAACTCACCAGGACATCTGGGTCTCCTCTATCTCGTCTCGAGTCTATGAGGCTGGAGGCTCTTTCACGCCTGTGTCATCTCTCTCTAGTATCACGAGGGGCTGTTCAACAAATGTTCAGCTCATCTGTCTTCTGGCAGAGCCTGTTTTTCATCTGTCTGCAGAGTTCTGGCTCATGTATTTATACGGTTTTATAAACCACTCTGGTTAAGTTGTTTTGTTTGTTGTTTATCTATAATGGATTATTTATATTGCTGGATTCGTATAAGATCCAGGAAAAAAGTAACAATATTATGCAATGTTAGGATCCCTCATTCTGACCCCACTCAGGCCAGTTAACTTCACACTGTTACTCAGAGAAGCCACTCTCTTAGTCGGAGAGAACCTTCCTCTTGGCTGAGACTCTGATAGCCTCCCATTGCCCACTGGCTAAAGCCCCGCCCCCTGGAGCTCAGTTTCCCAGCCCTCCGCTATCTAACTCGTGACCACTCCACATCACCCCTGCCTCCTTCCCTCCCACCGCACCACAAACCCATCCCTGTTCCCCAAACGAGCACCTCTGGAGAGCAGAGACTGTGCCGAATTGATCCCAAGGCCCAGCTCAGGCAAGACCCAGTGAGTACAATGACAGACAAATGAAGGCACATGGTTAAAGAAGCTCTTGGAATGCATGAGAACACCCACATATCAAGGATGCTGGGGATAGGAAGACAATGGCATCCATGAACAGAAACAGAGGAAAACATTTACTTGGAGAGGAAAAGAATCCGTCTGTGTTAGCAAACTTGAGGCCCAAATTTACAACATCAACTACAGAGATGGGACTCAACCTCTGAGGATGTCCCATGGTTACTTCTCTGTGATCTTTTTGGCTCTCCACTGTGGTTGTAAGATGGCTGTTACAGCATCAAGCTTCATACCCACACAGCTGCGCTGAAGAGCAGGAGGGGATGTATCAGTTAGCTCTTGTCACGATAACACTGTGTAAAAAACCACACCCAAACACGCCCAAATGACTTGCAACAACAAGTGTTTATTTTTCTTTCTTAGGGGTGTGTGGGTTGGCCGGGGCAGTTCTGTTTCAGGCCCAGGCTAGCCTGGGCTTGGCTCTGAGGCTTCAGGTCAGGTTCAGGTCTGTCCCACAAGTGCCCTAATTTTCTTGTACTCACCAGCTACACTGGTATGTTCATCTCATGGCAGATCATAGGAGTGCAAGAGGTAAGTCAGACTCGGTAAGAACATTTAAGGTCTCTGCACTATGTTTGTTTACATTTCATTGGCCGACACAAGGAGGCATCTGGGCAAGTCTGGAGCAGTGGGGCTGGCGAGGGTACCCTGACCAAGAGGAAGGGAGCAGGAGAGTAGACGCTTGCTGAACTACCCCCTCATTTATCACAGGGGACAGATGTCTTCCTCCTTTTCTTTAAATCAGGGGAGAAACTGCCCCAGAGCCCCAGGTGATCCCCTTATGCCACATGGGCCAGAACTGTCTCATGCCCAGCCCAAAATAATCCCTGGCAAAGAGGAATGGGATCAGCATAATTGAACTTGAGAATTGTGATTCAGCCCCTGGATGAGGACCTTCTTTCCCTGAGCCCTGAATGGAGTTGGGCTCCTGGCAGCATGGTATTGGGTGTAATGATTATTGAATAGGCAGCCAACAATGTCTGGGCCGGCCACTGACTGATCACAGCTGAGTCACTCACCCTCTCTGGGCCTGGGGCAGGACTAGTCTGCAGGTCTCGCTGTTTGTTGGGTGTGTGCCAGCACAAGTCTGTAAGGTATGACTTGCTGAAATAATTTTACCTGTTGATGGGCCATCGTGCCAGCCAGCCAAGAGCACTCTTGCTTTAGACACACTGCCTAAGGCAACTCCCGTGATCTCCTTCCCGGAGAGTGTCTCGTATAAAGAACTGAACCTGCGTGTGTGTTTGTCGTTGCACACCCGTGGAGCAGAAGGCTGCCCCTCACAGGACGCTGGCCCCGTGGCTCTCAGCACAGGCACCACGTCAGAGCGGCTTCACTTTCCCCTCCTTGACCAGGGACTTCCATGCTAACAGATCTGGCAGATCTGGCAGCTTCCCTGAGTTGGCAGGAAACTGGAAGATGGAAAGGCCTTGGATTATTGCACCCTGAACCTGCCTCTTTGGGCTTCAGATCACTCACTTAGAAACATTCCGGGGCATGATAGGTACCTTGGCACACTTTTCTTTGCAGGAAAGTAGATGAGAAGCAACACATCTGGATAACTGTGAGTCTGCATTCAGCCTCCTGGAACAGCTCAGACTTTCTCTGGGCATCTCTTTATGTTCTGCCCTGAGAGTCCTCTGGGATCCCCCTTGAAGGCCTGAGCAGAGCTGCAGCGGGAGGCAGGAGCGCTGGGCTGTCATCCTAGCAAGGCCTCTGCCTTGTTGTGGGGCCTGCAGTCTTTCTAATTTGGGGAGTCTTCTTCTTAAAAAAGAGTATAAATTATAAATGTCTAGTTTAGTAACAAGGCTGTGAGGATTAATTTTATCGGTCAACTTGGCTGGGCCATGGTGCCCAGCTATTTGCTCACACAGTCTTCTGGATGTTTCTGTGAAGGTGTTTTTTTTGGGTGAGATTAACATTTAAATCAGTGGACTTTGAATAAAGCCAATTGCCTTCTATAATATGAATAGGCCTCATTCAATCAGTTGAAGGCATTAATAGAAAAAAGACTGACTGAGGCCAGCCCGGTGGCACAATGGTTGTTTGCACGTTCTACTTCAGCGACCTGGGGTTCGCCAGTTCAGATCCTGAGTGCAGACATGGTACTGCTTAGCAAGCTATGCTAAGCTTAGCTGGGATGGCATCCCACATATAAACTAGAGGAAGATGAGCATGGATGTTAGCTCAGGGCCAGTCTTCCTCAGTGAAAAAGAGGAGGATTGGCGGCAGATGTTAGCTCAGGGCTAATCTTCCTCAAAAAGAAAAAAAAAAGAAAAAAGACTGACCTTCCTAGAGGAAGAAAGAACTCTTCCCGCAGGCAGATAGCCTTCAGACTTGAACTACAGCTCTTCTCTGCGTCTCCAGCCTGCTAGTCTACCCTGCAGGTTTGTACTTACCACGCCTCCACAATTGTGTGAGCCAATTTCTTAAAATAAATCTCTCCTTCTCTTTCTCTGTGTGTATACAGCATACACATACTGTAGGTTCTATTTCTCTGGATAACCCTCACTAATACAAGGGCCTTGGAAAAGTCCCTTGCAAGTGACATTTCCCGATGCCTAAGGTTCATTAGCTTCACTGTAAACTCCTCTTGTGCGTCAGGCCCTCCCTTGCCCTGGCCCTCAGCTCTCCCTCTGTAAGACGATGAGGGGTTGACCCAGAGGATCGCTGGGCTCTTCCTAGCTCAGACTGTGGTCATGAGGCCCCCACACAGAGACTGGCTTCGCTGCCGTGACTCACACTTACAAGTCTTCCAGCACCTTCCTCAGATAATGAGACGTCAGGGTCTCGGGGCTGGTCTCAGGCCCCTGTCCCATGCCACACAGCCCATGCAACGTGGGGCCATGAGGCAGCAAGAGGCAGAGCAGAGGGTCACATTCTCAAACAAGGAGCTATCAAATGGGCTGAGGAACCCAAGGCGGCCACAGACCTCAGGCCCAGCCATGTCTTCTGTTTTTTCTTCTGAGTTCTTGTCACTTTGCTCCTTGCTGAGTGCCATCACCTGCAGTGTGGGGATCACAAGAAGAAGGAGGTGGTGGTTCCATGAACACCTCGGTCAAGGTCTGATTGCTGTCTGCCTGTTACTGCTATGAGAATATATCTTCCAAAGAGGCATTCTGTGGTGGACAGAGCCCTGGAATGGAGCGGGGGGAGCCAGGTGCTGCTGTCAGGGTGTTGCTAACCAGCCATGCCACCCTGGTCAGTCACTTCTCCTGGGGCCCTCAGCTGAGTGCTCTGGCTTTGCTGGGTGATCGGAGAGCTTTCCAGTTGGAATGTCCATGGACAGACTTTGCAGCCAGCTCTGCTGCCCCCATGTGCATGGTGACCTGGCCCTTCTAAGACTAGGGAGATGGGCAAGACCTTGGGCATTGAATGTGGAACTCTTCTTCTGTGAGGTGGATTCACCAAGAAGTCAACCACACTGGAAAACTAGGAAGCAAGCAGGAGAATGAATAGATTCACTAGTTTAAAGTTTTAGTAAACCGATACTTTTCCTGTGCTCTGGTGTGTGTGTGCATGTGTGTGCGTACATGTGTGCACACTTGTGCATGTTTGTGTGTGTCTTGCGTGTGTATGTGCATATTTGTGTCTGCGTGCATATTCACATGTGCCAGTAGGGTGGGGAGGAAATGACCTTTGCCTGGCTTGCTTGCCTTATGCAGGGACCCCCTCTACCCCTTTGGGTAACCCTCCAGCCAGCAGCCAGCTTACGGGATGCAGCAGAGGGTCACCAGGGCTTCATCATCAGAGGCAGAATTCCTCCGTCTGGCTGGAGAGGAGACAGTGCATGAAAAATGGTGGCAAGGGGTCAGGAGGCAAAGGCAAGTGAGAAAACACTTTCATCTATTATCCTGGGGTCAATGGGCTCCCATCAGGGAACCTGGAGGCCGCGATGAATGGCCCATCGCAGGAGGGGCAGCATTGTGTGGCTGTTGCCCTGTGGACCTGACAGGGCAGCTCGCGGGCCGGAGCCCCACATCACAATCCCCCATCTCGGGACAATAGCGCCTAAGAAAGTGGTGGGTGGCTCGCCTCCCAGGAGCCTGCTTCTTCTTATCAAAGGGCTTTCACGGGGAACGCCCTGGCTGGCTTGGGAAGGGGGGAGAGCTGTTTGTCCAATACCACGAAGGCATTTCAGACTCATTCCAAAGTCCCCGTCATGGCGATTAGCTTGGTCCGTATTGAATTTCATCCAGAACCAGTGTGGGTTTCTCAGCTGTTGCTGCTCCCCAGAAGCCACACATATTCTTTGAATTGAGTAATTTTTGTTTGACGAACAACACATTCCTGTTTAAAATAAAGCCCAAATCCTATGCTGCAAAGGAGACACACATTCCCTCAAAAGAAGATGCTCCGAGGGCCACATTTGTCCATTCAGCAACCGCAGGCATGTTGTCACAGGAGCCAACTGTTGGTTTGGGCAAAACCATGGTCTTGCATTTTTCCTGGTACTCTCTTGTCAATAACCTATGGCTGTGTGTTTGAAAATACCCCGCAAATTAATTGTGAGTCTGACATTGTGACTCTCTTTACTGAGTTAGGGCTGGTTTGCTTCTGTGTCCATAGAAATATGTCAACCAAATGGAGAGAACACAGTATCCCTGTAGGACCCCCATGCTCCCTGTGACCCTGAGCTTTGGGATCAGCCTGGGAAAGAAGTGGGCAGTGGGCAGAGATGTGATTTTGTGGCAATATCATCACATCTGGCATGGATCCTAGGATCTCATATCCCAAAATGAGCGTGCATGGCACTGAGGAGATCCCCAGCTTTCAGATCCAGAACTGGTACTTACGTGGAGATGCCTTTGGCTGCAATGGCTTTGCTGGTGGGCGAAAGTGATTGTGCACAAGTAGGATTTGATGTGAAATGGAATGCTGGTCCTTACAGCCCAAGGTGTTGCAAATGGCTCTCCTGCACATTTGGTTGGCTATTTACTCAGCAAGACTGTTGACAGCCGGGCCCTCAAGTAGCTGGAGATGCAAGAAGAAGTAGGACTTGGTCCCTGCCCATGGTAGGGACAAATTAACATATAGATGAATGCAAACATCTGTGATTAGTGTTATGAAAGAGGTACATATAAGGTACACACTATACTTTAAGGAAGAATTATATTGAATTTGTTTCTAGAGCACAGCAAGGAGTCTATCATAGTGTACTGGGTTGAATACAGCCACTCCAAAAGTCACGCTCCCCCCAGAACTTCAGATGTGACTCTATTTGGAAATAGGGTCTTTGTAGGTGTAATTAGGTAAGATGAGGTCAGACTAGATTAGGGTGGCCCTGGATTGAATGACGGGTATCCTTATACGAAGGTCATGTGAAGACAAAGGCAGAGATTGGAATGATGCAGCTAAGGAATGGCAAGGATGGTCACGTACCACCAGAAGTTAGGAGACAGGCCTGGAACAGATTCTCCCCCAGAACCTCTGACAATGGCATCTTGATTTCAGACTTCCGGCCTCCTGAACTGTGAAAGAATACGTTTCTGTTATTTTGAGCTACCAAGTTTGTGATCTGTTGTTACGGCAACCCTAGGAAACCGTACACATAGTATGCTGTCAATGGCATTTCATTGTAAGGGTTGAATGAAAGTTTCCACCATCACGTGGAGTGGGAGCTGTGTTGAGAGCTAACCATGCCCAGTGGCTGGCATATGACAGGAATGGAGGAGGGGCGTGGGATAGTTGGAAGGTGCGACTGGATAAATAGACAAGGCCAGATCATAAGGGTCTTGTGAGCCATACTAAGGAGTTTGAAATTTATCCTTTTCCTGTCTTCCTCACCCCTTCTCCATCAAATGTGATGTCTTGTCACATAGACATCACACGGAATAGCAATGGGCTGATGGATGTGGCAGGGAAAGACAAAAAGATGGAGCAGCCCGCTTCTCAATAATACAACATTTTACAGAAAACAAAACAAACACAGATGCCAGATCACAGTGGTATGATGTATACAGGCACAATTTAAAAAATAAAACAAAATGGTATATCTTAGAATTGTCTGTTTACCTATTTGATAAAATACAGAGAAAAAAAGCAAACAGTTTTCTCAGTTGCGAGGAATATCATGCCAAAGGATCCTGCAGAAATTTCTTCTCAGGTAATTTTTGTTCCCTGAGCTGCATCTTCCCTGGATCTTTCCAGTGTGGTTAAGTTATAAGGATTTGAAAACCATGAACTGAGAAGTTCCTTGAGCATTGGAAGATCGAGAAGTTCTCCATCAATGAATCAGTGAATTAATTAACGAATCTAGCATCCATCCATCCATCCATTCACCCAACCATCCATCCAAAAATAATTCTTGACTTCTGTTCTGGTCCAGGCACTGCCCAAGTCCTCTAGGAAATGAAGAGAATTAAGACATTGCCTTCGCCCTTGAGAACCTAAGGGATTAGCTCATATACTCAGTGCCTTGTGTATGGCAAAAGGGAAAAATAGACCCTCTGAACAATTTATCTGTGGTTTCTGAACCTGTAGTTCCTGAGATCTAAATATTTTTTGAAAAAAGATTTCCACCAGATTCTTTAAAAAAAATTTTTTTTTAAATTGAGTTAATGATAGGTTACAATCTTGTGAAATTTCAGTTGACATTAATATTTGTCATTCGTGTTGTAGGTGCTCCCCTTCACCCTTTGTGCCCACCCCCCACCCCACCTTTCCCCTGGTATCCACTAAACTGTTCTTAGTCCATAATTTTAAATTCCTCATATGAGTGGAGTCATACACAGATTATCCTTCTCTAGCTGGCTTATTTCAATTAACATAATTCCTTCAAGGTCCATCCATGTTACTGCAAATGGAATGACTTTGTTCTGCTTTGCAGCTGAGTAGTATTCCATTGTGTATATCTGTACCACATCTTCTTTATCCATTCATCTGTTGATGGGCACTTAGGTTGCTTCCATGTCTTGGCTATTGTAAATAATGCTGCAGTGAACATTGGGGTGCATAGGACTTTTGGGATTGCTGACTTCAAGCTCTTTGGATAAATACCCAGTAGTGGGATGGCTGGATCATATGGTAGCTCTATTTTTAATTTTTTGAGGAATCTCCATACTGTTTTCCATAGTGGCTGCACCAGTTTGCATTCCCACCAGCAGTGTATGAGGGTTCCTTTTTCTCCACAACCTCTCCAACATTTGTTACTATTAGTTTTAGATATTTTTGTCATTCTAATGGGTGTAAGGTGATATCTTAGTGTAGTTTTGATTTGCATTTCCCTGATGATCAGCGATGATGAGCATCTTTTCATGTGCCTATTGGCCATCCATATATCTTCTTTGGAGAAATGTCTGTTCATGTCTCCAGCCCATTTTTTGATTGGGTTGTTTGATGTTTTGTTGTTGAGTTGTGAGAGTTCTTTATATATTATGGATATTAAGCCTTTGTCAGATATATGACTTGCAAATATTTTTTCCCAGTTAGTGGGGTTTTTTTTGTTTCAATCCTGTTTTCATTTGCCTTGAAGAAGCTCTTTACTCTGATGACGTCCCATTTGTTTATTCTTTCTGTTGTTTCCCTTCTCTGAGAAGGCATGGTGTCCAAAAAGATCCTTTTGATACTGATGTCAAAGAGTGTACTGCCTACGTTTTCTTCCAGAAGCCTTATGGTTTCAGGTCTCCCCTTTAGGTCTTTGATCCATTTTGAGTTTATTTTGGTGAATGGTGAAAAAGAATGGTCAATTTTCATTCTTTTACATGTGGCTTTCCAGTTTTCCCAGCACCATTTGTTGAAAAGACTTTCTTTTCTCCATTGTATGCCCTCAGCTCCTTTGTCAAAGATAAGCTGTCCATAGATGTGTGGTTTTATTTCTGGGCTTTCAGTTCTGTTCCATTGATCTGTGCACCTGTTTTTGTACCAGTACCATGCTGTTTTGATTACTGTAGCTTTGTAGTATGTTTTGAAGTCAGGGATTGTGATGCCTCCCGTTTTGTTCTTTTTTCTCAGGATTGCTTTAGCAATTCGGGGTCTTTTGTTGCCCCATATGAACTTTAGGATTCTTTGTTCCAATTCTGTAAAGAATGTCATTGGGATTCTGATTGGGATGGTGTTGAATCTGTAGATTGCTTTAGGTATAACAGACATTTTAAGTATGTTTATTCTTCCAATCCATGTACATGGAATGTCTTTCCATCTGCTTATGTCGTCATCCAATTCTCTCAGAAAGGCCTTGTAATTTTCATTATATAGGCCCTTCACTTCCTTAGTTAAATTTACCCCAAGGTATTTTATTGTTTTTGTTGCGATTGTGAATGGTATCATGTTCTTGAGTTCTTTTTCTGTTAGTTCGTTATTGGAGTATAGAAATGCTACTGATTTATGCAAATTGATTTTGTACCCTGCAACTTTGCTGTAGTTGTTGATTACTTCTAAGAGTTTTCCAATGGATTCTTTGGGGTTTTCTATATATAAGATCATGTCGTCTGCAAACAGCGAGAGTTTCACTTCCTCCCTCCCTATTTGGATTCCTTCTATTCCTTTTTCTTGCCTGATTACTCTGGCCAGCACCTCCATTACTATGTTAAATAAGAGTGGTGATAGAGGGCATCCTTGTCTCGGTCCTGTTTTCAGGGGGGTGGCGTTCAGTTTTTGCCCATTGAGTATGATGTTGGCTATGGGTTTGTCATATATGGCCTTTATTATGTTGAGGTAGTTTCCTTCTATGCCCATTTTGTTCAGAGTTTTTATCATAAACGGCTGTTGGATCTTGTCAAATGCCTTCTCTGCATCTATTGAGATGATCATGTGGCTTTTATTCCTCAGTTTGTTGATGTGGTGTATCACGTTGATTGATTTGCAGATGTTGAACCATCCCTGTGTCCCTGGTATGACTCCCACCTGATCATGATGTATGATCCTTTTGAAGAATTGCTGAATTCTGGTTGCCAAAATTTTCTTTGGAATTTTTGCATCTATATCATCAGTGATATTGGCCTGTAGTTCTCTTTTTTCATGGTGTCCTTGTCAGGTTTTGGTATCAGCGTGATGTTGGCCTCATAGAATGTGTTAGGAAGTGTTCCATCTTCCCTAATTTTTTGGAATAGCTTGAAAAGGATAGGTATTATATCCTCACTGAAAGTTTGGTAGAATTCCCCAGGAAAGCCATCTGGTCCTGGGGTTTTATTCTTGGGATGTTTTTGATTGCTGTTTCAATCTCTTTCCTTGTGATTGGTCTGTTCAAATTGCCTGCCTCTTCTTGAGTGAGCTTTGGGAGATTGTAGGAGTCCAAGAATTTATCCATTTCCTCTAGGTTATCCATTCTGTTGGCATAGAGTTTTTCGTAGTATTCTCTTATAATCTGTTGTATTTCTGCAGAGTCTGTTGTTATTTCTCCTCGTTCATTTCTGATTTTGTTTATTTGAGCTTTCTCCCTTTTTTTCTTTGTAAGTCTGGCTAGTGGTTTGCCAATTTTATTTATCTTCTCAAAAAACCAGCTCTTTGTTTCATTGATCCTTTCTACTGCCTTTTTCATTTCAATAGTATTTATTTCTGCTCTGATTTTTATTATTTCTCTCCTTCTGCTGACTTTGGGCTTTATTTGTTCTTTTTTCTCTGGTTCAGTAGGGTGTAGTTTATTTATTTATTTATTTATTTTTTCAGGGATTTTGACTTTTTTTTTTTTTTAAAGATTTTATTTTTTCCTTTTTCTCCCCAAAGCCCCCCGGTACATAGTTGTGCATTCTTCGTTGTGGGTTCTTCCAGTTGTGGCATGTGGGACGCTGCCTCAGCATGGCCTGATGAGCAGTGCCATGTCCGCGCATAGGATTCGAACTAATGAAACACTGGGCCGCCTGCAGTGGAGCGCGCGAACTTAACCACTCGGCCACGGGGCCAGCCCCCAGTAGGGTGTAGTTTAAGATTGCTTAGTTGGGATTTTTCTTGTTTGTTAAGATGTGCCTGTATTGTGATGAGATTTCTTCTTAATATAGCTTTTGCTGTATCCCATATGAGTTGGTATGACATGCAATCATTTTCATTTGTTTCTAGGTATTTTTTGATTTCTTCTTTAATTTCTTCAGTGATCCATTGCTTGTTCAGTAGTGTGTTGTTTAGTCTCCACATCTTTGTGCCTTTCTCAGCTTTTTTCTTGTAATTAATTTCTAGCCTTATAGCACTATGATCAGAGAAGATGCTTGTTATTATTTCAATTGTTTTAAATTTGTAGAGGCTTGCCTTGTTTCCCAACATATGGTCTATCCTCGGGAATGTTCCATGTGCACTTGAGAAGAATGTGTATTCAGCTGTTTTAAGGTGAAGTGATCTATATATGTCTATTAAGTCCAATTGTTTTAGTTTTTCATTTAGCTCCACTATTTCTTTGTTGATTTTCTGTCTAGATGATCTGTCAGTTGATGTGAGTGGGGTGTTGAGGTCCCCTACTATTATTGTGTTGTTTTTAACATCTTCCTTTAGGTCTGTTAATAGTTGCTTTATGAATCTTGGTGCTCCTGTGTTGGGTGCATAGATATTTATAAGCGTTATTTCTTCTTGATGAAGTGTCCCTTTGATCATTATGTATTGTCCCTCTGTGTCTCTCTTTACCTGTCTTATTTTGAAATCCACTTGTTCTGATATAAGAATTGCAACACCTGCCTTTTTTCCCTTGCTATTGGCTTGAAGTATTGTCCTCCACCCCTTCACCCTGAGTCTGTGTTTGTCCTTGGGGCTGAGGTGTGTTTCTTGGAGGCAACAAATTGTTGGATCTTGTTCTTTAATCCATTTTGCCACTCTGTGTCTTTTTATTGGAGAGTTCAATCCGTTTACATTGAGAGTGATTATTGATGCATGTGGACTTAATGCTGTCAATCTGTTGCTCATTATCTTGTTTTCCTGTGTTTCTTTTCCTGTGTGCTTTAGCCTACCCATTTAATACTGCAATTTCTTATGCTGAGTTTCTTAGATTTTTCCTTATTTATGATTTGTGACTCTGTTCTGTAGTTTATTTTAGTGTCTGCCTTGAAGTTTGTATTTAGAATCTTGTGTATAAGATAGTCTATTCGCTGGTGGTCTCTTACTTACTTGACCAATACTGATTTAGACCCTTTGCTCTTCCCATCCTAAATGATTATTTTCATTTCTTATTCCAACTCGTGTTATGAATTTGTAGTTAGAGTGATAAGATCGTCCTTGCTTTGGTAGTTTCCTTACCTTTACCCTAATGCTATAGTTGAATATTTGCTATCCTGTTCTGGTTCTATCCATTGGTCTCCCTAATCTGTGGATTGTGACCCCTTTCTCCCTTTTTTCTTTCTTCAGGTATGAGAGCCTTCTTGAGGATTTCTTGTAGTGGAGGGCTTTTAGTTACAAATTCCCTTAGCTTTTGTTTGTCTGGAAAAGATTTACTTTCTCCCTCATATCTGAAGGAAATTCTTGCTGGATGGAGTATTCTTGGCTGAAGATTTTTATCTTTTAAAACTTTGAATATGTCACTCCATTCTCTCCTAGCTTGTAAGGTTTCTGTAGAGAAATCCGCTGACAGTCTGATAGGGGCTCCTTTATAGGTTATTCTCTTCTTTTTTCTTACTTCCCTGAGTATTCTTTCCTTATCTTTCCTTCTTGCCAATTTTACTACTATGTGCCTTGCAGTAGGTCTTTTTACATTGACAAATCTAGGAGATCTGAAAGCTTCTTCTACACACATTTCTCCATCAATCCCTAGATTTAGGAAGCTATCTTCAATAATTTCGTTAAGCACACTTTCTGCTCCATTTTCCTTTTCCACGTTCCCAGGAATTCCTGTGATCCTTATGTTCTTACTCCTCATTGAATCCACTATCTCTCGGAGATTTTCCTCGTTTTTTTAAAATTCTTAGTTCTCTTTCCTCCTCTGTCTGGAGCCATTCAGCCTGTCTATCTTCAATTATGTTAATTTGCTCTTCTATGGTGTCTACACGGGCATCCAGGGAATCCGTATTCTGTTTTATCTGGTCCATTGTGTTTTTCGTCTCTAGTAATTCTGTTTGATTCTTCTTTATGATTTCAATCTCTTTTGTGAAGTAACTCCAGAACTCATTGGCTTGTTTCTCTATCTTTCTCTCTACCTCATTGAGTTTTTTGATTATAGCTGCTCTGAACTCATTATCACTTAGTTTACCTAATTCCAAGTACTCAGGACTTAATTCTATGTTTTTACTGTTTTCCTTCTTGTCTGGGGCTTTTATAAATTGCTGGATGGTAGAGGAGCGGGTTTTTTGCATGGTGGTAGAATTCGGTTGCAGTTATAGCCTGTCACCACTAGATGGGGGTCGAGAGCCGCGTGTTCTGAGTTCTCCGCCTTTGGGCAAGATGGCTGCGCCCAGTGGCTTTGACGGGAGGGAGGGGCTGCTATTCTTGCGCACCGATCTGGATTCAGATCAGTTCTGTTCTCTGGTCTCCCGAGGCCCTGGGTTTATGGGGTCCCCGTGGACGGAAGCTTTCCCCCCATCAGCGGGTCTCCACTGAATCAGCGGCAGGAGTCCTGGATGATCCCCCCGTCGTGCACCCCCTCCCCCGCTCCTTCCCAACCGGCGCAGCAGCGATGGCAGACTCCAGGGGAGGGAGCGATGTTCCCTCCTACTGTTCCAGCACCTCCGAGGTGGTAAGTAAGGTTTATGATCTCCGCCTTCTTGGTATTGTAGGTCTCTAACGTGTTGGCATTAGATTTATTCTCTGAAATTCCGTTTTTCCAATCCTTCGTTCTATTTTGGAGGGAAGAGAATCCCGGGTCAGCTCACCCCGCCATTTTGCTCCACCCCTTCTCCCTCCACCAGATTCTTTAGTGGCTTGTTCTTTCTGATGCAGAAAGCTGTCTTTTTTTGCCCTGTCCTTTGTAGAAAAGACAAACAGGCATGACCCTGAATACATGTGTGTGCCCCACACATTCTGAGACCTCTGCTGGGAATGCCTTTCCTTGGCTTGTCTGATCAATCCTTCCTTGCCCTTCAAGATGGATCAGGTTGTCAGTGACCCTCCTCTGTGATGCTTTACCTGACCCCAGGTAGAGGCAGGTGCTCTGTCTTCTGTGATCTCAGAGCACCCTCTGATTCCCACAGCCCACTCACACGGTATTGTCATAATGTTCCTATCGTCTCTCTTCTGGCTGCCCTGTAAAGTCCTTAAGCACAGGGACCTTGTCTGATTCAGCAGGGCCGTGGTGAACAGGAGAAGCCAGTTCACTGTGGAGTACAGGGACTGGTTAGTGTGGCCAGGAAAGACCTCCCATAGAAGATGGGAGCTGAGATCTGGAGTGTGGTAAGGGTGGGTTGGAGAGAAGAAGGAGGCGAAGGGAGTGTTCCAGCCAAGGGAAGTGTCCTGAACTAAGGCGTGGAAACAGGATGTGTGAAGTATGTCTTGATAGAGGATACGGCCATGGGAGATGAAATTTAAAAAGTGCACTAGGGCCCTACTGGGAAGAGTCTTAAAGTGCAGGCAGGAGAGTTTGGAATTCCTCCTATAAACAACAGGGGACACTGATGGATTTTGAGCAAGGCAGCCTGCTTTCATTCAAGTTCTTAAGATTACAGGGCCTAAGAAGTCCAGCTGGTGACCAGACCTTGTGGTCTAATGGCAGATGTGTCAGACACAGTAGTGTTCCACAATTCCATGTTCCTCCTGGTTATTTACCTCTAGGAGAAGCTGGTGCGTGTGTCCCCAAATGCTTCTTCCGAAGGATCTCTAACAGCCTCATTGGTCAAGATGTCACCAGACCTGGCTGCATCCTGCTCTGCAAATACTGTTTCCTGCCTCTTCCTTTGCCCTGGGACTCCTCCTTCTCTGGTCCTCAGAGCAGTCAGGAGGGTGCAAGGCCCGCTCAACCCTCTTGGATGTATGCCTCCAGACACAGAGGGCCAGCAGGGGCCCATATCTCTTGCTGCATAGTAAGCCACCCAAACTCAGCGGCTGAAAACTGTAACTCTCCTTTCATCATTTCTCATGTTACTGACCACAACTTCACAGCAGTGATGGGGGCTAGAATCATTTGAAGGTCCCCTCACTCACATGTGTGGTGCCTGAGCTGGAAGGACTCAAGCATCTGGCGTCAAAACAGCTGGGCTGAGGTCATTTTCTCAGGCCCTTCATGAAGTCTTCTCAGAGGCGTCTGTTATCAGTTTGCCTTAGTGAAGCTCAGAGGATGACTGACTTTGAAGCGAATGGAGCTGAGTCTTGAGGGTCCCTCACCTGAGTGGACCCTGGCTGAGGCAACCCTTCCCGTGTAAGTACGGGGCTCCACTGAAGTTTTCTTCTTCCCTGCAATCTTTCTTGCACAGGCATCTGGATTATGGCTCTAGAAATTCGGATATATGCATTCTACTGTCCAAGTTGCTAGAAGTACCAAGAAATTGCCTACAAAGGCCACAAACTCGAATGCCTTCAGGCTAGGCAGGTGACACAAAGGTGTGAAGTGGCCTCCAATAGGATGATACTGAGGGGTGGGGTCTTTAGTAAACTAAAAAAATTCCCTGAAGGCTTACACATTCACTTTTCTTTTTAAGACTTGGATACCAGACTACAATTGCAGTGGGTCAGATTCAGCCTACAAGAGGTGGTGAGTTTGTGAACTTGACCTAGTCAGAAAAGATCAAACACTCTACCTTCACGTTCAAGATCCCCCAAGATCTGCCCTCCCAACCTTCTTACCCACAGCCACCCTGTCAGCGCTCTAGGGGCTATCTAAATCCGCCTGACAGGGTTTCTGCTTCCTACCTCCTTCATTCTGGTTCTGCTTTCTTTCTGCTGGACCATTTTCTCACCTGGCTATCCTAGCCCCCCTCAGATCACGTTATCTTCTATAAGCAACCCTGAACTCCACTACAGTTAATCTGCATAGCCAATTTATCACGGGCCTCTGGGTAACTCTTCTATTGGTGTCTTAAAGTGTTGAAGAAATGCTTTTTCTTCCTCCCCCGCCTCTCCATAACTAGAGAGGGAGCTGCCTGAGGGCAGGAAGCCTAATTTTACGGGAGTCTTCACTCCCCCACTCTTCTAAGGACCCACTGCAAAGCCTGGCTCATAATGGATGTTCAATAAGCCTTATGATTTGACTGATTTTATTTGGTTACATAATTTATGTTTCTTTTCTAACTTTATTGTGAATGAGATCTGAATATTGAACTTGAAAACATCAAAATAGTTTTATCTGTTGCTTTCTGGAGGGCTTTGGGTGTGAAGTTATCTTGTTACTTTAAAGGATCTCCTCCATATGGCTCTTGTCCTGACACTTGGTTTATGCAACCCATTGGCTGAGACCACTGCTTCTCTGATCCCATGTGTCCTTTAGCTGTCACCTGGCTCTAAGCTCCTGGGACAGGCCCTGGGTCTCCTCCACTGCTGGACTCCTCACTCTTTCTTGGCCAGGACAGAGCACCTTGTAGGGGCCCAGTGGTTTCCGGTTTGTTGATTTGTTTATAAGCAGGGAAGTTTGGGCCCATACCAAATTGTAACAGAATATTAATTAGCTTCTGGAAGAAATTCAGAATGTCCCAGGCCCACCAGTCCCTGGGAAGCATTTGAACCTTTGAGGGTGGCTCCTGGGAGCATCTCCTTCTTGGACCTTTGTGGGAAGATACAGCTCATGGAAAAGTTCTGAACTTGCTGGTCTTCTGATGCAGTGGGTCTAAGGCACTCTCTGTGGCTGCTCTTTGATGCTTAGAAGGATAGACATCGGGACCAGGAGGTCATTGAGCCTCCATCCACCTGGGAAAACTCAGTCCTAGAAAGGAGAAGTGACTTCTGTCACTTATTCATTTATTCGAGAAACATCTACTGAGAAGTCACAGAGGAGAACAGAGACAGAGATTTGTGGTGTCTGCCTCATGGACTTCAATTCTAGAGGTGAGAAATTGGTAGAGAACAGGTTATGAGTCCTATAAAGAAAAGAGAATGCTGTAGATGACAGACAGCAGCTGGGCTCGGAGGCAGAGATCTGCTCTAAACAACGGGCGTTCCATAAAGGCGACTCTAAGCAGGAGACCTTTGAGTGAGGCCTGAAGGAGGAGAGGAGGTAGGTCGGGGAAGGAGCTCAGAGGAGTGGTCCAGGTAGAAGAACCAACACTCACGTACATACTCCGAGCCAGGAGCATGGCACATTCTAGGAGTGTGGATTGGGCTTAGTGAACCGGGCAGACAGAGTTAGGAAGTGAAGCTGGAGAAGCAGGAGTGGGTGGATCAAGTGGGCCAAGAGAATGAGTTTGGATTTGATTTTAAATGCGGTCACAGTTATTGGAGGGTTTGAGCATGGAACTGATACCTAAAAATAGTCAGACTCCTTTGGGGAGAACAGAATCAGGTTGCCCATGGGAGGCTGTTGTAATTGTCCACATAAGAGATGAGGGTGCTAGACAAGTGGACAGAATTAGGGGATCCTGGGGACAGGACCCACAAGACTTGCTTAAGCAGTGGATGTGGAGGTGGGGGAAAGGTAAGAAGCAAGAGGACTGGTCTTTTGGCTTGAGAAGTTGGGTGGACACTGGTGTGTTGAATAAAATGGGAGAGATTAGAGGAAGAATAGTCTTGTGATGGGGAGGAGGCAGTAAAGAATTTTGGTTTAGGGAAATGTTTAATTTGAGATGTTTATTAGCTGTCCAAGGGGAGATGTCAAGTAGGCAGTTGAATATACGAGCCAGAAGCTTCAGAGAGAGATGCCTGAGTGGGAGAAAGGAATTGGAATCTTGTAGCAGGGAAGGCAATTTGCTTTTCAATATTAATTTTTCTTGTTTTCTTAGTAATAAGAACTTCAGTCAGATTGTAAATTATATCCCTCAGCTTCCCTGATAGCTAGGCATGGCTGTGTTTTAGCCATTGAAACATAATCACAAGGAGTAGTTCTTAAAAAGGAGATGGCTCACTATCTTTACTACTTCCTCCATACTGATATTTGGAATCTGTCTGTGATGGCTGGTGCTCTAGCAATGGTTTTGTATCAGGAGGATGAGGGCCATATCTTAGGGAGGGCAAAGGAGAAAGATGGAAAAAGTCTGCCTTTTTGATAACTGTGTTGCCTTTATACCAGCCCCTGATGCTTATAGTGGGATTTCTTTTATATGGAAGAATAGCAAACTTTGATCCTTTTTCTATTTTAAATTTTATTTTCGAATTAACATACAGCAAAATTGATCTTTTGGGGAGTGTAAAGTTCTGAGAATTTTAGCACATATATAGATTTGTGTAACCCCCAGCAGAATTAGGATTCAGCATGATTCCTTCACCCCAAAGAATTCACCTGTGCTATCCCATTGCAGTCACACTCTCCCTCCTCCCTTAACCTACCTGATCACCACTGATCTGCTCCCCGTCACTGTAGTTTTGTCTCTTTGAAAAGTTCATATAAGTGGAATCATACGGTATGTAACTTTTTGAGACTGGCTTCTTTGACTCAGCAAAATGCATTTGACATTCACTCATGTTGCTGTGTGAATCAATAGCTCATTCTTTTTCATTCCTGAGTAGTATTCCATTGCATGAGTGCACAACAGTTGGGTTTTCCATTCAAATGTTGAAGGACACGTGTGTTGTATCCAGTTTTTGGTGATTATGAATAGAGCTACCAAAAACATACTTGTAAAGACTTTTGAGGGAATTTAAGTTTTTATTTCCCTAAGGTAAATGCTTAGGAGTAGGATTTCTGGTTCATATGTTAAGTATATGTTTGACTATAAGAAACCGTCAAACGGTTTTCAGAGTGCCTGTATCATTTTACATTCCTACTAGCAAAGTATGAGAGAGTCATTTGCTCCACCTCCTTGTGACCACTTGGTATTGTCAGGACTTTGTATTTTAGCCATTCTGATAGGTATGTGATGTTACTTCATCATGCTTTCAATTTGCATTTGTCTAATGGCTAATGACATTGGTTATCTTTTCATGTGCTTATTTGCCATCCATATATCTTTAGTGACATGTCTGCTCAGGTTTTTTGCCCATTTTTAAAAGGGGTTGTTTGTTTTCTTATTGTTGAGTTTTGAGAGTTCTTTATATATTCTAAATATAAGTCCTCTGTTGGATATGTGATTTGAAAATATGTTCTCTGGCCTATAACTTGTCTTTCATTCTTGTAATAGTTTCTTTTGCAGAGCAAAAGTTTTTAACTTTGATGAAGTCCAATTTATCAGTTTTTATTTTATGGATGATACTATTGGTTTTAAAATCTATTTTTTTTAAGCCGCTATTTTTCAGGTCTCTGTGACTCAGAGAAACTCTAATTTTGATTAGAAACGTCACCTGCATATAGACAGTATTCAAAGACATGGAGTGGAATGAGAGCGTCTTGAGAAGATGTGACTTGCAGAGCTGGGCCACAGCTCAGGTTTTCCCATCTCCTGAACTGGGCACTTTCCACCTGTCCTTACTGTGAGTTTTGAAGCAGGATGTAGAGAGAATATTTATCCTCTCAGACAACACCAGCATCAGAATCCAAAGAGGGGCTAGCACCCTGCATTGGGGAAATGTCCCAGGCTTGCTATTTGCTTTTACTAGACATCCTATGAGTGCTTATTGAGCAACTGCTATGTGCTGGATATCCTAAGTGTGGTACTTACATATCTAATGCTGAATAAGTCAGCAATGTCTCTTACCTTCTGGAGTCGGGGGACAGACAGTCACCAAAGAAATAAATAAGAACATATCCAATGGTAAGTTTTATTGAAAATAACATTGGGGGATGTGACAGCTAGTCTCTGGCGTGGGTGGTTCAGAGACAGCCTCTCTGAGCAGGTGATCTTTTCTCCATGTCACACCATCACCCCGTCCAGGTCCCGCGCTCAGGGCTGGCTTCACAGCCGCCACCCAGTGTGGTCGCACAGGGCTCCGCGCTCACAAGGGCCCTGTGCTTTGTTTAGCGCTCTGTTGTTGCCATCTTGAAGCTCTTCCTTTTTGAACAAGGGGTCCCACAGTTTTATTTTGCAGTAGGGCCTGCAAAGCATGGAGCCAGTCTTGCCTGCACTGTGTCTAGACAGCAGAATAAACAAAAGCAGCAACAGAACATGGCCATATTCATAGGCCGTTGGCTGTCCTGGTGGACAGACTGGCCCACTTATCTTGATTGCACAAAAATAAATCCTTCAGAGGCCCCTGTCTTCAGAAATTGAATAGACAGATGGTCCTTTCAGAGTCGTCAAGGGGACACTTCTCTCACCGTCCCTTACCGTCCCTCGCTCTATTCCCACATGGCTCTTTTGCTTGGTTAGATTTTACCTAACAGAACAGCAAATCTCAAACTCATGAACACAAGATGTGTTTGCTGTTGGTGGGGAAGATGAATTCCATCACCGGAAGCACATTGAAGAATGCTGTATCAGACTAATTGACTTATTTATTGGCATTTTATCCTCTCTAGAGCTCATTTTAGAGATGTAGGAACTGTGGCCCAGAGAAGCTAAGTCATTTTTGCAAAGTCACACTCCTCATTAGTGAGGAAAATCCTTGTGCGGCTTCCAAACGAGGAGGAGTCTTTCCAGGTTACCTGTTTGAATTCCTGATTTTCCCTATTGGAGAGCCATGAGTATTTTGGACATCTTTAATTATCTTTTGGATTCATAGGCAACAATTCCTAAGAAAGCTCTCCTTCCGTCTCACATTGATACTTGGAGCATCTTTGCTGCCTTGCTAAGTGGAATTGCTGTATCAGGAGTTTCACACACCTCCACTGAGAGATCTGAAGGAGTGCCATTGTCCCTTCAAGTGATGGATGTCCATATGAAGAAAACTATTCACGAAGCTGGAAATCTCTTGTTCTGCTTGGAAAAGGAAGCTTTGTACATTCTTCTGTTGGCTCCTAACTGCTCTCGAAGAGGGAGGAGGAGTCAGGCAGAAGTGGTGGGCCTTAGGAATTCTGGGAAACGGAAGCCCGCAGCATCGGGCCGTGCACTGGCCCGCTCCGCCCTGCCCTTCACCCAGATTCCTCCCTGCTCCCTGGGCTCTTTTGGAAACTGGCTTCCGGAGCCTGACACATGTTTCTTTGTCTGGCCCCAGCTGTTAGAATCTGTCTTCATTCATTAGGCAGGAAGGGAGCGCTCAGCACTGCTTCTGCAGTCTGATGTCATGGAGCAGCCCACTCAGACCTCAGCAACTCCAAACTAGAGATGTCCAGATATGCCTGGGGACCATCCCGGAGCACCACCAAGCCTCAGGCCGGTGCTGCGTGCTTCTTCTCTGATGTAATCTTTAGTCCCCATGATGACCTGCATGGTAGATGTCATTGTCTTCGTTTTACAGAAAAGGAAACTGAGGCTCAGAAGGTTGTGGGGCATCTCAGAGCTACACACTTAGAAAGAGGCAGGATCTGAGCCCAGGCTGGCGGGACTCAACGTTCTCAGAACACTCGACTCACCACCGTTCATACCAACAGAAAACTACAGCCATCTTCCCTGCTCTTAAAAAGCAGAGAGCCCGTCTTTAGGAAACAAACATGCCATCTCTGGGGAGAACACCGATTCTCTCGGGGCCAGGCTCCCGGCCCAAGGCCTGGCTGGCTTCTCTGCCTGGCGGAGCCTCCCCGCTCCGCCCAGGGTGGAGGGCTGTGCCGCATTGTCCCGGATAATTGTGCAGACCCATTCATCAGCAGGAGTCCTATTTCAAACAGCTCTCCAACTCTAATGGCACGAAAAGCGTGAACTAAGCACAGTTTAATGAATTCTGATCTCACAGACGAAGGCTGCCTGATCAGGACAACTCTGCTCACACACGAGGCAGGAAAAATCGCTCCAGCCCCAGAAGCGGGGATGCATTCAAATGCTCCCTTCGTTCCTTCAAGATGGTTAATTTACTGTTTAGCAAATTCAGGGAAGACGTTCGTCTTAACCGTGACTCGCGCTCATCTTTCTAGGAAAGCGTACCTTTTAGCCTGGAGAGTGACGAAATGAACCGCTTCACCTTCAGCCTAATAACAGTTTCTCAAATTCTGGTGGATTTTTGTGGGAAATCTTAAACATCTTAGAAAATCCACCAGTGCCGTCCAATCAGTCAGTCGTCTCCGGGAAAAAGCAAGGGGAGATACTGTCGTTTGAATTTCCAGCAAAGAAATAGTAGCAGGAAGCTGAATGTGTCTCATCTCCTTCAGCTAAAGAGCCCAGAGGCCTGGATCCATCCTGAGATGACCTCACCACCTCCTTGGCGCCGCTGTGAAGGAGAAAGTGTGAGCAATACCCAGAGACGGAGTCTGGGATTCAGAGAGCTGGGGTCTGCTCAGAGCCAGGATCATATCAGGAAATCGGCAAGGTTCTGCCCCATAAATCACCTCATTTACAACTTACAACTGCTCCGGCAGTAGGAAGGTTGCCCTCATTTTATAGGTGAGGCTACCACCACACAGAGAGGTTAGGCAACTGGCACAGGGTCACACAGCTACAGAGTGGCGGAGTCTGAGGAGGTCCCTATACCCCAAGTGGACCACTGACATTTAAGGCAAGCCCCTTCCCCTCTCCAAGTTCCAGCCGTCCTACATGTAAAATGAGAAGGCAGGGCTGTCTAGACTCTAGATAGATTTTATTAACGGTGGTTTGTGTATCATAAAAAGCACTCGTTTCTTCTTCTGGGAGTGGAAATTACATGTTTTATTCCTGGAGGGAGGACTAGAGTTCAGTTCTCACTGTGTCTTTTTATTTGCTCATTTACTATATTTCCAGCATTGGGTTCAGAGCTTGGGATGCAGAGATGACAAAGATACTGTTCCTGTTTGTGAGGGGCTCACAGTCTTCCAGAGAAAATTGACACATCAAAAATGAAACCCTTAAATTTGGGAGAGAAATGCTGTGATAGAGGTGCGTACAGAGAGTTGTGGGAGCAGAGGAGACAGAGCAGCTAACTCTGACTGAGCCTGAGGAAGTCGCGTCAGTAACTGCGGCCTCAGCACTCTCCTGCTTAAAGTGCAGCGGTAACAACGGCTCTTGTACTTCACAGAGTGGCTGGGAGTGAAGACACCCGTCTACTCGGTCCAGCTGCTTGTGTTAGGAATCCAGTGAGGACATGAGGGATCTGACGATGGCCGTGGGGCCTTCTCCACGGTCCCTAGAGTCTTCTAGGCCATTTCAGCCTAAACTTTTCCCCGACAGCCTGTCTAGCGGGGAGGCCCTGGGAGGTCCTGTGCCCTCCAGAGAGCGTCCTCTGCCATCATTTTCTGCTCCTGCCTGATTTGCTCCCCCCCCAGCTTTCCCTCTAGATCATGCTGGCGCACTTGGCCATTTCCCGAAGCAGTCCAGATCGAGGAGTGGGTAAAGCCAGAACTCTGGAGTCAGGCAGACAGTGGCTCAGATCCAGCTTTGCTGCTTAGCCAGATGTTAAACCTGGGAAAAGTTGCTTACCCTCTGTGAGCCTCAGTTTCCTCATCTGTGAAGGAGACATCGTGAGATTACTTCCTGTATGGGGGCTGTGGTGAGCAGAGAACGGGGGATGCAAGTGCAGCCCTGAGCAGGGGCCAGGCTTCAGTAGGTGCTAAGTAAGGGAGCCTTACCCCTCTGCTCCTCTCCCTCCACCCCTGCTCCTCCTCTCCTTCTTCCTCCTTCCCGCCTCTCTTCCCCTCTACTCCCTTTTGCCTCCTCCTCTCCGCCTTCCTCTCCTCCTCCTCCTCACTGTTATTTAAAGCAAGGCCTAGCGTGGCAGGATTTGCTCCCTGTACTTCCTGTGTTCAGTTTTGCACATGCTAAGATGGGGTCCCCCAGGACCGTGTTCAGGGTCTGGAGCCCACGTTTGTTCTATCTGTCTAGAGGCCTGAAGAGAAAATTGCAGGGGTCCTGGAGGCATTCCAAGGTGGGAATTTTAATCCATATTAGTTGTGTGCTCATAGGCAAGTTACTTACCCTCTCTGAGCCTAAGCTTCCCTGATGGCAAGATGGGGATAATGGCACCTTTCTCACAGGTTTGCTGGGAAGAGTAAATGAGGTCATCTAAGCTGAGGGCTTGATGCATACTGGACCCTTCCTCTCTCTTCTGTCTGGAGGCTGGATGCCTCGTCTGTGGAACATGTGTTGGGTTGTAAATATCCTGCCAACCAATTCTGCTGTGTCCTGGAGAGGTCCTTACATTTTCTGGGGGAGTCTTCCTCCAAGGCAGCCGCCTCTCTGTGGCCTCTCAGCTCATTTGTCCTCCCGGGAGGACCCCAAGGCTGAGGAGCTTGTCTTCTCAAGGACGATGTGCCCGAGTGCAGCACCTGGTTGCTGGTAGATGTGGGTCTCTGGGTAAGGCTGCGTCTTTAGATACCTTCCAGACCATCCCTTTGTCTTGTGGGCGACTCACGTCTGTTCTCTGAGTTAGGTATTTGATAATAACAGAGATGACGATGAGAATAATAACTAACAGATATTGAGACTCACCATGTCTGGTCACTGTGCTAAGCATGTCATTATGTGAAAGGATAGAGAAAATAGGCTCACAGGGGCTTGCAACAACTTCAAGGTAGATCTTACTGACTCTGCTTTACAGAGGAGGACACGGAGGCTCCAAGATAGGGGGCTAAGGGACTTACCAGAAGCCCAGCTGCTCACACCAGGCGGGACTGGGAGCTCAGTCTAGATCTGGATTTCTTCCAGCCTTCTGCTCTCTGGTGATTCTACAGTGGCTTTCTTAGGTAAAGGGGAAAGAGGGGCAGAGGACCTGAGCTGGCATAGACTGAGAAGTTTTACTGTCTGATCTTTGGGTACACCTTATGATTTATTTATCATTTGTCTTCCAGGATGAGGTCCTTGGCTCCCAATTAGCAAGAATTTAACTTCCTGAGGCCAATGCCAACTCAGTCTACCACCTGCCATGTCTCGTAGGGGCTCTAATCCACATCTTCCCTGAGATCCACGTCCTCGCCATGATCCACGCCCCCCATGATCCATGTGCTCCCCATGACCTATGCCCTCTCTGTGATCCACATCCTCCTGTGATCCACATCCTCCCCGTGATCCATGTCCTCCCTGCAATCCACATCTTCCTGTGATCCATGTCCCCCCAATGATCCGTGTCTTCCCTGTGATCCATATCTTCCCCATGATCTATGTCCTTCCTATGATCCATGTCTTCCCCATGATCCACGTCCTCCTTGTGATCTACGTCCTCCCCATGATCCATGTCCTTCTGTGATCCACATTCTCCTGTGATCCACGTCCTTCCCATGATCCATATCCTCCCTGAGCTCCACGTCCTCCCCGTGATCCATGTCTTCCCCATGATCTATGTCCTCCCTATGATCCATGTCTTCCCCATGATCCACGTCCTCCTCATGATCTACGTCCTCCCCATGATCCATGTCCTCCTGTGATCCACATTCTCCTGTGATCCACATCATCCCCATGATCCATGACCTCTCCGAGATCCACGTCCTCTCCGTGATTCATGTCTTCCCTATGATGCATGCCCTCCCTATGATCCATGTCTTCCTGTGATCTGCATCCTCCCCATGATCCATATCTTCCCAGTGATCCACATCCTCCCGTGATTCACATCCTCCTATGATCCACGTCCTCCCCAAGATTCATGTCTTCCCTGTGATCCACATCTTCCCTGAGATCCACATCTACCTTGTGATTGATGTCCTCTTTGATGTCCACATCTTCCCATGACCCGTGTCCTCCCCCAGATCCAAGTCACCCTTGATCCATGTCCTCCCCATGTTGCAGTCTTAGACCAAGCTCTAGCTCTCCATGAAAGCCTGTCCTGGTCATGGCAGATGGGGTAGCCACTCCTTCCCTGGACACAAGCCTCGTGGGCCCTAGAGGCTGGGTTCAATCCTGGTGAAGTGAGAGACTGATGAGATCTAGCCTGGAGCAGCGAGCAGTGTCTCCCATGAGTTGGCATGTTTTGCTCTCTCGTCTTTCCTGTGCTGTTCCCCTGTCTGGAATCCCCTTCGTACTGCTCCACTGGCCAGATCCTACTCCATCCTCTGGGACTGTGTCATGTGACTGTCCTCTCCCTCAGACTGTGAGCTCTCTGAGGGCAAAGGCCTTAGTCCTCCATGTGTCCAGCCTAGTCTCAGAGCAGTAGTTGTGGCTATTCAGGCAGGACCAGCCATGCTGCAGGAACAAATAAACCCTGGAATCAGGCCTAACACATACGGGTTGATTTCTTGGTCACGTTAACGTTTGGTGCTGGACCTGCAGCTCTCCCTAGCCATGTTCCTTTAAGCATTGCCTGGGGGACCTGGCTCCTTTCACGTGGCTCTGTCATGAGGAGCACGTGTCTTTCTTCCTTCCCAGTGACCACATGGGATGCTGTTAAGGGATCACCTGGGATGTGCCTGGAGGGGCACGCATCGCTTCTATCCACTGCCATTATCCAAACCCAGCCACATGTCGCAGCTCAGGTGCAAAGGAGGCTGGGAAATACTGGGGCGCACATGGGACTTTAATGAGCATGAAACATCGCTGATGTAGGCTTAGAGGTCGGCCGCAGCTCACTTTTGGGGGGAACTTCCTAACAGTCCGAATTCATGATGAAATGGGAAACCTTCCTGGTCCGAGAGACTTAGAACTGGCTAGCTGACAGAAATAAAGTTGCTTCCCTTAGCCAGAGACTTGCGTTCAGACAAAACCCAGCTTTTTGAAAACAAGGGGCCAGGCCCTGGAAACTCCGTTTAGCCCTGTCAGCCCTGAAGAAGCAGGGTGTTCCCAGCTCTCAGTGTCTTTTGTCCTCTGAGCTCCCGAGGCCTGGAGAGGTGACTTCTTTATTCTCAGGAACTGCTATTTATAACTTCCAAAGGACCCCTACCCCTTGCTTCTGTACCGAGGCTCAGAAAAGCGCGTCTGCCCTCCCCCAGCAGCCCTCCCCCCGCACCAGGCCTCTCTCCCCCAGAGCAATCCCGTAAATAAAGGATGAAAGGCCCCGTAATTATTACCATTCGACAACACAGAGACTGTCAAAACCAGGAGTCCAACAAAAGCCTTTACATAAATCACAGCTGATACAATGGCTCTCGGCTGCAGGCAGAGGGGCTCAGAGCCTGGATGCTGCTGAAAGAGGGTTTGTTTAGGGGAGGGCTTGCCAGAGTCAGCAGCCCCCCGGGGAAGAGATGAGGCTGGGCGTCTGGACAGAGGACGAGCCATCATCCCCACTGCCCAACAGCAGAGGCCGCAGAATGAGAGTGAAAACCTGGGGGCAGACTCCAGATGCGACATCTCCATGGTGCCGAGTGGCCCAGATATTTGGGACTGTGCAGGTCACAACTCCATCATTAGCTGTGCACACTCTAGCCTGGCAGAGCGCTACACCCTGGGGGGACGTGCTGGCCCGCGGCAGTGCGGGCGGGGGCTCTCTGTACCCCGTGAGTCAGGGAGGTATTTAGGGCTCTGGGGGCCAAAGAGGGCATTGCAGTGGCATGGACTGCTCAGGGAGGGTTTCCTGAAGGCAGGCAGGTGGTGTTCTGATAGGCAGAAAGGACAGTGGGACACTCCAGGGTGGAGGGACGTGGCTGAATCAGGTGTCACGCACAGCGGGGACCACATTTCTTGAGAATGTGTGCACAGAGCTGGCACACCATAGTGATCCGTTTAGGAGTCCCATTCCTGAAGGACAGAGACCTTTCGAGGGGGTGGCAATTCCACAGAAACAGGGAAATGGGTGAGATTTCACATCTCTGTGCATGACAATCATTCCTTTTGAGTAAGCCATTCAGCGGCACATTAAGAATTCTGTGGCATTTAACAGACGCTGGTGGCCTCTCTCGTGTGCCACGCTCTGCGCTACTCCTACTGCTTCCTCCGTTGGAGATGAATGAGACATTGTCCTCAAAACTTTCAGAGTGCAGGGCAGGAGGCAGCCACAGGAACAAGGGCGACCATGAAGGGTGTCTGGTGCAGACAGACACATGCCGAGAGGTGGTGGAGGAGCAGAGGGAGGAGGCCGCGGCTCTACGGTCCAATGCCCTGGGTTTGAATCCCAGCCCTGCTGTTCATGGGCTTGGTGACCTTGGATGAGTCATTTAGCCTCTCTGGGCCTCAATTACATGAGGAAAGTTAATGGGGGTTATGAGGACAAAAAGATGATCAGAATAAGGTCTGGTGTCTCGTCACTGCCTGTGAGTGTTAGTCTCATTTTAAATTGCTTGGATTTATAAAGCACGTCAGCCTCTGGGCTCTCATCTGGTCCTAACACAACAGGGGTTAATCTACTCTCCCCATTTAAAAGATGAGCAGACTGAGGCTCAGAGAGGAAAGTGACGTCTCCAAGCTCACACAGCCAGAGGGACAGAACCAGGTCTCGTCCCGCACTGCGTGTCTTCTGTCTCGAGGTGAATGCTGCATGGGGTTTTGCCTCTTTGGTGCTGGCGTGGTGAGTGGGGTGCTCTGAACTACCACAGAGTTCCTAGGGGATCCTTCAGGCAGAAGGAGCCTTGTTCACTGCGGGTGGAGCCCTGAAGCAAGTCAGAGGTGACCCCTCCCCAGAGCTGGGCACTTCTGCCTGCGGGCTGCCCTGAGCTCATGCAGGCACACATGTCCACAGGCTGAGACACCTTCTCCAGACAAAGGCAATGAGCTGGGGCTCAGGAACACCTGCATGGCTCAGGGTCCCCACCCTGCTCCACGTGGCTCCCAGAGACCCTGGGTAGAAGTGTACTTTTGGGGATGGTACACTGATCTCTCACTGGTCTCTCTGGGGGCCCAGCTAGCCTCGTTCTCCCTCACCCAGGCTGGCTGCATCCTCATCAGAGATCACACCACATTCTCCCTCAATGGCGCCCCTAGGTTGTCCTCCAGGGGATTCTATGTGAAGTGTCCCCTTTGGATTTATAAAGTCCTGTGCCCTTATCAGCAAGACAAAGCCTGGCATCGAGAGTGAAAGCAGAACCAAGTAGGGTACAAGATGGCTCCTTCTGCTGAGGACATACCCTGGGCAGGCAGCCCAGTGTTTTTCAAACAACGATTGTGACTTATTAGTGGGTCCTGATGTCAATTTGGCGGGTCAAGATCTGCATTTCACATTATTGAATAGTATGTAATAGAATAGAAAACAGAGTGGGTTGCACATGGTAAGGTCCAAATTATTTCAGTAAACTTCTGTGTCTCTAGATCTATAGTGGGATATGATATAACGTGTATTTCTTATTATAGGATTAAGAAAATGTTTAAATCTCTATTGTGGTGTTTCAGTCTCTGAAATAGGTTCAGCCCCTGAGGTCAGGCAGATCTGGGCTCAGATGGCTGCCCCGGGCCTCTGGGTAAGTTGCTTCCACGTTTGTTCGATGACGCCAACAACACGTGCCTGAAAGGCCACTGCGAGGCTCACACGAGGTAAAACACAAGCAGTATGACTGGCTCATGGAGGATGCTCATGAAATTTTCACTCCCCTGGTCCCTTTTCCTACCCAAACTGCAGTGGGGGAGGTGGGGGATTTCATGGTGGAGCAGATCAGGCTCCAGTCCCTCCCCGGTAATGAGGGGTGGGGACTACACCCACGGCAGCTTTTCTTGGTGCGAGGCTGAGCTGCCAAGGGCTCAATCAGAGGTCCCTGTGCCCTGGTGCCACTGTAGTTAAGATCACCCTCCTTTCCACGTGGGGACTGTAGACACTGTGGGCTGTGGTGCCATCCTCCTTCCCCTTGTGCATCAGACAGAGCCCGATGAGGGTGGGAAGAGGACATCTGCCTGTCCGTCTGTCTGTGGAGCTGCACCGGTGATTGGACCGCCCTCTGCTCGCCTGTTCTCGCCCCTTCATGCCACCTGACAGCCTTATACAGAAAGCCAGCCTCACCAGACCTGCCCCCTGAGTTGGTGGCACGGGGGAAGATGAGGGAATTAACTTCTGGCCTGCTGACAGTGGTGCAGCCTGCCAAAGCCGCCCGGGTAATTTGGTTCCTTTCCTTTGCTGACTGGGTGCCAGCCACAAGAGTGGATTAAGCAGGGAAATTCTGCATGGAGAACTCTCCCCTTGGCGCTCCAATCCCATTGTCTCCTGAGAATGACAGCCGCTGGTGGTGCCAGCGCACACCGCTCCACTGGCACGTTCCCAGAGCAGATCAGCTTCCCGTTCCTGAAAAGAGGGATTTGTTAAAGAACTGGAGTTAAAAGAAAGAAGGAGAGGCAGGAGAGGATGAGGCCTTGGGGTGAAAGTTGCTCCTGGTTTGTTAATTAAAGAGCAAGGCCTCTCACACTGATGCCCAGGCGGTGCTTCTCAAACTCCTCCGAGGATGAGTCAGTTCTGCGCATGCCCCCTGAGCGCCTACTCAGAGGTTTTGGGCTCTGTGCTCATTGGTAGGGTGGGGATGAACGACCAACCATCTTAAGAGAGATGGATAAGAGTCTTTTCCTACTTGCTCTCAAGAATGCAGATTCTTAGACAGAAAACTATACTAATAATAGCTAATATTTATTAAGCACTTACTACATGCCAAGCACAGCTTTTTATTTATATTGACTAATTTAATCATCATAATAACCCCAGAAGACCCGTTATAGCTCCACTTTGGAAAAACATAAGGTGTAGACAGTTTAGGGCTGTAAATGTTAACAACTGATCTCCGGAAAGAAGATAAAAACAAAAACAAGCCCTGATTTGCAGCATTTGCCAATTTCCGTGGTCTCCATACACCTACCGTGCCCAATTTGAAGGTACCAATGTGACATCATTAGGCACGGAGTTGGGAAGAGACATGCACGACCAGTCCATGAACTGGCTCCAACACACCAACGGATGTTATGGAGCTTGTCCAGGCCCATGCAGTAAGTGGCAGAGTCAAGAACTGTACCCAGGTCACTTGGTTCCTGAGCCTACTTTCTCAGTCACTGGGCAACCCAAGATGTGATGTCCAAGAGAAGGGACTAAATGGAGAGGGAGTTGTTCTGAAGGCTTCATGAGATGAGGTGGGTGATGTGCCCAGGAAACTCTGAGTTCCTGCCTCACCAACTGGCAGGAACGCCCCTCCTGCTGCTTCATCCTCCTCCCCTACAAGCAATTGGATCCAGCAACTCCTGGTTCTAGAAGCCTTGGGTATAAGACCACAAATTTTCTGATGCAGAGCATAAAATGTTGAGACACTTTCAGCATCCCAGGTAAAAAATTTTGTAACCACTAATGAGGTCATTAATCCTCTGTTTGTATCTCATTTTCATTTCATTATCACAGCATGCTTGTGAGAAATACAGGTAAAATTCATTAGAAAAAGAGTCACAAAATAGTCTCCCGCTGCCAGTTTCCCCCTTTTGTGTACCCTGCATGCTGGCTGATTTTCCTTCTTGAATCCAGTTATCACCCCAACAGTCTCTTGCTAGAAATCTTCAGTAGCTCCTATTACCTACAGGTTTAATCCAAGCTTTTTAGTCTGGCATTCAAGACCGACCAAGATGTTATGCATGCATCCATCATCCATCATCCATCATCCATCCATCCATCATCCATCCATCCATCCATCCATCCATTCATCTACCCATTGTTTCAATAGGCACTCAACAAATATCGAGTGCCTACTGTGTGACAGGTAAGCACTCTACCAAGTGAAATATGACCATTCCAACTTTATCTTCTAACACTTTCCATTCATTCATTCATACAATCAGTCAATCATCATTGCACATTTATTATGTGCTAGGTTCTGGGGACACAAAGACAAAGAAGACACAGGCTCTGCTTTTGAGCACTGGATATTCCAGGCATATCTGATTGCTTGTTCTTGTCAAAACATTTTCCTGCCTCTATGTTTTTCTGCACACTATTTTCTCCACCTGGAAGATCCTCTCTACATTTTTGAACATCCAAGTTTTATTCATTGTTCAGGGCCGCAATGATGCCTCCTTCATGAAGCTGCTCCCGTGACACTGCACCATGCTGGAACTGATCGCACCTTCCCTGAACTCCCACTGTAGTCCTCCACCCCTTATGACCCCATACTGTTTTGTCTTGGCTTAAAGCCATTTGTATCCACATCCATTCTCTGTTTCTAGAACCTGACCTCTTGGAGCTCTGGACTCAGTGGATTCATGCTCATGTCTCTTCAGGGACCAGGTGAGCTAGAAGTGCCCATTGTTTGAATGATGAAAGAAAGAAACCATAAAGATGAGGAAATACCATCTTCTCTTTGATGCCAAGTCCTTACCTTTGGCACAAGACTACACCTAAGGCCTTTCCAAATAGAAAACTGCTCCAGGGCCATTTGGGCTCCTTACGAACACTATGGTGTGTCTTCTTTTCCCTTCTTAAATTTCTGCGAGGGTAGCCTTGTTAAAATGACAGTCACTCCTGGAAGCAAGTTAATAAATTCAAACACAAGGTATTGGAACTTGAAGAGACCTGAAAGATCCTTTACTTTTAGCCTCTAATTTTAGATCTGAGAAAATTGGGCCCAGAGAAGCAAAATGCCTTACTCAGATTCTCTGCGAGTGAGCATAGTTAATTGTACAATACACCACATTAATCGTTTATGAAGGCTCAGTCATTCACTCAGCTACTCTGCAAGTCAACTATGTGTCATGCAAAAAGATGATTCTGAACCATTAAGGGAAAGGTAACAGGTACCGATTGGTAGTCTAAGAGTTTAGAAATGTTTCCATCAAGAGTAGCAAAAAGGAAAGCAAGAAACAGCTCATATTAGGTAAATTTCAGTTATCTGGAAAATTAACTATATGAAGTGCCCCATTTTACACGCTAAGAGAGCACTAAGACACAGCCACATAAGTTGGTGATCACATTTCCTGGTTTGCAGGGGACAGTCCATGTTTACAACTCTTTTTTTTTCCCCCAGGAAGATTAGTCCTCAGCTAACATCAACGGCCAACCCTCCTTTTTTTGCTAGGAAGATTGTCACTGAGATCACATCTGTGCCCATCTTCCTCTATTTTGCGTGTGAGATGCCTGCCACAGCATGGCTTGGTGAGCGGTGCATAGGTCCGCACCCGGAATGGGAACCAGTGACCCCCAGGCTGCCGAAGCTGTGCATGTGAACTTAACCCCTATGCCACTGGGTTGGCTCCCCAGGTTTAAAATTCTTGTCTCAGCACAATTATTAATAGTGCTTCCTTTTACTCTCAAAGGTGTTTAAATTTGGGCAATAAATTATACAGTCATCTTACGTATAAAGCTGAGCAGTTTTTGTTCAACTTGCATCTATAGTATTTCAAAAGCAGTTTTTAAGTAGTAGCAGGCTCTCTGTAATGCGTCACTGACCTGTTGCCGTGGAATCAGGGACATTTCAAGACACTGCTTGTGACAGAGCCTCAAAGAAACCAGCAGAGGTGCTGGAATGATGCCCTCTCCTCTCAGTGTCTCTCTAGTGCGAAGATCTATTATTGACAAATCCTATGGCACATCCTTTCAAATCTCAGGAAAATGAAAGATACCTGCAGAAGCAGACTGATCAGTTTTGCCAAAAATAGAAGCTACAAGCAGACTTGGGTTGGGGGGGAGGTGGAGGATGCTGATGGAGTGTCATAGGCCAAATGCAAGTCATTCCAAGATTTTTGCATAAAAATCCACTTCCAATCTTCCTACACAAACTTGTCATTAGGTAAATTGTTTCAAAGTGTTAAATGAACCATAAAATCTTCCATTGGGGAACTGCTAAATATCCAAAAAAACGTGCTTTGCCAATTTTGGATACTCAAATGGTTTGAATTCTCTTTTGCTGTCCCACTCCCCTTCTTTGGGGTTGACGGGAATAAAGATGTCTTGAAGGGAGGCATATGGAGATAGCTCACCTCAGTGCTCTTGAGACTGCTCGTCAGAGGCCGTAAATGACATCACAGCACCCATCTTTGATTGCATCTTTGTAGAAAGAGTGGTATTGTAGACAAGGTGTCCTGAATTGTTGGAAAGATATTAGCACCCAATTTCCATCTATGTCTTACTGGATGGCAGTGTTTTTTCACATGGGCTCCTGTCTCTAGTCAGTGCTTTTACACTCACCCTCTCCACTGCAGCCTGAGAGATCTTTCTGGAACAGAGACACAGGTAGGTCAGAACCCTGCTTCCAAAACTCTGGCATCTCACTGCCTGCAAGAAATAATGTCAAGTACAATATCACCAAGCCCTCAACAAGCTGCCCCTTGTGTTTCTTTCTTGTCTCATTTTCCAGCATAAAAATTCTCCTACTGTGAACTTCAAGTTAAAGCAGAAGTGGAGGCATGCACCAGAATCAAAGGCCAACTCTTGCCACGACCAACAGGTAGCAATGGCAGGCACTTGTCAAGTATCACTTTGGGTTTCAAGACAAATGGATTTAGGAAAAGATTCTTGGAATTAACTTTTCTGTATCAGAGGAGCTTCTTTTTCTCTAGCTTTCCCATCTGTCCATTCATCCATCCTTCCACCCATTCACCCATCCACTTGTACATTCTTTCAACAGTTAACTGATTGCTTGCTCTGTGCCAGACACTTGAGTGTGGTGATGGGAATACTTTGGTGAACAACACAGTCCTGGCCTCACGGAACTTAGAATCTAGTAAGAAACTGTTCTTATTCCCCCAACATGCTGCCCATTGCCTGTGACCATGTAGGGTGCTTCACCTAGAATGTCGTTGTTCATGCATTCTATCTAGAAGACCCTTCCTCATTCTTCAGAACTAGTGAAGCACTTCTTTCTGAAGGCATCTACATCTCCCCTGAGCGAGAATGGGGAGTTAGACCCACAAAATATCAGTCAGACAGATCCACAAAATTTTTTTTTCCCCTTCACTGTCCATGGGACTTTGAACAAATCACGTAATGTCTCCAGGCCTCAGTTTCCTAAACTATAAAACGAGGAGAAGAAAAATCACTCATCTCATCTCACAGAGTAATTGTGAGGTTCAAATAAATGTTTAAATGCCTTACAACCACTGACATTCTGTTGATTCATCCATTCCCTGAACATTATGAAAAGCCTGCTCTGCAGGCCAGGCCCTGTGTTCGTGCTGGGGAGCCAGGTTCAAGTCAACCCTTCCGACAGGGAGCACAGAGTGAGCAACAGTCACAGAACAATTACCGCACAGTGTGAGATATGCGATGGGAGAAGCCAGCAGAAGTGCCATGGAAACATGAGGAGGGCGGGTTCAAACCTGAAAGTCACGTGATTTAAAGTAACTAGAGCAAACACCCATTTCGCACTGTGCACGCTGCATTGCTCTAACAGCGTTAAATACTTTAACCCATTTAAGTTCACATTTATTATCCTACTTTGAAGTAGGTACATTTGTTATCCCCATTATACAGGTGGAGAAAACTTCAGCCCCAGCTGATACAGCCAGTGAGTGGCAGAGCGAGGCTTTAAACCTTTCTTGCCCTTTATAAACAAAAGCCACGGGTGGGAGTGAGAGGGCATCACACAGGACAGTCAGCGAGCGAGAGGCTGGCACGACCAGAGCAGAGGAAGGTGAGCAGGAGGGAACAGGTCAGATCCCTGAGGGCATGCAGCCTGGCTAAGGAGTCTGCAGTCCCCAGGGCTTCTCAAAGCAGGGACAATGTGGGACAAGGCCAGGCCTTCCAGGAACTTGGATCTTGCCTCCCTTTCACCTCTCTTTCCATTCCTGGGGACACAACCACCCTCCTGGACACTGGCCTTACAAGGCTGACTTCAAACAGCGGCTGGAGACTAGACCACGTTTTGGTACGGGGGTCATAACAGTCCCCGGCTATGCTTGCACATTCTGACCTAACACATCTGAAAAGGTGTGGAGGGGGAGCAGCCATTCTTCTAGATATCTCCTTACCTACTAGACTCTTGGCTATATCATACAAAATTGCTAAGTGGTTAAGTGAAATCTTTTGCTTTTTGTCTACATGACCCTAAAAATTTGAGTATTTGGCATCATTCAGTCAATAATTGATTCACTTTGCCCTGAGCTGCTCTTTGCTAAGATTCCAAGCTGGGTTAAATCGATGGTCTCTTTTCTTGTCTCTCAATTAGGATTGCTTTGGGGAGTTTTTCTCTGAAAAAGCTTTTATTGACTTTTCCTAAAAGAGGAAGTGACATGTTGGATTCCAAATGAAATCCCTTTTCAGAGGAGCGGTGAGGTCCCCACAGTGAGTCCACAACAACCAGGAATTTGAGGTTGAAAGAGCTTGCAGAAGCCATCCAACCAGCACCTCTCAGATCTGAGGATCTCTGGAATCATGTGGGAGCTTCAGAGACAGAACAACAACAATGACAACGACAAGAGCAGAGAACAAATGAATCAGGATCTCTGGAGGAGGGCCCAGGACCCTAATTATGAAGTCCATACCCAGATGTTCCTATAGCAGCTTACATGGGGACCTCTGGAGCTGCTGGTCTGCCTGACAGAACAGCCTCCAATAATGGTGTAATTTTGGCACTGCACACATCTAGGGAAGCCCCTAGGGGCTGAAATCTAGCCTGAGCTCTAGAGGAAGGACACATTTTTCCTTGTATGACTGTCAGCTGGCAGGGTGTGCCTGTAAGGCTGTGTCCACACAGAGGGGCCACCTTTTCCTAATTTGCGTGAAAGCACCCTGCAGGCTCACAGAGGCATTGCCAACTGACCCCCATACTGCGATTATGCTGAGGACCCTCCTGACTAATGGTCGTATCAAACTGCTCCAGAGGCAGCCCATCCTGTTGTGGGAACCACGTGATTGTGAGTTCTGCATCTTCCTCTGCCTCTCTATTATCTGCTCGTGACCCCTGGAGCCCCACATATGTATCTAGTCCCTCTTTCCCAAGGGAGACCCTCAAGGACTTGAAAATAGTCTACATGCTCTCTTTAGTCTGGGTTTCTTGGTTAAAATACCTCCACGTCTTTCAACCATTTCCTAAATATCTGGCTTTGGCTTCTCTTTCCCATTTATAAAAGTCTCCTATTACTGGTACCTCACATGATGGACACTTTATTCATTCATTCACTAGTGCAGACACATGCCAGCAACCAATAGTCATTCAATAAATATTCACTAGGTGCCTACTACATTTCTACCTCTTCTCCAGCCTTTGGGGATATAGTGGCGAGCAAAATAAAACATGTCTCTTATCTCATGGAATTTAAAGTCTACTGGTAGGGGAGACAGATAACAGACAAGCTAACTAATGCGTAAGAAAGATAATTTCAGACAATGTTGAGCATCAGGCACCATGCGACGTATTGAGGGGTGTGGAGATGGAAGAGATAACATTCTGCAAGTTGTTCACAGTCTAGTGGGGAGATTCATTCAACCCCATAGTTCCTATCTGGCATGGTCAACGCTGACATCAAGACTTGTAGCAGGGCTATGGGAGTGTGGGGGGTTGCAGGGGGAAGACCTAGAGAAGAGGAGAAGAGGTTGCCCCTCTGGGATCAGGCCTCCTCAGTTACCCAGTTGGAGCAGATTTTCACTCTTTTGTCTTACATAACTCTGGTTTACTATGTTGTTTGTAAGGTCATACTGCGTAGACTTAATTTTAGAGTCTGTGTTTTTTTAGGGGGGAGAGAGTTTTCCATGAGAAAAAAAAATTCCTGTGTTGCAATTCCCATTTCAGTCTGGTGGGCCTTGGAGCCAAAATATTTTGTGCACTAACTACTAAGCTACGCAGAGATGTGAGATATTCGGCTCCTTCAGTCTGGTAGGCTTGGCAGGGCAAGCTCTCGGTAACAATGACTTCCTCTATACCATCCACAGTATAAAAACTGTGGCCTGTGTTTTGTCTTGCTCGTGCCCTCTGGGGCCAATTCCAGAGCCAAGCTCCCTTTGAAGTCTCGATGCCTGGACCAGCTTCACAGGCTCTGAAGTCAGATGAGAAATGGACCCATTATTAATGGGGGCAAAGCATTTGCACCCTCTTCACACAGTGTGGGTGGCATTGGGCTTCCACGGGATACCCTAAGGCAGAGTGTCAGAGTGCTCGGAGCTCTAGTGCTGGGCTTGGCACTGGCTTCTTTTGGGATCGGTTGGCACTGAGTGTCAGCAGACCAGCAACGCCTTCCCTGTGTTTAGCTGCTGAGTGACGAGAAGTTACTACAGACAGAAGATCAGCTTTGGGGATCATACTTTAGGACAGCAGATTCATTCGCTGCTTAATTGATTGGTTCACTCATTCAAACATTGACTAAGCACCCAGATTCTGAGTCCCTTCTCTTTTTGGAGAACAAAGATCAGTAAGATTCTAGTGGAGAAGATGGCATGTAAGGCAATCGGTGCAAAGCACAGTTATAGACACCCTGGAAAAAGTTTGGGGAGGTGAGGGTGAGGCGCAATGGAGGAAGTCATCAATGTTCCCTGGCTGGGGCTGGTCAGAAAAGGCCTCATGGAGGAGGTTACTTCGAACTGCAGTTTAAAGTGAACATCAGAAGCAAAACGGTGACAGAGGAGTCTGGGGATATTGCGCTAGCATCAGACACATTCTACTCTGTTCACAAAGTCTTAACCAAGCTTCCTGGGTGTCTTGCTTCTGATGACACTTTTGATGACACTGTTCTATTTAGTACGATGTCACAGAAAGGGGAGAGTGCCCTGGCCTTGTAGTCAAGAAGCCTGAGTTTGAGACGAGTCCTGGTTTCTCTTCTCTGGGCTTTGGTTTACTGACCTGTGAAATGAGAGACATCAGCAATATTTTATCATCTAACGAGAAGACAGGAACGGTGGATGGAGTGGGGGGCTCTGCCTCCCGCTAGGCCTCCCGTTGGTCTCCACGGGGCCCCTCAAAGAACAGCCGGGCTTTCAGAGCACATCTTGTCGCCTGTGATCCAATGACTTCTAAGACTCCTCCTCAGCTTGAGATCTCAGCTCCAAACTGTCACTTCACAGCTGTGTGACCTTGGACCCGTCCCTCCTTTCTTCTTCTCTCATTTCCCCACCTGTACGATGATGGGGTTGGACGAGATGATCCGGGAGTTCTGCCCCTCCTGGGATCTAAAGATCAGCCACGCTGGCTGAGTAGGCAGATTTGGTTATCAGGGGAAAGAAAAGGCAGTATTTATCAAGCGCTTCTGACTTACTGGGCCGAGTGCTAGCGGTTTTACATACATCACTTCATCTAACCTCACAAACATCTCTTGAGGTAGTTATTGTTTTTGTTGTCATAGAGATAAGAAAACAAATCCAAAGAGGTTAAAAGACTGGACAAAATTCTCCGGAGTGGTGTCGGGGAGCAGGAGAGCTGGAGCCGGGGTCCCCGCCTCTCATTCTGGGCTGTTTCTGTCATCCTGTCTTTGGTATCCCTCACTGTCTGGCTCTTTTTCTCAGATTATCTGTTCAACACAGTGGGCTTCTACACTGGTGGTCCCTGCTGGCCCAGAGCCAGCCTGGCTGGACAGTCAGGCCATAAACCCTGGGAAATGCAAGAGCCCTGTGTGAGGGATGCGTTTCATAGAAGTTGCCTGACTGGACAGACAGAAGGGCTGTGAAGTCCCACAAGGGGAGCCCTGGGCCCTGAGGCAGGGAAGCCTCCGCTTCCTCACATGGGGGCGGGGGAGCTGGCGTCTTGTGTTGGGAAAATAGAGACCATGGTCCACTCAGAACCACCCCCGCATAGGTATTTTTTCAGTTTTTGGAGCAGTAAATGTTATCTAGAAGTCCAGAGGAAGGAGATACAGCTAAGTGGAAAAAGCATAAGAGGAGTGTGCATGTCTTCACACATTTTTGGAGTGTACTCATGGAGCATGGAGCACACACATGTAACCAGTGTGAATGGGTATGAACTAGGAGTGTTAGTGCTGTGTACACACCTGAGTACACACAGAGGGCTTCTGTGTACATGACTATGTGAAGGAAGCCTATGGATTCAGGCACATGTGTTTGTCTTTCTAGGGGTGTGTACGTATAAGAAGAATGTACATTGTCTATGTGATATGGGTCTGTGTGTAGTTTGTATATCCTGGGAAAACACGTCTTCAAAACCTGGGTGCAAAAGCATGTCCATTATGAAGGCCTGCATTATTTGGGAATAGGAATCTGGTTTATATTTATTCTCAGCACCTTTAGCACCCAGGTAATAAGTAGTTCTTGTTTTGGCTATCGCCATAGGCACTGCACATAGGACAAGCGAGGCTGTCTAGAACAGGCTGTCCATTTTGGCCTTGAGAAAGGCCTTTGATTGGAACAGAGCAAGGCCAGGCTTGGATGAGAAGTATTTTCAGCCCCCACAGAGCAAGCTGAGAGCAAGCTGTGGAGTACGTGCTTTCAGAACCCCCGGACAGGACCTGGCATGTGCGGGGTCCCAGGATCACTGGTGACAGATCTCCATGAGCCTGGCGGGATGAGGAAATGAAGGAGGAACCTCAGAGGGTTCTGGACTGGAGAAACCCATGTCCAGCCCCACAGGTGATTCCTGGGGCCTAATCTTCCTCATCATGGACCAGACTTGCTGGAACTGACTGCCTTCTCCCTGCCAGAGTAAGGATTGATGAGGTAATGTCTTCTCTGGGCTTTGAGCTCCTTTGAGAAAGTTGCTGTACAATCATAGGGTGTTATTACCACAGGGGACACCAAAAGGTCCCTGGGATGGGGAGGTGGGTGTTCCAGTCTACAAGGCCTTGGGGTGTCTACCTGCTTTCCTGTTCGCTCCACCTCAGGCTGCCCAGGGCCTTGAGCAAGTTAGAGGGGCCTGAAGTCATGCTGAAGGGGCCCTGGCCAGGCCAGTCTCAAGCAATTTTATGCTGCCCATCTGCCTGCAGAGGTGCCTACGTGTCCATGGGGGCTCTGATGTTTTGAGGCCCTGTTCCCTCTGATCATAGGGAACACTTTCTGTCTTATGGAAACCTCCCTGAGGAAGTGTCAGCAAACACCTTCATCGAACCAATTTAGTAGTTAGCCCTGAGCTAACTACTGCCAATCCTCCTCTTTTTGCTGAGGAAGCCTGGTCCTGAGCTAACATCTGTGCCCATCTTCCTCTACTTTCTATGTGGGATGCCTGTCACAGCTTGGCATGCCAAGCGGTGCCACGTCCACACCTTGGATCCTAACAGGGGAACCCAGGGCTGCCGAGAAGCGGAACGTGCGAACTTAACCGCTGTGCCACTGGGCCGGCCCCTGACCTCTACATTCTAGGTGTATAAACCGTGGCCTGGAGTAGGAACCAGCTGCCCACAGGCCACAGTTCAATTAGGTAAAATGAGCATCAAATCCAGCTTCCTCTGAGTCGTGTGTCTGTGTATTTTCCACCGTGCTCCCCTCTGACAAAGCCTCCCCACGCGTTCAAGGTCCTGCTGCATCTCCTTCACTCTCTTCCACCTCAGCTTTGCTTCTCCTTTTGTGGCCTGTTTGTCATCCCTGCCACATTCACCCCTGCCCTCTCCATCACCTTCCCAGCCAGAGAGGTCCCCAAAACAAAGGAATGAACTCTCTCAACTTGACAAATGTCACTCCTCCAGAGAAACATTTGCTTCCTTCCCTCTGTCCCCCACAGCCTGCGGTGCCTGGTTTCTGAAAGTTTTCAGTGTCTTCATGGCAGAAAAGTGGGTTTCTTTTTAAAATTTCCGTGTTTTTAATTGTCACAATGAAGACACTGAATTCGTTCATTCTCTGACACTTACCCACTGGGGATAGAAAGGTCAGAAGGGGAGATCCTTGTCCTCAGAATCCCCGAGTCTATGGGAGGAGGCAGAGGATAACATATGATAACACTTACTGAGCTCTTAGTGAATGCCAGGCACTGTTCTAAATGCCACGTGGGTCTCAGACCATTTAATTCTTACAACACCTCATGTGGGTGAGTACATCTATTACCATCACTTAGCCACTCCAGTCTCCTGCTTTCTGACTAAATGTGTGACCCAGCGTGATGGGTGCCAGATAGGCACACTGGAGCACGGGAATGGGAGAAATGGATATAGCTGAAGAGGTCAGGAGAAGTTTAGAGAGGGTGACAATGAGCTGGATCTTGAAGCCCAAGAAGTGGGAAGACCATTCCTTGGGAAGGAGGCGGGAACAGTGTGTGGGTCAGTGCCTGGTATCCAAGGCTGGGCAGCCTGGACGCATGGCAGGATATACTGTTGGCAAAGGCACCAGAGCTAGGTCAGCAGAGCCCTGTCTGCCTGCCTGGGGATTCGTACCCTGCCTGCAAGGAAGGCGATGTCGGGTAAGTCAGTCGGTTCTCATTATTTGCAGTAGGTATGTTCTATAAAGTGACCGAAGACACTGAATTAGCAAATATGGAACCATCATCCCTAGGGGAAACACAAGATTAGGACTCTGTGAGCCTCTGGTCACAACATTCTTTTTTTATGTGTTTTTGCTTAAAGACATGTTCTTTAATATATACCAAAGATTCGTTATTATTGAACTCACAGCCACCAGCACTGTAACTCATGCCGAAGGAAGCTTACATAGTTCCTCTGTAAGACACATCATAGCCTTCTCACTCTTAGGAACATTAGGCAGCACTTCCACATTATGTTTGAGGGCCATTTTATACAGGGCAATCACCAACAAAAAGCACAAAAACGTGAAAAACATGGCACTAAATAGACCACAAAAAGGACATGTTCACAGTATGAGAGCTGAGACTAGAAGGTAGAGTTTCGTCTTGTTTGACTCATCTGGGAACATGGCATTGGGGAAGGAGACGTTTCACCCCTCTGCGCATGTCCACAAAGGACCATGAAAGTGCCGTGGGTGTAAATTTGGCGAATAAGCAAATTCACATTTACAGAATCTGCAAGAAATGAGCATCGACTAAAATCAGCTGGGTTTTAGGGATTCTCTCACAGAAACACAGAGGCTGTTTTACAGTAGTCTCGGCCTGCCTAACCTCCAAAAGTACTGGGAGCGACAACCTGCCATGTCCTGTCCCCTGGAACCCCTCCTATCTTCCTGCAGAATTTACCTCTAACCAGTGGATGGGATTTACGGGCTGGTTTCCCTCCATGGGAGTTTCCCCTCTGCTCGGTCTTTAGATCTTTGCAGCAGCCACAGGAGGCGTCCTGGGAAAGGGTTGCCCTCCCTCGAAGGAAAGGAAACTGAGGCTCAGGCAGTGAGCCGGCCAAGGACACACTGCACCTCGGAAGCAAAGTTGAGAACAGAGGCCGCAGTCCTGAGCCGTGCGTCAGGCTTCTTTCCAATTCATCCTCATGTCTTAAATATTTAGTCAAAGTGATGCCCTGAATGTGAAATCGTTTCCACTTGCATAGAAAGGGGGGTGCAATAAAATGAATTTGCAAAAGAAAAAAAAAAAAGAGCCACAGCTATGTGTCCTGAATTCAGAGTAGCTGCTGCTGCAGTGTGCTCCCTACCCGAACAGGCTAAAGCACCAGCAGCTACATTATTGTTCTTGGAGACAGAATTTATTTGTATCCCATAAATATCCCAACATCAGAGCTGTGGTTACCACTAACTGCTGCTGTTTTAAATAAACTTTGGATCTGCAGATTTTCATGACTACTGAATATAGCGCTCTTACATTTCTTCGTAGAGCCGCTTCTTGTAGTTCTTAAAGTTTTGGAAATATTTCAAAGAATCCCTGACCTCAGCTTCTCATACTTAAGCATATGAGAGTAAGTTATATTTTGCCTGGCTAGGCCATCTCACTCAATTTCTAGCCAACCACTCCTGGGTGGAGACATGCTGGTAGAGCAACTGGGGAATTTTGGAATTGCTCTCTTTGCCTCATTTTTCTGTTGTGGCAGGAAGGCTGTGGGATTCTGGGTCAGTCTGAGCACTTTCACCAGTGGGCACAAGGTGCTTTTGAGGTCTGGTTCCCCCAGCTCTCTGGCCTTTTCCCTTCTTCTGCAAAAGGGGGGTAGAAACCGCACCCCGTCTTCCTTCCAGCATTGTCTGGGGGGATACACACTTGAACGAGGTTGTGAGAGCACCCTGTGAGTTGCAAAGTGCTGTCTTGTTTTGACTGTTAAATAAAAACTCAGTTACTGGGTCTAGCAAAGCTGAGGTTATCTTTTTGGAAAATGACAAAAAGAACAACATCATAGCTTAGCAAAAGCAGGTTCTGTTCTCTGATTAACAAATAAAATTGTGAACCATAACAGATGGCCTTCGGTTAGTTTATCAAGTGTTATTTGGAATTTATTTTTAAATCATGGTAAATGTGACCTTGGGATGTACAGATAGTAGAGATGGCTTTGTACATAAATACACACAGTCACACTTTGCATATATGTGAACTCATACATGTGTGTTCCTTTTTGTATATTGAGAACTACCAACATGGAACATATATACTAAAAACAGCACTTATTTTTATACCCATGTAAATTCTTGAGCCAGACTTATGAATATGTAGGCAGTCCGTGTGAACACACATGGAGTTTTAATACAAACGTTCCTACACATATACGGCTTTGAGTGCTCCAAAGAAAGGGCCCATTGTCTCAACTAGGGGCAGAGTGGGGAACCCCCAAGCAGGAGGGTCTCGCCCCAGCTTTTCCAGGGACTTGAACTCTGACCTTATGTAAGGTACTTAATTTCTCTGCCCCAAATTTCTCCTGTCCAAATTAGTCCCTTTTACAGAGCTGTCCATTCATATAGGAGCTTTCACCCTCTCCCAGGAGGGAGGCCACGCAATCACAGTCACACCCAGTATTCATCTCCTTCTTGTCTTGAACTCTTTAACTGACATGTGGTCCGAGACAATTCCACGGTTGCCCTTTAAAGATGCCTGTTATCTGGGGGGCTTCAGGGCAGAGAAGTTGGAAGGGCATACACCAGACTAGGAGAAAACCCTCTCCCGCCTGTTTTCAATAACACGAGGAGGAGCTCGGTGCCGAAATGGAGGAATTTCCTCAAACGTCCTCTGCTCCAGAATGATCCCTTTTACAAACCTGGCTAAGAAAACATGGACAGAGGACTCTGGGAGCTTCATGCCCTCCTGGCCCCACCATTTATCCAATTTACACTGATCAGACCCACATTGGCAAAGGAAAGCCTCCTCTTTCCTTCTGTTTGTATGAGTTACTCACGGGGGCAATTGGAAGGGATTGGATTTCCCCTTGGAAATGCTGGTATTTCCATGATTTGAAAAGTCTGGCTCAATTAGAATAATCTTCAGGCACTTCCTCTCCTTTTATGCAGGTAAATCATGGATAATTTAAAAGCAAAAGAACCTTTCGGACCATTGGGCCTGCCTCTTTCATCTCCTCGCCCTGGTAATTGCCCTTCCATTGTGAGACCTCCGTGGTTAGTTGGGAGGCTGATTAAGAGGTGAAGGGGTGGGCCTCAGAGAAGGGAGGGTCGAGGGCCACCACACATGGCCTCTCCTTCAAAGACACTTCCTCTGCAGCAGGTATGTTAAATACCAAACCTGAGTCGGGTTACGCTCTCAATTGATGCCATATGATCCCAAGTGCCCAGACAAAGGCAAGCCATGATTAGAAAGTTCAAGACTGAATGCTTCTGGGGGCAGGGGGTAATCAAGTGCCTGGAGATGGGGAGGGAGACGGCAGGGCGAGCTGACAGTGGTATGTGGCACCCCCCAAAACATGTTTGCAACAAGAGAAAATTGTTCTTTTACCTCGGCTGCCCACGCTTCCATCTGGCACGCGATGAAAGCCCACTTTGCCCCACTTTCTGCAGTGCTGTGGGCACGGGATGAATCACGCGGAGGGTGCTGTTTTGACTTCCAGCTTTAATTAGGCATGTTTGCGTGTTCTCTGCCCCATCCACCTTGGAGAGGGGGATGCGTTGTTGTGACTGTGGCGGGCCGTGGAGGGAGGCGGGATTCCAGATGTGCCCAGCTGGGAAAGCGCTCCAAGAGCAGCTAGGCTAGCCTGCTCCTTCTTATGGATGGAGAAACTGAGGCCCTGGCTCACTCAGTCAGTGGTGTCCGAGAGCCCTGCTAGAATTCAATGTCTAGACCAGCCCCACTTCAGCACTTCAGCTGTCCTGGAGGCGGAGGCGAGGCATTCAGCCACAGCTCCCTCCCTTGGCTCCAGCCCCCTTCTGCCCTGCCCTGGCCTGCTCATGCCTCACCAGCCTGCAGCAAGACCCAGAGGCAGAATCTGAGACTCGCTCCAGAGCTTGAGGGCCTCTGAGGAGCAAGCAGCTAGGTGGGAGCAGGCCAGAGGCCATGGAATAGGCCACACGTTCTCAGTGCCTTCACAATGGAAAGCCTGGGGCAGAGAAGGGAGCTTGGTCAGTCAGGACGCTCCATGCTCCAGTTCTAGCTCCGCTGGGCACTTGGTCAGATCCACTTTGGAGAAGTCTCTTTCCCACTTGGATCTCATTTTTCCCTTTGTACCACTGTGGGGGCAGAGCTAGTGATCTCGAAGGATCTGCAAATGCTCACATTCAGAGTCATCTATAAGGTACATGCAGTTGAACCTACAGCTTTAGCACGAACCCTCTGTGGTGACTGCACAAAAAGGCTGCAAGACATGAGAAAGCCCTCCCTGTGTGAAGCGCAGCCCAGACTCGCTGCAGACATGGGCACCAAGAGGGAGTGGGGAACGACAGGTGGAGAGCAGAGTCACGGCCAGCCTGGTCCAGACCCAAAGGTCTCCAAGGACAGACCCTCAGTGGTGGGAACACGGAGGGAGGCCTCGCGGTGGGTGAGCACATGGCCAGAAAATGGCAGCAATGGAAAATGGAATTCGATGAAAACCGATTCAGTACATATTTCCTGGACAACCTGCTAGGCAGCAGTTCCTGCTCTTAAACAGACAAAAAGTCATGCTTTCTGATCCTCTTGCTTCATCTCCAAAAATGCTGGGAACCAGCAAAAATCCTGATAAGTTTCTGAGTCCCTCACTTGGTTTTGTTCTGATTCTTCTACTACTTCATACAATTTCTACATCAGCTTCGGCTCTAGACCGAGTGCAGGCGGAGGGCAGGGACTGTGTCCGCTCCTGGAGCTGTCTGCACAGGTCTGGCACAGGCTAAGCAGTTCCCTGCACAATGCTTGTTGGACTGAATTGAAGTTGGCCTCACAAGTAGGTCCAAGGGGTCTCATTTTACAGCAGAATATGCTTTGGAGACTGAGAGCTTCAAACGCTTGCCTCGTGAGTTATTTCCTGTGGGACGTGGACCAGGGTCTTCCATCTTCTGCCTTTCTGGTTCCTCCCTTATAAAAAGAGTGTGACCCACACACTAGGAAGCACTGTGGCAATTGTCCATGATAAGAATACCTGCCTTTCCCTCAGTACATTCTAATGGCCGGGTTCTGTTATAAGCACTTTAGATGCATCATTTGCTTTGATTATCACCACAATGCTATGCGTTAGTTACTATTACTGTTCCCATTTTATGAGTGAGAAACTGAGACACAGAGGGGCTAAGTGACTTACCAAGGCCACACAGCTGGGAAGTGGCAGAGCCAGGCTGTAAACCCACGCAAGAGTCTGGTGTCAGAGCCTGTGCCCGTGGCATCTCCATGCACTCAGCGCCCAGCCGGGGCCTGACACACGGAAGGTGCTGAAAAGCAAATGCTAGCTCTCGCTCTTCATTCATTTCCATGGGTCGTAAGGGTGCAGGCCCCAGTGGAGAGATGTGAGTCTCCTGTGCAGAATGTCCAGAGAGAGCCTGGAGACCACCCACTGGAGAAGGACGTTGCCATTTCCCTGTCATTCCGAGTCAGGACACTGGAAAAGGCCACCACGTCCCTGAAAACAAACACCCCCCGTAGACTCCTGCTGCCTGAGAGTGGGAACCGTCAGAGCCCTGGACCTGCAGAGACCGTGCTGAGTGTCAGCACGGTCCCTGCATGCCCCTAATTAAGTCAGAAGAGGATCCAGGCCCCTGGGTGCTCCTTTCTCCAGGAAGCACTTGAAAAATGCAGGGAGGCAAAGAAGTTCAAGGTTTGGGTATCTGCTGCCCTTGGTTCTGCTCAGGAATTCTTTAGCTGATTACACGGCTCTCATTTCAACAACACTAGCTTTGTGTCCTGGGCTATGGGAAGGCTCCTCTCCTCCACTGCCACCCCCGCCACGGAGGGTCACCCTGCCGGGAAAACACATCTGGAGAGAAGTATTTCCACCAGATTTAAAAATACTCCAGGGGAAACATTTTCTTGAGGAGTCCTTTTTTTCTTTTTCCTTTTTCATATGGGCTAATAGTTATTGCAGGGGCCTCTGCATTCTTAGAAATCCCTGGAATGAAACTGGTTTGAAAACCATTGAGAAAGGATGTGGCGTGCCTCCTCTCTGCACCCTCATGGCTGGTGGCATCCAAGCTGTGCTCAGTGCAGAGGACACTGACTCTCAGAGGCCCAGGCTGGTACAAAGCCCAGGAGCCCACCATGCTCCATCTTTCTGCTGAGAACGACCCCATGGGCCGGGCTGAGCCCGACCCTGTTCCTTTGAGCCCTTTCTTCTGGGCACATGTTTCTCAAGCACTGAATACTTTTGAGAAGTATATTTAGGCTATGTTTCTACACAAATCTTTCTCACTTCTCTAATTATTCCCTGTTTCTTTTACTCTCGGAAAACCCCTGCAGTAACGTGGTGAGCGGTCCTGAGATGCATGTGTGGTGCTTGTTCTGAGTGGGGAGATGCAAGCCTCAAAGGAAAGGAACATTCAATTCAATGTGCTCAGCCTGGAAGAGGTCCATGGAGGGGCAGACCCAGAGATGAATAATGACCATAAACATTTATCCAGCATTTACCTTCATGCCAGCCACCAGGCTTAACTTGCTTGTCCTTATTCAATTCTCACAAGAACCCGAAGCAGATCAGGAAATGGAAGCTGAGAGGGGTAACTGGTCCCTGGTCTCAAACTGGTAAGTGGTCAAACTGGAATTCAAATCCAGGCCCATGGACTTTTTAGCTTGTGCCAATAACTACACACTAACTGCTGAGGACCCCTCTCAGGGAGCTCACCATCCTCTGGAGTGGGCCACACATGCCAGGATACGGCAGTACAAGACACAGTGGGGTCAACATGCAAAGGGGCACAGGCCACCAGCACTGCCCTGGTTTGGAGGCAGATCCCTGTGGGGCCCATCAGGATGGGGCGGGGAGCATGTCGGTGAAGGCATTAGAAGTTCTCTATTCAGTCTCCTGAAATGTCTCTCCTCCTGTGTCTTCATAGCCAAATCCTCTAGAGCTTCAGAGCCCACACTGCCTCTTTCAGGAAGCCTTCCGGAACTGCTCCAGTCTTTAAGGACCTCTCCCTCCTGGTTACCTGTAGCAGGTAAAGTTAGGGCTGAATCTGACTCGGGCTAGGACAGTGCACTTTCTGCCACAGAGGTCTTGCCTTCCTAGTTAGATTCCAAGTTCCCTGTTGGCAGGTGGGGCCTGGGGCTGCCATCTTTCCCTTTTCCAGGGCATAGAGGCCAGCACCAGGTGAAGGGGTGTAGAGTGAAAGGAACGGCAAACTCTGGTGAACAAGGGTGACATAGCAGTGACATATTGGGGCTTATTGGTGCCATAGAGAAAATGATCAGCACAAGTGAGAAGAAGGAAAAGACTAGTGTCCTCAGAGCCAAAGGAATAGTTTCAAGGTGGTGCTGTGCCCAGTGAAGTCAAAGGCAAGGGTAAGATCGGGGAAGACAAAGACTGCAAGAGACCCACTGGATGTAACTGTTCAAAGTCACTGGGGAGAGCTGTACCAGGACAATGGGGAGGGCACAAGCCAGGCTGCAACGGGTTCAGGAGCGAATGGCAGGCGGTGACACAGAGCCGTGTTGTATCCTATGTTTATGAAGCTCGCAGGAGAAGAAGGAACAGTCTGGATGGTAGCCAGAGGAGCGTGTGTCTCCCAGTATTTATTTGACTGGTTGGACTTTTGCTGGGAATGTGGTGTGGGGTGACTCCAAGTTTTCACCACTCGGTGCGTGTCTCTGAGTGACTGCCGAGGTGCTGTGAATTTTGGTTCGAGGGGTACAAATAAATTTTAGGGTGTAGGCAAATCAGCAAATATGGAATCAGCAAATAAAGACGACTTGCTTCAGTTTGTAGCGAAGGGGAACACAACTTGAAAAATCACGGGGAGGGGGGGCCCGCTAAATGTTCTCTTTGAAATAAAAGTAGAGTCTTCTTCGGAAAGGCAGCAGGGAACCTGTGGACAGTAGCGCAGTTGGAGAAATTGCTGAGAGGACGGAGAGAGGGGGCTGGGAAGGAAGAGGGCCAGGATGGGCAGGCACAGCCGAGGCCCAGCCAAGGGAGGAGGAGAGCACACATTTCAGCTCTTTCTTCCTTCGCTTCCTCTGGCAACACTCCAAGAACTGGTTACCTGGAGAAATGCAACACACGTTGTTGGGCGGGGTTTCCATTTAAAGATGCAGAGGCTCCTTTTTTCTCCTCTTTCCTCCCACTCAGCCCGTGAAAGAGAATGAAAAAGAGAAATATAAACAAATAAAACTATTTTCACTGAAACAAAAAAACAGCTATAACCTCAAACCACAAACTATGAAGCACACTAGCCAGATTCTGTGAAATCTGTACTAAAACAAGGTTAAGAATCTGACATTCTCACCTTTCTCCTCAGACCTTGAGCATAGGACACATCTTTCTACAAGTAACAAGCAGGGTCTTGCGAACCTTACCCAATGGTTCTCTAATTAGAACTACATGGTCTACGGAAGTGGGCCGGCCTCCAGAGGAGGCAACACGTCTTTCTAGAAACTTCAGGGGAGGTGGGTCTGAAGAAATATAGACATACCAATTGCATTCTCTCTTACCAGCTTCCTGGATGAGACAGTTGCTGGAGGCCAGGGAGGTAAACTGGGTGAGAAGTAGCACAGAGTTCCTGTATCAGAGCCTTGCGATTCAAAGTGGGGTCCGATACTCACAGCAGCAGCTTCACCCAGGAGCTTGTTAGAAATGCAGAATTTTAGGCCGCACCTCAGACCTGGAGATTCAGAATCTGCATCTTAACAAGGTCTCGCACCTCAGACCTGGAGATTCAGAATCTGTATCTTAACAAGGTCTCGAGGTGAATTCCATGTACTTTAAACTTTGAGAAGGGCCGTCCTAAAGAGCTTTGAGGTGAGCTGAACCCACCTCTTAAACAGCAAATCTTTGGGAAGATAGGCTCGTAAGGCAAAGGAAATAGTGGATCTAGTGGAGAGATGTCGAGATAGCATTTCGAATGCCAAACTGCTTATTGATTTAGCTCCCTTCCTTTGCCCTTCCACAAACTCTTATTCAATAAGTATCTGGCCTTATTTAAAGATAAGGGATATGAAGAAGGAACTGAACATCCAACTATGGGTAGATACCGAGAGGAAAGGCACATCAGAAAAGGCAGATGGAGAACATATATCACCTAAGGAAACAAGAGTCGAGCAGTTCTCTAATGTTTCACAAACATTATAAACAACATTAATTCTATTATGACTTAAAAAAAACCCAAAGAAGAAACTTAAGAGCTCAAAGATTGGATTAAAATTAACACAAGGGGATTAAAAACAAGCTGGTAGTGTTCAAGAAAGAAACAGACAGGGGCTGGCCCAGTGGCACAGCGGTTAAGTGAGCCCGTTCCTCTTTGGGGGCCTGGGGTTTGCCGATTCAGATCCTGGGTGCGGACATGGCACCGTGTGGCAAGCCGTGCTATGGTAGGCATCCCACATATAAAGTAGAGGAAGATGGGCATGGATGTTAGCTCAGGGCCAGTCTTCTTCAGCAAAAAGAGGAGGATTGGCAGCAGATGTTAGCTCAGGGCTAATCTTCATCAAAGAAGGAAAGAAAGAAAGAGACAGAAAGTAAGACTAGTGCAGAAAAGAAAGAACATTGGGAATAACGAAGAAAAAAATGGAACAAAAGAACAGCGAGGCAGGGTAATCCTTCCCGAAGGAGGAGAGAACTGGCATGTGTGTGAACTGCTTTGATGACATCACAGGCTCTGCGTCCACGGATGCCGTTGGCAAAGATCCCGCTCTTAACTGAAGCTTGAGCTAGCACTCAGGTAACTTAGGTTTCCAGAAGGCTGGTCACCTTAGGTACTGGACAATCCATAAACAGAGAGGCAAATTAAGTGTTTGAGGCATTTGTTATATACCGGATACTTTTCTTATATCATATTCAAAACACAATGTAGGTGCTTTTAATAAATTAGTGACTTAAAAAAATCATGTTAAATAGAAATTCATGTTAATAAAAAAAGTTGTAACGTAGAGAAAGCAAAAGGAAGAAAATTTAAACACTCGTTTCTCATCACCCAGCAATAACCACTTTGAAAATCCATGACCTATTTCCAAAATTTTATGAAATATGTGTGTTTTTCCCCAAACGGGATTATACTATACTTCCTGTTTTTAACGTGCTTTATTTCCAGTTAACAATATATTATGACTACTTTTTTCTGTCGTTAAATATTCTATCTGATTTTAATGCTGCAGAGTGTTTCATGACATCAAAGTGCCTTGATTTATTTGGTCTGCTGTGTCCATGGCCCACAGCTTACTAAGTGCTTAGTAAATATTTGTTGAGTGACTGACTTGAATGAATGTTGAACAGTTAGGTTGTGTATCTAAATATTTGCTGTTACAAACAGCACTGCAGCAAACATCCTTTTAGCTAAATCATTAACACGTCGGTAATTATTTCCTTAATATCAATCCTCGAGAGTGGAATTGTTTGGTTAAGGAGTATGACCATCTTTAAAACTTTTGGATCATCTCCAAAAAGGATATGCCAATTTGCACTTCCACCTACAGTATCAGATTATGCACATTTTCTTTCGTCTCAGCCAATCCTTTTTAAGGACTTTTTCAGACTTTTAAGAAAGTCTTTTTTTAATTTGATAGGTCAAATACGGAATTTCATTTTGGCATAATTTATAATTCTTTGATGCGTGGTGAGGTTAAATATTCTTTCACATGCTTATTGATCATTTATGTATCTTTTATGAATTGTCTTTTTAGGTCTGTTACCCATTTAAAAATTTTGTTGATTATTTTTATGGTTGATTTACAAGTGATCTTCTTGTTAAAAATATTAATCCAGTGTGTACATATAAAGTTGCAATTTTTTTCTAATTTGGCATTTTCTTTTAATTTTTTGTCATTTTTAAAGATTGTACAGTCACTTTAATCTTCCATTTATGTTTCTGTGTTGTGACTTTGTGCTTAGAAAGGGCCTGTCCACCTGAGATTATGGCGATTAACTTACAGAGGTTTTATCCCCATTTTGCAGGTAAGGAAAATGAAGCTTCCAGAATCTAGAGTCAGACAGCTCATGAGTAAGATTTTAAGTTCGACTTCAAAACCCCATGCTCTTTCTGCTAAATCAGACTATCTCCTTTATCCAACAATATTTTGAATTCCTGGAGTCGGTTCCATTGAGCAGTCGGTCTACATAACTGTGGAGGCTGGGAGGTCATCCTTTCAGGGGTAGATCCCCAATGAGAGAGACTAACAGTTAATCCTGGAAAGGCACACCTACTCGTCTCTGTTGTGTCAGCACCTCTCTGTGTGGATCCTGAGTGCTCAGAACCCAGTCCACTTCCCTACAAGGGTGTCCTAGGAGGAACATGGCTGGCCCCTGAGGGGAGTGAGAAATTTCATCTGCTGGTAAGTTACTCTGATAACATGGAACCTGCCGAGTGGAAGGACAGCCAGGGCCTTGACCTTCAGCTGCTTGATGTAATCTGGTGCTATGCTCCCACTGCTCTTCCCACATGCCAATCCACCATGCCGAGCTCCAGGTTTTGGGGAGAGGGAGCCATAGGAGTAGCAAATGATTTCCCTGCCATGTCTAAGTTCTGCAAAGGACATCGTTTGGCCTTCATGCTCTTTTGAATTTGGCCACTGGAAAGGAAATTGAGTGGAGAAAGAAGGGGGGCTGTGGCAGGGACTTTCGAAAGAAATACAACTTGAAGTCTTCGGTATTTGTGTTTTCACTAATGGTCTCCCAACCATCTCTACGCAGACTTCTCACCTGATCCCAGCGTCTGGAAAGCATATAATAAGCCAGCAACCTTAGAGGGAAAGATTTTTCTTCCTCTTTTCATAAATCTCTTTTTGAAAAACTCCATAATAGCTGTTGTACCTTCAATAAGCACTAAATGAATAACAGTCTTTATGTTATTGTGATTTATTTTCGCCATTTCCCTTAAAAAGGAAAGGGAGGTACCACAGGGTAACTGAACAATAGCCTCTCTGAACCCATGTTTCTTGAAATGGAACATATGACTTGTTTTTTGTTGTTTTTGTCTCTTAGAAAATACATCGCTATCGCACCTTTGATAGAGAATAAAGTGGGCTTTTTTGACTGATAAAAGTACATATTTTGAATATTTACTCATCAACATGGCTTTTGGGAGATGGGTGTTAGGCAGAGATTCACCATGTAATTCTAGAGTTAGTTGCCAGCAACTGTAGAGACTTTTGACCCGTCATAAACCATATAAGCTCCTCCTCAAGGCACAGGGGCCTCCATCATGTGGGCAGAGGGACAGGCAGAGCCTGTGCTGGGGGAGCTGCTGGAAGTGTAGGTCTGAGTAGCAGTGAAATAAAACATCTTTAACTATCTGTGTCACCCACCACTCATCCATCAAGAGACTGGGGGGATCCAGGTAGCAGCATTTATTGCCAACCAGTGCTGGGGCATCTCAACATCTAACACCCCGTCTGTGCTGTCAGACGGGGACATCCTGGCTGGGCAGGAGCCCTCGGCCTCCCCTACCTCTGGTCCCCCCAGCTTGGTGGGTGAGCCTACAGATGACAGGCAGAGCAGTTGAGCTGCATTCATGCTCAGAGGCTCCCAGTTAGTAGATGCAGCAGCAATAAGCCATTTCGAAATCCTCCCTTTTTTTCTAATTGCACAAGTAATGTAACTTAATACAGAGTCAAGGGGAGAAATTTGAATAGAGTAAATGCAACAAAATGCGGAAGCCCTGCACCTCCCCTTTCCTCCTGTGTAGAGTTTGACATGCGAGTGGAGCTCTGAGGCCATGGAGGCCCTGGGTGAGCTGGGAACCCTCCCTCTTTCCATCTGTGTGCATGCGTCCCCAAGCCTGCTGCCTGAGGACTTCAGCGCCTGCGACCCAGTGGGTTTGGGGCAGGAATAGACTTCCAGCAGCCTCCTCCAAATTCATTTCTATTCCTGGGATAACTAGGAATCTGAGGAATGTGAGGTGATTCTGATATTTAAAGAGGCAGGTGAAATAAATGTCAGGACATCTTAATGAAACTCTACGCTCCTTCTCTCTCCGATAGCTGCACCTGGCTTTGGAAAGTTAGCAATGCTCTGGAAAGTGACAAATGGATCCTCGTTTGTGTATTTCCATGTCTGTGACACTATGTATCTCAGTTTCTTTCAGTCAGTTTCCACTCATTAGGGATGTGTACCTTATTTTGTTTTTAAGCTGGCATTTGTGGAAAGTGACAGAGGTGCCAAGCCTCTTGGAAACTGGTGGAAAAGCTGTTCAAAACCGAGGTAACGTTCTGCTGTGATGGAACAAAGAGAAAGAAATCAAAGGACAGTGGGGTCCCTGGGGGGCCCCAGATTGCCCTTCCCCTGCCTCAGTCGTACAGACCATATTTTTGACATCCAAGCTGCCTCACTAATAATTTTACTGACTTTCCAGCTAGAATCTTCTCGACTAGGCACGCCCAACTCTGGAGCTGACTTTCTGCCAGTATCTGGGCAACCCTGGCATGCCTGCATCTGAAATGAGTACCTTTGCCAACTATATGTTTGGTTCGGATCTTGCATATGGCGCGCACAGCATGCTCCCGACAGAGCCCGTGAAGGCCGGGGCTGGGCACCCCCGCCTGCTTCAGCCAATTTGGTTTGGAGCAGGGCTGGTTTTCCTCCAAGATGTCTCAATCAGCAGGGCCTCCACAAACTTTTTTTTTTTTTTTAATGCTGTCTTCTCATTGCCTGTGTTCGAAGGATCAGACATGTGAGTGATTCTTTCATCCCTTCCAGGGAATTTGTGGGGAGCTGAACCAGGACGACAGGATTTGGAACCTGGGAGGGGTTTGCATTGTCTGCAGTGGCCTATCACCAGTCAAATCCAGCGTGTAGGTTAATAAGGCTTAAACTTTAAAGGAAGGTTGAACATCTGATTGACAAGCTGGTGAATAAGAGTCCAGGGGGAAGTTCTGTGCTTGGAAAGTTACCCGTTTCCTGAGATGCAGTTGAGCTTCAAAGAGCGTGAGGTATCAGTTAGGCAGAGGCAGACCCGAGAGTCTAACTTGCGTTGAAATACCAAATAGCTCCGCGAGATCCCAGCTTCTAGCTGGTCTGACGTCTGGCAAGTAAATTGCCTCAGTTAATTACTATTTATTGTTCTTGAATCAAAGAGTGGCTAGAACCCCATCCTCAAGTCAGAATCATTGACTGTGACTGCTGAGAGTCATGCTCCCAGGTGGCCAAAATCAGTCTTGTTCTGGCGCCAAAATGTTTAATGAGTGTTTTGTTCTCCGGAGGACAAGTAATGTATCAATGCCTGCCACCTTGAGAACTGATAAAAACTAAAGACTATTTGGGGCTTATTTTTTTTTCAAGAAGTCCGAAATAATACTTATCCTGCAGCTTGACATGTTTCAACCTTTGGGATTTGCTTCAAAAACTGACTGAAATTTACCCAGAGATGGTCCATCTAAGAGTCGTGTGCTTATGTGCACAAAACCCCGATCCTTGGCTTCCTGTGACAGCAACTCCCATGGGGATGCTCAGAATCCTCCCACAGACACAGGAAAGTGTCTGCAGCAACGTCAAATCGGGATAGCTGAACTTTTCAGTTAAAAAAATTAAAAAGGTGAAAGATAAGATTTTAAAATGGAAAGAATTCATCCCATTCTCCAACACAATTTTAAAACACATTTTTCTGTGAAAGTGTGTATCTCTGTCCACATATGTACATACCTTTACAAAACTCTGACCGTGGGAAAAACAATATTCAGCATCTTGATTTCTTAATATTATACTAGAAATATTTTAAGATTATCATAATTATCATTTTTGGTGGCTGCACAATATTCAAATATATGGATGGCTATCTCCTGTTTGGGGAGTATTTAAAATTTAGAAAGAATTTTCAAGTTTTATCTTTAATATATGTTTTCATAAAATAAAAAAAAATGCCATAAAGGGCATGAATACTTTTGTGACTTTTCCTACATATTGTTATAGAATTTTCTAAAATTTATAATGTCATCAGAATATGAGTGTACTAGTTACACTTAACTTTGCCAGCATTGGGGCTTATCAAATTTTTAAAATTATACTGGAAATTTGCTAAGGGAGTAGGTTTCAGGTGCCCTTACCACACAAACACAAATGGTAACTGTGTGAGAAGATGATATGTTAACTAGCTTACTGTAGTAATCATTTCATTATGTATATATCTCTCTCAAATCATCAGGTTATACACGTTAATTTTTTATTTAAAAAGAAATTAAATATAATTTTTTATTTAAAAAGAAATTAAAAATTTTACAGAAAAAGAAAAAAAGATTTCAGGTAAAAACTCTGGTTATCATTTGCTCTAAGGATTTTAGCAGAGGACAAAATGTGAGAAGTAAATGCTTAACAGAAGTCTCAAACCCACCAACGAGCTAAAAATAGGCATTTGAAGAAACAGACGTTCAGGGGTTAAGAAGTGGTCAGGGAATTAATGGCTATTGAATTAAACGGGACAGAAATAGTTTGAGAGTGAACTGAACTACTGCTCCTGGAGAAGAGATGGGCAGAGCAAAAAGGCTCACCTCTTCAGAGAAGAAACTCACGTTTGGCGTGATGAGAGGGATTATCAATCCAATGTATTGGAGGATAATACATCAGGGTGTCATTTATCTAGTATCTTTAAGGAACCAGGTAAAGCATATAAATGGATTCAGATAACAAAAGTAATTATTATCTATGCTCTAAAATTTTTGATGGAAGTCATCATAAAAATAAAAAACACATGCTGTCTCCAAGCTCTGTCACTTCTTAGCTCCCTTACCTTGGATGAATTATGTAACCTCTCTGTGCAACATTTCTGCTCTCAGGAAAATAGGACTGAATCATCTTTACTTCCAAAGACGGTTTTGAATGTGAAATGAGCTAAGACAAGTAGAACAGAGCCTGGCTGATAACACATGTTAGATATTACCACCAACATCACTATTATGCACAGCAAGCACAAGGTATTGACCTGAAATTGCCCATTTCAAAGATATTTTACTTTTGAGGAAACAAAAGAGAGTTTGTGGCCCTTCTTGGGTCTTAGTCCGTTCGTCTGAACTCTAAGAGTTTGGACTTGAGAAACTCAGTGATCCTTATAACCTGGCCGTGCCGTGTGCTGTACCTGCCTGGTAGTGGTCACAAACATCCATTATTTCACTGGGCTGCTGCACATTGTTATCTGTCAGGGTGGGGGTAGGGGTGGAGGTAGGGTGCAGTGAGGGGGGTGCAGGAGAGGTTTAGGGGGGCTCATCCTGAGATGTGTCGCAATTCTTGCCCTGGCACTAAATGGCCCCAGAGTGTTGTCTTTCTTGCTGGTGTTTCATCTCCCTCCTTTCTGAATGTTGGCTGCCACTTGGTGGTGATGCCCCCCAAATACTTCCCACTTCCTTTTACTTTAGCCCTTTTCATAAACATCATGCAGCTTTCAATCTCTGGTCCACTATAATTTACTAGAGACCTGGATATTATTGAGAAATCAAATATCAAGCACATATAACCTTATTAAATGATACATATGTTATAAACATATATTAATTTAGTGGTACCTTTAGATTTATACTGGAAGGGGAGATGTCTCTGAATGAAGGACATCTTCAGTTCTGTAGAAGGGTAAGGGATTGAGGATGGAATGATTTGATGAGAATTAAAGGTGAAGATCTAAGAAGACTGGGCCAAACTAGAAGAGCATTCACAACCTTGTAGGGAGTCAATGATGAATTTGAGACCAGCGATCACGAAGAAACTGCCAGAGTTCTTAACTCTTTGTAATATCTTCACATTAGTTATTTTTGTTCGTTATGGTTTGTCCAGTGGGGTTTAACTATTTACTAGCTATTTTAAATTGTTTAAATTTAAATTATTTAAATAATTCTCATTATTTTAGCTGTAGTTGGTTGGGTACCCACCATAGGTGAGACCTGTGGCTAGAAGTCCTACGTACATGACACCCAATCATTATAGTCGCTCCATGAGGGAGGCATTATTAACACTCCTGCCCTCCCATGTTACATGCAAGGAAACCAACTCTCAGAGCAATTGAGTTACTTGCCCAATAATTGCTGGAGTTGGAAAGCCCAGGTCCACCTGAAAACTAAGCTAACGGTCTTTCACTATCCCAGTCATCCTTTAATATTCCCCAAATGACAAGGATTCTAAGTGTTTGTTTTGGAGACAGTGAGAAACATGGAGTTGGTTAGATAGCTTGCTCTGTAGCCATTCTTGGGGAGAAATGGATATGAATGCTAGGGATTAGAGTGGAAGAGAGTAGTGACAGCTCTTAGTGAAAGAAAAATAAACTAGGATACATCCTTAAGGAAGTTGTACTGGGGGCTAACCAAGAAGAGTTTTCTTGGGTGCCTGAATACATTAAAGTCCATGGATTTCAAGAAGAATGCCAGCTGCTCACAAGATGTCAGGCGTGGGAGTCTTGTGATCGCTGCTCCACTGCCCATCAGGATACTGTATGTTCACTTCTGCATTGGTGGCAGTGCTCGGCATGGGCGGCTGGCCAGGAATTTGGATGCTTGATAAGTGATGTCGATTGCCTATCCGTGTCTTTGTTTCAAAAGGCAGAAAGCTGTATGTGCACAAGAAAAATAATAGAATCCATATGAGCTGGTTTAGTTGGAAACCCTAACCTGGCATGTAGTGCCAGGTGAGTCTGGAAGATCCTTGCTCCAAAACACCTGATGCCAGGAGGAGCCGAGAAGGACTCCTCAAGCCAAAAGACTTCAGAGCAGAGTCTTTGCTTCTCTTTCTAGCTCATATTTTGCTTTCTCCTCCCCGTCCCTTCGTATCCCCTCTCCTCCCCTTCCCTTCCGCTCTCTTCCCTTCCCTTTTCTTCTTTCCCCAAATACTTATTGAGCATCTTCTTTGTCAAGACCCTGCATTTGGGATATACTGAAGAACATAAAGTCCCTGCCCTCTAGAGTCTTACACTCTCATGGAGGAGGCAGAAATAATTCTCAGTTGGTGCCCTTAAAGTTGCAAAAAAGGAGCCACAATGTTCTGTGAGAGCACCAAGGAAGGGTTCCAAACCACCCCAGGCGTGGTACTGAGCCAAGATTTGGTTGGATTTAGCTAGAAGCAGATGGAGGTAAGAGTGTGTCCAACAAAAGGAAGAGTGTGGGCCAAGGCACAGAGGCTGCAAAGCATGAAACCTCAAGGAACTACAGAAGTTCTTTATGACTGGTCCGAGGGCTGGGTGCCATATTGGTGGGAGAGGTCATGGGTAGGGCCAGACCGTGGAAGAGCTGGATTCTAGTCATAGACAATGGGGAACCAATTAAGCCAGGGAGGGACAATATCTGATTTCCTGGAAAGATCACTAGAGCTTCTTGTTTGGCAGCTACGTTGGAGGGAGGGAGAGCAATTTGTAGAGTGAGAGCATTCCGGTGTGTCTCCTAGTCTGGGGCATCCTTTTGAGTAGATTGAGGTACCTTCTGGAGTGACTACAGAGCCCAGGAAGTGAAAGCATGGCTTAAAGGACCAAAATCCTTTTGTGGAACTTCACTGCTAGAGCCAAGAAATCCATCTGCAGTGGCAGAGCAGCATCCTGGCCAAACAGGTGACATCAGCGAATGTCAACACCAAGGTTTTCAGGACTGAGCTGTTGCAAAAGTTATCTTCAATTTACAAAGAGCAGTTTTAAAAATGCAGGGCCTTTCTTTGCTAATCTCTTAACTGCCTCAAGGCCTCCATAGAGGACCCAGCAGGTCAGAGGCCCAGAGACACCTGATGACACCAAGCAAAACAGGTATGTGTGAAGCTTGGTTTCCCCAGGACTTCCACCTTTATAATTAGGGCCCTTTTTGCTAAAGCAGTTACACACTTAACTGCTCCAGTGAGGTCCTAGGCCATTGTCAGCTCCTGGGGTACTTTACTTCCCTTTGCAAATTGTGGACGTGCTCGTCCTGTGTCCAAACTGTTCCTATCTGCTACATATCCACTATGTATCCAGGTGCTTTGCATACTTTAATTCTCATATGAAGCCCCTCAGGAGAGTATTATCATCCTCGTTTTACATTTGAGGAAACAGATACTCAGGTTCAATCTCAAGTTCATAGAGAGAGTGAGCTGTGGAGCCAAGACCTGATCCCAGAGTGTGATGTCCCAGCCATGAGAACTCCCTACTTCCCTGGAGAGGCAGAAACACACTGAAGTTAAGAGAGCAGGTTTGAGAGTCAGATCTACCTGTCCTGAAGTCTGGCTTTGCCATGTACTAGATATAGAATTTGCCCAAGCGCTCATAAGTGGAAGATTAAATAAAATGAAATGATGTGGGTGAAGCACTCAGCAGAGGGCAGGAAAAATCTCACCCTGAATTTCTTTTCCCCAAGGATCATGATATTTCAGGTGAGTGTGCCAGGGTCTTTGGTGTATCAGGATAATTTCTTACATAGATTTAGAGAGAAAGTACTGGTCACCTGCTAGACACTGTCCTAGTGTATAAGTTTACTTAATCCTCAGCCAGGAAGTGTCTGAGTCAAGACTCCATCTCAAGCACTTAGGTCCAGAGCCAACGCTCTCTATACCCACCATGCTGTGCTGCCTGTCCTTGATTTTGTGTTTGTGGGCAGGTTTGGAACAAGAATAACCCTGGTGATTAGAAATTGAACTTGGGCAGAGAAAACTTGCGTCTCGCTAATTTGAAGTTAGCTCGGAAAGAGTTGGCCTTTTAAGGGATTGCTTTCCGTGTAAGATTTCAAGTGACACCCATTTGTTCTGAACGATTAACTTTGCAGAGCATGGAGAACACAGATTATTTGTAGTAATATAAGCAAAAGCAAGATGTTAATTAAATAGTTACTTTTAAGAGCTGTAGTCTTTTAATGGCTTAAAAGAAAACGACCAGCTGCATTATTCTATTACCACTAATTCAAAAATTTCTAAAGAGAAATATTGAAAAGGAACGTTGTACTGAGTGTCTAGATTTATATAAACTCACCACTGAGCTAGGTGCTTGATGTCCCTGTGCCATATAATCCTCACCATAAACTCAAATCTGTTCTTATTATTCCCAAAGGTGGGAATGGGGAATCTCAGAGATGTTCTGTAATTTGCCTAAGTTCTCAGAGCCATAAACAAAGAAATGGAGACATGGAACCAGAATTCCATGACTGGTAGCGTCCTTTCTACTTTACCATGCTCTAATTTGAGCAGACGTAGGGCTGTTGAGGTGATAACTAGTGAATGCTCAGAGGCTGGATCCACATTTTCCAAACCTTCATATGTGACTCTGAGCCCATGATCAGCCATAGGTTGAAGACACCAAGAATATGCCTGAAGGGTGGAGTAATGCTCACACAATTGCAGCTTGCCGTTATTTAAGGTCAGAGCAGGCAGGAAGATGGACATTCAAGTAAGTAAGGGATGGGAATGTATCTGAGGGCAAAAGAGAGAAAATGTTCAAAAACATTAATGGGATCAGACACCAATAATTAGAGTGTTGCAATTTGAGCTTGGTTCTGAATTATTAATTGCCTTATGCAGGAATCTCTTCTGTGTTCTCTGCCAGGATGGAGGCCAGTTCTCAGGGTTGAACAGGTTGGGGTCTAGAAGCCCAAGTGGGAAAGTAGCTCCATTTGCTGAGCAAAGATGAGAAGTTGTAGTGCAGGTGGGTTCAGAGAGCAGGGTTGGGGGGTGGGGGACCTAAGGGTCATGGGATAAACCTTTATAAGAAAGACTTGTGGAGAAGTTAAACATCTAAGACAAGGCTGAGCAGTAGAACTTTCTGCAATCATGGAAATTTTCTATATCTGTGTTATCCAACATGGTAGCCCCTACCTACATGTGACTATGAAATCCTTAATATGTGGTTAGTGTGAATTAACCACATATTTTACAGAAATATGGGACTGAATTTTTCACTTTACTTAAATTTAGTATTTTGAAATTTTAACTTGAATTGTCATGTGCGTTTTGTGACCACCATATTGGATGGACAGCTGTAAGAAGAAATGATGATGTTCCCCTGAGAAACTTTTAGAACACTATAAATCCCTTTGCTCAGGAGCTACTCAAAAACTGTGAAGAAGATTAAGACATAAGATGGCAGAAACACCTCTCATAAATTAACACAGCACCGATGGGTTCAAGTGAGAGTTTTTTATGATGGATGAGATAACATAAAAAATATGTATTATGACAGCAGAAAAGATAGATATTTATCCCAAGTAAATTCTATACAAATAGTTTTATTACAAAGTCTTATTGGATGATTCTACCTGCTAGTTGGGTTTTTTGCAGGTGAGGGTATTGTTTTTGGGTTGAGGAGGAAGTTATTCCTAAGAAGGATAAAGATAGATTAATGTTTACTCTATTTTTTTGGAAAACTCATCTCAAAAGAATGATTTGAGGAGCCGGCCCTGTGGCCGAGTGGCTAAGATCGCGTGCTCAGCCTCAGCGGCCCAGGGTTTTGCTGGTTTGGATCCTGGGTGTGGACATGGCACCGCTCGTCAGGCCACGTTGAGGCGGTGTCCCACATGCCACAGCTAGAAGGACCCACAACTAAAAAAATATACAACTATGTACTGGGGGGATTTGGGGAGAAAAAGCAGAAAAAAAAGCAGATTGGCAACAGTTGTTAGCTCAGGTGCCAATCTTAAGAAAAAAAAAGAATGATTTGAGTAGTGCCATTATTTTATATAAGAATAATTTATCACATGGTTAACTGTGAATTTTCAGGTTGTTTTGAGCATGAGCCCTAAAAGAAATAGGCAAATGCACACAAATCTGCCAAATGCTGAAAATAAATTCTGGTCAGTTCTCTGGTGATGCTCAATGTGAGCCACACCATCTCAGGGGGGCGTGCCCCAACAACGCAGGTCTGGTAGTCAGGGTCACAGCCACTGTCCCACGAAATAATTCTCCTGGGTGTGGCGGCTGGCAATGACTCAGTGAGGGATGCAGTGGGATCAGAGCTTCCCTTTTCCTTCCAGAGAGATGGGAAATAGCTTTTGTTTTCTTCATTAGCAACCCAGAATTCCGAAGGTGGGAGAAATGGAGGCTGCTATATGGCCTGTTAGAAGAGCTTTCATCATTTTGCCTCTTCTAAAGTTCCATCTGTCCTTGAGGCGTTTGTGAGTCCTCCTCGGAACAGGAGGTTTTCCAGACCCTGTAAATGGTTCAGATCTTCTCTCTCAGGAGACAGAGTAAATGACTTAATATGCCTATCACATCTTAATTTTTTTTATGATTTTATATCCTGGGGTAACAGTGGGGAAGGCATGATTTTATTCTTATTAATTATTATTATATTATTACAGTTTTCCAGTCTGGCTCTTTGATGTTTACAAGTTCAGACAACATGTGGTTTCCAAGCCAGATTTCATAACCTTAAACTACCTTTCCATTTGGCTCACGTCCATCCTATTCTGTTTTAGATCTTGTTTATGTTTGGCTTAAATGATGAATTGGCTGTGGTGTTTATTTTGCCACATGGCTTTAAGGCATCAGGAGAAGACAGCATTTTGGATGTGTCTGCACTGAAGCACAGCTACAAAGCTTGGGTGTCAATGCTTGCCAGCACCTGCCGAGTGGCTGAGCCCTGGGTTGCCCATTGAATTCTGCCTCATCCATACCCCTAGCCTCGTAAGGGTGTGAGCCCCATACTTATGGTCTGGAATCTTTGCTCAAACTATAAACTCTCTGTTTTATTAGGATATTTGGTTTTGGCAGTCACAAATACTAGGTGTATGTGCGTGTGGCATAACTTGAAATAAGATGGAAAAACTATGCTGTGTACAGAATGTCGAGGATCTTGAGTGTCAGGCCAGGGGGATTACACCTTAGAATGTAGGGCCGTGGTCTCTAGAGTGTGGAACAGCATCATCAGCATCATCCAGTGAGTCATTACAAATGCAAATTCCTAGTCCCCATCAGTGTATCAGAAACTCTGGGCCTGGGCTCACCAATGTGTGTTTTCACAAGTCCTCCAGGTGACTCAGATGTATGCTTAAGTTTGTAGGAAGTGGGAGCTAATTGAGAAGTGTTAGGTTGTGGAGCAACATGGTCATTCATATTCGTGTTTTAGAAAGGGCTCTCCTGAAACAGGAGAGATATTAGAGCCAGAGGAGAATAATAAACTAACTTTATTGCACAGTTCTGAGCAAGGACATGATGAGTATCTGAGCCAGGATGTGGCAATGGGGCTAAAACACATTGGACTCATCTGAAAGATGTCAAGGGGGTAGAATTTACAGTGCTTGGTCACTGGTTAATTATTGAAGATGAGGACAAGAAGTCTGGGATGACTCCCAGCTTCTGCCTTAGGTGGATATCGATGTTATTTAGCAAGACAGAAATCAAGGAAAAAGCCTTTTCATAAAACCAAAAAGAAGCCAGAGGACAAAAATTCAACATCGAGTTGAATTTATATGGTTTTGGCCACTTGGCCAGAACTCTAGGGAAAGGATTCTGTTGAAAGGCAGACAATAAAGTATCGACCACAATGTCATGAGCACAATGCAGCATATTGAAACCACATGCCTCATGAATCTGAATGCGTGTTATGATGGTTCTGTCATCACTTCTGTCGGGCACCTGTATTTTTAGTGGTGAATGAGTTGGTTGTGAGGAATCAGGCTGAGACTGAACATAGACAGGAGTGTTCTGTTAGCACACCAGTGTCGGGTACTGGTTTATGTGAAATACGGCACCCTCGCCAAGTCGTGTCAGATCTTTGACACGGGAAACTTTGCTATTACTAAGGATATGGTTTTGGCCATGATCTGCCTGAATATGGGTAGTAAGAAGTCATATAAAATAGTGGTTATTCTGTGTGGTCAGAGACTTCAAAAGACCAGAGTATAACAGAGTCATAGCATTTTATAGCGGAAAGAGACGTCGATGATAAGTAATGAACCCACTTACTTCATAGATGGGAAAATTAAGGCCCGGGGAAAGAAATGACTTGCCCAAGTCCAGGGATCCCATTCAGGGCAGAGTAGGGGATGCCTTTCTACATGATCACTTCCTGGAATCCTTTATTGCAGCTCGCATCTCACTCAATAATAGCAATAAAGGCGAACACTTACTAAGTGCCTCTCCATGCCAGCAGGAGCAGTGCTATGCATTTCCCGTGAGTCATCTCATTCAATCCCCACAGCAACGTTATATATCAGGGACCGATCTTCTTCCCATTTTAGCAGATGGGAAAACAGAGGCTTAGAAAGATGGAGTTCTTCCCCAAGTTAACTCTATCAGCTAGTACATGTCAGACCTGGATTTTTGAAACTAGATGCCTGATTCTAGAACCTGTGGCTTCAATAATGATAGTATGTTGTTCCTCTTATCAGTGAAGCTTTCCAGAGCCCCCTAGAAAGAATTGGCCTCTTCCTGTGTGTTCTAGCAGCCTCCATGCCTCCTTCTCTCACAACTCTAATCGTTCTTCCTTTTTATTCTCTGTTGTCTTATTTATACTCCCACGAAGCCTGGCAGACTCCCCTCATCACAACGGTCATCCTTTGCTTTCATGCTGTCTCCAAGCTGATTATAAGCTCTGGGGAGAAAGACACCCCACTCTTGTATCTTGGTCAGAGCTACACACATGCCTGACTCAATAAATACTTTTTGAGACAATAAATGTGCGGAGGGATGTGGGCTTTTCCAGGGCAGGGACCGTGTGCCAGTCATCTCTATTCCTCCTCCAAAGCCCATCGTGCTATTGTCATGCAGTGGGGACACCGTAAAGGGTTTGTGAAAGCGTGAATCAAGAGGAGGATTCTTCTTGGAACAAAGAACTACGGCGGGTCACAAGTGGCTTCAGGAGGAGTCTGTACCTTTAGGAATAGAGGAGGCAGTTGGCACAGAAAGGAGATTTTGGAGAATCCCAAGAATAGCCCATGGTAACCTCCCCAAAGTTCCCCACGTGTGGAGCCTTACAAGTGAGGAGCATTCTTGACAGGGCTGAAGGGGAAGGAGCGAACGAGGTCTGCTTTGCTTAGCATCTACACTGACAGCCTCTTGTCTTCCTCCATCACACAGCCTGCAGGAGCTTCTTTCCTTAGTTTGAAGAATCTCACAGTTCCTGCACACAGTAGGCACACCGTAAATATCAAATGAATGTATGTACAAAGCACTGATAATCTTAGTTAACATTGATTAAGCCCTTCCTACAAACCAGTTACTATAATTATTTCATGAGGGTTATATGTGTATATATATCTTTAGCCTCAGTTTATTGTAGAGGAACTGAAGTCTCTGGGGATAGAATTGCCTACCTGTGGTGACACAACTAGCAGGTGGCGAAACAGGTCCAGAGCCCGGCAGTCTAGCGTTTGTCTAGCCAACCGGACAGTCCACAGCCAGCTGTGGGTGGCGTGCTGCAGCAGCACAGATATGCGTCGCGCACGCTTATCCTCAGGAAGCCCATATTTCTCTGACTGCATAATAGAGTCAAGGCTGTGTGCTTCATGAGCAGTATATCATTTACCAGCCAATTACAACAGCAAGAGTATCCATGGAGTGTTACTGGTAGAGGCCTGGGCAGAAGCACGGAAGTCCACGGGTGGGGGTTGGTTGGGGCCGGGTGGGAAGGGAAGAGAGTCAGTTTCCCTCTCTATTGTAGGTGACCTCTGTCTCTTCCTCACCTGGTGTCCCTAACAGATGGCCCAGAAAGTCCTGCCTCTATGAAATGTATCCCAGATTAGATAGTGGCCCTTTAGAGATCCTGAGGACATCTTTCCTTAGAAGAGGCAAGGGGACCCATTGGAGTGAGTCCAGAAGCCAGAGGATCACAGAGCTGGGGGTGACCTCGATGAAGTTCGTTCTTCTGCCCCCTCACCTCTCAGGCAGGAACTGAGGCTCAGATGCCATGGGGAGCTCTTCCTGGAACTAGGAGGAGAAGCCAGGCACGGCCTGGGCCTTGTCCTCTGGCCACGGGCTTCACCTACTCAGAGGACTGCCTTGCTGTGTGGTCCCAAGGAAGCCCTTTAAAGGCCTGGGCCTTTTGTCTGTGGAGAGGATGGTGATAATGCTGTCTGGTTCCTGTGAGCCCTGAATGAGAGTCAGGAATTGACAAGAGTGAGTCAGTCACTCGGATGGGAAGGCGGTTACAATGCAGTTCTCTGCTGGATCTGAGCCCACCATGAAAGCCTTGTTCTCCTGACCCAGCCCTCTGGCCACCACACCATGCTGTCCTTGCAGGTCTGGACATGTGTGCGGGTGACTGTAGACGTTCAGTGGCTCTGGCCAGGGAATTATTTTTCTATAAATGGGCTTTTAACAGAGATGGGGGGCTTGACAAGCTTGTCAGTGTCTCTTGATTGACTCCGTAGGATAGATTTTACCTTTCCCCTCTCCTCTTCCTGTCATCCATCCTGTGACCCCATCCTTCCATGTCTGGGGTCCTTGGCTATAAGCCACATGATAAGAGCAAGGTCTTCCATCTCCAGTGCACTCTGGGTGTGCATTTCCAATACAAGTTTGTGATACTTACCAGGAGAATGCTCCTCAAGGGGCAGTCACGAAGAGAAGGGAAATTTCTGTAAGAACTTACTCTATGCTGGGCCATCGTGCTAAACACTTTACATTAGGATCTTTAATTCTCAAAAATGAGTCTAAGCAGGAGATATTTTTGTGCCATTTTACTGATGAAGATATCAAGGCTCAGAGATGTTAAGTAAAATATCCACATTGCACAGCTAGTAAGTGGTAGAGTCCGTGGTCTTTATGTATTATACTGTCAAGACTCATGAGGCCAAGTGGTGATGCTGCCAGGGCTGTTGCGACTCCTCTCTGTTCTGGAAGCGTTCCATGACTGGTCCCCTGGAAGTGACTGTAGCTCCTTCCTCTTGCTGAAGCGTCAGTTCCTACACCTGGTTTCTCTACGGTGAGCCAATCCCTGTGTTTTATTCTCTGATTTCAGCTTTGCCAAAAAGCAGGCAGCCTGTTGAAGAGCACACAGAGTTGGCAGACTGAGTTCAACCCCTGGTCTGTACAATTGTGGGTCAAGCTCAGTTCGTGTCTGGGCCTCAGTTTCCCTGTCAGTGACATGGGATTATTCTAAAATGATATTTTAGGGTCTGGTCTTTCCAGCTCTGACTTCATTTCATTCCCTCTCTAGACATCCTCCCAGCTCCGAAATCCTAGTCTCTCCTGGAGGCTTCACCCCTCTGGCTAGCCTGTCTTAAAGTGTAGTGCCACCTTCTGGTGACTTGTTTACTCCCTTTTTTTTCCTTTGGCTACTGTCGGATTCTGTCCCTTCTCCAGAAACTAAACACTTGATGACTAGTCTTGGTCCCCTGGGTGTGGGCATCTCTCTGCAGAGCTGGTAGACACGGGTGGGAGTTGTGTCTGGACCCGGTTTTCTTCCCTTAGGATGGTGCTGGTGCCCTTCCTGGAGCTGCGCTCCCACCGTCAGCTGTCAGCCTGGGGAGCTGGCCGCGCGCTCAGAGCCCAGGGGGCCTTGGGTGGCAGCAGCTGGAAGGATGAATTCCTGAGGGATTTGTTCCCTCAGGAAGCAAGGGTGTGAATAGACGAGGTCCATGGCACATTTTCTCTTTTCCTTCTTCTGTTTTTATTTTCAAGGCAAAATAGCAGCCTTCAGAAAAATAAATGGGTGGCCAAGTTTCAGAGGCTCTCAGTTTTGGATTCTTTTTTTGGCTGAAAAAAAGGAAGAAAGAGGACATGTGAAGCCGTGTGTGTTTAGAGCTTTTTCTCTCCGAAGGAAATAGGAAGGGTCTCTGAGTGCGTGGCCTTGGTCTTTCTGATGGGCTTCTTCCGAGCAGACGGGGAGCAGGTCTCACCCCTCACACCGAGCTGCCGGTGGCTCTGCTCCCAGCACCTTGAGCTCACTGTCACTGAGGACAGGGCACGGGAGGACCAAAACCTGGAGGACAGGCTAGAGAGCCTGGAGAAACCCAACTGCCCCCCACAGGATAGGCTACCAGTGGCTTTACATTGCTGGAAGTACACTCTGTATTTACACATTTGGGGATATTTGCTAAACAAACTCTGGACTGGCAAGTAGGAGACCTCATTCCAGAATCACCAGGAACTAACTGCTCCATGTGTCCCTAAGCAAGTGCTTTCCTCTGTAGACTGCAGTTGCTTCTTCTGGAAGGAGAGAGTAGGAGCTAAAGATTTTCAGGAGTTCCATCCCATGATTCCAAGATACTAGCAGTTAAGGGATATGGGTTTTCATTTTGACTCTGCCACTTCCCTGGTAAGCCGGGCACCCTCTCTGGCTCTTACAGTGTTTTTCAGTTCAAGGGTGTCATCCCAGAGCCTTCACACCTTGGAGTAGGGAGGGGGCAGGCGTGCGCGGGAGCCTACGTCATCCCGTTCCTATAGACTCCACCTGCTTCCAGGGTTGTAGGACGTGCAGCGCTGGGTGAAGCATCCCTGCTGTGGATGAAGCGGGTCAGCACACATGGGTGCCCCGGCCTGGGTCCTGCTGAGGAAGGCAGACAGACCCAACAGGCTGTGTATGATCCTGTGCCGGGAGTCATTAATGGCCATAATTAAGGCTCATATCTCCATTAAAATAAACGAATTATCTACAATTTAAAGAGGAATATAAACATGATTCCAAATTCTACACTTATTTCTTTTTCTCCTTCCAGGCTGGTGGTCGTGTTTGTTTTGTGCCATGAGGCACACAGGTGTACCTGCCCAGGCTCATGTGTGCCTATGCACTCGACAGGAATGGCTGCATCGAACCAGGCCAGGAAGGTGATGCCCAGCTGCCAGGTCTCGGCCCTGTGAGAACTGGCAAGAAACTGTTGGTAAATCACTTGGGATTCTGTGGGTACAGACGTTGTGTTCATTGAAAATATCATTAACGCCTTTTGTCAGGAGCCAGAAGCCCACAGTGGAGTCCAGAGATGCCTGACTTAGCTTGTCCAGTAGTGAAATTAACATAATAAAACTCAGTTAACAGAGATGCTATGGGTTTAATTAGTTTCTTAACAATTAAAGAAGAATTATGAGATCGTGAGCCTTCCATCTTCAAAAGCACTTTGGGTGGATTGATGTCACCGTCTGACATCTCCGTCTGAAATTCTGGGCAGCCAAAGTCGATTTGGGAGTTTGCTCATATTATCCTGCTTCCAGACAAGTATGTACACTTTCCTACTGCCTTGAAAGGAAGTACTGCCTGGTAGCCTCCCAACGGAATCCTCTAGAACCTGAGGCTAAGCGGGCAGGGGTGAGTTCTGCCTTCAGGGTTCTGGAGCTTCTTCTTTGGAATGCCTGGCCTCCCCTGCCTCTGCTCCTGCAACCCAGCACCCCCTCATGCCCCTTAACAATCTGCAGGCCTTGAGTGGATGGGGGTGTGGTAGCACCATATCATTCTTTGAGCTTCCCGTTTCTTATGTGCCTCTTCTGAACCAGTATTCAATGCCATAAAAGAGACTATGGCTATTAGGCTCTTTGTTTTCGGCTGGTTGATTTGGCCATGTTTATACTCCATGGTAGGTGCCGAAGAGCTGGGAGTGCTAGAGAAGTCAGGAATGCCCAGTCAGGAGGCTCCGTGCTCGTTTGGCCTCTTAGTCTGGTTATCTCAGTCATTATGGGAATCTCATTTGCAAAGCATCCTCTTGGCAAGAGGCTGTCACAGGAGCCAGGTCTCCTGACCCCGAGTCAGGTGTCCTTTATAGCCTTGCTACTGTGGTCCTCAGATCTGTAGCATCAGCATCACCTGGGAGCTTATTAAGAATGCACAGTCTCAGGCCCCAGCCCAGACCCACTGAATCAGAATCTGCATTTGAACAAGATCATCAGGCAGTTTGTAAGCTTATGAATGTTGGAGGAGCACTGCTTTATAACACTGTGTGGCAATCTCTTTTGTCCAAGAGTGTCGCATCTGGGAACTGAGCTTGCTGTGGAGGCCAGGGTCTTGTTGCAAGATCAAAGTTCTTGTTCCTGCGGGTAAAGGTCGGGCAGCCTGAGCCCTGGCTCTCTCATATCTGAAGAACACCCCCTCCAGCCGTCTCCGGTGGCAGCATTCTCCTTGAACCTTCCTTGGTGGTCCGATTTCAGCATCTTGCCAGTCCAGTGAAGGCACCATGCCACACTGACAGATGGCCCAAAGTAGGACAGACAGAAGAAATGTATGTTTATCAAATTTGGGTTGAAAAGACTGTGTGCCCCCAGCATAGGCTGTCAAACAGCTGTCATTCAGGAGCATATGGCCCAGCGGTGAGAGGGCACGGACACAGCTAATCCCACTCTTACAGAGATTAGCTCTGATGAGTAATAAGTGAAGAAAGTTGCTGCTATCGCCAGGTGCTGCATGGGAGGAGATGGTGGAGGGCCTGCACTGCAGTTAACTCCTGAGTCACCTCCCTGATGAGCCAGGCTCCTGTCTCCAAAAGAAACACCAGAGTAAAATGATGCCGATGTGAATAACAACAACGACAGTAATAATAACATAGCTACCATTGCTCAACTACTTGTGATGTGTTAAGTGACACATTAGATTATTTATTTCCATTATTTTATTTATTCTGTGCAGTAGCCTTTTCAGGGACTTATTGTTGTTTCCATTTTGCAGATGAGGAAAATAGGTCTCTGAGAAGCGATTGTGGGTCCCCAGATGGTGGAAGTGATGATCCCTCTAGTCTCTGGGAAGATCAGATCACACTCCTGCACTCATAAGCTCAGGTCTGGCCCCCATGGAAGAGAGATGCTGACAAATAAAGCAGAAGGAGGGCGTAGTGCTTGCCAAGCCTAGGCAGGGGAGATGATGCCTATGTCCTGTGGCTTAAATGGGAGCCTGGCTGTTTACACCACTGAGAGTCCAGGATGCAGAAAACAGGACAGGTAGGCCTAGAAAATACAGTGCTCTCTCCAGTTCAGCCAGAGTCCCAGCACACCTAAAACCAAAGCGGGAGAGACGGGATTCCCAGTGCCTTCATCCCTGCACAAAACTCCACACCTCAATCATGAGGGTGCTACATAAAGGGAGATTTTAAGAGCAGAGGTTCACACTTATTGAGTGTCTATGAAAAGCCAGGCCCTCCTCTAGACACCTGTCCTGTAGCCTGGCCAGAGTGTGTGGCCACGTTCCCTCTGTAGGCGCAGGGCTTTGAGGCTGCAGAGTCTCAGGAGATACACGTGGGTTCTGACCAAGCCACAGTGATGCAGCCTTGGTTGCAAGCCCGAGATGGGGCCAGATGGCCGGCATTGCAGAGTGGTTCTGTGTCCTCAACTGTGGTTGTTATTTGTAATGACTATGTTCATTTCTCACTCTGCCCAGGAACAGAAGCTAAAGGGTTGAAACACGGTCTCATTTAGCAACTAGAGCAGAGATTCTGGTCTGACCAGAATGAGGGAGAGAGTGCTGAATATGATACTAGAAATTAAAGCATATTTAATTGTATTATGTGCTTAGAAAAAGATCATGCAGGTCATTCCTTAGCCAAATTTTGGAGGGTTTCCCTGAATGGCTTTGTAAAGCTCTTGTTCCTAGTAAAAGCAAGCATTCCGGTTCAATGAAAGTTCGTAGAGCACATCGGTGTGCCGCGAAGCACCCATGATGAAGACATGGGCCTTGCCCTGGAGGACCCCGTAGTTGAGAAGGAGCAAAGAGGCAAGAGATCACTCTGTCCAAAGTCTTGGTTTTGTCATTCATGGTTTAAATTATTACAAGAAACCCAAAGGTTCATGACATGTACTTTCTTGTAACTTATTGGGGCGGGTAGTAAGCAGAATAATGGCCCCCTAAAAATGTCCACATACCAATGCCTGGATCCTGTGAATACACCTTACATGGCAAAACAGACTTTGCAGAGGTAATTAAGTTAAGGATCTTGAGATGGGGAGATTATTCTGGATTATCTGAATTGGCCTAATGTAATCACAAGGGTCCTTATAATTGAAAGAAGGAGGTAAGAGGGTCAAAGTCAGAAAAGGAGTTGTGATGACAGAACAGAGGTCAGAGTGTTACAGAGCCATGAGCCAAGTAATGTGGGAAGCTGCTAGAAGCTCGAAAAGGCAAGAAAATGGGTTTTCTCCTAGAACTTCTGGAAGGAACACAGCCCTGCCAACACCTTAATTTTAGTCCAGTGAGACCCATTTTGGACTTCTGACCTCCAGAACTGTAAGCTGATAATTTGTGTCATTTTAAGACACTAAGTTTGTAATAATTTGCTACGCCAGTAAAAGGAACCTAACACAGAGCACAGGGTGAATCATGCATGTGAGAATGATGAGAGGTTATGTCACCAGGCTGGCAAGTGACCAGATCAATTGTTAAATACCTGCCTACCAATAAGTGGTACAATCACTACTTGTCATCATGTATGGGGTAACAACCACAGAGTCATTTTTACTGCATTTTATGGGAAAAATGATATGTTATAATGATATTTTCAAATTTGGGTGGTTGTGATGGTCTCAGATCTAGTCCTTGGGAATGTCAGGGTTCTGTTGTCCAGGTGTGCACGGAGCCCACTAGAAGCCCAGAGGAAGGGCATCTCATCAAACTGGGAGAGTCAGAGAAGAATTGCTGGAGGAGAAGACGCCATGCTCAGTTTTGAAGGATCACTAGGACTCAGCCAGATGACGGTCAAGAAGGACCGAGAAAATCGCATGAGCAAGCACACAGAGGTGTGTGCAGTTCTGTATCAGGAAACTATGACTCCCGAGGCTGGGGAACTGGAGAGGAATGCTGCTGACAGATCATGGGTGATGTTTTATGCTGCAATAAGGGATTTTGATTTTACCTATTTTGTCAATAATGACAAGCCATCAAAACTTTTTAAATAAGGGTTAAAATGATCAGTCTGTGCTTTAGAAAAATCATGTTGACCTACAAAAGTAGGATTGGAGGGAGCAGAACTAAAGTCTAATTAGGAGAATTTCACACAAGAAGATGGGGTTTTCTCTGGAAAAACTGTCTCACTAAGATACTCTCTTTTACCTCTAAGACTAGTGTATTTTGTACGTCTCTGCTCTAGGATGCCTTCTCTTACCTTTTCAGTTACATGAGTGGGCTTCTCCTTCAGACCCTTTGACCTCTCCAGAATAATGAGGCCCATGTATTTTTCTAGTTCTGATCCTCAGGATGGGCCCTGATATAAGCGCTCACATCACGGTGAATGATTTAAAGAATCTCGGCCTGTGTGCCTTCTATTCTGGAGGTTTAAAAGATGCTGGAGATTTTGTTCTGGAGCCCCTGTTGTAATCTGTCCAAAATTTCCAAGAGCCAGAGGTCTGTCTAAGCGCTGAAAATTAGTCAGTACTGTTACTTTTTTACAATATACGAAATCAAGGATTCTGGGAGCAGTAGATGGAGACTAGTGTTGATTTGCTGCACAATTCTAGAACAGGTTACAAAGCAGATTGTTAGTATTTTGAGAACAGTTCGATGCTTACAAGGATCTATTCATCAATTCATTGAGAATAAGATCTAACCTTCCAGCCCCGAAACTCTAAAGAGATTAGATCCAGGGATGAAAATCCAAAGAACCCACCTCCTTAGCTTGCAACAGCGAGAACGAACAAATGAATGTCTGTTGTAAGCCTCTAAGTGCGCTGGGCATGGAGTAGATGCCCATTCTGAGAGATAGCGGGAGTGGTACTCAGATGCCACAACTATCAGGAAGATTCTCAGGGGGGAAATTGTTTGCTTGCCCCACTTGAGTGTCTGAAAGATGCTGGACAACTTGGCTTTGGAAGAGTGCCCAGGGAGTCAGAGAGAAGGGAGGACAGCAGAGGGATTTTAAATAGAACTTGAAGACTAGAAACATTAAAAAGAAAGAGAGTTTCACTTTGTGATCACATTATCACATAATATTAGAGCTGGGTCCTCTAGATGGTCCATTCGCTTGTGTATTTAATGATGTGTTTCTGAGTGACTATTGTGCACCAAGCGCTGAGTTGAGCACAGAGCGTACGAAACAGCCTTCTGTAACAGGTGTTTCCCTGGCAACTAGTCTCAAGGTAGAACAAGAAACAATGATAAACAGTAATTTTGTACCAGGCCCCTTTTCATACCAGTTAGATCGATGTTTCTGGTAGGCTCAGTGTTGCAACTTGCAAAGGGATTTCTCAACATGTCTTTGATAGTATTTAGCTTTGAAAGGAATCTATTCCACTGTTATTGCATTAAGATGTAGTTTTAAAATATGATAGCATTGGTTTCTTTTTCAGACACCTAAAGAAAATCATCAAAAGTTGCCCCAAAATTCAGCCTTATAAGAAATCTCGATATCTTATTCTCAACGCGAACACGTCCATGTACACACATGATATTCTGCCCCTGGAGTGATAGGTTCAAGATTTCAAAATATTGCCAAGATATAACTCAGTTGAGGAAGCTGTTTGAAATCATGGAAATGTTCTTACTTGTATTGTCTGTGTTTTGAAAAACAATTTTAATTGGATCACTTATTTCAAGGCTTGATTGAATACCTCTTCCCTAAACAATCAGATTCTGATCGTTTGAAAAAGCAGAATTACCACGGTTTTCACTGTTTCCTCAAATCCTAAATCAAGATCAGGCGACATACTATGGGCTTCCAGCTATAGATAAACAAAGGCTGGGTTGACATGTAAGTGTAAACTTTTATTTTTATGTGGCCATGCCCTCTCTTCTGGCACCCGTGGTCAGTCCTGCGCATCCTGGATATCTACATCACAGCCCACAAAGCAATCATTACCAACAGGAAAAAAATCATTTGCCTGTAGCATGGTTTTCAGCAACAAATACAACAAGGAGTCACTTTCCCTGTCGCTGTGCTATTTGTACACCAAGAGCTCATTCATTACCTTCCTCTTAGTGGCGATGATAATTGCTCTTTCACATTGCATGCTACTGCGATTATCTATCAGCCGTCAGTATTAGCTCCTAAAGGAAGTCTGCTGTATTCTCTCTCTCTCTCTCTGAGCACAATATTTGTCATTAACTTTGTGGGTGGTTTCATAAGCTCCTTGGTAACAGTGTAATTGTACCTGTTTTCCTGCTATGAAAATTTAACTTTGAATAATGCTCCTTTAGTTTTCATTTTTTTCCCCTGCATTTAGTAATAAAATTCATTAATTTAGTACAGGGAGGTATTTTATCCAATTTGTTCTGAAATGTTCAGATTGGCTTAGTAGAAAAGTCAATAAATTTTGATCAAAAATGACTTTATAATACTCTGTGACTAATATTTTATTACAGTGTACTGGGAACTAAGGATGAAGGGAGCCCCTATCCAGAAACTCTGGTTTCTGAATATATCATTTTACTTATTAACCACATTTTCTTTTTTTTTGGCTGCTTGAGCAAAATCATCAATGGCAGCATGGGTGCCCCACCATGTGTGCATTCATGTTCTATATTTGATCCGTAGTCCTGTTCACTCACTCATTAATGACCTTGCTCTGAGTTGTAATATTTGCTATTATCCTCACAACTTTTACATTTCTCTAAACTACTTTTGAGGCATTGTTTCATACCTTTGAGATTTGGAGACGAATACAACAAAACGATAACATATAGATATATTTCGCAAAATATACAATAATATGCAATGAGATGAAGAAATAGCAGCTAAGATATACTAACAGAATGATATCTTTGGTGAACTGGAAACCTAATCCTTAAAGTACATGTAAAACTAAGCATACAATGATGGCATAAAATCACATAATTTTTGTGATTTGAAAAATCACAAACAATCTTTCATTTCAAATTTGTGAAATGTGTGCAAAAATGGTTGTTTCAACAGGTTTTCAGCTGAAACCATTCATTACACCACCTGTAGACCATTTGCAAGACCAGTGGGGAACATCAGGGACTCCCATCTGGGACATATGGGCCACACTTGGAGAAACCCGGAGTTACTTGGAATGCATCCTTCCCTATGGCATCCTCAAGGTCAGATGTGGGGGTCTATGGATTCCCCCCAACCAGCAGTGTTTGTCTACCACATCCACCTATGGCTTTTCCACAACTAGGTTGCTGTGATGATTGTCCCCAAATTCTTTGAATATATCTGGGCATTTTGTGTGTGCCTTTTCTTCACATGACGTGTTTTCCTCTTCCTACTCCCACTGGACCACATAAGAATATATGATGAACATACATTTTCCACCTGGAAGGTACCAATTGTAAGGCCAAGAGCAGCACAGTCTCCTGCCTTCATAGTCACAGAGAGGTTCTGGTGCACCAGATGTGAAGGCCACTGGACTTCTTCACAGCCCCCACCCCCAAGATTGATTTTAGTCCAGGGGTCTGGACTAGAAAACACTTTAAATGTCATCACTTTGTAATGCAGCTAGTGGTCCCTCCCTCTAATCCTGAGTGTTCTCTTCATTTGACCTATGTGGCTGCCTCATGAGCCCCCGGGTAGGGCTCCTTTTCCAGCCCCATACACTGCTGGGGGTCCAGAGGGTGGCTCTTGCCTCTTATGGTCAAGGTCGAGGGCTCAGACTCCAAGGGTTTCATCATCGTCCATCCAAGGAAGTTCTTTGTTTCTTTGTGCACGAAGACCCCTCTGAGTCTGTCCAATCAGCTGTCCAGATATCCTTGGATGTGACCGAATTTGCAATGAGGACCTAACTTAGTCCTGGACTCTTGGATTCCATTCCAGTGGGTCCCCGGTGCTCACAGAATCAAGCCTAAAGGCCATAGTGCAGTGTTCAAGCCCTCCACACTGTGTGGCATCCTGTCGCCTGCCATTGTGCCTCTACACTTTCCAGCATTGAGCCATTTTGCAGAACACCTGACCTCTGACTATGCCTCAGATATGATGTGCTAGCAGACCTTTGCCTCCAAATTCGATTGTCTCTTCTTTCCAGAACAAATGTGCCTTTGCTGGCTACCTCAGCTCATATGCCATCTTTCCCCATAAGCTCACCATAGATTCCCACCAGCCTGAGTTTTGAAGGCAGACAGACCTGAATTCAAATTCCAGATCTGCCTCTTACTCGCTGTGTGGCTTTGCATTTTTCTCTTAACACTTCTGTGGTTTAACTTTCCCATCTGAAAAACGGGGCAACAATTCCTACACTGGAAGGAAGTTGTCAAAAAGAAAGGCAGCGATATCTTTAAAGTGCCCTGTGGAGATATTATGCCTGATGCGTCACTTCCCTGCTCCTTGCTTTCTTGAATTCTTTCAGCATGTTGATTTCACTTCTCTTTTGGTCTTTATTTAATTTTCTTTATAAGAATTTGTGCACAAATTTGCCTTCTGCATTCAGCAGTGACATTTATTAAGACCAGGAAACATTTTCTTCTTCTCCTGGTCCCCTCTGTGCCTAGTTCAGAGCAGGAGCTCAGTAAATACCTGTTTATTGGAACTGGGATTTCTAAGTTGCATTGTTTACATACGTGATATATATGTTTGATTTATGAATTCACCTTGGAAAGCAGGGAAAACCAATCCAGAATAGGGAGTCGCTGTTTCAGCTAGAGGCATGGTCTATCTGATGTCACAGGCTCTGACTTTTTAAGTATGCATGGCACTGTGCAGAGAAAAGGGAGGGAATCAGACAGCTTTGTGCTGCACAAGAGAACAACAAAAAACAAAGTGACAAGATGGACAGGCAGGTTGGAGGAAAAAGAGCATGCTATTCAGAAATTCCTCAACCCAAACTATCTGCAAAATGTCGGTGCCGCTCTGGGCAAGGAAGGGTGGGGGCGCCAAGTGGAAGCCCCTCTCCTGCAAGCATATCTCAGATATTAGGGGTTAAAGAAACACACACACACACACACACACACACACACACACAAACTGTTTTCTTTTGCAAGATTAGCAATGCTTTTACCCAATGCCTAATTTCCCCAACCATGTTTCTATGCGATGATCCTTTGCCACACACAAGACTGTCATTGTATATTCATTCATTAGAGATAATGATTTTGAGTTTCTGTTCCCGCTGACCTGTGGACAGATGGCTAGCATGAATGCCACGTTTATCTGGACACCAGATCAGCTCCGGCAGCCCTCTGATGGGCTCATCACCCATGGCCGCCGCCTTGCTGATCTCCTCCCCACCTGGGGAGCTGCCGACAGGGTGCACTGAATGCGAACTTCTGCAGAAATGGGCCTTTTGGTCATGACCAATTTTGCTTTCTTTTCATAACCACCCGGTAAATGTCAGGACTGCTCAGAGCTAATCATTTCAGATTGGAATAAAAACAATTTGAAGTTCTAGATTGTTAGGGGCGTTATCCAGTTCTGAATAATAATTGCTCCTCTCCCTAGCCGTTCCACCTCTCTGTCTTAATTCATAAGTGTTCAAGCAAAGCACAGAAGTTTAACGGAAGTGTTACGTTTATGAATCATACTTGATGAACTTTTAGATGCATTTAAAGAGCTGACGGCAGAGATGTAAAGAGGGACCAATTGTGGAATAACTTATGCTGGACCCACTCAGTGAAAAGCAGGCAAACCACGAATTTGGTCATATTAGACATTGTTTCTGCAGAAATTTCTTTTAACAAACTTTTGTCTCTTAGCAAAAAGACTTTTTTAAAAACTAGGGTAGTTTTAATGAACTAGCTTTATTTGAATTTCTTCTTTTGCCTTTAAAAAGATATTTCACTATACTAAACTTTTAGAATCAGATTTTTATTAATGAGGAAAGTAGATATATTTTGATTTAATCACTGATTGCAAAGACTCTTTCAGGGACAATTACACTTAGGACTTCTGACAATTGTATTATTTTATTAATTCATTCAACAAACAATTTTTACGTATAAAATTCTAGAGCAAGACTTGACCTCTATATTTCAAGAGAGTTTTCTCTCTTGCGGGAAAGATTGACTGTCTCTCAAACTAGACCAGTAAGAAAAAGGGTAATCTGTGTTCAGAAATACTGCTGAGAGATTTTAGAATTTATTTCCCCCCATTAACATGCTACCAGTAATTATCTCCTCTGCAATATTAGTATTTTAAAATTAGGTCCTGAATGAACTTGTTGAAAAATCTTTGTTGGATGATAGCTGCTTCTTCTGCTGTCCACCTCCTCTTCCTTTTCATCACTGCTGTGAGCCAAAATGTTTTCCCCCACCTCAATTCAACATAAAAATAGCCCAGTAAAACTACGGATCCTTCCAGTCAAATGGCACCTTCCTTTTGAGACCTTCCACTATCTGCATTTTTTCTAAGTTCCTATGTGGCTTACCTCCATCTCTACTTACCTAAATTCTTTCCATGCTTTAAGACTCATCTCAAGTATCACCTCCTCTGTTCCAAAACCCCCTCAAGTCTTCTCAAGACCCTCCCTTCCTCACTGATCCTGCCTTGGTTCCTCTTCCCTTCTTGTAACCTCTTTCCCTTCAGCCAGCAAACTCACTCTGTAGCTTTCCGTTATCTCGCTGTTCTTCCCTATAGATCCACATGGGATCAAGTTCATGGTCTGATCTGGCTATATCTTGCAGCTTCATTTTTTAAGACATTAACATACTTTGATTTTTCAAAACAGTTTTAGATTTACAGAAGAATTAAGGAGATCGTGCAAGAGTTCCTGCATACTCTGCACACAGTTTCCTCTATTATTAACGTCTTGTATTAGTAGGGTACATTTGTTACATATAATGAACAATTCATGAATCAATTAATGAATATAGATATATTATTATTAGATAAGTCTGTAGTCTATTCAGATTTCCATTGTTTTTTCCTAGTGGCTTTTCTTCTCCCAGGATGCCATCCAGGACACCACATTACATTCAGTTGTCACATTGTCTTAGGCTTTTCTTGGCTGTGACGTTTCTCAGACTTTCCTTGTCTTTGATGATCTTGACAGTTTTGAAAATGTTGGTGAGATATTTTGTAGAAAGTCCTTCCATTGGGATTTGTCTGATGTTTTTTCTCATGATTGAACTGGGGTGATGGGCTATCAGGAGGAAGATCATAGAGGAAAATATGATATTTATTATATCATATCCAGGGTACATCCTATAAATACGACCTATCACTGTTGATATTGACCTTGATCACCTGGCTGAGGTAGTGTCTATCAGGTTTTAAAGTTACTCTTTCTGTCGTCCCCTCCCCTTTCCATACTTTCTTCTTTGGAAAGAAGTCACTATAGCAGCCCACACCTAAGGAGTGGAGAGTTATACTTTAGCTCCTTTAAGATAAAGTATCTACATCAACGATATGTACTAATGAATTGTATCAATTAGTTCTTCTGCACTGGAGATTTGTCCCTTCTCCCTCTGGTTTGGCATGTTCCCGGGTCATTCTCGGCATGACATCCCTTCCTGATTCAATCAAGATGCTAAGTTCCTATCAGCAACCTGCCCTTGTTGGTCATCTCCACCCTCCCCATACACTCAGTTGTCCAGCTCTAAAACATGATAACTTAGCGTCTCATGATAACTTAGCATCGCTTCCATAACAAAGCTAATGCCTCTGCATGTAGACAAGGCCCTCTGTTATCTGGCATTTCTACCCTCCGTTCTCATCTTCACTTCTTGCATTATATTTGATCCAGACCAAATGAATCATCGTTCCACCCAGAGCTCCATACTATTTCAAATTTCTATGTCTTTCCGCATACTCATCTTTCCTCCTAGAATGCCCCTCCCCTCCTTGTCCACTTCTTAAGGCTTAAGACAGCCCAATCTTCTCCTCCTCTAGGAAGTTTCCCTGAATTAGTCAAAGTTCATCTTTCCTTTGTGCCACAAATTTTCTTGGTAGATTACTCTAGAGCTACGCTTACTAAGTGGTATTTTAGTTATTTGTTCATATGTCTGCCCCCCTATAGGATTCTGACTTATTCGTCTCTTTGCTACCAGCATCCAGCAGTAGCTGACATTTAGTGTCTGTGGAATGAATGACTGGCTGAGTCATTATGTGACTTTTCACACATACTCCTCTAACTCTCTCGTTAGCCTGGGGACCACCTAGAGGGCAGTCCTCACAGCTCACTATTCTCGGTATCCCTGCACAGTGGCTGAAGGTCCACCTACACATGGCAGGTCAGGAGCACCTGTTACGTGTCGGTTGACTAGCAGTTAGGGAGCAGTCCTGGGTGGGCTCCTCCTCGAAGGCGGGAATGTTCCACGTGCCCAAAGAGCTGCTGATTGTAAACAAGCCGTTGCAATAAGTGGCTGCTTCATCTGAAAGTTGATTTTGTTTGCAGAAAAATCCTTTAACACTGAGATGGTAACCTTGACCATCCTTTAACACTGAGATGGTAAAGAGACACCGCAATCAACACAATTGGAAGTTTATAGGAGCTCGAAAGTACCCCACGGCAGAAAACTCTCTTGCATGCCAGGCAGAGAAACCTGGGCATTGATTTTTTTCCCATTGTTATGTGAGGACGTCTCTTGAAGAAAATCCGATTTCATTGAGTAGATGCAATTGCAGATTTTCCTGTTAAATGAATACCGCAATGGACATGGCACAAGATCTGCAATGGTGTCAGAAATAACATAGAGGCTCCTCATTAGGATGACTGGGATTTGTATATATCTGAGCTTGTAAGACTGTCATGCTGAACTTCGTTTACTCCTCCATTTCTTTCCCTGCTGCTTAGTTACAAGGCCTCAGGTGTGCAATCACGACTAGGCCAAAATATCCCATAATAGACCATTAGTCTTTCTAAAGGCATGGAGAACTGAGAAATACATGTTCCTACGTTTCCCCGAGCGATGATATATTCTTTTAAAAATATTCCATCTTCAGGATTCTCATACACTACTGGTGGGGCTCTAAATTGCTACAGCCTTTGTGGAAAGCAATTTGACGATACGTTTGAAATGCCTTGGAAACACTCATACCCAGTAATTTTATTTCTGGGTGCATATTGTTTATTTTTTAAAAAACTTGTCATTATGGGAAATTTCTAACCAACACAAGAATAGAAAAGAATAATGATCTCCCATGTACTCAACCTCCAGCCTCAATAATTCTCAATTCATGGCCAAACTTGTTTTAACTTTACTTCACTGTCCCTCCCTCAGCGGATGATTTGGAAGCAAATCCAAGACATCGTGTCATTCATAGCATTTCCTTGGGAAATACTTCAGTGTATATCTTTGAAAGATATGGACTTTACAAAATAACCGCAGTACTATTATCACATCCAAAAGAAAATCACAGCTCTGTAATATCATCAAGTATTTTGTCAGTATTATGTTCAAAATTCTCTGATTATCTCATAAATATTCTTTATGCCGGGTTTGTTCAATATGAATTCAAGCAAGATCCACACATTTCATTAGGTCCATGGGCCTGTTAAGTCTCTTAACTTTTTGGTCTCCCTTCCTTCTTTTGTTTTTCCTTGCAATCTATCTGTTGAAGAAACTGGGTGGTGTGGACTATAGTTTCCCACATTCTGGATTTTGCTTCTTTCTATCTTTATGCTCTTGTCTGACCTCTTTCTGTGTTCCTCCTGTGTTACCTACACACCCGTGGTTAGATTTGGAGGCCTTAGCAGATTCAGGTTTGATGTTTTTGGAAGGATACCTCAAAAGTAATGTTGGATGCTTCCATTGTCTCACCTCTCATAATGTTGAAATCGATCAGTGCATTCAGGTGACTCAATCATTATAAAGTTTACCAAGAGAATGATTTTAGCAGTCATTGGTGATCTATTGCCTAGGTGCCTCACTTCATTAGTGGTTGCATAATGGTGATATTCTCATCTGTTCTCCTTAATTTATTTGCAGGACTGTTTCTTTAAAAAGAAACTTTCCGGGGCTGGCCCTGTGCCGAGTGGTTAAGTTCCTGCGCTCTGCTGCAGGCGGCCCAGTGTTTCGTTGGTTCGAATCCTGGGCGCGGACATGGCTCTCCTCATCAAACCACGCTGAGGCAGCGTCCCACATGCCACAACTAGAAGGACCCACAACGAAGAATATACAACTATGTACCAGGGGGCTTTGAGGAGAAGAAGGAAAAAAATAAAATCTTTAAAAAAAAAAAAAAGAAACTTTCCTGGGGCTGGCCCGGCAGCGCAGCGGGCATTCTGCTTTGGTGGCCTGGGGTTCATGGGTTTGGATCTCGGGCTTGGACCTCCCCACTGCTCATCAAGCCACACCCAACATACAGAATAGAGGAAGACTGGCACAGATGCTAGCTCAGGGCCAATCTTCCTCACCGAGAAAACAACAACAAAAAACAGAAACAAAAAAATGAAAAACTTTCCTTCATCAACTATTTGGCTGTTCTGAGGTGCAGTTTGTAGAAAAAAGACAGGATAAATACTTCATCCTTTACTTACCAGTTTTCCCAATAATGGGTTGGTTTCCTTGCACCCTATGATGATGATTGGTTGCTAGAATAATGGGCCCCCAGTGATGGCCATGTCTTAACCTCTGGAAACTGTGAATATGCTACCTTACATGGCAGAAGGGACTCTGTATTAGTGATGAAGCTAAGGGAGATTATTCTGGATTATCTTGCTGAGCCCAATGTAATCACAAGGGACAGTATAAGAGGGAGGCAGGAGGGCCAGAGTCGGAGAAGAACATGTGATGAACAGAAGCAGAGATTGGAGTGATGCAGGGCCATGAGCCAAGGAATGTGGGCAGCCTCTAAAGGCTGGAAAAGGCAGGAAATGAATTCTCTCCTAGAACCTCCAGAAGGAATAGAGCCTGCAGACCCATCTGAACTTCCCACTTGCAGAACTGTATGACAATAAATTTGTGCTTTTTTTTAAGCCACCAAGTTTGTGATAATTTGTTACAGCAGCAGTTGGAAACTAATACAGTGACTGTGTGTTTTTAGTAGATTTGATATGTTTCTATCCACCTTCTTTTTGATGCTCAAATTACCCCACGGGCTCCTGCGTCTTGTAGACAGGACCATGAGGATAACTTCACTGCTTTTTTTGTGTGTTAAGATATTCCCGGTTTATCTTGTACATTTTCTGGCATGAGCCTTTTTTTTTTTTTTTTCAAGAAATCTCGGTTCCCTGTATTGGGAAATGCTATTCAGAAATCAGTTTGAGTGGTAGGGATGGCCACTGCTGCTAGGTCAGTCTTTTTTTATTTTAGACCTTTTCAGTGGGCAGAACTAAGAAATATATCATGAAATCATACTAGTATTTCAAATTCAAATTTGGAATTACTGGATGGTTAATTCTTTGATATTATATTTGTCTCTTTTTTTAATGCTGAGAATGTTAACAATCTTGCATATTTTTTTAATTTAAATGCTCTCTCTCTCTCTATTTTCTTTTTCCTGTATATCGTATATTTTAGGATAGATTCCTTGAAGTGGGATTATTAAGTCAAAGGGTGCATAAAAATGTAATTTCGAAAGTTTGCCACACTGTTTTCCAGAGGGGTCTTACTGCTTCTTCTCCCGTCAGCAACTCCTGGCAATGCTTGTTGCTGAGGGTTCAACAACAGATTATGTGGTCAAACTTGTGAATTTTAGAGTCGGTATCTCAATATACTTTTAATTTACATTTCTCTAATTCTAAATGAGGATGAGCACTTTTCCATGTGCTTAAGAGCAATATACCTTCTGTTCTTTGTGAACTCTCTGTTCATTTCTCTAGCCAATTTTTCTATGTGGCTGCTGCTTTTTTCTTCTCTGTAGAAGCTTTTTGTATATTAGGGATATGAAACTTTTATCTGTAATGTAAGCTTCAGATAATTTTTCTCAGTTGACATAGGTCTTTTTACTTCTTATATTGTTGTTTTTGTCATGCAATTCTTTTTTTTTTTTACATTTTAAAAATATTTATGAAGTCAGATGTATCTAGTTTTTCCTTTATTAGTTCCAGATTTGGGGATAGTTAGGAAAGGTTTTCCCACTCACGAGTTATAGAAGAATTCATCCATGTTTCCTTCTAGTGTTTATATGGCTCCACTTTATTTATTTATTTAAATTTTATTTAATTTTTAATTTTTTTACGTTTGAGTTCATCCTTGGTGTATGATGTGAGTGGCACGTCTTATTTTATCTGTTTCCATGTGGCTATTCACTTATCCCAACAAAACTTATAAAAGTCTATCTTTTCCCCCACAGATTTGAAATGGTGCCTTTATCATACACTAAGTTTCCGGATGCAGTGGGTCTGTTTCTGGATTTCTGTTCTGTCCCGTTGCTCTGTCTCTCTGGGCTTGCTGCATAGCGCATGAGTTTATGCTCGGGAGTCTAGCAGTATGTTTCATGTTTCGCTTTTTTTTCATAGAGTTTCCTGCTGTTATTGCTTATTTGTCCTTTCAAATGAACTTTACAATCAGCTTAGTTATATCCAGGGGAAAACACAAACCTCACATTACTGTGTTGGATCACATTAAATTTAGAGGTAAATTTCTTCATGTCAAAGGATATGGTATGTCTTTCATTTGTTCATGTCTACTTTTATATCTTTTGGAAGGTTATTCTCATAGATTCTTCATATTTCTTAAGTTTGTGCCTAGGTTGTATATATATAATATTATATATATTATTTTATATATATAATATATATATTTTATGCTATTCTAAAAGGAATCTTCTATTTGATTGTGTCTTAATCAGTCTTTTATTTAATATATGAAGTAATTATTATTTATGTTTTTGAGGAAGATTAGCCCTGAGCAAACATCCGCTGCCAATCCTCCTCTTCTTTTGCTGAGGAAGATTGGCCCTGAGCTAACATCCATGTCCATCTTCCTCTACTTTATATGTGGGATGCCTGCCACAGCATGGCTTGATAAGTGATACATTGGTTTGTGCCCTGGATCTGAACCAGTGAACCTTGGGCCACTGAAGTAGAGCATGTGAACTTAGCCACTATGCCAAGTCTGGTCCTTAATATATGAAGTAATTAATTTTGATATGGTGATTTTTTTTATTGAGTTAATGATAAGTTACAATCTTGTGAAATTTCAGTTGTACATTAATGTTTGTCATTCGTGTTGTAGGTGCACCACTTCACCCTTTGTGCCCACCCCCACCCCACCTTTCCCCTGGTATCCACTAAACTGTTCTTAGTCCATAATTTTAGATTCCTCATATGAGTGGAGTCATACATAGATTACCCTTCTCTAGCTGGCTTATTTCAATTAACATAATTCCCTCAAGGTCCATCCATGTTATTGCAAATGGAATGATTTTGTTCTGTTTTGCAGCTGAGTAGTATTCCATTGTAGATATGTACCACAGCTTCGTTATCCATTCGTCTGTTGATGGGCACTTGGCCATTGTAAATAATGCTGCAATGAACATTGGGGTGCATAGGACTTTTGGGATTGCTGACTTCAAGCTCTTTGGATAAATACCCAATAGTGGGATGGCTGTATCGTATGGTAGTTCTATTTTTAATTTTTTGAGGAATCTCCATACTGTTTTCCATAGTGGCTGCACCAGTTTGCATTCCCACCAGCAGTGTATGAGGGTTCCTTTTTCTCCACAACCTCTCCAACATTTGTTACTATTAGTTTTAGATATTTTTGTCATTCTAATGGGTGTAAGGTGATATCTTAGTGTAGTTTTGATTTGCATTTCCCTGATGATCAGAGATGATGAGCATCTTTTCATGTGCCTATTGGCCATCCCTATATCTTCTTTGGAGAAATGTCTGTTCATGTCTCCAGCCCATTTTGTGATTGGATTGTTTGATTTTTTGTTGTTGAGAGTTCTTTATATATTATGGATATTAAGCCTTTGTCAGATATATGACTTGCAGATATTTTTTCCCAGTTAGTGGGTTGTTTTTTTGTTTCAATCCTGTTTTCATTTGCCTTGAAGAAGCTCTTTAGTCTGATGAAGGCCCATTTGTTTATTCTTTCTATTGTTTCCCTTCTCTGAGAAGGCATGGTGTCTGAAAAGATCCTTTTAATACTGATGTCAAAGAGTGTACTGCCTACGTTTTCTTCCAGAAGCCTTATGGTTTCAGGTCTCCCTTGTAGGTCTTTGATCCATTTTGAGTTTATTTTGGTGAATGGTGAAAAAGAATGGTCAATTTTCATTCTTTTACATGTGGCTTTCCAGTTTTCCCAGCACCATTTGTTGAAAAGACTTTCTTTTCTCCATTGTATGCCTCAGCTCCTTTGTCAAAGATAAGCTGTCCATAGATGTGTGGTTTTATTTCTGGGCTTTCAATTCTGTTCCATTGATCTGTGCACCTGTTTTTGTACCAGTACCATGCTGTTTTGATTACTGTAGCGTTGTAGTAAGTTTTGAAGTCAGGGATTGTGATGCCTCCCGTTTTGTTCTTTTTTCTCAGGATTGCTTTAGAAATTCAGGGTCTTTTGTTATGAAATATGAATTTTAGGATTCTTTGTTCTAATTCTGTAAAGAATGTCATTGGGATTCTGATTGGGATGGCGTTGAGTCTGTAGATTGCTTTAGGTAGAACGGACATTTTAACTATGTTTATTCTTCCAATCCATGTACATGGAATGTCTTTCCATCTCCTTATGTCATCATCCAATTCTCTCAGAAAGGCCTTGTAATTTTCATTATATAGGTCCTTCACTTCCTTAGTTAAATTTACCCCAAGGTATTTTATTGTTTTTGTTGCGATTGTGAATGGTATTGTGTTCTTGAGTTCTTTTTCTGTTAGTTCGTTATTGGAGTATAGAAATGCTACTGATTTATGCAAATTGATTTTGTACCCTGCAACTTTGCTGTAGTTGTTGATTACTTCTAAGAGTTTTCCAATGGATTCTTTGGGGTTTTCTATATATAAGATCATGTCGTCTGCAAACAGCGAGAGTTTCCCTTCTTCCCTCCCTATTTGGATTCCTTTTATTCCTTTTTCTTGCCTGAGTGCTCTGGCCAGCACCCCCAGTACTATGTTAAATAAGAGTGGTGATAGAAGGCATCCTTGTCTCGTTCCTGTTTTCAGGGGGATGGCATTCAGTTTTTGCCCATTGAGTATGATGTTGGCTATGGGTTTGTCGTATATGGCCTTTATTATGTTGAGGTAGTTTCCTTCTATGCCCATTTTGTTCAGAGTTTTTATCATAAATGGCTGTTGGATCTTGTCAAATGCCTTCTCTGCATCTATTGAGATGATCATGTGGCTTTTATTCCTCAGTTTGTTGATGTGGTGTATCACGTTGATTGATTTGCGGATGTTGAACCATCCCTGTGTCCCTGGTATGAATCCCATCTGATCATGATGTATGATCCTTTTGAAGAATTGCTGAATTCTGGTTGCCAAAATTTTGTTTAGAATTTTTGCATGTATGTTCATCAGTGATATTGGCCTGTAGTTCTCTTTTGTCGTGGTGTCCATGTCAGGTTTTGGTATCAGTGTGATGTTGGCCTCATAGAATGTGTTAGGAAGTGTTCCATCTTCTCTAATTTTTTGGAATAGCTTGAAAAGGATAGGTATTATATCCTCTCTGAAAGTTTGGTAGAATTCCCCAGGAAAGCCATCTGGTCCTGGGGTTTATTCTTGGGATGTTTTTGATTGCTGTTTCAATCTCTTTCCTTGTGATTGGTCTGTTCAAATTGTCTGCCTCTTCTTGAGTGAGCTTTGGGAGATTGTAGGAGTCCAAGAATTTATCCATTTCCTCTAGGTTATCCATTCTGTTGGCATATAGGTTTTCATAGTATTCTCTTATAATCTGTTGTATTTCTGCAGAGTCTGTTGTTATTTCTCCTCGCTCATTTCTGATTTTGTTTATTTGAGCTTTCTCCATTTTTTTCTTTGTAAGTCTCGCTAGGGGTTTGTCAATTTTATTTATCTTCTCAGAAAACCAGCTCTTTGTTTCAATGATCCTTTCTACTGCCTTTATCATTTCAATAGTATTTATTTCTGCTCTGATTTTTATTATTTCTTTCTTTCTGCTGAATTTGGGCTTTATTTGTTCTTTTTTCTCTGGTTCAGTTAGGTGTACTTTAAGATTGCTTATTTGGGATTTTTCTTGTTTGTTAAGATGTGCCTGTATTGCGATGAATTTTCCTCTTAATACAGCTTTTGCTGTATCCCATATGAGTTGGTATGGCATGCTATCATTTTCATTTGTTTCCAGGTATTTTTTGATTTCTTCTTTAATTTCTTCAATGATCCATTGCTTGTTCAGTAGTGTGTTGTTTAGTCTCCAAATCTTTGTGCCTTTCTCAGCTTTTTTCTTGTAATTAATTTCTAGCCTTATAGCACTATGATCAGAGAAGATTCTTGATATTATTTCAATTTTTTTAAATTTGTAGAGGCTTGGTTGTTTCCCAACATCCAGTCTATCCTTGAGAATGTTCCATGTGCACTTGAGAAGAATGTGTATTGAGCTCTTTTAGGGTGAAGAGATCTATATATGTCTATTAAGTCCAATTGTTTTAGTTTTTCATTTAGCTCCACTATTTCCTTGTTGATTTTCTGTCTGGATGATCTGTCAGTTGATGTGAGTGGGGTGTTGAGGTCCCCTACTATTATTGTGTTGTTTTTAACATCTTCCTTTAGGTCTGTTAATAGTTGCTTTATGAATCTTGGTGCTCCTGTGCTGGGTGCATAGATATTTATAAGCGTTATTTCTTCTTGATGAAGTGTCCCTTTGATCATTATGTATTGTCCCTCTGTGTCTCTCTTTACCTGTCTTATTTTGAAATCCACTTGTTCTGATATAAGAATTGCAACACCTGCCTTTTTTCCCTTGCTATTGGCTTGAAGTATTGTCCTCCACCCCTTCACCCTGAGTCTGTGTTTGTCCTTGGGGCTGAGGTGTGTTTCTTGGAGGCAACAAATTGTTGGATCTTGTTCTTTAATCCATTTTGCCACTCTGTGTCTTTTTATTGGAGAGTTCAATCCGTTTACATTGAGAGTGATTATTGATGTATATGGACTTAATGCTGTCAATCTGTCACTCATTATCTTGTTTTCCTGTGTTTCTTTTCCTGTGTGCCTTAGCCTACCCATTTAATACTGCAATTTCTTATGCTGGGTTTCTTAGATTTTTCCTTATTTATGATTTGTGACTCTGTTCTGTAGTTTATTTTAGTGTCTACCTTGAAGTTTGTATTTAGAATCTTGTGTATAATATAGTCTATTCTCTGGTGGTCTCTTACTTACTTGACCAATACTGATTTAGATCCTTTGCTCTTCTCCTCCTAAATGATTATTTTCATTTCTTATTCCAACTCGTGTTATGAATTTGTAGTTAGAGTGATAAAATCATCCTTGCTTTGGTAGTTTCCTTACCTTTACCCTAATGCTATAGTTGAATATTTGCTATCCTGTTCTGGTTCTATCCATTGGTCTCCCTAGTCTGTGGATTGTGACCCCTTTCTCCCTTTTTTCTTTTTTCAGGTATGAGAGCCTTCTTGAGGGTATCTTGTAGTGGAGGGCTTTTAGTTACAAATTCCCTTAACTCTTGTTTGTCTGGAAAAGATTTAATTTCTCCCTCATATCTGAAGGAAATTCATGCTGGATAGAGTATTCTTGGCTGAACATTTTTATCTCTTAAAGCTTTGAATATGTCACTCCATTCTCTCCTAGCTTGTAAGGTTTCTGTAGAGAAATCCGCTGACAGTCTGATAGGGGCTCCTTTATAGGTTATTCTCTTCTTTTTTCTTACTTCCCTGAGCATTGTTTCCTTATCTTTCCTTCTTGCCAATTGTACTACTATGTGCCTTGCAGTAGGTCCTTTTACACTGACAAATCTAGGAGATCTGAAAGCTTCCTCTACACACATTTCTCCATCAATCCTAGATTTGGGAAGTTCTCTTCAATAATTTCATTAAGCACAGTTTCTGCTCCATTTTCCTTTTCCACATTCTCAGGAATTCCTATGATCCTTATGTTCTTACTCCTCATTGAATCCACTATCTCTTGGAGATTTTCCTCGTTTTTTAAAATTCTTAGTTCTCTTTCTTCCTCTGTCTGGAGCCATTCAGCCTGTCTATCTTTAATTATGTTAATTTGCTCTTCTATGGTGTCTACATGGGCATCCAGGGAATCCGTATTCTGTTTTATCTGGTCCATTGTGTTTTTCATCTCTAGTAATTCTGTTTGATTCTTCTTTATGATTTCAATCTCTTTTGTGAAGTAACTCCAGAACTCATTGGCTTGTTTCTCTATCTTTCTCTCTACCTCATTGAGTTTTTTGATTATAGCTGCTCTGAACTCATTATCACTTAGTTTACCTAATTCCAAGTACTCAGGACTTAATTCTATGTTTTTACTGTTTTCCTTCTTGTCTGGGGGTTTTATAAATTGCTGGATGGTAGAGGAGTAGTTTTTTTGCATGATGGCGGAATTCGGTTGTAGTTACAGTCTGTTGCCACTAGATGGGGATCGAGAGCCGCATGCTATGAGTTCTCCACCTTCGGGCAAGATGGCTGCGCCCAGTGGCTTTGCTGGGAGGGAGGGGCTGCTGTTCTGGTACGCTGGTCTGGATTCAGGTCAGTTCTGTTCTCTGGTCTCCTGAGGCCCTGGGTTTATGGGGCCCCCGTGGATGGAAGCTTTCCCCCGTCAGTGGGTTTCCACTGAACCAGCGGCAGGGGTCCTGGATGATCCCCGGTCACGCAGCCCCTCCCCTGCTCCTTCTCGACCTGTGCAGCAGCGATCGCAGACTCCAGGGGAGGGAGCGATGTGCTCTCCTACCTGTTCCAGCGCCTCTGAGGCCATAAGTAAGGTTTATGATCTCCGCCTTCTTGGTATTGTAGGTCTCTAACATGCTGGCATTAGATTTATTCTCTGAAATTCAGTTTTTCCAATCCTCTGTTGTGTTTTGGAGGGGAGAGAATCCCGTGTCAGCTTACCCCGCCATTTTGCTCTGCCTGTGTCTCGATATGTTGATTTATTAATTATTAAATTCTCATGGTTTACAGTTTTGAATCGATTTCTGGGTTTCAGTGTAATTGACAAAGTCTTGTTCTTATTATCCAATTCTTAACCTTTAATTTCTTTATATTGTCTGTTTACATTGGTTATTTACTTAAGTCATTGTAAAAATTAGTGGACAGGTAAATATCATGTGTTGTTTCTGGTTTTAGGGAGAAAGCCTCTAGTATTTCTGGATTTCCCTATTAAGTAATATGCTGGCTTTTGGATCAATATTTGTGTGTGTTTGTAATCATAATATAATTATACTCAAAATTATTTTTCAGCTCTTATTTTATTGAGTAATTTCCCCATAAATGAGTGATGAATTTGAAATATATAAATGGAATATAAACACGTTGTTATTTTTTTCTCCTTACCTGTATTTATATTACAGGTTCCATTAGTAAATTTCTTAATATTGAGCCATCCTTGCATTCCTGGATTAAACACAGTTGTTTGTGCTTGATTTTTTTAATTGTCTGTTTGTTAATGCTGGTAGGTTCTGTTTGGTAATGTTTTATTTGATATTCTTTTTTTTTCCTTTTGCTAAGAAAGATTCTCCCTGAGCTAAGATCTGTTGTCAATCTTCCTCTCTCGTGTTTTTTTTCCTTCCCTAAAGCCCCAGGACATAGTTGTATATTCTAGCTGTAGGTCCTTCTAGTTCTTCTAACGCGTGCCACTGCCATGGCATGGCCACTGACAGACGAGTGGTGTGGTTCTGCACCTGGGAACTGAATCCGGGCTGCCAAAGCAGAGTGTGCTGAACTTTAACCACGAGGCCATCAGGGCTGGCTCTTGATATTCTTAAGTGAGATTGATCTCCAGTTGTTCTTTTTCTTTTTTTGGGGGTGCAATTTTTGTGAGGTTCTGATGTCAATGTGACATGCTTTTAATAGAAAAGAATAGGAAAGTTTTCTTTGCTTTTCTCTGCTGTGAAATCCTGCTGTTCTATCTCTAAAATACATATTGAATCTGTACACTTTTCTCCATTTCTCGGGCCACTGCTCTCTATTCAGGCCAATATCATCTCTCACTTAAACTTTTGTTATAGCATCTTAACAGGTTTCCCTGCTTTCATTCTTGTATCCTTCTAATCTATATTTGACACAACAACAACGTTTACGCCCGTGCCTGTTTAAAATCTTTCCTAAAGTCTCCTTGGCACCTTGAATAGTTGCAGCTGCCTTACTATGGCTTGTAGGAGACTGCATGACCTATCTCTTCCTGTATTATCTTTTCTCATTTCTTTCCACACATTTTGACCATTTTGTTTCTTTCTTTTTCAGTTTCTAGGACACACTAAGATATTTGTCTCGGGGACATTGTTGCTCTTCTGCTACCCAGAATGAGTTTTCTTCCATTTTTTGCATGTCTAGCAACTATTCACCCTGCAAGATTCAGGCTAAATGCTCTCACCTTCTCAAAGAGACCTTGCTTAGTCATTGAGCCAAAGGAACCCCTCTTGCACTATTCTCTGGCTATTTTTGTTCTTCGTGGCAGAATCACGTTTGTGCATGGAGCTGCACTAATTGGTATTTATTATTTTTCTGTTTACATTTTTGGAATCTCTATTCCTTACTAAAATGTTAGTTCCAGGAACTCAGGTACCAGGTTTATCGTAATTGATATCGTATTCCAAAGACTGATGCTATATGAAACATAATTGGCTCTCAATAATGATTTTATAAGAAGTAAATTAGTATTTGCTATTTTAGTGTGATGGGAAATTCTTTCAGCTTAGGGATTTGGGCATGTAGTTTCCATATCCGCAATGTCTAGACAATAGCAAGTGCTCAATAAATGTTAACTACATAGATTGCTCAATGGATGGAAGAATGTAATAACCAACATAACATATAGAGTTGAATTAGTGAACGTGTAAGTGGATAGATGATGGCAAGTATCATATTCTGTTTCCTTAGCTTATTTTATTTAAATTGGCCTTAACTCAGCCCTGAAAACTTGGCAGAATCACAGCAAAACTGCTGAAATCCTCTCTGGTTCATAGAACAGAAGAGGAAGAAAGAGGGATGCCCAGAATGTTTGATCCTCTTGTGTACAAAACCTAACCAAAGTTTCTTCCTGACCCCTTGGCCCTGTTTTGAATCTTGCTCTCTTTGATTTAGGGTCTTGGGAGCAGTGTATGTGAGTGGAGGTGTGCTTTAGGGAACTTGACAATAGATGGCATCAGTTCTTTTTAAGCTTAGAGTAAGCATTAGTGGAAGCTTCACCCTGGGCCCCTTATAGGGCTAATGGGTCTTTGAACAGTAAATGAAGACTGCTGTTTTGTTGAAAACAAAGTTCAAATTCTTACCTGAAGTCCCAGCATCTTTTCCTATTCTGTTACATATACATCTGTTATATCTATGGAGAGGCGTACTCTGCTTTTCATGTTATTATGATGTCGATGAGAAGTAACTACAGTTTTTTGACCACCTGTATTGTGCTAGATATTTTACATACAGTATATATTGAAAACAAATGAAACAACACACAAACCCCCCCTCAAATCTTACAGAGTATTGGAGACCCTCTCTTCCTCCCTTACTGAAGGTCGAGACTCTTGCCTTCATGGTCAGCTGTTTGTTCTGCTCACTTCTAGGAGCCAGCAAGTCCAGATGTGTGTGAATGGTCTCCTGGTCAGGTCTGCTGTTCCCAGAGCCCTCCAACCACTCCTCTAGGCTTCCCCCATCCTCGGCCACAGCTAGTCAAGGTCCCCACCTACAAAGATGAAAGGCTTCAATTCATAAACAACAAAGAGACAGGAAGTGGAGAGTGGAGATGGAAATGAGGGTTTTCTGGATTAAGAAGTGATTTGGGGAAGTGGAGAAGAAGAGAAGGCAAGAGCAAACTCCTTAAACACAACTTTGCTATAGTTAAAGTGAGACTTTTGTGTAGCTATCCCGGACATTGGTTATTTATAGTTTCATTTTCAGAACAAATATCACAGTATTATGAATAGACATGGATGTCAGGCCGAAAAATACATGTCATCCTGGAGACAATGGGGAGGTACTGAAGTTCTGCTCAGACATTTATCTCTATGTTGGCATCATTCACTAAGCTCATCAGTTCTGATTAGGGCTTCTCTGAAATTCCTTCTCACATCTGCTGACTTCTGTGACTAATGCTGATGAGTAAAAAGAGAGCAGGGATTGTGTTTGGGAAGTATGAACCATTTACAACATCTTGCCAATAAATACAATCAATTTATCAGAGCTGATCATCCAATCCCAATCTCATCAAAACACCCTAGTCTCAGGGACAATTAAATGTATCATTCCTGTGATGCAAACCAAGGCCAATTCCACCTTTCGGTCACATTGACTGAATTTGGTCATTTGGACTTCAATAACTCGTTGAGAGCATAAGATATGTTCGGCTTTTTTTATATATTTACATATAATTATATTGTAATCCTGATATCATACTATTATATAGGTGCTTTTATCTTCATTGTCCAGAAGAAGAAATTAAGGTTTAGGGCCATAAAGTGCTCAGTTCAGTGTGACACAGCTAAAAAGTGGTGATGCTGAGATTTAAGTTCAAGTCTGTCTGCTTTCAGATCTGGTCTCATCAGGCGTGGGATAGAGAGGTGCTGTTACCCTCTTCTGCCGACAAGGAATTTACATTGATTTTAGACAACATCATCTGGATTCATGACTCTACTCAGTACTTTCTATTGAGCACCTTCTATGTGCTAGGAACTGTTCTAAATATGAAAAGACAAGATAAAACAAAGTGCAAACCACGGAACAGGAAAAAAATGTTTGTCAATTTGTATTTGACAATGGACTTGAATCTGGAATATATAGCAGACTCTTATAATTCAAAAATGAGTGGAGAAACAACTCAATAAAAAATGGACAAAAGGCTTGAAAAGACACTTCATAAAAGAATAGAAGACACTTCACAACAAGCACATGCCAAGATGTTCATCATTAGCTATCAAGAAATTGCAAATTAAAAATAACAAGGGGCTGGCCTGGTGGCGCAACAATTGGGTTTTCACATTCCGCTTCGGCAGCATGAAGTTCACTGGTTTGAATCCGGACCTACTCACTGCTTGGCAAGCCATGCTGGGGCAGGTGTCCCACGTATAAAGTAGAGGAATGTGGTCACGGATGTTAGCGCAGGGCCGGTCTTCCTCAGCAAAAAGAGGAGGCTTGGTGGCAGATGTTAGTTCAGGGCTACTCTTCCTCAAAAAAAAAAAAGAAAAGAAAAAAAAAACAAGATACCACTACACACACTCTGGATTGGCTCAAATGAACAAGATTGATAATAATAAATGTTGATAAGGAAGCGGAGTAACTGGAATGCTCATACACTGCTAGTGGGCATGTAAAATTGTACCCTCATTGTGAAAAACAGGTTAGTAGTTTTTCAAGAAGTTAAACATATATCATAACACCCATGCCTATGTATTTCCCCAACAGAAATAAAAAACATTTCTACAAAAAGACTTGTATTTAAATGTTCACAGCCTTTTGTTGTAATAGCTGAAAATTGGAAACAACGCAAATGTCCATCAATAAGTGAATGCGAAACAAACTATGCTGCATCCATACAATAGAGTGTTTCTCCACAATGAAAAAGAATAAGCTATTGATATACCTAACAACTTGGATGAATCTCAAAAGAATTAGGTTGAGTAAAAAATGTCAAGCAAAAAATGCATATCCTGTAGTATGCCACTTATATAAAATTCTGTAAAATGTAAATTAATCTATAGTGTTAAAAAGCCAATCAGTGGTTTTCTGGGGCCAGAGGTAAAGGGCTTGCCAAGGGCCAAGAGGAAATTTTGAGGGATGATGGAGATGTTCTGTATCTTGATTGTGGCAGGTGTAAAGTCAAAGTCATCAAACATTCAAAGTAAGTGAACTGTGCCTATTACACGTTAGCAGTTTATTGTACATAATTATACTTCAATACAGTAGATTAAAATGAAATGGAGAGTTGAGCAGGTGCAGACAGGGATGCACCTACACTGGACCATGGCGAGGCCTGAGAGCTCAGAAGAGGGAGGGATAAAACCCATCACCCAAGAGCCACCTGTGGGTCTACTCAACCTGGGGTCCAGAGAGTTAGGAGTCTTTTAAGAGGGGTCATCCTGCCTTGATCTGAAAGTGATCAACAGCAGACAATTCTTGCTTTCTGTGTTGGATATTTCCTGCTTTTCACAGACCATCACCTAGAATAGGAAAGAATCTTGGACCGAGAGTCAGCAGATAGTGGCCCTTTTGGAGCATTTTCTGCAACTTTGCGTAATGATCCATCCCTCTTGGGTCCTCAGAATTCAGATCTGCAAAATAGGGGAGTGGACCTGGAGCTCAAGATGGTTAGAAAGGTTCTCTATAACCTTGACATTAAAAAAACAAAATTAGCGTCTTTGTTTTTTTTTATAAAGTGATTTTTCTTTTCAGAAACACATTTTTCAAGGATGATGAAGGAATTCAAATTCCTTGATATGAAACACAACAAGCCCAGAATGTGGCCCAAGTTTCCTCTCTGGCCTGCCTCCTTCCATTCCCTTCTGCTTCTCTCCACCCCTTTGCTCACGTTTGTACCCCGTGCTCCATGCGTGTAGAGCTTTGTGACATTTCTGAGACACTTCAGGCTCTTTCAGAGTTCTGTGCTTTTGTATATGCCCTTCCTTCTGCTTGGTCCTCATTCTGCCGCGGAGGTTGAGTGAGGATGAGTGAAGTGCGCATGATCTCGTAGATGGCCAGAGGCATCCATTCAGCAAACATTTTCTGAGTGCCTAGTATTTGCCAGGCACTTGCATGGGGGAAACAATAGTGAAGAAAACAAACTCCTTACTCTCATGGCTCTTTCCTTCTAGTGGGAAGAGACAGATAACCAACTGGACTGATAAGTATGTATAATGCTAAACGGTGATGCATACTATGAAGGACAGCTGCGTAAGGTAGATAAAGCAGGTGGGGAGGGCTATACTGTTGGACATCAGGAGATGGAAGAGGGCCTCTCTGCCTCTCTAACAGAGACCAGAGGGAAGTGAGGGAGTGAGCCATGGGTATCTGAGAAAAACTATTCTGAGTACAGGAAACAAGAACAGCAAACTCTCTGAGGTGGGGACCTATGTGGAGTTGTCAAGATACAGCAAGGAGGCCAGTGTTGCTGGAGCAGATGGATGAGAGGGAGCATGGCAGGAGACGCACTCAGAGGGCCATTGGGGGTCAGCTCACATAAGGCTCTGTGATAAGGAATTTGAGTTTACTCAAAATGAAATGGGATAACTCTGGAGGATTCAGATCAGAGGATGATGTGATCTGACGCATGTAGTATACTAGTTTCCTAGGACTGCCAAGCATGGGGGCTTCTATAAGCCATAGAAATATATTCTTTCACAGTTATAGAGGCCAGGAGTCCAAAATTAAGGTGTCAGCAGGGCCATTCCATTTCCAGAGGATCCAGGGAAGAATCTTTCCTTGCCTCTTCCAGCTTCTGAGGGCTCCAGAAATTCCTCTGCTTGTAGCTACATTACTTTCATCTCTGCCTCTGTCTTTATACCACCTCTCCTCTGTGTGTCTGTGTCTTCTCTTCTGTGTCTTTTAAGGACGCTTGTCATTGGATTTAGGGCCCTCTTGGATAATCCAGGATGATCTCGTTTCAAGATCTTTAGCTTCATTTCATCTGCAAAGAACTTTTTTCCAAATAAAGTAACATTCACAAGGTCTGCATATCAGAATGTGGACATGTTCTTTTCAGGGTGACCATTCAGCCCATGACATGTGATAAAAGACTCAGACTCCCTGTTTTGTGGAGAACAGTCCGTAGGAGGGGAAGGATGGAAATAGGGAGACCAGATATGAGGCTCATGCAATTATCCAGGTGAGAGATGCTGTGGCTTGGGCCAGGATGGTGAAGTGGAGATGACAGAAGTAGATGCTCATATTTCAAACATAGAGCCAGGTTTGAATGAGACTTGTGAGAGAAGGACAGGTGACAAGGATTGCTTCAAAGATGGAAGGAAATTGACATTAACAGAGATGATGGTAACTGCGGGAAGAGCATGTTTGCAGGAGGGGGGAACAATCAAGAATTTGGTTTTAGATATACATATATATATTTTTTCCTACTAGACATCAAAGTAGTGATGTTAAGTAGGTGTTGGATATATCAGTCTGGAGTTCACAAGAGAAGTTGGTGCTTTAGATACAAATCGGTGAGTCGTCAGTGGGAACAGGATAGATCACCTGTGAAGTGAGTGTACATGGAACAGAGAAGGTCAGAGGATGGAGTCCTGGAGCTCTCCAGCACTGAGTAGTCAGGAGAAAGAAAGAGAAACCAGCAAAAGAAGCAGAGAAGGAACAGCCAGTTGTTGGAAAATCGGGAGTCAGGATTTGGACATAAATCTGTCTGTATCCAAACTCCTTTTCCCTCACCGTCCGGAGGGGAAGAACTGTGGATTATTTTCTCTCTCCACTGGCTACCGCAGGGCCAGCACAGAGCAGATGTCAGTCATGTACCTGATTCATGGTGAGGAAGATCCAAGACATGGCACTATGTAGGCTGGAGCCTCTTCAATGGTGACACCCAATGTGACTGGTGAATGAGGTGGACAGGAGGCAGAAAAGAAGGCAGGATCTTGACTTTCTCCACCAGCCAAAGCAATCTAAAGCCTCAAGTTGGCATTTCAGGAAGCTCTCAACCATCCCAGGCAGTCCCAGAGAGCAAGACTAAAAGGAAATCCAGGTAGGCAGAGGAGATAGCTTTCTGATATGCTGGGTGGGAGGAGATGAAAGGGAGCAAAGATGGAATAATAAAGGGGAGATGGTGCAACCATGTTGAAGAAAAGGGCAGGGCTCAGGAGGACCAGAGAGAGCGAGCTGCCTGGGTGATGCGGGAGTGGCATGGCGTGGCATAGCCAGACCACTGGACTCGTGCTCTAGTCTAGGTTCTACACCTTTTTGCACTTCAGTTTTCCCATCTGTAAGTGGGGCTGGACTCTGCTCTCCTCACAACTTTGTGATGAGGATCAAATGAGATTATACAAGTGAAACACCTTGAAAATGAAAAGCACTATGACAGGAAAAGGGTTAGTTTGGAAGGAGGGGTCACCAGCAGTAGCTTGGAAAATGATAATCTGCCATTATGGGAATGCTGGTTCTTACTGCACTCATCTAATTTTGTACAACAGACATATATGGAGCTCCCAACCTGTGCCACGCACTGTGTCAGCTTTGGAGGAGTGAAAGGCCAGGCAAGATCCTGACTCTCAAGGGCTCCTTGACCAAGGTGGGTGGTGGGTGGGGGAAGCCAGCTCAGCTTATATGTGGTGAGTGTCTTACATCCTTCTGATATTTACTGAGGGCTGCCTCTGTCAGTGGTCACACTCTTGTAGGCTCAGAGGATACGGCAGTGAATAGCAGAGTTATCTGCTTATCCCAGGCTGTGGGAAGAGTCTTTATAGAGCTGAAGGAACTTGAGCTAGGGAAGACTGGAGATTGGGCATCACCTGGGAGTTTGTAGAAATGCAAAATCTTAGGGCCTTCCCTAGACAGACTCTATCAGAATCTGTCTTCTAACACAATCTCCAGGTGATTCATATGCACATTAAAATGCAGAGCCATTGACAGTATTGACATTTTGGACTGGATAATTCTTTGTTTTGGAGAAATTCCCTGTGCACTGTAGGACGTTTAGTGGCATCTCTGGCCTCTGCCCACTAGATGCCAGTAGCATCACCTCCCCAGTTTTGAAAACAAAAATGTCTGCAGACATCCTCCAAATGTCCCCCGGGAGGCAAAATCACGCTGTCATTGAGATCACTGGACTAGAGTTTCTCAAAATGTGATCCTCGACTGACAAGAAAGCTTGCTAGGAATGCAGATTCTCAGACTTCACCTCAGGACCACTGAATCAGAAACTCCAGGGGTGGGGCTGAGCAGCCAGTGTTTTAACAAATCCTCCAGGTAATTCAGATGAACAATGAAATGTGTTGGAACAGTGGTTCCCATCCCTGGAGGCAGAAAAGTTTTGAAAACTATATGATATCTGGGTCCCGCCCCAAAACAATTCCATCAGATCTCTAGAAGTGAGTGATCCAGATGATTCAAACACACAGCTCAAACTGAGAACTGATCAAGACAAATGCAGAAGGGGTTCACTCAAGCTCACAGAAGTAACCAATAAGAAGAGACTAGAACTCAAGTCTCCTAACTCCCTGGTCCAGTGGCTTCTCCTCACTAGGAAGATGACAAGGTGACAGACAGCCTCTTGAACTGGCTCCTGAGGAATTCTACACCCACAAGGCATGTTTAGACACATCTTTGATCAGGTGTCTCCATGCGTGCAAAATGCTCTCATCTTTGTGATGTTCTGTGACACAAATTGCCTGGTGGGCTTCAAAGATAAGTTTGAAGGAATTCACCGTGTTCATAGTTTTCCGGGGCATCAGCTCAGAATTCCAGCCCAGATCTTCCTCTCTCTGTCTACTGTCCCCACCTCTAACACCCTGAGGTCAGAACATTTGCTGACTTCTTTCCACAGGGCTCCATAGGTGATGTTGTCCTATCGGGAAACACCAGAAACGTCAACACTCATATAAAAATGTTTGTCACAGGTGATAACCCACATAGTCACTCAAGCACCACAGGACAAAAATAGGCAGAAGGAGCTTTTGAAATTCTTTAGGGGCAGATAGGCAGTAAATGGGCTTCACACTCTTTCCTCAGCCTCCTCACACACTGTTAAAAACAACCTCAGAACACAGCTGTGGGTGAAGTCCAACATTACCCATGGAAGGCTCTCGTGTTCTGTCATGACCCAAATCCAAACAGCTCACGTCCATCGTCTTAGTAATCATCACAGTAATTCTGTGGAGAGGGATTTAGCTCCACTTCACAGCTGTGGAAGCTGAGGCTCAGAAAGATCTTACTCCTCTGATTCAATCGGCCAATCAATACTTATTGAGTGCCGACTGTTGAGGTTTTGTGCCAGGCACTGGGATCTGCAATAGTTGGACCAACCTTTGTAGAGCCTCTAGTCAAATGCAAAGGTCGATAGGTAAACAACATGGTGTGGGTTTGCACCAGTTATTTACTTGGTTTCTTGGCCAAACCAATTCCCTACTCTGCTCTGTGATGCTGGGGCTGGGAGTCTGCAAACCATATTTCCCAGACTCCTTTTCTATTAGGTTCTGGCAATAGGAGAAGTCAAGGAGACTCTCTTGCTATTTCTCCAGCTCTTCCAGCAGCAGTGGAGAGCTCCAGCCCCTCGTGGTTTTGGGCCCTGCAAACACCAGCTGTGCCCTGATGCTGCACCCTGAGCACCAGCCATCTAGGCATTGAGGTCTCAGCGCCACCTCTGGATGTGTCCCTCCCCCATACAGAAGTCCGAGTGCCAACTATGTGGGGCCCTCTTGAGGTTCCACCCCCAGACATGTGGCGGCTGCTTGGAGGTCAGAACACTAGCCCCACAGGTTCCTTCTCTGAACTTCTGGATCCTAGTAATTCCACTTCTTCCCTTTTATTCTCCCAACTCTGGGGCTAGTAACGACTCCCTGAAGTGAAGAACTCCTGTGTTAACTCAGTTTTGATTCTTAAAAACCTTTTCAGCCTTTCAACACATATGTAACAAATCTCCTGTATTAAATCCCCTCAGTTTGGAATAACCTTTCATGGTTTCCAGGTCCTGGCTGGATGCTGACTATTCAGGTAAGCTGAACTTGGAGAAGTCCTTCTTGAAAAAGTGACAAAGCTGAGAAGTAGAGAATGCATGGGAGGTAGGCTGGTGAAGAAAGGAAGGAAAAGTGTGGCAGCAAGAAGGAAAAGCATGTGCCAAGTCCCTGGAGTGCAAGAGAAGTTGAGAGACATAGCTGGAGTGAGAGTGGAGCATGATGGCGCTGGAGGGGTGAGCTGAGGTCATATTATGGAGGGTTTGCTAGGCAGGGCACTGGCTTGGCTGTGCAGGGTGTGCGCTGGCCTCCCCCAGGGGGCGCCACGACGTGAACGGCCTCTCCTTGAGGTGTGTAATGTGGCCTCCAGGCTCGTGGATCATGTGAAAGATGTTGGATCTTATCTCAGGGTTAAGGGAGAATCATTAAAGGATTTTAAGCAGGAAAAATACATGATGTGATTTTGTATTTGAAAAAGGTTATTTCATCTTGTGTAGAAAAGAGGTCAGTGGAAAAGGGAAGTCAGTTAGGAGGTGGTTGTAGCCGTTTCTCCAGGAAGAGGGAGGAATGAGGCTTCAGGTGAGGTCATTCACTTAGCGACCTTGAGTGAGTCATCTCTTTCTGATCACCCATCTGTAAATTGAGGAGGTTAGACCAGAGCAAGGATCCTACAGTTGGGGATAAGCCCTGTAGGGGGGTCCACAGAGGGGCGTTAGGGGTTTGCAGAGCCTCCAAGGTTGTCCACAAATGATTGGAAGTATGTGCGCATACTTTGTTCCACAGAGAAAAGGGTCCCTGGCTCTCACCATGTTCTCTGAGAGGTTTATAGCCCCAGAGTCTAAAACCATTATCTAGACAATCTTCAAATGCACTTGCAGCTCAAAGTGCCAAGAAATCCTGTACCTTTCCAGGGAGTAATACATTCTTAAAGTTTTCCCATTGGCTGTGAAAAATCTATGAGGAAGATTAGGGTGTCTTGACACAATCCTGGAGACAGATCGTTGTCACCTCGAGCACAGGTGCCAAGAAAGTGCCCAATGCTGTGAGTTTTCTGAGCAGGAGGCTGGAGGGCACCATTTAGCTCAAACATCACAACAACCAGAGGCGACAGCTGTTGACACTGCTTTGTCAACTGTCCAAAGGTTCCCTGAGGCCACCACACCACTCTGCTGTCCCAGAAGCTCCTCATGTTTGTCACCCACGGATACCCCCCACCCCTGAATGCACCCACCCCTGGCTGCACTTTCTCTGATGACCCATTCTACCTCTCCTCCCCTCTGGCACAACTGTGTTTTCTCTGGAAAAACAAAATCTAAAATCAGACATCCTGAATCTTATGAATTGAGGTCACTGGGTCCCATCTCCAAAGGGAAGTGTAGCTTCATGTTGCAGTGAGGCTAGAAATTTCGTTCCTTTCAGTGAAAGTAGGTCAGGCACCAGAATGTCTTAGGGGATGGGGTCCACGGCAGGCAGGGCAGCTGCCGCTCCTCTGTGTGTGTACCCACCTCATCCCATCCATCCAGCCTGCGGGCTGCATCCTTCAACCTGGGCTGATGGCGGAGAATAGAAATGCCTTTCCTATGACTCCCGCATGCCCCATCTTGCTGGGATTTTTCACATTTCTCTGTGGAAGCTCTTTATGGTCTGTGACCCTGGCCACTGCAGAGCCAAAAAGACAACAGATTTATGGTGGGCCTGGAGAGCAACAATCTAAGGATGCGTTTTCTCTGCTTTCAGTCAGTAATTTATTTTTAAATGATCTTTCTGTTATTTATGGGTCTCGGTGACTCCGATGGCCAGGGTGAACGGCATCTTATCAGACTAGCAAAACTAACCGGATTAAAGGGAAACCCTCACATTTCATCAAAATGAGGATTCAGAGGGCTTCTTGGAAGTGCAGCTGGACTGGGACATCTCCTTTTGTCCTTGAACAGCAATGTGGCTCAGGGCAAAGCATTCTGGCCTTGGAGCCAAACACAGGGGTCAGGACCTTCCTCAGATCCTCAGTGGGGATGCAGCACAAGGCAGGAGCCTCGGCTGGCTTCCTGCTGTGTAAAGTGGGGCTCAAGACACCCACAGCAGATGCTTATGGTGATGATTAGGGGGAGACCATAAAACATCTGGAATGTCTATACTCAATAAATGCTGCCTATGTGATGATTATTACCTTCTTTACCTTGTTCTCAGCTCCCCTCTGGGAACACACAAGTCAAAATCCAGGATGTAAAGGTGATCATCTTTATATGGTGTTTTAACACTTTCAAAGTATAAATTCAAACCATAAACCCGCTTGGAATCCCAAACTCTGGTGTTCAAATAACCTCTGAAGGTAAGGAGGTGAGGATGGCAGTTTATTTCTCTCCCCGAAAGGAAGATCCGCTTCTACTCCAGCATAATTACAGTTTAGCGGGGCCTTGTCTGAGGCTGATGATTTTCACGAGTACACAACTGTCTATTGTTCTCCCGTAGCTCGTTACCATGGTGATCTAATTAAAGCAGCATCTGATGCTGCCAGCCCATAGGTAGGGGCTGAGTGTGCAACTCCCAGTGGCCGGGGGCATGTGGCCTGCCCCTCCCCAGGCCTTTTCCCAAATTCTGAAATGAGGGCTGTTTGTCCGGGATATGACCCAGAAAAATGTCTTCATGTTTTGAAGCAAGCTGTGAGTGAAATGCCACTCCCTCCTTGTTTTCTGACAAGAAGAAGATGAGCTGGGTGCCGCAGGCTTGCTGCATGACCTTGGGGAAGTTGATTAATCTGTTTCCTTTTCAGGGTCCTCAGGTATAACCTGGATACCTGCTTTGTGGAGAAAAGATCTGTGAAAATGCCATGAAGGAAAGCACAAGGGACCCATAGTCATTTCCACCTTTCTGTTTAGTGTCTTTCCAATGACAGGAACACAGGGAGGTTAGGGAGAGAGCACGAGCCTTAAGTCTAGCAGACTCAGGTCCAAATCACTGCCCAGGGCAGTGAGTGAGTGACCTCTCTGGATTTGTCACCTAGTCTGTAAGATGGAGACAATAGTAGCCAGCTCACATGATTAGGACAATGCAATGAGATTGTGTAAAGTGCCTGATGCCAGGCCATTGGAAGGAGAATTCAGTGTCCCCCAGTGCAGGAGCCAGTGGGCGCCATGAAACGCACAGACATGCCATGTAGTGGTTAAGACCATGGGCTCTGGAGGAATTATTTAGGGTTCAAATCCAAGTGAGTGTGACCCTGTGCAAGTCACTTAATTTCTTTATATCTCTCGTCTTGTCTGTAAAATGGGAATATTAAGTGATGAAACTGGGGCTACATGAATGATGAAAATGGTCCATACCTAGAAGATACTGACACTGATTAGGAGGTTAATTATCATCCTCCTGCTCCATCAGTGCCGGGAGTACAATAAGCTTCCTTGCTCTTTGAATATAGCACTTAGCTCTTTCATATCACCAGCATGTTCCCATTTAATGAGCACTGTTTAGGTGCTAACATGCACACGTGTCATCTTCTTTAATCCTAACATCCGTCCTGTGATGTGAGCACCATTGTTATTCCAGTTTTCAGAAGGACAGACACAGATGTAGGAGCTGAGGTGACTTGCCCAAGGTACACTGCTTGTAGGTAATGGAATTGGGATTTGAGCTGAGACAGTCACCTCAAGCCTATGCTTTTTCTAACCACTATTCTCTGCTGCCACTCACTGGATTGTCATTGAAAACCTGTGAAGTAGGCACTGCTGTTCCCATTTAAGTGGATGCGTGAACAGATCTAGAGAAAGGTAAGTTTCTGCATAGGGACCAATGGCTAGTCAATAGTAGGGACAGGACTTCAATATTGCCCTCCCCTCACATTCAAGGGCACATGTTCTCCTATCTCATTGCCCTACACCAGCCCTGTTGATCATCGCTGATATTGGCAAGCTATCTAGTTAGCCACCTGCCAATGTCCTCCCCCCTCGCCTCTCCTCACTGCCTCCTCCAGCCTTCCCCCAGCGCTACGTGAGTCGGGCAGTGTAGTGTGGACATGTGCTACTGATTATTTACAGGGCTCATCAAAGGCTCAATCTCTTTCCTTGTAGCCAGAACAGCTCAACACCTCATCCACCCACCACAGCCCTCATTTCCTTTTTATGAAGATTGGGGAGCAAAAACATTTCAAAGGCTACCAATTAAATGAACCCTGCCGTGCCCATAACCACAATGCACCTTCGGAGAGCTGGGAGTTGTAGAGTCAGTAACTGACGGGCCAGCACATGTGGTCTTTACGATCCTGCAGTTCTTCTCCCAAAATGTTGGCTGCTTTCCCTCAATTCTTGATGCTCTGTATTCTGCCCAGTCAATCTAAGGGGCAGAGCTGTGGCTCCACCTGGCGCATTTCCAACTCGTCTCTGCTAATCATGTGAGACCACCTACAGACTCCTAATACCCCACTGGCAGGACAAGCTCACCACTCTAAAGTGGCAGCTTTAATGAGGAAGACTAGGTCCTGCACATCCAATTGCTCACCTAAGCCTGACTGTCCTTCATCCCCTGAATTGCTCACGAACCTTCCCTTTCTTTCCATCCCACTTCCGCTGCCCTCAACTTAGACTCATCGTCTTACCCCTGGGATGTTTCAGTAGTCTTATAAATGATCTCCTTTCCTCCACCAATTCTAACTTCAATCCACCCTACACATGGTCACCAAGGGGATCTTCCTAAGGCATATAGGTCTTTACAACCATATTTAAAGTCCTTTAATGACATACAACCCTATTTAAAGTCCTTTTATAACTGTTGCCTGCAGCATGGAGTTCAATCTCCCTAGGCTGGCTTATAAAATTGCTGTGATGAGGTCTCAGTCTATTTTCCCAAATCTGCCACTCCCTGCTTAAACTCTTTGTTCCAGCAACAGTGAATAGTATGAAGTTCCGTGTGCCCACCAAACCCTTTCTCATCTCCATACCTGCTCATGCTGTGTACATTGCCTATGATGCCCTTCCAAGCTCTTCTTCACACCACCGCTTCTGTTTACTCTCTAATACACAGTTCAGGCATCACCTCCAGTGAATGGTGACCCCCAAGGCCACTCAAGTCCATGGCCCCCCTTCCATGCTTCTACCTCCTACACAGAATACATTGTTCTATACTCTAATGAGCTGATTTCTCATTTTTCTCCTCTAGCAGACTGACGCACTTCTGAGGGTGGTCACTGTACCTTATTCGTTTTTGTCGTTCTAGTGTCTCATTCAGCTGAGAAATCTGCTGATAGCCTGATGGGGGTTCCTTTGTAGGTTAGTTTCTTTTGCCTGGCTGTCCTTAGTATTTTCTCCTTGTCGTTGACTTTTGCTAGCTTCACTACTATATGGCGTGGAGTTGGTCTTCTTGCATTGATAAAGTTTGGAGATCTATTGGCTTCTGTCACCTGAAGATCCATCTCCCTCACCAGATTTGGGAAGTTCTCAGCCATTATTTCTTTGAATAGGCTTTCTGCCCCTTTCTCCTTCTCTTCTCCCTCTGGTATACCTATAATCCTTACGTTGCATCTCCTAATTGTGTCTGATAATTCTCGGAGAGTTTCTTCATTTCTTTTTAGTCTTGCTTCTCTCTCCTCCTCTGCCTGCAGCAATTCTATATTGCCATCTTCCAAATTGCTAATTCTTTCCTCCATATTATCGGCCCTACTGTTCAGAGCATCTAGATTTTTCTTAATCTCCTCTATTGTGTTCTTCATTTCCAATATTTCTGTTTGGTTCTTCTTTATCGTATCAAACTCTTTTGTGACATAGCTCCTGAACTCGTTGAGTAGACGGTCAGAACTCTCTCTTAACTCATTGAGAATTTTAATGATGGCTGTTTTGAAGTCATCATCATTTAGGTTATATATCTCATTTTCTTTGGGATTGTTTTCTGTGTATTTGTTACTTTCTTTCTGTTCTGGAGATTTAATGTATTTTTTCATATTGCTTGATGTTGTTGATTTGTGCCTCCGCATAGAGATAGAGTTTAGTTGCTCCTTTCACTTGTTTCAGCTGCTGCGGTGGGGGAGCAGCTGTTTATACTGCACCAACCAGGAACCCTGTCCGCAGTTGCTAACTGGGCCTGGGCCCCTCCTCGTAGCCACAGTGGCCCTTTGGATTCCCTCCTCTGCTGTGGGGGCCGTCACAGGGGGGCTTCAGGCTGCTGGTGCCTACTGTTGCAGCCCACCTAGATGTGCTCTTTCCTTGGGGTCTGCAACAGTGTTATGGGCTTTTCCAGCGGCCAGGGGTGGGATCACTTATATTTGTCGCTCCGTTGCTGTCGGCACCCACAAAATCTCACTTGTCCTCTATGGGTCGCAGGAGAGCTATTGGCATCTTCTACAGTCTGTGGTTAGTTCACCTAGCTATGCTGCTTTTGCCCTGGGGTCTTCCAGCCTTGTGGCTGGTGGCTGGGTGCCTTCTACTGGTGCTGTGCAGAGGCTTTCCCTAAGGCTGCTGTGAGCCTGTAGGGTTTCCCCCTAGGCTACAAAGTTGGGTCTCTGGAACTCCCCCCAGCCCCAGTCCTCTCCGAGATCTCCGGCTATCCCTAGTCCCACGGGGCGGGCAACGGCAGCTGGGGGTCGCCCCGCCCTCTGGGATTCTCTCCGGGCCTCTCCCGGAGCCGTGAATGTTTGGCGTGGCCCCTCTGCTAATGGCAGACAGAGAGTTTTGTCTGCTGCCCGGGGGGAACTCCGGTGCTTCCCGTCCAGGTCGCAGAGCCGGCCTTTGAAAGTTCCCCCAGCCCCGGTCCTCTCCGAGATCTCCGGCAATCCCCTCTAGTGTCTCATTCAGTTACTGGCTCATAGTAGACAGTCAGTAAAAGTCTATGGAACTCAGCTGAGACTGAGTTGGCTCAGGGAAAAAGAAACAGCTGGCAGCCTGAGGAGACGATCCTTACTAACTCAGGCTCAACTATGTGTTTCACTGATCTTGAATAAGAAACCAATAAAGGAGTTCACACATCTCTGCTCCCAGGAAGGCTGACTTTTGACAAAATAGCAGAAAGTGTGTATGTGACTTTTATCACTTGAATGTCATTCAACCAAGAATGGGCTGAGTCCTGCAAGATTTGAACCACATGCCTTAATACCTGTCTTAGGGTCAGAAGCATATTCTTCAACACCTCCATTACTTACCAGAGGAATACTGAAAAGAAGTGACGGCATTCCCTGGGGTGGCAGAGTTGGAGCTCAAATCAATAAAATCAACGTATAATGAGCATCTACTTTGAGCCAGGCATGGGGAAGGTCCTGGGGAGACAGGAGTGAATCATCCTGGTCTCTGCTCACAGAAGTTCATAGGTTAGGTGCAGAAAATTGGAAGATGGATAGATAATTACAATACATGGTGTTGGTGCTACAATCAAGGGAAATCCGAGAGGCTGCAGGGAAGCTCTGAGGCAGAAGATGTAGTCTAGAGGAGGGGGCTCCACAGCTCACTTTCAAAGGGTGGCAAGAAATAAGCTAGGTGTGAGCCAGCCCTTGTGGCCTAGTGATTAAATTTTGGCACTCTCACTGCTTTGGCAGCCTGGGTTCGCTTCCCAGTCATGGAACCACACCACCTGTCTGTCAGTTGCCATGCTGTGGTGGTAGCTCACATAGAAGAATGAAAAGAACTTGCAACTAGCATATACAACCACACACTGGGGCTTTGGGGAGGAGAAAATAAAGAAAGAAAGAAGTTGTGTGCTGTGTACTACACTGCTTTGAGAGGCCACAGACAGACCAGGCTGTCCCATGCACAGAGAGAGGGGTTCACACTGCATCTTCCAGTGGCCTCTGAGTTTCCCTAAGAGCCTGGCCCCTCGGTCACTCTCTGCAGCAGAGTCATTGGTGATGCTAATCCAGAAATCAAGGCATGCCCTATGGATCATTGCTCTTAAAGCGAATGGAAGCATTTTGCAGATGTAGCTTGTGAAGTGGAATGATGATGGGGGTTCCTTGGGTTTCCAATGTTGACTTCATCATATATGAGCTGTCTGACTTTAAGTCTCCTCATTTCTCTGAGCCTCAGTTTCTCCATATGCACGGCATACATAGTCTGACTTCTATGGCCTTTGGGAGATTTGATTAGAATCTTTTTCCAGCCAGATTCTCTGCAGGAAACCCCTGTTGTTGGACTGGGCATCAAGCCCAACTTGGGATGGGAGGAGAGCCTGAGATTTTGGACAGTGGGGCTGAGGACTGGGGTGGGAGTAGTCATACGTGGATTCCCGTGCTGGGCAGGCTGGGCTGCGACTGGGTAGAAGCCCTTGCAGCATGGACAGTTGCTGCAGACGTAGAGCCTCAGAATTACCCTGCAATGCACACAGGTCACGAAGCAATAAAACACCTTTGAAAATGTCATCTGCTGCACTGCGGATTCCAACTAATAAATCCCCGTGACCTGGAGGTACCTGGGGGTCAAACATTTGCAGTATGGCCCCTGGAGCCTCCTGCTCCCTGGAAGATGAGCCCACTTTATGAGCTCACTGTTTGATGGTTGCCATTGAGGCCAGCACATCCATGCTGGGTGGGGGGCATGGGGAGGGGAACAGAGACTCAGCAACATCTTTTAATTAGTTCAATGTCCCAGTGAATCATTCGTCAGCACTCACAGTTTGGGAAACATTGGGAGCTGCAGCTCTCCAAAGGACCCGCTCTGTAATCTACAAAACAATGTGATCACTTTGTGGGCCAGGGGACGTGGAGCCACCCCTGGCTCAGCTCTTGGAGAGTCAGGGAAAGGCGGAGAATAAGAGATGATGATGACTAGCAGCAGGGAGGAAACTGGGACAGAGTGGGGACCTCTGCCTGCCTGGATGGAGCTAGTCACTTTACCTTGGTTAGCTCACCTCACTGTCGGTAGCCCTCGGAGCAGGCACCATAGCCCCCTTTGCCAGATCAAGAATGTGAGGCTCAAAGAGCTTACTTTGCTTTACCAGGGCCCTCCAGAGAAGAGATAGAGCTGGGATTCCAGTCCAGGTCTTTCTGGCTCTTTCCTCAGCTCTGCTACTCCCGTCTGATGGTACCCGCCAGTGTATGGGCCATTTCTCTCATGCTCAGACCAGCCCTCTCACCCAGGGAAGAGGAAAGTCGTTCGCCCTATTGTACAGATGAAGAAGTGGTGAAGGCAATCACGTATGGCTTTGTGGAGAGAGAATGACATGAACCAGGCTTGGAAAGATGACTAGGCGTTGAGGAATCTTAGAGGGGAGGGGCAAGGGGGTCACAAGCAGGCAAAGCAGTGAGCACAGACGGGGCAGCAGGCTCCTGCAGTGTGCTGGGTCCAGAGGAGCAGCTCTTTGCTGAAACACAGGCTTCCACGGTCTCTCCACAGGAACAAGGCTCTTGGGCCTGTGGTACTACACACAGTATTTCAGGGTGTCGTAAAATCACCTTAGTGGGGCACTCCCACACGTACCCCTAAAAGACAGGTGCCTCCTCTGCCACCTGACACCGAGGGATGGGCCATCATCTGGCCACAGCTTCTCTCTCAAATCACTCCCTTTGCCAAGCCCCTTGGGCAGATCTCATTGCCCCATACTTGTCACCTCATTCTTTCTGCTGTGTCTTAAGACACCCTCTTCCTCTCACCCTCCCAGTTCCCATGGCCCGGTGAATCCTGCCTCACCTTCAGGGCCTACTCCAAGCCCCAACACCTCCAGGAAGCCCATCCGGATTGCTAATCTCTGAGTTCCCCCACACAATCAGTTACCAAACAAAACAGTCTCTCCTCTTTTTTCCAATAGATTGAGGCTTATAATAATAATATAAAACAATTTAAGGATAACATATATAATTTATACAGAAACTGTTTTCTTCTTTATGACTTCACACTGTCTTTATCTATTAAATGTGCCATCTCTGATATATTCACGTTGCATAGAACAGGAGGTCTGGATTGGTGGATGTTGCTGTGAAGACCAGGAAAAAGAAAAAGGAAAGCTAATCAGCTTTGTGCTTGGGGATGTGATAAAATCATTATGACGCTTTCTGTTGACTGTGGAATGTTACAGAATCAGTCCTCCCCTTGGTGTCCAATTGTTCCAATCTGATGGGTCCCAGAGATGGAAGGACTAGCTTATTCGAGCAGTCATGGCTTCACGTAACACTGAAAAACTGCTAGTATCTGTATCTCTAACACGGAAAACCATTCGATGCATCTATGCTTCTGTTTTCCCTATTGTTCTGATCATTGCTGCTTCAATTAGACCTACAGCTCTTTGGGGGCTGGAATGTCAGCCTGTGGAGGGTCTGTTTCCTCATGGACCTAGGAGTCCTGAAGTGGTACATGCTTCATACACTCTGGTTGTAGTTCTCTTTCTTTGCTGCTGCAAAAGGGGACTGAGAACAATGATCACAGTGGCCCTTCCAAGTGGAAGTCCCTAAGTGACTGTAGGGATGCATTGCAATTTGTATGTAAATGTCTGTGGGTTAAAGCTGACTTTGCCACAGGGAGATATTGATGGGGTCTTAAAAATAATGACCCAACTAATTAATGGTGAATTATAACAGGGTTCGTGGAGAAGTCCTGAGGACGTTTTCATTTAAAGCATAAATAAGAAATGAGAATGGTTGATTAGCCTGGTGCCAGACTCTCAGCTCCTGCTCCAGGAGGTAGAAACACAGATGATAATCCTTCTGTCTCCTAACTGTGACTTTGAGGCTTTGAGTTCATTGGGCACGGGATACAGACGTGTGATTCCAGACAGAGCACCAGTTTTTGTTCAGAAGTTAAAAAAGGAGGTGGAAAGAGCCCACTATTTGGAGCCGTAGAGATCTGTGTCTTGGACTAAGGGTTTGACTTTGGACAGGTTACTTGATCTTTTGTCAGCTCAGTTTCCTCATCTGGAAAATGGAGATAAAAATGCTTACCATGCAGGGTTGGGTGAAGATGAATGCAAAGAGCTTTTTAAAATGCTCCTGGCAGAGGCTGGCCCTGTGGCTGAGTGGTGAAGTTCGCACACTCTGCTTTGGCGGCCCAGGATTTTGCCAGTTCGGATCCTGGGCGTGGACCTAGCACCTCTCATCAAGCTATGCTGGGGTGGCATCCCACATAGCAGAACTAGAAACTAGAAGGACCTGCAACTAAAATACATAACTATGCACTAGAGGGCTTTGGGGAGGAGAAGAAAAAATAATAAAAAGAAAGAAAGAAAATATTCCTAGCAAATAACAGGTGCTTAAGGCATGTTAGTCCAGACTCCAAAGCTGCCATCATCATCGACAAACGTGGTATAGTTTGTAAGATTTTGAAGATCTCTCAAATATTTGTAGAGACAAACTCTGGATTCTAAACTCATTTCCGGCTGTATCTCCTTAGAGCTGGATGGTTGATGGCTCGGTCACAGGATTTTAAAGAGCTGCTGGAGTCCAACGTGCAGAAGACTCAAAGTAAGACCCACCTTTTCCAGGAAGCTTTCTCTTACTCCCAGCCCACCCTGAGCTCTCCCTCTCTTCATTTTCTTATCTGTTTGTATTGTTTTTGTGTTTTCGGCAAGATCACAAATCATTTCATGAATCTAGATTTGATGTTAGAAGACCTTGTTTCTGGCAAGTTCTTACACTTACTGTGATCTTAGACAAGTCATTGAAACTCTCTGAGCCTCAGTATGCACATCTGTAAACTGGGGATAGCAATACTTACTTCTTTGCCTTGTTGTAAGGATCAAAAGCGATCATAGGTTTATTGCAGATCTCAACTTACCAGTGCAGTAGTTACTCCCGAAGTGCCTCAGCCTGACATTCAGAGCTCTTCCCATGAGAGTCCTGTCCATCTTTAGGCCTTCTCTGCTTCCCTCATCCAACATCCTAGACAAATCGCACTACCCTACTGTCCTCTAAAGTTCTCTTGTACATTTCAGACTCCTCTTCTGTATGGTTGTTCCTCCCCTACTATGTGCCTCCCCATTTTACTAGACTCCACCTGAACTTGGAACCAGCTCAATCTGCCGTCAGTGTAGAAGGTTACCTTTATCACTCCATCACTGGAGACCTCTCTTTGTGGACCCCCCACCGAGGACTCCTCCTCATCCTGCAATGAAGCGAGGTGAGGGGTGGGGGATGTTAAGCTTGGAGAAGGGAGACGTCATGGAGCACAACAGGTGATAGATAATAAAAGCCTCTCATGAAGGACCAACTATGTGCCAGATTCTCTGATAGATGCCTTATAAACATCATTTCTCATCCTCAAAAGTCAAGGCTAAAACTTCAATTTGCCAAAGAGGAAGCATAAGTTTCAAGTCAAAGTAACTTAGAAGTTCACAGACTATGGAAGCACGGAGCCAGGTTTTGAATCCAGGACTACCTAGCTGCAAAGATCCTGCTGTTTGTTCAGCTGTGTGAAGCAGGACAAAATTTATTGGGTGGGCATTCAAGAAGGCATCTTCTAACTCAACAGAAAGATGCTCTTCCTACCCATGAGAACTGCTCACCATGGAATGGACAAAGCCTTGCAGGATGGTGAGTTGCTCAACACTCCATCCTGCACAAGAAGGAGTTGAAAATCACTGGCAGGAGCTGCTATAGAAGAGGTTCGGGTCTCTTGCAATCGTAAAGTTAAATGAAGTCAAAAGAAATGCTCTATTTTCTCTTTTAGCCTGACTGCTTACAAAATTGCACTCTCTCTCTGATGGATGCCAAGAGCCAGCTGGCTCAGTGGCTGAGAAGCACTCTCGCCCTCATGCAGCAGCTGTGTCTCCACAATAAGCCTCTGGAGCTAATGGACCGGCACTTAGTATGGCTGTTTTCCTGGTACCTTGCGTCCAAGATCTCAGTCCTGGGCTCTCCAGAGAACACTGCCTCTAAACCAATGGCCTGGAGCCCCCTGCACCCAGGCCTCGGACACCCACTGAAGTGGGACCTGGGAGCCCCAGCCTGCCTGAGCCCTCCATCTCCGGAAGGGTCCCCGAAAGACGGGCCCCACAAGGGGAGGCTTTGGCGGGCCTGATTGCATGACAAACACCACACATATTGAAACACTCTGGCAGTTTCCCGGTGCCCCCAGTCAGCGCCTGACCCTTGTGACCTCAAACATCTTATTAAAGCCCCTAGAGGCCCACGTCTCTGCGAGGGAGAGAAGGAAGCAACTCCTGGACTCATTCTCTTCCCTGATTCATTCAAGGAAGCCTGGCTGAGTGGGGCCTGGGCCTTTGATGTTAAAGGCCCCTAATTGGAAGGAAGTGAAGTGTTAGCCTGTCAGCCTTTTAGTCTCTCATCAAATACTTTAAGAGGTATCCGCACTGCGCAGTTCTCACACTGGTGCCGAGAAAGCCCGGAGTGGACTGCTTTTTGTTAAAATGTTTAAACTTTGCATCTGTCTAACAGAAAGTTCCATACAGATGCCACAGTTCCCAGTGGGCTCTCGCTCTCCCTCTCTCCCCCCGCCACCCTCCTGCCTCTGGTCTGGGGAGGACTGTGGTGCTGGGCCCACCCTGAGCCCACGGGAGATGAAGGTGGCTGCAGGAGCTAATTACTGACCCCAGACACAGGCCTGCGAGCTCCTGGTTGGGGCCTCCCTCCGCTGAGCCCCTTTGATCTCCCTGTTTGGAATTGTGTCACTCCCTAGGAATGCTGCTCCGGGAGCCCCCACCTCTGAATCCCAGACTGTTCCAGCCAGAAGAGACTTGGAGTAACCCTTTAGTCTCTCACCTCTTCGTGTTAGAGCTGGAGTGACCAAGTCCGGAAAGGGAAAGTGACTCGTCCAATGTTGCGGAGGGAGCTTGTGGCAGAGCTGGGTCCATAACCCTGGGCTTCTCCCCACAGGACAGTCGGATTCTGCGTAGACCTCAGTGCTTGTTTGTAGGAGGAGGGCAATAACTAGTACAGTCAAATCTGAGACATTGAATTTATACATAATGGGATTAGCCATGCCAAGAGTCATGGGAACAGCCTTGATGAAGCTATGCCAGTGGGCAGACACTGGGTGCCTGACGGTGAAAGGGATGCAAAAGCTTCTTGCCTCTAACTGGGAGATGGGACATGCTCAGAGAGACTCCAGCTCACGTGGCTACACCAGAGAGAAAAAGAAAGAAGGAAGAAAAGTGGAGAGATGGAGGGTGGAGAAAGAGTGCTTGGGGTGGGGGATGTTCTCAGATACAGGAAGCACTTGATCATCAATGGGCCACGGGGGCTGGGGAGTACGGGGGACAAAGGTGCTGGTGGAGAAAGGGAGAGCGGAAGAGCAAGGCAGGCTGGGTCTAGAAACTGAAAGTGGTTCCATTTCTCCAGGATGCATAAGGTGAGGGTGGGAGTGGCAAGGGGTGGTAATGGGGGTTTCCACCATCTGTGAGGCATTGAGCACTCACTCAGGACTTTGGGGGTCCAAGTGTTGACAGAATGTGGGGTGCTCCTGTGAATTGATTCTAGGAATACAGGAAGTTTCTACTGATCTCTTGTCGTTGATGGAGAGGGTGGCAAAATTCCTGCCTCTTGGGGCCCATTGTGAAAGAGCAGAGAGCATCAAATATCTAATAAGCACCAAATAAATGTCATTTGCTAACCCCTTTTCTTGATTCTGTGCGGTTACATGGTAGTCATTGGGAGCCGGTAAGATCCTGGGCAGAGGTCTAAATTAAAATATAAAGCCTAAAAATTTGAAATAATTTGACTGGATCCAATTTGTTCCTGATCCCATTATGGTCCCCCAAGCAGGGTAACCTTTCAATTTATGGATGTAAATATGGCTTGATTACTGTGTTTCACATGTATTTATTCAAAACTCATTTATTTATTCAAAACATATTCATTGCACTCTCTTGTAGGCCAGAATGGCGTGTCTCATGTACCGTTTCTCTTCAGTGTGTTTTTATATCATTAATGTATCCATAACAGAGAAAGGGAAGAGCTGACGTTCTCTGTTTTGAGAGTGGAAATTAGAAGTGGAAAAGCAGGTTGTTGTCTTCTCCAAGGACCTTCTGATAGGTGCTGGCCTTGCCTGCTTGCTTCCCCTGGCTGAGCGTTTCCATTTCAGATGCCATCTTTGCCCTGCTTTACCAGGGCTTCACTCACTGCCAGGGAGAGCGTGTGATAAGTCATGCGTCTAACCCCATTCTAGACGTGGGCAGGTTGGACTGACGCTCCAATAGAAGACTGAGGTCAATGGCAGCTCACCCCAGAAAGGCCCTCAAACCAGCCCACTTCATTGGAAAATCCAGGGCTTGAGAGAAGACTGGAAATCTACTATGCTTTTGAAATCTTGACAGACTAAGGGTTTGAGAGGAAGCCAGAGAAGGCCAAGTGTCCATGGAGAGAGAGACCCAGAGAGGCAGCATTGGGCTGACTAGGGAACAAGCCTCAAACCAGTCCAGGAGATCTTTCAATCTGATCTCTTCACCTTCGGTAAACCATGACATCTCCGTGAAGAAGTTCCTGGAGCAAGGCTCCTGTTAGTGAAGCTTGCCTGAGCACAGGCGTGTTTGAAGAAGGCCTAGCATGGCTGCCAGGGCCCTGGCTGGGGACTGTGGGGCCCGGGCCAGGGTCCCAACATACCAAACGTGCATTTCTAAGTTCCTTAAACCCTTCAAGTATTTAGAAAATGAAACTATTAGACCAGATTAGCTTTAAGATCTGTTCCAGAGTGAATGTTTCATGATATTATGAGAACACCAGAACACATGGAATAGTTTAATTATCATTACTAAATATAATAGTCCCCAGGTTGCCAAGTATTTGAATAAAAACAGAAAGAAAAAGCCCTGTTGCCTAAGCCCGTTTTTATAAAGTTCCATGTCATTTTCAGATTATTCTGTTTCATGTGAATATTCCGTGTCAGTACAACCTAACCTCTCTGTCAGATTCTCGTGATGATCTGGTGGGGTTGGTCTCATCACTACTTTTGCCAGGTGAGGAAATCGAGGCTGGGAGAAAAGTGCTCAGCCCCCAGTCTCACAGCCAGACATTGCTAGGGCTGGAGTCCAGTGTCCCGACCACTGTACCGATGCCCCTGCATCTGGACCACAGCCCTGTGGGTGCTTTACTGTGGGAACAAAAGAGGGCTGCCTCTTCACCCATCAGACTGAATTTTTCACTTTATCTGGCCATTTGCATTATAAACAGAGCTATGAGTTACTCTCTTTTCTTCAGGGTGGCACATAGTAATTGTGGGGAGGGTCAGATCCTTTTCTTGGAGTTCTGATTCCATGGAAATACTTTAATCTCATTGAGTCAATTCATTAGTAGCTTCTAAGACTTTAATCAAGTAAAATTTTTGTGCTAAGGGCAAAACCAAACAAACTATTTTAAAATGAAAAAGAGCCATTTCTAATCAACTTGACTCCCACTTAAAGCACTTTAGCTAGGAATCTTCTTTAGTCCTTCCCTAATTGTCTAATTAATGCAATATTAAATTGACACCAAGCAAATGGGAGCCGAATTGTGTGCTAACAGTTTGGGCAAGCTGAGAAGTGTAATTTCTGCGAGTAAGCCAGATGGGCGGAGAGAACAGGAAGGGATGTGTGCATGCTAATTTGTGGTTTGACGGACTCTCTTTGTAAAAATAAACACTTTTGCAGAAGTCTAAGGAAAGCAAATGTCATCCGCTTCATATCACATAATGCCTACTGGTAGATATTGAAAACGTGCTCATTTCCAACTGCATTGTACAATGAGAGTCACATCTAATTAAAGCAGAGAAGTTTGTCTCTTTATACTATCACTGCAGTATTGGCTGTTAGATGCAAAGAGACTTGAGCTGAACTAAGAGATGCACCCAGCATTGTGTTGAGAGGAAATGCTCCAACTTTCTTGTTCTGGATCTGGTCAGAGGCCTAGGGGATTGAGCAGTGTGCCAGCTTACCATGCTTATAGATGCACCTTGCCCACTGGAGACATCATCTAGGGAGGGAGCATTGTTCTGGCCTGCCTCCTCCATCAGGTCTTGAATGCCTAGTCTGAGGGAGAGGGAAGATTTGTTGCACCCCATCCCTGGACACCCAATAGGAGCTGTAGTGGAATGAAGCATTATAGCTCAGGGGCAATAAGTACCACAGCCCTATGAGTGCATATCCTTACCAAAGGTAGACATGGAGATGTGCCTCCTTCAAGGAAGGACTTCTTGCCCCGACCATTGGGAGTGAGGTCAACAGACAACCTCCAGCCTCTTTAGGGTCTGCTGCAGCTGCAGGCCATTGCCTTGTGCAAGGCCACAGCTTCTGGGGGCAGCCTGTATCAAGTGACTGAGCAAGGCGAGAGGAGCATGGAGGCCCAGCCATGTCTCCCCAGTGTGGAATGCTGTGAGGGCCAGTGTTCTCTCCAGATACCCCTACTGGATAGTCGAGGCTTTGCCTGGCCTGTATCGCAGTTCAATTTCTCCTTCTGCCCAATCCTGCAGCCTCTCTTCCCTTCACAGGCACGGATACCTAATAAACTGCTTGCTCACCAAACTCCCTCTTAGCATCTGCTTCTGGAATACTCAGCTTGGGACACTGTATTTCCTTCCTGTTTTGCCCTTTTCTGTTTTCTATAGGGATTGGCAATAAGATCCTATGAAATAGAGGAGTCCCTATATTGACTTTAAGCGATTTTGTTAAAAATTGAGAATATTTTGTTCTATTTGGACCCCTAAGTGGATGCCCCATAGGATCCCTTCTGCAATAAGAACCACAGCTTTGTGTGGCTGCACCCTGTGCAAACCAGGCTGATATAGGAGGGAGTGAGGATGGGGCTACCAGCAGGAGCCCTAACACTCAGCGTTAAGCAGGTTGCTCTGAGCAGAAGCCTCTGGGGATGCAATCAGATTAATTTAGATAGCCCAGACAATCATTTCTGAGTGTATTGAATTAAGCCCAAAGGCCAATTCAGGGCTGAAAATTAGCCTGGGTATTTACGTTTTCAAAAACAAACAAACAAACAAAGTCTGTTTCCTCAGAGAGCTCCAGATACCCAAGAAGGAATTGCACCTGAAGACCCTCATAGCAAACTGTTTTAATAGACATAGCCATAGACTGGGGCGCCATATTGCACAAATATCACTAGGCATGTAGGTGAGTTGAGGTGGTGCTGACCTGAAGAGAGAACTACCACAACCACAAAATGCCCAACACAGTGGTATGGGCATAGCAGCCCCAGACTGCCTCTGCGCCAGCCCATAAGTGTCCCATGGAACCCTCTTCGAGGAGCCCTGGTTAGGGTATAAGATTCAACTATCTACAAGAAATTAAACCCATCACACCCAGACATTTTACCAGGACAAGCTCAGGCCTTCTTTAGAACATGAGAAGGAAATGTTGTGGCTCAATATTTACATGAAGCTAATTGTTATTTTGACTTTATTCGTGGCTTAAAACATAGCTCATAATGAAGGCTGAAGTGTCTCAGCTACCGCTGCTATGGCAGAGATTCAGACCCAGGGGCGGAGGAAGCACGTTAACTCAAAAACTGGCAAAACAGGAATTATTAGAAAACATGCTGGCATCTGGTGATTAGAGGAGAGTGGACCCTAAATTGAAACCAGGAGACTGTGGACTTTTTCTGCAAACCACAGGGTAGGATGCAATTTCAGCTGAACTGAAATGAGCAAGACTTAAGAATGGAGGAAGATTAAAGATAACTCATTTCGGGACGTTCCAATGGTCCTGATTTGATACTTGATGGTCCATTAGAATTCTTGGAAAGTATAAAAGGAGAAATATATTGTTGCCAATTTCCAAAGGGTCATCAGGCAAACACCTTCTGGCCTGCCTTCCTGGTGGCCATTCTGCACAGAAATCTCAGTTTTCTCAAGCAATTAGAATTATAGAACACCAGAAAGAGCAGAGACATCACAATGCTCCCATGCCATGGATAGGGAAACTGAAATCTAAAGGGAATGGGACTTGCCCAAGCCCACACAGCTCCCTGATACCGTGTGGGGAGCGGCCTTTTGTCTTCTAACCCATATTCCTCCTGCAGAGCTGTGCTGACTTGCAATACTTATGCTTAGGATTTTCCAGAAGCCAAGCAAAGAGCATCCCATTATACCCATAGGCCTTCTCTGGAGTCACAACACATTATCCAAAAGCTTAGGCCTCACTGAGTCATGAAATATGTCTGTGGGCTATCACGCACTCTCTACTCTTGGAGACCACAACAAGCCTCATCCGGAAAAGAGTCCAGGTAGAGGGGACATTTGTAGAGCATGACTTAATCTATTTTGGGTATCGATGAAACAAGTCTGGTTGATTATTTGGGGAAAGCACAACAGGAGGGAGAGGAGAGAGCCCCTCTGTTATACTCAAGGGCAAACGGGGGTAGGAGGGCTGGGACAGGAGATCAGTGATGGCCTCTCCTATCTGCTTTGCCTCTCTCTTTTGGAGAACTCTGGTCTCACTCACCCTGCCATGGAGCTATAAAGAGGCTTGAGTAGTGAGAGGAATTCATCATCAATCGGGATTGCTCACAACTGACGTCGGATATAGATGTAGGCACTAGAGAGCCTGTGGTCAACAGACTCAAAGGAATTAGCAAGGCCTATGTTAGGGGCTGACTGTGGTGAATTTGGGGGACAGTTCTCCCTATTAGCCCCCCTTTCCAGACCAGGTGTTTTACAAATTACTAGGTTCCTCCTAGTACAAAGCACTAGTACAAACTCCTAGGTCCTCCTCAATCCTTTGTTTTAGAGATTGCAGAAAGGCACAACTTCTATGCACAACTACAGCTCTGCACAGTGCCCCAGACCACCATTCTTATTCATCATTAAGATGCAGAGGGTTTTAGCTGTTCCCTCAAATGCAAAAATGGCTGTTCTCTGCTGATTTTGTTGCATTGATTATTTACCTGTATGTACTAACTAGTTGATGGTTTAAATATTTCTTTACCATATAAGTCTGATTAGGTCAGAAGGAGGCATAAACTGATCAAAATGTTAAGTTCATCAAAGCTGAAATGTGCAAGATGGTGGTGATATCAACTCTCCATTCGTCTTTAAGAAGGGGACACTGAAAGATGGATTGGCAGCTCTGTACGTATGCGTACGGGGAATGCAAAATTGTCAACTTGGGGCTGCTCTGAGGGTGACCCTGTTCAGTTTTGTGTGGCAGGAAGCCTTGATGTCGGTGCCTCTGAGTTTATTCTTGGGCTGGTCAACGTCCCCAGAGGAGACTCTTCCAAACTCCTGCTAAGCCTGGCTGCCAGCCTTTTGAGGCCGAGTGAGAGAAGAAGGCTGGGTGGTGATGGGGCTGGGAGTTGGGGCTCGGCTTTCACTCACTCTCAACTGTGCCTTTCCTCATGTGCCAAGAGAGCCTCTATTTTGCAATCATCAGAAAATAAATCTTAATTTTCCTGCTAGTGGAAGGGAGGAAACCAAGAGTCTTACAGCATCACATAGAATTTCAACGGATCCTCCTGCTTTTAACTCCACCTGTATCTCCACTTATAAAGGTACCTAGTGCTACAATTCCCGAGCCTTTTATGATTTCTTCTATTAACAGAGCTTTTTCCATCACTGGCTTAGGATACAGCTTTCTTGAGTTGGCTGTCTGTAAACCACAGGTCCTTCTGATTTCCAGATTCTAAAATTTTGTTTCAATCATCTTTTTACCTATTCTCCTTGTCCTTGTAAAAATCAGTTTATTGGCATATTACTGGAGTTTCTGGAAGGAGCTGAGGGTAGGGTGTGTGTTCAATCCACCATCCTTAATGGAAGTGTCACAATTATTTCTTCATCTATTCTCTTCAGGATTGGATGAGTTTCCAGTTGTAACACTGATAACTAAAAGTTGGGGCAAAGCAAAGTGGTCTCCATTATCTTCAAATCTCTTTTGACTTTTGTTCTCCTCTTTTCTCAGCAATCATTCTGTGTTTAGTATAGTCTACCAAAAAGCTCCCCAAAGCCCAAATCTTAGTCTGAAGATGCAGTGCCATCCGTGTGGTTTTGAGGTCTGAGACAGAGAGGGCATGGGCATGGGAGGTGGGTTTGAGGCAAGAAGGTAGTCTGTCGTGCCTGGACGGACCTCATCTCTGCCCCTGCACTGTGGGCCTGTGGCCACAACCAAATCATATTTCCTGGCCCAGGTTGCTATGGCCTTAATCTTTAATCAAAGCTTCTATAAATACTTTCATAAAATCCTTGCTAACAAAGTGAGGAATGTTAAACTACTGTACAAAGATTATTTTTAATAATTGGAAAATGTTATCTAAAAAGAGTATGTAGTTCCAGCTAAAAGTGCAGAAGTTGAGTTCAGTTTTTCATCATAAGTATATGCAGCACCCCACTGACATCAGAGCATCACAGGGGACCAAGATCAACTGTCTTGGGCCCCGATTGGGATTGACAAAACAGGAGGCGAGATCATCATCAGTTGGTGGTGTATTTGTTAGTTATATTCCTGGAAAGAAAGACAAATGGCTTCAGGCCCTTGAGCCATATTCTAGTCTCTGGAATCACCTGGGTGATCTTGTTAGCATTCTGATACCTGAGTCCTACCTAGCCCTCCCAACCTTCCAGGAGTGAGACCTGAGAGTCTCTGTATCAGTGGTTCTCAAATTTTAGCTTCTGTTAGAATTAACCAGAGGACTTGTTAAAATACAGATGACTGGGCCCCATCCCAAAGTTTCTGATTCATTAAGTCTGAGGTGGCATCTGAGAATCTGCATTTCTAACAAGTTCTCAGATGATGCTGAGGCTGCTGGTCGAGGAACCCCACTTGGAGAACCACTGTTTTACTTTATAAGCCCCCTCAGTTACTCCGATAATCATCCAGGTTTTGTAAACCCTGTGAGAAGCAGCCATCTGTGGGGGTCATCCTTAGCCGTTGGTAGTTTTCTTTGGTCTTAGCTTTCAAAATCTTAGAGGGAAGGAGGAGTAAACTAGGATAAAACTGAAGAAATAAACTGATCAGAAAAGGGCAGGGTTTTCCCTCTTCTGGCCCCTTTTATAATCTGCACATTCATTGCATGAGGTGAGCATCAGCATCCTTCTGGAGCACCTCTCACACCTAGGCGAGAATGTGGCCCTCACAGCTTGAAAGCTGGAAAGGTGGGTAAGGCAGACCATGGCCTTCAGTTTTGTTTTTGAGGACTGCGTAGCCAGTTTCCTCGTTTGCCTTTTCCACCAAGTTAATGCCTCCTGGGGGGACTGAGTCCTCTATCTATGGAATGAACCACTCCCAACAAAGGCAGTGGGCAACAGAGGGGCAGCTGATATGCAGAGATGCTTCAGTGCTTTCATCAAGGGAGAGAGCAGGAAGTTCCCGGGTCAGAAGAAGGGGCAGGAATGGAAAAATAGTAGGATCAACTTGAAGCTCAGAGCCGGGAACAAGTGGGGCTCTGGCATCCTGTGAAACCTGGGGAGCTGACGCTGCTGCTCCTCGGGCTGATGGAGCACCTTGCCAGGCAGTTGGGTGTGCTTCTGCGAGACCTTGACCATAACCTATTTATAACCATGAGGTCTTCCCTTCCACCCATCAGAAACCAAAGCACCCTTCTGCCTCCTTGATCTCTCCCTACAGGGGAGCCAGTGCATGGAATCCTGTGTTAATTTGTTTCCTTTTTTATAAAGTTTTATTTTCTTTCATACAATATATCTATCTATCTATCTATCTATGTGTATCTATGTATATATAACATATAGTAGTATATATAATATACAGTAATGCATATATGTAAGAACACATTCTTTTTACTTGTTTGTATTTTTACAAAAAGGGTATTATATAATCTTTTGAGATTTACTTTCACTTAATATTGCATTGTTAAGATTGGCTTATATTGTTATATGTCACTATACTTCTTATATAATGCTATATAATATACAAGTATGAGGGGCTGGCCCGGTGGCGCAGCAGTTAAGTGTGCACGTTCCGCTTAGGCGGCCCAGGGTTTGCCAGTGCAGATTCCGGTACCAACGTGGCACTGCTTGGCAAGCCATACTGTGGTAGGCGTCCCACATATAAAGTGGAGGAGGATGGGCACGGATATTAGCTCAGGGCTAGTCTTCCTCAGCAAAAAAGAGGAGGATTGGCAGCAGATGTTAGCTCAAGGCTAATCTTCCTCAAAAACAAAAAAAATACGAGTGTGAGAATATATCAGACTACATTTACTCCTCCTTTCATGGGCATATGGGTTGTTTCCAGTTGTTTTTTCTATTGAGAACATTGCTGCAAGGGATATTTTTATACATGTATCCCATTGGACATGTACAAAGTTTTCTTATGATATATACTTAGGAGTGGAATATTGGATCATAAGATATGTGAATATTCAACTTTTATAGTTATTTAGGAGTTACTGTTTTCCAAAGTGATTGCATCAATTTACACTCCCACCAACAATGTAGAAAAGGCCCTAGGGATTTATATACTCTTCAGTGCATGATATTGCCAGACTTCTCAGTCTGTAATAACAAAAAGATTATAAATCATGATTTTTATTTTTCATATCTGTTGTCACCAAATATGCCAAATGTATCTTCTTATTTTTTATTAGCTGTAAATGTTTCTTTTTCTGCACAATGCCTGTGTTCATGTCTCTTGTCCATTAAAGAGGTCCCTAGGGTTGCTTGTATTCTTCTCATTGGTTTATAACAGCTCTTTACATATTCTTTGTAGCAACATTTTGTCAGTTCGTATATTGCACATTTATGCTCCCAGTTTGTTTTGCATGTCTTGCTTGAGAGATACTTCCCTCCTCCAAGGTCTAAAATATATTCATTGATATTTTCTACTAAAAATTTTAAAGTTTTGATTTTAATATTTTAGTGGTTAATTCATCTGGAGTTGAATTTTGTATTTGGTGTAAGATAGGAATCCATTTCATCTTCCAATAATCTGTCTTCCCTTCTGATGTGACGTGTTGTCTCTGTCATCTAATAAATTTACTTATATGGGTTTGTTTGTTTCTAAGCTCTCTGTTCTATTCCATTGGTCAATGTGTCTGTCCTTGCATCAATCCCAGATCAACAAAATTACTGCAGCTTCATAGTAAGTACTGATATTTGGTAAAGCAAGTTCTGTATCTTTCTTCTTTTTCAGAGGTATCCTGGCTACTTTTAGCTCTTAACTCTTTCATATATATCAACTTATAAAATTCACTTAAAAACATCCCAGTTGAGATTTTGATCGACTCTATGGATTGACTGGGGAGAAGTGACAGTGTTAAAACTGTCTACTCACGAACGTATTTCTCCATTTATATGTTTCTTTTAATATCTCATTGTAAATTTAAAACATTTTCCTTATAGAGATCCTGAACTTCTTTTGACAGTTGTAGCTTAAATAGTGTCTTCTCTTTAATTGTTTTCAGTACGTTTCAGCTTGTGCTTAGAATAGTAGTTGAAATTTTTATATTGATCTTGTACCCAGTCACCTTGCTAGGCTGTTTCATTATTTCTAATCATTTGTAGGTAGTTTCTTTTGATTTTTCTAAGTCAAAAAATATTATCATTTGAAGTGTTGACAGTTTTATTTCCAACTTTCTAGTTTTCCTAAATCTATTCAGTTTGTGATCTTATTGCACTGGCTAATCTCTTTAATTCAGGGTTGCCTAGATGTGGCAATAGAATAAATTTTTCTCTCATTCTTAACTTTAAAGAGAATGCTTCTAAGGGTTCCCCATTTAGAGTGAAATCCATTTTAAATTTTTAATAGACATTGTTTACTGAGTTAAGAAAATTTCCTTCTATTCCTAATTTATTGAGTCTTATCATGAAAGAGTGTTGAATTTTACCAAGTGTTTTCTGTACCTATCAAAATGATCATACGGAGCTTTGCTCTTTTAATCAGTTAATGTGATGAATTATATTTATAGATTATCTAGTATTAAATCACCCTTACATGCTTAGGAAAAACTCAGCTTAGTTGTGTCTGCTAATTACATTTTGTAATATTTTGTTTAGCAGTTTTGATCACATGCTCATGAATGAAATGGCCCTGTAATACTGCTACCTTGTAAAATGCTGATTGATGTATTAGAGTTATACTGGCTTCATAGAATACACTGGGTCATTTGGGGCATATTCTTTCCTTTTTTGTTGTGTAAAAGAGGTTCTATATTCCTTGAAAGTTTGGTAGAACTTGTTTGTAAAATCACCTGGGTCTGGTGGGGTTTTTTGTGGGAAGATTTCAGTTACTGCATCAATTTATTTAATAGTTATAAGACTATTCAATTTATTATTTTTTCTTGATTTAGCTAGGGTAATGCATATTTTTCTAAGTATTTGTTCATTTTATCTAAGTTTTCAAAGTTATGGGAAAATAGTTGTTATAATATTTTCCCATCCTTTCTAGTCTCATCTTCATATGAGTTTTTGGCAAAAATCACGTTCTGCTTTTCATTATTATTTAATTTGTGCCTTCTCTTGATCAATCTTATCAAAGGTTTGCTTATTTTGTTTTTTTCCCCCAAGTTTGGCTTCATTGTTCTTTTCTATTATATCTTTGCATTTTATTTTGTTGATTTCTGTTCTTATTTTATTATTTCGCCTCCTGCTTTGCACGATTTTATTCTGTTTTTCTTATTTCTTAAGATAGACACTTAGCTCCTTAATTTTTTGAAGTTTTCTTCCTCTCTATTACTTATGGATCGTATTAGAAAATATAAGTTACTACATCTCATACAAGTTTTGATATGTTTAGTTTTCCTTATTATTGGGTTCTAAATATTTAAAAATATTTATTATGATTTTTTTTCTTTAACACAAGTTTTTTAGCATTCATATTAAAATTTCCAAATGAGAGGCTTGCCTGGTGGCATAGTGGTGAAGTTCAGCCCACTCTGCTTTGGTGGGGCAGGGTTTGTGGTTGGGATCCTGGGTGCAGACCTACACACCGCTCATCAACCTGTGCTATGGTGGTGACCCACATACAAAACAGAGGAAGATTAGCACAGATGTTAGCTTAGGGCCAATCTTCCTCAAACAAAAAGAGGCGGATTGGCAACAGGTGTTAGCTCAGGGCCAATCTTCCTCACTGAAAAAACCCCCAATAAAATAAAAAAAATAAAAAATTTCCAAATGAAACTTTACAACATTTTAAAACTTATTATTTAATTATTTTGTATTCAAAGATCATGGCTTGTATAATCTTTTTGAAGTTTAATTTACCAAGGCTTCCTCTTGTTTCTTAATACCTGATCGGTTTTTCTAAATGACCTATGTATAGTTGAAAAATGTGTCTATTTTCCAATTATTGGAAGAACTCTGTATTTGCTCCTTAATCAAGATTCTTAACTAAGTTTTTCAGCTCTTTTATATCCTTTCTAATTTTTTTCTGCTTGTAATATCAATAACCAAGAGGTGTGTGGTGAAATCTCCAAATATGATGGGGAATTTGTCCACTGAATATATTTTGCTCCACATACGTCATGGCTATTTTATTAAGATCAAAAAATGTTAAAGTTGTTATGGCTTCTAAATTAATTGAAATTTTTACCATTATATAGTGACTCTCTCCATTCTTAATAATGTTTTCTATCTCAAAATCTATTTTACCTTATTACTGTAGCTAAACAAACTTTCTTTTAGTTAACGTCTGTCTTATATTTTCTCCATCATTTTACTTTCTATCTTAGTTTTGGGTGTATCTTCCATAAACAGCAAATACATGGATTTATAAAATCTAATCTATTTAATTTTGTCTTTCCATTGATGAATTTCATACATTTACATTTACTTGAATTATTCATATACATGAGCTAGTCTCTGCCATTTTAGTAGATTATTTCAGTGTGTCCCATCTTTTACAACAAAAAATCCTTTATATTTTTAGAAATTGATATTCATATCAACCTACATGAAATAAGAACTTAGCAGCCTCTCACATTCCTTGAGCTCCCCACCCACACTCACCATATTGATATTATCTAAATCTCTGGATAAACTCTGAATTATTATAGTTATATTTCTCTTTTTTCTTTAGTCTTAACTTTTTTTTAGACAACTACAAATTTTACCAAAGTATTTGATCCCTTTTCAATGTGTGCCTTCGTGAGGAAAAATTTCTGAAGCATTGTAATGCCAGAGAGTATTTTTATCGTGCTTTTATCTATGAATGACAGTTTGGCTAGAAATTAAGTTTTGGATTCTAAGTTCTTTTTCTTCAATACTCTAAAAATACTACTTCATTATCTTACATCAATGTTGCTGCTGGAAAATCAAATGTTGTCTGATCTTGTTCCTTCATATACGATCTGTACTTTTCCTTTGGAAGTTTTCGAATTTTCTCCTTGAATCTCATTACAATATATCCAGATATAATCTCCACCACTTATCTTTCCTCTTTCAACCATCTTTTTCTAATTCTAAGAAACTTACCTTCATTACTTATTTAAAAAACTTTTTTTGATGATTTTAGTCTCCATTGGTTAAAACACACTTTTCTAGGCGGGATCAGGAAAATGGAGATGAACTCACTGATAATAATCCTGAGCGGTACCCGTGCTAATAAGCTTAAGGTCCAGATACTTGAGACCTTTTCTTCCCCTGTCTTGAAAATGTGTTGGCTGAGAGTCCCTCCACCACTAAATGGCCGTACTTCACTTTCTAAGTTCATTGCTGCCCTTTTAGTTTCCCTGCCTCAGCCCCCACGGTCAACTCTTGCTTCCAGCATTCTGCTTCTCCTTGGATGATCTTGAGTGTATGAAATGTGTACAAAGAAGGTACCAATAGGCTCCATGTGGGAGACTGGAGAATTGCCAGTGAATAATGAGCATGGATTTAATGAAATTTTTTGCTTCCTCAGAGACCCTCTTGCTTCTTCCTGGTATAATAAATAAAGAAGTTAATTTGTGCATTTCAGTAAAGAAAAATGAACTTTAAAACCCTCTTCAATTTATACATAGAGGTCCTCATCAGTGTGGATTGTTGGTAAGTGGTGGAATATTGAGACAGCCTTGGACTGGGAATCAGAAAGCAGACACTATCTAGGGATGGGGAGAAGAGTGGTTATTAAGCGACCCTGGAGCTTTTCTAACGCTGATTCTCCAACTCAGTGAGACCAATTTGACTTCCAATTCAGGCTTCCCCATGATCTCATCATGTGAGTTTGTGCAAGGGAGTTATTTTCACTGGGTCTCTGCTACCCCATCCGTATAGGGGATCATTTCGAAAACCTCTACAGTCCTTTCCAGCTCTGAAAAACAAATTTTCCCAGTTGGAAGGAAGTTGAGTCTCTTATAGTTCTGTAACACTATGGTTTGCAAAATGTTTATAATAAGCTACAAAGAAAGTTAGAGCCGGAGGAATTAACACCGACTCCCTAATTTTATGTTCTGGTCCTGAATTACCTTGGCTTCTCGTTTTCAATGGTGTCAAACAAGATCCCTCTGTAGTCAGTATACAACTGAGTCTTTAGAATTGGATCTAAAAGACACAATAACAGATCTGATTACTGCTGATTTATGCTAACTATGACAGTTTCTACACATCATACCCGTGTCTGCCACCCCAAGATATTGGTAGCAAATTGGTAAAATATATAAACATTTTAGTGTATATTGTTAATATTTTACAGGTCTGTCCTATGGTAACAAAATTAAAAAAGTTACTCTACTTATTTATTTATTTTATTCATGAAATAAATCATGTTGAGAACATTGAATTTTCCATCAGGAGTTAATTTTTATAATACAACCCTTTTATAGAAAAAATTTTCAGGGGTATGAAGATTATTATTAATTTGTGGATCTCTATGAGAAATACTGTTCGATACCGCCAAGTAAAGTTTTCATATTTTCTAGGTCAAAATCCTTTCTCTGATCATACTTTAATGTAAGAGAAATTTCTGTCTTGCATGAAATTTCCTGTTGAGTTAAAAACTGACTCTCCGTACAATACAGCCCGTCAAAAACAACTGCAAAAAAAAGTCCTCCTGCTTTAACCAATATTTTAACTTGAGCAGTTCAGCAAAAGAAAAGAAAATGTTTAAAAACTTTCAATTTAGATCCAGAGATCACAGGTGTGAATCCTTGGGAGAGGAATGGATATTTACTGATAGAATATTGATAGAAAGGAAAGACAGGTGCTTCTTCAATCACTGGAAAGACAGACAGCTGCGGAAAAGGAGAAGCATCAGGAACACAGGACGTTTTTGCAAGTTACAACTTAAAACTTCCAGTCAACACGGTTTGTGACGTCCAGCTTGGTTGTACAGTGACAAGGAGGGCAATGTTTATAGAGGAAAAAGGTCCAAGGCCCAGCATGCATAGCCCACACTTGATGCTGCCTCAGGGAATGCTTGTGGTTCACAGAGGAGAGGAGACTGGAAGGCTCAGACTAGCTCCAGGAAGGCCTGGGCCATGATAGGATGCATGTAAATGCCCGAAGTCTTTGGCATTTTGTTTCCCCATTTTGACCTCATATATGTCTTCAGTGCTTCTCAAAGGAAACACTGTTGGCACTGTGCAATGCGATTCTCCCACGTGCTAGACTGGTCTGTGTACTGCGGGATGATTACCTCTCCAGCTCCCTGCCCACAAAATGCTAGCATCCCCACCCCACTTATGACAACTAAAAATAACTCAGTATCTTTTCAAATGCCCCCTAGAGGGCGGTGCTTCCTCTGGTTGATTACCATTGGCACCTGATGATCTCTACAGTCTATTTCATCTCTGAGAAGTGTGATTTTTCTCTGTGTGTTATGCATTTTTACCGTATGGAAGAATACACTGGGGGCAAAGAACCCGTTATATTTTGGAAGGCTTCTAAAGTACCATTCATTTTTCATGACTTGGAGCCACTATCACTGCCATCTGGAAGATTTCTTTGATCTTGCCAAACGTAGCTGATTCCTCCTCTGGGCTACCCTAGACCCAACTTATCCCTCTATTATAGCAGTTGCCATATTGCTGCCATTACCTGAATTTATCCTCCCCCTCGACCTCAGGCTGTGAGCTCTTTGAGAACACAGACTGTGTCTTATTTATTCTCTATCTCCAGTAAACAACATAATTCTGGTTATCACAGGCACTCTATAAAATGTTGCCAAATGAATAAATGGATGAGAGAATAGCTAAGTTGAATCTATTGCATTTCCACGTGAACGTTTTCTCTCCAAAGGGATTTTCATTACGTTTTCAGCTTAATGAACAGGAATGGAGAGCTAAGAGATTGTCAGGTTGATAATAACAGTAAAACAACAACAATAATAAAAAATAACATTGAGTAAGCCAGAATTATCATAATAAATGCCATTACCTAAGATCTTACTGTGTGCTAGGCACTGTTTAAGCACTTTATTTAAGTTATTTCATTTAATCCTTGTGGCAGGACTGGGACTAGGGTAAGGCAAGAGAGGCACCTAGGATGCAGAATTTATAGGGGCTTCGCTCCCCTCTGCTGACCTGGCACTTGTACAACCCTGAGGGTGAGTGCTTGCTTCACCCTAATCCCAACCCTGACCCAGGATAATGAACTTAAGTATTTTTATTCTCATTTTATAGGTGAAGAAACTAAACTCAGTCTGTTAAAATGACTTGCCCATCCAAGCAGGCAGACAGTGATGAAGCCAAGAATCAGACCTAAGCCTATCTGATGCTGAGGCAGATGCTTTTAACCACTAGGGACAGAGCTGGTGCCAGGCTGGGAACTGGTTGTAACTGGTCCACACGAAACGAGCAGAGAACCAGAGAGAAAGCATTTAGAAACTTTATAGCAATTTGACATTGCCCCTACAACTAAGCCCGTGATCAATGTACTCGTCACCTTGAAGAGAATATGGTTCAAAAGTATCGGCACAACATGGACTGGGAAAAACAAACAAACAGATTGGACCTTTGACCCAGACAGTTTGAGAAGCATTGCATTCGGAAATGGGGACATCTGGTTTTTTAAAAAATATTTTGTTTCTTTGCAGTTACAAGATGAGCTGAAAGATACGGTACTAAGAGTGATGGAATAATGTGAAACTTCTCTGTTTAATGATTTCATTTTATTTTTCTTTCTAAACAATGTCTGTACCTCATGTACATAGACGAGTTGTATTCATCATAATCTATTGTTCATGAAACAGTCTCGGCATTGTGTATGACACTTTTATTTTACTTATTGATGTTGATATGACATAATAATATATTGAACACCCATGGGTCATCACTCAACCCAGGAATCAGACCAATTCCATGAACTTACAATTACCAAAGCACTCTTCCGAAATCCTGTCTGCTTCCCTCTCCCATGCCACAACATTGCGTCACTAAGAGTCATCCATGTCGTAGCTATGGATGCTTTTGCATGGAGTTGTAATTCCTTCATTTTCATGGTGATAATATTCCACAATGTGAATATCTTCTTTTTCTCCTTGGTGAGCCTTTAGTTTGTGTGCCAGCCATCAATTTGTTTCTTCTCAGCTCCAGAACCACCCTGCCTTTCCAGTTCTGTGACAATGGAGAGGGACCCTGTAAACATTTCACCTTCATGAGTAATGGGCACTGGGGGGACACAGGGCTTCTTTTGCAGTTGCTGTGTTCCTCTTGGAGGGCTTCTGCCACACGTATGGCTTCTCTAGTTCCAGGCTCCTGGGGTTCCATGTGAAACCTCTATGTAGGAAGCTTCCCATGGTACCTCTTAGGTGGCTTTAGAGCAGATTCTGAGACATATCACATCCCTGTGGACAGTTGCACTGGCATCCTACAGAGTGACTTTCCATTGAGTCCATTGACATGGTACCCAAATGGACTACTCTACATCCAATGAGCCATACTGTGCCCTCTCCAGTAAAGTCTGGGTCTCAACTTTGGATGAGGGGCCCCCTCCAGAATGTGTTCCTTCCCCCAGTGCTCTAACTCAGCTGTAGGGGTAGTGTCTGCACCTTACACCTACTATTCCTGTGTTCTTTAGTTTTATTTACCCCTTAATAGCCAATTCCTTGTTATTCCTATCCCCTGTTGTAGTTAATATTTTATTAATATTTAACATTCCCTGTTCAAATTACTGTGTGAGTTTTGCCTCTTGATTGGACCCTGACTGAGCTAGCTTGTTTCTAGTTTTCTTGCTATTACATACAGCGCTTCTGTGAACATTCCTGTATATGTCTTCTGTGTACATGCGTAAACATGTTCATTTGGTATAGGAATGTCATCACACAACCATAAAGTGTGCAACAGTTAAATTGTATAACTTTATAAGATAGCCCCCAATTGTAATCATTACTAGAAGTGTATGAGGGAGCCCATTGTTTCATATTCTCCCCACCACTTTTTATTGTCTGACTTAGTTTTTGTCAGTCAGAACAGTGAGGAATTATATATCATTGTGGTCTTGATTTGCATTTCCCTTATTAAGAATGAATTTGAACATGTCTTCATATTTTTATTGGTCATATGTTTTTCTTCTTCTCTGATTGCCTGCTCGTGTCTTTGCTTATTTTTCTCGAGTTGTTTGTTTTATTCACTTTGATTTTTAGAAGTTCTTTATGTACATTTTTTCCCCTTTGTCTGATATGTAAAGGGAAATGTCTTTGTCCAATTTGTTGATTTTAAAAAAACCTTTTTTCCAGCTTTATTGAGATATAGTTGACAAAACATTAGGCAAGTTTAAGGTGTACAGTATGATGAATTGATGCACATAATATCACAAAATGATTACCACAATAAGATTAATTAGTGTATCCATCACCTCACACAATTCCTTTTTTTTTTTTTTTAGTGTTGAGGACCTTTAAGATCTACTCTCTTAGCAACTTCCAAGTATATGCGTATATATCAAGTATATCTATATATCACATTTTCTTTATCCATTCATCTGTCAATGGACACTTAGGTTGTTTCTGTGTCTTGACTATTGCGCATATGCTGTAATAAACATGACAGTACAGATATCTCAATGAGACAGTGATTTCATTTTCTTTGGATGCATACCCAGAAGTGTAGTTGCTGCATCATATGGTAGTTCTATTTTTAATTTTTTGAGGAAACTCCATACTGTTTTCCATAGTAGCTTACCAATTTACATTCCCACTAACAGTACACAAGGGTTCCCTTTTCTCCATAACCTTGTCAACGCTTGTTATCAGTTGTGGTTTTTTTTTTTCTTTTTTGATGAGGAAGATTGGCCCTGAGCTAACATCCATTGACATTCTTCCTCCTTTTGCTTGAGGAGATTGTCCCTGAGCTAAAATCTGTGCCAATCTTCCTCTATTTTGTATGTAGGATGCCACCACAGCGTGGTTCACTGAGCGGTATGTACATCCACACCCATCATCTGAACCTGTGAACCCCAGGTGACCGAAGCAGAGCGTGCGAACTCAGCCACCATGCCACTGCACCAGCCTCCATCTCTTGCGTTTTTGACAATAGCCATTCTAACAGGTGTGAAGTGACATCTCATTGTAGTTTTGCTTTGCATTTCCCTGATGATTAGTGATGTTGAACATCTTTTCATGTACCTGTTGGCCATTTGAATGTCATCTTTGGAAAAATGTCTATTCAGACCCTCTGTGCATTTTTTTTTATTGAGTTATTGATAGGTTACAATCTTGTGAAATTTCAGTTGTACATTAATGTTTGTCAGTCATGTTGTAGGTGCACCACTTCACCCTTTGTGCCCTCCCCCCACCCCACCTTTCCCCTGGTATCCACTAAACTGTTCTTGGTCCATAGTTTTAAATTCCTCATATGAGTGGAGTCATACACAGATTATCCTTCTCCAGCTGGCTTATTTCACTTAACATGATTCCCTCAAGGTCCATCCATGTTATTGCAAATGGAATGATTTTGTTTTGTTTTGCAGCTGAGTAGTATTCCATTGTGTATATGTACCACATCTTCTTTATCCATTCGTCTGTTGATGGGCACTTAGGTTGCTTCCATGTCTTGGCTATTGTAAACAGTGCTGCAATAAACATTGGGGTGCATAGGACTTTTGGGATTGCTGACTTCAAGCTCTTTGGATAAATACCCAGTAGTGGGATGGCTGGATCGTATGGTAGTTCTATTTTTAATTTTTTGAGGAATCTCCATACTGTTTTCCATAGTGGCTGCACCAGTTTGCATTCCCACCAGCAGTGTATGAGGGTTCCTTTTTCTCCACAACCTCTCCAACATTTATTGCTATTAGTTTTAGATATTTTTGTCATTCTAACGGGTGTAAGGTGATATCTTAGTGTAGTTTTGATTTGCATTTCCCTGATGATCAGCAATGATGAGCATCTTTTCATGTGCCTATTGGCCATCAGTATATCTTCTTTGGAGAAATGTCTGTTCATGTCTCCGGCCCATTTTTTGATTGGGTTGTTTGATGTTTTGTTGTTGAGTTGTGAGAGTTCTTTATATATTATGGATATTAAGCCTTTGTCAGATATATGACTTGCAAATATTTTTTCCCAGTTAGTGGGTTGTTTTTTGTTTCAATCTTGTTTTCATTTGCCTTGAAGAAGCTCTTTAATCTGATGAAGTCCCATTTGTTTATTCTTTCTATTGTTTCCCTTCTCTGAGAAGGCATGGTGTCCGAAAAGATCCTTTTAATACTGATATCAAAGAGTGTACTGCCTACGTTTTCTTCCAGAAGCCTTATGGTTTCAGGTCTCCCCTTTAGGTCTTTGATCCATTTTGAGTTTATTTTGGTGAATGGTGAAAAAGAATGGTCAATTTTCATTCTTTTATATGTGGCTTTCCAGTTTTCCCAGCACCATTTGTTGAAAAGACTTTCTTTTCTCCATTGTATGCCCTCAGCTCCTTTGTCAAAGATAAGCTGTCCATAGATGTGTGGTTTTATTTCTGGGCTTTCAATTCTGTTCCATTGATCTGTGCACCTGTTTTTGTACCAGTACCATGCTGTTTTGATTACTGTAGCTTTGTAGTATGTTTTGAAGTCAGGGATTGTGATGCCTCCCATTTTGTTCTTTTTTCTCAGGATTGCTTTAGAAATTCGGGGTCTTTTGTTGCCCCATATGAATTTTAGGATTCTTTGTTCTAATTCTGTAAAGAATGTCATTGGGATTCTGATTGGGATGGTGTTGAATCTGTAGATTGCTTTATGTAGAATGGACATTTTAAGTATGTTTATTCTTCCAATCCATGTACATGGAATGTCTTTCCATCTCCTTATGTCGTCATCCAATTCTCTCAGAAAGGCCTTGTAATTTTCATTATATAGGTCCTTCACTTCCTTAGTTAAATTTACCCCAAGGTATTTTATTCTTTTTGTTGCGATTGTGAATGGTATTGTATTCTTGAGTTCTTTTTCTGTTGGTTCATTACTGGAGTATAGAAATGCTACTGATTTATGCAAATTGATTTTATACCCTGCAACTTTGCTGTAGTTGTTGATTACTTCTAAGAGTTTTCCAATGGATTCTTTGGGGTTTTCTATATATAAGATCATGTCGTCTGCAAACAGCGAGAGTTTCCCTTCTTCCCTCCCTATTTGGATTCCTTTTATTCCTTTTTCTTGCCTGATTGCTCTGGCCAGCACCCCCAGTACTATGTTAAATAAGAGTGGTGATAGAGGACATCCTTGTCTCATTCCTGTTTTCGGGGGGATGGCGTTCAGTTTTTGCCCATTGAGTATGATGTTGGCTATGGGTTTGTCGTATATGGCCTTTATTATGTTGAGGTAGTTTCCTTCTATGCCCATTTTGTTCAGAGTTTTTATCATAAATGGCTGTTGGATTTTGTGAAATGCCTTCTCTGCATCTATTGAGATGATCATGTGGTTTTTATTCCTCAGTTTGTTGATGTGGTGTATCACGTTGATTGATTTGCGGATGTTGAACCATCCCTGTGTCCCTGGTATGAATCCCACCTGACCATGATGTATGATTCTTTTGATGAATTGCTGAATTCTGGTTGCCAAAATTCCTCTGTGCATTTTTTAACTGGATTATTTGGGGTACTTTTTGGTGTTAAGTTGTATGGGTTCCTTATATTTTTTGAGTACTAACCCTTTATCAGATAGATAGTTTGCACATATTGTCTTCCATTCCATAGGTTGCCTTTTCATTTTGATGATTGCTTCTTTTGCTGTGCAAAAGCTCTTTAGTTTGATATAGTCCACTTGTCTACTTTTGCTTTTGTTGCTTGTGCTTTTGATGTCATTACCCAAAAAAATCATTGCCAAGACCAATGTCAAGGAGCTTTTCCCTATGTTTACTTCTAGGATTTTTATGGTTTCAGATCTTATACCTAAGTCTTTAATCCATTTTGAGTTAATTTTTTGTGAGTGGTGTACAGTAGAGGTCCAATTTCATTGTTTTGCATATGGATATCCTGTTTTCCTAACACCATTTATTGAAGGGACTATCTTTTCTCTATTGACTATTCTTTGCTCCTTTGTGAAATATTAATTGACTATATATGTATGGATTTATTTCTGGGCTCTCAGTTCTGTTCCATTGATCTATGTGTCTATCTTTATGCCAGTAGTGTGCTGTTTTGATCACTATAGCTTTGTAATATAGTTTGAAATCAGGAAGTGTGATGCCTCCGACTTTGTTCTTCTTTCTTATGATAAATTTGGCTATTTGGGGTCCTTTGTGGCTCCACACAAATTTTAGAGTTTTTTTGTATTTCTGTGAAAAATATCGTTAGAATTTTGACAAAAATTGCATTGAACCTGTAATGGCTTTGGGTAGTATGGACATTTGAACAATTTTAACTCTTCCAATCCATGAAAACAATTGTCTTTCTATTTATTTGTGTCTTCTTCAATTTTTTTTTGTGTGTGAGGAAGATTAGCCCTGAGCTAACATCTGTTGCCAATCTTTTTCTTTTTGCTTGCGGAAGATTGTCACGGAGCTAAGATCTATGCCAATGTGCCTCTAGTTTTTCATGTGGGATGCTGCCAGAGCATGGCTTGATGAGCTAGGTGTGTACCTGGAATCTGAACCTGCAAACACCAGACGGCCGAAGCAGAGCATGTGACCTTAACCACTATGCCACCACACTGCCCCTCTTCTTCGGTTTTTTTAATCACAGTCTTACGGTTTTCAGTGTACAGATCTTTCACCTCCTTGGTTAAAGTTATTCCTAAATATTTGATTGTTTTTCTTGCTATCATAAATTGGATTGTTTATTTTATTTCTTTTTAAGACAGCTTGTTGTTAGTGTATAGATTTGCAACTGATTTTTGTATATTCACTTTGCATCCTGAAACTTGACTGAATTCATTTTTTAGCTCTAATAGTTTTTGTGGTGGGATCTTTAGGGTTTTCTGTGTATAAAATCATGTCATCTGTAAACAGAGATGATTTTGGTTTTTTCTTTCCAATTCATATGCCTTTTATTTCTTTTTCTTGCCTAATTGCTCTGGCTAGGGCTTTCAGTACTGTGTTGAATAGGAGTTGTGACAGCAGGCACCCTTGTCTTCTTCCTGATCTTAGAGGAAGCATTTTCAACCTTTCACTATTGAGTATGATATTAGCAGTGGGTTTGTCACATATGGTCTTTATTATGTTGTGGTGCATTCGTTTTATCCTCAATTTGTTGAGTTTTTTTTTATCATGAAAGGGTGTTGAATTTTGTCAAATGCTTTTTCTGCATCTATTGAGATGATCATATGCTTTTTATCTTTCATTCTTTTAATGTGGAGTATCACCCTTATTGATTTGTGTATGTTGAACCATTCTGGCATCTTGGGGATAAATTCCACTGATCATGGTGTATGATTCTTTTAAAGTGTTGTTGAATTCAATCTGCTGATATTTCTCTTTGAGAATTTTCACATCTCTATTTATCAAAGATATTGGCCTTTAGTTTTCTTTTATTTTAGTGTCCTTATCTGATTTTGCTATCAGAGTAATGCTGGCCTTGTAAAATGAGTTTAGGAGTGTTCTCTTTTCTTCAATTTTTTGGAAGAGCCAAAGAAGGATTGATGTTATTTCTTCTTTAAATGTTTGGTAGGATTCACCTGTGAAGCCATCTGGTTTTGGGCTTTTCTTTGTTGGGAGATTTTTGATTACTGATTTGACCCCCTTACTTGTTCTGGGTCTGTTCAGATTTTCTATTTCTTCATGATTCAGTCTTGGTAGGTTGTATGTTTCTAGGAATTTATCCATTTCTTCTAGGTTGTTCAATTTATTGCATATATTCTTTATAATAGTCTCTTATGATCCTTCATATGTCGTGGTGTCAGCTGTAACATTTCCTCTTTATTTGTAATTTTGTTTATTTGCTTATTTTTTCTTGTTTAGTCTAGCTAGAGTTTGTCAATTTTGTTTATCTTTTCAAAAACACAGGTTTTAATTTCATTGATCTTTTCTATTGTCTTTCTAATCTCTATTTCATTTATTTCTGCTCTGGTCTTGTTATTTTCTTTCTTCTACTAACTTTGGCCTTAGTTTGTCCTTCTTCTTCTAGTTCCTTGAAGTGTAAAGTTAGGTTGTTTATTTCAGATCTTTCTTTTTTCTTAATTTCTTAGGCATTTATTGCTATAAGCTTCCCTCTGAGAACTGCTTTTGTTGTACCCTATAAGTTTTGGTATGTTGTGTTTCCATTTTAATTTCTCTCAAGCTATATTTTTACTTCCCTTTTGATTTCTTCTTTGTCCCATTGGTTGTTCAGGCACACATTGTTTAATCTCCACATATTTGTCAATTTTCCAGTTTTCCTCTTATAATTGATTTCTAGTTTTATACCATCACAGTAGGGAAAGATGCTTTGTATGATTTTAATCTTCCTAAATTTGTTATGATTTGTTTTATGGCTGAACACATGATCTATCCTGGAGAATGTTCCATGTGTGCTTAAGAAGAATGCGTATTCTGCTGCTGTTGGATGGAATGTTCTGTATATGTCTGTTAGGTCCGTCTGGTCTAATGTGTAGCTTAAATCCAATATTTTCTTATTGATTTCCTTTCTGGATGATCTATCCAATGTTGAAAGTGAGGTATTGAAGTCTCCTAAGATTATTGTACCGCTGTTTATTTCTCCCTTCAGATCTGTTAATATTTGCTTTATATATTTAGGTGTTCCAATGTTAGGTGGGAATTTTTAAGAATTGTATGCCTTCTCTTGATCCTGCAAAGCCAGGCCAGACAGGTGTGACAGCCTTTTGTTTGCTTTCCATAAGGCAGTGCCGAATGCTCAAGTTTGTGCACTTTCTCCCAACCCTGAAAAGTTAGGCTGGCTTTGTGTGCATGCTCACTAGCCATCTGCAAAGGTTCACTCTCGCATAGTCCAGTGCACACACAGGAAGCTGGCCATGGGGTCAGTGGTGTATTTGCGTGTATCCCACGACAACATTGGGGGATCCTTAGGTGAGGTAGTCCCAGTGGCTCATGGGTAGACTTCCTGATGGAGTCTGTGAAGCAGTAAGTAGGGTCTGTGTCCCTTTGATACTCTCCCAGATCTCTAGCTGCTGTTCTCTCAGCCTCTCCCTGCCCTTCAGTTGTGGGCACAGCCCAGTATTCTGGATGTAGTGAGAAAGAAATGGTTTCTTTGGCAGCATCCCACACACCTAGGAAAGCCTGATGCTCAATCATGCACTCTCATTTTCCCCTGTGGGAGAAAGTACAGGCTAAGTTCCCTTGGCACTGAGCTGTGTCATCTTAGGGGAGAGCTGATGTGGGTAAAGTGCAACTGTTCATCTTACCCTTTTTAATGCATCCAGTCTTAGATGTTTTTGCTCCAATGGTGTGCTGGAACTTCTCCACTGGACTCCTGGGCTTCCGCAATGGCCCTTGCATCCATGGGTGATTGTCTAAATCATGTTCTTTGGGGGGAAGATGGTAGAAAACTCTTATTCTGCTTCGTTGATGATGTCACCCCTAAAAAATGTTTTAAAGGAAGGTTTCTATGAACAGAATTTTTATATTTTAGTGTAGTCAAATTGTTCCATCTTATTTTATAGTTAACATTGTTTTAGCTTGTTTAAGAGACTCTTATCCATGCTAAGGTCAAATATATTTTCTCTTACCTTTTCTTCCAAACATCTTACAATTTTTTTTTATTGACACTTGCATCCAAAGAGAGTTGATATTTGCGTATAGTGTGAGGTTCCAATCCCACTTAATTTTTCTATGTAAAAAAAAATTTTTTCAGATCTATTTTGTCTCCTTTCCATGCTGATCGTCCATGCCTCCTTTGTCATATGTGAGAATTTCATATCCAAGGGGATGTGTTTCTGTGCTCTCAATTTTGCTCCTTTATGGATCTTATTTTCTTAGAGTCAGGATGATGAAATGCTAGTAGCTAGTGCGACAGGGGTATTTACAGTTATTAAGAATTGATCAAGCATTGTATTGGGCTACTTACATGCATTTTAACCTTTAACCTTGGCAATGTTCTCTAATTTATACATCATTATCCATACATCACATATGAGGAAACTAAAGCTCAAGGAAATGGTGTTATTTGCTTAATTTCAATCATCTTGGAAGTGGCGGAGGCCAGAAGATGAATCCAAATTCTGCGTTCTTTCTGTTATACTATATTGTTTTCCTAAATCATCCAAATGAAATTAATTCACAACTTTAAGAATTGGAGTGAGAGTAAGATCAATGTAAGAATAATTCTATAATTTAATTTAGGCTTTTCTTCTAGTTGGAAGACAGACTTTGGAACACAGAGTGAAGATGAAATATGCAAGCATCTGGAAGCTTGTCCTTGGCATTCAGATAATGGGCTTTGGGCCACAGACTCATTCTGCCACCTACCAGCTGGTGGGGTTGGGTAGTCACATCTCACCAGGTCTTATTCTCATTGGCTGAGGGAGTGGGTAAGGTGGAGCCCACGGCATACTGGAGTGAAAAGAACAGAATCCAGAAAGGTTGTAATTCATTTCTGCTGCTGCCATATACTTGTACATACTTGCAAAATTACATTCCCTCTCTGAGCCTTAAGTTCAATATCTGTAAAGTAGAGAAAATACACCCCATCGGTATGGCTCTTGTCAGAACTAGAAATATCTATTAAATGCCCATCACTGTGTTTAACACACATCAGGTAATTCATAAGTAACAGCTATTTTCTTCCCCTTGCCTGCCCAAAGCTCCTTCTCATTTCTTCTAATTTTTGAAAAATACTCTTACCTATAGGGAGTTTTGTTTTGCAGTGAGAACATCAGCTCTCTTGGGGACATAGACCACTAAGCACAGGCCTTACTACTCTGACCATAAAAAAAGTCAGACATTTATGGTCTTCCCAGGATGTCCTCAGATGAGAAGCCATCCCTTGTAGGACAGGCAGAACATTGTAACTTCTTAGCGTGGTCCTGGGCTGTATGACATTTGCCTTCAATCTTGCCTATTTCAGAGGAAGATTAAGCTATAAGATATCAAAGGGAAGAAGGACCTCTGGGGTCCACTAACTCAGCCCACTTATTGTGCTGAGGGAGAAGACCCAAGGAGAGCAAGAGAGTCACGCAGGGCCACATGCTGATCCGCAGGGGGCCTCTTACCTACCCAGCTGCTCTGCTACCATAAACCAACTCTCGATAGTCCTACTAAAAATTTAACAGTCACTTCCCTTTAAGAACCAACTCCTCCTACGCATTTGCTATCTGGATGCTACCTTATCTTTTAGCTTCAACTCAAATGGTTACTAAAAGATCCACCAGACTTATAACAGCAACTACAGCTCTAAATAACAGTCAATATACGCAAAGCATGTACTATGTCTCAGGCACTATTTAAATGCTATCTAAGTCCTAACTCGTTTAATCCTCACAACAATGCCATGAAGTAGATACTGCTATCATTCCTGCTTTGGAGATGAGGAGGCTGAGGCACTGAGATATTACACAACTGACCCCAAGTCACTTGGTTCCCAAGTTTACGTTTTTAATTGCTCAGGTACAGTGCTTTATTTGCTCTGATGCAAAAGAACAGACAGTATAACCCCAAAAAGGGACCCAAAAAAGTTACTGCTCAAAAAAGAAAAGTTAGGTTTTAGGATAGCTAGGAAACTCTCAGAGTTAGATTTAAGACATACAGTATCACTTTGCTTACTTTATATTTTTCTCTCCAGACTTATTTCTCTGGGGGGAAGTTCCCAAGCAAATGGCTTAAATACCACAATGGACTATTATTCAAAGAAGTTTGAGGAGCCCTTTCTGGTAAATTCGATGATGTAAACAGTATTAAAATTGTGAAGTGTCAGGGATACAAGCTCTCAGAAACGTCCACTTACAGAAATTAAATATCAAATATACAATCTAAGGTAGTTTCACTAATAAAAGGATATGCACACAACCAAGTAGAATTCACATATACGCTATAACCGTGTATTATCTAAGTAAGAGTTCCTCATTGTCAGATCAGAATACGCTATTTGAGTCTTGCAGTTAGGAAGTTCCAAAGGGAAGCAACAGCCTTTAAAACAGTAGTGATCGTTTCTAAAATTAGTCTCTAAACACTCTTCCCTACTTAACACTCACATCTATCTTTGCCTATCACTTTAATATGTATCAGTCTTCCCTGTATTTTAGATGTAAATATTTATTTGGAACTACCAACTATACCATCCAAATCAATTACAAAGTGAGATTAGTCATTTTGTAAAAGATGTAAAATCTCGTGAAGGTAACATTAGATACTGCTTGGATCATACACAAAGCTGTTGATGAATCAGGAAAAGGCAGGGGCTGCCCAGTCGAAACACAGAAGAGAAATAAGAAAAGGTTAATGACAGGATACGTGTTTAGAGGAGATTGATTATAACACCAAAGCGGCCTGGAGAAATTAATGAAGTCCTTGACTTTTCTATTTATTTTTTTTGGTTAAAAATATATGATCTTAGGGCCAGCCCAGTGGCACAGTGGTTAAGTTTGCACGTTCTGCTTTGGTGGCCTGGGGTTCGCCGGTTTGGAGCCTGGGTACAGACCTATGCACCGCTTATCAAGCCATGCTGTGGCAGGCGTCCCACATTTAACGTAGAGGAAGATGGGCATGGATGTTAGCTCAGGGCCAGTCTTCCTCAGCAAAAAAAGAGGAGGATTGGCAGCAGATATTAGCTCAGGGCTAATCTTCCTCCTCCTCAAAAAAAAGATCTTTATTATTTTGCACGGAAATCCAAACGTGAATTGAAAAATGTTATTGTATGCTATGATACAATTTTACATAGAAAAAACAATGCCCCCTCAAATTCTAAGATTTATCTTATTTTTGCAACTGTAACTTATTGTTAACCCTAACATTGGAAACATTCTTTTTTTCATTTTTAATACAATTTGCAATCAAAACTTACTTCCTCCTAATATACACCATAAAATGATATCCCTGTACTACGTTTAAATCACTTTAAATTTATCTTTTCACAAACCCAATAATCTTGGTTAGTGAATTCCCTTTGTATTTAAATGTAAGCATAAATACAGATGGTACGAGTTATACTTCAACAAGAATTCTTAACGAAGAGAAAAATGTTAGTATCAATTCAATTGATAAAGAAGTACTTATTCAGAGTCCACAGCCATGGTACAGTGAGAAACTGAATCATCTGATTATATTTAGAGGGTTTATATTTGGAACATAACTCTTCAGTAACTTCCCGGATCAGCATACAGACAAAAACCAAGAAATACGCAAAAATGTCTCAGGTCATTCCAAACAAACAACGGAGGTTCTCAGTTGTGTGTGTGTCTTAGTCAGTTCAGGCTGCTGCAACACAACGCCATAAACTGGGTGGCTTGTAAACAGTACACTTTTAAGAATTGTGATCGTGGAGACTTTTTTTTTTTCCTGAACGGGACAGTAACAAAGTTTGAACATCCGATAATGTTGGTAACAGTGAAATTTTAGTGAGGGTGCCTTTCTTCCGTAAGAATGGAAGCCAATGCCTCAGTAAAGAACGCTTCTCCCATTTGGGCAGGCTTCTCGAGAGGGCAATATCGCATTACTGAGTGGAACATCCTTCTTCATCATTCAAATCCATGCCAGTCTGTTTCTTCTTTCCTTTTCCCCATTTCTTTCTTTCTTTCTCTTCCTTCCTTCTTACCTTCCTTCCTTCCTTTCTCCCTCCCTCCCTCTTGCCCTCCCTCCTTGCCACTCTCCCTCCCGCCCTCCTTCTTTCTTTCTTTCTTCCCTTCTTCTTTCTTTTTCTCCTTCTCTCATCTCTTAAATCTCTACCTATTTCCAAACTTGAATTCAAAGCATGGCTCTTCTCCTCATTAGCTGAATGCACTCGGGGGTTATCTACACTCTATAAGCTGCGTTGTCTTTATTGTAAAAATGTGGCTGCTAACACCTACATCGAAGAGCTTTGGTGAGACTTATAAACAAGCTGTAAGTTACCTGGCACAACAGTAGCACATCTAGTACACAGTAGATATTCAAAAAATCATAGGCATTACTATTATTTTCTCCTTTCAAATCCTACTCTCAGACTCTCATTTTGTCTCATTTGTTCTTGATGGATGGAAAGCCAAGCCACGAAGAAGGTGTTCTCCAGCTCACGGAAGTCCTGAGATGCCTGAATTCTACCCAGGGGGATGAACAATTTTTCCATCTCTCCAAAGCCAACCAGGTTGATTTCAGAGGACTGTGTCAGGTGAGAGCTGTGTCTGTATCCAGCATCACTGTATAATTTAAGGTTGAAATGGAAGATGCAACTAAAAGTTTGCTTTGGACCAGTCAGCTATAATTCAACATGTTATAATTCAGTATGAACTCTACCAGGTACTTCAGACACTTAAAACCAAGAGGTGAGCATGAGAAATAGCTTGCCTGCTACCAGATGATGTTGGCACCACTAATAGCTAACATCTTACAGTTTATAAAATTACACCATTATTTTATTTGATGCTTTCAATGACATTATGAAGTAGTTATTATTATATTCGAGTACATAAGGAAACTGAAATTCAGAGAGATAAAGTGCTTATATGACCCAAACCTTGTGCATACTTACAGATTTCCTCAGCTGCCTTCTTCATGGTGTTGGTCAATGCCACTCTCATTCAGTTGCCCTTTCGCTTGCAGACCTGGATGAAATACCATACTACGGACTATGATGTGGCTTTGAGCAGTCACCCAGAAGTCAGATGATGTAAGCAATTAGCTCCTTGTGGAATTAACCTTAACCAATGAGATAAGAGATGGGAGGAAACAGGTACAAAACTTTTCCATCCATTCTGCCCTCTGTCGACAGCTTTGGGGTGCAGATTTTCTAGGAAACTATATTAGCTTGCTAGGGTAGCCATAACAAAATATCACAGGCTGAGAGGTTTAAACCACAAAAATTTATTTTTTCCTAGTTCTGGAGGCTGAAAGTCCAAGATCTGGGTGTCAGCAGGTGTGGTTCCTTCTGAGGCCTCTCTCTTTGGCTTATAGATGGCTGCCTTCTCCCTGTGTCCTCACATGGTCTTTCCTCTGTGCTTACACATCCCTGGTGTCTCTCTTTGTGTCCAAGCTTCCTCTTCCTATAAGGACACCAGTACGATTGGATTAGGGCCCACCATAACAGCCTCATTTAAACTTAATTCCCTCTTTAATGGCCCTGTCTCCAAATATAGTCACAGTCTGAGGTACTGGGCTTGGCGCTTCAACATATGAATTTTGAGGGAACACAATTCAGCCCATACTACAAACTTTCCAGAGGAGCCCCACATGGAGGCCAAGTATGTCTTCAGAGGGAGCTGCCATCTTCACTCACACCTTGTGGTGAAGAATCTCATCTCATTGTTCCACATCTTCCTTACTTGGCTTCCACCTTTTTTCTCATTCTCAGTGCTCTGGGCTTGCAATTTCAAAGAAAGCATCAGCACTTTCATCCTGACCTCAGGCTCTGCTTTCTAGAGGGACTGGTCATCGCGGCTCATCCAGGATGACAGCTCAGATAAGACTCAAGCCCTTGAACTCCAAGTTTTGTAAGTTTTTCATTACCTCAAATTTGTCATTTATTCATCAATGTTTTACGGAGTCTATGACATGCAAGGCATTGCCAGGCAGTAAGGAAATACTGTGATGAGCAAAAATTAGCCTGAAATCAAGGACTCATAGTCAAGTGGGGAGATATGACCACATACAACATAAATAGGGAGAAATGTGAAAGCATGACTCACTGAGCAAAAGTAACTCCTTGGCTCTTAGAAAGATTTTATATATGTTGCAACTTAGTCCTACATGCCAAGTTCCAGAATATTCCATGTGATGGATACAGAAGGCATTAAATATAATAAAATTCAAATAACTAGAAGCTATACATAAACAGGGCTGATAAAATACCCAAGCTGAATAGTCATGTTAAAGACCAAAGGCTTATGATCCATGTTCACAGCACAGACCTTCCAGAGAAGCCCCACATGGCAGCCGAGCACATCTTCTGAGTCAGCTGCTGCATTTACTAACAATTCATGGCGAACCCCGGCTAGCAGTGTGATAAAGTAAACAGGACAAAAGATCAACATAGTTTTTTAATTAAATAAAGTACTGGTACCTGCTTAGGAAAATCAGCAAAGCATATGGACAAAAAATTAATGGAAAAAAACATATGAAAGCATATTTAAATATCTCCAATAAATACATGAAAATATATGAAAAAATTCAATCTTGGAAATAGTCAAAGCAGCATCAATATTTTTCACACAATTATTTGGCAAAGATGAAAATGATACTACTACTTAAATTGGCAAGGGTGCAATGAGATGGCTATTTATGCATATTTGCTACAATTAAATAAAATTGGTAAAGCTTTCTGGAAAGCAATTTGGAACTAAGATTCAAATTTAAATTCATTGAACAGTACTACAATTTTATTTCATTTATATTTCTTAGGGAAATAAATAGTTGTAGACCAGAAAGCTCAATACAGAATTTTTTCTTTGCATTTTTGCCCATATTTTTCAAATATAGAGAAATACAAAAAAAAATATGAGAAACAATAATTTACTCATCACTAAAAATTTAAAGAAAATGTTAATATTTTGTCATATTTTAAAAAATGTTTTAAAAATGTTCATATTTTTAAAAATACAAAATTTTCACGTAAAGTTTATGTCCTCTTTCTTCTCATCATAAGACCCATTTTACTTTATTCCCAGAAGCAAACTTAACATGCATTTGGTATATGTTCTTCTAAGCTTTTATACTTTTAGATACCTATATCTACTTCTATAACTCTTTATCAGCTATATGTGATATTTTTGTATATAAACTACATAATTTCATAAATTATGATATATTTTTCATTGTTTCAAAGTTTTTTTTTACAATAGTCTTTAATTCATCTATTTAACAAATATTTATTGAGCAACTACTACGTGCAGATACTATTCTAGATACTTAGGCTACATCAGTTAACAAAATAGACAAAGATCCTATCTTCATGGAATTTAACATTCTAGTGGAAGGAGATAGAACATAAATCAAATAAATTTTCAATGAGAACATTATATATTACTTAGAATGTGATCACGCTATGGAAAAAGGAAAAGAGCTGAATAAGGGGAATTGAGCAACCTGGGGTTTCAGGAGGAGCAGGTTATAGCTTTAAATAGGATGATCTCATTGAGAAGGTGATATTTGAGCAAAGGCTTGGAGAAGGTGAATGAATGTGCCAAGTGAATATCCTCTAATGGCTTTCCAGGCAGAGGGAATAGCATGTGCAAAGGCCCTGAATGGGGGAGTGAGCCTGGGGTTTGGTGTATTTAAGGAAGAACAAGGAGGCCAGTGGGGTTAGAGCTGACTGAGAGAGGGTCAGAGACCTTACAGGAGCCAGATGTTGGAATGCCCTGTGGGCTCAACAAAGGATTCTGGCTTTTCAGAATCAAGTGGGAAGTCATTGAAGGAGGTTTGGAGCGGATGAGTGGCTTGGTCTGACAAATTTCGAAAGGATCACTCTACCTGTTCTGTTGGGAACAGAATGTAGATGAGTAGTTGTGGAGGCAGAGAAACTATAGCATTTATGCAGGCATGAGACAATGGCGGTTTGGGCCAGGGCAGGAGCGCTAAGAGTGGTGAGAAGTGGTTGGATTCTGGATATATTTTTCAGATTGAGCCAACAGGATTTTCCAATGGATTGAATGTATAAAGTAAGAGTAAGACTCAAGGATAATTCCAAGGATGCTAGCCCAAGCAATTGACCTGGATGTATAAGTTGCTATCACCTGAGTTGGGGAAGGCTGTGGTTTGCTCAGAAGTTTCGATCTTAAGTCTGAGATATCTATTAGTCACTCAATTGGAGATGAATCCATGCAGAATCAACTTTTGGCTTCTGTTTGATGTAAGAATCTAGTTTTCTCCTACAAGGGAAACCAATGATCCTAACATCGTATATTGAGAGATCTGCCTTTTATGTTTTTTGTAAGTATTCGGGTTAAAGAAGTTCCTTTTCATTGCTTGTTTTCTTAGAGGTATTTTTGTTTGTTCTAGCATTAACAATTATGAAATTTTGTCAAATGTTTTATTTTCTGCAAGTACTGAGACGGTCGTATATCTTTGAATCCGTTATGAGATAAATTCAATTGATTTTCTGATACTAAACCATCTTTATATTTCCAAGGTAAACTTGATTTAATTTTATGTATTTTTTTAATATATTGCTGGATTCAATTTGGCACCACTTGGACTTTTACATCTATATTTATAAGTGAGTTTAGCATATAATCTTATTTTCTCATGACAAACTTGTCCTGTCTTTGGACAAAGTAAGCTAATTTCATAAAATGGGTAGTAAAGCTTTCCTTCTCTTTTGTCATGAATGGATGTTGGATTTCACCAAATGATTTTTTGGTATATATTGAGAAGATTGTATGGTTTTTCTTTTGTAGTCTGGTAGTATGGTGAATTGCACTAATTGGTTATTAAATGTTGAACCAGCCTTGTATTCCCAGGATAAGCCCCATTTGGTTATGATGTATTATCTTTTTATATATTATTGGATGCAATTTGTTAAAATTTTGTTAAGAATTTTTGTATCTATGTTTATGATGCAAGATTAATGTGTAGTTTTCTTTTTTTGTAATGTCTGAGTTGGAAAGTTTGCCCTTCTCTCTAATATTTTTAGAGAAATCTTGTAAAATCATTATCATTATTTTAAAAATATTTAGTAGAAGTCACCAGTAAAGCTATCTGGGCATGAAATAACTTTTGTGGAAAGTTTTAAACTACAGATTAAGTTTAACAGATATATGACACTTCAGATTGTCTACTTCTTCTTGAGTGAGTTTTGGTAGTTTGTATCTTTTAAGTAATTTTTCCATTTCATCTAAGTTGTCAGATTTTTTTGCAAATTATTAAATTTCTTCATAATATTTCATTATTATTCCTTTAACATATGTAGAATCTGTAGTGATGTCACCTTTCTCCTTTCTGATATTTGTAGTTTGTGTCCTCTCTGTTTTTCCTGATCAATCTGACTGGAGCTTTGTCAATTTTATTGATCTTCTCAAGAATCAGCTTTTGGTTTCACAAAATTTCTTTAGAGTCAATATGTGATTGTTCTAATATTAAAAGAAAAAAGTACATGGAAAATGCAGCAGTCTTCAGGATATTGTGAACATTCAATAAGTGATAGTTATTTTATTTTATTTTTTTTAGGTAGATTAGCCCTGAGCTAACTACTACCAATCCTCCTCTTTTTGCTGAGGAAGACTGGCCCTGAGCTAACACCTGTGCCCATCTTCCTCTACTTTATACGTGGGACGCCTGCCACAGCATGGCTTTTGCCAGGCAGTGCCATGTCCGCACCCGGGATCCGAACCGGCGAACCCTGGGCTGCCAAGAAGTGGAACATGCGAACTTAACCCCTGCACCACCAGGCTGGCCCCAGTGATAGTTATTTTTTTCCTTTATAACGGTTATCGTCTTTCATGATGTTAATTCTCACCCACGTACTTTGGTAATTTTGTTTGCAAACTCACCTTGTGTGTCAATTTCATTTCTTCCTTTTTCTGTAGTTCCTTGAAATTTTATAGTGTCCTCTCCCTGGTGCACTTGCTTTTCCTTGTTTAGAACTAGTTTCTCTAATAGTGACTTGGATTTTCATTCCACAAAGATACTGTAAATCAGTTTCAGAAACAGTGGGCATCTAGGTCAAGGAGATATCTCTGCCCTCTCCCAATCCCTTGGCAACACCTTAGTATGGCTGCAGTTTTGGGTAGAGTTTGTAGCTCTCTAGGAGTTGGACAGTGCACTACTTGCCCAACCACACATAATAGTCATGCTTGTTCTGGTCTTCCTCATTGATACTGAGCATATGTAATTATTGGCTGCTTCTATCTGGTTCTGGTTCTAGGGCTCAGTAAGATTACATTTCAGCTTCCTAGTGATATATTTCCACTATTCATGGCTCACGGAGTTGATAATATTGTTTTTAAGCATGACTTTTTTTGATATATTTTCAGTAATTTACCTACTATTATATGTGTCTGGAGTGCAAGGGTGGAACGAGGTGGTTTGTTTGGGAAATCAAAGACCCATCTTGACTGGAAGCCAGCATTAATTCTAACGGTAAAAATTTTGAAGCAACCTAAATATCCAACACAGTTAACGTGGTTAACTAAATTACATTTCTTTCATAGTATGGAATTTATGCAGCCTTTCAAAGTTATGTTTTTGAAATAATTTTAATGACATTTGAAAATTCTAATATTATAATGTTAACTGGAAAAATAAAATATTTAAACTGTATGTCTCAACTAAGTAACAAAACGCATATACAAAGACGGGAAGGAACTAATGTAAAATAATACCTACTGTTCTCTGGATGGTGTTGCCATGGTGGTTAAATTGCTAAATAAATACTTTCATAAACTTTAAATTTTTTTATGAGGAATATATGCCACATTGATTAGCAGAAAAGCATGACCGTATAATGAGACACAAAGTACACTCAGTGAGTTGGGCTTAGCTTGAGGAGGCACGTGATCACTTCTGTGTGTCTCTCCTGTCTGTACCCAAATCTAGGGCTGTCAGGCTCAAACGATGCTGCCAGTTGGATGGGACAGCATTCATGCTCTAGGACCTCCAAGATCATGATTGCAGCCCACATTGGTCTACCTCTTCTTTAGCGGTCTTTGTGAATGTATGTGCTACACGATCAGCAAAACATTTCTGCCTTGCTAAGGAACCCCAAGGGCTATTTATGTCGTCTCAACCAGCACATGACAAAATACATGTGATTCAATACTAGCACATGATGCCATATGGATTTAGGAGCTACTGCATACAGCAAGTGCTTAACAAATCTTTGCTGAAATCATCCTCACCTGCACAATTACAATTCTACCTCTGCCCAGGATGAAAGGAGCATGGAAAAATAAAAACAAGTAGTTTTATAGGGTGGTAGGATTCTGTTTTTTCTTTTAAAATTTCTGCTTTTGCTATTATAATGTTTTGTGAAATAAAATAAGATTTAGCATGAGTTCTTTAATTCTGTTGATTCCTCCTCAGTCAGGGCTGTGGTCAAGAGTCCTCCTTCCTGGAGACCTGGGTTCAAATGCTGGCCCCTTCAGCCCCAGTATGGCCTTAGCAAGACACTTTACCTCTCCGTGTCTCGCATCCTTAGCTGCAAAATAGCAATAGCCATACGGGCTTTGAAGGGTTACTGTGAGGTTTGGTCAAGGTCACCTATGTAAAAGCTTTTATGTATGGCAGTTAATAAATGAGAAAGCTCTTTTTTTCCCACCCCCTAGTATAGATCCAGGTGGGTTTATGGAGTAAGTCCACTTTGGGTTCCCTCAGGGGAGTCTTTGCTACAGCTGGCGGGCTTCCAACCTGAATTCCAGAGTGGCTCTATCTAGATGAGCAGACACTCTTGTTGTTAATGTTGACTCTTTTGAGGATGCACAACCCAGAGAACTCAAGAGCTTGGGCTGTGTGTTGCTCTGTTCCAAGGGAATTTCCTCGGGACTATGCAGGGCACCTTTTTTATTTCTCAGACACCTCTGACACTGCCTTTCATCTCAGGGCACAGTAGAAGGGAGTCTGATTGGACCTGTCAGCATCTCTAAGGAGGCCACTTAAAAGTCATTTGAAGAATTCCCAAACCCAAGAGTGTCTCAGAGCAGCTGGGAAGACCTAGGCAACCTTGAATCTGAAGTCTATGTCTTGCTCCAAGCTGCTAGCTTTTTAATGAAAAGGGGCCTGGTCTGTGTGGGGTTGTCAAAGGAGTTCTCGATGTCTGAGTTAGTGGTCTTGCATCTCATCACAGCAGTAGAAGATTCCACTCGGACCAATCAGATAGGGAGTTCTTTTTCTGCATAAAACATTATTATCGTTGGTTATTATGCTGATAAATATATAATATGTTGAAAATAATATCAGGTAATAAACTCCTATTATGCTCCAGACACTCTGCTGAGATGCATTACCTACCGCATATCTAACCTTCTGCAAGATATATACCACCGCCCTGCCAAATAGAAATTATGATCTCCATTTTAGACGAGGAAACTGAGGTTCGCAGAGGTCAAATGACTTTCCAAGGTTCACTTGATGGGGGAGACTTGATCAAAATTTTGATCTATTTCATTTCAAATCCTGTGCTTTTAAAAAAATGAATCTAACTGCGTTTCAATAAACGTAAAGATAGTTTGAAGAGGGAGAAATGTGGGCAGTCACTAATATTAAGAGCCAAGATATGGGGAAAAAAGCCAATTTCTCTGGGTTGGTGTTTGAGTTGAAAGGTTCTCGCTGGTATGAGCCACAGTTAAATCGGCACAATTAGAGTCAAGTGTAATGAAAAATAAATACAGCTGAGCTGTTAGACTGGCTGCTGTGGTCCAGCAGCTGTCAGCACTTCTATTATACATTGAGTTTTTTCAAGGAATTATAAAGGCTGTAAAAATGTGTGCTATGGTGGAACTTGGCAGAAAAAAAAGTTTCCATTTAAAGAGCTTTTCAAATGCATTCTCTAAAGTTTCAAAAAATTAGGTTTGACACTTTAGTCATGAAGTTAGCAACCATTTAAATAGTCCTACACCTTTTAATCAACTGCCGGAGTGCAGGAGTCCTCAGCACCAGGACACACGCCTCTGCGGGGCTTCCCTCAGCCTCTGTCAGGGCCTTCTGCCTCTGCGCCTTCTCCCTGACAGTGTTCTTGTGCGTTTCTACAGCAGCCTGGAATGGCAGCAACAGGCACCATCTTCCGGGGGACCGAAGAGGAGGCTGTGAGGGCTCAGCAAAGACCGTGGTTGCTCGTGCTGAGAAGACATTACATCTTCTGCATCCAGCTGCTCCTGAGAATCCCAAGTCAGACTCAGCTTCGTTGGAATGATCCCCAGGCTGCAGGCTGACAACCGTCATGGTGAGGACGTGGGAAAGAGGTCAGCTGAGGAGTTGGGGCCAAGGAGGCTGGAGAGAATGTACAGGCTAGTATAGTCTGGTTGCAGAAAAAGAGGAATCAGAAAGTTTTGTTCTGGTTTTAACCACTTAGAAGAACTCTGGACTTAGTTGTAGGTAGAAAGCTGTGGTGCTCTGTTCTGAATGTTTGTGTTGCCCTGAAATTCATAGGTTGAAATCCTAATCCCAAAGGTGATGGTTTTAGCAGGTGGGGCCTTTGGGATGTGATTAGGTCATGAGGGAGGGGCCCTCATGAATGGGCTTAGTGCTTTTATGAGACCCCATAGTTCCCTAACCCCTCCCGCCCTGTGAGGATGCAACCAGAAGTCTGTGACCCAGAAGAGGGCTCTCGGCCAACTGTGCTGCCACCCTGATCTGGGACGCCCAGCTGCCAGAACTGTGAGAATTAAATTTCTGCTGCCTGTAAGCCACCCGGTCTGTGATGTTTTGTTATAGCGGCCCAAACAGACTAGGATACATGGTGTGGCCTCCAGCACTGCCACCATCCCATCTTTTGACAATGTGCACTCTGCCTAATCACTTCGAGCCTTAGTTAATATAATTCTGAATGGAAGTTATAATCTTTATACAAATCGCAGATTTGTGGGATAAGGAGAGAATGTGTCTAGAAGTACTCTGTAAACCTTAAAGAGCTATGCAGATATGGTGAATGATAATCGCAATGGAACATTTGTTAACCTTTTCCTAAGGATCTTCTCCTAACAGCCAGGCACTGTGAAGGGGAGAAACATGAGTAAGACATGTTGTCTGCAGGCAAAACCTCAAACAGCAATTGGACCAAAGTGCATATTGACAGATGCCCACATCCAAGGGAGAGGGGGTCAAAAGCCAGGACTTAGCAGGCTGAAAACAAGCAGCTTACCCCTAAATTTCACCAGGAAAGTTCTGGGGAAAGGGCTAACATTAAATCCCACCCAGAAGCCTCACAGCCTCCAATCATTACCCGTCAGTCTGGCCATTCAGTGTCTTGGTGTTTCTTGTTGTAAGTTCACAACTCTGTATAATGCTCCCTGTGGAGCTTATTAAAATGCAGAGACTCTGGCCGTCCCCACAAAGATTCCTATATGTAAGCAACAGTCCTGGAGTCTGAATCTCTAAGAAGCTCTCCAGAATATTGTTTTAGAAGTGGACCACGTAGCCACACTTTAAGAAAGCGAATTTAGACTTCTCTGAAATGGCCACATGAACCTCGAATGTTAGAGCTAGTGATCTCTAATATAACTTCCTCACTTTATTGCTGAGAAACCTCTATAGAGGGGAGCAGATGGGTGTTCACTGAGCACATAGCCTGTGTCAGTGCTGTGCTGGCATTCAACCTAGGCTCTCTCAGTTAATCTTCACAGTGTGTCCGAATCCTTCCACTGATGGCATTCAGATGTGTTCCAACTTGGGATCAATGCATTAACCTGTCTCTCTGCTCTAACACCTGGTACTTGAAGTAATAAAAAGGTAAAAACAAGGAGTCTGGAGCCATTGCACCTTCGTATGTTTGATTATCAGTGGGGCCCTAAGAGCCACCTGCCAATCCTTTAATTTGGGGACTGATCCCTCTCTCACCCCTCAGGGAGTACTTCAACGTCCACATCTCTCTTCAAGCTCCTTATCTTGTTCCAGCCTTTCACTCTCCAAAAAATTCTGGCTCTATTTCTATTCTGCGTTCCATTTCTTCGTTAAGAACATTGCTGCCAGAAGACACAATATCCCTCAACTTCCCATTCATCACTCACAGATTTATTGACACCCATACCCTCTCCATGTCCTTTCTCTAATCTCTGAAAATGGGGCCCCTTTTCCCTTGCTTAAGGACATCTTCTCCCCCAAGCCTTTGACTTGAGTTTTCTTGCCATATTAGCTTTGTTAATTTCCCACCATGCCCACCTGTCTTCAATCATCTCTATTGCTCTCTTAGATTATAAACATGTTCAAGCCACATCTACACTAAAACATAACCTCTTTTGATTTTATGCTCCGTTTTAGTCACTGTGCCATCTCTCCTCTTTCCCTCTCATCCAAACTTCTTGAAAAAGTCTTACGTTCTCTCTTCCTTTTCTACTTCCTACATTCCTTCCTACTTTCCTACATTCACTACTCAACCCATTTCAGTCTGGCTTCTAGTCACTTTCCTTTAGTAAAATTCATTTTGCTAGAGTTACCGGTGATATACTTTTGGCCAAATCCAGTGGATATTTTCCAGTCATTCTTCATTTGTAAAATAGAGATATTAAGATTTATCTCATAAGGTTGTTTTCAGAATTAGTGTATAAGTGTATGAGAACTGCTTGATACAGAGCCTGGCACAGAATAAACATTTAATAAATGGTTTCGCTTCCCTTTCTCTTCCTCTTCCTTGTTATTATTATTGTTGTTGTCTTCGTTATTTTAGGGCCTTTCAGTTGTATTTGACAGCATCAACCATTCCCGTCTTTTGGGAAACTCTTGAATTTCATGACATCATATTGTCTTAGTGACTGTTCTTCCCTCCTCATCCCCCCTAGGCCTCTCTGTCTTCCCCCATCCCTAGAGGCTGATGCTCCCCAGAAGTCTATCTTTGGCTGCTTTCTCATCTCACTCTTCATGTTTTCCCTGGGGAACGCCTACATTCTCATCCTTTCAGTTGCCATCTGCATGCCGATAAATCCCATGTTTTTCTTCCAACTCAGACCTGCACTGAACCATGTATCCAATCTTCCTATCCTGCAGGACTGGTGCATCAGAGATGCTCAAAACCTGGCTGGCCTCACTAAAGCCTCTGCCAGCTCCCTTACTCTGTAGTGAAGCCTGGGGCACAGCAGCCTTGACTCCAACAGGACAGTGTGTGTGTGTGTATGTGTGTGTGTGTGTGTAAGGGGAAGCTCTAGGCTCTGCTGCCTTCTGTTGGAGATGGAGCACATTTGGCAAAGCGGGACCTTGGGCTTAACTGCCAGATGGCACATAGCCACCAGGAGAGAAAGGAAAGGATGAAGGAGAGGGAGCTGAGGAGGAGCCTGAGCCAGCGTCAGGCAGAGGTGATTAGGAAAACTTTCCTGATCATGTGGAAGGCTTTGGACCCTGTCTATCATCAGAGACAAAATGGAATTTAAAAGCTTGAGAGACTAAAGTGAAAGTTTATTTCCAAGTTCAGTTTCAATGCAAATTTCTTATATGCTTAGCTTTGAACTTTCCATAAATGTGGGCAGAATGTTGGCACGTGAAAATGCCACATCCCTAAATCTGACATAGGACAAACATGTAAGTGTTTGGATTCTGGATTTAGACAGATCTAGGTTCAAATTTTGGCTCCTCTTGCTAACTGTATGACTTTGGTAAAATTATTTAACTTTTTTTGAGCCTCAGTCATCTGTAACTCAGTGACAACATTTGCCTCAAAGAATTTGTCACTCATTAATTCAACATTTATTGAGAACCTAAGAAGTCCCGACACCATGCTAGGTGCTAACATTCCCAGATGACTCAGACGTGTCCTTGCCCTCCGGACCTCAGAGAAGAGAAGAGGACACTGGCACATGCTGGACAGAGGGGCCGTGGCTCTGATGAGTGTAGGAAAGGAAGACGTCAAGGATTATGCCCAGGCTTCTGGCTTTGGAAACCAGGAAAATGATGGGGTCATTCAAGGAGAGAACCAGGCTTAGGGTGGGGAGTATATAAGCTCAGTTCTGACCATTTAGGGTGTGAGGTGCCTGTGGGTATCTACATAGAGATGCCGGGTAGGGAAGCAGGGCTATGTGCCTGGACACCAGGAGAAACTCTGGAGTTAGAAACACGAGGGCAAGGAGAAGAGAAGTCACGAGGAGAGTCTTCACAAGGTTGGAGGGAAAACTAGAGAGCATGGGAATGTAGAAACCACAAGAACTGAGAGGGTCAGGAGTTTTGAAACATTCAAGGAAGAGGATGATGAAACACATCCAATGGCTTGACAACAAAGGAGTTCTTGGTGACTCTGGCAAGAGCAGATTCAAAGAAGTAATGAGGCCAGAAGGCCTGGCCTTAGATAAGAGAGCTCTCCCATCTTCCAATAGGATGTGGAGGACTGGAGATGGAAGTAAACTGGTAGGTAATTTGGCAAGACATTGTAGGATTTTCTTTCTGGTCCTTTCTAATTTGTGTGTGACACTGTGAGTGACCTTTGCTACTAACCAGGGCAAGCTTGTGAGGTGGGGGGTCTGGGAGAGCGAGAGGCAATTAATATGGGCTCTGGAGATGGGCATGAGTCCGGCACAGGAAGCCCAGAAGTATTTCACTCAGTGTCACAGACCTGGATGGAGAGAGAGACCACAGTTTGCAGTGATGGTAACGTGCGCATCTGGTATCTTCCGCACTAAGGCAATGCATTCTGGGTGTGGGTACAGAGATCATGGCTGGCTGGCTGGATCCAGGGTTTTACTGCTTCCAGAAGAGTTTTAAGAAAGAACAATCAGGACAAGCTAATGGATAGGGGGAAGTTAAGGGGGTTAAAAAGAAAGATGTCTTAATGAAGTCAGATAAGTGGAATGATGAAGCAATGGGAAGAACTGAGGAAAAGCTGGAAGGATTTAGGTCAGAAGCAGACAGGTCTGCATTCACGGTTTCAGAGCTGGCCTAGTTCCAGGGAATGGTGAGTTTCAAGGTGAAGTCATGAGAATGAGTGGCTGAATTGGGGTAGAAGGACAGGTGGCATAAACTGAGCTGATCCAGGAACCGGAAGATCATGTGTAGCAGAGGTCATTCAGGAGGAGGGCTGCATTTGGGGTGAAGAGCAACCCCGAGATCCAAGAGTCAAAATCTTCATGGGGAGATTGTTCAGGAAGCTAACGGCTGGTCCAGGAGAGTCGATATTTATCACCCAAATACGAGAAGCAGGGGAATGTGAGCCCATGTGTATTTGCTGGGGACTATGCCTCAGCCTTTTGGTGCCTTAGCCACGTGCCACTCCTCAGAATGTTTCTTGCAGTGCTGTGTAAGCCAGATTCTTTCCAGAGCCCTGATTACACTGCTGCTGAGCTGGTCACATCTCCTGCTGTCCAGGTTGGCTGTGAAGGGTGTAGTCCATCCACCGGTGGAGCCCTCAGCCAAGTCCTGGCTGTGTGGTTGGGAACCACAATCCCCCCGTGCGCCAGGGCAGAGTGGCGCGTGGCTAGCTGAAGGCTGCTTCCTGGCATTCAAGGGCAAGTGTTGCTTAGACACAGAACGAGCTTGACTGTGGCAAAAAGTTCCAGGACTTCTTCCTGGAGACACTGGGGCAGAAGAAAATGAGACAGAGCAGTTAAGGCCTTCAAAAAGAGTTTCACCACCTGGCACCACCTTCAAAGTCCGCACACAGGGATGGTGTTCCCTGTGCAGGCCCCATGTCTGAGCCTGATAAATGGGTGAACGCTGACAGCAGCCTCAGTCGCTCACGCATGGAGCTTAGTTTAAAGTTCAAGTAATAACTGGATGGTGACTGTTTGTCTCTGACCAACACTCAGCACAAAAAAAAGATTGCGCTCTTTTCCAAAAGGCAGCAAATGTGGACAAATATTAGCTCTTGGAAATAAAGGGGGAAGTTATTCATTCACTCAGCAGCACTTTCCAAGCCATCAATCTTCCGGGGATTTCTATTGCTTTAATCATCAAGGTTGTTTATTTGGAGCATTTTCTGAGAGAATAAAAGTACCTTTGGCCTTTATCTGCTGTCATCAAAGCATCCATTAGGGGCTGGAGCCCTGTGGGGAGGCTCAAGGGATTATTCAGAGAGGTTTTCTGAAACGCACAGGAATTCTGCTCTTTCTCCTCCGCAGCGCGGCAGTCGAATTTCAACTGTAATCTGAAAGGTTGGGTTTATCGTCAGGTCTAGACCATTCGAACAGGATTTTGTTCAAGGCAAACCTACAGATAAAAGCATTTTAAGTGGCCTAGCACAAAGGCCTGCCCGCCTGTTTGGAGAAACGGTGTGGTTTCTGACAGTCCCTGAGCCTTGTTGTTCTCACCTGGTACAGCGGAGTCCCAGCAGCCTGTGACATACTGGGGTGTCATCTTCTGCGTGGAGAGGCCCTGGGGAGAAGCAGGTGAGGGGCTGACTCTTCCCCACCCTGTTGGAAGGAGAATGTTTGCTCCGCTTGGTGAGCCAGAAGTGGGCTGAGAAAGAATGGAAAGTATGTGAAGCCTGTGGGGAAGTGTGCGCGTGCACTCATGCACACACACACACACACACACACACACCACCTGTGCATGCGCACACACCCACACAGTGCAAGAACACACACTCACACACATTCACACACACACACGTGTGGACCACACTCTCACACACCACTTTCTGCCCTAACTGCAGAGGCCTCCTGGGAGTCCTCTGCCTCCAGGCCCTTTCAGCTCCAGCTCTGCCTGGAACACCCACCTTCCTCCCTCTGCTCCTCCATAACGCTTTGCACCCCACCATCTTCCAGGTCAAACCTCACTTTTTCAGACCTCTTAGACCAGCCCTGCCTGTCAGATATGGACCACTTGGAATGACAACAGGACCACTTCTGTGCGTGCCCTTGGCTATCTCTGGCCCTGTTCCCCTGTTCTCTGGGCCCCTGGGGAGCAAAGGCTGGGAAACCTCTGCTGACTGGAAAATGCATGAGTAGCTACTGTATTTCTCATCCTGGATGTGTGAGGAACATTCGCCGGGACTTCCTCCGGAGGCTTCTCTCTCAGCGCATTGCTGTGTCAGCTGAGTGCTCAGTGCTCATGGAAAAGCCAGGTCAGCAGTAATCTGCACAGGAGCACACACACACACACCCCACATGCAACCAGAGAGATGAACACACAAACACCACATCATATACCTACACAGCATAGAGATACACACAACACACACACCACAAACATTTACATACACATATAGCTCAGAGACATTTATACATCTGTCTATCCATGTATCTATCTTTATCTATCTATCTATCTATCTGTAGATATGCACACACCCCACAGAGACATTTACACACACATACACACATGCCACAGGGACATCTACACACACAGCAGAGACATACACAACACAGAGAATAACAGTCATATACCATAAGGACTTCTACATATATATACACACCACACATGCACAATAAAGATAAATGCACACATATCTCAGAGATATCTACATATACCAAACACAAGGATGTGTACACACACACACACACATACTCCTGCACTGTTGGTTACACAGAGAGGAAACACCCCAGCACTCGATTGTGCACAGAAACATGGATACACAGACACTCATGACCATTTGCGTGCTCCTCGGGGAAGCATGTTTATCTCTGTGGTTATGTATGTGTGTATATGGGGGGTGTGTGTGCGTGTGTGCGCTCCTGTGCAGATTACTTCTGACCAGGCTTTTCCATGAGCACCGAGCACTCAGCTGCCATTGCAATGCTCCCCATTAACAGACACGTCATGTGCACACATTCAGGTACATAAACTCCTGTAGAGGCCCCAAGCCCCCTTGTGTCAGAAGCATTTCTGGAATGGCCCAGACCTGGAAGAGAGAAGGGGCAGGTCTGTACCCACTAAGCTCCCCAGGAGAGGCAGACGGTGTTAGAGTAGGGTATCTTCAGACCCTGGAGATCACAGGACACCAGAGCAGCGGACCCCAGATCAGAAGGGGGTTTCTCTCCTGTGACGGGTGAGGACCCTGAGACCAGAGAGGGAGGAAGGCCAGGCGCTGAGCCGTGTGGCCCTCGGCTCAGGCCCTGTGGCTGACTTTCTTTGTGGCCTTGAGCGAGAACCTCCCTGTCCTGAGACTCAAGAGTCCTCATCTGTAAAATGGAGCTAGAGTGAAAAGCAAATGAAGGAAACAGACGCAGAGGTGCTTGATAATGTCAAAGCCTCGAGATTATTGTTGTCTTTGTTGTTTTGTGGCTACTTCTCAGCTGAGCTGGGATGAGCAGCCGGGGCTCCTGAGTGTCCAGCCCAGAGCTCTGGCCTCCTCTTCTTTCCATGGGGCCCTGACTTTTTTCAACAGTGTTTTTGGGACAATCTATTTTCATTTTCCAGATTCTTTGGGGTTCCTGAATAAGAGGGTGAGATAAAGATGGGAGGAAAAAGGGGAATGTGGCAGGGCGAGAGGTTTGGTGGTGGTGTCTGGCCAGCCTGAAGGGGCCAGGCCCTGAGTGCCCGGGTGCTGGCGGCTGGTGAGGCGTCCGCCCTGTCGTGGAACCAACCCTTCACATGGTGTGTTGTTCAGCATCTGTGCACAGTAAGGATTTGCAGAAGTGGTGGACTGAATTGCATTTTCTGGTCCAGTCTCTGGCTGGAAATTCTGTGGCTAAAGGAAGTATCACGGAAAGTTAAAGCTGTGTGTTACGGGCGAGGCATAGAAAGAAAAGGTCATAGAGTTCCAATGAAGAGAGAGCACACCTATAAAAAAGTCTTCTGAAAGAAGTTGCACTTGGGATGGGTCATGGAGGATGGATGGGCTATCTTGCTTTCTATCTTCCATCCAGAGAAGCTGTGACTACTCTGCTTCTGGACCTCCAGACCTATTCATTGCCATGTGTAGATTCCCGGAGACTGGCTCCATGGATTTGGCTTGGGCTTACTCCATATTCCCTTGGCAAATAGGCCAGCTCAAAGTGGACCAGGTGCTTCCTCTAATGGCGATTTTATCCCTAAGTAGAGTGGGCAGCTGCCTCTTCGAAGCCCACACTCTGCTCTCTGCACACAGCTCTGTGTATGCCATCATCACACGGTAGTAGCAATGATCGTTCACTTACGTGTGTGTTTCTCCCCGTAGACGGGGAGCTCCTTGTGGCCAGCGATCCGGTCATCATTTCTCTTCATGCCTGGTGCACAGGGGTTGGTAGGTCTCCAGAGGGGGTTTGCTAAGGGTTGAAGGAGGGAACAAGTCACGGTGGGCTAGCTGGACGCTGGTGGCTCAGAGCTCCCGAGATGGATGGTGACTGTTTTCAGATCCCCTGTTCCTGTCCTCAGCTGCTTCTGTGGTGGGGGATCAGACCTCTGAGTTGAATGTGGTTGGGGAAGCAGAGTTTTGGAGAACAGCCTTTCATAGCCAGATGTGCATGCCATTAACAACAAAGAGGGGGTTTGCTTTTCTTATTTTGGTGACAGTTGAAAGCAGATATTTAAAAATAGGGTTCAGTCTGACAAGAAAATCTGACCACTTGGAAAATGTATTCAAATGGATGTTTTTGTTATTGAAATTAAAGAGCATTTTTCTAAACAAATGATATTACCACCATCGGAAAATTTAATTGTTGTGTTTTATATTCTCCCACCTCATTCTTTCACTTTCTTAGAAATATGGGGGTTACTCACGCAATGAATTGTCAGCGGTTTCTCCAGCTCCCTGCGTGCATTTGCCCCACATTCTTAACAAATCAAGCCTGATTCAGCCCGTGGGAGTACCAGGGCCGCTGCCTCAGTCATTGCTGTTCGTCTGTGGCTGACAGACAACCTCTGGGTCAGAGACTAGGTCGTTACAGGCCACAGGGGAGCGGCAGCCAGTATTTTGCCCACTCTGTGTAGGAGTGGGTGGCTGGTGGGTAGTGAGGTGTAGGAGGAAGCAGGAGGCTCTGGTGTTAGAGCCCAGCTCAAATCCTGACTGCATGGTGGACTAGCCATGCTTTTCTTTGAACTTCTCCGAACCTATTTTATAACCTGTAAAATGGGAAATCTAGTATCTGAATGAGCATGCTTGTGGAGAGCTTTCAAGATACAGTGTCTGTAGTGTAGCTGGCATTTTACTTGGCATATTTTAGATGTCGAATAATAGCATCTATTGTTATTATTTATTTTATTTCATTTGGATAGACATTAAGAGTTAGAAATTCAGGGGCCAGCCGGGTGGTACAGCAGTTGAGTTTGTACATTCTGCTTTGGCAGCCTGGGGTTCACTGGTTCAGATCCTGTGTGCAGACCTAGCACCACTTGTCAAGCCATGCTGTGGCAGGCGTCCCACATATAAAGTGGAGGAAGATGGGCACAGATGTTAGCCCAGGGCCAGTCTCCCTCAGCAAAAAAATAAAAGAGGAAAATTAGTGGCAGATGTTAGCTCAGGACTAATCTTCCTCAAAAAAAAAAAGAAAGAGTTAGAAATTCATACAACATTGGCTTCCCAGGACTCGCAAAAACTGAAAATATCATTTTAAGAAGGCAGGAGCTATTTTATCTCCATTAAAGTCAACGCAGACTTTTATTGTTTCCAAAAAGGATTTAAAATTCACATTATAATGGTCTATTATATCAATTTTCTATAAATACACTGATTAGATCAATTTCACATTTAAACCAAATCTAAGTTTTCAGATTTTAATTAGATATAAAGTTATTGGCCCGTGTCTATGTATAGATATGTGGGTGTTATATGGACAGTATATAATCAATGTGTATATATATAAATATATATAACACAACTATTTATGACCTCATAACCATACTAGCAGCTATAGACACTGGAATAGACCCAGCTAATGGCTGTACCCATTTACTTTGTATACACCTCACTGTCTGATGTCAGTGAGATTTAATATCATATAAAATCTTACACAGAGACATTAATAAATATGCACCAATATACAGATATATGTGATTATAAAAATATTAATGTATATTTATTCCAGGTGTCAAATGGTTTTCACATACCCATATGCTAGGAGAGCCCACTGTGAGAAACATCAACTAAAAGACTTGCTCTGATTTCCAGTTCCTGGGAGCTGAGCACACGGAGGGGCAGTGGCGTAGAGCCCCTCATAGAAATGCAACTGAAAATTCCAAAGGGCCAGAGGCCTAAATTTTATCACAAGTAGCTGAGTCAAAGTAGGGCTATGGTTTGTCAGAACAAGATTCGGTCCTATGACCCTGAGGGTGGGGATCACTTGACCCTGTTGAACAACTCTGTACAAGAAGCTGGCCATCCACTCAGTGAGGCTGAGGAGTGGCTTCATTTATCGACTTAGGATCTCTTTCTGTGATTCTTGGCCATTTCCTTTTCTTCTCTCCTCCAGGAGACTGGAAGAACAGGTCATGACCTTTTCTATACCTAGGCTCAGCCCAGCAGAAGCCATAAAGATAAACGCGAGCTCTTCAAAGCTGGTCAGATCCCTGATAATTCTGCAGAGGATTTTCCCAGCACTTACGGGGAAGAGGGCTGGGGGAAGCTGCTGTGCTCATCCAGCTGGGCTGCTAGCGCAAGGACTGGCCATGGGTGAGAGTTAATGAGTGCGCTCCTTTGGGGATGAAAAGGCACTTCAGAATGATACGTCTGCTGGGGACGCCGCAGGGAGATTGTGAGGACGCGAGTTTACAGAGCTGCTTTCTGGGAAGCAAATCGCACTGAAGAAAACCTATTTCAAGTGCCTTTAGGACATTTTCCAAAGTTCACTTTTGGTTTGGAATGATGGAGGTGGGGCGGGGCTTAAAATGTATTATACACCTGAGAACTCACTTGGGAGAAATTTCCGCCCATCGGCATTTAACATAATACACTACACATTATATATGCATATACATGTATGTATGTATACATATCTAACATATAAGATATAAATAACAGAGTTTATATCTTGAGCACCTACTAGGTGCTAAGTACTTTAATATTTATCTAATTGAATCCTTGCAAAAACCGTGATATAAATATCAAACCCATTTTACAGATGTGGGAACTGCGGATTTGAGAGTTTGACTTGCCAAATGCAAAGCTGGGTTTCAATCTTGGGCCTTCTGATTCCAATGCCTGCTGTTTCTGCCATTGTTATCAGTAAATATGTGACTTCAGTCATGGGGAGATTGAGTTTAAAATTATGGACCACTGCCACATTCCTGCTAAGGCTGTCCTGAATTATTGGCTGTTCTGAATTATTTGCTTTTAATTGACATTATATTAAATTATGAAAATGTATGTGCTTTATATGGAAGTGGGAAGACTTCAAGAAGGATATTGCTGTTCTCTAAAAACTGGCTAATTCTGCTTGCTAATAATTAGAGCTCTTTATACACCAGTGCTTATTATAATCATAATAATATAATGATGTATTCAACTAATGTTTGTTGTGTGCCTGCTATGAGCAGTCACGGGGAACACAGCAGAGGAGAAGTAACTTACAAATGTTCCTGTCTTCCTGTAGCTTGCAAGGAAGTGAGAAGTGAGGATGTTTTGTTTGTAGGTGGAGAGATCTCAGCTTGACTTCCCTTGAAAGGGGACACAAGTTGCCTCACCTATACAGACAGGTAAAGAGAAGCAGAGTGGCCTGTCCCCAGGGACGTCTGGAGCCACGAGGACTGCATCAGCAGAGCCGGACTGTGCTTTCTTCCCCTCGAATCTTGGCCTCCCTTGATGAAAGGGCTCCATTTGCGTAGGCTGACCTTCTCCATTTTGCCAAAATCGTACAGACTGCTCCTTCTAGGTCTCACATTGCTCAATGTCATTGTCAGAGACAGAATGTGTCTGTCTATCTGTCCTTCTGTCTCTCTCTCATCTCAGTTTTAAAAACCTGGGAAAAGGCAGTAATCAGCCTAGTTGGGTAACATGCCCATCCCTGTATCTGCTGAAGGTGGAGCGTGAGCCTGAGAAGATGAAGCTCTCCTGGACCACTCTGGTGGGAGAGCAGCATTTCCCAGGAAGGGACTGTGATGGGCAAACAATACATGTCCACCATAAATGGTAATTCCTTTAATCCTGTATCACATACAATGGGCTTTTATGGACGTTACCCTGATCGAACTAACTCCATCAGCTTTGCAGGACAGAAATGATTATCCTCGCCTGACAAATGAGGAAACCGAAGTCAAAGAGGTAAAGCCGGGCCACGGGTCACATGGCTAAGTAACCGAGTCAGAATTCAAATGCTGATTTTCTAGATTCAAATTTCAAATCACGAAAGAGATTGAAAGCCCTTCTGAATTTCCAGAGACGGACGCAATCATACTTTGTATAATTTTAGGTCCACATGTTTTCTTGTATATGGCTGACTTGAACCCTTGTAAGTCCAGTACAGCTTTGGGAACAGCTCTTGATTAACAAATGTGTTGAGTCAATAAGAAACATGGATGGCTGGCCAAGCTAGATAGCCAATATTTTGTAATTGCATGGTAATTTTAGGTGGTATGTGGCAAAAAACATTAACTGGATTCTTCTAAACCATCTACTTTATCACCATGGGAAATTCTACAACATCCATCATGGCTGCATGTCAAAGCTTTTTCTTTGTTTGTTTTCTTACTGGATCTCCTTCTAAAGCAATGATAGAATCAGGATTTCAGTAACATTTATTCCCTCATCCATCTATTCATCTATCCACTCATCCATCCAGACATCTATGGACACATCCATTCATTACGACACCTATTCATTCAAGAGTTTATTTACCACATATTTTATGCCAGTCACTGAGCTAACTATTGAATGGAAGAGAGATAATAGAACACAAACCCTTTCTTCACAGTGTTCTCAGTCAAGGTTTGGTGACATCATCTACTAACAAATAACTCTAATATGAAAGGCAGCTCTACCAAGGCCACCTAGAATTCTGAGAGTGATCAAAGAAATACCCAATGCATAGTAGGTATCAGAACGTTTCTAGGCCAACAAGACCTGTTATTTGATTATAATTTCATATGGCATTAATACATTAAAGAAAATCGTGCCAGTAGAAGGGTTGTGGACATAGAAAAGCAAAATTAAGACAAACGAATGTCAGAATCCCTCTAACACTGTCCTTCATGTGCAATATCCTTCCCAAGTCATTCTATTTCTCCTCTGAGTATAAGGTAATCAAACAACATGTGGAGACAATTTTAATTCTAAGGTACCAAGATTCCAGGATGAGGCAGAGGGTGGGGTATTGCAAATAGAGTTTTCAATTCTTTAGCACTTACACCTGGATATTCTCAATTATCAATGAACGGGTTAACATTCTGATTTATTCATCAATCTTTTGTACTTTTAGTTAATTTGATTCCATCACTGAGATTCCTCTAAGATGAAGTACCCAACAGATCAGGGTCAAAACTCTGAAACAAAAACATTCAACTGAGGTAACGTCCTTAAAGAATCCTGCGTGGACCCAGGGAGCCCATCTAGAAAGCATTTCCATGTGCATTACACACTCATCTTCATCTTCTTCCCCACGTACTTTCTCCCTTCACCCCATCAACACATGGCTGGGATGCCCAGGTGAATAGAGAAATCAGACAAGTGGAGAAGGAGGAGCAAACTCTTGAAGAGATTGAAGTAGATTGTAGATGGGAAGTGGAATTTGAACTGACCCTTGAATGTGAGTATGATTTTGACAGGCAGGAAATGTAGGTAACTGCACTCCAGGCTGAGGGAAGCACATGAACAACACTATGGAGGTCAAGGGCAAGGCGTGTTCAGAAAAATGTGTATGGGGAGGTGTTGGATGCTCGGAGAGTTAGCAAATGAGGATGGGAGTGTTGATTGGCTCAACATTGTGGACGTTTGCAGTGCCTCACTAAAGAATTTGGCTTTTCTTCTAGGGAAATAGAGGTGTTAAGCAGGAGGAATGATACAATCAAACGTATATTTTTGTATGATCACCCCAGAAGCAATATGAAAAATGGACTGGAGCATGGAAGCAGAGAGTACAATTAGGGGATGGTTGCAGTGGTCCAGGATAATCAGTTTCTAATCTTTGAAGCAAAATTAAAATTTCCAAGGGCTCTGTGATGCTTCTTATATATAAGGTCAGTTTTGCTTCTGAGTAATTTTGAGTATGTCTACACTCATAAACTACTTTGTGTGTTTTGATTTATTTAACCCCTTCCGCCAATCAAACTGGAAACACCAGGAAGCTGTTTCACATGTATATGCAAAATTATGAGGAATTGAACTCAGCTCACAAATATGTACGAAGCACTGGTTCCCCACATTGCATACTGCCAGACTCTTGTGGATGATAAAGACAAGACACAGGATATGGGTTTGTCCCCCTTTACTTTCCATCTTATTGTATGGATGGGAGAAAGCCATGGCTGATCCAGATCTTGGGGAGCCCACCTCCCTGCTGGGCTCTGGGTTAATAGACAGGATCCTTGGCCTGCAAAGAACCAGGCAGCCTGTAGTCAGTGTGAGGTGGAGAAAAGTGCAGAAAAGGGACTTCTGGGAGCCGACACCTTGAGGATGAGATTCTTTGGCAGCTCTGGGGTCCATTCCTGAGTGAGACCTTTGGTGGAACCAGCGTCTGGGTTCTAACGTTCTGGGAGAGGCCACATCTCAGTGGAACATTCCAGAACTGTTGGGGCACAGACGCATGCCTATTTAGGACTTATTGGATCACAGCCACACAGAGATGTTGCTGTCACCAATACCAGATTATGTTCTCCTCCTGGAGGTAAAAGGAGTCACCCGTGGGGCATGGTGGGCTGCCCAGGCATGGCCAGAGTGGAGTGGGACCTGTCACTGATTTTTCCAGGAGCAGCAATTGATGACCAGGTTCCAGGGGCTTTGCAATCCTCCTGGACTTTATTGCTGTCCCCAAACCTGAGCTGACAGAAGTTCTAGGTGGCTTATTTGGGGCCTTATAGTTTGAAGCTGCTGTCAGGCAAGGACAACCTTTGCATCCTACATGCCTATGAGACGTACTGAAAAGAGAAACCATTGACCAGGGGATGGGAGGCCTGGGTGACCTGGCGGCTCCACCACACCTCACCCGGGGGAGTCCTGGGGACGTGACAAATGTTTGAGCAGCGTTTGTCTGTTATAAGACACTTCTCATTAATCCCACAATTTTCTAGATGAGAGAACTGACACTCAGCGAGGACACTGTACGTGCTCCAAAGACTGCTCGATGGTGCAAAGCTGCGGAGTCTATCTGCAATTCTGGCCTCCTTTCTGCCAAAATAGAAAAGTCCCTTAAGCCTGACAAAAGTCTGTGTTAAGATTTGTGAACTAAAGACACTCACATAGTAAATGCCTAGTTTAGTTGCTAGGGCTGCCGTGACAAAGCACCACGGGCTGAGCGGCTGAAACAACAGAAATCTATTTTCTCACAGTTCTGGAGGCTGGAAATCTGAGATCAAGGTATCAGCAGGGTTGATTTTTTCTGAGACTTCTCTCCTTGGCTTATAGTTGGCTGTCTTCTCCCGATGTCTTTACATGGTCTTCCCTCTCTGTGTGCCTGTGTGCTAACCTCCTTTTCTTACTAGGACACCAGTCTCATTTTGTAAGGCCCTCCCTAACAGCCGCGTTTTAACTTGGTTACCTCTTTAAAGGCCCTGTCTCCAAATACAGCCACATCTGAGGGACCGGGGCTCAGGGCTTTAACATATGAATCCGGCAGGAGTGGGGAAACACAATTCAGCCCCAACAATGCTTAACAAATGTTCATGGTATTGAAAATATCTACTCCAGGGGCTGGCTCGGTGGCATAGTGGTTAAGTTCTCACACTCTGCTTCAGCTGCCCAGAGTTCACAGGTTCGGATCCCAGGCACAGACCTAGCACCACTAGTCAAGCCATGCTGAGGCGGCACCTCACATAAAATAGAGGAACATGGGTACAGATGTTAGCCCAGGGCCAAGCTTTCTTAAAAAAAAATCTACTCACCACGGTTAAGGGAGTTTCATGAAAGCTCAGGGGAGACCACCCGTTCATTTGTTCAATCACAGAATGCTTACCGGATGCTTCTACTTTAGATATTTTGAGTACTGTAGGTACAATACAGCATTGACTATTGTTAGCAACATGGCCTGGGAGTTATTATTATCTCCATCTCATAGAGGAGGAAGAGGAGGCTCAGGAAAAGACGGAAAGCTATTCTCAAAGTTGCACACATAGAGAATGGTGGAGCAGGGCTTCGAACTTGCATCTTTGCTGCCAACCTCATTCTCAGGAAAAAAAAAAAGTGAAAACGGTTTGGATTTCACAGCAAGCATATTCTCTTCTTTTCCCACTTGCCCAGCTTTTGCTTGCGCTGACATTATTAAGCTGATGGGGGGTGGGGGGTGGAATGCAGATACTATTGCTTCCAGAAAATGAAGCTCCATTGGGCGACCCTTTCTTACTGTCTCAGTCGGGGGAAGGAGCCCCGAGCCAGAGGGAATCAAATACTTTTCAAATGTCTCATTAAAATAAAAAGGTGATTCTTGCATTGGTACCATGATAAAGACTACAAAGCAGCAACATGAAAACTCCCTGGTTTACCCTTCTGAATAGGCCTCAGCTCCAGCCGCAGAATGAATTAGCGGCCACCCCATTATCTGTAAGCCTCAGAGAGTGCAACCCAGGCTTTGATCTGCCAGTGTCAAGGAAACTGATAAAAACTCGTTCTGTTTCTAAGCTTTCCAGGCCTGAAATTCTCTTTTCCCTTCAGCACGCTATAAATGACCCTCTGAAGTGGCTAGGCATTCTTTCACAGCCTTGTGTCCAATCTATTCATAACCACGGTTATCAATTATTATACCAGCTGGAATTTCTGAGGGCCAGGAGGCTGTCAGGAGCTCTAATTGTGGCTCAGGGATAAAAGCAAAAACACACAAATTTTAACCAATCATAATTAACTTATTCTCCAAGTGCAAGAAAAAAAAGAAACTCCCCAAAACAAAACAACACAAAACCAAGGCTTATGAATCCCTCTCAGCTAATCGCCCTTGAAAGCAGCCACGGAGGGGTGAGGGCCGCTTTATTGCCATGGTGGCTCCTGATTGGCCTGTGGCGCCAGGTTCCCCAGGAAGGAGCGGGGCCAACTGGCAACCAGAGAAGTTCTCAAATCATTGGGGCTTTTTTTTTCTTTAAATCTTAAAAAACCCTCATTTTTCAAAGTAGCATGATGTTTTCCAAGCTTCTGACAGAGCTTTGAATAAAGAGGCATCAGTTTCTCATTGAACCCAAACAACTGATGGAGTGGTCCAAAATATTTCATTAAAAAGAAGTTCCGTGGCAGCTCTTACATTAATAAAAGAGGCGCGTGTGACCTGGAAGGGGGCCTGAGGGATCCAATCCCTGGGCACAAGGTCAGGCAGCAGGATGAGCTGGGAAAAGCCTCGGCACAGGGTCTGGCACTTAGTAGGTGCTCAAGAGGCTAGCTGCTGTCTCTGCCCCGCTCCTGTCTTAGACTGGCCAACGGCCAAATGTCTCGAAGGCATCTGGCTAGTGGCAACAGCATGTGAATGGAAGGCCCATGATGTCATGGAAAAAGCATGGCTTTGCAGTGTGACAGGTCTCGGTTTTCAAGCCTCTCTCAGACTCAGTGTCCTTTCTTTCTCAATGGTGATAGAATGCCTGATTTGTAGACGCTGTGGAGCTTAGGACAAAAGCTCCCAATGAACAGCCTGATACAAGGTAGGTGCTAAATAAATGTTTGCTGTGGCTCCTGATAGAGCTTTTGGGATGTGGTCTCAATAAATGTCATTGCTGGGGCTGCCTCCTCCCTCTATCTTGTTGTTTAGCATTTGCACAGAATCCTTTTACAATCCTTGTTAGGCCAGCAGATCTGAGCAAGGCCTAGAACCTTCTCATAGCAAAGATGCTGGGGAAATACATCAAAAGAAGAGAATCACGGAATGCTTTCCAGGACAAAGGAAATAAGGCATTGATGGGACGATTAAACAATATCACTATTTCCGCAAAGAGTATCTGACCACAGAAAATGATATTCGTATTTCGGTCCTTGGTGTTTAGCATTGCAAAAGCAACTTAACAAGTGTGTTTATGTTGTGTTTTCCGATCAAGAATTCAAGTTTCTTTCTGATGTGTTGATATACCTGCAGCCCAGGAGTTTGAAACTTTGATTTATAAACAATGTGAAAGTATTCTCTGGGTAGTTCATGTTCACAGAAGCAGATATAACCATGGCCTAAATTTTTTCGCAAAGGAGCATTTCCTTAAAACATTTACACAGGTGGTAGCTGGCAGTATTTGAAGTCATGCTTCTAACTGGGTCCAAGATGGAGGACAGATCAGTCAGGATAATTACTATCAGCCTTACCAAGAGTCAAGCTCTGAGGTTGTAATGGCTTAACATAATAAGGGTTATGTCTTACTCAGGTGACATCAGATGAGGGTGCGCATCCCGCTTGCATCTGTGGCCGCAATACGAGGACTGTTGCATTCAAGGTTTTTACAATCTGGGAAGAGAGGATGGAAGAGGCACGTGAATTCAAAGCAGCTTCAGCCCAGAAGTGATAGCAATTACTGCCTCTACTCACTCTGACCTGAGCTGTCACTAAGGCCCCATGATAATTGTAAGGGAATCTCAGAAATTTAGGGAAGTACATGAAATATTGCTGCACAGAAATTGTCTGTGATGAGACAATTCACAGAATGAGAATGAGGCTGTTGGGAGATAGGTTTCTGAATAGAGTAGCCCAGGGCATGAGGTTGGCCCCGTTAGGAAGAGTGTATAATCTCCAAAGAGCATGGGAACCCTCGCCTTGCGGCTGGGTGATGCATGGGGTTTTCAGCATCAAGCAAGGATTTCTGTGTTAAACATAGGTCAAGAAGGTCCATCAGTGCTCATGAAAGGGACTCTGGATAAGGGGCTGTCACAATTTTTATTGCGGTGAGGCCCCTTGCTGACCAGCCTGAGGCTCAGGGCTAGGATTCAGCTGCAAGTGGAAACTGGTGAGATGTGGCCACCTGGTTGGAAGGCCGGGCAGGCAGGTAGATTAGACATGTACATGGGGGTAAGATAGGGAGGCCGTGGCCTTAGGCCAATGCAGGTGCAGTAATAAAGTTCATCTTAGTGGATACTAGCTAGAGGAGCAGCAAAATACTTCTAGACTCCACTCGAGGAGCCTTTGGAGGAATCCTAAAAAGCCATCCTAGCCAAGGCGAGCTGAGCCTGCAAGGGGCAGATATTTGTAATTGTTGCTAAAAGGGCCTGGGGCAGGCTGGGACTAATAAAATGTATAATTTGCTCCTATACAGTGATACTTGAACTGCTAATAATTCCTATTACTTTATTTGAATAAAGTAAATTTTGGCCAGCTTCTCTTTCTCAAAGGTAAAAATCTAGGGGAAGAATAAGATCCTGCAAAGGACACAACCATGAAAGTCTGGTAGAGAAGAAACTAACGATAATTGTGGTTCTGGCACACTTAGTGTTTTTCATTTTTACCCACGAGCTAATTTGTACTTCACAAAGAGTCTGTTAGTATGCGAGGATTCTATTTTTCCCACTATATTAATGAGGAAGCTGAGATCTTTCAGGAAAGCCTAAGTGATTAGCTCACAGATGAGCAGCTAATATGTCACACGGCTGGAATTCAAATCCAACCTTCTGATTCTCACTCTGTTATAAAATGCTGCCTGTCATTGGGAAGGAAGCAAGGCCTGTGAGAGCTGCTGTGGCAGTGGCTGCCACTCCTCCTCCTCCATCTTCTCCCTCATCATCACCGCCACTGTCATCACTGCCACCATCATCATCTCCCTCATCCCAAAGATAATCCCACTGCTCAGCCACGATCAACATCTCTCCTCTCAGCTTTGTCTCCAGCGGTACTCAGTTTGCATGAATTCATTCACAAACTCTCACCCACTTCCTAAGCAATAATTTTATTCAACAATGAAAAGTAGTTATGCACCGTAAAAAAAGGCGGCATTACTTTATTTTGTTTCAGACCTTCTGTTGGGCTCTCTCAAGGGGCGGCAGAGAGGACCTAATTTTATCTGAGAAACCAAGGGAAAGTGAATCTGGGAGGGTGAGAATCATCTGGTCATTGTTCTATCAATAAACAGTCTCTGAGCACCTATTATACTCTGTGCTGGCTGGGCTAGATGGGGCATAATACAGGTGAGTACGTTTCATTCCTTCCTGTCGGGGTCTACAGCCTAGTTAATGCTACGCTTCACTGAATCTCTGTAGAAGTGAATTCTTGGTTCTCATTTTGACTCCACAGTTTGTGAGGCCTGCTATTTTGGTGTGAGCTGCATCTTCCAACTCATCACCAGTTGGAATTTAGATGAAGAGAACAGATATGAGTAGACTGTCCCCTGAGTATACCCCAGGCGAGGGGTCAGCAAATTATGGCCCATGCCAAACTGCCTGGAATTAGAAATAAACTCATATTGGAACACAGCCAGGCCCACTCATTGACATTTGTCTGTGGCCACTTTAGAGCTATATCAGCAGAGTTCAGTAGTTCCAACAGAAAACATTTAGCCCACAAAGTCTAAAATAGTTACCGCCTGGCCCTTGTCCTAGGTTCTGCCTTCCAGCCTTTTATTGTAGATGAACTATTGTGCCTCTGTCTAAAGCTACACTCTCCCTGTGCGCTAGATGCCATCCACTCTTGTCTACTCAACAACATCACTCCAGTGATTTTTCCTTCATCAGTGCCGCACTCTCTGCTAGATCATTCCATCAGAATACGAACATGCTGCTATTCCTTCCATTTTAGAAAATACAACCAACAAAATCTTCTCCTGACTGCTCTTCCCCCACCGCTTACTGTCCATTTCTCAGTACATCTTTGCAGCGCAACCCTTCAAAAGGGTTGCCAACTTAATTTTGCTTCTGTTATTCTTCTTAAACTTATTCTAACACCCAAACTGCTCTGGTTCATGTCACTGATGATCTCCAGTTTGCCAAATCTAGTGGTTGGTTCTTGGTCCTCCTCTTTCTTGCCCTCCCAGCAGCAGCTGACACATCCAGTCACCTCCTTTTCCTTACTCATTTTCTTCACTTGACTTCCAGAACACTGTGCTTTCACCCCTCATCTCCTACTTCATCTGCTGCTCTGTCTCAGCCTCTTCTGCGGGTTCCCAAGCTTCTCCCACAGTCTCACCTGGATACTGCCCAGAGATTCCAGGCTGCCCTCCTTGATTCTCTTCTGTTCTCTTTCATTCACTCCCTTGATAGTCTTAATCAATCTCATGGATTTAAATGCAATCTATATGCCAAAGACTCCCAGATTTATCTCCACCCATCTTTTCTCCTGTCCTCTAGATCCGTGTCTCACTGTCTACCCAACAGATATGCATGACTGTGAGTTAGACATCTCAAAATCAAGGTAATCAAAATGGAAGTCTTAAAAACACCTTCCCCACCCCCCAGGAGTTTAGGCGCTACCATCCTCCCAGTTGCATAAGCCCCAAACCTTAGAGTTATTCATGACTCTTTTTTTTTTTTAAAGATTTTTATTTTTTTCCTTTTTCTCCCCAAAGCCCCCCAGTACATAGTTGTATATTCTTCGTTGTGGTTCCTTCTAGTTGTGGCATGTGGGACGCTGCCTCAGCGTGGTTTGACGAGCAGTGCCATGTCTGCGCCCAGGATTCGAACCAATGAAACACTGGACCACCTGCAGCGGAGCGCGCGAACTTAACCACTTGGCCACCGGGCCAGCCCCTCATGACTCTTTTCTCACAGGCTATATCCAGTCCATCGGGAAAGCACGTCAGTTGTACCATCTCCCTCCCTCCCCCCGCCCCCACCGCCACTGGCTGGCCTCCAGGCATCACAGCTCACCTGGGTTACTGCAGTAGTTTCCTAACTCATTTTTCTGCTTCTACCTTTGCACGCCCCCACCCCATATGCTCAATCTATTCTTGACAGGGTAGTTACTTCTTTTAAAATAGGTCAGATTATATTTTTCCTTTCCTTAGTCCTCTCCAGTGGCTCCCCATTTCACTCAGAGTAAAAGCCACAGTTCTTGAAAGGTTCTATAGGACCCCATGTGACCTATTCCTACACTACCTGACCCTGCCTCTCTGACCCCATCTCTTACCCTCTGCACCCCTCAAATTCTGTTCCAGCCCCACCAGACTTCTTCAGTGGTTTGAACAAGCCAGATATCTGGACCCCACAGGACTTTTGCACTGGTTATCTCCTCTGCTTGGTACTCTCTTCCCCTAGATATGTGAGTCTGCTCAAATCTCTCCTACTCAGGGAGGACTCATCTAGCTATTTTACTGAAAATTGCAGCCTGCCCCCTCCAGCATTCTTTTATCCTCTGCCCTTTTTCTTTTCATAGCACTTGTCCCTTTCTAATATGCTACATTCTTCACTTCTTTGTCACGTCTGTGTTGATTGTCTGTTTCCCTCTACTAGAATGGAAGTTCAGCCCGGCCAGGGATTATTGTCCCTTCTGATCACTGATTTATCCCATGTGCCATGAATAAAGCCTGGCCCAGTGCAGGCACTCAACAAATATTTGTCCAAGTGATGAATCATTAACTATGAGGTAGTGATCAATTCCGATGATTAATAATGTTCTCTCCTCTCATAAAGAAAACACTGGCCGCAAGAGATAGACTTGGAAAACTGTCAGGAAGAGGCAGCCTCAGAACAGCCCAGGATGTTTTGGCTTCTATGCCGCTGACCAGCGGTCAGAGGTTCACAGGGCATGTGGCTGAGTGACGCTCCCTGCATGAGAGGCCTGCACGTTCAGATAAGGGGGTATCATGTGCAGTCATGCTGGCTATGATGAGTGCAAGGACTATTTTTACATAACAGAGGGGAAGATAATCCTACAGACGTGATGTAAAGGTCTGAAACATGTTGTACCATCTCAGGGAGGCTGGCAAATTGTGCTGTTTATCCCAGGGGCACCTCATTGCCAGACAATGTTTGAAGGCCTTAAGAAGGAATTTGTAGGTTGTTTCTGGCCAGGAAGGATTTTCCTGTACTCTCATGGTGTTCCATGACCTATGAGTGGATTTGGGAGCTCTCCAAGAGTGGGAAAAGAATGGATTTGGGGTTAGGAGGAAGAGTTTTGAGTTACATCTCTATCACTTGTCAAGTCTTCCATGTTAGGCAAATAATTTAACCTCTCAGCACCTTGATTTCCTTTGCTGTACAGTGGAGATAAAGGGTGTACCCTTTCGAGATTGAACTTAGGAGCAAATGAAACAACACACAAGAGTGCTTTTAGTCAATTTAAAGACCAATATAAGGTAACTCCTATGATTATGCAGAAAGACAGGGAATGAATGAATAACTCATATAAATATTACTTAATTTTTAAACTCTAAAACAACTAAAAACTGTTTACTGGCCACTTTCATGTTAAATACAACACGCGGTCAGCATTACGAACGTTCGAAGGTCTCGAGCAAGATCATTACCCTTGAGGAGTGACCAGCCTCATTGCGCAAAGGTGCCGGCATAGAGCAAGGCCCAGGAGCAGGTGCTCAGGTTCCTAAGCGCATCCCAGTTGTCTCCTGATCTTATTCAGTTCCACTGATGGGTACTGACATTACTACGCTCTGGTCCTTCTCAGATAAACTACTTCATGAGCTACAACAATTGAGGAAGTATTTATAGGTCTAGTTTGCAGATGAGAAAGCTTAATCTCCAAAAGATAAAGTGATTTTCCAGCAGTATATAATTAGCAAGTGGCAGAATCAATCTGAATTTTTCTGATTTCAAGTCTTGTGATTTTTCCGTGGTCCATCTGTGCCACACATGGCACACATCCTTCTTTGTCCATAGGAATATGGTATTTTAAAGGAAGACACATTAGTATTGTGAATCTTCACATAGGCACACGCTTGTTACTATGAAATCAATGTCTGCTGTTACGGGCTGAACATCTGTGTCCCTCCAAAATATATATGCTGAAATCTTAATCTCTAGTGTGATGGTAGTGGGAGGTGGGCCCTTTGGGAGGTGGGGCGGTCATGAAGGTGGAGCCCTCATGAATAGGATTAGCGCTCTCACAAAAGAGACCTCAGAGAGTTCTCCGCTCTATGTCATATGAGGATGCAACGAGGAAATGGCCACCTGCAAGCCAGGAAGAGGGCTCTCACCAGAACCCGACCATGCTGGCACCTTGATCTCAGACTCCAGCCTCCAGAACTGTGAGAAATAAATGACTATTGTTTATAAGCCACCAAGTCTCTGGTATTTTGTCAGAGCAGGCAGAACAGACTAAGACATCTGCCATGAGGGAGAGGAAACAGGGAAAGCCCTCAGTGCCCTTTGGGCCACTTCAGGTTGTTCACCTCACTCACTTCATAAAGAACAGCTACCTTTTGTTCCGAAGTCAAGTAAGATTATTTGGCAGGAAACATGTCACAGCTACACACATGCATACATGTGAAATGGCTAACGTCTAATCTACCTGTGAAGGACGAATGTGTTGGAGAAGGAGAGAAGGGACAAGGGCATAGACCAAGCTCGCCACCAGCAGATTGTGACGCCCACTCTGACTGTCACTCTTCTCACCTGTAAATTGAAATCCTTCATTTGTGGACTCCCTGAGGGCAGGGCTGTGTCTCCCTCGCACACTCCCTCCCTGTTTCTTTGTCTCTCGCTCCCCACCGGCTACTCTTCTTTCTGTCATCTTTCCGCAAAAGTGTGTGTAGAGTTGCACACCTACATTGTGCAAGCTGTGTGTTAAAACACAATTAACACCAAAACAGACACAGTGGCTCTGCTTATGGAGCTTATAGCCGAAGAGGAACACACACAAAGAACAAGCAGTAATAGAAAGTGGGCTGCTGGCTCTGATATGAGAAAAGCACACGCTTTCTGTTGCTTCCCAGCTTAGGGGACACTTTCATTCATCTTTGTGTTTCTTGTGCTTAACAAGGGGCTTAACACATAATAGATGCTTAGTGAATGTTGCTGATTGACGATACAAACGAAAGACTGAAAGAATGAGGATGCCAAATTCAAAGAAGTCTGGGTCCTTTTAGCTCCTTGATCTTAAATTTATGTGAACATCATGCTGCAGGTTAATACCTTTTACAATCTTGAAGTTTCTGCTTTTATTTTGTTTGGATTTATTCATTCAACAAGTATTTGTAAATACTTGTGGCCAGGCACTGGCCTAGGAATTGGTAAACAGCATCAAATAGCAGAATTAAAGTCCCTGCCCTCAGGGAGCTTACATTCCAGAACCAGAATGAGAACTAGACCGTAAACAAGCACTCACAGCCTGTGCTACAAATTCAGGTACTGACAAGTTCAAGTTAGATGTCAGAGGGCCAGGGAGATTCTTTTTCAGGAAGAGATGTCAGGAGAAGCTTCTGTGAGAAGGGAACATTTAAGTGGAGATCTAAAATGAAGTGATATTTTATAAAAAATAAGCACTTTCAGTCACAAGTTACTATGAGCCCAATGCTGGTCCTCTAATTTTGTGAATAAAATCTGTACCCAAGGCTCAAATTATCTTTGCAGCGGCCTTGCTGTGTGGACATCTCATCTCGGCTTGACGAACGATGTGAATCTTCTCACGACATCACAGAGTGTTGCACTGTCAGACATTTACAATTAAGTGGCTTTGCCTTTTACTGACCTCAGACATGTCTTCCTTTAACTTCTACCCAATGGAATTAGTTTTTCTTTCTGTGAGCAGAGATTGATAGCTATTCATCAAAATCTTTACTCTCTTCTTTCTGGACCACAGCTAGACTCCATTTCCTAGTCCCTTCTGCAGTTAGGCGTGGACACGCACCTGAGTTGGAACTGAGGAAATAGGGGCAAATGGCTGTGTGTCACCGCTAGTCCTGGGCCATCCAATCACACTTTTCCCCTCTGCCAGCTAAATGCAGGTGATGAGGAGGCCCAAATGGAAACAGAGCCACATTTGGAAGGAGTTCTGGGTCCCAGGATGAGCAAGTGAAAGAGAGAAACCCCATGGATTTATTCTCTTTCTCAGAACCATCAGCATGAGCTAGAAACAGCCTTCCACTTTGTGGAGCCAATGCCTGTTAGGGCTTAATTCTATAGCTGCATTGAGCTAACCCATGTTTGGGTTTAATTCTATATTAGTGAGTCTAGCTACCGTAACTAATGCTCCCTGGAACAGAACAATGTATCTCCCAGGCATGCCCATCATACTGCCTCCAAATGTATTTGCAAACATGTCCTAATATCTACAGTTGATTTACATAAAACCCTTTGGGCCCTAAAAGACAAAATGAGAGAACATGCAAGCACATGTACAATCTTTTCTAAATCTGTATTTATAACTTATAGTATACAAGCCGGCACATAGTAGGTGGTATAGTGGGAGGTCAACAAATGTTTGTCCACAGAATGAATGACTGCACCCTGATGGGCTTTATCTACCAAGGGGGTGGAGAGTGGTGTTCTTTGGCAGGTTTCTTCCTTGTGAACATTTATGGATCAATATCTGTGGATGGCTGCACACACACAGAGAGACTTTGAGCATTACATAATGCCAAAGGAACACACTAAATTATATTTGGCTAAACAAAGACAGGAGAATAGTAGCTAAAAATGATTGTCCCCACATGTTTTATTTTCAAGGAGGTTTGAATTATAAAATTTGAATTATGTATCCTTTGAAAAAGGGTTTTGTAGCTAAAACTGCCAAATCTCTATTGGACGTAGAGTCCTAGCACAGCCCATCTGTTCAGCCTGTAACGTTGGGTGTTATCTTCCTTCTGAAGGGACTGGTTGTGCAGACCTGAAATCTGATGTGGAGAGCACACTTTTGTTTTCAAAATTTTTCAAGCCCTTACTAATAATATATGCCAGACACAGGACTATGCTCTTTATACACACACATTAAATAAACAAACTGCAGTCTTCAATCTCTGAGCTGGTTATCTGGGAAGTGGTGAGCATCCTGCCCCTAGACATATACAGAAAGCTGGATAGCCATGAGTCTGTGTGCTTTTGGACATTTTCTCTTTCCTATAAGTTGTTTCTGGGAGTCGACTAAATTCTAGTTACAGTTGAGGCTATACTGTGGAGTTCTACAAATGTGATGATTCTTAATGTATTTATTACTTATATTCAACTCCTTTCTGAAAAGATCTGTGGTAGTCGACAAGATACAAATAATAAGACAAGATAAAAAATAAAATACCACTGAAAGTACATGATTGTTAACACAACAGACCTTGAAAAGCTAGAAGAGAATGCTAATATCTAGTTGCATATTCTAACGTCCTGCATGGTCATCCATGTTGAGCTGCAGTTTAGACTCTGAATTTTCTGTAGCCAGTGGAGGGGGAAGTATGGTCAGTTACACAATACACATGATGAAAGTGCATCAGTTGCTCAGGGAAAGCACTAGAAATGAGACAAGAAGAAATTTCTCCCGGAGGGCCCCATAAAGACAATTTCCTGTGTTGTTCTGAACCAAATCCACCATAAGGTTTTTGCAATAAGTATAAAAGGAAGAGTGTAAAATCTCTTGTTTTAATGACAAGGGGCTCTTCGCAGGACTGATGAAGATGAAGGCCAACATGGCATTACCCAGGAACACAGCTTTCCAATGGCAGGATGCAGCAAGAGTTTTCATGGAAAAGACATTCTATCTCACAACCAAGTTTGCATATTTATTTTCTATAAATGAGCTACTGATCAGTCCTGGAGAACAGACAGTTTGAGGTTATACTCCAGTCCCCGATGTGAAGAATTCCAGAGCTTAATAGTTGTTTGTGACACCAGTTTCCCACTTTTCATCCCTTTCCAGGCTCAACTCTTAGGTTTCTAGAGATTTCGTTCTTTCTCTTCTTCCCTCATCAATGCCTACTCTTTGGAGGCCATCTACTGGCTATTTGAGAGTCAATCTCTGTGTCCCTTCCCCCACTTAAGGGAGGCAGTCATGGTTCCAGAAATCATTTTAAAACTTCTGCTTCAAAATAGTCTGCCACCCAATAGTGCCTCACACAGCCTCTCTTAACCTCACATTAGAAAGGCAGTGGAACTCTTGTTAGACTCTGGGAAGAAATCCCATCAACCTCAACACTAGGCAGGTCCGCTGAGAATCATGATTTCTAATTGTTGCCCCTGAAAGAGATCAATGCAGCTATCGCAGAAGAAGTGGGCACCGCCACGCTCCTCCCCACGGTCCACCCCTTGAGGGTCTCAGCTCTCAATGGCTGCACCACGATTCGATACAGCTGCTCTTCTGATGCTTTTCTGTGAGGTAATCTGCTTTTAAAAAGGTGACCTTTTTTTGTGTTGTAAATGCGGACAGAAAAGAGACCTGGGTGTAGTGACCTGAGAAGGGGCTTCAACCTGTTCCCATGTGGACAGTCAACGATTTAGGAACTGAAGAACATTTCCCTAATATGAAAAAGAAAATGCTAAAGTCAGCAGCAGAATGCAAATATACTAAATGGTGAAATGCTATTGGCTTTCTTTCTAAAATCAGAAATAGAACAAAAATGACCTCTATCACAGTTATTTCATAACTTTCTTTTGCAGATGTTGTGCATTACACTTAATCAATCTGGCTCATCATGTGCCAAGCATTGTGCAAATGTTGGGGACAAAATGGTGTGCAAAAATGGATATGGTACCTGGCCTCATGGAGCTTTCAGTCTGTAAGAGAGGTAGATATTCATTAAATTATAACACACAATATGTAAAATTATATCAGTGGTAAATGCTACAAAAGAGAGCTCCATGGGTGCTTTGACAGTGTGTAATTTGGGCATTTGACACAGAGGAAAGTCTTCCCAGAGAAAGTGAATATAGAGCACAGATGGAAAGATGTTAGGAGTTTGCTAAGTAAAGAGGAGTACGTGGAAATATGAAGGGCCAAAAGCCAGTGAGGCTGGAACTTGGAGACGTGGAGGATGGTGTGAACGGAAGCTGGTGAGATGAATAAGGACCAGCTGCCTCGGATTGTAGGCTACAGTAGGGAGCTGTGTCTTTATCATGAGAGCAATAGAAAGATATTTGCTGTTTCTATGGATCAAGGTGGCACAATCATTTCACGTTGAAAAGATCATCCAGGCTGCAGTGCTCAGAATAGACGAGAAGCCACCAGTGTGAAGGTGGGTAAACATGTTAGGAAGCTATGGTTTCAGCGAGGATGAGAGCTGTTGCGAGCTTGGACAAGAGTGGTGGTGATGATGGGGATGATGGGAAGCAGACAGCTCCAGCCAGCATAATAGCATATGAGACAGAATATAGGGAGGGAGGGGCAAAATTCTCTCATCCATTGGCAATACAATTATTTACCTAGAAAACCAAAGATAATCGATGTGAATTCTTTTAAATTACTAAGAGTTCAATAAAAGGCAAATTATCTAATATTATATGAAAATCCTGTATTTCAGGAATAAACAGATGCTGTAATAAGAAATTAATGCATTTATAAACAGAAATAATAGAAAATACCTAATAGCAACCTAAATAAGAAATGTATGAGAACTCAAAAGAAGAAAAAGAAACTGAAAATTTTACTGACTGATATAAAAGAAGACTCCAATGAATGGGAAAAAAATATGATATCCCCTAACAAGAAGATGACATATCAGAAAGATATCAATTCTTTCAAAACTGATTTATGGATTAAATACAATACCACGGGGCTGGCCGGTGGCGCAGCGGTTAAGTTCCCACATTCGCTCCGGTCGTCTGCGGTTTTCTGGTTCGGATCCCGGGTGCGGACATGGCACTGCTTGGCATGCCATGCTGCGGCAGCTGTCCCACACATAAGGTAGAGGAACATGGGCATGGATGTTAACTCAGGGCCAGTCTTCCTCAGCAAAAAGAGGAGGATTGGCAGCAAATGTTAGCTCAGGATTAATCTTCCTCAAAAAAAAAAAAAAAAATAAATAAATAAATTAAATAAATACAATACAATACAATACAATACAATACAATACCAATGTCAAATATTCCATAAAGATTTCAGAAATCTTGATAAAATAATTTGACAATTCATTTGGGAGATAAACGTATAATTTGAATGTTTATTATTTATTTTAAATGGTTGTTTTTAAGTAAAAAGATGTGGAGAAATTTCTCTCCCAAATATTAAACCTTCTAAAGCTACAATCATTAAAAAAATTAAATGTGTGATACTGGTGTGAGACTCAACTAACATTTGAATGGAAAGGAGATAGAGTCTTGAAGCAGATGGCAGCACACAATAAAAGCATCGTTACAACCTCATGCAGCAGGAGTGGTGTATGGAACAAATGAGGCTGGATTTCACACTATGGTTTTCCGAAAGACTGTCATAAGAGTCTTGTTTTGAGCCATGGTGGTTGATCGGAATTATCACGTAACAAAAAAAAAAAATTGCGAATTGTCTAAGTTTTGAATTTCGCACTAGAGACTCAAACTCATTGAACTCTTTCTTGCAATTTTAAAGATTGGGAGAGTGCACCACTTATGGTTATTAGTGATGAGTTTCATCCGTCTAAGGCCATTCTCTCAACTTCTCTTGCTCAGGGAAATTTTTATTTGGGAGAATGAAGAGCATAGGCAGCACTCAACCATGGGAAAACAGCGACATATTTCCATTCTGGCCCAAATAGAAGAGAAAATTAGATTTCCAGGTTACAGGAGTTTTATTGTTATACCTGATCATCACAGGATAAAACCTCTACTTGGAGCTATAAAGAATCAGGACAATGATACATGTCAGCCTTTCATGTCTTCTTTTAAAGCCTCAGTCACTATCCACAATTAATCTCTCTTCTTACCTAGCAAAGACCTGAATAGTTCATTGCCTGCAGCAATCCCTTTGAGTGGATTCTCCCTTCCAGCTGATTTGACTAGATTTGGCCTCGCATGTACTATCCAGGCATCATCTGCTCCATAGAACCTCTGCTATTAGTTGATCTCTGACTTATGCCATGAGCTATGATAGGGTTTTGCTTGCATTATCTCGCTCACTTTTCACCACATTGAGGTAGGTCTCATTCTTTCCAATTTACATATTTAAGAAAAAATAAGCAATAGTGGCTTTGATTACTAGATTCACCCATTTATAATGAGGTGACTGATAAGTGGCAGAAGTTTAAAAGATGCTAGCTGCTTTTCTAAAAAGGAAGAGAGGGCAATATTTTAGAACAAATGTTCTTTATTACATGAGGAATCACTGATGTGCCCTTATAAGTCTCAGAACTGTAACACCAGTAGGTACCCACTGGCTGAGGAGAAGGTGCAACCAAAACTTTTGGGCTTAATCGGGCTTATTCACTTGCAGGATGGGTGCTGGTATGGGGAATACAGACATTAATAACCCGCACACTCTCCTGAAGGCTCTCAGTGTGGTGGATGGCGGTGGTGGATGGAGATCTAACGCACTAAAAGTTGAATGATGGCACAAAGCTGTACGAGTTCAGTGACGACCAGTGGAGCTGCCAGCCCAGGCAGTGGTACCAGAAGTCTAAGGTGAGAAGAGCCTTGAAGGGTGGGCACATCAACGAAGGCGTCTTGGAGGAGCTGGGCTGTGCCCTTGCCCTGAAGCCTGGGTTATCTGGAGCAGAAAATCCTGACTCACACTGGCTTTGACAGCAAAGCAATTATCCTATATACTGAGGATGTGTCGGAAGAGCTGGCTCATGGCTCCCTGGTGCCAGGGCTGCAGCTTCACTTCTCTGCAGTAACTCTCAGCCGTGTCCTCCTCTGAGCTTTGGATTGTAGCACGATGACAGAGCAGTTTCAGAAGCCAAATCCAGGCAGGACAAAAAACCTAGAGGAAGACCAGAACCTTCTCTTTCTCTGCCTCCTTCTTAGGAGCAAAGAAAACATTCCCAGAATTCCCCCAGCTGGTTTTCCCTTACAGCTCATTGGCCAGAATTGCATCACATGTCTAATACTAAACCAATCACTAGCTGGGGAAAGAAATTACCCTGATTTGCTCATATTAATTAGCATTTACTCTCCGATTGGGGTTGGGAGGAGGTGACATACTTAAAATAATTTGGGTTCCATTAGAAAGAAGGGCCAGAACAACATTGTGCTGTAGGCAACTAACTGAGTACATTATGCACATAGATTTGTTTTACATAATTAGAATAGGGAGATGGCATTCCAAACGGGCAAAAATGAGGGTGCCTCATCTAAGGAGAAATGATTAATGAAAGAAAGAGGGGGAGCTAGACTCAAAGAAGAGAGTGGAGACTGAGCTGATAGCATCCTCAGCCTGCAGCATCCCTCAGAACCTCGACATGAGCGCTGCATGTGCCGCTTCAGTGCGCATACTGGGTGCTGATGCGTCTCTGATCAACTGACATTCTGGCTGAAGGTGGTGCGGGTGTCCCAGCTGATGGAGAGTTGACAAAATGAAAACAACTCATATCAAATAGGCTAAAGAGACCATCAGAGTTAAGAGCCAGAGAGCTTTTGCCCTCATTCAAATGAGCACTGCCAACCTGCGTGGAACCTGATGGGCAATTCTGCATCTTCTGCCTCTTCAAGGGAACTGTGTGGTCATCTTCTCTGACAGTCCGGTTACAGCAGTCTTCTCACTTGGGGCCAATGTCCCTTCCCAGCTAATCTTTGCTATGAACATGGCACTGTCTTGGTCCTCTCGGGCCTGGATAAGATAAGACATCCAACGAAGAAATGAGGGTGCTGTCCTTGCTCTGTATGTGGGCAGTGTGTGGTTTGGGACTGTGGCAAGGAGAAGGGATGGGGATGGATTGCCGTGAGGAGCCAAAATTCTGGATGATAATGACAATTATGATATCAGAGAACTTTTAATTTCTTAAAACATTTCATCTGACTCTCATACCAACTGTAAAAGGAAAGAAGGGCCAGTTTCCCCAGATGAAACTGAAGCCCACAGCAGGCAGGTAAATTTTTTAAGGTCACACAGCCTGTAAATGGTGAAGCTGATAGTAGAATTCAGGTCCCCTGACTCTCTGCCCTGGGATATCTTAGCAATTTCTTGGCGACAAGTTGAGGCTGGTATATTAGTTATCTACTGCTGCATAGTTAACTATCCCAAATAGTGGCTTAAACAATACATACTATCTCATAGTTTCTGTAGGTCAGCAATTTGGGAGCAGATCAGCTGAGTGGTTCTGGTTCAGCTGAGGTTGAGTCAAGCTGTAGAATCGGACAAGTGAAGCCCAAGGCTTGGCTGGGGCTGCAGGATGTGTGTCTAAGCTCAGTCACGTGGCTCTCGGCAGAAGGCCTCAGTTCTTTGCCAGCCATTGACAGGGGACCTCAGTTTCTCCCACGTGAATCTCTCCACGAGACTTTTGAGTCTCCTCAGGACGTGGCAGCTGGCTTCCATCTGAGCAAGTGATACAAGAGAAAGAGCAAGATGGAAGCTGCAATGTTTTCATGACCCGCGCTTGGAAGTCACGGTCCATCACTTACATCACATTCAGTTTGCTGTCGGTCAGTCACCGAGTTCGACCCACACTCAAAGGGAGGGAAATTAATCCCCACCTCTTGATGGGAGGAGTGCCAGGGAATTTGTGAGTATATTTTAAAACCACGACAGCAGCAAAAGTGCAGTCTGTATCCTCACGTGTGAGATGAGTTCACGGTACAGAAATCACTCAGTTTGAAGGTGTTAGACTACAAATAATAAGAGACTCAGATGACTCAGTAGAAAATATGGGGGTGGAGGGAGATTGGGATTTGACTAAGGCCCATCAATAAAAATCTCAATTATATTGGTTCCACAGCTACGGATGAGTGAGGAGAGTGGGTAAAATTCCCATACACCCTCTGTGGGGTGGAAGGGAGTGGGTGAAACGCTCTGCTCAACACTCAAGACTGGTAACACAATAAATGCTCTATTATATCAAAATAATATATTCTAATCTGCTATATCAAAATATTATAATCCAAATAACCGTCCATCCCTATTTCTGCTGGCTGTGTGGCTACAGAGTGCCTAGGTCTCTGTCTCAAGGGGAGGCGACTTTCCCATGATCAGAAAACATAAGACTTTTTGCAAGTCTTCTCTCAGCAATTTCCAAAGTTCTGTGGAGAGCCCGGCATTCTGGGACCAGAAAGGCAAGCACAGAGTGGTACCTCACCTTCCCCCACCGCAGCCCCAGTGAGGGCTTTCAAGCCAGTGCTTCATCCCCGGGAACCTTGAGAGAGCTGGCAAATACTCTAAACAGATAAAAGATAATTGAACAAGGAGTGAGTAGTAAATGGTGACAAAGTGCTATTTCCATAATAAGCTTATCTGAGTAAACTTTCTCAGAGCCTCTGAGTTCCCGAGCAGGGTGTGGATTTGGCAATGGTAAAGAAACAGGCCACGCCAGGAATGTCTGGGGAGCTAATGAATGCCCCTGAAGTGGTTGACGTTCCTATCTCTGCTTTGGATCCCTGCCACCTTGACGCTAATGTCAGCCGGTGTTTAATTGGCAAACAGGGCTTCAAAGGATAGCTGGGCCCTGCTCCCAGGGCCCTGGGGCCTGTTAATGTTTAATTGTCATGTGCAAGGGCCCACTAGCTCTTGGTAGATTTGGGTGTTTTATTGCACTTTGAAAAAGCAATATTACGAGTCTCCCTCTCGCTCCACGGGCATTTTTTACAGACGTGCCTTGGAGTCACGTGTTGCCTGCCCTAAACTCTGAGTAACAAGGCGCTGAGTTGTTCAGCAGGGGTAGAGGGAGTCACCTTCAAGCTGGAAATACTGCAGATTTACCGCATTTGCCCTAAAATCAAGAAGTATCCAGGGAACATCTGGAAGAGGAAAAAAAGAAACTAGGTTGGGGATGGGGTGGGAAGGAGAATGAAAAGCGGCGGAAGCGGAATGCTATATGGCGGAGAGTAGGCAGTTTGGCCCTTGAGCGGTGATGGTGCCCGCTCTCTCTAAAGCTGGCTCTGTCACTCAGGGCCCTGCTGGAAATGCAAAGGTTCTGTGGGGTTACTTCATTCCTCTCTTGAGAAAGGTCTGTCTGCTTTACGTTGTTCACGTAATTTAAAAAGTCAAAAGAGACTGTCTTAACGAGACTGTCTAACTTTCATCTAATTACAGAGGGAAGAAGAAGAAATAACAGAAGACAAATACTTTTTTTCCCTCCAAACTACATGGAAATTGTGAATAAAAGAGTAGCTTCCAACTTGCTGACATTTGAAAAGTGCTGCTTTGAACTGAATATGAATGATTTCTTTGAATTTTCGACTCAATTCAATTTAATTGAACACATCTTATTCAGTGCTTACTAAGGGTTCCTATCAAATAATTTCTTTGGTTTTGAATTAGTGGCTTTTATAGAAATTGTTTCTTTTGTTGCATTCTGGAAATGTATCAGTTTGTTGTTTCAATTATCCTTTAGCTGATGGTGAATATCTCTCTAAGGAAGGAATGTAAAGAAAAATATCTAATTACGCCACTTCTATCAGAATGGCAAAGTGTATATTTATCTTGTTTGTTAATTACATATGTCACAGCTAAAGACCAAACATGAGCTAATGTCGACATTAGCCAGAAGGGTCTGGTAAACATCAAGAAGGAGGTGAATAATAAATCAAAAACAATATAGCGAGTAGAAAGCATGTATATCTTTTATATGTTTAGATTAAATAAAAATCTCTTTGTTCTCTCCTTTGCCCATTTCTTCCTTCTAAACACAGTTGGATTGTCGTATTGCAGATCTCTGAGAAGTAATCTTTAGAGCAGAGTCCTCACGAGGGGCACGTTTCAGGGTCGCTAGCACGTGGTCAGGTTTTTAAGGCTACATGGAAGACGCTTAAAGCCTTTCAAAGGTTTTAATCTCTTTTCTCTGGCTCACTTATTTGCCTTGGTCCTCAGTCCTTCCGTCTCTACCATCGACTTAGCGATTCCTCTCCTTTGCTAAGAGGTGAGCAGACAGCCCCTTCTGGTGATCAGAGCCGTCCAGGGCTCCCAGCCCCAGCGCTCCAGCCTCCTATGAACGTAGACTCGGGAATAACCTGTTGGGCGAAAAGCACGTGCCCTCCAAATCCATATGCACAGTTAATTAGTTTACAGTCCTAAAATGTTATGTGACTCCTCTCATAATAGAAATGAGAAGTGGTAAAGACGAGAGGCCTTTATTCACCCTTTATCAGCTATTTTAAATTAAGAGGTATATTATCCTCTGGATAGATTTACAGGAACCCCCATCATGCACCGCCCCCTTAGTCTCATTAGTGCTGGTAATCGCACACACACACAAGCCCAGCACTCAGGTTTACACAAGAGGCCACTCTCTTCCTTCTATTATTAACAATCCCTGCTTCCCATTTCTTAAATATCTGCGAAATGAAACACAACATTGTTCAGGATTTGAAGACTATCGGGTATATGTTTTTCAGAGGAAATTGGATTGGTACATTACAAAGGTTTGCAAATTTACTTTATGATAGCGAATGATTATGCCTGCGGCTCACCTTCCAGGAATCTCTCTAGAGGGAAAACGCAGGGCTGGGGTGGGGGAGCCCTGTGAGATTTTCCGTGTTGGCACCGTATAAGGCTCTGTTAGCAGGGAATTAGAATTTTTAGGCTATTGACTGTTTTCTTTCAGTGTTGTCAAAGCCAGGATTAACATGTGGAAGAGACAGAAAAGTGGGAGATTAGACATTTTGCCAATTATGGGGAAGAGACTGCTGTATATCCTTCCATCCATTTATTCATTTGTCTATTTACCTACTCATTCCTTTGCCCTATGTATGTATTAAACACCTACTGTATGCCAAGCAGATCTATGCCATGAAGACACAAGAGTGAAGAGGATAGATTAGGTTTTGCCCCCCAGGAAACTAGCAATTTTTGGAAAGATAGAAGTTAAACAATTAATTGCAGTTAGCTCTGTTATTGTTGCTAATGCAGGAGAAGCACAGGGAGCAATGAAGAGCTTGAGTGAGTGGAGGGGAGGAGCAGGAGAGGCACACAGAGGAATAAGTACATGAACTTCACTCTGAAAGAAGGGCAAAAGTCACCATGGTGATGGGAGATGGTTGAGGAAGTGCTTGCCAGGTGGAAAGGGTAACCTGCAAAGGTCCTGAGGCAGGCAGGATTCAAATTCTGGCCCTGCCACTCAATAAATAGTAGTAACAATGATTGGTCCTTCCTTCTGAACCATAGTAGAGAGGGTGCATTTACTTTCTTCTCCTTGCTAAAAAAGGCGTATAGTGAAGGTTACCATTTGCCTTTCATCAGTTTGCCGTGAAACTGAAGCTGGACTCCAGTCAAGTAAACTCTTAGAGTTTAGATGATAAAACTGGCAGAATCCCTACTAATTCCTCCAACCCACCCCACCCTCCATCCCCAAACACCCAGGACCAATCACCTTTATATTTCCTCCACACAGGGGTCAATTTCCGAGAGACGGCCCTTGGAAATTCTCTATACCTGTGCTTCTCAAATCATCTGTGATGAATGAACAGATTTTTAAAATTCTGTTGTGAACTAATACTTTTATAAAATACAATAACAATGAATTACTGGGAAAATGATCACACACGTTGATATCATGACCATATCATTGCTCTACAATCTTCTAGATGCTTACTCTCCCTCTGCGCGGACCTCTCTGCAGATAGATAACACACAGTATACAGAGCAGCCTGCCCTTAAAAACCGGGACTAGCCCTAACCTTCAAGTATTGCCTCATTAACCCTACCCAGCCTATCATCCAGGAATATATTTACAACTCTTGAAATTGTTGACGTTTCCTGACTGTACCAACTTTGAGCAAGAGTTTTCCCTGCTTTGCTCCTTCATAGCAAGAAGCAGGATTTCCTTCATTATGCTTGTGTCTCTAAAACCCTAAGAGGCGCTTACTTTAAGTCCTGGTGTTTCCAGGGCTGGCGGGGTAATCCCAACTGTCCCCTGTTTCTTGCCTCTTTTTCGGAAGACTTCAATGCTAATGTAAGAACTGGGATTCTAAAACCAGCAGACTGGGCAGCTGGAGAATCTGGGCTGGAGATCTCAGCATTCACTCAGGGGCTGATGAACCTGGTGGGGTGCAACAGGGGCTATGTTTAGGCTTGTTGTTCTATGGATGGGTGGATGGATGGGTCTGGGAATCTAGACAGGGTCTCTGGCCCTGCTGGTGGATGGGGAGAAAGGCAAGCGAAGGCAAGAGATTGACTGCGAAGCAGATAAATGGTGCGGACCCTGGCAGGGCCCTCTTTAGGCAGACAGGCTGTGGGCTTCTGGAGACGAGCAGCCAGGACCTCAGCCACTGGGAAGGCAGGGCCACAAATACTAAGCAGTCCCTGAGAACTCTGAGAGGCAGAAACCCCAAGAGATGCAGACTCCCCTCCCGTGGCCCTCCTGCCTGCTCTTTTTCCTTTACCTGCCTTTATGGGTTTGGAGACCTTATGCTAATTGTCACTTCTTTTATCTTCTTACTCTATACTGTCCCCCTAGATAATCATGCTTACCCACAAGGCTTCAATTATTTCATCAAAACCCATAACTTCCAAATTATTCTCTAACATACATTCTTTTCTGAGCTCCAGATTATAAACCAAACTAACACCTGACCCCCTATAATAGGCCAAGTAATATCTCTCCCCTACCCAAAGATGCCTGTGTCCTAATTCCCAAAACCTGTGATTGTTATCTATACAGGGCAGAAGGGACCCAGCAGAAGGAGTGCAACCTGGAGACACCTTGATTTTAGCCTAAAAGACATTTCACACTTCGATCTCCAGAACCGTGGGGTAAATACATTCATGATGTGTTCAGCTCAGTGTGGCAAAAAGGAGATATGGGATAATGGTGGGGAATGGGGCAGCTGGGACCAGACCGGAAAGGCTGGGAAGACCATGCTAAGACCCCAGTCAGACCACATCCTTCCCACGGGCCTAGGAAGGCGGGGGCCTTTGTTCTCCTGCCTGGGTCACCACTCACTTTCCCAGCCTGAAGAGATGCAAGCAATTTATTTAGCAACAAGTACAGTGGTGTGACTACTGACCAATCAGGTCAGATGCTGGCCACAAACAGCTGCACTTCAGCTCAGCTTCCAGCCCCAGCACATGGTGACTCTCACTCCAATGCATGGGGACATCAGAAAGGAATTGCATTCTGTCATGTCTTAAGGACAGAAGGAGGATGGGAACAGTCATCTTCTGGAATGACCCTTGCCCAGCAAAGGGTTTCCACCTGAAGAGAGGAGGGAATATGGCACAGATGAGGAATTGAGCACCTGAGTCCAAAATCTGGTGCCACCACTAATGGACCCGGGAGGTTGTGGAATTAGTTTTCCATCTTGGAACTCCCTTTCCTTACCTGTAAATGGAGTTAATCATACATACACTACAAGATTGTTGTGAGGTTCAAATGATGACCGATATAGGAAAGTGCCTTGTATATATGTTGCTGTTTATACAACATACGAAAAACAAACACAAACAAAAACAAAAACAGCAAAAAACCAGAAAGCAACTACTGAAAGGTCTTAGTTCTAAAGGACACAAGACTTTTTTAGGCCACCTTAGAAACCATTCATTCCTTACCAAATAATGATTGAAGCTCTGCCCTGTACAGACTTTTGTGCATTCCAAGAATTATTCTTATTTATATACTTTCAGAAAATCTGTTATTTTCCATTGTGCAGAAGGACGTCAACAGTACATCGCCCCCGTCAGAACCCCTGGCTCTGACTCTGGTGTCCTCTGCGTTTTCTTTCTTGGCCTGTCCTCCCTGAGATTCCTGAATTCTTCCTCTAGCATGTCTGTCCTAGGTCCCGTTCGCTGGGAGTAGCAGCCGTGGCCTCTGCTTTTAAGATTAGCTGAGCTTGTCTAGAGAGCGCAGAGCAGCTAACACAGGCTCGTCGGTTAGAGGGAGACAAGAATCCTGGGCCCCTGCCTAGCTAGGAAGACAACTTGCACTTTCCTAGAGGCCTTCCGGAGTCACAGTATCTGAATCTAAATGGCAGCTCTCACGTGACGAGCCCAACTACTGGGGTTAACCGGTTGAGGACCCGTTTCCGTGGAGCGATGACAGAGGAGGACCCTTGAGTACTGTTCAATCACTGTCATCTTCCAGGAGAGGCCTGCATTTACTACCAGGAGCTCTGCAGCGATCCTGCAGGCTCAGCTGTCTCATTTGTAAAATTGAGGTAATAATAGTATCCTTCTTTCAGGACTGTTGTAAGGAACAGATTGAAATAACGTACAGGAATTGACTTCATGAAGGATAAACTCCAGTGTATGAGTCAGCTGGGGCTGCCATAACAACACCCCACAGACTAGCTGGCTTAAATAACAGAAACTGATTTTCTCACAGTTCTGGAGGTCGGAAGTCCAAGATCAGGTGCCTGTAAGATTGGTTTCCGGTGAGAACTCTTTCCTGGGCTTGCCGGTAGCCACCTTCTTGCTGTGTTCTCACACGGCTTTTTCCGTGTGTGTGTATGTCCCTGGTGTCCCTTCCTCTTCTTGTAAGGACACCAGTTCAACTGGATTAGGGCCCCACCTTCCGATCTCATTACCTGTAATTACCTCGTAAGTACCTCATTTAACTGTAATTAAAAATGCTATCTCCAAATTCAGTCACATAGAGTGTTAAAGCCTCAACATATGAATTTGGGGGTGGGGCACACTTCAGTTTATAACACCCAGTATTCATGCAAAACAGTATTATTATAACGCTCAGTGCTCACCACGGAAACAAACATGAATTGGCCACAAAATTTTTCCAAAGCAAAATCTTAGGAAAATGAATCAATAGGAACAGTCCCAACTAAAATTAGAATGTGTCCTTCTACCTTCTCTTTATTCACCTGCATCCAAGCTATACGTCTCTGCTCTCAAAGCCAATATCAGACTGGATTTCTTCATGAAAAATGCCCCTTGGTGATCTCTGCAGTCACTGAATGGTGAAACATCCCTCCAGAGAGCGAGCCAGCCCTGGTCTGAGCTTTAAGCTTTCCCAGCTTCTGGGACAAGACCACAGATCTGGACCCTGAGCCTCCTGGGGCTTTCTCGAACTTCTCATTTGGAGTGCTGCCTTTGGAAGAGACAGTTTGCACATTCAGGTCAGCATAACTGACTGACTGAGAACAGTCCTGTCTATTTACCTGAAAGCTAGCCCAGTATCGAAAGACTCAAATGGAAAGTCTCTCTTTTGCATAGAAATGCCATTCTGAGGAATTTCGTTCGGGAGCCATTTCATCCAGCTGTTCCCACAGCCATGGACTATAGAAAAGAGACTAAGATGGCAGACCTTTGAGGATGGGAGAGAACTTGTTCAGGACGTGAATTCAAGATCATTCTTCTTGTTCAGCCCCGGCACAAACGGGAAATGAGTCAGAGGCTCCCACGGAGCAAACAGCAGCAGGAACGGAACCAAAACGCCTATTTCCAAGGATAGCTCTTGACTGATCTAAGCTTTTTGATATTTTAATGCTTCTTTTGATCCTAAATTATTTCTGATGAAAAATAAGGTTTATAAACCCACAAAGAAACAAATGACTTTTCTTCTCATACTCTCCTGGGGCTGCTCAGCCTAGGTCATGGGGCAACGTGGATTTGGGGAATGAAGGAGAGAGGCCAAGTGTTCCAATCTAGAACTGGGATTCAGTGGGGACTGGAGCTGGAAACAGCTGAGTAGAGAGTCCACTCCCTGGTGTGTCCTATGCTGGGGGTGGAGGCGGGGGTGCTCTGGTTTAAATTTGCCTCCCTTTGCACTTCGGAATTATTGTTACCATTTTTCCTTTTTGTTCCTCTATGTATAGTCATTCATTTACATAAAAACCATAACAGAACAGCCAGTTCTGGGCACTGGGAATGCAGAAATCAATAGGAGAGCTTAAGGAACTTGAAATTTGAAGGAAGGCACATAACAGCTGGGTGGATACCAGCTTTGGTTTATTCAGCTTCTTAAATATGTCACTGCCAACTGCAGCCTTGGTTCCAACTTGAAGCCTCCGTTGGGTTAAAATGGTTGCCAGTAGGAAATGGGGCTACTTCTCACTGTCTTGTCCACACCCGTGGGAAAGAGAGATAGCCCCTCCTGAACCCGTAAAGCCTCTATGGGGCCAACTTAGATGTATGATCCTGGTCCAAGAGCTACTGTCAGGGAAATGCCATCCTGTGATGGATTGAAGGCCAGGATCCTGATCTAATCCCTTGAAGGGATCAGAGGTACCAGGATTGGGTTAGACAAACCAGAATTCTCAGATGAGCATGAATCACATTGCTGGTCCATGGCAGGGAGGATAGAATTGTGCTCTGGAGCAACCAGAGCACAGACTAGACTAGAACTAATTCTTCCTGGTACCTTAATTAATTTTACTTGAAATTGGCATGCATATAGTTTAACAAAAATCAAATAGTGCTAACATATTTATGATGACAAAACAAAGAGCAACCTTTCCTTCATCTCAAGCCTTAGAGGCAACCATCACAAGTCTTTTAGGTGTTCCTCTTTGGATATAGTGTCTTGTCTTGTCTTAAATAATACACTTACACTGACTTTTCCTGATCAACACATTTATATATTTTCTATTAAATTTCTTTCCTGGCAAGTGAAGGATTTAATGTCCAGCCAGCAGCCTGTTTCTTTTGTCCCTGAGGCAAGAACGGTTTTTACATTTTTAAAGAGTTGTAAACAAAAACAAAAACATGCTAAAGAGATTGTATGTGGCCCACAAAACCTAAAAGTTTACTATCTGTCCCTTTACAGAAAAAGTTTGCCAAACCCTGCCCTATCCTTCCAATATAGCAATATTAAAATTTTGTCAAAATCATTAATTGTTTTTTACATTGTTATGATTAAATAAATATTGTTTATCATAAGCTCAAGTAATAGACTATGATAATATTTCCTTACCTGTACAACATTTTATAAATCTGGTGTTAATAACTGCCCTGTTTTCTTACCAGTTCAGTTTTTCATCTCTCCTCAATTTTTGCCATGCTCTATCCAATGGATCAAATGTCTGTTAACATTACTCCTAAAATTTCAAGAATATCATGTGTTACGGGCTGGATGTTTGTGTCCCCCAAAATCCGTATGTTGACGTTCTAATCCCTAAAGTGATGGTATTGGGAGGCTGGACCTTTGGAGATAATAGGCTGTGAGGGTAGAACCCTCAGGAATGAGATTAGTGCCCTTGAAAGAACAGAGAGAGATGAGCTTCCTCCTCTGTCCAAATTTTTTATTCCATTTTTGTCTATGAGAAGTTTGATGAAATCTATTACCTGTTTAACATCTCCTTTCCTGTTCTCTTTGTCTTTGTGGGATTATCCTAGTTTTTCCCTTAATTACCAGTTTAGTTGGAGGAGAGTAAATCAAAACATGTGGTCAATATATGATGCTTGACTATAGGTCCAAGTAATGCTAATATATCTAGAACATTAAGTATGGGAAAAGAGGTGGGGAGTGTATGTTGTGAGAGATCCAAGGATTTCCCTTTGGTGACAATCATGGAAGATTTCATGGGAAAAAGGATACATGAGCTCAACTTGAAGGACCGATATCAATTGGACAGTTGATATGGGCTCCTGGAAAGCAATTCAGGCAGCGGAAAGACCAAGAGCAAATGCCCATTGGGTGGGAAAGAATGCCCAGAGACTAGCATGCTCAAACCATTGTCTGATTTACTCATTCCAGGAAGGGGCTGGGCAGAAATGAAAGATGAGACTAGGGAAAAAAAAGCCTTTTGAATGGCAGAAAGTAAAGAGGTGGCTCATTTTTCAAAAAAGACTAATCAGAAGGTTAAGGAGTGAATTGGTAGGAAAAAGTTCACAGTAGAGGTGTTCGGAGACGATGGCGTCTGCAATATTGTGATTTATGAGAAATACGTATTTGGTCATTTAGATGAGCAAAATATACTTCTCACATATATTTGGTCTTCATCCAAGGTTCCTGGCTCATAGCTCTCAAGAGCCTTGGAATTTCCTGAGTCATAAGAGCAATGGGAGCATCTTTTGTTAAAATATTTGGCTTCTTGTCCTCAGTTCCTAAAACCACTTCAGAGCCATAGAGGTAAAGTAGGTGTCTTGTTATTCATAACAAGCCCCTTTCTACCGCAACTGGGTTTATGCTAATGAGGTGAATTTTGGAATGCCCCTAAGGATGGGGGCTGGTTGCCAGGGGGAGGGGCAAGGGGCTAGAGATTGAGTTCAGTTATCAGTGGCCAATGATTTAATGAATCATGCCTATATAATAAAACCTCCATCAAAACTCAAAAGGATGGGGTTCAGAGAGCTCCCTGATTGGTGAACGTGGAGATTTGAAAGGAGTAGTGCTCTTGGAAGGACATAGAAGCTCTGCCCCATTTCCCCACACTTGCCCTATGAATCTCTTCCATCTGGCTGTTCCTGGGTTATATCCTTTCGTAATAAACTGGTAATCTAGTAGGAGAAATGTTTCTCTGAGTTCTGTGAGCCACTCTAGCAAATTAATTGAACCCAAGGAGGGGGTTAGTGGAACTTCCAATCTATAGCCAGGTGGTCAGAAGCACAAGCGATGAGCTGGGCTTACAATTAGTGTGTGAATGGGGAATGGGGATAGTTTTGTAGGACTGAGCCCTTAACTGTGGGATCTGATGCTGTCTTTGGGTAGATAGTGTCAGAATTGAGTTGAATTGTAGGACACTCAACTGGTGTCCCAAACATTGCTTGGTGGTGGGAGGGGAAATCCGCCACTTTACACATTGTAATTGGTGATCAGAACTTTTAGTGTCTCAACATTCACTCCAACAATTGAGTTTTTATTATATTCTAGTTCTATGCTAGGGGATAAATATATATAAGACTTGGTTCCTGTGCTCACGGAGCTCAGAGCCTGGGAAAGGTGAGCTGGTGGATACTCAAAAAAATCACAAACATAAAGATGATTGTTATGCAGAAAGTTCTCTGAAAGAGAGAAGTTCAGAGACTATGAATCCCAGATGAAAGAAACTTGGCTTAAGAAGTTGGGGAAATCTTCCTGATGAAAGAGTGGAGATGCTTAACTCATCAGTTAGTTGGATAAAATGGTTGCCCTTGGGTTTTCTGGAGACGTATAGAGGCTGGACAAGCCCATTTTTCTTCATCAAGGGACCTGGCATGGAGTATCCTTGAAGATTGGGCTCTGTCCTATGGACTCTGTTCAGTTTATCAGCACATGTAAGATTGAGTTTCAATTTCCAGGTATGGGGCTCAAGAGTAACATACAAATCAGAACTTCCTGAGTCTTATTAGGTGCGAAATATTGTGCTATTTCTTATGCATTTATCTCATGAAATGCTCATTATAATTTTATGAGCTAACCAAGTCCTAATATTATTTCCATTTTATAAATGAAGAAACCTTGAGTTAGAGAAGTAAAGTATCTTGTTAAAATAACTGCCATAAGTGATGGGGCCAGAAATTGAACCCTAGTCTGTATGAATCATAAGATTATATTCTCAACCACTAAGATATATTGTATCCCATTTTTGCATATTGTTTTCTTCTCTCAGAAAGGAGAGAAAGGTGCAGAGAGAAAGGGAGAGAAAAGAGAGAAAAGAGAGAAAGGGAGCAGTTGTGTGCTAGGTGCCCTGAGCACATAAGTACATTCGGAGTGTAAAATCAGCTCAATCTGTGCCATAGGTCAACCCCATAAGGAGGAAGGTGTCTGAGCTCATACAGGGCAATCTTGTCCCCAGGTCTCAGGCCAACATTACAAAAACAAAGAAGGATTCCACTCTAAGCCTTTTCCCAGTGCACAGAGCATGAAAGGGCATCAAAGAAATGAGGACTTTCTCTCTACTGCCCAAAGCTCTGAGTTGGTTAATGAAATGGATGGGTCAGGGGCCACTGACTCCTGAGGTTTATTAGTCAAGTCTTTGAGCCCATCCAAACTGTAGACACTCCAGAGGCCACAAACCACCAGGCTGAGGCTTGAGTGATGTGCCTGCTTCTGAATGGCCCCACAGGACAGAGAGACCCTATGGTCTCAGGAAGAGTTATGAGCTTTGGCATCCTGCAGCGAAAGGAACAGACATCTTCCCTCAGTCAACTGCCCTTGACACGCTGAAAACATGATTCATGATTCATGAGAACTATTTCTTTCTTCAGAGAGACCCTTTGGCTTTGCTTTGGGCCCAGGAATAAACTGGCCACAATCAACTCCCCTGAAGAAGTGGTTTCCCCACCACATAACCCTTCCTTCTGAGGACAATGCTTTTGCTCAGTGTGGTAAAGGGGAAGTTTAACCAAAGGAAAAACTGAGCCCACACTGATAAAACATCAATGCTATCAAAGGACTGCCAGGCATGGGAGCTGAAGCCCCCTCGCCTTGTGGTGACTTGGGGAGCACCATTTGCATATGTTTCCCAACTGCCCTTAAGCATGGATATTCCCCCCCCACCCCCAAACTACTGGCAATTCGGCTGTTTTAACTTTTACTTAGTCTCCAACTCTCCTCCATGTCCCACATAATCATGTTTACCAAGGCTCATACTTACAAATTTACCAAAGGACATGACAGTCACCTTTCTGGGGGCAGCCTCATGTGGCATTGTGGAAGCCACTCAGGATTTGGAGGAGCTACTGGTGTTGATTACTGAATGCCAACTATGTGCCAAAGAACTGTGCTAGATGCTTATATTTGTTCTCCCATTTAATGCCCACAAAACTCTGTTAGGAGACTAGCATTTATCTATTTTTGGATACAGGTTTGAAGAGTTAAGCAAATTTCTTAAGATAATAGATAGTTATAGAGCAGGATTTAAAGCAGGACTGTCTGACGCAAAGGAATGGACTTAGGCTGTCACCCAAATGTCTCTATTTATTTTAATATGTGAACCAGGTCTCAGAGAAAAGAAAATGGACCCACATGTGTTTTTGTACGGAATTCAAACAAATCTGCTGTTTCCTCTAAATCCAAAAGTATAAAGTTTTTCTGATTAAGAAACAGAGGTGCCTATGTTTTTGGTCTCCGTGTGGGACCATTGCCATCTAGCTGAGACCTTCACAGGCAGGGAGACCTTTCGAGTGTGAAGATGGAACGATTTGGGATAGGCAGTATATCCTTTCTTCCCAAACTAGGGGGAAAGGTGACCTGAGGCTGGCCCTTCAGCCCCTCTCCCTGCTCAGCCAATCAAAGTAGCTACTGGCGAGGCCTCTTCAGATCAGATGGCCATGTGCCCCTCAGAGGTCAGTGTTTTCTTGGTCCTTCTAGAGTGAACCAGTCACTCCGTCTGAGAGCAGCAGGACCAGGAGGGCCCTAGAGATCATCTCGTTCACCTTCTCACTCTTGTCTCAGTCTCCTCCTATCTTAACCACTTCACGGTAAGAAAGAATACTTACCCATATAAGCACAATTTTTATGTTAATTTATTAGACAAACTAACTAGACAAGATTTATTTTTGGTCTGATGTAGTAAGCACACACAGAGATTGCACAAAATGGTCTTTAGGAATATGGGAAAATATTAGAACATCTATTTTTCCCCTCTTTAAATTTTTATTTGATATATAGTTTACAATACATACAAATTAACAAGATAGATACGTGTTATTTATAAAAAATGAATATACAAATACATGAACATACAAATGAATGTACAGACACATGATCAAAAAGCTTTGTAAACTGATAAGTGTATATTATCATAAAAGCTATGAGACAACTTTAATCTAAAGAGCGAGACTGATGTGACCAAAAAGCCATGCAAAAACCGTTGGAATGATTACCACACTGTATTTGTGCCCAGTCCTGGGGAGGGGCGGAAAGGACTCAGAAGGAAAAGACTAGTATTAGATATTATCATTATTAGTAGTGATAGCAGCATTAGATAAGTAAATTAATTGTTTAGACATTAAAATTGTCACTAGATGTTACTCAATTATTTAGATATTGTTACTATTAGCACTATTTAGATCAATTTATTTGAATTTTCAGAGCTCTCACCTCCCTTTTCTTTTTATAGGATTTTGGAATATCTTAGAGTTGTATCTAGAACATTATTTCTAAGCATAGACTTACCCTATACAGTGAAGGCCAGACAATGCTGGACGCTGCCCACAGTCCCCCGGCAAAGCCGCTCTCTATTTCCCGTAACGTAGGGTCTGAGGACGGAGTGGTAGGGATAGGGTGGGGTCCAAACCTCAACCTCGTGTTCCTCTCCCTACAGGGTGTTTCTCCTTCCTCTTTTCCTTCATTCAGAGAATCCGTGCATCGTCTGTCCTCTTCACGGAGTCATCCTGGGGTTCTCTCGCTCTGCTATCACCAGTCTCCTCACATCTGCAGATCATCAAAATGTTCTCCAGAGTCTACTTTCTAAATATTCTGCCTGTTGTCTCCTCTCTGCCCCCGCTGGTATGACCTTACCTAATCCACTATCATTTATCCCCTAGAGTGGCTTGACAGCTTCCTAACCTTTGTTCGTGTTTCCAGACTCATGTCTTCTACTCAATCTCCATTCTACAGAGTAAACTTTCTAAGGCACAAATGTCATCTAATCACTCCTGTTATTAAACATTCTTCATTGACTCCTCATTTCCTGACTTGGTGACCATGCTTTCCAAAACCTGGCCCCAAGCCTGAGTTCCCACTGCATTCTGCCATGCTGCCTGCATTCCAGCTATACATCATGTCATTGACCCATTTCTAGACTTTTCTTCAAAACATTCCATACACCTTTCCTTTTCCTTTTCTGATGCATAATCTTTCCAGTTCTACAAAGCCTTGTTTCTAGACTTGTGACTCAGTTCCTAGACCATAGGAAGAACTAATCACATCCTTTTCTGTGTCTACTGCACCTAAGCTCCTGTCACCCTGTTGTCACTATATATTTACTTATCTATCTACCCTATTAGACTTAAGAGCTTCTTGAGGGTCAGGGACCTTGTCCTATCATTGCACTCTCTACCCCAGCAGCTCCAGACAGTTTTAAGTGCCACAGTAGCTCAGCTGAATTCCTTCCTCCACTGCAGGTCTTGACTGTCTCAATTACTCATGAGCCATGGCATTCCCCTCCCTGCGAAGTTTAAGGGCACTCAGATGCGTAATGGCCATTATTGGATCTGAACAACATGACTGGATTACTGCCAACATAGTTCCACTAAAGGCTAAGAAATGCGCATTGTTTTAGAGTCTGGAAACAAGCCCTCCCAGATGAAGCATCTGAATTCTGGTCAAAGTAGCACTCCAGGGAGCCACTACCACTCATTCACAACCAGGCTACAAGACAAAACCCTGTTTTCCGTCCTTAACCTCAACCTTCTCTCAGTGGTCCAGAGAGTCCCAGATACACGTGGGAAGGGCAAACGCTTAGAATAAACTGGCACATATGCCAAAGGGGGATGGAACTCAGCAATATTGAGATACATTTCAGAGACTAACATATTCTGTGGGTTCAAGAGCAAAGGTATTTGGAGTGAAACCCACAGGTGGAGGTAGCTGGGTAGGGGCTGTCTGTGATTTAGGTGCATCCTTCGGTCATCACCAGGATAAGGTGATGGGTTGTTCTCCACTCCAGCTGTCCCTGTCTCTCTATTCCTCTTTAGATTATCTTGTGCATTCTTTCTTCCTTCCTCTTAGTCAGTCACTCAGCTCTCAGAGGCATGCCAGCTCCTCTCTATCTTCTCCAGAGACTGAGTGAAAGAGGAGTGATTATCATTACCTCTAGGTGATAGAGAGAGATGGAGCGAGAGGAGGAAGAAGCTAAGGGCATGTGGGGAGCCCACTTAGCTGACCACTTACGCCTGAATTCAGTGGTAAGGCTTTCAGAAACTTGACTAGCAAGAACAAGGGGTTGACGAGTTCTCTGAAAAGTCAGCCCTGGCTGCTGCAGGAAGACAGATCTCCTTGGCCTAACTATAATTCAGTGGATGGAAGAACCTCAGATAATTCATTCCCTCTGACCAGATCTTAGTGGCCTTATCCATGGGATGGAGAGATGATGTTTGTCTTCTGAAGGTAAAAAGCTGCCTGCAGCTGGTAGGAATGCTGGTTGAGCTCTGGTATCTGGTTGGCTTTATTGAAAGCAAGAAAAGGATCCTGTACCGGGTTAAGGACTTCTGCATATGATTGTGGAGATTGTGCTCTACTCAGCTTTAGAGGTGCCATTTGCCTGAACTCTATAAGGTGATAATCACATAGACCCTAATGTAAATGGAACCCCCTAGAGTTGAGCAGCACACAGCTACATAATGGTGAGCAGTAGCCCTGCCTAGGGAGAGCCTCAGATACGCTAGAGTAATATTGGACCTCATGGAACATACTCCCATGATTCACTTTCATCAGCTTGATTGCTGGTTGGAAAGGATTGCTGGGGAACTTCTCTTCTAAAAGAAAAATCACGACCCATGTTTGACAAAACACTTTTCCTGGGAGACTCTAAGAACTGATGGTATTGGTGTGCTTAATAAAATTTAAATAAACAGGGCAATTTAAAGAGAGTTATTATTGCATTGGGAATTTTTGGGGGGAGTGTGGAGTAGGAGTAGTTATTATTCAGTATTTTTGGAGCATCAGAGCTAATTGATAACATGGCTTCACCGTTGCATGAAACGTGCAGATGCAGGGATTCCACGAGCCATACTTCCATCCTCTACCAAGCTGGGCACGGTTACTGATCTTGTGCTGGGTCTAAAAACAGTCTCAGCAGGCTAAGCAAGGGAAGCAGGTTTGCTTTTGACTAGCATCTCTCAGCCCAAAAGTGTCCATAACAGAGTGTGTTCTTTAGGCCCAGCTGTGAGCCAGCCCCTGCCCAGGTCCCTCTGCCCATCTGAATCTCTGTCTCGTCTTTTTTCAGTCTGAACAACCTCTGTGTGATCTCATCTCTTCTCGGGGTTTCAATTACAAGACATAAACTGATGATTTCCACAACTGGTCTTATCTCCAGCCCTGATTTCTTCTCTGAGCTCCAGACCCACACTTCTAACCATTCAGTGGGCGGCTCTAGTTGAACGTGCCATTCTTGAGCCTCATTCTTCAAACTCACTTTATCAGGATAAGCTGATATCTTGTTCTCTGCTCGTCTGTGAACAATTGGTTCTAAATGTGGAGGTAGATGGATGAAAGAGAAATAATTAATATTGACCATGAAAACCCCAATATTCCCATTGTACAGGTGGGGAAAAATTAGACCTGAGGCTGACATACACTGAACCCAGAAGGTAAAAGTCTCATATAAGGTCGCTCATCTTAAGTAACAGATTTGCAACCTAAACCCACATTTTTATGAAACCCAAACCTATGATTTTTTAGTACAGGATTCTTGGAGAAAGCAGACTTAAGTTAGAATAATTCATTTAACCATATTGACATTTAATGTAAGACCATTTATTGGGAGCTTTGAGATTATCGGGGATGAAAGAGAGGTTTAGGTATGAATTGAAATCATCATTACCGCGCCCCTCTGGGTTTTGGATAATAAGTTACCGCCTCCAGCCACCAACTCCAGCTAAGCAGCCTCCAGGATTTTGTGTTTCAGATGTGTAAAGATAGATTTCAACAACAACAAAAGTTAACTTTTAAAATTTGTGTAACTTAAAATTTACGTCCAATTCTTAAAATAGAAATGTCAAAGAATTCATCTTAGGTAAACTGCGTTTATTTACGATAAACCAAAGGTTTGCAAGAGGATATTTTAAAAAGAGTCAAGACATCTCTTTTGTACTTCAAAAGCCATTTGGTCCTTGGTCCAACAGGCAAAGTGGTGATTATGGTCCCATGTGGGAAAAGGCGGGTGAGGCTGGAATGTGCCCAGTAAACATGAAACCCCATCCGCAGAGCTCCACTTGCTCCTGCTGCTCTGGTGAGGCTAATTGGAGGAGAGCAACCTTTCTGAGAAAGGAAAGAAATTTCTGGATTTGAAGCAGATGTCTAGGCCTTGCCGAATCTACAAGGCAAGCTTTTAAAGGAAATATTGCAATAATTAGGAGTCCGGTTTGAAGTCACTGTGTTGCTGTAAAAATTAAGGATGTTTATAACTGTGGGAAGGTTCTCTTTAAAAATCCAATTCTGATTCCAATTTGTTAGCAAATTGCATCCTGGCCCCATGGAAGGAGTGATCAGGGGACCTGTTTAATAGATCAGGATGCTCAGTGGCTGATGAAGAAGAGGATGTTCACTGCTGTGTATGACATGTAAATATGAATTCCTGTGTAGCATCTAGAATTCATTTGTGGAGTTTTATAACTCAAAGATAGTTTGAGATTCAGAACCAAACAGAATGTTTTCTCAGTTAACTCAAAAAAAAAAAATGAAAAACAAACAAACAGAAAAAATAAAAAAGACTTGGCTTTCCTTGTGTGGTCCCTGGAATGGGAAATCTAGTATTTGCTAAAATTACCACAGTTTCTCAGATATTGGTTAGTCATGAAACACTGTATTATACCCAATTTCAGGTTATTCAAGGACAAGAAGTTAGACAATGTATGGATTGAGTTTCTCTGCCATCAAGGATAATTATTAACTATCAGGAAAAAAAATAGTTTGACTAGTATGTACCAGAAGGAGGAAAAGAGTCTTAAGTTTATCACTCAGTCCAGAATAAGACCTTAGGCAGGAAACGCCGTCTGAAGAGGAATTGGCATTAGATATACCTGAGTGCGAATCCAGTTTCTGTTGCTTAGTTTGCTGACCATAAAATTTTTGAACCTTGATTCCTCAACCATGTTAGGGAGAGTCATGTCTGCTTTCATTGTTCTTTCAGGAACTGATTGTAATAGTGTAGGGAAAGCACTTATCATGGAGCGGTACTTAAGAAACAGTGATTCCTCCCCAGCACACACATGCGTGTGAACTCCCAGTACACACACAATCCCAACACACACTCCAAACACACATCCACGCTCCCCACATACACTGCTTTATTTGCCAACCTCTGGGCCTATATTCACACATCAGAAGGTCAATGTCATTGTTGGGACAATACGACTTAGTGCAAAGGGAGAGGGAAAGGGAAATGTTAGATTCAACTAAATGTTCCCCAGTATCTCGTCTCCTTAGTAAAAGAACACCTAAAGTCTAGCTGGGTACAAGATTGTTCAGCTAGAGGCAGCATTTGCCCACTTCTCTTACAGTGTGGTATGCTGCGTGACTAGATTCTGTCCAAGGAGATGTGAATGGAAGTGAGGATGTGTACAGTTTCTACGTCATGCCACCTGCCCTCTACCTCCTCTTTCTCTTCTCTCATGGGCAAGACCATGTAAACAACGGTAGTGAGTCAATTTTACCTTATATATGAAGGCAACACCTCAATGGATGGAGGGATACCGAAGGAGAAGGAGCCTGGGTCCTTGGATGACTTTGTGGAGCAGAGCTTCCTATGCCTCTGGGGTCATCTACCACTTCAGAATTTTCCATGTGAAAACAATCAAGCTGTTTTGCTCCAATCATTTTTATTTTGCTCAGTTTTAAGCACCTAAACTTGTATCGTAACTACCATGGGGACTTATCTTTATTGTGTTCTAAACCACAAATTAGATCGTGTTGGACCTCTGATCTAGGAACTTCGGTAGCTCACCATTGTTCATCAGTGAATTGCATTTCGGGCATTACAGGCGTGACGGTGATGGGATCAAGAATGGCCAGTTCTGAGGCAGAGAGGAGACCAGGCTTCCTGCAGTGCTGGGTCGGGGCTGTTGGACAAAAGGAGATAAGTTTGAAGAGGTAGATTAAGACCACTTCTGAGGGGCTTTATTTGCTCGTGAAGCCAGCTGCAGATCGTTAGGTGTGGGAAGTAATTCTTGGGATTTTCACCTCACCTGGCTGAACACTAGATAATTCAGATTGACTTATCTATCCTTAGGCCTTCATGGTTTACAGGTCCCTTTTGAGTACGCAAACAAACATTGAACTGGCACGGGGCATGATCTGTAAGGCCCATCTTGAAGACCACCTGATTCTTAAAGATCCCTGTCATTACCCTGAATTATCTCAATCAGTTTGAATTGTGAATTCTCCTATGCTCCACGACATTCAATTACTCATTCACTTATGTAGAGTTCATTAATTTAACTGTCTCATGGAGCACTTTCTATGTGCCTGGTCTGTGCTGGATACTGGGGATACAGATATATGTAAAAATTGACCCTTATTGTCACGGAGCTTGTAGTCTAGACTCTTAGTAGTCATTGTCATTAGAGAAATACTGAATGATCTTCTTTAACTCATGGCCCTAAGGGCTCTGTTTGACAATTAACAGAGTGAAGCAGGTATTGAATATATAAAAAAGTCAACTCTATGCTCTCAGTGGGAAGATCCTAGGAAGCATCACTGCCATTCCCTGAAGCTTCCCGTAAACTATCCTCTTGTTCGTTTGGCATTTGAAGTTGTCTTTAGAGAAATGTGCAAAGAGGCAGATTGATCAGCAGTCAGGGATTGCCTGACAGGATAGCTGAAAAAATAAATAAAAGAGCCTCGTAACTGGACCTCTGCCTCCCATTCTCCCACACGCAATCCCTGTGAATACTGAGGCCAGAAGGAGCTGTCTAAATTGCAAATTTGACACTGTCACTCCTCTACTTAAAATCTTTTACAACCTCCCATCACTTTCAGGTTTAGTAAGATGGTGTATATCAGTGGTTTCCAAACATGGACCCAGGGACAGTGCTGGACCATATTGCTAAGTTTTCATTGGTCCGTGGCTGAATGAGACAGAAGAAGGGTGATATGGCAGGTTGTTCATAAAGCTACATTGATTAAAATTTATTCAAGTTGTTAAAAGCATTTTTCTTTATTCTGAGGTATTACAGTCCAACTTTTTCAAACTCTATTTTATGAAATAATGGTTATTAGTAGGTTGGGTTTTTTTGCAATAGTCTTAATGGGTAAATTTAAATTTTGGCTTGTCCAGAGCTCTGTGACCCTTCTTGCTGCCTGAGGCTTCAGTCCCCTCTCATTGACCATGCAGACCCTCTGAGTCTCCACCATGTCCTCCATCAGACCCCTGGACAGGGGTGTCCACCACTAACCTCCCATGCAGGCCCACTGGCTCTCATCTCAGCTTCCATATTGCACAGGAGCTAAGGCAGCCTGGGGAACACTGAGACCCGTCTCTGCCTGACAGTGCCTATTTGTCCTCAGAGTTGGGCTGCAGCCTCTCTGTCTTCACAGAAGCAAAAGGGCACAGAGAAAGAGCCCCTCTGCCCGTAATGTCGCTTAGTTTTGGTAATGATCACTTCAGATATATGCTACTATTATACCCACTTTCACAGATTAGGAAATGGAGATGAAGAACAGTCAGCTCTGAACGCATAGTGCTAACAGCTGGGAAGTGAAAGAGAGGAGATTTGAACTGAAGTAATCAAACTCCTGTTCATGATCTCCCTATCCCCAGTACCTAGGAAAGTTCTGGCACATAGGGGACATTGATAAATGTCTTGAGAAAGTGAGTGAACGATTTTTCATCTTTTATCATTTTAAAAATATAGTTTATTATTTTTTCTGATAATACATATACTTGCATGCTGTATGAAATTCACACGTGTTAGAATGTAAAAAAGAAAGAAAAAATCATCTGAAATCCCTCCCCTAAAAAGTCATCTTGTTAACATTTTGATGATCATCATTTCACACATTCACGGTAAATATAACACTCTATAAAAATGTTGCATAAAAGGCATATTAAACATACTTTCCATAATTTACTTTTTCACTTAACAATATCTCATGAACAATTTTCCCAACCAAAAAACATAGATCTGTATATTGTAATATTAAAAAAATTCATGTTATTTTATTTATTTATTTTTTTGAGGAAGATTAGCCCTGAGATAACTGCTGCCAATCCTCCTCTTTTCGCTGAGGAAGACTGGCCCTGTGCTAACATCCATGCCCAACTTCCTCTACTTTATATGTGGGATGCCTACCACAGCATGGCATGCCAAGAGTGCCATGTTCACACCCAGGATCTGAACCAGCGAACCCTGGGCCATGATGTGGAACATGCGCACTTAACCGCTGCACCATTGGGCTGGTTCCCCAAATTCATATTGTTGTATCATTTGGAGGTACCATGGTTTAACGATTTAACTGCATCCTGCAAACATTCATCTTGTTTTTCGTTTTCATTTAGTTCAACATATTTTTTAGCTTCAATTATAGTTTCTTTTTTTAACAGATGTTATTTAGAATTTTTTTTATTTTTAAATTTTCAAATATTTGGATGATTTTTCAGATATATATATATATATTTTAAAGATTTTATCTTTTCCTCTTTCTCCCCAAAGCCCCCCAGTACATAGTTGTATATTCTTTGTTGTGGGTCCTCCTAGTTGTGGCATGTGGGATGCTGCCTCAGCATGGTTTGATGAGCAGTGCCATGTCCGCGCCAGGATTCGAACCAACGAAACACTGGGCTGCCTGCAGCGGAGCACGGCCACGAGGCCAACCCCCCAGATATATTTTTGTGATTGATTTCTAGTCTAATTCTGCTATGACCACAAAGCATAGGTTGTGTCTCAATTTATTTAAATATTTTGAGATTGTTTTGTGAGCCAGAATATGATTTACCTTGGTGGATGTTTTATATACACTTGAAATTAACTTACATTCTGCTACTTTTCAATTACATGTTCTATAAATGTCAATTTGATCAAATTGTTTATAGTGTGGATCAATTCTGCTCTGTTCTTAATGATTTTTTTATTTGTTTAATCAATCACTGAGAGAGATGTGTTGAAAAGTCTCTAAGTATAATTGTGGATTTATTTATTTCTTGTTACAATTCTATCAGCTATAGCTTAATATTTTTTAAAGCTCTCTTATTCAGTTTATACAAATGTAGGACTATTATATCCTCTAGATTAATTTATCTTATTATCTTTATGAAAGTCTCTCTTTATCTCTGGTAATACTTTTTGTTTTGAAACAACTTTGACATCAGTATAGACTTTCCATCTTCCTCTGGGTTGGTGTTTGCGTGGTATATCTTTTTCCATTCTTTACTTTTAATGTATCTGTATCTTTATATTTATAGTGGGTTTCTTGCGGAAAGCAAATCCTTGAATCAGATGAATCCTGCTTTTTTAAACCAATCTGATAATTTCTGCATTTTTTTTTTTTTTTTGCTTGAGGAAGAGTGTCACTTAGGCTAACATCTGTGCCAATCTTCCTCTACTTTATGGAGGATGCTGCCACAGCATGGCTTGATGAGCGGTGCTAGGTCCGTGCCTGGGATCCGAACCTGTGAACCCCGGGCAGCTGAAGTGGAGCTTGCAAACCTAACCACTATGCAACCAGGGCAGTCTCAATCTCTGAATCTTACCTGGGCAGTTAAATCATTTCATTTCATGTAGTTATCAATATGGTTATGTTTAAACCATCAGCTTGTCATCAGTTTTCTACGTATTCATTTTTGGCTTTTTCCCCTTTACTAGTTTTTTGGTGATTAATTTTGTATACTTTAGGATTCCATGTTGTCTCTGATTTGTTTTATTTTTAATTGCTTCTATTTTTCTCTCTAGATCTTTATACTATTGCCTCACAGTCAATGTGTGTTACAAACCCACAATACGCTTATTACTGTTTACTTTACACAACACTATGACTTGAGAAATATATATTTACCATTTCTGATGCTCTTTATTCCTTTGCATAGATCTTAAATTTCTATCTGCTATCATTTTCCTTCTGCTTAAGGAAGTTCCTTTAGCATTTTTTAATAGTACATATCTGAAGCAAGTGAATTCTTCCAGCTTTTCTTTGGAAAGTCTTCATTTTTTAATGCACTTGGTAATAAACTGTAGGTTTACATTTTTTCTTTCACTGCTTTAAAAACGTTGCTCATTATCTTCTGTTTTGCACGGCTTCTGTAATAAGTCTGCTGGACTTTTTTCTGTTCCTCTGTCTACTGTGGATTTTTTTTTGTCTGCTTTAACAAGTTTTCTTTATCACTGGCTTTTAGAAGTTTCATTATGATGTGCTTGGTGTGCTTTTCTTTGTTTCTTCTGCTTGATTCATTGAGCTTTTTGGATCTGTGTTTAGAACTTTCATCAAATTTGGAAAAACTTCCAGCCATCATCTTTTCCCCCTCATATCTCTCTCATCTCTTTCTGGGACTTCACTTACATGCATGTTAGTCTGCTTAATATTGTTGTTCCACAGGTCACTGATGCTGTGTTTTCTTATTTACCTGTTTGTTTGTTTCTCTATTTCATTTGTTTTCTTTTTGTGTTTCATTTTGGTTCATTTTTATTGCTATGTCTTTATGTTCACTAATGATTTCTTCTGCATGTCTAATGTGCTGCTAATACCTTTTGGTGTATTTTTCTTGTTGGATAATGCATTTTTTATCTCTTAAAGTTCCCTTTGGTTCTTTTTATATCTTTTATTTAACTTCTCATCACGTTCATGTTTTCCTTTACATTCTTGAGTTACCAGAGCATATTTATAACACATATTTTAGTGTCCTGTCTGCTAATATCATCACCTCTGTCATTTTAGTGTCTGTTTCTATTGGTTGATTTTTCTGTGGGTCATGGATCATATTTTCCTGCTTCTTGGTAAGCCTGTTAATTTTTATTGGTTGCTCTATATTGTGCATTTGACACTGGTGGATTTTGGATTTTGTTGTAAACCTTTACTTAGCATGGAATTTTTGGGGGGGATAATGCAGTTAATTTGCTTACCATCAGCCTGAGCCTCTGCAGGATGGCTTTCAAGCTTCATTAGGGAGAACCTAGGGCAATTTTTAGTTTAAGACTAATTTATAATTTAGGCCCATTACTAAGTCAATACCTTATGGATGACTATATCCACTGTTAACAGCGCTTCATGAACCCCCAGAATGGCTCAGCCACTGCTTTTTGCTGTTCTTCACTCTCCTCCCTGCCCATCTCATGGAACTTGCCCCATGCATGTGGACTCACTAGTCTGTCAAAGATATAAGGGACTCTCTCTTCAGATCTCTAGAGCTCTCTCTGCAGCTTCCTCTTTTTCGACATTCTGCTCTGCAAATTCTCGTCCTGCGAATTGCCTTTCTGGATCTCTGATCTCTGTCCTCAACTCAGCGAGACTGTGGGGGGCTTTTTTGGGTTCTCAGTTCTGCTCTGTGTCCTGGAAGCTGCCTCCAGACAGCAAACTGGGCAATCGTGGGGCTCATCTCATTTGTTTCTCTTCCCTCAGGGATAACAGTCCTGCTCTGCTTGTTGCCAATATCTGAAAACAGTTGTTTCGTGTATTTGTCTGGTTTTCTAGCTGTTTATGGTGGGAGGGCAATTCCCATAGCGATTAGTCCTTCACAGTCAGAAGCAGATGTTGCATCAATATTTTATAAAGTTCCTTGGGTTATTCCATTGTGCAGCCAAGGTTGAGAACCAGTGCTTTAAACACTCATCAATATCAGTTTGGTTTGTCTTTTAAATCCACATCAATACTTTAGATAAAAAAAAATGATACTCCTGTTTTTTATTCTTCAATTATTTGTGAGGTTGAGTGACTTTTCTTATTTACTGGCCATTTGCATTATTTTCTTTATAGATTAACCTGTTTAAAAATTTTTTTCCTTGAGAGATTTGCTTTTTCCTTATAGATTTGCAAGAGGTTTTTATGTGTTTCTGATATTATTGTTTGTTTGCCATTTACATTGCAAGTGTTTCTCCAGTTGATTATGTGTGTTCTCGCTATGTTTATGGCAGTTGTGATGTGGAGGGAAGTGAGGGGAAGGTCGTAGTTGTGACATGAAGATGCTTCTAATTTTATATGTAGCCCAGTATACCAGTTATTTCCTTTATGGTTTCTGGCTTTCATCCCGTCTTGTGAAAGATGCTGTTCTCTGATATAGTAGATGGATTTATTTTAATTTCAACAGCTTTCTTTAGGATCACCTCTCCCAGGGCACCCTTCAAAGAAGAGGCTTCTTTTTAGTGGTACCTTGCCTTTTTTGGTTAACAGAATCTTAGAAATTTGATAGAACATAATGGATTCTATGACCTCAGAAAATGCACATGTACACACATAATTCTGGGTCTTGTAACCCTGGTTAGTGACCCTTACCATAGATTGACTGTGAGAGAAGAATCCATCACTGATGTCTGTGTATGAGAGCCAGGAAGGCTACAGCAGACTTCCCAGTAGTCACCTGGGATGTGATATTGCTGTGGGCAGGTATTGCCTGGGGTATTTCTTCTCATAGGATTCCCTCCCACTCTTCAGCAAAGTGCACAGTAGAATGAAAGAAGGTCTGAACTAAGAGTTAACACTGGACTGAGGGCACTTGGAGGTCACTGGAATTCTGACTCCCACAAGACAGCCAAAGTTTTGTCTTGCAGATGAGCTCAGTTTTCTACAGAGTCCTCTTCTGAAGCCTTCAGACTCCCAGGCCTCTTGGAATTCATGGGAGCTTCCTAATTGACTTTATTTTCTTACCTTGTTTTCTCCTCTTAGGTGATACAGGGAGGCCAGAGGGGCTGCAATGGGAGAAATGCCTTCCCCCAGGAAGAGAATGCCCTTCCCCCCCTAGAGAGCAGGACTTTGTCATGGAGAACACTCTGGGCTATTTAGAAATGGGCACTTGTCCCCTCTCCCTGCCAGAGCCAGAGGGGATCTTTCTTGATAACCCAATGGGGCTCTGGAAGTAAACCCCGTAGATGTTCCACAACACAGCTCTGCCTGGCAGTTGTCTGAGCACCAGCAGCCAACAGAAATGTCTTCCTGCCTAAGAGATTGAACTTCATGGTTCCTTGACCTCCAACAAGGATGAGTCTTTTCTAGAGTTTAAGGAGAAAGGTAGCAGTGGAGGGAAATGAGATTTGATGAGTAGATGGGGCCCAGGCCAGGAAAAGGACTTTGGATTTTGTTCAGTGTCTGTTCTATAAGCAGTGGGGAACCACCTAAGAAAAGGATTGGAAGAGAAGTGAAAGAGACTTTCAGATTTGCATTTCCAAAAGGTCACTCCATGCAGGTGGATTTGAGGGGAATGAGTTGAGTCTATTTCAGTCATGAGGCCAGAGACAGACGGGCCGTGAACTAGGGTGTTAGCCCTGGAAATGAGGAGGAGTTTAAGGATCCAAGAAAAGTGAAGGAACAGCAAGACAGTAGATGGTGGCAGAAAAAGGCACAGAGTCAGGACAGGGCTAACATGTGGCAGCTCCAGAGTCCCCAAACCTCTTCCCAGAACTGCCCCATGGAACCTCCTCACCAGCACAGCTGGTCTTTCTCTTCCTCCAAGGAGACAGTGAAGGATGGCATGGAGGTGCCTTCAGAACTCTATGCACCATCATGTGCAAGTGTCAGCGTGTTCACAGATAATTGCTAAGCAGTCTAGTCAGATTCTAATCACTCCAGGAAACACTTATTTGAAATCCTTAACATGGGAACAGTCCTGTTACACTAAGAGAGATTGGCAAAATATAAAAAGAACCTGGTTTATATGACCAACCTGAACGTGCCAATTAAGCTAACTAGCAGCAGCTTATGCAATTGTTTTGCATCTGGGAAGTCTCCAGAAAGAAATGGACTCAGAGGAGTAAAAGTGTTTATATAGCACTGGCTCAGATAATGTTAGGTCAGCTGGGTACCCAAGCCAAACGTCCTCGCATCACAGTCCTCAGAACAGCAAGAACCTGCCAACCGTGGTCTGGACCAGCTCCCTGTCTTCAGGAAGGGGCCTCTGCCATTTAACTGCTGAAGTCATTGCATCACCGAGACATCAAACAAACAAACCCAAGTCCCCTACAACTGAGTATTTCAATTATTGCGCAGACCTTAGGAAATTCTCTCTTTAAAGATAAAGGATGAAAATATCAACCTCACTTTAAGGTAAACCTTTATTCTATTCCTTTGACCTCTCTGAATTAATATTTAAAGATGATTGGTAAAAATGTCTATGGCAATTGCATAAAGATTTGGAAGTATGGAAGATAGACAAGGAGGTAAAGAGACTAAGAAGTCCTTTTCTCCTGGGGCTCCTCTTAGCAAGCACAGTGCCTGACGTACAGCATCACCAGATAAAGGGTTTAAAAATTAATTGATATTTGCTGTGTAAGATCTATACTTCAGATAGGCTTTGGGCATCATTTACCATGGTCTCAATCATAATCAGCTATCTGTGAAAATATACTCTTGTTAATAGTCAGAATAACATTTTTATTTCTCTTATCACTTCAACCGAAAAGTAATCTCACTGTGCTATGCTCATCGGTTCTAGGCAGCACAGACTGAAACGCTATCTTTTCTGTATTGAACAGAATATGCATGTCCTCTTGGCTCCAGTGGATGTAGAAGATGCTCAGAGTCCTTTGCAATATCATTTGCAAATGCTCATGATGACCACTCTTAGAACTGCTTTGGAATTTGGAATTTCCATGAGACACGGTGCTCATTTCCTCAAAACTTCCTGTCACTCATTCTGTGGGTGCTCTCACCTACCTAGGCTTCTCCATCCTGAAAAAGACTTTCCTTTTCCTAGAGTCTTAGTTCGGTGCATCTGACTGCTGGCCACGTGGGAAGGCAGCTCAGACTTTGAGTTGGGCAGACCTGGTTTTGAGTTTAAGTTCTACTGCCATCTAATTGCAGATATTTGAGCAAATCACTTCTCTCTGTGCTTCAGTTTTCTTATCTGTCAAGTGGAGGTGTAGTCAAGGGTCACTGTGAAAATCACATGAAGAAACAAAGAATAGATGTGAAATCCTTCTCTAAGCAAAAAACACTATATAAATGTAACAGATTATTTCTACGTTATGTAGACAGTTTTATCTGATGCCAATCTGTCTCAATTCTATTATTTAATTGCAGAACTTGAAAAGAAAATGCCTAAAGAGAGACAAAGAAGGACAGACAGAGAACACTCAAGGTTGGCAGCATGCTAAATGAAATACTCACACGATACAATGGCCTGTATATTTATTACTTATAGTATCCATATTGGTGGGACATTACTTATCCTGAAGTCTTTTTATAGCCTCAAATCTATAACTGAGAGAGTTCATATGTCACATGGTGAAGGAGAAGGAGCTAGAACATAGGCCTCGTGGTTCCCAGTCTGTTTCAATATCTCTGTGCCTGTCTAAGTACATCCGTTAAAATATGTTGCAGGGTGAGATGGTACTGCTTCTGAAGGTAATGAATTCCCCATACTCAGAGGTTTCAACAACCATCAATGAGAAATACAGTTTAAATAATGTTAGTCTTATACTTGGGAGTTAATGGGGGATGGTGGCAAAATCAATGACCTGTAAGCATCATCTGACCTGAGCTTCTGTGAGTTTCTAATCAATTCGGAGCTTAAAGATCCAGTTCTCAGCTCCCAGTGACCACAGTGACAAGAGGCTTGAGGAGAGGGGAAGAAGGTGGATGGGTATGCATAGTCCGTGTGCTGGTCTCATAGTCACCCAGCTTCAACTTCCATACAGTGAATTTTAGAAAATCCCAGGCTCATGCATGCCTTTTATAGCTTTGCAGGGGGAAGTCAAACCGACATGGAGGTAGCCAAAGCCACTCTCATGAGCTGTCACAACAAATGCAGTTTAAGTTCTTCCCCAAGTGAACTTAAATCAAGGGGCAACCAGACCAATGTCCTGAGCAGGGTGTGCCCAGCTTCTTCCTGCAGCTTTCAGAGATGGGCGGCTCCTACTTCCAGAGACAAAGAACTTCCATTGTGGGTTGTTTCAACTGCTAAAAGTACCAACTCAATTCTACCCCAGTATATTCCTACTAGATGCTAAGAGGAAATTCAGCAGTTCCACCTCAAAATGCAATTTTATTGGTTGGAGAGGGCATCCAGAAAGTTCACATCCTGCCTGAGCAGTGCTGAAAGAGGAGCTCTGGGATGACTTTCGGCAACCCTGTATCAATGCTGGTGTTAAGAAAAAGCAGTGGAGGATATACGATTTTAGGCCAGAGGCTTAGGTTCAAGTAGGAATAGTAAGGACCTGAATTTCTTTCTCTGACTTACTCTCCTTCTAACCCCACTCTTCCTCTGTCTACGGAGGATTCACTGTATCCCAGGCACTATGTTAGCTGCAAAATGGATAATAAATGAGACTTGATTCTTGCCCTTGAGAAGTTCATACGGTAGTGTGGGAAGCAGACGTACAAGGAAGAGTTGTGACGCCCTGCTGTAGGTGCTATGCTCTGAGTACACATCAAGTATATCATTTCTGGCTGTGGGAATTGAGGAAAGTTTCAGAAGTAAAGGATCATTTGGGCTGGAACTCGGAAATAATATGAGACCCGAGGAGCTAACACAGGGGAAGAAGGAATTATGTGCATAGGCTCAGCAGAGGGTGAGCTGGTCCAAGTCCTGGATCTACCAGGACGCTGCAAATGATCTTGGGGTAGGTCATTGCCCCTCCCTGGGCCTCAGTCTCTCCATTCATAAAGGGAGGGGGTTGTCTAAATGATATTTAGAGACTCTTCCCGTGCTGACATTCTAGAACTTGATAATTATAAGCAAAGGCAAAGAAAAAAAATTGAAAGAATGCAAAAATACAGAAGTCTGGGGCTTGCTGACATTCTAGACCTTGATGATTCTAAGCAAAGAAAAGAGGAAAAAATTAAAAACAGTTAAAAGAATGCAAAGCACAGTGGGGCTTGTTACTGCGCAGGGTAAAGAGCCTACATACCTTAGTATTGTCTGTGTGGGGGAAAGGGGAAATTGGTGGAAAGAAGGATTGGAAGCCTCCCACACACCCGAAGGAGGGAGGGGATATTAAGAGCTTCTTAGAGTATCACACACGATATTCTGGTACTAATGGATATTAAGTGTGATGATCCCAAGTAAAAGAGAAAATTCTCTTCAGTGTAGGAGCAGGAGAGCATGCAATTCACTTTAGGAAATCTCCAGCCAAGTTGGCTAGTGTGTTTTAAATTATTGGTGTCTAATGGGATAAGCTTCAGCTTTCTGGAAACTCCTTTAAAGTAGAAGTGCTCAATTCCTGATCCTGCCAGATAAGTGAGGAATGTATTATTAGGAAAATGTCCTGTGGACAGGAGTCTTGTCATCAGCTACAATCACGGCAGGTGCTGTGTCCCTGCCTTTTCACCCAGCAGTTACAACAGCACTTGTATCAAATGAGGTTCAAGGCCATAGAAAGGCATTTCATAGAAATGGAGGCTAGAAGAGCTCCATGCCTCCTGATTGCTCCCTCCATCCACCACAAGTACTTTCCACACCTGGTCTAGAATCCTCAGCCTAGTCAGGATCACTTCAGGAGGCAACAGGGTATCCCTGTGGACCATTGATTAACTCTCCAAGCTGCTTCTCCTGGAACTTGGGGCCTCCAGACCATATCTCCTCTGTACCTTGGATCACACTTGTCCCTGAGTCTGGAATAATTTTCTTTCTCCTCTCTGCGTTTGAATCCCCACATTCCTTCAATATTTATGCAGTTTCTGGAGGAGGTCTCTGCAGACATCTTCCCCAACACTGTGAGATTTCCTTACAGCGTATTTTGCCTGTGGTTTTGGAATTGGTGCCTGTCCTTGTATCTCCCCAGATGGAGAGCTTTGTGGGATCAAAGGAGGAAGATGTGTTTCATGGTGGGAAAAACTGGGAAGGTTCTAGAAGGGGAGGGACAATTTGTTGGACTTTGTGGGACGGATGAGTTGTACTTCTGGATTAAGGGACCAAATGGGTCAAGAACATTCTGTGTTTAGGAAATAATGTGAAGGAGCATCTGTGTTCAGGTTATAGGAGGGGAAGCACATTTTGAGTCGAGCAGATAGTATATGTGAAGGGGCACAGAGGGAAAAATGTCTGCTGAGGGAATTTGAGAACCTCTTATTGCTGCAACATAGCAAACTTAACTAATACCAAAACCCTTCCACTATAAACTCAGAAATATTTTATAAAGTGTGTAGGTAGTTCATCACTGAATGTTTCTGGTCAGCCCACATTTGTTTCCCTAAGCAACCTTGTGCCTGTGGGTGCTCAGATACACAGGACACATCTCTCCTTGGTGTTTAGGAGGCCAGTGCACCTGACACAAGAGTCCCTTGAGCCCCAGGCTCTCAGAATTGCAATCCAGTGAGTGCCGCTCCTCTTACCTCCTGTTCTGCACATCAATCCCTGCATTCCCCTTTGCCTAGAGAGTGAGGCAGAATTGATTACTAGATTCATAATCCATCAGCCCAAGTCAATGAGAGGTGGTAGAGAAGGAGTCACACTTCTGTCATCCTGGACAGTCACAGGGTGTACCTTAAAGGCAATAGATGGGCCAGGAGGCTGTGCTCTTCAGAAACGTGGAACCATGAGGAGGCAACTCCAAGAGAGAATCAACTTGCCCCATTCAGGAGTCCACTTTCATTTCTCCTCCAGAGAGCCCCTTGCTAGACCCTCTGATCTCTAAAGTAGGCCTCTAGTATGCTGAAACACTGGGACCTTGAGGGGAGTTCCATGGAATTAATGCTAGCAGGAAGATAGTAGCTGGAAGACCTGCAGTTGATCAACACGGAGAAGAGATGTCTCAGGGGGACCTGTTGAAGCCTATAAAGCTCCATAGAATGAGATTTGCTCTATGTGCATTTGTAGGGCAGAGCTGGGCCAATGGGATGGAAGTTACATTGAGAAAGATTGAGATCCATTTTAAGGAAGAAAATTTTGATGGCAGAAGCCATTCAAATGTGCAATGGGCTACCTTATGAGAAAGAGTGCTCCCAGCTACTGAGTGTACATGAGGTCAGGTTGGCCAATGCTTTTATGCATTTATTTGACAGGAATGAACTAATCGTTACATAACATTTACCAAACTTTCAGAGAGAATTTATTACCTATCCTTCTCAAGCTATTTCAAAAAATTAAGGAAGATGGAACGCTTCCTAAGATATTCTAGAGGCCAACATCACTCTGATACCAAAGCCTGACAAGGACAACACAAAATAGGAAAACTACAGGCCAATATTGCTGATGAACATAGATGTAAAATTCCTCAACAAAATATTGGCAACTCGAATATAGCAATGCATCAAAAAGATCATACATCATGATCACGTGGGATTTATTCCAGGGACACAGGGATGGTTCAACATCCGCAAATCAATCAATGTGATATACCACATTAACAAAATGAGGAATAAAAACCACATGATCATCTCAATAGATGCAGAGAAAGCATTTGACAAGATCCCATAGCCATTTATGATAAAAACTCTTAATAAAATGTGGATAGAAGGGAACTACCTCAAGATAAAGACCATATGTGACTGACTCACAGCCAACATCATACACAATGGGGAAAAACTGAAAGCCATGCCTCTGAGAACAGGCTCAAGAGAAGGATGCCCACTATCACCACTCTTATTCAGCACAGTACTGGAGGTTTTGGCTAGAGCCATTAGGCAAGAGAAAGGAATAAAAGGAATCCAAATAGGGAGGGAAGAAGTGAAACTCTCATTGTTTGCAGACGCCATGATCGTATATATGGAAAATGCTAAAGAATCCATTGGAAAACAATTAGAAATAATTAACAACTACAGTAAAGTTGCGGGGTACAAAATCTACTTACAAAAATCAGTTGCATTTCTGTACTCTAATAACAAACTTACAGAAAGAGAACTCAAGAATACAATTCCAAGTATAATTGCAAAAAACATAATAAAGTACCTAGGAATAAATTTAACTAAGGAAGCGAAAGACTTATACAATGAAAACTATAAGACATTATTGAAAGAAATAGATAACAGCACAGAGAGATGGAAAGAGATTCCACGCACATGGATTGGAAAAATAAACATAGTTAAAATGTCCATACTACCCAAAGCAATCTACAGATTCATTGCAATCCCAATCAGAATCCCAATGACATTCTTCATGGAAATAGAGCAAATAATTCTAAAATTCATATGGGGCAACCAATGACCCCGAATTGCTAAAGCAATCCTGAGAAAAAAGAACAAAGCTGGAGGCATCGCAATCCCTGACTTCAAAATGTACTACAAAGCCATAGTGACCAAAATAGCATGGTACTGGTACAAAAACAGGCACCCAGATCCATGGAACAGAACTGAAAGCCCAGAAATACAACTGCACATACACGGACAGCTAATCTTTGACAAAGGTGCCAACAACACACAATGGAGAAAAGAGTCTCTTCAATAAATGGTGTTGGGAAAACTGGACAGCTACATGCAACTGAATGAAAGTTGATCATTATCTCATGCCATACACAAAAATAAACTCAAAATGGATCAAAGACTTGAAGATAAGTCCTGAAACCATAAAACTTCTGGAAGATAATATATGTAGTACACTCTTTGACATCGAACTTATAAAGTTCTTTTTGAATACCATGTCTTCTCAGACAAGAAAAAATAAACAAGTGGGACTTCATCAGACTAAAGAGCTTCTGCAAGGCAAAAGAAACTAGGATCAAAACAAAAAGACAGGGGCCGGCCCCATGACCGAGTGGTTAAGTTCACCCGCTCTGCTTCAGCGACCCAGGGTTTTGTCAGTTCGAATCCTTGGCTCAGACATGGCACTGCTCATCAGGCCATGCTGGGTCAGCATCCCATATGCCACAACTAGAAGGACCCACAACTAAAAATACACAACTATGTGCCAGGGGGCTTTGGGAGAAAAAGGAAAAATAAAATCTTAAAAAAAACACAAAAAACAAAAATCCTTGGAATCGCCAAAGCGACAATTTAAGAAAAAAATAAATAAAGAAAAATAACCTAAAAAGACAACCCACCAATTGGGAGACAATTTTTGCAAATCATATATCTGATAACGGTTTAAGCTGCATAAAATATAAGGAGCTCACACAACTGAACAACAAAAAAACAGCCCAATTAAAAGATGGGCAGAGGATCTGAACAGACATTTCTCCAAAGAAGAAATACAGATGGCCAATAAATGCATGAAAAGATGTTCAACATTACTACTCATGAGGGAAATGCAAATCAAAACTACACTAAGATATCACCTTATGCCTATTAAAATGGCTATAATCACTAAGACTAAAAATAACAAATGTTGGAGAGGGTGTGGAGAGAAGGGAACCCTCATACACTGCTGGTGGGAATACACACTGGTGAAGCCACTGTGGAAAACAGTATGGAGATTCCTCAAAAAACTAAAAATAGAACTGCCATATGACCCATCTATCCCACTACTGGGTATCTACCCAAACAACGTGAAATCAACAATCCACAGTAGCACATGCACCCCTATGTTCATCACAGCACTATTCACAATGGCCAAGACTTGGAAACTATCCAAGTGCCCATTGACTGATGACTGGATAAAGAAGATGTGGTATATATACACAATAGAATACTACTCAGCCAGAAAAAAAGACAAATTCATCCCATTTGCAACAACATGGAAAGAACTGGAGGGAATTATGCTTAGCGAAATAAGCCAGACTGAGAAAGACAAACACCAGATGGTTTCACTCATATGAGGAATATAAACAAGCACATGGACAAAGAAAACAGTTCAGTGGTTACCAGGGGAAGGGGGGTGGGAGGTGGGCACAGGGGGTGAAGGGGAGCACTTATGTGGTGATGGACAAGAAATAACGTACAACTGAAATTTCACAATGATGTAAACTATTATGAACTCAAATTTAAAGAAAAGGAGCTTTATATTTTATAATGCAGATAACCATCCAAAAGGATATAATTTCACACACATATATATATCATATTTATCACATGTTCAAGTAAGGCCTGTCCTTAATAATATAGGTGTAATGTCTTCTCTTTTTCCTCATGTTAGAAACTGACTTTGCTTCACTTGCGGCCAGGTCGTTATGGCCAACATGAAGCAGAGAATTAACAAATTCATGAGAAAGGGGATGCCCCTGATCTAGGTGTTTGAATCCCTGGGGTTATTTATAAAACACATGTTTCCAGGTATTTTTTCTAATCATCTGCATCACACTGATTTTGTTAACAAACTAATAAACCAGTCCCTTAGATCTGTGTCCTACTCTACAAAACCATTTCCAGCTCTCCTCATACCCGATCCTTACAACAGATCTGGGAGATAAACAGGCCAAAGGCAGTGATCCCATTTTACAGATGAGAAAGTTGGGCCTCAGAATGCTTGGCTGACCGGGGAAGCGTCACAGAGGCAGCGTGCAGGGCCCACCTAGAGTTGATCCTGCACTCTGCCCCTTAGAGCTTTCCATTTCCTCTGGGGCCTGTGTCATTACCAAACAGGAAACGCATTGGCCTCGGGAGCTAGAGGATTGAATTCTCCTCTCCACTCTGTCACAAACCCAGTGTGACCTCAGAGAAGTCATTTCTCCCTCTTGGTCTCTGCACTGAGTTGGGGGCTCACTTCCTCCCAGTAGGTTACAACGTGGCTTTCTCACTAATGTCTTTGCTTCCAGATCCCCATCAGAGCCATTGTGTGTGCACAGCTCCCAGAATGGCTTTTCCTGGTCACAGATCTCTGCATTGCACCTGCTCGTTGAAAACACTTCAATGGCTGCCCGTTCCCCCAGCAAACACAAGGACCATGCTTATTAGCCTGACTAAGGAGGTCCTTGGTGGGCTAGGCCCTAGCCTATCTCTCCAGCCTCATTTCTTGTTCCTCCTTCCTACACTATACTACAGACTCATCAACACAGATGGTGCCCACGCTTCTCTTCTTTGCCTAGATTACCATTTCTCATCCTCCTTTCACCCACTAACTTCTACTCTGAAACTCATGCCAAGAATCTCTTTCCCTAAGAAACCACCTATGACCTCCACACCCCCCATCCTTCTTAAACAGAGATTTCTTTGTATTTCCCCTCCGGGGTCCTGTAATCCTCTATGGAGACCATCGCTGCATTTTTGGCTTATAAAGAAATAACTTATTTTCATGTTTGCTCCTCAATTTACTAAGAAATTTCATTTTATTTTGTTTTTTTTTTAAATTAAGATTATGTCCAAGTCATTTTTAATCCCTAACATCTAGTATTGCATCCAGTATATAGATGTTAAAGAAATGTTTGCTGAATACGTGGATGAATGAATGAAGGAAATGGATTGGAATATGTCTCTGGGCTTTCTACTTATGATAATTCAGAAGTTTGATTCACGTTCATGCCCAGAACATCTTGCCAGAACAAATTTCCTTTCCCCCTTATGGATATTTTGTTGCTTTCATAGTGAGCTCCATTCCAACGAGCAGCCGGAAGAATTGTAAGATGAATGCCTTGAACTAGAACCCACAGGAACAAGGAGCTGGGCAAGAGCCATTGCGGCTGGTCCAGCTAATCCTGGTGGACAGCTCTGCCTGCAGTGACAACGAGGCCACCCAGGCTGTCGTCTGATGTGGCCAGGGAAGGCTCGAGCCTGGGTGGTCAGTCTCTCTGGTTGGCCGAGGTGTGGGTGTATGGGAATCCGCTCCTTGCCCACACAGCCCAGGATGCTGGTCTTGCCCCAGGCAGACTAGGGAGAAGACAAGCCCACTCCTCCTGGGAGACCGAGCTGTTCAGGGCCTTTCCAGGTTTTCCAGGACCTCAGAGGCACAGCCAGAAGTTGACTTGAGAACTAAAGGGAAATGGAAAAAATGAGTTTCAGAGAATAAACAGGCATGCTAGAGGTGTCATTTCTTCCAACGTCCTCACTTACAGGTGAGGAAACTGATCTTAACCTGGGGAGGCAGAGTCGGGGGGGCAGGATGGGGACACGACTTTTTATTGTCACTCAGCAAGAGAGCTTCAGGGCATTTACCTTGCACTGAAAAGAGAAGGGAGGCAGTGTGCCAACTCCTGAGTGTCCACCACTCCTGATCCTGGGAAGTTTGCACTGTCACATGCTCCCAGCCCTCCCCTCCCTCACTCCACCTCCACCCTCCACCCCCAGTTCCTGCCCCTCAGTCATACTGCCTCGTTGACTGAGCACCTACCTTACATACGTATAGATTCACATTATGCAGTTCATGTACACTGAGAGGAAAGGTAATAGAGAAGTTAAGAGCACCAATGATGAAGCCAGACTGCCTAAGGGTTCTTCTCAGCTCTACTGCTTACTAGCTCTGTGGCTTTGGGTAACTTAGCCCCTCTGTGTCTCAATTTCCTAAATTTTTTAATTGGGTAATAATAATACCCATCTCACAGGGTTGCTAAGTTACCTATGGCTTCCTTTAGTTGAAAACCCACCATGTGCCAGGGCCTTTACACACACCCAGCTAATCCTAAACACCACGGTGCAAAGCAGGCCATGTTAGGAAGCTGATCTTACACAGCAAGGTATCAACTCAGCCTGCAGGGGTCAGTTGTGGACTCCCACTCAGGTCAGTCTAGCCTCAAATCTGAAGCTCGTTCCCTTATACCAAGGGCGATGACACATCCCAGTTTCCCTGGAAAGTTCTAATCAATATCTATTGTCTAGGAATAATTACTAATAATGCCTCTTTCACTTTCGAAAGTGTCCTGATTTGGACAATAAATTATATGGTTGTCCTACTTGCTCCACATTTTCTCTCTGAAAAGGAGTCTCTGCCTTTCTATAAAAGGCATATTTACCTTGAAAGCTCAGTCTAGAGAGCGATAGGTGGTCAGGCAAGCTGCCCTAGTTTGGTAAATAGATTGGGTGTTTACTGACAGAATTTGGGGCCAGTTAGGAAGAAAATACAGGAAGAAGTACAATCTCCCTTTATTTTTGCAAGTTTTACCAAATGCATCTGTAATCACCTGGCCTTTCCACAAATTATTGTGGACCTTAGAGAAGTGTTTTCTGGTGGTTATTGAGTTTTCTACCCTTAACTGGGGTGTTCTCTCTCTGCCATGTTTAATGGGTCAGGTCATGCAGTCTGGGTAGCAATGCAAGGCAAGAAGTTCAGAAAACTTTTCTATGGACTTTATTTTTATTTCTGGATTCAGAGTTCTAATCCTTTAATAAAATTTCTCCCTCTGTTTGGAAAATATTGGTATTGAATAGAAAAGCAAAAAGCAACAAACAATAATAAAAAAAATCACAATAAAAACAAAGGAAAACAAATTCTGTTCTGTTTTGAAATCAACAATAGAAAATCATTCTTGGAAGACGAAGCATGTCCATTTAGAAAAAACTTAAGGGAAAATAGACGGGACTGCATGTATGGATGTCACCATATGATTTGTCACCTATATTTGCACTTTCTCAGAATCCGAAGGAAAGTCTTACTCATCCCTCCTCCATCGTGTACAGCAGATTCCCAGCAATCTCCACTTCTTGATCTATGACCTTGGGCAAATCATTGTCCAGCTCTCTGCCTCAGTCACTACTCTGTAAACTGGAGGACTGAAAGAAATGATTTCCAAGGGCCCTTCCTGCTCTAAATCACCAAGACTCTAATCCTGATACTAGCTCCTCCCTTTTATTTGATCAAGTCACTATTCAGTGTAATTGCGATGGGGAATCTGTCAAGACAAACAGAAGAATGACTAGGTTATTCTGCTTATTGCAGCCAGGCTTGAAATTTCTGGTCTTTCATTTTCATATTCTTTGAGATCTTGGAGGGATTGAGTTACTTTTACCATAGTATCTCCAATGCCTGACACAAGAACATATTCAATAATTATTTGTTGAAGAAATGAACAATTGAATACATTTTTGTCGCCACAAGGAAATCTGAAATTTTGCTCTAAATTGTACCATCTCTTAATGAAACATATGAAACAATAACCATCACCTCAAATCCTTCTGTAGAATTAGGTTGGAAAAATAAAAGAAATATTAGCATATATGTATTAATTGTGCTTTGATTTAATATGTGTTATTTTCAGGAAGAAATCTGACTTGCTTATTGTCAATGCAAATAATCCACAACCTATAAATTAAAATTGGAGTGAATTTATTATGAGCCAGATCTGAGGACTATAGCCCGGGGCCTTCTTTCCCCAAGGAAGGAAAGCACCGAAGAAGCGCGGTGCACAGAATGGTTATATTCCATCTTGGACAAATCGCGTACGTCACCCATGAGGGGAATGTTCCATTTACGAAAGTCATGAGATTTCTTTGCTGGCATAGCAGGTCAGTGGTCACAAAGTGAGCACAGTAGGTTGGTAATTAATCTTTAGTTCCCAGGAAGAGATGCTTATCCTTAAAGAAGTGCTGATATGTGGGGGGAGCCACATCCCTATCTTTAAGGGCATCACTCTTGTCTTTGGGACACTAAATGTTTAAAGCAGATGTATAATGCATGCTCAACAGGCCACTTCAGGCCCTTTTGGAAAAATAAGGTCAGGCCAAATTAGTTTTACACTAATGGCTTCCTCATGTACTCCAATATATCCTATTGTTTTTCATTTATTTATCATTATGCAGTATATGCTCCTGGCTCAGGTAGAAAACCTAATCAGTTGGCTCATTTGGCCTAATCAGGGCTCAGCTAAAATGCAAGGCTGGTACTAAAGAGGAGCGACATACAATAATCCTTAATCCTCACCAACTATGGGCACTGTTGTCTGAAAAACACGGAGGCTGAAAACCCTTAGTTGGCAAGAAGAATGAAGGTCTTACTGAAAATGACGTTTTTGAGGAAAAATAATTGAAATCATGCTAAAAATTAAAACACAGTAAAGAAGACTTTCTAGAAAAAAATCTCTACATTCAAAATAAACTAGTTCTGTTCAGGTTAAAGATTTAATCTCAGAGGCGGTCCTCCTCCCGTTGTTCAGGAGGAGTTGGAGCGGCTTCATGATCTGCTGCGGTAGATTTTCAGTTTTGTGACAGCCCAACTCTATCCCATTTTATACTGTTTGAACCTACCATTACCAACTTGAATTGCACTTTTGGTCTTGCTTGCTTTATTTTTGCATGTCTTGACAAAAACGTGTTGGTAATCACCTAGTCTTTTCATGAATTATTGAGGAACTTACAAACCTGTTTTATGGTGGTTACAAGGCCGCCTGCCCTTAAATGGAAATATTATCTCTCTGCAATATTTCGTAGGTTAGGCCACATGACCTGGGCAAAGAGAGAGAGTAGCAAGAAATAATTTTGATTATGTTCTCTTGCTTAAGAGGACTAAATAAAATCTCAAGGATTAAAAACAATGTCATGACTTTGAACATTTCGACCTACAATTATGAACCAGTACTAAGGCTAATCCTTAAATTGGCAAGAGATGATGAGAGCTCTTTACTACAGGTCACGCTTGAATTAAGTAGATATCTCTCTCCTCCCATGTCTTTCTCTCCATCTCCCATTGACCCCTCCCAAACATTTTCGGGGGATGCTGAGCCAAAACCATGGTTGTATGGAGTGAGGCAAATAGCGGGAGCATCTCCTACCACAGTTGCAGAAGGGAGGAGTTTGGGGATATGCAAGTTGGGATCTGTGGATAATTCAACTGGAGAAAAGGTCTAAATGGGTTGTCAAAACAAGGAGGGCCTGACGCTTGTTGGGGAATCAGATAAGAGAGTCAAGGTGTGAAAGAGAGAGACTGAGTAAAAGCAGTGGTAGGAAGGATGATGTGGAGGGGCTTCTTTGGGTGACTGTCAGAGATAGGGAAGAGTGGAGCATGGCTGCGCTTTTCCCTGTCCCTTGTGGTGGGTTATTTGATGGTTGGAGCCATATTAAGGTCTGGGGTTGAAGCCAACCAACCATCTTCTTCTCTTCGCTCCTTTCGGCCCCTTACTTGTACATCCTCACTTCTCCTGAGCCTTCCCTTCCCACATGATTTCCTGTCTCTGCTAGAACTTTGATCTGATTTAGATTTTCTGGTATATCTGATAGTCTTACTGTGCCAGGGCCCAGTATCAGTGCCTCGTGTGCAGGAGGGATGCAGGTGGGCATGGGATGGGGGAGAGGGAAAATGTCACCCATAGCTAAGGCTCATTTCTAAAGGAGCTTTCTGCATCCTTGAGGCCCACGCTGAACATCCCCAAACCCCTGAGGTTTCTAAACATTCCTGTTGGTAATATTCCTCCAGAGATGTAGTGTGATGTGGAAGACAGAGCACTGGACTCAAGTCCAGGTCTCCAGCTTCCAGTCCAAAGTTCTGTCCACAACACTGTACTTGAAATCTTGACCGGGCACATAAAACAGAAGGTGCAGAGTCTCTTTCTTTAAGTAGCATGCAACATAGTAAAGAGGATGGCACTAACATCCAGTGCAATGAGAGAACAATGCAAAAATGATGAAGAACTTGCAAGGTGACTTGAGTGTGGTCTGGCGTATAGATGCTGGGGAAATCTGGAGGATCAGAGCAGGAGGGTGCTGGGGGAGCTCATCTTTGGAGCCAGGACCCAGACCCCAGGAGAAAGTTCCACATGCACATTATGATGAGGAGGATAAAATAATCACTATAATGATAATAAGCCAACTACTATTTTGAGTGCCTATTATATGCCAGGATATTATACTAGGTGCTTCATTTTGGATTAGTTTCTATTTATCCTTATACATATCCACAATGTAGAAAGTGTTAGCTGTATTTTATAGATGGAGACCTTGAGACTCAGATTAAGATTCTGACCAATGTCACATAGCTAGTACTGGATAGAGCAGGGGACATGTCCCACATCTGCCTGCTGATACTCCTGGTGATTTGGCTGTTATACTGCAGTGTCTGAAATCAGCAATGAAATCTTAGTCCAAACTCTTTTACTGAATAAAGTGAAAGCAAGTCAGTCTTTCAAGAGGGCCATCACTCTGAATTTCAAGTTATTTCCCTTGCTTCTTCAGTTCATTTATAAAAGACATGGCCGCAAGCATCCTCCCAATAGGATGCTTAACCAGAGAGTAAACTGAAGACAGGAGACTCTGGAATTTCTTTATGTGCCTTATTTCCAACTCCCTTACTGGGCTCAAGATAACCTATTAAGCCATGTGGTCAAAATAAATTGACAGAAATATTTATTATTTCAATTTACATTCTAAATCTTTCATCTCTCTTATTGACTTTATTTAAGAATCTAAGTTTAATTACTAAGTGACATACTAGTTATTAATTCCATTTGTTTTTGTAAAAGAAAGCACTTTAATTGGAATATAAACCTCGCATGCTCAGTGGTTGGCTGCCTTCATTTCAGCTGTGTAGGATTGGTCTGCTCCAGAGGCAGCATCTTCTCCTGGCAGCAGGGACACCTCCACTCTGAGCCAGCCTTGGGGTATCACCCCCTCTGGCCTTGTTCAGTTTGTTGTGACAAGAGAAGGCTTTTTGTGATGCTGCTTTTGAAGACATCACCAAACTATGAAAGCCATGGAGATGGTGTGTACACTGTGTGCATCCATGAGGAATGAGGGGAATGGTATGTGATCTAAGTAAGAGTGAGTGTGTGTGTGTGTGTGTTTGATAGAGAGAGGATAAAAACCAGCATTACTGAGCACCAGCTTTCTGCCAGGCACTGCCAGGTGCTTTACTAAATCACACATCATCCTCACAATGTTGAAAGGTATGTGATACCATCACCATGTAATAGAGGGGAAAACTGAAACTGAAAGGAAAGAGACTTACCGAAGGCTGCAGAGAAATCCAGCTGACACCCAAGCATGACCACCTTCCTCTACAGCTTGCTCAGATATTTACGGAGAGCCTAACCTTGTGCTAGTGGAGTCAGGAGGCGCATAAGTCTGCAAAGTGGGGAGACGACAGAGCAAGACTTTGTTCACAATCATGGAACATCTACACTGAGAAAAAGGGCCCAAGCTCCCTGTTTACCAGTTAAGAGTCAAAGCCAAAGGCTTAACTGAAGTAGTTTTTGCTAAAAGAACACAACTTTTATATTCCAAAGAGTCAAAACGTGATTTTATTCAGCATGTAATTCTAAGAAGTGTGACCATTTAGAAGTCCTACTGGCAGTAATATAAAATAAAGCAAGGGGAGATGACACATTGGTACTGGAGAGTAGGTGATCTGACTATGAAGGCAAAAATAAAGTCTACAGTTGATATAAATCTAAGCTACCTCACACCGCGAGAACATATATTCAAACAGTAAACATGAGGCATCAAGAGAAGATCAGTTTATGTTAAGAAACATGTCTTTAGAAGATCAGGAATTGTTATTACACAGTAAAAATATTTCCATCCAAAATGGGAATATGTGGTTACAAAGAGAGTTATAGACGTGAATATAATATACCTGAAGTTTGAAGCTTCAGGTCAGAGCAGTAGGTGGAGTGGAAACGCCCATCCCCTTGAATTTAGAAGAAATTTGCTGGAGTCCAGGCTTTCCCCTTGCTGGCCATATATTCTTGCACTTTACCAATCTGTGCTGTGGTTTTTCCCTTTATACAATGAAAAAGACAACCCTAACCCATCTTATCTCCAAGATGGCTACCGATGTGTTTGATAAATTCTGATAATCATGGTCATGGTCACCATCAAGAAACTCTCCTTATTTCCTGGCAATGCAGGCTTTAAAAAGTAGCACTTGGATGTGACTGGTAATCCCATTATAGATTTCTTCTTCTCACTGTTTCCAGAGTCCTCTCAACCCCAGGCAAAGAGAATTTTGCATTTTGGCTTTTACAAGGGATGTGGCTATGAACATTTTGTGCACACGTTCTTGCGTTTCTTGAATACATTTGCCCAGCAATGAAATTGTTGATAGAAAGGATTTGTACATCTTTGGGCCTGATAAAGTGAAACAGCTATTCTACCAGAGACATGGGTTCGTTCAGATGACTAGTGGGGTCACTACCATAATCTAATGAGGTTGTCCTATTGTGGCTTATGTGTAAATCCATTTCCCTGTAAGTCTTCCCTGGAGGAGTCATTCCCAGGACGAGAGTTCTTAAGATAGGAAATTGGACTGGATAGGAAGGCCTTAGATGAAGAATAACACCTGCCTCTTTCCAGTCCTCCTTCTCAAGTTATAGCACCTGGACAATCTGAGACGACAGTTTCCAATCAGGGGTGGGAAGGTTCTGATCCTGGCTCTTTGTCACTAGCTTGCATTCAGCTACCTTCTCACTGTGATCAGGACTGTCTCCCCTGTTGGACCAAGAAAGTCCAATGAGAGGTTTTGGAGACCGTATTTGTCTTGGATCCAAATTTTATTTCCATATAAGGCCCTCACTTGTCTGCTTCTTCTCCCACATACTCTAGCTTGGCTTAACATTTGATTCTTCCAACTCTGCTGACTCCATGTTACCAGATGTACAATTCATGGTGGAAGAGAGCCTCCCTTCCTTAGGAAAGTTAAATGTTCCTTCTCACTCAGCTCCAGACTCATCAGTTGAAGACTTCTCTATTTCCTGTAAGACCAAACAGGAGGCTTCAGCACATAGCCAATACTTCTCTGAATTTTTGTATCACCTCCTCTAAAGCTATATCTTTGAGGGTACATGATCATCTCTGCAAAGTCAGTATAAGTTAGTTGGTTTCACTAAAGTTTTTCAAATGTAGGACCGAGATCTGTAACTTCTCAGCCTGACCTAGGAGAGTCTTATCGCTATTTTTTACTGACTCCAACAGTTGAGCCAATTCCCCATTTTAGGGTCTATTTTAAGAACTCCCACTTCTTGCTGCCTAATTCTATATCAGTTAGGATTCTTGAAGAGAATGAGTCTCCTCCCTTCTTCGCCCAGCAAATACAACACCTCCTTTTTATTTTAAATAGCTTGTAATATCCCCTTTACTATTCTGCAATTGAATTCATAGATAGTTTAATCCACCGATCATATAATTACGAAAATATATCATGCCCTAACAGCAGTGTAGTGGAGACATAAAAAGAAGGTAATTTACAATAGAAAGATACATACATATTGATATGTAAATGTCATCTCACAATTACACTGGTACCCATGAAGATGTTTTCGGGAGTTTGGACCGGAAGATAGAATTACCATGAGTATGACAGCTATAAATGCAGACTAATAAAGGAGTATTGTGTTGACAACTCAAGCCCCATTGGTGCCATTGCCATTGGTGACATGATTTTCTGAAAAGGTGAACAAATCTTGGAAGACTTTCAAACAAAAGTACAATCTTCCCTTGATTTAAACAATGGAAAATTTGGTGTGTATTAAAACTATACACAAAGTAAAAATACTTTGTATGTATGTGAAATGGAGTTAAGCTCTAGGCTCAGATAATAATAAATAGGTTTATCACCTACCTGGAATCCCAGTGGGTCACTAAGAAATTGTGCTGGATGAGGGAAGAATTTTTGTCATGCAAGCTTATCCCATAAATTCTAACTTCCTTGATCTCCATACATTAAATGCCAGGCTCACCTCCCAATTACTGTGATAATAAAGACATCCTTACAATTTTCCAAAATGGCCACCCATTGATGAACAGCTTTAGGTCAACTAAAAAAAAATTAGAGGGGATTGCTGTGATTGTCTTTCAGTCCCTCTGTCTGCAAGAGTTTCAACCTAAATCTAGTAGCAAGATTGCTGCAGTACTTCTGGGATTCTCATCTGTACAAAACCTTATCCAGAGGAAGAGAAACACCACATGTTCTGGTGGCTCTTTATAGAAAAGAAACTATTTTTGCGGAAGTACCTGGAAATATCCCTTAGGTCTCATCAGACCAAGTTGTAGTCTTAGAATTCCTGAACCAATCAATAGAATTACTCTAACCAATCAGACTCACTCCTGGAACTGGGAGTGAGGTCAGCTTTCCTTAAAGCACAGATGTGGATGGAAATGTGTGGATATCTGAATAAAAGTCAGGAATGAAGGGAGAAATGGATTCTGGGTAGGCAACCAAAATGTTCCCTGCATATTTGCAGAGTTGAGGATTGATTTTATTCAGGGAGATTCCAGGTTTGTTGGTGACTTGAAAGACCACCTGGGCCAGAGGTTACATATATGTGTGTGCAATGGATTCCAAAGGCATAGTTGGAGTAGCTGAGAATGGGAGGTGGGAGCCCAGGAAAGGAGGAGGCGGGCGCCACAAGTCTGGACGAGCTGCCTTGTAAAAGGATCAAAGCTCTTTGAGATCCCTCTGCCAAAGCTCTTGCAGCGTGTGACAGGAACCCAGGTGAAAGATGGGTGTGAGTGGAACTGAAAGAGACCCCTTGATGATTTCCTGAGGAAATTCACCTGTTTGGCAATGACTTTGCTCCGCAAGTTTTCCTCCTGCATCCACATGTCCTCATCAACTCCAAACTCAAAGGAAAGCATGATGGTTGTGAAACTGAAAAGCAACTTTCAGCGTATGCAGGTAACTCAAGTTCAGAACGAGAGGTTATACAGTACTGTTGGGCATCCCTATCGCCCTTTTGGACTCCTTCCTCCCCTTTGCCCTGGTCTCAGCAGCATCTCTAGTCCTGCTCTTCTATCTATATAACCCATCTAATGCTTATTTCTGCTACTGCCTTAGCATCTCTCTCTCTCCTCCCCACCCTAGCCCCCATCTGCCTTCAGCTTTTTCCCTCCAATTCCTCCTGTTTGTTACAACCAGCTAGATTTTCTTAGAATAGAGCTCTTACCTTTTACTTCCTCTGTTCGAACACTTTTGGTGGGTGCCCATTGCCTACAGAATTAAGTACAAATTCTCATCCTGGATGTCCACAGTCTGGCCAAACATAAAAGAGTTCTAAGTACTGGACAGCAGTTTGGCAAATATGCATTGCTCTGTACCAGGCATTGGGCAAGGTGTATGAACTGCTGAGCACGATTTTTCATCACTCTCCTTCTTGTAATCTATATTTCAAACCAAATCTTTTCCATCCATAAAAACTTGTGGACTATGGGGTTTTCTTGAAGTACTTGGGCTGCATTTCTCTCATGGTATCATCTGTATTCCTGACTGATATCCCACCACTCTAGACTGTGAGTCTGTCATCACTGAATTCCCTCATCTCCTTCTGGTGATCCTAATACCTGGCTTACTTTTTGGTAAAAGGTGTATATTCACTGAGTATCTTCAGTACTCCTGGGACTATTACAAAGTTCCACTCCTTTGGTCTCTACCCCATTGAAAGCAGAAGAAATTGACAATCCTCACAATACACCCATTTTATTTTTAATAAATCACTTTTCAACCTTGATGCTGATTCTCCAATGTTTAAGCACGCATACTAATTTTTTTCTTTTTTTGCTCATTTCAGATTTGGAACTCATAATGCCACCAGCCTGAAACTACTGTTAATATTTTGGTACGTATCCTTCAAGCCTTTTATCCTAACTAATATTTACAGCTCAGAAATTACACAGAGAATAAATACTTTTTATCTTGCTTGCTTTAGTTGACATTATACCATAATTTTCTTGCCAGCAATATTTTCCAGGGATATTTTACTCACTGTCATTTTCATTACCATAAACAACAGGGTGATGAACACCTTTGTGTACAAAGCCTTTCTTACATCTGTGGTTGTTTCCTAGAGATATACTTCCAGAACTGCAGTTGCCGGGGCAAAGGAGTATAAGTGTTTTATGACTTGAAATTCCTACCTTGGCTTTGCTTTTAAATATGTGTGTTTAAAGGGAATGCCACGAGCAAAGGTGACTGCTTAGCAGAGATCTGAGGGGGAATCTCCAAATTCCACCATTCTGGCCTAATTTATTTCACGACTCTGCTGATGTTTGCTTGCCTTCTTCTCAATTTCAAGAAAAAACACAAAACACTGAAATGAGATGCAGAGCCAATGTCTCCCTCTCACTTATAAAGTTTGCCTTCTTGATGTGAGAGGGTGAGAACTTTAAATCTCTCTCTGGAAAAACATGCAGTGAAATTGGAGATGGTGGGACCCCAGACCCAGAGTCATCATTGAATGGATGTGCTTTTCCAGGGCTCGGAGAGTATTGAAAACCCCAACAAAATAACATCAAGACCAATCCCACACAGCTCAGCTTCTTAGCAAAAAGAGCCTTATTTCTCTGTTACTGGGGTAGATACGTGCAGATGCAAAACACAGACAGACTGTCCTTGCCCTGAGTTATAAAACAGTGATGTCTGTTGAAGGTCATTTGCTTAGGGGGAAAAGACTGGTACTTGGCAGGGAGGTCATTGAGGGTGGTGCAGCGCTGCCAAGGACCTTCGATACGAGCGGCCCGGGAGAGCTTCCACCTCACCCCAGAACAGGTCACGGCCCTGGTTACTAAGGGAGGAGGAAGGAGGGGGATAAGAGTTGGAATAAAACGAAAGAGAGAAGGTTATTCTCTGAATCCCCTAAATTCTAAAATTAGAACTCTCCTAAACAAATTTAAAAAAATCAATAAAAATCAACTGGACCTTTGAGGTAGTGTATCTTACCCTATCTATACAATCCTCTTTACAAGAGTGTCTTTATTCCAAAGCCGGGCTGTCCTAGGGGGAGAGTCAGCTCCACCCTAGACTCGCAGAAGGAGCTGGGTAGATTGGTAAACTCTCCCGGGCTGAGCGTCTTCAGTTTAAACGACTAAGGAGGAGTCAGAGTAGGAAAGAGGCCCCCTTTCCGCCCCCCACCCCCACCCCGAGCAGGGGATTTTATGGGAAGTGAAGGTCTGGAGATAGGGATAATTTTTATCCTGTCAGATGGCTCAAGGAAGGCCACACAGGAGTCCCCTCCCTCTGGTCTAGTGTCTGATGCTAATATGCCTTTATCCACCACATGTCTCTTATGCAAGGCCCCACAGACATCACAAATCCAACATGTCCAAAGCTGAACTTTGCTCCCAGGATGGCTTCTCCTCTTTATGTCCTTCTTTATCTCAGTTAATGGCTTTGTGAAGCGTCTCTTTACTCAACCCACAAACCTGAGTGCCTACTTCTCTCATACCGTGCAGTTTGTCAATTCTCTCTTCCCAACATCTTTGCCTCCACCCAGTTCAGGTCTGGGTGAGTTCTTATTTATACTTTTGCAAATCCCTTAGTTGGTTTCCCTTCTCCCCTGCCCCGTTCTCTGTCTTACCCTCACTCTCCCATCCATTGCCCACACTAGTGCCCGAATGATCTCCTGAAACAATCTCACCGGATTACTCCTCTGCTCGACATATTTCAGAGGCTTCCCAGTGTCTCCTGGAGGACCATCAAGCCTCTTAGCACAGCAAGCAAAGCCCTTCCTCAGTTTCTCAAGTCTTCCACATTCCACCTCAAATTCTTTACTTTGCACTTGATACATTCTCTAAAGATGCCAGGCTCTTTGAAACCTCTACCCTTTGAAACAGGTATTGCTTCTGCCTGGAATGCCCTTCTTCCACGCCTTTTCACTTAAATCAACTGCCAGACTCATCTAAAATGTCAGCGAAGTGCTCTCTCACTCCAAAGTAGCCTGTACATTGTTCTTTTATAGTATTTATCAACTTGTGTTGTGATGGTCAGTCTCTAAGCCTGAAGTGTGAACTCCTTAAGGACAGGCATCTTCTCTTCCACATCTGCATATCCTAAGAGGCTTAAACGGTCCAAGGCGTGTAATATATATTTAGTAAATTGAATGAAAGAATGAAGAAGATAAACAATGGAAAAGAATTCTGTACTCTGGGTTGGCTCTTTGGCTAAACTATAGTCAAGTTATCTGTAGGAAAATAAAGTATCTCTCTGTTTTGTAGATATTCAAAAGCTGAGAATAGTGTGTGTGGAGGTGTGTGTGTGTGTGTGTGTCTAGATGTGTGTATGGGCGTATGTGTGTGTGTGTGCATGTGCATACGCACCTGTGTAGCTGTATGTCCTAGTCAGGGTTGATTATGAGCATTAGCTTTTGGAGAATATTCTTATGATAGGGTGTTTGGGAAATAGAAATGAACGATCCATGACAAGCGCACTTCCTATGGAAGTATCAGACTTCCTGTGGAATAAGATCAAATTCAAATACAGTAGGGTCAGAAAGAAGAATTTTGGTTTGTAACTTGTGTCCATTGGGGAATGCGATCTCTGTGTACAAAGTGGTACCAATCACAGCTTCTTCATAAGAAGTCTTGCTTGTTATACGTATTAATATTTAGGTTCCCAGGGTGACTGCCCCAATACCGTATATTTAACAGTTCAATTAGTCATTCCCAAGTGAAGCATTCTAATTGATTATTTTTCAGTCTCTGTTGGTGATAAAGATAATGGATGTTTTTGTGGAGTAAATTGGCTTCCTTGCCTAATATCTGTTTCTTGATGTCACTGCCCAGCAAATAAATGGTGAAGTGTATTGCTATAAATAGCATGATGGCTGGCAGAGGAAAAAAAAATAACTGTGTTTCCTGACAGTGCAAATTTCACACTGTTTTAATTACCACAAACGTTCACTCCTATCTCAGAGAGCTGGGCAGGAAACTGGGAATAACTGAACATTTGTAGAAGCGGCTGAAATGACAAGTCTGGGATGTGGCCTCAAGCCAGTGTGGCCAGGGTCGCTGTGACATACTCTGGGAACTCAAAGTCTAGAAGGTGATTGGGGACCCGCTGGGAATCAACTAGGTGAGACTGGGAAATTTGTCCTGCTGTTTGTGCTGTTACTGCTTTGCAGAAAAGGAGAGACACCTGTCTCCCCAAAATAAACAGTTTGAATTTCAGAAAAACAAAATAAAAGTGCACAGTGTTGGAATTTTGCTATTTGGGCAAACACCTACACGCATTTACAGTTCACAATTCAGTCAGTGTTAGAGAAATAGCAGGGCCAAGTTAACTTTAAGATATTCTCTGAATCTAGACTTTTCTCCCTCCGCAGAGCATTACGGCCTTTTCTCTTAGATGTCTGGCATCTTTTCTCATTTCCTTGGCAATCACCTGTCTTCCCTCTGACCTTCAGCCCCATCAGCTGGAACCACCTCTTCATTTCCCTGAACTCTGGACCCTTCCTGGCTCTCCTGAGATCCCACTTCAGCATGAGAATGGTGTGAAAATGCAGTTGCTGCAGCACTAGAGATCCGATTCTTGGGCCTTTGTCTGATTTTGAATTTGGGGTGGGAATTTTCTGGCTCACACTCAGAAATCTCTATAATACTTTGTAGTAATGGAAAAAGTATGCATTGGCACAGGCATTTATAATTTATGCCAACTTCTTGTACACTTTTTCCCATGTGAGGGTAAATCTCATTGGATTTAGACCCAATGAAATTGGAAACAACAGTATCTTATAATTACTCAGAGGAGTTTCAAGGCTTAAGTAGGTGGTAGAGAAGGGAAAATCTTCACTTCCCATAGTGATAAAGATGTAATTTCTTACCAAGCGTAGGAGGTAGGTCTCCAGGGCTTAGAAAAAGCCCAGGAGGGATGTGCAGGGATCAAAGGACCCAGCCAGTATCTCAGCTTTACAGAGAGAGAGGGAGTGGTCCTTCTCACCTATCACAGAATAGGCATTTAATGAATATTAATGGATTGAACAAATGAACATACAAACTGAACAAATGGCACAAAAAGGTGAAGCATGGATTAAAAAACATTACTCAAAGTTTCAATTAGAAGTATGCTTAAAAAAAACTATCAAGTGCTCTGGCAGCCACAGTTCATACCATGATACCATGTTTCAATATCAAAGAGATGTCCATCCTAAGTAAATTACTTGGTAGTCCTACTCGGCTCTGTGTTCATCAAGAAGCTTAGGTATCATGGTTGACATGTTGTGGATGACGTATTCTAAGTGGTCCAAGACGTAAACCCTAAGACCACGTTGGTGGAAGTTACAGTCAAACAGACATCAGCTTGATATAAAGAATTGCATATGGAATCTCAACCGTCAAAGGGGTAGACTATGCTAGTTATGTAATCGCCTCTTAGTTCCAAGTTGCCTCTTTTTCCCTGCTCTTTGAAAATGGAGCTGGTTTCTTAAGCATTTTTTTTGAAACTGATAAAGGAAATGGATAGTAAGCTTTGTCATTAGAGAACAGTGGAGAGACGTTGAGGAGGAAAGTCTTTGCTTTCTGGTTCCAGTGTCCTTGCTCGGCAGGCTCCTTCCACAGGCCTGAACTCCGGCAGTGTGGTGGCTTCCACAGCCTCAGGCTTTTGCAGAATGCACAGCTTCTGTAGTGCATGGAGGCCAGCAGTGCCTAGTGGGTGGAATCCCGCAGCGCTCCCAGCCTCAGGTCATTTTATAGAGGTATATTTATACCTCTAGTGAAACACCTCCTCATGAACAGCTTTCCCTGGCACCATAGGGGACAGATTTCCAGCAAATTCCACTGGTATGGCACAAAGCAACTTCTCTTCCATCCTGTGAGCTGTGGCCTCTCCAGTAATATCTGGACCTGAGCTCTGGGGAACCTTTTCCTTAGCTGTCCTATCTTGGTCCTAGGCATAGTGGCTGTTCCCTATATCTGCTATTCTTATATTCTTTAGTGTTTTCTTTACTTCTTAATAGCTAATCTCCCATTGCTACAATCCCCTTTTATAGTTAATAATTCCTTATATTAGACTTTCCCTGTTCAAATTACTCTGTGGTTTTAGTTTACTGATTGGACTCTGACTGATACGCCCAGCAAGTGCATGGGATCTTGAGAAATGGGTAGAATTTAGGCAAGCATAGAGGCAGGAGAATGAATATTCTAGGCAGAATGAAAGTATTAAGGTTCATATTTTCCAGGTTTATATTTCTGTATAAGAATGAAAGACTAGCAATAAATACACTTAATCTGATTATACATTCATTGAGGCAAAGACTATGTCTGATTCTTCCACAAGGCCTATAATCTTGTAATGTTCGATGAGAGAACAAAACCTTCTGGATATTGACTGGTCAATCCGTTTGACTATAACTATAACTGAGACCTGGGAAGAAAGACCAGTCCTCATTGCTTTGCAATGCTTTGCAAATAATAGTAATATTAATAAAAAATAACAGTAATATTAGAAAAATATTGAATAATACTATGTACCAGGCTTTCTACATATGAGCTCATAAGTAAAGACCCTCGAACCTTTATAAGATAAATATTATTATATCTGAAGCACAGAGAAGTTACATAACTTGTTTGGATTCACATAACTATTAAGTGGCCAAGCCAGGATTTAAGCCAAAGCAGAGTGGCTCCAGATCCCCAGCCTCTGATCACAGCACACTACTACTGCCCAAATATGGTTAGAGTTGTGATTATACACCACAACAATACACACCTTTCCCTTCAATATTCTAGGGGAACAAAAGATGGGAGTCTTTATACATTAAAGAAGGGAACATTTGCTTTGTAAATCAAGATGCCTTCCACTGAAAGTAAGGCAAAGGAAGGATTTCTGACCTCTCCTGTTTCAAATATTGAGTATTAAAATGCTCTGTATATTAATTGATACACTTTCCTGTGAGTTGTCGTACATTTCTGGGATTCTATTCTCCTGGGTATTTACCTTTTTATCCCCATCCTTAAGGAGTTGTGGTTTTGAATGCTTGAGTTCCAACACAGAGATTCAGAGAGCAGTAGACGAGCTCTTCTTTGGAGCAAAGGTTCTTTCTGGATCCCTGAAATACCTCTCCTCATTACATTCAAGACTTGCTCTGGTTTCCCTTCCACATGGGGAAGTAATTGGAGACCCATGCTGGCCCATGCCCAAGTTTTCTTACTCTATATGATGTGCTTTTATCCTGGAGATTTTGGAGTCTAAGGCTTCTATCCCATGTGGCTCTCAGTGCCCCACAGGACCCCAGTATGGCTAATAACACTTTTGAATTGCTTTGCCCTATCAAATCCTGCGTGTATTATTTCTTCCACCTAGAATATTTCTTTTTCCCCTTCCTCTCATCCTGCAAGACTCTACTCAAATACGATGCCTTTTGAGAGGCCCTTCCCAGCCCCTCAGAAGAATTAGCATTATCTGCTGTGCTCCACGAACACATGGCTACCATCTCTCTGTTAGGCCTTGTTATGTTACCCAAGGACTGGCACATGCCTGCCTCCCCTCCAGACTGTGAGCTCTTGGAAGGCAGAAAGCTATCGCATATCCACAAACGTTTTCCCATGACCTGATGTAATCACTAGGACTTAGTCAGTGCTCTATAAACATTTGTTGCTTAAATAAATACATGAATAAGTGAATGGATTGGGGCCATACAGGATTTGTGGACTTGGGAAAATCATGTCATCTCCTTTAACCTTAGTTTAACCATCTTTAAAATGAGTCAATGTGATGAAATGATGTCAAAAGTCCCTTCAAATTCTGGCATCCAATGGGTGTGAAACTTAGTAACGATTTTTCTATGTTGCCCTGAGGTTGACTAGGAAACTTTTAGAAATCCAGAGCATTTTTGTTATTCCAAATATCTTAAACAACCTCAACTCCAGAGATCTCAAGTGGAGGAGTTCTGTTCATCTCCACTCAGAAGACTCATGGGCTCAAGTGCTAATAAAACTCCTTTGCTTATGGGCAAAAGAGTTGACTGTACAGTGTAGGAGAAAAGTCACATCGACTATTTAAACGTCTTTTGGGGTATCAGCCTCATCAGCCACAGTTCTAGAAGTCCTGACACTAACCTGTCAATCCGAGAGCAGGGATGCAAGTGGCTTCCTTGATACCATTATAAACACCTATAATCCATCTTCTTCACTCTCATTGAGGAGCTTGGACAGACCAGCTGCCTCTCTTGCTGCCCTTATTTAAGAAGTTGGTGTATAAAGTTTTAGTCTATAGAATTCAACTAAAGCCCCCTCTTTTTTGTCAGAGAAGGAATATTCCTCCTAAGAGCTGTAGATTTGAGATATTTGCACACAAGGCCAAATTACAATGGTGTGAGGAATACAATTGGAAGGGAGGCTGCATTCCCAGAGGGACTACTCTATGTCATCATGCCTAGAGCAGTCCAGACCCCCGTATAAGTCCTGGGACCTTGGGCACAATTGAAATAACGTCTCTGAGGATTTTCTATCTGTGAGAGATCACCATTTTGGTTCCTTCCTCAATTTAGGAACTCTGTTACATTATTTTCATTTTAACCTCATCGAACTATGAAATCATCCATTTCTGGGAAGCACTGTCTTTCTTTGTGCTTGATCAAGAAGTTAAACGTATAGTTCACATTTCAACCCCATTATCCAGGAGGCGATTCTTTGCTCTGGAATTAGAGCCTGTGGTAACAGTTAGCCTCTCCTTTCCTTTCCAGATGCCAGGCATTGCACAACTTCAAATTATTGGCTGACCAATGCCAAGGGAGGCAACGCCCCCATCTGGCCAGACAAAAGAAGCAAGATGAAAATAATGATAAATTAGACTGTATTCATTGACTTCCCTTTATAAATGAAGAAATAGACTCAGAGAGGTTAAGTAGCCAGCCCGAAGTTACAAAGCTAGTAAGTCTAATTCTAAAGTCTGTCTTTGGGTGTGTGTGTGTGTGTTGGGGGAGTATGGATAAAACAGACCACTTTTAAAAACAGAAAATCCTAGATATTTTATGTTCAAAGAAGAAATTTGAGGTTTCTTCAAATAAGAATTTCAAAGAAGAAAATTGAGGTAAAACATGAGATGTTCAAAGTCATAAACCAAGCTGGCGGTGGAGGCAGGATTAGAACCCACATCAGTTTAGTCTCAGCACATCGGGCTGTGTAGAGGACCCCACTGAGGAAGGCAGGCACAGCTGGGGAAAGAAGACATGGCAGAGATGCAGTCACGCTTATCCACTCTTTCACCAACTTATCAATACTTCATCAATGAGGAGAATCAGGCCCAGAGAAGATCATAATTTTATGATGAATAAGCTGAAATGATGTGTATCATGTCAAATATCAGGGGCTCAATAACTTATTTTCCTCCTTCCTGGAACAGGGCTGTTCAACTTTTTAATATTATTATCATTTACTAAACTAATTCATGCATGTTGTAAAAATTTTTAAAAGGCGCAGAAAGTTAATAGAAGGAAACAACAGTTCTCTCCCCAAGTCCATTCCCCAGGGTTGATCATTTTTAACCTTTTCTGATTTCTGTCATTCTTACAGTTAGTACCATAATTCTGAATATCGTGATTATAGTTCTTTCCATTTATTTATCCACCTGGTTATTTTAAAGGATACACTTAAATTTCTATTTCTTATTCTACCAACTGTTAGCAAAGTCTCTTTCCTCATGTGACAGAGAAAATTGTCACCCTCTACCCCCATCCATTTAACATTTTCCAAGGTCCAAAATGACTTTACATGTCGAGGTTTACAAAATAATTACATTCTGTTGCAAAGATTAAGTCTTTCATTTTTTATCTATATGTTGATTCTCTACATGGAGACCAATAAAAAGACTTTTAAATATTTGATCATATTAATATTACTCACTATAAGATCAAATGGCATATCTAGACCAATACAGAAAGAAAATAAAATCTTTGGCCTTAATACTGTGTGGTTAAAAGAGATTTAAGCAATATATTCAGAGCAATTCTTTTTTCTTTTGCTTCATTAAATACCCCAAATCATTCCATATTTTAGTTTGCTTTTTGTTTGATTCTTAAATTTGCAGTAAGGGCTGGCCTGGTGGCACAGTGGTTAACTTCCCACGTTCCGCTTCGGCCGCCTGGGGTTCGCCGGTTCAGATCCTAGGTGCGAACATGGCAGAGCTTGGCACGCCACGGTGTGGTAGGCGTCCCACATATAAAGTAGAGGAAGATGGGCACGGATGTGAGCTCAGAGCCAGTCTTCCTCAGCAAAAAGAGGAGGACTGGCGGCAGATGTTAGCTCAAGGCTAACCTTCCTCAAAAAAAAAAAAAATTTGCAGTATATTTTTAATTTCTCTTCGTGTTCCCAATTGATTTTTTTCTTGATTATCAAAGAAACATATGCCTTCTTTACAATATCTGGAACAATATCCATATTTTTAATCCATCATATTAATTGTTTCCTGATCCCATGACTGCCTTCCTAACCTGTTGCCTTGCAGTCTGACTGGGATGTTTTTCTTCATTTACTCCTGGACTGGTTTCACTGTTTCTTGAATCTCATGTCTTCCTTTTTAGTTTTACTATAATGTACTCTCAAGCATTTCACCTCCACAAATAGTAAGTGAAAAGTGACTTTTTGAGCTCTTGCATAAATGAAAATGACTTTACTCCACAATATTTAAGAACTTCTGCATTTGCTAATGTTGCTGATGAGAAGTCTGTTGATAACCTGCTATCATTTTTTGGGTTTAATTTTTTCAGTTTTTTTGGTAGTCTCCTCTCTCTAGGTGTCTAAGCTTGTCTTTTATTTTCCCCATGCTGAACTTTCACAGGGACACATGCATCCAAGTGTGGATCATGTTTCATCCATTCTGCTTCTTGATCTTTAGTGGTCCTTGCAACTTAAGGATTGGTAGTTTTCCACTCTGGAAATTTCTATTTTATTATTTATTTGATAATTTTCCTTTCAGTATTTCTCTGTTCTTTTTTTGGGAACATCTAGTAGTTGGATTGTGAATACCCTGAATTGGTCTTCCTTATTTTTAAATTTTTCCCTTTCATTTGCCTCCTTTGGAATTTTGCTCTTCTTCCTGGGAGCTATCCTTGACTTTAGCTTCCATATTTTCTATTAAGTTTTTTGCCAATTATGATTTTTTATAAATTTCAAATAACTTTTGCTTATTCTCCAAGTGTTTCCCTTTTAGTGATTACCATTAAAAGATAATTTTAAGGGTGCCAGTCCTGGGAAGGGACTACTAGCTAAGTTTGGCATGATCTGCTTTGACGGCCCAGGTTCAGTTCCCGGGCACCGACTTACACCACTCAGCAGCAGCCATGCTGAGGCGGCGACCCACATACAAAATAGAGGAAGATTGGCACGGATATTAGCTCAGGGTGAATCTTCCTCATGGAAAAAGAAAAAAAACAATGATAATTTTAATATTATCCAAAATCTCTCTAACAATATTCATTATACTTTTATACTCTCTTTTGTTCTCTGGATTAACCTGATGATGAATTATTCTCATTTCTTATCTTACTTTTCCCTCCTGAAATGTAGGGCAAATCTTAGGTGCCCATTCACATTTAGGGATGAAGAATTACTTGACTAGTACAGATAACTGTCCTTAGCTGCTTCCAATTTGGTGTTGGCTTGTTTGCCCAGCAAGCCTTTCTCCTGAATGGGCGGACTGGTGGAGAACGATGTGTGAGTGTATGTGTTTGTGTTGACCGGCAAGGTTTAGATTGGACTTTGTGAGCAGACTGGCTTGGCTGCATCTTTCCACTGCCACCAGCCCACCATATAAGAAGGGCTTCACTCTGAGGCCAGCTCTAACACTTGACACCTAAGACTTCCTCAGCAATTGTTCAATTTCTATAGAATGGAGTGTTCTCTGCCTAGAGGCAAGTAAAAGCAGGCTGCTCTGTATAGGAAGAAAAGATTGAGTAGCTCAGATATTTCATGAGGAATCTTTTTATTAAATAGATAGATGTTACTCTTTTTTTTTTTTTTTTGAGGAAGATTAGCCCTGAGCTAACTGCTGCCAATCCTCCTCTTTTTGCTGAGGAAGACTGGCCCAGAGCTAACATCTGTGTGCATCTTCCTCTACTTTATATGTGGGATGCCTACCACAGCATGGCTGGTCAAGCGGTGCCATGTCCGCACCCAGGATCCTAACCAGCGAACTCCCGGCCGCCTAAACGGAATGTGTGCACTTAACCTCTGCGCCACTGGGCTGGCCCCAATGTTACTCCTTAATTCTTGGCTTTCCATACCCTAAGACATCAAATTTGGAATCTGTGTAGGACTTCATTAATTAAAACAGCTCCCACCTTGGCTGCAACGTTCTCTTCTGTTCTGGTCATCCACTTTCTCCACTCTGGGTTAGCCAGCCATTCCTTTGATTTAAACTACTTGTCATCTTTCAGAAATTTGCTAAATTTCCTGGTGTGCTGGTATCCCTTTTTCTGTTCTCTACATTTCTATGATTTTATGTGCTGCTGTCTGGTTTTTTTTGGTTACTTCAACAGAAATTGGGAAGAAAGAGTTGGTAAATATATATGTTTAGGTTTTCATCATGAACCAGAAAACTCCAACCATTTAAAAAATAATGTAAACTTTCGAAGGGATTATATAAAGTCTTTGGCATTTTCTCATGGGCCTCTAATTGGTTTATCATGAGGAAAGAAAAATTTTAAATAAGTGTTATATTATTTAACCCTAAATTAATATTACGCTTGGATAAGACCTAAAATATAATACCAAAACCGTTTCTGAGAATAAACTACTGAAACCAATTTGAACCGGTGATTTTAAAAAATGAAAAATAAAATCTGGAAGACAAAGAACACAGTACAGGTAAGTGATAACAGATGGACTCAGTTATAAACACACACAGACACACACACACTCTCTCTCTCTCTCTCTCTCCTCTCTACCCATGGGTGATAGGTCCCTCTACACCACTGCACATAACTTCAAATCCATTTCTTTGCCTGCACAGATTTGTAGTCAGATCTTGCTGGGCCTTATCTTATTGGTAAAGGCCCACAGCGATTAAAATGGCATTGACAATCTTCTGATCTGTCCTTGTAGAATAGAAAATTCAGATTAAGGCAAGATTATGGTAATGGAGGAGAAGATCTTAGAGTGGGAAGGGCTTTTTGAAGACAGCTTGTTCAGTTCTCCGACTGACACATATTTTCTGTCTGTAATATCCTGCCTAATGGCCTTTTCTTGATCATCTCCAGTAACAAGAAACTTGTAGCCTCCAGAGGCAGCATTTTCATCTTTAGACGGTGCTGTTAAAAGGCCTTTAAATGTAACCCTGATCTGGCTTTATGTACCTCCCAGTGTGTTCACCAGCTGTGCTCCCTGTGACATATAGCACAAATCTGAACCACTGTCATATGGAAGAGGAGTTTGATATTTCATATGTTTAACAGGACAGGTAAGAAAGAGATCTATTTAATGTCAGAGACAGTTGTCACTTCCCTATCTAAAGAAGCTTGCATTCCTCAAGCGGATCTTTACAAAGAGCAAGGCTGTTAAGTGAAAGCTTTAAATATAATTCCATTACCTACTTTACAAAGACAGAGTGACAGCCAATCATTAGAAGAAGAAAGTCTTCACGGCTGATGCACAACTTGCAAAAGATGTGATTTCAGCCATTATAAAGGAGGTGTACCATAACTCCCCACCAAGATGAGTTGTGTTTGCTGGTGGCCCATATCATCTCTATAGCTTCCATTTGGAGATGAGATTCATTGCAAGTCCCCCTCAAACCATTAAAGATGGTCTATGGAGACGGAATTTGGTTGTCCTGAAACGCCTGAAACTTCAGCCACCGCTGACTGCCTGTGAAGACATGACAGGAAGTCCAGGAGCAGAGGTAGCCCATGCTGCAGCTCCTGGTGCAAATGCATTCTGCAGGCTATGTGTGCATTGAGCGCTCCACTCTCCATCCCCAGGGGGAAATTCTGAAACGCATAAGCAAGGTCCACAGACCACAGAGCTGAGAGGTCCTTAGTCATCACTTCCAATTCCCTCATCATACACATAGGAGGACTGAGGTCCGGGAGGGGAAATTAGAAGTCAGAGTCATTCAGGAAGTCAGTGGCAGAGAAAATACTAGAATCTGAAGCTTAAATCCAGTTCCAGAGATTTTTTTCCTCTATCCTTTACTCTTCTGTTATGGCCCATGGTTCTTTATGACCTTGCCCCAGCCGCCCCTCTATCTCCCTCTTCTGCAGGTCTCCCCCTTGATCATTCTGCTCCAGCCACATGGCATCTTAGTGTGCTTGAAACACACCACGCAGGCTCCCTTCTCAGGGCCTTTGTGCTTTCCATCAGTCACTGAGCATTCTCTCTCACAGCTGCATGGACCACTCCCTCTCTTCATTTAGGTGTCTGTCTCTATGTCAGCTCGTCAGGGAGGGCTTCCTTGATCATTTTATCTAAAACAGGCCTCCCTGTCACTCTCTATCTCTTTTTCCTGATTTATTTTCTTCACAACATTTATCAGTATCCTGACAAATCAGATATCAAAATAAGTAGCTTATATGTATATGTATTTAATCTCTCTCCAATAAATGTAAGTTCCATGAAGACAGGGGCTTTGTGAGTTTCTAGTGGATGCAAATAAATATTTTTGAAGGTCTAATTAAATAGTTTTGAAAGTGTTCAGTGACATTTATGAGGTCAATTAATCGAAGTTCAGGTGGCACAGAATACCACTCTACTACTGAGAACTCAATTCAGAACTCATCCTACCAAAGACAATACGGTTTCCTTGCCTCTGGTCTCCATTTCCAATTGCTGGTTCAACTTAAATATTCACTGAGCGCCTCTCCTGGTTTAGCGACTATTCAAGCCACTGGGAAATTGAGCTTAAAGAGACCAATTCTTCACCTTTCAGCTGGAGTTCAGTGGAGTCGAACGTAAGACAAGATAACTACAAATCACTTTGTAAATTCAGAGATAGAAAATTAACAATGTATTAAGGGATATGGAAACACGGAGGAGAGGAGCCTAATCTGGCTTGAGAACTGACTCCTAGAGAACAATAAGGGAAAGTTAGCTGGGAGAGATGACCTGAGGAATGAAGAGAATGACATTTGACAACGCCAGAAGCATTTGAAGAAGCCAGACTCAGAAGGGGAAGCAGCTCAAATGATGACAGGGAAAGATGAATCATCAACACAGATAGTTATTGATGCTTAGAATACCGGGAGATTCCTTGTCCTCATAGGAGCTGTGGCCCAGCTTGTTTAATTCACTCTACATTGTCAGCAACTTGCAGACAGGGAGTGAGTCTCTTCATATCCAGAGCCTAACCTATGACTCCGTACATTCAACAAAGGTTTGTTAAATTAAGTAATAAATACGGCAACTGATTTAAAAGGCACATTTTAGTAGAATAAGGACAGGGGGCTAGGCATCAGGAGACCTAGAAGGCTAGTCCTTGCTCTACTACCAGCTATATTAGTTTAGGCAAGTCTCTTAGGTGATGTTCCTCTTTCATTAATCACCAAATAATCAATAAAGAGGGTAAAACGTCAGTTCTAAGAGAACTTCCAACTCGGACATCCTAGAATATCATAAAATATTCTCCTAGGCTGTTCTCTTCTTGGGACTGGCTAGTGTTAATTGATTTTAGAAATAACATTGTATTTGCAAGGTCTTAAGGAAATTTGTTCTTTAGCTCAGTGATGGCCAAGGTCCTTTCAAGTAGCCAACGTGCAAAGCCACAATTAGACCCCATTTATCCACAGGTCCATTTCCCAGCAATCTGACTCATTCAGGACCTTTTGATCCGGAACTCATCCAAAGAGTCCCCTGGGCACCCACATGAGCTGTCAGAAAGCGCCAGCATTAAAGATTATGCGCATTGCTCCTCAGACCCTCTTTCAAAGCCTGATAGAGTCTAGAGTCCTGTTTGCCATCAATTACTCAAGTATGCTATTTCCTCTGCTGGAAATTATCTTTCTTGTCTATTTTTGCTGGTGAATCCCGCTATGTTTTTCAAGCTTTCCTCACATGTTCACTGCCCTGAGCAGCTACTATGCTCTCCTACTGCCCAGAGTTTGTTGCTCCACCTCCTCTGCTGTCGCCCTAACATGTGCATACCTTCCTTATAGCCTTTGCCATTCTGTACTATGGTTATGCTTGTTGAGGTCATTGTCATGCTTTATTGACGCTGTTCCCTAGGACAGAGCCCGGCATCGAGTAGGTACACAGGGAGTGTTTTCTGGGGACCTCTAGTGATCTGGTTTCCTGGACCTCAGTAAAAGGAACATAGTACCCTGGAAGGAATGGCTGGAGAAAGCATTCAGAAGAGACAGGTATAAGAGCCCTAAGCAAAATCTCAGGTGACATTCATGACACTGAGGAAGGAGACAGAAAGACCTAAAACCAGATACAGAACTGTGATAATTCTCAGGTTGCTAATGGATCTTTAGAATGACACCTCTGAGTGGCTTTGAAATTACATAGTCTGTATGGCAGATGAGAGTTCAGAATTTCTGAAAATGTCAAATACATTTCAGAAAGATGTCTATTAAAAAGAGCTTACTGTGCTTGTTTGGTGTTTGACAGGTTCAACTTCAGTTATCTGGAAAAGGCCAAGAAGCCAGAGGAGTGAGGCATTGTTTCAAATCATAAACTGACAAGATTTGATTAAACGTCATCATTTGCCCAGCATTGTACATGTGTACAATGAAGAACCAAAGACTGGACTCTCAAGGAAGCAAAGAGACAAAAGTGACACAGCTACAATGCTCAGCATGCAAGTTAGCACCCAACTGAGGGGCCCAGATCATGAGAATTATAGGCCCTTAGCACACTGAGGAGAGGTCAGGGGTCAGGCTAGTCTGGTAGAGGGGGGGAAAGGAGGCTTCCTGCAGGAGCTGGAACTTGGGCCATCTCTTGCAGACTGGGGAGGATTGAGATTAGTAAAGAGAAAGAGAAGGTTCTCTAGCCAATGGAGACAACTCAAGCAGAGGCCCTGGAATGGGACTGGCAAGAAGAAGTGAGACCAGCCGAGTTCAGTCGAGGAACGGGTAGGATAATGTATCTCATGGTAAGTCAGATTATGGGGACTGTTGACAGTCGGGCAGAAGTACTTGGCTCTAGATATGGTAGGCAAGACAAAGAAACAAATAAGCTTATGGGTGAGTTGGGCAATTATGTAGTCTAGTGGCTACTAAACAGTCAAGTCACAAATAACCTGATGGTATTGGTGTGTTCCATGTGAGAGTGCAAGTGCCCACTGTCTGGAATCCCCTCACTTCTCTCTGTTCACCCTTCACCCAACCACATCCTGGGAAGTGGGCAGTAGGGTATACTGAGTGCATTGCACAGATTAACTAACTCGGCCTTCCTCCCAAGGATCTTCCTCGAATGCCTCACCTCAGAAAGATCTAACACAACAAATAAAACAAAAGCAGTGAAGATAGCGACCTGTGAGGACCAAAGCCATCTATGCAGAACTCCAGGGAGCTTCTGCACCGGCAACCGGCACAAAGAGTCAAAATCCTCTTCTGCCTTCTTCACTTTTCTCAGTCCTCAGGACACCAAACTTCTAACTGACCATGCTTCCATAGCATGCCCACACTTCGCCTGCACTTCCTTTAGGCTGACGTCGACACTCCCCCTGCCGTGCAATGCTCTATACTCCCAGGTCAAGAGTTTCCCTTCCCACTGGGCTGGATGATTCTGGGACCTAAGGATCTGCTCAGAAGAGCAGATGCTCAGTGAGTGCATATTAAACAGCTCTAGTGCCCCTTCCCTGGTTTTATAATCTGGTCCACAAAATTCCTGGTAGCCATCTTCAACAACATTGCAAAACAACATGGACCTTTAAAAGAAAGTTTGAGCATCAGTTAACACAACTTGAATACAAGAAATCCCAGCAGCTCACAATCTTTCACCCTTTTCCAAAACATCCTGTGGGTCAGCAACATCCCTCTAACATTCAGAGTGAAAGGAAGATCTCCTCTCAGATCTTACTGCAGGCACCCCATTGGGGTCTTTGGGAGATAGTCACCCAAATGGCCTACATTTGAAGTTGGCAAGACCACCCCAGAAACAGCATCTGTCCATGTTCCTTTCACCAAGATCCGTGGTCTGCTGATTGTTGAGACTTGGGTTCAAGTGTTGACTTCCCTTTTTTTTTTCTTAAAGATTTTACTTTTCCTTTTCCTCCCCAAAGCCCCCCGGTACATAGTTATATATTTTTAGTTGTGGGTCCTTCTAGTTGCAGCATGTGGGACACCGCCTAGCATGGCCTGATGGGTGGTGCCATGTCCACACCCAGGATCCACACCAGCAAAACCCTGGGCCACCACGGTGAAGTGGGGCCGGCGCTCTTGACTTCCCTTTTATGGGCTAAAGTTTTGTCAACTCACTGTACCTCAGTGACATGGCGAGTGTCCCTTCTGCTTGTGTCATCCCTGCCTCAGTCTTTCCTGCCCACGTGCAGTGTTGTGCTGCAATACAACAGAGAGATGGGAAGGGCTTGCTGAGTCAAACTGGAGGCCAAGCAGAGGCAGCTTTGCCTACGTGAAGTGCTCCACCCTCTCAGCCTTTCCTATTGAAACCACACTCTCACTGACTCTCTCTTCCACTATCAGCTTCCAGACAGATCCAGTGTCTCCAAATGCTCTGTTCTTCTCAGGCAAGACTTTCAGCTGCACAGTCCTACCTTGTTTCTCTTTTCTTTCTTTCACACCCCATAACCAAATCTGGTCAACTATATTTTTAAATCATATACCCAAACCAATCACTTCTCACACCATTCGTCACTACCACCGAGTAGCCATCATCATCTCTCAGTTGGATTATTTCGACAGTCCCCAAATTGGTCTCCCTGCTTTCACCCTTGTGCTGACTGCACATAAGAGCCAGGGGGGTCCATTTGAAATGTAAGCCATGTCCTGTCCCTCCTCCTCCAGGGGCCTTCGATTTACTCAGAGTAAAATCACCTCCTCTCTAAAGGCCTTACGGCCCTATGATCTGGTCCCCATCTCCTACTCTCCTCCTGCTTAGACTCCACCCACTCTGGCCTCCACACAGCCAGGTACCCTGCTACCTCAGGGCCTTTGCATTTGGATTATTTTTCTGCTTGAAATTCTTTTCTCCAAGATACCCATATAATTTGTTTCTTCTCTTCTTCCCAGGTTTGCTCAAATGTCACCTCATCAGAGAGTACTCTCTGACCTCCCCATGCAAAATGCACCTCCATGGAAGTCTCTCTCTCCCTCTTGCTGATTCATTTTTCTTCCTGGCACTGAGGGCCAGCTAATATTTATATATTTATTTATCTCTTTACTGTCTTTCTCCACCCCACCCCCACCCCCCCAAGCCTCCAGAATGTTAGTCCTTTAAGTACTGAGATTTTGCTTTTTACCACCATATTCCCAGAGCTTAGAACAGTGCCTACCACATTAAAGTGCTCAATAAATATTTGCTGAATGAATGGTGAACCAATAGAAGGTTTCAGGACGCTGTGTTCTGTCATATTTTTGTGTCATATTTTTCTAAATGATTTCCAAAATTATCAGGGGATTCTCCATAGGACCTGTGCTCGATCATTTTAAGGAACTATGCAAACTTGAGTAGACATCAGGAGACCTGTGATTGCATCCCAGCTGTGGGGTTTCACCTACCTGAGGCTCACTTTCTTTCCTCTGTAAAATGGACATACTAATTCCTGTTTCGTTTCTATTACATTTGCAAAAGCCAAAGTCGTGGAGGCCTCCCATGGGCTGTAGTCAAATAGTGACCGGAGTGGCCATCCCTCTCGTCTCGAGAAAGTTGCAGTTCAATGAAACGACAAATGAAGGGAAGGAGTGGTCGTAAATTTTGTCAACTGTGAGTTGCTAATGACCCAGCATGAGCATTCTTGCTCAAGGCCACTCAGCTACAAAGAGGGTGTCCATAAAAGGAACTTCTTGTCCATTGATGCCCCACCCCTGCATATTCTAGTGGGTGTTTTCAGGGCCCCAACTGAACGCAAACCTGCATTTGCGGCAGTTGCCTAGCACTTGGCTGAATCTTCGTGAAGAGGGTTTATAGGCCTAGAACACACATGGCAACCTGTCCTCCTCTCCAACCTTGCAGACCTGCTACAATAATTAAATGAGATAATGCTTGTACAGGGCTTCACACAGCATCAGAAATACAACTATTGTTAGCCTAAACCTGCTAAACTTTGACTAATGCCAAAGCTGGTGTATAACTGGTACTAGAAAGAACTTGGAGGGATGAAGAAAAAGGAGAGAAGAAGAGAATAAAAAAGTATTTTTTTATTTCATCTACAAAGCTATATTTTCACTTTGTGTATTTAAGGAACCAGATATTTCCCGAACATGTTTAGAAATCACAGAGATGCTGTGTAAGACACAGACCCTGACCTTGAGCTATGCTGTAGGAAGACTAATTCAGATGTGGGTTATAGGAGAGACTAGAACAGGGATAGGCTGAAGGCAGGGGCACTGGATGTTGGCTGTTGTGGTTCAAGTGAGAAATTGTATGGGACTAAAAGCTGATGGTCACAGTAAGGATGGTGAAGAAAGAAAAAATACAAGGGATGTTTGGAAGGAAAATATGATAGAGGTTTGGTGACAAGTTTTCGTTCCGTAACCACTTCATTCCTTCATTTCCTTTTACTGTGCTTTAGATGCCAGGCTCTGCAGCATCCACTGGAAATGTAAGGATATGAGCGTCATGAGAAGTTGCATTGTTTTGTCCTCCCACGAGCCAGATAGAGTATTAGGAAGTCTATAGACATCATGGCATTTAATGTTCAGAAGGTCTCTGTCACTCAGAATGGTCATTCCCACTCTTAGTTACAGAAACTGGAGCTCAGAGACAGAGGGTAAACAACATGCTCAAGCCACACAGCAAGGCTGAGCTGGAGTTAAAATCCAGGTGTGTGAATTCTAAGCCTGGCTCTTTCTACTGCATCAGAGATGACTAGGGCACGGCTCATGTCACCGAAGGAGCTGGAGTCTAGGAAGCTGAAAGTGGGGGGCAGAGATGATGGAAGGTTGTAACAGGGCATACCGAGAGCCTCTGAAATAGAAGAAAGGGTCAGAAGGAGAAGGAAAATTCCAATACGTTTAAGCTGTTGAATCTGAAGGATTTAACTTGCCACCAACTCTGCGAGAAGGCATGGGCTGTGCTTGAGAAGTGGCTGGGCTGTGCCTCCACAGGTTGGGGGCACGAATTCTGGCTCCTCCACTCCTTGCTGCATGACCTTGGGCAACTGACGTTTGTCAATGGGGCTGGGTTTTCTCACCCACCAGGAGTGTTGGACTAAGCATTTCCCAAAGTCCCTTCCATGTCTACGCTGTGGTAGCACATGAGCGGGCTGATTAACAATGAGAAGTGAATAGGAGGGAGATTCAGCTGGCTTTTTTTGATCTTTTTTCTTTGATCAATATTTCAAATGAAAACATGAAATGTTTCTTTCATTGCTTTCCAGTTCGTCCCTAAAGTGTGAGACACGGAATCAAAAGGTTGGGGTCCTGGAAGGATGTCTACAAGCAATCTCAGGGGGAAAACAGGCAAGGAGCCTAGACTAGGCCTTCCTCTCTGGAGCCCATGACATCACTCACATTTCCCTGGAGTTTTGGGAACAGAACATACCATTAACTTTATCTGAGTAGAGAGAGGCGCAGTTGTAGACAACAGGATGCCCACGGATAAAGGATGCAGCCTGGCCCCCTGCTCTCAGCACTGCAAATGGGGAATGGATGAGCCAGGAGATGGGGATGGGGTGAAAATGGATGTGGAGAAAGCACACACTTCTCCCAGCTGACACTCAGTGCCTTTCAGCCAGCACTCCATGTGGGTGAATGGGAAAACTGAATACCCAGCTATAGCCGGAGGCCGAGCTATTATGCGCGTCTGGGCGAAAGCAAAATTGGGGCCGAGAATGGACTTCTGTTCAGGCAGGACTTTCAAAGGGTTTGGTGCCCACACTGATAGTTTCTGTTGGCACCAACGATGTCTGCTCACTTGAAACTGAACCTCGCCATTAACTCGGTTTCCGCCTACCTGCTTTCTCTGGCTCTCTCTTTCCTTAGACTTCACTGAACAATATTAACAAATAGGACATTTTTTTTTACCCAATTTCTGGTGAAAATACATTAGACTCCTAACAGGAGTGTGCTCAAGCCAGCTTATGAGCTGACTGTTAAGTTTTCAGAAAATTTTCTGGCTGGTTGTTAAACATAGCCGTTATAAAAATTAAATTATATAACAATTAAATAAATTATAACAAAAACAAGAATCATAAGTACTCAAAATCACCATTTCTTAATTATTTTACTCCATTTTACTATTATCTATGTTGTTGAGGTTACTTACATCTGTGTGGTGAAAATATTATACAATGGTGTGCACGTATTTTCGCAACTCCGTGTTCAGTGAATTTATCTTGGTAGCTCTAAATTGGTCATGGTTGGAGGTATTTACATCATGAAAATCTGCAAACATTACAAATCAGGGCTTGATTTATTGATTTGTTGATTGTCTAGACATCAGGGAATGATGGGTAAAATGCTAATAATGGAAATTAAATTAAAATTGGAGCCATTGCATTGTGAATAACACACACAAAACATGGAGCAGTATTATTTTAGTATTTAAAAACAATGATCTGAGTCAGCAAAGAAGTTGCTCATGTCATTGACAAGTAAGTGAGATGCCAACACATACCTTCGTCGTTTCACTTTCATCTTACTCATTAGCTAAAATGAAAGTATCAACTCATACTCATGTCTAAGCTACATGCATTGTCCATCGATAGCTATCATAAAGTTGGCAACAGATGCACGAGTTTGGCAAAAATCAGTGAAAGCATTCTGTGGCAATTGATTGCCTATGTGGAATTTACAACAAAGAATTGTAAATTATATACTACACATAATTTATATTAGTAAAATTTATAATCAACTTATGTATTATATATATATATATTCAATTTACGTACACATCTATATCTCTATTTCAATTTTTTCCTACCAGAGCACTGGTTGGCACATATTGACCAGCATACCACTAGCTCTTAGGGTCATCGTTTGACTGATAGGAAAAAGGAGACTTATATACAATGTCGCTATTTGTGACTTTGGGCCCAGACAGCACTGGGCCCAGAGTAGATACTCAAGTTAAGCGACTTGGAGACTATATCAAGATTTTATAATGCTATTAGATTATATTAAAGTACTCTATCATTTTTATCTCCAGTGCTTTCTATTGACTTGCTAACATAGCCATTCATTCCCTATCTCCAAATAAAAATTTCTGCCCACAGTCTTTGACACTGAGGATTCCTAGCAGGGTAGAAATGTGGAATGCAGTTGGAGCCAGAGGCGTAGAGCTTAGAAAGAGAAAGCAGGCTGGGAGCTTTCTCCCTTGAAAGCTTAGGTGTCCTGGGAGTGAGATTCCACACCAGAATAAGTCAGCAGACGTCATTAAAGGCTGGACTTCTGGCAGCCCCTTGCATCAAACTATTTTACCTCCCTCTGAGTACACACCAAGCACTCTATAAATGCAGAGTCCACAGGGAGTCAACACAAGACTGATGAAGAGCGTGCTCTATGTCTTCTTTAGTGCTCAGTGCTTTATATCCATTAACTTTCACCCTTAAATAGCCCTCTGCAGCCAGTATTATCTGACTCCATTTTACAGATAAGTAAAAGGGGCAAAGATGTTAAGCATCTTTTAACAACTAACATTTAGCAGGTCTGATTGTTAGCTGACCCTCGTTTATGGGCCTCTCCAATTCCGATAGCTGTTTTCTTGCTCCGCACCACCGTGAGGGAGGTAGTACATGAGAGCTGGTGCGTGGGTAGAGAAGGAGGTGTGGGCCTACCCATGCTCTGTGGTCTGTGTGTGCATAGAAAGGGGAAGAACAGAGGCAGTACAGCTAGAAGCATCAAAATGACATAAAGGTCCTCCGAGGGGTGGGCCCCGTGGTTGAGTGGTTAAGTTCGTGCGCTCTGCTTCAGTGGTCTGGGGTTTCAGTGATTTGGATCCTGGGTGTGGACCTGGCACTGCTCATCAAGCCATGCTGAGGAGGCATCCCACATAGCAGAACTAGAAGGACCTGCAACTAGAATACACAACTATGTACTGGGGGGCTTTGGGGAGAAAAAAAAAAGAGGAAGATTGGCAACAGATGTTAGCTCAGGGTAAATCTTAAAAAAAAAAAAAAGGGGAATCTCTGGAAGGAACTGCTTTCCAGGAAGCTGCCCTGTCAGTACAAAAACAGAAACTCTTAAAGAATCTTACATGGGCTTGATGTGCTTGAATTTGCTGGGGATTGATTCTAGGACCCTCCCCCCCACCTCCACACCGGACACCAAAATCTATGGATGCTCAAGTCCCTTATATATTTGCATCTGACCTACACACATCCTCCCATATACTTTAAATCATCTCTAGATTACTTATAATACCTAACGCAATGTAAGTGCTATGTAAATAGTTGCTATACTCTATTATTTAGGGAATAATGACAAAAAGGTCTGTACATGTTCGGTACAGACACAACTATCCTAGGCCTTTTGATCCACATTTCATCAGCTACAGAACCCGTGGATACGAAGGGTTGGCCGTACCAAGCTGATTCCACCTCAAGACAACCTATGGCACAGGCCATTGTGACAGAGACTGCTGGCTGGTTTCTGGCATCCATTCTCCTCTTCTTGCTAGGCACGCAGCTAGGACTGTATCTCCAGCCTCCCCTGGGTTAGTATGTCGTGCCACTTGGAGCTGGTCAATGGAATGTGAGTGGAAGGGAAATGAGCCTCTTCCAGGACAGGCCACGGAGCTCCCATGGGTTCCTCTCCATTTTCCTCTCCCTCAGGGGGGTCTTTGGAAACCAAATGTTACAGTTGGCAGAATGCCTGTCAGAGTGAGTCCCCTGAATGACTGGAACAGAATCTCCTGTTCATCTGAAACTACCCTGGACTATTTTATGAATGAGAAACAAAATTATTTTATGTTGAGCTAATGCACGTTTGAGTTTATTTTGTTACTACCGCCTGGACTACTCTAAACAAGCCTTATACTATTAATACTATTATCATCATCGCCCCCCCTTTTACAGATGAGGAAACTGAGGCACAGGTAACTCGCCCAAGGTGATGTACCAGGTTACCCATCTAGACCATGGTACAGATGGAGTTTAAACCCAGGCAATCTGGCTCCAGAGTTCACACCCTTGACCATTATGCTGTACACTGCCTTATGGATTGGAAGAAAGTGGTCTGTGAGAAATAGACTGTGTGGGTGAGTGGAGGAGACACTGGCCATCAGGTGGTCTCATGCCCCTTCTGTCCAGCTTGCGTGGATGGGGAAATTGAATTGTTAGGAGAAGAGTCTTCCCTTAGATCCCTCCACAGGATTAGGATTTGTGTTTCCTGGTTGCCAAGTCTCCCTCCTGCACCATTTAGCCTGGCTACTAAACGTGGTACCACAAGGTGCATTACTACAAAGCCGCCCCAGCCTCCAGCAATATAGCTTTCATAAACCTCCCCTTTTACAGGTGGAACAATGGAGTCTTGGGGAGGTGAACTGACCTGCTCAAGGCCACCCAGCTAAAAAGTGTAGTAGGGCTGGGTTCAAATCCCATCTGACTCGGGGGTTGTTCTTTTAACCAGCACCCAACGCTGCTTCATCTGAGATGAGTAGGATGGAGTGAAGAGCTGAGATACCAACCCTACAAATTCAAAGTAAAATAATGTGAGTCGTGAAAAGCGCTTTAAAACCAAGCTCCCTGGCCCTATGAGAGGTAATAACAATGTTCACAGCTGCCCTGCGCTTTCCAGGCGTTTCCACGGCTTTATCCTCCCTCCTGGAGCTCCTCCTCTCACCATCCTTTCTCTGAGCATGGGTCTTTAAAGCTCTGTCCCTGTTCGGCCCATCCATGGTCTCCCCCAGGGGAGGGCTGTGTCTCCTTCATCAGGGAGGTCCCTGAGGCCAGCGCGGGAAAGGTTTGCTGAATGTAGAACCCAGCAAGGGCATCTGCACTCCCATTTTTCAGGTGGGGAGACTGAAGTTTATGGCCGTGAAGGGACGTGCCCAGGTCCCACGGCTGGCCATGGCCTCTTCCCGGGAGTCACTGGTCATGTCCCTTGCAGCCCAGAATCTGCGGATCAATAATCAGTGAAGAAGTGACAGCCAGAGGAACCTGAGTTGACACATGTCACAAAGTGGCTTTCCAAAAATGCCACCACTGCCAGGGCCATGCATGAAGGAGCAGTTCAACGTCCCAGCTCCCGGAGCCCGTTGGAGAACTCAGGCCACCTGCTTCCGGGCAGGGGTGGGTGGCGGGCCAGGTGGGCAGGCGCAGCTCAGTCGCCTGGCCCGCAGGCCCCCCCACTCCCCGTCCCCTGGACCCAAGGCAGCGGCTCCCTCTGTGGGGAAGCGCCAGCCCCGCATTGCAGGGGTCCCTGACGGCCGCCGGCTCGCTGCGCCTGCCGGTCCTTCCTTTGTCCCGGCCCACCATCCGCAGCAGCCGCGGAGTGGGGCGCTGCCCGGTGCACCAGCACCATCTAGGGGCGGTCGGGGTCCTTGGGCGATGCTCGGAAAGGGAGAAGAAGGCTCCGTGGGCAGCCGCGGGTCACCGCGTGGCCTCCGGGAGGTAGCCGGTCCAGCCCTGGCCTCGGTTTCCCCGATTAGCGTAGAGGTGATAATGACGCCACCCCATCGGCTCTCCTAACTAACGTGTGATGCTGTTTTACTCCTCCGATCACGTTTGAGCATCCACGTAGCCCCTGATGGGCAAGGAGGGGAACGGTGGCTAGAGAGGTTAAGTAACTTGTCCCAAAGGCACAGCAGGTTGGGGGACCAAGAATCAAACCCAGGCGCATCTGAACCCCCAGTCTGCACACTGAGCTCCTTTGCTGCACCACGTGGATGACGGCCGTTTCTCCTGAGATAGATATGCCTGTGGGAAAGCTTATCTTGCGTGTTCCTTGTTCTCCGCCAGCCACTTCCTGTGTGATCCTGGCCAAGCCGTGTCACCTCTCTGAGACTCAATTGTGTTGCTCAACCTTAGGCATCGTCCCAGCCCCTTCCTTTGTCCCTGCTCACAGGGATGCGTGTGTCAACTATGGGAAGGATTCTAAGTCAAAATTCACTCCAAGCAGGTAAATCTCATACTGTGAGTCATGGTGAGGATCAAAAAGAAAGGACCTCTGAAAAAAGAGCCAGCTCCATAAAGTGTCAAATTATCGTTCCCACAAACGCAGAGCTCCATAACCCTCCAGCCAGAGGCAAGCGTCTGGTCCCTTAGACCATGGCTTTGAGGCCAGCAGCTCCATGTCATTATCTCCATTTTACAGCTGAGAAAATCGAGGCACAAAGAGCCATAGACATTTTCTCAGAGTTGTGGTCCTAGGTGAGCCAAGACTGAGGTCATTGTCTGCTGCTGCTGCTCAGGCCCCCTCTCTCAGCCTGGGGGCTCCCCTCTGAGGACTGGAGTGGGGCTGGTCTGACAACACAAGGCCCTCTGAGCCCCTACTGGAGGGCAGCACCTTGAGGATACTCCACATCAGGAAGAAGGGAGGAAGTGGGAGGGTTTGGTCTGGAAAAGAGAAGACCCAGAGGAACACAGAGACTGTCTCTAAATAGCAGAAGGGCTGACACAATGAGGCAGAGAAGGGGTATATGGGGCGGAGGGCGAAACGAGTGGGTTTCAGCAACAGGAGAAGCAGAAGCTGAGAGAGAGGAAGCCCTGCTGCCAAGTGGCGTCTCCCTGAGGCCACAGCCTGGCTGTCCCAGGGCTCCCCTGGCATCCCTGTTTACCTTATTCTCAAAGGTATCCTGACAATAAGCCTGTGGCTGCCAAGAGCAGGTGCACCACTTGGAAAAAATATTTTCGCCCCCCTCCGCTGTGAGGGCGGGTTGGTTTTGATGTGCGGTATAGTCCGAGAGGCCCTGGGAACTGCTGGGCCAGTCATTTGTACCAGATTCCTCATCTCTTGTTGGCTCTGAATAATCCCCATCACTTCAGGTAACTAGAGTGAGTTTATTTCTTACACCTAAGAGCCTAACTGATGCAGACCACGGTCATCTGTCCTTTCTCAGAGCTGTGGCCTGGGTGTGAGCCTTGTTCCCTAGGCACTGGGGACCTCTGGAGGTCCTGGACTGTTTCTCTCATTTTCTGCCCTACATACCTCACTTCTACTCCAGCACAATGCTGACAACAAGAGAGAGATTTCTAGAAGCAGTGTTGAAGTGATAGCACTTTAAGCCTTTCCTGCCGTGTATAGTCACTCTGGGGCTTACTGCCACAGACATTGGCTGAGGATCTGCTACATGCCAGGTGCTCTGCCAGACCCAGATGATACACTGGCGAATTCTCCCGACACACCTGTACAGGCAGCTTGCATTAACTCCAGTGTACATGTCATTGGTGGAACAATTTTACCGGTTTGGGAATGGATAGAGTCAAATATTTCTAATTTTTCGAGTTAATCTTCCAAGCCCATTTGTTCAACTTAGCAGGGAGTTCTTTATCTCCCTCTCAAGGCCAGCCGTTATCCCACCACCAGCTGTCCACCAGCATGTCAAGGACCTTTGGGTCTTAGCCAGGCTGATGGGGTCCTTCCTGTATCCAAATGCCAGACGAGGAGAGAGCTGGACTCTGGTAGGTACTATAGAGGACTTCAGTGGAAAACTGCTCCTGGACAGACTGAGGAGTCCCTGCCCACAGTTTCTGTGATACCCTTACTGGCCTGAGTCCTGTCCCGGCTCCCATGCTTCCAGGGTTACAGCTCTTGCAGTTTCTACTCACAGGCACAGTCATTGTAACTAAATGTCATCTTCTGGGCCACCAAAGTGAGTCTGCAAGGGCTTCCATCCGTCCTCGGCCAGGTGCGAAGCAAGATCCCTCCACTCCCTCACAACACACCTAGCTTTGAGCCTAAGCCACCTAGATCCCTCTATCCCAAAAGGAGTTAAGCTTCCAGCCTCTTTCTTTCCAGAAGGTTCCTTGGCCCTTGTGAAAAATTACCCACTGCTTTCCCATTAATCAACTCTACTAACCAAGGGTATCAGGAGGCACTGGTTTTGTTAAATAAGCCCAGAAAAAGTCCCATAACTCCCTTTGACTCCCAGAGCAATGGATTATAATTTACCTAACTTTTACCTAACCAAAGCAGCCACTTGGCTGACTGAGCAGAGAAGATCTGCTGGGCCCTCTAAATTACGATGACCTGTGGTTCCTCTCACCAACATAAACAAACAAATAGACAAATAATGAGCCCTGCTTCCCCAGACTCCCTGGCACAGCAGATGGGGAAGCTGCAAGGCAGCCCGGCTGAGCTTTGCACAAGGTCACACAGCTAGTGTGTGGGAGAGCTGGCATTCAAATCCACGTCTGCCCATTCCTAAAACCTGTGCTTTTCCCATCATTGTTCTTTCTGGTGGGGATAGTTATCTGTCTCAGGATGACTCACACCTGCGCCTTGGGATATCTGACTTTTTTACTGCCAATACTTATTAGAGGGCAGCTCCCAGTCCTGCCCCATCCCTCTCAAACTCTAGTAAAAGCATGTTGGAGTCAATGAGCCTGTTTATTCTCTCTGATCCCCCAGCAAAGTCTGTGGTCCCTGGTGGGTATCACATCACACAGATTGATCAGGTAGACCAAAATGGTGCCCTTAGACCTGAGCCAGAACATTAGGGATCCTAGTGACCCTGGACTTTCCTCCTGTGCCCTGACAGGTCCAATGGCGAAAATTGTCCCATTGAGGAACTTGTCCAATCTCTTCTTTGGAGGGTGTCCACATCTCTGTGTGGTAAATGGGCAAAATGTGCTGGGTCTTGCCAAGAAATCAAGACCCAGAAAGACCTTTCGTCAAGGGTCATAAGTTATCAGAACTAAATGAGTCCCCAAAAGGCATTTGCATCACCCCTTCCACCATACAATAGAAAAAACTGGGGCCTAGGGAGGGGAGATGATTTTCTGTGGCCACACAGAAATGTTGATGGAGCTGGGATGAGAACAAAGAGATTACATGCATCACAGAACCTGTTTGATTCAACATTGCCCTCTCCAGATATTGTATTTTACATACATTGTCACTGACAGGCATATAGGGTACAAATTAATTCACTAATTTGTGAATAAGGTGCTGGGGCCAAGGTAGTTGAAATATCTTGCTCACAGTCACTTGGTTGGCCGTGGAACCAGAACTAGCATCTGGATCTCATAACAGGGAGGTATTCCCGTTCCTTCTTCTGACCATAAGTGAAGCGCTAAGAAGGTTGACAACCTATCAACTTGCAGGTGAAGCTGCTTTCCAATTCTTTCTCTCTGGGCAAAAAAAAGATGACATTTTGGTATCACTTCAATGGAGCTGAGACATTTGGGCATGCCTCAGCAAGAACCCAACTTTCTCCATGCCCCATACCCACCTGCCTTTCGACTACAGAGAGTGGCAAGGGGAAAAGGACTCAGGTTTGGTGTCATAAAGACTTAAATTAAAATCCTGACTCTCTTTCTTACAACTCACATGCTCTTAGCCACAAATCTTCAAACCAGAGTGTCATTTCCAGTTCCCAGAACCTAATAAACATCTTTGCTTCTTGGCCTTTGCTGCTCAATACCAGTTGCACCATCCATGTCCATGTGATGAAATTTCAGCATCTGTATCTAGGCCTGGGGTTTGATAGGAAACCTCAAGGTGCCTTCCTCTGGGTACAAAGCTTTAGGCCCAGCAGGCACTGAGCCCAGGTTGGCATTGCTCCTGTCTGATTTTCACTGGGCACAGAAGTCTGTCAGTCCCAGCTGTGAATAAGTGTACCAGGCCTTCATTAATTTCCAGATCTAAAGAGGCATATTATTCATTCCTTGTAGGATAACTCCTTTAGTCCAAACTTAAGATGATTGTTCAGCAATAAAGGCTACCAACTTGCCCCTGGCTTCAGTTGCTGCCATTGATCTTTGGGACTTTCTAAACTATGAGCTACCTGGAGACTGCACCCACATGGAGTTGAGGGCAGCCACAGGATGCTCACTGAGTGCTAGGTCATCTATCACTCCCAAACATCCTTTTTTTTTTTTTAACATTGTTTTGTAGACCTGCATTAGTACAAGGATTGAGCTTATGCATAAGACAGGCAATAAAGAGATCTAAGGCAAATGAGAAAAAAAATATCTTTAGCTTTAGCTTGAAGAAGGAAAGTCGAATGAAACAAACAAATAAATGAGAACTAGTGATTAATGATAAATGAACTACCCTGTATTCATTGTTTTAAGCTTGTACTGTAAAGTATCTCCACAAACAAGAGGCTTTAAAAATGTTATATTTGGCTAATGGAAAACGTTTCACTTCTTTTTAAAGAAAAGACAAGTATAAATTCTTTTGTTCTGATCTAAATTTCAAATTAAAGCATGAGCCTTGTAGTTTATAAGGCCAGTTCAGGTTGATGGACACTTCTCTGCACTGAGCTGGCAAAGATTAGCACTTAAGTTAATTAAAGAAATGTCACTAGCTTATTTATTAAACATCTTCAAAGATCATTTTTTAAATTGGGATGGAAAGCAGACTGCACTTTATGTGAAATACACTAGGCAGGGCCTGTCCCCATGCTGGGGTATCAGGAGTCAGAAAAGAGTAATTAGCAAAGTCATTTATTGAGCCTTATTCATGTTCCTTTGGAGGAAGGGTCATCCTTCCTTCGGAGGAAGAGTAGAACATTTGATGTCTTGATCCCAAGTAGCAGTACAAGAAAGTCTTGGCTGAGCCTTGGTCCCTCTTGAGCAAGGCAGGGTGTGTGACCTCCAACTGCACATGCGCCCTGTCATCTTAGTCCCTCTATTGATTGTCCAGAAGTGAGTTTAATGAAGACAGAATGTCTCCTGTAAACAAATCATTATCCCTGATCAAGGAAGTGTAAACAGAACCTGGCCTGGGAAGCGGACTCTTTGTCTCTCCCTACCACAGACATGTGAAACGCAGGGGCTCTGGGGATCTGCCGCAAGTCTGGAGTCAATAATGAAACTTCCTGGAGCGTAGGGGGAAGACCCAAAAGCCAGACAAGCCGAGAGCTCCAACAGTGTCTTCAGCATCAGATCTCGTTCTAAAAATTAGAAGGATGGAATTCAAGCAGGAATAGGTGAGCCTTATTAAAAAAAAAATTCAAATGATCTTAAATGCTTAAAATGCTCATATATAAGGAGATGGAAATACATCACAAAAGCATTTGCTCCAAGAATACTTGGATTCATAGGACCTAGAGTGGGATTCAATTCACCTAATCTTACTTAAATCAACATTTTACTTTTTGTATGCCCGTAGACAAATCATTAGAACCTCCTGATTCTTCATTTATAATACACACTCTATCTACTTTGTTTGCATTTATAGTATATATTCTATAAACTTTGTTTAGTTCATTTTGTTTTTCAGTGAATATAAAGCTGCTCAGAAAATTATAAAGTGCCAGGTAAATACACAAGGTTATATTCGTACAATGTCTGGCACATCAGTCCTGAATAGGTGGTTGCTCTTATAATTGTTATTATAATTATCATGATTATCACCTTTCTCATCATTTAATTACCTCTGTGTAAAGTGAAGCATATAAGAATATTCTAATTAATAATGTAACAATAGGTGCCTCTTATTGATTGTAAACTATGTGCCAAGCCCTATACTAGGTGCTTTGCATACAAATTAACATTTTAGTTATCTCGGGAACCCGGAGACAACGACATCATGATCATCGTTTTGCTGTGCCTCAGAGAAGTCAAGCATTTTATAAACAGTCCACAGGGTCTATTTGGAAGAGCTGTGGTTCAAAGCCAGGTCTGTCTGACTCCACACACCTCACTCTTTCTACCAACCTGTGCTACCTGTTTTGGAGAGACTGACAATGCATTTTAGAATTATTTCATGTTATTTTTTTCCACCTCCTAACGTATGCCACTCACGCCAACTGTAAAACCATCTGAAATATGGGATGAGACTCCTTTCTGAAAGGCAATGTGAGCCCACAGAAGTCCCTTGGGAAGCTCACCATCTTCCTTCCCATTTCATCACCCTCACCGTCATCCTGATTGTTTCCATTCTCATGAGTGTCGACTCCAGCTTTGTTTCCTGAGCATCGTCCCTGCATCAGCTTTTGTGAGCACTTTACATTGCAAACCTGCCTTCTCACCTTAGATCTCTCCACCAAGTGCCTGCAAGGGGTTCCGTGGCTCCAGATTCTCCCTGCCGTCCTAAACAGCCAGAACCCGACAGAGATGCTTTCTGTGTCCTGCACTTTCTCCCCAAACTCAGGGAGTGGCTGCACGTCAGTTTACTCTCAGCAACATGCTCTTTAGATACACTTGAACACCTCCAATAATAAGAAGCTCACCACCTCCTGAGGAAGCATATTCCATGATTGAAAAGTTCTGGTGATTTGGAAGTTGGACATAGGCACTTCTATGAAAAAAATTAAGGGGACACAAAATGGTACACAGTTTCCGGAGGGCAATTTATCAATATGTATCAAGAGCTTTAAAAATTATCCTTACTTTTCAATCAGTTGATTCTAATTCAATCAGCTAATTCTGTTCCCGGAAATTCACACTACCAAAAGAATCCAAAAAGTAGAAAAACTGTTGTATTTTTACATGTTAAAATTGCATTATTTATAATAGCTTACGTATTAATGAATATATGCATAATTAAGGATTTCGGTTATCTTAACTCTTGCTCAGACCACACGATGTGTAGATCCTAAAAGGGGAATTCTGGAGTAATGTTTCTTCATAACTCGCCACTAGAAAGCCCAGACCGATTAAAGGAGAAACTCTAGGAATAAACTCAGACATGAGCATTTTTTCAAGTTGCCCAAGTGACTCTCATTGTGTAGCTAAGGTTAAGAGCCATGTTCTAGAAGTTTTATAGTCGTGAAAATGGCTTGTTAAAATGGATCTAGTTCATGTTCTTCAGAAAGAAAGGCGGGCAGAAAAACATGTCACTTGCTTTCTACAGGGCTGTTGTGGCAAAGATAACCGGCACTGGTCTCCAGTGGCTGCGGCATTCGGCATGTCATCTTCTCATTGCCTCATACTCACATCCGACCGTCAAGGACCCCTCGTTAGCCCTCATTGAGACGAGCCCGCTGTTTCTGCTGGGAAGTCCAGGTCACTTTGAAGAGAAGGCACTTGGGTTTGACAGATGGGCTGGGTGTCTTTAACTTGCCACAGGATCCTGCATATGTCACTTGCAAACTCTGGGTGTCCGTTTCTTTTATAAAATAGTAACTCCTGCCTTACTGGGGTGCTGCGAAGTTTGCAGCAGAGAGTGGGGATGGAGTCGCTTTATGCTCTGTTCTGGCTAAAGTATACACACCCATTGGAAGTCAGCTGTGTAAAGGAGGAGAGAGAGCGCTCTACACTGCACCAGAGCGTGGAAGCCAAGAGGACAGACTGAGGAGCCTGGGATACACTGTCAAGCCAACCTGGGTGGGTTTTAGTGAGACCAGCCCCTAATCCCCCTTACCTGTAAGAACTGTGTGCCTGCCCATTTCCTCCAGCTGGAGCCTGACCACATCAGATCCTCATTCTGGTGGTTTCTGTGCCAAACAGCCAGCTTTCCCGGTCCGTCACTGCCGTCCCTATTCCTTATAGGTATGGGCCTCTCTCTTAAATGCCATTTAGAGGGGTCAAAACTCCCACTTTTATCCCCTCTGGCGATTTCTCTTGAACAAATTGGAAAAACTACAAAGAATGAAGTCAACCAACTCTTTCTTTTTTTTCCTTCAAAATAGCTCTTCTTGTCCCACACCACAGATAGGGCCATAATTCACAGTTCCTATTCTTTTAGCTTCTATGTCCCTCGAAGTGGCAGGTGAAGGCTGAAGTGAGATCTCTGGGAGCGTGGCTCTCAGAAGCAGCCTCTAGATTCTCCAGATCGAGTGCATCTGCCTGATGCTTATTTGTTCATTCAGTCTCTGAACATAAAAGATCCTGCCACCCCACTGTACAGGGTCAGGTGGACGGCAGTGTTCTTGGATGGACACTGGCCTGGAGTCAGACAGTTGGGAAGCAGATGACGAAATACTTCCAGGATCCAACCACTTCTCAGCACTCACCTCTCCCCCCTGGTCCAAGCCACCCCCACCTCTCCTCTGGATGGCTCTGCTCACCTCCAAACTCCTCTCTCTGCTTCCCTTCTTTTCTCCTGCCCACCTCACAGGCTAGTCTCCACAAAGAAGCCAGAGTGTTCTTTTAAAATGCAATTTATAATATGTCACTCCTCTACTCAAAATTCTACGACTCACCATTTCACTCAGAGTCGAAGTCCAAATCCTTGCTGTGACCTGTAAGGCCACCGGAACCTGCACTGCCCCAGATGGCTAGTAGCTCTCCAGCTGCACATGCTCGCGCTCACTCATTCCAGCCACACGCGGCTCCTCTGCGCTCACCCTCCAACACAACAGGCATATGCCTGCAGTGAGGGGCGGGCTCGGGGTTGCTGTGCAAGGCCTCTGCTCTTCCTCCCCTTCACTCATTTCTTGCAATCCCAGTCCAGAGTGCTTGATTGTGCAGCCCATTTAAGAATGTTGAATTCCCTGCAGCCTCTGCGCAGGAGACGACAGGGCCGTCTGGAAGTTGGACATGTTAAGAAACACTAGTCTGTTCATTAAGGATTTCCTAGGCTGCTTGTACCTGAAGCCAAACATCTGGATGGAATATGCAAAAGCCAGACCGCATATTTGGGTGTTCTTCACATGTGAGTGTTCGCCAGCAGAACGCAGACCATCTGGTGACTGTTGGAGTTTCACTCTTTATCCCTGGGTTAAGGTTAAGTGACTTCAAATTCAACAAACATTTGTTTATACCAACTTTTTGCTAGACCATGTGCTGGTGGCAGGAGATATAGAGATGGAGGATTCCCACCGTGGAGGAACTGGCAGCCCAGAGGAATGGTTGACAAGGTCCCAGTTAATTCTACCCAAGGCAAAAAGTGCCACATGAAGGTTCCAGATCTGGATCCAGGGGCTGCTTCATGGGGGGGATTCCCAACAGCCAAATCACGGGCAACCAGTGAACTGGAGCTTTGGAAGTTGTGGTCTGCCAGGACCGTGAGACAGAGCCTAAAGCTCAGTTGTTTAATCTGTAGGATGGGGGCAACGTGCCCACAGAGTCCAAGGTTAGGATGGACAGTGAGGAAAGAATTTAAGGTCCATGATGTAAAGGCACTGCTATCCTTATCAGCAAATAAGGGTATGGAATTAAAATAAAAGCTTCTCCATGTTTGAAAGTATGGGATAACCCATGGGGTAATTAAATAGAGGAGTTTTACCTCTTTTGAAAGGAGATCCTTTCACTACTCTCTCTACTGGGTAAACATTTACTCACCACTTAAGACACAGAGTAACTGCCCCCACCCTCCTGGAGAAGTCTTCTCTGACTGAGTACATTGGCCACTTTTATTTGTCTGCGGCCACCTCTCACCAGGCTAAGCTCTGCTGTAGTTTCTATCCCACCTTGTTCTCATTGTCTATGTCCAGGACCTGACGCAGACCAGATGGAAGGGAAGGCATGTCCCCCTCCCTCAACGCTTCAGAGCTCACCGTCCTTTGTATTCCAGCCTGGTGCCTTCTCTGGACACTCTCTAGGGAGCAAGTCCTGAAGGGACAATGAGGAAGGGACATAAGGACCCTGGATGGCTGGGGTGGGGGATCAGGGAGGAAAGGAGCATTGCCTGGGAGCAAATAGGGCCAAGCCCTTTGGCTTTCTTGCCACAGGGCCCGTGGGGAACTCAAGAGGAGATTTCTGACACGCTCTGTTCCGCCACGTGTAGATCTGTCTCTTGAAGCTTGGTCTCAGGATCCTCAGGGGAGCTCTCTCTTGTTGCTCCCTTTTATTAACTCCATATTGATTTTCATCTTCCTTTCTCTTGCCTCTTTTTTCCTTATTCCTCATTTACTTTCGCTCTGCCTTTCTTTTCTACCGACTCATTTTAATTTCTACATCTTAGAAGGGCCTGGGATCCTAGAGCCGAGGAGGGATGCGTAGGAAGAGGGGAGCAGCGCTTTTGAGCTGACTCTGGGCTTAGCACACATGGCCTGATTCACTGCTCATCACCACTCCGCCAGGCAGATTTTCTTGTTCCTACTCTGCGGATGAGAAGTATGAGGCTGGAGAGATCAAAGGATGTTTCCAAAATCACATGTCTAGTAAGGGGCCGTCATGCTGTTCTTTGACTGCCAACTGCACCCTGGGTCTTGTGCGAGCCCCAGAGTACGAAGATAAATACAGCATTTGCTGTCAAGCCTCATAATCCAGCAGCAGCCAGCACCTCTGTGATTCTGCTGAGATTCTGCTGTAGCGTGCTGCTTGGCACAATCGAGGCCTACCTTGGGGAGAAATATACCAAGTAAAAGTGTATGGGAATTATAAATGAAGCAAGAATGGGAAATTGTTGGTATATATTGAAGTTGAGTGATGGGTACGTGGAAGTTCATTGTAGGAGTTCCTTTATCTAGTTAATGTTTGAAAAGCCCCATGTCCAGTGGCTTATAATTGTGTCTTCTCAGAAATAGAGATTCTCGGGGCCGGCCTGGTGGTGCAACGGTTAAGTGTGCACATTCCACTTCGGTGGCCCAGGGTTCACCAGTTTGGATCCTGGGTGCAGACACGGCACTGCTTGGCAAGCCATGCTGTGGCAGGCATCCCACATATAAAATAGAGGAAGATGGGCATGGATGTGAACTCAGGGCCAGTCTTCCTCAGCAAAAAGAGGAGGATTGGCAGCAGTTAGCTCAGAGCTAAACTTCTTCTTCTTCAAAAAAAAAAAAGAAATAGAGACTCTCAAATTCAAAATGGAGCATCACTTCTCAGAAATTAAGACTCCTGGGGGCTGGCTCCGTGGCCAAGTGGTTAAGTTCTCATGATCTGCTTCAGTGGCCTGGGGTTCACCTGTTCAGATCCTGGGTGCAGACCTACACACCTCTCATCAAACCATGCTGTGGTGACCTCCCACATAGAAGAACTAGAATGACTTACAACTAGGATATACAACTATGGGGAGGAAAAAACAGAGGATGATTGGCAACAGATGTTATCTCAGGGCCAATCTTCCTCACCAAACAACAACAACAACAAAATACCTTAAAAAAAAAAAAAGAAATCATGACTCCTAGAAACAGAAACCTCCAAGACAGGTTTCTCTTTATGAGCCCTATTCTCTCTCTCTGGTTTACGTTGGGTTCTATGGGTAAACATGGCCCTGGGGGAAGAAGGAGACTAAATGTCATGAGCAACATGCCCCATTTGCCTGTGGTCGCAGACAGGAGAGCCACATGGAATGAGAAGGCTCATGTCCAGCTGGGACATTGTGGGGTACTCTATCCTCTGTGTTCCAAGTCTTCCCTGACATATGTTCTATCTATGATGAGTGTTTAAGAAGATGCCAGAAAAAATTATGATACTCTCAGACACGTAGACCGTTGTTCTTTGGTCTTACAGGAAACCATTCTCCTCAATATCACAGTCTCCATTTCTGAGACGGCAAGAGAATAATCAATTTCCTACAAGATTGCTCTCTACAGGAAAGAGCTTGATTGAAAACCAAAGTAGCTGATTCTATCTCCCATCTGCTGTGAGTAGGATTTTCCTCCTGGTCCTTTGAAATCTTTGGCTATGATAGCTTGTTGGTAGCAGTGGGTCCATTTCTATGCTGGGAATGGCAAAAGGCAGATTCCTGTGCTGATGCTAGATCTCTTCCCACCCAGAATGCTGCCATGCAACAGTATCAGAAAGCTGCTCCTCTGGTTCTGTCTGGATTTCGAAAGTGGTTATAGCTGCTGACGTGGTACTTCTCCTGCCTGCGCAGTCTGGATGCTGAGTGAGGTCAAACCCAGCCCTGTCGGTGGGTCAAGTCTGTTAGGCCATGGGGAATGGGGTGATTGTACCAATCTGTCACTTCAGGGCTTTTCCCTGAGTACATTCTACATGCTGAGGCTTGTGCTGGGAGCCGGAGGCAATAAAGAGGAACATGACTGGATCCATCCACGTGGGAGCTGGAGTGATAGAAATCATGTAACTCAACCAACGATGTTCAAAAGCAAGGTCCAGTGGTTTCACCCACAAAACTCACTCGTGTTTCTAGGCATGATCTCTCACTGTACCCCCAGTCACTCACACCAGACACCTGGGATCCTCCTGGATTGTTCCCTCCTTCTCCCACCTCCAAATAACAATCCTAAATCCTCTAGATTGTTCTTCTGTTCCTCCTCTCCCATCTCATGAGCTCTGCCTCTGGCCAGCTGTCTCTCCTGACCTCCCTCCCTGAGTTTCCCCTGCCACCCTTCCCAGATGACAGCTCATGACACTTTACTTTTAAAACTTGTTCAGGACTCTCCAGCTCCTTCTGGGTCAAGCCTGCCCAGCCATGTGAAAATCAGGAGCTCTCCCTGATGAAGGCTCAAGAGACACTTCCCATGTCATTTCCCACTCTTCTCCTTTGGGAGTCAGACCATGTTCTTTACTGCTTCAGGAATTCCATTCACATTTCCCTGACATCTCTCCTTTCTTCCTGACTTTTGTTCTGTCTAGAATGCATCTCCCTTTGTCCAAATACTACCTGTCCTTCACACTTAGCTCAAATGCCACCTCCTACGTGAAGCCTTCCTTGATCTTCCAATCTGAAGGCATCTTCCTTTTCTCCGGATCCCTTGAAGACTTCTGTTTGTAGAAGCGTTGTCGCTCAAGTGGAAGCTTGAGATAAAAGAGGCTTGGGCTTGAAATTTGAGTAAGCCACGAAATAACCAGATGCTCTTAGGGAGTTAACCTCTCTAAGCCTCAATTTTTTTAATCCATGAAATGGGGAGCCATCATATCTCATGCGTAAGCTCATACAAAGCTCTTAGCACAATGCCCATTGTAGGTGTTTGATAAAGGGTAGGTGCTGCTGTTCTTATTCATGGTCCCTCTTATGATGTATCTTTGAGTTGTATCGGTCTTGGCCACGGCTCCTGCCTTGAGCCCATCTCACAGGGTGGCTGCCCCAGGGCCTGCCCTGGTGGTTGCTGAATTTACTGCAGGGGGTGGGGTGTGGTCTCCTTTGGGGCTGCTGAGGGCACAGAGCGGTCACAGAGAGCTGCAGGCCCGGGGCTGACACTCTCAAAGGCCAGAGGCCCCTCCAGGACCAGCTTATTTCATTAAAACAAAGGGAAGAGTTTCCTTGAAAAATCCCACTTTTTCCCAGATTTCCCTCTCGGCTGCTCCTGTGGCCACACATGTTTCCGATGAATCCACATTCAAATGAATTTCTGCCGACAAATAACTCGATACAGTTCTTTGGTGGGAGAGAATTCCTTCGGGATGAGGTCATGGTTTGGCTATAGGAAAATTAAAAATAACCCAGTGCCCCCCGCCGCCCAGCCTGGCATCAACCCAGGGCCATGCATTTGGGAACCATTATCGGGTTTATCGGGGTAACGTATCGCAGAAAACCTGCTTCTGTTTATAGACCATTTTATTATTCCGTTTTGACATTTCCCTTTTTTCTTCAACCTTTTTCCCCCTTAAGCAAATATCTATTAGACTGAGTTGAAATGTGATCCAACCAAATAGACTCTTTTTCAACTTCAGGCTAAAGCAGGTCTGACTAGAAGCAGAAATGCTTAAGTGAAAAGTTATGATTTACTTTCTTTCTAAAGGGAAACAGTGTCAGAAGGAGAATTTTATGTGACAAGGAAACTTTTGGAGCACAGAGCAGGCCTGGCAGCTGACACAGACCTTGCCTGGGAAAGCGGTGGTTCTCAGAGCCCGGGACACAGTCTTGCCCAGCGCCCCTGCGAGGCGAACCCGGAACAGCGCACAGGCAGAACCAGAGTTAGTTCCAAAAGGGCCAAGTCCCCAGATTGGATTGTAGGCATGTGGATGGTCAGGTCAGGAAGAGAACTTAGAGATCATGCACCCCCCTCCACCCTCATTATCTTACTACTGGGTGAACTGAGGCTCACAAGGCTGCAGTGACTTGCCCAAGGTAACTACGCTGAGCTATGGTGTTGGGGGTTGGGTTTAGGCTGGAGCTCAAAAAGCGTGAATTTGACGGGCTGGCCTGGTGGCATGGTGGTTGCGTTCGTGTGCTCTGCTTCGGCTGCCTGGGATTTGCCTGTTGGGATCGCGGGCGTGGACCTAGGCACCATTTATCAAGTCATGCTGTGGCAGGCATCCACATATAGAAGAAGATGGGCACGGGATGTTAGCTCAGGGCTAATCTTCCTCAAAAAAAAGCACGAGGGGCCAGCCCCGTGGCTGAATAGTTAAGTTTGCATGGTCTGCTTCAGTGGCCCAGGGTTTCGCCAGTTCGTACCCTGGGTGCGGACATAGCACTGCTCATCAGGACATGCTGAAGTGGCATTCCACATAGCACAACCCGAGGCACTCACAATGAGGACACACAACTATGTACTGGGGGGAACTTTGGGGAGAAGAAGAAGAAAAGAAAGAAGATTGGCAACAGGTGTTAGCTCAGGTGCCAATCTCAAAAAAAAAAAAAAAAAAGCATGAGTTTGAGAACCAGCTCTGCCATGTGATCTTAGGCAAGAGACTTGACTTTCTTGTGCTTCAGGGCCATCACCTATAAAATGGGCTGATAATTTCTGCCCTGCCTTATATCATACAATTACGGAAGGATCCAATGAAGAAACAGCTCATATAGCAGACATTTACTGAGTGCTTTCTATGTGCATTGTTCTAAGCCTTCACACAATGCATCCTCTACTCACAACAGTCCTACCAATGATGATCCTGGAGATGAGGGAGCTGAACGAGGCTCAGAAAAGTCCAACAACATGACCAAAGTTACACAGTTGGAGGATAGTGGAGGCTTCATTTGAACCTGGAGTGTCTGATGCTGGAGTCTGTGCTCTTACCCATGACAGGATCAGGTCTCTGTGACCGATTAAACCAGAACCCAGATGTGAAGGTGAAAGGTGAGATCCAGGCTGAGCCAGAACAGAGACCAGGTCTCCTGACTCCTGCTCCTGTGTCCTTTTCCAGGACCCTGGTCTGCCCCAACTTCGGGAGGGGGCACTGGTCAGGCTGCTCAACTGCCTTTTCTGTCAGGCGTAGAGCAACAGATTAAATTACGAAATGGAAAGATGGTTTGAATTGTCTCTAAATGCGCTGAAGTTCAGACCTGAAAGGAGTGTGCACTGGTGAGAGCTGGTGGCTCTGCACGCAGGCTTTCTCTGTAGGGGGACACACATAACAGCATTTCACGGGCCTGGCTGTGAGGCTGTGAAGGCCCCGTCCTCGCTGAGCTGGGCTTCTGCCCTTGCGTTTTCTCCCTTCTCCTCTGTCTCCCTCCCTCCCTTCAACTTCTGATTGTTCCCAGGCCTGACTCTCTCCCGCCTTTCCTCTTCACAAGCCCCTGGATGATCTGATGACCTGGCCCCCAACTTCCTTTTTAATCTCTGTGTTCCTCTCTCATTTGCCATCCGTGCTCCAGCTCCACTGCTATGTGTGTGTGTGTATTGTTGTGTTTTGACCCCTTCTTGAATGCGTCAAGTTCTTGCCCTCCTCGCCACTGCTGCCTCTGCCCAGAATGCTCCCTCCTCCACTCTGCCCAGCTAACAACTCCCTTTCAGGTCCTGGTCCACATGTCCTTCCTCAGACACAACCTCCCTGATCTTCGGTCTTAATTAATCTCTGTCTCCTTATCTCTCTCATAGAACCATTTCTTTTCCTTTGTACCATTCTCACACTTTGCACTCACACATGTATTTATTTTTTATCTCTTTATCTAGATCAGAGAGCAAAAAACTATAGTAAACTGTTTATTACGACCTGCGTAGACTATGAGTCAAAAATGATTTTTACACTGTAAATGGGTATATAAACACCGACGTAATACCCTTGATTTTGCTTCTCTGCTCTGCTAAACCTAAAATATTATTATTTGCATTTATCTTGTCAGATAAAGTGTGCTAACCCTGTTCTAGACGGCAAGCTCCGTGAGAGCAGAGGCCATGTCTTTCATCTGCAGTACCCGACTCAGCACCTGGCATGCGTGGGTGTTCAAGAAATATTGGACTACTGAAATTCTTAATGGGTTCTCCCTTCCTTCTGGTCCCCCCAAGGGAGGGCAATAAGTCCGGGAGGAAGAATTCGTGTTGCATCCAAAAATATCATTTGAATTTCAATTCTGCTGTTTACTAGTTGGGGGACTCTAGATAAGTCAACGTCTGTGAACTTTAAATTCTTTCTCCTTTAAGTGAAGTTAATGATTGTAGGGATGAAATAAGGTAATAAATATGAAGGTGATTTGACAAAATGTAAAGACTATATAAAATGTTAATTATTATCATAAAATTCCTGCTGTTGTACCGAATATCAACTTATTGCCTCTCAGCTCCCAATCTGCCTTTCCTTTTTTTTTTTTAAGATTTTATTTTTACTTTTTCTTTCCCAAGTCACCCCCGGTACATAGCTGTGTATTTTTAATTGTGAGTCCTTCTAGTTGTGGCATGTGGGATGCTGCCCCAGCATGGCCAGATGAGCGGTGTCATGTCCGCGCCCAGGATCCAAACTGGCGAAACCCTGGGCCGCAGAAGTGGAGTGCGCAAAGTTAACCACTTGGCCACGGGGCCGGCCCCCCAATCTGCCTTTCATTGCTTGCTCTGTGATAATGGAGAAGGACCCTGTAAATATTTCTTTGGCTGGCTCACACAGTGGATAGCTTTCTCAATAAAGGGCTCTGAAGGGACACGTCAGGAGGAAGGGGTTTCTCTTCTTGATTCTGGCTTGCTGCTTCTTGCTCCTATCATTCTGCTGCCAGCGTCATCTTTGGAGACATCCACTGGTGCTTACCCCCATCAAGTTTTGGTGGCATCCCTGTGGACAAGGTCCCTTTGATTTTCAGTAGTACCTCTGTGGGCAGATTCCCAGTGACTCTCACAGGCATTCCAGCGGCCACCTTCCCTGCCTTGCCTGCACCATGGTAGCTTTCCACCTTGCCAGTCATGTCTGTGGGTCCCTGCCCATCAGCCTCAGCCCGGTGTCTAAGGACCAGCTCTGACCTGGGGCAACCCAGTGAACTTCCCTGCCATCCAGCAGAGTACAAACCACACCTTCTCTGATGAGGTGAATTGCATCCTTGGAGAGGGCCCCCTGCCTTGCAAGTTTATTTCTCCCTTAGATCCTCTCCATCAACCTTAGCAAATTTTGTAGAGTACTCTTTACTCCTTTGTACATTAACTATACTGTCATATTTAAAAATTCCTTATATTAAATTTTCTCTGTTCTAATAACTACACGCTTTCTGCCTCCTGATTCAACCTTGACTGATAACGACTTGTTACTAGGAGCATTCTCAGGAGATAGACACTCTAAGGTGGGACTTAGGGATTGGTTTGGTTGAAAAGTACACTTAAGTATGCTTTGAATTCGAGTGTAGTGCTGTTTTATGCCAGAAGGGAAGGAGATGCTAGTAATCCATGGCATGCAATGGCATCATGATTAGTCAAGCTGTCACCTGTGTTTGAATGTGATGAAGTGTCAACGGACGACATGCCTTGGAAGCCCAAGTGGCACTGCACATGACCATTATGGCAGCAATAATGACTAGAGGGACTGTGATGTGGAAAGATTCTTCTGAGTGCACTTGAGCAACTACAGAAAGAAAATGCCAAACTTCAGCCCTTTAACTCTCAACTTAAGCCACAGATTGAGAATCAGAGAACTTCTAAGATGGCCCTAAAATGTGCGTTTACTTCTTATAGCTGCAGGGCTGATACTGCAAAAAATCAACAAAAATTTATTGTGCAAGCTGCTGAATTACAATAACAGTTAAATTCAGAGCCTTGCCAAGTTTCTCATGTGAAAGTTAGGATATTTATTTGGAAAAGTTAGGATACTAAAACTTGGAGTGAGAGCATCTGGGTGGACCCAAATGAAACTGACAATCTTGAGCCTTCAAGTCACTCTGGATTTCCCTTGCTACTGAAATTAGCTTGTTCTTCCTGCACGCTTCCTGCACCTTCCTGTGCCTGAAAACTTTATCGTAACCTTCCCTGGGGTAGAGGTCTTATTTGTGGATGATCAATCTTGGCAAAATCCACCACAACCACCTCTGCTGCCACTAGCCCCATAGCTAGAGTCACATCACTTCATGCTCCAGAGGTATAGGTACATACTAAGGCCCAAGTGGAAATGGCTTACACCAAAAAGGATGGAAATTGTGCTCATACATAGTGGTAGAAACCTGGGGAACATGAGTGAGAGTGGATTTTATGGGTGTTAGGTCAAGGAGGGTAGAATATAACAATAGATTGGGCCAAATCCATTGATATTACTAGACATTCCAGATAATGTGTTAGCTCATGCATCTAGGAGTGGCTCTAACAGCTTAGCTTGGGAACTGGGAGCCAGCAGAAGGGGCGGAGTTTATGCAGTAAGGAGATAACAGAGAATTTCAGGCCTCATCTCCTCCCTCAAAAGATCATAACTCTACTGGAGAGAAAAACACATAAAACCAAGTGCAAAGTGAATCAAAAGCAATTTCTCAGGAAGGCAGCCCCCTTGGAACAGTAGGAAAATAAGCAGCATAAACAGCCAGAGTTGTGGTGCTCGGGGAGGAGAAACTCTTACAAGCTGGAGGGAAGGGAAGGGAAGGGGGTTGCTTGGAAGGGAAGGGAAGGGGGTTCGTTGGAGCTGGAGGGATGCCTAGGTTTGAGGTGGCCAAGACAATGGAGCTGGGGCAGGTGAAAGGGGGAGGCAGCCTTTTAGATCAAGAATGAGAGCATGGTCACTGATCAGGGATCAAGAGAGCTGTGGAGCTTGACAAATGTTCCACAGATGCTTAGGGCAACTCCAAGTCTCAACAGGGCACTGACTCCCAATGTGTAAAGTAAGACCTACGACCTCAGCATCTTCAGCCTGCGTCCAGGGCTGCAGTACCTCCTTTCCAGATCCTAATATGTGGTAAGCATGATCTTTGCACTGCACTCCCACACACCTACGCATCTGGACATTTCCCCTTGTTAGTGTCTGGATCCAAGAACATTCAGCCTCCAAAGAGTAGGAATCACCACAGCTGCAAGTTAACCCCTCGTTGATTCTAGTTTCTTGTCTGAGGAATAGACCTCTTTCCTGAGGCAACTGAGAAATAAGAATTTCCGCTCTTTTCAAGAGAGATGCTGTTCCTATCCTCGGAGTGTGGCCAACACTCATCAATGGCTTACGATCTAGAAATAGTATTTTGACAAGATACTATAGTTCCCTCAGAAGAGACTATCCACATATAAATCAACATGGACAGAAAAATCCGTGGGTTCTCCCCCTTCTGCTTTTGGACACTGATGTTCATAGCATTGTCTCACTTTAGCCTTCTGAGTGTTGGTTAGTCAAAAATGCTGCTGAAGGAATGACATCTCTCCCAGGGCCATGTGCTTGGGAAAGATGAGGATATGTGTTGTGTCCGTACTCAGATTGGGGTACATTAAAATCTATTGCAGTCTGATTCTGGGTTTTTCCTGTGAAAGCTAAGCTGCTCTCCGTCTGGAGACAGTCAAATAAGTACTCTTGGTGAGCGACTCAGTGGGACAAAGTTGGGGCTGAAAAGTCCAGCTGACCGTCCTACAGGAGCTTCTCACTCCATTCTTGCCTTGAATGATCTGATTTATATCTTTAGTAATAAAGCAAATTCCTTATAAAGGCATCTCGTTTTGAAGACAGCTGAAGTCAGGAAGGTCTCTGGCCTTCAACAGTAGGTCAATCACTGTCGCAAATGAAAGGAAAAAGACCAGGGTGGTGATGGAGCTGACCAACAGGCCACAGGAAGGAGAGCTGAAGAAACAGAGGAAAGAAGAGAAATGTAGAAAGTCACTGTCCTCAGACCTCTGGGAACAGGGGGTAAACTTGCTTTGTTTGGCTCTAGTTTACATCTGTTCCATTTCATTCCACTAGAATGTAATGGAGTGTAAATAAATGTTTGAATGACTGAATGAAGAGTGGATCCAATAAGCAGATCTAGAATCAAATGAATATAAAGTAAAAACAAGACATTTTAGTTAAATATAAAGACTGTATTAAAAACTCCCTGTCAAATAGTTAATTGACCAGTGTTCCTTTATAGGTATAAGCTTCCCATTGCTGGATTGTGCAGACATCAGCAGAACAAACCTCTCCTAAGAATGTCATGAAAGGGCATTTCTGAATGGCATAGACCAGGGAACACATGCCAAGCTGTCACTGCTGGATTTATGCTGATTAAGTTGTAAGATATATCTGTGCAGTGGTGACTTAGAGTTGCCTTACTCCACATATCACAGTGGGGAAAGGAGAATTTCCTCTGTTCATGGGTCCATCTCTGAATTTCATGGATATTACAACCTTGATATATCAGTACCTCAAGCTTTTTTCTTAAGTAAAGCACAAACTTGTGAAAAGAAATAAGAGAAGACACAGAAACCTGGGTGACTGCCACAAGGCCAAATTGGATATGTCATGAATAATAAAATAAAGATGAAATATGCCTTATTATTTGCAAATTTCAACTAAATCTATTAGAAATAGTTAATTATAGCTATAAAAGTTGTCATCAAAATGGCCTACCCTAATCTGAACATAAAAAGAATAGAAAATGAAATCTTCATTAGTTAATTAAAATTTCTTAATTTAAGGAAGTAAATGTCATTCTGATAGATTAAGTTAAATAAATATGGTATGCCCTGTAGTTTACAAATGAAATTCTGAAAATAAAAATGGTTCAAAAGAATAACATTCTGTTCATTTGTTCATTCAGTGTGCTTGTTATAGTTTAACATAACACACATGCTATCAGATGTCAGAGCTGGAAGATCCAGGACAATGGATGAGCTCAGTCAACAGTTCTGCATGCACAGATGATCATCTACTCCAGTGCTCAACCATGGCACACTCAGAGGAAGAAACACTTGGTGCCAAAAGCACTTACATTTTACTAAGGATACCGTACGTCATCTAAAGGGTGTTGCTGTAGTGGTGGCTTTACAGACTTTATCTGACGTCTCTGGATGAATTGCTCAGTGTAGAAGCCAATGACTGTGTTAGGATGAGCCTGGGGTGGAAGAATGAGGATGATTGGAAGCCTGTTTCTCCCACTACTGCCTATCAATCATTTCTCAAAGACCGCAAAGTGAGTTTAGGAACTTCATTAACTGATAGAAGTCCCAGTCCAGGGTTTGCTGCAGGCGAATGTAATAACATTGACTCCCGGAGGAAACCGGGCCAACTTCAACAACCCATCAGGAGGCAATATGCCAACCTTGGGATGTGTGCAGCGTTAACCGACCAGTATGTCGAGATCCACTTGGTAAAGGATTCCTTTTCTCCTCCCTCACAAATCTGTACTTTGATTGAGGTGAGAGTTGTGCACCCCACCTGAGCTGAAATCTATCCTGCCTGGATCCAGTGATCAGAGAGTTACTGAAGTCTCCATTCGCAACTCTCCATTTGAATCTCCTCACCATCTCATGAGGCTGTCTCTTCCCTTGCTCTGTGATGCATCAGTCCCTAGGTTGTGGGGGCCCCGAGCCCCAAGATCCAACTTTGAGGTTACTTAGGGCCATAGCAGTTGCCAAAAACTAGCATGTTGAGAAGAACCCCAGGAGATGTGTGATCGGAAGCATGCAGGCTAAGAGAGGAGCATATGACCCAACCCCTCACTCCCCATCGACACCCGGGGATTTGTCACTGAGCCTGGTTTACTGCGGGACACTTCAACATGTAACCCTTCATATATATTAGTTGTGCAGACACACACGTTCAAATATTATCCATACTTCCAGGCCCAATTTAAGGATCATGTGCCCTGGGGAGATGGCCCCGATAACTCCATCCTTAGATCATCTATCGTTCCATTATTTTAGGAGTTAGAACCCTAGAGCTGCTGAGAAGCATCCATAACCTCTGGATGGGTAGTTTTAAAAGTGTGAAGTTCAACGTCTTTGTTCTTTGCTGTTCCATGCAGATCCAGCAGGGACAGGCAGGTATCCAGCTCCATCAACCCTCATCTCCATCACTTCAACCAGCTCCCCTTGTCCTTCTTTCACCTGCTGGGATTCTAGAGAAGGTTTTGTTTGAACAAGGGGAATTTTCAGGTAAAAATTGAAAAAATCAAAGGTCTAAGCTAGTGTTTCTTAAAAGAAATCATATAGGTTCATATGAAAAATGAAGATTCCTTGGCCTCCTGCAAAAGAAGTTCTGATTCAGGGGGTCTCAAATGGACCCAGAAAACTGCTTTGTAGAAAGCTGTCCAGGGGGTTTTGACACAGGCATTTCAAGGTCTGGGGAACATGCAATTCCTCTTCAACAGACCTTTCTGCCATGATGGAAACGCTCTTTATCTCTGTCGTCCACTACAGCAGTCACTACACGTGGCTACCGAGCATTTGAAATGTGGCTAGTATGACTGAGGAATTCAATGTAAAAATTTACTTAATTTTACCTAATTTAGTCACATGTGGTTAGTGGCTACCATCTGGATGGTACAATACCAATGCTTTCCCTGTGAGAGAGTCTGCCCTGTAGCATCCTTAACAGGCAGACATACTTGCTTTTTTATTCAAAAACCTCTTTGTCTATGCTGAAACATTTTTGAGTTGGATAGCATTAATTAATTTGCTTATTGCATATTTATTACATACCTGGGGATATATGGTTAAACAAGTTAGGGCTCCTTTCTTCAAAATCTCAAAATCTAGTGAGGAAGATTCTAGTCAGAGAAATTGGCAAGTCCAGTCACATCAAGGGGAGTAAAGAGATTCTGATCTTGGCAGACTGATTTTAATTCATTCTAGATCTTTCATTTCCTAACGTCCATGATGTATTTATATCAAGTAGGTTTCTGCGTCAACAATCAGAGCAACTGTGGAATTACAGCAATCGCTTCCTGAATGAGGAGTACCACAGTGATTAAAAGCACAGGCTCTGGAATGAGACAGCATGGATCCTAATCCTTGGTCTGGCCCTTATCAGCTGTGTGCCCTTGGGAAACTTATCAATCTCTCTGTGCCTCACTTTCCTCCTCTGTAAAATGAGGATAATACTGTTACCTACCTGCAGCCACTGTTGTGAAGAGTAATAGGGATAAAGTTTGCTGGGTGCCTAACCCACTACCTACGCGTGGTGAGGACTGCAAACATTGTTTCTATAGCACAGTGATGAAGAGTACAAACTCAGGAGCGCAGCTGCCTTTTCAGCATCCCAGACCTGCCTCTTACAGCTCTGAGAATTTGGAGCATTTATTTCACATCTTTGGGCCTCAGTTTCTCCTCTGTAAAAGTGGGAATTTTTAAATAGTAGGGATCACATAGAGAGGTTAATATGCATTACTCACTTACTGGGCCTACCTCCTGGTAAGTGTGATATAAGCATTTAGACTTATTTGTACCCGTACTACTAATTGCTGGTTTCCTCTCTTCAGTCCATATTTTCCAAGTCATCCTTCCACCTAGCAGCCAGAATCATCTCTGGAAGGCATAAATTTGGCTTTGTCACTTCTCAGTTCAAAGTCTTTCTGTATCTTCCTATCACCGTCATTATTTTTTCACCTTCTCGTCCAGCCTCACCTCTCACTGGGCTCCCATCTTTTATCCTCCTCCAGAAAAAAAAAATGAAAGCCATGTGCTCCAGCCATAGAAAGCCCCAGATGCCGTGATGTCCTCTTGTCTTTGCACATACTGCTGTTCTATCCAAGACAGTCACCCCCTCGTCCTTGACCCTCCGGATGTCTCCCTCTCGTCTTGAAAGCTCAGCTGCCATGGCCAGGACAATCTCCTTGACTTTTGCCCAACCCAACCAAGCTAGTTGGGTCCCCACATCCTTCCTATCACATGACGTTGTGTTTATCTCTATCATACTAATTATCAAACAGAATCATATTTTTATGCCGTGTTCTATAGTGTGAAATCTCCGACTTTTACAACCATAGCCTTGGCATTAGCACATGGTCTCATACTCAGTATAAGTAACTCAGTAACTGAGAAAAGAAAAAGTGACCAAGTTCCAGAGAAGAAATGAAGGATGTTTTCACTGAGCACTTCTCCCTTTTTATCCCTGATCTTTGCTTTTCACCACAGGAATTGAGAGATGCTAATTTGACAATCTTTTGAAAAAATTGTGCATGCGAAATAATAATTCTACAGGTATACTCTAGCTATCTATGGGCTACAAAATGAGTTAATAACAGGTAGTTTAAGTCAACATGCCATGCATGGCTGCTTCTCAAACAACCCAACCCTGTCTAAGGCTAGAATGGGGCATTTATTAAAAACACTGGCAAAGTCTGTCAAAGTGAGACCTTTCATGTCCATAATTCCTACCATCTGTAACATCTTACGTTACATAAGATCCCCGATTACCAGTAGCAGTGTTAATCCATCATCTGTCCTAAATATTTTTAGATGTTCTTTATATACTTTACTTAGCTCCCCTTTCTGTTTTTATAAGTGTATGTTCTTCACTTGCCACAATTCATTTTATGCTGACTTTATCATGTCGTGCGGCTATCCAAAGTCCCCTGGGAATGATTTTTCAGAAGCAGTCTAGGGTGTAATAACAATTTATATTGAAACCCAAGAAAAAATTACAAATCTCTTAATTAAGGATAAGCACTCAAGTTTTCCCCTCCCATCATATTATATTACGAATATAATTTCCTACAGGATTATTATTTCTACCTAGATAAGAAGTTAGTCTATAAAACCTATGTTATTATTTGTAATAATGGGAAAGACAATACGTTTTCAGGAAATTACTAAAGCTAATGACTTCAGAATGCATCTATTCCATCTATTCTTAGTCAGTACTAGAGAGTTATTTACTCTTCAAGTTCCAGTTTGACATAAAGAAACTCTTAGTCAAATAAATATTAGCAATTATTTACCATTTGCTAAATAAGAGGAAAGTATGGAACCGTACCTCTGTTTCTTTCAAAATGGTAATACTATCATATATCTCTAAATGGAATTGTCTGCTTTGTGAGATATGGAGCTTCTCCTTGATACAAATTTAGAAGCAAAGAATGTAAACCATAGCCCAAAAATAAAACCTTAAAAAATAAACTTTAAAGACTTAAAGACTTAAAAAATAAAACCTTATCGTTGGCACACTTTACCTACAATATGGGTTCCCACATCAGACCCCCTAGGGGTACCCATGACGTCAGCGACAGCTGTGGCGGGTGGTTCCCTTGTGCCTTGTCAGTGGCCTGTCCAGGAGCTGAACAAATTCTCTCCACTTCTCTGTTTCCTAGCTTTCTCTGAAGTCAAGGAAGCTTGCTCAGCCCATGCACAGTTGGAGCCCAGGGGGCTGGCAAACAGTGGATAAATGTCCCAGCATCCTGTCCTTCAAAGAGATGATACTTAGGAATTTTTGACATGGTCGCTTAGAGGGTTTTGAGAGGACTGGGCCCTAGTTGCCCTCAGAATGCCTCTGTTCTTAGATCTTCCTCTTGCCTTGTCTTCTTCCCTCTGCTTGCCTGCCCCTGCTTCTGCGGTTCAGCTCCTAAATAAACTGCCTGTGCTTGAGTCCTGGTGTCAAGCTCTGCTTTCGGGGGAATTCAGACTAAGATGTTAGGCTACAGAGAAAACCTTGATGAATTCCAAAATGGTAGCAATAACATCGATCACATATTCTGATCATGATACAATAATACTAACATTAATGACAAAAATCCGAATACAAAACTCGACAAAACCCTCAGCTATTTAGATATTTAAGCTCCTAAATACACTTAAAGAATTAAAAATTATACCCAGAGTATAAAATAGCCTAGTAAAAATGATAATGACGTGCAGCTAAAGATGTTATCATAGAAAAACGCATTTTCTGAAAGTTTTTCCATGAACAGAGAAGACAGCACTAAATATTTCACTCAATACATTATAAAAATAAGAAATAAGAAGAAAAATAAGGCAGTTTGACTAAGAAAGTGGGAAATAATGAAGATAAAAAAACCACAGTAGACAATAATTATAACTAACAATTAATGATTAGTTACTATATGCAAGGTGCTTAGTCATGTTTTTCTAATTAACATTGTTTTACAGATGACAAAATTGAGTCACAAATAAAGTTGCCCAAGATCACACATTTGCTAAGTTACGAGACCTGAATGAAAATCCAGGCCGCTGTTTGGATTTAGAGCGTCCCTCCCTCTCTTAAACCATGAACTGCTATTCAGCGGCTACTGCTTACAACATACACACACACGCATGCATGCATACATGCACACACACACGAACAGGTAAGTCATATATTCATCTAACCAAAGTAAGAAAAGAAGAAATACAAATTCAAAAATATTGATTCTGAAGAAGTAGATATAACCACAAGTAAGGAGAAAATAGTAAAATGTATACAAAACCCAATAAGAAAACCATCAACACAATAAAAAAAGCAAAAAATATGAAGAGATCCTTCACCAAACAAGGTACATTGATGGAAAATAAAGCACATGAAAATATTCTCAACATCACTAGTCTCCAGGGAAATAGAAATTGAAGCCACAATGAAGTATCACTCTAATCGATTAGAATGGCTAAACTTAAAAAGCTTGGCTGTTCCAAGTGTTTGTGAGGATTTGGGGGCAACTGCAATGCTTATACACTCTTGGTGGGAATTTAAAATAGTGGAATCACTTGGAAAACAGTTTGATACTTTCTTAAGAAGCTAAAATACACCTGCCCCATGACCCAGCTGTGCTACTCCTAGGTAAGCGAAACCACGTGTTCATTCAAAAACTGCTGGATGGATGTTTATAACAGCTTTATTTGTGACAACAAATCAAATGTTTGATGAATGGATAAACAAACTGCGTTATATGTGTACAATAGAATACTGCTCAACAACAAAAGGGACAACTTACAGGTACACGCAGCACCGTAGATGAATTTCAAAGTCTTTGTGATGAGTTAAAGAAGTCAGACAAAAAAAAGAATACATACTGTGTAATTTTATTGAAAAAATTCTAGGAAATATGAACTAATCTAGAGTGACAACAAGCATATCAGTGGTGGGAGGGAAGGGTTATAAAGGGGCATGAGGAAACTTAGGGGAAATGGATGTGTTTATTGTATTGGTTGTGGTGAAAGTTTCACATATATATGCATATATTTGTGTATATACATATTAACACACAAAGTGTACATTTTAAATAAGTTCAGTCTATTGTATATTAATTGAATCTCAATAAAGCTCTTAAAAATAAGCTAAAAAATTGGTTGAATAACACGGAAAAAAATTTTATTTATTATATATATGTATGTGTGTGTGTTACGTGTGTGTATACATACTCATCCTCCATAATCTCCCATGCATGTGCACGCACACACACTATCCTGGAAAGATATTCATTGTATACAGTTTAAGTGAAAAATCAGGTTAAATGAAAAATTAGATCATATATATAATGATCCCATTTTCATAAAAATCTTTCTATGTAGACAACAAAAGCAATGAATGAAAAGATGTCAAAATATTAAAAATAGGTTTTCTGAGTGGAGTACTATGGGAAACAGTTATTTTTTCAAAAAAGATATTTTCCGTATATCACTTTATAAAGTCCAAAGCTATATATCCCAGACCAGCGGAGTGGGATCAGTCCTTGAAAGTGCTTTTAGTTGTAGCTCTTCTGCTCCACTGGCTAACCCTCCATTATCTTATTTGGTGCACCAGTCATTCACTGTTGTTGACCCAGGATCTTCACAGATAGTTGAATTTCACACGCATGCAAAGATAACTGTTCTCCAAATAAGCGCACTTTCCATAGTGCAAGTGTATCTCCTTAGGTGCCAGCATGTCTATATTTTCCCCTCTTGTTGAGAACAATTTCTACTTAGACCAATCATCTTAAACACTATGCCACCTGTTAATTGTGTCTCTGTGTCCATATCATCATGATTGCATTGGACTAGGATACTGTGGTACATCAAGGACCGTGGGAGTTTATCAGTCCTGGCCCTCTGAGAGCCTTGATCATGCCCAGGCACCTTTCAGCATTCGAGGCTGCTCACCCTTGCCTCTACCATTCTATCCTTAGATTTAGGCTATGGCAAGGAGATTAATGATGAGCCGTTGTGCCTAGGTCTTATTTTTCCTCTCTTCCCAAATACATCATTGACTAATAATAACCCATATCTGAGGCCTGCTTTAGCTTGGAAGTCTTGGGGGAAATGTTCTTATTGGAACTTCCTATCATACATCCTGGGGAGATTTACCTAGCTGAGAATAGTAGAGGTAAGGAGAACCAAATACACTGGTGGGAGTAACAAGGATTCAATGGCTCTTGGCCTGGAGCATGGCTATTGTGGCTCATACTTGCTATTGTGAGAATATAGAAAGATGCTCCTTCCTCCAGGGTGACATAGCATGCCAGGATCATGGGCTTGGAGAGCAGAGCAAGAACCAGATTACATTCCTCATTGCCATGAACTATTTCAAACCATACATAGTGGCCCTGGACCGAAGTTTTTGGCAAAGTAAAACCCTAGCCAGGAGGCCATTAGGTAGAGCTGCATTTGTGCAAAGCACGTGAGGTCACCCTGCTTTGAGTGGTGGCATGGTCTGGGCTTCAGCTCTGGAAGAGAAGAAGGAATTCACTTAAACATGTCTTGAGCACATATTGAGTGTCAGGCATTCCACTAGATGATGTGAACAGAGAGATAAATTAGACACAGGCATTGCTTTCAAGGCATCCATTGTCCAGTAATAAAGAGATAAACACATAAAAGCAAAACGTTATGATGAACATATTTCAAGAGGGAGAGGGAGACGGGAACATGAGAACACAGGGGAAAGAGTAACTAGGTAGATGGGGCAGCACTATTAGCAATGTAGAAATAGCAATGTCTAAATTAAAAAAATAGATGTTATGTTAGAAAACTGTGAATGGCTTCGTAGCGTGGAAAAACAGGATGCACAGTTGGTAGTAGGTAAGTGAGATGGGAAAATTAAGGACAGTGCATCTCACAGAAGGCCTTGCATCTTAAGCTGTTGGGCCTGACTCAGTAGTGTCTCTGCAGAATGCTGATGTCCATGAAAAATTACAGATGTTCTGTGAAATATAAAAGAGTTTTGTAACAAATACAATTGAGAATTGCTACATATCATATGCTCTACCCTCCTGTGGAGATTTATAATGAATAAAAAATTCTGTTAGTAAAAAGAATAAGTAAATAAAATAATCTGTTTAACTTTGTTTTACAAGTACTTGAAAATTGAGGGTTTTTTTCATGGAGCACCAATTAACATCTCCCAGAATGTATTTCAGAAAACTTGCTAAAGGCAATAGTATGACACAGATATTGTCAGATATAAGTCAGAGAAAGATGAGTGTCAGCTGTGCAGAGAATGGGTTAGGGGAGGAAGAGAGTAAAGGCTGAGTGATCTTCTAAGGAAGAGATAATGAGGCTTGGAGTAAACAAAGCAAGTGAACCAGGGAGAAGTTGATAGATTTTGAGAGCACTTTCAGAAGAATATTTGTTAGATCTTAATGATCAGCTGGAAGAGTGGGGCTAAAGAAGAAGGAACAGTCACTCCCATGAGTTTGGCTTGAGTCTAAAAACATTGTGAAAATAAATACCCAAGGTGGTATCTGGACCTTTCCAAAACTACTTTCTGCCCATCTTATGTGATATTCAGAAGATCCAGGACAAAGAAAAGTGCTTTTTCCAGCTACCTAGCAACTTTATTTTTAGAACGAACATATTATCTTTGATAAACAGAGTTCTAGAGACAAAGTTCAACCAACTAAGAAGGCTTAGAGATCCAGGATAAATGGCTGTGGACTGTTAGAGCAACTCTCCCAGATTGCTATCCAAGGTGCTGAATCGGTTTAGTTTCTGGAAACTGCTTCTGTTGCCCTTCTGCCTCTGCCTCAACCTCAGTTCTCTGATGGAGTAACAGCCTTGTCCCAGACAGAGCAAGATTTCATTTACTAGAATGCCTGCCCTTGCCAGGACTAGCTGACTCTGACTTTTGATCAAGATAACAGCCTGATTTCTCAGCTGGACTCCTGGCAGATCAGCTGCAAGCTGAAGCTCACTATGTCCACAGAGGTTAAAAATATCCTGACAGGTAGGTAAATATTTCCTCCAGAATAAAATTGACCAGCCAAGGGAACAGATAATTTGTTACTGTGGATGGCTGTGAGCTACAGAAATTAATTATCAGGGTTTCATTTCAGCACACTCAGGCTTCAGGACCCTAACGTTTCCCCTTTGCAGGTGACTTCTATTGGCCACTGGCCTATATTGAGCTCATACTTGCCCTGTAAGGGATACATTGTCTGCCCTCAGAATCTTAAAATCTACTGGAAAAAAGAAATGCATAATTTAAAGTACTGTGCAGTGGTCTATATTTAGCATCAACTAAATTAAATGCATTAGAGATCAAGAAGAGAGAGGATCTCCATGGACTGGAGTAGTTAGGGAAAGCTTCATGCAGGACATGGAGTATGCCCTGGGCCTTGATGCACAGGTAGACTTCAGACAGACAGAAAGGAAGAAGGTGTGTATTAATGACAGCATCATCGGAGTGGAAATGTCCATGTCACATTTTGAAGACAGTAAACACTCACCTGGTTCAACTTAAAGTCCCCTATCCTTCCATCCTCCCCACCTACATTCACATGTAACAGCAACACCTTTATACCCCTCCCCATAGTGACTGAATTATTTCTTTCATACAAAAGGAAGAAAAGTCCTTTGAAACATATGGACATTTGGAAGAAAATAATTTTATAGTCTTTCCCAAGTATTGCTGATATTTTCTAGGTACATGATTCTTCCAGGTGTAAGGAGCCTTTTAAAACTACTGGTGCTCTAGTCACAACATTGAAGACCTTAGCTCTTGGGTAGCTTATGAACGATGAATAAAATATAGCTCCTGACTTGAAGCAAAGTCTGTCATGGTGCTAACAAGGACAATTTAAAAATGAAGAGAAAGTGCAGGCAGAGAGAAGGAGGAATCTGGAAATATGCCATTTGATCGGAAAAATTGGAATATTTCATAGAGAAAAGACTTTCTTGAGTCAGTTTACAGGAACTTCCAGCATAAAAGACTGTAAACTAAATTCTGGGGCTTAACTAAATTCCTACTTACCACAATTTCAAAGGGCATTTTGATGGAGGCATTTTGCAGAAGGTATTTTCAGAACATCCATCTCTAACACTTCCAGCATTTCTAGACTTGGTGTAAGAGAAAACAGGCAAGAGAAGAGCTAGAATAGTAAAAATACAGTCCCAGGAACTTGATGTGACCAGGGAAGAAAAGCTCCCTCCTTTGGAGTTAGACTTTTGAGCTTAAGCAGACCAAATGGTTAAGACCTCTCATTATTTAGTCTGTAAGAGGTACCACAAAGGTGTGATCAGCAGGGGTGTTTTACTAATAGAGATCAAGATTGTGGCACTGGATAGATTAATGTACTTAAGGAATATGAACGATCTAAATACATTAGTCAATATCATTTAGTATTATTTAATTAGTCAATTTGTGATGACTAAACATGCTGCAGACCTTTCAAACAGCAAATGCCTAGAAATTCTATCTACTCATAACCCAAAGCATGAAATCAGGTGTAAGAGAGATTGCAGATAATTACCAGGTTTCTTGAGAAAGTGCCCAGCTGAACTCCTCATCCCCATTCTCCCAAGAAAACCCTGATCAATAATTATCTTTCTGGCTGGTATGAAGGGTATTCAATTCCTCACTAGCTGTATTCCTCTTGACAATCACTACTCATTTTTTCCTGCCTTTTGACCCTCAAAACTCATTTAATTAGGGTCTCTTTCTCTCTTTCTAGGCCTCTTCCCTCCTTTCCTTCCAGCTTGTGTCCACTTACAATTTGTCCTTGTGTCAATTTACAGAAAATTTCCCATTTCTATTCATTTTTCTTTGTATTTTGTATAGTGCATCATGGAAGGTATCTCTTAGGGACTCTGACCCATTAAGAACACACACAATTAGGTCTCACGTGATCAGCTTAGGAGGTGCAGGCATTAAAAGTAATGCTCTAGAACAGTTCCAACGTTCAATAGTTAAGAGAATTGCTTAAGTTGCCTGAAAAATGTACTTATATGGAATAGGTTATTTGCTGATTTTGCCAAATTCATAAAGTGCTACTGCACTCAAAGAAAGATTGAAAGAGCCTTTATTAGGGTTTCTTAGCCTCCTTGGACAAGTAGGTCTCATGCATTTCTAGATTACAATCGTGTCTCTGTTCATTTTATGCCTTTTTTATAATGAAGGGTCTTTGCTGAAATGAAGAAGATATGCCTGGTACCAAGAGCGGTCCATTTTGAGTATTTCATGTTGTCTATGAAGAAACTGAGGCTGAGGGAGGTGAAGGGCGGATGGTATGATTTCCTAGTCCCCAAAACAGATGCTTAGCAAATGTCTATGATTAGCATGTATCAATGATGATATGCTTATCATCCATTCAACCTGGAACATCATGTAAAGTAGCAGTGTGTTTTTAAATATATGTACCAAACTTTAATTTTCATTTCACACTCAAAACTTCTGTACAAAAAGAGGCAAAGCAGGCAAAAAAATTACAATAACTTTAGCAAACAACATATGACAACTTTAAAACAGCTTTGTGTATGCAACAGCCTTTATGGATGGAGTGGGGGAAATGGGCCTCTAAAGGTTTTGTCTCTTAAGTTAAAATTCCAATGTTTATTATTAACATCTAGAAAAATTCACAGCTGTCTAGGATACAAGATTGAATGAGAAGTCTCTGAATTCTACTGGACAATTGGATCCCAAGATTGAGTAGGTTTCATTTTTCTTTTAAGGAAATACAAAATTATTTTTACTTAAATGTGATGATGTATCAAAAACTTCAGTTTACCACTAATATCTTGATATAATGGTGATGACTAGAAACAAACATTGACGAAGCGTGATGTCAACTAATGGTTAAAAGATAGTATCCAAGACTTTCTTTCTGGTTGTCAATTAATACTCCAGCCCTAATGGGTCACCACAATCCAAAACATTTGTTGCCACTTGTTTTTTTTTTATTACAATTACTTGTGGCACATGAAAGCTTTCTGAGAACAATGTTATAATGCCAAAATAGCAGTGCATCTGAGAAATGTAACTTTCACCCTGTTGCTTGCCCCAAAATAAATATCTGAGTAAAGGAAAACACAGTTTATTTGGAAACTATGAGACGTTGGCGTCGAAAATGAAATATAGTTAACATTGACATGGATACTTTCGCTAGCACTTTCCCCTAAACCACTCATGGGTCTTGGACACATGTGCATGCAGCACAAAAAACATGACTGTTCAAGGACTCCTGATGCCTGGAGGACAATCTGTTAAAAGAATTTGTCTCCCACAATAGTTCTGGAGTGGACCCAAGGTCCATCACCTGTTCGTGATCACAGACATTCAGTTAACCTGTCCTCCTGATAGTCGCAGGCCCTGGGCTTTTGGGAATCCATGTAGCGGTGAGTCTTGGCTTTGAGACAAGATGGCCTGCCTAAATTAAGGCAGGCTTGCAGCCCCTCCCATATGTTTGGTCCCATTTGATAGAAAGTCTAGTGAAAAATTATAAATGTGCTCAACTACTTACTCTGCAAGTCCTTTCCTCTCTCCAAAACTTAATCTCCTCATCTGATAAAGGAGGAAAAATGGACCCAATGATGATAAACACTGAGTGCCTCTACATTTCTAGTCTTGACAGTTGTTGCCCAAGGATAACATGTGGCTGCCAAATAGAAGAATATTTCATAAGCTGAATATTTAATGAATTTGTTCACTCAGTATTATCCCATTTTCTGGCTTCCCCTGGGATTGCAGTATCCCTAGGTTTCAAAAGATCTTGAAGGCCGTAGAGTACATTTCTATTCTGATGAGAGAACTCCCATCCAAGCAGCTGTACTTGTTCAGCTTGAAAAGCTGTAAGGAAAGGGGTCTTTCCTCTCTCTGTTGACTGACGTTTAGATAGAGACCAGGGAATCTGTTCTGCCGCTCGACTGGATTTCTTTGCTAAAAATAAAATAAAATGAGAGTATATCTACCTTTTTCTTGGAGGACTCAAGGGAATGCCAGCTGGCCACTAATGTCCAGAAAGCAATAGTGTGACAGCTCATTCCTTGGGACATTGTGAATGACACCAAACCCTCATGTACCCAGATCCACCTTCTGGACTTATCATTCACTGGGCAACTCTTCCTTTCTACCAGAAATAGGTAAGCAATTATATAGGCCAGACTGAGGATTTATTTAAAAGTGTCCAGCCTTATCGTATGCATAGGCCACGTGGTGAAAAAGAAAGAGCATGGAGTCAGGAGTGAGGCACCCTGCGTTCTAGTCCGACATGGGGGTGACCCTGTTTGACTCCATCCTCTGTCTCATTTTTCCATTGGAGAGCAGAATAGAAGACTTAAAAGATTCCATTCTAAGCTCTGATCTGCAGACAGAATGACTCTAGGCCTTGTCACACTGTTAATCATCAAGATAAGGTGGGGGGATGCTTACTGGACTCTACTTACTAAGGAAAAACATCAGACTCAGTTATTTTAACGGCTCTTAGCCTTGTAGGGCTCTTGGAGATTGTCTGTTTTAATTGCCCATTTTACAGATGGGGAAGGTGAGACACAGAGAGCTTCAGTGAATCCCCCAAGATCACGCTGTGAATCATTAATAGGGCTAGGACCAAATCCAGGTACTCATACCAGAGTTTTACACACTGCAAAAAGCAGTGGGGTTGGAGAGGAGCTGCCTTTTAAATACCAAGTAACCAGAAAATGTAGATGCTTTTCCCACTCCAAATTCTCCCAGTTTTCTGGTAACTCACAAAGTGGTCTAGACCTCCGTTGCCACATGAATAGTCCACAGAGGACAAGGCTCCTATTAGGAGAGACTGTGTGTCCAGCACTCCACAAACAACTGGAATGTCAGCAAACTTACCCACAAGTTCAAAGGCAGAGCTCCATTTCCCCGGCCCTGTGGACAGAGGGTTGAAGCAGAGAGCTGACTGTCCTGTTGCCTGGGTACCCTTCCTCCCAACCTGTCCCCCGCTTCCAAGACAAGCACCTTCATCAGCCCGGCTACAACAGCACATCTATCTATTCTTGCTTCTCTCCCATGAATTGAGTCAAACACAGGCGATTTTCCTCTTGTGAAACTGAAAGGGAACTTTAGAGGGATACAAACCCAGACAGAAAGGGAATATGCTGATGAATAAAATCCGTGCAAAGAGGAGAGTTGCACGTGTGGTTTGCAGTCTGAGGAAAGAGAGGGGGTGTGCTGAATTCACAACACTTTCGTGGATTCCTCTCTCCCTCTATCAGGATAACAGTTGTGTTTCTTGCAGCTGAGCTGACACAGGAAATCAAATACTTCGTGTTTCTATAACTATACTGCCCAGAGAGATTACACACCTAGAATTAAAACACTACCACAAACTATTGGGAATTTCTGATTGTTACAGGTCTAGTTAAAGGACTCCAGTGGCAAAGATCAAAGTCTCCAAATCCTGCCTTTGGAGAAGGGGGTTTTGTTTTAGACACCAAGGTAAGGCTCTCAAGTCAATTTATGCTCTGCTGGGTTGAGTCAGTCAGGATACAAATTAAGGTCCATATATTTCAGTGACAAGAAGGAAACGGTTATGTAAATACACAAGTATTAACATCAATCTGTATTAAATTATGTAAACATATACATCTTCTGAGGTCAGTACATAGATCCTCTTCTTTGAGCAGAGTTTTACTGAAGCATTGCTCGAATCTGTTTGGAAGTCGATTCATCATTCAAGTGCTTTGTAGTGAACCTGGATGAAGAGATAACGATAGAGTTCAGTGTGCAAACAGTACTCAAGGCTTTGATAAGGGCTCACCAGCCCATCTTTACCTTGGGAGACACAGTCACTGTTTATAAATCAAACTTGGGCCTGGTTATTTAGACAAAGAGCCACACTTCAATGCCCAGAGTATTCTCAAACAGATTTAATATTTGATTCTTCTTTCCAAAGGAATTTTATCTTATGGTTATTAAACAAGTAGATCTTTTATCTAATCAAATAATTGCACAGAGAAGATATAAGCCATCTCATTTTCCAGGGAGGTAGACTTCACATGATTGAGTGCAGAATCTTGGCCATCTAGGCAACCCCTGCTGAGCCACAAATTTCAAAATGCAGGTTTGCATAGCAACATTAGCCAAAACTGAAACGTTTATGGTTTTCTACTTTTGCGGTAAGGCTTATCCTCATTGCCACCACAAGGGGGCAGAAGAGCAGGTAAACAAACCAAGAAAAGTGATGCAATCGGCAACCTCACATTAAACTGGTGTAGATAAGAGTTGATGAAAAGGAAGGAAAAGAGAATTAACATGAAATAAAATCTTGCCCATGTCCTAGGCATGCCATGTAAGTCTACGTTTCACTCACACTAACTCTTTGCAGGAGGGGTTTTTGCCTCCATTTTACAGATGAGAAAACTGAGATTCAGAGAAGTTAAACGGCCCGTTCCAGATCACAAATACGACAATGCACGATTTATGAACAACGTGTGATTTCTGATTTGGACCCAAGTCTGGCTGCCTCAAAAGCCTGTTCTCTTTCACTTCATCCCAGTGCCTGCAGGGGACACAAATGCTAACGCTCAGATGGGACTCGCAGCCTACCACAGAGCCCTACTCTCAAGGTCTCGTTTCATTGAATAAAGCTGGAAAGTGCAAGAAATCCAGGAGCTAAGGTCTTACTGAGTATGGAAAGCCAGCCTTCTGTGAAATGGGCTCAAATGGAGAAAACCTTGGTTGAGCCACAGAATCTGGAAGGCTGCTATATTAATGCCCTATCTGTTCTGAAGAATGATGACTTAGTAGTTGCACAAAGCAGCACCAGCCTCAGTGCCTAGTTTATTCCTTGCATGTGTGTCTCAGCTGCTTCATTTATTAAAAGGGGATGACAGATCAGCTTCACCTCTCTGACTTGGGATGAGTAAATGAGACAATGTGACTGGGAGTGGAAAATAAAACATGAGTGTTGCACAGAGGAAAAGGATTACTGATCCATTCTACTTATAGTTATTGAACACCTACTGCATGCATGACGTTGAGTGGAACTGAGGGAAATCAAAGATAAATAAGACAGCAGGGACCACAAGCCTTCCAGGTTGCCATCCAGTACTGGAATGACATACACAGTAATGTGATTCAACAATTGATATAAATGTGTCACAGCTTAAACATAAGAATCCCTTCCCTGAAGTGGCTTAAGCACATGTATCGTTGGGAGAGAGGGTACTGGGTGTTGGTAGCTGAGAGGAGCTGTAACAAGAACAGCTGGGCAAATACTTGGGCATCCAGACAGTGTGGAGTAGGGTTCTCAATTCTGGCAGCTGCACATGTGAACACCCAGGGAGCCTTAGAACAAACAAACACAGAACAGATGCGTGAGCCCCACCCCAGGGATTCTAATTCATTTGATCCAAGTTGGAGCCTGAGCATAATTACATTCAAAAGCAACCCACATTAATTCTCACGTGCAGCCAGGTTTGGAACCACCAGTGAAGAGGGAAGTGAGACTTGGGAAGTTGCTTCTTCTGACAAGCCTCCACTAACCACAAAGCAGCGTGGCGGGGAGTTAGGCCCGTGACCTGGTGGTCACATAGACTGGGGTTCAGGTCTTAGCTTGGCCATCTGCTGTGTGATTTTTGGCAAGTTATTTGACTTCTCTAAATCTCAGCTTCTTCCATCTATAAAAAGGAAATGATAAAAATGGTGCTGACCTCAACAAGTTGTTGGGAAGATTAAATGTGTTAAGACATGCAGAAGGTTAAGCCTGGCACTCTAGTCCTTGGTCCCGACCTCAACAAGTTGTTGGGAAGATTAAATGTGTTAAGACATGCAGAAGGTTAAGCCTGGCACTCTAGTCCTTGGTCCCTAACAGCATCTAAATTTGCAACCGATCTGAAGGGTTGGCTGTCCAATGGGAGTCTACCCCAGGGTTGAGGCTCACCTGAGGGCATTCAGCAGCCCCTCCACACTGTCCGGGGCCTGTTCCTTCAAAACTTTTATACAGCCTTTCATCTAGGAGGAAAAAGTACATTTGTTAATATCCTAGAAAGTCTGTCCATAATAATATCTGTCCATGATAACCCCTGTCCACAATAATATCACATTATTTTTGCCCACAGAAATCAAACACAGAAATGACCAACAGAACTTCCTAACCCCTCAGGCCAGTGAGCTGCTCTTCTTGGCTTCTACAAGGTTCTGTATCAGTTTTCATACTAAACTGCAATTGAACATTTCATGTGCCTGGCATTTGGGGACAAAGACTTGAGGTTTGGATCTTGCCTTGGACTCCGGAGCCAAGTGTGGGGATTTCCCTCCAGTCAGTGCTCAGTTGAGATTGACTACATGAATTACAAACCTGATCATTTGGTGCCATCCTTCTGCCCAGAATGCTGTTCCTCCTTCAGATGTTTGACTGGCAAACTCTTAACTATCTGTTCAGGACCCAGCTGAAGATCACTGACACCAGGCAGCCTCTTCTGACCTCATTCCCTTCATTAGGTAGAAGTAACCACCACCTCTTTGCTTTCCCAATAGTACACTGGCATTTAACAGAGAACCATGGAGATCTTGTACCCAGATTAATTTGTCTCCCTCAGTAGACCAGAAGAGGATTGGTAAAGGACAGTGGTTAGGAATGTGAACCACATGGAGCTTGCCTGGGTTTCATCCATGCTTGCATGTTTAGCATCTTCATGAACCTAGGCAGGTTTCTTAGCTTTTTGTGCCCTTAGAATATAATTTATTCATAATCTGGGAAGTGTATGAAAGCTAAATTCATATAGATCATATTATAGTATGCATATCCTGGAATTTTTTTTGGCAAAGGAAGAAATTTTCTGCAAAGAATACCATCACTCATTTTAAACTCAGATGTTCATGCCCTGTATTAGATTTGGGTATACTAATGGCCTCTTTTATAGTGGTCATTTATAAATATTTTCTGTGGGTATACTTCTGATATGTTGAAAGTTTTTTCTGAAAGGTCTGATAAAACTTGATACATTGATGGAGGCAGCCAGAAACACAGAGTTGAGAATCATTTGGGGCTGATGTAGAGGCTCATAAAGAAAGAATGTCCTGGTCAATCAGAGATGTCTCTCATGAGTGCAGGATAGGATCAAGTCTAGGGATGCAGAGATTGGGTCCCTCTCTCGATAGAGTTCATAGTCTAGTAGGAGAAGAGAGATAAACGGCTCATTATCATAGTGTGATATGTGTTCCTTAAAAAAATGCCAAAGGAGCAATGGGAACATAGATTAGAAAACAGATGGAAGAGCAGTGGGTACTCTCTGGGAACTTCCAGTTCTATTTCAGGCTGCTTAAAGCCTTGGGTGTGAATAACGAGATGCAGTCAGGGATGTAGTCAAGGCCAGATCCACTGTGAGTCTAATAGTATGTTAGGGAGTTGGGGGCCTTTGCCTGTAGAAAACACCCTTGACAGATGTTAAACAATTTAGCAACATGGTTAATATGGAAAAGGATCAGAGGAAGCAAGACTGGAGACAGGAGGACCAGTGAGAGCCCTGAGGGTGTGGAATGTGGGAACAGCAGTGGGCACGGAGAAGCAGGGAGAGATGGGGTGATTAATCTGAGGTCCAGTACATAGGACTAGGTGACTGATAAGATGGGCATGAAGAAGAGGGAAGATGACAATTCCTAGGTTCTGAGGGACAACTCCAGGTTTCTGGCTTAGAGGCTGGATTGGAGGGAGGTGAAATACCTATGAGAGGAACCCAGGAGGAAGAACAGATTTATGAGGAAAGGAGTGCCTTTGATTTGAGGCCGGCTATGTCTCAGGTGTCCAGAGGAGGTGGGTTCTGGAATTCCGAGTGAGGTTTGGGCTGGAGACTGGGGTTAAGGAGCGATTCCTTATTGAATCATTCCATCTAATTCTAAGGAAATCATTGAAAATGCCATCTCACTCCAGGTCACCTTTCCTGGCACCCAAGAACAGCCTCTGTTCTCTAAATGACACATACCTGCCCCTTGGGCCTCGGTGACTCTGCTCTGATGATTCCCTCTGCCTGGAGGACTTCTCATTCTCTCTGTCCATTTGGTAAAATCCTATCCCTTCTTCAAGGTCCACCTCAAACCTCATCCTCTGTCTCTGCCTCTGAGCAGAATGAGTTTCTCCCTCATCTGGGTTTCTAGAGCTCACTGTGCATCTATTTTGCACTCCAGGCACGATGTTTGTAAGTGCATAAAACAGAACCTCTTCCAGGGCATCACAAGGAAATATTTGTTTTTTCACAGTTGATGCTGATACCCTAAGGATTTATAAACTCAATGCAGGTAATTAATTACTGGCTTAGGAGCAGCCTGATATCTGGAAGAAGACCTTTTATGTCATCAAAGAAAATGGTCCATCCAATACATGTTGTGTTTGGTAAACCCAAAACTTTCTTAGAGATGCATGCAAACTTCAGTATGAACAAACCTTTCTTAGTGAGACCTACATGAACAAATACACTTCATCAAGACTATGTGTGGTTAGATTTAACATTATATAATGTTTACGATCTCAACAGAAAGACTCAGTAAATGACAAACAAGGACAAGCTTTTTAAAGGTTAGGGCTATAAGACATAATTGTATACAGTGTATTTTCAATTGTTGACTCTGTGACAAGTTAACAAATGGCTATGGTAAATGAGAATGTCCTATGAGTACCAGGTAATAAATACTTTGTCATATTCAAATGATATTCATGGAATTATTAATAAAGTTATTTATACTCAATCTATAGTATAAAAAGGTTAAAGTCTCACAAAGAATACAGTAAAAATATTTATTGGTATGAAAAAATTTCCATAATATACTGTTACGCAAATTAAATACGTTTAAAAATAGCCATTATAGCAGGGTGCTAATTTGTTAAGCACATATACACACATACACACAAATATCTATATGAAAAGAAGGGACATATGTATGCTGACATATTGATAGTGGTCATCTGTCTATGGTGAGGTTACTACAGATACATTTAATTTTCTGTATTTTGATTTCCTGTATTTTCCAAAAGTTTTTATACTAAATACTTATTTACCTGGTAAGCAGAAACAATTTCATTAAAAATAATGAAGACTCTATGAAGAACCAGGACTAGCTGTGCTAGGAAGCCAGAACCTCAAAATGAGTAATCCAAGTTGCATTTTTAACTGATAGATTTTCTTACATTCTTCAGACTCGTGGCCCCTCTGGGCACGTAGACTTTCTGTCTGCACAGTACTAGAGCATCAAAGATGCTGTTCTGGGCAGATGAATGAGCACAGAGTGTGCCGCCCAAACTTAGCCACGTCAGGATGTTAGGACCAAGAGGTCCTATTCTGTACTTAACAGGCTTTAAATCTATAATTAATAAGACAAGAAATAACAAGTGTTGGAGAGGATGTGGAGCAAAAGGAACTCTCATACACTACTGGTGGGAATGTAAACTGGTGCAGCCACTATGGAAAAAAGTATGGAGATTCCTCGAAAAATTAAGAATAGAAATACCATATGTCCCAGCTATTCCACTGCTGAGTATTTATCCAAAGAATATGAAAACACGAATGCATAAAGATACATACACCCCTATGTTCACTGCAGCATTATACACGATAGCCAAGATTTAGAAACAACCTAAGTGCCCATTAATGGATGAAAGGATAAAGAAGATGTGGTATATATGGAATACTACTCACTTATAAAAAAAGATGAAATCTTGCAACAACATGGATGGACCTTGAGGGTATTATTCTAAGTGAAATAGTCAGATGGAGCAGTCAAATACTGTATGATCTCACTCATAAGTAGAAGATAAAACAACAACAATGACAACACATAGAGATTAGATTGCTGGTAAGAGGGGAAGGGGGGAGGAATGAGGGTGAAAGGGGTGACAAGGCACATATGTATGGTGACAGATAACTAGTCTTTGAATCATGAACATGATGTAGTCTACACAGAAATAGAAATATAATGATGTACACCTGAGATTTATATAATGTTATAAACCAATGTTACCTCAATAAAAAAATAAACAAACAATGAAAAAAAGGCTTTAGATTAACATATGGTGTACACTATTGGGTGGTGTTGCAGGCAAAGGCTGGATTGAGAGGAGGTGTGCTTTATTTTGCAATTAGCAGGAAATCACTTGTACTCCCAAACCATTTGTTTTCCAATTATATTCATTCATTCAGCAAAAACTCTATGGAGCATGTATTGAACGCCACATTCTATGTGCCAAGTACAGTGCTAGGCAGTACAGTGCCAACAGACATTAGAGTACAGATCATGGTCTCTAGCCTTGTCAACAAACTCGGAGTCTGTGAGGGAGTCAGAAAATCCAAAATGGTAAGTGCTCGGGGGCCAGAAGAGAAAGAAGGCTCTGATCCATGCAGGGCACAGAAGATGTGCTGCTGGATGAGGTGACATTTGAGGAGCATCTTAAAGGAATCCACCCATCACAGAAGAGGGAGGGCACTCTGGGCAGGGAAAAGGGCTCAAGCACATTCCAGTGACAACAAAAGCCATGGGAGTCAGGTGGAGCAACTGGCAGGGGCGGGAGGAGAGGAAGCTGAAATGCCATTTGGAATTTGACCACGGTGTCTTGTTATCCAGTATCTCCCAACGTTTTCCACATTAAGACACATACAACATATAAAAAAATATATTTATATGGCACACTGGGTAAACTGAAGGGGCAGCTTGAAGCTAAGTGTCTGTTGACCTGCTTGGCTCTACAGGTTGAGGTGATCAGCAACCTCGTGGTCCTGCTATGATTTTGAGGTTGCATGTTTTGTTGGATGTATGTAAAAAAGATCTGACTTCCTGTTATGAGGAGAGCTGCCATGATGGGGCTTGCCTCTTGGAGAGATCACACTTAGTAGAGGATGGAGGAAAGAGAGGCAGAGGGGCAAGGTCTGTCTGGCAACATTCACAAACTCTTATTTGGAAAGCGCATTTTCTAACTATTCTTACGTCAATCTTGGATGTCTTGCAGAAAGCTCCCATAGGGTGGACGTGGTCGTAGAGGATGATGACCCCCACCATCACCCTCATGCAGAACATCAGCGTTTCTTCACTCGTAAACCTACTCCTGTACTCCCTGGAAGAGAGAAGAAATGGCAGTGGCGTTACTTCCTTGCCAGAGCACGTTCATTTCTGGCTCCACATCTGGCTACCTTAGACGCCTCCAATCCTCTCTTGAGAACAATCCCAGACCTGCAACAACCAGGTTAATATGTTCTTAAAGAAACCCATGATGATAATTCTCCTTGAATCTATCCAACCAGCAATTCAGTGTGAAAATAAGGTAAATTAGAGGGCAGTAAATTCTTTTCTCTTCTGTCCTTCAATAGGCCAGCTCATCACGTACATCACTCCCCCACCCATCAATCTTGAATATTTTATAGCAGGTCCCTCTGGCTGTCCAAGATTATAGAGAATAATGGCTTCATTATGGAAAAAAGAATCAGGCTCATTTCCACAAGAGCAGCTATCATTTCCCCAGTCAGAGTAACTTCTTTTGTTAAGACACAGGCTGCAGCCTGAATTGGATTGGCAAAGATACCTAAAAGAAATTATGTACCATTCACTGGGCTGAGAGTATTTGTGGAGTTTCAATTTCGTTCACTTACATTGACAGGGTCCCCAGTGATTCAGATAATTCAGGGCAATTCTACAGACTTTCTTAACATCTATTTCATTAGGAATTGGCCCCACAATGAAGATTATCACTATTTGTGTCTTGGAATAAATCTTAGCTTTGGTATAAGGGAAATATTTGAAATTAAGGTCATCTTACATTTGAAAAGACCGCCAAATTTTATCAGGCACTCTTGACAAATTTAGCCCTCCCAAACACTCTGCAAAGTTGGTGGCATTATGGGGACTTCATCGGATGAGGAAACCAAGGGCCAAGGCAGGTCAGACCACTTGCCTATGGGCACAGAAGGGGCTATAGACCTAAGGAAAACCCTGACATCTGAGTGTGGATTTCCTCATTACCATGCTACCTCATCCTCAACAACCTCAACTATTTTTTACATCTAGCAACTAGTGTAAGTACAAAGAAACTGCTGAGAGAGAGAGAGAGAGAGAGATGTCCACCATCACTCTTGCAACAGCCTTACCACTTCTACTCTTGGTTCTAAAACTTCTCCCAAATCTCTTCTCCAATATATTGATAATAATACTCAGTCATTTAGCCCAATCTTCCATTTTGTCTTTCCACATCTTCCACAGCATCTTTGATTTGAGTCTTGATTCTGCCACCTAACAAGCTAAGCAACCTTTGGGAAGGTTAACCAGTCTGTTAACCTTCGGAACCTCAGTTTCTCCAGCTACAAAATGGGGATAAATATACCTATTACCTAGAGCTCTTTATGAAATTAATTCAGACAATATACATGTAAATTTGAATGCCCTGACCCAAATAGTAGATGTTATCATTGTCATTATCATCATCATATTAACAATCATCATCATTATCATCCTCATATTAAGATGAGTTCGCCGCTGTCTAGGCGAACTCTTGACCATGAGTACATCTCTGATTTAACTTACGGAGTTTCCAGCATGACTTTACAAACACTTGTCATTGTACTGAGGCAGTCTGTGGTGTTCTCTATTGGCAGAGTTTTGTTCTAAATGGGAGACACAAATATATGTTAGCTTTGCTAGCAGCTTTTACATGCAACTAAGAAAAAAACACTTTGTTGTTCAACTTAACTTACTTCGGAGACAAAGTGCATTGTGGCATTGCTAAGGGTTTTCAGCATTGGCGTGGCTTCTGCATAGAAGAGGGACATTCGATTGGCCATCTCATTATTGACTTCATTCTCAATGTCTAGCTGATGAAAATAAGAAGAAAAGACGCAGTTGATAAAGAGATGGTCAGAATCCCCAAACTCCGGAAATTGAATTACAAAGACTCTGTCTTCTCCCTGTGTCCTCCTCAGATGCAGAAATCAAAAGAGATATGGAGGATGGGTATATAGACCTAGGAGACCCAGGGACTCACATGCATGTTGTTGATGCGATTACGACTTATTGTCCTTCTGTAGTAGCTGAAGTCATTCTGAATAGCGGGGTTCCTCATCTGAAATTCAGAAGGAGGAAAGGTCACCTTCCAGCATCAGATGAGGGATAGGCGTTAGGAGACTAGACAGTAGATTTTGTAAATACCAGACTTCTCTTTGTTACACAAAAGGCAAAGCAACTTCTGGTTAAAAATAAGTACTCAGAGCTTCATTCTTTTAAAATATGCCCTGGTTTTGCTATAGGCTAGATTTCAGGCAAAGTGTATCCGTTCAATGAGGAACAGAGACTTGAAAAGATTTTTCTCTTATTGTATTTTGGCAGATTTTGAATTTCCAAGTACAAACCACCATCTTAAATCACTTTTATCACAAGGAATGCAAATGCTCACCACAATATGTGTCTCTGCAGGGAAGGAGTGACATTTTACTCATCTCCTTATTCTCCCACTTATAGCATTAGCAGAGTACATGCACACAGTAGGTACCCAGTTCAAGTTTGTTAAATTGTCAAAGCATATGCGGCCTAACCTTCAGCTCATCGAATCGAAGGGTAAAATGTAGAATTTCCGCAAACTCCTTTGCCAGGGCTTGCTCCCGCTCCAGGTGTTGGGTTGGCGTGTAGGGTGGACAGGTCAGAGATTCTAATAAACTCTGAAGAGCTTTTTCTGAAAGTCAAAGGGATAAAAATATATTTGAGGTGACACATAGAGATCCTTCAAAAAGCACAACTCTTAGAACCAGTTGACATTCTCAGAGATAAATTTCTTGGGTCTTTCTTCTCTACTGTCTTTCCCCATAACTGTGTGAGATATGCTGCTTATGGCTGAGGAAAAGACAGAGCCCTTCATGGCCAAACAAGCTAGCTCCACTGCAGAAGGCCCCCAGGGGCACACAGTTTTGTAAATGTCCTCCAAAGCTCAGCTGGAACCTCACATGCTCGGTAGTCCCAATTCTTAACCCTGTTAGAAAACCACTTTTATCACAAGGAATGCAAATGCTCACCACAATATGCGTCTCTGCAGGGAAGGAGTGACATATACACGTTTTTGGATCAAGTGCATGAGAAAGCCATTCATGATCCAGGATGAGATGAGGCAGTTGTGAACACACGGGTTAGATAACCTGTTTTGCAGGGGAAGACTTCTGGGCCCATTCTAGCTCTTCTCTGCATCTATACTCTAACCTAATCCCAAGAATATTTTTCTACAAACCCACTGCTATACCTACCTCCATTATTGTCCTTGAAACAGTCTCATTACTCCCTCTTGTCTGTTTCTAAACATTCCCTCCCGCTTTTCCTTCAATATATTCCTAATAGCACTGAGTCATTTAACCAACCCTCTAGAGCAGCGGTTGGCAAACTATGGCCCACTGTCAATTTTTGCAAGTAAATTTTTACTAAAACATAGCTACACTCATTCCTTTATGTATTGACTAAAGCTACTACTGTGCTATAATGGCAGAGTTGAGTAGTTGCAACAAAGACAGGGTGGCCCACAAGCCTAAAATATTTATTATCTGGCTCTTAATAGAAAAGTTTGCCAGCACCTGCTCTATGGTCCTTAAATGTCTTTCACAGCATCTTTACAAGGGCATCTCTAGCCTTTTCCATCTATGGAAATGCACTGTCTTCTGAGGCAGCTAGTTCTACCTTGACCTGCTCTGTCAGATGGATCTTTTTCCTTCTGTTGAGCTTAAACTTAGCTCCTCAGGATTCTGGTTCATTGGGTTTGGACATACACTTTGAGGAAACAGAGAAGTTAATCTCTCTTCAACTCGAGAGTCTTCAGAAGAGCTCTCTTCTTGAAAAACTGGTTCAGTTCATTCAACTACTCCCTTTGGGTCTCAGCTTCAAGTTTTCTTAACACCATGGTTATTACGCTCCTAAAGTATTTCAATTTCTCTATTTCGCTTAAAATGTGGCATCCATTAATGGCAAAAGTAGAGTAGAACATTACTACCCCCTTCATCATTCCAGATATATTATATTAACTAATGAAACCTCAGATGGCTTTACTGATGGGAGGAATGGTTATATCATCATGGTGCACACACTGAGCCTACTGTCAACCAGACTGGACTTTACTCTTGCTTCTACAAAGTCACCTTATACCTGTACAGGGTTTTTTTGTTTGTTTGTTTTTATTTTTCTAAAGCTTAAGGACAGCACGTTATGTTTGTTTTTCTTGTATTTTACTGTATTACATTTCTCACATGACTCTAGCCAACCAAGTTATTTTTGGGTTAGCAGGTAACCTGTGTCTTCCAGCTTCTCTATCTCTCAGAAATGTGCTCAGACCACAGCAAAACTGTTAAGAGTCGGACTTAAAAGACCAAAGTGACACCCACCATTAGAGACACCTTAACTGTGCCAATAACTTCAGGAGAAGAGACTTTGAAGTGGATTGAAAGAAATGAAAATGTTAGGTGTTGTTGTCCATGAGTGCCTCTTATAAGACACCCTGGATGGATGTAGGACATTTTCCAATGCACTGAGCTCTTCCCGCTACTTTCTCAAATGCCATAATGGAACTTGATACACAGGACACGAAAACTGTAAACACATACTCACCTAACCTTATTGAAAACTCATAAAATCTTTTTAGCCTCACGACCAGAGGACACACTGCATTCCAAGCTTTTTCTTGAAGTTGAATATCATTGGGATTTTGAATTGCCTACAAAAACATGATAGAATTGTTTAAAAAAATAAGCTCCACATCAAAATGCCATAAGATTGAGAAAGGATTTTAGTTAAAAAAATGCAATTTCTGATGTACTTTGCTAATGTGTATTTCTTAAATTGACATCAGTTCGTCGGACTGTCCTCCAACATGCTCAATTAGAATGGAGATTTTAGTACTTGAACATAATGCAAAGGACTCTACAATTAGATCCCGTGTCATCTTACTTGTTTCTCTTATCTTAAATGAAAAAAAAATGCACATCTAATTGGAAGCAATTCAGCCCTCCTCCCCCACCATTTGATTCTTCTAAAGCAGAGCCAGGGCTCATTAGGAAGCACAGATTCTGAGGATATTTTCTTGTCTCTCTAATGTATATTACATTCTTGCCAGTCTGCGATGTTACCTAAATTACCAATGGTGACCCCTAAGTACAAAAACAACTTCTCAATAGGCTACTACTTTGTTAGAAATGCTGTTTTGTTGATTTCAGCAGCTTGAGGATTTTGATATTAACGGTGTTTTTTTGAGAAGGACGATGGTAGTGGCAGCAGGGTGTGTGCGTGTGCGCATGTGTGCATGTGTTGATACTTCCACAAAACTAGACTATTTCAAATAAAAGGAGTGTGAAGTTTCTTGCCTTTAAGGCATTAAGTCTCAAAAGCCACACTGACAGTTCCTTTTTTGTTTTGCTTTTCATGCATTTATTTTTTCAATCTCATAAGTCATTTCAAGATGGCAGACCTGCAGGCTACTTAAAGCAAAATAGTTTATGGCTGTTATTTGTGATACAGGCGGAACCTGCCAAAATTATTACAAAATGTTGGAAAGTTCAGTAAGCCCAGATCTCATGACTCATATTCCAACTGTTGTTCATACTTTATATGTACGTTTCCCTTAAATGAAGTAATATACTGACAAATTATTTTTAAATGTGAGTCCTGTGATATCAAATATACGTCTGTGGAGAGAATGGCTAATGTTTTACATGGTCTACAGCACTGCATGCTCAGATTAATGTATTAGGATAAAAACGGTAATCCATATATTTATTTAAAGACACGTTACCCTCCTCGTTCTTCCTACTACTCTAGGAAATAATACTAGGGCTATTACTTAATCTTGCTGTGTGCGTGCATGTGTGGGTTTCCCTTCTCATCCAAGGGTGTTGTCAGCTCAGTATTATCATTGGCATACGTCTCGGATCTCTGGCCCCGCGCCCTTGTAAGCCTGTAGGTCTGCGAGGATGCTCTCGGAATCCTGGAGGACGGCGCTGATCTGGTTCCATATTTCCCTCTCTCCTTCTGTGGGCTGGGCATCTAAGAAGGGAAACCAAAAGACACAGAGGGTTTGTGTTTACGAGCAGCTTGGGAAGAGGATTGGCATTCAGTTCTACCTGCTAGACAAAGCTATTTTATTCCTGCAGGTTTAGTATTTACTCTTTAACACGCTAAGCTGCTAGGAAGTGAAAACTAACACAACTTTTGCCCATTAATCGGTTCACACAGTCACCAACTTTTCTACACACATTAAACCAAGCATGTTGGGATCACTGTAGGCAATCCTTTACTTATTTGTGTAGAACATATTTTTTGCACACCTACTATGTGCCAAGTTGATGTACTGGGTGATAGAAGAAATAAACATTGTCTTTTTGAGTCCACTTTTAACAGGAGAAGCTACTGTATATTTCTGTTATGACTGAAAATCTGTGAATCTGAGTATAGAAAAACCATCCCCCTTAAATTTCCATATTTAAAAAAGCTTAAAATATTAGGTAATTAACTAGCCATGACAGAGATGTATCTTTCTGGAACACAATGATATATAGAAGTCATTGTGACTTCTCTTTGAACATGAACTCAAGAAGTGCAGGGAGTCCATTTAAAAACACCTGTACTGCTCATCTTTGGTCTTGACTGTGAATGTTACGCACAAAAATAAGTGACACATTTAAGCTTACATAAATGAAGAATGTATCCTAACAGTCTCAGAAGCATCCCCTTAGCTCCTGGGTGAATTCCCACTTGATTACATTCCTATAGCCCATATAGGAATGTTCTTGTTCCCAGGAGCATTTCAGGGCAGTTGGTGGGTGGAAGTTGAGTGGTGGTAAGGAGTGGGCTTTATTTGTCTCACAATACCTGTACAATAGGCTACTTGCCTGGGCTGGTAAGAAGGCTAGTCTCCATCTAAAACAAAGGCACTGCTAACGGAGAAAGGGAGTACATATCACCTCTTCAAAATCTGCTTTCAAAAATCCAAGTCCAAAGGTACTGCATTCTCTCAGCAGACCTCACTAGTGAAAGGGTAGGCTAGAGTTATGCCTGGTTTAACACTTCCCAGATCAAATTCCAGTTTTGACTAACCTTGGTAGGAGCACAAAAGATTGATCCTGTGAAAAGTAGTAATCCATTAGTTTTACTCTGGGGTAGAAAAGACAGAATTCAAAAGATAGGTGATACCTAAGTGAGGCACTGACCATGCTGACTGGCCTTCAGAGATACTGAGCATCAGAGGAGGGATTGGGCCAGACTTAACTGCTCCTGCTTCAGTGACCTACACCAATCCAAGGCCAGACCCTTGAGAAATGATGCCCATGGGGACTTTTAGACCATTTTATTTCCCAGTCCTGCTAAGACCAAAGAAATGAGTAGAGTTACCTGGGAAATGAAGGGTAAAATTCATCAGCGTATGGTAATTCTCTTTAGAAAAAAATCAGAGGCCCTCACAGATCATCCAGAAACTTTGCAAACTATACCTGCTAGGAATGAGATGGATTTCAACTAAGGAAGGATGACGGACTATAGTTCATGTGCACCAGGGTTCAGAGAAGGAAAAGATGAGTGTGGTCTGGGATGAGTGGAAATCACTTAACACAGGGATGGGACTTGAGCTGGGCAGATGGAAGGCGAAGGGGGTGCATCCATGAAGGGCATGCAGAAGGCTTGGCAGCTGGTGAAGGCAAGGCTGGGCCTGGAGGAGGAAAGGGACCCGCCAGGTTAGAGGACAGAATTGAGCCTGGGAAGAAAAGGGGAAAAAGAAACCCCTCCTTTTCTACACTTCTACTGTTTCTCACAAACACTTGGTAAGTTTTTTCAGGTACAATGTTATTCACAATATTAACCACTTTATTTTTCATATTTTCCTGTTTACTCAAACTTTTCTCAAAGCGATATGGGTATCTTAAACAGAAACCTAAAACCCCACAAGCTAGGAAGCCTGTAATTGAGGAAAGCATTTCAATGGAACAGAATTCCAGGGTAATGCTGGCAATTTCCGAGTAAGAAGAAAGTCAAGGAAGAGAATATATGACAAACATGCAAAGAAAAGATCCTAGAAAACAAAGAAAAATCAAAAACTCATTCACTCAAATCCTTTCGCCCTTTGATGAGCGTACTGAAAAATCACAAACTAAACAAAGAGAATTTCCTAGAGAGAGATATATTTGAAGAGGAGGAAAAGAAAAAGAGCCTGTGGCCAAGATTCTGAGGGGTAAGTCTGTTTGAATATAATATAAAGTCGTATGCGAAGAAGAAGGCACCAGAAAAGGGAAGCCCCCTAACCTTGGCTGTCACAGGGCTCCACCTTAGCAAGTCACCACTTGATAAGTTTTAGACAAAACAGAATTACAGCTAAGTGGGCTAGAAGAGGAGTGCTGGAAAAACAAACCCAAAAACTCATCCTTTTGATGATTATGTAAACACAAAAGGAGAAAGATTTCAAAGTCAGTTTTTAAAAATAGAGGTCTTCCTTAAGTGCTTCAAAAATAAGATAGTTTCCGATAGAGTGGACTAAAAGTGGTACAGGCCATAGATAGGCGAGCGTCTCTCTCCATCCCAGGTGAAGTGACACTTTCTGATACAAATCAACACTGACATTTATGTGACCACAGAGTTGGATGAGTAACGTGGGGGTGGTGTCACTTCTTTCCCAGAGGCGGTCGAGTTGGGGGCTGTGGTGAATAGCTTCTATCACACAGTAACTCTCTCCTGGCAACTGGAAGGATCTGTGAAACAAGACCCTCAGTCCTGAGCCTCCGTCCCTGGGAAAATGTATCTTTTGGCAGATATCCTAGTGTCTTATTTGAAATGTTTCTCTTGTGGCCCCACATAGCAGGGGTGGGGTGGGAGAAATTCAATCCATCATTCCTTCTTTCATCCCGACTTAGAAATGTGTTGGCTCATTTTCTTCCATAATTTGTTAGTCTTATTACATACACTATTTTTTCCTCCTTCTTCCATCACGGAACTGAAGTCACCTCTCCTTCTAGCTAAAGATTAAGTCTTTGGTGCTGGCAGCATGGTAACTGCCTTCTGGGCCAGGGAGCTGTGAGATTCTCAGGAGACTCAAATCACTGGTGCCATCAACTTCCAAGGTGGAGAGTGCTGCCTGGGAGAAGCCCACATCTGTCTGTTTCTTTTTTCAAATGGGAAAATGACTGTGTAACCCTAAGTGACATCTGGCATTGGCCCATATGCTTATGGAAGTTCATGATTCATCCTACTTTGACCTCTCAGCTAAATGATCACACAGTCAGGACTAATTAATGAGAATCTGATCCATTAGACTGTAGGACTCTGGCCTTGTTTATTTCATTTACATTCTATCTCCAGGACCTAGCACAGTGCCTGGCATATAGTAGATGCTCAAGAAAAATTTGCTGACTCAATAGTTGAGTGAATGACTTAAATTATTTCTCACACTATGTTTTGTGATAGTTTTTCTGCTTGTCTTTGAATTCTGAGATTTTTGGAGACAGGGTCTGTATTCTTGTCCTCAGTGGCCCCATATGCTTTACCCAATGGAGACATTCAATAGATATGTCATGAATCAATAAAGAAATGAAGAAACTGACCAGGTTGTGAAGAACGTGAGTGTTGGGAAGCAGCAAAAGAAATGACGATCCTATTACTTCCAGAGCCTCTCCTCTGTCTCTTCTCCCTAAACGGCTTTTATACCGTTACATCTCTCACCATGAAGATATATGCATTTGCCTACAATCAAATTGGCTATCCACACCTTCATTAACACTTGTTTAAATCACCCATCATTTACCTATGGCCTCAATGTCTCCTCAGTGTAGCTAACACACTAATAAGATATTTGTTGAGTGAAAAATTGCACTTATGTTTAGCCTCCTGATCCTAAAGCTCTTATTTTAGTGTCTGGAATATTCCTTAAGAGGCTTTGGGGTCTATACTTTTGGTATTCTCTGTATTAAGATTCAGTTGGTAGCCATGTTTTTAATATTTATTGTGCCTTCAGATGTCAAGGACAGTGATCTTGAAAAAAGACCTTGAAGAATTAATGATTGAAAAGGTTACTATATTTATCAGCAACTTCCTAAAACATTTGCTGAGTGAACAGAAACTCTGAATTATGGGTTTTGTTTTTCTATTTTTAACACAAAGATTGAACTTTAGTCAAAGGTCCACACACACATATGCACACCAATAATATTACTGATGGAAATAGGTCCTTAGCTCCAGTAGCAGCGAGAGAATTCTTTGGTATCAGTGAATTCTTCTAAGAATCTCATTCTAAACTTCCAATCATCACCAATTATTTCATCAAAATGGAGGAGAATGGTTACATAAAGCTGGTCTGATTCTGTCTAACAATGAAGCTGTTAAAAAAAAAAATCCCTGTGATTTACACAGGCAATTTCAGAAACCAACACTTCTAGGAGCCCTGGAATGAGCCTATGGAGGCCATTCCCTGGGCAATGATTTAAACGCTGTTCTGGACTTGCGACTGTGGAAAACATGAAAATGTATCATATGCACTGTGACACTGAATACATACAACTCTTGTCGAGAACTTGCTGAATTCCAAGTGCCTAGAATTTTTTGATGGAAAAAATTCCCTCTTATCAATTAAGATAGTTAAACAGCAATCATTTTGTTTACAGGGAATCTATTCATCCTCCTTTGGCTCAAGTTGTTAGTGCCAGTGGGTATTCACTGTCAGCATTTTGATGTCAGCAGGTCAGGTGGAGGTTTCACTGTGAAGGACTATGGTATTTACTGAAAACAGAATGCTTGGCATTCCACGGTGGATGGAGAGGAAGGTGGCTATGTGCTTTGTTATTAGGAGGGAACATCTTTGTGGACATCCCCCAGGGCACGACAACAGGGCTCAAACCAGAGCAGGGCTGTCAAATCAAAGTGTTCTTATCTTTGTAAATCAGCCGAGGACCCACTCTGTCTTCACAAGCATCAGGAGGACACATACCTTCTCCTAACAACCTATTTAGGACTGTATGGAAAATCCGACAGGAAATCAAACAATCAACCAAAGACAATGTGAGTAGAAGACACGATTTATTTGGGGCTGTCTTTGGCTTTGAAGGAAGCCCTGGCATTTCCTCAATAGGATATATTCTTATCTGCACCCTCCCAGCTGTGGTATAAACACTGAAGAAAGGTACACCAAAAAGGATTTGCCAAAGCCATAGACTAAATCTATAGCTCTTCTTCCCCACCCGCTTCCTCCCTTCTCCATCCTTCTCCCCTTCAGGATAAACTAAGAAACATAAATATCTACTATTAACATTTGGGGATGTAAAATGGTAATGATTTATAGCAGAATCCTAACTGCTTACAGAAACAACATAAAATTGCAATGGTCCATTAGAAAACGTAAGTGTGACTGGGCTGACATAATTATTTGTACAGGAATATTAGTCATCCTATGCCAGAGCCCAGAACGCTTTCCCATGGAACAATCAGATGAGAGACTGCAAAGAGCAGGGAGGGTAAAAGTACTTGAAGGCTTGTCTACTTCACTCACATGCAGTGGGGTCCCTGTGATGTCATGAGGGGAAGGATGGAGTTTTTGGAAACCCAGGTCCTACTGCCACTTTTGACACTGACTGTATATTAGACCTCAGGGCAAACCAATTAATCTCTCTGGGCCTCAGACTAATTCTTGGTGAAAGGAGGGAAGCTAACAAGAGCCCTGTCTCCTCTCTGTATGGTCCTGTGGGGACTATGACCTGTAGGATTATAACGATGTTGACACAGATGAAAAGCACTTAAAAAGCAAAAGTGCTAGAAATTTAAGGAATCATTGTGAATGGATCCCTGAGTCGGCACAAATTCTTTCCCAAGTCTGCTCTGTTTGTTTGTTTGTTTCATTTATAAAGTGACCAAAAATATATCTTATTTTCCTCCTTTCTTCTCTCAAGATTATCTAGCCTCCTATGAATAGCCTTAGCAGATGTGAGGGTACCAGAGAACGAGAGGTGAAAGAAGAGTCAGTAGTGGCAAGAAGTGGTCTGTGTCAATAAAAAATCCCAGATGATTGGCTAATCTGACACTCGCCTTGTTTTAAAGAGTAGGAGTCTATAGCACTAATAGGTCAAGATATTTATAACCTTTCTGAAAGTACAATGGTTTGGAGGCGTTAGAATTTCCTTCTCAACTCCCCCACCCCCACAGTTATTGTTCTTAGCATTCCTATTATACGCATAAAGGTGAGTGTGTCTTATAAGAAAACCATTTCTCAGTTACTGTCTTCTAAGGAACATGTCTTCAGCCCAGCCTAGAACCTGTACGTTTTCTGGCTAGCCCATCATTTGCTCTCTGTTCTAACTATTACAGACTTCTTCTCTGTTACCTGTACTAATGTCTCTTCAATGTTCTTGCATCTTATCTCCTCGATAAAATTTATATACTCCTTGAAGAAGAGGTCATCTTCTTCTAATGTTCCTATATTTATGCACCCTATGTCATCTCTCCATGCCTCCCTGCCCTACTAAGACCCCATTCCCACTTCTGCTAGCCCTGCCTCACGCTACAATGGAGGAGATGCTCTGCATATAGTTACCGAATTAGCATCAATGAAAAGAAATCAAAGTTCCTAAGCTAATACTACATCCCCAGCCCTGCGCTGAACACTGGATAAGACACATAACGATAGAAACATATGACACCATACAAATCTTCTCCACAAAGAAGTTCTTCAGACTGAAGTAAAATGATACCAAAGAGACCTAGTTACATAAAAAGGAATGGAGAACACCAGAACAAGTAAATATAAAAGATCTATTGAAATCACACACACAAGCACACATTTAAAAGACTACTGAGAGTTTAAAATAAAAAAAGCCCAACACATTGCAATGAGGAGCTTATAGCATATGTAGAAGCAAAACATATAACAACAAGAGCACAAAGGTGAAAGGGTGGTGACTGGAAGTACACTGTGATAGGTTCTTAAATTCTTCATGGAGTAAAGAATACATTTTGAAGATAGATTGCAATAAATTAAAGATGTATATTACAATCTCTAAAGTAAGCAGTAAGAGGCATAACTAAAAAGTCAACAGAAAAGACAAAAGAAAATACCAAAAATTATTTGATTTAATCAAAAGGCAGGGCAATATTAAGAGAGAAACAAAAGGCAAATATCACAAATGGAAATCAACTCCAATACAAACATTAATTAATGTACCTACAACATCAAATGTAAATAGACTAAACACTCCAATGAAAAGGTAGATATTATCAGCTTGGATGAAAAAGCTAGAGCCAATTAAGTGTTGTTTACAAGAAACACTATAAACATGAAGGCACAGATAGGGTGGGGAAACGTACCATGCAAACATTAAGCATAAAAAAAGCTGTTATCGTCAAAATATGAAACACCTGGGGATATATTTAGCAAAAGATGTCCAAGACTTCAAGAAACTATAAAATATTGCTCAGCAAAATAAAAAAAAATCTAAATAAATGGAAAGATATACCATATTCATAGATAGGAAGAATCAATATTGTTTAGACGCCAATTCTCCCCAAATTGATTTATAGATTTAATGTAATTATAACCAATATCCCAGCAAGATTTTTTGTAGAAATTGAAAGCTGATTATAAAATTTATTTAGAAGTGTAAAGGAGCTAGAATAGTCAAACAATCTTGAAAAAGAACAAGAAAGTTGAAGGACTTACTCTTCTTGACTTTAAGACTTCTTATTTGTTATATTTTGGTATTAATTGGTGAAAAAGATCAATAAAGCAATGGGAGAGAATAGCAGGTCCAGAAGTAGCCCCATACATATTACAGCTAACTGATAAGGGCATTAAAGCAATTCACTTGTGTTAGAACAATTTTATATTACACACAAAAAATAAACCCAACACTTCTTTCACAATATGTACAAAAGTTAGTTCAGGATCGGTCACTGACCTAGATGTAAAGCTTAAAATTGTAAAACTTCCAGAAGGAAATATAGTAGAATATCTTTATGACCTTGGGATGGTCCAGGATTTCTTAAAGAGAATATACTATGGACTTAGTTTAAAAGAAAAAAATGATAAATTGCACTTTATCAAAATTTAAAACTTCTGTTTGTGAAAAGACATCATTAAGAAAATAAATAGGCAAGCCACTGACTGAGTGAAAATATTTGCAAGCTATATGTCACAAAAGACAGGTATTTAGAATACAGTAAGGAACTTCTACAACTTAGTAATGCAAAGAAAAAACAACCTAATAAAAGATGGGTCCAAGACTTGAGTAGACTACATTTCCAAAGAATGATAAGCAAATATCCAATAAGCACGTGGAAAGTGTTCAACATTATCGGTTATCATGGAAATGCAAATTAAAACTACAATGAGACACCATCCCACAACCACCAGAACAGCTAAAAGGAAAAAGATCGACAATACTAAATGCTGGAGAAGATGTGGAACACTTGGAGCTCCCCATATTGCTGGTAGGAATGTAAAATTGTACATCCCATTTGGAAAAGTTACATATAACTATCCTGTGACCTAGAAATTTCACTCTTAGGTATTTCTCCAAGAGGAATGATGTCCACAAAGATTCTACAAGAATGTTCACAGCAGGATTACTCACAGCAGCCAAAACCAGAAAACAGCCCAGGTGTTCATCAACAGGAGAATGAATACACAAACTGTTATACAAAAGAGGAGTACTCAGCAGAAAGGGGATGAAACTACTGGTACATGTCACAGCACGGTTGAATCTTGAAAACATAACGTTGAGTGACAAAAAGATACAAAAAGCACATACTGCACGATTCCATTTATATGAAGTTCAATAACTTACAGATTAGCTAAATTAATCTTTGAGATAGAAATCTGACCTGATCAGTAGTTGTTTCTGCAGGGTTGTGAGTGGGAGGTGGTGGGTTGACTGAGAAGGGTCATACTGGAACTTTCTGGAGTGATAGAAATATCCTGTTTCTTGACAGGGTGTGGCATTTATCAAAACTGATTGAAAACTACACTTAAGATCTGTGTATTTCAGTGCATGCAAATTATGCTTCAGTGAAAACAAATGAAATGAAAATAAATTTTAAAAAGTGGAATAATCAGGCAAAGAAGAGAAGTTGTCTAGTCTGGGCAAGTGGAAAGGTGTTAGCATTAACTAGAAGCAAGAAATTGGATTTTCCAAAGGAATTTTTTTTTAAAATAACAGCTTTATTGGATATAATTCACATTCCATACAATCCACCCATTTAAAGTGTACAATTCAATGATTTTTAGTATATTGCCAGTGTTGCGCAACCATCACCATAATGAGTTTTAGGACATTTTCTTTATCTCTCAAAAAACTTTATACCCATTAGCAATTGTTCCCTATTTCTCCTCAACCCCCTATGCCCCCCACCTAGACAACCACTAACCAAGCTTCTAACTCTATAGATTTGCCTATTCTAGGCAATTCATATCAATGGAATCATACAATATGTGTCTTTTTGTGACTGGCTTCTTTCACTTAGCATAATGTTTCAAGGTTTATCCATGTAATCAGTACCTCATTTCTTTTTATTGCTCAACAATATTGAATTGATACACATTTTATTTGCCATTCATGAGTTCTTGGGCATTAGAGTTGTTTCTACTTTTTGGCTATTATGAATAATACTACCATGAAACACCTCAGCGTTGGATTTTGGAACTCGAAAGGTTGTTTGGCCAGCTCCCCTGTCCCAAACACTAGGGTGGGCTAGTGCCTCCCTTGGATGTTAGTTAAATGTGGTTCCCAAACTGGCTGATCATCAGAAGCACCTGGGAAATGCAGGAAAAAGCATATTCTTGGGAATAGACCACTGAATCAAAATTTTGGGGTAAGGCTCTGACAACTACATTAAAAGAAGGTTAACCAGATGTTTCTAGTGATCATTTCGGTCTGGGAATCACTGGAATACTTCACTGCAAGGTTCACGTCTGCTGCCTGCTTTTGGTGCCCTAATGGGTGGATCTGATTGACCAGTTATGAGCAGACCTTCTGGCACACATCTTCCAATACACTGTCCCTAAAACCATCACTCATGAAAACCTAGGTAGCATTTTATTCCCCCCGCCAATCCTGTTTCCCAGCCTTCAAAGAGGAAATGGAGACGCGACAAGGAGGTGGAGAGAGAAAAAGAAAAAAAAAAAAAAAACAGTAGGATGAAAAAACAACAATGAAAAAGATGTTAAGTGGTTGTGTAGAAATGTGAGCTTAAAGTGTAGAACTCACTGCAATGGTCAAACAAGAATTTATATCAGAGCTACACAACTGGAAAACCTAAGGACAGATGTATCTAATTTTGTATTGTATTTTGACCCAGCTTAATTATATCTATTTGACCCAGTTCAATTATATTCCATCATGGACTTCAAAAAGAATATTCAGCGCTCAAAGTAGAGGTGCCAAATTCATTTAAGCTGTTGCTACATGCTGTTCAGCCTTCCTTCCTCCCTCCACTGCTTACTCCTTAACTCTTTGCCATCCAGCCTCTGTACTCAAAGCAATAAATCCTGAATCTGTCTTCCCAGTGGCTACTGGTAGTTGGGCAGCTCACTGCCCAATTCATCATCCTCTTTGCAAGCCTCATCCTTCTTGCCCATTCTGCAGCATTTGATTCCATTTATACTCCATCCTTCTTGAATTTCTGTGCTCTCTTGACTGCCTGGATCTAGCCTGTTCTCTTCTCTCTTTCACATGGCCTGCATCTGCTATTAAGACTTATTTGGTGTCCTGTGATCTGCGCTCAACACAGGGATAAGTGCTGGGTCACGAAACTAAGTGGGGCCCCAGCAGTCCTGCCATTGAGAATCTCAGTTTAGTAAGATGTCCTCCTTCCTCTTCAATGTAGGCTCTTTCCTGGATCCTCTAACTACTCGACCTCCCTTTAAGCATAGGCACACCTGAAGCTGCCATCTGCTCAGCTCTTTTCTGTGCTCTACTTTTCCCTCAGGGATTTCAGCTATTCTCTTTGGAGATGAGTCCCATTTATGGACCCCTGAGCTTCCATACCTGCTGTGGTTTAACCCAAGCCAGCCTTCTATTTCTTTTCAATAAGCATTTGGTGCTCTGTCTAAATTGGGCCTCTTGCTGTTCGTTAAACACGTCCTTCCTTTTCCTATCCCCAAGTTTCCATCTGTTGGAAAACTATTCTCCCCGTCTATGCCTGTGGAAAAACCACTCATTCTCTAAAATCCATTCCAAATGCCATCTCTTGCAAGAAGACTCTCCAAGTCCTTCTATAGCCTTCCATTTATAGAAACTAGATATATGCTGTTTTTCCCACTTTATTCCCATGTCATGCCATGCCTTTCTTAAGCCTCTTCTTTTATTTTGTCTTAAACTCTGTGCCTATATTGTGCTCCACGCTAGAATTCACTAGGCAATGACTGCTCTTGTTTAGCTCTGTCTCTCTGACAGTGCCTGGTTTACATGGATGCTCATACCCATACTCAACATACCGTTACTGTAGTGAGCCGAAATCTACAGACTCAAGGAAAAATCATGACCACCGCACTTCCCTTTCCTACCCTTCTAGTCCATCATCATGCTTTCTTGAAAATCATCTTTAGGAAATAGGATATGCAGAATCAAGAAACCAAAATTATTTTTTTCCATGAGACATCTTAGTTTGTAGATGACAAAGACATCCCTCTCTGGTCAGGAACAGAATGATGGCTGCAGCACTTTTAGGAAGCTGCTTGCAATGAGCACTTAACGGAAGAAAGCAAAGGGGAGGAAAGTCAAAGGGATCTGTCTTCCCACCTCCGTTTCCTAATCATTCCCTGTGTGACTTCAGCCCAGTTATTTATCTTCTCAGAGTCTCAGTGAAATAACATTTATGTTCTCCTTGGGATCAATGGGGAAACAAATAGGATTTTATATATTTTTATAAATTTATAGTTTTAAGATTTCCTTAAATATCATTGTTCTAGCCCTAGTAATGAGCCACTAGACATGGGAATTCAGTCCACACTTTCCTCTTAAAAAAATAATAGTATATCTACAAATAGAGTTTTGGTACTATAAACTATCACCAAAGTTTAAGATTTTTAAGTGTTCTCTTTCGCCAGCATGACGTCTCTTGAAATAAATGCTAAGAAAATGTCGAAAGTGCAAGACCGAGCAGATCAGAGCACTCTGGCTGTAGGAGAGAGGAAGAGATGGCCCTCTGCTAAGCGGTGGGGCTGGGGATGCCCTGAGGCATAAGCTCAGAATGCCGGTCTTCCAGAAAACAACAGTTGCACACCACTGCTTTAAATCCCTGCAGATTTTACTTTTATCACTTTAAAGGCTCTTAAAATTAGACTTGACAAAGAACTCAACAGTACTCTTTGTGGAAGCACGGAAAGCCAAGAATCCAAGAACAGCTAAACAGGCAAATGGGCGCCACCGAATCTGGCAAGCATTTGCGAGCAGTATGCCCAGGTGCATGTGGAATTTAGAGCTTCCAAAACAGAACAGGCATGTAACTCCCCTAGGTGTTATACGCTTCCCCAGTTTTGAGTGAATGGAGTATTTTACCACTATTTTGGCCTTTGTACATGCCAGAAGCCACAGTGTAAAATGCATGTGACAAGAAGTGGAAGGAATCAACTGAAAACGCAAGTAGTAAAATTAGGGTAGTGAGATAATAGGTAACGTATTTTTAAAAAATTCTTTAAAGTTATTAATCAACCTTCATCTTAACAACAACAAAGATATGTATATTGTAGAGGAGTAGCAAAAGTTACACCAGTAAAAACGCCCATTTCTTTTGAAGTATCAAATCAATCTGGTCTTGAGCTCCCAGCTGCATCCCTTACCAAATCCAATCAAACCCAGACAAACCCAGCCAAACCCAGCCAAACCCAACCAAATCCAGCCAAACCCAGCAAATCCAGCCAAACCCAACCAAATCCAGCCACACCCAGCCAAACCCAGCAAATCCAGCCAAACCCAATCAAACCCAGCCAAATCCAGCCAAACCCAGCCAAATCCAGCAAATCCAGCCAAATCCAACCAAACCCAGCCAAACCCAGCAAACCCAGCCAAACCCAGCAAATCCAGCCAAACCCAATCAAACCCAGCCAAACCAAGTCAAACCCAGCCAAACCCAACCAAATCCAGCCACACCCAGCCAAACCCAGCAAATCCAGCCAAACCCAATCAAACCCAGCCAAACCAAGTCAAACCCAACCAAACCCAACCAAACCCAGCCAAACCCAGCAAACCCAGCCAAACCCAGCAAATCCAGCCAAACCAAATCAAACCCAGCCAAACCCAGCCAAACTCAGCCAAACCCAACCAAACCCAGTCAACCCAGCCAAACCCAACCAAACCCAGCCAAACCCAGCAAACCCAGCCAAACCCAGCCAAACCTAACCAAACCCAGACAAACCCAACCAAACCCAGCCAAACCCAGCCAAATCCAACCAAAGCCAGCCAAACCCAGCCAAACGCAGCCAAACCCAAACAAACCCAGCCATATAACAAGAAGGAGAACAACAGAAAACTGAGTTAAATCAGAAGTGAGATATCTTTCATTGAATGTCATATAGATTAAATAGTTTTTTCAGAACACATGAATTTTGGGGACCACTTTCCCTTTTCAAGTAGCTATTTTAAATACACCAAAGATAGTGAAAAGATACATCTAGGGAGCCTTCACTTTTTGGTTTATTGCACCTTGGAAAGCTCTTCTAGCATTTACTTAGAAAATCTCTCCTAGAAGGTTTAATCTATATGTAAGAAAATTTCAACTATTATTTTTAATATAAACAAAATAGTTGAAAAATTAAAGCTTACAGCACATTAAAATTTGCAGCATACGGTGAATACTCTGGAAAATGACATTCAATTGTGCTTGGAATTGTAATTCAAAAAAGGGGAACACAGGAGTGAAGTTGATTAAACATGAATATGTAATTCATTTGTAAATATACTCAATCAAGAAAATAAACAAGGTAAAAATCTCTGTATTTCTTTAGTCGTGATTCATGAGCCATTTTATCTTTGAAAAAATTTTAAAATTTTTGGTAAAAGAAACATAACTTTTCAGATGAAAAGACTACACCTCAAAATGCTAAAATAGTTTTGTATAGTCAAATAACATATAAAGAACAGAAGAGATGACTCAACAAATAAATCATCTGGAAACCTCCTTTTTTCATATTATCACTTTTTCTTTCACATCTAGTGTTATTTGTTTTATATTCATCTGTGCAAATTACTATGTGTACTATTTCTCTTTGGAATATGACACAGTGTTTCATGAAAGTTATTAGTAAAATACATGGTGATGATTTATGCTGGGTCTACCAAAGCTGATCATTTCTAAAATGAAAGAAAACCACAGACACACTGAAAAGATTTTCAATTGAGTTTCTTAAAAAAAAAATAAGAAAAGAAAGAAGGAAAATAATCTTTGAAGACTCAGAAAGAAATGCACAGTGACATTTGGGTTTGGTTTAAGTATCATATAAAATCTTTATGTTAAAATTTCCCTATCAACAAGCTATAAAGAAAGTGAAAAGTTTTCATCATTATCTTCTAATTTTTGGAACTTACTTTCAAAATCCAGGAAAAAATGTGGATAGTTTTCGATTTCCCTGGTAAGGACTTTGAGCAGGTTTCCCATCCCAGCAAACCTAGGAGAGGTAACACAAAACCAAATACCATTAGCACCATAAAAAAATAGACTTCTTAAAGGGCTGAACATAGTGGATGAGCTTCCATAAATACCACTGGGCCCCCAGTAGCTACACCCAAAGACCAGACAGAGCAGCGACTCCTATCCTGGGAGATGACTAATAGCTTAGCCACTCATTCCTGAATCAGTGGCTGATAAATATCTCTGAGATTCTGGGTCTCTGAAACTTAGGGACATCTGGTCTAAACCATACAAAGTATGATAATGAGACAAATGTCATAAGCTCTCTCTGGAGAATACACTTGCATCCTGTGTCTCATTCACTGTAAAGAAAATTAACTGAAGAACACACTATTCAAAGAATCAGGTATTTTAGTTATAGGAAATTATAGAGTTTAGGTATATTCTACAAAGTGCCTCCTTTTCCCCTTCACTAATCCTCTGAATCCTTACAGTTAATGTTGCAACTCTGCTTTGTTTCGGCTCTACTGATGTGGGAATGTACCATGTTAATGGACAAGCACAACAGTGAGGCCATTATTAAAATATCTGTCCAGAAAGGTAAGTTTCTTAAAGTTCCTGAGGAAAAGAGTTTAGAAAACACACATTTATATCCCCAGGGACGCCTCTTGGTCTGTATAGGAGCCAAATTTCCTACAGGTGCAACTCGCAATCAAGTCAGAGGTTCTCTTAATTTGACATTTCAACGGTAACGAATTGGGGACTTCATGAAGTGTAAAAATGAAAAGGTATAATATCAAAAAAGTGATTCTCAATGAAATTGCAGTCTAATTGCACAGGTGAAGCAAATCAACAGAGAAAAACAAATTTGTTACATATTTGCAATCTCAACCTAAAAAAAAAATAGGGAAAACACAGTTATTATTTAAGTAAACCACACAATTTCTACTGCTCTCAGCTCTAGACAGTAAACTCTCTTCCCCAGGAGGTCATCGTCCATTCGTTCAGTCAGCACATATTTATAGAGTCGCAGCTCCCTGCTGGGTGTGCTCTTTGCAAGACACTTCTCTAATTCATGACTGAGACGCCTCAGTTGTGAGGGATCCACTTGAAAAAATCAGTGGACCAGTACAAGGGAAAGGCAGGGCTGCAATTTTCTATACACATCGCTTCCGACAATGTTTACGCCAATACGAGGAATTTTTTAAAATATGCCACTATAAGAAAGGTGTGGTGAGAGAAGAATGCACAAAAGGATGACTTTTGTGCGACACTGTGTAGCCAGCAGTTGCCTTAGGTGCAGAAGGTGGTGTAATCTAGTCTCCACAATCCTGCCCTGAGACAACACTCATTGAAGACGTCATCTGTGGGATAAGCCACCCATGTGAAGCTCAAAGACTGCTGAGGGAGGTCGATTTCAATTCCAGCTCTGTTTCCTGCTAGCTCCGTCATCCAGGGCAAGCTCCTTCAACTCTCAAAGCCTCAGTTTTCTCATCTGTAAAACGAATTTTTGAAATGTATCTATTTCATCAAGGATTGAGGGTTAATAATATAAAAATATAAAATGCTTAGCACAGCACTTGAAGTGCTCAAGCATGTTATGTGCTTTTACTATTGACAAGGATGATGATGGTAATTACCACCACCGTCATTATCATGATTATCATACTGCCTTCAAATATGTATTTAGGATTTTCCTATAGAAGATGGATTTAGACAGGCTGTATGTGGCTCTAGGGAAGAGAACTAAGATCATTGAGGACATAAGAAAGAGCTTCATTCAATGTCATGAAAAAGTTTCTAACCATTAGAATTGTCTGAATATTGAGTGATTTGCCTTGTGAAATAGGGCGCTTTCTGTCACTCATGGTTTTTAAGTAGAAATATGCTACATCAGTCCTCAAAAATATTGTAAAAATGAGCTGTGCGTTGGGCAGAAGGTTGGGCTAGATACTTTTTAGACTTCTTCCATCTTGAGGTATGTGACTATTTGGGCATGCATGCACATGTGCACACACATACCACACACATGCAGATACACCACACATACACACACACACACAAACACACAATGGAAGACAAATACCACGCTTCTCTCTTCCAAAAGATTCTTCTGTCATTCTTCTCTTCCTCCCTTGCCTTGAAGCACATTTCCTTTTAAGATATTTTTCAGCAAAGCCTGTTTGAGGTAGGTTCTCCCAAAATAAAATTCGGAACTGGTATGGTCCATCCCTGCCACTGGGCAACATCCATAAACCCTTCTGGGTCTCTCAGAAAGAATCTGTTTCCAGCTTAATGAACCATTCCAATTCCGATTCAGAGGCACTTCTTGTAGGAACATGATTGTACTGTTTAGTAGCAGCCCCTACTTTCATATAAAATGCCTTAATGGAAGTTAAATATTCTTAATTTCCCTAGTTTTGTGCTATTAATGTGTCACAAGACACCTGAATAGATTTAGCTTCCTCTGAAAATTCTGTCTCGTGCAGGATTTTACTGCCAAAGTATCTAGGTGAGAAATATGTCAAGCCTTTAAAATTATAACAGACTGAAAGGAATACACGTGGAAATACATCCAAATATTAGCTGGCTGTAGAATTCTCTCTCTTCAAAGGTTATTCAAGCTGGTTGGCTGATATGGTCAAATATTTTGGAACATGATTCTAACATCAACCAAGGTCAATTAAGAAACTCTTAGTATCCTAGATGTTTCACATTTCAAACGGGAACTGCCCAGAACAACAACTTCGGGACATTACTATAGTTTTAGGGGTCAAGTCCAGTCTTATGGAACCTAGAAAACATGCATTCCAACACAAGTAACTTGAATAAGTACAGAAATATTGCATCTCCTTCATGGCAAGAAGAGTTGATGCTTACTGCTTCCCTCCAAAATCAACAAGAATTCATAGAAGTATATTGTGGCTTAAGGTCTACAAAGTGAGTTAACATCACACAGATGATCACTGAGCAGAGGCCATGATTGTTTTCAATTGGAACCAGGGCTCTACTCAGAAGGCCACTCACCCATGGGGCTTCCACTACAGCCCCAGCCGTATTTCTCATGAAAGAGACTCTCCAACCTTTTCTAATAGCTCCTCAGTGCGTACAAAATACATTGTCATGCACCACGTTACTAGTGAGATGGCTTAATTAATTAACATGAAGATTATTTTAAAACATTTTATCTTGTTCAATAAAAGATTTTAAGATAAGTTATTATACACTAGTAGAGGATGCAAATACTTTCATAATAAAAGTGGAAGGGAGAGAAGAATAGAAGTATAACAGGAAGATGACGGTAGAGAGGCAAGTAGTAGATGAACCACAGGTCATCTAGGCCATAAAGTCTCCACATTGACTGGAGATGACTTATCAATTTGGACTGAACTTCCGAAAGCCAAAGCAAAGGAGAAAAAATGGTCGCTTTCAAGATTTGGTATCCAGAAAATAAAAACAAACGGGTTTTACTGAATCAGTACAGTTTTTTATGATTGGGAAAAAAAGAAAAGAAAAAAAGTAACTATGGCTAAGAGATAGTTGAGACAAAGAGAAATCTCCTCCGGCTAAGAGTGGGCTTAGAGAGAGGATGTCATGCTGAGGAGGAACTGAGTCTCAGAGCTCCCGTGGGTACAGCAGTGGTTTTGCAGCCAAATGGGTGGCAGAGCAGCCTGGTTGGCAGTCCAGGGCTGTACTTGGGAACGCTGCAAATCTGATTTCCAGGTTCTATTTGATGACTCCATGGCTACACTGCTAATGTTACCTGCTGCTGGGTCTGTCCCAAGGGATGCCAGCTACTTGTCACTCTTCCCTATGGTGTAGGAGCTTATGTCAGAGAGAATACATCAACCCAACAGGTGTTCTGAGCCCCTTAGGAGGACCTTAACCTGAGGACCTTAATCGGAGTCCCTTAAGATGGTGACGATTCTGATGATGATTCTTGGCAGTTTTTATAGGTAAAGAAGCTGCTTATGTAAGTTCAAGGATTAGGAAAGGTATCCCCAATAAGAAAGGAGGGGGAAGAGAACCAATTTGAAGAAGGGGAGAAGTAGAGTAAAAAACGCAGATGCAAAAGTACTCAAATATTAGAAACAGAAGACAAAGGAGGATAAGAGGGATTCCAGGCATAAAAGAGCTCAGGCAGTAATGTATAGAGCATGTTTATTACTCAAAACTAGTATGTTGTATCTATTGTAAAGTTTAGGCTTCCTTTAAACACACACACACCCACTCCCTTGGCATCTTCAGAGACCATCTTAAAGTGAGGCCTCCTTGGGACTTGATCCAGCTCCAGTGCGCACATGAGTGTTGTGAGATCTAAATTCATTCCTGTGGGGAGGGGCCAGCAAGGGCGCAGCAAGGGAAATACAAGGTCTTGGCTAGCAGATGGAGAGAAAGGAAAGGATACACCAGTTGGATAAGTACTCATGAAGGGATGGGCCTGCAAATACACTCTCTGACTCTTTTACTCGAGATATTTCCTGCTTTTGGAGAAGGGCATTGGAAAGGAGTCCTCTTTTCACTGGTGGCCACTGTGAATGGCCCTTGGCTCTTGGAGGCACCAGTCTTCCTCCATGGCTGGACTTCCCAGGACTGCTCCTTCTCCACCAAAGGGAAAGTATGTGGGCATCTGGGCCACTGGGTCTGTGGCATGATGGCTTTAGCTATTTGCTGAGCCTGTTTTCCCGCGGCTCTGCAAGCTGGAACTTACTGATAACGATTAAGACACAGGCTTGAGAATCTGAAGCACAGAAGAAGCCAAAATCACAATATGGCAAACTGATGTTCTCAAAAGATGTAGAGTGTAACTAGTAGATGGATGAGATCATAGAGAAAAGTTTGAAAGAGCTCCACAAATATAAACACATCTAATTCTCCCATTATTCTAGAGAAAGTAATTTTAGCTGAGTCTTGGGTTCCTCATCTGCACAACAGTCATGTAATAATATCTCCTCATGGGATTCTTGCAAGGACTAAATTAAATGAATGTAAAAGCACTGTGCATGCTGTAAAAATCTGTGCAAATATTAGCTATAATTACTCAACATTACAACTCATTTTACGGTTTAAGATATTCAGGGAATCAGAGAAACGTAACATCCCCAGAATCATATGAGTTGCATTTTTCTTTATCTTTCAGGTTCAGTCTCTCAATATCTAGGCTTCTTTATGCAAAGCGCTTTAATGATAATCAGGTAAATAGTTAAAGGTATTAATAGCTGGCACTGCAAGATATTTTTCCATGTGTCAAACACTGTATTTTAGATTCATTTTCCTATTTTATCTTCAAAATATACCAAGAGGAAGATATATTTTTTAGGGATTAGAAAACTTAGACTTAGTAAATTTAAATAGAGATGCTGATTGAGGGGGCTGGCCCCGTGGCCGGGTGGTTAAGTTCTCAATCTCTGCTTCGGCAGTCCAGGGTTTCACCAGCCCAGGGATTAGCCAGTTCGGATCCTGGGCGCAGATCTACCATCGCTCATGAAGCCATGCTGAGGTGGCGTCCCACATAGCATAACCAGAAGAACCTACAACTAGAATATACAACTATGTACTGGGGGCTTTGGGGGGAAGAAGGAAAAAGAAAATTGGCAACAGATGTTAGCTCAGGGCCAATCTTAAAAAAAAAAAGAAGCTGATTGAAAAAGATATAAATCTTTATGAAAGGAAACGAAATTCTCAAAAGAACAATATTTATGTAAGCTTGTGATAATTAGAGGGTGGGGTCTTCAGATAGCTTAATATAGATTAATATCCATTTTCAACACAAAAATCTCAAGCATAAACAAACGCTTTTGCAAATAGGAATAGCTAGGTTACTCTTTCAGTAAATGCCAGAAAAATCATCAAACACTGCAATTTTTAACCAAATGGTTGCGTCTATGTTTACTCCATTTCATAAATATAGCATCAAGTCCAAGGAAAACACAAATCTCTAACGAAGAAAAACCAACCAACGTGGCTCATGAAATATCTCTATTGAAAAGGAATGAAATGCCAAAGGACAGGGGTAACACTGATTTGCCAGCAAACTAAAGAAGAAGAGGCCGGGGTTACTGCCAAGAGACTCAGTTCACCTTCCTCAGCACTGACGTTCTTGGTGACAGTGACCTACCTAAATAAAAGGAAGAAACAGATTACTTTCCCAAAGAAGGGAATCTGTAACAGTTTCGCGGGAAGTTTCCTTGTCCCTCTTTGGTTTCCTAACAAAAACTCCACCTTTAATAACGACCCTGAGGGAATTAGTCCATCCTTTGTTGGACCCCTGAATACACAGGGCCCCTGGGGGTGGGGATGCAACGATGGGAGCCAGAGCCTAGTGCTCAGGGGCTATGCATTCTAGTTAGGGACCCAGCACAGGTTTAATTTAAGAACGTAATCGACCCAGAAGCACATAATAAATTTCTGATAAATGGTAATTGTTCAAAAATGTTAATTGAATGTGAAAATGGTATGCACCAGTACATATTAAGTACCAATAAGAGTGATTAAAGCTATTATTATTATTATTGTTATTATATATGAGCGGGACAAGAACATGCACATCTTACTGAGTGTCCCCTGTGAGCCTGGCACTATACTAGGAGCTTTCACATACTTTAGTCTACTCAAATCTTAAAGCAACCCTTCAGCTAGCTAGAATTATCTTCACATTTATTGGAAGAAAAAGAGGCTCAGGTGGTTAAGCATCCTTCCAAAGACTACAGGAGAATAAAAGAATCACATATGACTCACGGGAACCCAAAGTCTATGCTCTTTTCTGCACAGGAGACCTGGGACTCCAGACTCCTGGAAGTCCCTGTTTGGGGACTTTGAGAGACTGTAGTCTGTGGAAAGTACATGCAGGGTATCATATTATTGTACACACATTCTCATTTTTCTGAAGAGTCTACTGTTTCTGTTACATTCCAAAGCGTCCTGCTCTACGCTAGTACCACTCAATGTCGTGTTTAGGGAGGGACATGTTTCTTTGGGAATTCAGAGAAGAGAGAGAACCGTGTGGGGTGGAGGCTCCCGGAAAAGTTAGCTTCATAGAAGAAGTGAGCTGCCACCCAGGCATGAAGGATGCTGGGAATCTGGATTGGCCGAGAGAAGCCCTCCAGCTTCCAAGGGGAATTAGGAGAGAGAAGGGAACAAAAGACACAAGTTGGGTGTCTCATCAAGTCTTCCAAAAACAGAAGGCTTATCCTCAAGGCTCATTTACTGCAAGGTAATTTTGAAATGGGTCCTTTCAAATGTTTTTCCAAATAGTCTAGAAGGAGGGCGTTTCTCTAGTCACTGAGGGCTGCTCACACTGCCTGTAAAGACTGCCTGACGTCCCTGCCAAGGGAGGCTCTCATCTCCCTGGGGTGACAATTTGGGATGTACACATGGTACTTTCTATGACTACTTTCTTGGCTCTGAGCTCAAAACCACTTCCATGGGAGTCGGCTGCTCAGTAGAAAACAACGACTCTCTTAAAGAAAGAGTTCTCTGCTAACATTTCCAGTTCCAAAAGAGAGGAGAGAATTAAAGCATGTGTGCATGCACACACACACACACCCACTCCCACCCCCACGTGCATATTTTTTTCATATCTGGAACTCTGTTTTTGTTTGGAAGAAAAAAATTAAATAATAGCATTAGCTGTATTCCCAGAGTGTAAAACCAAATAAAATCAACCAGAGCTTGTTTTAAAAGACGTGACCATGGTTTGTAAGGAAATTTATTGGTTTCCTATCTAACAAAGGACTCAGGCCCAGCACGCAGGCCTGTGAATGCTGACCTTTACCTGCGTACACCAGAATTTCAATGCCCAATTTTCATGATGAGAGAACAAGCACTTATAAGATTTCTTTTGTGACTGACTATTTGAAAGGAGAATTCCTAAGCCAATACTACCTTTTATCAATAAAGAACAGAAGGTGAGAAAAAAACAGATAAAACAGCAGCCTTCAGGATTTTATTTTCTAATATTTTTCTTAAGATGATAAATACTCAATGCCTCTATCATCAGCGTGGGTTTTGTTAGCACTTTGAATGAGCCAATACCTCCCAGAATCTACAATATTTAGCATCCCTGGTGTAAACACTTTAAGAAATCAAAGATTTAGATTCTTTATCTATAACTCAATATTTGGGGGATTAAGAAGTGCTGGTTGATCCTGATGTTTTTCTGCAACCCAGTTAGCATACAAGCCACAGACCAGTCATGAATACAACACTGACACATATCTATATAACATCACATCTTTGTCCAAGATGTGTCTGGTCAAATTTATCCTCCACAGGAGGATGTATCAAAGGAAGGGAAGGTATTCTTAGACCCATTTTACAGATCAGAACTCATGAGTCAGGTCGAGTAAGTGTCCTCCCAAAGTGGTCCAGATGGATTCTGGATTTCCCCATCTGTAGTCCCAAATGTCATCAGAATACATTCTACATCAGAACTGGAATCATCTTTTTAAAGCTCTTATTTTACAAAAAGAACTTGCCCAAGGACCCACAGTACCTTAGGACCAAAGAAGGGACCAGAATGGAGATGTCCTGGCTCTCAATCTCAAACTGTGTCCACTAACACAAAAAAGTAAATGGGACATCAAATCCACTCTTAAGACATAAAAATATAAAGCACCGTGTAATGCTGCCACTGGAGGCTTTCTGTTCCACGTTAGTGGGATCTCGTGAGAACGTGCTAAACAGCGGACATCCCTCCCTGGTGCTTCACAAAGTTGTGTGCACTTACTTCTCTCCATCCCTACCTTGACTGTCCTAACTCAGACCCTCAGCAGAGCTTGCCTGCATCCTGTAAACAGCCTCTGATCTGATCTTCCTGACTCAGTCTTGTCTTCCTCCCATTCATTTCCATACTGCTGGCAGAGCCATCTTTCTAAACACAAATCTGATTATGTTACTTCCTTGCTTAATATGCTTCCGTGGCTCCCCAGTGCCTGCAGGATATAATGCATCCAAATGCGTGCACTGGACCCAGAACACCTGCCCTCTGGCCTCTATTATCTCCTCTGTCCCCTCCCTTTCTCCCTGCCTCTGGACTCTATGCTCTAGCCATACCTTGCCCTTCTCAAAGGAGAAGTGCCTCAGGGCCCTTGCACATGTTGCTCTTTCTGTTTCAATTATAATGACAGCTAGCATTTTTTCATGATCTGCAGGCGATAGTGATGAGAACTTTTCATGTATTATCATATTTTAATTTTCACAACCACCACATGAGGTAGGAACTGTTATTATCCCAATTTTAGAGATAAAGAAATAATCTCAGAGATTTAGAAACTTGTGCAAGCCCACAAGTGGCAGAGAGGGTCTGGAATCCAATTTCATGTGACCTCTAAGCACTGACTCTTGGCAACTGCCTCTCCAAAATTCCCTTTCAAGTACAAGTTTGGAGGTCAGGGCCTCCAGAAGGAAAAGTCCTCCCTGCCTTTTGACTCCACCTCAAATAAAAAACCCCACTCCCCTGAGTGAGCTCTGCTGCTCTCTGCTCACCTGATCTGCGGTGTCTACCTCGTCACAGGCCCGTCAGTGTGGACTGCAATTACATGCTTTCTCTCGTGTCTCTCGGAGGATAAGGTCTTCCCGGGCAGGGCAGTCTTTACACCTCATTGTAGTCCCAGCATTCAGCACAGGGCCTGGCACACAGTTAGCACTGGAAAAGAAATCCTTAAGATTGTGCCGCCCGGGTGGATCCACAGCATGGATCAGTCCAAGGGAAAAGGAGAAAAATAAAGGCTATGCCATGAGCCTTGCAGAAAGCTACAGTCATTCCAACAGTTTTGCACTACGGTGTTTTTATTTTACAAAATGATAGTGACAGCTCCATTCTAAATCCCCAGAGTTTATTTTGAAATTTTGGTTTATGAAATTTAAAAGTCTAGGAGCTGATAACCTGGTCAGGGACTTGCCCGGGCTTGGGAGCAGAGCTACAAGGGGGCCCTGGTCTCTGCTCTCAGGCCAGCGCTTCCAGCTGCATCCTGCTACTGGCCATCCTTAGTTTTACTGTAAGTCTGGCCCCTAACGGCAATGGCGCCCCGAGACTTCCCCAGCGGAATGGAGAAAAGCGGTCCAGTGCTGGCTCTAGGAACGTTTCTGGGGACGGCATGTGATTTTAGGAGGGTTATGAAGACATTCTGCCTTTCAAGCTGATCAGCAAGGTTCAGAATTGGAGAAATCAAGAGGCCAGCCAGGATGGCAGCTGCTGCCAGTGACACCAGAGGCTTGCAGACTCCCCACACGGCCCTGCAAAGCCAGCATCCCTCTGGCTTGCCTCCCATGAACCATCAGCAGCATCCAGGGAGCTGTCCCAGGAGGAAAGGGAGCAGCCCTGTTACCTCTGCTGTTCCTACGGCTCAGAGACACTTCCTCCTGGAAACTGCAGAACCTCCTCAGACAACAGTTACACTGCTTGCTTGTTCTGAATGAGAAGCAAAACCAGTTAACCATCAGCCTATAATATATCAGATACAAAATAGGTGGTTTTAACGAAATACTCTCTAACATAAAGGTACATTTCTTAAACGATATAAGCACCTGTTTTTCTGGAGGGAAAATACACCAATGGAAAGAAGTAGCTCAGCCTGTAAATTCCAGGAGCCTGAATCTGCTAAACCAGGTTAATGATTTTTGATAGCTGGGGTCGGCTGGAATTCCCTTCCCCATCAGCCGCCTCTGCAATGAAGTTATAGGTTTTCTGTTCTGTTGCCGAATGTGTGGCCAAGAATCCAGCAGATGATTTTATTCCAAGATGAAGGAGGAAAACTGAAGGAGAGTGAGTCTATTTAGCACTTTCATCTGACAATAAAGATGAGTTAATGGCTAAAATGTGTTTTCAAAACGTTTTAACACTACAAGTAATGGCACTTAAATGGGAAAATGCCTTGAATATTCTCATCGATCATTAATACCGTGGTGTCCCTCAAAAGGGCTTGGCGTTCCCCATGGAATACAAGCTGCTTGAGTCCAGTTGTCAGGCAATCCATGGGAATTCTCAAAAAAGTACCGAGAGACCATTATGGAACGGAACGATTAAGTGCAGGTTTAAAACAGCCCTTTCAATATCTGAGTTCAGTTTTCTAAAATAGACTATTACCTCATCATAGCTAATTTCCCCATAAACACCAATATTACAGCAGGAAAAAGTCTCCAAGAAATGAGGGCAACATTAGATTCTTTTTCAGGGAATGAAAGTCAATGGTGCCCCCCAATTTCAAATGCTAGTGAATATGGAAACAATCAACCTGGGGTTGGCTCTGGACCAGCCCACCGCGGGGAAGTCATTAGTGAATTTGTTGCCTTTCACTTGGGAAATCAAGGACACGGTTATGAGGAAGCTGCTTGATCAACCGGCCCCTTACCTAGAGCGAGAGCTGACAGTCTCGGCCCACCCAGGCCAGTTCTGCCAAGGTCCAAAGGGAAAGCAACCCCTTCCAGAGCCGGCAGCCTGGGGACCTAAGTGGTGGTCTTGGAAATGCCTTTTGCTCACTGAGTAACACTGGGCAAGCTGTTTATTCCGCCTCTCTCAGACGGCCTCAACCTCAGTTTAGAAAATGAAAGGAAACACTGAGAAGTTACTGAAAGTTTGGGCTGTTAGACCATCAGTGATTCAGCTTAAACAGACTGTCCGTTCACTAGGATGTCCAACCTCCTTTTTCCAGAGTTCTATCTCAGGCATTTAAATGGGCCAGAGCAGCGCCTCTTCCTCATTTGGAGCTGCAAAGGAGGACTGCCATGTGCACTGTTGATCCAACCCTGCTCCCTCAGATGCCCCATGACCTCTGTCTCCTGCTCCTCTCTCATCTCTCTGAAGGCTCTTCTTAAATTTCTACTTTCTCCATCCGACCTTTAAATGTCGGTCTCCAAGGCCTTTCTTCGCCCCTTTCTCACCCTCCCAGGCGCGACCCTCCCGACTCCAATTGTCGCCCTATGCTGATGACTGCTCAACTTCTCGCCCCAAATTGGACCTCCCTTCTCAACTCCAGGCCCATAAATCTAAGAGAACTTGCTGCAAGTACAAATTTGGGGAAGGCCTTAATATCCTCACGTTCTGCCTTCCCCAAATATCCTCCTCCTGTCTCATTCAATGAAAGGCATCATCATCCATCCTACTACATGAGCCAGAAATCACAGTGTCATCTGAGATTTCTGCACTGACGCACCCCTTAGATCCATTCTCTCACCCAACTCCATCTGCTGAACTTTCCCCATCTCCCTGAGATCTCCTTCTTCTCTTTGCTGTTATCTCTCCTTATCGCCTCCAGTCACTATCTTCACCTCCCTCTCACCTCCCACTAATCCAGAACCAGATACACTAAGCACCTCAGATCCCGCACAGCCTCTGAGCGTGGCACAGGACCTGTCCGTGTAAAATGAATGCTGGTGAATTAAATCTCTCCCACTTCTGTTATCTTACAATACAACCTTAAAGAAAAAAAAAAAAAAGACTTTCCCCTTGTATCTGCCTGGCTTTCATTCCCTGGGCAGCTGCATCACACATTTCTGCTTGAAGTTTCTCTGCCTCCATAGTTCACTGTCAGGTGGTGAAATACGATGGAGCAGGTCAAGGCACAGGGCGGCACGGTGCTATCGGAAGGAGTCCTTCTGGAAAGCCAAAGACCTCTGAAGAATCCCCCCGCCCCAGTGCCATGGATTGACTTGATTTGTAAGTCCAGGATTCCAGAGGCTGAGTTTTCTTATACTGGGGCCCACCTGTTTACCCTAGGAGGCTTTGGGATGGATCCACCAAAGCTTTAGGGGTTTTACTTCCTAGGCCAAATTTACTTCAGGGAGTGTGGGATGCCAAAAATTATATAAGTACCAAAAAGATCAATAAAAGCCATTTGTCATACTAAAAACCTGAAGAACTTGAAGCCCAGGGAAGTCGGCAAGCTTCACGACATCTTAAGCATCAAGGACATCCAAAGGGCCGGAAACTTCCCTAGAAATCTCACAGGCAGGAGTGGCTCTGCTTTTGTTCCCAGTTTCTAGAAGAAGCAATCACGTTGATTTCAAAATCCTCTTCACTGCAAACCAAACTAACGTTTTAAAATAAAATCCCTGGCTTGAACCCCAAGCAAGCGGCAAAGACCATCAGGTAAGCTGGGAAAGGAAAGGTGAGCGAGCAGAGAGCTGGCCGGGTGCCGGGAGGGGAGGCTCCTGTGCAGGAGCCGCTTTCGAGGCCGACTCCGGGGCCGAGTGGGACGTGGGGCTTGCTGGGTGAATGCGCTTGCTGGGTAGAACGAAGGCAGGTTTTAGCGTAAACGCTTTCCAAGCTGGCTGTCAAATTAAGATGGGGACAATTTTTCACCTGGTATTCAGGGCTATAAAACCTGACCCGAAGCTCTTTCAAGTTTCAGTTGCTCTGAACCCTCTGTACTTTGGTCACGCCAGAATATAGACCAGGCCAACAGCTCTGGCCTCCTTCTGTCTTCTGTTATTTTGTTTATGTTGTTCCTTTGCCTGCAACGTCCTTGCCCTCTCCTTTGCCTGTGGATGTCCTGTCTATCTTTCAAGGACCAAATCAAACTGCATTTCCTCCCCGACATCTCTGACCTGACCCGCAGGCTGAATTAACAAGCTTCCTTGCTGTGAATTCTTTCAAGGGCTATGTCTTCTTCATTTTCAGAATGTTACCCATTTCAACTACTCCTCCCCACCCAACACCAAGCACAGGTCAGCACACAGCTCGTCATTTATGTCCACTGAAATGGACGGAAAGTGTTAGATAAGTAGTCATCACATAGCAACAATCGTGAGAGGTCAACTGCAGAAAAAGTGAACAGAGTAAGCACTGGTCATTGGGAAGAGGCATAGGTCAGAGAAAATACACATTTCCCAAAACAGAAATATTTTGGGGAGCTTGACTCTGCTGTTTTATGATCATAGATGACTTTGAAAACCAGCCTTCTCAGAAAAATGCACACATGCACAGACACACGTCTTCCAGGAGGTGCAATAAACACAGTGCAGCCCAGGAATGGAAATTCCTTTTCTATTTTAAAATCACCAATTTCAGTGTATGGACAGCCAGGCAGGATGAGGAAGGTGTTTCCAGGTATGTGGACCTTGGACCACAGTGAAAAGGAAGAGGAGTCATTTAGTGGAAACGGCACGAGCTTTGGAGACCTTGGGCAAGTCGTTCTACTTTTTGGAATCTGAGTTTTCCTCATCTGTAAAATGCAAATCATAATACTCCCTTTGCAATGTTGTTATTGAGTAAATAAGATCATGCTGGTAAAGTACCCAGTGTAGCATCTGGCCTGCAGTCAGCCTCGGACAACAAATACTAGTTTTCTGCGCCTCCTGTCTTGCATATAAAAAATTGCAACCACAATGCAAACAAGTCATTTCCCTTTTAGCAATAAATTCTGCACCGCTGCTTTGGAGGGAAGGAAGAAAGCGGACTCCGACCACCGCCTCCGTGAAGAGATGAAGCCGGGGGCTGAGCGGCTGCTGCGGGCTCATTCGCATGGTTATTAATCATACAAGAGCCCATTTATGACAAACATAGGTCACTCCCTTTGCATGACAAGGCGTATAGGTCCACAGAGCCCCATTATCCAAAAAAAACAGAGCATTGTGGGCGACGCGGGCGAAGCCGAGTGCACACACACAGGCGGACATTGTAAGGCTGTTTGCACAACCCCGCAGTGCTCCTCGCGGATTTCCTGCCAAGGAGACATTTAGATCTCACAGCGTCTGCTGCAGACATTTGCTCATTCAACATGGCTTCGGGCAGTGGGCTGGAGAAAGCCGGGTGCGCAGTCCCCTCTGCTGGCCATCCGCGGAACTGCATGCTGGCGATACTTGGATAATAACGCGCACAACGTGCTCTCAGAACGCCAGCCTCTCCTCTCCTTTCTCTTCTTAAGGAGTGCAGCGCAACCGGCATGAGCTTTGGAGGCTAGAAAGTCTAGTTCAAATCCGCACTGTAACATGTATGAGCTACAGGACCTTGGACAAGTCTATATCACCCCGCAGATCTTGCTTTCCTAGATGGAGTCCACAGCACTTGCCTTCTCCACTGCCTCCAGCACAGTGGGCATCCTCATTGACCTGCGCAACTAGGAAACGAAATCAACAAGCACCTGTGGGTAATGTCTTTGCTTAAACTGCAGCCAGTGTTTAGAGCAGAAACGTGACTTTATCTTCTTGATGTCTCCTCTCTCTGCTTTCAAATTGATCTGCCCTGCTTCACATTGTGTGTCGTGTGTTGGCCTGGGCAGCATCGTGTGTCCTGACGTGCACTATTTCACTCAGCATGTGAAATGCCCAACAGGCTCAACCTGAAGATAGGAGTGGAGGGGAGAGCTGACAGAAACTCTCAAGATGAAAGAAAGGCCACTCCACTGACCTACTTAAACTGAGCTGCCATCTGACTTCTGACATTTGACCTGGCAACAAGAACGTGAACTTGGGTTTGAATCCCAACTCAGCCATTTATTAGATAAGTCGTCTTAATCAACGTATTTAACATTTCCTTAACCTCCCTGAGTCTGAGTTTTATTATGAGTAAAACAGGGTTTATTTCAACCTCTTCAAGGGTGGTTTTTGGAAATAATGACATAACATATGTAAATAGTCAGATGCATAAATAATAGTTGCCATAATTGCTATTACTATTGTTATTTTTATTGCTCTACTCGCTGGTCTTAGTCCTGATCTCCTGGCCATGAAGAAGAGTTCCTCTTTCCTACACAACTGTTAATATCTATGAGGGCTTTAAATACCCCTTAGAGTGTGCAAGCTGATGACTTCCAAGTTTATACCTGTTGCCTCCATCCCTTTGCTTGAACTCCAGACTCATATATCCAATTGACTACTTGACTTCTAATAGACACCTCAAACCTAACACATCCAAAGTGAAAGTTTTGGTTTCTCCCCTCGAAGTCTGCCCTTTCTCCAGTCTTCTCTATCTCACTCAATGGCAATTCCATGTTTCCAGATGCTCAGTCCAAAATGTTTATGGTTTCATGCTGTCCCTCATGACTTCTCTCTTTCTCTCATACACCATATCTGAGCTAACAAATCTCTTCAGCTCTCCTTTTAGGATATAGCTTGAATTCGATCATTTCTTACACCCTCCATCATCAGTGCTGTAGACCAAGCCACAAGCCATCACTATGTCTTGCCCAGAGTATCATACTTGCCTCCTAAGCTGATCTCCCAGCTCCCCTCTCACCCACTCTCAACCTGTCAGTCAACTGCCTGTGCAGCAGCTGGAGCGATGCTTTCACAATGCATCATGTCACTCCTCTGCTTAAATCCCTTCAATGACTTCCTGTTCCACTTAGCGTAAAATACAAGACACTTATCACAGTCAACAAGGCCCTGTGCTGTGTTATCCCAATGTCGTTCATCTCCTAAAACTGCCCCTCATTCCCTTGGCTTCTCACTGCTTCCGGCCTCCTCACCTTTTTCATTTTGAATTTATCGCCTATGTTTCTGCCACAGGACCTGAGCACCTGCTAGTCCTTCTGCCTGTAATGCTTTCCCCCATTATATCTGCATGGTTTTTCTTTAGGCCTCTGTTCAGGGTTTACTTTTTAGTGAAGCCCAACCTAACCAGCCAGTGCAAAATAGTCTTTTTTGGACCTACGCCCATCCAGCCCCCCGGTCATTGTCTTTTTTTTTCTTTTTAATCTCAATCACCATTGACATATGTATCCCCTACTCCTAGACTAGGGGCTGACACATAGTAGGACCTCCATACACACATGTGGAATGAATGGAGTCATTCATTCGTGGACACAACTTCCATGACCTCCTGGAGCTCCTCTTTCAACAAAACCTAAGTTTCTTCCTCCATGTCCCTTGGGAGGAGAGGCTCTCTGGTCATCTGATATTTTGGTCATACACTCTCATTTGGATAAGAATGGGGAAGAAGGGGTCATTCAAGGGGACGGGGAAATGCATGGTCAATGAGGATGGTCCTAATGAGGGACAGCATGAAACCATAAAATAGAAAGTGCGTTTGGGGGGCAGGAGAGCGAGAGAAGTTTGGGAGAATCAGCTGAAAACCTATTACATGGGAACTTTGAAACCGGAAAGCAGAGTAGGGACACTCTTGGGCGGAAATGCAGCCTGGCACCTTGGGCAGGTCAGGTGGTTACTGTGTAACCCTGGGTCTGAAGGACATGAGAGAGACCAGTGACTATTATGCCACTGAGTGCACAGGGAGACACAGGCTCTGTGTCTTCATCTTATCTCAGTCACCTATTTGCTATGGGGCCTTGGAAAAGGTCATTCCTCGGTTCTGAGCCTCATCCATATAGTCTGTAACCTACCAGTACTGGCTAGATGATCTGGGAAACTCCTCCCAGTTCCAGCATCACAGGGTTTTAGACAATGCCAATGCCCAAGAATTTCCAGATATGTATCCAGGCAACCTAATGCTAAACTATGAGCTAAGTTAATTAGAAATGGGATGCAACTTCCACTTAAGAAACAGAACTGCACACCAACAGCACTTCCACAGAGCATCCCAGATCTTGTTCCTGAAGCTCTTTGGATTTCAAGTTATTTGGGAAGGATGGTAATGATAGAGTCCCAGCATTTTCAAATGCCCCATGCTATATCAAAATTGGCCACTGCTGCAATCAGGCAGTGCTACAGAGTTCATCGCTGTGAAAAGCACTGATTCGGAAATCAGGTGAAACAAACTACTAAAGAGAAATTGTCTCCAGCCCTTGTGTACTTCTGAAGCATGAAATATCATGAAATGCACAGATATGCTAACTACGAATAATTTTCATATATTCAATAAAGCAGGCCCCAAAGTATCTATATTAGGCAGTGCTTGGACAGCCTGGTTTAATAGATTATGTGTACTCAAAGGTCTAATATGACATTCTTTAATTCAGATTCTTTTCCTTTGGAATTTGAGAAGCAGTTGAGGACCTGCCACAGTCCCAGCCCTAGGAACCCAAATCAGGTCTCACTGCAATTACAGTAATAATAAAATTGTAACATTAAGGCACTAAGTTGGGGATAATTTGCAAAGCTATGTCCATTGGCTTTCAAAAAATTCCATGAAATTACAAAACATTGCTGTTAATACAGGTACCAAGGTTTTGGAAGTCTACTTACATTGCCCAGGAAATGACAGCATTTAATTGGAATAATTAACAACCGTTTTCAAAATTTCTAGAAATTACCAGTATAACCAAAGATTCTGTTTAGTTGGCAAAAGTCTACTCGTTCTCTCGGGTTATCTATCTGCCCACATTTCACTTCATACTCAATATAATTCAGCTGATCTCTCTCCCCACCCAAATCCAACACCCCCCCCTCACCCTTGCCACCTGCTCCCACGTTAGAACGGACATCTTCCTTCCCATGGCCCTAATACAGACACCCTGTCTAGCCTGAGTATATTTCCATCAAAAATACAGTATCCATCCACGTCTGTGGAGCTCCTTGAAGGCAGGTCGTAACCATCGCTCCATCTTCCTACCTAACACAGTCCTTAATAGAGTAAAGAAAGTTGGTAAATGGTCAAGGAAACAAATGCACGAACATTTGTTCTTTGCAGAGATTAGAGCTAAATAAGACGTGGTCCCTGAGCTGGTCTGGGAGCATGATCCAGTGAGGGAGAGAGGCTGTGTTCAAAGATGATTATAAAGGACGGAAGACTCTTATGTGGGTGGAGGGAGAGTGTTCGAGGAAGGTGGCACAAGAGAGGAGGTGACTCACCTGAGCTGGAATAATCTGGGAGGGTCTCCTGCGGAAAGGGGTTCTGGGGTGGGATGGAGGAGAGGGAGAAACTCTTAGTGGACATCGGCTGCCAGTCAGGCCCAGGAGCTGGGAGGAAGGGAACCCAGGTCCCTCACAGCTGAGATCACAGGCTTGGTGCAGTGGGTGGAGCGGAGGGGCCTTTGGAGTGACAGCTGTCAGCGGCTCAGTCTTAACAAGTGTTGGCAGATCCCAGTCTTGTGGTTGTGATGAAGTGGTGGGACCAGCTTTCCTCTGTGGCTTTTAAACCTGCTCTAAAAGGAATTCACTGCCAGGCAAACTTATATCCACCACTGGCCTGGGGCCTGCCATGATGGCTGTCTGTCCTGGGGGGATCCCCTGCCCAGTGCACCTCTCCCATAGCCCCGTGAGTCCTGTCACAAGCACCCTTCCACATCCTGTCTCTCTTGCTTACCTGTCTGCCTCTCCTCCTAGAAGGTGAATACCCCAGGAGGCAAACTGGAGCTCACTTATGTTTGAGGCCACAGTGGGCCACTCACGGAGTATGCGTTTGCTGGATACATGGAAAAATGAGTCGACAAGTGATGGCGTGAATGACAGATCTGTATCCAAGGACCTGCTGTCTGAGTTCCAGCTGTTTACTTAGAAAGAGAGAAAGAGGGAAGAAATGAGGGTGGGCAGGCAGGAGAGGGGAAAAGAGGGAGAGGGAAGGAGGAATGAAAGAAGGAAGGAAGGAAAGAAGGAATGAAGGAGAGAAGGAAGGAAGGAAGGAGAGAAGGAAGGAAGGAGAGAAGGAAAGAAGAAGAGAGAGAGGGAAGGAAAATTGTCTCCCCACCTTCACACCTAGTTTAATAAAGACATAATCAGTTTCAGGCATATGAAGAAACAGACTCAGGGGTTTTATACTATGCTTGAAAATTAAAAGAAAGAAAACATGAGTCACCAAAAAAGCAAAACATGGCCTCAGTGATCCACAAATTAAGTTCTGGAAAAGACCGTAGGATCTGAGAAGATCCCGTCTCCCGCTGCTGGGAGGAGATGACCAGTGACTCATGTTCCACAGAGAGAAGCTTGCAAAGCTGTCTCAGTATGGGTTCCCACCTCTGGCCCTGTTAATCCGCTTCAAGAGGCCCAGCAGGGAGAAGCCCAGCGTCAGGGACAGGCACGGCCAAATGCCAGTGTCTCCTCTCCTCAGCAAGTGGGGGTGGCGTTGGATTTTGTGGATGCTCCTTTCAACCCAAATTCCTGCAAGGAGAGAATGCATCCAGCTGGGAGACCTCGGTGCACCTTCAGGAGTGGTACTCCCTGCCTGCCGCCTCTGGGCAGCTGGGACGGCAGTAAGCATCCTGTCCCAGGTAAGGACGTGCTACTCTTCAGCCGCCTGTGCTAGTACACATCAGAGCTGACACAGACGGCCCTGAAACCGAAATTCTGAAGACTCAAAAGATTACTTCACTCGTCCCCCTGCCTCCAAAAATCCTCATGATCAGATAACCGCAGAAACAGCAGCTGTGGCTTGAGTGTCAACCTTGCACTGAATGCTATTTTAAGAGCTGCCCGCAGATTATCTCATTTAATTCTCACAATAATCCTCAAAAGTAGATAAGTAGTTTAATTTTAAGAGTTACTGAAGTGATATGTTTCTGCTAAAACAGACCTTTTCTTTGGCAAATGCACGAGCTTGCAGCTAAGTACTTTCTCCACTAAGGGGCGTTATCCTCTCATTAAAAATGCCAGACCCGTCAGGGTAGGCCCTTAGCATAAAAGCAGAAGTTTGTAAAAAGGACAAAGCAGAGGGATCAATTTCAACATCCTGAATATTTTCTAAACTTTAGTCCTCTTAGCAGTAAAAAGTGTTCAAATTCACAGCTGTAGTACCCAATGCTTTCTTAACACAGTAACTCAATTCCTGTTCAAGGTCATTTCTAAGGCATTGATCTTGACCAGTTTGTCAGAAATGGAACCACGACATTTGGGGGAAAAAAATTAATAGATTCATCCATTTGGCTTAGTAATCATCCTCCCCAACCCTTCCGCTAATCCCTTAAATCACCTTTTCCACTGAGGGAAACATCTGTCTTGTGGCTGAATCAACTTGACTCCAGTTGCAAAATGTAAAGATTAAAAATAAAAGGCTGAAATCTTATCCCAAGCTCATCAAAATGAGTTTCTGTAGCTCACTTTGCTGAAACTTCCATTTATAATTATATTTTGGATCTTGGGAATACTCTGGAAGTGCAAAGTAAGATAGCTGGGGATCCTCCATTAGTGATCTGTCCCTCTAACCCTGTGCTGATAGACGTACAGAGTATGGCGTTTCTTTCACAGAGGATGCTCCGGCAGGAAACCCGCAAAGCACGGAGAAAGCAGCAAAGTCACTGTGGAACTTCCCTGTTTGAACCGATCGACCGAGACCACGGTGAAACCAAACAAACAAACTTCCCAAGTTTATCTCCAAATTTACGTTGAAGCCCAGCCCTGCTCTTGGTGAGTCAACCATGTGCAATCCTGACTTCAGCTTCACCCTGCAGCCGGGGTTCCCAGGCTGGTGTTTGTGGCCACAATGACTCTACATGTGAAAGCTTTGCCCTTTATCCCCTGTGGGGCTCGCAGGCCTCACAGACAGATCAAGTACTGTTTAGGTTATTTCTTAATCCCACTTGAAGATAGCAAATTGTTATTCAAACACTAGGTCTGGAGCTGCTCCTCAGTTCATAGCATCTGAGAACCCCGCTAAACAAAATAATCTCAGGTCGTGCGGTGCCCTGTGGAGTGTGGGAAACACACTGAAGAGACAGTGGAACACAGGCTCAGCTTTCACATACTAGCCTGTGGCCTCAGCCTTAAGTCTGAGAATCACCAGACTAAGATTAGCACTAGACTAAGGATTAGCGCTAGACTAAGCACTCGGAGTTCCACTGTCAAATCCCTGTTTTAACCTGTATCTTGAAAGTAAATGGCTGTTTCAGGACGGGTCGATTTAGGATGAAGGAATCAGGAGTTCCCCTTGTACTGGTTAAATACACATTTTGTTTTATGAGTGAGCTCGTTTATTGATCTCACCTGGAACAAACTAAGGTTCCAAAACTATCCAAGGATCACATTTATTGAGCTCCTGCCGTGAGCCAGGTCCTGTGCCACGTGCTTTCCATACAGTACCCCAGTCCTGCAGCCTGGGACTACATGGACAAAAAGTCTTTACTCTCCATTTTCAACACTGCCTCCCACTCTCTCAGCCTTGGTTTACTGACCTGAAAAAAAGATCAGACAGAAGCTAGACCAGAGATCTCATAGATCCCCCCTAAACAGTAAGCTTTTATGAAATTTCCAAGGCAAAACTCTCTATATGTCTTTGTGAAGATAGAAAACCGAGGTGCTTAGATGAAACACTTGCTTACTTAAGAAAAAAAAAAAACAGAAAACAATCGACCCATTGTATGCAGCAATTAATTAATCTGACCCTCTAATACTTTGTCCATTACCGACCAGGCAGCTAGCTTCTGTTGGAACCGATCCCAGAAGCTCCCGTTCAGCTCTGACCAGGAGCTCAACAACTTGGGACTGTCCAGGGGTGGGGTGTGGCCTGAAAGGTGCACAGGGCACACCCGGCAGATGCCATCTTCCTACCCTCTACTCTGGGAGCGGGTTGGCATGGTGACACCCAGACAGCCTTCACTGGCTTCCTCCCTTCCTTTTCCCTCTATTATCACTGTGTGAGATCTTGCTCCAGAAGAACAGAGAAATCCTGAGGGCGAGGTCTGATGTCAGGAGAGAACAAGCGAGTCTTTGTCTGGCCCTTCTAGGAGAGGAGGACACAGAGGGGCCTGTGCTGATTGCCCTGGAGCAGTGGGGCCTGCTCAGTCCTGCGCCGCGGGGGCCTCCATCAGCACATCATGGGCTTCTTTCTCCCTCGACGCCAGAGCTGGGCAGAGTGGAGGGATGTCCACCCAGTGCCTGCAGGCATTCACACTGAAAAGACTAAAGCAGAGCTTACTGCTCCCGCCAACACTGAAAACTCACTCTCAAGCAATTCCTCTCTCATCAGCTATTCTCCACTCTCCCATTGAGAATGGTCCCTCCCCCTAAGTCATCTCTAGTCAACCTCTCCACCTTCTCTCAACCCACCGTCTGCCCCCCGTCTCCTGCCTCCATCTGCTCCGTGCCACCAACCCCACTCTGGACCTCCCAGCTCCTCTGAAAAGTTACCTGGTTCAGGGAACTCTCCTGCCTCTGATCTCCTACGATGCTTTGGCTGTTTTAGTGGCACAGATGGTGACACACACTAGTGATGTCTGACTGTGTTTACCACTGCTGCTGACTTCAGCTCTGAAACTCCATCACCTAGGAATAGCTCTGCACACAGGAGATGCTTAAGAAATAACCATTAAATGATTGAACCCACAGCACATCCCAGACACTTACTTTCCAGAGAATATTCACTGAGGCTTTAGATCAAAATAAACACAGCTAACACTTAAGGAGTCCGTACTAGGTGCTGGGCCCCACTCTGAGCACGTACGTATACTAACTCACTTAATGATCAGAGCAGCCTTAGGAGGCAGGTACTATTGGCTTTCTCATTTTACAGATGGGGCAGCTGGTGAACGAGAGCTGCAGTAACTGCCTGGGCTCACCAGCTGGTCAGTGGCAGATGCAGATTCAAACTCAGGCAGTCTGGCTCCAATCTGCGCTCCTCACCACAACGTCACACAGCATTTCATGATGACCACAATTAAAACAAGTCTCATCTAAAGTCCACTATGATGCACAATATTTGTCATGTGGCATTCTTTAAAACTGGGGACACGTGTCTTTGCAAATGTCATCGCATTTCTGGGTTTCTTGTAGGCCATGTTATGGGAACTGAGGAAAATCAAGATTGCCATGCCCCTGCTGCCTTGACTACCAGCAGAGTCAGCAGAGAAAGAGCTGGCAAGCTGGGAAAGGGGTCCTATGAGGGGCACTGATGGCCAACCGGGGTCCTTCGAGCAAACACTTTCCAAGCCTACTTTCAGCATTAACAATTCTGCACAACTCCTCTACCAGTTTGCAGCCTGGTCCTGACCCCCGGATTCCTTCTTGCTTTCCAGGTCAGGGGAAGTCTCCCTCCCAGGGTCACTGGGAAGGCATCTTACAAGTCCCAGAAAGGCGGGCTTCCCATCAGAGCTAAGCCCAACCCCCAGGCTGATGCTCCTATTCTCCAGCCCAGAGAAGGAGAAAACTCAGAGCTGCAGGAAAGCCCGAGGACTGGAGTGCAGGGATGGCACCAGAGCCGCAGCTACGCCAGGGCTCACGCACAATGCCCGGCAGTGTGGGGACAGCTGAGCCCCCTCTCACTCTGTGAGCTGGATCAGCTGTTCTGTACTTGAAGACTAATAGATGCCCTACCTGCCATAAAGAGGTGAGGGGTCTAGTTTCCTACCTTCCAGGGGCACTTCCCGGTAGTGGTGATGCAAATTTGAGCCCCACACTGGGGTCCTGCTGGACCACATGGGGATTCAGCAGGATTCAAGGACTCTCCTTGGAGACAAGTTCGGAAATGGAAGGCCCTGGAAAATCAAGGCCAACTCCCTAGTAGTGACAATGGAGCAGGGAAGGGGGTGTCCAAGGTCAAATGGTAAGTCAGTGCCAGAGTGTGGCTAGAACCCAAGTCAACTCTGATGCCACAGTCATCTCTTCTTTCCTTCCTTCCGTTTCCTTCTCTTCTTTCTTTTTGAACTTCACCTTATGTCCGTTAAAGGCATCCAGAGGAAATGCCTACTCCCCCTGGGTATAGTCAGGTTCTAGAGAGACTGGGCTGAGAGAAAGTTCATGCTGAGATCTCTCCTTAAGGGAGAAGCGAAGAAACCCAGGTCCTATGTCTTCCACTCTGCCTCGCCCATCAGGAATTAAAAATAGGTCCCCCAAGAGCACGAGACGAGGAAGCTCTGGTGAGGGCAACTGGCTCTCCAAGAGGAGCAATGGAGAGGAGGGTGTGTCATGGGCTGCCTGTGTCTCCCAGAGCCTCCAATCAGAGCGAAGCACCCAACCCTTAAGCCGCTTGCTGTTGAGATGTTTAAGCCAATTAGAAATGAGACACGGTTAGGTTCAGAGATGGTCTGTAAGGAAGGAAGAGTGTCCCATGCCTGGAACTAGAATCAGCAGCCTTGACACATAGTGAGCTCTCTGTTCCTGGAAGCATGTGAGCAGACACCTGCAGGGCAAGAGAGAGACTTTGCCGGCACGAGAGAACTGGAAAGGACTTCCAGACACATGCACCCTTGACTCCACTACGGGATGCACTGCTCTGCCCTGTTCTGCATTTCCGAGCACTAGGGCAGGGCCTGACCAAGGATGATTCTTCACTGTTCCTCCTTGGTTTACCAGAACCTTCACCTATGTATACACAGGGTGACACAGCATGTACAGTGGAAGAGGAGACAATTAGAGAGAGTTTGAATCCCGACCACCTAGTAGCTGTGGGCCACCACAAGCTGCTCCATCTCTGAGCTGCAGTTTCCTCTTCTGGATCTGGCACCGATACTCCTCCTGGTGTGCTTGTGAACATCTGAGACCACGAAGTGCACAGACCTCGGCATGGCGGGGGAAGTGTGCAGGTTGGCAAAGTTGATTCTAACCCATCCTTTCATCTTCCAGCCAGCAAGCGTGACTGGAGGTCGGCGGCACCAGGCTCTGTGCCAGGTTAGAATAAATTCTATATAATATATATACGTGAGCGTATACATATATATATATATATATATTTACATACACTTACATATATAGCATACACATAATACATGGGTATGTGTCCATACATACACACAAAGATATATATATGCTAATATGTATATATTAATTTTTTTTCCAAGAGGAACGTAGAAGGACAGATGGTTTTAAAAATCTCTTCCAGTCTCCACTGGAAAGCAGCAGACCCAGTTCACTGTAGACTTGAATTTTGCCACCAGAGAGCTATGGCACGATATGCTGTTAAATCAGTGTTTCTGGATGATGTATTTGGATTCCTCCTCCTCTTCCTACCTCTCTTTTTGGTCCCCCCATCCTATTCTGCTCACTAACACCTCCATGGGGTCAGAGAAGAGATCAACTCAAATTAGTCAATTTGATTATTTTTAGTCACTGTCGGGAACAAGGTGGGAGGATGAGGGGGTGGCTACTAATGGATTTTTTAAAAGCAGAGTTGAGGCATTATCTGCTCATGAGGATCACTCATTCCTCTCCACCACGGTCACAGAGGATTAGAGTTGGCCCTTATTTAGGGAGTGCTGTTCTGCACTAGGAGTGTCTCTCTCCCAGCTCCCGACTCCTACTCATGCTTCAGTGCCCAGCTCATAAGGCCCCTCTTGGAAGCCTTCTCTGACTTCCCAGGGCAGAGAACATGCTCCCTTTCTGTACTCACATCACTTTGTGAATGCCGGACCTCTTACCTGCTATCTGCTCCTATGACTGTTGGCTCCTCTGTCTGTCACAAGCTTATGGACTTCCTGAAGAGCTAACTGTGTTTGCTTTGTCTTGATGTTCCCAGGCTTACCACAGTGTCTGGCACATGGCAGGTCCTCAGGTATTATCTGTTTCATGAACATACATTTCTAAAGAAAACTCTCATATTTTTGCATTCAGTGGAGAGACAGTTAAGAGATGGATATTACCCATCCATTTTCTGACTAGAAGAAAATGTATCAAGACCTAAATTCCATCATTTCTCCTAGAGTAGCATGGGCTTTTGCCAGCCACTCCCCGCTATCAGAATCAAGGCTCACGTTCTAACCATTTCCCAGCAATTTGTGTACCAAGACCGCACACGAAACACTGTCAACATTTCACATTCGCTAGAGCACTGAGTGGTGGAAAGGGCCAAGTATTCATCCACTCTGGACAACCACCTCATTCAGTGGATCTGTATGAACCCATTTTACAGCTTAGGAAACTGATCTTACACTAATACAAGGAGTGGGTGTAAAACAAACACTTTAAAGAACTGGGGGTCAAATAGCATTAGGCCTTTACTTCATAAACTCCAGTCTTATCAGGCCATCAACCTTTCTTGAAAAAATTGTTAATAGCTCTGGGCTGTCCTCAGAATAGACTCAATCCTCGGGGCCTGGCATTCAATGTCCCTGGATCATCCTTCTAGCTCCCTGCTCTGAATGTATCCGTCAGTCTCTCAGACTCGCTTCACCCACACTCCACAGCCATGATGAATGATGGTGCGCACAGTACCTCCAAGCGGCAGCCCTTGCTTACACTTCTCCTCTACCTAGAAACTCCCACATCCTTCCCTGAAGTTTCCCACCACCCTGCTATTCCCCTGCCTGACCAATCCTCATCTCTAGGGCTGAGGGGAGCCCACACACGTCCAGACAACTAGCTTCCCTGGTTCTGACTTCGGTCTTGGTCACTGCCCCTCCTCTGGGCTCCCTCACATCCACTCTTACCACAGCAGTGATAAGTGTGTGTTGTCTGGTCACTAGCAGATCTCCCAGTAAAACCATAAACAGAGCGAGGACAGGGGCTGGATCTGGTCATCACTCATCTCCAGTGTTTAGCATTGGCTCTGACGAACAACAGGCACCCAGATTCTGGTGCTGAATGAATTGATCTTCCCTGTACTGAAGGAAGGTCTCAACAGTCTAGGTGAATGAATTCCACAAGAACCGCAGAAGTGACCTGCGGGACGTTCCAGTGGAAAACTCCCTCGCTAGCAAATTGGTTCCACAATGACCAAATTAGGACAACTGCTCACCTCGACCTCGTTTATCAATGCAACTTCCCCAAGCAGCCTTGAACTAGTGCCAGACCATGGGCTCCTACGATGGGGCCAAGCTCATTCATCTCCAGTCTCAGTATCTAGGGGTTTGAATGAACGACTAATAGACTCTTGGGCAAGAGCATCCATCCTTATCTCTATTTAGGGATGCTTTAGGGATGAGGCCTTGGAGATGCTCTGGGAAGAGGGAGGAAGGGTAAAGAATCTCCGGAAAAGCCAGCCAGGACATAAAAACCCAATTCTTTCCAGGGGCTTATGAAGTCCTGCGTGATCTGCCCAGTCCCCTCTGCCCTTGCCTCCCTCCACTGTGCCCTTGTTCCTTCTGCTCCAACCCCACTGGCCACTTGCAGTTTGTTAAAGCCCCAGCACATGCCCACCTCAAGCCTCTGTTCCTTCCCGCCTCGCTCCCTCACCGTGTTCAGGTCCTGCTCAGATAACGCCTGATCGGGGAGGCCTTCCCTGGCACCCTACATTAAACAACAATGCCTGTTTCCCCAACTCCCACCTGTCTGGCTTAGATTCACCATTTTTCTCCTTTTTTCCCCCATAAAACTTTACACCGCCCGATGTAATGTACATGTTTATTTAGTTGTTACCATCCCCCAACCAATCCCTCTAGAATGCAAGCTCCATGAGAATAGGAACTTAGTTTTGTTCCGTGCTGTAGTGCTGTATCCCTAACACCAAGAATGGCACCTGCTGCGTGCTCCATAAATATTTGTTGAATGAGTGAATGACTGGATGAATGAATGCCCCATAAGAGCAAACAGATAAGGAAGAGGGCCAATGCCACAGCCCTGGATGAACATGCGCATGAAGCCTAATTGTCTTGCCAAATGCCAGGCCAGGATGTCTGCCCCTTAGTCAATTGATCCCAGCTGTGTGGACATTGCTCTGGGTCTCGGGAGTATGCTGGTCTGAAGAGAAAAGCTGTTGGGAGGGAGTCAGTTTTCAGCGAATACTTGATGGACAAAGGATGCAGTCAAGGGGCTAGGAGAGTGGGGGGCCCTGAAGTTGCATACAACACAGAAACCTTCCACGTGGCTTGCTTGGAGAGGGCAGTCTGGCCTAAGCCAAGGTGAGGGAGGCTGCTATTGGAGGGGAGCTCTGAAATCAAGCCTATTAACAGCTTCTCTCTTTGTAACTGATTGGGACATAGGGTGTATGTAGACAAGGTCTGTCTGTAGATTTTAGGCCCAAGGCTCAAATGGAACCCAATGTGGGATCAAAGCTGTATTTAAACAGCTCTGGATAAGGTTGGGCAGGGAAAGAAGGTAACATTTTCTGAGGTCTACTATAAGCAAGAAACTACGCTAAAGCATTATTATCTCCTTTGATCCTCACCACAAACCTACAACATAGGGTACACTATCCCCATCTTACAGATGGGGAAATGGAAGCTGAGGAATTTTAAACAATCTAGGCAAAATCGCTCAACTAATAAATAGCAGATCTGAGATATGAAATCAGGTCTGTCTAATTCCACAAGCTCTTCTCCTTCTTCTGAATTGTCATATACCTCAGGGACTACTCCAGGGAAAGGTACCCTCAGAGGAAGAAAGGGAGGGAGTGTAGATAAACCTATTTCCCCAAAAAATGAGAATCTGGTATAAGGAACAAGTCTGGGATAAGACGCTCCTGGGAACCCAGAATTGGAAAATACCTCAGCGATCACCTGGTCTTACCTTCTATACCGTGCTCAGCTTTATGAAAAGCTTCTGGTTTTAGTTTCCAGGGAAACTCAAGATATCTAGGTGACAAAGAAGAGCTTTAAAACAGGGGACAGCAAAGGTAACATAAGCAACTAGTGAAAGAGTAACAGGTATGTGCCCACCTTAGGGTCTTGGCATCTCCTGGATGTGTGGGTGCCCCGGACTACCTTAAAGGAGATGTGTTAATATAACAGAGTCCAGGGAGCTGAACCCTCAGTAGATCTTTAGTCATCTAGGAGGATGGCAACTCATGTCAGGTCCAAGTTCAATGAAGAAGTTCAAGTAGATGTGGCCCTGTCCTTGCAGATAAGAAATGTCCATAACTGATTGGGAGGAGGTGAGAGAGGAGGGAGGTAATAAGACAGAACCAACACGCTGGTGGCGAGGGAAGAGGATGAAGAATGGTGACCTGCACCTTGTGCACCACAAGTGCTCCTGGATGATCATTTCACGAGCTGAATTTGCCTCTAAAAATGTTACAGCAAGTGAGACACCAGCCAAACCTCTGCATGAGACTGAAATTCCATCCCAGCTTAGCTACTAAAGAACTTCTCCTGCTTCTCATCTACATCTGAGTGGCCAGGATGGGCAGCAAGGAATCTCAACCGTGATTAATCTCAAATGGATTCTGCAAGGAAAAAGGCAACTTAAATCTACAGCTTTAATCTGCTCTCCTCCTGCAGGCAGTTCTAAGCTATTCTATTTCATGCCTAAACACTCACAAGACTCAAGATAGCAACAGCTCCCACTCAGAATGCAGTTAGAGAAGCCAGGAACCTCTCACCATACAAAATTATGGCAACCTTGAAATGCATGGCAATTATTATTAACCACATCCTTGTCTTTTTCCTTCATGTATGTGGTGTTAGGAGGCATGTCTTCCAATCAAAGATGACAAAATCTGGTGAAGTGACTGCCCTTAGTACTTTCAAGTATTCTGTAAGCATATATATCACACATTCCCTACACTAAAAATGTGGATTACCACTGTGCTGTCTGCTATAACCAAAGTCAGTTGTTTCTTACCTGGAGATCTCTCCTGTGAGTCAGGTTCACCAAGCCAGGCTGATGTGACGAACCAGTTGAGCAGCTGTCCAGCCAAGGCAAGTCTGGCTCCCCAAATCAGGGCGGTAGCCCCCTAGAGTCCTGTGGTTTCTCTGTCCTTAAGTGAGTGATAATCCGCTAAAAGGGAATGCAAGTCATGTTACTATAAGAAGCCATTTCCTGTTCTCCTTTGTAATAACACATATTTTAAGCGAGCAGAGAGAGTCCCAGAGACACAGACTGCCAGGGCTCAAAGACGTTGATGCCATAACCTTGTCTAATGCTTTCATTTTGTAGTTGGGGACACTGAGGCTCCGAGAAGAAGACAGCCTCATTCATAGGTTCGGCCGCTTGGGAGGAGAATCTAGATTAGCACACGTCTCTGACTCTCTGGCCTTTGGAATTTTTTAAAAAGCAGCCACGTGGTCAGGCTGACTTCTCAAACAAATGGTCACTGACCCTGAATGGGAAGTCTTTTTGTTTTTTTTTTTTTTAAACAGATTTTCAAAAAGGGAGGTGGCACTTTTTCCAGATTGCTATTTTTGTAGTTTTCCCCCGGGAGCTAAATTAGTAAAACAGTCCACCTCAACATGTGGCTGTGCTGCTTCTCCCTGCTTCCCATTAGACAAATACTGTTAGGGAATAATGTGACCTATGAGCACAGCAGTGGCTGGGCCTTGTTTTCAGCGACGGGCATGTCTGCACCCAGCTCACAGGTCTCTCGGTCTCTCTCTGTCTCTGTCCCTCTGTCTGTGTCTCTCTCTCCATGTTTCAGGAAAACACAGTAACAGCCATGGACTCTCCTTCCACGGATATTATGTATTATGTGATTTTTCTGGCTACTGTACATTTGAACAGTCACTCCTCTGTGCCCAAAACCAAAACCTAAGAAGGGATCTCACATTTGTTAAGCAAATAATATCTACCAGGTGTATCACGTGACTCTTATAGATACATTTTCCTAATTTTTCCTCAAAATTCCCCATGAAGTACCAGTAGCTCTATTTTCCCAAGGCGTTAGGGAATTGAACTTCAGAGAACCAGAATGATCTGCCGAGTCATAAAGTGAGTATGGTGCAGAACCACGAAAGAACGCATATCTGACTCCCAAATCAATGTTTTGTCCATCTCAACTGGACTATAGTTATTAGGCCAAAACACTAGTTGTTGTCTTATTTTTCTGGTGTTTTAGCTTGAACGCAGGAGATAGTTCTTTGGAAGCTGTAAATTGTTGTAAGGACATGAAGGATCATTCTTGTTAGATTCTCTTTCAGGCGGGGCCTCTGAAGGCCATGGCTTCCTGCTGTGCTCCCGCCAGGCTCCAGTGCCCAGAGAAGCTGGGCCGCCCTGGCTCTGAGCAGCGAGAGGACCCATCAGGAAATCGTGATTATCAATGCTCGGTGCTTTGTTCCTGTTCTCAGACAACAAGGGACACGGCGGGAAAGATGGGGGTGGGGGCAGAAAGAGGAAGAAAAAACAGGAAGTGAAGCGGGGGAGGAGGGAAGGAAATGATAGAGAAAACACAGCAGCTTTGAAAAGTCCTTGGCCTGACTTGATTTCTGAGCCGGCATTGGCGGGGCTGGCCCTGCATTTTGGGAAACCAGGTCATGGCGGTAGCGGGGAAGAGAAGCCTGTTTGCTCCAGCTGTGGGGCTGTGCCCATAAGTTCCCACATCAGAGCACAGGCTGAGGAAAAGGGTGCCCTGGCACAGGGACTGTTTCCCACCGACACTCGAGTATAGACACTGACCAAGGTGAATTTCCAAAGAAGGATCCTGGGGTCAGACCACTTGGGTTGTGGCTAAGAGGCCACATGTGCCACAAAAAGACCTGGAAACCGGAGAGAAGCTGTTGAAGTGATGGGTACCAGGGGTGCGGTCCCATCCCCATTGCTTTCTTCTCAAACGCCCTCCAAATGATAACCCATTTTCAGTGTATATGATTGGGACTTGACTTACCCAACTGGGCCCAGCAAGAATCCTGTTTTCTTCTACCACAAAACTAAGAGAGTCAGGCCAGAAGAATGCTGAGTCTCCTCCAGACCATGAGTCTAAGCTACTTCCACAGTTTTTTTCTATCCATTTTGTCCACTCTACTTCTTTACAGATGTGTACAAAACTTCTCCAACTCCCAACGCATACCATTAAGGATGGAAGTCACCTGGTAAGTTGAACCACCACACAAAGAGATAACTATAATAATAGTCCAATCATACTTCAATGCTAATACTAATAATACTTTACAGTGCGCTGAGTACCAGGAGGGGCCGGGAATGTGGACACCCCTAACAGGCAAGCCCACCCACCCCAGCAGTTCCCCAAACTGGCTGCATGCCTGGAAAAGCTAAGAAAAATGTACAGTCCCAAACAGGGGAAGAGGCCAAAGTTTCTGGAGAATTTTGATGTCACCGACCTGGCTCTGGTCCATGACCAGCATTCAGATGATTTGGATCCTAATCCAGCCCTCACCACACCCACCTCCTCCCACCTTATAGATTTGATCACAGAGGTCCTACCAGGGACAGGCTCACTCCAGGGGTCTGTCCCTGATTCTGTAAATTATTGCCCCATCATTCAAACAAACACAAAGCAACAAGAAGTAAGCATATCTTTGAGAGGATTCCAAGCTTTTTGAAGTGACGGCTCGTGGTTTCCTGTTTGAGTCAGCCGCGGGCCAGATGTCCATCAGGAACAGAGATCAAGCAGGGAAAGACACTTACAACTCCTGTCTCAGGTCCCCACAAGCAGCACAACCTCACACAACACCAAGACTAATTTGTTTCTGCCGCCCGCACTTGTGGACAGCTGGAGCCGTTGCCACAGTCCCTCTGCTCCATGCCTGGAGGAGACCGACACCACCTGAGACCACCAGGAGTCCTCATTTCTGTAGCACCTGGCAGCCAGCAGAACATTTTTCAATATCCTGTCTTCTTTGGTCATTTTAAGAGAGGTACAAAGCAGGGGGTAATTACTCCGTTTTAAAAATGGGGAATCTGAAATCCAGAGATATGACATGACTTGTCCAGCGTCACACAACAGAACCAGGACTAGACCAGGCATCTTCTGACCTCTAGTCTAGTGACCTGTGACGTTTTCATTACATCATGTGCTCCCCCCTCCATTCAGTGGAGGGGCTGAGGAATAGCTTAGAACAGCTGTGTGTCTTCCACTTTGAATGGTTCTAAAAAGTGGGAGGGCAAACTGAAGAGAAGGTGAAATAGATGACACGAGACTAAAGAGCCTGAAAGACCACGTTCCCACTCTCCAGGCTGAGCAGATGAGGTATCTAAGGGCCATGGTGGGAGCATGCTCGTCCAAGGTCCCAGCTAACCAGGAGCAGAGTGAAACTTTGAGTCAGGAGACCTCAGAGTGGCCTCTTTCCCACAGTGCCAGGAGCACCTGCCAACACGAAGAACTATGGACAGGCAGGCTTTTAGATAACAAAACAGCTCCCACTCATCGAGTACCTGCTGTGCGTCAGGCATTGCTGAGCACCGTCCATCTGGTAACTACCCGGAACTCGCAGCAAGCACACTAGGTAGCTCTTATTCCTGCCCCCTTTACAGGTGAGGAAATGGAGGTCCTCGTCCAGGGGATTCAGTGGCTGGGTGGTAGAGCCAAGTTTTGAATCAATCTGGCTCAAATTCCTACTCTTAACCCCTATGTAATAATCCCTCTCAAAGCAGTTGCATTGAAAAGGAAAAGGAAAGCAAAGAAAGGGTGAGGACGGCAGAGAGGCAAATTAGTGGAAAGAAACAGGGAATACAGAAGGGCAGTAGGAAAAGACGACAGCTTCATTCCAAAGGCAGAGGAAGGGAGGGACACTCAGGCAGGGAATACTGAGAGGCGCTGTGCAGGGACGACCAGGAATTTGGTCTACAGCCCTCTTGGGTGGCAGCCCACCATCAGTCAGCACCAGCAAATGACATCCTGGCCTTGGTGTTTACACAGCAGTGGGAGGAGGAAGTAGGCTGGGCCAGGGAGAAGATGGAGGGAGAGCGTGAGATGGGAGAGTCTTCAAGGCGGTGGAAGGGATGATGTCTTGGGAACCCAGTGACCATGTCGCAGATGGATGGACCCACTGGGCAGGTGGGCAAGCAAGACTCTGCTGGCAGTCCCCAATGCTAATAGTGCCCACACTCTCAGAGACACCAGGCTTCTGGGGATGCTGCCCGGTTTCAGCCTCACGAAGACCTGGGGAGCGGGATAGGACAGCGGTCATCTCTCATCACTTCACAGACGGAGAGACTAAACCCACAATAATAACAATTGTTGAATAATCATCACAATAATTGCAGCCACCATTTGTGGGCAGCCTAATATGTGTCAAGAAATAAGCTAGATGCTTTACATAGGTTATTCAGTAATTACACAAACTCTGCGAGGGCCGAATGATTATTCTTAATTTATAGTTGAGATAAGCTAAGTAATTTGCTAAAGGTCAAAAAGCTAGTAGGCTATGAGAAAAGCTCTGAACCATTGCCTATTTGACATTTTGGCCCAGATCTCACCTCTGAGCCACATGTGCTGTGAAATGGTGACATGCCTTACCCATGCTGGTGGTGCAACAGTGCTAACCCACAGCCAACTTGGGAGCTGTCAGAGCACACAGGCACAGGTTTTCACTTAACTATATCATCCTCACTGCATCTATACTAAATGTATGTACATGGTTACACACAATCACGGGGACCACATGATTTATCATCCAAACCTAGACGCTTCTGAGAGTGAAAGGGGACCTATTGATAATGCCACTGGGACAGCAGGCATAACCCCGAACTGTCCCAGGCACACAAGGGCACATGGGCACCCTGACATGATCCACAGTCACGGGGCCGCTTATTGCACACCGGTTGTGTTGGTAGAGAACTCTCTGGGAACATCCTCTGCATCCAAACCACACTAACAGCCTTTTGCAGCCACTCATTCTCGCTTTGCTCACCAGAATGTCTTCTAAACCTGTGGGCTTGTAGGCCTTACATATAAAACAGGCCGATGTAACTTGATTAAAAAGCAGCCAGGCTATGATCTGAGAAGCGAGGGTGTGACCAGTTTCAGCAACATATTTTAAAAGAACAGTTGAGTTCCTTGTGCCCTGGCACCCAGACCCTGAATGTGCAGCTGTCCTGATAACCAGTCAGTCCTCCAAACGTGGGGCTCGGTGGCTCTCCTTTCCAGGGCGGCCTAAGGCAGCTGGACCGGCAACCAGCGTGGGGAGCAGCTGCCGCTCGGACCCACTGGAGAAAGCGCAGTCTACTTGCAGGACACAAGACTGTGTTTCCTCAGGGGCAGTGCAGCGCTGGGACATGCTGGCCTCCCTCCACTGCCAGCAGGCATGGACCATGTCTGGAGAGCAGGGAGCTGCAGGCCTCTGGCTGGGGATACCCTCTTTCACCCCACTGGCCTGGAGAGGAAGGAGGTGGCATGTAAAGCCTGCTTTTGTCTTACTCTTTCTCCAAGAATCTGCCATCCCAAGAATCTCTGACCAAGAGTAAAGAGAATCTTCTGTTTTTTTGAAACCAGGAAATCAGTCTTGAGTCAAACTCACACCTCAATACAGTAAAGGGAAGCACTAACAAGAAAACCGCAGGTTCCGGTCCTTTCTCTGAAGAGACCATTTCCAGCAGTCACACAATCATGGGCATCACAGGACGTTTAGGCCAGCGGTTTTCTGAGAGCTCTAGAGAAACTCACTGGTCTCAGATGCCCCAGACACTGAAGGGGCTCCCTGGCAGGGCTCTGGGCCCTCGTTCTGCAATAACACAAACAGGCAGGCTTTTTATCCATTTTGCATATAAGATTCCGCAAGTGATGATTTTTGGTCAATAGGTAAGACCCTTTTTCCAACTTAAGTCAGATTCACAGGTATCAATCTTATTGAAAATGGTAGTACACCTTACAGATAAGGAACTGGAGAATGACTCAGAGAGGCTGAGTGACCAGCCCAAGGTGAACAGCAAGTTGGTGGTGAAATGCACATTTGAACCCAGGTTCCATCTCATCGCCCTCGCTCTAACCACTGTGCTCGACGGCAATGGAGGCACCCAGCCCATCACCCCCAGGTGAGGTATCTGCCAAGAGCCCAGCTCTCTCCTCCCAGGCTCACCTTGTTTCAAGACCCCAGGTTGTGGTTTGACATCTGTCTGTGATCTTTGTCACCCCTAAACGGCCGTTAAGATAAGTGCCCCCATGTGAATCGCGGGAGGACACTGGTCAATGACTTCAGAAAACTCCACCCAGTGTTTCAGCTGAAGAGAACTGCGAGAGTGAACCCCTTCTCTTTGAGACAGTACTTCACAGCGTTGGTTACATCAGGTCCACCCCAGAGTGGGGGAGTGGGAGACACTTCAGAAACTGAGTGAGGTCAGCCTCCTCACCCTGACAACCCTGAGCACCAGCACAATCACGTCTGAGACTGCTGGGGCATTTTCCTGTGCCTTCCTCCCTTCCCAGGGCTGCAACTACAGGAGCATCGCCTTGCGGGAGGGAAAGGGCCACTGCTTAACAGTTTGAGGCATCAGCAGCTGACACCTGCCTTGTCTCCATCAGGCAGGCAGCATTAAGAGAGAGACAAACATGGTCCAGGCTGCAGAGGCCATGCCTGACCATCACCAGTGACACAGCCAGGACGATGCCCTGATATAGAACAAACACTTTATAGGGGGCAACAAAACCTGGGTCTACCCCCAACTTGGCCTTCGCCGAGCTGCTTGACCTTTAGTCAGTCACTTTTCCTCTCTGATTTTCAGATGCAACGCTGCTAAATGCAGATATTACAATTCTATACCCCAGCCTCTTGGGGCTACTTTGAAGGTCAAATGAGCTTTTTCTTCTAAAAACCACCATACCTATTTATGTTCACGTTTTATCTCTGCCCTTAGGTGGGAAGTTCCTTAAGAGGAGCAGCACATCTTATTTATCTTTACAGGCTATTCTAAGGAGCCCAGAGCCCTGCATAAATGACAAGTGTTGATGGTTGAACTTGTAGAATTCTGCTTCCTTGAGGGCAGTAAACAGCTCCGTGTGGCTGGGGAGGGAGGAAAGAAGTGGCAGAGATCTAGTAGGAAAAGAGGCTGGTGTCAGGCTGTAGAGGACCTTGCAGGCACTGATGCTTACTGTGACGCTGAACAGGACGTTTGTATATCACATGCTTCTGTATGCATTAGTGGGAGGATGGGGCCGTAGAAAGAGCCTGGGGTCTTGAGCTCAATAGTTGCGAACTGTAATTTTTTGAGCCTTGGCTGCCCCATCTGTAGAGTGGGAACCATAGCTGCATTTCAGGGTTGGTAGGGCTATCCAAGATTAGAAATGACCGGTGCAGTGTGTGGCACCTATTTGAACTTCAGCCAATACGACTGCCCCTAAATAAGTGGGGCAAAGCTGACCTGGACTGTCAGTCAATGACTACTATGGAAGTTCAAGGCCAGTTCTGCCTAGGAGTAAGAAACTAAGAAATGGTACCATGACCAGACTGCACTGAGCACAGCCTGAGAGCTAATCTGGCTGAAACTATCTGTTGTACAAGTTCCTGATGACTCTGGTGTCCTCCAGCATATCATGCAAGCACCTGCAGCTCTCAAGTACCCAAAAGCCACATGGGTCCACACAGCAGGCACCACCAAGGCCAGAAACCACCTGTGAATGCAGCCCCTGGCCTATGGTACCATCAATGAAGGGCAACTTCCAGGTGGCTTATGTTGGGTGTTCTGGGGAGACCCCACTTAAGCCGTGGGGCTGGTTGGAAGGCGAAGCACTGTGGGTTGAGGGGCAGGAGATCTGGACTCTGACTTCTCCTTTGACCCTAAATCTCTCTGACACTGGGCAAGTCACTCACTCCCATCTGTATCAAGAAGGGATCTCTGGAACCAGGGACTCTCCATGTGGACAAGCGCCCTTCAATGGAGTGTTTCTGTAAGAGCTGAATTGATGATATATGTGGCCATTTGAGAAAGCAACTTTCTTACATGGCAGACCTATGCTCCAAACATCCTGAAAATGAAGACCCTCCTGCAGAACGCCCCAATCCACATCTCACAGGAAGATGCTGAAGTCCAGAAGCGCCTGGTTTCTAGTTCTCGCCTGACCAATTCCTGGCTGTGCAACCTTGGTTGAGCTGCTTTACCCCACGGAGCCTTGGTTTCCTCATGTGAATGTCAGAGGTAATGATATCTAGCTCATAGCGTTTGCCAGCAAACTCTGTTTTCTAACACTTCACAGTAAGTGTAAGTCTCATTTCACTCGGACGCTACGAGGCTGGACATCCTTCACCTCCGTGGCCAGAGCCAGACACACTTTCACAAAGGAGGCAAGGGGCAAAGCAGGGGATTTCCATCATTCTTAGTAAGGGGGACAGTCAGAGTCAACACCAGGAGGAGTGACTGAGGCCATACCTGCAACAGCTGAGAGCGGGCTTATTTACACCGCTGACAACGCTCACCCTGGCCTAGGCAGACAGACAATAACACAGCTGCTCCTGTTCCCAGGCCGCCTGCTGCGAGGCAAATCAGGAGTCGTATGATCAACATTCTGCTCTGCATTCATTCTCAAGACTCAGAAAGATTCTGCCTTCCCCAACAGTGCAGGGCTGCAGAGGGAGAACTATGCAAACACCCCTGCATCAGGGTCCTGCGCACCCTATGCCTTCCATGGGCAAAAGGGACGTGGAAGCTGCAGACGGGAAAATGCCTGAGATAAGATCCCCACAGAAACCGACGACAGGAAAATGCACTTTACCTGTAGGAACCACCGTCTTCTAACAAAATCCATATTCCTAAGCCTAGTGTTCAAGCTCCTCCTTAAATGGGTCCATAGTACTTGAGAACCATTCTTTATATAAACTCTCAGTTTAAGCCCTAATGTGATTTACTGCAGCCTTGTGTTTTCTTGCCCTGTTCTGCAGCCTAGACTTCCATCTCCATCCTTTCTACCATCCTTCAAAGCCAACAGCAGCCTCACCCCTTCCATGAAGTCTTCTCTGATACCCCAGTCCACACTGAACTCTCCCTTTTCTGAACTCCCACAGCACTTTCTATCTGCATAACTTGGCATTTAGCACCCACCCATCCTCATCACTTTTTGACTGGACTGTTGCACCAACCTCCTAACTGGTTTCATCCTGCCTGGACTGTGGCCCTGTACTCTGTAGAAAGAACTTTCTAAAGCACCCATCTGATGATGTGTCTTTCCTGTTTAAAGAATTTCCCACCACCTCCAGGATCAAGTCTAAATGCCACAATATGTTCTCGCCCCTCCTCTGGTGCTACCCACATTCCAGTCACATCAAACTACTCCCTGAGGTTAGGAAGGAGGTGGTATTAAGGGTTGGATGAGAACCAGGTCTCCTGATGACCAGCTGAGGGTTCTCCCCACAGTCCCAGCCTCCCCCAAGTCTAATGCTGGGCCACAGAGAAGCTGGATAGGAGCACATGGTACAGAACTATGGCCAAGGTAAAAACGTCAAGACTAGCTCAGTCCTTAGGCTTGATGGGTTTTCAATATTATAACCACCAGCCAATCCACAAAGCCACCAAGCAGGTGGGTAGGCATCTGAGGCTCAGGCATAAGACAGTTCCTTTGTACTTTACAACAACAGTAAGAAGGTGATTTTATTTCTCCTTTTATAGGAGTGGAAACTGAGGCTTACAAAAGTCAGAGCTCATATCTGGGCTAAAACTGTTGGCCATCACTACCTTGTACCTTCAAGTACCTCCCCCTCAACATATCTGATACTGGGCAACATCACTTAGTTCCTGCTCAGGAGTTCATTCTGTCCAGGAGATCCCACTGATGAGCTCCCTAAGGTTTATGCTCTAAGATCACAGCTGCCCTACTGCTCCTGCAACTCCTTAGATGGAAAGATTGTGAAAAGAAATGTTCATTTAACAGAATAAGGAGGAAATGCCACTCTGTTCTATACTACCCAGAGGTGATCAAAAACCCTTACCAGGCTAATGATACCCCCATCACACTTCATAGCAACAAGTGTGTATATTATGGGGGAAGGGAAGATGGGTAGAAGAACAAAGTCCACAACAGAGTAAGACTAATATTTGAACAGAAGCACACATGGATCCAGTAGTGTCCTAAAGACGTTTGGCACCAGCTTATCAGAGCCAATTATACGTATCTCTTCCCATCTTTACATTAGGTGAAGTCTTACAAGTAGAAGGAAATTGGCAAACACTCCTAATCAGGTGTGTTTTGTTTTTGTTTTTCCCAGAGAATCAGTTATCAAACATTTATCAACACATCACTAAATGGATCCATGAGAAGGAAATGAGTTGGGAAGACAGGAGATGTACATCATAGCTATAGCTCTGCCTTCAACTCACTGTTGCATGGGCACATTTCTTCCCTTCCTTGTCCTCAATTACCTTAAGCTTAAAAGAGGATGGCTTTGAACGGTGGTAGAAAGGATGGAGATGGAAGTCTAGGCTGCAGAACAGGGCAAGAAAACACGAATGAAAAATTCTTGCTTTCCTTACACATAACTAAGACAACGGACATAAGGGCATTTTGGTAAATGCAAAGTTATGAGGACATATTTGGCAATGTCTGTAGACATTTTTGGTTGTCACAACTGGAGTGTGTTGTGGTGCTATTGGCATCTAGTGTGTAGAGGCCAGGGATGCTGCTAAACATCCTACAATGCACAGGAGAGTCCCCCACCTGTCCCCACACAGTAGCCCATTCAAATTCCTTGAAAATACAAGCATCCTGGAGGAAAATAAAGGAAACTGGGTCAGCTCATGAGAACCCTGGGAGGCCAATGGGTGCAGCACATTGTGATGTGTGCTACAGGGTGACAATGCAAGAATAAGTCAAAACTCTGGCCCTAACATGGTGCTGGGCAGAGAATATGAGCTCAGTAACGGTTTGTGGAAAGAGTAAATGGGTCTAGTTGAAACTACAACGCACTTTCTCCAGCAGGTCCACACTCCGGTGTGTGCACAACCCCCCACAGTGACACCAGGTAGAAGAATCTGACAAGTGCTATTTCACCTCCTCTGGGAAGGAAATGAGAAGAAATGGTGTGAAGTTCCAGCCCTGGAGACTTAGGTTAACAAATAAACACTAGCCTGACAGTCACAGCAGCAGTGGGCAGAAGAGAAATTTTATTTAAGCCACTTTCTAATATGAGTTGAAACATCTTGAAAGGTGAGGTTTTCAAACCATCCTCTGGGGAGGCAATTGTTAAAAACACAAGGCAGGCAGCCTTGCTTTCCACGCATTCAGAAGCCACTTTTTTTAGACAATCCTTTTATCCCTTGTACCACTTGGGATTGAAAATGCATTTAGCACAAACCACCCGAAGCGGAAACAGTGATGGGTAAAAACACTTGAGGCCTTGTGCCAACCATGGGGGAATCATAACCGAATCGGATGAGGCAGGCGCAGTGCAGACACTCACAAGGAAAAAAGCGATGATATGCAACATACCGACTGTCCCTGAGCCTCTGGGGCCTGGAGTCAGCGGGGCTATGGAGCGAAGCTTAACCACAAGTGTTTCCTAGAAGTCCCCCTGCGAGGCTTCCACTCCCCCGCCCTTGCCCTGGAAGAGGCAGCCGATTTCTCAAGAGTGGATGACAGGACAGAGGACCTCCCTCCGTGTCCCCCTGAAGATCTGAATCTGACCATAAACCATCTGACTCACAAAGCCCTTTAATTAAAAGCCCAAGAGTTCAGAGCTCATTCTAGATGTGACAGGACCCAATGCCTTCTCAGGCCCCAGAACTGTGAGCAGAGTAACAAGGATTGCTTTGCCCTGCCTGCCTAAGAATGACAACTCACTCAACTAGAAATTAGACTGACTATATTCAACTATAAATCAGACTCACAGAATGCCAGAGCTGGAAGCCACCTGAGCGACTGTCTGCCCCACCCACCCCCTGCATTTTCTGAATGAGGGGCTGGTGGCCCAGGAGAAGAGGGCCTGACTCTCAGTTCAACACAGTTTTTTGGGTGCCCAGAAAATGCTTTTTGTCCAAGTCTCTAAACTCCCTCTTGAAGGCTTACTTGGAGCTCAGGAATAAGCTGGCTACAATCCAGACAGGATCTGGGGCCACAGGAGGGAAGTAACCAGCTGTCTCCTTGGCTGAGCTTTGCCCCTTCCATCCTTCACATCCATGACTTGCAATGTGGGTCTTCTTACAGCCATAATGGAGACAAGGAAATCCAGGCTAAGAGAAGTAAGAAATGCACTGAAGGCCAAACAGCTAGTGAATTTCTTTAATTCTGATGCTCGTGCCTTAAACAAATTCTTTTCTTTTTTATTTAAAGTTGTATTACCTAAAGCAACAAAATGATAGCTTCTTCAGTAACGTCCAAATAATTTTGCTACATTACTAATAATCTTTTGACTAATTAGACTGCAAGCGTGACTTTTTTCATAGTAATAATGCCCAATATTTCTGAATATCCTTTATGTACGAAGTACTTTACAAAATAATCTTTCATTATTCAAAAATAGCTTCATGTAACATCTCTCTCTCATTTTACTGAGGCAGACACAAAGGCTCAGAGTGTTTAGGTGAATTTCTCGAGATCACACAGCTTGTCCGTGGCAGAAGTGGGATTCTCTCACAGGTCAGTCTGATTCTGAATCCCGTGTTCCTTCTACCCTAACGACCTGTTTCTCCCCCAGTGACTGTTGACTCAGTGCTCCAGCAGATGCCACAGACTCTGGAGACCAATCTCTTCTGTAAACGTGTCAGCTGGGCATGGTGCTGAGGGCCTGGGTCAGTGGAGCTGATGAATGGAGTGGTAGCTGTGACCTCATCTTGGGGTCTGGATGCAGCCACACAGCTCAGTGGCACACAGGACAGTCACCAAACCCTGCCTGGTGGGTTGAGTCCTTGTTTGGGTGCATCCAAACAGATGGACAGCAACAGAGGGGAAGAATCCCACCGAGGCCCAGCCTACAGCCTATCACTAGCTTCTTGTATTTCTTCCACTCTAGGGATGAAGGTTCTGAGAACAAAGTGCCACACCTCAACTGTCTTTGCTAGTAGCCCATGAGCTACTAGAAGAGATAAATACATGAAACGACAATCAAAATACAGGGTGGCAATTGCTGCAATGGGGATGTGGAAGCACCAGTGATGGGCACCTCACCCCACCCACATAGTGGGAAGGTGGTCAGTGAAGGCTTCCTAGAGGGCTAATGACTAAACTGAGTCTGGAATCCACACAGGGCTTAGCCAGGCAAAGGAGGGACATGAGAATGAAAGTGGGGACAGAGGGTGCTTAGGCAGAGGTCACAGGGCACTAACAATGGAGAGGAGTGATGACGTTCCTGAAGTAAGGAACTACAGGCAGGTGGGTATGGCAGGAGCGTAAGAAAGTGATGGGGTGGAGGGAAGCCTGGACAGAAACGTGAGGCGCGGCTGAGCCAGATCATGCAGGGGCTCCTCTAAATGGGAGCTGGAGCATAGCATTTCACCTTTCATTGTTTGGCACGGACGGGGCGATATTGTCAGGTTTGTATTTTATATCATGTACACGTGTGTATGTATAGATCTATCTATCTACCTACCTACCCACCCACATCTGTCTATCTCTATCTATCTATCTATCCATCTATCCATCTATTTATCTATCTATCTACCTATCAATACTCCAGTAGTAGTGACGTTAGTCAAGTTACTTTTCCACTCTGGCGTTCAATTATTGCATCTCTAAAATGGGAAAAACACGATGTGTACACCATATCCCAGAAGTGTTATAAGAATAAAGTGAGCTAGTAATGAGAGGGTAATTAAAGATGACAAAAAGATGAGAAGCCTATATGAAGAATTACACGAGGCTTCTTTCAAGGCTGTACAGGGGAGAGCTCTGAACTGTAAACTGTCCACCCCAGAAGACTGAACTGGGATGGAGCTTACGGCCCGTGGAGCAGAGAAGATCACTTCCCGCAGCCATGGGTGCTCCTGTCTGGAAGGCTCCAGCCAGTGCTGTGCCTGTCTGGGGAAGTCTTGTCCTCGGTACCTGTGTTCTGGGCTAACTTTCTGATCCATGCAGCAGTTGGAAAGCAGCAAAAAAAAAAAAAAAAAACACCAAAACGCATCTTTCCTATTTAGTCAGTTAATGCTTCCAATTTCAAATAAAAGAATTCCTTTCACAAAGCCCTTCTTGGATCTTAGAGAATATATGGGTGGGTTACTCATATTTGACCTTCAGGTGTAAGGGCAGGTCTTGGCCATGGAGGATGGGCACAAATGCCCAGTTGATTCGTTTCCTCTCTCAATCAGCCCTGGCTCTGTGATGTCTCTGACTCCTGCTGAAATGAGGCAAGACAAAGCCGAAGCAGGCTGCCTGCCTAGGCAGCCGGAGCACGGGGCCCGTGTGTGGCAGAGAAAAGCTTCCTTTGGAGGGGAAGAGAATGGTTCCAACCATTTCACAATCACCTTTATTAGCATAACGTCTCATCTCGCATTTTGTAAAACACTTTCCTTTTCCATTTCAGGAAGAATGCAGTGACAGAAATTGCTGCCACTGGGGAGAAAACGTCTGTAAAATTTAAACCATAGGGCACTTGTTCGAGACTCCTGGGTAACGCTGTCTCTTGATATATAATTCATGATAGCCTTAAAGCTTGGCCTACTTCTGACACAGAGATCATATATTTTGGAGAAGTCTTGGGCTGGGGGAGGAAATAATTTCTAAATGGTTCTCCCATACTTTGCCTTTTGAGTAGAGCCAGACAACATTTTGGACCACTCTTTGCTAGCATAAGGGCTTCCCTTAAAGAGCCTTTTTCTTTTCTTTTTTTTTTTTTTTGTCTCTTAAATTGAAGAGGCAGCATATCATCCAGTTTCAGTTTTATCTTCTGTAACACTAGATAAAAGATGAGGCTGAATCCATCTGTTACCACATACAGGCTGCAAACTGTGTGAAAGCAGACACACATGCATACACACACACACACTCCTTGCAAAAAGGGGAAAAAAATCCACACTTTTAAAAAATTTATCATCAGCAATCCTACCCAATGCCGACCAGATAGCAGCTCTTTTATCCTTTTATGGGCAGATTCAGGAGGAAGCCAGCGTCGCCACAAAGGCTGTTCCCCCTATGCTGCCACATGAATTGGGATGCTGGGATTGGCTGCAGGCCAGGCCCTTCCCCCACAGCCTGGAGTTCCAACCTCACTGAAATTAGTGATGATCCCCCTGGGTGCCATTACCTGCTATGTCTCAGCCCACCCGAGCTGCTGCTGAGAGAATCACAGAACAGTGAGAGGGTTTCCATCCTCTGGTACAAAGGCCATGCTCCTGGGGCTGGATTTTCTAGAGAAAATGAGCCCCATCTGGGTCACTTGGCATTTCCCATGGCACTGCTGGTCAAGGTGGCACCTTAGATTGCCCTCTCTTGGTTTTGAGAACTGCTTTTGCTCAACAGTTCCTGAGAACTCTGTATGCAATTGATCAGATCAGATGCAATAGATGCTCAGATATTAGAGGCTGAAGGTGACCGGGATGGGCCTTGCCAGCACTCACACCTCCACAATTACCTCTTTAAGGTGGACATAGTGCAGGTGGACAGTCCTAAAATGCACAGGGTTCCTTTGTTTCTTGAATGCAGAAGCTGTGTTAATCACAGAGTTCCAAAAATAGGCAAGCTTCATTTCATTAATGAGGTGAGTTTGAGCATTCACGGTTCGGAAGAGGATGGGGGTGGAGGTGACAAGCACCAGTGACCGCCTAGGCCACTCCACTTCACAGGGCTTCTGTGGTTTGCAGGGAGGGCCCACAGCCCCGTCACACTCCATGCATGCTGCACCCTGAAGCGCTACGTCCTGTGGACTCCGCTTCAGCAGCATCTCACGTCGCCCCCTCCTCTTTCCTCCCACTGCGGCTGCCCTAATTTAGACCCTTATTATCTTCCTCCTGGATAGTTTTGCACACGCAACCAGATGACTCTTCCCAAAGCAGTACAGCTATTATTGCGTCACCCCATGGCTCAAAAGCCTTTAATGACTTCCTCATTGACTACGAAATAAAGCCCAGCCTCTAATTTCTAAGGCCCTCTTCATCAGGTTCCAGCCAAAACGCTAGCCTTGTCCTGCCCGTCCATCTCCCCTTCCCACACCCTGCCTCAGCTCAGCGCCACCCTCCAGCTGCCCCACCTGCATGTCCTTGCTCTCACACTTCCCTCTATCTAAAACAGTCTTCTCTTCACTCCACCTCCTTCAAATCCTAGTCATCCTTCAAGACCAAATTCAAAGGCCACTTCAGCCGTGGGCTCAACCCTGATCCCCAGGGACAATTTCTCTGTCCTCTGAACTTCCATAATTCGACTACATCTCCACCGCTTTCCTTGGCTCTAACAGATTCTATAAGCCTTGTCTTTCTCCTTAGACTGTAAGACATCTGAGGGTAGAGGAGTGCCCAACTGACCTCTGCATATTCATCCTATCTTGATAGGTTCTAGAAGGTGCTCACCGACACTACATGAGTAAATTAGTGAGGATGGCTCCAGGATTGCAGACATAAAGCTATTTTGCGGGGGCACAGCTACCTAAACAGAACGTGTCACTGCAGTATAGAGAGCAGCATTAGAGGAGCAAACAGCAGGCAGAGGGGGCAAGCTGGGTAGGCTGGGGTCATAGGTGGGAGACACTAATGAGCTCCACGGCACTAAATCTAACGGTCAAATCTCAGTCTTCATCTGTCCTAGACCATCAGCAATTCTCACACAATTGAGTCACCATCCCTTCTAGAAAGTCTTATTTACTTGACCTCTAGGAATTCACAGTCTCTCATTTTTCCTCCTAGTTAAAGTCTGCTCCTTCTCAGTCTCCTTGGCTGGTTCCTTCTTTTTTTCAAAACTCTTGACATTGGTTTCCCCCAGGACTCATGTCTTCAGTCTCTCTCTCCTGTATGAGGTCTCGCCCCTGAAGTGATCTCACTCAGTGTCACAGCCTTAAATGCCATCTCTATTTTGATAAAGCTGAAATTCATATTTCCAGCTTTGACCTCTCCCTTGCTTGCAATAACCAACGGCTTACTCAAAATCTACACTTGGATGCCTGTAACTTAAATGGCCCCAAATTGAACTCCTCATCTCCCCTCCCAATCCTGCTTCATCCACAGTCTTTCTCATCTCAGGTAGTAACAATTGCATCCTTCCAGTTTCTGCAGACAAAATACTGAGTCCTCTTAGCCTCCTCTTTATTTGATGCCCCACATCCAATCCTTCAGGAAATTCTTCTGGCTTTACCTTTAAAATACATCCAGCATAGATCAAAATGTATCCCCTCTACTCAGCTCCATTTTTCCCCATTGATCTTTTGACCTTCTAACATACTAGAAGGCAAGAGATGTTACTTTATTACCTTTACCTGAGTTATTATCATTATTACTTTATTACCTACTTTTCCTCAAGAATGTATTATGTCCCCAGTGCCTAGAACTATGCATGGCATCAAGTAGGCATCCAATAAATATTTGTTAAATGCAAGAATGAATGACTTTAGCCAAGGATCTATAAACTATAGCTTAAACAACAAACAGCATCCAGCCACAGAGAAAAGCAGCTGAAAGGCATCTGTAGGCAGGGGGAACACCAGAAGCAAGGGTCTGGGATAGAACCTTATCCAACATCCTAAGATGTGACAGTGTTGCAAAAGCCTGCCTGCATTATACAAAACCACTAAAGATGCACAGTTGACCGTTTCCAACTTGTCTAGATCAGCCAAGGAAAGGTTCCAGGGACTTCCACGGACAGCTATGCTTTTTTGTAAAAAAGACATACCATCAAATGGAAATGAAACGCGACAAAGTTGGTAAATAACTCTGTACAAACAACCTCTTTACACTTTTATTTACATTGCACATTTTCCACACCTATTCCCCCCTAAAATATTATAAAGACAATATTCCCAGTTCTATCTCTTTTCACCCACAATTAGACATCCTGAAAATATGTTTTCAGGGCGAGGCTCAGGTCAGTCTTGATCCCTGTCATACCCACCCAGACAGAGTAAGTGTTTGAAAATTATTTGTTCAAGGAATGAAGAAATGAATGCATGCCTTCTGAATGTCTTCTGCCAGGACCAGTTCCACAATCTAAGACTATATTCTGAGAAACAACTCTCCACTAGACTTGTTCTCAAGGCAGAAAACGCATCAGTCCTCACTCTCCTCCCAGTGCCTTGAGCAGTGCCCAGCTTCCAGCAGACACTCGATAAGGATTCAATGCCTTAAAGTCAAGTGCACGTACCCACAGACCTGGAAGTGGTAAAGGGCGCTGATGTATATTCCTCTTCTTGACTCCCTGTGCCAGCATCTCAGCACTCTCTACTCCTGTTGTGATTTAATTCAAGGTAGAAATCTAGTGTGGGGCCAAGTCAAACACCCACTTAGCTGCATGTCCATCCTGCCACATAGGGAGGTTAGGACTGGAATCGGAAAGGCTCTACTCAAAGATCCGTCCCTTTAGTAGACAGGCTGAGTCATGGAAGCCTCGGTGTTTGCATCCATAAAAAGAGAACCATCACAACAGCGTGGCACACAGGCTGTGGCGAGGATCTGTAGGGCCCTTTGAAGTCTGACCTCAGTGAGTTCTAGCCTAGGATGGCCATTTCTTCTGGGGCACTCCCTGCCACGTCCTCCGTGAGCTGGAGTTGATCATGCTATTCAAGATGCATCTGTCAAGTGGGTGCTGCGGCTTAAGTACTGTTGTCTGTCAAAAGCTTCCTCTAAGCATGTTTTATTCGCAGATGTTTGTGAACAGACTTGCCAAACTCAGAAGCATGATTAGGGGCTTTCGGGCTCTGAATTAACTGGGCTTGAGAAGTAACTTCCTTGGAAGCCACACTTAAGTAATCGCATGGAAAATGAATCCAGCATCGCTGTGCAGGCTTTCTTCTACCTTTGGGGGGTCTTTAACATGGAAGGGGGTCAATTATTGCTATGGGAAATAAGAAGGAAGTAGAGCAGAAAAATAAAGCAAATAAAGCAGGGTGTTCATAGCCCTGCTGCCTGTACACACAGACACACACACACACACAGACACACACAGCCACAACCATCGAACCTCCTATAGGTCAGCAGCTGATTGGATTGCCCTCATAAATGCAAGGCTTATCAAGGAAACTAACATCAAAATGAAACAGTATACAATCCTGTTTTCACTGTGGTAGAAAGCAGGGGAGAAGGGCTTGGGACAGTTATGGCATTCTTTCATCTGAAAGTCATATTTCAATTGAACCTGCAGATGTTCCAAGGGACAACTGGCAAGCGAGCAGAACAATCCATGAGAACCAACATTCTTTTCATTTTTTTCCAATATGAGGGTACTTTTATGACCACTAACAAAAATCACAAATGACTTAAGTTTGGCATTGGTTACCCTCTAAATTAATTAACTCACCTCTTCTTGGCTTGTATATTTATTCAACAAACATTCTCTAAGTAAGCAAGGAAGTATCCAGGGCTGGTGTAAAGGGTATGGGATTTAGAGCCAGAGGTCTTGGCTCCAATTGAAACAGTCCTAAATAGGTCCCTCCTCTTTAAGCCTTAGTTTCCTCATATAATAAAAATGAAGCTACTATGCCATGCGCACCTCATTTGGCTGCTGAGGTTTAAATGAGCTCCTGTAATAACAGACCTGGTGCAGTAACTGACATGTAACAGACCCTCAAAAATGGTGCACGAGCCACATGTAATTCTGCTTTCCAGGTGGTCATATTTTTGGAGAGGGAGGTGGAACATGTTCACTTAAGACCCTAATATAAGGTAGAAAGCAGTAAAAGCTCTAAGACATTACAAAGAAAATGTTCTGGAAGGTCTGAGAAAGCAGAGATCATTTGCAGCCAGGGACATCAGAGAATGCTTTCTGGAAGAAGGGACATGATGTAGGAGGATGCGACAGTTTATTTAGAAGGATAAGGAGGGATGATTATTCATTTGTACTTTAATAGTAGGAAAATCCAAGCCATTATGCATAGCAATTTGAAGGGTATAAGAAAAGAAAGAGAACACGACAAGGACCTTGTCCACAGATAATTTATAACCTAGTTGGGAAGACGTCATGTGTGTGTATACATGTACACACACCTACACAAGTCAGCGGTCCTTGAAAATTTGTGACAAACGACTGATGAATAATTCAGGAATTTGAGTGACTAAAATGGCAAGGCGAGCCATGCAGTACAACCAGAAGTGTGCAGGAAGGTCTCAAGTAGTAACCAGGTAGCTCTGGTTTTTCCCTCTCTGGGCCTCCATATTCTCATCTGTAAAATAGATGGCTTGGTCTAAATTAGATTTTTCTAACCATGTGACAAGAATTGCTATTTTATGCCCTTAGTCTAGGGGGACAGCTTGGGGAGGGGGGGTTAGGGTGGTCAGAGTCCCCCAGGCCACTCCTCTGTGGCCAAGCAACGTCATCCATTTCCTCTGTGTGCTGTACAAATATTACCATTTTCCATGTGGCTATGACGTAGAACACTTTGAAAATCCCTCATTGAGATGATCATAAAGAATCCTGTCTGTTCAGCCAACCTATCAAGTGGAGCTTGAGTGTTGCCCTGAAAATGGAGAGGGCTTGAATTGGCTAACAGCAGAGTCTCAGGAATCTAGAGAAGCTGGTCCATGCAATGGGAGACAGGATTCTGGGCGCTGCCCTGGCAAGTGAGCTCAGGTCTCCTGCAAGACCAAAGAAGGCATGTCTGCTGTCGGAGCCTCCTCACTGGAACTTTCTGTTTTCTTTCATTGTATTTACATTTACAAAAATGGTCTCTGTGATGGTTAGTGTTGGGTGTCAACTTGCTGGCTCGTGGAGTGACCAAATATGTGGTTAAACACTACTCTGGGTGTGTCTTGGAGGGTGTTTCTGGGTGAGATTAACATTTGACTTGGTAGACTGAGTTAAATAGACTGCCCTCCAGAATGTGGTGGGCCTCATCCAATCCGTTGAAGGCTTGAATAGAACAAAAGGCTGAGTATGGGAGATTCATTCTCTCTGTATGACTGTCTTGGAGCTGGCACATGGGTCTCCTCCTGCCTTCCAACTTGAACCATCAGCTCTCCTGGTTCTCAGGCTTTGGACTCTGACTAGAACTTTACCATCGCCATCTGCTCTCCTGGGTCTGCAGCTTGCAGACTGAGACTGCAGCTCCTGGACTTCTTGGATGCACATGTATATTGTCTACTGGTTCTGTTTCTCTGGAGAACCTCCAATAAGACTTCTAAGACGTACCAGGTAACAGGGGATGTATTAATTTGCTCAAGCAATGAAACCACATCTGGTACAATCTCCCTTCCAAAAAGATGTTTTATAGCCATTAACTGTGTTAATGCAAATCAGTGAGGGGAAATTGAGCTTGCCTGTATCATCACAGTTGATATGAAGCAGAGAAATGAACAAGCATATTCAAATACTAAATAATTAACAAATGTCTAAATTTGAAGCAGGTCTGGGATGTGCTCTGAAATCCAAAGGCCTCGTCTGAAGGCTGGTTTTGCCATTTGTCAGCGACCTGGTTGCAGACGAGCACCTCAAGCCTCCTCACCTGCACCCCCTGCACCAGCTCCTCTGGCAGAGATATCAAAAAGATTAGACCGAGCCCAGAGCTGAGTGCACAGCGGGCGCTTCGTAAATGTGAGTTTCCTTTCTTCCTGTTCAAATCCTATTCCACAAGGTCCTACAGGGCCTGTCTGGGGTCCCCCTCACCCCTCACCACTCCAGCCTTCATTCACTCTCCCCAGACATACCTCCAGGCCTCCTCTCCTGTCTTTGAATCAGGAAAGCACACTTTCACCTCAGGGTCTCCCCAGTTTCTTTTCCTTCTGCCTTGTCCAATCTATACCTTTCCACAGGTCGTGACATGGCTCATCGCCCACTTCTTTGAGATGTCTGCTCATCAACTGCCTTCTCTGAACCACCACACAAAAGGGAACCTCCTTCACTCTCTACCCCATTACCCAGCTTTATTTCTTCTCACAGTACTCACCACTGCCTAACGTTGTGTGTGTGTGTGTGTGTGTGTGCACGTGCACACGTGTGCATAAAAGAGAAAAGCTGGGGCTTTGTTTTGTTCAGTGCCAGGGACACAGTAGGTACTCAATAAATATTTGTTGAATGAATGAATGAATGAACCAGGCTCAATCATCACAACCCCATTGCTACTGAACATGTGCAGAAGGACAAAGGGTAGGCATTCAGTCTTGGGTGGAAGCTGATGACAGGGTGTAGGGGGGAAGAACTCACCCACTGGGGAGCCAGGCTGGATTAACCCTGAGGTCTCCTCACTCCTCCACCCCACTACATGCTGGGAGGAGAACTTGTACAGGGGACCATCTCTCCCGACTACTAGGATTGCCCTCACAGTACGCCTAGGCGGAAGACGCTCCCATGATTGTCCATATTTTGCCAATGTGAATGATGAGACACAGAGAGGATAAGTAACCAGCCTGAGGTCACACAGCTGCCGAGTGGAGTGGTACCCCACATCCCCCGCATGACCTTTGGCCCTGTCCTCACATCCTGGTGCCTTGGGTTTCCTTCTCCAAATTTAAGAGGCTACCATTGCTTCCAGCAAGACAGGGTAGGAACAACAATAATAAAAGATATGAAGAATAATAAGTGTCTTGGAAAGCCCCAAAGAAAGATGCAATAGTAGTTGAAAGCACTGTTATTACCGTCCCCGACCATTAACAATGTGGGGACCTTGAGCTACGTTTGCACCACGAGGGTTCTTTGATGTCATGACATGAGTTCCAACATAAGCGAAAAACTGCTTCAGAGATGTGATTATATTTGAATTTAAGAAATAAACTGATCAACCTGTTTATCTAGTCCAATTAAAATACACGTTTTGCCAAATTTTTTCATCCTAAATAGACTGTGGAAATTTTAATTGCATTTCACTCTTGGATTCCTAGAGTACTGGAGCAGCTATGACCTCATGCAGTTATTCAGAACCACTAGTATGTATCAGATATCTACTATTTGCCAGGCATGGTACTGGGTTCTACTCCTAGCATAAGGGGGTAAATGACACAGAAGGTCTTGCCTCCTGGAGCAGCCACATTCCAGCGTAACTGGATGTTGGCCAGTACTGTGCAGTCTAGTTGACCAAAACATCAACGCCAGATATAAGCTCAGTTTCTACTACACCATCAAATATTATTTTACTAAGAACATAACATTCACATCTTGTTTAATAGGCGTACAGTGTATGGGTTAGGCTGCATTACTTTCTCAATTGTAAAAGATGATACAGCCCTTCTGGTTACCATGTGACTTGCATGTACCACCTCCCCTCCCATGGGAGGGGGGACACATTTGATATAGAACTTGGCCATTTGCCTTGCTTAGCAAATGAAACGTGAGTAGAATGAAGCAGAAGCTTCAAGAAGCATGTCAAGTTTCTGCCATCTTGCTCGCTTTCTTCCCTCTGTCAAGACACATTCCCAGAAGCAGCTGCCCCTGCAGCCCAGATCCCAGAATAAGAAATGTGGAGCAGTGCCACAGCAGCCACTGATACGTGACATAAGTGAGATGCTTCTTGCTCCCAACCACTGAAATTTGGGGGCTTTTTCTTCCTGCAGCAAAACTGCCAGTATACCACATGATCCCAGATTAAATCATTTCATATTCACAGGTATTATGCTAAGGTCAGCAAAGAAGGAAGTATGTCTATTTCATAGATGAGGTCCCTAAGACCTAAGAGTGGGTAGGTGACAGTCCAGAATCAAATGGCAAAGAGATGAATGTAATGACAATAAAACTCTAGACTATTACAGCTGCTTACGATGAAAAACAAGACTGATCCATCTGTAGTGTAAAAACCTCTTTTGCAAACTTCATATTGATTAAAATACTCAAGCAAATCATAAAGGTTTTATTGGTGTCTGGGTCAGTTCCTGATAGGACGACACAGCAAAAGAACAAGAGATATACAATAAAAGAAATGCAGAATGGAAGGACAGAGCTCCATCTCCATTGAACCGAATGGGCTGCTGGCCTCAGCTCTGATGCCCCATGGCTGAGTGGCTGCCCATGGTCATACTGAAACTTCTCAGGGACTTCTCAATGGCTGCTCTTCACTGGTCCCAGGAAGGCTTCCTGAGCTGACAGTGAAACCCTACAGCAAATATACGACAAATCTCCCCAGAGTGCCCATCACATGCCTGGTCCAGCACTGGGAACGGTGTGTTACTTCACCAGGAAATTCACACATAAAGAGACTCTGACCTTATGACCCAGGCAGGGAGGCAGTAATTCAGGACAGGGCTCACAGGATCTGACATGAGTGACTAATTCCATTTTCTTGTTCCCATTGTTTTAAATTCAAGTCCTATTGTTCTTTGCCTTTGCTTTCTTCTCTTCTTTCCTTCTTACTTTCACTTTTTAAAAAAGCTCCTTTCAACAGGACTGAGTGAGTCACCTTAATCATTTATTTAGACACATTTCGGGCTGGCTCTGTGCTCTCTGTCCCAGCTTGCTGACATATATGGAAGGCTGAGCAGCCACTGATCTTTTCACCAGAAAGCTCAGTTTTCAACAGCTATGTTTGAGGGGACTGAGAGAGTTGGCAGCCTGCACGTAGCCTTTCATAACAATTCGCACTGCTGGTTTCCTACCCTGACCCAAGCGACGCTGACTCCTGACACCTCCCTCCCCCTATTTACCCACAGAGGCTGTTTGCATACAGCACCAAAGCTTTTCATATCCTGAGCCTTTTCCTTCCATTAGTGTAATATCAACCAAAAAACAATCGCCCCATAGTCTTTAGGTAAACATAAACGTGTACATTTTTAAAGCATTGCACTGAATTGCAGAAACCATAAACTAATACAAAATCAGGAAAAGTGATTCTGAAAGCTGGAAGGAAGCCCAAACAGGCAGTCGGAGACATACCAGGAGACACAAGGTTGATAAAAATGGAGTTGTGAACAAATGTTAGATTTCATCCACACCTCTCACCAGGTCCCACATCGCTAAAGGCGGTCCCTCACAGGCATGTTAGTAACACCATGCAATTTGTACGGAGCTTTGAACTTGTTTTCCAAGCTTGTTACATTCATAATGTCCCTAAGAGGGAGGGCCGCAGGACAGAAGATCAACGCCACTGCTGGGTGAGGAGATGAAGTCCGGGAAAAGCTGTGACTCATTTTAAACAGATCATTGACAGGTACGGAAGTCACTCTCCATTCTTTTAACATCAGGTACTGTGAATTTTTATTTCCCCACCTTTAAACATTTGCAACACACATCTGAAGTCAGGATCATGATCTTATTCCAAGTTCTTTGAGGTACGGTCCTTCCAGCAAGGCCCCGTAGAACGCAGGCTCCATGAGGACCACGTTGATCTGCTGTATCTACACAAGCACCTAGCACCGTGCCTGCACACAGCGGGTTCTCAAAAAAAGTTGCTGAATACGTACAAGACAAATCTTTTCTTTTCCCTTTTCTATTATTTTTAAACAAACCCACCACCTGACACAACAGCTGAAAAGGAATTACTTCCGTCCCCAACTGTCACTAATGAACACTCCACAGTTCTATAACTACATCATACACACTTTGACACACATAGTGCTGGTGCAAATCCAGTTTCATCACCGCCTTGCTGAAATTCCCTAATGGCTTCCCACAGACTTCAGGACATCCTCCAGCTCTACTTTCCACTAATGCCACCCCCTCCCCCCAGGCTCCGACCCTACTGAGCTACTTGTACCACCTGCTATGAGTTGGGACAAGTTGCTATAAGTCTCCTTTTGTCCTGAGGATGCAGGATTCAGATTGGGAGGGGATGTGAAGGTGGCAGCTGACAGCCACAGGAGGTCCCTGACTCTGGAATGTCACCAGAGGCCAAATGCTTCTGCTCAGGCCTCTTCTCTCCCCCTGCTTTAGCCAATCTGCATTTCCTAGGTTCTCTCCCTGCCTCAGAAGGAGCCCAAGCCTCTCAGAGGCCAGTGTTCAGCTCTGCAAAGGGAAACTCCCCGCCAGGGAGAATGCTCTTTTTTTTCCGGAAAGGTCTCCAGAGACGAGGCCTTCCAGGTCTCCAGGCCCTCTGAGTCAGCAAAGTGGTGAGTGGAAAGTCCTGGCTGGAGTCCCGACACGCTTTGAGGGTTTCTCGAGAGCCTCCTTCTTCCAGCCTGTGGTCACTCTCTGTAAACACCCATCCCCAGCGGGGATCCAGGCAGTCCTGCTAATCCCTGGGGATTTCTGGTGAAGCCTCCTTCCTCCTGATTCCAGTTAACCCTCTCCTTTCACTTCCAGCTTCTTCCTGGCACTTGATTCCTCCCCTAGCCATTCCAACCATTCGATGGTTGTTCAAAACAGAACTGGCTAATTGGAGATTAGAGCCTGCATCCCTTCAAAATTCCCATTTTTATCAAAAGAATTGCAAATAATCTTTAATTAGAACTTTGGTCTTAAAAAAAAAGAAGGCGGCGCAGAGTTATCATAAATGCTGCTCTCTCCCCCTGCCCCAGTCTGAAGAGAGGTGCTAGGGATGTAAAACTAAGAACAAGTGTGGCCTTCCCTCCAGGGTGCCCAGGCCAGTGTGGGGACAGACCACAGACAAAGGAGATCCTTAAACTACACGAAGGTTCTCAGTCAGAGGGAGCCCCGGCAGGGCAGTGACATCGCAGGCCGGCTCTCAGCTGTCTCCCCGACTCACCCCCTGCCACCACCCACTTGTCCACTCTGCTCCAGCCCCTGGCCTCCTTGTTGTTCCTTCAACGGGTCAGGCACACCCCACCCAAGATTGTGCACTTGCTGACTCTGCCCAGAGCACATTGTTCCTAGGTAGGTACATGGTTCACCCCGTCACTCCCTGCTGGTCTTCCTTCATGATCTCCTTCCTGTGAGGCCTTCCCTGCCCGCCCAACTTAAAACATCAACTCTTTCCCTGAAATGCCCCCTACCCACCCCTCACTCCATCCACTCATCTCTGCTTTATTTTTCTTCATAGAACAAGACCATCTAACATAACAGACGTTTTACTTGTTTATGCGCTTATGGCCCAGCTTTCCCCAGTATCAGCACCATGGGGGCATGGTGTTTGCTAATTTGGCTCACTGCTGAATCTCCAAACTGACTCAGAGGAGAAGTGCCTGACCCACTGTGGGTGCTCAACAAATATTTGTTGAATAAGTGGATGGAGGAGGGAGGGAGGGAGGGTTGGATGGATGAATTTGGTGGGGAGTTGGGGATGTTTCCAAGAGAAGTAACCCCAGAAATGAATCTCAAAGGATCTGTTTGGGTAAAGAAAGAGCATTTGGAAAGAGAATGCGTAGCTCATGTGCAATGTGGGGTAAATGACATTACTGTTTTCTCTTCTGTAATATGAAGCAAGTGTGTAATATTGGCAAGTCTATGATGAACTATGAAACTAAAGTAGGAGTTTGGGCCCGCTACAATGCACCGAGGATGGCGCAGCTGATGCAAGATGGGGAAAGACAAGAGGAAGCGTGCCTTTCTCCACAACCACCAGATCAAGTCCTGACCTCAGCAGACAGAGACTGAGGAAGCCGGGCCCAATGAGAGTGAGAGCTGGGTGGGTCAGCCGGACATGATCTCACAGTTCACCATGGTGCACTTTGGTTCCAGGCCAAGGCAAAATCCAGAGCACCCTACAGAACGACACTCTGAATTGTTAATTCAGAGAGTGAGCCGCAGCCCTTCATATGTTATCTGCCTTCGGGTAAATAATTGCAGCACTTTGAGTCTCCCTTTTGCTCTCTATAAAATAAACTCCACAACATCTTCTCCCACTAAATGACATGTGAAAGTTTCTAGAACAGTGTCTGACACTTTGGAAGCGCACGGTAAAAGTCTGTTATATGGAAATATATTATTTGCATGAAGTTTACGTAAGGTAGGGAGAGCCATGGGACTCCATTCTGGAAAAAGGCAAAGAACTCCAGCTATAATTGTATTTTCTAAGGCTTAAGTAGAGTCATGACAGGAAAAAAGATTTTATTTCCTTAAAAAAATAAGATTGTGGCCTGGAAGCAGTGTCAACTATGTGGTGTGGGAAAGTGTAGGACTTTGAAAGCCAGGTGGACTCGAACCAAAATCCTGGTGCCCCATTTCCAATCCTCTGTCTTACAGCAAGTTTTTAAAACTTTCCTAGCTTCAGTGTCTTTATCTTCAAAAGAGAAAGAAATATGCCTACCTTACAAGGCTGTGTGTAGAATGAGAAACATATACAAATAGACTAGCAAAATAGAAATGAATATGTACTAAACACACGCTGAAGAGCTTAATTTATTAATATGTATTAATATCACTGAAAATTTGGGTATACTTTGAAAAATTACGGGCCATGTCAGTACTGGGTAACCTGTAAATAACGAGGTAGAAAAAAATAATTCAAGTGCATATACCACAAAATAGCAAGCATGCTGGAGCTATTTTAGTTTTTATGAGCTACTCAAATTATTTCCTGAATTTGAGGTTGAACAGATAAATTTACAAAGCCCACAAACTTAGCAGCAGATTACCGAGCGGACAGTGTGAAAGGGAAGGAGAGCTGGGGCCTTGACACATAGGTGGTTTAAGGGAGGCAAAAAGAGAAGAGACGCACACAGCACTTCATCCACATCAGCACGAGCTGACACACTCGCTCCCAGCCATGAGGAGGAAACCCCCACTGTGCATCCATGGGGAAGAGGGCTCTTGGCCACAGCAACTGCAGGCCAGAGCCAGGCAACCTCTCTCTCTCCACAAAGCCTTGGGCCTAGAGTCTGGGGTCAGGCTTCCCTTCTCAATCGAGGAATTGCTTTAGACTTCAGAGACGGAGAAACAGAGCCTCAGAGACGGAAAGAGGATCCCAAAAGGTTAGCTGAGTCAGGGCAGACCTCAATTCCCAGGGGACTCCCTGGGCAGTGCTCTCTCCACCTCCCTCAAAGTCTTTCCACTCCTCAGAAGCTTAGTAAGCAAAACTGTGCAAGGATCCCTAGCCCCCTCCTGCTGTTCCCTCCCCTCCTTCACCTCCATCCAGCCTCCCGACCCTGCGGTTTGACGGTTTGACCGAGGAGACTAGAGCACGCCACATTCCATCAGGCGGAGGCAGTTCCAGGAGCTTCTCCTCTGCCTTTCTCTTTCTCCTGCCCTTTCTTTTCTCTTTCATCATCTTTTCCTAGGTTCCCCCAACCAACTATTAAAGAAAACTAAACACATGTCTAATCTTTTATTTTTTAAAACCTGTATTAGGCTTTTCTTTCATTTATTTTTATTTTTAAAGTAGCATGCTCAAATGGTTTGAGTCTTTACAAACACATAAAGAATAAGATTTAACAGGGCTCGGTGTCTCTGAAGCAGAAGGATTAGATATTTCTCCCTAAGAAGACATTACTTAGTTGCTTCCTGCCAGTTAACCTCAAAATTGTCTTCCTCAGTGGTCACCAGTCTCTGAAAAACAAAAGGTCCCTCTGCTCAGCGGGACACCTCCATGGTGGTCAGTTCCATTCACGAGCCACGCAGAGGCCAGAGGACGGGCTGAGGGGGCAACCGACGTGGCCCTGGCCTTGGCAGCACCTCCCAGGATTGGAAAACACACGTGCACATGCGCTCACGCAGGGCTCCTCACGCACACCCCCCACTACACACGTTTGCATATTCACACACCACACATGCACTCACACAGGGCTCCTCGCACACACCCCCCACTACACACGTTTGCATATTCACACACACACATACACGCACACTCACATACCATGCACACACTCACACCTTCATACATTCACACACCCACGCACCAGCTACACCCTCAGATTCACCAATACCCACTCACAACACACACACACATCCAAGTGTAGGCTCTCTAATTTATAAGGACCAGCCATCCCCAGAGGTATGCTCATCTCAATGCGCCTGATATCAACCATATTTACAACTCCTGAGTAGCTCCAACAGTCTGTGTAAACTCAAGACCTTCAGGATCCTAAAATTCAAGGTCACTTCTCCATCATGGAAAGCCCCTGTCTGCGGTCAGGCCCCTGGTTCCTATTATGAGCTACTGCTAAGTGAGAATCTCCTCAATGAGCAGAGCAGGTGCTCAGAGAGAGGGACAGCCACTGATTTTTAAACCTCGTTAGATCCTGGAGAAAACGCTAAACTTTCAACCTGGAAAAAGGCAGAATTATGAGACGCTATGCATAAACTCAAAAGACAGGAAATACAGAAAGAAAGAATGAGAGAGAGAGAGAAGTAGGTCGGTCCCCATTCCCCTTTACCTAAATGTTCTATATTTCAATACCTAGCCCACAGAGACAGGCCATAACAAGGACCTGTTCCATGTCCTGCTGGCCCCATGCCCTACAATAGGGAACTTCCACTCTCCTTCCTGACACTCCCTCAACAATGCCTGGCCATGGCCTTAACTATAGTCCTAATAACGCAGAGCACCACTGGGAACGGCCATCACATCACGACAATGGTCACCTACAAGGTTGGTTAAGCATTCAGTAAGTCCTTGCTGGGCATCAATGGAGGTGCTGGGGCCAAAATGAATCCAACACAACTCCAGCATCAGAAGATCAGTGTTGTGAGAGATGGAAAGGAATGGCCAGGCGAAAACCAAGGCAGAGCCCATGAGAGCCTTCTCACATCCCTCCAGTCAATCTAGAGGCTGGATGGAAACTATAAGAATGCAGCCAAGTAGGCAGCTTAGCACTTTTCACTGTCTTGGGACACGCGGCCTCTACTCCTAGCCTCTCAGAGAGAGAGAAAGAAAGAATTCATTTATTCAGAAAGTGAGTTTTTAGGGCCCAGAGAAGGGAAGCAACATGCCCAAGCTTACCCAATATGTCAAAAACAGACCCAAGTTAAGAACCAAGACCTTCTCACGCTCTGCTCGGGGCTTGTCACTTCCCCATGCTCACTCTTCAAGGCCTGGTTCCTCCTCAAAAGGCTAAAAGGATGAGTAGGATTTAAAAACTCCCTTCTCCCTTCCCACCAAAGGCCAACAATTAAACTTGGTTATAAGCCACACTAGATCAAAAATTCCCAGTTTATTTTTAGTTCTAAGGAATTTTTTAAAAATTTACTTCATCCCAATGAAACTTTGGAACCCATGCTTTAAAGAGTTTTTGCTGTTGTTGCTCTGTTTTTGTGCCAAACATGGTCATTTAATTCTTTTGCTATTATTTAAACTGACCACTAAGGCTTTTGATGAGCACAAGATGAACCATATCACCACACCATCTTGTACCCAGAGGTAGGATACTTGAGGGCCCCACCCATGCCTTCCCAACCCCCAACCCCAGGAATGCTGTGAGTTCCTCTGGGGTTTTGGAAGGAGAGGTCCACAAACCCTTCTTTGAAACTCTTTCCTCTGATATGCTTTGAAATTCAGAGTCTTTCAGATTTCAGAAAGACAATCTTGTACATATACCATGTTATGTACAGCGCCGGTAGGGTCTGGGGCACTCATCTTTCTGATGAAAACTCATTCATCTTGAGAGGGATAATAAAAACTATAAATAGTCTCATGTATGATCAGGCCAGCCTTTGCCTCCTAATAAGTTCTGAAAAAAACTTTAAATTTTCAGATAATTTTGGATTTTGGACTTGCAAATAAGAGAAGGTCAGAAAATAAGTTATGATTATATTTATTATTTCTGAAGGTACTCAAGGGCTCGCATTTGAAATTTTGACATTCCAAAAAAAAAAAAAAATACACACACACATACATTTACAAAATGAGAAAAAAACGTAGGACAGGAGATTGATCCTACAGTATGTGTAATGCTGGATGCTGAGTGGAATCATTATTCTTGTTACACTCCAGTAAACAACATAGTCAGGTTCATTTCAAGTATAAAATGAAGGCTTTCGAGCTAGAAATATGAGTCCCAAGGAGTGGACTTGGGGGCCTTTGTCAGGGCAGTTCAGGAATGTGTCTGTCAGGGAGAGGAGAAGTCTCATGTCATTTTCCACCCAAAACAACAAGAGGAGCCTAAAGGAAGAAGCAAAAATTTGTCAGTCACATTTTCTTCAAAAATCAGGCAGAAAGGTAGATTGATAGATGTTTAATTCGTTTATTCTTTGCAATATTCTTGAGGCACAAATATTACTAACTTCACTTCACAAATTAGAAACTTAGCAAGCCTAAGGAATTTGCCTAAAGGAAGAGCCAGGACTCCAACCCAGGTCTGCACACGTCCACACTGTAGCCCTGGGATATTCTCAGAGAACTTCTAGGCACACGTTTCGCCTCTCTGGATTTCAGAGAATTTTAGTCCAGTTGTAGGTTTTGCAAGGCTGAATTCTTGCCTCTGATCTTGATTTCTTTCTTTCAATCTTTCTCTTGACCTCAGGATCTGTAGAACAGCGGAAGTGGACTAAAGGTGTTCTTCCAGCTTTGACAGCACATGGGTCTGTCATTCTGGAAGCCGAGACCATAGATCTCTTGTGTTCCCATGACCTCAAGCTGTCCCAGGGAGGGGTCTGAAAAATAAGTTACATACATCCTGCCTCAACTGGGTGGGCTCAGGAAGGTCATATGCTGAGCACACCAGAGGCTCAGTTCATGAGTGCTGGCTGCATTCTCTGAGCTGAGCATAGGCTGTTCTCGAAGGACATCAGTCCAACACAGGGATACCGGTCACAGGGGAGCACTTAAAATACAGCTACATTTATTTTAATTTTTTCAACTTCAAGATATGGAGACATCTTTGGCTAGCTTGAACTTACTAACTCTTTGAGATGAGTACTCCACCTAAGACACATGCCCCTCACATATGCACAGCTCTCCTTCTGGTGTGGGTGGTAGAGAGAGACCAGGCTTTGAATGCACAGAGATACCAGCCATGCCACCTTCCTAGTGAGGTGATGTTATGCAAGTTCCTTAACATCTCTGGACTTCAGCTTCCTCACCCATAGTCTGGGGATAATATCTGTTTCAAAATCTCTTCAGAAGATTGCTCAAAGTGGATATGAAATGCTCATTATTCCTGCCAACAATACCCTATATTGCTCAGAAGGTGCTGCTGCCCACATTTTAACGAGAGGAACACAAGACTCGGAGAGGAGAGAATTTGCCAAAGCTCAGGCTGCTGGGAAGTGGGCAGCAAGGGCGGAAGACCCCGGTCCTCTCTGTCTCTGTTTGCCCTCCCCCAACCACAGCGCCCTGCCCCTCTCCCCCAGGTGCCTGGGATCCCGTGTCACTGCTCCTACCAGAAGGGCCTGCGTTTGGCCAATGAGAACGAAAGAATTTGACGGTGCATTGAGGTAGCTGTGTTTTTGTCTTTGTCCCTCATGATCCTAAACTGATTGTGTATTTTGCTTTATTCTAAAACTCAGAAATCATCAAACAAAATGATTTCTTTTTTTTAAAAAAGGGCATTAACTTGAAACAGAAGAGCACACTGCAGTGACTAAGGAATCTGTGAAGTCAAGCCCTCCACATCATGTCAGTGGAGACCCCAGAATACAGGAGTAAGTTAGTGACCCTCTTCCCCACCTGTGCTGAGCTCCTGAGTCCCTTTTGTCTCTCCCTTTTGTCATTGGCCTTGACATTCAATCATTTATCTGGATGCTCAGTCAGAACGTGGTTCCCTTTCTGGGAGAGAGAGCACGGTTTCTCTGGTTTTTGAGAGGCTTCTTTGAAAACATACTTGGCTCTTTCCATCTGCAGCTGTCTCAGCAACCCTGCTGACTAAGACTGCCAGCTTCTGCTTCTTCACCTGTCACTTGGGGAAAGGGGCCCAAGGACTTATTAGAACCATCAGGTTAGATGTGGAAGGGCCCTTTCAGGTCATCAAACCCAACCTTCCCATTTCACCATCAGTGAAACTGAAGTACAGAGACCTGCTCCTCCCCCACCCAGGCAGTGAAGAGCAGAGCCCAGGTCTTTAGTCTTCCTTGCCATATGCTTTTCTGTTCCATGCCTCCTCTCCCCGCAACATGTCAGGTGTCATTCAGGTGCTCCACAGCAAACACCCACGTGGAGGGAAGTGGGCTGAGTTGCACTGAGTTGAAACAATTACATTTCCCTCTTCCCCTGACACACTGCACCCTGTACGACACCAGCCAAGCTCCATCTAGGCACCTGTTTCCTTCTCTGCCTCACCATGGAGTGAGAGCTACCTGCAGGCAGGGACAATGCCATATTGATCACTGTATCCAACGTAGTGCAGCACAGGGCAAGACCCCACCCCATACACATTTGTTAAGTGAATGAACGAAAGACCTCGTTTTTATGCTTGATCCATCATAAAACTGCAATTATAACTCTTTGGGGGCACTTCATTTCCCCAGTTTCATTTTAAAGATCTAATTATCTATGCCATTCAGAATTTTTATTAGAAAGCGAAGTCATTAAATAAGCAGACACCAGACTCAGGCCCTGAGATAATTGCAAAAATAAACCCATCTGTCTGCAGTGCCAAGCTGGACCTAGTCAGTGCACTGCTGGCAAACAGGGCACCCAATTTCAGTACTTGGATTCCTTGGGACAACGGGGTTCTCAAACCAGAGAAATCAGGCTTCTACATTCCCTGAGAAAGGCTAGTGAGCAATTCTACAACTGTTTTTCAATACCTCCATCTTCCTACACGAGTTATACTGATTGAATCCAAATCACTCTTGCACTTGAGACGTCCACCCACATTATCTGACCTTTGTGCTTCTGTTCCTTTATCCCTGGGATGCAACTGTCAAGCTTTCCATTCACATAATAAGTTATGAAATCGGTTCAGTTTATTCAGTGACAAACCAGCAACCCATTCTCGTGCAAAGAAAGCTACTTCTAACATCATCAAACATTCTCTCTTAACTCAGACATGTCAAACTCCTCTTCCGCGGGTCACTTCTAGAGTGAAGCCTTAGCCAACTGCAGAAAGCCTCGTTAATGCTGCGCTGAGAGCAAAACCCTAATAAAGTCTCTAAATATTTACTATGAGTCTGAATTACAACACTGACCAGTTCCACCCCCATTAAAATCTGCTCGCATTCTCCAAACACAATTATTTTAGGTCACTGACACACCAGCCAAGGAAATGACAAGATTGTGTACTCTGGCACAAAGAGTGAGCAGGACCCAGTTTTAAATTCTGGCCCTGCCATTCACTAGCTGCCGGATGCTGTGCAAGCCACCTCACCTTTCCCAGTTTCCTTAATGTAAACAGGGGACAAGAATACTAATGTCACAGAGTTGTGGTAACGATTTGAGATAACGCATCTACATATATATGGTAACTTAAAAAAAATAAAAAGAGGCTAAACATGTCCAGAATGAAAAAAAAATATGAAGCATTCATTTTAAAGTATGCTCTGACAAAGGAGCCAAGAACACACAATGGGGAAAGGAGAGTCTCTTCAATAAATGGTATTGGGAAAACTGGACAGCCACATGCTAGAGAATGAAATTGGAGCATTGTCTTGCACCACACACAAAAATTAACTGAAAATGGATTAAATCCTTGAATGTAAGACCTGAAACCATAAAACTCTTAGAAGAAAACATGGGTGGTAACCTCCCTGTCATCGGTCTTGGGTATAATTTTTTGGATTTGATACCCAAAGCAAAGGCAACAAAAGCAAAAATACACAAGTGGGACTTCATCAAATTAAAGTATTCTCACAGATAGCAACATGTTTTCCAAACTCAGAGTGTTTGTTGCCATTTCAAATTTGTAGCCCTTTGAGAAAACAAACGTGTTGATGATTTGTAGTTGTGGTGCATAACTGTAGTTGCAGAACATAGCTCATCTGGTGAGAGAGAACTCAAAGATTAAAGAAGCAGTGCGAGGAACCTGAGCATGGCCAAGTTTTCACCTTCCCAGATAAGGAATGGATCTCTGAAGGGCAGAATTAGTCCAATGAGCTCCCCAGAATGGTTCTAAGAGGACCCAGAGGCCCAGTAACTGAGAACTCTTTTCTAATCAATATAACTAAATAACAGCAAGTCTACTGTGAGGTGGGCACCATGTCAGACCTGATAAATACATGAGATCATTTATTTCTTAGAAGACAAGTCTCATTATGTCCATTCTACAGATATAATAACTGAGGGTCAGAGAAGTTACTCTTTCAGGATACCACAGCAGAGGACACCACGGAGAGTGAACTCATGTCTGACTCCAAAATCCTCTTTCTTTGCAATCACCATGTGCCTTGTCAGGTAATTCATGTGGCCCCTGAGAAAGGATGCTGACCAAGATCAACTAATAACCAGATAAGTCAATACTCCTCTGAGCAGGTAAGTCAACACTCAGCAAGGAAGGCAGGAGCCTCCATGCATACCTCTCTCACGCCCCTGTTCTCCAGAGCGAAGTGGGACTCTACACCAATCACCCCATCTTCTGGGAGGGCCCCATGACAGCTTGCCAAGTGGGAAGTGGTAGGACAACTCTATTTCAGCCAAAAGCACAGGCTGCCTGATTCAACTCTAATGGGCGACTCAGTCAAATCACCATCTCTGGGCCCCACATTACCCAGCCTTTTCCCTTATTACACCCCTCTCTGACCATATTATAAGGATCTCTTTCCACGTCTGTCCTTACCACCAGACTACATCCTGTGAAAACAGGAATTGTGTTCATTGTTTTAATCCCCAGTTTCCAAAGCTGCATTTGGTACAGAGTAGATGCTCAATAAATGTAAGGTACATAAATAAAGAAACAGATTCAACATCAAGGCTGGAGAAGACGACTAGAGAATACTTCTCTCCCTGAGATTCTACGGCTTAGTTACTCCTAAGTCAGTTCCCAACCTCTGGGCAGGGGTTCGGGGGTCTCTTTAACACTGGGACCTCCCAGCAGGATGAGGACATGACGGGTCCTGCAGGCTTTCAACTGGTCAAAGCAGCCCCTATAAGCTACTCCATTCCAGCCTACAAGAACAAGCAAATGTGGCCACTAGGACAGATGCTGTCAACCCCACATGAGTGAAATGACTTGCCCAGGGCCAACATTTGACTTTGAGGTTGGTGATTCCCTGGTCTTTTCACATTACCATAATGGAGTTTCAGCTTATTATTAACAAGCCTACAGCATGATCGATGTGAAGGGAGAAAAGGGAGAGAAGAGAGTGTGCAGCGAAGGGAAAAAAAATGAGAAGAGAGGAGACAGCTTCTCTGGAGAGTGTCACAGACAGCTGACACTTGGTGACCCTATCTCCCTGGTAAGCTCTGAACTCCTCACCCGGTTGGCTCTCAGTGCCCCTGACTCATCCGGTTGCATCCAGGCCCTGAGAGTAAAAGCAAGCTGAATGCTTCTTGGTGCTGAGTAAAAACAGGAAGTCACAAGTGGCTTCACTCTCCTCTCAACTTGGGTCCCCAACAGTTGGGGTCAAGGGTGCATGAAGGACCCAACAGGCAGCTCCTTGGCAGCTCGCCTCCGTGGGAGTCCGGCGGCACACCACACCCAAGGGGCAGGGAGACTGGGGAATGTCTTCCGATGAGCCTCCTGGAATGAGGGTTTAGGGGGCTCTGCTGTCCCTCTGGGAGCAGGACCAGGAAGCCCATAGGGTAGAAAGTCAGGGAGATGGGTGACTCCATGCCAGCTCCATCACTTTTCCATTCATTCAAGAAAACTGAGCGCCGACTATATGTTCATCAGCGTGACCTTAGGGAACTAGCTCACTCTGAACTAAGTTTCATCATCTGCAAAGTGGGGACAGCCCCTACCCCAGAGGGCTGGTGTGAAGAAGAAAGGAAATACCAATGAACTCCTCCATCACACTTGGGTCTATTCTAAGCACCAGGCAGTATGCTACTCACTGTGTGCTTGAGCCTGTGATGCTGCTGTCCCCTTCCCAGAGCTGGAGGCAGGAGGCAGTGCGGGCAGGTCTGTCCCCACCTCTCCTCCTCCTCTCCCTGCACAGGAGCCCAGGGCCAGGAGGAGGTGAAGTTCTGCCAGCCCCCAGCCTGGGCCCAGCGCCCATGTTTATGACTGTTTATTTCAGAGCAAGTAGAAAGGAGAAATTGGAGCCATAAAAGACAGGACAACAGACCAATAAAAACCAGCTCCCAGAAGAGTCAGAAGGAGGAAGAGAGGCAAAACTGTCACCATAGCAACACAAGACAGTCAGAAGCACGCAAGAAAAACAGCCCTGCTCTGCCTCCCCTCTTCAAGCTAAGCAAGCCCTCGACCCCTTCGGGAGCAGCTCAGTGAAAGCCAATGACCTGTCCTAAAGCCCTGGCCCCCAGACCCAGATACCCAGTCTGACCCAGCTAATCACCACCCTCCTCATGCTGGCCCAGCACAGGTCCCAGCCCTTCATGGTCCAGCCCAGCTTTCTGTGCCCTGGGGACTCAAAGCTGTGCAGATGGCCAGGCTCTATCCAGAGGAGATGGTGACTGGTAAAAGAGGGGAAAAGTTTCCTACAGGGTAAGGAAGGAGGGCCACAGAGCTGTGGGCAGACCAAGGCCCTGAATACCAGCCCATTACCCTGCCCTGGGTTCCCTGGGGAGCAGGCGGGAAAACAAGGGCATGGAAGAGGAGACCAGGCGCAGAACGGTGGCCCCATCAGTGCTAGATCCTGCACTCCCAACACAGTGGCTGGGGAATTCTGAGGATCTGAGGGTGGAGTCGGCAAATAGCTTTGGAGGTCTTAAATGACAAGGCTCTTGGCCCTAGTCTCTGGGGACATGGGCCAGCAAGTCAGGGCAGCTTGGAGGAGGACCCAGGGACTGCTGGCCCACTGTGACAGAGGCTTCTCAGTCCTTCAGCTGGCAGACAAGACAGGTGTCTCCACCAAATAGCATGGCTGGCCTGGGACCAGGCTTTGGGGAAGTGGGTCAAATTGTTCCCAAAGCTCAGGTGCATAAAGTCCCTTTTTCTAGACTGGGATTCTGGGGATGATGATGGCAAGGAGGCCTGAGGAGCTTGCTGGCTGGCTAAGAACCTTTAGGGCAGGTGGCAGCAGAAGGGTCCAGGTGTGCAGGCGCTGGGAAGGGAAGTCATGCCTGTCTCTGGGGCTGTAGAGAGTGGTGGGGACACTGGTGGTGGGAACAGGAAAGCAGGGGGCTGGGGTCTCCTGGAAGAACGGCTATGGAGCTGAAGATACCTGGGGGACTGGGCGAGGGGAGAGGTAGAGTGGTTGAGGGGCAAGTAGGGGCTGGTGATCTGGAACGCAATCAGGAGGCTGCTCTCTCTCAGGGAGAAGGGGAAATGGGGCGCAGAGACGGACATCAGGACGCGATCCCAAGAGATGGGTTAAAGGACTGGGTCCTCCGCTCTCCCTCCCCCCCTCCCCCGAAGGCTGCAGGAGTCGGGAGCTGGGAAGGACGGAAGGGTTCGCCTGGCGCCTCCGGAGCCCGCTTCCCCAGGAGCCCCGGCCGCGCTCCGCGCCGCGCCCCGCCGCGCCCGCGCCGCGCTCACCCCGAGTCGCCGCCGCCCGGCTCGGCCGCCCGTTCGCAGCTGCCCCAGCCGCCGCCGCCGTGGACGCCTCTCCCGCGGCCGCCGCAGCCTGCGAGACGGCCCGGAGCCCCGCCCCGCCCCGCCCCGGCCCGCCCCCAGCCCGGCCCGCCGCGGCCGCCCCGCCCCGGCCCGGGATCCCACCCCCGCTGTCACCCGGCCTGGTCCCCACACCCGCACCGCGACCGCTTCTGCGCCCGCGATCTGCACACACGGTAACTTCTGCCCTTCTCTTGGCCTTGGTCACTTGGCTCTGCCCTCCAAGAGGAAGCCCGGATCTGCCCTTGCTGTTCTGCGCATCAAATTCCTCCATACCCACGATTGCCCTAAACAAAAAAAAAAAAAAAAGAAAGAAAGAATACGGGAGACAGGCCCTGCAATCAATTCCTGGACGCACACCACCCTCAAATTAGTGCCCATGCACCCAGCCAGACCATCCCAACCCCCACCCCGCCTCCCAATTCACTTTAGATTCTGAACCCAGCCTTCCTCCCTGCCCTTCCTTGCTCATACTATTAACAGATTCCAAGCCCTGGGGGCTGAAGTTCTTTGATGGGACCACCAAAAACGTCTTTGCAACTACTTAGTTAAAAAAATGTAATCATTCTTCGGAGTAAGTCTGCGAAAACACTTAAAAAAATTCTGTGATGCACAGGGAGAGTAGGGGATTACAGTGTCATTGTCATGATCATTGTTTTCAAAACATCTGCCATGGAGGCTTTTTGCGTTAGAGAGAGAGATTCAGGAAACCAGAGAAGGCTGCGCAGTGCCAAACAGGTTGTGAGTCACAGCTCCTGTTGCTGGGGGGCGGGGGGAGGGGGGGGTGAGCGCCCTCCTGCAGGCCCAGGCTTCTCCTGCTTCCTTTCCCAGTCAGTCAGCCAGAGCATCATGAAGCATTTACTAAACCCCTACCTCTGCCAAGCCTCTGCCAGGAGCCGTGTCAGTTGCAGGTGCGTGTGGGTTGGGTGCATATGAGGCCCAGGTCCCCTAGGTCAGGAATCTTCAAGAGATCTTGGTCAAGTCGCTCCCCTGAGCTCCGGTGTCCCCATGCAGGACGATGCCATCCCAGCCTCTGACAATCCATGAATCTGAATATCTTCCATGATCTGCCCAGTGTGGCTCCTGCTCTGGGTTTTGGCAAGAATTCAGGCAGGGGCCAGGAGGGCACAATCTAGTTAGAATGAAATAGTGTCCCAGTTGGTAGGGGTCCTTAGGATCAGAATGAACATTCCCATTTTTCACTGTGTTGGTCAAGGTTCCCCACCCCTGGCCCAGCCCCTGTTGTACAAAGACAATCCATTCTACCTTCGGGTGACTCTATTAGAAAACTCTGCTTGCTCCACCGCTGTACATACACACATAGATACACACCAAAACTTTGGACGTATTCTGTCCACCTTGTACCTGGCCAGACTTTTAGAAGAGGAAGGACAAATCAGCCACAGACGCCATTCACCCCATAAAACACTATCATTTCAGGCCACGGGAGGACTCCTTATTTCACACCCGTCTGTTTCTAATAATACAGCTTAAGTTGGTGAGAGGAGACTATGTGATGCATGAGATTTCACTTCCATGCACTTAAAGACAGCTTCTGTGTCAGTAATTGAGGGATACCTGTGTGGTATTGCCTAGCCCATTGTAAAATAACAAGGTTTCTAATTATCAGTATGGAATTTAATAATTAAGTGTTTCCAAAGACACAATAATCAGATGAAATGGTCTTTCAACTTCATCAGTAATACTAATAACAAGTTTAAAGGTTACTATAATAAAGATTACAGTGAAATTAAACTGTCATTGAGGGGGCCGGTAGGTTGAGATTAAACTTCAGATGGTTTTCATTCACAATATAAATTTACTAAACTGAACCTTAATATCTTAGTTAAGTTTAAACTGAACAATTCCAGTTTTAAGAACATCCTCGTCCTGAATTTATTTAAAAGATTTCTTGAGCTTTGACAAAATGCCAGGTACTGTGCTAAAGGATGGAAGAAGGACACATGTCCCCAGCCTTGAGGAGTACACAGACAGGTTGCCAGCCCCGTTTATGACAAGGCAGAATAGGAGACAGGTTAAAATAGAGGTATTTGCTGTGTGGGCCCAGGACACGAAGGAATTCATTGTGATTGAGGGAAATGGGGAGCAGATTCTTTTATGCTGAACACTAGAGATGAGCTAGACTTCAGTAGGTGGGAAATGGGGTCAAGGCAGGGTAGAGGGACAAAGAGGAGGTCCTTGTGGGAAGGGGTCTCGTGTGGCCACAATGCCAGGGGGACTGGACAAAATAAGACCAAGGGTGGGGAACCGTACACCAGCCTGAGAAGGCTATACTTGATCCTGGGAGCTCCCCGGGATTGGTGGGCCTTAACTGGAGCCTCAAATAAAGAGACTGACACAGAGGAAGGGTGCTTGGGGACTAGGGTGGAAAAAGAAGAGGAGGCAGCAGTGAGAATGGTCGAGAGAGAACTCCCATCATTGCCTTGGGACTGTGGGCTGCCCTCCACGGACCGGGTTCTGCTCCTTCACATTAGAAAATGCATCCTCTGAAGCATCCTCAGTGCTGAGAACAATACTTGGCACAAAGCAGTCCCCAGTAATATTTATTGAATGAATGATAGGGTCACGAAAGATGGGCATCCCCTCTGGAGACAAAGCCACAAAGGTTGAGCCCATCTAAGCCTCCTCTCCAACCACTAAGATCCATCCCAGGGCAGATGAACATTCCCTCTAAAACCCTTGACAAATCAAATTTCTCTTTCTCAGAGTAACTCCCCTTGTTCCTTCAAAAGATCATTTCTGTTTCTGAACCTTTGTTCATGGTCGCACCTAGGATGACTTCCTCCCCATGGCTGGAGGACTGTGGTGGCACCATGGGCTCACACTTCTTTCCTCTGAATTCCTATAAAACTGACAAGCTGAGCCAGTTACCCCTCTGATTCATCACCCAAGCAATTTTCTTGATGATAGGGACCTTATCTGAGACACAGGTACAACTCCCACTCAGTTTGGAGTCAAAGCTGAGCATGAATCCTGATTCTGCCACTCACTAGCTGTGTGAACTTAAGTTACTTAACCCTCTGGAGTTTGGGTTTTGTCTTCTATAAAATGGGAGTGATAAAACTTACCTCAGAAGGTTGATGTGACAGCTGATGTAAATTGCTTTCTGGCTGTGAAAGAAAGGATAGTTGTTTGTGTGTGTGTGTGTGTGTGTGTGTTGCCTCCTAGTGCCTTGGATAATGCTGGTCGTACAGTAAGCGTTCATTTCAGACTTGCTGGTTAGTAGGTTGATTCATAGACGAGGGCGTGGAGTGGAGGCCGACGGATTCAGTGTCATGAAGTGCTCTCTGCTTGCTCCTCTACAGGAGGAATCTTTATCTTGCCCTCCCAGTTCACTTATTTCCCCAGGAATTACACAGCGCTTTCCCTCTGACATTACTATAATGGCTTCCAAAGGTGGTGGATTTTCTTGCCAATTACAGGCCAGGGTTCCTTTCTGTAAGTAGGGGTTTCTACGGAAACATGGCCCAGGCTCAGAGGGAGCATAATAGATTTGATTATGAATATGGAGCCAATTTTCACAGCTGACATGCTGCACACTTCCATGTTGCAAAAATCACAGCCCAAACTACGTAGAGAAACATAGTAATGGCTGAAAAATCCTTGCTTGTGGCTGAATTGGAGCCTATGACTTAAGAGATCTGACCTGAATAGCTTTTTATTTTTTTTAAAGATTTTTTATTTTTTTCCTTTTTCTTCCCAAAGCCCCCTGGTACATAGTTGTATATTCTTCGCTGTGGGTCCTTGCAGTTGTGGCATGTGGGATGGTGCCTCAGCGTGGTCTGATGAGCAGTGCCATGTCCGCGCCCAGGATTCGAACCAACGAAACACTGGGCCGCCTGCCGCGGAGCACGTGAACTTAACCACTCGGCCATGGGGCCAGCCCCCCTGAATAGCTTTTTTAATCACTGAGTATGTCAGGCTCTTTCAGACCCCCCTTTCTTTGGGCATGGTTTCCCTCTGCCTTAAATGACCTTCCATCCTGGTCCATTCATTGAGTTTCTCTTTTTTAAAATCCCAGCTCAACAGCAACCCCTCTATAGTGTCTCAACCCTCCAAGGCCGTGTCAATTGTTCTTTCTTATAGTATTCCATTCACACTTTTATCACAGAACTCACCAAGGTGTGTGGATCAGATCAGTTTATACACACCCGCTTTTTGTTATTCCCTGTAGCTATGTTCTATGAGGTCACGACGAACACTGAACCGCCAAATACCGGACTACTGCTCCTAAGGGAAATACAGGGGTACATTCCTGTGAGCCTCTGGTCACAACATTTTCATCAACCGATCAATACATAACCTCATTTTATGTGTGCTTCTGCTTAAAGACATCTTGTTTAATATGTACCATATTGTTGATTCATTAACATTGAACTCACAACCAACAGTGCTGTAACTCTTGCTTGAACAAAGTTTGTGTAACACAGGCGTTTCTCCGTAAGGCCCATCTCAGTCTTCTCGCTCTTAGGAACACTAGACAGCACTTCGGCACTATGCTTGGGGGCCATTTTAAACAGTGAAATCACCAATATAAAGCATAAGAATGTGAAAAACATGGCACTAAAGAGACCACAAAAAGTGCGATGGTTCACAGTACGAAAGGTGAAACAAAAAGGCAGGACTTTGCCTCAGTCAGCTTCAGCTAGGAACAGTGTGTTGATGACTCAAGTTTTTTGCTGTTTGGTGCCCCTTGGCAAATCACAGAAAGAGTCACAGAGTCTTAATTTTGAGGTTACAAATTAATTTTAGCAAGTAAGCAAATTCGCAAATACAGAATCGGCAATCAATAAGCATAGACTATACGTGCCTCCAGACTAGACTATGATCTCTTTGTGGCTAGGATCTGCGCTTTATTGGTCTGCATCTTTCCAGCACCTCTAAGACCACCTGATACCTAAAACATTGATGCTCAATAAATGCCAATTGAATAAGCGAACCATTCAATCCAGTCTTGCATTTCTGTAGAGATTTCCCCATAATTTATAAACTTATATTAGTAAAGTAGCAAAATGTCTCTGGTTCTTCTTGCATGTGAATGTCAAGGACCTGATTTGGTTCTCTTCAGTTATTTGAGAAGGGTCCTGCCTTTAAATGTAAGGAACATTCTGTATGGAGTGGATCCCTCATGTGTGGCAAACCTAGATAACATATGTATTTGCTTCCAAGATGGGTAAATTATTATAAACACCACCATCCACCTATCTCCCCCAAAAGAGAAGAGGGGGCAATAAATTCAAAGGATCTCGAAAAATAGAGTCAAAAGGCCAAAAATGGAGAAAAATTATATGGCCCAAGAACTGAAAGGGGACACGAGTGATGAAGTATGGAGTAGTAAGAGGGAAGGAAGGTGGACAACTGGAGACAAGGAAGTCATGGGGACGAGGCAGGAGCTTTGTGTGAGGTCAAATCTGGGCCTCTCCTCCCACTTACGACAGTATGATTTGGGGCGTGTTTCTAGACATCCCTCCTGTTTCTCACATATATAAAATGGTGATAATAGGACTTATCATAAAGGGTTATTTATGCAACTGACGTTTATGGAGTGCCTGCTGTGTGCCAGATAGAAACGTGAATGAGATCATGAATGTGCAGATAAGGAATGAGTACATAGCACAGTGCCTGATGTAACCTAGCTGCCAAATTTTAAAAGTGGTTTTAATTATTTACACCATAAACTTATTTCTGCTTTCATTCTCTCTCTTTTCTCTCTAATTTGCAAGGTTTCAATGTATGACTTCTATTCTCTTCTAAGTCTAAACCCTCTGATACTTTTTCATAGGTCAGTTGACCTCAGTCTTCAGCTGGCCAGGTAAATCCAGAAACTGCTGATCGAATCAATTTTTGGCATCTTTGACAAAATGAGTCAGCCCCTCTAGGGTATTCAACTTCACCACCCACAAAGCTCACACCATCTCCAAAATCACCATCAACAAAGTAATGACACATATATGAGAGCCTTTGAGCAAAGGCTGAGAGCATTTTATAGGCATAGTTTAGTCATCTATGCAGCATCACAAACAGGTAAATCGGGGGCACTTCTGACTATACCCATTTTATAGACAGGGAAATTGAGGCTTGATGTTACTCGTTCAAGTCGTCTGAGTCCCAGCCACAGCCGAAAAAATAAAACACAGGTGTCAGGGCTCACAGTTTAGAACCAAGCCTCAAATTCCTTGGACAACCAGTTCTTTCCTTTTTTTTTCACAAATAGTTTCTTTGCTTTTCAAGAAACGTATCAGCAAGCAAGTAGGCAGGTTGATTCAGACATGGGCCAGAATTCTTTCTCTTGCTATCAGAGATTGTGTCCAATGTAGGGAGCTGAAAACACAACTGGCTACTAAAGCAATGTTAAAATTCGCACCAAACAGAATGGTTGACTCTCGAGAGCTTCATTACAAGCCCTGCTAGTAAAATATGAATGTTTCACATTTAACATAATAATTCACATTTCACATAATAATGCACCTTACTATATGCGACAATCACATAAATGGCCATTTTAAGGGTTTTCAACCTATTGTGTTTGCCTTTTGACTCTTTAATTACTTGAGAAATGCCTTAGAATAGTGATGCTCCCAGGAACCAAGATGTATTTAGAACTCATATTTGTCTTCTTTTTATTACCCTCCCTTGAAACACGGCCCAGATCAACCCCTTAGCAACTCTTGCCTGAGTCATTTCAACAGGTTTCTGATTGGTCCATTGCCTTCATGTTCAGCCCATCCGATCCACTGTCCATCCTGAAGCCCCTGTGACCTTTCTAAGAGACATGTATGGTTATGGCAGCCCCCTTATTCAACCCGCTCAGTGGCTTCCTATTGCCCCAGGACAAAGTCTTACATTCTTTGCAGAACTCATATGGCCATTTGTAATCTGTCCTTGCTTGTTCTTTCTGCTACATTTCTTTCTACTCTTTAACTCAAAATATTAGATCATTCCCCTCTTCCTTTGTACTTGCTATTTCGTCTTCCTGGAACGGGCCACTCTCCATTGTCAAATGGATAAACTCCAATTATCCTTCCAGGTGGGAGAAATATCACCTTGTAGTGAAGTCTTTTCTGAACTCTGATCCTCAGTATACCCAGGCCCAGTAACTCACACACTTTATCTCCCAGTGTTTTAATTCTGCCTATCACTTCCTGAGCTCCTTGAACTTAGAATGTTATATATATGGGATATCTCATATCTCTGACATATGTATATATGTATATATAGATATGTATGTATAGATATGCATATATGTCTATATGACATCTGTGTTCCCAGTGCCTGCCATCTAATATATGCTTAAAAATGTCCACTGAATTCATCTGAGTTAAACTGAATCCCTCAAGATCCAGAGATTAGAAAAATTGCCCTTTCAAGTTATTTCTGGAAAAGGTAAGTATACTCAAGCCTGGAAGAGCAACATAGGACCTTTTGAATAGAAAAGCAATTTCAGGGTGCTTTTTTTTGGGTGAATAAAGCAAAACTCCCACAATGTGCTTTTCTAGTTGTGTGCTCTTAAAATAAAATCCACATTAGTGATTATTAATCAAATCCAACAAATAAGTCTTGGCTTCTGATGTTGAAACAATTCCTTCCCTTGTATGCCAACACCTCTATATTTTCTTTGTTATAATTGTACGGAGCATCTTTTTGTTCTTCCCAGGACATTTGCCTGGGAGGCTGGGGTAAGCTATAAATAATAGTCATCATCATTATAAGAATATTATTTACACAGTCTATTTTTAAAGCTGAAGACTAATTCACAGGCATGCCCAATATGACCCTGGAAGAGCCGCAGCAATTTCTTAGGGAGAGTCTCGGGCTCTTGAATATTTCACCTGTCTCATTAGTGTCACTCATGTGGCGTGACTGCTCAGATGGCAGCTGCTTCATCCAATAAACTCCATCAAACTGCTTCCCATCTGTTAATGGGAGAGGAAATGAGAGATTTTAGAAAAGACGGTGATTTTTATGCTGTTATACATAAATGCAATTGGTTTTCTGATTTCTGCATTTCATCTATACCCAGGCTTCCATGAATCTATTTAATATGATTTTTTTAATAACTAAAAGAAACATTACCTTTTATTACACATACTTAGATATTTCAAGGTCTTAAAAGAATCTCAGGGCAGGAGGGGCCTTAGAGATAATCTAACCCAATTTTTTCATCTGAGTGATGAAGAAACTGAGGCCCAGAAAGGAAAGATGATTTCCCAAGGTCATATGGCAAGTAGATGGCAGAGCTGGGATTTGAAACACGGTGTGCTGGTTCCAGGCTAGTGCTTTTTTCTTCTCCTGCTGCTGAGCAAATCTTCACCCGCCTTCTGATTGGAGCACTGAAGTTTTCAGCTTGGTGTCTATCTAGAATGCCTGTCTTCTGTACATAAATTATCCGGTTTCCTGCACAATTTCTCATAGATTCCAGAGCTGTTCTATTGGCCTGCACTGGTCTCGTCCCCAGGGGCATGAGTCTGTGTAGTGAAAGGCCCAGGCCAGTTCTGGAGACAAGACCCTGAAGCTGCCATTCTAAACTGGCAGAGTGCTCTGGTGGGAAGAGCTTGTTCTAAATCCTGGGTTCCAGGAACAGCTCTGCTTGATCTGTTGTATGATTTGAGGCAGGTCAATAAACTCTTGTTTCAGTGTTTTCATTTGTTCACCATGGATAATAAATGTCTGGCCAGCCTACCCTGGAGGAGTTTTAAGGGAATCAAATGAAATGACAGATGTGAAAAGCTAAATGAAAAATTGTTATTTCGTGTAGCAGCAGAAACATAGCAGAATATTTTGCTTTTGTCTATTGCCAAAGTGGCATGCACGGTAATTTGATGCCAATTTCCTGCCAGTGGTCAGGTTTTCTTTGGTCCTTATTTTTCTCCCACCAAACAAGTTTGGAACAAACTTTGTATTTTCACATATTTAGGAATTTATTTAGCACTTACTATGTGCCAGACACTCTGATAGGTCCTAAGGATATGAGGAAGGATGCTCTGACAACTCTCTGCCTCGGGGGGAAACAGACATGAAAATACATAAGAAATTCCCTTACAGTATGAGAAGCATGTTTGTGGGCAGACATAAGTCACTTCTGAGTTGGAGCATTTCATTACCAATGTTAGCCCCTCCAACAACTTTTATCCCTCTTGTTGCAAAACACAGTGTTCACCATCCTGGGTCCTAGAGTAAGGATGACATTAGGAAGCCATCTTACCACCACCACCAATGCGTGATGGACATGTAGTGTGAGTCATAAATACTTTCTTGTTGTTTAAGCCGCTGAGATTTGGGGGTTGTTTTTTAATCACAGCATAACCTTACTTACCCCAACTTCCGGCCTCGTTCTCATTCCTTCCCATCTAGATACAACCCTATCACAAAGTTGTTGGGAATCTTTCCATTCATATTTTCTAAAAATTTCCTAAATAGGCATGTACACTTAATATGCAGTTTTATATTGTATGGTTTTAAAGTTTTCATAAATGCTATCATGTGGTATTCTGGTTCTTACCTTTCTTCACTGAATTGTATGGACTTTTAGATCTATCTGTCATGGTAGCTATGTAATTCTGTAGACTACATATATATTCAGTTTTACCAGATACTGACAAATTCCTCTTCAAAATGGTTCTACCTTTTTTTTTTTTTTTGGTGAAGAAGGTTGGCCTTGAGCCAACATCTATTGCCAATCTTCCTCTTTTTGCCGAGGAAGATTATCCCTGAGCTAACATCAGTGCCCATCTTCCTCTATTTTGTATATGGGATGCCACCACAGCATGGCTTGATGAGTGGTGCATAGGTCCACACCGAGGATGGGAACCTGTGAACCCCAGCCTGCTGGAACAGAGCACACAAAATTAACCGCTATGCCACCAGGCTGGTCCCTGGTTCTACTATTTTAATGCTCAGAGTACCAATATTTATAAACGTGCTTACATCTCCACGTATTTTCCAACATTTCTATTGGCAAACTTTCTGGTATTTTTTATTTGTGAAATGTAATTTTATTGTTTTCACTGATGTTTTCTTGATTACTGATGAGACTGAGTGTCTTTTCATATGTTCATTGAGTTTTTGGGTTTTCTCTTCTGTAAAATATCTGTTCATGCCCTTTACAATTTTATCTATTGTGCCACTTATAAATTTATAGTTTATTTTATTGATTTGTAAGAGTTAAAAATTTATATTCTGACTACTAATCCATTGCCTATTATATGTTATTAATTTCTTCACTTAATCTATGGCTTGCATCTTAGCATTGTTTGTGGTGTCTTCTGTCATACAGAAAGGCTTAATGTCGAGGAAGTCTATTTATATTCTTTTACAATGTCTGCTTTTTTGGTTTCTTCTTTAAGAAAGCTTTTCTTTTTTTTTAATTTTAATTTTTTTCGGATGTACATCATATTTCAAATTCTGGATATGTTACATCATGGTCATCACCCGAACACTAATTATAGTGCATCCCCTCACATGTGACCCTAATCACCCCTTTTGCCCTCCCCCGTCCCCCCTTCCCCAATGGTAACCACCAGTCCAATCTCCAGTGCTATGTGGTTTTTTTTTTGGTCAATTTTATCTTCTACTTATGAGTGAGATCATATGGTATTTGACTTTCTCCTTCTGACTTATTTCACTCAGCATAATACCCTCAAGGTCCATCCACGTTGTCACAAATGGCTGGATTTCGTTATTTTTTATGGCTGAGTAGTAGTCCATCGTGTATAAATACCATGTCTTCTTTATCCATTCGGCCCTTGATGGGCACCTAGGTTGCTTCCAAGTCTTGGCTATTGTGTATAATGCTGCAATGAACATAGGGGTGCAAGTATCTTTATGCCTTTGTGTTTGGATAAATACCCAGTAGTGGAATAGCTGGATCATATGGTAGATCTATCCTTAATTTTCTGAGGATACTCCAAACTGCTTTCCAGTTTGCACTGCCACCAGCAATGAACAAGGGTTCCCTTCTCTCCACACCCTCTCCAACACTTGTTGTTTCCTGTCTTGTTAATTATAGCCATTCTGACTGGAGTGAGGTGATACCTCATTGTAGTTTTGCTTTGCATTTCTCTGATAGCTAATGATGTTGAGCATCTTTTCATATGCCTGTTGGCCATCTGTATTTCTTCTTTGGAGAAATCTCTGTTCAGATCTTTTGCCCATTTTCTAATTGGATTGTTGCTTTTTTTGTTGTTGAGCTGTATGAGTTCTTTGTATGTTGTAGATATTAATCCCTTATCTGATATGTGGTTTGCAAATATCTTCTCCCAATTGTTAGGTTGTCTTTTCGTTTTGTTGATGGTTTCCTTTGCTGTGCAGAAACTGTTTAGTTTGATGTAGTCCCATTTGTTCATTTTTTCTTTTGTTTCCCTCGCCCGGTCAGACATGGGACTTGAAAATATGCTGCTCAGACCAATGTCATAGAGCGTACTGCCTATGTTTTCTTCTAGAGGTCTCATGGTTCCGGGTCTTACATTCAAGTCTTTGATCTACTTTGAGTTGATTTTTGTGCATGGTGTAAGGGAATGGTCTACTTTCATTCTTTTGCATGTGACTGTCCAGTTTTCCCAACACCATTTATTGAAGAGACTCTCCTTTCTCCATCATATGCTCTTGGCTCCCTTGTCGAATATTAGCTGTCCATAAACGTGTGGGTTTGCTTCTGGGCTCTTAATTTTGTTCCATTGATCTGTGTGTCTGCTTTTGTGCCAGTACCATGCTGTTTTGGTTACTATGGCTTTGTAGTATAATTTGAAATCGGGGAGTGTGATACCTCCAGCTTTGTTCTTTTTTCTCAGGAATCCTTTGGCTATTCGGGGTCTTTTGTTGTTCCATATAAATTTTAGGATTCTTTGTTCTATTTCTGTAAAAAATGTTGTTGGAACTTTGATAGGGATTGCATTGAATCTATAGATTGCTTTAGGAAGTATGGACATTTTAACAATGTTGATTCTTCCAATCCAAGAGCACAGAATATCTTTCCATTTCTTTGTGTCTTCTTTGATTTCTTTCAACAATGTTTTATAGTTTTCAGTGTACAGATCTTTCACCTCTTTCATTAAGTTTATTCCTAGGTATTTTATTCTTTTTGTTGCAATTGTAAATGGGATTGTATTCTTAATTTCTCTTTCTGCTACTTTGTTGTTAGTGTATAAAAACGCAACTGATTTTTGTACATTGATTTTGTATCCTGCAACTTGACTGTATTCCTTTATTATTTCTGAAAGTTTTTTAGTGGACTCTTTAGGGTTTTCTAGATATAAAATCATGTCATCTGCAAAGAGTGACAGTTTCACTTCTTCTTTTCCAATGTGGATCCCTTTTATGAGAAAGCTTTTCTTAACCAAAGATAAAAAGATATTTTCCAATATTTTCATCTAATAGTATTAAAGTTATTTTTCACTTTTGTTTACATCTTTGATATGTATGAAATATATTTGGGAGAATGATGTGAGAAAGGTATCGAATTATTTTCTTGTAGGAAAAGCCATTTATCTCAACACCATTCTTTCTGCTTTTTTCCAATATCTCCTCTAACATAGATCAAGTTCACATTTATCCCTCTTCACAACCTGCACTGTTGTGATCAATCTATTTTTATGATATATCTTGACATCTGATAGATAGTGTGCCCACTTTTTCCTAATTTTCAAAGAAATTTCTTGGCTATCTTTGGACTTTTCTCTTTGATATGGCCTTTTGAATACATATCCTGATGAAATCCCTTATTAACTTTAAGTATTTGCCTTTTTGTTTGGTTTTTCTATATAGACCAGTGGTTGACAAACTACAGCATATGGATTGAATCTGGCCCACCACCAGTTTTTATAAATAGATTATTCTTGGAACACAGTCACGTTCATTTGTTTATGTATTATCTATAGCTGCTTTTGTGCTTGAATGGCAGAGCTGAGTAGTTGTCACGGAGACCATATGGCCTGAAAAGTCTAAATATGAGCCTTGTTGGTGTTGTGGCAAAAAGTTGGGAAAGGAGAAACATCCTATAATCCTATAATTAAGTCTTGCTCCTGTAAGTGAGGGAGCCCGTCTAAGGCTTTTATCTCTCAAGCTAGTCCTCACTTGGTTTCCAGCAGTTAGGCAATTATGCTACCAAGCTCCACCTGTGGCTTCTGCTTCTGGTTAGCTGCCATTCTCTGCATCTGCCTGACTCTCCAATTTTCAGGCCCTGTAATCTCAGTTCTCTGTTGTGTCTGTGAAAGGTTGTTGATTTTTGGTTTGTTCAGCTTTTTCCTTGTTGTGAGGAGAGGAGTGAAGATTTCTGAGTTCTTTACCTGTTGAACTGGAAACTGGACGTCTCCAGCTTTGAAATTTTTTTTAAAAAATATTTATTTTGTTTATTTTTAGTTTTATTTGAATTTTGGTCAAAGAATACATTTTCATTTGTGTCCTAATACAGACTTAATTTTTAGAAATTGTCCTGTGTACCTGAAAAGAATTCATAGTCCCTATGTTTGGGGTTCCTGAGTGTTTTTATTGATTTATATTTCTAGAATTTATTTTTCTTTTCTTTTTTTTTTTAAACTATTTTGAATTATTAAACAATGATTTTTTTTTTAAGATTTTATTTTTTCCTTTTTCTCTCCAAAGCACCCCGGTACCTAGTTGTATATTCTTCGTTGTGGGTCTTTCTAGTTGTGGCATGTGGGACGCTGCCTCAGCGTGGTTTGATGAGCAGTGTCATGTCCGCGCCCAGGATTCAAACCAACGAAACACTGGGCCGCCTGCAGCAGAGCGCGCGAACTTAACCGCTCGGCCACGGGGCCAGCCCCTTTTCTTTTCTTATATTGACCTTTTCTCACATTATGATTTCTGTTTGCACATCTATTTCTGCAAACATTTTAAAATACTTATTCTACAGTCTTTTAAAAACTGTTCTATTGTTTTGGGGATTATTTATGCTTCCTCTTGTCTCTTCTTCCTGGTCATTCATTTTATATGGTATATGATTTTGGCCGTGATCTTGTCAGTAAGGATATTTTCCATGGGAAACTCATGTGACTTGCTTTGGGTGACAGGTGCTTGTTTGCATCTGCTGGAAGTTTATGGATTTAAGTGTAACTGGACTAATGCTTTTTGTTAATTTATTTCTTTGGAGTCCTGAACTACTGAGGTGGCTCCCATTTGGACCCCTTCATGTGTTCTGATGACTTGCAGGAGTGTCTATTTCCATCCACTGGCCTAAGTGGATAGGAAGCTTCCTTACAGCTTTCTTGGATTAGGTGGGCAGTGATTTTCTTACAAATGGCAATGCTAGTGGCTGCAGAATCAATTCAGGCCACTCAGTTCCAGCTGTCCACCCGCATGGAGCTGCTGGCTGAGTTTCCCTCTCTGTGTGGGCAATAAGCCCTAGTCCCAGCTGTTAGGCCTATAGCAGGTTCCAATTCCCTTGTAACACTTTTCAGTTTTAACTCTCACTTACCATTTTTGAGATTCTGTCTCTCTTTTCTTTTTCCAATTTGGAATTTTTCTTTCTTGGTCTCAACTAAGGCTATGAATTTACAATCACTAGCAAATTTGTTTTTCCATTTTTAGTCCAGCATCTCTATTGTGTTTTGTGTAAAGGGGAATGTTTTCCACTTCAGCTCCATCTGCCTTACATTTCAGAGGACAGAGGGACATATATATTCTGAAAGGAACACACAAAAGCTGAACAGAAAGGGAGGCTCTCCTATAGGCAGCCAAACGCTCTGTGGGTGCACAGGAAACCCTGGTCTGAAGCTGGCTTATTCTCAACTCTCAAATCATGCTACCTATTTAGCAAAGAGTCAGTCCTGCCTTATGACACAAGTAACCTTTCCATCATACCTTTCTTTTCCTTTCTGGAGTCACTGAAGCCTGTGCCTTCTCTCCAGAACCTGTCCAGCTAATGCCTATTGTGGGTGGTGCCCAGTTTGATTCCCAGGAGATGCCTCAGCCCATGTGCTTAGCCCCCATACAAAGTTCTCTGTCCCTTTCTACAGAAAACAGGACACCTCCAGTTTGACCTGTATCAGAGCTGTTGTCCTAGCTGTTCATGCCTTTACAACGTGTTCCCTTTTTCTCACTCTGGATGAGTCCCTAGGATTAATAACTTTAGCTAGAATACATCATTGCAGTTAAAGATAACCAAAGATGTGAAAGACTGGTTTTCTGTCTCAAAATTCATAAATTTGAAAAAAAAAGTTATCACTATAGTTTGATGACTCCAGGGTTTTAAGGAAATGTGTCCTTAGTCCACATTTTAAACATTTGTTTAAAGAAAATTATCCATACCTCGAGGTTACTAAGTAATGAAAATAATGCTATGTGAGTTCACTAATCTCTAATATAATTTTTCTCCTTATTTGATTTCTCAATAAGGAAAGCTTTTTCAAATGATGCATTTCAGAGGCCGAGGAGAAGGAATTATGATTGGTTTCTTCATAGCTCTTATCAACCATAAGAGAAAAATTCAGCTAGTTTGCAATTTTCAAAGAAGTGGAGAGATTACTTTGTTAATGTCTATTCAGTTGATTTTCTATTTGAGGAATTGAAACTTCAAGTGTGTTTCAGAGAAATGACTGGGAAAGCTCAAACTGCAATACAGTGGCATTGCTCCATCTGCAGAACTTCTCTGAAGTCACTTGCAGTGAATGTGGGAATGTGAGTAAGAAGTGTAGCCTTGTTCCCTAGAACTGCACACTTATCCTAAATGAAGGCTTTGGGTGAAAATCACTATTGTTATCAACAAAGCATTTCTTAAGTGACAATCTGTGAGTTGTTCTTTACAAAGGCTGAAAACATACAAAGGCTCCGTTAGAGATGATATATGAACTTGTTGATGTTATTAAAGGGAGGTGATCATGTTACTCAGAGGACACACAGACACCTAAACAGGTAAACCATTTACTTAAGGAACTGGTCTATTGAAATTCTATGTAGGCCAAGGGGATATGTTGGAAAAACCACTGGAATGGCAGTCAAGAGACCTAGATTTTAGTCTCAGCTTTAAGAGCACTCAGCTGGGGGGACGTGGAATCACCCAGCCTCCCTAGGCTTCACATTCCTTATGTGAAGTTGGACAAAATTAGGAAGTTAGACAACAGTTATTGATGAAAAACTCACATACAGTTTCTGTACATATGGGCAATAATACACGAGTCCCTGCCTCCAAGAAGCTCAGTGTATTCAAGAAAAACAAAGAGCCACAAGTGACATGGCCAAGAACATGGCAACAGTAGAAGGATTTCTGGCCGATGTCACTGAGCTGCTGCAGAGTAAAGTCTGCAGAAGTTGGAGAAGGTGGGTTATCAGGTATGGCTTCCAGAGGAAGGTACTGGAAAATGGATCTGGAAAGAAGGGCTGTATGTGAATCAGTGAAAAAGGAATCTAGGTTGGGTGAAAGCATGAGTAAAAGGCTGGGTGGGGTTATGGTCAACTTATGGATCCACCACAGGGTGCTGAGCCTAAGGAAGAGAAAGCTCCAGGAACCCATGACAATAATTTACATAAAGAATAGTTGTGTAAAGTCTACCATGGAGAAAAGGAAACTGGTTCGCCCGTGGCCCCAGAGGACAGCAACATGGCTGAGGGTGACATTACAGGGAGGCAGAGCTCAGCTGGACCTAAGAGAGATTGTGCGGCATGGCGTGCTCAGAAATTGGAAGGCAGTGTAGCTGTGCTAGCCCTGAAATTGCTCTGACTTGCTCAGTGACTGGGTGGTATGTTGTAGACTGCTGGCCCAGTTTCACACTTGTACCACAATAGATGTGTGTTCCAGGAACTTTACAAGGCACTTTTTACTTCTCTTTGATTTTGAGGAAGAACTTTCAGTTAAAACAGCAGAAATTGGAGAGGAATAGTTAGTGTGGCAGGGATTCCAGTATCATTGGACACATTCAGGTAGGGCTGCTTGGCCACCTGGCAAGGCTGTTGGGGGCCAGTAATTTCTACGTGAGGTCAGCTCCTTTTGTTGAGATTCTCCAGGTTTTAGTAAGCATCAGAGTGGGCAGGTAGAGGAGAGCTGGCAAGGAGAGACATTGGATCATCTCGAACGCAGGCCTGGAAATGCACTCTTGGCAGCAGCATGAGAATCCAAGGTGGCCAATGGTATCTGAGAAGGCCATAGCAGCCTGAGCAGCAAGGATGAGGGACAGAGGAAAGTCCACTCTGTGAGGCTGTGACAGAAGGGCAGAGCCAACCGGCCAAGAACTCACATAGAGAGGGAAAGAGAGAGGCTGACGGGGCCATTCCAAGAATGGGAGGAGAGACTCTACGTGGGCGAACACAACCCAGGGAAGATGAACAAATGCTTCTGTCCCTGCCAAGTTCACTGGGCGGTGGGATGGAACCTCCAGTTGATGATTCAATTTCATGCATCTTTGCAGAGGTTGTAAAGCTGTTCAGGGTGTCACTGTGAGGGCATAGGCATAGCCCATCCAGTTGTGGCACATAGAATTCAGACCTCTCAGAAAAGATGGCCCGTATACTCAGAGCCAGAAGATGGGTGGTCATGGACCGGGCCCAAACTGAAGACTGAAGCAGAATGGGTTGATGCGGCCAATTTGGTTTGTCCCTTAGACCTGGAGACCTCAAAATTTGTACCTGGATCCTGACACCAACCCTCAGACTTTCTCTAGAGGCTTGGGGACGAGAAGTCACCAGGGAGAGAGTAAACTGAAGGACGAGGCGAAAATGTTTGTTCTGCCTTTACTTGGTTAGGAAAACAACAAATTTTGATGGTTTTTAAAAGAGCTGTGTTAAAGCAACCACAGTCATATTCTCCAGAATCTCAAGAACTGCCTTGTAATCCTCATGAGCGAATACCACAGGCCCAGCAGAGGAACGAGCAAGCACGGTTCTGTGGGGGCACGGAGGAAAGAGAGGCTTGGGAGCAGAAGGGGGTGGTTTGAGCAGAGCATTAGCCCCGGTCAGCTTCTTTTAATAATAACTCAGAAGAGGGTTTGTGGAAACTCCTCACTGAGTAGGAATTTTCTGAACCAACAGTGGCGCCCATGGCACTGCCAATTTCTTCTGATCTGTGCATATAAATGCACTCCAACCCCACTGCACACAGTCCCATTGGCATGGTGCCTTCTCATGAAACCTCTTTAAACCTACTCCCAGCTGCCTCTCCTAGTAGAGGGCCAGGCACACAGCAGCCAACACTCAATGGAGGTTTCTCCAGTTGTTTTCCTAATGAAACTTACCTTATAACCATTTCTTACTGTTTTCATAGGCACCTGTTGCTGAGGCCCCAGCCCGTGCTAGCCTGGAGCCTGATACCAGCAGAGAGAGAAGGCGGACAAGCAGACAAGGTCAGAGGCCACCGATAGAATTCTGGAATTCCTGAAAAAGCCCCCCCACCCCAGGCTATTTCCTCAACTCCCGGGAATGATAGCTCCCCACAAAGGCCATTTTTGTGCCACTTGTATAGAGTCTGCTCTTTCTGTTCCTGCCCACTGGTTCTTATCTGATCCCATGTCTCTGCCAGGCTGACGCTCCAGTTTCTCCTCATCTCCACTTTCAGTTCCCATTCTTTGTGCCCACTGAGGCTCAGCCCTGGATGCTCAGAGCCTAAGAACTCAGAACAAAGAGAGGAGGAAAAATGGGCTTGGGAGAGGCATTAGGATGGGTGGGGGGAGGGGGAGGCTCCTGCTTCAGATCAAAGAGCGATTTTCTGATTATGAAGCTGCATTACATCTTCTGAGAGACTAATTCTGGAAGAAACTATCCTTGGAAAGGAATTGGATAGATTAAAGGACGAAATGAGAAATAATACTTGAAGGTAGGTTGGGGCCGACCATGGAGTCAGTTAAGTGTCAGGTTAAGTAATTTCCTGAAATTTTATCCCAGTTTCCTCTTCTTCCTACTCATCTTTCTCCTCATTACAATTTATTGAAAGACTACTGTAGGGGGAGGCACAAGGTTAACTCTTGCAACAACTTGGATTTCCAGAGAAAGTGGTAATTATTTTTTTTTAAGTTTGCATAAAATTAAATGACCTTGTTCTCAAATCTCTACATGTTGGCTAGCCAAAATAAAACAAAATAAACTCACACACGCACCAAACCCATGCATATAAACACACATCTTATTGAATAAAACAAAAACTATCCAGACCTAAATTTCAATCTGGTATAAAGCTTCATAAGATCTTAAAGTTTAAATCATGCCTTGAGGCATTATTCAATCTCTCACAGAAAAAAAACCGCTCCATCATTTGGGGAGCCCCCTCCATGCTCCTCTGCCTGGGGCAGAGCCTGGGTATGTGGGGGATGTTAAGGTGGCTGTGGCATTGGAAGAGCAGAGGTCCCTGACAGCATTTGGTCCTCAGAGTTACACGGGGTCCTACTCAAGAAATTGCTCCGCTCCGGGTGATTGACAGCAGGAATGTCCATAATTTCAGAAGAAACAGCTCACATCTTCCTCTCCAGAAGCTCAAGAAGGACAGAGCCTTCGTATCTAAAGACCCAGAAAGTTCTGCTTGGGATGAATTAAAATGCATAAAGAAATAGATGATGATGGACATCCAGATCCGTGCTGGTAAGAGCTCAGAATGAAAGAAAAGAGAAATTCTTCAAAGTTTCCAGAGATAGAAAAAAAATAACCAGGATACCTTCAGAGCTTTGAAGATTAGTTTATCATCTGACTTCTCTCTGGCAATGCTGGATGCTAAAAACAACGGAACACGTTTTTTCAAGGTTATGAGAAAATTCTTTTGAAACTAGAATCCTAGAATAGACTTAAACTAAAATTCAAATGGAGGACAAAGTAAAGCTGGTTTGGGCAATGCGAGGACTCATAAAATTTGCCACTCAATAAACCTTCCAACAGACTTGTTTGAGCACAGAGTATGGAAAAATTAGTAATAAATTCAAGAAAGAGGAAGACAATAGGTGTTAAAAAATTGGCCTTGCAAAAAAGTAAATAACCTGTACAAACAAAACCATACCCCACAACATCAGCAACCAATAAAACTTATGGTTGAAGTGATTCTTTTTGCATAATTTAAAAATATTTTAGCACCAATCTGGATTTTAATATAAAAGGAGGCTAGGGTTAGAGAGAGGAAGAAAGTGAAACTTTACTAAGATGATTATCTTGTTGAGGTAAAGAATATGGATACCAACTGGCCCAGAGGTTGATATGTAGTGCAATAATTTTAAGGTTTTCACCTGCAAAAATTAAACAGAATGCACACACATAAAAATACTAGAGGAACAAAATGAATAAAGAAAAGAAAGTAAAAACATGACAGGGAAATTAAAGGAAACACTAAGAAAGTGTATGAAATAGGAAATATGAAAATATGAGTGCAAAAATAAGTCCAACAGACATAATTAGAATGAATTTGAAAGAAAGATCCTTAGATAGGGTGCAAGCTTGGTGCTGTTTACAAGCAGCGTGCCTAAAACGGAAAGATCCATTAAAGGCACAAATTCAAGTGACTCTTTTATCTCTATCAGGCGCACTGTTTTAGCACAGACACCAAATCGGCAATATTAGTTTTAGGCAAGAGGGAATTTAAAGTGAGAATTGCTAAGCAAAACAACAGAAAGATAAAATATTTAATAAAATTATAATCCTTAAGAAGATATGAACCATGGATTTTTAGACCTCTAAGAATCTTGCTTTGAAATATGCGAAGAAAACCTGACAAATTATAAGAGAAACAGACAAATCCAAATTCATGTAGGACATTTTAAGACACAATTTTCTGAAGTCAGCAGATTAAGTAAACAATAAAAACGGATTGAGAGCTTGCTTCTCACCCCTTCCCACAGCGGTGGGCCACAGACGGGGCCCCGACATGCTGAGATATTGATCCACGTGCCCATGGAGTGGCCTGGTGGGACCTGTGGCAGCCACAGCCTCGAATCAATTACCTCAGGCTTCAAGTAGCTTTGTTCATTTTTCGAAGGTGCCATCCAAATAAATTTCTATGTGAGCTGTGCTCTGACCTGAACTAATGTGGCAATGACTGAGGATAATTAAATAGGATCTGAAACATGACATGATGGGACATGTATGATATCTTACATATATTTGCATCATATGTACTTACACACATGCACACACTCACCAATCTTGGCCAATCTCACAAACATACAGGAAATGCTTGGAAGTAGCATACTTATAAAATTGAATTTTGCAGTGAATTAAAAGAATAATGCATTGTGAACATCTAAGGTTTCTCATTTCCTATATTTGCCATATAATAATCACTCTCCGCCAAGGAAACAATTAATGAAATTCACTATGTAGCACATAGAAGGGCAATAGCCATGAGACCATCTTAATAGATGCCCCAGACCCTCTTGATAACACACACACACACGCACACACGCACGCACTCACTCCTTAGTAAGTTTACAATAGAAGGAAATAGCCTCACTCCCACAAGGTGAACCTACCTTGACGTACTTACCCAATTTACTCAATGAAATCAAAGAAGAAGCAGCATAAATATTAGAAAACAAAAAGCAATACTTGCAACCATTTAATTATTTAGATGATACAATTAACATACAAGAATAACAAATTCTGTTAGGTGGCTATACTCAAGACCAACATGAAATCTCAAAAATTCCAATATATAATAACTATTATTTGGAAGTTATAAGGGAAAAACATGCACTTCCCATGGACACAAAAATGAATTCAAACTACCTAGGGGAGATCCTAACAAAAATATGGGTAGCCCATGTAGAGTAAGTTAGGAAATGACTGAAGGATATAAAAAGAACATGTGAATGGAAAAGACCTAATATTATAACAATATCACTTCACCAGAGGTTACTTTATAAATTAAGTGCAGCCCTACTTGGAATCCCAACATGACTTTTAAAAAAATAATCCTTGACAAGCTGATTCAAATGCTTGTACGGAATTGAAAATAAATGTAACCAATACAATTGACTGAACACCACTGATGATAAAATTAAAACCCAAATGTCTTTAAAATGTATTCAGAGGAGGCAATTTTCCTCCACCCTTGGATGAAAACTCCAGCAGACACAGGATTTTTCTCCTCATCCTTGGATAGCAGATAGTTCTACGGTCACTTTAAGTTCCAAACAATCTCAATCTAGAAATTAGAATTTGAAGTCCAAGACACTAAGTGAAATTCCAAACCTGATTTAGAGCTGTGTCTTCTCCACTCCCCCAGCACGCGTCTGTTTGGGCAAGAAGTTCTTCCACTTCCATTCTTCTTTATTTCTCCGCCTTACAGTACCCCTCCGCCCTGCACCGCCCCTCCCCTGCACTAGCAGTTTCTAAGCCATCAAGTTTGGAGATGAGGAGCAAGGAGTAGTAAGGGAATAAGAAAGTTCTTGCTTAAACTGGTGCCTTGGGAGGCTGGCTCACACTTTCTGGGTCTGGGAGATGCTCGCTGTGGACTCTCCCTTGGATGCTGTTTTGCACATCATGGGGATTCCCAACGCTAGACCTCTCCCCTGTGGTTCCCAAGTAGATGGCATTTAGATGTATCCTTCTCACTCCAATTTGAAAAATGACTTTGTTTTAATCAATAAAGGGTATTATCTTTATCAAATACCTGCTTGCTCTCTATGCAAATTATCATAGGGTTTTTTCTTTTTCATCTTGACGTTCTAAATTGCTTTCATAGATTTCCTAAATCTGAATTCTCCTTGCATAACTATAATGAATCCTACTTGTTCCATTTGCTAAAATTGCTCAGTAAAGGGCATCTATTCTGCCCTGGGTAACCTTATAGAGCAGACTCATTTTTAAATCATGAAATAAAGAGTCTGATTTGCTAATTTGTTTAGCAAATTTTTTCAAAATTGTTAGGTCTGCGGTTTTATTTTTGAATTCTTTTATAACATTTTGATATTAGCAGTTAGTTATAAAATAATTGGGAAACGTTCCATCTCTTTCTGTGCTCTAAAAACACAATAACGTAAGATTTATTTAATCCTTATAGATCTACTTTTTAAAATATTTTGCACTGGTGCCATTTTATGGGACTAGTTTTAAAAGACTGACTTTTAAGTGTTTTTCAAAGTTATTGATCCATTCAGATTTTGTTTTTCTTCATAAGCAAGTTTGGAAATTTGTATTTTCATTAAAGTCAAAGAAATTTTTACACTCAATAGCATTCCATTATACATAGTATTTTCTTATAATTTTAAAAGCTTTTTTAAAGTTCTTTTAAATTCTGCTTTATCTCTTCTTTCCCACAATATAATTCACTACAGAATTGTCATTTTATTGTTTTTTTCCATCAATTCTACTTTTTACAATTTTTTTCAGTATACTTTTTGTTGTTTTCTAACTCAGTATATTATGGTTTTATCTTTATAAATTTATTCCCAGTTGTTTGGTTTTCCTTCATTTGACATTTTGAACTTGATGCTTGTTTCCTTTATTCTCAGTCTGTCTTATTTCGTAATGAAAGACCTTTAAGATCATGGATTTCCTTTAGATATATAAATTTATAGGTTTTGCTATGCTGTGTTTTATTGTAGTTAATTATTAATTTGTTAATAATCTTTGATGTCAAATTGGATTTTCTCTTTGAAATGAAAGTTATTTAAAAGTGGTTTAATTTTTTTAAAATTTGTTTGTTATTCTTTTGCTAGTAGTTTCCTGTTTTGTTGCAGTGTGGTTAATGAACATGGCCTGTAAATCTCTATTTTGGGAACTTTTTTCTTGTTGAGTTTTACTTGATGAATACTCTACATGCATTAGAAAAAATGACTAAGTATTTAAGCTTGTTTGACGTATACTTTAATCTATCATGTTACCGTTTATTGTCTACTTGTTATAGCAAATTCTGGGGAAACTTTGTTAAAAATCTTTCTAAGGTTTATCAGAATTCTATATTTGTTGTGAAGTATACATTTCATCAACCTGTAATGTCCCATTTACTGCTTTTACTTTGAATTCCACTTCATTATTATAACGTGTCCACTACAACTTGTATTTTGTTTGCATTTGGGGGCTATATTTTAATCTGTTATTTTATTTTAAGCTTTTGATACATTTTTTTTCATAGCTCATTCACATTTATTATGGATAATGGATACACTGATCTCATTCCTGCTGTGTTACGCTTTTTTAGTATTTCCTTTCTGGTTTTTACTATATTGATTAGGAAGCTATCAATCCTATTTCAAGTATTCTCATGGTTACTTTACATTAAAAAACAAACTCGTATTTCTCTATCAATGTCAAGAATGAAGCAGAATACACATACTTACCACCTTCAACCCAAACAAGAGGAAAACTTGAGACTTTGGAACACAAGGAGGGTTTTTGCTTGTCTGTCCTGTTTTTTAAGTGTGTTCTCCTTTTTCTCCCAGATATTCTGACTCTCTATGTCCCACTTGCTCTGAGTGCTGACCTTGGTTACCTGTATTAACCTCCTGAAAATTTGCACATATCCAGCAGTATTTCGCTATCCAATCATCTTCACAGAAAGAGGTCAAACTTGTTAGATGTTGGTAATGAAGATGGGCCCCCACAGAGGTTGTGGAGGGAATCTTGCAATTTCTTCTCCAAACAGATTCTTCTTTGCGTCCATCTTTTCAATCCAAAGCCACGACTGTCTGTGCATATGTGTTTAAAGCAATGTGAGAAGACTCTTGCCTCAGTGAGTTCTGACATACAACTTTTTTCTTCTTCTGCCTTGTTTTCCATCCTGGAAAATTATCCATGAGATGTTGTGATACTGGTGAGGGAGAAGCTAGGAGGGATGGGAGTGGGACTGACTCCATTTTCTTACTGTCCAGGAGGGCTGCATCCTGCATGTGGGAAATGACTGCTGTCTTTTTTCACTCTTATCTGTAACTTCCGGCACATATTGGAGCAGTCACTATTTTCCAATATTGTTATATAGTTTTTATCCTGTTCCCTGGCTTATTCACTTCAGTGGGAAATTGGAAAGGGAAATGGGGATGTGGAAGGAGTCAAATAAATGGACCATCGAGACCCTGGAAGTCCTACTTGAGACTTTATGTCATAATGATTTGTGTTCCTGTCTTGTGCCCTTCACTAGCCTAAAGGTTCCTAGAGGGAATGATTCAGCATTCCGTCTCTGTAACACTTAGCATAGGGCTTTCACCTAATAGATGCCCATTACCATTGGTTGACTGAATACTGAGTTAACACTATTGCATTTATATCCATTTTTATATAACTGTAAGCTTCTTTTAGGGTTAGCAACTTTCTTAGACTGAGTTCCCCAGAAGCAGATTAGAAGAGGAAAATTTATGTGCAAATGATTTAGGTAGAACGTGCTGCCAGGATAAACTAGTCAGGGAGTGACAGAAACAAAACAGGGAAGAGGAAGAAGGAAGCAACCAAGCAAGGATGAAATTACAAGCAAACTCCAGCCTCAGCCCCGTCCCACAGAGGAGCTCTGCAGCTGGTCTCCTCTCATGGAGACTCATGGAGTCTCATACTCCCACACCAGTCACTGGACTAAGGGTCTCTGGAGGTTGGGGGTGCTGGGGTGACGAGGGAAGATGCAAACTCTCAGGCCTCTGGCTCTTGTGCTTTTGGGCAAAGCAACTCCAGAAGCCCAAGGAAGAGCTCAGGTGAAGCCTTACAAAAGAAAGAGAGAGGGAGAAATAGGCACCCCAAAACAGTACAAGGACTTTGGGGAAGCTGGGAGAAGCATCCATAGTGTCTGCCACAGAAACGTTGTTTTGATTTTATTTTTTAAAGTCATTGCTTCCTTGGGTGTCATTTGTTCTATCAATATGCCCATTTGACCACTATGTGGCATCCCCCTTTTCTATAAACAGAGACAAAAGTGGTCCTTTCAGCAAAGGGGCAGGACTGACGTTTCTGTTACTGGTGAATGCTGAGTCAAGCACAGAAAATGCTCATACTGGGTTTTTCCTTCTGGAAGATTATTCGGGGACTCTTGATGGCACCTGCCATTATCACTTTCTCATGGAGACTTCTGGTCATTGCAAAAAGCAAAAGCTTTACTGAGGGAAGGAACACTGCATAAACATTCACAGTTTCCTTTCGGCCTACACTTTGCATGTGATGTGGATTAAGGCTGCCCCAGGTAGAGAAACCCAAGGTGACCTGGCCTACATGCTGAACTATATGACCCGGTGGATTTTTATGGTATGAATTAGGGCTGCCCCAGGGAGAGAAGCCGAGGGCATCCTGACCTACATGCCGATCTATATGACCAGATTCGTATCTAAAGTTATATGACCACACAATAACCAGACCCCATCTGCACTGAAATCATTTATTGACTTTTTACATCATCTTTTCTTTTTCCAGTAAAAATAAGTCACGTACCTCTGCCTTATAAATTTAGCCCTAACCCTCAACTCAGGGCAGCAGCAGGAGCTCTGACTGCCCATGGGTCCTGTCCCCATGCAGCAGCTCTTTACTGCCCATGGGTCCTGTCCCCATGCTATTCCGTACTATTCTCTAAATAAAAGAGCACCACTGCCAGAACTTGAGAGTCCAAGAAATCTTTATTTCGACTCTTCCGCTCACCGACCCCGCATCACATGGACTGTCACCTGACAAACTCATTATTGAAAATGCTGGCAGTTCTATTTGTAATTGTTTTGAGGAACCTCCATACTGTTTTCCACAGTGGCTGCACCAATTTACATTCCCACCAACAGTGCACAAGGGTTCCCTTTTCTCCACATTCTCACCCATACTTCTCTCTTGTCTTTTTGATAACAGCCATTCTAACAAGCGTGGGGGGATGTCTCATGGTGGTTTTCCTTTGCATTTCCCTGATGATTAGCAAGGTTGAGCATCTTTTCATTTACCTGTTGGTCATTTGGATATCTTCTTTGGAAAAAAATTTCTATTCAGATCTTTCACTCATTTTTTAATTGGGTTGTGTATGTGCTGGCTATTGAGTTCTATGAATTTCTTATGCATTTTGAATATTAACCCCTTATCAGATAGATGGTTTGCAAATATTTTTTTCCTAAGCCATAGGTTACCATTTCATTTTGTTGATTGTTTCTTTTGCTTTGCAGAAACTTTTTCGTTTGATGTAGTCCTGCTTGTTTACTTTTGCTTTTGTTGCTTGTGCTTCTGGTGTCCTATCCAAAAAAAATAAAAACAATTGGCTGCGAATACTAATGTCAAGGAAGTTTTCCCCTATGTTTTCTTTTAGGCGTTTTACAGTTTCCGGTCTTCTATTTAAGTCTTTAATCCATTTTGAGTTAATTTTTGTGGGTGGTGTAAGATAGAGCTCCAGTTTCATTCTTTGCAAGTGAGCATCTAGTCTTGCCGACACCGTTTATTGAAAAGAATATTCTTTCCCCATGGAGTATTCTTGTCTCCCTTGTCAAATGTTAGTTGACTGTATAGGCGTGGATTTATTTCTGGGCTCTCAATTCTGTTCCATTGATCTATGTGTCTGTTTTTATGCCAGTATCATACTGTTTTGCCTACTATAGCATTGCAATATAGTTTGAAATCAGCAAGTTTGATGCCTCCAGCTTTGTTCTTCTTTCTCAGGATTGCTATTTCTGGTCTTTTGAGGTTCCTTACATATTTTAGGACCCAGCAATCCTACTTCTGGGTATATGCTCACAGGAAATGAAATCTTTATTTCAAAGAAATATCTGCACTCTCATGTTCATTGCAGCATTATTCACAATAACCAAGACATGGAAACAACCTGTGTCTAGTGATAGATGAATGGATAAATAGAATGTGGTGTATATGTGTGTATATATACATGTATACACAATGGAATATTATTCAGCCACAAAAATAAAATATGCCATTTGTGAAAACATGGCTGGACCTTGAAGGAATTATGTTAAGTGAAGTAAGTCAGAAAAATAAAGACAAATACTGAACCATCTCACTTACATGTGGAACCTGAAAAGGCTGAACTCGTACAAACAGAGAGTAGAATGGTGGCTGCCAGGGGATGGGGGGAAATGGGGAGATGTTGGTCAAAGGGTGCAAACTTCCAGTTATAAAATGAATAAGTTTTGGGGATCTACTGTGCAGCATGGTGACTATTGTCAACAATACAGTATTATATGCTTGAAAGTTGCTAAGAGAGCAGATCTTTACTGTTCTCGTCACACACACAAAAATCATAATTGTGTGAGATGATGGATGTGTTCGCTAACCTTATTATGGTAATCATTTCACGATACATACATGTATCAAATCATCATGCTGTACACCTTAAACTTTCACAATGCTATATGTCAATGGTATTTCAACTAAGCTGGAAAAAATAAAAAATAAATAAAGAATAAAAATTTACATATAAAATGTTATGGGAAAGAAGAATAGGAGAGAGTTTAGATGAAACAAGATTGGCTATGACTTTATAGTTGAAGCTGGATAATGGGCTAATAAGTGTTAAATATACTATTGTGTCTACTTGTTTAAATGTTTGAAAGCTTTCATAACAAGAAGCTTTAAAAAAAAAAAAAAAGAAAATGCCTGGAACTTAGTGAAAGTCAATAGCCACACAATCTGGTAACCAGGTTTGTCTATGAGTAGCCCCAGGCCTGGAACTTTTTAAATCAACATCTTCCTGTTTCTTCCCTTAGAAAAAAGCAAAATGTGTAGAGCATGAAATATATTGTATAATGTAATTAATAAGATATCTGATAATAATTTTTCAGTTTTACTTAATTCCGCAGGCTGTCATAGAACCCCTATTATGTGTCAGGCACAGTGTTAGGCAAGGAGAGTAAAATTATTGAAAAGACATGTCCACTGAACTCATGAGATTTTGAATTTGGTGGGAACAGGGTTGGGGAGGTTTGTGGGAACGGAAAGAGATCTCTGCATGGGTGGCAGTGCTTCCCCAGTCTGACTGTGCATCAGGGTCTCTAGGGTGACTAAAATGAGCAAACAGAAACTAAGAAGACTCTAAGAACAAATCATGGAAGTTTTTATGAACAAGGTTTTCATGAATTTTAACTATGGAAGGTCATTATTTTATGACAAGCACATTTCAGAATAATCTTTCCTAAAAAGTACCATGAGACAAATTCATGAAATTAACCACTAAAGAGAATAATAAATGAAACAAAATCAATCTTCTATTAGAAAAAGAAGAGAGCAAACACAAATAATGAAAGAAAATAAAATAGTAAATATAAAAAGAGAGATTGGGAATTGAAGAACATAAAAAAGGAAACGATGAATAAATCCAAGAGATAATTTCTAAAAGCCAGTAAAACAAATAAATGGATTAAAAAGAGAGACATCAAGCAAAAATAAAATTATAAGTAAGACATAGATGGGATTTGAAAATTAAAATGTTTTACTTTGTGTTAATAATTAAGATATCAATAAGCTAAGTTATTTTCCTGAAAAATATAAATACACAATATTGTATCAAGAAGTAGAAAATTTATTTAAAACAATAAACATGAAATACATTAACAGTTTATTTAACATGTCTTTAATAAAAGCTCTGGGACGGCTTGGTTTTGTACATGATTTATTTCAAACTTGAAAAACACACAATCCCCTCGATTGATAAAGTTCTCTAAAGCATAGATGAAGATTGAACGTCTTTTAATAATACATGAAGCTATTGCAATCCTGATTTTTAAAAAAGAAAACCTAACAGAGATAATACCAAAATAGGAAACCATAGACCTCTTCCACTTTTAATTACAGGTGTAAATTTTCTAAGTACAACATCAGCAAGCCAAAATCAATGGCACATTTAAAAATGCACCATGATTTTGACAATATTCTTCTGAGTGTGTTTTTTGTTGTTGTTTTTCTGAGAAAGATTAGCCCTGAGCTGACATCCGTGCCAATCTTCCTCTATTTTTTTAGTATATTTTAGTATGTGGGCCACCAGCACAGCATGGCTGCTAACAGGGTGGTATAAATCTGTGCACGGGAACCAAACCCAGGCTGCTGAAACAGAGCATGCCAAGTTTAACCACTAGGCTATGGGGGCTTGCCCACTGAGTCTGTTTTATCACTTAATTTTTTCTTGAAAGTTTTCCATTTTATTTGAGTTCAAATTTATTGGCACATAGTTATTCATATTATCCTATAGTTAAAAATCTCTACAATATCTGTAGCATGTCTCTGTTTTTTGCAGTGTTATTTTTAGTTTTCAATTTTATTTTTGCTTGATGAGTTTTTCATATTTTATTAAACTTTTGAAAAGAAAATCTTTGGAAAGAATAACCATTCCTGACATTTTGTTTGCTTGTTTTCTATTACTATTTTGTTTGCTTATTTAAATTTCTTTTCACTTTGATTTTTCGTGTTGTATTTTGCTTTTCCTCATTGGTAGCTCATTTGTTTTCAGTTTTTCTTGTTTTCTAATTAATGTATTAGGCTTCATATTTCTAAGTTCCTCTTTACATTTCCCAATTTTAAGATGTAGTGTATTCTGTTTATTTATAAACATTAAGTAATTTCCATTTTTATTTTCTCTTTAATCATGAATTATTTAAAAATGAGTTAATAGTATCCAATATACATATGTTTTCCATCTGGTTTGTTTCAATATTTACAATCAATAAAAATTTTAGACTTACTAAAATATTTTAACAACTTCTTAACTCACTGTTGCTTTTCTTCTGGCATTTTCCTTTTGCTGAGTTATATCCTTTAGTGTATGTATCATTTAGTGTACGTATTTAGAAACTGTGTTGTTTTACCTTTCACATTTAGATAAACAACCTGATGTTTGTGTATGATGTGTATGATACAAAGTAAGGGTCAAGATTTATGATTTCCAATATGAAAGCCCATTTAGACTAGAAAAACTTATTAGAAAGTGTTTCCTTTTCCTATGACTTGGCAGAGCCACTTCGTCATAAATAAATTCTCCATATATACATGAATCTGTTTCTGAACCCTCTGTTACGCTCCACTAACGTTTTCGTCTTTAAGCCACTGTCACATTCTCTTAATTACTGTAATTTTCTAATAAGTTTTGATATCTGGTAGTGTAATTTTTCCACTTTCGTTTTATTCTTCATGAGTGTCATTGTTTGTTTTCTGGTCCTTTGTGTTTCCATTTTAATTTTAGTATCAGTTTATTAATTTTCTCTGAAAAACAACACAAATGAAAGTAACCCAAAAAACTCCAGGTATTATGATTTTGTTTGCAATGAATCTTTCAATCAAATGAGAAGAATTGGCATCTTTATAATATTGGGTCTTCCAATCCATGCTGTGCTATATTCCTATATTTATGTCTTCTTTTGTTTGTCTCAATAACGTTCTGCACATTTCTGCATAGAGTGTTTACATATGTTTTGTTAGATATGTCCTTAAGTATTTGATATTTTTTTCATGTTTTTATAGTGGAATTCATTTTTAAACTTATTTGCAAATTTATGATTGTTGGTATATGAAAACATAATTTTTGTTTATTGATCCATGCAGAGACCTGAATGAATAAAATCATTTAATTCTGTTAGTTATAGATTCTTTTAACTGTTTTTTATCTACACAATCATGAAGACGGCAAATAAAAAATTTTATTATATTTTTTTCAAACGTTTTGCCATTTATTTCTTTTTCTTGCCTAATGGTGTTGACCAAGGAGCCCAATACGATGTTAAATAAATTAGCGATAGTAGGCATCCTTGTCTCATTCCCACTCTCTAGGAAAATTGTTCTAATTTTCCATAGTAAATGTGGTGCTTGTTAGTGTATTTTAGCAGAATATGTTTATCTGATTAAGGCTGGTTACTCACATTTAAAAAATATCATTACTGAGTATTGGATTTTATAAAATACACATTTAAAAATGAATTAATTTTATGTCAATAACTGAAATATAGAGTTTTTAAAGCAAAATAGAAATATGAAAATCGACTCACGAAGAAATGAAGGGGGTCAGCAGGTATAAACAGTCAGTTATAAAATAAATAATCGCAGGGATGTAACATACAGCATGGTGACCATAGTCAATAATACTACATTGCATATTTGAAAGAAAAAAAATCTGTAACTATGTACGGTGATGGATGTTAACTAGACATTGTGGTGATCCTATCTCAATATATACAGGCATCAAATAATTGAAACTAATATAATGTTATATGTCAATTATATCTCAAAAAACCCCACAAAAAAAGGAGAAATGAAAACCCTAAAAAATTGCCATCAAATAATTTTAATTTATACTTGAAGTGCCCAACCACCGACAACTCCACATATTCTCCATGCCTATTTAGAAAAGATAGACATTTTACCTACTGTCAAAGAACAGATAACTCCTAATTTATAGAAAATATTCCAAAGAATAGAAGAAGAGGTAAAACTGACCAACACATTTTATGAGCCCATTACAACCTTGAAACCAAAACTGGTCACAGCTTGTTCGAGCTGGTAAACATAGGGCAATTCTTTTGAACATCTGTTTTCTGCACGTTGGCGTTTTGTATTTTAGCTTCCATTTTCCTTGGATTCTATTATCTATTTTCCATCTCTCTTCTGCATTATGGATGATTCTTTTCCTTGGCTGTGATTAATCACTTATTAAGCCAATTCATTGAATTTTCCTTCCCCTCTGATTTTAGTCTCTTTATTGTTCTTTTGTAGAATTTATATTTTCTTTTTGAAATTTGCCCTTAATGTTATAATTTCATCCTATTCTTAGTGTATAGTTTTCCTTCCTTAATTTGTCTCTTAGGACATTTTGAATATTCCTGATTAAAATCCCTTCTTTAATAAATTCTCTTCTTTGTTGTAACTGCTGATTATCTCCCGCGGCAGTTTCTTCATGTGGTTTCCATCCTCAGTAGAGTTTCTTTTTGTTGTGGATGGATTTGTGGAGTCAGTGGTGTGGACATCTGTGGGATTAACCAGAACGAGGTCACTTTTTACAACTTTCCCAGTTCAGGAGTTTTTACACCTTCTAAAAAGTGTTCGTTAGGGCCACATGGCAGTGCTCTTGTAGACGTAGGGCTTTAATTTCTCTGTGGCAGCTCTGCATCCATCTCCTCCTTGGTTAGGTCATCTTGCTTCCTGTCCACTGGTTAGAATATTAGTCTCAGTCCACAGACAGTACCGTTTATGTAGCTCTGGGCTTTATGCAGTGAGGCGAGTTCTAAATCTCCTCCAAACACATGGCCATATCTTTTCATCTTTTCCAAAGGTATTCAGATCTCAGCTTGTGAGTCATGTGTCCAATATAGATAGTCATAGGAATTTACTCTGACTTTTACTCAAAGCTGTGAAAATTTGAATTCTGTTTCTTATGTTTGGAGAAGCTTGGGAGTGTGGTGGGGCTGGTTATCAGCCTACCATCTCACCTGAATGTCAGGAGTATGAATGAATAAATGTTATTTTAAATAACATATTTCCCCCATTTGTAAAATACATCTATTGTTTATTTTGAAATGGGTGAATTAACTAATGGATAGCTCAGTCCCTGAACAAGATAATGAAATTCTTCTCAATTCAATTTATAGCTTATTAGGTACTTAGTGCATTTAGCACATCAGATGCGTGGCATTAAAAGGAGTAAAAGCAAATTCATGACCACCAATGCCTTCCTAAGCCCCATTAGAGATCATAGAAAAGGGCTTTGAAGTGAAAATTAATGGCGACTTTGTTTGGTTCTGGATATTTAAAATCAAGTGCTCCAAGAAAAGTTCCTTAAACTGAAGGAATAAAAAGACCTTTTCTTTACTTAGCCCCTTCTTCTGAAACGCATTGGCACCTGTGTTGGTTAGAATATCCTGGCCCCAAGGTCTTTGTTCTCTATGGAATACTCAAGGACTTCCTGAATTATTTAGGGTTAAGGGCATGGCTTACTAGTAATTAGTGGGTCTGATCCGGGTCTGGGGAGCCATCCAGATGGCCTGTGACCCAGGAAGAGTTGTTTGGAGTCTGAAGTATTGACTTTTAATGTGGAGAAACCAGAAAAAAACCAGGTTTATTCTTTCTCGTATGTATACGTGTGTATGCGTGTACACACATGTAGCATTCATGTGCAATTAGGGAGCTGACATCTGCACTAAAGTTAGAGCTTCCTGGTCCAACTGGGACTCTCATTTTAGTGCACTCTGCTGCATTCTAGGCTCAGCCTGTCTCAAAATGCTTTAGTTGGACACTGTGGGCTCTTCAAACTGGAAATGACCTTAGCAATCAACCTGTTTATCAACTTTATTGTATAGTTGGGGAAACTGAGGAAAGAGAGGGAAAAGAACGACAGGTCCCAGAGGACCAACGTTTGGTTTGGTTGTTCTGAAAGAAAAGAAAGGAGAGTGGCTTCCTGATACTCAGATTCTACGTTGCATGTGTGATGAGGAAAACAGCAGCTGGAAAGACTCTTGTTGACTTTTTCCTTTGTGTCTCATCTCAGTCAGTCACTTCCTTGGTTCACCACTCACCCAGAGAAAGAAAAGCAAAGCAAACCCTAATTATGACCCCCTGACCTTGCATGCAGACCAGGTTAAAAACAACAGCTGCCTTGTGTTGATGTGTGTTGTGCCCTCAGGATGTGGGTTCATGGTTTTCTAGATCATCTGCTTATCCTATACTGAGGTCTCCATATTCTCTCCCGGAGGACAAAAGTTCCCATGTTCCTAGGACAATCCAGCAAGATCGGAGAGTAAATGCCAACTTCTAAGTGACTAATAGAGACGCTTTTCAGAAAGGCAGTTTCAATAAGGGAAGGGGGAGAGAGTCCTAGAGCTCTGAGCGACAGATAGCACTGCCTGTGGCAGGGTGGAGTGATTACAGGCCAGTGCACAGGCCCGTGTGGCTATACTAGAAAGCATCTTAAGCATCTTGATATTTATTTTCTGTCCTGCCAAACTATTTAAAAATATACCCTGGATTTGTTTTTAATCAGGTGTTATAAAATACATAGACACAGAAAAGAATGTCATGGAGGAAGTTTTTACTGGAAGATCCCTAGAAAGAGGAGGTGTGGCACGCTGCCCAGGCCACAGAGAGAAGCACCATGGTTGGTCAGGAGGCAGAAGGAGTGAGAGGGAGAACATGAGTTAGAGCGTTTCTGGTGGGTCTGGAGGAAAGGCAAGGTGAGGCAGAGTAAACAGACTTAGAATTGGCTTGTCTGAGTCATTCAGCCGGCTCTGGGGCATAGGGGCTGTCTCTGATTGTCTGGGACCTGGCCCTAGGATGCACAGGGCAGAGGAATATTGCTTCCCAGAGTGTAAGAGGCAGATAGAGGTGGTGGTTGGGAGTGTGGGCTCTGGATGGGTGAGTATGCATAGGAAAGATGCGCTCCCAGGCAAGTCTTTTGCTATCTCCAAGAATTAGCTAGCCCTGGGAGGGGTATCTCTCCCCTGTCAGTGAGTCCCCAGATGTGAGAGCATCCAGAATACAGAAAATGAGAAAATACCAGCATTTCTACTTTTGCCTTGCTCCCCCATATGTCCCTCTCCCCCAGCCCTCATACCTCCTTCTAGCTTCTTTCTTTCTTGGTCTAAAGCAAACTGTTTTGTTTCTGACATCTGCTCCAGTTCCCTTTGCCTAGGAGGTGAGTGCCCCTGGCTTTCCATCTTGACTCCCTCCCGGTCCCTCCCACTCCTGTATCATTGCCAACAGAGTGAGGCTCTGAGGCTCTTGAATGCAGTGAGAGGAAGGAATGACTCAGGAAACCTTATATGGAAGAAAGAATTGGCTGGTGCCACAAAGCCCTCTTCACTTGCTTCATCAGTTGCACTTTGGGGAGAATTGAGTAGTTGGAGAAGAGACAAAAGGCATAAAGTAGAAGATGTTAATTAATATCAGGGAAGATGGAAGGGGGTTGTGTACGTTTTACTTTTGTCTTTCTCCTGAGAGAATACAGTGCTTCATTAAACGATCTCACATCATTCCAGTTAAGCAAACTCTCTTAGCTCCAGTTCTTCTTTTGTAAAATATAGACAATAATATTGCTTTTGTATGGTTTTATCAGCGTTAAATAGGCTTATGTATATACATTTTCTAGGGTAGGTCCTGGTACGTAGTAGACACTTAGTAAATAAGTTGTTTCAAATTCAAAGAATTGAATTTGCAAGACTATCTTTCTCTTTTCTTTGGCTTGACAGGCATCCAAGATGGAAACAACTATTCAAGCCGCTGCAGCAACCTTACACTCCATGTTCCCAGGCAGAAGCACGCACACTTCCAAACCTAACAGTCTTGGTCCTGGTAATGCAGCTCACTAATGAAATTTCCATCATGTTTCTGCTGTCCCAGCACTTGTACTCGTACTAAGACTTACAGGGCCTGAGCTCTGCTTCCCACATCCCTGAGGCATATTGGAGGCTGCATCAGAGTGCACTGTGGGGCAGTGCAGAACAGGCTGAGCCAGGAGGAACAGGAATTAAGCACTATGAGTTAATTAAGATATAGTGAGTTAATTCAAGAACCATTTTTTTACATTATTAGTACAGACAGCCACTGTAAAAATTTCAACAATATAGAAATATACAGAGTTAAAAGTAAAAGGCCAATGCGTACTCATATATATACACAACCCTCTCTATTCCCCAGAGGTAACCACAGTGAACTGTTGGTGGTATCCTTCCAGAACTTCTGCTATGCATTTACATACATATATATATATATATACAGATATACATATGTTTGTATTCAAATCACAAATGTGGTTACATTGTATGTAATGTTTTTTAACTTTCTTTTTTGATTTAATAAATTGATTTTTTCATGTTAGTACAAATAGATACATCGAATTTTTTTTTTTTAGATTGACACCTGGACTAACAACTGTTGCCAATCTTCCTTTTTTTAATTTTTTTATTTTTTTAAGGATTGGCAGCTGGGCTAACAACTGTTGCCAATCTTTTTTTTTTTTTTTTCTGCTTTAGCTCCCCAACAGGCACCCCCCCCCCACCCCCCGTACACGGTTGTATATCTTAGTTGCAGGCCCTTCTAGTTGTGGGATGTGGGACACCACCTCAATGTGGCCTGAAGAGCGGTGCCATGTCTGCGCCCAGGATTCGAACCCTGGGCCACCGCAGCGGAGCATGCGAACTTAACCACTCGGCCACAGAGCCGGCCCCTTGACATATTTTAAAATGTTACTGTTAATCCATGATGTAGATGTACCATCCACAGTTTATTTAAATAATTCCCATTTGAGGCAAAATTAAGTCTGTTTCCCAATGTCCACTATTGCAAAAATGCTTCAAAGGACATCGCCATTTCTTTGAGCCATTATGTCTTTCCCTGGGATACTGTTTGCATTAGTTTGCTAGGGCTGCCATAAGAAAATACCACAGACTGGGTGGTTTAAACAACAGAAATCTATTTTCTCACAGATCTGGAGGCTGGAAGTCCAAGATCAAGGTGTCAGCAGGTTTGGTTTCTTCTGAGGCTGCTCTCCTTGTTTGCTGATGATGGCAGACATCCTCTGTGGTCTTTCCTCTGTGCTCACGTGTCTGTGTCTAATCTCCTATTCTTATAAGGACACCAGTTGTATTGGTTATGGCCTACCCTAAAGGCCTCATTTTAACTTAATTATCTCTGTAAAGGCCTTATCTCTACGTAGGATTACCTTCTGAGGAACTGAAGGTCAAGACTTCAACATGTGAATCTGGGAGAGTTTAATTCAGCTTGTAGCACTGTTCTAGCTACTCTTGTTGACTAACAAATTGCCACAACATTCAGCAGCTTAAAAGAACAACAATTTAATTAAGCTCATTGATTCTGAGGGTCAGGCTTAAACAGCAGACATGTATTTCTCACAATTCTAGAGGCTGGGAAGTCCAAGAGCAAGATGTGGACAGATTTGGTGCTGGTGAGAGCTGCTTCCTGGCTTATAGACAGCTGTCTCCTTGCTATATGCTCACATAGGCTTCCTTCGCAGTGTGCTCAGAGAGAGAGAGCGCTCTGGAGTCTCTTCTTCTTCTTATGAGGGCACTAATCCCATCACCAGGGCTCCACTCTCGTGACCTCATCTAAATCAGTTATCTCCCAAAGACTTCATCTCCAAATACCATCACCTTGGAGACTGAAGCTTCAGCATATGAATTTGGGGGACGGGGAATGCAAACATTCGGTCCATAGCAATAATGAACAGCAAATAAATAAAAATGTATTTTTAGATATTGTTAAATGTTACAAAAGAAGTAAAACAGGGTAATATGAGAGTATTATAGAGAATACTTTTCACATTGAGTGATGAAGACCTGCTTATCTGAGGAGGGAATATTTGACTTGAGACCTAAAAGAGAGGTGAAAAGAGCCAAGTGAAAAGAAGTGGGGAGGGCTTTGCAGACAGAAGGACAGCAACTAAAATCACTTTGGGAGTGCTCCAGGAAGAGACAGAAGTTAGTGTGACTGAAGGATGGTGAGTAACATAGAAAGTGGTACAAAATTAGATTAAAGAGAAAAACAGAGAGAAATCCTGAGGTAAGAAATTTAGAGTTTTACTAATTCAGCTGGGAGCCATTGGAATTTTTTAAAGAACGAGGTGACATATTTGATTTACATTTTAGAAAAACCACTCCACTTGCTATGAAGAGCAAGAGTGGAAAGTGGGAGAACAATTGCAGGACTTTGAAATTTTCTGAGCAAGTCATTGCCATGGCTTGGGCCAGGGTGGAAGTAGTGTAAATGGAGAAGAGTGAAGATATTCAAGAAGTATTTCAAGGGTGGAACCATTAGGATTTGCTAATAGTTCAGACATGGGGACCAAGGGGAAGAGTGGAATCCAGGCGTGTGCATAGGTTTCGGCTTTGAGCCACTGGGTAGATTGTGGTGCCGTTCACTCAGATGGAAGGAGTGGTGTTTGGGAGGACAAGGATGGAATGACAGGGTGTTTTGAGGGAAGATGAGAATAACAGGACTTATGACTTACTTATTTGTTATATTGCAAGTGTTTATTAGACATTTAAGTGAAGATGTTGAATAATCAGTTGGATAAGTGAGTTCAGAGGTCAGGGCTGGTGATGTAAATCTGTGAGTCAACATTCAGATATTGGATACACAAAACCATGAGACTAAAAGAGATTAAACAGAAGGAAAATGTGGCTGGAGGAGAAAATATGGCCCAGAGAATGCACAGGCATTCTAAGGTTTAAAGGATATAAAGAGCAGGGAGAAGAACTGGGAAAGGATACTGGGGAGGAGACGCCAAGGAAATAGGAGGAAAGCGGAAGTGTGTGGCGACACAGGAAGAGGATATTTTCAGAAGGAAGTTACATTAGCTGTGGAAGTTCTTTCTTGAAACTAGAATTAAATCTGGCTCCATGTTCTGCACATTGATTTTAGCTCTTAAGTTGGGAAAACATAGAAAAAAGGTCAAAAGGAAATTTTTAAAACATGTTTCTTTGTGGAAAGAGAATACATTTTGTAGTTACCCTGATCCTATTTGAATCCTGGGTTCACCACTGATGAGCTGTGTGACTGTGGACAAGTGACTTGCCCTCTGTGAGCTTCATTTTCCTCATCTCTGGAACGGAGAGAGTGACATTTACCTTACAGAGTTGTGATGAAGCTTGGTAACAAAGCACATCACACACCTAGCCTATAACATATGCTCAATAAATTGAAGTAATTATTAGGTTGGTCCCCTTTCCCCTATGATAGCTCTAGAAAGAGTTGATGATTACCCCTATATTCCCTTTGAACCTGAGATTTTCTAAGCTATCATTTCTCTCTCATCCTTGTGTTTTCTCTTTTCTTTGGATTCTTCTTCCTACACATGGCCAGTTTTCCAGATCTCAGAGAATTCTAAAGCAAACAAGAGAGATCACTGTGTAGCCAACACCTTTCTATGAACACAATGACTTTGGCTATTTTGTGAAGCAGGGAGCTACTTTGAGGAAGTAAAGTTCAGTAGTTCAGAACTCAGTTTCTTGAGGAATGTTATATGGAGTTAATTCCATTTCCGTCACTTAGAAGCTATGTGAACTTGGACAAGTTACTCAAATTTTCTGCATGTCACTTTCCTCATTTGTAAGATAAGAGTGGTAGTACCTATCTCATCAGGTTGTTATAAGGATTACACGAATTAAAATGGGTAAAGTACTTAGAAGAGTGCCATGTGCTCAATATTGAGTAAGCATTCGATAAATATGAGCTACTATGTGTATTCAGGATTTCAAGCAGATGGCAAGATGGCCTTCCTTCCAGGATTGGTACCAAAGATTTGTGCCTAAACAAGGGAGTATGGGTTGACTTCTGAGGTCCTGTCTGGCTCTGACATTTTCGGATTTGATGCCTAGTGGGACTCAGTGACTTTGGGGGAGAGCTATCTCCAGAGGTGGAGGGAAAGTGGAAGCATCGTCCTTGACTCACAGGAACCTAAGACACATTCAGGAAGAGCTAAGAATTTGGGTTAAAAAGTCAAAACCACTTAAATTTTGAATAGTGCCTTTTCTTGTCAAATGTCAAAACTTCAACTGCCATCTACTTACTAGAGCGACTGAGTGTTTCTGAGCCTCAGTTTCCCCATTTAAACAGAAATAATACTTGCTTTGCAGAGTTATGAGAATTAAGTAAAATAATGTACATAAAAGACTCAGCCAGGTGAGAATCATGCTCTCCCTCCCTACCTATCCCACTGGACTGCAACCTCTATCTCTGTTCTCATTTCCTTTCCAATTCCAAAAATATCAGTGCAGATGGCTCTTTCAGAACCTGGGGAAAGCATACCTGTATATTTGCAGTAGTCGGTCCTGTTATTGGCTGATATTTATATAAAAAAAATTGTACTGAAACCAGACTTATGACGAATTAATAAAAAAGAGTAGCTTCTGTAAGTTCTAAAAATATTACTCAGAAATAATGTTCTTTCCAGACCCCTAATGCTGAGTAAGGTAAAGCTAACCTCTCAGTTTTATAGGCTACCGATAATTCCCTTTGTGCCAATGGGAAAATTAGCTAGTGCCAAGATATTTTTAACTGGTCTGAACAAACACATCTTCATTTGCATCCAGCAAGATGTAACCTTAGCAACAGTGTGTATTTTTGGACTTCTTTTCATTTAATGCAAATGAGGCACCACCGATAGACCCGGAATCTGACGACAGAATTCAACGTGACCAATTCATGTGTCTGAGGCCATGTCTCTTGCCAGCCCAGCAAGATTCTGATTTCCTGTCATCAGCATGAATCGGTAAGGCCCAAACTGAAATTATTTTAGAGCATTGATTTTTCTTGTTTACTTTTTTAAAGTCATGTTTAACTGTCACTCCTATTATAAATGGTCTGTTTTAAAGAGATTAGTTTCATATTTCCACAGAGAACTAAAAATGTGTTTATGCTTCTTCTCAACTATGATCTGAGAGCAGTTACGTGCCATCTCCAAGCCACAGTGTCTTCTATAAAGTAGAGGCAATCATTAATTGACAATTTTCCTCCCTTGTAAAGCTGTGAGTGTTAAGTAACATACAATATTTGAAAATGATTTCCAAAGAGGTAAGAGGGACATCAATTTGAGGGCTTGTTTTTATAATTTGTGGTCCTCCATCACGTGTGCCTGGTGCCTGGAACATAAAATGGGTGATGCCGAGTTGCACCAATGTTTTCTCTATAGGAGTGGAAATGGAGATGGAGATTGGTCTCCCTAAAGACTGCCCGCCCACCCTCTGTAGTTACCACTTGGTTTGTGTTGCTGTGCTTGAGCGATTTGAAAATGGACATATGTGGAATTGTTTGTATATGTAGAAGAACAAGAAATTCTCATTTTTCACGGGAAGTAGAGCAACAAAAAACCTGAGTAACAGAGGGCTTTGCCAGTTCTATTTGAATAGCTGAAGCTCCCCCAGCACTGGTTTCTCAGTCTTTTGCCCGCCATTGCCTCGGCCAGCTCTTCTTCAACCTTCTTTATGGTGCTCTGGAATAGGTGATTACGTAAGTCATTACACTGTCAAATTGTCATGACAATCACCAGGTCATAGGGTCACACTTAGTTAAATCCATAGATAAACCATGGATTGAGATAGAGGGCTCAAGAGTAGAAATTTGAGTGTATGTAAGTATCTCCATGTGTATATGTGCGAGTACGGCCTTGGGTGGACATATGTGTGCGTGTATTTGTATGTCTAGGTTCATGAAGCTGTGCCTATGACCTTATGGACTAGGGTTTGTGGGCATGTGTGGAAGTCTGTGAGTTCATAAGATGGGTCTGTATACATGTGTGTTAGTAAATTAATGCGTGCACAGTTTCTGTAAGTTTGCTGTTGTGTAGGAGGAAGGGAGCAGCTGAGGATTAGGCATCATTAATTCATTCACTCAAGAAATATTCACTTAGTGGAAGAGCAAAGCAGATGTTGAATCTGTGAGGTCATTGGTTTAGTCAGTGGAGGAATCAAGCGAAACAGAGGTGGAGGAATGCTGGCTCTGCTTGTGCGCTTTGAGTAGCACTATGGCAAAATCCTCTGTCTGCGGATGCTCAGGTGGCAGCACTGGGGCTCAAGGAAGCCCCTTAACAATCTCTAAGGTCATACACATTAAGCCGTAGAGGGTTCTGTATTTTTCTCTCTCCTTTCAGTAGGTTTTACTCTTCCATAGGAGAAGCAACCTGGTGTGTTCCTTCTAAACCAGGACAAGATGACATATCCCTGGCCAAGTGGTTCAGTTTCTGTTCCCTACAATGACTGCCATAGGATGTCTACAGGGACTTAGGAGACAGTCTAACTCATTTCACATTTTGTTTTTATAGTTATGGATCTCGGTTAAGAAAATTATTGTATCCCAATTGTTGTCAAAGTGGGGTTTCTCAGTGCTCTAAGGAAACCGAAAGAAAGCTCATTATTTCCACTGGCGTTAGTTAGAGAATTAGACAGAGATAATGCCTTCATATTTCTTTCTGGACAAGAGAAAGGAGAGCAGCACATCCCAGAAAGAAGACAAGCCCTGCCCATGGCCCTCAAGGGTGAACTGAGATGGAAACCCAGGTCTCCCAGTTCATGACCTTTTAAAGTCCCCTCTCCTCTGTGAAGCCTCCCTACGATGGTTGATTTTTTGTGTCAACTAGACTGGGCCATGGGGTGCCCAGATTAAACATTATTTCTAGGTGTGTCTGTGAGTGTGTTTCTGGGTGAGGTTAGCATTTGAATCATTGGGCTCAGTAAAGCAGACTGCCCTGCCCAGTGGGATGGGTAGCATCCAAGCCACCGAGGGCCTGAATACAGCAGGCAGAGGAAAGAGGAATTCACCTCTTCTCTTCCTGCCTGCTGGAGCTGGGACATCAGTCTTCTCTTGCCCTTGCACTGATTTATACTGCTGGCTTTCCTGATTCTCAGGCCTTGGGATTCATACTGGAATTACACCATCAGCTTTCTTGGGTCTCTAGCTTACAGACTGCAGATCGTGGGGCTTCTCAGCCTCTATAACACCATGGTCCAATTCGTCATAATAAATTTCCATATCTATGTCTATCCTATTGGCTCTTTTTCTCTGGAGAGCCCTGACGAACACACTCTCTGACCTCTCTTTTCCCAAATGAGTCCAGGCTGATTGAACTCCTGATTTTCCCTGTGGGCTCCTGGGGTACTTCAAGCTGAAGTCCACAACACACTGCACAGCACTTTACAGCTCACGAAGCACTTGGACCAATGCTTACTCTTGTGCCGTCTTCACATACCCGATGCGAGATGGGCTATTGGAACTATTCTAAAGATGGAGAAATTGAGGCTCTGAGAGGACGATAGTAAGTGGCAAAAGCAGATCTGAAGGCTGAAATCCAGGTCTTCCTGACTTGGGTATGGTTGATGTTTCACACACCTGCCTGCCCCACAGACTAGGAGTTATTCAGAGCAGGGTCTGCATCTTGCTCCTTGGTGCATCCTCACCGCTGAGCTCAGGCCTGGCTCGGTGTCTAGGGTTGGGTTCCCTGGGAACTAGACTCTGAAGCTGAGATTAGTATGCAGGAAGGTCACTGAGGAGTCATCTCGGGATCAATACCTGTGAGGGAATGAAGGAAGTGGGACTGGGCAGGCCGAGATGTTGGACTGCAGTATAGTTGCAAGAAAAGCCTCAGCTGATGCCATAGGCAGCTCTGGAGCTGGGATGGTCCTTGAGTTATTTTGAGTAGAAGAAAGGAGTCCAGGACTTTGTACGCTGTTATTGACCAGGCATTGGATGTGGCTGCCTCCAGAAAGAGTGTGACCTTGGGCGAAGTGGTTCACTTTAAGGAAGTGCAATTCAGGGATTCAGCCTGAGGAACTCAGCCCAGAGCCATCTGTTACCAACACTCTCAGCAACTGGGGGAATGAGTGATTCAGTCCTTTAAGGGGATCCGGGTGACACACCACAGAACAATCAGGAAAGGGTTGTGAAATTGACTTTTCTCTGCAAAATACTTCCCTGTTCTCTCACCAGCGAGCTCTCCTGGTGTGGTTTTGGTTTTTCCTGCACTGGCTGCCCTAGATCTTTAACCACTCCTGCCTTATCTGCCCCTCTTCCTCCTGGGATCACCTTCTGAACATTGCCTCAGTGTGTGTATGTGCAAGCATGTGTGTTTGCATGCAGACATGCGTGTGTGTGTGTGTGTGTGCACTTCTCAGCAATATCTACTAAGGTTCACTTCTGCATTGGCTTCCCAGGCAGAGAACTCAGTGGTTCCTGGCAGCCCTGAATGACACGGAAAGCTGGGATGGTAATGATGGAATCCCAGCCCTGGCTTTGCTCTGATTCTGTGGTCAGGGTGTGTCTGGGCCCCAATCTTGTGACCTTGGGAACCTGCCCTGACACAGAGCAGAGCCTCCACCCAGTGGGAACATGACTTCAGGTCGGGTGGCTTTGAGGCCTCCTATGCCCCTCTGAGACCTCTCACAGGGGAGGAGCCTAGTCAGGAGGGTGGGGTGGCTGCTTTCACAGTGAGGGATTCAGAGGACAGATGCCGAGGGGCTGAAGTCTGTTCCAGAACAGTGGCTCCATTCTCCACAGAGGGTCAGCGGTCACCCTGGGCGAGTTCACTAGGACTCTCTGAGCCCCTGAATTCAGACTCTGTGGAACTTGATTAACCAGGCCATGGGCATGACCGCCCCCTAATCGTTCTATCATTGGACAGATTTCTCCCATGTCCAGAAGTCACGCTGAGGGCCTGGTGTGAAAGTCTCTCTCCTCCTCCAGGCATTCATCCTTGCCCACGGGCCCACACTTCACATTTTCCAATCAGGGGATCAGGCTCTACGACCCAGCTAGACTGCAAGTCTGGAGTTGGGCCACTCTCTGGGGCTGCCTTCTAGACTGATGGGCCTCGCTGTGTACTCGGGCAATTTCAGGGCCTCCAGAAAGTCTCTCTGGCTTTTGCCATGAGATGCATGCTGATTGCTGCCAGACTTTCCCTTTGGCAGATGAGAGGATCTTGCAAAGATAGCTCAGACATAGAGAACACCACCGAGGGTCGGGGGGCGGATAGTGTCCGATTGTCAATTTGGGGCCTGGGTCAGAGATGTGGCCCTTCCTCGGATGCTCTGGTGTTGGGGAGGAAAAGAGGGAGGAGAGGCATGGGAGCCGGAAATGGAGAAGGCTATGGAACAGGATAGAACCAGAAGCTGGGAATGGCATCAAAACCAGCACTACGGAGTTGCCAACTTGTCAACACCGTCTCACTTTGGCTGGTGTGTGACCTTGGGAAGACTGAACAGGGACACTATCCACATAATTTCACAGGCCTAAGTGGGCCCACGGGCTATGTGTTACCTCGTACTCAAGGCAAAAATGTGAAGTGAATGTGCCCCCAGGTTCCTTATGAGGAAGCTGGCTTGGAAATACAATTTGGATGCTCATTTGTGAAGTGGATCATCTCTCTTGGAGTCAAATGAAGCTTTCCAGAGCAGGTGACATCTGAGATGGGGCTTAGGAAATAGGTCAGGAGTTCCACAAACAGGCTTTTGTCCCAGCCTTGCTCTGTGCTGGGGAGTTCTCAGCGGGAGGTGACAGCACCCATAATTGTTAGAGTTTCTAGGGAATGAGCCATAGGTCATCATCCTCATCAGTGAGTAGATTAGTAAGCAGGAGCTTCCACAAACAAGACTAGTCAGAGAAACAAACGTACTTTGAAAGTTACAAAGGAGAAGAGGGAGACTCTGGCAAAGATAGAGAATTCATACAAAACCAACTTGAAGATGTCATGTTCTTTGAAAATAAAAGAAGATTTTGTTTCATCGAGTTTTTCTCTTCCTTCCTTTCCTTCTTTCCTTCTTTCTTTCTTTCAGCTACTGTCAGAAGTCTCATAGGAAGGGATGGAGGGACGATGTGGCCCAAAGTGGTCATGATTCTTCGACAGAAGTACTTACTTGTCTTTCTCAAAGGAATGAAGAGGTGGCTGAAGTTTGCAGGAAGGGGCCCTGGGCTGGGGCCAGGGGCCTGTGTTTGCTTCCCAACTGCTTCGTGAGCTCAGCATGTGTCCTTGGGCAAGTGCTTTGCCCTCTCTGGGTCTCCTTTTGCAAAATAATAAACTGAAATGTGTCTTTCAATTCTACCCTCTATGGATCTATTTTTAACAAAAATCACACTCACTCCCACACTCTGAGCTTGCCATAATGACATTTGTAGCTACACAAACTTCCCAGAATCAGAAAGAAATAGCATTTGTGAAATGTCAGCTCCTCAGAAATGACTGGCACCCGGGGGGGTTCCAAGCCCATCCCCAAAACCTGCTCTGTGATGCAAACACAGGCCCGGCTGAGTTGGCGCCTTCCTGGCACTGCTGCCTTGTGGGGGCGTGCTCTTGCTGACTACGCCGCGTGTTCTCAGGAACAGAAATAGAATCCGTCTGTCACACAGCAAGTGCACTCCTGGGAGGATGGGGTGTGTGTGTATTTTTTAATTTAATTTTTGTCAGATAATTCTGTTGAAGAAAATAATTTCCGAAGTGGAGGGTGGGGGCCCTGAAAAGCTGTTGGCTCCCTGCAGACAAGTCCGTTAGCACAGCGTGTCGGCATTCCTAACCGAAGACGGTGCTGAGCATGCTCACCTTGCACCTTGCAGGGATGTCCTGAGGCTGTGGGTAGGGGGCTCATAGACCCTTTGTGTGTCAAACTTCACTGCAATGCAAAGCATTGCCAGGTTATTAGGATGCACAAGCCACCTTCTCCACATCCTAGATTCAGGATTGCCATGAACTAAACTAAGCTGGTAGCTCTGAGCTCATGCAGTCCACAGATCAGAGACTGTGATGCTCTGAGATCACCGGCCCCCCCCACAACCGCTTGGAGCAGGGGTTTCCTCCTCGGCATCCCTGACAAGGCACATGCAGCTGCCTCGTTTACCATCTGAAGTCTACGTAGCGACCCATGGGCTTTCTTGTGTCCTAATCTGATCTTGCTGTTGAAACTATCAGGGACTTGAAAACCCCTTGATAGGAGCTGGAATAAGAAGTTCAAGTCCGAACTCCTTCACATATAAGCTGCACAAATCTAGTGAGCTTTTTAGACCTCTCTGTGTATCTGTGTCATCCGTAAATTGGAGATCATGAAAACACATGTGGGTTATTGTAAACGTCACATGCAACATTGGACACCAAACTGCTGTAAGCATGATCCGGGCTGAGCAAAGGCCTGTGGATGCTCTGTTCACCCACAGTGCAAGCCCCTCGCAGCTGAGAAGGAGGGATAGGAATAGTTCCCAAATGACAACTACTGGGAAGAAAGCTAGAATCCAGAGCACCGGACGTCAGAAACGTGAGCCAGCAGAGGAGGCAAAGTCATCTGTTAGCGTTTCTTGAAGGAGATCCATATCTAGGCAGCCCCCTTTCAGCCCAGAACATCCTGGGATCACTGGTTTTCTCACATATGTGAGTCCTGTCCCCCAGCCATGTGACAAGTCCCTGATGGAGGTCAGAGGTGCCTGTTTCCATGTTCTCTCCTCAGAACCGTCCTACTGAGCCCCAGCCTGGCTCCTCGCAAGAGCTCAGGATCCCTTTCAGAGCTGCTCCTCAGCTGCTCACCGCCCTGGCACATGTGTTGCTCTCCTGAGATGCCTTGTTGAGCCAGGGCCTGGAACACAGATGGCTCCCTCTTCCGCCTTCCTCTCCCAATGACCCCTGATGGGGCTACAGACTCAGCTTGCTGCCAGCCTGCTTCACACACTTATTCAGGCCCTTCGTTCCCTTTTGATTCAATGGGAATCAACTGCAGGGAATTCAGGGACGAACAGGCTTGGTCCCCACTCGCGTGGATCTTGGAAAGCTCCTAGTGAAGGAACCCTACCAGGTCTGAGGAATCCTGACTGGCTCATTGCTGAGCTGAGGACAAGGAGAGCCACGCTTCAATTAGGGCCATGCCAAGAAGGAGCATCAGGAACAACGAGCCACTTCCTTTCATCCACACGATGGCCTCTGTGAGGATTTTCATACCCATTTTCCCAATGAGGAAACTAAAGCTCAGAGAAGGGTAGTAAGTGGCAGAGCCAGGCTTACAAATAAAATCTTTTAACTCCACTTAATGCACATTCCTAATAAACCAAGATGTTTCAAATCGTGTGCTCGGTGAGAAGCCCAAGATAAATTTTGGGATGAGGATAGTGGAAAGAGTACTAAAATTGGTCTGTTCTGCCTGGATAAGAAGTTATTCAATAAATGAACATGAGTCAGTGGGGAGGTGGCATTTTCTCCTTGGAAAACATGGGTGTAATTCTGCAATTAGAGGTTCCAGTAAAAGTGGGTGGGCAGCTCCTTGGAAACATAAATCTCTTCCAATAGGCAAAGATGAGCAGCTGTAGCTACACAGGCTGGGGGCCAGGAAAGGGCAGGAACTTTGTGTTTTACGTCATGACCACTTGGAGCCCACCCCACCTTTGGCCACAAATCCTTAACTGGGATTCCTTCTTCACTTTTGCTTCTACAATCCCTCCTTCTCCCAGCCATCTCAGCAATATTTATTTTAAAAATATGAATACATAGATTTGTGTGTATATATATATATATATATACACACACATATATATACACATACATACACAAATATGTGTGTATAACCATGTGACTTTCCCAATAAAACACTTCCCTGGTTTCCTAGCTCCACAAGTTGGACTCTGAACTCTTAAGTGCGGCAGTGTGGCTTCTGAGTTTGTCTTAGCTTAAGTTGACCCCAAAGCAGACCCTGAGACAAGGACTTGGTTTCACCCATTGACTACTCAGAGGCAAGAGAGCAGAGGCATCTACCCATCCATGCTAGCTCCTCACTGGCTAAGGCTTGCTTCTGGGAATATTAACTTCCCAACGTGTCTGTCTGCTCTTTGCATGGCCAGCTCACTCCCAGGAGGACAGTGAGCCCTCAGATGGAGAGTGGGCCCACAAATGCTTGAGATAGAAGTTGTTGGCATGTAAAGAACTGCCCACCGAAGCTGCCGACACCCACCCAGAGAGAGCCAAAGGGATGCAGGTCAGTCAGTGGGGCATCTGTTGCAAGGACTCTGCATGAATTTCCCTCTCAAGTTGCATCTTCTGCTAGTGGAATCCCAGATTTCACAGAAGTGTTACTCAATGAGTGAAAAAACCCACGTGGGTCACACATGGTTATGGTGCGTTTAAGAGTGTGTTTATTTGAAGAAGCAGGCAATTAACCTTTCTGTAGTACTGTAGTAGATTGATCAGCTTATGAATTTTGGACTCGTTTCTTTTTAATATCAAATCCCGTACCCTCAACTAATAGGCATGAGAAGGAAGCCAATGACAATGAAAAACTAACTCATAGCAATCAGAAAGCTCCCTGCGTGGTTGGCAGGAGGAAAGGCTCTGATCAGCTCACTTCCTGGACATGGACAGAAACACCTTATGAAGTCTTGGAGTCTTGTAGGATTCTGTATTACAAGGGAACGATTTAAGTGCATCCTTTAAACTTTTCTTAGTAAGGCAAAACATAGCACCTGAGCAGGTATATGGGAATTTAACTTGAGTTTTTGATTAGATAAAGTTTGAAAGCTACTCCCAAACATTTAGTCTCTCCTCAGACTCTCATCTTTTGCACATGGTGGTCCCTCTACTGAGATTATCCTTCCCATGTTTGTCTATTTCCATCTCTGTGAAATCTTCTCTGACTAGCACATCTAGACGTAAGCATTCCCACCCTTGTCTCTTCTTCATATCTTGTAAATACTTCATTATAACCCTTGAAATCATTAACCCCTTTCTGAACTTTATTTTATTTATCTGTAATATAAAGTGTGCACAATAATGAGTTTTGAGGCCTAAAGTATTTGACTCTATTACAATCTCTAATTATTGTTTTAATAGCAAGATCACCTAATTTGCAGAATAATATGCTTTTCTCTTTTTTTATTTTTAAATCTATTTCAGATTGGTTGTCATAAAAATTCCTTCATTCAAGGCATTTGCTAAATGTTTTTTATGTGCCAAGCCTAGTGGGACACACCTAAAATTTATTATTCCCATCCTTGAAAAATTTATTTTCCTGCTAGCAAGCAGACGTATAAGCTCAGGAAAAAAACTAAGAAATAATTCCAGTCACTTGGAGAATCAGTAGGAATACATGCCAGGGGGAAGATCACCATGAGTTGGAGCAACACTTCAAGGACATGACGCTGTAGCTAAGCCTTGGGGGAATAATAAGATACGGTATTTCTGATTATAGGAGGACATCCTAAATTAGTACAGTGTCGGTTACACGGAACCACAATGAGAATAAACAAGATTTGAGATTGAAGGAGAGGAGAACCGTGACGAATCTCCCTGGAACAGCTCTTTTGTGCTGGAGTGGAGTTGGAGATATGGTTGGAAGGGTGCAGATTTGGGAGAACTTAAATGCCAGCCAATGGAATTTGACATCAGACAACATGAAACCAATAACCGTTTTTTTTTCTTTTTGGTGAGAAAGATTGGCCCTGAGCTAACATCTGTTACCAATCTTCCTCTTTTTGCTTGAGAAAGATTGTCACTGAGCTAACATCTGTGCCAATATTCCTCTATTTTGTATGTGGGATGCTGCCACAGCATGGCTTGATGAGCAGTGAGTAAGTCCATGCCCAAGGTCCGAACCCGTGAACCCTGGGCCACCGAAGCAGAGCACGTGAGCTTAACTCCTATGCCATCCAGAGGGCCCCACTGGTAACTTTTTAAGAAAGAGCAGAGCCTTAAGATGTTTGTATTGAAGAAGGTCAATGTGGCAGCTGTGTGGAAGTTGGATTGGGTGAGGGTGAGAGAAGGCTGCCCACTGAGACCTTCAGGAGAACATGGCTTGAGGTGGGGAAAGGAGAAGGAGATGCTCCTATGATGGGACATTGATCTGGACAGCAAGAAAGAAGAAGGATGCAATAATGAGGACTGCAAGGTTTGGCTCTTGGCCAGGAGAACAGTGGTGGTGGTGATCCAAGGGGTTAGGAGAAATTGACGCAAAGAGGTAAGACTTGTTACAGCCATATGAATGGGGAGTGTGTGCATATAGGGGGCACAAACAGTTTTGCTGTGAGAGGAGGAAACCAGAGCAGGAAAGGAGATAGAGGCAGCCAGAGGTAGGATTGAAAGTCCTTGTCTTTGAACACAGCTTGGTTTCAGACATACTCACTACCTGAGCCATTCTTTGAAGCATACAGGGGCCCTGACTTCCCAGAGCATCAATAATGCAACATGGAAATTGCAGGTCTGTCCCTGAATAAAGACCATGGGCTTAGGAAAGTAAGCCATTTGAGAAGCTCTTCCTTTATCACAGTAATGATAAATACGGTCTGTGTTAAGAACCTGGGATGGAATTTGATGCTTGACTTTTTGTCATGTGACCACACAGTTTTTATACTTTCATTTTGGCTGATGACACTACTTAGTTTTGTCTTTAGACAAAACCACAGCTATTCATAACATTTACAGAAACACGTTCACTGATGTTTTGCATGGGAATCCCTTAAGTTCAGTGGCTCTCACAATATTTTTGCCGTCCTAACACTCCTGAGGTGTACAGTATGCTCAGATCAATAACAGAGAGTCAATTTCCATGGCTCCAATTTCAGCAGGAGAATGGAAGGGCATACATCACTCAGTGCTTGAGTCAGGATCGGAGGGAAAGAGAGCAGAAAGCCCCGCAGGTGGTTCTGCTAGAGCCCCCAGGTGACAGGTCCTCCTTGGGGACTCACTGGCTTCTAGTTCAAGCACAACCTGGGCTCATCCATCTGTCTAAACAGAATTTTATGCCTTGCCTTCCACCATCCTAATTCTAAACCTAGTGTCAACCCTCACAAGGATTCAAGACCTTTTAAGACCCAGTTGTAGTTTTCCTTTATCTGAGAAATCACCCCTGCCTTGCACAGCTGAGGTAATCTCTTCAATGCACTATCCTTGCCCTTCATTCAGTATGAGACTGAGCGTCTGTCTTCCCCGCTAGACCGTGAGCTCCTTGAGAGTGGGTGCCATGTTTTATTCACATCTGAAGCCCAGCATTGCATCTAGCATAGTGCTTGGCACAGGGTAGAACCATAGTGAAAGCTTACAGGTGGAATGAATGGATGGATGCCTCGAAAAATATACTTCTGCAACCTTCAGTCTCTCTGCTGTTTCTTACTTCCTTTCCAAAGCTCTGAGGGGGCCTTGGCCTCAGCCTCTTGCTCTGGAGTCTCCTTCTCTTCTGGTGCTGCTGCTGCCTCCTCCATCCCGGGCTTGCGTTCCTCCGGAGTGGTTAGAGAAGACAGTCTTTCCAGCTCTATGGGTTTGGATTCTGTGACATGTGAGTTGTTGCACGCTATGATAGTTTTTCAAAAGCTCACATGTGCAGAGCATTTCAAAATCCCCCAGCCATCATGTCCTTTATCTTATCCTCACGTTACTGCCATCCTGGGAGATTGACAGGGAAGGTATCATTATTCAGCTGTTATACACAAGAAAACTGAGGTACTTGAGAGTACAGTGACATGACTGAGGGTGCACAGTAGCAGGTGGAGGAGTTAGGACTGGGACCAGTTTCTCTGTCTCAAAATTGTTTTTTTTCCACTTCATCACATTTGATGTTTTTCAATCAGTTTCTATTTTCTTTCTGCCTTTGAGGATTTGTCCAGTATTTCTCTGTTAGAGCCGAGTGGGGGACACCATGACGAATGTCTGACCCTTGCCTCTTCTGATTTTTTTGGAAGGACTCCACTTTCCCTGACTGGAAAATCCAACAGAAACTGTTATTTCTGAGATGTCCAATATCTGACCTCTCACACTTCACATTTCTCATTTCTCTTCCAGAAGTCATGCTGGCCCAGAGGACTTCGGAGCCTCCTTCGGAGGCTTGGAACAAGACTGATCGGAAAGTGCTATTTGGTATCCATCCTCTTAAAAGAGAATACTAGAATATACATTGTTCTATTTTTTACAATTTTTTCTCTGCCTTCCTGTCCCCCTCCTTCTTGTTCCGCTCCTCTTCCTCCTCCTCCATCTTGCCTGTCTCTTCCTTGAAGCATTTTAAATATCCCCTTAGATATGGCAATTAAATTTATTCACTAAGTCATCCTTCGCTTTATTATAATGAAAACTAATGCATAGTTTTCTTTCTGCAATAGTTTGCTAACATTCCCGGCTAGAATACAAGAAACCTGTATTCTAGTCATCCTCTCTTAGTCACTGGTTTTGTGACTTCAGAGAAGTCACATAAACTTTCAGTTCTCTGGTTGTTCGTGTTGCATTCTCAATTATTTAATTACATGATTGCCTCTCTTATCAGACTGTGGACAATCAGCTCCATCTTGTTCAAATTTGTATTCTCAACGTTTAGTACACTTTCCAGTAAATATAGGTTGAAGCTCTGAGATGCCAGAGAGAGGATGGGAAGTAATTAACTGCAGAAAAAGCACACCAAGTATCCCTATTCATCTATCCAATGCTTCCCTTGTTGTTTGAGAAGGAAAACAGCAACATCAAAGGGGGTAGAAGGTGTGATATGTGTGTGCGTGTCTGCACACTCAAATGCACAGATGGCGTTTGTTCTGAATGGAGGACATAGAGTTGTTGGCAGCAAGAGAGGGGAGGGAGCCATGAGTGACAGAGATGCAGACCAAAGAGTGGATCATTTAATATCAGGATCTGGCATGACCAGAAAACATTGACTTAAAATTCTCTAGCCAAATACTCAACAGATGCCTAGTCAAATGCCCATGGTGTTAGCACCACTGTGTGGCAACAACTGGGAGTCAAGTGTTCTTTTAACTCACTGGGTGACCTAAGGAACGTTATTGCTAATTCAGGGTGACCTTTAAATTTCCAAGTGGACAGAGGACAATGAATGTTGTTAGCTGGACTTGGGAGGATGTAAAAATGCACACAGATTGTTGAGACTATCAGGCCATTTTCTGGGGAAATAGAGTCCTATTGGGATTTGCTTGTTTTGCTATTGCTTCCTCTCAACATTGCCAAGGGAAAGGCTACAAACTGCCAGAAAATCAAAATATTAGTAAAAGGATTATTGAACTGGGGACAAGGGACACCCGGAAGATAGAAATTTCTTTCCAAGAGAAAGACTGTGAAATATATATGAAGGTAGGCAATGGAATAGAGAAACCACATGCGGTTAGTATAATTGGGACCCTGACATTATGGAGAAGGCAATGCTGCTCAATAATTTAAAAGCACAAGAGATACGACAAATGAATCCTGGGAAAGCACTCGGTTCAGGAGCTTGGCAAGGGAACTAGGAAGATAGGAAAGCATTTTTACCAATGGGGAGAAGAGAATAGAGCATATTTTGTAAGAATGAGGATGCTTTGCATATCATATTTTGGGGGAATAATTTCAACATTAAACTGATTTTCAAAATAATACACATAATTAAATTTATACGAGAAAATATTTAGTGTGAAAAGGCCCAGATTCTCAGCTATTTTTGAAGTCCTTATGTACTTTGAGGCTGCCCCCATCACAGTTTTCTTGGGATTAAGCTGCTCGCCAACTCTCAGCTGATTTCCCATTACAATGGTCAGTGTGAGACTCAGATGCACACCTCCATCCTTCTCCTGCGATTTGGGGGGCACTCCAACAACTCAGCTAACTGTGCTTCATCTTCTGAAAGTCATTCTGCTCTATTTTGGTCATTTTCCCATATGGAATAGGGAAAATAAAACAACAAAAACAAAAGCACACAATTCCTGTGAGCCTCACACATTGTGTGTATGTAAGAAGAGGGCAAATGCTTTCTCTGAGCATCCAGATAACTTTTCCACAAAACCTCAGATTTTGTTTGTTTTCCTTAAACTTCAGAAGCAGGCTGTTTCCCGCCATGATCTTGAGATGTTAGAGGTAGTGGAGGGGTCTGTTTCCTGTGTGTTTACTTATTGTGGAGCATCTGTTTCTACACACAGAGCTCCGCTCGTTGTCTGGCATTCATTTCATCCTTTTGACTGGATCTCACCAGGATTTTACTCTGAGTGGACCCTCTGCTTTAAGAGCCATTATTTGACTCTGTTACACCTGAGGACCTGTTGCAGAATGATGCAACAATACATACTGTTCTAAAACATCGCAAGGGGTGTCTGTTTTGCACACATGATCACCTTTCTCATAACGTAAGTGAACTATAAATATCAAAGCCAGAATAGATGTGAGACCATCTATGGTCCAAAGAGGGGCGGGAGATTTGGCTAAAGGACATCCCTAATTTGGACAAAAGGGAATGTAATTCCTGGACAGAATGTCTATCAGAAAATTAAATGGGCGTTGTATTTGCATTTGCCTATAGAGTGAGGGAGCCCTCGACACTGAAATTCACTCACTCATTACTAAGCCGTCAGATGAGAGCTGGCCATGGGTTGGCAAAACTGGTAAACTGGAGGAGTTTGTTTTCGTAGGCACTGACCTCCATATTCCCTGCACAGAGATCTCAGGCTCTATGTAAGGCAGTTGGTGCCCTAACACTTCAGAGATTGGCGTTCAGTCATTTTTCACTTAGAAATCCTTTTCACCATGGCATACCCTTTCCTGATCCTCCCTTCTCGTTGGACCCCTTTCTCCTTCCTCCTCTGAGGTCATCATGTAAGGTGGATGTCACATCTGACAATCACCAGTGACCACAGAATGGAAGCTCTGCCTTTCTCTGCCTGAGAGCTCAGTGTTGAGGAGGTTGCCGTAATGTTCACACTCAACATTTTTTGATTTTAGATTTCTAGGTTTGTAAACTCTTCTTCGAACTTCTAGGAGTCCTGGGTTCCAATTGTTCCCCTGGCACTCACTCACTGTGAGTGATCCTGGGCATCTTCCTTCTCTCTTGGCCAAGGATTTCTCCATGTGAATTTTAAACCATCTTATTTGGTGCTGTACTTGAAAGCAAAAAGCAAAGCTCAAGTGAAAGGATTTAATATTATTGTGACGATTTTCCAACCACAGGGAAAAGGTTTTGGATGTTTGCTTGTGCTGAAATGTTGACAGCCTGTGTCTATCGAAACATTCATCTCTTTTCTACCCAAGAGACCCTTCCTGTCCCCTCTGAGTCGAGGTTCATATCCTATCCTCCAGCAAGAAATTGCTGCAAGGCTATGTAGAATAAAGATTTATTTGTGCTTAGCTTAAAATGAATTTCATCCCTGTCACCCGAATGAAATATTGCATCTTGGGCCATCACCAAGAGGAAATTCCAAGTCTGCTAAATGCCTTCCTGCTCGTGACACAGGAGCATGAGCAAAGCTCCAAACAAGCTCAGGCGCCTGCCTCATTTTCCAGCCTCGTCTCCCCCAGCTCCCGCCACAGGCTCCCCATGCTTCAAACACACAATGACGTGTAGTTTTCCATTGTCCATGTTCTTTTTTTTTTTTTTTTTAACATTTTTATAGGACTTCGACTTTATTTATTTAAGTATTTTTATTGAGGTAACATTGGTTTACAACATTATATAAATTTCAGGTGCACATCATTTTATTTCAGTTTCTTTGTAGACTACATCGTGTTCATCACCCAAAGTCTAATTACCATCCATCACCGTACACATGTGCCCTGTCATCCCTTTCTCTTCCTCCCTCCCTCCTCCAGTAACGACCAATCTAGTCTCTGTATCTATGTGTTTGTTGTTGTTCTTGTTTTTATCTTCCACTTATGAGTAAAATCATATGGTACTTGACTTTCTCCATCTGACATATTTTGCTGAGCATAACACCCTTACGTTACATCCATGTTGTCACAAAAGGAAGATTTCATCTTTTTTTATGGCTGGCTATCATTCCATTTTGTGTGTATATACCACATCTTCTTTATCCATTTATCCATTGACGGGCACTTAGGTTGTTTCCAAGTCTTGGCTATTGTGAATAATGCTGCAGTGAACATAGGGGTGCAAATATCTTTTTAACTTAGTGTTTTCCTGCTCTTTGGATAAATACCCAGAAGTTGAATAGCTGGATTATACGGTAGTTCTATTCTTAGTTTTCTGAGGAATATGCATAGTGTTTTCCACAGTAGCTGCACCAGTTTACATTCCCACCAGCAGTGTATGAGGCTTCCCTTTTCTCCACATCCTCTTCAACACTTGTTATTTCTTGTCTTGTTAATTATAACCATTCTGACAGGCGTGAGGTGATATCTCATTGTGGCTTTGATTTGCATTTCCCTAATAATTAATGATGTTGAACATCTTGTCGTGTGCCTGTTGGCCGTCTATGTGTCTTCTTTGGAAAAATGTCTGTTCAGATCCTCTGTTCAGGTTTTTAACTGGATTGTTTGTTTTGTTGTTGTTGAGTTGTATGAGTTCTTTATATATTTTGAATGTTAACCCCTTATTGGATATATGATTTGTAAGTACCTTCTCCCAATTTTTAGGTTGTCTTTTTGTTTTGTTGATGGTTTCCTTTATTGTGCAGAAGGCGCTTAGTTTGATGTAGTCCCATTTGTTTATTTTTTCTTTTCTCTTGCCCGGTGAGACATGCTATTCAAAATCATGCTGCTAAGACCAGTTTCAAAGAGTGTATTGCCTGTGTTTTCTTCTAGAAGTTTTATGGTTTCAAGTGTTACGTTCAAGTCTTTAATCCATTTTGAGTTAATTACTATGTATGGTGTAAGACAATGTTCTATTTTCATTCTTTTGCACGTGGTTGTCCAATTTTCTCAACACCATTTATTGAAGAGACTTTCCTTTCTCCATTGTATGTTCTTGACTCCCTTGTCAAAAATTAGCTGTCTGTAGATGCATGAGGTTATTTCTGGGCTCTTGATTCTGTGCCGTTGATCTGTGCGTCTGTTTTTCTGACAGAAGTATGCTGTTTCAGTTACTACAGCTTTGTAGTATATTTTGAAATCAGGGAGTGTGATACCTCCAACTTTGATGTTTTTATCAAGATTGCTTTTGTTATTCAGGGCCTTTTGTTGTTCCATACAAATTTTAGGATTCTTTGTTCCATTTCTGTGAAAAATGTCATTGGGACTTTGATAAGGATTGCATTGAATCTGTAGATTGCTTTAGGAAGTATGGACATTTTAACTATGTTAATTCTGCCAATCCAAGGGCACAGAATATCTTTCCATTTCTGTGTGATTTCAAGAGATCACCACTGCCTTGAATTTTTAAATTGTCTTTTTATTTTTATAGCATTTGACCATATTTGTAAGCACAATACGTTGCATAGTTTTGCCTATATTTGAACGTCATATGCATTGAATCAAATAATTTATATTCTTCTGACTTGCTTTTTTCACTCAACATTACATTTTTGAGATTCATCCATGTTAATGCATGAGGCTAAAGTCCATTAGTTATTTCTAGTGCTGTAGAGTATTCCATTGTATAAATCATCACAATATATGTATCCATTCTCCCGATGATATTTTTTTTGTTCCTATAAGAAATGCTCATAGACATTTTTGAGCATTTGTCTTGATGCATTTTACAAATATCTTTAAAATACAAACTTAGAAATGGCAGTGTTGCATCAAAGAATATGCACATTTCAATTCATTTGGCAATGCAAAATTGTTTTTAAAAGTGATTATACCAATTTATCCTTTCTTCAGTACTGTTTGCAGTATATAGGTTCTTTGGCTTTTTTTTTTAACTTTCTCCCCCTTTTTGGTTTGATTTCTAGCCCTCCTCCATACTTCGATTTTCTTCAACTAGTATGGAAGTTATATATAGGTATACATATTCATATAATATACATATTTAATTTAAATTCTAAACTTATTTAATATCTTTCACTTCTTCCAAATAATACCAGAATTTGATAGCATTAACTCTGATCATCCCAATTCTGAATAGTGTGCTATTGTTGTCCTGAATTTTAGCTCTACCCTGTTTCTTTATACAAATTATACATATGACAATAGTTTAATGCAGTATATGTTTTTATATTTACCCATGTGTTTAACATTTTCTTTGTTTACTATTCCATCTTTATTGTCCAACTTTCCTTCTGGAATTATTGTACTACTTCCTGAAGAACTGGACATAGAATTCTAGCCTGACAGTTATTTTTTGTCCCTAGAACTTTGGAGATATTGTTCAATTTTCATTATTAATATTGAAAAGTCAGATTTAATCTAATTGAGTTCTTATATAAGTATTCTGGCTTTTCTTTATACCTCCTAAGATTTTCTCTTTGTCTTGCTGTTTTGTAATTTGACTGAACAATATCTGGATATGGAATTCTTCTCATTTATCCTGCTTGGGATTTATCAGGTTTCTTGAATCTGAGAATTGTTGCTTTCAAACAGTTGTGGAAAATTTTCATTCATTTTCTTTAAATATTGCTTTTATCTTGGCCTTTCTCCTTTCTCTTGAGGACTCTAGTTAGACATATGTTTTACTCTCTCACTCTACTGCTCGTATCTTTTAGCTTTTTAGCTTTCTTGTGTTTCTCTTGGTATTTGTCTCTTTGGGGAATGCTCTGGATAATTTCTTCAGATAAATCTTACAGTTCACAAATTTTACCTTCAATTCCATCTGCAGTTAGATTTGGCCACTTTTATTTTTTTAATGTTTGTTTTAAATTTTTTTTTTTTTTTGAGGAAGATTAGCCCTGAGCTAACTGCTGCCAATCCTCCTCTTTTTGCTGAGAAAGACTGGCCTTGAGCTAACATCCATGCCCATCTTCCTCTAATTTATATGTGCGACACCTACCACAGCGTGGCTTGCCAAGTGGTGCCATGTCCGCACCCAGGATCCGAACCAGCAAACCCCTGGCCGCTGAAGCAGAACGTGTGAACTTAACCGCTGCGCCACTGGGCCAGCCCCATTGGCCAGTTTTATTTTAACACAGACACATTTTTATTTTCTTTTAGCTCTAGATGTTGTATTTGTTCCTTTTTTCCATTTTGCATCTGTCTGATCAATTTTGATAATATATTATTTTTTATCATTCCTTTAATTACTCTTTTTAACATTATTAAAGATATTTGTTTTATATTCTGTTCCTTATAATGAAATACAGTCTGTGCTGCTCTGATTCTGGATTATTTATGGCAACTCTAACGGTGGTGTTCCTCCTTGTCTGTTTAGTGAACTTTTATTGAGAAAGGATGTTCTTTGGATCTATACCTGCGGGAATTTTCTGAGGTCTTGAAAGATTTGCTTCTTCAGATCAGTAACAATTTTGGACGACTAAAGGATAAAGCCTAGGGGACTTTTTTATTTCTACAGAGATAAATTTAATTTTGATCACAAATCCACAAGAGGGCAGGTTCAAGTTTAGGTAGTATAAGAGATGTCTTTCTTTAATTTTGCTCTTTCTTTTTCTCTCTCTCTCTCTCTTTCTTTCTTATTCTATTAGAACATGGATCCACTGTATACATTTGTAGGGTATACATTTTATCTCCTTGTTCTCCCACTCAAAGTGTTGCTCCTCAAGGGGGTCTGGCTGTTGGGGGTATCTTCCATTTAATCACCTCTGATAAAGGCCCAGATTTGTATCCTATATCATTTATTACTCATTAAAACCCAAATCCCTGGTACCCTGAAATCAACAGGCATCCCCAAAACTTTCTGGCTCCTGGACTGGTTTAGTCTGTGGACTCATGCCTATGCTTCCTTGTCATTTCAGGCTTCTGGGAAATTCCTTTTTCCTCCACCTCAGTCATGCATCAAAATAAGTTTTTAATATTTTAACTGCATTTAAACTGTGCTTTACTGGAGATTTTCCTATAAATATCTAGTCTATCATATTGTCTCATATAGAATCCCCACCCTGAAAATTCTTCAGCCTTCACACTTATTACAACAGCTGTCGTGGTCAGTTTATTGGTCCGACACTCCCCGAGAGCTTCTTAAAGGCAAAGGACTGTGATCTCCTCATCTTTTAATTTCAGTGTTTGACACAAAGGTGAGACTCAATCAAAGTTGGTTGCATGAATGAAATAATACATTTTTAAAACAATAAGGCAATAGCCAGAGACTTCCCCTACACCAAACAGAATCAATTTATTAAACTTGGTTACTCTGATATTCCAGGTTGATAGACTACAAATTGGACATTTAAAGTAATGATAGTCTTCACCTCAGAAATTCTGAAACCACTAGCAGATTCATGGGGTTTGAAACCTTGCTGAGAGTTAATTAGCTTGAATATAGAATGCTCTGAGGGACTATGGCTGCAAGGGTGGGAAGAGATGAGCCCAAGAGGTAGCAAGATGGAGAAGCAGGGGGCATCTGCCAAGCAGGTGCTTTCAGCCTGCTGGAGCGGTACTAACAGGGGTGGGAGCCCCTGTGAGACAGCGCCGAGGGTAAGCTGGAGCAAGGAGGGGAGCTCTTGCTGGATCCTGCTCATGCTGTGGGCGTTGTCCTAGGTGGGAGTGTAACTGCTTCCGCTGCTAGTGTCCTCCTCTTCTACGCAGGCCCGTCTGAGGACTCCAAGCTGGCAGACAGTACCGATTTGTCCATTGTAGAGTGTGGCGAAGACTCTTCTGGCAGCAGTAATCCAAGAACTGCTGGATGAAAAGGATCCTAATGTAACAAAGAGCAAGCCCTCTTCATCTGATTTCACAACTGTCATAATTGGAAACAGCACTCTAGACTCCAACAGCTCCCCCTTGCCCTCAACCAAAGAATCCTAAATAGCTTAAGACTTTAAAGGAAAATGAGTATTTGCATGGTCCCTTCTTTTATTCTCGTTGTAGGGTGTGTGTAGCTTGGCTAGATCATTAAGGATTGTAGCCATGTGTTCCCTCTCAGCCCTGACACTTCTGGGCACATGGTGGGAAAACTTGGGTCAGTCATTCCCTGCCTGGGGACCCCAGTTTTCTCATCTACACCATGGGGGAGGTCATTGAATGCACTCTAAGGAGTTTCGTAGCTTACCAGGTCTAGGATTCTGTAACTGAGAACTGCACTTCCTGATTCTATTAGAGGCCATGATTTATCTACTACTTTGGAAGCTGACAAAGTTTTTCCAGTAAGGCGTTGAGACTCCCCGACCCCTCACTAAAAATGGTGGAGGTGCATCTTTTGAGTCCGTTATTATGCATTTTGCCTAGAGACACGAGGACAACTTTCATTCCTGGTGACTTTTATTCCTGGAGCCATACACTTGAAAAATCACATCAAAATAAAGATATTTCATCCGTTACTCCTTCTTCCTGTGGATTCATCCAATTTGCCTCGTTCTTTTGGTCTTGAGGGCTGCCTCAGGAATCTTGCATTTTCATGTGATTACTTTTGGAGGCCCAGCCAGCACTAATTCTTCCATATCATCATAATATAGAGTCATTTCATCAATTCTGAGACCCAGGAACAGGTTGGGCCTGGGTGCCTGTTGTATTTAGATTTCCCCCAATATTTCAGATCTTCCTCAGTTCCTCTCTCTCAGTTCTTAAAGAGTTTTAGGGTCACACGGACTGATTTCCTAGGACTGTGCCCCAGTTCTCTCTCAGACACCCTGACAGCAGCTTTCCCTTCTCCCTCCTGCCCCAGATGGCCCAGTTTCCCCAACACACCTTTAATGAGCAGGCTCCCAGGTGCTGAGGCTACGAGGACAGGGTCTCCAGGACTCATGGCACGGTGGGGAGGGGGAGGCAGGGCTGCTTTATGACTCCCAAGGCCCTAGGCACTTTCGCCTTCATGGACCCCTTCCTCTGTTAAATTTTTTTTTTTAATGTAAGATTATATTTTATGACAGCATTGGTATAAGGATGAATACAATCTGTGTTGGATTCATTACTGCATGTTCATTATTACTATCTTCAGATTTTCTTCTGATTTTAGAAGAAATTAAGACATTTTCACCTGTCCCTAAAGATATCATGGGTCCCAGGCACCATGCCTAACAGGCAAGTCAGCCCTGGGCGAGGGGAGAGGCATTGTATAAACAAAGATGCAGGTGAGCAGGCCACGGCAGCCCCCTAGGAGCCCAGCATTCTCTGGGACCTCAGAGTAGGGTCTCCTAATTCAACACACGTGGGCCCTGCCAAGGGAAAGACAGTCAAACATGAAGCTTGAGCCAAGGGTTGAGGCTGAGTAAGAAGTGGTGAGGCAAAGAGAGATAGGAAGGTATTTTGAGAAGCAAGAAATAGGAGCTTGTGTACAGGGAACCAGAAGCTGTTTGATGTTGGAGCAGAAAGTACGAAATGCAGGTGGTCAGAGACGGGGCTGGAGAGTCAGAGGGGTCCAGTTGGTGACAAATTTCATAGGTCAGTTTAGTAGCATGAACTTTGTCCAGATGAACCAGACAGAGCTATAGAGAGACTTCAAAATGAGAATAGCGTGACAAGATTTCAGACCGGAAAGACTGGTTAACACGTGTCTAAATGGAACTAGGCAAGAAGGGAGGTGTGTGTGTGCATGCACTCATTCCAGGAGAAGCTAGAGGGCATATTCTGCTCCCCTGGGGCCTCTTTGAAGGCCAGTAGACTTTCTCCCATGGACATTCCATTGGTCTGAAAGCACAGCCTCTGACAAAGTCAGTTTTAGGAGCAGAGGCCGCACAGTACAGTCTCCCAAAACTCTTGTGAAAAAAATACAAAGTTAAAAAATTTTTGTCCTGTGATATCATATGTGACAATGTTCAGTACTGTTCCCAATAGACAGAATCTCATATAGAAGCCACCATCTTTCCTCCCTACTAAATATTGCACAGTTCCTTGAACTGGCGCTGCTCCCCTGGGCCCTCATGTGCCTTCTCACATGCTGTTCCCTCACCCAGCAGACCTTTCCCTCCTTGGCTTGCTTGCTGAATACCTGCAGTCTTTAAGATGCAGCTCAAGTGCCTCCTATGAAGGTCCTTCAGCTTCTTGCCACCACCCCTCCCACCCCGTTACTCCTTCCTTCCTTTGGGCGATGGCAAGGTGTGGTTCTCCCCAATCAGAGCACCTCACTGGGTACCGCCACGTGGGAACATGGCTGGGGGCTCTACCAGAAGGGCAGGTCCTTAAGGGCAGGGATTCTGTTTAAGTGTATCTTTAGGATCCGGGCCACTGTCCTGCATACAAGAGCTGGCCCAACCTTGACTCAACAGACCTGTCAATCATGAACCTTTGAAGCCAACTTCTTTTGATTTTAAGCAAAGCTCGCTAAATATGAAAAACATCAACGAAGCAGGATTTTTGAACTTTAAACTGTACTAAAATTTCTTTTACAGAACTGTCTATGCTTTAATCCCTCATTTTTACAGCATTATCTCACTTCTTCAGAGGTTGTAAATCTCATAGTACAGGAGCAAGAGTCACCACTAGGGGAATTTCTTTTATTTTTTGTATAAAATAGTTTTAGGCTCACAGTCATGTCAATGCATTCTACTATAGAGGCCTTTCTAATAGAACAAAATGGAATCCTGCATGTGCTTAATTAGACTTCAGTTTTCTGGCTTTAGTTTCCTGCTTGACACAGAGGAAGGCATTTAGGAAGGAGCTGAATGCGTGTGATTCACATGGTGAGTCTGGGTGATGATGTGTCCAGGGCCCTCAGAGGAAATAGAGATGATGGAGTCCACTCTGGGCCCCCTCAAGATCAAGGCTCTTCTGTTTGCTAAGGATGGAGGAAGAGAGCAAAGGGCTTGAAAATTCTTAAATATGTGCCTGAGTCTGCATGCAGCCTGGTGCCCCAGATGCTCAGGCCTCTCCTCCGGCTAGCTGAGTCCTCTGGACCCAGAGCAGAAAGACCCAGGCTGAGGTCAGAGTGGGGACAGGCTGGAAGGGGGCATTGCTCCCATTGATGGAGTGTGCACTGTGTGCCAGCCACTGTGTGAGGATCCTGCAGACCCCGTCTCATTCAATCCTCACAGATCATGTGTGAGGGTCCTGCAGACCCCCTCTCGTTCAATCCTCACTGTTCATTCATTCAAGGAATGTTTAACAAAAGCAGCTCCTGGCATCATAATGGAGATACAGGGATTATTAAATTGTTAAAACAGCAAAGTCCCAGTTGCCCACTGAGTCGGCGGTGAGAGAGCTGACTGAAGCGCAATGGGAGAATAATGGTTTAGAGGAGGGAACAGCAAGTGTGAAAGCCTTGAGGCAGGACCACGTGTAGCATGCTTGAAAAATAACAACCACCCTGCTGAATAATTACTAGTATTCCCATTTTACAGATAAGAATTCCAAGGCATTGTAAGGCAAAGCAACTAGTCCAAGGTCACAGACCTGGTGAGCGGTAGAGCTGTAATTTTAACCTGAGTCTCTCTGACACCAAAGCCTTTGTTCCCTCGATCACACTGCTACGTTTAAAGTCAGGTCTTGGTAGTTGAAAAAGAGAATGGGGCGACCCCTGAGCTTACCATCCGGCCTCACCCTCCCAGGGAAGTTTCCTGGATCCTTCCTCCATCCATACATCAAGCAATGTATATTGACTGTGCACCTCCTATGTGCCCACCTGTGCCAGGCAGCAAGGGAAGCCCAGTGTTTGACCTGTCGCAACCTTACTCAAAAGACCTCTGACAGAGGGTCCAAAGTCAAGCCTGGGGGTGGTCCGAGAAGCAGAGATTCCTTTCCACCTGGGTAGCCCAGGCAGGCTGGCTGGAGGAGTTAGAATATGGGCTGGGCTTGGAGAGTGAGAAGGGTAGGTACGCTTCTGGGCTCGTGCCTGCTCAGCTTTCGCATCATCCTCCCCTACAGTAGGTAATATTATTTGTTGACCATTTTTATTTTCCTTCCCTCTCTTGCCAAGGCTTCCTAGTGGGCAGAATGTTGTCTGTTCCGCTCACCTTAACTTTGGCCACATGACTTGCACTGGTTAATGGATGTGGGTAGAAGTGATAGGCGTCTGCTTTGATTTGCATCTTTAAGAGTCATGGCAAGGCTGCATTTATCCCTCCACTTCGCCAGGAAAAGGAAACACCCAGGCAGCTGCTGGTCCCAGAATGAGTAGGCATGTGGAGCAGACCTAAATCCACCCATTGTTTAGGACAAGCTCAGCCCAACCCAGCTGACTGGGGCCAAGCTGGGCAGATGCCATCAAGGTCACAGCAGACTTATCCACCCGTGAAAGTGACATAACTATTTGTTTTAATAAGCCAGTGGGATTAAATTGTGTGTTACTTGGCACTATTACAGCAGGATTTGAATAATTCACTTGTGCCCTCAGTCTTAGGCAAACTCAGGTAAGCCCCTTAGCTACTCTGAGAGGACAGGGCACATGATGGAAACCAGCCTGAGTATACATCAATTGCTCAAGTTCAAACACTCCACAGTTCAGAATCCGGTCTCTGACTTTATAGACATCCCAAAGATTGTGTGCCTACAGATTGCACACAGCACAGTGAATGAGAAATAAAAAAAATAAAGTTGGGTCATGTGTCCCAATAACTCTGTTCCTTACAATGGTTGCTATTAACTGTGTTCCTCCGAATCCAGGAGCACTGGAAGGGTTGCTGGGGGACCAGCCATGGTAAGAGGAGGACAAGGGGACCATGGATTCTAGTCCCTCATCCTGCCTGCAACTCAGGAACCTCTACTTTTTTTGGTTGTATACAATCAGATTCCAGAGGATTTTGTTTGAAGTTGAAATCCACTACTGAAAAATGTTTAGGATCGCTAGTGTACATGAAGAGCCCAAACTCTACACCCTGATACTTAAGGGCCTCATAACCCCTCCCTACTCTTTTGTCTGATGGTAAATCCCATTTCTCCCTTCGCTCCAGGCCCTGCTCCCAACAGTCCGTGACCCCCGTTTACTATTCCCAAGCTTGAGCAGGTTTCCCTGCCTCCTTTGCCCCTCTTCTCTCTGTCTGCAACACTCCCTCCCTACTATCTACTGGGCCTCAGAGCCCACATCAGTAATGGAGAAAGGCCCTCTGGGAGCATCTAGTCCAACCTCTCTGATCCATAATGTCTCAGTGCTTCTTTGTAAATTCCAGCATCTGCTGAGTATTTACTGAAGACAGGCACTGCTCAGCATTTTACATGAATTAGCTCAGTGAGTCCCTCAATATTTTGAGCTGCAAACTATTATTCTTTTCATTTTATAGGTGAGGAAACTGAAACCAAGCCAGGTTAAGTAACTTACTCAAGGTCAGACAGCTAGTTATTAGATCAACAGTGTCTGAATTTACACAGGCTCCAGAATCTGCACTTCAAACTTCCAAAAGATTGCCTCCCTCATTTTATATATGAAGAAACTCTAGCCTTGAGTGGAAAGGGATTTGTTTAAGGCCATACAGCTGGTCTGTGGCCACACAGGCCAGCACTCAGGTCTCCCAAGGCTAGCCCCATTGGCTGACGGCACAGCTGTGCCTCTGGGCTCCACTCAACCCTGGCTGTGCCCATATTGGAGGTGCGGGGCTGGTGGCAGAGCCAGGAGGCATCTCTGCAACTGAGCCTCCTGCCAGCTGGCCTCACCTGTGCGTGGTCCACCATGGGCATTTCTTCTTGCTCATAAGTTCCATATCATTTCATCATCGAGTTCATTGCTGGAAGGCGTCTTGGAACACCTCTGGGCCCGTGGCTTTAAACAGACCACTCATTGGTGTCATCTGGGAAAGTTTTTAAAACACTCACAGGGATTCTGATTTAATGCTCCAGGGGTTGGGCCAGGACACTGATATTTTTGACAAACTCCCAGGTGGTTCTAAAGCGCAGCCAGAGCTGAGATGCTCTGCTCTAATCCAGCCTCCTGCTGCTCCACCCTTTTCATAGAAAGAGAAATGACCACGCGGGTCCCCAAAGAGCAGCAAAGCCTCGCCTGGAAGCCAAGCCCTTCTGATTCTAAAGCTCATTCTCTTTTCCATCAATCAGAAGTCTTCCCTAACCACTGCGGGCAACAGCGTTCTCCCTCCTCCTACGGTGCGTGAGCCCGGAGCACAGCAAATGAAAATCCCACCTGGCTGGGAAAAAATAAAGACAGCTGGGCACAGAAACTGAGATGGCATTGAGGCTATCCTGGAGGGCCCAATCCAATCACTGGGGTCAGAAACTGTAGGCATTGTCAGCTTTTCCTACTGTCCTTTGTCTTAGATTTAGTAACTCACTCCCCCCACTCCCTCCTCCCTGCCCCCACCTGGACCTTGAACTTTTCACGGGGTGGAGGCTGAGGTGGGCTGAGCTCTGGCCACCACCCTCCCACCACCCCTACCCCTCACCCCAGCATTTCAGATGTAGCATACCACGAATATTGCATTTTTTAATATAGTGGTAAGGAATTACCAAACATATCATATTTTATCTTTTGTTCTGGATCAAAGGCCTTTAAAATCTGAAATGCCACTTCAAAATCCAAAATCTTGTCAGTATGGGCGTGCCAGTTTAACCGGGGGTTGAAAAATCATCCTCACTTTTACAGCCTCTTGCTCTGTAGTTGTCCCTGGTTACTGTTCTGCCTCTGTCTCCACAGAGACCACTCTGGGCCCAGTAACCATGGTGATAGGAGAAGACGTGAGCAGATGGGAGCTCTACTTCCAGAATTTAAACATCCTCATGTTGGGGGAGGTGTGTGGGGAATGAGGGAAGGGAGGAAAAAGAGCTAACTGGGGAGGGAGAAGTTACACTATTCTTAACCCAGGAACGGATCGCAATGCTGGGACAAACCATAAGGCATGATTTTTTTGTTGCTGAGCCAAGCTCTTCTCCTTGACCTCAATAATGATTTATTCCTCTCTCTTCCTCTTGCAATCAGACTCTTCTAGACAATGACATTCCTAGGGAGACGGAGACAAAAGCTTTCTGTAACACGCAGAGTTGGAAGCATTTTTTAAACATATTTGAGCGCATTGCATTAATATATTTTTAAAGATGTATTACTCACTTTGGAAAACAAGGTTCTGAAACTGTATTGATTTAGGTCCAATATAATTGTGGTGTATTGGGAAGACTACAGCCCAGAAACTATGACAGCGGGGCTGGAAGCGTGGTTCAGTTACTCGCCCCCGGGCAGCCTTGGGCCAGTCCGTTTCCCAGAGACTTGGTTTATATCTCTAAGATGCTCTTAAGATACCTGTTGGCTTTGAAATTATGTGAAAAAAACCTTATTGGATGTTGAACCGAGACTTTCTATATCAGTTTATGCTGAGACCCCAAAGGTTGACATCGGTAAAATAGGTGACAGACGACTACACAGGGCATGTGAAAAAATAGCAAAATCAGTTTTTCAGTCCTTTGTCTAAAGCAAGGTGGAAGAGGACAGGGAAGATTTCTTCAGAGAGAGTTTCAGTTTGCTGAGTATCATTCCCAGCTCACGGGAGAGAAGAGTGGGTCACTCTGCCCACTGACTACCCGAAACCCAGGGAGAGGGGTACCAATAAACCCACGAAAGCTTGGGAGAGCTTGACCCATGAAATTCTGGAATTTGGGGAAACATAGGAACTGTACCTGACTCAGGACGGTGGTCACGGCTGAATGCTGAGGCCTGGGGGCAGGATGAGAAAGATGGTGGGTTCGAGAAATTCTGGGAAGAGAAAGAAAGTAGAGAGAAAGAGAGAAGCTTTAGGTTGGACAAAGAGTTTGGGAGTTTTTATTTCAGACTGAAATAGGCTTTTCATTTGGTTTATTTACTGAGGGCAACTGGAAAAGCTGAGACCAGCCTGAGACTTCCTCCACGGGTGAGGGTGGGAGGGGATGTCCATAGGGAGCATTTAATGAGGAATGAAGAGAAAAAACGAAGTGGCTTTCTGTTTGTACCCTATTGTGCCAGCTGGTTCGATAAACTGGTTATGGGCTGAATTGTGTCCCCCCCAAGATTCATCTGTGGAAGGCCTAACCCCAGAACCTCAGAATGTGACTGTATTTGGAGAAAGGGCCTTTAAAGAGGTAATCAGGGTAAAATAAGGCCATTTGGGTGGGCCCTGATCCAATATGACTGGATTCCTTATAACAAAATATTAGGATGCAGACACACACAGAGAAGAGGCCGTGTGAAGACACAGGAGGATGGTAGGCATCTACAAGCCAAGGAGAGAGGCCTCGGGAGAAACCAACCCTGCTGACACCTTGATCTCGGATTCCAGAATGGTGAGAAAACTTCTGTTTATGCAGCCCAGTCTGTGACACTTTGTTCTGGCAGCCCTAGGGCACTAAGATACTGGCTGTGATTATTTCGTCACTTCAACCGCCTGTATCATTGGCCTGAAGGGAGAATAGGCTCCCCCCCCCCCCCCCCCCCCCCCCCGCAAGGGTCTCTGCAAAGATATTACTTCTCAAGTCTGAAAAGGGACCTGAGGTTTTGCTGCTTTTCTGTATCCTCCCAACTCACTCTTGAATTAGTGTTGGATACCTTCTCTCTTTTCTCTGCATCACAGGTCTGGGATATTGGCTGTCCCACTACCTTGGGTTCAGGTACACAGAAGCTCATGGCATTTCTCCTGGATCTCAGAACTGGAAGTGAATGCCAAGGCAGGTCTGCTTGTAGATGAGGTAGGAGACTGCCCATGCTGTGATCATTCAAGGCAAGTAGATAAGTCTCCCGGCTCCAAGCCTGACAAAACCCCAAACCGAATGGAACCTACACCCAAAGCCCTTCCCTACTTTGCTCACCAATTCTGAAAATGCTTTTTCTGAGGTTCTCTTCCTGCCTCTCCACAAGGTCCAGAGCCGGAAGGAGCCACAGGGCTGGCTCTGGCCATCACCATGACATTTAGTACAGGATTCCCATTTTTCATCTTCTCACCTACTAGCCTTGAATAAACCAATAAAAGGAAGCAAGATATGCAAATAAGTGGGATTCTATCTTTCTATGACCTCTCTCAAACTATGCCCTCTTAGTTCCAAGGACTGTTTCTAAAGGGCAAGAAGCTTCGAGGAAAACTAATCTGCATTCCCAAGTGGCTGATGATGAGACGTGGTCTGGGTGATTGCAGTGGTGTCTCCCAAGCCTGTTCTGCTTGGAGACTAGGCCGAACTGAGCCCAGAATTGGGAAGTCCCATGAGGACTTGTTGAGGCAGAAGAACAGGATTCTCCCTTCCTACTGGTTCGGCCACAGTCTGCGCTGCCTCACGCCAGGGAGCTAGTAATACACAGACATCCAGGCAGTCCTCTTAGGGTCATGAGCAGAAACTGGGCCTGAACATCTATATTGCTAGGCCCTATGCTCAGAAGTTTTCCTTATTGCCTCTAGTCTAATGCAAGAGCCCTAGAAGGTTGGAAGTAGTGTCCCCTACCATGTGGATGAGGAAAATGGTATTCAGAAGGGTCAAGGAATTTGTCCAGAGCCCTCTAGTCAGTTTCAAAAAGCACAAGCCACGCTAGAGTACTCTAGTGCCTGATGCCGAGCACAGTGCCCTTTCTTTAGCTTAATGCTTATGAAACCTGGAGCTGTTTAAAGATCAAGAAATGTGCTCACTCTCAAATCCTAGAGACAGATTCATATGCTGAGAAAAGAAAAATTATAACCAGCCTCCCAATACCTGCAGTTCACCTGCTTGTGTGCCTCTCCACGCGCCTGGCTGGGGCCCAGGAGTTTGAAGCTCACTAGATGGGTACACCCAATGGCACTTTTGTCATTTGGTGCCCTGTGAGATCCTCAGGTTGATTTCTTGCCACTTGTGATTGCTGAGACTAGAACACAAACCTTCAGCTGTCTAAATGGACCCCGGGAAGACAGGTCATGCCTGAGCTCAGCCTTAGCGGTGGGCTGGAAAGTCGGTCAGATGGAAATGGAGTGGTAGTTTCTTTTCTGTGGCCTGAGCCATCTGTGCATCCCCTCAGAGGACTTGTCTCCATGCACAAAGATGGGTGTCGGTCCAGGTTGGAGTGTTAGGCTTCGAGTGCTTGTTAGGAAGGAGAAATCACAAACAGCAGTCTTGGAACAATCCCCTGACTTGCTGCCCTGCTCAGGAGAATGAGTGCTCCCTCAGAGCATAACCAATCCGGGATGGAGCTGATATCTTTGCAGAGGCCCATTGCCTTCTCCCACCAGGCCTGGCTGGGGAGATATCAACAGGAGAACTTGCACCTGTTAAACCAACAGGCTCTTCTATCTCTATGCTCCTTATCTAAGCTCAGAGCTTCTGGGGCACCTGTGCTCCCTCAGCTGCATCAACTACTCGGTGCTTCTTCTCCCCTTCCCTCTCTTACTGGACTTCATCCCTTTGCCCTCTGGAACTACTGATCTGTGGTAACAACTTCCCCTGCCCCTTTGGACTCTTCATCAAATATTCCATTTCCTTAAGTGTCAAAGCCTGTTTACCCCCGAGGACACAACTTCTCCAGCTGCTTCCTTTTGTGGCAGCTGCTGATTCCCCCTGAGCCCCCATATGTAGAGTTGGGAGGTGGGCTTGCATCTGTGGTGGAAGCTCCTGGTGCCTTGCCCAGACACCTTTATCCATGCTGGAACAGCAGCATCCTAAGTGCAGTAAGTGTGGGCTTCCCACTGCTCACAGCTGCCCCTTTCTCTGCAGAATTGCTCTCGACCAAATGAGGCCACCTTGTGTCAGTGGCCAACAGCTGACTGGCACAGGGGTACAAAAGGCTGGCCACCTGTCTCAAGTTGGGGCCAATTCTTTGGTATAGTTTGTGCCCCAGAGCTCCTTTGACTGAAGCTAGTCTCCAGGAAAGACCACATCCTTGCTTAGCTTTCTTCCCCAGCTCTATCTTGCTTCCCTCCCTCAATAAATCACTTTCACAAGAGTCCCTACCTCAGGCTCTGCTTTTAGGGAACCTGACATGAGAGCCCCTGCTCTTTGGGGCTGCAGTTTGTCACACAGGATTCTGCCATCATACAGAGCTGCTGTCTCTCAGATTCTTAAACTTGAACATGCAATTCTCTGCTCAAGCTTCCTGTGCTTCTGGCTGCCCATTTCTGGCCCTATCCCTAATCCTCGTGTCCATCAAAACCGCCAGCACCCTGAACCCTGGACTCTCCTGTCAACTCCATTCTGTCCTTTCTTCCTTTCTTCTTTGACATGGGCTCTAGGGCCTGTCCCTTCAACTGTCTTTGCCAATATCCTTCAGGCTCTGCCCTGTTATTGTTGTTGCATTTTCCTCGGATATCCCTAACTCCGCACCAATGAAACTACCTGAGCCTCACGAGGACCTCTAGGGAAATTCGTACGACTGTGCAGAATGCTGCCAGAGAACATTCATGGTCTCCAACCCCGATGCTGCCAAGAAATCCTTCTGTTCCCGAGTCAACTTTGTTTCCCATAGTAGTTATTTAAAATCTTCTTGACGATTCTCGAACTTCCCACCCACCACTTCCCACTCCTTCCCCGCAGATAACCTTATCTTCTACTTCACAGAGAAAATAGGTGGCATGGCTACCATCTTCCTCTGCTTCCTGACTTCACACCTGCAGACTGCTTCCTGCCATTCTCATCCTTTTAAAACTTTCTCTACAGCCAAAAAGAAAGCCCTGTTCTTCCTGCGATAGGATAGCTCGGACCTGATTCCTTCACTCTAGCCCTGGCCCCATTGATTAGCCTCTGCTTTGATGTGTTTCCATCCTTTCTCTCCCCCATCTTCTCCTGTAGCTCAAGTTTCTTCCATCTTCTGTCCTCCTCTGAACACAGCCCCCTCTCTCTCCCTTCCACAATCAAACTGGATGAAAGTGTTGTCTATGCCATCTGGAGTTTACCACAAACCCTGGTCTTGCTCACTAAAGTCTGCGAAGTGAAACCTCACAGCAGCCACTTCTCAGGACCTCCCACTGACTGCTCCTGGGCTTTTATCACCATGCCCACGCCCTCCTACCTTAATCCCTCTGTTCAGTTCTGTGACTCCCCAGGCCAGTCACAAGCCATTTGGGCCATTTCTTCTCAGACTCTTAAATGAGCTCTTCATTCTCTTCCAGCTCTAACGTTTTAGATCTCTTTTACCCCAACTCTTATCTCTTTGTCTCAGTATGTGTTCCCTGGGGCATTTCCTCCACTAATCCTTTACTGAGGATTTCTGATTCCCAGCACTGATAACTCACACAGGGCTTTAGATTCATTTATCTAACCACCTACCAGATATTGTTATTCAGAAACCTCACAAACCCTTCAAGCTCAGCATATTAAAACTGGAACTTATCATAGTTTACCCAGGATATCTTTCTCCTTCTGTGTTCCAACCTTGGTGGGTGTAGAGGGTTGAATGGTACCCTCTCAAAAGATATGCCCATCTGCACCTGTGAGTGTGACCTTATTTGGAAAAAGGGTCTTAGCAGATGTAATTAAGTTAAGCATCTCAAGATGAGATCATCCTGGATTAGGGTAAGCCCTAAATCCAAAGACAAGCATCCTTAGAAGAGAAGAGAAGGGGAGAAGCCTCTGAGAAGATGAAGGCAGAGATTGGAGTGATGCAACCACAAGGCAAAGAAAGCCAAGGATTGTTGGCAGCCACCAAAATCTGGGAGAGAGGCATGGAACAGATTGTCCTTCAGACTCCAGAAGGGACCAGCCCTGATATCCCCTTGATTTCGGGCTTGTGGCCTCCAGAACTTAAAAGAAGAAATTTCTGCCCTTTGAAGCCATCAATTTTGTGCTAATTTGTTACAGCAGCCCTAGGAAACTAATACAGTGGGTGGTACCACCCCCTACAAGCTACCGGGGCCAGGGGCCATGCAGTGTTCTGACTCCCCTGTCAGGGCTCCACCAATTCTCATAGGTTCTTTTGCTTTTTCTCACCTCAGCGCTTCTACCCACCCCTGCGCTCTGGGTTCCCTGTTTGAGTACAGAGCAGTGTATCTTTGCTTGAGGACCCGGACATGGGTTCCGGAGTTGGAGATCCTGGATAGACTGTGTTACCTTTGGCAATTTATCTAACACTGTAGTGTTTAATTCCCTCATCTTTAAATTGGGGATAATAATCGTACCGACACAGGTTGTTAAGAGCTTAAAATAGCACACTTTAAATAGCGCTTTTAGCTTAGTAAGTGGTCAAAAGAATTAGCTGTTACACTACCAGCCCTCTCATATGGGTTACATCAGAAGCCAGCATCTGCTATCCCTTCCTCCTGGCTTACCACCACACCGACGCGTGGTCTGCAGTTCAGCTGGAGGAACGCGTCCAAAGAACAAATATGTCCCAGTCTCTCTCCTGCCTACCTTTCTTCAATCATGCACCACTGTTTGAGGATACACTCCCTCCTCCTCAGTGAGGTGTGCAGATCTTCATGATCTGATTGTTGCTTCTCTCTCCAGCGTCACTTCTCACCACTCACCGTTTGTACTCCAACCACGTGAGCCCTCAGCGGCATGCACCGAGCCCTCTCACCTTGGGACCTCATCTACACTCTTCCCCTTCACTCTCCCTCCTGGTCACTTGGGTAGCTCCTGACCTACAATTGAGACAACAAGGAGGGCTCCCCAAAGAAAGCAGAAATGAGGCTGGGACACCATGCTCCCCTGACCTCCCAGTGCTGGGCGAGGTAGTCTTCATGGGTCAGGCCATTCTGGGCTCACCCTTGCCAGAGCCCTTATCACATTGTGTGGTAATTCTGGTCACTTGCTGTGTTTCCCACAGACTGTCAGGTCCCTGAAGACAGGAGATACTTCTTGCTCATAGATCTTTTCTAACAATAAGCTTTCCTCCTGGCACTCGGTGACTATGTGTTACAGGAATTCATTTATGGAACAATTTCTATACGTCAGGCACAGTGCTAGGTCCTCCAATGCTGGATTGATGGGTTAACCTTAACTGCTATAACACACCAATCTGAAATCTCAGTGACTTAATGTAGGAGAAGCTTTTTCCTGTTCCTATGAAGGTCATTGGTGGGGGAATGGGGATGGGGATGCCGTGGGATCATAAAATTTTCAGAGAGCCAGGCTTATGGATGTTCTGCCATCTTTAAGATCTGGCTTCTAAGGCCACTCTGGTCACCAACCTCTGCTTGGCAGGTGGGGAAAGAGAGAGGACAGAGGATCATGAGAGAGGAGAGTTTTATAGGCCCGGCTTCAGTGTGTGCACATGGCTCCCACCCTTATTCTAAGGCTGCAACTCCTACTCATGGCCCTGTTGCATTGTAAAGAGGGCTAGAAGTGGACCCCTACTGGGCTCCCACTTCTCAACAGCATGCATTTTTGGGGGCACCCAGTCACCTTTGCCACACATCCATGGTTTCATTTAGTCCTCACTGTAATCCTGCAAGGAAGGTAGTATTGGCCCCTTTTTACAGAGGAGAAAACTGAGTCTGATGTGAAAGGACTCATTTAAAGTCACTCTGTACTACATGACAGCCTGCCCTGAGACCCAGGTGTAGATAACTCACCATGCCTTAATGTCACCACTGGGGACACAGTTTACCAATGCTGCATGGCATTTCCTTCTGCTCTTGTGTCCTGGCCCTGTCCTCTGGACCACTTGTGGCTATTGCCCCAGGTGCCTCAGCCTCTGGTCACCTTTGGTCATGGTAAGCATCAAGGAGTCTTGGCTTCTTCTAGAACTGTCTCCAGAGTTCTAGAACCCAGCCACATGACCGTTGGTCAACTCACTCCTAGTATAGGCTCAGTGCTGTCTTACCCCTCGGTTTCCCCAGAAGGGAATGGGAGTGACTGTTGAGAAAGGGCCTTGGAAGTTCACTGATGTTTTAAGTCAGTACTTAACCTGGAACTATGGCTGCCCATCTTTATACAATTGAATTTCTGAGATGAAATAAAACCTTAGCTCAGTTACTCACTAAGTTTTCTCCTGTATGCAGAGGTGCACTCTCATATGTTGGCCCTTGGGGTCATGTCCTCCGCTTGTTTCTGGCAGAATTGGGTGCTGATGCTGACCTTCTGAGCATGACATTCGGGAGCCTTCATGATCTGGACTCTGCCTAAAACTTCAGGTTCCATTTCCATCTCACCTTCCCTTCTACACTCATTGCCTAAGGGAATAATTCAGCAGTTTCCCAACACTAGACTCTTTCATGTGTCCCTGTCGTTGCATACGTTGCTTCCTCTGCCTGCCCCGGCCATGTCTTACCAGGTGTCATCAGAACCCTCCTCATCCTTCGAAACAGTATGGGCGGCCTATTGCTCCTAAGGCACCTTCCCTGATCCTCTGCGGAAAAGGCAGTCACTCTCTTTTCTGTAGTTCCTCAGTCCCCTGTTTCTGCAGTAGTACAGTGTTCTTTTCATAGCCTCATCTTTGTCTATCTGCACATTTTCCTTCTGGATTGTGAGCCCCTGAGCAAGGGCTGATTGTTTTCTGGTTTGAATCTTCTCTGCTCAGCCCAACAATCGTACTGAATCAGTAAGTAAAAGTACTGTGATGGAATTAGAGACGCCTACAGCTGGAAGGAACTTAGAGACCATTAGTCAAAACCTTTCATTTGTCATTTGTGGGGAGAAAAGTGAAGCTAAGGCTCAAAGAATTTAAGTAACTTAAAATTGAAGTTCAATTTGGTTGAAGTTTGCAAAGCTGATTGGCAATACATTGGGGACCATCAGTCAACAGTCTTGACTTCTAGCCCATGTCAGGGAGAACCACTGGGTCTCAAACTAGCTCCTGAATTGGGCCTTTCAAAGACTATATTCTACTTTTCTTGTCATCTAGTGTTTTGGAGACTTTTGTCAGTAGCATGTTGCACGTGGACACTAGTGGGATCCTGCCAAGGACAGAGCCCCATGTTAGGGGCCATGCTCGGTGCTCTGCCCCTTCCAGAGCCATGGACGCAGCCATGGATGATGGAGATACACAGAGAGGTGGGCACTGCAAACCCATTCTTTGGGATAGACACTGCCTTCCCTCCCTGGAGCACTCTGCTGCGGGAAGCCACGACCCACACAACGGTCTTGTAAAGAGTTCAGGGAGCAGATGGATCCAGCAGATGCAGAGCAGTGGGCCTTGGAAAGATCCCTTCTCAAGTGTCCAGGGGTTGGCTTGTGTCCCCAGGCCAAGCTGCCTCTGGTCAGGGCAAGTGTGGGCGGGGAGGAGGACCATCAGTGCCCCTGGGGGAGTGATGCAAACAGTAAGTAAAAACAACTGTGAAGGAAACTAGTTCCACGACCTACGCTGCTTCATAATCACATTTTTTTCAAGCCGTTTGATTCTGGCTTCATCTGATCTGTTTGTTTTCGATGCTTCGTTGAGACCAGCTACTCCTGAGAAATGGGAATGACACTGTGCATACAACTGAGGTTTGGACAATCCCGAGTCATATTAAACACGGAATTTTCAAACAATTTCATCAGAGAAAATCAGTGAACAAAGAAAGAGAATGACAAGATCTTCAAATATCCTCTGCTGTTAGCCAGTGAAAATGCAGGCTCTGATTTACACATAAATTACATCTTGAGGATTTTGCTCTTGTGGCTTTATCAAAAGGATGATTTTTGACCAATCAAGAGGGCTTATTTTTCTTTGGCTGGTGTTGTTAGCAGGCAGAAATCCTCCTTCTCCTGGGGTGTGACCCCTCTTTGCCTCCTTTCTGTCCTCGTGGGCTCAGCCCTAAGTCAGGCTTCATCGTCTTGCTGTGAAGCTCTGATCTGTCAGCCTGGCTCCGGTCTTGCTTCATGCGGCCCTCCAATTAATCTCAGCACCACGCCACAGCCACAGTCATTCTTCTAAACTGTCTGACCACGTCACTCTCCTGCTTAAAGCCCTTCTATGACCATCCTTGCTCTCAAATAAAGCTGGGCTCCTCACCACTGTTTTATTTGCTGCCTACCTCTCCAGTCTCCGCCCTGCCCTGTGCTATCTGCTTCTTCACTTCAAATCGAACTCCCAGTTAGACCAAACACTTTCAGCCCCCGAACTCCAGGCGCTCTTTTAGGACCCCATGCCTTTGCCCCGCAGCTCCCTCTACCTGGAGACCTTGTCCTCCTAGTCTCCTCCTTTAATTCCCCACTCATGTGTCAAGTCCTCCATGAGACTTTCCTGACCAGCCAGGTCTCCATCAGAATTAGAGTGAGGGGCAGTCCCCTCCGGAGACCGGTTGTCTCACTACCTGCAGTGCTCCATCATCTCATCTGTGGACTTGTCTGTCGCCTGTTGGTTGGGGAGTTCTGAAAGCTGGGTCAGCTCCTTCTCAGGGAGGCCGGGCACAGATTAAGGATTCAGTGGATGTTTGTTGAATTTGTCAGAGGATGAGAACGGATCTCAGATGAGATTGTCCCTTCAGTCCTCTCTCTAGCCCCTGCCTGCCGTTGCCTCGTGGAGAGACAGCTGCAGGGCCCGTAGGCCAAAGCCCTGGGGTCAGAGAAACAACTGTCTTGTGTTTTCTCCAAAAATGAAGATTGCAACATCCTCATGGCCTTGAGTTCAGGGCTGTGGGAGGAGGTCACATGGGGTAATGGTGGGGGTGGAGGGATCTGGGTGGAGACGTGGGGACCCCTGGGCCAGAGTGAGCACTGAGGCAGTGTCCCAGGAGCCCCCTGCTGCTACTGGCTGCACAAATTCTCAGAGAGGAGGCTGCTCTCCTCAGCTCCCTTCCCACGTTTCGCTTTTTCCCTGTATCCGGTTATGTGTCAATCCCTTCTCATCCCATGGGAGCCAGCACCAGTACCCAAACATATTTACCAAACATCAGCTTGGGCTATTTTTTGCACGTCATGGAGCTCCAAGGGCGTTCAAATGACCTTTTAGCTGGAAAGCACAGTGCCTTGGAGAGCGGCGCCACCTGGTGGCCATGGGAGTTAACGTCCACATTCTCTGGAGGAAGCCGACAACCGAGGCCTTCCACCAGCACACAGGCTGTGTGACAATAGGGTCTCTGTGATCCTGGTAGAGGCTCAGAATAGGCCCTGCTGTCCCTGATACATCTGTTCAATGGTGGCAGGGCTGAGAGAGTGAAGTCACACTAGAAGAAGCAGCCCAACTCCTCACGTGGGCAGTGACTGGGCAATGATGCTGAAAATGGATCCTTCTGGAATCTGAGAGCTGAAGAGTGGTTTAGAGACCCATCAAGTCCTACCCACTCATTTATCAGATGGGCAAATGAAGTCCAGAGAGGGGAGGTCTTGTGACAAACTAGTTGAAGAGGCGGGACAAGAATCCAGGTTTCCAGGCTCCTTGTCTGAGATCCATCCATTCTGGTGCTTTAGAACAGTTCACTGTGCTGTTTGATTTTTCATTTGACTTGCTGTTTTAGAGGAAAAAGCAGGTCAATCTCCACTCAAGTATTAATCTCCTTCTTCTTTTCCAAATGTCTATCAAGTGGGTCCAACTCTAGCCCTCCTACCTCCAGGAAGTCTTCCCTGAGCAGGTAGAAACCTCCCTTCTGAAGTCCCACAGGCAGCCAGTCATTCATCCAACATTTGCAGAGGACCTGACCTAGACACTGAGATACAGGATACACAAGACAAGCTAGTTGGGGGAGATCAGCCATGGATGGATGGATAGATCGACAGATCATAGATAGATAGAAGATAGATAGATAGATAGATGGACGGATGGATAGACAGACAAGTAGATGGATAGATTATGGATAGATAATTTCAGGTACTAGTAAGTGCTTTGAAGATGATAAGTAAGGCAATATGATAAAGTATGGCCGTGAATGAGGACAACTTTAGCTAGAGTGATCAGGGAAGTTTGCTCTGGAGAGGGCTCATTTGCAAAAAAGGATGAGAAGGAGGGAAGAGAATTCCTAGCAAGAGGAATGGTAAATGCAAAGGCCCCGAGTCTGGGATAAGATGGGCAGGTCCAGGGCACAGAGAAAGCCAGAGAGGGGGTAAACTAGTAGACAAGGGAGGAGTGGAGGATGCTGGGATCAGAGAAGTGCAGGCCGGGTCTTGGGGATTGAGTTGGGTTTGTATGCTGCTCGCAATTGGAAGTCATTAGAGTTTAAACAAGAAAGCGACACCTCTTATTTATTACCTCAGGTGGATCTCTTGTGGATTAGTGCTTGAGGACTCCTGCTTTAACACTTCCTCATCACCTCCAGAACGCCTTTTCTCTTCCCCAAGTTGAGTAGGTGTCCCTCTCTTGGCCCCAGTGTCAACATCTTCATTTGGCTATCACTGTGCCTACCGTGTTGTTTTAGAATGGACAGTTTGTGTGTCTTCCTATTTTACCAGGAAGTAAATTCCAGGTGTAGTGAGACAGTGGTGGATCTGGAATAGACGCCATGGTGCGAAGACTTGCTCTACCCCTTAGCGGTGGTGTGGATTTAGGCGATTCCCTCAATGTCTCTATGCCTCAGTTTCCTTGTCTGTGAAATGGGGATAATAGTGCACACTTCATGGAATTGTTGTAATAGTGAAATAACGTGTGTAAAATATGTCATGAGGGGCACGAAGTAACCACTCTATAAGCAGTAGATACTGTCCCTGGGTGTTTTCTCGGGCCTGCCACTCAGAAGGTTGGTCCCAGCACCTCTTGAGGCTTCTGGCCGTGGTGTGCACTGCTCTTTGAACAGGGAGACTATGAAGGAAGGGTCCAGGCAGAGGTTCAAGGTCATGAGGTTGGAGGGCTAGGCTGGTGGAAGCATGAATGCAGAAAAAACATGATTTGTTTTGATGATTCCTCTAGCCCACAAGGGCGAATAAGATGAAACGGCCTGTCGTCTCCCAGGCCCTCAGACTGGCCATCTGCCAAATGGTACCAGTAGCCTCTGTATTAACAATCTCAGAGAGCTGCCAAGGGGCCTAATATTACTGTAGGGGGAAAGGAGTCATAACCTGTCAGGCACCTCTGCCTGCTCATCCCTGCGGCCACACCGTGCAATGCTACACGGCCACCTCTCCTCTCTCAGAGATGTCCTTGGCCGTTGGGTATGGTATAACCAGCTCGGGTTGTAGGCCCAGGCTTATACCTCTACCACACTTGGACGTATCTAGTTCTGGCCCCTATAGAGAGGAAATAAATCTCTTTTCAAGTCGCCTGGATCCTGAGTTCTGTTCTGAAAGATTCTACCTGTGCCTTGGAGTTTAGGCTCCATGTATGCATAGTAGATGTTAAATCCAATTGATTCATTGGCTGAATATCTAACCAATTCTTTCCTTCCTCTCTATCCCGTTGCTGCCTCTCTGATTTGGGAAACTCTCAAATCTCTCCTGGTTTCCACTTCTTCAATCTACTCCTCTGTCGGCCATCCTCCATATTGCTGTCAAAAGGACGTTTCCAAAGTACAAATGTTCAGTTCTACTCACAACTCTTCTTCAGAGACTCCCCATCATTCACAGGAGACACTACATATAATCAAAGCTCTCTCTGACCTGGACTCACATCCACCTCTCTGACCCTCTCCTTTCACACCTGATACTCCAGACCCTGAGTGGCTTCCTGGTCTGTGAACACACTCTTCACTTTACATTTAAGTGGTGGGGAGAAGGTAACTAACATTTATTGAAAACCTACTGGATGCCAGGTCTCTGCATGATGTTTCATGCTTACACTCTTGAAGTCTCAAAATAAGTCTTATTATTCTAATTGTACCTCTTAGAAAGGTGTAGAGAAGTTAACTAAGGCTCTAAGAGGTTCAATAACTCAATGAAAGCCACACAGCAAGAAAGATCTGGAGCCAGCTTCAAACCCATGCACATTTCCTCCAGGCCCTTTGCCACCTTTGGATTCTGGCGAATGGGTCCTGTCTCTGACATCCAAGGCAGGAGAGGATCATGGATACCAGTCACTGGCTCAGTTGTCCCCTTCGTGATCACTCTGAGCTTCTGCAGCACTTCATTTATACCAACCACTCGTGTGTCAGCCTGAATTCAGTCAGGAACAGAGAGACCCACTGCAAGTTTGATAGGAAGCAGGACTTGTATGAATGTGAGAGGAGCTGAGGAAGAGAGGTCTGAAACGCTGCAGGCAGAAGATGGGAGAAAGTCACAAATGACTTCAGGCGGAGGGACCAGCGTACACTGGGGCATCTGAGGAGACACCATGTCTAGCGACCAAAGTGAGAGCCCATGGAAAGGCTTCTCAAGCTATCATGCCTCATCTTCACAGCGTCCCCGGATGGCGGAAACACTTCACATCCAGGTTCCAGATCTCGCGGGAGTTCTGCTCATGGCGAATTCTGACGTGGAACTGCAGGGACGGCGATTCTGGGATACATAGTTCCCAGCCTTCGAAGAAGAGATGATGGAGTGGAGCTGACAATAAACTTCCATGCGTACTTCTCAACGAGCTGAGGAGGGAGGGATGGTTGTCCCCATTTTATAGGGAGGCTGACAGGGTAATTGGCTGGGTGATCCAGGGAGCAAGTGCTGAATTCAGGATTCACATACAAGTCGGCTTGACTCTAAAATCCAGGGTTGTTCTTTCTCATTTCCTGTGTTTGTTTTGTTTTGATTTTAACCCCATGACACCATGCATGGGTAGTAGATGGGCTCATTTGTAAGCAAATTTATTGCCCTAGATGATCATGCTGGTGTCTGAAATCCTCCCATCAAGCCTATCTCCCTAGTCCGTGTGACGTCCAGCTTCCTCTTGTGGGACGAGTCTCCTGGGTGCACAGGCATACAGCAACCCTGTAAAGATGGAATTAGGATGGCTTCTTTGGGCCCTGACCCCCAAATGGAGATAATGTTCAGAAACACATTGAAAACTGAAATTCACATCATAGTTTTGTCTATCGAGTTCTCCCTTATCATGTTCAAATTAATGCATGTTTATATTTTTTGAATTTATAATTTGCCCCCTTTCAAAATTACAAGTTTGCAAACACAAGGCAGGGTTGTGTTGGGAGGGATCAGGCAGGATGTGGTGGTGGACAGCTTTGATCCCTAGTTCTCCATGAGACGACGCTGGCCTTACACAAGTTAACTCTGTGCCCGATTTCCTCATCTTCAGATGAGGATGGTTGTGGAACCTGGCTCCTGGGTTCCTGGGACTGCTTGGAAGGGACCTGGTCCACAATTATGTTAGTGGTGGTTGTTATTGTTCTTATTATTACTCTAAAGAGATATTTGAAACCTTCTTGAGAAAGAGAAGAACTTTATACCAGGGAACGAGGGACAAGGGACTTGTCGAAATAGAGTGTCACATTTCATTATAAGTGGAAACAAAACCAACACAAAAAAATAGGCAAAGCAAAGGGAAAGCACAGTATTTTACAAGGTTCTTACTGTAAAGCTATAGCCACTATATTTAGCTAGTTTGTTAGAAGACTTGATTGTTATCTTGACAATAAACCCGGAGTAAAATCCCTTATCTTCAGCAGCACATGCCCCTGTAGTTCTCAATTTTAAATTACGTGGGCTCGTGTCTCTACCTTCAAGCTACAACACAGGGCTGCCACTTCTCACTGCCTCCAAGGCTGTCCCTCTGGTCGAGCCACCGTCGTCTTCCACCTGGACCTTTACATCAGCTTCCTAGCGGGTCTCCCTGCCTCCACTCTTGCCTCTGCAGTGTCGCCTCCGCCCAGGATCTGAGTCAAAGCCCAGGTCCTCACAGCAGCCTATATTGGACTTTCATGATTTGACTCAAAGTATTTCTCTGGTTTCTTGCTCCTTTCCTTCCCCCTCACTCCATTCCTGCTATTCTCTGCCCGAAACAAGGGCTAGAAACCTCTTTGAGAATGTGGGTGCCGGGCTTTCCTGTGAGCAGACAGAATTTCCTCCTGCCTTTCCTTTTTCTAACTCTTCCCTTTCCTTTTCCTCCTCTTCTCTCTCTGTTACTTTTATTTCTTAGCTTCTAAATAACTGACCGTGTTTCTCAAACAAAATAGACGTTGGTTCCATTGGTACAAAAAATAAGCATACCCATTCTGCTCCAAGTTCAAAGAAAATTGCATAAAGGATTTAGAGGGAGGCTAATGAAAAGGTTAAAGCTTGTTAAAAGTAGTTTCTAAACACTGCAATTATGAGTTTTTATGTTTTTATTTCGAGGAACTTGCTGAAGGGCAGAGGTCTCTAACAGCACTATTCAATGGTTCCACTTTGGTGGGAAGTTTTATTGGAAAATCTAAATGGTCAGAAAATATTAAACTAGATTTAAGTAAAAAAAGTCCTAGTTAAAAATCATTAGAGTCTTAGTCCTATTGAAGTTTACCAGAAAATTACCTAAACATTTTACCCAGAATTCTAATTTCTTTTCAGAATGAGGTTGTAAATGCCTTCATATAAAAACATTTCTTCTCAGATCAGATTTAGTATAATTTTTCCTGCTCAGGGCTTTGGAGGGAACAGCTCAAAGCAAATTTGGTCAAAATTCTGCTCTCCATCTTGTGACAAAGGTCCCCGGACTGCAAGAGTCAGCACTGAATCTGAATGAGACGTTAATTTGTTGGTGATTTGTACATAGGGCAGTCACATGTGACCCAAGGGTGTTCACTCAGATGCTCCACAGGAAGTACACCAATGCTCTGTCACGCCAGAGGGGAGCAGCCATCTGCCATCAGGCCCAGTGGGAGAGGCCACCATCTTGTCATGCATAATCATTTCAGAATGAAGTCCATCTTGGGTGACTGACTCTGCCCTAAACATTCGGACGAGTCCCTTGGGTGGTAGTAGCCTGAGACCTCTCTCAGGGCATGGATATCTTTTAACCTAGATATTCTGGTTATAAGAAAATTTTATTGAATAGCATTTAGAAAGTTTTAATAATCATAAAAGTGAGAAAATAAACTATCTTCATTATGAAATCTACAAAATGAAATTATTTTCTTGTCATTTTAAAATATTAAGTTAAAAAAATTCATGATTTGAGATACAATATCATAGATCCTTTCTTTCTAGTGTCTTATACCATTGTTTTTACATAGTAAATATGGGTTTATCTGTATTTAAAATTTTTTTCCATTAAACTTTACAAAAATTTACTGTTTTAATTGAGCTAAAAATTTTTAAAAGTTACACTTATATCCAAAGTGTTTTCTCTTGTAAAGGAAAGCTTATTCTTCATAAAGCTTATTTTTCTTTGTTTTATTGAAAGATAAATAGTTCATGGATTGTTTTTTTTTAAAAAATGCAACAGGACAAAAAGGTACACATTTTAAGGGTGTTTCACTCAGAATCTAGACCCCTAGTCTCCCTTGGAAGCTATGGTGGAAAAGGAATTAATGGTGAATAGGATGCTAAAGGAGATCTTTGTCAGTTTAGCAGCGCCCCAAGCTGAGAGTGGCACCATAGGTGCAGAGCATCTCCCCACCTAAAGGCATGTGGGACATCACCTGCCAAGGGCATGCTGAGAGACTGCAAGCCTGATGTGGCCAGGATAGGCCAGTACTGACCTCCATCTATAAGAAGGTTGAGGTGGGCGTGTGGAGAGAGTTGGAATGCCATAAACATCTCCCTCTCGCTTGTCCCAGCAGGAGGAGAAGGCGTACCTTCTCTCACCTTAGTGAGAGAGACTTCGGCTTCAAGGTCTGCTTGGGAGCTTTATTTGTGTTCCCTGAGGTTTGAGGGGCAGAGAGTACTGGGGTCTGAAACATGCCTGAGAAATTTAATAGCAAAGGTTACAATCTGTGCCTGAAGCAGTGGAAGCGAGGGAGCCAGGGCTGTCCTGGGAGCAAGCTGCTCTGCCACCGCTACTTGGGCACAGAGGAGTGCATTTTCCCAAGGACCAGTGGACCCATAGGATCTTTTGGAAGAACTATGTCCAGGAGAATGCCTGGATGTGGAGCTGGGGCCAATGTGACCCACCAGAGTGGTGGACCATACCTTGTCCAGGAAAGAAAGGTATCTCCCATTTCAAGAGAACAGCAGGCAGAGGACCTCAGTAGGGAAATCACTAAGAAGCCCACAAAAGCACCCCCCAAAGACAGAGGGCCATTTGCCAAGCCCAGAGGGCTTAATGACAGCTCATGACCATACCAGTCTTGTAAGACCTTTCCTGTCTCTTTTTTCCTCTCCATGGCCTCCAACTTAGTGGGTGGACACACACACACACACAGAGAGACACACACACATATATATACATACAAATAGACACACCAGTTACATCTGCTCCTATAGCAAACTGCCTGTGCCTCCTGACCTCCCCTGTTAGCAGGACAAAGCAGAGGTGTACCTATTATGGCCCTTCATCACCCAATCAAGTCTTCCAAGCCTGCGTCAGGCTTGTGTAGGGACACTGAGACACGTCAAACTTGGATAAGAATTTGGGTTTTCATTAATACTCTAGATGGGTCCTTTCAATTATCAAATGAGTCTGCTCTTATGTGTGAAAATGACCTGAAGACACTTCCTTCTGTGAGCGTGACTAGAAGAGCTTTGTGATCTACCTGATTCTTCATCCAAGGGGCAGGGAAAGACCTAGCCCACAGGGCAGATGGAAGGAACAATGGGGAGAAAATACAATTGCCCACTCATCATATTGAGTCCTGACTATTTCATAACACAAGCATGCTAGCTCCTTTTTTATTCTTCCAGAAATATCGATTGCAAACACTGTGTGTGGGAGCATAGAAGAGAGACAGGTCTACCCACTCTGTCCTTCTCCCTGTCCCTTCTTGCTCCATAAGCTTTGTCCTGCTAACGGGGGAGAGGTAAGGAGGCATTTGCCATCTTCTCTTGTTTGTCACGGGAGCAGATGCAACTGGCTGGCAGATGTGGAGTTGGCGTGGGGTGACGGTGGGGGCTGGACAGACAGGTTCACTTGCTTCAGGCCTGGCCTATGTAGCTCCCTTGGCATTTGGAGTAGCCTGAAGAGAAGGGTGTGAGTTTTCAATCTGATCCCCACTTGGCTGCACAGGGCAAGCTTCCCTCTGAGCTGACAAGGTGTGCACCTCCCCCTTCATCGACTCCTTGTCTCTTCTTTGCAGGCAACAGAATCCCAGAACCTCCAACTGCCATATCACTTGGGAACTGTGGAGAACTTGATGGTTCATTATTGCCAATTCCTACCTGGAAGCCCACATTCTTCTCCTGTGAGCCTTTGCCCAAGCCTGGTGGCACCAGTATGAACTAGCAGACATCGTGGCTTAGAAGAAATCCAAACACCAACAAGATGTTCCTGTGCACTTTTTGCAGACACACCCACATGTCGTGGGTGATTCTTATCTGCTCAGTTGTGTCTGGCTCCCACTGGCATAGTCTTCCTTCACTCTCCCTACTGTCAGGAATGTGGCTGGGGAGGGCGTCTGGAAAGAAAACAACGGTTTCAAGTTGCCATCACATGTAGATGCTTGCCGTCAGCCTGCATTAGGTAGATGTGTGGGAGTATTGCTACCGCACTCTTCATTTAGTTATATTATTAAAGATATATAAACTCTTTGCCCAAGCAATTCCACATTTATGGGTTTATACTCCACGTAAACTGGAGTCTGTGAGCAAATGTATACAAGGACATTTGTAAAAGAAGAAGATTGGGAGCAACCAAATTATTTAATTATGTAAGTGTTGGGTTAAATAATTATGTAGTATCTATACAGTGGAATGTTATGTGGCCATTAATAAGACTGAGGTAGACCTCTATGTCCCTCTGTGTAATCATCTCTAAGATCTATGGCAAAATACAACGCTCGTTTTCAATTACTGCCTAACATCCCCAAATGTATACTTATCATAGTTGCGCTTATCTAGTGCCCTAATGGGAGTCAGTTATGTGGCTTGCTAGGTTTCATTTATCCAAATAGGATCAGAATGCAGATCTTTGCCCTTGCATTTTTGCTGTACATTTCTAATCATCTCTTTAAGATAAAATATTTGGTTCATAAAGCTTACATCTTTGCTATTTGGACGCATGTTGCCAAATAGCTCTGCAAAGGATTTATGCACATTGACAATTTCATCAGCAGAGTATGAGGGGGTCCATCCCCCCAGCGCCTTTTTTGTGGTAGGCAGACTTTGAGGATGGTAGCCAATGATCCTTGTCTGCTGGTGACCACCTTTGTGTCATTCCCTCCTCTTGGGTGTAGGCTGGACCTAGTGATTTGTCTCTAAGGAACTGAATAAGGCAAAAGAGATAAATGTTTTTCCTATAACTCTATCACACATGACTATGACTTCGCCTTGCTGGGACTCTCTCTCTTGCTGGCACTTTCTCTTGCCTTCTCAGTTTGCACACTTTGAGGAAACTAGCTGCTGTACTGGAACATCCCACCTGCCGAGGAACAGAGGGCAACCTACAGCCAACAGTTATCAAGGACCTGAGCCCGACACCCACAGGAACTGACTCCTGCCAATCCCACACGCAGAAGCCTAGACGTGGATCCTCCGTGCTTGAACTTTTAGACGAGACTGCAGCCACAGCTAACACCTTGATTATAGCTCCAGGAAACACTCTGAAGCAGAGCACTCAGCTAAGCCGTGTCTGGACTCCTGGCACACAGAATCTGTGAGAGAATAAATGTGTGCTGCTTCAAGCCCCTAAATTTTGGGATAATTTGTTATGCAGCAATAAATAACTAACACAATTTTACAACTTCATTTTAGGTGAGTTATTTCCATCTTGTAGCTTCTTTAATAAGCCTAATAAGTCCTTCTTTATACACAAAATAAGACAGAAATAAAACAACCTTCCTATTTCCTCAAATGAGAAACTAAAGTGTTGACATTATGTTGTAGTCTTCCGTCACATGGTCCCTCCTGCAATCCACTTGGCTGGAGCAAAGTGTTGCTTATGGGAACCTTTGCTCCTGCTACACTTCCCACCTGGGTGTCTTCCCTTTTCCCTGCTTTCCACTCAGCGCCTTCAATCAACACTGATTTGCGTTCCTAGCATGAGCTGGAAACCATGGAGCCGTAAGAAATACAGGGGGTCAGCACACATATCTCACGCCCCTGAGAAGATCCTTGCTGCCTTCGTGTCGTCTCTCAGGTTATGCCTCGTCTTTGGAAGCCCCTTCCCTCTTCATTCTGACTTTTCAAACTGCACTCATGTTTCAAAACCCCATGTCCTCCATGAAGTCGTCTTTCCCCAGCCCACGCCTCTGGCGCCCATCTTTCTCCTCCCAGTGTCATAGACTTCAGAACTAAACACACATCAAAGTCCGATTCTGTCCATTTTCTGTGAGATAACCTCTGGCTTTGTAAGATGTCTGAGACCTAATCAGTTGTGAACAGCAAATGAGTCAAAGGAAGTTACAGTTGCTAAGAGAAGGAGGTGACCCTCAGGCAGGCCTCTTATCAAAGGCTCTAAGATGGCGTTAAAAGGTCATGCAATCATCATCTTGCCTTATTACCAACGTTTGTAAATATAGTTAATATATTTTAGCTCTTAATTATATTTAGTTTTATGATACTTAAAGTCTTCCAATGAATATTAACTTGAAACTGGACATTAAACATTCAATAGTGGACTAAGTGTAAACTATCTGACCCTAGCCAAACACAGAATTTAACTTTTAAAAAGTGCAGAATCTAATTAGCTGTCATACATAGGCCCCAAGAGATCACCTGCGATGTGTAACTGACACTGCCAGGTGTCCTGTTGGTGGCTTGAATCAATTAATGATCTTTATTGAAGCTGAATCTAATTAATTACACAATTTTGAAATGTTCAAGCCTAATTTCACTAAAGTTACATCATGAAACTGGGGCATTCGTAGGATTTCTGGCAGAAAGGAAACAAGCATGAATAATTACTCAATGTTAAAATCATGGCATATATTCATACAACAAAATCGGACCTATTTCGCTTACTATTGTCAGTGATGAAAGTGCCCTGGGGTTGCACACATATGGATCATTGAACAGGTGTTCACCATGAAAGACACATGTGCGTGATTGATCTAAATGATAAGCCTCTTATGGGACTATGTGCGTGGATGGATATTAGCTGCTCAAAACTATAAATTAATTGTCCATTTATTAGAAGGAAACCAACATGACTCACCTCTGGTATGTGGTGGGTTTTCTGGGCTCTTAGCCACTCTAGAGGTCTGAGCATGATGGATGATTCTGGAAGGTCTGATCTGACATGTACAAAAACCAAGGACATATCAAATAATTGGGAACTGAAGCTGAGTTTTGTCTCAAGTCTCCTTCTCTAGTCTTCCTATGCTGTTAAGCTACATCTGAACAAAATACCGGAGAAATCCAATAGCATTTCTCAGCACCTGTACCAGTAACCTCTTGCCACAATAATGCTGTGTAACGTAACAAACCACCGCAAAGGTCAATGTCTTCAAATAACATCCGTTTATTGCTGCTCACAAATCTATAGATTGGTGGAGTGATTTGGTTCTGCTGATCTTGGTGAGTTCGTTTGAGCAGTTCTTCTGGTTTGAACTAAGGCTCATTCGCATGTCTGGTAAGCAGGCTGTTGGCTGATCCAGGACGGCCTTGTTACTGAGCAAAGGCTCGCTGATGGATGCGCGTAGAAGCCAGTACTACAGCACCTGCTTTAGAGAAAGCGAAGAGCTTTATCGTATGACTGACCAGCAAGGAGATGGGAGGCAAGTCTCAAATCTGTCTCCCTGAGCTGAAGCAAGGACAGACTTAAGGAGTTGGGAGTGAGAGTGGTTATGTAAAATGCTAACTAGGCGGAATCTGATTGGAAGGTGGGAGTGTAACACTCATATAAGTCCGAGGTACTACAAATCAAGGGACTTCTTGCTTCTTATTATGTTCCCTGTTCCACTTTCTCTTTACATTGAGTTCTGTAGTTGGGGAATTTTGGTTCCTAGGCAGCTTGAGGTCATCTGAGGACAAGGTTTCCATCTTCTGAGCATGCTTCAGCTACATGACTTGCAATTTTTTTTCATTACCTCTGCACAACAACTTTTGATACAACATTGTTATTGATGCAATAGGACAGAAGAGGGCCAATATAAATTTGCCTATGATGGTTACAGCCTTAGCTTGAACAGCTGCCTCTGCTCCACCGGCATGTTCTTGTGATGATCTCAGAGGGAGAGAGAGAGAGAAAGGGAGAGAACAAACTGTAAGGCCCTTGAGGCCTCTGATCTGAAGTGGCACAGTATCACTTTTCCAACATTGTATTGACCAGAGCACGACAAAGACCAGTGCAGATTCAAGGGGGTGAGGAATGACTCTACCTCTAGAAGGAAGGTCCTGCAGTCATAAGGGGAAAATTTGGGCCATTCCCCAATCAACATATGAAAGCATCCAAACATGGATGAACACTTTCATGTTTGCATTCAGAAAATGTGCAGACAATTATTATTTGCAGTGTAGCTACGTTCTGTAAAGTCACTGCCAACACGGAACTGGTGAATGCTGAATTATTGCCCCAAGGGGGAATACAAGGTCAGATTCCTGTGAGACTCCGGTCACAATATTTCCATCACCTCAAATGCCATTCATGTTATATGGGTTTGTCTGCCAATGTCCTTGTAAAACAAGACAATCTCATCAGCATTAAAAATGTGCTCATCCACAAAACCTTTTTTGTTCTTTTTTTTTTCTTGTGAGGAAGATTGGCCCTGAGCTAACATCTGTTGCCAGTCCTCCTCTTTTTGCTTGAGGAAGGTTGTCCCTGAGCTAAAATCTGTGCCCAATCTTCCTCTACTTTGTATATGAGATGCTACCACAGCATGGTTTCATGAGCGGTGTGTAGGACTGTGCCCAGATCCAAACCTGTGAATGCCTGGCCATTGACGTGGGGCATGCGAACTTAACCACTATGCCACCAGGCTGGCCCTACAAAACCCATTTCTTGTGTAAGACTTAGCAAGTATTTATAAAGTTCTGCTGCAGCCTTGCCAACTTCAGAACTCACCTTGCCTAAGTGTGTGATCTCCAATGCAGCAGGCTCTCATGGTCCCCAGGGGTGTGGAGAGAAAATATGCGAGTTTCCAATTACATATTTCTATCTCATTGGTTAATTTAATAATAATGGTGTAGCATCACCACAACAATCCACTTGCTCTGAGCCATGCTAATTTCTCACCTGGAAAAGTATAATAGCTCTCAATTAGGCTTCACCCCTGCCCTGCAGTACTGGTCTCCTCTCAGCAGACAGAAAGATAGTTTTGAAATGTCAGTCAGGTCAAGTCACTTCTCTCAAAATCTTCTAATGAATTTCCATTTCACTGACTTACAGCAAAAGTCCTTAAGGCCCAATGCTATTTGCCCTTGGTTTCCTCTCCTCCCACTCTGATTTCCTCTCCTCCCACTCTCTGTGACTTACTCTACTCTAGCCACAAGCCTCCACAAACATGCCAGGCACACTCCTGCCTCAGGGCCTTTGCACTGGCTGTTCCTTCTGACTGGAGTGCCTGAAACCCATGCATAAACATGCCCAACTCCCTCACCTCCTTCATCATCTTCTCAACCTGCCCCCTTTACTCCCTCACCCTGAATCTCTCTTACACACTTTCTTGGTGTTTTCCCCCATAGCCCTTACTACATTCTAACATACTATATAATTTCTTTATTGATTAAGTATATTGATTATTATCTGATGACATGAGGGCAATTATTTTTGTCTCTTTTGTTCATGGAAATAACCCAAATGCCCAGAACAGTGCCCGGTGCATAACAGGAATTCAGTATACTCAAAGTATACTTGAAGGTTGATTGAATGAATGGCTATATTTTATATAAAGTAGATGACAAACTACTGAAGCTATAAAGTATATAACATAACAATAAATAGATATTTTGGGGTATATTCTCTTCTTTTTTTCCTCATAGAGGTGCTGGAGAAAACATTTAATGAACACTGGCTTAGGTGTATGGGATACGATGAATTTGAGGTAATCTTTAATGTATTTCTGTGTCCAGGAGGTGGCGCCCGTTTCCAACAAGTCACCAACGGCAGGCACAAAGGCTGAGCGCCTCGCGTTCTTGGTGTTTTGAGAGTCCTGCGACCGACATGCGGGTAGTTGTCGATGGCCCTGGTACATCGCGTGACATGGCCATGTTGGTAATTGGATAGTTGTCCCCTGAAATTCCTCTCTGGTGGAGGAAGACTTGAGAGTACCTCTTTGCAGACATCCGCTGCCCCATGCCAAGGGCGTGGGACGCTGACCTCTGATGCCAGAGTCTTGGCAGGGCCAGGGTGTGCCTGGGGGGGCCTCTCAGAGCCCCAGTTGCTCTTCAGTCCCTTCTCTTGGAGTCCTCTTCCCAGTGTAATGCCGCACACCCCCTCAGGACTCTGCCAGCAACAGCCCATCACCCTGCCATGGCTGCTGCTTGCTGAGGACTGGTCATGGACCAGGCATTGGGAGGGACCCTTTATGTACGTAGCTGAATCCTCTCAACAGTCCTGAAAGGAAGGGAGTTAGAACTCCATTCTATAAAGGAGGAAACTAAGGTTTCCAAAGATCCACAGCCAGTGGTGAGGAGGGGATCCTTGCCCAGGAAAGCAAATGGACCATCTCCATGCTGCTCTTTCACTGCCCATGGAAGCCTATGAACTAAGGCCTTGAGGCGGGTAAGTTCTGCCACCCTGCCCTCCAGGACTTCCCTGTCTGGTTAGAGAGACACACACAGAAACTCCACACACGCTGACACGAAGGTGGGGGGAACTTGCCAAAGGGGGCTTCGTTCATGCTCACAGGTGTCCGTGCTTTTGCTGCTAGAGGGAAACACTGGCTCCTGGCTCCTCAGGTGGGATTTTCCAGGGTAGTGCTTCTCAAACTTTAGCTGGGATCTTTTTAAGAAGGCAGACTCTGCTTCGGTAGGTCTGGAGTGGGGCCTGAGATTCCGAATTGCTACCAGCTGGCAGGAGACCGCAGTTTGAGCAGCAAGAGGCTGGAGGAGGGGTTGGCCCAAGACCTGTTTTTGTATAGCCCATGAGCTGAGAATGGTTTTTACATTTTTAAAGGGTTGTGGAAAAAAAGAAAAGGAAGAGTATATACAACAGATCACATGTGGCCCTTAAAGTCTAAGATATTTACTATCTGACCATTTACATAAAGCCTGCAGACCCCTGGGCTAAAGTAATTCTGCTGTCATCTTTGTGAACCGCACTGGAAGAGCAAGTTCTCTCAGTGGTGAGTTTGGAAGAAAAAATGAGGCACAATCAATTCTGCCCTCCCTCTGCTCGCTGCTGGCAGGTATGTTCCAGAGCGGCATGTTGGGACTCTGCCGTGTGGGGAAGGGCCTGTGGTGGTCCAGCTGTCACAGTGATGAAGAAAATGAGAGGTGAAGTACTGGTGAGCCCGCTTTTCAACACATCTAAGCCAAACTCTCCAAACCACTTTATCAGTAATCAAGATGATATTTTGGCCTCTGCTTGATTCTTCTATCTGTATCTCAGTGGTTCCGAGGTTGAGGGTGGAGGGTTCGTTTGGAGCCCCAAAGCCAACCCTCTCCTGTTTCCTCCATGCATTTCTTCTATGTTTGTCTCCTTGCTGAACTCAGAGCAGGTGCCAAGCCGGCAGCCAGGGCTGGCATTTGGGACCTGGCTGATGGACGCACATGAGGGCTGGAGGTGACATCCTTGTGCTGCTGAATGACTCCCTGTTGGACCATGTCACTGACTGATTGTCATATCAGAATGCTCATTACAAACCACAGTCGGCCTCTGTGCCGGAAAGCTTGAGTGCGTCCTGGGCCCAGGCACAGCTCTCCATTAGCAGTTTCTGGTCCTTCAAGTGCCATCTCTGCCAGCTCCTCCGGAGAGCAGCCGTCAGCCACTTTGCAGCAATGGCCTGAATCACGGAAAAGTGAGCCTGATTTGACAAAAGCAGCAGCCATATATTTTTTGCTCTTGAGGTGTAACCATGGTAATAAGATCAGATGAAAAACTGTTCCTTAATGCAGGCGACGCTCAAATGCACATGGCAGTTTGGGGTAGTGGAGATGGGGTTTAATTTTAGAATCCGAGCTTTGCTTCGTGAAACAAAGAGCATTAGAGCAGAGCCTGTCACGGACCTTCTGCAGCTTCGGCTCCTTCCAGGATGGCGCATCCAGCTGCAGGCAGAGCGCATCCATCGGAGGAGGTGCTTGCTTTTCTTGTGACAGTCTTCTCCCTGCTGCGGCTATCGTGACAGGGGTGTGCGGTTAAAAGTCCTTGTGTTGCCGAAATGCCCAGGAGTATCAACAGAGCAGTGGAAGAACTGAACTCAAGAAGGTGCAGCTGTTCTAATCATTTTTGTATTCAAATCAGGCATTTTATTAGCTCTCAAAATCCTCACCTGAAACCTTACAGCGTAGATGCCCTGTCGCCCCCTTTTACAGATAAGCAGATTGAGGGGCAGAGGTGGTGTGACATTTGACCCAGGAGACCTGGCCGAGAGCCTGCCTTCCACCATCACAGCCGGGAGACAAGGGTTGGCGGGCTGGTCTGTGGGGAGAGGTTAGGAATATTCAAATCAGTGCCATGGTCCAAAGGCCTGTCTCTGCGCCCTGGGAAATACAAGGCTGTTGGTGACAATTTCCAAGTGCAGATGTCTGTCCTCCCAGGGAGGCAGGGCTGGAGGAGAGGGCGAGAGAAGGAAACTTTAATCGCCGACACAGGTAGGGAGTGGGGATGAAACCAGTCTCACTCTTCTCACAGCAATCTTTCAACACGCGTAGAGAGCCTTCAAATGTTTGTATGTATTAATCCACTAATTCAGTTTCTGTGACTCAGGCTAAATGTCCGACACCATACTGCACATTTCCTCCAGTATGTTGCACATACTGGAATAAGGGAATAATCAAAGTTCAAGATTTTTTTCTAACAATATGCACGTCACGGCTTTATTTATAATAGGATATTTTCAAAAGAGCTTACACAGTCAAGAATTGGGGATTAATTTAGTAAACAATCTATGAAATAGAATAATGTATAGCTAAAAATCTTATTTTTGAGAAATTTTTAGTGATGTGGAGAAATATATATGATATAATGCTGTGTGGGAAAATGAGGAAACAATGTTATATACAGAATAAACCCATAAATTTGTGTATAGATATTTTATATATAGAATCAAAGTAATGAACAGAATATTTCAGAGAGATGAAATTAGGGGAAATTTTAATTTTCTGCTCTATATTTTTATACTTTTTATAATAAGCAAAAACTCTAGTAAATAACAATAGTTTTTTTTTCTTTTCTTTTGGTGAGGAAGATTGGCCCTGGGCTAACATCTGTACCAATCTTCCTCTATTTTCTATGTGGGACATTGCCACAGGATGGCTTGATGAGTGGTGTGTAGGTCTGCGCCTCAGATCCGAATTGGTGAACCCTGGGCCACTGAAGCAGAGCAAACTTAACCACGATACCACTGAGCCAGCCCCATAACAATATTCTGTTAACAGAATAAATAATAATAATGTAATAATAATAAAACAACTGCTTCTGTTTGCTAAGCGCTTACAGTGTGCTCAGCAACATAAGAAAGTGATTTACCTGTATTTAAAGTACTTTGCCTTACAAAATCTGGCAAGATTGGTTTCATTAAAAAGGGAAATGGAACTGAGAAATCAATTGACTTGCCTAGGATTTACTAAATGAACCAATCGTTAAAGGTAACAGGTGACAGGCACTTGTGGCATGCTCAAGATGAGAGGAGCAGTCTATTTAAAAGCAAGATAGAGCTGAGGGAATCATGGGAGATGAGGAACCAGAGGAGGGTGGGGCCAGATCCTGGGAAGTCTTGCATTCCATACTAAGGAGAGAGACTCTATCCCACAGGGAATGTGGAACCAGTTGCTTAAATTGAAAAGAAAGAGAGAGAGAGAGAAAGAGAAAGAGGGGAGGTGGGGAGGGAGGGAGAGAAGAAGGAAGAAAGAAAATAACAGGTGTGTGTTTGTGTGTGTGTATGTTGGAATCCTAAAAAGCAGTGCTCAGAAAGATTTCCTAACGTTGCACATCAATTCTAGTGTTCATTAGGCATTGCATCTGCATCCACTCCCTCCAACATGCACGTTATTGAATTTTTGAGCGTGTTCTCAGTTTCCCTGCATGGGAAAAGTCAGAGATAATCCAGGCCTCCAAGGCAGCTAGAAGAAGATGAACACAGTGAGCATGGAATTATCTTTAAAATCCTCTTGGGGCTGGCCCTGTGGTGTGGTGGTTAAGTCAGTCATGATCCACTTTGGTGGCCCAGGGTTCACAGGTTCAGATCCTTGGCACAGACCTATACCACTCATCAGCCGTGCTGTGGCAGCAATTCACATACAAAGTAGAGGAAGATTGGCACAGATGTTAGCTCAGGGCTGATCTTCCTCAAGCAAAAAAAGAGGAAGATTGCCAACAGATGTTAGCTCAGAGTGAATCTTCCTCACCAAAAAAATTAAAAAATAAAAATCCTCTTTCTTTGCTCCCTTCTTTGGTAGCATCGTTAAGCTATGGTGCCTCTTGTACCACAGGGTCTCCAACACCCTGTGTGACTAGTTTCATCCCCACTTTGGACTCTAGGGTTTGGTGCATGCTGCAAACCTAGGTGCCTTGGCCTGTGCTTTCAGCCTGCGGGCTGCCAGTTCTCGAGCCTGCACACTCCAGGGTGTTAGCTCGTTTGCACCACGCAGATCTCTCCCCGTGTTACTGTGTCACTCATCCTGTGTGTCATGGTTCCCAGAGTCCCTGTCTGTTCAAAACTTCTGATTGAAGCATCGATTTTGTAGTCAACAATCCTGGTAATTTTTTACCAAATCTGTTCATTAGGTCACACATTTCAATCATTTTCTTTCCATTTGAGTATGTGCATCTATCAATATGTGTATTTCTAGATACTTTCATAACACCTACTCTGGTCAGGCACAGATCTCAGGACTTAACTTATATTAACACCAGTAATCCTGGGGATCACTCTTCTAGGTAGGAGCTATCCTCATTTTACACCCAAGAAACTGAAGAGGGCTTCAGGAACTTGCCTGAGATCTTGCCGTGAATTAGGTGTGGCTAGAATTTGAATCCCAGTTTTGGTTTCAAAGTCAGTGTTCTTAGTCATCGTGTCATGCTGCCACTCACATTCAGGACAGAGCATATTCTGAAAATAGTGACATAAGGAATTGTTATTACAATGCCGTCACAGTTAATCTCCAGTTCTCCACCCATGGTGCCTCAATCTTCAAGCTTTTGATGTACAGTTCTGACCGATTATAGGCAGATGTGTGAATGGTGACACCATTAACTACTAGATTAGTGGGTTTTTTTCTCCACCTTTCCTTCTCCTCTGCTACTTAGAAGATCCCATATTTCCCCTGTCTGTTTTTTGGTAAATTCTTTGCTGATGATCTCTCTTGGACCCATGGTTTCATTACCCATCCCCTTGTGGATGATTTCCATTTCTAGACTCCAACTTTCTCTCATGGTCCATGATCTAAATGTCTGACACCATACTGCACATTTCCTCCAGTATGTTGCACAAAGACCTCAGACTCAACAAATCCCAAACCAGGCTCAGTGCCTCACTTTCCTGTCTTGTAAATGGCACCATCATCGTGCTAGTACCAACTTGGAAATCTCAGAGGCAGCTGTGGCTCTTGCTTCTCCCACCTCCAGCATCTCTCTTTTCATTTTTTATTTATTTAATTTATTTTTTTGAGGAACATTAGCCCTGAGCTAACTGCTGCCAATCCTCCTCTTTTCGCTGAGGAAGACTGGCCCCAAGCTAACATCCATGCCCATCTTCCTCTACTTTATATGTGGGACGCCTACCACAGCATGGCGTGCCAAGTGATGCCATGCCTGCACCCGGGATCCGAACCGGCGAACCCTGGGCCACCAAAGCAGAACGTGCGCACTTAACCGCTGCGCCACCGGGCTGGCCCCCCACCTCCAGCATCTCTTAAGCATCCCCTTTCTGTTGATTTTTACCTCTTCCTTTTTGGAAGCAACACTTTCCTGGCTCCCGCATCTTGCTCTGGTGTATTCTTCTCCAGAGCTGATCTCCCTGGGTCTGGGATATACTCAGGAACACAGGGATCAGGGGCTTCCTTAAAACGCTGTACTCCTCCTACTGCCCCCATTCCTAACAAGTCATTCCCTGGAAAGCTCTGCCTACGGCAAGATAATGGAGCTGGAAAGTAGAACAGGAGGATAAGCAATTTCTATAAAGGAGAGGGCTCCATAAAACTGCAGAGTGTCACATGGGGCAATGAAAGTGTGGAAAGCCATTGAGTTTCAGGGCAAGTAAGAGCTCAGTCCTCACTTGGGAGCCAAGCTGCCGGTCAGCAGCATACTAGTGCCTCCTCTTAGATAGGTGGGTGTGTGCAACTCCAAGCCCTCTTTCAAGGGCCACATTAAATGGACCTTCTTCATGAAGCTTTTCCTGCTGTAACTTCCCGGCTTTCTTGAATACCAGAGTAATTTATTTCTCCCCTTCACATGTTTCTTAACACTACTTTTGTCAGCATTTGTATGTACTTATCTTTCCCACTAGATTGGAAACTGTAGATCAAAGTCTGTTTCACCTTTCTCTTCAGGCTAGGAGAAGCCTTGCTACAGAGGCTTTCATTGAAGTTGGTTGAGTAAATGAATAAGTGAAAGGAGTCTGCCAAAAACAGTGTGTTAGATTGAACGAAACAATGGCCACAGCAATTCCCTTCCATGTATCCATGCGCTTGGGTAGTTGTTCCCTCCCTGACACTGGGTTTGTCCATGTGACTTGTTTTGGCCAGTGGGATAATAGTGAGGGTGAAACAAGCAGAGACTTGACAGTGCCTAGTCATGGAGGCCGCCCCTCTCTTGCTGCCCCTGCAACCCTGGGACCACCATGGGAACGGCCTAAGCCCTCCTGGTAGATGCTGAGTGGCTAAACAGAAGCCTCAGATGCTCCCACCTGCGAGCTGAGCAAGGCGCACGAGGGCACCCCGCAGAGATCAGCTGAGCTGGTGCGGACACTAAGAACCCTCAGCTGACCCTCAGAGTAATCAGGTGAAAAGAAAGTTCTCGTTTTAAACTACTTAGCTTTGGGGTGGCATTTTTATTCAGGAAAGCTAACTGGATACCCATGCATTGCTAATTTTCAAAGAATTGAGGTGCATCCAAACAACTACCACTGATGTACACACGTTGCTTTTGCTGAGGATATAATGGATACAAGCTTTCTAGTCAAATAGACACTCTAGTCAGAAAGCCCTGGACTCAAGTTGTGATTCTGTCATTTAACTAGCTTTGTGACACTGAGCAAGTTATTCCGCCTCTCAGACATAGCACCTACCTTTCAGGGTTATTGAAAGAATTATGAACAGAACTATGTTCATAAAGCAGTTAATACAGACTACCACATAGTACATAGCTGATATATGTTGGCTATTTCTCTCCGCTGTTTTATGGCTTGAAAATGCAGCTCTGACTCTCTTCCCACAGGCAAATGCCTCTCTCTCTCGCTCTTCTTCACAGTAAAGGCAATTCTTTGCTATTTAAATTTATTTATCAAATTAAGTAAGCCAGTTAGTACCAAATTCCCCCCAAATTAAGTCTCAGATTGGCTTTTGAGGAGGTAATTATTTACACAAGTGCCTAAGTCAGCTCTGGAATTTCTAAAATAATGGATGGTCCTGCTCTATTAATACTTCCTGTCCTAAGATCAGCAAATAAATAAAATAGCAACCAGATGAGGAGGACAATCTGATTGCTCTCAATGTGAGGTCCTTTCTTGCTGCATACTCCAAGTGTCCATGAAAAATCTTAGGTGAAAAGACTGTGGGCAACTATTCCTGACTCTTCCTTTCTTGTTGTCAGGCAACCTGGGGCCCCAGAGCTAGAACATTCCTGGGTGTTAGCTGCAACACTTGACCAACTATTTATTATTGGTTGGCTGCTTACCCATGGTCTGTGTCCTCATAAAGCCTTTATTCTATGAAGAGACAATTGTATTATTGATTTCTGTATCAGCAGGGCTGTGGTGATGGCTATACATTGGAATATTAAGTATATAAAGTGTTCTAGCCACTAGGCTAAGCATGTAATGTGTTTTAATGACCCAAGGAATTTAAAAATCGTGAGCGCCTCATTTAAAATAGACCCCTTTCCCCGCCCTCCTCTGCCTCCAGCCGCCTTGGCCTCTTCCTCTGCTTTTTCTTCTTCATATTATTTATGACTCTCCCAATTTATCTATTTGTTACTTCTTTATCGTCATCCTCCCCCTGGGAATGTAAGTTCCATGAGGGAAGGAGCTGGTCTACCTTGTCTGTGGCTGCCCAGAACAGTACCTGGCACACAGTGGGTCTCATTTGCTGAATGGGACATTAGAGCAGAGGGTGAGCAGTTTCCTTGTCTCTCTCACCAAATGGGATGAGAAGCCAGGATTGGTACCGTGTTGATGTAACACAAGCTCCCAGCACTGTGCTAGGGACGTCATGGACCCTGCTTCAATATTTGATAATGGGTGAGTCTTGAAACTCCCCTGGAAAACAATAATATCTACTTCAAATAAGTAATTTCTGATATCTGAGTTTTCGAGAATGTTGAGGAAACTCATCAATTAAGTTCACTTGAGTGGACATATTTTAAGTAGCAGATACAAGAAGAATTAAATAGATGTAGAATTGGTCTTTTTATTCATTTACTTACATTCCCAAAACAATTTGGGCTGGCACAACCTAGTTTTGCTAACTCAAGGTTATCACTGAAAATATAATTCTTAGGCATTATCATATTATGCTGTATTTAATGATTGCCCTGTTCTTCTTCCCCAGGGGACTCTGAGCGCTGGGAAGGCAGATCTTGTCTGATTGATCTTTACATCTCTAGTGACAGGCTCAGTGCTTTGTTTACAGTAGATGCTCAGTAAATGTTAAGTTGAATAAATGAATAGACGGATGGACATTCCTACTGCCAGGTGTTATGACCAGTGACATCCTCAAGGATAGCTCACCCTTTTGGCTAGCTGACCCTGCATGTGTAGCTCTAGGCTGCTATCCCTTTTTAATTGCTTTGTCCCCATTTGATGATTTTCCCCTTTGCCCCCTCATAACTCCAGTTATGTCTCATTTCTGGTCAGTTTGTTTGTCTGCTGGGGTAACGACCAAAATATTTGACAGATTTGCCTAAGACAGTAACTTTTTCCTTTCTAACTATCTGCTTCTTATCTCTTATGGGTGGAGGACAGGAGTACAACTTTGTTAGCATTTGTGGAAGATTAAAGAAAGCTGAAAATTCTCTGACACTGCTTCCATCAGGAGGTGGGTCTGAATCCTCACCTGTTAAATCTGGATGGCCGCGGTAACTAGTTTGACTGACAGAATAGGGTGGAACTGGCTACGTCAACTTTCAGACACAGGCTTAAGAGACTGGCAGCATCTGCTCCCTGTGGCTTGGGCACTCTCTCGGAACCCTGAGCCCTCAGGTAAGAGGCCCACCTACCCCGCTGGAGGGACACCAGGAAATTCTCTGAGATTGCGGGGAGGAGGAGAGGGCCCAAGCTGAGCCCAGCCCATCGTCAGGCCCACCAAGGTCCCAGGCAGGAGAATGAAGCCATCTTAGATCTGCAGAGCAGGTCAGCTGCTAGCTGAATACTGCCCAGTGAGTCCAGTGGATGCCACAGGGAGGAGAATTGGTCAGTCACACACTGCCGGGATGCCTGGCCCATAAAAATCATGTGACATAATTAAACGATTGTTATTTTAAGTCACTAAGTATTAGGATAGTTTATTATGTAGTGATATAAAAGCAAAACAGCATCAATTATAAACTAAGATTAAATAAGTCTCAAGTGTTCACTTAAATAAGATGCCCCATGTAACATGCATGGAATTTGTGATCCACATTGTGGTTCTTCAGCAACCATGATAAGTTCTTTCCTGAAAGAGGTAGCTTGCTCGAGATGTGAGGTCCAGAGACAAGAGTGCCTATGTTTAAAAATAAACAAAAACAAGGTTGGCCCGGTGGCGTAACCATTAAGTTCTCACGCTCTGCTTCGGTTGCCTGGGGTTCGCCAGTTCGGATCCTGGGTGTGGACCTACGCACCGCTTATCAAGCCATGCTCTGGCCGGCATCCCACAGAGGATGGGCACAGATGTTAGCTCTGGGCCAATCTTCCTCAGCAAAAGAGGATTGATGGTGGATGTTAGCTCAGGGCTAATCTTCCTCAACAAACAAAAACAAAGTCCTTGGCTAGCAAAGTGTACATGAGCCAAAATGACAGGATTTCACGGAATACTTACATTGTTTTGGCGGCGTTGTCTTGAAGGCTCAGAGAATAAAGAAATGATAGCAGATGCATTCAATTTACTAAATACTTATGTTTCTAATATGTGCAGGTCTTATACTATTAGGTATAGGACAGCCTGGGGGTACAGAAATGAACAATATAAACACTTCCGATTGCCTTTCATTTATGGTGGGCTTGATACATCCAAACACTTTTATATTGAATATGCTATTTGGTCCTTATAAGAGCCCTGCGTGATTGTCTGGGCAGCCTGCTTATTTCAGCTTATAGACTTACAAACAAAGATCCAGAAGCATAAAGTGGCTATTGTGGGCTGAGCTGTGTCCTCTCCAGATTCCAAGAATTTGTGACCACGTTATCTTATATGGTGTAAGGGGCCTTGTGGATGTCACTACGCTAAGGATTTTGATCTGAGATCATCCCAGATTATTTGGGTGGGCCTGATAAAATCATAAGAGGTTTTACAAGAGGGAGGCAGCAGGGTCAGGATGAGAAAGATGATATGATGATGGAAGTAGTGATTAAAAAGGGGTCACTAGGCAAGGAATGTAGGTGGCCACCAAATGCTGAAAAAGGTGAGGAAACAGACTCCTCCTTAGAACCCCCAGAGGGGAATGCAGCCCTGCTGACACCCTGATTTTAGCCCATGTTCTTGGCTGAATTATGTCTCCCCAAAACGGGTACTTTGAAGTCCAACCTCAGTACCTCAGAATGTGACTCTATTTGGAGGCAGGGTCTTTAAAGAGGTAACTAGGTTACATGACGTCATTAGTGTGGGACCTATTCCAATATGACTTGTGTCCTTATAGGAAGAGGAAGAAATACCAAGGGGAAGAGTGCAGAAAAGGAAGGTCATGTGAAGACACAGGAGGAAGACGGCCATATACGAGCCAGGGAGAGTGGCCTCAGAAGACAACAACCCTGCTGACACCTTACTCTTGGACTTCCGCCTTCCAGAACTGTGAGACAACAAATTCTGTTAAGACGCCCACTCTGTGGTACTTCGTTATGGCATCCTGAGCAGACCAGTACAGTCATCTACCGCTAGTTACTTCTGGTCGTTGGTGGCAGAGCTGAGACTGGATCCCAGGAGTTCCGGCTCCTGGCTCACTTCCTGCTGCTTCAGGTCACTTTCCCTCCTGCTTGACTGTGGTGCAGTGGTTATGGATTCCCTGGATTCTAATCTCAGGCTCCATCAATCTCTAGCTATGCAATCTTGGCAAGTTACTTGTATTTACACAGGATGCTTGTAATTATAGCATCTTCCCGTGCTGCAGTGTGGATCAAATGAGTTACCACACGGGAGGTGCTCGGCGTGGAGTAATTGGTCAGTGAATCTCAGGTATTGCTTCCCACCTCTCTAGCCCAGACTGAGAGAGAACAAAGGGAGTTTTCTAGCGAAACCCCTGAGAGCCTTCTCCTGAATGTCGACAGCTTAAAAAATAAATAAAGGGAAGAGGAAAATGAGGTACAAGATCACCAATGCAAAAACTGCACACAAAGGAGAGAGTCTCTTTCCTCGTGGAAAGTGTTAAATGTTGCAGCAAAATCTCTCTGCTACATCAGCTATAGAATCTGTAATCATTTGCAAAGGCAGAAACTATTATTCATCAATGTCGCTGTCATCAAATAAAATGTAAGTGCCTACAGAGACACAGTGTGGTCTAAGGAGGCTTGCAAACAACCTGTAATTGGTACCCTGCCATTCAAATCAGCAAGAAAGTGGGCTCTTGAGGCAGAAGCTTCTGGCTGCAGATTTTGTCCCTGATTCTCATGGACCTTAAAGTGTCTGACCAAGGTGGTCCTCCGGCTCACTTGTCCAGCAACTTGCTGACGGAGTGTTATCCTCTGACATGGACACTCAGGGCTGTGCTGTGCTGTTCTCCGCCCCCAGACAGCATGAGGGAGCATCTTACAGCCATGGTGAATCTGTGATCTTAGCTCCAGAACCCAGAGCAGTGAGCCCAGGGAGGCAGAAACCCTACAGGCGCCTCTAAGCGCAGCTTGGGAAGTTGGACCCAGTCCTCTGCTGCCTTGATGTTTTGTCTTTTCTGAAATAAATCTCCGTGCTCACCACAGTGAGACAGCACAAGAACAAGAACACAGGCCCGCGGGCTCCACTCAGCTGCTCCTGCAAACCCATCAAAACCAGCCATGTGTGGCCCCTGCAGGCCAGAGCAGGTTAGTGCTAAAATCTGGGACCTTCTGCATCCAAAAACACATATTTTAGAATAAAAGAGCACAAAATACTCTTTAGCTCTCTCTTCTGGTGATTTTCAATTTTTGTTTTATTTAACTACAATCGGGATTGTCAATATCAAATCTGATCTTTTTCTCATAAATTAAAAAAAATCCTCAGGATGGCTTCATGAGCGCTGCCTGCACACCTGTGGAGCGTTATTAGTCATAAAAGGCCTTGAATGCCAGGCTAAGGGTTTAGGTTGCATTTAAATCATACTGATTACTCATGACTCATGCTAGTTGTTAACTCTTCATACTCTCATTCATTCGTTCAGTGTGTGTTCAGGATTTACTCTGAACCAGCTGCTATGCTGAGTCCTAAGGATTCAGGGATTAATAAGCTGGAGCCCCTACCTGGAAAGGGATTTATAGTATGGTGAAAAATAATAATGATTAATATGTTTGGTTAGCAGTCTATGATATGCCTTTACAAGCATTTCATTTGTGTCAAGCTTGCTCAAAAAGGCTGGGGCCGGTGGGTGTGAGCCAAACAGAAGCTTCATACCTCTTCTTGGCTGTGGAGAGCTCCTTCCTCTTTGGCCCATCTCTTCCTGGGCATTGAAGGTAAGATCATGGATCAATTATAAAAGCACCTGCTAATAAGAGCCAGCAGGTAGCCTGGGTGTATGTCTTTGAGGGTTCAGTCCAGAGTTCAGATACCCGCAATGGAACCAGAGCTACTCAAGGTGCAGTCCTTCCTGGGGCACCGGCTAATGCTGCAGGCTTGGTTTCCAGGGTAGGCATGGAGAGGGACAGGAAGGAGAAAGACTGAAGAGAGGAGAGGGCGGGAGGGAAAGAGGGGAAGACAGACGAAGGGAGTGTGAGAGGATGAGGTCACGGTGAAGAGTCCTGGTGTGGCCTGGTAGGATATTCTAATGAAGTTAGAGTTGCCACACTTGTTTTACAATAGTTCCTATTACAGGCTTATAATAATCTCTGTAAGTATATAAATATTATTTACTCATCACTTTTAAATACTGTTTTAGTTAATAGGATAATCTGGGTAGAGATACCTTCTGGGGATAGGACTTCATAATGTGATGAGCATTGCATTATGTATGAAGGATTTATGAAAGTATCTACAAGGCTTTAGCAAGAACATTGCAGAAATAAATATTCCTTCATGCTCGACATGGATTCACTTGCTCATTTAAGTAAGAAAACATTTTTTTTTTTAAATGGCATGCACTGGGGAAATCAGGGGGGTAATATATGCTCTAGGGGTTCACAGTCTAGTGGTAAGACAGACGAGCAAATGAACCATTATGCTTTGGTATGGAAGCTGCCAAGGCTGGACACCCAGGGTCCTATGGGGCACACAGGGAAGGCAGGGATACCTGAGCTGAGAAATGAAGGTCCATTGGTCATAATCCAGGTAAAGACTGCAAAGGATCACCATGTGCAAAGGCCAGGAGGCAAGGTCCATTCTAGGATCTGCCAATGGAGTAGAGCATGGTTGGGATGCTTGCAAGAGATGAAATCAGAGAGAGAAGGGCCAGAGACAAGCACCTTTGCAGGCTCACCTAACTTCCGGGAGCTCCTTGGCTGAAAACCTTCTGAAAATACCCTCACACTTAGCAATCTTTCTTTAGACCGACTTTCCTTCCTACCTTCCCTCATTCCTTCCTTCCTTCCTTCCTTCCTTCCCTCCCTCCCTCCCTTCTTCCTTCCTTCCTTCCCCCACCCTCCTTCCTTCCTTCTTTCCTTCCTTCCCTTCCTCCCTCCTTCCTTCCTTTCTTCCTCTCTCTAGATTTTTATCCCATTTGTCCCTGGAAAACTAATCTGAAAAGTGGCCTTTGCAGGAGTTGAGATCATGGATCCTGCGGTTAAAATTTAAAGGGCTCTAATCCCACTCAATAGTTTTGTGATGTTAGCTGTCATTTCTCCTCTATGGGCCTCAGTTTCCCTGTATATAATTCATAGGAGGGAGGGGTTGAAACATTTGTTCTAATTGCCCTTTTAGATCTAAATAGTCTTTATTTCTCTCATCAGAGCTTAAATCTGCTGAAGAAGGATCTCAGTCTCAGAGTGTTGGGAGAGGGTTTGTTGAATAGTTATTCAACTTTGAAGAAGGTAAATTTTAGTTTTCGGAATCTTGTTAAAGATAAGTTGCTGGGGGAAGGAGAAGGTGGTCACTGTTTCCTTCCTGACCAGTGTCTTAAGGAGCCATTGTGCGTCCCAGGCTCCATATCCATGTCAGAACATTTCCAATCCACTCTGATCCTGGAAATCAGCCTCTGACGCCTGTGGAATCAGGTTTTTCCCATGCATTTTGGCTCTTTTAAGTCTAATATTCCCATACACTGTCTCCTTGTTTCCATTGGGATCATTATTAATTTTAGCCATTTATTAATTACTGACTATGTGTCATGTATTTGTTGACTGTGAATATGTTATATTGTTTATTCTATACCAAAATATATATTCTTACCCTAATTTTGTACACAAGGAAAACAAAGTTCTTCAAGGAGGGGAGGCCACAGAAGTATAAGGAAAAAACTGGGGATTTGACACCAAATCTGTGTGTTTCAGCCCCTGTTTTTCCACTTCAAAGCGTGTGGACACTAGGAGACATTAGCATCCCCGAGCAGACACTAGAATCCACGACCTCCTGTTTTGTTGGGCTGCCTCATGCTGGCCTCCAGGGATCAATAGCTCAGGAGCAGGTGGGGCATGTTTGGGTCTTTTCTGGCCTCTGCCTTTGAGAGCTGGGCTCCCAGAATCCCACCATGTTCCCAGTGGTCAAGAATGTCCATGTTTCACATGCTCCTCACACTGCCCAGAGCACACAGATGCACATGCTATGGCCAGATAGGACCTCCTTTATCCTTTGAAAGAACCACCTCCTTGAGGAAGTGCCCGTTCCACTGCCCACACTGTGCTTTCTGCTCTTTATTATATCCAGGATCACAGCTGCAGGAAAGAGTATGACATTTCTTTCTGATGGTTCCATGGGTTTTACTCTCTCACTCCCAGCTAATCTTTGACCTCTTCAAAAGCAGGCACCATATCTTCTACATTGAAGCTGAAAAAACTAAACAGAGAGCTCGATGTCAGTCTCTGATTCCATTCCACCAGGAACCGTGGGGCTGAGGCATGGCTCTGGGTGGTCTGAGTCTTCTCCTGGCTCTGGTGGCTGCCTTTGCTCTGCCCTTGTGCCACTATGGAATTTCCATGGAAGGTGAGCTTCCCTCCATTGTGCCCAGTGCTGGGCTCAGGGTGTCCTCTTCCTTGAGTCCTCTGCTTAATTTTTGTTTCCAATTGATCTTCTGTATATTCTAGATTGTGTAGAGGCATTTAGTTTTTATTTTTATGCTTTTTAAAGAAAGTTTTCAAGCAAAGTAGAAAGAATGTTATAATGAACCTCTTATTCCCCATCAGACAACTTCAACAATTATCAATATCCTGTCATTCTTGCTCATTATACCCCATTTTAATTTAATTTGATTTTTTGGAGGACTGGAGCACTTTAGAGAAAATTCTAGACTTTATATTATCTCACCTAAAAATAGTTCACTAAATATCTTTAATGTACAAAACAAAACCATAATAACATTGGGACACATTAAATTCTTTTTGAGGAGTCTGGTCACTTCTTGCCCTGCCATTCACTGGATCATATCATTAACTGCCATCTTGAAAAGAATCAATGATGAGGAGTACCTTTTCATCCTCCATGGCCTGTATCAGGTAGCTGATAATTTAATTATTAACTATGTTCCAGACTGAGAAAAAAATTAACGCTTAATTTGTACTGGATATTATCCTGTACACATTTGCATGTTTTACTTCATTTAACCATCTTGGCCATTCTCTGCGTCCTTTCCCCACACCCGACCTCATCTATAGTTGAGGAACTAGGCTCCAGAAGGCAGACCGTCAGGCTAAACTTCACAGAATTGCTTAGTGACCATTTTGTGAATTCAAACCCAGATTGTTTTATTTCAAAACTCATGCTCTTGCTATGTTACTTAAGCCACATTTTTCTACCACCTTTTACTGATTGGGAATGAGGCTACCTGAAAGAAACAGATAACACCAAGTTCGAGAACATGTGTTGACTACTCCAGAGTACTTCCAATGTTGGTCCTGCCTACAAAGTGATGAACAGCTGGTGCTCAGTCTCTTGAGAATTGTGCAGGTCTCTGAAGCTTCTTAGTTATTGAATAACTAGCAACTTCATTGTAATTTCCTGGGGACAGAGACTGAATTTCAGTGAAGCCTCTCCTTGTGTGACATGAACTAATGAATAAAAATGGGAACTAACGGCCACCTCTGGAGGATTAGGTGTGCTTTATGGTGCAAATCTGTTTTCTATGAAGTACTTGAGAAAAGGCCATCAAATAAAAAAGCATCTGCCTGCCATAGCTGTTTCAACTTCTTAAGCTGCGGTAATGTGGAGCAGCAAAAATAGTCTGATCTTTGGAAACAAAAATAGTTTTAAATCCCGGCTTAACCACTTGTTCACTGTGTACTCTTGTGCTTGTGTGTAGCATTAATAGTTTGAAGCTCAGTTTCTTAAATTGTAAAATAGGAGAGATGATTGCTAATTACCTCACAGAATTGTTGTGGCATCAAATAGAAAAATGAGTGTAAAATATATTGGAAGAAATTATTACTTATATAGTGTATAAATCATTATAATTTGTTGAGAAAGAGTTTAATTAAGTCAAACCAACAAATAAATGGAAAGCATAGAACAATGTCAAATGGATAGTCCATAGTGCATGGGGGCTAGGATAGCAGGTATTCCACAATTATTAGCCTTATTGTCTTTGCATCCCATAAATATTCATCAGGTGACTACTCTGTGCCAGCTATCAAATATGGGCCTGATAGGATGTCAGACATCTAAATACTGAAGGGCGGAATAGAATTAGTCTCACCCAAACCTCTTAATATTAGCTCTTTCCTGACAATACTGCTTTGCTCAAGATTGGTATTAATTTATCAGTTAGTACCCTTTGAAAGTGGTCATTGAGATAGCAACTAAGTCTCTTATTTGCGCCAGCATCTGCCTGAATTCTTTCTCTTATCCTCAAGAATCTCATGTGAGACCTCATATGTTTGGATATGGATCAGACTCCATCCACCGACTTTCTTTCCCTAATCTAATTATGTGACTTGTCCTGTGTGGCCCTCAGAGGCTCCATGTGATTATTGTTTTTCCTTCTAGGTGCTCACAAACCATCTCTTTAACAACATGTAGAACCATGAACAAACATCAAACTCTGATTATGCACTTACACCCTGTACTTGCTTCTTTTTTGAACACCTGAATGATATTTGGCCATTTAACTGATATCAGTGGCTTATTGCAGAGGAGACATCCAAAACACGTTATCCATCCTCTCCCTCTTCCATTCCTTGAAAGATTCAGAGCTCTTTGACAACTGTTTAGCTGTCCCATTTGCCGATTCTCACTATGTCCTGGAAAACCTGAAATCTTTCAAGGCAGTCAGGGGGTGTAGCATAATAAGAAATACATTTGGTCTTTGTCCCCGATTTCTGGCACAGAGATCCTCAAAGTCTTGAAACTTCTTGAGTGATAGAAGCATTTTTTGTTATTCATAAGAAATCTCTTTTGATCACATCTGAGTTTATGCAAATAAAGTGATTTAGGATAAGGGCCCTAGATAGCCTCAAGATGGGGCTGGTCACCAGAAAGACCAAGTGATTAGAGGGTTGGAATTCTCAGCCTACCCACTGACCTCTGGGAAGTGGGGCATGGCTGGAGATTGAGCACTATAAAAACTCTTACCAGGTAAGATATGATGAACTTCTGAATTGGCAAACACATCCACGTGCTGGGAAGGTGGCACACCCCAACTCCATGGGGACAGAATCTCCTGTGCTTGGGAGTCTTCCAGACCTCACTCTATGTGCCTCTTCATAAGATATTCATTTGTGTCCTTTATAATTAACCAGTAAACATAAGTAGAGTGTCCTTCTGAGTTCCATGATCCATTCTAGCAAATTATCAAATCTGAGGATGGGGTCATGGAAACCTCCAATTTGTAGACAAGTCACACAGTAGTGTGAGTACCCTGGGGATGCACTACTTGTGATTTGCACTTAAAATCAGGGCAGTCTCATGGGACTGAGCTGTTAACTTCTCAGGCATGTGCAACTTCCAGGTAGTTAGTGGCGGAAATGACTTGACTTGTGGCACACCCAGTTGGTATCCACAGAGAATTGGTAGCTGGTGATAGAAAACACTCCATGAGCTCACTAAAGTGTCCCTATCCACTTTTGACCTCACATCCATACCCATTTTTTGTGGCTCTCTAATCATTTAGTGTTCATTTTCCTTTATTGGAAAGAAAATTACAAAATGAAAGTCAAGTTTTCTTCTTTGCCTGCGTAATTCAACAGTATCAACTATTACCACCCAGAAATGGAGCTACCCTAAATTTGACCACTTTCTCACTCCCAATGCAAAGTAAAAAGTCTTATTGGTCATCTTTCTCATTTTTGTAAGCATTCCTTCTCTTGGGGATTCCATCTTCTGGATTCTATTCTTACAGATCTCTGTTCGCTTCTCAGATCTGGCTTCTACTATGGACCTCTCATCCACCATTCCCTAATAACGTGTCCTTTTTAAAGGAAGCAGAACCTAGGCTCACCGACTCCATTCACACAGCGATATACTTACTGTCATCTAAAGCTCAAATGAAGAGAAGAAGCTGAGAGATTCATCTGGCTTTTAATATGGTGTTCAATAAATTGATACTTAGGATTTGAACTAAAAACTCCATGTAAAGAGGAAAGCCATTATTTAATAGCTCAAGTGTATCAGGGTTTCTTTTATTAAAGAAAAGGAGTTTAAATGTCAAGGGCTACACACTTAGAGGAAACGTCTTCACAAAAACAGCCTTCAGATGTGTCCCTGGGTCAGCAAACATTGTGATAAAACTTGCGATAGTTAAGTGAAAAGTTCTTAATGAAAGAACCCTGCCTCTCTGCTCTTGTGATCAAAATCTTTCATCTTGATGCATTCTCATTGCCAGCATGTCTCCTGCTCTAGTCTAATAAATAGGTTTTCCTCCTATCACCTTTGCAATCAGCTTACCTTGTGGCAGAAAGCAAAGGCAGAACCAGGACTGGCACTGCCTCAAAGTTCTCCTTTCTTTAAAATGTTTCTATTTCTATAATGTCCTGATCCCTCACTCAACCACTGACTCATCCACTAATTAAAATGCTCATTCATTTATTCCTTAATTAAGAACATAGTAAATATTTACTGTATTCCAGATGCTACCTGATGTGAATATAGAGAGGAATAAGAGTGTCTTTCTCTCAGGTAACTGGCATAAGTGTGGGGAAGGTGGACAGACCAATCCCTATGTACAGTACAGTCTTATAAGTACTATGTTAAGGATGGACAAGGTGCTAAGGAGCACAGAGCAAGGAATCCAAGTGTGTCTGTGAAAGTCAGGAAGCCATTGAAACTTAGAGTCTTTGAGGATAAGGAAATGGTGTTAGAGGCAAAGGAAAAACCATATGCAAAGGGGCAATTCTGGGGCCAGCCCTGTGGCAGAGTGGTTAAGTTCATGTGCTCCGCTCCGGCAGCCCAGGGTTTCACTGGTTCAGATTCTGGACGCAGACATGGCGCCAGTCATCAGGCCATGCTGAGGCTGTGTACCACATAGCACAACCAGAGGCACTCACAGCTAGAATATGCAACTATGTACTGGGGGGCTTTGGGGAGAAAAAGGGGAAAAAAAAAGGGACAATTCTGTGAAGGTGCATACAAGTTCAAGAGTAGTAAAAATGGAATGATATAATAGAACACAGAGAGTGAAACACTAGAACAGCTATAATGAAAAACACTGACAGTATTAAGGGTTAGTCAGAACATAGTGAAAGTGGAACCCTCTCACATTGCTGGTAGAAACGTAAAATGGTATATCTACGTTGAAAAACAGCTTCACGGTTTCTTAAAAAATTAAATTTATACATGCAATCAGATCCAGCAATTTCACTCTTAGATATTTACTCAAAAGAAATGAAAATATGTCCTTCCAAAGATTTATATACAAATATTTATAGCATGTTGCATAATCATGGTAAACTGGAAACGATCCAAAACTCCATCAAATGGTGAATAGATAAACAGAATGTGCTATATTCATATGGTGAATGCCACCAGAAATACAAAGGAACAAACAGCTGATACATGGATGAATCTGAAAAACATTATGGTAAGTGAAAAGTGCCAGACACAAATGGACCAGATTCTATGATTCACATTAATTGTGCAGAAAAGGCAAATCTCCATAGGCAGAATGCAGGCCAGTGGTTGCCTGAACAGGAGGTGGAAGCAGGGATTGCCTGCAAGTGGGCTAGAGGGAACTTCTTGAGGTGAAGGAAGTGTTCTAGAACTGGATTGTGATGATGGTTGCATAACTATAAATTTACTGAATATCATTATCAGTGTACACTTGCAATAGGTGTATTCTGTGGTATGTAAATTACACTTCAGTGGAGCTATGTTTTTTTTAAGCCCATAACGTTAAAAAAAAAAAAACCATTTTTTATCTGTGTACTTGCTGGATCTTTTTGATGTAGCCACATCACTGATATGTGTGTTCAGTAGATAATAGTTTGCTCCAGATCCTAAATCCAGGATGAGTCTCCTCTTTTTCGTTCATTATCCCATCTTCCCTGTTCTAGTTTTGTCACATTGAATGTAAATGGTTGAAAGAAATAGAAATTACCTCCTCTCTTTAATTATCAAATATCTTTCATGTTTTTGAATTGAAGGGCTTTCTGTGCAGGGACATTCAATCAGGATTTTTATAATGAAAAGAAAAGACTATAAATAAGCTTTCAAAGATCTCCTGATAATTTTTTTTTCCCCTAAGGAGTGAAAGCCAACCAGGAGTAATGCAGAAAAAAATAATGTTTCTATATTATTTTCCGTCATGTAGGTAGGGAATGGAAGATGAAAGAGTGAGAAATCAGTCTTGTTTGACCCTGAGTTTCCAGGACTGCTGAGCCACCATATAATCACTGATGCCCCGGGCAGCCACTGCTCACAGAGCAGGTCAAGATGTTGCTCAGCTAAATTGGCACAGGAAAGAAAGATGTGGAGGGGAGCTCCTCTAGCTTAACTAAATCCAAAGGCTGGAAAACTCCAATTCCAGCACTCATTAATTTTGCCAAAGTCTTAGTTTTCCTAATATGAAACCAGAGGTCCTAAAACTACGTTGCTTGAAATGATTTTGCAGCCCAAGATGGGCTTGAAAACACAGGAGACATGACTTCCCGATAGTCATTTCAGTCCTTTGGCAATGGCCCCCTCCGAGAGATCTGGTCATCAGTCTGGGCTGAACACACCTGAAGACCAGAAGGCTTTGTGAAGGGAAGTGATGCTTTTTTAGGCGACAGGGAAACACGGCCCCATCCAATGGGAATTAGAACTGCATGCTGTTTGCCCTTCAGCTTTTGATCCCCAGAAATTTCTTATCATTTTCATTGAAATTAAAGTTGTAATTGTGAAATATTTCAAAACATTAAAATTGAGTAGCTGCCATTTATCTACTCACAACCCACACTGGCTCGATGTTAACTTTTGGGCCTTTTTGCATAACATTTTCCATAGACAGAATGTTTGTGTCCTCCCAAAATTTATCTATTGAGGCCTAATCTCCCAATGTGATGGTATTTGGAGGTGAAGTCTTTGGGAGGTGATCAGGTCATGAGAGTGGAATGCTCATGAAGGAGATTAGTACTCTTAAAAAAGAGGCCCAGAGAAGTGCCTGGCCAATTCCACCACATGAGGACACAGCGAGATGTGAACCAAGTGGGCTCTGTGAACCAGGAAGTGGGCTCTCACTAGACTCAGAATCTGCTGATGACTTGTCTTGGACTTCTCAGTGTCTGAAACTGTGAGAAATACATTTCTGTTGTTTATAAGCCACCCAGTCAATGGTATTCTGTTATAGCACTTGAACAGACTAAGACAAGGTTGTTCTCTTTAAAGTAAATAAAATTGAAGTCCACTCCTCTCCTCTCAGACCAAATCTTTCACCCTTCCTTCCCAGAAAAAACCATTATCGTGGAGTTGGTGCTAATGGTTAACATATATGATTTTTACTTTATAATATGTCTGCATCTATATAAATAGATATATCATATTTAGTGTTGTTTTCAAGTTTTAAAATTCTTACAAATGGTATCTTATCTGTACATTCTTTAGATTTTTTATTGAGTTGTAATATTCATACAATAAAGTGCACCAATCTGGGGCCGGCCCCATGGCCGAGTGGTTAAGTTTGTGCACTCTGCTTTGGTGGCCCAGGGTTTCCTTGGTTAGGATCCTGGGAGTGGACATGGCACCACTCATCAGGCCACTCTGAGGCAGCGTCCCACATACCACAACTAGAAGGACCCACAGCTAAAAAAATATACAATTATGTACTAGGGGGATTTGGGGAGAAAAAGCAGAAAAAAATTAAGATTGGCAGCAGTTGTTAGCTCAGGTGCCAATCTTTAAATAAAAAAAAAAAAAGTGGCCTGGGCCGGCCTGGTGGCACAGCGGTTAAGTGCCCATGTTCCACTTCGGTGGCCCGGGGTTCTCTGGTTCACATCCCAGGTGTGGACATGGCACCACTTGGCACGCCATGCTGTGGTAGGCATCCCACATATAAAGTGGAGGAAGATGGGCATGGATGTTAGCTCGGGGCCAGTCTTCCTCAGCAAAAAGAGGAGGATTGGCAGCGGATGTTAGCTCAGGGATAATCTTCCTCAAAAAAAAAAAAAAGTGCACTGATGTTAAGTGTACAATGCATTTTGCACATGCGAACCATTATTGCAGGAAGTTCCCTGATACCCCTTCACAGACCACCCCTATTCCCCGGGGTAACAGCTACTCTGGCATTTTTCACATTAAATAAGTGTTGCATGTTTTGAACATCATACAAATAGAATCATTTGTATGTATCTTTTTGTGTCTGGCTTCTTTTGTTGGACATTACATCTGTGAGATTCACTCATGCTGTTGTGAGTTGCACTAGTTTGTTCTTTTTAATGCTTATAATATTCCGTTGTACCAATATCTGCAATTTATTTATCCATCCATTCTACTGTTGATGGATATTTGTATGATTTCAATATGTATGGCTTACATGTCTCAGTAGACACGTGGACTCATTCTCTTGGGTACATACCAGAGAGTGGGATTTCTGGGTACTGGGGTAGGCTTATATTGGGCATTAGCTGACACTATCATCAACAATGTCTGAGAGCTCCAGTTGTTCCATACACTAAGCAAAACTTGGTATTATCAGTCCTTTTAATTTTAGCCATTTGGGTGAATGTTTAGTGGTACTACATTGCTGTTTTAAAATTTGCGTTTACCTGATCATTAGTGTTGTTGGATATCTTTTCATGTACTTAATAGCAATTGGCATATTCTTTTTTATGAAGTGCTTTTATGAAACACTATTTTATGAAGTGCTATTTTCTCCATTAAAAAATGGGTTATTAGTCTTTTTCTTATGATTTGTAAAGATTTTTATATAATCCAGATAGTATTTTTTTGTCAGTTAGATACATTACAAACGTCTTCTTCTACTTAATGGATTCTTTTCATTCTTTTAATAGTGTCTTTTAATGAGCAGGTATTCTTGATTTTAATTAAATGCAATCAGTGTTTATGGCTAGTGTTTCTTGTGCCTTGTTGATAGGGCATGTCTTCTACTGCTTGCTTTTTCACTTAACATTGCATTTAAAAAATTTCTTCCTGTTGATAAATTGAACCTCAACTGTCCATTTTAAACTTTTCTATCATGTTTCTATAAATCATAATTTATTCGTACATTCTTCTACTGAGAAACAATTGTGCTTTTCCCCATCTTTTACTATTAAAACAAAGCTGCAATTAATGTTCACGAATGTGTCCTCTTGTTCTCATGTATAATATTCCTCAGACTAGATACTTAGAAGTGAAATTCCTGGAGCAAATATCCCTGTTTGTACTTACTTACATTCCCACTGGCAAGATATAAGAGTTCTTATTTCCCCTCACCCATGCCAAGGCTTGCTGTAACAGACATTCAATTTTTCCAATTAACTGAGAATAGAATCATATTTTATTGATATTTAAAAGTACATTTTTTTGGTGATTACCACGAAGTAGCACATTTTTCCTCTGCTCCCTGGTCATTAAAATGTCTTTCTCTATCAGTTGCATGTGCCAGTCCTTTGACCAATTTTCTATGAGGTCATTGGTCTTTTTCTTATTGATTGGTGCAAGTCAGTAGTATATCTGTGACAACAAACACAGAAGGATTTAAGGCTGGCTTTCAGAGCTCCAAGTCCTCTTGAAAGTCCCCCATCCCCAACTGTAATACTACCCTTCTGAAGTCTATAAGAGGTCTGCTATATAGTGCTATGGATTAGTTTCCTATGGCTGCTAAACAAATTATCACAAACTTAGTTGCCTGAAACAATACAAATTTATTCTCTTACATTTGGAAGCCAGAAGTTGGAAAAGAGCCTGAAAACTATCACCAGGGCTTGTTTCTTTGCAAGCCCTTTTGCAAGCTATTGGGGGAGAATCTGTTTCCTTGCTTTTCCAGGGATCAGGAAATTGCCTGCATTCTGTGGCTTGTGATCCCTTCCTGGCCTCACATCATCTGTCTTTTCTCCCTTTGCTTCCATCTTCACATTGCCTTCTTCCTCTTGTGTTGTAAAATCTCCTTCTGTCTCTCTCTTATGACACTTGTGACTACATTGGTCCCACCTGGATAATCCAGGATAACTTCACCATCTCAAGATCCTTAATTTTTAGATCTTGTCAAGATGGCAGCGTAGGTGGACTCTGAACTCCCCTCCTCCCACAAACACAACCAGGTTACAACTATTCTTGGAAAAATTACCCCAGAGAGAGAACTGAAAACTGGATAAAAAGAACCACCACAACAAAAGACAGTCCTGACTGAGGCAGAAGAGGCAGAAATTCCTTTTGGAGAGAAAAAAAGCCACTTTTGTGACTGGTGGAGCTTCACAGCCAGCCAGGCAGGAGCCACCCTAAGGTATGCAGCCCTCCCTGGAGTAGTGGGGATCTGAGTGGGGGGCACGTTACCACTATAAGCATCCTTCAGACTCAACACAACGGAGATGAGTCTCCTACTATTAGGCTTCACTAGCTAGTAACCACAAAGGAGAATATCCATAGAAAAGTTATGGGAAGAAAGCTGAAAAAACCTGGCTCTTAAAGGGCACATCCACAAACTCAACCACTTCAGAGAACAACCTAGAATCACCAGAAATAAACCTGGATAGTCCTTTGGTGAAAAGGGACTCACCTGGTAGGCTCTGGGTGCATCTTGGTGAGAGGTGAGACCTCTCTGGAGACTGAGAATTGGTGGTAGCCTTTGTTGTAACCTAGGACAGGACTGCTGACACAGATGCTGGCAGATGCCATTGAAGTTCTTCCCATGGCTGTTAGCCCTGGGGTCTGCCACACCCACTAGAGTGCAGATTTAATCCAGTGCAGCCAGGGCAGGCAAGCTACCCTAGGGACTGGCCCCACCCAACAGCAAGCCCTCAGGCTACTTGTTGGCCTGCATAGACTTTCTCCCTTGATCCTCTGCAGGCAGGTGAGTGTATCTGCCTCTGTGGGGAAGGGCCTGTGTGAGGACCAGGTGAACTGTGGGGAATGTTGGTGGAGAGGTAGGGGCCTCTGCAGTGGGGTGACTGGATACACTCTAGGGGTTCAGGAAGTGTGCATGGACCAGGACTGTGTTGACAGTGTGTGTGGACCTGTGGGGGTTGGGGCTTGTCAGTGGCAGGAGACCTGTGCTTCACCAACAGCCACAAAGAGGATTGGTCCCAACTTCCAAAGCCTGAAACACTTGGGTGCTCCCATTCCTGGGGCCAGCCCCACTCAGCTGCAGTCCTAAGAGAGTTGACAATGGCCTTGCAGGCCCAAGGCCTACAGCAACTGTTAACCCCTGAGCCTAGCAAGCAGATACACATACCTACCCAGTTAACAGGAAAACTGCAACAGGAGTATGCTATTACACCTGGTAGCCAACAGTGCTGGGGCTCCCCAAACCTGATTTACAAATAGCTGGCCAGGGAGGGAAAGACTAGACTCCCTGGGTACCTGCAATAAGGGCAACCCTGCCACAGCAGAAGGACACAAGTAGCCCACACAGGGGTCACTCTTGGATCATTTGGACTGATGATGAGAGGGAAGAACACTGCTGGGCCTCAAAAATTAACTCAAAATGGATTAAAGACTTGAATGTAAGACCTAAAACCGTGAAACTTCTAGAAGAAAATATAGGCAGTATGCTTTTTGACATTGGTCTTAGTAGCATTTTTTCAAATACCATGTCTGACTGGGCAAGGGAAACAACAACAAAAATAAACAAATGAGATACATCAAGCCAAAAACCTTCTGCACAGCAAAGGAAACCATCAACAAAAGGAAAAGACAATCTAACAATTGGGAGAAGATATTTACAAACCGTGTATCAGATAAGGGGTTAATATCTAAAACATACAAAGAACTCACACATCTCAACAACAAAACAACCAATTAAAAAATGGGCAAAAGGTCTGAATAGAGATTTCTCCAAAGAAAATATATAGATGGGCAACAGGCACATAAAAAGATGTCCAACATCATTAACTCTCAGGGGACTGCAAATCAAAACTACAATGAGATATCATCTCACTGTGGTCAGAATGGCTGTAATCAACAAGACAGGAAACAAGTGTTGGAGAGGGCATGGAGAGAAGGGAACCCTCATACACTGCTAGTGAGAGTACAAACTTGTGCAGCCACCATGGAAATCAGTACGGAATTTCCTTAGAAAATTAAGAATAGATTTAGCTATTTCACTGCTGGGTATCTTTCCAAAGAACTTGAAAGCACAAATGCATAAAGATACATGCACTCCTATGTTCATCACAGCATTATTCACAATAGCCAAGACTTGGAAGCAACCTAGGTGCCCATGAAGGGAAGTATAGATAAAGAAGATGTGGTATATATACACAATGGAATACTACTCAGCCATAAGAAATGGTGAAATCTGGCAATTTGTGACAACATGGATGGATCTTGAGGGTATTATGCTAAGTGAAATAACTCAGATGGAGAAAGTCAAATACCATATGATTTCACTCATAAGTAAAAGATAAAAACAAAGACAAACAAACACATAGCAACACAGATTGGATTGGTGGTTACCAGAGAGGAAGCGGGGAGGGAGGAGGGCGAAAGGGGTAATTAGGCACACGTGTGTGGTGATGGATTGTAGTTAGTCTTTGGTAGGTGAACATGATGTAATCTACACAGAATTAGAAATATATTATGATGTACACCTGAAAGTTATACACTGTTATAACCCAATGTTACTGCAGTAAAAAAAAAAAAAATTCCTTATTTAATCACATCTGCAAAGTCTCTTTTTTCATATAAGGTAACATGCACGGGTTTCAGAATGTAGGACCTGGATATCTTTGGAGACCATTACGCAGCCTAGCGCACATTGGTACTGCTCTTATTAGGACTTAAGAGAGCTCATACATCTAGTAAGATTTCCTCCATCCATTAATAGTGAAAGTCAGACAGGGTTAACTGCCAAAGAAGATTCACAGGATCAGAAATGACAATGGTATACATCTATGGATTATTGCAGGAAAAGGATGCACCGAAGCACCAGTATTAAAGTAAGGATATGCCTCACAGTCAGAGGCTACCTCACAATAGGAGGTCTGGAGAGGCCCAGCACGAGCTTTAATTGTTCTCCTTCTGCAGGACCACATCGAATGTGCTTGCTCCTCAAATCAAGAACCAATGATGCGTGCAAGGAGCACCTCAAAACAAGGGAGCCCAAAATGCATTCTTGGCCTGAGCCCCACAGGCATATTCTTGCTACATAACCAGCCCTAAAGTCAGAGACCTCTAGGTAGGGAGGGAGCTCATGCCAGAACCAGGTGCAAGCCACCCATCTTGCTGCTGTCAATAAACAGTGTTAACAAGCTGGTAAAAACTGTTTCCAAGTTCAACTGGACTCATGCTTATAAGCAATGCTGTTAATCATTACATTTTACATCTTGACCATGGGTCAGTACCATGAAGGTAACAATATCTCTGGCTAATTCCAGGCCTATAGAATTAATCCTCAAATCACCACCACCCGTCACCATGTGCAGCACACCAAAAACAGCCTTAGAGACCAATCCCAAGATGAAGACTGGTGTCAAAACTGATTACCTGTCTTCCCCTAACAGACCATCAGAAGTAATGCAACATGGCTGACCGCCCAGATCAGAAGTTTAAGACACCCCGAACATCCACCTTTCCCAGGACTTTGATCCCACATAGTTTATACATTCCGTAATCTAATTCAATTTCTCATCCTTTCCCAAACGTCCCAAAGCTTTTCTCTGTCCGTTAAGGGCTCATTGTCATCAGTAAATTTGCCTATTCTAAATATCTTCTAGGATTTTTCACTTTCTTATTGTGCCTGAAATCTGGAAATATCCAAAGGACTTTACCTCTACCCAAAAGTCTTCTGAAGTGGATGCTGTTTTTTCTCTTATCTCCCTGAATTGAAGGGTCCAGGGATAGAGTAGTTATGTTCTTAACGTTTCATTGTCATTTTTGAAAAAGTCTAGCTTCTTTTAAGTATGTTCCACTCCACTCCAGTTGCAGTTTTATTCCTGTATGCTGACTATTTCCACTTTACTTACTTCTATTTCTTCCCTTCCATCTCCACAAACTCTCTATAAGGTCTCATCCAGCCCCACATTTGTATCTTTTTCTAAGACCTCATACCTTCAATTTCCAATTTGACATTTCTGTTCAGATTTCTAGGGCATCTCAAACTTAACTTACCTAAACAGAATTCTAGCTAGCCCTCCCTCCCAAATAAACCACTGTTCCTTCCTGAGATTTCCCCATCTCTGAAAGTGTTATCATCATTTAACAATTCCTTGGGCTAAAATCTCTGGAGTCATCCTTGATTCCTCATCTCCCACACCTGTTAGGAAGAACTGTTGTTTTACCTCCAAATGTATCCCATAAACACTGACTTTTCTTCATCTCCAGTGCTACCCCTGGGGTCATATTCACCATCATCCCTTGCCCAGGATTCTGCAATGGCATTCTAACCAACTTATTGCAATGGCTCCTATTCTTGACCTCTCAGAATCAATTCTCCACTTACTTGGCAAAATTATTTTTCTAAAATTGAAATTAGATCATGCATTCTCTGCTCAAAATCCTCCAACGGACTGACATTACACTCAGAAAAAAAATTGAAATGCCTTTCCATGGCAATGGATAACAATATGAGCGAGTACTTGTCTAACTTGGCCAGTGGTTCCTCTCCTGCCATTTTCTAGCACCTACTCCACTGGTCTCCTTGTTGAACCTTGAATATATCATGTGTGTTCCCGCCTCTGGACCTTTGCATTTGCTTTTCTCTCTTCCTGGGATGTTCTTCTTCCAGAAATTTGCATGACTGGATCTCTCATTTCATTCAGATTTCTGTCATGTGTCATCTGTTTAGAGAAGACTTCTTCAACCTTCTCACTGAAAAGAGCCTGCCGCCAACAATCTTTATCGACTTACAGTGTTATAGATTTCTTTATAGCACCTATCAAGATTTTATTTGTTATATATGCATTTGCATACTTATTTATTTGCATGTGTGTATTATTTCCTTCTATAGAATATAAGTTCCCACTTTTAGCAACCAGAAAGTTTCCTAGAACATAATAGATGCTCGATTACCTTTTGTCAAAGGAAACAATGATAAAATGAATTATTTGAGAGTTCTTCGAATATTCTGGATAAAAATCCTATGCTAGTTATTATAAAGAGTGAAATATCTTTTCCTGGATTGGTGTTTTTATTTTTGCATTGATCATGGCATACTTTGAAATATAGAAGTTCTTAATTTTAGTGTAGTCATACTCATTTTTGTCTCCATGGATTTTGTTCTTTTGATGCCATTTAGCAATCCTTTCCTTTATCAATAACACCTTGCAATTTGGGTTCATAGTTTGGAACAGTCACCTGGGAGCTGCACCTGCTTCTTCCCATAGGATCAGTGCATCAGAGCAGGACTGTGCTGGGACCCACTAAAGTGTTTTTATTGCCTCCAGTATGTCACAGCCAACTGCTGGTATGTGGCCGTCACATATGCAGCATAAATACACAATTGTCAGAGTTGGTGGAATATGATAATAGCAGCCAAAATTTGTTGGATACTACCATGTCCCGGTCAGTACCTAGATTTCATTATATAATCTTTACAACAAACTTTATCGCATGGATATTTTTATTACCTCTACTCTAAAGATGAAGGACCTGGGGTTCAGAGAAATTAAATGACTTGGTCAATGTCATGTGGCTAAGAAGAGAGTTTCAGGAAGTGTGGCCAGTTATTGGATGATATTAAACACCAAACCAAGATAGTGCCTTTTCGGGGTCCAAGAGCTCAGGTCTTGATCCAGACATGTATCATGGATAGGTCACTTCTTTTCCCTCACTTGATCTCTATTACACATCACAAGGTTTTTATGAGGATCAAACCAAAATGATACAATGTGTATGACTGGACTTTAAAATTTATAATGTGGTAAAATAATGTTAGGTGAATGCTATTACTATAAAGGCACCAAGTAGAACTACACAGTAATACAGCTAAATTATAACAGAGTCACTAAAATGTATTATTGTCTGATTCAAAATCATTACCTTGGAAGATTATGTACTCGTCCAATAATCCTACTGTCTTTAGTAAACATGTCTTTTTGAGTATTATCAGTAGGATAGATTGTGAGCTGTACATCGAGTTATGTTAAAATTTCACAACTACATGTTATTTAGAGTCAAGTCTGGTGATCAAGTGAAAAACTAGCAAACAGAAACAAGAAATAACTTACATAATAAAGTTACTTTTCTTGTGTGATTTTTAAATAGACTCTGAAGGCTTTCTCCAAATGTAACCCAAATATTGAGTCACAAAGAACTGTTGAAATGAGTACACTGCCTGCATCCCTCCCCCAGAGACTGGTTTCGCCTGTGTCTGCAGAGCTCAGGGTCATGGGACATATAGCTCAACTCCCCTGCCCCACGGAAATCTCTTTGACACAGTCAGCCATCCAACCATCTCCATGCGTGTCTCCAGCCTCGGAGAGCAAGTCATCTCCAGAAACAGTTGCTCCACTGGGGGACAGCTCTGCTCTTCAAAATGGGCTCCCTTATATTAAACCAAAATTTGTATCCTTGCAAATTCCTTAATTATTTGGAGGGAACAGAAATGTCTTTTGGGAGTTTGTATAGCACAGTAATGAAGATCATAGGTTTTGAACTCAGACAGGCCTGGATTCAACTCTCAACTCTCCCATTTTCTGCGGTTGACCTTGGGCAACTTGCCACTCTTCTGTAAGGCTTAGTTTCCTCATGGCCTAGTGGGGGTGATAATGACGTAAGCCATCTCACTGGGTGGTTATAATTCTTTAATTAGAGGTTGCATACCCAGTCCCTAGCTGGACAGCAATTTTGTGCAATTTCACAAAAGGTTCCCCTTCTCCAAAACCTTTTACTGCCCCCTGCTGGAAAAGTGACATAATAAGTATCTAAATGTGTAAGGGAGTGAACAACCAGCCTGCTCCAGGGACTGCCCTTGCTATAGTGAAGTGCGTGAGGCGCAGTGTCCAGCCTGTGGCAATCTCCCTGTACATGTTAATAACTTTTCTTGTTCTAGTTCCTGGCCTCACTGATCCAGTCCCAGGCCACTGGACTAGAAGAAGTGTAGGTCCCTCTCTCTGTAGCCATGGCTCGGGCAGTACTTTTGTTCCAGATGGCCAAGGAGCCTCTCTGTCATCTTGGAAAAGTAAGAATAGCTGGGAAGAATGAATCACAATAATCACTTTAGCGAGCAGTGTTTATTTAAGATGAAAAGAGCAGCAGCCATGGGAACTTTTGCTTTCATTATGCCATGGGATTTTAAAATAAGGAATATATCGACCTCAAACAGTTAGTTATTGAAAAGTGAACAATAAAAGAACAGAAACATGAAACTGAAAATGCTTTTGGAAGATCTTATTTAAATTGTAATGGGTTGTCAAGGGAAACTAATGTACCTGAATTATTAGATAACAGAAGCATTTTCTTTTAGTACCACCCATTGAAAGCGCATTATGTGTCAGGAAGAGTGTTAAGTGCTTCTCATACAAGGCATGTGTTATCTTATTTGTGACTCATAACCTGTTCCTCCTCAGGTCTCCTCCTTCTCAGCAAATGGCCAGACTATCCACTAAAACAGAACTTGGGTCTCATCTTAGAATTGTCTCTTTCCCCTACTCCTATTATCCAATCTTTCATCAAGTCCTGTCCATCCTCCACCCAAAATATGTGAAAAATGCATGCCTCTAGCTTTCTCTAGTGCCACTGTCCTAGTTCAAATCCTCATCTTACTCCTAATCTGATGCGATTTGCCTCTTAACCTGTCTTTCCACTTCTCCTGCTCCTCTGCAGTCTATACTCCAGACAAAAGCCAGATTATTAAAAAAAAACAGTAGATCAGACAAGGCCGTTCTCCTGCCTGATAGTTTCAACAGCTTCACTTTGTCCTTAGAATAAAATCTCACCTCTTCCAGGTCTAAAAGGCCCTGTGTGATCTGAGTCTCACTCTTTCTCAACTCTTCTTGACCATGGCTCTTCTCTACCCGGATCTTCCATAAGATCTTGCCAGCCCCAGGGCCTTGGCCTTCGCCATTCTCCCTGAATGAATCTCTTTCCTCAGTGGTTCCTTCTCATTTCTATGGTTTCATTTTCAATGTCATCTCTTCAGAGAGGCTCTTCACGATTGCACTATCTAAAGTAGGTCCTCCTATCGTTGTCTACGAAAACATCTTGTTCATTTTGTTCAGAGAATTAATCTAGATCTGTAGCTATTTATATCATTTATTTATTGCCTTTTTATTCTGTGTCTTTCCTTCTAGAAACTCCAAGAAGGCTGGGATCTTTCATGTGCATCTAAGTTCCTAACCTAATACCTGGCATCTAGAATGCACCCTGTATATATTTGTAGAATGAGGAAGTGAGTACTTCCTCATAACTGTCTTGTAACATAAAAGTCATGTTCTCAAATTTGCAAATGAAAAAGTTTTAGTGAGGCTATAAGTGAAGGCCAGAAGGTAAACATAGATCAGTTTGATGCTTTTCAAACCAAACTTTTATCTGCCATTCTCTCCTGCATAAATAATTGGTGATGCGTGCGTGTGTCTGCGTATGTGTGTCTGTGTGTTAGTTGTATGTGTTTCAGAGAGAGTTATCAGATAATAATAACACCAGTTTACCACAATTGTCAAGTACAGAACCATCTTGCATTTACCCAAAAGAAATGGAATTAAATAAGAACTAAAATGTAAAGTCAAATAAAATAAAATTATATAAAGGCTAAAATTCAACTTCAGGTATTTAAAACACAGTCTGGAGGGATTAGACTGTGTGATATTTTTCTTTTAGAGGCAATTTGGAAATCCTGGGGTCTGAGTTCATAAACATTATGTTTTTAGCCATTTTCCTTCATTCACCTCTTTATTAGCACACATTTATAAATAGTTTTGTGCTGTTTGGTTGTCTTATTTATTTGCTTTGTTAAGTACATTTTCATTTCACTTATGTGCTACTTTATTTCAAAAAACAGCCTTTCCCTGTTTCATTCATTTATTCACTCCTTCATTCGTTCAGGAATAACAAATGCAGCATGTTCTCTGTGCGTCTGTGAGGTGCAGGACACCCAGATCTGCTGACAGCATTGCAGTAGCTGTGTTCTCTGCAGCGTAGCTTCTCCTCCAGTGGAGAATCCAAGGCTCCTCTCCTCTAGTACAAAAGAAGTCCTAAGTGATATGTGCAAGGTTTATGCCCTGTATACAAATTCTAACGTTGCTTTCTAAATTTGTCAGCACAAAAGTTGATATTGTATCTGTGATCCCAAGGACTCTGGGAAGGAGCTGAATAATGCTTGACTCATCTCCTTTGGTTTGCCTGTGCTAACTTGCAAAGATACAAAATACCATCACGTATACCAGCACAAGGATGAAAGCAGTTCTGATGAATTCAAATGGAATTACAACTCTACTGTTAAATTAAAGCTCCAAATATGTATTTGCACCTCTTCTTTCGTGAGCACACACCTTCTGAATCATCAGATGGGGGCCATGGATGGGAAATTTGAACATAAGTTAATCTTTAGCAGGAAGATGAGTGTCAGAATCCACTTCTATGAGTAATGTGTGCCTTTTAGTTAACATTTAGGAAAATATATACAACTCTAAGTAAGGCTTATGCTGAAATCAGAGCTAGGAAGAAGCCATATTTTGAGCAGATCTTTCTCGAATAGCCCTGAATGCTCATTGCAGCCCAAGGGTAAGATGACCTAACCCTAGTGGGTACAGTGTGGAATTGCAGGCAGACCACTGACTAGGGAGGAGGAGACATAATCTACAGACCCCGACCTGCTTCCATGTTTCTCAGTGACCTCACCTATGAGACACGTTTCCTGGGCATCCATAAATGGGGACAACCATCTCTTTCTTTCTCTCTCATCTGCTCTGAGTATGACATGAGATATTAAATGAGAAAGTGCTTTTCTTGCTCTGTGAGAACTGTGCTAACTTCTTTGGATCTGTTTCCTGTTTTGTAAAATGGGAACTATATAGTATTTTATAAGTTACTGCAGGATTAAATGGTGCAAAGCATTTACAAGTCCTTGTCTCATACAAATTGCCTCCTTCATAGCAAGTGGTATTCATTTCTTCCATTGCCTGGCCCAACTTCTCTCCTCTCTCCCCACAAAGATAACTGAGCCTGTAACTGTGTACCATGTCCCAGCTTTAAAGACCTGGATGATTAAGGCTTGCTTTGGGGCTCATGTTCAGGAGTCCACTTCTGTGTAATGACACACAGAGGGATGGATTCAGATGTGATGCCCAGGATTCCAGTTTATAGGGAACTTAATATTACCTCTCCTACTAAAGGACAGTTCTGTTATTTCTCTTTACCAATAAAAGGTGCAAGAATTAGTGCTCTGACCAAAGATGACAATAAGATTTGCTTCAGGGTCTGTAAACTTGGCCTTTGGAGCACCTTCGTGTTGCTTCAACTGTGTGTAGGAAAATCCCCTCAGAGAGTAGTGCTCCTCCTCATCTACCCTGGTGCCTGACAACTACAGGGGAAAGTGGTTAGAATTTAGGATGAGCCTCTGATGCACGGTTTTCCCTAGGGCACAGCTGTCCCCGCTTGAAGACCTCAGTTTCTCCAGCTGTAGAGTAGGAGGGTTGGAGCAGTTAATCACCTCCTCATTTGCAATAACCCTTAGCTCAGTACAAGTTCCAGGACAGGGACTGGGGCGGGAGGGGATTAAAGGTGGAGGGGACCAGAGAAGGGGACAAAAGTAATGGAGTTGGAACAGTGTTTACTTCTTCCTCAGCCTGGGAGGCTGATTTCTTTGTTTCAGTGATGAAAGTAGATAAGTCTAGGAGCTAAATGGGATGTTTTATGACTTTCTGAGACTTTGGGTCCAAAGAGAGCAGCTTCAAGACCCACGCGACAATGCAGGACACAGAGCTGGATGACAGTCTCTCTCAAGCCCCTCCCTCAGCTTCCAGAATTCAGCTTTCACACCTGGAAATCTCAAGAAGCCACCAGGGGAGGTGGCTGTGCCTGGCCTGTGGCTCCAGCAGCCAAGACAGGTGTTTGCCCCTGACAAGGGGCTACTGGAACCATCCTAAGTACACATGAAACATCCCCAAAGAAGCTAAAATAAATAGGGAAGACTTTGGCTCAAATATTCTAATACAGTTCTGGTGGAAGCTAAAAAATGTGGGCATTGACATTATTGTGTCTTTTTCTATGCACATGCTGGTAAGGCCTGGAATATTCAGGCTATATTTCTTTAAAGTTTTTATTTTGAAAAATTCAAAACAGACACACAAGTAGAATAATATAATGAGCTTGCCCTACTCCCATATCCATCTCTTAGGTTTAACAGTTAACAATACAAGATTAATCTAGTTATATCTATACTCTCATACATTTCATTGTCTCTAAATCATTTGGAAGCAAATTCAGACATCATGTTTTTCCATCTTTAAACATTTATGTACATATATATATGTGTATATATATATATATATATACATATGTATATGTAAGAATAAGGGACTATTGTTTTCAATATAGCCATAATATTAGAATTTCCAGGTTTATCAAATAAAAACACAGGGCAGATGGCGTGACACACATTTATACAAGCAATTTGTATGTTATTAGAAATCCAAGTTTAACTGGATGTTCTGCATTTTACCTGGTATTTCTTCAAAATATCATTTTCCCATTCAAAAAAATTAACAATAACTCCATAATATCAAATATTCAGCCAACATTCAAATTTCTTTCTTTTGGTCACTATGCCATACTTTATATCCCTATGACTTATTTATTTTATAACTGGAATTTTGTACTTTTTGACCACCTTCACCCATTTCCTCTACCCCTCAACCCTCCCAAATTTCTAATTGTTTCATAACTGTCATAGGTATTTTGTTTTATTTATAAATTTCCTTATTCAGGATCCAAAGAAGGTCCATGTATTGCAATTGGTTGATATAATTTTCAATCCTTTTACATCCATAGATTCACTATCCATCACTATTTTTTTCCCCTTGCAATGCATTTGTTGATGAAATAAGGCCATTTGTCCTATAGAGTTCTCCATTGATTAGATTTTATTGATTGTGCCCTCTGTCGTATTAAACAGAGGTCTCAGGCTCCTGGCTTTCCTATAAATCTGTAGTTGAGCCTACAGGCTTGATATTCAGATTTGAACTTTTTTTTTCCCTAAAAAACTTTCACAGGGTGTGTCATGTTTTTCCATGAGGAGGTACTCAATAGCTGCTGACTATTTTGTTATATTAGTGACTTGAATGAACAATGCCTAGATCAATTAATTAGGGGTTGTAAAATAGTGATACTTTAACTCTTAATTCTATTATTCCTTTTCCATTATTAGCTGAACTTCTGTAAAGTGAAGCAAGAATGATACTATCATTAACAATATGGTTGCTGAAAGAAAATTTAAATTTTTTGCACATCTTTTTCCCCCCTTAGGATATATCCCACTAGGAATGTACGGACAGATTCTTATGTTTTAAAGTTGCATGGAATACTTTCTTATTTAACATTTTTTCTACCAAGTGGAGTCATATTTAGTTCATCTATTCATTTTCTAAAAGTTAGGTATAATATTTTATGACTTTAACATTTTATTATATAAAATAGTCTCATTGCTTCAAAATCAAATATACAAGGCCAAATTTATTCAAGGAAGTCTGGCGTGTACCCCTGGCTCCTCATTCTATTCTTTTCCTCCTCCTCCCTCCCTTTATAGATATATTGTTTAAAATTTTATAGTTTATTTTTTCCTATTTTAAACATGTACATGTATATATATATCAATATTTTCCCATTCTTAAATTAATATTGGAATATGCTTCATATGAGTTTTCACTTGTTTTATTCTTATTTTTCTTAAAAATAACTTCTGGAGATCATTCTGTAGCAAAAGATAAAGATACGTCTCATTTTTTTCCTGGAAAACAATTCTGGTTTATTCACTTAGTCTCCTACTGACAGACATGGATGGACACTTGTTTCGAGGCTTTTGCTATCACAGAGAGCCCTGTAATGAAGACGGGCTATACAGCTCGGAGATGCTAAGGCCCATTAGGATAAGCTCTCTGGAATACTGATCCACTCACTGTCAACGCTGATGGATCATACTTCACACTCACATTCTATCATTTATTCTCGTGCAGGTTCAGGGACAACCCAGTATTAATAATTACATCTGAGCTTTCCCAGTGAAGAGCAAGATATCACAGTATTATTCATGGCAAAAATAATGAGGAGAGTATAAAAGAGACGCATTAGAGAACAAAACGTTATAGTAGTTTTACAAGTTCTGCATCTTAATTCTTCATCATAAATAATGGACAATTCCCAGCATTTAGAAACAAACAAAGGTAAAAATCACTTCTAAGTAATCTGTGTAATAAGGATTATTTAACAAAAATTAAAAAATTAAGAGAGGCTTTTCATGAAATAATGATTTGGGGGTCCAGGATTTTTAATGGAATACAAAACAAGTATCCTAATCAATGCCATTAGGAGCAAAATTTAGCATAATATTCCTACAAGGCAGATAACGATATTTATTAATATGCTTAAAAATATTAATTTAATATGACTCAAAACTGATGCATTTAAATGTGCCTTGAGGCTTCAGCTCTGGCTCTGATAGAAAATCTTTTGCCAGATCAATTTATTTGCTGAAAGAAATTATGAGAATATAACAAAAAAACCCAGCTATTTGATAGCATCAGAGAACAAAGCAAACATGACCTAAGGACCAAGAACCTGAAGAACAGGGAAGGCTGCAGTGAGCCCGAACACCCCTGCCACTTGCACCTGGATCATGTGGTTTCCTTGGCACAAGGAAGATGTACATCCTCAGATGGTATTTTTCCATGTGCTTTCTGAACTCTGCTATCCCTCTCCTAAAGACATCATTTCCTTTGGTGACGGGTAAGGCTCAATGTGGGAATCCTTCTGAAGAGTAGAAACTAGGGATTGATCTTCATACTAAATTATGAGTGACTCATAGGCCTGAGATCCACGGATAATGCAATGAAGGTATTGGATAACTGTGGTAGACAGGCAGAGGCATTGAGAGAGACTGAAGGAAGGAAGGCAGATCTGAGAAGATCATGGAAGTGGTGGTGAAGAGGAAGAAGAGGAAGAGAAAGAAGAAAAAGAAGGGAAGGAGAAAGAAGAGGAAGAGCAGGAAAAAGAGGAGGATGAGGAAGAAGAGGATAATAAGGAGAAGGAAAGGGGAGAAAGGAAGAGGAGGGTGGGGAGAGGATGTGGAAAAAGTCATTAAGGAGGGATTGCTTCTCACTGATCTCATACTCTGGTTTCTGCTACCACCTTCCCAGCTCCCACTACAGTCAACATCACCCCTTCACTACCATCACCTAAGGGAGAAAGAATTGCTAGTTCCTTGGTCAGAACCCAGGACATTTATTGAACCCTGAATCCTATTTTTGACCTCACAATGGCCTTTCTGTGTGACCTTGAGGAGTCACATACTCTCTCTGCTTTCTAAGATCCCATCTTTATCTTCTGTCTCCAGTCTCATCTAGTTCAATCCATTCTGTACTAAATGTTGGATGAATATGCCTCCAGCATAGCTCTGATATTCCAGATCACTACAAAACCCACAAACACACTCACAGTTACTCTTCTGTGCCTATAGCATATTGTCCAATCTCCTTATCCTAGCACACACCACCCCACCCAGACTCCCACCATACTTGGCTGCGCTGTATCCAGTAGTGGACCCATTGCTGATTATTGGACTATCCAATTTCCCACTTGTGTTTCTTTCATCTCCAAATCTAGTGTGGGGAGCAGGAGCTTCTGCTACCTGCTACCTGTTTACAAGTAGGACAAGTGCAGCTGCCTTGTCTCCCTTCCAGTTCAGTGACCAACCATCCTGGTTTGCCTGACACTGAGAAGGTTTCTAGGATGCAGGGTTTTCAATTTTAAAATTGAGAAAGTTCCAGGCAAATAGGGAAGAGTTGGTCACCCTGCTTCCAGTCATGGCCATGGACTTGGTGATTTGCCCTGACCTGCCTGGGTCTGTCCAATTGGGATCAGCATGCCTGTCCTCACCACCTGTGTGTTTACTGGTGGGCATTCCAGATAAAGTGGGGTGGGGATATCTGCAGAGCATATTAGGATTAAGAGGACACAGAAATCACCCACATCGAGGGGTCCCAACAGGCGACTGCATCAGTAAATCCATTCTTTATTTTCCTGAAGCATACGTAGAATCAGGTATCCAGGTCTGTGGAAATGGAAACATTATCACAGGACAAGAGATCATCTGGCCTGGTCCTTTGTAGCCAATCAATAAAGCATTTTGTCTCCACTTCACAAATAAATCTATTCAGAAAAGAGGGAAACAGGCTTACCCAAAGCCACACAGGGAGTCAAAGATAAAACCAAGGTTAGATTGAAGAGCGGTGGTTTCTGGGTTCATTATTCCACACCCAAAATTCCTGGTCCCACTCCCTTCTGTGGTGCTGGAGTGAGTTTATGTGATAATACAACGTGATGCCAGGATGCTGAAGGTTTATCTGCCCTCAGAACCAGCCTAGTGTCCTTGAGTGAAGAAGGACCTGTCATATGAATACCATATGGTCTCTGTATGTCCTTCATCAGGAGAAAGTTAGTCCTTTTCCTCTAAAGCTTAATTAGCACTTATAGATCTTCTTGTCTTATGTGTGGGATTGGGGTCATATGAGGGCCATGGCCTCACCCTAGAATAGAGTCATATTGTCCAGCAACTTGGATACATTTTAACATAGTGCAAAATTATAAGTGTACAAGCTATAATGTGGGTAAAAATGAAACCACAAAGAGAGTTCTGGATCTCTTTGTTCAGTGACCTATGTTCTAGTTCTGGCTTCCCCGCTAACTCGTTGCTGGCCCTTGGGTTTAATCACCCTTCTCTGGACCTAGTGCTCCCATCTGAACGATAAAGTGATGGAATCCGCAAACCCTTCACGATAGTCTTTGAGTCCACAGTTCTGTGGGTTAGCAGCCTGCAGAAATCTTTTCCCCACTGGAGTACTGATGCCTGAGATGCCACTGTTATGACTTCATCTGCTGTTCTTAATTGTGTCCCTTGTGAGCATTCACGTATCTTGGTGGGAAGTGAAGCTGGGATTACCTCTGTTTAGGCTCTGACACTTCTTTGTGAATGACTGCCTCACTTCATTTTCTTGGCTCCTGGGTTCTCTGAAAGGATTCACAAATTCCTTGCTTTTGAGAGAATGAATGAAGAAAAAATAATTCTGTTCTGAGCCACAGGCAAGAAGTACATGAATATTAGAGAAAAGAGGTAAGGTAGGAGCTCTCAAGAGAGTGAAAAAGCACAAAATATCTCAGCGATGGTGTAGGGCTGCCTTGAGACATTGAGCGAAGTACCCCAGGACCTGGGAGACTTAGCATATGAAGAATAGCCCTGGGTATCCGAGGCAGAAGGAGGTGAAAACATCACTCGGAAGCTCATCTGCATTCTCCTTTTGCTGTCTGAACAAGTCATCTCATTTCCTTAAGCCTCCTTTCCTTCACTAGTAGGTCAGACACGATTAACTACAGTCTATCTCTGAGGATTTCACAGAAATCAAAGCAGACTTGAGAAAGATCTCCTGAGGCAGAATATAGTTGAGTATCCTGACTCTCACTATGAACCAAGCAGGATTAGGTTGGGGGTGAGAGAGAAGGAGGAGGATCACTGTCATTGTCTTTTTCTGGGGAAATCCCTGAATCTCATCTCTCAGTGTGTCTTAGAGCACTCTAGGGCTAAGGTGGGGTCTCCGTCAGTTGCAATTTCAGCTGCAAGTAACACATTACTTGACTAGCAGTAGCTTTAACAAATAATCCTCTCTCTCCATGCCCATATAATAAGAATTCTGGAGATAGGAAGTATGAGGCTGGTGTAGACTCTGAGTGATTTCATCAAGGACCTAGACACTCTTGCCCTGACATCCTCTGCATGTTAGTTTGTCTCCTTATGGTCAAAAACTTGTTACTGTGTGTCCATGTATCCAACCAAATTCAACTGGAAAGTGAGTAGTTAGCATTTCCAGCTCATAAGACATAGGTGAAAAAGAATCAGCACTTTGGGAATGGGTAAACTATGGGAAAAACTAGCCAATAAAGTTGGCTACAGTAAAGACATCACCAGAAGTGTCCAACTTGGTAGAACCCATGAGTTGAAGCCAAGCCAGCGTCCTTGAGTGAGGACTAGGAGTAAACACAAGAAAGATCAGATGCACATGCCAGGTCTAAAGAGGAACAATGCAGTTATAAGTGAGAGCTACAACAAAGAGTTAGGATGAAGGCAGGGCCCGCGAAAAGGAAGGAACAGACCATCAACAAGTGAGAAAAGTTGAAGCTGGTTGGCACATACTGTGGGGTGTTAAGAAGAACACTGACAAAAGAGACATTTTGCAGACCTTTAGGGATCTCTCCAACAAAAGCAGGTATTAATTGTCTAGCAAAATCACAGTAATGTTTAGGACGACCAGTACCTGCATTCTGCAAAGGGAAAAACAACAAAACAAAAGAAAACTCTAGGCTCAATGGAACACGTTCTTTTAATACTCCAATCCTTCCACATTCTTAAAATGTAACTCTTCAGGTGCTCATGCCTCTATGGGAAGAAGTAGGTCCAAGCTGTGAAGATCAGGGAGGAGCAGGTACAGAGGGAACTGGGGAGAAAAATGCTGACCACTGGAGCTAATCATCTGAGCTGAGGTGTGAGAGGAAGTGAGCACGAGAGGCATTTGAGGGAGTGTTAATTTTATGGTTAAAGGACAGGCTTTGTATAGAGCAACTTTTAGAAAATCCCATCCAGCTGTCTGACTTTTCCCCCTCCTCCCTTTTTCTTCCTTTCTTTCTTTCTTTTTCTTTCTTTCTTTCTTTCTTTCTTTCTTTCTTTCTTTCTTTCTTTCTTTCTTTCTTTCTTTCTTTCTTTCTTTCTTTCTTTCTTTCTTTCTTTCTTTCTTTCTTTCTTTCTTTCTTTTTCTTTCTTCCTTCCTTCCTTCCTTCCTTCCTTCCTTCCTTCCTTCCTTCCTGCCTTTCTTTCTTTCTTTCTCTTTCTTTCTTTCTTTCTTTCACTCTTCCTTCCTTCCTTATTTCTCTCTTTCTTTCTTCTTTTCTCTTTCTCCTTTGCACATTGTTACTACATTAGAAAGCAAAAATTTTAAAAATCTAGTTAAAAATACTTCCCAAAAGATCTGTTCCTAAATAATTATGATTTAGATAATAAATAAAACAGAAATTACAAAATAGTAAGACCTAATTGAAGAAGAAAATATTGTCAAAATTTGTAAAATGAAAAGTACACAGGAAAAAACCCAAAAAAATTGAGCAGGAGCTGAAAATTGTTGAAAATGAAAGGTGGGTACATGAAGGTTCATCTACTTTGTATATGTTTCAAATTTTCCAAAATAAAAAAGATAATGAAGAAATAGGGTAGAATGTAACTGATTGTAATGTAACTTAGGAGTAAATTTATAGTCAAAATTATTTGATGAAAGACAATAAAGAATGAAATTAAGTTTAAATGAGTTCAGTGTTTGCTTCAAGAAGATAGGATAACAATGGAATAAATCTAAAGAAAGTAAAAGAAAGGAAATAATAAAGATAAAAGCAGAAATGAATGAGCTATGAAGCAGCAGTAACAGTAACTCCAACAGAGCAATAGAGATGATTAAGTCTAAAAGCTGCTGTCAGAACTGGAAAAAAAACAAAAAACGTAAAAAGAAGAGAGAAAGGGAGATTGTGGAAGCTGCTATAAAGGAAGACAAAGCATTCAATAATGGCACTGCCTGCTTAGATCATAGCACAATTTGAGAGCTCCTTGAACCCACAGATTGTGCAGGATGTGCCAGCACCCATTAATAATAAACATTCATTAAATGAATGAATGGGTACAGTTTCTGCCCAACCTGAGTTGCTCAACTGTTCACTCAAAAGGATCCTTGGATTGAAGATTCTAGATTTGAATTGGGACTGGATATATGAGGAAGTTATAATTAACTATGGCAAAATTATGGACACAAATATTTTCATCGATGTAGTTTGATGAAAGGAGTTTTATTGGGAGATTATAGTCCTGTTTTCTGTGATTCTGCTAGGGACTTTGAATAACCTTTGGTAAGTGTCTTCCATTCTCTGAACCCGAGTATCTCCACTGTAGATTTAGCGTAATAATAGAGCATAATAGAGTGTAATAACCTTCACTGAGTAGTCACTTCTAGACTATTACTATTATGTCTCCCTAAATCCAAGGATAAAAAAGAAATCATCTTCCATGGTAAAAGGCGTTAGCAAGAACCTGGAGCTGATTTCCTTCCAAATCAATGTCTTGTTGTGGCCATACTGCCAAGTTTTGTTCTCTGAGCTCTGGCTGGAGCAGACTCTGTTAAAAGGAATGTATTCAAGGTGTATAAAGTGTTGTCCTGATATGCCATGCAAAGAGCCATTATAATATAAGGAAAAACCAGTAATCCATGAGAGACAATCAAAGATCTATGGGAGCCAGACAAGGCGGGACACATTTCTGTGAGCATCACAGAAGCTTCACTGGAGAGGTGGCTTGTTAGCTAAGCCTTGGAGAAAGAGGATGATGGTTTTCAGCTGAAGACATTGCAGATAAAACAAAAGGCATAAACACAGTAGTGGACAGCATGGGACATTTGTTGGGAATAAGGACCGTGTATTCTGTGAGTGAGAGTTAAATACATGGAGGAGAGGGTGGAATTAGAGCTGGGGTCATATTGGAGATGACCCTGAACAACAAGCTATGGAGTATGGGCTGTTTCCTACTGGGAAATGAGGAAACTTGAGAAAGGTCTGGCTTTGGGCTGTCACTAATGTACTTGTGTGCCGACATGGAAGCCCTCACCCTTTCATAGACGAAAGGCTCAAGCTAAAAGTAGCTGCCTCCAGACTCCTGTGAGAGTCTGAAGTTAGAGCAGCCCGTGTGTCTGTGCGATCTTCATTTGAGACCTGTATTCTCATCCCAAGCCTGTACTGGAGATCCAAGGGTCTCTGTTTCTTTGTTCTCTAGAAGCCGGCCTTGAAGGCACTGCCTACAAAGTTTGCCTACAAAACACCCACATACTTTAAATAATACCGACTGCCTCTTGAAACAACAGCTGTCATAAAGAGATTGGGGGAGAGGGCTAGCAAAGAAGCAAACTTTTCAGTTGTGTATAAAAATGACAAAACAAATGATGTCATTACATCAGAGCAAAAAGAGATGCATGTTCCCTAGGTCTTGGCATCAGGCATCCGGCATAAAGTGGAACGGAGTCTCACCCCCTCCAGCTTCTCTGAGAAGGGATGGACTTATAGGGTAAAGTCCCCTCTAAACAGGCTTTGAGACTCGGGCACAAAGGAAGGAAGCAAACCTGGAGCCACAGGATAAGCTTTCTCAGGATGGGAGATCAATCACCCTTTTTCTCCAGGAACTGGAGCGTGGAGCTGCTTGAAGTCTCTCTGCTCTTCTCTCTCCTCAACCTGACTCACATATTTGAGGCCAAACACTGACCAAAGAGCAGTGGGTGCTTCCTAAGCCTGGTCCTCACAATGCCCTCAGGGTTGTTAACATTTTAAACAAAATTAAGGCATACATACAGTTTTCAAAACCATATCTCAATAGTGGAGAGGAGCTTAGATGAAAAGCCATAATGCCCTCCCCCACTTCCTTCGCTGCCGCAGCCTTGTTCTTTAGAAGCAGCTACTCCATACTGTTTCCTTTCATGGTTATTCTGGTCATTATTTCCATATGTCTAAATAATACAGTCAAACCTCTCTTTCTTGATTTGTCAAATTTAGATGTGAGCTATTGATTTCCTGCTATGAGAGATAAGGATTCCGCTCACTTATATCTCTCGCTACCTCCCTCCTCCCGTCTCACAAAAGCTTTCTTCCATCATTTTTAGTTCCCTTGTAACATTAAACAATGTGTGCACACACCTCTAGTCCATTTACATTCAATCATAGACACTATTTATCTATTAAGATCGGATATCAGCAGTTCTACTCTTCACCTTATCTCTCCTTCTTCCTCTCAATATCTGGTGAATTACCTTGACTTTAAAATTTTCGCAGTTGATTGTATTACCTTCCATTCTGCTACCATAATGAAGTCTTTAGTGAATTATCTAAAGATTGATTTTAAAACTTGGAAATAAGAATATCTTAATATTGTTTTTGGAATGATAAGTGGAATGCTATGATTATGTTTCCCTTTTTGGTCAATTTGTTTGTTTGTTTCCTGGATTTTCCAATTTCCTTTTGGATCGCTTAATATCCTGGCAGGAAACAGAGGGCCCACTCGAATGGGGTAATTGAGAAGTATTTAATAAAGGGACTATTTACGACGTTGTGTGGAGGTTAAAAGGAAACCAGTAGGAGTGGTGAAGTATTTAGTGGCTAGCAGGAGTGGACAGTTATTGCAACCCCTACCCAGCAAGGGAAAGGGGAGGGAGTGGATAGCAGAATGGGGAGGGAGTAGCTATAGTTGTGGGAGAAGATTTGACTTTAGCAGAGGGTCCTAGCTCACTTGCAGAGAAGAAACCGAAAGGAAACCAGGTACTGTAACTGTCATTCTTGCCCACCGGCCAAACCTAACTGGAAGCTAGAGGGTGAGGGGCCATTGACACAGCCCACACAACAGCATCCTGAGACACAGAGCAGGGCAGAGAAATTTGGAAGGTGGACCTGGAGGGTCAAGCAGAAAATATTGCAATCGCTTTTTAAAAATCTTTTCTTCATTTCTTTATACCTGGTATTCTGGCTATTTGGTCACTAGTGTCAGTTGCCCCAGCATAGATTTGTACAGCAGGTATGCAAAGAGAAGTAAATAGTTGATATTCAACCTTTAACCTTTTAATTGACAAAAGGGGCCTTGAATTCCATAGCAAATCCAAGTCTTTAAAATCAAAGCTTATAAGAGCCAGGCTTTTTTGAAGGAGAAATAGATTTTGCTTTTGGTTTTGTCTTTAATGGCAAAGGTTAAGTCTAGAACCAAGAACATGTTTTTATCCCGTAAGTTTACATAGAAGAAAAAATATCAAACATTTCAAGAGAAGTTCTCTAACTCAAAAGGAATATAGTTGGTGGGAAAAGGCAAATTTGAAGAACACAACTAGAATTTAAAGGCTGCTGTGAACCTGAAAAAAGTCCCTGACATAAACCCAAGCACAGAGAGACATTGCCTAGTTTCTATTTTTGGCTACCCAACAATTTTCGGTCATTTTTAATTTCCTATGACGCATTTTGGGGAGACTACAAGCCTTATAATTTAAGATCCAGGTTCAGCTTGGTGCTTGAGTAGAAATTGCTGAGTAAAATGTTCAGGCTGCTGCTGCTGTTGCTGATAATAATAATAGTAATAGACAAGTAACATATATATATAGCACTCATTCTGTGCAGACTCTGTTCTAAGCGCATTGGATGTACCACCTTCTTTCATTCTCAAAACAACTCTATGAAGTAATAAATATCATTTCATAGATGAGGGAAATGAAGCATGGAGAGATTAGGTGACCAAGGTTACACTCCTGATCTTTGGGGGAGCTGGGAATCAAACTCAGGAAGAAGGGCTCCAGTGTTCCTACTCTTAATCACTCTACTCTACTGCTTCAGAATGAGCCCGAAGGCAGCTTTGGACCATACAGTCAGCCTGGGGCAGGCGGATGTCCAAATTTGTTTTATGCATGTGCTCTGGAAAGGGTACAGATATTTTTGAGGCTAAGCCAGCAGATGTGGACAAGCATTGGAACAGGGTTAAGGACGATGGAGAATAACCTGCATGAACATAGTGACCAATTAACAAACAAGAAATGTAGAATTTTCTGTCAACAATGCAATGATAGTTGAAGAATGATGGTTCATCTTAGAAGATGCTAACATAGAAACATGCTGATAACTACGGACCAAATATCTTCCCCTCAATTCTTGGATAATAAGTAAACCTCCTTCTCAAACCTAAACAAATAAAAATAAATTCCTAGGAATTAAGTCACCCTGAGGCAAACCCCCAGGAAAGGAGGAGAGGAGGAATATTGAATTGTCTTCGTGGCTTCTCAAGAGACTCAATATTAAGCCAGAAGTGATTGAAAGTTTCTTGAATTGGTATGATGAAGTTGTCCTCTATCAAAGTGGAATGGTGGCTCCTGAGGTAAATTAAATTTAGTTAGAGTGAAATAAAGAAAGTGATATCTTTATTAATGAGAAATTCTGACTATGAAATTTTTACCTATTGCATTTATACCTACCTAAATATTACTTTATCTGTTTTACTTCTCCTTTATAAGGCAGTTGGCTTTTCTCCAAGTTTCCTTAGTACTTGTATATCTCCATAATCAGTCTTATCAAGTGGCATTACAATTTAAGTCTCCTGAAATTATTCAACAGTAGTATCTTTACGAACAGAGACCCATTTTTCCTTCCTTTTCTTTTCCATTCCATTCCTTTCTTTCTTCCTTGCTTCCTTCCTTCCTTCGTTCTTCCCTTCCATTTTTTCTGAATATTTTCTCCTACCTAGTATTTGGCACATTAAGTAGGTGCTCCACAGGTAGTTATTCCAACTAGATGAGAGAGTAATGGATGATTGAAACCCTCTCTTAGCTTAAACTCTCTGATCCCTGAGCTCCAAGAATAATATGTACTACTTGATTTTCATGGGGAAAAGTGCACTAACATTAGTCAGCTCCTGCCTCCATCACTGTTGGGCCAGTCCTGGTTGTTGGTGGGAAGTGGAGGTGGAGATAAGGATCTGACAGCAAGCTAGGCTCCAGAGACCCTTGGTAATGGCCTCAGAGCTATGTGACTATTAATTTTTTTCCTTTATTAATTTATGATCTTGCTGAAAAAATACCTCCAATAAATAATGAAGGTTAAGTATCATCATTATTGTGAAAGGTTTATTATTAAAACTCTAATCTATTAAGATGAGCTATTATTAATTGGTACAGAATTCCTTTAGGACTTTCGGCTAATAGTACCTGTATGTTTTACCAGTGTACATTTTTGGAAAGCAGAAACCTAGAGTTAGGTTACACGTCCATGTGATACAGTAATAAAAGCAATTGCATAAGACTTTGGCTTCAGACTGAGACTGTGGAACGAGTACTGGTCTAGATCTTCCAAAGTAAACAACCATAAAACTGAACAAAACAGACAAAGCAATTCTTTTCAGCATTGGCCACCCGGCAGTACATCATTCCAATCTGTGAGAAAAGGGAGACTCATGAAGTGAGCCCCATAATTTCCCTGGCTCTCTGCACAGTGCGAGGTCCACAAGCGGAGGATGATCTGAAGAGGAAGAGTTCAACAGATAGCTGAACAACAGTGTAGGACAACTAAAACGGTTGTAATTCTGGGGCAGGGCATGGCAGAGGATGGAGCTGTACGGAGTGGAGGGCTGAGCCAGAAGCCTGTGGGGGCTCCTCGCAAGTCCTTAGCTAAGGGTTGGGCTGCACACGTAAGTGAGGAGATTTCATGATATTTACTAGAAAGTGGCAGCTATGGATTTTAGAGTAAAACAAGTAGCCTAGTGGCCTGGCAGGGCAGAAGTTTTGGTCTATCCAGAATGGACAAAATCATTTCTATCCCGTGAACACCGCAGGCATCTAGCTGGGACACCATAAAGGCCATGTTTTAGGAGTGAGGACCATGTTCAAGGGAAAAGTCTATTTTAGACCACCTTAAACAAAGCCAAAATCAGGCCCTGATGAGATTTATAGGAGAGGCAGAGTTTGGATGTTAAGTCCTGCCTAGCTAAAGGAAGTGGGGAAGCAGTTTGAGTGTTCCACATGTCTCGCCTAACAAAGCATAAAACCAAGTCTACTCAAGTTCAGTGTATTTGAACTGCCCACCAGAACAGAATTTAACATTCAATGGACAAAACAACAGAATTCAGAATCTGTACTACATATTATCAACAAAATCCAGCACACGAACAAGAATTACTAGGGACACACAAAAATAGGAAATTTTGACACATATTCAAGGAAAAAAACAGTCACTAAAAATCATCCCTGAAATGCCCTAAATGTTGAATTTAGTATGTTGTATTTAAAAGAGTTGTTATAAAAATTTCAAAGATCTAATGGGGGAAACTATTAAAGTAATAAAAGGGAAATATGGTTTTAATGAATTAAAATCAAGAATAAAATACAAAAAAGAGAGAAAAACTCAATAGAAAAATAAAAACTTTAAAAGGAATCAAATGAATATTCCTGAATTTGAGAGTAAAATAAAACTTAAAAGAATAAATCCTAGGATGGGCTTAACAGATTGGAGAGTCAATGAATTTGAAGATAGATCAACAGAAATTACTTAATCTGTAAGAAAAGAAGAAAATTGTATTAAAAAATGACTAGAACTTTGGGAACCTCTACAACAACACAAACTGTCTATTTTAAATGTAATAGGAGCCCCAAAAGGAGGAGAGTGAGAATGGGGCAGAAAAAAGTATCAAAAGAAACAATGGCTGAACATTTCCCCCATTTGATGAAAAATTGTGATGTATAGATCCATGAATCACAGTGAATTCAAAGCAGGAAATAAATAAGTGAAATTACATGTAGGCACGTCATAGTAAACTGATAAAAGCTATAGACAAAGAAAAACTCTTGAAAGCATTTAGAGAAAACAAGACACATTACACACAGAGGAACGATAATATAAATGATACCGGACTTCTCATCAGAAAAAAAGGAAGAGTGGAATCCAAAAAACTATGGAATGAGCTTTAAATTGCTGAAAGCCAAAACAAAACCTGAATCCAGAATCTCATAACTAGCAAAAAGTAACCTTCAAAAATGAGAGTGGAAGGACATTTTCATAATATTGGAAGCTGAATGTTTTTTGCCAGCAGAATTACACTACAATCAATGTTAAAGTAAATTCTGCAGGCTGCAGTGAAATGACCCTGGACACAAACTGGCATCTAGAGGAAGGAATGAGGAGCACAGCACATGGTAATTAAATGGATAGATATAAAATGCTATGTTTTATTCTTCTCATAATTTCCCTAAAGACAACTGACAGTTTCCTCACTGTAAGAAAAAAGATGGGGGGATGATAAATGATATTATATTTTTTAATACTATTATATATGTGAGGTAGGGAGTAGGAATTGAGAATAGGAAGCATCAGGTGTGAAGATAGAAGTGGGAATCGGTAAGGGGAATGTCTGAAATGCCAAGCGGAAAGTGTGAAGCACGAAGTGGTACAAATGGGCTCTAAACAGACTGATAAGTTAATGATGTGTATTGTTAGCCATAGGGCAAGGCTATGCTAAGCAAGAAGCCAAAGAGAAAATAAAATGGAATATTACTTAAAAAAAATGATTTTTGCAATGAGAAGGAAAAGACCAATAGAGAAACAAATGGAAAACAAAGCAAAATTTAGATGCAAACCAACCATATCAATAATTGCGTATGTGTAAAACTCTAAAGATTTTTGTAAAAAAGAGAGAGACAATGTCAAATGGATTTTAAAAAGCAATACTCAACTATATGCTGTGTGTAAGAAATATATTTTAAATCTGAAACACAAATAGATCAAAAGTAAAAGGATACAAAAAATAATCCCATGCAAACAGTATGCGTAAGACAAATGGCTATATTTCTATGAAACAAAGTAGACTTCAAGACAGAGTATTTAAAAAGATAAAGAAGGGACATTTCAATGATACAAACACCAATTCGTTTGGAAGACACAGCAATCATAAATATGTATGAATCTAAAAACAGCTTCAAAACTCCTGAATGCAAAAATTATAGAATTAAAATGAGAAATAGACAAATTCATCATTATAGTTTTACATTTCAACTTCCTCTCTTGGTAATTGATAGAACAAATAGACAATCAGTAGGTATGTAGAAACTCTGAAAAATACTCTCAACTCAATTTACCTAATTGAATTTTTTCATGGTCAATTTTATTGAGGAATAACTTACGTAAATAAGCTGCATTCATTTAGAGCACACAATTTGAGGAGTTTTGACAGCTGCATATATGTGAAACTGTTGCCACAATCACTGGAGAATGCCTCCAGTAGACTATCTATCTCCATCACCTCTAGAAGATTCAGTGTGCCCTTCTGCAGTCGAACTCTGCCTTTGCCCCAGCCCCCAAGGAACCACTGATCTGCTTTTTGTTACCGTAGGATAGATAGCTTTTTATAGAAGTGCAATTACTGTGTGTGTGTTTATTTTTGCACAATTATGAGCATAAGGATTTTTTCATGTATTTTGATGTGTTAAATCTGTTACATCTACTGTTAATTTGGTGCACAAGTTAATTCATTTGGGGCAGTCAGAACCTCTTTAAATTGGCTGTTCTGTCATTTTGACACAGCTCCAGTCATCTTCAACAGCTTACTTACTTTCTGGCATGACAAGCATTCCAGGCTCTTCTTGCATATTTTTTCTTCCAGATTTATTCTGGTTTCTGTGGTGTGAAGTGGTTTTTAGACACCAATATTTGAGTTGTGGTGCTCGTTGTTTCAAAGTTAGTTATTGCTTTTGGCCCTACAGTGGACAAAGCTAGGAAACACATATTATTTTGAAAAGAGAAAATATAGGTAGGTGTTGGATTAGACTTGGCTCACAGACATGTGACCTGTGTAATTTCATGGGGTCCACTTAGCAGGGCCTCTTGCTATGTTTAATGTTTTGCTGTCATCATCTTGGAGTTCTCATTAACTTTTGAACAAGTGGCCTTGCATTTTTATTCTATGCTAATATCTGCAGATTATGTAGCTGGTCCGCCTATGGATGTAGTTTGCAGATCCCTGCTCTATAAGCATTCATTAGTCATAAAGAAAATGCGAATTAAAGCCACAGTGCGAATATAACTTCACATACACTATTATGGATAAAATTTTAAAAGATTGACAATACTAAGTGTAGGTGAAGAGGTAAGGAAATTAGAAATATCACATATTGCTAGTGGGAATGTAAAATAGTATAATAACTTTGGGACTTACTTAAGGGAGAAACTGGGAGTTTCTTAAAAGTTAAATACATACTAACCATATAACCAACCCAGTAGTCTCACTCCTAGGTATTTACCAAGAGACATAGACACCTGCCCATGAAATGACTTGGATAGAAATGGTCATCAATAGGTAAATGGACAAATGAACTGTGGTATATTCATATGGTAGAATACTTACTCAGCAATAAAAAGAATGGATACATGATAGAAGCTCAGAAACATGATGTGATAAAGAAGCCAGATTCAAAGGAATACATACCATACCATACCATTTACTTGAGACTCTGGAATGAGAAAAAGCAATCTATAGAGATGGAAATCAGGGCAGTCAGGACTTGAGGAAGGGAGGAAAGAGGGAAACATTCTATGTCTTAATAAGCTACTGGTTGCATCATTTAAACATTTGTCTTTTCTCGATGGATGTTTGCATTGAACAACCCTCACTGTGCTGAGCAGCATCACGGTGGTGACCTCGGGGGACTGACAGGTGCATGGTTTATCACTCAGCACAGGATGTCCATCAAATGCTGTGGCTATCATTTGATTCTCCGTATTGGTCAAGTTTAGCTTTCACTTTCCTTTTTAAATATTAGCTGATGTTTCTTTTTGATACACCCGTCTGCCCATAATTTCTCTTTCTACTGCAAATTTTTACTTCTAATCTGCCATGAATTTGGATATCAGTAAACATGATTTTAGACCTGAGTGTAGACTAAGGAAAGAGACCCCTCAGCAAGGGACTGAAAGGTCCTTCCAAGTGTAATGAAGAGACTTTGACATATATTTTTCAATTGCCAGAGAATAGTTTAGTTTTCCTTCCCTGAAATTTTTGGATAAAAAATTCCAAATTCTCTCCTCTGAATATTGAACAGCTGTGGCTCTCCATATTTTGGTTTACAATATCATGCCAAGAAAATACCAGAGAACTGGAATATCAAACAATGGAGACAGTCCCCACCCTGCCACGTGTGGAGATGAGGGTCGTTTATAGTGGAAAATGATGTTTGCAGTTCGTATGGTCATGTTCCATCCAATTTCAGAGACTGGAGTGAGGAGAGGTTGTTTTTTTGGAGTTTTGGGAAAGAGCTGTTCTTTCTTCAAGGTTTATGAGGAATAAACTTTTTGTTAATGAGTTGGAAAACTGTGCATATGGCTCTCACAGGAGCTGAGTCATTTTACGGCTTGGAAGAATTTTGTTGTTGTAATCAAGTCCCTGGTGAGGGTCAATCTGCTTAGGGGAATTCCAAGGCCTTGGAAGGCCTTCCTACCTCTAGAGACATTTTGAAATTGGTGTCCATTATTTGGATGATATGATCATGCAAATAATAGAAATGTCTGGGAAGCGGCACTTGAACTCTTGAGTAATCAGGCTCTTTGCCTGAAGGAGCAGATATTCACTGGAGAGAAAGAGAGGGAAGGAAGGAAGGAAGAGAGAGAGGGAGAGAGGGAGAGAGAAGGAATAGAGGAAGAAGAGAAAGAAGAAGGAATCAATAAATTTCTCATTGTCTAATATTCCAAGCATTTCATAGACTTGTTTGAATACTTTAAAGGGTCATTTAATCCTCTCAACAATCTTTTGATTAAGTGTTGCTAACTTCCTTTAACAAACAAAACCAAAATACAAACAAAAGCCATGAGGCTCAGAGAGCTTAACTAACTTGCAAATAGTATAGAACTAACAAACGTCAGAGTCAGCTCAAAGCCCATGCTCTTATCCTACTCTTAGCTGCCTCATGAAGGAAAGCTCTGCACTCTCTACTCCCCACCACAGCACACCTGATCAACACATTAGACCTGGAAGACAGCGAGGTGACCAATGTTACAGTCTGAGCTGGATCTAAAAATCTAATTACCTGAGTCTGTATTTTCCTCCTGCTCCTTTTGAATGGAACTCAGCAGCAGTGACATTTCCCATTTTCCTCCAGGCACACTTTTATGAAATCTTTTTCTGGGGCTTACACATAAAAGAAAATGGATGATGCGAGATTGGCGGAACTGTTCATTATTACAGCTTGTCTGTATTGACACAAACGTGCCATTGTCTGACTCAATTGTAGACTTCTAAGCCATCTCCTTTTTCTCCTTTAATAAAATTTGACAAACTCTGCATCGCGAGCTGACCATCCTTTCACCTCCATTACCAGAGGACATATTATTGCTATTTCTGCTATATTCTCAAAGTATGGCCTCCCACCGAATGTGCCATGTGCTTGCCAAGCAAATATATAACATGAATGAATGAAACATCTCATGCTTTCTTTTTAATAATTAAAGTTTATTATTATTATTATTAAAATTGTTAAAGTCTCTTTAAAAATTAAAGCTGAGGTTTCCCAGAGCCTCAGCCCCCAAACTTTCTCCTTAATTGTTAAAAAGAATGAACATTATACAACAGAATTTTCCTACTGGCTAGAGGCTATATTCACCACATGCCGAATAATGACATTTCCAGCTCACAACAATTAGTTTCTGCTCTCACCTTTTCACAGGACTGCTCTCCTTCAGCTGGCCACGATCTTTTTCTTGCTAAATCCAATTCATATTTTTCAGTTCTCCCCTGGCACTCTCCACCAGGGCTCTACAGCAGAACTTTCTCCTAGGTTTTCTCCCATCTCCTCCAGTCTTTATTGACTCCTTTCCCCACCCCCAGGCCCTTTATGTTGATGTTCGCCAGAGTTCTTCCTTAAGATCTTTCTAATTACTTTCTCTATAGAAATTCTCATCCAGTCCCCAGATTTTAGTTAACCTATGTGCTGATAATTTCCAAATTGACTTTTTGAGCACTGGAGTAGCCCCCAACCACCTCAGATTCTTAACTTTAATAGCTGCTAGTCATACCAGTGGATGTCTAAACTTAACATGTAGACATCAATCCCCTTAGAAACCACTGTCCTATATTTTCCCGGTCTCAGAGAGTGCCCCTGCCATCCACAGTGTTACCAAAGCTAGAAACCTGGGAGTCATGATTGACTGCTTGACTCTTCCTTCCCCCTTATTTTCTTCACTTAGAGATTCTGTCTATTCTGCTTCCTAAATATGTTTAAAATCTACCCCCTTCAAGCCTCAATGTCTACTAAACGCATTATTGAAGTGTCATTAGAACTCAGTCTCTTGCTGACTATTATTAGCACCTTCTCCGAGTTGTTATCCATGTGGCTATCCTGGAGAATTACTTTATATGCAAATCAGCTGTATGACTCTCCTCTTAAACACTTTAGTAGTTCTTCATCAGCAGTAGAATAAAGTCTAAATGTAACAGTGTATAGAATCCTTTATCTGCCTTCAGCCTACCTCTCCGACTCCATCCTCATCCACACTCTGCTTTTCATTTTATGCTCAACCTGACCTGCCTATTGCTCTCTGCAGACCAATGCTATGTTTACTTTCCCCTCCCCTTTCTTATATTATTCCATTTCAACTCCTCCTTTTGTGTCCCTCCTACAAAAAAAAAAAAACAAAAACAAAAAAACAAGCAAATAAACAGTAGTTCTCTTGACAAACTCTTTCTTGTTCCTTAAGATTCAGGTCAGGGGCTTCTATTTCCAAGAAGCTTTCCATGACCCTCTGCACTTTTCAGGGTAGGCTGGACGCCCACTTCTCTGCTCTTGTAACACACAATGATTCCCATAATCCCACAAGTCCCATTGTATTATCTCCCTCTAATTGTCAAAGACCTTTCAAAGCCTGGCCATGATTTTTTTTTTTTGCCTTTATATTCCTAATTCTGAGCAAAAAGCCTGACATAAAACAGGTGCTATATAACATTAGTTGAATTAAACAATATAAATGAAATAAATGAATAAATGGATCTGGTTTAATCTATAACAAAAATGGGAGAGAAAGATTCAAGAAAAAGGCCTGTCAATAAATCCTCAATCATAACATAATTCATTTTGTGATATGGAGATAAGAGAATTTCACAGTTTTCATCATTTTTTTATTTCTTTTCTCTGGTCAGAGGGATGGAAGATGAATTTATTTGTGACTTTGACAGAGTATCTGAGAGTTAGATTGGGTCAGCTTCCTATAGTAGGGAGCATAAAGGCTGAGTTAAAGTACTGAAAAGTCTAAAATTGTCGCCAAACACTTCAGAAGCAAGAACAGGAGATTTTGATCAAGAAAAGGTAGTTTATTCTTAAGGGAAGAGGAAGACAGGAGCTTTCTACAAAGGTCATTATAGTTGACCCCATTGTTGCTTGGTAGGTAAGGGAGGCCCCGCCTGCTCCTGGCTTGTTGACTTCATCAGACCTTTACCCCTCCAGGGCTTTAGTGGGGCCACACCACTGTTGACACTTGTTCAGGTTGCAGTGCCGTTGTTCCAGTCCTAACCTCACCATTGTGGCCTTAAACTAATGAGTGCCATGTACTTGGCTTTCTGAGCCATTTGCACTCTGATAGTGGTGCATCTTTTATCTCAAAACCTATTTGACAATGAACTGATAGTCAAGTGATTTCATGGAACTTCCATGGTCCTTACCATCCACAGTGTGGTATTATTGAGTGTTGGAAGAGCTTCCTCAAAGATTGACAAAATGATTTCTGAATCTATCTTCCTCAGCTCCACCTGATCCACACACCTGAGGAAGGCAGGTTGGTTATGGAATGTGGCTGTACCCAGAAAGGAAAGGGATCATCTCATCTAGGCTGTCTCCTGGGTAATGATCAAGATGAAACATGTGGGAGGTCTATTCTGAAATTTTGGGATTCCATCTTGACCATTTTTAGGCAGGTTGTAGCTTCTCTCCCCTGGCAGAGCCCCAGGCCAGCTTGACGGGTACGCTCTCTGGGTTACAACTCAGGCAAAAGGGAATATAGGATATTAAAACTTAATTATGGTTAAATTTTATAAAACTACACTTATTGTTCTTCCTTGTGACCCTTCCAGGCAAACAGTCTGAGTGCAAGGAGGGGAAGGATGGAAAAAGGGGTAAAGATATAGCTACTGGAATGGGACACACCGATTTTGTTCAAGTAGGGAGAAACAATGACTCTGATTCCTGAGGAGGGGATACCTTAGACCCACGGAGATATGAGGAAGGGAGGAACATTATTAATCTTTTGTCTTTCGGAACCACTGCTAGAGTTTTCCTTTTGTGCTGCGATCCCAAATTGTTGTAGGTGCCTTAAATTTCACTGACTGCTGGGTCTGCAGTCCTTCACAAGATATGCTCAACTATGACCACAGTTTCATCACCTTTCCCATTAACCTTACTGAGAAGTCTGACAGAAACACCAAGGAATGCCTCCCGTTCCTGTACCTCTCATTGAAAAACACCTGTTGACATCTCTAGATGACTTCCCCATCCTATTCTCAATTATTCTGTGGAGAGGGCAATAGCACCACTTGACATGTGGCATGGACAAACAGGACAGATTGGACTGATTGCCCTCAGGAAGTGCCACAGAAAGAAGGATTCTTTCTAACTGAACTTAGAATCCTAAGGCCTACAGCTGGGAGGCTACACTGGAGGCACCATCAAATCAACCTGTGCTTCTGACCAATATAGGTGCCACTTTGCAGGTCCCAACAATTGTAAACAATACTTTCTTGCAGGGGAATCATATGTGTCCTTAGGATTGTACTTGTATGAAAGCCAAGAAATACCTTGTTTCTATCATGAAGACACAGAGGGTTTCCCCTTAGGGGTAGTCATGAGTGACCTGAAATTGTTTAAGAAAACATCAGCAGATTATTTAAACCTTAGACAACTTCAGAAATCTTTGAAAAATGAGTTTACATCTGATTACTTGAAGGAGCTTCCTGGAGGAATAACTGACTCATTATTTTTGTGCATCCTGCAGGCAGGTTTTCCTACAATGGGAATCATCTATTTAGACAAGTTGATTGAAATTGATCCTTGACTTTAAGTGATTAGTGATGTCAAATTTGAACCTGGAAGGCATTCAGGTGAATCTCAAGTCACTGGGCAGAGCTTTTATGGATGATAGCATTGCCCTTGATTGCCACCTTTCAGACTAAAGCTTTCTGTGTGATCACCAATACATCCTGAATTAATACCTTAGGCCAAGTGGAAATGCCAATAAAGAAACTTAGAAAAAAACAATCTGACTTTTAAAGGTAGATTCTAACGGTTTAAAGGATTTATTCAGCTGGTTGAGTCCTGGATCATGGGGGTTGGGAGGGAGGGGACATAGTTGAGGTTGATACTTCAGGCTGACCTCATCTTGCTGTTCAGAGTCCTATTCATCATCATATTAACTAAATCCTGTGTGAGACATATTGAATGGAGTTGGTTCCAGTCCCTGTCAGTCAGATTAATCAGAGTTGCTGAAGTAGTGATGAACTTCAGGGAAAATTAACCAGAAGCCAAGATGGTATAAAAATGAAGGAGGGGTGGATCTTGTTGAGAGAGAATTTTCTGTGAGTCTCTTGCCTTTCTGGATGTCTTGGGAGCATTGATACTGACAGCTTTTGTTTGGACTACCTTTCAAGCTTCTTTCTGTAGCAATAGTAGACCTTTCCAGGGCAAAGGTCAGGCAGGTTTGCTTAGAGACTATTATAAAAGACTAGGATTTCCTAAGCTCAGAGTTTCTTTCCTGTGATGCAACCACTGTGTGTGCAGGCATCTCTTGGCCTTTTCATATCATCCTGTGGGAACGGGACTTGAGAACGGGTCAAGAAAATGATGATGTTCTGGCTACTGCTATTGCTGTGAGTAGTAAACTGCCCTTGGCATTTGACCCAGGACTTTCACACCTTCCATGAAACTATAACAGGATAACTTGCTAACTTGCAAGTAGGGCAAAATCTCAGACCCTTAGGAGTTCTTGACAGTTTTCAAAATCTAATGTCATTCACAGTTTTTGACAAAAAGGTTTTTAAAAAACATTTTTTTGAAGGCTAAGGAGCACTACTAAGACCGAAAATTTTCAGATCCATGATTTGAGAGAAGAAGGATATCCAGAGAGGTGAGACCAGTATTGTAGCACTTTACCCTTTAGAATGTTTTTTGATCCATTTGCCTTAGTTAAACACCTCGGGGAAACATAGAAAAAGATTAATTTCTCTTCAAGTGGTAGTACATCCAGTCTTTGAAGATATCCTCCATGTATGTCCTCAGATTTCTCTTCTCTTGATTAGTCATTTCAGTTCTTTCCACAGTCCTTCATTAGAAATGATTTGAGTTCATTCTTTGTCCTGGTTTGCCCTCTCCAGAATAAGTTCCGGTTTGTGAAAATCCCATGTGGAATATGGCACTCAGAAATGAGGACAATTCTTCTAGTGAAATAATTGATGTTTTGGTGAGTATAACAATGTGCTGCTGAGGAAATGAATAAATATAGTACACATTTTGCTATAAGCATATAACAAAATATTATGCAACAATGAAAGTGATATTGTCAAAGAATGTTTTTATCTATGTATATAGCTTTCTGTCTGCTAATCTATCTATCTATCTATCTATCTATCTATATCTGTGTTTCTGTCTATCTATCTATCTACCTACCTATTTACCAATCTCTATTGGGTTGAATAGTACCCTCTAGAAATTTATGTTTACCTGGAACCTTAGAATGAGATCTTTATTTGGAAAGAGGGTCTTTGTAAATATAATTAGTTAAATTCAGATCATCCTGGATTACGGTGGACCCCAACTGTAATGACTGGTGTACTTATAAGAAGGTCACATGAAGACACATACACACAGGGAGATTGCCATGTGATGACGAAGGCAGAGATTGGAGTGATGCATCGACAAGCCAAGGAATGCCAAAGATTGCTGGCCACCATCAGAAGCTGGGGGAGAGGTGAGGAATGGCTCTTCCCTAGGGCCTCTGGGGGGAACATGGTCTTGTCAATATTTCATTTTGGACTTCTAGCATCCACCACTGTAAGAGAACAAATTTCATTGTTTTAAGCCACCTAGTTTATGGCAATTTGTTGTGACTGCCCTAGGAAACTAATATGCTTTCTATCTAACTTAGTTTTATATGACTGCTGTAACAAATTACCACAAACAAGGGGCTTAAAACAACTCAAATTTATTATATTACCATTCTGGAGATCAGAAGACTGAAGAGGTCAGTAGGGCTGTGTTTTTGCTGGAGGCTTTAAGGGAGAATCTGTTCCTTGTCTTTTCCAGCTTCTAGAGGCCGCCCTCATTCCTTAACTCATAGCCCTTTTTGCATCACTCCAGCCTCTGCTTCTGTCATCACATCTCCTTCTCTGACTCAAGCCTTCCTACCCAATGTAATTCACAATAACCTTTTCATGTCAGGTTCTTAACCACATCTGCAAAGTCCCTTTTGCCATGTAAGGCAATATATTCACAGTTCCTGGGGATTTAAACATGGGCATCTTTTGGGGATTATCTTATCTTTCTAGTTATCTACACACACGTTTGTGAGAATGTAAATGAAAAATAGTAAGGAAATACTCTAAAATGTCAAAGTGATTATTCCTGTATGTTAAGTTTTTTAAAAAAAATTTGTATATATAGTAAATGCATAAAATGTGTGTTGAATACTAATGAAAATGTTGACCTGAATGCCACAAAGAATAATTCACATTCTCCCTGCACTTTCAACGCCACTTGAATCCATTTTAGTTTCAGTCAGGGGCTTCAAGTTTAGAAATGAGCCCTGGGCCACGGGCTAGGAAATCAGCTTTCCAGTCAGAAAGCTCAGCAGTTTCCTTTAATTCAATCCCATTGGATAGATTTTTATTTTTACTGGACAGCTGATTTATCCTTTACTTGTTTTACAAGTCCATTGATGTCAGCTGGTGTCAAACACTGTTCTAGACACTGGGGATGCAGAGACGAGTAACACATTATTCCCTCCTCTAGGAGCATGCAGTCTAGTCTAGGGGACAGTTGGAGAGCAGAGATTGTGACATGATATAGTAAGTGCTGCAGTAGGTCTGGGCATCTCAGGCTGTTATAGGAGCAGAAGGGAGTCAGTGATAGCATGTCAGGCCACTAAGGGGATCCAATGATGCATGAGTGATGTTAGGCTGGAAACCTAAAATTTCTGGACATTTCTACAGTCATAATGATGACTCTCCCTTAGAGTTTCTAGAGCTTTAGGAGATCTCAAATGGCACAATCCTCTAGTTGGACACACACAGCTAAGAGTAAACCTAATGTCTGGGTTAGTTCCTCAAAGCTGGGACTTGCCCAAGGCTCTCCTTCTCCCAGACCTCTCCCTGACTCCTTCCTGGGCCTAGTAAGTAGGAAGCACTCAGTTCTCAGGCTGTCTTCAGGGGAAGAGCAGGTTGGCAGAAAGGTCAGGTCTGTGCCTGTTTTGTTGTGCCCCATGTGGGTCTGGCTCTCAGAGGAGCTGTTATGCAAGATGGGTGTCTGGGATTGCAAACCATCCTTAAATTGTAGGTCATTTGCTTCACTGAGCATCTCTCCACCCCAGGGGGTTCCTTTCCACCTGCTGAAAGAGTGAGAAGTTCCCCAGTGCGGGTGCATCTGGGCATGCTGGAGGAAGTGACCCATGTATTCTAAATCTTTGAATACAGGCTATGAGTCAATTGAAGATTCAGAAAAATACACTGTTCTTTTGTTTGTGCTGTGCAGCATAGTAGTTAAGTAAGGAACCAGAATGCCTTAGTTCAAATCCTGGTATGGTCATATTCATTAATCTCCTTGGTTCAAGTATAAAATAGCAATAGCATTGGTAATTAGACTAAATTATGCAATGCATGTGAAGTGATTAGCAGGATGTCTGGCAAAGATTAAAACCCCAATATATACAATCTGTTATTAACTTTCTAACATTCAGTCCTTTATTCATTTGACAATAGCTCAATGCAGAACCCTTCCTATGAGCAAAAGATAGTGATTGACACTTTATGGGATAGAGAAGGTTTTCAAGACCAGAGTCCAAGTTTCCCATGAACATGGAGTTTAGTAGGAAAATAAGGCACATACCCTAAAAACAGTGAAGGAGCAAAGTAAGGCATTTTATAATGAAAGAAATTGTCAGACAGGTGAAGTGACTTTCCCATGCCTGAAGATTCCTTCCAACTACATTTTCTCTTTGATTCCAGGATTGTATTCAAAGACTGATATCACAGACTGTAGACTTCAGAATGGAAAGGCCAGTGTGGTGTGTGTGTGTGTGGGGAGGGTGGGTGGAGGTGCAGTTGGGAGGCCCTAGGAGCAAGTGGTGTGGGCAACAGGTTCAATGGCCCTGAAGTGGTCCTGATATCTTCTGAAGTAATATTGATTTGGTGAGTATCTACTTTGTAAAGTATTTTGTTCTAGGCGTTGCAGGTAAGAAATATATGAATAAATATATTTGTATATTTGTATATGGAGCTAGAGAGAGAGAAGAGAGATTTGCTATATGATTTCCATTTTCTTTGTTGTTGCTCCTGCTGATGCTGTGTGTGTGTGTGTGTGTGTGTGTGTGTATGTGTGCATTTCCTCCAGAAAATTTGGAGAGTTTATAACATGTTCTTAGGTCTTGTTGTGGTTACCACAATAATCATAAATAATATACATAAACCTGTATTTCTGGAGGCATCCACTTTTATCGGTACATTGAATTTTTGTTCTGAAAAATGAGGAAATCACTCGTTACATTTCCCCTCAATTTCCTAGTTAAGAACATTAATCTCCTAATTTGCTTTAATTACATTGTTTTATAGTGTTAATGTTTATGATGCGCATGCCTTTTTCTGTAATCATAACTCCCATATTGTTTTTAGCCTTGCTTTCTGTTTAAATAGCCTTCATGTGAATTATCAGTTCATTCATATAAATGAAGTCAAATTTCCGAGCTCTTTTGTTTGATTAATCCTTGAAGTTCAATGGGTTCACGAGGATGTTTCTTGGCATTACAATTCTGTATCAATTTTCTGAAAACACGTTGCTCTTTCAAACTTCACAGGAAGGTTTTCTACATTGCAGATAAGTGTTTTTGCATTATATATTTGAATGCATTTTCTGTTTCATTTATTCTACTCTTTATTCTTAAGAAAATCCGTTATGTGAAAGTTTGGTTTCCTTTGTCATTTTTAACATAGGTATCATTTTCTCTCTAACAATTTTGATATATTTGCAGTTTTCCAATTGCTTTTGCATGATCTTTTCTCAAACTTATGCTCTTCCATTTTAACTCTGTTTTAAGCTGTTCTATTCTTTCTCCTTTTATGCTGGTTTTTATTTCTGTATTGGTTTTTATTATTATCTTTTTTTTTCTTGAGGTATGGAATTAAATGTACCACCTTCTCTGATCTGGAAATTTCATATTCAACTTGTTTTTTCTCTTCTCTTGAGTAAATACCTAAGAGTAAAATGTCTGAAACATAGAGTATGAGAATGGTCAACATTCAAGAAAGGGACAAAACATTTTTTCAAAGTGGTTCTACCAAATTGCAGATTTCAGAGCAATGTATAAGAGATCAAGTCAATCCACATCTTCTTTAACACTTGGATTATATGACATAATTTTTTTTCAAATCCAATAGCACTTACTTTTTCTACTTAGATCTTTCATTTTGATATTTAAGTCCTTAATTTATCAGGAGTTGATTTCTGTACATGACATGATATAGTCCATTTTTCTGCACCCATATAAACATTTTTTATCAGCCTATCTCCACTTATTGACTAGACTCTCTTTCCCACACATCTATCATGCAATCTCTGTCATCTATCAGGCTCAATATCGTGCCCATTGATCCCGTTGTCTACTCCTATGCCAACACCACACAATCTTGATGATTTTAGCTTCATAACGAGCTCTGATACTAGATGAGGCATATCTTCCATTCTTCTCCTTTTTCTTTCCCTCCTCCTCCTTCTCTTTCTTTTTCTTCCTAAATGTCTTGGCTATTCTTAGTTCTTTACTCTTTAATATGCATTTTAGAATGCCCAGCTTGTAAATTTCTGCCTTGAGCAAAAAAACTGTTGGCATTTAGTTGGAGTTTCAATCCTTAATTAGAAAGAATCAATAATCTGTACTAGTTTAATTCTTTCTATTTGTGAACACTAAATCTCTCTTAATCTCTTTTGGTTCTCTTTAATGTATTCGATAAAGTTTATAATTTCTTTTGCATTCTGATCTTATACTTACTTTGTTAGGTTTATCCCTAGACACTTTACATTTTTTTGTTAGTGTATTAAAAGATAACTTTAAAAATTTTTCTGTTTATTTGTTACAGTGTATAAAAATTAATTATAATAATTTACCTTGGATTCTTTGGGGCATTTTAGGTTGATAATGACAGTTTTATCTTGTTCTTTCTAATAATTTTACTTTTACTTCATCTTTCTTATCATACTGTCCTGGCTAACACTTCCAATATAATTCTAAATTAAAGTGGAAATGGTGGCAATTCCTGCCTTGCTTCTGATGCTAAAGGGAATCCTTCTAAAATTTCCCTTTTTAAATATTATATATTGTTTTTAAAAATATATAACATTAACAGGTAATGGAACATATTTCTGTGCCTAGTTTATTAATAGTTGTCTGTTGGTTTGTTTTAATCTTGAGTTATTGTTAAATTTATTAAATCCTTAGGCCAAAGATAATTAAATGGTCATATGAGTCGTCTCCTTTAATCTGTTTAATGTAACAAGAGCTATTTATGTATTTTATCTATTAAATCATTCCTGAGAAAAACCTGGTTTGGTAATTTTCTATACATATTTTTGTATTTGGTTTGTTAATGTTTTGCTTAAACTTTTACTTCTACATACATAAAAAAATCTCTCTATAATTTTGCTTTTATATGCTGTCATTGTCAGATTAGGAAATATTAAAATTATTACCTCTTTTTTAGTCTCTAGATTAGTGATTCTCAGCTGTGATCCATTTTTTCCCCAAGGGACATTTGATAGTATCTGCAGAGTGTTTCTTTTATTGTCATGACTTGAGGGACAGATGCTACTGGCATCCAGTGAGTAGAGGCCAGCGATGCTGCTAAACATCCTACGATGCACAGACAGCCCTCATAACAAAGAATGGTGCCAAAGTTGAGAAATTCTGCTCTAGACATTTTGAGTAAGATTGGAATGATCAGGCCTTTAACATTTGGTGGAATTTTCCTGCAAAATCATCTGTGTTTTGTTATGTCAGATTTCTGAAGTAGTCAAATAGTGCTAATTTTTTATCATAGAGGTAAGTAAATTGAGGTGCTATGATATTAAGCTAGTATTAGAATAGCATTTAGAAACAAAATTGTTGAATGTCCTATATTTTTTTACTTATTTATTTATCAAAAATTATTTTTTACCTATTACATGGCTGCAAGGGTCTCTGTTGCATACTGTAAGAATACACAAATGAAGCTGATTCTGTCCATGTGTGAAAGAGTCTGGTAAGGAAGATCAAGCATGTAGACACATTATTGTAATCCAAAATAGAAGTAGGAAGTAAGTACCATGGGAAAAACACAAACAGAACTCTATGAGAGAGAGAGTGAGATAGAGATGACAGATCCAAGCCAGGAAATCAAAGAACAAATTTGATAAAGTATTTTCCATAGGCAGATCCAGGGAGAGTCGTATGATTTGGGTTAGCACAGAAAGTGGTGAGTCATTCCGCAAAGGGCTTGAGAAAGCAACTATGGGTAATCATGTTATAAAGAGAAACTGAAGTTTAATGATTGATGGCCTCAAATATCGAACTAAAACTTTAAATTTCATTCTGTGGACCACAGAGAAGAGAGCCCCTGAAATGATTTGTCTAGGGTAGCTGACTGATATGAATTGTACTCTAGCAAAAAAATACTTCAGAAGCCTTTCAGATATGCATTGGAGGTAGACTAGATATCATTTCAAAAATTGAGAGCCTCTTCTAAGCCCCATTTTATTTACATGTTTACTCCCTAACCCAGTGTTTGTCTCTGATCCTCATCTGGGAGTGTTGTGGTAGTTTGTGTTTGATGATTGCAATTTGTTCATCTTATCTGGTATTCTTTTAATCTCCTCCTGCCACTGAGATTAATATGTTTGGTCACGTTTCACAAATGAGGAAGCCAAGATTCTCTGAGCTAGTGTGCACCCCTGCTGTCTCCCAGCCCATGTGGGTAGAGTGGAAATTGAATTTTGCTACCTAAAAACAAGATAGACAGCCGCTGAGCCCTGGGGGACCTTACAACCTTCCAGGATCTTTGCTACCCTCCGTTTCAGCACAATCAAGCCCGCTTTTGTTGTGTGCGAGCTCAGCTATGCATGAAATTCAAACGTTTCTATGAATAAATCTGGTTAGCATGACCAAATATACCCAAGACTCTGAGAGAACAAAATAAGAATGAATCTTTTTAACAATAATCCTACTTATATTAAAAAAAGATAACCTCTTCAAAACTTACTTCAATTAAACAGTCTCACGTCACTGCTTTTCTCAGAATGATGATTCACCAGTGACTTCTTGCATCAGCAGAGTTTGTTGACCAGGAAGGAAGAAATAACAGATAAAGCGAGAGATTGCAAAATCCCTTTCTTCCTGATAAACCCAGTGAGTTTCAACTTATCCAGCTTATGTAACAACAGGTGAACTATGACAAACTCACTGGTTTCCAAGGAGAAAGAAATTCAAGCATCTCACGTTTGTGTGGCAAGCCCATGGGAATACATGAATACACATGGATATGTGCAAATATAAATATATTATATATACGTATATATATATGCATTGTGGACATACAACCTGCACACACTCACGTAGTATTGTGAAACATATTGCAAGCAAAGCTCATGTATATGTATACATATGCACACACACATATGAACAAACATAGATATGCACATGTGTCACATGTATGCAAATGGACACATACGAAGATAAGTACAGACTATAAGTTCAACATAAATACATAATACACCCCTTCGAAGGTCTAAAAGAAGATAAGAAATGAAGATGCAACATGTAAAAAGGAAATTGGTAATTATTTTGTGATTAATTGTGAAAGCATTAATAAACAGATTAATATAACCTGTTGAGATAACAGATTGATATAAAATGTGTTGCACTCATATGAAGAATTCAAGGAAATTTCTTGATATCATATTGGCCAAAGAAGTTACACAATTTTGACACCATTCTAGTGGGAGAATCCATTGTGCTAACAGAATTTGAGGAACTGGTGAAAATAATGGAAGGGAGGAAGGTGCAAGCTGGTGGCTACCATCTATGAGACCTGGCATTATAAGATGAGAACTTAGGAAAATCAAACATTCAGTAAGAGTGTGCCCAGTACTTCCTGAAGTATTAAAGTTGCTGGCAGTAAAAGAAGAATATGCAAACAACAATGCATTTGATTGTCATACTACCACTCACATTCTGATGAGTAAATGTGACAGTGATGGGCTCTGGAGAGTATAAGCAACATATTCCCCCGTATTGAAAAGAAATTGTCATATTCTCTACTATAAGCCACGGTTACAAAAACAGTTCAGGTTTTGCATTTCACACAAGAGGGAGACTGTAGATGAATGGCAGCATTTGTCTTGATCCTACTGTGCATCCAGAATGGTTTGAGGAACTTTCACATATTATCTCATGATATTGTTCAGATTTAATTTTCATACCCATACAGAGTTATCATTTAAAATAGAGTTCAGTATAAACTCAGAAAGAGAATTTCAAATTTGCTACTCTCCTCCCAAGTTCTATCTGGAATTTCAAAACAAAGTGGATGAGAAGTGTTGATTTTTGATAGCCATCTGAATAATGTTTTATTTTTCTTTTTTTAAAACAAACATGCCTTCACTTAGAGCACCCTTTAGAGTAAGCTAGAGGTAAGAAATGTAGGGAATGTGTATCTGTCTATTTATCTTTGGGAATTTTGAGTTTCAGCTTGAGGTATTATGGAACCTAGACTTGGCCTATTGGGAATCTCCAGGTTCTGAGAATAAGGGCAGGGACCCTCATAGTAACATGTCCATCCTGATAGGGTGTTCACTCCTCTGTACCTTCCATATGGTTGTGGGTAGTTACAGTCTTCTGCTTGGAGAAAGGTAAAATTAATGGCAAGAGTTTTGGGAAGTTATTGGCATTTAGGAGTTTATAAAATATTTATGAGTATGTGTCTGGATGGGAATTGGTCTGAGACATCACCTAATCCCAAAGGATAGAGAAATATGCCAAATTGCTAATCAAATTTCTTAAGATTGAGCAATATAAAGATTTCTGTTTTAATTTATGTTACTCCCAGGACTCAGGGAGCAATGATGATGGAATGGGAGAACAGGTGTCTAATTTAGTCTAATAATTACTCCACAGGAGACAAGCAAGGAGACTAAAACAACCCCAAAATACTGGAGAGGGGAAATGTTGAGCAAAACCATGAGAGAGACGATGTGTTAGGAACCAATCTGTCCACAGAGAGGCTGTCCTAGGCATCAACTGGGAGAAGACAAAGGAAACAGAAGACTCTGTCCAGTCTGTTCAGAAGCCTGTGGGCTAGGTGCAGAGCGGCAGCGGAAGGTATCCCAGGCAATATATGCTCTAGAAGTTCTGGGAACCAGAGGAGAAATTCTGGGAAGGCTGGGAATGCTTGCTGGAGGATGTAAATACTGGGAATAGAGCAGTGGATTGATCAGAGAGAGGTAAACAGATCCTAAAATGTTCCTAAGACAGTGGAGGGGCTATGTTGGCTGGCCCAAACACCAGTTTGGAAGTATTTGGAAATACAAAATAATAATGGATATTGTACATAAATTATGCATCAATTGTATGTCGGGCACTCCTATGTATATTTTCATAGGTTATGTAATCTTCACAAAAACTCTATGAGAACATATATTATTAGTCTTATGACACATTAAGATGATGATGTTTTACCTGTGGAACTAGCCTAAGATCATACATCTAGTTCTGACTTGTAGACATTAAGAAAATCATAACTTAGCTAGACTTTTTAAAAAATAAGCAGAACTATTTAACAGTGGAATGTATTAGCCAAAATCTTTGGTCACTGGGATTACCCAAATAGGTGATGAGCTCGAGTTGGGAGGTTTTCTGCACTGGTGAGATTTTGAAATGGATAAGAGTTAAAATCATTGACAATTTTATGGTTCTATGGTAGTAGAATCAATGAATAAGTAAACGCAAAGTGAAGTTTTATCTCAGTCTTGGCATGAATATCCCCTGGAAGATATCTCCTTTGCTCACTGGTATTTCAAAGGCCATTTCTCTGGAAACTACTGCTGTAGTGCAAATTTCCTTTAGAAATTCTCCCTCCATAGAGCTTGTGGTTAATTTTTCCACAGACCTTAAATCTGGCAGAATTTTATGAACTGGGACTCTTTATGCAAGTGTAATTAGAAGACGCTTTACAATTTTAGGTTCTAAATGATGGCTTAAGGGCAGAGATTTTTTTTTTAAAGGTGAAGAAAAGAAAGTATAAATTTAAAAAAATTACCCTTCATCTGATATAAAAGAAAAGCGTGTTAAAGTGGAAAACTTTGGAAACACAGAGAAGTAAAGATGTTAAGATAACAATGACCCTTAAACCCAACATCCATAGAAAATCACTCTTGGCAATTTAGCACAGTCCCAACAATTCAGCAAATTCCTTCCAGCTCTTTTTTATGTAGTTGAAATAATATTTTCTAGAACAAGTGTTCTCAAACTCTTTGACCTCAGAACAATTTACATCTTAAAAATTATTGAAGATTCCAAAGAATTTTGTTTATGTGTTTTGTTATTGATATTTACTATTGAATGTTAAACTTCGGAAAAAATTAAGTATTTGTATGTTTAAAATTGCAGTAAGAAACACGTTATGTGTTAATTAACACAAACAACATATTGTAGTAAAAATAACTATATTTTTCAAAGAAGAATTACATGTAAAGAATGGCATTGTTTTACAAATCTGTTTAGTGTCTGATTTAATTGAAAACAGCTGGATTCTCACATCTGCTTCTTCAACCTGTTGTGAGATATTGTTTTGGCTGAAATATATGAAGAAAGCGCAGCCTCATACAGATATGAAATTGGAAAAGTAAGGAGTATTTTACCAGCTTTTTCAGATAATTGTAATGCGTCCTAGAGCCTCTGGAAAACTCCACTGCACATTCATGAGAGAAGGAGAGTGAAATGGCAAGTAATACTTTAGCAATATTATGAAAATAGTTCTAGCTTCACAGACTCCCAAGAGACTTGGGGAACACCCACCCCCCCCCCCCCCAGCAGTTCTTGACTAGACTTTGAGAATCCCTGCTATGTATATATTCTGTGGTTGCCACTCAACAGTGTATTGTAAATATTATTAAACATAATTAAAATTAGAATGTATTGGGGTCAACCCAGTGGCATAATGGTTAAATTCATGCCCTCTGCTTTGTTGGCCTGGGGTTTGCAGGTATGGATCCCGAGAGCAGACCTACACACTGCTTCTCAAGTCATGCTGTGGTGCCGTCCCACATACAAAGTAGAGGAAGATCGGCACAGATGTTAGCTCAGCGACAGTCTTCCTCAAGCAAAAAGAGTCACGTTGGCAACATATGTTAGCTCAGGGCCAATTTTCTTCACCAAAACAAAAGTATTATAATTGATTTAACCATCTCCATGTTATTTGAGCATTTAGGTCGATTCCTGCCTTATACGAACAAAAATAACACTGGACTAAATATCTTTTATTCATAATTCCACACTGAATTTCATACTATACTCCCTTAAGGCAGATTACCAGAATTTGAAGATCATTTCTTTCAGTACTTAATATGTTTTACCAACTTGATTTCGAGAACAATTCTACCAAGTTCTATTCATCAAATAGGATGCAAGCAGATATCTCATTAAGTCCACAGCAGCACCAAGTATATTCTATCAAATACTCTTTGCTTTGCTGTTAGGAGAACAAATTCTTTTCAAATTATTTGCACACTGATGAGGCTGACTAAGTTTTATGTTTATTAGTCACCAATGAATATTCTGTATGTGTAAACATTGTAACAATGGGCTTCCTGACGTTAGTGTTGATCATCCATTCTGTCACTCTGAAAGGTGTTTATAAATCTGAATACTACAACAATTTCCCTTAATAATATAATATGGTAAGTAGGGGGGTGTGTGTGCATTAGTTTGCTAATGTTGCTATACAAAATTCCTCAAACTGAGCGGCTTGAACAACAGAAATTTCCTGTCTCACGGTTCTGGAGGCCAGAAGTCTGGGATCAAGGCAAGGCTGGTTTCTTCTGAGGACTGTGAAGGAGAATCTGATCCTTGCCTCTCTCCTAGTTTCTGGTGGCTTCCTGGCAGTCTTTGGCTTGTAGAAGCATCACCCTAATCTCTGCCTTCATCTTCACATGGCGTTATCCCTGTGTGTGTGTGTGTGTGTGTGTGTGTGTGTGTGTGTGTGTGTGTATGTATCTGTGTTTAAGTTTTCCCTTTTTATAAGGACCCCAGTCATATTAGATTAGGGGCCCACCCTACTCCATCATGGCCTCATCCTAACTTAACTAAGCATCTGCAATGACCTTATTTCCAAGTAAGGTCACATTCTGAGGTACTGGTGGTTAGGATGTCAGCATAAGAATCTTGGAGGGTCACAGTTCAATCCATGATAATATGAGTCACAAAGTGACATATCTAGTGCTGCATAAAATTCAGAGATTCAGATTGAACCCTAGTATCCATCCCTATTCCCAATAGGAAACTTTAGGTCTTCTAGTGACCTATCTGGTTGGGCACAAGAGTAACATAACCTTTACTGTCGTCATCATCATCATCATCACCATTATCCATTACATTTGTTCAGAATTTTACTGATTACAAAGCACTTCTGCATGCTTGACATCACTTGACTCTCTTGGCTACTTGAGGAAGGTAAAGGTGAGATTATAATACCCATCAAAGTAATCTGAGGCTCAGATAGATTGCCTTGTCCCTGGTCCCTGTGAAAGACAGGAGTCTCCCCTTGAGTTTGGATCAGAGCCAGCAGGGGTAGTTTTAATGACCACATGTAGGTGACACCCAGTCGAAATGCTCTTTGGTTAACAAAAAACACACACAGCCTATAGAGCGATGAATTAATTAACACAAAGATGGTGAATTATAGCTTAAGTAAGAAAATTAGTTTCTTAGAACAATTGTTTCTAATCATTTAAGAGAATAGTTGCAATTTTTTAAAACATATATGTTTTCCAATCTTTGTTATCTTAAGCTTTGTGGTTAATAGTTATATTTACAAGCTTTATAGTCAGGCAGATATAACTCTCTAAGGGTCTTGTTTCTTCTCATTAATGATCAGTAAACCTATGATAAAGATACATCAGCAAAATAATCAGAGGCAGTATTTAATCTTCATAATACCTTTGTTCTATCAGGCTAATTTCTGACAGCATTATTTGTTTATTGTATTCTTATGGCCACAGAAATGCAAACCTTCTGTTAGTTCCAGCTATTTTTTGATCATATGGGGAAAGGAAATGTCAGCTGTCTTTCTATTTTCTATTCATGTAAAAAAAATCCATTTCTACAAGTGTCACATTTGTAATATCAAGATCAGTCAAAACTGAAAGTTTATAACTTTTTATTCTAGTCACAGAATCAGCTAGTGGTAAATCCATTGGGAGATACACAAAAGGAAATTCATAACAGCAGCACTGCAATGGCCAAAAACAGCCCAGCTGTCCACTTTTTGAGTGATGAATAAAGACTTTGTGATATTCTCATTTAATTAATGGTATAGGGCAGTGAAAATGAGTGTAATATCAGTATGGCTAAATCTCAAAAACACAATACTGATTGAAAAGCCCAGTTTAGGAAGAATGCATACAACAAGAATCTGGTTTTCTAAAGTTCAAAAACACAAAACTCAAGAATATCTTGTTCAAGAATACACCCTGATGTGTTCAAACTATAAAGAAAAGCAGAACAATGAAAAACACAGAATTCAAAAGTTGCTTTCTGTGTAGCCAGAGCAGGGGGCGATGAGACAGGGAAGTTCATTCAGTGGCATCCAATGTACCAATGGCAGATCTGACATCTAGATCCTGTCTCTGCTAGAAAAATAAGAAGGAAGAAAATAAAGGCTGACTATTTGAGTTAAGCACCCCAGACAGAGGCCAATGTTAATGGTGTGTCCACTATGTACTTCTGCTCTGCTGGGCACAATCAAGTGGGCTAAGAGAAGACAGAAACAAATCAGGCCAAGTTCTTGCTCTTGTGGAACTTATTAAAGACATTCAGGAGACAACAGTCACCTCAAGAAATAACCAAGGACGTAAAGTAATCTGTGCTTTCTTCATTGTGTATCTGGGTTCTCGAAACAATCCCCTCCTTATTAAAGGAAAGCCAGTTCTGTCCATCTGTGATTCACCTAGCACACCACTTTGACAGCACTTTTTCTAGAGTCTCTGATCATGAGAATTGTAACCTAGTGAAAATTCTTCCATTGTGCCTCTAGTACTCGTGCCTATACCAAGCTCCGTACCACAGGCTGCAAGGCCATTCACACTTGGGATCCTAATTCACCAACCTTGCTCTCCTCAGTGCCACTGAATGCCTGGCCCTGGCACTCCACCCCAGACCATCTGCTCCTGCTTGCAGATCTCCACATTTGGCGGGCTGCTCATTCTTCTAGGTCGTTGCACATGCTATTCTGTCTGGGTGGAATGTGCTACTGCTTTTGGCCATCTAATTAACACCACCTAGCTCCTCAAGGCTCAGTGCAGGGAGCCTTTCCTTACCCTTAACCTGGGGTAGATACCCTTCTCCTATACCCCCGAGACCCCCTACTTGCCTCTATCAACAATAAATAATAAGTAATTATCTGTTGCTTTTCTGTATCACTGATAATTCTCTGGATTCCCTGAGGTGTATGAATCTTAGGTTTTATATAAGGGATAATATTAGTAACCAATAAAATCAAATAGTCCATGAGGCGGTATTTGCAAATAAAAAATGAGTGATTCATCTAAGTATTATAGGGGTTTATAGGATAGGATGTACATCTTCTTGGAGGAGGCAGGACTTGAACTGGCCTTTGGAGGGTGGACCTGGATCAGCAGAAGAAAAGCAGTAATATTCCCAAAGAGAAATCATGTAAGAAAAAGTATAGGGGGAGAATTTGAATGTAATGTTGGCAAAAATGAGAGCACACGATGATAAAGTTAAAAGTTCATATTCTTGTGGGGGTGACTTTGGGGAGGAAAATGGGCTGAAGTAGAGACTAGTTGGGAATCAGTCCTGCATGGAGTGGGAAGGACAGTTAAAGGCTTAGATCATCAGAGTGATCTGATGAAACAAGTCACTTCCAAGTTAACAAGAGCAAATGATTCAGAATTGAAACTGGAAATGTCAAATCTAAGCGTGTCTTTCTTCCCTGATTACAAATATATTGTACATCCTAAACAGTACCTGTCTTAGTCTTCCTCAAGGAGGATGCTCGGCAAATTGGAGGCAATAGAAGGGACTGACTCATTCCAATCACTCTTTCGAAACTGAAAGAGGTAAAGGAAGTAAACCCACTTACGTGCTCAGGAAAATTGTGAAGTGCCTGCCAGATTGCAATAATTGTATGGCGGCCTTTTGTGAGCTGGCATGGAGGACAGTGTAGGTAAGGAAAAAACCTCAGCAAAGTACAACGTTTCCCTCCACTTAACAGTTTTAAAAATAGACTGTATAATGATGGTGTTTTTGTGCTCCAGGTGAGTTTCCATGGAGGAAGAAACAGCCTGAGGGGGAAATCTTCCCTGGACGAGCTGGAGAATATTATCCACCTCTGCCCAACACTATACCCACCCAGGTTCTCTCAGCCCTCATGGCTGATGGTTCTTGCTCCAGCATCAGGGAACTTAGTGCAAAACCAACTGAAAGAATTATATGCGAGCTGGGTGTGTGGGTTTCTGCCAGGGAGGCCAACACTGCTGAGGGCTTAAGGGATCCCCCCAAAAAAGCACACTTCTTTCACTGCAAGGAAGAGATCAAGATATTATTTTCATTATTGAAATTAAGCTGATGGTGGAGAATGTATCCTAGGCATGCTCTGATAATGAACTATTGAACACCATAGGACAACTCTAGACCTCCTCGCATTAAGTCCTGGACTATAAAATTTATAGCATGGAGGAGAACAGAATGTGCACTTACTGAAGGCAGTCAGTTTCCTAGGAGAAAAGGGAATAGAAGAGACTCAACTTCTCATTCCTGATTTCTTCTATCAAAATGACAGTTGAGTAAAGTCATTCTTCCTCTGTGGGGTGATTAAAGGAAAGTAGAGAGATTGAGGAATTAGACTATGGAGCTCCTTCCAAAGAGAAGAAAATATGTCTGGAAAGATGCAGACCCACCCAACAAATTTCTGAAATTTCAGTGCTCTCTGTACGGCTAGGGGAAGCCATCTTAATAACTGGAAGAGTAAATCCGGAACTCTTCTGGGTCTCATTGAATTTGATTTATAGCTAGGGAAGTGGGGTGGGTACAGAGTGGGGAGAGTGGTGACAACTGTGTTTAGGGAGGTCAGAGAAATTTTCATAAGGGAGATGACATTTGACCTTTGGCACTAAAATAGTAAAGTGAAATTTTCAGACAGAATGTACAGAGGTACGCATGTTGAAATGGCATGATGTGTCTGGAAAATTATCAGCATCCTGTATAACCTGGGGTGGTTAGTGAAAAAGAATCTGAGATTTTATAGGTGCACAGGTGGGCCTAGTCATGGGAGGCCTTGTTTTCATGAGATGATCTTGTCCTGTTAAAAATGGGGGAACCACTGAAGAGCTTTAACAATTATTTGGGCCCTGGGGTTCTCTGTCATTTCAGTGATCCTTGAACCCTGATCTTTTGTTTGTTTCTGTCTTTAGCACAGCTCAGCTTCTACTGTGGCTGACACTGTAAAGCAGTTATTTCAGTTAAACTCTACAGGTCTTATTTGATGGCACACAATAAATTATTTTATAATTCAATTGAATTGTCTGACCTTTCACTGATAACTAAGTCAGGATGGGAGATGCATGAGGATGATACAAATATGACCCTGATTTTAAGGAGCACCTTTTACAGTTCAGGAAGACATGTCTACAGAACTAAATCTAACACAAATCTGAGACAGGGCTCTAAACGCGGGGCAAATCAAGTACTTTTGGGGCACAGACAAGGAGACACTAAATACTCTGCATATGGTTTCTAGTTAAAGAAAACTTCTGAAAAAGGATGACTAGTGATATAAGAAGGGAGGTTTTATGTAACAGACATGGTTGTCTTATTAATCTCTGTATTTATTTATGTCTGTGCCAACCTTGTTCCAGATGTGCTTCTAATAAATTGGAACTTTGTACATAGTTAGCGGTATAAGTTGGAGATGATGAGAGTCTGGAGAAGAGCAGCTGTGAGGAGATGGGACACAGGGGACACAAATACAAATGACTCATTCCTGAGGTCAGATTGAGAGAAGAGCTGCTGTTTGAAGGTGAGGGAGTAGGAGGAGCAAAGAAGTGTTGCTGGAGTTTCTGACCCTAGTGATGAGATGGAGATTACTCAATCCATTTGGGTAATCCATTTGATAATAACCTGCAGGGGCTCAAGACGTCTGGGAGCAATCCCTGGGAGAGAGAATCTGTGAAAGACCTTGGAATGGACCAAAAAGATTACTGAGTGACCTCAGTGGAAAAGTAGAGATTGTCTACCACATCCTCTGGCTTACCTGATATTATTGAGTCCTTGTAGATTTCTTCGTCTTTGAGCTATTAATAAATTGCAGATAACTAACTGATAACAGCATAAATGATTCTTGTTCACAGACATGCAAACAAATTTTATCTAGTGGAGAGGAAAATTGATCAGTTGATCAGCCCCCTACCTCCTTGGGGATATATATGTTTTAAATTCTCCTTTGAACTGGTTGTAACATTTTATTGGTCCCCTCATTAACTAATGAGTTAAGTGAAATCTTTGACACTTGTAAGTTTATATTTATATAAGAGTCATGATTTTACCTTTATTAAAAACATTATCTTTTAATATTCCTCATTAACTTGTACTTAATTTGAACGTGGGTCCAAGGATCTAGTCACCTTTTCCCTTAACCTCACATTTCCAATGGCAGGAAAAAGGATCCCTAATGCTTCAGTTCACAATTCTTGTTCATGTTGGCTAACCCAGGAATCTGACAGGTGAGTGACTGGTCATTTCTTTCTTCCAGGATGCCGAAATGAAGTGAGAATTTCTCCTGCCATTCTCTCCAGGGAAGAACATACATGTGAGGTTAAAGCTCGAGACAAGGACTTCTTGTCTTGCTTCTAGTTTTTGAAATGTCAGTTGTTTATTTTAAACAAATAGTGTGCTGTAGGTGCCTTCTAATGTACTCACATCTCATATTCTTCGCATGTATTTATTGGTAGTGTCTCGAGAAAATTTCAAAACCAATAGAACCAAATGGCCCATTGGGGAAGGAGTCTTAAGAATAAGCAGTATTTCAATAAAAAATAAAATCCAAAAAGTAGTTCACTGGGTAGAAGGAAATATTATTTGGGACATTTCAACAATGTTCCCATCTGATGCTTGTATCCTGCTAACAGATTTGACTTCTCCCTCCTTTGTGGTCCCAGTGAGTCCAGTACATACTCCTGCCCTAATAGCTGCAATCCTTGATTGTGCTTATTTTTTGATATATCTGTCTCTCTGGCTAAGTTGTGAGACTCTTGAGAGCAGGAGACTTATTTGATCTTTCCTTAACATTGATCACAAGTTTGGAACATAGTAAGTTTCTAATATCCATCCCTAAATCTCTGGACAGATCTCACAGTTAAAATTGTATAAAGCCAGAATCTACCTCTCTGAAATTTCCACCCTCAGGGTACAAGTGTGTCCTTTGGAGTTGTCCAGATCAAATTTGTTGCTCCTTCCCATGTCATGGAAATAAGGCATGAGAAGAAACTTCTAGAAGAGAATGCAAGTAGAATAACGGAAGCCACTAAGTTAGAATCCTTGCACACATTCTCCAAGAACCATAGAGATAGAAAGAAGAATAAGTAAAACTCCAATTAGACCATGGCTGCAGCATGCTTGTGAGATAGAAAATACTAAAAGTTCAATTTTATGTAAGTTAGAAACTAGTGGATTGCTTCTGGAGCTCATGCCAGAGCTGGGAGTCACATGAGAGTTCATGGAAGAAAGATATCTGTGGTAGAGTCCTGGATGTGACAGAACACAGATGGCACCAACGAGTTTCACAGCCAGAAAGAGAAGGTCCCGCTTGAGTGAGGACAGATGCAAAGACTGGAGATCAGAGCTCTTGGTGAGTTAACAAGCCTGGAATTGAAGTGTCTAAGAGGGAGTAGAGATGTTCATTGTACTACACTAAATGTTCTGTATGCCTTTAAAATTTCATCATAGTACACTGAAAATCTACAAGGAGCTCATGAAAAGGCCCAAAATATGGTTGAGAGAACATGCTGTGTGAACACAGGAGAAAAGTCACTGCTCTCATGGGGCTATGAAAGAACGGGGTTTGGGGAGGGGTCTGGAAGGAAGCACAAGATTACCTACTCACCAGGAGGGGTGCCTGGGCAGGCGTGTTCCCTCATTGACTTTCAACATGATGCCTGGGCACTAGCTTGATCACCTTGAGGCTTCAGGCCTTCGTGAGTCCAGGGACACCTGTCAATATTGGTACTCTCTCTATTAATCTGTCCTCCTGCCTGGAGTTCACTCTCGTTCTTGGAGTGGGGAGGTTTCAGCTTGCTCCAGAGATAAAATTGGTGGAAATAGACATAGTACCAACAAATAAAGATTTTAGATAGACCATGGGAGCCAGAAGATTATAGATTTTAGGTGCTAAAATAGAACTAAGGCTTAGCTTCACATCTAGAACAAGTTATTAAGCACAGAGAGTTATTAACTGCCCTTCTGTAATCTCTTTTCTCTACCAGAGCCCATGGGGTACTTGTGCTAATCTGATATTGCTTGCACCTGATGGGAGAAATGCACAAAGTCTCTTTTGCTAAGGTGTAATGTGGGGAATTAACATTTATTGAGGAAATGCACAGAGTGGGAAATGCCTTATGGTGGATGCTTCATGTACGTTTTATCAGATCTTCCCTACTTGGGTGTCATGGAACCTGGAGTACCATGAAAGAGTTGCAGGTGTGCTGGGATATTGACACTCTCCCCCTTTGAGGTGTTTGAACAGGGACCAGGGCAGCCAGAGGCCCCGGGCCAGACACATCGGGTCACAAAGAGCTCATATTTTCTGTGTGCATGACATGAAAACATGTGGTTGCACGGCATTACAGCACTTATTCCTCATGGTAAACTATGAGGTAAATATTACTTTTGCTATTTCAGATATGGTGGGCTGAGAGGAGGCTCTGAGTAAACTAGTCAGCATCAGACCTCATAACCAGTGGAGGGCAGAGCCAGGGCTGCAGTCGGGTCTGCCTGGTACTGAGGGCTGAGATTTTCCTCTGCACCTCACTCTTCAGTTTACCAGCACCCTCATGGACAGCCTCTAGTGCAGAAGGCTTAGGACATCTCTGTATTATATTTGTAAACTCGCAGAGGGCAAGGACTCAGACTTGGAAGCTGAGGTAATGAAGGAACTGGGAGGAACTTTCTCCCAGAAAGTATCAAGTTCTGAAACATGTGGGACTCTCTAGCTGAATAGTAGTTTGCTCCTAGCACACTAGTGGGGAGAGGTTGGAGAAGTCAACTGGGTTCAACTCCTGGATGTCCTGAATGACAGGTTAAGGATACTGGGTAATAAGGCTTAGAGAGTGGGGAGCCACTGAAGCTTTTCTTTCCTTTAATTTCCCCTGCAAATATCTTTTATTGCTTATGTAACTCGAATACAGTTAGGTCTCCCCTGGTGGACCTGGAGTCATTTTCGTGTGAGTGCCCAGGCCACAGGAGCTCAGTGGGCCCTCCTGTTTGATGGCAGGACCCAAATCTCTCTAAGGCATCCTCCGGGGAGTTACACTGTCTCACAAATTAGGTCAGTCTGCTTCCTTAGCAGCTGCACTGGTGCCCATGCTGCTGCAATTGCTTATCCCTGAGCCGCTGCTTTCTGCTCCACTGAGGCCACTGCCTTTGAGGCCGTGCTGCGCCTGGTTGGGGCGTAGACATAGGAATACTTGCCTCTGAGCTGCTGCTTCTTGCACTTGACATTACTTGCATCTCACTGCCACCTGCCTCTAGGCGTCACTGATTTCCTCTGACCACCTTCATTCCCCAGTGCCTTCCCACTGCAGCCACTGGGTTTCCATTTTCTTGGACTAGTCTAATCTCTGGCTGACTGCTCTAGGAAGCATCTTTACTCATTTGCTCCCTCATGAATCAGCACCCAAGGGAAAGCTGCCATTGAGGCAGCTATTGTCACTATAAGGGCAATGGTCCTCCCTTAGGTTCTTATGACCTTCTAGAGATGTTCCATAGCAGTATACATTGGTTCAGGCAGGTAGAATGTTCAGGTAGCACCCGTCATGCTGTACTATTTTTCCCTCTAATCCTCAGGCCCTGTTACTGAGCCTGGCTCACTACTGTAGATTTCTTCTTCCCTCATGGTTGATTCTCTCCATAAGGATCCACATTCTTTCTTGAAATTTCACTCCACTGGGTTAAAGTTATTTTCCTGGGAGGCTAACCAGCATCCAGGTTAACAGGGGACAACAGAAGTGGGGAAGTCATAATTCACGTGAGCTTTTCTCCTTATTCCAAAAGCATGCCATGTTTTTTGTAGAGATTTTAGAAAATGCTGTGAAACAATAGGAAGAAAATGAATATTACTGGCAATTTTACCACCCAGAGATAAATGCAGTTAACATTTGCTGAATGTCATTTATCTTTACGATGTGACTATGTGCCTGGCATGGTGCTAAGCATTGGCAATAAAAACAAAACACAACAAGATCTCTGCCTGCCAATCTACTGTCTCATACCCTTTTTCCTTCATGTGATTATTTCATAAGGCTTGTTTTTTATTCTTTATTGAAGACGACAGTTCTCCAAATTTTCTCATGGGTTGTGAACTAAATCACATTCAGACAAATGCCTTTCTCAGAATTTTCTAGGTGACTTTTTTCCCCTATTGTAGCATTTTTCTTTTATACCTCCCATTTTCCCCTTTTTATTTGTTTTCAGCCAGTGATTCAGCTATCATCCTCAGTATTTGTCAGCAAATAGGAAGCATGGATGCCTTTGGCTCTGCTCTGCCCACTTGCGTGCTGTTTGAGTCTTTCCCTCATATCTACTCTTGGTGGATGCAACCCCTCATCCTCCAATTCTCAGCTTCCTGTCAGCATTTACTTAGTGTCCTACATTCTGTGGAGCTGATAGCCTTCCCTACCCCTAGTAACTGTTGCACTGCCCTTTGAGTTGTTGGATAATGTGGGGCGGGATGGGGAGTGTAATTCTCGGGATGCACTGTTCCCAGGGTGGCTCTTTCTAGCCTACATAAAGTATTTTCCTTGTGGAGCCTCGGATGGAATGTGCTACAGCGCGCCCCCTTCTCGTTGTATTTGAGAGTTGCTGTACATAGATGTAGAAATGACAGTGGAGGGTGCTGCCTCAGGAATCGGCACCCAAGGGCCAGATGGGCAGCTGCTCAGTATTTGGATTGGCTCAAACCCTGGATAGTCTTTGAATTTGGGGATAGATAATGGGAGAAGTAGAAGTGTCTTTCTTTAGGTTATCTCTGTTTCATAAAATTAAGCCCAGGTAGGTTTTTCTCTATGTGGTTCTAAAGTTATTAGAGTTGTAGAAATTTCTCTCATTTCTGATACTAGGTTGTCAGTCCATCCCAATAGTCTCTGTATTATTTTTAGTTTCTTTTCTTTGTCCTCATTCATATTTTAATCGGAAGTTAGGAGAGACAGCCTTACTCCACAGTACATGCACATCTAGCCTTCTCACCCATGTGCCCGGTCCTTTTCTAACTGCTTTATTTATGTTATCACTTTGATTCTAATCCTGTGAGGTAACTATTATTGTGTCCATCTTACAGATAAAGAATCCAAGGCTGAGAGGTTAATAAAGGACTTGCCCAAAGACATTGAACTTTTAAGATACACAAACTAGATTCAAACGTAGGACACTCTCACATCAAAGCTCTGGACATTTCCCCAGTCACTTGACATCCTTAAGATTAATTACCATGTCGAATTGTTTTGGGACACCCCTCTATAAGAGGATTAGGACTGAGCTCATGTGAAGTTTCCACTGATGCCTGGCATTGCTGTACTGCAGGTAAAGGATGAGAACAGTTTGGCACTTTATTGCTATATTCCTTCCTTCTACTCTCTCATCTCCCTTTATCCATTTCACTCTAGGTTCTCACGCTACACTGAGTCCGTGAACCAACATCACTCACTTACTACATGAATACAATTCCTAGCACAGTGGAGTTGACTAGAAATAAGTGGGTTCAAAAGCACTGAAGACAATATGGCGTCTCTGCCATCTGAAAAGGGATGTAGACCTGTTCACAACCAGAAGTAATTAATTTATGGTGTTTTCATCTGTTGATGGAAACAGAGAGACAGGTAATCAACAAAAGGAAGCAGAACAGCTGTAAAGCTTTCACACAGTAGCTGAGCTCTCTGGCAAGGCTGATGGGTGCTCGACAGTATCAGCAGGGGAATGTGTCTCATGCTCAGGATGCACTGCTAGGCTATCCTCAGATTAGACGCATCCATTAGGTGTCTCATGAGGCACAATGGAGTAGACTCTCCCTAGCAATGGCCCTGACGGGTGGATTGAGAAGGTGTGGAATTACTCAGTCTCCAGTCCTTTCTTCCATAGTCAACAAGTGTGGTGGTGAAGCTCATAAATTTAAATCACAAATATAAAAACTATCGGATTCCTTCAGGAACTCAATAATATCATGCTTTTTATCAGTAGTTCTACTGATTTTCAAAAAGTATAAATAGCCATGCCTATGTTGGACTAAAGTCTATCCATAAATTAAATATTTTAGATCCAATAATCAAGCCTATCCCCGCACTTGAGCAAGTTATGTCTGACGAAAAAGAAAGTTGTTGACTGATTTGTAAATGATTTCATTTGTCCCCAAATAGGCCTTAAAATTTATTCATATTCTCAATATTTACACACTTACAGCAAGACCAGCTCCCACACAAGTCATTCCATTCCTGCATAAATATATCCATATGCTCACCTCACTCACATTGCCTATGTGTGCAAATACCTGTACAACTATATTCTCATATAACTATACTCTCGTATAAGATATTCACAGAGTTTGGTCCACAACCCACAACTATATGATGAGTGCCCATTACTGGTCTTGGTTGAGCAGACTGGGGTCTGTCTACACATTAATTCATAGTGACAACTCACAAAGTTCCCTCAGTAAACCTGTCATTTATCTATCCCACAAGGAAATCTGATTGTCAGACCTGACAGCTGAAATGCACAGTAGTATCTGTCAAAAATTTCAAACTACTGTTCTGAAATAGACCTTCCAGAAAAACAAAGGCAGTCAATCCTAGAGGCCACTCGGAAAACAAGAAGGGCTTTAGGTAATTTCTCAGGGAGAAGGACCGTGCCTCACTGATGAGATTCAAGACAGTAACAGCCTGTGACACATAAAGGTCACCAATATCCTAGAGAAACTCTTTCTCTTTTTGAATAGCTAATTATTGAGATATAATTCACATGCCACAAAAGCCACTCATTTAAAGCCACTCAGTGTTTTCTAGTGTATTCACAGAGTTACACATCCATACCACTATCTAATTTTAGAATATTTTAATCACCCCAAAAGGAAACTTACACTCACTGGTAACCATTTCTCAGGCTCGATACTCCCAATAGTCCCAGGAAACCATTAGTCTACTTTCTGTCTCTATGATTTGCCTCTTCTCAACATTTTATGTAAATAGAATTATACATATGTGGTCTTTTGTGACTGGCTTCTTTCACTTAGTATAATGTTTTTAAGATTCATCTATGTTGTAACATATGTTATTACTTCATTTTTTATTGTTGAATATTATTCCATTGTATTGATATGACACATTTTATTTACCAGTTCATAAATGGATGGTCGTTTGGGTTGTTTCTGCTTTTTGGCTGTTATAAATAATACTGCTATGAAAATTCAAGAAAAAGTTTTTGTGTGGCCATATGTTTTCCATCCTGTTGGGTACATATCTAGGAGTGCATTTGCAGGGTCATATGGTCACTTTATGTTTCACATTTTGAGGAACCACCTAACTATTTTCCAAAGAATTATTGAACATCCCTACTAGCAAGGGACCTGTGTTCCAATTTCTCCACATTGTAACCAACTCTTGTTATTATGTCTTTTTGATTATAGACAAGCTAGTGGATGTGAAGTGATATTTCATTGTAGGTTCAATTTACATTTAATGATTAATAAAGAATAATAATGTTGAACATGCTTTCATATATGCATTGGTCATTTGTATATCTTCTTTGGAAAATGGCTACTAAAATTCTTTGCCCAATTTTGAATTGGGTTATTTGTCTTTTATTGTTAATTTGTAAAAGTTCTTTACATATTCTGGATACAAATCCCTTGTCAAACATGTGACTTGAAAATATTTTCTCCCATTATTCAGGTTATTTTTACATTTTCTTGTATCTTTGAAGGGCAAAAGTTTTTAATTTTCATAAAGTCTAATTCATTTATTCTTTTTTATCTCTTGTGCTTTTAGTGTCCTATTTAAGAAACTATTGCCCAACCAGAGGTTACAAAGATTTACTCCTGTGTTTTCTCCAAGGAAATCTATTGTTTTAGCTCTTTGATTTGGATCTATGATCCATTTTGAGTCAATTTTTGTGTGTGGTGTGGGGTAGGGGCAACAATTCATTCTTGGGGCCAGCCTGGTGGCACAGTAGTTAAGTTTGCACTCTCTGCTTCAGTGGCCCTGGGTTCACTGGTTTAGATCCCGAGTGTGGACCTATGCACCGCTTGTCAAGCCGTGCTATGGCAGGTGTCCCACATATAAAGTAGAGGAAGATGGGTATGGATGTTAGCTCAAGGCCAGTCTTCCTCAGCAAAAAGAGGAGTATTGGTGGCAGATGTTAGCTCAGGGCTCATCTTCCTCAAAAAAACAAAAAAAAGAAAGAAAAATTCATTCTTTTGTATGTAGATCGCTAGTTGTCTGAGCACAATTTATAACTTGTACAACAGATGTAGATAAGCTAAGTTCCTTATGCTATTGGGGAAGAAGTAAACCTATTAATTAATTTTTGAATTTTTAAAGCTCAAATGCGGAAATTTTAAAGCATATCAACTAAGTAATGGAAATATACCAATGAATGCATTATTTCCAAATCAATAGTTGCAAAAGGATATATACAAAATGATCATTCCAAAAGAATACAGAAATGGGGATAAATAAAAACAAAAGAACCAAGGTAAATAGGCAGAAAGAGACAGGAATTAATAAAGATCAAAGCAGAAATTTAACAGAGAATATATAAAAGTGATGTACAAAACAAAAATTGTTGGGTCTTTTAAAAGACTAAAAAGGAGACAAAAGGGAGCTGGCCCGGTGGTGCAGCGGTTAAGTTCACATGTTCCGCTTCTCAGCAGCCCGCGGTTCACGGGTTCGGATCCCGGGTGTGAACGTGGCACCGCTTGGAACGCCATGCTGTGGTAGGCGTCCCACATATAAAAAAAGTAGAGGAAGATGGGCACGGATGTTAGCTCAGAGCCAGGCTTCCTCAGCAAAAAAGAGGAGGACTGGCAGTAGTTAGCTCAGGGCTAATCTTGCTCAAAAAAATAAAAAAAAAAAAATAAAAAAAAAAAAAGGAGACAAAGGTGTGTCATAATTGATTTAGAAAAAAGAGAAGGTGATAATAAACAATATTAAAAATTAAAAAGAAGTGCATAAAGTTATAATTTTGAGATTAAAACTGTAAAGGAATAAAATGAAAATTTTCTGGAGCATTTTCAGTTCTCAGTGGTGACTTAGAAAGAGGGAGACAATGCAGATGGACCAGGAAACACTTAACACGTTGAAACAATAGTAAAACGTCTCTCATTCAAAAACAATGAGGTCCATATTATTTACAAGGCAATGTTATTGAATCTTCAAGGAATCATCTCTCATTTACACAGCTTTTCCTCTCCTAAGACTAGGTAAGTGTTTTTTTATGACCTTCCTATCAACACCTGACAAGGCAATAGGAAGAAGGAAAATTATCGACTAATCATTCATAAGTACTTAAGTATAAAATGTATATATGTTGACGGAAAGATCAAACATATCACAAAAATGCAAAGATTATCCAGTACCAGAATATATTTTTTTAAAGAAAGAACACATGCTTATCTCAGTATATACGGAAAAAAAATTATACATAATTTATGTTTTAAAACAGCTCTCATTTGTACAAAAATAGAAGAATATTTCTGTTACCAGATAAAGGGTCTGCAGAAAAAATGCACAAAATAATTATACTTAGTGAAAAAACTGTAGAAGCATTTCCATGAAAGTTATGGAAAATATATGCCCACATTCACTGCAACTACTCAACAAGGTTTGAGAGGTCATGACCATTGATCCATTCATTGTGTGAAAGAAATGAGAATAGGAATTGGAAAGAAGGAGATAAAATTCCTGCTATTTGCCAGATACTACTTTCTACACAGAAAATTCAAGATTCTACAGACAAAATACTATACTTAATAAGAATCTTCAGCTAGTTTCCTGGATAAGAGATTAATAATAAAAACAAATTAGAATATTTTTTGCATCAGCAACAACCAGTGTAAAATGATACTCAATAGTTTAAAGATATCAGTGTCTATTTTATTTTTTTTCTCCCTTCCTTCTTTCCTTCTTTTCTTCCTTCTTTCTTTCCTTCCTCCTTTTCTTTTATTAGTCTTTTTCTGGTGTTTTGTTTATTCTCCCTTCAATCATTACCAGGAGAGTCCCTGAAAGAGCCTTAACTGTGCGCTCACCCTTGGAGATAATAACAGCTCCCGGGCTAGGGGGAGAGAAACCTCACAGGAGAGTGGGCATGGTGGCTATGCTGGAAGACAGAAGCAGTGGGAGTCAGGGCCTTCTCTGCACTGAAGATGAAGCGTCTATTCCTCCAGCTTCTTGCCTCGCTGTTCTTGCAATCCTTCAGCCCGTGGCAATGCCAGGCATGGAGCAGGCATGAAGGAAATGTGAGTTGAGTCAAGGCCTGTGCAGCTTCCCCTGTGACAATCCTCCATAATTCTGTCACTACTCCTAACGATGATGAGCAGATGGAGGCTGGGCACACATTTCCTTAGGTGTTTAGTTTATTCCTAATAACCACACTGCAGAGTTCTTGGGCAAAAATCAATTTATTTTCTGTTTACATCAGAACTCATGTTCTCTGTTCAGTGTCTTAAAATCGCTGGAGCAGAAATTTCATATCAATATCTCATTTTATTTGAGAAACCAAACTGCATAAAATCATTCTGCCCTTGTGACATACATTTTTGGGAATTTTCTGTGGGGTAAAATTCTTTAGATTAAAGATATTTCAATAGTGTCTAACATAACTAAGAGCAACATTCAGTTCAAGGACACAGTCTCTCACAAAGTAGATACAACTTCGGTTGAAAATTTAATCTATTACTGGCCTGACGGCAATAGAAATAGTATTGAAATAGACATAACAGAACTATAACTCATCTAAACCCTATGAAATTGGGATAGGATATCAACTCTAAGTTTTACATCTAGGGATCATGAACCAGTTAACTGAACTGGGGGAGAGAAACAAGAGAGGATCTGGGATTTGTGTCTAGAATTGCCCCCAGATTTTGGTGGTCGAGAGCGTACTCAGTCCAGTGTGGAGTAGTAACTGCTTAACTTCATCTGGTCTCAAAATGTCTCCGGATGCTGCCAGTGAGGACTCAGAGAAACAAACTCAGTGGAGAAATGAGAGAAACCAACTGGTAGTGATTTTAGGACACCGGGCAGGATCCAGAGTGGTCTGTCTGGAGACAGCGGGATCCCAGACTCTGAATTAGCATTTCAACTCCAAGGATCAAATCCCTGGTTTGGGGAAGAGCTGGCAAAGATAGACTGGAGTACAAGCTAAATTATGGGGCAGATTAATCAGGAAAAAATACTTGTGGCCAGGAGAATAAAGCAGGGGCCACTCACCAGACCTGGCACAAGGTGAGTCCTGAATCAGGGAGCAACCCAGTTACCAGGTTTGTGATCAAGGTCAAGGACAGAGTATGTGATGTGCACTTGGTGTTATGTATTAGATTGTGATGCTGGAACTGATCAATTATTTTGGTTGAAAAGGTGTGGGGATTAGGGAAAGTTGGAGGAAGGAGAGCCTCGTAGCCAGGAGCCAAGCAGAACCTGCCCCAGCTGGAAGCCTGCTGCATAGTCTGAGTTAGAGATGGTTATGAGGATGTGATCTCATGCATAGCCTGATCCTAAATCCATCAACCTGCCTGTTTTCTCACTGTTTTGAGGAATTCTAACATTATTTCCTTTTTGACTTCTACATGTGCAAGCTGGCAGGTAGATTCTGTGGTGAGGAAGAAAATACATTTCTGGAGAGATGAGGATACTGGATTACTGGTTATTTCAGTTCTGTTTATTTCACCCACTGAAGGGCGGGCGTAGACTCGGGGCTGAGGAAAAAGTGTGCACACAGAGGTGCATCTCACTTGAAGATCTGTGATTGGCTTACGTTTCTCTCCAAATCTTAGAATGTCAGGCCCACTTCCTCCTAGTGATTTCATGGTAACAAACATTTACCTGCAGGAACAGAAATGAAATGTCAGAAGCGGCAGACTTCAGCTATTTCTATTTCATGGATGAGGACCTTTCTATTTTATCACCTAGTAGTGAGGCCGAATTGCCTCCTGGTTTCATCACTTTAAAAATAAAATAGAATTCTTTTATTCCTCATGCCTTTTAGGTCTTTATGGCATGGGCTGAGTCACATCCCTATTTCCCTGCCCCATGTATGGCCCACATACCGGGTAATTACTTGCAAAGAACACACTTTTGAATTCACCTGTGGGCTTTGGATAATTGATAAACTAGAAGCAGGTTTTGAAAGCCGGGGAAACCTCATCCTCCTGTCACTGACTCCCTTCTGGACTGCATACCAGTGGGGTCTGAGTTCAGATATTTGAAAAGCTTAAAGTCTCCGCTGGAGCATTTTATGAAATCTGGACATTAGGGATGGGGTGGAATGAATGAGCTGCGTGAGAGCGCTGTGCTGAAAAAATGTTAAATGAGATCATGAGGACAGCTGGATGCACATCCCCGTTAGTATATTGAGTTTGAAAATCTGAAGAGCTCTCCCAGTCAAATAAAACCAGATCTGGGATGTATTTCAAAGGACATACTTTTAGTGGACCACTTGGATCTCTAGAAAGAAGGAGAAATCTCCAAAGATTAAAAGAGAAGCGAACAACTAAACAAACAAAGAAAAAAACACTTACTAAGCCAAGCTGGAATCAGAGCAGGAAGCTGAGTGTGAGTTATATGCTAATAAAGTGAAAGGTGACGCTGCCAGGAAGGCAGGTGCCCATGGGAACTCTCACAGCCCAGTCTAGAGGTGCCGGGAGAATCCTCTGCACTGAGCTGGTTTCCTCCGAGTGAACTAAAGGGAGCCCAGGTTAGACACTGAAGAATCCCATGTGTGTCTCCTAAAATAGTGGGTAGCTGGATTTGTTTCTATTTTAAATCTAATCCCGCGATTTTTTCTGACTTGCCAATTTAGCCCATTTGAATTTATTGTGATTGATATACTTGGACATTTCAAAATCTTACACTCCCATTTCTGTTGTCTTGCTAATTCTACATACCATTTGTCTTCTTTTTTACATTTTTAATGGTTTTTATTTGTTTGTTATTTCTTTCATCCAACTCCCTCCAAAGTAGAATTTATATGTAGTCGTTATGCTGGTGATTTTACCGTGCGTATTTTTAAAAGCCTAAAGTTAATGAATATCTTATGTCTCCCTCTCATCCTGAGCAATCTGAGAATGTTAGAACTTTTCTCTTTTTTGTATCTTCTCTTGAAATGATCAACCATTTTTATTATTCCATTTTTATCTCTATTGATTTGATAGTTGCACATTCCTTGCTCTTTGTTCTTAGTAGCAACTCTCAAGATTACAGTTATAAGATTATAGATTATATAATTAAATATTATAATTAAAGAATATAATATACATCTTTAGTTATTAAGACCTAATTTAAATTAGAACTTTTACTATTTTCTGGAAAATACAAAGCTTAGTACTTCGAAATTCTTTCAACATTTTTTTCACCCAGTTATTTTAACACTATTTTAAATTTCATAAGACTTTATAGTCAATATTCATTTAGATTTACTGCATAGTTACCTTTTTCATTGTTCTTTATTTCTTCTTCCATATTCATACTTCCACTTAGGATCATTTTTCTTGTGTCAGAAGAATGCCCGTTAATATTTCCTCTAGTGTGTACCTGCTGGTGTTGTCTTCTTTATGTGCCCCTGTCTAAAAAGTCTTTATTTAACTTCTTTTTTGAAGGCCATACACTACCAGGTTGGCACTTATTTTCTTTCAGCACTTTGAATACATTCTTAGAATGCCTTCTGGATTTCATTATTTCTACCTAGAAACTAGCTGCGAGCTTTAATTCAATGCTCCTTTGAAATTAACATATTTCCCCCTCATTTCTGGTTGCATTTAAGCTTTTCTACCAGTATTTATTATTCAAGAGTTTTTACTGTATTTAACTTGATGTTTATTTCTTCGTATTTTCTCTGCACTTCATAGCACTACTTTAATTTGTACCTTGATGTCTTTTGTCAGTTTTGGAAAATTCTCAGCTAGGATCTCTTTAAGTGTTGCTCTGCACCATTCTCTCTCCTTTCATTCTGAGACTCCAATTAGACATACGTTAGATTATTTCACTGTGTCCGCTATGTCTTTTATGTTCTGTTCTAAATTTTTTATTCTTTTGTTTCTCAGTGTTTCAACCAGTATTTTTCATGAACTGTATTCTGATTTCCTGTGCCTCCTCACTTTATCTGCTATGCTGTTCATTGTTTTCTGTTGAACTCTTCAATTATTCTATTTTATGTTGAATTTTTTATATTTTCCAGTTATCTGTTGAAATTCTCTTTTCTGAATATATCAATAACACTTCCTTTAAATTTCTCCCCTGCGGGCTCAAATATCTGAAATATCTGTTGTCTATTGTCTGCTGTCCATCATCTGTTTTTCCTCTTGATTTTTGATAAATTTTTATCCCTTTGCCTGCCCTGTTACTTAGTTTTTAAAATCCTATGCTGAACATTGTGTATGAAAAATATAGAAATAATTTGAAGCTCTCGATATTATGTTCTCTAGAAAGGATTTATACTTGCTTCTCGCAGGCTGTTAGGGTAGGAATAGTTCACCTTAATCGAATCAGAGAATGAGCTTTCAAGTTGGACTTTAATTATTGTGGAGGCTGGTTTATTTACAGTTCATCCTGACTCCTAAGTTCCTAACTCCTAAACCCTGATTCTGTCAAAAGTCCCCCATGAAAGGCAGGGTGGTTAAGCAACATCTTCCTCTTGGCAGGCCAAACTTCATTTTTCGTTCCTTTAGACCCACGAAATGGCCAAAAGCTCTGCTTAGATTTTCAGTCACCTCTGTAGAATCGGCAAATGCCTCAAGGGGAAGAACGGTACGAAAGGTTGGGATCATTCCTCTAGTTTTCCACTTTCTCAGGGTTCTTAACCTGTAAATCTTTTCTGCTGTGGTAGTGCTTCAAAGATGTCAATCATGTTTTTGAAATGTTTTTGCCCAAATTTCTTACTTATTCTCCGTGAGAAGATGGTCTGATCCAAATCAGTACTCAACAGCCAGAGGAAATCTCATCCTAACTGGAAGAACCTTAGAAGCCTTCCTGTTACAATCAGGAACAAGAGAAAGAAGCCTGCTGTTGTAGCTGCTTAGTATTGTTGAAGGTACAGGAGACCTTAGAGAGTGCAGGAGTGAAGGGAAAAGAAACAAACAAACTGGAGAGGTATATTCAGGGCTTTCCAGAGAAACAGAATCTATAGAATGTGTATATATGTAGAAAGAGATTTATTATAATAAATTGGCTTGTAATTATGGGTGCTGATAAGTCCAAAATCTGCAATGTAGGCCAGCAAGGTGGAGACCCCAGAGACCTTAGGGTGTAGAAATTGAAGGCAGTCTGTTGGAGAGACCCCTGTTGCCCAGGGAGGCCCATCTTTTCGTTCTATTTGGGCTTTCACCTGATTAGATGAGGCCCACTCAATTATTGAAGGCAATTTCCTTACTCAAAGTTCACCAATTTAAATATTAATCTCATCCAAAAACATCCTCCAAGTTGACACATAAAATCAACCATCAGAATAAGAAAAAAAAAATGAAGTGTATTATTTTTAAATTATACGATTGTCTACGTAGAAAATATTCAATTAGCTACAAAAATTGCAATTCATGAGGGAATTTAGTAATTTATCAAATTCTTCCCAAATTTCATATTTATATTTAGTAAAATTCCAGCAAAAATCACAACTCTTTTGTTGTTGTTATTGTTGGTTGCTATTTTTGCCACGCTGATGCTAAAATTAATATGGCAGGGTAGATTTTAAAATCTAATGGTAGAACAAAACCCAAGGACATCTAAGAGAGTTCTTGTGACATAATAAAAATCGCCCTACCAGATAGTAAAGTGCATTTCTCTAGAACTTAATGTAGTATTTACATGGTAATAAACTTGCCTAAAAAACAGAATAATGAGCTTAAAATCAGACCCAAATATTTATGGAAGCATGACATATCCCAGAGTTAGCACTGCTGATCACTTTGAAAAGGATGGACTATTTAATGAATGGTGCTTGGACAATTAATTATTGAAATAAACAAAATTGAAACTATATTCTTATCTCACCAAATGTACAAATCAATTCCACGTGGGATAAAGATTCAAATGTGAAAGGGACAGCTTAAAATTTTAGAAAGGAATATAGGAGAATATTTTTATCCTCTGAAGACTGTTTAAAAAAATGTGGGGCTGCTAAAATAATAGTCAAAAAGTGATAAATAAAAGAAAAATTGTTAAGCTCAGCTATCTTAAACTTAACAACTTTTGTTCTACTAAAGTTCCCAAAAGAGAATGAAAAAGCAAGTTACAATTTGAAGAAGATATTTTGCACACATACAGTCAGAAAGGATAATACTAAAAATACATTTATAAAAGTATCCTACTTATCAACAAGGAAAAGATAATGCAATAGAAAACATAAGCAAAAGATACGAATAGTCTTTCATGGGAAACACAAGTTAATAAAATCTAGAAAGATGTTTGTCATTATTAATCAGAAAAATGTAAATTAAAATCACAATGAAATACTATTTTTCTCCCATTATACTGCCTGAAATTGAGAAGTCTGATAAGTGTTAGAGAGACTGCTGGCTAATAGATACTCACATACACAGTTCAAAGGAACCAAAAGATATAAATCACTTTGGAATGCAATTACTCACAGCACAGAAATTCTATTTCTAGCATTATCTACTCTAGATTCTAGAAATTCTAGAGAAGTCCCCATACATGTACACTAGGAGATATGTATAAGAATGTTCGTAGCAGCTTGTTTGTAATAGCAAAACAAACCAAAACAAAAGGACAATCAACAACAACAAAACCCTAGAGACTGCCCAAACATCCATCAATAGAAGAATGAATGTATTATGGTCAATTCACACGCATTACACAGCAAGAAAAATGAATGAACTGCAGTCGCACACAATAGTATGGATGAATTTTAGAAAAACAGGCTCATAAAAGCAAACAGGAAAACACATACAATGATTCCATTTATAAAAAGTTCAAAATAACCAAAACAATCTTTCTTGGATACATATACATGAATAATAAAACTATTTGAAAAATAAAGGCAACCTAAAGATGATAAACACAAAATTCACAGTAGCTATTTCTTCTGGAGAGGTGCAGGGGAGAGGATAGAAAAGAAACACAAAGAAAGTTTCTAGAATATTTTTAATGTTCACGGTCGTTAGATGACAATAATGTTCATAGGTGTTTTTAAGATTAACTTTCCTTCATAGATATATATACTATATATATTTATTCACATGTATCAAATGTTTTAAAATATTTTTAATAAGTATTGGAGCAGAAGGATCGAAAAGATTAGGATATATACAACCCTCATAACTGCACAGTACTGCATAGCCTGCTATGGTAAAATAGAAAAAGCTATGCATTTTGCAAAACTCTACCACTTACATCCTCTCGTTTAATGTCTATAAAAATTCTATCATGAAGGCAGAGTAGTTGTTCCTAATACAAGAGATAGAAAGTAAATTGCTTAATATCATCATAAGGTTAGGGACTGGAAGCTAATTCCGCTTGACCTAGTTTCAGCTCAACATTCTCTATTAAATTGTGTGGTGCTAAAGGATGAAGCTCACTGAAGCAGAGAGAAATGTTTTAAGAGAAATTACAGGACAGATTATAAGATACAAACAGACTCAGGATTAAACAGCGCTAAAGCTGGAGTTGGAGCTATAGTTGTTTTCCAAAGGAAAACATTGGCAAAGTGACAAAGAGTTAAAAACATTGCTTTAGCAACTGTTTTCATTTAAGATGTTGGTGAAAGAAAAAAAGCTCTGAAAAGTATTGTGCCCAAAATGTTTTGGATAAGATGTGTTTTCTAATAAGTCTTATATAAATTATTTTGATGGCTATTTAAATAAGGATTAAACTTGACTATGGGTGATAATAAACCAAAAAGTAACTGTGGTTTAAGTAAATGAATTTTATTTCTCTAAGAAGGCATTCCAATTATAAATTGGTGCTCCTGTTAAGGACCCCAATCCTTCAGTTTCATAGTTCTGCCATCTGACTACCGTTGCCAAGTTCACCTCTCCATCCAAGATGGCTACTTCATTCCTAAGGTCACCTCTTCTTCCAAGATGGATACTCCATCTGCATTAGAGCCAGCAGAAAGAGAAGAGTTGGAAATATCACTTCTCCTTACATCATATTGTCCATAACTTTGTCATCCAGACATATCTAAACCTAAAGGAGGCTGGAAAATGTAGTCTTTATTCTAGATGCCATATGCCCTGATAAAATATGCAGATTCCATTACTAAGAAAGAAGAAGGAAATGGTTATTGGGAAACAAATAGCTGTCTTTGATTTCAGCGAATTAATATGTATCCCATTTCTTTTATCCTCATAGAACATAGCACCGTGGCAGACAAATATTAATTAGATATTAAATTAAATGTAGGGAAATCCATATACTTGGTGATTGACTGCTTGTGTACGAAAGTTTTTTAGAACTTTCATTTGAATTACCTCTAAAGGACAGCTGAGGCAAGGTCATGCTCGTGTTGATAGTCTCTGCACAATGGAAGGTTTTTCAATGAGGGATAGATATAACTAGAAAAAGTAGGATAGACTGAAAAGGTGAAGATTAAAGCCTAGACATCTGGAGAATGACCACAGTCGTCACTCAGATGAGAGCAAGTAGCCCTGAACAGGAGTAAGGGAGCGATGTTGCTTGAGTATGAACCCAGTGGGCATCAGGAAACGTAAAAAACAATATAGAGGGATTTAAGAAAGTTAACTGAATTGTTTTTCATGCAAATTTGACCCCCCACCCCTCAATACGGCACATAGACCTTTAACGCATTTTCAATTAAAGTCAGCTTGCAATATTGTCAAAATATACAATAGGGTCTGCCCCCGTGGCCGAGTGGTTAAGTTCGCGCGCTCCGCTGCAGGTGGTCCAGTGTTTCATTGGTTCGAATCCTGGGAGCGGACATGGCACTGCTTATCAGACCATACTGAGGCAGTGTCCCACATGCCACAACTAGAAGGACCCACAACGAAGAATATACAACTATGTACCGGGGGGCTTTGGGGAGAAAAAGGAAAAAAATAAAACCTTTAAAAACATATACAATAAAGTTCCCTCAAAGATAGAATATATTAAACAGAGCAAATGACACCAGAGCCTGAGGGAACAACCTTTAACAACCTTGTTTAAACTTGCAGCACCTTTGCCGTTATGCTTTACTATTCATGTCTTACTTTAAAACTTAGATAGGTTTCAGAACCTTTTTCAAAGAATAGTCTAAACTTAAAATTTTCCCCATAAATTTTATATATTCTGGTCAAAAAGTTTCAAATATAGACGTGCATAAAGTAGAAAATGCAGGTTTTCATCATCCTGCCGTACAAAACTAACCCTGGGGTGTATCGCTTTACAGGCTCTTTACTGGGATACTGAGCATTTTTTTCCAAGGTGAAAAAATAATGTTTTGAGCTGATTATTTGGAATGAAGGAAAGTTTAACACGTATTTTATGAATTAACAGGTAGAATGATGTTGAATTACAAAGAAAGCAGAAAATACATAGTAGATTTATAATTAGGCCATTTCTCTTTATTTTTTCTCCTCTTCTAACAATTCATAAACTCAGGCTCGTGTATATGTGTGGATATAATGGCAACATTTTATTTGCATCGCCCCAGTAATTCATGAGACGTGAAGTTCTGAGCATTGCCACAGAAGGGTAATGATGCAATGTCTTCATACCCCTTGGATGGAAACCTCAATTAGTGTACCTTTTTATTGAAAGTCAAATCTGTTGTGCTATAGCTGTGCTAATTTTGATTTTAATCCATGAGCCATTTCCTTTACTAGGACAAGAGAACATTTAGCAAAAGACATTTGGAGTGAGGAGGTTTCACTGAAGCCCTTCCATCTTTATCATTAGCCCTCTAATTTCAATCACATGTAAATGATCAAAAATTTTCAAAACACTCGCAGCCGCCACAATCAAGTCTCCCTATCCAAGTCACAGGTGTCATTCTTACAGCAGCTTTCTTTTTATGAGCAGCAAAATCATCAACAATTCTGCTTTGGAATTATTGATTACAAGTGTTCAACTTAGAAAAACCAAATGTGTCACTTTTATGAACCCTCCTCTTATTACTGAAGTTAAAAAATGAATTAATTCATTTTATCATTTTATTATAATTTTATCATTAGAAAAAAATTCAATACTGAGTTCAGAAAAACTTACAGGTAGCTTTCCTCAGCTGAACCAGTAGCGCTGGCTTTCAAAATCAGTTCCTAATTTCATTATAAATTAGTTAACGGAGATGGTATTGTCTAAGCAAAATGTATTGCTCACAACAACTATTGAATCTTGAAACTCCAAGAGCCAGTCTCTAACTCCCAGAGGTATGGGGCTCTTAGTGAATGATGCTGTATTTTCTGGTCATGCAGAAAATATTTTTCTATTCTGGATTTGCCCAAAGTGAAAAAAAACTCACAAATATTGTTAAAAGTTAAATTTCTTCACTGATTATTTTGCCCTCAAATATTTTATACATTGGTATGTGTTGCAAGTTACATCATTAAAAATGAAATAAGCAAGCTCAAGAAAATTATCAAATCTTTACGGGGCTGGTCCCATGGCCCAGTGGTTAAGTTCGTGTGCTCCACTTCGGAGGCCCAAGGCATGCGGGTTCAGATCCTGGGTGTGTACCTACACACCACTCATCAAGACACGCTGTAGTGGCATCCTACATAGAAGAACTAGAATGACTTACAACTAGCATATCCAACTACATACTGGGGCTTTAGGGAGAAAAGAAGAAAAAGAGGAAGATTGGCAACAGATGTTAGCTCAGGGCCAGTCTGCCTTGCCAAAACACATACTTAAAAACAAATTATCAAAACTCTGATATCCATACATTTGTCCAACAGTTAAGTTTTAGATCCTCAACCAATTATGCAAGTGTTTCTGTTCAGTAACCTAAAATTTATTTTTCTTTTTTTTTTTTTTTGAGGAAGATTAGCCCTGAGTTAACATCTGCCACCAATCCTCCTCTTTTTGCTGAGGAAGACTGGCCCCGAGCTAACATCCGTGCCCATCTTCCTCTATTTTATGTGGGATGCAGCCACAGCATGGATTTACAAGCAGTGCTAGGTCCACACCCAAGATCCGAACCAGTGAACCCCGGGCCACCAGAGCAGAATATGCAAACTTAACCAGTGCGCCACTGGGCCAGCCCCTAAAATTTGTTTTTCAAGCTATCTCTGATAGATACTTTCAACTTGCCTAGTGTTTTTTTCTTTTTCACCAACAGGAGATATGGTCATATCTATGGCACATGGCATCAAGATATTTCTCCTTTGATGTCAAGTTCACTACTAAGTAAATTCTGAAAATGACCTTAGAAGTAGTGTGGAGACTTTGTTGGGGGTAACTTTGGTTGTACTGTTAATTTTTAACTTTAGCTGACAGTTTTACTTGCATCAACCTACTTAGATTTTCCTTCAAACTTACATAATCTGCTTTTTTTTTGTTTTTTGAGGAACATTAGCCCTGAGCTAACATCCACTGCCAATCCTCCTCTTTTTTTGTTGTTTTTTGTTTTGCTGAGGAAGATTGGCCATGAGCTATCATCCATGCCCATCTTCCTCATTTTATCTGTGGGATGCCTGCCACAGCATGCCTTGATAAGTGGTATGTAGGTCTGCACCTGGGATCCAAACTGGCAAACCCCAGGTCTCTGAAGCAGAGCACATGAACTTAACCTCTGTGCCACCAGGCTGGCCCCCATAATCTGCTTTTAATTGACACTACATACATTTTCATCTAGTTATTGCCTATTTTTCTTGCACAAGTGATAGCAGCTTTTAGAATCATATGAATTGTCAAAATAACAAAACCCATATTTTAAATAAGCATCAGCTATGTCCTACCTATATGAACTATACAGCTTGCCACCCATTTACCTTTTGTGGCTGAGGCAGCATTTTCATTTTCTTTACTGTTGGCAGCCCATATCTGTCTCAAGTATTGGTGTTAAATTATTCTGAGGGGAGGGAAAGAGGAGAAAGAGAGGGAAGGAGGGAGAGGAAAAAAAGAAAGAGGGAAGGAAAGAAGAAAGGAAGGAAGGAAAAGCATTTCCCCTTTCACAATATTATTATTTCTAAAATTCACTATTTAATTATCAAATATTTGTAGAACTCCCTTCAAGATGGAAGAAATTATCTGAGCAAGAGTGAGGTAGGGAAGAGTCAAAGGAATTGTTGACAGATGATGTCCTTTTATTAAGAATTCATTAGATTCTTGGTACAATTTGCTCCATTAATATGTGAGCTGACTGATCTGTCCATGTGGTGAAGAAATACAACACAAAGACACAGGCTGGTCTGATCTGTTGACATGTGCTCAAAAGAATAAAAAGGGAACCCTTATTTCTACGTGTACTTGAGAGGCTTCTTCTGGAAGCTGAGGAAATAGCCAGCTGTCCAATGTGACTGTCTCGTACCAGGACTGGAGAATTCATTATCAACACTTGAAAAAGTGTGAAGTAGAGAAAAGTCACACAAAGCATCTTGTGAAAAGGTAACTCTGTCCCTGGGCAGAGATGGGGGCAGCGGTGCCCATTAGTTCAGGAAGCAACCACAGCTCCTCATCGCCACTCAATCTATGAACCATCCAACTCACAATCTTTATTTTTATGCCTACAAAACCCTCACAAAATTATTATTTCTTCCTCCCACTTAAATATAAGAAAATTGAGAGTCGCAGAAATTAACTATTTCAGTCGAAATCAAATAGCTAGTAAGTGGTGGTACTGGAATTGAGCCCATGCAGTATTCACCAAATTCTCTTTCATTACTACAAAAGCCACCATCCCTCCCAATTCCCTACTGGGCTGATTCTCAGCAGTGACATACATAATTTTAGCCTCTATGGAGGGTCAAGGTGCTTAGCTTTCTGTTTGGTACCTCTCTTTGTAGGACTGAGGACAAACACCTAAAGGAGGCATGGTGAGATTGGAAGCCCTGGTAACTGAAGGAAACTGAGCCAAATCCCAAAATCTTGAATGAGTTTGGACATGTCTTAAAATTAATGTGTCTATATCTAACTATTAAGAGGGAAGAAGGGAAGGAAAGATGCAAGGTGGGAGGGCAGGAGACATACTGAGAGAGATTGCGATTGAGATAGGGAGACAGAGACAGAGAGACAGAAAGATAAAAACTGATTCCTGATTCTTACTCAGGACCAATTTCTTGGTGAACAGAGCCTCTTCTCTCCCGATCATCCCTGAGGTGGTTTATAGCTTCACAGTGTCGTGAATCCATCGTGCAAGCGCAGTGAATCACTGAGCTCTTTCTCACTGAGTTTCTGTCCCCACAGAGAAATGCCACCATGACAACAGTTTTGAAAATAGAGAATTTAAGTCATCTTTCCAAAAGGGAGAAGAGAAATAGTCCCAGGGCACCCAGAACCCCTCCACAAATGTTGAGACAAGGCTAACTGACAAAATTACCAGGGAGAGTGAACGTGAGAGACGTGATTCCCCTTCCAGTAAATGCCTCTCTGCAAAAGGCGCTTGTTAATTCCCACTGAAAAACAGGCCCGCTGTCCAAGTCAGCAGCGAATTACAGAAGAAATGGTGCAAAACTTCACAGCCTGGAGAGAAAACCCCAGTGGCACTGACGTGGAGCTGTGAAATGATTCCTATATTTCAAGGAGAATTATTTTATCTTTTTGCTAAGTCACTGAAATAAACAATCACAGTTCTAAACTGTGAAAAACAGGAAGAAACACTGGGAAGATTTGTAATGCACATGTTACTACTCCCGGGAACATAATTAAGATAGTAAACACAAGCACATTTCTACAACATCCAAAGTTAACAAAATAATTTCACATGTATCGTCTTATTTAAATTTCACAACAGCACCTGTGAGAGACATATTATTTTATGATGTAGACGAGAACCTAATGTTTAACTAGATTTAAGTGAATTCCCTATGGCCAGAAAGACAAAAAACAGTGATGGTGGAAGTGCAGTCTCAGGCTTCTTAATTCTAGTCGATGCTTTTAAATCCCAGCCGTAGATATTGGAGAAATGTCTCAGAAGCCACAAACGTGTAACTACAAACTGGAATACGTTTATTACTTACCTGAATCCTTTATTGGCATTCTTTTAGTGTTTTCCCATTTCTGTAATAAATGTCAGAAAATATTGACTATGTATTTATTATTTTATAGTATATGGTTCTCCCACTTAAGGATTTGGTTTTTGAATTCATACAAATATGTTAGAATCTAGGCTTTGACATTCATTAGCTCTGAGCCACACACTGAGCCTTTTCTCATATGTAAGGTATGAATAATAACGTTTGCCTTAGAATTATATTGTGTTTCTAGGGCTTGGTGAGCAGTGGGTGTTTAATAAATGGAAGCTCTTATTTTAGTTTCTATTCTAAAATATGAATATACATGACTTGCACACAAACAAAGGGTAGTTAAAATAGAAAATGAGAAACCAGAAGAAAGAGGATAGTACCAGGAAGTAGCAGTAACCGTCACCACAACGGGCACAGTTTCCCTTTCAATCTCTTGTAAGCCAGGATGAACAAACAAACAACGTGGTTCTCATTGACTGGGTTAGAACCCCTTGTCTTTTCATAACACTCACTTCATTTGAGGCTTTTTTCCCCTCAATTTTTAAAAAATTCCTTTAGGACTGTAAACTTTACGAAGCCAAGCACTTTTTCCTTTCTCCATTGCCAGCAGCTGGAAGAGAATCAGGTACAGAGGACCCTTGTCATATTTTGACAGCTCAATACCTACTCCTCCTTCTCAAATAGCCCCTCAGTTCACTTTTGGAGAATCACCCCTCCCTCCTCATGTGATGACTCAGTGGAAAGAAAATCTATGTACCAACTTTTTGCTGTAGAAGCCTGAGGGGTCAAATGCTTCTCCCTGCCCTGCTCTCCCGGGGGCGAGCCCAGGGCCTGACTACACGCAGTGAAACACTCTCTCCTGGCAGTCTGAAGTTTGAGTGCAGGTCAAAGATCCAAAACAAATATTACAGTGTACTTCTCCCATAGGCGGTGTCCTGATCAGACTGTGGAATGCTGTGACGCCACTGTTGTTGTTTTGTTTTTAACCCTCCAAATAGGCATTGGTTTCTGCCTTTGATAGAGTCTAGGCACCCCCACTATAACTTCCAGTGTATGCCTTTTGTTTAGGTGACCCAGATCTGGTTTCTATTGCTTGAAACCAGTGACTCCAAAATAAGAGGATATAAATATTGTTTGAATTACATTGAATTTAGAAGCATCACTTTAGAAACCTATCAGTTTATCGGAGAAGTAAATATATTTTCCCTTTAGCTAAAATTCTACAAATAATTTACTGTGAGGTTCTGTATATAAAGGATAGGCAATGCCACTGCCATTTGGTAACAGATGGTTGAAGACTTTTTACATACACATTTCTGATATCAAAGTCTCAATAAAACTTGAGGATATATTGTTGTCAACATTCATCAGGGGTATTTTTCCAAGAAGTTAATAAAGTACAGATATACTGCTTTGGTAACAGCTGGTCTGCTAAAGCCCAGAGCTCAGAAGAACTCAGAGTTATTAGGAATTATCATTTCCTCAGATGTATTTTCAAAAACCTTTCAACAGTGCTTTTATCTATAGTTTGATACCAGTTAATTCAAAGCTGAAATTCCATTCTTGCCATACTCAGTATAAAGAAAATTTTATTTGTTTGTTTGTTTTCTTAGGATTCTGTTTTCTCTGACTGGGTACTCTAAACCCTAAATTCTAACCCAGATCAACCCATGGTTAGTGTTGATTTCTCAAAAAAGAAAAACATTTATTATTTCTAAAAGTTTTTTTGTGGATTCTTTAGAGTTTTCTATATATAAAATCATCTCATCTGCAAATAGTGACAGTTTCACTGCTTCCTTTCCAACTTGGATCCCTTTTATTTCTTTTTCTTGCATGATTGCTCTGGCTAGGACTTCCAATACTATGTTAAATAAGAGTGGTGAAAGTGGGCGTCCTTGTCTGGTTCCTGTTCTTAGAGGGATAGCTTTCAGTTTTTCTCCATTGAGAATGACATTAGCTGTAAGTTTGTCATATATGACCTTTATTATGTTGAGTTACTTTCCTTCTATGCCTATTTCATTCAGTTTTTATCATCAATGGATGTTGCGTCTTGTCAAATGCTTTCTCTTCATCTATTGAGATGATCAGGTGATTTTTATTCTTCATTTTCTTAATGTGGTGGATCATGATGATTGATTTGAGGATGGTGAACCATCCCTGCATCCCTGAAAGAAATCCCACTTGATCATTGTATATGATCTTCTTAATATATTGTTGTATTCAATTAGCTAGTAATTTGTTGAGGATTTTTGCATCGATGTTCATCAGTGATCTTGGCCTTTTTTCTTGTGTTGTCCTTGCCTGGTTTTGGTAACAGGGCAATGTTGACTTTGTGGAATCAGTTAGGAAGCTTCCTCTTGTCTTCAATTTTTTGAAAGAGATTGAGAAGGATAGGTACTAAGTCTTTGAATGTTTGGTAGAATTCCCCAGGGAAGCCATCTGTTCCGGAACTTTTATTTTTCGGGAGGTTTCAATCTCCTTACTGGTGATTGGTCTGTTCAAATTCTCTATTCTCTATTTCTTCTTTATTCAGTTTTGGAAGGTTATATGATTCTAAGAATTCATCTCTTCTAGATTATCCAGTTTGTGGGCATATAGCTTTTCATAGTATTCTCTTATAATCTTTTGTATTTCTGACGTGTTCATTATAATTTCTCCTCTTTCATTTCTGATTTTATTTATTTGAGCCTTCTCTCTTTTTTTCTTTGTGAGTGTAGCTAAAAGTTTGTCAATTTTATTTATCTTTTCAAAGAACCAGTTGTTAGTTTCATTGATGTTTTCTATTGTTCTTTTAGTTTCTGTTTCATTTATTTCTGCTCTGATTTTTATTATTTCCTTCCTTCTACTGATTTTGACCGTTTGCTCTTTTTCCAGTTCCTTTAGGTGCACTGTTAGATTGTTTATTTGAGATTTTTCTTATTTGTTGAGGTAGGCCTGTATTACTATAAACTTCCCTTTAGAACTGTTTTTGCTCTATCCCATAAATTTTGGCATGTCATATTTTCATTTTAATTTGTCTCCAGATATTCTTTGATTTCTCCTTTGATTTCTTCACTGACCCAATTGTTATTCAGTAGCATTTTGTTTAATCTCCACAAATTTGTGGCTTTTCTAGTTTTCTTCCTGTAGTTGATTTCTGGTTTCATACCATTGTGTTTGGAAAGATGCTTTGTATTATTGATCTTCTTAAATTTATTGAGACTTATTTTGTGGCCTAATATGTGATCTCTCCTGGAGAATGTTCTATGTGCATTTGAAAAGAATGTGTATTCTGTGGTTTTTGGATGGAATTTTCTGTATATATCTCATCTAATATGTCATTTAAGGCCAATGTTTCCTTGTTGATCTTCTGTTTGGGTGATCTGTCTATTGGTGTAAGTGGAGTGTTAAAGTCCCCTACTATTATTGTGTTACTGTTTATTTCTCCTTTTATGTCTGTTAATAATTACTTTATATATTTAAGTGTTCCTATTTTGGGTGTATAGATATTTGCAAGTGTTATATCCTCCTGTTGGGTAGTTCCATTTATTATTATGTAGTGCCCTTCTTTGTCTCTTGCTACAGTTTTTGTATTAAAGTCTATTTTGTCTGATGTAAGTATTGCTACCCCAGCTTTCTTTTCATTGCCATTTTCATGGAGTATCTTTTTTCATCCCTTCACTTTCAGTTTGTGAGTGTCTTTATATCTGAAATGTCTCTTGTATGCAGCATATATGTATGATAAAGTTGCAAGATACAAAACCAACATACGAAAATCATTTGTATTTCTGTACACTAACAATGAAGTTTCAGAAAGACAAATTAAGAATACAATCCTATTTACAATTGCAACAACAACAATAAAATACCTAGGGATAAACTTAGCCAAAGAGGTGAAAGATCTATACACTGAAAACTATAAAATATTCTTGAAAGAGATTGAAGAAGACACAAAGAAATGGAAAAATATTCTGGGCTCTTGGATTGGAAGAATTAACATAGTTAAAACATCCATACTTCCTAAAGCAATCTATAGATTCAGTGCAATCCTTTTCAAAGTTCCAACAACATTTTTCACAGAAATAGGACAAAGAATCCTGAAATCTATGTGGAACAGCAAAAGACCCTGAATAGCCAAAAGAATACTAAGAAAACAGAACAAAGCTGGAGGTATCACATTCCCTGATTTCAAAATATAGTACAAAGCTATAGTAACCAAAACAACATGGTACTGGCACAAAAATAGAAACACAGATCAATGGAACAGAATCGAGAGCTCAGAAGTGACCTTAAAAAAAAAAAGAAGTAACCCATGCATCTATGGACAGCTGATTTTCGACAAAGGAGCCAAGAACATACAAAGGAGAAAGGAAAGTCTCTTCAATAAATCGTGTTGGGAAAACTGGACAGCCACACACAAGAGAATGAAAGTAGACCATTATCTTACACCATACACAAAAATTAACTCAAAATGGATTAAAAACTTGAATGTAAGACCTTGAAATAATGAAACATCCAGAGGAAAACATAGGCAGTACACTCTTTGACATCAATCTTCGCAGCATATTTTCAAGTACCGTGTCTGACCAGGCAAGGGAAACAATACAAAAAATAAACAAATGAGACTATATCAAACTAAAAAGCTTCTGCACAGCAAAGGAAGCCATCAACAAAATGAAAAGACAACTTAACAATTGGGAGAATATATTTGCAAACCATATATCTGATAAGGAGTTAATATCCAAAATATATAAGAACTCATACATCTCAGCAACAACAAAAAAACTAATAACCCAGTTAAAAAATGGATGAAAGATCTGAATAGATAGTTCTCCAAAGGAGATATACAGATGGCCAATAGACACATGAAAAGATGTTCAACATCGCTATCAGGGAAATGCAAATCAAAACTACCACGAGATATCACTTCACTCTTGTCAGAATGGCTATATTAACAAGGCAGGAAATAACACGTTGGAGAGGATGTGAAGAAAACGGAACACTCATACACTGCTGGTGGGAGTGCAAACTGGTGAAGCGACTATGGAAAACAATATGGAGATTCCTCAAAAAATTAAGAATAGGACTACCATATGATCCAGCTATTCCACTGCTGGGTATTTATCCAAAGAACATGAAAACATGAACACATAAAGATATGTGCAACCCTACGTTCATTGCAGCATTAATCATAATAGTCAAGTCTTGGAAGTAACCTAGACGCCCATCAAGGGACCAATGGATAAAGAAGATGTGGTGTATTTATACACAGTGGAATACTACTCAGCCATGAAAAACAATGAAATCTGGCCATTTGTGACAACATGGATGGACCTTGAGGTCTATACTATGCTAAATGAAATAAGTCAGAGGGAGAAAGTCAAATACTGTATGATTTCACTCATAAATAGAAGATAAAAACAACAAGAAACAATCACATGGAGATTTGATTGATGTTTACCTGAGGAGAAGGTGGGAAGGGAGGAGGGCAAAAAGGGCAACTAGGCACATGTGCATGGTGATGGATTGTAATTAGCCTTCGTGTGGTGAACATGGTGTAATCTACACAGAAATCAAAATATAATGAGGTACACTTGAAATGTATATAATGTTATAAACCAATGTTACCGCAATAAAATTTGTTTTTTAAAAGAAAGAAAAACAGAAACATTACTGCTGAGTCCTAGTATCTTTTCTGGAAAAAAAATGGATAAATATGTTGTCTGGCAAACAATCTCTTTATTATTTGTGAGAGGTTCAGGATACAGAAACCATCACACTTTGCCAAACAGTACATTATCTTAAGAAAAGTCAACACCTTATTGCTTTGGTCAAATATTGAGACAATAGCTTCAGAAGAAAATTATAACTTGGAAAATTTAAAAATATAGAGTAAAATTGAATGTCATAAACACAATGAGTGTATACAATTTAAAGAATGTACAAATCAAATCAAAGGATCACCGTGACATTAATAGTCAGGATGGAGCAGAGCCTGGCTGGAATTTTAAAGTAAATAATGTGAAGGGGAAAACATTTTTGTAACTTCTAATCATACCCAGAATAATTTTCCTGAAAATATTACCAGAGTCAGAATCAAGATATTCTTGCTCCAGTTGAGAATTCATCACGTACCTCAGATTCTTCATCTGTAAAACAAGAGAGTTGTACTTAGTTTTCTTGCATCTCTAATGTTCATAGAGATGTATGTGTCTCGGGTTACACAAGAGTATATTGCTTCTGATAGTGTGGTTTCATAACTGCTCTCAAGAACACAGTGTGGATCAGACACTGTAGTAGGCTTTAGATTTACAAAGCAGCTCTTTGTAAGATTGCACAATCCCAGGGAAAATACTGCTAAGTCACAATCACTATAGAGAATGTCCTAACTGGAGACATAGAGGTAACCACAGGGTGTGGTAATAGCACTGATGAAGATCACTTGCCCGGGCTACCTGTCCAGAGAATATTTCCTGGAAGAGATAATATCTGTGCTGAATTTTAAAATATGAGTTATTAGCAAGATAAAGAGGAGGCACTGGGGTACATCAGGCAGAAGGAACAGCTTGAGAAATATGCAAAGTGTGAAAAAGCATGCTGTGTACAGGAAATGAGAAGTAGCCCAGCAGTTCACGGTGTAAAATTAAGGCTGAAAAATGGTAAGAGATAAAGCTGCAGAGGTAGGTGGCTATTCGGCTGTGTAGCATAGTTTATTATTAAGGCAATGAGGAGGAAAAGAAGAGTTTTTATAGAGAACAGTAAATGATTAGATCTGTATTTTAGATCAAGTACTCTGGTGCCCAGGTGGAAAATCAATTTGAGGCTACCTATTAGAAGTGAAAAAAACATTTAGAAGGCCTGATGACAAATTCTTCACTGGGAAATGGGCAGTGAGGATGATATGGAAGGATCAGTTTCTAAAGCTTAGAAGAGTGCTCTTGCAGGAAACTTACCACTGAAAATCTGCACAGAGGGGCCGGCTGTGGCTGAGTGGTTAAGTTTGCACACTCTGCTTCACCGGTCTGAAGTTTTGCTTGTTCAGATCTGGGGCGTGGACCTAGCACTGCTCATCAAGCCATGCTGAGGCGGCGTCCCACAGAGCACAACCAGAAGGACCTACAACTAGAATATACAGCTATGTACTGGGGGGGGGGCTTTGGGGAGAAGAAGAAGAAGAAAAAAAATCGGAAACAGGTGTTAGCTCAGGTGTCAATCCTTAAAAAGAAAAGAAAAGAAAATCTGTACAGAATTCACAAATACATGGGGATATCCGAACTCACATAGGGCATGGTAGTGTAATCAGAACTGTGAGGCAGGAGTGGAACTTTCAAAACTGCGTGGTAGATGGAGAAGGTAATGCCCAGAAAGGAGACTGAGAAGAAATGTTTAGAATGTAGGAGTTCCGATAAAGAGTAGCGTCACGGCTCCAGAGGGTAGAAGGTTTCAAAAAGAGTAAAGTGTCAAGAAGTGTGAAATTCAGCCAGAGTGACAGCTTAAATAAAGAATAAGTTGTTCGTTTAGATGTCACTATAGAAAACTAATTGCTGTCAGATAAAGAGCTGTTGCAGGAGCATGGAGGAATAGAAAGCAAATGCCTCTAAATAGTGAGCTAAAAGAAGAGTACAAAAAGGAGAAAACAATAACTTCACATAAATAAAATGTCCAAATTTGATCTTCTGGAAGTTTTACAAATCAAAAAAGAAAAGAGAAAACTATTTGAAAAAGTGACAGTTATTGAAGTTAGGCAGACAGTCAAACATGAATAGTAGGAGTCCTTGGAAAAGAAAACCAAAGCAATGGAATGAATGTCAAAGAAGCTATAATTCAAGAAAACTTTCCTGAAATAATAAAAGTTTGATATTACATTGAACAAGTACACTGTTTAGTGGTGATGAAGTACTGTGTCCCAGAATGGTTCTCCTGGAAGAAAATTGGGAAAAAATGAAGCAGCTGTTTTCAGCTATTTGACAGTAGGCAGTGTAGGTCAGTGATCCCTAACTAAGGAAAACAAAGTGAACTCTAATATCACTCTAGCTTTCTGTCTGTAGGCACTTTCTGGACTATGGTACATGCAGAAGAAACCCAACTAAATAAGACCAGTTTTGATGAGCTGAGTAACCAAGGAATTGTATTTCAACGAAGACTGAGATGGATGTGATTTTAAGGGCAGAGTACAAGAGGGGAGAGGGTAATGCAGAGAAAGAGTTCTAGAAACTAACTTAGGGGTCCCCTTGAGTCTTAGGCTGAATACTAAGTTAATTTGTTTAGGGTAAAACTCCATGAGACGAGGCAAAGGACAACTACCAGGGAAAGAGCAACCACTAGAGACCAGTAAACCGAACAAAACTGGAGCTAACACAGGGCTAGGAGATGTCCAACTTCCCACTTACCAGCATAAAAAGGAATGCTGAATGCCAGGGTCATTCATTATGAACCTGGGGACCATCACACTTTATTAAACCTTGAAAGTAGGAATAAACTAGCTTTATGATAGATCACCTTAGCAAAGACTAAAATCAAGTTTTGAAAGGATCATGTTGATCATTCAGTAAATTAATTGCCTGCCAAAAAGAATTTTAATACTCTTTAAAGGAAGACAACAAAATCCAGACACTCAGGAGCAGAACATTCACAACATTCAGCACCTAATCCAAAATTATATGATCATCTCAATAAATAGAGAAAAAGCATTTGATGCATTTGAACATCCACTCTTGATCCAAACTCTCAGCTAAATAGGAATAGAAGAAATCTTTCTCAACCCAATAAAGGGTATGTACATAAGTCTACAGCTAAAATCATCCTTAATGATAATATGCCAAATGCTTTCTATTAAAGATTGAAAACAAAACAAGAATTCTGCTGTTGCTTCTGTTTAACATCAGGAGAGATTGTTTCCTTGCTGACACACAGGTCTGCCTCACGCCTTTCTTCCTCCAGGGCAAATCAGTGAGCTCGAAGCAGTATATTCTGTACTCAGAAACCTAGTGGATTAATTAACTTTGCCTTCCTTAAAGCTGACCTAGGTTACAGAAGTAAAGAACGGAACCTTAGAGTTGGAGGGAGCCACGGAGATGATCTGGTCCAGATCCTGGAAAGGAAATTCTACACGGAAAGAGAAATGATAGGCCTAGGTATTAGTGGCAAAATTAACATGCACTGACTGCTGAGAGGCTGTGTTGAAAATGCACAGTTCTGTTAGGGGGCTGAATCCAAGCACACTGTCACACCCCCTAGTAGCTGACATGTTTTTAATGGCTCTCTTCTTCTTACATATGGGGAAAAAAGTCAATTTGAAACAGTTTGTGTAGTAATATTTCTGGAGACATAGTCAAAGTTTTTTGTTGTTTACCCAATAAACTTAAATTCCTTCACATGGACCCAATTTGGGTTTCAATTATTCTCTTAAGTACTTTACTTATAAATTGTGTTAACTCATATTTTTGCAACATAAGATCTCTCTTATTACCTCTTCCCTCTACAGAGTGTTGAGTCTTGTCTCCATTCCTTTCTCTCTTTGCTGATTGTTAAATTGTGTCTTATCTTTTAAGGGCCAACTGAAATAAATAAAGGAAAGACTAAAAATTTTCTTTCCTGAGTACCTTTTTCCTCCTTGAGTCTTCAGTATCTTGTATCTATAATATAACACATCAGAATCAAATATGCATCTTGTTAGAGCTCTCTGCCTCTACAAGTAATTTTTTTGAATTGCCTCATAGTGCATAGATCGGTTTATGGAATATGGTAGTTGCCCAATCAGTGTTCGATGAATTACATTGAATTGACTCACTGTTGCTGGGAGACAGTGTAAAATAATGGAAAGAGTCTAAGATTGGAAATTGCAATGTCTGTGTTCAAATGTGACCTGATAAAAATTGCTTAATCTTACTAAGCATCAGACTTTTCATATGTAAAATCTGGATTAAAATGTCTAACTCACAGATTTATGGTCCAGATTAACCAAAAGTATACCTGCCAAAAATTGTGTTGTGAACTACAAAGCTCTGCATAAACCATTGTTAAAAGCTCCCAGTTGATTTGGTGTCGTGTTTGATCAAGAATGGTTTTTCACAGGCAGATATGGACTTTATGCTGTTATTTTAAACTAAACAAGCTGACTGGCTTTGCTTCCTCAGATACAGACCACCCCCCCCCCCCCCACCACCACCATATCACAGCTGGATAGAACTTGCTTTTTGATTCAATGCCTTTTTATAGCCACTTTTCTCACAAGCCAACAAAACAGAACACACTCTTCCTACTGCTAATCAATGCCACATGTAGTACAATGAGCAATTAAGCACAGAAAAAGGAAGAGGATATTAATAATAGAACGCTTGATTACTGAGAGATTAGAACCTGAAATTGTGTTTGTATTCTCTGTTGGAAGGTATAATTTAATTAGCCAACTTGGAAAAGCTTTAGAGGTGACAGAAAACTAATATTCCACTTCTACAATTTTGTAGCCACTTTCTCTCTGAAAGAAAGAAATTGTTTCTGAATGAAGTTTTAAACACTCAGACTTTGGCACCCCCAGGTAGCTAGATCATGGGCCCTATACTATTATAAGAGCTTTCACTATCCCTGGTTCCTATTCTGCCTCCTCACTGTAGCTAAATCACCCTAGAAGGGTACCAGGTCACATGTCAACTTTTCTACCAATTGATCCACAAGGAACATATTTGGGAATAACTTTTCCTAATTGCCTTCACCCGGCTAGAAAGTTAACCATCAGTCCAGCTCTTCTACATCATAAGGACCTTGGATTATTTACTTCTCTTCTTTCTAAGCAGTTCCTGGGTGCTCACTATATGCCTGCTGTGGAAAACTTGAGTGGCCTTACACTAAAAGTGCTGGGTAAAAAGCCAGTTTTGGTAAACTGAATTCTTATTCAAATGGTGGCAGTGGCAGAAGTCATTTTTCACACCCGACATGTTGGTCCTCTTGATGGGAAGGGCCACAGGTAACTTACCTTTCAGGAGGTGGCGTGCAGAACCCATCAACTTGCTTGGAGGGTTAAAAACATGAAATGGCTCACTTTCTGGAAAATCTCACACATGGCAGGAAGTTGGCTTTGGAGTGGTCAGTTCTTTTGGCTGTTTCCAGAAAGGACAGGACCAAGAAGTCTCAGGTGGTTGGCCAGATGCCAAGGTCTTCACATTCTAGCAGCTCACAGCAACCTCTAAAGAGAAGGGAGAGAAAACTGGGCTTGGGTAGGGTTCTAAACATTGCTAGCTGCTGAATAGAAAGAGACACAATACATTGAAATTCTGGCTTGTGATAAATCCTATCTTAGGGAAAAATAACATATGGGAAGAGGATCTGAGAGAATTTTGTCCAAGCCACTCCCTTCAAGGTATTTCCTTGCCTGAGAGTGAAGATAAGATGCCATCTCTCAGGGAGCTTACCCGGGGGAGGTGTTGGGAGATACCAAGCTTTCACTGTGAAGAGACCCCAAAGGGTTTACTTTGGTTGGCCTTACCCACTTTGATTAATAAAGATCTCACAGAAATGATCGAATTGTAGGAAGAATAGTCAAAACTACCCAAATATAATAGTATCTAAATAAAGAGAACTTGACTCATGCAGCAAGATGGCAATCGTGGGTTGAGGCTAGGGTTGCCAGATAAAATACAGAATACTCAGTTACATTTGAATTTCAGATAAATAGCAATTTTTTTTTAGGATAAATATGTCCCAAGTATGTACAGGACATATTTATCTTAAAAAATTATTTGTTGCTTACCTGAAATTCAAACTTAACAGGGAATCCTGTATTTTCACTTGAGAAATCTGGCTGCCCTAGTTGGGTAAATTCTTCTGTCCCAGAAGGTTGGAGACTCTTGTATATGTTCTCTAGTAACATCTGCGGATGGGTTTGTACGCCCCGTTGTTATCCACAACCACAGAGTCGGTTAGGAATCAGACTTCCTTGTTTTGTAATCCTCTGTTCCCTAACACTAGCTTATAACCTCAGGCCAGTTAACTTCTCTGTGCTTCACTTTCTCCATCTATAAAACGGGAATCATCATATTAACTGAACCTGTCTCATACTGTTGATGTGAAGATCAAATGAATAAATACCTGTGATGTCCTTTGAACAGTGCTTGGAACACAGTACACAGTCAGTAAATATTTGTTGAAAAAATTTAGCTATTTATTATTATTTTAGTAGTTCAGCACCTTTAGGACGATGGGTGGTAGCTAAGAGCAGTTAAGTAAGAGCACTTTAGTATAGTAGTCCATTACTGTTCTTGTACAAGGATACTGACCTCCACACCCCTAATTACCTTAGCCTGCCAATACAACAACTTGCAATAACAAGCACTTATAATAACTAAGTCACAGCACCATAAACAGACACCATGTTCACATTTGGAAGGAATTTGGTGGTTCTATTAGGGCAGCAGCCACTTCTAGTGCAGAAGCTGCCTCAAATCTGTGTAAGATAATGGAAATTGGCAACACAGCTGAGAGAAACTGTCATGGGGCTGAAAAGCAGATAGATCTAGATCTTTCCTTAATGATCCCATTCATTCACCAACCTTCCAGAAAATCTTAACCACTGAGACTCATTTTTCTGTCTTTTCATTAAATGTACACAGATGATTCAGTAACTTTGTCAGCTCAGGCAGACTCCACATTCTCCTTTCTCCCCAGCTCAGGTGAGGGCTTCAGCTTGCTTTCTCTTGATCTACAGAGCTGCTTCCACTGCCTCTGTTCCTAAAGTCTTGCTGGGTAGTAGGTCACATTTCCCCCAGTCTCTTGGTTTATTTCTAAAGATAAGCATATATGGTATTGGGGCTTTAAGAATTTTAAATTTACTCTCTAGGGGGAACTAAACAACAGAGCCCTGTCACGGCAGCACAGTGGAGTGACTGGAGCACTGGAGCTGACAGCTGCAGTATGGATCCGTCATCCAGCTCTGTCACCGACCCATGATGTGATACTGGGCTGGCTGATTACCCAAACTGGATCTAGTTCCACACCTATGAAAAGAGCATAATCATATTCCCTGCACTGCCTACCGCATAGGGTTGTTATGAAAGTCTAATGGGATAACACATGTGAAAGAATTGTGCAAACCACTCAAACACCAAAAAGTTGTTATTTTTATTGTTATTAATTCTCACAGCCAGTGAGAGACCGAAATCTTGTGTGAGAGACGTTACCATATGCTTTCACACTCTAGGTTTGGGGCACTTGTTCATTGCAAGAGGAACATTCAAATTAAAATTTTAAATTCAAGACTGAACTGTGCTTTGTCTGAATCCAAGATGTTTATTTCGATGGCCTGAGTGTAATCCAGGATGTTGCCCTTGAGAGAATGCTACTTCCTCTAAATGAATTTGCCTGGCTCATGCAGTGAGATCTGAGTGCCAAAAAGTGGCTGTGTTCTATAAAATCAGAGAATCTCTCCTGGTACAATTTTCAATAAGTCTACCAAGATGATATTTTAATTTCCTGTGGCCAGGGTGGCATCCCCAAATACCCTCTTTGCCAGAACTCCCAGGAATATGAGAAATGCAAGCAGAGCTAAATCAAAAATTTTAACTGGAAGACAAAATTTAACTTTAACTTGATGATTGGTTCCCAAGGTTGGCAAAACTTATTTTTCTTCTTCTCCACAGTATTAGCTTAACTGACATCAAGAGAGCTTATTTCATACATATCTCCTCCCCACTATCACCGTGTGCCAGGGAACAGCACGGCTGTCTCCACTCCTCTCTTTTGGGTTTCTTCAACCAACACTGGCCATTGCTGTATTCAGTCTTTTCTATCTATTTGCAAAAATAAACAAAAAAACTTACAGAACTCTTTTCATGTTTGTGAAATGAGAGGAGAGTATAGTTTTCTTTCCCTTTGCCAATTCTCTTCTCTTTGGACAGTTTGACTTGTGTCTTTTGGAGCATCTGTTTTCCTTCTGTCTCCTGAAATATTCTCTCAGGCACTTTTCTATACTGTAGTCATGTGAAAGAAAGGAAAGAGGGAAGGAAGGAAAGAAGGAGGGAAGGAAGGAAAAGGAGAAAAAAAGAAAAGAAGACTTGCCTCTGGGAAATTTTTGACATTCTTCTGGACCCACATTTTAAAAAATATTTTATTTTATTAATAGTAATTGTACATATTTAAGGTGTACAACATGATGATTTGGTATACATAGTGAAAAAATTACTATAGTAAGCTAATTAACATATCCTCTCCTCACAGTTACCATTGTGTGTGTGTGATGAGAGCACTTGAAATCTACTCTCTTAGCATATTTTCAGTATTCAATACAGTATTATTAACTATAGTCATCATGTTGTACATTAGATCTCTAGACTTATTCGCCCTACATAACTGCAACTTTGTACACTTTGACCAACACCTCCCCATCTCCCCTACCCCAGTCCCTCTTCAACTCTTTGCTTTTAAGTATTCAATCTTTTTAAATTCTACATATAAGTAAGATAGTGCTGTATTTGTCTTTCTGTGCCTGACTTATTTCACTTAGCATAATATCTTTTAAACCTCTCAGTATAGGCACATGATCTGTTCTGCTGCTACATGGAAAAAATTCTGTGAAATGTGGATTGGTTTTCCAGGCCTGATGAAATGCAGAAGCTTTAAAAGCTAGAAAACTACTCCTGTAGTCGTGCTCCCATCCTTGCACTTGAAGTGCTTCCATTGCTTTATAAAGGAGCCCTTCACAAAACAAGTGACACACTCAGAGGTAGGACGCTTTGCCCCCAAATGTATAAGGTTCAGGTCAAATCGTTAGGTATGAGATCCAGTCTTTACGGTCTGAGGTTGGTTAGTTCACATGAAGCTTAATTTTGGGCCTCAACTCTAGTCTTAGTCTGTTTATCTTAATGATAAATGAAATTCTACTAGACTTCCTTATGGATTGAACCCTTTCTGTATCATCGTGGGTAGGAATCTGGCATGGAAGTTCAGAGAACAGAGCCTGTCTTTTATTTGCATCTGCTTCCATTTCAGCAATTCAATGTGACTTGTCACTCAGTGGATCTGGGGAAGGGGTGGGGCTGAGGAAATGGGAGACCCTGTCTGAGTAATTAGTGAACTGGTTGGTTCAGGAGCTTTAGTAGATGTCCAAAATGGGAACACTGGATCATGAGGTGGAAGTTAAACTAGTAGGTTAGCAGAGGACGCTTGAGTCAAAGAAGGCCTTACTGAAGTTCATTGGCAAAATCCTTACACAAAGTACAAATTTGAGATATTCATGGAAATCAAAGTCTCAAAAGTCATTATACAGAGAAAAGGAGATTAAAAGAGTCTGGGGTTTTTGGAGCAGACAACCAAGTTCTCCATTTTCTATTAATGATTGTTCTGAATATTGTGTCTATTGAAAAATGACTGCCTTTCCGACAAGAAGCACATACATGCAAGGGCAAATAAGCATGTGCACACACACTCACACACACACACAATATCGGGAAATAAGCAAACCTATTCACTGTCCCAGGAAAAGAGCTCCTGAGATTGAGGTGTGCCAAACAAAACAAAACAAAGCAAACACAGACAACAACAACCTCACCACCTACATTCAAAGTATGTCTTTAGGGTAGACCTGGCGTCCACCACCTCACACTCATCTCTTTCCTAGTCCGTCTCCTGAGCTTTAAAGACTAAGTAAAATTCTCACTGAAGTATATTGACTGCTTAGTTTTGGGGGGCCTGAGGAGGTCGTGAGATTCTTGACAGAAAGACACAGAGATTTAGATTTACGCTGCAATGGATAAACCCTCATTTTGACTTTTACTGAAATGGTTCCGCTAGCTAAAGGCAGAGAGCATATTTCTGCTTCTCATTGAGCTACTAGAGATGGGCTCTCTGTGAATCTCAAAATTTTCTTCTCCTCTTTACTAGGAGAAGAGCACATTGATCGCCAATGTCAGCTATTGTATGATAACAACTCATGACTCCAGTTTTGTTTTGGTTTGGTTTTGTGTACGCTTTTCTTTGTTTTTTTTTTTTTTTTTTTACAAAGAGTTAAGTCTAATAGAACCAAGAGAAGCCCAACTCTTCTAATCTAACTAACACTAGTCTTAACTTATAAGTCACGATCTCCTTGTGAACACCACAATGGTTATCTGATGTTTCCAGCTACCGAACTAGAGTTAAGGAAGTGGCAGGTTAATTGGCCCAAATGCATAATGATAGTTTTTTCTACTTGAACTGCACCATTTCTTCATGCCCAATTTTTAATTGTTTTTCAAGAACTAACACAATTGGCACCTTCTCTGTGCAGCTTAGTTTATTGACACTGCATGTGGGGAGAGCTCTAAGTGCCAAGACATCATGCTGAATGTCACAAGATACTAACAGATTTCCAAAACATTGGAAAATATCACTCACAAGAAATACTCTTAGAGAATTAAGTCACAGTGGCAGACTGATATTCCTACTGATAACGTCTTTAGTTGACATGATGGTAGAGAGTGGCTGATACTGGGAGAGGATTGTGACAGGATGCAGTGGGATAAAGTTTGCACCTTGCTTTTATAAGCTTTGTTTAAGAAGAAATTCTTTAGTGCCAGACTAGAGATATGCATAGCCATCATTCTGTGTGCTAGAATGATCTGTGTCTCATCTCTATATTGATCCAGAGAGAATCATAATGTCAAATGGCTACAAGAAAAGTTACCTTTGTACAGATAACAATGAAATCTTGCCTTTCTATTTATATCATTCAACTATACTTGAAGCTATTCTTCATTAAGCCACTGCACAAAGATTGACTAGCAAAAGAAGTTGCCTCTAGACAGGGCAACCTCGCTGTCAGAATTCACTGTCCTCTATTAGAACAGCTTGCTAGTGCTTCAGTGGGGCAGAACACACCTGGGCTGCTCTCTACAGAAGATACAACTATTCCTGCTTTACTCAGATAAAGGAAACCTCCCTAAAATAGATTAACAGAATGGGACAGGGAACTGGGAAAACAGTGCTAGGCATTTTTGTTTAGTTTTGTTAGTTTCTTGACTCTCAGAAGAAGCTAAAGAAGAAGCTATTCTAGCTGGACAACTTGTTATGAATGTCTTTTTTTTTTTTTACTGAGCAGTTCAGTCATGCAGTCAGAGTAGACGCTTTCAAAAGCCTGAACTGACATGTTCATTGGTTAGGAATGGAAAACAAGAGTTCACACAAATCAGTAGAACTTCCACAGAAAATCACCCCCTGCCATGGAGGACCGTCTTCCTTTGGCTCCGCCATACTCCCAGAACAGTGTTCTGGAGTCACCTAGCTGCTTTTTCAGTTCTCCTCTATCGTATCTCTTGGTGGTAAGGTAAAGTGTAAAAATTCATCTGTTGTTTGTGTTAAAATCTGTCATTCAGGAGCCCACCTAAGGAGCAGATAAGAGGGTCTACTTGCTTTTCTGGATCAATGTCATACTTCTCAAAATTATAATAAGACTCATTTCATTGTGCAACGAGACCCGGACGTTCTCAGGAAGCTTGCATGATGGCTGCAAATGAAGTTAAGCCCAGATATATGGGCAGTGTCTGAATCCTTGTTTAGGAAGAAGAACGCTGAGTGGGAATCCAGCTTTCTGAGACATGACTCCAGCTCTAGGGTTAATACACTGTGTGATCAGGGGTCAAAGCCTCCTCATTTCTCTAAAATGAAGAGGTTGGATTAGATAATTTCTAAGGATTATTCTAAGGAATATCTAGCTTTGATATTTATTTCTAATTGTAAGATTCTTGGGGCAAGTCAATAACTTATTGATTTCTCTCAAATGACAGGATCTGACAAGTAGGTTGCTATCAATAAATATATATGAAAAGAATGAGTGAATAAATGGGATTTCAGTCAGTGCTGACTGTTAGCACTATCTGAATCATTGTTAACAACTTATAATCTACTGGCGTAAAATACAGCACAGGTTGAGAGAATTGTTTTCATCCTTTGCTCTCTGTAAGCTGTTCCAGGTGCTAGAACTGTACAGAGATCTGCGATGGTTAATTTTATGTGTCAACTTGGCAAGGTTATGGTGCCCACTTGTTGGGTCAAACACCAGTCTAGATGTTGCCATGAAGGTATTTTTAGATGTGATTAAATTTAAATCAGAAGACTTTGAGTAAACACATTAGTCTCCATAATGTGGGTGGGCCTCATCCAATTAATTGAAGGCCTTAAGTGCAAAGACTGAGGTTCTGCAAGATGAAAGAATTAGGCCTCCAGGCTGCCTTCAGACTTGCACTGAAAAATCAACTCTTTCCTAGCTCTCCGGACTGCTGGCCTGTCCTGCAAATTTCAGATGTGTCTCTCAATTTGCATGATTCAGTTTCTTAAAATAAATCTCTCTATAGACGATAGATAGAGATAGAGAGAGAGAGAGAGATCATACACATCCTATTGGTTCTGTTTCTCTGGAGAACTCTGAGTAATACAATACTTGCATATGTTTCTGACAAGAGAGACATGGTTGGTATGAGTTCTTATTTGGATGCCCAAAGTATCATCCCGCTAGCTCTAAAGCTCACCCTCACTTCCTGCAGCATCTTGCTGCCATATCCACTTTCTTGTTTACAATGATGTTTTGGAACCATTGATTGCAATGGGTTTTCCGACCCATATACCTATTCTTCCTTTGGAAAAATTAACAGATAAAACAAATGCTTGTTCTAGGTTAGAGTGGTCTGGCAAGATTTACCTGTGAACATCAGTGACAATGTGTTCAAGGAAAATAAGGTATGGAGTCTGTGGTTTATGCCTCTGTGGTCATACAATATTCAATTCTACATCTCCAGCATCAAGGCGTATATGAGGCAGAAAAGGTTCTCAATAAAATTATATTGGGTAAACAGACATGATGCCTTCAAGCTTCTAATTAGCTGATCTCTCTTCTCTCATCATTCTCCTTCCTCATTTTTAACTGCACCTTAGTTTCCTCCGTCAACTTTCCTCTCTTTTTGCCCCTTTCACCACATCTACTCCACAAACCCTTCCAGCCTAATCTCATTTATCTAGCAGAGATGCTTATACTTTCAAGTATTATTTCCATCCTCACCTAAGAGCTTCAGACTCCCGCAGGGACCCCCAACACCTAACGGAGTTATCACTCCTTAGTGCTTCCTTGTAAGCAACGGTATCTTTGTGTGAGCGATGACCACATTGTGTTGCAATATTGTTTACATCTTCTGCCCCATCACTAGAGTGTCTTTTCCAGGAAAGTAGGATGCAATTTGATTTCATATGTCCAGGATTTAGCATATAGTAGGGTCTATTTAACACATGTGAGATGGCTAACTGATTGGATGTATAAATTTATTACATCCATATATTCTGAACTTTCTTTAGTAAACAAAAGATTTAATGATTGTGCATTCTAGATTGAAATGAATTGATACATTTAATGAATATAATTTGAAGAGAGACATGACAGCAGCTCTTATTTATAATGTAAAAATGCATAAAGTACAGATATGATTATAGCTATAAATAAAGTTCACAAATCATGCCAAATGCCTTCCCTCTGTACTGCACCAATATATCTAGGGATCTGCATGACTACTAAATGACGGCACTGCTTTGGATAAATTGTCTGTTATATAAAGGTCACTTCGAAGGATATCTCTAGCTTCCTAGGAATAAATAACCTTACCACTTCAGAAGGAAACAGCTTGCACAGTACTAGTTACTTTATGCAGATTATCTAATTTATTTTCACAACAACACTAAGAGGTAGGTATAATGCTCCTGTTGAAATCTGAATGTCTACAATGCTAAAAGGCTTGCATGTGGCCTGACGGCTTATAGCTGGTAGCATTGGGCTCTGAACTGTTTTCTGTCTGACAATAAAGATTGAGCTGGCCTATTCTCCCTGGATGCATGGTGATGCTACAGTCGGGGCTGCTGCCATTCTAACCAGGCATTAGCTCCACAGGGACATGGATTATGCATTCCTTTTCTTTTCTCTCCTTTACAGCATTGGGCACAGTGCCCTGTATTTGGAAAACACTCAGAAATCCTATCACATATTTCCTGGTTTGACAGACCCAGGGCCATCTCAACAAAGTCGCTTCCTGCATGTAATGACTTATATTATTTATCTCCTATGATTGTCCAATTTTGATACCTCACAATCCCTTTTTGAGAAGTCTCTTATTGTGTGCGTGTGTTATCTTTATAATTTTTCTGTTTATGCTTTATTTTAACCCCATAAACCTAGAAATGGGAGTGGAAGGTGGAGGGTAGGAAATGCATTTCCAGCTGGCAGAACACGAGCCCTGTTGTGCCTCACTAGTTAGAGAATGTTGAGTCAGTTCCAGTTCTAACTCCCTTATGAAACTGCCAGTCCGCATCCGAGAGCAGACTTTCCTGAACCGACTTCCTTTGAATCTGACAGATTAATAACAGCCCACCCACAGGTGTTTCCTCATGTCCTTTTATGCTTACTATTCTCTCTGCCCAGAAACATCTTCTCTGAGAAGTTCATGTACCGGTTCTCTCAGTTCATTCAGGTCTCTGTTCAGATGGCACCTAACTAGAGAGGTCTTTGTTGGCCTCCCTTGTTAAATAGATGCCCTAGTCACTTTCTAGTCCCTTCCCAGCTGTATCTTCCTTTACAGCTCTGTCTAGCATCTAAAATATTATATATGTATTCGCTTATTTGTTTATTATCTGGGTACTTCCACTAGAATACCAGCTTCCTAGGAGCAGAGAATATGTTTGTTCCTATCATTGTTGTATCCTCAATGCTTAGAAGAGTACTGGTACTTAGTAGATATTCAATAAATATTTTTTGAAAGAGTGAAATGATGAATCATAGTCAATTATAATAATGCTAAAGGCAAGTAGTTGATGCTTTATTTCCACCCCCACCACATGCATATGTGTGCATGCACGCACGCACACACGCACACACAATCTTTTTTTTTTAAAGATTGGCACCTAAGCTGACATCTGTTGCCAATCTTCCTTTCTATTTTTTTTCTTCTTTTTCTCCCCCAAATCCCCCCAGAACATAGTTTTATATTCTAGTTGTGAGTGCCTCTGGTTGTGCTATGTGGGGTGCCGCCTCAGCATGGCCTGATAAGCGGTGCCATGTCCACACCCAGGATCCGAACCAGTGAAACCCTGGGCCACCGAAGTAGAGCATACAAACTTAACCACTTGGCCATGGGGCCGGCCTCACACAATCTTATCGTCACCATCGTGAATCTCCAGGATGGCATATAATACCTTGCTCTTTAGCCTAGACTGGTCATTTATAAATATTTTGGAAAGGTCCCTAACTGACACATTTTAGGAAAAGACAGATAAAACAGCTATGTTGTTTTTCATTTTCCTTAAATAATACATATATTTTAAATTCCTTAGGATGCTTCTAATTTTCATCAGTACAGATCTAAACAAAGTTGTACTGGCAGCAACAAACATCATAATCTCTCTGCTGCTGGGAGTCCAGCTCAATTCTCCATCCCTCGCTCACTTGCTTATGAGTGGTTCAGACCCACCGGCAGTTGGGTGGTCAGGGGCTGTTTTGAGTGGCAGCCTTCCAGTGCTGGAGAAATCATAACGCTCATACAAACCAACCAAACAACAAGTTGGAGGTATCAGGGTCAGGACCTGGAGATGTAGTCCCTTTCACCAGCAGACCAGAATCTTGTAATTCTCTTTTCCACCTGTTCTCTGGAAGCTGAATGCCACCTCCAACATCTTTGTGGTACATGCAGAAGTAGGGACTATAAGGGAGGCCTCCTAAGTTTACCTAACCTGTAACTCAGTCTTTAATTTACCCATACAGATAAGGATTCTTGTTGGAAGCTTTTGCCCTCTTGATTTTTAAAAAGAAGATGGTTGAAATTTGTATTTTAGCCTTTGGAAAACCTGCTAACAGGGCAGTGAATTCACCAGGGGGTGCTCAGATTTGATCAAATATCAAGACTGCGCCATCCACCCTAGGTCCAGGGCTGATCTTTGGAGAGGAGACCTGGGCTTTAGGCTCTGAAGATGTGGTGTTGTCAGCAAGAGATGGACTCTGTCCTGAACTAACACAGACACAATGATCTATTCTTGGTATTAATATATGTTTGTTTCCATGGATACCACATCAAAAAGACTAATTATACAAATATCTTTTCCAAATATATTCAAATTCTATCTCTGATTTGGTAAACCTCCTAACATCTTATTCACTTTCTTTCTCGTTCCTCTTTTAACAACATGCAAATACTTTATTAAGCCTTTAATAGAGATCGTATGAATAGAAATTGAATTTTACCTTATTAAGGAAACATGCGTCTGCTATTCTTCTGTGTAGTGAGCAGTTTTGAACATATGGACTCAAAGTTTTCTCCTCATTCCAACAATATATGTGTCTCAGAAAACTAGATTGTTCTAGTAACAAACACATATATACATATTTAGATACATTTCGATATCAACTTGCAGGATTATCTATTCACTGACTGATATGTATAAATAGGAACTAATTTTTTTAAAGTACAATTATATCCCCACTTTCCTCCAGTACATGCTTTCTGAAGGATGAAATACATGTGCTTCTAGTACTCTAAACTTATGCTTTTATCTTTCTTCTCCTAACACTTTGGAATGTAACGCTAAACCTCACAAATAAACGCTAATCTCACCCCAGCTGGCCAAACCCCCAGAGCCAACTCATTTCTTACAACTTTCTAAAGCCAAAATAAGAGGCAAAGCAATGCTGATTCTGTTTAGAATCCCCCTAGAAGAATGAGGTCCACCAGCAGCGGCCTTTGCAACTATTCGGATATTTCAGCGGAGCAGGTTCACCGCTGTGAAGACCAGGTGAGACTGTGCATTTGATTCACTTTTGGGTGATTATTTCATGCTCTATTATTTCAATGAGTTATTATTATGCATAATAATGGTCCCCTGAATATAAGGAAGACATGCTCCTTTTCAAAATACATCCTCACATTATATCTTATTTTGATCTTCAGAGGTACAAACACATTGTTATTGGCTTCTATAGAAAAGGAATATAAGGTATGGAAAAATTTTTAAAAAGAAACTTGCTCTCAACAACAAAAAAAACCAACAATCCAAGTAGAAAATGGGCAAAAGATCTGAACAGAGATTTCTCCAAAGAAGATATACAGATGGCCAACAGGCATATGAAAAGATGCTCAACATCATTAGCTATCAGGGAAATGCAAATCAAAACTACAATGAGGTATCACCTCACTCTGGTCAGAATTGCTATAATTAACAAGACAGGAAGCAACTGATGTTGGAGAGGGTGTGGAGAGAAGGGGACCCTTGTTCACTGCTGGTGGCAGTGCAAACTGGTGCAGCCACTATGGAAAGCAGTTTGGAGTATCCTCAGAAAATTAAGGATAGATCTACCATATGATCCAGCTATTCCACTGCTGGGTATTTATCCAAAGAACTTGAAAACTCAAAGGCATAAAGATACTTGCACCCCTATCTATGTTCATTGCTGCATTATACACAATAGCCAAGACTTGGAAGCAACCTAGGTGCCCATCAAGGGACGAATGGATAAAGAAGACATGGTATTTATACACGATGGACTACTACTCAGCCATAAGAAATGATGAAATCCAGCCATTTGTGACAACATGGATGGACCTTGAGGGTATTATGCTGAGTGAAATAAGTCAGAGGGAGAAAGTCAAATACTGTATGATCTCACTCATAAGTAGAAGATAAAAATGACAACAAAAAAAATCACAGCATTGGAGATTGGACTGGTGGTTACCATTGGGGAAGAGGGGAGAGGGGAGGGCAAAAGGGGTGATTAGGGTCACATGTGAGGGGATGCACTATAATTAGTGTTCGGGTGGTGAACATGATGTAATGTATACAGAATTCGAAATATGATGTACTTCCAAAAAAAAATAAAAATTAAAAATAAAAAAAGAAACTTGCTTGGATCCACAGAGCTGCCTATAAATGGAAAATTTTCAGGTCTAGAACCCAGGTCTCCAGATTCCTAATTCCACGCTGTGTTCATAAATACCCTCTTCACTGTGTTTCATAAAGGACCAAGTATTGTGGTTACAACTATAATACTCCATAATTTCTTATAATAAGTCATACATTCATATGCTTTTCAAACGTCCCCCAAATTTTTAGAAGCATAAATATATTGTAAGTGAATTAAAGCATATATGTGTGTAGAGGTACTCAACACACACAAACCCACACGTGTTCACCGTATCATTCCCCTCCTCAATCTTTTTTCCTCTTCTTACTTCCTTTATTCATTTATTTATTTATTTATTTTTTTAAAGATTGGCACCTAGGCTAACAACTGTTGCCAGTCTCTCTCTTTTTTTTTTCTTTAAGGATTGGCACCTGGGCTAACAACTGTTGCCAATCTTTTTTTTTTTTTTTTCTGCTTTATCTCCCCAAACCCCCCCCCCCCCCCCCCGGTACACAGTTGTATATCCTAGTTGCAGGTCCTTCTAGTTGTGGGATGTGGGACGCCGCCTCAATGTGGCCTGACGAGCGGTGCCATGTCCGAGCCCAGGATCTGAACCCTGGGCCGCCGCAGCGGAGCGCAGCGAACTTAAACACTCGGCCACGGAGCCGGCCCCTATTCATTTAATTTTGAAGCTGAGTCCTCTCTGAATCATTTGGACATCTAATGAATGCTACCTCAAAAATGCTCTTTTTGTGGGGTAATGATAAAATATTATTAAAATTTCTATAACACAAAGCCTGGACTTTAAGTCATTTCACCACTATTATAGTTAACAGTGCATTTTTTAATCATTTAAAGATGAAACACATATCAAATTAATATGAGGTCAGAAAATTTTCACAATTGTGGTATCAGTCAAGCACTCTGAAATTATTTCTCTTTTAATAATTATTGATTAAGTATTTGTAGAAAGCAGCTGTGTTCCAGTTCTCAAAATAGACCATCAACTAGTAAATTGGCTTTTTTTGGTAATATATTAACAAATGTAAGAAGAAAAGAACAAGTAAAGAGGCCCTTTTCATATGATTCTTACCTGAGAGGCCCTGTAAAGGATCTCTCTCTATATATAGGTGTGTACACACACACACACACACACACACACACACAGATATAGATATATATATAGTGTCTAAGTGACCTAGAGGGACTGTAAGTTATCAAAATGAGGAACATCCCATGGCCTTTCAGGTGAGGGGGCCAAACTCCTTTGGCTCTTGTTCAGCAATAATATATGATATGTTTGTTACCTTCTGCAGGTGTGGGGAAGGACACAATCAATGAGCTAGTTGCTCTAACTTAGGATGAGGGACAGTGATGTATAATGACTAAGGATAGAAACTGAAGCACCAGGTGGCAAGTTTGGATCTCAACTTTGCTGCTTTCCAGCTGTGAGACTTTAGTGAATTAATTTAACTGTTTGTCTCAGCTTCTTTATCTGTAAAATGGGAATAATGCTATCATCTACTTCTAAGAGTTATTGGATAGACTGAATAAGTTAAGATACGGAAAGTTCCATCTGTCTAAGCCATGGGCAACTTATGAAGGAAATTAATTTTTATCCAAGATATAAACCATCAGATAATAATAACACATGAGTTTTGTCTTTTCCTTGTTATTTAAAAAGAAGTGGGAAAACATAAGAGAATAAACTCATACTGGGAACACAGCATAAATCACAGTTTCTAGGGGCTGTCCTGGAATCTGTCCACACTCAGCACCATCTCTTGTCTCTTTTCTTCCTCTCTGAAGCCATAAAAGAGCTCTGATTAGAAGGTAAAGCTGAGATAGCTGAGATTCTGAGTAATGTCAGCTGCCTTATGAATCAAAATAAAATTAACTCAGATAAATTTGGTGTTGAAGGCACTTTTTGGTACTTTAATGCCATGGGAAATGGAACTCTGATTATGGGGGATCTAAGATCACTATCACACCCCTGCTTGGGCGGGTGTGTGCGCACAGACACATCATCATCATCATGACATGCACTATTTTAGAAGCTTTCTCTATTCTTGTCACTTGATACATTGTGTTGTCACATAAATACTTTTCTCAGATAGTCGCCATCTAGAACACCTGATCAACCTAAGCAGCTAAATTCTTCATACCAGGCTATCCTACACACACACACACACACTCACACACACTGTCTCTTTCTCTCTTTCTCTCTAAGATCTTGCTAATTGCCATGCTTATTCATAAAAATTCACACTACACTGTTAAAGGCCTCCAATGACTATTATTAGTCAATCAATAAGGTGGCTGAGAAAATACACCAACCACACTCCAAACATGATCCGTTCTTTCCCTGCCTGTCACCTACTTGTCACTCTTATCTTTTATTCCCTGAAAAGCTCAATAAGGACAAACTGTCTTGTCAAGTCACTGAGAATCTACCTTTCCAAGGAGCTGACTTTCCAAAGGGCCCTTGAAGAGCTAAAAGAAATTCATCAGTGGAGATTTGAGGGTAGGGTTACAGATGGAGAAAGGAGCGTGAATGAAGACACAGTGATTTAAAAAGAAGCCCTATGTATATTTATTCCCACTGCCTGGTAGCCTGTGGGGAATCAGGCACAGTATATAGACTCGTCACAGGGTTGTTGAAGGGAGAGAGCAAGGAAGGGAGGAAGACTAACGGATTGAAAATTAGGATTTTAGTCCTCTCTTAGAAAGAGTGTGTTGTGAAGCATCAGAAAGAAAGATTTTGTTGGAACAAAGTGTCCTGTTTTTCTGCAACTGAAGATGAGGTTATTTTGATTCTGGAAGAGCAAAACAAGGTTTTATTAAGAAAGCACTCTCAACATTCAACTCAGTCTGAGGAAGTTGGACAATAATCAGTGGCTTATAAATTGAGCTTATCTTTCTCATTTTGTTCTCTTTTTCAGAAAAGAAACAATGATGGCCTCTTTGTTTATTTACTTGTTTTCCTGGAGTAGAGGCATTCCAGGAGGACTTTACCGCTGCCCTGGTGTCTCACTTCTCAGTGGCAATTCAGCATTGTTTGGGTGGCTTCCCGCCAGAACTCGTGCTTTTCTGAGTCCCTTCTGGAGACTTGAGGAAATTCCTGGGTTAGAGAGAAGGGAACGCTAGTCATTATAACAAGCCATCCAAAGCTCAATGGTTTTTCACCTGAGAGACTCTGAGTGAAGCTCAAGCACAAAGGATTTGGAGTGAAGACTCAGGTCCCAGGGTCTCCTGTCAATTACCACTCGGTTGACCTAGGCCAAGACACAGCCCTTTGAGCCTTGTCCCCTTGCCTACATGGTGTAACTATCTACATTGTTTGCCCCATGGAGTTGCTATGTGGTCAGTTAAGGTCATATAGGTGCTTAGACTTTGTAAGTTTCAAAGAAACATGATAAAGAAGTACAAAGATAGAGTTTCTAGAGATGCAGAGGGTGTGTTGTGTGTGTGTGTGTGTGTGTTTGTGTGTATGTGTAAATAACACTATTCTCACCTAAGGGCTTATATATCTAGAGATATCTAGAGATATCTCTAGAGATGTATAGATATAGAGATATCTATAGAGATAGATATAGATATATAGTAGTATATCAGCAACATACTACTGAGGACTCATTCCTGTTCACGTGATGTTTGAGCAGACTGCTTCACATCTTAGCCTAACAAATGACACCCAAACATATTGTGCAGATAAGAAAAGCTCACATGCACTGTTTCCATGTAGGGCCAAGAAGACTCTGAAAAATCTGCTTAGTGCTTTCCCTATGTCTCCTGTCACTGCAAGATCTGATGACAGTGTTCACATTTGCCTGATGTTGGGTGATTTACAAAGTGTGTACACAATCCCCTTCTGCCCAGTATGTTGGAGACCGGTCACTCTTTGAATGGTCTGGGGTCATGGTGAGAGGCTTTCACCAGGAGGTCGATTAATTTCCATGTTTACTTCTCACTCTAGCAATTCCAGTTGATAGAACTGAGAAACTGATGACACAAGACACCCGCCTGTGAAGAAAACTGCAGCCCCCTGCTTTGAAAACTCACACTGGGGATTGCAGGGAGGGAAAGCTGTTGCTCAACTGATGTTTGTCTGATTTTGCTAAATAATACCCTTTCCATCCCCTTCCCTTAGGAGGGAGACCAATCTAACAAGAGCTGCATGCATGTCTTGTACACATTTCAGGTCTTCATTCTGCAAAGATCCATCTTCATTTGCAATCTATTTATTGCTTTAGAGCATCAACAACTGGAGGATTTTGATGATGTAAGAATAAATATAGAAATATGCTCTTGGCCAAGAGCACTGCATTTGGGATCAGATTGCTGTAGATTTGAATCTCAGCTCTGGAATTTACCTACGTTGTGACCTTGAGCAATTCATGTTATCTTTGTAAGCCCCAGTCTCTGATATGCCCAGTACTCTTCTCCCTAGAAGTCATGGCTACCTGAGGATCACATAATTACTTAGAAAAGACAGCGATTCAGGACACAGTTCTGTTACCGAGCAAGGGTCTACTGCCCAATGCACATAGAAGCCAAGACTATTGCACAGGCTTTTGAGAAGAGAAAGAGCTTTATTGCAAGGCTGGCCAGCAAGGAGACAGAAGGCAAAGCTCAAATCTGTCTCCTTTAGTGGGGACAGACATTTAAGGAGTTGGGAGTGGGAGTGGTTATGCAAAAGGACAGCTTGATGGCTTCTGATTGGATGGTAGGAGTGTAAGGGTCTTATAAGTCCAGTGTGCTACAAATCAAGGGACTCCTTGCTTCTCATTATATTCCTTGTTCCTTTTTCTCTTCACATTAAGTTCCGTAGTTAGGGAACTTTTTGTTCCTAGGCATCTCGAGGTCATCTGAGGACAAAGTTTCCATCTTCTGCACATGCTCCAGCTACATGACTTGCAGTTTTTGCTCACTGCCCCTGCAAGATAACTTCGATATTTTGTTATTGATACAATACTGCTAGTACAAATTGGTCTATGATGGTTACAGTTCAAGGGACATTTCATTATCTTTGTGAATTCAAAAGGTTCTATGGGGGAGAAGAATCCCACTGCTCATGTTCAAGACAGAATACATTTTGAGAGTACATTTATGTAGGCATCAGAAGGATGACCATTCTTCAGCGTACAGCAGGGAAGTAGGTATCAATGGTTATCTTTTCTATAGTCATGTATTATTTCATGATATCCATATTTCTGATAATCACAATAATTTAGAAGTAGAGAATAATATTGTCCTTGCCTTTGAAAGCTTAAACTATCTAAATTGTATTGATAAAATGGAAAATATTCTCTATCAGGTCACAAAAGCTCACAGAATAGGTCCTCTTTATTAATATAATGACTAATGTGTGACAATATGTAAATACTGGGACATCTAAATTTCTGTCTTAGAGTAATTGTCAAAGTCCCAGAAGTCAATGGGAAATAGAGAGTTCTAAAGTGCTGTGATCTGCATTTACTGTTGGAATAGGGATTGTGGGGATCTCCTTTTCCCTGCCTCAGGCATACTGGAGAGATTTCAATTAGTAAAACCCTCCTTGCATCTCTGCACACCTTCTTCCAGGCTCCCCATTGGAGGAGGTATCAACTGTCTGGCAAATTTGGAAGCAGAAACTGCACAAGAAGATAAACCCTTTCCATTCTTTTTGAGATATGCCTGTCTCTAGTCCCCTCTCTATCATAGGTTAAAGGGCTTTCCCGTGAGAAGGAGACCTGATATTTTCCAGAGCAGACTTTACTAGATGTGTAATTCTGTCTAATTTTAGCATTCCAAATTAGCAAACAATCATTGCTAAATGATAAGGAATGTAAGCCACTTTCCCACCTCTATCAATTTTAAAGCTGGCATTTAGATCTCCATTTGTCTCACTTCTTTGTCTACCTCTCAACTGATACAGAACTTGGATGATAAAAATAAGGATGCTATTTTTTTTTAATTCCCATAAAACACAGCAAATATTATTTCATTCTAATTTAATATTCAAACATTAGAAAGTTAGTTTATGTCAACAATTTTTTCATCTATTGGAGGGGGTAAAAATGACCTTACGTACTGTTATGAGGATAAATTGTAAAAATCTATGCCATACATTCTCAATGGGAGTGCTAGTACCCTTCTTTAGCATACACTGCTCACGGATTTCACAAGTCATTTGGCTGCCAGAGGGGAAGGTGGTCACCATAGCATTGTTCCAACTATGAGGCAGAGCCAAAGGAAGGGAGTTGTAGAGTTCTGGACAAGAGATTCCTCCTTTTGGGTGAGGTGGTTCGGAAAATGCCCAGGAATCACAAACCAAGTCCACACTCTTCTCAAGAGGCAGGGGTTAGTCTAATCTGGGGAAGTGGAAGCTTCAACAGTGTGAAGGTAAGAGACAGAAGGAGTCAGTAGACCAAGGTTAAGTCCAAGAAAGCTATCCAAATGTCAAAGGGGAAACTTGAAGTGGTAATAATAGTTACCATTTGTCAAGAACACGTAGTAAGCACATACATCATCTAATCCAGTCTTGCAGATTAGGAGCTCTTAATCTCTGCCATCTTCAGGACATTCCCAGGCCAGCAGGTGTTCCCAGATCAGCTGAGCTCCTGCTGAGCCATAGTCTCCTGAGAAATAATCAATAATGAATGACTGTTGTGCTAAGCCATTGAGTTATGTGTAGTTTCTTGTACAGCAATAGCTAACTGACATAAAAGTTTGTAAGTAATCAAGATAACTAGTTTAAAGTAATAGAGCTAGTGAGTAGCAGAGCTGGGATTCACACTCATATGTTTTCACTTCAAAGCCAGTACTTGTGACCTCTGTACCAGGATACTGTACTAGTTTGTATGAAATGCAATATTTGCCCTTAAAATTCAGCTGGGGTACAGGGCAGAGGTCTCACATGGACTCCAGAGACCTAGAAAACCCAAAACTTGGATTCCCCAGGGACTAACTCTGTAAGCTTGATAAGGACAGAAACAAATCTACCTTGTTCACTATTTCATCTCAGCACCTCATAGTGTCTGCATAGAGTAAGTGCTCAGCAAATATTTGTTAAAAAGATTAATAAATGAATGATGTCATTCACTACATAATTTCAATTTATTTTTGCCATTCAATGAAAGTTGGAAAGTCCATTAAATATAGGTATAATTTAATATTTAATGAGAATTACAAATATTATTAGGTTATTAAACACTAAGACATTTCTTAAGAACCATCCAGAAAAATTAAATGGTTTGGAAAGTCAGCTCTTCACTTTGGTGGAGTCCTTGAAGATGAAATCACTCTTTCCCAGTGGACTGTTCTATAAATGCCAAGCTTACTGCCTAAATTAATTCTAGGCTATGCTGCATGATGATGTTGGTGGGCTTGTTGGGCTTCTCTGGAACAGATGGAAGGGTTGTTTCAAACTGTGTTTCCTTTTCCAATATTCATCAAATATTCTCTTATCCTTATTTTTATACTGAGTTCTAATTAGCATTGTATCTTTGATTTCAGTTTTCACAAGAGACAAGGGAAAGGTATAAACACAGATGAAGCTAAACTGTGATTTGTTTTTCTGTTTCCTTTTTATGTGCCCCCTCCCTGATTGCCCCTGGCAAGTTCTAAGAGTCAACACAAGTCGACTTTCTAATGGGTTTTGCTGCTAAGTAGCTTTTGATCTTAGGCCAGTCATTCAACCTACCTGGGCCTCAACTTTCTAGTTTCCTCATCTGGGTAAGTGTTGTACTGAATTATATCCAAGGTCCTTTTCTTCTTGGGAAAATTTATGATTCTATGTGTGAGAGACCACCAGGTAGGAAGAACCACTGTGTGGTGGATTGACCTTGCCTTGAGGCTGAGTAATCATCATTGGATTATCTTCAAAGGATTTCCTGTGCCAGACACTGTGCTGGAAAGGGCAACGAGAAATACAAGCAGAAGGGATTCACAAGGATTTCGGGGAACAGCCAAGAAAGAACAAGCGACTGGAACATTGCTGTTTCTCTCCAGTCAGAAAGCAGCTGATGGTATTTCTAGACTGGAATGTTCTAATAGCTCCCAAAGAGGATGGGCAGAGAAGAACTTTGTTAGCTAAACTCTTTCAGGTTGCTTGAAACAAAGGTAAACTCAGATTATCTCCATAAGTGGGATTTCGTTGTAAGGACGAGAGGGCAGAGGAAAAAAGGAGAAATTCTTTCATCAGTGATAAGCCATGCCTCACAGGGGCCCTGAACATCACAGTATAATAGTAACTCTGGAATCATAATCTCCAGTGGGAGTGCAAGATTAGACAGAGTGAAAGGATAAAATATATTAAAACATCTCTTTACATTTTTAAATCTCATCATTTATCCTTTTAAATTTTGAATGGCTTTCTGACAATGTAGCACAGACATCTAACTTATAAATACATAGAGTTAGTTGCAATTGGCAGAGAGGGTAATGCTTAACAAATAGTGTTTCCTTACATTTCTCAGCCCTATGCAATTAAGTGGATTCATTTGATTAGTTCTGGAGAATAAAATTTGTGAAGTGATGTGCCATTTCTAGGTTGAGACTGTGAAAAGACCACACATAGTTCTCTAGTGTCCCCCTTGCCTCTAGCCATGACTGAAGAGTTTGCATGTTCTAGATCATGCATCTATAAGCCGGTAGAGCCATCCATCAGCCTGAACTATATGGAGCAGAGCTCCCAAGGCACTGAATAACAAGTGTGTGCAAGAAACAAAACTTTGTTAGGCTAAGTCACTGAGATACTGGAGCTATTTGTTACTGCATGATAGGATAAATTTCCAGACTAATAATGTGAGCCTACTCAATTGTTTTTTGGTGGAGTGAGCAATTTATATAATTTCTGTTTTGTTTTTACTTTTGTTTTTACTGACTAACTGGCTCTTCAGGTTCCCAAGAGATACAACCTGATGAGTTGTCACATCTGTTCTTTTTCCAATTTATTCTGCCATTAGGGGGAGGGGTTTTTGACAAGTGACCTGTATTACTCCAGAAATCTTGAAGGCTTGCCTGGAATATGGATGCAAATCAACAATTTTGCACAGAGATATCAAGTCAAGGAATACAAGCCAACAAATAATCTTGTGCTCAAGAACCTTATCAATGTCAACTCTGCATTCCAATTTCACACGGATCTGGATTAGGAAGACCTTTAGTAAGTGATTTATGAATGAATGAAAAGGCTGGGTGGAGAAATATATGCTGTAATCAGTGATTTTTACAAGAAAGTGGCAGCGTATTAAGTAGGAGGAAACTGTCTTTGGCAGAAGGCCAGTCTTTTGGGAATGGGGTCTTAATGTAAAATTCTGCAAACATCTTTCAATTCACACATTCATTCAACAAACAGTTATTGAGTGCCCTTTATGTTCTCAGGTCACTTTCCCAAAATAACTGCAAAGAAAATGTTTTCCACTTTTTCTTCTTCATCTAGAAAGATCTATTTTAAAGGATGGGATTATGGATTTGAGTACTGCTTTTTGAACACAGTCACGAATCTGGGCATTTGGTCCAGGCAGTGCTGGGAGGAGAATGGGTAATGATTTTAACAGAACCTGCTGCAAACTCCCACTCGTTCTTCCATAAGCAACTAATCTTAGGTCTCAGCAATGCAATATCCCAGAGACTAGAGGATGAAACTGATTAAAAGGTGAAATTCTGCCAACAAAAGAAGCCAAAAAGAAACTCGCTCTTTCAGGATTGCTCATCGATGTCAGCTCAGGTCAGAATGGTGTTGCAGTGGACCAGTTATTGATGGGTGCTACTCTGACCTCTTTAGCCACGGAGGCAGGATGAGAACTGATGCTGTTAGCTCTTAATATAACTGTGTGATTTACTTGTAAGTAGAAAAGGAAATTGGTGAGAATGCTCTCGCATTTATCTTTAATAATAATGTGCAGAGAATTTTTAACTGGATTGTGAAAGTTTAACTTCAATAATCCATCAATCAAGCATTTCCAAGATACTGACCATATGCTTGGCACTTGGTAAAGCTCTGAGGGAAATCAGCACAGGCCCCTGCCTTTAAAGGGTTGATATTTTTACTGAGGAGACAGATATCCTGAAGAAAATGATTGACAGATTAAAAGAAACAAGCAGAAGAGTTTAGTGGTCAGGCAGGCTGTGGAGGCAAGTAGCTTGGGCTCAAAGCCCAGCTCCACCACTTAATAACCAAATAGCTGGAGGCAGTTTATGGAGCTTTTGAACAATTTTCTCATTTAAAACATGGGGATAATAAGAGCATTGCAAAGTGGCATATGTGAAGTGTTTAGCACAGTGGCTGGAATGTGGTAAGGAATGAATACTAGCTATCATTGGGGGCAAGTGAGATTTAGTTTGGCTGATTACTTTTTCTCATCGAATATTCTTGCTGTCTCATTATCCTCCTGTTAGGATTTACATGACCAGAGGAACTTGATTGCATGAACGTGGTCAGTTGGTGTAGATCAGGACCGCTGGTGTGGAATCTAGGCGGCCACGATTCTCCACTAACTCTGTGGTCTCCACGTGGCCTCCAGATGGATGAAGGACAACCTCAATGTTTAGATCTCTCCTGGCGAAATTGAGAAAGACTAAGGAGTTAAAATTTCCCTGGATTAGGGTGAAACCATGTGCATATCCACAAGGTTGATGTGGGAAACAAAGCAACCAAAGCTTCTGAGCTGGTTTTGCAGAACAACAGGAAGTCTGCTGATAGGAGAATAGCTTGCTGCTGGCTGGGCCCCTCCCAGCTCCGTCCCGCCTCCTGCCTGACCAAGCATCACACAGGTGCATTGAGAAACTAAAATGACCATAGTAAACTGTAGAGACCACAGATTAAAGTCTACCACATGCAACACGTAGAACCCCCCAAATCTCCACATTATCCACGAAGAAATATGAAAGACAATTGCACCTGCAGAGAGGACTCTTAAAACTTCAGCCCCCAAGGCCACATGCTCCCCCTCCCCTAACTAAGACCCCAAATAAAAACCCTTGCTTGTAGCTCTCTGGGGAGTTCAGGATTGCACTGTCAGCAGCCCATTCTCCTTGATCAGAGCTTTGCAATAAAATTCCTACTTTCTTCCACTACACCTGGTGTCAGAGATGGACTTGCTGTGGGACGGATATGTGAACCCACTTCTATGTCAGTAACACTGGGATCACAAATAGTTTCCCTTATTTTAAAAAAAGCCAACATTTCATTATGTACCTACTTCTATCCTTTTCAACCAAAATGGCCTCTGTTTCCCTCTCCACTGATCTAAATCCTATAGGCCTCAGAGTCTAGGACCCAGTGCAAGATCTATTTGTAGGAATGAGCTAGAAAGAATGGATTTTTGAGTTATGAATTATCTCTAGTGAATCTCCAAATGTCCTGATCTTTCTGAGAGTTTTAGCTACAAGTGGAAATCTGGTCCATTCAGAGGACATGGCCCTTTTATGTCCAAAAGATCCTTTCTGATGATACCCAGTTATCACTAGTTCATCTTCCTTATCAGCTAGATTAGTCTCAAGTGGAATTAATAATCAAGGCTGCTTGCATCCCTGAGCTAGCCAGGCCTGTCATCTGCTCCATCCCTGTCTTTGGACTTTTGGTCATTCACCCTGACTTATGCGACCAAAGCTTGCTCACCTGGTGCAGTTCACTCACACTGATGAGGGCCACCACATCCCAGTGTCCATCACTGTATTTGTGACCATCATTGGTTAGATCTACTGCACCCTTCATGTAAGCCCCATGTGGTCTGTCAGTGCACTGCCTCTTCTGGCCAGCTGCGAGCCAGACTATAATCTGCAATAGAGATGTCCTGAAGCAGCCAAGCTCAGGATAGAGGACTAGTGGAGAAAGGGAAAAACAGGTGAGATTCCAAAGGGAAATCATCTCTGCCACTGTCTTTAGTTAATCCTTTCATTTAGCCTTTCTATTCTCTTCTTCCTTTTCTCTTTCTCCTGCATTGATTTTTCTTCCTGCTTCCCTCTTTTCTTTCCTCTCTCTCTCCCTTCTTTCCTTATACTTTTTACTGAATATCTAAAGTAATGCCCTGTGCTCAATGCTGTGGTCTATATGCATCATGGCGGAGGGACAGACCAACAAACATTCTCAGCTGTAGCCTTGTCCAACAGTGGGATTAGTAGTCAAGTCATTTTCTCTTTCTTAGACATATTCATAAGTTGAGGCTCTTGATCTAAATGATCTTTAATTACCTTCAAGTTCCTACATTCTATGGTTCAAGAGACTTGGATTCTGTTCCCAGGGCTGTGAAATGAGCACAAAAAGTTTTAAACCTTCTCCTCTATTTCTGGGGTCTTGTTTGTAACAGAGACTAATTGCATCCCAGTATCCATCTTCCTCTTATTCCTTAAACAATAAAATTCACCCAGTTTTAGCAAGGAAGATGATTTCCTAGCTAGAGATTATATATCCAGCCTCCCTGATTAAGTTCTGGAGATGTGATATGTGTGTGTTTAAGGAGGAAGCTACTTGCCTTCCACTTCCCCTTTCCCCTTTCAGAGGCTGCCTTGGCCCTAAAGACAGAAGTCACATGTTGAGGATAGCAGCAGTACAGCTCCTCAAGCCCTGGGCTACCCAGTTTTGCACTCCCACAAAATAGAGAAATAGAATTCTGTGTTATCTAAGTCAATTCTGTCTTTTGAGTCTTCTTGTTACGGCAGCTTAGCCTAGACCCCAAATAATAAATTATTCTCTGACCTTGACCTTGATCTTGACCTTGGATTTCTAATCTGTTAAATGAACTGGTTTAGACAGAGAATCCTCAACATTGTCTCCAGATTAAACACTGCAGGATTTATGTTCTGGAACTTGATAGTTGTGAAGAGATACTGTGTCACAGGGTGCCTTGCACTGAGATTTCTGAGCCCAACAGAAAGAATTTAAAAAGCATGTGGACAGGAACAATAGTTATCCCAACACTAAGGGATTTTTGTTGCCTAGGCATCCTGTCTGACTTCTCCCCTCACTGCTGCCCAGATTGCTAGTCTAGAATCCTAAAGAAATCCTGGAGAAAGAATCCTGGAGAAGGGACACCTCTTGCTCTTAGAGACTTTGAGCTCCTGGTTGCTGCCTGCTGGTTTTAAGCACTTACTGAACTCTGATCTGCACAGTTTATAGACTCAGAATCCTAGAGGTTTAGATAGAGAAAGTCCCCTAGAGACATCTGCCTTCTCCATGGCTGTAGACCCAGAGCTTCACCTTAACCTCCAATATCAGTTCTGCAGACTCAGCCGGCCCCGCTCCCCACCACCCTTCTGATCACCCCCTGCCAACTTGGCATAAAGGAGAGAATAACAGATCACAGAATTTTAGAGTACAAGTGACAGAAAGAAACCTAAGCATCGTTGTTTTTATTTTTAGTCTGTAGACTCTTTTTTTAAATTAAAGAAATTTTATGCAAAATCTGATACATATGAGATATAATAGCACAGCTTCTCTGATTGAACAGGCTATGGGGACCTAAAGCCTGCATGTTATTCCTCCTCTTTGAAAGCCATGATGGTCCCTGAAGCACCTGCTGGCTGCCCATGCTTTTCTGAATTTAGTGTGAAAACCACTGGTCTATTTCAACTCTCTCCCCAATTTACATATAGAGAAATTAAGGTGAGGAAATGGTTAATGATATGCCCAAATTTCTTGATTCCAAGGCCAGGGTTCTTTCCACCAACCATACTGTCCTCCCTCCACCCAACACACACACGTTGTGTCTTCTTTATCAGGCTTATTGTATGTACTGCACATGGAGACTCCACAAATGTTCTCAAGTAAGAGACACGTTGGAAACAAAAGCAAGCCTCTCTGTATGTGTCTGTTTCTCAATGAGTCTTCTGAGGTCGCCAGAATCCAAGCCTCCAAATATAGCCGCATAGTCATCAAAGTTCATTTTAATGAACAGTGATATTGCTTTACCTGACACCTTTCTTCAACACATTAGGGTGACGGTGTCTAAGTTAAGACTGATGAGCTTTTCCTTGCACTGGAGTAGACGCAGCTCTAAATAAAGGCTAGAAAATGGACTGGAGTCTCCTAAACTTCCTTCTCAACCCTAGAGTTGATGCTGTTAAGATTCTGGTTCCTTCTCCTTTGTTCAGAATGGGGGATCCATCATCTCTCCCATCTTCCATTTCCACCTGGCTCTGACTGTAAGCATCCCAGAGACCCACTGACTTACTCTGAGAGGTTCTACTTTCATCTTGTAGGACAGAGGTGGCCAAACTTTTTCTGAGAAGTGCCAGATGGTAATTATTTTAGCTTTGCAAGCCATGTACAGTCTCTGTGGCATATTCTTTTTTTTAATCAGTTCTTTAAAAATATAAAAACCATTCTTAGCTCAAGGGCTGTTCAAAACCTGCTACAGGCCGAATTTTCAAAATTATAAGATCCTTTTTTTTTAACAGTTCTCTCAATTTACCTCTCTCCTCTCATGTTATACTATGGGTAACAAGAAGAAAACAGGCAGCAGCTTGGAAACCTCCTTTGCTAACAACCAGGTTTATCACTTATAAGTTCTTCTTTCCACATGACTTCGGGAGATAATTTCACTAAGCTTTCTGCCACTACATAATAAGGATCCAGTTTCCATAACATCATCCTCCAGTTTCCAATAACATATTCTTCACTTCCTTCTAAGCCTCACTAGCAGGACTGTCAAAGTTCATATTTCTAACAGTCTGTTCAAGGCGATTTAGGCTTTCTCTGTTATGCTCCTCAGAATTTTTCTAGTTTCTGCCCACTGCCCTATTATAAAGTTGTTCTCATTTGTTTTTAGGTTTTTGTTACAGCAGCACTCCACTTCCAGGTACCAAACTCTGTGTTAGTTATACATTGCAGTGCAACAAATTATCGTGAACTTGGAACTTAAAACAAATATCCACTTACTACCTCAGTTTCTGTGGATCAGGAGTTTGGGCATGACTTACCTTGGTCCTTTTTTCAGGGTCTCACGAGACGTCAGCCATGACTACAGTTTCATCTGATACCCGGGTCGTCTTCTAATCTCACGTGATTGTTGGAAGATTCTTTGTCTTGAATGTCTAGAATTTTTCTGGCCTCCTCCTTGAAGGCCAGCAGGAGAATCTCCTTTCAGATCTCTCTGACTTCTTTTAACAACTCGCCTGGTAAGTGAGCCTCCCTTTTGATTGACTCAAAGTCAATCGAAAGGGACCTTAATTATATCCACAAAGTCCCTTGAACTTTGGCATATAAAGTAAGCTAATCATGGGCAGGATATGCCATCATAGTCACAGGTTCTGCCCACACTCAAAGGGAAAAGATCATACCAAGCAGGGGTTTTAGGGGCATCTGAGAATTCTGTCGACAACAATTTGGAAAGACCTTCAAACAAGTGTGAAAATGCAGCACAATTCTCTGTTTCATTCTCATGAATAATTTTTTTGTTTTTCGCTTAACCATGCAAATTGTAATAGGCTTAGTATATGACTAAATGAAGCCTAGTTCTCGCTGTTTTTAACCACAGCCTTAATACAGAGTCCTGGTCTGGGACTCAGGAGGTTTGCTTTTTAATTGCATTTCTGCCACAAGTTGAGATGGTGAATATGCTGCGAAAATAGACTGCATCTCATCTGGTTTCTATTTCTTTTTAAAGTATTGAACATAGTATCATGAGTTTTCCTTCCAGCTCTTAGATCTTTGGTTCAACGATTTATATTCCTGAGGTATAATTGTTTGATGGCATATCCATAGTGGAAAGTAGAATTACTGGGTGAGGGTAATAAGAGCCAGAGGCCACCAAAGACAAGAGAACAGGGTAAAGGGCAGGGAGCTGGAGGTAACAACACAGCTTCGCCCAGACGAGGCAGGCTCTGCTTGGGTGTTTGGAGCCTGAATCTTCCTCAGGGGGTCTTCAGTGAGCATCTCAGAAGCCAGCAGAATGTGTGCATTCCCAGGCCATGTACTTGCCCCTCGCAGCCTGAAGCTGAAATAGCCTTTTCCTGCTAGCATCTGAACTGAGAGTGTGAATGTTAGCTTGGCTGTTTTCGTGGTTAAGCGGTTTTACACTAGGAGCTTTGGAGCTAGAGGTTTTCATAAATAAAATTTAAAGACAAGTTAGATATCCCTAGCTCCTGTATGGACTAACCTCCAAGATGGAGGTTTTCAAAGGGCAATACATTTTTTTAATCAGCTCACCCATCTCTATGGTTGGAGCATTTCCCACAGATATGGCTGCCAAGTCTGTGGCCAAAGTTTTTCGTTAAAGCTGAATGTGTCTTGTAGATGAGCAGTTTTCAGGCCTTCCTTCAAGTGTGGCCAAGCTTCAGAGCAGACAAATTGCAGGGGCTGGTCCCTGGCTGTGTGGTTCTATGTTAGAGTCATAATTGAATATGGCTTCTCCAGGCCTGAGATGGAATGAACAGACCATGAGCTCTGGAAAGAGTCAAACTGACTCAGAAGGTGACTCTGACCTTGTGAGCCCTGGGATCTACTAACCAATTCCTTTCCACCCTTACGAAATGAGGGATAATTATGACTACAAATTATTTGGCCTTGTCATCCTGGGGTCACTACTGTCTGTCCAAGGTCTGCCCTTCAGCCTTGCATGTTCTAGTTGCTTACTAGGGCTGCCAAGTTCTTGAACAAAAAAGTCAATAATGATTGAGGGTCACTCTATGATGCATCAGGCATGACTGTAGGCACTTTGCACGTGTTTTCTCTTATAGTCCTCCTAACCTCATTTATGGACTGAAATGGGTCTCACCAAGATTCATATGTTCAAGCCCTAATCCCCAGTTGACTGTATTTGGAGACAAGGCCTTTAAGGAGGCAATGAATGTTAAATGAAGTCATCAGGGTGGGGCTCTAATCCCATAGGACTTGTGTCCTTATAAGAAGAGGAAGGGACACCAGGAGCAGGTACACACAGAGGAAAGACCACATGAGGACACAGCAAGAAAGGGACCATCTACAGGTCAGGAAGAAAGGCCTCACCAGAAACCAACTCTGCCAACATCTTGATCTTGGACGTCCAGCCTCCAGAACCGTGAAAAAATAAATTTTTATTGTTTAAGCCACCTTGTCTATGGTATTATTATGGCAGCCCCAGCCGGCTAATATACCACCCTCTGAGGTAGGTGGTATTTTCTTTTACAGAATACATTGGGGCTGAGAGAAGTGAAATTGGTGGCTTGTCACAACACAATTCATGGCCCGTTGCCACTTGATTAATTTGTGGAGGTAGAGGCAACATGTATGCCTTTTTGTATATAGAAAACATTATGCTGCGTACCTCCCTCCACTTACAGCTTGGGGCCTGAAACACAGAAATCTTGCTTCAACAAGAAACAAAACGTTCCAAATTGAACTTTTTGATCAAGCCCATCTACACTTGGGCTTATGTGGTTGGCAGCCAGCTCCTGGCATCTTCAGGAAGAACATGTGTGAGGAAGTTCTCATTAGTGTTGACTAGACTTTTTCAGAAAAGTTCTCTCTGTATATTCTTTTTACGTCAACACTAGGCTTCCTAAGCCATTGTTGCATAAGCAAAATACGGAGGATGTTGCAGAACTTCCTAAGAAGGAAATCTCTGCACTCAGGGTCTGCGTTTCCCCACTTTTCACAGAAAAGACACCAGGAAGAGGGAAGGAATTGAAGGAGGGGGTCTTTTCCTCCCTCACAAGGGTACTAGATTCCTGGCAATAGGTGAATATTGAGGCCCATAACAATCGATGCAATTAGGGCGCTAATTATTTTGTATCTTTGTCTTTCTGCTGTCCAGGGTCAGTTGTATCCATCCTTAGAGCTCAGGAAAAAGTTATAGAGGTCTAAATGTTTAACTTACCCCCAGCAATCTTTCCTCCCCTAGTTTTCTGTCATCTTATACAAAAGAGGACCTGCTTATTGAAAGATTTCTTCATGTTTGGAAAAGTATTTGAATGAGCTCTATTTTGAGGTTACTAACATTTCCCTTTGTTGCTGATGCAACAATTTTCAGAGAAATCCTTTAGACTTAGCATCAAATTGCCCTTCATTTATTTGCAAGCTCTGTTCTGTTTCCTTTGAAGATTATCATCTAAAGCACAATCTCTGATGAAACTTCGTACATGTGTGAAGACATAGGCGTAGCTAGGACATGGCTCCTTTTGCTTGATTAGAGAATGAAAATGCAGAAGACTTGGCTGTTGGAAAGATACATGTTCTGAACACATTGAGATGACCCAGACTTCTCCCTTCACCCTTCTTCACTGCTGGTGGCAGTGCAAACTGGTGCAGCCACTATGGAATGCAGTATGGAGTATCCTCAGAAAATTAAGGACAGATCTACCATATGATCCAGCTATTCCATTGATGGGTATTTATCCAAAGAACTTGAAAACACAAAGGCATAAAGATATTTGCACCCCTATGTTCACTGCAGCATTATACACAATAGCCAAGACTTGGAAGCAACCTAGGTGCCCATCAAAGGACGAATGGATAAAGAAGATGTGGTATTTATACATGATGGACTACTCCTCAGCCATAAGAAATGATGAAATTCGGCCATTTGTGACAACGTGGATGGACCTTGAGGGTATTTTGCTGAGTGAAATAAGTCAGAGGGAGAAAGGCAAATACCATATGATCTCACTCATAAGTAGAAGATAAAAGCAACAACAAACACATAGCATTGGAGATTGGATTGGTGGTTACCATAGGGGAAGGGAATGGGGAGAGGGCAAAAGGGGTGATTAGGCTCACATGTGAGGGGAGGGACTATAATTAGTTTTTGGGTGGTAAACATGATGTAATCTACAGATAATTTGAAATATATTATGATGTACATCCGAAAATAAATAAAATTAATTAAAAACAAAAGACTTCTCCCTTCAAAAGCTCCATCTTCAGATCTGGGTGGGAAAGCCATATATCAGAATAACCAATATGCTATATGCCCAGGCTTGAGTTCCTAGAAAAATTAGACCAATAAATCATCTTTTTTTTATTTCTTTAGATTCTATCAAAACTCCCATATAAATCATACCATTTTTAAAAGTCATATTAATCATACGAATTATTCTGAAAATGACAGTTTAAACTCAGATCTTTCGGTTGTAAAGCTAAAACACCACCAGCATGCCTAAGTAATATACCTATTAATTATATTTTCTTTAAAATGTCACAATTTGATACACACCAGAAAAAAAGGATTTTCTTAAATGATTCATCACATCTAATTAATGATCAAAATACTCTGGAATAAGAATGTAATTGAGTCATCTGTTCATCCTATACCCTTTTCATACATGAGAAGACCAAGGTTCTGAAAACTTAAGTCAAATACTCAAGGTCACACCATCGGTGGAGCAATGGCATGGTCTAACTTCCCTGACTCCTCAGTGTCAGAGGGTTGGAAGGTCATAGATTCTTCCTCTTGTGGGACCAAGTGTTCTGACGTATTACTGACTGACCTTCTCTGAACATACTTTGCCAAGCAAAACTAATCAATATGCCATAGTTGACAAAATAGTATAAGAAATAAAACTTTTTTCTAAACCTATTATACTAAAGATAGATCATAATAACTGGAGAAGCAGGAGAATCATATGTGGTTTGCTTTGATCATTACTATGGTCTGTGTTGTAACATTTTAAGAGAGCTCAAATACATAGTAGCTGAATTAAAATATTATTAATCGTAACACTGAAAATTCAGGTCTATAAATATTTACTATAATCCTATTAAGTTCAAACCTTTCCCTAAGGAAATATAGGAGTCTAAATATGAATAAAAATCAGCTCTTTCCAGTGAAGAATGTCTAACAGAGGACATGAAAAAGTCCACAGAGAACTGAAAATCAAACAGAAAGTGATTGGGCCATAGACTAGATACAAGTTAAAGACGATGGAAGCACAAAGGAGGGAGTCATCAACGTTGATTTGCTGTATTCATAGCAAAACTATTCAATTTTCCAAAACGCTATTCAATTGACTGACTTTAAAACTGTTCATTCTCCAAACTAGATCTCAGTTGGAGCTACACAGTAAGAATAATTGATAACCTTTCAGGACTGCAGTAATAGCCTTAAATAATAAACTGATTTAATCCTCACAACTCTCTATCTGCTATTAATATCTCGTTTTATAAAGAGGAGGAAATTGTGGTTTAGTGAGGGTTAGTAAATTGCCCACGTCTGCATAGTTGTTAAGTGTGAACAAAGATGTGAGCTTAGGCAATGTGAATCCTACACCCACGGTTCAAGCACTCTGCTGTGCACACCAGTATTAACAGTCGCAGAAGATTCCTAATAACAACTGTCAATGAAAATAATCCATAACCAATCTATAAATGAAAATTTGGGTGAGTTTATTCTGAGCTTAAATCTGAGGATTATAACACGGGAGAGTCTCTCCACAAAGGAACAGAGAACTCCAAAGAAGTGGGGGTATACAGGGTATGTATGTTTCACATATGATTGAAATGTCCCTTTTACAATAGTCACAAGGCTGCTCTGTCAGCACAGCGATTGACGGAAACAGCAGATAGGTCTGCTGTCTCAGTGAATGCCGCGGGTGGCAGGTGTGTTGCCTCGGGCTGGGCAGTCACAGATGAGCGCTGCAATCGGTTCCCAGCCTAAAGAAAGATGCTTAATCTTTAAGGAGATGCCAACGTTGGGAGGGGGAGAGAAGTATCACCTTTGTCTCAAGGGCCTTTGCTCTTGCCATAGGGAATCTCTAAAACAGATAGACAATGCATGCTCAACGGCCTTGGTCAGGCCCTTTTGGAAAGACAAGGTCAGGCCGAATTAGGTTTACACAAAATGGCTTCCTCATATTCTCCAATATATCCTATTACTTGCCATTTTTATTTGTCACAACAAAGTTGGTTGACTTTCTATAGGTCGTTATTAGCAACATAATAGTTAAATGTTGGTGGCAGCTCTCATGAATAGTGGCCTTTGTTTTGGCCCAGTAGATTTGTAGACCACTTTTCTGGTAGAACTATGATACCAGCAAGTACTGACTGTTTGACGTCCTGTGAATTTGTGATAATAAAATTATAAAATCTGCATATAAAAATATAATTTTGTTTCTATTATCTAACCTAAAACAGGAGAACATACATCTAAATTATTCAAAATTTGTATCCTATCACTCAGGAATGCATGTTAAACAAAGATAAAGCATTTGCTGATATTGTTAGCTGATAAGAGAAATTTGCATTGACCGTACTCCCCTTGGCAGTCTGAGGACACAGGATATAAATGAGTAACATCAGCTGAGGGTCTTTATTGAGCTCCTGAAGCTCAGTCATAACTGATCTCTGATCATACACAACGGTCAAAGGAAGATTCATGAAGTAGAGCAAATAATCTTATGTTATTACTCACAGATTTCTCCATAGTGAGCTATTTAGGTATGAAGTATAATCAAGGAGAGTCAGAGAGATACAGAACTTTCGTGTCTACAGTTACATTGTGCCCTATAGAACAATGATCTATCCACAAACACACACACACACGCACATATTTATTAGGTGAGAATTGACCTGTAGGAAAACTACTATAATCTCCACTTTATTGATGAGATTACTGAGGCAAAGAGAGGTGAAGTGACTTGCCCACAACCACTCAATTGTGCGTGTGCGTGTGTGTGTGTTGCACAGTGGGGAGTATGGAAAAGAGGTCAGAAGCAAAATGTCTGAAAATCTAATGAAATTTCTTTCCGTTTATATCATTGAGGACACACACCTTTATGACTCACAATGTTGCAACTAAAAGATGGCCTAGTCTGTCCCTCTCATCAAGAGATAAATTAATTTGATGGGAGATTCAAAGTCTGAATTAAACATCCATGTGCAGATCACTGTGATATATCCAAGTTAAATTACAGCTGAGCCATCAGATAAAGGCTAGTAACTCCTGAGTTTCTGTAAGATCCCCTAAAGAACTAGGTTTATCCTTAACAGAATTGCCTTTGCCTTCCCCATGATGACTCGACCCCTGAGGGGCTCTGACAAAGAGCAGGTAGCCATATTGCAAGGTTTCTCAATGGCAAGACTATGAACATTTTGGAATGTGTAATTATTTGTTGTGGGGGGCTTTCCTGTGCATTGAAGGATGTTTAACAGTATCTCTGGCCTATTTTCACTAGATGCCAACAGCACACCCCTCCCAGTTGTGACAATCAAAAATGTCTTCAAGCATTGCCAAAGGTTCCTAGGGGCGAGGGGATGAGGGAAATCACCCCAACTTGAGAATCCTTGCTTCATTAAAATCCAATTACAATGTATTACAGTGCTGAGCCATGATTCCCATTGATAGTCATAGCTATCTAACCACAGGCTGGATTATCATTGGTTCAATCATTTTTTCAATCTGATATTTATAGAGCATTTAATAAGCATCAGATATTGTGTGCATTCATATCTTCTATACTTGCCCTTGAAGAACATTTTACATAAGTATATAAACTTCATCACCAAATGAGAATCTACTTTTTACAAGTTTATAATCTATATAAATCTATGTGATTTTTTTACCACATTAAATCTTGAATTTTTACTTTATATTACAAGGATATTTTCATATTTTGATTTGGTCTACACAACTTTTATTTTAAGAGCCACCTTATGATATTCCACTAGACACCTATTAATGCTTGGGGTATTTTAAAATATTGATCATGGTTCAAATTATTTACTATTATAAGTAATATCTCAATGAATATATTCATATTCATGTTTCTTTGAAAATAATCCTAAAGCTAATTAGTAGGGCAAAGTGTGAAAATATGTTTTGATCATGGTGCAGATTGCTACAAGCTTTCTAAGGAATATAAAAGCTCTCAGGGTCCAACATCAGTGTCATATAATAACACTGGTTTTCTGACACCTTCTAAACAAATGTTAATAACTATGTTGAGTGCTTACTATGTATAGTGGCCTGTCTAAGCATTTTTCATGTGTTAGTCATTGACACTCTTCATAACCATTATGACGGGTACTGTTATAAGCCCCATTTACAGAGAAGAAAATTGAGCAATTGACAGGTTAACTTGCTCAAGATCACACAGCTAGCTAGTGGCAGAGCTGAGATTTAAACTCAGTCTGGTTCTAGAAACTTTGGTCTTAATGACACTGCTATATGGAAATCCCCATACTACTCTTTACATTTTACCCACAGCAAAACTATGCAGACATGATGGCAAGATCCTTAAAAACAACTGAGGTTTCAATCTATATAATTAACATTCAGTGAATGAAATAAAATTTATACAAATGTCAATGCGAAGGTAACGTCAACAAAAGTTTACCTATGATTTGAAATACTCTTTGCGATCATAGACATGAAGCCCAGATTCCTAATTCTAAATTCAGTCCAATTATAGAGAATGGAAAAAAACTTCCCCCGTACTCACTGCTGGGCTCTTCTGCTGGAATAGATATGTACATTAAAACTTAAAAGCAGGTATTTTTTCACTTATTTCTAAAACTTTTAAATTCATTTTTCTTAATATTTTATATAAGGATAAGTTATGAACAGTCTAAAAACTCAAAGCCAGTATCAAGTCATACATACTACCAGTGCCCAAGTTAGCGCAAATATAAAATTGGAACCTGGGTTTATTCATACATTTTTTTTTTAAAAGATTTTATTTTTTCCTTTTCTCCCCAAAGCCCCCAGGTACATAGTTGTATATTCTTCATTGTGGGTCCTTCTAGTTGTGGCATGTGGGACACTGCCTCAGCGTGGTTTGATGAGCAGTGCCATGTCCGAGCCCAGGATTCCAACCAATGAAACACTGGGCCGCCTGCAGCAGAGCGCACGAACTTAACCACTCGGCCATGGGGCCAGCCCCTATTCATACATTTTTAATTATTTTCTCACTCATTTCATGAGTGTGGGAACTTTCTCCTTTTTGTTGTTCTTTCTCTAGTACTTTAAACCAGCCCTGGTACATAGTGGACACTGAGCAAATGGTTTTTGAATGAATCAGTGAGTCCTTATCATGTGCCTACTCTGGGGAATATAGTATAAATAATGTGCCATTTCTGCTCTCAAAAATCTTAAGGAGGAATAAGGATGAAAAAACAAAACAATACAAAATATTGTGAAATGTGTTAAAATGGAGTATGATAATGCACAACATTTTAAATTAATACGGAAGGTGGGATGATAAACTGGCAAGAAAGGGTCAATCAATATAGCAAAGCTGGGGCCTGGGCAGCAGAGGAAAAGACGAAAAAGTTTCCCGGGCCACCAAGGAAATAAATGGATGTTATGGCCTGGAGATTGAAGACAATGTATAAATGCATGAAAGAATGAGACAGGATCATGTGTTCAGGAAATTGTAAGTAACTCACTCTTACAACAAAATAAATTGTAAAATGCAGGATGGGCTATTATACAGATCAGAACATGAACTTGTTGAATGAATGGTGCTGGGAAGAAAGCAGGTTGTGAAATGTCGTAAATCAGTGAGGAATTTGTTTCACTCCTTCATTTGCAACTAATCATGGAGCATCTACTGTGGAAAGCACAGCGCCAGACCCTGCGGAAATGTGGAGAACATGACAAGCACTATTCTGTCTGCATGGCGGCTAACTTCTAGAAGGTGGAGGCAGACGAATCAATGAACAGGTAACAAATAAAAGTAAACAAGGTAATCTCAGATAGTCAACAATATAATGAAGAAAATAAAACAATAACATGTAAGACGAAGACTGAGAACTCTTCTTTGCATTGGGTCATCTGAAGCCTTCTGAAGAGGTAACATTTGAACTGACTTGAATGATTTGAAAGAGCCAGGTTCGAAAAGACCTAAGGTCACACAATTCTAGGCAAAGAAAACAAGAAGTGCAAAGCCAAAACGTAAAATTGAGCGTGCCATATTCTAGAACAAAAAGAAGGCAGGGCACCTGAATTTTAGTGAGCAGAGGGATGGAAGAAAGATGGTAAATTACTTCAGGAAGGCAGCCAGGGTCTTTTTAGGCCATGGTACGCCATTTGGATTCTTTCTAAGCGACACTAACTGTCTTCTAAAGGTTTTACATAGAAGACTGCACTGCGTAGTACAGATTTAATGGGGTAACACCAAAATCAGGGAGACTAGTTATGAGGTGATTTCCAGGAGCCCATAAGAGAGATGATGGTGGCCTGGAGGGATAGAGAGGAGTGGATGGATTTAGGGCCAGGTGGTCAATGGTGGTGCCATTTCATGGGACTGATCAACACTACTTCTGACTCTGAATCAGTGATTATTTGTAAAGTTGTCCTTGTCAACTAGTTATAGGCAGATTCTTCAGAAAAGGACAATTTACCCATTGTCCTCCCTTTTCTTCTCCCCAGCAGTGAATTGCCTAATAAGGCAATTATGCTCTCTGAAGGAACCATCTTCTCTGTGACCTCTTTATGCCTTAGGAAAGAGAAGCTGACTCTTGGAATCTTACAGAAGCAATTACACTCACAGAGGCTCTGGTTTTGCATTTCTACAGGACGTGGTTTGATTGTGTGGCACAGAGTGTTGCTCACCTCAGGGTCCTGGTGGAAAAGTTGGCATACTAATTAGGAGCATTTCACAGTGACTCAACATCTCCTTTGGCCTCTTTAGACTTCCGCCTTTTGAATACCTGCTAACTGGTTTGGAAAAGCACAGTGATTAGCCCTCAGTGTCCTTTTCAGGCAGAGCTTTATGTAGCCATCTCATAAAGTTTTTCATATATTATCATCTTGGTCCTCTCTCCTCCTGACCCAGAGACAGTAAATGAAGACACAGCGGTGATTTGAGCCCTTCCTGTGGCCATTTCTTCACTCAGTCCTCTGGGATTCTTCCTGATGTTCACAAAACCTAAGAATCCAATCGCCACATCACGTCCCTGGAAATCTTTCTGCAGCCCCCAAATAGCTCACCATTTCTCCGAGATATCTAAAACATTAATTAAATCTACTTTTAAAACTTTTCATTAAAACACAAAATACATACACACACAAAAATCATAAAATGCATCACTCAATGAGTTATTATGAAGTATAAAGACCCTCTAACCACAACCCGGGTCAAGAACGAACTTTGTCAGGTAAACAAGTCTCTCCATACACTTCATCCAATCATAGCCCAATTCCTCTCCCCAAATGTTACCACTAACCCAATTTTTATAATCATTTCTTTTTAGTTCTATTATCCAAGTGTGCATCAGGATATTGCTTCACGGAGCTCCTTCCTCTGTTTTTATGCAGTGTTCAAAGACATGGCAGTCTTCTTTCTGAAACCTCTTGGTTTGGTTGCCCAGCACTTTATTTAGAATTATTTTACCTTCTCCTCTCTTATTTCTAACCTGCTCAATACTGACTCCTGTCTTAGCAATTTCTCCTCAGTGTGAGGCTCTGTCCTGGAAGGGTAACTTGGTGGCTTAGTTTTAAATTTTCTTGGTAGCCAAATTCCAACAGCCCCTTCAGGTCTCACTATAGATTCTGATACTGTAGTGAACATACTACACTCAGCTTAAGCTGCTGTTCTCAAATTGGTTTGCAGCATTTTACAGCAAATATCTATTGGCCGAGTTGAGGTTCTAGTCTCAGGTCCTTCAGACACCTTGTTGCTTCTCCCGGCTGTTATCTGTGCTTCTCTTTGCTGATGTCAACACAGATGCTGACACCACTCAGGTTTGTAGCTGTTGGTGGGTTGTCCTCACATGCTTGCATTTTGGGATTCGTGGGGATACCTGTTAGTTTCGTTGTGAATGTTGCCCATGAATTTTGGTTTTGCTATCTAATTTTCTATTGGTTTTCATGTGGATATTCAGAGAGATTATTTTTTAAAAAAAAGAAAACTACATCTTTGCTGCAGCCATCTTTCCATAACTTTCTCAAATTAGTTTAATTTTTAATTTATACCCAGGCATCTTTGCCAAAGTTGTGGGTATATTGGATCAGCGAATACCAAATCTGTAATCTTGACATTCCACATGTCTCAAAACTTATCATCATATTCTTTTTTTTGTTTATTTTGCTGAAGAAGATTCACCCTGAGCTAACATCTGTGCCAATCTTCCTCTATTTTGTATGTGGGTTGCTGCCATAGCATGACCACAAACTAGCGGTGTAGGTCCAATTCCAGGAACTGGACCAAGGCTGCCAAACTGGAGCATGCCAAACTTAACCACCAGGCCATGGGGCTGGCCTGATGATATTCTTTTAAAAAGTTTCTCCAATATTAATTCAGTTAGTAGCCAATGGTAACTAGTAAGTATCCATTCTATGCATGATCTAGAACCATTTAATGTTAAAAAGGAAGAAAATTAAGTAACTTATTCATTAATTCATCTATTTATTTATTCTTTCATCAAACATGACTATCTACTAATTACAGACCCTATGCTATGAATTGGGGTAATAAGAACAATGGCCTGACTTTTTCACTATGATATAATCACTCCATTCGGCACATATGTCTTAGGTGTCACCTTTTATGTTAATTGCTGCTTCAGATCAATACTGAATGTAGAAAAACCATGACTAACTCCCTCACATCAAGATTCGTGACCTTGGGAACATCACAAGGCTTTTCTGGGCTTCATCCTCAAAATGTGTGTAGCAGTACTGTTTATCTACAAGATAATTTTAAAAATTAAATGATATAATAATTCAGAAGGCTTTTAAAAGTTTGTTATAATTTTCATATTAATTTTTAATTTGTTAGATGCCTTCCACATGCAAGATTCATTAATTTATTCATTTAATAAATATTTAGTACCCACTGTGTGTCAGGCACTATATTAGTCTTTGAAGATACAGCCAGTGACCAAGACAAGATTCTTGCTGTCATCAAACTTACATTCTTAAGGAAGAAGGAAGGCATAAAATAAATACATGATCAAAATATCTCAGGTGATATGTGCTATGATGTTTTTAAAACAGAATGAGGTGATCAAGAGAAACCAAAGTGTTCCGTAGACCGAGGGGTCATGGATGGCCATGCCAAGGACTTTGTTCTCCTTCCAAGCCCTCAATGATAAAAAGAACCAGCCATGCAAAGATGATGGTATAGAGTGTTGCAGGCAGAGGAACAGCCATTTTAAGGTTCGTGGTCAGGAATGAATTTGATGTGACCAAGGAATAGAAAGCAGGTGAGTGTAGCTAAAGTTGTGGGAGAGAGTGGGGAACTGACAAAGAGATGAGGTTGGAGAAAGGAAGCTGGGAACTGGATCACCAAGGGCTTCACGCTCTAGAGAAAGAAGTTGGAATTTTTTTTTTGAGAGACAGAGATAGAAACTATGGGGCAATTAAGCCTTTAGGACATTATTTCAATAGTCCAGGTAAGAAATGGTGCAATGAAGAAAGAACGGTGGTGGCTTAGATTAGGGTCATAGCAGTGGAAAAGAACAGAAGAGGTTTTATTAGGAAAATGTTTTGAATATAGAGTCAAGAGGACTTGCCAACGCATTGCTTATGAAAGACTATGTAAAGTGAGTAAGCAAGGATAACTCCAAAGTTTTGGCTTAAGAAATTGGAAGAATGGTAAAACCATTTAGTGAAGTAGGAAAGAACAGAATGAATGGAAGTACTGTTTTAGAATGGGTAGGAGTAGCATTTGGGGGAGAATCAAGAGTTCTGCTTCAAATATGTTCATTTTAGATGCATATTTGACATTTAAGTGGATATGTCAAGGAGGACTTAGATATACAAGTTGGAGACTGTGCTTCCTGGAAGAGGTCAGACATGGGGAGATGAGTATTAGATTACTTATATATGGACGTGATTTAATGCCACATGTGGCTATTTAAATTTTAATTTAAGTTACTTAAAATTAAATATTATCAAAAATTACTCATCACATTTAAAGTACTCAGTAGCTACATGTGGCTAGTGATGACCATATTGGACAGCAGATATAAGACATTTCCATCATCACAGAGAGTTCTACTGGGCAGTGCTTTCATAAAGGACAGATTCCCCTTCATTGGCCTTAACTACCAAAGGAAACATAGGGGCTTAAGTGGTTTAATTAAGAATTTAGAGAAAAAGGAATCTGACTACATCTCAATTTTCTCTGCCTGCCCACAAAGCTGAGAGACACACTAACCACAAGGTCCTGGATGATTTCCAAGGCTGTATGAGGTGAAGAAAGAGATATCACAGTGAAACAGACCAGCAGTCATGAGATGCCATTATCCACAATACAAATGAAAATACATCAAGAAACTCAACTTGACCAGTTAGGTGTGCCAAGGGACTGAGACAGATGCTGCCGGGCCACACTAGCCCCAAGTCCCAAGAAGGTTCCCAAGAGGGAAGAGAGAAGAGGTTCCTTTCGTCACATTAGATTGACAAGTCACTCATCAAGCACTTTATATCCTACACTCTATACCCTCATCTTTGCACAGCTGGTTCTTTTTATCATTGAGGGCTTGGAAGGAGAACAAAGTCCTTGACATGGCCATCCATGACCCCTCAGGCTGTCTGTATGCCCTTGCCTTCTTCTAAAGTGTCCTCTCCTCTCCATCCCTTCCTATTGACATTGCTATCAAATGCTCCCCTGCATGTGAAGCCTCCAGTGATGCTTCCTTTTGTGGTGCTCACATAGCACTTGTACAAGTCATGCAGAACTTAACACGCTCTGGCTTTTCATGTAGCTGTTTGTAGTGGAAAGACTATAGACTTTGGCAGAAAGCCTTGGATTCGAGCCCTCATTTTACCTATCAACTAGTAGTGTGATTAGATAAATTATTTAACTTTTCTGATCTTCAGTTTCCTTCTCTGTAAAACTGGAATAACGATACTTCTTCTGAAGGACTTTTGAGTTTTAGATGAGATAATGTGCTTGAATGTCTTCAGCATCATGTCTGATAGATTGTGGAGGCTGCAAGATGAAAGGTCAATCCTTATGATGCATTTCTCCCTACAGTGAGGGACTGCTATTGAGCTAAGACTGCTCTCTGGAACTCTGTATCACAAGATCCCTTCAAAGCTTTTCATTTGTTATATTGTGTAATTACCACTTGAAGAAAACATGAACTAATTCAGAGATTCACAGATAACGCACGAGGTAGAGATCAGCCTTGACTATAAAACATGAATATAGAAAGCAACAAATGATCCATTGGGAGCTTCAACTCAACTGGGACTGAGGTTATGTTTGTTATTCTTCTAACTTATATCAGACGCAACATCTTGAAGTTAAGTTCTAAAGAATGAACTCCAGGATAATGTCTCAAACTTTTAGCCAATGCTGTTCAATAAAACTGTCTGCAATGATGAAAATGTTCCATATCTTCTCCATCCAATATGGTGGCTATTAGCCACATGTGGCTTTTGAACAAACGAAATGTAGTTAGTGCAAGTGAGAAAGTACATTTTTAATTTTATTTAATTTTAATTATATGACATTGACTAGTTTCATGTAGCTAGTGGTAACAGTCTTAGAATTCACAGCCCTGAGATATTAAGATGGAGAGGACTTCGAGTGCAACCTCTTCATTGTACAAATGAAAGACAACAAAAGAACCAATATTTTCTGAGGAAGTTTCATATGCCAGGCCCTGTACTAAAGACTTTCATGTTATTCTCTTGTAAGCCTCCTAACGGCCTTATTAAGTATATATTACCAACATTTTACATTTAAGAAAACTGTCTTAGAGGCTCATGGTTATGCTCATTCAGTTAGTCTTTGCTAGTGAGGATAGAAAGGTGTGGTGTAACCAATGCGGATCACCCTCTGTAAATTTGAGCCTCATGCAGGGGTCAGTCTCTACCACACGGGAGCCTATAAATCAATGGTGAAACGAAAATCTAATATCAACATCACTACAGCAGAACAAGTGAAGATTCCTCTCAATCACCTTCACTCTCCTGTCTTTCCTACCTTTCAGCACCAGGAAGTTTGTCTTTATATCTCACCCAACTTCCTGGCAGCCATATCTTTCTTAACTGTGTAATGTAAATTTTAGTGCTAGCCTAAGCAGGACATAATCAGGTGGTAGGATTGCTTCAAAAATATGCTGATGATGTATGAAAAATTAACACACCAGTTCCTTTTGCATTAGTCAATCCCATTAGTTGCACCACAACTCCCACAAGCAAGGAAAATTGAATGCTGACAATTTATCCAACAAGTTAGAAAGTTCCTTTCCATCTATCCTTGTGTGGAGTCTAGCAATCCAAACTGAAATGATTGTGTTGTGCAGTATACTGCTGTCTGTTGTCTCACTCTTCTCTTTGACCCTATTCCTATATTCATTTTCTCAAAGCACAGTTTTAATGATATCATTCTCCCTATCCTCATTATCCTAGCATTTCAGACTTTATAACTCTCTCAGGTTACAGAGGGCAGATCGTGGGATTTTTTTGGCCTCCATAATTACATGAGCCAATTCCTATAATAAATCGCTTCATATAAATTCTATTGGCTCTGTTTCTCTGGAGGACCTTGGCTAATACAATGTGGTTGAGTTAGAAAATGAGGTAGCCTTCACTCTCCTGTCAAGGAGCCATCCTAGGTGTCTTGATGGGCAGAGAGGAAACGTGAGGGGATACCAAAAGGATGAGTTCCAAGGTCATTTCTTCCTCTTAAAGGACAGCTTCAGGCTTTGCCTGCAGGAGAGAAGAGATTTGCTTTGCCCAACAGGTTAGAATGAAGAAGTTTTTAGCACCACAAACACAAACTTAGAATTGAAGGAAACATTCCAGGAGTGAAAAAGACAATTCATTCACACTAAACAAATAGAGAGGCTTTAGGAGTGGGAAAGCATTTGTGGTGCTGAAACACAGAATACAAACACTGTTCCTGGAAAGAAAACAGTCAAGACTTTCTCGGCCATGGCAGGAAAGGTGTTGAAAAACCAGGGAGGCAGAGACATTGCACCCGCTCTGAGAGGCAAGTGAGTCTTTGTAACTGGAAATAGGGGAGGATGTGAGCAGAGGGTTAGGAATAAAGTCAGAAGTTAGAGCTGTAGGAAAGAAGAGAAATGTTTTCTCCTCGGAACCACTGTTGATATAATGAAAGGTGGTCCCATTACTGTCATCACATTGTGAGCACAGAACGGCAGAGACATCAAATTTTCAATACTTCAATGCACAAAATGCCCCAGATGTTTAGCCTTCCTGGACCCGCAGGGGTCTGCACAGTGAACAGCCCTGACACAGCCTCACTGTCCTGTTCATAAAGGCCAATGAGGCCTAATGTCTGCAAAACTGTGGCCCCAAACCTTGCAGATGTGTCCACAGGAGAAAGCTGGGGACTCCACATTCTGTTCACATGTTGCCCCTTTCCACAGTAAATTAGGGTAGCCCAGACTATCTTCTCAGGCTTAAGAGGACCCAGCTCTCATAAAGAAGAGATTTGTATAAGATCCAAGATAATTCTTCCCAGAGCAAGGTGAAATCTGTTTGCGTGAATGCCTAGCCAGGCATTTCTCAACAAGCTTTAATATAAAACAGTGAGAATGGCCAGATGAAGGAACACGTCATCCACATGCTTATGAGATTACAGCTGGTTATTCACACCAATTCCTTTTCATAAATTGGTTTCCAGAGTCTGATATTTTAAAATCAAATCAGGTCTCCGAAATCCATTTTATGTTGATAGTCTTAATAACTGACTTGAATTGTTTTCTTATCGGGAAATGGAAATCTCAAAGACTTAGATATGCTCTGCATATCCTGCTTGAAATTTGACCTGAATTGAGGTTTCCACACCTCTTCTTTTGACCGAGTACCTAAGAAGACCTTCTACAGAGGGTGAACATATGCTTTCCCTCACATTCTCAACATTTACCTCTGGGTGCCAGGAAAGTGAATTCACGGATACAAGGAACTTGGGCGTCTATTAAAAAAATTCTTAACAATAATCACATTGGGTCAGTGGAGAAGTTATTTCCAATTTGCCTGAGGAATAAACCAGATTAAGAGAATAAGAGAAGCTCTGAAATAGCTAAGAAGCTACAGCCATCTTAAACACTCTGCTCTGGAAACAGGGGCCATGGGATCTGGGAATAGAGATGGCCTAGATGAGGGCAATTTCACATTTCACAGAAAGGTCTCAATGTAGCATGCATACACAGAGACATCATGAACATGGGCTCTGAAAATGACAGTGACTAGCAAGGGGCAAATTACTTAACCCCTCTGGACCTCTATTTCCTCATCTGTACTTAGGTAAAGGTAGCTGTAAGAATTTAATGGAGATAAAATGCATATAAAATGTTTAAAAGGGACTTAGCACTAGCAAAATAAACAGTATATATTTGATTTATTATCATTTTTATTGTCATTGTTATATGGGACTCCCTAAAAATATCTCCTAAAATAGGTTGGAGTCATATCAAGGCCTTGTCATCAGCCAACGTCTTTTTTCTGTGGCTGCAATCCTGATCCTTTTCTATATCTTTTCTCATCTTTTCTGTAGTGTATTTAGCAAGAAAAATGCTCTTATACTCTGAGACTCAGGATCTAAACTTTGGCAAGATACTGTACCAGTTTATTCATGTAGAACTTTTACAAATAATATCTTAGAATGGAGTATGTGCATATGACTATGCAAACATTCTGGGCGTGACAACAGCAAACAGATGTGGATCCATCTTCCAAGAGTTCATAGTCTAGATAGAGAACAATAAATAAACAGGGGAGAAGATACCCAGCACTAGAAGGCAGGCCATGCCCAGTGGCAGGTGAGTGGAAGGGACTTTTAATACAGCCAAGATTAGTGCTCCAGCTGGACTGGCTGGTCCTCAAAGGGCCAGTAGAATGTGATGCATAAGTGATGAGGAAGTGCAGTCCCAAAGAAGACTACAGGAGAAGAGCCACCCATGTGAAAATTAGCACAGAATGATGGTGAGTGAGCTTTACATTCTTTAAAATAAAATCAATTTCAGTTTCATACTTTAGTTATTTAGACAAGATTTATTTTAGTTATTTGAACATATATGCAATATTGACTTAAACTCTTTGCCTGTGAAGTCCAATGTCGGGGTTTCCTTCGGGAAAGTTTCCAGTGAATGCTTTCTTCCTATGTATGGGCCATACATTCCTGTTTCTTGACATTTCTCATAATGTTGGTGCTTTTGGTTGTTTCTATTTCTGCTGTTTTTTTGTAACTGTTTGTTCTTGGTTGTGTGTAGCCACTGAAGTCTTTATTCAGTTGGCCTAGAGGTCACCTAATGATGGGACAGAGATTTCCTTTTATGTCTTGGACCAATAAGTCTAATAGTCTTTGCTGAGAGGCTCTGGGTGTTGTGGGACACATCTTCAAAGCTCCAGCAAGCAGTTTCCAACTCTGCTTTAGTCTTCACTTCCTGCCTGTGCAAAGCCTCAAGGTCAGCCAGAAGTGAGAGATTAGGGCCTTCTCCTGTATTTCCTGGGCATGTACACAGCCCACATGCATGTGGACTTCCAGATTCTCAGGAATATGTCAGCCATTTCCGAAGCCTCCTTTGGACATCTCACTCCCCAGTTTTTCCTTTTAAGTGTCTTGGTCAGCCTTTTATGAGTCCCAACTGGTATGACTGCCTCATACTTAAATTTGTTTTCACTTTTTGTTATCGCAAATAATGTTGAGATAATCATTCTTATGAGACCAAACTCTGTCTTATCCTTTGAACATACCTGGCACCTCTCTCTGCTCTTGTCATTCTGATCCAGCTGCCAGGAAGGCCCTCTTTCTTTTTCACTCCTCATGTGCTGCAACCTCTGCTTTATGATCCAACCCAATTATTACCTCTTCTGTGAGATCCCATCTGGCTCTTCCACCTAGAGTTAGTTGGTGCCCTTTCATAGCGCTTGATTTTGATTTCTAGGATAGGGTTTATTTTTTGGGACTATAACGTATACATGCTGACATTCCACATAGGCTCCAAAGTCCTTGAGAACGAGACATTTTCTTATTTATTATCCTGAGTCCTAAGAGTATTAACTTTCTATACTCTATTATCATTTTGTTCAAAGACTGCTTCTCAGAGTTCCATCCTTGTCTTTTAAGAATTTGTTTAATATGTATATTCTGGACATTGTATCTTAAAACCAGTGTATTACCTAAGTATGACAAACTGACCAATAAAGCTGGGTCCTCCAGGATTGTTCCACATGGTTTTCTCAAATCTCCCTTAGTTTATTCATAGACTACACCATATTGGCACTCCGTTTCATACCTCCATCTGAACATGGTACCTGAGGTGGTTACTGTCCTGCACCATGATCTGATCTCTATATTCAATGCCCAATGCCATTCCTGCTCTCTCTACCACTTTCCCCCAGCTCTGTGCACCAGCTTTCTACAGGAGACTAGAACGTTGTACAGTGCAGCATCAATTCAACGGCATGCTGGGAAGAGGAGGGGTTCATCAAGATGTTAGCAAATCATAGGCAGAGAATTGCAGCCCCTAGGGAAAGAAATCGCATCTAACCATATAGTATGTCAGATCTTTTCCAGCTCTGGACCAGGTATGGAGAATCAAAGGATCTCCAGGTAACAGACTAGTGATGATTTTGGAGGTGCAGGGTGGTGGGGGTGTCAAAGAGAGAGAGCCAGAATATCCTAGAAACTTTGTCTAAAATAGGGCATGGAAAAATAAGAAGAGAATTTGGTGCTGAGATGTGGCATGGCAGAATCCAGTACACCGGCAAGTTTCCGTTGGAGTCTAACTCGGGGCCCTGCACAATGACATCTACTTCCCTGAGGCCCAAGTAGGACTCCCCACCAGGTTACAGTGTCCTGTAGGATAAGAAATCCCAGGCACAAGGGGCTTGAGAGTTCTTTCACAGGTGTATTCAGGGGGTTATTGTTGATAACAAGGAAGAATCAGCACCTTCTGCCATCAGATAGAAAACAATCACTACAATTTGAAACCCTTTGGGTTTGAGTGATGAGAGCGACTCATACCCTACCCATTTGACGTCTCCCTGGTTCCAACACAGCCAGCAGGCAGCTATCTGCACTGGATCTGCACTGCATTCATTTACTCGTTCACCTGTCTTTTATTTAAAAAATGCTGCTTGTCAGACAAAACGTAGGAGAGGAGGACATAGTCTGTTGATTTGCTGTAGAGAGAAAGGGAAAAAAAAGATTTTAGGTATTCTCTGTGTTGTCACTTGGCAGTTTCAAATGCTTCATTGCATCTATTTACAACAGAAAGAACTGAGAATCTGCGACAAAAAGGTGCCTGTCCTTTGACTGCTGGTTTGTGATGGTCAATTAGGTTCCCTGATGGGGAGTTTGCTTAAAATGCAGAACATAGTGTCCGTCTGTTTTCTTCTTGATGTTTACTGCAGTTTTGACATAACAGTCTTTTTTTTTTTCAGCATGATAATTACATCAGGCCAGTCAGTCCTCTTATGTCTGAGGGACAGGTCTGAGCACCGGGGCTGAACGTAAATATTTTCAAATGAGAGGACAGACAGCATTCTACAGTAAAGAGGGTCTCTGTAACTATTTTATCTGAGAAAAAATGAAAACATATAAGGTCCTTGAAGTAATGAACGCTATTCTTTATAATATTTTTTTTCCTTTGTCTACTTCCTCCCTTACATAGGTGGTGAGATGGCGTGAGGATTGTTAGTTGTGGGTCTGATTTTAAACTGCCCTTAGAATTGTTTTATTTCCTGTCAGTGACTCAGCTTAAAAAAAAAAAAAAGATTCATGGGGAAAAGAAAGTGTCTCTTCTGAGGAAGCAAGTTTTCAATAACCCGAGGTCGATTTTATGGGGGTCAGGGTCAATGACTGGAACGTCAATGGGATTCTAATCTTTGATCAGATTTGGTTATCATAATAAGCAAAGGCACTAGAATTTTCTGAGCTCTTTTACTTAGGCAGACTGTTCTTGGAAAATGGATCCATTCAATTTATAGTCCTAAAACAACATTTCATCCTAAAAATGTTTGAATTTCTCTGAGAACACTTTAGCATGATGAAGTAAAGCTCTGTTCACTCAGTGGCTCGCCATGCTCCTAGGGAACACTCCAGGCATCTGGACTTTACCCTGCTAAGTACCAGGACTTTTCTTTGTGAAAGATGTCGAAAAGGGGAAAACTTTTATTTACATCTTCTGAGTTAAATATTTCCAGAATTTACTATACTTGTGTTTTTCATAGTGAATTCTCTTGAAATCCAGTCCCGTGGCTTGTATTATGAGGGAGATAAAAGAGTTTTTAAGGTCAAATAAGTTTACGCAATGCTGAGTTAAACAGCACGAATGAAAATGGTCTATTTATTATTACATTTATTAATTTACATGGTAATATGTAGTGTGAATCATCTAAAGACTTACATGAAATGCTGTAATTCAAAATCTTATCTGGCCATAAAACTCTCTTCTTTTCAGCAGTTCATTTTTGAGGGACTGCTATGTCACAAAATATGTGTATAGAATCCTTTTATTATAACTTTCCTGCCTTTTAAAATAAATTACACTACATATTTCTCTTGGTGACTTCTATGCTTTGGGTGATCAATATAATTTTGAGTTGTAACATGATGGATGACCTTAGATGCTGGAGAGGAATAGTGAGTAATTTCTTCCTACCTCAAATGGCTAGTAGTGATGTGTGTGAGGATGGGGTGGGGGGTGTAGTTCTTTTGCGTGTTTATAAAAAGCAAAATTCCATTAGTAGCTGTAAGTCACTCACATGACGCTGGTGTGACTTTTCTGTCCCTTTAGGCAATGGTCTGTTGTGTGCCTGTGGTAATGCCTTCGCCACCTGCTATTTTTTGTGCCTCACTTGCTACATATTAAGGAGCCAAATAATGGATAATTTGGGAAAACGGCACAGGGCAGGGGAAAAGGACAAGCGGGGCCATTTGGAGTCAATTAGAATCATGCAGACCTGACTTCAAATCTGGCTCTGCCCCTTACCAGCTGTGAAACTCAGAGAAATAGGTGACCCCTCTGAGCCTGTTCTCTCACCTACACAATGAAAGCAGTGGCATCTGTAGAGGAGAGAAAGCTATTTCCTTTCCCCCTGCCTGTCTGCCCCATCCATCCTAGATCACTCCACCACTCATGAAAGGAGGGATTTCTCATCAAATGGCTCAACGTCTGGAGTATTAATTATGCCCATTTACTAGTAGACAGATTCAATGGGCATTATGTGGTCACATCTACAGGCTTGAGGCCTCCACTTGGAGCATGGCAGCTCCTTCTCTCTCCTATTACGTCATTAGGGGGTGAGAGGATGACAAAATTTGGATTGAAGGCCTGGGGGAAGGTGGAGACCAGTGTCTTTTTCTTAGTGAGCCCATGACGGCGCTGACACAGTTAATAATTAGGCAGTAGTTTTTCATTTTCTTTCCGCCAGTATTCACTGTGTTTTCACAGAGTTCAGTCCAGAATCTCTAAGGGAGGGAGAGGTGCTCTGTGGGGCTGTATTCACCCTAAATTTTGGTCACATTTCCATTAAATGCCACAAATACATCTAAACACACCTACCTCACTCTACCTCACAGCGTAATAGGGAGAGTTAAATGAAAAGATTCTAAAGTTGTTGTTTTTCTGCACAGGAAGAACCCTTGTTTTTGTTATAACTACTTCTAAAGTACAAATTAATGAACTCAGAATGCATTTCTGATGATCTCTCCTATAAGTAAAGTGCATACGCTGTTGTGTAGACTTCACAGATCACACCTATGTTCCAGACACACACCTGGATAAATGAGTGTTGCCATATTGATGCTTGCCATTTGGTATCTAAGAAATATTTAGTTTAACCTTAATGAACATAATAACATGAAAAAAGAAGATGATTTCTTCTTAAACAGTCATTTAACATGTTCTATTACAAATAATAACCTCATAAAGGGGTTGGGAACCTGTGAGATGGCTTCAATTAAAATACCTGGAACCACAGACCACATTAGGGTTTGTTCTTCAATAGGTTTAATTGGTTCACTTATTGGCTACACATGAGATGCTATTTTCTCTCTCTTTAACCTATCTTATTGAGGGCTTAAATGGCAATCTATTTGATCAGGAAGAATAGCATCCCCTGGGCCACAGGTAAAATTAAATATGCCAGTGGCATTGTGTGGGTTAGTCAGATCTGGCTATTTGTTGAATAAATGCAGATGTTAGGAGAAGTTCTCTGCTCTCCCTGCCTCATTATCCTGATGAAGATTGAATTTGGATTTTTTTTTTTTTGGCTGAGGAAGATTAGCCCTGAGCTAACATTGGTGCCAATCTTCCTCTATTTTTTTGTATGTGGATTGCCGCCACAGCATGGCTGATGAGTGGTGTAGGTCTGCACCCAGGATGCAAACCCATGAACCTGGACCACTGAAGGTTGGAGCATACTAGGCCATTGGATCAGCCCTGAATTTGAATTTTTAAAAATAGAAAACACACTCAAGAGCTTGAGATGGGATTTTTTTTTTAAAAGAAAAAGATTTCTGTTGGCCAATGGAGTAGGAATGACAGTACCTTTTTTTTTTCTTTGATCTAATGCTGCCTTTGGTAAGTCTGACCTCTTTTGTTAGGAATTAAAAATTTTTTACAGAATACTCTGGGAGAAAAAACTCTTTATAGTGTCCAGAAAAGTGAGAAAATTTGTATTCAATACCCCAGAAAAGTAAATCTCACAGCGCTATGCTAGTATAGCATTTCTAATTCATGTCAGTTACGTATTTGGAAAGTTAAATTTGAATGTTTTTCTTAAGGGACATTCTTTTATGACCTTAAACAATAATAGCGCTAAGCAATTTGGATGAAAATCATGTGTTATTCATAGAGGAAAAGTAATACTCCATCACATTTGTACTTTGCTGTTCCATTTGCAAAGCTCTGTCACATGTGACCTTTCATCCAAACCTCATTATAGCCTTATGTGAATAAATTTTAATAAACATAAGGTAATTGAGTACAGAGAAATTAAGAAACTTACCCAATGTTATCCAGCTATTGAGCAGCATGGACATGTATAGAAATGGGCTTTGATTTCTTATTCTCAACTCCTCTTCCCCTCCTTTTTGAAATTTGACAACACACATTCATACATGTGTCAGGTACTATCCTAGGCCCAAGGTCTCTGGGATGTAGAAGGCAGGCTGATCTCTGCTTTCAGGGAGTTTCATTTCAGACAAATGACATGAAACATTTGTCAGATGAAACACTGGTCAGACAGATTTAAACGGCCAAACCATTTAACAAACAAATGTGATAATATTGAATAATCACAAGTGAGGGGAAAAAAATTACTAGGGAGGGCAGGCATTTGGCCAATTTATCTAGGGTGGTCATGGAAGGTGTGTCAGCTAGGACTCATACAAATGGCAAACCCCAATTAAAGCTTAAACTATAGCAATGTTATCTCACATAATGAAACCTGCAGGTAGGCAGTTCTGGGGTTGGTTGACTCAGCAATAAAACAATGTCAGGCTCTGGAATGTTTCCAGCTTTCTTCTCCTAAATGTATGATGACTGCTACAATTCCAAGCTACAATTCCATAAATGATAAATGAAGGAGTGAGATTTCTTGCTTCCTTTGTGAAGAGGAATGAACTGCCCTGAATACTCCATCTTTGAGGAGGCTGAATGGCATCACATGACCAAGCCTAAATCCATCATCCCTGGCAAGGTGAATGACATGATCAAACTTGGCCTGGATTAACCGACAATCCTCCCACCTGAACTGCAGAGGTCTCATGGGATACTTGGGCAACCGATACTTGAACAAAATTGGCAGAGAGGCCTTTGTGAGGCAGTGGTATTTGAGTTGATGTTTGACTGAATTGAAGGAGGCCACTTGGTAACAAGCAAGAGAAGCACATGCCTGATAGCCTCATGATGCCTCATATTTATTGAGCACCTTATATGGTCCAGACACTGCCCTATGTGCTATTTATATTAGCTCATTTAATGCAGCAACACTACTATGAAGTAGTTTCTATCATTATTCCCATTTTACAGATTAGAAGACTGAGCCACAGAGTGGTTAGGCGACCTGTCAAAGGTCTTGGAGATAATAAGCAGCAGAGCCCTGATTTGAGCCCAGGCAGTCTAACTCCAGATCCCACATGCTTAACCACACACTACATTGAGAAACAAAGATTCTAAGGCAGAAAAAAGCCAGTTGTGCTCAAGGAACGGGAAAGACGGCACTGTGATTAGAATATAGCAAGAAAAAGGGCAGTGGCAGGAAATGAAATCTACATGTTGAGACAAGGGCTCCATCATTTAGGGCCTTGTAGGCGACATTTAGGATTTTGGATTCTATTCTCAATGCCTTGGAGAGAAATTGGACAGTTTTAAGCATGGGAATAACGTAATATAATTAACATTCAGAATTAAAGATGGTTGAATTAGTCAGGATATTCTAGAGAAACAGAACCAATAGGAGATATCTCCATCTCTTTGTCTATCTCTATCTCTTTATCTATCTGTCTGTCAATCTATCTATCCATCTATCTATCTATAAAGATTTATTTTAAGGAATTGGCTTATATGATTGCAAAGCCTGAAAATATGAAATCTGTAGGTGAGGCCAGCAGGCTGGAAATTCAGGTAAGAGTTAATGTTGCAGTCTTGAGTTCAAATTCTGCAGAGCAACAAGCCAGAAACTCAGGCAGTAAGAAGAATCCCTTCCCTGGGAAACCTTGGTCTTTGCTCTTAAGGCCTTCTACTGATGGATGACTCTCACCCACATTATGAAGAGTAATCTGCTTTACTTTAAGTCTACTGATTTAATTATTAATCATATCTAAAAGTTATCCTCACAGCAACAACTAGACTGGTGTTTGACCAAACAACTAGGCACCATAGTCTTGCCAAGTTGGCACATCAAGTTATCAATGACAATAGCGTATAAGAGAGTGGTCTATAAAATGTAAATCCTGCTCTTCAATGCCATTATCTCCATCCTTCCACTTTACTCTATAGTCTCCACACTAGCAATCCCTCAACTGTTGGTCCTACTGGCTTTGTACTTTCAATTCTTCCCCACGTGCCCTTATTCTTTCAGTACTCCAACTTAGATTCCACGTCTTGGCATTATAACTCTTCTGTCACAAACACCCTGACTTCCTCAGTCCCTCCCTCCCTCCCAAGGTTGTGCTTGCCTGTGAAGGCCCAAGTCGCAGTTAAATTCAACTATCCACTCACTCCACTTCTGTACTTGAGTCACTGAGTGTTATTGGATTGAAATTACATAGTTGCATTCACAGGACTCACGTCATATTTATGAACACTTATTTCAAATGTCATTCAATACTGCTAGTCACTACATTTCTCTATTGAATTCATTCTTCCATTCTACAAGATGGCTATTTCACATCACCTTTTCTCTCTTCAAAGCTCTAAGGACTAATCACTCATACTCTCAGCTGATCACCTTCATAAAGAAAAGAGAGCATTCAAATGAAATCTACCTCATTTTCACAGGACCAGCTTAATAAACCACGGTATCAGGACTTACTTTTTTGATTTCTTATTACAATAGAAGAAGTAAGCTCTCATTTGAGTCCAAACCCTCCACTTACCCCAACTGCATCCCATCTTACTTTCTATAGATCCAAACTTCAATGTTATGAATTTCCTCTCTAACTGGATCACTCTCAGCAGCATATTAACGTGTTTCTAAACTCAAAATTGCACTCCAATTGCAATCACATTTCTCTGTTCTTCTGAGTGTCAAAACCCTTCAAAATAATGGTTAATACTCATCCCCCATGTTGTCTCTTCACGTTACCTCCTCATCCCACTTCCAGGCTTTTCTATCCTTTATACCACTGAGATGGCTCTTAACAATTTCACTGAAAATTACATCTTGCCAAAGACAATAATCAATTTCGGCCATCCTTGTTTGAACTCTCAGTAGCATCTTAAGACTGAGTTGATCTTTACTTTTTGAGACATTTGATTACATAGCTTTCAATAAAACTGTCCTCAACTGGTTTTCCTTCTATCTCAGAGTGTTTTTCTTCTCAACCACCTTTGATGTATCTTCCTTCTCTTCCACTTTAAGTATTGAGGTGACCCAAGAATACTTTCTCCACCTATGTCTTTTCTCTCTTCTTTATTTACATCCTCTCCTAGGTAATCTCATTTAATCCCAGGCAGTAAATTCCTCCAGCCCAAATCTCATCCTTAAGTTCCATGTTCTGATATCCTATTGCCTACTCAACATCTACACTTGCTGTGTAATCATCATCTCTGTCCCAATATGGCTGAAACTGTGACAATGTTTTCACTCTTCCTCAAATTGGCTTTTCTTTCCCCATCCAGCCCTGCCTCCAATCCCATTTTAGCATTTCCTGTCTCTCCCATCTGGTTGCTCAAGCCCGAAACTTCACTGTCATCTTTCTCTTTCTTGTGCACCCTAAATTCAATCCAGCAGTAAGCCTTGTTGCCATTACCTCCAAAACATACCTTAAATACAACAATTTCCCATCATCTCCCTTTCCACAAGACTAGCGCAACCACCACTCTATCTCCCTGGACTATTTGTTTGCCTGTTTTTGCCCCGAGAGTCCCTTCTCTCATAGCAAACACAATGATCTTTCAAAGCACAAATCAGGTCTAGTTGTTCCTGCTTAACACTCCACAATAGCTGCTAGTGGGAGATTTAGATTATTTTGCACTTAGAAAATAATGCAAACTCTATCTTGTCAAGTTGCTTCTTGATCTTTCTGTCCCCTGCCTCCCTTTCTGACGTCATGCCCTTCACGTTTCCTCTTCTGTTCACTCTATTCTATTTTATCTTCTTTATAGCATTCTTCTGTTCCCTCAAAGAATCTTAATTATTGGTTTACTTGTTTTATTGTCTGTAAATTTCCACCTGAGTGTAAATTCCACAAGCATATTTCTTTTTTATTCCCTGCTGTACCCTGTGTACTTAGATTAATCACCAACACTTGGGAAGCACTAGTTAAATATGTGTTTGCTGCCCATCTTCTGTTTTCCCACTTTTGGTAGAAGTGTGCATAAAAGAACTATTCTACTTTCCTCTGAACTTTACTATAAGAAGACAGCAACTCCTCATTACAACCAATTAAAATCAACACCCAACCTTGCTGAGGGGACATTAGGGACTGGAAGGATCTGTGGAGATTAGGAAAGCATACATCTCATGCAAAGGAGATGGCTGCTGTTCAGCATTGGCCAACACTTACCCAGACGGAAGATGAGTCCAGGGTCACAATACGTTCAATTTTATTTACTCTTTAGGAAGCCTCAAGTTCTGATTTTAAGTGATATCTCTAGATTTATGAATATTCATAATTAACTCTATTTTTTTAAAACCCTGTATGAGGACCAAACATAACCCATTTGCAGAATGGTTTTAGTTTGTGGACTCTCGTTTTTCAGCCTTTACTGTAGGATGATTTCATGGCCGAGGAAAAAAAGCCTAAAGAGACTTAATTGAGTGTCATGGCTGATGAGGAGGAGGACACTGGAATCTCTAGGCAACTCTGAGAAGCTTCACCAGTTTCAGAGTTTTACCCCTAAATAGGGCCTGACCAAGCATTGTGGAGTTGGGCCAGAATAAAGTCTGAAGCCACAGCCTACACAGGCAACTTTCAAAAGGGCAGAGACATTTTGTCTTCCTGCAGGACACTGGTTTTCTGTGGTCCACAAAAGCAAAAGTCACAGAGAAATAAGAGGAAGGTAAAAACAGCCAGAGACTTCTTGGGTGATGGGGGGCAGGGCAGGCAGCACAGAAATTAAAATTCTGCACCTAGAGTTTGAGGGGACCTGGAAACGCATCTAATTCAGCCTCATACTTGCCTTAAGCTCTCACATTCTGTGATCAGAACAAGCTGGAAATTTATCTTGAGAAATGTTAACATACATTTATAAAGAACAGTGACAGGGGCCTGCCCTGTGGCGGAACGGTTAAGTTTGCACTCTGCTTGGTGGCTCAAGGTTTTGCCAGTTCAGATCCTTGGTGCAGATGTGGCACTGCTCATCAGGCCATGCTGAGGCAGGATCCCACATGGCACAACCGAAGGACCTACAACTAAAATATACAACTATATACTGGGGGGCTTTTGGGAGAAGAAGCAGCAAAAGAAAAGAGAAGATTGGCAACAGATGTTAGCTAAGGTGCCAATATTTAAAAAAAAAATTAAAAAAAAAGAACAGTGAGTATGTCTCCTCCTCCATTTAGATGACTCACAAAGGTTTAATGTTTCAATTCAGTTCCTTTCAATTTAAATAAGCAAACATTCTCTGATGTTTTCCTATGGACTACACACAGTGTTTGTTGCTGTACAAACAGCTGAATTAAATAATACAGGTTTTGCCCTCAATGAGAAAAATATATTCTCTACCCCTCTTCTTCCCTGTCACTTGGGATCACTCCCTCATCTTCAGAGCCCCTTTGGAGGAGAATCCGAGAGAATCATTGGCAATTGCACAAGCCTTCTACATGGTGTTGATTGATCTATCATGTTCATGTCATGTTTCTATCACCTTGACTGCAAGCTTCTGAAGGGGAAGAACATTTCGAACGTCTCTTTTTCACTTCAAGGACCTTGCATGGGTTGGGCCTCCAGGATTTTTTCAATTATTCCATGTTGGCGGATGGACCAGCTTAAAACCTCTATGCCAGTCGAGGACACTTGCCACTGGAGTTTGCCCAGGAAAGGGCATAAATGGACAACTGGCCAAACTTTATTTTTTTTGTCATCATCCCTCCTAAAGTAGGAAGAGAAATGTTTACACTGCCACATGGGAAGATCTATTTTTTAGACTAGCTGGCTGTTTTCAGAGTTTCAGCAGAAATTCCAACAAAAGTAGTACCTTCTCGGGGTTAAGCTGCACAGAAAATGGTAGTAGAGCCTCAGTCTGGGAGTTCTGGGGAGTCATGGCTTTTCTCACAGCCACGAGATTTAAAAGAACCTCGGTGGTATGCGTTCTACCTCTTTCCCATCTTGGACATGGATAATAAATTCCACTATCAGACAGAACCAATCTGCCTTCAAAGTTGATTGAGATCAAGTTTCTCGCTAGAAGAAAACAGCAGGACGTGCCTCAGAACTGAGGAGAGTCACCTCTCCATTCAGAACAGGCAGAAAGAAGCTTGTGATGAAACAACACACTTGAAACTCAGTATGGGCTCCCCTCACACTGGGCTTTAGCCAATGAAATGCTGTGAATATCAAAGCTCTTAATTAATGCATTTAACACTTCTATTAGGCAAATTCATCTGTTTAATCTCATTTATACTAAGAGACAGAGAGAAATTAAATGACTCAGAGTCATGGAAGCTGAGGAAAACAGGCTCAGCCACAGTCAGTCTTACCTAGAGCATTTGCAGGGAAAACAGTGGCTCTACACCCACAGAATCCATTTCAAACACCTCCCTCTCTGCTGTGCTGGTCAGTGTCCCTTCTGCGTTACTCCTGAGGAATGAAGGGGGCCTGTAGAATAAACCCAGAAGTAATGAGAAAGAAGGCTTTGTGACTCTGAGTTTCAACAGACAAGAAGGGCCCAGAGATCTTGGATAACCCCAGCAGACCTAAGTTTTATTTGTGCACTTGCACAGGAAGTAAAGGGGGCTAGACCCCAGATTGTCTCACTACGCAACTTCATACATTGTCCCCTTTGAGTCTATCCTCTCAACAACCTTCTGACATAGATCTATTAACCACATTTTACAGATGAGTAAGCCATAGCTCAGAGAGGTTAAACAAATAGCTGAAGCTATTAAGCAACAATATTGTGATTTGAAATGATCTCAGAGTTCATCCTCTTTGCATGACTCCAGTCACCTTCCACACAGCAATTAATAAGCTATGTAACCCTGGAAAAGTTACTTCACCTCTCTGGGTCTCTATAAAAATGAAGGAGTTGGAATCATATCCTGGCAACTGTAAAATGTCTGTAGCTCTGGAGGGGAACTGCTTTTCTATTTGGCACATTATGGGCCAACCCTGTAAAGAACTGTGGAACGTCTGAAATTTTACCCTCCTTGAAAGCTAATAAGTGAACCTGCCACCATTTCGTAGATATTGGCAGTAAAAATGCGATTCCTGGGTCAGAGACACAGGACATTATTACTCACAGCACAACAGGCCACATGAGCTTTAAGTTTTTCATCAGTTCCTCTTGCTCCCCAAGTCCCACATAGTGATGCGAAGAGATCCAGGTGGATGCTACACGTATTGGATTTGTGTCACTGCTGAGTAACCTGAGCTCATGATGCCCAGTCTTATAAAGTGGCTGCTAGCAAATCTCCCCAACATTTGCCCCAGAGGGAGATACGTGATGCTGGTAAGGAAACAGATCTGCCCTCTGTCTTAGAATGAAATAGTACCACTATCTTTGGACATTGTTTGCTACACGGACATCCTTGGAAGCATAGTCTGCAACAGAAGCTGAGAGAAGACTTGTAGAAACACCACGGAGAATCATCTCTCAACAAACAGTGCTGAAAACCATGAAGTGCTGTGGCCAGGTTTGAGACCAGCACCCTCTCTGGTTCAGTTCAACACCATATGAGCAAAGCTTACCTGAAAGTTTACTCTGTGCTGGGTACGGAGGTAACACTGTGGATAAAAAGATGAATGAAGCAACTTACATGGGAGAGACAAGTGAGTAAAGGAATCATTGCCCTACCAGTCATAAGGCCTGGGACAATGTGTAGCACAGGTTAATGAGCGAGCAGGGCAGAGGTACATTTAACATAGCCCACAGGTTAGAGAAAGCTGACACCTGAGCTGAATCTTCAGAATTTGCAAGAATTTGGGGATGTGGAGAGATGGATTTCTAGGTGGAGGGAATAGCTTGAGTAAAAAGTGCTGACAGATATTCAAGTAAACACAAGAGGCTCTGTCTTGCGAAAATGTCAAGTGTAGGGCAAGGAGGGGGTGGATGCTCTTGGCTAAGTCAGCAGCGCTTGAGAATAAAGGTTCTTGTTCACAAAAATGCTTAGATTTTGTCCTGAAAAAAAAAGAAAGCAATGAAGGGTTTTAGGCAGTTGAAGATAATTCTGGATGCTGTAAGGAGAATAGATGCAGAGTTTGATGCCGAGGGCCTGGAGTACGGTTAGGAGGCTGTTGCTTTTCTCCAAGAAAGAAACAAATTAGAACACTAGCAATTGGGCTGGGAAAAGAAAAAAAGACACAATGACCCAGAGTCTTAGACCCTTAGTAAATTCACTGTCAGGTAGACAGAACCAGTGGCTTTTTATGGAACAAAGGTGAAATGACTGATTCCAGTAGAATTTGGAAAAAAATCTTACCACCTTGGGATATCAACCGGTAGTTAAGCATAGAAGACTGGGGGCAGGAAGACTTGGGTTTGGGATTTAAGCTCAGTCACTTAACAGCTTTGTTATTGTGAAAATGTTACTTAACTTCTCTGAGCCTAAATTCCCTTATATGTACAATGGGGAAGGTAGTAATACCTATGACATAAAGTTGTTGTGAGGATTAAATAAGGGACAAAATAAAAGCATGTAAAGTACACAGCACAGTGCCTGAAACATAGTGAATGCTCACAAATATTAGGTTTACTATTATGAGCCAGAAAACTCCCATTACCTCTACTCTCTGCTCCCTGAAATTCAAGCAGTAGCAGGTTGGCATGTATATGTACATCATCCATGATTATTGCTTGTTAAATTCATCAAGGTGATAGTTTTGGGCGTCTTAGATCTTTTTCTTTTTCTTTTTTTTTTTTTTTTGCTGAGGAAGATTGGCCCTGAGCTAACATCTGTGCCAATCTTCCTCTATTTTGTATATGGGATGCCACCATAACATGGTTTGATGAGTGGTGTGTAGGTCTGCACCCAGAACCCAAACCCACAGACCCCAGGCCACAGAAGTAGACTGTGTGAGCCCAACCACTACACCACTGAGCCAGCCCCATCCTAGTTCACCTTTAATACACTCACTTAATATTCCCACTCAAGAATTAAACGACATCCCCTAAGGACATTGACTACACTAGTTCCAGTTACTTCAAGTGGTAAAAGTAACAAAACTTCATTTCTATAAAAATAGGACAAAATTTCTATTTTCACTAATTATAATCAGCCTTTCCCCCAAATAGTGTGAATTAGTAAAGCATAAGGACTTATTGAGATCTAAGGCTTATTCAAAAGATTAAAATAGCTTTTCCTGTTGACTTAAAAAAATACATACTGTTTTCTAAATGTCATTTTACTCTCAATATTCTTATAATTCTATATTTTGCCAGGAGGCAAGAAGTGAGCACTACTGGAACTAAGCTTCTTTAATCAAACTGGGGTCAAGTTTTCACTGACTGTGTAGCTTTGAAAAAGTTAATAACTTCTCTGAAGTTCAGGTTTCCTCATCGCACTCCTCATATCTACTTTGCAGAGCTGAGGATTACATGAAGGGTGATGAGTAGGATGGAGTAAACAGAGGCAATTCCTTTCAAATGTATAGAAAAAGAAAAATATAAGTTCCTCATGTCCTCATGGCTTTGGCCCCCAGTATCTATGTTTTACTGCATCCATCATGGTCCCTCTGGTCTCAATTCCTCCTGGATTAGCTGGCTAATTGTCTTGGAAGTTCCAAGTTTAAATTAATGAAACAGGAAATTGAATTTATCCAGCTCAAGTTTGTGAATGAGGTCATTGTACAGAGATTGAACTCCAGACCATCGGACACACTGGTCTTCGGTCAAATTCCCACCCTGCTGCAAATACCTACCCTGGGTGTTATTTGAGTGGGGAAGGAGGGACATGTCAACTCGTAAGAAATGTGGACACCCAGGAGGAAACTTCAGTGTAGTCTTTGGGCAGAAGAGTTCTCCATGTGGGTTGTGGGTAGGCATAGTGATTGGCACACAGAAGGACGTCTAGGAGTGTTTGTTAATGAACGAAGTTCTATTTCCAGATTTACATGAAATTACTTATTTCCAAAGTTCTTCTCTAGAGTATAGTTTTAGATATTTAGCTTCTGTACAGGTTGGGCCCAAAGCATGTATTTCTTACCCCTCCACTTAAGAGTCACAGAATCCACCACACATCTGGGATTCAACCTCTTCCTCCTTTCTGGGCAGATAACTTCCCAGGTAGGCCTGGTTTTGATGTTAGGTGTGGGGGCTGTTAAGGAATATAGGGAATTCATATACAGAAGTAATTGTCTCAGAGAAGATTTTCCTCCTTTTGTTCTGAGCCTGACCATGGAGCTCAAATCCAGTCAAGGCAGAACGAGTCTTCAGGCACCCAGCTCTTGTTCCGTACATAGGAGGACAACAACACACAAACCTCTTTGGTGTTTCTTTACACTCTTCTACTTTACCTTCCCCTACAGGATCCCTGTCAATACTGTTGTTCTTTGCATATGGTCACCTACCTCTAGCTTAATCAATTTGGCCTGGTTTGCCCAGTAAACCCTTCAGTCCTGAGCAAACTGAGATTGTCATTCTACTTACCTCATGCCTCTTTTTATTCCAGAGGTCATGACTCACCTTATTGCACACCTGCTCCTCTTCTCCAGTTGTCAGTCATATGGCATCTATTTACCATGGTATGACATGTACACTCAATTCTTATTCCATAGCCTGTACAATAAATGTTGACAGCTCTGAACCAACCCAAGGCTTCACGTTGGCTCCTTGGTGATTTGTTATCTAGCCAATGTGGCACCATTAAAGTGATACCCCAAATCTGAGGCACTTTATTGACACCTTGATAACCTATTGCACCATACGAAACTTCCCTAATGAACACCTTTCTCCTATTTTCTGATAGTCATAATTCCCAGGCATTATGATTTCATGTTGACTCCAACCCTTATAGTCGATTGGAATGATTTAATGGGTTTTAATCACTTTGAAGTTTGTATTTAACATTATTCCTCCTGGGATCTTTAAGAGACTTGAAGAGAGATGCAACTCTTGATACAAAAGATTGGCTCTCTAATTGTGCTCACAATCAGTATGGCATATGCCAGCGGGTAGGGCCATGTTGGGGTACATGCTTATTTCCTCTGAATTTGTGGTGCTGTGCTTTCATTTTTCAAGGCTACTATGGAAGTGGAGAGTGGTGACAGGGACTAGGACAGGGGGATGACCACAAATCCCCCTGGTCTTCCTGAAATTCAGCTGCTTTTCTTGAATAATGTTCCCCAGGTTGCTATAAGCCTTTGGTTACTCTCCAGATTTCTGAAAAGAAAAAAGTTAATTATAATCTTTTTGCTAGTCTTTTAAGTTGCTTTTAAGGAGGGTAGAATATTCAGAGGTTCTTAACTCCAACATTTTTGCTCACATCACCTCTTTATTAGATTTTGAACTCTTTAAGAGAAAGAGAATTGTCTTATTCATCTGTGTATTTATAGTAATAATTATAGGGCTTAAAACACATGGAATGATCAATATATTTAGGGAGAAGTAAGAAAGAGATGGAGGGAGGGAAAAAGGCAGGGAAATAAAAAGGGAGAGAGTGAGTGAGGAAGGGAGGCCAATAGGCAGGTACATGGTTGTGTTCTCTTCCAGCTGATGGGAATGTGTATTTTCTATATTACCCTGGAAAAACAAAGGCATTCAATATTTTAAAAGAATTTTTGAGCATCAGAGAGCAATTGAGAATACCTTTTGCTGAGAGGGAGGATATACGTGAGGTGCCCTCAAAAACACTGTGTAGGAGTCCCCAGTCATATGGGCAAAGAAAGAAATTGTAGGAATGGGTTCTTTCACTCCCCTGATCCTTCACATCCAAATCTGGCTGGGACACTGTGGAGCCCAGGACCACCTCCTTCACCAGAGCTTATAGTTAAATATACCTGGGCTTATAGTTTTTTTTTCCTCTCTCCATTTTCTGCCTTTAAGTTATTTCCTTAGGATAAAGTCCCAGAAACAATTTTACCGCATAAACCTGGATATGGATTTATTTTTATGACTTTTGAAATAAATTGCCCATATCCAACACCCAGGGCAGTGCACGGTGTCCCAGCTTTATTGCATCATCTTTCCTTATATTGGTCATTACAATTTCAGTTCCTTTTCTTCTACCTTATTCACCATAGCACATCTTTAAATACTAAAACCTTACTGTGCCTGTTAATTGAATGTGCCTAAAATTAATAGGCAAGAATAGAAAAGGTGCTGGTGAAAGCTAAACTCCAAATGATTACTCTAGAGAATGAATTGAATCACCAGTTAAAAATACAGAAGAGAAAAAAATCTCATAAAGAATATCTGATTTTTCAATTCTCTCCAAGACAGGTTTGTACAATCTGTACACAGTTTCAAACTTACTTATTCCAGCTCTCTGGCTCCAAGTAGGGAATTGACAAAATCTTATCAAGTATTGTTCTATATTGCATTGTGAGAATTTCAGCATTTATCTAGAATGAAGGAGGCAGAATTGGAGGCAGTAAGAGCCTGATTGGAATTTGAAGACAGGCACAACTTATTCTGAAACTGTCAGGCAGCTCCTCAGCGAAGCCCAGTTCAACCTGATAATTAGCTTATAACTGAACTGTTCAGATTTGTGATGAGCTTTACCAGGTCCCTCTTCTCTCCAAGCTCTACTAAAGATGACTGATTGCAGTTATAAAGTTTGAACGACTGAGATTCTCTCCAATTCTGATATGTGATTCATGAGAAATGTCACTTGAAAATCAAATATAAGTTGAAAGTGCAGGTACCCCCTGAGATACATTACTAAATTTAACTTATTTTATGATCGTTTCAAACAATTGATGCATAGAACGTGCTAGATTTTTTAATCAGCTGTCTGAGAATATTCTTGCTATATCCTTGAGTGCAAACTTGACCTAACCCTCCATCAGCTCTCAGATTACTAACAGCATCCTCACTGGAATATCTGCCTCCACTTGGTTCTAATAACCAGAGTGACTTTTTTTTTTATTAAGACTTTACTTTTTAGAGGAGTTTTAGGTTCACAGAAAAATTGAGAGGAAGATATGAGATTTCCACCTCCCCCCCGGGCCCCAATCGTGCATAGCCTTCCCCATTATCAACATCCCCCACCAGAGTGGTACATTTGTTACAACCGATGAACCTACATTGACACATAATAATCCCTCAAAGTCCGTAGTTTACATTACGGTTCACTCTTGGTATGGTATGCGTTTGGACAAACCTATGCCATGTATCCATCAAGCTTCTCAAGAACAAATATAAAGCAATGCTACAGTGGCAGTTTTATAAGCAACTCAAGGAAATCAGGCCAAACCATCATTCAAGTAACAAGGCTATAGAAAGCTATTTTTGAACGTGTAAGAACCCAAAGAACACCATACTCTTGAGTTCTTTTCTGAGGACTATATTAAAGGATGGGCTCCAGGAAACTAAGAGTTGACTCAGGGAAATTTTAATTTATCCCCATAGAAACACAAACAAGCTTTTTTACTATAGCTAGACAAATTGATACTAAATCCATATGGGAAAAAATAAGCATACAATAACTGTCACAGTAATACTGTAGAAGAAGACATGAGGGAAGGAGGACCAGTGTTAGCAGATATTAAAACATAAGCTAAGTCTACTAAAACATTCTAATGCGTGAATAGACAGAAGACCGATGGAATGAAATAGCAAGTGCAGAAACGCATTGAACTATGTATGGATATTAGTATATAAAAAAGGTAGTATCTCATATCAATGGGGCAAAGAAAGAGTTTTTAGTAGATGCTGTTAGGATAACTGGATAGCCTTTTGAAAATAGTTTAATTGAGATCCTTTTCTCCCATCATATGTAAGAATAAAATCCAAATAGATCAAACGCTTAAATGTAAAAATATATAACTATCCAAGTATTAGAAGAAAAATTCTTCTATAACCCGAGTATAAGGAAAGGCTTCTATGACACAGAATTCAGCATCAATTTTAAAAAAATTGATATTTGGCGACGGACAATTTTTTAAATCATGATAAAATATATAAACAAAGTCACAAGAAAATAGATATATTGTGAGAAAAAATTGTTGTATAGATCACTGATAAACGACTAATATTACTAAAATATGAATACTTTAATTGGTGGGGAGAAGACCAAAAATGGGCAAAGGACATTAAAAAATTCACAGAGAATATATAAAATGTCTTTTAAACATATGAAAAGATACCCAATCTTATTCATGATAAAAGAAAAGCAAATTAAAAACTACTAAAATATCCTGTCTCACTAATTAGATTAATAAGAAATTCAAAAGCTTGATAAAAGACACTATTGGCAAGGCTGTAGGCAGTCACTCATATATTGTTGATGGAAATGAAAGCAGTATAACCACGGACAGACACTTGACAATATTTAGTAAAACTACATGTTCACTTACCCCTTAACCCAGAAATCCACTTCTAGGAATTTAGCTGATAATACATGTCCAACAATAGGAAAATACATTTGCATACAGTTATTATTTGCAGCATCATTTGTAATTACAAGATGTTAGAATCAGCATAAATGCCCCAAAATAGGAGATTGGTTAAATAAACTGTGTTATATCCACACAATGGAGTGCTATACAGCTGTAAAAATGAATAAGGAAGGTATCTATGGACTGATATGAAGTGAATCCAGGATATATTGTTAAATGAAAAAACACAAAGTATATATAAAATGCTAACTTTGGGGTAAGAAAGGAGGTAACGTAAAACACATATATCTGCTTATACTATTGCAAAATGAAACACAGGAAGGATGAACCAAAAAACAGTGAAATTGATTATCTGCAAGGAATGAAAGGAAAGCTGAGTGGAAGCCATGACGGCAGAAAGACATTTTCTGAATATATTGGTTTTGCATAGTTTTGACTTTTAGAAGCATGGTAATGCTCTATAAATTAAAACATACAATGAAATCAACAAGGATAGGATTAAAGAAAAATCTAAAAATGTAAACAGAAACAAATGAACCCTACTATACTTCAGTTTAACAGCATAACATGCAGAAATGGAATCTCTGGTGTGAAGGTTAGAAGAGGGAGGTTGTTTTCCTCGTTTATAAATGATAGCCCCGCCATTTTCACAAAGAATTTGTGTTCCGCCAGACCCTTACTGTTCAGGTGGAAAAGAGCATACTTGAGGCAGAGGTTGCATTTGTGTGTGTGTGTGTATGTGCACACCACTACGTGTGCGAAACACGTGCATGGAAGAGTGAGTGGATTGAGCTGGAGAAGTCCTGAATGCAAATCCCAGATGTGGGGTTTGGAGAGAGTAACGTAACCTCTAGTTTCCTTATACAAAATATCTTGATTGGTGTAATCACAAGGAAAGATTACACGGAGGATTCAATAACATAATGTGGTTCAGGGCAAAGGTTGTGCAATCCTATGCCAGGGAGCCAATCCCAGCTTGATCTCATTCTAACTTTGGAGTCGTGGCTACAATATTTAACTTACTTAAGTTTCCTCTCCTGTAAAATTGAATAAATAATTGTACCTGCATCCAAAGTTTAGGGTAGGGACTAAATGATTGTATTCATGCAAATAAATGAGGGAATTCCTGTGGAGGATTTCACTGGAATGCAAGCTCCACAAAAGGGCAGTACCTTCAGTCCTAGACTCTGCCTGGCATACATTCAGCACTCATCACTTACCTGGGGAACGAACGAATAAAAATCTTTTCCTGGCCCCTGACACATAGAAAGCTACATAAATGTTAGCTGTGTTGTCATTATCCTCATAATTATGAACATGCTCATTATGATTAATATATGTACAGGTGTTTTTCTTCAAAAAACAAGTGGAGAAATGTAGACAGTCTCTTTTATTTTCAACATGTGTTGAATTTCATTGTGTAACATGAAGATTGACAGCTGACGAGGAAGCTGGGGAAAAAATGGTTTGATGGCAGAAAAGAGTATATGCAGGCCTTTCTTGATTGATGCTCCACATTGCTGACTGTGGTGCCCCTACACTGCTCTCCTATAGCTCGAAGGGGGAAAAAAAAGAAAAAAGGCATCCGAAAGCTAAAAATACTGAGTCTGAAACTACAAAAACGAGGTAGCAGCTCTGAGTGTCGGTAATTGATCCCTTTGAAGTTTTATGTTAGGAGAAACTCAGGCCCCTAACAGAACGTCCTGATCTCTTTGGGGGAAAGTAAATCCTTTAGAAATAAGTCTTTTCACAGCTTACTAACTTAGGTTTCATTTCTCCTTGAGAAAAATTCTTGGCTTGATTACACCCCAGAGCCATATTTCTCGCAAACTCTGACATCTGAACTTCTGAACTGAGCAATGAAATAGTTTTGGGAAGAAAAAGGGAGTTTATAGTTGGAAAGGGAAATGCCTTTGATGGAAACCCAAACCCACACTGTGCATGCCACGCCAGCATGATTCAAAGCAGGGAGGGTTTTGTTTTGGCTCTGCTCACTAAGAAATTATTTACTTTGGAAAATGAGAAATTTTGTAGTGAAATAAAAATAGCATGGTTCCAAATGACAGGTGGAGGTTTGTAGCATAAAGACCAACATGGATTCAGGGCTCCTATCGTGAAAAGACTTCATCCAGATCTTAAGAATTTTATCTAGAAAGAATCCAGGTCTACGTCTAGCTTTCATGTTAAATGATTGGTTACATCAGGCAGGTCACTTCTCCTTCTAGACCAGTTTCCTCATTTTTAAAATACCCAGGGGACAAAGGAGGTAAGTTGGACTAAATGTTTTTAAAATTCCTTGCCAGCTTTTCAATAACTACAGAAGTGAGTTCAAAATAGACAGCAGAGGGGCTGGCCCCGTGGCCGAGTGGTTAAGTTCACGCGCTCCGCTGCAGGCGGCCCAGTGTTTCATCAGTTCGAATCCTGGGTTCGAAGCGGACATGGCACTGCTCATCGGGCCACGCTGAGGCAGCATCCCACATGCCACAACTAGGACCCATGACTAAGAATATACAACTATGTAGGAGTGGGGCTTTGGGGAGGAAAAGGAAAAAAAAATAAAATCTAAAAAAAAAAAAAGTCAAATATTAAAAAAAAAAAAAAATAGACAGCAGAGCACACATGCAGCAATGACCAGCTGGATCCTCCTCCTGCACTGGAAATGGGAAGGGAGCAGTGACACTCACTAGCATTTTCAAGCCAGTTCGATCCATTTCACCTTTATAATTCTGATTTCTCAAGCTTAAACTCTGATTCCCACCACTAACAGCAAAAAGCCTTACTAGCTCCTCTGGACACAATTTTCCCTGTACCATGATACTTGTGCCATAATTCAACACTTATGTTAGTTTGCTTTCCATTAGCAGCTCCCAGACAAATGTCTGTCTCCTTACTGTATTATAATCACAGAAGATGAGGGCCCATGTACCGCACACCGTGTGCTCCCCACTGCACCTGCACAGCGCTGACCACGTGGTTAGCTTTAACACGTTTCCTTCGCTAGTAAACCCATACCGCCATTCTCTCCAGCCTCCTTCACAGCTCTTTCATAACTCTCTATAAAATGCCCTCATGATCCATTCAAAATGCAACATGCTTTCTAAAGACAGTAAAAAGGTTTTGTGTACCTCTTTGCATGTATAATAAGCTCTTTCCAGGCAGAACTAAACTTTCTTAAAAACTGCACCTGTTTGGTTGGAAATTTCTCACTTTGGAGAGATTCCAAAGGTCTGTTACTGAAAAGCTAGCATTTTTGTTTTCGTTTTTATTTCCTGAGAGATAATTCCTCAGACAAGCCATCACTTCAATGATGAAACAGGGATGTGGGGAGCAAGTCAGCTATTTCCTCCCAGGCTTGCTCTCACTACACTCAACTGTGCCACTCTTCAGAGTTGAATTTCAGGCTGGCGGGTCATTGAGCTTGACTTCTTTTTGCCCACAGGTCAGCAGTGGCTCTTTTTCGAGTGCGGTTATCATTTCTCCTCCCTCTGCCCCGACAATGATTAGTGCAAAGCTGGCCTTCAGCCCTTGTCCATGAGACAGGATGGGACCTGGATTTGAGCTTTGGGCCAGGGACCTCTCACTACCTTTGTATGACTGACTGTGTGCCTGTTGTACAGATGTTGTATGAGGCGGGTAGAACCCACATCACCCTGAGGAACAATCATATTCTCCACTCCAGCTTTTTTCACAGAGCCACACTTGAATGGCAGTAAGAGTATTGATAGTCTGGGCCATCATGTGCCTCCTGGACATTAATGAAGCCGTTTTTTTGATCCCCATTTGACTAGTTTTTTGGTTGTACAGTCCCTCTGCTGGCACCTTGGAAGGGAGAAGAAATGAGCTTTAGGCTAATGCTCCAAGCACTGATCATGAGAAAATCCAAAGCTTCCTCTCACGCCCGCTGGACTCTATTCCATTCAGGTGGCTTAAGATTCTTGGTCAGGAATGACAGGCAAAACCCTGGCCTGGAAGCCAAGAGATGAGGCTCCAACTCTTGACCCTTCTATTTCCTTTCACTTAGAGTAAATGAGAAGATGGAGAAAGAATGTTAGAAGTTGGGTTTTTTGCAGTTTCATGAATAAGTCTGAACACAACAATCTGAATTCCCTATTACTCTATAGAGTATTTTTATGAGTTTGTTTTGGGGGGACTAGGAACATGAAAGCAATTATTTCCAAAGATGAAATTTGACTTGTAGCAAAGAACAGACTATTTTAATGATTAAATTACTTTTATTATTAAAAATAAGCTTTCTCTTGAAACCTACAGCTAAAAATAAAGGAAAAATGTTTAGCAAAATCTAAATCATTAAATTATTAGTGAAAATCAGAGTCATTCTACACCCCTTTAATTAACAGGGAATGAATAAGCAGTTCAGCTATGGGTGGAATTTTTACTTTAACTCACTTTAAAACAGAAAAATACATATTTGTCTCTCTGTTAATTCCAAAATACATAAACGTATCACCATAAATCCTAGGCATATGAACAACTCTTATAGGGTAATACTTGCATAGATACAGTTGTATGTAACTACCAACATAACTTATTGAAATCTTCTTCTCCTCATCGTGTCCATGAATGACAGAATGTGGAGTTACCTAATGAAAGAACAGAATCTGTTGAAAACGTGTATAGTGTATTATCTAGAGCAATGCCCAAAAGGCTTTTGAGTTCCTTGTGCCATTTTTCCCCCAAATTTTGATTCTATTTATGACTGACTAAGAAGTCCTGCCGTTACCATGGCAGGCTAATACATATTCCAAAAGATGTAATTATTGTGTTGTTCTTAATTGTGAGACAAACCTTGTCTCCTTCTAACTTGCAACCCATGATCTGAAATCTGCTCTTTGGGTTTGCCAAGTTCTACTTCTTCCAAATGATGACTCTTCAGATAGTTGTTAACATTTACTACTTCTTTTGCAATATAAACCTTCTCAGATTTTTCAACTCTCCTTAATGCTCTTAATTCAAGTAAATTGCCTTGAATGATCATCTTTTGAATATGTTCCAGTTCTCTGGTGGCCTTCTTCTGATTTGAATAATGAGTTTAATTTAAATTCTAGATCCCAACTAACAGATACTTTAGTTATTTGTCTGTTTGTTGTATTCCCCACTAGGATATAAGTGTCATGGAAATAAATATTTGTTTAGTCCCTTGCTGTCCTTGTTGCTTAGAATAATGCCATCACAGAGCAAGTTTTCAACAAATATTTGTTGTATAAAATTGAATAAATAAATGAATGTATCATTTCTTATTAAAATCAATATGATCAAATAAAAGAAGAAAGCTGTAAATCATCTACAATTTTGTAACTCAGGAAAAAATTAACATTTAGTGAACTTTTCAGACCTTGCTCTATGCTGGAAGGGATGAAGATATAGATAGATGACAGATAAAACCATGATGGATAGAGCTATAGAAAGATTTACCAATGAAAATATTTTTACGTTTATAAAAAGCAGGTCATACACTAACAGTTGTTTGAAAATAAATGTATTGAACTTAATTGAATGAATTTAAGAAACATAAAAGAAAGTGAAACTGAATTTCTGAAACAGGGAAACATTTGGTAAAACAAATAAATGTCTCTTCATTTCAAGAGAGATTTCCTAAAAGATCCCCCTAAGGCTAAGAAAAAATGTTATAGAGATCATCAATTGACTCCAGTAGTAATTTTTAAAAAATTTTATGAGTTAACTTTAGCCCATTGAATTGCGTGATGTGAAAGATAAGGATGGGGGCCGGTGCCGTGGCCGAGTGGTTAAAGTTCCATACACTCGGCTTTGGTGGTCTGGGGTTCACAGGTTTGGATCCCGGGTGCAAACCTGCTCCACTCATCCGCCATGTTGTGGAGGCATCCGGCATCTAAGGTAGAGGAGGATTGGCACAGATGTTAGCTCAGGGGAAATCTTACACACACACACACACACACACACACACACACACACACATAATGATAGTCACTTTTATACAGTTCAGTTCTGCTCTCAATTTCAAAATTTTTATTTTTTATTTACAGTTTTTCAGGCTTTTTAAGATGCATATTCTATTTACAATTCATAATCCCTCCTGTTTTTTAATCTTCATTTTATATTTAATGGGTTTCTGGTGCTTTTACTATGGTTTCTCCCATACCTTAGTTCTTTATTTTGTTACCTCTTGGCGGCTTTGATTGTCAAGTCATTAATTCAGAAGAATGGTAAGGGCTATATCTCCTACATTCTTTCATGTTAGCAAATTTCTGTCTTTGTGCTTAAATGGCAACCTGACTGGATATATTTGTGGATTATGTTTTTTTTCCTCAAAATATTGACATTGAGCCATTATCTTATTATATTGAAATTTGTTGTGGAGAATTCTGTGGCCATCCAGGGTCTCCCCTCTTAGATAACTGCTTCGTTCCACTTAAATACAAGAAGACTTTTTCTTTGCCCATTAAACTCATTGACTTATCCAGAATATCACTTATTTTTAGTTAAAATGTATCATTTTTTTCTGTTATATGGAGTAGTTTTTTCATCTGAAAATTAAGTCCTTACTTAATCTCAGAGTTCTTTAATTTGAAATAACTCTTTTCTTTAGGATGAATCTTTTCCATTTTTCATGCTTAGAATTTGTCTTATCATTATTTTATTTAATTAATTTGTTTTTTTGAGGAAGATTAGCCCTGAGCTAACATCTGCTGCCTATCCTCCTCTTTTATTTATTCATCTTTTTGCTGAGGAAGACTGCCCTGAGCTAACATCCGTGCCATCTTCCTCTGCTTTATATGTGGGATGCCTACCACAGCATGGCTTGCCAAGTGGTGCCATGTCTGCACTTGGGATCCAAACCGGTGAACCCCTGGCCACCGAAGTGAAACGTGCGCACTTAACCACTGTACCACTGGGCCATCCCATAATTATTTGAATATTTTGTCTTTTTCCTTTGTATTCCCTTAGACCTTTAAAATGTTCTATTCATGCTATTAGTTTGGGTAATTTAACTACTCTAAGTCTGTTCTTTTCCTAAATGCGTGTATTAGATCAGTCATAAGGATGTTTTAGATTTTAGTGTGTTCCTTAGAGTTGTAATAATCTTGTCTTTGAGCTTATGTTTCCTTGAATTCATTTTCCTAAGTTTTTATGCACTGCAAGCACCTGACAGGATTCAGTTTCTCTTTCTCAAGCTTTGTTTTCCTCCTAACTATGTTCTTCTTTTATTTTTTATATGCTACAATTTGTTATTTTTCAAATACGTATTATGTTGTAGATTTGCCATATCATTTCCTTTGATTTCTGTTACCTATGTCCAGCCTCCCTACTTGCTCAGTTGATGTAGATGTGTTTTCCTTGACACTTTTCCTACCTCACCTGGTCTGCTTGCCTACCCTCTGATCTATAGTTTGAGGATTTGTTGTTGCTTCCTTCTTACCTTACTGGAGTCTGAGGAAGAAGAGTCAGCATAAACTGTGGCTCTTTCCTCACTTGGTAGCTGCCAGTGGAGCTTTGTCTGTGCTTTATTCCATTGTTTTATGTTTATAGTTTCTTTTTTTTTTTTTTAAGATTTTATTTTTTTCCTTTTTCTCCCCAAAGCCCCCGGGTACATAGTTGTATATCCTTCGTTGTGGGTCCTTCTAGTTGTGGCATGTGGGACGCTGCCTCAGCGTGGTTTGATGAGCAGTGCCATGTCCACACCCAGGATTCGAACCAACGAAACACTGGGCCGCCTGCAGCTGAGCGTGCGAACTTAACCACTCGGCCATGGGGCCAGCCCCTGTTTATAGTTTCTTATTCGTCCATCGGCCATTGGGACATAGAGTCTGTGATTCTGCTTCATTCTGACACCCTTATTCAGAGACCTCGCTTTTCTACCCAAGTCTCTTTTAAACCTGCCACTAAAAACTGATCATAAATCTTAATTGTGTTCTGGCCATGCTATGCACATTGATGTGTTCACCTTCTTTGTCTGAGATACTATATTAATGTTTCTGCATTTTTTTCTAGGTGAGCTTATCTGCTCACATATCACATATATGTGTGTATACATATGTATATATCACAAATGATTATCAATTCCCTATCCTCAGCCCAGACATATTTTCTGGTTTTACATTTGCAAATCTAATTGCCTCTGGATATATTTACCTGAATGTTTTCCCAGGTAATTCAAGCTCCATATACGTAAACTGTAACTCCTTTTCTCTTGCACCCTCTAAAATTGCTTTTGCTCTTTATTATCTATGTTAGGGACCATTAACACCTTCCACTCAGGCACCTAATTCATCTTCTGCTTCTCTCTCCTTCTTATGCTCTTCTACATTCAATTGATGATGAAATACTACCATGTCCAGACGCTATTCTGATTTGTAAAGAATAAAGGAAGAATTGGTCCCTGCTGTCACATTGCTTAGAGGAGAGAGGTAGTAATCAAATAATCACACAAAGGCATGTAAAACTCCACCTGTCACAACTGCTACAAAGGAGAGGTACGTGGTACCCACAAAGCATAAAATAAGAGATTTGGCCTAATAAAGAGTTCAGGGGAGGAATGACTGAGAAGGTGCCAAAGTAATGATTCACCTGAGATCTGAAGAAGTAATGATTCACCTGAGATGCGCAGCATGAACCAGGACAGGAGGGGAGGAGAAACGCCTTTCAGAGGAAACAACTTGTGCAAGGTGCTACGTTGGAGGAAGTGATGTGCCAGACTGGCTAGAGGCAGGGGTCAGGGGAAGCAAGGTGCCAGATCAAGTGGGACAGGTAGGTGGGACCATGACCGTGCAGGAAAAGCCAATAGTGTATGTACCCCTCGTTAAAGAGCTTTGTCTTCATCCTTTGAACCACTGCATGAATTGAAGTGTTCTGTGGAAGGGGTGCCTGGCCAAATTTACATTTAAAGAAATCACTCTACATCTTAGAGAACTAACTGGAGACCCCGCTACTGTCTATAGATCTTGAAGGATCCACCCCAGGAATTCAGTGACCCCGTCACGCAGGCCTCGGATGACTTTCAGTAAGGTCAGGGGGTTTGAGCTACTTTAAAGCTCAAAGGTCTTTTATAACCTTTCTGTGAGGCCCTTTCCCTGCCTAACAGAGCTGTCCTCTCCTTGTGCTTTGAAGATCAGTCTCAGATTAGAACTGTGGGCCCTCTGTACCCAGCAGCACTGGCATGGCCATTCTACTGAGTCCCTTCCATGGCCACTGGGTCTGGGGGACACCTACATTTCACCAAGCCCGGCTCTGTAACCCAGCTAGACTGGTAATGGTGATGATAACAATAACCAACACTGTAATAGAACATGACAGTTTGGCTCTCATGAGCAACTGATAGAATAGATATCGCTGTTATCTCTATTTATAGATGAAGCAAATGAGTATCAGAGCATTGAAGTAAAGTGTTCAATTCATAAGCTGAGGAAAAAGCAGAAAAGGGATTTGTACCGGTCTCTTCTGGCTCTAGACTGTATGGTTTCTCCATGAATCCAGGTTCTTCAGTGACTGGACAGAAGGTTTTGTTCAGAATGAGCTCCTACCTACTTGGCTGGGAGTTCCTGGGGTCACAACACCCCTGTGAGGCTCAGTTGCCTCATCTGTAAACCTGGGGTAACTGCTAGTACTTATTGAGTGCCTCCTTTCCCAGGCGCTGTTCTAAGTGCTTTCCAAGCGCTAACCCATCACTTCCCACAACCTTACACCATATGGGTTATCAATATTTCCATTTGCCAGATGGAAAAACTGAAGCACAGGGGGCAAAAGGACAGACACGGTGACCAGAGTCAATGCTCTTCCATTCTTCCCACTCATCTCTCATGATGTCTGACTGGTAGAATCAAATACACGTTACTCATTAAAATTTACTTTTTATTTATTAGAAATTTCTATTTACTATTTTATGTAAAAATCTAAGTGTTTCTGTATTTACAAACACACCCCATCTGAGGATTATCCATCAAAGCCTACCGCATTTCTATAATTCCATTTTTTATCTAAATGAATATTAAGTGACCATTTTGCAAGGGCCTGGTGTGGGACAAACACTGCACTAGGATTGCAGATACCTGGGTCCTTGTCCCTGGTCTGCCACCATGTCGCTGCACAATCTTGAACAGGTCACAACAGAGCAGATTTCTACTCTGTAATAAATCATGAGTCTGTTGATCAAGACTTTATTTTAATTCAGCAGTGGTGAAGTAGATGTTTTATATTCAGTGATAAAGCCACAATATATTGTTGAGATGACCTGATTCAACCAGTTATTTTACTGATTCAAAAGCTGAGCCGGAGGATGGGAAAATGACTTGTTCAAAATCATCAAACCAGGATCAGAGTCAGGACAAGAATCTTTGTCTCCTGACTCCACTAAATATTCCTTCCTATGCTTCACACTGGTTTATTTTCGCTATAAAAATCACAGATATTTCCAAGACTTTCAGGGGCTTCCAGAAACTCTTATTAAGGATTTAAGACTTATCGTCATCAATATTTAAAATGCACATTATTCACTAATAGGAATTGGTCAATGATTCCAGAATCCCTATGATCAACATCACCCGGACCTTGTCCCATGGCATATCTGAAATGCCCATTCTTTGCGCAAAGAAGCTTTCATAATCTGGTGGATATTGGCAGACAAATTGACAGCAGAGATTTTGTATTATACAGATGTTGAATCTGGGCTCTACCACTTACTATTTATGTGCCTTTGGGCAAGTAGTTAACTTTTCTTTTTCACCGTTTCATTATTTTAAAAATCAAAATAAAGGGCCATATATAATAAATTGGTTAATATTTATAAACAAATGCATCTAAATCCCGTGACACTGTCTGGCACAAAGTATGCACTGAATGCATACGATTATTATGATTTGGGAAAGAAAGTCACCACTTTTTCTCAAATGGCTTCTAGTTACTTGCAGGGTGATTTGGTGGAAGAAACAGGAATGCATCCTGCAGTGGCTGTGAATGAATACGTCAAGGACCTGCCACTGCTTTTATTTCTCTGTCTTGATGTACAACAACAGGTGCTACCATGTCTCTCTAGCGGAACTGAAGGAAAATCCTATTGTGCATTGAATATCTAAAATATCACATGATGCAGTAGAATACTAAAAAGCAAAACTTTCTTCTTGAGTAGGAAATGCTGCCAAACCTACCCAGGATGAGTTACTCATTCCAGGATCCCACATTGCCACTGGTCATAGTCCTGTATTAGATCCTTTGGCAAATGCAGTGTGCTCCACGGATCAACACCCACACAACCTAAGAGCTTGTTACAAGTACAGAATCTTAGCCCACACATAGATCTACTGAGCCAGAATCTCCCTATAACAAGCCCCCGAGGTGATTCATAAGCACATGAGATTTTAGGAGTTCTGCTTTAGAACATTGTTTCTCAAACTTTGACAAGTATTTCAACTAACCTGGGCAGCTAAATAGAAGTAGGATAGAGCTTGTATCTCTGTATTTTTACTAAGTTCTTCAGATAATTCTGATAGAGACCAAACTTGGAAAAAGACTGCTTCAGAAGACACAGGTGAGTAAGATGAAAGATGCTGCGGTGAGCACAATTTTGTCTGTTTTGTTTTTTAAGAAGTTACGGAGTTTGATTAAGTCACAGAAGGAAGTGTGATGTGGAGGGAAGAGCACATTTCTGGGCATCAGAGGACGAGATTATGGGTCCTGTTTTGCTACAGAAGAACTGCAGGAAGGGGGCATGGCAGGGCACCATCCATTCTCTTCCTCATTTGGGAGGCGGTAGCTAAAAGGCTGCTCTATCTCAGGGGTTCTGAGCTGCGGAATGCTGAGCCAGTTGGATTTAACTAGAATTCTGGCACCCAAAGGTCATGTCCAGAGAAGACCCAGCTCTGAGTCTTCTGCCACTAATTAGCTCTTTGAGTTCTAATAACTTTCTTAAATCCCTGAGCCTCAGTGGTATTTTCATAAACATGAAAATAGAAAATTCCTGAGTTGCCTACCTCACAGAGTGAATGAATAAAGTGGTATAAAGGAAGTGGGTATGATCCTTCATTAGGGCTCTTACATTTGTTCTTCCCTCTACCTGGAATGCTTCTCTCATCAGTCAGCTGAAAGATCGCCTTCAAAGGGACTTCTCTGAAGACCCATTTGATAGTAGAGTCGCTCTTGTCTAGGGCATTCTTTATCTTATCATTGTGATTCCTTATCCTTGCATTTTTTTAAAAAAAAAGTATAGACCCTATTTTTTAGAGTAGTTTTAAGACTACAGAACACTGGGGAAGGAAATACAGAGAGTTTCCATATACTATTCTCTGTCCCCCCTGCACAGCCTCCCCAATTATTGACATCTTACATTAGTGTGGTACACTTGTTATAACTGATGAAACAATTGATACATTGTTATCAACTAAAGTCCATAGTTTACATTTACACTTACTCTTTGTGTTCTGACAAATGCATAATGCCACATATCCACCATTGTGGTGTCATGCATGATGGTTTCACTGCCCTTAAAAGCCTCTATGCTTCACCTATTCATCTCTCCCTCTACCCTAACCCCTGGCAACCACTGATCTTTTTACTGTCTCTGTAGTTTTGCCTTTTTAGAATGTCATAGAGTTGGAATCATACAGTATGTAGCCTATTCAGATTGGCTTCTTTTTCTTAGCAATATGCAATTAAATTTACTCTATGCCTTTTCATGGCTTGGTAGCTTATTTCCTTATATTTCTGAATAATATTCCTTTATACAGATGCACCAGAGTTTGTTTATCCATTAACTTATTGAATGACATCTTCGTTACTTCCAAGTTTTAGCAATTATGAATAAAGTTACTATAAACATTTGTGTGCAGGTTTTCCTGTAGACATATGTTTTCAACTCATCTGAGTAAATACCTAGTAGTGTGATTGCTGGATCATATGGTAAGACTATGTTTAGCTTTCTAAGAAACTGCCAAACCGTCATCCAAAGTGGTTGTACCATTTTGCATCCCCAACAGCAATGAAGGAGAGTTCCTGCTGCTCCACTTCCTTGCCAGCATTTGGTGTTGTCAGTGTTGTTGATGTTAGCCATATCATTGCATTTTTCACTATCAGAAATTATCTTGTTTATTTATTTGGTTATGGATTTAATAGCTGTCTTCAATCCATGACTAGGTCATGAGTGAAGATTTTATCTGTCTTGTTAACTGGTCCATGTGTGCATAGAGTTAGAAAAAGAAGGCCTGGCTCACAGTAGGCACAAAATAAAGACAAGACTAAAGAATGCCTAAATGGATAAATTTGTTTTATGATCTGTTCATTGATACCCACACCTACCATCCTCATTTAGTTCCAACTTCCATCAATTCTTTCATCTCAGTCTCTCCCTATGCATTTCCTTCCTTTCACTGTTATTGCAAACTCTGTTTTATAATTTTGACTTGCTGTTTGAGTTGGGGGGTGGGTATTTCATTATTTTTATCAAATATAAATGCAGTTCCAGAACTTTGAAACTGACTTAGTGCTGTTTTGTTTTTTTTTTTAAACTAAGGTTTCTATTTATTCTTGTTCTTCTTTGATAAGAGGACATAACCTGGTTTTCCCTTGTTCCTGCTGATTTGCTATTTTGGGTGGAGGAATCAAATTGACAACATGAAAAACTTATTCTACAGAGAATCCGACTCCCCAAGAGCTCATAACTCTTACAAACTGATGAGATGAGAGCCCTCTCTGATGTTCTTCCATCAGGGATAGCACACATTTCTACCAACAGCTTCCAGGGATCAGGCTGGGTAAGATTCAGGAAACAAATATTTGGAGTGGTCACCGGAGCTGTGGACAGTTATATCAACCAGTCACCACTGTTGTTTCTAGAGAACTGCTGTGGCTAAGCTTTGATTACAGCTGGGTTTAAGTTGAGACCATGGAGATCAACCAAAGGTAGAGCACAGAACTAAGAGAATAAAAAGTTAAGAGCCAAAGCAACTGGGGCAAATTTATTTGTTCATCTATCTGCTTTGTGCAAGTTGCTCCTCATCTATTGTGGCTTTTATGGATCCAGTTAATCACCTTGACATCTCCGGGCAGGTCACCTGGTACATAAATAACAGTGAAACTTCTGCTCTAGCAGTAACCTGCAGTGTGATCTTGGAAAGGTCATGAAAATCTCTATCAACAGAAACATCAACCTCAGGGATATGTCTGAATTATTCTGTTGTTTCCTCATGGCCTACATTTAAATGAATACATTTGCCATTGGGAATGTGACAGGAGGAATGAATCCAATGCAATTTTGCTGGATCCTCCTTTCCACAAGTTCTCAGATTCACTGCAGAGCTGGTCCCCACTTCTTTCTTTATATATTGGGGAAGACTGAGGCCCATTGAGGGAGAGCTATTGGCAAGGACATGCAGTGAATTTGTGGCAAAATCAGGGCTAGAACCCACAACTGCTGGTTGTAATTCCATGCCCATCTTTGCAACCTTTCCCCAAATGGTCTCTTGATCCTTTCTGGTATGGTATTCAGTAGAAAAATCCATCATTGCCCCAACTTCCTTAATAGACAGGACTCACCAATGGTTCCTGAAGGATGGTCAGTCACATGTGCTGCTAATTCAGAGAGTGTTTAGGGTAGTCTGAGTCTTATCTCCATTTCAGGGTAGGGATCATGAGCCCTCAAGAACACTTTCTTCTTTATGAGACACTAAGTCCACCAGTTGGTCTGTACTTCTTGAATGAAACTTCCTAAAAGTGCCTATGGCTATCCGTAATTGCCTGCTAATTTAAAAACCATAATGTCTAGGGAAATGATCGTTCTTTGGACATTTTTAATAAATGGGATTAGCTCAGCCAATGAACATTTTATTTTTGGTTATAGATTTAATTTATTTGAAATTGAATTTATTTGAAGAACCTGGCACATTCCAAGCAGATTCAGAGAACTTTTCAATGTACGAGAAACTGAATTTCAAAATGAGTCTTATCTAGTGATGAGAGCACTTGCTCACATGTTTAGCCTATTTAGAGTTCCTTGGAGTACTTGAAAGCAATAAAAGCTCACTGAAAGTGTTTTCCCCAGAGTTTTCGCTCGTTCAAAATGACCGCTGCTCTTCAATTAGTCCAAATTTGTGAAGCTCTGCCATGAAAACACACTTTCCATATGGATTCAGACGGAATCTTAGACTTGGGAAGGACTTGGCAATCAGCTTACTTACTCAGTTGCTCTTGTGGCACTGGAATTCTGGGAGGATAGGTGACTCATTCAAGATCTCACAGTGAGTTTCTTGGTAGAATCATAAACATTTATTATGGCCTTTGATTTGCATATAATCACTTTTCGAAAGACCATTTTAAAGAGCTGATAAGATGGCATAATCTCCATTTCTTCCTAAAGATTTGAAGCCTGTCTAAGAAAACAAGATCCACACAGCTAAATACATGCATGGAATTTGGAACTTGCTGTTTCTGAGTAGCACATTAATAATGACTATGGAGCCTTGTTTGGTCAAGAACAGTTGGTTGGGTTAGCACAACTTAAACAGAAAAAAACTCTCTCTCCTCCTTTTACCTCTCCTCATTCTGTAAACCCTTTCAGATGAAGGAAACCTTTGTGCCTTGCCCAAGCTGTTTCCCTGCCTCTCTCTGACAAATTCCTCTTCATCCTGCCAGGCTTGTCTCAAAGGACATCTCTTCCATGAAGAGTCCTCTACTCCTCTTTCTAGCCCCAGGCAGTTACTGCTCTCTTCTCTCTACTATCCCTGAACTTTATATGCAGCTCTGTCACAGCACATTGCACATTATTTTGTATTTCTTTCAGTTTTGTAACGATTTCACTGCAAACTGTGAGATTCTACAGAGCAGGAGCCAACTCTTATCTTTTCTTCCCAATGCCTAGAACATAGCAAGCAACATAATAATATGTGCGCCACAAATACTGCTTGAATTTCTTTCAGCATCCATTCACCTCTGAAAGATGAAACAAGCCCAGTCACTGCTATGAGGTCTCATTGACAGGTTCCTTTTGAGCCTTTGAAATTGTGAAGGTGAGGGCATGAACAGAATTATCTAGTTCACACTCCCAAGATCTCTTCCTTCTAAACTAGGAGAGGGATATGCAGCCTCTTGGATGTTGCTTTCTAGCCAGGAAAGAAATCGACTTGTAGCCAAAATATTTTGGTAGGAAAAAATAAAGGGACTTTTCAGTAACTGTGAGCTTGGAGTCTCAAACCAGTTCTTTTTTTTTTTTTGTTAAGGATTGGCTCCTGGGCTAACAACTGATGCCAATCTTTTTTTTTTTTTTCCCTGCTTTATCTCCCCAAACCCCCACTGTACACAGTTGTATATCTTAGCTGCAGGTCCTTCTAGTTGTGGGATGTGGGACGCCACCTCAAGGTGGCCTGACGAGCGGTGCCATGTCTGCGCCCAGGATCCGAACTCTGGGCCGCCGCAGCGGAGCACGCGAACTTAACCACTCGGCCACAGAGCCGACCCCAAACCAGTTCTTGTTATAGTCCTATCCCCAACCCCAATTCCATTGCTCCTTATTCAACAAATATTTATTATATACCTACTTTCTCACAAGACAAAGTGAGAATGGAGAAAAGAAGGGATTAAGAGTTTCCCAACAATTTTTGTGTGTGTGTGCCATGGATGTGCTGCTACAGACTAAGTGTTTAAAACAAATTATTTCATTTCTTAGATATGATTTCCCTGTTTTTGCAGAAAATAGTACAGAGACATATAGGGATAAATTTATTTGTCAAATATTGCACAGCTTTTGATTGCTGGAGCTGGGGGGTTGAACTGTCTGTCTGAGTTCAATGTCTGTGCTTGTTGCACTGCAACTTGATATTAAAGAGAAAGACAAAGCCCTTCATGATCTAAGAGTGGGCGTCCTGCAAATAGCCATCAGGTACAAGCCTGCCTTGCATCATTTGCCCTCGATTACAGGACTGTGTGGACCTCAGTTTGGAGACACTACAAGAGGCTTGGAAGGCTGCCAAGTAAGCTTCCTGAGAGGAAAGGCTGGCCAAGACCTCATTTTGCATTAGTAGACAAGACATTAATTATCACAGCCTGAGGGCAGAACCAGCTCTTTCTCTACATCTGCGACTTTTTCCTAAACAGCATGAGGGAACTGAAAACACAACCTTACAGGCTCAAACTGGTCTCTGTCTGTGAGTCCCTCTATAAGGCCCTGACTTCTTGGCTTCTGCATATCTGATGTGTTCTCCAACCTCAAGCACTTCATGGCCTTGTCGTTGCTGGGCAGACTGAAGTAATTGCTCTCCGGAGATGGACTGGCTTCACAAAGGCATGGGCATAATAAAGTAAAGAGGATGGTGGAGAGGAATGATGTTGTTAGCCTATGTGCCTGATGTCTTGCACAGAATGTTTTTGTCCTGTCAAAATTCATATATTGAAGCCCTACCCCACCCCTAATGTGATAGTATTTGGAAATGTTGCTTTGGGAGGTAATTAAGGTTAAATGAGATCATGAGGGTGGGGCGCTCACGTGGGAATAGCACCCTTATGAGAAGACCACTAAAGTACTGTCTCTCTCTCTCTCTCTCTTTCTCTGCATGCAAACAAAGAAGAGATCATGTGAGTACACAGTGAGATGGCAGCCACCCATGAGGCAAGAGAAGAGGCTGCAGACTGAAACCTACCTTGTACTGCCTTGAGCTTGGACTTTCTAGCCTCTAGAACTGAAAGAAATAAACTTTTGTTGTTTAAGCCACCTAGTCAATGGTATTTTGTTACGATAACCTGAGTTACGATAACTAAGACACCCGGACAAGCAAATTGGGACAAGAATGTGTGTGGATTGATTATCAAGTCAAGAAGCTTAGACTTTTAACATGAAGACACAGGAAAAATGAGATTTTTAGTGAGAAGAGTGACAAGATAAGATCTGGGATTTCTGAGAACCCAGATAGAATGGCCATACCTGCTAGTTTATAAATCTGAGATACTCCTTGATTCTATGCATTTAATTTTGCCCAGCTTTTATGGAGCACTTCCTCTGTGCATAGCACAGTGTTAAGAGTTGGGAGATTGAGAGGGAGATGAAACATTAACCCTTACTTTCAAGGTAGCCATCACAGATGAAAGAACAGGTGAAAATGGGAGGGGGGAACTTGGAAGGTGCGCTGAGAGTGTAAGCAGATCCCTGAGGTTTCATTTCAGAGCTCTACTCGTCACAGTCCTTCATTTAACTTCTTTTCAGCCACACAGTCTACATGAGAGAGTCCTAGGCCCAGGAGGAAAATAAGTTACCATTGTCACTAACTATGGGCATGCTGAAAGGACCAGGCGGTGCCCCGTTCTTGACACTCTTCATTAGAGATGTTGCTCCATGTCAGCAGCAAACTATGTGCAAACGGCTAAAGGTAGTAACCTGGTGGTTAGAGTCCTGAGTACTAAGGTGCGAGAACTCAGCTCAAGGCTGCAGTGGACTTCCTGGGTTTGCTCCTTAGCCTTGCTCATTAGATCCCAGGCGGTGTTGGGTCTTGGTGCCCAGAGCTGCTTTTTCTTTAGGAAATGGATTCACTGTCAATCAAAGATGATGCTGGAGGATAAATGAGAAAGGAGGAACAGAGATTTCATTTTCAACAAGAAATAACAAAGATAGGAAATTATGAAATACTTAAGAATAAACTAAAAAGAGATCTGGAAATTTTAAGAGGGAAGCTAGAGCCCCGCATTATACTATTTACAAGGCCATTTGGACAAATGGAAAGAAAATCCTTTTGCTGAATGGGAAAATGGAATATTATAAATATTTATTTTAATGAAAATTACTTTATGAGTATACCAATTTTACACTAATATCACTATAGGATTTTAAAAATTCAATAAATAATTGTAAAGGTGCATTTAGAAAAATAAATGTTAAAGAATTAAAAGGCCAGATAAAAGGACACCAAATCTAGATGTGGTGATGCAATAAAGATAGAAATATAGATAATGCAACAGAAGAGAGAATCCATAAGTAGAACCAATTCTATATAATAACTTTATAAAAGCTAAACATAATTTCTAAAATAAGATAGGAAAGGGTGAGTTAATAAGTGGTATTTAGAGAATAAACTGAGAAAAACATTCTGATTCCCAACTTACTTTTCTCAACCAAATAGATTTCACCTAGATTAAAGGCTTGAATATATACATGTATATGTATATCTATGTATATATAATATATAAGTATATATACAAAATCACACTGTAGAAATCATAGTAATAAATTAGAGTATTTATTAAATTAAAGGGTAAGTCACAACTTCTAATCACTGAAGCAATAGATAAAATCTCTAATAAAAGCATTAGTAAAGATTTGGGGAATAAGCTTTTAAAAATCATGTTCAACAACAAAAAAAACCCAACAATCCAATTAAAAAATGGGCAAAGGATCTGAACAGAGAGTTCTCCAAAGAACATATACGGATGGCCAACACACATATGAAAAGATGCTCAACATCATTAGCTATCAGAGAAATGCAAATCAAAAGTACAATGCGGTATCACCTCGCTCCGGTCAGAATGGCTATAATTAACAAGACAGGAAACAACAAATGTTGGAGAGGATGTGGAGAGAAGGGAACCCTTGTTCACTGCTGGTGGGGGTGCAAACTGGTGCAGGCACTATGGAAAGCAGTATGGAGTATCCTCAGAAAATTAAGAATAGATCTACCGTATGATCCAGCTGTCCCACTGCTGGGTATTTATCCAAAGAACTTGAAAAGGCAAAGGCATAAAGATACTTGCACCCCTATGTTCACTGCAGCATTATACACAATAGCCAAGACTTGGAAGCAACCTAGGTGCCCATCAAGGGATGAATGGATAAAGAAGTGCGGTATTTATACATGATGGAATACTACTCAGCCATAAGAAATGATGAAATCCAGACATTTGTGACAACATGGTTGGACCTTGAGGGTATTATGCTGAGTGAAATAAGTCAGAGGGAGAAAGTCAAATACCATATGATTTCACTCATAAGTAGAAGATAAAAATAATGACAAACAAACATGTAACATTGGATATTGGATTGGTGGTCACCATAGGGGAAGGGGGGAGGGCAAAAGGGGTGATTAGGCTCATATGTGAGGGGATGGACTATAATTAGGTTTTGAGTGGTGAACATGTTGTAATCTACACAGAATTTGGAATATATTATGATGTACATCCGAAAGCTATATAATGTTATAATCCAATGTTACAGCAATTAAAAAAATAAAAAATAAAAATAAAAATCATGTTCATTAAAGATTAAATCTTAAAATAACATTAAGGAGAGCTCGTGGTTAGGTTGGTTCCATGGTGTCACAGACTTTAGTGGTAATAAGACTGAGCAAGAAGTAATGCAATGGTCTAGCAGGGTTCAGAGACTGGTCAGTAGACAACCGTGTGAGGCCACCAAGCTGTGGGATTCAGGGCCAAGTGAGAAGATGATCAAGCAAGACAGTGGGGAGGTGGCATTTGGACCAAGTAACCAGACAACCACTGAGAAACAAATAGGTTCACGAGATTGATTACATGTAGGGAGAGGAAACAAATAAGTAAATAGACTGGGGACAATGAGAGAAGGATAGAAAGGGTGGAAGTTAGAACAAAGCTCCTAGTATTGGATTGGTATGTGAAGTATTGTGAACTCACGATTCACATGGTCTCAGAATTTCATGTTCATTGGTGAATCAGCTCACTCCTTTCTCTGTGAGGTCTGTCTTCTTAAGGGCTATCTGTTGCTTCATTTGACAGACTGGACCTGGCTTTGGGGAGGAAGCTGAAGATGTGGGAAGAGAAGTAAAGTCCTTTAAGGAGGAGGATGAGGGAGGGGGACTCACACTTAGCTTGCCAAGCAGACACCACACGTCCTGAAGGATAGATGTACTTTGGATTTGTTTGGGTGCTTAAAGATGCTCCCTCACTTCTGAGCATGAAAACAGTCTGAGAGGAATAAGCCAGCATATCCGTCTGTGACCCCCATGCCATCATTCTTTCTTCTCCTTTTCCTGTGGAAGTTGTGTGTAAGGAAAGGTGAGCATTATTACTGCTGTTTTCCCTCCTAGAGATATTTAAACAGAGCATGGTAACTCCAGTTGTGGGATGCTGGAAATGGGAATGTGGCCCTGATGGTGGAGTGGGGCAGCCTCTGAAAATATCCCCACTCCCTCCGTGCCACAGCACAGAGATGCTAGGGTATGCAATTCCTTGAAATAATGACGGCAATAACTCCAAAGGCTCCTTTTCTGAGTAGAAGGAGCTCTAATAATAACCTTCTCCCTTATTTATTTCATGTCACTGTTGAATTTACAGTCTCCAGATCTCCACACAATTCAAGGAGGATGATAAAGAGAAAATGAATTTTTTAGGATCAGACAACATTGGCAGGATCTTCTGCACTCTGGATAGTTGACAAAAGACACTAAATGATGGTGATGTTTGTCTTTCTCCAGGAAGGCAAATGCAGTCCACCAAAATGGCGTGTCTCCAGCTTCCTCTTTAACGGAGAGGACGGAAGATGTAGCCTGGACTAGAAAATTTCATCATGAATCTCAGGATCCACCACATCTCTAGAGATGGAATATTCTGCTGCTACTCTCTCACTGAGGTCTCAATCACTTTTTCAGGCAAGATCACAATCTTTTTTCACTCAGTGAGAGCCTGGGTTTGATGGATAGACTGAGAAAGCAAGAGGATGCTGGCCGTCGTCATGGATGGGAAGGAGTGGCAGGTATGGGTTGAGCTTACTTGATTTTCCATGATAACACCCAAATAAAGTCTTTGTGACATGCCTGCTAAAGCCTGAAATCCTTTTATTAAGGGAGAAATTCTTAGTGAGAAACTAAGCTTAAATGCAAATTTTTTCTTTTCTCAATAGTGTATAAAATAATCAGGCTTCTTACAATCAATGGCATCTAAGATTTGTAAAACTGCCATGGTATATCCTTGAACAGTAAACACAGAGATTACGTAAAACTGTAACTTTTAGAATTGATTTCTATTTAAACTTTAAAGAACAAATAATTTCAATGTTATTCTGTTTCAGGTTACATGAAAAAATGATGAAGTCTCCAATTCATTTTGTTATGATAGTATAACTTTATCATCAAAACCTCAGAGAGCTAGTACAAAGGAGAAAAACTATGGTTCCGTTTAACTTACTAATATAGGTGCAATAATTCTAAACAAAATATTTTCAAATTAAATCCAGCAGCATATTCAAGCCTAACATATCAAGGTAAGAGGATTTATTCAAGGAACACAATCATGGTTTACCATTAGAAAAAACTAGAAACATAATACCTTACATGAGAAAAGAGAATAACCATAAAATTATGTTAATAGATACTGAAAAGTCACTTGATGGAATCTAGCAGCCTTTTCTAATAAAAATGCTAAGCAAGTTAGCTCAAAGGCTGACAATCTGCAAACATTAGCAGTACACGTTGACATAATAGTGAAATAAAGCTACTGCCATTAAAATCAGTAATAGGACAGGGATTTCCTGCATCACTATTTACAGTCGATAGTTTTGATGTGCCTTTCTAATAGAGCCAGAGAGGAAAATTAAACTAAATAATCAGTATAAAATATAGTGAGAGATAAAATGTATTTTCAGACGCTATGATTATAAACCTAGAACAAAACAAAAAATACTAGTCAAAGTAAAAGAACAAAAATCCTACTTGAATGATAGTAGAATTATATAAAAATGATGTTATACATGATCATTACACATACATTCATTCATTTTTCATTCAACAAATATTTTTGAATAGTTATTTTATGCCAGGCAATATTTTAGGTGGTGGAAATACAGAGGCAAGCAGAAGCTTCCATAGAGCTTACATTCTAATAGAAGGGATATAGTAATAAACAATTTTTAAAAATCAATAAAATATTGGATAGGGAATGCTATGGTGAAACTAAAGTGGGGTCGTAAAATGGGCATTTATATAGAGAGAGGGAGAGACAGAGACTGGATAAGAGGGTGGTTCTTTTAAGTGGGATGACCTTGGAAGGCTCAGGAAGGAGATGCCATTCAGGTTAAGACATGACTGTCAAAATTCTGTAGTTTTTATTCTTAAGAGTAACAAATCAGAAATTAAAAAAGAAAAAAGTCCCTTTATATTGGCAACAAATCTCTAAAATGTACCTAGGTCAAATTTTAACAAAAACGTGCAGGACCTATAATGAGAAAGCTGTAAGTTTTACAGGAGGACGTAAAGCAAGATTGAAACAAATGGAGCAGCATATGCTATTCTTGGATGGGAAGATTTACTACTATGATAATACCAATATTTCTGATATTAATATATACATTTAATGCACACATTGGTGAGTATTGTGAAGGTAAAAGGAGGCGGGAAGAAAAGAAATCTGCTACTCGGTTGGGAAGCTAAGAACATTGGGGGAAGATGAAGGATTTGATCTAGACATGTTGAGTTTGGAGTGCCTGTGGGACATCTAGGTATGGATGTGCAGGAGGAAGTTGAGTTCTGAGTCTGCAGCACAAGATCGAAGTCTGCACCGGGACCCTCTGTTACTGACTCCCTTCCACCTAGCACAGAGCTGACAAAAACTAGGCCCTTAGTAAACTTCTGTGTACAAATTGAGTGCACCACATAAATGTGATCAAGCTTTGTTAATAAATCAGGTTATTAGTTTTCCACTCTTGAGTTGTAGGAACTCCCTATATATTTTGGAGATTAACCTCTTATCAGACATATGTTTTGCAAATGTTTTCTCCATTTTTTAGGTTGCCTTTTCACTTTGCTGATTCTTTCCTTTGTTGTGTAGAAACTTTGCAGTTTAATGTAGTCCACTGTTTATTTTTGTGACCTGTGTTATTAGTGTTGTATCCATGAAATCATTGCTAAGACAAATGCCATGAAACTTTTTCTCTATGTTTTCTTCTGGGAGTTTTACAGTTTGGGTCTTAGGTAAAGTGTTTAATCTATTTTGAGCTGATTTTTGTGTACAGTATAAGGGTTCAATTTCATTCTTTTATCCTACACCATTTGTTGAAGAGGCTATCCTTTCCCCATTGTGTAGTCTTGGCACCATTCTTGAAGATCAGTTGACCATACGTGTATGGGTCTTTTTCTGGGCTCTATTCTATACCATTGGTCTATATGTCTGACTTTATGCCAGTACCATACTGTTTTGATTATGGTAGTTTGGTAATATATTTTGATATCAGAAAGTATGATGCCTCCAGGCTTATTTTTCCTTATCAAGATTGATTTGGCTGTTCAGGGTCTTTTATGGTTCCATACAAATTGTAGCCTCTTTTTCCTATTTCTGTAAAAAATGCCATTGGCATTTGGATAGGATTGCGAGAATCTGCAGATTGCTTTGCATAGTTTGGACATTTTTAGAAAATTAAGTCTTCCAATCCACGAACACAGGACATCTTCCATTTATTCGTGTCTTGTTTAATTCTTTCATCAGTGTTTTGGAGGTTTCAGGATACAAGTCTTTAACATTCTTGGTTAAGTTTATTCCTAGGTAGTTTATTCTTTTTGGTGCTATAGTAAATGGGATTATTTTCCTAATTTCTTTCTCAGATATTTTGATGTTAGTATATATACACACACAAGTGATTTTTCTGTGTTGATTTTGTATCCTGCAAATTTCCTGAGTTTGTTGATTAGCTCTAACAGGTTTTTTAATGGAGTTTTTAGGGTTTTATATATATACAACTATATCATCTGCAGGCAGGGACAATTTTACTCCTTTTCTGATTTGGATGCTTTTTCTTTCTTTTTCCTGGATAATTCCTCTGGCTAGGACTTCCACTACTGTGTTGAGTAGAAGTGGTAGTGACAGTTGGCATCCTTGCCTTGTTCCTGATTTTGGAGGAAAGGCTTTCAGTTTTCACCATTGAGTATGATGTTAGCAATGGGTTTTTCATATGGCCTTTTATGTTGAGGTAATTTCCTTCTGTTCCTAGCTTGTTGAGGATTTTTATCATGAAAGGATGCTGAATTTTGTCAAATATTTTTTCTCCATCTATTGAGGTGAAAAAGAGAGAAGACTCAAAGAAATAAGATCAGAAATGAGAGAACAGACATTACAACTGATCCCACAGAAATAAAAAGGATCATGAGACTACTACAAATGATTACATGCCAACAAACTAGACAACCTAGAAGAAATGGATAAATTCCTAGAAACATACAACTACTTCAAGATTAAATCAGTAAGAAATATAAAGTCTGAACAGACTTATAACTAGTATGGAGATTGAATCAATGATTCAAAAACCTCTCACCAAAGAAAAGGCCAGGACCAGACTGCTTCGCTGGTAAATTCTATCCAATATTTAAAGAAGAATTAATGCCAATTCTTCTCAAACTCTTCCAAAAATTTGAAGAGGAGGGAACACTCCAAACACATTTTTGAGGCCAGCATTACCATCAGACCAAAGCCACACAATGACACCAAAAGAAAAGAAACTACAGACTGTTATCTCTGCTAAGCATGGATGCAAAAATCATCAACAAAATACTAGCAAACCAAATCCAAAAGCACATTAAAAGGATCATACACCACGACCAAGTGGGATTTATCCCTGGGACACAAGGATGGTTCCACATATGAAAGTCAATTAATGTGATACACCATGTTAACAGAACAAAGGATAAAATTCACAGTTGTTTCTTTTTATATGACATACACTCTCATTTGTTTTCTGACGGCAAACTAGGACTCCAGCAGCTACAAGTGGAAGCAATTATCTAAGACTTTAAAGAAATCAGCAAAGGCATTTTGCATATTGAAATCAGAATTGACTTACAGAAATCAGTCAATGTATCTGCTAGAAATTTAAGCAGATTTAAGGGAAATTGAGTCTGGCTGTTGGCCAAAAATTGTATGCATGATTTTTTTCAGGCCTGACCATAGGTAATTACAAAGACTTTACTTAACAGATTTCATGGGGGACTTGGTGTAGTTCCTAAGGGGAATTGACTCAGGATCCTTGTCTAGTCATGCTCTTACTCATATTGCATTCATAGTCCAGGTGCCCTCATTGAGAGGTCTCTAACTGGGACCTTCAACTGAGGCCTATCTCAGGCATCTCAGCAGAGGCCTCCTTATGGCTGTAGTGGGATATTGAAGACCCTTTTCTCTAGAATCAGTACTCAGTAGTTTCCCACTCCTAGCCCTTTCCTAAAACCCTCCCCCAGCCACCAAGTCCATAAAATTGCAGGAGCCTTGTGTTGAGGTTGCCTTGGCAATGAGATGACCCCCACATCTGTGCGGATCCACTTGGTTACACCAGTCCATGGGTTAAAATGGAACAGCAGGGAGTTGGCACTTTATCCAGTTTAGCCTCTTGCTTAGACTATCACAGTAAGTGATTAAAGCTTGATTTTACTTTCATTTTTGGTTTGTTGTTTTAATCAACTACTCTGACACCTGGAAACTCAGTTCTCTTTCCAGCTCAGCTGAGCCATAGACAAAAATCAAATCTAAAACTTGCTCAGGAAAATGTGCTTGATTCAGAGGTTGGAAAGCTCCTGAGACTTGGGACATTCAGGAGGGCCTGAGAGCATATTTTTCTCTTAATTTGTTAGCCACTATGGGCTTTTCACTTTTGGAACATGAATAAGTAGCCCTGTCAAAGCTAGATGAGATGTGGGAAACATATGCTCCAAATAGTCTCATTTAACAAGAGAAAAACTGATACCTAGAGTGGTGATGAATTAACAGCAGAGAAAGGACAGATCATGGAAGAAGTACCATGCTCATGCTTTGTCTTGGGGAAGGAGCCTGGCTATTAGAGAGGAACAGAATGGACAAGAGCTTGAATAATTACTTGACAGACATTTTTCTTGACCACCATCAGCATCTCTCTCTCTCTCTCTTTTGAGCCCTGCCAGTTGTCTATCTGCTGATAAAAGTCTGCTTGAGAAGTTTATATCTGCCTTGACCAGCACCAAATTCAGGGGGCCTCTATCAACTCTTTAGTCGAGAACAGGCTCAGCAGCCTATTTTAGGCCAGTGGTTCTCAATTGGGGGTGATTGTGCCCCTACAGGAATTTGGCCCCTACAGACAGTTTTGGTTGAGTATACATTTGGAGAGGGTGCTACGGGCAATCAGAGCATAGAGGCCAGGGATGCTGCTAAACATTCTGCTTTACACAGGACAGCTTTCCAAGACAAAAGGTTATCCAGTGCCGAATGTAATAGTGTCAAGGTTGAAAAATCCTGTACTGTACCATTGCAGATTAAGGATCCCATCCACAAAACGCATAGCCTTGGCAAGATCCCTTCTTTTCTTTGTGCCTCAGTATATCCATCTAAAATAGGGCTGGACAAGCTGATTTCTATAATTGTTTCCCATTTGATTGCACCACAATTATAGCCGTATTTTCAGAAATTGAAAGTAGTGTTCCAGAAAATATCTTTTTTAAAACCATACCTCATACTTTTTTTTTTTTCACAGTCTGATTCTTTGCTGATTAACCCAGCTCCTGAGCAGGCCTAAGGAGTTAATCAGTACTTCATCCACTCATTCATTTATGCAGTCCCAACTCCGACACAAACGCATCCGCATTGCAGAGGCCCGCCTCATTAACAAAGAATCCTACCAGCTGTTCCAGCCTAGCTGCCATGTCCTTCACTTCCATGTCCTAATTCAGCAGAGAAAAAGTTGTGTTTCACGAGGATGTATTTGACTGCTAAAATGTAAGGAATCTAGTTGCCGACAGGAAGTGTTGACAGGCGCTTGGGAGCTGGCTAGCTCAGCGGACTCTGCTAAGTGCTGGCAGTAACGAAAGGTATTTTCCAAGCCTCTTTAAAGATAAGTATGAAAGCCTGTAAAAAGAAAAAAGTAGGTGAGGACGGAGTCATTACTGGAGATCACAGCAGGGTGTAGACACTGGGGAAGGAACAGGAGGGAGGAAGGGAAAGTAGAGGAAGATAGTGAACTTTTATATCCTGTTTTTTTCTATGCCTCCACCTTATTTTCCCATGTCTCTGTATGTAGAGTAAAGTTAAGTGTCAAAGATGCTATTCATATTTCTACCCCTGCCCTTCATGCAGCCCTACACAGGTCACTGAATGAGACAATCATTTAAATACATGGTCTAAGAGAGAAAAGCTTATAGAGACACAGAACTTTTTCACTAGTCAGAACTGAGTATCCCTTATGGGTGCTGGCTTCGTGCACCACAGCCCTGAGATGACTTTGAACATTTGTCAACTACATGTCCTTTCTAATCCAAGATGCCTCTCTCACTGAAGCTGGGTATATTTTAAATTGTGGTGCTTGTGTATCATCATCTGCCATTTCCAAAGATTTGAACACCACAGTGTGTGAGGAAGAGGAAGAAATAAACTCAGGCAGGCAAGAAGGAAGGAATTTTCTGAGTTGCTGTGCTGTACTGTGTGGTCAAGAATCCCTGAGTCCTCAAACAAGATGAGAATGTTTCGGAAGAAACAAATTATTTTTGATAGTGAGTTTGATTTCTTGGGTCAGCAAAACAGACAGAAGCAACTGTGAGATTTCCTGTCTGTAATCGTGCCAGCCTAACATTTCACCTCAGTCTGTGGAAGATGTCTGCAACTGGGAGAGCCAGCCTCTGCGGCCAGGGGGTCATCAGAAAATTGAACCAAGAATGAGACACTATCAGGACACTGAGAGGCACGCTCTGACCTGACTATGAGAAGGTGGAAGGCAGAAGCGACAGATTTCCACACAACGCTTCAAGCACATTCATATTAGTTTTCCTGCTTCTCCAGGGGAGAGAGGGAAGGGCAGCCGTTCCCATCCTCTGCCACAAGGAAAGTGCTTTGTGCATAGGCAGACAATATTGAATTAAAAGCAACTTTTATTAAAGATTGAGATTTGCTGAAGTTTTACCAACTAATTAGAAGCAGAAATGGGACTAAAACTGGTTTCCAGACTGATGATGTCCTGTACCAAAACCAAAAGCGATTGCAGGCACCAGTTCCACAGAATAGGTCAAAATCCTTATATGTTATGCTTCTTAGAGGATAGACAGCTTCAGAAATCATCACCAAAAAGATCCATTCTAGTGGAACACCAAGAAAACTACTCTTTAAAACAAATTCAGATATATAGAGATAATATATATATTTTTAATGAGGTGTTTATTTTTTCTAACACCATAGAAACACATAGAAATCAAAGGCTTTAGTCCAGAATGTAGTCTGATGTTGAGGAAGGCTGGAGGAGAAAGACATTGTTGTTAATGGCCCAGCAGTGCCAGTCTTGGTTGGTTAAAGAGCAATGAGACATAAAAGCAGTAACTCAGAGACACCCATGGGTCATAAAGAGAAGTCTCACTCATCTGAATAGGGCTCTGCTTCCTCCTCCACATGTGTTCCTAAAATTAGCAAACCTGAAAAGATATCTTTGGTCAATAAGTAGTAATAATAATAAAAAAATAATAATATAATCTATGCAGTTATAAGAGGAGAGAAAAGGAAAAAAAGAAGAGGAGTAAAAAAGAGAATAGGAGATGAAGAATACTCACGAGAAAATATATTATGACGTACTAGATGAAAATTGTAACCACATATATTCCCATGGATTAAAAAATATTGTAAAGTAATTATCTCCATAATATGAAAACACAGTCAGAGGTATAGGAACTTAGGGAAGGTATGATGTGACAGCAGAGAGAGACAAATCATGAGTGACAGAGCCCAGGAAAAACAACCATGTAAGCAATTAGAGGCAACCCCCAAATGGGGAAGACAAGGCCAAACAGACTACAAGGGACATAAGAAGAGGAATGATGAACACAAACAACATGGAATTTTTAAAAATAGAGAGAAAGTGTAGATATATTAAAAGGAAAGGGACATTCCAACTATGTCTATTAATAGCCTACAAAAATATTAACATACCCAAAGAAGAGCAACAAATAGTGCGACAAAAACCCCAAAGATATAAATCAAAATATGTTTTCAGAACTAAAAGCAGATTTAAATATATAGGTTGAAGTCACTCGACATCAGACAATGCAGGACGGTGATCAGGGAGATGGGAGATAAATGATGTGAGCCCGTGATTGCTTAACTTATTGCCTTGAGAGAATTTCCCAGACACAGATCAGGGAGGGGGAACCTAGGCAAAGTCCTGTGGCTTCTTGAATTGAGAGATGGAGCTGACACGTTGGGGAGACCAAGGTGGCTAGAGTTGTCAGGGCAGTGCACCAGAGAGGAGAGAGGGGCACAGAGAGAAAACCCTGTAGACGTGCAGAGGACCCTCCCAATTCCCAGCAGAGGACGGATCAGTGCAGGCCCGTGAGGAGACTTCCTGAGGCTGCCATCTGAAAGGACTGCAGGAAACAGTGCCCAATACGCAGATGCCCACAGGGTCAGGAGAAGAACCCATTCCTACTACCTAGACTGGACCACAGAGAAAAAAAAGTTGAGAAGCCAGAAAACCAGAAGCCTTTCTAATGAAATATAAATTATGGAAACTGGCTTCATAGGAGATAATAAATCCAAACTAATCCATCACCCTAAGAAATAGAGAAAGTTAGCAAAGTTATACCCATTAAAAGTCTTCGATTCAGATGATTTCACAAGGAAAAGATCTGTCCAAATTTAAGAGTAAATATCTCCAATACTATTAAAACTCTTTCAGAGCATTAAAAGACAGAAGAAAACCTTCCAAATTCATTTTATAAATTTAGCATAAGATTGATACCAAAATTTCTGACAAAGGTAATATAAAAAATAAAACAAAATATTGTCAACCAAAATTGCATATTTATCCAAGTCAATGGACCGTATCACAATATCCACTTAAAAATTCCAATTAGCATTGAGCGCTTACTATTGGATCAATTTGGCATTTCAAATCACTGATAAAAATATGGGTTATTTAATAAATGATATTGCAACAATTAAAAAGTGATCTGGGAGGCTGGCCCCTTGGTGTAGTGGTTAAGTTCAGTGTGTTCCACTTCGACAGCCCAGGTTCATGGGTTCAGATCCTAGGCATGGACTTACACCACTCATCAGCCATGTTATGGCAGCGACCCACATGCAAAGTAGAGGAAGATTGGCATGGATGTCAGCACAGGGCTAGTCTTCCTCAGGCGAAAAAGAAAAAGAGGAAGATTGGCAACAGATGTTAACTCAAGGTGAATTCTCCTTAGCAAAAAAAAAAAAAAAAAAAGCCATCAGGGGAAAAATAAGCAGTACAAATTCTTGATACCTTAGACCAAAATAAATCCCACAAATAGTTTGGGCAATTATTTAAATTTGAAAAATAAAACTACAAAAGTAGTAGAAAGAAACATGGATAATTATTTTTAATAACTTTCTCATGGGAAAAGCCTTTTTAAGCATAATACAAGTCTGAGAAACCATAACACAAAAGACTGATAAATTGACCCAGTGACAAGGGAGTGGGTGGTAGGGTGGGCCAGAGTAAAGATGGAACAATACTGGCCATGAATTGCCGATTGTTGTAGATAGATGGTAAGTACATGAAAGTTTATTATATATTTATTTCTGTTTTTATGTTTTAAGTTTAAATAAGTTCAAATAACAGAAAAAAAAGTGTAATATTATATAAATAATTAACGTAAAATACACTTTATTCTGTTATCCAATACATATAACACATGATGCTTATTCTCATTAGGAAGATGATTTTTGAGCCTACATTAGAGTAATAAAAGAATTACATGCCTCTATAGAATATTACCAGAAACTAAATTGTATAACAGGAAGTCAGTGGATTAAAGTATGTATTTAGAGACATCAAGATGAGATAATCATTCATTGTGTATCACAAAATGCATGAAGTTACTTTAAGTTCAAGAAAAAAACTACTTTGTACTTGTCGATATAAACACATTTTATTAAATCATTTTTGAAATCAAATGAGCTACAAACATTTCAGAACATTTTTCAAGGCAAAAGACAAAGTCAAAGGACAAATGGTAAACTGGGAAAGAAAATAAGTGCAACCCACATCACAGGTTACTGTGCAAAATGCTCCAGACAAGCACTGTATGCCTCTTTTGGTGATCCATTAGCAGAGGGTCAGCAAGTTGCATGGGCCCCGTTCCTCTGAGAACTGGTTATGCTTGGGTCAGGTGCAAATGGATTCTCTTGGGGGCTGTGCTTCAGGAGAGGGGCTTTGCTTCCTTGTTGCTCTCCCAGTCTATAAGGAAAGCATGAGAGCAGCCCTGCAGGTCCAAGGACGGACAGAGGTTGGATGCCAGCTGTTTAGCAGAGTTGCTTATCACTGACAGATATGCAAGATACTTCCACCTTGTAATATTGTGGAAAGTTGAGACTGAAGAAGTCCATGGTATTAAGGAGAGAAGGAGCCACTAACTCATTACCAGGCAACCAAGAGAGGAATGCTTGGGTTACCCACAAACATTCTCTTTTGTCTTTCCACACAAAGAGTTCATTTCACTAATATATAAAGAGTTCCCATAAATCAATAAAAGGACTGACACTGTAATATAAAATGGGCAACCTTGTGAACAGAAAGTTCATCAAAAAGCAAAAGTACAAATGGCTCTGAAATACACGTAGAATTACTTAGTTCTAGTAATAATTATACTGATGCCCATTCTAAGGGAGGGAGACATGTAATTGGAGAAGGTCAAACATGGAGTTAAACTGTATTTCTAACATTATATTTCTTTGGCTGGTGGTGGGCACAAAGATCCTTGTCAAATTATTCTTTATACATTTTCTTATGATTAAATGTTTAATGATAATACTTTACTGAGAAAAAGACTACAATAGATTCATCCTATATGCTAGCTGTATTTTTTAAGTAGGAAAATATTGAAAACGTCTATCTTTAGAGTGTTGTTTAAATAAATTATATTCCCTTCATTCAAAGTGATAATAGGTAGTAATTCAAAAAGAATGAGGCAATTCTATATGTATTGTATAATAATTGCTGATATATCAATAAGTATAAAATCATCCTGCACAACCTTGAGTGTAGAATGTCCTTACTGTATAAAACTTAGAAATTATCTATATAAAATACAGGGACACAAGCACAGACTGTCTCCTAATGTATCTACAAGAAACTGGGGAAATGATTGCTTCTTGGATGGGAACTAAATGGTGGAGAGACAGAGGAGCAGGGATAGGAGAGAGGAAATTTATTTTTAATGTGTATTCCTCTGAACAATTTGGATTTTCTGTCCCTGCATGTATTACCTTTTCAGAAAGTAAATAAACATTTTAAGTGAATAGAAGTATCATAAATATCCTTTATGGTATGCTGGAAGAACATTCAATACAATACAAATACTTACTGACTGCCTACAATGACCCTACTGTGCTGGGTACTAGGGATACAGCAGATCCTGCCTTTAAGTAAGTTACATTCTAATGGTGGAAACACTTCTAACCAGCCTCCCTCTCTCCTCAGTCAAAAGTCTTCAATGGCTCCCCGGTCCTGCAGTCTCAATTCTAGTCTTCTTTGTTGAATTTTGACACTACACTACCACATTCTCCTTCCTTTCTTCTTCAATACCCCTTTGTTACAGTCTGTGCTGCAGGCAAACTTGATGACTTGCTGCTCCCAATATATACCCACATTTTCCATCCCCATACATTTGTTCGCCTTCTTTCCTCTAATTGGAACCTACTTTGTTTCAACTCTTCTGTCCAAAAGTTTTTCCCTTTTGTGGCCCAGTTCAAAGACCACGACTTCTGCAAATTTTTGCTTAACCTCTCTAAAAGGAGACTTTCCTTTCTCTCCATTACCAGTCTTTTAATTTCTCTCACTGCATTCCCCTTTATATTGCTTTTATACATTTATGAAAACTTTATTAGTATGCATTTTCCTTGAAGACAAGGACTATTTCCTAGACATCCCTGGGTCTCCAATAGCCCCTAATATTTCGTAATTAGTCAACATGCAATCACTGAACCAATTAATAAAAATCACCACAACAATAAACAACTGAATTAATGAATGGAAAATTATTATAAAAGGCAGTGCTATTAATACATGTCAATCCCAGGAAAATTAGCATGCAACTAATTTGTGGTATTATCTCAGGGGAAGCTCAGTATCTAACAAAAGAGCGTCTTAAGTCTAATTGACCCAGAGAATGTTAGAGAGCACGGGGTGGAAGCAGAAACCTTCCAATACACCTCCTCCATCCACCTCCTAGCCCTGAGTGAGGCAAGTTCTCACCATCTGTAATTTATTAAGCCACAGGACTGTGTCTGTCAACCTGGCCTATGCATTGATTCCTCAATGGAGGGCTCTAAAAGTCTTTATTTTTAGACATAATGAAATATAATTCTAGGACCTATTCTCAACTAAATTAACATGTTTGTTACCTTTAGAGTAGACTGCACATTACCTATTTATTTCAGCTGGAAAGCTGAGTATAATATTCCTTTTAAACCAAGACCAAAAATAACTCCTATTTGGCTTCACATGTGGCACCCCAATTTGGGCTATCAATAATCCTTTTAGATTCTGTAGCCCCCTGCTTATAATAAACCATCAACAGCAGTACCTCTACTGTGCCCTTGGCCTGAGACACAGTGTATTTTCTTGGATGAAAAAGGTTCAAGCTGGGAATTCTAAAGTTGCTGAACCATTTTATGTTCCATATATTTGACAGTCCCTGCTGCTTTTTCTTCAGTATTGCTATGTATATGCACTAGATTTACATTTGAAAATACAATTGGCACACTGGAGCATCTATCATTTTAAACCTCTCTTCTTAAAGGGAGCTGACCCTTTCAATGAACTCAGAGCGCCAGCACAACATCACGGAAACTTCAGAATTGGAAATATGACTTTACTTACTATATTTTAATCTTTTTCCTCCAAGCTGCTGTGACTAACTCTTCATGTGAAACCTCTGTGTTTCCATATGTGTGTCGTTTATTTAAAGTTTGATCGATTGATTGACCTATTTATAAAATATGCATAGACAAGAGAGCACTTGTGAATGTTCTCAAACTGAGCTTGTGTAACCAGATCGGGAAACATAGTCATCAGCACTCTAGAAGTTTTCCTTGTACTCCCTTTATGTCATTACTTTCTCCCAAAGTTAACCCCAATTTGGACTTTGAACAGCATAGATTACTATAAAATATGATTGCTATTTTGTTTGAATAACAAAATATGTGCTCATTTGTGTGGCTCATTGCATGCAGAACTCTATTTGTGAGATTCTTCTATACAATTAGGTGAAGTTGGAGCCAATTCATCCTCATTGTTGTACAATATTCCCCTATGTAAATATACCGTTATTTATTTTTCTATTCCACTTTTGATGGGCATTGGGTAATTTCCAAGGTGGGGCTAAGTGTTGCTATGAGCTTTCTAGTAGCTATCTTCTGGTAGAATAAGTACAAATTTCTTGTTCATGGGATATGTATATGTTTAACTATAGTAGATACAGCCAAACAGTTTTGTTAGCAACACACTCTCACTAGAAATATATAAAAGTACCGGTTACTCCAAATGTTTGCCAACAGTTACCATTTTACAGCTTTAATTTGCATTTTCATGCTGACTAACAAAGTAAAGCACTTTTTCCTTTGTTTACTGGCCATTTAGATATCTTCCTTTGTGGAGTATCCATTCTTTTAATTGTTTGTCCATTTTTCAATTAGATTGTCAGTCATTTTCCTATTGATGTCTATTGATTTAAAAACATATATTGTGGATATGAGTCCTTTGTTGAACATACGCACTGTAAATGTTTTTTTCCCATTCTGTGAGTTGCTTTTGTACCCTCTTAATGGTGTGTTTTGGAGAACAAAAGCCCTTGATTTTAATATAGATAACTTTATCAAGTTTTTCTTTTGTAGTTTATACTTTTTGTGTCCTATTTAAGAAATATTTGTTTACCTCAGGTTTATAAAGATGTTTGCCTATGTTTTCACCTGAAAGCTTTGTTGTTTTAACATTTAGATCTATGATTGATCTAGAACTGATTTTTTTGGTGTGGTTTGAAGGGTCAAGGAAATGTCTTTTCCCCTTGAAATCAAATGACTCAGCACTGTTGATTAAAAGGATTACCCCTTCCTCCACTGCACTGCAGTAACATCTTAGTCATAATTAGGTGACAACAAATGTATGGGATCTATTTCTGGACTATTTATTCTGTTCTGCTGTTAGATTGTATTTCTTTGTCTTAGTTTCATTGTATTAATTACTATGTCTTTATACTAGAGATTGGTAGCTGGTAATTTAGGTCTTCTAGCTTTCTTTTTCTTTTTTTGTTCCCTTGCTTACTTTTTAGCCCATATGAATTAAGATTCAGCTTGTCATTTTCTCTCTCTGTGCACTCCCACAAAAAATCTGCCAAGATCTCATCTGGAATTGCACTGACTTTACAAGTTAATTTGGGGGAAAACTGACATCTTCAAAATACTGAATCTTCCAATCCATGAACATAGTTTATCCCTGCTCTTATTTAGATCCTCTTAATTTGTTCAATAAATTTCTGTAGATTTTGAATCTATTATGTAGAACCAGTTCTGTTTTCTAACCATTTCAGGTCACTATATGCATGACTAGGTCATAACTTGACCCACATGTCCCTTACCAACTCAATTCAACAATATGCAAACTGGTTTGCACACTTTTCAATGAATCAAATCTCTGGATCACATGCTGGATGCTGCAATAATGTCAACTCACTGTGAACGTTTCTAAACACTTACTTTTAGTTTCTGTACTTATCTCGTTGCTAACAAGTAAGAAACAAAATCACAGACTGGTTCTGCTCCATGAGCCATACTTTGAGTAGCAATGGTAGAGAGGTTCTGCACATTTTGTTTAGATTTTTTTTCTATTTGACTTTTTATGCTTTTGTAAATGGTACCATTTTAAAATTTCCAAATATGATTTCCAAACTAATTATTTCCTTCAGCATTTTGCTTCCCTCCAGGAAATAAACCTTCAGATGTCATTGTTTTCAAGAACATCTGTTTCTAACATATTCTCTAGTCTTTTTGATCTGCCATGTTTGGAAAGACAAGGTAGGTTATCCTAGCATCAAACCTTTTCCAGAAGAAGGAAAGTTTTTCTATTCTCTATTTCCTACTCTATTTTGGTGACATCAAACTGATCTTCACTCACATTAAATGATTCACTTGAAACATATGGGGATGACATTATCATTTGCTTTTTAAATGAGCTTAATAAATTGACAGTTTCTGTCTATGTAAATTATAGATTAAAAATTCATGCATCCTGTGGGAACTCAGTGAAGATCTACTGAGAGAAAAATAACAGCATTAGACTGTTCACTATTTCTCTATTTCACCTCAGGGTCTGATTATAATATTCCTTTAAACAAAGGCCAATAATAACTTATATTTTTAGAGGATATTTGCTAGGACAAAAGCTGTGGTGCAGGAAATTTAAGTGGTTTATCTGAAGCTCTTAAGATTGTCAAAGGCAGAATAAATCCAGAACTTTCTCTTAACATGCATTCCTGTACTTTTCCTTCTCAATTACGTTGTTCACAATCTCTGCCAAAAGCTCCCTCCTTAGCACTCTCTCACCCTCTGTATAGACTATCCACAGGTGTGGTCTGAAAGGATAGGACAGTGGGGTGAGTGTTGGTTTCTGGTTTTAAAACCCCTACTTTCCTCCATTGACACAAATTCCCACTTCTCTTCCCAAACAGCTTTCTCCCTGGAATCCCACATATATTCTTCATGAAAATGTCAGGTATATATGTGATCTGCCTCCAACAAAGTCTTACCTCTTTGCCCTTTATCTGTAGTGAATAAAACAACTTTAACTTTGCCAATAAAATTTTGACTTGCTATTGAATGAGCTATCATTCTTAAAACTCAATATCCAGAAAAGCCTAAGGGAAAATGTTTCCTTAATCATAAAATATTAGATCTGGAAGCATCCTAGTAGTCATTCATCAGAACAAAAAATGACCGAGAGATCTATTGGAATAAATGTGCAACTTCATTTTTATTAAGCTCTCTGAATACAGATGAGTTACATGATCTCTCAAGACGTTAGTGTCTTCTTATGTTAAATTGAGAAAAATATTAATACCTACTTAGTGTTTATGTGAATAACAACTCATAACGCCTGTAAACTATTACACAATGGTTGGTATGTAATACGTACACAGTAGATATTTGTTCTTATTTACAAGATATTACATTGCATTGTAGATAAAAATAATGTGTGTTACCATTCTTTAACCCAGTGTCCTCCCCTCACCTTCTAGCAAGACTTTTTTACACATCACTGTGATTTAGTCACTCTGTTCCCTCCCACGAAGCTTGTAATTATAGACTGTCTCTCCATGGACACAGTAAGCACAGTCTCTGGGAGGGAGATTTATGGCCTCAAGGAGCTATGAGCAGAGACTCTGCCTGAAACCCAAGATGTAATATAGGCTACTCAACAGCTTCATTTGCTTAATAGCAGGAGCACTATCAGGATACCCAGGAAATGAATACATACTAAAGACAATTTTGAAGTTCGCCTATTTACTAAGCTTTTGTTGAGCTCCTTCTTTGTATTCAGGTCTGGCCTGAACATCTTTTGGACAATAAGAAAAAAAAGTTCACATACCTGCCCACAAGGAGCACAATCCAGAAAAGAATCAGTCAACAGGATGAACACATAAGCAGTTTAGTTGTGAGAGATTTCATTTATTTCTGATCCTCTTTGACTCTTTCTGTTTTATCTGCAACATAAAGGCAGTACAAAATATTGAGGACAAACTAGCTATTCTTTGAACTTCTTTCTCAGGAAATTCAATTCCAGTGGAAACATTGTGAAGCCATCACTCCATCCTGCAGGATCCACATAAAATATCCTTAGTATATTTTCAAACTCATTGGCATGTTTTGTAGACTGCTCTTAAGACCAATGGCCTGGAGACAGTGGGAAATTTACTGAAACACAAAGTTGAAATAAATCTGCAAGAGAGTCACTGAAGGACCCAGTGAGTGAGGCCAGCTGACCACACACCATCCACCTAGGTCCAACCCTGCTGTTTACTACTCACTGACTGGTTTATAGCAACTCAAATTCAGGACCTAAAATGGTCACTTGAATTGCTCAGTCATACATTACTGTAATTTTGTAGAGGAAATTATCGGCTTTCAGAGTATTTGCAAATTAGAAGAAAACAGCACCTGTGACAAAAAAAAATATAAAACTTTGAAACAATCCATAAGTGTCCACATGGACTTGATAGCTGTTTGTTCCTCTTTAAGATGTGGCAAAAAATCAAACGATAGCATACCATCAGTGAAATGAATCTTTGCTTTGCTAGTATGCACAAGCTCTGTCATCATTGCCCCTCCCTCTCGACATGCATCCTTCTTCAGAATATTCACGTGAGTCTGGGAAGGCATAAATCAACCTCACTCTCCATATAACTACTTAAGAAGTAGATGCAATTAATAAGCTTTTCTTTTTCTTTTCCTTTTTAAAAGACATGTTGAGTGTTACTTTCTAACTCAAAAACATTCGAAGTTCCCCTATTTTCAAACTCTTTAGTTTGGTACGCAAGATCTCCAGTATGTGAATGCACATCTTATTTTTTCTACTGTAGTTCCAAAAAGAATTCTCTGTTCCAGAAACACACATCAATTCTTGCTCCCTTGAACCTGTTACTTGCACCCTCATTTTTAAGTTTCACTCACGTCATTACCTACACCCAGAATTTACACCATTTCTTTCTGTTAAACTTTTGAACGTCCATGCTGTGCAAAGAACAGCTTAAATCTCACTCTCAGTAAGGAAATTTCTCACAGCACCTTAGCATTCCTTGAGTCTTTCCAGTATTTTTTTTGTATCATCCACTTGGTACTGTTGCTATTTGTTGCTGTTGTTGTTGTGTGTGTGTATCATTTATTCAACTGATATTTACTGAAGGTCTCTTCTGGCACTGTCCTGATCCCAGAGGGCAGGGAGATAAAAGATGCTTCTATGCCCTTAAAGATCTCTGAGTTTGACAGATAAGGGTCCAGGCAATTAAATTATCAAAGGCACCTACAGAGATTTTTGTGGAGCACAGACAAAATACGGAGTAATTAAACAAGAAGAGAATAATGGAAAGATCATAGGAAGTTGACAGGAAAGTTCCACTTGAAGAATATCTTGACACAAAATAAAACAAATAATAGCCCAATATTTCTTCAGCACTTAGTGTTTATGTCAGGTTCTACCTGCTTTACATCCATTATTTCACTTAATCTTCACAACAGCCCTATCATGTAGGTATCATCAGTGCGTTTCAAACTTTAATGAGCATGTAAATCTCCGAGGATCCTACTAAAACCCAGATTGGAGTCCAGTAGGTGGTGAGATGGAGCCTGAGATTCCGCATTTCCAACAAATACTCAAGTAACGCTGGTGCTACTCACATTAGGAGTAGCAAGGGGTGCCATTATATTTTCCAATTTTACAGATAAGAAAACAGGCAAAGAGAAGGTATGTGATTTGCCCAAAGATACAAGAAAGTAAGTGGTGGAGCCAGAATTTCAACTCAGTCCATGTGGCTTCAGAACCCACAATGAGGAAGATTATCTAAGCTGATTATAAGAGGAAAACATTCTTGGCCAAGAGATCAGTAGGATCAAAATCGAGAAAGCAGGAAAATACCCAAGCAACCTGAAGAGCCATGATAGTTTAGTCAGGCCAGAGAATAGAGTAAAAGGAAGACAGCGCCATACACTATGATTAGTCCTGGGTCTCAGACCCTTTCTCCTGAGGGCCTCACCATACCCTACCTCCTGAACCTGTGTTATTTCAGCTTTTACTGAGAACATCAGCTTCTTCCTCTTTGCAGGAGCCTATGTCCTGGGAAGATTTAAAAGAGAGGCCTTTGAAGTGGATGCATTTAAATATCCAGTAGGCTTTTCTTCCTTCTAGGAACAGAAAGTTTAGAAACAGAGGGCCATTCTCTGTCGTGCATCACATTCTGACATACCCTCATCAGCGGGCAGTTTTCCATTGCTGCATGAATTAGGGCTTTCTCAGAGTCAGGGGGAAATAGAGAGCCATTGTTTTGCAATTCCTCAGAAAGTCCAACACGTGCTATGACTAAGGTCAACTATCCAATATCAAACAAGATGGTGCACTGAGGATGTGCTATTAAGAGTGGGCATGATGTCCAGGGTGACAGAGCCCCTTCTCATCCTTGTCATATCAATAACATCATGGTAATAACAGCTACTGTTCATCAAACACCCACAATGGGCCAGCTCCTCGCTGCACTTTTATGCACATCATCTCTTTTCCTCTAATCAATTCTGCAATTCAGGGCTGTTGTCTCTCTTTTGCTTATGATAAAACTGGAACTAGGAGTAAGTCAATTCATAGTCTAAGGTCACAGAGCCAGTGAGGGTGAGTACAGGGATAAAAATCACATCTGCTTGGCTCTAAAGCCCCAAATCTTATCACCATGTATTACTTCTTTTATTTCTCAATCTGTCCCTGATAACCTTAGATGGCTTAGAAACAGCCCTTCAACTGGAAAGCCCTCAGCATATGGATATTTGAGGAAAGATATATTTCTTCTCCATTGCCTCCATCCCGCATTGCTGGACTGGGAACACTGTCATTGGGGGCAAGAAATCATAAATATTTCGCCAAATGCAAGTAACATGCTTAAACTTGCTTTAAAGGAGCCAATTCTAGGCTTTATTATCACATATTAATGGAAACAAATTAGGGGGTTGGCAATGTCTGACTGATAAAAAAAAAACAATCTGTTTTGACAAGCATTCCTCAAAATCTGAGGTCTGGAGGGCACCTTGTCATCTGCACGGGATCTCTGCAGTCTATAGGCAGGAGAAAAGTAACATTATCTGAGCAATGAGTAAAGTTTCCACTCTGAAGGTTGTCAGAAGCCTCCAGAACAACCTGGGAAGGAATACTCATTGTATTAAAAAGTTATTTTCTTTTAGGAGAAATTCTTTTTCTTGTCATTTTCTCTGTTCCATGAAATCTAGTAAGAAAGAATCATGTGGGAAAGGAAATATTTAGGGGAGTTTATGGGAGGTGAGAAACAAATGTCTCTGGTTTCTATTTAAACTACAATTTCGCTGGTACTAAATAATTGCTTCCTGCATTAACAGTTGTCCGAAGAAGTATTTTAGGTACCTCGTTTCATTTTATCATCATAAGAACTTTATTAAGTATATATTAGCCTCCTTAATAGGACGATGGGCTCAGTACCTTGTTAGAAATCACACCGTGAGAGCAGAATTCAATACTAACCAAGGTCAGCCTGACTCAAGGATCTAGAGCCTGGTCCACTGCTCCCAAATTGCCTCCTATGTAAAGTCTATGAGAGACCAGCTTAAAAGTTTGCTCACTGTCAAGGCTTGGATCAAAAATCATGTCCCTTCTGATAGGAAATATTCAAAGTCAAAGAAACATAAAAATAAGTATTTTAACACAATTAAAACTGTTGTAATCTTTACAGACTGAAGAGCTCATGAGGACAAGACAACCCGTCGTATAAAGCTGAATAAGCTATTTACCTATTCCTATGATAAGAGACTGACATTTTTAAAGTTAACAGTCAGTAGGGAACTCTTTAAAAATATCCTTTATTTCAATGAAAATGCAGGTCTCTTCATCACATTGACATATTCACCCGTTCCCTTTCAGTAAAGCACCAGCGGCCATGGCAGCCGTGCCACAGCAGAGCCTACTCAAGCAAAGACTGTAAGAAAGAACAGGTGCCTCAGAAAGGGTGACAGTCTTAATCAGAGAAAATTTCTCTGTTGAATAATCACAAGTCATTTGATTAAGTGCTCTCTCTCTGACACCAACATTTTCAAGTTGAGGTTCCGGGCTGAGTTGTCCCAATACTAATTAGTCGGAAAACGGACTGTGATTAGAGAGCTAAAAAGCCATAGGGTGATAAGACAGAAGAAGCTAGTGGTTAAACTGGTTTCCTACAGAAAGGAATCTTTCCTTAGGAGCCAGCTGTGTGTGCCCAGAGAGTTATATGTCCGATCTCTTCACACAGGAAACTTGAGAGAGCAGCAGGTGGGAGAATCGATTGAATAGTTTACAGTAGACTTGGCCATTGAGAGGCTACTATGACTGTCATTGCCAAGGTTGTCTAACCCAATAGAGAATACTTCCTCCAAGCATGACCATTTTTCTCCCATGTAAGGCTAAGTCTAAGAGCTGCCAGATGGACAGTTTCGCTCATTACCTACTTGGCATTCCAGTCATTCATCAAATGATTATTAATGGTCTTTTTTTTATTAAGACTTTATAAAATTGTATATAGTTTTAGGTTCACAGAAAAATTGACAGGAAGGTACAGAGATTTCCCACATACCTCCCGCCCCTGCACACAAATAGCATTCCACATTATCAAACTCCTCCACCAGAGCGGAACATTTGTTAAAATTGGTGAACATACACTGGCACATCATAGTCACCCAAAGTCCAGAGTTCACATTACAGTTTGCTCTTGGTGTTGCATACTCTGTGGATTTGGACAAATGTATGACCATACTGAGCACTTTCACTGCCCTAAAAATCCTCTATGCTTTGCCTATTTATCACTCCTTTGGCCAACCAACAAACTTTTTACTGTCTCTGTAGTTTTGCCTTTTCCAGAATATCATATCATTGGAATCACACAGTAAGTAACCTTGTCAGATTGGTTTCTTTCACTTAGTAAAGAGCATTTAAGTTTCCTCCATGTCTTTTCATGGCTTGAAATATCATTTCTTTTAGCGCTGAATAATATCCCATTGTCTGGATGTACAACAGTTTATTAATACACTCACCTACTGAAATATAGCTTGACTGCTTCCAGTTTTGGCAAATATGAATAAAGCTGCTGTAAACATCCATGTGCAGGTTTTTGTGTGGACATAAGCTTTCAACTCCTTTGGTCAAATACCAAGGAGTGCAGTTACTAGTAAGAGTAAGTTTAGTTTTGTAAGAAACTGCCAAACTGTCTTCCAAAGTCACTGTACCATTTTGTATTCTCACCAGCAATGAATGAGAGTTCCTGTTGTTCCACATTCTTGCCAGAATTTGGCAAGTGCCAAGTTGTCAGTGTTCCAGATTTTGGCCATTCTAATAGTTGTGTAGTGACATCTCATTATCATTTTAATTTGAATTTCACATTTTAATTGACGTGAAACATCTTTTCACATGCTATTCGCCATCTATATCTTTGTTGATGAGGTGTCTACTAAGGTCTTTGGCCTATTTTTTAATCAAATTTATTGTTTTCTTATTATTGAGTTTGAAAAGTTCTTTGTATATTTTGGATAACAGTCCTTTATAAGATGTGTTTTTTGCATATATTTTCTCCCAGTCTGTGGCTCCCAATGAGTCTCGTCTTCTTATTCTCTTGACACTGTCTTTTGCAGAGTAGAAGTTTTTAATTTTAATGAAGTCCAGCTTGTCCATTATTTCTTTCATGGATCATGGCTTTGGTGTTGTGTCTAAAAAGTCATTGCCATACCCAAAGTCATCTAGGTTTTCTCCTGTTATCTTTTAGGAGTTTTATAGTTTTGCATTTTACATTCAAGTCTCTAATTGATTCTGAGTTAATTTTCGTGAAGTGTGTAAGCTCTGCCTCTAGATTGCTGTTCTTTTTTTTTGGCATATAGATGTCTGTCGGTGTCGCAATCCAATGTGCATACCAGAATAGATGCAGAGAGGGATGATGACCACTCTGAGTTTATTATAACCAGCGCTTCAATATATACACAGCTTACATCTGTTAATCATACACAAAGTGTTCTGGACAATGTAATTAGTGGATGCCAAGAATTCTTAGGGATTTCTCAAGGAGCCCTCCCTCCGTCTCTGTTTTGATATTATCATGTTTTTGCTGTGCTCGTATATTCTTATCTTGGGGCATGCAAGGCCTCCTAGGCAACGGCCCCTCCTGCTCCCAATATCCTGTCTCCATCTGTGCCCTGGGAGGCTGTGCCTGTCTTAGGTTGCCTCCCTCTGGAGATCTTACCCGTCTTTGGCTAACCAGCCTTCTCACTTCCAGGTCACAGTTTGTTGGCAAGCCTTTTCCAGTGATTATTAATCCTTCCTGCATCAGGGGCAGTTACAATGTCAGTTGTGGAAGCACCAATTGTTGAAATCCCTACCTTTGTTCCATTGTATTGCCTTTGCTCCTTTATCACAGATAAATTGACTCTCTTTATGTGGGTCTATTTCTGGGCTCTCTGTTCTGTCCCATTGATCTACTTGTTTATTCCTTTGCTGATACCACACTGTCTTGATTATTGTAGCCTTATAGTAAGTCTTCAAGTTGGCTGGTGTCAGTCTTCTAACTTTGTTCTTCTCCTTCAATATTGTGTTGGTTATTCTGGATCTTTGGCTTCTTTCTACAACTTTAGAATAAATTTGTCAATATACACAAAATAACTCACTGGGATTTTGATTGGGATTGTATTGCATCTATAGCAGGTTGGGAAGAACTGATATTGTCACAATATGGAATCTTCCTATCCCTGAACACTGAATATCTGTTTACTTAATTCTTCCTTGATTTTGTACATCAGAATTTTGTAGTTTTCCTCATCTAGATCTTGGACAGATTTTATTAGATTTATACCCAAGTATTTCATATTTTTGAGCACTAATGTAGATGATATTGTATCTTAAACCTCATATTCCACTGCTCTTTGCTAATATATAGGAAAGTGATTGACTTTTGTATATTAACCTTATATTGTACACATTTGCTATAATTGCTTATTAGTTCCAATAGTTTTTTGGTTGATTTTTTCTGATGTTCTACATAGATGACCATGTCCTCTGTGAACAAAGGGAATTTTATTTCTTCCTTCCCAATCCGTATAGCTTTTATTTTCTTTCTCGTCTTATTACATTAGATGGAACTTCAAGTACAAGGTTGAAAAGGAGTGGTGAAGGGGGATAGCCTTGCTTTTTACTTAATCTTAACAGGAAAGCTTCAAGTTTCTCACCATTAGGTTTGACATTAGCTGTAGGTTTTTTGTAGATGTTTTTTATCAGGTTGAGGAAGTTCCCCTCTATTCCTAGTTTACTGGAGTTTTTATCATTAATGCATGCTGAATTCTGTCAAATGCTTTTTCTGCATCTGTAATACGATTGTGTGATTCTTTTCTTTTAGCCTATTGATGCGATAGATTATTAATAGTCTTTAAAACATCTTCCAACTCATCCTCACTGTTATGGTAATGATTTGAATATGCAAATGTGATCATGCTACTTCCCTACGCATTATTCACCAATGACACCTCATCTCACACAGATAAAATCTAAAACTACTGGCTTGGCAAAGACGATCTTTCACAATCCAACTTTTGCCTGGGTGTTCAGACTCACATTCTGCCTTTCTCCTATGCTTACAGTTTGCATTTCAGGTGAACTCAACTCCTTATAGTTCACTGAATTCCTAAGCTTGAAATGCCTTCTCCAGGCTTGTCCACCTGAACAATTTCTGTGTAACCTTCAAATCTCAGCTCAAATACTTCTCTTCTGTGATACCTTCCCTGATGTTCCTCAACAGATTTAGGTTCTTATTCTCCAATATGCTTATAGAACTTTTACAACAATTATCATATTGCATTGTAAATATATGTTTATTTTTCAATTTCCCCTAGTGTACTGAAAATTATTTGATATTATTTTTCATATTTTTGTACAAATATACTAGGCACATTAGTCCCTAGTGTAGAATTCAGAATAGAGGAGATATTTCATCTGTACATGAATAGATGAAAGGAAAAAAAATAAATGCATCTCTTTGGATCCCATGACCCATATACTTCTCCGTTAAACCATGTGGTCTATTTTACATATAACCTTTCTCATTCAATTTGGGTTCTGTTATATTTGAGTACCAGTAGCAAGAAGAGGATAAGCAAGTTTCTAAAAAGATCCTTTATTACAGCTGAAATTACTTGTCTTTACCCTACTCTCTTTAGCCATCAACCCCAGACTCCCAAAAGGAGCTGGACTAACAAAGTTCAAAGGTACAAATAAGCTCAGAATTAGAGTGATTTGAGTAATTGATGCCATTTCTCCTGCTCATATTGGAGCAGAACAAACATTTTCTGGATGTTACGGCCACTTCACATTTCCATCTTCTTTCAAGCTTATCGTTTTCCTTTTCCCTTATCCCTTCCCTATATTCAACCTGCTAGATAGGACAAAGTCCTTCCCTTCCATTTGCTCAAGCTTCTCACCCCCAACCCATTTTCAGCTGAGACGGGGCTTAGCCTGCCCCAGGCAGTCAGGCAGCAGTCGATTAGAGGCACACTTGGAAAAGGCCCTTAGACTATAGTCGGAGTGGAAAAGCTTGATGAAGGTTAAGAAGTTGGGCTCTGGGATTAGTTATAGGTAATCATTATCATCTATATTAATCACACATTCTATTAGTCTAGAAATCCATAAACTAAATCCATTTAATCATGAATTAAATTGTTCCTCGTCAGCTCAGCAACTACTAAGTGTCAGATACAAAGTACAGGCTGAGTACAAAAACTGAAAACACAGTGCTGGGCCTGGGAGTTTGTGGCTTCTGGTAGCTTCAAAGCAGCTGGTGTGAGCCAGACCAGAGGCAAGGAGCTGAAATATAATGAATTCACAGATCAGAGTATCTCAGAGGAAAATCAAGAGTAATGAATTTTATAAAGTTACATCTCTAAAAACTGTCGGGAGGATCTTGCAGCGCTTACATACATTGTTTCCAGAGGCATTCGGTGTTTACTGATGCGTCAACATCCCTGCTTTCCCTCACTCAGGCAGCTCCATCAGTCACAGATTGTTATCTACATAACAAGATTTTCTTCCTGCTCATTGCCACTGTGTCAGTAGAAGAACATAGAATAGAACAAAGTAAAAGAAAAGAAAAGGGGGAAAAGTAAGATGCAGGCTACATGGGTAATTCATTTACCTGAAATTCAAGTATCAGCTTTGTTCTCCCCAAAGAGAGAAGAAATACAAGAATCCTGGCAGGAATTGTCAACAAAGTGACTTGACTTATTACTTTATTCTTTTTCTATATATGTATATAAAATTTTTATAATACAAAATAGTATTTAGTGCTGCATTTAAATTTTCCAAGCACTTAAATATTTGTTTCACGCTCAATTTCATAAAATCTCTCTGCATGTTGATTTGCCCCAGCATCTTCCCTCAGGAAGCTCACAGCTCCATGGAAGAATTATCTTACCAAAAAATTCCTATATAAAGGTGGATAACATGGACTCAATGATAGTTCTAAAGTGCAAATTAAATGCTATGGTTGTTTACAGAAATAGAAGATGATTAGCACGTTGTTATGCATTGAGATGTGTCCCCCCCAAATTCACAAGTTGATGTCCTAACTCCTAGTACCTCAAAATGTAACCATACTTGGGAAGAGGATTATTGCAGATGTAATTAGTTAAGATGAGGTCATCAGTGTGGTCTCTAATCCAATAGTATAAGGGTCCTTATAAAAAGGGGAAATTTGAACACACACACACACACACAGGGAACACCATGTGAAGATGAAGGCAGAGAGTAAATTGATGCCTCTACGTCCAAGATTGCCAGCAAAGCACCAGAAGCTGGGGGAAAGGCATGGAACACATTCTCCCTCGCAGCCCTCAGAAGGAACCAGCCCTGATGACACCCGCATCTCAGACTCTGCTCTTCGAAACTATGAGACAATAGATTTCTGTTGATGAAGCAACCCAGTTTGTGGTACCTGGTTACAGTAGCCCTAGCAAACTAACACACACACATTCTTTCTGTCACTATATTCTGATTGTCCTTTTTCTCCTTCACCTCTTGAAAAGTGTTTCCATCTTTGCTGCTTGACAAACGCTTTTTCAAAGAACCCCAATAAGGCTCTAATCTTCAAACAAACTGGCATGGCCTCTTCCCTCCTCCTCCTTGATGCTCTGTGGCCTGTGACTCTGCGAACTGTCTGCCCTCTCCCCTGTTGGAAAGGTGGGCAGGGGGCCAGTCTCTCTGGTGGGGTCCTCAGTGCTGGGGCCCTAGTGTTCAGGTCCCAGGATAAACGTATCAATTATATCTGAAGGTGACTGCTATGTTTGAAGGAAATTCTACCAAAGCATCTTTTTCAGTGAGATTGAGAGGACAAGGTTTAAATAGAACAACCCAGGGTTTCTCAACTCAGCCCTAGTGTTGCTTTGGATCAGAAAACTCTTTGCATTTTTTGCAAAAAAAATGTGCAATTCTTTGCATTGCAGGATGATCTCAACCCTTTGGATGCCAGTAGCATTTCCCTCGAGTTGTGACAATCAAAAATGTCCACTGATAGGAGTGGAGGATTAGGGGCAAAATTGCCCCAAGTTGAGAATGACGGAAATAACAGTACTGAGATCAGCAGCCAAACAGAAGGCAAAGAACTCCAGCATATCTGAGCCAGGAGAGCAGAGTGAAGTGGGCAGATAGGAGGAGGGTCTGATTAAATCTAGAGAGATGCCACTGAGTGGAGAGAGGCTCTGCCACTACTTCTGGGCCTCTGCTTGTGTCCTTTCTCCCACTTGAATATTCTCTCTTGTCAGTCCACTCCATCACTACCTGTCCTTCAAAAGCCAGACCAAGGCCACTTCCTCCAAGAAACCAATCTTGACCGCATCACAGCTCAGAGCTCTTTCCCTCTCCCCTCTGAGTTCTACCAGCCCGACAATCTTTACCCTTTGGACATCCAGCAAAGCGGTCATCTCAAGCTGTTGTTTACACTGCCTAAGTGTGAAACTTAATAGCCAGTTACATGGTAGCTCCAGGCAGGTGGGGAACGGTCATTGTCCATAGGGCCCTGTATATCAGAGATGTTCTAGACACCCTTAAAGAAGGAATGAAATTATTATGAATGGTTGTACACTTTCTGATACATAGAGAGCTCTTTTCAGAGCCAGCTCCTTCTGATCTGTGTTGTGTTGCCTTTCATAGGAGACAGTACAAACTGCCTGGGGTGGAGCTTCCCAGCAGCTGTCATCTGAGAAGCAGCAATGAGATGGTCAGACTCATGGGGCCACAATGTCTCCTTTATCCCATCTGCATGGAAATGATGACCCATCGTGGCAGTTTTTGTGCTCCTTGGACAGCTCAAGACTAGAACATTTTGATAAAGTTGTGTTTCTGAGAGGCCTGGCACACAATACCACAGGGATTCGGGGTCCTCCTCCCTTGGGTGCCCATTGTTGCCCTGATCACACAGCTGCTGCTTATGCTCATGGACCCATTACAACTTCTGTCCCAAGCAGATACACAAGTCTCCACACATCTGGGAACATTTGGGACCACACAAGAAGCTCTACCAGCCATTTGGCATACAAATTTTCTCTGCATCCACAGGACTCCCCTGACATAACCAATCCATTGACCCAGAGCAAGGACTCCCAGATGCCAGAATAATTAATGAACCAGATACCAGTGGGCTTCACCATCTATCATCAAGCTCTGCAACATTCTTATTATATGTTATACAAGGACCATCATCATTCGATCCTCGGACTACCTCTTCAGCCCCACCTCCCACTGCTCTGCACCTGTTTCTCACTGTGTACTTAACTACTTACTGTCCTTCAAACCGACTTGCCCTATGCCTTCCATGCCTTTCTCCTATTGGTTCCCTGGCAAATATCCATTCACCCTTTGAGACTCAGCCTGAAAGTTATTTCCTCATTGAAACTTTCCTTGAGCCCCATAAACAAAGTAGATTCCCATTGTCCTGGGCCACCTGTGTCCCCTGCACCTACCTCCATTATGCACTCCTCTCTCCCTGTTTTAATTACTTATTTTCCCGTGTCACTTTCTCATCATCCCTGACCAATACTCTTGACCAAGTAACATTGACTCATCTCTGGAAAGTGAGAGAAACAGCACCGGCTGTACCAGGCCTGGTTCTACAGCATCTGCTGTTCTCTATCTTAAATACTGATCTATCACTTGAGAAAACATTCCACACCTTCTAGGTCAAATTGCTGGGGAAAATTGACTGACATTAATTTAAGGATTTTATCGTCCCTCATTTCTCTGACTTTCATGGCATCAATAAAACTACCCATGCAATTTTTAGATGCATAATGTTTACTCTGAAATGATGGATTAACGTTCATTTGACTAAAGTGCAGACTGTTTCAAGTCTATTAAAAATTACTCATTAAAACTAGTGTATGGAATATCAATCTTTTCTCAGAAATAGAATTCCTTATTGCATAATGAGGGGAAGAAATTCTCCTCTAAAAAGAATGCATTTAAGCTTCAAAATCCACATCTAAATGTTCAAGGATTTGGCAGTCCCAGTTGCAGTTTTTATATTCACCCAGAATTTAACAATTCTTTTCAGAAATGCATTCTTTTCTGATCACAAAATTTTATTTGAATGATAGTTGTCATAACAATAATTGCTAACTTTTATTGAGCAACCTTCAATATTATCATAAATTGCTTTATTTAAATAATTCTCATGGCAACACCTTGAAGTAGATTGTTCTTAATCCTCCAGAAAAAGAATTTGCGGCTCACACAGGGAGGTGACTTGTCCTGAACGACGCAGCTGCGAGGGGTGGAGCTGAGATTTGAACCCTTCAGTCTTGCTCCAGGAGGCCTACTCCTACCCACAAGCCTGCATTGCATTTAGACTGCTTAATTTGAAATCCACGCCTTCTTTGCAGTCCAGCTGATAACACTTTAATGTGCATGACTCCGTACGATTTGCACTTTGGGCACACATAATAGCCAAATCTGGCAATTCATGTGCTTGTTTCTCACATTACAAATAAATCATCTCTGGCTCACCTATGTAAAATGACTTGATTAAATTCAAAAGCTAAAAATGAGCAAAACTGGGATACCAATGCCAGGCATTGTGACTCTTAATTCAGTGCCTAATCCACTCCAGCACACCTTTTTCCTATATTTGGACATTTAGAAGAATTAGGAAACTATGCATAAGCATATGCATATACCAGTTTGGCCTAATTTTGAGGCCTTTAATAGCAACAGGAAACAGAGACATTAAAAGGTAAGAATTTGCCACCACTGTTTAACCTCCAGGCTGAATTTAGATATATGTCAAAAAATTGGGATCGACTCTCAGAATTTCCCCATCCTTCCCAGGGATGGGGGAGTTTTGTAGTTGCTTGATTGAATAATATTGTTAAAAAGATTTTTGAAAGGTATAGCAACATATGATTCCTTGTGTATGATGAAAATGAATCAATTCTTTTTAACTTAAATTTGAGAAAAAGATGCAATTTTCTCTGCAGGTTAGATATGCTCATTTTCAAGGTCATTCAAGATTCAAATCGCTCACAGCACAACCAGAATGCTTGCTCAGATTTACTCTCAGACTCCCAGAGTCTGTGTCTGCTGGGGAAGAACATGAGCTGCATACAGATGACTTCACCCCTGCAGCACAGAATTTAAATCAGCCGAGCAAGAAGCCAAGTAGGCCCCCAAATGCATGTGAATCTGCCTCCAGAACAAGCCCACGGACTGACTAAATATTTTGGTTGCATCAGAATTTCATCATATCAAACATAACTTCAAATAGGGGGACTGTTAGAAGCAATTGATTTTATAGAACTACTCAGCATTTATTGTAAGTAGCTCCGCTCTGTTCATCTCATTTACACCTTCACTGAAGAATAATTGACATAAAGCAAAATGTGTATATTTAAAGTGTTCATTTTGATACGTTTTGACATAAATATATACGCATGAAGCCATCACCACAATGAAGATAATGAACGCATTCATCACCCCAAAAGTTTTCTCAAGAGCCTTTGTAGCCACTCTCTCCTGCCCTTCTCTATCTCTCTCCTCACTGTCTATCATTGACCTGATGTCTGTCACTATAGATGAGTTTGCATTTTATAAAGTTTTCTGTAATAAAATTTAAAAAATGCACTTTTGTTTGACTTCTTTCACTTAGCATCATTATGTTGTTGCGTGGGTTGCAAAATTCATATTGTCTGATGCACCAGTAGTTCATTCTTTTTTTTTTTCTGAGTAGTATTTCATTGTATGGATGTACCCCAATTTGTTTAGCCATTCATGTGTTGATGGACATTTGGCCTATTTCTAGTTTTTGCCTTTTTACAAATAAAGTTGCAATGAACATTTGTGTAGAAGTCCTTACAAGGATATACGCTTTCTTTTCTCTCAGGGAAATACAGAGAAGAGGAGTGGCTGGATCATATGTTATACATATACTTACCTTTTTTTAAGAAGCTGTCAGAATGTTTACCAGAGGAGTTGGACCATTTGAGAGTTGCACATCCTTACCAACACTCGGTATGGTCAGTCTGTATTTTTAGCTCTTTTATGAGAAGTTTATGGTATCTTGTGCTTGTGATTTACATCCTGCTAGTGACTAACGATGTCAGACAATTTTTCTGTGCTTATTTTCTATTCTTATTTCTTCTTTAGAAAAGTATCTCTTCACATCTTTTGACAATTTTTAATTGGATTTTACTGGTAATTGGATATTACCGAATTCTGAAAGATCTTTGTCTAGATAATGTTTTTTTAAATCACATATATGCTTTTAAAATAAGTTTTCTTTCAAACTGTGGATTGTCTTTTCATCCTTTTAATAATTCCTTTTGAGGAGCAGATGTTTGAATTTGGTGAAGCCCAATTCACTGGTTTTTTTTCATGGATTATGCTTTTGGAAGAAATCTTTCCCCAACCCAAGGTCACGAAGATTTTCTACTATTTTTTTTCAGAAGTCTTATATATTTAGGTTTTACATTCAAGTCTATGATCCATTTTGATTTAATTTTTGTACATGCTGAGAGAAATTGATCAAAATTCTTTTGTGTTTTTGCATCTTGATATCCACTTCCATTTGTTGAAAAGATAATCAATTCTCCCCTAAATTGTCTTGGGAGCTTTGTCAAAAATCAGTCTTCCATATATGTATGAGTCTGTTTCTGGACTCTCCATTCTGTCCATTGATCAACTCATCTGTCTTGATGCCAGTATCACACTGTCTTGATGACTGTTGATTTAATAAGACTTCAAGTCAGGTAGTGTTCCCTCTCCAGCTTTGTTTTTTGTTTTCAAAGGTATTTGGGCTATTCTACTTCTGTGCATTTCAATACGAATTTCACAAGGACACTGTCAGATTCTACAAAAAAAAAAAACTACTAGAATTCTTATTTCAATTACTTTGAATCGATAGATAAATTCGAAGATAATTGACATCTTAACAATGTTGAATCTTCTGACTTTTGAACAAGGCATTTAGATATTCTTTAATTTAGGTCTTAATTTTATCTTAATTTTTTGCATTTTCAGTGCACAGATCTCTCACATCTTTTGTCAGATTTATCTCTGATTGTTTCATATAGTCTTATACCATGGTAAATTGTATTTGTTAAAATTCAATTTCAGATTGTTCATTCCTAGTATACAGAAATACAAGTGATTTTTGGATGTTGATTATGAATCTTGCAAGTTTGACAAGCTGCCATTACTTCTAGTCTTTTTTGTAGATTTCATCAGATTTTCCATATAGACAATGATGCAGTTTGGGAATAAGATGGTTTTACTTCTTTCTTTCAATCTAGAAGATTTTATTCACTTTTCTTGCCTGATTGCACTGTCTTAGAGCCTCTAGTGTAATGTTGAATAGACTTGATGAAAAGTGAACATCCTTGTCTTACTCCTGACCTTAGGGGGAAAGTATTTGATCTTTCACCATTAGGTGCGATGTTAACTGTAGGTTTTTCACAGATGTGCTTTATTATGTTGATGAAGTTTCCTGATATTCTTGGTTTGCTGAGAGTTGTTATGAAGAATAAATGTTGGATTGTGTCAAATGTTTTTTCTACATTTATTAATCTGGTAGGTTAGATTGTTTGATTTTTGAAGGTTAAGTTAACCCTGCACTCTTGAGATAAACCACCCTTTCTCACAATACATTATACTTTTTATACATTTTTAGATTTGTTTTGCTAAAATCTTGTTTGGAAAATTTGCCTTTACATTCATGACAGATATTGGTCTTTTTTGGGGACATTTCTGTAAATATATTTGCCTGGTTTATGTGTCAGATAATGCTGGCCTCATAGAATGAATAGGAGATATTTTCTCTTTTTCAATTTTCTGAAGCAATTTGTATTATTTCTTCTTTCGGTCGTAGAATTTACTGGTGAAACCATCTGGACCTGGAGTTTCCTTTATGAGAAGATTTTTAACTTCAAATTCAATTTCCTTAATAGATTCAGGTTACCTATTTCTACCTGTGTGAGCTGTTGTAGTTTGTGTTTTTCAAAGAACTTGTCCATTTCATCTAAATTTTCAGATGTATAGACATACTGTCTTTAAAAACATGCCCTGTTAATACCTGTAGAGTCTAGGGTGATTTTATCGCTCTGATTCATGGTTTTGGTAAACTGTGTCTTCTTTTTTTTCTTATCAAATTCTAGAGGTTTATTAACTTTACTGCTTTTCTCAAAGACTCAGTTTGAAATCAATATATGGGAAGAAATATTGAAGTATGGGATGGAGACAAAAGGATAAGCAGAATTTCCATAGGCAGAGTCTGATAGACTTAACTTACTTAAAATCAAAATACTCTTAATAGCAAAAAAATAAAAACACCTTTTCGAGAAGGCTTGATCTTACTACTAAGAGGCAGCTGAGTATGATGTTTATAGACAACGGATTCAGGAAGCAGACTGCCTGCATTTGTGGCCTGCTTCTGCCTCTAATTATCAGCATGAGCTTGGGCAAGTTACTTAACTGTTCCATGACTCAGTTTTCTCATCTATAAAGCACAGATAATAATAGCACCCACCCCATAAGGTCGTTGTGATGTTGAAATAAGTAGGCGTGGTGAGTATAGGTGAAATGATTTGAAATTTTCTGTCACATGATAAACACTATATAAGTGTTAGCTCTTATGATAAGACAAAGGATCTAGAAATGACCTGCTATAACTTAGAATTACAAAATATAAGCATTGCATACTGCAGATAAACACTTTTTTTGCCAAGGAAGTAAAGTAAAAGTTCAATGAAATTAACTGGCCACAAAGGAAGAACTGGTCTTTGAAAAGAACAAATTCAGATCCTACAATATGTCATCTTTCTCTAGGACACATCTGTCACATCTCTAGAAGGCTTACAGGTGTTGTTTAAAGTCAGAAATCCTCAAATCTTGAGGGGGGGGCGTTAACATTGTTATAATTATCCCTCTTAGTTATAACACAAAAATAGACATAATTTCAAGTACTATGTCACAATTTCTTTGTACATATAAACCACCAACTTGTCCCTCACACGTTAACATTTCAACATCCACAATATATTTCTAAGATTGCCTCACCATCCAAGATAGACATCAAACTTCATGCTCTATTTCTTGGCTCAGAAAGTGTGGTTCTCTAGTTCAAAAATGTCATTATACAGGTGAGAAAAATGAGGCTTCCACAAAAGACATGCCCAGACGTAGATTCTTTATTTTACAAAGTAGAACTGATTAGATTCAAGTTTTCCATAGAATCAATGTCCTTTTATAAATCATGAATGGAAATAAAAGGATCGAGTGTTTAGCAACTTCACAAAGTTCAGAGCATCAGATAGGAAAGTGATGAATATAATGAATATTTTGGCATTTCCTCAGCTGTCTGGATAATAGATACCAGGCAGGATGAAAAATAGAGCTTCACACCTGAATCCCAAGAAGCACTCTACTCTGATTCTCCAAGGCCCCAGCTTATATTGGAGGATATCACACACCTTAGACTCTTGACATGCTCAGATGATATTTCCTTTTACTGAGATGGCAAAATTTCAAGGAGAGCATCTTGGGTGGGGCTTGGGAAAGATTAGGAGTTCAATTTTGGATTTGTTACTCATCTTAGTGGGAATGTCAAGTAGGCAATTGAACAAGTGAGGTTGAGTTCAGTGGAGATGACTGGGCTGAAGAGAGACATTCAGAAGTCATTGGCATTTGGGTTGAATTTCAGGACACAAGTCTTGATATCATCATGAGAGTGAGGATACATGGAGAAGCAAAGGACCTGTCCAACTCCATGGGCCGCATTGCCTCTGAGGTAAATATATGTACATATGTTTCTAATGTATATATTAGATATACATATATAAGTATATATATTTCTAGTCCATTGCAAACTGATTCTTTTGTAAAAGAAAATAAAAGTAAATTACTAGAAATGGGAAATGAAATAAAAATAAAGACATATAAAATACGAGCCCACATTTTCATTATTAGATTCAACAAACATAAGAGTACATTTCAATAATATAAACAGAAAAAAAACACAGTGGAAAAAAAATGACCAAAACTACACATTGCTCATTGAAATTATGCATATTGGTGATTAATAAGAGCACTGCATTTGTAACTTCTTATACCTTTGCAATTAGTACTAAATAAAAAATTATGAATTAAATAATGATTGCTCATTTCCAAAATCTCTACATATATTTTGAACATACACTGTGGATATCAATATCCAACTTTTTAAAATGATAAATGAGCTTGCTTCTTGCTTGTTAATTTATCTACTCTAGGTTGGATCAATGACAAAAGAACTCATTGAGGGCAATGTACACCTAAACCATTCCCATGTTTTGTTTCAGTATTACTCATGGCAGAATAGGCAGGTTGATGGGAATGGAAGAAGAAATTTTAAAGCAATTTCTGCAGGCTCAGAATATTCATTAGTGACTTTTATACAAAATGAAACAAAAGAAATCATATTTTCAACATTCATCTTCAATCCTTCATCAGTAGCCACTTTCAACAATTTATAACAATATAGTTGATTTAAATTATTTTTCAATAAAAAAAGGATTCAGATTTCATGTACTTTTCAGTCGACTAATTAAACTTAATACACCAAATGCTGCAACATGGTCTTGTTGCGCATGCCAGGGGCCCAGCTGGCATCAGGTGTGACTCGCCACATGAGTTCAACGATGCCCAAACTGTACCTGATCAGACTCTAGACAATGAAAAGAGTCCATCTATTGCAGATGTGGATGTAGCAACAATCTCACACTGTTCTAATGTTTCTCGGTGAGTTCTCTCAACATCTGTCCTTATCTTCTCATGAACTGGTAACAAACAGTTTGAAGATCAGCACTGTCTGTTCCATGGTCATGCTATAGTACTGGTTTACAAGAATAACAGGTCACCGCACAACTCCAGGAGTACCAAGTACATAGATATGTATCTCTGTGATACGTGTGGTGTTAATCAGTGTAACACCTAAGAGGTCTAAGAATGGAACACTGGGAGACTGTAACATTTAGGGCTCAGGTTGATGGGAACTCCATGAAGCAGAATGACACAGGCAGGAGGAGTCAAGCCAGGAGCCTACGGTATCCTGGAAGGCAAGTAATCCACTAGGTCAAATGCTGCTGATATGTCAAGTAGGGAAAGTCCCAAGAAATTAGCTATAGAATTAGCAGCATGGTCACTGGTGAGTTAATGTGGAGATGTACAGCATGCTTAGGAAACTCAGAGAAAGGCACCACCAACCACATCGTTCTAAACTGCATTCTCCAAGAGGAGCTATTTATATGGGCTCAAGAGTTTTGTGTGCCTTTATTTTGACCATGAGGGGATAAAAAGCTTTCCAGAAGGAAGTAACATTATGTACAAGGCTGTAATGTCACAGAACATAGAGGGCCTGCTCAATTCCTAGATTACGCTAATCACCGGGCTCAGATTGCTCTCTCTCTGACTGCCCGAAGCAGTTAGAGTCCTCACTGACAAGACACAGCTGATTCTCATGTCACTTGTTTTGCTGATATCCTAAATGTGAGCCTGCAGGAGTGGTGGCCTCCTGCTGAGCCCAGCATGGAGCTCGGCACCCAGCACATACCTAAATTCTATCAACATCCATGATGATAAAAATCATATGTGTGGGTTTTTTTTTGTCTTAATGATCAAGATCAGGACAATCATTTATTTGAAAAAAAATTAATTGAGAGAATAACTCTCTGAAATAGAAATGGCTCTGGGGAATCAAACTGTCTTAATCCTGTGCTCTCTCCAACTATGAATCCTGCTGGAATATTCCTCCAGTATGTGTGTAAGGACCTATGTGTGTATGGTCTCTTTTTCTACTGCCTCACCCATTAGAAACCTCAGGATGCTGCTGCTGACACTGCCACACTGAAAGACAAATCAGGAGGACAGTCACTGATTAAGTCAGCTCCCCCAGTTCACTGGAAACCCAGTGAAGGCCTTTGCAGAGGAGAGAGTAGCCAAAGGCAGCTGCTCTCCGGGACCCACTTCCAAAATGGGCTTTAAACAGTTGCGTGGTATTTTGCTAGCTCCCACCATAAACAAGTGAGTTAGGATGTCTGGTTTGTCAGGACCCAAAGAGCATCGCAATATTTCCTCAAGACTCAACATCCATTTCCCTTTTCTTTAATCTTAGCAGAAGGGAGATGCAAGATAATTTTTTAAATAAAACAAGCTGAAATTGAGGGTTTTATGAGGGTGAGATGTCTAGTATAAGTATTCATTGGCCTTAGACATGACCTCAAGAGAAGTCAGTGGGAGCTACCGTGTGGAGCCATGTGGCCCAGCACTGCCTCCTCTCTGCTCTTCTATGAAAGGTGTGGGCTGGACTCCATGCCACCAAAGGTCCCTTGCAGCATGGGCAGTGGTGATGCCTCATTTCTGTCCTTTACATAATTATTCGTGGTGGGGTGTCTCGACTATCTTGACATTTGAATGCTGAGTAATTTTCTCAATATGCATACTCTCTGAGGGATGAAGGCAGTTTGCGTTGTGTTACAGACAGCAGTGTACATGAGGTAACAACAACACTTAGGGGCCTGGACCAGGTGGGGATTGGGAGACTTTTGAGGTCTCAGAAAGCAAAAGTCAAAAGCTCCTTTGATAAATATAACCGTTTTGTGAGCCCCAAAGTAATACACAAAATCTGAGATCATTTAAACTGAAGAGAGTAAGAAAGAGGATTCCGAGAAGGAGTGGGGCTGGCAGTGGAGCTCCACGGGAATGCCTTCCACTGCCATGAATGAGGGGAAAGAGGAGAAGTACATCTCTAACTGCTCTGCCCCCTGAGTCTTAAACACAAGCCCACCTTGTTTGACCCCTTGAGTATAAAATCTGGAGGAGTGTATCCACTCTTCAGCAGAAAGTAGGAAACATCTGTCCTGCTGGCAAAGAAGGGAGGACAGGACTTCTCAGTAGCCCTAACCCTGGGCCCAGCCCAACCCTACTGAAAGTAGTGGAAAAGGAGCCAACTCCGAGCTCAACTGCTAGAGACAAAATCCTGGAAGGACAGATATGCTGGGAGGATTGTCAGACAATGGAGAAGAGCGTGTCCTTGTAGCAGCTTTGTGCTAGGTACAGCTATGCTTGGAGTAGTCAGCCATCACATTGGGATCTGAGAGTGAAGAGGACTCCTGTGACATGGAGAGTGTGGGTAATGTAGTGCCTAAGACCACCCTCCATCTGAGTCAGGAGGAGGGATTTCAACAGAGCCAGAGTTCCAGTAGATCAACCAACTGGGAGTGTGGAAGGGGAGCAGATCCACCAAATAAGGTTCCACATTGCTGTGGCTGGGGAAATACTTGTTACCCAAGCCTGGAAGTTCCTCTTAAAGAGGCCAAGGAAACTTAGTAGGGGAGGCTACAAGAAAGAGCAAGTCTGTTCAGCTTAGGGCTCATTATCAAATCTGCATTTGCATTAGAGGGACCAGCCAATGCTGGGAAATCAAAATGGCTTCCAGTGGAATCTTCCAGAGGTTCCTCTCAATTATCCACATACATCTGCTTAATGGTTTTCACTGGGAAACAGTTACCACCACCCTCTGGTGATTTCAAAGGTTCTGATCTGCTCTGATGATTTGTGATTCTATTTGAAATACCTTTGTAAATAAAGTTAGACAATAGGATAAATAGGTTCCATTATTTCCTTCCAAATAGGTATCCACAGGTCATCTTACAGACATTTACTGCACAACTACTCTGTGCCAGACACCAGGCTGGACTGAAAACAGCTATGGCTGAGACTCAGGGACCACCTGTAAAGACTTCAGTCAAGTGTGGGAGAGAAACAGATATGAGGGTGGCCTTCAGCATGCATTGTGTTAACTGCAGTGCTAGAGGGATGCACATGGTACTGTGTGAGCTTTGAGGAAGAAATTAACTGTCTTTAAGAAGGGAGAGTATGAGGGAAGGATGCACAGAGGAGGAGATCTGTAAGCTGGATCTGGAAGCAAGAATGAGATTTCACCAGGTGCTGAATTGGGGAAACAGGGCATGGGGTTGGGAGGAAGTTCTATGAGTAGGGATTGGCATATGCAAAGTGATGTTGGCTTGAAATCTTGAGCTAATTAATTAGGAGTAACCATCATGTGCTTGGACCAACCAATTGCCAAGTGCCCAGGAACCAGTCTTCCAGTTCCATAGAAATAATAAAACAAGACCGGGCCAAAGAAGAAAGGGATGGAAGCTGCTAGGCTCTAGAACCCACCTGTTTCATCACTGTCAATGATCCAGTCTCTGAATTTCCCTTCCGGGCAGTAGGGACAAAAATAGAGAAGTGGAAATAACCAAGGACGTCAAAAGTAGAGGCATTTTCATATTGAAGCAAATTATAGACTACATTAGAGGGGATCAGAGCTGCTACTTTGCTTTTGGCAAATCTGTAACAGGAAATGAAATTCACGGATTGGAAAGATGGGGATAAGTAAAAAAAGAAAAAGAAAAGGCTTTTCTAAAGCCACAGAGCATACAGCTGAGAGAGAGGGGCTTGGCAGGAAATGAAGTTTGAGACATAAGCAAAAGCCAGATTAAGGAGCACAGACTTCACTCTGCATGACTGAGAGCTTTTGAAGAATTTTAAGCAAGGAATTGGCATCACTACATTTGCATTTCACAAAGATTACCTTGGCCTCAGTGTGGTTGGATAGAAATGAGGGCAGAAACTGAAATCAAGAGACTGCTCAGTGTTGTTTCTATAATCCAGGAAAAACATAACTGATAGCTAAAGTAAGTCACAGGGACCTGGAAAGGTAAAATTTGGTGCCTGACTTGATGTTTGGGGTGAACATGAGGAAATTATGGGTGACTCTGAGGTTTCTGAACTGGGTATCTGGATATAAGATGGTGTCATTCACTGAGCTAGCAAACACCGGAGGAGCAGGTCTGGGCAGGATAATGTGCAGGTGGTCAAGAACAGGACAGCCATGTTGATTTGAGAGATCTATGGGATGTCCAGGTGGGGAAGTCCAGATGTCCAGGGTTGGACTCATGTAGCTGGTGCTCAGAAGAGAAATGCGGACTAAAGACAGAGATTTGGGAGACGTCAAATCAGAGAGTGAGAACATCAGGTGAGGAGGAGTCATGCAGGACATCACTGTGAGAAAAACAGCAGAGAAGAACCCAAAGTGGTGGTGCCCAGAAGTCAGGAGGAGTTAGATTTGGAATTGTGGGAGTGGTTGAAAGTATCAAAGACAGCAGCAAGTACAGGAAGGTTAGAGACAGAAGAGTCTCTTTGGCTATGCTGAGGTTCTTGCTTCCTTGGTGTGGGCAGTTTCAGCCAGGCTGGATGAAAGTTAACTGAAGCTTGAACAGGAAGGGAGGAGGCAACTATGAGGGGAGAGAAAAGATGTGGCTGTGGCTAATGTGGGGTGCTGAGCTGCAGAAGAGATTAGTGAATCTTTTTTTATTTTCTTTTTCTCAGGTGGAAGAGATTTGTGTATGTTATCAGATGTGTATATTGTCATATGTGTGTATTTTATCAGGCGGAGCTCAGATGGAGCCAAGTCCTGCCAAAGCACATCCCAGAGTGCAGGCAGGGAGACTTCTCTTCACGTGGGAGAGAAGGAAGAGAAGGATGGCTGTGTGTACCTGTAGATGAGTTTAACAGGGTGAGAGAAAAAGGCTAAAGGATGCCCAGCCTGGTTTCCTTTATTTTCTAAATTAGTCACAAGTTGATCATCAAATAAAAGTCTTCCACTTTCCATTAACTTTTATCTTGATCTTATAAAGTGAGTATCAAAATATCACAAAAGCCTTTGTGATTTACTTTTCATCCAATTGTACCTGAGAAGTCCTCTTCAAGAAGAGCAGGTTGGTCTGAGTAAGGAAAACAAGTATTTCAGACATTTGATGAAAGCAAAACTCCATACACTAATATCAACCCAAAGCAAGCAAGAGCACGCACATGCACACACACACCACTCTAAGACATGGATAGAACTGCAAGAGCCATAATTAAGTGATGAGAACTACCAACCTCTGTCAAATATGAATCTGATCAAACCAGTGCAGCTTCTATCAGGCTGAGCCTGTGCCTAGGACTCTCTCCAAAACTCTTTCCTTAGCAGGGAATCAGTCATGACCATAATGATAAAAAATAGGTTCACGTTCAATCAGGAAAGGGTCCAGTAGATCCGCTCCTGGGTAAGAAGTGTGTCTCTTCGATTTCCTTGTTCCCAACCGAAGATGAATGTACTTTATGAATGTTTGCTCACCGAAGAATAAACAAATTATAAAACTAATTTTTTAGTAACTGTGTCAAGATATGATAAGATCTATTCAAGTGAAGAAGCAGCCAGAGATTCCAGAAATATTAGAAGGTAGGTAGAGCAAAAAAGGAGAGAAAAAAAGAGTTAGTGACTACAGGGCTTAGCACATTGGGACAGATTGAATGGGACCATTTCCCCTCATCTAATTTCCAATGACTAAGAGGCAACTTTGCTCAATATTAATTTGGTGGGCACCTATGTGCTTGGGTCTTTGTTCTTTGGGAGCTCTGTGGCTCTGAGTGCGTCCTGGGTATCAGAGGTGACCATTTAGGGGAGTGATTTAGTCACCTCTGTCTTAAAGTCTCTCCAAGGCATCATTCCTGCTTCATGGTCTTATCTGCGGCAAAATAGAATCCAGGCTGATTGTGTGCTTAATCATGAGAATGCTTGAAAGCATGTAAACGGTGAGTGTTTGATAAAGACAGACTAAACTTAATATTAATTTGAAGAGCAGTTTAATTATATTTTATATTCAGACAAAATAGAGATAGTTTATCTTTTCCTTTGGTTATCTGTGTTTCTGCACAAGATTTTTTTATAATGATTTTTTTCCTTAGAATGCAAATACCCTCTCTAAATTATTCTTACAACAACTTAAAATGGATAGAATAGTGGACATCTTTTAAGAAGTTCTCCTAGGCTGTGAGGCAGACACTCTGTTTCCTTGGAAACGGTCTACTCCGTTCATACATGTAGGCTGGTTATAGTCAGGTCACATGGAAGATGCCATCCCCACGGCCAAGGTTGACTAGGCTGAGGGTGGACATCTAACACAATCTGGACAGATCCCAGTCTCTTTCCTAGCAATTTGGAATTGTGGCTAGAGATTTCAATCTCAGTGCTGTCCAGTGTCTGAAGTAGAGAAGCTGTAAACCTCAAAGCTGCGGGGCAGGCATCTCCTGCCATCTCCCTGAGTCATAGAGAAAGCCAGTCAGCAGGGAGAGAAAAGAGAAGTGCAGAGAGAAGCAGGCATGAGAGAGAGGGAGAGAACGCCTTAGCTTTCATTTACTCCACTTCCTAGTTCTGCACGATCATGTCTCCTCTTTATTTAGCAAGCTTTTATCTGCAACCACAACACCCCCAAAAAATACAGATAAATTTCCTCTAACTCTACTCAGCCACCCACATAGCTTTGCCCAATGCCTGGCACACATTTACCTTAGAATCAGCAGATATTCCTTTAAACTCATTCTCTTAATATTAACCAAAATGAACTTCATTACCCAAACAGTTTCATTCTGAGGAGGAAAGGGAGCCTTAAAAGTTTTGACAGGATATATTTTGACAATGAAATTGCTTCAGAGTTTTTGACGAATTCAATTTGGGCCTGAATGTCTTTTGCAGCGTTTCAATTGTGTGTGTGTGTATGTGTGTGTGTGCGCGTGTGTGCGTGTGTGTGCATGTGCACAAAGACACTTGCAGGTTGCGCACCTGCAGTGTGAGCCAGGAAAATCAATGAACTCAGTTGTCAAAACCAAGTCTGTCAACCTATCTTCACAGCTCAGCACATGAACCAGATGCATATAATTCCTTAGCTTGTAGAATTGATATTCTGGAGACATTTTCCAGTTTAGGATCCTTGGAGCACTTCAAATGTGTGCTGTGAGGTTCGTAAAATCCAAAGCAGTAACATTCCACAAAGCCAGCGTGAGCCCTTCTGGTAATGGCAGGCTCGTTATCTCATAAAGCAGCTCATTTCCTTAAGTGAGACAGCACCCTATCCTCCAATAACATCCCCTAATTAGTAAATCTAGAAACACTAAACAATAAAGCCATAGGTTTTTAAGAACTAAAGTTAAATGTTTTATCAAAATTATTTCTGAAATAAAATCCAAAACCAGTAACTGCAACAGCATTAATTTAATGATTATTTGTGTATTTATTTATTCAATATAGCTCTTTCATAAGACTGTGGAAGCTCTGCCTGTCTGGATTGATAGATCTCGTATCTGGCTTTCTTTCTTTTTTTAAAATAACTAATGAAAAATTAAGCATTAGTTAGTCATAGCCAAAAATTCCAAGAGTAAAATTATAAAAACATTTTTCTAACATATTTTACAGCAAGACCATCGTATCAAATGTGGGATGTGAATTCATTTGAATATGTTTGATATGATGAGGGGATAGACACCCCAAACGAGAATGCCTAGCCCTGAAGGGAGTCTTTAAAATGCTCTGGGAAAGTTACATTCCATACAAATTGGTGTGACCTTCAGAAGCCAACACTGAATGAGAAGACGAGCAATTAGAGGATTTTTAGGCTGACCCTTTTGCCCTGGCTAAGAGAGAAGTCCACAATATCCAAAAGCAAGGCGATCCCACTGTGTGGAGAAGGCGAGGATCTTACTGGGGAGAGAATAAGCTCGGCAAGGTGCCTATGAATTTGCCCCAATCCCCAATGGGTGCGGCAAGAGTTAAGTCTGACTGTTGTTAAGCGGGGTGGTATTTTCCTCAGTTATTTATTTCTTCATTGACACCTAGGATAAATTCATTCATGCAACTAATATTTATTTATTGAAACTACTATGTGTCAGATAACATACTAGATACTGCATATTATTTTTTCGTCCATAGAATTTACGGTCTGAGAGGATATAAAGTATAAGCAAGTAAACCAATAATCCTGTAATTACACATTGTGATGAGGGTTCTGATGGTAATAAACCAGATGCAGAAACAGAAAATAGGCAGAGCATCTGGGAAAACCTCTCCAAGAAAGAGATACATAAGCCTGAAAGATGAGAAGTGCCGACCATAAAGAATGGGATGAAGAGCGACCTGGACAGAGGGGCCATCTGCTGTGAGAACTTCTATTCTAGGACCCAAAAGCGGCCTGCATTGGCAAGGCAGGCAGGGGTCAGGTCATTGAGACCTGGCAAGAAATTTGAATTTTATTCTAAGTGCAAAGGAGGCCTGGCACATAGTTGCCACTTAATATCTGTTGAATGGTGAATGCATTAATGAAGTCTATTTCTTGCCTTTTACTAGGCCCCAAAGAAATGAGACTTAGTTCATGTCTCAGAAGCTAACAAGGAATGGAGAAGACAAAACAAAACATTTTAATGTGGAATCATCATGTTGGGCAGCAGCGCAAAGCATGAGGCGCGAAGAATCAGTACTCCAGAAGCAGTAAGAAGGATTGCAAGGCCCTCATTAACGGAGGGCTAGTCCTATTTACTGAAACCCGCTCTCCAGGCCTCTTCTAAACATTACCTCCATCATACCATCCAATTCCCACAGCAACTATGATATAGGTAGGTGTTATTTTATCCACATGTTATAGATATGGAATAAAGGCTTAAAGAAGTTGCACGATGACACTGTAAAGATTTGAAGCCAGGATTGTCAGCTTCTAAACACCTCATCTTTCCATGGCACCGGAGAAAAGTACTGGATGTGGAAGAACGTAATCAAGAGAGACCTCGTGGCAAAGGACAGTTTGGAGCACGTTTGACAAGACTAGGTATGACTTTCACTGATTGAATGCTCATTATGTACTAGGTCCTATTTTCAGAGCTTCATATGTATTCGCTCATTTAATTCTCATAACAGCCTGATAAAGCCCTGTGAAATAAGTGCTGTTATTATCTCCCTTTCACAGGTGAGAAAATTGAGGCATAGGCGGGTAAGTAACTTTTTTTAAGTTTACATAGATGGAAAATTGTGGATCACGATTTAAGTACAGGCAGTTTGCGCGACAGCATGTGCTCTCTGCCATGATGGCACACTCTCTCTAGTAAGTGCCTACTAACAGCTACTTTACAGACGTGTCTGTTATACCAGGAGAGCTTGTTAATTTATATTTTAGTCAAGTCTAACCATTCATGCCCAAGTGAGAACCTAGAAGGATATTCCCTGAATCAAAAAATATGTCAAAAGAGTTTGATAAAAGGATGCCGAGTAGTTCAGTATTCCCCATGTCTTTCCCTAATCCATCTGCCCAGAAGCTCCAGCCAAGAAATTAATCTTGGCCATGACATTAATTTGCTCTAAGAAAAAATTTTGTTCAAAATGATATGCCATTTGTTTAGTCAGAGATTCACAAGAAGATGGCTGTTCCTCAGCAATGGGAACAGCAGCATCCTCTGGTTTCTCTTTAGGGTTGAGATTTTCACCAAAATGAATCATAATTGCTCCATAAGAATTAACAACTCAACTATATTAATTAATAAATACCAATACCTCAACTTTTCTTAGAAACATAGAAACATAAAAACCTAACCTAGTCAACAAAAATAGATGGTCAAGGGCAGAGGATGCAGAGGGCCCACATCAACCATTTAAGCAAGGGAGATGCTAAGGGAATATCCTCAGGGAAGGGGACAAGCCCCCTTTTCGCCTATAAACGACCACATTTGTAGCATCCTGGACCACAGATTTCATAGGACATTAACCATAATCAATGGAATTCCAGAACAAAGGGAAGGAATAATACCCAATATGTGAACAAGCATGGAGGAGAAAAGAGTACTGTGCTGAAAGTCAGGAGAGTAAGGTCCTAGTAACAGCTATGCAATAACCAGGCAGGTGACCTCGATCATTCCTCTGTAACTCCTCCCCACACCTGCACCTTTTACCATCACCCTGAGACACTGATTCTGTCTGAGAAATAAGGAGTTACCCTAGATGTTCTCTGAGAACTCTTCCGGGTATGAGATTTCATTCACAAGGACTCCACCCTCATGACTTTAATTAAAGGTCCTGCCTCCTCATACCATCAACTTAGGGGTTAGAATTTCAGCACATGAATTTTGGAGGGATGCAAACAAGCAGTCCATAACAATTATAAATTTCATTTTTTCATCTCATCACTCCCTTCTACTCGGTCTATATTAACATAAAGCAAATTCCAGATATCCTATCATTCCAGTACTAAATATTTCAAATTCTACCTCTAAAAGAAAAGGATTACCATGAAACATGACCCCAATACCATGAGAATACTATAAAACAGTAACAGTTCCTTAACACTATCAAAATACTCAGTGTTCAAATTTCCAATCGTCTTATAAATGTCATAAGTTTATTTCACAGTTTGTTTGCAAAAGGATGGAATTTAATTTAGATCCACATATTATGATTGGGTGACACAAATTTTATATCTCTTTTAACCTGTAGGTTCCTCTTCCATCTCTTTCTTTCTCTTTCTTTTTCCTTGCAATTTATCTTTGGAATAAATCAAGTCATTTATCCTATAGAATCGCCTGTCCAAATTTTGCTGATTATATCTCTGTGGTTAGTTGAACATATTCCTCTCTCCTCTGATTTTCTTGTAAATAGATATTTGGATCCAAAATTTGGATACCCCAGAATCAGTATCCATTTTATGTTAAAACTATTCTATAGATAGTAGTGTGTTCTTCCACAAGGAGAAACATAATTGTTGTATCTCTTCCGGTGATGTTAGCAGCCTTTGATGTGCAATATTCAGCCCCATTAATTAGGGCATTAGTTTTTCATGCACTAGCTGGAGGAAGTATAAAGAAAACTCTCCATTCGTCTAGTATGTGGTTGCCCAGTGGTTTAATTTACATAGGAAAGATAGAATAAGTATTTTACTCTTTTCCTTTATTTACTCAAGTTGCTGAAGCCACCAAAATCATCTCTAAGTAGAACTTAATGATTCTCCTTGCTGCTGCCATCTTGCTTCTTTCCTTTACCATTTCATTTTTCCTGCCTAGCCCAGAAAGTCATTTCGTCTCCTCATTAGGCCACACAGAGCATCTTCGCTAAATCATTCCCAAATTCCTCCCCTTTTCTATTGAATCCTTGTGCTATTATTATTATATGCCTTTATCACCAGATTGTTTTACAATGTTGGTATTAGAAATAGAGACTGTACAGTATTCTACCTTATTCTTTCAATTATAAGACATTATAATATCTTAAATATTACTAAAAGTGAGAGACTATGGAAGAATGTCATCCTTAAGATACTTGAAATAAACAGGATTATGCAGGCTCTTTGTCTCCTTCATACTGCAGAAAGACTCAGTCTAGTCTCTCTATTTTGTTTGTCTAAAACAAAGAAACTGCAATCTCTTTGTCTTTAAAAGAAATATACTTTATTACATTTAAAAGAATATAAAACAATGGGACTACTGCATGCATTATCTGAGACAAGCAGTGGTCTTGTGCTTTAGTAAGCATTATTGACCTTCCTGGATGCTTCCTTTCCCACTACTGTGAAGCCACCCACAGCTGGTTGTCCGCCATCCAAGACAGAGTCAGAACTGGTGTCAGAGTGAACTCAAGGGAAATGTTTTACACAGGCCCAGTTCACAGTTTCAGCATTACTTTATCATGTTTTTTTTGAAATTGTCACTGACTTTTAAAATCCCAGTATTCTCAGCTGTAAAATTTTAAAAACCACATGCTTTGAAAGATATTGTAAAGATTAAATGAGAGAATATAGGTATAATGCCATTAAATAGCAGCTGTAAATACTATCGTATTCCTAGCTTGTAAAAAAAGTACAAGTTTCAGAAAGCGGGTAAAATATTCACTTTCCTTAGGTCTTTAAAATTCAACAAGTATAATAATCACTTCCTTTAATAAAACATATTCTAAAATCTCCCCTAAAGAGAACACTCACTAGGCTGCAGCCTCCTCATGCACATGATAAACTTCCTGAAGAGAGGCACCCTCTTTGAGTCCTAAACTGATGTCACTTGACACATGCCACACGCTCAATAAATAGCTTCGAACTGAACTTATCCAGGCTTAATGCAATACCAGCAATGCATCACTAAGTTACAGCATTTGATTTGTATAAAATTGCTTTCCTTGGAAGGTTATGAGAATTCTAGAAGACATTGTATGGGACCATGCTCTATTTCACATGGATAACACATGGTTGTTACTCAAACAATGCCATGCCAGTTGTCCCTCTGGGATAGTTTCATGAATCATATCTCCTCCTCCTACGTGTCTCTAGAACGCAGGAATGTAGCACTCTTCTGCCTGTCTCAGTAGATCAGCAAGCTTCATCTCTCCCACCTCTAAATGAAGGCCATACAAATTTGGTTAATTAGATGACTTATCTCCCCAACTTTATCATAAAATTTGTAACAAATTCATCTTGGTTTGCCTGGCAAGTCTGGGTTATGCCTGTTATGCAGTGCATTTAATTAATAGTGCCCCTTTCACTCTCAAAAATGCCCTAATTTGGTCATCCTAGTGAAAAGCTACTGGTGAGGTATGCCCTATGTCTCAGTGGTATCCCCAAGTGCAATATTTACTCTCAACAGACATTTGTGGGTTGAAACAAGGACAGCACTTTGCTAACCAACCTAATAAGAGGCAGGTGTTCCTGTCTCTGTATGTGCATTTTCCCTCAGCTCTTCTCTGAATAGAATATCTTCTCCAAAAGACTTTACTTTTGACATATTAATAATGCCTCCCTTGCCCTTAAATAATTGATGGGTTTAAAAATATCAGTCAATAGAAACAGAGTGATACATGGAGTGAAGGAAAACTGAATATTTTGGCAGAAAAAGTAAAAGATGCATTAATGACTGTATAAAACTCACTAATGGGGCTTATCAGCCTTTTCACAGCAAGTTTTCAATTCCTTTGTCACCAGAACCAATAAATCCTGGCCATGTAACTGGTCCAGCTGCATATTTAAGACTGACACTAAGTTTCTTAAGGAAATTGGTACCTTGGTCAACTTGTGCTGGGAGACATGAGGTAGGTGATGTTGACTGCCTGAGAAGAGAATGCAGAGCATGGAAAGACAGGCAGACGCTGGGCAGGAAAGCTCTCTAAATTCACTAGCTTTGATTACAGTGACACAGAAGCATGTATATTTCCTAACGCCCACTGGCCTGTTTTTATCACTTCTAAGGGGTTTAGAGGGATACCTTTCTCTGGCATAGCTACTCTTCAGTGAAGTGTCAAGAAGAGACTCAATCAAGTCAAGAATTAATTATAAGTAATTTCATTTTCACCACAAACATCAACCATATTGGCTAAAACTCTGATGTTCAAAGTAGAAGAATATTGTTATCATCGATAGGACAAAATGCCTTCTCATATAGTCTAATATTAGAGGTTCTCATCTAGGAGTGATTTCTCCCCCAGGGACATGTGAGAATGTCTGAAGACATTTTTGAACGCCACAACTGGAACTACTCATATCTAGCAGTCAGAACCCAGACGTGCTGCTAGACATCCTATAATGCAAAAGAAAGCCCCTGTAACAAAGAACTATTCCCCCCAAAATGCCAATAGCATCACTGTTGAGAAACCTTCATCCTTACTGATTAAAAAATAGAGTATTAGAGAAGGAGCAATTCACTTCAATAACCATTTACTAAGAAATTAAGCAGCACCAAGTTTGTCTTAGAGTCTGATATTAGAGATAAATATGACAGTCCTGAGAGATCCTATTCTGGCTATTTGATGGCTTAGAGATCTTGAAAGCCTCCTGTAATACAATTATGAAAACTCCGAATGTACTATTAAGAATACCTTCACAAAAGATGGAACGAGGCTATAAGAAAAAAAGAAAAGAAATTGTGTTCATGTCAAGAAGTCAGACTACTGAGACCAAGAAGGTAGACACACACAGAACCTCCACTCGTCCTGGGAGTTCATGGAATTCCATGGCCTGGAGCCTCTGCAGACCAGGGAAAGGAGGGGACATTCGGCATTTTGAATGATATCAAAGTTTCATATATTCAGAAAATAAAATTTACTCAAAGAGAAGAAAATGCAAACCCTAAAAATGAAAACAAATAGAAGCAAATGTATCTCAAATACGTAACAGTATATAAAACTGTTGTATATAAAAATAAATTATTTCAGGTGATTTTGAAAGCAAAACCCTAATCTCTACATTTTTAGTGGGATATATTTTAAGAGGAAAGTAACTTGTTTCAGATATATAAATACATGTATATGCATACAATTATACATATATATATACACACATATGTAAACATTTGTATGCATACAAATATACATACACAAATGTAAATATGTATGGACTTATGAGACAAAAAGTAAATAATTCTTGAATATAAGCAGTGGGTGTGTGACTGTTCATGGTAAATTTTTTCAGTTTTTCCTTATATTCGAAGCTGACAGTAAAAATTTGCAAAAAGTATAACGTTAGCATTTATAAAGGACAGTGTAATCACTAGTACATATTTAGGCTTTTATAATCATCATAATTTTTTTAAAAATTACTGAAGAGGAAACTAACCCTCAGAACGTGAATTTATTTGTCTAAATTACAGGGTAAATAGCTTCTTTGGCAAGGAAATCATCAATGGAAAGCCTGCCCTTTCCATTGCTTACACATTAACATGTTGGAATACTTCCCTCAATCAAAGCCGCCCCTTTTAGAGACTTCTTGTTAGTTAACATGAGTGAAATTGTTCTGCAAAACAGAGTAACTGCTTCTGCATCCCTTTGTTGTTCTGGAATCTTAAACTGTTAGTTATAACATTAAATATTGATTTTTATAGGAACTAGTTTTCTGACTGCTTCTGGAAATTACAAAGGATAAAATAAAATCCAATCTAGTATTCTCATGATAATAAATAATTATTCTGGCCATTCTTACCTACTCAAGGACATATTTTAGACTTTATACTTTTGTATCTTTAGCTATCTCATAGAATTCCAGTCCTGATAGATTCTCAACAAATACTGAACGAGTGTTGAATCTGTATGACTTGAGGAATGAGTTGGCTAAGCCAAATTTGTTTATTTTTTAACTTATTATTTATTTATTTGTTTTTATATTTGCCACCTCACAAGATAGGCAATTATTTGTAATTATCTTTCATTTTGAGATAGTTTGGTATTTTAAGAATCAGTGTTTTATTTGCTATTTTCTCTCTTTAAAATTGAAACCATTGTATTTGGTAGTTCTTCTATTTTCAAATTATCTCATCTTAAATAATAATTTGATTTTATTAAGCAAATTTGGTGTTGTTTTATAGAATTTCAAAGGGATGTGAGAAAGCACTTATACATGTATTAAAAGCTTAAATAGTAGCTATCAAACTAGAATTTTTGTACTAAGCAAAAGTATCTTTTGAAAATTAGAATAAAGTAAAAACATTTCAATTAACAAAAAGTAAGATATTACCTCCAAATAGTGTCCACTAAGGGCACTTCTAAAGGATGAGAAATAATAATCTCAGAAGAAAGATCTGACAATCAAAAAAAAGTGGTGAGTAGAAAAATGATAAATATGTTTGTAGTCTAAACAAATATTGACCATATAAAAAGATTAAAATAATTCCACTTGAGGTATTAAAAAATTCAAAATAAAGCTAAAATACTGACAAATCATTGGATATCAATTTGGAGGAGATGATTGGAGGTAACATTTCAAATTTATATTTAAATTAAGTATAAATAATTAAATTTGTATTCAAAAAGATTACAAAGTTCCTGACAAAATGTAGACCTGCTTGAGTTAATAATGCAGGTTAAAATAAGAGATGGGGGGCTGGCCCCGTAGCCGAGTGGTTAAGTTCGCGCACTCCGCTGCAGGCAGCCCAGTGTTTCGTTGGTTTGAATCCTGGGCGCCGACATGGCACTGCTCATCAAACCACGCTGAGGCAGCATCCCACACGCCACAACCAGAAGGACCCACAACGAAGAATATACAACTATGTACCGGGGGGCTTTGGGAGAAAAAGGAAAAAAATAAAATCTTTAAAAAAAAAATAAGAGATGGTTATCCAAAGAACAGGAATAGCAGAAAAAAAATTAAATGAGAAAATAATTTATTCAGTTAAGAGGTATTCATTAAATATCTCAAAAACAGGAAAAAAGTTTTAAAAACCCGATTAGATAGAAGTAGAAAATAAATTAGAAATATGTGTGTTGTATAGAGCCATAAGAATAAAGGAATAATTTAAATGAACTGAATCTGGTTAAAAGACGTAAATTATTAGACCATAAAACCCAAAGAAATGGAAATGTGGAAAGTAGCCAGATTTAAAAGGATGAAATGTAAATGTTGCTGTAGCTGTATCAATATCTGACAAAATATGCCATATGGTACAAACAGTATTAATAGAATTAAAGAGGCTTACTCCAGAACAATAAAATTTCACTTTGCCAGAAGGATATAACAATTTTAGATTTTTATGCATAAAATATTATTCTCTTAAAATACATAAAGCAAAAACCAATTGGACTATAAGAGGAAATTATTTGGGGAGTATATGATAAAATCCTCTTTTATTCTGAAAAAATGAGCAGAAAATATAAGACTATCACAGATTTTGGTGTGTTTAACAAACTTCACCTGGACAAATGCTGAATATCTCACAGTACTATCCACCAATATTCATGGAAATTAACCATACACAGGCCTTAAAGAAAATATATATAAAAATTATAATATTAAAAGCATACAGTCTGTTCTCTAATGAATATATCATTAAGCAAAAATAAATAATAAAATGATAACTAGAGAATGTCCTGTTTTAAATTTTTTCTTATAAATAATTCATGAGTTAAAGAATATTAAATTACCAAGAATATTAGAAAGAAATTTAAACTGGATTATTGTAAATATACATCATATTAAAGCTTGTGGGATGAAACCAAAGCAGTATTTTGAGGTTTAGATGTCTTTATGGATAAATTCTATCAAATATTATAGAAGCAGATATTAACCATCATGTACAATCACTTTCACAGAATCAAAAAAGCAAATAGCGTTAAGATATTCCTCAACTCATTTAGGACACTAGGATGTATATTGGTAATTTTTCCCTGCAGGAGATGTGCATGTCAATCCTGATTCCTAGTTACAGACTGGAGTTGTAGCATTTGGAGAGATTCCATACTGATTCAGAGACATTGGTAGTACAAGATCTTTTCCTTTCGCCCTTGGTGTCTGGCCATTCCTCCCATATATTTAATGCTAGCCCCTGGCTCTGTGATGCTCATTGTCCACCACTATATTTCTGTCTTTAGATCATTGATTTCTCATTTGGTTTCCAAATGCAGTATGAAATATAGTAGAGTATTTTGTCCAATAATTAGCCTTGGCATGTGAAGTCCTTTGTCCCAGTTGGAAGTACTTGCTTGAGGATAAGTTAACCTCTAACAATCCTTAGAGAAAAGCCTGAGATGAATGTATGTGGCAGAAAGAGCTAAGAGCTATTTAAACAATTAGGTTCAGCCTAGACACACTATTTGGAAAATTTTTCACTTAAACTGAAATTTAGAGAAATGTTCATGTTACTAAATTAGGTCTATCTCATTCTGTATGAGCATAACGTTGACAACCATGTCACAGTTGGCATTGTTTCACTGTGTCTGTGCACACGGTGTGTTTGTGCATGTATGTGTATGCGTGATTCCTCTATTATGCTCTTTCATGGTATTCTACATTTTTCCATCAAGAAACCCGACATGATTCGTAAGTATGCACTCCCTTTGGCTGTTGGGTTTCTTATTTAACGTCAGTCTGCCCAAGGAAAGCAAGATGTATTGGTGAGATAAGAAATCATATGTGTTTTTTTCACTATTTTATATCCAACTCTTAGGACAGTGACTGATGCAAGGTGCATATTTGAGTATTTTTAAGGTAAATTTCTGAAAGTGGGAATTCTAGGTTGAAATATATTATGAGCACTTAAATTGTTAGATGGTGTAAAATTGCCTTTTAAAAGATTTATGTTCAAAAATTTCTTAGCTATTCATAGACTTTTTTTCAGAAAAACTTTAGAATCAAATTATTAATTTCCAAAAAGTATGCCTTTGAGAAGACAATTGAATTAGATTTTCCTTCGGAAAGAATGGACATCTTAACAATATTTTCCAATGAACAAAATAGAAATGAGAGCAAAATGAATTTTTTTAGATCTTATTTTATTTACTTCTATGCCATTTTATACTTTTTTCCTTATAGGACCTAAACTTTTCTTATTATGTGTATTCCTAAATGTTTTTGAGATTTTTCCTTCTACTACAATCAAGATCTTTTATTTTCTCACTACCTTTTGTGATTGTTATCGGTGTGGTATGTGAGATAGCTAACGATATTTTTAGATGGATCTTGCATCCAATCACTTCATTCTACAAAAGTTCTAATGGCTTAAGTAGATGAACCCATAGACCAATATGGATCTAAATGGTTCATTTTTACTTATTTATTTTTTTGCTGAGGAAAATTGGCCCTGAGCTAACATGGGTGCCCATCTTCCTCTATGTTACATGTTGGTCACTGCCACAGCATGCCTGATGAGTGGTGTAGGTCTGCGCCCCGAAACCAAACCAGCAAACCCAGGCTGTAGAAGCAGAGTGCATGACTTACCCTCTAGGCCACAGGGCTGGTCCCTAAATAGTTCATATTTTGATGCTAGTATAAATGATAGTTTTCTTTTACTCTTACTAATTTCTTCCTTCCACTTTTAATTTTTGTTGCTATTTTCCTTTCCCTCCTGTATTTGAATGTTTTGAATATTTCTATTAACTGGATAAATGCATTTAAGTATGTAAATTGTCTCTGAGCACCGCCTTGGCCACAGTGTGAATTCTTTAAATGAATTCCATTTATTAAGAGGCCCTAATAAAAACATTTAACAAAACATTAAGCTGATAATTTAAATGACAACACAAACAAATCTGTTCATTTTCTGATTGCTCAGTTCAACAGATATTTCCAATTATCTGCATTTCTACTGTGCACCAAGTGCAGACATTGACATTTTAAAGAAATAAGGCTACCACAATAGAACGTTATCCACAGGGACCTCTTCTGCTACTAGTTACCCTGGACCCTACTTCTGATCCATACTTCACTTCTGCAGATTTGATATGAGAGTAACTTTCCCATGTTTCCTACTCAGACCTGGAGCAGTGAGCAGCATATGGCCTGGGTTGAGTCCCTGAGTCTTCTTTGGCTTCTTCCTCTGGCATCTTGTCCATGATATCTTGACATTAGATCCTTGGCCTAAAATTCTAAAATTTTCTGTGCTACTCCTGTCTTCACTTCACTTACAATTAGTTATATAGCCTTGGGTATGAAGCATAGAAAACTTGGGTGTTTACAAAAAATAACCAATTTCAAAGTTATCACCACGTTTATCCAAACTTTGCTAAGAGATAGACCTCAAGGCATGTCAGAAGTTGTATATATACACATCTTCTCATGCCCAAAGCTATATAGCTTGCACAGCTGAACCTTGCTCATTAAACTCATCCACTTCATCGCCCTTTCCTGCATAACAAAGAAGAATGCAGTCCTAAAGCTCTGCTCTGTTTTGATTCAGTCTCTCTAATCTCTCCCAGGTTTGTACTATAAAAATATTATTCCTATTCTACAATCTAGCTTACTTCTATTTACTTTACTTTCCTACTACTTTTCTTTCTACCTACTTCTTCTCTAAGTTTTAAAAAATTATTAAAATATTCTTTTAATAGTAAATGTTATTTGAAAACATTCCCAAAATGGCTGCATTATATTCCATGATATTATTATATTCCTATTGAATAATTTTTGTATTGTTTAGCATGTTCTTTTCAATTTCCATGTAGCTTCATTTTTTTTTTTTTACAGATCTCTCATTATTACTCTGGAATACATTACCTGAGATGAAGTCTATAGGCAAAGCATTAAGGATATTTTAAAGCTCAATCCATACTACTATATACTTTCATTAAAGGGTTAGACCATTAACATCAACAATTATATACATTATATCCCTCTTATTACACATTTTTAAGTGAAAATTTAATCTTTATTTATTTTTTGCTGGGAAAGATTCACCCTGAGCTAACATCTATTGCCAATCTTCCTCTCTCTCTCTTTTTCTTCCTCCCCAAAGTCCCAGTACATAGTTGTATATTCTAGTTGTAGGTCCTTGTAGTTCTTCTATGTGAGTCACTACCACAGCATGGCTACTCACAGATGAGCAGTGTGGTATGTGATGAGCATGTGGTTCCCATGCCTGGGAACTGAATCCAGGCTGCAGAAGCAGAGCATGCTGAACTTTAATCACTAGGCCATCATGGCTGGCTCTTATTATACTTTTTAAATCATTGACCTCTGTTTTATTTCTTGTATTAAATAAGTAAAAATAGTATTTAGCTTAAATTTGCATCTGTAATGACTAATAATTTTGTAGGTTTTTATTTATGCTTATTATAAACTTGTATTTCTCACTCTTCTAATGTTTCTTTGCATAATTCCTTTTTAGTTTTAGTGCCTTTCTTATCGGTTTATCAGAAGTCCTCACAAAGAAAGATATCAACTCATATTTTTTATATGAGGTAAATATTATTAATGTATTACATTTTAAAGTTTACCATAGTCAAATATATTGGCCTTTGCCTTCATGATTTTTCTTATTGTTTATATCCTTACAAAGTTCATGTTCTTTACAAGATCAATTAACTATACATATATATATTTTACAGCTTATAATTTCACTTTTCTTAAGCACTTTACACAACTAAAATTTATTTTTGGTGCATTATAAAGTTTGATAACCTGTGAAAAAATTTTCCCCTTAAATCCAATTCTTTTAACATAATTTGTTGAATAATTTTCAGAATACTTATACGATTGTGATTTCATAAATAGTTCAATGGATCAAAATAGATCACCTAGAAAAAGTTTTTAGAGTAGATTTGGTCACATTTCTAAATATACACCTGAAGGATGGATAATTGTGTATTTTTATGGATTCACACTCATTGGTTTGCTATTATTTTTCAAAGTTCAATATGTCACAAAATAACAAATACATGCTTTCCAATGCCTTTTTTCACTGCATTTATCCTGAATTATCATTCCGTACTCCGACCTGGTAATTTGACCTCAATTTTAGATTATGTTCTTTGCTGCTAGTGGAGTTCAATCTTATCTGGACCTGACTCTGAACTCTGTGGTTGACTGATCTCCTTACCTTAAAAAACAAGTATATTATCTCTAGAATGATCCAAACAGTTAATCAGAATGCTGTTTTGCCTCCAACAGAATCTCTTATGAGCAATAAAATAGCACAAAGATTGATTTCATCAATATTTTAAGCTAGAATGAACTGCCAGAGAGCTCAACACTGCCTTTGGCCTTCTCATTTTCATTAGTCTTGAGGAAGATAAATCATATTAATTAAATTTGCTGTTCTAAATTGGATGGTATTATAAACCAGGGAGAAAGGACCAAAAGGAGGAAATTAGAAATGGCTCGGTAGCAGTGGTAAATAAAACACACAGGATCCATCTCAGAAGAGGAAAATCAACCTCTAAAAGAGAGATTTTCTGTTTATTTTGGCTACACTTCAAAGAGAAGTAATGCAAGTAGAGAAGCCCCAGAAACTGATGCTGGTGAATCTACAGTTTGTTTGGGAAGTCTATAAAAGTGAGAAGCTAAAATCTGGAAGGGAAAAGCTGAAATAACTCCATCAAAATCATAAAATCATGCTTAATCCTTTGCTTTCCAAATCTTTAATACTTAGAAAACTGGGAAGAAAATGAGTGATTTAAGCAGCTGTGTTAGATATACTTTCCTTACCCAAGGTCACTAGTCTCTGCCCCAAGAAACAGAACGTCACCTTTCCAGTTACTCCCTGTGTGACTTTGGGCAAGGTACTCAAATTCTATGAGTTGCAAATGCCTTATCTGTACAATAAGGAAAATAATCGTTTAGAGGGCTCACAGGGTTGTTTAAGAATTAGATAAGAAAATCTATGTAAAAGTCTGAAAAAGTGCTTATCATTTAGTAAGTGCTCAATACATGTAAACAATTTCTAAAGTATTATTATAAATGATAAGATAAATGTATAAGCAAAAAAAGGTTGAGGCCTGTCAAGCCAGATCTAAAACTGTAAAGGTACCTGGTAGGAAGGAGTGATGAGGCTATGTCACGGGCAGAGAGGATTAGAGAAATAAGTTAGAATGCCTGCCCTGTAGAATTTCACCATCTAGAGAAAAATACAACTAAGTGTAAGGGAATACACTGATTTCGACAACAAAGACATGCGTTAAGTGCTATGAAACTCCAAGGAAAACGTCACTAAATCTGTATTGAGCAGTTAGCAAAGGCTTCGCAGAGGAAATGACATCTGAGTTGGTGCTTTAAAGATGAGTGGGAGTTTTGCAAGCGGAGAATGATACAGGAACATCCTAAAGATGGAGAACAGTGTTTCTGAGGCCAGAAAGTGAAAAAAAGTGTGGAGTGAGTAGTTTGATATATTTAACGTACAGAGAACTAAAGCAAAGAGTAGAAGAGAGGAAGAGAGTAAAAAGATTCAGCTGAGAAAAAGATGAGTCCAGCTTGTGAATAACATCGAATGGCATGCTGGGAGTTTAGACATTATCTTGAAGACAATGGTGAATTAAGGATATTAATCTGGGGAGAGAGAAGTCTTCAGGGTACAACCATGGAACAGGACAACAAGAAACCTGCAAGGGCATAGGTGAGGCAGATGTTTATCCTGGTCAAGAAAATCCCCAAGGAAGAAAATCTCCACAGGAGATATCTGCATGTTCAATAAAGGAGCAAACACAGTTCTTAGAGCTATACTCTGAGGAAAGAGTAAGAGAAGTACAAGTTATAGATCCTAGACTGTATGTTGGAAGGATACGTGAGAGGCTGTCCAAATAAGAAGCCTCCTGTTGTAGTAAAATGCTGCCTCCCTGATCCATTGGTCAGGAAGAGTTTGCATGGAGTTTTCCAAGGCTTACAAAGCCAGGTCCACTACGGGCTAGTTTAAGCACCCTTGAGAGGTAAGAGAAGCTGTTGAGAAGGGACTTTCGAAAGGAAAACCAGAGCCAGTGAGAAGTACCACCTTCATTACCCATGTGATGAATTCTCCTTCTTGAAAAAAGCCTGCAAAGGTCAATGAGGAAAAGGAGAAACACACACAGCAAGGACCAAGTTTGGAAAATAATACTTCCAGGGAAAGGCAGGGAAATAAACATGGACTTTGTAGACATAATACCTGAGATAGAACTCTAACTTCATCCTTTAGTAACTGTATGATCTTGAATATATTATTTAAATTGTCTTAGTTTCAGGTCCCTCATCTGTAATGTGGGGATTGTAGTACCTATATCACAAGGCTGCTGGGAAGATGAAGCAAGATAGAAAATGCCAAGCATGTAGCACAATGATAGATGCATCATACCCAGTCAGACACATTAATTCTTCTCCCTCACCAGCTATAGCAGTGTGGAGGTACCAACACATGTATCTTGATAACTTTACCCCATCTCTCTGTAGCATTCAAAAGCACGGGAGAAGGAATGGAGGCATCCAGCCCTCAGACACAAAGAAGACCAGCAAAACTTGCCCTAACTCTGTTCATTGTCCTTTTGTTGGCTTTGGTTTTTATTATTATTTTCTATGTCTTTAGGAGAGAAGTTTGTAGTTGTTTTCAGTGCAGGTGCTTTTCTGATAAGCTGTTAATTCCGTGGAGCTCATGTGAATATGGCTTTAAAGGACCAACAATATAATGTAGATTCAAGAATAACTCTCTGGTTGTTTTATTAAAACAACAATGATAATCGATGGCTACAGTCATGCCTGACAGCCTTTGATTGTCAATTTCTCAAAGAGAAGTTCAAGCAATGTATGAATTCATTTGTTTTAGTCAACAGGTATTGAGAATCTACAGCATCATTTCAAAGCCACTGGAAAAACAAAATTCACTGCTATTATTCCCTGAGTTCCAGACTACATTATCAATAAGAGATGACTAATTCTCCACCTCTATTGCACTCCTACTGCACCCTGATTTCCTATCAGCTTGTTAGCCCACAACTCTAAAAAAAATTGCTTATCACCTGAACTTTCAGAGTTTATCTAACATCTGCTAGAGCACAGGCTTACAACTTTATGAAGAATCAAATTATTAAAATTAAACTACAGTCATGTCTTGTTTATTCACTGAATACATAATAAGAATGCTTTCATTATTATTAAGAGGACTGAAAATGGTGTAATGCAAAGAGCTGATGAGGGTCAAATGAGGCGGGCTCTCTGTTAGCTTCTCTGGGACCTTGAGTAAGTCACTTGACTCTTTGGTGCCTCAGTTTACCCATCTATAAAACAAGGATGATGACTGCACTGGTAACATTCAGGAGATTTGAGAATCTATTTTTAAAATGTTATTGAAAATTATAATGCACAATGTAAAAGTCTGCTGGAATTATTGGTATTGGAAATGGTGCAATTTATGTTGAATTTTAAACTGTCAGTTTATCAAAGACTTGTTTTCAGCACTGGGTTCACTAATGCCTGACTCCCTCTAAAAATAACCAGCAATTTCAGTAAATTGTAAAAGGGGAACATTTGCATGGCTTCCTGTCAGTAAAGACCATTTATATGCTTGAAAGAAATGCCATTTAGATATGACAAATATAAACCCTGAAATTTTCTATAACCAACCTCACTCAATAAGGAGAAAATTCCCTTAGAAACTTACCATGTCAACAGGATCTCCTGATTACAAGAAAGACCTTTATTCCAACAGGTGAAGTTGAAGAGTATTCATAAGTCTCACTGCAATTTTTAAACTTTTTTCCAAAGGCAAGTTTTTACCACCTTCTAATTTACAACAAATGCTATCCATATTGGGATGACTCCTCAAACTCTATCTTCAACTCAGGTGACTGTTGAGATTAAGTTCCATTCGTTCAACAGCCAACTGCACGTTCTATGCTCAACATAACCATGAGTAAACTCATCAGCCTCCACATCAAACCTGGTCTTCTTCCTTTCTTCATGTGGTCATGACTGATTTCCTCTGCACAAGCCAGAATCTATCTAGCCCATTAAGCGAAGGCTCTATGCCATCCACAAGGCTGACTGCCTTTTAAACACAGAACATCCGTCTTCCCTACCATTGTGTGCCTAGCTCTGTGTCTAATTCCAGGAATGCCTAAAGCAAACTTACTTCACCATTTCCACATTCCAGTAAGTATTAGGTAGAAAAAGAGTAGAAAGTAGAGAAATGAGAATGAAGTCAGCAATATTTTTGCTTGATCCTGGGACTAAGAATTAGTGGTTGCCATGTCATTTGGAAAGGTCATTTGGCATATCTGATATCAGTTTCTTCATTTACAATTTAAACAGCATGATAACTACTCTTCTTTCTCACACAGCTGTGGTGGGCCTAAAGGTGAGATATTTGCATTTAAAGAAGCAATGTAGGGCTGGTCCTGTGGCCTAGTGGCTAAGTTCAGTGTGCTCCACTTAGGTGGCCCGGGTTTGGTTCCCCAGCACAGAACTACACGACTTGTCAACCGCTATCCTGTGGTGGCAACCCACATGCAAAACAGAGGAAGACTGGCACAGCTGTTAGCTCAGGGCAAGTCTTCCTCAGGAGGAAGAGGAGGAGTGCATGGGGGAGGAGAGGGAAAGGAGAGGGGCAGGGGGAGGAAGGAGGAGAAGGAGGAGGAGGAGGAGGAGAAGGAGGAGAAGGAGAAAGGGAAGAAGGGGAAGGAGTGGAAGGAGAGGAAGAAGAAGGAGGAGGAGGAGGGGGAGGAGGAGGAGAAGAAAGTTATATTGTAAAGTTTTAGGTAGTATGAATGCCATCATCTTTTCACCACAAATTCTACAGTCATGGCTGCATCTCTATCCATCCCCTCCATCTTTCCTTTTCTTAGAATGATACATGAAGTCTCCTCCTGCCTCAGTCCAATCCATCTCCTTGTGGTCTGCTCCATCTCCATCTCTCCTCATTCACTTAGGGATTTAATTTTTCCTTTGATATCTCCTTTCTGTCCTGTAGCCTCTCCCCATCAACATAAAAACATATTGCAATATCTTCCATTGAAAACAAGTCTCCCTTGACCACACATCTCTTTCCAAGGATGTCTTGTCTCTCTCTTCCCCTCTAAGTATATTTATCAAGTCATTTGCTCATACACATTATCTTCTCTTCCTCACCTCATATTCAGTCTCCAATCCTCTTTAATCTAATTCTCCCCTCCCCTGAAGTTAGCAGAACTTGTTCTTATTAAGGTTACCAGGGACCTCAATGTTGCCATCTTAAACAATTTCATCTCATTCAACCTCCCACCTAGGATTTGAAATGGCTGGCCACTCCTCTCACCTGAAATCCCCTCCTCTGTGAGTTTTCACAGTGCCGCACTTTCCTTCCTACCTCATTGCCTTCTTTTCTACTCTTAGACCTCCAATATTTGAGATAACTCTCAATCTAATAACTTCTGCTCATATGTCTCTTCCATACTCTAATGCAAAAGTTCAATTCTTTACTCGAAATCTGCATGTTATGGTCTCATATGTGTCTCAAGTTTCATTTGTCTGAAATTGAAAATTCCACTCCCTTTTTCCAATCTCTAACTTTAATCTCCTCTGGTATTTTCTATCTCAGTAAACGATATCATCAAATTCCCAGTTATTAAAACCAAAAGCCTAGAAGTCACTCTTGGCCCCTCTCTTTCATTTCTCTCTTCATCAACATTTAATGCATCATGAAATCATGTTTACTATAATCAAAACAAGTAAACAAATCAACAAATGAGCATAGCTTGTATCTGTCTATGTCTACATCCCTAACCAGTTCCTGAACTCTAATCAGTCACTATACAATCGTAAAAATCTTTTAAGTTGTCTCCTATCTACTACTTTTCCCCTCTTACATGACATTATCCACAGAACATAGTGATCATTTAGAGATCTATTACATACCATTCTTTTTCCAGCTACTCATCGGTAGCTTCCCATTATTGAGACTGAAATACAGATCTGGAAAAGGCCCCCAGACTTTCCCACTTCTTGTGTGTCAGTATTCTTGTTCACAGTGCTGCGGGAGCACTGACTTTCTCTGAATGCCCTAAGGCACAAACACTTTCTTCCCACAAGGGCTTTACAAGCCCTCTTTCTATCTGGACATCCTTGGATATTTGGGTGGATGGCTCCTTCTCAACAATCAAGATTTCACAGCAAATATGCATCTTCTGGGGAGAACTTCTCTGATTATCCAATCTAAAATAGGCACCAGTCAATAAGTTGTTTTTATATTGTCTCATAAGAATGTAAATGCTATGTAGAACTAAAATGTAAGAGAGGGTATAGATTATCTATTTTGGAAACTGTGATATCCACAAAGACTAGAGTGGTGCATGGTACATAAAAGTCATTTTCTATAACACTAGTTGGATTAATTATTTAATCAATCAATGTAATAGCACCATGCTTATTTTCTTCATTGTCTCTGTGATAGAATATTAGTATCAACCCTTAATTTGTTTAGTCATTGATTGTCTCTTTTCCCAAGAAGATGAGGAGCTTGTCAGTCTTGGTCACTGTATTTCCAGTACCCAGAGCAGTCCTTGAAACTCTAGATGCCAGATTCACACAGCCGCTGTATTTCTCACTAAGCTTAGTATAATACTACACGCAGAGCAGAGTTTCAAATACTGTCTGTTGTGATGTGAATTCCCTTATCTTTCCACCACTAAAATTAAAATATTCACTAGATCTGGCTTATCTCTACCCTGAGGCCACAGAAAACCCAATCTCACCCTTTGTCTTTGCATTTATAACAACGTATTTATGTATTTCTTTTTTTAGTATCCCTCTAACCCCTAAATTGAGACTCTGACCTTACTTAGTTACAGGCTATATCTGACACATATGTGCATCCTCAGCTTTGAAGATTGCTACCAGCATCATGTTCAGTACATGTTTTTATGTGCCTTGCTTATTTGTTTATAAAGGAACTGTGTGGTCTACCAGTTTTGTTTGTTTGTTTTGAGTTTAAGAAGGATATTACGTTTAGATAGAGAAGATATTCTATTCCAAGTAAATTATAGGGTTTTTCCCAATTCATTAGCGATTTCTTTATTATATGGTAAATTTTTTATGTATAGTATATTTCAAATACATATACATATATATGAACTAAAGTGGTAGATATTTGTCTTACGCTATCTTTGGCTTTTATTTTCTATTTTTTTAATCACTGCTATACTGGCCTCATAAAAGGATCTGGGTTGCTCTGGTTCTTTTTCTACACCTGTCCTAGATATAGATGTCCCATTCATTTATTTAGTGGAAATGTTACAGCTGCAAATGTCTCATGGAATCATCCACCAAATCTTCAACGTCTGATGTACTTTCCTCAATTCATGGTTTTATTTTTTTGTCAACTTTTTTACTGCAGTAACATTGGCTTATGACGTTATATAACTCTCAGGTGTATATCATAGTATATTTTGAATTCTGTGTAGATTACATCCTGTTCACCACCCAAAGACTAATTATAATCCATCACCATATGTGTGCCTAATCACCCTTTTCGCCATCCTCCCACCCTTCTTCCCCTCTGGTAACCACCAATCCAATCTCTGTTGCTATGTGTTTGTTTGTCATTGTTTTTATCTAGTATGTATGAGTGAGATCATATGGTATTTCACTTTTTCCCTCTGACATATTTCACTTAGCATAATACCCTCAAGGTCCATTCATGTTGTCAAAAATGGCTGGATTTCATCATATCTTATGGCTGAGTAGTATTCCATCGTGTATAAATACCACATCTTCTTTATCCATTCATCCCCTGATGGACACCTAAATGCTTCCAAGTCTTGGCTATTGTGAATAATGCCGCAATGAACATAGGGGTGCATGTATCTTTATGCATTTGTGTTTTCAAGTTCTTTGGATAGATACTCAGCAGTGGAGCAGCTGGATCATATGGTAGATCTATTCTCAAATTTCTGAGGATACTCCATACTGCTTTCCATAGTGGCTGCACCAGTTTGCACTCCCACTAGCAGTGTACAAGGGTTCCCTTCTCTCCACATCCTCTCCAACGTTTGTTGTTTCCTGTTTTGTTAATTATAGCCATTCTGACCTGAGTGAGGTGATATCTCATTGTACTTTTGATTTGCATTTTCCTGATTGTTAATGATGTTGAAAATCTTTTCACGTGCCTGTTGTCCATCCTTATATCTTCTTTGAAGAGATCTCTGTTCAGATCTTTTGCCTGTTTTTTAATTGGATTGTTGGTTTTTTTGTTGTTGAGACATATGAGTTCCTTGTATATTTTGGATATTTGGAAATTAATGCTTTATCTGATATATAGTTGGCAAATATCTTCTCCCCATTGTTAGGTTGTCTTTTCATTTTATTGAAGGTTTCCTTTGCTGTGCAGAAGCTTTTTAGTTTGATGTAGTCACATTTGTTTATTTATTTATTTTTTATTTCCCTTGTGTGGTCAGACATGGTACTTGAAAATAATGCTGCTAAGACCGACGTCAGTGTATAGCTTATGTTTTCATCTAGAAGTGTCAGGGTTTCAGGTCTTAGATTCAAGTCTTTAATCGGTTTCGAGTTGATTTTTGTTCATGGTGTAAGATAATGGTCTACTTTCATTCTTTTGCATGTGGCTCTCCAGTTTTCCCAACACCATTTATTGAAGAGAATCTCCTTCTCCATTGTATGCTCTTGGCTCCCTTGTCAAAAATTAGTTGTCCATATACATGTGGGTTTATTTCTGGGCTCTCTATTCTGTTCTATTGATCTGTGTGTCTGTTGTTGTGCCAGTACCATGCTGTTTTGGTTACTATAGCTTTGTAGTAAATTTTGAAAACAGTGAGTGTGATACCTCCAGCTTCGTTCTTTTTCCTCAGGATTGCTTTGGCTATTTGGGGTCTTTTGTTGTTCCATATAAATTTTAGGATTCTTTTTTCTATTTCTGTGAAAAATGTTGTTGGAACTTTGATAGAGATTGCATTGAATCTATAGATTGCATTAGGAAGTATGTATATTTTAACCACGTTAATTCTTCCAGTCCAAGAGCATGGAATATCTTTTTATTTCTTTGTGTCTTCTTCATTTTCTTTCAATAATTTTTTATAGTTTTTGGTGTACAGATCTTTCACCTCTTTAGTTAGGTTTATTCCTAGGTATTTTATTCTTTTTTTGCAGTTGTAAACAAGATTGTATTCTTAATTTCTCTTTCTGCTACTTCGTTGTTAGTGTATAGAAACACAACTGATTTTTGTATGTTGATTTTGTATCCTACAGCTTGACTGTATTCATTTATTATTTCTAAAAGTTTTTTAGTGGATTCTTTGGGATTCTATATATAAAATCATGTCTTCTGTAAATAGTGATAGTTTCACTTCTTCTTTTCCAATTTGCGTCACTTTTATTTCTTTTTCTTGCCTGATTGCTCTGGCTAGGACTTCCAATACCATGTTAAATAAGAGTGGAGAAAGTGGGCATCCTTGTCTGGTTCCTGTTCTTACAGGGATGGCTTTCAGTTTTTCTCCATTGAAAATGATATTAGCTGTGGGTTTGTCATATATGGCCTTTATTATGCTGAGGTATTTTCCTTCTATACCCATTTTACTTAGAGTTTTTATGATGAATGGATGCTGTATCTTGTCAAATGATTTCTCTTCATTTATTGAGAGATCACGTGACTTTTCTCCTTCATTTTGTTAATGTGGTGTACCATATTGATAGATTTGCTGGTGTTGAACCATCCCTGCATGCCTAGAATAAAACCCACTTGATCATGGTGTATGATCTTATTTTTTTCTGTTTTTTTTTCTCCCAAAATCCCCCCAGTACATATCTGTACATTTCAGTTGTGGGTCTTTCTAGTTGTGGCGTGTGGGGCATTGCCTCAGCATGGCCTAACAAGTGGTGCCATGTCCACGCCCAGGATCTGAACCGGTGAAACCCTGGGCTGCCAAAGTGGAGTGCACAAACTTAACCACTAGACCATGGGGTGGGCCCCTGACCTTTTTAATGTATGGTTGTATTCTATTTGCTAGTATTTTTGTTGAGGATTTTTGCATCGAGGTTCATCAGTGATATTGGCCTGTAATTTTCTTTATTTGTGTTGTCCTTGTCTGGTTTTGGTATCAGGATAATGTTGGCTTTGTAGAATGAGTTAGTTAGCCTCCCCTCCTCTTCAATTTTTTGGAAGAGTTTGAGAAGGATAGGTATGAAATCTTCTTTGAATGTCTGGTAGAATTCACTAGGGAAGTTGTCTGGTCCTGGACTTTTATTTTTTAGGAGGCTTTTGATTACTGTTTTGATCTCCTTACTGGTGATTAGTCTATTCAAGTTCTCTACTTCTTTTTGATCCAGTTTTGGAAGGTTGTATGATTCTAAGAATTTATCCATTTCTTCTAGATTATCCAATATGTTGGTGTGTAGATTTTCATAGTATTCTCTTATTATCTTTTGTATTTCTGAGGTGTCAGTTGTAATCTCTCCTCTTTCATTTCTGATTTTATTTATTTGAGCCTTCTCTCTTTTTTTCTTGGTGAGTCTAGCTAAGGGTTTGTCAATTTTGTTTGTCTTTTCAAAGAACCGGCTCTTGGTTTCATTAATTTTTTCTATTTTTTTTTAGTCTCTATTTCATTTATTTCTGCTCTGATTTTTATTATTTCCTTCTTTCTGCTGATTTTGGATTTATTTCTTCTTTTACAAGTTCCTTTAGGTGTGCTGTTAGATTGTTTATTTTGGATTTTTCTTGTTGGTTGAGGTAGGCCTGAATTGCTATAAATGTCCCTCTTAGAACTGCTTTTGCTGTATCTCATAGATTTTGGCATGTCTTATTTAAATTTCTTTTGTCTCCAGGTAATTTTTGATCTTTCCTATGATTTCTTCATTGACCCAATCATTGTTCAGCAGCATTTTATTTAATCTGCACATTTTTGTGGCTTTTCTGATTTTCTTCCTATAGTTGATTTTTAGTTTCATAACTTTGTGGCCAGAAAAGTTGCTTGGTATTATCTGAATCTTAAATTTATTAAGACTTTCTTTGTGACCTAATATGTGATCAATCCTGGAGAATGTTCCATGTGCATTTGAAAATTATGTGTATTCTGTGTTTTTCGGATGGAATGTTCTGTATATATCTTATAAGTCCACCTGGTCAAATGTGTTGTTTAAGCTCAATGTTTCCTTATTGATCTTCTGTTTGGATGATCTATCCATTGGTGTCAATGGAGTGTTAAATTCCCCTAGTATGATTGTGTTACTGTCCATTTCTCCTTTTATGTCTGTTAATAATTGCTTTATATATTTAGGTGCTCCTATGTTGAGTGCATATATATTTACAAGTGTTACATCCTCTTGTTGGAATTTTCCCTTTGTCGTCATGTAGTGTCCTTCTTTGTCTGTTACAGTTTTTGTTTTAAAGTCTGTTTTGTCTGATATAAGTATTGCTACCCCAGCTTTCTTTTCTTTGCCATTTGCATGGAGCATCTTTTTCCATCCTTTCATTTTCAGTTTGTGAGTGTCTTTAGGTCTGAAGTGTGTCTCTTGTATGCAGCATATATATGGGTCTTGTTTCTTTTTATCCAACTGGCCACCTTATGCCTTCTGGTTCGAGCATTTAGTCCATTGACATTGAAAGTAGCTATTGATAAATATGAATTTATTGCCATTTTGTTACTTTTTTCCCAGGGTGTTTTAGTAGTTTCTCTCTGTTCCTTTCTTCTTCTCTTCCTCCCTTCCCTTGTGATTTGATGGCTTTCTTTAGTAATATGCTTGATTTCTTTCCTCTTACTTATTTGTTTATTTATTATAGGTTTCTGGTTTGTGATTATCATGAGGTTCGTATATAATATTCTACATATATAGCAATCTATACTGAGTTGATAGTCCCTTTAGCTTGATTTCTTTCTAAAAGCTCTATTCTTTTACTCCCCACCTCCCACATTTTATGTTTTTGAAATCATATCTAATCTCTTGTTTTGTGTGTGTCTATCCATTACCCTCTTATCAGTGAAATAAATAATTTTAGTACTTTTGTCTTTAATCTTCATAGTTGGTTGATCTGCTACCTTTACTGTATTTTTGCCTTTACCAGTGACTTTATTGCCTTTTTTTTTTTTTTTGATAATTTTCTTATTCCTATTTGTGGTCTTCTCTTTCCCACTTAAATAAGCCTCTTCAGCGTTTCTTGCAGAATTGGTTTCTTGGTGATAAACTCCTTTAATTTTTGCTTGTCTGGGAAGCTCTTTCTCTCTCCTTCCATTTTGAATTATAACCTTTCTGGATAGAGTATTCTTGGCTGTAGGTTTTTTCCTTTCAGCACTTTAAATATGTCACGCCACTCTCTTCTAGCCTTTTGGGTTTCAGATGAGAAGTCTGCTGATAGCTTTATGGGCTTTGCTTTGTATTTCACTTGTTGGCTTTCCCTTGTTGCATTTAGGATTCTCTCTTTATCTTTAGTTTTGGACATTTTAGTTATAATGTGTCTTGATGTGGGCCTCTTGGTGTTCATCTTGTTTGGTGCTCTCTGTGCTTCCTGTATTTGGATGTCTCTTTCCTTCCTTAGGTTAGGAAAGTTTTCAGCCACTCTTTCATCAAATACATTCTCTGACTCTTTGTCTCTCTCTTCACCTTCTGGGACACCTATAATACTAATGTTAGTGTGGTTAATATTGTCCCAGAGTCCCCTTTCACTGTTCTCATTCTTTTTTAATTCTTTTTTCTTTTGTCTGTTCAGCTTGGATGATTTCCTGTGGTCTTTCATCCAGCTCACTGATCTGTTCTTCTGTATCATCTACTCTGTTATTGAGTCCATCTAGTGAATTTTTCATTTCCAGTATTGTATTCTTCATTTTTAATTGGTTCTTTTTTTATATTTTACAATTCTTTGTTGACATTCTCACTGTGTTCCTCCACTCTTCTCCCAATATCAGTGAGCATCCTTATGAGTTTTTGTTTGAACTCTTTGTCAGGTAGACTGCTCATTTCTGTTTCATTTAGTTCTTTTTCTGGGGTTTTGTCCTGTTCCCTTGCTTGGAATGTATTCCTTTTCCTCCTCATTATGCCTCTTTCTCTGTGCTTATATTTATGTATTAGGTGAGTCAGTTATGTCTCCTGATCTTGGAGAAGTGGCCTTATGTAAGAGATGCCTTTTGAGGCCCAGCAGTGTTCTTCCCTCTCATCATCAGTCCAAATGATCCAAGAGTGACCCCTGTGTGGGCTACTTGTGTCCTTCTGCTGTGGCAGCGTTGCTCTTATTGCAGGTACCCAGGGAGTCTAGTCTTTCCCTCCATGGCTAGCTGTTTATAAATTGTGTTTGGGAAGCCCCAATACCTTTGACTACAAGGTCTAATAGCACACTCCTGTTGCAGTTTTGCTGTTAATTGGGTAGGTACCCAGTGTAGCTGATTGCTAGGTTCAGGGGCTTACCGTTGCTATAGGCCTCAGGCCTGCAAGGCTATTGTCAGCTCTCTTAGGATTGCAGCTGAATGGGCCTGGCCCTAGGCATGAGAATACCCAATTGTTTCAGGCTTTGGAAGGTGGGGCTGATCCTCTTTGTGGCTGTTTGTGAAGCACAGGTCTCCTGCAACTGATAAGCCCCACTCCCCATGGGTCCACACACACTGTCAACACAGTTATGGTCCATGCACATTTCCCAACCCCCTGGAGCATACCCTGTTACCCCACTATAGAGGTCCCCACCTCTCCACCAATGCCCTCCACAATCCATGTGGTCCTCACAGAAGCCTTGTCCCACAGAGGCAGACACACTCGCCTGTCTGTAGAGGATCAGGCACCCAGTCTATACAGGCCGACAAGTAGCCTGAGGGCTTGCTGTTGGGTGGAGCTGATCCTTGGGCTACCTGCCCTGTCTGCACTGGTTTAAATCTGCACTCTAATGGGTGTAGCAGAACCCAGGGTTAACAGACCAGGGGAAGAGCTTCAATGGCATCTGCCAGTGTTTGTGTCAGCATATCTGTACTAGGTCACAACAATGGCCACCACCAATGTGTCAGTGTCTGAAGAGGTCTCTCCTCTCACTGATATGCACCCAGAGACTACCACGTGAATCAATTTTCACCAAAGGACTTTGCAGCCTTCTTTCTGGTGATTTCAGGTTGTTCTCTGTGATAAGTGAATTTGTGCATGGGCCCTTTAAGAGCCAGGTTTTTTGGCTTTCACAGATAACTTTTCTGGAGGTACTCCCCTCTTGCAGTTAACAGCCAGTGAAGCTGGATAGTAGGACACTCGTCTCAGTTGTGCTGAGACTGAAGGATGCTGGTAGCAGTAATGTGCCCCTACTCAAGTCCCCACTCCTCCAGGGAGGGCTGCATATCTTAGGGTGGCTCCTGTCTGGTAGGCTGTGAATCTCCATGGCTCATGAAAGTAGTTTTTTCCTGTCCAGAAGGAATTTCTGCCTCTTCCACCTCAGTCAGGACTGTCCCTTGTTGTGGGGCTTATTTTTATTCAGTTTGCAGTTTTTTCTCCAGGGTAATTTTTCCAAGAATAGTTGTAACCTAGTTGTGTTCATGAGAGGAGGTAATTTCAGAGTCTGCCTATGCTGCCATCTTTTCAAGATCCCCAATTCATGGTTTTAAAAGCCCATTCTTTTTATTTATGGATATTGGTGAGGTTAAGTTTTTTGCTTCCATTTTGTTTTTAGGTAAATTTTACATACAGTAAATCCTCAATTAAAAAAATAGACTCATTTGTATTAAAGTAAAATGTGAATACATTAAAATGTACCCTTTTTAGTGTACAGTTCTGCAAACGTTGACTAATCCATACAGTTGTGTAACCACCTCCACAATCAGAATACAGTACAGATCCATCACCCTAAGGATTCCTCTGCCCATTACAATCAAGCCCTCCCCAAGTCCTCAGCTCCAAGCAACTACTGGTCTGTTTTCTGTATCTGGAGTTTTGCCTTTCCCAGAATGTCTAATAAATGGAATAGTACAATATGCAGACTCTTGATTCTGGCTTCCTTTACGTAGCAGAATGTTTTAAGATTTATTCATGTTGTTGTATGTATCACTAGTTCATTGCTTATTGCTGAGTAGTATTCTATTGTATGAATTTATTACATTGTGTTTATTCATTCATCAGTTGTGGCAGACAGACTAATGACTCCCTAATATTGCCCACATCCTAATCCCTGGAAACCATGAATATGTTACCTTACATGGCAAAAAGGACTTTGCTAATGCAATTAAGTTACAGATCTTAAGATGGAAAGGTAATCCTGGGCCAAGTATAATCACATAAATCAGCTGCCCTCTTTCTGGTTCTGAGACATAAGAATTTACATGCAAAAAACGAAGAGAAGAGTTTAGGAGCTTAATGTGGCACCCAGCTGACAGCAAGCAGGAAATGAGACCTCGGTCTTACAACACCTGGAACTGGGTTCTGCCAATGCCTGAATAAAGAAAGAGATTTTTCCCTAGAGACTCCAGGAAGGAATGCAGCATCATTGACACTTTGATCTTATCTTGCTGAGACAGCAATAGACTTCTATCCACCAGAAATGCAAGGTAGCAAATCTGTGTTGCTTTAAGCCACTGAGACTGTGGAAATTTATTGCAGCAGAATAGAAAATTAATAGACAACTTGAAGGACATTTGGACTGTTTCTACATTTTGGTAATTATGAAAAAAGCCACTATAAACTATAGAGTACAAGTTTTTAGGTGAACTTAAGCTTTCATTTCCCTTGAGTGGAATTTCTGAGTCATATAATAAGTGTATAATTAATTTATTAGAAATTGCAAAGCTGTTCAAAGTGACTGCATCATTTTACATTTTCACAATTAATGTATGAAAGTTTCAATTGTTCTGAATCCTTACCAGGACTTGGTATTTACAGGGAATTTTTCATTTGTTTGTTTGTCTGATACGTATTTGGTGGTATCTCATTGTAGTTTTAATTTCCATCCTTAGTGATTTCCATCCTTAATGATTTTGACTAGTGATGTGTCTGTTCAAATCTTTGCCAAACTTTAATTGGGTTACTTATTTTCTTATTATTAGGTTTTGAGAGTTCTTCATATAATCTTGTGTATTAGTTTCCTAGTGCTGTGTATATTACCATCAACTTGAACTTAAAACAACACCTATTATATCACATGGTTTCTGTGTTTCAAAATTCTGGCCATGACATAACTGGGTTCTCTGCTCAGAGTCTTACAAGACTAATTTAAGGTGTCAGCAGGCTGCATTCTCATCTGGTCTCACTTGGAGCTCAGGATCCACTTCCAAACTCATTCAGATTATTCGCAGAATTCCATTCCTTGTGTCTGTAGGTAGGGTTGGGGTCTCCGCTTTCTTGCTTATTCTTGGCCAGCAGTTGTTCTCAGCTCCTAGAGGCCACTCTCAGGTCTCGCCAAGTAGTCCTTTAACAACATGGCTGCTCATCTTGACATCTCTCTCCAGTCTCTGTGATGGACTCAGCACTGAAGTGATTGTCACTTCACGTTTCCCATATAATGTCATCTAATCAGGAGATGATCATCCCATCTTATGAAAAGGCTCTGCCATCCTCAAGTGGAGGGGATATAGAGGCCTCATGAACCAAGGTGCAAAAACCCTGGGAACCATCTTAGAATTCAGCCAACCACATCTGTGTACAAGTACATCATTGGATATGTGTTTTACAAATGTTTCCTTTCAGTCTTTCACTTTTCAATCTCTTTTTTAAAAACTATTTTGAAGAACAGAAGGATTTAACTTTGAAGTCCAATTTTTCATTTTCTTTCTTTTCTGTATCATGTTTTTAGCGTAGTATCTAACTAACCTTTGCCTAAATCAAGGCCAAAGATTTACTCCTGTATTTTCTTCTAGAAGCTTTGTAGTTTTATGGTTTACATTTGAATCTGTGATCTATTTTGAATTAATTTTTGCATATGGTACATGGGTATGAGTCAAAGTGTTTTCTCTTTTTTCCATATGGATATATAATTATTTAGTACCATTTGTTGGAAATATCATCCATTTCTCTATTGAGTTGCCTTTACACCCTTGTCAAATATCAACTTTTCATATATGTATGGGTCTATTTCTGGAGGCTGCATTCTGTTCCATTGAACTATGTGTCCTTCAGTTTGCCAGTGTTTGAATTACTGCAGCTTCGTATCAAGTTTTAAAATCAGACAAATTGAGGCCTCAAAATTTGTTTCCCTTCAAAATATTTTGCTATTTATATTTTTTACTATATTATATTTATATTTATAAGACAAAATATATAACCCTATCAGATGAAGTTTAGAATCAGGTTGTCAAATTCAACAACAAAAACATCCCACAGGATTTCGAGTGAGGTTGTGTTGAATCTATAGATAACTTTGGGGAGAAGTGACATATGAACAGTAGCGAGTCTTCTCATTGATGAACACAATATAGCTCGCCATTTATTTAGGTACTCGTTAATATCTTTCTTCAGGGTTTTGTAGTTATCAGCAAACAGCTCCTGTACATATTTTCTTAAATTTATACCCAAGTATTCCATGTTTATTGGTGCTATTGTAAATGGTATTTTAAAAATACAGTTTTCAATTGTGCATTACTAGTTTATAGAAACATTATTGACATTTATATACTGACTTTGTATCTTGCAACTTTCCGTTTGTTATTTCTAGTAGATCTTGAGGATGCTTTGGGGTTTTTCTATATAGACAATCATGTCTATGGAATAACTGCAATTTTTATTATTCTATTTAATCTCAACTATTGTTTTACTTTTCATACATCTTTTAAAATTCTTTTTAATTGTTACCTTTGAGGTTATAAGATATATCATCAATTAATTACGGTAATTTCAAATGATATTGTATCACTTCACATAATTATGAGAACTTACAACCCAATGATTCCTTCTTTTCTTTTGTAGTATTTTAATAAAATATTTTACTTTTGAATATATTGTAAATCCAAAATACAAACTTATTTTTACTTTGAAGACAATTAACTTTTAAAGTAAGCACAAATTTTTTCAAAAGTATTTTATACTTCCTTTAATTTTAATCATTTCTGGAGACCTTTGTTTCTTTTTTATAGATGCAGGTTACTGTGTATTATCATGTTCTTCTGCATGAAGAATTTCTTTGAACGTTTTTTCTAGCATAGGTCTGTTGATTAAGAATTATAACTTTTTCTGAAAGTCTTTATTTCTTCTTCACTGCCAAAAGCTATTTTCACTGGATGTAGAATTCTGTGTTGGTATTTTTCTTTTCTCAGCACTTTGAAGATATCACTCCATTGTCTTCTGGCTTGCATAATTTCTGATGAGAAGTCTTTTATATTTCTACCTTTGTTCTTCTGCTTGTAGTGTGCCCTTTTTTCTTAAGCTGTCTTAATGATTGCCTGTTTTCTTTTGTTTTCAACAGTTTGAATGTGATACATGTGTGTGTGTTTTGATTTTATTGTACTTGGTGTTCTCTGAGCTCTCTGGATGTGTGGGTTGATATTTTGGGGAAATTATCATCACTCATTACTTCTTTAAATAATTCATATGCTTCATTATCTCTCTTTTTCCCTTCTGGAAATCAAGTTACACATATGTTAGCTCTTTTGATATTATCCCATGGTGTTTAGATGCTTTGCTCTGTTTTTATTTTTTCACTATCATTTCTCATTGTGTTTAAGTTTGGATAATTTCTATTGTCTGATTTTCATATTCCTTAAGTCTGTGGAGTCCGCTGATGAATTAGGGAATGGTATGCTTCATTTCCATTACTATGTCTATATATTTGCGTGTATGTGTGAGGAAGATTGGCCCTGTGATAACATCTGTTGCCAATCCGCCTCTTTTGATTGAGGAAGACTGTCACTGAGTTAACATCTGTGCCAATCTTCCTCCACTTTATGTGGGATATCACCAGAGCATGGCTTGACAAGATGCTAGGTCTGTGCCCGGGATCTGAAACTGTGAACCCCAGGCTGCCAAACCAGAGCAAGTGATATTAACCACTATGCCACTGGGCCGTCCCCCTTCATTACTATATCTTAATTTTAGCTTCCAATTTGATCTTTTTTATAGTTTTCATCTGTCTGATGAAATTCCCTATGTGTTCATGCATGTTTTCCACAAGTTTCTTTAAAATACTCATTATAGCAACTTTTAACTCCCTGTCTCACAGTTCCAATACCTGGTTCTTATCTGAGTCTGGTTCTGTTGACTATTTTGACTCTTGCCAGTGGGTTTGTTTATTTACTGGATTTTTTTGTGTAATAGACATATTTTGTTGAAAAGCCAGACAGAATGTATAGAACAGTAGAGATTGAGGTAAATAATACTTATGCCTGAACTTATTAACCCCTCTTGTTCTGCTTGGCCATTAGTAAAGAGTGTTTGTGTCTTCCAGGCCTGCACTGCAATGTATGCTTTCCACTGTCTCCTGCCTTGCCATCAACATTTTCCATGATTTCCTGGTGGAGATCCATGTAGAAGAACCTATGAGTGGTTGCAAACTCCCTTTGTATCTGACGCCCCAGGAGCCTTACACTATCCCACATTCAGACTTTAACAACTCATGAAATATGTTAGCTGATTTTTTCTTTCCCACCTAAATGAAGGAACTGTCTTCCTCCCCTGTATTGTTAGGTTAGTCATTTCTTGTGTTCCATCTTTCCTTGGATATGCCTGCCTTTCCATAGATCTCAGGCTAGTTGCTTGTTCTGCAACTCCAGCCCTTTGAATTTAATAAAAGTTATAATTTCTTTATATGATTTGGGTTTTCCTTGTTGTTATGGGGGAAATAATCTTTCCAACATTCTATATATTAAGTGGAAGTTGGAAGTCCACTATTTTCTTAAGACAATGAAAATAGCATGTATATATACTAATCAAACCAATCTAGAAATCACTGAGAACTTTAGTTTTAACAAATGAATTCATCTTAAATATTTCCAGAAATTGTAACATGTCTGAGGCAGTTAAAGATACAAGAAAGAGTCAAAATCTATTCCTGCTATTAAAGAGTCTATAATCTAGTGGGAGAGCTTACAATGATGAGAAGAAAAGTGCAAAAATCCAGCATCAAATTCTTTCTGCTATTCCTCTCGTTCAACTTTGAACAATAATAATAAAGTGGGTTTTCTGCTACTAAAGACTGTGGCTTGGAGTCTGACCTCATGGGAACTCATCCACCATCTCTGAGAGGCATTAAGCAGCTTGTAGGGAGCCTAGAACCACCGGAGTACAGGTGTCTTGTCTTAACAAGTCACTATAAAAACTGACTACACAAAAAGTGAGAGGGCAGATTAAGAAAATTTATAGTTAAATTTGGCTCAAAAACAATGCTGAAAATGATAGTTTGATTCTCATTGGTCTTCTTTGATGGCATGAGTATATTTTCAACAATTAATTAGCAATTAATTGCTACTTTTCTTTCATGCCAAGGTGGGGGAAAATACTAAAAAGGAAGTGCAAGTAGATAGAAATCAGAAAAGTGTGTGACATCATAACAGCCCAAGTGATAGTTCACATTCAAATATACATGGAAATGAAGAGTTTAAAATTCTCTGCAAGACCAATCTTAATCTTGGGTTATATAATGTGGTCTGAGGACAAACTTGGCTTTTTAAGCAGAGAACAAAATAGAATCAACCAGATGTTCAGATAAATTGCTGAGAGCCCACAGCAGTTTTACTTAATTCCACCGCATCATCTGGTTTAGTACAATTTAAAATGGAGAGCACAGTCAGACTGAAAAATACATTTGCTCAAGACCTTCTCCATTATAATTCCATTAATATCTTTGGGCCCAGAGCCAGACAGAAACATCTGGTAGGAATTATGTTTATGCAGAGATAAACTTGCAGATGTTCCAAATTACTTTTAAGAAAATTTGCCTATAAAATGTCCTAACCAAAATGGGGGTGGGTGGAATGAAATCAGGAATGATATAGAAGTATTTTGGAAATTTTTAAATATTTTCATATCATAAAATCAATATATCCACATGATAAAAAAAGATAAATCTATATAGAAATATAAAAGAACATTTAAAATATTTCATCCAATTCCTTGCACTCTCAGTCCCACTCCCCATTTAATTTCCTTTGCAATTGTTTGTGTATGTTAATAAAGTTGGGAGTTCTCACAGTTCCAAAGCGTATACTCATAGCTCAATTTCTGTAGCTACAAACTTTGTTTACATTTGGCTCCCTGTTAAAAGAGAAAATATTGGTTTATTTGATATTGCTCCTCCTCTATCCAATCATCTTATTTATTTTATTGTCTTCCACTTACTATTTCACTCTTAAAAATAGAATACTTAAGGGGCTGGCCCCGTGGCCGAGTGGTTAAGTTCACGCGCTCCGCTGCAGGTGGCCCAGTGTTTCGTTGGTTTGAATCCTGGGCGCGGACATGGCACTGCTCATCAGACCACGCTGAGGCAGCGTCCCACATGCCACAACTAGAAGGACCCACAACGAAATATACAACTATGTACCGGGGGGCTTTGGGGAGAAAAATAAAATCTTAAAAAAAAAAAAAAACTAATAATCCATGCATTTAAAAAAAAAATAGAATACTTAAACCTGTATTTCTTCATCCATTAGATCGTCAGATATTAGATGCATCTAAGATCTCACCACTGCATGAAACAAGGAAGGAATACTCTCTACTCCTTCTCCAGTACTAGTCCTACTTATCTGCTATTGTCAGCCCTAATATTATTTTCACATTCTTACATTTATGGAATGGGAATTCTCCTTCATAACTATGATTAAAATAGCCAAGCATTATCTATAGGAGAATAATAAAAATGAAAACTGAGAAAAATAAATTAAAACACTATAACTTTTCAACATTACATATTGCGCATTTAGTAGTGTGATTGATTCCTAGAGAGGAAAATGGAAGCCTATCTCTAAACTCTTGCCACTTAAAGAGCATTTCAGGTTTCTAGGTCAATGGATTTTCTTTTTTTCTTTACTACATCAATTGATAAAATACTATTTCTTCACAATTGGATCATGATTTTCTTGTATATGGTCCAGGGATAATATTCAAATATACCATCCCATATATTTTTAATTATGATTATTCAAATCGTCCATTGACCTCCGTTTATTTGGCCTGAGGTCTCCAGAGGTAGGGAAGGGTTCAGCTCAGAGTAAAAGAGCTAGTGGATGTTTTTTCTTTTACTTCAGAGATAAACTCTTACTTAAGCTTATTTCAGGAAAAATAGTTGTGAGAATTTTCATCCTGGAAGTCCTTGGTTTATTAAGAATAGAAAAAAATTATTAATGAACAGGACAGAAATGGCAGCCCCAAAATAGGGCCCCTTGCCTAAACATGGACTCAAGAAGATGCAAAAGTTCTTACACAATGCAGTGGAAGACCCACAAATGTCAAAAAAGCCAATAGACTGAGGGATGCATATCAAAGGGACTGGAAGGGTAAAGAAAGCACTGACCGCATAACAAGAAACCACAAAGGGGAAAAGGCATCAACACCGTGTTGTAGAACATACACAAGAACAGGTCTGGGAAATTGCATCAGCAACGACAGAGGCTAACATCCAAATAACAAAGAGGATGAGACACCGCAGTGAAGGCCATCAAAAATGCATTGGATATCAGGTGGATCTGAGTAATTAGTAAAACAAGTAGACCCCCCAAGAAAACCCAGAATATAGAAGATTTAAAAACGCTATAGTCTGACTTGACCTAATAACATTTATAGCACAATGTAGACAACAAATATAGAATACATTTTCTTTTTAATTGCATACCAAGGTAGTCCATACACTAGGCCATAAATTCAAAAATTAAAATCTTACAAAGTATATTGTTGAATATAACAACGTTAAATGATAAATCAGTACAAATAAGATGTAAAAGAAACTCCAAATATTTAGAAATTGGACAACACATTTCTAAATAATGTATAAATTAGAGAAGACACAATGGAAATAGAAAATATTTTAGACTAAGTGATACGAAAATAAAAATATTAAAATTTGTGGCATGCAGTTGGCAGGGTTCAGTGGGACATTTATAAATTAAATGCTTATACTAGAAAAGATGAAACATTTATAAACAATTATCTAACTTTCCATCTTAAGAAGCTAGGAAAAAACCAAACTAAACCTAAAAGAAGAAGGAAGGAATTAAAAGGAGTAGTAATTAATGAAAGAGAAAACAAAGGAATATAATACATAAAATATGCAAAGGTAAAGTGTATTTCTGTGAAAAGTTTAATAAAATTGACAAATCTCAGCAACAGAGATCAAGATAAATAAAAGTGAAAAAAGTACAAGTTATCAATAAGAGGAAAGAAAAGGGGACATCCTTGTAGCTATAACAAGCACTAAAATGATAATAAGGGATTATTATGAATAATTTTATGCCAATAAATTTGATACCTTAGATAAAATAGGCAAACTAATTAGTAAACAACTTACAGAAAGTAATGGAAAAATCTGAAGAGTACTACATTTATTGAAAAGTTTGAATTTATAATTACTTTTCTCATAAAGAAAAATCAAGGCCCTGACATCTATCAAACACTTAAGGAGAAAATAATACCAAATACTTAAGGAAGAAAATATTCCAAGAAATATACAAAAATCTTTCAGGCTGCTAAGTAAATTTAGCAAAGTCAAACGATAAAAGGAAAAAATAAAAAAAAATAACTGTATTTCTATATTCAAGCATCAATTGGAGAATGAATTTTAAAAAATTACAACAGTATCAAAAAGATCTAAATTCTTTGTAATAAATTTAAGAACAGACACAAAACCTCTATTGAAACCTATAAAATATTGCTAAAATAAATGGAGAATATCTAAGTAAGTTGAGGGAAATACTGTTTTCACAGCTTAGAAGATTCAATCTTGTTAAGATGTCTATAGATTCAACAAAGTCCTAATCAAAATCTCAGCTTGCTTTTTGCTACAAACTGACTACAGTAAAATTTCTATGAAAATACAAAGAATTTACACTAGACAAAATAATATTTAAAAAGAACAAATTTAGAGGACTCATTCTCTGATTTTACAATTTATTATAAAGTTACAGTCTCAAGACAAAGTGATACGGATAAAAGGGCAGAGAAAAAGATCAATGGAACATAAGAGAGTCCACAAAGAGACCCGTACATATGTGATTAAATGATTTTAGATAAAGGTGCTAGGGCAATTTCACTGGAAAATTAAAGTCTTTTCAAAAACTTCTACTGGAACTACTTGATAAATGTATGTGAATAAAATCCCAGCTTCTCCCTAAAGTTATGCATAACGATTAATTTGGGATGAATATAGATCTAAATATAAAAGCTAATACTGTAATACTTCCAGAAGAAAATGTAGGAGAGATCTTCCTGCCTTGGTGTGGCTAAAGATTTATTAGATAGCACACAAAAAACTCTAAATAGAAAATTAAGTAATGGTAAATAGGACATCATCAAAATTTAAAACTTCATACACTACAAGGTTGTTGTGATAGTCAAATGCTATAATGGATGTGGAAATAGTTTAAAGGATAAAACACTAAGCAAATTTATTTGCCTTCAGTGAACAAACTATTTATACCCTTGAATTTATAGTTATTTAACTGACAAACATTTATTAGTACCTACTATGTCCAAGCACTAAGCTGGGCTCAGGAATAAAGAATTAAGCAGGTTCCTGCCCTCAAAGAATGTTCTGTCTAGTAATTTGCATTGACAATTGAATGTTAGAAGAGCTGTCCTGGGGGTAAATAGAAGATACTACAGTCATTAATTGAAGGTTGCATAAGTCTGTCTTAACTCAGGGTGTGACATCTAAATGGATTCCTAAAAGCTAAGGAGAAATTCACCAGATGAAGAAATAAGTTATGATATTTGGGATATGGGGAGTGGAGGGAGGTTGAGGTGGAGAACAGATGTTCCAGACAGAAAGAACAAAAACACAGGCAAAGGTTCTGGGGAGAGAGAAGGATGAAGCACACTATAGGGACCAAATAACCTTTAGGATGACTGAGTGTAGAGCACAAGAATGGAGTGGTGGTGGGTGAAGAAAGAGGCAAAAAATAAAGCTAGATACGAAAGCAAAGGTTTGGTGGTTGTAAATTATATTTAGAAAATTAGATTTTATTCTGAGGGCAGCTGGAAGTGAATGAAGTGTTTGTCTGTTTGCTTTTATCAGAGAATGACTGGATGCACTAGAAATTCTCTCGCTGTAGTATAGGTTGTGTGTATTGGCAGGGTTGTGGTGGACTAAAGATGGAATTGAAGAAACCTGTAAGAAAACTGAAAAGTACAGATAATAGATAATCATAACCAGAATGAAGCAGCAGCAGATGGTCTGGAGAGAAACGAGTAGAAGAGGTTTGAGAGAGATTTGATAGAACTTGGTTTCTAGATGTGGAGGGTGGGAAAGTGTGAAGAGTTAGAGATGTCCGCCATGATTCTGTGTGTTTCAAGTTGGAGACACTGCCCCACCTTATCCTATGCTCCAAAATGGTCAAAGAAGACAAGTAGTAAAAAGTGTCCATGAATGTGAGCAAGAACGAGGTCTTTGGTGGAATAGTGTAAAGATTTCCAGTATCGTGATGGTGCAGAAGATGAATTTCAGTATTTTAAAGAGTGAATAGGAGGAGAAAAAGTCCTACTAATTTTGAATTTTTTTAATAAACTTAACTGTGAAGAGAAGGAAAAAGGCTGTAGCTGAGGAAAACAAAAAGTCAAGGAGAGAGGGGTTTTTGAAATTGAAAGAAATTTGAGTATGTTTTAATATACTGTAAGAAAGCCAGAAGAAAGGGAGAGATTAAAGTTGCAAAGAGGAAGAGAATAATCTACATAGTGCTTGTCTAATGAGTCTCTATGTGTATATGTATGTAGGGGAGACAGGAGAGGGAAAGGCAGGTAGATGAAACCCACGTCATAAATGGAGGGATTAGCTTAACCCTGAAGAAGGGACACATTTCCACTTTTGTCAAAAAGAATGTGAGTAGATATGGAAGCCAAATGTTGAAGAAGTTTCTGCCAAGTCCTATTTGTGTGTGTGTCTACGTATGTGTCTGTGTGTAATAGGAAATGAGGCCACCTATTGACAAACTTGGAAGAGAAATAACACATTAGCAGCAGGAAATTTTGAAGTAGGCTGTATAAAATAGTGGAAAGACTAACTAGAAGCATATAAATTTGCTGGGAGTCCTTGAGATCCTAGTTCATACTGGTGACCTTGCATGTGGCATCAAAATATGTGGCTATGTACTTTGGTTCAGCAATGTTCAGGAACACAAGCCGAGGTACAAAGAAGTTAGACCATCGCTTCACATTAGTGATTTTTCAAGTGAATGTTACAGAGAATAAGGAGGAAAGCTGAGGCTACTGGTAGGGGTGACTGATGTGAAAGACTGTGGTGAATAAGCTGGATACAGAAAGAAACAAAAGCTGGAGGAGGTTGAAAGATAAGGAACAAGTATGGCAGTTTGTGGACCACAGATCTTGATAAGGTCATAGAATTCAGTTACTCAGTGAGAATCATTGATGAGGCACTGGGAAAGATAGGAGATTCTAGTTAGTCAGAAGCAGGTTTAAACATAAGATTTTAAAAATTGAATAATTCCTAGGAGTGGCAAGTTCCAAGAGGTCATGACTGAAAGTGGTGGACATAAAGTGCAATTGGAACCAATAAGGTCAAAGTTTGGAATGGCCGTCAGAGTAGACACAGAAATAAATCATAATAATGGCTCGAGTGGAATGGAGAGGAAGAGTCAAGTTTGGTAGCATGAATAGAAGTGAAGAAACCAAAAGGAATGATGCATTGAGGTTACTACAGGCAGACAGAACACCTGTGCAAGGCCATGGACACCCAAAAGAACACAGCAGATTCCAGAATTGCAAGTGTTGATGTCTTGAGTGCAGGGTAGAGGAGGAGAAGGGGAGTGGAGAGAATGAGGCCGCAGAGGTCTTGTATTCACATTTTATTACAAGGAACTTGTGAAGGTGTATTTATTTCCCAACAGATAAATAGACAAATAACTAGATGTTTATAAACATATTTGTCTAACCTTTGTGGATATAAGCAGTAGGTTATACGACAGCAGGGAAGTGAAATGGCACTGTCATTATATCTGAATTGAAAAAGTCATGGAAAACTTTAAAGAGTAGTTACTGCAGTTTCCAAAATTTGCTCTCAGGCTCCAGAAACCTAGAACTAGAAACTTAAAATGAACAAAGATGTTTGCAGCAGGAAAAAAAGAAAAGAGCTACTGGCGGAGAGAGACAGAGTTGGTCCATAATTAATATGAACATCAATCTTTTTGAAATATCAGGATGAAAGCCTATTCTTGCTGAAATAATTTGATTCGCTGTCTCTTAAAATAGCACAGGAGGCAAGAGAAAGGGGCATTGGCAAGGAAGAGGTTTGCAAAAACAATAGTGCCTAGTTTCTTCCCTATTTCCTTGGTGTGCAAGGTCCTAGAGAGAAGGAGTCAGCTCATGTTAGATGCTAGGTCAGACTGCTCTTGGCTCCCACCCATTGGGAGAAGCAGTTACTGGTTGAGCAGTAGAGATATCCCCAAAGAATGGAGAGTTCCTTGATTTATGCTATAATTTATACTATAAATGAAGTCATGTTCCAGAAATATTTTAGCCTAAAGTGTAATCTTTCTTCATCGTGTATCTTAGAAACACCCCTGAAAAACACTGACAATGTTTCATATAATACCAGCATGACATATTACATAACAAAACGTCATAATTCTCTTTTATTGAGGGGCTGCTATGGGGCAGGAATGCACTTTAAACATATCACTTCTTTTAGTCCCTACATCAGCCCTGTGTAGTAGACATAATCAATAGACATTTTGGAGAGAGGGAAATAGAGACTCAGAAAGGTTGTCAAATAATATATTTTGGATATAATTTGCTGTCCCTGTGACTGCTCCCCCTATGATCTTTCCACTATGTCACACTGCCTTCTGAGAAGTCTCTCTGTTCACTGGCGCTTTCTTAGAGAAGGTCTAGAAAGGACATGACAAATTATACCCCACGGCTGCTCACAGCAGTACTTGTTCCAGCTCAGTGACTCCATGATGATCAGGGATCAGACCCAAGACCCCAGGCGAATACAACAGATCCATGTCATTCTTTACATCCATACCTGGAAGCTCACCTCTGTCAGAAAGTACCCCAGAGCAAAGCAGAGAATTCTCTCCTTCCCCAATGCGAAAGGGGCGCATTCCCTCAGAGGGAGTGTCAATATGTCCTGGTGATGATCTTAATTCACACCTTCTTTCATCCAACACGCATTGACTGAGCACCATCTGGGAACTATATTCTGTGATGGACATTCAGAATATATAAATCAATAAAGCAGCATTCCTGCCCTCAGTGAGCTCACAGATCAGTGAGGGCAAAGGCATGAGGATAAGTAATTACAAGGCAGCATACCAATGGCAAAGACAGGATTATGCAAACTCCAAGGAAGTGGGCAAGGAGAGAGATGCAAAGATGAGTGGGTGCATCATAGTATGCTTGGTGGATAATATGGACCACACTTGTTCTTGCATTCACTGCCTCTGGGGACATTTTCTTTTGACAGAATTGTCACCACCTTAGCCATATTCCCAAATAGACAGAATCAGGGCCTTAAAGCTAACTCAGTTTTTCATAAGTCAACCAGAACAGAAGGAAAAGTGAATAAAAATTGAGGACTTACATTCCAAAAAGTCTAATTGACAATTTTATAACAAAAGTGCATTTCTACTAAACAATGTGACTATAAGACCTAAATATACTGGTTTGTTCATTGCTGGTTTCCAGACATCAGTCTTTTCCTTCCAGATTCCCAAAGATATTTTTCTCTGAAGACGCATTTTATCAATTAGCCATTGTGCTCACTGTAGGCAACAAAAATCCTGACAAATAGAAGTAAGGTAGTTTGTTCCCTTTTCCTAGAGAGAATAGAAAGTCTGGTAGCAAGTTGTGGTTAGTATTGGTTCAGAGGCTCAACAAAGCCTCTGTGACTGTCTGCTTTATCTTCCAGTCTGTGTGGAGAGAGCCGCTCCTATTCTATAGCTGCTGCTGTGTTAAAAGAGCTGAGATGAGGGAGCTGGCTCAATGGCATAGTGGTTGGGTTTGTGCCCTCCAATTTGGTGGCCCAGGTTCACGGGTTTAGATCCCAGGCATGGACCTACATACCGCTCATCAAGCCATGCTGTGGTGGTGTCCCATGTGCAGGGTAAAGGAAGATTGGCTTGGATGTTGGCTCGGGGACCATCTTCCTCAAGCAGAGAGGAAGATTGGCAACAGATGTTGGCTCAGGGCTAATTTTCCTCACACCGTGTCTCCCCCAAAAAGAAAGCTGATCTGATGTGTGTCCTAGGCAGGAAGAAGAGGATTAGTAGAGGACAAGGAGCACGCACCAGCTGAGTCTGCCATTCTTTAAGGAGCTTCCCTGGAAGCCCCGTCCAATAACTACTGTTCACATCTCAAAGACCACTACTCCACTGTGGTGGGTGCCACATGTGTTACATCTTAAAAACCAGACATCACCACTGTGTTACCATCCCATCTACAAGGGAGGCTGGGAGATATATAAATATATATTTTTACTGGACACATTGTTTCTCCTCTCCCCACAGGGTTCTGTTAGCAAGAAAGATGGGAAAACTGACTATTGAGGACACAAGTATTAGTCTCAGCCACAATCATCAACAACATTTATTTTTAGAAAACCGTGTTGCTTTGGTGTTGTAGGGAAACTTTTATAAATCACACTAGATTAATAAATTCTCATGCCGCAGGAAGAGAAACAAGTTAGTGTGTTCAGCTCCACGACCAGTAACACAGAAATATTTATAGCTCTGAAAACAAAGACCTGCAGACTGGAAGTTAAGGGATTGCTGATTTATTTGTACCAACTGATTCAATTTATAAGTTTGCATTCATTTGTTCATTCTAGTTATTGCTTAATAACTTTATGTTAATATTTAAGTGCTGGTTCATAAACTATGTGTCTTTCTTGTAAGAGAAATGCAAAATGTCAAAAGGAAGAATCTTATATTTTTCTGTTTTGATATCATGAGTCTTAGGAAGAGAGAAAATATAGCATGAAGCATAAATGCAATTTGATTTGCAGGTGGTATTTTTAGCCTAGCAATTCCAGCTAGCAAAGCAATTTACTGGTTCAAAATAGTATCCTTCTTCAAAGAGAAAGCTAGTGTCTGGGTGGGTATGCATAAGCATGTATATGTGTACATAGGCAGATTTAATATATGTATGCTTATACATATGTGTATTAAACATCACAAACATATATTTTCTTCTGCAATGGGCTTTACATATTTTAGGTTGTTTTGTTTGCTTTACTGGTGCCAAAGAAGAAAACCACTTCCTGGAGCAAATTCTTCCTTCCATTAAGGAGACTTGTCAGTGCTTCATAGAGGAAAAAACTCAAAACATTTCTCCTTATTGTGAGGGATAAATAGTTGATCAACTTATTTCAGTTGAAAATAGTTAGCCACCTTATCAGTTTCTTATCATCCTTTAAATATCTCAGGTGTCCTAACCCTTGAATTTACTAATTTCTGAGTCACTATCATATTCTGGTCAAATATTACTGGATGTATTAAAATATATGAGTAAATCAAATGGTCTTTTCAACTGAATAACTATTTTATCATATGATGAAATGTTTATTTACATCTGTTATGAACCAGGAACTCTGCTGGGCCATAGCAATATTGATAAGACCTCATACATCTGTGTCCTCAATGTAAACAGTGGACAGGCAATTACAATATCGTGTGATAAGTTCCAGGATAGAAGCATGTGATCTCAAAAATGTTTTTCTGGAAAATAAGTTGAGTAGAGAAGGCTGAGAGAAAACAGCCATAAACAAACCCAACATCTTTATTTTACAATAGTGAATAAATACACAAATGTACTTTCACTTTTTTGTAAGTGATACAAGTCATACTCCAGCATTTACTCAAGTGGGTGACAATTACCACTTTTCCTAAACAAACACCCTTTTGTACACCTTACTAGAATACTTAGTGAGTTATGCTTACACTTTTTTTTTAAAAAGGCTTTGGATTCTTTTTAGTTCCTGGAAAACTAAAAAAATAATAATAATGTTGTTTGAAGAGATATCCTTAATAAATCAACACAGTCTGTTGGTTTCAGAAAGCTGAGAGCTAAAAATCATTTTAATTTTAAATAAAATAATACAAGTAAAAGTATTTTATTCTTCTAACTTTGCAAGAGTAAGCGGAGTCCTTATAAAGTAGATATGCAGTGTGTGAGTGTGTGTGTGGTGAGTGTGTGTGTGGTGAGGACTGTGGGAAAGGTGATTTTCACTTTCTGCTAATTTGCTTTTTAAAATTCTTTTAAAAATTGATATAAATGAGATGCAAAAGCGATTGACTATCTTTGCACCTCTTGTCTAGAAAGACCTGGGAGCTGCTTCTTTGTGCAGAGACCAAATTCTAGAAATATTTTCTAACGTCCTTGCAGATGCTTCAGACTTTTCTATCTAAGCTATTTCATTAGTTTTCTGTTTAAAGGGAGGCTGTACCTACAGTGGACATAAGCACAGGCTTTGGAGATGGATAGGAACAGGTTTGAGCTGGATGATGTGGACAGGGTGCTCATCTGTAAAATGAGACCTTAGCATCTATTTTATTAGAGTATTGTGAGAATTAAAATACTTGAAGTATGTGGAGTGCCCATCCCAGTATGTAATGTGTCCCATGACTAGGAGCTGTCATTATTGATTTCTAGCCATTTAAAAACACTTTCATACTTAGTTACTCTCACATTAGTTGAGTTGTTTAATTAATATAAACTAGGGCATAGAAAAGCAATAGCCTTCCAGTATGACAAGGCAGAAACCAATGAAATAGATCTGACTTCTACAATGTTATTTACTAGTACATCTGAAAATGTCAAGTGATTTGTTTTCTTGCCCAGAATATATGTAACTCAGAAAATAATAAATTCAATAGCTAGAACTGCCAAGATATTAAATGGATGGTTTAGGACTAAATAAGTTGGCCATATATTTTCAAAATATTCAATTTATTCCTTGAGAAGAGAATTGAAACAATTATTTAACCATATTTTCTGTCAAGCTGACTAAAGAGTATTTTTGCTTTCTACTACCTTTTTGCAATAAAAATAGAGAATATTCATGAATAAACCTAATGAGAATAAAGCATGATCTAAACAAGGAAAAGAATCAATTATAATTGGAACTTATAAAAAATACTTATAAGTAAACAAATATATCATATTCCTAAAAGAAAGTTAAATATAAAGACATCAATTCTCCATAGTTAAAATACATTAAGTCCAACAAAAATAACAATAGTATTTTGCTTACTAGTTATCTAAAAGTTGTAAAATTCATCTAAAATATATATTTTGAAAGAAATGAGACAGAAATTATCCTAAAATATATTAAAATATAGTATAAAGTGGAAATTATTACTTCGTAGGACTAATCTGTTGATCTTGATGGAGAAGAATAAATATTCCAGCAGTAGACCATTTCCTCCACTAAAACTTTCTGTGGAATTAAGGTAGTACCACAGATGACTGCGAAACAGAAAGATTTATCAAATTATTGTAGCTACCTGAGTAACAATTGAGATTTAAATTAATTTAGCTTCATATGACACTGTTCACTGATATAAATTCTTAATTAATTAAAAAGTGAAAATTAAAAAATACTTAAAGATATATCAGAAAATATAGCAAAAGAAAATAATGTTACTAAAACAAATCTTTAAAAAGCAAGAGAAAATAGAAATTTATAAACCTGACTTTCAGTTTGGACTCTGTACCAACCTCTGCTTTCCCGACCCATCTTTGCTGGATTATGCTCTCTTATTCACAACATTTCTACAAACAAGAAGACCCGTCCTTTGTGCTTCTTATTTATATTCTTCTATCACCTACATTTCTTACTGGATCTGAGAATATCCAAGAAAATTCAGAAAGGGGAAAATAAGGAAATGGTAACCTTTAAGGGTAGGAAGCATGTTGTTTGTTCACAACTATTTCCTAGAACCTAGCACAGCCTTTGTACATAATCGGTGTTGAATTATATTTGCCGAGTTGATGAGTAATTGGATGAGAATAAGAATACCAGTGGCAAGTCACAGGAGCTTTGAAAGAATCAAGAATCATAGAATAACACAACTGCAGAAAAACAGTGAGAATTCACTTAGCTGGCTCTTTCAATTCACAGATGAAGAAATTGAAGCCCAGAATAGCGAAATGACTTGCTCTAGATCACATAGCTTACAAAGGGCAGAGGGTAAGTGAAAATTGATACTTCCCTTTTGTTCTTTTCTATACCTAGCAGAACACTCAAAATATAACTAAATTTGTGATTACAGATCTGATTATTCGAGAAAGACATTTTCTCTTCATATTTTTAACATTTACTTAGACATTCCATAAACTTAAGCAGAGAGAAAAGCTGGGATAAATACATTTACCTATAGACCACAAATGATTTGAGCAGTTTTCTGAACTTTCTACCATCGTTAGTTGTCGATATGAGGTCTAGAGGTAAAACTATTGTACCAAATAAAAGGTTAGTTGTTAGCAGAGTAGGAGGAGCTCAACTCTGCTGGGTTCATAGTTAATGCTCTTTCCACCATATCCTTCTACTAACCAGAACCTTCCTTATTAAAACACGAAGCTACTGGTGAGAGAAAAACAGGACCTGATAACATTAAATTTTAAGAATAAATGGGGAAAAGACTTGTACTTAAATAAACCTACTAAAATTAATACTTCAATAGGGTACGTAATACATAAAAAATTTATTCAATCAGCATTTATTTGTTTAGCATATACTTATTAATCACCTATCATATGAAGACACAATATAAGGTGCAAGAGATATAACAATGACTAGATTGGAAGTCGCCCCTACTGTCATGGAGTTTTCAATTTAAGGACTATGGATCAACAATGAGATTGAGGTAGCATATTCTGCCACTCTGAGGAGTGGGCCGCTTTAGAGTAAAAATGTGACTACCCACCTGGAATGTTCTGGTTAGCTAAAATTAACAGAGGAATTGAGATTTTGTAGGAATATAAGTCAAAATTTATCTCTGAGAGAAACCATTTTTCTATGACTAGCCTCTGGAGTTTATTTCTCACTTTCTACTTAGAAAATTCTCCACCCAACCAACCACAAATCCAAACCGTTCTTCAACCTCTAGATCAACATTAGCCTCATTAAAATGTACATAAAGCTGTCTCCAGTGACTTTCATTAAATGGAATCAATCTGAAGAAAAACCTGAGATCTTCAGGGGAGAGAAAGTAAAAAGGTCTAGGAATCTTTGAGGAATAGCAAGTACTTTAAAGCTAGCCAAATAAAGATCCAGGTATATACACATATCTACACTTTTCAGAGAATTTTCACATCAGTTATCCCAATAGGGCTCCAGGACTTGAAATGTAACACATTTGACATCACTCTGGGGTGGCTATGAGGGCAATGCTTTCTTAAACTGACCTACTGGAAAGGAAACTCTTTGCACGAGAGACTGCATAGCAAAGTCAGCTGACCCTGCAATCTAGCAGCCATAGCTTCCTGCAAAATATAAATAGCAGAGGGAAGAAAGTCAAACATGGACATCATCTCCGGTGGCACACTTCATTAAGATGAGTCCTGGGGGTGCCTGGAAATTCCCAGACTGGTAGCATTCTTTTCCTGGAACTGTATATTTTCCTAAATATAGAGAGAAGAAAGCAGAGCCATGGAGAACTGGGGAATTGGGTGCTGGATCAGCCTGAGATGACAAGGTATCACTAAAGGAGTAAAAGAGCGGAAACCAAGGTTGACAAGTATCAGGGAGGGGGAAATTACCCCTTACACCTTCTTGAGTCCTTGTGGCTGGGCTAATAACAAAATCAAAACCAAACAGATTAACAGGAGAAAAACCAATTTAATGTACATACGGGACATCATAAAAATGATGCTCAGAGAAGTAGCTTTTCTCTTTTTACACAAAGAAACAGTAAGTTTGTGAGGATCTGACAGGACAAAGAAACATGTTTGGGTGCTTAATTAGTAGAGAATTTAATCAGAGTTTGGGCTTGGGGTAGTAAGTTAGTAAAAAAGTAATGAGGTTTATTTAAATAGGCTTCTCCATCCTGAATTCCTCATCTCTGATGATAAGGATGTCTCCCTATTTCCTGGTGCAGGGAGGGTACATTTCACATGAGGTATTTATTTCCTGCTTTCAGGGGAACAGTTTCAGAGAGGGTCAAAATACCCTTTTTTCATCAGCTGCTTCTAAAGTAATTTTAATTCAAAATAACCAATATGACATTGTGGGATATTTCAGGGTGGCCTGCCCTGGGCCCCAACACAAGGATAAAGCTGTTGCCAGAAATCCAGACCCAAGAACTTGGGAAGGATGGCCATTCGAGGATCTAGAATCCTGTTGTACTGCAGTGGGGAATTTTAATGGTTTTTAAGATTTACTGTATGCCAGGCACTATGCTTACTGCTTTGTATTTCTATCTCTTTAGATTCTTACAGCTCAATGAGTTGTGATCTATTCTGTCCCTGAAAATTTAACCTAGACTGATGTGTCCAAATACTTGTACTGTTCCTGACTCCTTAATATGTCTCTACAGCATGGACCTACTTTTCTATTATCTACCTAAGTCTTAATGGAGTTGTTGTTTTTATTCATATTTAAATAATATTATTTCTTCCTTTGTAAGTCCATCTTTCCTACTTATGGGTATTCCAAAAGTGCAATTGAAATCCAAATGTCTTTCTTTTAAACAAGAGAAAATATGATATTTGCCTAAAGGGTACTTTTTACAAAAGGAGTACTATATACATCAGTGAATATAAAACAGGAAGGAATCTTGGAACAAGGTCAAGGTCTTGGCTAATACTCTATTCTTGCCATGCTTGGTAATCATCAAGATATAGGACCTGTTCTCCATAGGGCAGCCAGTAAAGAAAACTCAGAGGCAGGGGCTAAGATGTCAGATGACAGAGAAATCTATGATTCTTGGCCTGGTCACTTTGTTTGTACAGTTTCCATAGATATGTAAGGCTGCCTTACTCATCAGTCAGTCCAGGCATGAGATAGCAATCACTCATCCAGTCACTAAAATCAAGGAAGATGAAGGAAAGTCAGCTACAAACAGAGGTTGATAGTGACTGTTAACAGTGAAACATTGTTTAACGTCACAGCAGACATGAGAGAGAAAAGGGAATTAAGAACAAAGAATCCCCAAATAACATAAAAGGTCACAGTTCTCTTGTCTCGGTTGTTTGGATGGAGTATTTTGACCATTTTCCTGATTACAAAGACCATCTCTTATCAGAATAAAGAGAAAGGAGGATATGTACCTGTTGTTTATAATGACAGCATCACACCTGTATGTGTGTGCTAGGTACACATCTGTGTATATAACTGTATCTCTAGGTATACACGTGTAAATGCACAATGGTACCCAAATACACACCAAGTGCTTGAAACAAGCTCTGTAGGTGATCACAATAACAGTTAGCTTTAATAACAAGGATATCTCAAACACATACCTATTTTCCTCATATTTAAACTTGAGATCCCTCACTCTACACCTTAGTTTTATGATTTCCTCTGCCTCCTCTCTGTTTTGGGGATCCAGAACATTCACCTCCCAGAATAGGGACTTTGGTTGTTCCCTTTGCCCTCTCTCTTCTCCTCCCTCTAAACCATCCTCCTACCACCTGGAGGAGTTGCGAAATGTTCTTAGAGGAGGGGAATTGTTTTCAAAACCTAGAGAGGTTTGAGGCGAGCAGACAAGAACACCTGGATTTCCTGGTCATAATACAGACTTCCTCTTAATCTTCCCTGTGGGTTTTTAAAGCTAATTCCGTGCTTCTCTAGAAGCATCCATATTCACAAGCCTCTATCTGACGCAAATATTGCCCTGAAGACATTATGGTTCCTAGTACTTCTAATTAAGAATTCCAATGTCTAAAAAGGATATTCAGACTCAGCAGCCTCTGCAGAGAGAAAGTGAGAAAGAGTGGTAACAAATTGCTCCAAGCTGATGGCAGTGAGTAGAATTATTATTAATGGGAAATAATTAAATTTTGGCTCCAGTTAAGCCTGAAACATTAACCATTTCTCTAATATTTCTCTCTGTGGTAGTAAATTGACTTCAAATTGTGATTTTTTAATGGAAGACATGATGAACCATTCAGCTACAGCCCCAGCTCCTCAGCTCAAATTCCCTCTTCCATTGTTTATTTCCTATTTTAATACTCTAGGCTTCAAGAACAAGACAAACTCTCTTAACCAAACTTTTCCCCTGTAAAATTTGCTAAGAATCCAAGCTAAGTGAATCATTTAGTATCACTTTTATCAAAATTTCTATTTAACTTTATACTAGTTTTGGAAAGTGATGTTGATGTTTATTGGTGTGTCTCAGCTCATTGGTTATGAACATGAAATGGTTTTACTTTTTCCAAAAACAGCTTCCCAATTGTGTTGTGTCACTCCACTTTCCTGATGGGCAATATCTTCCTTAATGATAGCTGGTCTGATTCTTTGACTTTCCAGTCACCCTAAGTTATTAGAGGAGTCTTATTCTGGCACATAAGACTTCATTTTAATGATAATCTCAATCTTGATCAAAGCTTGTCTTTTCTCCTCCCCCAGAACAGGATAGAAGTATGACTTAGAGTGAGGTGTCTTGGGGTGGGGAGTAGTGAGGGGTTGACCTAGGCTTTAGACTCCCAGCTTTCAACTTCCTGTCATCTTTCCCCTGTTCTAGATAATGGTTTCTCAAATGCTGCAGATGCTTAAGAAGGATAGGACAAGGACAGGTATCTTTCTCTTACTTGATTGGATAAATTACAATCCCTTGTTTTTTGGTTGTTGCTGCTTCTGATGCTACCTCTATGGCCATCCATGTGCTTTGGGTGACTTTCTTTTGGGTCACATGAGTGAGTTTTTCAGAGGGCTTTTTCCACTACATTAATACAGAAGATCCCATCCTGGTCTGCACTTTCCCATCCTCTCCTTGGTCCCTTCAAAGAGAGCTCATCCCTTGGCTTCTTGCTGCCAGAGCCCCTCACCCAACAGGCAGTTATCTTGGATTGGGTTATGGCTGACAGTTCAAACCCAACATATTCTTCTCAGGACAAGTAGTTAGAATGCTTTTTGTTTTGCCTCAGTCCCTTTCTCAGTTTCATGGTCTCTTCCTAATTCTTTTTGGCTGCTTAGGCTGCACAAGGGGTGAGAGGCGAGGTCACCAGCAATGCAGACTTGCAAGGAAAGGAGTAAAATGAGAGTGTCCCTATCTCCCAGGTCTCCATATCATTTTGAGTGATTCTGTAGAAATTCATCTTCTCCACTGGCTTGTAGAAAGAGAAGCACTTTTCTCTAGGGAAACAGCATCCCTCGAAAGGCAGAATTTCTCTTTCTTGGTTCAGTCCTATGTTGGTTGGGAGGTGGGCCTGTTGCAGGGGTTGAGATAGTTGGGTAAATTCTGACGTCTTTCAGCAAATCCTACAGGAAGATGGCTGGCCCCAACTGGTGAGGGCTAGGTGAATTTAAAATGAGAAGTATTTAACATCTTTTATTCTCATTTAGGACTCTAACTGTAAGTCTAATAAGACAGGAAGGAATCTTAACGCATATCATCTTGTAATTAGATTTTAACTTCGCAGTATTGCTCCCTGTCCCTAATGAGAAGAACCCTGGTTAGAAAAGGGAAGCATGAGCACATTGAATCACAGGTGGCCTCTGTTGACATGATCGTTTCACTTGTAATGGGAGACCTGGTGATTCCCCTAGTCCAAACTAGCCTTTTACTGAATCCTAGTTTCCTGCTGGAATAAACTTCTTTTATTTTCCTGGTCCCAGAGTTCACTAATCCTAACTTGGATTCAGCTCCTCACCCAGAGGTCATCCTACTGCACCTTGCTTACACACATACTTATTCTTTGTATCATCCGTGGTTCCTCCATCACTTGCTTTGGGATGGAATTGCTGAAGCACTGCTTAATGTCCATAGCTTCTTTTTGATGTTAAAATCTGTCCTCAGTTGCCCCTGATTGCCCAGAATCTCTTTTTCAACAGAAGATGAATCGTCAGTCTTCACTTTATGGACAAACAGAGTGGGAGCCCCGGGAACTACTGTCTGATTCTTCCACTTTCCTCCTGACCTTCTCTCAGATCTTAAGCTCCTTCTAGTGTGTGGTGATGAGTAATTCAGAGGTTTGCCTGTACTATACTGTAGGTCCTGAATCTTTAAACTATTCAGGACAGTATTTGAACAGAGAATGTGTCTCTGTCTGACTCAAGAAGCAAGTCTCAAGCCTGGCATATAAACTAAACTTCTCCTCAAATATCCACCACCCTGACGCATAAATAGTTATGTGGTTAGGTAGACCATAAGTGACATAAGAGAATAAATCAACCAGAAAACCCTATATCATACTAGGCTCCATTATCCTAGGAGCCATAGAGAAAGATTATATAAACAGAATTAAAGGATTGACCCCAAACCAAGTGTTCTTTTTTGCTGAGTTAGACTATGCTTTTTAAAAAGTGAATTTAATTTCATTTTATTCAACAAATATTACTAAACATGTTCCACGACGTTGAGAAGCTCATCATCGACTAGGATGTACAAATATCCCAAGCAGTGTCAATGAAGAGCAGACGGGATTGTAGTGGTAGCAAGCAGGAGAGGAAGAGTTGATTCTGCTTGAAGCATCAAGGGAAGCTACATGGATGAAGTTGCACTCGAGTTGGATCTTGGGTTATTAGTAAGATGTACAGTGCAGAGCAAAGGGAAGGATAACCTACGTGAAGGGAAAGGCTGAGCAAAGATTCATGGAACAGATAGCTCAGGATGTATTTTAGGGAATGGTAATTAGTATGATGGGTCTAAGGGCTGAGGACTTAAGAAAAGTGAAAAAGATGGAGGAGGGGGGATCTTGGATACCAGACTTAGTTTAGATTTGATTATATGAGTGAAAAAGATTCAGTAAAGATTCCTGGAGAAGGAAGGAAGTATGCCCAGACACAGTTTTAAGAAATTCATATATGTTAACACATTTAATTAGGATAACAACCCTATGAGGTAAGTACTGTCATTAGAGGACAATTGTACTGTATTGTACAAATGAGGACATTGAGAGTCTAAGGAATTAAGTTATTTGCAAAAGATTACATGGCTATTAAGTGGCCAAGACAGAACTTGAACCCAGGCAGTCTGACTACAAAACCCACTATGTTTAACTGCTGTGCACAAAGCATTTGAGCCCAGGTAGTTTGATTTGGAGAAGGGTCAGAGCTGCAGGATTTGGGGCAATGGTGAACTAAATGTGGTCTGCAGTGAAGAATGTGGCAGGGAGGACTTTCTAGAGGCAGAGAGTCCCAGAAGTGTGGCAGGAGGCTCTATGTGCTTCCTAATAAGCCATTGCCAAGAACACTGGGTACCAGAGAAGTTGGTTAAAAGTGTGTGGCTCTTCAGAGGAGGGAGAAATTCTTTTCATCATAGAGATCAAGGAGAGCTTCGCAACCTGAGTACAATTGCATTTACTTATCTGTCTTAAACATTGCTGGCTTCCTACAGAACGCAGTATCCAGCACATTGCAGATATTCAATAATTGAATGAAGGAATGCATGAATAAGTAAATGAATTGACTGATGATAAACTTAAGAGAAAGAGATTTAGAGATGTAATATAGAAATATATTTCCTCTGTGCACACTTATCCATTCTCCCTAGGCATAATCATTCCCCATCTGAGCTGTTCATAAACGATTCTTTGACAGTGCTCATTTCACTAAACTTACCCTGACTGGAAGTCTGTTTTTTCTTTACCTAGAAGCTTTATTCCTAGATGTAGATGCAAGGAAGTAGAGGAAGAACATATTAGGCCTTGGAATCAAACAGACCTGGGCTTGTCTCCTGCTACATGATCTTGGGCACGATACCTAAGCCTCTATTTCTCCGTCTGTAATAAAGGGTAATGATTGATCTTGCAAGTAACTATCCTTGATATAAACATATATTTACTTTGTTTTTATCTAACAAAAGGCAAGGATTAGGCACATGTAACATAGATGTTGAGTGTGTCTTCCTAAATTTAGGAGGAATTAGGAGGAAAGACAATTTACAGAAAGGTAAAACTTGACCACTGCCATACTAGAAAACCACAGTTTGCTTGGCATAAAGGAAAGCTGGTTTAAGCACAGAATTTTAGAATTCAACCTTCATTCTCCAAGTGCATGGCTGAATAAAATGATGCTTTGGGCTGATCTCACTTTGTTATTAAAACCACTACTTTGTATGACAGAATCAATATGAAAACTTGATGATCCAAGGGAATTTCATATTGGAAAACATCCGGGCTGTGGAATGACATTTTGTAATGGTCGATCCTGACGACTGTATATTGGGCCCTTCCCAGTCAGGAAACCATGTCTCTGCTATGCTGCTGCTTATGAAAAGGAAATTCTGACTGAATTAGCCACTGAGTTTTAATTTCCTTGGAACTATTGTAGTAACGCAACAACAACAATAGCAAAACAACACCAACATCTACACATCTATTAAGTGTCTTCTTAGTGCCAAATGCTACAAAAGGCGCTTTTTTTATAATCCTATTTCATCATCACATAACCTTGGAAGATAGGATTTGACATTTGCCTTTTAGAACTAGAAACGTTATTTTGGAAAAATTAAATAACTTTCCTAAGATCATCAGCCACTAAGTACCTGGGCTAGGATCTGTGTCCACGACTATTTGACTTGCAAGTTATTTTCTGATCATACATTTGACTCCTCAGGACCTACTCTCACTAACCTACAGCCCTAGAAACTTATCATCAAAAATGCAGATGGCTGCTACCTGTCTGCCCCAACTGAACCTGGCTTCCCCTGTACCTCGTGAGCTGTTCACCCACTGAGAGCTCACCCTGTTGCTAAATTATCCTTCTCTTCTGGACTTGACCCTGGAATCACTGTGCATTTTTGTTTGACTTCATCTCACAGTACATTCTCTCAGATTCTGTGGCCTGTATTTAGACCATAGTCAGGTCTAAGAGATAATTTCTCCTGTCCCCTCCAGTAAGGAATGAGCTCAGAGATGTTTAATATCCCACTCCCTGCTGTGATTGGGGTATAATGTCTGAGCTTTCATTCATAAGACAAAGTTACTCCATGTGGAGTCTGACAGCCTATATGGCTTGATTTATGTCAGAGATCTTGGGAAAGATCCCCAATGAGAAAACACTTCAGTCTAGCTAAAGATTTGTCAATTTTGTTACTCTTTTCAAAGAACCAATTTCTCATTTCATTTAATTGCATTTAGATTGCTTTATATTCTCTATTTATTAATTTCAACTCATTCTTTATTATTATCTTGATTGTGCTTGCGTTAGGTTTGGTCTGCTCTTATTTTTCAGGCATCTTATGGTGTAAGCTTAAGTTATTAATTTGGGGTCTTTTTCAAAATATAGGCATATGTAGTTAAATTTCCCTCTAAGCACTCCTTTAGCTGAGTCCCATTATGATTTGGTTTGTTGAGGTTTTGTTTTCAATCATCTCAAAGCATTTTCTAATTTCCTTTGTGATTTATCCTTTGATCCATTTAGGAGTTTATGATTTAATACAGTCATGAGTCACTTAACCAAAGGGATATGTTCTGAGAAATGCGTCATTAGGTGATTTCCTCTTTGTGTAAACATCATAGAGTGACTTACACAAAATTGGATGGTATAGACTACTACACACTTAGGCTATATGGTACTAATATTATGGGACCACTTTCATATATGTGGTTCATCATTGACCAAAACATCATTATGCGGTGATGACTGTATACGCATATTTATGAATTTTTCTAAGTTGCTTCTATTATTAATTTCTAATGCCGTTCCATTATGGTCATAGGAAACACTGTGTTATTAAATCATTTGATATATATTAAATCCTATTTTATAGTCCAGCGTATTGTCTATCCTGGAGAATGTTCAATGTGTGCATGAGAAGAATGTGTATTCTGTCGTTGTAGAGTGCACTATCCTAAAGATATCTGTTAGGTCTAGTTGGTTTATATGGTTTTTCAAGTGTTCTATTTCCTTGTTGATCTTCTATTTAGTTGTTCTACCCATTAGTGAAAGTGAGGTATTGAAGTCTCCAACTGTTGTTAATTGCTGTATCATTCACATACCATAAAATCCAATGTATGATTTTTTTACATACAATTCAGTGGCTTTTAGTATAATCACAAGGTTGTACAACCATTACCACTATCTAATACCAAAATATTTTCATCACCTCAAAAAGAAATTCTATGAGGCCGGCCCCGGGGCACAGCAGTTAAGTGTGCACGTTCTCCTTTGGTGGCCCTGGGTTCGCTGGTTTGGATCCCGGGTGCGGACATGGCACTGCTCATCAAGCCATGCTGTGGCAGGTGTCCCACATATAAAGTAGAGGAAGATGGGCATGGATGTTAGCTCAGGGCCAGTCTTCCTCAGCAAAAAGAGGAGGATTGGCAGATGTTAGCTCAGGACTGTTCTTCCTCAAAAAAAAATTAATTAAAGATAAATAAATAATTTAAAAAAAAAGAAATTCTACGCCCATTAACAGTCACACCCCACTCACTCTCAGGGCCACCTTCCTGGTGGTGAAAGTCAAGTTAACGTGGGTCATTATTAAGAGGGCAGAGCCAGGGTCATCATGGATGAATCTAGGAATCACTTCTTTCTGCTCTAGATTATTTTTAAATTTTCTAAGATGCTGACAGGTAAAGTATTTCAGGGATAAAATATGGTCCATTTCTTAGAATTCAGAAGTATGTTGGAATTACACTTGGAAGATCTGGGTTCAAATTGAGGAGCTGCCACTTAGCACTCTATCCATAGAACATGTCACCTCCTCTCTTAATTTTCTTTACATAGAAGAGAAGAACACCACCTTCACAGAATGTATAAGCAGAGCAAATGAAGTATTAGATCTTGTAAGTAAAGGTCTATACAGATGTTAATTATTCTTTTATAATTCCACAGGGCAGCCTGCTCTTTGCCCAGATCTTCAAAGTTACTAAAGAAAATTGTAACATCCAGAGAAGTTTATCCAACAAGGCAGCTTTCTGTGGCCTGACCATCTAGGTGGAAAATAATTCATCCTTTTCCATGGGATCCTCTGAGGATGGTCTCAACATCCCCATGGTTGCATTTCTTTACAGATATTAACTAACCCTGCCTCTCCTTTTAGCTACCACAGACCCCAGGATCTGGACCGCCAGGCGTATCTTCCTTGGAGAGTCTGCTTCTCATAGGAGAGTCCTTCTCATCCTTGCAGTGCCTGGCTCAAGCAGCTCCAAGGATGACGGCACGTGAGTGACTGACTCAGTAATCATCAGGAAATAGTCCTGGGTGCCATGACAACATCCCTCATGCTGCAGTCTTGGCTGTGCCTCTGGTGGCAAAGGAAAAGAACTGGTCATTATATTCTGTTAAATTACCTTGCTGGGAACTGAAACTGTAACCAATTCCCAACCTTCACTTTTCTGGGAAATTTCTTTCCCAGGTTTTATCTTTCCTCATCAGCCTTATTTTTCAATCTTGTAATCTCCTTGGTGGCCAAAGGCCTAATTATATAGATGTAAAACTAACTTGCTAGAAAATATTGTAAATTCTTAATATTTTTTTGGTTCACTGTGGCAGAGCCAAGTTTTGTTTTCTAAAAGGAGGAATCTGTGACAGAAAATAGGCACCTTTACTCAAGACTACTAGTTAAATTACTGTCACATGTAAGATTGAGAGCAGTGGTTCTCACTGGGCTGCACATTTGAGTCATTTTGGGAGCTTTTAAAAACCTTAATGCTCAGGCACATAGTCCAGACTAATTCCTCAGAATCTCTTGGCATAGAGCTTGGAATCAGTATTCTTTAAATTCTCCAATGTGATTCCAATATGCACCCAAAGTTTAAGACCATTGCTTTAGATAAGTGTTTCTCAAACTTCAATGTGCAATGACATCACCTGAGGATTATGTTAAAATGAGGATTCTGACTCAGTAGACTAGAGATGGGTGAGTGCCAAATCTTACATTTCTAACAAGCTACATGGGATGCCAATGCTACTGGTCAATGGGCCACACTTTGAATAATGAGGATCAAAGTAGCAGCATTTCTCAAATTTTGCTGCACACTGGAATCAACTGGGGAGCTTTTGAAACTCTAGATGTCTGGAGTTTATCTCATATCAACCAAATCAGACTCTCTGGGAGTGGGGTACAGATATTAGCATTTTTTTAAACTCACCCAGTGATTCCAATGGTCAGCACATTTATGAAACAGCGATTGAGGATTCCAGATCTCACTAATACCATAACAAATTTCATCCAGAGGGGGAGAAGGCAGAGCCACAGAAAGATTCTAATTCACAAAGCAAGTTTGTTTTAGAAGCAAAGTCAGGTTCTTCCAGGTATGAGAGGATCACATGAACACACAGAGCACATTCAGCTCGGAGGAGAGCAAACACATGGTGTGCGTACAGGGGAGCAGGGGTTACAATTTCTCCCTTCAAACGTTTGGGTCTTGTTGGGAGGCAGAGGCAGTAGACTCTAATTTCAAAAGCTGTGTCTCAGATTGGAGTTTCCGTCTCAGATCAGAAGTTTCAGGGAGACAGGTTTAAGCTCAGTACGTGGAAATTCTGCCTACAAGTTAACTATCCAAACATAGGGAGTTTGACTTAGAAAGTTTCTCATATTCCTACATCACATTGGGCAGGGAAGAATTCTTCATTATTCTTTTTACTTCTCTCCACCCACCCCACCCCCCAACCCCGGCCAACATCTAATCCATTAGTCAATCCTATCAGGCCTACCTTGAAGCTACGTACCTGATGCATCTTATTCTTCTATGACTGTCCTCATACAACCACTATCATTTCTTGCCTTGAATATTAGTGTAAGTGAGCAAAAGCGAGTCCATCTTGTTATGCTAAATGGCCCCAGTCCCTCCTCTGTGTGACTACTCACTGCTCTGCACATACTCTAGAACATTCACACGCTCTCTTGATTTATAGCCTTTGCTTACATATGTTCTCCCCAAATCCTTGATAAATTAAAACTTTGTTCTCCAAGTTTCTCTCCAGGAACAGGCTGACCACAGGTGGGAAACACATCTAAAGGTATCCATCACAGCTGACGGAAGAATGGAACAATGTGATGCCTGGAGCCTGTCATGCCTGGAGATCAACATCCCTGGACCCCCTCTTTACTGCTCGTTTTTCATACATAACTGCTTCAAGATTCTGTAATCCTTGAAGATGGGTTTTTGAGATATGAGCCACCTGTCTTCTGATTAGCCATCTAATCTAATTAAACTTCCTTCTCGATTTCTAACTGGTTGTGATTAATTGGCTCAGATCATGGTGAGCAGAGCGAGCCCATTGCTCGGTATCATTAGGATAACCCCACTCCCCCAACTAGGATAGTCTCCAGCATAGCATCCTAATTGGAATAACCTCTTAACTGGAATAGTCTCCTCACTGGAATAACCACCCAATAGGAATAGCTTCCTGACATGCTTCTTGCACACTTACCTGCCTATATCCTCCAACATTAGCCAGATCACTGTTTTTAACATATGATTTATATTATGCCATTCACTTCATGAAAAGCCTCTGTGATCTCCCATGGCATTTAAACAAAATCCACATTCCTTACCATGAGCAGTAAGACCTACGTGATCTTGTTCTTGCCTACCTCTCTCTAAGTCCACCTCTTTTTACTGATCTCTGAGGCTGGTCCTCATCAGCCTCTCCAGCCACAGGTCTCCTTGCTGAGTCTTGAATGTGCCAAGCAAATCCATTTCAGGTCCTTTTTACTTGCCATTCCCTTTGTCTAGAAAACCAATGTGTACATGGTCCATTCCTTCTTGTCCTGCATTACTCAGCTCAAATGCCACCTCTTCAGAGAGTGGCCTTCTCCTCTTGCTAATCTAAAATATGCAACTACTCTCCTCGTCTTTCTGAATCACATACTCTGTTTTATGTTGTTTTAAAATAGCGCTTAATGCAATTGACTTATTCTTTTGTTCAGAAAATAGTTATTAAACATGTAACAATATTTCAGATGCTTTTCTAGCAAGTGATAGGTGACACAAGAGCAAAGTCCAGGCCCTCATGGAAGTTACCTTCTAGTTAACATTCTCACTCACAGTCTGAATTATAACGTTCACTTATTTCTTTGTCTGTCACCTGTCTACTTCCACTAGATTCTTGCAAAGCAGGGACCTTGGCAGTCTTTTTCTCCACTGTATGCTCAGTTTCTGGAAGAGTACTAGAAAAAGATAGTGGTCCAATAAACATTTGGAAGAATGAATACATGAATAGAGACTTTTAAAAGCATTTAAAATCCTGAGATTATTGAATTCTATCCATCAAAGCACCTAGTTTCTTTCTCTCTTTACCCAATGTCAAGGCTAAAAGGTTTTGAAAAAATCCAGTCCCATGTTATTTAAAATACAGACCCCAGAACAGCAGCATTGGCATCATCTGGGACCTAGTTACAAATGCAGAGTCTGGGGCCCCACTCTAGAACGACTGAATCAGAATCTACATTTGATGAGATCCCAGGTAATTTCTATGCACATCGGAGTCTGAGAAGCACTAAGGTAGTCCAGACTTCTCTTGATAGAGATAGTAAACTGAGGCCAAGAGAGGACATGGATTGCACAGGAAATAAGATCCTATTCTTCTGAGTTGGATGTTCTTTCCTCCATACCATGAAACTTCACAGGTATCATATTCCTAATTCAGTAGAAGCCTGAGACAAAAAATTTGCAACCTGAGAAGTGATTGACGGTGAGTATTTCCACACACCTGGCCCTCAGGACCCCTAAAATCTCACTGCATACATGCCTACCACCCTTGTGTCTTCCTCTAGCCAGCACCCACTGTTGAGAAACTTCTGGATGTGAGTGGTTCCTCTTGAAGGTCATTCCTTTGTGTGTACTCGGGTCCTGGTTTCCTCAATACGGGAAATATTTTTGTCATTTTATTCTCAACTGTCAGGAAGTTTTCATCTTAAACCTTTAGGGAGGGTTGTTTTCTGCTCATCTTACAAGAGAGGTTCAGATGCTCTCCCTGCGTTATTTCCGTGCAGACGCCATCTCTGTGTGTCTGGAACTGCAGCTGCATTTCACCACTTTGCCAGCAGAGCCCTGGCTCACGCTTTTGGCTGTTGTTTTCCTTGTACTGGTTCCTCGGACTCTGCAATGCAGTAGAAGTTGTTTCTGTGATTGAGCGGCTTTGGCCTGTCCCATTCTCACTGGACTATCAGGCTGTCCTCTGCAGAGAGGCTGCTGGTGATGCTGTTCCATTTCTAAGGCCTCTAGAAATACGTGCAGCAAATAGTATTCCTTTAGTTTAACAATTAACAGGGGAAAGAAGACTTTAAAAGGTTGTATTTTATCGTTTGTATTTGATCATTTGCGTTTGGAACCTTTAGTTCAGGCTATGCCTGAAGACGTGTATGCCCCCTTGCGTGACACAACATCATTCATCCTACCTCACATCAGATCTCTGCACTAAAAGGACAAGAAGAATCTAAAATAACAAATGTGAGAAATCATTCTAAATTTTCACCTTGAAAAACTAAAACTGGCTCTTCCCTCGTCCAGATAGATTTGAAATACTGCAATTAACATTGATTTAGTACAAATAATGAAAAGACATAATTTGCCTTCCCTTAATTTTAGGGGAAGTAGCAGGGGTTTTGGAATCAGGTGGATTTGGCTTCAGATCGCAGCTCTGCTGCTTACCCACACTGTGACCTTGAGCATAATTCTTCGTCTCTCTGAGCGAAGGATTTGGTATCACAGTAAGGGACTAATCCATCTCCAAGGGATACTTTAAAGCCTCCGTGAGGATCCTGGGATGTGGAAGACATCAATAGACAATAGCTGTTTCTGCAGCCTGACTATTAGTGGTGGCAGCCTTAGTGGTGAAGGGAGTGGGGGTGGCAGCAGCAGCATAGAAATATCTCATGTGCAACCACTCAGATAAGCCGCTGTGGACCTAGGATTTAAATTGATTTAAAAACTAGATGTGTCCCAAGTACATACACAGGAGATGCGGATAATCAGTCAATGGAGAACAGTAATTAGCAAATTCTGGATCTGTAGCTCTGCTAGCAGGGACAATAGAAAGGACTCAGGGGGCCAGCCTGATGATGCAGTGGTTAAGTTCGCACGTTCTGCTTCAGTGGCCCAGGGTTTGCTGGTTTGGATCCCAGGTGCAGACATGGCACCTCTTAGAAAGTCATGCTGTGGCAGGCATCCCACATATAAAGTGTAGGAAGATGGGCATGGACGTTAGCTCAAGGCCAGTCTTCCTCAGCAAAAAAGAGGAGGATTGGCAGCAGATGTTAGCTCAGGGCTAATCTTCCAAAAAAAAAAAGAAAGGACTCAGAAGGCCATGTCATTAGGTAACAGTACTGGCTGAAGCGGCCCTTGTGTGGGCACTAGCACTTCCATGTCTCACCTGGGGCAGGACAGGGCCCAAGCTGGGGTGGTGGCCTGGGAAGGACCTCAGTATATCAGTAGTCACAAAACAGGATTGAAGTTCTGAATCAGGATTTCTGGGGTTAGAAATCTAACCTCGCAATCTGCTAAGATTCTCCATGTGCTTCCTGTGCACACTAACTTCCGAGAATCTCTGGTCAAAGAGTCTTCCAGTATGCCTGCCAGCCAAACAGCATTAGTCCTCTGAGGAGGAGGCCCTGGTCAAAACAAATAATTACATGCAAGAGACAACTAACCAGCATAACTCAGAAAGATTTCCTCACATCCTATCCCTCTTTATAGACATAACCCATTCTCCATTTCCTGGCAACATATATAGGATTAAAGACTCTTTCTGAAATGTTCAGAGATTGCCTATCCCATAAATGACTGAATTTTATCTGTTTTCCCATTTTGTGAAGTTCCAGTAAATTCTATACAGCACATAAAACATTAGATAAAATTAATACCAGAGAAATGGACAAGAATGTACTCTCTCAACTCCACATTTTCAATCATCGCAGAATTTTTTATCAGTCAATTACCAAGTATTTACTAAGCACCAGTACCAGCCAAGGACTTAGGGAAGGAAAAGGCCCAACATCTTTCCCTATGGATTTCCCTATCTATTATAGAAAAAATAAATTACCAAAAAAAGGTAAAATAATACTAAAAGAATTACTAATGTGAACAACAATATCCATTCACTGAGTGCCTCCTACAAATCAGGGACCACATGAGATATTTATAAAATTATAAATATTACCTGTCAATGCAAATAATCCATAACCAATCTATAAATCAAAGTTGGGGCGAGTTTATTATGAGCCAGATCTGAGGGCTAGCCCGGGGCCTTCCTTCCCCAAAGAAGGAAGGGCACCACAGAAGTGGGGTGTACAGAGTGGTTATACACCGTCTTGGAACAAAGAGCATACATCACATATGATAGGACTGTCCCTTTTACAACAGTCACAAGATTGCCTAGCCGGCACAGTGCAGCTATCCACACAGCAGGTAGTAGGTCTGCTGTCTAGATGGACACAGTAGGGTGGGTACAGCAATCAATTCCTAGCCTAGGGAGAGATGCTTATCCTTAAGGAAATGCCCAAGTAGGGGAAGTAGCATCTTTATCTTAAGGCCATTTGTTCTTGTCTTTGGGACATAACAAATGCTTAAAGCAGATATACAATGCTTGTTCAACAGCCATGTCAGGCCCTTTTGGAAAAAACAAGGTCAAGCCAAATTAGTTTTATACTAAATGGCTTCCTCTTATACTCCAATATATCCTATCGCTTGCCATTCGTTTATCATACCTAATCCTTTCAACAGCAATACAAGAGAGGAGCCAACTCCTTATGTTATGTAAGAAACTGAGGCTCAGAGAGGCTAAGAAACTTGTTCAAGGTCATACAGCAAATAAATGTAGGACTGGGGTTCAAACCTCGCATTATCAAGTTCTAAAGTTATTAGTTTTTAGAATTAGGAGAACAGGGAAAGAATTCTCAGTGATCCAAATATGTTGCCGGGTCATCTCATTTGTGCCAACAGGAAAGATTAGGTTGACAGCTTGGTCACACACATGCAGCTAACAAGAACTTTACATGTCTTTAGGTTAACCTGTGAACACTTGAGTCAAAGGTGCACAGTGTCACACTTAGCTGTTCAATATCAGAGACAGCAATTATGACTCAGAAACTTTCTTCCATCTTCCTCATCTTCCTTCTTTCCCTTCTTCCCTTCTTCCAGACCTCCCTTCCCCTCTCTCCCTCTCTCTCTGAATTCTTGGAAAATCCTCAAAAGAGAATATATTTGTTTTTAAAACAATGATTCTTGAATATATTTGGTCCATGGACCATGTCATCTGGCAAATATGTTATGCTTTTTCATTCTGCTCTGCATTTTCATAGACAATTCACAGCCTAGAATACAAGACATGCCTATCTCTAGTAGGAAGACCTCATATCGTCACTGACTAATTGCCCCAAGGAACTCAGGGGTGAGTTTGGAAGCATTTAACTGTTTTTCCAAATTGTTTTTTTTCTTTAGTTATGTTATGGAGATGCAATCACCAACCACCCTCAACCAAACCAAGCCTCATTACAAGAACTACGCCTATGACCTTTGCCCTATTTTCAGTGCTAAGATCGCTCCAGGAGGAGCTTAGGCCTTATTACCACAACCTGTAGTGTATGTAGAGGCATGTTTCCAACTGAGCCTGTGCCAGTGAATAGCCACCACTCCCTTTTGAATATTCATACCCCATCCAAAATAAAAGGTCCCTGCTTCCCTTTGTTCAGAGAGGCCATGCCTTTGAAAATGATTCTACGTGATCTCCCATTTCCTGCAAGTATACTTTACTTTGTGAGACAACCACTGCTGGTGGAGAGTCTGATTGAACTTGCCAGGAGGGAACCCACTTTGGTTTCGGTAACAGTTTCATGGCTTATTCAGATATGCCTCTCTGTGAAGCCCTTCCTCACACACCTAGGCCGAGTTAACCGTTCCTTCATCTGTGCTCTTAAAGCTCCTTCTACTTTGCTTCATCAAAACATTATATTTTTAACTCCTTGAGGGTAGAAATTATTCTTGAGTTGTTCTTTATTCACAGCTTCAAACTCAGGACCAGGAATTAACAGGTGCCCAGAAAATTCCAGATAGATGGAAAATGGAAAGGTGGGTATAGTTTTGCTTCAGTTTTTAGAAGGCCCCAGTGGTACAGAAAGAATCTCGTCCTACTGTCACAGTCACCATACAGCTAGCTGCAGGCCTGGGGAGACAATCAAAGGAGATCATGGCTGTGGAAGAACATTGTCAGTCAGAAACCCCCAGGAAACATGAGGGACCACTGACATTATTATAACTAATTAAAAGATCTTATGGATTGTGACTGTGGTAGAGAACACTTTTGCCAGTAGAAAACAGGCATCCTACAGATTTCCTGGATAGCATTCCTCAGAAAGCCTGCATGTTTTCAAACATCTCAACCTCTTTCTGTTAACTTCAGTGTAAGAGCTCTCGGCCTCTATTTGACATTCTCTCCCCTAACACACCCATACTACGTGAACCCACTTTTGTTTTCAGAGATCATTCTTATGTTTCCTCCCCTTTAATAAAAACTGCTCTCAGGGTGGGATATTATACCAATTATATGGAACTTAGGATGGGTTGGAATAACTCATTCCTATGAGTAACTCTCAGAACTGATTTTACATTAGTCACTAACAACACAGCATGACAGAATAACTCAGAATGAATCTCTGATGAGTTGTCATTGAATCCTGGGAAACAGAGCTTTGTATCCTATAAAAGGGATCAGGGCTGGGAAAAAGAAGGAGAGAGGGGAAGCCCTCCTTGGAGCATCTCAAAATATCTGAAGTGGGGGGCCAGCCTGATTGCATAGTGGGTAAGTTCATGTGCTTCACTTCAATAGCCAGGGGTTTGCCAGTTCGGATCCCAGGTGCAGACCTACATACCGCTCATCAAGCCATGCTGTGGCAGCATCCTACAAACAAAAAATAGAGGAAGATTGGCATAGATGTTATCTCAAGGACAATCTTCCTCCAGCAAAAAGAGGAAGATTGGCAACAGATGTTAGCTCAGGGCTTATCTTCCTCTCACACACACAAAAAAATTTGTAGTGAGTAGACACCTAGTCCAATATTAATGTTCTCATTATTATTATTGATGATTATTATGCCACAGACACTGTTCTAAGCACTTCAATAAGCATAATCTATAACCTTCACAATAATCTTATAAGGCAACTCATCTTATTCATCCTTTTTGTCTCAATTTTAGGGCTTCTTGATCACCCAAACTGTGCTAAAACCCTCCCAAAGCATCTTGTATTACTCCTCAGTAGCTCTTATCACAATTTTAATTATATGATTGCAGAATTATCTATACAATATATGTCTTCCTCACTAGACTGAAAGTCCGTTAGGATAACAATCATATCCATTTTATTTTTATCCACGGCTCTATTACTGGCAACTTGCATATTGCCTGTGATTGAAATGAGTGAATAGCATATAACTGTTAACTTAACCCTTTTTACAAATGAGGAAACTGAGCTCAGCATGTGAGCTCAAGGCCAAGATCAAGTTTTGATAGCTTGAATCAGTTCCCCCAGGTATGTGCTACTCTTGAGCCCATGTACTTTGTACTGCACCACACTGACCCTCTTTCAGCTTTAAGTAGAAAAACACTTGTTAATGGAGTATCAAGCATGCATCTACCTTCTTCTCCTAATCCTTCCACATAAAAATCTAGGTAAATGTCTTTTGATGTCTGCAATAGAATCTTACTCATAAGCTTTGAATGGAACAGTCATTATTAACAGATCAAGAGGCCTTCTAAAAGAGAACCAAATTAATTACTAAATTATTTTGTCTCATTGGTTTCCTGGCTGAGATAAAGAATGATAACTGGATTTTACAATAAAAAGAAATCAACATAAGGGCCAACTCAGTGGCACAGCAGCTAAGTTTGTAGGTTCTGCTTTGGTGGCCTGGGGTTAGCCGGGTCGGATCCCAGGTGCAGACTTATGCAACTGTGTGTCAAGCCACGCTGTGGCAGGCATCCCACATATAAAGTAGAGGAAGATGGGCACGGATGTTAGCTCAGGGCCAGTCTTCCTCAGCAAAAAGAGGAGGATTGGTGGTAGTTGTTAGCTCAGGGCTAATCTTCCTCAAAAAAAAAAGAAAAGAAAGAAAGAAATCAACGTGAAAATGGCCACATAAAGCATCCATCAAGGAGGAGCCATAAAAGCAGGAAACCATTTTGTGGGTTGACAATGAAGTGTTGCACACACAAGCAGTAACTGCAGGAAGAATTCTGGAGAGTTCAGAAGGAAACACTGGCGCTCCAAGGGGCCATGGTTGAGGAGCCACAGCCTAGGACTGAGGGGTCAGATGACATGAGTGAGCTCCAGATCCTCCTCTGTCATCATGATAAAACCCACTGAACAAAGTTGTTCTGAGAACTAAATGAGATGTCAAGTTTGGAAGATGCTTGTAAAAGCCTTAAATTAACGTGGAAAGTTGAAGGCTTACAAAACAAAGACTGGGAAATGACCATCATATTTCCTTGGACTGACCTAACTCACAAGAAGCTCATGAGGTGTTTGAATAGAGAGAACCAGGGCTTCTAAATAATCCTGACATCTGAGTACCTGGACCAGTGAAGCCATGCAATATTTTAATCTAAGAACTATTTCAGGTTTGATTGCTGCAGATTTTTCCTGCTCTAGAAAATAATCCTCCCAGAATCTATCAGCCTCATTGTTAGCTCCAACAGCAGATTCAAAAGCCACTGGTATCCTTTGCTGCACAAACTTAAGTTAAGCAATTTATAGGCAAAAGAGGATGTCGAATTTGCACATAACTGATGGCAGGAAAAAGGAAGATGAGATCAGAACATTTCAGCTGACTCTGCAGTACAGCTTGTCTTTTTTATTTCCTTCAAAATTGAAAGGAAAAGAAATACAAGCACAATAATTTTACTGCCCACAGATGTGATTCTGCCTTGAACTCAAAGCCCTGCACAATCTGGCTCCAACCTGACGTTCCAGCCTCACCTGCAAGAGATTCACCAATGGAATGGCCTATACACTTTACCCCCAGCACAGCTTTTGCATTCCCAGCTTATGATGCCCCTTTTATTCACCCACTCACAAATTCACTCATTCTTTCATTCAAATGAGTCACTTTCTGGTGTGGGAACTGGGGACACGTTAACAAATGTGACAGGCATGGATGCTTACTTCAGAGACTATATAGCCCAATAGGCAACTACTACAAACATATGTTAAATGCTGCACCTCTCCCCAGTTTCCATCAGTTGATAGACTGCCCCTCCTTTCCAAATGCTACTTATTCCTTTACATCTTTTCTAAACTCTTCAATGGTGTACAACCTTTCCTACTGTCTTTGTGCCTCCACTCCTGACATTTCATAGCTGCCATCTATTGAGCACTGTGTAGGCGGTGCTTGACTAAGTGCTGTAGACAGGTTGTTAGATTTAATTTTCAAAATAACATTGTGAGGTAGATAGTGTCATGAAACCCAGGTTTACAGATGATGAGACTGAGGTTTCAAGACACACTTTGCCCAAGGTCACTCAGTTCTAAATGATGAAGCCAGGCTTCAAACTCAGGCAGTCTGATTCCAGCACCGGGTACCACATCATGATGGTTTTCTACTCCCACACTTTATTGTAGTCATCTTTCTTATCTCCCCTCCATCCCCTGGACCCTAGGCTGAGAGTTTGCTGAAGGCAAGGTTCTTGTCTCATTCACCTGACATTCTACTCTGTCTGTCACACCCCATCTCCCTGCTAACGTGTCCCAGTGGGACTAGACACTGAATCAATATTCTTTGGATTTAATTGAATTCTATGGATACCCAATTTAAATTCAGTGATCTATCCTTGAACCATCTAGATGCTCTTTTGAGTTCTTGTAACGCATAAGCTCACTTTGTACTTCAATATTTTTGTGTTTTCATTTGCATAAACTCCTTGGTGTTTGTGTCTTCAGATATTTTATCACGTGGAAAGCTAGCTGAGCTTGCTTTTATTCATGCATCTGTCGCTATAGAAAGTGGGGAGAGAATCTGATTTTCCCAGGGGAGTGAAAAGCATTTCAGAGAATAGATGGGTCTGCTAAAGAGGCTGCTGGGGTTTGCCAAAAGGAGACAACTCAGGAAATGCTTTGAGCGGAAGTCTCTTCAGGCTCATCTTTCTCATTCACATGCTCTGGGATGGCTGCCTCTGTCACCACCCTCGGAAGGTCTAAGCTACAAGACCCAACCTGAAACTATAGCCACATTTTCCCTCAGCAATTTTCAGCACAAGCACTTTGTAGAAAGTATTTGGTAGAAGTTGCAAGTCTAGATGCAGGAGAGTAATGTGGACATTGATCTTGTGTAACAATTCTTGATCTCCAGTCAAGGCCTTCACTGAGACAGAAGAGATGTAGCTCCCAATAACTATATAGTCCACATAGACTTCAAGAAAGTATTTCCAAGAAAGAAGATGGGTACAAGTGCTGGGGTTCTATGTGATACCACTGCTCTTAAGATTTATGCAGAATCATGTAAAAGATGGCCTTTTATCCACAAATTTTGTGGAAGTATAAGCTTCCTGAATCACTGGAGTAAAATTTTTAAAGACACTAAGATTACTTGGTTATTGTCTACATAAAATTATTTGGTTATTGGAGATATTAATGGGTAGGCACTAACAGTATGAACATGAGCTTAAACCTCAACATCCATACTATCACAGTCATCAAGGCCAAAGGAATGAGCAAAGAAATTGGGCCATTGCCTCCCAGTTTCCCAGTATCAAACCCATATCTTTTCACTTCTGGCAAGAAGTGGGCTCTCAGGAATTATGTAACATCTGTCAAAGAAACAAATGTGGAGCCATTAATGTAAGGCAACATGATGAAAACAGAAGAAAAATGTCCAATACTAAGAAAATGGGTGAATACATTGTGGTACATTCATACACTGGAATATTATATAACATTGAAATAAATGACCTACTTCTACTTGACAACATAAAGAAATCTCACAGACAAAATGTTGAGTGAAACAAGTGATGAAAAAAAGAGTACATTTTGAACAATTCCATTTATATGAAGTTCAAGAACAGGTAAAACTACTGTAAGAGAGAGAATGGGAAAGAATGTGCCCAGAGGAAGGGATATTGAAGCATTAGATATGCTACTGAATAACTATATTATTTCATACTTTAATGTTTTGCATATGTTATTTCTTGCCTGGAATGCCACCCCCTCTCTTGTTTGAATGTACCTGCTCATTCTTTAGGACTTAACCCTGTGAAGACATTCATAAAAGCTTTCCTTATCCTCTACAGAGTGTCTCTGGTAACTGGTTACCAAAAACTAGTAATAAGTTTTCTGTGGTGAAAGGGACTGGATGTCTGAGCAAAATGAATCATAGAGAGGCTTACTTTTCACTGGATACTCTTGTGTTGTATGGATTGCCTATTTAAAATAGAATTTAGGGTAAAAATAATCGTTAAAAGCAAAAAGTAGGTACCTGAGCTATCAGTTTACCAAAAGTTAGAAATAAAGGCGCAGACAATCTTTAAACCCCTAAGAATCTTCCTTCCTTTCACCTACCCCAACCAGAGGCCAGTCTTTCTTTCTGAAGAAGACATTGAGTAAAGCTAAATTAAGCTGGGGTATAGTAAATAAAAAGGAGTTAAATCTGTAGGTTTGTCATGGTAAAGTTCCTATATTAAGTTATAGTAAAGTTCTTATATGAGAGAGAGCAGAGCTTATAAAATATAAAATTCACAAAGAACAGAATTCACTTATTCCTCAGGTTAAGACAACAGTGGTTCAAATTTCCCCAGACTCACTCTCTTCTACTTGTACTCTGTGGTCCCTCATGTCTACACTGTGATAAGCACACCTCAATGATGAGACATGGAAAATTGCTATAATATGCTTTTCCCCTTGAAATCAAAAGATCTGACTTTGGAGAGCTGGGGATTTTTTCTGAAATAGGATCCACAATTGATTATGGGTAGTGTAAATTTAATGTTACAATAAACTGCAAACCACAGCTAAGATGTTGTCTTCTGGAATCCTGAAATCCTCCATTGTGATCTTAAACTGCTCTGATAACAAAATAGGTAAACTGTTTTCATCCAACCTTGCAACAGATTTTTATTTCACATTCATTCTATGCAGAATATAAAAATAATAAGTGATCCTAGTTTCATTAAGTTTATGTTCTAATAATTTATAAACAGGAAAATGGAACAAAGAGATGAACATGGGACATCACATGAAAGGGTTGTGGTTCAAGCCATTTCTCTACCACTTTGTAACATGATATTAAGCAACTAATTGTATCCGTCTAAATTTTAATTTCCTCATTAATATTGGATTAACAATACCAAAGAACAGGATTTCTAGGAGCACCCAAAGCAATTATAGATGAAAAGCACCCATTATACAGAAGGTCCTCAATTCAGTCTTGATTCTCTTTGGTGTATTTCCTTCCTATGATAGCTTGGCATGGCTTGTACTAATCATGAAACTACTACTTTCCACTTAACAACCAACCTGCAGAACACAAACATTTCAAAGGGTCAATATGGTGTAATTGTTAAGGTTTGTGGTGGACAACACCACAACTGAAATCTCCTCAGTTACTTACTGTTTGCATTGGGGAAAATTATCTGATCTCTATGAGCTTTAATTTTCTTGTTTGTAAAAATTATCTACTTTTAAGGCATGATGCAAGGATGGCCTAGGGAAGCAAGCATTTGTTCTTTTTTGTCTTGCCCTTAAAAATAAGTGCCTTTTTCATTTTCTTTAAATAATTTTCTGAAATCCATTGAGATAATTGAGGATACCTCAGAGTAGAAAGATATCAAGAAAACCATTAGAAGTAGGAGGGTAAAAAGGGAAGGAGAAGCACAAAGCTACAGCACATGTTCCTTGGCTCTGTTTTCTTAAGCAGAAGCACCCTCAGCAGACTCCTGCTGAGGACACAACCACTTGTTGCTGAATGATCAATTATCAAATGTTACCTTGTAAGTTATCCAGCCTTCAACACATTTATGGAATTCCTCTTAAGATGTGGGCTTCTCACCCTTTTGTCCAGCGGATTTCTTCAGTAAAGACGAGGCATTGCTCCAACACCCACTTACAGAGCAGCTACTTGGCATCAGGAAGTGAACACATAGACTTCTCGCCAGTTTGATCTCATCACTGCATCTGGACTTCACACCAACTCTCATGTTCTTTTTATATTCTTCATGACTGACCCAGCTATTCATGCTCAGCTATCTACTGTAGAGAAATTATTGAACATGTACACCAGGAAATATGTTTAAGAAAGTTCGTACCTAGAGCTGAATTGTGTCCCCTCAAAGTTCATATGTTGAAGTTCTAACCCCCAGGACTTCAGAATGTGAACTTATTCTGAAATAGGGTTGTTGCAGATGTAATTAGATAAGTTAAGATGAACACATGCTGGAGCAAGGCGGACCCCTAAACCAGTATGACTAGTATCCTTATTTTAAAAAATGCCATGTGAAGAGACACACATGCACACAAGGAGAACACCAGAAGACTGGAGTTATGCTGCCACAAGCCAAGGAACTACCAGAAGCTAGGAGAGAGGCCTGGAACAGATCTTGTCCTAGTGTGTCAGAGGGAATATGCCCTGCCAACATCTTAATTTTGAAATTCTGACCTCTAGAACTGTGAGATGATAAATTCCTGTTTTTCTAAGCCATCTAGCTGTGCTATCTTGCTAAGGCTGCCCTGGCAAACCACACAGGTTGATGGTCAATATGCACTGCTAAGCTGACCAGTTATCAAAATATTGAAGTAATTTTCTCCCAGTTGGTACATGGACACTGTGTTATTGTTCTCAGTTTTATAGGCCCCCCTGGCCTCCCTGTCCACCCTCACTCCTGTCTTTGACCCATGGGCTTCTTCCCATGATACAAACATTAAAGTTTTAAGGCCTTATGGACTCAGCAAACTACATCTTTAAAGCTGCAACCACCCACTCAGGCTGGCTTACTCTCCTCTTGAAAGGCTGAAGCTATGCCCATTCTCTTCAGCTCACCACTTCTTCACCATACCCTAATGAGGGGAACCTCATTGGACTACATCCTCTTCACATTGTAAGGATTTTACACCAAGCTCTCTGGAGAAAAATATGTTTACATATTAACTATGATGCGGATGTAATAACTATTTCAGAATAAATACAATTCTCTATGGTTCCTGGTTCCCATCTAAAAGGAGATCCTCTCGTTGAAGGTGGGTTAAATTTACCTGCCCAACATCATAGCCCTGAGTCTCTAACAAAATTTCCTAACTTGTGTCCATTCACTGCTTTTTCATCTCAGGTGGTACTTCCCAACTCTTGTTTCTGCAGCCCTACACAGAAGCCATTCCCACACAGAATTCCTTCACATAGGACTCACAATGCTGCCCCTGCCTCCACGCGTTGACAGAAAGCACAGATGGAGTTACCACCTCTGTTAAGCTGGGGTATGGAGATCGTAATGCCACCTGACACACATATGAAAGGCTATAAGATACACCTTCATTGTAGGCAGCCCTTTTAGGAATTGATATGATCCTGTGACCACACCACACTAGATCTACCAACAGTTCACTATGCTCTAAGGGGAAACTGACGCTTTAAGGGAAGACACAATGTTATATGAAGTCCCCACTGCCTGGTTGAAATAGTCACTCATGAGGGCCTGTGATAATACCAGTCTAGGAAGGATACACATGTAAACTACAGTTTTAATAAAGACTTTCACTTTCTAGAAAGATTATGTTTAAGAACCTGTATTCACACGTTTCAGTTACCACGGACACAGGCAGCTGTGTGGGTGTGAAGTAGCTTTTAAGGTAAGCAGCCAAAGGAGACCCATGATTAAAGCAGATCTCAGCTTGCCTAGTGAGCAATAATAGACCCTAAACCTGATAGTCTAAATGTTTGAGGGACCTGCCAATGTAGTTTATTTGCTTCCAATAGCATTCCTTAAGTCATATTTGTTGCATGAATAAATGAACGAATGAAAGTTCATTTAACGGATATAAATTGAGGGCCTGTAAGTGACAGGCATTAAGCCAACAGGCAAAGAGGCAAAAATGAATAAACTATGCTCTTTGCTCTCAAAGATCTCACTCTTCAGTAAAAAAAAAAAAAGGTACACATTATAGTAAGTTTTAAAATAGACAGGTTTATACTATAAGAGAAACCATCCTGGGAGGAGAGGGCAGTGTCATAAGGCTACATAGAAGGGTGACATTGAAATTTAGTCCTAATGGATGTATAGGCTTGGCTCCAATATATTTGAAGATCAAGAGGATTCCAAGCAGAAGGAAGGTTATGTGGAAAATACAGACACGAAAGAACAAGAATCTTAGGGGGCTGCAGGGACCATTTCCCATTCAAACAGATAGTCCTAGCGTTCCTCAAGTACTACCCACTAATGCCTCCAATGGCTGGCAATCTTAATTACCCAGAACATGGCCACAGATCTGCAAAGGGCTCCTCAGCATGGGGGCAAACTATGACAAAGTCCATATCCTTGACTTTGTGGAATAGTGACACCATATTCAGAGCAAAAACCAAATAAGGTAAACGCTTCATGTGACATCAAGTTTCCTCATTTAACAAACACAGTTTTCAATAGTCTTTGGGGGAGCCACACAAGAAGAAATATTAGCTGAGAAGAGAAAAATAACCAGAAAAGTGCAGGAATCTAGTAATCACCTCAGTAGTCCTCTGTTCCCTCCAATAAAAGCATATCTATCTACCAGAGTGCTCACATGTAAGAAGAAAGTATAATAACTAATATCTATAATGATCCCTCTAGTCAAGGAAACTATTAAGGTTCCAAGTTTATGGTTTGTTAAGGTAATGTATAACGACTACAAAATTTCTCATCAAAACTACTTAAACATAAAAAGTCTTGCTTCTTCAAGGTGTTAGTTTCTGCTCATTTAAAAATTTTCATGGAATTATCTACGTCTGAAAGCCCTGAGTGAAAAAATGAGATATCAGTATACTTTCACTTATCTGACGATTAGCGAAGCAGATGTTAGTTTTCTCATCCTATAATTCTTTTGTGTGATGAACAAGGTCATTAAGCTAATCAGAAGATAGTTTGTACACTTGAAGTACACATTTTATTTAGACATAAAAGAGCAGAAACGTTACTTCAACAGGCTTCAAATTGGAAATGAAGTGAAGGCATTAAGGAGGCTTCCACATCAGGTGAAGCTATACTCTGAAACACTGGAAGAAGGCTGTTCTTTTAGAGACAGAGGTTGGCAGTTAAGCTCATGGGAGGGTTTGATTGTACTTACACATTTCTGCAAAGATGCAGAAAAGCACAAACATATGCAATATTAATCACAAACAACAAGTCCATCACAGCTTGTATCTGGCTTACCCCCAAAGAAAAACAGAACTGCATATCAACTCTATTCCTGTTAAAGGTTAACACATCTGAGAGCTTGCTGTATTCTGAATCACTGTTTAATCTCTAGAAATTGATTTATCTATCTAGCTTTCAGAACTCAACTTACCTTTGAAATTCAAATGAAGCAAGTCTGTGTAAATGCATGAGCCTTATTCCATGAATCTTTTCTTTCTAATGGGAGTCTTTAGAGAGCAAAGATGACAACTGGGAGGCCAATTGCTGTAAATTTTTGCTCTCTTGGTTTTATAGGGTTTTTGTAAGATTAGAAATCACATATGGTAAGTGCTGGCACACATAAATAGTCAAAAAACAATGATTGTTGTTATTTTAAGCACTTAAAGCTTCAGGAAAGAATTCCCATCTCAAATTTTCTTTCTACAGTAGGAGATCATTAGAGAGCATTTCTGATTTAAAAATAAATACATAGCTCTTCTTCAGTTAGAAACCGGACTCATTCCTCAAGCTACAATGTCCTCAAAGATTTTGGGTTTCTGCAATGATAAGACTTTCTACTCAAAAGCAGATTTACCATGAAGTTTAATCTTCCAGGGCTCTCACTTGCACAGGCCCCTTCAAGGCTCTGGAAAGGGCAAACAATGCATTCAGTCAGTTATGTGATTTTATAAAATTTGCAGAATAAATGTGTTTTAGCAGCACACAGTTAAGATCATTGACTTTCCTCTTTACTTTATCTCTGTCACAGTTTCCCTCCTGTCATGTACGGAGTACTTACAGGAATTTTTGGTATCTAGTTAAGGGAAGTTGAATTTGGGATACGTTCAGTTTGATTTTAAAGAAAAGTATTGATGTGGTTCACAATCACTTCCATGTATAGATAAGTAACTGATGGCCATTCTGTATAGGAATGCCTTCCAAGGATACCACTATCACCACCTATGCCAGCTGACCCTATGTCTTGACAGAAAGGTATAGAGCAAAGGCTGTATGCTGACAGGAGCATGTCCTATAGCTCCTGGTACTAGAATTAAGTAGGTAATGGAAGAGAGACAAAGTTTGAAATGTACAGAGCTGAAGGCTAGCCTACAAAATTTTTTTCCAAATTCTATAACTTATACATGAAAGACACATGATAGACGTCTTCCTAAATTTGACAACAATCTCCCAAATTTAGGTACTATTACTGAAACTATTATCGATCAATAATTTTAAAAATTTAATTAGTTATAGTAGGAAAAAAACTGAATAACTATTCTATTCTCTATAGATAATATTATAAAATAAAATCATAGGAAAATAAAGTTAAACAGGACTGAGCCAAATAAAGATAGGAAAATGTATTATAGAGGTAACAAAGGCAGTTAATTAATAAAAACTTTGATAGTTCCAACTTGTAAAAATTTTCATGTGTTGTAATTTACATTTTTCATTCTAAATTAATATTTACTTTTGTATCTCATTTCGTATTTTTTTCTTAAGGAAAATCCCCAAAATAGACAAGTTTCAAACCTCCAAAAACTTGCATCAATCAATTCCCTCCCTGAATTCACTCAGATCTTGAACTGTCTGTGTACACAATGCATTGGTTGTCCAGGTGGCAATTATTTATCCTCTGAACCTCTATCATCTAATCAGCATGGAAGGGCACCAGGAATAAAATAGAGATCAACTATCACTATTATTAGTGGATTTCAATGACTGCTCTATTATAGAGCTTCAAAGCACACAACTGAGACCTGAGGCCAAATTGGGTGTCCTCATGGGAGAGAGCATGACATGACTCATGCACTAGTCACAATCAGAGAAGATGGAAAATATTGGACCTCTTCCTCAAATTAGAGAGCCTATTCCATAGGTTTATTTCATGGATACTGAAAACCCATTTATCCAATGCACCTGGGCCTATGGAATTCAAAAATGTCAAGAATTATAGGGGAATCTAACATCCACATTGCCTTCCCAATGAAACTACTCTGACAGCTGTTAAAAAATACCCTCCAATGTAGATAAGGATATTCCAAATCAAATTAACTTTACTTCCCTCCTTGGGGAAAGTGTGTGTATGTGTGTTGGTGGGGGAAGGGGGCTTGATAGAAAGGAGCAGGACATTTATCACTGAAAAGGGCCTTAAATATGGTTTAAATAAAAGATCTGAATTCTTTGAATTGATAGCAAAAACACAGTAAAAGCTAATGTGTATATATTAACTTTATTGTAGAGTATAATTATTAATCTAAGTTCTGTGAGTCTTTGTTAAATCTTAGGAAAATAACGTAAATTCTTCTGTTTTATGAAAATTTTCCCAAAGCCAATAGTTAACCAACAGATATAAAATAATAATTCTGTAAAAAAATACATAACTTAGGGTTATTGCTAAGGTTTAGTTTGCCTCAGGGAATTGTGCTATTCCAGGAAATTGATTTGTACAGGTATATTTTTGCAGTATGGAAAGGAGAATATTTTGATGTATTAGAAACTGTTGTCAAGGAGAAGTATCTATAAGTTCCAAGCAAGACAACTATAAGAATTTAACATGAGTTTACCATGAAAAAAGAGAAAACTTCATGACTAAGTCTGCCTCAGGGAAGCAGAAAAACTGGATATAGGATCAGGAAGAAGGGAGGTATTGAGGGATAGAAGGTATACTGATGTGAGCAGCAGAATAAAGTGGGTGTTCTAATGACAGTTATGCTGCTAGCTAGCCATGTGATCATTAGAAAGTGATCTATATTCTCTCTGGACCTCCATACCTTCATCCACACACACACAAAAAAAATGAGAACTCATCCAGCTTTTAATATCTGCAGTGTGATACAGGATTGAATTATTGATACAATGTTTCCCAAAGACCATTTTTCTCAACTCCAGTCCATGAGATACGTTCTGAAAAATAGCTTCTGATGGTAAAATAAGTTTAGAAAATGTTGCATAGTTACCCCCATTGGTATATTCATGTGTATTAGCATAATGTTGACTCTAAGATGTACTACAATAAAGTAATATTTTTATCTTTGTTTAAGATAGTGCTTTCAAAATGTAGTTGACTGTGAAAACCTTTTATCATAATTTCTATGACATGTAATTTGGGAATACTCGTCTAAGGTAACATTTGAGAGTTTCAAACAAGGTCTTTAGAGAAGCCTACAACACAGTACCTGCAGTTAGAGAGCATCTTCAGAATGCTGCTTTGAGCTGTCCTCTTGTGATGGTGTTGAATTTTTTATTTGGAACTCTCCCATAAACAGACACACCAGAATCCTTTGATATAGAACATGAAATGGAGGGGGGTGAGGTGCAGGGGGGATGGTAGTTAAGAATTTGTTGATCTTTAATAAAACTCTTGTCAATGGAGAGAAAAACTATTTTTAATAGCAGGAAGTCATGTGGGGTTGGAGATTCACTGACTGTAATTATAAGCTCATTACCATGATAGGACCTCATTTGAGGAAAGGGATATGAAATAGGAAAGGAAGGTCACAAGTTCTAGGAGAGATGCAAAAGAGAGTACAAATTTATGGTCTTCATTCTAGACAAACTTAGATTCTATTTGGGGGAAATAATGCAAATATATGTGACTTAAAAAAACACAAGTCTTTATAAGTGGATTTAAAAGATAAGGCAGAGACTGTGGAGCTATAAGTATGTGCAGAAAGGATGGATCCCTCTGTGTGGTCAGGCAAGACTACTTAAAGAAAATAGATGGCATAGGTCTTCTAAGAATGAGTAAACTGAAGATGGAAGAATGGTGGGAACATGGATGGATGGATGAATAAAAGAGGAAATAGCATAACGATCATATAAACTGTTTAAATAGGAAGTGATCATGTATCAGAATATCAGAATAGGAACACCACCAGTAATACTTGATAATGAGGAATTTGAAGCAAGAGCTGTCAGGTTCCAGACATAAAAAAGTCAAAAAGGCAAGGAAAGGGAGAGCAATATCTATCCCTAAAAGCCCAAATGCTTATGGAAAGTGGGTCAACTTATTTTAATTCAGTAAACAACTACAGCCCAAGCCCTTGGATGTTAGGTAGGCATTGAGGGTACAACAATAAAAAAGACACACTCCCTGAACCACAGGAGCTCAGAGTATATTGATGAGGAGGAGAAATATATATATATATATATATATATATATATATATATATATACACATGCAAGTAACTCTAATAAAATAAGATAGTGATTCAATCTTTAATAAAGTCAAACCCAAAATCTATGGAGTGCAAAAGAGAGAGCTACATTTTGACTGGGATATTCCAGAAGGTTATATAAAGGAGATGACATTTAAGCCAAGTCTTTCAGAATGAATCAGACTCAATGAATCAGAGAATGAAGAGAGAATTTCAGGAAGTCCAAACCAATAAGCAAAGGAATGAAGATGTGAGGGTGAATGAGATGATCAAAGAATGTTGAATAGCAAATGTAGCTATGAGGTACAATTCACAGCGGATGAGACTAAAAATATAGTTTGGGCAAAACTGTGAAGGATCTTGACTGCCATATTAGCAAAGGATTTATGCAGAGAAACATTATGATTAAGCCTGTTTTAAAACAAAATTTTCAAACCACTCCCTGTAGGTTATGCAAAAACCACTCAGGAGCCAATTCAGAGAAGACAAGGATAGAAAAAAATAAGGAAGTCCTTGCTTCCAAATTCCATATCCCAATTCAATTTGAGTAGCTCTGCTTTTTACCTCATTTCATATTAGGCTTCCACTTAGGGTATGGTTTGAATAATGAGTTCTGCAATTTTAAAAATGTGTTTCCTACTGAAAGATTTGGAAAGATAACTCTAGTTGTTGAGTCTAAGATACATTAGAAAGTCAAGGATACTTTAGGAAGATATGGTAATAATTTATCTAAGATGTGAAGAACTCATAAATTAGAGAAACCAATAATAGCAGAAAACAAGAAAATTCAGAAAATATTTCCAAGTTACAGGAAGCAGGAACCGAATGTAGACAATGAGGTGCAATGTGGACATACAATGATGATTCCAAGATTTAACTTCAAGGGCCTAGAAAGATAATGATATGATTCACTGACATAAAGATCATAGGTTGAAGAGAAGATAAGTAATGGGACCTGTTCACTTCTATACATGTTGATTTTAGAGCCATGACTTGCAAATGGATAAAGACATACAGTTAGGTATCTCAGGAGACAAATATGGGTCAGAAATATATTTTTTAGTGTTCAACAGCAGAAGAGCAGATAACCCCTTGTTATGACCCCTCCCCAGAGGATAAATTATTATCAATAAGAGGAATAGTAAGAGTTAACATGAACTAGGCATTTAATTTATGCCAGTAACTATATTAAAAGTTTTACATACGTTATTTCATTTAAATGCATATGAATCCCATGAGTAAAGAATATCACTATTGAGTGGCAGAATAATTTAGTGATTAACATCTGGAACAGAACTACTTATATTTAAATCTTGGCTCAGCTGTTTACTATTTGTGTCATTTGGGACAAATTATTTAACCTCTCAATGTTTCAGTGTTCTTACCAGTAAAATGGAGATAATAATCCCTATAGCTGTGATGAGAAGTGATTTAATGCATACAAAGTTTTTATAATATTTCCTTGCATATGGTAAGTATTCAATAAATATGAGCAATTATTTTTCACCTCATTTTATGGATAATGGAAGCTAAGTCATAGAGAGGTTAAGTAACTACTAAAGGACACACTGCTTTATAAATGACCAGCATAGTCTACTTCTAAACCCACTCTTAACCTTTACACTAATCTGACTCATGTGGAGAAGAGAATAAGGCCAAGATTGTCACTTTGGGGAATGCCTAAATTTAATCAATAAGTAGAAACCAGAGCGCTAGTTAAACAGACTTGGAAGGTATGATTAGACTACCAGGAAAGGTCAGGGAGGATGGCATTGCTAAGCTATTGGAGGGAAGGGGTGGTCAAAAATTTTGAAAGCTTCAGAGAGTTTAAGAAGGAAATATAACAAGAAGAGGCTGCTAGATTCTGCAATCAGAAAATTCCTGGAAATATTTAAAAGAAGACTGGGCAAATTAGATACAGCAAACACCAAGCAGAACTATTTAAGAAATGAATGCAAAGGAGATAAATAAGAGCAGTAAGAAAAGATGTATAAATGGAGAAAGAATGTCAGTTTAACAGTACAACTAAAGGAAAAACTGAAGGCAAGTTTTCATAGAATGGGGAAGTCTTAGCCATTTTTATATGTAGACATAGGAACCACTGACAGAGAGAGGATAAAGATATTAGAAAGGGGCTTATCAATGCATCACAACCAAGGACTATGTAGGAGTACATGGGGAAGAGACCACAGTGGTACATTTTAGCCTTGGAAAAGAAACACTCAGGTTATTTTGAGTCAAGAGAGAATTGAAGATGTGCTTAATCCTTAATGTATGAGGGAAGTGAATGGAATTTGTCCCTTAAAGATTTCAGTTTTTTTACTAAAGAAAGAGATTTGTTTGTAACCACTGAGAAAGGAATTGTGGAGGGACCTTGAGGAAGAAAGAAAATTTCTCGACAGTGAAAAGAGAAAGATTGCTGAGCAACTGTGAAGGACCTGCTGAGCTCAGAGAAAAACAACTGATTAAGCAGCTTGTATGAGGAAGTGAAAGAGATAATGAATCTCCATAAGCTAAAGGGAGACAAGTGATGTAAACAGCTCACATAAATAGAATGGTGCTTTTAGTGAATACGTATTTCAAGGAAAGAAGAGAGAGAGACTGCTAATATGTATTTGAATAAGGCATAAAACATGAATGTATGTAATAGGATGTGAAACTCTTGTCATGGAACTACTTGTAGAGGTGTAGGCATCACAGTATCATTTTCAGACATTTTATTCACATGACAAATATGCGGGAACTTGTAGAAGCAACATTGCAATTCCGACTCTGCCATAATGACTTGCTAATGGCCTAACCTGGTCAAAACATGTTTCCTTTCTCTGGGCTCCAATGTCCCTACCTACAAAATGGGGCCAAACTAGAAGCTCCTAAAGATTGCTCTAGTTTTAAGATTGCATGAGTTTATATTACAAATAAAAACATACAGATGGAGCGGTGTCAGCAACATGGCACAGTAAGCTATTCCTTTTGTCTCTCCCCCTCTGAATTACAACTGAATGGACATTCATTGACCAACGGATAATATCCACATAGTACAAGAGGACTCTTGAGAGACCCACACAGCTATACATCTGAAAGTGGGTGGATTGGATCCACAGGAAGCAGTAGAGACAGGTAAACACTCCCTTACCCCTCCCTTCAGGAACAGTGCTTAGGTTGTGGGTCCTCAAACAGCAGCTGGTGCTACTCTAAGAGAAGGCAGAAATGCTATCCCAGCCTAAGGAGTGAGCACCATGCTGCAGTGGCTCTGCCAGTAGGGATGGGCCCTGGTGCAACTGTAAGAGGAGGTGCATGTGAATGCTATTCTGGTCTGCAGGAGTGCCCACCATGCTGCCAAAGCCCTAATGAGTGGCCCCAGCTCAGACTCTGTGCAGAAGCCCTGCCAGCCAAGCACAGGGGTTTCCATAACTGCAAGTGGAGGCAGTGGCAGCCCAGCACACACACGAACAATATTTCAGTGTGCACGAGCACCCACCAAACCACATAACTTCCAGCAGACGAGGTGGAGTCAGAGACACAGCTGCTGCTTCCCACTACTAGTAGCAGGTGCAGTCTGTGGCCTGATACTACCACAAATGCACCAGGAAAGAATTAGTTCACCAAAACCATGAAAAACTACAGTAATACTTCAGAGCAGAAGGGGAATGATGAGTCTCCAGAAACCAACACTGAATCATAGAAATTTACAATCTAAATGACAGAATTCAAAATAGTTGTCATAAAGAAGCTCTATCAGTTACAAGAAAACTCAGAAAAACAGTTTAATGATCTCAGGAATAAAATTACTGAGAAGGAATACTTCATCACAGAGATTGAAACTATAAAAAAAAGAAACCGCAATTCTGGATATGAAAACCATAATTAATAAGGTAAAAAATAGTCTAAAATCCTTAAAAAATAGAGCTGATGTTATAGAGGAAAGAATTAGTGATTTAGAGGATAAAAATACAGAAATGCTGCAGGTGGAGGAGGAAAGAGAACAAAGATTTTTTAAAAAATGAAGGAATTATTCAAGAAATATCCAGCTCAATTAGGAAAAGCAACATAAAGATTGTAGGTATTCCAGAGGGAGAAGAGAGGAAGAAAGGAGCAGAGAGTTTCTTCAAAGACATACTAGCTGAGAAAACTTCCCAAGCCCAGGGAAGAAACAGGACTTACAAATACATGAAGCCAGTAGAACTCCTAATTACATCAATGCAAAAAGACCTTCTCCAAGGCATATTATAGTGAAACTGGGAAAATTCAATGACAAGAAAAAGTATTAAGGGCAGCAAGGCAGAAGAAAATAATCTACAAAGGAAAGCCTATCAGGCTTTCTGCAGATTTCTTGGCAGAAATCTTACAGGATAGGAGAGAATGGAATGATATATTCAGAATACTGAAAGACAAAAAATTTCAGCAAAGAATATTCTATGTAGTGAAACTATCCTTCAGATACAATGAGGAAATAAAAGCTTTCTCAGATAAACAAAAGATGAGGGAATTCATCACCACTAAGCCACCCTTACAAGAAATGTTGAAGGAAGCCCTCATACTGAAACAAAAGGGCAAAGGTTTACAAAATTTTAAGCAAGGAGATAAATAGAGAGACAAAATCAGAAAATTGCAGGTCTCTATCAGAAGGAGTTGGCAAACACTTAATTATAACATAAAAGATAAAAGGAAGGAAAGCATCAAAAATAACTATAAACACTTCAATTTAGTCACAAACACAACACAAAACAGAATAATGTGTGACAGCAATAATTCAGAAGGGGAAGAGGAGAGGGATGCAACCTGCTTAGTCTAATGGAGACAAGAGGCTATCGAAAAATGGATTATCTCATCTATGAGGCCTTTTAAACAAATCTCACCGTAACCACTAAACAAAATATCAGAGCAGAGACACAATTCATAAATAAAAAGAAAACTGAGAAAACCATCACATAAAACCACCAAACTGAAATAGCAGTCAGAAATACAAGGGAAGAGAAACAAGGGAAACACAGAACAGCCAGAAAACAAGAGATAAAATGGGAGTATTAAGCTCTTATATATCAATAATCACTCTAAATGTAAATGGATTGAATTCTTCAATCAAAAGACAGAGAAGCTGGTTGGATTAAAAAACAGGACCTAACAATATGCTGCCCCAAGGAAACATAGTTCAGCTCTAAAGACAAACATAGGCTCAGAGTGAAGGGACAGAAGATGATACTCCAACCAAATGGCAAACAAAAGAAAGCAGACACTGCCATATTCATATCAGACAAAGCAGACTTCAAGATAAAAAAGACAGTGAGAGACAAAGAGGAGTAGTGTATAATGATAAAATGTGCATTCCACCAAGAGAACATAACACTTATGAATATATATGCACCTAACACAGGAGCACGAAAGTAGATAATGCAACTATTAACAGACCTAAAGGGAGAAATGAACAGTAACACAATAATAGGCAGGCACCTCAACACCCAACTTATGTTAATGGATAGATTATCCAAACAGAAAGTCAACAAGGAAATAGAGGATTTAAATGAAACAGTAGATCAGATGGACTTACTAGATATACATAGAACTTTCCATCCCAAAACAGCAGAATGCACATTCTTCTCAAGTCACAAATATGTGGAGACTAAACAACATGCTACTGCACAACCATTGGATCAATGAAGAAATCAAAGGAGAAATTAAAAAATACCTGGAGACAAATGAAAATGAAAATACCACACACCAATTCTTATGGGATGCAGAAAAAGCAGTTCTAATAGGGAAATTCATAGCAATACAGGCTGAACTCAACAAACAAGAAAAATCACAAATTAGCAATCTTTAACTACACCTAACATAACTATAAAAAGATGAACAAAGCCCAAAGTCAGCAGAAGGAGAGAAATAATAAAAATTAGAGCAGACATAAATGAAATAGAGACTAAAAAACCAGTGGAAAGGATCAATGAATCTAAGAGCTGGTTCTTTGAAAAGATAAACAAAATTGACAAACCCTTAGTCAGACTCACTAAGAAAGAAGAGAGAAATCTCAAATAAATAAAGTTAAAAACGAAAGAAGAAAATTTACAACAAATACCTCAGAAATACAAAGGATTATAAGAGAATACTATGAAAAACTATTTGCCCACAAGTTGGATAACCTAGAAGAAATGGATAAATCCTTAGACTCCTACAACCTCCCAAAATGGAGTCAAGAAGAAATAGAGAAGCTGTTCAGCCAATCACAAGTAAATAGATTGAAACAGTAGTCAAAAACTTCCCAAAAAACAAAAGCCCAGGACCACATGGCTTCTCTGGAGAATTCTACCAAACATTCAAAGAAAATTTAATACCTATCCTTTTCAAACTTTTCCAAAAAATTGAAGAAGACAGAACACTTTCTAACTCATTCTATGAAGCTAACATTATCCTGACACCAAAACCAGACAAGGACAACACAAAGAAAGAAAATTACTGTCCAATATCACTGATGAACATAGAGGCAAAAATCAACAAAATATTGGCAAACCAAATAGAGCAATACGTTAAAGGGATTATACACCATCATCAAGTGGGCTTTATACTAGGGATACATGGATGGTTCAACATCTGCAAATCCATCAGTGTGATACACCACATTAACAAAATGAGGAATAAAAATCACGTGATCCTCTCAACAGATGCAGAGAAAGCATTTGACAAGATCCAATATCAATTTATGATAAAAACTCTCAATAAAATGGGTATAGAAGGAAAATATCTCAACTTAATAAAGGAAATATGAGACAAAATGACAGCCAACATCATACTTAATGGTGAAAAATTATAAGCCATCCCTCTGAGAATAGGAACAAGACAAGTGTGCCTACTCTTACCATTCCTATTCAACATAGTACTGTTGGTTTTGGTCAGAGCAATAGGGCAAGAAAAAGAAATAAAGGGTATCCAAATTGGAAAGGAAGAAGTGAAACTCTTGCTGTTTGCAGACAACATGATTCAATATACAGAAAACCTTAAAGAATCCACCAGAAAACTGTAGAAATAATTAAAAAATACAGCAAAGTTGCAGGGTACAAAATCAACTTACAAAAATCAGTTGATTTCTATGCACTAATAATGAACTAGCAGAAAGAGAAGTCAAGAATACAATCCCATTTACAATCACAACAAAAAGAATAAAATATCTAGGAATAAATTTAAGCAAGAAAGTGAAAGACTTATACTTGAAAACTATAAGATGTTATTGAAATAAATTGAAGAAGACATAAAGAAATGGAAAGATATTCCATGCACATTGATTGGAAGAACAAATTTAGTTAAAATGTACATATTACCTAAAGCAATCTACAAATTCAATGCAATCCCAATCAGGATCCCAATGGCATTCTTCATTGATATAGTGCAAAGAACCCTAAAATTTAGATGGAACAACAAAAGATCCTGAAAAGCCAAGCAATCCTGAGAAAAAAGAACAAAGCTAGAGACATCACAATCCCTGACTTCAAAATATACTACAAGGCTATAGGAATGAAAACAGCATGGTACTGACCAAAAAAAAAAAAAAAAAAAAAAAAGACACACAGATCCACAGATCAATGGAACAGAATAGAAATCTCAGGAATAAAACTACACCTGTATGGACGGCTAATCTTTGACAAAGGAGCCAAGAACATGCAATGTAGAATGGAAATTCTCTTCAATAAATGGTGTTGGGAAAACTGGAAAGGCACATGCAAAAGAATGAAAGTAGACCATTATCTCACACCATACACAAAAATTAACTCAAAATGGATTAAATATTTGAATGTAAGACCTGAAACGATAAAATTCAGAAGAAAATAGAGGCAGTACACTCTTTGACATTGGTCTTAGCAGCATTTTTCGAATACCATGTCTACTCAGACAAGGGAAACAAAAGAAAAAATAAACAAATGTGCCTACATCAGGCTAAAAAGCTTCTGTAAGGCAAAGGAAACCATGAACAAAATGAAAAGACAACCCACCAAGTGGGAGAAAATATTTGCAAATCGTATATCTGACAAGGGTTAATTTCCAAAATACATGAATTCATACAACTCAACAACAAAAAAGAACCAAATCAAAAAATGGGCAGAGGATATGAATGGATATTCTTCCAAAGAAGATATACAGATGGCCAACAGGCACATGAAAATGCATTCAACATCACTAATCGTTAGGGAAATGTAAATCAAAACTACAATGAGATATCATCTTACATCTGTCAGAATGGCTATAATTAACAAGACAAAAAAGCATTGGAGAGGATGTGGAAAAAAGGGAACCCTCACATACTGCTAGTGAGAATGCAAACTGTTGCAGTCACTATGGAAAACAGTATGGAGATATCTCAAAAAATTAAAAGTAGAAATACCATAAGACCCAGCTATCCCACAACTAGGTATTTATCAAAAAACTTGAAATCAACAATTCAAAGAGATTTATGCACCCCTATGCTCACTGCAGCATTGTTCACAATAGCCAAGACATGGAAGCAACTCAAGTGCCCTTCAACTGATGAATGGATAAAGAAGAGGTGGTATATATACACAATGGAATACTACTCAGCCATAAGAAAGACAAAATTGTCCCATTTGCAACAACATGGATGTAACTTGAGGGTATGATTTTAAGTGAAATAAGCCAGATAGAAAAAGATAAACACTGCATGATTTCACTCATGTGTGGAAGATAAACAAACACATGGACAAAGAGAACATATTAGTGGTTACTAGAGGGGAAGGGGGTTGGAGGGTGGGAAAAAGGGGTATAGGGACACATATGTATGGTGATGGATAAAAACTAGACTACCGGTGATGACCATGATGCAGTCTATACAGAAACTGATAAATAATAATGTATATTATTAATGTATAACTGAAATTACACAGTTATAAACCAGTATGACTTCAACAAAATAATTGAAAAAATTTTTAAATAAAAACCTCTTTATATATCAGAGAACAAAAATCAGACTGCCTTCCCTCTCCATGCCTACAGGCATCTGCTTTTTGAAGAGAACCTAGCTCTTAAGTTGATACTATTGAGAGGTATTAGTTAGAGCTCTCAAGATACAGGCAATCCTCACTGACCCAAGGGCAGGTGTGCAACTGGGGCTCAAAAAGGCTTTATTTTTCCCTCTCTCTGCAGCTTTCTGTGCTACATAATCTGCATGAAGGAAGATGAATACACCACAGCTCCAGAGGTCTAAGGGATCATTCCAGATGATGAACTAGGATCTTTCAGTCCTTATTCCAATTGACTTAGATGAATTTGGGTAGTCTTTTCTATTTCAGTATATTCTGGACAAGGGGAAAATCTCACTATATATATGTGTGTGTGTGTGTGTGTGTGCATACATACACACACATACTTCTGGAGGCCCACATTATGGATCAGGGAGAGTAGTTCTAAGCTATGTAAAAACCTTCTCTAAGCATTTAGATCAAATGGTCACAATATAAGTATGATTAAAGGATAGACATGTTCTCAAATAATATTGTCTCAAGACCAGCAAATTGCTTTGTTGCAATAGAAACTATAACCCCCTAGAGTCTTATGTGCACTGTATTCTTTACTCCTCTCATCAAAGAGACACATATCTCTATTTTCCCCATCAGGTCTCCAAACACCCTCTTTCAATCACCTGTGGTTTCTATTCCCTCCATTTTCATCCATAAGGCATGTAGGAGAAGTTTGTGAGTGGAGTGTTCAGCACGTTGTAGGCACTCAGTAAATATTTGTTGAGAAAAAATGTGGCTGACCACGTCTTGGCCTCTCAGTGAACAAGGAGTCACACTTTGAGATTTTCCTGAAGATAAAGCATAAGAATACTTTTCTGCATTTGGAATAAATTTTCAACATGTGGTGACATGGTACCCAGTCTACACAAGTCAAACCGCAGGGCTGGTGCTTTATCTAGGATTCTGACAGGATTCTTAGTGCAAGCCCATCATACTGATAAGCAAGGATACTTGGTAAATATCCTTGAAACTGAATCTATGATATGATTTCACGCATACGTCATCCACCAGCCTTGCTACTCTGCCCTTAGGAAAATAAGTTGATTCATAGGTCTAATGATTTGAGTTGCATTAGGAAATATTGTTCACAATGCTGCTAGTAAGTAATTTCACTTGTTAACCATGTCTGCCTAGCGAAAGCAGATGCCCAGGCATAAACAAATATGTTTATAAAGCATTTTCTCAAAGCTCAATCATTCACATATCCATTGAATAAATGTGCACTTACTTCCATTTGAAACTTCAATCACAAATTTCATTTACTCTGAGAGGTATATCAATTGGTATCAGAAAAAGCTCCCTCACAAACACAAATAAATCGGAAATGTCCATTCATAGAACTGCTGCTTTTAAAAATGATGCAACATGTGCAAAAATAAAAATGGAAAAGAGAGATATTGAAAAAACACATTATTTTATAGTAAAGCCATCATAACTAGGAAAAGAAAGAATTGGTTTTTATAAAATGAATACTGCCTCAAAAGATAACCACAGTCCCCTTTTTGTTGACCACGGGGGAACTTATATAAAAGATGAGATTGATTACATGTTGCATAAATGACCATGCTCTTTATTAGTGATGTAAAATTCTGTAAAAACAAGTCATAGTCTACATGTAGCATGAAAGGACATTTTTGAAGTCTACATTATAATTTCAACAAAGCAAAAAATCACTCATGAGGACACCTTTACAAAAATCTAGATTCCAACCCAGGAGTAATCATGCTAGAAAGATACATGCACCTTAAATGGTGAATATTAGAAATTATCTAAAAACGTTTAAATTCAGTAACGTCATCATTGTTTGCAATTTGATTTTTTTCTCCACACTGTTGCTAAGAGACTACTGTAGCAAAAGTCAAATACCTTGCATTGTCAGAATATTAATCCATACTTAAGAATGAATGAAGATTAATCTTCTCTGTAAACCTGTAACGTATAACTACCTTGCTCAAAGCACTTTGATGGTTCCTTCTTTGTTTAAAAACAATTCAACAACCTTATTGTGTTGTGATCTGATCCTCACCTATCTTTCCTGCTTAATTCCCTCACTACTCTCTAACCAAAGTGGCTTTGTCATCATTTCCTGAACATGATTCTGTCTCCGTGTCTTTGTTCATGGCATTCCATCTACCTAGAATCCCCTTTCTCACATCTTCACCCATAGAAATACCATCCAGAGTTCAAGTTTATACAAATGCCTCCTCCCCCGTGAAATTTTCTGAGAACTCTCAGTGAGAAATGATTTCATTGCATGGATCCCTATGTCATTCTGTGTTTCTGTGCTCAACCCATTACTACTGATCTGCCATCTTTTGGCCTATTGAGTTTTTTTCTCTAGGCTTATGGCACCTACAACACTCTGTCTGAAGGGAGAACCATCGGAGGGCTTGGCTGTCTCCCGGCTCAACTAAAATCTTGAATCAGACACTGTCTTTCCTTTTTTCTTAGCGTTTCAATTTTCTTCACAGACTCTGATCCACTTTAGGTATGAGGCAAGTATTTGTCAAGTGAGTGAATAGAAACAGTGCTTGAAAAGACAGTCAGTGTAGTGGTGAATTAGGAGATAATTCTTAAATATTTTCTCTATTTTCATGATATTCCACAATATGCACACAACTTTTAATCAGATACAACATTTTATAATACCCAGAAATTCTGAAACTGATTCTGCTCACCATAAGAAAATACTCTAATACAACTGAACACACTGAGCTTTCCTAACTCTAAAGGACAATAGGTTTACAGGTGGAAAACAATGCGAGGGACATAGACTTTTTAAGGCTTTATATAAAAATATCTAGGCAACTCCATGTGCATTTTATAAAAATGCATTCAGTATTCTAATTTTACACTTTGAAAATTGAAATGAATGCCTAATCTTTTGTATACAATCTATGAAAAATAAAGCTAAAGAAAATTTCTTAGGCTGTTGAAATTTTACTCTGCAAGGCTATTCTTTCCTCAAAATATATCATCCATAAAACTGCCTGACTGCTCTTCCGTGTTAAGCAGAGGGATGGCTCGGTGATGCTGCATCTTCCATTCCCCTTGCCTGAGTGCTATCCCTCCTCCTGTCAGCTGTATTCTCGGTACTGTGATCATACTCTGCACTTTTTGAATATGGAAAAAGGCTTTAATTTCTCTTTTTGTTAGGAGAGCCAATCCCTGTCAAGGTCCAGAATGAAAGTAAATCTTGATTTGGACAGCAAGATGACAATTACTGAGAATATGATTGTCCAGGGCATTACTGTTTAATCACGCCTGTCCTAAGATCATGTGGGCTATATATTAACTATGGAGAAATTTCAGCACTTTCACAAACAAGAGGAAGCTGAGCTTCAGGCAACTAGCTTTGGATGTTTCTTCCTCAGATGCTCATGTGGATCACTAATATCCAAGGCAGCAATGAATGTAACAGTTAGCATTCTCCAGTTTTGTCCTGCTCAGCTGGTTTAGGGTAACCCAGATGCTCCAAGATGGTAAAAAGAGTCCAGCCCCTTGGTGCAGCACTTAAGCTTGCAGCTTCGGCTTCAGCACCCTGGGATTTGCTGGTTCAGATCCCAAGTGCGGACATGGCACCACTTGTCAAGCCATGCTGTGGCAGGCATCCCACATATAAAGTGGAGGAAGGTAGGCAGCAGATGTTAGCTCAGGGATAATCTTCCTCAAAAAGGAACAAGATGGGAAGAAAGGCTACCCACTTAGGTAGAAATGTTTTTATTCAATGAACATGATTATTTGGGGGAAAGTTTAGGCAGGATGAAGAGCTGCATTTGCGCTCATGTCCATATAGTTAAAATCCTCTGTGACCTATTTTCTAATATTCTGATAATTCCAACATGTGGGTGCTAATCATAAAAGTCTGAATGTAGCTGTTATGTAAATCTTTTTTGGTGAATATTTTCTTATAATAAGAAATGTCTTCTCTATTAAGCACTGCAGATTGTACGAGATGAGCGTCAGCCATCACCGCTCACCATGGGCCTGACTTGCCCGGCCTCCTTGAACCGATGAGGGTGGTTCAAGCTTCACTCCAGCTTCAAGTGAGTGCACTTGTCTCCAGTTCTCCATAACAGCATGTCTGGCTCGTGAGCAAACGAAGGTATCAGATTTGTTACCTTGGTAATTTATTATGAAAATTCTGAAATAATATGCAAAATCTTTTGATATAACACTAGAGGATAAAATCCTCAAGACTATAGATTCCTAGTAATTGCATCCTATGTGTATCTCATCATCAGTGCTTTGTACTAGATAAGCACTCGGTGAATCTTTGTTAGATAAATGGATTGCAACCAGGTCAAGATAGGCATGAAAATGACCAAAAACTAGAAGAGAACTTGAAAAAGTGAAGCAATTATTGTGTTAAAATAGTCGGATTATGTGTGATTTTTTTCTGTTTAAAAATATCTTTCAATATGATAGCAGTAATGCTTTAATAATAACCACAACTTAAGTTGACATTTAATTCAGTTTATCAAGGATTGTTCAACTAAACATATGCTTAACCCTACGGAACATATAAGAATAGCTAAGCCAAAGGCTCTATCTTGGAAAACCACATTGTGTCCTGGAAAATAGGGCAGAATCATGAAACAGAGAAGTTTCAAACAGATCATGACTTGATGGAACGCCCAAATGAGCAATACACAGAAGCCCTGTAAGCAAAAAGAGCTCCAGCTCACGCTCCAGAAAAATCTATAGAACCTTAAACACTCAAGAGAGAAGCATTTGTTTTGCCTGCTGCAGCAATTAGAAGCTGGAGCTGAAATCAATGCAGCAGCCACTAGAGCAGTCTGCAGCTTGAGGCTGCAGTTACGTACAGCCATCGATTTTCCAGGGCTTTGGGGTTTGGTTCACCTCGCTCTTATCACCTCAGACCCTCTGTGGCTCCAAGGTGTCAGTACACAGTCACTGCTTCTTTGAAAATTACCCAAGGATCATTATTGTGCTCTAAATCTGCAAGATCCATAGGAAGGGAAAAATCACATAAGGCTTTCTGACAACTGCCAATCATTGCTAAAGTATCACTGTTGTCCCTGGCTCATAACTCAATCTTATTTAGAGCAATCGAACTGTTTCTTACTCCTAATTCTGAAATTCAAAACTCTCCACATTTAAGGTGACCCCAAATGACCTTCTAGCTTCATCTCTTAGCACACTATCCCCTCCCGCAAGCCTCTCCCATAAATTCAGCCCTATCAGTCTACTAGACATTCTCCAAATATATTCTCAGTTCTGCTCATGGAATTCTGCTCAAGTCTTTCCTTCTGCCAACACATTCTTTAAGAGTTTGCTTGACTACTACCTACCCTATATCACCCATCCAAATTAATTTCCCTTCATCCTCTAACCCATTATACCTTTATTATAGAATATTAAATATTTTCCTAGGTATGTCTCACCTACTTTATTATTATTTTCCAGAAAGTCACTCACATTTTATCCAACACAGAGCCTTGTATTGTGTAATGCACACACACAGACAGAATAAGTCAGGCTAACGTAGCATTATAGAAAAGAAGATGTTTATCTGAGCACTAGAATTATAGCACTAATAGCCAGGTGTGGTCCACAAGGTCAAGATATTTATTTATAGCCATGCCTGGAAGGAGGTTCTTAACTTGATTCTGAAGAGCTGATAAAAGGATTAATTGAGAATGACAGAAGCTACATTCTGAAGCCTCTGGAATGAGATCTATAAAGAGTGTTATATGATTACTAACAATGGATGATAAAGGACAAAAATGTGACATGAACTCAATTTCCAGTGCTTCACCAAGAGGAAAGCTGGTCCGGATTGCACATCTGCTTTTTCTGAGCATGTTAGCAATACTGCGTTTTTGCATATCAACTCTTTGACAGGCTAGAGAAAGCTGCAAGGCTGCAAATGATTTTCTGTATTGCGTTTCTCTTCCATTATCTGATAATTTGTAATAAAATCTCATTAAAGGATACATTCTGGTCTCTGCAGGGGAGTTAAAAGGATAGGGGAAAACATGGGCGAGCAGGGTTTCCTGTTTCAAATCTGCAGGAACAGCAGCAGCCAGCAAAAGCGACTCCATGGCAGCCTAGAGAGGGAGCAGAAGAAAGAGGAAATGATTCCCAAGCATGTGAAACTCTAAGAAATCACTGGGAGACACTGTAAGGAGTTTCATGTTTGACAAATTTATTTTGACCTTGTGATATAATTTGGGTTACATGACAATGTCAAAAAAAAGCTCTGAGTAGGTAAGTAGTTTACCAAAGGTGCTATTTACATTCCCTTCAACAGAATATTTTTTTTAAATACTTCCTATAGGTCAGTCACTGAACTTGATAAATCCTAGTGATTTTAGATCTTGAACCTAGTAACTCTCTCACAAATCCAGGATCCTATACACTGTGTCAAGACAACTTCAAAATCCAAATAATGAAAGGCATTGAACTTGATCCCTGAAGTCCTTTTCCACTCTGGTGTTCAAAGGATATAATGCATTTTCCTCTGGGTAAGGTTGAACTGATGCTTGAGAGGAGACTAGTGAAGTCTGAGAGTGGCTCCATGTGTTGGGGAAAAAAGCGAAAGACTTTTTGCTCTGAGCAAGAAAGGAAGCAATCTGTGTGCAGTTTGGTTCAGGTCAAAACTTGAAAGAGTTTCTGATCTGTTTCTGTATTGTGTGAGGCATTCCAAATTCAAAATAAGCAATGCCCCTTTTGTTCAAGGAATTTCAGGCTAATGGGGGAAGCATAAGCACTAATGTGAATATAACATGAAAATGTTAGGATAATGTTAAGTACAGAATGCCCTCAGAGAAGAGAAAAAAGTATGCTTACCACAATCTAGGTAATCAGGACACTTTTTAGAGAAAACAAGATCTCAGTTTACACTGATATTAAGTAGACGTTGGTCAGGCAAGAAGACAGACAAGGACAATCCAAGTAGCTGTCGCTGAACAAGAAAAGGCATGGAAAAAAGAGACATTATGATGTGGTCAGGAAAATATAACCATTTCTTTGGTTCTAAAGAGTAGTAAGGAAAAAGATTCACTGGCAAGGAAGCTGGGAAAGTAGATACGACTTTTCTCTAACCATACAGAGGACGGGAGCCATCTATAAAAACCTGTGACAAATTACACAGGGCCCTCTGACAGATCCAAAATTCAGCCATGGTGATTGTACTCTGGTGTTTAGCAGAAGACCTGTTACGCTGTAGACACCTAGGAAATGTTTTTACAAATAAATGAATGAACAGCATACAAGGATTTTGCTGTTTCGGTGATAGGAAGAGAAAACTTATCAGTGCAGGCACTTTGACTGTCTACTAAATTTTTCCCATTGCAGTTAGAAGGCTATGTAAAAGGCAGCTGCCAGCTTGGTTCTTTGGTAAAGCCCATTTTCTGGATTGCCATTCTCAGTCCAAATAACCCAGGTCACAACTATGTCTCTTAGTCAATTCATCACTATAATGATCAAAGGATCTGGAAACTAAAAGAAACACTGGGCTTTCCCGAATCCATTCCCACCACCGTATTAGGGAGATTTCAGATTACTAATCTTACTTCCAGGCTACTCAGTAAAAATAAAGAAGGAACCAAGCAATAAATAAATGAATAAACAAAACAGTAAGATCACTAAAACGTGACTAATTTCTTTGGGGCAAAGATAGTGTGGCCATAGGCAAATATATCAAAAAAGCATTGAAGATGTTAACAGCAGGTATCAACGGTGTCTTGGGTTGATGGCTAAACTCTGAGATATGCCAAATATTTATCTCCAGGGAAGTCTGGCTATTTCCAAGCCGGGGATCACACTGAGCAAGATGGATATCCTAAAACTGAGCCATTTGAGATTTACTTTGTGATGTGATAGTTTGATACATTTTATACCAGTATAATGAATTCTCCATTTTCCAATTTAATTTTATGACTACTGGCATTCTGAATTAGAGATGTTTTCCCTATTTTAGCAAGCAGTTCTGTTCTTCATTGACTAGGAAACTGTAGGGAAATTAATGTTCCTATTGTTCTGTAGCTTCTGTGGAATTTTTCCAGATTTCATGGAAGCCAAAGCTTGCACAGTTTAAAAAGTATGCTTTCGGGGCCGGCCCAGTGGCACAGCAGTTAAATTAGCACATTCCGCTTCTTGGAAGCCCGGGGTTCGCTGGTTTGAATCCTGGGTGCAGACACGGCACTGCTTGGCAAGCCATGCTGTGGTAGGCATCTCACATATAAAGTAGAGGAAGATGGGCACAGATGTCAGCTCAGGGCCAGGCTTCCTCAGCAAAAAAAGAGGAGGACTGGCAGTAGTTAGCTCAGGGCTAATCTTCCTCAAAAAAAATAAATTAATTAATTAAAAAGTATGCTTTGAGGGGAGGATGAATAGGGAGGCAGGTAGCCACATGTTTTGGACTAAAAGAGAAAAGAATAATGGGAAAAGGACTTAGAAAAGTGGGAAAAGGTCAAGTCAGGCAGGCATTTGAATGCCAAATCAAGAAGCATGGACATTTCAAGGAAGCTCATGAGGCAATCGTTATTTAACAGCGGATTTATGGTTGTATTTATAAGCTTATTCTAATGTGGTTTAGATGAAATATAATCCTTTGTTTAGATGATGAAGCAATAAACTGTTGGCTCACTCTATGAAAATTTGATGGCAACTTAGTTTTCCCTAATGATACAAAATCCTTCGGAACCTCAGGATTTGGAAGTCATTTTATTTCCTGTAATTTTTTGCCTTTTCATTTATACAACAAATCAGGATATACAATGGGAAGTGATTACCAAATATTAATATCTCAGTGTGAGCCTTCTGTCCTTTATCCACATACAAAACAAAGAATTGCACCTCTAAAAATAACCATGCTATGCTCCTAAAATAATTAAACAGATGGATTATACCACTAGGTACTCAGTGGTTGTGTCTGTCTCTCTCTGTCTCTGTGTGTGTGTGTGTGTGTATAATAATCAGTCAGAGTCTAGCCAGGAGTAAGAAACAACATCTCTTAATTTAACAGGGAAAATGTAATCTAAATAATTAGGAATGCATAAAAATATTAACTAGATAACTGGTCCTACTAGAGTACTCCAGCACTCTGAAGCTACTTTTCCTTCGATAAATTATTTTATTCTACACATTTGGTCTCACAATCATCAGCATCAAAATTCTGATTTCTATTTCCAAGAGCTGCACTGGTATTCATGTACTGTCTTATCCTCACTTTTGCACATTTAAAGTCAGGCAGAATGAGGCCTTGTTAAATTCATAATACTATAATTTAATTGGATATCTTACTTTGAAATTCTTCATGACTCAATTCAATTTGAGTACCTATCATGTGCAAGGCCAGCAGGTCACTTCTAAGGAAGGGTAAGATCAAATTGGGAAAAAGATCCTACATCCAGGTAAAATCTCGAGAAGCATTCTTCTTATTGTGTCAGGCTACTCTATCCTAGAGATTACTCATCAAGAAAACTAGCATTTCTATCTCCCAACATAAAGTGGTCTATGATTTGCCACCAGGGAAGAGGGCTTGGTGTCATTATCCAAGTAACAACCGTGTAGTCTGATAGTGATGTGAGTCTGCTGGCTTGTGGCTGGCCTCCAGCCACTACCCTCTCACACACACCAAAATCTGCTTTGTGTCAGCGCATGCTACCCAAAACACCCTACTTCTTTTCGAAGTACCAACGTTACATTTAAACCCTCCACCATATCTCTGTTGCAAAGATTAATTTCAACTAAGAGTCTATTTTCTCAGTAACTTAAGGGTGCTAAATTCCTTGCTAGATACATCACTGTAGTAACTAGGCCCTTAGCAAGCATGTTCTTTTATTCATTCTCACATGCAAAGAAATTGCAAACTGGCGGGAAGAGCAAAGTGCTAGGTACTTAGACCTGGTTCTCTCAGTTAGGCATGTGACCTTGAATGAGTTATTTAATCTTCTTATGCCTTGGAATTACCTTGGAATTGTCCATCAATTCAAATGATAATCTCTTCCAGAAACATCCTTACAGACACATCCAGACATAATGTTTAACCAGATATCTGAGCATCCTGTGAAACAGTCAAGTTGACACATAAAATTAACCATCACACTCTGGCTTTTGTTGTTATCATTTTTTCCTTTAACAGCAATTCCCTGTCGCCGTGGTCTCCAGAGGGGTTTTTTTGGTTTGTTTTTAAAAATTTTTTTAATCTTTATTTTTTTCAGCTTTGTTAAGGAATGATTGACAAATAAAATTGTAATATATTTAAAGTGTACAACATGATGATTTGATAGACATATACATTGTGAAATGATTACTACCATCAAAGTGTATATTATAAAAATTCTTACCACACAAAGCCTGTGATATGCAGAATTTTGGTCTCCATCATCTCTGTTCCCTGATGTTATACCTATGGTTATGTTACATTGCATGACAAATGGGATTTTGCAGCTGTAATTAAGGTTACTAATCAGTTGACCTTAAAATAGGAAGATTATCCTGAATCATTCAGGTGGGCCCAGTGTAATCACATGAGCCTTCAAAAGCAGCAGAAAAGGACATAGAGATCTCACTCATGAGAATTTGACCAGCTATTGCTGGCCTGTAGAGGTAGACAGGTGGAAAGTGTGACAAGAAAAATGAATTCTTTCAAGAATCAGTGAGTGTGGAAGAGGATATTGAGCCCCAGTTGAGAACTGAAGCCCTAGGTGATACCGTGATTTTATCACGGTAAGAAAGAGCCTGAACAGAATATCCAGCCACAGTGTGTTGGACTCTGATGTAAAGAACTACGAGATATATAGTGGGTGTTGTTTTAAGCCACTAAGTTTGTAGTAATTTGTTTAATTTGTTATGCAGCACTAGAAAGCTAATATAGGGCTAATATGAGAATTAAATGGTATATGCAAAAAATTACTGTGAACAAGAAAAAACTTTGTAAATATCCTTTGTGTATTAGTCAGTGAGGATGTTCCAGTGAAACAAAAACAATAGGAAATATATATATAAAGAGATGTATCATAGGGTATACTGGCTCACGTGATTATGGAGACTGAGAACTGTAGTTTGAAGGTCTGAGATCCAGAGAGCTGATGGTGTAGATTCCAGTCCAAGTCTGAAGGCCAGAGGATCAGAAGTGCCAAGGGCAGGAGATGTTCCAGCTTAAGCAAACAGGTAGAGGGTGAATTCAACCTGAGTCTGCCTTTTTGTTTATTCAGGCCCCCAACAAATTGGATGATGTCCACCCACATTGGAGAGGACCATGTGCTTACTTAGTCCATCAATTCAAATGATAATCTCTTCCAGAAACATCCTTACAGACACATCCAGACATAATGTTTAACCAGATATCTGAGCATCCTGTGAAACAGTCAAGTTGACACATAAAATTAACCACCACACTCTGGCTTTTGTTGTTATCATTTTTTCCTTTAATAGCAATTCCCTGTCGCCCTGGTCTCCAGAGGGGTTTTTTTGGTTTGTTTTTAAAAATTTTTTTAATCTTTATTTCCTCCAGGTTTATTAAGGAATGATTGACAAATAAAATTGCAATATATTTAAAGTGTACAACATGATGATTTGATAGACATATACCTTGTGAAATGATTACCATCATCAAGTTAATTAACACATCCATCACCTCACATTGTTTACTTTTTTTTCATTTGGGGATACTTAAGATCTCCTCTCTTAGTAAATTTCAAGCATACAATACAACATTATTAACTACAGTTACCATGCTATATATTAGATCCTCAGAATTTATCCATCTTATTAGTGAGAATTTGTACTCTTTGACCTCTAAGATCAGGAATAGGACAAGGGTGCCCACTCTTGCCACTTCTGTCCACTGTAGTACTGGGAGTCATAGCAAGAGCAACTAGGCATTCATTCAGCCAACTAGGACATGAATAAAAACTCTTGGTCTAATTATGAGCTAAAAAACAAAGACCGGTTCTTCATCAGGCATCATTTCATGTATACCTCTCTCCTCCTAGAAAAACACCTCAGAAAAGATGACTCTTACCGAAGAGAAAAAATCAAGATCTATGTTTCTGCCTACCACTCATACTTCTATATTTTAAGAAATCATATTCTATTTATTACATCACCTGTGTCTCAAAGTTTCTCCAAAATGAAAAAGACTTCTTTATCAAGATATTTCACATTTCCCTTTCTGATTTTTCAGTAATTAGTTAGGTATCACAATGAAAGACAGAATTTTTGCCTAGGGTATTACAGCGCATACACTCTTTTAAAACTGAAAGCTTCCCCTGATTGTTATTAAGAGTGTTCTTAGTTACAAAGCAATTTGAGATTGTAAATACTGCCAGAATGTTTTTGTCCATATTCTGGCCCAACTAAGCATGCAGGGCATATAGTAGTTGGGGGCTCATACTCTGAAAATAGACAACCTCAGTTTCGTGTTTCAGCTCTGTCACTTATTAGCCACGACTTTGTGCAAGTTATTTGACTGTCTAAGCCTCAGGTTTTTCATCTGTAAAATTAATTCATTCACTACACATACTTAATTAGTGCCCACCAATTTTATTATAATTATTATCATCATTCTGTTCAAACTTACATGAGATACGTATCTATGTTATCGCATTTGACTAAAATTATTACAGAGCATTCAACTGGTTGGTATAAAACGTAAATAGCAAAGTCAGCTCAGTTGGCAAGACTAAGGTCAAGTGTGAGAGCAGTGTGCCTCCTTTCAATGTTACCATAGCACTCTGCACTTACGAGCATGGTAGCACTTTCCATAAAGTTTAGTGTTTATGTATTCATGCCCCCTCTTCCCTGACTTGAAGTCACAAGCTATATTAGTCATCTATTTCCAGCTGCTAGTACAATACCATGCACAATATGGTAGAGTTTAATTAATGATTTTTATATGAGTAAATGAATGAATGAATAATGAAGCTCATTTAGTGAGAAATTAGAAGACAATTAGAGAATAAACATCAACCTGGAGGAAATGCTCTGTCCTTTAACCCATCACAGAATATCTCTAATGCAGAACAGGTTTGAGAGAGATTTGAAAGTAGAGATATCTATGCTGGGATTCTTTGTTATAAGGTTTGGTACCGTAGTAATTAAAGGACAGAAATGACAATCTCAAGAGTAACAGAGAAGCAGTCTCAGAACTCCAGGAAAATGGATCAGAAAGCCTATGTATATTTTCTTTTGCATTTTTTTCATTTTTATTGAGGTAGCATTGGTTTATAACACTATAAAAATTTCAGGTGTACATCATTATATTTCAACTTCTGTGTAGATTACATCATGTTCACCACCCAAAGACTAATTACCAGCCATCACCGTACACACGTGGGAATCACCCCTTTCGCCTTTTCTCCCCTTCCCCTCTGGTAACCACCAATCCAAGATGTGTCTATGTGTTTGTTTGTTGTTGTTGTTATCTTCTATTTATGAGGGAAATCACACAGTATTTGACTTTCTCTCTCTGACTTATTTCGTGTAGCATAATACCCTCAAGGTCCATCCATGATGTCACAAATAGCAAGATTTCGTCTGTTTTTATGGCTGAGTAGTATTCCATTGTGTATATATACCACATCTTCTTTATCCATTCATCCCTTGATGGGCATCTAGGTTGCTTCCAAGTCTTGGCTGTTGTGAATAATACCACAATGTACATAGGGGTGCATATATTTTTATACATTCATGTTTTCATATGAAAACACCCACCAGTGGAATAGCTGGACTCTACAGTAACTCTATTTTTAATTTTTTGAGGAATCTCCATACTGTTTTCCACAGTAGCTGCACAAGTTTACATTCCCACCAGCAGTGTATGGGACTTCCCTTTTCTCCACATCCTCTCCAACGCTTGTTATTTCTTGTCTTATTAATTATAGCCATTCTGACGGGTGTAAGGTGATAGCTCATTGTAGTTTTGATTTGCATCCCTTAATAATTAAGGATGTTGAACAACTTTTCCTGTGCTGTTGGCTATCTGTATATCTTCTTTGGAAAAAATGTCTGTTTAGATCTTTTGCCCATTTTTTGATTGGGTTGTTAGTGTTTATGCTCTTGAGATGTATGAGTTCTTCATATATTTTGAATATTAAGCCCTTATCAGATATATGGTTTGCAAATATCTTCTCCCAATTGTTAGGTTGTCTTTTTGTCTTGTTGATGGTTTCCTTTCCAATGCAGAAGGTTTTTAGTTAGATGTAGTCCCATTTGTTTATTTTTTCTATTGTTTCCCTTGCCTGGTCAGACATGGTGCGGGAAAACATGCCGCTAAGACTAACGTTGAAGAGCACACTACCTATGTTTTCTTCTAGAACTTTTATGGCTTCAGGTCTTACATCAAGTCTTTAATCCATTTTGAGTTAATTTTTGTGTATAGTGTAAAATAATGGTCTACTTTAATTCTTTTGCATGTGGTTGTCCAGTTTTTCCAACGCCATTTATTGAAGAGACTTTCTTTTCTCCATTGTATGTTCTTGGCTCCCTTGTCAAAAATTAGTTGTCCATAGATGTGCGGGTTTATTTCTGGGCTGTTGATTCTGTTCCATTGATCTGTGTGTCTGTTTTGGTGCCAGTACAATGCTGTTTTGATTACTATAGCTTTGTAGTATATTTTGAAAGCAGGGAATGTGATGCCTCCAGCTTTCTTCTTTTTCCTCAGGATTCCTTTGGCTATTCGGGGTCTTGTGTTGTCCCATATAAATTTTAGGATTCTTTTTTCTTTTATGTGAAAAATGTCGTTGGAACTTTGATAGAGACTGCACTGAATCTGTAGATTGCTTTAGGAAGTATGGAAAATTTAACTATGTTAATTTTTCCAATCCAAGAGCAGAGAATATCTTTCCATTTCTTTGTGTCTCTTTCAATTTCTTTCAAGAGTGTTTTATAGTTTTCAGTGTACAGATCTTTCACCTCTTTGGTTAAATTTATTCCTAGATATTTTATTCTTTTTGTTGCAATTTTAAATGGGATTGTATTCTTAATTTTTCTTTCTGCTACTTTGTTACTAGTGTAAGAAAGCCTATATCTTAAGACTGAACTTCAAGCAATTGTAGACAGAGATGGAGCACTACCAGCCCCTTGTTAACATATTAGCACTGATAGTAAGAAAGGATCATCTGTGGTGGGCCAGAGTGAAAGACAAAGGCAGGAAAAGATGACTCTGACATAGAACCTAGTCAATCATTTGACCTAAGAATATGGAACTCTAGTCATCAAAGCTAAGCCTCACCAGCACTTTTGTAAATAGAACTAAGCATTTGGCTTATGGCCATATCACTCCAATCTCTGCCTCCGTCTCCATATTGCCTTCTCTCTATATCTTCTCCTCTGTCTGCTCTCCTTTGTGTATGTAATAGAAGCACAGTTTTAATTAGAATAGGGCCTACCCAGATTAACCAGGATAATCTCATTTTAAGATCCTTAACATAATTACACCTGCAAAGATTCTTTTTCTAAATAAAGTAACATTCAGTTTCCAGATATGAGGGCATAGACATCTTTTTGAGGGGACACCATTCAAGCCACTACAGGAGGAAACACTTCTTAACTCATTTTATGAAGCCAGTATTACTCAAATATCAAAACAAGACAAAACACCACAAGAAAAGAGAACTACCCATCAATCTCTCTTATGAATATACATGCAAAAATTCTCATCAACATACTGGCAAAAATAATCCAGCAAATTATGAAAAGGATTATATTCTATGACCAAGGATTGAGAGAGAGAGATTGAGAGAGAGAATATCAATAGAATAAAGGACAAAAGCCATATGATCATCTCAATAAACACAGAGAGAGTATTTGACAAAATCCAATACACTTTCATGATAAAAATACCAACAAACTAGGAATAAAAGGAAATTTCCTTAACCTAAAGAAAGTCAGCTACAAAAATCTTATATCTAACATGTTACATATTGTGAAAGACTGGATGTTTGCCCTCCTAAAGTCAGGAATAAGACAAGCATATCCTCTCTTGCCACCTCTATTATACATTGCACTGGAGGTTCTACTCAGGCCAATTAGGAAAGGGAAGGGAGGAAGGAAAGAAGGAAGGAAAGAAGAAAGAAAGAAGGATAGAATAAGGAAGGAAGGAAGAAGGAAGAAAGGGAGGAAGGGAGGGAGAAAAGGCGAGAAGATACGTCATCCAGATCGGAAAGGAAGAAGTAAAACTATCTCTATTCACAAATGACGTGATTTTGTAAATAGAAAATCCTAAGGAATCCACTAAAAATCTACCAAAGACAATAAACAAGTTTGGCAAAGTTGTCAAATGCAAGATCAGTATGAAAAAATGAATTATGTGTTACACACATGCAATGAGTAATCCAAAAATAAAATTGAGAAAATAGTTCCATTTATAGTAGCATCAAAAAGAATAAAATACTTAGGAATAAATTTGACAAAAACAGTGTAAAACTTATATTCTGAAAACTAAAAAACATTTTTGAAAGAAATTTTAAAATATCTAAATAAAAGGAAAGAAAATCCCATGTTCATGCTCTGCAAGACGTAAAACTGTCAAAATAACAATACTGCCCAAATTAATCTACTGATTTAATGTCATACCTATCAATATCCCGACTAGCCTCTTGCATAAATTTACAAGCTGATCCTAAAATTCATATGGAAATGCAAAGGGCTCAGAATAGGCACACAAGAAAATCTTGAGAAAGAAGAACAAAGTTAGAAGACTCACACTTCACAATTTTAAAACTTACTAAGAAACTACAGTAATCAAGACAGTGTGTACTGGCATTTTGATAGACATTGAATATTGAATATCATTTAGAGTCTAGAAACAAACTCTTACATTTATGGTCAATTGATTCGGGGCCGATACCAAGACAATTCAGTGTGGAGAGAATGATGTTTTCAGCAAATGCTGCTTGACAACTAGATATCCACATGCAAAAGAATGAGGTTGGGCCCCATCCTTATTCTATACACAAAAGTTATCTCAAAATGGATCACAGATCTAAATGTAATAATGAAAATTAAAACTCTCGCAAGAAAATATACATTGATTTTACATTAGACACTGTGCATTCTGTCTGTATAGGCCTTTGATCCAAATTAATAGAATTATGACCCCAAATTATAGGCCATACTATTTTACTAAGTTTTCTTATGATAAGGGGATGACTTTATAAGAAGAGAAATTAACAGAGTACCAAATCTATTTAGTCATTCTTTGCACATAAACTTTTAGCAATACATGAAAAATACTTTCCTCCAAAACTCAGAATACTCACATTGAATCTAAACTACTATAGTGAGACCAGTCTCTTATAACACCTACAACCCTCTATTGCATTTAGCCCTTTCCATGTCAATAACTGTGAGCATGCTGAGGGTTCCATGTGTGATTTATCTTTATATCCTCAGCATCGAACAGAGCGTATGACACATAGAAAGTGCCTAATAAATACTTCTTGGACAAATGTCCTTTAGTTCTTCCAGGACACATTTTCCTTCTCTCTGGAAATTTGTAAGTTCTTTCTGTGTCCCATAACTTACCAAATTTACCAAAACGTAAAAGGAAGACTAATTAAATGACAGACAAATAGCCTAATAGCAACTTGATCACTGAAAGAGATAGAGTCAAACCTCAGGAACTCTTCCTCATTGCAATAGCTTTCAGTCACCCAGATTTAGGGTTGGAGACTTAAACGTAGATACTGGAGAAAGATCGAAGCCTAATAACTAAGCAACAGTAAAATCAAATCTACAGTGATTTGATTTTCCTTACAGTGCAAAGCTTTGAATTCATTTAATTTAACTTTCTCCAATTCTCTAGTGTTTAATCTAAAAGCAGAGAGGCTAATGATGACACAAAGAAACTTATCTAGAATAAATTCAAAGAAATATCTTATTGTAGATGCACTGAGCACAGCGAGTATTCGCTCTATGTCTAAGATTTGGTTCCTGCTGTAGGCTGAATGTTTGTGTTCCTTCAAAATTCATACATTGAAACCTAACCCCCAAAGTGATCATATTTGGAGGTAGGGCCTTTGAGAGGTCATTAGGCCATGAGAGAGGAGTTCTCATGACTGGGATTAGTGCCCTTATAACAGCAATCCCAAAGAACTCTCCCATCCCTTTCTCCAGTAGGTGCAACTATGAGAGACTCACAAAACTCTCCATATATCCTTGAGAGAAAGAACTAGCTTTAAACACTTAACACATTGCTGTTGCCCAAGAAGGCTGCGCCATTCCCACTAATATTGTTTCCCTTGTTCCCTACCATGGAGGGTCTGAAACTACTGTCAGCCAGGATGGGGAGATGCAGAGGAGCTGGAAAGCAAGCATTAGATAACACAATGAGCGAAGCAAGAGAACTTCTCATTTTCCAACTTTAGGAGAAAGGCTAGGAGTTGAGGTTGATGACCAGGTATTCCACTCTCAGTCTTACAGACGTTGATATCTATTAAGGCACCATGAGTAAAACTCATGACTGAGAGACTATGATGTAATCTGTTTTCATCGCATAAAGTAGGAGAAGATTGCCAAGGATTTGTACATAATTCAAGATATAACAAGACATTTGTTGGGCCTTTGCAGCAATGTCATTTTACTTATAAACAGTTTAGAGGAAGAATATTTATGGCCCTTCGACCTCTCCCACTGGCCCTGAAAGAAATTGGATTTCCAACCAAATCCATTTACAAGAGAGAACAATTCATTCTAATAAAACCAGACGGTAAGTACATTAAGTAGGAAAAACAAAAGTCTTTTGATGAACAGAGACATTATACCCACAGGAGTGGCAGCAGCCTCAGTGAAAGGTAAGCTTGACTGCTTCTGATCTCACTTGAAATTTTCTGGGCTCTTAAAGCCTAACAATACTACAATAGACTGCTTCAGAGTTACACACGTTCAATTAACCAACAGGCCCAATTTCAGATTTGATACTCAGGGCATGAGGTGATATATGAAGAGGAAAAATGCCACAGACCCTGTGAAAGGAACTTCAACTTCTACTCTATGTTATTTATAGCCCCAGCACCAGAATTAACATGGAGGGGATACCAAAAGGTATGGAATACGATATTTACTTTGAAAAATATTTCATCTATTTAGAGAGAAAAGATCAGAATATGCAATGTAGAACATTAAAAAATTGAAGATAATTGGAAGTTTAAAACAAATTGTCAAATTCAGACAGCATGGTGAAAGGAATATATATTCAAAAGTATGGAGGAAATATAGACTGAGCTTGGAAACTGCAAAATGAGAAAGAAGATATTAATGATTACACCATTTCCTGACTTAACAGAGTTAGTGAATGGTGGTAACATTCACTGAGATGGGGAACATAGAATGAGAATTGGGAGAAAATATGATAGATTAATTTAGATGTGCTGAGTTTGAATGTTCTATGGGGCATTCAAAGAAAAAGTCCAGCAGCAGTTGGGTAACATACATGGAGTCCAGTAAGTATATTTATGCGGGAGACAACTCACAGTTGCTAGGGAATTAGATTAGCTCTAAAATCTTAAATCTTTGCTTTCCTTGTAGATTGTAAGAGTTGACAATCTTTTGACTGCACCAAACTCTAACCTTATTTTCAAAGAAAGGTGTGTTATATTTAACAATACATAAAATAAATACAGCTTTAACAATGCACAGAACAAATATAGCAATAATTCAAATATTACTATAGGAAAGGCATTCTCATTTTATACCTTATTGTCAGATCAGCTGTAAATGTCTCCTCTGATTCATTTTCAGTTATCTCTGGTGACACTTCTGGAATAAAGTCCCTGAAAAGAATCAAAGCTGGCTTTCTACAAGTCAAGTAGCATATAAATCTGAGTTTTCCAACTTGGGAAAGCCAAAGAAATATTCTGCAAGATTCAGTTTATTGTGCCTGCTGAATTGGGGGCTGTCATGCTCTGGACCTGGGGTCCTTCATCCAAATACTAGTCAGTGGAGTGTACGTAGTGATATTTCTGTTGAGTGAGCAACAAGCAGCACCAAAAGCAAAGAATATAAATAAAACAAAGAAACAGGCAACACACACAGATTTTAGCCCTTGGTGGCTATGTCATAATGGGCATGGAAAGTTCCAACTAAGCTTAGAGAAGACAGGGAAAAGAAATTATACATCAGGCAGAAAATGAGACTATGAGAGTACATAACAAGAAGAAGCAATTGCTTCTTTATCTCACACAAAAACTTTCTAAATTCCCTAGGTGCTAGAAACCAAAACCAGTTTAGCTGTTCATCAATAAAACAAAACAGCAAGTCTATGTGTGTTCTGATGGGCACTTGAGAGAAAATCCCAGTTTTTCTCAACAAATATAAGCAGTTGATTAACTAGACCAAGCAGAATGGGGGGTGGGGAGGGAAACTAAGTATCCTGAGAAATACCAACATATAGGGATGAACAGAGAACAAGATGCCTGCAAAGGTATTCCAGAAGGAGATAACAGGACTTAACTGCAATTAAAATAAGAAACTGCTGGATAATAAGAAGCGTTAGGGGACCTGACCTACTTGATGGATGAGTGCTATGTGATTAAAATATTATTTGTATATAATTAATGCAACAAGACTGTAATTCTGCATAATAGAGAAAAGGATGAGGTTGAAGGACTGTGTGTGTGGAAAAGAACTCAAAAAGGACAAGATGAATCTCCCTGGTATTAACAGGAAAGGAGAAACAGGCATTACACTACCTCTGAGCACATCAGAGAAACATTTTTTAACTTGTGTGCTTGGATATAAACAAAGTTTAAATAAGCAGTATTCATGATAATGCGTAAAACCTGTGGATTCTTGGCAAACGGAAAGTCAGATCCTAGCTCATGAATCTGGAAGAGAATTGTGTCAAAGAAAATGAGAGATGTTTTTGCTGGTAGCATGGGAATTGAGAAAGAAAATTTGACCACAACCAAGACCCAAGAGGACTGAAACAAATTATTCTGTGAGTAAGGATGTAACTTTATTCCTCTCCTAATGGAGAAATGAGGAGACCATTGGTCAATGCAGAACGTTCAGATATGGGTCAATCTGTTCTCTCCTGAGGCCTTTACAAGCAGATAAAGCAACATAACCCAGTGTTCTGGAAAAGAGGATAGAATCATTGAATTTGGATATCCATTTCCATCCCTACTCAGTGATATCATATAGATTAGAAGAATACAGGAGTAAATAAAGTGACCTGTGGGCAAGGATGGCATTCAAAATATTTCTTATCCTGTAGATCATGGACTCCAAACAATCAGAACGGACCAATAAGAATGCAGTCAAGCCATGAATAACTGCTATGGCCATACTATGGGGAACCAGTTGAATTTCCACACTGCCTATGAGTTTGATTTGATCTTCACAGTCAATGTTTCTAGATGAGACTGTTTATATACTTCTCAAGGGGCATCTTCTTCTAAGGAAGCTAAATAAACCCTGTTACCATATTACTCTATTAATATCCTTTGTAAACCTTTTGTTAATAGGATTGTGCAACAGTAAAATTTTTCCCAGCTCAATGACAACAAACTTGCAGCCAAGTCCTGCCAAATATGTCTCTGAAACTTCTGATTATTCCTTACTTTTTCATTTGCATTTACTTTGCCACCATCACTACTCTCCTGGACTTTTCTACCTATATTCAACTGATTTTTCTATCTGCATTTCTCATGTTTTCCATCCATCCTTCACACTGCCACCAGTAAACAGTGCTAAAATTATTGACCTGCAGAAAAAAAATTAATAACTACTCACCTTGTTTAAAAATGCACATTTCTCCCCTTGGTACTCAAAACTTAAAATTGGTCCCAACTTTCCTTTTCATCCGCAGGCTTTATTGCTACTCTACTCTCCCTCTCCCCCCACTGCATCATCTTTTCCAGTTTGAGGACTGGATAAATCCTCGTTCTCCATAGACTACTTTGCTTATACATTCATGTAATAATGATGTTGGCTTGTGTCTCCCTGCCCCTAGATATTTTGGAAGCTTCATTATAGTTCTAAATTATTCACTTCCCCTTTCTGTAAGAAGATCATACCTTTCTGCCACACTGACATCAGGATTGACTGTGTGACTTGTTTGGCCAATGAAATGTGAGAAGAAGTAACATTTCTTTGTAGAATCTTTAAGAGCCATGGCATCATTTTGACACCACTCTTTTTTTTTTCTCTTGGTCATCAGAACATCATGTTCCAGTTAGGGCTTCTCCCTCAGCTTAGATGACAGAATGAAACCATGTGGTACAGAGCTACGGTGGACTCACCTCCAACATGAAGCACAGGCTAAATTGCTTTTGCAAATTACTTCGCAAAAGCAGACTGATACAGAGATCTGATTTAAAAGGCCCAAATACCAGTTCCAGGGCTGCAGCAATTCAAAGTCCTTCCCGTTTTCACGCCTTGCTTCCTCTTACATACTCCTCTCTGCCTTCACTTCAATGAGTACTACATGGATTCTGTCCCATATAAAACCTAAACTAGAAACACAGCCCCTTTATAGCTCTCTGCAAGAAATCTAATCATGCTCAGTAGTTCATGAGTTTCGTAACATCCAGGAAAAGTTGGATGGCTGAGAGATTGGATCACATCCCACAGTGCGCAGTCTTCTGTTAACACTCTGTCTCAGCTCCTCATATTCCATAGTCTTCCAAAATCTTGTGGCGACTCAGGACCCTTTCCAACTCCCACAATGCTCCCATGGGAAAGTAGCTCAGCACCATGCTCTTGTCACATCTCTGTCTTGGCACAGGACCACAGAGCAGCCTGTTTTCCACTGACATATTCCCATGATTTATTTAAGCCAAAACCTCATTTGTTATGAAATCATATTTTAATGCTATCACAACTAATGTCCTACCTTGGGAGATAATATCTAATACCCCATCAAACTTTTCCATTGCAAAATCACTTTCATGTCCACTGTCTAATCATATTACATCTATTTTGCCTTCAATCTCTGTGAAGGCAAGTGCCATGATTCATGTATAACATGGAGTCTGCGGCTCTTAACACAGTGCCCAACACATGGTGAGCACTCAATCAGTAACTATGAGTGAATAATGAATGAATAAATGAAAGCATGAACATAGCTATTCAGTGACAAGCCAAGGATCACATAGTTGTTAAGAGACAGAACTGGAATTCCAGCTCATGTCTTGGATTCCAGTCCCCATGGCCTTACTGCACTGTGCCTCTGCCACACACCTAGAGTCCTTTTACTATCGACGGGTGCAAACAGGGGTAGAGTGAACACAGTCCAATGATCTCAAAGAGAGAGTTAAATTGTCAGACAGGTATTGGACTGACAGGTTTTAAAGGTTTCTTCTAATCTGAAATTGTAATGAGAAATCTAATGCTCAGATTTGCTATAGGTATGTATAAAATGAAATTTTTCCTCTAGAATACATTTTATTTACATATATGAAACTGTGTGGATGCAGATCATGTAAATTCAGCCTTCCTTAATGTTCCAAAGGGACAATCTAGATTGAGACATCAAAGTCATAAATTCTACCAGTAAACACTGTCTTCCTCACTCTGCCATGATAGATGACAAGTTGTTTCTGTCTGTTAAATAATTCGTCCTCTTCAGTGTTTACAAGTTTATAAACACAAGAGGATTTACATTTTCATAATCATACTAAACTCTCCATTTTGAAAGCCTAGAGTCACTTTTTATAAATGCACAGGTTTATAATTCCCCAGCTGCTGTTGTCAGAGAGTGAATAGAGTCATCATTCACTCCTAGAAACACATAATTTAGAGTCAGATGACCTGCGTGGAGGTTTTAGCTCAACTGCTTATTGATTTGAGTGACCTCGGGCAAGGCATACAAGTTCCAGGTTTGTGATCTCTAAAGTAGGATTAATAATAAACATAAGTGAGCATTGAGGATCAAATGAGATAAGATGGTAGCTTTCAAACTCTATTTTATGGAGACTTAGGGGTGGGGAAAGGTCAGGCAAGAGAAGCCACAGCTGCCTCTCCATTCTCCACTGCTTGGACTAAAGAAAGTCAGCTTTTAACTCTGCAGATCTCAGCTTCAGGCCTTCAAATTCTCAGCTCAATTATTTGTTGACCACATTAGTGGTTGTTTCCAATATGAACAGCCCCTTGCAATTGTCCAGTGCTGCAGAGTTCACAGAACACATCCGTATACATTATCTCATATCTAATCCTTACCATGATACAAGAAAATTATCTTTTCCACTTGGAAGCTGAAAGACTGAAACCCTAAAAGATTGAATGACTTGCCATAGTTCCCAAGATGAGGCAGCAGGAGCTCCCAGTCAGAGACATGCTGTTCCTGCAACTCTGGGAAGCCTTCACGTTCCTGTTTTCTCCAATACACAAGATACCATCTTTAATTTGAAAACTGTTTGCCTTGTCAGATGACTTATGTTCTCACAATAAACAAGACCACATTCTCATTTTTCTTCAAAGAATGAAACTTCTGGCTTATCTCATGGAGAAGGTGAAAGCATCGATTCAAAGTCTGATAAGACTTAGAGCATAGCTCATGTTTCTATTTCTAAGGCCATAAAAAACACGTTGCCCCTAGAGCATGAGGATAGTCATCTCAGCCCCAGCAGAGCACACTGAAAAGGCCAATTGTTCCTAGATGGAAACAACAAATGTGTCAGCGATACGTGTCACTTGATTTCCTTGTTGATACTAACTTTAACTTTCTTCTCATTTGAAAAGAGCAATTATCTGGATTTTTCTAGTTAACATGCTCTGTCCTCTCTCCTGTAATCCCGAATACCTGCCCATGGATATATTAAGACATTTTTCCTACTCACTGAATTCATTCATTCATTTATTCATCTATTAAACAAGTAGTAAGCACCTATCCTATGCTGGACATGGGACTAGGCGTTGTGAATACCAAATCCATAATAATCAGTTCCTGCCAGCAAGATGTTCACAGTATTTCTGGGAAGAAGTGACTTATATAAATACAAAACAGAATGAGGTAAGTACATGAAAGAGGTACAAAGAGTTCTGAGAATCCAGTGAGGAAAGCCCACCTTTTTTCAATCATTTTACTGAGATCATATTGGTTTATAACATTGTGGAATTTTAGGTATACATTATTATTTATCAATTTCTGTATAGATTACATTGCCCTCAACAGCCTTCTCCAACGCTCATCCTATGATCCAGCAACATTCTTAGAATGTGATAGTTAACTTCACTTCACACTCTCAAAGGCATCCTTCAAATTAGAATAGAATTGTTCTAATATAATATAAAACCCCTCCCTTTGATGCAAAAAAAATGTATCCATATTGTAAGGATATGTGTTGCAGGAGGGGAATTAATATCATCACATAGCTAATCAAAGACTTGGCCGATTTTAGCATTTAGATTCTGATTCTTAAATACGTAGTTTTGTTTTGTTTTTCTCTCTCTTTCTCTTTTCCTGCTGCCTCTCCACAATACGCTAAAATTGCAGAATCCTCATTTTTTATCCTGGGGAAATAATCTCTTGGTCTCCTCAAGGTTATCACAAGTTCTCACATATTCCTTATGGTCATCATCAGGTTTCCTCCCCTAAGTAAACTTACACAGCAAAGACATTTCCCTGAGACAAACTGCTATTTCCAAGATCCTCACCCAGGACAGGAGGTTTAATGAGACAAAATGAACTTCTGGAAGCATCTGGGGAACCAATGAAGAGTAAGCATTTTAAAAAGAACACATAAATGATCTACTAAGAATTTGGGAGAAAAAGAATAGCCTGCTATTCCTTAAAGGGATAAATAATAGAAGGGAAATTTTTTTCACCAAAATGATTTCATTTGAGTGTAACATCTGGTTTCTTCTAAAATGCATAAATAAACTTCAGGAAAGAGAATAGAGGAAGGACGTGAAGTTGACAAAAGGAGTAAATCAGAGTTGTGCCAACACTTGGGAAAACCTGCTGTCACAATGGTACTGTGTCCATATGACAAACTGTTTTAAGCAATGAGCAGTGGTGCTTTAAAAGGCTAGTATCAAGCATAAATTGATCCACATTATATTGTCATTAGTCCTTTATTCCTCATTATCGCACTGCACATCCTGGCCAGACACAAATGCTTACTGTTCTTCACATATACCTCAGACCATTTGCCTTCATGTGCTTCTTCTGTCTGAAATCCTCAATATTTCTCTTGCATTCACTTAAATACTGGACCCAGGCCCAGGTAACTTCTCCATTTACTTAATTGTAAAATAGGTAACCTATTCACATGGATCAAAGCTTAACAGTCTCCTTCCCACCTCTGTTTCTCAGCTACCAGTCACCTCTCCCGAAGGGACCAAGAGTATATTTCCCTGTGTGTTCATCAATTAAAAGGGATTTTTTTTTTTTGAGGAAGACTAGCCCTGAGCTAACATCTGCCAATCCTCCTCTCTTTGCTGAGGAAGACTGGCCCTCAGCTAACATCTGTGCCCATCTTCCTCTACTTTCTATGTGGGACAACTACCACAGCATGGCTTGCCAAGTGGTGCCATATCCGCACCCGGGACCCAAACCGGCGAACCCCAGGCTGCCAAAGCAGAACGTGTACACTTAACCGCTGTGCAACCGGGCCAGCCCCTAAAAGGAATATTTTATGAATATGTGTGCAAGCTTCCATATTTTATACTAACATATCATATTAACTGCTTGTTATCATGGGAAATTTATTTAACTTACTGCAAAAGTGTCCTCGTCTGTAAAATGGGAGAAAAATACTACTACTGGCATCATGGGGTTGTTTTGAGGATTAAATGAGTTACACTCATATACACACATAAATCATTTAGAAGAGAATCTGGCACAGAACAAGCTCTATATAAGAATTGGATATTACTATTTTCATCTTCGTCATCTTCATCATAATTTTATGTCTCCATGAAAATAAATATTTAACAATTTAACTGGCTCTATAATATTCCACTATATTTTTGTACATCATTTATTTGGAGATATCCTCTTACAGGGCATTTAGAGATTTTACAATTTCTCTGTATTGCAATGGACATCAAGAACATTGTGAACTTGGAAAACTATCTCCTTAAAAGGAAATCTTAGCAGTGGGGTCAATGGCCATGTTTTAATGGCCTTGAATAGAAGTTTATGGGAGAAATTGTAGCATGAACAGATGCAAGAACTTACCCTTCAACTTCAAACCACCAGACCTATTCTTTAAAGGGATAAATATTTTTTATTGCTCAAATAAAAAAGGAGGAATTTTCTTGGTTCCAGAAATGAAGAAGAAACACTTAGATGTGGTATTGACCAGTGCTTGAAGCTATGGAGCTCATGGGGGACTGGAATCTGAAACACACATTAGGGACTAGAGTTTTAACTTCCACATGGAAGCTAGAATTGGGGCCAGGGATCCCACATGCTCTAAGTATCCAGCAGTGGACATCAATTGAACTGGAAAATATCTGCCCATCTCCCAGGATCACAGAAAAGAAGCAAGTCATTTACTCCAGTCTTTGGTTGAAAAGGGAATCAGCCACCAGAAATCAGAAACCTAGCTTTGATGCCAAGTTTATACTAACTGAATATTTCAAAAAGTCCAGAGTCAAGAACCTAGCCTAAAAGTAAGTTAACAGTGGGGAATCCCATGGAACTTTGGCAGAGTCATCTGTGAGATCTTTCAATAGGGAGGCTTCCAATGACCAAAGCATAGGTGGAAATTCTATGAAATATATACAACGTTAGTTATGAAAAGGCATAATGCCAAGAAAGATAGCCTGTGGAATTAACAAATGGAAGGATTCACACTGTGGAAATAGAGATAACAGAACTTTACAATAAATGTATGTGAAATGTTCAAAGTAATAAAGAAGATGTAAATATTCAAAAGACAAACAAAAGATATAATAAAACAAGATAAGCCAAGTGAAAATCTATAAATTATAAAATAAACTTATTGAGAGAATTAAATAATTCAGGGAAGGAATAATGAATTTGCAAGGCATATCTGAAAAAATAATTAAAACATAATACTGAAGGTTAAAGAGGGAGAATATGTGAGGAAGAAGTTAGTAACATGAAGAATGAGTATAATTTCTAACATAACTTTAAAAGGAATTCCAGAAAAAGAGTGATAGAGAAAATGGGAGAGAAGTAGTATGAAAAAGTTTGAAGAAATAATGGTTGTAATTGAAAGAAAACATAACTCTTCAGACTTAAAAGTCACCATACAAAATATAAATCATACAACTATACTTCTACATATATTTAGTGAAATGTTGAGTCTCAAGGTAAATACAGAAGTTTTAAAGCTATCAAAGAGGGGCCAGCCCCGTGGATGAGTGGTTAAGTTCAAGTGCTCAGCTTCAGCAGCCCAGGATTTTGCCGGTTCAGATCCTGGGCATGAACATGGCACCGCTTGTCAGGCCACGTCGAGGCAGTGTCCCACATGCCACAACTGGAAGGTCCCACAACTAAAGTATACAACTATGTACTGGGGGGATTTGGGGAGAAAAAGCAGGAAAAAAAAGCTATCAAAGAGTAAGAAATGTTTATCTGTAAAAGAACAACAATAAGGGAGACAGTAGACATCATCAGCCACCATTAATGTGGAAGAAAATGAAAAAAATAACAATTTGTTGAGATATAACTATCAAAGTCAACTATATATGTGTACATATGGTGTAATATATATATTATATATATGTATAGGTGTAATACTCACACACACACAGTTACACCTTCCTTATATAGTATTGACAAAATTGAAGGAAAAATAAAAATATCTTGTATCATCCAAAGACTAAGAGAATTTGTTATTCAAAGAATCCACTGAAAGAATTAATGAAGGCTATATTTCAAAAATCCAAAAAGGAGAAAATGAATACAAGAAGCAATGATGTACAAAGATATCAGAAAAATATTTGGCAAACCCAAATAAATATTCAACGGAATTAACTATTACTCTAAAAATAAAATAAGTTAAAAAATATATCATGGAAATAAAAATAAAATGCAAGGACTTTCAGTTTCCAGTTCTGCATGTAAGAAGACTCAAAGTCACCACTCCAACCTAACAAGTAAAATTTGAACAGATTGAAAAGTCAACAACTCTTCTTGGATTCATAAGAAATGGGAAGACATGGGGCAAACCGCTGCCCTCAAGATTGGAGAGACAGGTAACTACAGAGAGTCATAGTTTACCAAAGCAGAGACTCAGAAGTGAAATCAGTGCGGGAACTGGTTCCAGGGTGGGAACTTGAACTGTAATTGATGAATTGCTGGAGGCTCAGTGTGGACAACTCAGAGTTAAAAACCTCCGGGGGACTCAGTCGTATGGAGGCCCTATAGTATTGTGACGTTTAGTTCCAGAAGCTCAACTAGGTTCGTACAGTAAATATCAGAGAAAAATCTCTGTGCTTCCATCAGGGATAGGGGAAAGGAACCATTTCTAAATATACCAGAGTACTCTACTCTTCTTAATAAGCCTTGCCCTCGGGAGAAACTAGTTAAGCAGAGACTAACCTGCTGGCATTTTATTGAAGCCTAACTGACCTGAGGGGAGGGAAATGCCCAACTCCAGCCCCCTCTAGCCTTCCATGTGGGTGAAGGGAAATACCCAAGTACAGCTCACTCGAGTCATCCTGTCCACTTAAGAGGGAAGAAAAAAACTGAGAAACACATGTTAAATTCACAGTCCAGAGGCACAGGCTCACTAAAAGACTGAGACCTAATCATAGGAGGATAAAACACTTCCCCTCGCCCCACAACTCATCACTGCATTACTAGAGATCTATTTAGAGCAGTTACTTTTATCCAGTACATCATGTCCAGCTATCAAGAAAAAATTACAAATCATACCAAAAGGTAAAACACACAATTTTAAAGGAAAGAATAAGCATCAGAACCAGAACTGGCCAGGACTTTGCAATCAGACTGGGAAATCAAAACAATTATGATTAGCATGCTAAGGGCTCAAATGGATAAAGTAGACAGTATGCAAGAACAGATGGGCAATGTAAGCAGAGAGAAGAAAATCCTAAGAAAGAACCGAAAAGAAATGTTGGAGATAAAAAATACCATGACAAAAATGAAGAATGCCTATGACAGGCTTACTAGTAGACTGGATACAACTGAGGAAAGAATTTCTGAGCTTGAGGATATATCAATATAAACTCCAAAGACTGAAAAACTAAGAGAACAAAGGCTGAAAGAAAAACAGAACAGAATACCCAGGACTGTGGGACAATTTCAAAAGGTGCAACATATGTGTAATGAGAATATTAGAAGGAGAAGAAAGAGAAAGGGACAGAAGAAATATTTGAAACAGTAAGGACTGAGAATTTTCCTAAATTAATGTCAGACACCAAATCATGGATCCAGAAAGCTCAGAGGACACCAAGTAGGATCATTGCCAAAACAAACAAACAAACAACTACACATAGGCATATCATTTCGAAACTACAGAAAATCAAAGATTTTAAAAAGTTCTGAAAGGAATCAGAGAGAAAAAAAACTCACTTGCAAAACAACAAAGATAAGAATTACATCTGACTCTTATTCAGAAATCATGCAAGCAAGAAGAGAATGGAGTGAGATATTTAAAATGTTGAGAGAAAAATGACCAACCTAGAATTCCATACCTGAAAATTATCCATCAAAAGTGAAGGAGAGGGGCTGGCCCCGTGGCCGAGTGGTTAAGTTCGGGCACTCCGCTGCAGGCGGCCCAGTGTTTCGTTGGTTCGAATCCTGGGCGCGGACATGGCACTGCTCGTCAGACCATGCTGAGGCAGCGTCCCACATGCCACAAATAGAAGAACCCACAACGAAGAATACACAACTATGTACCGGGGGGCTTTGGGGAGAAAAAGGAAAAAATAAAATCTTAAAAAAAAAAAAAGTGAAGGAGAAATAAAGATTTTTCTCAGACAAATAAAAATTGAGGGAATGTATTACTAATAGACCAGTCTTGCAAGAAATGTTAAAAGAAATTCTTTAGAGAGAAGGAAAATGATATAGATCAGAAACTCAGATCTACAAAAAGAAAGACCATCAAGAAAGGAATAAGTGAAGGTAACTTTCATTTTTCTTATTCTTAATTGATCTAATGTATAACAGTTTGTTCAAAATAAAGCAACAATGTATTTGATTATGTATGCTTACAAATATATATATATATAAATATTATATATAAATATGTATACTTTTTCACCTTTAATAGAACCACTGTGAGCTTGGAGAGGTTTCCCATTAAGAACAGACTCAATGGGCCCAAAAAGCCTCTCACTCAGCAAAGGAAGATGCACACAGTTAAGGTGTACAGGGGAAGCACCTGACAGCTAGCAGTCCAAGAGGTCTCACCTGCCTCTGGGTAGAGAGCAGTCTAGAGCAGTATTGGCTGCTGGAGGAATGTGCTTCTCTCTTCCCTTCTACCTGCCAATTAACAGATGTTATGGAAATTTGATTCTTTATTAGAACTCTTTAGATTTATATTTGCCAACACTTAACATCAGGTGGGAGGCAGGTACCAAGAACAAACCACAGCATTCTTTCCCAGCTTCCTGGCAGAAGCAAGACCTAAAAGAATAGGAATCTGGATAGAGGTTTCCACTTTAACCCCCACCTGACCATATATATAACTCTTACTGTACATATATATATATGCTCATGTATACTTATATATAAATGAAATTAGTGACAGCAATGATACAAAGGGACAAAAGGGAGGAATTAAGATTATTTTGTAATTGTAAGGTGTTCACACTTCCTGTGAAGTGGTATAGTATTATTTGAAAGTGGATTTGGATTAGTTGTAAACACGTATTGCAAACTCTAGGGCAACCACTAAAAAAAAGTAAAAAAAAATGTATAACTGATTGCTAAGAATAAGAAAAAATGGAATCCCATACAATGCTTAATTAAAACCACAAAAGTCAGAAAAAGAGTGGGAGACGAAAATGGGAAAAAATAATAAGGGCACCCAATAGAAAACAATAACAAATATGGTAGATATTAATCCAAATATATTAATAATCACTTTGAATGTCAATGGTTTAAATTCACCATTAAAAGAAAGAGATTGTCAGAGTGGATCACAAAATACAACCAAAATATATGCTGTCTACAAGAAACTCACGTTATATATAAAGACACATATAGATTAAAAGTAAAGGAATGGAGAAAAATACACCCTGCTAACACTACTGAAAAGAAAGTCAAAATAGCTATATTAATTTAAGCAAGGAAATTTATCAGGGATCAAAGTTCATTACATAATGATAATGGGGTCAATTCTCCAATAAAACATAGCAATTCTTAACGTGTATGCACCTAACAACAGAGCATCGAACTACGTGATGTAAAAACTAATAGAAGTGCTAGGAGAAATGGATGAATCCACTGTCATAGTTGAAGACTTCAACACTCTTCTATCTGAAATGGACAGATCCAGAAATCAGAAATCCAGTAAGAACATGGTTGAACTCAACAAAACTATCAATTAACTAAATATGATTGACATTTATAGAACAATTCATCAAACAACAGCAGACTACACATTCTTCTCAAGCTCACATTCACTAAGATAGACTACATTCTTGGCCATAAAAAACACCTTAACAATTTTGAAAGAACAGAAATTATACAATGTCTGCTCTCAGACTATGATGGAGTTAAAAATAAATCAGTAACAGAAAGATCACTAGAAAAATCTCAAAATACTTGGAGATTAAATGACACAGGAGTCAAAGAAGAGAATTGTAAAAAATATTTTTAACTAAATGAAAATAAAAACACAACTTATCAAAATTTGTGGAGTCCAGCAAAAGCAACATTTACAGGGAAAATTATAGCATTGAAAGCATATATTAGAAAACAAAAAGGATATAAATCAATAATCTCAGTTTCCACCTTAGGAAGCTAGAAAAAGCAAATGGCAGATTAAATCCAAAGTGAGCAGAAGAAAATAAGTAATAAGAATTAGAGCAGAAATCAAGAAAATTGAAAACAGGAAATCAATAGAAAAAATCAATGAAACCAAAAGGTATTTTTTTAAAAATATCAATAAAATTGATAAGCCTCTAGCCAGGCTACCTAAGAAAAAAAGGAAGAAGATAAAAATTGCTAAATCAAAAGTTAAAGAGGGGACATCACTACAGACCCTATGGACATTAAAAGGATAATAAAGAATACTAATGAACAATTCTATGCCCACAATTCAATAATAGATGAAATGGACCAATTCCTTGAAAGACACAATCTGCCAAAACTCACACAGGAAGAAATAGACGATCTAAATAATCCTGTCTATCTTAGAAACTGAATCAATAATTAATAATCTTCCAAAACAGAAATCACCAGGTCCATATGGATTCACTGGTGAATTCTAACATTTAAGAAAGAAATTATACCAATTCTCTAAAACCTCTTTCAGAGAACAGAAGCAGAGGAAAAACTTCCTAACTCATTCTATGAGGCCAGTATTACCCTAATATGAAAACCACACAGAAATATTAAAAGAAAATAACAGACCAATAATTCTCATGAGCATAGATGCAAAAACCTTCAACAAAATATTAGCAAATCAAATCCAATAATGTATAAAAAGAATTATACACTATGATCAAGTAGAAATTATCCCAGGTATTAAAAGGCTAAAAAAGAAAAATCACATACTCGTTATCCAGAGATGCAGAAGAAACATTTCACAAAACTCTAACATCCATTCATGATAAAAACTCTCAGAAACTAGGAATAGGGGATAACTTTCTCACTTAATAAAGAATATCTACAAAAAATATACAGTGAATGTTATACCCAATGGTGAGAAATTTGAAGCTTTCCCATTAAGATCAGGAACAAGGGAAGAACGTCTCCTCTCACCACTCTTTTTCAAGATCATACTGGAAGCTCTAACTAATGTAATAAGGCAAGAAAAGAAAAGAAAAGGTATACAGATTAGGAATGAAGAAATAAAACCGTCTTTGTTTACAGATGACATAATCATCTATGTTGAAAATCCAAAAGAATCAACAAAAAAGCTCCTGGGACTAATAAGCGATTATGGCAAGGTTGCAGGATAGAAGGTGAATGTACGTAAGTCAATCACTTTCCTATATACCAGCAATGAACAAGCAACATTTCCAATTAAAAACACAATATCATTTACACTAGCATCCAAAAAGTGAAATACTTAGGTGTAAGTCTAACAAAATCTGTACTAGATCTATACGAGGAAAACTGTAAAACTGATGAACCAAATCAAAGAAGAACTAAATATACAGATATTCAGTATTCATGAATAGGAAGACTCAACATTGTTACGATGTCAGTTCTTCCCAACTTGATCTACAGATTCAATTCAATCCAAATCAAATTCCAGCAAAGTACTTTATGGATATCGATAAACTGATGCTAAATTTTATATGGAGAGACCAAAGTCCAAGAATAGCCAACACAACATTGAAAGAGAAGAACAAAGTTGGAAGACTGACATAATTTAACTTCAAGATTTTCTATGAAGGTACAATAATCAAGATACTGTTATTCGCAAAAAAAATTAAAAACATGGAATGGAATGGAACAGAATAGATAATCAATGGAATAGGATAGAATCAATGAAATAAAACAGAAAGCTCAGAAATTGACTCACATAATTATAGTGAATTGATCTTTGACAAGGAAGCAAAGACAATACAATGGAAGAAAGACAGTTTTTTCAACAAACTGTGTTGGAACAATTGGACATCCACATGCAAAAAAATTAATCTAGACATAGACCTTAACCTTTCATGAAAATTAACTCAAAATGGATCATAGACCATGTTAAATGAAAAACTATAAAACACCTAGAAGATGAATAGGAGAAAACCTAGATAACCTTGGGTATGGCGATGACTTTTTTAGATACAACACCAGAGGCATGATCCATGAAAGAAATACTGGACAAGCTGGACCTCATTAAAATAAAAACTTTCACCCTGCAAAAGACACTATCAAAAGAATGAAAAGACTAGCCGCAGACTGAAAGAAAATATTTGCAAAATACACATCTGATAAAATACTGTTATCCAAATATAAATAGAACTCTTAAAACGCAACAATAAGAAAACATATAACCCAATTAAAATATAGACCAAAGACCTTAACAAGCACTTCACCAAAGAAGACGTATGATGGCAAATAAGCATATGAAAAGATCCTCTATATTGTATATCATCAAAGAAATGCAAATTAAAAGGAGATACCACTACACACATATTAGAAGAGCCAAAATCTGAAACACTGACAACACCAAATTCTGATGAGAAAGTGAAGCAAATACTCATACATTGCTGGTGGAAATGCAAAATGGTACTGCCACTTTGGAAGACAGTTTCGTGGTTTTTTACAAAACTAAACATACTCTTACCATATGATCCAGCAATTGTGCTCCTTGGTATGCATCCAAAAGAATTGAAAACTTATGTCCAACAAAAAGTCTGTGCATGGATGTTTATAGCAGCTTTATTCACAATTGCCAAAACTTTGAATCAACCAAGATGTCTTTCAGCAAAGGGATTCACATGTGCTACAGACAGACAATGGAATATTATTTATCACTAAAAAGAAATGAACTATCAAGCCATGAAAAGACATAGAGCAAGCTTTAATGCATGTTACTAAGTGAAAGAAGCCAATCTGAAAATGCTACATATTGTATAATTCAAACTATGACACTCTAGAAAAGCAAAACTATGGAGACAGTAAAAGAAGCAGTGGTTGCCAGGGATTGTGGGAAGGGAGGGGTAAATAGGCAGAGCACAGAGAATTTTTAGGGCCCTGAAACTATATTATAGTTTCATTATAGATATTATAAGAATGGATACATGTCATTACACATTTGTCCAAACCCATAGAATGTACAACATTAAGAGTGAACACTAATATAAATTATGGACTTCAGGTGATTATGATATGTCACTGGAAGTTCATCAATTGAACCAAATGTACACTCTAGTGGGGGATGTTGATAATGGGGAAGGTTATGCATGTGTGGGGACGGCGGGTATCTGGGAAGTCTCTGTAGCTTCCCCTCAGTTTTCACTGTGAACCTAAAACTCTTCTAAAAATAAAGTCTTAGAAAATATACAATAAATTAAAAAATAAAGTGGAAGATTGTCCTTGGGCATATGTGGGGGTGATGGGGGAAACTGTGGAGTTGGAAACTTCTGAGGGATATGATAATGTACTAGGTTTCCTACTTTGTTCAGGAGAAGAGTATATATTATGTACTTTATTAATGTATTTTATTGCATATATATATATATATAATTTGGATTTTGATCAAAATATGAAATTATGTGTATTTCACAGAGTAATCACTAACTGAATAGAAATAGAACCTCCATCTATAAATTCTAAACTAGTAACGGAAAAAAAGATAGTAATAAAAAGTCTATTGTTCCAAAATAAAACAAGACTAGAGTAAAAAGTAAACACAGCATAAGACACATAGAAATTACAAATATGTGTAAATATATCAGTAATCACAATAAATATAAACAGATTAAACTCATCAGTTAAAAGACAGACTCTCAGCTGGGGCTGGCCCCGTGGCTGAGTGGTTAAGTTTGCACGCTCCACTGCAGGTGGCCCAGTGTTTCGTTGGTTCGAATCCTGGGCGCGGACATGGCACTGCTCATCAAACCACGCTGAGGCAGCGTCCCACATGCCACAACTAGAAGGACCCACAACAAAGAATATACAACTATGTACTGGGGGGCTTTGGGGAGAAAGAGGAAAAAAAAAAAAAAGAATGACTCTCAGCTTTGGGTAGGATAGACTAGTCGATAGTAGCCCACAACTCCCTCCTAGAAAAATTTATAAAGCCAGATTAAAAAAGCAGAAATCAGGAGGCCTGCCCCATGGCTCAGTGATTAAGTTTGGCATGCTCTGCTTTGGCAACTCAGGTTCGCAGCTTCAGATCCTGGGTGCTAACCTAAACCACTCATCAGTCATGCTTTGGTGGTGACCCACATATAAAATAGAGGAAGACTGCCAACAGATGTTAGCTCAGGGCTAATCTTCCTCAGCAAACAAACAAACAAAACCAGAAATCATCTGCCTGAAGACAGCTGAAGCAACAGTAACTGGAGAAGCTATGACTCCCAAGAGAGAAAAACCTCTGAAAAGCATAGTGACCTTTATGCAGGCTCTTGAAACACACATACACACACACACACAAATGTAAGTACAGGGTACACCAGGAAAGGAACATGCAGAATATCATATAAATGAGCCAAATATGGCCTCTGTGCATTGGCCCCTAGGCTATTTATTTCTTCACTACAGGCTGAGACCCATCAGCTCAAAACCCTGATTGTTCCAAACTCAAATTTTTACACATCCAATAATTTTGACAATAGCTCAATCAGATTTTTTGCCATTTAGAACCTTCCTGCTTTGCATACCCCGTCAACCTCCCTAGACAGTTACTAACCATTGATAAGACAGGACCTTTGTAGTTATAAGGCCTCAAACCACTGCTATCCTTTGGAGTTCTCTGGCCCAGAGACTCCCACTCTGCTGCTAGGCCTCCTGTCTGAATCTTCTGTCCCCTGGAGTTCCCTTGCCCTACTCCCCTTCTGAGTGGTGGCCCCATGCTGCAAGCCTCCAGATTGGTCTCATACTGGGAAAGACTTCCCGTCTCATGTGACCCTGTACAAGTGCCACCCTATAAAGTTTGCTGTGTATTACCGCCTCTTGTGGTCGTAACTTTTAACTTCATCAGCCTCAAGTCCCTTAAACCCCCTATGCAGACTGATCCAGTCTTTCAGTTAAACACTCTGAAAACCCAGGAGTGATTTAGTGGTAAGCCCAGCCTCACTAGAGCTTACACCGGGACAGCGATTGATTAAATTAAAGTAATAATCTATCACTACCTACTAGTTAAAGAAGGATGAGCCCATTCTAGAAGAAAAATAACCTCTAAACAGTTTCATTGTACAACTTTTGTCATTCAATCCAAAATTAATAAACATGCTAAAAGAAAAAACTACAAAACTAGAATCCATGAAAAAAAACAAGAAACAGATACACACGTGATGAAGATATTATAATTACCTCATAAGGATCTTAAAAGAGGAGAAAATAAATAAAATTGTGCAGAATTTACCAGAGAATTTTAATCTATGAGGAAAAACCAAATGGAAGTCCTTCCACTGACGATTCCTAAGTCTCAAAGTAGGTTTGAGGCCTTATATGTGTAAACTAGAGGTCCAGAAGGATAGGAGAGAAAGAATGGGGAAGAAGCAAGATTTAAGAGATAGTGGCTAAAAATTTTCTCCAACACTGGTGAAAGATAATCATCACACAGATTCAAGGATCTCTGAAAATCTCAAAAAGAACATATGCAAAGAAAACTGTACCTGAGCACATGATAGTTAAACTGGTGGAAAATAAGGAAAAGAGAAACATTTAAAACCTGCTACAGAAAGAAAGATGGATTACCTACAAAGGAGAACAACAAAACTGATTGCTGATTTCTCATTGGAAATGATGGAAAGCAAAAAAGAAATGAAAAGATATATTTAAAATCCTGAAAGAAAAAAGAAACACCAAATGAAATTCTACACTCAGTGAAAATGTCATTCAAGAATGAAGATGAAACTGATGTTTTTAGATAAAGCAATAATCTGCTACCAATAAACCTGAACTAAAATAAATCTACTGCAGAGAAATGTTCAAAGAGAAGGAAAATGACCCCAGAACCCAGTATGTAATTGCAGGTTGGAATCAAGAGAAACAAAACAGGTAAATAATTATGTAGATACAAATAAGTATCAACTAAATATTGACTATGCAAAATAATGATAATAATTGTAGGATTTAAAATGTATATAGCATTAAAACACATGACAAAAACACACCCCCACACACAAATACACTTATAAAAACAAATACACCTAGAAAAATAGCCAGAAAGAAAAATAAAATAATAGCAATGGCAATTGTGCTCGTTTTTTGGTGAGTTGTAAGTTAGATTTTGGATGGATGATTTTAGTTTTCTTTTTATGTATCTCTGTAGTCTGCCAAGCACACAAAACAGGCAAAAATCTCTACCTTTCTTCATGGAGCTAGTTGGGAAGATAAACATTAAAAATATTTAGAGAAGTAAAACATATAATAGAGAAGATGGCAATAAATCTATAAGATGTATTGCTATTACAGCCAAAGGAAATACACACGCACACGCGCGCGCACACACACACACGTATTTAAAGATGCTGATTACCAAAGAGAGGGGAACGAGGCCAACACCAGCAGCTTCTGCAGCCCACCTTACAGAATGTTGTTCAAAGAGCCAGACTTCCTCTGCCACACATGCCTGCCCCACCCCACCTCCGACCCCCAGCAGATCTGGGTGGTTTACACACGAATGTTAATTCCCCAGTGGATGATTAGTTTCGCCAAGGGACTTGTCCAGTTTTATCACTTGAAAGGCCTGTATCCCAGAAATCCCCTCAGTCTCAGGCAAACCAGGACAGTTTGTCATCCTACAACTTTATAAAAATAAAACCATTTGTTCACTTTTGGGTCAGTTTGCAACAACACGTCGCCAACAAAACTGTTGTTGCCTTTAAAAGCTGTGCTTATTGATCAGAGCATCTGCCTCTGGGTTTGGTCGTCAAAGTTAGAGTAACCCCTTCACAAGTCATGGGGAACAAGAATAGCAATGTCTCCACGGCATAAATGAAAACAGGACGATGACATATATTGGATTGTCACCATTCTGCGTTGCTAAAATAATCTCACATGTCTCTCACATTACCCTCAATTTTTTCTCCTTAATGTTTGATAAAAATATACCCCACTCCTTGTCAGTGTTATCTCCTGAGAATGGTCCAGCGTCATCCATTTCTGTGCATCCGTTGTAGTGATTGCCACAGCTATCATTTTTGAGCACAGATAACCAGGGATCTAGGCATTTCACACATATAATCTTATTTAGCTCTAAAAATAATCCTGCAAGATATACATTGTAACTATTTTACAGATGTGTTAACTGACCTTCAGAGTGGCTCAGTAATTTGTACAGGGCCAAATTGCCAGCAAGAGCCAAGGCAGGGGGAAACCACGGTGTGCCTAACTGTAAAGTTCAATTTCGTAATAATTTATCCCAAAATTTACTTTATGGAGCTTTATGAGTCATCAAACATGAAACTGAGGTTTTAAAAGTGATTAATTCTTATAACCTCTAGTTTTTCCTTAAACACCCCTTTCCATTCTGAGCTGAAGAGACACAGATCACATGATCTGAAGCAATTTAAATTAGAGGAGCTATGCATCCATTTCATTTAGGCATACAAGTGTCTCTCTGCTATACATTGCTCTCTAAATAGAAATTTCTTTATATGAGAAAATTTTAATAGCTGAAATAATTATATAGTTTCTAGGTGAGTCATTCTGTAACTTTTAGTCTTTGGGAAGATTCCATATTTCTGGTTATCTGCTACGAAGTGGTTTCCAGCTACCCACTTATGTCCTTGGTAAAATTACAGCCCATTATTAAACACATATTTTTTTACTCGATACAGTTGATATATTTACACATCAAGCCTACAGTTAAAGTTCACATTAATACCAAAGATGTATTTTAAAGTTTATATTGGGACCTTTCAATAACATCATTAGGCATTTATCCGCATTTAATTAGATAGTACCCTGGGAAAAGACTGAATTTAGACAAAAGATGTTGATTAAATTTAATTGAATTCCATGCATATTTACTGCTCTCCTCTGTCCTATGCAGCAGACACTCACCCTGCCGCCAGAAATACAGATATGAGGTATTGCGTCTGTCTCAATAAACTCTCTACCTACTTCAGAGACATATCAGCAAAGAAATTATCACATGTTGTGGCAAATGTATCAGTAGACATGTGTATAAGGCACAGAAGTGACAGAGCAGAAAGTGATTTCAAAGGTGGGGAAAAAATATGAGGGAGGGCTCCCCAGAAAGGTGATGCTTAAGCTGGATTCTGAAGGGTGAGTGGAAAACGTTGCCTTGTGGAAACCCCTAGGATCTGTTCTAATTGATTCATTCCCTCTCCTTCACTTTATTTGCAACTTTGGTCAATCAGAGTAATTCAGATGTGCCAAATACAGTCCATCCTTTCTCACCCCTGGATTTTTTCTTATAGCTTCAATTCAGAATCAAATGTCATCATCCTGCTTTGCCTATATTGCACACATGCGAGTGGACCACGGTCAGACGCCACTACTTTCTGAAAACTTCTATCACAGCTGTGCATGAACTTTCCCTCCCTTTTGAAATAACACTTAGTTTCTCTGTTATGTCACTTATTAAAATTCTACTTTGTGTTTGGGTTGTTGGAGTAATAGTTATATCCTTCTTAATACATAGTATGCCTTCTGAAAACATTGATTAGACCTTATTAATATCAGCACCTTCTTCTTCTCACATTCCTTCACCCATCACTGACTACAACACTGAGCCAAGTGTCTGCAATAGAGTAGGGGTTCCATAAACCGTGCCTCTTTCAGACAGGAATTTTTGCCTGAGAAATGAGCCTTTGCATCCTTTGACAGGAAAACATCAGGAGAGGTTTTCACTCCTTCTAGCAGACATACTCCTTTTACATAGTATTAATGGAATTTTAAAGAAAATTCAATATTAAAATGTACTAAGATGTCCCCATTTAAATCGATTATTTCATTAGAAACTAATCATTCAACAATGCTTAGTTTCTGACTTTCAGTAAGAGATGGAGAAACTGGGAGAAATTTCCTTTCTTGATTTGTCTCCAGGGTTCATACTCACTTGTAGCACTTTGCTTATTTTATACTCTAGAATATAGAGGAACTCCTGACTCTACCTGAAATATAGATAAAAGAACAAGATTTAAAAAATGTCAGAAAGAACAAAAAAAGAAAAAGAACAAAAAAAGTGTTGAATGCTTATGAGTGGTCAAGAAGGATTAGCAAACATTTGGTCTTGTCCAAAACATCCAGAAGACATTTGGTTCATGTCAAAAGGTCCTTGATATCTGGTCATCTTTGATCCCCTCCAAAACGCCCACAGGAAGCTCAGTCCTTAAGACACATGGTGCCTGCCAAAAGGTCCTTGACATTTGGTCCTGTCCAAAATGTTCATAGAGACAGTGGATCCATGCCAAAAGGTCCTTGATATCTGTAGGACCATTTGGTCATGTCCAAAACACCCATCAGACATTTGGTACACTCTCAAAGGTCCTTGATATTTAGTCCTGTCTAAAACCATTTGACATGGACCAAATACGTTCATGGAAGTTTTGGACAGAACCAAATGTCTAGGACATTTTAGTGTAGACCAAATGTCTGATGGGCCAAATGTCTCACTGAACAAATATTTTATTGGAATTTTGGACAGGACCAAATATCAAGGACTTTTGTCATGGACCAAATGTTATCTGGATGTTTGGGACAAGACCAAATGTCTTTCAAGGGTCAAAAAGAGAAGGGACTGGGGAAAGCTATTAGATTTCATGAGGAAGAATCATTTGGTAAAACCAACCAAACATGACAACAAACTGGTTTCAGCAGGGAAAGGGGGAAAATAAAATATTTTTTGGAAAGAGAAGTTCAGAAGATGTCAAACAACTAGAAGGTTATAGTATTTAAAGTTATAATGGGATATTAAGCCAAGGAAATAGCATGGAAAATGACTCAGTATCTCCAAGGACTCATAAATGATTAATGTCTCATCTATAAAGAATCAAAGTGCCCATTCCTTTTGAGAACTTCCATAGTGAAAAAGGTGAGGTATTCTTATTTCCTTACTTTATTAAAAAAAAAATTGAAACTTGAAATGTAAGAATACAGCACATTCCTAAATTTCCCCTTAATATTATGCAGAATATATAATTCTTATTTCAAGTCTTAGCAGTGTGCCGGGAGCTACAATAAAAAAAAAAATGCTAAAAGAATTTCTTAGGGAACTTAAATTATGCATTCCACTTTAAGGTACAGAACAGTTCCTTGTAAAATTAAATATCTCACTAAAGCTAACAGGGAAGGTTGAAGAAAGACATAAACTTTGTGTTCAAGGTCATTTCTCATTTTATCCTTTTGATTAAGTTTTATTCTTTTCCGTGCCCTGATATAATTATTTTTAATGAGAAGGATGGAAAATTACTTAGGAAAGATTTATATTTGTATCTACCATTAAACCACATTAAATACATGATTAAGAAGTTTGATCAGAAGATCTTATAAGATGAAAACAAGTCTAGAGAATTGTTTGAGTAACCTCAGTGGGAGCAGCCAGTAAAAGTCATAGATAACCAACTACAGCTAGGAAGTTGTCTCAGTCATTCTCAGTGTGAGATTGGATTTTTTTTTTTTCTTTCATCGCATGAAATACAGTACAACATTGTGTTCAGGACTTGGAAAATATCAAAAAAGGTAAACTATCAAATTCCAGTGTAATAGTCATGGTAGGCAGACTGCTATAACAAATAAACCCTAAAATAAATATTGGCTCAAATACAATAGACTCATGTATCAGTCCTAGGCTGGTATAAAGGTCAGCCCCTCTCCATGCCCTCATTCAAGGACCCTCAGGCTGTCAGAAGGTCTCTTATCTTGAACATGTGGCTTCCAAAGTCACCCTTTCCATTGTGGGCAGCCAGAAGGGAAAAGAGCATGAAGGAGCACAGGTGTTTATGAGTCAGGTCTGGAAGTGACACAGATTCCTTTCACTCATATTTGCCAGTCACTTGGCCACATATGAGGCTGGGAGTGAGTTTGCAGAGTTGCGGTCGCAGACTTGGTAGACAACGTCCACGTGGATGATAGCAAGACACATCAGAAGGCATGAGGAGGGATCAGCAACCCAAATGATATTGGACATGAATGAGTCACTCATGATAATGACGTTCTGGGGCATATGCCTTTGCTTTGACCTCTCAGATTGTCACTAACCTGTATAAAATCCTTCGATAATTGGTAAAACCAATATTTTCTTAGCCCATTTATATATTTTTACCTAAAATGGGGAATATGGTGTTGTAAGCTGCTTTTCCATTTACACATTTTTATGTCATTAAATATTATTGAACAATATTATTTAAATGCTGCATGATATACTACCATACAGGTTTACCATAATTTATTTATTATTGCAGTTAAAACAATATATAAGCAATATATAAATATATCCTATGATCCAAGCTACACCTGAACTTTTATATCACATCTCATTTAGTCTTCACAACCATGTTATGCAGTGGGTATTTATATTATTGTCCCCAACTTAAAAATGTTAAAACTGAGACTCCAGGAGATAATATACCTTTTACAAGATCACACATTGATTCTATTTTTATTTACCTGCTTCTAGAAACTTTGTCAGGCTCAACTCTATTTCCCAAGTAATGACTGCATTTCAAGTATTCTTTTGGGTTCTAACTCTTTACTCTGCCACAGAATTGCAAAGAGAAAAGCAATTCAGATCAGCACAGAAAAAAATCACATTTATCTGCTTTCACCATACGATGTAGTTTATTGCTGCCCCCAAGCTAGCTTTCAGAAAATACTTCCACATGATCTACTGCTTAATCCAGAAATGGACTAAGAAACTGGACTGCCGCCATGCAATGAATCCAAGAAGAGGGCTGTTTTAAAGTTCTCTTCTGAAGCAACAACAATATAATAATACAGGCTTCAAATGCTTGATTTTTTTAAATAAGACAAAACTGAAAGAAGAGTTAATTTTGCTCCATAAAGAAAGCACTAAGTTTACTTAATAGACTTTAAGAGTATATAGTTATATTAATAATCTACATTTCTATTGTGTTAACCATTAAAAAATATTTTGGTGTGCATGTAAGGCAGGTATTCTTTCATCAGAAGATGCTCACTGTCACCTAATAGTAACATTAGGGCACTATCCTTTGAGCTTTGGGTTCTAAGTTTAAAGTCCTCACTTTTTTTTTTCCTGAGGAAGATTTGCCCTGAGCTAATGGCTGTTGCCAATCTTCTTCTTTTTTTTTTTTTTAAATATAAGCTGCCTCCACAGCATGGCCCCTGACAGACAAGTGGTGTGTTTCCATGCCTGGGAACCAAACCCAGGCCCCTGAAGTGGAGCTTGCCAAACTTTAACCAATAGGCCACTGAGGCTGGCCCAAGTCTTCACTTTTTTAATTACTCCAAATACCCTTGTAATTTCTTTCCTGTCCTTCAAGTTTCAGGAAGCCTTATTAGTTTTACAGATGTACCTTTCTTTCTGTTGGATTAAGACAGTAAATGAGGGATTTGGGTTTCATATGCAAATTCTTGTTTGATGCAAAAATACTGGCAAATATCTTAAGCCTTAAAACTTTCCAAGAAGGGCTGGCCCCGTGGCTGAGTGGTTAAGTTCATGCGCTCCGCTGCAGGCGGCCCACTGTTTTGTTGGTTCGAATCCTGGGCGCGGACATGACACTGCTCATCAAACCACGCTGAGGCGGCATCCCACATACCACAACTAGAAGGACCCACAACGAAGAATATACAACTATGTACCGGGGGGGCTTTGGGGAGAAAAAGGAAAAAATAAAATCTTTAAAAAAAAAAAAAACTTTCCAAGAAACAGAAGTCACCATAAAGTGTTCAGAAAAGAAAATTGAGAGCATCTCACCAAACATTTAGTGAGAGCCTATTTGGGGAAAAGCAGAGAGGAACAAGATGTCAGGAGTTCAGTATCTAGAAGAGAGGATGAGGTAATTACAAACTACTCTAACACAAGGGAAATTAAAAAGCATCATAACAGTGAAACATAAAATGGGATGTGCATGCTTAAAAGAGGGAAAGATTATGCTTCTTTGAAGGAATGATAGAAACCTTGAGAAAAGTACATTTGAAATGGGTCTAGAAGGAGTAATATAATTTCAGGAACTGGAAGTGGAATGGAACACATGAGGCCTGTTTCCCATGGGGAGGAAGTTCAACATGGCTGAGGGTGAGGCCCTGTGTAGAGGACAATACAACACAAGGTCTCATGTGCCATCGAGTTTGTATTTAAATTCATTGAAAACTTTTATGTGAAGAATGATATATTTGATGTATTTGGGACTCAGAAGATGAATTTTGTTCTATATGTTTAAGTTGGCTTGGAAAGAGCTTTTGCTGAGGATAAGGAGAAAATAGTGCAGCTATATCCCAGTTTTCTAATATAACAAGGCCTCAATGGGGAGGGACACGTGGGTCAGGATAATAAACATATTTTGGAAATAGAATTTGCAAGATAAAAATATTTCACAAATTGAACACAGAAATTGAATAAGCTTTAGAGATATTAATACACCAGATTCAAAGAGAGAGAACTATTTGAAGTTTTGGTATTGGTAACATACTTTATACATCTCTAAGATTTTCTATTAGACAATTTTAATGTCTCTTCTTTTGTCAATTTAATTACTTTCTCTATATTCTAGTATTGCATCTATTTTACCAAACAGGAATTCAAGGTGCAATGAAGCCACACACTCGAGCAATTTAATGTGCTCCAGACTCAGCTGGAGTTGCCTGGACTCCTCATTCTCCAGACTACCAACCACTGAATCACTTCACAGTTTCTTGGAAAACCAGGTGGGATATTTTAAGTGTCCTTGAGGGATTCTCACTTGAACAGCTCCCATCTCGGACAGGATTATTTAAAAGAGATAACAAGTAGAAATCCTTTGTAGCATATCAACTTCTGCAGGTGGGAAGGATTATTTTAGCTCTCCACCCTCTGAACTCATCTAAATCAGATTTTCAGCATCATTTATTAGGTGGTAATTATTATGTACCCACTTTGGAACGCAGGTTGGCCTTGCTGAAGGAGAGGCAGTATAGCAATACACCGGGTTAAGAGTGTGGACTCTGATGTTAAACTTCTCAGGTTTAAATTCTACTTCTACCCATTCTACTACCCATGTGACCTCGGACAAGTGACTCAACATCTCTCTACTTCAGATTCCTAGTCTAAAAACTCAGATGGTAACAATAGTACCTCCATTAGAAGATCTCTCCGAAGTTAGAGGTACTCTTACCTGTATCAGTTAGAAGAGTGCCTGTCACATAGCATGTGCTCAAGAAATGTTGAGCATAACATTTGTGCATCCTGCTTCCCAACTAGACAGTAAGCTGCTCGAGAAGAGGGAGTGACTTAAGCAATTCATGTTGAACCTGCTGTGATTTCCAGTAATACATTTAAGTTGAACAAAACAAAACTATTCCAGAGAACATTTTTGTCTGCAGAGATTCTCTGACAGCACAAACGCTCAGTAGATGGCAAGGTCTAAAGGGACGGTAAACTTTCCTCATTGAATAGAGAAAATCTGTAATTCGGAATCTCCAGAAAATTGAGATTGTTCAAAGTAAGTTGCTTTTTGTTACTACTACTTGCCTTCAGATATTTTAAGTTAACTGCCAAAGGTCCCAGTTGAGGCATTCAGACCAGTTAAATTTAGCTTACTCCAAGAAGCCGGCCCTGAAAAGAAATCCCCTGTTAAAAGCCAGCCTTGAGTTTCGAGAGCAAATCTGTGAAGGGTTTGAGAAGAGAAGGAACTTAGATGCTTGCATGAGCATGGAACTCAGTCAGCCAGACCCGAATTAAAATCCAAGTCCTACCACCTATTAGCCACGTGACAAACATAATACCCATCCTCACAAACACCCAATTCACACACACACACACACACACAGACAAATTAAATAAGGTTCCTAAGGCAAGATTTTAATAAAATCTCTCCAGCCAATAATGCAAGTAGGTAGTCATTGCTCATAATTGTCATATACATTTCTGAATGTTTACTTAAAATTTATGAAAGGAAAATTAGAATTTCTACAATCTACAACATTAAACACTTATTTTGACCTTAATATGAGAACTCATGCATGTTTTCATGAATAATATGTTTCTAAGCATTTTCTTATTTAAATGTATGAATGTACTAGCTTTTATTTTTTAAAAATACATGTTTTAAATCTTTAAAAGGTATGAAAATGGCTGAATCAAGAATTCGTCCCAAAGAAATCTAGAATAACTGCTAATGATACATTAGAGGAGAGATCAAACAGACTAGAGGATAAAGTTGAAGCTCTTCGATGGCAAAGGACGGAGAACACTGATGAAAGAGAAGAGGGATGGGAGATGAGACGAGCACTCCCTCCATGCTAATCAGATGGAGGAGGAATGACCCAAAGCTACAATGTGGATGAGCATCACATAAGAGATTCATGTTATAGTGGCAGAGCCGCAGGGCAGATTATTGGGAACAAGAGTCCATCAAATCAGGTAGATCCGATTCTACTGCGCTAATCACTACTAAGACTTGGTGAAGCAGAGTATGACACACCAGGCACAAACGATTGGCAATAAATTCTCTCTGACTTTCAGTCTCCTCATGTCTAAAAATGAGAACAATAACAACCACCTTACCTCTCCCTGGGAACTTGGCCGCTCTCTGCTGGCTCTGATGATCTGTCATCACCACAGCGAGGGGAATGTCAGCCCCTCCCCCCACTCGCCAGTACCTCCCTGGAAAGGAAGAAACTTGCAAAGGGTGCTTCTTCACTCTGCAGAGGAAGTCAGGTCTAGGAAAAAATAATCAATGTGGCTGGTATTTATTAAATGTTTATAATGTGCCAAGGGCTGTGATAAGCACTTTATAGATATTATCTATTTAGTCCTCATGACAGCCTTATGAGATAGATATTATTACTGTTCCTGGCCTGCAGAGGAGAAAATTGAGCCCAGAGATTTGGCCCAAACACTTAGCTTGTTAAATGGCAGGACCCAGACTTGAACTCACTTGAGTGGGTCACTCACTTAACCATGGCCCCACACTGTCTCTGGAATAGCGAATTCTCCAGAATGCTGAATGATGAATCTTTCTAAAGAGAAGGCAGTTCAGCTTGAACCAGAGAAAGAAGCCTCACCAAGCATGAATCACATGAGGTCTTATAACATCAGGTTCCTAACAGACTCAATGAACAGCTCAGCTTCTGATTCAGAAAGGGTGATGCACATGGAACTAGGAAAGGAAGTCCTGGTAAGACTGATAGCCTGGTAATCTGGTGGAAAAAAGGTTTAAATAGAAGACAGGGGAGAGCTTACTTTGGGATTAACATTTATTTCTTCTTTGTTCCTTTTTCAAATGTTATTTCCTGTGTTGTATTTAGAATTAATAAATTGCTTATTATTCTTACTGCTATAAAGATTGCATTTTTGAGAAAAAGAACTAATGGGGTATCTTTCATTCTACACTTGCCTATGAATAGATGTCTATTTTGTCTGGGTCACTAAAAAGTAAATCTAACAATAACGAAGGCACTTCCCTAAAGGGCAAGCATCAAAAATCAGTCACTGTGCCCAGGACTTCAAATGTAATAGCAAATAGATAATGCTCAGGAAGGCAGTTGTCATAGGAGAAAAGGCTCAATGTTAGGGGTCGGCAAACCTGGGTTCAACGGCCTCCCAAATGTTGTCTAAATTCCACAGCTTGACATGAGAGTTCTCCGCAGTCTGCACTTTAGACATCACTGGACTGAGATCTCTCCTGTGAGCCTTTATCTTCCTCACCACCAGCCATTCAGGTCTTACTCCTCCATAAAAGGTCAGCTCAAATGCCACCTCCTCATCAAGCATGCCCTGATTGCTCATCCCTTGTTTCTCAGAGTCTAGGACGTACCTGCCACATAGGGGGTGCTCAATGCATTTGGCTAAAGCAAAAACTTGAAATAATAAATAGAGCTTAGAGTAGCCACTGAACCACTTGGAAAGGAAAAAGTTACAGTCAGACTCATCATGTGTAGGTATTTGAGGTGAAATAAAGAATGCAGAGATGTAATTTATGAAAATGGAATGAGTTCACAAATGGGCGAGTGGTTTTTATCATTTGGGGGCATATTTTATGTGCCAGGCACTGAGCTCATGTGAATAAACTATAATGCCAGACCTGAATATCAAATACATGGAAGTCTGCCAAGATAAGAAACAAGACAGAATGAGTAGAATGCTATAAACATAAAAAGTCAAGACTATACCAAAGGAAGGGCAGCCGTGCAGGTGCAAGGTGCTGATGGAAACATCCTCCCAATACACACCTGCTTTATTTTCCAATTTCTTTAGCCAGGAACTCAGGGCTAATCAAAGCAAGGTTACCACAGGATTACACAGAGCAGATGTGGCATGCCCTTGTATGCAGCTTTTCCCTGGTCCCGTGTAATGGGCTTACTGCCTCTAGTGACTGATGCACCTAAGGCCAAGAAAGAAGCCAATTCTTGCTACACCCCTGCCCTTGTTTATACAGGCTAACATCAGCATTCCTGAGCAGCTTACGCTGGCAATCAGTGCTCTTCTGCAGGTATATTTACATTTATTTGTATGTATATTCACCAGAATCTCTTGGTTCTTGAACCAAATAGCACCAGTAAGGCTACGTCCACAGCTGGCGAAGAAAAAACAGAATCAGTGCCCAGGGATCTCTTAATAATTTCTTTGCCTCTGTCTGTCTCTCCAGCAACCCAGCAAATACTGTCAACCTAAGCAAGTGCTGGAAACAAGGTAAAAATCCTCCATATGTGTCTCAACTATGAGGATGGACCTCAGAGACCTCCAATTAAAGGGATTATGATTGACTGAGGGCCCCAACTGCTGTGCTCGGAAGTCTATGCCTGAGTTTGCATGAGGGTCATGTATGGATACTGAGACAGACCCCTCCACTACTCCTCGGATGGTCAAAATTGGCTTGAGAACACTCTGATGTCCTTACTCATCTTCATTAGGCTGCTCAGCAGTCTAGGATGCTTTTACCCCCCACTTCTTCCCTCTCCTTCACTTCAGGTCAGATTTCCAACACAGTCCAATAAGCCTCCAACCTTTCCCTGCTCCCTCTCCATTTTCTCTTACAGGTGTTTTTTGTTTTTTGTGATAAAGCACTTCCACATCTTATCTTGGCACTTGCTTCTCAAAGGACCCAGGATAATATTTTCTACATACCACTATACCTTTGCTCATTTATTCATTTATTGAAATATTTATTAATCACGTCCTAATTCTCAAGCACTGTGCTAAGCACTGTCTGAGCACAAAAAGGAGACTTATCCCCTGACTTCAAAAAGCCAGGGAAGAAGACAAATAAATAGACATTTACAGCACATAGTAAGTGCTTTAATAGAGGAAACCAAAGAAGGATGTGGAGGCCCGTGATTAAGAATTGTGGAAGAGAAGGGAGGAGGGTTCTTACAGACTCTGGAGCTGAATTCTAAAAGAAGGAAGAGGACTTCAGCATAGGTTGGTCTCCTTTATGGTTTGGAGACTTGAAATCGATCTTAATCCTACACTGTTAGGTGGGCATCTATGTGAGAAAGACCTATAGGCGCAGAGTCTTGAGGATGAGGCAGACCCACACTCCTACTGTTTCTGAGTAGATTTCCTTTACCTTTAGAAAACCACCTGGCTTTCGTAATCCCCAGAAGTTGCCCAGTCCTTATCTCTCCAAAACAATAAAAGTGCACAAAGAAACCTCTGCTTCAACACAAAATCTTTCTTCCCCAAAGTCATAATGAGCCAGAGTCATTAAAGTATTAGTTAGTCCTCAAGGTTTATGAATGTGCATCAGCACCATGGACATATAAATGGAACCTTTCATTTCATCAGAAACAGAGAATCCTATTTAGGGAAAAAGGGATGTTTGGGCTCACTGGGAAGAAATGTAGAATGTGTGGATACGTCCCAGGCTACCCCTCACCCTCAAGCTAAGGCTCCAGTGACAGTCGCAAACCTGTTCTACTCCGGGCACTGCCCCTGTCTCACTATGGCCTTGAACAACTTGCTTTACCACTAGATATATCTTCTCATGAGTCTAATTATCTTTAAGTTCACTTCAAGCTCTGGTTTTTTAAGATTTTGAATTTAATTAACTCTTAAGAGTAAATGTAAAGTTATAGCCTCATGAGAGGAGAGTCTGCAAGTAAAGACTCCAGGTAAAGAAAAGAGAATTCAATATTTGGAGTAAAAGGCAAAACACGTGTTTGAGAACAGTTAGGTGCTTTCTGTGCCATTGAATGGACATAATGCTATGTCTCATTTGCTGCTAATTCAGAGAGAGAACTGACAGAAAACGCAGCCAATATTGTGAGTGTATAACCAAAGCCCAGGAGAACTTTAGGTTCGAGCATCAGTTGATGGTGTAGTCTTAGTCGAGGGCGAGGTTTCTGAGCCTCAGAGTCACAACGTGGACAAGTGTACTCCAAGGGCAGCCTCTTATACACACAATCACACTGCAGAGTGTTAATCTGAGAACAGAAAATGTCAAAGAGTCCCCCAACTGGACCCAAATAAGAGAAAAACAGCCCCAAGTAATAGTCTGAAGATAAGATCAAAAGATAATATTTTTAAATATATTTCTTAAGAAAGTTGAACACTTTGAAGTCTAACACTCGCAAAGATCACTCTAAACACATTTTAATGAAATGTGAGTCACAGATACAAGGTGGGTGTAGGAGAGCAAAGGCAAAAAGTTACACCGGAAGCAAGGTTTGGGATGCTTGGGGGTTTGTTTCTGAAATGTTCTCGTTGTTTTGTTAACATGAACACTCTTAGTCTTAACCCAGAATGTCATTCTAGGGCCAACATCAAGTCACAGAACTAGGCCAAGTCTGTCTGTTTGGGCCCCCTAGAAACATGAATAGCTTTGTAGATAATTAATCTTTAAGTCCTAAGACTGTAGACCATTAGATCTAGAAGAAATCTCAGAAGTCATCAAGTCCATACCCCTCATCTGTTGGGCTAAGTCTAGGAATAAGTGACTAGTTCATGAGCATGCACTAGATTAGAGTTAGAGCTGGGGAGACAATTCATTTCTAAGTTCCATGATCTTCCTACCATAATATGCTGTCTGCATAGAGAACTATCCCACAAAGCATTCTTCCCCTTAGGCCAGACTTGTGGTCATCCCATCCAGTACCATGTTTTGCCAAGGGCACTCAGCACATGTCTGCTGGCCAGGTGAACAGAGACTATCTTTCCAGCAACACAGCCAAATGATGATTTGCAGTCACTCTGAAAATTCAAAGCAAGCAAAATGGCCTGTTATGTGTCACTAAGTAACAAAAGATGAAAAGAAAATGGATATGTTTTTTGGTTCATTTCTAGGACATTGTGGGAGTTACACATCTGATACAGTCCCCTATTTCCTTTTCTATTAAGACTATTATTCAGTTAAGGCAAAGTTCTTTAATGTACCTTAAAATTTGCTTTAAGTTCTTCCAGAACAATGCTAAAACCTGTACAGAAGTGAACCTTTTAAAGAAAACAACAGCCACTGGCATCACAGTCCATCAGAACCTTCATCCTCTCTATGAGAAGTTTCTGCTTTGATCTTCACCACTGCACAAAGTGCCCTTCTCCTCTGGAATCAGGGCCCCTTGGCTTAAGCTCTTCATGGACCAGAAAGTCACAGACTTATAAGTTAGATGGAGTTGTGATTTATGAAGATATATGTAACTGGAGATTCAGAGTGAGTCTGAGTAAGAATCACCTGCCTCTAAATGTTAGAGTATCCTGAGACGTCTTCTCTGTCTCCACTCATACCAAATAGTGCCCTCATTCGGCTTCACGGCTTTAAATATCATCTATGTGCAGATAACAGCAAACACATTTCTCATCTCCAACCTTTTTCCTGAGCTTGACATCTGGGTTGAATTGTGTCCAACCAAAATGTCATATGTTGAAGTCTTAACCCCCCATTACCTCAGAATATGACCTTATTTAGAGATAAGGTCTTTACAGAGAAAATCAAGATAAAATGATATTAGTAGGGAGGGTCCTAATCCAGTGTGATTGGTGTTCTTATAAGAAGAGGAAATTTGGACACTAAAATGCATAGAGCGGGGATGATGTAAAGAGATGTGGAGATAAGATGGTCATCTACAAGCTAAGGAGAAAGGCCTGGAACAGATCCTCCCCTCACGGCCGTTAGAAGGAACCAACTCTCCCTACATCTTGATCTCGGACATGTAGACTCCACAACTAGGAAACAATAAGTTGCTGTTGTTTAAGCTCTCTGTTTGGGACACTTAGAGAAGTCCTAGCAAACAAATACAGCATCTTTAAATATCTAGAAAATACCTCAAACTGAGTATGTCCAAGCCCATGGCTTAGACACTACCTGTTCCAACCTGGTGCTCTCCAAGATCCCCTATTTCAATAAATGGCAATTATAACCTAGAGGTCTCTATGACCAAAAACAATGAAATCACCCTTGAATCAAAACTTTCATATTTCTTGAATCATTCATTCCTTAAATAAGTCTGTATCTGATTACTATAACCTTAAATAATATCAAAAAATGGACCACTTCTCACCCCTGTCCCCTTCCATCATCTAAATCAAACTGCCATTACCTCTCACCTGGATTTTTGTAGTAATTTACTTACTAGTCTCTTCCCTTCCACACTTGCTCTCTCATAATCCAATCCCCAGACAGCAGCAAGAGTGATCCTTTTAGCTGAGTAAGATCATCTGAATCCTCTGCTCTAGACCCCCCAAAGGTTTTTGGTCTATATTTATTATTTAAAGTCCTTCCAAAGTGTTCAAAGCTCTACATAAGTTGTCATCCTGGGTAACCCTCAGACCTCTTCTCCTATCTCTCTTTCCGTTTCACTCCCTCTGTTCCGATCCATCTAACCTTCTTACCGTTCCTCAAAGAGGCCAGTCACATTCCTGCCCCAGGGTCCTTGAACTTACTGCTCTCTCTGGGTATAATCATCTTTCCTCATATACCCACTGGTCTATTGCCTTTCCTTATTCATGTTCTGCTCCACTGCATGTTCTGTTCTGATCCAAGCCTTTATGACCATCCTCTCTAAATAGTACACCCATGCATATGATTGCTTTTTCTTATGTTTCTCTCATAAGACTCCCCATAAGACCAGACATTGTCTATTCTGTTCATTGCTATGATCCTACTACCTAGGTAGTGCCTGGTATCTGGTATGTTTCTGTGAAATATTTGTTGAGGGAAATGAAAGAAGGAGAGAAACAGTGGGGAAGGAAGGAAAGAAGGAAGGAAGGAAAGAATTCATATGCATCTAAGCATATCAGTAAAACCTTTGGAACAGCTTTCCAGACAGCTATTTCCATAAAGAATGAGGAACTTTCTGAGATTAATCCTAAGGGAAGGAAAAAGCCTTTCTGAGATTGAGTCAATAAGCAAATCCTGAGTCATCAAGGGGAACGTTTGGTCTGCCTATAGCATGGTAACCATCTCTAGGATTTGTCTTCTGGCCCAGTGCTCACGGGACTCAGATCTAAATCCTCTAAGAAACAGGGGAGCTGTAGGTAAAATCTGAAAGAAGTTTTGCACTAAAATTCTGTACAACTTTGGGACCTACATGCTCTGCTGTAACAGTGGGAAGATGGGCATCTTTCACCACACATCATAGAGCAGCTTTCATACCTGGAAGATTCAAGTGTGTTGGTGGAGTCCTTAACAGAAGCTATGCTACCACAGTGTGCCCAGGGAGTTCACATTGCCCAGAGGGCATTGGATGCTTGCAGAGACCATGGACCCAGCAGAGCAACAGTGGTGACCAGAAAAACTGCAGTGGCTGGCAGAGCAAACACTGCATCTGATAGGAGCAGAAATTTTTCTTGAAAACAAGTAACTTACTCCCCGGGGACTTTCAGAAATACTTGAGAGGGCAACATTTTAGTGAGCCAAAGGTACAATACTATACAGGTGTATCTGTAAGCCTGTGAAATTCTAGTTTCTATTCCTATTAGTTCATTTGCCCCCAAAATTTGTGAGTCCTAGAGAAATTCAGCCCACATGTATGTGTTTTAATAAAGATACTTGAGATACAAATCTTCCAAAGAATTGACACAATTTAGCATTTTCTTACAAATTGAGGATTTTTGTTAGGAATATTAAGTATGGTGCTGTACACCATAGATGCCCCCAAGCCTCTAAAGTATGTGATGGGTTTTGCCCCTGAACTAAATGGCCCTATGAATACTTGTATCTGCTCTGTTAATTTATGTCAGAAGACATAAATTAAATTAGAATTATCAGTTGTCATTTTTCATTGCTGTCAATGTTCCTGCTTCTAGAAATTGCATATTTCCTTCTGTTTTCTGTTTCTATTTTGCTATAAGAAACCAAATCCCAGGCTACAATTCATATCAATTCAACAGATACATGGAGGTCAAACTCTATGCTAGCAAATGCAGGTGTTGCTATGGGGAATATAAAGATGAACATGATCTCACCTACATGTGGAATCTAAAAGAAAGTCAGACTCGTAGTAACAGAAAGGAAAATGGTGATTACCAATGGCTGGAGAGTGGGTAAAAAGGGGAGATATTGATCAAAGTATACAAATTTTCGGTTAGAAGATGAATAAATTCTGGAGATCTAATGTACAGAATGATGACTATAGTTAATAATAATGCATTGTATACTTCAAATTTGCCATGAAAGGAGAACTCAAGAGTTCTCAGCTCACACACTCATACAAAAAGTGATAACTATGTGAGGTGATGGCTATGTTAATCAGCTTGATTATGCTAATAGTTTCATTGTTCACCTTAAATATATACAATTTTTGTCAACCATACCTTCACAAATCTGGAAAAAAAGTTTTTAAAATCCTGTCAAATTTTACACATTAAAAATAAATAGGGGCCAGTCCCGTGGTGTAGTGGTTAAGTTCAGCATGTTTCCGCTTCAGTGGCCTGGGTTAGTGGGTTTGGATCTTGGGCACGGACCTATACCACTTGTCAGCCACACTGTGGTGGTGATCCACGTATAAAGTAGAGGCAGATTGGCAATGGATGTTAGCTTGGGGCTAATCTTCCTCAGCAAAAAATAAATAAATTTTTTAAAAAGATTTTAGAAGATGCATAAGAAGTCACCTCTGTCCTTTCATACAAGTGGATGAGCATCAGACCGGCTCCAATTTGAGGGAAATACTTAAGCCTTTTTAGTCCATGAGTTTTGCACATCTATTATGTCTGTTCAGAGGCCATTTATACATGGTTCATGGTTCATATGTGGAATGGTTATTATAAAGTATTCTGGATAACAGTAATTTAATCAGGAAACACACACTGTTACAACAGCTTATAATAGAACCTAACATTTCTTAAGTGCCTATTCTATGCCCAGCACTTTATATATCACACCATATGTAAATCTCATTCAACTCTCACAGCACCATCATACCATCTCATTGATGAGGAAAGAAAATTCAGACAGGTTGGCTCACTCACTCAATCTTACACTTTGAATAATAGACAACGGTAGGATTTGAACCCAGAGCTTAGACTCCTAAGATCCACATCTTCCCACACCATACTCTTCCTTTGTTTCAGCCCTTGCTGCAGAAAATCACTGCCTGACTTTGCAAGGCCAGGCAGACAAACAGCATGGAATTATTCTTTTCTAAGTGATGACCTCACCACACCGTGGGATCCCACTCTGGTCCACATTGAATAGAAGATTAGTTTAAATACAGATTAAGTTTTAGCTGTGTGTCAAAAAGTTTTGGGTACATCTTTTTTCTTTTTTAAAGATTAGCACCCAAGCTAACATGAGTTTCCAATCTTCTTTTCTTCTCCTTCTCCTCCTCTCCCTCCTCCTCCTCCTCTTCCTCCTTCTCCTTCTCCCCAAAGCCCTCCAGTACATAGTTGTATATTCTAGCTGTAGCTCCTTCTGGTTGCGCTATGTGGGATGCTGCCTCAGCCTGCCCTGATGAGCGGTGCTAGGTCTGCGCCCAGGATCCAAACCGGAGAAACCCTGGGCCGCCAAAGTGGAGCCCGCAAACTTAACCACTCAGCCATGGGGCTGGCCCCCTGGGTACTTCTTAATTACTATATCCCTGATTTCCTTCGTTCACATCCTTCATTAATTCCAGCCTATTTTTTTCCTTTCTTACTCTCCTAAACGCAGAATCAAAGGCCATAATTCTAGTTAGTTGAGTCCTGCTATTTAACTGAAGTTTTATCTTACAAAAATGTATACCCTTTCCCTGCTCCCCCCACAGGAAGCAAATAACTATAACATGTTTGCTTAGCTGAATATGGATTTACAGAAGGTATAGCAATAAAATAACGGGCTAATTTATGTATAATTTTTGTATTAGAGTCGATAAATATTGGCTGATTGGCAAGGATCTGCAGGAAGCCCAAGTGTATAGAGAGGAGAAAAGGCCCTGCCTGACCTGCCCTCACAAAGCTTACAATCACTTCTTCTCCTTGGTATGAAGAAAAGTCTTTCAGGGGAGCTGGAGGTGAAGAAGGAGATGAAGGGGGGCTACATTTGTAATCCAAATTTAAGTGAGTAAAAAATACGTTTTGAAAAACAGTGTTGACCACTTTCGAGGGAAATTGGTTTGCACTCAGACAGCCTGAATCTCCTGCTGGAGTGGGAAGGAGGACTTGAGAACTAAAAGCAAGAAGTGGTCTGTCTGAACTGTCCTCTCAGGCTAACACGTTCAGGAGCTGGGGCAACTCAGGTGGGAGGAGCGTGCAAGGATGTTCCAGGGCCACTGCTTCCTTCCTGAAAGGAAGAAGGTAGAGAGCTCCTAGATTTCTAGAACTGGACGTCTTGAAAGGGAGTCACTCATCATGGCTCACAGTCAGAGAAAGCCCTGGCCTAACCCTTCCTCAATTCCTGCTAGTGGGAGGAAGGCAGGGGGTGAACAGGTGATGGCAGACATGAAGGAACAGGAAAATGAGCCAAAGCAAGGAGGAAAGGTGATTAAAATATGTTTACCATGGAACCCAAAGTATTTCTGACACTAAGGCAGAAACTAAATAGACGTCTTCTAAAATTCAAAACCTATCTATTATTTATGAATCTGTCTACATAAATGTAAGTTTCCACAGAGGGCATCCTAAAGGCAGCTTTTGGCAGCCCGTGAACAAAGCTCAACAGAGTAGTGGGCATGGATCTATGTCCCTGGTCATCAGTGCCCAATTTTAACAAGGAATGGATAGTAGGAAAATTTTAATCCCTCATGTTGTGTATCCATGTATTTTAGAGAGTAGAGAGAGAGAGAGAGAGACATTTTTAGTGCCTTAATAAACCTGTTAAGCCCCAGTATCTTGTGCTAGGTACTTGAGACAGAAATACAAATCAGATACAAGTCTGAGAAACTGTCACAATCCAGAGGAGCCTAAGGAGACAGGATGACTAATTCTAATGTGGCATCCTGAATGGGATAATGAAACAGAAAAAAGACATTAGAGGAAATATGAATAAAGTATGGATTTTAGTCAATAATAAGATATCCATATTGATTCCTTAATTGTGACAAATGTACTGTACTGATGGAAGATGTTAATAATAAGGAAACTGGATGTGGTATTTATGGGAACTCTGTACTATCTTCTCAATAATTCTCAAAATCTAAAACTGTTCCAAGATAAAAAGGTTATTTTAAAAAATTAGATTACATCTTGAATAAAATCCAAATCCCCTATAGTTACTATCACAATCTGGTCCCTGCCCACCTTTCCCGGCTTACCTTGCACCTCTCTCCTTTTTGTTCAATAATCTTTAGCAAGACCCATCACATCATGTTCCTTTCTGTTTCAGGGCGACCAACATACTGTTACAGCCTCCTGAGATGTTCTTCTCACTGAGACCTGACCATCTCAGGTATCAGCTCAAGTGCCCTTTCCTCAGAGAGAGGCCTTTCCTGAATTTCCAATGTAAATTATATGTCCTCAACTCCGATTGCCTCTCTCTCATAAGATTAAATGCTATTCTCTTTCTTAGCATTTATTATTAGTTGGAATTTATATTTATTGGAGTGTTTACTTGTTTAACATCTCTCTCTCTCTCTCCACATGTTAAGTTCCTGTGGGTAGAGATCATTCTGGCTTGTTCACCATTGAACATCCAGCTCCTAACCTAATGCCTGGCCTATGATAAAAATTTATGTGGAATCAATTAACTAAATGAGACCTTGTAGATGGAAAGGTCCATTCCGATACCTAAATCATTTTTTTACATCTTTGTACACTAAGCACTCAACATAGCACCTATCATACCATATAGGTGTACTGAATAACTATGTATTGTGCTAGATGCTTGGGATACAGATATAAATCAGATACAGGTCTACTTTCAGAAGCTACTGATTAATAACAATTAGAAAGCAAATGGGTGATTAGAATTCAGTGTGATACACACTACGCAAGCACAGAGGGTGGACATCTGGCCCAACCTGGAGCTTCAGTCTCCTTTCAGAGCCATGCTGAATTCTGAGAGCCAACTCTGCTGCTCATGTTCAATCTGACTATGGACAAGCAACTTCATAAATCTCTGCTTCAATTTTCTTATTTCCAAGTTGAGAAAGATAGACTAGAGACAATCTAAAATCCATCATCTAACATTCTTCAATTCTCAGTGTGGTGCAGGTTTTATGAACCACGCTTTGAATTTGCAACACAAGGAGTTTACAACTGCATGACTTTTTATAAATAGGTAATTTCTCCAAATCTCTAATTTTCTCCCAAATAATGGGAAATTGTGATGCCCCAAATTTACGTGTTATTGTCTTGTCTAAATGTTCTTCTTTTGATAATCCTAGATCACATCGTGACAGTTCTCATTCCAACATAAAGTTGACTTGGTGAGCTTATGAATATTCAATCTAAAAACCTAAAGAGAAGCATGAAGGGTATGGCATCTGTAACCTTCCATCTAGTAATTAAGTAGATTCCGTGTTATTCTCATAATAAGGGCCATGGAAGTTTCCCACTGCCAGTATATAAATGTTCAGCTTCTATGAACAAAAAACACCCCAAAAATCTTTGCTTTAGGGGCCAGCCCAGCGGCATAGTGGTTAAGTTCACGTGCTCTGCTTCAGCAGCCCAGGGTTCGCCAGTTTGGATCCCAGGCATGAACTTACATACGGCTAATCAAGCCATGCTGTGGCAGCATGCCACATAGAAAAAATAGAGGAAGGGTGGTACAGATGTTATGTCACAGACAATCTTCCTCAAGCAAAAAGAAGAAGATTGGCAACAGATGTTAGCTCAGAGCCAATCTTCCTCACCAAAAAAAAGAAAGAAAGGAAGGAAGAAAGAAAGAAAGAAAACCTTGGTTTTATTATATTATCCAGCTGATATTTCTTTTTGAACTTGCATAAGTACCTCCATTCACATTCATCTTGTTATTAAAGATCAAGGTACTGAAATATGGCAAAATGCATGGTTCCAAGAATAGCACATGGCACACAGTTGGCATTCAATAACTATCTATTCATTCAATAAGCATATACAAAGTACTATATAAGGATCTGAAGATAAATGATCCTCAGGGATGTAACAAAGAGAGGCCTAATCCACAATCAGATGCTGAAAAGAAATCAGATGATATGAGCACTAGAAAGTACCCACTGGATCTACCAACACAGGGGTCAGTAGTAACCTCAGAAAAAACACTTGAGCTGGAATATTGGAGATCAAATCCAGACTACAGAGAGCTAAAGAATGAGTCACTGAAGAAGTAGATATAGTTCCTTTCAGAAGCTTGACTGTAATGGAGAAGAAAGAGATATAGTGGTAGCTGGAGGGCAGATAGGATTTAGACGGAGAAATGTTTAAGTTGGGAGAGATTTGTATAAGTTAAAATGCAGATGATAATAGGGCCATAGAGAAGGTGTTAATGTATGTAGAGGAGAGAGAGGGGAGATGACTGACAGATCCTCTCTCCCTCCTATATGTCGAAGAATTAATATCAGGAGATAATGCATAAGATGAGAAATGCAGAATAGATTATCCTTAGGCAGGAGAAGCAAGAGAAGCTCCACCATTTGTACTGTAATAATAAGGAAGGAGTTTGAAAGGGATGCACTTAAGTAGAAAGGTAGCAGGAACATTTTCTAAGACTGACTAGCCCTCTTCAGGGTGCTGTGCTCTTACTGGACCTACCAAATCAATGGTTCCAGTGAAGGTATGCATTGGTCTCTCTTCCTTCTAATAAGCACTTGGAGTAGTAGTAACAAAATTGAGACAGAAAGTATGACATATGGTTTCAAGTCATAATTCTGCCACTTATTGGGCCTTCAACTGTGAGTATAACACTGTCTGAAATAGCACAAGAGTATTTCTACCCAGTGCAATGTTTGAATGCAGCAGTGCTTCCTGGGAATAGATGTAAGTTCCTTACCCTCCTTATAGTCTTGTTACATGGATAAACAAAATAGTGAGTGTGAGAGTGTGTCATTCATCGCAAAGTCAGAAAAGTCTGCACACAGGTATCGAATTACAGGTTTTCTTTTTTTCTTTAGAAAGTCTACATTTCAAAACAGTTTTTAAAAATAGAAGAGGACAACAAAAGCATTAACTTGAAGGACATCAAAGTGTGGGAGGGTGGGGTGGAGGGAGAGCATGTGCTCAATTCTTCTATTGCACATTCAGAGAGTAAACAAGTGTTGAAACCGAGAGCAGTAACCTTGAGGCTGCCCTGGCAGGCAGGAAGCCCAGCCAGTGAGAGTAGTGCCCAAAGGAAGAGCAGCGAAAGTGGCCTTCAGCCAAGTATAGATCTCACTTTCTATTCTGAGCTGTACTTAAACCTCACTTCCCTTCTTGGCATATGTCCTATCTTTAATAAAACAGAAGACAAAGTGGTCTGTATGAGAAGGTGGCAAGCCTCAGGAAACATTATCAATGACCCACCCGTGACCCCCAGCCAGGCAGAAACTCTGCTGCCCAGAATTCTCATGAATCTGCATGTGGTTTCTCCAGGATGCTGCATTTCCTATAATTATCTCCACTCTACTCACTGTCATTGTATGAACAAGGACATCAGTGAGACTCTGTTCCCTCCCACTTGGCTCCTATCCTCCTCTAATATGGCTTCTCAAGCTCATCCACTACATACTTGCTGCTGGGCAAGGCTAGTTCTCAATAAACATTTGATGAATGAAGGAATGAATGGGTGAATGAATGAATGATCATTCTGTGAACACAACCCTGTACTGCCTGCTAGGGAATGACAGGACACTTAAGCTTGGCCCTGGCCTAGGGGAAACTATCAGTACATGAACAATAGAAGGAGCATGATGGTTTACCATGAGCCAATATAGTTTGGCCACCATAAGATCCTGAGCAGTTCTCATATTCAGTATATTCTGGAGTCAGTTTCAGGTCAGTTTGTGATTTAAGTGTCAGAGGATTGCACATGTTCATCCCCTCTCTAGCACTCCTCTGCTTTCATGTTGGAGGAATTGTGTCTCTCGGCTGAATAGTGTATGAAGAAAATATATAGCAATAGTGCCTAACGTTTATTATTTACTAGTCTTCTAAATGCTTCATATATATTCATTTGGTCCTTCAGAGAATTCAGGATTGCTACAATCTCCATTTTAGAGATATCGAAAATGAGACAAGAGGCTAAAATGGATGCCTGTCCAAGTCATACAGGTTGTAAGTGGCAGACCTGGGAATCAAATCCAGTCAGGTGAACACCAGAGCCTGTACAACCACTGCCCATTCTGCCCTAAGAGGAGACAGGAGGAAGTAGCAGGACCCCTGATGACAGTGATGCTTGGACTAGACTTTAGAGACAATTCAAAGCAAGTACACAGTCAAGGGTAAATGTGTCTTACTCAAGATTACAATGTGCCATTATTGCAAAACCATGCTGAGTTCTTATTATGTGCAGGGCACCCTGCTAGGTACACTGAGATGATAGCAATAAGCAACAACTGAGTACCTGCCATAAGCTTTACATATATTCTTGCTTATCTTAACAAGAATCTTGTGGATATTTTACGGATGAGGGAAGTGAGACTCAGATACTAGACTAGGTCACATAACTGGCCTGGGCGGATGGGGCAGGATTCAAACACAAGTCTGCCTGACTGCACAACACCTAAACTCTTCCCATAGTAGCACATGTCCTCTCCAGGAGATAGATGAAGGTGCCCTTTTTCCCAAACTAGATTCTTGAGATTGTGATGGTGACACATTGTAGTGTCCTAGGTCCTACTCTCTGCTCCTCTGCTTTCCTTGCTGAGGTCTCCCTTCAGGTTAGTTATAAGCTAAAACATGACAATATCAAGTGGACGGTCCACACTTACATAGCCTAGATATCAGCTGAAGTATCCTGTATTTCCCATTTCTAATGAAATTGGCTCAAACATCCTTCTCCATGTGATTGTCACCCCATATCTTTGCAATATCTCCAAGGAATTGGGTTTCCTTTGAGCATGTGCACACTTCTCTGGACCAAGCTGCTTTTCAAGAATTCCCACATGAAATAACGTCTGATAGTATAGAGAACTTTGCCACCCATTCAGATGTTGACTTTCGCACCTTTTTCCTTTGACCAACTGGAAACCTCCCACCCCCGTTTTCTTACTGGATGCTGGAAACATTTCTTCCCACCTTCAACTCGAGGATGATATTTTCCATAATGGGTCTCTTCAAACCCAGGGGCAGTTTCTAAAACTTTCATTTGTCCAGAGCAGTAGATTGAAACCCCAGATCTTTTCTTCCAAAATTCCTATTCACCCTTAGAGTCAGGTCCCGCTCCTGGAACTTTGATCTTCAAAACACTAAGAAGAAGTGTTACCATGGAGGGTAGCCTGTCTACTTCACTCTCTCTAGTGTCTCTACCTAGAGAAAAAGAATGGGAAACTCTAGAAATTGAACTTAATCACTACCAGGGAAATGGATGGCTCAGCTCTCCAGCCTGCTTGCATTTGCTTATCCTTCCTAAGCCTCAGCTTGATATGATTCAAGCCAGATTCTCTTGGCATAAGCAAAATTGCATAAGAGTCCCAGTATTCTGCTCCTTTTGTACTTTCCAATTGGACCTGGGAAATACTTCCTTCATGTCTGGGTCCATCCGCACCATCTGCGACACAATGTCCTGAGCCATGGGCAGCATATACTCCACAGGCTTAAGTACAGAAAGCAGTTTGTGAGTGTCGTCACCAAACATGTCCTGAGGACTACCTCCTCCCAAAAGCAGAGGTGGAAAGCCTGTTCTTCTCTACGCTCCAGGTCTTTGAATGTCAGGAACTCAACCTCAGGTGGCTAAATCATACCTATCTCAATGTCTTCTTCCTCAATCTGAGCTGGAACTTCCAGTGCTGCTGTTTTGTTCCCCACTATTTCCTGAGAGTGTACAACACACTTCCTCTTCCCCTTTGTCTAAAATTAACCATAATAATCAGGGAATTAGAGAAATTCACCAGCTCTACCACCCAGCAGTTCAAATTCTTGTAGCAGAATTATACTATTAATAATGGTAACCGTTAACTTCAATCATCCTTTTGATCAGTCTCAAAAGAGGTCTTCAATAAGTTGGTTCATGCTTAAAAAAAAAGTTGACACGCGGATGGTTCTATCTATACTACTGACAAATTGAAATGGCAAGCAATAGGATATATTGGAGTATATAAGGAAGCCATTTGGTATAAACCTAATTTGGCCTGACTTTGTTTTTTCCAAAAGGGCCTGACTGTGGCTGTTGAGCACGTGTTGCATATCTGCTTTAAAACATTACTATGGCAAGAACAAATGGCCTTAAGATAAAGGTGCAACTTCCCCCCACATTGGCATTTCCTTAAGGATAAGCATCTTTCCTTGGGCTAGGAACTGACTGCTGTGCTCACCTTTGACCACCCAGCTCACCTGTGACCACCCAGCTCGAGACAGCAGACCTGCCACCCTGCTGTGTTCACCGAGACAGCAGACCTACCTGCTGTTTCCATCAATCGCTGTGCCGACAGAGCAGTCTCGCAACTATTGTAAAAGGGACATTTCAATCCTATGTGAAACATCCTCTCTGGGGGTATATAACCACTCTGTGCACCCCACTTCTTTGGTGCCCTTTCTTCCTTCGGGAACAAAGGCCCCAAGCCATGGCCCTCAGATTTTGGCTCAGAATAAACTCTCCCAAATTTTCATTTATAGATTGGTTATGGATTATTTTCGTCGACACTACTAAGAAAACTTTATCCCTTGGAATCTAAGGAAATTCTATCCAAATTACTGACTTCAAGCAATGTTGGTAGCCCAATAGACATTGAGAGACATATTTGACATTTTGAGGTGGCAGATGGATTGCATACATGATAGAGCCTCATAGATTTCCTATTAGCTGACTTTCTTTCCCTGCCTGATAGATCTTACAGCATTGTAGCATCTCCATAGTATAGTGTCTATTCACAATTCACAACCCTTCTCTCCAGTGCCTGAGACTATTCTCTTTCACATTGCATATAGCCTCTCCAAAATTATGATTGTTAATGACGTGCCTCCCAGTATGAGCTCAGTTACCTGAATGTTCTTGTGCAGTGGTTTGATCTATGGCAAGAACATTTCCCATGGACCTCCTAAGCCCTGCTAGGAGACATTAAATGCAAAAAAAGTATGGATACAGAGAGTCTGGTTTCCAAGATTCTGGTTTCCAAGATTCTTTGCTAGAGGATTTTTTGAGCCAAAATGTTTGCAAAATACTGCATATAACTCACTTTATGTCTGAAATATGGAGAGAGACAGAGAGATTGAGACTAAGGATAATCTTAAAGTTGTTTCATAAATTCCCTTTGACTTTGGGATGTTATTCCAAGGACAGGTACAGTTCAAGCTGCTTAACATGTCCTGGCTCTGTCCTAGGATAAGAATTTTGTGTAAAATAGAGTTGGGTATTGTATAAAAGTGAAAGCTCACACTGACAAAAACTGTAACCCAAGTGTTAGTTGATGTATGAACCATCTTATGAAATAGGATCAAACCCAATTATTCTTTCCAGTAATAAACTTGGGGGTAAGAGGAAGGCAGTTGGCTTGTGACTCATCTCTTGACTTGAGCTATGGTTTTCATAATATTAGTTGAGTCTGATTCTCTATTTTCCTTTTTTTATCATATCATCATCCCCCTAGTACTATCCTTGTTCTTCAATATGTTGACTTTGGTGTAGAATGCATCCTTTTTCCTTGATATCATAATCTCTTCATCTTACTCTAATGATAGATACATAAATAGATATGTAGATACAAAATTGGAAGATCCAAAACAGATTTTTGTTGTTGTTATGGGTTGAATGGTGTCCTCACCTCAAAAGATGCTGGAATCCTAACCCCTAGTACCTGTGAATATGACCTTATTTGAAAATAAGATCTTTTCCTATCAAGTTAAGATGAGGTGATTAGGGTGGGCCTAAATCTGATATGATTGTGCCCTTATAAAAATAAGAAATTTGTACACAGAGACAGAGACACATAGAGGGAGGATGATGTGAAGACACAGAGAGATCACCATCTACAAACCAAGGAATGCCTGAGCTTACCAGAAACTAGGAGAGAGGCATGGAACAGATTCTACTTCACAGCCCTCTGAAGGAACCAACCCTGCCAACACCTTGATTTCACACTTCTAGCCTGTAAGGCAATACATCTCTGCTGAATAAGCCCCCCATTTTGTGGTATTTCGTTACAGAATCCCCAGGAAACAAATACAGTTCTGTAGCAGATTTTACTGAACATTGAAGAACTGGTACAAGGAGAGGTTGGTTTACATGATCGTGATAATAGCAAGTTAAAATTAAATATTAGACACTCCTCTCTTTAAATGTCTGTCAACTATTTCTATCACACTAAGCAAGCACCAGCTCCCTCTCACCATCCGCCATCTCCCTCTCTCCTTTCCTGGGCTACAGGCACACATTTCTATTTACTACCTAAGCAAACCGACGTAGCTGTCTCTCCTGATTTCTGGACACCAACCAATCCACGGTTTTAGTGTCTCATCCTCCAGCTTCAAATAGTAATCAAGGTGTTTTTCTGAACAAAGAGCATCATCTCCCTCTGTCTTTGCCCACTGAAGCACTCTCCTTCTTCTTTGTTGAGTAGGTATTCCCAGTAAAGACACAAATCAGCCCATATATCCACCTGCTTGTCTGGTGGTCTAGGCTTACCGCTCATCTTAGGGCCAGGGAGACTCTCTCCAAGGTCTGAGGAACTCACTTTATCAACTGACAAACTGATAATCAAACTGGCTGTAAGTTCCCAAGAGAGACATCAGAGGAGAAAAAGCTGTTTCTCAGATTAGGACTCTGTTCCTATTCATTCCCTCCTCTTCCCCTCAGCTGCTTTGTAAATCTATCTCATAAACAGCACATCTTTGTTTCTATCAGCCCCCCATATCCCTCATGGGAGCAATTCTCTTATTATAAATTAGAAGTGTAGAAGCCAGACAGCATGGAATAAGCCCAGTGTTAATCTCTCAAACTTCTTAGACATTAATTAGAACAGACAAATCAGAACACAACTTGCACGTGTCTGGCACTAGTAGTTTAATACCCTATGCAATTGTTTTCTTATCACCTTCTTCACTCTTTCCTTTCCTCTTCACAGCATAATAGTATGTTTACAAACCTGTAATTCTTAACTCATTGAATATCATTTCCTCCATAACCTTGGCTGTGGGTGAGTACTTGTGATTCTTCATTCCTCTTCCAGGTTAGAGGCCATCAGAGGTGAATGGAGCACCATGCTTTCTACCAAGTCTTGCACCTGAAGGAAATCATTCAGCTCCTCCTTCTGACATTCACTTCAGGTCAAAACAATAAAAACACATTAGGCATCATGAGGTACCAGTAGTAATCCTGGATGAAGAATCAGAAGTCCTAGGTCTGATTTCCAGCTCTGCAATATATTTTCTGTGTGATTTTCGGGCAAATTACTTAACCTCTTAAGATCTGTTTCCTTGCCTCTAAATAAAATGGAGATAATAATACCATATACCTTGTTCTTTCTTTCACCTCAGTAAAATTTTCCCTTGCACCTCTTCCAGTTTTCTTTATCTCAGTAAATACCATATCTATCCTCTTAGTTCACTGTAGAAACATATTGAATGAATTTTGATGGATACTGCTCCTTTACTCCAACCAACATTTATCCAACCCATTACTAAGTATAGTTAAACATACTTCTCAAATTTTCCACAAATTGTCCAATCCCATCCATCTGTACTCCCAAAACTCCAGTCCAAGTGGCATAATCTCTTGCCTATATCAGTAAAATGTTTAACTAATTGATATCCATTGCATCACTCCAACACATTTTCAGGAGTGTTTTTTTTTTTAATAATATAATTCAGACCATGAACTTTCCAAATTAAAAACCTTTTAAAAATGCCTTCCAGAGTAAGCTACTCTTTATTTACAAAGGTCTCAATCAGTGGTGGCAGCCTAGACACTTGAGTATATGTGTTTGCCCTGAAGAGTGTTTTAAGAGCATTTTAATTAGATGCCAACATTTAAAAATCAGGAGATTTCATATAAAATCCAAATTCCAAAGTCTCTTGAAAAATTAGAAAATTTGGTCATACTATGTCTGATTTCCTGTGGCATCAAGCAGTTGGAATGGAGTTATTCTTCCAAATTTAGACAACACACATCTCTCCCAGTTTGTCACAGTATACAACACTGTTGTCTTCAATGGGGCCCACTTCACTGAAGAATATACCTTTCTGGCTCCGATATGCATCTGAGTTTTTAAATTTGGTCTGGGTCAATTGAGAGGAAAGAAGTTGGATTTTTCCAGTTTATGTAGAGGGCCTGGCTCAATCCTAGAAGTGACTTTCTCAAGTCTGGGTGTGCCCATGATTGTACATATGGATATAGAGCCTTCTAAGTCTTTATTCTGAAAAACATTCAGAGCAAATGCTCACTGGGCAATTAGTAATTACACATGTATTTTCCTTTGAGAAAAATTCTACTACATACATATATGAATAACCTGAATCCAAATAACTGACAATATCAACTACTGGCCAGAATTCAAAGCAACAGAAACTGTCATTTATTGCTGGTTGGAACGCAAAATGAAACAGCTATTTTGGAAGACAATTTTGCAGTTTTTTATAAAACTAAATACAGTCTTATCATACTATCAAGTAATCATTCTCCTCAGTATTTACCCAACTGATTTTAAAACCTATGTCTACAGAAAAACCTGCACACAAATAGCTATAATAACTTTATTCATAATGACCAAAAATTAGAAGCAACCAAATGGCATTCAATAGGTGAATGGATAAACAACTGTGGTACATCCATAAAATAGAATATTATTCAATGATAAAAATAGAGGAGCTATGAAGTCATGAAAAGACATAGATGAATCTTAAGTGTGTTTTTCTAAGCGAAAGAAGCCAGTTTGACAAGGCTACATACTGTATGATTCCAATCATATAACATTCTGGAAAAGGCAAACCTATAGGTATGGTAAATTGATTAATGATTGCCAGACAGTAAAAACATTAATGGTAAACCAGGTTACCTCTAAGTTGGATGGATAATAAAATATAGCAAGAAAAAAATCTCTTCCAAGGATCTGTCTTTTTCTCCTGGTTAGAGGTACCTGTCCCTTGCTGCTGCTCCTTAATTGGGATCAACTCTATTAGTGGCCTTCAAAATCCAATAACCTCAACTTGTGTACTGTCTGGTAAAAGTTGGACTAGAAAATGTAACTTGAACCTAAGGCTGCAATCACACCTTTCCATACAGAGTTTAGGATTTACCTGGGAAGAGAGTTTCTCTGAATAGTAGATTTCTTGTCCATTTGCTTACCTGCTTGCAAGCAGAGGAGTTTACCACCTGGCAGAGACATTGAAGACAGCCCTCAGTCCTCCTGAAGATTCATGAAGAAGGCAGTGAAAGAGGAATGGGAGAGAGACAACTGACAACTTTGGAGGCCAAAGGTAACTCTGCAATTTAAATTATGGCTTAATAAATGTCAGCTTCTAGACAACCAGAGTAGTCACTACCCTCCCTTGGGGAAGAGCTACTAAATGATAGAGCGAGACATAGAAGTTTCCTTCCTGGTACTTCCCCGAGTTAGAGGACCACGGGGAAAGAAGAAGGCTCCCCATCCATTTCTGTTTTGCCCAGGTCAAAGAAATCTTTCAGTTTCACACTTCAGTATTGACAAAAATGATTAATGAAGTTTTCAATAAAGATATTTAATATTAAATATCTGATTCAGGATTTGTAATGACCAGATAACCCTATTGTAATGATAGTGGGAACAGACACATTCCCGTATCTCTGTACTATTCATATTGTCGGGATTATCTCTCCTTGCTTCTCAACTTCTGACCTTCTCCCATTGTCCCACACCTAACCACCCTCTACATATTCAGTACACATACACAAATTGAGGACAGTGTGTTACTTGAGATAGACAAAGAAACATATCTGTGAAATCACATTGTCAGGAGAGGTCATTGGTCATCCATATCCAACAGGGAACAAAAGGCTTCTGTGCCATTTAGGATAACCAAATGTCCAGGTTTACTTGAGACTGAGAGATTTCCCAAGACACAGGATTTTCAGAGTTAAAACTGGGTAAGTCCCAGGCAAATCAGGATAAGTTGGTCACCCTATCATTCTAGGCAAGCTGATGAACAACTCTTATCCTTGTTATCTCAGATTTATCCCTGTGACTTCAGGTTCAAGGCACATACTCAGAAGCACTAAATTCCTCCCTGACCAACATGACTGGCATTTTTGGTTCCCCTCATTCTCGATCAAGGCGAACAGTGTACCAGATTGCTCTTGTGCATCTGCTGACAAATCTTCAGGAAAGAAAAGAACACGATTACTACGGTGACTTCCAGCGTCTAAATTACTTTTTACAAACCGCCCCCACCCAAGTCCACAAAAATTAATACATCCCCAGGCCCACAGAGTCAAGTCAAGATAGACTCAGATAGGGAAGTGGCTCCTGGGAAGAAAAAATAAAATACTTTTTCATGGGAGAAGGAAGGTAGAAAACAGAGAGATGATTCTTTTGTAAAACAAATAGACAATGCAAAGAAAGCAGAATAAATTACATTAGTACACTTCAAAGAAAATAGTGTCCTGGGGAAATAGGAGAAATTGGATAAGAAGAAGGAAAAAAAGTCAAGACAGGAGACGACAATTCTGTACATTTTCACAGGACAAAAGCAAGAACCACTTTAGCAAAACTAGATTTAAAAGAAGAAAATGTGCATGCGTGAAGATAACAGTTTTGGGAGCAATGAGGACCAAGACTATACAGAGACAAACCATGCCAGACAAATGTTAACTTTAAATGTGGGAATTATGAAGCAAAAGGAGGAAAAACAGTAACTCCAATAGATCTTGATTTTTTTATTAATTGCTTGACATTGTCTAATGAAATCACACTTGAAACATTAATTGAGATTGTCTTAGATGAAGGCAGAAATTGCAAAGAAGGCTTGCGGGAAATAGCAATTAACTGGGTCTCCTGGGAGGTGAATGGTTAGATGACATCAAGTTTGGTGCTGGGTCCAGCTCAGTTTGTGTCTCCATTAATGATGCAGGTGAAGGCAGACACAATGGCTGAACTAAACTCATCAGCCTTCCTTCACTGGGAGGGTGAGGGAATTGGGTGGGAGAGTTGGTGAAAGATACTGAGGACAGATTGACATATCCCTAGCACCCATCAGGCCACAACAGCGAGCACTAGCAACACAAGGTCAAGTTTAATTCTGGACCAGCATTTCAGACAGGTTGAAGGATCTGTAATTCCCATGACAGCATAGTTTTTTTATGACTATGAGTGTTTCTGGAGAGTTTTGCTGTAAGAGAAACAGCTGGAGAGAAATATGAGGTCCAGGAAGGCTTTTTTTTAAAGGCAGAAAAGTACTATTGGGTTTTGTTCTCGTTTTTCTGACAGAAATAGTAGAGAAAACAAATAGAATTTGAGATAAAAAGGAAAGAATTGCTAGAACAATTTCATTGAGTAGACGAAAGGGTTTGACCCTTTGTAAGAGCATTGATACTTTATATGTAGTAATGGGAATATTTGGGAAGGGTAGATGGGTAGATATATAGCGATGAGGCATGAGTCTCTTCTGACTGTTCTATTTTCAGGGGTGTAGAGCAGTGCCTCTAGACTGTGGCCTACAGACAGGCACCAGTCCACCACCCTTTGGTTTCTGGCTCCCAATAAAATGAGGACATAAATCAAGAGTCTGTGTTTAGAAAGTGTTATGGCAATTTGTCAGAGTGCTTTGATATCTGTTGAATCTAATATTAAAAATTTTAGGCTCATATTTTGTCTGTCTTTGTTTTCTTCTTTTCCCTTTTTTGTACATCAGGATAAATACTTATTGTATTTTACAAAAGTAACAGATTGGAAATTTTAAAAATTTAGAAATTAAACAAACAGCAATAGACTAGAAACAAAAGAAAGAAAAACTGTCTTTCCCCACTCACAGTTTGAGAAGCACTGATACAAGATTAAAAGCCACCACCAAGTGAAAGTGGGGATGATAGAAGAGGTGTTTGGAAATTTGAAGCTAGAGGAGATATGAAATAATAAGAAAAACACAAGAATGAATGGACTATCGTAGAGGCTCTTGAAGTGTGGTCATTAGACCAGTAGTATCAATATTTTCTAGCAATTTGTTAGAAATGCAAATACCCCAGCTCACCCAGACTCAGTGAATCAGAAACTTATCAATATTTGTTTTATTAGGCCCTTCACGTGACTCTGATGCATACTGAAGGTTGAGATCACTGGACAAAGGAAATGTAGTAGAATTATTGAGCAGAGCACTAAAAATCTACTTGAGGTTAGGAGGATTCACAAATTTAAAGTGAGCTCAGACAGCACTGTTTAGAATTTTTCTCCTTCTGACACCTCCATTTCAGGACTTCCGACTTCCAGAATTGCAAGATAATAAATTCATCTTGTTTTAGGTCACTAAGTTTTTGTTACTTGTTACAGTAACAACAGGAAACTAATACACACTCCTTTCAGGAACCCATATGAACTTCCCATAGTCTTCCACGCTCTTTCTCCCCCTACACACAGTATGGGCACAGAGGATACAGTCGAGGACCCCAAGCCCCTGCTGGCGATGAAACCACAAGATAGCAGCAGCCCAGATGTCAGAATCACTGCTTAGGAAACTACCTGCATTGAACTGTTATGTGGGAGATAAGCAAATACCTAGTCTTTTAAAACTCTGAGATTTGGGGGTCTATGTTAGTGCAGCTAGCCTACACTAATATTGAGAGTGGTCTTGATGGTGGTGAGATCGTGAGCACTGGGATGGAGTGAGAAGCAACAAGAAGTCTGACCAGAAGAGCACAGAATGCTGTAGCTCTCTTTGATTCTGCCAATGGTGCTGTGGAGGCCAAAGGAGAACCAGCAATATTTCCCTATAATGACTATAGCCTGGTTAAGGACTACAACCACATGGAAAAACAACTAGCACATATATTAATGAGGTTCTTTTACAGTCCTACTGTGAATGGTAATTGTTTGTATCTTAAGACTTCATGCCTTGATCAGGTGCCAGGTACATGAAAACATCAGTCATCCCCAACCTCTGATGAAGAGCATGTAAGTTCTCGTCTACGCCTTTACTTGGGACAAAATGATTGTCAGGGAGACAAAAGATTGAAGTTCCAAGAAATTTAGTGAGTACAATTGGCTTAAGAGGATGTGTTAATCAATGAATGAACTGATTCTTCTTCCTTTCAGATCTGTCTTTAGACTTGATTTCTTTTAGAGTATCCAGAAAAACACATATCCATCTGCACCAACCTGCATTCTGTCTGCCATGTAAATTTCCAAAGTTCAGTTCAACCAAGACACTAATTGCCTCTCTGTATCCACACATACATTGGCCTCAGCAATGGACACATCAAAAATCCCAGGAAGTAGTGCCGTAGAAATGGAAAACAAATTTCATAAATCGGAATGCTTGTAGTGTCTATAAGAAAAAGCATCTAAGACAATGAGGAAAAAGTCATGTTAAACCCATTCATTTAAAACCAAGTTGTAAATAAATAATAGAAAGTTAAATTGTCAAAAATAATTATGCAGTTAAATAATTAAACAAACAAGATTAAATTAAATTAAATAAACAAGTGGTAGTGATGATGTACACGTTAACCCTCAAATTTTGCTTGGAAATTTTAAAAGATTAATGATTAGCATTTAAACGGAAAAAATGTCGTTTTATATTTTGACACATAAAATAGATTTTAAAATATAAAGAAGAAAAGATTTTGTATGTTGAAATACATTGAGGTCACTGTCAAAGATCGTTGGGAAGACTAGAATGAAGCTGGGTACTGTGAGTGTAATAATTCCAGAACTTGAGTGAATTGAGAAATTCACGCTAGGAATTTCTTGAAAGGAGTGACATTTCTTAATCATCTCTACATCTTCAGCATCAAACACAGTACCTAAAACAAGTTTTTAACAAACACATTTATTTTAATGAACTGTATGTAATGATCATTTTATTTGTACCACTTGGCAATATGGGTTTTCATTCAATTAGAGTGAAAAGTAAGTCTCCATGCCAAAAAAAAAAGGCAATAAATTCAATAAAAGTCAGTCATTTGTAGAATTGCCCAATCCATTCCACTTTTGAAAGTGCCTAACAGAAGGCAGCGAAATAGTCATCATTAGACAAAGATAGACAACTGAATTGAAGCCGTGCATGCCATGTACCCACCAAGACACCAAGTTATGCCACATATATTCTCAAATATTATTTTTCTTTTGTTCCTGTCTAATTATGACGTCCCTTGCTAAATTTGAAATAACTTACATTAGCTGAGATTTTGGGGAGGATATTCATTATCAGCTATGGTCAGCTAAAGGACAAAATCATTGATCTTCAAAAGCACTTTAAACTGTGACTGAATTACATGATCAGAGCTTGCAATGATTAGCAATAAGTCAAAGAGGGCAAATTTTCTTTTTTAATAGCTGTGCTGCTAGTGATGGCTCACACTGACCTTCGGCAGTCAAATCTGTAATAACTTGGAGGTTTTAGATTATCATAACCCCCTGCCTCCCACCAACATCACATATATATGCAATCACACTTATTCCACTTTTATGATATCACTCTGCTGCCTAAGGATCCCCTGATAGACCTCTCCGACCTACCGTGTGGTTTGATTCAATTGTGTTTTCCCAAAACTCATGTTGAAGCCCTAACCTGCTGTGCCTCAGAATGTGATTGTGTTTGGAGACAGGGCCTTTAAAGAGGTGATTAAGTTAAAATGAGGCAATTAGGGTGGGCCCCAATCCAATTTGACTGGTGTCCTCACAAGAAGAGGAAATGTGGACACACAGGGAAATAGCACAGGTGCAGGCACACAGAGGAAAGAGCACGGAGGACACAGTGAGAAGATGGCCATCTGAAAGCCTTGGAGAGAAGACTCAGAAGGAACCAAACCTGTTGACACTTTGATCTCAGACTTCCAGCCTTCAAAACTCTGAGAAAATAAATTTCTGTTTTTTAAGCCACCCAGCCTGTGGTATTTTATTATGGCAGCCCTAACAAACTAACACATATCAAATCTAAACTCCTCTGTCTAGCTTTAAAAATTCTGCCTCTGCCAACTTTTTTAATCCGAATTCCCAATTTACCAGCATGCACCCTCAGATCTCACCCTAGTGGCCTACACACGTTGTGGGACAGCTTATTTTCTTCTTCCCTTTGGATGCCCTGCCAAGGATGTTCTCTCTCCTCTTATGTCATCCATAAAGCCCGAGTCAGAAGTACCACGAAGTCTGCTTTAGTCCAACCCAGGCTCATCTCTTCCTACTCTGAACATTCATCTGATGTTACTACATTGGAAAATGAATTATTCTTAATATCCTAAACAAATTCAATTCTAACGAGAGCCCGGAGGGCAGTATCATCAGTGCCTACAACAGAGCATAGCATAGAGAAGCACTCCAAAAATACTGATTGAATGAATAAACAATTCATAAAGAACTTTATTATTTTCACATGATAATTTTTATATTTCCTAATTTACTCATTGAGTTAAGAAGTAGTGAATGAGCCTCTGATGTGTTTCTGATTCTGTACCAGGCACTGAGGATACAGACATAAATGTTATAAATTCAGTCCTCTGGCTTATAGATAAGTAAACTGATTAATTAGAGCTAAAAGGTCTGGGAAATGCTATCTTCTCTTATTTCATGCACAATTTCTTTTCATAATTTCTTGCATGGATCAAGTACATAGGCGATCTACAAATACTTGCTAAGTGATTGAGGAGGATGATAGCAAGCATTAATCAGAACCCTATATTCTCCAACCAGGCTGTAGCCACCCCAAGTCAAGTGCCTAGGCAGCTCATCACAGCTCCTTCCTACTTCTGGAAATCCCTGCACCACACTGCTTAAGGAAGGAATTAATATTCAAGTGTTGATAACTCTTTGAAAAGGACAGCCAAGCCTCTTCCCTCTGCAAAGAGAGGTTCTCCGGCCAGAGACAGAGTGAACATTCTTCCCAGGTAGCCCATGAGAGTTCCACTGTAAGCCTGATACCTCAACATAACTATTAATAGTACCCCTTTCACTCTCACAAGTGTCCTGTTGAGATAACAAATTATAGGTTGATCTAGGCAGAAACAATTTACCCTGGGGAGGGCTATGAGACCGGAGATGGCCCTTTAAAAATTTGCAAATAGTCAGGCTTGTTTTATTTGTACTACTTGTACTGACTTAAGACAATATGGCAGACCCTCTTAGGTTCTTTTAGAAGCCACAACTGCCTTGGCGTCTCTTTGGCCATTTCCACCCCTAGTTCCAGAGCTTTCTTCCACACAGGTCCTCCTAGCCACTTGGTAGATTCATTGGGTATAGTGCGACTCCTCTTCTTGTCCTACTTCCTCCTGAACCCTGTCTAGCTCCTGGGTTCATGCCTACTTGTTGAGTCTGACTATTTCCTGAGCCTGTTGGACCCAAAAAATTTCCTAGACCCTACTCATTTTCCTCAGCACGGTCCAGGCACCCCACCAGAGGCATACATTCATTAACTCATTCAATAAATTGACATTAGGTTTGTACCATGTGTGAGACCTTGTCCTGGGGCAGACAAGCAAGAAAGACAACTGGAGCAGTAGCTCACATGACTTGAGCACCACTGACAGCCAAAACTATATGAGGGGTAGGACTATTGCATTTAACTCTCCCAGGAATACTAGGAGTAAGTATTGTATTGACACTATTGTACAGATGAAGTAATTTAAAGTCAAAGAGGTTGCTCACTTTCCCAGGATTATTTGAAGAGGAAGTAGTCCAACTATGTGCAAGTACATACAGGTGGATGTATGCACAGCCCACTGCCTCTGAGTTACTCTGCTATAATTCTGTTCTGAGGGAAGTGCACATGCTGTAATGGCCTGGGGTGGCTGGGAGGGGGCAGATCCAAAGACTTTTTGGTGGAGTCCTTTGGTATTGGGGGCTGAGTGCTATGGGGAAGCAGCTCTGACTTTTGAAATAAACTAGGGACAGAAGGAAGTCCAGAAGTGAGGAAAGGGCTATAATGGGCCTGGATCCCTTTAAGACCAGACCTATGTTCCCAAAGTGAAGGAAGAGAGGAGAGGGTTCAGGTAGAGTTGCCAGATAAAATACCAGACATCTGGTTAGATTTGAGTTGCAAATATACAAAGAAAATATTTTAGTATAAGCATGTTATATATGTGTGTGTATATATATATGTAAATATATTTTATGGGTTTTTGTTTTTGTTTTTGGTTAAATCTTGCAATCCCAATTTCAAGTCTCCTTTTGATGTTTATTCATCTACATTCCCTAGGTCAGGATGTAGAAGGAAATCAGGAAAGAGCCCCAAGTAGAATGTAGTATGCATTTGGTGAGAACATTGCCCCTCTGTTGTCCTTAAAGAACCTAGGAGTTTGGGTGAGGGCAGGAAGCTGACAGGCTCTAAGAGGATCAGAGGGCATTAACTCAGCTGTTCCCACAGCCTGAAATATGCTTCCTCCTCCCAATTAATTCTATATTTAAAAATCAAATTTCCAAGGTAAACCCAAATATAAAATACCTGCTTATTAATTAGCTTCTGCTTAGATAGATTTAATGCACAAATCCCAATGTGGGCCCAAACCAAATAATCCCACAAAGTACATTAAGCATGACCTTGTTTCCAATGCAGTAGCTCCTTACGAAATAAAATCCACACTCCTTAACATGATATCCAAGGCTGACCTCAAACTACCTTGCTAGACTCTACTGTCTCCACAACAGCCCGGGAGTTGTGTCAAACACAATGCATCCTGGAGTACAGTCAAACCAGTGACAGCCCCGAGTCTGTCTATGCTGTTTCTTTCCCCAACAAAGACCCTACAATTTCAATTTTGCTTGTCAATATCCAGTCAGGGAAGCAATGATAGTAGAAGTACTTCTCCACCCTTGCCTTCTAGCCCATAATGCCACCCAGATACCTATTTTATACATTGGAATTATTAACTCTATATAGCCAGTGTCACTGGTTGAGTTCTCAAGGAAGTAGATGGTGATAGAAAGTTAAAAGTGCAAAGGTTTATTAACAAGTAATATCTGTAAAAGCAAAAAAGAAGAAGAATTGGACAGGAAAAACTATTAGGGAAGTGCCAATCTAATGATACTTTGCCAGCCCAACAGGGAGCTCCAGAACAAAAATTGCCCATCAGAGAACTCCCAAAATGGGCAGAAATGGCTAGGCCATTGTTCCGCTGCCTTGCTTAGCCTTTGGCCAGAATCCAGCCTGAGAACTGCATGACCACACCAAGAGCCAAGGCAGACCCTGACAAAGCTAATAGATGGAAGCTGTCAGCTAATCACACCCCACTTGAGTGGAGTCCATTTTTTTTTAAGGGGGACCTTGAGCAGAACATCTCTGTGACTTCCACAGCCAGCAAGAGGCTTCCAGTCAGAGGTAGTCCTTGAAATGACTTCAGAGACATTTCAGTCTCAAACATCTCCTGAACTTCGGCATGACACCTGAATTCTGCCCTTCAAGAGTCATCCCGTTTAGGATAGTAAAGATCTTTAGAATTTCTGAGATCCTCACTATGTTTCTTAAAATACATATATATTCCTAGGCTAAATCCATTAGCACATGTAAACAGAAAAAAATCATGACAATTGTGGCAGTATTGGATGATAACTAATCCCATGGACATTGGGGTTTAGTAGCCCTGGGTACAAGTCCTGGCTAAAGGAGTAAATAGTTAATTGAAAGCAAGACCCCACAGGAACTAGGCAATGGATGGTATGTTTGAGTTCAGGAATGCAAAAGAAAACAGAGGAGGCTAAGAGAGGCAAGGAAGATACAAGACCCATTGTGAACATGCTTCCAACCTATACCAGAAACATTAAGACTCCCTACTCGGTTATCAAGTGACCTGAGCAAGTTAGCCCTGCCAGAGAATCCTGCTGGAGAGAGAGGAAGTCCTTTCACTCTGGAGAGTCCACTCCAGTGGGGTAGGACTGAGTGGAAGGACTTGAGCTGTTCAACATGAATAGGCATCTATAGTTCTCTGGCCCCTGTTGGGGCAATATCTCTCATGGAGGCTCCTGCAGCCCCCAGAGAGCCCTTCTGCTTTGACCTTTAGGTTGCCTCAAAGCAAGCTCTAACCATCCTGGAGACCACAAGGAAGCCTCACCCATTTAGCTCCTCAACAACTATTTACTCAGTGCTAACTGTGTCAGGCACCATGATATGCACTGAGGATACAGTGATAGATGAGACAGAATCCTAATGCTAACAAAACTTCCAATCCAGAGACCAAGAAGTAAATGCTCAATTTCAGTGGAGAATAAAGATTATTACTAAATACGTGAGAATAGGGTACTGTAGGGTCTCTCAAGAGGGCATGAGATACTACCTGAGAGATCAGAGGAACCTGCCTCATAAAGGGGATGTCAGAGCTAGATTTTATAATTTCGTAAAATTTGGTGAGAGTAGTGAGAGAGGTTTGTAGGAAGAAGTATAAGTAGAAGCCAAGAGGAGGAAGTATAGCATGTTTGGAAACTTCCAGGGGTTTAGTAAGCCTGGACAAGAGGCTGGGAATTAAAAGAGAAGAAATGGAGCGGCATTGAGAAATGTGGCTAGAGCGCTAGGTGGGGGCCAGATCGTGAAGAGCACTGCTCTTATTTTAAGGAATTTATATTTCATCCTGAGTCACTGAGTGATTAGTACAATGCCTAGCACATAGTAAGTACTCGATTAATATCAACAGTTATTCAATTATTCATTCAACAAATGCTTATTAAACACTTAAAAGACTATGTGCCAGACACCTTTCCATGTGGGGATTTAAAAAAAGGTGAATAAACTCTGGAACTAAGCTTTCTTGGAGATGTCTGCTATCTAATGGGAGAGTCAAATATCAAGAAAAACTATCACACAAATGTAATATTGCAACTGCGTTAGTGCTGTGAAAGAGATATGCCTGGTGCTGTGAGGTTTCTGTGGGGAAGCAGCAATGCCCTGAGATCTGAAAGAAGAGTAGCCATGACTCAGGAAAGCAAGTCAGTGGTAAGAAGACAATTCCAAGCAATGGGGAAAACTTCAGCAAAGATCTTGAGGAGGGATGCTGCATGGATTGACTGAAAGATTGAAGGAGGTGTCTTGAGTCCCAGCAGCTCAAGGGAGTATGGAGAGAGACAAGGCTGGGAAGATAGGACGAAGCTGTCCCATCCAGGGCCCTGTATGCAACGATCGGGACTTTAGTCTTCATTGTGTGAGAATAGGAAGCTAGGGAGGTTTTTAATCTAGGTATATATGGGGGAAATGCAGGAGATACATCATGCAATGTGGCTTCTGAAAATACCCGTCTTGTTGCAGTGTAGAGAACAGAGTAAGGCAGACATGAGAGCCTTTGGGGACACCAGTTTTGACACTGAGATTATGATAACTTCGATTTTAATAATGGTAGTGAAGATAAGAAAAAGAAGCTGATTTGAAGACTTTGATATCAGAATAATAGGACTTGACGGGTGAGAGAGGTTTCTGTCTTACATAACTGGGTGGATGGTGCTGTCATTTACTGAGATGGGAACTCTGGACCAGGCTTGGGGAAACATAAATTCAGTCTGAAATTTATGGAGATCTAGCTGATATTGAGAGAGCTAAGTAGAACTGTCAGGCACTAAGCTCTGAGATATAGATAAACATATATATATGAATCATCTGTGTGCAGGTGGTAATTGATGTTATGAGCAGATGAGCTAACTTAGGGAGGAAGTGTAAAGTGAACTGATCAGATATGCCTTATGCAAATGTCACACTGGTTGAGTACAAAGAATGGATTGGAAGAGGCAAGACTCTAAGACAGACCAGTTATAGGGATGTTAAAGTAATCAGAAATGTGACGATGATGCTGATATAGTATAAGAAAATAGTATAAAAAAAGTGTAGGTTAAGAAGAATAAGCCAACTTGAAAGGTGAATAGGTGAAGTTGACAGAATGTGAACAGGAATGGAAAAGGAACAGGCCTGTAGTGACCCAAAGCTTGTGGCTGGGGCAACAGGGTAGGTGATGATGTCACTCACTGAGAAATAAATTTTGGATTAAAGACAAGTTCAATTTTGAATACATTTGTAACACCCAGGGGCCATGCAAGTAAGCTCTTGGATTTGGGGGCTGTAGCTATCTCCTTGGGTTCGTAGATAGAGCACCAAACCAAAGATATATATCTGGAAGTCATCTATCATTTACATCAAGGTGGAAAATGAATCCATTTATGAATTTATTCCTTCTGTGATCATTATTGAGTATTTTACTATGTTTTAGTCATCGAATTGGCTAAGATGATTCCATGAGTGTGTGGTGATTGAGGAGATGGAGACAGAAGGAGGACTTTAGACAGCACGAACATTTAAAGCATAAGCAGAGGAGGCAAGAGAAAAGGCCAAGAATTGACCCAATTCCAATCAATGTGGTAAATATTTCACACTTATAACTTAAAATACATATAAAACACTATTTTTTAATTACCTGGTCTAAGCTTTGTATTTTATTTTGCTTTGGTTCATGAAACATTTCAAACATACAGACAGTTACAGAAAATAACAATGAATTTTTCTATACATGAATCAATCAATGATATGATTTTCTATACACTACCCAACTCTATCAAATCCCCAAAACAGCAGGAGAGTCTAGCTGTTAAAAGCCCAAATTCCACAGCCAGATCACCTGGGTTCACCTCCCAGCTCTTTCACTTACTCTCAGGTAAGCTAAGTACCCGATGCATTAACCATTTTTTCCCCACCTCCCCCCAATACTTTGCAATACACCCTTCAGATTTCTTTTAAAGAAATAAAACAAAACAGAAGCTCCATGTGAACCTACTCCAAACTCATTGCCTTCTCACCATTCCCAGGAATTAACCAGTATCTTGATTTTGTTGTTTATCCTCCTACGGTGTTTTATTTTAGTGCTACCTATGTATGTCTCCATAAATGAAACAAAGCAAAGTTTTGAACATTTTCAGATGCATACAAATGGTATTATTCTATACATATCTTTCTATAATTTGCTTTATTTGATCAACATTGTGGGTTTCTTTTTTTGATTTATGTATGTTGTGTCTTGTAGCTCCATTCATTGATGTTTAACTGTGGTGCATTATTCCATTTCATGAATATACCACAATGTATTTATCCATTATCCCATTTTCAAACATTTAGTCATGAACTTTTTCACATTTAAAAATGATGCTGCCATGAGGATTTTTGTATGCACATCTCCTTAGGCATATGTGTGAACGTTCCCTGATATATATCTCCAAGCTCAAAGGGTGTATGTATCTCCCACTTTACTTGAAATTACCAATTTTTTCTCTGACGTGATTATACAAACTAAAATCCCACTGTGTATTAAAGTTCCATTTACTCCGTATCCTTGATGCTACAAGACATTGACAGACCTTTATAAAAAACATTTGCTGGTAAAACAAAAGTGAAATAGTATCTCACTATTGTCTAACTTACATTTTTCCTAACTATCAATGACCTTGAGCATCGTTTCATATGTTTATTGTTTTGGGGTTTACTCTTCCATTTACTCCCTGTTCAAATCCTTTACCTATTTTTCCATTGGATTGGTTATTTTCATATTTAATTGTAGGAATTATTTAGATATGTGGAATATTCATCTTTGTTGGCTGTATCTTTTGCACATATCACTTTTGTCTATATCTTAGACTCTATGCTATAGTCTACAATTAGCATTGCTTATGATTTACTATTTTAATCTTTTTACATGTTAGTTTTTATTTTATCTGGAATTTACTTTTGTGGAATAAAGTTGGGATATGTTTGTATACATTTTCCCACATGAATATCTAATTATGCCAGCACTATATTCTTTTGCCTCATTGATTAATAATGTCACTTGTCACAAACCAAGTTTACTGAATGAGCTCTCTATTTCTACATTTTCTAGTCTACTCCACTAGTTTGTCTATTCCTTTACCAATTTTTCACTGTCTAAATCAGAGCTCTAGTATAGAACTTTCAGTGACGATGAAAATTTTCTACAGTCTGCACCATCAAACACAGTGACCACTGGCTACTTATGACCTTTGAGCATTTTAAATGTAGTTGGTATGATTGAGGAACTGAGTTTTAAGTTTTATTTTATTTTGGTCAATTTGAATAGCTACAGTGGCTCATGGCTACTGTATTGAACAGCATGATTCTAAATTAACTAGCTTTACAATGCATCTTAACATCTAGAAATGTAATCTCCTTCACCTCACACCCCAAGACACATAACTGCTCTCCAAAATTGTCCATATTCCCCTTGGTCTTTCATCCTTCCATATGAATTTTGAGATAAGCTTCTTTAATTTCATAAAAAACTATTTCAATTTTTGAACTAGAATTATGTGACAACTTCATACTAAAAGTCTTTCCATGAGCATAGTATAACTTTCTATTTCATTTGTTTGTTATTATTATTCTCTTCATTAGTGTTTTCTAATGTTCTACTAAGGTCTTATATATAGTTTGATATATTTATTCCTAGATGTTCAATGGCATGACATTACAGTGTCAAATGTCATTAGCATGTAAGGATTCATAAAAAGTGATCAAAGATTTTGATAAACCAAGAAAGATTTTATAAACTAAATTCACAAATTTGTAAAAATTAAACAGCTCACTCTTTTTTTTATTGAGGTAACATTAGTTTATAACATTATATAAATTTCAGGTGTACATCATTATATGTCGATTTCTGTGTAGACTACATCACGTTCACCACCCAAAGACTAATTACATCCATCACCATACACATGTGCCCTATTACCCCTTTCACTTTCCTCTCTTCCCCCTTCCCCTCTGGTAACCACCAATCTAATTTCTGTACCCATGCGTTTGTTCATTGTTGTTTTATCTTCCACTTATAAGTGATCACACAGTATTTGATTTTCCCCATCTGACTTATTTTGCTTAATATCAACATACTTTTAAAAAACCAGTAGGCCAATTAAGAAATCACAAGGGAAATTTGAAAATATCTTGAGACAAATGAAAATGAAAACACAACATATCAAAATTTATGGCTTGTAGTGAAAGCAGTTTTAAGATGGAAATTTATAACTATAAATGCTTACATTAAAAAAGAAGAAAGGTCTCAAGTCAACAACCAACTTTACAACTTAAGGGACTAGAACAAAAAGAAACCAAACTAAGCCCAAAGCTAGCAGAAGGAAGAAAATAATAATAATAATAATAATGATAATAATAGAGAGTAGAGCAGAGATACAGAAAATAGAGAATAGAAAAACAATGGGGGGAAATCAATGAAAGTGTTGGTTCTTTGAAAAGATCAACACAATTGAAAAAAACCTTATCTGGGTTGACCAAGAAGAAAAGAAAGAAGATTCAAATAACTGGAATCAGAAATGAAAGAGGGGATATTACTACCAACGTGACAGAAGTAAAAAAGAAATTAAAGTGTGTTATGAACAATTGTATGCCAACAAATTGGATAACCTGTATGAATAGGACAAAATCCAAGAAACACACAACCTACAAAAACTTAATTATTAATAAATAGGAAATCTGAATAGATCTATAACTAGTAAGGAGATTGAATCAGTAGCCCAAAATCTCCATACAAGGAAAATCTCAGGACCATACGGTTTTATTGGTGAATATCACCAAACACTTAAAGAAGAATTATCACTAATCCTGCTCAAATTCTTCCAAGAAATTGGAGAAAAGGGAACATTTCTTAACTCACTGAGGCCAACATTATGCTAAAACCAAAGCCAGACAAAGACACTACAAATCAACATCCTTTATAAATATTGATGCAAAGATCCACAAGAAAATACTAGAAAACTGAATTTGACAGTATATTACAATGATTATACACCAAGACCAAGTGAAATTTATTCCAGGAAAGCAAGGATAATTTAATTTAATACAAAAATCAATCAATGAACACACTACATTGACAGAACGAAGGGGAAAAGACCACAAGATCATCTCAATTAATGGAGAAAAGTATCTGATAAAATTCAATATCCTTTCATGATAAAAACACTAAACAAATTAGGAAGAGAAGCAAACTGTCTTCATATAATAAAGGCCATACTTTTTTTATTAAAAAAGCCCACAACCAACATCATATTCAATGGTGAAGGTGGAAAGCTCTTCCTCTAAGATCAGGAAGAAGAAAAGGATGCCCACTTCTACCACTTCTATTCAACATAGTACTGGAAGTCCTTGCCAGTACAATTAGGCAAGATAAATAAATAAAAGGCATCCAAATTGAAAGAAAGGAGTGAAATTGTCTTTGTTTGGAGACATCATAATCTTTAGGGCAGAAAATCTTTAGGGTTTTCTACCCTAAAGATTACACATACACACACACCCTCGGAACTAACAAATGAAATTAGCAAACTTGTAGGATATAAAATCAACATACAAAACTCAATTGAATTTCTATATATTAAAAATGAGCAAACTCAAAAGGAAATAAAACAATTTCATTTACAATAACATCAAAAAGAATAAAATACTTAAGACTAAACTTAACAAAGGAGGCAAAAAACCTGTACAGTGAAAACTACAAAATGTTGCTGAAAGAAATTAAAGACACAAATAAATGGAAAGAAATCCCTATTCATGGATTGGAAAACTTAATATTGTTCAAATGTCAATATTACCCAAAGTGATCTACAGATTCAATGTAATCTCTGTCAAAATCCCAATGACAATTTTTGAAGAAATACAAAAAAGTCCACCTAAAATGTATATGAAATCTCAAGGAACTTCAAATAGGCAAAACAATCTTGAAAAAGAACAAACTTGGTGGTCTCAGATTTCCTGATTTTAAAACTTACTACTAATCCACAGTAATAAAAATAATGTATTGGCATAATGACAGACACATAGACAATGAAATAGAATAGAGAGCCCAGAAATAAACCCTCACATACATGGTCAAATGATTTTCAACAAAAGCACCAGGACTGTTCAATGGGGAAAGGACAGTTTTTTCAGCAAACAGTGTTGGGAAAACTGGATATCCACATGGGAAAGAATGAAGTTGGATCTTAACCTTATACCATATACAAAAAATAACTCAAAATGGATTAAAAACCAAACATAAGAGGTAAAACTATAAAATTCTTATAAGAAAACAGGTGAAATTTTCATGATATTAGATTTGACCATGATTTCTTGGACAATATACCTAAAGCACAGGCAACAAAAGTGAAAACAGACTTTGTTGGACTTCATCAAAGTCAAGAAGTTTTGGGGCTGGCCCCGTGGCCGAGTGGTTAAGTTCGCGCGCTCTGCTGCAGGCGGCCCAGTGTTTCGTCAGTTCGAATCCTGGGCGCGGACATGGCACTGCTCGTCAGACCACGCTGAGGCAGCGTCCCACATGCCACAGCTAGAGGAACCCACAACGAAGAATACACAACTATGTACCGGGGGGCTTTGGGGACAAAAAGGAAAAAATAAAATCTTTAAAAAAAAAAAAAAAAAAAAAGTCAAGAAGTTTTGTGCATCAAAGGACACTAACAACAGAGTAAAATGGCAACCCACAGAATGGGAGAAAATATTTGCAAATCACATATCTGATAAGGGATTCATATCCTGAATGTATAAAGAACTCCTACAAGTCAATAACAAAATAAAAACACAACATTTCTCCAAAGAATGTGTATAAATGGCCAATAAGCACATGAAAAGATTTTTAATGTCTTTTAACTAGCCATTAGGGAAACGCAAATCAAAACCACAATGATATACCAGTCCACACCCATTAAGTGGCTATTATCAAACAAACAAAAAAACAAGGACTGGCAAGGATGTGGAGAGATTGGAACCCTTGTATATTCCTGGTGTGAAAGTAAAATGGAATAGCTACTATGGAAACCAGTATGGTAATTCCTCAAAAAATTAAGTCCGGCCCCATGGCTAAGTGGTTAAAGTCCTGCATGCTCCACTTCAGTGGCCCGGGTTTGCCAGTTCAGATCCCAGGTGTGGACCTACTCCACTCACCAGTCATGCTGTGGAGGCATCCTACATACAAAGTAGAGGAAGATTGGCACAGATGGTGGCTCAGGGCTAATCTTCCTCAAGTGAAAAAAAAATTAAACATGGAATTATCATGTGATCCAGTAATTCCACTTCTGGGTGTATACCCCAAAAAAGTAAAAATGTGGACTTGAATAGATATTTGTACGCCCACATTCATAGTAACATTATTCACAGTAGCCAAACGCTGGAAGCAGCTCAAGTATCCATCAACAGATGAATAAATAAACAAAATGTGGTACACACAATGGAATATCATTCAGCTTTAAAAGGGAGGTAATTTCGACACAATGTACAACATGGGTGAACCTTGAAAATACTATGCTATGTAAAATAAGCCAGTCACAAAAGGACAAATACTGTCCAATTCCTGTTATATAAGGTTCCTAGAGTAGTCAAACTCATGGAGACAGAAAGCAAAATGATTGTTGTCAAGGACTTGGAAGAGGGGGCATAGGGAGTTAGTGTTTCATGGGTACAGAATTTTGATTGAGGAAGATGGAAAAGTCTGGAGATGGATGGGGGTGATGGTTTCAGAATAGGGAGAATGTACTTAATGCCGCAGAACTACACACTTACAGTGGCTGAAATGGTAAATTTTATGTTATATATATATTACCACAACAAAAAAGTTACAAAAATTATGGATATAGTAAATAGTACTTAAAAAGAAATTTATAACATTAAATGTGAATATTAGAAAAGAAGAAAAGCCATTAGACTTAAGCTTCCACCTTAATCTTAAAAAAAAAAAGAAAACTGAAACCAAAATATACAGAACATAGAAAATAACAAAGATAAAATAGGAAAATCAACTAAATAGGAAACATAAAATCTAGAGAAAATTTAACGTAACCAAAATTTAATGCAAGCCTTTAATAGCATATTTAAAGGATTAATAAGCTTAAAAATTGGCAATACTAAGGATGAGAAGGGTAATATTACAACAGATCCTATGAAAATTAAAATAAAAATAAGGGAATATTTTGAATAAGTTTACGACAATAATTTCACAACTTAGATCAAAAGGATAAATCTGTGAAAAACATGAACTACAAAAGCTCATTCAAGAAGAAATAAACAAGAACAGCGCTATGTCTACTTTTAAAATTAATTTATAGTCATGAACACTTCCGCAAAGAAAAGATCAGTCCCAGATTTCATTGGTGAATTTTGCCAAAGATTTAAAGAAAATATAATGCCAATTCTATACAAAATCTTTCTCAAAAATAGAAGAGGAGGGAGTGCGTTTCAACTCATTCTATGAGTATTACCCTGATTGAAAAAAAAGAGGCAAAGACAATAGAAAAGAGAGGAAAGTCCACTTCAATTTCCTCATGAACATAAACACAAAAATCCTTAGCAAAATGTTAGTAAATTGAATCCAATATATAAAAAAATATACACAATGACAAAATGGGTTTTATCCCGGGAATTTAATGCTGGCTTAGGATTCAAAAATCAATGTAACTTACAATTATAGACTAAAGGAGAAAAAAACACATGGCAATCGTGATGGATGCACATAAAAAGCTATGACAAAATTCAACATCCATTCATAAGAAAAACTCTCAGGGAACTAAGAATAGAAGGAAACTTCTTGAATCTAATGAAAGACATCTACACGAAACCTAAACCTGTCATCGTTACTAATGATGAAATAGTAAATGCTTTTCCTCCTAAGATCACCAAGAAGGCAAGGATGTCTATTCTCACCACATTTATTCTAGATTGTATTAGAGGATAAAGAGGCCACAGTAGACACATTTAGTAAATAATTCTAGCTGAGCTGTTTGCCAGTAGCAACTGCCAGCCATGTGTGTGATTCAACTTGTGTGTCTAGCCCAGTAGAACCTTCAGATCACTGGTCTCAGCCACCATTTGGCTGTAACCTCCTGAGCAACTCCAAGTAAGAATCACCCAGCTGAACCAAGTCTATTCACAGAAGTGCAAGACAAATTAAAACAAAATAAAGTTGCAGTTTTAAGCCACTAAATTTCGAGGTAGTTTGCAACCCAGTGATTGACAACTGAAATGAAAATGATTTACAATAGCATCGAAAAGCAAAATAAACAATATTACTTAGGAATAAATTTAATGAAACTTCCAGGCTATTACTGAGAAATTAAAGAAGCATGAATACACTGCAGCTTTTCTCGGCTGTTCTCATCCAGCAACTGTTAAAAACTGCAGCCTCTCTCAGCCGCGTTCCCAATAGGTGAGCCAATCCATGTGCTCACTGTCTCTGGCGACCTTTGCAACTAACAGATTATTCTTTCTAAAGGCAGTTTATGAAACAACAGTTTGTCCCCCTTTTCCTGCCCAAGGAAAGATTCTCCAAGAATAAAGATGGGGAGGTTTGTGATCTTTCTTCCCTCTAAGGAGATCATATGAGTCTAGAGTTTTGTGTAAACTATGGAAAGACCATATTTTTAAAAATCCATGCCACTTAATGAAATACATTCTATTCCCTGATCTGTATGCAGATCCTGGGAGCTCAATCTACTGGGAACATAACATTGTCCTGAGGCTGACTCATGTCAGGGCCATGTGAGGGGTGTCAGGAAATGCCATCAGCTGCCAAGAAACCAGAAATGCTACCTGGTGCATTTGGTACCTCAGATCCACTGCCACTTCCAAATGTATCACTGTTTGAATGTATCACTGTTTTTCAGTACTTATTCTGTGCCAGAACCATTGGTATATATCTTATTTAATTCTTAAAGGAACTTTTCTCTTTTTTAATTCCAAAGTTGCAGAGATTCCCAACCATACTAAGAAGATATTTTTAGCTCCACTTTTCATGTAGAAAAACTGATTCATAGCATCTGGGACCTATGTTCTATCTGAAGTCTTTGCTTGGTTCACCGCCAGTCTTTCCTTCTGCTTGCTATTATCCCTGTTTGCCTACTTATCTGTGTCCCGCATTAGACTGTGACATCACCAAGAACAAAGACTATGCCTTATTAATTTTTATATCCCTGGGAAATAGCATAGCGCTTAGCTATTATCATTATTCACGAAATGTCACCTAAATTTTCAGATTAGAAGTTGTATTGTATATATCTTAGTCTAAATATTATCTCTCTCAACCACACTGTAAGGTCCTGGAAGGCAGGGTCACACTTTACTCACCTTTGTACCCTCAGTATCTAGCACAATGGCTGTCACACCGTAAATGTTTCATGGTAGAATAAATGACAGACACAAGCCCACCCAATTGCCCTTGCCTTTGCTAACTGGCAGTAGAATTCCCAAAACAGCTCTAGAAAGCAGTAGGCGTATTAATGAAATAAGATTCTGTGAATAATTTAGTAATTAAAATTGCCTACATTTGCATTTATTTGCATAATAATTCTGAGCTTATGAAATGCTTCCACAACCATTTTCTAACATGATCTTCGCAACATTCCTATGAGGCATATAAAGCAAATGTTACTGACATTCTACAGAAGAGATTCTGTGTCTTGCCCAAAGATACAAGACCAGGAAGTAGTGACAATGGAAATAATACTTAGATTTCCTGTCTTCCTGCATAGAGGTTTTCCCAGTGGATCACCCTTTGAGCAAGGTGAACATTCACTTTGGAATCCAGCCGTTTAGAGCTGTGGGCCTGCAGTCAGGTCTTTTAAAATTTTTGAACTTCAATGTCCTCATATGTAACATTCTAATAGTTATGCTTAATCTCCCTCCCCCAACATGAGTCATATTTGTTAAAATATTTATCATTAATAGTAATGCTTATTCATATAACTTAATAATATAATTAAATTGCATTACCAGAATAATATTAATATTTATTAAAAGTCATAATTATTATTCTTATTAAACATAAAAGTACAAGGAAGATAAAATACTTACTGAATAAAATGTGAAAGTATATTAAAGGAAGAAATGAGAAATCTTCCAAAAAGAAGCAGAAAGATTTGACAAGTGATGTCTTTCCTAAATTCTGCTCCTTGTTTCCTTCCTGAGCCTGGGAGTCCAGTGGGTTGGAGCATCTGCCACCCCCAAGTAGCCCTTATCAATAATTTAGGGAGCCCCTAGCATCAGGCCTGGCTGGCTCTCTCTGTCCTACAGTCCAGGATTTGAACTGCATTGCTAATGTTTTAATCTAGCTCTTCACTACCACATTAAGAATGCCTTTTGGTAATTATGCAGATTTATGTAAACTGTCTCATAAATCCAAGAAAGGGAGCTGTTTTAGACAGTTCTTCAGTGAGCTTCCTAACTGCAAGATGAAAAGTCACATTCATTTCCTCGCTAATGACCAGTATGACCTCTGGATTAACAACATACTGCCTTAAGATGCCAGTGCCAAAGGGTTTTTCTACCTCAAGTCTAGTTCTGAACAAAATTTTTACAACCCCCTAGCGTTTCTAGGGGGTCAAATCTAATTTGCAAGAACACATGAAGTCAATAGGCCTACAAAAATGTCAGAAGTTCCTTGCTGAGGACAAATTCACATGGGTCAAGTGGTGAGTCTGAGTCCCTTCAAATTTCCCTCTGCCTCCAACATAAATCTTCAACTCGCTGACTTCCAGTACCTTCTCTACTTTCCTGTGCCTGTCATTATACTTACTCAGAACATACACCTAGAAGGCCTTTTCAAGTCCTCTCTACCGTAAAATTAATGGCTGCCACTTATTATCATCTAACGTGATTCGTCTATTCCCAAATTTAAGTCACCAAAGGAATCGCTGTCTCCATTTTACAGATGAGAAACCAGAGGCCCAATGAAGTAAAGCAACGTATTCAAAATACACAAACTCTGTTTAACTCGAATTCACACTCTTCCCATTTGTGCTGCTTCTCTCAAAACCAGCTAAAAGCCCACCTCCTCCAGAAAGTTTTCTTTCCTCCAGAAAGTCTTTGAGTATACAACTTAAATGGCTTCACATCTCTTTCTTCCCTACTCACTGACTATGCAGCACACTTTCCCTGGTGGTGACTCTTGGTCCCTAAAGCTATCTTTCACTAAACCATGAAAATCTTGAGGACAGAACACTTTCTTATACTTCTGATACATTTTACCCATCTTCCATCATGATTTTTATGCCATCAAAATAAAATTCTTGGTGAGGACAAACATCCACTTGTATGTCCTATTGATCTTTGCATCCCTTTAGACGTTTTGAATAGTGCTATGTACATGGTAGACTTGGGAGAACAGCAAGGAAATAATTAGGAAAGATCATCAAGTGTAAGAAAATGTCTTTACAGACTAGGGCCAAGATTACCCGTGCCTTGTATTCCCAATTACTACGTGTAGGTGTGAAAGCTGGATAGTGAAGAAGGCTGACGGGAAAAAAATTGATTCATTTGAAATATAGAGTTGGAGGAGAGCTCTACGGAGACCGTAGACTGTCAGAAAGATGAATAAATGGGTCGAGAGCAAATTAAGCCTGAACTATTGCTGGAGGCAAAAATGATACAACTGAGGCTGTCCTACTTTGGACACATCATGAGAAGGCAGGATTCTTTAGAAAAGACAACAATTCTGGGAAAAAGTAGAAAGTAGCAGGAAAAGAGGAAGACCAAATATGAGATGGATTGACTCCATAAAGGAAGCCCTAGATGTGAGTCTGCAGAAGCTGAGGAGGGCTGCTGAGGACAGGACATCGTGGACATCCATGCATTCATAGGATTGCCAGGAGTTGGAGCCTACTTGACAGCACGTAACAACAACAACATCGTAGACATCTAAAAACTGGATGTTGACATGAATATAAATTGGATTCAGTCTAAAAATCCACTTGAAAGATGAAGAAACTAGGATGTAAAGAGGTTAAAAGCCCAAATTCTCACAGAAATTTTCTGACAGAGCTGGGTCTCTTGATTCAGTGACCAGTGGGTTTTTCCCACACTACACCTAAGGTGACCATTTAATTTATTACCCAAACTGGGACACTTTTAAGAGTCAAAGGAAATAGTATTCAAAATTATTCCAGGATAATAGGCATAAACCAAGATGTATCATTACTTAATTATTTCTCACTGCCTGGCAATATGGCTGCTTCACAATGGCAATAAAGGCTGCACAGGCTTATATATAATGCTTACAATGTGCCAAGTGTTACTCTGAAATTATAAATATTACCTATGATATAGAAATAAATTTAAATATCCATATAAAATAACAACTTGCTTAACCTCCATAAACAAGCAATATTATTATCTCATTGTACAGATGGGGAAATTGAGGCATAGAGTGGATAAGATCCTTGACTAATGCCTTACATCTAACAAATGTTGAACTAAGATTTGAACCCCAATAGTCTGGCTCACAAGCCCACGCACTTAACCATGACAAAACAAAAAAAATAGAAAGCATGTACTCCATAATGTTTGGTGACTGTTTATTCCTAGCCAAGAGCCTTTCCCTTAGTCAAGGTGCCATTACTATACCATAGTAGAAAGAGCCCAGGATCAGAAAGCAAAAGAAATGGAGTCCAGTGAGTGTCCACCCACTCTCTGACTCACTGGGTCACTCTCCTCTGCAGTACTTAAGTTTTCTATCTTTAAAGGTGCTAAACTATTTTATCTAGAAGTCTACTAGCATGAAAGACTCTGGTGATGGGAGTGATAGATATGGTTTTACTTCAGGTTTTAGCATGGCCTAACTCTTGATGGTACCAAGGGAGTGAACTCACTTTGGTCTGACAATTTTCCTTGTGACAATTCTCCTTGACTTCTGAGGGCCTTGATGAAAATAGGCCAGCTTACAACAGTCTGTGAAATTGGTACAGCATCTCCAATTTCAAATGAGAAATGAGAAACTCAAGAAGGCCAAGTGATTTACCCAAAGTTGCACTGTTAGTACATGGAATACCTGGAATTGAGACTCCGTCTAGCTAACTCCAAAGCTGTGATCATTGTACCAGAGCAATCTGACACAGAAGTATCACCTCACTTAACAAACTAAGCTCGTTTTTCCAGCATTCTCAGCTTCACAATTAAATATCTTTGTGACGCAAAAGTATTAGCATCCAGAAAGGAAAAGAAGTATTGCTTAGGAGGCACAGCAAGAAAAGAATTCCATACAGTTCAACCAACTTTATTTCCCATACCATTCCGACTGCTCACATATACTTAGAAACTAGATATAATCAAGGTGTTTATGAAGACAGCACAAAAATATACTGCTGAATTTCTGAGACTCCATGGTTGCCAGGGAAATAATCTGTTACTTACATGGAAGCTTCTTGAAGAGTGGGACATGACTCAGAGATACTAGGAACTGGAGTCTTTACAGGGATACTACCTCTGTGAAGCATGCAGGGACATCATTATATACCTCTCTCGCTTGAGCTTCCCAAAGTCCATCTCTATCTCTTAGCCATTTTTTCTGCGCTAATGCTGGAGGATGGGCCATTCCACTGCTATTCAACAGCTGAGGACCATGCATCCAGGCCAGTCTGGTTCCTTTAGGAATCTTCCCCTGCTTGGTCATACGTACCAGAGCCAGCATAAAAGGGGTGCTCTGGGGGATAAGCAGGGCCTTCAGGTATAGATCCTGAACCACCTCTCAGGGCCCACCTTAGAATTTGCTCCATTCCTGACCTCCTTTGTTGCTGGCTTCTTACTCCTGTTTCTGTTTATGTCCCAATTCCCTTTCTGCTATGACTTATAACATCTGTTCCACTCCCAGATGTTATCTGTGTTCCCTCACGCTGGAATGGGAAAAGCTTTGGGATTCTGCAAGCCAAACTTTCGAGAAGAGTGTTTTTATTGCTTTTATTCCAGCCCTCAGAAAATTCTCTCCTGTGATCTAGCCTTTCAGGCAATCCCTACCTTTTCCCTAGTAGCCAGGAAGCCTGCTGCCATGGTGCAGAGTCAGCTCATAGGAAGGATCTTAATAGTCACTATTCCAGCTCTCAGTCTGATGACATCCTCCCCTCTGTGCCATCTCAATAAGTGGACAGCCAGCCCTTGCTGGGTAAACCCCTGCCCAGGTGCTCCTCGTCAACCAGCACTGGATAGCTCCAACTCTCAGAGTGTCTCCTCATTGGTCCTGGTCCTGCCTTCTAGGCTACACAAAGCTGGACCCTCTCTCTGGCCCAGATAGTTCCTTCAGCGGGGTGCAGGCCACCCTCAAGCTCCCTGCCCAAAGTCCTCTCCTCAGCAGTTCATCACATGACCCTGCTCCATTCCTGTCAGGAATGTACAGATGATGCCCTACTCCCTCATCACGACTTTGGCTACTTGAAGGAATGGACACAGAACAGTCATAGGACAACACGGGAACTTCACATCCCATTCCCCTTGAGGTTTTGTACGGATATCCTCACTGACACTCTTCCTACAGGCCCTCAAGTCCTAACTTGTGTTTTCAGGCTTCCTTGACCCTCCTTTTTCTCATTTTGAGTGCTACTTATTTTGGACATCTCAGTTCTTTCCATGCTCATATTTCTATTTTCCACAAGGAAGCAGTATCTTGTCCCATCTGCCTCCCCTCTCTAACAAGGTCCCGTCAGATTCAAATAACACTTATTGAGTGCTTACAGTATTCTCAATTATTTCTGGCTTCACTAGGATTTCCTGGGTTAGATACTCCCAACTCTTCTTTCAAACACCCACTGGTGATCATTGCCTTAGTAGAAAGAGAGTCCCTTTCCTTCTCAGCTATAAGAGTAACTGCTCAACTCTGTGCCTTTAAGCCAGGCCAACTACCCCAAACCCCACTGACTGCTTCATGGTAGCCAATAAAACTGAGTCATAGACATTCCAGCTCCATTGATGACAAACGTCTCTGATCTCTTCCTTCACTTTTCTCCTTCTTTTTCACCTCTGGAAATATTATTCATTCCCCTGAATCTCAGCATCCAGAATCTGTCCCATACTAGTCATTCCTTGGAATGAAGCCCAGATTGCTTTTTGGCATTCTTCTTGGCATTATTTCTCTGACAAGGTGTGTGTTCACCCTCCTGATGGTATTATCTCACTTGCCCAGTTTGAACTGAGCAGGCACCAGTGCTCACCCTATGCACTGCATCAAGTTTTGAACACACTGCTAGACATGTTAGACCCACTTTAACTGTAACATCAATAAAAAGATCTTATGTGGGCATTACAAGTGATCACCCTGCAAAGCTTCTTTTGGTCAGTGGGAGCTTCTCATCGAGTCTCTAGCCATCATTCCATGCTGATGCTCTTGTCTGTTTTCCAGACAGACAAGTTGATTTCCAAAGCCCTAACACAGAATCAAAGTACCCACTATACAGCCAGAATCACTAACCTCCTTCAGAGTCAGCCTCAAAGGAGCTTCTGTGGAGGCTGCAGCTGGCTCTCCAGCACACAGGCCAAAAGGACTGACAACCACTTAATGAAACCTCAGCCAGGCCAAATGTGAAGTCATTTCATTCACTATGCATAGATTAGTTACGCCTAATGAAATCTTAGCCAGAAATTTTCATTTTCATTTTCAGAGGTAATGATCACCTGACCGCAAAAAACATTACAGCATTTTAAACTGTACTCCAATAATATGTTATGCATCCATCACACAGAAGACTAATTAGATATAGACCATGTTTGATGGAATTAGAATCTAATCATAAGCCCATGTTCCAAAATATCCAGCTGACAACCCAGATGGGAGAGTAAAAGTCTGTGGAAGAACAAAAATGAAAGCAGATCCTTAATGTCTCAAGTAGGATTTTATCCTTAGAAAGCACATATTATCAAAATTTTTAGTCACCAATATAATGTTGACTTGTCAAAAAGAAAAACAAATATATGCATTGAATTAACTAAAAACTGAGCCATCTTGGGTGAGTCTTTTCCCCAGGAGAGTGCAGACTAAAGGACAAATGCCCTCACCAGGCATGAAGGCTCAACAGCTGAGTTTTGTGTCCTTGTTCTCCACTTCCCCATTTCACCCCTTAGGTTGCCCCTATTCTGAGCACTTCACCATTCTTTGTTTTGTTTTTTTTGTTTGTTTTGGGATAGATTCACCCTGAGCTAACATCTGTTGCCAATCTTCCTCTTTTTTTGCCTCCCTAAAGCCCCAGTGAGTAGTGGTATATTCTAGTTGTAAGTCCTTCTAGTTCTTCTATGTGAGCCACTGCTGTATCATGGCTACTGACAGATGAGTGCTGTAGTTACACAACCAGGAACTGAACCCAGGCCACCAAAGCAGTGCAGACACCAAACTTTAACCACTAAGCCATCAGGGCTGGCTCTTCATCATCCTTCAAACACGACTGAACCTGTTCTAATGTCTGGGCTTGGACCCTTCCATCCTACATACAAAGCCTCCTATCTTTGCCCTTTTCAATTCTTCCAATTTGTGAATTCCTAACTAAAATTCTTCCTCCTTCAGGAAGCCTGCCAAAATAAATTCAGCCCTCAAACTTATGCTGTTCACCCTTAGTGTATAACACCTGTCCCGGTAAACTAGAAAGCAAATTGACCCTTCCTTAGCACATCTTCTTAGATTGTTCTCATTTAACTCCTGAATCTCCTAATTTAAGATTGATTTCATTCACTTTCAAAGACTCAAGCAACCACTTCACACCCACTAGGGTGGCTACTATCAGGAAAATAGAAAATAACAAGTGTTAGTGAAGATGTGGAGAACTGGAAGCCTTATGCTCTGCTGGAAGGAAGAGAAAATGTTACAGCTGCTGTGGAAAACAGTATGTAGGTTCTTCAAATAATTAAAAATAGAATTACCATATGATCCAGTAATCCCAAGAAGTGAAGGAAAAGTCTCGAAGAGATAGTTGTATATCCGTGTTCATGGCACTAATATCCACAATAGCTAGAACGTGGAGGCAACCCAAGTGTCCACCAATGGATGAATGGATAAGCAAAATGTAGCATAAAAATACAATGGAATATTATTTAGCCTTAATAAGGAAGGAAATTTTGACACATGCTATATGACACACGCTAAGTGAAACAAGCCTCTCATAAAAAGACAAATATTGCATGATTCCACTTGTATAAGGTACTTAGAGTAATCACATTTATAGAGATGAAAGTAGAATGGTAGTTTCCAGGGGCTGGGGGAAGGGAAAATTGAGGAGTTATTGGTTAACAGGTTCAGAGTTTCAGTTTTGGAAGATGAAAAGAGTTCTGGAGCTGGATGGTGGTGATTTTTGCACAACAATATGAATGTACTTAATGCCACTAAACTCTCCACTTAAAAATGGTTAAGATAGTAAATTTTATGTTACATATAATTTATCACCACACAAAAAATAAAATCAGATGGAAGGAAGAAAAACTAACATTCTTGATGTCTCCTATGCTAAATGATTTCCACAGACTATCTTTTCTAATCTTTGTAACAACTTTGCTTTCAACCTCATTTTTGAGATGAGCAAATGAAGCTGAGGCTGAGGTCGGTAATTTTTCGTAAGTTTTTTAAATAGCAGGAAATGCAGATTTGAAGATAGGCTTGTCTGGCCTAGGACCACTGCTCATATACTACTCTTCAACATTTCTCTTTCATTATATGCATGCTCCATCTCTTCACACACAGCTTAATCCCCTAAAAATAGGGAAATGTGTCTTAAATGGTGGTGCCTCGTCATTAGCACAGCCAAACCTAAAATCGGTGCTTCTTAAACGTTTACTGAATTGATTTTCTTTCTTGCTTACTTAGATAGTGAATGACCCAGGACTGGAGGGTGCTTTGGTGTCATTTTTACCTGAGATTACTGGACCTGACTCAAGACAAACTTATGATCAGCCATCTGCCAGGCTGTGCTCTTCTCCATTGCAATCCATGATCTGACAAAAGGAAAGAATCTATTTTAGGATTCCCCACGTCCGCTGTGGTTCTGAGTAATGCCTGAGACTTGTTATCTAGCAATTAAGCAAGAAAAGATGGGAAATTGTATTTACATTTTCCACACTGTTGAGCTTTCTATACCTAACCTTGAATACTTAGTACTGTGCCGAATTATGATTCATCGGGGAGCCATGGTTTTATTTATAAAAGAACGAAACAAAGCTTAACTCTCAGTAGGATGGCTATCTTTAGAGAGAAAAGGGAGTAGAACATATATTTTAAAATTGTCAGTGATGAAAATGAAAAATAAACTACTTCCTATACTGAAAGCGAGAGCTTTCAGATTTTTCTTCTCTTGCTCCCTGACCTTCACTAAAATAATAATAATGGTAGTAATTTCTCACTTTCATTTGACTTGTTATCCATCTGGAAAGCTCTTACCCTAATAGCCACATGCCAGAAGTCTAGCCTTCCCTCAGTGTTCAGCTCCATATCTTCTTCCATGAAGACTTCTGTATCCAACTCTCCATCTCCTTTTGTTTCTGCACTCACCTCCTCCATTTAGCTTGTCCAGTAATCTGCCCATTACCACAGCATTTAAATTTTCTGATGATTCACTTATACCTCACATCCTCCCTCTAAACTGGGTACTGCTTCAGAATTAGAGATTTTGTTTTTCTGAACCATAATCCAAGACATTGTAGTCACTCAGTAAGCACATATTGTTGACATTTATTTCACAAATTGTGTTTATTACATTTCACTTATGTGTATATACATATATATAGAATAAGAGTTTAAATATACACATTTTCCTTTAGAACATAGGGCAGGAGAATGTCTAAAGTTATTGCCAGTAACATGGTTTTCCAAGAGCTGCCTGTTTCACTTGGGAAACTACTTATGATGAAATGTCCTCTTATGTATTTATATCAATGGACCCGGAAAAAGCCGAGACAGACACAGACAAAGGTTAACAGAATGTGGTGGTTCCTGGGAATGCTGGTAGATTCCATTTTTAAGGCTCTTCTAATGCTAAGGGCAGGAATTTTGAGGGCATGTGGTTACCTGGTTGAATATTAACTTTCCACAGGCCAGCAGAGAAGAGTGATGTTTAATTCTCAGTGCTTTACTTCGCCGCCATCTTTTAGACAACAAAAAGTTAAATTCTGATTCTAGTGCAGGGCTTCTCAACCTAGCTTCACTTTAGAATCATCTGGAGTGATCTGAAAATACACAAATTCCCAGGCCTCCAGAGATTTGGATTCAACTGGGTGTGGGTATCACTATCTGCTAAAAGCTCCCAAGTTGATTTTAATGTGCAACCAGAATTGAGAACCACTGATACTGTGCTTGATTTATCGATTCCTCACTCTGAGCTTTCCCCAAGTGAGAAAAAAATTGAATGTAACAATCTAGCCTCCATGCTGCCTCAGAAAAATAGGAATTTATTAGCTGTTAACAGAAATGGTACAGTAGAAAAAGATATGGTACAGAATGGGCAAATGCCCAAAGACATTTCAGGAAGTCTGGGTACCTTGGGTCTTAGGCACTTCTTCCCCTGCACAAAGCCACACTGTGGATGCTGGGATCAATACCTATGATTTTGGAAATCAGCCAGAAAAGACTTCTCTGCTGGGAGAATGGCAGTCCTTACCATCTAGCAAAATGGTACCAACACACAACTAGGCATTTCAGTCTTCATTGCTTCTGAGAGACGGGATGCTGAAGCCATGTGAAACTAGTTCTTGTCAAAAGTGGAGAAAAGGCCATTTCTGGCATCAAGAATCCCCTTGAACAATTGGAACAAGTTCACAGTTGAGAAAAGATGGAGACAGAGATGGGGGACTTAACAAGCAAACACAGATTTGTGGTTGACCAAACAACCGTCAGAAGCAGCGGGAGGGACTGCTAACCTGCAACATGGAGGTAAATTAAATTCCCCAAGGACAAGTTGAAATCTTTCTGTTTTCTTCTTGCATGAGACGAATCACCTTTTAGGGTTAGGGACCATTAACAATTGACTAGGTTACAAGGGGCTTATTGGTCATACAGGAAAAACATAAATGCATTCAAAACGATCCATTCTGTAGGTAAGATGATTAAAAGAAACATACTTAAACTCAGAACATACACAACAAGGGAGAATCTAAAGAGATATAACAGCAGCATTTCTCATGACAGTCAAAAGCACAGCAGACCATGTATTCTATAATGTACAGCTCCCCTACATGTCCCTAAAATTCAGCCAGTGAAAGACTGAGCCCAACATACTCTCCTATAGTCTCAGTGTTGGATGTGGGCACTATCCAGCAACCTATGCTAGTAGCCTGAGACTTACTTTGATCCTTCCTCCTTCCCCCTCCTCCTATCCATGTTCAATTGCTTACCAAGCTTTACAAGTTCTCTCCCTTTCTGTCTCCATTAACTATATCCTAGTTCAGGTTAGGTCTTTATCATTGCTTGTCTAGATTATTTGGTCAACCCTTCAACCAAATCCTGGCCCTCAACCTGTTTTTGTAAATAAAGTTTTATTGAATGATAGCCACACCCATTCACTTACATATATTCTAGCACTGCTTTCAGGCTACAGTAACAGAGTTGAGTAGTTGCAACAGACCATATATAGGCCGTAAAAGCAAAACTACTTGCTGCCTGACCCTTTACAGAAAAAAGCCTACTAACTCCTGGTCTATGTCATTGTGACATTCAATTTAGTGGGTTATCCATCTCCACCCTCACCCTTACATCCAAAGTATCCTTCACACTGCTAATGAAATAGTCTTTCAAAAATGCAACTCTTATCATGTCCCTTAATAGCTTAAAAGCATTTGATGATTCCTCAAAAGTACGATCCAAATTGTTAGCTTGGCATTCAAGACCTCTCCCTACATCTTCTACCCAATACCAGGCTCCCTCAGCTCCTTTGTTCTTCTCTCTATTAAGCAGAATAGCTTTCCTTTACTAGGGAAATCTATGCTCCAATTTGACATGAAGTTCATGCAGGCTTGTTTCAAGCCACAGAGGGCTTATTAGATCATCATTTCAACAAAGCAAACTCTCCCTTAAAGGAATTTACTTTCCAGTTTACTTTACCTACTTTATCGTATAATGGCCTGGATAGGGAAGGGGATCAGAAAGCTTTAACCGATGTAGGCCTTTAAGTGGAAGGAGTTCATCAGATATTAGAGACTAGGGAGGGTTTCCAGGGGTGATTGTTTGAACAAAGTTATAAAATTATTAAAAAGCAAGGTATGTTTGAGAAACAACAAGAGGTTTGCTGTGTGGTGTTGAATAGCCCCAGATGAAGATAGAAAAGTAATTTGTAAAAGGCCCTTAATGTCATAGTCAGGACCTGCGACATATCTGTTACCAGCCAAATTTCTGATGATGGTAGGATCTTGCAAATCATCCCACATGTGGGAAACCAATCCAAGACTGCCAAGCAGGGAAGTGCCAGGATTAGAATTTTCTTATAAAAAGGAAACTGGTGACAGTGAGAAATAAGTGGGGAAAAACATAAAGGCAAAGAATCCAGTATAGAAGTAATTATAATAGTCCAGTGAGAAATGAAAAAGCCTGAACTTCAGCAGTGGCAGTTGAGATCAAAGATGGAATTAGCAATTAACAGGATTTGGGAACACTAGATAAAGGGATGAATGCTGAATTTAAGGCTTCCAGTTTATACAATTAACTGGCCGGATATTGGAACTTGTAGGCAAGATCAGGATTGCAAAAAGACCCGGTTTGGAAGGCAAGTGGCGGGTACAGATAATAAGATTCATTTATACATGTTAAGTCCCAGGTGCTGGAGGTTATCTAGGTGGATCTATCAAAGATGCAGTTAAAAATGTTTCATTTCCTTCCAATGAAACCTGAGGCTACAAACTGAAATACTATCATAATATACTCTAGGTGATCATCCAGGATAGGGTGAGAGGAGGAAGCCTCAAGAATACATGCTATCCATGACTTAATTCCTACTTACAAATAAAAATGAGATAAAATTTGGGAGTGGCAGAAAGCTTGAGAGAATGTAGCCATGTTATCTTGCCTTCAAAGTTGCCCAGAAGGGAAACCATGAGCATCTTGGCTCATGTTGCCTCTATGAACCTCAGGAAAAGAAATTGTAAACCAGTCAGAGAAAGAAAAATTCTGACTCTACCAGGAATTTTAAAAGGAAATAGAGCTGAAGAGAATGACACCACAAGCAAATTAAATTCAGGATACGCTTTTGAAAATAACCCACAAATAGAGAAAAAGGAGGGGTATTTTATAAGGAAATGTTAAGAGATGATTACTCCTGAGCAGGTCAAAGTCCTAATTACCTGGTTGTCAGTAGATCTGGGAAGCTAAAGAGATGCAAATTGTCCATGTGAGAGATGAAGAGATGGCTGCATCTCTGCCTCCTGGGAAGGGCCATGCTAGTTTTGCTAAAACAGGACCAGAAGGTAGATTGGTGAGTTCTACTTTCAGGAGTAAAAGCTAAGAGAAGAAGACAGAGGTTTCTATGACCATGTCAAGGGAGTTAGGAGCTAAAAACCAAGGGGACCACGACACTGAGAAATTTGCTGCTTCACCTTGCTTTCTTATTTTGGCTTCCCTTTGCCACTTTCCCACAGAAATTACCAGTGAAGCCCTTATAATAAGAAAGGCCTCTAAGTTTATGTAAGGGTACACTAAAAAAGGGGATAGGTGTTAGCAGACAAGATTATGTTTCACTCCATAAACAGTCTGAGAGGGAACCCAAAGAGATCAAGTAGGTGGGGATAGCCTTTAAAGGAGAGAAATGCAGGCTGAATTTCTAGGTTCTATATCAAAGAACAAAAGGGGAGTCTGAATTGTCAGCTTGTACCTAAGAAGAGGACCAAGAAATATTCTCATTCTATCTCAGATTTTTAAAGAGCATATTATGGAAGGTACAAAAAGGGCAATGCATCTAAGGGCAAATATTGTGTGTCACATCTTTATCAAGGAAGGCTGGAATCCAGAAACCACTAAAATTTCTAGAGACAATCAAAGAGAGTATTGAAGGAGTTCACCATGAGATGATGATCAAGGAATGGCTGGATCCAATACTCAGTTTGAATGATGCAGATGGGATAGAATTAAGGCATAATACACAACCATAATTTGGCATCCGATTTCTCCATGAAAAATGATCTCACTTCCTTCATTCAATAAACATTAATTAATCACGTATTTATACAAAGTATTGTATTAAATATTCAAAACACACACACAATGTCTACACTTCAAAGGGCTCACAGTCCAAGGAAGGAGATTAAAGTCAAGTGAAGACAAAGCCCCAGACAAAAATGAAGTCAAATGAGAACAGATGAGCACTGGTGGGCCCAGCCAAATATGACAGCCCTAAAGTGTGGTACAGGCGCACTACTCTGATCCCTGAGGCACAGAAGAGAATGAGAGAGATGCTCAAAGACTGGAAATAGGCAAATGCAGTCACGAAAAGAAAAAAATATAGGTCTCATCAACAGAATACCCAGAGCTTGATATCTTTAGACTCTGGGCAGCCAGCAAGGCCAGCCAGGCTAACAAGGCCAGAGGCTACACCTTGGCTGCATCCTGATTCTCTGCTGTTCCTTCCTCCTTCAGGTAGATTCCTAGAAAAAGAATTTTTGCTCCTTCTTGTGAGGTAACAAGACAGTGTGGAAATAGCACAGGCTTAGCAGCCAGACCAGTCCCCCATCCTTCTCTTGTTATCTGTATGATTTTGGCTAAATTCTTCAATCTTCCTAAGATTCAGTTTCCTCATCTATATAACGGAAATAGAAGTCCTGACTTCACAAGTTTGTTGTGAAAATTCATTGAGAAAATATATTTATTATTTAGTTCAGTGTTTGGCAAATAATAGCTGATCATTAAATATTATTAATTATTATTACTGTTATCCCTTTGACCTCAGGTAGAAGTGTACTCCCCTAACCAACTTCTCTCTGGTCTAGACCCTCCCTGTTTGACTACAAGTTCATACAAATATGTTTTTCTTAGCAGCTATAGCATCTCTCAGCCACTGTCCTGACTCAGGAAACGCCTATCAGATGCGAGCTGCGGACACAGCTTCCCCAGCCTGAAGACCTTTGTTGTCCACTCTTCTTGCATGCTGCCCTCTGCTGACCACAGTTGGTTGCTGCAATTGACCCTTCCTGTCCTAGGAGTATCAGAGCATAGGAGAAAGGCTTACTCCTGAGCAACTTCTAGAATTAGTTGTTGATAAACAGATCATTTATAATCACATAGAAAAGAAGGAGATGATCACCAAGAGCCAAAATGGATTCACTAAGAAAATATCTCCTTCTAAACTAACATCATTCTTTTCTATAATGGCATTATTAGTCTGATTATTAGAAAATATATAAAATAGAAGTGCCATAAAACACTGCCAAATCTTTTTTAATAACCTTGTGGAAAAGATGTAGAACTATTAGCTGAAATAAAAATCAGAGAGGAGGCCCCATGGCATGGTTGAGTAATCAAACCATAGAATTTATGCTAATGAATCTTGAAGGTTGCTCCAATGTTCCATCAACAATCTTATCCTGCTTAATGCTTTTATATATGACGTGAATGAAGATAGAAGACAAATCGCGTTTTCCAATCACACAATATTAGGCTGAACAACTCATGTGATACACAGAATCCACCTTCCAATAATCTTACAAAATTCATTTTCATAGATAGTTACTGAGTTGCTTCTATATTCCTATCACTAAAGACAGACTAACAAACAAGGCTTCTACCCTCATAGAATAAATGTCCTGTGAAAATTCAGTTTTATTTGGAATAATCTGAATTAAAATGTTGTAAAGCAAGTCAGTTTTTTAAATATTTCACCTAAACAAAATATATCTATTAAAAGATAAAACCTACAAACTACTAGTTTGCAATATCCACTCTAAATCAACCATATTTACTCAGTGACTAAAATCACTCTTTAATCAAAGGTGAAAGTCACAGAAGAATTCAGATAAAAGTGAAAGTTCCGAGGAAATCTGTCCTAGTTGGGGCACATATGGGTAACTGTGAAATGTATAGAGACTTAGGTTAACAAAGTAGAGAGTGTCCACAGGTTCATGACCAGGAGGTATCTGGACATCTTGTCACAGGAAGAACACTTGAAAAAAATCATGTTTGTTGGGTTAGAGACAACAAAACTAAGGAAGGAGGCAATATGTGTGTGTTGTGTGTGTGTGCACATGTGTGGGCTTATCCATGACAGAGATAGGAGCAAGGTAGCTCTTTTCAAACACTGAGGCCATGCCATGTCCTTCACCATGGTGGACTGTGGTAGATAGATACAATTTTCACTTCAAGTGTGCTCTCCTTTTACTGTGTCCTCTAGTAATGGAATCCTCTTTCCTGTGGAAAATCTATTCCACGTGGTCCACGTAGGGCTAAACGCAAGGCTCCCACCCCTCCAGGCAACACCTAGGCCATCTTTTGGGGTGTCATAACCAAGTCAGAGCCTCCAGTGCATTTTTGCTAGTATCAGGCAAAAAGTACTTCATTTCTTTGAGAGTCCCACTTTAAGGCTCATAGAAGCCAGGAGTTATCAAGGATGATCTTTCCCACCACTTGGACAGAGCCCAACAGAGAAAAAATTAACACAGAGAAAAAAAGATCTCAGAGATTTAAAAAGATGAATTGCTGTGACATAGTTTGACCTATATCCACCTTACTCAATGTTAGACCAACCCTCGGTCTTTTCCGTAAATTATCTTCTCATTTAAGTCACTTTGAGAGAGTTTCTATTGTTTATCCTAAAACAATCCTGACCATCACTTCCACTAAACATTAAGTGCCTTATGAATTGTGTCTTCCTTACTCACAATCCAGTGCCAAGCAGACGCCCTGGCATATAGTAAGTACTCAATAATTGCTGAATTAAATTGAAGTGAACTAAAGCTTCAAGGAAGTTGATTTTGACTCACTTAAGGACAGTCTTCCTAAAGATTGGCATTGCTATGGATTGAAGGTTTGTGTCCTCCCAAAATTCACATGTTGAAACCTAATCCCCAATATGATGATATTAGGAGATGGGACCTTTAGGAAATGATTAGGTTATGAGGGTGGGGCCCTCGCGAAGGGATTAATGCCCTTACAAGAGGCCCTAGAAAGCCCCTTCTCCCACGTGAGAACACAGCCATCTATGGAGTCCTCATCAGACACCAAACCCACCAGCACCTTCATCTTGGGTTTCCCCGCCTCCAAAAATGTGAAAAATGAATGTTTGTTGTTTACGCCACCCAGTCTATAGCAATTTTTTATAGCAGCCCAAACTAACTGAGCCAGGTATGGTGCAACATCAGCACCAAATTTACCACAAAAAGCATCACTAGAGGTGTTCAAGCTGAGACTGTGAGGCTGGTGAGGGTGGATATTGGGGGAAAGCATCCTGTAAATACTTCTGGCCCAGAATCTATGATTCTAGGTAATATGTACCCTCTCTCCACCACTGAAAATACCCTTTATAGTGTTTTTCTATCAGTGTCCATTGAAATTAGTTCATCTTTCTGCCATTTATTCATTTGCTTTACACTTTAAGGTCTGTGAAACAATAATCATTGGAGAAGATTGGCATAAGGCAAGCTGAAAGAAAACTGAAGCAGTGTGGAGAATAGCATGGTTAGCGTCTCAGCTCTGAGATTCTGAATGATCAGAGACAAGGTGATTTAGGTTTCCTGTCTGTAAAATGGTGACATATTCTATTAAAGAGATAGCATGTAAAACTATCTAAAAGAAGAGTAAAACTGGAACAATAACGAGTTATGTGTCTGAGGACTGTCTGAAGAAATGCATACATGAGGAAAAAAGTTAAAGATGGGGAAAACATAAATATAAAATGGAATATTTAAGTGCAGAGCAGTTAAGGACTGAACCTGCATGATTTACCGAACTCTAGGTAGATACCACTGTATTGATCATATACTTTCATATTAAAGTTTCTATAATCAGAGCATCTTTGCAAAAAAGAAAGTTTAAATAGATCCAGTCCTTTAATTTTATCGTCTTGACTGTCCTCTCAATTTCACATTTTGGCTATTACACTTTTACCTTAGACATAAGTAAAGGTATAAATAAAAATCTGAAAACAAAACAAAGGTTAAAGATTCATTATAAATTGTAAGCCATAAGGAATTTTCACCACCAAAACTGAGACTTTGAGTAGAGATTAAAAGGGGGGTTCTGAATACATAGTTACCCCTACACTGGCTTAATGCTTCTTCATAGAAAGTAATTATCAGAAATGATCTTTATGGACCATTGTTCAAGTTCCTAATCTGTTTAGCAGCTTCTTGATGTGTCATTTACACTTTCCTTTGTTGCCAGGCAGCTGCAGCGCCACCCTTTTTTCTGGTCTTTTGGAAATTTAACAGTAGGTAGTACCAACTCTGACAATGCTATTACATCACTAATATAATTTGTGATCTTTCTGCAGCTAAACCCTGCCACCTTTTCTGTAGAACAAAGTTGATTCATACCTACTCAGATAAAATAATGGCCCCATGTTCTCTCTGGAATGAGTGAATCACTGTGATATTTCAATAAACACTGAGGGTCATCTATTCTTTTCTGTACCTGACCATCACCTGAAATTCTGCATAACATGCACAGGCCAGAGATGGCGGGGTATAAAGGAAGAGAGGCAGCGAGCCTGGACAGGGACAGGATAGAGGAGGGAAAGACACATTTCAAAGTATATGGATAAGAGAATCTAATTTCTATAGGAAAACAATCCCCAACTTCTAGAATAAGACCAGTATTGTTATCATCTACTCTTCTACTCTGAAAAGGAAGACAAGCGTGCTTGCAGAAAAGAAAAGAAAATATAGTGCCTCAAGATTTAATTTAGTACATTCTGACCAGTTTTTTCCATCACATCCCATATACAATCATTTGAAAATATCATTTACAATTATCTTAAAAGTGAAAGGACAAGATGAAAATTTATGTAGGACTGAGGACATAATTTCTCTTTTTTTCAAAGCTGACTTGTTGTAATATTGTTCTTACAATAAAAAACAAAAAGGCCTTCAGATACCAGCGAAGAAATATTGCTTTGACTACTATTTTCTTAGTAATATGGCAAATATTTGGAGGGGTAACATATGCATCAAAAATAACTCAGGAGTCAAAAATCATTCCTGTGGGAAGTACTTTTAAAAGTATATAATTAACCTCAAACAAAGGCAAGTGAAAGACACCTTTCAAAGGGACCCATTTCCGCACTGTAGAATTAGTTCGCTTTTCTTTTTTCCAAATACAAAATGACTTTCTTTGATTCTCCTCCCACACGCTAATTCAAATAAACCATGCAGCATGAAGCTTTTTAAATACTGAGATAAGATGTTTCAAAGGCCATATTAACATTTGAAAATAAACCTTTAACATTTTACAAATATTTAGAGATTTTGCACACACATTCACTAATTTTACCATTTTTGATTGTCAGCATTCCCTAATAATTGAAACTTAGAAGATTAGAAGGTGCTGAATGTGTTACTATTTTGTCCTCAAGGTCATCAACTGTGTGTAGAGACACAGCTAAGGGGAGATGTCAATAGTCCAATCTGAGAGACAGCAAAGGAAGTTATCTTTCGCCTAATCTTAAAATATGGGCTGAATTCAGTGAAAGAATTTTGGCAAAGTGAAATGCTAAATATTTCGTTACACAAAAAGTCCAATAAATTAACACAGTAAATGAGTCTACCTTTTAAGATACTGGAGCACAATGTCTGGAGGAGGATCCTGAGATTGTTCCACCCTGAATTGCTTCTTCTCGGCACTGTCTGCACAGCAGATGTGCCCAGTGAACACCTTTCCTATTAGGCCATTACAAACACTGCCAATTCAGTCTCAAAAATACAGTATTCTCTTTCTGAAATTGGCAAAAAACCTTGACAATTCCAGGATATGTGTCAAAGACTGACTTGGGTCAACAGATAAGTAAAAGATTGTCACCCATATAAATACGTATTGTCACAGATGCTTCAGCATTATCATTTCTAAATCTGACCCCATGTTAGAATCATCCAGAGATCTTTAAAAACACAGATTCCAAGGTCCTGCTCCAGCATCAGGCTTTCCTGAGGCACTGGAGCTGAGAGAAGTGGAGGTCAAAGGAACATATGAAGCATTCTCCAACCTGCTACATGGGACAGAAGGGAGAGAAAGTGTTACTTGTGCTCCTGCCTTTTGATCACATTAATCCTTACTAGTAACAAAGAGGAAATGTGTCACAGTGAGTGTCCTGGGAATTGAGCAATAAGGTTATCAATCTCTTCCTGGAGGGACTGCAGGAGAGGAGAACTGGAGAGACCGAAGAGGGATATAAAAAGCCAAGATGAGACAGCCTCTCTTGTAGTCATATAGATTTTAAAATATATTAAAATGTATTTCCAAGCCTCAATAATACAAACTAATTAGGGAAAAAGAGGGACTAAATATAGAAAGTCTGAATTATGGTAAATTTTAAAGATCTTAAGAGAACTGTACAAAGCTGCTTAAGGGTTCAGCTTCCATAAACCACCACAATGAATTTCCAAGTTTGAAGAGCTAGTTTGCTTGCATAGATAAAGAGACCCTGGTAATTTTATATGCTATTAATTTGGCATGCAAATCTGTTCCTTATAAACTGAACAAGAGTGACTGCAGATTTCAAATCAGTGCGTGTTGACTCCCTGTATGGGATATTTCTCCTCTCCTTAGCACAGGACAATTCTGGAGTCAACACTGTATTCAAACATCCACTGCTACCCGGAAACCCGAACTACGAAATCCCCAGTAGCACCTACAGTAGCACTTGAAACTCATGTTTCAGTTAGGCAAGGTGCTTCTTCATGGAAGCTTTCTCTAAGAGATTTCCCCATGTTAGGGCAAGAAAGAGAGCATGTTTTAAATATACTTAGAACATTCATAAGTGACTGAGCACTCTTTGAAAGGCTTGGGTCCCAAATATTGACAAGGGAATTGAATTCAAAGACAATCCTCCAAGAGGGACTTTAAAGTTGACCTACTTAAATGCCAACACTACCATTAGCTCCCCAGGGAGAACCAAGGCCAGATATTTCGACAGATAGGTTTCATCTGGTGAATGAGGAAGGACCCTGTCTTGAGGAGTGGTTGGGAGCTCCAAATGGAACATAAAAAGGTAGGTGGGTGTGGAGGATCTCCTTAAACTATCGTTACATGGTTTGCAATTCATACTATAGCTTTGCTTTGAGCATCTTTCTTAAAGAATATAAGAGCTGGAAAGGATTGCAAGAATCATCTCATATGATGCTTTCATGTAGCAGATGAAAATCTGAGTCTAGCCCAGTGTCACATTGATAGCTTTGGAATGGTTTGAGGACATGAACCTAAGACCATCTGCTTGGGGCTCTTTCTGCCACTTTCTTCTCCTCTAGGGGCCAGTCTTCAGGACAAAGCCTACCTCAAGCAGTAAAGCTAAAAGGAAACTATCTCAGTCCAAAGTCTTGCATAGTCCAGCTCATCCTATTTGGTAATAATAAAAATAACAGCTCTATTTGTTGAACGTCTGCCAGGGCCCAGGCATTGTGCTAGACATCTTACCTTACCTGCCCTTCTCACTCATTCATAACAGCCTTGTCTTTTCAGCCACTAGCAAGTGTCAGTTATATCTTCAAGGTCACACAGCTGGTACCAGACAGAAGTTGGAGTCAAATCGAAATCCACCTTTTGCTATGAATCCTGCTCTTTTCAAATGAGAGAGTGGAGGAGAAAGTGGAGAACCTTGAAGAAAGTAAATTCTGCTGGAAGTGACAGAAACCCAGACAGGCACTCACAAGGAGAGAGCCACAGCGCTGCTGGAGCCACTGCGCAGGTTATGTAACCCTGGCCTGCGGGACTCGCGCCCAGTGTGATGCAGGCGCATGCTGCTGCTACCCAGGAATCATTATCTTTGAAAAAATCACTATGCTGCTCACTGCAGAGGAAAAAAAGGCAATATCAAGTTTTCCGAAAATCTGAATTGGAGATCAGCCAATCCAGCCTGCAGAGCAAATGGAAACACAGTTTGCTGCAGAGGATTCAATAATGAAAGGCTATGTGCATTAGGGTTGTATGTATAGGGAAAGTGAACGGAACAAGGGCAGAGTCTTTAGTCTAAGATTGTTTTCAATAATTGGACAGTGAGCTTACAATGAATGCAAGTCCTATAAAACAGCCCCTTGATGGGGAATATTCTCCTGCAGGAAAAGGAAAAGGGGAAAAAAGACTAAAGAATCCACAGCTATTTTCACCTTGGGTCCAGTTCTCCCTTGGGAACTGTTTTCCCAGTGGCAAACCTAACATGGTACCAGCACTGTTCTACAGGAAACATTTGTCTAATCAGGATTTTCTTATTGGTCCCATCTGTTTAACAGGATTGCTCACCACCTCAAAGTTAACTGAAATCTGTTTGTTATCAACAAATTACATAAAAGCCTGGTAAATATTTTATGAATAGAATTGTAAATATTTCCTTCTCTGTTTACAGGGCTAAGGAATATTTACCCATGCCTGTCACTCCTATAGCCAGCTTGGCAGTCCCTTGTAGGTGATCGAGAGGACATTTTCGGAGCTGCTGTGGCTCACCATGAAAGGCAGAGAAATTTCCAGACTCCAGGGCACCATTGCCTCCCTTAAGTCAAAGGGCCCAATAAATTGGAGAGAGACAATATTTTCCACCATAATATAGTTTAACATGGCAAAGGAAATACCCAAGAGGGAAATTATTACTGCCTTCAGAGATATATAGTGTGATTGAAAGAATACAAACTTGAAAGCTAGACAGACCTGGGTTTGAATCCTAGCTCTGTCACCTACTTACTATGTAGACTTGGGAAAGTCACTTAATCTCATGCAGTCTCAATTTTCTACACAGGGTTGTCATCATCTGGTAAACAGGTGCCTAGAACAGCGTGGGGCACAGAATAATAATAACAGCAATGATGATACTAATAGTTGCTCTTGTTGAGTAATCACTCAATGCATTTTAGTTGCCTTCTTCCAACCTCCGCTCCTCTTTTCAACCTTCTTTTAATGTGTTTCCTGCCTTAGGTAGAAAGACCAGCTGATCTCTGAAGCACCTTCCGACTCTGAGGTTCCAGACAAGACCACAGGACCATGTTGTTACTGGTCCTGCCATAACCAGGGCATGTGATGGAAGTGCTCCCTAGGAATGACATCTTACAAGATGTACCCAGCATTGTGCTTCTCACAGTGTGGTATAGAGTTATTCTGCTTTTAATGCATGGATATGTGGAGGGGAAAACATCCAATTTGGGCCACAGAATTGCAATGAACAGCCATGTGGTTTGAATCTAGCTCTGTAGGAGTCTAGGTTTGTGTATTAGCCCCAGAAAAGTGGCAGTGGGAGAGTGGGACCAAATGAGGTACAGGACACCCATACTTCAATGGAAAAGGCAGGTCTACATTTTCACCTACCAGGGACTTGGCTCCCTGGACCGGCAGCTAAACGCACAATACTTGAAAATCAGCAATGCCTGGGTTCTCACCATTCATCCCCATTAGCATACAATGCCCCTTCCCGTACCTAGGCCTGTGCTCTGCCTTTCTATTTTCTACGGTTGCCTTGACACTTGTAACACTTTTCAGCACTTATTTAAAACTCATCTGCTGGGTTCTCTGGAATCCCGTCAGTTTGGAGTAAGCTGAGAGAGGCCTGACATTCCTGTCCGTCACTTGCTTCCATCATAGAACAATCCTGGGAGGCCTCAGTCAAATCCTTGTACCTTCAGGAGACCTAGTCTCCATTCTCTGGTACACGTGGATTGCCTCAGCTCCACACAACCTAGCACCTAATAGCCGATACACTACAGTGTCCAGCGTCCCACAGCCCCTTCTCTCCTTGTGAAAGCAAAGGGTCCTTGAGGACAGGCACCACAGAACACATCTCTCTCCTTCTCTCACTTCAGTTTCCCACATGGAGAATGTCTGGTTCTGTTGCAGCACCTCCACCTCCTTCCACAGAGTTGGATTCTTTCTCTCTGAGTCTAAGATCCACATCCCTGAGGATCTAAGGGGGAGGGGAGATTCAAGGGTAAGGGCCCCTGGGCTGCTCCTCTCTAGCCCAGGTGAAGACGCATGTGTGTGCATGTGTGTGTGCACATGAGTGTACAGGTGGTGGTCTATTGAGTAGGTCGGTGGAGTGTGGAGACCAGAGCATTCAACCCCCAAGTATTGTTGTGCATGCCCAGAGTCAGGAAACCTGCACTGTAGACAAAGAATAATTCTCCAGAGAATTCCATGTGCTAAAAGGCACAAAGCTCCTTTTCCAAAGGGGGTAACTCTGGATAAGCCCCTCCCAAGGGCCAGCAGTGACTGGCCTATTATGGCCAAGGGCACTGGTGCAGACAGGGAAAGTTTGTAGATTCCGATCCATCTTCTCCCACACTAAAGTGGACAGTAGGACACTGGACCCTTGGGCACAGTTTGTTCATTGTCCTCATCTTCTCAGGACAGAAACCACTTGTAATATACAATCAGGGCAGAACTGTGTCTCTCAGTAGTCACTAAATGAATTTGAGTTTCCAAGGCTTCATGAGTTTGGAAGACGACACCAAAGTCCTTCCTTCCCACTCTCTTTCTGGCCATCTTCAAGTCTTGTCCATAATTCTTTTTTTCCTGAGGATTATTCCTGGGCTTGATATTCTGACTAGATCTCTAGGCTTTGGAAAGGTCTGAGTTTTATCCAATAATTACCAGATGGCTGTTAGTTACCTTTGTCACCTCACTTTCTACCTCTAGCCTCATCTTTACCATACAGCTTCCAACAAAAAAAAAAATCTGTTAGAATGAGCCCACCTCCTCTGGGCCATCCCAGAGGAAATAGCCTGCTTGGCCTCATGAGGTAAAGGCTGTTTTCCAAAGCACAGCTCATCCCTCTGGGATTTCCACATTCTTTGGGAATTTGATCTTAGCATTTTAGGGCCATGATCAAACATGGCCAAGTTTATTCTCCATGCCATCATTTACCACTGCATGGTGCTCCCACAAATTGTATCTCCTGGGAAGGCTTTCAAAGAAGGTCTTTGTTTGAAAACCAAGTTGTTTCCTCCCTGCTTTGCCCAGCCCAAGGAAGCCAGAAGCCTTTATTTCACAGTGAGAGGCAGGGCAGCTAATGTACTGTATTTTCTGAGTTTTAGAGGCAGCATTCAGCCTCTGCCAAAAGTATGGGCTCCAATTGCCAATCTGCTCCATTTCCAGGGCATGCATTGAACTCCTCAGATTCACTAATTATATCCTGTGGAAATCATAGTCCTTCCTAACAGCTTTTGGGCCTGCCTATTTTCAAGGAAGCCAGCAGAGCCCAAATGCTTACTCTCTAGGAAGAGTTTCATATGAATGGAGGGAAAATAGAAGGGAGAGATATTCTTGCCTTGGAACTCAGAGATCTGGATGCTAGTCCCAGTTCTGACATCAATGGGTTTATTAATGGACTTCTATTCATCTGTACCTATTTCCCCAATTCTAAAATGAAAGATTGGGTATGGTATTTTCAGGATTCCTTCCAATCCCAAACAATGCTATGTTATCCAAAAGGGTCCTCTTCCCATGGTCTGTCAAGGTTTCTGCCTCCTTAGAAGCAAGAATCAAGCCCTGGGCTGAGGCAAGAGGATGTAGCTAGCACAGTAGAAGCATAAGATCAAGGAAGATAAAGAATAAAAGCCGGTATGTGTAGGACATTGTTTGCCGAAACGTATACCAGGAAACACCATTTCCCCAGAAAATAAATAGGAACTGCTATCTTTTCTTTAAAGGATGCTCTATGGTCAAATAAATTTGGAAAATATTTAGCTAACAAATAACTTCTTTTACTACAGGCCTTCTCACAACAATTAATATGCTAATATAAATTATAGATCACCCAATGGTGCATATAGCATGTATAACATTCCAAAGTTATATTTTGAAGAAACCACTTTGGGAAATGTTGATCTAAGAGAAGCTACAACCACCAACAGAGCTGGTAGCAAATAGGGCAAGACATCCCTGGTGATAGCACCTAAAGTTAGATTGGCATTGTAAGTGAAATAGAAATGGCTATGAATTGCTTCTGCAGTATAGATTTGAATATATGGGAACCCAATTCTTTCATTCAGTGTTTATTAAAAATCCTATGGATTTAGGCCTGTGCTGGAAGAAGAGAGTATGTATTTGTAAATGAGTGCGCGTGCACACATGCATGCACACACACACAATTACACACACATTGAACAGGCATAGGGAGTGGGAGAAGTGTGGTAAAAGAGAAATACTTGATCCTAGGCTTCAAGACATAATCTAGTGAGTTAATCAGAGTTAGTTATATAAAACTATGTAGGGTACCAAGCTATGTGGTCAAGACACTGTAAGAATATGGATCAATGAGACATGGAGTAGTCAGGCAAAGCTTTGTGGAAAGTCAGGACTCAGATTTCTCTATTAGGAATTCAATTAGTGTAGACCAGATGATAACCTGACACAACTGAACATGTAAGATTTATCTCCATTTACAAGTTGAGAGCTGACAAATATTTCTTAGCACCGATAGTAAACAATTGGAAGTGCTGCCATAAACTGGAGAATTACTTTTCTCTGCCTCGAGCCAATTGCAGTGTATGGCCATTTCTCACTACCGTTTTAATGTGTAATTGTTCTCCTCCTACTCCAGGCTTTCAATTAGACTACCTGTCCTCTGGTTTTCTTTGATTCATGTAAATTAATTACCATTTCAAGCCTTAATTTGTTGCCATTCTCTTAAGAGGTTTAAGAAAAATACCATGCACGTCATCCATCCATCGTTCTTTTCCATTGTGGATTTCAGGATTCATGTGCACTCCCTGTGCAAGCCATGCTCATGAGGAGTGTGCTCATGAATATTCACTCCATTTAAAGCTGAGATGAGACTTCTAACACATATTGGGAAAAGGAGAGTGTTGATCACCCACGTTCTCCACGCTCATCATGCCAGAAAGCCCCACATACTCTGCACAGTGTTTACCAGGGACAGTGAGCACTGAGAATTTAACCTGACAAATTTCAGTAGGTCAGGAGAGTGAAAAAAAAAGAAAGTTATGCTCAATCAATTGCTATGATAACTGGTCTTCAGGATGACTCCCCAATGAACCATGTCTCTCTTTATTCACTTCCTTTTGTAGTCCCTTCTCACAGCGAATTTGAGCTGGCCCTGTGTAATCAATAGGATGTACCAGAAATGATACCATGTGACTTCTGAAACTAGTTCATATAAAGCCTGAAGCTTCTGCCTTGGTCTCTTGAAACAATCACTCTTGAAATCCTCATGTTAGACCAAGTCAGCTTTTGTGTAAGACTACCCCGAGACTACCAGGCCATGGGAAACTAAGCCACCTGAAGGCAACCTAAATAAAGATGCCAGGTGGAGAGAGAGATACCACAGAACACCAAGGTGCCAGAGGTATGAGTGAAGAAGCCATCTTGGAAGTGGTTCCTGCAGCCCCGGTCATCCCAACTAATGCCTTGTAGATCAGAGACAAACTACCAGATGAAGTTTTTCTGAATTCCTGACCTTAGAATCACAAGCCAAAGAAGATGTTTGCATAAAGCCACTAAGTTTCAGGGAGTTTGCTATGAAGCAGTAGATAACTAGAACACTTGCTCTCATCCAGTCCAGGAGTAAACTTTAGGTGGAAGAAACACACAGAATAGGTGTTGCTTGTTGACACAAGAAGAAACATGATAGTACAACTGCCTGACAAGAGCAATGGTATCTATGTTTTTCCTAGTTGAAAAACTGCCAATTCCAAGAAGAGGAAATTGGGAGATCTACACTATTAGCAGTGGGAGTAATTTGAAAAAAAAGGAAAATGTGTATGGAGCACTTTCTATTTCCAGGGATGGTCCCATACATTTTCCTATTCAATCCCCACGATAAACCTTTTTTAGAACAGTATTATGCTACTCACTTTATAGATCAGGAAACAGCCAGAGACAAATGGGCTTCCAGGTCACAGAACTAGAATGAGTATGCTGGTCCTCACATGGGTTGGGTAGTAGCCCTCATAAGCTTGCAGCTAGGTATTATTCTGAGTTCTCCCTCAAGGTTGATTCTTACATTAGAGGTGGTAACAAAGCTAGCAGCCTGTGGACAGAGACAGGATCATTTCCAGGGGACAACTTAGGGAAGGGATAAAAATTCAAGCCCTGTGTAATAATCCTGGTTTAATTCCCTGAGCTCCCTCTGAGAAAATTCTTTTCCACATGTATTTATTATCTCCTGTGCTAGGGCTCCAAAGATGAGTAAGAACAATCCTTGACTCAAAGAACTTGAAGTCCAGTGGAGAAAACATTCACACAAGCAGGGAATTTCCTTAGTGTTAGGAGGGCTGTGCAGAATGTCACAGGAGGAGCTGTCCTTTGCCCCACCTGAGGGGGTCTCGAAATGCATTCTAGAATAGATGCTGACTGCACTCAGCTTTGCAGGACTGTCAGAAGGTAGCCAGCCTGAAGGGACTGATGCTGTCCTCCTTGTGGGGAGACACTCCATCTTTGGCCTCCTGCCTACCATTTCTAGAACCCCTGTGTTAAGCCTGAAGACAGGTAAGACTAGCCCTTTCTTTCCCTTAAACCTGTCACTGGAGTTTCTAGTACTTTGTCAAAATATGATGCACACACGAGAAGCCTGAGTAGGATAAGAGCTGACTTCTCTGTGTACTCTGAAAATAAAGCCCAAATGGAAATACCTCAAACATTGATGGGATGTTTAATACTTCATTTTTATCTTTCCCTCAAAGCACACTTCACACTCCACTGAACTAGTTCACAGTTCGCACTGAAAATCTTCCATTTTATGTGGCTTTGCTGAATGTTCTTGTTTACCCCAAATGCTCCTGCCTCTCAATATGAAACTTCATTTCTCATTCCTTTTTAGAGAAGAGCTCTCACAGCTGCTGATTCCAACCTGGCTGAACTCAGACATAAAGAATTAAAAAGGAAAAAGGCTGTTTCTCCAACCTTGGTTCGCCCCTTCTCTTTTTTCTCCCCAACTCCTCTCTGTCTCTCCGTGTTTCTCTCTGTGTCTGTCTCTATCTCTCTGTCTCTGTCTTCCTTTCCTTCTCTATCTCCTCTGAGAAACTTAATACCTCCAACACTTCTTTCTCTTTCCCTTAAGCCACACTTCAAACACATTTAAATGTAATAAGAATGCTTTTCCTGAGACAGCTTCTGAAGTCAAGTTGATTCCAATGTGTTTAGTGAGCTTTCCCCAACACACACACCATGCACATACATACACATATGCACACAAACACATATCTGCATGCACATGGCACCACGTTTTTTGCATATTCTCCATTTGTTCTCTTCTCCCTCCTCTTTGCCCTCCTAAATCCTTCTATCTTTTCAAATCCAGCTCATGTCCTAGCTCCTGCAAGAAAACTTCTCTGGTCCTTCCAGGCCACAGAGACTTCTCCCTCTTTGCAGCTCTGACAGCATTTATATCTGTACCATAAATCTTGGTGTGAAATTAACCATTGTCTAGGATTGTTCTCTCATAATACTTTTATTCCTAAGAAGATGGATGCTTCTCCAGAGCTAAAACGTCTCCTGTATTGCAGATCTTGCCACTCCCTTGCTCAAGTCTTGAGTGTCTCCCTGTGGCCTACAGCAGTCCTCATCTAGCTCTCCCAGTGAAGCACCAAACAGCAAAACAGAATGAATGCATACTCTTCATGATTCTGGGGTACAGCTCAATTGTCTCCTCTCACAAAATTTCTTTAATATTTTACAGTTTCACTTTTTTAAACACAAGCAAATTTTATATTATAACTTGTAAGGAAGTTTTCACTAAATCTGTAGAGGTGAACTCAAATGCACAAGATATGAAAAGATGGGAATAGTTGAGATAATTTAGTCTAAAATCTAATCCTTTCACAGAAAGGCAGGGGTGAAGAGAAGTAGCCCATGCTGTAGAGAATTTTGTGAAAGTTGTGAATAGCTACATCAGTGCCATAGATAATATTGCTCTGTGGTTTCTAGCACCTTCATGACAGAAGCCAAACTCTCTAGCATGGTGTTCAGTACCATCTTCAACTTGGCTGCTATCTGCTTCTCTGGTACCATCTTTCATGCTGCCAATCTCTGTCCTCATGCACACTCTGCTCTAGCCATAAGGACTGCACTCAATGTCTTACACACACCACAGCATTCACCTTCCTTCAAGCTGTTCTCTTTGAATGTCCCCCCATATCAACCTTCTATACTCACCTCTCAACCCCAAGCCACCTGGTGAACACTTTCTCCAGGAAGGTATTATATGTTTACTACATGCCAAGCATCATTCTGAGTGCTTTTACACCTTCTATTACAATGCCTCTTGAGTTATTTCACTCATTTGTTAAAAAGGAAAAGAATTGTTAAAGCTCTTCACACTATAAGGAACAGATGGAGCACATCTAATTCACTGCAGTAATAGTGACTTGTAGGTTTTGTTAGAATGGTTGGTATGCAAAAATATGTACAAATGAAAAAGTCAGCTTTTCATAGAATGGGAACTTTTCCCATAGAATGAGAAAGTCATTTGATGTTTGGAAAATTAAAAAAAACAACTTTATTGGGAAGAGAGGAATGCAGAGGTTTAGTGTGTGGCCATTCATGTAAGATCTATAATGCCTACTAGAACAACTGGCGCTAGCCTTGGAGATGTTCCAAAGGTGGACAAACCTCTCTCCTGAGGGTCTCAGGCAGCCTGGAAACTGGTTCATGCCCACTCCCATCTTCCTCAGCTCTTCTCCCACTAGGTGCTATAGAGAGAGAACACAGCATGCAGTCCCAGGCACCCTGGAGCTTTCGGGTGAGTTAAATGGTTGAGTCATCCACATGTACTTTAAAAGTAGTGCAAGAGCTTTCCAAGGGCCACATAGAGTGCCCCCAGGAGCTCCAGTTTCTGAGGGAAGAAAAGATTCCCTAGTGCTGGTTTGCTTAGGGAAATCTTTCAGGAGGAGGGCAGAATCCTTCAGAGATGGGAGCTGTTCTCAGAAGTTTCAAGACTACTTTGGGATCTTGTATATCCTGACGTTCAAAGAACACATGGCTTCATTTTATTAAATTCTCATTTACATGCCATGGCTGGCAATGGAATAGTTCTTTAGTATTGCTGGCCTCAGGAGCCCGGATTTCTATGGGGAATCACTATCTTAATCTATACCCTCTGCATCCACTCCCCAAAGAAGAAAGGGACTAGTATTTCTTGAGTATCTACCAAGTCCAGGCACATATTTGGCATATAGGGACATGTTTGTAGTGAATCATCCCAAAGGCCCATGAGATATGCTTATTTTATCATTGAAGAACCTCTAGCAAAGCCCAGCGAAGGAACTTTCCCAAGGTCATACAGCAGGTAGGTGGCAAACCTGAGCTTTAAACTCCTATCTTCTGATTTCAAAGTACATATTCCTTCTACAACATCAGGAGCTGCATGGATGTTGCATTATTCTGTGTTTTATTATTAAGATTCAAACATCACTGAGATTATAATTATACATAACTACTGTCCAAAATATATATTGGATTAAAGACCCACATACCCAAACTCTGTAAGTCTAAAAGACGTTCCCATCAACATATTCTGCGCTGAAGCTTTCCACAGTTATGGCATTACTGAGCTCTGCAAAGGGTAACCCATGGTTTATCCAGTAGTATTTCTCACGTTTCCTCTAAACTTTTTCTTGCCCAAAGCTATCCCTGAACTCCTGTCCAGCTTTCTGGGGGAAAAAAATGAAGGAGAATCACCTGCTTTAAGGTTAACCATAATTAAATGTTAACCATAGTGTAATAGTACGTCTTACAGTCTCCATGTTGCTAATGATTTTCTTTTGTATTTTAAAGCCAGCTAATTAAACAGCTGAAAGTAATATAATATTGTATAAGACTAAGTGTATGTAACACTTAGTCCTTGAATTTGGCTTCTAACTTCTATTGATCACCTTATGCATGGAGAAATCAGTTTGGGTTAAACAAATGTATGAGCCATGTAGATATTTCTCTGAAGTTCGGCCTTGAAGCCAGAGTGCTCCTGGAGATGTACAGCACTTCCCAATTAGCACTTGGTCACAGGTGCTACATAAAAGTGAGGTCATTACATAGAAAGCTTATTATGTGACCTTAGCAAGACTGTTTAAGAGCCTTCCTGCTTGGTCCTAATGCCCTTCTCATGGATATTGGGTCTAAGGGAAGTTATATACAGGATCCTTATCAGCGTAATCTGGGCTTTCACAGGAAGGTGGGATCAAACCATGATCCAATCAGGCTGCAGGGGTGAGCAGGGAAGTGTGATAGGATACAGGCAGCAGTGACTATTTTGAAGTACAATGGAAACTTACAAAAGGTTCTATGAGGAGTCCAATCAAGGGGGAAATTTAAGAAGGACTGGCAACAGGTGGCTGCATTCCAATAATGGGGCCCAGGATACATTACTCCATGACCATGGGAGGAATTATGGGTGGGCACAAGCTAAAGCAGGACCAGAGGAACACAAGCACCATTCAGAGAACAGAAGCAGACAGGATGAAGCAAGATGGAGTTACAGAGAGTGAAGATACAAGTTAGAATAGCCCAGGCACTGAGAATGAATCACTTGATGTTGAGCTACTGAGTCAACAAATGTGTCTATAAATATATATGCTTTTTTATTTATTTCATTTAAAACACTCGTTCTGCTTTCTATATTTCAGTCTCCATTCAATTGCTCACAAACATATTTAAAACCTGTAACGACCCTTTGGGGCAGATACCAGTATTATCCCTACTTTATTTATTAGGAAACTGAGGTACAAAGACGTTAAGAAACTTGCCCAAGGTCAGAGAGTTAGAAATTAATCATTATTTTAAATTTCACCCAGAATACGGTGAGCCTTTTCAATTTGCAAACGTAACTATTCTTTTCAGCTCCATAAAATTATATACCCAATATATTTTTCATTATTTTTTCTACTCTATTGCTCCATTTGGCTTTTTTCTTTGGAATGACTATTTTTCTAGAGTTAGTTATTTGCTTCCTGACTCGCCTATCTATTATCTTTGTATTCATGTTTTTGTCCTTTTCTCTGCATTTGAAGAGAGTACTTCAAATTTATCTTTGATATTTTTTTAACATTTTACTTTTCTTTTTTCTTTCCATTGCAGATTTTTATTCCACTATTGCATTTTGATTTTCTTAAATTATTTTATTTCAGCAAGTTCCCTTTTTATCTCTACCTTCATATCAATTTAGTCTTTCCTTATGACTAACTATTCCCTAGATTAAGAATGGGTCATCTTACATTTTATTAAGTTCATCTAGCAGGGAGTGTCTAAAATTGATTTCCACTTTCTGGAATAAAATTTATTTTCTAACGTATCACTTCCGAGTATTTTAGATAATTCTACTTTCTTGGAGGTTTGGAAGAACAGTAGGTGAATATCCTTTCACCCGCCATCCCCCATACACACACATACACACACTTGTACACTGTCCACTTGGCTTCTGGCAAATTCCAGCACTAAGATATGGATCTGGAGTAAATACTGATGTGCACAGCCCAAACGCAATTTAGCATAATTCCGGTTGGTCTAGTATGAGATGTTCTGTTCTTGGTGTCAGGTTCCCTAACACACTACAGAATTAGAACAGGCTGTAGCTCTTCTTTGAATAAATATAGTACATAAATGGCTTCTCATTGCACAATATAAGCAATTGTGCAAAAGAAATTCTAGGGGAAAGAGAAATATTCCCTCCAGAAAAAAAACCTGTTTCAAGGAAAAGGAAGCATCTGATGGACATCGTGTGCCTTGAGGCAGAGGATTCAAAAATTCCTTCTGATTTATTCCATACTTAGAAAAACAAACAAACAAAGCCAAAACCCATCAGACCAGTGATTAGGCACTAGAAGCATTCTACCTCCACAGTTCAGAAGACTTTAAGACCAAATCGTTAGATACCTACCCTTCCCCCATCAAAAAGAGGTTGATCCTGTTATTGCAGCAGATGGTACCATGCTCAACATCAGAGCAGTCCTCAAAGTGACAGAATTCATGCTGGCTATTTCATTATATAAATATCTGTCCCATTTCTGCTTTTGGGCAATCAGACATATGGGAAGTTTAGACTTGACAATGAATCTTGTGGAATGATATATATAAAAAGATACCCTAATATCAAGCCAGCACGCTAGTCAGGTAATGACCTAGTGATAGAGAAAAGGGTGAAGCAAGACCCTTTGGTGCTTCCCAACAGGTATGAGATGTCTAGGAAGAGGAATTCATCAATCATACTGTGAACGCTATTCTCTATTCTATCCTTGCCCTGTTCGAGCAGTAGCCTTAATAGTATGGAAATTCTTGGAGTAACATCTCAAACACAAAAACTAATTTGGATGAAAGAATACAAAAAAGGTCCAGATGGCTTTGCTGTGCTCGGCATTGTAAATGAGGCCGGCTGTCCACAGCAGCCCGAGTGCATCTGTTCGCCATTTTATTCAATTACTTAATTAGAGTAATGTTCTCTCTTTAATTGTCTCTGTTTTAATAAAACAGAAAATCAAAGTAAAGTTGCTAATTAGATATTTTCTGATAAGTAGAGTTTAAGTGTGTAAGAGAAAGGCATCATTTAATATTTCACTGAGCCCCAAATACATGTCTATGTACCTCTTCCCATAGACTTAATTCTTCCATCTGATGCGTACAGCGTCTCTTTGGGCAGAGGAAAATGCAGGGCCAGTCAAACTTCTGTTATCCCCTTCAGCAGATCTATCACTGTGTTGTTGAGGAGAGAAAGTTGGCAGCAAGGAACAGCATGATTAATCACATTGTTCTTTCTTTAACTCGGATAAATCCATCTCACATGCTTTGTAAGAGTTGTCCACTTGGTAAAAGAGAGTGCAAACGAGCAAGCCTCAGAATGGAATTCCCCTGGTAATATGACAGATAGCTAGAAAAACATTGTCTATTCTTTGGAGTTATAACACTTTTCAGAAACCTTTCTGCCCTCCCTATTTAAACGTATTTATAATGTTCTGGTGAGAAAGGGTCTGTCCCCTCTAAAAGTTAAAAGTGATTCTTTGGCAGAGAGGCAAGCCTGACAAAACGGCAGGGACCCTTTGAATGCAAAAAAAAAACAAAAACAAAAAACTTGCTACATTTTCCATCTACCACGGATGAGCTGTGAACTCAGGATCTTGTAGACTTATAGACTTACAGGGCTGAAAGAGACCACAAAGTGCATTTAGCTCACATTAAAACCCTTGGGACACATTTTAAGAATATTGATTCCTTAACCTAACCCCATACAATGAAATCCAAACCTTTTGGGAAGGAACTGAATATCAGTATTCTTTAAGCACCGCGAGGACATTCTAATGTGCAGCCAGGATTGAGAACCACTTGCTTCTTGCCAACTGAGGCAAGAGAGGAATAAGAAGGATTTCAAATCACCCAGTTGGAGAAAAACCATCACGGGGGATACAGATGGCATATATGGGCATCTGAAGTCTCTCCCTATCCAAGCAGAATGCGAGCTGCACATGTTAAAAAGGAATGATAACTGGACAGTTGAAAAGGAAAAAAGATCACTTTAATGTTATTTAGAAGTGCCTAGAAGGCAATTTAAAGCTTTCTATCTTTGAGTCAGGAACTGTTGATGAGAAAATTGTTCTCAAAGCTCAAACCGACACAGCCAAAAGTGCCAAAAGGTGTCTGCACCCTTGAAAGAATTCACAGCTGTAATTTAGTAAAAGTCAGAACAAAACAAAACAAAAACACTCTATTTTACCTAGGTTATTTTCATTCTTAACCCTTTATCTTATTTACATATTTCCTTTATATTGTAATCATTTGTAATTAATAAGTAGTTAATTCTGTGATTTCAAGATGTTTCTTTTGGTGGAAAAAGCATGAGTCAGTACCAGAGAAGCTGCAGGATGGTGGGAGTGGGGGATATACAGGGAAATGGGGGTAGGGGAGAAAGCAATATTAAGAATTCATCTTTTTCTTTTACTGAATCAAAGAGGAAAGAGGCATGGTGTTAAGGTTAAAAATTCTTTCTGTGCCCCTCAGTACACATTTCAAAAATGACGTCCTTCTCCTAGATCAATTGCAAATCCATTAATTGCCCTGGTGAAAGTTTACAGTTTTGTTACCATGATGCTACTTCCTGGAGGCTTTAGGAACCTGAGTGGTAAGAGATCAAGGAGACTCATGAGTCAAACTGGCCTAGAATTCAAGCCCCCAGTCTGAGGCTCCCTCCCAAGCTTCTGACCTGGGCTGTTGCTGCTGCTGCTGCCACCTGCAAACTTCCATCTACTGGGCTCCAAGTAGGCCCCACAACAGGGAGCCCGTCTGCCATCTGTCCAGGAGGCTTATGTGGGACCAATTGCAATCCATGTTTCAATTTGATCACTGAGTCTTCTGCATTGGTTTACCTGCTGTTTGAACAAAATCTGATTGGGATTTGTTTCATTTTGATGAATAACATATTTTGGGCTTAGTCTTAGAACTAATGACGCCAGATAGAGTCTTTTATAATTCACAGCAGAATTCATGAGAATTTAGCCCAGATATAAAGGTTACAAATCCAGGATAGATCTGAGGAGGCCTACAGCATTCATGTTTCCATCTGAGACTTGACATAAACATGCTTTCTATTGGGCATAGCAATGCATCCACTATAACAATCAAGATTCTTTTGTTTTGAGCGTGGCTTAAACTGTACTGATACCCTACCTCCTTGGTGACTCATGTAAGATGGTACAGCTGCCCTGACCAGACCAAGGTCTATAACAGCAAATGTCCCCTCTAACTATAACTGCCCAACCTACAGCCCTTGGCTCAGAGCCATAGTGCTAGGCCAGGTCTTGTGCAGAGCTGGTGACTCACTGAAGCATCATTCGCTCCTGACCCAGAGGCTGGATTACCATGGCTGGCCTGTAAACCATGAGAGGGCCTGTCACTAAAGGTGCTACCCAGTAGAGGTGATTGATATTAACCAATCAGAGCAGCAACCTACTGCCTTTGGACTAGCAACTCCAGAGAGAATTGGCCAAAGAGGAGCAAGTTGAGAGTGGAGCAATCCTGTGCAAAGAAGACAAGACACTGCAAAAGAGAGACCATGTGTGCCCCAGAGCTGCCCTGGGCCCTGAATAGTTTCCCAGTCCCAGAACCATTCTACCAGTGTTCCACTACAAACCCACATCTTCTTTGTCTGGCCTAGGAAAGTTTCCATTCCCTGCAATTGGAGTCTTAGGCAATGGAATGAATGCTGGACATGGAATTGTGAAGAAACGGATTGGAGTTCTAGCTCTGCCACTTGCTAGATGTGTCCTCAGTCAACATGTTTAACTTCTTGAATTTGATTTCCTAATTTGTCAAAGAGGGAAAATACAATTATGTGGTCCCAGTGTTAAAAAGTTAACATGAAAAAAATTTTATATGAAATTTAGAACTATGTATTGCACATGGATAGTCAATAAATTTCAGATATTGTTTTTATTATGATGATTAACTAAGATAATTAAGGAACTGTTTTGAGCACACAGTATACACTAACAAATGGTAATTATTAGAACAGTCTCTACAATTAGAAGATAGGCTCTACAGCAACATCTCTGTCGTTAGCAAAGAGTTATTTGTTATCTACGTTTTCTTCTTAACAAGTGGAAACAAGAGAGGGAGAGTTGCTGAGAAGCCCACAGCCCAGTGTTCTCCTGGCAGGCATGGTGAGAAACCCCCTCCTGAGGAAGACAACAATGTATACTGTCTTATCCACTTACAGAGAATTCCCTCTTTCTGACATTATCACTCCCTCCTGCTAGAAGAGTAAGTGTTATTGATATGGAACAATTTAATCGAAATCTAACTGAAATAGGAATATCCTTTTTCAGCAAGACCCCCAGCCAACTGAGCTAAAGAATGCTAACAAATTTGGGAGGAGATCCCTGGAGAAAGAATCTGGCCTCCTGCTCTGAGTCTGTTACATAAGGAGGGTTGGAAAAGAGAACTGGAGGAGGAACCTGACGGTCCATCCTCCAAATTCTGCTAGAGGTCCCCCTGACCTAGCTAGCTCTAGCCTGCTGTGCAGGTGGATGAGGTGTGAGCTAAGACATGGGGCAGAGGAGTCTATGGTCCCTTCTCACAGACAGCTTCTGCTGTAGTCTGTAGATGCCGTTGGAGCTGAGATGAAGAGGGGCTAGCGGACTGGGAAGAGTTGCTGAGGATGAAGCACAGGAGCTGAGGCTTGGAGTATGGCAGGTTGAGCACAGTAGAAGGAGAAAGGTAAAGATTTTCAATGTTTATGTAAACATCAACAGTAAAGATTGATAGACTCGACTCATTTATTAAATCTATCACCTCTTTGATACTTGGGGAAGATTGTTTCTGTAGTTTTCATTTGTCTAAACCCTACTAAGACTGTTTTCTGATCATTTAGGTTAAAAAAAGAAAATGGAAAACCAGAGCCAGGTACCTTTTAAAGTGCAATGAGCCACGCTACCCATCCAAAGCCTTTATCACGCGAGCAATACAAGGGGAATAAGCTGATCATGACTTAGCATAGTCTATTTTTGGAAAGTTGCTTGGTTCACACTTTTAGCCATCTTTAAGAACAGTGGCCATTTTTACCCAATCTGAATTGTTTTCTCTGTTATCATAGTCTCTTAGAAATGAAAGAGACAATACGAAAGTATTTTAAAAATGGTGTTCCACAACAGAATAGTTCCAAGAAATATTAGTGGATACTACAAGAAAAGAAGATTCTCTTTGTCAAATAAGTTTAGGAGATCACAATGTACCTAAGGATATGAAAGGCTTTAGAAGTCCTACAGTTAGAAAAAAAAAAGGGAAAAGAAAAGAAACCCTAGGAAGCTTGGTTTAACTCAGCATTCTCCAAGCTTATTTGATGAAAGTATCCTGTTTTCATGGGGCACTTCTTTAGGTCCTGTAGAATAGGATGCACATAACCATTGGTTTAGAAAACACTGCCTTCAAGTCTTGTCCTTACCAAAGCATCTGGTCCTATAACCCACTCAATTGAACAAACAGTCTCTATAACACCCCTGACCAAGGGATATTCAGTTGAGACTTGGCTTAACCATGTCCCATGACTAGAAAGATATTACCTCAGGGGACATCCAGTTCCATGTCTGGAGAATGACTGGTGACAAGAGCATGGAAACTGGAATTAGAAGTCTAGGCTCTGAAACCCTACTGGCTGTAAGCTTTTCTCCTCTGAGTCTTGGAGTTCTTCTGTGTAAAATGGCTTGCCATGATGACACTAACCCCATAGTTTTATAGCTTATTGTCTCTATTGATATTCTACTAGTAGCCAAGAATTTCTTCATATAATTTTATTTCTGTTATCCTTATTTTGTCTTCTGGAGACAAACAAAATTGAATGAAAATTATCCCACTTTCACATAGTTATAGTTAGATCACACTTACAGTGAACTTCTGAAAACCGCTTTTCTGGGATATGCTCAGTTCTTCAACGACAGCTTGTAAAATGAGAAAACATGACATTGAGTTCCTTCAAAATCATGCAGTTTTTCTCTATAGATGTAATTGATTACGGCTCTTCCTAATATTTTGATCAGGAACTGAACCCAGTGCTTCAGGTAGGATCTCACTGCAGCAGAGAAGAGTAGCACTCCCACCATGCACTAGTCAAGCTAAGTTTGAGTTCATGTATTAGCAGTCATGGGCTACTCAGGGTTCAATTGATCTTGTGGTCAATTAAAAGCAAGGTCATTTTGGTAGATATGCTACCAACCTGTGTCTTTCTAACTTCTACTGTTGACTATTTAAACATAAAAGCAGTACTTTACACCATACCTTTTAAAGGTCAAACTTGCTTCTCTTTGATCCCAATTTGAAAGGCTTGTGTCATCTGCAAAGTTGATGAGACTCTCTCGCACACACAGCTTCATCTAAGTCTTAACTAAAAATGTTGACCAGACGCTCATCAGCAAAATCAATTCTTTAGTAACAGCAGTGCCCTCAACTTTCAAATCACATTATAGAGAGGAAGTTATGCTGTTTGTAGCACACAGCAAGAAAGGAAATTGCACACTACTGCCAATATTTCACTCTTCCTGAAAATAAATAGAAATGGCCTTTCAAAAGCTTTCAAAATGAAGTTGATGATATTAAAAAAATTCTTCCTTTAATAGTAGGATGGCAGAAGAAATGCCTGAGATATCACTTGTTTGTACTTCTATGAACTTTCACTGCAAATGCCCAATGGAATAGGCAGTTGTCTGCACAGTCTCATCAGAAGGAGAGCAAAAGACTTTTAAGCCCACAAATATTTTGTGTATTCATTCATTCATTCAATCAATAAATCATCAAGCATATATTAAGTGCTTATTTTATTCAGGAAATGTAGTGAGCTCTGACCATTTAAAGATAAAAAAGTATAGCCCTACCCTTGGGAACTGAATCACATAAATGGGGTGATGGAAGCTCAAATAAGTGAAAGAAAGGGTTACAGAGCTTTACTACCTATTCAGAGCTTAGTAAAGTAACATGAAATTAAGATACAATAATAGGTAATATACTGTATCTGTATATCTAAAAATATTTCTACTTCTAAATGTATATCTATGTACCAAAACAAGCACTGGAAAAGATCATGGAACTCCTAATTTAAAATCTCAACAGGTAGTACAAAATAACGTTATACATTTCATATAGCAAAACTATAAAATGTTTACTTGCCCAAATCACTCAGCTAGCAAGTAGTAGAAAAAGATCCAGGAGTAGGCCATCCACCTTCTGAGACTGTAGACCAGAGCATTACTTAGCAAATTTCACTTACAAGAATGGTAAAGATCTAAACAAGTGCTAATTCTCAGTGGTGTTGAGGATATGAGAAAACTCTCATGAACTGACAGTGTGAATACAAATTGCATGGTTTTTATAAGGCAACTCTCCATAAGTTTTAACATACAAAATGTGCATACCTGACGAATAGAATATTCACAAAACTGTGCAAAGGTATTTGTGGGCATTGACTGCAAGCAGGCTCAAAGGAAGTTTTAAGGGTGATGGAAATGTCCTAAAACTGAATTGTAGTGAAGGTTGTGCACCTGGAAAAAAATGCATTAAAAACTTATCAAACTGTACACAAAGTCAGTAAGATTAGATACCAAATTATCAACAAGTGTTATCTCTGGGGATGGGGATTATGAGGGACTTCCACTCTGCTTACCTCTAAAGGCACCATCTCCAGGTACCACCACACAGGGGAATAGGACCTCAACATATGAATCTGGGGGGACGCATAAGTCCATAACACTCTTCCATCCCCTTTTTTCTCCAAATACTCACAGGACGAGAAATGCTAATTACTATGCTGCTTAACCGCCGTTTTTACTGTGCTTCCCTAAAACTTTAGGTAGATAAGAACATTCGTGAAAACATTCACTGATGTATTCAACATACATTTAATAAGCACCTACTATTTTCCAGATAGCCAACTAGGTCCTGGAGTTAATTAATTAACCAGACATGGTTCCAGCCTTCAAGGGGTTCACCATCTGACAACTACCTACTGATCATGTTTCATTTCTTCCTTAAAAATCATATTTCCCTCCCTCTGTAGGGCAGCCTTAAGATTAAGAGCTTTCATATTTCTTTGGTCATTTCCTTCTTGGAAAAAGCAGTACACGTAAGCAGGCAGCCATTATTATCTCCATTGAGGACATGAGGAAAATAGGTGCTTAGAACTTAAGGACATGAAATAATGCTTGGATATGCTTAGCACTAGGGGAAGAGATGAAATGAAGAGTTCTCTTTAAAGTCCAGGTGTTTGAATGTCTTTACTTCCTTACCAGACTATATTCTCCAAGGGAGCAAGCCTTTTTGGACTCTTCACAAAATTAAAGCAAAGTACATTTTCTAAAAATATTTACTAAAATAATTTCTCCGTTTGACCCTTACAACAGCTTCATGAGCAAGAAGTAACTCTTTTCCTTAGTAGCTTTAAAAAAGTGAAGTGAGAAAAGGTCATAATATCAATTTCAACAGGACTTAACTTGAAAAACAGTATTTTATCAGTATGCAGTCAGGCCACAGGCTATTCCTTGAATGAGAAAAGGAAAATTTTTCACTCATGTTGGTTATGGTGCAACACACAAGAAATAGGAAAAATCCAAGCAATCATTACAGAAGTAATTATCACTGATTGTTTCAGATAAAGAAACTGATGTTCAAACCATCAAGTGCCATGTAAGAGGTGTCACACAGCTGGTGTTTTTGTACATTTATTCAATGTTCTTCTTAATTTTCATAAAAGTGATACTAGCTCATGAAAAAATATTCAAACACTAAGAAAAAATATAAAACACAAAAGCAAGTCTTCCTCCGTCTCTCCCCAACTCTGCCCCAACTCCCACTCCCACTACCCAGGGGCAACCACCCTTACCTGATCCTTGTGCAAAATTAGGCACCTAATGTCAATGTGTGTAAATACGCTTTTTAAAATATATAAGTGAGGTGATCTTATAAATAATATTCTGCATGTTGTTTACATCAGTAAAAAAATACTTTGGAAAGCTTTCCAGAACAACACACATAGCTCCATCTCATTCTTTTTGTTTTTTCTTTTAACCATCTTAACCATTTTTTAATGTTTTTTTAATTGACATAACATTGATTTCATAATGTTATAAATCAATGTTACCTTGTTTTATTTAATGACAGCTCATTTCCAAAAGAGTCAAAAGCGGGACTTATAGGTAACTACTGTCGTTTGTACGGTGCCAGGTATCTTTCTTTCTTAAATTCAAAAACTGAAGTGAGAAAACGTCATACTATCAATTGAAACAAGATATAACTTTAGGAATAGTATTTTATCAGTAGCCAGCCATGCCATGGACTACTCATTTTCAAAGGAAAGTTTTTCATTCATGTTGTTTATCATGCAGCACACAAGAAATAGGATAATACCAGGCAACATCCTCTCTCCTTCATACCCACAGCACAAATCAAAAGACTCAACCTGTTTACTGGCTGTATCAACACAACACAAGCTTCAAGTAACTTTTCCTCAGACCTTGCAACTCAAAATAACTACCCTCAAGTTCACAATAATAAAAATAAAAAGAACAAGAGAAAAAAAATTGAAGGTTTCTTCACACTGGAGATAGAAAGATCAAACAATCTGCTAGTTATAATTCTGAACTGTTATTTTGACAAACACAGACTTACAAGACAATTTCTCAGCATGCAAGTGTAGCCAGAGATAGAACTAACATCCTTTTCCTAAATTCCTAAATAAACCATAAGCCTAGACTTAAAATGCTGCCTTGTTCAATTCGAAGAGTAAAGTTCCAGCTACAATGAGGCCGACGAAGACAGACAGAACCCCAGAATGCTCAGAAACATGCAGCTCAGTAGGTTTGCTAGAAAAGAAACCTCATTTAGGTAAAGAGATTAAAACTCTTATTCAGCAAGCATTGGCTTTTCCAGGAGTAGACAATCCTAAATAATCATTTCCCCTAATCAAATGGATGTTCTATTGCTCTGTAATCAGTGACAATGAATGAATTCTGTAAACTAAGTATTTATAAGCCTTTTCAAAGCAGGAAAACAGCACCGTCCTTTGCAGACTCTCCAAGGAGGGCAGAAACGGAAAAGATGCCCATCTTCCTACCTCCAGGCTCTAAAGGCCAACAAAGTTCATTCGCTATTTATCTACCTGCCCTGAGCCACATTCATCATGAGATACCATTCTACAAACCTCACTCAAAGAGAGATGTGCTGAGAAAGAAAAACCAGCCAAAAAAGCCAGACATTCGAACATGAGAAATCAGCGGAGCTAAAAGGAAAAAATTATTGTCACATTTTTATTAATTGCGTTTGCTGTACCAGGCACTGCCTGTACTAAGGATCTGGGTATAATAAAACTTGATCTCCATACCCAAAGAAATCCCAGTTTAGAGTAGGAAACAGAAATGTAAATAGCCATTCAATGTTATAAATGCCATGATGAAGATAAACCGTGCAGCTATGGGAGGACAGACGAGGGACCCCTAATCCTAAATGGCACTTAGAATAAGTGCACAGAGAAAGTATTTTTAAATCCTTAGTGGAAAACTGATCACAGTGGTTGGCTTAGGAGGGGAAATACATGACCGAAAGGTAGAACTAGAGATAGACTTACCTTCACTGCATATATGCATTCTTCAACCTATGAAATGCGTGGTCTTTGCATGCATCACCTATTCACAAATTAATTAATTAACTTAAAATAAAATGGTGATTAAAGACATTAATCCTTGTTCAGGGTAAAAATAAATTACTGTCTAATATCTGCTTATTCATAGTAAAGAAAAATAAGAATGCATTAATACCCATGAATAAATAATGAGGCATCTGAATGTTTATAAGCATGTTTGAAATTCAAAATCTTGCACTTTATTACAAGTTCCCAGGTTTTCATGAAATAAACCATGGACTTAACAAAATATGATGATGGTCATAAGTATAAATTGGTATAAACACGATAGAATAGTTTGACTTTATCTAGTGAAGTTGAAGATATGCATAACATATGACCCATTTCCAGTTCTGGGTAGATACTCTAGATGGTGCTCAATCTTTAACATGTGTCAGAATCATCTGGAAGGCTAGTTAAATCCCAGATTGCCAGGCCTCATCTCCAGAGCTTCCCATGGTATATGTAGGTCTGGGCTGTGATCTGAGAATTTGCATTTCTAAAAAATTCTCAGGTGATATTGATGCTGCAGATGCAAAGGCCACACTTTGAGAAGCACTGCTTTAGGGAAAATTATGCACGTGTGCACCAGGACACATAAACAAGGAAGTTCATAACAGCATTTTTCATAATACACCAAAGGGGAGACAACCCAAACCACCATCAATAGAAGAATGCTTAAGTTGTGGTGAAGTCATACAATGGATTACCATACAGCAATGAAAATAAACTGTAGCTGCCTGTGATAATATGAATGACTCTCAAAAACATAACATGAACATAATTCATGTAACACACAGAACATAATTCAGTGTGATTTCATGAGTATAATGTGCCAAAATAGGAATAATGAAACTATACCATTTACAGATGCAAACATAGATGGTAAAAGTATAATGCAAAACGAGTAAATGGTTATCATATAAGTCAGCATACTGGTTACCTTGAGAGTGGAATATGGGGTTGTAATTGGGGAGGGTCATATGGAAGGCTTCTGGGGTGCTGGCGATGCATTATTTCTTCACTTGAGTAGTGATTATCCACATAGTGGCTCGATAATTATTTGGTAAATCGTACATATATGTGTAATGCACTTTTATCTATGAATGTTATACTTAATAATGAAAGAAGGGCAAAATGTATTCAAAAGGGTGAGATCATTAAAAGAACTGGGGAGGCAGGAAAAGCTTCATAGAGATGCTGAGACATAAGCTCCAGTAAAGGAAATTTAAATCTTTTTAATGAAAAGCACTACTAGATTCAGATATTTGAAAATAGAGCTGTTAAAGAATATTTTAAATATGTTATTCTGTTGATAAGGTAAATTTTTAAATAACCAGTTTTATAAAATTCAATGAAAGGTTTCATAAATTAATAACAGTTTTATCTCACTGACAACTCATTGGAAATAGATTTTTGAAATTATCTATTTTATTACTGTTTTTAGGATAAACAAAAGTTTAAGTGATTATTATTAAATATACCTTAACCCCAGAATCAGGCTATTTTCTATGTTGGGTAGGTTCTAGGTGTCTAATTGCAAATGGGAAAATCATTTCTGGGATTGAGTCATTTTAGCAAATAGTTGCACATCAACCCACATTTTGAGATCCAGCACACCTTCCTCTCTTCTTCCTCAGAAATTAGACAAGAAGTCTTTTCCTTCTCAACATAGAATCCCCACTTTAATCCCTAAGAGCTAAAAGGTTTTTCAAAATATCTATCTCTTCAGCCAAAGGTTTTAGGTGCATCAAAGTACAGGCATAATATCCCTTGTTTCATTTTGCTGAATCGTTCCTATTTGCTTCGTAGGAACACCATCCTGAAGTAGAGATTACTTTTCCCTTTGACCCATGTATCAATAGAATGATACCTTGGTTATTTCTAAAGTTGATAATTACCCAATCATTCTAAAGTCTGAGAGGATAAACCACATAGTCCTCCTTCTAGCCTTCTCCAGTCTGTACCTCCAGACTCAAGAAAATCATAGGTTAACCAGGAAGCTGCTTGTGATAAAAAAAAAAAAAAAAAAAATTCAGGGACCAAAACATATTCCATTCATAGATGAGCTCGCAAAAACTCACTCTTAAATACCTCATTTTGGGTAGAAGAGATAGGATGATGGTCATTCATACATATGATTGAAGGTAGAAAGGAACTTAGAAATGTATTCATGGAAACAACATTTCCTTCAATTCCAGAAAAGTATGATACTTTGTGATCTTGCCTTCCTTCCTATTTTCAGTTTCTTCCTTTATTCTGGATCCTTCTCCCAAAGAACAACAAAAATCTCTCTTCTATTATTTACCCCTTCTCCGCCATAAAGCTTCTCTTACACTAGTCTACATCCAATGTTACTGACTCCTCCAAGAAGATTCTCCTGACTTGGCTCCCTTCTCCCCATGTGGAATTGTGTCTCCCCTCTGGGGGGTCCCACAGCACCTCATACTAGTCTCTTCTACAACACCTTGCCAACATATTGCACTACTTACTTATGTGTCTGTGGTTCCCACTGCTCATCGAGGGAGTGGCAATGTTATATTCATCTCTGAATCTACACCTAACAAAATAACTGATACCCAGTAAACATAGTATTGGGTAAATAAGCTCTCTCTTCAACTTTTTCACTATCTTAAAACAATCTTCTCCTGACAAAAGTAAACTGTAATAGCAGACCTGCTACATGTAAGGGACTTTGTTAGAAATCTGGAGGATGCCCTCATGGAGACCTACAATCAAAATTGCCACTAAATAAAATACAGTGCAAAGGATGAAAAGTGTTATAAATGCAGAAATATGATAATGAACAAAAGAGAAGAATCTTTCCAATTAATGAGCAGTGGAGGCTAGGGAAGGAAGACTCCAGGCAGAAGGTGGTACTCTGTAAATGACACTCTGACCTTCAATCCCCAATTATCCAGTTTAGAATTGTTTGGAATGATTTTTTATTCCCCACCTCATCTCATACAGTCAATTGAAAACTCCCAAACATTCCATTTTGCTAATGTCCCCTAAATCCATTGCCTCCTTTGCAATTGTATTCCTATTGCCTCATCCATTACTTCTGATGTGAAATGAATAACTGTAATAACATTTTAACTAATCTTTTTCTTCCTTCTTTCTCTACTCCATCAATCTGTCTCATACACTCTTTCAGGATTAATCTCAATGTGGAATTCTAATCCTGTCACTTCTCTGCAAAAAAGCCTTTAATGACTCTCATTAACTACCAAATTTATTTCCAGTTCTTCAGATCCAAGACACAGCACAATGTGGCTAAAACCAACAATTTTAGCCTTACCTCCAACCATTCCCTTACTTTGATCCTGTGCTTTGGCCAAACTTGGCTGTTCAACATTCCCCAACAGGCTCTGCATCTTTCTGCCTCATACTTCACTGCTCTTCCTCTACCTGCTATAGTGTGAGTAAAGTCAAGACGGCTTTGCTATTGTCAACCACACCTTGCCAGGCACAAGAAGTCAGAAACAAACCAAGAAATATGGGAACCTAGGACCCCTTCAAACCAACATTCCTTAAATATTTGTTCACTATTTTTCTGCTGTGAATAAGGCAACAAGTAATTTTCTACTGATAAGAACTATATACGTAAACAGGTTTAATTACTAATCAACTTCTAATGTCTGAAGAGTCAACTTCTGAAAAAAAGAATGATCAAAACAGTTCCCCACCTTCCCACAGTTTGTGTCTTTGTAATTTTCCAAACAAGACACATCCTGAGAGGCATATTAAAGATTTGGAATTTAGATAGCATAATAAATCATTCATTCCCAATAAACAGAAACATGGCCTGCATTATATGTCTTCAAAATTTCAGCTGACTCTGAATGCCAAGGATGAGCACATGACTGTGTTTCAGAACAATCAATGGGGCTGTTATGCCTTCTCCCACTTAAAGAGCAATGTAAATTTCCACTGGATGATATTTTCAGTGTCAGTGGGAGTGGGAATATATTTAGTCGTTTTGTTCTGGTGATGTTTAGCACACTGTCTCCTATACTCTAGTGCTCCAGAAAATTGCCCAGCTGGTTTTCCTTATTAATGGGGCTCCTAAGCAGGTATGAGTTGCTTTGTATGCAGGTACTAAAGTCTCTCTCCTTACCTCAGCTATTTTTCAATCTCTCTACAAAGTGAAAGTTTTGTTCCCTGTTACAGCAATTTTATTCATCATTAGACAGATAGATGTTGGGAAGGCCCTACCTAGCCTGTGCTCACTCCATCGATGCATGGCTGGAAAAAGCCTGATGTGACCGATACACTTTTTTTGATATCCGTACATCTGTTCACCTATGTACATCACTGATCAAATAAAATATGTATGTGAGAGTAAGGATAGAAGTTAGCTGCCAGGACTTCCTGTTCTAGACATGAAATGGGCTAGAAAGTCATCACTGTAAATTACAGAATGCCACAAAGGTGTAAGCCAAATCTAACACAACCCTCTCATTTTATAGATAAGAAAATCAAGTTCCAGAAGGAGGAAGGTGCAGTTATCAGATGACACCATGGGTTAGTAGTAGAGTTGATCTCCTGGCTTCAGAGGTCCATGTTTTCCCCAGAAGTGTTGACCTGGTCAAGAAATCCATAGATAGATCAGAAAACTGTCTTCACAGCATAAATCAAGGGGCCTATTCATCTCCCACCAACAAACTGATACCTAAAAAGCTACCATCAAATTTCTGAGTGAGAACACAAAAGGAAAGGTGGTGGCCCTATATGTATATGAGTGCACACATTTTAGATCCTCATTTGGGATTAGACTTTGAAAACAGGCAGAGAATGGGGCATGAGGACCCTTGGAGACTGAGGAGCTGGAGTGAACATCATCAGAGACATAAGAAGCTCAGAAAAAAGTTTGTCAAACACTGGAAATGGGCTTCACTTACTCCATAATTGAAGATAGAGAAGGCAACTTTGTATGTACATGAAAATCCCAGCTGGAGATACACAGCCAAAGAAGCCTATAAGAGGTTTAGGGAGAGAAATTGTTTCTAGAAATGATATCAGTTTATAAAATTTTGCAAATTGGGTAGTTCAGGAATGTTCTAGAACAGGAGCCTATGAGGCAGTTTCAGTAGACACTATCCATCTGCTATCCTAAAGTGAGAGATAGGACAATAGAGCAATAGAACAAAAAAGAGAAGAGAGGGAAAACGTAAGATCAAACAAAGACAAACATCATATCCGCAGTTGAGAGACAGTTCTCTCCTGGCTTCTCCTGGCCACTCCACCATCTCTGCCCCCATGCCGACCCTGCCACCTGTACTGATTCAACTGCAGCCTCTGAGCAGTACCCTTACCTCCAGCAATATATGCTTCAGCCTAAGGCTGATGTCAGAGGGCTCTCAGGCCCTTTGTGCTCCCATGACTTACTCACTTCTCATCCCTCCTCTTGAATTCACTTAAGCTAACTCCAACTTATCTTTCAAAGATCAGGTCAGTGTTATCCAGGAAGCTTTCTCTGATTCCCCAATCTGTCTTAGAAGCTCCTCCTCTGTGTTTCTTACAGTGTCTAGGTTTACTCCTATCTACAACCATATCTAACACACTACAGTGAATACCCTGATTCACCTGTCTGTCTTCCCAATTAGATTGAGAACAACCTGAGGGAAGAAACTCTGTCTTCTTTTCCTTAGTATCCCCAACCCTTACCACAGTGTTTGGCACACAGTAGAAACTCACTAGATGTTTCCCAAACGAAAGAACATTCCTAAATCTTAGGCCTGATGATGTAAGTGTTTGCAAATTCTCCAGGACCTATAATACAATGAGTGTCCAAATTCCTTTGCCTACTGTAGGATTATGCAAGGTTTTCCATAATAGGAGTTCAGGCTCTTTCCTGAACCAGGTAGCCTGGATAAGTGGATGTTTCCATGAAAAATGAACTTCTGTACTTCACATAAATTATCTGAATATTCAGCCCAACCAACAGGGAACCCTTGTAAGGCATTTCCACCACAGATGAGCCAGAATGATATAGTGGTTGTCCATCAAAAAAACCCAAAATAAGCTGGTCAACACAAAAGGTGTGGCCTTCAAACATCCTGAGGAAACATAGCCATAACACTTCATGAAATCATAATGTTCATTTCGCAGCAAGGCACCTAAGTCATTTGCCAGTCATTGGCTCTGAGTCTTATGCAGAGCCCAGTAGGCATCCAGACAATCCAAGTTGGACTAAGTGCCCTGTGTGAGTTTCAGCAGAAGTATGTCTGAAAAACTCTGATGGCAAGAGAACTTCTCCACCACCCCCACCCCCAGCCTTCCCCACACATATCTTATCATTAATAAGCTAAGTGTTTTCTTGCAGCATAGAGTTCTATGCTAGTACTGGGGGATTCAATTTCATTTCTGTAACTTAGAGAAAGTTCATCTGCCTAGTCCCAGGTAACAGTTACAAGTTGAGATTAGGAGCAGATGTAAATTTTAAGCAGCATAATTTAAAGTCTCCCAAATAGAAAACAGGGGCCAAGAGCGCTATCAAATGACCAGCCAGGGTGCTGTTGACATAGAAGAAAAGCTATCTATAGCAAGCAGAGAGTCCACTTCCCAGGGTCCTCAGTCGGGAGAGGCTGAAGCTAGAGCTGAAAAGCAAACCCTGAACCTGTACTGCTCTCCATTTATGACCCTGACCCTTAACAGATTGGAACGTAAATGTGCCTGCCTTTCCTGTAGCATGGCCTCTATGTTCACATCCAGAACCTTTACACAGGCTGTTGACTTACCTCACTTATCTGCCTAACCCAAGCTTTCTCATCTCTAAAGATCCACCTAAGATACCAACTCCCTTTTTAGTCTCTCCTTATTCCCCAGTCAGGCTTGACTGCTTTCACCTCTCAAAACCCTGATGAACATCTCTTCAGCACTCGTGTCATTCTACGCCGCAGTACAGTCTTCAGTTCATATCTTTTTTCCTTTCTGAACCATGAGTTCCTTGAGGGCAGAGACACTTCCATTTCAACTCTTTGCCCCTCTGCTCCCTAGAGAATAGGGCTTGGCTAAGACTAGGGACCCTTACCTCAACAGGTGCACGCCATCCTAGCCAGGAGCAAAGTTCTGATAATCCATTTCTTGGATGAAAACATTCATTAAAAAAATTAATAAAGGAGAAAATACTCCTCTGACTCAAGGCCAAGGTGGCCACTCTCCTAAGAGTCCTGAAGCATTTATAAGGCAGACATGATAACAAATGGTCATTCCAACACTGTGACAATCACAGCTTCTAACCTTCCATATGTGCTTCTTCTCAATAGCATCAGAGGATCAGCCTGGACATTGTCCCTCTGTGCAAAGATGGAAAATAGTTATTTTTCTGTACTTAATCTAGTTGGATCAATGTTTAGATGGACATCCAACCATTCCTAAAGAGAGGCAGAAACATGTGTTGGCAGGAATATGGTGTCTGGGGCAAGGACCTATGATTTGGCTTTACCACTTAACAGCTTTTTCATTTTGGCATTCAAGTGTTTATCGTTTGTCATTTTCTTATAATGAGTCTTTTGTAATCTTTGGTCAGTAGTAAGTAAATGAGTACTTTCTAGACATTTTTTTTTTCCTTTACTATTAAATGTAGTAAATACAATTGATTTTCCCTATTTATAACCCTGCCCTTCTGCTATAAGTTTTTATTTGTTGCACTCTCCTTATTATTAATTTCTGAGCAGTATGTAATTTCAGGTTGGAGTTGTTCTCTGGCCAAGTGTTATTTGGGAGAGTTGGTTTTGTTTGGGTATAGTTTATCATTCTTGGAAACAGGAATTTTTAATTAACTTTTGTTATTGTTTCTAGTTTTATTTCATGGCCAGAGGGTTGGGCTTAAAAAAGTTATGCACTTTGCCACTTATGAGCTTTTGATTGTTGAAATTGTTCTTTATACAGTAGCGGGGTTTGGGGGGGGGGTCCATATTCTCTCTTCTGGATCTTTGAAATCTGATTCTGAATTAGTGAGTGAGAAACAGTGCTTATAACCCACCGTGACAGATAGGAAGACACCACAAACATCTCTCAAGCCCACCCACCTTTGCTTAGCCATTTTGATTTGGTTGGTAGGCTATGAATTTGTTAACACAGAAGCATAGTTTCTACAGAATAAAATAGCTAGACTCATATAAAAGAGATGTCTGGCAGCAAAATTTACTCAGAAATGAAAATGTTAGATGCTTTATAAATTTATATCATTTAAAATGTTTAAATTTTAAAAAGTTTTAAATTTCCTTAGAAAATAATACCAATAATATCACACGTTGATTTGACTGCAACACATTCACATTCTTTTGTTTACGGAACACCAAGATAACTCATGATTTCTTTTTCAGTATGGTTGTTTCCTTGCCCCTTCTCTTCCTTTCCCAGTAGATTTCTCTCTTTCAAAGCTCCTTCAGTGCTAGCACCCTGTCCCCTACACTGCCTTTTTCAAATAACATTTATGAAGCAGTATCTCTCAAAACTCAGCAGCTTTCTAGACTCATCTAACCACGTATTTTTGTGGGCCACCTTTCACCTGAGCAACTTGGGCTAATGTCTCGGAGACATTAACTCATGCTTCTTCTGGGACACACTCAGTAAATCATAATTATATCACTCTGAATGGAGGACTGCTCAGAATGCTGATGACAAACGGAAACTTACCCAAGAAACTGGATTAACCTGGACTGAAATTCAGCCCCTGACTCCAACAGCCTAGGCTCTCTGTATTAGATATTATAATTTTCTCTTATTATGACTTGAAGTTACCTTTCCTTTTAAGTTGAGAATCACGAATTTTCGAGTTGGCAAAAATCTTAATCCCTACCATTTGTTATCTTAGACCAAAAAAAAGAGCCCCAGAAAACTAGTAGAACTAGAACTCTGTTCTGACCTTGGTCAGGGATTTGTCTGCTATTTCCCATCAGTTTATGATTGCTTCATGCACCCATGTTCTTTCTTTTTGTCTTTTTTTAAACCCATCTCCCTACTTTCCTCTCTTCCTCCCCTCTCTAATACTGTCAAATTGTTTTACACAAAAATTTGTTTTTTATCTTGCATCTACAACATATAATACAACACAAATTCAAACCAAATATGTGCAAAGACCATCTTAAATTGCTGAAAAGATGTAGTAGAATCTCTTTAAAGAAACCCAGTTTTCTTCTGTTTATGCCCAAAGGAAATTCAAAGTAAACTGTTAAAATACTTCCTAAGAGATACATGTTTTGAAGTTAGGTATTAGAGATGACAACATTTTAATCATAAGCCATGTGTTCAGCTAAATGCTTGGTCTGCTTTGCTAATAATATCACTACTCACATGCATAGTAATGATGCATATCCATGCATCAGTGCACAGCTGACAAAATGCTTTCAAACCCATTATCCCCTTTGATTCTCAAACTCCATATCCAGAGAAGAAAGGGCATCATTAATCCCATTTTACATACAAAGAAACTAAAAGTCCATAATGTTAAATGGCTTAATGAAGACCAGACAACCAAGAAGGAAGGCAGGAGGGCGGGACCAGGAGCTGACACCTGCTGCCTCCCCACCCTCATCTTTTCAGCAAACAGCCTCATGCTTGAGTCCAGGCCCATCTTACTGTCCACTGGGCATAAGTTTCTCTGCTAAGATGGTGCTCCTTGAGGACAGGGTCTAGGGTGTTATTCACCTTGTATTCTCCACAGCTCTGCACAAAAATTGTGCTCAATAAATATTCCTTGCACTGAGTGTAACTGCATTGAATGATTGATTACATTGTATGGAAATCCCTATGGTCATCCTTTTGGTTAATACTGCCTCGTTTTCACAAAATTCCTAAATTAATGGGGCTGAGGAATGAAGCTCTCCCTCCAGGGCCAACTTCCTCAAGGAAGACACCTCTTCTGCTCTGGGCACCTGGCAAGGCACCAGCTTCCTCGCCACCTGAGTCTTCTCATCCTCTAACATATGACTCAAGGCCATCTCCCCCAGGATTCCCTTTCACCGCTCTTTCTCCTCCTAGCTCCTTTCTGATTCCTGTACCCCACGCTGGGTACTGGACACTCACACCATTAACTAAAAACCACTCTACCTTTCTCCTCAAGTGGACAGCCACAGAGGCCAACTTTATTTCTCTGCCTCTCCCCAGTGTTGTCTAGAGCAGCATCTCATGCTTACTAGGTTCCCAATCAATACTGTGAGCATGAGGTTCTGAGTTCAGTCTTGGGAAGATGCCCAAGTAGAAATGTTTCAACTTCTAGCCTTACTGCAGCATCTCACACTTGCTTGGATAACCCAAAGTATGCCCTCTACTTGGCTAAATACACAACCACACACAAAGGGCCAAGGCTCCACATAGGAGCTGCAGCTGTTTTCTATCCACAGGCTGTGAACAATAAATGATCCTACCTCCTGCTGACATGTGCAGTCCCCACGCCCCAGGCAGCTATGGTTCACTTCTGCACCCAGCATAGGAGAGCCCCTAGTTCCACTGCATCAGTGCACAGAGCTCCCTGCAATCCAAATAACCGCTACGTGGCACCCATAGGAATGGCCAGGGGAGTGACATGAACTCACAGTACTCTCAGGTTCTTTAAATGGTTCTACTGCAATGCAGCACTCAGCCTGCTTGCTCTCTAGGAAATGATGGCTCAGCACTCAGTGGTGTGGAAGGAACAGCTGAGAGGCTGCTGCAGAAGGAGCTAATGCTGAGAAAGCTGCGGCAGAGTCGTGATACTCACCGCCTGGGCTCTTAATGATGCTGCATTGACAATGGTAATAAGAAATAGAGAGGGAGAGGCAGAGAAAGATAGACAGGGAGGGAGGCAGGAGAGAAAATAAGAGGTGAGGTGGGGAGAAAGGAGAAAAAAGAGAGACAGAGACAGACAGAGATAAATGTGGGGGTGGAGAGAGCGAGGGAGGGAAGGAGAGAGAGACAGAGAGAGAGAGGAAGAGAGAGAAGAGAGAAAATAAGAGAGAGGAGAAACAGACAAAAATAAAGTGAGGGACTGGAGAGAGAGAGAGAAAGGGAGGGAAGGATTGAGAGAGAGAAAGGGAGAGAGAGAGAGAGAGAGAAAGGCTTAGCAAAAGACAAAAGGGTAAATCTTGCTGAGAAGTTTCCGAACCAGTTCTGCAACAGCTGTTGTCTGGTGGAACCTTGTTCATTTGGCTCCTCCCTCACAGGCAGAACTGAAACCACACATCCTATGTGGCTGAACTGTATCTGAAACTGCAAAAAAAAAGTAAACCCCAGGAAAACAGAGCTGGGGCCTAGCTGCAGGAGGCCAGTTTATAACCCACCTCTAAAAACCCATCCTACCCTTTCCCCACTCCACATCCCAAGTCATTTCCTGCTTCAGGATACCTCAGTGCCCTTCTCCTCCCTCAGAATAAAACTTGTCTTCACAGAAGAGTGTCCATGTTTGTCACGTAAGGTCAGAGTGACCCATACTTCCCCGTCCCCATCCCACACCCTGAGAAGGATGATCATGTCAAGCCTGATCCCTCAGCAAGGGAAGGGAGTCTCTGCCCATGGGAAAGGGACTGCAGGCCTAAGTCAGCAAGCTAGAGTCTGCCCAAGTCTGAGTACTCCTTCCCAACCCTTTGGGTAATGGGATTGTGATCCCATTTCCCTGTGATGGGACACTGAAGGCCCTTCCCCTGAAGACAACATACTCCTGGCTATTTGCCAACTTTTTCTGGACTGCAATTCTTTTTCCTGCTGTAGTCATTTCTTGGACATTTAAAATTTTTTATCTTTTTTTTCCTCCTAGTTTTGCAGATATTTATTGGGAACATATTAAATTACAAACCCAGTTTGAGTACAGGGAGATCAGAATAAGAGTTCATCATCAACTAGAGCTAAAAGGACAATTTTGGGGTATGCTGAAGCTCGAGAGCATGGGACCTCCCCCCCCCACCCCTGAGCCCTTGGTGAAATCTCACAGCAGAATGTGAGTGCCAAGGAGAAGGACTCCAAGACATCTAATTCCAGGCATAAGTGGCTTAAGACAACTGCATCCCTCATTTTTAATTTATACTTAAATAACCTGATACTGCTTTTAGATGAACTGGATGTGGCCTACCATGATGCCTGTGTAAAGGCGAGCAGAGTAAGATGTCAACACAGAGCCAGGTATCAGCCTAAACTAGGGTTACATGGTTATTAGAGGATCAGTTGGAAATAAACTAGGGAGGTATCTTCACTCCAAGCTCAATGTGGCCATGTCACACTGTCTAATAAGACACTGAGGTTTGAGCTGGACCTGCAGAGATGACAGAAGTTCACCAGGCGGAAGAGGGAGAGGTAAGGCAAGGTGTTCTAGAAAAGAGACAAAAGATTGAATTGTGCTCTGGACACAGTGAGGTTGTCACATGGAGTGCGTAGGTATCTGCATTCCCAGACTTTACAAATCCAATGTTGGCTTGCTTAGAAATTCCTGAAGCATCTATACTTTTCCTTTATAGCAAGTCTCATGGTTTGTAATTACACATTGCTCATGTTTGTCTCCCTACGACCTCTACTCCATCCTAAACCTACTCCAAAAAGGGAGAAATTTCAACTGTTTTGCTCACTGTTATATCCTCAACATCTAACACAGGGTTTAGTGCTTAATGGGGCTCACCAAATATTTGAGAAGGAACAAATGAATGAATGAGCTATAAAACTCAATGAGACCAGCTCTATCAGAGAAGTCAATGCTGCATATTAACAAGGCATTGTTATTTGTTTACAGGTGCGCTAAATTGGGTATCAATTAATATTAAAAGTACCAAGGACTATGCACACAGTACTAATTTAGTCATGTTTGAAAACAACTATTTTGTGGATTGGTTTCCCCTCACCTACCCCCGCATTTCCCTCCTTTAGGATGAAACCCATTTAGAATATATATGCATTTTTTAATCTTATATAAGACAGCTTCTTTAAAATGTGTGATAAATCTCACCAATGTGCACTAAAAGTAATATAAGGCTGATGGTTCAGCGGAATACAGTAAGGAGATTGAAGCTCAGTCTCTACCTTAAATATGCAAAATTGTAGTAGGTTTATGAATTTGAAAAGACCAAGGAAATCCAAAGGACCTTGTCAGTGTATAAGGACGTAAGAGAAAATTCTCTCCTTTACTCAAGATAAATCTACATTAGAGTGGGCTGGCCTAGGGAGAAGTGAAGAAGTAAAACAAGGCTGACTTCCACTGGTCTCCCTCCTAGCTCTCTGCCACGTCTTTTCAGTTATGGGCCACACTCTAGACTGGGTGCTCCAGACCTGGATCTGGGCATTTAAAGCCAAAGGGTTTGAACTGAGCTTCTTTGGCCTCCATGATCAGTCTCCATATTGTGCTATGAAAGCTATTCCCACCAGAGATGTCATTAGCTCCCAGTGAAATAACATATCTTCCTACCTCAACCATTTCGTCAGTTCCTACCGCCATCATCCTACTTTGATGTTCCCAACCTTTCTTGTGTTCTCAATGCTTTGCCCACATCATCCCCACCACTCCCACCAGCAGGCTTTTCTCCCAGCTAAATAGAAGTTATCATCACTGAAAAGCCAGCTCAGATCTTTTCCCTGCCATAACACCCTCTCAGCACACTGGCCCAAGAATCATTTCTATCTCCAGCACCTAAAGTCTGGGCCCTTCTTTGACACTTTGCATGTACTTCCTTTATCTCTTATGCTGTTATTCTTTGTTAAGGGAAATGCTGTTTTCCCACTCAGGATAAATCTTTCCAAAATAGGAGCTTAATTATCAATATCTCTCTACCCCTTATTCACTTCATCTCAGGGTAAAGTAGGGCAGAATAAACTCACAATTATAAATGCAGCTCCTCTCTTTTCTTCTTGGAAATAAGCTCTTCTAAAAAAGAGTGGTTCCTCTCTGTTCATGGGGAAAGAGGCACTGCGTGGCTAAGAGTGAAGTCTGTCTAATCCGGACTTCAGTCTCAGGCCGCCCACTGCTATCTATGCTAAATGGGCGTACTTCAGTCTGGCCTTCATCCACTACAAATAAAGGCAATCTACTGTTCTAAATACACTATATTTGGTATATTTCTCAATTGGTCCAGAACTCAGAGAGGGGAGGGAATCCTTCCAGATACCACAGCATTGGATACGGATATTTAAATCTTACTTTATCATTTAATCACTGCTTTGTGTGCTTTGTCTCTCTGTCTCTAGTCCGAACTCCTCAGGGGTGGGAACAATGGAGTATAATTTTTCATATGCCCCAGAGCACTCAGTTCAAAGCTTTGCACATAGCAGGTGTTTGATTCACTTCTATTCAATGAAATATTTGTTGAAAAACTCTGATACCTCCCAGCAATCAAGTAATTTTCCTTAAAGTGTTTTCACCATAAATCTACCACATGTAAAAATCTGTAACCAAGGAAACATCTTTCCCATTCTAGCTAAAACAGATCCTTTCAGTTTTTAAAATCTCCTTCCCTAAGTACTTCTTCTCCTCCTCCATCATTTCTCTGATTCTCTCTGCTTGGTAGAAGGAGGGAAAAAAGCACTAATAAGGTCTTACAGAAGGAGAAGTGGCAGCTAAAGCGTGGTGGTTCGCATCACTTCTTCCCCCTCTTTTCATTCATAATCCCTAAGAAGACAGGCTTACATTTAGAGAGAATGACACCTAAAGTTGGTAAAGCTTAGAATTAATATTTTTCCAATGTCTGTATGACAGGGATGAGCTTCAGACAGCCCTGTAGATTCCCAGTTGCAGAGTTCCCCATCTCTTATGCTGCACTGACTGAGCCCACTGTGACTGGACCCTATTGCTCTTGCCTATTTCTGTGCCCGCTCAGCTGGAGCCGTACCTCTGTATCACCCAGCCCCGAGTATGAGCTGGCTGTGCTTTTTCTCTGCACTGCTCCTTCTGAGAATTTGCCCCCACTTCCCCACCACCACAATCCTGTTCATGAAATATTACTATACCTCACCTAATTTTGCCAAGCCACTTTGGCCCATGTGTAGGACTTTGAATAACCTCTACTAGGGCTTTCCTTTATAGACAGTTTAATTTCCCATCTCCCATCTGACCTGAGGCATCTTTTACAATTCACCCTCTTTTCTAACCTCAACCAACCCATCATCATCATAACAGCCTGAGTCTGCCAAATGTAGCCCAAAATATGCCAAGATCAGAGTGCAAAAGAGAAAAGGAATCTTTAAGATGTTCTAGTCTGACCCAACCCCTTCCCCTCTTCATTTTGTAGATGAAGACACCAAGGCACACAGAGGTTAAGCAAATTACCTAAGTGAGCTAAAGGCAAACTCAGGATTAAACCTCAAGTCTCTTGCCAACCAATTTTACACCCCAATATTTTTAAAGAAATAGAAAAATAACACAACAGCTGATATTGATTTACCATTATTGTATAGAGAACTGCCAAAAATGATACAGATTCCTCATAAACAAAAGCCTAAAATCCAAGGTATTTGCAAATTGAAGATTGATTTTCAGCAGTTTTTATGAGATGGATATTAAGCTATAACACACAACAAGGCTGAATTTTCTTCTATCCTGTGAGACCAACAATTCAGTCTTTTAATAGTAGGCAGTTGCAGTAAAAGAAATTCTAGAAGCCTCCAAGGTCTAATATACCATTAGAAATATAAATAGCACTTACAGAGCTTAAAGTGAAAGGTTCACCATAATATTAAAGGGAGAAGTACTCTGCAAAATAACATCAAATCAATTTAATAAAATGTATGACTCCAAAGGAAAAATCCAAATCCCTAAACTTAAATAAAAGTGTATCACATTCATAAAAATAAGAAAAATCTCATCTCCACTATTTGAGATCATTTGCATTGATACAAAGAAGGCTATCATCCTCCAAATGCAAGTTTCTAAACGTAGTCTAGATTTTGTGTTGAGAAATTATAAGATTCATACCTTTATCAACATGATATGAACCAAAAAATACCCCTAAGATCAAAAATATATTTACACTAAGAATACTCCATATTTTTGCTATTAATTTCCCACCACAAACTATGCAAATTAGTTTTAATCATTTAGTTCTATGTTTTGTCAATAAATGACACATGAAATATCCATGTATTTATTAAAATTCTCCCCATAAAGTTCCCAGTGATAGATAATGTTTCAATTCACAACCATAACCCTTTGCTCTATATGAAAGAGAGAGACAGAGGTAGACACAGAGAGACAAAATATATATTATCCACGAATTTGGGTTCTCAGATTCAAATACAGCCATCTAATTTCTGAAAATAATTGTACACTACTCCCTCTAAGCTCTCTGTTTTCCTGAAATGGTAGATAATGGCAGCACCTTCAAGAAGTCCGGGAATTGATGCTTTGTCAGCACTGGGGCGAATGGGTTGGCTGAATCACCTGAAAAGAGTAAAGCAATCTGTCAGACTGTGCTTGTAATGCAAAGTGCTCTCTGCATGCTAACAGAGAAGCTTGGCTCAAAAGTGTTCCAAATTGAAACCAATAAGAAGTAGTCTTCACTTGATCTACTCACTGAAGAAGGTAAACGTGGCCCAGGACTCCACAAAAAGTACATTTTTAAGGTGGACTGTTTAAGAGCTCCTGTATTTGTTTTTGGGTTCTAAGATTTTTACCTCACCATTTACTGCTTCCTCAATATCTTTAAATGCAATAATAATAATAATGCCTGTCACTCTTTTGAGTGTTTTGAATTACATTAATATATTTAATCTTCATCTAATCTACAGAGGAGAGAACTGAGTCACAGGGAGGCTAAGAAAGTTTCCCAAAACAAGTGGCAGAATCCAAATTCCAACTCACTCCAGACGTCTTACTCTTAATGCAAAATGCCACACAGTTGAATCCACAAGGAAAGAAAGAAAATGCTGCTCAGGGAAAATAACAGATGCTCAGGACTCTCACAGATTTTCTCAAGAAAATATGCTCTCTGTTACTCAGTCTTCATATCTGTAAAATGGAGAGAATAATGATGCTGCTTTCATTTCTGAGTGTTGTAAAATTCAATGAACATAATGTATTTTTCTTGGAAAAATAAAATAGCACAAGAAACAGGTTTATATGTTATCATCAATAAATCAATGTGGAGTATAAAACTTTCAAGAAATGTTAAGTAGAAATCATTTTAAATTAATAATAATAAGTCGAAAGGAAAGAATTCCACAACCACCAATGTTCCAGTAAACACAATCCAAATACAAGAAAAATCAGGGCTGAAGATCTAAGTTCCCCCAAAGGATCAACACTGAGGTGATCTATTGACACAGAGCCCCAGGCAGAACAAAGCACCACGAGTTGGTGACAGAGGCCTTACCTCAGCTGCCCATCCTCACCCTAAGATGCACGACTTTAAACACACCACTTCCTCTCTCCTGTTTTCCTCTTCCTCATGTGAAAACTTTATCAGCCACAGCCTTTTCTTCTGTATCACATTGCCTTGCTGAGCACTGGGGCTCAGTGCCATTGCAAATACTCTACAGCTCTAGAATTTTGAGCATCCTCTATCTCCTAAGCCTGGTTCTAAAGAGCAAAACCTCAATGACTATGGAAAAAAAAGTAAAGAAGGGGCAGGGAATTATTACTAAATCCTATGGGCTCAACTTCTTAGATTTCTCTCATATCTGTTGCCCCCAATCCACGTGTCCACAGCCACAGCCCTGGTTCAGGTCATTATCATCTTTCATCTGGATTCTGCCGAGAATGCAGAAGACTCATAATGGATCTCATTTCCACCAGTCTCTTTAGACCACACAAAGCCTCCACCTTGCCTCCAGAGTAATCTTACTAAGAAGTAATTTCATCAGGTCAATGCTTCTTCTGAAACATTATAGCATCAATATAAGAGGACAGTGAAATACCTTCTGAGCTTGGAGAGAAAATGATCTCCTGAAGTAAAATAAGTAAAATGCTTGTATTATCGATGACACTGATCATCTCTGCTGATTTTAAGGGACAAGATTATAGTAAAATGATCAAGTAGGACTGGTATTTTGTTTGGGTTCTCCCAAGAGAAAATTCTGAGGCAAGAATTTGGATACAAGAAATATCTTTGGGAGGTAGTCTTAAAATGCACTGTGAAGGATGGACAAGTGACTTATAAATGGGAGGAAAATCAATAAACATGCATTAATGAATAGATTAAGGCACAAATCCACTGGGGACCGTCTATGAGAATGTGGAACACATTTCAGACTATCCCACTGAGAGGCGAGGGAACTGGGATATTAATCCCTCATTAGTCAGAGTCCTTCCTGGGACTTTAATTCTCCAGAACTCCCCTTCTATGCTCCTAGAGAACACCCTCAGACAGAGAAATTCAGGAAAGAAACTGTCTATAGGAGAGACGTCTTGGGTAGACCAAAGGGATATGATCAGGACTGAAAACTGAATAAAAGAGAAAGGTATCATCTTTCAACAGTATTGTCAGATCGGTAGAAAGAACATCAAGAGAAGAAAGGAGATCTGCATGGAGGCTGGTAAAAGGGTGCCAGAGAGCAACCTGTGAGCATTTGACCAAAGTTTTAGAAGCAGTAAAATCTTAAATGCTGATTATTCCAGTGAGTGTAGAGGATGTCTCTCCTGCAGCAGTTTACCGATGATAACATCATCTAGAATTTGTCTTCTACTGTGGCGGGCACGTGGTTAGACATTGAGTACTTTATGTTCATCATCTCTTACAACAATCCAGCAAATGAAGAAACTAAGATTGGGGTGGATTCTTTGATGTTTCAAAGTCACAGAGTCAGTAATTTTGGCCCCTTGCTATCTCTATGCTCTTGGACAGATTGGACTTAAACTTTCCCGTTAAGTAGCTGTGACTTCATAGCCTTAGCTTTCCCCACTATAGAGATAGGATTCTGAGCTCAGGCATCTCTAAAGCTTCTTACATCTCTGACAGTCTCATGCACTCTGGAACATCCTAGTTGAAATTCATACCCCTATTTGGTGTGAAAAACATGGACCTCTCTTGATGTCTTTTAAAATAACACCCACTACAACAATTAAAATCTGACCTCTTTCCAATTCCTATGTCTATGATTTTTCCACTTACTTATCCTTTTTTCATGTATTAGAGAACATGTCAAGTTTTGACAGAAATATTTCTCAAGATTGTCTGGTTCTCTTTGTTCTAATACCACATTCATATCATGTTCACCACTCTCTAAAGCTAAGAGGAATCTGGATATGCAATGTAAAATTTATTCAATTCAATTCAACATACATTTACTGATTTCCTATTCTATGAGCCAAGCTATATGCCAGACACATTTGGCAGCACAGGGATAGATAAAGCCTGATTCTTGCCTTCAAGAGATTTCTAACGTTGAGTGGGAGAAGAAACTGATATTTAAAAACCTCTTTCTCATCCATTATTTTTAATCATCACAATGATCCAATGAGATAATATAGTAAATGTCTACATGATTTAATGGTAACAACTATAGATTATTTTAGCTTTGTCCTTTATCCAAATAGTTTGATACCCACCTCATCTCATGGTTAATACCTCAGTTCATAAGTCTATATTTGGAATAAATATTCTCAACAATTTGTAGACTCCCAATGCTGATTCCAACTTGCAAAATTCTCATATGGTATTGACCTATAGAGGAAGAACTACCAGGATTTAAAGGATCAAATGAAAGCATTGGCATTACTTCCATCTGTATTAAAATATAATTCAAAAGAAATATTTTATCCCTTGGGGGAACCACAGAGATGCCTCCATGTAATACTTGAAAGATGCATATGTGATGTTCTTAGCAGATCCCCCATTCAACTCTATTTGGTTAGTGCAAAACTTTGATGGGAATAGGAAATCGGTGATAATGCTTATTGCAGCTACTCGCCAGATGGGTTTCCTTACTGGAGTTACTGCACCTAGTTGGCAATTATTGATAGAGGAAATGCATTTTTACCCATTCCCATACACAGAGAACACTAAGAGTGGTCTGCTTTCACTTGATGGGGACAAAAGTATATCTTTAGTGTCCTAGGAATGACAACTCTGGGTTGTCAGCTCCCCAATTCTGTGTCCCCAAAACTTAGTTCCCAAGAACCTCTCTCAATCCTGTGGAATACCATGCTGATTCATTCCATTAAAGACATTATATTGATGGGACACAGAGTAGCAGGTTACTTGAGAAAAATGTATAGGTTTGACGGACATGATTAGATAAAGAGACAAGATATGCCACACATAGGTATTTTACTTGGATCATTTTACCAGGTGATTTGAAAAGCTGACAGCTCTAGATGGGGCCCAAGGCAACAAGAGACACTTAAGCTAGGCCTGACTTCAGCGCAGATGGCTCTAATACATGCCTTTATAACTCAAGACATCTATCAGAGCAGAGGTCCTTTGGGTTTGGAGAATAACCACATACCCTCGGACAAGGTGAGAAATAGTCTTCAACTTACTACTAAGCTTAGAGGAAGTCTGAGCTCACAACCTGAGTACATAAGCCCTCCTTACTCATGAGTTTGCAAACACTTCAGCAGAACACTGGTCCATCACAGGGCATGAAATTGACACCAAGATCAAGAGGGACCACCTTGCTCACACCTGAATTACACAGAAAACAAGGACATCTATTAAATGACTTGTTCACTCGAATTCTGTTCATTTTCTAGGCTTGTGTTTTACATTTGGTGCTGATTTGTTGCTTACATAAGAAAGCACGAAACTTACTGCTCAGCATTCTGTGGAAACTACGGGTACCCTGAATTACATAATGTTAATAGCTCTCCTTCTCTAACCTGAGCTTCCTGTCCTGCAATTGTGTTTTCTTTGCAGCTGCATTGTCTCTGTAAAATTAGCATCATCTGCTCACTGGAGATGAGAACGTTATTATTAAACAATCTTTAGTGGATGTTAAAAAGCACATACTTTCTTTTTGGAATTAAACTAAAAACAAAACCCCATTTTATATCTTTATGACAATTCCTGTGAAGCCCTATTAAATATGATGCTGCATAAACAGGAGCTAATGGTAATTGCTGTTTAATGGCATCGAGTTCAGTTCCATGGCAAAGAACACCCTCCAGAAATTATATCCCCAGCAAGGGGAACTATTTGAACCCGCTACCATTTGTAGCTATATAATAATATAGTAAAAATAAAATTGTTAAATGGCAAAAGCAGCATCCACAGGCATTTTAAATAATCTGAGTTCCGTTTTCTTTTTTTGCTTGAGGAAGTTACTCCCTGAGCTAACGTCTGTGCCAGTCTTCCTCTGTTTTGTACATGGCATGCCTCCACAGTATGGCTGATGAGTGGAGTAGGTCCACGCCCAGGATCTGAACCCACGAACCCTAACCGCAGAACAGAGTTTGGAACTTTAACCACTCAGCAACCAGGCTAGCCCCGTAATCTGAGTTCTTAACCATTTGTTTGTTGGTTTGTTTTTTAATCTTGGGATGCTTTAATTATATACACTGCCTAAAGCGAAGGGGAAAATGTGACCAACTTCATAGCCTGAAGATTCCCAGTGTTATTATTAGTGACATTACCAATAGCATATAATTTAATTATGAAAAATACAGGATGTACAAGTCTAGGTGTAAATCTTGGTAACATCCAGGCTGTGTGATGCTGAGAAAGTTACTTAATCTCTCTGAGCTTCAGAGTTGGCTTATGTTTTAAATGAGATAATATATGTTAAATGCCTGCCACAGCATGACACCAACTAAACTTTCAACAAACAACATCTCTTGTTAGTGTCCTCTGTGGTCACTCTGCTGGCAAAGCTGCCTACAGAGGTGTCCTAAAATAGTTCAGCTGAAACTGGGAATAAGGAAGAGGCTCAGCATGATGGGAAGAGCTAAGACATCATGGTGATGATCAGCATGCACTCTCCCCTGCTTATTTCCCTAGGGAGATCTAGAGAGTTCTTTTGTAATTGGTGGTCAATCCACTTGACAAAAAGATGGCACTATGCCGAGGAGGCTTAGAGCCATGCAGGTAGAAGGAGGAAATCTGAGCTGCTGAAGCTCAGCTTCCTAAATAACAAGCAAGCCAGCTGGTTGGAGAGGAGGAAGTCAAGGGAAGTCAAAGAATAATATGTACTGTGGAAATCTGATGTGCACGTGGAGCACAGTCTGGAGAAGAGTTTCCAGCCTCTTCTATGCTCATTCTAATCTGCCTAGTTTGATAGAGAGAAACTTCGCCTCAGTGAATTATATAAAAACGTCCAGGGAATGAATGTTCTATCATAGCTATGTAATGACTTTTTGTCTGAGGGTCAAAAAACAAAGTCTACCCTAGAATCAAGCCTATTTCCAGCGATAAAACTCGGTGAGCTCCAAAAGCCTCCAATATTTTTCTGGGGGAAAAAACAGAGTCAGAGGTATTTTTCATCAGGAAACAGGTATGCACACTGTTTTGCATTTAACCCTATTTGTGAAAACAATGCTATGTGCTTTGTCCTTAAGCCTGTGGTGACCAATGTAAACAGCATTTTTCCACTTCCAAATAAAATAATAATCAGTAACATTTACTGAGCACTTCTGATGCTCCAGGCCCAAAACTCTTTAAAGAAACTGGAAAGAATTTGTATCTGAGTGAGCACAGTCAAGATGCAATGAGCTCTTCCGGAGACTCTGCAGAAACCGTTTCCCCTGTCACATGTTGGTACATGTGAATGTCGTTCAGGTTCTCACGGGGCCAGAGGCAGACAGGAAGGATCCTGCAGCTCCTCCATCACAACGGCCTCCAATTGTTCAGATTCTTTTGGATTATTCTTTCCTTAACAAAGAGTTTGTTCTCCGATACCAAGCCTGAAGACATTCTTCTGTCCCCTGCAACCATTACCTTGATTTTCCACTCTTTGGCTAGCTGCAGCATTAATGGCAGCAAGTTCTGTGCATTTTAAAGCCCATGAAGGGATTGTCATTTCATCCTTGGACCTGCTCCTCCTTGCAATACTGACAGCTGACTTAAGTCCTGATTATGATTCATGACAACTTGGTAGTGGTTTTACATAGCACATTTCATCTCCAGATTACAAAATGCTCTATAAAAATTCTCACAGTCCCTTCTAACAGGATAGAAATATTTAAGAAGTCAGAGAGACTAAGTTACATGCCCAATAAACAGTAATGAACGAAAAAATAGAAATCAAGTTCCCCTGGGTATAAGCCACTGTGTCTATTCACGGAGCCAGGATGCCTCTCCATAAAGGAAGAGGCATGAAAATAACGTGTGTAGAAGCTTATAGCACAGATGGGAAGAACTGCAGTACTGTTGGTTCACAGACTGGCCCCCATGCATGGAGGGCAAGGAGAGATGGAAGAAAGAGGTGGACCACTCCATATTGGGAGGTGACAGGTTTAATCAGCAAGGAACTTGCATATAAGGCTTGTCTTGGGTGGCTGCAAGATGCATAGATCTCTGCACTTGCCGGCCAGAATCTCAGGTTTATAGAAAGGCATTAACTGGGTTCAGTCGTGTATTCAGTTCAGATGGTCTCAACAACACCTTACGCTCTCAAGCCTGCATCCTTGAAAATGGCTCCCACTGTGGGCACAGTGGAAGGAACAAACATTCCAAGGACAAGGGAGAGGGTGAGGAGCCTCAAAATGACAGAGTCCAGCTCACAGGTCAACAGGGGTCACATCTACTTGATGACCTCCTTCAACAAATACTCCTCTTTGGTCTCTCAAAATCTATCTGTGGCCTTGAAATAGATGCATTAGTCAGGTGGGACCACTATTATTCTACTTATTGACCAAGGATCTTACACTTGTTCTCCAAGATGGAAAAGAGGCTCTTGAGGGCTATTTAGGAATTCTGAGAGTACTTTTAGCAGGGAAAGGCTAAAGAACAGTGGAAAAAGCTCTGAACTCTTAGAAGACTTCAAGCCCCAGCTCAGACCCGGCTTTCTCATAGGGTTTTCATGGTCAATTTTTTTGGAAGTAGCTGGCCAGTTCCTTCTTCCTAGTCCGTCTTGGTCTGAAAGCTCTGCTGAAACCTGTCCATATGACCCTCCTACTATTTGAAATACTAGTGTCATAGCTTTCAGCAACACACAGCCAGCCCAGTATAACAACCAACAGGTAGTATAGTTCCCTGACTGAGAAATGAACCCAGACCTTGGCAATGAGAGCACCAAGTCTTTACCACTAAACTACCAGGGCTGGCTAAACATAGATATAGATATATAGATACATAGATATAATTTGGGTGCTATATATTTTATTGGTATAGAAGGATAATTGATTGAGCATCTATATTGAATACAATAAAGTGAAACTGGTAAGTGAAAAAATGGTAAATAAAAATTATACATTTAAAGAAAGAAAAGTTAGTTTTGTCCAGCTTAGCTCCTAAGGGCTATTTTGCATATTGGATTACCAGGATTAGAATGTATCAAGCTCTTCCAAGGAATGTGATAGTAACCAGAAATAATTTGAAATATTTGACGAAGATCACTGAAAAAAATTTATTAAGCACATAATATGTACAAAGCACTCAGTACTAAGAAGAAAACAAAAGTATGAAACACAGTTCCTGTCATTCTGTATTTCATAGGCTCGCCTTAGATAATAAACAAGCCTACCCTAAAAAGGTAACTGAAAACCAACCTATGCTGTATAGCATGTGAATAAATAGAGATGTAAATGCTGTAGGAGATATATGTGGAAGAAAGGACATGGAAGATATAGAAGGGTTTACAGAATTAAAGATGAAAGAGAAGGAAAAGGAAAAACCAACGTAGGTGGGATACTTAAGCAAAGCTGAGGTATTAGAAAATCAGAGCTCTCTGAGGGTAACTGTAAACCATTTTGCTGGAGATGAAGATGGTTTTCACAAGAAAAGTGTAATAAATAAAATAGAAAAGAGAGAAATGGACTCCCTAGAATCTCAAGTTATGTTTTAGGCTCTTTTGTACATGAACAAACAAAAGTCAGTGAGAAGAAATAACAGAAGGGAAAACTTCCCATTTATGATATAAATAAATAAATAAAAGGCAAAACACTTATCAGAAAGTTTTCAAAATCTACTGAACAAAATAATGCAACTATAAAATACTTCTAAAGCATATAAAAGGAGACTTGTACAAATGGAAAGATATGTTCTTGAGTAGGAAGACAATGCAAAAAAGATGCTAATTCTCACTAAGTTAAATTATAAATGAAATGTGATCCCAGTAAAAAATACCATTTCTTCTGAAGCCAGATGAGTTGATTAAAAAATGTACTATTAAAAACGATAATATGCAGTAATAGCTGGGATATCCCTAAAAAAAGAAGAGGAAGGGATGGCATAAGGGTGGCTAGCCCTACCATATAGCAAAACATGAAGCCTCTAAGAGTGAAACAATGTGATATTGCTACACGGATTGGCAGACATATCAATAAAACCTAATTGATTATCTAGAAATAGGACAAGTTGCATATGGATATTTAGTATATTTAATAAGCAAAACAGTGGAGGAAAGAAAAATGCTTAATAATTGATGCTGGGGTAACTGGATATTCATATCATTAAAATAAAAAGATGAAACTAGATTGTTTATTACACTATAGGCCAGGAGAGTTGCCAATGGACAAGACATTTAAATGTAAAATTGGAAACATACAAATAATCGGAAAAAAGCATGGTAAATTCTGTAAGAAGAAGACAAATAAGAAGCAATAAAGAAAGAGATTAATAAATTTTATAAATACTTTTTTTAAATTATGGAAAAATAAATCATAAGAAAAGTGGAAAAGACAAAGGACAAAAGGAGAAATATTTGCAACATACATAAGAGACAAGAATTGGTGTTCCTAGAATAAAAAGAGGATAAATAAAGAATTACCTAAGGTAAAGAAGAAAAACTTTAATAACCCTATTTAAAAAATGAGAAAGAGATATGAATACAGATTTAACAGAAAAAGATATACAAATGGTCTTTTAACATGAAAATATGCTCAATGCCATTCATAATAAGAGAGTTGCAAATTAAAACTACAGTGATATCATTCCCATCTATCATAATGTCAAAAATTCAAAAGCTTAGCAAAATCTTCTTCTTGGTAAGGCTTTGGAGAAATAGTCTCATACATTGCTGGTGGGAATACCAAATGGTACAACTACTAGAGAAAAGAATTAAGCAATATTGCTTATTCCAGATCCAGGGCAATATATGTACATTTTTCATTTTGGAAAGCCAAGGAAATCATCAAAGTCTGCTGGAGTTGTATCAAAAAGACTCAAAAGCCAACTTGAAGGGATGCTCAACTAACTAAAGATAGAACAATTTGAGCATCAAATTAATATCTTCATGAGATTTAAAACCATCATATGTCTTCTAAATGACTCTAAAAATAAAAAATTAAAAACCAGTTCATCGGTCACCATTGGAAGATGCCAGATAAGCCAACACAGAATTCTGAAAATTATCAATTGAATGAGAAAACTAAGCATTTGTCCTTCCTTTCCAGAACTATACCTCAGGGTAACCAAATAGTTAATGACGGAAAGTTACTCTTTTTAAAAGAATTATAGTTAATTAATATAGAATAATACCACTTTACAACCTCTAATGAAACAATGGATCGAAGCAATAATCATCAATAGCTCTGAGCCATTAGGTGAAAAGATGATGAGGAACTTTATAATGGCTGAATCACGCTGATGGTCCCTGAGCCCAGTGATTCATCTTAACATCACAAAAACAAAGAAATCAACCGTTGAATTCCACTTGAGATAATAAAATACAAAGTTATCACCACTATGAAGTAATCTTGTCAAAAATGTGAAGCTAAATCTGATACACTACCAGATCTAATTATTAAGTTGAACCATATAAAATTGCCAATACTTGGCCATTTTGACCTACAAAAATACAGTTTCATCTGGTTCAACCCATCACATAAATAAAAGGAACAGAGAAGCATGTTAAGTTAAATTTAATGGTAAAACAATTGGCAAAATTCAGACAGTACAAATCACCTAGTTTCTGCAACAACAATAAAACAACAACAAACATTTATAAGGAAATTTTAAAAGGAGGGAGGAGAGTACTGATGGATTTAAAAAGATGAGATTTATGGATGAAATACAAAGTGTGGATATTTGAGGGATTCTGATTCAAATAATCTAACTGTCAAAAGAAAATTAGGCAATTAAGAAACTGTAAAATCTGTTTGACTATTTGATGACAAACAATTACTGCTAATTTTAGTACTTTAATGGCATTGTGGCTATTTTGAAAAGGAGTACTTAGTTTTAGAGAGATATACTAGAGTATATTACAAGTGAAATTCAATTAGTCTGGGATTTGCTTTAATAATCTAAGACATGGCTGTGGAAAAGACAGGAGATATGAATATAGATAAACAAGGTTGACAATGTGTTGATAATTATGGAAGATGACTGCTGGATACATAGGTGTTCGTTAAACTATTCTCTATACATGTATAGAGAGACATTTTCTATCACTTAAGAAATTGGGGCAAAGATTTCGACTCTAATCAGTGGAGGATCATTGAAAGTCTCATCAGGGAAGAACAGATTCATCAAATTACTAAAAATGACACACCCATTCTTGTCTTGCATTTTCCTATGGTACAAATAAGAGCCCGATATAACTGCAATTCCTTTTAACCTGACTGTTTGAAGCCTGAAGCAAAGGATCTCCAGAACGAGTGGGTGGCAGACATACTTGCCTCACAGCTATTTTTTTTAAAGAGAGAAATAAAAGAAAAAAGTCAACATGCAGGTCAGATCTTTATGCTTCTCTAATGCTCCAACAGATCAGCTAGAAAGTTTCCCCAAATAAATTGGTGTTGTATAATTCAAAGACAGGAAATGTAGTACAAAGTTTGTGTATCTTTTTTTGAACAAAACTTCAGAAGTGAACCAATTTAAACTACCTGAGCAGAAAGTTGAAATGATATATTACTTTTTCTCTCTCTAAAGGAAATGGTTCTGTATTTTCAAACACGCTTAGTAATCCAAGACACATTAACATATTTTTTGTGCAAATTTGTTTATGCTGTTAATTTTCTTAAGAAAGCCTTTTTCCAAGGATATAAGCATAAACTTAAGCCTTGGTGGGTCTTTAATTCTATTTTTTTTGGGTTTCACCCATGGCATTCAAGTATTTTCAAGATCTGATTCCTGCCACTCTTGAAAATAGTAGCTTCATTTTCTGTTGTTCCCCTATCACATGCTCCCTCACTGTGGTGGACACACCCAAAGGTGGCCTTGAAGGATTTCTGACACCTGGTGTTCAAGCTCTTGTGTAATCTCCTTCCCTTGGGTGTAGGCAGGACCTGTGACTTCCTGCTAACGAATATAACTTAGCAAAGGCGATTGGACGTCATTCCTGTGACTAGGTTAGGATATACGACAAAGATGGTAAAATTCATTACTCCCATGATTAGATTATGAAGTACATATAGACTGTCTAGCATGCACTGGAGAGACTTTCTTGCTGGTCTTGAAGAAGTTAGTTACTACAATGTGAATGGAGAAGGCCACATGGCAGGGCCTCTGGGTTTTGAGGGCCTTGATCCTACAACCACAAGGAGATGAATTTTGCCAATAACCACTTGGACTTGGAAGAGGATCCTGAGCTCCAGAAAGGGACACATCCCAGCTGACATCTGGATTGCAGCCTTGTGAGATCCTCAGCAGAGGATTCAGGTTAGCCATGCCCAGATTGCTGAAGTGTGGAACTGTGAGATAATAAAGGCATATTGTTTTAAGCTGCTAAGTTTGTGGTTGTATGTTAGGCAGCAATAGAAAATAATATACTTGTGAGCGTATTTCCAAGGTCCCTACCCCAAGTTACTCTTTCTGTTTAGAATGACCTCTCTCCCTTATTTACTTTTTATATGTTTCCTCAAAAACATATAGCATCCTTTCAGATCCCCTTTAAACATCTTCTCTGGTAAGTTTCTCCGATTCTTGCTTCTACCCATGCTCCCACCATCATCCTTTATGTGTTTGCAGTTGCCTTAAACCTACATCTATTGTTGCAAGTATCACTTACTTTATAATTATTTATGGCCTACATCCCTCACCAGACATTCAGTTTCTCATTTTTTCATTTGTTTAACAAACATTTTTTTCCTGCTCACAACACCATAGATAGTATGCTAAGTGCTGGGCAGACAGACTTGAAAAAGTCTTTTCTCAAAAGACAGAAACCGTCTCTTATTTATCTTCATGTTTCCTGATGAGTGCTGCATCTGGAACATTATTAAAAAAAAATGGGTGGCCTCTGGGTTAATTTGCCAAAACATTAATTTTCCAAAGATAGTTTGCTAATGACCAATTCATCAAAAACTGACAAGTACCTTAAATGATGTTTCACAGCCATTTCCCTTTTAGAGGCTGAGACAGGTTCAGGGTTTAAGCCCGCAAAAATAGAGAACTGTATTTAAGGACAAGCTCACCCCTTGAATTTTGAGACATGTTTGCATTCTACAATGTGAAACATTGATATTCAGTCAAAGGGAACTCTGTGCGGAAAAGACTCTAGCAAAGCTGAGCAAATTGATCATCTGGTGAATTAATTGCAGTAAACTGGATTGCAGGTTATTATTCTTATCTCTTTGGTAGAAACAATAAGAGCAACAGTGACTTTTAAGGAAGACAAGATCCAGATGACCTAGAGTAGTTGGCAAGACCACTCTAAAAAGAATAGGATATGAACTGAGCTTTCCAAGAGGAGAATAGAGTGAATAGAGGAAAAGAACTTTGGGAAAATCTAGAATTAGATTTTTTATAAAGGACAGTGAGGTTAGCTTTCCACCAAAGCAATTAGGTTCAAATTTAAGTTACTAATTATTATAAATATTATAACTTATTTTATCAATTTATTCATAGGACACATGATAATAAAAAACAGACATTCACAAAGAGACTTAAGATTCAGAATATTGTTTGAAGGGCAAAATGCTGACCTTGAGGAGAATTGCATTGCTCTGACAGTAACTTTGGAGGATTTAGAATGAGACACCAAGAGACTTTTTATTCTGTGTAAGAAGCACGTTCACTTTAAAAACAAAGCAAATGCAAAGACACTCTCCTTAACAACAACAATAACAAAAATACAAATACATCCCCCGTACTTTGTTGTACGATCTTACCCATGCCTTACATATGTCTCCATGAGGGTATTACTAATTGTCTTTATTGTTTCTTGATCACTTGTCTATCATCAGATCTTTGTCACTTCACAAAATAAGTTCAAACTATTCCTTTTGGTTTTATTTTGTGTTTCCTAATTTTTGTAATTGTTTGTGAAATTTTACAATTATGACTTTCTTCAATAATTGGTAAAATTCATTGACATAACCATTTTCACCATGTGTTTCTCTATCATCATAGGAATATTCATGCTCTCTATTTCTTCCTGGGTAAATGAGGTTTTTCTAGGAATTTTTTCATTTCACCTAAGTTTTAAATAAATTGGCATAAAATTTTCCATAATGTCCTTATACTACTTGTTTAATTTCTACAGACTATACAGAAATGTCCACGTTTTACTCCTAAGGATATTTATTTGTACCTTCACTCTCTTTTTATTGATCAATCTTGCCATTTTTGTTTACTTATCAATCTTATTTTTGTTCAAAAATGACACTTGTCTGTTGATTCTACTATATCTTCACTTTCAATTTTTATTAATTTTACCTTATCATTAGCAGTTCCTTTATTCTACTTCTTTTGAATTTATTCTGTTTTTCCAACTTTTGAACATTAGTGCCTAGCTCATAATGTTTGCTTTTTTAACGTATGAGTTATTTTAAAGTCTATTTTTTCTTTTCTGGATGCATTTTTCCTAAAATGTTTTTCATTATTGATTTCTAATATGGTAAGGTTTGTTTGAAATTTATTGACTCATGCTTTATGGTCTAGTGTGCGGTCACCTTTCCTAAATATTCCAGGTCTACCTGAAAAACTTTCCAATTATTAGGTACAATATTCCATATATGTCCATTAGGTCAAGATTATTATTTGTAATGTTCAAGCATTGTGTATTCTTACTGATATGTTTTTGTCTGAACTCATATACTGAGAGGTATGTCATAACCTCCCTCTGTCATGATAGATTGCTCCATTCCTCCCTTGAGTTCTATTGTTTTATTTTATATGTTTTGGTTATGTCTTCTTATATGCAAACAAGTTTAGATTTACACTTTCCTGAGGAGTCAAACCATTTATTGCTAATGCTATTTTTTGCCTTTAAGTCCTCTGGTTTTAACGTAGCTAACCCAGTATCTTTTTGGTTTGTTTTTGTCTTTTACGTTTTTTCCATTCTCTTACAGCCTATTTTTCTGGATCCTTAAACGTTTTAGGGATGACATTTGTAAAAAAGCATATAGCCTCATATTATGTTTGTTTTCTGGTCTGACAGATTTTGCCTTTCAAAGGGAGCAATTAGTCTATTTTCATTGATTTGAATTACTGATACATTTGGATATATTTGTACTATAATATTTTGCGCTTTCTATTTATTCCACTTTTCTCTCTCTTTTGTTTATTTCCTCCTTTCTAATTTTTTTGAGTTTTTAAAAAATTTACCCCTTCTTTGTTTTAGTCGTTATTCTAAAACATTTTAGCATGTACACTTAATGAGCACAAATGTTAATAAATATCTTTATTCTACTCTAAACAAGACAGGACATGGAAACACCAAGGTTGATAGCCGCTACAGTGGCTGTAGAAGTGCACTCTGAGACCTTTGCCTGTGAGGAGCATAATATACTAAAGGCCCCAGCTTCTGAACTCAAAAATCCATCACTTCACGTGCACGGAGGCCATGGCTGAGTGGGGTAAGGATACCAAGGCAGATATGTCTGTCCATTTCTGGATGATGTAGAGCTCTTCTGAAGGAAGACTTTGCTATTTGTCTCAAAAGGTTATCATCACCCTTTTCAAACTTTTTTTGAACAGTATACAGTCTAAGATTTTTCCATCCAACCTTCCCTCTTTCCTTTACAAGGGTCAGAACATCCTTATGGTCTCATGGCTCTCCCAGCCTGCCTCAGCTTCTTGTTTTTCCTTGTAGACATTTCCCCTAATAAAATCACTCACATGTCTAATCCTGTTTTGGAGTCTGCTTCTCAGAGATCCCAGACTAACAAAAGAAGTACCAGAAGTGGTCCAAGAAAACAAGTAGTAGAATGGGAATTTGGGGTTCGCTCACCTGCCACTGACAGACCGTCACTGGCAGAAGACGTTAAGGAACCTTAGCTCAGTATTTAGTAAACTTAGCATTGACTTAGTCTAAGACCTCCTATACTGACCTTGCAACCAAATTCTAGCAATTTGACTTTTGCTTTGTTAATGCTATTCCACTCTTTATTTGTAATCCAGTATTTTTTTGTCTTTACTTGGGTCTTTGCCTTGATAGTCTGCCATAATTGTGTTTTTTCTAACACTGAGTCCCCTATTTAGCTCTAGAAAATCTGCTTACAATCCCTAATGAGATGGTTTCCATTTATTGAAAAGCCTACCTACCATTTACCTCATGTTGTGTTGTCTCACTAATACTCACAACTCTGCCAGTAGTTATTATTACCTCATCTAGAGCAGAGACTCAGAAATATTCAGTGAATGGAGTGAGGCTATAGCTTTACCTATGTTCCTGTTTAGCTATGTTCATTTACATAGGAAATGAGAAGATTTCAGGGGAATATCTTGAATCCTGACTAGTGAGAAGATTTCAGGGGAATATCTTGAATCCTGACTAGTATGGATATGCATAAGATGTGTCCAACAGACTGAGAGGCCAGAGTTAACAGAGCCAGTTTGCAGAGAATATTATAAAGCTCCTGAAAGAAAATTCACCAGGAGAAAAGAATGAATTTGTCACAGTGAGGACGACTCATAAACAATGCACAAAAATCAGAAGGAAGAGGTAGACCAAGGCAGAGCATGGCAGCTGTTACTCAACCCAGTCCTGTTGGAGACACACTGGAGGTATGTGTACTCCCTGGAGAGCAACAGCACTGTAGATATTCATTGAAAGAGCTGTCACAATAATTGCTAAAGAATTTGGGAACCAGGCGATCTTGCTGTGGGAATTCTACCCACTCCACTGTCCCCAGCTAAGCAGAAAATAAATAATACTGAAGGTAGGAGAAGTCTCTTCATTTTGTAAAAAGCATGAGAAAGGGGGAAAGATGGATGAGAATACGCACAGAAGGAGCAGGAGCAGCAGCGGAGTTTCCACGAGCCAGCACCAACACATTGGCAGGGAATTGTACCAACCGGCGGTGGTGGCAGAACTACCGCTCTCTGGACAACAAGAATGTACCAGAAGCAGAATTCCCTCTAGAATGGCACCAGACAGTAAAGGCTGGGGAAATGTTCTTTCACTTACTCAACAAATATTTATTCAAGTACTGTGTGTCAGGCATGGTCTTAGATCCCCCTATTTACTGGCAATTAGGCTATAACAAACAGAGTGAAAAAAAGGAGCTGTCTCACTAGACCCATTAATATTTTGACCCCAAAAGCCCTATTGTAAAATCTCACTTTACCAAGCTTCCTTCTTTGCCAATGTTCTAATCATAGTCTTGATCCATTTACCTAGTAGTCCTTTGCTTATTGATTTATTGGACACTTCTTTTTGAGGGATACTGATCTTTTATTGATTATGTGAATTTAAAATATCCTCTGCTTGTTTGTTATTTGCCCTTTACCTTTACTTATGGCAGAAGTAGGCATCCCTTCTTCTGTGATGTGATAACTCTTTGTACACACCTTTGTTGCAGAGCTAACCTCCTTGCCCACGTCTCCCCTTTAAGGCTGTGGAAACAGTGCTACACTTGGAATCAGGATATCTGGGTTATGGCAAAAGTCTTCTAACATTACTAGTACTGTGACCTTGGGTCATTTTCTTGACACTAACATTAAACCCTACAGCATCAGACACTCTGCTAGGTTTCGTATATATGATATCTGATTTAATTTTTACAACTGTTTACATACTTTTTAGGGGAAGACATAGTCTCAGAGAAATAAAGTGACTTTCCCAGTGATACATAGCTGGTTAACAACATAGATGGGAACCAAATTCAGGTGTGACTCCCAAATCTATGTTGTTTTCTTCTCTTAATGCATGCTTCAGGATTCTCATGTGAAAAATCACACACACACGCAAATTTAGTAAATGGAACTATGATCCCTAAATCCCTCACTGCTCTTCCATGATTCAAAGCATCTATTGAAAACCAGCAACCATGAGACATTCTGAGGAGGGACTACTGACTCGAAATCCACTGGTTCCTCAGAGGAAAGCAATTAACAGCAAACAACAATAGAGTGACTGATATCTTCATTTCAAAACCCATTGAATACTGACTTTGCATAGGATTACTCCAGATAACTAGAATAAATGTTTTTTCTGACAAGCTTTGCAATTGCTCTGGGAAAAGAACTTAATGCATAGCAGCTATATTTTATTAAAAGTCTGCCGTGCACTAAGAACTTTACCTATATCGTCTCCTTTAATCCTGAAGAGAACCTTATGAGGTAACTATTTTACTCTCCACTTCACCGGTAAATAAACTGAGACAGAGAGAGGTTACATAGTCCCACAACAAGTTAACACCCATGCCTGTCTCCAAAGTCCCACCCAACGTCATGCAGTGCTGAAACTCCCCCTTAGAAACCTACACCCAGAATAAAATCATTGCCAAGTGAAGTTCTCTTCTTGTATTAGCTGTCTTTTATGACATTGTCATTGTTGAAGGACCTCATTAGATCTTCAATATTCGAGGGTTCTTCAGAATTAGTGAGGTGAAAGAAAGCATATCAGAGAAGAATTATGGGTCCTTCCCAGAATGGAAAGTCTAAAAATACATTAGCTATAAAAAGTATATTTGTTGCTGACTCTTCAAAAAAGAACCTATGTTGAAAATTTTTTTTGAACAACTAAAAATCTTTTTCCTTTCAGAGGTGGGCTGGAAAATTGATGTGTTTCCTACTTCTTTATTAAAATTTCTGAATCTAGTTTAATATCAATTCCTATGAAAAAGAGAGAGTTTCATGTTTGAACATGTGGTGTCATTTAAAACTTCCTCATAAAGGACTTATCTTTCCTAGGACTTGTGAACTATTGAAATGGAGAGTGGCTATAGAAAGACTAGTAGAAAGGATACATTCCAGGGAACAGAAAGTGAAGGGGAAAACAATGCATCAAGCTGGGGTGCAGTGTAAATTCCAGAAAAGATTCTAATTAAGCTTTTTAAAATTATGCTTTCAGAAACAGGAAGACCATAGGTAATGTGCTTGCTAGCTTGTATTGTTTACACCGCCCCTAATTTATCACTGCATTGGAAGACTTTCCCACAACAAGGTGGCCAGATGATATTCTAAGTAGATACAATTGGCTTTGAACACACCTTCAAATGAGATTTAGAGCAAAAAGTCTATCAACTATTCTCCTGTATTCAGTTGCTTATTGTTCAAGTGTATTTGGAAATTTCATTAGGCTATTTTGAAAGCTGTCAGAAAATCATCCTGATTTTACCCTATGAACTGTAGTTACAGAGCTTCTGAGAAACTTTTGATCCTCTATGACATTTGGTTTTTTGTTACTTTTTCTAATTCTACTTTAAGAAATAAATAAATAAAAGTCCTGTTTTGGTTCTCCCAAATTCCAAAAGGGAAAACACTTATAATGATGTTGCATAACATTTACCTTCCAAATATCAAGCTTAGAGTATACACAGGGTGATAGGGCAAAGAGTGTCTTCCTATTATATGTGTGTTTGTGCTTCATATTCTTTTAGAAAATGTCATGAGGTGATTTTCATTGCATATTCGAGTAGTATTTCCTAAGAAAACATAAAAGTCTAAATATAGAAAAAAGTTGAGACCTGAACAGAATTCATCTCCCTGAAATCAAATACCTTTCAAAATAGAAGAGGACTAACCCCCAGAGTCATCATTGACTCCTCCTTCATCTCCCTCATATCCAATATCCACTCCCTCACTCAGTCATGTTGATTTTACCTCAGAAATATTCAGCAACCACACTTTCTCTCATCTTTCACTAGTACTATTTCAACAGCCGCTTTACCAGTCTTCTAATCATCTTCTTCAACCGCTTCAGTCTATTCTTTCTATCATACTACCAGAGAAATCTTAAAACTGGTGAATTTATATCCCTGATTGATAACACTTGCTAGTTCCCTATTGCCTATATGTAAAAATTACAAAATTCCTAGTATAGTGTCTCATAAAGTGCGATTCTCAGAACAACTGCATCAGAATCTTCTAAGGTCCTTACTGAAAAAAATATGTGTCTATATATCCCTGGCCCCAGCCCAGGCCTATCAAATTAGAATCCCTGGGTCTGAGTTCAGTTATCTATATTTTAACCTTTTACTCAGAAAAAATAAGTCTCCTGCAAAGAAGAGAAAGCTTAAAAATTATATAAGTTTTGGAGAATTTCAGTATCTGACAATATTATGAATGAGAAATCCTGAAAACCACGACTGGAAATTCCTAAAAGTACTAGGTAAATGAATGGAATAATATGTAAAAAGTTAAAGGAAATCCATCAAGTCTAGGGGGAAAAAAGGAAGAATACAGAGCCAAAGAGATGAAACAGAGTTGGAAATTTGATCACAAAGGTTCGGTAAAGCCAGACCCAAGTCTCAGGGAAGAGGAGAACCAAAAAAACAAAAAAGGCAAACTCAGAAATAGATAATCAAAAGTACTTTTCTGTCTTAGCTAATCATTCTCCCTGAGTTTCCATGAGCACTATCTACTTCCTCATGTGAGTTGACGGCTTAAATTCACACTATTTGCTTAGTGCAAAATACAAAGGCAAACTACTTTATTTTTTGGCACTGCCAAATCTGTAGTATCCCCAAGGGCAAATCTCTTTCTGCAAAACACACTGTTCATCCAAGCATAAAGGAATCGCATAAATAAATTTCCAAATATAAGCTATCAATGAACAGCTATAAGACACACAAGGACACAAAACATCACAATGAGAATCCTCATTAAACAAAAAACAGAACCCGGTTCAGAAAGACTTTAAATATAGATTTGAGATATAGAATATAAAATGAATGTTTACAATTAACAAGGAGATTATGATCTGTAAATATTTCTCACTAAAAGGAACAAGGAGTACTTAGAGAATTGGCTGAGTCAGCTCTGGAAAAGAAAGCATAAATTTTGATCTTGAGACACCTAGTCATATCAGAAAGCACTGAAGCTATTCAAGAATACTTGCTATAACCATGTCAAAAAGACTCAGGGGACGACTGAAGAGGCCCGACATTAGCCAAAGATGAGAAAATCTGAGCATAAAAAAATAACTGCAGTGGAAATATGGAATAGTTAAAATCTATCAGTTCATAGTGATATTTAAACAAAAACTCATAGGCCACCTATGAAGGATTCTAGGCAACCAATGCATTATACTGAAAACTGTTAAATAAAAGAATCAAGCATATATACCAAAATGCAAATTGTACATCAAGATAACCAAATAGTTAATAATGTTTTTAAAAGAAATATATAATTTAATAAATTAAGAAGAAGTGATAGACTTAATATTTCACCATTTTAAAAACCCTAATGAAATAATGATTCTATGCAAGGATCACCAAATATTGTTTAATCACTAGACAAAAAGCTTCTGGGAAACTTTAAAACAGAAGGATCAGATCAATGTCACCTAAATAGACTGATCAATCTAATCACAAAAAGAGACAAATGGGTATAATGAGCCTCATGGTGCAAGTACACAACACTACCTGTGAAGTTTTCTTGCCAAGATATTGAATGTGAATCTAACCAAGCTTCTATATCCAACTGTTAGTTTACGGGAAATAGAGGGCAAAGGGACATATAAAATAATACCCTGGTGATGCAGTCAGCAAAACCTAGGCAGTGGAAGTCTCTGCAGGACAAATGACCTGGTTTCTTCTTCAAACTATGTGAAAAAAAAAAAAAAAAAACCAGGAAAGAGGAATATATAGAGTTTAAAATACTGTTTTAGATTGCTCAAGTTGCCATTACAAAATACCACAGACTGGGTATTTTGTACAGAAATTTATTTTCTCACAGTTCAGAAGGCTAGAAGTCCAAGATCTGGGTGCCATCAGGTTTGGTTCCTTCTGTGGCCTCTCTCCTTGGCTTGCAGATGGCTGCCTTCTCACGGTATCCTCACAAGGTCTTTCCTGTGCACCTCCACACCTGGTGCCTCTCTGTGTGTCCAAATTTTCTCATCTTATAAAGACACCAACCAAATTAGATTAGGGCCCACCCTAATTGCCTCATTTTCACTTAGTTATCTCTTTTAAGAGTCTGTATCCAAAAATAGCCACATCCTGAGGTGCAGGGAGTTAAGGCTTCAACAAATGAATTTGGGGAGGACACAACTCAGCCCACAACACTCCACCATATGGACCCCCAAAATTCATGTCATTCTCACATGCAAAGTGTATTTACTCCCATCCCAACAGCCCAAAAGTCTTAACCCATTCCAGCATCTACTCTAAGTCCAAAATCTCATCTAAACTCACCTAAATCAAGTGTGCATGAGACTCAAGCTACAATTCATGCTGAGGTAAAATTTCTTTCCAGCTGTGAATCCATGAAATCAGACAAGTTATCTGCTTCCAAAATACAATGATGGGACAGGAATATAACAGACATTCCTATTCCAAAAGGGAAAATCAGAAAGAAGAAAGAGGCCACAGGTCCAAACAAGTTGAAAACCTAACAGGGTAAATTCCTTTAGATTTTACAGCTCGAGAAAAATCCTCTTTGGCTTGATGCTCTGTCTTCTGGATCTACCTGGATGACACCCCAGACCTTGGGCTGTAGCCTCACACCTGAGGCCTTATCTCCAAATACAAGTCACATTATGAGGTACTGGGGGTTGGGGGCTTCAACATATGAATGGGGCGGGGGGGCGGGACACACAATCTGGCCTGTAACAGAGAAATATCAAACAAATGTAATATGTGGACCATGTTGGGATCATGATTCATCAAACTGTTAAAAATTTACAAAATAATCAAGGATTTGAACTCAAGTAGATATCACATGATATTAAAGATATTATTTAAATAGTTATATTTTAAAGTTCTTGTCTTATGGAGATGATAATACTTATGAATATTTATGAATAAAATTATACAATACCTGGAGTTTGCTTCACAATAAAAAAGCAAGGGGGATTCAATAAGCCAAAATTGACCTTGATTTGATCATTGTTGAAGCACAGTGGTGAGTATATGGGGGTTTCACATACTATTCTGTTTACTTAGATATACATTGAAAATGTTTTATAAATAAGGGGATGGCCTGGTGGCGCAGTGGTTAAGCTTGCACGTTCCGCTTCTAGGTGGCCTGGGGTTTGCCAACCCAGATCCCAGGTGCGGACATGGCACCGCATGGTACGCCATGGTGTGGCAGGCGTCCCACGTATAAAGTACAGGAAGTTGGTCACGGATGTTAGCTCAGGGCCAGCCTTCCTCAGGAAAAAAAAAATGTTTTATAAATAAAAGTTCAACTATAAATAAATAAATGTGTTTAAGGAAGTAAAGGAGAAAATCAAAACATGCGCAAGGGAAAAAACAATATCAAAAATCTTTGAAAAATGATCTAAAAGTACTTGTAGAATGAAAAATATTATTGTTGACATTTTAAATGTTTAATGATAGCTCACTTTTGTAAAAATCTCAATTCTCCTAAAGTGATCTGTAGATTTAAGAAATTATAATCAAACCCCCAAAAGAATATTTTATGAAAGTTTATGCTCTAATTCTAAAATTTATGTTAATGACTAATATTTAAAAGAAGCTTCTAAATAAAAAACAACAAGGAAAGGGAGAAGGAGATGAAGAAGGAAAAGAGGAGAAGAGAGATAGGAAGTGGAATTATCGGATGCACAGACGTATTAGAAAGCAAAAATAGTTAAGACAATGCGACAGTGGTTGCAAGGAAAGAAAAATAAATCAATGAACTTAACCAGTGAGCACAAAAAGACACCTTCCCCACATTGAAAGCTATATGTGCACAGATAACATTAAAATTTATTAGGTAAGGATGGGTAGTTCATTAAATGATGTTGGGTCAATTCCTTATTAATAGAGGGAAAATGAAAATAGATATTTACCTTATACCACACAAAAATGAAAAAGACCAACTTTTTAATGTTTAGAAGAAAATATAGAGGAATATATTTTCCTTTTATTTTGGTCCCTTTATAGTACATAAAATAATCACCAAAAAAAAAGACTGACAAATTTGACCACATTAAGATAAAATCATTATACCCTTTATATGTATTTATATATACTTCACCGCAAGAAGAACCAGACTCTCAGATCACCCATCTTCTCCCTTGCTCTAATCTCCACAAGACTCTGTGCATCCCCTATTCTGATCTATTTCCCACCTTCCATCAATTCTGGAACCATATCCACTGTGCTATCTGGCACTCATAGTCCATCGTCAGAAAAATCCCTTGTATCCTCAGATTTATCTCTAAAATCTCTATTTACCTTCTTCTCTGGAGGGCCACTTGGCTCTCCTTTCAGGACATTGCTTCTCCTGTAGTCCTATCCAACGGTGGGGTCTTCACCTACATCCTTTGTACCATTGGGCCTGAAGGTAGGATAGCTATCTTCATTGCACATTATTGATGTTTCCAGATCATTCACTCTCCTTTTCCCTGAAACCCCAAACTTTGAATCTTGTTATCAGATTATAGTACCCTTCACCTAAACCCCAAAGTCACTTCATTTCATTTCTTCATAATTTTACCTCATGACTTACTGACATTTTCTCTAACACTTCCCTTGCCTTAATTCCTGAGGAATTGGATATATAATTAAATGATTTATATGACACCCTTGTCTCTTAGTTTCTTGAACTTTTATCCTCCAGTCAGCTAATCTTCCATCATATCTCAGCCACTCCATTCCCATCATCATGCCTTAAAATTTATTACTAACAATTGCAGCCCCTTCATAATCTCAATTTTATGTATCTCTGTCACTACCTCTTCCTCTCTTTTCCTCTCACCACTCTACTGACACGGCTTTTGTCAAAGTCACCAATGCCTTCCACATTGATAAATATAATGGTCAATTTTCATTTTGGCTTATAAACAACATTTGCCACAGTTGATCACTCTTTCCTTTATTTGCTATTTCTTTCATTATATTCTATTGAATTTCCTCATATTTCACTGGTCGCTCCTTGTAAGTTCCTCTCTATTTTACTTCTTAATCTTTCTCCCAAAGGCTCAGTAGTAGTCTTCTCTTTTATTTTTTTATCTATCCTCACTCCTTTAATAACCTCATCCCTTTCTATAGTTTTATATAACACTTTTTGCCAACAACTCCCAAATTTATATCACCAACTCAAATTGTTCTCTTAAACTCCAGACTCACATGTAAAACTATCTATTCAATATATCCACTGAAAATCTCATACACATGTCAAACTTAGTGTGTCCAAAATTAACTCTTGAATATTTCCCCAAAGCCTATCCCACCCACAGTCATCTCCATATAAATTAATGCATCAATCCTTCAAATTGCTCAAGCAAAAAACCTTGGGATCACTCTTGGAGTTACCCTTGACTTTTCCTCTCTCATTCCTTAAGCAAATTCCTTTTTTTTTTTTTTGGTGAGGGAGATTGGCCCTGAGCTAACACTCACGGCCAATCTTCCTCTTTTTGCTTGAGGAAGAGTGGCCCTAAGCTAACATCTGTGCCCACCTTCCTCCATTTTGCACGTGGGTCATTGCCACAGCATGGCTTGATGAGTAGTGTAGTTCTGGGCCCATTGTTCTGAACCCACAAACAAGGCCGCTGAAGCAGAGTGCACCAAACTTAACCACTATGCCACTGGGCCAGCCCTCATGCAAATTCTCTCTTTTCTTTTTTTATTAATAAATTCTTCAGAAAAAGAAATCCAGAATCTAAAGGCCTCTCACCATTTACACTACTACCACTGATCCAAGCCACTATCATCTATTACCAGGTTGTGGCAACCCTTGTCCATTGCAATCTATTAGCCTAATATCAATCAAAATAAAAGCCAGAGTCCTTATAATGGTCAAAAAGATTTTACCTTCTCCCCAGTCTTACCTTTCTAACTGTTTTACTTCTCTTTCCTTTGCTTACTCTGCTCCAGCCTATTGGCCTCCTTGCTTTTCCCTGAATATCCCTTAGGGCCTTTGAACTGACTGTTCCCTCAGCCAGGAATGCTATTCCCCTAGTTAGCTCCTGGTTAATGCTACCTTCTTCAAGACTTCATTTAAAAGTCACTTTCTCAATGAGGTGTACCAGTACCCTCTTCAACTTCCAATCTCTTTGCTCCAATTTTTTTCTTATAATACTCATTATCTTCAAACATACTCTATAATTGATTTAGTGTATTGTTTATTGCTTCTCTTCTTCTACTGGAGAAATTCAATACAGGCAGGAATTTTGTTTTGTTTTGTTCTCCAAAGTACTCTAATATTCAATAAATATTTGTTGAATGAATGTATAAGTAAATCAGTGCATCAATGAACTTATAAATGAGAACTTCTGTTCATCAAAAAACTTTATAAAAAATGAAAAGACTAACCAAAAAATATGAGCAGATATTTACAACATGTATTTAAGAAATGCTTAATATCAAAAATGTAATTTTAAAATAAATACTATGAACAGATAAGAAAAAGATAAACATTCTAATAGAAAAATTGGCAAAAATAGAATATACATTTCCTAAAGAGGAAATGTGAATGGTCAATAAATAAGGAAAGGTTATTTAGCCTCATTAGTGATCATGGAAATACAAATTAAAGCCATAATAAGATATTGTACATCTATTAATTGGTAAAAAGTAAAGAGTTTGCTGACAAGGATGTAGAGCAATGGGAATACTCATACACTGCTAGTAGAGAATACAAATTTGCTATTTAAATTACTTTGTAAAATAATTTGGTGTTATCTGATAGAGTTGAAGATATACATACCTGCAGTTCAGCAATTCTATTCTTAGATACATCCTAGAGATAATTCTCTCCAAGTGCTCCAGGAGATATGCCAGAATTTTCATAGCTTCATTGCATATAAAAGCAAAAAATTTTAATCAAAAATCCACAGACAGCAATGGGTAAATATCAATATTCATACTGTGGAAATTAATAAACAGAAACTTCATTAGGTTGGAGTTGGGAGGCCTAGAGGGGAGCTCTCATGCCCTATCTCAGTAGCAGAACCCAATAGGAAGAAGACTTCCTCTTCTTGACCCACAAGAAGCTCAGCTAACGAGAGATTGTCACAACTCAGCCAATGAAGCCACTGCACCTCAAACTCTTTGTTTACAATAACCCTCCCAATTTTCCCTTCTCCTTTATAAAAGCATTTCCTCTCCCTTTGTTGTAGGGAACTTGCATGTGGCTTGCCATGGTTGCAGACTTTGAATTGCAATTCTTTACCTATCCTGAATAAACCCATTTTTGCTAGAGAAATAACTGGCATTCTATTTGTTTAAAATCAACAATGCCTTGACTACCTTACAGCAGAGAAAATGAATAAACTGTTGCTTTACATATCAATATGTTGAGTAAAAAGAAGTGATATGAAAAGTTAACTAATATTTTTATAAAATGTAAAAACAAACAAAATTAAACAATTGCTTAGAAATAGTTACAAGATACATTATTTTAAAAAAAAGACAATGATAAAAATATTTCAGGATATTGGTTATTCAGGTAATGAGCAAGGTAATATGATTGGAATTAAATATACACATAGCCTCAAATGATATTGGTGATAGACTCTTTCACAAATTGGAAGGTCTTTTTGGTTCTGGTACCAATTTCATTGTGGAGTGGGAGGATTTCCCCACACAAACAACAAGCAATTCTCTGAACACCAGCTGGGTATCCTACAATTTAACTCAATTCTGATGCCATCTATCCAGAGATAGCATCATATTCCACAGGTTAAGGGTCAGTCCTACAAGACTGCCCCCTCCCACTTCAGATGCCAATCACAAGCCAGGTTGTTACCCATGCTTCTGACCAGACTGGATACAGATTGGAAGTTCCTACAACATCCTCCTTGGGTTTAATTAAGTTACTAGAGTAGTTCACAGAACTCAGAGAAACAGTGTACTTACTAGATCACTGATTTATTATAAAAGGATATAACTCGGCAACAGACAGATGGAAGAGATGCATAGGGAAAAGTATGAGAAAGGGCGCAGTTTCCATGCCCTCTCCAGGTGCACCATTCTCCCCACATCTCCAGCAACCAGGAAACTCTCCGAACACAGTCCTTTTGGGTTTTTATGGACATAGGTATGATCTATCAAATCATTGCCCATTACCAATTGATTCAACTTCCAACCAATCTCCCCTTCCTGGAGGTCTAGGGGTGGAACTGAAAGTTCCAACCCTTTAATCACATGGTTAGTTCTCCTGGCAACAAGCCCTCATCCTTATGTGTGGTACAAAAGTCACTTCATTAACAGAGGAAGACGCCTTTATCACTCTCATTACTTAGGAAATTCCAAAGCTTTTATGAGCTCTGTGCCAGAAACAGGACGAAGAACAAATATATATTTCTGATTATAAATCACAATATTATGGGAGATCGCTTCACAGGTGTTTCTGCTATTGTTATGCTTTGAAATTTATATTGTACATATTTATTTTAAAAATATATATGTCTTGGGGCCAGCCTGGTGGAGAAGTGATTGGGTGCGTGCACTCTGCTTTGGCAGCCCCGGGTTCTCAGGTTCAGATCCTGGTCATGGACCTTTACACCACTCATCAAGCCATGCTGTGGCAGTGTCCCACACACAAAAGGGAGAAAGACTGGCACAGATGTTAGCTCAGGGCCAATCTTCCTCACCAAAAAAATATATAAATATATATGTCCTTCCTTACTCAGTCTTGATTAAAAATGAATGATAGACCAGAAGTTTACCCAGAGAAGAAATCATAATTGGAGCTAATAATACTTTGTTAATTCAGGTACTATGCTGAAAATTGCTTTACTCTCTGTTGATAAGAAAGCTGTCTGATACAGAATATTTAAGACCCAATAATCTAAACAAAAAGAAACTTTAGTTGAGGCAAATGTTTGGAGTAAGATTAAATTCAAGCATATTTATCAGAAGTTATAGATATGTTCTGTTGTGTTTTACTAATAGTCAAAATACTGAAAATGATACCCTTGATATCAAATTGTGTTTATACAGAGCCTGTATTTACCCATCTGGTGTGTAACCCTTTAACCCAAGGCTTGTATTATCATCAAAAATTTGTAAATATGTTTTAGAGAATTGCATGAATCATAAAGTATATTTATTGTAGAAAGCACTGTTAGTTTATGAAATATGCTGGTTATTTACTTCGTCAGTTATCTCACTATTTTTTTCTCTCTTTTTCTGGACAGAAAAGAAAAACATAATTCAGTGGATTGATAGTCAAATTAAGTTGACTCTGGCTATTTCTAAATTAACCAAAATGCAAAGTTTAGTTTTCTCACATTTCAGGTAACCTTTAAATACATTTCGTTTGATAACGATAGCTGTAATATAAGAAACAAGATCCTCTTGTTGTAAACCTTTTCACTGCTCTATCCTTACACACGACAGTCCTTCACACACCCTTCACTCTAGGTTATGGTTTCCATTATGGGACTCCCCTCTCTCTAGGCCCAATGTCATCCATTGGCCCTAGTCACGTAACTCAGCATATGAAGCTCTTCACCATCCACCATTCTTTCTTCATTTACCAATTCCTGACTCAATCCACATTCCTGCCACATTTAACTTTCACCGTTTCTCAAATCTGACTAGTCAGCTACAGACTGAATGCTTGCATCCTCTCCAAATTCACAGTATGTTGAAAGCTAGGTCCCAGTGGAATGGTATTTGGATATGGGGACTTTGGGAGGTAATTAGGTCATGAGCGTGGAAGGCTCATGAATGAGATTAGTGCTTTTATAAAAAGAGACCTCAGAGAGCTCCCTACTCCCTTCTGTCCTGTGAGGATGTAGTGAAAAGATAGCCATCTAAGAACCAGAAAGTGAGACCTCACCAGATACCAAATCTGCTGGTGCCTTGATCTTGGATTTCCCAGCCTCTAGAGCTATAAGAAATAAATTTCTGTTGTTTAGAAGCCACTCTGTCTATGGTATTTTATTATAACAGTCTGAAGGAGCTAAGATAAACTCTATTCACATAACCAGAATTTTGCACATGTGATCCTTCTGCCTGGAAAGGCTCAAAAAGCCCTACTGGTCTCTGAAGATCCTCCTCAAAGAGAACACCTTCCATGAAGCCTTTCTACTCCTTTACCTGACAAAGTGAGCTCTTCCCTTCTTTGAGCCCCCATTGCATTTTGTACAAGCTTTGATTAACAGTGTAATTATTTACATAGGTATCTAACTCTCCAAGTGCCCAGGGAGCAATACTGTCTTTAAATCCAGGCAAGCAGAGCCCTTGCCTTGGCCCTACAACTCTGCAGGACCTTCCTCCTTTAGAGTGACTTCTTAGAAATTTCCTAAGTCCATCTTCAGTGTCTGGAAACAGTTGACATCCTGAGCCCTGATCCAAACCCACATGGGGTTCCATTTCTCCCATTTGGAAGGCTTTCTGACTTCCATCCCCCAGCATGACATTGATCAGATGCCCCAAGAATCTCACTTTCCAATCTTGGCTCTGCCGTTAATTACTCTATGATGACTTTAGATAAATTAACATGGACTTCAATCTCTTAATTCTGAAAATAGAGGATTGAACCCTAGATAATATTTGAGATCTCTTTCAGGTATAAGAATTCATGATCTTTCCATTTGTCTACTAGTCTTATCACCCTAATAGATCAAAAATTAATTATTTATAAGGAATGAACACCCAACCATATCCTTAGTTGCATCAATAAATACTAAGAGCTGGAAAATGAAATATTTTCCATAATATTTAAATCAATAATAAAGATACATAGTATATTGTGTTTGGGGAATATACTTGCAATGACACATCTCCTAGGATTCTTCTGCTTGATTTTCTAAAGTATATTTTTAATGATTTATTATTAATCACTTGGAGAATTTAATTTGACTTTAAGATTAATAAATTAAGGCAAGCATTTTTAAAAATCATATATTTTTATTAGAACTCTATCTAGTATTTAAAATTGATGTGCACAGATATTAAATATTACAAATAAGAAAAATAGGATTTAATCTTAAAATTCATTATGACCTTTTTTTGTAGAAAAACAGCTATATTGCCAACACATTCATAAATAAACATGTTGACAGAATTGGCCATTAAAAGATAATGTAAAACAATTAAGATTTCCAACACTAAGCATGCTGTGTCTTATTTAATTAATTTCAATAATTTTGCAATTAGTGCTTGTAATTTCTGTATCTGTGTACAATAATTTAAAAACAAAATAGATCTCAGAAAGAAAACTAGAAAAAGTGGAAATAAACTAAAAAATTACAAGGGCAAAGGAACTAAAAGGAAACCCAAAGGCCTGCCTCCATGGCCAAGAGGTTAAAATTCTGTGCACACTGCTTCGGCGGCCCTGGTTTCCGGGTTTGGATCCTGGGAATGGATCTACTCCACTCACCAGCCACACTGTGGAGGTGTCCCCCATACAAAAAATAGAGGAGAAAAACAGAGAAAAAGGAGTATGAAAAGCCACCACACAATCCCTATGCATATTATTTTCGCTGTACAAACATGTTGTTTTTCATAACACTCAAGTTGGCAAAATTCAGGCATGATAAGTGTTTTCTTATAAGGTGCTTGACAGAGTAAGTGTGAGAAAGAATTAACAATATGATTTAAATACAGTATTTAATATGTATGTGTATAATTCAACTTATGTTAAAGTCAATACAAAATATTTTGTGTAATAAGGAAAGAAAACCAGTAGCTCTGAGAAAATAAAATTGGTCTCTGGCTATGAGTTAGTAAATGATAGCAAACAAGTTAGTAGAAGTTCCTCTTTGCCTTCGTGCAAGTGCACACAAAAGTGTGCACGTGGCCCAGCTGGCAGAACCTGCTGTCCTTGCCAGAGTGTGTCTGGTGCCTGTCAAAGCTCTGCTAACATTCACACTGGCCCTTATTGTGCATTGGTCTTGTCTCAAGACTATGAGCAATTCTAAAAAAGTAATGAGGACTGCTCACTTCTAGAGGAGTTGAAATCATTTAAGGTTTTTATGTTCCACACGGGGTGAAATTGAGAGACTCTAATGCTTAAGTTTCATTAGCTCCAGAGAGGAATCTTTGCTTCTGCTTGGTTGTTAGAAAATGTGTCCCCTCTGAATAGTTATGCAGCTGGAGCTGTGGCTGTTTTTTATTCTCAGGAACTTTTGTCTTTAACAACTAACAATTCTACTTCATTAACTCATTTGGATGTTGTCCTTCAAAATCAAGCCCCTATTTTGAATAAACATATCATATATATACAGATAAATACATATAGATATATATAGATAGACATACACAGAGAGAGACAGAGAGACAGAAAAAGAATTCAAGATATGTTTTATATGTCTATTACATATACATGATCTTTATATATGTGTTTATATATATAATATGTGTGTGTACATATATAATATATACATGATCTTTAGAGCATTGTCTTTTTGAGTCAATGTGCTCTGGGTGTCTTTTACATATAGATTATTTTTGGCACTTCTCAGAGAGCCACTTAGTAGCACCAAAGAATTTACTCCCTCATTTTGCTCCTGTAATTCATGGCACCAACACAAAAACAAAAATGGATGTTAAGAATTCTCAGCATGATCAGTATGCTTCAAATTTTTCCAGCATTGCTCAACAGTATTATAAAATCTGCACTTTTTTCAGGTCTTCAACATAAGAGAGCTCTAAAATCAAAGAGGACAGGCTTATCTTTCCCTTTGGGAGACACTGATTTTATTCACACTGTTTTAAATGTTCACATGAAAACAATTTTGTAATTATATGCACATTTTTAGGACGTGAAAGTGCCACAGTGACTATCAGCAAAACACTTTTAAATGACCTTGTCCCATGGTTGGAATACTTGTTATTAAAAGTTATTGGGGTACACAGCTTAGAAGATAGACCGTAAAGGAAGTTTATAAGGTCTTATAGATTCATCAATGACTTCATTCCGCACATTAGTGGGAGCAGAATATTAAAATGAACCCTGGAAACATAAACTGACCAAAGTGCGTGAGAAACAGAAGTGAAATGATCAGCTGTACAGCTCAAAGTTCTTAAGAACACGAGATCTATAGTAAACAGAAGACTAGGAACTTCCTACATAAAATATTCACGAAGCTTCTGATTACTTCCCTAGTGACCACTCACCGAAAAAACATTTAAGTGCTAAATAATATTGTGCTTTATTATTTCAAAACACTAATAAATCACATGACGATATTCCATTCACAGTACAAGAAGCTCTACCAGTAGTCCTGGACAAATAGCGCCATGACCTCGATACATAAGTGAGTCCATTTGGCGTTGCAGCAGAGGAAAAAATCACTTGAACCTCGCTAAAAGTTCTTCATCACATCCTGCTGACTTTTAGCACACAGTTAAGTGCCAAGACCTACTGTCTTAGATTCAAGCCTCCTATGATAATAGGTTTCTTGCTATTAATTTGCTTTTTTCTCCCTAGATACAGGGACTGATGATCCACTTTATTCTCACGAGCCCAGACCCATGATGACAACAAAAAGAAATCTCCTTATAAAGGTGTGGGACTCTTTAGACACCTGTCAATCCTACACTAATCCTAAAAATAGAAACTCAACCCTTATGTCAAAATTGTTCCTAACTACCAGACCTAGTTCACATGACAGACTAATACTATCCAAGGAGTGGGCATCCAAACCACGTTTGTCAATAGGAAGGCCGTGATCCTGACTTTATTTGTTTGTTCCTAATTAGATTCTAATTGGGCTTCCATAAATCCAGTCCTGCCTCTGCCTTTATGTATTGCCCAGGCATTCTCTGTTGTCTAGAAGCTAAAAAAGAAAGAAAGAAAGAAAAAAGGAATGTTTAAATTTCAACTGCTCTTCTGATAACCCTTTCCTTCCAGGAATTAATTTGACTACTTTCTGACTGAAAAATACATCCTCACCTGAGAAAAGTCACATAATAAAGAGATTCAACAGGATTGGTAATCCACTTCTACCAAGTAAAAGACTGGATTTACAAATGCCTCTAAAACCAAAAGTACCAGTGAGTTTCAGTGAGAACTGTAATAACATCACTACCGCACTGTCTCATCTGACCTTACTCGTTTCGTCATTAAGCACCAAGTGTAAGAAGAAAAAAATTTACTCTCAGAGACTGTGTAGAACTAAATCACACAAAAATTATACTTCTGCATCTACTTACTGCTACTGTATTCTTTTCTATGGCAAAGGTACAGCAACAAAACACACCTTAAATATTTCTAAATATTGGGTCTGCTCTCCACAGCACAGCACTGAAAGAGAAATCCCTATGAGAACAGTGTCTTTCACCTGAGGTGACAGTCTAGCATCAGTAGGGCAATATTTCCTTCCCTAACTATTCTGGGTACGATATGGGCCAGAATTAATACTTACAGAATTAGTAGTTTCCTACTTAGCCCCAGAGAAGTCAGGGAATAACTGACCTATAATTAGTGACTGTTGTCTCTGAATTTTTTGTCATAGGAATGATGAGATTGCTTTTGAAAAACAGCATTAGTAATTATATCCAACATTGTGCTAAAAATGTGACCCTTGCAGAATATATCACAACTTTGTTTCTCTGTAAAACTTGAAGTTTTAAACATGCTGCAATGTTTTAGCTCCCAGGGATCCACAAGGGAAAGCTTCACCCTCCTTGTGAAAAGTCTGAGGGAAAATGACTTCAGAGTACAACATATCCATCCTATGGAGTTATCTGTTGTGTTAGAGAGATCAAGAACCCAACCAACATTTTAAAACAAAGGAATAATGTCAGGACTGCTTCTTTAAACCTGGTCTCCATGGAGATAGGACTTAAGCGTTTCACCTTAGGCATCAAAGGAATGATATGTTCACTCCTTGTAAGGAACCCTCCAACTGTATTCCTGTCCATTTAAAGTGTATCCATGATTTATCAAGCCCCATACAGAAGAAAGTTGGCAAGTCACACCACATTGAGGATAAGAACCTATTTATATCAGCTGGTAGCCTTGTAGGGGATTAAGAAATACAAAATAAAATAAACAGGATAGTGTTCATTTACATGTAAGAGTAATGCTTATGAAATTCCACAAGCAATGTAGCCATAAAAGGATGCATCACAAATGTTCTCACTGGGATGCTAAGTATTGCGCTGCAATAAGATATTTAAGGGAGACTACACAGATCCAAATTTAAGATGGAATGTTGATTATAGGCAACAAAGAGAAGAACTGTAAATGCAAAACATTAGATGTCTCATGATTCCCTTTGTAAAAATTCTTTGTGCCTTTTCTCTTTCCATATTTTAAGTTGAATTTTCTTAGGCCACCCCTTTCTTTCCCCTCTTGATGCTAAGTAATGATATCACTGTGCTCCAATTTGAAGTTGAATATGCTCCGAAGTGCTGACGAAAAAAAATTCAGAAATAGAGGAAAGATAAAATGTTTCTCTCTCCCTACAGCTGCAGAAAGAAACTTTATTCTGCCTCATACAGCTAGTTCTGATAAAGCAGTGAGTGGAGAACATCTACAAAAGTACTGATCTTACACTCCTATGAAATATATACGGAAAAGTGTAGTTTACTCTGTATTAGGTTATGGAAACTGTCCTTGTAGGTATTAGTTGTACAAAAGGGTCTTTGGGACACGTGGAATTTAGAAATTATTGTTATGCCTTGAGAAATATAACCTTTCATCCCTCCAAGTTTGTGATTCTGATTGTTTTGTCAATATTTCAGTGGTTATTTGCCCTGATAAGAATATTCAAACTGGCATCCTTTTTTCTTGAAATATAAACAGCTGTGAGGCTTCTTTTTTAAGCCAGAGGGGCACTTTCAAAATTTTCTTTCCTCTCCCTTTATAAATAAATGTCACAATAATATCATTAAAATGCAGAATTCTTTACTCAAATAAAGAGTCCAAGACTCTGTCTTATTTCAGTTAATCTAGTATATTCTGGGACATTCTAAATTAAAGTAACAAAGACAAAAATCCTGAGACTATACACTTTCTAAAATGCAGAGGTAAAATAATCATTTTTAGCTAATAATATATTTATAAAAGACATACTTAGCATCTTTCTTGAAGCCTGGTGGTTGACTGGAAAACAGAATATACCTTGAACTCCTCTCTCACTTTTCATTTGAGTTCTCAACACCTATTCTCAAAAAACGTCCCTATACAGCATGCCTTTCCCTCAGGAGAATCTCTTGATTTACGGATGAGCAAATCAGAGAGCAATCAGGCAAAGTAAGAATGTCAGAATCACATATAAAAGGAGGAAAAGACTAAGATTTTAAGCTGCTAAGTGCTAATTTCTGGGTGTCTGACCCAGCAGCTGCTTCTGAAGGAATACAATTAATTCTATATGAGATTTTATCTAGTTATTAATGCCCTAAATCTAACATTAGGGGAAAAAATTCTGACATGTTCCAGAAATAGACATAGTTAAATGGAAGAGGAGTTATTTACTTTATTACTCATAATGAGTCTTTTTCCAGATCACTCATAATATCTATCATTTTACTTTGCTTTTCTTATTACAGATAGTATAAAAGACAAATGTTTGAGTAGATGTGTATGAGTTCATGCTCCAGAGAAGAAAAATTAATGGAGTTTCTTTCATATACATCTTCTCTCTTCCTATCACCTAATTTTACATTGTACTATACTCAAAATCATTATAAACTCTCCTTCTCTTACAGAGTACCTCAATTTTAACTAAGCATAATATTTCTATAAACATATTGCCTTAAAGTAGATCCTGCCATCCATGTTGCATTCTCTATCCTTTCATAAAATGACATTTAAAAGGAGATAATCCAGGTGTAAAATAAGGCAGAGTAAGAAAAGCACTTTAGCCCTCAATCAGCAGAAAACTGTTTTAAAAGATAAAGTGATTAACTGTTATTTTAGTTTCTTCTTACTAGTTAACTACAATGAGGAAGGATAAGATATGATTAACTAAACCAAATCCATATTTCAAATGATCACAGAGAGGAAAAAGAGAAATCAGTTGTCCAGCCAATTAATAAGAAATGCATTTGTGCTTCCAATTGTTAATTTGAGCCAAATCACCCATTTAATAGGACGAGACACAAAATAAGAAAAGACCCTTGTATGACTTCATCAGACTAAAGAGCTTCTACAAGGCAAGGGAAAACAGGATTGAAACAAAAAATCAACCCCCCAATTGGGAAAAATATTTGCAAATCATATATCTGACAAAAATTTAACCTCCATAATATATAAAGAACTCACACAACTCAACAACAAAAATCAGACAGCCCAATCAAAAAATGGGCAGAGGACATGAACAGACATTTCTCCCAAGAAAACATACAGATTGCCAACAGGCACATGAAAAGATGCTCATCATCACTGATCATCAGGGAAATCCAAATCAAAACTATACTAAGATATCACCTTATACCCATTAGAATGGATAAAATAACCAAAACAAAAAATAACAAATGTTGGAGAGGTTGTGGAGAAAAAGGAACCTTCATACACTGCTGGTGGGAATGCAAACTGGTGCAGCCACTATGGAAAACAGTACAGAGATTTCTCAAAAAATTAAAAATAGAAATACCATATGACCTAGCCATCCCACTACTGGGTATCTATCCAAAGAACTTGAAATCAGCAATTCAAAAAGACACATGCACCCCTATATTCATTGCTGAATTATTCACAATAGCCCAGATGTGGAAGCAACCTAAGTGCCCATCAACTGATGATTGGACAAAGAAGAGATGATATATATACACAATGGAATACTACTCAGCCATAAAAAAGGATAAAATCGTCCCATTAACAACATGGAAGGACTTTGAGGGTATTATGTTAAGTGAAATAAGCCAGATAGAGAAAGACAATCTCTGTGTGACTCCACTCATATGTGGAAGTTAAACACAAGGACAAAGAGAACAGATTAGTAGTTACCAGGGGAAAGGGGGATTGGGGCGGTGGGCACAAAGGGTGAAGTGGTGCACCTACTATATGACTGACAAATAATAATGTACAATTGAAATTTCACAAGGTTGTAAACTATCATAATCTCAATAAAAAGTAAAAGAAAAAAAGAAAAGACCCTTGTGGAGTGTGTCTTGGCAGTGAAGCAACAGCCACATACAGAAATAATCATGATGCAATGTGCTATGACAGGATGCAGTGCCATAACTGAGAAAGTACTAGGGAACACAGAGGAGGGAGGCATTACTTTTGGTTGGGAGTAATGAGGCAAGGGTGAGGAAAGACTTAAGGTGCTAATTTTTTCTACCACTCTGTCCGAATTATCCCTTGCTGTGGTGACTAGGTTAATAAAAAAATTACCTATAAAATTATGTATTGCTGCACAAGTAGTAAGTTCTTCTCACATCAGGATTTAACAAAGTTGGAGGGCTAAACTGTACATTATTTTATAGTTACTGCCTGCTGATTCAAGTGGAAACTCCTTAGTATGATATTCAAAACCTCCGTTACCTGGCTTTAACCTATATTTCTGGTTGTATGTATCAGTAAATCACTTTCTACTTACAACACTCCAGGAAACTAGGATATTCTGGACTCTGTTTTCCCTGTATGTAATTTCAGTTTCCTCTGCCTAGAATGTCCTTTCCTAATCCTATTTTTGTCTGTCATGATTATCAACCTCACATTCCAGACTTAACTCAAATGCTATGTCATCTACCTTTCTATCTATCTGTGGTGGATTAAAGATGTCATAAATTCTTCGTCACTCTCCTACCAAGAGGTGGAGTCTGTTTATCCACCCCCTTAAATCTGAACACTTTGACCAATAGACTACAACAGATATAATATTGTGCCAGTTTCAAATCAAGCCTTTAAGAGAAATGTCAGCTCCTGCATCGTCCCTCACAGCACACTTGCTCAGGGGGGAGCCAGTTGCTGTGTAAGAAGTCCAACTACGCTGTCTTGCTGTGAGGAAGCTTCAGCTAGCCATGTAGAGAGGCCACATTGAAAGAAAGAGATGCCTGGCCAGCCTCCAGCTCTTCCAGTCATCTCACCTGAGGCACCAGACATGTGAATAATGAAGCTGTCTTGGACTATTAGCTCAGCTGAATCTTTAGATGGCTGCATTGCCAGCTACCACCTTACTGCAGCAGCTGAGATAATCCAAGCAAGAATGGTCCAGCTGAACCCCAATCAACCCATAGTAAAGTTGGAGATGATAACAAATAGTTACTAAAAGCAGATAAATTTTGGAGTGGTTGATAATTCAGCAATTGATAACTGAAACACTATGCAAAAGGTACATACTGCAAAACTATGGAAACAGCGAAAAGATCTGGTTGCCAGGATTTTGGGAGGAGAGAAGGATGAATAGGTAAAGCACAGGCGATATATAGAGCAGTGAAACTCTTCTGTATGCGTCAATAATGGTGGATATGTATCATTATACATTTGTCAAACCCGTTGAATATACAACACCAAGAGTAAACCCCAATGTAAACCATGGACTTTGGGGGATAATGATACATCAATGTTGGTTCACTAATTGTAACAAATGTACCACTCTGGTAGGAGATATTGATGGTAGGGGAAGCTGTACATGTGTAGGGGAAGGAGGTATATAGTATCTCTCTGTACTTTCTGCTTAATTTTGCTGTGAACCTAAAGTTGCTGTAAAAAATAAAGTATGATATATTTTTACATATTTTATAGTATATTTTTATAGCATATTATATGTTTATATATTGAATGGTATTTAAGGGCCAAGAATGGTATTTGCTTTTATCAATAGAAAAATAAAGACATATTGCCATTCTCAAGAAACATGCAATTTAGCAGAAGCCAGAAATTTGTGAGTAAACAAATTCAGTAAAGTGCTAGATATGCTGTGATAGAAGTCTATACATGCTGCAGTGGGGGGCAAAGGATGTGGTGTAGTGGTGGGTAGAAACTGTGATGCTAAATATCCTGCAAAGTATGGGACAATCTTAACAATTTTGAATTTCACTCTGACTTGCACAAGCTATAAATGTCTCCCTTGACGTTCATTTGGTTAAAACCTTGTTCATAATTATCTGAGTTTAAAAAGTAAAAGAGAAAATTTTTAGATAAGTTTAAAAGTACAAGCATACTCTGCTTCATATTTATAAATAAAAATTGTATTTCTTGGTACTTCACAAAATCAGATGCTCCAGAGGAACAGCCTTTTCCAGTTTCCCAAACAAATCCCCAATCCCATAACACTCACAGGATGAAAGCAGCCAACTAAAGAGGCTGTCTAACGCGGAGGGCTTGGGATACTTGTGGAAAGAGTGACAACACCTGGGTTCTAATGCCAGTTTTCTACTTTCTTGGGTAATATGACCTTCTCAAGCCATGTGTTCTTCAGGTCTCAGACACCTACGCCACATCTCAAGTTGACTTGATAAGGCTGGTAGCAGGAGCTTGTGAAATCATAAATATGAAAGTCTTTTAAACATCTGGAGTTTGACCTCAATCTCAAGTATAACGTTCACTGTCCTGAGTTCATTAGGTGGACAGAAGAGGTAGAGCTCCCTGTCCAAGGACTTATAAAATGTGCTCTCACGTTAGAAAGAAAACTAAGAAGAAAAAAAAGCCACTGTCGGTCTTGGTAACCTGAATTTAGCTATCCTGACCCAAATGAAGGTAAATAGGATTTCTGAACTCTTCAAGTACTCCCCACACTCATGCCCCCAGTACTGTTCAGAAAGATTTTATGATACTTTACTTTGATATATTTATATTAACCACAAGGAACTATACAACGGCTTTGTAAAAAGCTGTTAGATTGATGATTAAAAGTTGGGCTAAACATAAGAGAAAATGCCTTAGGACTCCTTACTGGTTTAATGCCCACTGGACAGATTTCTCCGTTGTCCTGCTTTATCCAGAAGAAAGCACCAGAGAATTGCTTTATTAGAAAGGATCTTCTGGGCCAAAGCTGAGGCAATATTCTCTATGGCTAATGTATCATCCTCACAAAAGTGTGTCCCAGATTGTTTTTATATCATTAATTCCCAAAGAAAGTTAAAGTTCTTCACTTTAGACTTAGTCATGGAAGAATTCTTTTGTGGAAAGAGTCGGGTACGTGATTTTAAAAGGTTTCCAAAAAACTCAAAACCATTCTTTCCTTTTTGTTTATTCCTGTTCTCTTAGTATTTAATATTGCCCTGAGTTTTGAGACACTTAATTTAAAGTGCACTTTTCTTAAATGATAACTTTTTATTTTCTTCTGCCTCATCATTGTTTTTTACAATAAATTGTACATATTTTATAATAAAAGTTTTGATTTTTTTTACATTATTGGTCATATGAAAATATTTAAAACATTATTGGTAGTAGAATTTTAAATAGGATCTTCGATCAGAAATATGGTTTCCACAACAGCAGATTGTGTAACAAATACTTTAAAACCAAAATGTATTATATAATACAATCTTGTGATTTGTATTAACTGTAGAAAAGAATAATTACAAACAACACCAATCTAGATGACTCAAATTAGACGATAAAATTATTCTAAAACAAAGTTTAAACGCAGATTCATATAGACATATAGCACAAGTAAATATTTCCTATATTTGATTTGCTTAAGTGGAAACACAACTTTATTGAGTTCATGTTAACACGTTTTTAAAAAAGTTTCTAGGTGTGTAACTATAATCAATTTACTTAGTCATGGAGATAATATTTACTTCATAGGGAATTTAAAGGAAGTAATGTGAAGAAAGTAGCTAACTGCCTGGCAGACAATAAGGTCAGTATAAATAAGGGCTTTTTAATTAACTTAAGCTTTTTAAAATTAATTTACATTCTGCTTTCTCTTCCAGATCTCCCATTGTTACAAATGCAAAATCACTTTAAACATTTCACAAAAAGGATTTGCATTAATATGACTTTATTATTCCAGTGTCCGATAGAAGTTGCACAAACGTATTATTCAAATTACTTATTTCAAGCACAACTATGTCTTCAGAAATCACATAAGGATAATCTTACACAATTTCCTATATGCAATCAATGTTGACAAATTAAACTAGTGAGCTGAACTTTATTCCTAAAGTTATGCAGTTGAAACTGAATTTCAAAGATGATTCTGATTTCATATTTTATGAAATAAACAAACACAATTATGTAGGACTGGATCTATTATTAGATTCTACTCTGTTTTATTCTTGAATCTTTATATACCAGGAGCCCTCTGTCTTGTTTATTATTCAAAGAGAAGTTCTCAGGGTTTTGACTAGAAGCAAACCCTAGCCACTGGCTGCTTTGAGTAAACATGGCTCTTCTCTATAAGGAATCATTCTATCAATTAACCTGGTAATTGTCCCAAGGACCTTCTTGATTTATACTTAACCTTATATTAAGTTTTGTTGCAGTCCCTCTGTAAAAACAGTGCTTGCCTTTGTAGCCAGCTTCTTCTATCCATGTCTATGTCTGTTTCAGGTTACAATTTCCTTTGTCAATTTGATCCCACCTGATTTTTATAATTCAAAAATTATGCAAAATATCTGATAGGCTTATGGAATCCTTTCTTGCTTTTCAACACTCTTATAGAATACACACACACACACACATGCACGCAATTTCAACTGGACCATGGCACCTTAGGAAGGAGCTGGATCTTAGAAGGGAGATGAGTAGGACCAATATCTTGGCTGTGTTGGCCTTGCTTTTCATGAGATTGTGCAAAACAGGGCCTTAGGGGAAGAAAATGTGTGCTTAGTCTGCCATCCTGAACTTGAAGTATGAATCACCCACTGGTGTTTTAAATAGGCCTTTCTTCCTTCTCCATACTGGTTATAATTGCTTTAGAAGTCCGGAAAAAATTCAGAATTGGTTATTTAAAAATGTGTATCACTCTGGCATCTGTGTGCTATGTGAGATTAATCAAAAATCTTTTATAATTTATGAATATAAAAGATCTTCTAGATATGGTTAAATTAAGAGAGAAATATTAACAGTTTCCCCAGAGAGGGAAAAAAGAGATGGTGGGGTTAAAGCTAAACAGTTACAACTCTCCAAATGTTCCCAGTGTATTTACATTTGCTTGTTGACTGCTTTTATCACACAATAAAAGTAAAGGCACTCTGCATCCAAATGCAATAGAAAACAGTCTTTAGGGGTTGGCTCCGTGGACGAGTCGTTAAGTTCGCGCGCTCCGCCACTGGCGGACCAGGGTTTTGTTGGTTCGAATCCTGGGCGCGGACAAGGCACTGCTCATCAAACCACGCAGCGTCCCACTTGCCACAACTAGAAGGACCCACAACGAAGAATATACAACTATGTACTGGCGGGCTTTGGGGAGAAAAAGGAAAAAGTAAAATCTTTAAAAAAAAAAGAAAACAGTCTTTACTGAGAAAAGAAATTTAAAAATATGAATTGCTACATGTGGTAAAGTCTTGTTGAAACATTTTGGCAATATCTAACTTGAATTGACTGAGGTCTGCTGGGATATGAAAACATTTGCTGAGAGCAGAGCATATTATAGATAAGAACAGGACTTACTGAGTACTTTGGCTTGTGTATTTGTTAATTCAAAATGCATAAAACCCATTTATAAATGGGTGCATATACATCTACAGAATCAAAATAAAAGTTCTTTTCCAGAGATCTTTCCACTGTTCCAACAGCCAGTATGGCAAAAATAATATTTCCAGTATATCTTATAAGTAAAACAAACATTCACATCACCCAGAACCTGAGAGGAAAGTATTCATTATATTAAACAGACCTTAATTTGATAAATGTGAAGCCATGTGTGTTAATGGAGCCAGTGGCAAAATTTTGTCTTGATGGCACCCACTGCTTATAGGATAAGCTCCAAATTCTTCCATTAGCATTTAAAGTTCTCTTAATTCCATCTTCTATATCTTCTGCCTCTCTGGTCTCTCATTACTTTCCAACATAAATAAATTCTTAAATCTAGGAAACTATTTTTCTCACTTGCTTATTCACTGATTTATTCATTCAATAAATACTCATTAAGCCCCACCTTGTATCGGGCACATTTTTAGGCACTGGGAACTCATCAGTGAAACAACAAACAAAAATTCCTGCTTTTGAGGAACTTATATTCTTGTGGGGTCAGGGGTAGACAAACATTAAAGCATAAATTTAATGAATATGAAAATGATAGTTCAGAAGCCAAGGATTATGGAAAAAGTTGATAAGAATAAGTGGCTATCAGGAGTATATGGGAAGGGAGAGGATGCAATTGATTTAACCCAAGCCCTTGGCTTCCAGTAAGCCCTTGACAATTTCTCCAATCTATGGTGATTACTCCATCCTATAAACTAACAGAATGCTACTTGATAGTCTGCATCATTTAATTGACTTTTCTCATATACTATCTTATATTGCCATAGACAGTAGAGAAATCTCGAAACACAAGATTGGGAAAGGAGTCTGGGAGTCTAGTCCTAACCCTTTTACTTGGTACAATATATAACCTTCTGGGTATTTTCTTCATTTTTAAAATGATGAGTTTAGACCAGATCTGAATATCTTTTTGAACCTGACATATCACAATTTTTTAACATGTATATTCTTCTCCCCTCACACACAATTTCACCATAAAAATTTTCATATGTGTCATTCTTTTTAGAAACATCCATACATGTAATATGTATTAGCTGTAATTTATATTAGTTGATTACTGGCAAAAGCATTTTCAATCTCATCATCAAAACACCATCCCAGTGATGAATAAACTTTTCAGGCATACACTAACCTTTCCACTGGCTGCAAATATTTTATACAGTGAACTGTTTCTCTCCCTAGTCTTTGAGTAAGGCATGCATTTTAAAGGAATTTAAGCTCAGGTACTCATAGTTCTCAAACTCTATCACTAATTTGCAATGAATACAAAAGTTTTGTTTAAAAAGCATTTGATTCTCTCTGGGAAAATCCACCCTTCTAAGACTTCTCTGTCATTTGGCATTTGTATTTCTACACAATCACTCCCAGTCACTAGTCAATCTATAAATCTGGGAAAGAAATTATTCCAAACTAGACTGCTTAGATCAGTGCTTCGCAGATTTTTGATGTGTATAGGAATCACCTAAACATCTTGTTAAAATGCAGATTCTGACTCAGTAGGACATGGGGTGGGACCCGCATTCTAACAAGCTCCCAGGTGATGCCAATTCTGCTTGTCAACAGACTACGCTTTGAATTTTGAGGGACTAGAAGAAAATGATGGAATTACTAAACGTATTTAAGATGGAAATATGATTTGGTCATTTTTATCACCACTGAAATGCTGAGGCTACTTTTCTCCCCATTTAAAAAAAAAAATGTGCTGTTTTCTTATAGTCTGTCTTATCTAAGAATAGTTCTATAGATAGATCTGTATTTATATTATTATTAATCTGTCAAGGAGTGGACTAAAAACATTTATTTACATTATGTGGTAAAGTTAACCCTAAATGGAAAATGTTCAGTCTGATGCAGTATATAGTGTCTGTCCTAAATCATTTTTTAAAAAAACAAAATTTTATTGATTTAAACATCAGAGCTGTCAAGAATAGAAAGGAAAGAAATACTGTTTCTGAATACCTTCTGAGACTTTTCCAAATTTTTTTCATAATTAACATATTTATCATTTACATGTAAGTTGCTACAAAAATGCGGACTACAATGCTCTGGCCTCCATGCCAGGCACAGATGAGAATGAGTGAGAAGAGTTCAGTCAGGCAAGGTTGGAGTGGGGAATGGACCTGTCTCTCACCTCAGATTGAAGGCTTGCAGATAATAAAATATATTTATCCAAATGCTGCCTGAGAGAAAGTGCCAAGGCTGAGCCAAAGTTTGTCAGAATGGTTCATAAAAGCCAAGAGATATTGAAATTGGGAATTCAAGATACAGGACTAAATAGGCATCAAACAAATAAGTAAGTTGAGAATAGGAAGCCATGGTTCAAAAATGGTAAACCAGCCATGGTCTGCATCAATTCTGGAGAAAACTGATACCCACCAAGGCCTTCATCATTCCTATAGATAATTGTATGAGTGAGCAGATTTATTGACCGGGGATGGAATTAATACTAGATTAAGAAATTATTTATCTTACTTCAAACTTTATCTGAAGTAAGATAAATTCAACCTTGCCTGTTCAACTTATCTATAATCTAAGTTAAGAAAATTCAAATTCATGGATAAGTAACCATTGTCGATTAAAATGACATTTTAATTATCTCTGTAGGTTAAACAATAAAAAGCAACTTGCATTCATCTGTACAAATTTCTCAAATGACTAGCAAATAAAAATGAAATTTTAGTACACTCCTGTTGCCCACTCTAGTTACTGAGGAAATTTCAGTTCCTCAAAAGATACCATAAAGACTCCTAAAAAGCAAGATATAGAACAAGGGAAAATTTTTTTCAATATTTAGAACCAAAGGATTCATACCCAGATTATACAAAGAACTACTTCAAAATGTTGAGAAGAAAAAACACAGACACACACAATCCATTAGAAAAATGAACGAGAGACTTGAATACACTCTACAAAAAGAGTATATCTAGATAGCCAATAGGTATATGAAAAACTACTCAACTACTTTAGTGATAAGGGACAGGCAAACTAAAACCACAAGCAAGCTGCAATTTCAAAACAAAATTTTTAAAACTCCCAATATCAGTGTTGGTAAGAGTGTGGAGCAATAGTAACTCATAGACTGGGAGTATAAATTGCTACAACCGCTTTGAAAAACTATTTCGTGTTATCCAACAGTGTTGAATATATGCATACCCTACATATCACTTCTAAGTATATAGCCGACAGAACTTTTGCACCAAAAGATAAACATAAGGATGCTCATATATGTTCTTTATAGAAAAGCTAAAATGAGTAAGTCAAATGTTGAAAACAATAAATGGATGAATAGTGCATTTACATGATGGAACATACTTTATAGCAATGGAAATGAATACATCTTAGCTACACACTACAATATAGGCGAATCTCACAGACAGAATACTGAACAAAAAACTCCAGATGAGGGCTGGCTGCATAATCTGCAGGTCTCTGTGCAAAATGAAAATGGGCCCCCCCGCCCCGTTTAAAATGAGGAAAAAGTGTCCTTAAAGGAACATGTAAATCTTTCTCCCTTTCTTCCACGCTCTCTCTCTTAACCTGTCATGAGATTTTTATTTACTATGTAATGTCATTCTAAGTAAAGAGAAATTAAAAGTTTTAATTATTAGCAAAAAGTTTATTATTCATCTTTACATTGTGCAATGCCAGTTTTAAGTACAATTATCAGAACATTTAATTCAGATGTGGAATCACCAGAGTTACACAATTTATATTTCATGGCTCCCCCCAGAGGGTGCCTTGCACTGGCCAAAAAGAGAAATCATAAGCCAGACTCTGCAAAGTTGGAAGGAGGAAGACAACACCCCCTAGGCACTGAGCTTGTTGAGAGAGTGCTCCTGGCCAAGGCAACAGCAACAGGGAAAGTGCAGAGGCTCCTAGATGCATCCCTGCAATGTGGAGCAGGCATATGCTCTCTTGGACTTGACAACTGCCAGGTTCCCCCTCTTACAAGTCCCTGAACTGACATACTGTGCACCATGTAGGGACAGAGTCTAAAGAAGTCAAGAGGTTCCCCTTCTAAGCGTCTGCTACAGCAACCTAGACAGACAAGAGACCACCAAGGATCTTTCATCCTCCACTCCAGGACATGCTTGGAATCTGGATTAGGGGTGAGTGAGAGGCTTGTCCCCACAGAAATGAAGCCTCAAGCTGGTAGCCCACCAGATGCATTATGATGCTGCCAGCTAGGGCAGGGACAATGGCTACCATGCTGGACCCCAAGCTGCAAGGCAAGTAAACCAGGCCCTGAGCTTCTGTGTGTCCATACCAAGGCCTCTGCTATGAGCAGAGGGCACCATGGGTGTTGGGCAAGGGTACTGAGAGGGAGGCTCTTCAGCCTGGAATACAGGGGCCTCAGAGTGGGCAGTTAAGGTCTCATTCCAGAGAAGCGAGCAGAAAGTGAGACTCAGCATGAACCAAGGCACCAAACCCCAGTGCATACTCAATTGTCTCATCAGACTTCACTTACAAAACACAAATTTAAAGATAGGATTATTAAGAATTTCAAGATAGCAATCACAGAGGCAACCTCAAGCAGAGGGCCCTTCTGAACATGGGCCCTATGTGACTGCACACACCCCTATGAATCCTGCCCTGCTCCAGATACAAAAGAATACAACTGTATAATATCATCTATATATAGTTTCTAAAAATTGGGAGGGGACAAGTTGTCCTTGGAGAAATGGCTGATTCCAGGTCTGGGCCAGGGAAAGTACAAGTTGAACACAGGCCACCTAGTGTCAGAAAGCAAAGAAGTACTCAAAGACTAATAGGGATGTATCAAATGGACATAGAGCCAGTGTAACGGTGCTCCCATTTGTCACATTTAGGATAGCTTGGGCATCAAACCTTGGGCTTCAAAAATCAGTAACTGTAGTTAATTGTAATACATTGAATAAATAAAAAATCCGTGAGAACAATATGATACTCATAAAGAAAATGAGAGAAAGAGAAAAGAGGAAAGAAGGGAGGGAGAAAGGAAAAAAGAAAATCACTTGCTTTCATTGGTGGTAACTATTATTCCAACTTCTTACTTTGAAAATTGGCGATTGGAGGGAAAAAATTAAGCATTTACCCTGCTTTTTTAAAATGAATTACAGTTCACTGCCCATTGAATGAAAACTCTTTTTTTATGGAAGAATGATGTGTAATAAACGTAGAAGGAATGATAGTTTTAAAATGTAATGTATTAAAATAAATAATTAATTAGGTCAAGGATCATAAACGGATGCTAAAACCATTAGATGGAAAGTTAATTGGGAACAGGATATTCACATTGCTCTGAAGTTCTCCCTTCACCAATTGCAAAAGGGAAAATTTACTTTTACAATGGAAAGATCTTGTGATTACCTCCTGAATGAAGTCATTGAACCTAGCATCACTAATAGTGACATTTTCTATCTCCTGATGTGATACAAGGATAACTTGTGGAGAACTCTTTGACAAAAATTATTAATTGAATCTAATTGAGCATTTAGAACTAGTCTAGAGTTTATAGGAAACACAGGCAATAAAGAAACAAGTTAAAGGACACCATAGGGAGCAAACAGACAAACCCAAAATGCAGACATTCTACTAGGCAACTAATCTGGTCTCTTCAATAATTCATGAAAAATAAAATTATGTGTGGGGGGAGGTGATATTCCAGAATAAAGGGACATAACCCAAAATTTAACATAAAATTTGATAGATTCCAGGTTCAAAAAAGCCAGTTATAATAGCCATTTGGGGTTAACTGGGAAGGTTTTAAATATGTACTAAGCATTAGACAATATAGCAGAATTGTTGCAAATTTTCTCGGTGCAATAATAACATTTTGCCTATGTGAGATAATGTCCTTATTTTTAGAAGACGTATGCTGAACTCTTTAGGTGTGGGATTTTCTCTGAAATGATTCTGCAAAGAGGCTAAAATGTTAAAAACTATTGAATTTTGAACGAGGGCATGTGGATGTTCACTGTATGACCCTTTCAACTTTTTTGTGTCATAAATTTTTACAGTGGAAGTCAAAGTCTTATTAATGTAGCTTACAAACTTTCTCTTTAGCAGCTAAAACCTTTCTTCAGACAAAATCATAGGGACTCGAAGAGACCCTTGAAGCATTCAGAGGGACTCAGTTAAAACCCTCCGGCTTTGTAAACCATTTCTCATGGTGATGAGAAGGGCTGCGATAGCAGTAGAGTACCATGCACCTGAGGAAAAGAAAAGAAGCATGCTCAAAGAAAGGGCATAAAAAGAAAGATGACAAAATAGGAGCTTAATGTTTGTTTCACACTCTTAATAAGGCCAATCCTCTCCAAGGGCATTTTGGGGCACTTAGATAAATTTTTACTACAGCATACAGTCAGAGACCCAAATCTTAGAGAAAAAGAGGCCTCCTCTCACTAGGTGACACTGTCACTCTATCAGTGAAGGATCCACCATAAAGCATAGAGCCAAAGTGTCTACCCATTCAAACATCTCATAAATGGATCCAGAGAGAGGTCTTAGTTTCATGTGGTCTTCTTAAATAAAAAAATATGTAGTTTTAAAATCCAAATAAATAGCACTTAATTACTAAAAAGTTTTAGATTGGTGCAGTCTTTTTTATAAAACATCCCAACAAATTTTATTTACTATTTACTTCCTATTTGAAACACATTTCACTTTAAGAAAATAGCCTGCTAAATGTATGCATGTTTTAATTATGTACTGTTTAAAGCATAATTAGATAGTATGAGTTTTAATTAGGTACTGAGCTTTTATTTTCATTCTTTTGTATGCTGTTTGGTATGTGCATGTGTTTATGATTTTAGAGACCTGACTCTTAATTAGTTTCCACCCATTCTGATTTTTCTCTGAAATAATAAGCCACATCATCTATTGTGTGCATCTAAATATGTATGATTTTCTAGGAGACTAAGATTTTCTGAGGAGTTGAATTTGTGAACTTAATAAAATAGCATTTTTTCTATGTTTGTTACCTGTGGATAGATGCTTGGGTTAAAGTTTCACAGATCTTCACCATTACTATGAATGCCTAAGAATTATCATTTTTTTTAATAATGACCAGTGGAGTTTCTTAAAGAGCATACTGTAAAAATAACTTTATAGTCATCTTGATGTTTAACATTAAACATTTCTTAAAGAAAGATTATATTCTGTTAGTATCAACATACTTTCTAAATTGAATCAAATTTTAATGCAAATAATCAAGGTCTCCTTATCTAGGAAGCAAAAAGTATTGTCTCTACTGGCAATTCCAATTTAGCCAGTGTTATCAATCAGCCTTTGGGAGAGGTAAATAAAGGGGGGGAAAGCAACTAACATGTACTGAGTGCCAACTGTGTGCTAGGCCTTTTTATATATGTAGTCTCACTGAATTCTCATGCTAGCCCTACAGGATAGGTATTATTTTCCTCTCTTTGGAAAGTGCTTGGATTGGGATTAAAATATACATAAGACTTATTTGATTCTAAAACTGTTTCTTTCTGAAATATCAACTATCATCATTAGAAGTTAAAGTTTAGAAAGTAAAATGAGAATATAACATATCTACATGTATCTGCATATTCAGGTGAATATAATGTGAAATAAATAGTTTTTACTGCTTGTAAGAAAACATAATGAGACAAATTAAAGCATCAAAACAGATATTTTTCAGGTTGCCTTAAATATTGACAGGACCAGGCACAGAGAAAATATAGGAACATTCTCTCATTCTCTCAAGGTATCCGAAAAACATCAAGCAGTGATCTTCCTTTCATTTACTTTTTCAGAAATAAAAACAGTCATGAGTTGAAAAGAAACATTTCTATACATTTCATCAAAAGAGGAATACCTAGAATATGTCAATAACTAAAGAAAAATTAATTGTACAGCCATCTCCAACATTGCCGTTGACCCCTCCCCACCAAAAAATGCATCAAGACTTTCCACTTTATGTGCTAGTACCAGCACTATCCCAGAAACAGTCATTTGTTTTAGGCTGATCTTTCCCGTCATAATGCATTGCACTTTCATGAATAGCACTATTGATTTTTTTAATGGTAGATATAATTGTTTAAAGCCAAAAATTGGGCCCAAGAACAATATCAAAATAGTTATCTTCTATCAAAAGGACAAAGTTAAGTAGTCTGTAGACATCTATAAAATGTGAATATTGTTACTCTTATGGATCTAGCATGAGGATTAAGTATGAATAAACACATGAAAGCTATTTTGGTGACTGATACACAGTAGGCTTTTGCAGTGGGTCGAATGGTGCCCCCAAAAGACACGTCCATGCTCTAATTCCTAGAATCTGTAAATGTTATTTGGAAATAACATTCTGTGAATCTGTGAAGACTTATTTGGAAAAAAACGTCTTTGTAGATTCATGTTAAGGATCTTGGGATAAAGAGATCATCCTGGATTATCTGGGTGGGCTCTAAATTCAAAGACAAGTGTCCTTATTAGAGAAAGGGGACACTGATAGACAGATGTGAAGATGGAGGCAGAAATTGGAATGATGTGAGTGGCCACAAGCCAAGGACACCAAGGCACTCCTCAAGCCACCAGAAGCTGGAAGAAGCAAGGAAGGATTCTACCCTAGAGCCTCTAGAGAGAGTGTGGTCTTACCTACATAGTCATTTTGGAGGTCTGGCCTCCAAAGCGGCGAGGGAAAAACTTTCTGTTGTTTTAAGTCACCCAATTTGTGGTCATTTATTATGGCAGTGACAGGAAACTAATACAGTTCTCACACAGTAGTTATTAGTAATTAGTCAAAGTCATTGCTACACCTTCCTGTTGGTTTAAGTCAATGGTTCTCAACCTTCAATGCATGTTAAAATTAGCTGGGAAACCCCTAAAACATGAATGTCTAGGCCCCCATTCCGAGATTCTGGCTTAAGAAGGGCGTGATATGGTTCTCAGTAGTTTTTAAAATCTCCCCAGTAAGTATAATGTGGAACAAACAATGAGATCCACTGTTAACATTGCTTATTCAGACGATGTCTTCCTCATTAGATTTTGAGTTTTATCAGGAAGAGACTAGGTTTGAATTGTTCCTACCTAACATAGCGTCTGACATATAGTAATGTATTTGTTGAATAAATGACTGAATGTCTAACCTTCTAACATAGGTTTATTCAAATGCAAATATGGATGAAACATGGCTCCTACCCTCAAGCAGTTCTTGATCATGACGGGAGGGAGAGGAAGGTCAGTTGAGGTAGAGAAGAGAGACTATCTAGGAATAATAACAATTATATCAAGTAGAATAACTTTCAGCTTCAAACAAGAGAAACTCTAAAATAACAAAGGGTTATTTTACTATGAAATACATAGAAGTCGAATACATAGAAATTTCTATCACACATAAATCTAGTAGTTGACTAGAACTAGTAAGACAGTTTTAAAGTTATCATGGACCTGAACTTCTCTCTTGTGCCTCCTTATTCCTCCTTCCTCTCTTGTTCTCGCAGCATACAGCTCCCAGTTCATGACCAAATATGACTGTCTGAATTCCACACACTGCAGCCAGCAGGAAGGGATGAAAAAGGACAAGCACCCTCCCATTAAGGATCCCTTTAATGCACATAGCATGACACTTCCAATTGTGTCCCAATAACCGCAACGGAGTCATACAGCCATTTCTATCTGTAAGAGAGGCTGAGGATATTGCTTTATTTCAGGCAATCATGTGCCCAGCTAAAAATTGGTAGTTCTATATATTATTGTAAAAATGGATATTTAGAGGAATGAATTACTGTCTCTGCCATAATAATTAACTCTAATGGAATGAACTTAAATACTGTGCTATAATAAAGGTCCATAATACTTTGGGAGTACAGAGAAAGGAACTAAAATTCCAACTGAAAGCATCAGTGAAGGCTTCATCGAAAAGGTATCATTTGAACCATGAAAGACAAATAGAAAAATAGGCAAGGAAAAAGGTGGTCCAGGCAAAGCGAATATTATGAACAAAAGCCTAGATATGGGGAGGCACAGAATATATATCAGAAAAAGTACATCTAGTAGAGAGCACAAAAAGAGAGAGAGCATTCTGTTGTGAAAAGAGAACTAGAATTTTGAATCAGAGAGACTAAGTGTGAATCACAACCTTCACTACTTAATAGATGGGTGGTAGGAAGTTGTGAGATTTAGATGAGAATAGGATATACAGTTTGCAAACAAAGTTAAAAAAATATGTATAAGGATGAAACAGAAGGCTTGAACATTGATGGAAGGACATAATTGTCATACTAAGAACTTTGGGTTTATTCTGTTAGTAACAAGGAGGAAACTTAGTATACTAATAAAAATCATAATATGCTTTCTTTACGGAAGGTCTATTTGGTGATTTTGATTATAGACTTTGGTGATTTTAATAATAAAAAACAATTTGTTACAATGGGGAAATCTACATACAACTTTGGAATTCTTTCACACCGTTTTATTCCTCCTTAGAGTTTTCAAACCATCTAGTAGACACATGCAGAAAAATCTGTTTGAAAATGACAAGCGAAAGACGTTTTATAAACTCCAGATGGAACTTGGTCTTTACTCAGATCAAATATGAGAAGACATCCAGGCACCAGGGTAGAGTACCAGGCATAAAAGTGACAGATTTTCTTTTTTTTTTTGCTGAAAGATTCACCCTGAGCTAGCATCTGTTGCCAATCTTCCTCTGTCTCTTCTTTTTTTCCTCCCCAAACCCGCAGCACATAGTTGTATATTCTAGTTGTAGGTCCTTCTAGTTCTTCTATATGAGCCGCCACCATAGCATAGTGCCAGATATTCTACATCCAATGTTTCATTAAACCCAACAACTTTATGACCTGAATATAACTGAGGTTCGGTAAGGTCAAGTGTCTTGCCCAAGTCATTGAATGACCAATGTCATCCAATCATTGGATGACCAAGATTCAGTCACTGAAGAACCAACCTTCAAAATCTAAAGTCTGTTACCTCAAAAGCATTTGTTTTTTCCATATAGATATATACTTTCTTGTTCAACTGCTCTCATTAATTCCCATTTCACTCAATTCTTTACTTTCAATTTATTCCATCCAACTTTTGACCAAAACCTCTCTCTTCTTCTATTTGCCCAGATGTTTCTAATTTCAATGTTCACTGATTTTCATCTCCAATTATCTCACTTCCTGATTTATAATGTAACATACAAACATTTCAAAATTTAAGATAAAATTTTACCAATAGAGTTAACATGTACCACTTATCCTGCCTTTGAAAGCTCCCCAATCTTTACTGTCCTTTGCATAAACAGCTGCTGATGGATTTTAAATTTTTTCCTTTCTCTTTTCTGCAAGTACTTGCTTATGCATCAGTGATGGGCTGAAATGTATGACAACTCTCTTTGCTCAAGAAGGAAAATTTAGATCAACCTAGGCACTAAGCCGACTGTATACCACCTAATAGAGAATTTACTTATTCAAAAGGTATTTACAAGATGACTACTGTAAGTCAAGAACATATAGTGCTTATCACAAGTTGTCACTTATGTTCCCTATGCTCCCAGTCTACCTTTCCAGCTTTTACTTCCCACCACTCCATCAAAGGCAATTGCAAGTAACCATAGTTGGACTGCTGCCATTCTCTAAGCATACTCTATGTTTTCCCACTTCTGAAATTTTATTTATTCCTTTCTCTCTACCCAGAAGTCTCTCTCACATCCCACCTTATAGGAATCCTATTCATCCTACAAACTTCATCACAGCTCAAATGTTATCCCCTCCAGCAGACCTTTCACTGTACAGGAAGAGTTCTCTCCTTCCTTCCAATTGCTATAACACTCTAATTGTTTTTCCAATCACTTTTAATAATCTTTTTATTGTATAATTATACAAAGATACAAAAAATCATATAAACCAATGTTTGACTTCATGAATTATTTCAAAGTGAATACCACCTAGGTCAAGAAATAGAAGCCCCTTCCATGTATCCTATCCTAATGCCAACCACCTCCTCCTGCATCAATTAACATTATTCTGATGGCGCCACTTTTCACATTCTATTTCAGATCACTGATTTGAGTGTACATGAGTATCTCCCTGATTAGAGTCTAACAAGTATTTTCAATGTCTTCTTACCTAATACTCTTTATAGTTTTGCAACTCTATGATAATTTGATACTTTTAATTTCTATGAAAGAAATAAGTATGGTGATATGACAGAGAGTAGTTGTGGTGCAGGAGGAGGAGGAAAGATGAGGAAGGAGTTGGCTACTTTAGAAAACTATCCAAGGAAGACTTTTCTTAAGAGGTGGCATTTCAACTGAATCCTGAAAGAAGAGAAAGAGATAGCCATGAGAAGGGCTAGGGGGAAAATGAAACAAGTAGTACAAAAAAGGCTCTGAGATAGGAAAGAGTTTGATGTGTTTAGGAAAGAAAAAGGTTGGTGTTGCCAGAGTGCAGAAAGTAAAAGTGAGAGTGGTAAGAAAGGAGATAGGGAGAAGTTTATTATCCGTTATAGGGTTTGAATTTTATTATAAATGTAATGGGAAGCCGCTCAAGCATTTAAATCTGGATATTGATGTGGTCTGATTCATATTTTTAAAAATATTATTTTCCTAAGTCCTGAAAACCTTCTCCTTGGAGACAGCTTTGGCTTCTACTTTAATATCAGTAGTGCAGTCTCTTCCAAGTTCCAACGTCACATCTTCAGCTGCTAATCAAATCTTCCTTTCTGAAAGATTCAACTTGACTTTAGGCTCATAAAGCTAAGAATGAACCTGCCTTCTCCCCAGTAACTGACAGCTTCCTCGTTTCCCTCATTTCCCCGGTTACTCAACTTCAGTATTCTAACAAATCCTCCTTCTTCATGCACCAAGCCTGGGCATGGCTCCTACTTAGGAACTTCTTTTATGTTCCCACTGCTACCACCCTAGATCAGGACTTTACATCAAACTCAATCCTAAACTACCAAAAAGAGCACCCAAGTAGGTCTCTTCTTCTTTCAGATTCCCCTGTCCCTCTTTCCTAGACATCTCATAATAGTTACACGACATCTTTCTCTATTTAACAACTTGTATCCCCCCAAATGTCCAAACTCTCCAATGTACCACTTAAAACCCCTCCTGGCCTTAAATCTTATGTTCTACTACTCCTCTAGTTAAATCTTCCCCTCCAGTCAATTTAGTCTACTTATATTTTTCCTCTACCAAAAATACATTCTTCTCTTCTCTTCACTCAAAAATTTTAGGTCAAAGCCCAGGTCAAATGCTAATCCCTCTGTGAAGGCATAACTGGTCACCCCAGCCTGAGATTAGCTCCCTTTCCTCTGAACTCTGTCCTGAATATGCTTTTGATCTCTATCAGTCAGTTGGCACTTATCATTTTCCATCTTGTATTATTACACTATTTCCATATTTATATGTTTTATCTTCCCAAATGAGAAAAAGAGGGAAGAAATCTTAACTGTATCTGCCGCTGAGTATAGAAGAGTGCCAAATACATAGAGGGACTCACAATATATATGGTTCATGCTCTTGACTATTTATAGAAAACCAGAAATAAGAAACTAATATCTCTGGTTCCTTATAAATCAATTTTTTTTTTTTTTGAGGAAGATCAGCTGTGAGCTAACATCTGCTACCAATCCTCCTCTTTTTGCTGAGGAAGACTGGCCCTGAGCTAACATCTGTGCCCATCTTCCTCTACTTTATTTGTGGGACACCTACCACAGCATGGCTTGCCAAGCAGTGCCATGTCCACACCCAGGATCCAAACCGGCGAACCCTAGGCCACCGAGAAATGGAACATGTGCACTTAACCGCTGCAACACTGGGCCGGCCCCTAAATCAAATTATTTGAGAAAATAAAATGAATGCATGAATCCTGCACTCTTCCATCAATTCATGCAAATGCTCAATTTAATACATTTTAAGCAATGCTTTCTAAATTTTCAACTTTGAGTATTAAAGAAGCCAGCTCCAGTGTGTTGGATGATTTTCCTCAGACTTTCTGCACTGTCATCAAAGATATAAGGAGCCTGCCTTCAACATCCAGCTTAATGATCTCAGCCTATCTTACCAATCTTGTCTCCTCACTAACGCCCACTCCTGCCCTAGTGACCATCCAAATTCACAAACCAAAATAATTGAATGATCTAATCTGTGACCATTCCAAAGACCTCTATCAAACTGATTTTCCTGCAAAGTTTGACAAAACGCACTTTTCTCAAAAGACATTTTCCATGCATACTCAGAATAAAGTAGATACTAGGAAGCAGATATTAAAATGGCTTTTCAGCTGGAATTGAAAGTGTTCCAAAAGATGATCAGAGGCTCTGAATATTTAGGAAATAGATGCACATGTGTTTACATTAACCATCAGATATACTACCCAGATAATTCCCCTTGGATTTGATCCTACAAGTTTTTCGATTTGTAGACCTTATACAATTAGAGATTAGTCTGGCCTTTCATAAGTAAAATTTTGAATAATTGGGTCTACTCCCATTGATCCTGCTTTAGTAAACAGTATAAGCCTAAAAGATTACATGCTTAGTTAAAATGATTCAGGAGAAAGAAAAAAAGCCAAATTTTCAAACCATGAAAAAGTTTTATCTCGAAGCTGAAATCTTTATCTAACAATAAAGAATAATAAAATAAAATCTCAAAGATAGCTACTATTATTTATCACACGAATGAATGGAAATGCTCTAATTCAATATTACATGCATGCCAAAGCAAGCAATTACATGTACATTTCCATATGCTGAGGATCACTTCTTCTTACAGGAAAAAGTCGGGCAACTAGTCAAATCAGAACTACTAAAGCAAAAAAAAAGAAGCCTTGAAAGGCATTAGTAATAACTTCTTTCAATAACATCTTGCTTAAGGCAGCATCAGGAAGCAGAGGAGACATTTACGGGTGGAATATGATAGGGTCTTGTATATATTAGGTGCACAAAAAGAATTTGATGAATTTGACTCCACATAAAAGTGGCTTCTTCTCCTCTCATCCTAAACTGGTAGAAAGGTAGGATAAGGAGCCATCTATAGATGTTCATGACAAACATACAAATAGATACATTCTGAGAATTACATTTGGGAGAATCACTTATCATCTTTTAGGTCATAAATAAGTTGGTTATTGCTTATTATCACAGATTGAGAGATGAGTAAACTGACAAAAAAAACAGAAAAAAGATACTGTAACTTTGCCATTTAAAGTGAAAATACAATATCTAAAGGCCAAGTTGCCCCTTAAGCTCCTAATATGAAAATATTAATAATTGTCTACTGCTACTACTCCTACTACTAACAATAATAGTAATAATAATAACAACAGCAGTTACAATTTTGTGTCTGATATTTTATATAAATCACCTCATTTAATTTTAGCAGTAACATTGCCTTGTAGATTTATCGCTCAGTGAGAGAAGTCAGGCAGCCAGTGAGTGTTTGAACTATAGCAGATTCTAAGGCTTACATATTTTTTCTACATTGTTGCCTCTGTTAATAAGGAAAGAGAAGGAATAAAGGGGATAGAGGGGCTGTAAGCAAGAATGATTCCAATCATTGGAGGTAGAAACTGATAAATAAATGGCAAGCAATAGGATATATTGGAGTATACGAAGAAGCCATTTGATGTAAAACTGATTTGGCCTGAACTTGTTTTTCCAAAAGGTCCTGATGTGGCTGTTGAGCACGCATTGTGTATCTGCTTTAAGTATTTACTATGTCCCAAAGACAAGAACAATGCCCTTTAACATAAAGATGTAACTTCCCCCACTTTGCATTTCCTTAAGGATAAGCATCTCTCCCTAGGCTAGGAGTTGATTGCTGGCATGCTGCATTCACCTGCTGACCACCAGCTAGAGACCACAGACCTGCTAACTGCTGTGTTCATCAATTGCTGTGTGAAATGCTGTGCCAGCAAAGCAATCTCGCAACTATTGTAAAAGGGACATTCCAATCACGTGTGATACATGCTCTTTGACCATATATAACCACTCTGTATACCACCTCCTCTTTAGAGTGCTCCATTCCTTTGTGAAAGGACTCTCCTGGGCTATATGGTGCTCAGATCTGGCTCATAATAAACTCACCCCCATTTTGATTTATAGGTTGGTTATGGATTGTTTTCACCAACAAAATCAATATTTGTTTTATAAAATTTACCATGAACACTCACATCAGCTGTCAGAATCCTGGCAAGTCAGGACATATTGGCTTAGCTACCCCACCTTCCCTTCTCCTGGCTGGGAAAGTTACATGGATCAGATGACTTGATAGGTTATGACAAGGCAGGCCCACAAATAAAGAACCCAGGAGAAGAGGTGAGGGGTCAGCTTAGGAGTCTAGGTTGACTGGTTTAGATTGGGTCACTTGTCTAAGGTCATAGGGTGAGTGAGTAGAAGGCAGGACACTGACCCAGCAGAACCAAATGGAGGCACAGTTCATAGAACCCTTAAGGAAATCTGTTTCTGTAATTATTTACAGCTTTGTCCAAACCACATTGATATTTTTCTCTAATTTAAATAGACCCAAAGAATATAGTTCTAGACTTTTCTTCTTTAATTTTCCAATATTTTACAATCTTTATTATCAGTTTCTTTAGCCAGGTCCTGATCCTCAACAGATCTATTTTTTATTGTGAACATTTTTAAGTTCTTTTATTAAAGTAATGGATGTATATAATTTTCAAAAGAAAAATTTATAATAGGATTGCAACAAAAAAGCAGTTCTGCCATAGCCTAATTGATTTATACTCCCCTCCCCAAATTTATATGTTAAGTCCTAACTCCCAATGTGATGATATGAGGAGGTGTGGCCTTTGGGGATGTGATTATGTCATGAGGGTGAATTGGATTAGTGCCATTATAAGAGAGACTCCGAAGAACTCCCTTACTCTTTCTGCCTTATGAGGACATGGTGAGAAGGTCCCATTTGTATACCAGAAAGCAGCCCTTAAGAGACACTAAATCTGCTAGTGCCTTCATGTTGGACTTCCCAGCCTCCAGAACTGTAAGAAATGTGTCTTTTGTTATAAACCACCCAGTCTGTGGTATTCTGTTAGCACAGACCAAACCGACTAAGACAAGTTCCTTTCCCTAGTACTAAACACTCCCTAGTTCCAACAGCAAACACTTCAAATTTTTTCATCTGTTTCTTCTGATATTTTCACCCATTTTTCTGAATAAAACGCTTGTACTGCTATTTCTTGATTTATTAATTTTAGAAAACTATTTACTTTCAGTTATGGTAGATTAATATTTAACATGCTTAAAACTGCTGCCCCTACATCAGCTTCCTGCCCTCCATCCTCACAGTACAGTCATATCTTAATTTTGCCTAACTTAATAGTCAGTCCTTAAATTGCTCTTACTTTGTACTTATTCGTTATGGAGCTGAATAGTTTACTAAGATTTTATTCTCTTTTTTTGTATATGGCTCCCTCTTTACATGGATTTATTAATTGCCAGTTATTCTCTTGCTTAATTTTCTGATTGTTTTCCTTGGTTATAGCCAAATGTCCCATTAGATATGTCATATACTTACCATACTATTTGCAAATGTTCAAAGATTTCAAAAACATATTAATTCCTTTTTTTCCTGATAATCTTTCTCTAGAGCCCTCCAGCCGCTTACTCTACTCTAAACAGGTTGCTCCAGGCATCCAACAGAGTTGTTCTCTTGGGTCTTCCTTTTCCCTTCATCCTGATCTCTTCTTGAAAATCATTGACAGACTCACTATTTTCTCTATCCTGTGGTCTTTCTTCTTTAAACTCAGTATCTATCATCCAATATCTTTCTAATAATACTGCATAGAAGGTAAATTTTCTAAGTATTTGAAATTGAAATTGTTTTTATTATAAACTCACGCCTGATTGAATTTTTGTCTTGTTATAGAATTCTAAGTAGTAAATTATTTTCCATCAGATTCTTGAAGGCATTGCTCCCTGTCTTTCTCTTCCCAGTTTATAATAGTATACTTCCAGTAGGTCCAATCTGAATTATTTAGTATGGTGGTTTTTCATTTTTAAGTATCTATTGAACACCAACTATACACCACGTGCAGAATCTCATCTACATACTTAGCAAGGCAGTATAGTGTAGTAGTTAAGCACTTAGACTAGAGCCAGGCTGCCTGGGTACAAAACCTAGCTTTGCCCCTCCTAGCAAGTGAATTTGGCAAGTTTATTAGATTTCTTTGCTTTAGTTTCATCACCTATAATATTGAGAAAATTACATGAGTCATTCCTTGATGTACTGGCACACAGTATGCCCTAAGCGTTTGCTATCATCATTAAGGCTCTACTTCGCATGTGCTATCAAGTAGAAGTCAGGCTTTACTCAGGTATGCTTTAATAAGCCACTGCTATTTGTAGGGTGGGTTTGTTTCCCTTAGAGTCCAGTTTGTTATTGGTTTCATTACGACACTACACTTGCCTGAGACAAACTAGTGCAAAATATTTTCGATGAGTCCAAGAATATTAACTCTTTAGTGTCCCTAGAATTCTAGAATGTGGTGAATTACTAAGTGGGACTTCATACTGTGAAAAGGTTTAATTGTTTCACTAAGTGAGCGCATAGCCACAAAGATTTGTTATTCATGGCAATGTGCTGTAAAACCAAGAGTTAATGCCTACTTAATGCTTATTTAATATCAACAAAACTCTAGGTGCCTTGCAGGCCATAGTACCCTGGCCAGGGGAATTATAATCTAAACTAGACAAAAAGACTGCTAAAATAAGTAGGGAGGATGGCTAGAAGTGTTCATAGACAACCTATTGTGCTGAGTGGAAAAATTTCAATCTGAGCTCTTCACAATCATCTCTTATGTTCCCATCTCCTTACTTTGAAGCATACAAAATATCATAACTGGTTTTGAAGAAGAAAAAAGCTAAATGTTAACTATCCTAACAAATACTTTGGTATTCTTATGTCACTAAAAGCAGCAAATGAGAATGCTCAACATGGAAGTAAAAGAATTTTTAAAATCTTTATAGAAAATGCATTCAAGAAGTGATTTGCTAAAATCTTTGCAGTGTTGTGATTTCACTTGAGTCATATATCAATAAACACCTGAGAAAGAAAAGCAGCTTGATTTCCTGAGTTTCTATTTCTCTTCATAATATTCTTCCTTAGTGGAGTTTACACTTTCCAAGGGTTTTCAGAGTCAGGTACTACTGCCAAAAAGAAGGACTCAAGAATTCCAAAAAGGAAAAGAAGTTTCAACCAGAACAGATAAAATGGAAAAGAAAATGAGAAAAAAGAATAAAAATACTTAGAAAAGCAGAAGTAATGTGTCATACTTCTAGTGAATGAAAAGAAATTAATGGAAAACTTTGAAAGACAAAAAATGGCTGGGAAGCAGAATAAAAATGAAAACATACCTATGAACTCATTAATTTGTTTACAGAGAACAACATCTAAAGACAATTTGCAAATTGCTAGGTGGCTCTGCAGGTGCTCAGTCTTTATTTCCTTAGCTATTCAAGCAGCCAGCTTTAGCACAGTGGAGTGAATCTCGTGCGCAAGACAGAGCCATCCCCCTAGAGTACACCAAACCAACTCCTATAGCCCAGAACCCTTTATCCTTCTGGGGAAATGAAGGAAAATGTGGTGCCCCCTGGGCAAATACTTGATGGATCTGAAATACTAAAAGCTGAGGAAAAAGAGATAAAAGCACATTATGAGAAGCACCAAAGGAAAAGTACTATAAAACTTCCAGTAATGGTTCTATGCAAGAATACAGAAATCACACTCAGAAAATGCACTGATTTGGGCCACACTGTGTCTCTTGTCTGCACGTCTCTCAGAGGATACTGGAATCAGAGGTCATTCCCTATTGCTCATAGCCTATCTCACACAATTTTACTGAGATATGTTTTACAAATCATAAAATTCACCTATTCTGAGTTTACAATTCAATCATTCTTAATAACTTTACCAAGTGGTATAACCATGATCATAAGTCAGTTTTAAAACATGCTAATCCCCCCAATAAGATCCCTCATGCCCTTTTAAACTCTTATCCTACCCCTAGGCCCAGGTAACCACTAATCTACTTTCTATCTCTATAAACCTGCCTTTTCTGGACGTGTCATATGAATGGAATCGTGTAATATGTAGGCTCGTGTGTCTGGATGCTTTCACTTTGCATAACATTTTTGAGGTTCATTCATGAAGTAGCATATGTTAGTAGTTTGTTCCTTTTTATTGCTGAATAGTATCTTATCGTATGAATCTACCACATTTTGTCCACCCATTCACAGCTTAATGGACATTAAGATTGTTTCCAGTTTGGGGCTATAGGAATAATGCTATAAACATTCACTCACAAGTCTTTGTGTGGGTATATATTTTCCTTTCTCTTGAGTAAATACCTACAGTGGGATTGTTGGATCATATGGTAGCTTTATGTTTAACTTCTTAAAAAACTGCCAAGCTATTTTCAAATTGACTGAATTATTTTACATTCCCACCAACAATGTATGAGGGTTCACATTTTTCATATCTCACTAACATTTGCGTTATTGTCTGTCTTATTTATTATAGTCATTTTAGTGGGCATGAAATGTTTTCTCTTTGTGGTTTGGATTTGCATTTCCCTAATAACTAATGCTGTTGAGTAGCTCATAGCATTTTGAAGTTGCAAGTTCCTTATTTTACAAATTAGAAGACTGACAGCTAGGGAAGTGATTTATCAAAAATGATTCAGAAATTTAGTGGCAAAAATAGAATAAATATCTCTTAGCTCTATTTAGTGTTTGTTTTTAACTATGAAGCAAAAAAAAAAATAACCATATTATAAAGAAAGTTTAGACTCCCTCTAGTAGATTATAACCTCCCCTAAGCAGGAATCAAGAACTGTATCTGTCACCACACTCGGTACAGTTTTCACGTAATCTTTATATTTCTTTCCTTTTGCTGTGTATAGAATCTAGTATATGGTTGATGTTCCATAAATATCTGAGTAAGTGAATGAATTAATTAATGAATGCCAATAAATGTTAAAAGCACAATATATATCTGAGGAAAAGCCAACAATGCTTACTGGGAAGAACTTATGCAAAATATGTACGTGAAAGCATGTTATATTCCTTTGATCAACAGGTGAAGTGAGCAATTTCCTCCTACTCGCAAATTTCGTATGTGCTCACCACCCCCACTTACACTTTCTAGTGAAATCATCCATCATCTCTTAATTGCGTTATAGCAACAGCATCAAAATTATCTTTCCTGCCACCAGTTTCCTCCAACTCTTGCTCATTGGTTAAATAAATATCTGAAGTCATTCCCCTGCTTTAAAACTGCCTATGTCTAGCCAGTATTCTTAAAATAAAGTCCAAGTTATTTAGCATGACACACAAGGCCTTGTCATATATTAAATGAGTCTTAAGGGGATGGTAAGAAGCCTGGAGATAATGGGTGGGCCACTACCACCTAGAAAAATCACTGTTCTGAGGCAGATTTTCAACCTAGCCAATAGCATCACCTAAATTTTCCTAAAATATAATCCTGGATTTGGAAAGCCTTCCTAACCTGTGGGGAAAAAAAATAAACATATATATATATATATATATACATACATATATATATGTAATTCCTCATTTGCGTGGAAGATGTGAATACTTTCTAACATATCACAGTCCAGTCGCCATCTCCCAGAATTGGTTATCCCACCGTCTGTCTCCAAAATCATCCCTATTTCTCATCCCTATTTCATTTCTCCCCTTAGAACAAAATCACTACTTTGATAGAAAATAAGCCCTGATCCAGCACTACTGTGATAAGTCCAGTGCTTTCTGAGGCAGATAAGCTGAAGTTTAATGCTTTTCTGAGCCTGCAGATGCAGAAAGAAACCCTGCTGATATTTTTGTTCTTGAGCAAGGTAATCCAGATTCTAGGATGACTCATTCACTGTGTTCACATGCATTTTCACAAATATTAACACGGATTAATGCATCAACTCCCACTTGGCGGGAGTTTACAATTCGTTAAGAGCAACTGCGAACTAGTTTGTGACAGAAGATCTGTCTATGCAGAAGAACACCATGCTCTTTCCAACTTCTGGAAAATGTAATACTACAGACAGGCCAAGGTAAATACCACATAAAGTAGCCTGCTCTTAATTTGTCAGATTTATTGTAGATGCTTTAAAAACTACCTCTAAATCCTTTTTTTACAACGCATTTGATCAACAGTTTTGAGCACTATTAGGTATGATTTCATTTTTGTCAGAGTCAATGGTTTTCTCATGTCTTAAAATGACCTGCAGATTTTGTAAAATATTGAATAACAGAAATTTGGTGAAAGTTTTTAACAATACTTTTTTATGCAAACCTCATAGAAGTACATTTATATGTGTGAGTATACTTAAGTGTCATGTAAACTTGAGATACAGTTTTATATTTTGTAGACATTCCAGATGGTAGAACACCTTAAAAAATCTTTAAATAATTTTTTAAACAATGGCATAAACAGTTTTTGCTGGCATTCTAGAAACCCACACATTTTATTAGCATATGCCTTCCTGTCATATTTTAACAGTCCCTAATAATAACCAAAACAGTTAGCACTTAAATGTATTGATAAGCTGAGCCAAACCATAATCTGGAGAGAAAGCGTGTGTGCTGGTAAGAGCATGGACAAAGTGTCAGGAAGTATTGTTTCTAGTCTTGGCTTTAGCAGTAACTGTGTGACCTTTGACAAATTACCTCACATTCCTGGGCTTCCATTTCCCTATCACTTGGATGAGAAGTGTCAGCAACAGAGTTTTCTGAAAGTAGACTCTAGGAAAAAAGCCTATATGCAAGCAAACATTATTTGGGAAATGACCCCAGAGAACAAAAGGGAAGGACAAGAGAAGTGAAGCAGAGAAAGAGGAGAAGCCAATAGAAGGATCTGTATGGTATCAAGTCGACCACTGCTTTGAGCTACTGGTGCTCAGAACCTTCTAGAAGCCTCCTGAAATGAGCAGTCTCAGTCCATCTAGGGGACAAAAGGGGTAAGGAAGCATTTATTCATCAGCTCAGTGCCTCATCAGTCAAGTGTGGTCCTAAGAGTGCTAAAGACCTCACACTTACAGTTTGCCCTTCCATGAGTGCAGAGCACAGTCTCACAGTGTCTACCAGAGAAGCCCTGGTCAGGAAGTGAGGGCTGTGGAGAGAAGCCTGAAACAAAGTGCTCTCAGGTTGCACTGAAGGGAAGCAGGTCAAAGCCTGCACCGAAGTGGTTACCTTTGCAGTAACCAAAGTAAAAAGAAAGCCAAGTGCCTTTGAAACAGTGTACAACAGGTGCACGATACAAGACATGTGTCCACATGCTCTCAAAAACCTTCCAGCTCTAATATTATTTAATATTAATGTTTAGAACTACTATCCATTTAGTTCCTACTAAACAGATCATTCTGTTTACATTATCTAATTTTTGCTGCACATCAACCCTGTAAGCAGATACTGTTATCTCCATTTTGTAGCTGAGAAAACTAAGTCTAGAAAGACTAAGTAATTTTCCTATGATGAGGTCCCTCAGCTTTCATGCTTTTGGCACTTTGGGCCGTATTATTCTATGTTGGAAATAGAGGGAGATTGTCCTGTGTGCTATAGGATATTTAGTAGCATCCTTGTCCTCCATCCACTAGATGCCAGTCACACCTCTACAGCGGTGAGAACCAAAGATGTCTGCAAATGACCCCTGCCAGGCATAATCACCCCTGATTACGAATCACTGGTCTAAAGTTACAACTACAATAAGCAACATACTGCAACTTGAATTCCGGAAGTGACTGACTCCAAAATTCATTTGAAGCACAGAAGTGTCCCTTTTATTCTCTCAGATTGACCCAGCCATCTGTTTTAAGAGAATCAAAGCTCTATGGAAATCAAATGACTTAAAGAAGATCAATTCTTAAAGATTGTTTGAGTAAATGAAAAGGTAGGGACGCAGAGTTAGTAATAAGAATCCTGAAGTAAGACACAGACCTCCCAGCACGCTCTTGACAACATAGGAAATGAGTGGAGTCTAACACACTGTATAGCATTCAGACTAGATCAGAATTACTGCATAGGAGACTATAGTAATCAATTCTTATCACCCTGGTAATCAAAAAGAAATAGAGGCTGAAATCAAAATCTTTATTAATCATTATAAATGGACATATGTACAAAATGAGTTAATAAAGAAACAGTACTAATAACCTGCTTTCTTGAATCCTAGGCAAGGAAAAGGAAGCCAACATTACGTTTTTAAAATCCTAAGCAATCCTTACCTCCTCACCTCTAGCAGAAAGTAAAGAGTTTTGTGTTTCAGTAATGCCTTTTAGGGAATATGCTAGGTGGTCACAGAATAAAAAGAGACAGAGGCTACTGGTGGTATTGAAAGGAGGAAGAAGCCAGACCGAGGAGATGAAGGAGAAAAAAAGGAGTAACTGATTTTCCTAAACACAAAACAGCCTTGCCTGCTTAGAGGAGATGCCATGGATAGGGAGATTGCAGCGAGATCACTGCAGCCCTGGGAGCAAGGGTGAGGGTCTCTGGAAGAGCTTGCAGTCAAAGCTTAACTGAGATCTGACTTCCGGCCAACTAGGGTGGGCAGAGGTGAGAAGGGCAGATTTGGAGTAGATTGAACTTGATTTAAAAAAAATAATGTGACAATTTTCACACCCTAGAATTAAAAGTGGGCAAATATTTATACTTAACTAGAGATATTTAAACTGTAAATAGTGCTCATTCCGAGTTGACATTCTAAAGAAATCATTTGATCATCTTTATAAAGTCTACGTTTAAAAGCTTCTTCAGTTGTTAAATGTCTGGCCTAGTGGTCGTATGGTCTATCTACTCATAACAGGCAAGGCCCTGGGAGCTACAGAGGCAAAGTCAGGTGAGCAACCCCTCCCTTTCTGAATGCTACTATAGCCATGCTCATCTTTTGTCATAGTTGCTGCATACATATTCTTTAATTCAATGTAATTCTTTAATTCAGAAAGTGTAATCATTCATTCAGTAAATACAAAAGAGCACCTGCTGTGTGCCAGGCATCGTGCTAGAAGCTGCGATTCAAAATGTTGAGAAAAACAGATATAATCACCGCCCTCATGGATCTTAGACTGCTAGGTGGGCTGGTGGGCACCACTAAAATAACCACACAAATAAATATAAAATTATAGTTTTATGAAGGAGGGATACAGGGTAACCTGAGAATTAAAATAGGAAGGTTTTATTCATTTAGAAGTCAGGGAACATTTGCCCTAAGACGTGATGAGCACTGAAAAGATAAATAGGTATTAAAAAGGCAAAGAAGGGAGTAGGAAGGGCAGAGTTCCAAGCAAAAGGAAATCCTGTGCATCTCTGTTGAGAGGGAAGAAAATGGTGGGAGCACAAAATGAAGGCCAGAGAAGTAAATAAAGATGAAAAACAGATGTTTAAGACCATGTTAAAGTCTTCAGTCTTTCAGAAAAATGAGATGCCAGTGAAGTGGGTTAAACTGAGGATGAGAAGAGAGGGCGGGAGTGGGAAACGACATGATCAAATTGACACCTCAGAAACCATAGCATAAAATATAAAGGTCAATGTATTATCCTAGAAGAGCTGATAAGTGGGGGAGAGACTGACTTTCACAGTCAAAAGAAATTAAGCAAGGGGCGACAAAATATTATAATGTATCTATTATGTACCCTAAGAAATCTTATGTGGCACTGAAGGATAGGAAAAGCTCAGAAAAGAGAAGCTACACTGGAAAAATGACCTAACCAATTGCACCAGGACTGTTAAAGGTCTTCTTCTCACAAGATCCTTCCGTGGCTAGAATTGCCTGTGATATTTTAGGACATGAACATTTTTTTTTCCTTCTTTTATTACTTGTTTTAGAATTCTCATAGAAGTAATATATGTTCATTTGGAAAGTACCAAGTCTAAAAAAGTAGATAGTAATCATCCATAATCTCAACAGACCTTAAAACACATTATTGCTGTCCGAGTCACCACTCTCTAAGGGAAACTGAGCCCAGCCTAGTGGCCAAGGTAGGTATTTGGTTCTGTGACATACAAAGTACCTACCTGAGGTAACAGAAGACACTGAGACTACTGGATAAATCCAGACACAGTCACTAGAGAAGAGGCAAAAATCCAAATCCTGGAAAAAGCACATGTGATCACCGAGTCTAGTAGTTATCAGAGATAAGAATTAAAGTTAGTGGTACAATGTCAAGAGATAGAAGCCAACACAATCAGAATTGCCTTGAACACCAGCTGGCATTTGAAGCTTATTATTATAGGAAGAAAGATTTTGTAGTGCACGGGAAAAATCCACGTGCTGCTAGCATCTAAGCGAAGTTTCAGACTGTCGTCTTTTTAAAACCAGTATCAGAACTATCTAAGATGTTTTTTAAACACACACACACACACACACATACACACATGCACAAATTCTCCTGGTATCCTCTCCAAATCTAATGAATAAGAATCTCTGAAGTTAAGGCTCAAAATTATGCGTTTTCAACACGTCTAGATGATTCTTATATGCACTCAAGTTTGAGTATCACTGGTCTGAGCTATAATTACCATGAGGCCTGGAGCTAAAAGGAGCCCAGGCCCATTAACAGCTAGTGACTATGCAAGGAACATTGACCCACTGTGCCTATTCAAAGAGGATTTTTTTCTCAGCAATTAGAAAAAGACAATTAAGGTCCATAAGCCCTGGTCCTTTCCTTCACCATAGCTTTGCCAAAGCCCAAAGTCTAATGATATCTTTCATCAATTGAATGAAATACTTTGGATCAGCAATTTTTTTAACAAATGAATTCAACTATTAGCTACCAAAAACCTAAATGCAATAAGATTTAGCTTCATTTAAAATATTATCTTTCCTTATTACAATATTCCTTAAACCAAAACAAAACCAAAAGAGGACTTGCTATACTTTCTTTTCTTAATTTTTCCCCAGAGTAGTAGGAGGTAGATCAAAACCTTCTACATCAATGATTTACAGCTTTTCAGGCTTATAAAGTGTTCAGATAATATTGGAACAGCAGAAACCATCCAGTGTAGCTTTTTGTCAAGGGTTAACAGATAGTAGAAAAGGACAGGATCTGTGTGGGTACAATAGAATAAGACTAAGAAATTACAAAAGATAAAAAGTTGAGTAAGAATCAACAAAAATCAGCTGTTTTTTAAAGCAAGCGTAACTGAAATTGATAAATAAGGTACAGGATTTAAGAATTATAAAGTAATATTCCCATTATATTCAGCATCAGATACTCAAATACTGGATCTAATTCTGAAGTCCTAAAATCCAAAGAAATATGTGACAAATTTATAAAGCATTCAGAGCTAAAACCTGAATACAGGCTTGAAAAGACTTAGTTTAAATCACCTTAGCTGGTAAAAAATAAATAAATAAGAGAAACTATTTCACATATATCCAGGTAGAAATGTCTCGTTACAGCAAAAATCTGAAGGGGTGATGTTTATTTGGTTTGTCCTCTCTAGGCATTTGAATCTTAATATCATTTTTTAGCTAAAAATTCAATGATAATTTATAGAAAGTTTCTTTAACCCAGATCTTTATAAAAACACAAATGAATCCACATAATGGAATAAGACATACATATAAATTATTTCTCAGTTAATTTTGGCATATTGATATACATTAAACTATTTAAAAATATACAACTACAATTTCCAATGCATTCATTCAACGAACAACTCTCAGGCGTTAGGTACCAGGTTTTACTGTGGATCCTGAAGATAGCGCAGTTAACAAAATAGACAAAACCCCTACCTTCATGAAACTCACATTCAACAGAGGAAAGTTATACAACAAACGTAATAAATAAGTAAATGCAATAATCTTTTTCATAGCAATAAGTCTTTGGAGAAGAATAAAACTAGAGAACTGTCTACAGGGAGCTAAAGGAAAAAGATTTCTAAAGACAAAATTCTTTGCCCAGATTAACTATCATTCAAATATGAGGGCAAAATAAAGATGTTTTCTAACATGCAAGAACTAACAAAATTTTCCAGCTGAATTGATTGGGATTCTTTCAGGTGCAAATGAAATAAATCTAATTCAAGAAGAGGGACTCTATTGGCTCACATAATTGGGAAGGAAAGAGGTCATACAGGCATGATTGTATCCAGAGTCTCAACTATTATCATCAAGACTCTGTCTCTCACTTTCTTTCTCTTTCGCTCTCTCTTTCTCCCTCTCCTCTAGATCTGCTTTTTTCTACCTTTTGACATTATTCCCACTCCTACTGAATATATCCCACCTCCATATCATGGGAGAAAGAAGAAACATGGTTGACAACTCTGATTTTATATCATCCAATTCATAAAAAACAAAGGAATTACATCAGTACATATAAATCTCCTGGAAAGACTGAATAGACTTTAATTATACACTCATCTCTAAACAAAATCCCCGTGCTGCCGGTGATGTTGTACTGTGCTTGGCCAAACATAGATCAGATACCCATGTCTGTGGTCACGGGCATAGAGTACTGTGACTTACAGCCCCATGAGGATCACATCAAATGGCTGGTGCTAAAGGAGGAATTTTCTAAACAAAAGCATATTATTGCCAGAAGAAGGTAGAAGAGATACCAGGCAACTAAGCGACAGTAATGCACTCTGCCACCTATTTATCCATTCTGAAAAAAAATTCTGGAGCATGTAATTCTGCACGATAAAACAAAAAAGCAGAATGTGTGTGTGTGTGCATATGTGTGTACCTAAATGTATAATTGTTAAGAAAGGAGTTCTAAAAACAGAATAGACATTAAAAAAAAAAACACGAAAAATTCCAGATGATTCAAGATTGCTGTTGAGAAGAAAGGAAAGGAATCAAGAGCACAGAAAAGGCATCCTAAAAATCTCATCTTATTTGAATGGATAAGGGGGGGGAGTGTTTTATATATATTGTTTAATTATCTATGTTAATAGGAAAAGATATGTTTAAATATACATGTATATGTTGAAATTTTAAAGGTAACTCTAAAATAGTAGTTCTCAAGTGGACTTCCAAGCCACTAATCCTACCACTCTTTCCTTGTCCCTCACCTCTCCTGATGTCCTTCCTCTTCTCCTCACCTAGTTTAAATCACATAGTTAATCCTCATAATTACTCCTTGCCTATATCATTTACTTCCTTGCCCTTCTCTCACCATTTTGAATTTGCTTGGTGAAATGTATACCCCTGGTTATATCCAATCCTCTACCTACTCTACTCTGAACACATGAAGCTGAACATGACCAGAGAAAAATGCAACTCTGCACGTGACTGCTCTCACTTTAAAAATTCAAGACCATGGGCCGGCCCACTGGCATAGCAGTTAAGTTCTGGCTCTCTGCTTCAGCAGCCCAGGGTTCACTGGTTCTGATCCCCAGCACAGACTTATGTGCCACTTATCAAGCCATGCTGTGGCAGGAGTCCCACATATAAAGTAGAGGAGGATGGGCACAGATTTAGCTCAGGGCCAATCCTACTCAGCTCAAGGCTAATCTTTCTAAAAAAAAAAAAATTCAAGACCATAAGCCTCAAATGGGGCCTTAATATTGCCAGGCAAACACACCACAGATCCTGAGTCTCCTTCTTCTCCTACTCTCTTACACAACTATTTCACACTTTCTTCTCCCTTTGGAAATCCTACCAACACCTCCTTCATAAACATCAATCTTAGCATATAACCAGCTTCCTATATTACAAAGGATTTGAAATAATCAAAAGAGAACACTTTCACCAGCACATCTACACCCACTTGCCTTCTTATCTGTTACCAGAAGTAACAAAATTTCAAGCTCTTATCTAAAGCCAATTCTTCCACAAGTTCGCTGGATACCATCCCTTTCTGCTCACTCATAGACAAGGTTCTAGCAATTCTTTCTTTCCTCTGCTACATCAATATTTTACTCTCTACTAATTTCCCATCAGCATACAAAGAAGCTATTATTTCTCCCACGTTTTTCAAAAAATCCTCTTTTCCTCGTCCCCCATAGCTACCACCCCCATTTCTCTGCTGCCTTTTGCAGCAAAACTCCTTTAAAAGTTGTTGTTAGTCACTGTCTCCTATTCCTCTCCCCTTCTTTCTTAAATTCATGCCAGTCAGGCTTTGCCCCATCACTACAATGAAACTGTTCCACTCAACATCATCAATGACCTCCACAGTGCTAAGTTCAACAGTCAATTTGCATTAAGAAGGGAGTGGTACATTTTTTTCACTTGGCTTTCAGGAGATCACACTCCCATGTTTTTGCTACTATCTCACTCATTTCTCTTCTCTTCTTTAATGATTTCTCCTCTTTTCACTGAATTTTTAATGTTAGAGTGTCCCAATATTCAATCTTTAGTTCTCTTTTCTTTTCTGTCTATACTCACTCTCTCGGTAATGACATCTATTCCCACAGTTTTAAATACCTTCTATAAACTGATGACTCCCAGATTTGTATCTCTAACACAGATGTCACCACAAAACTCCAGACTAGTATATCCTATTTCATCCTCAACATCTCCACTTAGATATGTAATAAACACCTCAAATTCAGTATGTCTAAAACCAAACTCCTGGGGCCGGCCCAGTGGCACAGCGGTTAAGTTCGCACGTTCCACTTCAGCGGCCCAGGTTTCGCCAGTTCAGATCCCGGGTGCAGACATGGCAAGCCATGCTGTGGCAGGCGTCCCACATATAAAGTAGATGGGCATGGATGTTAGCTCAGGGCCAGTCTTCCTCAGCAAAAAGAGGATGATTGGCAGTAGATGTTAGCTCAGAGCTAATCTGCCTCAAAGAGAAAAACCAAACCCAAACTCCTGATACCAAATGTCTTGGTTACTCAGGCTGCCATAATGAAATACCATAGACTGGGCCTAAACAACAGGAAATTTATTTCTCACAGTTATGGAGACTAGAAGTCCAAGATCAGGGTGCCAGCAGGGTCAGTGTTTGCTGAGAGCTCTCTCCTTGGATCGCCGATGGCTGCCTTCTCAGTGTGTCCTCACATGGCCTTTCCTCAGTCTGTGCAGGTGGAGAGAGATTGATTGGAAGCAAACTCTAGTATCTTTTGCTATAATGGCAAATTCCATCACGAGGGCCCCACGCTCATGACTTCATCCAAACCAAATTACCTCGCAAGGCCCCGTGAACAAATACCATCATATTGGCAGTTAGAATGTCAACAAATGAATTTAGAGGGGGTGCAAAATTCAGTCCATAGCACCATCCCCCAAGCCTTCTTCACCCTCAGCCTACTACCTCTAATTTGATAGCAACAGCATCCTTTAAGTTACTGGAGCCAAACATCTTGGAGTTATCCTTGACTATTTTTTTCTCACACCACACATCTAACGTCAGAAAATCCTTTTGCTTCTACCTTCATAATATATCCAGAATAAAGTCAGTTATCAACTCTGCTACCACCTTAGTCCAAGCTTGTGTTCTATTTCACCTCCTAACGAGTCTTTATCGTATTCTTTCCTCTCTGCCATCTATTTCCCAACAAACAATCAGAGTGATCCTTTTAAGTCATAAGTCACATCTTATTCTCTCATCTCCAAGTCTTTGTTTCGATCTTAATTTTTCAATGAGCCCTGCCCAGACCAGTCTATTTAATATTATGACCACTTCCCCCAGATACATCATCCCTCTCCCTTACCCTATTCTGCTTTTACTTAATATTGTCTAACATATCGTATAGTTTACTAAATTGTTCTGGTTGCTGTTTATTGTCTGTCTGCCCTAACTAGCATGTAGGGTCCATGAAAGCAGTAAATTCTGTCTATTTTGCTTACTGATGTATCCCAAGTGCCTAAAAGAGTGCCTTATACATAATAAGCGTTTGATAAATATTTTTGGATGAATTAGTAAATTAAATCTATTAGTTCTCATATTAACAAATAATAATAAGCACTTGAGCAACTGTTCATGACAGTGCTTAATTTACTAACTGCCTACCATGTACCAAGCACCCTGTTGGACAGCTCACAAACTTTATCTATAATTCTGATAAAAACCCTGAAAGTTAGGTCTTACTATTAATAATTCTCAGATGAAGAAACAGAAAATCTAAGAAGTTATTATGAGTTGGAGCCAGATTTCTCTATCTCTGAAACCCTGTGCTCTTTCTGCTACATGTGCTCCTTCTGCTTTCAGTTTGTTTCACGCTCTTTTTGGGAATGCAGAGTATGATGTAACCAAAAGTCATAGTGATGCATTTATTTTCCTCTCTTGCCTGACTTCTTTTCACCACAAAACCATAACCCAATCTGCAATTATGGCTCCATATGTCAGAGAAAGAGGTACTAGTCCACATTTTCCCATAGTACTCAAATCAGAGGGAAATATTTAATAAACTAAATATTAGATCAGAAAGAACATCCAACACAGACTCTTGACGTCACTGATGCTGAAAAGTAGCACATCCTTATTGGGAGAAAGATTTTCATTTCTCCATCTTGCTTCAGAACAGAAAGATGAGGCAGGCATATTTTGCCAAATTCCATAATTTCCAAAACTGAAAAGTCTTTCACAGCTGAAGACTCAACTCAACAATGTTAAAAAATTTAAAGACTTAAAGAATATTGAATCTATGTATCAAACAATCCTTTAAAAATGCTTGTTTAACTCCTATCACTATATTTTACTTCTTATAATCTGCATTTAGGAATGAGATGAGGTAATAGTCAATTCATTATGAACATGTTTAGAGATTAACTAATGTTAAATAAAATCCTTTCTTATGTATTTGTGAACATTGTCAAATATGACATTAATATTCTTATCTTGTCCAATGACAACTTGAAAAACAATTTGAGATGGTTGTACTTTAATTTTGTAAATTGTATGTTCTATGCAATAAATTTAGAAGTTTTCCCACCAATCTGGCAAGTTGAGCTTCAGCATAAATAAAACTAGGGTTAAAAATAAAATATATAGGGGCTGGACCCATGGCATAGAGGTTGGGTTCAGCATGCTCTGCTTTGGAGGCCCAGGTTCATGGGTCCAGATCCCGGGCACAGACCTACACCACTTGTCAGCCATGCTGTGGCAGCAACCCACAGACAAAATAGAGGAATATTGGCATGGATGTTAGCTCAGGGCGAAGCTTCTTCACCAAAAAAAAAGGTTTTTTAGCCAAATCAAATATATATATATACTTAAAGTGAAAGAATTGTGGACATGAACATAAATGGATTATTTTGTGCAACATTTTAACTATTACATAATCTTATATGCCCGAGTGAATAGTCACATATTAATATATTTATTAATGTCTTATTTCTTTGCAATAGTATTTTAAAACACAGCAGAGAGATCTCGTCAAGATGGCAGTGTGAGCAGACATTGAACTCGTCTCCTCCCATGAACACAACCAGGTTACAACAATTTTTGGAACAATTACCCCAGATTAAAAACTGAAAACTGGATAAAAAGAACCCCCACAACAAGCGACAGCCCTGACGAAGGCAGAAGAGGCAGAAATTCCTTCTGGAGAGGAAAAAAGCCATCTTTGGGAGCAGCGGAGCTTCTCAGCTGGCCAGGTGGGAGCCACCCTAAGGTATGCAGCCCTCCCTGGAGGAGTGAGGTCTGGAGCAGTGGCAATACTGCTATAAGCATCCTTCAGACTCAGCCCAACTGAGACGGGGGTCTTACCATCTGGCTTTGCTGGCTATTAACTGCAGCGAGGATACCCCCCAGAAAAGCTGTCGGCCAAAAGCCAAAAAGACCCGGGTCTTAAAGGGCCCATGCACAGACTCACTCATTGCAGCAACCTAAAATCACCAGAGAGAAGGCTGGCAGTCCTTTGGTGAAACGAAACCCACCTGGTGGGCTCAGGGGGCGTCTTGGTGAGAGGAGGGACCTCTCCAGAGACTGAGACATTAGTGGGGGCCATTGTTCTGAACTAGTCCAGTCGTGCTGACAGGGACCCAGGTGGGGGCCATTGAGGTTCATTCCTTGGCCTGTTAGCCCGGGGTCTGCCACGCCCACTAGAGCACAGATTTAATCCAGTTCAGCTCGGGCAGGCAACCCGCCCTATGGACTGGCTCCACCTAACAGCAAGCCCTCAGGCTACTTTTCAGCCTGCATTGACTGTGTGCCTTGATCCTCTACAGGCAGGCAAGGGTGTCTGTCTCTGTGGGGCAGGGCCTGTGTGAGGACCAGGTGAACTGTAAGGGGGCATTGGTGGAGAGGTGGGGCCCTCTGCAGTGTGGTGTCGGGGTATACTCCAGAGAAGTGTGCATGGACCAGGACTGTGTTGATGCTGTTTGTGGTCCTGTGGGGGGTGAGGCTTATCAGTGGCAGAAGACCTGTGCTTCACAAATAGCCATAAAAAGGATCAGCTCCACCTTCAAAAGGCTGAAGCAATTGAGTGCCTCTATGCCAAGGGCCAGCCCCACTCAGCTGCACTCCTAAGACAACAGCCTTGTAGGCCCGAGGCCTATCACAAATATATGCCCCTGAGCCTAGCAACCAGCTACACTGGGTACCAACCCAATTCAGAGGAAAACTGCAATAGAAGTGTACTAATAGACTTTGTAGCCAACAGTGCTGAGGCTCCCCAAACCAGATTTACAAACAGCTGGCCAGGGAAGGAGAGATTAGACTCCCTGGGTACCTGCAGTGGGAGCAACCCTGCCACAGCAGAAGGACACAAGTAGCCCACAAAGAGGTCACTCCTGGTTCTTATAGACTGGTGATGAGAGGGAAGCACATTGCTGGGCCTCATAAGGCATCTCATACATAAGGCCACTTCTCCAAGATCAGGAGACATAGCCGACTCAACTAATACATAGAAATAAGCACAGAGAAAGAGGCATAATAAGGAAGCAAAGGAATACTTTCCAAGCATGGGAACAGTACAAAATCCCAGAGAAAGGACTAAATGAAACAGAAACTAGTGACCTACTCGACAAAGAGTTCAAACAAAAGATCACGAGGCTGCTCACAGATATATGGAGAAGAATGGATGAACACAGTGAGCACATCAGCAAAGAACTGGAAGATATTAAAAAAAAAATCAGAAATGAAGAATACAATACTCAAAATGAGAAATTCACTAGAGGGACTCAATAGCAGAGTAGAAGAAGCAGAAGAATGGATTAGCAAGCTAGATGAAGGACTAGAGGAAATCACCCAAGCAGAACAGAAAAGAGAAAAAAGAATTAGACAGAATGAGAACAGTCTAAGGGAAGTCTGGGACAATATCAAGTGTGCTAACATTCAGATTATACATGTCCCAGAAGGAGAAGAGAGAGACAAAGGGGCAGAAAATTTATTTGTAGATGTAATAGATGAAAATTTTTCTAACCTGAGGAAGGAAACAGACATCCGGGTTCAGGAAGCACAGAGAGCTCCAAACAAGAGAAGCCCAAAGAGGCCCACACCAAGACATATTATAGTCAAAATGTCCAAAATTAAAGACAAAGAGAGAATCCTAAAAGCAGCAAGAGAAAGGCCACAAGTGACACATAAAGGGAAGCCCATCAGGCTATCAGCAGACTTCTCAGCTGAGACCCTACAGGCGAGAAGAGAATGGCATGACATGTTTAAAGTGCTAAAAGGAAAAAGCCTACAGCCAAGAATACTCTATCCATCAAGGTTGTCATTCAGAATGGAAGGAGAGATAAAGAGCTTCCCAGACAAGCAAAAATTAAAGGAGTTTATCACCAAGAAACCAGTTCTGCAAGAAATGCTGACAGGACTTATTTAAGTGGGAAAGCGATGACAAAAAATAGAGATTAAAAAATTATCGAAAAACAAAACAACAACAACAAAAAACCAGGCAATAAAATCACTTGTAAGGTAAAAATATAGTAAAGGCAGCAGATCAACTACCTTTGACTAAAGAATCTATCAACTCAATATAGACTGTTACATGCATAGTATATTAAATAGGATCCTCATGGTAATCACAAATCAGAAACCTATAACAAGCAAAAAGAAGTAAGATAAAAGAAATCAAACATATTACTAAAGATAGCCATCAAAACACAAGGGAAGAGAGCAAGAGAAAAAGAAAGGAACAGAGAAGAACTACTAAAACACCCAGAAAAAAAAGGGACAAAATGGCAATAAATACATACTTATCAATAGCTACTTTAAATGTCAATGGACTAAATGCTCCAATCAAATCCCATAGGGTGGCCAATTGGATAAAAAAACAAGACCCATGTATATGCTACATACAAGAGACACACTTCAGACCTACAGACACTCACAAACTGAAAGTGAAAGGATGGAAAAAGATATTCCATGCAAATGGCAAAGAAAAGAAAGCGAGGGTAGCAATACTTATATCAGACAAAATAGACTTTAAAACCAAAACTGTAACAAGAGACAAAGATGGGCACTACATAATGATAAAGGGAACAATCCAACAAGAAAATACAACACTTGTAAATATCTACGCACCCAACATGGGAGCACCTAAATATATAAAGCAATTATTAACAGACATAAAAGGAGAAATAGACAGTAACACAATCATAGGAGGGGACTTTAACACTCCACTTACACCAATGGATAGATCATCCAAACAGAAGATCAATAAGGAAACACTGGCCTTAAAGGACACATTAGACCAGATGGACTTAGTAGATATATACAGAACATTCCATCCAAAAACTACAGAATACACATTCTTCTCAAATGCCCATGGAACATTCCTGGGGATTGATCACATATTAGGCCACAAAACAAGTCTCAATAAATTTAAGAAGATCGAAATAATACCATGCATCTTTTCTGACCACAAAGGTATGAAACTGGAAATCAACTACAGGAAGAAAACCAGAAAAGCCACAAAAATGTGGAGATTAAACAAAATGCTACTGAACAGCAATTGGGTCAATGAAGAAATCAAAGAAGAAATTAAAAAATTCCCGGAGACAAATGAAGATGAAAACACGACATGCCAAAATCTGTGGGATACAGCAAAAGCGGTTCTAAGAGGGAAGTTTATAGCAATTCAGGCCTACCTCAACAAAGAAGAAAAATCCCAAATAGACAATCTAAAAGTGCATCTAAAGGTACTGGAAAAAGAACAACAAACAAAGCCCAAAATCAGCAGAAGGAAGGAAATAATAAAAATCAGAGCAGAAATAAATAAAATAGAGACAAAAAACAATAGAAAAAATTAATGAAACCAAGAGCTGGTTATTTGAAAAGATAAACAAAATTGACAAACCCTTAGCTAGACTCACCAAGAAAAAAAGAGAGAAGGCTCAAATAAATAAAATCAGAAATGAAAGAGGAGAGATTACAATTGTCACTTCAGAAATAAAAAAGATAATCAGAGAATACTATGAAAAGCTGTACACCAACAAATTGTATAATCTAGAAGAAATGGATAAATTCTTAGAAACATACAACCTTCCAAAACTGGACCAAGAAGAAGTAGAAAATTTGAATAGACTGATCACCAGTAAGGAGATCAAAACAGCAATCAAAAATCTCCCAAAAAATAAAAGTCCAGGACCAGATGGCTTCCCTGGTGAATTCTACCAAACATTCAAAGAAGACTTAGTACCTATACTTCTCAAACTGTTCCAAAAAATCGAAGAGGAGGGGAGGCATCTTAACTCATTCTATGAAGCCAACATTATCCTGATACCAATAGCAGACAAGGACAACACAAAAAAAGAAAATTACAGGCCAACATCACTGATGAACATCAATGCAAAAATCCTCAACAAAATACTAGCAAATCGAATACAACAATACATTAAAAAGATCATACATCATGATCAAGTGGGTTTCATTCCAGGGATGCAGGAATGGTTCAACATCCACAAATCTATCAACGTGATACACCACATTAACAAAATCAAGAATAAAAATGACCTGATCATCTCAATAGATGCAGAGAAAGCATTTGACAAGATAAGGCATCCATTTATGATAAAAACTCTAAACAAAATGGGTATAGAAGGAAATACCTCAACATAATAAAGGTCATATATGACAAACCCACAGCTAATATCATTCTCAGTGGAGGAAAACTGAAAGCTATCACCCTAAGAACAGGAACCAGACAAGGATGCCCACTGTCACCAATCTTATTTAACATAGTATTGGAAGTCCTAGCCAGAGCAATCAGGCAAGAAAAAGAAATAAAAGGGATCCACATTGGAAAAGAAGAAGTGAAACTCTTTGCAGACGACATGATTTTATATCTAGAAAACCCTAAAGATTCCACTAAAAAACTTTTAGAAACAATAAAGGAATACAGTCAAGTCACAGGATACAAAATCAATGTGCAAAAATCGGTTGCGTTTCTATACACTAACAACAAAGTAGCAGAAAGAGAAATTAAAAATACAATCCCATTTACAATTGCAACAAAAAGAATAAAATACCTAGGAATAAACTTAACCAAAGAGGTGAAAGATCTGTACACTGAAAACTATAAAACATTGTTGAAATAAATTGAAGAAGACACAAAGAAATGGAGATATTCCGTGGTCTTGGATTGAAAGAATTAACATTGTTAAAATGTCCACACTTCCTAAAGCAATCTAGAGATTGAACACAATCCCTATCAAAGTTCCAACAACATTTTTCACAGAAATAGAGCAAAGAATCCTAAAATTTATATGGAACAACAAAAGACCCCGAATAGCCAAAGGATTCCTGAGAAAAAAGAACAAAGCTAGAGGTATCACATTCCCTGATTTCAAAATATACTACAAAGCCATAGTAACCCAAACAGCATGGTACTGGCACAAAAACAGACACTCAGATCAATGAAACAAAATTGAAAGTCCAGAAGTAAACCCACACGTTTATGGACAGCTAATATTTGACAAGGGAGCCAAGAGCATATGATGGAGAAAGGAGTCTCTTCAATAAATGGTGTTGGGAAAACTGGACAGTCACATGCAAAAGAATGAAAGTAGACCATTCCCTTACACCATGCACAAAAATCAACTCAAAATGGATTAAAGACTTGAATGTAAGACCCGAAACTATGAAACTTCTAGAAGAAAACATAAGCAGTACGCTCTTTGACATCGGTGTGAGCAGCATATTTTCAAGTCCCATGTCTGACCGGGCAAGGGAAACAAAAGAAAAAATGAACAAATGGGACTACATCAAACTAAAAAGCTTCTGCACAGCAAAGGAAACCATCAACAAAACAAAAAGACAACCTAACAATTGGGAGATGATATTTGCAAACCATATATCAGATAAGGGGTTAATATCCAAAATATACAAAGAACTAATACAGCTCATCAACAAAAAAACCAACAATCCAATTAGAAAACGGGCAAAAGATCTGAACAGAGATTTCTCCAAAGAAGATATACAGATGGCCAACAGGCATATGAAAAGATGCTCAACATCATTAGCTATCAGAGAAATGCAAATCAAAACTACAATGAGATATCACCTCACTCCAGTCAGAATGGCTATAATTAACAAGACAGGAAACAACAAACGTTGGAGAGGATGTGGAGAGAAGGGAACCCTTGTTCACTGCTGGTGGGAGCACAAACTGGTGCAACCACTATGGAAAGCAGTATGGAGTATCCTCAGAAAATTAAGGATAGATCCACCATATGATCCGGCTATCCCACTGCTGGGTATTTATCCAAAGAACTTGAAAACACAAAGGCATAAAGAGACTTGCACCCCTATGTTCATTGCAGCATTATATACAATAGCCAAGACATGGAAGCAACCTAGGTGCCCGTCAGGGTACAAGTGGACAAAGGAGATGTGGTATTTATACACGATGGACTACTACTCAGCCATAAGAAATGTCGAAATCCAGCCATTTGTGACAACATGGTTGGACCTTGAGGGTATTATGCTGAGTGAAATTGCTGAGTGAAATAAGCCAGACGAGAAAGTCAAATTCCATATGATCTCACTCATAAGTAGAAGATAAAACAATGACAAACAAACACGTAGCATTGGAGATTGGATTGGTGGTTACCATAAGGGAAGGGTGGAGGGGGGAGGGCAAAAGGGGTGATTAAGTTCACATGTGAGGAGATGGACTATAATTAGTTTTTGGGTGGTGAACATGATGGAATCTACACAGAATTCGAAATAATTACAATGTACATCTGAAAATAAATAAATAAATAGATAAATAAAACAGTACTAGTAAGGTGCTAAAATTTAACTAGTGAGTAATATAGACTAAATTTTAGAGTTTGCTCATCAAGAACCCACAAACCTTAACATCATTTAACGTCATGCCATGCCTTTAATGTTTAATATTAAAAAATAAATATTTTAATTAAGGAAATTAAATTTAACTTTTCCATTAAGACGTTTTTCATTTAAGCCAATGCTCTAAATTGTGAAAATTCAAAATATAGCTTCATGAATATAATTGTAAACATGAAGAAATGCTTTTAACATTTAAAAGATTAATTAAGGGGGCTGGCCCCGTGGCCGAGTGGTTAAGTTCACGGGCTCCACTGCAGGCGGCCCAGTGTTTCATTGGTTTGAATCCTGGGCGTGGACATGGCACCGCTCATCAAACCACACTGAGGCAGCATCCCACATGCCACAACTAGAAGGACCCACAAAGAAGAATATACAACTATGTAGCAGGGGGCTTTGTGGAGAAAAAAGGGAAAAAATAAAATCTTTAAAAAAAAAAAAAAGATTAATTAAGATACTATTCACTAGATAGATAAATATCTCTAATTTTTTGGATTTCTTCCCATAAGATTTAAGAATAAACAGAATACACTTTTATTTTTATTTGACTTTTTAATGTATGACTCCTGTATCTTCCCAACTAGGTCATCAGCTTCATGAGAGCAACCATGTTTTATATTCATTGTATATGCTGGAGTTGGCCTGATGTCTTGCATACAGTAGAACTTAGAAGAAAAAAAAAAAAAATAAAGGGAAAGGAGAGAAGAAAAGCAATATGAAAGCAGGTAGCAGATATGAAGTCTATGGGAAGACATTAGACCCCATTTCATTCAAAAAGCATCTATTATGTGCCAGGTACTGTGTTAAGATCTGTGGTCTTAGAATCTGCATACTTGAAAAAGTCACTTAATCTAAATATTAGTTTCCTTATCTGGAATGGGGATGATAATGGATTGGTGAGAGGTTTTAATGAGGTAAAATATAGAAAGTACTGTAAACTTTTTAAAAACTATGCAAATATGCATAAGGATGATAATGACAAACTAGCTACAATTCTGCAAAAAAACACATGACAATGAAAATAAAATTAGGGGAGTTTAAGAGATAAAGTTTAATTTTCTGAGCTTTTGTACTAGGACAGCAAAGTAGAAAAAGATATCCTAAAGAGAGATGTCTGAAATAGACATTCATCTTGCATTCCTCAAATAATTATCGATTACTTAAGGGGAAGGTAATTTAGAGACAAAAGTTAAATCCTTACCATCAATGACCTCATGCTTTAGTAAGGTAGACAGTCCAGTAAAGTGTATAACAACAGTTGAGGGTAATAATCTTATACTACCATGGAAGTATTGATCATGAGGTTCCTTTTGATCCTAAAATTTCAATTCCATGGACAAAAAGTTTCCATCAGGAACATTATAAAAGTAGATGTAGAAGCAGATGGGAGCCATGGGTATTTTAGAAAAAGAATGTTATTTCAAAAAATGAGAACAATACTAAGAAAAAGACAAAACCTTTGAAGAAACTGAATCAGGATAGAAAGAAGAGATTCAGAGAAAAAATGGAAGGAAAGAAGATGGGAAGGCAGGAAGGAAGGAAAGAAAATGAAGCGAAGAAAGAGCCTGAGTGGCATGCCTTACCTTTGAATTACCCTCAGTATAGAAGGTTTAGAGAAAGAATTTCTCCAAAGGCATATGAATCACTAGAAAATGAGAACATTCATTATTCTTTATTGGAGCTATAATGTGTGAAGTACTAAAAATTAATTTGTTCTAAATTCTAGAATTTCAGTATACTGCCTTCTTATCTCAGAAAGCCTCTATTAATCTTCTGATTTACTGAACACAAATCAAACTCTCAAAATTAAAAAAAAGAAAATTATGAATGAGGAGCAATTTTTCACTATAAGTAGAGAATTAAGTCCTTCAATATACTTATTTTTAATCTATAATCCCCCATGATTTTGTATAAAAAATAATAAAATGAAAACTATACCATTAACAAACTTATAAATCTCCAGCTAAACTAAATTGCTCATCTTCATGCTGTTCCGAAAAGAATCTTCCCCTGCCCTACCTAATCTATGCTCATTAATAAATCTTAAGATTTAGCTTAAGTTCTCATGTTTTATATAAACTCTCCCTCCCCAGCCAGAATCAATCTTTCAAATTTCTGCACCCCCATAGAACTCAGATTGTTCACTCTGTTCTACCTGTCAATATGTTTTTCCCTCCAATTAGATTAAAATTCCATGTCTCGTCTATCTTTGTAACTCCCACAGTACTGACCAAGTGCTTTGTATATATCAAATCCTCAAGGAATGTTTATTCAACTGAATAATGTGTTTTATCTATTTTAATCTAACAATATTTCATGCTTTCTTTCAAATTTACCAATATGTAATATTTTTATATGCCTAAGGATTACTAAGTATTTTGTAAATTTAGTTGCTCTTCAAGTATAATCTCAGTTACTTTCATAATTCTATCCCAATTTAAAACTTTTCTCCTTGATGTACTATCTTTGTAAGAAAAAGCTGTTAAGCAAAGGAACTTTACATCCAAGTTCTAACAAATTCCCAAGCAGTTTTCAAAGACACATAGGAATGTGTTAGCCATAGCTAAGAATTCGATGATAAAATCAGTTTAAGTCGAAAACTAGAAAGACTTGCAAAAGTGAGAGTTTTCTCCCTTCTGTTGTTATGGATTTATGATGTCACTCTTATGATAAAAAAGGAAAACTGAGCAAAATATGTTTTTTAAATAAAGTGAAGTTTAAAAGTCTATATACAACAATGTGCATGTACTTAATGCCACTGAACCATATACTTAAAAATGATTAAAATGGTAAATTTCTATGTATATTTTACTACAATAAAATACAGCTATGTCCTTTTTAATAATTCATTTATAGTAAAAGGATTTCCATGGGACTTGGCACAGTGCATTACACATATTAAAATAAATTACCCCAAACATATATAGTGTTTGAACTGAGCCTTAATAAAGTAAATATTCTAAAAAGTAAATATTCAAACATACAATCGAGACTTTGAAGCATAAAGGTAAATATTCTTCAATCCATGCTTCATAGATGTGATTCCTTAAGGTAGGAGACCATACTAGTAATTTTATTTATAACCTATAAGGGATAGGAAAGTTCCTTTCTAAAGCATTAATGAAAATAATAGCTATTAGTAATCATACGCTTACTATGTACCAGGAGCTGTGCTAGACATTTCATGTACATTATTTCTAATGTCAATACCATGAAAATCAATCAAACAACCCCTACTCCACTCCCCAAGTCCCCATAATCACAAATATTAAGGCTATTAAAACATCTTTTCTTTTTTTCCAGGTGTGGAAAATAGGTAAAATCCATAGGATTGTCTTTATAACAGACTTCAGAAAACCCAAGCAACCGTTTTTACGGTTCATCCTATATTATCAATATAGAATAGGAATCAATTTACGATAGAGTTCCTTATAAATTAGACAGGCCCAAACCACTCCATGGAAACCATTTCACGTGTAGGTTCCCTTAAAAGGATGGCTGCTGTATAGAAAGAATAATGAGTGATATGATTTGAGTTTTATAAATGAGAGAATTTATAGAAATGAGGTCATTTGTTCAGTTCCAATCTCATGATATGCCTTCAATAAATGTTTGTGGGGTCATAAATAAATGAATAAATAAATGAGTCAGGAAAATCATCATATACTTCCTATCTGAGATACATGAAAGATAAATAATAATAACTAATTTAATCATTATTCCTTTTCTTTTTCATCATCCTTAAACAGCAAATAAAAGTTGCTAAAATACCTAAAAATATTGCACATTCTTTGTTATTTACATTTCATGTCTTTATCTCTTGCTATTACTCCTTTTATTTCAATTATTATTTCCAATCCACAGGGTATTTCATTTGCAGAACAACAGAATATCAGAAGTTATTTTAGTAATTACAATATGCCAAATGAGGAAACATCTGAAAGCCAAATGAGGCTACATGACATAGTCAAGGTCATGCAGACAGAGTCAGAATGACATCTCAAATCTCCTAACTATTCTTTTGTTCAATGGGTTTGCCTCTTAGATTTTGTCAACTAAATTTGTATACTCTCTAAATCAGGAACTACGATATATACATGCTTATCCCACAAAGTACTTGGCAAACTGCTAGACATTTACTGAGTCCAAATAAGTACTTGATGGTTATTAACATTCATGTGGTCATAGAACTGGAATTACTAATAGTATTCTGAAGTCCATGCAGCACATCATAGAGCACTCATTATACAAGACATCACCAGAGTAACACATTAAAATATCCCCTTATATTGGTTAGTACTTTTGATTTCCACTTACTAGAACTTTTCAAGCCTAGCATAGATTTTTACAGCACCATCTTAATGTTAACCATTTAGGCTATTGCGCATTTTGGCTCCTAAATGCAGCTGTTGCTAGAAAAATAGAAGTTAAATTAATAATAGAGGAAACTTTCTTTGGAGTCATTTTATAACAGCTGAAATTGCTTTGAAATGCCTCTGTTCAAAGGGAAGCTTTTGCCAATGTCGACAGTGTAGTTCCTTTGAAGAATATCCACAAAGAAAATCTATGTGAAAAACTTTCAGATGTCAAGTGGACACAGCCACAATTTAAAATGAACTATAATTATTGTCTTTTCCTCTAAAAAACTATATATATATATATATATATATATATATATACATACGTATATATATAGTAGGTGAAGGCCTAAAACATTTGGGACTTCAGTCTTCTACTAGGAGAAGATCCCTCACTAGAAAAGTTAAGATTATAGGAATCTTAAATGCATGTTGCTAGGTGAAAGAAGCCAGTCAGCAAATGCATATTACATGATTCTAACTACATGACATTCTGGAAAAGGTAAAACTATAAATACAGTAAAAAGGTCAGTGGTGGGGCCGGCCCGGTGGCGCAGCAGTTAAGTTCATATGTTGCGCTTCTCGGCGGCCCAGGGTTGGCCTGGTTCGGATCCCGGGTGCGGACATGGCACTGCTTCAAAAAAGCCACACTGTGGTAGGCATCCCACATATAAAGTAGAGGAAGATGGGCATGGACGTCAGCTCAGGGCCAGTCTTCCTCAGCAAAAAGAGGAGGATTGGCAGTAGTTAGCTCAGGACTAATCTTCCTCAAACTGCAAAGATCAGTGGTTGTCAGGAGTTGGGGGTGAGGGTGTGAAGAGGGATAAAGAGGTGGAGCAGAGGTTTTTAGGGCAGTGAAACTATTACGTATGATACTGTAACCGTGGATACATGGCAGCATGCATTTGGCAAAACTCATAGAACTATACTACATACAAAGAGTTAATTCTAATATAAACTATGAACTTTAGTTAATAATAATATATCGATATTGGTTCAACAATTGTACCATATGTACCACACCAATGCAAGATGCTAATAATAGAGGAAACTGGTAGGGGGTGGTAGCGGGTAGTATATGAGAACTCTGTACTTTCTATTCAATTTTTCTGTAAATCTAAAACCACTCTAAGAAATAAGTACTATTAATTTTTTTTAAATTAGTATTATAAAAATGTTAATGGTTTATAAAGCTATGGTCTCCCATTTCTTAACAAGAGTTTTAACCTAGCATGAGAGCATTATAACTCTTTAGATATACACTTTTTCAGCTCTATACAACTTTATTACATTGTATATTTATGAATTCTCAATGCTATTACATAATTTCTTTGTAACCACTTCCAAACTTCTTTTCCTTTGTATTTATAAGTTTCAAAACATTCCTAGATCCAATGACAACTTTGTGGCATTCTAATCAAAATACCTATACTTCAATAAATTTCTTTCCTGTTAAAAAGTTTTTATTATTAAATAAAAGATTGAAAAATATGTGTGAATTAAGTCATTTTTTAGAGAAATAAATCAGTATGCACTTCAAAGTGTACATTGAGCTAATGTCTGTAGTACTCTGCCTCACGCAAATTGAAATTTTCTGTCAATAAGTTTGAAGTTTGTCATGTTCAAATAAGGGAACAGATCTGAGATGTGCAGTGAAATTTTGTGAAAGTATGTAAAATGTTTGAGCAACGTGCGACCGGAGTGATTGGAAAATGAAGTACCAGCTAGAAGACTGATGCGTGCAGCAGGCTGTGAAAGAACCCTTGCTTTTGCCCCATTGCAAACCAGCAGCCTCCAAATTTTGATCACTGACACTAACTTTGTATGTCCTATAGCAAGTCGTCCTGCTCATAAGGACACTTGATGGCTGATAATCAAGATGACAGTAACGATGAGAATAATCAGGCCAAGTGTAGCATTTAGAATAGTAGTAGATATGTGAGGTATTATTCTCTGAAGCAAACTTTAGAAAACAAGGAAAAATAATTTTGAAAAACATTCAGTTTTGCCTACAGATGAAAGTACACATAAATAATTTCATAAAGTTTTGTTGAAAATCAGTTTTATCAAAGAGTAAAAAATAAATGTGTAAATCAATTTAAGGAGGTGTTCGCCATATTAAAAGGCATTTATACAAGCTTTGTGAGGAAAAGTTGGGTTCTGTTTTGAAGACCAAAGACAAAAGTATGCCAAAAGCCACACTGGGTTTAGATATATTCTCTTCTGAAAACCAAAAAGGGCTATGAACTTAGTAGATTTATCAATAAAAATATAAAAGTAAGCATAAGAAATCATGAAATAAATGCTATATTAATATTCAATAAATATATAATAATAAATGTATAATCAATAAACACTTTGAATACAAGAAACTGATCAAGTGCTTTAGAGACTGCAAAGAAGTTTTTAAAATGATGCCTATCCACAGCTTAGTTAGGTAAAGAGATAATACAGAGAGGTATAATAAAGGTTTTATGAGTGAATTTAAATAGGAAGCACTATTGTTATTCATGGGATATAGTAATCACAAAATGTTCAAGTGGTTGGAGAAAGCATTATAGAGGTTGTAGTTTAAGGATAGGTAAGATTTAAATAGGCAAGAGAGGAAAGCACTTTAGGAGAGGAAAGACTATGAGCAAAATGGGAAAATATTAGTTTAGAAAGTGTGGCATTGTTAGACTAGCTTAGCTGTAAGGAGGTTGTGGGGTCGTCATCTGGACATTTTCATTAAGTCAGGTCACATTATAAAGGCTTGAAAGAGTGGAAAACGATGAATAGGTCAGAGAACTCTTAGGAGAAGAAAGCAACAGCTTTTGATAGTAGGGAATAAATATCAGGTAGGAGAGTGAATGATGACTGATAAGATTTTGGATATAGTGAGTTGAGGTTATTAGCCTGGAGCAATGTGGAAATTAGAGCAGCATACAGTAGCAATTAAGAGCTTTGCCCTGAGGCAGACTGCCTGGGTCTGAATTCGGATTCTGCCAATTAATACTTAATGAACTTAGACAAGTTATCTACATTCACAATGTAAAATAGAGATAGAAATAGCATCTGAATATTTAAAGATTGAATGATTTAATATATAGAAAGAGCTTAGAATAGCTCCTGACTCATAGCATGCATGCAATGAATATTAGTTTTTTTATTATTGTTATGTAATTGAAATCAGAATTTGAGAAAGATATAATTTGATGCCAAAACCATAAATTTGGTATGGTAGATGATTCCATGAAAATTGATGAGCTTTCTAAGGAATACAATACAGAAATAAAAAGCAAAAGTCCATGGACTAAACTTTGGAGTGTGCTCATATCTAAGAATCAGAAAGTAAAAGAAATAGTATGTCAGAAAAATAAGAGGTAGCATATTATCACAAAGTGAAGATTTCAAGGATAGAAGGCAGCTAGCAATACAAAGCAATATAAGAAAATGCAAACGGAAAAACGGCCAAAGTCTTCAGTGACTTTAAGAATGTTCTTCTTGGTGAAAGGAGGCAGGGCAGGGCACAGAGAGATAAAGACTGAGGAGAGTAGAGAAAGGATAGGTGTACATGTAAGTGGAAACTTACAAAAGCATTGAGTAAGAATTTGAGATACTGGATGAAGAGCAGCAAAATAAAGGAGGGAAATTGGAGTGGCAATTAGCCAGGCAGCAGAATCAATCACAAAGAAATTTTAAAGAAGAGACATAGTCCATAGGACTATGTAATTAAGCAGTCAATAAAATTATATTTATTGAAATATGAAGCTTATGTTAAAGTAGTATTAAGAATATTTTAAAAGTTAAAAATCAGCATTTTTAAAGTTGCTTTAAAAATTAATGTAATTTTGGGACCAGCCCAGTGGCATAGTCCCTAAGTTTGCACACTCCACTTTGGTGGCCTCTGTGGTGGCCTCCCAGATTCAGATCCTGTGTGCGGACCTATATGGTGTTCATCAAGCCATGCTGTGGTGGCATGCCACAAATGAAATAGAGAAAGATTGGTACCAATGTTACGTCAGGGGTAATCTTCCTCAAAAAAAAATAAATAAATAACAAATCAAATGTCAGATAATCAAAATGTCAGATTCACTAAACTCATTTGACATTTCAAGTTTCAGTTTCTTTAGCATTAAAAAATTTTTCTCCTTTTAATCTTAAATTTTTAACTTATTGAAATGCATAAATTATTAAATTTATTAAGTATTCTATAAAATGTGTAGATACAAAATAGGCAACAACTAAAAACATCTATATGCTTATTAATAATAAAATGTCATTGTTTCATAGCAATATGTAGGGACTAGAAACTATTACTAGTTTCTTCCATCGAGGGAAATTAGATAGCTGAACGTTAAAAAGGAAAGGGGGTACTTATATTCACTATTTCTCTTTTTTTATTGTTTGCATTTTGTACCATGTCTAGAAATTAACTTTTTAAAAATAGATAACTAAAGGGGCCAGCACCTTGGCCTAGTGGTTAAGTTTGGTGCGTTCCACTTTGGCGGTCAGAGTTCAGTTCCCAGGCACAGACCTACACCACTCATCAGCGGCCATGCTGTGGCGGTGACCCACATACAAAATAGAGAAAGACTGGCACAAATGTTAGCTCAGGGTGAGTCTTCCTCAGCAAAAATAAATAAATAAATAAAATTTAAAAGATTATTTAAAGAGTAAATAATGAAAGGAAATAAAAATTTGGAGTACTCTAATAGCTGTTTTTTACTAACACAAAGAGAATATGTAATTAGAGAACTTAAATTTATTATATTGACTTTATAAAGATTTTCAAATGGGATAAGAGATAGGACATTGAATTTTGAGAAGTATTTTTATAATTTAGTTTTCAAAATGATTTTAAAATCATATATGCTATATATTATTTTGTTTTACCTTATTTTTCTCTTCATTAAAAAAAAAAGACATTTAAAACTGACAAGGTAAGCAGCTGAATTTCTGAAGGATGATACATAGTACCTGATCTAAATCCAAGCTTTGTTTTCACATCTTTGGCTCAAGGAGAAAACGCAACACAGACAAGCAAAGAGAGAAGAGACTTTTAAATTCCAGGAGGGCACAGAACTGTATGCCTCAAGAAGAAAAGTTTAATCAGCATGATACATTTGAGACATACCTACACTTGTTCACATTGCTCATTCTTGCATTCGACTAACGTTTATTAAATACTCATTATGTCAAGCACCGTCCTAGGCACTGGGGATACAGCAATAACAAAATAGGCTAAAGCTTTGCCCCTGCAGAGTTTAAAACCTACTGTGAAAGGCAGACAGTAAATAAGATAAGCAAGTAGAATACATAGTATGTTGATAGTGAAGTATTAAGGAGGAAAAGATAAAAGCAGGGAAGGGATATATGAATGTTAGCAGGAAGGAAAAGCCACATTGAGATAGTGATATTTGAGCAAAGTTCTAAAGAAGGGAGTACAAGGGAAGCTGTACAGATATCTTAGGAACAAGCACTCCAGAAAAAGAAAGCAAGTGAAAGGCCCTGAGGCAGAGACAGTTCTAATGTATCCAACAAACAGCAAGACCAGTAACGTTTCAGTAGAATGAAAAAGGGGGAAATAGTAGGGAAGAGTTTAGGGAATTAAGACAAGGTCAGATCATATAGCTCTTATGCATCAAAGTAAGAATTTCAACTCTTTCTCTGAAAGAGATGGAAAGCCTTTAGAAGGTTTTAAGCAGAGCTGTGATGTCCTATGACATACTTTAAAGAATCATTCTAGCTGACGTATTCAGGATAGACAGAAGGGGAGCAAGTACCAAAGCAGGGAGACCAATTAGGACTCTATTGCAATCATCCTGGGAAGAGAAGCTAAAGCCAACAGGATTTGCTGATGGGCCTGCTGTGGTTGTGAGAAAAAAAGAAGTGTCAAGAATGATTCCAAGATTTCTAACTGAAAGAATGGAGTTACTATTCGCTGAAATGAAAAACTGTGAGAGGAAGAGTTTGGGGGGAAATATTAGGAGCTCAGTTTGAGGCATGTTAGGTTCGAGATGATGGTATTACACATCACGATAGAGATGCTGGGTAGATAGTTATGAGTAAAGTTCAGGGGAGAGGTCTGCAAGACTTCATTTTTGTTTGTTTAATTACATGTGCTCCAAAATTACAAAATTTATTAAATTACAGAAACATTATAATTACGGAGACTTTTAGATCATGAGTTTATTCTTTTGCCCATAGCCTGAATAGGTGGAATAATTTAATGACTATTTCTTCTGAATTTGATGTTATAGCATTATGTGCCTGTGTTTTACCAAAAAAAAAGAGAAACATGAAATAGGACTATCTGGCAAGGATAATTTCAAACAATTATATATTTTACAACAAAACGGGGGAGATATAATTTGAAATCCTTCTGAAATCTTTATATCCTAGTCCCCTTAGCCCAAAAGATGATTTTTTTAGCAGTATAAACTCTGCCACAAACTATTGTATGTCTATATAAGTGTGTAATGTCTATGTTATTAGAAAAATTTCCCAAAATAATGACTGACTCTATAAATACTCTTTTATGTGGCAATTTAGATGGAACTAAAGATCAACTTCAGTACATATTTTGTTTTCCATTTTGCTTAACTAAATAAGGCTAAGTGGAGAATATTAACTCAGAGGTTTGCATACTTAAGGTACTGACCATCAACATTAGTTTTTCAAGTTGATTTAATATAAGGCCCTGCTTCTCTTCTCGTGGTCACTGTTATGCATCCTAAAGTGTATTACTTTAAACTGAAGTAACACAGAGATTTATTCTAAGGTTGAATAAAAGCAAGTATCTTTTAAACTGGCTTTTCATCCTTTGAATATTTTTCTTGTTATCTGAAAGCATTCAACTTTTGCATTTTAAGAACAAAGATAAAAAGAACAAGGTGGAGGGAGGATGGGTTTCAATTTAAAATGTCTTCTACCACGCCCCCAATGCATCCTCTTCAAACCTGGCTATGAAGAAACAAAAATTTAAGAGCTAAAATGTTACCTCCCTCCTATCCTCCAACTTTCTAATTCCAGAGCCAAGAACTCACAGAACCAGGCAGGAGGAGGAAGGTGATGTCTGTTTGTGTATGTATTATGTGTGCTTGGGGATGAAGTACTGGGGGAAGGGGTGCTTGAGTAATGACACAAGCAGGAGCAAGTTTTGCATTTGGGGAGGTGTAATCTTCCCCAAATTTTTTGTAAGAAAAGCATTATTCTGACGTAGTCCAATTTGTTAACTTTTTCTTTTGTTTCCCTTGCCCACGTAAACATGGTATTCAAAAAGATGTTGCTGAGACCAATGTCAGAGTGTACTGCCTATATTTTCTTTTAGGAGTTTTATGGTTTCAGGTCTTACATTCAAATATTTAATCCATTTTGAGTTAATTTTTGTGTATGGTGCAAGATAATGGTCTACTTTCATTCTTTTGCATGTGGCTGTACAGTTTTCCCAACATCATTTATTGAAGAGACTTTCCTTTCTCCATTGTACGATCTTGGCTCTTTTGTCAAAGATTAACTGTCCATAGATGTGTGGTTTTATTTCTGGGCTTTCAATTCTGATCCATTGATCTGTTTGTCTGTTTTGGTGCCAGTACCATGCTGTTTTGATTACTATAGCTTTGTAGTATGTTTTGAAGTCAGGGATTGTGATGCCTCCAGCTTTGTTCTTTTTCCTCAGGACTGCTTTGGCTATTTGGGGTCTTTTGCTGTTCCATATAAATTTTTGGACTTTGTTCCATTTCTATGAAGAATGTCATTGGGATTCTGATTGGGATTGCATTGAATCTGTAGATTGCTTTGGGTAGTGTGGACATTTTAACTATGTTTATTCTTTCAACCCATGAACATGGAATATCTGACTAAAAAGTTTCTGCAAAGCAAAGGAAACCATGAACAAAACGGAAAGACAACCCATCAACTGGGAGAAAATATTTGCAAATCATTTATCAGACAAGGGGTTGATCTCCAAAATAGATAAAGAACTCATACAACTCAACAACACAACAAAAGTCCCGATCAAAAAATGGGCAGAGGAAATGAACAGACATTTTTCCAAGGAAGATATGCAGATAGCCAACAGACACATGAAAAGATGCTCAACATCACTAATTACTAGGGAAATGCAAATCAAAACTACAATGAGATATCACCTTACTTGGGTCAGAGTGGCTATAATTACCGACACAAAACAACAAATGTTGCAGAGGATGTGGAGAAAAGGGAATGCTCACACACTGCTGGTGGGATTGCAAGCTGGTGCAGCCACTATGGAGATCAGTATGGAAATTTCTCAAAAAATTAAAAATAGAAATAGCATATGATCCAGCTATCCCACTACTGGGTATTTATACAAAGAACTTGAAATAAATGCTCCAAAGAGATTTATGCACCCCTATGTTCACTGCAGCAAAATTCACAATAGCCAGCATGGGGAAACAACCCAAGTGCCTTCTACAGATGAATAGACAAAGATGTGGTAGATATATACAATGGAATACTACTCAGCCATAAAAAAGGACAAAATTGTCCCATTTGCAACAACATGGATGGACCTGGAGGGTATGATGTTAAGTGAAATAAGCCAGAGACAGAAAGACAAATACTGTGTGATTTCACTCATATGTGCAGGATAACAAACATATGGCTAAAGAGAACAGATTAGTGGTTACCAGAGGGGAACGGGGTTGAAGGTGGGTGAAAGGGACAAAGGGCTTCATACATATGGTGATGGATAAAAATTAGACTACTAGGGGTGAGCACGATGAAGTATATTCAGGAATTGATAAACAATAATGTACACCCAAAATTACACAATATTATAAAGCATTATAATCCCAATAAAATTTTTTAAAAAAAGAAAAGCATTGTTGATCAAAGTAGTAATGGGGCAGTAGCATAGAAAACCACTGTTAGCAGTATGGCATGTCCTTGGAGGTTAAACTTATCACAGAGTCAGTTCAGAGTATGGAAGAACCAGTAGTAGTTGGAAATTTCTGTATCATTCATTAGAGAAAGGATGAAAGCATCTATGAAAGCCTCCTAAAGATTAGGAATAAGACTAGAAGTTCATAAATTTGCCCTCAAGAAATAGATATGAGAACAGAATTCAATATTCATAGGTAACAACAGAGAACAGGGAAAAGAACCAAGGTTTGTAAAGACAAACCTTGATTGTTGATTGAGATGAGATTGGCCTAGTATAAAGATAAAAGAAAAATCCAACATGGGCTTATAATAATAACAAAAAGAAAGAAGAGGAAAATAATTCAAGAAAAAGTCAAACATTCTAAATAGTTATTATTTATTAAGTAGTTATGATGTATCAACAAATTGTTATTCATTATTGAGTAGTTACTATGTATCAGAGCTGTTTTAAATATCTAACATGTATTAACTAGTTTAATACATATGTTTAATCCTCACATGATCCCATGAGGTTTCTTTGTTGTTGGTGCTGTTGAATCGATTCCCACTCCTAGTGACCTGCTGTACAGCAGAGCAGAACCCTGCCCAATCTTTTTGCACCATCCTCTCTCCTTCTGGCACTATATCAGACAATGTTCCACTGCTATTAATAGATTTTTCATGGCCAATTTTTTCGGAAGTAGGTGACCAGGTCCTTCTTCCTAGTCTTAGTCTGGAAGCTCCACTGAAATCTGTCCACCATGGATCACCCTGCTAGTAACTGAAATACTAGTGGCAAAGCTTTCAGCATCACAGCAACATGCTGCAGTTATCCCGTTTTTAGAAATGAGGACTTGCCCAAGGTCATAAAGTTATTAAGAATTTAAAAAGACATAGTTATTATGAGTAGGTGTAGAAATTTATTTATTCATCCACTCAAATAATATTTCATGGGTACTTACAAGTGGCAGGTACTATTCTAGTCACTCGGGATATATTAATGGGGAGAGAGTAAAGAATCCTGCCTCCAGGGGCTTGGATTCTAGCACGGTATAAATTATATAGTGTGTGTGAGGAGGTGATGAGTTCTGCAGGAGAAAAAGAGAAACTACAGCAGGATATTGAAGTTGGAAAGTACATGGTGGGGGATGGAAATTAATGAATAGAGCTGAATTTGAGATGGTATTTAGCGTGTCTGAGAACCTTGGCTTGTAATAGGATAATTTAACCCAGTCAGATTTATTTTGTGAATTGATACACTTAATCTTCCTTCTATCATTATATGCTTTCTGTTTTTATGTTTTTTTGATGCTTCCTTCATTCCTTACTTTTTGCTAAGTAGCCCATTTTAATGTGATTTCTCATTCTGCTGTTTTGAAAAGCATAATTCTTAACTGATGGTTACCTTTGAATTATGTATATCCTACATATCTTTACCAATCTCATGCTCCATAGGGCAAGGTGTTATATGTGTCTTCTCTATTCTACCACTGAGCCTAACACAATAGTAGGAATATTAAAATATACTTGTTCTATGAGTGAAGAAATTAATAGTGGGTATTAATTACATGATCATAATTCTGTTCTGGGGCCAAAGACACTCTGGAGGGGGAAATAAAAAACAGAAAGTGAAAGCTGAGAAAAGTGGGAAAGAATGCTACAGAGGAGAGTGCATCTATCCCAATCCTGATACAAACTACGTGAGCTTAAAAAACTTACCCATCTTCTTTGCTCCTCTATTTTTTTCACTTGAAATATGGAGCGAGTGGGTTAGAACAGTGGTTCATTACCTTTTTATGAGTTCCAGAGACTTCTGAGAGACCTTTAGAGGCTATCAATCTTCTTCACAAAAGCTTCATATACATATATCATGAAAAATAATAAGTTGACGTTTTATAAGATCATGAAAAGCCTTTAATGTGTATATTGTTAATATGACATGAAAACACCAGTGAAATGTTTTACGACATTTAAAGATTAATTAGATACTTCACACACACAAAAAACCCTGTCCATACCTTATGATAAAGAAAGCCCAAAACCCCCAAACATTTACCCAAGAAGAAAGCATTTATCCAAAGAAAGAAACAGAAGATTTATAGATGTTGTGAAATGTTTTGAAATATTAAAGTCCAATATCTTCTTTGAAGTTCTCATAACATATCTATTTCAAATAGGGATGAAGTTGTTTAAGCTTAGCTTTTCTTGACAAACCGACTCTGATTGGTCGACTGCATGTCTTAAGAGGTAGTACTCTTGAAATTCCATGTGAAAAATTACTACCTAAAAATATAAGACAATAGAAGTACATAAGGGAGTAAGAATTACTTACAGATTTTAAGCTTAAAAATTTTTACCAACTTCTAATCATGATACTAGCAACACGTACTGAGTCACTGAGCTAAGTGCTGTAAACACAGTAGTTTACTTAATTCTGTCTCCATTTTTAAAATGTGGAAACCTTAGCGCAAAAAATTTAAGCAAATTGCCCAATACAAAATAGTAACTTAATAAAATCAGCATTCCACTCAGGCAGTCTGACTTAACAACAACAACAACAAAACCATATGGGTTTTAAAGTTAACTTGATGTAGCTTTAAAGACCACGTCATTTTTCTATTAGAAGCTAAACAACTAGGCTATCTGTTAATGATTACATTTGGCTCCTAATAGAGATTATTATCAATAATAAAGCACAAATGTATTTCACCTCTTGATTTTATTTTACAACACATTATCATTTTCAAAAAAGTTCAAAACGTTTCATGGAGGTACACCTGTTACTAAATTAGTTAACCAAACAAATAGGATCAACTATCCTTGACGATAAAATACAAAATACCTCTAACTTTCAGAGTGCTTTTTTTAATAAACAGTGGGGTAAATATGCAAAGCTAAAAATGTATCAAGCTTTAATCAAATTCTAATGAATTAGTATGACCTTAATATAATAGCACATTATACTAAAAATAGTGCAATCAATCTAATGTTAAATCTGACAAAAGGTAAACAGCATGATTTCTAATAAGTTGAACCAAACAGAATTTCTGTGTGAATCTATGTAAACAATAATAAAATAAAATACAAAATTTAACTATTCACAAATAAGGAGAAAAAAACTTAACACAAACATAGCTATAAATCATTTTATGATACTTTATTCAATATCAAAATTATAAAGTTAATTATAAAAAATGAGATAAAAATTTGTGAGATTTTTTCATTTTTTAAACCAAAAGGAATTGTCCAAATAAAATAAAATTGTTGGATCATTTCTGATACACTAAACTTGGTTATAAATTAGATAATTTCAGCAATTTATGCTAAGTGTACTTCTTCATTATGAGATTATTATTTCAGAATAAAGCCATGATTAGTCTATTTGATTACTTTTTCAAAGCATAGCTTCCTCTTTCATATTCTAATATGCCATTCTTCTGGTAATTTTGCAATAGGTGGGAAATCACTGAACCAAATTCTATCAACAGCAGCCCTTTTGCAAAGCATATGCCCTTACACAGCCATTAAATTATGGTTATGAGGATGTGCTTCTTGGTCTCCTTGGATAGCTTATCTTTTTATTAAATTATGATTCATTTTATTATTGCTATACACTGGATTAACGTATTGCTTATATTGTTTAACAATTCTAAACATTCAGGCACACTACCAGAAATTGTTCATTTTAAAAATCAGTGTTAAAAAAGTCTGTGACGGCCGGCCCAGTGGCCTAGTGGTTAAGTTCACATGCTTCACTTTGGCGGCTCAGGGTTCTTGGGTTTGGATGCCAGATGCAGACCTACACATCACTCATCAAGCCATGCTGCGGCAGCATCCCACATACAAAATAGAGGAAGATTGGTACAGATGTTAGCTCAGCAGCAATCTTCCTCATCCAAAAAAAAGTCACAAATTTTACTAGTGCTCTTTTAGAAATAATACTAACTCAATTGTTTTCTAAATCCTAGCAACTCAAAGTCTAGTCCACAGACTAGTAGTATCTACATTTGCTAGGAGCTTGTAACAAATGCAGAATCTTAGGGCCTGCTCTATAAGAGAATCAGAATCATTTAACAAGACACCAAGGTGATTCATATATATATTAAAGTTAGGGAAGTATCAGTGCTAAATGACTTATAAAGCACTCACTAGCTGGCTGACATATAACACATGTTCAAAATAATTTCAAACTACCTGCCTTCTCCACACCACAGACAGAGGACAGAGAGACAGAGAGACGGGAGGCATTGGAGACATTAGCAGTAGCAGTTTTAATTGTAGGCATCATGATGGCAAGTGGATAGGTACATGTCAGCACAGTAGAGAGTTTCCCAATGCCTTTTAAACCACATGTATAAGCAGGCACCCACTCCACCTAGACAGTTAGCCTGTTCTTATCATCCTCACTTGCCAGTATCTTCCAACTTTTCTCTTACATTATGGACTTTAACAAGCCTCAGGGAGATCACTCCATTTTTATGAACTTTGAAAGGGAATCCAAGACAACTATCCTGACACAGTATTAAGTAATTCTGGCTGACTATATTATTTTTCATATTTCATGACAGTGAGGCACTTTTCCTTGTAAAAGTACAATAGAGTATTATGGGTTCAGATATTTCCAACAAATGTAACATTTCTCTTCCAATTTGTGCATATACTTTAATCATCCTCATATATTCATTTTATTATCACAATTATAATCATGATGACAATATGGGTATATGTTCCCTAATCTTCCTCCATTCTATCTCAAAATATGCTCCTACATCTAATTTCTTCTTTTCTTTCTGTCCTAGAAGAAACAACCCTATCCTTTCCATGCTAATTTCACCACCCTGCTTTTAGTCTCATAGAGGATTATTCCCTCAGTTATTCCCTTTATTCAAGGGAGAAGAGACTACCTGTGGGCTTTTGACCTCTGAAAGACATAGATTAATTTTTAAGATTATTTCATTGTAAGCTAAGAAAAGAGGAAAAGATGCAGTTTTGAAGTGACTGGATAAAGATATCAGGGACAACATTCTACCAATGATGAGAAGCCAGGAAAAACGTTTTGTGAAATGATGAATGACTGAAGACGTTTTGGTAAATATATTTTACCTATATCATTGTTCTCTCTAGATCTAGTCTTGTTGTGTAATTCCAGCAATTTCTGACCATATGAAAATTTAGTTCTTTAGAAAATTGTTCCCTAAAATCAATCCTACCCCTACCTCATCCCCATTGGTACAACAAGCTAGAATAGATGTTAGGCTTAGTGTATTTTTTATTCTGATATTGTAGACCTCCTAGGCAAAGAATAAGGTTAGTTATTTAACTTTTCTTTAGTTTTATTATTATTATTATTATTTTGGTGAGGAAGATTGGCCCTGAGCTAACATCTGTGCCAGTCTTCCTCTATTTTGTATGTAGGATGCAGCCACAGCATGGCTTTATGAGCGATGTGTAGGTCTGTGCCCGGGATCCAAACCCACGAACCCTGGGCCACTGAAGCAGAGCACATCAACTTAACCACTACACCACTGGGCCAGCCCTACTTTTATTTTTAATAGTAATCAAAAGTTTAAATGCCATAGTGATAAATGATGTTAATATATCTAAATGAAACTAAATTTTGTAATTACTAAATAAAACATCTATATAAAGAGCCCCATAGTACTTAAAGCATAGAGAACATTGATAATAAATACATAATTGGGAGTAATATCTCATCAATGGAAATCCAACTTAGAGAAATGCCTTTTTGGTTTTGCCAGTTAATGTTACGCACATTAGATGTATATCTTAGACATATATAACACCTATCTTATCGCATAGTTATTGCAATGAATAACTGTAAATATTTAAAGACAGTTTTGTAGAACACATTTCCCAATAATATTCTAACTGGCATTTTAATTTTTCACCAATTTTTAATAATTAGAATTTGCATCAGTAAAGTTTTAATGTTTACAAAAGTATTAAATCTTTGTATTTATCTTCTAACAACCTAAATATATTTTACTCATGCTAAAAATAAAGAATGCAATAATCATCTTAGAAGATGTTCTAGAAAATAACCAAAAATCTCACCTCCCTTCAGTAAATAATTAATTTTTTCTTCTTTAAATTCATCAGAGAAAAAAGTAGGTCTTTTAGGTAAAGGTTTTTCACAATCTGAAACTAAAGATCAATATGTTATCGCAAAGTAACTATGTAAAATGTTAATACTACAAACAAATTATTTTTTCAGAATCATTTCCTCCCATTGGCTCCTAACATTTAAATAAATGAAGAAAGACTCTTCAAAACTCCTTTTAAAAATTTCGTCACTTGTTACCTTCAACTTCAGTATATTGTTCAACATTTGAAAGGCCTTTATAGGAAAATAATGTGTATCAATAAACATTGTGTTACACTATCTTCTTTTTTGCCAAAATTATATACTTGGCCTACACACAAAAAAAGGAACAATTTTTATCTATCATGAGAAAGAACATTTTAAAACTAATCTCATTACCTTCCTCAGAAGTAGAATATAGTAATTCTTCCTCTGATGTTCTTGGACAGCAATATTCACTAGGAACTTCCTGTTCTCCATTTTTGGATACTGTTTTCCATTTAAATAAACTTTGGTGTCTTTTATGCATATTAGGATCTTCTACAGTATCCGAGAACAAAGAAGATGCGTGTATTTTCTTGACTGTAACCATTTTCAAATCTGTTTTTATCTCCATTTTTACTTCCTCAAGATCATTATTTTCTCCAAAGTAATTTTCTTGCCCATTGTTTGTTTCCACAGGGCTCAGAATTTCATTTTCCCTACTAATTTCATGAAACATACGAAGTTCTTCAAGTACTAAATCAAATTTACTCTTCATCTCAAAATCTTTTGCTACTGCCAGAGCGTCTGTTGATAAACACTTGGCAGCTAAGTCCTGAAAACATTCATTGTTCCCTACCCTCAAGTCAGTTTCAAATTGTTGATTAACACATTCTGTAGAGTCATTCTTTGGATGAAAATGCTTTGAATTAGCTAACTCACTTTCTTGCAAAATACTCTCATGTTCATTTCTATCAGCTACATTATTTTGATTAATATACTTACTTTCTTCCACATTTACTTTCCTACTTATTAATGAAACTGGTTGCATAGGAGACATGCCATCCATTGAATAAAAACTATTTTTCTCTTCCTTTTCTTTCTTAATATCTTTATGAACTTGGCAACTGTTTGTTAAACTTTGTGCTGTGACTTTTACTTCCTCCTTCAAAATTAAGTCATGGTTTTTTCCTTCAATTTCACTTAGCAAGTTTCCAAAATTTACCACTAGAGATATAGTCATAGGATTGGTTCGTTCACTATGTTTTGCATCGTGACTTGTCAGTATGGCCCATTGCCCAGTCTTGAAGAAATCTTCACATACGCACTTTAAATTAAAGCTGCTGATCTTACTGTGCTCCTTTTTTCTTTCAGTATCTAAATCTTGGTTGTACACATTTGTTTCACAAAATTTTTCATTAACATATGTACTGTTTTTCTGTATAAATTGAGAACCAGACTTAACATGTGTTTCAATAGTATTAGGACTACAGTGAGCCCAATTTTCCAGGTTCATAAGTTGTTCAGGACAACTCTTATTCTTGTAACTAATTTCTTTTGTCAAAGAAATTTCATTCATGTCATCAAAGTCCATTAAAAGATGAATTTTTTCAAAAATTGGAAAACGGATATATTTAGTTGTCATGTTGAAGGAATTGATGGATGTTATCTTAGGCTCTTCAAAAACTTGTTTGGTTTTAAATAGCTTTCTTTCCTCTAACATAGGTTTTTTCTTATCTTCTAATAGTCTTGAAAAAGTTAAAATGTTTACTAGATATACAGTATGATTCTCCACTATATTTTTTGAATAATTAAAATACACTATCCATTTGAAAATGCATCTGTCTTCTAATTTAGAATCATTTTCAATTCTTGTTAAAGAATCAAAGTTATTGAGCAAAGAAGCTATATTGGCTTTCAATATGATATTCAAAAGTTCTGAAACACTGGTTTGTAAATATATGCTTAAAACATTCTTTCTATTGACATTCATATTCCTAGTTATCAGATTTTGAACATCAATTTGCTTTTTACGCTTCAAAATTTCATACCAGGTTAAAATACTATTATCTTTTTGATTTCCTGAAATACTTTTATGGAAATAAAAAATTTCTGTAACAAAACTTTCAAAAATGTTGCTGAAATGAAAATCTTCTTGCATAGTATAATATCTCAACTGTAGCATATTATTGTTTTCTTCTTTACCACTTAACAAAAAAAATTTTATTGAAGCTTTTTGGTTACGCAGTGTTCCTCTCAGGAGAGGCTTTGACTGTTCTTCATGTGTATTCATGGCTTTTGTATTGTGATAATCTTTGCTTAAAATATCTATTTCCAGCAATTGTAGCAAATTCAATCTTTCTCCAATTTTTTTCACATTTTCACATTTAGTCTTGTAATTATCCACAATCCAATAATTTTCCCTATTTCTCAAAATATGTCTAATATTACAGTCTGAGCTTTGAGATTTTTCCAATCCATTAGATATGTAACTGTCTAGGCATGTTTCTGCTTCTTCCCAATTTGCATTTTCTAGTATTGTAGTGTAATTCTTTTCAGAATCTCTCACATCAGACTTGATACTACTGTGGTTACAGTAGTTTAAATTGATCAAGTCCTTTTTTTTCACGCAAATATTTTGGTTGCTGAGTGACTGGTGATTACCTTCATAACATTCAGAAACAATATTTTCTGCATCCACAATTTTTTTATCATCCTGCAACTTTTGCTTCTTAACATCAGGTCTATTTTGGGACCAGTAAATGTTTGTGAAATTTCTAACATATGCCTCGTTTTTGTCATTCCTTTTCTTCGCTATTTCCTTTAAATAGACAGAGGACATTTTGCTATTTAAATCGGTTGGGAACTCAGGGATACTTATTGTGCTGCTATCTCTAAAATAGCTGGGTTTGGCAATTTCCATGCAGGGCTCGTTTTGAGATTTTGATATTTTTAGTGTAGATGCTGAAATGTTATTTTCTTTTTTATTTGATGGCATAACACTGCCAGCTTTACATCTGTTCTTAATTTCACGAAATGTTGGTTTCATTTCCTTGTAAAAGGTAACGTCTAAAAATAGGTTTTCTGTCTGTTCTATGTAACTATCGTCTTTCTGACTATCGTCTCTCCCTTGGACTAAATATTGTTTTCCATCTTTGTTTTTCACTCCGTTCATATCGTTTTTAGAGGCGTTAGGCAGAAGCTGAGCAAACTCTGCTTCGGATGTGTCACTGCAGCGCACACTGAAAATCTCTCTGACGTTCAGTCCTGATTCAGAAGACCTTCTGGAAGCCCTCAAACCAGAATCAAAACTTTGTGAGGGGAGAGACTGCAAACAACTATTCATCTCAGATTGGCTCTTTTGGCATCCCGGGTTACATATCTGCTTCCCGCTGACTGATTTCTCCACACACGAGTCTGCGGAGTTACCAAAAATGAAGTTCCCTGAAATAAGCGGCCCTTTGAAGGGTCTAGGCGACAACTCCCAGACTTTTTCCACCTCAGACAAGCGAGGCACCAAAGGCAGCCTCCACCCCGCCTCAGAGACACCCCCAGGCTCCTCCAGACGGAGCCGCTTACTACTTGGGGGCTGGGAATCAGAGTCCTCAGGAGGCGGTAAAAGGGCGGGAGGCTCCCTGAGCTCGGCAACCCGCTGCGTGGGGTGCGTGAGCGACATGACAGCGAACGGAGGAGATCTGTCCGAGGTTCCAGCCAGGCAACTGTCTCTTATTAGGCGCCAGGCGGCTCTGCCCCACCCCCCCTCCGAACGCCCGGGTTACGCCCCTGACACGCCCCTTGAGGCCTGGCCTCGGCCCCAGCCTGGAGCAAGCCCCGCCCTGTCCCCGCCCCTGACACGCCCCTCCACCGCCCTCGTCAGCTCCGCCCCGGCCCCGCCCCCACCCCGCCCCCTCGAGCCTGCGGTAGTTTCTCCCTCACAGCACAGAGCGCCTGGGGCCGTTACATTGTCTATTTTTAGCGCCTCCCGCAAATGCCACAACTGTATCTGACGTAAATATTTTCTTCCCTCTGGTAGAATTAAGGAGAAAAGTCAGAACCTCTCTCTCTTGTTTTTAACATTTGTGAACGGAAACAGCTTTACTTTTAAAATTCTAGAGTTCTATGTTTTCCTCAGAAGCGGCTTCTCCTCTTCCTCAGTTGCTCCGAAGCGTGTTGACCAGTAAATTCGTGTAGTTCTGTAAGCACCAGACCAAATCTCTGTGGCTGGAAAAACTTTTTTTTTAATGCTCTTAATCATCCCAGTGGCATTCAAAATCAGATTTCCATTTCACTAATAAAGTTTGTTTCGGGGAGGAAAGCACTGGTTCTTCACAATCTGAATATTTCAGGAAAAATTGTGTGGAAATTACTATCCAGATAATTATTAATCTTCACTTTTTAAGACTATAGAAAAATAGTTTTCATGTGAGCTGTGGGGCTTCCTTCCTCATAATTGTGAATAAAATTACTCAAAGATAAAAATTAAATGTTTCAACTATTCCATTTATTGTAAGCATAAATAATACAGTTCTGACTCCTACCTAATAAATTTTGTAAATGTTTTCTTTTCCTTCTGCTTTGAAAATAATTTATAATTTCCAGTCATTCTGATTTTTAGGAATTCCATAATCATAAAGAGGAAAGTGATTTTCAAAATGTTTATTATTACATGTTTATTAAGAAACATGTAATTATTGCTCAGAAATCAAAAACCTCAATCCCCTTGGTGATTGTTTCAAAGTTAAGTTTTGTGTTCCCAGGTAAAAATTTATAAGAACTACAATAACATGCGACAGAAATCCTAATCTCAGAACCCATGGGAGCATATATGGCAAGATATGAGTGGCATACCACTTTAAATAATAAGATGTTCCTCAACTTCCTGTCTTGTAAATACTCTTAGATATATTGTAATTCCACTTCTGGGCATTTGCTATTATTGTAGCTGGTAAAGTCCTCCAGAGAAATGTTTACTTAAATTTGAAAAAAGCCTTGCAGTGTAAGCACTTCATCAACACTATAAATAAGAATGTGGCAGTGGTTCAGATTATACAACAGTGAGTTCTCAAAGTGCTACTTCTATATATCTTAAATTCCATTGCTTTTTCATCCCACATTCTCCACAACTCTACATTCCATTCCAGTGCAATCTGTTCTAGGTTTGTGATCAGCATAAGGACTGACTTGCTTAGCTAAGGTGGATGTAATTGGTGCACTAACATATTAGGAGCAAGCTTTCTATCTGTAAAGGAAATGTCGTAGCTTTGTGATTCTAGATTCATTTGTAACTTGGTGTTTGATTGTTTCTTCATCTTGCTAGCTTGTCCAAGAACACACTATGTGTTAGATCTCTATTACACCGTTATTTAAAACCTGTGCATTGTTTAAGGACCAGAATTCAAATAAAATTCAGAAGTATTCAATTTAATTCAACAATTGTTTGATAACTATGCCTAAGGCAGTGTTATGTGTACAGAAATGTATAGGGTTTTTTTTTTCTATCCTGAAGAAACTTATAGCAATGAAGACAGATTAAGTCTTTTCCTGCACTTACTTATTTAAACATTACACTAATGACCACCATCATTTCAATGTTTATTGAAACTACTATTTATGTGTCTTTTGCTTTGTTTTTTAAATGCCACTAGTTTGAAAATAGACTAGCTATCAGTGAGAAATGAAAAGAGTTGTATCTTCAAGTCATCACAATCAAAATATAAAATGAGACATTCAAATCTTAACCTACTCTTCAAAGCTTATTTCAAATGTCACATTTTTCTATATTACTTTACCGGCCCTTCCTTTGAAAGCTCCTGCCTCCTTTAATAACAGCAAACTGAGCCTAAAGGACAGCACCCGTCATCCCTTCCAGCTTGCTGTCTTATTACAATTCAGATCTGAACAAATGAAAGAATGAATGAGTTCATGAGATAAACCTCATACCGAAAATAGCACACAAGCTCCTGTTAGAGTTAAGTCAGATAGTCACTCAGTAAGTACCTCAGGATGCCTCGAGTCCAATGTCTTTAGCATAGTACAGCAGATCTTCACAACTAGATCCTATCTTCACTTTTTCAGCTTCATCTTTTTTTCCAATTTGCCCCATGCTGCCTACGCCAGACTGTTATTTTCTTTCCTTTCCATACGTGTTCTCAATGTCCTTCTCTTTCACCAACTGACAAATTCCTATTCACTTTAAAGGGTCCTACCCAAAAGTTACCTCCACTGTGAAAGCTTCTCCACCTCCTTCCTGCTCTCTCCAATCCCCAGGCAGAATTATTCACATCCTCGTCTATGTTCCTATAGAATTTTATTTTCGACTGTATTATAACACTTAAAACATTTTATTGTACTGAGTTGTCTACATTCCCTCCACTAGACTATGTATTAATTGGGGCAAAGATTTATTGATCTTCACTTCCCCAGTGCCTCACACTAAGTACCTCAGTTAATGAGAAAAAAATGGAATGATATCACTATTACTATACCTCTACCAATGCAAATGGATCTAGTGGTGTCTTGAGAGTATTTTAAGCTTATTATCTTGGTTTTTATTTTATATATTAAAATGGAGACTTGCTTGAGACTCCACTGGCATAAAAGCCAAAAATTTACTTTAGATGTTACTGGTTTTAACATCATTAAAGTTTCATGGTAGGACCAGGTATTTGACACAGCAGTTTTTCTCTTGTGCATCTTTTAACCAATCATGTAAATGGTGAATAAATACACAAAACCTAAAACTTTGTTTCATGCTGACAGGATAACCGAATATATTTTAAATACTTAATAGGAACCAGTAACAACAATATTTAAACCAAATACAGGGGTTTGAGGGGAAAATATCATCACTTACTAAAAATATGTAAAATAAATATGGTTATAAATAACACAAATAGCACTTTTTATCAAGGTTAAAAAGCACTAGGTGAAAAAATATTTCAGAAAACCATGATGCTGTGTATATCTGCATATGCAATTAAACTTTCAGCAGAGCAATAATGGTAATTTATAACATAAATATAATCTCAAATGACACAATGTATGTGCAAATACTTTAAACTTTAAAACATCTTTTTATTCTCAATTTTCCTTAATGACATTATCATCTACCCAGTCTCCTAAACTAGAAACTCTTAGTGTTATTCTTAACTTTTTCTCTTTCTTTCCTGTCTTACCCCAACGTCCAACCCATATATAGACATTCATCAAATCTTGTTGATTCTACATCACATATGACCCCGAAATTACTCCTGTATACTTTTTTTTTTGGGGGGGGGATTAGCCCTGAGCTAACATCTGCTGCCAATCCTCCTCTCTTTGCTGAGGAAGACTGGCCCTGAGCTAACATCCGTGCCCATCTTCCTCTACTTTATATGTGGGACGCCTGCCACAGCATGACTTCACAAGTGGTGCCATGTCCACACCCGGGATTTGAACTGGTGAACCCTGGGCCACCGAAGTGGAACATGTGCACTTAACCACTGCGCCACTGGGCCCTCCCCTAGTCCTGTATTCTTTACCCATAATGTTTCAGCTTTATTTCAGGCCCTCATCATCTCTTGCTGAGAATATTGTAATAAACTGATCTTTTACTAGTCTCCCCTCAACTTCTACCCACTACTGTAAGACTTTTCTTCTTAAAATATTAACCATCTTGTTACTTCCTTGCTTAAGAACTTCTTTTGACTCTTTGATACTTACAGAATAAAATATAAACTCTTTATTTTGGCATACAAAATTCCTCATAGTTCATCTCACAGTTTTTTCAGCTTCTGTGTCTACCTCCATCACACAACTTGCTTTCCTGCAGCACTAAACTTCTTGCCATTCCTTAAATAGGTAAGGCCCTTTCCCACTTTTGGTCTTGGGCATACGCTTGTTCCCTTGACTAAAGAGCAGTGGCAAGCCTTACTTAAAGTCTTCCGAAGTGATTCCAAAGTTTACAGCCATCTTGTATCTTTAGACATTCACAGTTTTTGCTCCTCATTCTCTTTCACTTCTAAATCTTACCTAATTAACGTGCTATTAGATTTTCTGCATGTTTAGTGAGTCAAAAATCACCTTTTTCCCTGAGCCCTCAGTATTGGCTCCAAACATTTGATGTTCTAATAAATTTTAGCATCAACTAAAAGACTCTTTGCTGCTGAAATAAAATCAAGAGTCTGTATTATTTTGGAATTCATGCAATTGAACACTTCTTTTAAAAAAATAATTGTGAGTTCTTTTCATTTAACCTTTCACAAGATTTTGAGATGGCAAAATATCTATCACTTTTTCATCAGACAAACTTATAATTACTTAGATTGCTTTCTCCTTTTGTACAATTTTTCTGCTGAAATTAGTTACTTTGTTCTGGTTGTTGCACAATACATATTTAGCTGGACATTGCAAATTCATAGAACTACCATTTACTTCGAAATTTTAAGGAATTACATAATTTACATTAAATACTAAATACATTCAACATGAAAACTGTGCTGAACATAATTTGATTTTTTTATCCTGAAAGCAATATAGAATAGGATTTGGGTGAGTAGACACCGCAGTCAAATTCCCTATGTTTGAATCTATGGTCTAATTCTTCCTAGCTGTGTAATATGAACAAATTATTTAACTTTTCTGAGATACAGATTCCTTTAAGTGGGTATTATAAAGTAGAACTACCTCATAGGCTGTTGTGTGAATTAAATGAAATACACTATGCAAAGCATTTAAAGAGTGTTGGGCATGTAAGTAGCTGTTGATTAAAATTTTTAAAAATTATAATAGCTATTATTAGCATCAAACTAACAATGTGCTAGGCTGGCTCCTAAAGGTTCAGATGAACTGATTGCCAGCATCTCTTCCCAACCATATGTTTCAGTAATTTCTTGTGTGTAGCTTGGAGTGGGCCATGATGGAAGTATTTATATCATTGAAATCAGCAAACTCTACAAATTAGAGTGTTTTTTTTTTCTTTCTAGAAAGCCAGCTGTTAAACAGTTACCAACATAGTACTGAATCAAACTCTATCTTACAATACCTTAGATACAGCACTAAGTAAATCAAATCTCAGTACAGAATTGTAGCTCTAGGAAGGCAAGAAGTTTTTATATCTTGTCTGGCTAAAGTCAGACAGGCAATTTGACAGATTCTATATTGGTATGAGAATATATCGTGAAAAATTTATTAAAAACACAAAACTATGTTAGTTTGTTTTAGTCTCACTTGACACTTTCTATGAGTGGAGAATCCAAAATTTGCCATGTACAAAAATGTAACTATTTCAATATTTTCAGTTTGCTTGTAGTTCTGTGATATCAGAATGAAAACAGTTCAGTTCAGGGGAAAATAATGGATCAAAAGAGTGCTTCTTTTATCATTATCTAGGGCAGAGTGTAGTCACTGCTTACTATCAATCAATAAGCATTGGCAACTGCATAATAACATAGTTTCCAAAGTACTTCAAGTGGATGCTCTCATCTGATGATTTGATTTAACTTCCTTTGATTTGCTAAACTTCTATTATGTGCAAGGAACTATGTCTGATACTGAAGTAAATACTATGACATGTAAGATACAATCCTCATCTCTAAAGAATGCATTCAAGCAAGAAATATGCATATAAAAGGAAAACTAACAAAATATGGTCCATTATATAGCCCAGTTAATCTGGCCATTCACAACTTTGTCCTAGACTATTTTCTAGTCTGATCTCCAAACACTTCATTCACCTCTCCTATGCCTCCCATGTTGTGCCTCACAAAACTGCTTGTGATTCCCCAAACACTCAGGTTTTCTTCTTGCTGTTGTTCAGTACATAAAACATTTATTGAGTATCTATTGTGCACCAGGCAGTCTTTTTTTCAAGGAATTTACTGTATAGTAGGGGAGACAGAGATACAGAGTTTATTACAACAAATAGGATAAGTGCTATAATAGAGGAATATCCAGGCACTGAAGTGAGGACCACACCTAGTCTGGAAGATGAGGGAAGATGCTCAGGAAGAAATGGTACCCAAAAACTGATTCTTGAAGGATATGTTCATTTATTCCATTCCTATGAGCTTATAATTTTCTGTAAAACTCCCTTTCCTCTCCATACTAATCAATTTTTCATCCATGTTCCCACAGCACCTCAGACATCTATTGTAATACTTGTAAAATTATAGAATGGTTGGTTATATATATACTATCTCCTCTACTAAATTATTAGCTCCTTGAGACAGAACAGTAACCTTGTTTACCTTTGTATTTCCAATGTGTGGCATGAGACCTTCCTTACAATAGACAATGATTTTTTTAATTGTTGGGTTGAAAATATACCAAGTGAGTAATATATAAAATAAGTACTATTAAGAAATAAATGCTATGAGTAACTCAGAGAAGGATGAAATCAGTTCTAGACAGGGATAGGCTTCACAGAGAGAATTGAACTGGATCTTGAAAAAAGGATCTAGGCAGCCTCAGGAGAGTGGATTCAGCTGAAAAATAAAAATTGACCTACAATCCATAAAAATAGAGCTCTGCTTTCTCAGAGACAAAGGAAGTGGAGAAATAGCTGTAGCATTGAACTGAGAGGTAGAAGTAAAGATAAACTAATCAGGAAATTCATTGACCCAAGGGATCTGGCTACAGGAAGAGCTAGCCAGTCAGGATGATAATCAACCAGTGTCTGGAAGAAATTGAGCAATATTTTTAAAAACTAAATCTAAATAGAAGCTGTAATACAGTGATTTATTTAGCCTGAATATAATATATGCCCCGAAATTTCTCTAATTGTAATGAATGGGTTTGGCACATTCTTCATAATGAATTCAGCATATCCTGCACATCAGTGGATCTTATAAGAGGAGAGCTGATGATAGAAAAATGTGACTAAGGCCATGCCTCCCTTGAGCAGTTTTTTGAAGGGGTCTTGCAAAAAGAGACCTAAGAATATAGCAAGTGGGGAGGGAATGTAACGTTGGGGCATGAGGAGAGGCAGTTAGTTGCCCATTGCAGTGTGTTGTCAAACAATTCTATTAAAGAACAATCTTTTTCCTAATTTTTAAAACTTTCTCGAAGATAACTATGCTCCATGAGAAAAAATGTAGGATGAGCATACAGGTTTAGTTTTGCAGTGTTATCGGACGTATATTCATTATATACATAATACTTGTTGTTTTTACATGGTACTTAATCGTGAATAGAAAGGAAGAAAAGTTGCAGAATGTCGCTTGCTTTGCAACTTTACCTGAGGTCAGTCATTCTAATCACCTACTTGCTGCAGTTTCATTTCAGCTTCCAAAAGCTAAACCTGAGATCTCTAAACCTAAAGCTAAACCGGAGACCACTCAGAGGGACTCTACAGGTGACTTTCTTAACAGTTATCTAGTCTAGATCTTGGACAATAACTCGGGAAAACATGGAGAATATGGGCTACTTGGTTACAGTGTTGGTGCTGTATTTAAGAAAATATTGAAAAAAGGCAGGGCCTGGGCTTGGAATATAATGTGTAGCTAACCAGGGACAGAACCACAGTAATCATGGTTGGGATGAAGATCCTCTTTCTCATGTGGAAACTAAAAGAAAAGGAGAGGAGAAGAAGCAGCAGAAGCACTGTGACCATACACTTCCAAGCCGTGTTAATTAGAATATGAAGGAAAAATAAGCATGTGTTTCTTCAAAACAAAAATAATATAATGACTCAAAGGATTATAAGGAGAATTTTAGCTTAATATGCTCTGACCATCCAAGTTTCGTATCAAAAACATAAAGTGTAAAAAGGCACAGAGGTTTTCTTCTTTGTTTTTTGCTTATAAAATCTCTGATGCATGGAAACAAACACAAAAAAACTCATTTCAATTCAAACAATATTTAGTATAGAATATGTGCTCAACACTGTACTGGGTGCCAAGCTCTTCTGAAAAGTATAGGCTTGTAGTTGTGTACACATGAATATGTATGCGTCTTCCTGTTGAATAGCCTTCTGCTTGCATAGTAGTGTAATAGCAACACCATCTTCACCACTTTTACTCTCCAAACTCTTTTCTGGTAGAATAAGATTTTTTTAAAAAGACAAATATTTCAATTTCTGCATGCCATTGAGTAAAAGATCTCTTCCACTGGGTTGATTTATAAGCTAATTGCCTCAAACCATAATTACCCATCCTTGAAGTACTACTCAAGGTCAAGCTTTGTCAGGAACTTCAATATAAAACAAAACATGCCAGTTTAAACTCCAAAAGGAATAGCTCATTTGTCTGCAGGATAGTTTGGCACTGGAAGTGACAAATAGAATTGTGGTGTCCTTCACCATTAACCCTTTCTGCAGCCTTTGTCCTCTAGAACAGACCTATAACAAGAGCGTAAGTGTTTGCACATAGTCAAATCTGCATTAACTACACTGCTCAGAAATGTGCCTTTAGTGAATTTGCCAAAGGCTCAGCAGAATTACAAAACTATTTTCATCTTTTTAAATTAAAAAAAAGAATAGTATTCAAACTCTGGCAAGAAAACAACCTCAGAATTCCAGCTTTTTCTTTTTTCTTTTTTGCTTATTTTTGTTTTTTCCTACTGTTTTTTAAGAATGAATGCTATAAATTTGAATCAATTTAAACTGAAATCATAGTAAGAACTTTAAGGTGGAAAATGTCTAGAAGCCTATTGAAAGGCAATACAGAGAGTAGTTAAGGACGTAAGATTATGGACTCTGTACTCCAGAGATCCTCCTCATGCTTCAGTCTTCTACTTCTTCATCTGGTCATTGTGTTCATTTTGTGATAACTCATCGTGTTGTGCATTTATGAATGATATTTTTTTCTGTATGCATGTCTTATTTCCATTTAAAAAAAGAAAGAGAAAAGCGTGGATTCTGGAACTAAACTCCCTGGATTTGAATCCTGGTTCCACACTTATTCTCTGTGTGATTTTGTGTACATTCCTTAACCCTTTGTGCCTCAATTCCCCCAAATGTAAAATGAGAATTTATAGCATTCATTTGAAAAACCTTGTATGTAATGTTAAATAGATTATATAAATACTGTATGCTTGTGGTTCAAAAGAATTGAGTAATTAAGGATTGGATTAGGCCTAGAGGCATCGTAGAGAATATTTATGATTTGGATATAAGCAGAATAGAATATGTTCCAGATAAGAACAAGAGCATGAACAAAGACAGACAAAAGTGTAAGATCTATGTGGGCAACAGTGAGTAGACAAGAGTGTTAGAGAGAGAATGCTTTTAAGGGGTTAAAGAAAATAGGCAGGAAAGAGACTGAGGTCAGAGTGTTCAGAACCTTGAATGCCAGGCTAAAAAAAATGTGAACTTCATGCTACAGGAAAGACTATATTTAGTGTTTGCTTCAAGAGAAAGATGTATGTTTTTTAAAAAGCATTTTAGAAAAATTCACCTAGTGGCCACATTTAAGATGAATTGGAAACAAGTGGGAGAGAATGCCACCCCTAGAAGAAAATAGTTAGTAGGTCATTGTCATACAAGAAAAAACGTTAAGGACCTGTATTTGAGCACCAACCACAGGAATGGAAAGGAAAAAACAAATGAGAATGATATTTTTAAGAAATTATCATTAGAATTTGATGACTGCTGTACTGTTATGGGGGTAAAGAATCAGCAATGATTCCAAGGTTTCAAATCTAGATGAGAGGAAAAATAGAGATACCATTAATAGAAGAGGGAGTGGAGAGGTTGTGCTTGTTTAAGAGTATATCGTGAGGATAAAGTGAAGAGTTTGGATTTAGGTATATTGCATTTAAGAAATTTCTAGACTTTTATTGCACTAGGCTTTTGTGGGAAAAGCAGAAATGGAGCTCAACTACTGGGAAAGGCTATAAATGCAGAAGATTTTGTGTATGTGTATTAAAATGCAACAGCATGTTTATGAAAGGCAGAAATATCATTAGTAAATACTCCCAGTCACTTTTTGTTGCTGTTATGTTCTAATTATACATGGTAATGAGCAAACCGATACAATCTATACTCTGTGCTACTCATATATACTATCACATGACACCTATAAATTCTGTGTAGGCATAGAAACCTCTTATCTCTCAATGGAAATTAAACCTCATCTCTTTTTACTAGCATGGTTGGCTTGGTTTTAAAACATGCTTTCAAAGCACGATCCCTGCTTTAATATAGTCTGATTTTTAACCATATGGTAAGTTGGCAGAATTTTTACTGGGGTATGTCATCATCAAAATGCTTTTAAGCAGTAACTTCTTGAAGATATTTTATTTACTGTTTAATATGGTAAGTTTTAATGTTCTAATTTTGGAATTAATTTCACAAAAATTAGTTTGAGTGAGTGGCAAAGAATCTTTAAATCAATAGCATGTGGATTTCAGTGTCACCTGCATATAGACAATCGCTCTCAAAATATAAAACTATATGACATTGTCCTTAGAAAGTATAAAAGGGAAAACTATTTAAACATTTACAAAAACCTTGAAAGGCTATGACAAGGTCCACAGAAGCTATCAAATGAACAGTTAGAGAAAAAGTGAAGTCCAGCACAACCTTCATTTATCAATAGCAAAGAAAAAAGGAAGAGGACAACTACATACGGAAAAATATAAATACGCTTCTTGGCTTGCACATGATTGTACTGGTTGCCAAAAGATAGTTTGGTTTCAGTGTCTGTCTAATGCCAATCGTAAAAACTGTTGCCCAGTCAAATAAACCTAGAAACTCCCTTCTGTCAAGTCTAATTTCCTCTTTCTTTTATAAATCTAATCACACGGGGTTTGTGGAAATTTAACTCAAACACTAAGTAGCTTCTTGTTTAAATACTTTTATAATATATTTCACCATATCTGGTACAAACCTATATTGAATAATAAATAGAATAACATTTGGGAGATGTCAAATTTTCTTTTTTAAATCGTTATAAGAACGACTGTTTTTCATTGTTTGGGGTCTATAAACAGAATTGTGTGCCACACCTACTATACCAATTATGAACAGAATCATTATTAAGTTATAAAAATAATCTTCCCAATTATCAGAATTCCAAAATGAATTTTAATCCTTCTAGAAAATAAAATCATAGAAAAATAATCCACTAAGAATAAAAACTAAAGAGAAAGAGGAAACTAATCAACCAAATAATTGCTGAGCTCTCCTACGAATCGGGAACTTGGTGTTTTCAATGATACAAAATAGAAGTCAAGACACAGCTTCTGCACTAAGTAGCTTTACAACATAGTTTGGATATTAAAATCCAAAAGGAGAACTATATGTCATGGTGATATTTTTTTTTTTTTAAAGATTTTATTTTTTCCTTTTTCTCCCCAAAACCCCCCGGTACATAGTTGTGTATTCTTCATTGTGGGTTCTTCTAGTTGTGGCATGTGGGACACTGCCTCAGCGTGGTCTGATGAGCAGTGCCATGTCCGCGCCCAGGATTCGAACCAACGAAACACTGGGCCGCCTGCAGCGGAGCACACGAACTTACCCACTCGGCCACGGGGCCAGCCCCCCTGTCATGGTGATATTTAATTGATTATACACTTTATCTTAAGTCTACTAGAAATTGAAAAGAAGGAAATAGCACTCTGGGATGGATAATCAAGGAAGTCTTCATAGTATTTGAACAAGACCTTGAAGAATAAGTAGGAAACATTTCAACTATCCAAATTCAGCAAAGCACTGTAATCTGACTCTTTGGTGGAAATCTGCCAATCCATTGTAAAATTCCTCATTTAGGAGAACAAATTAGTGAGTTAGGAGATCTTTCTTTGAGAAGATCTTGCCCTGCTCAGACTCATTTAAAGAATTCTGTTCTACTCTAACTTTAGACATAGCATAGGTCAGAAATCACTTCCACAACCTGTTAGTTGCCCCAGCCCCAGTTCACCCCACAGAAAAAGAAAATCATGGTAACCACCAAAGAGTACAATTTTCCTCTCTCTGAAGGAAAAAGATTTTGTCATAAATCTGAGATTCCTCTTTGGCATCTATCCACTCATTTACACTATTTGAATAAAGTGTGCCACGAAAGAAATAGTGTGATCCTTCCTATAGGAGGGACAGGAAAGAAATACTCGGAGAAGGAATTAAAAGGACACTCACCTGACAGCCTCTGGCATATTGTGTCTTAACTGCCTTAATATTCCTGGATGAGGCTTTGTTAATTAGTTTTAAAGTGGCCCAACAAGTTATTTTAACAGTTGCTGGAGAGATACAGACTCTTTAGAGGAATACTGGTGGTTTCTGAAGAAGTAAATAGAGTAGAGTAACTATATTCTTTCCTTTAGACCAAAGTGGCAAATCATTCACACAGCTTTTAGGATAGAAAGAGCACAAGCATAAATCATATCATTAATGGTCTATTCTCTCAGATTAATAAATTTATTAGCTCCTAAAGGGAAAGAGCTTCAATTTATTTGGAAGTATTTAGATACATACGTTTTTAAAAATGCATATTGAATTCATAAAGACCAAAGAGTGATTTGTAGCTTTGTCAAAACTGATCTTGATCCACTAGATTCAAATTGCTTTCAAAATGTCCGTGATCCCAAATTTCAATTACTTATTTTTCAAGTAGTACAATGAGGCATGAACATTTTAATGTTTCAAGGTAGTAGGATTTTAATAGAAAGTGGCCTTTATAGATTTAATCTTTGGGCTGTACCTGCTTGGGAATGACCCTGAAGGTTATAATGACAGTAATATGTCATTTTGCCAAACCTCAAGGGTGAATCTTGTGCAACTATGAAGTTAGTGCTTGTAAGTGATAATTAAATTCATAAGTCTAGTCAACTGATCACCCAGTGTTTGCAGTTCAGTGTAACTTTGTTGTTCTTATTTAACTTATTGTCTCATTTAATATTCTATAAGTAGACAATATTATGGCCACTTTTCCCACAATGCAATTTTATCCTAGAGTGATATTCATATACTTGGGATCCGGAAAGGTCTTAGGACATATCCATCATGAATATCAAGAGTTTATAATATATTTAAAAAGCAATACAATTAATCTGTTATTTAGTCTTATTTTTCATCCAATCCAAAATCAATACGCTTGAACTTCTAATACTATTCTACAATGTGTATAACCCAAATCAATAAGGTCTATGGTCAATGCATGTTTTTAAAAACATATGTACTCTGAACCTAAAATGGCTCTACAAAGTAAAGTCTATTTAAAAAAACATTATATTGGTAAAATTTTATGTAAGTTTAATTTCAAAATATTGTTTATCATTACAGTGTTATTAATACTCAATTTTATTAGAACATTGATAAACTAGCCCGGGAAATGTTAAACAGAATTTGTGTTACCTGTAGCAGTGGTACCGTGATCAAGGTACCTAATCTGATTTTCATGAGCAACAATATGAAAAGTCTTTAAAGAAATTATTTTAAGTGAACTCAAAACCAAACCCATGAATTTAATTTAGTTTCCAGTGGGAAGAAACTGCCTCAATATCATCTTAGACACAAATCAGCACTATTAACTTACTATCCAGAATTTTGTGTATGCCCAACATCTTGAACTTTTGAACTATAGAGCCCTACTTCTAGGTAGAGTTTTAATCTTTCTCAATTTATAAATGAGGAAATCAAGTCACGAAGGGAACCTAAGTGATTTGTCCCAAACCACATCTAATAAGTAGCAGAGTTTCTTCCTGAGTCCATGACTCTTAAGTCAAAGTCCAGTGATCTTCACAGAAAAAAAAAGCGGGGGGGGGGGGGGAGGAGGGATGTCTATTTGTAGAAAAGAAAACTTTATCTTGCTATTATCTCACTGCCAGAATATTCTTTATTGTAAACCTAACTGTCTACTGCTGTATTTAAATACAATTACCCTCTGTATTAACTTCCTAGGGCTGCTGTAACAAGATACCCAGAATGGGTGGCTTAAAACAACAAAAATTTATTCTTTTGACAGTTCTGAAGGCCAAAAGTCTGAAACCAAGGTGTCACTAGCGTTGGTTACTTCTGGGCACTCTGAGAAAGAAACTGCTCCATGCCTCTCTTCTAGCTTCTGGTGGTTGCAGGGAATCCCTGACACTCTGGTTTGTGCATAACTCCAATCTCTGCCTCCATAGTCACCTGATATCAGTTCTGCCTGTGTGTTCCTCTCCCTGTCTCTGTGTCTTTCCTTCTTATAAGAACGCCAGTTATTTTGGATTTAGGGCTCATTCGAATCCATTATGACCTCATCTTAACCTGCAAAGAACCTATTTCTAAATAAGGGCACATTCTGAGGTTGGATGAACATGAATTTCAAGGGGATTCTATTTAACCCAGGGCATCTTCTTACCTAAATGGTGACAGACGGCAGTTAAGAAACAATTTTTCTGTCCTGAATTAACTTACTGTTTTTTGGCTTACAGATTTTTAAAAAATATTTCAACATTTTAAGGATCATTAGAAAGGATTTTGAGGTGGCCGGCCCAGTGGCACAGCTGTTAAGTTCACACGTTCCACTTGGGTGGCCCAGGGTTAGCTGGTTCCGATCCAGGGTGCAGACATGTCACTGCTTGGCACGCCATGCTGTGGTAGGCGTCTCACATATAACGTGGAGGAAGATGGGCACGGATGTTAGCTCAGGGCCAGTCTTCCTCAGCAAAAAGAGGAGGATTGGCAGCAGATGTTAGCTCAGAGCTAATCTTCCTCAAAATAAAAGGATTTTGAGGGGCCAGCCCTATGGCCGAGTAGTAAAGTTTGCGCGCTCTGCTTCGGTGGCCCAGGGTTTCACTGGTTGGGATCCTGGGCCCGGACATGGCACCACTCATCAGGCCATGTTCAGGTGGCATCCCACATGCCACATGCCACAACTAGGACCCACAACTAAAACATACAACTATGTACTGGGGGGATTTTGAGAGAAAAAGCAAAAAAAAAAAAGAAGAAGAAGATTGGCAACAGTTGTTAGCTGTTTTCAAAAGAAAAAGGATTTTGAGGGGCTGGCCCAGTGGCGCAGCGGTTAAGTGTGAATGTTCCACTTGGGTGGCCCGGTGTTCGCAGGTTGGGATCCTGGGTGCGGACATGGCACAGCTTGGCACACCATGCTGTGGTAGGCATCCCACATATAAAGTAGAGGAAGATGGGCACAGATGTTAGCTCAGGGTCAGGCTTCCTCAGCAAAAAGAGGAGGACTGGCAGTAGTTAGCTCAGGGCTAATCTTCCTTGAAAAAAAAATAAATGAAAAAAAAGGATTTTGAATTTGAAGTCATTACTATCCTCTCAATGATGGATCAAATCTAAATAATTTCAAAATTACGATATGCTTTTCCTGTGGACAGAGCTCACCATGTTAGATATGATGTACTAGTTATAAAAATTTAACTAAAGATTTAGAAATTTGAATTATACTTGCCTTTCTAAAAGAGAGTATTGCGTGGCCATTAAAAGGTATTTAATTTTTCTGGTGCTGGATTTCCTCAACAGCAAAATTAAGCTACTAGTAATTCAACCACCTATCTCACAGAGATACTGTGAAGATTAGATGGAAAATGTATGTAAAAGTATTTTGAAGAGTATTATACACTATGAAAATACAAAGTATTATTATCAATTATAACAGCTCTAGTTGTGCTAAATAAGACTAACACAGTGCTTGGCACAGGCTATCCACTCATTAAACATTTGCAGAACTGAAGCTATAGATTTAGCTCAGTCATCATCTCCTTTAGGATTCCTTTCCTAGTCTAGGTTCTTTCTCCCACCAATATCCTCCCATAACTTTGTGTTTAGAATACAATTTAGAATTTATCAAATCGTTTTGTAACTGAAAGCCTTTTATAGGCAGGGGCCATGTCTTATTAAACTTTGCAACTTCATCCTCTAGCATTAGATGTTCAATAAATATTTGCTGGATAAGGACAGTAATAATGGCTTGCTACATTGGAAGGAAAAATTATTATTAGTTTTTTTTTGAAAGCACACAATAGACAGAAGAGCAATGCTTTGTATATTTCTCATCAAAATACTCATGAAAATATAGAAAAAGATAAAAAATGTCACCAACATCATAAACTAAAGCTAAGAGAATTTGATAGATTTTTGAGGGGAATTTCAACCTGCGTTATATGGGGATGGATTAAGAAATATGTTCTTAGAACCTATACCATACATCCTACTTTTTAAACCAGACTAGTGCAAATGGCCTCAAATTTTATTCATCCCCACTGTTAGCCCTATAGGAGACATCTACGCAAGAGTCTTCCTCTTGTCATCCCCTCATATAAGAAAAAAAAAGAGAAAGAAAAAACGCAAACTGCATCACTTTAGGCCAGAGAGCCTGAGATTAAAAAAAAAAAAAAAGGTCCAAACTTAGTTCAACAAATCACATTAGATAAATATTTAGTAGGAATTACAAACTGAAATACTGACTATGCATATCCACTTCCTTTTAAAGCTATGTCTGAGAGAAGTTACCAGTATCCAAGTGAACAGTGAAAGGATGTAAAGGAAATACAAACTCAACTCTGTTGGAAAATTCTAGACCAAATAGTGCTTTCTTCATGTAGGGATAAACAACAAAACAAGAGTGAAAATGCAAAACTAGGAAAAAGGGCATTGCTCTAGAAACTCATGGGGAAAATATGTTTCTAAAAATGATGTTCTATAGGAAACAGAAAAAAATTTTAGAAGACAGCTATTTTGTGTCTTCAGAAAAGGTAAAAGAAAAAATGGCCTTTATGGAATTAAAGCAGGGAGATGATAAACTGAGATGAAGGGAGAAATGCTAAAGCTGAAAAAGAAAACACACAAAATGTATTAGCAGAATGAAAATCTGCACTGAACATAAAAGAACAAAATTAACACTCTAGAAAACCAGATCAGTGTCAAGGAAAACAAAGTTTAGACCCTCCATAGAATACAGAGGAAATGGTCATAGGTAAACATGATGGAAAAAATTTACCCATTAAATTTACTGGTGCATGGAGAAACTGACACAACTCTCTCCATGTCAAGTCCAAATATCCAGAGGAAAAAATCCAATTGGCCTTTCTAGGTTCTGGTGTCCGATCGAGCAATAAATAGTAGCCATGGACCTATTTCTTTAGATCGGAGGAGAGGCGAGGGAACTGCTCGTTTGTGGGGTAGGCATACTCCTTCAAAAGTATCTACTACAGACCCCAAACATGAAAACAAAAAATTAGATAGATGGATGAACAGATGGACGGACGGATAGACAGACAGATAGATAGATAGATAGATAGACAGATAGATAGATAGACATAAGTATGTACATGCATATAAATAGATTGATAATCACCAATTCAATTAAACATTATTTTCTAAAACAATTTAACCAACCTGCTGTATTTGAAACATATATTACTATTTTATTTTAGCTGGGTTAGATACACATAAGAATCCTTGACAATCATTATTTTAATCCCACAAATACTTCTTTAAAGACAATATCCTAAGTGTTACTTGAAAAATACTAAAATGAGTAAAACAGTTATTATTTCTAGGAGTTTGCAAACAAATATATGATGAGAATAACAAGTGCACAATAAACTATTTCAAATTCCTTTTTCCAAACTTAGAAGATTCCTAAAGTTCCATCGTTCTTCTCCTTTCTCTCTATACCCATACCTTGTCAATCCTATCTAGTCTCATGGCCTCATCTACTACCTATATGAATAACTACCAATTCTACATTTCTAGTGCACCAAAGTTCCAGACCTGCAAGTTTTGATGTCTCCTGGGCTTCTCCACCTAGATGTGCCAATAGCCTTTCAAATGCAAGATGTGTGTCCAGAATTTAAGACCATCATCTTGCCCTCCTTTTCTCTAAACTTTAACTTCTGTTTCTAGTAAAATTAATACTTTTATCCCAAAGACCTAGTTCCAAATCTTAAGATTGTGTTTGACTTTACCTTCTCTTGCATATATAATGAAGTACCAAATTCCGTTGAATGTACCCCAACAATATCAGACTCATACTCTCTCTCTTTCCACTGCTACTTTTCTGGTTCAAGTCTTCATTACTTGTGATGTGATTATAAAAACTTTTCTCCCAATTCTCTTTACCTCCAGTTAAAGATTATGTTTATGTCTCTTTTACTTCCCTGGTGGTTTTTCAAAAAAAAAAGTTGTTTTAGCAGTGAAAACTTATCTTCAAGTAAAATCATGCACGAAAATTCTATTTATGTAAAACATACAAAAACTGAAGCTGTCCTCATTTTAAGTGATCTTTTACTGGTTTAATTTTAATGTTGTTTCCTTCATTAAAATCTAAAATATAGCAAATCAGTCTAAAATAATAAAGTAAGCTCCATCTCAATCACCAAATATCGGTGGATTGCCTCAGAAATCCTACTATAGAGAATTAACCAATCAAAATATTTCTGTCTTTGTTATATTTCAAGCAATTTGAATAAAAGTGATTCCTTGAGGGCACTGAGATTCGGGGCAAAATGTAAAACTAAAAAACGCTTTAACAGATACATAATTTGCAGTTTTACTGTAAAAAGTTCCATGGGATTATACTATGAACTGCTAATGGATGGCCAACACCCTTTGTTTTCGTGTTTTTAATGTACTCTGGTTTCCTAATCAAGGAAAATAAAGTGAAGCAAACACTTTTATTTTTTAACTCTGGCAGTCTAAGTAAGAGTAACTCACATTTGACAAAATAGAAATGGCAAGCAATAGGAGATATTGGAGTATATGAGGAAGACATTTGCTGTAAACCTAATTTGGCCTGACTTTGTTTTCCCAAAAGGGCCTGACACGGCCATCAAGCATGCATTGTATATCTGCTTTAAAACATTTCCTATGGCAAGAACAAATGGCCTTAAGATAAAGGTGCAACTTCCCCCCACATTGGCATTTCCTTAAGGATAGGCATGTTTCCTTAGGCTAGGAACTGATTGCTGCACTCACCTTTGACCACCCAGCTCACCTGTGACCACCCAGCCTGAGACAGCAGATCTGCCACCCTGCTGTGTTCACCGAGACAGCAGACCTACCTGCTGTTTTCATCAATTGCTGTGCAGACAAAGCAGTCTCGTGACTATTGTAAAAGGGACATTTCAATCATATGTGAAACATCCTGTTTGGGGGTATATAACCACTCTGTGCACCCCACTTCTTTGGTGCCCTTTCTTCCTTCGGGAAGAAGGGCCCCAGGCCACGGTCCTCAGATTTTAGCTCAGAATAAACTCACCCAAATTTTCATTTATAGATTGGTTATGGATTATTTTCGTCAACACATTCTTCCTAGATTATGATCTACTACTGCATTTTCTTGTCATGCCAAGCAAGAACCTGAAACTGAAAAAGATGGAAACTAGTGGAACATTTTGTCAGTATCAGAGTAGTTACTCAAAAATCAAGATTAGATTACTGAGCTGCACCTAGTTCCACCACATTATAGCCATATAACTCCTAGAAAGCATTATAATTTGGCCTTTCTAAGAAGTTAATAATCTCATCTGTAAAATGAGGATAATGATATCTGTTTGAGGATCAAACAATATAAGGATCGTGAAATCATTTAAAATCTATAAAATAAAAGGTATTTTATTATAGTTCTATGCTTACAATTTATGCTTAAGGTTTAGAAAAACAAACAAAAAACAATAGAATAAAAGACATTGAAAAGCAATTAGCTTATAAGTGCTTTTAAATATGTTGAATTTGGATTATTCACCTTCATGATAGTAATTCAATCAAGGTGGAAGACACTCACGCATAAATGTTACAAAATTTCTTTACATCAGAATTACAGAATCTAAATTCAATCAAAGGCCATACATTAGCCAAAACAGTTCAAGAATTTTCTTCTTACACTAATGCAATAAACTCATTTTGCCTTTTGAAATGAAAAGCAGATAACATAAGGTCTTTACTTAATAATTAATAGATGAATTGCCATTACATAGTATCTTATAATTAAATAGAGCTTCATAGTGTGTGAAGTATTCTCTTATATACTATGTCAGTTAATCTTCGCAACAACCCTGTAAACTGTCTGCTACATGCTAGGAAGAGAAAGACTCTTCTGCTAAGAGATCCTTCAGCTGAACTTGAAGGATTAACAGAAATCTTCCAGACAAGGGAAAGAAGAGTTTCCTGAAAGAAGGAGTATACACAAAAGTACAGAGAAGTAAAAGTATAGCTCCATAGCGTGATGGAACATAGAACAGTAAAAATATGTCACAAGAGATGGTCCTGGAGAGGTATGCAAGAGCCAGAAAATAAAGGGTCTTATATGTTGTGTTAAGGAATTCTTATTTTTATTGTTTAAAGTGAGAAACCACTTAATGACTGTATTCAAGAGAGCGATGTGATTTTGAGTTTTGCAATAGTCCTGAGAACAGCAACAAAAAAAGGTCTAGGAATAAAATGAAAGCCTGAACTAACACAGTGGCAGTGAGGGATGGATTTGAGAGACATTCAGAACATGGAATGCATAGGATTTAAGTAACGATTGGATGGGGATTGAGAGAGATGGAGGAGCTGAAGGTGATACCCAAGATTCCAATTTAGAGGGTAGGGGGCACCTTAAAAGCAGCTAGGGAGCACAGGCAGATGGGGAGGGGGAGGGGCAAGGGAGATGATTATTTTGTAGATGTTGAGTTTGAGGTTATCTGTAAGGAATTCATGTGAAGATGTTCTGTAGGGAGTTGTAAACAAGGAAGTTGGAGAGTAAGAGAAATGTCTGGATTTAAGATTGTTGATGGTCATTCTTTCTCTTCTTGAACACTCCCTCTTTAGGATGGTAAAATGAACTTAAAGGAGAAATATAGTAAAAACAGCCAAAAAATGAAGACATCTTCTGTTTCTTTTCTCTTTCAGGCAACAGATGAAAATGAAGGAATTCTGGGAAAGGTAGATTTTTATCTAAGCCTGTTTCCCTCCCTCCCCCAAAATAGATGCTCTGTAGTTAAGGCAGGGAAGTAGCAGTCTGCCATGTGATGGAAAATTCTGAATACAGACTTAGGGTTTGAAGTTTCCCCAGGAGAAAATGAGAGACTATTGAAGAGAAATAAAATGATCACAGTATTCACAACATTTCTCTTGCATGGGGATATTAGGTGGATGAAAAAGTAGCAATTTATATAGAGAGAATCATAATATTAATTGGAATGTGGTGAAGAAGAAAGAGACATTGAGGCTGACTGAAGAAGGCATCTGTAGATATTACTAATACATGCATTGCCTCAGTTTCCTCCTCATCTGTAAAATGGGTTATAATAGTACCTATCTCATATATAAATAGGGTTCTTATGAAATGGAAAATTGCATATAAAGTGCTCGGTACACTGCCTGCCACAAAGTAGGTGCCCAATAGGTGTCTGGTAAACAAATAATGAATGAGAGCACAAGGAATTCAACCTGCATCTGCTACTAAACACCATCTTGTTACTTGAGCATTTTTTTTCTTTTTAAACCTAGAGACTGTTGTACAGGTATTAAACCTACATTCTGAAAAAAATCAAAGATCATCAATGGTCACTCTTTCTCTTCTTTAACCTCCTTAGGATGGTACAACGAACTTTAAAGAAAGAATACGGTAAGAACACTAAAAAACAAGGGAGCCCATTGTTTCTTTCTTCCTTCAGGCAGTGGGTGAAAACCTTTTGGTAAAGGGTGTGGGTTTTGTTTTTGTCGATTGTCTCAGAGGGGGTGTAGAATTCATTATTTTTATTTTCTCTTAAATTGTATGCTAAGATTCTCTCTTGAGATTGAGAGTTTCATTAAAAAATCAAAGGAACTATATTAGAGCAAAGAAAGATTGAAGGGAGAAACAAGTCAGTAAGATCTACTTTAGGCAAGAGGGGTTTTTGAAGACCCTTCAGGATCAGTTGGTTTCTAGAGTAGCACAGAAGTTCCAGACTGTGAATCCATGATTATATTTGCAGTAGCTATTCACACAACTAAAAAAGAGTACAGCCTAGCATAAAGAACTACTTTAAAAGTCATTGAAGAAAAGAAATAGGGGTCATATATAGTCCAATTCTGCTATCATCATTTCTTTGGTGTTGTCACTAACAATAGCAGTGAAAATTCCAACTTAAGAGCACTGTTATGAATCTACAGGTTAGGCCCAAATGTAGAAAAGAATGGAATAAAGCCTTTTCTGTTCTTAAAGCTGTAGACCACTTGCATTGGCTATGAACATTTCTGAGACTCCAAGACTTCCAGGAAACTCAAAGCTCTGACAATAATTCACTGAGCAGGGACTTCAGAAACTTTTATTGCAGATTGTTCAAATTTTAAGGGAAATTGGTGACTCCGGTAAAAGTGATCTTTCAAACTGAACTTTGATCCAGTCATGGATTACAGAGATAAATCGGAAGTGGACTGGGAGAAATGGTTAACTGAATCCATTAAAACTAGGACTTCGAATCCTTCCTCTATATGGAGAGGCAGGGAACTCTCCCTGTAATTGCATGGGGATCACTCCTTCATGGTCTTGCATTTTTCCACTTATTTTAGAAAAATATGTAGAAGGAGTACAAACACACACAACGAAATACTTTATGTGTCAAAAAACTATTGTATGGTTTTATTATAGGGGATAACCTCCTGTTTGACTTTAGGGAAGTTATTTTGTTTGTCCACCACCTATTTTTAAAAATAGGATAAAAAATCAGGATAAACATTATTTGATGTAATGCATCTCCTCTGTAAGGATTAATACCCTTAGCTTTTAGAAGGAAAGGCACTTTACCCATACAAGAAAATTACTATCATTATTCTTTATGAATTTAAATGAGTATAAATCCATTTTTCCAGTTCCTCTCTCTTTTCATTTTTAAATGTTGACTTTCAAACACTTAATTTTTCTTCCAATTTCCTCAATGCCCCCATGCCTTAATTTCCACGCTTCTTAGCTCATATAGTTTATACACAGCATGTCTAATAAATAATATTACCATAAGCTCACAAGACCACAAGCTTAGACCTGTCATAGTACTGGCATTTTGCACTTTTACTGTCATTCTCAGTTTTCGACTTGTCCGTGCCACAACTAAAGTGAATGGAAATATTAAATGAAATTGTGTACTCCTAAAAGTCGTTCTTGGTTTTATTTTGTTTTTTTGAATCTGAGAAGGAGTGAGGTGGAAGAAAGGCTACGTCAGAAAGAACATAATTTGCAACCGAGGAAAGGAAAATGGCTCCTCAATTGTTTCTGGGCAAGCGAGGACTCTACCAGGTACTGCTGAAAAAACAAACATAGCACTCTCCTCCCTTCTCTTCCCCACGTCCAGACTTACCCCCACCCCCCCAAAAATCTCCAGGGTGTGAAAGCTGACACCGCGGTCAGTCCGCAGTGCTGCGGACGAGGCTTTAAGCAATGGGACAACTGCTACAGCTGATGGCATTCTTCACTCAACACCGTGCAGGGTTCCAGTCCCTCTACCCCAGGGAGCGTAGGAGTGCAGCGCAGCGCGTCTCTGCTCTTCTTCGCTCACCAATGACACCTGCAAATGACTGATGGAGGAAAGAAACAGAGGGCTCCCTATTTTTTAGTGTTCCTACCACATTCCTCTTTTAAACTTCATTCTACCATCCTAAAGAGGGAGACTGCTTTTTATAATTTAAAGGATAACATTTCTTCGGTGTCTTTTAGAATTGGTTTCCCGGCTGCGACTTCATGCTGCATATAAAACTAGACTAAAGGGTATCTCAAAAAATTTTTTAAATTACAACAAAATATTAAAGCTGAAAAAGATAAAGCTATATAATACCTGGAGATTAAAAATCAAGATATAGCATTAGGGACGCTAAACAACGCTTCAGCGCAAATAGAACCAAGAAAAAAACCAAGAAAACTGCCTGCCCAATTAGACAAAGCTCCTTTACCAAAGCGCACACATTTAAATCAAATCTCCCCTACAACAAAACACGACTTAAAGTTTCAGTGTTCACTTTTTCCTAAGCACAAGTTGAAATAAGTCATCTAAAACCGAACATTGCCATGAAAGAGACCTCCAGGGCGCAATAAATAGGTACATCTCTTCCAAGCGGAGAAATGGCATCATGACCCCTTCCGTTGATGTAGATTGCAGTGCGAAGACGGTTCTCGAGAGAGAAAGCAGACAGCCCAGCGTAAAATGCGTTAGCAGGGGAAATCGACAAAAGACGGGAAATTACTTTGAAAGCTTTGGAGGTTGTCTCCATGGCCAACCAAAGTGACTTACGCAGAACTGACTTTTGCCCCCACCCCGTCCCCCAAAACAGAAAGAATCCGCCTGGCCAGCCGCGCTGCGCAGTGCGCACTGCGGCCGTGAGCGCAGGGCTGGCGCCCGCCAGACTCAAAACCTACCCGCCCTGCTCCGCGTGACTCCGCGCTCCGGGTTTCCGCGGTCACCAGCAGCGGATGGAAGAACCCCACCCCGAGGAGACCTCTGTGAGCAAGGTTCCGGGAGTCCCGAGAGCGCTCTCCCTGTCTATGCAAGCTTTGCGAGGCGTATGGCCCAGAGAAGTTCACTCCTGGGCTGTGGGCCTGCCAGGCTGGCGTTAAGCGTAAGGCCAATGCTTAGGCGTCACCGCCCGAGGCCCTCACCTAGCAGGAGCTTTGGATTGCCAGAGATTCATTGAGCAGAGTTTCTCCTGGTGTTTCCTTAAGTAGCCTCAAATTCTTCCATGCTGGACTCCCCGACTTGCAGCCAGGAGCAGCTCTCTTCTGGGAGTGAAGATTTGTCAATCTAGAGCCCTTTGGCCACCGGAGATGCTCTTGGTGTCCTCAGAACTGAACGGTTTTAACTGCAGTTTCCCTGAACGTAATAAGGTGTGCGAAGATGCTTTGCGAACTGTAAAGCTTTCTTCTTAAGGAGAAAGTCACTCTTAACTGTGCCTCCAAAACTCCCCTCCCTTGAAATAAAATTCTTACCTGTAAGAGTTTTAATGTAAAATTAAAATAAAATAAAAAAGATTTACCTGAATGTAAATCTTAGGAGGGGTTTTGTTTATTGCAATACCCCCAAAGCACAGAACAGTGTTTACTGGTCAGTAGATAGGTGGTCAGTCAGTGAATACTTTTTGCATGAATAAATTGTCAAACATACACACTTGAGGAAACTGATCCGGTTGGGAACATTTGGGAATTCTCCTTTGCTTTACTGGGCACTACTCCTTGCCAAGTCTTCTAGGCTTTGGCAGGCCAGTGGTGAGCGGGGGAGGTGGCAAACTTATCAGTCCTTCAAGGACACAAAAGGGGGCTTGGTCCAAGCCATCAACTGCCTGAATTCTAAGGTTGATTCATTCTCTCCCCAAAGCATATTCAATAAACACTGATTAAGTGCAAACAGAAGGTGCTTATTAAACGTTTGTTGATGGTTAGCATGATTTGTCCGAGGTCACACAGGGCAAGAAGCTTAGGACCCAGTTTCCTTCAACACACATTTCTCCAACGCCATTCTGAACAACGACCGTCCTGGGCACTGGGGTACCAGAGAGGCCGGCTCCCAGGTCCTAACATAAGACCCTCAGATGAAATGGCCCAAGGCAAAATGCCCACCATAAGGGTTCCTTCACAGTGAGCGGGGTAGTGTGCTCACAGCTTGCTGGGAACCTTCCTTCCAAGAAGGGATTTCTGCATTTTCTCCTCCCTACAGCCAGACAAAAGGTGGGCCGGGAGCCCTCTAGGGCTGACAGCGGCGGGAAAAGCAGGTTCTATGTGTCCCATCTCTAGCCTCAGCCTTCATCACCAGACTAGGTAACCGCGGAGCTTGGTGAGCCCAGCTCTCCCGCTGCCGTGCCTGTCCGGGTGCAGCCTGCTCGGTAGCCAGGCTCCCTTTTCCCATCTACTTTCCTTTTGAGTTTCTGCTAAAATCTGGAGACATGGAATCCACCCGCGGAAACTCCGAGCCCCTCCAACTGAGCATGCGCCAATGCCAGACTGCTTTTGGTCACTGGCTCCCGAGCTCTCCAAGCTGGGGCTGCGGAGCTGGAGGCGGAGGGAGGAGACGAAAGGGGGGGGGGGGGGGGGTGCCTGGAGAGGCGGCGGCTCGCGCGCCTGCGCATCCAGCTCCCGGGACCCTAGGTTTTCTATGGGATTCCCAATCTGCAGCAGAGACTTACCGGAGCGTGTTGCGGCGGCGGCTGGTCTTGCAAGGCGCGATCCAGGAGGGATTCGAGCAGCCTAGAGCCCCAGAGAAAAAAAGAGCGCGAGAGAACCACACACAGAGACGGCTTAACCGTTTATCCGAATTAAATACATATATATAAAGAACTGTTGAGTTTTATCATTTTCGTTAAGTGACCGTGCGCAGCGCTATAACTGTAAGTGGAAAATACAATCTTCGTTGCATTTCTGCATGTGTAGTGCAGCCAATTGTCTGCGAGATGCTTTGGCTATTGTCACATACTTTGCTTTGCACAGATGCGTCTAAATGCATGGTGACAATTGCTGTAGTTAATGCTGGTGATCTGGTTATTAGTCCATGGGGGACCTCTGGGAATAATGGGGGTGGGGGAAGGGGGAGTGTTTATGTGCAGCGTGTTTGGGAGATTGTCTTAGGCTGGTTTAAGATACGTGAAACAGAGGTGCTTTTTTAGTTTAAGTTTATAAATAGGCGGATTTCCTCACACAGATTTAAGTAGCTAATTGACCGATTGTGAAGTTTTCCGGTTGCTGATAAAACTATTGAGCGTTTGCAGTCAAGTATAACCTGTCATCCGTGGGGTTGGTGCACCATTTTTCTCACCGTGGAAGAGCAGTGGAGGTGTTTGCAAAGTAAAACTGAGTGGACGAGATGGTGTGGAAATCGGGGTTGGTTTCGAAGTGGGATGTTAGTGTTCAGAACCACGGAGCTAGGCGCAAAATAAGCACGTTTCTCTCTTAGTATTTAAAAATGAGTAGATAATTTTGCTGTTTTGATTTTTCATCACGATGGTGAAGGGGCAGAAAAAAGGAAAGATGTTCAACCGCACAGTCAGCCGTCTAGGTTGAACAGAGTCTGAGACTCAGCGCCGCTGAATGAGGACTGCCAGACCCAAACTAGTTACCTGCTTTTGCATCCGGTATTCGCATTCCGGAATGCAGGGTTGAGAAATGTAAACCCAGATGTGTTACATTTGGTAATGTTTCTTTAAAGGAGAAAAGGTCGTTTTGTGTTTTGAATTAAAATGGCTTGTTTCTTGCCGAGAAACGGAAGAAGGGTCTTTGCAAGGTCAAACCCCTTGTGGAATTCAGGGGTGCCGGTGAATTGGGGGTGAGAGGAAATGGTGATGCTCCATCTGAGTGCTCAGCACTGCATGGATCAGTGCCCTGTGAGATGCAAGAGTGGGAATCCATTTTTCTAGAGTTGCCCTCCTGTCCATATTCTGGAGACTAAAATGAAATGGAAATGCTAGTGGGTGTAGAAAACACAAGTGTATACTGTCTGTGTGTCACATCCCACTTGAAGACAAGATGAGCAAGGGAGTTGTATTTCTACATATTAATTTTTTTAATTTAAAGGAATTTCAGGTTGAGACAAATTAAAAATGAAACACTTATGCCACATTTTATCTCCACTACCTTTTAAACTGCCTACCTGTGTGTGTGGTTGGGGGAGGGGTGTCCTGCATCATTGAACACCTCACCCATGAGGGCACTCATAAAGCTTAGGTTTTTAATAACCCCAGAAAATGCTGCGCTGAAGCAGGTTGGCAGAATGGCATGAGGCAGGCAGACAAGAGAAGAGCATGGGCAGTGTGTACCAGGTTTCCATGGAAAAGCAGCTCCAATTTCTGGGATGAAATGAAATAAATTTTCCCCCAAACAGGGCTGATTATTATAGGATTCTTTGGCCCTCAGGCAGTCCAACTATTTAGACTTTCAAAGGAATTTACAATTTATTTAAATGGATGAAATTTGAAATAGAAAATTCGAGAATATCCTTTCCTTGGAAACTCAAAGTGTAAATCATACTGCCCTCTCTGTTCCTCCCTTCCTTACTCCAGGACAGAAGGACCAATCATTTGTCATAATTGAGCCATACTCCTTGTCATCACCGAGAGTTGGAGTCAGCTCCCTGAATGGTGCAGGTGTTGCTCTGCATTGATAATTGGGTAGTGGAGGAAGAAGAGGAAAGCTGGTATTAAAGCTCATATCATAGAAATTTGCTCTCAGATACCCTGGTTCATAAGCTGACAGTTATAGAGGGTCACGTCCATCCGGCAGAGACCTTCAAAAGCATCTAATCCAAACCCCTTGTTTTACAGATGAGGAAATTGAGCCCGAGTCATGGAGCTAGCGAAAAGTCAATTAACTTCTAGTCTATGGAATAAACAGTTAAAAAGTACTCTTGAATGGAAATGTTCCCTTCTCTCTGCACTTTTAGCATCCTCATTGACATTGCTGAAATCTTCAAATAAATAATTGCCTGCTCCCCAGCACATCTTTCTTTCAAGAGGGTCCAAGGGTTCCTTTTCACACCATGGTGCTTCCCTGCCTCTCCTTTCTTGTAAGGTTTCTTTCTATCACCTCTAATATACCCAACTCATTAGATGTTTAGTCTGGCCTTCCTGGCCTCATCTGCACTTCAGTCAATTTCTTTTGGATCTTTGGAGTTTTTGAGAGAACAGGCACATCAGTCAGAATCTTTAGCTCCTATTTGAGGACTGCCCAGGCCCATCTCCATACCCTCTCTGTTCTATTCCCCAGAGTCTTTTGGGGACTCTAGCCTTCGGAGGCACTGCAGGCGCCTTCCTCACTCTTCTGCTGGTCTTGCCTCCTCCAAAACTGCTGCAGCTGCAAGGATTGGGACCCAGTGGAGTGGGGAAGCTGCAGTGTAAACACACAGTGGGCTCTGCCAGCTTTCCTCTGGCTCCTAGAAGGCAGAATCCAAATCCAAGATGCCTAACTGTCTGCAGCCTTCATGGAAGCCCTCCAGATGAAGCCACCTGCAGAGAAGGGGAGAGGGGAGGACTGGAGACTGAAGGAAGAATGCTCGACTGGTTCAGCCTGAAGCAGGCGCTATAGAGGAGAGCGGTTCAGCTTTTAAAAACCTTTAGAGCGTTTAAAGCACATGCACAGCTCTTGCACACCTTTCCTCTCTGTATTGCTGGACAGGAACTGCAAAGCAGACAATAACACCTGTCTAATTGGCCCTTCTCTTTCCTCCTTTTTTTCTCTTTTCCGCTCACTTGCTTTCCTCATTTCTCCCTCATTTTCTCCCTCCCATAAAAATTTCCTGAGTACCTATACAATAAAGCTCTAGGCCTTTTTAAGATAATCCAGGCCCTCCTCTTCCTTCACCAAAAGTGTTATCTCCCAGGCACTCAGAAGGATAACCAAAACCACCTCAAATGTCCCTTTTGGGAAAATACCAGGAATTCTTACCTGAAAAAGCTGAGGCACTAGGGCAGGCTTGAGGAAGACAGAGTCTGAGTTTCTTCCTCATTTGAAAGATGAGCTAAATACCCCTGGAATTTGTTGAGGAAGCTGAGGAAGCAAAGTGATGAGTTTCTTAACACGTTCACTAACAAATGATGTAATTTAACCCCTCCCCTCGTGGCAAACCTTTACTGAATTGGGATGAGCTCTGTCTTGCATAGAGTTCCTCTCTAACAAATGCTCCTGGGTCAGACATCACCTGGTGTTGCTATTCTATTCTGAAAACAGGTGTGTCCAGGCTCTCCCGAACACCAGGTATCCTCTGCAGACAGCAGAGACTTGTAGCTGCTGAGCACCCAGCTTTGATTTGCTATGCTGTCAATCTCATTCTGTAATAGGATCACATGGCTAGAAATGTTGTCTTGGGCAAGCTGTAGGTTTTCTATTTGGATTGGATATAGGTATGGATTCCAAACATTACTGAAGAGCTCCCTGGGGAGTTTCATAGAATGACAGTTATAACATCAATGTCAAACTTGTGGTTTCCTAATTCACAAGAGCAAGAGTAATATATATATATATATATATATATATTTTTTTTTTTTTTTTTTGAGGAAGATTAGCCCTGAGCTAACATCCACGGCCAATCCTCCTCTTTTTGCTGAGGAAGATTGGCCCTGAGCTAACAGCTGTGCCCATCTTCCTCTATTTTATATGTGGGACGCCTGCACAGCATGGCTTGATAAGCAGTGCCTAGGTCCATGTCCAGGATCCCAACCAGCAAAACACAGGCTGCTAAAGCAGAGCTTGCAAACTTAACTACACACCACCAGGCTGGCCCCACACGAGAACAATATATTTTAATGTTGTTCCAAAGGTCTTTTTCTTTGTATTGAGTGATTTCTATGCTCCTAATGCTAGTGATTATTTAGGAAGATAGGAAGGTTCTTCTTATAGAAGGAATCACATTCAGTTGCTCTAAGGTTGAAATTGACAATGTACATCTCAGTTAGTTAAGTAGATATAAATATATTCATTTTCTTAAATCATCAAATGATACAGGGACAAATTAATGAGTGATTGATATTTCTACTATCCCAGTGGTTAATTCACATAATTAATAGAGTATATGAGATGGATGAGATCTATATAAATTACCTAATCCATTCCTCCAATACATTAAACACATAGTATATTAAGGAACATTTTTATCTTAAAGACATATCTGCAATATGAATCATGGTCCACAAAGGCAGAGATTCTAATGACTTTTTTTGTATTTCCACAGTATCTGTACAATGTATTTTAAAGTTGATACTCTATAACATTTGTCAATTAAATATTTGCTCTAATAAGAATCAGTTGAGGGGCCAGGCCCGTGGCCGAGTGGTTAAGTTCGCACGCTCACTTTGGCGGCCCAGGGTTCGGATCCTGGGCATGGACATGGCACATGGCTCATTAGGCTATGTTGAGGTGGTATCCCACATGCCACAATTAGAAGGACCCACAACTAAAAAATATACAACTAGGTACTCGGGGGGATTTGGGGAGAAAAAAGCATGGAAAAAAAGAAGATTGGCAACGGTTGTTAGCTCAGGTGCCAGTGTTACAAAAAAAAAGAGAATTAGCTGTATGTGCCTTGTTAATTATATCAAGATTAAATCATTCCACTAAAAGCATGTGCACAGTTAATATTACTTTAAATATCTTTATATTACTAAAAGGAAACACTGAAGATTATTTTCTAATTTATTTTCAGTAAAGGTATAAACATACTATATTAATACCTTTAAGAGTGCTTTTTAATTCGCTTGCATGAGCATCCTCCCTTTTATCTCGCAATAAGTAAAAGTGTAAGTTATTTTTACATCTTTACAAGAATTGATATTTAAGTCAAAGAGGAAATCTAAGCCTAGACTATGGCAGCTAGGTGGATCACTTATTTAGATCATGGATCTCTTAAGCTTTGTTATTGTTTTAACATGTTCACACTGTGAAGGGACCACAGCACTGCATTTCTCATTTACAGTTTGTTTCTAAAGATAACTTATGCTCTCTTAAGTGAATCAAAATAGGTTGAGTTGCTCTCAGACTGATTCATTGAGAACTTCACAAATGGGGATCTTGGGGGTGCTTTAGAGACTATTTAGTGAATGAAACAGAAATGGAATAGCAAATTACTGAAGAATCCTGAAAGAGGTTTGACACTTTAATAATAAGTTGCCTGTGAATACATTAAAGAGATGTTCTATACCCTTATCAGCTAACTTAAAGTATGCAAGTCGGGTGATTTGTCATGATTCTTATGCTCTGGATTTCTCCTCTGCCTTGCTTCATGCATTTCTAACACAGATGACCTGCTGTGTAACCACCAATTGTTTATTTTTTTAAAAGATAATGCACTGCATTTCTAACAATTTGTTGTATTATTTCCAGGTGAGCAACCTATTTCCTTTTGTTCTAAATTACAATTAAGACTTGGAGTACTCTCATTCACCAAGTGGCCTTCAAGCTTAATATATCTAATACAATAATGGCTGAACTTTTTATAGAAAGTAGGGCTCTCTTAATTAAAAAGATTTCATTTTTATAAAGTATTGCTCATAAAAGGCAAAGTGTTAACAAATCAGTTAAATTTACTTGCAATTATTATAGATCTATAGAAGGAATCCTATTTTCCTTTATTCTTGCTCATAGAGGGACTTTTCTGAAAATAGAAATATGTCACTTTAAATGTATTTTTTTCTCCTTAGGTCGGATCTTGTTTATTATCTCTTAGGCTCTGAAAGACTATGAACTTTTGAAGAGCTGAATGTAAATAGATTTTTTGTAAATCATTAACATGTTAAATGTGTTTTGGAGCCTGGGTGAATTTTCTTTCTAATGCAAATGGCTAGACCCTAATATTTCTGCTATTTCATGTTTTAGAATGTTTGTTGCAGTTGAAGATTTCTTAAAATAGTAGACTCTGGTGCTACAGAAGTCTCTGGTGTTTTATATTTTGCGTTAGTTTCATTAATTTGTGATTAGTGTGTTTACTTCTGATTTCCTGACAGCTAATCTTAAATTAGGAGTGCAATATAATATTGGGGGCCCCTTAAGCATTATCAATAAAGTTGACATGATTATTAATACGATATTTTATTTTTAATATATCATATAGTACTGCACAAGTCTAACTTTCAATTAGCAACTTCTGTTTGTTGGAATTCTTTGGCATTTGATGTTATGAGTTAATGGAAGATTATCAATTTTGTTTATTCCAGATGTTCAAGTGTTTTGGAAATTTATACATAAGGTGTTTAGTGTTCACTTTCTTGCTTATATGGGAAGTTCTGTGAAAAATAAAAAAGGAATTGTGAAATAAGTTTAATTCTACAAATTTACAATCTACAAAACTACAAATTTGTTAGTTTTTCTTTTAAATATTTATAAAGGTATTCTTTCCTCAGGGTGAGATGAAAACTATCCACTTAATTTTACTCATTTTTAGTTTGTAATTGGGAAAATTCCTTAGCTCTCGCCAAGATTTCAACTGGCTCAAAAAAATTATAAGAAGAAATCTAACTAAGAATTTTCAAGCTAGATAGACTTAGATAAAAACCCCAGTTCCACAATTTATTAGTTCTGTCACCTTGAATAAGTCATTTAATCTCTCAACCTCAGTTTTCATTTAAAATATTAATTAACGGGATTCTTGAACAGAAAATAGGAGATTATATGTGTAAAACATATAACATAATGCCTCATTATTAAAAATGTGCAATAAATGGTAGTTATTATTGTCATTATCATCCCTTTCATCAGAAATCAATAGTTCACGAACTACTTTGGTCTCTGAGTTGTAGTTATCCCATTTGTAGTGGAACCTCTGAATAAGGAAAGGAGAGGAGCTGTTGAAGAGCAGTGGACAGTGAACAGTGCTTTACCTACCTTATAAAACAAAGATCCACTGAGTAAATGTGCCAAGCACTGTGTAGTCATTGTGGAATCAACATTAAATGAGACCCCAGCCTTCAAGAAATTTATGCCTAATGGGGAAGACAGATAAATGCAATTCAGTAAGTCAAGTGAAATCAAAAGGTAGTATACATGCAGAGAGGAGAGAATTTTTGGAGTACCTACACTGAGACTTCAAACCACCTATTTCTCTCATTCTTTCTTTAAATGCATTTTCTTTCCATTCTACATTTTCTTTACCATCACCACCCTACTATAATACCAATGTAGATTGGGCACAACAGAATATGGAACTAAGATGACATTTTTCAACTTGTATCCTCATTGAATATATTTTAACGTCATCTACTAATTATTTTTCAAGAGCTAAACAGTGTGGCCCTTGTCACCCACGTCGGCCTCCAGGGACTCACTGAACTTCAATAAAAACATTTCCAGAGCCCTGCTTTTTGGTTTAAATATTGAATATCATACTTCTATCCTTTAATACCTTCCAAAAAAGGGATTTCTATCTGATACTCTCCCCTCATCTTCCTGATCATTCCGACTCATTTCATGACGAATCTTTGAATGCGTATCTGTGGGAGAACTCTTACATGATCTACTCTTTCATTTTTTCTCCCAGGGCTTTTACAGTAAGGAAAATACACCTCCCAACCCCTCTTTCCTACTGAACTGAAAACTGGCTTCCAGCCCCCATACACACACACATGCACACGCACACATACACAGATGAAATCCAAAATGGCTTTACTGTCTTTAGCTCTTGTAAGAGCCTTCTCACTTCCCCTCAGCTTTTTCTCCCTTCTCCCACTATTTCTTGCCCCATTTACTAGGGAATTTCAAGTATATTTCTAATCTGTGGTTAAAAAGAAGCATCCTTTTCTCCCTTAAAAGTCTACAAAAGGTGCACCTAAATTCTGAGGCCTTTCTGTATAGTAGGAGTCTTGGATGAGTCAGGACATTAGATTCTAATTAATTTTTGAGCTTATTTTCTCACGTATGAAATGGGAATAATGTATTTACCTTGCAGGGATGTTGAAGACCTAAGATAGTAACCTATACATACATACACAATCCTCCCCCACTCCAGTGATTTATGGTGTTCCTCGTGAATAATGCCAGGGGACATCTACCTACTTTTAATTGTCTTCTGACCTTTATCTTCTCTTTCATACCTTTACCTCCAGGGTGGCTTGAGCACCTTTGAAATATTCCAATGACACCCTTACTTCACTTCTTTTGTGTCAGATCTAGCACTATCACTTACATATGTTTTGTCCATCAAATAAATGTCCATCAAATAATACCAGGTAAATGGCATGGAGGGAGGCCATAGTGGTGCACACAATATATGTTGCAGACCATGCTTGAGTCAGGATTAGCATATCAGAGCCTTCATTTGCTGAGTGTTTGTAGAAGTGTGGCTAAGAGCACTGGCTAAGAGCAGAGAATGGCTCTCAAAGCAGGGGTGAGGGAGAGATGCACATATGTACAGATACATACATACATATATATGTACATACATGATATATACACAAGTTCAATATACTGCCATAGATTGTTTTATACTTTTTAAGCAAAATATTTAAGTGCAAATAGCTTAATAACAAATTAGCGCTTATGAGATGGCATTTAAAGAAAGACCTAAGTTTTCTCATTCTAGATGAATTGGCAGAGTTGAGAGTGGTTTAAACTTAGTGGTAAGGGCATCTCGGACTTTGTTTCTTTAAAGAAATATTTCTGAAACTCTGATGGTTACATCCCCTCAAAGTTTTGTGAAAACATTTTTTGAGGGGAAAAGTGTTTATTACATCCCACTCTTAGATATTCTCAGTGTACATTTTCATATTAATGCTAATTCTGAGTGGTCCTGTTGTAAAGACCCCAGGATCTGTTTAGCTTTGCTTAACCTTATGTTTCCAAACCTGTTTGCTCAGGGAACTTATGTTAAAATATGCTTATTACTATCTCATTGTAGTTCTGAAGAACCCAGTTGGAAAAGCGGCTTTAGAAGGGCAAAATCTGAACTACAGAATGGAAAGTCCGTAAAACTAGGAGTCATTAGATGGATGTTTTAGGCATCGCAACTGTGTTGTAGTCATCACAAGTATGAGTCCTGGAAAAGTTATTTAACTTTTAGTTTCTTCTTGTGGAGGAAGTATGTATGATAGTATGTATGATATGATAAGTATGATATTACCTACCCTCTCTAGTTAAGAGTTATTGTGAGATTGAGAGGACTTTGAATATACTCTGTAGATTGTATAGTGCCGTGTGATGGTAGGAAATTTATTGTCATTCAACTTCAGAATTTTAGCTCATCTTTGATTTAAAAAGATAAGTTAAGATTCAAAGTACTGGGGCTGGCCCTGTTGCCTAGTGGTTAAGTTCGCCCACTCCACTTCGGAGGCCCAGGGTTTCACTGATTTGGATCTGGTGCACGGACCTAGCACTGCTCATCAAGCCATGCTGAGGCAGCATCCCACATAGCACAACCAGAAGGACCTACAACTAGAATATACAACTATGTACTGGGGAGCTTTGGGGAGAAGAAGAAGAGAAAAAAAAGATTGGCAACAGATGTTAGCTCAGGTGCCAATCTTTAAGAAAAAAAAAGAATCAAAGTACTGATCTTGTGCAAATTATTACACCAAGGTTATATCTACCAAAATATGTCTCCAGCCCCCTACCATCCCCTACCTCAGCTCCTAAGATAGAATGACAAATCTGTGATAACTGTAACCAGGTCTTCACAGTTAAATTGAAAAAATTAGTTTGAAGTAAAATAATTCCAGAGGGAAAACCTAAATTATTTGAGGTTTGAGATACTCCTATATCTTCTAGATTTTTCTTAGGATTTCTCATGTTGCGGTTGTACACCTCGAGCCCACAGACATTTCTCAGTGGAGTGAGCATGTCTCAGTTTCCAGAGAGTCTTGTGGAAAGAAAGGCAGCTATGAGAATGGCCATGTGTTTGTTCTATCAGGGAAGCTTTGGAAATAAGACTTTCATCCTATTGGGGTTAAGAGAGGCCTGTGAGGGTAACTGGGCATTCCATTCCCGGAATCAGCGTATTTATATAGATCTGAACCATGTAAGGGCAGTGAAACTGGTGGGAGAGACAAAAGAGACCCATGTGTTCCTGTGTCCAAAGGGAATTTGTTTCGGACAAGCCCTGTGCCTGCTCAGTGCAGGCCAACAGGGACAATGGTTTCTCCTCAGGGACAATGGAAATCGTTTCTCGTGAGCTCCTAGCCCTGATTATCAAAATCTGATTCTTCCCTAGGAATCTCTCCCTAGTCATCCTAACCAAGAGTTATCTTTCAGTCTTCTTATCATATCTAGATTGCTAGTCACTTGTATACATGCCAGCTCTCCTACAAAACTGGAAGTTCCTTGTGAGAAGATACCATGTTTTGATAAAATTTTAGGTCCCCTTGAGAGAGGTGCACCACTGGAGGGCAGCTGAATGGGAGTAGCAGCAAGTCAACTGTACATTGCCTGTCAATCAATTGTGAAGCTTGGAAATCTCCAGTCAGGAGTTGTTAAAGAGTCCACAAACACCCCAGGATAATGAGAAACATCATTTGGGCATCTGACTCACAGAGTGTCGATGGCCAGTTATACCCTCACCCGTCAAGTAAAACTTTGTCCATTTCCTATATAACCCCCTTTTCTTGCCTCCTCACTAGACGCAGCAGAGCAAATAACAGAGGAGAAAAGCAAGCCGGATGAAAGAAATCTCTTTCCCACTGCTAAACTGTGAAATCTTACTTCAAAATTGAGCTGAGAAGAGATTGGACTGGATATATAATAGAAATTTATATTTAAGTTAGACTGAATTTTTTTTTTTTGAGGAAGATTAGCCTTGAGCTAACTACTGCCAGTCCTCCTCTTTTTTGCTGAGGAAGCCTGGCCCTGAGCTAACATCCATGCCCATCTTCCTCTACTTTACATGTGGGACGCCTACCACAGCATGGCGTGCCAAGCGGTGCCATGTCCGCACCCGGGATCCGAACCGGCAAACTCCGGGCCCCCAAGAAGCGGAATGTGCGAACTTAACCGCTGCGCCACTGGGCCGACCCCAGACTGAATTTTTTAATACCTAGAAATAATCATTTTTGTGATACCTGAAAGTGACCTGAAAAGATGTAGATCAGCCCAGTATATCATCCCAGGATGAGAAAGGGAGACACAGTAGAGCATATTGGAGTCAGAGAAGAGAAAATAAAGCCATATAGCCAATCCATTCAATAAACTGATGATAAAAGGAACAATACAAAATAGCATATGATTCATTCCTAAAGAGATCTAAGCCAGAATTGCTGGTATGAGTATTAGAAAGAAGAAATCCATGTGAACTGGAGTGGCAGAGGAGAGTGGTCTGGATCCAGGACACCAATGGCACAGGAGAAACTGGAAAAAGATGACATTCTTCCAAGGAGGTAATCTGTAGAAGGCCATGTACACAGAGGGCTTATATCATTTATCTTAGGCTCTTAGCAAAAATCAGATTCATCTGAATACTGGAAGATATCTCTAGGCTAAGTAACGAGAGTGGGGAAGTGAAAGCAGAGATCATTTATACTTTGTAATAATATTAACTATCAGTGTTGTAAAGAACTTAGAATGTGTAGTGCACTGTGTTAGATATTTATACATTTTACTTCACTGAGCCCACATTACAGCTCTGCAAGGTAAATTTCATTTTATGACTAAGAAATTGTGTCTCAGAAGTAATTTTCCCAAGGTCACACAGGTGCTAAGTGATAAAGGCACATTTAAACCCAGGACTCTCTCTACCAATCTACACAGGCTTTTGTTTGTTTGTTTAAACTTTTTATGCTGGAAAACATATACATTTGAAGGGAATTATGTAATGAACTCCCATGTACCCATCACCCAGCTTTAACTATTATTAAGGCCACTTTGCTCCAATTCTGTCCCCATTCTTCCCCCTCTAATGGATTAGTCTGAACAAATTAAGACATTATATAATTTAATCTATAAATATTTAAATATGTGTCTATAAGGACTCTTTAAAACATGTCCATAATACTGTTACACACCAAAAAAAATTACTTAATATCATCAAATATCTAGTCAATATTCAAATCTCATAAGTATTGTTATAGTTTATTTGAATCAGGATCCAAATAAGATCTACACATCCCAGTTGGCTAATAGCAGCCTGTTTTAGCTAAGACACAATTGCTTTTCACCAGAGAAAACTATGGTGTTGATAAAAGAGACGTGGCTTTAAAGATGAGCCAAATCCCTCTGAACAAGTTACCTAACTTTTGGAAAATGAAATTAATATCCCTAAGATTAATTGTGAGGATTACTAACATAACATCTATGAAAGTGCTTAGAACGATCTCTGACATGTACAAAGTCTTCAGTGAATATTAGTTTCCTTTCCTAAAATAAATTTAAAAGGAGAAAATAGAATAATAGGCCAAAAAGCTTGAGGAAACTTCTTGGAGTGCTTTGGCTCCTGATCCCCTGAGAGCACTCCCATTTTGTTTCTGGATGGAAATTTGACCACAGTTGTGCTAATGACTAATAGCCCGAATCCTCCCCACTGACGTGTTTGTAGTTCTGTATGGTTTCAAAACCACATGAAAAGGAAGAACGTTTGTGACTTTAAAGTGATCTTAAGTTCAGAAAAATGACAATATTGTAAAATATTTTTAACTTCATGCTGATTAAAAATAATAGAAAAATTAAAATATCATATCATGGTAGCAGAGGTTAATATAATATGCAGAGTTAACAATTGAAAAACAAATAGAGGTAATTAATCTGATTCAGATTTGAGTTTGCTTTTTGTTCAAATTGGGACAGGTCACTTCCTTCTTCAGGGTCTCAGTTTGTTAGAGTATAAAATAGACGTTCTGAATAAGATAATTAAAATAATCTAAAGATCAGACATAAGCAACATGGGAAAATGGAAAGAATATTAGACTATACATCAGAATTTATATCAAATTTTAATTCTGACTCCACCACTTAATGGCTGTGTGGCTTTAGGTAAATTATTTAATCCTTCTGTGCCTCAGTCTTCTCATTTGTTGAATGTAAATTATAACCTATCTTACAAAATTGCTGTGAAAACTAGATATAATCTATAGAAAATGCCTAGCAGAACCCTAGCATTTAATTGACACTATATTTAATAACGAAGTAGTATTTGCTGTCCTCAAAGAGCTTTTAATTTAAACTGAGAAGCTAAATGGATTCATAAGCAAGAAGCACGGAACTGAACATAGCTGACTGGCCATCTCCTGCATCAGGTACATCAAAAACCATTTGTGAAGTTAAAGGGTACTTTATCTAGAACGTGGATGTTTGAATTCAGAACACTGTACTTAAGGGTTCATAGTACAGTGCTAGCAACATAATGTTCTTATACTGCTATTTGTGATTATTTAGGAAATGTAAAGTTGAGCAGCTTCTTCTGTGTTATGTGGGAACCACTTCCTAAAATGTTAATCAGACGTTGCTGGTAAGGAGTACTTAGATTTTTGTAATAGGTCTGTAAGGTTATATATCTGAACGGAAACTCGCTGGGAGATGATATAATAGATGGAAGGCTAAAAATCCATACACTATTCCAGCTAGCTTCTCTCAGTTGTATTGTTTCCTAGGGTAGATAACCAAGAGTCACTTCATTTCTCTGCATTTGGGTCTAGCTTGGACACCACCAATGGTTATTATGGTGATTGAGTTTGCCTCATTGTAACAGTGAGAATATTCCAGTTTTGTGGTTGTCTAGGATCAGATATAGGTGCAGAATTTTTCTTTGTTAATTAAGCAAAGGAGACAGATTACTTTTGTCTTTCAGAAGATTTTTTAAAATCTAGTTTTATAAACTTATTTGACAAAACTCTTAAGAATTGGAACTAAAGAGGGCTGCTGTTGGCATTCCAGGTAATTCATTGAACAAGTACTTGGTCCTTCAAGTCTCAACTCTATACAACAGCTCTTAAAGGAGCTTCATTGAGAGCTGGGGATTTGCTCTTTTTAAGTTCTTAGTAATACCTTTTCTAAGTAAAAAGAACAATACTTACTCCCTGTAGAAAATTTAGAAAGCAAAACATAGAAAAGAGAATAAAAATCACCTACTATCTGGTATTTATAGATTATATTTTCTTCTTTTATAAATATTGTTTTCCCATTGAGGCTAGTTATTTCTTTAAGTGTGTATTCTACTTTTCTCCCCTTAATATCACCCTTGCAATTAAAACTTCACAAATGTAATTTTAAGGCATTACACTCTATTATACATATGGACAATTTTACCTCACTATTCCCTTATTTATACATTTTAACTTTTAAATACCACTGAAAGGAACGTCTTTGTGCACATATCTCACTACCATTTTAAAGGTAGCCTTGGCATAGATTTCTGGCCATCTTTAGCAGAGTGAGTAATTTCTTTGAACCTAGGCCTGCTGCTTAGTGGCAGAGGGCGGGATTCCAGAGAATGGTAGGCTGAGGAGTCATAACATTTAGTACTTTGCAGAAAACTCATCTAAACTAGTTAGCAATTTTCAGGGCTTATGTGCAGATGGCTGCCTTCCTTTCAGAAGCTTTGAAAAATCTTTTCTGATCAAAACCCACCTGCAGTTGCCTGAAATTCCATCACTTCTGTCACTTTGTTTTAGTGCAGGAAGTAGAAAAGACAGCCAAATCCAGGCTAAGATCCCTGAACACTCGTTTATACAGTTTTTTTTTTGACATGCTTTGCCTTTATTATCATTATTATTACTACTACCATTACCATCATCATCCACTTCATCATCATTTCTGGTAGTATTCTTCCTAATCAGGCTGTGAATTCTAGAAAGCAGACCCAAGGCCTCATTAATTTTTGAATCTTTCATAGGCTTGTACACCTAAGGGGTCCTCAGGGAACATTGTTAGATGCTTTAAAACAGAATTCACTCATTTATGTTTTAGCTTAAATAAATTTCTGATTTTTTTTCTTGAAAGTAAGTTTTGTTAGAAGAAACTAAATAGAGACAATTAGGCTCCCGGGAGGTAGTGAACAACAAATTTCATGCGTTCAGAATTTGTTCTGTCCCATGCCAGCCCTGAGCCCCGCTTTGATACTCCCAGGAGGCTCTGAGCAGATAGAATTTTCTCTCTCTCATACAGCAAACATCTCTTGTGCTTCTACCATATGCCAGGAATTCAGTCTGGCCCCAGGGATATGAAGATTCATAAGACAAATCTCTGCCTTTAAGAAGCTCATGGTCTAAATCAGGAGCTAAATGAGGTGGGTCAGTTGTTAAATGAGTGTTAAAATGGTGGAATTTTGACCAAGCAGAATACCTGCCTAGTATCTTTGCCTTTAAAACACAGCATCTGTTTAAAATACAAAACTGGCCAACACAAAAACATCTATGGTCTTTATGTGGTTAAAAGCCCATGAATTTGACAATCCTGGTGTAAAAGAAAAACTCTTGGATCCTGACTTTTGCTTCCATTTTAAAGTTAGTTTTTAAAAGATTTCTGTACCAAATGGAGACAGTGTCCATGTGCCAGTGAAAACCCAGCATTCATGAACCCGTATTTACATCAGTTATTATAAGAACCATATTTATTAAATTGAACGGTCATATCCGAGTACAGCCTAATAAAAGGAAGCAAACTCTAGTGCCAGTTTATCACCTCTTAAATAAATTAGTCCATTAAAAGTGATTGACTGGCAGACATTGTGGTAGAAGGACAATCATAGCCGTAGTGTCACACAGACCTGAATTCAGACCCCAGCATTTCCACTCACTAATTGCATGGCTGCTATTTCTTTGCCTAAAAATGGAAACTTTTAAGTCTATCTTGCATAGACCTTATAAAGATTAAATAAGATTATGCATGAGACATACCTGAGACAGAGCTGGGAATAGTGTGAATGTGCAATGCCGGAAAGTTATCATCATTATTGTTTACAGTGATATGTGAATAACTAAAGCTCCCCCGCCCCCATGTCCTTCCAGGACTTATTTACATAGAAACAAAGCTCTTAGATTGAACATCTATCTAATTCACCAGTGTATTCTCAGAGCCAAGTCCAGTGCATAGCATATCATAGATGCTCAATAAATTTGCATTGAATGAACCAGGGGACACCAAAAGGTCCCAAATGCTTACTGAAGAGATGGAATAAGAAAGTGGGAATTTTTGGCCAGGTGGGGAAGATATTTCAGGGGCAAAACAACCTCACATCTGCCTGGATTTACTCACCTGAGTTCTTTCACTTTTCCAAGATTCTTACATCTTATGACTTTCAGTTATTCCAAAACTCCCCATAGTTAATTCAGCAAAGAAGAGGAAAAGAGGAAGAGATGCTTTTTGAGGTGTGCAATGTGTGTAAATACTCATGGCTCATACCCTCTTTCTGTGCTAAGGCCTCTGCCAGGTGCTCTGCTTTACACACATAATACCTCACTCATCTTCATGACAATTCAATGAGATAATATTATCTCTACTTTAGATGAAGAAATTGATACTTACAGGGATAAATTAAATTGCCTAAAGCCCCAGAGTTTGTAAGTGATAGCTCTAAGATCCAAAACAGATCTGTGCTCTTTCTACTCACTTCACCTTGTTGCTTTTATATTCATTATGTTGCTTTCATATGAGGTACTATCTCTCTGTTTCATCAATTCATTCATTCTTTCAACAAATATTTATTGAACATCTATTTGCCTAGCATTAGGTAAACAAAGTGAACTAAAACAGTCATAATTCCTGCTCTTATGAAGATCAGAGTCGAGTTGGAAAAACAGATATTAAACAAACAATCACATAATAGCATAACATTACAGGTAAGATTAAGGACCATGGAAGAAAAATACAAAATACTGTAAGAAAATATAAGAGTGAGACCTATTTTGAGTTGTTTGCAGTAATAGATTCTGGAGAAATCCACTGAGGTCTAGTTTTCCAACTCCCCTCCTGGGATTGCTACTAAGATGTGTTTACAGTTGCTGGGCCTTGGGAAGGAGATGGTTGCTGCAATTCTCTTTCAGAAGAGGAGAGTGGGCCTTGATCCCAGGTTTTAGCATCTCCCACTTTATCCATCACTCACAAGGCCGCCAATAATAAGGACAACAGCAGAGCTTTGATGTCAGTATGTCTCCAAGAGAACTACACTCTGATGCATAGTTCACAGTTTCCAGATAAAGCAATCTGCAAGCACCTGTGTGTCCAGTGCTCTTCCAAAACCCCTGGTTGCTTTCATGTGGTATAGACGTGCCCAAACTGTGTGCTCTGAGGATATAAGACATTGCACCTGCCCTAGCAGAGCTCACATTCTAGTGGTGGAGACAGATAGTTAATTGATAATCTGATAAGAACAGTCCTGAGAGAAGTAGAGTGCTGTGGGAGCACCTAAGATGAGGGGTGGAGGTGGGATAATTTCGGGGATGCCAAGACTAGGAATTAGGTAGACAGTGGGCAAATGGGAGCAAGGGTACTAGTATTGACAGAGGGAGCAGGAACCAAAATATGTGATAATGGCTGGAAAATACTTTCAAATGCATGTGTCTGACATAATGGTTTAAAGGATTTATGAAATCTTGATCAAATATGATAGCATGGTATCATGAAAAGAAGTGTGGATTTTTGTACTCAGGCTCTGTCACAAAATATTCTGAGTTGTATGAATCATTTTATCTATGAAATTTACATAATGATATCCATGTAACACTATTATCATGGCAATTGAATTATAAATATTGCCACTTAGGTATCATTTGATGGCTGGACTTTGAGGTAGTAGTAATGGTGGTCTTAAGATAAGATCAATAATTCTACATGTAGTTAATTTATTTTGACTTCATTGCAAGCATTTATCTATCTAATGCTTGCAACAACTCATGCCGAGAATTTTTATTGTCCCCATTATAAAGATGGGGAAATGGAGACTCAGAACCAGTAAGTGAAATACCCACAGTCACATAGCCAATAAGTGGCAACAACAGATAGTCTGACTTTTTCTTAACTGCTCTCCACTGCTTCCCTGCAGTGGTCAGTACACAGCTACTATTATTATCATTATGATGATGATTTTTTCAATTGAAAGCTCTTGAGACCATAACCAGAATTCTTATATTAAACATTTATTATGCTTTCTTTTGGGGGGAGCAAGAGCTTACAGATTATCTTTAAAATAGTGTATTTAAACTTTCATTGTTGCACCTTACAATATACTTGGCAGACTAATTAGAATTAGATTCAGCTTAAGATGATAGAAAACCCTAATAACAATGGCTTAAATAAGAGAGTTTATTTCTCGCTCATATAAATAGATCTAGAGGTAGGCAGTCCTGGGCTGGTAGGCGGGCTTCACGGAGTTTTCAGGGACCCAGACTCCTTCTGCCTTTTGCCTCTGCCATCCTTAGCATGTGGCTTCCACCTCATGATCCAACATGGTTGCAGCCATCACATCTGCTTCCTACCAGTTAGAAGGAGGAAGGGGAGATGAAGGGTGCACCCCTACCCTTTTAAATACACTTCATTAAGTCAGACCTGAAAATTGGCGTATAAGCCATTGGCCAAAATTTAGTCAAATTTAGCAAAACTCCTGCTACAAATTAGAGGTTTTATTGCTAAGGAAGAAGAAGGAAATGGATCTTGGAGGAAACTAAAAGCTTCTACCGTACTAGTAATAATAAAATTTTAAAGTTTGAGTAAGTGTTTTAATTTAGTTTGTCAAATTGCTTTTTAAATGACAAAAAACAATGGTGTTTGAAATTCATGTCTAAGGTTCTAACCGACTATGTCTTTTACAAAGAACATTATCCCAGAGGTCATAAAATCTTGGTATTCTTGCCTGGGCTTTGCTTCTAGCTTTTCATCTTGGTTAAATCACTTTCTCTTGCTGGACCTTTGTTTCATCATATGCAAAATAAGTAGAATTAAAGTAGGATGACTCCAATATCTTCCCAACTCCACCTACTAGGTCGAGTGCTGTGGGAGCAATTCTGGACATACAAAACCCAAACTTCCTTAAGATGAGGGCTGAAGGTGGGATAATTTCGGGGATGCCAAGACTAGGAATTACTGAATGTTATAGGTAAATCTCATGCATTTTCATACTAGAATTTTAAAGTAATACAAGTGTTATAGGGCAAAAATCTAGCAATGAGCCAGTTTTCTCAGCAATAGACACAGATTTGTCTCTGCGTCTTTATACCTCACCTTGTCTCAGAAAGGATTAAAGACTTCTATTGTTCTTTATTTGTACAAAAGCAATATGACTAGAAAATCAAATAAGCAGAATAAACATTGGAAAAGACATTGAACTATCATTTTTTGCTGAGTATTTTTAGAGAAAATCCAAAAATTCAAGTAAATGCAAAAATTAATATTTGATAAGGAGGCTGGATACAAGATAAATTATAAAAACAAATAGCCTTTTCTTTTAGTCTATCAGAAAAGCATTGAGCAAAGAAAATTGGAAAAAAATGGGAAAAATCTATGCACAATAGCAACCAAGATGATAAAATATTTAAGATTAAGAACTGTAAGAAAGGCAAAATGCCTGGTGGATGATAACTATAAAATCTTATTGAAGAACATGAAATATAATAACAACAAATGAAAAGACAATATAAAAGATTCATGTTTATATATTTTATATTACATTGTTTATATTATAAATATTATTATAACAATCATAATGTCAAAGGATTTTTTATTTTAGGTATTAAGTTGTTTAATCTGGTATTAAAGTTAACTGGAAGACTGGATTCTCAGAGTAAGTAACCAAGAAAGGTATTAAAAAGACTAACAAGAGTAGGCTTGCATTACCAGATGTTAGAATATACTAGCATTGACATCAAGTTAATATGCCTTTGGCATAGTGATAGACAAATAGACCAGTGCAACAAAATAGAGAATCCATAAAGATAGCCCACTTTTTATGAGTAGATCTTATGCATTATCAGCAAAGGTAGCATTTTAATTTAGTGAGAAGAGCGCAGTTCATTTAATAAAGGGCACTACCACAGCTGATTATCCATTTAGAAATAAACAAATTTAGATCTGTACCTCACACTAAATAAATGTATTAAAGATTTCAATTTTTTAAAGGCTTACAAGAAAATCTAGAAGATATATTTATAACCTAGATGTAGTGGGAAATAAGCAATCCAGAAACCATAAAAGAATAGGCATATTTGATTACATAAAAATTGTAGACTCTCATTAGTTTAAAAGATGTCATTAACTTAGAGACCTTCAGTATATTTTAGTAAACTTTAGAAGACAAGCTTCTGTGTCCTCTGGACCATAACGTCTGGTTCATAATTGAGATTCAGATTCCAACATACGAGGTAGAACAGCTTATGAGCCACTACAAGGATAGAGCTACGTACCAAGAAAGTTTGGATGTAAAAGAACAAATCTTTTTTCAATAGATTTCTTAAGTTGCCTCTTTGGGCCTCAGAAGTTTCTTCTGTGAGAGTATGACAGTTAATCCAGCTCCACAGGCATTAATGTATTAATCCAGTTTAACATACTAATTGAGTGCTTATTATGTGCAGGCCCCTACTGGAAAATTTGGAAGAAAAACAGATAGACTGTCTCATGGATCTTATGTGGGAAGGTATTACAAACAGGTAATTAAAAATTGATCAGCCTGAAAAAAAAGGGGGAGATTATGCCCCTGTGGGCATGCATAACATAGAGATTTAGTGTAAGGAATTCAGGACAGAGACAAACTGAGATTTACGCTAAGATCCTCAATAGGAGTGGGAGTTAGCCGTGTGAAGAGAAGCACACAAAGAGTGCTCCCAACATAGGTATTTGCATGTGCAAAAAGCTGGATTTGATAGCGAGCCTGGTGAGAAACAGAAGCTTAAAAAGGGACTCGGGAGAGTGGCGTTAGATGAGGCTGAAGAGTTAGGTCGAAAGCAGCCAGATTTCGGATTGTGATGAATCTTCTAAGGAGTGTTAAAGATATTTTACTGCATCCTAAGAGCAATGAGAAGCTATTGAAGGTTTTAAAGAGGAAGTGTGCTGATCAGACTTGGGTTTTCAAAAGATCTTTCTGGAGAATGAATTCCGGAGGCGATAGTTGGAAACAGACCAGTTTGGATACAGGTCCAGGTGAGAGGTGATATTGGCTTGTCTTGATGTTAGTGGTGCAGCACGGATTCAGAGACTTGTACAAATTTGAGAGATATTTAAAAGGTAGATCATACAGGAATGTGACTATACTTGTGAAGAGGGAGAGAGAGAGTGTGCTCATAGGCAGCTGGGTTGATGGTGGTACAATTCTTTAGATAGAGAACCTATGCCAAGTATCTATTCTTTTTTGTGACTCTTAACAATAAAGCTCAGAAGTTAATCAAGAAAATGACTCTCCCTTTACATTGTTCTAAATAAGTGCACTTATCAAAATAAAAAATTCAGCTTGCACCAAACACTGTCACCCAGCCAGCAGGGTCTGTAACACTCCCAGCCTACAGATTTACTATTCGATTCTATTGAGGTTCAATTCAAACCTATTGAGGTTTCCTCAGGTCTATAGTTTGTGTTAGGTGTTTCCAATCTTTTCCAGCACTATTTTATACTTTTAGGACTTCTTTGTAATGCCAACAAGCTTTGCAAACTCGCAAGGTTAGTAGTTGTAATTTTACCATTAGTTGATTGAAAGAATACATAGTGACAAATAGCTACCATAAATTCAGCAGTTTAAAATTCATATTTTATTAATAGTAATAGCATTGACATATATTCTAAAAATAATACAATGATATGTGAAAGATATACTATTCAGTTTCCAAAGCTTATTGTTCATATGTATTCACAGATCCTTTGAACAATTTAGTCGATTCTCCCACCTCCAGACTTCACCCCACCAATCCACAGCCCATATTTTATCTTTCAGAAGGTCATAAACTCTTTTGTTGGAAAAAAGAAACAAAACTAATGTTAACATGATCTCTTTAAGAATTACACATTCTTTAGAAATCAAAGAATAAACTTTTGCTCCCTAACCATGGCATTTAGATGGGACAATGGGATTATATAAGCATGTATTCTTTCTGCTCTGGTGTAAGTTGGGCCCTAGGTTTAGAAACCTAGACTCTGTCTCCAGTGAGGGCATATATTACATTTAAGCAATTTTACCTGCTTCTGAACCTTATTATACAAAGAGGACTTATTTTAAGGGTAAACATCAGAACTCGACCTACAGAGCCATTGGGAACCAGCAGAACTCTAGAGATTTGCTGCCATCTCCTTTTCTTGGTCTTGTGGGATCCAAGATGTTCCTCTCTCTATACATAGCATCGCAGCTTCTCTCTCTGCAGTTTAGCTTTGCATTCACTATTGATGAAGGATCTCGTACCATCTGTCTTCCATTCCAGATTCCCGAAGGAGCAAGTCTGATTATTTTTATCTCTATTTGCAGAGCCCTTCCCACCATCCAGCCTCATCAGCTAGTCTGTACCGTGCCAACTTTGATTGCATTTTTAGGCCATCTCTGCCCACCTCTGAAGCTTAACAATACTTCCTTGAATATGAAGTATAGATAAGGCCATTTCAGCTAAAAGAATAATGGGATATATCGATAACTGGTGTGTCCAGCATGTTGGGCAAAAAACAACCAAGAAGATGCAATGAAGGGAGAAGGGAACTAACTATTTTATGCCAAAAATAATTCAGGCACCTCATATACATGTATTACACAATACATTATCTTCAGAGCAAAACTGGCAGATTTATAATATTATCTCCATTAACAGAAGGGGATAGCGGGGCTTGGAGGGAGTGAGCAATGTGCTTGATCACCCAGCAGATCCAGGCCTGTTTGACTCCAGAGCTTGAGCTGTTTGCCAGCTCATTCTAGCCAAGAGTGTTTATCTGTGCCTGTCCTCGGTTAGTACTGTATGCTTAATAGTGAGAATGAAGAACGTTGGTTAATTACCCAACTTGGTTAAGTTTAGGTCAGTCAAGACAGTTCTTAAGATGTTAAGTAAATAGGTAGCTGCTAAACATTTGAGAATTCTCTGTGTGCTATCTAAATTTGTAAGTCCTTTAAAAATAAAGTACAGTTTTGTTATAAAGGTAATATTTGGCAATGATAAAGAATCTGGAAAATATTAAAGTAGAAAGAAATAAAAGTCATCATTCTAATATTCAAAGTTAATTATTTTTATTTTGTGGCGTATTTCTTTCTGGTCTTTTTTTTATATGCCTGCTTTTTTTGCACAGTTGTGATACAGATAAAATTTACCCTTTTACTTCTAAATATTCCTTTTAAAAACCAATTCCTGGGGCTGGCCCTGGGGCCAAGTGGTTAAAATTCCACACTCTGCTTCAGTGGCCTGGGTTCCTGGGTTCGGATCCCAGGCACGGACATACTCCACTCACCAGCCATGCTGTGGAGGCATCACATACCAAAAAGAAAAGATCAAGGAAGATTGGGACAGATGTTAGCTCAGGGCTAGTCTTCCTCAAGGAAAGAAAAAAAACGAGGAAGATTGGCAGAGGATGTTAGCTCAGGGCAAATCCGCCTCACCAAACACCAAACAAACAAACAAACCATTTCCTTTAATTATATCAAGTGTTTTTCCAGAGTCATACTCTTCTCTGTTTTGTTTTTTTTTAATCTAGTCTTCTTCCTTGCTTCAGAAAGGATTTCAGTTTAGAAAATGTATCAAGTGCAGTAAAATAAAACAGAAGAAAATGAATTAGAAAAGGGAGATTTCAAGAAAGGAAATCAAGGACTTTTTTTTGATTTGTTTTATCCCACATTTCTAGTTCTTAAATAGTTTTCCTATGTGGCCTGGCAACCTCCTCTGTACCTTCCTTGAGTCCTTCTGACACCAAATATGCTTTCAGAGCCTATAAGCTGAAAGAAATTAAGAGTAGATAGTTGGCAAAGATTGTGTTCCATTTTGGCAATGAAACATATTCATCAAGTGGACTTCATTACACCATCTCATACGACTGTTCTAGAGTGGCCTTTAAGAAATTATTCCTGTACTCATGCTTAGGATTCTGGAAAACCAACAACAGCAACTACAAGCAATTACAGCCTCATTTTCTATGTTTAGAACCATGGCAGGAAACCAGATGACTTAAAGCTTTACTCTTGTTCCAACTGTATTGACTCTCTCAGAACCTCAGGAGATCAGAATCTTTCAAGATGTGTTGCAAATGTTTTGTTAAATTATTGTGTCTAATATCCCCATTCACTGGTGAAAACTGAAATTTAATAAAATCATCTTTAAAAACACTTACTGAATGCCCATGTGGTATAGGCTTTGATGAGCAAGACAGGGTCCCCATCTTCAAAGTGTTCCAAGAGTCTAGTGGAGTCAGGCAAGTGAATACGTAAATGCAATGCACAGAAACTACCTTGAAAGTATTAACTCCAGATGCCATTGTAGCACCAGCAAAGCAGTCATAAGACTAAGAAAACTAACTTGAATTTCCATTTTGCTTTGTGATACAAAATTTGCGTATCACAAAAATGAAATCGGTTGAGAATTACCAGTGGAGGATCAGAAAAATGAATTTTTTTCCTCAACTTAAAAGGACATGCTTTAAATTAGTCAGTAAAATTCTTAGTTATGGCACAATTTTCTCTTCAGTATTATGCACATATTTCCTTTGAAACGAACGTGATTATTCTCTATGATAAGAGCTGGAGGAAAACATCATTATCCAAAATCATAGATGGCACCCAAGCCATTTGATTAGTCAATCTTAAATAAAGTACCTAAGAGGGGCTGGCCGCGTGGCCGAGTGGTTAAGTTTGCACGTTCCGCTGCAGGCAGCCCAGTGTTTCACTGGTTCGAATCCTGGGTGCGGACATGGCACTGCTCATCAAGCCACGCTGAGGCAGCGTCCCACATGCCACAACTAGAAGGACCCACAACGAAGGACATACAACTATGTACCAGGGAGCTTTGGGGAGAAAAAGGAAAAAAAAAATCTTTAAAATAAAATAAAATAAAGTACCTAAGAAAAAGTCAATTAGAATTAGAGAGAAATCTGAGTTACAAAATGAAATTTTAAAGGTTAAAATATTAACCTTTTTATTTTGAAAAATTTCAAACATATGGAAAAGTTCGGAGAATAATATAATGAAAATCCATTGATCTACCTAGAATTCACAAATATTAATGCCTTCTCATATTTTGAAATTATCTTCATTTTTCTTCTCGGTCCCACTCACCTCCCTTCTTACTCAGAAACAATCATTCTGTTAAATTTGGTATGAATTTTCTTCATGAATACGTTTATTTTTACTAAAGATGTGTATCTCTATAGTATCATTTTCGCTCTTTGATATTAAAGTAGATGACATCATACTTTATATGTCATTTGCCTACTTGCTCCTCTCCAAAATATTTTTAGAGGACCTGGCCCAGTGGCATAATGGCTAAGTTTGTGCACTCCACTTCAGCAGCCCAGGGTTCACCGGCTCAGATCACAGGCGCAGACCTAGGACTGCTCCACCAGCCACGCTGCGGCGGCATCCCACATAAAATAGAGGAAGATGGGCACAGATGATAGCACAGCAACAATCTTCCTCAAGCAAAAAGAGGGAGATTGGAAACAGATGTTAGCTCAGGGCCAATCTTCCTCAAAAAAAAAAAAAAGTTTTTAGATCACTATTTCTATTCACATAATATCCGTTCATTTTAACTATATATAGTACTTCATCATGTGACTACACCTCAAATTAATTTTTCACTCCCTATTTGATGATCAGTTAGGTTGTTGTCACTTTTTTTTTATGTTTGCTATCACATGCTTGCAGTGTACACTTTTTCACATGTCCCCTTGCGTATCTGTGTGTTTCTCTAGGGTATATGTGTTGAAATAGAATTGCTGCAGCATGTTCTACATGGATCTTCTGCTGTATTAGATAGTGCCAAATTATTCTCCAAAGAAGGTGTACTAGTTCATATTCCCACCAGCAATATATTAGAAAGAGTTCATATTTCTTTACATCTTTGCAAACACTTGGTATCAGCATATTTTTAAAAAACATTTTTACCAAACGTTGTAAAAAATAATCCTTTGTAATTTTCCATTTCCTTACTCTTTATTGGCCGTTTACATTTTCTTCTCTGTAAATTATCTGTACATATGCTTAATCTATTTTTCAACAAGATTATCTTTTTATCATTCATTATTTGTAATTCTTTATATATTCTAAATACAAATCCTCTGTTATATACATTGCAGGTATCTTCTTGCCTGTCTCGTGTTTAATTTTATTCATGGTTGCTTTTGTCTTAAAAACAGTTTTTAATTTTGAGGTAGTCATATTTATCAATCTTTTACCATGATTCGTGCATAGTGTATTTAGTTTGCGTTTGAATCCATTTAAAATATTTTTGTGATTGGTGTGAGATTGGGATCTAACTTCATTTTTGCCCTATAGACAATGTTATCATAATACAATTTATTGAATGCATTTCCTTTTCCTGGCATTTTATTGTGCACCCACTCTCACATATAAAATCCCAATATTATTAGCGCTCTGCGCTATTGCGTTGTTTTATTTTTCTCTTCTTGCACCGTACCACACTGTCTTAAATAGTATGGCTTTGTAACAAGCTTAGATATATGGTGGAGCAGAACATTCTCCTTGCTCTTCTTCAAACTTGTCTTAAATATTCCTGACCTTTTGCCTTTCCATTTGAATTTTTGTGTGTGTGAGGAAGATTGGCCCTGCGCTAACATCTGTTGCCATTCTTCCTCTTTTTGCTTGAGGAAGACTGTCACTGAACTAACATTTGTGCCCATCGTCCTCTGTTTTATCTGGGCTGCCACCACAGCATGGCTTTAGGAGCGGTGCTAGGTCCACGCCAGGGATCCAAATCTGCGCGAACCCTGGGTCGCTGAAGCAGAGGACATGAACTCAACCACTCCTCCAGTGGGACAGGCCTCCATTTGAATTTTAAAATAGTTTTATCAAGCTTTATGAAAAATGCACTTGGGATTTGTATTAGAATTGAACTGAGTGTTTACATCACTAAGGAGGCAAATGAAGCAGCCAGATGATTTGATTTCCAATTCAGATTTTATTGCTCTTTCAATGAAGTTCTATAATTTTCTCCATAAAGTCTTGGCACACTTTTATGAGGTTTATTCCTAAGTATCTTTCATGTTTTGTTCCTAATATAAACAGAGTCTTACTTTTTAATGTCAGTTTGCTAGGGGTTTTTTGGTATAAATCCTTTATTAGGTTAAGAACATTCCTTTGAGTCAATTTAGTGTGAGGTTTTTTTTTAAATCATTAATGTGTGTTGATTTTATTGAATGCTTTACTAATGAGCGTACTTTTTTCTTTTATTTATTAATGAGATCAATACCAGTAATAAATTTTCTAATATGTATCATCTTTGAATTCCAGGGATAACTCCTACTTGATAGTGTGATATTTTAATACATTGCTGAATTGTATTTGATAAATTTTGGAACGTTTTGCCTCTCTTTTCAAAAGTTAAATTAGCCTTTACTTTTCTTTGGATAATTCCTTATAAATGGTATATGCCTGGATTGTATTGTAATAACTCATATATTTAGAGTTGTATCTATCTTCTTATTTTATCTTTACTAGAGGTTTTTTATTTTTTCCCTCCTTTTCTGTTTTCTATTGGATTAAAGTTTATTTATTCCCTTTCTTTTCCTCTACTTATCTGGAAGTTATAAATTTTATATCTACTCTTGTAGTGATTTTGTTATCTTTTTAATAGGCATGTTTAACAAATTCTAAGGTTAATCAATATCTTTAGTTGTCTGGTAAACAAGTGAAGAAGCTTGCATGCTTTAATTCCAAAATGTCACCTCCTATCCTCCATATCGTCTAGTATGTTTTATAGTAAGTTTGTTGGTGCACCTTGTTCTTTTAACCCCAAAACATCTGTTGTTGTTGTTGTTTTACAGTGAATGTATATTTAGATTTGCCAAGTTGTTTTGTCAGTTTTCTCACTCGTTGCTTCTTACATTCACGTCTTCATTCTGGTTCCAATTTCCTTCTTCCTGATGTACATCCTTTAATATTTCTTTCAGGTAGAGTCTATGACTAGTATTTTCTCTAAGTCTTGTGTGTCTGAAAATGTCTTTATCTCACTCTCATTTTAAAAAACTTTGGCTATAAAATTCTAAGTTGATAGTTATTTTCCCTTGTTTTTTAGCATCCATTGTAACTGATGAGAAGGCTGCCTTTAGACTAATTTCTGAGTTGGTCTTACTAATTTAGAGATAACCTGAATTTTAATATATCTTTTGAGATAACCAGAATTTTCTTTCTGGTAGGTTTTAAGATAATTTTCTTAAACTTTGATGTTCTTCAATTTTATCACCATGTCTCCAGGTGTGGGTTTAAGTTCTTTTGATTTCTTCAACTCTGGAATTTATGAAACTTTTTATTCTAAATTTTTAAAATCTGAAAGATGTCTATGATTTAATTTCTCTCCTATTCTCTCTTTCCTCTCCTTTTGGATCTCTTAATAGATATATATTGGAGCTTCTCATTCTAGCCTCATTGTCTCTAAATTTCTCTTCCAGATTTTCCATCTCTCGTTTTACTATGCTCCATTCTAGATAATTTTATTAGAACTATCTTCCAATTTGCTATTTCTCTCTTTACCTGTGTCTCAACTATTATTTAAACTGTCTATCTTTAAAAATTTATTGATTTTATATTTCTAGAATTTCCCCCTTAATTGTCTGTTCTGGTCTTCAGGTTTCTATTTCTTCTTAATCTTGTTAACAAGAAATTACAGACAGAGGTTTCAAAACATCTCTTTAAGACTGTTTTAGTATTTCTATCTGCCAGAGCTCCGTAATAGTTTGGCGATATTTCTTGGCTTAGGATTCTTACATTGAGTGGGTAGTGTGAATTCAGACTGTACCCAGGTAGGTGTTCTAATTTAGGATTTTGATTTATTGTTTTTTGACTCCTTTTTCCATGTACTATCCAAGGCTGTGGACCTGCTTCTGTGCAGTTTTCTCAGGGAACTGGGCCAAATTATTTTAGTCCCTGTTATCAATCAGATGGACCAACATTTCCAGACACCCAGCATTGCAAAAGAAGCTCATTTTCAGCTCCTTGTTCACAAAGGGCATGAGTATTCATTCTCCAAACAGATGTGTTGAAACTTTCTCCTTTCAAAGTGTGTTTCAGGGTCTAATGTCCTGTGGGCTTTAATAGCTGAAACTAGTTTTTCAATTTTGTATTTATTTCTGATACCTAAATATTTCCTTTTCCTTTCTTACTTGCTAACTAGTTATATATTAAAATTTGTCTTATTATAGTTCTATTTTAAACCTCATTTCTACATGTTTGGAGTTGGAATGGAGAAAGAAAGAACATGGGGGCAGTGGGAAGCTTGCAGCATCTGCTCAGTCTGCTGTATTAACCAGACGTCTGTAGAAGAGTTGTTTGAATTATCTTAGGAAAGTAGAGTTGCTTGTGGATGTACTTTAATGGCTATAATAATGGTTTGTAATTAACATTATATTTCTTATTTGTATAGTATTCTTCAAAATGCTTTGAAAAGATTTTTAAAATATATAAATATATTCTCTTTTCATCCACATGTATCGTGTTGACCCTTGGAAGTGTTTCACTTTTATTTGTTTGAAAAACAAAGGTAAACTTCAGCCCAGTGATTGGAATTATCACAAATTCCAAGTTAGTAGAATCTGACGTAATGGGTTTTCTTTATTGTTGTTGCAGTATTTACCTTTAAAAATTTTCTTTTTCATTTCACATTATAGATTTGCCCGTGTCAATTAATATTCTTTGAATACATTATTTTGAATAAGTATGTAGTTTTCCAGTTTATGGAGATACTACAATTACATTTTCTATTAATTATCCCATACTTTCTTCATAATTTTTCGCTATCATAAAGAACATAACATGAACATCCTTGTGCCCAAATTTTTGATCACATAACTGATAATTTCCTTAAGTTAAATTCCTAGGTTGAAAGATATTAACATTTAAAAGCTCTTGATATCTATTACCAAAGATACTATTTTTCTTTTGCAAGTCATTAATAACTAATATTCCAGAACTTGAAATATTGGGTATAAAATTAAACTACCTTGAAACTTTTGTTTCTTTTTGCCTCCTTACTTATAATCAAAGATAAGGTTATATCAGTATGATGACATTGAGGTGGATTTTTGAGAATTCTCATAAATAGCCTTTCTTTTGGAAATGTTTGATGTGAGATCTTTTCTGCTCAGTTTCCGATACCTGGCATAATGCAAGGGATGCATCTTAAAATCTTGGCAAATCTCTAAAGTGAGTGTCTCTTTGACATATGATTTCCCTCACAAAATACAGTGAAGCCACTGGCCTCCTCACTTTCTCTCATCCCCATCACCAGCAGGAGTAGGTGTGTTTCTTAAGAAGACACTGCATAAAGGAACACAGCTTTTTAGTTTTTGCTTTGTTTTCCAATCACTTATGAGAGATCCACCATGCATGAGGAAGAGTGAATATCAACAAAACTGCACTGAGATGTAGATCCTTGGGAGAATCGCTCCTTAGCTGAGAGCCTTACTCCTACACACCAGCCTTACACCAAGCGTGTCTCACATTCGTGTCCCAGGAAACTTATAAATTGCTTCACTTAATGGGCCCACCATGGAAGAGTCCAAATTTCCAATGTTAAATCTCTTAACACCAAGGGTTTACTGTATCTGCATCAGGATTTTTTTAATGAGTGTAAGTATCTACAAATTGGTATTATTATAAAACTTTTTTCCAAGTGCAAATGGAATGTACAGATTAATACAGTCTGTTAAGACTGGCCATCTAAGTAGATACTCTTTATTAAGCATGTACTATATAAGGCACTGCATTAGATTTTTTACGTATGTTACCTCTAGTTTTACGAAAGCCTTTTTGATTCACGTGATATTATCACAATCTTGCAGATGAGGAAGCTGAGTCTTAGAAAGGTTAGTTAATTACCCAAAATAGCTAAACTAATTTACCCAAAATAAACCAGTGATCTTTCTATTGTTCAACCTTGCTTGATAAAAGCCTACAAAGTCACTCTAGGCTAGCAGAGAAAGAAATTAGTTTGTAATCTAAAAATATCCAGAATATCAAGAGCCTATGTTTCGGCTACAGTTTAGGTCGGGTAACATCCCTGTTTTGTAACCCAAACCACACTTTCTTCTAGGTCCTAGGATGCTGTGTGGCTCAAACCTAACACAATTAATAATGATTTTTAAATGATACTGTAGCCTCTAATCTGACTTAAGACCGTTGATTTCAGTTCTTCCCTGCAGCTGGCAATAATTCAGAACTCTACTGACTGTTGCATACCCCTTTTGAGCTGATGAACACATAGATGGGAGAACTTAAAGTTGATTTTTCTTTTAAATGATTTGGCAGAGACAACCACTTTGCATTGATATGTGAAATGAGCACATTCATATAGTAACTATCAACAGCTGTCACTTTCAGGAAGAGGAGCTTGTGTTTAAAAATTATAGAAAATTAAGATGTTCATTTTATAAATATTTATTGAATACGTGCTCAGTACCAGGGGCAGTTTTAAATACGAACAGTAGTAACAAAACAGGCCAGATTCCTGCCCTCTTGGAGCTGACATTAAGGTGAAAAAAGACAATCAAATAATCCTATAATTAATAAATACATCAGCTAGGTTCAGATAGTCTTGAGGGCAACAAACAATATAAAACAAGGTAATGAGATAGTCACTGGAAGTGTGTATCCCCAAGAGGCTAGTTTTAATCATTTAAACAGAAAGACGCAAAAGGTGACATTTGAGCAATGACTTGAATGGTGAGAAGTCAGTCATAAAAGATCTTGGGAGAAGAGAATTCTAAGGAGAGAGAAAAACTAATGGAAAGGTCTTAATGTGAGAATAAACTTGGTGTGTTAGAGAGAAAACCACAAAGTGCGTATGGCAACAGCATACTAAAGAAGGGAGAGTGATAGGAGATGAAGTTGGAGAAGCAGGGTGACCATACACCCCAATTTGCTTAGGATAGTCCTGAATAATGCTTGTTGTCCTGGAGGAAATACCAGCACCTTCTTTCACTCTCTCTGTGTGTGCTTTCTGGATGATAGATTATATAATCTCCCTATTGAGAGTTAAGTACGGGCCAGATTATTTGGATATAGATAGCAAATGAATAAAACTTTATAAAACTAGCTCGCAAATGAATTCCTTCTTGTTCCATTGGCCCTTCCTATTTTAATCTAAGTTGGAGCTGAAATATTTTTATTTTGCATTAGTCTGATGCAGGCAGTCCCGTAAGTGAGATATGTAGATAAGAGCTGGCTGCCTTTGGAGAACATCCTGTGGAGAGGTTTTTAGATTTAGATGTGAAAGAGGTTTCTAGTTTTACATAGCGACTGGAGCAGCCCAAGGTACTTGTGCCAAACCAAAGAATTAACACTAAGAAGAAGAGGAGGAAAAAGAAGCAAGAGGAGGAGGGGGAGAGCTCCTATTCTGTGCCATGCAATATTCATTATCGTTTTATATTATCTCATCTTTAATCTTCACGATTTATTTTAAGATCAGGAAATGAAAGCTCAGAAAGGTTTAATAGCTTGACCGAGGTCATACAGATAGTGAGAATTAACTCTGGGATTTGAATCTAACTCTATCTAACCCTTTCCATTCGGTTATCCTGCCCACCTCAAGCCTTCCAGCTGTGATCTATTATTCCTTGATGCTTGAACATGCCTTGCTCTTTTGCACCTCACTCTGTATTGTAAGTGTAGAAATTGTCATTTCTACCTGACAATCCCTATTCACCCATCGCGAAGACTGCTTCTCATGTGAAGCTTTCCTTAATTCCCACAAATGTGTGCTCTTCCATAACAGCCAAACAAATATTTCTTACAAAATTTTATTCATTCATCCCATCTATTCATTCATTTATCCAACTGTTAAATATTGGACATACAGCAGTAATCAGGACAGACATAATACCCAGCCTCGTAGAGCTTGTGGCTAGCAAGTATTAATTAGCCAAGATATCAATGTGAAACACTGGATATTTCATAAAGACATAATAAAGAAATATTATCTCATTCATTTGTCCATTCAACAAGTGCCTACTGTGCTAACAGAGGCCTGATAAAACATTGAGACATTTTTGCAAATGCAAATTCAGTGTGAGCATGAGTCTGGGAGTATGATGTAAGAGTAGTAAGAGATAAAACTAAAGAGAAAGGCATGGGCAAGATCATGGTGGCCCCTGTGGGTCTTATGAAGGAACTTCGGCTTTCTCTTCAGGCAACAAGGAGGTATTGAAGGCCTGAAGTGGTCAGATATTTATTCTAGTAAAATCAATATGGCAATAAAGTCAAGAATAAATGTGAAGGGTAGAGACTGCAGACAGGAAAATTAATTAGCTGTTGCAAAAAAAAAAAAAAAGAGTGTCTAAAGTAAGGTAAAGTCAATGGGATGGAGCACAGAAGACGAATCCATGGTTAGTCATGACAGAATTTCTGACTGACTGGAACCAGGGAACAAGGAATGGAGAAGCATATGCTGACTCCTAAATTTCTGACTTGGGCTTGCAAACGCATGACTCTTCTCTGAATTATTGAGACAGGGATGACGTCCTGCCCACCATATCCTTCATTGCCTTACACTTAAGATAAGTAAGGCCATTTCTTCTGTCACCTACTGGTATTTTTGTTGACGGACTCTGGGTGAGAGCTGCATTTGAAGAGAACATAGGACTTGTAATCAGGAGCTGAGGCTCTCGAGCTAGACCTTCCATAGATGTTCTCTACACTCTTAGAAAGAGCTTGTGTCTTCGATAGGCCTCAGTTTCTCATCTGGAGAAAGAAAAGCATTGATCTAAACTAGGATCTATTTACTTACTCTCTTTAGACCCCAGTCTTCTCAACTTTATAACAGGGAAGATTAATTAGATTTTACAAAGATCTTTTCAAGTTCTCATATTTTAATATAGGTAAACATGGTAACCTATGAGAGATCTCTCACCATTTAACATTAATGTGTTGTCATAGAATCTTGTACATTATAGGAATGTGCTTATCACTCCATATTATACAATGTAATTAAAATTTCTACATCATGTTTGTCTCTCCCACTGGGTCATTGTTTTCTACAGGAAATAAGCAGTTCCTTACTCATCTCTATATCCTGATACATAGCATGGTTTCTGCACATAGTCTGCACTTTTTATTGATTTGTAAGGAAAACAACTGACGTTTTTTTCTTTTGGTAAGGAAGATTGGCCCTGAGCTAACATCTGTTGCCAGTCTTCCTCTTTTTGCTTGAGGAAAATTGTCATTGAGCTAACATCTGTGCCAGTCTTTCTCTATTTTATGTGAGATACTGCCATAGTGTGGCCTGATGAGTGGTGCTAGGTCTGTGCCCAGGATCCGAACCTGGGAAACCCAGGCTGCCGAAGTGGAGTGTGCAAACTTAACCACTACACCACAGGGCCAGCCCCAACTTACTTCATTTCTTGCAGTAAACAGTTGTAATTATAACGTGTATTTAATATTGTATGTCTGCTTTTTCCACTTAGCATATCATAAGTAATTTGCCATGTTTCAATGTTGTACTCACGTTTTATATTCTATTGAGTTAACATGCCATAATTTACTATCCATTTCCCTAATGGGGACTGGTTATAGTTCTAGAGTTTTTGCCATTATTAAATAAAGCTGCAATAAATATATCCCAGTGTATAACTTTCGTCTCTTGAATTATTTCTTTAAGATAGCTTCTCCTGGAATCAGAGTGTTCTTATTTAACACTTCTTGATTTCTAGTATTTTCTAGTGGGTTGTACCAACAGACAATTTTACTGTGTTTGGTTATTTGTAGTTTTGATGCAAATAATCCATAATGAATTTATAAATCAAAATTGGGGTGAGTTTATTATATGAGCCAGGTCTGACTATAGCCCAGGGGCTTCCTTCCCCAAGGACGGAAGCACACCAAAGAAGTGCAGTGTATAAAGTGGTTATATACCATCTTGGAACAAAGAGCATACATCACGAATGACAGGAAAACCCCTTTTACAACAGTCATGGGACACTTGCTGGCACAGCAGGTTCAGTGGTTTACAAGGTGAGCACAGCAGGTCAGCAATTAATCCTTAGTTTCTAGGAAGAGATGCTTATCCTTAAAGAAATGCCGATATAGGGGGGAAGATACATCCCTATCCTTAAGGGCATCATTCTTATCTTCGGGACATTGTAAATGTTTAAAGCAGATGTATAATGCATGCTCAACAGGCCACATCAGGCCTTTTTGGAAAAACAAGGTTAGGCTGAATTAGTTTTAAACCAAATGTCTTCCTCATATACTCCAGTATATCCTATTGCTTGTCTTTTATTCATCAGTTGGATTGAACTTGACCATTGATATTCCATCTTTGGTTCATATTCTGTCCATGTTCATTGCCCAGCTTTCTATCATGCCCTCTTCCCATTTAATTAAAAGAATTTTTTAATTTTTGATATTTTTTCCCATTTTGATTTGCCTTTTTGTCTCGTATTTCTAGACTCCCTAAACTTTGAATTTTTATGTAGTTATATCTATCAATCTTATCTTTTATAGTTTTTGCCATTGCTTTTATGTTTAAAGATTTTATTTTTTTCCTTTTTCTCCCCAAAGCCCCCTGGTACATAGTTGTATATTCTTTGTTGTGGGTCCTTCTAGTTGTGGCTGCTTTTATGTTTAGAAAGTCTAACTGAACCTTAATAAATAGGTTAAACATGTTTCTCTGGGTTTGTTTACTATTTGTGTTTACTCTGGTGTGAATGGTCTAGTCATACTCAGATCATTGATTTCTTCTGATTCTAATGGTTTCCTTAATAATTGGAATTTGCTTTATATATAAAGCTATGTGTATACATCCACATAGCTGTTAACATTTTGTCTAGCATATTTTGTTTCTAATAGTTTTCTTTGGGTTAATTTTTATATTAAATTGTTTATTCCAAATGTTAATGATTTTTTAAAAGATGGTGTATGGTGTGGTTCTGACTTGTGTTTTTCACCAAGTTGCTATCAAGTGACGTTGATGGCATCACTTACGAAATTGTATTTCTCTTCCCCCTTGTTCTGAAAAGCTTCCTTCATCATACATTAAGTAATTATGTATAGCCAGATCTATTTCTAGACTCTCCATTCTGTTATGCTGATCTTTAAGTCTATTTCTGTGCCAGTAAAGCCTTCACGTATTTGAGGAGAGTTCAAATTTCCTCTCTTGAGTCTTTGCTTCTCCAGGCTAAACATTCCCCATGCTTTCCATTGCTGCCCTTGTGTTTAGCATCCAAGCCCTCCCCAAGCCTCAGGGGGCCAGAAGAAGGCAATTGTGAGATAACGGACTGAGCCTCAGAGCACCTGTAAGTTGCCTCACTTGGGGGAAGAACTGCACAGATCAAGGCAGCACCCAGACAAGGAAGGAGAAAGAATCTTTATATTGAAATAACAGTTTTTGTCCTGGAAAGTAATTTCTTGTTTCTCATCTCCTTTAATAAGGCAGAATAGCTAATAGTGGGCCAGAGCTTTTCAGGGTTCAAATCCCAACTGTACCATTTTCCTGCTGTGTGACCTTGGGCAAGCTTCTTAAATTCTCTAAGCCTATTTTCCTTGACTGTAAAATAAAGACAGTGGTATCTATTTCGTAACATTATTGCAGAGATGAAGTGCATAATCCATGAACATGTAGTGAGTACTTAATAATATAAGTTATGATTATTACTGCTAAAATATCAGTCATATGGATCTATTACTGCATTAACATTTTGAAGTAGTTATTAACATACACAATTTAAAGTTGAATGAACAAGATAAGAAAGTTTCCATAACTTTCTGGAAGGCACAAGCTGATGGCAGTGCTAGAGCTGGCTATCTCATCTCATCTGTCTAACTTCAAGGCCTGTGCTCTTTCCTGTAGATGACGCTACTGTACCGATGTAAGGAACTTATCACTGGTTCTTTGGGTTATGTAATGGTTACACGGGTGAAGCTGTAAATTCCCAGGTAAAGGTAAATATAAGCTTCAAATATGTGATTGTCTTGAGATTTCCTTTTGGTTTCAAAATAGAAGGGCATTAGATTAATGGGAAGGAGAGAGATGATTTTATCTGAATCTGCAAATTAGCAGATGTGGGAACATATCCCTTAAAACTAAGTATTACTCAACATGCTGCTTCAAGTGGCAGTGACACAGGCCCCGAAGCATTTGTCATCCCCACAGGGTGCCAGAGGAAGCAGCATTTCCGCTCCTTCAGCACATGTAACCTGTGCTCTCAGGCGGCTCACAGCCGGGAGGTGGATGAGTGGAGGCTGCCACGTTAGCAGCCTGTGCTTGTGCGTACCACTGCCAAGTCAAACAGTATGGAAGGTCTAATTTTAGCCCTCTCAACCTTGGCATTGTCCCTTTTAGCCAAGATATTTTTCATGCACCACAATAAAGTGCTTTGTTCCAGCCTTGCTGGATACTTCACAAAGGCCCAGCAAGGTTGGGGTGACCGTAATTCAGAGCTGGAAATTCATCAAAGACAGGAACCTCACTGGAAAGGGTCAGCACTCCTTTGGCAACCTTTGGTAAACAGGCCCTTTCCATCCACCTCCCAAAGCTCCCAGAAGGAGCACATGGTTACCTCCTCTTCCTCCAACTTCTTCTTTGTGAACCTTCTGTTGGCTGGTCATCAACAGGTGTCTTTGCTCTTTCATGCCCAGGATTTGCAATTTACTCCCTTACTTCATCCCTGCCCAACAAAGCCCACTTTTTTTCCTATAGCTGAGCCTTGTTTTCTTTCCTGAGATGTCCTGGAAAGTGCACAAAATTAAGAGCTAGAGCTGCCTGTTTGGTTTGTTCCTTACAATGACTCAGTGAATGGGGTGAGGCAGAAACTTTCACAGAACTTCTGGAGATGAGAAAACTGAAGCTCAAAGAGGAAGCTGACTTTTGCTAAAGTCACACGGGAAACATTGGCAGAGTTGGGACTGAAACCAGCTCTGGTGCTTTAGGGAGAGGCGTCGTCCCATGAGCCTGTGAAGGCACAGAAAACTCACACAGGCCATTTAGGAGGGCCCTAGAAAACTTTTCACAGTGAGGTCTCAGAATGGTGGGCTTTACCTTCAGGTAAAACACAACTTCCTTATTTCTGGAAAGTGGACAGGGAAGGTTGATCCATCCACACACACAGCCAGAGATGCTACTGCTTCGAAAGCTGTCTTGGATCTTCCCTTTGACTTCCTAGTAGATCCCTCTCTGGACTTCGTTGGACAATCCTAGATCTGGCCTTAGGTACCCAGAAGTGATAATCTATGAAATAATCATCTTTTTCTATCTTTGAATTTTCTATCTTAGAATTTGAATTTCAGTCATCATAATGAACATTGGATAGTGCTTTAGCATTCACAAGCTCTTCTCTATGTTACATTTAATACACCAAGATTGGCATTGTTATCAGCAGTCTCACAGATGGCAGAACTGAGCCTCAGAAAGGTTTCCCTGAGGGTTCAAGGACTCTGACCCAGGGATCTCCCGCAACACTGCATCCCCCCATCACTATTTCTCCAGGGTGCTGGGACAGGCAAGGAGGCGACAGACTTGGCGTTCTCTTGAAGTTCTCTCCCATATTCATTACTTCACCCAAAGCTAACAAGGATGGACCTCGGAACTAAAGGTCTTTGGCCTACAAGTGAACCCCGAAATATTGCTGTGAATTAATTGTTTGAAAAGGGCAGGATTTTTCCAGGATTCTTGAGGCTGTTTTGTGAACAGAAGACGTTTCGTTTACTTGTTTGTTGAAATTATTTATGTACATTTTTTGTGATTATAAATGTTATATGTGCTAATTTTAAAAAGTTCAGAAAGATATTTAGGAGTGAAATATCACTGTCACACCACCAGCAGTTATACCCACTCTTAAGATTTTGATGTAAATTCTGTACTGCCTGAATTTCTGTGTGCACAAGCTTCGGTGTGTGTATATATAAGGTAAAAACAAGATGATCGTACACATAGTGTTTTGTGAGTTGCTTTTTTTACTTAGCAGTTTATTGCAATGTCTTTTCTCCTTTTTTCTTTCTTTTTTTTATTGAGGTATAATTGACATGTAATGTTATATTAGTTTGAGATATGCAACATAGTGATTCAATATTTGTACGTATTGTGAAATGATCGCCACAATAAGTCTAGTTCACATCTGTCGCCATATGTAGTTGCAAAAGTTTTTTTTCTTGTGATAAGGACTTTTAAGATATACTGTTAGCAACTCACAAGTATGAACTACTGTATCATTGACTGTAGTTGCCATGCTGTACATTGCATCCCCAGGGTACACTAATTTTATAACTGGAAGTTTGTGCCTTTTGACCTCCTTCACCCATTTCCCCCACCCCCCTTTTCTTTCTCTTTTTGGATCTCAAGTGCACACTTAGGTTAATCATACTCCTCCATTCATGGCACACTATCACTGTTGTCTATATAAAGCCCCTCTTGTGTTTTATTACGTATTTTCTCTCTTCTGTACTCACTTCCATTCTCCTCTTCCTTTCTATTGCATTTAATACATGTCCTCAGGTAAGTATTTATCCTTGAAAATATATGGTTGTTTTATAATTTATATGTTAAAATAATTGGCATTGAGTCAATAACAATCCATGTCAATCAACGCAGATCTACATTACCACTTTTAACGGCTTCATAATTTACATTGTGTAGTTCCAACAAAATCTGTTTAACCAGTTTCCTATGTTGGACATGTAGGTTGGGTTTTTTGGGTTTTGTTAAGGATTGGCACCAGAGCTAACATCTATTGCCAATCTTTTTTTTATTTTATTTTTCCTTCTTCTCCCCAAAGCCTTCCCAGTATGTAGTTGTATACTCTAGCTGTAGGTCCTTCTGGTTCTGCTATGTGGGATGCTGCCTCAGCATGGCTTGATGAGCAGTATGTACGTCTGTGTCCAGGATCGGAACTGATCAAACTCTGGGCCGCCAAAGCTGTGCCGCCAAAGTGGAGTGCACAAACTTAACCACTTGGGCCTGGGGCCCGCTCCTTAGGTTGTTTTCAAAAAAGTTTTTTTTTACTGTTTTAAACAATGCTGGAGGAAACATCTTTGTATATGTGTCTTTGCAGATTTGTGTGATTATTTGCTTGAGATAATTTTGAAGGAACACTTTGTAAAAACTTCATCACCCAATTTTTCAGCTCCTAAAGTAGTTTTGTTACAGATTCCCTGAAGTTCCCTCCACTCTCCTCTTTCTCTCTTTCTCTCTCTCTCTTTCTCTCTGTCTCTCTTGACTCTTTGTGGGTCTCTCCCTAATGGCATTTAGCAGTCATCTTTAATCTCTATTCATAGATTCTCTCTTATCACTCAGCTGATAAACTCTAGTTCATTGTTGACAGGGATCACATCATAATTAATTGATACAACAACATTTCCTGGGCGTCTGTTCAGTAGTAGACTCTGAACCAGTGCTGAGGCAAACCTGACAATCACTCTGCCCTTGAGGAAGCCTGGGTCTGGTGAGATGGCAGATGTGCTTTATGGTGACAGCCAGAGCTGGTGGTGTGGTGAGAGCAGTGTTTACAAGACAGCATTGTGTATAATAAGAGTCAGGGTGCGAGACAGAGGAAGCCAGACAATGAAGTCACTGAAGATGAGGTTCCTCATCTATGTCTGGAATATGGGTTGGAGTTCACTAGAAGACCAAAGTGGAGCTAATAGGAACTGCCCTCAAAGCAAAAGGAGCAGCAAGCACACAACCAGAGAGGTCTGAGACAATATAACAGGTTGGAGCATAGGATGGGAGCATGTGCAGATGAGACTAAAGAGGTCCTGGGGCAGTAAGGCCCACGTGAGTCTTGAAAAGCCATGCTGAGGACTGGATTCAGAGTGAGGGTAATGGGAGGCTACTGAAGGGGTTAAGCAGAGCGGCGATGTGATTGGATTTGGTGCTTTAGAAAGGTCATTCTGTTGTAGTGTGAAAGATGGATTTCAGGAGTGCAAAACCACAGATGGGGAAGCGAGTTAGGAGGCTACTGTCATAATCAAAGTGAGAGATGATGATGGCCTGAAATAAGGTAGTGGCAACCGAAAGAAGTAGTTGGAATTTGAGAGAGTTAGGAAGTAGAATCTACTAACTACTTAACTTGATGATTGATTAGATACAGGAAAGTGAAAGAGGTAGAAGAGTCCAGGATGACCCCTGGGCTCCGAGTGGGACCCTGGGCAGATGGTGGGGCCATTTACCCCGAGAGCAGCACAAGAAGATACTTGGGTTTGATATGACTGTAGGATTCAAAGGTGGAAATGTCTAGCAGACAGAAGGATATATGATCTGGTATTCAAGAAGGACTTGCCCTGGAGATAAATTTTGCAGGCATATTTATCTTTGTAATTAGATGATAATACTGAGTAAAAGTTTGTTGCATAAGTGAATTAATTAATTTTTAGTATCATGCTTCCTTCAAATAGAATGTTTTACTTCTATAAAGCCACCTTTATATGAGAATTTCAAAGTTCTCCCTGTTGAGACCCCATCTGAGTTAAAGCATTTTTTTTAATTATTGTAGAGATAATGATTTAGAACATGGTGAATGCAAATGGCTCTCAGAGGGGGAAGACCACTGGCCTAAGAGTTGGAAGACTTGAGTGACTTTGCCACTATCAGTAGACCCTTGGACATGTCACTCACCCCTTGGGATATCCAAGCCCTCACTCTGAGAGCAAGGTGAGGGCTGGTACTACTGATGCTCTAGTCTCCTCCCAGCCCTGTGACTGGGGATGTGCAGGTGACGTTGGTGCCCCCGGTCTGCTCTTCTCTTTCACAGCTCCCTGCTGCTTTGAGATAAGGACCACAGTCCTTCCCCACTGGGACTTGGCAGCACAACGGAGAACACAATCTGTTGGACAGAAGGCTGTGATTATTAATGAAAGCATTTCCTCTGTTACCTCACAGAACTAAGTGAGGTTCTGACACTGCCAGAGACGGCTCATTTCCTTTCATAGAAATTGATTCTCAGAAACACATAGAGTGGTCGCAGACAAGACACACAGAGAAGTAAAAATAAGATGCAGAAAAGTGGGTGGCTCCTTGAAACACTTCCAGATGAAAGGTTACCAGCTATTAATCAGCTCACACTTCTGTTCAGTGGGGGAGCGAGGAATTGCATGGAAACTTCACTCAACAGCTGATGCTTAGTCAGGGCTGCGGGGTCCTCAGATGACTTTCCTCTGTCAGGTCAAATACGAAGAACTTTTACTTAAGAGGAGGACAGTAAACAGGGCCATAGCCAAATTCCCCATGTCTCACAATTTCTGTGGAGGGTAGAATGACTTCTAGATGTCTGGGCTTAAATCTTGGCATGTCCTCCTCTCCATCTTCTGGAGCAGCCCAGTTTGCTGGGTCCCGTGATGAGAATAATAATAGTACTGTTTGTTGAACACCTGTTATGTGAAAGGCCCTGTTGGAAGGAATTCAGTGTGCAACCCAGTGAGCCAATGTGATCATTTCTATTTGACAAATGAGGAAACTGAGGGTCCGATGGACTAATTAATTTATCACAAGTCATATACCTTATATGCAGCAGGAGCATCATTTGATCCCAGATCTGACTCCAGCACACTTTTTTTTCTCCCACTAAGCTAAGCCCAAGTAAAAAGTAAAAGAGACATTGTGTCCAGATAGAGAGAGAAGGGAGCCCACAAGATGCAGTGAAAGGGAAATTGAGTTTGAATAGAAACTTTTCCAAAGTCATAGCCTAGCACCTGGCACCAAGCGTGGTTTGGTCTCAGTTGCCCTTCCCAGGTGCTCCCGATATGTTCCTTGTGCCTGGGAGAGGAAGAAGAAGACGGCAGTTGAGTCTGACCCCCAAGGGCTGATCTGGCCACTTGATCTCTTGCAGATCAGAGTCCCTGAACACAAGGCCACCAAATTACCAGGTGAATTTTAGTTTGGAATCACCTCGTTATATTCAAGGGCTAATGTTCATTGGCAGCTCCTGTCCCGGTGTCAGGACTGTCCCAAACAGACATGACACCAGGGCCCCTTCAGGCTTCCAGTGCGTGAGCTGTAGCAGGACAGCTCAGGTGGGAACTTGGCTGGAAACAGGCCTAGGGAGGGAGGCCATTCTTCACAGCCTAGTCACAGGGACATGGATTGGCTCTGCCCAGTCCCACAAAGCCTAGGACCTTCGGCCCATCTCAGTGCCCAAGGGTCACAGGCCTGGGCAAGGCAGCAGCCTCTGAGTCTCCTTGCTGAGGCTCAGCAGCCAGGACACTGCTTGTCCCTGTGCTGACTTTCTATGTTCCCTGGCATAAGGCCCCTTACCCCCTGGGCCTCATCTAGAAAACAAAAAGCTTGGACCAGATGGTTGATTCCTGAGGCCCACTTTTACTTTTACCTTTGTGTGTTTATTGTACTTTCTGGGATGGAACTCTTGTCACTTGCCTTAACAGAGCCACTGCCACTGCCATCAGAATGGTTTTCCCTCATTTAGCGCAGATCAAATAATTACTCTTGCCTTACCTTTAGTCACCAAGGATGCAATCTGTGCTCCCTTCCTGTTTCATGTGTGTGGGCCAGGACCTCAGCTAATCCCACGAGGTTCAGGGTTTGAAGGAATGTCATCAGGGAACTCCATGAGAAAGGATTTCTCCCCTTTTCTGAAGCTGCTCTGGGCCCCAGAGACAGCACGAAAGGCCAGCCTGTGATTAGCACTCTCCCTGCCCCTTGGAAATGCTGCTGGGGGCTCATGAGTACTTGGCTTCAGGAGGATGAAGAATAGAAGAGCAGAAAGAGCCAGAGTGTCAGATATTTGCCTTTATTAGCAAAGAAAACCTGACACAATGTGCTGGGCAACTTTGAGGCTTGGTTTTCAGGATTGTTTTAACAGTCTCTGGAAACTAGCAACCAAATGTCATTTGTTTATAGGATAGATGGGTGGTGATGAGGATTGTTTCAACATCCTGGCACAGAGATAAACATGCCTCCTGGCTTATAGGCTTTAAGTGTTTGGCATGGGGACAGCATGCTGCGGGGTTGGGAGGGTGGGAACACCCAGCCAGGTCAGGAGACTGGAGTTCTCATCACGGCTTTGCCATAGGCTACCCATGTGGTCTTGGGGAGCCTCAAACTCTCCAACCTAAAACAGAAGAGCCCAGATGCAAACCTTTTCAAATTTTTGTCTTCCGTAATTGTGAGATTTTTGAATTCTTTACACTAGCCCCCAGTACAAGGTTCTTAAAACATATCAGGGATGCCAGATGGAGGAAGTGAAGAATCAGAAGCAAGTTAGGTTATGTCTGTGCTCTGAGTGTTTTCTCCGTAGACCATCTACTTTGATTTTTATTCATGTTTTTTCATCAATGCTTCCCAAATTGACTGAGGATTATATTCACCTGAGTTGCTTATTAAAAGTACAGATTTCCCTTTAAGGGAGGGGCTCATGAAGCTGTATTTTTAACAAGATAACCAACGGGGTGATTCTTGTATTCAGGCCAATTTGGGAAACACTGCTTAAGAGTTTTCACCTGAGGACCAGTCATAGGCGAAGTTGCCTGATCTGGTGGGAATTTGTCTCTCTGTCCCCTGTGCTCCATAGCTCTCCACTACGAGCTTTCATCTCACCATGCCCTGTATTTCTAGAGGTGTGACTGTCTCCTCATTCAGTTCTGAGCCTTTAAAGATTGAAACCATGTCTTCTCTTTATTTCCTACCATGCCCAGTAGATCTCATATCTGATCTTATAAATGTTTGCCAAACTGAGTTGTCCAGAGAGTTTTCTGCCTGCTTCAGTCAACCAGCCATGGGTCATTATTGATACAAAACCCTGCTAGCAAAGACAAGGAGAGGAGAGTTGTGAGAGCTTGTAGAGAAATGTCATGGAGAAGACAGCATTGAAACCGAGCCCTGCAGAAGGAGTAAGATTTAGACAGGTGGTAAGGAAAAGAAAGAGCAATCTAGGCAGGAATCTAAGCATGAGCAAGGCCAGTCTCTTTCAGTTATTTCCGTGTACAGTTGAGGAGCCCAGGGCCCAGAGAGAAGACCTGATGTATTCAAGGCTGGTCCAGGTAACTCGACCCTAGAACCAGCGCAACTCCATTCAAGACTCCTTTCAGCCCAGCACCAAACCCTTGGTGCCGAAAGGGTTTGCGGAGGAAAGATGCTCATGGGTGCTTCTCAGCTCCACTGGTGGGCCTTTCCTTCCTCCAGGAAGTCTCCCAGTTCTCTCCTAAGGGCACTCTTACATACTCTGCCTCTTCTGCTCCGGAATCCTGCTATCAAGACAGGGTAGGAAATGGATGAGAGGTGGGCAAAACTCAAGGCCAGAAGACCAGGTAGAAGGTAGTTACAGAATCCAGGCAAGAGGCGATGATGGCCTGTAGGAGGAAACCAATGGGCTCCAGAGAACTCGTTCATTCTGCACTAAGCTTTTTACTACCTGGTCAAGCTAGGGTAAATTACTTTATCTCTCTGAGCTTCAAACTCTTGATCAGTAAAAAGGGGATGATAATTATCTCTTAAAGCATTGTTATTCAGGTAAATGTTATTGTACAAAAGCCTTTTGTAAATTGCAATGTAGAAAAATATGGTCTTTTCTGGGTATCATTTGCAATTAAGTGGTGTTGGGCTTTCCTCGCCCATGGGCCATCACTGGTGGTGTTCTCTTGCCCATCAGAACCGCTCCACCTCTCCCATTTTGTGCCTAGCACTCAGTCTCTCTCAATTGCAGCTCAAACAATGAGACATTATTTGGTTTGGGGCTGGGCTCATTTTTATCTTATAACCTGGAACCCTTGCTTAAAAATAATACACTCCAGTGTCTATCCCCTCCCTTCTTAGGTAACAAACACTCAAGTACTGACGAGTTCTCAGGTAAAGAATCCACAGAACCAACATGTGCTGACTCTTCTGAGGCAAGCCAGTTTGAAGTCTCTGACTCATATTCTCTTATTTAAAAAGCGCACGTTGCAAAGCAGTGAATGATGGGGTTGGAAGACCCTTAAAAATCATCTGGTCCAACTCATTTATTTTTCAAATGGAGAAACTGAGTAAGGAAAAGATCTTGCCCAAGATCACAGAATCAACTAGAAACAGAGCTGGGATAAATCCCTCGCACATTGTGACGTGGAATCTTTTTATTGAGAATGTGATAAGCTTTGCTGTCATTTTTACCCTTTCTGTTTTTCTGGTCCCATAATGAAAGATACTACTTGACTCATACCACTGTAGCCTCAGAACAAAAGGAGGATAGGTGGGGAGGGTTAACCCATCAACGCTTTTATTATCAAACATGACTGAGTACTACCTATGCCAAGTACTGAGAATACTAAGATAAAAGACATGGGTCTCGCCTTCAAGGTGTTCAAACTTTAATGATGAAGACAGAAAGGGAAACAATCCAGGAGGGCAGGCTATTTTCCATAGACTTAAATGAAACATTCCTCCCATCTGCTGCCCGTACTTTGTATTTATACTTATGATTGCATTGACTCTCCTCGCAGATAGATTTTTATGAGATTGATTTTCCCAGAAAGAAACATACCAAATACCATAACTTGATGAAGACCAGTAACAAGGTCCTTGAGTACCTACTCCATAGTGGCTCAGTCCCCCTCATTCATTCATTCATTCCCTCAAAAAATATTTGTTGAGCATCGAGAATAAGGTACCAGTGATGCAAAGATAAATAAAAGACAGTCCTCTCTCTCAAGAAACTAATAATCCAGTAGAGAAATAAATAATGATCATGGAAGCTTTTACAAGGAAAGGGAGATGCCTAGGAGAAAAGATGCTAGTCAGCCTTGGAAAGTCCTTGAAGATTCCCAGAGCAGGTGGCATGTAAGCTGAGGCCACTTAAAGAAGGAGAAGTCTTCTGAGAAGACAAAGGGAGCTGTCATTCTAGAAAAAGAGAACAGCGTGTGCAAAGCATGGACATGTGGAAACATATGTAATCGTTGATTATTGCTAGTATATGAAGTGAAAAGACAGACTGGCAGAAAATGAGGATATGAGTAGGCAGGTCCTGTGCCATGCTAGGGAGATTGGGTTAGATCCTGTAGACAACGGAGAACTGTTGAGGGTTATAGGGACAAGATCGGATGATGAGGTTTGTATTTCAGAAATTCATTCAGTCAGCCATGCAGAAGGGTGGTTGGAGTCAGAGAGCTCAGTGAAGAGGCTGATCATTAACCCAGGCAAGACCTGATGAGGGCAGTGGCTACGCCACTCTGAGGCAGGCCAGAACTTGATTTTAAATGATTCATCCATTGTTAGGCACACCTGAATGATGATGCTGACCATGACCCGTAACCCAGAAGCATGAATTTATGCATTTGAATCTCCCAAACTGTGATTCATGGTCCTGACAATGTTCCCCATGTGGATAAGAGACCACCCTCTCCCCATTCTCTGGAACAGTTTAAGTGATCATAGATGATCTATGGAGAATCCAAGCTTCCTTGCCTAAGAGAGACACTGACACATTGTTGACCTTCTAAAGGCATTTGGGGGAGGCAATTTTTAATACACCTTAATCCATTTTCCCATCATCACTACAAACTCATTTCTGATCTTATGGTTTTGGTAGATCTAACAGTCTTTTCCAAACAAGGCCTTGGCAAAGTGACTGATGCTTCTCTCATCCCTTCTTTCAGTGCTGAGAGGCACTGATTCACCCTCTCAAACCTTACCGGCTTTGCTCCTCCTCTTCCTTCTCCTGAAATGCCTTCCATTCACCTGTCTGTCTGTGATTGTGCATTGGAGTCTTACAGATCCAGGTTCAAATTCTAGCTCTGCCAAGCACTTGTTGTATGATCTTGTACAAGAGCTGCCCTCGTCCTTTTTGCTGAGTTGTCATAGGGTTAGAGGTAAAGTTTGTGAAGTGTTCAGTGTAGTACCTACCCCACAGCCAACACTCAATATTCAGTAGCTGTTATTGTTAGGTGAGATTCCAGTTCAATAAGGAAAATTTATAATTCTCTGCTGAAAAGAAAAAGTGAAATTCTGAAAGGTTGGTAATACATCTTTTGATTCTCAGGATAATCATGAATTACAGTTTTCTTACCCAGATTAATTAAACCTGACACCTGAGTACCCACTTGATTTCTATATCCAGCTGTGGAATCCCACAGTAACTTATAATTAAGAGACAGTTGCTAATAAGAGACTTGGAACTTGAAATTAAGAGCAAAAATAAGTAGAGAAATTCTGTAATAAAGGGTGTAGTTGCTGATCCTCAGCTCCTTTTCTCAAACAGAAGAGCTTGGAAGACAAGTGGCCGTCTTCATGGTATCTTCTCACCGTGCTGTGTGCTGTTGGGATGATGCCAAGAAGGAAACATTCCCTGGAAGTAGCAGGAGCGGTTTGGTTTCATTACAGTGAAAGAATTGTTCAGTGTTAGGGCAGGTTACTGACAATGGGTGTGGAATCTGCCTTAGAAGAAGGTGAAGAAATAAGAACAACAAAGTATGTGACGAGATTACCCTTCTAGGCTTGCAAGTGTAGACCTGCCTAGTGCCTGGGAGAGAATGTGTCTCAAGCACATTGAAGGACCAGGTCCACCAGGTCAAATTCTTCAAAACCTAACTCAGTCTCCTCTAACAGGATTTTAAAGATCTTCTGACACTTTCTTTATTCTGGTGGTCCCTCAGATTTTCAAGTCTAACTTGACTTTTTTAATCACTCTGTGTTAATTTGTTTTGTTTTGATTCTTTTTTTTTATAATGAAACAGCAACATTAAAGGGAAATTTTTTAAAAAATCATCCTTAATTTTCCTGTATTAGTACAAAAACTATTTTAATTTTGGAGTATTTTTTTATCTTTGTTTATCTACTTATTTCTTAATTAGCCATCATGGAAAATCTGAAAGAGTTTTGTTTCTATGTACACTTTATTAAGGAAGAAATTAAAGATAAAGCAGTTAATTAATACTGCCCTAAATAAAACACATAGTAAATGTCTGAATCAGGAGTAAAAATCAGCAATGACTATAAACCTATGCCCTGTCTGCCTACACTCTACTGTGATGTTGGCCACACAACCTGACACATAATTGATATAGGTATTATTTTCTACGCTATTATTTTTACTTACTAGCAGCAAGAATAACAGCATGGAATTATGTTAAATGAAATTCACCAATTTCAAGAGAAATTCTTGAAATTCTCTTTTGAGAAAGCCACCAAGAGTTTGTCAACTCTGAAGGCAATGTCGTAGGAAGTCTCTGAAGATGAGAAGAGAAATAGAGAATTGGTGTGACTAATAAAAGTGAGCTGTTTCCACATGTAAAAAAAAGTTGCAACTTTAGAACTAAAACAACTGAGATTCTCTGCTACTGCTGCTCAGGATTTTCCAAGTCACTTTTTGATCATTGGGCAATAAAGCCTTCTTGTTGTTCTGGAACTAGGCCCCTGAGCAGCAAGTGCTAATGAATTGTAACTCATAGGGAATATAAACAGTTTCCATGTCCTTTTTATGAATAACATTAAAAGGACAGTTGCCTTCCTAACTGGGAGTCAGTGTATGTGAAAGATGACACATCATGGAAGAGGATGAGCTCTACAGCCTTTTGAACCGTGAAAAGAGTCTTTTGTGTTCATCTCTTCTAGAATATCAAATAGAAGGAAGCAGATTTGGGCGGACTTTGATATCAGACACACTGGAGCGAGGTCCCACCAAGGGACTGATCAGAATTCTAGCTAGGCTTCTAATCAAGTTTGAAATAATCAGTCATGGCGCTAATTGCGTTAATTTGCTTGTCTTCAGGCAAAATGGGGAAACAGAATAGCAAACTGGCCCCCGAAGTGATGGAGGACTTGGTGAAGAGCACAGAGTTTAATGAGCATGAGCTGAAGCAGTGGTACAAAGGATTTCTCAAGGACTGTCCGAGCGGGAGGCTGAATCTGGAGGAATTTCAGCAGCTCTACGTGAAGGTAAGTTGTTTTTCAACCTCCTTTTTTTCTTCAGGCCAGAAAATATTGTCTTCGTGAAATGGACTGTCACATGGAATTATAACTCAAAGTAGCTCGTTTGTTTCACTCAGAAAGAAAAATGGACAATTTTGAAAATGCAAAGGGATGTGTTTTGTCCCAGAGATAAGTCAAGCAATTTCTGAACAAGAAGAGTAATTGTTCAATCAAAACACTGAATAGAGTTCAGAGGATGACAGCAGCTGGTGAAAGAACGGTAAAAATCTCAGATAATAGTGTTTGCTGATGATTATTGACAAGCTGCTAATTACAACATTGTCTGGCTTGTTAAAGGTATCTGCACCTCTCTCAGTTAAAGAGAAAGCACATGGAGGCTTTTTCACCAAGAAAGGTCCTCATATTTTCAGATAAGAAAAGAGCCCAGATTTCTACAACAGGGCATTTAGAAGCGGGTGGGGAGGTCTCATTTACATCCAGGCATCAATATCTACAAACCCAGACTCTGAACTCAGCATTTTGTACTGTTTACAAGCTGATGTTTCTCTGGACATTAGATAGAGCCGTTCCTTGGAAGGTGTAATTTCTATTTCAGTGGTATTGTTTTGGTTTGTATGAGTTTATCAGTTGTATTGGTTCAAGCTTTGGCATGATCTAAGACATTCCATTTTGTGTATACTCATATAACATTAGGCTTGTGGAAGAAATGCATTTTTTCTTTTAACTTTTTCTGAGTAAAATATCAAGTGGAAAATATTGCTTTTATCATTTAAGCGTAGCAAGTGTCAATTTGAGCAATATGAACCATCCACATACATACATGTGCGTGTAGGATGATGGTATAAACTGTTAAACATTGTCATTATCTCCTGAAGTTAAACATTTCACATAACCTGTGCTCCAGCAATTCCATTCTTGCACATGTACAAGAAGGGACTTGTATAAGAATGCTCATGGCCACACTGTTCACAATAGCAAAACTGGGAAACAACCCAAATGCCCATCAAAGGGAGACTGGAAAATAACCTGTGGTATATTCACACAGCAGTCAAAACAGTTGAACCGTAGTGACACTAAAACATTTAGTGCAAAAAGTATTCTCAAAATATTCTAAATTAAACACAAATAAAATAAAAATATATTTTATAGGACTACAAATAAATGCAATAAAATCATATAAAAAGGAAAGCAAGAGAGTGATGAACACAGGATTCAGACTGATGGTTAGATCCAGTGGGGAAGATGCAGGGGATGGGATGGGGGTACGGCCATGTGGTTAGACATAGATTGTGTCAACTCATAGCTATGGTTTTGGGTGGTGAATTGCAGGTGCTCCTTGCATTATTAAAAGCTCACTGACCCTGTGTGGACCACTGATGAGTGTCAGGGACCCAGGATTATCAGTAATCCAAAGCCGAGCACCTGTGGGCCCCACGTATCTACGAAACGATCTCCTCAGATGTGTGTAGAAAGCTACACATATAGTAGCATATATGCATGTTATAAGATCACTGTGACATTTCTAAGGAGATCTGAATAATTCTTTTTTAGCATGTAGAGATCTTTTATATGGAAGTGCTGAGAAGTGCGTTTATTATTCAATTAACATAAATTGCTTTTGCAGAGAAGTGGGATGGTACGCATTTTTCTAGACTATTATACCACTCTCCATAATTTTCAAAGTCACATCTTCTCCCATTTTATCACCGAGGAGTTAGCCTGAGCCTCAGAACTGTCTTCACTCTCAGCCCCAAGGAAAGTACAGACAAATGAGATTTGTCAAAGCCACTTCCATATCACTAAAGGTCATATAAGCTGTCACTCTGTGTTTAAGAGAGCTCTGTCTGCCATGTTCCTCACTATTTTTTTAAAATGAGAGAAGTTTAGCCTTTGGAGAAATAGTTGAAAGGCAGGAAATGAGGTATGTCATTTATATACTAGAAGGGCTCAACACCGAAAATGTACCAGCTTCCAGATGCGGGGGGGCCACATAAACATTAAACACAGCTTAGCATTTGTGGTACAACTGATGTATATGTCCCAACATCATCCTCCACTTCCACCTCCCCTACTCCACCCCAGAGTGGATTTTTTTGTTCTAGGAAGAGAATATATGACTTTCTGGATGGAGTTTAGATTCTTGGCAGCCTCTTAATAGCCACAGTCAAACTCAGCCTGTACTCTTGTATCAAATAATCAGAAAGCAGGCGAAGTCTTCCTCCTCTCCCAGAGTTGTCCAAGGACATAATACAGAGCATAATCACAGAGGAAATGTGCCACATACACGGAAAAAAAGAAAGACAGTTCTGATAGTCTAGAAGGGAAAAGCACGGAAAAAGATGTGGATTATGTAATAAGGCTCAGGAGAAGGGCTGAGAAGAAAAAACTTCCTTTAATGCTGCTGTAGAACCAATTCTGATGAAGGTGTAGGGAGGGTCAGGGTAATGAGAGAGGCCCCTCTGCAGGGCTAGCAGCCACAACCCTCAACTTTAGAAGCCTTTGTATTCAAAATATAGAGAAACTCAACTAGGTTTACATTAGAAAATATTTGAAACTGAGGTTCAGAAAAATTGAGGCAATTTGCCCAGTGTCACAAAATGAGTGAAGGCAAAATGAAAGTTGGGTATGCTGACTTGCACTGCAGCACACAGCCCTGCCTCTCGACTGGATTCCATGGCAGCCCCTCAACGCACCCTTCCACCCCTGCCCCTCTGCCATACAGCTGCTAGAGTGAGCTTGGAAAAACAGATCTGGGCATGGTTCTTCCTAGTTTGATACAGGTTTCATTCTTCAATCATGTAGGCCACAGTCACCTCATTTTGATCAACATAACACCCAGTGGCTAGTGCAGAGCCTGCCACAGAACAAGCTTCAGCAGGTGTTTCTTGAGTGAATTCTATTAAATGCTGGTTACGTATCCACTTCGCAGGAAGTCTTGTGGTGGAAGCATAGAGAAGTAACTACAGGATAGTCCTGTCTGCCCTCCAGGATCTCACCGGCTAATCAGAAAGATGCAGTTAACCACAATACAAGGCAGAATGACGTACATGCTTGGCACTGGGGCAAGAGTGAAATGAAGAGACGTTAATTTCAAAATGGGGTATTAAAATAAGAAGTTAACTAATGCAGTGATGGAAGGAGGACTTTTCTCTTGGCCTTGTAGAAAATAAAATGTCTCTAAGTAGATAGTTTTTCCCTTTTTCCAGTTTGGTACCTATGATATGTGGAACTGCGTCCCCCAAAAATTCATATTTAAAATCTTACCCTCCAGTATCTCAGAATGTGATTTTATTTGAAGATAGGGTCTTTAAAGAGATAATTAAGTTAAAATGAGGTCTTTAGAGTGAGCTCTCATCCATTATGACTGGGTCCTTAGGAGAAGAGGTGATTAGGACATAGACAAGCACAAAGGGAAGCCCAGGTGCAGACATGGGGCAAGACAGCCATCTACAACTAAGGAGAGAGGTCTCAGAAGAGACCAACCCTGCTAACATCTTGATCTCAGATTTCTGCCCTCCAGAACTGTGAGGAAATACATTTTTCTTGCTTAAGCCACCTGGTCTGTGGTACTTTGTTATGGCAGCCCTAGCAAGCTAAGACAGCCTCCATTCATTCTTTGTCATGTGCAAACCCAGAGCCTTCCATATGTGATAGAAGGATGCGTTCCGTCAGGAATGCTCTGGCACTCGGCACACATAGTGATGTCTGGGTCTCTGGTCACAGATGTTGGAGCAGATGTTTCATCCTCCCCGTCACAGCACTGCTGTGAGAGGCTGGGAAGGGAGTTTTTGCATTTTGTCACCAAGAACCAAATACCTGATTTTTTTACCCCCTGAGAATTTCCTGTTTCCAACAATCACGGTAATTGCCAAATCAAGATCACAAATTGAGATTGAGTGTGTGCAATTTTAACTGTATTTGCCCAGAAGCAGCCACAGATTCAAGAGAAAACTGACACTAGGAAAGAGTAAGTAACTGCGTGAGGGAGACAGTGTCCCTATCCCAGGTCCTCTTCCTCGGAAGGCTGACGCCATTCCTATTTTGTTTAGTCACCATGACATCAAGGCCAAAGAAACCAAGTAACAAACCTGCCAGAGTCCTGTGAACATGTAAATGGGTTTTGATATTTGTTTAGAGTTTGACTTTCAGGACCGTTTGGGTGGGTTTGGGTTGAGTTGAAAAGGCAGTCAGGGAGTTAGTTTAAAAAGATCATGAGATTTGGAATCTGACAGACTTGACACTCAATCCCAGCTGTGCTACGTTTGCCAGATCTCTGCCTGTCTGAATCTTTGTTTCCTTATCTATAAGTTGGAAATAATAGGCCCTGTCCTGTCACCTCCGTGGTGGAGTCCCAAAGGAAAGAAGGGAAGTGAAAATGATTTGCAACCTATAACAAGATCTTCTTGCCATCATAATTGATGATCTACTCATTTAGTCTCAGAGAACCAAAATGCAAAATAAGTTTTATTTCACATGCTAAAGCCAATGGCAGCATAACATGGTCTACAGAAGAGGAAGTGAGGCTCTCTTGAGGTTCAATAGGAAAATGAGCCTTAATCAAATAGTGATGTCTACCATGCCTTCCAGGGTGCGGCAGCAACCATGGCGGGACCCACCACGAGGCTCTGCTGGGCCCATTCCCATCATAGAGGCTTAGATGCTGAGCCCTGTGTCCTTCTCCAGCTCCCTGCTGCCATCCAGGATGAAGTGTGCCATTCAAGACCTTTATTCAGTCCCACCAGTCACTTGGTGTCCTGTCCCTCCCATACCTCCACCTGCTCAATCTCCACTGCTTATCATTTTGCAGATGAAGAAAGACATAAATTCACAGAGGTGACTAAAGAGCCAAAGGTTGCCCTTTTGGCCTTTAGTCCCATTCCCCTGAGCCTTTGCTCTTCCATCAAGCAAAAACCATTGCACCAAATTTTCTTCTCAAGAGTGTTAGGTGTTGGTTAGGCAACTGGGAGGTGTACCTGAGACAGTTGGGAGGGCCCGAGAGTCCAATTTGATTGCCCCTGATTCAACAGTTTGAATTTTGGTAAGATTTATTTGCATATAACAAAGAGTTCCTGCCAAGTCATCCCACATCCATCCAAGTGGTCGTTTCCTAAAGAGCTTCTGTAATTTGGTCATTAGGAAATGTACTTCCTGCTTATCCATTGAAGAGTAGGTCTATTCAATCGTTCATCAATCCCAGACTCATTTCCTTTGTGCTTTCCGTAGGACAGACAGTATTCTGGGCATTGCCTTCAGTAAGCTCAGAGCCTGGAAGAGCTGGAATATCATCTTATTTTTGTATAATGCTTTTCACCTCACAAAACCATGTTTACTTTACAACAAAATATATTGGTGAGGTTCCATTTAGTAAGACATTTTCTAGGCCTAAAGCATTGGAAATATAAGTCTACTCACAAAAATTCTATTGACACAACTACCCAGAGACATGCATTAAAACAAAATAAAAACAATTGATATCATAGAATCAGGAGCACCTAAACATTTGATGAGAAAGACATTTTAGTAGAATAAGAAGATTTCCTAGTTAATAAAGTATTATGAAAATATTCTACAATCCTCTGAATAGTTTTAGAATTCTACTTTCAAATTGTGTCCTTACGCTTAAAACCTACTATCAGGAGTAAAAAGTATGTTTCCTGAAAGTTATACAAACATATAATATGATATAGAATTTTAAACATTTAATCTTTGTTTTGTGGAATATGAGATAAAACATGTGCATCTAGTTTTGCCCTATTTACTGTGTGACTTTGGACGAGTGAGTTTGTCTCTCTGACTCTCAGCTTCATCATCTGTGCAAATGAAAAAATCGGTGTACATCAATGGCCCTCAGACTTGAGTGTGGATCAGAATCACTCGGGCTGACAGCTCAGTTGGCAGATTGCTGGGCCCCCTCCTTAGGGCTGCTGTTTTACTGGGCCTAAGACAGAGCCCCAATATCGAGTTCTTAGTAAGACCTCACAGATAGCTCAATGGAGAAAATCCATGAATGACATTTTGAAAAGCACTGGGCCAGAGCTTAATCTGAGAGTAGGCTTGGATAGGCTTCTGGAGTTCTGTACACACTGAAATTGTATGTAAAATTTGTGTCTGTGCTCTTTTGGGATAGCTTTCATCAGATTTATAAAGGGTTCTGTAAGCCAAAGAAAGGTTAAGAATCATTAAAGATACTTTTAATCATTGGCAGACCTAACATTCTAATTTCCATGACAGCAGGGCTGTTGGGTCTTAACTGACACTAAGACAAATGGAGAAAAGTCTCCTTCTAAACCACACTTTCAAATAAACTTCACTGACAGAAAATACAAATAAAATTTCTAATCTGCTCTTTGTTAAATTTGTTTTTGGTTTGTAGGAGATGTTTTCCTGATCCATTCAGGGCCCATTAATTAAGCTATATTTTGTTGAGAGCCCCATGAAAATGACAATGGGAAGGCCCCAGTGGGGTAAGATGCAATCCCTGCTTGCCAGTCATTCTCCTAAACACACCTGTGCGCCAGATGCTGCATAGGCCCTGAGTCTCCCGAGGAGAACGTCACAGTTCCCCGCCTCACACAGCTATGGTCTGGTGCCATCTAGAAGCCTGTAGTCAAGTGTAGGGTTTATATATATATATATATATGTATGTATACATCTGTGATACAGGGATAATTGTGATCAAAACCACGGAAGTCAAGGAAGGACATGGGGGCCCAGGGCTGGCGGCAATGGCACCATTGAAGCTGATCCTTCAAGGAAGGGTGATTTGGACATGGAGAGCTGTCGATCTGTCTGGAAACTCAAAAATCTCACTGACCAGAATCAAAAAAGCTGGAATAAAAAACAGCTATTTTGTTTGAGAGTCCCTTTGCATGGTGTTGGCGGGAGGCCCACCAGATTGAGTATATTAGGTTGAAGCAAAAATACAACAAAATAAAATGAAACAAACAAACAAACAAACAAAAACCTCTTGGCAGTCCTGCTGAGAGAATCTGGAAAACCACCTGCTGAAGAAAAAGCTTGTACATATGGGGTCTCCTACCACTCTCTTATTTCTCCCTTCCTCTATTGCTCTCTTCCCTCTCCTTGTCTTTGTTCCCTTCCTTTGTTATTTTAAAGTGCTTCAATCTGGCCATTAGCTCACTTGATTCCCACCATGGCCTATGAACTAGACTTTGGAGGCAGCATTTGCCTCTGCTCCTTGGAAAGTCAGGAGGTTTGACCAAGGCTGCAGAGGGGCCAGCAGAGACGAACACCTGGGCCACCTTGTAAGCAGCATTCTCTCCACCTTTCTGTGCTTCCTGTGTCCTCTGGGCCACGTTCAGAAGCAAGCATCTGGGAGTTTCTCTGGTCTATTTTGTTGTAAAGCAGAATGCATCACATGGTCTCTCATTGCTCCATCCTAGCCACTGTTGCAGGACCAGCTCAAAAGCTCCTTGGGAGAGCCTTCCTTGATCTCCCCATTCTTGAAGCTAGAAGCATCTCTTCCTCCTCTGTGTTCCTATGACTTTGGTCCTCTCACCTTCTTTCACAGGGACATTATGTTTTTACAACACAATTCCGCAGGCTCTTCTCACCTTCTCACTAGTTAGACCCCTTCCCCATTCCCTGGAGCCGTCACTGGCATTTTGCCTGAATACATGTAAATGTGGTGTGATTTAATCAGAAGGCAGAATGTAGGGGCCGGCCCAGTGACATAGTGGTTAAGTTCACACATTCCGATTCTGCGGCCTGGGGTTCACCAGTTTAGATCCCAGGTGTGGACATGGCACTGCTTGGCAAGCCATGCTGTGGTTGACATCCCACATATAAAGCAGAGGAAGAAGGCCTTGGATGTTAGCTCAGGGCCAGTCTTCCTCAGCAAAAAGAGGAGGATTGGCAGCAGTTAGCTCAGGGCTAATCTTCCTCAAAAAAAAAAAAAAAAGAAGGCGGAATGTGTACTGGCTCTACCATACACTAGCCATGTGAATTTGGGAAAGTCTTATGCTAAAAAGGTTGTTAACTAAATCAACAAACCACTCTGGTCCTCAGTTTCCTCATCTGTCAAATGGGGAGAATACTCTGAGCCCTGCTTACTTTATGTGAAAGCCAGCCAAAATGCTTTGTAAATCATATTGGCCAGGTGAGGCCAAGAAGTGGCTTGATCTTAGGCACGTGGGCATGGGAGGGCTTTCAGATGCCAAACAACCCAGTCTCTTGGGCTGTGGCATCAAGAGTTGGCTCCTCTATCAAATATTTTATCAAAAGAAAATGTGACAGAGATGACTATTATGGCTTCTCAACATCTGATTCAAGTCAATTTTGAAAATAAAACTCTTGGCGCAAAAAAGATTTTTGGATTGGTTTTCAGGGATTCAGATTCTGCTTGTTCACAAGAGGTAATTAGGAGTAGACCTTATTATAAATTTGTTGGGCAGAGCTATACACAGAAGCATTTTAATTCCTTTGGGAAACAGACATTACATAAGACACAAAATGTCATCCAGCTTGGACTGGCGAGGATGTTGCAATTTTTGGTGAGAACCTGAGAATTCATTTCCATTTGGAATGTTTGCCAACATGATTGAGGCTACACTTCAACTTGAATTAATGTGGAAAACAGGAGCTGCAGTCTGAAATCTCGAGGAAGAGATGACAATAAGGTTATAGTTCTGGGAAAACAAGGTCCCATGGGAGACTCCAAAGGCATTTTATTACCATGAGACTGTCTCAGGGAACAGCTAGCTACCAGCATGTCTTGCATTAGAGAGAGCATTTATCCAGAGGGGTGGAAGTGATAACCTCCTCCTGTCTCAAAGGCTGTGAAATTATTTTGGATGGCTTCCACACCTTGGGATTTTGCTTTCCTGTGATAGGGCAGGTGTCAGTTAAAGAGATATCGATGGTCATTTTAGCCATGATATCTAAAGGAATGCTCTTAGACGATACCTCAACTTCTCTGTCCTAGGGATAAGGTTGGAAAGAGCCCTTTAGAAGTCTCAGTCCGCCCCTGCTCCCGTTTTACAAAGGAGGGAACTAAAGCCCTTGGGAGAGGGAGGGGCGGTCCAAGATTGAGCTCTTTTTAAGTTGCTCCAGTTAACATCCAAAAGGACGTGTCTCAACTCCAGCCTGATTATGGAGGTTTTAAGCCAGAGGACCAACTCTCCTCTTACCTATTTCCTGCAGCTATTAAAGGACAATCCATTTCTAATTGGAAACAGAGCCAAAGAGGAAGAAACAGCCCATTTCTATTACAGGATTGGACTTAAAGATACAAAACCACGTCTGGATCTCTCAATGTAAAGCTATTTTACATTATTAGATTTTTCTGACCCTGTGAAAGGGTGATATGGACTTGGATCTTGTACCATTGGACTACCTTGGTGAGAATCATTTCCTCCCTCCCCTCTCGTGGCCACCGAGTGCCCGCCAGAAGCAAGCTCCCTGTCTTGTTGATTATTCATTCTGTGTCTCCACTTGGAATGGTTCTCAGACGGTTGACTGTTTCTCTCTGAGGGTTGTTATAAAGCTTGGGGTGCCATCCTTGTGACTCCCCTGATGTTGTGAATCGTGTTCTGTGCTCAGCTCTTAAGTCAGCTTCTTCCCTCACGGATGAAATGCAGGCCTGCTGTAACGGGGAGAAATGGGGGAAGTCAGCCATCCAAAACAGGCCTAAATCCTTCTACAAAATGTCCAAGGGCCTCATTAGTTGTATCTTAGGGGAATCCATTTGTATATAGCAATCCAGAGAAGTTGTTAGCAGTCATCCACTTTCAACAAACACCACCGAGTGGTATCTATACCTAGTCTATAGCCAAGAGCTATGGGGGATGCAGGGTTTGAGTCAGATTCCCTCACTCTTTTAAAAGGCTTGCAGCCTAGTAGAACAATCTATGTAGATAGCTAAAGATAATAGAAAAAGTGGTATCTGTACCAAGACTGGTGCGGATATTCTAGCCAGAGAATTTCTACATAAATATCTTCACTGAAGATTTCAAGATACCTTGAAATGTAGGTAGGATTTGCAGCTACAAGGATGGCATTCCTAAGAGGAGGGACAGCCTACACAAGAGCACAAGTTCAGGGAGACAGGGGGTGGTGTGGGGAATAGAAAGTGGCTGCATTGGCTGCAATGTCTAGATGACCAAGGAGGTATCAGGGGAAAAGGGAGATTGGAGATGTGCATGGGAACCAATCACAGAGGGCATTGAATGCCAGAAATGCCCTGAAGTTCTGAATGTTGTGGACAAGGCAAACAGATGGTTTCCTGCCAGGATGTGTTAGATGACCATGGCAATTCTGGTGGCCTGGTGTTGTATTCTTCTTAAAACAACATAAGTGATGGTACCAGTACATTTTCATGTCCCCGTAAAAGTACCCAGTGACTCAGTGAGTGATGCTGCAGGAGCTGGCAGTGGCCCTGGAGCAAGTTACTTAGAGCCAAAGTCGACTGAGTTATTCATCAAGTACTTATCTTCTGTACCTTGAGTGTGCTGCATTAGACTAAACGCTGAGGGCATCAGCAGGTAGGACACCCATGGAAGTCCCAGACCATCCAGGAGGATAAAGCTCTCCAAGCAGATAAGTGCAGGGACAACCCAAGAGCTAAATGAGGTCATGGGTCAGTCGCAGCTCTGGGAGCTCAGGGGAGGGGAACGGAGTGAAAAGCTTGGGGTAGGGCAATGTCGGGGGGTGGGGGGAAGAACCAGCAAGATTTCCTGGGCAGAGGGGGAGGGGATGGTACAGGAAATGAAGGCTGATGTCCCAGGAGGGACTTAGACAGACAGAGAGGGTGAAGACACTTGCTCCACAGAGCTGATGGTGAACAGGAGGTGGCAAAGCACTGATCTTGGAATGGTTGGGACCCTGCTCAGGGCATTTTGGAATTTTCCTTCATGTAGTCTATCTGCCCAGGTAGCCTCTCTACTTCCTCCCTTTAGTGGCAAAGACTGATCTCAGCCCCCAAGGCTAGTCCAGTCCTATCCTCCTGGTCTTGTTCCCAGCAGAGCTGCCTGCTCGGAGCCCTCCACTTGCTCAGGAAGCAGGCCTTTCCTGGACCTTTGTTTCTGCCACTTTCTATGGAGAGGAGCTGGTGGTGACTTGCTGAGAAAGAGGTGGATTCATTCAACCTCTCAGCATTAAAACAGTGGCACCAGCTGTCCAGGAAGACCAGCTGGGCCTGGCTGCCCCAGGCAGCATTGATGCAGGCAGACCTCCATACGCATCTCTTCTGGAGGTGAATTCTCTTCTCTCGGAAGTAAAGAAGCAAACTCAACGTGTTTTGGCTTGAAATCAAAGACAAATGGGTTGTTTTGTTGCACTTCACAGCGTTTTCAGGGAACAAATGCAAAATGGCTGTTGTCCTGTGTTTTTGTATATATATTTTTTATTGCTGAACGGCACAAAGATGTGAGGTAAGGTTGTTGTGAATATTATCATTTTGGGCTTGGATCCTTCTATCAGGGACGTAGGGAGCAGCTTAGAATTTGTGTTGAGTAATAGCTGGAAAGGCAGCTGCTTTTGTGGAAAGAGCAGCCCAGAGCCAGACACCTCACCTGAACCCAGGATCTGCCCCTGGAGAGCTGTGAGTTCTTGGGCAGGGTCCTCCACTTCCCTTGCCTTAGCTTGCACAGCTGTTAAATGATTCTTCTTAGCTACCTTATACTTGCTTGCGACTACAGGTGCTCAATCAATGCTCAAGGTCACTCTCATGGTTACTGAGGCGTTGGGGACTGGTGACAGGAGCACAGGGCTGAGGAAGCTGGCCTTACCCAGTGCTCCTGCAGCAGAGATCCTTCTGGGTCTGTAGGTCTGTGTGCAGCCTCAAGTTACCATTTGTTTCCCGGGGTAACTGTCCCTCCCCAGAGAGAGGGCTGTCTTGGCTTTCAGTCATGTGTACCAGGCTCCCCTTGTACCTCTTCCTCGCCAGCCCCACCACCACTGCTCCTGTGTGGAAGCAGGGGGAAAGGAGGAAGAGAAGAGCCTGTCCCAGAGGTTGGGGAGGTGAGCCAGCAGAGAGGAAGTCTTCCCCTCCCTGCGCTCCTCTGCAGTAGATGGTCACAGCCTCAAAGGTGCTACACTGACTCCAGAGAGAGGCTTTGGGAGAACACAACTTCCCCTCGACAAGTCACCCAGAGGAGTATTTGGGTCATTTGTACCGCCTGCACTGAGGGCTACCCGGTGGGACAAGACCCCATCTGAGACAAAGCATCCTAAGACTAGACATTGAGGTGGGTGGCAGAGAGGGTGTCTATTATCCCTGTGAAATCATCAAGTTTCCTGTCTGCTCCAAGGGACTGTCATACCCTGGGGGTGGGGGAGGAAGCTTATTGTCTTTACAACATAAAACTCTATAGAAACCAGGTATCTTCGGTCCTTTCTAGAATAAATCAAAGGATGACTAGATGCATAGATGAATAATGGATAGATGATAACAGCAGCATTAACTGAATGCTTATCGAGTGTCAGGTTCTGTTCCAAGCAGAGTACTCTGCATATACTAATTCAATTGATCCTCACAAGGGTATATGAGGCAGGTCTTATTATTTCCTCCATTCTAGAAATGAGGAAACGGAGGCACAAAGTGGTTAATAACTTTCCCAAGGTCACACAACATTCAAACCCAGGCAGTTGGGCTCCATTGCCAGTCTCTTTACTATGTAGATAGGTCCTTGATGGGAATCTCAGGGGATCCTGACCCCTAATAATAAGGATGATTTGTGTGGTTTACCTTCCTATAGTCTTTAATTAAAAACATTCAAATGAATGACTCATGTGGGCCCTGATGACTTCTAGATGCAATCAATGTAGAGAGGTAGAAGGAGCGAGGGGCCTGGAGTCAGACAGAGCAGAGTCCCAGTCCTGGCTCTGCTACTGCTCTGCTGTGGGCAAGTCCTCGCTCTCCGAGTCTGAATTTCCTCGTCAGAAAATACAAAGATCTGCCTTCCCTGCCTCCCACGGTACTCATGAGGGCCAATGAGACAGAGTCTACATCTGAGAGCTCCTTGTTGGCAGTGCTGGAGTTGGATCAGTGGGAAACCAGGATGGGTTGACTATGTTTATGAGTTTGGAGAAGCCCACCCATCACAAGGAAGTGCAGCTTCCTTCTCACGCAGACTGAATGAGCACAGATTATGAGGTCATGCCACCTAATGCCTTGGTACTGGCCCGAGGAGACATAGAGGGGTGGTTTGATTAAATGAGTTGTCAGACACTTGGATACCTACCCAATGGCCATCTCCTTCTCCTCACCCCTTCATCTCTGGCCATGGCCTACCTCCCACTATAGAGGCTAAGAATCCAGGGACACTCTTTCCTCATCTATCTTGCATTTAGGATGTGGGCATATTAACCCACATCAAAAGGGATCCGAGAAAAGATCTCCTTGAGTCTGAGGAGGGTTCTGGAAAAGGTTTTCTTCATTCATAGAAAGCCTAGCATGCTGGTGTTTGTGATGTCTGCATGTAATTCCAGGAACTAAAGGTAGCTGACTTTCAATGGTGAGGGGAGCTATTGCTTCCAAGGTGAACATGGAAAAGTGGAAAGACGAAAAGAACCTGGGCCCTTGGTGATATCCCAGATCTGCTGAACTAGTCCTGAAACAGTATCTGCATCATATGTTGTGTGGGATAATTAACCCTTTGTGGTTTAGACCACCTTTACTTTGTCTTCTGTTCCTCGCAGGAGAAAGCATCCTACTTAATAAAAGGATAATAGGGCTGACAGTCAGGAGACCTGGTCCTGGTCAGGACTCTGTTGCTAACTAGTTGTGTGATTCTGGGCCAGTTACCAACCTCTCTGAGCCATAGGGTCTCAATGTATTGAAGAGGCTAGTAATTCCTGTCCTACTTCCCGCTCAGAACATTTGTGAGACCACATAAAACATTTTTTGAACTCCACCTCCTTCTTTGTTCTGGAGATATAGAAATGAATAGAATACAGTACAAAGGCAGAGATAAGAGTGAATTCTGTGTTCCATGGACAGGAAGACTTCAGTGTGGCTGAGCAGAGGAGGTAACGGGACAAGAGGTAGAACGTTAGCAGCAGGAGAGGTCGGCATGGCCTTAGTTTCGTCCTCTGCAAAATGAGGCAGAGAACCATATGACTTCTTAAGTTCTCTTCCAATGCCAAGATTCTAGAAACCAAGTGGAGCTGTCACTAGACCTCCGCTAGACATGTATGTCCCTGTACTGCAAGTCACTTGACATCATGGCAGTTTTCCTGTCCAACTACCCACAGGGGTGAGAGCTGTGTTTTATTCATCTCTGTACATGGCAACAAATAAGAATTAGTTGGTTGATAAAACAAATTAATAAATAAATGAAAGGCTCTGTCTTATAGCTTAACTGAAATTCAATTTGAAGAATAAATGCAATGAATGAAACATGCTATAGTGTGTTATCGAGAATAATAAACATACAGAGGTTCATAATGAAACATTTTGATATAGAATGTTTAAATAAGCAGATGCAACATAACATAACAGGATAGCATAGCATCCCCATTCTCCGAGTCAAGTGGCTAGCTAATTTTCTTATAAATATGTGAGGTACTTGCCAGCAAAGAGAGTAGTCAGTGAGCTTCCTTAAATACCATTTTCTCAAAGAGGAAATGAAAGGCTAAAACGTAAAACTTGAGATGTTGAATACGAAAAAGCTATCGGATAACTTGAAAACTAGGCCACTTATATTTGAGTTTGTAATGAGATTGTCAGAGAGAAATGTGAAAAGCAAAAGGATTTTCTTTTAGAAGAAATATGAGAGAGACCATAAGAGGCGTAGATGGTCTCTGAAAATGGATAGCTGTGTCTGCTTTCTAAGTAAATCTCACTGCATAGTCAGGGTAGGACTTATTTTTATCCGTGTTCTTTTAAAGAATGTGACATGTCTACCAGGAGCACGATAAATGATGACATTGTATTAGAGCTAATATGTTGTGGCTTTACAGCTCAGCCCCAGTCAAATCTCTTGCAGACTCAGAAGCTGGTGCCTGTAGACATCTTTCAAGATGCCACAGCTGGGTTGCCAGGGTAACTCACTGGATGAGGGTCTAGCTGGCTTTGCAAGAGATTACATAAGACAAGACCAACTGAGAAGAGTCAAAGGAGTCCTGGAGTCAAGGGATGAAAGGAGTTGGGGCCATTGCCCTTTCAACTTTCAGGAACATTTGGAAATGGGTAGCATTAAACACCTGGATCAGTGACCTTAATAGAAAAATCTTAGTGGCTAGACTGGTGAAGAAAGCTCTAGATAAATAAGAATTCCAGTTGCTAGAGAATTAATATAATATATATCAAGAAAGGATGACCATTTTCCTAAGAATCAGTTTCACCATCTCCTTTTAAGATTTCAAATATATTGAAGATGCCCTGTTATTTTATTTATTTATTTATTTTTGATGAGGAATATTGGCCCTGACTTAACATCTGTTGCCAATCTTCCTCTTTTTGCTTGAGAAAAATTGTGGCTGAGCTAATGTCTGTGCCAGTCTTCCTCTGTTTTGTATGTGGGATGCCACCACAGCATCGCTTGATGAGCCGTGTGTAGGTCTGTACCTAGGATCAGAACCCACGAACCCCAGGCCACTGAAGCGGAGTGCACGGACTTAACCACTACACCACCGAGATGCCCTGTTTTTTTGCGTTAGGGACATCTGTTAGTATGTGTTTATTATACAAATGGATGAATGACTTCCTTGAGGGACCAAAACTCTACTGAATTCATAACTGTCAATGGAGGAGACATGAAGATCCTCCAAGGTGTGTGTGAGTGTATAAAATTTCAACTGAGTGTGACAGAGATGCACATGGTTTCAACATGACTACAGATTATTTTTCTCTCATGGAAAGTCCAAGCTGGCCTGGCAGCTCTGCTCTGCAAGACTTCAGGGACTCACCCCCTTCTCTCCTGGTGCCCCTTCCTGGGGTGTTACTCTGATTCACGTGACCCCAAGTGATTCCTCGTAGCATCACTTTCTAGCTAGTGGGAAGGAGAAGACAGAAGGGATGGGAGAATGTGCTCTTCCATTCAAGGACAAGATCCAGAAAGTGTATGTATCACCTTAGCCCAAATCCAGAACTTAGTCTCCTAGTGAAACTTAGCTGCAAGGGACCCTGGGAAAATAGCCTTAATTTTGGGTGGCCGTATGCCTAGGTCAAAAGTCAGTTACCATAGAAGAAGAGAAGACTAGGTAATGGGGGATAGCTAGCAGTCCCCACTCAGAGAGTGCGTTTTCAGAGGCTGCTTTCTGTCATCAGCCTCTCTTCTAAAGGTCAGGTGCAAGATGTGAAGCTATTTGTGCTTCTCTGTGAATGAGACTTGAGGCCACAGTAAGCAGAAATGGACTCCCTCTGTGTGCGCTTCTGCTTTACCAAGAGTGGGTGGTGCCCAGATACCTCGTTCTGCTGCCTGGGCTGGGCCTGACAACCTCCCTAGGGCTTCGCTCTGTCCGACACACGAGGGCCTGATTGAAGTGCCCTCCAAATAGAGAGTTAAACTGTAGCCATAAGGGTCCCAATGGTTGGCCACTTCATACACTGCAGGAAGTGGGGTTAATTTTTTAAACACAAGAAAATGTTGTCCATAATTTAGTAACATAAGAACCACCTGTCGCCTCTACCCTCTTCCTGTGCCTGCTCCCTGAATCTTTATCCCCACTGAGGTGCCTCTGCAGGGTGCACAACCAGACTGACGGACCATGATTGGTGCCTGTATTTCTCTCCTTGTGTCAGTTTGGCAGCAGAATCATTTATTTGCCCACGTGACTTGAATATCACATGAAGAACAGGCCTGTGGTGGTGTTATGGAAATGCAACATCACCTGAGGGACAAACATCTCACAACAGGTGAGAGATGCTGGGACACAAGACCTGTAATCACACTCGTAGTAAGATTTACAGATGCAGAATGACTGTTTGGTCTTTGTATTCCATCCATGCATCCATTCATCCATCCATCCATCTATCCATCCATTTATCCGTCCATTTATTAATTAAACATTGTTGAGTATCTATTCTACAAAAGCCCCAAATTAAGAGCTGGGGATACTGAAATCAACCCCCAGCCATGGCCTCTGCCCTCAAGGAGCTCAGTCAGTGGAGGAGACCATCAAGTAAACATGATGATACAATGAGGTAAACGTTGTACTAAATGCCATGAAAAATGGGTCATGCTGGGAAGAGGCTGTAGCGGGGCTTCCCAGAAGAAATAACACTCGAGCCACATGTTAACATAGTGAACCAGGTGGCAATGAAAAGAAGGAGCTGCTGACAGCAGCAAGCATTTGCAATCTTTATTATTATTATTGTTATTTTTTGCTGAGATTTATTTCTTCCTAGTCCTAGTCCACAAAATCATTTTGCCAGGCAAGATCCTAGATATTTCTCAGCCACACTAAAAATACATCTATAATCTAATGGAAACAAGCACGTTGGCAAAATGTTCCCCTTCCTGCCCATTAGTCAGGCCTTTATCAGCACTGCCCTGTCGAGGACCGAGAACATGACGCTGGATCACAACGTGTCAGTGATATGGGACTGGAAGCATCCGGATGACAGGGCCTTGGCTCTCGTCTCCACTATGTGTTTCCAAGGAATCTTCCTCTGAACTCCAGCCAGGAGAGGGCCGCATCTCGAGGCCCTGAACTCTGCTCACTTTGATCCAGTGGGGCCAGTGTTGGCTCCTTTTCTTGGGGAACACGAAAATTTTTGTTCCATAAAACAAGCAGTGGTGACGTTTTTCTGGTCCCAATGGCAGTTTTCAGAAAGACAAAGGAAAGAGAGAGGGAAGGGAGCTACTATTTACTGAGTGCCTCCTATGTGTCCCACAGATGCTATGAGAGAAACAGAGGAGATAGGATCCCTTAGAAGCAACATTGAATAGTAACAATAACAAGAATAAGAATAATAGCGAACCCTTATGAAGCATTTACTATATGCCAGACACTATTCTAGGTATTCTGTGTATTAATTCTTTTCATTCATACAGCAGCCTTTTACATTAGATACCCGTACTGTCTCCATTTTACAGGTGAGGCAACTGAGCACAAAGAGAAAAAAGTAGCATTTCTAAGATCACACAACCAATGAATGACTGAGCTGTGTATAGGCTTTAACTTTGATCCTCCCAGCTCTGACCTCTACTGTGTGACCTTGGACAAATTACATAAACTCTCTGAGCCTCAGTTTCTTCGTCTCACTGATGGAGATGGCAATGCCTCACACACAGCTCTGTTGTGAGGATTTCAATTATGCAGAGACCAAGCTTGCACAGAGATAAAATAAAGGGTGATCATGCCATATAACTAAATATGCAGTGGTAGGCTTATGTACAGCTGATTTGGGACAGACTTCACCTAGGAAGTAGAGCTTGAACTAGGCCAAAAGGTAGACTTTTTCCAGGCTAGAAATAGTTTTGGAACATTATTCTGAAGAGAACAATGGTGGTTCCAAGTGTGAAATGAGCCAACTCTGTCTCCAGCATCCCCACTTCCATTTTTGTATGCCTTGTTCTCTGCTCCATAGTTCTCCTACTCCTGCCTACCTACTCCACTCTTGCCCTCCCCTCACTAAACCTGCTCCCCCAAATGTTTCTAATCAATTTATTTATACTAACATATGATGACTGATTACACTTAATGTGTAACATCCTGCTAAGGGATTTACAGTTTATCAGGAAAGCCAAAGTCATAATGGTGAGATTTCAGGGCCTATGGAGGGGACCTCCTTTATGTGCTAAAATTCACATCGTATCATAAGGATGGGCAATGCAAGGCAAGACTTTCAATCATGAGTGGGGGGATTTGACAAGACACGTCCTTCGCTCCAGGGAAGTATGTGTGAATGCATATTGGGGGTGAGGGAGGGATATGTATGTTTGAAAGTTTCTGCCTTTTTTGACTTTGGCTCCTTCAGCAAAAGAATCTCTTTTCACTTGGTCCTCTACTGGAGCTGAAGCTCTCAACCCTGAGGAGGGAAGCGGAGGGTGGTCCCAGAGGGTCTTTGACACCTGTGTGATCCCTGGGGTTTGTATGGGGGACTGAAAAGCAAGGAGCTCCCTTTTCAAAGTGCTCCCCAGTATCAAGGCCTCCTTCATCAGAGGTCACTGGGGGGTGAGGGTGAATGTGGGACACTGAGTAAGAGTTCCTGTGGTTGGGAAAATCCAAATAGACATTCAGCCCCACCAAACCTTACTGAATGGACCATCCAGACATGTTAAAGAGATGAATCTACAGAGATTGCAAGGCCATCTCTAGAAGAGGCCAGGGAAGTTGGAAGAATCTAAGAGTGGTTCCTAACTCAGGGGTATGCATTCTTGATTTCCACATGCCTGATGGGGCCCACCCCTCCCTCTTCTGATTCAGTGTGAAGGGGGTAAGATCAACATCTATACTTTGAAAACACTCCAAGATGACTCAGAAATGCATCCCAAGTTACCACTGGGCTTTAATATGATGCTAAATCGAGATAGAAGACTCTGGGTGACAGCAGTTGTTTCATTTTCCAGAAGATAGATTTGCCCATTCTATAGTTCATTCATTCACTCAACAAAGGGTTCCCAAAGCCCCTCTCAAAACCTGAGGGCTCAGTCTAGTGCTGGGGGCACAAAGATGAGTAAGACACCCAACTCTTCCTCAAGTGACCACAGTCCAGTCATACCATGTCCTATCCCTACTTCTTTGTATCCTGCCTCCCCCCACCTTCCTTACCTTTCCTCTCTGGGCCACCCCCTCCTTCTTAGTCTTCACCACCAAGCCCACCACCCTTGCTGTTTCCATCTTTCCCTCTCTTCTCTTGTTTTTGGGAGCTCAGGCTACGCACTGCAGCATCCTTTTCCCATGATCCATCATGGCCCACCAGTGGCGAGGAAGGCCAATTTAAGTGAAACAAGAAAGAACATGGCTGTGTGAAGGTACCAGCCACAGGAGTGACCTCTCAGATATTCAAGAGGGGGTTATTTACTGATTGTACAGAAAATATTAAATGAGGTAGAAAATAGGAATTGTAGAAAACAAAGAAACCTGTTGAAAAGTATAGTGAAATCCTTGGAAAACATTTGATGAATTATATATGTATCTATATTCCTGAGATCATTTGTCCGAATTCAGGTGATGGCCACAGGATGGTAAATAGAAGCATCCTGGGCAGCTGATTGAGCTCTGGGCTGGACATTAGCAGTTGAGGGTTCTAGTTCCAGCCCCACCCTGAGACCCATGAGACCTCAGACCAGACACTTCTTGTCTCGGCCTGTTCCCTCCTCGTGAAAGGCATCAGGACTAAATAACCTCTAAGGACTCTTCTTGGGACAGTCACTCCAATGTTTCCTTCGTGTGAACACTCTTCACTCATCGTAATGCCCAGGCAGGGCCCTCTGCAGGAGGATGCTCAGTTTTCCCCTGAGCTGGACACAGCTACTGGTCCAGAACTCATTTGCTCACCTTCTCACTTTCCATCCTGTTGCCCAGAAGCAAAGGATACATCTCTCCCCAACTAGTCATTCATTCATTCATTCCACAGAAACATAAGTAGCTTCTGGCGTTTAAATGGCTCTTTGTAAGGTGATCAAGAACTAGAAATCAATCAGACCACATCCTGCCCCAAAAGATCTTCCAGTGCAGGGGGCGAGAGATAAACAGTTAATTCTATAAGGTAAAATGTGCTCAGTTCCCTTCAAAAGGGAAGTCAGCCCAGGGCTGTGGTGGGGAGGGCACTACACCAGGCGGTCCTTCTATCTGGGCAAAGCTCCCTGGGGTACAGCTGACGGCATGAGAAGTCTTGGTGGCCCCTGTCACCACCTTTGCTTTTGTGGCAGCGGAGAAGGGGACATTGAAACTGAGCTTCCTGTTGTCAGACTTCCCAGTTGGGGGAAATATTGGCTTAACAATGTTCAGCAAATTACACATTCACAATGAATCCCGTTGGCAGATCTTCCAGCCCTGAGCCCTGACAGCATAATTACCCCTCACTATGAGTTTTGCCAGTTGTCATTTTCCCAGGAATTTTGCTTAACAGTTGGCAGGGAAGCCAGCCTGATGGGCTCCACACAACACTTCCTCTGGCTTTCTCATCCTGTTCCCCTTTTCCTCCAAATCCATGCCAGTTTGTCCCTGCGTCACTTACTCAGCTTTGGCCAGCACCAAAGGTGGCATTTATCCCTCAGGATCTGGTCCAGCACATTTTGCCTTCTGAGCAGGACTCACCAGAAAGAGGTTCTCTGGGCGTTCACCTTGCACTGTGCCTCCCCATCAAAGCAATTCAGATGTTTGCATTTGGCAGCATGGAACATGGAGGCAGTCACGGCAGGCCACCAGTGGAAAAATGCAGACCTGCCTGTTGGTGAAACAGAGGAACAGGGGCTTTGGGGTCGGATAGAACTGGGTTCCAATTCTGAGTGAGCCTCCGTTTCCTCATCTGTAAAACGAGAATAAGCTCAGAGGACTTGGGATTAAATGGAACTGCCGAGCATAGCACCTGAGCTTAGGAAGTTACAATACATCTCCATTTCCTTTTCTTCTCAGAGGGAGCGGAGGTTTTGTCTAATTTTATTATGCCTTCTTTATAGATTACTGAACACTCAGCAACTTCATCTTCCTTGATACAGCTCCCACGGTGACCTCCCTCTCCTCCAAAACCTCCAGGATCCATGCTACATCATTAAACAAAAAAAGCCAATTGCAAAACATTTTATAGAGACGTGTATAGCATGATCCTATTTTTGCAAAATATACACACATCTCTCCCCACAGCCCCCTTCTTCATAGTGTTTGTCTTCTAGAAGTTTTGGTGAGAAGGCCCCTTCTCTCCTTACTTTTCAGTGAAAAGTGAAAGTTTTCATGACATGCATGTATTACTTTCATTTTAAACTAATATCAAACAACAGCAATAAAAGCCCTCTGTCAGCCCCTTTGCCTGCTGGAAAAAGTATAAATTCCATTTCCTTGCACTGGACCTGTTGGTTACTCGGCTACAAATAACTGAAAAATCCAACAAAAAGTGGCTTAAACAGACAGGAGTTTATCCTTCCAGGAGTTTGGAGATGGACATTTGTTTAGTATTGAATCATAACTTCTAAACATCTCTTGGATTGTCTTGGCCTTATCTTCACGGATACGAGCTGATTGCTGCAGTTCCGGGCATCACATCACCATTCAACTCTGCCAGAGGAAGGGAAAGGGCTCCAGCTGTGTCAGTCCCTTTTTATCCGGAATTCAAAAGATTTACAAGAAGTGCCTCCTACCCATCCACCATTAGCGGACTTCCTCTTCTAGCTCTTTGGCCTAAATTATATCACATGACCAAAAAAAAAGAATTGTAAAAACAAGAAATGGGACTGTCAAGAATAGTTTTAGTGCAATCATCCTCTATTGCCTAGGGCTGGGAATACGGTGCCTTAAACAGAAGCAAGTGATTTCAGTAAAGAAAAATTGGGGATGGGATAGTAGGTAGTTGACTTAGACTATCTGCCAAAGGGTCCCATAACTGTCCTTTCTCACTATACTAGTCCGTGCGCCAGCTAACACAGGCAGCTGACAGTCACCGAACATTCTTCGCAGTTGCACCTCCAGCCCTGGGCTCAAGCTGTTTTCTTGGCTTGTGACATGGTCCCTTGGGAGGTCGTGATGAAGGGAAGAAGGCGGTCACATACTGCGAACATCATCACAGGGTGAAGCCTAGCGAGCCACACACTGCGTCCTGACTCCGGGTGGCACTGCAGCCAGCTGTCGTATTTAATTGATGAACTCCAAATTATTTATCATGAAGTGTTATGAAATGGCATAGCAGGGCCTTGCCCCATCAACATTGCTGGCTCCCTGGACCCTCTCTGCAGCATTGTGGCAAGTCCCACATAGATGGGGAAGGACAGAGTGGACTTCTCCAAACACTCTGTTGCTGACTGGTGGTGCAGGGGCAGGTAGCATGAGCTGACGGAGTGAAGTGAATTTGCTTCCTAAACAAGCCAGCTTGGCCAAGGCAAGCTCCGTGTAGAACCTGGATTGCAGTTACTTGTGTGTGTGTCTCAGCTTCCCTGCTTGACTATAGCTCCTTGAAGTCAGGAGCTAGTTGAGCATCCTTAGAAAAGTTAACTGGTTAAGGAGATTGGTTTGAGGAGTCCCTCCTGCTCTGTGTTATCTGGGCCCCAGAGTCCATCCTGGCCAGTGGCAGGGCTTAGGATCTATGATATGGTCGCTGAGGAAGAGAAAAGGAAGTAAGACCTCCTCAGGAGCAGAGGATCCTCTGATGGACGGGCCACAAGGGGTGGATTCATCACCCATTCTCCTACCTCATTCACTGTGGAATAGTATGCTCCTCCGAGAAAGATGGGCACTGTGAATAACGCAGACAGCAGCATCCTTTGACACCCAGCTGCCCCTTGGGGTTTCTCCCTCCAGTGGGGAAGGCTGCTTTTCAGGAACACGGAGAAATAGCCATTAACCTGACCATTCTTCAGCTCTACCCTGTTCCTCAGTCTAAGTTCATCATCTCCCATGAACTTAATCTCAATTGTTAAAGGGGCTCTCAGGGGCCATCTGTCCAAGCCCCTCTTCACCGCACCAAAGAGGAAATGGGCTCGGAGGTGGGAGAGGACTTTAACCAGGAGATCCTGAATTTAGTACTCTGCCCACTGTAGCTTGCAGCCTCCCATCCCTGTGCTCAAACCGACTTCCTGGCTTCTAGAGTCCCTGCAGTTAATTTAGAAAGAGGGAAAATAGCAGAAGTTCTCTGGCCTCATGGTATGCAGACCCTGTCAGGATGCGGCTCTGCCAAGCAGCGCTGGGTGGTGACTGGATCACACAGTGGCAAAGCTGTGCTAAGGAGGCAGCTAGCAGAAGCCAAGGAATGTTGTTTCCATGGCAACTGCCGTTCATCGTCAGCTTGCCAGGTTGGGTGCTCTGGAGCTGACATCGTGTAATATTTTTTCAGTTTTGTGGTCTTTGTCTACACACACTACTCACACACACACACACACACACGCAGGTGCACATACACCCTTGCACCTTTTCCCTCTACCTTTGCCCAGGGAAGAAGAGGTGTGGCTCCCAGTGGCACATTTCAGGCATGGCAGTACCTTCCCAGCCCCAGACAGCATCAGTAACCTGTGGAAGGCATGTGAGGAGCGGAGGATGAGGGAAATGTGAGAGGGACCAGCTATTGTTATGGTACCTAGAGATCAGAGAAGTTTGGTGGTTATTTTGGTGCTGTCTGTATTCAAGGATATAGTCACCTGGTGTATCAGTTTGCTACTGTTGCTGTAACAAATTACTACTTACTGAGTGGCTTAAAACAACACAAATTTATAATCTTAGAGTTCTGGAGGTCAGGAGTCTAAAATGTGTTTCATTGGGCTAAAATCAGAGCTGCGTTCCTTCTAGAGGATCTAGGGGAGATCCATTCCCTTGCCTTTTCCACCTTCCAGGAGCTGCTTGCCTTCCTTGGCTTGTGGCCTCTCCTTCATCTTCAAATCTGGCAGTGTAGCATCTCCAAATCTCTGCTTTTGCTTATGTTGTCACATCTCCTTCTCTGACTCTGTTAAGGACACTTGTAGTTACATTGGGTCCATCTGGATAATCCAGAAATAATTTCCTTAAGTTAATCACATCTGCAAAGTCCCTTTTGCCATGTAAAGTAACACAATCACAGACGTCAAGAACTAGAGTGTAGACACCCTTGGAGGGGGAGCATCTTTCTGCCTACTACATCGGGGTTCTGTGACTCAATAACCTGTTATTGTAAGAGTGATAATAGTTCCCACATATTCACCTAATATGTGATAAGCATCTGCTAAATTTTTACACGTATTAGCTCATTTAGTCCTCACTAAAGCTCTACAGGGATAGTATAATGATCCTAATTTACACATGAAGAAAGCGGACATGAGAAGTTCCATGAATTGGCCCAGTGAGTTTAGGCTAGGGAGGCAGAGGAAGGAATGGCCCCAGATGTTTGTGAATGCTTTCCATTATGTCACTGCAAAATTCTCCCAGCACTTTAGACCAACTACAGCTGGTAATCGTTCTCACACAACTAAACCAGTGGACGGGAGAGGTTTGTGAAGAGGACCTGACGGTCAGTGGTGAAGGAAGGGAACTGACACTGAACACCCACTGTGTGACCACACTGTGCCAGCTGCTCTCCCAGCTAGTTGTACTGAATCCTCCCAAGGCCTGGGGCACTGACATACCCCAGTTTACTGAGTTGACCCCTGATGCCCAAAGTGAGTAAGCAACTTGCTTGAAGTAACACAGCAAATAAGTCACAGAATTGTAATTGGATCCAGTGTTCTTTGCTCTTCTTTCATTGTGTCTAATAGTGACCCACATGGTAGTGAGCCGGGCATAGGCAGAAGGGACCACAATCCATCTTCTTGGAATGGTCATTTTACTTGGAGATTGAAGAGTGGTTGTGTAAGTTAACTAACCATAGGTATTGTAAAGATGTCTCTTTTTTCAACTTTGTTAAGGCATAATTTATATACAAAACCCTTCATCTATTAAACGTATATAATGTATGCAATTTGATGAGTTTGGACATATACATATACCCCTAATACCATCACAACAATCAAGGAAATAAACATATCCATCACCTCCAAAATTTTCCGTGTCCCTTTGCTATTTTGTGTGCGTGTGTGGTAAGAATACTTAACATGACATCTACCTACCTTAACAAATGCTTAAGTGCACAGTACCACATTGTTATTTATAGGCACTGTGTTGTAAGCACCTCTCTAGAACTTATCTTGTATAACTGTAAATTTGCATTCATTGAACAACAACTCCCCATTGCCCCCTCCCCCATTCCCTGGCAACCACCATTTTATTTTCTGCTTCTGTAAGTTTGACTATTTTCAATACTTCATACAAGTAGGATAATATAGTATTTGTCTTTTTGTGACCAATTTATTTCACATAGCATAATGTCTTTCAGGTCCATTCACATGTCACAAATGGTAGAATTTCCATCTTTTTTAAGGCTGAATAATATTCCATTGCATGTGTATACTACATTTTCTTTACCCATTCGTGTGTCAATGGACATTTGGGCTGCATGTTCCAATTTTTGTAAGAGAACATTTTAGAGAGTATAATGCAAATTTCACATACGTGTTAAATAAAATGTGAAACTTCAAACTCAGCAGCCCCCGAGCCTGCTGAAGCCCAGGTATTCTCAACTCTTAGGGTTGAGAATATTGGTGGAAAAATTTGGGCATTGAACCTCTATGTGCTCAGTCAGGTAGATTTTCTCCTATTTGCCCTTTTTGAAAAGGCCTCTTCTAAGCTGGGAAGTGGAGTAACCAGGTCACAAGCAATATTACAATGCCCTGCCCTGACTCCCAGCCACTGCTCCTCTGACCGCATCAGCTGCCTCCCTGATTGTGCATTTCCCCAGCTGAAAAATGAAAAAAACTCATTCATTCACTGAATTAGGTTTCTTGGGCACCTACTATAATCAGGAACTGTACTAGACATCTGGGATTCAAAGATAAGTTAGTATTAGTCTTGAAATAAAAATTGAAAATTAGATGCAGACCCTGCTTTCAGGGACTCAGGAATGTTAGGGGGCTGTTCTAAGTGTTGACAATAGCATGAGTTAGTGCCATGTTGGAGTCCTGTTCAGGGCGTTAAGAGGCATGGAGGAAGGGCACTCAGCCTAGCTTTGAGTTCAAGCTTCTTATATGAGCTGAGTCCTAGAGGATGTGTAGGAAAATGCCAGTGGGAAGGGAAGTGATCAAGTGGAAGCGTTCTATGTAATGGGAAAGGCATGGGGACAAGAAACTGCCTGTCATACATTGGAAGGTTCACTGGGATGTACAAAACTTCATCTTGCTAGAGCAGGAGAGTACCACTGTATGAGTGGGATAAACCCTGGAGCGGTGGACAGGGCCCCTTTTAAGCAGTTCGTTTCTGGCAGCAGCGTGCAAAATGGATTGGCAATATGAGAGGGACAGGCTAAAGGCAGTAAGGGCATCAGGCACCTGCCAGGTGATCCAGGTGGGAAGTGGGAGTGGCCCTGCTTCCTCCCTCCGGGGAGATCAGCTGAGCTCCCAGAGGATCTTCCTGCATGGAAGGTTTTCAGGATGGTGGACTGTCAAGGTGGCTTCAGCCTACACATCAAGCCTCTAATTAAAACCAAGGGGCCACCGAAGAATGCAGTCATCTCTGCTTACCTGGGAAAGTGGGTGGGTAGGTGAGCAATATGCTAGTCATGATATTATCTTTTGAGAAAACGAATTTCACACCCACCATTGTCTTTTATCTAGTGACATTACAGATTCCAAGCCTCAGAAATCAAAGAGGGTGTATAGTAAAAAATAGCAAACTTCACACAATCTTCACTTGCTTGTGTAAAAAAAGCACAGGGAGTAACCCCTGATAAATTCAGAAAAAAAGTAGAGTGAAAACTCTTAATTTAGAGTCTGGGGAAGGCTCATTTGAATTTTACATTGTTTCTAAAGAATACGATTATAATCCTCTCACATCTAAGCATAATAAAATCATAAGAGAATATTTGTGTAATCAAATGCTAATGAGTAGACTAAGGCAAGTTAATGTGAAAATTATAATAGACTTGTGTTACGTAATGGTGAGTCATGAGCAGTCTGGTCATTTTTATATACAAGAATGAAGCTGATGAAGGAAAGCTGTCTTAGAACAATACCCAGCATCTCACTTAACAGGGAATCCCACTTAACAGGCAGCCCTATAAAAATCAGCAGTCTGGGGAGGCTACTGGTTTTATTTGGATTCTGGATAGCTGGGAAGACTGTGAAGAATCCTAATATGCGAGGTCCATCTGACTAGGTGAAGTTTGCCTCATCTTCTCATTCATTCTCCTCAATTCTTCCAGGTCCCTTTCTTGCCTTCCCATCCTCCTAACCATCACAGAAGTCAAACCCAGATGCATCCCAAAGCGGTCAACCCTCTTCCAGCTCATCTCTTAATCTAACACCAACCTTACCTTTAAACATAGACAGAAAAAGCTTCAATGAATCCTAGTAACTCATATTTAAAGCATGTTAAAACAGTCATTCACCACAATCAAGTAAGGTTTTTTTCCCCCCAGGAATTTGATAGTTTAGTATTAGAAAAGCTATGAATACTTTATAATATAATTATACCAATATTTGTTTTAAAAACATATAGTCATTTGGGGGGGGCTGGCCCCGTGGCCGAGTGGTTAAGTTCGCGTGCTCCGCTGCAAGCGACCCGGTGTTTCGTTGGTTTGAATCCTGGGCGTGGACATGGCACTGCTCGTCAGACCACGCTGAGGCAGCGTCCCACATGCCACAACTAGAAGGACCCACAACGAAGAATATACAACTATGTACTGGGGGGCTTTGGGGAGAAAAAGGAGAAAATAAAATCTTAAAAAAAAAAAAAACATATAGTCATTTGGATAGATGCATTTGAAAAAAACAGCATCCTCTAAAAGAGAAAAAAAAAATCTTTGGTATCTAATCATGGAGGGAAATTCTTTAATTTGAGGAAGGTTTTGCTATCTTAAACCTACATTGGCATCACCATTCTTAACAATAAACATCTACTAAAATCAAGACTGAAGAAGGGACACCCTTCATCTTTGACCACTGTTGTTTAATTTTGTTATGGAAATTCTTCTCTATCCAGTAAGATAGGAAATCAGCACTAAAATCAGAAATTAAGGGACATATTTATCATTATTGAGGGACCGTGTATCCCCCAAAATCCATGAGAACTAACAGAAAAAATTAGATTAATAATGATTAACTTTAAACGGCTATATGTAAGTTAAAAATCTAATAGTCATTGCCTTTCCTCTACTATCAATAATTAATTAGGAAACATAAAAAGGATAACACTTCTAACAGCAATAAAATAAAATACTTAGAAGCAACCTTTAGAAAAAAGTGTGGGACATGTATGAAGAAAACTTTATTGAGGGACATAAAAGAAGCCTTAGGAAATGGAGAGAAATACAATGTTCTGGGATAAAATTACATATTATAAAGATAGCAATTATTCTGTAACTAATTTTGGGTGTGATTAAATGTCAATTTTAGATTATTCTGAGGTGCACTTGGAAGAATAAATAGCTGAGACCGGCTGACTTTTAAGTAAATGGGATACTTGTTCTGTCAGATATGCAAACATGTTTTATAACTTCAATAATTAAAACAGTATGGTACTGGTGCCACAACAGAAAAATGGCATGAACCATTAGGTCAGAAACAACCCACAGCATATATAGGAATGTAGTTTATGATCAGATGCCGTCAGACTAATGACTGCTGGCACAGAAATTCTGATCCTCTCCCTCTACCAGATAATAAATAAATTTCTGATAAATTAAAACGTTGGTTATTTAAGTTAAATAATAAGGAAACTCTAAGGGAAGAGAAGTGTTGTTAACTAATTATCTGCGTGTGGGTGATTTCTAAGAGTGAAAGTAATGGGAAATAGCTATTAGATCCATAGTTTGACTCTATACAAATTAAAGATAGTGTAGGTCCAAAAACGTCACAGGCCATATTAAAGGCCCAGAACCATCTGGAATTCTGCTGTATATACACCTTGTGGTGAATTACCCAAAGGACTAAAGCTGCTGATGAGAAACACTGATTTCTGCAAGGCAACTCCTGGGAAAGGAAGAGCTCAAGTCTTCCAGATTTGTTTCGGGGTTGAGACCAGGGTTGACTTTGGCTATTAAATTTCAGACCCAGTGCTTTGACGGAGCACAGGCTGTACGTGGACAGATGCATCCAGTGTGTGGTTATCTACCAGTCTGCAGCCTACCAACTGGGTGAACTTGGATTAGTCACTACCTCTCTGTGCCTTTTGCCTCCTGTGGGAAATAACAATGTGGTAGGCAAAATAAGGCCCCCCCCCCCCCAGATATCCACATCCTAATACCTAGAGCCTGTGAGTATGCTGTGTTACGTGGCAAAGGAGAGTTAAGGTAGTAGATAAAACTAAGGTTACTAATCAGCTGATGAGCCAGGATCATCCAGGTGGGCCCAGTGTAATCACCAGGGTCCTCAGAAGTGGAAGAGGGGGCCCAAAGAGGCGGTCATAGAGATGTGATGTGAAAAGAATCCCACCAGCCATGGCTGGCTTTGAAGATGGAGGAAGGGGCCACAAGCTGAGGACAGTGAGCGGCCCCTAGACAAAAAAAGGGCAAGGGAGTAGATGCTCCCCTAGAGCCCCCAGAAGGGAACACAGCCCTGCCAACACCTTGATGTTCGCCCAGGGAGACCCGTGTCAGACTTCTGACCTTGGGAATGGAAGATAGTTTGTATTACTTTAAGCCAATAAGTTTGAGGTAATTCAGCACAGCAGCAGTAGGAAATTAATACTATGACTAATACTCAAGCGTATAATTAAGATTATTAAATAAAAGCACCTACATGAAACACCTACTGTAGTGGTTGGTACGCAGGTGCTCAATTAAAAGCACCCTGGTTACCGCAATAGTAGCAGCTGCAGTGGGACCATACTGGTAACCAGCTTTCCTGAAGGGGCTTGAATCTTTGACTTATAAACGTGAAGTGACTTTTTTGCTCATAACTCCACACAGCAACCGTGCAACAGTGAACTACTCTGTCCTGTGTAGCAGTGGCTTTGACAGCATCTTAGCAAGATACCCTAAGTTTGAAGTCACTTTCAGTTATTAAAGCAGACTCATTTCAGGTATTTAAGACTCAGTCACGTTCATTTAAAAAAATTCCACCTCCGACTCAGGTCAGAGCTCTCTTCCCTCATCCGGCATAGGCTGACTTGTCTGTGGCTGCAGCTTCTGGAGACGGAGGCAGGCGTAGCGCTAGGAAGATTCAGTGACCACTTTTGGCACACCACTCCTCCTTCCTCTGCTACCAACCAGCTCCTCCCCTCCTGCAGTGTATTGGGGCAGGAAGAAAGCAGAGAAAAGGGGGCCATCCCTTACCGAACTAGACAGGTTACAGTCCTGTCCCTGGCCGATCATCTAATCTAGCTCATTGTCTCAGGGCTCCTTGAGGCCTGGCCACGACTCCAATATGCTCCACCGAGAGTGAGGCTTCTGGCTCTGCAGCGCCCCCAAGCGTTGGCTGTCTCTTTGGAGGTGTGGATTTCACGCTGCATTCCTGTGAGGACTCAGGTTGTGCTCCCCTCAGCTTCCCCACAGGCCAACCCTCAGGCCAGTGGGCACATGCAGGACCCAATCTCCAACCCTCTTAGGAGCTAGGAAGTGGAAAGGGTGACTGGAATGGGGAGCATACAGCCTGGACATCCTCCATTTCTCTTTTCCACAGTCAGAAGCACAGAGGCCACTAAGCAACTGCCTACGCAACCTCCATCCAGGGAACAGAATGCCAGCCAGTCTTGCCCTTATACAGGAACCACCATTCTTTTATAGTAATTCCCTTTGAACGACCTGCTTTCGTTGCAAGGAGGGGAAGCCCTCACCCGCCGCCACGCACCCCACCCTCTTCCCCTGACCCTCTTCCCGTTTGGAAGGAGAGGGAAATTTCTCGGCTGACCTGGGAGAGCACGGTTGGATGCAGGACTGGTTCTTGAATTAGCAACTTTTATAAACCTCGTCAGCATTTGGCTGACCCCCACTGCCAGCAGCTCTCTGAAGTTAGAATGAGGGGTGCTTAGCACCTTTGAGTCTCAATTTTTGGCATTGGTCACAGTTCCAGAACACCAGGAAAAATCTGACTCTGGCTAGAAGCTTCACTGGGATTCTCAGAAGAGGTGCTGGGAGGATTCATTAATTTGTTCACACAATGAAGAATTATAGCGCTCCTAAGCCAGCCCCACTTCCAACTGGGTCTGACCATTGCCAGGGCCTGCTGGGTCCAACAAGTCTGCCACAGGCTCAGGATGGGATAAGCCCCAAGAAGGGTTTTCAGCAAGAGTGAAAGAAATAAAGGACTATTTTGTCCAAGGCCTACTGCTCCTGGCCCATCCCAGCAGATCTATCCTCATTTCAACAACACTGCATCCAAACAGCTTCATGGCCAGAATGCAAACCCAGGTTTGTGTGACTCCAAACTCGGCTCCCTTCCACCACGCAACCGCTGTGTGTCTGTGCCAGGATTGCACACAAGTGCGCCTTAACCACTTAGACATATGGACAGGCAGACAGACCTGTGATGGCTTCTAGGACTATCCAGTTATTCCTTCTCTCAGTGAGGCACCTCTCTTGTGCCCTGCTCTGAGCTTTGAGGGCCGCAAAGACAGATAAGAGATAGCCTTTGCCCCTTAGTAGCATACCCCAATCTAGCAGGGCAGACACAGACCCATAGCTGTAAAATAAGACACAATAGCATCAGCACTCTAAGAGAAGTACAAATAAAGGTTAAGAAAGCACAAATCCAGGAGAGAGGTTCCAGCTTGAGTAACCAAAGGTAACAGAGTGTGAGCTCTTGAAGGCAGCAGCCGCATCCTATCTCTCTCAATTCATCTGGGTCTAGCACTGTGTCTGACACATATTGGATATCTAACATTTGTTAAACTAACCTAGCATTGGGGGCATATGAAGAATTTGAATAAAAACAAATAACTCAGTACATCTGTCTAGCGGAGGTGGGTGGGAGGTATGATCAGAGATCGGTACCTCATTATGAAGGCCCTTGAATGCCATGCTCAAAAGTCTACACTGTTTCCTTGGGGCAAGAAGGGCAGGAAAGATGTTAAAGAGAAAATTGGGGCTGGCCTGGTGATGTAGTGGTTAAGTTCGTGCACTTGCCTTCAGCGGCCCAGGGTTTGCAAGTTCAGATCCTGGGCGCTGACCTACACACCGCTCATCAAGCCATGTTGTGGTGACATCCCACATGCAAAATAGAGGAAGATTGGCACAGACGTTAGCTCAGGGACAATCTTCCTCAAGCTAAAAGAGGAAGATTGGGAGCAGATGTACAGATGTTAGCTCAGGGCCAATTTTCCTCACCAAAAAAAAAAAAAAGAAAAAGAAAAGAAAATTGAAGTAAAATTTGTGTTTAGAAAAATCACTATCAGCACCCTGGCTGGTGATTAAAGGCAGGAGAGGGGGGCAGTAGTTTTGTTCCAGGGAGAGAAGAGAGTTGTGAGGACTGTAGTAATCTGAGAGCTCAGATGTGGCTTCCAGTTTGCTGGGACACTTCCTTTTAAGTGGTGTTAAAAGAGAAAGTCAAAGTCCCATAGCACCTCATGCAAGCTGCCCACTTCTGGGGTTTGAGGGGGGCCTTACCCCCTACATCCAAGGTCCTTGAGTTTAGAAGAGTCAACCGGGGAACATGGAGAGGAGTGTAAATAAAACATATATACAATATGTGTGTGTATATATATATATATATATATACATTTTTTTTTTTAAGTAGCTTTTATGCCAGCTGTCTGCCTGGAAGGGAGTCCTATTGGCGGATGCAGTTCACAGAGCAGTGAAATTCATGAAAACTCGATGACCAAAATTGCCTAAGGCCAAGGCCCACCAAGGCAGTAGACGCTTAGGCAGGCAAACAGATGTCTAAGGAAATGTCCCAGCTGCTCGGAAGGGAGAAGATGCTTTTGTTTAATACTGTACAGCACTTGGACATTTTACAACAGATCTTACGGATCTTCCCTGGCAGGCTGGTCCCCGAGCTGAGCCGGGAGCTCGGCCTCCGGCCTGGTCTGCAGCCCCATCCTTATCTTTGAGGAGCCAGGGCTCAGGAGCAGGCTGCTTTCAGGTGCTCGAGGACACACGCCTTCCCTGGCTTCCTCATTCTCTCCCCTGCGCCATCTGCTTTGATCCCTGCCTGCCCCATAGTCACAGAGCCTTGGCTCGCTCTTTTCTGTACTTCAAAACTCCTGGCTTCTGCGGGACAAAGAGAATTTCTGCCTTCAACACAGGGCTCAGAGCCAGGCAAAGCTTTGTCCCCCCAGCCCTTGTCCTGTCTCTGCATTCCCCTTGGGTATCCGCCCCACCTGGCCCCTCTCCCAGGCACCAGAGCTGTGTCCTCCCCTCCGTCTCCACCCACCCCAGGCTGGGTCTTCAGGCTGTGATGAGTTCCCTTCATGCTCAGGGTGGTTTAGTGAAAGGCCCAGAGACAGAGAGATCTAGGATTCCATCCCAGAGCATTGCTCCCAGGCTTTGGGCAGGTCAGCAAACCCTCGGCTCGTTCCCCGTTACATGGGGCAACCCCACCCACCTCCGGGGTTGGTGGGAGATGCCACAAGAAGCTTACGTGAAGCACCTACCCTAGGAAGTGCGCCCAAATTAGCAACCTTTCACTTCACTCACAGAAAGACTGTCAGGCTGCCCCTACTGAGACCTAGGCCGTGGCAATTTCTCCAGAGAAAGATATATTTATTCCTGGGGCAGGATTTTCTGACATCCTTTCTCTGTGTCTGCCTCTCTGAGTCCGGCAGACTTGAGTGACCTGGCAGTGAGTTACTCTACCACTGGCAATCCCAACCCACAGTCCCTCTTGGGTCACTCTGAGAGCTCGGTGCCTCCACCCCAAAGCTTCAAGGCTTGCAGCTCTGTGAGAACGGCTAATGGCTGTTCACACTCCAGAAGCCTGCTCAGTCAGGCAGACATAAATAAGCAAACGGGCGCTCCGAGTTCTTGGATGGGAAGATTCAGCATTGCAGAGAAGCCAGCTCCCCCTAAATGGTGTAGCAGCTCGAAGCAATCTCGATCAAAATTTATTGGGGTTTGCTTTGTTTGGTTGTTTTGCAACTTGACCTAATTTTGAAGTTCCTTTGGGAGAACATATTTTCAATAATAATCAAAAGAAGAATTAAGGGAATGCTTGCCACGTATTAAAATATAAGCTTGCAGTAATTAGGGCACTATGCTGTTGACAGAGGAACAGATGACCAACACACTAAGAAAGGGAATGACAAGTTCAAACATAGGCCCCAGGAGACAGTGGAAATGAGGTATTTCAAACCAGCAAAGAAAAATGGATTCTTCATTAAATCATATAACAGTTGTCTAGCTATTATATTCAAAAAATAAATGTGGATATGCAAAGGAAAATGAGAGAGAGAAAAAATATAGGGGGATATTTTGAATTTCAGTATGGGAAAGGCTTTTCAAAGCATGACACCAAAACGAGAAGCCATTTAGAAAAATACTGATGGATTTTACCTAAAAATTTAAACTTCTGTACAGAAAAAAAAACCAGTTATAATCAAGCTTACTTATGATTTCCGCAAAGGAAATACAAAAGGCGTTTAACCTCACTAGGAATCAGACACACAGAAATTCTTAGATAATAACACAGTATCTTTTTTTTCTATCAGAAGAGGGAAAATTAAAGGGAGCGCTTACACCTCACATTGTCAAGGATTCAGGACAAAGTAGCACTCTGATTAACAACTGGAGTGTCATTTGGTAATATGCATCAAAATTTTAGGAGGTAACCAGAACAATTTTATGAATAAAAAAAATTTCACTAAGGTATTGATCACAGTGAAGTTTCCAGCAATTGTCTAAGAGTTGAGATTTGGTTAAATAAACTACAAAACCTCTGGGCCCTAAGAAAGAGGGTCATACATTTAAAGCTAAAGGCATGAAAAGATGTTTGTGGCATATCACTAAATGAATAACTCTAGTCAGAAATCGCACATGTACATGCCTGAGTGTGTGTGCGTGCGTGCATGTGCGTGCAGAACCATACATAGGACACACAAACAATGACTCCCGTGAAGGAACGGCTTCTGTGGGTATGTTCTCTGCTGTAGCCCCAATGCATGAAACATAGTCACGGTCCACAAATACTTGTTGAATCAATGAATGAATGTCTTGGGCGATGTTCACTATTAATAAGGGCTCTCTGAGTGGTAGGTTTTTGGATAATAATTCCTTAATTGCTATCTTTTAAATTTTTTCTTTATAAATGTGTTTTACCTTTATAGTAAAAAAACCCTGATATTTTCATTCAATGAAAATAAAAGTGATTTTAAAAAAAACTATCAACCAGGAATTTCCTCCAGTTAACAGAACACCATTTGGAGAATTATGAAAGAAATGTGGAAATCAGCACGTAAATATATCTCTTGTTAATGTAATATTAAAGTGAGAAAAGACCTGTATATAACAGATCTGATGGGGGCTACCTTCACCCGTTAAGTTAGTCAAGAACCATTGATTGACTACCCACTGTGTTCCGGGCAAGAGGGACACATAAATGAGTCAGTCACGATCCTTCTCTCAAGGACCTCCTGGCAGAGTTCGGGGCAGGTGTATAAACAGATCACTAGCAAATGACAAATAGTAAGTGTCCTGAACACATCAGTGCTGGCAGGGCTCTGTCATCGTACAGAGGGGAAGCTTAGGTGTGGGAGAGTGTGGGCTCTGGGGTGGAAAGGAAAGAGCAGTCTGAGAAGACAGCTCAGAGGAGGTGACTGACCCTTGAGCTGAGTGACAAAAGGCTAATGGGAGCCAGCAAGAAGTGAAAGAGAAAAGAGATATTCCTGGCAGAGAGAAGAGTTTGGGCAAGGCATGAAAGAGCACCTTGGAAGGATTTCCAGCGGATCCGTACAGGCACGGAGTGCCCGAGGGCTGGGTTGGGAAGTGAAGCTAGAGAGCTTTGCGGGGCTCAGGTCCAGCAGGGCCTGGAGTGACTGGGCTGAGGAGGATGGCTTTAATCCCAGAGTTGTGGGAGCGTGTGGTAGGGAGGGCATCAAAGAGCTTTCAGTAGAGAAGTGAAAGGACTAGACTTGCATAGGTACCAGCTCCTTCTAACAGCAGCGTGGAGGCAAGACTCAGTGCCTGCTTCACAGGCCTGCAACCTGTGCAGCTGCTCAGAGCCCCATGCTCAGAAGGGCCCTACCCTTGGTTTAATGCTCTGCTGTTGCTGTCTTGAAATTCTTAGTCATTTTTAACAAGGGACCCACAGTTTCATTTTGCACCAGGCCCTGCAAGTCACATAAGGGGTCCTGGCAAGACTCGAGGCCAGCTTTGTATTGCAGTTGACCAGGAGGGAGGGCAGCCTGGGCTTTGGTCTTCTCTCTCCCAACCTTTGTATTTAGGGCTCTTCTCAATACGTTGTCCAGTGAAGGAGCAACAAATAAAATGGCAATGTAGGGCATTGCCCAGGCCAGGGAAGATGCCCTGCAATGCGTCCAAGGCAAACACTTCCTGGGGCCCCCCCACCTCCCCCTACACACTCATTTCACCTCTGCATGGAAACTGAGATCAGCCGAACAAGAATGAGGTTCTCAGGTCGGAGCTGGTAGAGAAGGAAGACAAGTGTTTTTGTATATTTGTTTATGTTTTGCTGGGAGCACAACTACCAAAGAGGAGAAAATGGTTACCTCTCTGCTTTCAATCGTTTAGCTCCATCCCACCCCTTCTGGGCTTCAGTCTGCTCCCACATCCTCCTGGGGTCCTGCTGGAAGAGTTACTGCTTCAGCTTATTCTGCCCCGAAGGGAGCACTGGCTGGCAGCTGGGCCTGAGTGGGCTGAAAGCTCAGCCCCCGTCTCCCTTACACATACACACACACGTGCACGCAGCTCTGGGCACATGAGGGTTTGTTTTTGTCACCATGAGGGTTTCCTTCCACACATCTCAGCATGCACCAGCTGCTTAGCAACATGCTGTTGGGCAGAGCTGGGAATTAAATGTCTCTCTGGATGCTGCAGCCGCAAGTGCCCCGTGGGAGGGCAAGGGTCCACAGGAGGGACTCCAGCCAAAGGGCAGGGCTGTGAGGCCGCCAGAAGGACACTCCGGAGACGTACAGTCAGGGCTCTGGTGCTGTGCCAGGAATCTCGGAGGCCTGCTGGGAATGATGCTTCAGAAAATAGAACCCCAACAGAAAGCGTGGGCAGCGGGCAAGCTGCCAGGATGGCTGATAACAGGTGGCAGGCAAAATATAAAAATCCGTAGGTATCTGCTGCTGGGATTTGCCTTGGCAGGACCTGGGTTCAGGTCATCAGTATAGCCGCCCTAAAAGCTGCTGCCCTCATTTGCAGTTCTTGCCTTTGGAGCTTAAGGTCAAAAGTGCCCTCCCCTAGGAGTCCTGCCTCTGGTCTAGCAGCGAGGCAAAATGGACCAGCACCAGGGCTCTGCAGGTACACTTCCTAGGTTCACCTCTCAGCTCTATTATGTGACCTTGAGAAAGTTTCTCAACCTCTCTGTGCCTCAGTTTCTTCACCTATGAGGCCTCCCTTATATGACTGTTGTGAGAATTAAGTTAAAACAGGTAAAAGGACTTAAAACAATGTCTAGTGCATGCTTGTGAATCAATGTGTGATCAATTATACGTCTCTGGGATAAAGGTACTTTGTTGTCAGAGATGGCACAAATTGGGATGTGGACTCCAAAACATAGCCATCCACAATCCTGAGGGCAGGAGCAAGAGATGTAAGCTACCTTTTTTTTTAGTGTCTTCTGTGTACCTGGCACTGTACGAAATGCTTGCCTAAGCTATTATTAACCACCCGTGGGACTAGTCTTTTCATACCCAAGGCTACTGAGGCACAGAAACAAAGCGCCCTGCTCAGGGTCACATGGCTGCTTCAGAAGTGGAGCCAGGGTTTGACGCAGAGCCCTTACTCATTCCTCTAAGCCAAGCTATCTCCCCTATAGCTTCTCAGAGAAGGAAAACAAAAAATACAGATTTCTCACCAGGGGGAAGGGGATGGCCAGGGGCGGGGTGGGGAGGCGGGGGTGGCATCAGGATTTGCTGGAGAGAGCTCTGCACCCAGAGGAACATTTCAGAAATATTCTTTCAAGCCATCATGACAGCCGTGTCACTCCCTGGTGTGTGGTAGCTGGAGCAGAGGAATATTAGCCAGGGTTTTGGGGAAATGGAAGATGTTACCAGGAAGATGTTACCAAGGTCTGAAGGCCTTAGACACCTGGATTTGGAATGGAGCCATAGATTCATGCAATTATGCAATTCATGGATGTAGGCGTTCTAAGGTCCACACATAAGCAGGAGGCCCAGACTGTCTGTCCACTCGCTGGCCTAGAAGCCTGGTGTGTCCAAGGACAAGAAGAGAAATCCATGTCCAGACTGAGAGGTCACAGCCGTTACTCAGAGGCCACAGTTTTCCTGGTTAATCCACAAACCCCTGCCTCCCTGACCAGTGGACACTTGCGCTGTGACATGTACATACTCCTGAAGTTCACTGAATGGCAATAGACTCTATTTCTAGAATTGGGCTAATTAAAACACATTCTTTTGCATTGTACGCACTGCCCAGAGCTGCAAGTTTATAGATGGTGGCCATGAGCCACAAGCACTTGAAATCTGGGAATTGGGACGTGCCATAAGTATGACAGACCAGTTTCAAAGACAGCCAAAAAAAATGTAAAATATTTCATTAATAACTTTAATATTGATTACATGTTAAAATGATATAATTTGATGTGTTTTGAATATAATGGGTTAGTTAAATATGTTATTTAGAATTAATTTCAGTTGTTTTTCCCTTACCTTTTTTAGTATGATTATTAGGAAATTTCAAATGATGTGCGTGGCTCGTGTTTGTGGCTCACAGTATCTTTTTAGTGGCCAGGGCTCCTCTTGAAAACATTCATAATAGGCCTGGCATTTGGAGAGTGCTTCAGCAGTCATAGAGTATCTGCCTTTCTTTTTTTGAGGAAGATTAGCCCTGAGCTAACTGCTGTCAATCCTCCTCTTCTTGCTGAGGAAGACTGGCCCTGAGTTAACATGGGGGCCCATCTTCCTCTACTTCATATGTGGGATGCCTACCACAGCATGGCTTGCCAAGCAGTGCCATGTCCACACCCGGGATCCAAACCGGCCAACCCCGGGCCACCGAAGCTGAACGTGAGAACTTAACCACTGCACCACCAGGCCAACCCCTCTGCCTTTCTTTATAGTAGAATCACAGAAAGTCAGACCTGAAATGAGGAGCCTTAGGCCATTTTGTTCAATCTTCGGATCTACAGCCGGAGAAACTGAGGTCCTAAAAGGAGAAATGATGCTGGGGCTCTGGGTAGCATCTGTAGACCCGGCTCCCGTTGCCTCGCCCCAGCCTATTGCTGGCCCGCCTGTTCTTTTCAGCACCTCCACCTGCGTGACCTCCCCTCCAGCCCTGGGGAAGGCCTGGAGGACTCTCCTAGGGGAGGCTCAGCATCTTTATTCATAAGCCTGGCAATGGGGAGCCCTCTGAAGGCTGCTCTGTGCTTTCTCTGCTGAGAGAAAAATACGGAAATGTGAGGAGAGCTTCCTTGTCAGGAGTCAGGCCTGCCTGCAGCCTCATCTAAGGCATAAACAACTCAGACGGAGGACGAGGCTCCTGGGGCTGAAACCAGCTGTCTCCTCAGCGCCAGCCCAGCCCCAACCTCCAACTTCCAGCTTCCTGTCCCCACTCGCCATTGGCAGGTCACCCAAGGCAGGCTCAGTAGACCCACTGGGCCTCTCCCCACGCTGGCCCTTGGTTTCTATTTCCCACACCTCCTCCCCAGGCTGCACCCCAACAGCCGCAAACGCATGCCTGCCAACTTACCTCCTGCTCCCTTCACACCCGCTCAAGCCCCCTTCCTTCAGCGTGCCTCCCCTGACCCCTCCAGGCCCTTCTGGGCTTCCTGCTTCAAACCCCAAAGCCTGGAGTCTACAGCCTGGCTTTTCGAAGTGTGGTCTGTGAACCCGCAGCTTCTGCCTCCTGAGGGAGTGTGTTAGAGATTCGAAAGCTGCAGCGGCCCCATCCCAAAGCTGCTGAATCAGAATCTGCATTTTCACAAGACCCCCAAGAGGTTCACTTGCACAGAAGCCAAGCTTTGGCTGACACCAGTGAGAGCAGGACAGTGTGTCAGGTTAATGCTGTACCCGCTACAGTGCTGGCACAGTGCCGAGCTAGCGATGGGCACTAACACAGAAGTTGGGTCCTTACTGTCAATGCGGCACCTTCACATTCCACCCCACTGCCCTGGACAGTGCTGAGCGGTTAAGCCAAGCACCCTTGGCGCCGGCCACAGCCCACGCCCCTGAGCAATCTCTGAGCAACTCTTTGCTGCCTCTGTCTGACTAGGATGGATGCAGACGGGCAACTGCTTGTTGTGGAGGTAGAGGCAGAATTGAGATCTTGCCTTCCCTGGTGTCTGTGTCCCTCTATGAGCTAGATCAGAGACGTGCAGCTTGGTAGCTAAGAGTATAGCCTCTAGAGCCAAACAGTTCAGATTCTGCCACTAACTAGCTATGTGATCCTGGACAAATTATCACAATATCCCTGTGCCTCTGTTTACAAATCTGTGTGATGTGGCTAGCAATGGGACCTACCTCAGAAGGTTGTTAGAGGGTTATGTGGTGAAATATTGACAATGTGCTTAAACCACACCTGGCACAAAGTCAGTGCTGTAAAAGTTTAATTAAATCAGCATCTTTCATCAAGTGTCATGTTGACAGTTGTGTAGATTTAGAATCATAGGAATTAATAGAACCCCCAGGGCTCGTAGAGAACCAGCTCCCTCATTCTCCACAAGAGGAAAACAGGCCTGGTTGCTAAGTCCCTCTGCTGACATCAGCCTTCCAATAAGTGTCACGGCCCAAACTGGGTCTCAGACCCTGTCTGCCGGAGATGCTCCTATTACCATGCCATGCAGGACAGCGTGAGAAAGTAGAGCAGCTCCAGGTGTGGCACCGGAGCCCAAGTCATCCACCCCACTAAGGCTCTTGTCCTTTGTCCTCCTTGGGGTGGGAGGATTCCAGCTGTGGCCCAGAGGTTTTCCCTCTGGCCTGAGACTTAATCTCTAACTTGGTCCTTCTAGACCACTGAGTCAATGCAATCAGGTCATGTTTGCTGGGGTTACTTTCCAGAAAGAGGAAAGCTGAAAGAGTCTGAGTTTGGGGGGAGAGACAGCAGAAGGGGGCTCCTCCGCAGGGAACTGTCGAAGGCTCACCTGCCTCTCTCTCTGTGGCTTTGCGGAGAGGATAAGAAATGGTGGGGGGGTCTGGTGTCCAGGTTTGGCTGCCCTTTTGTGTGGGTTTTATGTTCCTAATCTTTGTGCCCATGAGATCTCACTCTTGGTGCACCTGTTGGTCCTTCCCAAATAAACCTTTGTCTTCAGCAGGTCCTAGACTCCAGGAGTGGCAAACAGGATGCCCTCCCAGAATCAGGCCTCTGGAGCCCAGCAAGATCTGAAAAGAGAGAGCTGGGAGTTTTCTGCAGGGATCTGCTATGAGGTTTGGTATGGTCTTTCCGTTCTTGCGCTCAGGAGCTGGTGGCCACTGCTGCCCTGGAGGGGAAGGGAAGGCCCTAGCCCCTCAGAATTCCCGTGTTGCAAAATTTCTTGCCTCAACTGAATTACTGGTTTTGTGCAAATTTGAACTCTGGTTGACCCAGGTTCTGCACAGGCTTGAAAGTAATAAAAGGAAGCTATAGATACGCCAAGATGCATCCTACACATCCCACAGGGTGGGACCAACACCCCCATCCCTGGCTGGCAGTGTGCTCCTTGGCCACCTGGCATTGCTAATTAACTTTGGGTGTGACTCTGTGTCTGCCTTCCTCGCCAGGCTGAGATCCTGGGCCACGGTTTCTGCTTTTCTGCATCCCTCTCAGCACCTGGCACATAGTGGGTACACAGAGGAGGTGATTATTGACTGATTGCTCAATATATTTTTTACATAAAACAATGAAAGAAAATCGTTTTCTTTATATCTATTTTTTAGTGTTCCTCAGTTTTCATATTCTTGACACATATAGAATACAGCCTTGCTGAAACACAAAATTATAATGATACTAATATAGTATCTTTCATTTACCAAGCCCCTACCATGAGTCAAGCACTGTGTGGGAGTCATTGCACACATCACCTTAATCCTCACAGCATCATTACCAGGTCCATCCAGAGAAGGAAAGCCCACTGCTCCTAGTCACACAGTTCCTCTCTAGTGGAAGAACTGGGACCCAGTTCCAGGCATCCTGACCTGACTCCAATGTCCTCCCCATGGAATCCCACAGAGCCCAGCCCAGCAGCCAATTCTACCCCAACCCCCAGCCTATTTTTCATATGAATAAACTAAGGCTTTGAGAAACATTAAAAACTGTTTGCCCAGGGTTCGACATCTAGTAAATTGCAGAACTGATATTCAATTCCAGACCCGCTGAGCACACCATGCACATCACCCTTCCTTCTCTTCGTGGTGTATTTCCTTTGCTTCTTGGTCTGTAGCCAGACCTTTCTCTATACCTCTGGTGGCAGAGATGGTACTACGTGGGACTGGAATAATTTGGGTAGAATTTCTAGGTATGTCAGTAATGGTGGACAGTAATGAATTTGGGGGAGCACCTTAGAGTTGGTAGGAAATTCTTTCTCTCCAGGAAACAGAGGGCACATCTTAGGCTGTGGCCCTGAATATGTTCATTTCTTACAAACATATTCAACTTCTGCAGACAGAACTTCCCTAGCTCCGGCTTTCATTGCTGTCACTGTCACCAGCTGTGTTGTACAGCACTCTCTTTCCAAGGTTGCAGACCTGGTGGCCTGTGGCATTCTAGCAGTGTTCTAATGGAGAGGCAGCCGGGCTGAGCATTCTCATCACGGTCACCATGATATTGTGAAATGAGTTGAGTGTAGGGAGAAATGGGAATTGATCGTGAACAGACCGCTTTATTCTAGGAGGAGTTGGGAAGATGAAACAGTTTCAGAGCCAGTTGCAAAATCCGCTTTTCTACGACGTCAGTTGGACTAATTGAAGAGAATACGGGGTGAGGAGTTTGTTCCCGTTTTCCCCACAGCAACCAGCCTTCCACCAAGCGCCTTCAACGATCCTCACCCCTTCTCTAGTGTCAAAAATGAATTCCTTTTTAAATTGATAAAAAACAATCTTTCTAACCTAGCACGTGGAAGGCAGCTCACGTTTTGGGCTGCATCTTCCTGTGATTTGTTGCCTCTGCTTGAGGGCAGGAACCAGGTCTTATATTTGACTCTTCTTCCTTGTTGCTCTCCTCACCCACCCTCCTGCCCACACAGAGCTCAGCATAGAGCCTGGCACCAGCCAGGCTTCTGTTAGTATCTGTTGAATGAACACATCGGCAGGAAACAGTTTTTGGACTCACCGTTTCTAATGAAGGGGAAATGTCTCTCTCCTCTTCCCGTCACGTGACCACGTACATGTACCGCCCCGGGGATGATTCATACCCTCATGAATCATCAGCTAAAGTAGTAATGGGGATGACAAGTTTGAAGGCCAAAAGGTGAGCCTTCTTTAGCACAGCTGACTTCAGACAACCTTCAGAACATATTTCAGCCCTTCGACTGGTCACTGGGGGGATTTGCCGCTGTCTGCTCAGACTTGAAAAAGATCTGCTGTGCTGAGTTACTTGTTCATTCAACAGATACTTACTGAGCACCTTCTGAACGTTTCTTCACAATTATGATGTATTACCAAAGATGGGGCTTGATGATGTACACGTAAGTAATGACCCTAAGGGGGTTCTGACCTAAGCTCAGAGAAGGCTTTCCTGAGACAACAAACACCGAATCAAGGTATGAAGAACAAACAGGAGTTAACTGGGCGGGGGCAGAAAAGGAGCACTCCAGACAAAAGCAACAGCACGGCAAAGGTCCATGACCGTGGCTGGAGAGCACAGCAAGATCCCGAGTAGAGAAAGAAGCCAGGGAGAGAGGAGGGACACGAAACTGGACTCGGAGGCAAGGACCAAACCTGGAAGGGCTTGGAGGCCTGGGGATAATTTCGTTCCTTCTTCTGAGAACAATTAGATGCTATCGGCAGGCATGGGAAGTGGACATGACTGAACTGGCATGAAAAGGTCGCTGTGGAGTCGTGCAGAGAACAGATTGGAGAGGCCTGGCAGTGGGGTAGGGGAGCCGTTAGGAGGCAAAGAATGTGCAGCATGAGTGGGGCCAGTGAGACAGCCCAGGAAATGGGGCTCCTCTTCCTGGGTGAGGCCTCATGGGCATGAAGAGCCTAAAGCCAAAACCAAACACCAAGTTAATCCTCAAGGGCACCAGCTTGGCCAGCAGCCCAGGGCGAGTGCACTGAGACCCCACCACTGACCACCAGCTGACCCAGGCACTGTTTGTCAGCATCAGAGTATGACACACAGCATGGCAGCCTTGAGGAGACACGGGGAGGGGAGGGAGGCCAACAAACACCCTAGGCCTTGCAGCCTCAGAGGTCTTCCACATCTGTCATCTCCAGTAAATCTCACAACAATTCTGTGTAATATCTATCATTATTGCCCCATTTTGTGGACGAGGGAACGAAGGCTCCAATGGGTTAACTGACTTAACCAACGTCACGGAGTCAGGCAGAAGTGGGTTCACACTCCGCCTCTGCCTCTCATTAGCCTTGGGTAGGTCCTGCTTGCTTTTAAGGACACCACACTCCTGCAACTCAGGAGGAAAAGGATGAAATGTCAGTACCGTGCTGGGCCAGAGCTAAGGTCCAGGAGGCTGATTGGAATCCTCGGGCTTGGTCTTGGCACATTCCCCCTCCCTCCACAGCAGCATCCACCACAGAGCTAGGACCCACGACCCCCACGCCCCTGCCCTGCGCACAGCTCCGTCTGGGCCTCAGAAACTCTGCCAGGAGCTTCCTGCTGCCTGGGGAGGGGAGAGTGAGTGTGGACTTGTGTGAGGGGCAGTATGCTTGCCCCTTTAGTCCCTAGTGGGTGCCCCATTCCCCCTGGGGCTGCTGCGGCCTGGCCTGGCCCTGCTGATGAGGACGAAGACAGGACGTGACCACGGTACACGGCAGGAGGAGCGCTGTGTGGGGAGGAAGAAGCAGAGGGACGGGCAGAGAGGCAGCCCTCCCCGATCCTTGCAGAGGAAATGGATCACAGCTCAGCATGGAGGGTGGGGCAGGCTGGGAAGGTGCTGGAGGGAGGCAGCATTCCGCAGATGGAGCTGGGTTTGATCCTAGCCCGCCCCAACCCCCTTAGTGGCGTGACCTTATGCCAGTCACTTAGCTCAGAATAATGTCCCGAAAGTCCCAAACTTGTTGAAGAACCAGCTGAGGTAGAATATGAAAAGGACCTGCTTAGGGCCTTGCTCCCTGAGAGTCACTCATGAAACAGTAACTACCATATTAGTGGCAGGGCCTGAAGAAGTGGGGACACAGCCAGCTCATCCATAGATGGCCTCTGGCTAATTCCAGCAGAGGGGACGGCAGATGACCTCAGAGGTAGAGTAGCCATATTTCAGGGACACGATAAAGACGACTCCACCATGGGGGAGGGAATCATGTCGTGGGTTCATAAGCCAGAAAATTTAGGCTTCTGCCATTTGAGAACAAAGGAAAACAGAATCGACCTGAGTGAGGACGTTTTAAAAGGGACTGTGTCCTATGAGGGATAGGATGGTAGACCTCTCTGAGACTGAGCAGCAGAGCGGCCCAAGAATACTCTTCTGTTCTTTGATCCCCTCATGAGCTCTATTTTAGGCAGACTAATGGGCAAAAATCTATTCTGAGGTCTGAGGGCTGCCTAGCATCAGCCGGGAGCTGGGCCTTGGGCAAAGCCCTGGAGAGAGACTGTCCTCCTCAGTGGCCTTGCTGCCACCCCCTCCTGACACAGCACAGCAGAGGTCACAGCGGGCTAAGACTGCTTATGTAAACCTCACCCCAGCCAAAGGTTGGACCAGGGAACTTCAAGGGAACCTGCATCCTCCATCAAGTTGAGGCAGGCACCAGTGACACGGGGAGAGGGGAGATTGTCAGGAGAAATGTTGCAGTGTTTTCCCTGAACTCAGTGCAACATCTGGAAGGATGAGATATCCAGGCAGCAAGATGGTGTAGAGGGCTGGAGTAGAGGATGCGGAGGAAAGATTGTGCGAGCGGATGGAAGCCAGTGTTTTGAGACCATTTCTTAAAGCAGCCACCAAACAGCCTTCTGTGCCCCATGGGGGTGCAGAAGCCAATGACACGACATCTATTAGCATGAGGTGTCTGGGGCTCATTCACCACTTCTTAAAGAAAACAAACCTTTTAATATTCATACCTGGATATCATTGAAAAAGATAGAAAGGGGTTTCGGCCCACTTTTGCAGTTAAAGTCCTCTACCGTGGCTTTGGAGGGAGCTGGTTAATTTGTGCAAAGCCTCTTGTTGTTTGCCTGGGGAGAGACAAAGATCTCACATATTTCCTGGGGTTTTCCTGTCCTGCACATTGGTCGGTTCAGAGTAAAGGCATGCAGTACTGTCGGGAAAAGTCTAGGCTTGTGTCGTCCCAGAAAGATTCAAACTCTGAGACCATTCCTCAGCTATGATGAAGAATAGTGAATTGTCAGCAGCCTGCATCTTAGAGTGGGGAGAGGAAATCACACACAAAATTTTCATTTAAGTTTCATACTCATAAGATCATCTCCATTACTCTTGTTCGCGGTTCTATATGCTTGTGTATCATGGTGTAATTTTACACTTATTTATGTAGTTCTTTGGTTAATATCTACACCCCCTACTATTCTTTTTTATTTTTTTTTTTGAGGAAGATTAGCCCTGAGCTAACTGCTGCCAATTCTCCTCTTTTCGCTGAGGAAGACTGGCTCTGAGCTAACGTCAGTGCCCGTCTTCCTCTACTTTATATGTGGGACGCCTACCACAGCATGGCATGCCAAGTGGTGCCATGTCCGCACAGGGGATCCGAACCGGCAAACCCCTGGGCCACCGAAGCGTAACATGCGCGCTTAACTGCTGTGCCACTGGGCAGGCTCCCCCCCTTACCCCCCCCGCCCCCAACTATTATTAACGCTGTATGTATTTTTTCTGTTTTATTCCCAGCACCTAACACAGTGCTTGGCACATGGTAGCTGCTCAATACATGTTTGTTGAATTAAAGAATGAACGTATCATAAAAATATCCCTCAGCAGCATTTTAGTAATTTCCATGCAGTATACACAGGCTACCAGAAGGTGGCGATAAATGCACACAGCCAAGCACTTCCAGCGTTAGAGGCTATGGAAGCTAAGAATTACATAACGCGACAAATTCCTTTGCTTCATCAAATGTGGATGTAGGTTTATTTGCTCGGCTAATAACTGGTGAAGAGAAACAGCGAGCTGTAGAAGAAATGATCGGACAGATCCGCATTCAGATCCTGCCTCTGCCACAGCCAGCCTGGACCCTCTGACAAATGCCTTGACCTTTCCGGCTTGTTGTCTACGATAGGGAGTGTACAGTGGCAGGTTTTGTTATAAGGAGTAAATGAAATAACACACATTAGGAGTATTAGAACAGAGCCCACTCCAATGCTATGTGATAATCATGAAGGCCTTCCAACAAATGATGAGGCAGATGAAAATCTCTCTCCCTAACTTTCCGCAGTCTTCTTTTTTGTGTATCTTCTTCCCCACGAAGGACCAATGGTACTTAGCGCTCCCTGCAGCAGACTGACACAGTGGGAGAAGAATTAACTGAAGAGTTTGCTGGACCTTTCTGAGTTCACATTTCTTTGTCTATGAAATGGAGCTGAGGAAAACCGCTTGACAGGAATATCGTGAGAGCTAATGACGTAGCATAGATCATGCTAGTAATACAGAAGCCACTAGCTCACATGTGGTTATCTAAATTGATGTGTGAGTTAAGTAATATTAAAACATTCAGTTTTTCAGTCACCCCCCATAACATTTCAAGGGTTACTTCCCCCACTGTCTTCAGTGCTCTGTGTGTTTTTGCTATTTTATTTCTACCACCTAACACAGAGGTTGACACATACAACTAGTGGCTATCATTTTGTACAGTGCTGTTTATAGAATATTTCCATCATTACAAGAAGTTCTATGGACAGAGCTGGCCAGATACAATGATCGTTCAATAAGTGGCAGCTGTCCCAGTAGCAGCATTTGGTCCCCACTTCCCCTCCAGTTGGCACCGCACGCTCCTTTCATTCGTCCTTCAGCAGGATCTTGTTCAGCACCCACCCTCTGAGGGAACTGTGCTCTCTGTTACAGATACAAGGAGGAACAAATAGGCTTTGCACTCTGGGAGTTTACAGCTCAGTAATAGATAGTAAATGACCTCCGAAATAAATATGAATGGCAGATGGTGCTAACCCTCTGTCCTCAGACCTGCTTCTCTGTTATCAAGCGAAAGTTAAAAAGAATCAAGCCACCCCCTTGAGTTGTCCTGAGGATTCTAGGAGACACTGAATGTGCAATCAATTGCAACTATACGGTACAGTTACTACGAAGGAGAGCGTCAAACAGAAATTGGTTCACTCATTCATTCACTAAATAATGACTGAGCACCCACTGTGTGGCGATCAGGCGGGGAACAAAACAGCAGAGCAGCCAAGGCTCCCTTCCCTCATGGGGTTTACATTTCTCGTGGAGGAAGAAAGAAAGTGAATATGTATTAAAATATATTGTATGATGGGCATTGAAGGGGGTTAGGGGATTCTGGGAATGGGAGAGTTGACATTTTAATGGGTAATATTTTAATACTTCTCATTGCCATTCAGCTGTAGTGAAAACCTTTCTCTTCCCTCCTGGGAGCGTGGATGCACTTCATGCAGCGTTCCCATTGGACAGATGAAAGCAAGCTGCCAAAAGAAGTGACACAATGACAGATACAAAGCTGAGCAAGACATAGACCCTTGGCTCAGCAGGAATTTATGGAGCTTCTCCTTGGGAGGCCCTGAGACAAAAGTTAGGGGGGTACGGAGATGAGCAATCTGCTGTTGCCCTCACAGAACTCAGGCCAGGAGGGACGGAGACAAGAATAGAGCTTACTGTCATCTAAGGCAGGGAGTTCGGAAAGACTCATCTAGAAATAAGTGAAGTACAAACCGAGCAAAGAGAGAAATCAGTTCAGTCATGAAGGTTTCATGGAAGTAGAACAATGAGCTGGACACAAAGAAAGATGGGATTTCCTGATCGGCCAGGATGAGATGGGGTGAGAAAGGGAAGGCATACGAAAGAGAAAGGGAAAGCCATGTAGGGACACAGTCGGGGCACAGGTGCATAAAGCAGAGGAACGAGAGACATGCACGCAGGTTGGGACAATCACGAAGGGCCACAAACAGCAGGTTAGAAGTTCAGAATTCAACCTGTGCAAATGGGGGCCTCCGGAGGGCTGAGCAGAGAGCAGAGAGAAGCAGGACACACAATATTTAAGGCACACGTTGGGTCGGATGTGGAAGCATTTGAATGACAAGCAAAGGAGTTTGGATTTGATTCCACCGAGGGCTTCTGTGAAGAGAAACCACTCAATCTGAGCCCTATTGCAGGAAGATCAGTGTGGCTCTGGGGGTCGGACTTGGAGGAGACCAGAGGCAGGGACAAATTAGGAGACTATGGCCAGAATCTGATACGTGGTGGTGAGGTCTGGGCAAGTCTTGACCCACTAGGCCTCTGCCAAAGGGGAGTCACCGAATGAGGAGATGGAGAAGTTCTCTGGGAAATCTGAGCCCACTCTCCTCTGCAGTGGCAGGGTGGGCTCCGTGAGCTTTCCTGTGACCCAGCTCTGAGGACAGATGGCCATGCCCTCAGGCTGTGCCCACCTGACTGGGCTCTGCTGAGAGTCTGAGTCGAAGGTCCAGGAAGGCCTCCCCCTCCACCCAGGAAGAGGAGGCAGTGGGTGCAGCCCTGCTTTGCAGCAGCTCCCCATGGTCTGATGGCCAGTACAACTGATAGCCCTCATTTCTAGACATCCTGGGGAAGGGGAGTCAACAGGAAAGAAAGATGTGTGACCCAGAAAACTTATCTCAGAAACTTCTAGAAATCAGTCCCGGGAATGCAATGGGACAAATGTGCCTTCTCCTGCTTGTCAGTGAGCAGGAAGAGAGTAGGCAACCGCACCAGCTCTCACCACATGTACCTCCCCTGGAAATTCTGCCAGGAATCCCTGTTTCTTGGGCCTGCCTAGAAAGCCTGGCCCCTTTTCCTCTCTTGAGAAGGGGTAGGGGGCCTGTGCGTTCCTTGTTCTCTACTATCCTGGCGCAAGTACGGGCCTCAGCATGGCAGAAACAAGAGGCCTCATGGGGTTGCCTTTTCTCCTCACTTCTGAGGTTCTCATCCTCAGGGGACTCTCCCACCGCAGGCTCGCCCATTCCCTGAAGCAAAGTCTCCCCCACTTGGTTAGCAAAGACTGTACAGGGAACTCAGAGCTGAGGGAAGCAAGGAATTCATGGTCCTGCAGTGGAGAGCCACATGTACAAAGATAATTCAGATACAAAGAGAGAGTGGTTGACATCAGGTTGTGTTTGCAGATAAGGGGCCCTGGAGGAGGGTGACCAGAGCAGAGCTTCAGCTGATGGGGAGGAGGTAGAATGAGCCATAGGGGAGGGTCTGACAGACAAAGGAAGCCGGGTGAGCAAAGACAGAGGCGGGAAAGCACAGGGCACTGTGGATCCATGGGTATCTCCAGCAGACTTCCACCAACAGGCGATCCTGCCCGAGTCACAAACAGGGCCGGCCCTTACCATTCGGCTGTCAATTGGCTTTCAGGACGAGGATGACATTTTTCTATGGACGTCACGCTACACTTGGTGGTTGGGTCCTGGTCCCACCCCAGGCCGGCAACCTCCAGAGCCCATTTCCTCAGAGCATAACTGGGGTGCAGGGACAGATCACCATGTGGCCCTCAGGTCAGAGTCTCATCAGTGGGGCCAGAAGTAACCAGGAATGGAGGGTCGTCCCTCCTTTCACCTTCTGCCAACCTCCTGATACTAAACTTTGAGCCCTCAGATGCTGGAGCAAAAGGGCTGTGCGTTTGCACAGGGGCCAGGAGGGGGATTGGCAGCAGATGTTAGCTCAGGGTTAATCTTCCTCAAAAAACTAAATAAATAAAATAAAACAATACACATTTCAAGCAACAATGTGCAAAAGATGCTTGTACTTTTCAGGCACTATTGTTCTCCAAGAGAACTGAGTATGATTTCAAGACCCTGATTTCTTCCTGAAGAGATTGAAGGCAGTGTGGATTCTCTTTTCTGTGATGATCCAGCCAGAGTCGAATTATTTCATCAAAAGAAAGAGCATTCCCCTGATTAGAAAAACCCGAAGCACTCAGAACACGATAGGATGGATTTTCTAAGGGAAAAACCCCTCCAGATCTTTGAGGGCTCTTGAGCACACACTCAGCTCTTCTGAAGTAAACATGTTGGCTATTAAAGTCAGTAAATAGAACTTCTGCAAGGCATATGTAGCTTTTATTGCTCAAAATTTACAATCGATTTTTTTCCTCAAGAGTTTTCAGATCTAAATTAATTTTTAATATACTGACCTAAGGTGCCCTGCTATTTTTAGATAAAACTATCAGATATCCCTCAACTTAAAAGTATGCTGTGAGAAACAGGACAGTGAAAGCATTATACTGCCAGAAACCCGTACGGGTGGCGGGAAATACACAGCAGTCCCAGGTCACCGCATCTAGAAGGCTGGCGGAGACACTGCACTAAGGACACTTAGGAATCTGTCAAGGGGCTCCCTCTGCTCTGCTGCTAGGCCATGTCACAGGTACCAGCTCTGCCCAAGACCCCTGACCACAAGGCAGATGAACACATCAGCAAACAGCGGAAAGGGATAAAGGACAGTCAGGTACAAGGCACATGTGATGCTGTGATATAATAAGAAATATCTATTTGGTCTTAGTCCCCGGTTCCTGACACGAGAGCTTATAACTCGTGGAATCTCAGGAGTGATGACAGTGCCTTTTGTATGCTAATGAGATGACTGGTGGCTGGGCGCCCCTCCATAGCTTCAGGATTGGGCACTGGTCACCAGAAAGACCACGGCCTGATCAGAAGGTCAGAACTTTCAGCCCCACCCGCCTGACCTCTGGGGAGGGGAGACGGACTGGACATTGAATTCAATGGCCAATGGCCAGTGATTTAATCAATCATGCCTACGTAATGAAACCTCCGTAAAAACCCTTAAACTACGTGGGAGCTTCCAGGTTGGCGAATACATTGAGGTGCTGGAAGGGTGGCGTGCCCAGGGAGGGCCTGGGAGCCCCCCGCACCCTGGCCCCTATACCTTGCCCAGTACATTGCGTCCACTGGGCTGTTCCTCAGTTGCATCTTTTATAATAAACTGGTAATAGTAAACAAAGTGCCTTCCTGAATTCTATGAGTTGTTCTAGAAAATTTTCAAATGAGGGGGCGGTGGGAACCCCCTGCTTTACATTAGGTTTAACAGAAGTACAGGTGGTAACCTGAGACTTGCAACTGGCGTTGGAAGAGGGGGCAGTCTCGTGCTACTGAGCCCTTAACCTATGGGGTCTGCGCTAACTCCAGGCAGTTAGTGTCAGAACTGAATTGAATCGTAGGACACCCAGTTGGTGTCCAGAGAGTCAAAGAATGGGTTGTTGTAAGGGGGAGAAAAACCCCACATATTTGGGGTCAGAGGCATTCTGAGAAAAGACAGTTCAGAGCACATAAGGATCAAACTTACCTCTTTAGAAAATTTCAAGTTCAAAATCACTAGTTCAAAGCTCAGCACCTAGCGGTCTGTCCTCAGGTGCCCAAACCCTTAGGTGGCATTGGGGATGGAGGGGAAACACGCTGAGTAGGGGAAAGAGGAAGGAAGCCTTTCGCCCCCATAACTCCCCTTCTTGAACCCGCCGCTCAGTCCTGAGCCTTAGGAATTCTTGGCTCACGCTTCTGTTCTGGCTCTTCGTAGACAACATGACCATCATACATTTCTTGTTGCAAGGTTTCAGAGAGCTCGGGCACCATGAGATGTCGATCTCTGTATTCCCAGCACCTAAGATGGGGCCTGGCAAGAGAAAGGCCTCCGTGGATTTTGATGAATAATAAAAAACAAAGGATATCAGAAATAACGATGGGTTTAGGAAATGAGGGAACAATGGAGAAAGTTGTCCTTCACAGCCACAGAAAGATTAGTTTGATTAAAAAAGAAATGGTTCTCAGATTTTTATTTTCTGAGATTAATAAAACAATTGTTGCTTTAAGCCACTCAGTTTTGGGGTGATTTGTTAGCCATAGTAACTGGAACAGATCCTGGCATCAGAAGTGGGTGCTCCTGAAATACAGGCCTAAGCAGCTCCTCCTCCCCCTGGAACTCTGGTCTCTTCTCCTGGCCTTATGTCCTGGATCCTTACAGGGAAATGCATATTTTGTTTCTGGAGGGAAATCTTCCACTTCCAATGTGCTTCTAGGTGTAGGAGTTGTGGGCAGCTGGCCTTCTCTTGCTGTAGGGCTCAGCAGGTCCCAGGGCAGGATGCACAGTGAGAACGATGAGCTGAGGGCTCATGAAGGGAGACAGCCCCATGTGCGCATGAGCAGACCATCTGTACTGAGGCTGGCCAGCCGGTCCCACTAACAAAGTCACAAAGGAACAGGGATCCCAGTGACATCCTCAGAAATCTGCTTTGGACTTTGTATTCGCTGGATTTATTCATCCAGAAACACATACATACTTCTCTGCCTTAAAACAGCAGAGGGTTTATTTTGCTTTTGTTTTGGGCTGTGAGGTTGGCTTGTTTTCTACGTTCCACTTGGAGAATGTTCTTTGGCTTTGCTGAGGCAGATGGAGGTCAAGTATTAGAACTACCTGTGTTTGTGACTGGCCTAGGCTTGTGTCCGGGGGACTGAGGCCACGGCCTCACTCTCTGCGCAGCCTTACCTCCTCATGGGTCTGCGCTTCCATTTCCTCGTGGGTCCATTCTCTGTCTCCCTCGGCACCCTTGCCAACTGTTGGCCCTGAGAAGAAACCTCTTTTTATCTCACAAAAATAAGTCCAGTCATGTTCTATTTTTAATGGGTTTTAAATGTCTGTTCTACAGAAGAAAAGTCCCTGTGAAAACAAGTTGGACACTGGAACCTCACCAGGGAGATGAGTGTGGGCTGGGGACGGGGAGCCGGTGGCAGGAGAACACAGGTCTGGGCAAGCTCGTTCTGGTCCCACAGGGTGGTAAACCTAGATTTTCACACCCAGAGGAATTTGGAAGTTCATGGAGCACCACCCTGTGTGTGGAGAGAAGTCTGCTACCTGCCTCAGTCCTTGTCCTTATGGGAGAGTGACCAGAGAAGCCACAAATGAGGGATGCTAGCTGCCCCCTCTGAGCTCCGCCAACATGAAAGCCACATGTCACCAGCCTCACCCACAGGAAACAGTGAGGTGCCTGTTAATGAGGACGCATCCAGAGATGGCCTCTCTGTGCCTGCCCTTGGCCTTGAGCACTGGGCCAAACCCCTGTCCAGGCGGGAGAGCCTGTCCCAGGCCCTCATACGGCAGCCTTGGAGAGCATCCTCGGTGCTGACAGCAGGCACGGTGCAGTGGCCTTTCAGGCTTTCCTGGCTAAGACCTCAGCCTAGACCGGGGCCTGGGACATTTCCCTCCCAACAGCTGAACTTGTGTGCTCTGCTTTGTAGTTCTTCCCTTATGGAGACGCTTCCAAGTTTGCCCAGCACGCATTCCGAACCTTTGACAAGAATGGGGACGGCACCATCGACTTCCGAGAGTTCATCTGCGCCCTGTCCATCACCTCCAGGGGCAGCTTTGAGCAGAAGCTGAACTGGGCCTTCAACATGTACGACCTGGACGGCGACGGCAAGATCACCCGAGTGGAGATGCTGGAGATCATTGAGGTGAGGCGGCCGGCCCTCTCGGGAGCGGTGGGTTCACTCAGGGTAGGAGCAGGATCTGGGTTGCGGGACACAGAAGGCAGATCCCCAGCAAGAAGCTTCCTCGGGCATAGGTTTATGGCAGCTTCTTTTCTTCCCTGCCAGGAGCCCTGCTAGTTGCCTGCCAAGCCTTGAATTCTCCCCACCCTGGCCCCCTGCTCCAGGGCAGCACTGGGATATGTCACAGATCCAAGCTGCTGGGCCCTGACTGCCAGCTGACAGTCAGCATTTTAACCAGCCACTCACGCCCTGTGAGATCTTCCACAAATATAAGCCTACTGGACCCAAAGGACATTATCAGGACTCAGTTTCTCCAGCCCTTGGCTTAGCTCTGCGTGGCTGGACGTTGCCCTCTTCCTCAAATCAGCTTTCCCATGGTGGGCAGAAGATGCTGCCCGTGGGTCTTCTAACTGGCATTTAAAAAATTTTCATTGAGTTATAATTTACAGACCATAAACTCATCCATTTTAATTGTACAATTAAATGACTTTTAGTAAACTTACCAAAGTATGCAACCATCACCATAATCCAATTTTAGAACATTTTCCTTCCCCCAATAAGATCCGTCATGCCCACCTGCCCATTTCCATCCCCAGACTCGGGAAATCACCACTCTATTTTGTTTCTGTGGGTTGGCCTTTCTGGACATTTCATATAAAAGGAATCACACAATATGAATATATAGCCTTTGTGTCTGGCTTCTTTTTTTTAGTCTGTGTAGTAGGATTTATCAGTATTTCATTTGTTTTGTTGCTAAAATAGTATTCATTTGTATAACTATGTCATATTTTATCTATTTGTCAGCTGATCAGCATTTGTGTTGTTTCCACTTTTTGGCTATTATTAATAATGCTACTAGGAATATTCACCTGCAAGTCTTTGTGTAAATGGGCATTTATTTATTTATTTTTGTGAGGAAGATCGTCACTGAGCTAACATCTGTGACAATCTTCCTCTATTTTATGTGGGATGCCACCACAGTGTGGCTTGACAAGCAGTGCTAGGTCTGCGTTCAAGATCAAACCTGCAAACCCTGGGCTGCCAAAGTGGAACACACAAACTTAACCACTATGCTACTGTGTCGGCCCTGGGTGTTTATTTTTTAAGGCACTTTCCTAAGAAAGAAAATTGTTTCTACTTAGGAAATTCCTATATTGAGAATTAAATGTGTACAATTAATTGAACTGGATAATTGGACTCTTCCTACTTTATTCTTTAACTTATAAACGTAGTCTCTGATCCACAGCTCCACCTAAACTAACTTCTTTCAGGGCTAGATTTTACTGGCCCACCTTGCTTGATTGTCTTAACAGGTTGTAAGTTCCTTATCGGTTAGGATGACATTTCATCTTCCCTAAATCTCCAAAGGCTAGTGCTTGTTGACTATCATCAGTGCCTCCAACTCAGAATGTTTAAAACCGAACTCATCACTTTCCTCCCTGAACCTGTTCCTAGTCCACTATTTTTGATCTCACTGCTGAGCAACTCTTTCTACCCACTTCCTCCAGCCAGAAACCTGGGAGTCATACGAAATCCTTCTGTATCCAATTGGTCATGAGACTCACACATATTTGATTATTTCACTCTCTTATTTAAAGCCATTTAAGCAGTCCTTTGAAGTAAATTTAAATTCTTTGTCATATCACAGGAGAACTTTACGGTCTGTTTCTTGTTTCCCCAAGGCTATCTACAAAATGGTGGGCACTGTGATCATGATGAAAATGAATGAGGATGGCCTCACGCCCGAGCAGCGGGTAGACAAGATTTTCAGCAAGATGGATAAGAACAAAGATGACCAGATCACACTGGATGAATTCAAAGAAGCTGCAAAGAGCGACCCTTCCATTGTATTACTTCTGCAGTGCGACATTCAGAAATGAGTGAGGTCAACGCTATGGACTGCACAAGTCTCAATGTTCCATTCAGTCTGCAGCTATTCTCTCTCTCTCTCTCTCACACACACACACACACAACACATACACACACACACACAAATATTGCTTGGACTACCTATAAATGGACTTGCTTCTTGTGTTTGAAACACTTGTGTGCATGAGATTGTCATTTGCTAATGAATTTTAAAAGCATCTATTATAAAACAAACAACCTGCCACAATGTGATATGTGTAATATCATTTCATAAAATCCCCCCTCCTCCAAAGCCTGGGCAGAAATGTGCTGCAAAGAGTTCTATGATTTCTTGTTCATGTTTTGCTGATGCTCGTGTCTCCTTGATTCCATAATGTTAGTAGCACTGAGATCCCACGGTAATGTAACAATTATAAGCTGTGTCACCATTCTCCCGTAAAATAGTACTGGACAGACACACCAAGGGGCCCTTGGCTCCTCTGTGTGGTCCACACACAAGAGCTTGTATCATCAGTGAACATAAATGTGCTACATTTGCATGCCTTTTAGGTTTGCCTTAATTCTTACCTCATTTGCATCCTATCAATCTGGAAAGAGCTGTGTTGGAATTAATGCAGTATAAAACTTAAAAATCTTGCTAAATGACTCATTAAGTATATCTATCTATATATATACATATACACAAAGATATTATTTATTGAAATTAAAAAAAAAAGATGGAAGTGTATTGATTTCTGCTTGAATTTTCAAAGGCTTCGAAAGAGTTGGCAACAGATGTCCCAAATAAATTTCTAACATTTGACTTTTTCCCTCAATTCTTATTTCATAATTTTAAATTTGAAACAGATCTTCATAATAATCAAGGGTCAGCTAGTAACAGCTCACCAAATCTACCCTTAAACATGCAACTGTGGAATTTGAAGAATTAATGACAACAAAAGGGGAAAAGCAACTTCCCAACTCTTCATCCTGACCCTCAAAAGAGGGACAATTAATATGGTCTGTAAAGTTTAAATAAAACGTAAAACTTGTTCATTCTCAAAAAAACGCTCATTATATGAAAATAAATTTTCTCTCAGTGTGATTGTGGTGCTAACAACACATTATGTTCTACATAACTCTGCGGAGGGCACATTTAGCAGGCTGAGCAGTGTCCTCCAAAAGAAGCCAGTAGGAAAGAAGACTCTTGTCTTTCCAAGTCAAAAATATACCAGTTGTTATTTTTTAATGATGGAACAGAACTCTGAGCCTTTTAACCTTGGGGAAGGAAGGCAGAAGAGATTCCATCAAGAACTCCAAAGGAGGTTTGCATTTTCAGAACATGCGAGAAGTTCAGTTTCTTTTTCCAGTGCTGTCCAATAGAACGCTCTGTGATGATGGAAACGTCCGGATCTGCACTAGCTACATGTGGCTGTTGAGCACTTCAAGGATGGCGAGTGTGACTGAGGAACTGAATTTTCCATTTTATCATATTTAAATTTAATTTACCTTTTGTAGCTATTAGTCATAGTATCAGACATAGCACTGCTATGTTATTCCTCCAAGCATTTTTCATCGAGTGCCTTTTTTCCTAATACTCTTACTCTGTCTGTCTTAGGATCATTAAATGAGACCAGAGATCAGAGCCTGATAATTCCATTCATCCACTCAGCAAGAAAGTGTGAGCAAGCAAACCTCACCACAAACACTCAGGACACCAATGGTACCCAAAACATTGATAGAACCCAACTTCCGCTTCCAGAGAGCACAGTCCCAAGTGCAAATAGAATGTCCCCATGCCCTTAACCCCTGTGCTTGGTGAGTCCAAAGTGGAGGAAGGGAAAGATGGGGGAGGTTTAGTGCCTCCCGGTTCTCTCTCCCCACAACTAAGTGAGGGTGGGGTGTGGTGATGAGCTGGAGAGGCTCCTTAAAATGGCACTTGGTTAAGTTAGGCTCTGGGTGACACATTCATAGAAAATCATTGATACCTGCTGTGCACCCAACACCACTCTTTTATTTATTTGGTGATGAAGATTCACCCTGAGCTACCATCCATTGCCAATCTTCCTCTATTTTTGCTTGAGGAAGATTAGGCCTAAGCCAACATCTGTACCAGTCTTCCTCCATTTTGTATGTGGGATGCCACCACAGCATGGCTGATGAGTGGAGTAGGTCTACACCCAGGATCCGAACCTATGAACCACTGGCTGTTGAAGTGGAGTGCAGAACTCTAACCACTTTGCCACAGGGCTGGTCCCCCCAACCCCATTCTTGTTGGGGGAGACAGACAATAACCAAACACACTCACAGATGTCCAATTGTAAGAACTCTGAAGAAAAGCACGGCCAGCTAAGAGGGATGGAGAGCGATGGGATGCAGCAGGGGCTATTTGCTATAGGGTGCTTAGGTGACACTTGAAGTAAAACCTGAATGAAGGAGGTGAGCCACATGGGTATTTGAGGCACTTATGGAAAACAAACCCTCCAGCAGACTCACTGGTTCTTTTCATAAATAAAATGTAGAAATTGGGGCAGCAAATGAACATTTTGTTATTTTCTTGTTTCAGTCCTCAATACTCTGAGAGCGTAGACTGGGGACAGTGATCCTGGAGAACACTCCAGTAGTACTTGGTTAGAATGAGTGTACTTATGCCCTCTGACCCAGCATTCCTACTCCTGGGTATATCGCCCCAAGAAGCTCTCACAGAGGGTCGTGAGGGGATGTCTCCCAAGATGTCCGTGACAGCTCTGTTTGTGGAGTGGGAATTGGAGGCCATCTAGTGGTTCATCACTAGAGGAATAGGTAAGTAAAATATGCTGCATGCAAATTATGGCTGCTATGCATCAGCTGGAAGCAAGACTGATGTACACACAAGCAACATGGACATATTTTTTAAATGCTGAATGGGGAAAAAAGAGACAATAAGATCTATTGCACAGTATAATATATATAAATGAAAAATACATTCTCACAAAAGAACACCAAAGTCATGTAAAATAAAGGGAAATAATCACATTATAATGGTTTCTAGGGAGTGGGTGGTAATGGGAGTGGTTCAGTTACTATTGCTCCACAACTCATCCTCAAAATGTAGTGGCTTAAAAATAGAAACAATCATTTTACTAGTTCTCGTGGCTTCTGTGGGTCAGGAATTTGAGAGGGGTTCACCCGGATGATTCTGGTTTGGCGACTTTCATGCAGTTGGAGCTCAGCTTGAGCTGAGACAGGTGCCTGCAGCAGCTGGGAGCTGACTGGGCATCTCTCTTCTTCTAGCCTCAGGGCTTCTCCACATGGGCTGGTTTGTGCTTCCTTACAGCTTGGCGGCCTCAGAGCAGTCATACTACTTACATGGTGGTTCAGGTCTCCAGCATAAGTATTCCGGCAAAGAAGTTGCAAGTTTCACTGTCTGTTCTGACCTAGCCTCAGAAGTCACGAAATCATGAAATATCACTTATACTGCTTTCTACTGCTTACACAATAGTCACAAACCAATCCATAGTCAAGAAGGGAATTAGACGCTACATCTTCGTAGGTTATGGTAAAGTTCTAAAAGAACACGTGACATGACAGATATTGTTGCCACTATCTTTAGAAAACAATCTCTTACAGTCTGCTCTGTAGCCACAATTCACATCCCTTCCACATACAAAACACATTCACTTTCTCCCAAGAAACCAGAAGCGTCTCATACCATTGTGACTTCAGGTGCAGGCTTGAGGCTCCAAATCTCATCATCGAAATGCTCTTCAGGTGTGGTTCCTCAAGTACAGCATATCGAGTATCATCATTTTTGATACCCAAAGGCCTATGAACTCAAGGGATAACTATTGCCCTTTTCCTTTCTTACACAACACATCATGGTGGACAGGCCTAGCATAATTGCAAGAGACATGCTTTCAAAAAAGGGGGAAATGGAGAGCTCACAGTAGTCTCTGGTACATAGCAGTTCTGAAATCCAGGCAGGTATGTCTTGTAAGTTCCTTGATTAGGGCTCTGTCCTAATCTCTGAGGGTTGTTCTCCACGGCTCTTGGCTCTGTCTTTTGTGTTTTGTGTTCTTGTTTCCACCCTCTGAGCTAGCCTCCCTTTGTTTTTGTAAGGAAGATTGGCCATGAGCTAATATCTGTTGCCAATCTTCCTCTTTTTGCTTGAGAAAGACTGTCCCTGAGTTAACATCTGTGCCAGTCTTCCTCTATTTTGTATGTGGGACGCTGCCACAGCATGGCTTGACGAACAGTGTGTAGGTCTGCACCCAGGATCTGAAGCCTCAAACCCTGGGCTGCCCAAGCTGAGTGTGTGAACTTAACAACCATGCCACTGGGCCAAACCCTAGCCTTCCTTTTTCATAAAAAAAGTATCTATGTTTATAGTTTTCTCTGTCTACTGCCTGCCCATAAAAGTTTAGGAGTACAAAAACTTCTTTTCATTTTTTACTGTCTCTTTCAGTTTAAGCAGATACAATTCTTTAAAAAACCTTATAGGTTTCCTATATATCAATTTATAAAATCCACTCCATTAGAAGGGGCTCATTGTGAGACTGCTAGGGAACAACACCCTTAATGGTCTTGGAAGCCTGTTGTTTAATGAAGAGGTGTCGAAAGGCAAGTCTTAGAAAAAGGTCTTTTGTTTGTTCGAAAAGGTCTAAAAGCACTGTCTTGGATCTTTCTGAGGTCCTAACCAAGGATCTTCACCAGCCCTGGCTCCTTTATATGTAACCGTTTGCTCTTTAGTTCATCTCTTTCCTCTCACATTTTACCATGGGCAGCAAGAAGTCAGGAGGTGCTTTTCATATTCCACCTAGACATCGCTTTGGCAAGGTGACCGGTTTGTTAAGTACATTTCCTATTTTCCATGTTACTGTGGCATCAGTGTTGCCACACTTTCCACTACTACATAACAAGGGTCCCCTTTTCTCCTGCTTCCGATTGCATTTCCCTTACTGTCTTTTAGCCCTCACCAAAAGCATCCTTGAGACCCTTTAACATTCTGCTAACACTCCTCCTCAAGGCCCTGTGGATTCATGTTTGTCAATTTAACTATCTTCAAGGTCCTTCCAGCAAGCGCCACCTGGTTTAGATTGATTTTTTTTGGTATTTCTACTTTCAGATACCAAAATCTGTTTGTTGCTAATGGTAGGTGACAAATCACCCCAAGTTAGTGGCTTAAAACAATTATTATATTATCTCTCATGGTTGTTGTAAGCTAGGAGTTCCGGAATGACAGCGGCCAGTTCTGGCTTGGGAACTGTCCTGCAGTTGCAGTGAGATGGGGAATAGAGGGGTGCTGGTGCAGCTGAGGGATGGCTGGGCATCTCTCTCTTCATGTAGTCTCAGGGCTTCTCTGTGTGGTATCCCCACATGGGCTAGTTTAGTTTAGGCTTCCTCACTAGGTTGCTTCCATGGTGGCACAGTGATTCAGCGCGAATATTCCAGAGATCAAGGTGGGACTTCTATTTCTTTTCATTGCCTCTTCTGACTTAGCCTTAGAAGTTACGGTGTCATTTCCACTGCAGTCTGTCAATAATAAGTGAGATACAAATACGCCTAGATTAAGAAGGGAATGAGACCTGCAAGGCAAGGTTCTGGAAGAACACGGGAAGCATCTATTGTGGTCACCTTTAGAAAATATAATCCGCCACAGGGAATGAAGAATGGAGGTAAAAGGAAGTAAGTACTCATGGACCAGTGACGAAGGTGAGTCATGAACTGAAGGCTATGTTTAACGTGACTCTCTGCAATTGAGTTCCATTCAAACACACACTCATGCCTTAGCAATAGGCATCCTCAGTCCTCAATATTCCAACCAGTCACGGTGGTTCCTTCGGAAAGGCTTCCTCCAATCATTCAAGTCGGCCTGAGTTATATGGGTTCCAGCTTACACTCAGTTGCTATTTTAATTACCATGTTAATTAGCTGTTTAATTCCTGCTGTTGTTCTGAAAGTAAAAAGGCCAGTAAATGTCTTACTTTTTTTCTAGCCTGAACTCTTTCTGCATTTAGAAGTCCTAAGTTTCCATATTTCTTCTCTTTCTTATTTCTTGAATAACTAAACTATTTTTAAAAGAGAATCATATTGCTCTAAGCTTCATCTTTCCTGTAATTCTCTCATTCAGGATCACGTCTCTAGATGAGTAATATAAACTGCTTTCTTAAGAGGCCAGATGCTTATTTCCTCCCCACAGTTGGAAACCATGTTAAGATGTAAAACACACGCTTCAACAGACGTCTTTGGAGAGCCTTACAGCAAAGGATGTGCAGGGGCAGAGTGAGAAATTGAGTCAATTAGCACTTCTAAATAAAATGAAACACTATTCTCTCAGGTCCTTTCTTGTAAGCAATGAGGTTTCCTAAATACTTTGGGCACGCAATTTGGGTTTTTCCCAGCATTTTATGGGCGAAATATAGATCTCTAGACCCTCAAGTCGTGTTACTGTTTTCCAAGTTCTTACATTTACCAGTGTAGTTACCCAGCAAATACCTGATTGGTGGTTATCTCAAATGTTGCATGCTCAACTCAAAGCTTCTCTACTTCTCCCCCACTAGCCATCCATCTGTCGCCTCCACCTCTGCATCTTCCCTATCTCTGTGAATGGCACCATCATCCACCCAGCTTTTTAAGCCCCTGGCCAATTATCCTTGATGCTTCTCTCACAGCTCCACAGTGTTCTCATCATTAAGTCCACTGCCTCTAGATTTCAAATCTGAATGCTTCTATTGCCACCACTTTAGTCCAAGTCACCATGACCTCTTACCTGGATCACTGCAAAGGCCTCCAAATTGCTTGCTCTTTCCACGTTTGATCTACTCTAATCCTAATCCATTCACACAGCAGCCAGAGGGATTCTTTGAAAACGCTTACCAGACCACGTCTGAACACCTGCTTAGGACCTCAGATGATCTCGCTCATGTCTACCTCTGAATCTCACGCCCTAGCCACCCCCTTTGCTCACAAAGCTCTATTCCTGCACATGAAGCTCCTTCTCACCTTAAGGGCGATGCACGCATTTCCTCTGCTTGAAGCTGTTGCCCTGGATCTTCCGATAGCTCATTCTCTCACTTGTTTCAGGCCTCTGCTTCAATATCACCTTCTGCAGTCTTCCCTCAACACTCCATCTGAAACACCACTCCCCTCCACTCCCAACCCCTCACTCTGCTTTATTATCATTCCTAGCAATTACCTTTATTTGAAATCACATATGGCATTATGTTTCCCTAACGAGAGTTGACGCTCCCTGAGGGCAGATTTAATACTACTTACAGTAATATTTCCAGTGCTTAAAACAGTTCCCAGCACATGGCAGGAACATAATCATTTTTAAATTAACTCATCTTCACATTCTTAAACTGGAGAAAAATTCGGCAGCAAAACCCCTCTTAAGCTTGCTATGATACCTGAGTACTGCCAGGCCACTTTACTTTCTACGGATTCTATCCAGATGCTCTATTCAAAATTTAATAGGCTAGGTATCAATATAATTAAGAAAGAAAATTCTATGCAGTGACTCAAAGAAACAGCTAATTTATATCCACATTATTACTTTACCACTCTTTGATGAATAAAACCTGTTCCTATTAAATGATATTTTGATATATCTTCAAGTCCACTAGCATTTAGTTCAAGTCACAAAATATTTAAACTTTTAAAACTATAAATTTCAAACAAAGTCTCCTGAAAATCTGTGTTGGTCAAAGTATAGGCACCTATGTAGACGTATAAAAAAGTAAAAAATCTAACCAGAAAATTATTGACTCAGGACATAAGAATTTGTACTAATTTGTACCACATCTAGTTTGTACTCAGGAAAACTTTCAGACACTCTGCATCACTTGGCTTTCATCACAGTGGGCAACAGTTCTGATCCAGTTCGTAAGTACCAGCAAATAGCTTCTTAACGCAGAACTGAAGTATTTTGGTCTCCATTTATAAACAGCCCAGACATTCTGAAGACATGAAAAAAAAGCACTGGGAGATGGGAGGAAGGAAGAAGTGAAAACTTGGAAAACATTTAAGAAGGTAATGCCTGAATCTTTAGCGTTGATTATCAGTTTGAGTAACGATATTATTTACACCTTGGTTTACTAAAACTCATCACATTTGTCATTTTGAGAAGGATTTGAATCACATTCACCTCAAAGATTTGAGGCGGCAGGATTTCTTGAGAAGGAAGCCTTTCTTCCTTGTTTCCTGAGGCTTCATTACTCAGTTCAGTGAGAGCTGCACTGTGATAAACTAGGGGTTGTAGAGTCGTCTGTGTAACATATTTCCATCACTTTCCAGGAAGAGGCTGGATTCAGTCAGTTTATACCACCTTCCACAATTCACAAAAGCATGACCTTAATACATATAAAGTTTTATTTTTACAAGTTACACATATTTTAAAAGAACAATTTCTTTTCATTCTAATTAATATTACTATTAATTAGAATATCAATTAAAGAAATTTTCACTTATGATAGTTAAAACCAAAACTTCGTGAGGCCAAAGCAATGAATAATCTTTGACTCAACAAGAGAAGCCTGGAGACCTGAGGATTACATTTCCCATTCTGTATTAAAAACCAGAACATTCAAAAACTATCACAAAAATTCAGACACTGAAATTATTCAACTAATATAAGTTTATGCATTTGGTATATTCCACTTATTTTTTATTTGAAAAAGCACATGTATGTTAAAATAGCTTTGATACAAATGAGTTATAAATGTAACAAAAAAATCAGACTTTGTATGTTTTAGTGGGGAATGTTCATTAAAACATTCAACACACATTTCCTCTTTCTGTAAATTCATAGTGTAGAAAAGCACAAATTTTTGGACTTCTCATCTGCCAAGTGATCTCAACTTAATACTAAATTAGTCTTCCTCCCCCCTCCAAAAAACAAAATCCAGTATTTTCTCAGTAACTATAGAAGTGCTGCTGCTTTTAAAATACTGTCTTTTTCTTAAAATACTTTCCGTTCAATTTCATAAATATTTATTGCTAGCAATATAGGGAATACTTCTTGTTGGATATCCATGTCTTTTTAAAAAAGTTTAGCCCTAATCCTAGTATCAAACACAGAGAATACAGGCAGGAGTCCTATTCAAGTTTTCTTACCAAAAAAAAAGTCAAAAGTACCATTTCTTATGATAGACTATATTTTATCATTCTAAGAAGCACACTTTTTAACAACTCTAAGGTCAGGGTGTTCTCATAATTGATGTCAGCTCACCATCAACAGTTTGGCCTTTGGCTCCTAGCTACTCGCCTGCTCCAGGGGGAACCACCCTCTACCCTCGTCCTCAGCTTGGTCTGCACAGTCCCTCTGCACTGTGTCTTCTCTCAGCTGATCCAGAGTTTGAGAGCCCCTGGAATGGAAACTGAAGGATTTTAAACCAGGCAAGCATGCCGCAGGTCAGGGCACAGAACTGTGTTGCAACCCAGTTCTGACACGGGTGAGACGCTTAGTTGGGTGGACGACGGTTAAAGGACTGAGAGAAAGGCACTGTGTCGGAGTGCTGGCAGTACTTTAGTGCTCCATAAAAGTGTCTTTTAAATAGACAGTACCTTAAATTTGATGAAATTCAATAATTAAAAATACAGCCAAAATCTATAGTTGGATCTCTAGGGCTAAAAATGAGCTGTGTAGGGATTTTGACCAAAGTTTTTATAGTCCTGTGTAGGTCCCTCATAATTAATAAGCAAAAAACAGACACTAAAGCCACTGTAGTCTGGTCTCTGTCCACAGACCATCTGTGTGCCTCATCCTCTGCAATGAGAATGTAATATGTAATACTCTGGAAAAGCAAAACTAAATATAAGCAGGTGCTCAAACTTTTATTTTAATTCTTACAAAATACTATAGAAATGAACCCAAACTAAACAGGTATGTACATGTACATATGTACAAAATTTTACTTCTGAAAAAGAATCTATAAAAGTAGATGGTTTAAAAAAAAAAGAAACGGAAAAAAGATTTAAAACCAGTACTATGAAATTGATTCTCTTGAAGTAAAGTAATAGTAATTTTAAATTGCTGGTCGTAGTTGGTTTTCTAGGCTTATTTACACATTTTATTATGGTCAGATATATAAAGGAGTTTCTTTTACTTTAGAATATCTTCAGTTTCTTTTTATCTCATCAACTAGTCCTGAATTTTTTCCCTTTACACATCTTTCAGCATGAGGACACATGGCGTATTAAGGTACAGATCGACTTCGGTCTTCCTCCTCCTCCTGAGCCACAGGCCGGAAAGGCAGTGTACTCTGTCCTCTTTCAGGATCAGACATTCGAAGAATTCTAATCAGTTTACTTGACGGAAGTGAGCTGGAGGAAGCAAACTTAATTACTCAAATTTCCAAGAAAATTTTTTCACATTAAAAAATATTCTATTACCACCTCATGAATATATAAATCTAAATGGCTGCTATCTGTGAAAAGGGGGATTCATCTAATATCTGGAGTTCTAGGAGAAATATAATTTGCAATACAGAAATAATTTGTTTCCCTTTTTTAAAATGAACTTCCTGCTAAATGCCATGGGTTTCCAGTTCAGAGGAAAAAGAAAGTGAGGAGATGTACATATCAACTATTTCTAACTCTTACTCTTCTTGTCTAGCAAGGAAGGAGTTACCTGAATATTCCCAATCATAAATTCAAATCCTCATATGGTCAAGTGACCACTTTAAGAGATGGAACATCAACTCTAAGTGACACAGCGCCTGATCACCTTACAGGCGCCCGATAAATGCTGACTGACAGCAGCATTCATTTAGAAAGACTGGTACTTGTAAGTCACCAGAAAAAGAGCCAAGACTAGGGAAATCACCAATTGTTTCTTTAGTCGCAACAGAATTACTAAAATTACTTTAGATTAGTTGGTTATGCTAACCACCTAGGAGCAGATTCGAAATTGAAATAGTAACAAGTCAATAATCACATTCCAATCAACTTGCTTCTGTCATAGAAGGGAGACAACACAAGCAAAATTTTAAATATTTAAGAAGGAAAAATTATCTTAAATCTCCTGATATAGAAGCTAAATTTTCTTTTTATTGGTCATTTATTTATTTGCATTTTAAAATTAAGATTATAAAAGATTTCTTTCCCCTTTTTATATATGTGATATATATATTCACAGAAGAACTTTAGAAAGTTACCTCATGCTTTGAGGGGTAAGCAAGATAAACTGTCGGAAACGCTGGGAATCTGCCATCTTGAGTATCATGTCCATTGCAATCCTCCGGTTAACCATGTCCTGAAGAGCAAGGCAGGGGTTAGGACTGCTCCAGTGTCAACCATGTTCCTGTAGAAGCAGCATTCTGCTGGCTGTTACAAACTCCTGGATTTTTATCTATGACGCTGAGCAACTCATACAGGGAAAGATAATACCAAAAACTACCAGGGGAAAATCACAGAAGACATGTATCTTCCAGGGAATTTCTACAGTCAAAGCATTTGTAAGTATAGCTCCCTCCCTCAAATATACTCAGCAATTAAAGGGATCAGAAAATAGTCACAAGACACAATTAAATGTCACAGAATGGATCTAATTTGTACAGTAATAACCACTCAGGAGAACAGTGTCAAAAGTGGCTAGTTGCAAACTTAAGTCTCTCAAATCTTCCCTCAATGATTAAAGTGTTTTAAAAACTCTGCCCCCATGTCCTTCTACAATTTGTACAACGTGAACCAACTCGAACTTACAGACCAATTTCTTGATCCAATTTTTAAAATAAGTTAAACATTATATCCTTGTATAGAAAATAGTGTTTAGTTATAACAGGTTCTGAAATTAAACGAATTAAACTGCGAGCTTATATTTTTTGAGTTAAATAAGAGAAAAAGAAAAAAAAAATCCAAGTACCCCCCAGAAACCCCTGAAAGTTGAAAACATAGACAGATGAACGCACATCCTTTTCAAGGTCTGTCTGAAACTACACGTGGTGGAACAGCACGGTGGTTGAGAACACAGGATTGCAGGCAGACAGGGCTCCCATACCCTGGCTATATTTCTCAGTGGCTTGTATTACATAAAATCTTCCATCAGGCCTATCTGTAATGGAATCTAACTTAAAGTTAACAAAAATAACCAGAGCTCGCACAAATGGAACACTGTCCTTTCAAAACTCTGCCCTGGGGAGGCCTATCATTCAATAACAAAGCCCGAGTGCACCAAAAAATATTTGTTCCCTTTGGATTGGTTCTAAGAACTTGGGTGCATTTTTCTGAATGATTTCAATGGGGCAAAATGCCACTCTGATTAAAAACCTCTAAGTTTCTGAAATAAAAAAAAGTTGTTCAGAATTAAATTGGACAAATAAGATGGGTGACAAGACTGCATAATGGCATTTTGGACAAAAATACTGCATGGAAAGAATAATCATTTCCTATGGTTTGTGAATTAGCTTTAAGCCAATTCTCAGAGGAATTTCTAACTAATCTTTGGCAATGGTATCATAAGAAAAAAAAGACACTGAAGGATTATACAGCACTCACAAGTATAAATTCCGATTCACGAATAAGCGTTTCCTAAATGCTTATCATGGGCTGGGCATTCGGAGGTAGAAATATGATTAAGATATACTTGATAACTTCAAAAGGTTATAATTTGGTGGGAGATTCAGACATGAAAATAAGGGGCTGCAATGGAATGAAAAAAGATATAAGATATATAATAGTGAAATGTACATAAAATATATACTATAATATAAAATATAAAAATAACGTATCAGCATGATTGACGTAAGGTGGTGCCATGGGAGCTCTGAGAAGTTCCTGGTCCTGCCTGGCAGGGTGATGGCATGAAGGCTACATAAAGCTGACATCCGAATCAAGTCTAGAAAGATAAGCGGGGGTGTGACATACAATGAAGGAGGGCACAAGAGGCAGAGGCAGTGTTTAGAAAACCACAAATAGCTTAGTACCCCTGAAAAAGGAGGCAGATACTGGATCACAAAGGGCCTCAGTTACCCCACACAAACATCTATCCCAGGTTGCATAATTAACCGCTGAAGAGTTTTAAACAAGTGAGCGACCACAAGCAGATTTATTTTGGAAACGTAAACCTGGTAAAACAGTAAAGGAGGGGCCTGAAGAGAAGGAGCGAGATTAAAGTCTAGGAGTCTGGACAGGAGGCGATTACAATGGGCAAGAGCTGGAGCTGGAGCTGGAGCTGCGCAGGAACAGGAAGGAGAGGACAGCAGAGACAGGGGAGATACTTAAAAGAGGGAAAACAGAGAGGTCAGACTCAACGTGTGAGCGAAAAGGAAGGAAGACTCACAGATAAATCAAAGGTTTTGCAGTTAGGTGACTGGGTAGGTAATGGCAATTTGCCACTAATCAAGGAGGCAAGTCAGGAAAAGGAAGAGGCTTTGAGTGGAAGAAAAATTTAGTCTCAGCCATGCTGAGTCTGAGACGTGCTCATTTACTAGATAATGTCTAACAGAGAGATGTTAGGACAAGATATGTATATCTGTTGGTATCCAAATGTAGGTAGTAGTTTTGGGGACTGTGCGTTATGTGGCGGGGGTAGGCAGGGTATGGTATCCAAGAAAATGAACACAGTAAAACAAACATAAACACAGAAGACCTCAAACATTTAAGGCCAATAGAATTAGGGGAGGCAGCTTGGCAATCAGAACCAAGAGAACAGGCAGAACAGGAAAGAGGAGCTGGGAACTGGCAAGAAGACATGTTTGAAGAGATGGAGGATAGGTCTGCGGTGCCAAATATCTCAAAGAGTTAAAGTAAGACTAAAAGTTCATTTATGATCTTTGCTACACAAGTCTTGCTGCAGTATCATAGTCTAAACTCAGATTACAGTGGGTTAGGAAAGAACGAGGCACGAAGTAGTAAAGAGAATGATTGATAGCTAGTTTGGGCAGACTTACCAGGTGCCTGCACTATTGAAAGTGCATTACATGCAAGACCTCACTGGAGCCTCACTATAGCCCTATGAGGTAGGAAAGACTAATAACCTCATTTTATAGATGAAGAAACTGAGGCCCCAAAAGGATAAATACTTTTCCCAAAGTTTATCAGAGTCACTAACGGCAGAGGCAGATGTCAATCCTAGGTTTGTTAACTTCAAAGTGAAATGCTCTTCCTCCCTTGTGTTATATATACTGTTCTTTGGGAAAGTGTGGTTGTGAAGGAAGGAGAGGACAAACAGCGGCTAGAGTTAGTCAAAGCAAGGGTGGTAAACTAGTTATGATTTTGTTTTAAAAAGGAAGAAGGAAATAAACTAGGGAAAAGGCCGAAGGAGTCTATCTGGTGGAGAGCAAGGACACCCCGGATGGGAGAGAAGGTGATGAAATCAGGACAGGGTCTCTACAGGTGTAGCATCCAGGGAGAGAAGTAGGATTCTGTGGTTCTTCTCTACCACGGATCACACACTGAAGTGTCAGGGCAGGAGCTTTCCATCATGGGTAAAACTACAGAAAGAACTGCTTCTTTTCAAAAGACACATTTCCAACAACAAAAAAACATTAGAGAATGTAAAATTTAACACTACCATGTAGACATCAAACTCATCCAGGCATCTGAAAGGAGATTCGGCAATGGACCACAGAGACAGAATGAAGCAAACTGTGGAAAAGGAGCGTTCGCCTCCAGACAAGGCTCTCATGTCATTGAAAGCAGCTCTGTTTCCCTCTCCAGGCTGAACCTTGAGTGAGTGAACAAAAAACAAAGTAGAGAAAAAGTCCGATTAAACTGCTTACAAAAAAAGACTGGCTAGCATTAGAAAGAATGGGCTTATAGTAAAAAAAAAAAAAAAAATAAGAATAAAATCATTTAGTGATAGGAAATGACATCTATCTCATTTAACATATTTTACAGGATAACAGTGAGCTGTATAATAGTGGTTTTTGTTTTATTGCAAGAAAATCAAATTGAAAGGATTTTCTCCCCATAACTGGATTCCAATTAATAATAAAAATGCCAATATTAGACTAACATTAGTAATCAAAATAAATAATCTAAACTAGTTTTCTTGATGCTGTTAGTTTCCTTTTTTATCCGCTCTAGCTTTACTGAGATAAAATTGACATATAACATCGTGCAAATTTAAGGTGTACAATGTGATAATTTTTTTTTATTGAGTTATTGATAGGTTACAATCTTGTGAAATTTCAATTGTACATTAATGTTTGTCAGTCATGTTGTAGGTGCACCACTTCACCTTTTGTGCCCACCCCCCACCCCACCTTTCCCCTGGTATCCACTAAACTATTCTTGGTCCATAGTTTTAAATTCCTCATATGAGTGGAGTCATACACAGATTATCTTTCTCTTGCTGGCTTATTTCACTTAACATAATTCTCTCAAGGTCCATCCATGTTTACAATGTGATAATTTGATGTATGTATATATTGCAAAAAGATTACCACAATAAGGTTAGTTAACATATCCATCAACTCACATACTTCTTTTTGTAGTGAGAATTTTTGAGATCTACTCACTGAGCAAATTTCAATATACAACACAGTATTGTTAACTATAGTCACCATGCTGTACTGGCATAAAAATAGACACATGGACCAATGGAACAAAATTGAGAGCTCAGAAATAAACCCACACATATATGGTCAACTAATATTTGACAAAGGAGCCAAGAATATACAATGAGGAAAGGATAGTCTCTTCAATAAATGATGCTGGGAAAACTGGATATCCATATGCAAAAAAATGAAGCTGGACCCCTATCTTATACCACTCACAAAAGTCAACTTGAAACAGATTAAAGACTTAAATACAAGACTTGAAACCATAAAACTCCTAGAAGAAAACACGGGGAATAACTTAGTCATCTTCTATGCCTGGTACCCTATGATCACCTTTACTCACTTCTCCCACTGTCCCCCATACCTGGCAACCACCATTCTACTGTTTCTATGAATTTGGCTTTTTTAGATTCCACATATAAGTGAGATCATACAGTATTTATCATTCGCTATCTCACTTATTTCACTTAGCATAATGCCCTCAAGGTCCATCATGTTTTTGCAAATGGCAGGATTTCCCTCTTTTTATGGCTGAATAATATTCCACTGTATATACACACATTTGCTTTATCCATTCATCTGCCAACAGACACTTACGTTGTTTCCATGTATTGGCTATTGTAAACAATGCTGCAACGAATACTGGGGTACAGATATCTTTCCAAAAGTGATTTCATTTCCTTCAGCTATATAGCCAGAAATGGAACTGCTGGATCATATGGTAGTTCTATTTTTAATTTCTTAAGAAAATGCCATACTGTTTTCCAGTGGCTGTACCAGTTTACATTCCCACCAAACGTGTACAAGGGTTCTCTTTTCTCCACATCCTCACCAGCATTTGTTATCTCTTCTCTTTTTGATAACAGCCATTCTAACAGGTATGAGGTGTTGTCTCATTGTGGCTTTGATTTGCATTTCCCTGATGATTAGTGATGTCGAGCACCTTTTCACGTACCTGTTGGTCACTGGTATGTCTTCTTTGGAAAAACGTCCATTCAGGTCCTTTGCCAACTTTTAAATTGGATTGTTTGGTTGTTTGCTATTGAGTTGTATGTGTGCCTTATATATTCTGGATATTAACCCCGTATCAGATACATGGTTTGCAAATATTTTGCAACCTATTCTATAGGTTGTCTTCGCATTTTGTTGATCATTTCTTTTGCTGTGCAGAAGCTTTTCAGTTTAATATAGTTCCACTAGTTTATTTTTGCATTAGTTGCTTGTACTTTAAGTATCAAATCAAAAAAATCACTGCCAAGGCTAATATGAAGGAGCTTCTTCCCAATGCTTTCTTATAGACGTTTTATGGTTTCACGTATTCTATTTAAGTCTTTAATCCACATCAAGTTGATTTTTGTGAGTGGTATAAGGTAAGAGTCCAGTTTCATTCTTTTGCAGGTGGATATCCAGTTTTCCCAACACCTTTTATTGAAAAGACTATCCTTTCCCCATTGTATATTCTTGGCTCCTTTGTCAAAAAACAGGTTACTGTAGGGGCCGGCCCTGTGGCCAAGTGGTTTTGTGCACTACGCTTCAGCAGCCCAGGGTTTTGCTGGTTGGGATCCTGGGCACGGACATGGCACCGCTCATCAAGCCGTGCTGAGGCGGCACCCCACATGCCACAACTAGAAGGACCCACAACTAAAAATATACAACTATGTACCAGGGGGCTTCGGAGAGAAAAAGGAAAAAATAAAATCTTAAAAAAAAAGTTTACTGCCTATGTGTGGGTTTCTTGATTCTGTTCCATTGGTCTATATGTTTATTTTTATGCCAGTAGTATACTGTTTTGATCACTACAGCTTTGTAACGTAGTTTGAAATCAGGAAGTGTGATGCCTGCAGCCTTGCTCTTGTTCTTTTTTCTCAAGATTGCTTTGGCTATTTGCGGTCTTTTGTGGTTTCATGTGCATTTTACAATTGTTTTTTCTATTTCTGTGAATCATTGTAGTCTAGATAGGAACTACAATGAATCTATATATAGCTTTGGATAGTATGGACGTTTTAACAATATTAATTCTTCTGATCCATGAACACAGGTTATCTTTCCATTTATCTGTGTCTTCTTCAACTTCTTTCATCAATGTCTTATAGTTTTCAGTATAGAGATCTTTCACCTCCTTGGTTAAATTTATTCCTAAGCATTTCACTGTTTTTTTTACGGTTTTTGATGCTATTGTGAATGGGATTGTTTTATTTTTTTTCCCAAACATTTCTAAGTGCCAAGATAATCTTCTGTTACTTGAATTACAGTGACATCTAGTGGTTAAGTTGCTTTAAAAGTAATTACTGAATGCTAAAAGGATAACAGGACCAATTTAAAGAGGCTCACACTGGCCAAAGAAGAACAGTGTGAATGAAGCCTCTTCAGAAAATTCCTCTTTACTAAATAAGGGTTCACGGGGACTATAAAAAATCAATTAATGACATTAATAACAAACTTTCCAAGAGTTCCTGAGAAGGTAGCATAAAGTAATGTTAGAAGGAATTCTATTTAATTTTGACAGAATTCCAGATATACATATACGCCCATAAATTGAAAAAACAGAGCACCAACCAGTTTCATATCATAAAGTTTTATCATGTGTTTTAACAGACACATAGCTTCACATTTTATAACTCACTATTTGTAAAATTCTGAAGCTCTCGAGTTCATTTATTTTTTAATTTTCAAAGGGTTATAAAAAATTCTGAATTTAAACATACACTGAAATTTTACATTTATCATCTGTAAGTCTGAATCCTCTATGAAAATCCAAATGAAACAGCAACATTAATCTAAGTAGTAAAAAGCCAAACCAAAACAACCACCAACCAAACAAAAAACCCTGCATAAAAGCGAGGACTAAGTAACAGGATGCAATCTATTCCTCCAAAACTGCATTTTGTATCAATCTACTAACGAAGCCCTAGATAAACTGTGGAATTCCAAATTTTATCCCTGATCTATTACTAACTTATCATGGGACTTTAGTCTCAGTTTCCTTATTTATAACATCAAGACTATGTAGCTTAAAGATTCTTAAAGCAACGATATTCTTTTGAATAACAGATGATAACATCAAAGAGTTTAGCTTGGGTTGTCCTGTACAGTTAGCTCTGGGGATAAATTATTCAAACACTCCTAATATCTTCTTCTTTTTCATTTTTACTAGAGTATAACTTATATACAGTAAAGAACACAAAACTTAAGTGTTCAGCTCATGTAATTTTTACACACACACATATATACACACACCCAGGTAATCATTAATCAGATCAAGACAGGGAACATCCCTAGGATTTCAGCAGGTTCCCTGCATCTCCTTCCAGTCACTACCAAGCCCCAAAAGTAACAACTATTCTAACTTTAATCACCATAGATGAATTTTATTGGTTTTTGAAGAGTTTTGAAGAGTGGAATGGCTTTAATGGACATTGCCAGACAGGTTTTCAAATTAGTTATACCAAATTCTACTCCCACTAGCAAGGTATGAGAGTTCTAAGTCCACACTCTTACCAACACAAGATACTATCAGCCTTGCTCGTTTCAGTCACACTAATAGCAGTGTGATAGTAACTTATTATGGTATAAATTTGTATTTCTCTGATGACTAATGATACTGAGCATTTTTTCAAGTACTTATTTGCTATTCGGATATTTTAATTTATGAAGTTCCTATTTAAGCCTTCTGATCATTTTTAAATGCATTGTCATTCTTTTTCTTAATCATTATCATTCATAAAAAACTTTTGGTATGAGCCCTTTGTTGTATATATATATTGTAAATTACTATTTATTCTAAGAATTAAAATGAAAGTATAAAATTTATAGCAACTAAGCAATTACTTGAAAGTTCTTCCCCAATTACTTAAGAGTGGGTAGCTGCTCTTGACATCCTGACTACACAATTTTAATGCTACATCCAACATTCCCTCTTTTAACGCATGCGACTATAGAAGAATCCACAAACACAGATCCACAGAGTTGAATATGGTGGCTTTGTTTATCCAAACGAGGCTAGATCTAGGGACACCTAGTAAGTACAAAGACAATTACATGGGGTAGAACATTCTTTGGGAATCCTTTCTTGGCTCCCTACAACGTGACCAGAGAATATGGACTTTCTATAATGTTGCACATAATTTAAAATGCTTTATGAATGTAGAAAAGAAACCTGTGGAATGGAAAGAGAAGATGAACACCTGTTACTGAAAATAAAATTCCTAATTATCATTATAAGAAAATAATGTAGTTGTCGGGGGGGGGGGGAAGCTATAATAGCTGCTTTAGCCAATAAGATCAATTTAATTTTCAACACTTTGGCAAAGACTATCCTTAAGTTAAAAATAAGTTCTTTTGTTTTTCAAAGACAACAGGTCAAAAGCTTATCAACGTATCATGAAAAGAAGTGCAGCAGCTAATTCTCCTATGATCAACATGCAAAGAGTTAAGATACTTACTGATATGCTAAGAGTTTCATTCTTGTGGTCAAAATTCATTTTTCCACAATAGGCCCGCTGAGATAATAAGTTGTCAAAGTATAATTTGCATCGTAAAGTTAAACATCTTGAAATAAAGAAATTGGGTACATTAAAAGAATATAAAGACACAGAACCGTATATTGAACATGATCTTTAAGCCAGCACGAAAGATCAGGAGGAAATATGCCAAAAGGTTAGCACTGGTTGCCCATTTAATAGGTGGGACTTTAGGATTTTTTCCCCATGTCTTTATATTTCATTTGTGTCTCCACATTTTACCACTTCAGTTCTTTTTATAATAAACAAATATCTACAAAATTAATAAAGATGTAATCCCACATTTAAGATTCCCCATTGTGTTACAACCAGTTCATATGAATATTCCAGTAATTTATATAAGGCATCACTCTAATACAAAAGACATAAATCTTGTCTATGAGAGGATTAAACTCTAGTACTGTTAAGATAATGGGTAAATGGCGTGGCTTATTCATTTGCCTGTCTCCTCGCAACTTTATAGTAGCAAAAAGTGTAAGGGCAATCTCTTATTCACTTTGTACCTCTAACACCTTGCACACTGCTTGGTACAATACAAACTCAACCATGCCTTCTCTATTTATCAGACAGCATTCTACTGTAAGGAGATTTTTCATTCTTCCTCAATTATTTATTTACTTACCCACCTTTCTATTTATCAGGATACAGTCACAGATTCTTATTTTATTCATTGTTTACCATCCATTACTGTCCTTATTTATTGTGGTCCTCAAATTGTCCCAGATTTCGCCAATGGTAGCCCCTTCCAGCTGCCTCCTATGTCCTTTTACCATGACTCTCAATTTTTTTGAGCACTGCCTTACTTTCTAGCATAGTAAGAGGCTCATCTGTTATCTTCCCTGTCCAGCTCTGGAATCAGCCATTCCTCGAAGGAGCCGTGATTCCTTTTGGTGGAGAATGGTATTTAGAAAATAAGATCTGGGTCATAGGTGACCGGCTATTTTTCTTAACATCTTTGCTCCTTAAGGAGCCTAAAGCTCATTTCTTAAGAGTAATTATAATTTTATTCTTTTCCCTCTTAATTCCCTTGCTAAACTGCATTAAATCTCCACACTAGAAAATATCAATAGCCTGAGTTTTCTTTTGTGCCACAGCAACCACTGCTAGCTGGTCTTCAGAATTTTCTCTTAACTTTCTTTCTTTCAATACTGATATGTATTCTTCAACTGCTTCCATTCATGGGATATCTAAGAGAGAATGTCCTCATAAAATGACGAGGTTCTCCAGTGTAAAGAGACAAATAATTTTTAAAATGTAATCATTCTTATTCTCCTCCTAAGATTGGGTAAACAGTATAAAACATATCAGTAGTGAAGAAACATAGCAAGGTAATAAACTGTAAGACCAACACTTTTACAGAAGATATTTTAAAAACAAATTTTCTAGATAACAATACAAATCTTACTGTTTCTGGAAAAGATGTAGTAATAGGCATTGAATTTATTCCTCTGCCTGAAACAACTAAAAAACGGGACAAAATATATGCACCAAGAGTTTTCAGACTGGACGCCTGACTGTGCAGGCAGTTCCAGTCAAAAGGATCTCTGAAAGACGGGAAACAAACAAACTGAGCCCTAAGGGTGCCCCGAATGACTGCTCATTGAATAAAGGGGTGAGGAAACCCAGCAGACCTTGGAGGTCACCCTGTGTGAGTAAACAGAGCTAGGAGTCTGGGGAGGCCAAGCCGCCTCTGGTTCAGAGAGAAGAGAGAGCAACACAGAGAGAAAACGAGAGAACCTAAAAAGGGTGCCTCGAGAGCCTCAGGCCGAGTCCTCTACTCCTCAGGGCATGTGAGAGGCAACTACCTGAGGTCAGGGAAACAAACGTTGGAAAGAAGCAGAAGCTTCCCCAAAGGTCACCCAGGAATAGTTCACATGCCCACTGGCAAAAGTGGACAACCTGAGAACTCACGAGGTATGAGTAGAGAACTTACAAGAGCACTGCTTCACAGGCAGGAGAAAACTGCCCCTCGACTAAAGGTTGCTCTGGCCCCAACTAACAGAACTTACAAAGTAGCCTCAAAAGGATAAAGATGAATCCTATATAATTAAAGCCCTAAAAACATGCTTATAAAACTGGAACGCACATTTCAAAAACTAACCTTTAGTTTAGTTAAGGAATATGGTCAAACATGCAAAGCCTGCTTCTCCTTATGGCTTTACCTGAATTTCCCCATATGTGATACAGCTAGATATACTTTTTATTTCTATAGTCTTAACTTGAGTTTGGGGTATAAAGACAGGTAAGAAGCATGTTACTGAGGGAATGCCACCTGGGAAAATAGAGGTTAAGTAGAAAGACTTGGGCTGCCCTAGATCCAAGTACATCAAGGGCCACCCCTACCTATCAACTACCTCTCGTTTCTTTCTGTTGCTTGTAATTTTAATTGGGGCGAATCTATTCCTACGAGTCTGCCTATTTCTGGGTACATTAATAATACCCACTTGCCCTGACCCTGTATTCATTCATTCAACCAATATATATCAAGTTTCTAATATATTTCAGGCACTGGAGTGGACACTGGAGATACAGCAGTAAACAAAACAGAGATTCTGCATCCATAGAGTGACCTATTCTATTAGATCACGGAAGATCATCTGAGATACTGCCTCAAGAGGTCCCATCAAAAACTCGTATCCCTTAAAAACATACAATGTCCAAGAATGAAACAGGCTGTTTCCAAACCAATGGGCTCCCTGTCAAAGGATCTATTTAAGCAGAGACTGAACAGCTATCTAAGAGTTATCTAGTAAAGGACATCTAACGGAGTGGAAAAGGTGGATAAGCTCACTAAAAAGGACTCTTCAAATCCAGAATTCTCTGATTAAATTATAGGATCCTAAGTACTGGCCAATAAAGCAAGCACTGGCAGTTTCTTCTTTAATTGAATCATGTAAAGTTCTTTCAGTCTAATTTTATTATTTATAAGGGATAATGTGAAAACAAAGAAAAAACAAAATGTATAATATGTGGTAATATTTTTAAATGCACTTACCTTCTAAATTGTTGATATGTTTTGTATCTATGAGTCATTATCTCTTCCAGTAATTTAATAAACCTTTTTAAAGTCCTTACTTTATTATCCAGATCAAGATAAGTTTCTCTTGCCTCTTGGTACTGCCTATTTTATGAACAAAATAGTAAGTAAATAAATGACATTCAAAGAAATATAAAGAAAAGTAAAACCTCAAATATATTTAATGAGGAAGAACAGGGAGTGCTGAGGGGACTCACTTCAGAAGTAGCAGCTTTCAAAAATCTCCAGACAAAATGTGTGACCAGAATGAGTGTGTGCTGCCCTGGCTGGGAAGAGCTGTTAGCAGAGCTGGGCAGGAAGAGAGCCCAAGGCCTGGAGAAGGCAGAGAAAGCAGGCGAGGAGAGCGCCGAGGTGGGGCCGAGACGTGGCAGATCCTAGAGAATGCCGGCACATATACACCTTCAAAAAGTGAAGGGATCACTCTGGGAGCCAAGAAATGTTTCCCTAGTGACAGACGCCAATGTGGAAACCGCGGAACACAGGGTGAGCATTAGGATCCCCCAGAAGCCCAGCCTGAAGGAGACGAGGTCAAAGAGGTAGAGAAGGCAGGGCTACTCAGAAGCACCACCATGGAGGCAAAAGCTCACTGCTGGGGGCTGGCCCCGTGGCCGACTGGTTAAGTTCGCGCGCTCCGCTGCAAGCGGCCCAGTGTTTCGTTGGTTCGAATCCTGGGCGTGGACATGGCACTGCTCATCAAACCACGCTGAGGCAGCGTCCCACATGCCACAACTAGAAGGACTCACAACCAAGAATATACAACTATGTACTGGGGGGCTTTGGGGAGAAAAAGGAAAAAATAAAATCTTTAAAAAAAAAAAAAAAAAGCTCACTGCTGGAGCAAACGAGAAAGTTCCAGACAAGGTATGAAAGACAACCCTGGCCAAGGCTCCCACAGCTCCCTGCCCCATCGTTCTTCAAATGCCAGTCCAGGAAAATCCAACCAATTAAAAAATAAAAACAGAAAAAGCACAAGCATAGCATCCATACAAAGATATTTATGGAAAAAAAACAGGTGGGAAAGAGCAGCAAAAGTCCCCCTATGGACAAAGAAAACTTCCTAGAATAATGTTGTCACAAAGAAGATGAAGACTGTAACTGAACATCACGAATTAAAACAAAGCAAAAGATGAGACAACTACTACCAGGAAGGACTACCTCAAAGCAGAAATAGAAGAACTGAAAGAAGAGATAAATCAAGGAGCCTGGAGAATAGACACGCAAACAGAAGGTGATAACCAGAAAAGAACAGGAGGAGAAGCAAGAACTCACTTGTAGAACCCAAAGTGGAGGAGGTGGGGGTTAAACACACACACACACACACACACACACACACAAAGAACAAAGACACAAAGACAAAAAGGGAAGATGACGCACAGGGGCAAACAGACAACACAGAAAACATTGGTAGACAGAGAGATCATAAATGAGAAAAGCAGACAAAATGGGGCAAAAAACAGATAAAGTGATTAGACAAAATAACTAGCGAAAACAAAGGATGTCCAACATATGCACAACTGAAGACCTCAAAAAAGGAAACTAAACAACAGAACAGAAAATATTTAAAAAGTACAATATAAGAAAACTTTTAAAAAATAAGACAAATCTACAGAATAAAAAGCACAGTGTATACCAGGGAAAGGATCACAGAACCTGACACTCCGGACAAGTTATAGGACTTGATAGACAAGTGTCATCATAAACAGACACTCAGGAGAAAAAGGATTTTATACCAGGCTAAGCTATCCTTCAAATTCAAAGCTAGAGACAAATGGTTTGGGACATGCAAAAACACAACAAACACTGTTCACATGGCCACTCTTAAGGAAACAATTAGAGGACAAACAACTTTCCTACATAGACATTTGAAAAAAGATAAAATACATTCCTCACACCAAAAATATTCACAGAAAAATGAAAAAGTACACTAAAAGATCGCAGAAAAAGAAATATAAATAAATGGTCCTTAAGACATGAAATGATATTCAACCATAGGCAATATATGTGAAATGCAGATTAAAATTACACTGAGGTATATTCTTTCTTTTAGGAAATCCACCGATCAGGAAAAAGAATCTAAGATGATCACACATGGTTTAGGCTGTGGGGCAAGAAGCACTCTAACACACTGCTGATGGGAGCACAAAATGTACAGTCCCTGAAAAGGGGACTCTGCCAAAATGGGGTTTATCCCATTAAAAAAAAACCCTGGATATATACAAAATGACCTACATACAAAATTATTTCTTGTGTACCACCATTTATAATAGCAAAAGATTAGATTAAAACTCAACTACCCACCAGTAGGAGATGGTTAAATACTGTGAAATTACAAAAAAATAATGAGAAAATATGTACTGGTATGGAAAGATCTCCAAAATATATCACTAAATCAAAGAAAGCAATCTGTAAAACAGTTTATATAGTGTTACCTTTTGTATCTGCAAGAATGAAAAGTAACATATACTCATGTTACCTTGTATTTGCATTCAGAAACACCAAAAACATATTTAATAAATTAATTTAGTAAAAGGAAAGAAAAGTAGAGATGATGAGACTAGAGACGAAGTAAAAACTTGTCAATGAATGCTTCTTACAACGTATTTTTAAAACAATGCAGTATTATCTACTTTAAAGAAAAACTTCTCTTACTATTTTTATGTTTTTTCTAGTGTTTTCCAATGTTTTTGAAAACAGAATGGAGATCACTCCTGTTTCCAGCCTTTTTTAATATGAAAAGTTCTCCATAAAGTGTAATTTTCTACTATAATTTAATCTATCCTACAGTTGTGCACTATTTCTAATTTTTCAGTCTTATAAATAATGCTGCAATAAACACATCTGAGCACAAATTGTTTTTCTCATTCTGGATTATGTTATAACAACAAAGCTACTTGGCCAAACTGAAATTTTTGAAGGTGTTGACATAAACTGCCTTAATGCTTTTTAGAAAGACTTTAATAATAATAATATCTAACATACTGTGTATCTTATATATTCTGTTTATCATGGATCATCTCATTTAACCTTCATAACAACCCCATGAGGTAAGTACTATAATTTTCCCATTTTATTTTATAGATGAGAAAACTAAGGTTCAGAGAGATTAATTTTCCAGTCATGTAAGTAGGTAGCAGAATTGCAATTCAAACCAAGGTACTACTGCTTCAGAACCTATGCTCTAACTATCCTAGAGCTTTCATTTTTACCAGTAATATAAAAATATCCACTTCACTGAAATCTCACTGACATGAAGTATAAGTGTTTTTTTCATCGATATATATGAAATGGCTTCTGTTTTGATTTGCATTTCTTTGATTATTTGTGAAGCTGAACATTTTCACGTCTATATGAACCTTATAGGTATAAAAATGACATTTATGTTAAAATGTCACTCCATAAGTTCTGCAATAATTCAGAGGAAAAAAGTTAGTTTATAATTAATAACACTAGTTTAGCTATAACTATATGCCATAGCAACACTTCATCCAAGTTTAAGATTTACATATAAACAGTTACTTTTTATGTCTTGATAATATATATGGATAAAATAATCAAACAGAAAAGCTACCAACCACTTACCTCATTATTTCCTCTCGATCTCCATGACTAGCATGTTCTGCCTGTATCTTTTGTCTTAATCTATTAATTTCTTTGTCTAGAATTGATGCAGATTTTTTTACTTCTATCCGCTCTGGGCAGATTTGTCTTGCTTGTGACATTTTCTCCTAAGATAACAGATGTTTAGTATCTTTAAAACTCTTCTTTGATATAACAATTCATTGTACTACTCATGCCAAAATGTGCAAAGCAAAATTCTGAACTTAATGTTTAAGAAATGTATTTTAGTTACATTTGGTATCAATGTTATTTCTCTAAGCTTTATATTGAGAATACAGTCCAGCATCATTATAAATCTTCAAGAGAAAACTGCATTACTGTGCACAACTTTAATAATTTGTAAGATCTCCGTTAACTTCCTAGAGAAACAAATTTTACGTAGCAATTATGAAAAGTTTGGCATCCAGGGCACTGAGGTCGGACAGCTTTCTGTGTGTTTTAGGAGGCACTCTGAACACCAAATAGTATTGAAAACACCAACAAAAGCATCGCGTTCATAGACTATTAAAAACCTCATTTCGTATAGTAAGTCTTAAAGAAGTAAGGCAATGGATTACAGAGTTTAGATCATTTTCCTAAGAAAAGTTGGAATCCATCTTTTCTAGTTAGACCAAGGTCGCCTTCAACTTATTCTCTAAAAATAAGGCTGCTGCTGACAGTTGTCAGCAGGGTGTCTGGTAAGGAGAAGCTGAATTCTAGCCCAGCCCACACCACGCTACTCAGAGCAAGGGGTGCCTTTTTCTGACATAAAGCTGCTATCCACATGCCAAGCTGGGCATTTAAGGAGCTATATTAGAGGGAGTGCCATTTTGCAAATCCCTCAGAGGCACCATATGGGAGTATTGCCTAAAGTCCTCTTCACGTCGGTCTATTTAAGTCCCCACACTTGGAGAGTCCCCAAGCCTATTCCTGTTGATTCACCGAAACAGTTGTTACTCTGTACCAGACAGATATCCATCAGACAACTTGTCTATGGTTGGAAACATGACATTAAGGAAACAAACTTCAATAAACATGACTAAGAATGTAAACAAAACATAAAAAAAAAAAATGATGGCTAACCTCTAGTTCCTTTTCCTTCATATCCAGTTCTCGTCTCTTTTTATTTAAAGTATCCAAGTGTTCTTTTTGTTTCTCTTCATAGTGCCGCTTCCCTCGTTTTTGGTTATCCACTTCAGAATCAGCCAGGTTTAATTCATCCTGTTTGAATAAAGCCAAAATAATCTATAAAGAAAAGATTGTTTTAAAAAAATTACCCGCATAGGTACGAAATTAACTGACAACTCAATAAAGTGGATAGGAGCATGCTGCTTGAAGAGGCAAGTATGAAAGTTCCTGTCTGTATGTACCTGAGCGAGGAGTTTCCCAAAATTAAGAAGTTACATTATTCTAATCAAATTCTTATATGAAGTCTCCATATATTATAGTGCTTTCAACTTTATTTTGGTAAACAAGGTAGTTTTGTGGGAAGCTACATTAGCCTGAAAAGACTTAAAACAATGCAAGTGTGGGCTATTTACAGAGGCCACTTGGTTTTAAAAAAGGTGACTCGGGGTGGAGGAGGAAAGGATGCAAAGAAATTTAACAGACATTTAGTCATCATTTCGGGAGATATAATCTCACAATTTTGAGCACAAAATATAACTGTAAAGAAGCTATCCCAAGATCACTTTAAAAATAAATAGCAGTAGACTATGATACGGTAAAGATGCATATTGTAATGAAGAGCAATCACCGGGGAAAAACAAAGTTCTGGCTAAAAAACCAGTAGAGGAGATTTGAAAAAGGAAGACTAAAAGTTACTTGGCTAATCCCAAAAGAAGGAAATAAAGAGAGGAAATAGGAGAAGAACAATTAAAACACAAACAGCAGCCAGCCATTACTTTGAAGATGAAATACTGAATGCTTTCTGTTTTAAGAGCAGTACCAGGTACTATAGCATTAAAAACATCAAACATATATCTAGAATACATAAAGAACACTTAAAACTTAACAAGGAAGACACGTAATACAAGTGAAAAAACGGCAAAGATTTGAAGTCATTTCTCCACGGAGGACATACAAATGACCAATAAGAAAATGAAAATTTGCCCAACAGACTTAGACATAAGAAAAACACAAATCAAAACCACAATAAGATACCACTTCACACCCAATTGGATGGTTAAAATAGGAAATGCATACGGTAACAAGTACAGGCAAGGATGTGGAGAATTTGGACACACAAACATTGCTGGTGAGAATGTAAAATGGTGCAGTCACTTTGGAAGATGGTTTCAAAGTTCCTCAAAACTCAGTATAAGCATGTAGCCCAGCAATTCCGCTCTTAGCTATCTATCCAACAGAAATGAAAACACGTATCTATCCAAACACTTGTACACAAATGTTCACAGCAGCAGTACCCAAATGACCATCAACTGATGAATGGATAAATAAAATGAAGGACACCCGCACAATGGCATATTACTAGCGAATACAAAGAAATGAACTACTTATATATCCTGGAACAAGGATAAACCTGGAAAATATGCTAAATGAAAGAAGCGAGCCACAAAAGACCACATACTGTATGATTTCACTTACATGAAATGTCCAGAACAGGCAAATCTATAGAGACCGAAGTAGTGGTTGCCAGGAGACAAGTGGTTGTGCAGGATACAAATCCTGAACATATTTTGTTAGATTTACATAGAAATATTTCTCTTTTTTGAGCAACTGTGAATGGCACTGTAATTTTAATCTCAGCATCCACGTGTTCATTGCTGGTATATAAAAATACAATTGATTCTTGTATGTTTATCTTGTATTCTATGACTCTGCTGAACTCATTTATTAGTTCTAGGAGTGCTCTTGTAGACTTGGAATTTTCTAAGAGAACAATCATGTCATGTGCAGGAGAGAGAGTTTTATTTCTTCCTTTACAATCTGTATATGTTATTTCCTTTCTTGCCATATTGCACTGGCTAGAACTGCCAGCATTGCATTGAGTAAAAGTGGTGAGAAGGAACATTTTTGCCTTCTTCCTATGTTAATAAGAGGAAGGTTGTTAGGAAGGTTGCAGGTTGTTTGTTGATGCTCTTTAATGTGTTGAAGAAGTTCCTCTTTATTTCTACTGGTTTCTGAGTTTTCTTAAAATCATGAATGGGTATTGAATATTGTCAAATACTCTTTATGCACTGATTGATACAATTACACGATTTTTCTTCTTTAGCCTGTTAATAGGGTGGAATCAGTCTTGCATCCCCAGAATGAACCCTATGTGGTTACTGTAAATAATCCTTTTTATGTATTGTTTTTCTAATGTATTATTTAGTACCGTAAATTTCCCTCTCAGCACTGCTTTAGCAGCATTCCTCAAATTTTGATAAAAGTGTGTTTTCATTTTCATTTGGTTCAAAATATTTTAAAATTTCTCAACACTTTCTCTTTGGACCATAGGCTATTTAGAAAGGTGTTAGTTTCATGTGTTTGGAGATTACCCTGTTACCTTTCTGTTAATGATTTCTAGTTTGACTGTATGGTGATTAGAAAACACACTTTACAATTTCAACTCTTAAATTTGTTGGGTTTTTCTAATGGTCCAGAAGATGGTCTATCTTGGTATATGCTCCACAGACCCTTGAAAATAAGGTGTATTCTGCTGTAGTTGAGTATTGTTCTACAAGTATTGATTAGATCCTGTAAGTTGATGGTCTGTTCAGTTTTCTAAATCCTTACTGATTTTATGTATAGTCATCCTTTCAATTGTTAAGAGAGTTCTATCATACTTTGCTGCTTATATGTTGCACCTCTGCTATTTGGTGCAGACATTTAGGATTGCAAAGTATTCTTGGTGGATTGATCCTTTTGACAGTATATAATGTCCTTCTCCATCTCTGGTAATTTTCTTTACTTTGAAGTCCTCCTTATCTATTTTAATATAGGTGCTCCTGCTTTCACTTGATTATTATTTGCAAGATATATAATTTTCCATTCTTTTGTTTTCAACTTGCCTATACGGTTATATTGGAATTGACCCTCTTGTGGTTAGCATATTCTGTAGCCATGTTTTTAATCTACTTTACCTGTATCTGTCTTTCAATTGATTTATTTAGACCATTCACATTGAATGTAATTATTCATATTTTAGGGCTTAAGTCTGTCATTCCATTGTTTGGTTTGTTTTTTGTTTATCTGTCTTCTTTATCCTACCTCATATGGGTTACTTGGACATTTTTTTAGGATTCCATTTTGATTTATCTACAATATTTTTGAGTGTATCTCTTTGTATAGCTTTTTTAGTGGTTGCTCTAGGTGTTAAATTTATATTATATATACTCAACATCAATCTACTGGTCATTATTTTACCAGTTTTAGAAGTATGCAAATACTTCTTTTCTATCCCTTTATCCTTCCTAATTTTTAATAAAATTATCTTAAACATTTCCTCTACATATTTAAGAATCACCTCAGACATATGATAATTTCCGCTTGCTTTCTAAACATAATTTCAAAAACTCAAGAAGAGAAGGTAAGTCTATTGCGTCTACCTATTTCTTTGTTTATCTTCTTCTTCTTCCTTCGTGAAGTTTCAAAATTCCTTCTTTTATTGTTTTCTCTTTGATTAGAGAACTTCTTTTAGTCATTCTTTTAGAACAAGTCTGCAGGCAATAAATTCTCTACTAAGTTTTCCTTCATCTAAAAGTTTTGATTTTCCCTTTATTGCTGAAAGACATTTATGCTGAACATAGGATTATAGGTTGACTGGTGTTGCTTTCAGCACTTGAAAAATGTGCTACTTCCATGTGGCCTCTATGGTTCCTGATGAGAAATCCGCTATCATTCAAATAGTTTTTTTCCATATAGGTAAAGAATACCTCTTGCTGCTTTTAAGACTTTTTCTTTGTCCTTAGCTTTCAGAAGTTGACTGTGATGTGTCTTACTGTGGATTACTTTGGGTTTATTCTGTTTATGGTTCACTCACTTTGTTTAATCGGTAGGGTCAGGCGTTTTGCTAAATTTGGGAAGTATTCAGCCATTATTTCTTAGAATACCTTTTCAGCCCTGCCCTCTTTCCCCTCTCTTTCTGGGACTCCGATGACATAAATGTCAGATCTTTTGTTACAATCTCACAGATCCTTAAGGTGTTACTCAACTTTTTCAGTCTATTTTCTCTCTGTTGTTCAGATTAATAAGGGATGGTAAGAAAATATTATGAACAACTTCAAGCTGAATATATATGACAAATTTAGGTGAAACAATAAAATCCCTAAGGAGAAAACTTAAATAGCTCAGTATCAACTAAAGAAATTAAATTCATAACAAAATTATAGGCCACAAAGAAAACTACAGGCCAAGACAGAGCTTTGCTGGTGAATTCTATTAAATATTTAAGGAAGAAATAATTCCAAATCTGCCAAAACTCTTTCAGAAAAGGGAAGAGGAAACGCTTCCAAACTCATTGCATGAGGCCAATATAGCCATACAAAAAGAATCAGGGAAAGACATCACAAGAAAAGAGAATCAAAGACTAATGAACAAACATAGCATCAAAAATCCTTAATAAAATTTTGGCAAGTTGAATCTAATCACTTCTAAAAAGGAAAATAATTATGACTGTAAGGGGTCTGCCAAGGTGACTTTAATATTTGGCCAAAAAAATCAATATTATTCTCTGTATTAATTAAAAAAAAAAAACCCAGATGATTATGGTTTCCAACAGCCCATAATCCCACCCCTAGGTATTTAACCAAGATAAACAGAACTTATGTTCATACCAAAACCTATACTTGAAGGTTTATAGTAGCTTTATTCATAATCACCAAAACAGGAACCATCTAAATGTCCTTCAAGAGGTGAATGGATAAGCAAGCTCTGGTACATCTATAAATGGAATTATAACTCAGCAATAAAAAGAAGCTATTGATACAGACAACAGTATGGACAATCTCAAATACACCATGTTAAATGAAAGAAGCCAGACTCAAAGGTTACCTACAATATGATTCCATTTATATGATATTTTATGTAAAAGGCGAAAACACAGTGATGGAGAACCAATCAGTGATTGCCAGAGGTTAAGTGTGGGGGAGGTTTGACTAGAATGGGGCAGCATAAGGGAATTTTGGGGGGATGATAGAACTGTTCTGGATCTTGATTGTGGTGTTAGGTACATAACTCTATGCATTTATCAAAACATATAAGTTTGCACACAAAAGAGTGAATTTTACTGTGGGTAAACTGAAACACACATTTTTAAAAGTGCTATATTCAAAATATAGATGAAAGAGAAGACCAAAGCACTAGAAAAATGTGTTACTCAACTATTCTAATTACCCCAAATACAGCTCTAAGCAAGATAAAGATGCCAATGCTGAAGACACATGTGAAAGGTTACATAAAATTAATTCATGAAATGTGAATGGAAACAAAGTACTATTTCTAAACGTTAAATATATCACTTTGTGTACATGCTTCTGAGTTCATGTATAACTAAATTAATAAACTGAATGTCATAAGTACACATTTGATTATTTTACCTCATAATTTCACATATGAATGGTAGTCAAAATATATTTTCCCTTGTTATTGTGACCATGGGAGTTTGCCATATATTAGGGTATATACAGTATATGACTTTCTTTAAAGGAGGCATAGCTTGGTGGAAAGATTTTAGAAGATGATATATGCACACAGCCATTAATTATGGCCCCTTTCTCAAAGAACGATCCATAGATTGACTATATTATAATCAATTTTGACATTTTAATAAATAGATAGATTTCTAGACTCCACCTTTGGAGATTTTGTTTTAGCAGGTCTGGAATTCCCGAATCTCGATTTTTAAAATAGCTCATGATTTAAGAACCACCAAATGAGGGTTTAGATTGTCAGATAGTCTGGTCATTTAGTTTGATACACAAAGACTTGTACACAAATGTTAAGAGCAGCTTTATTTCTAATTGCCCAAGAGTAGAAACCCATATATCCATCAACAGGTAAATGGATAAACAAATGGTATCAAACACAACAGAATACTACTTGGCATTAACAGGGAATGAATTACTGATTCAAGTAAAAATATGAATATCATAATCAAACAGAAAAACTTATTCTAGTCACTCACTTTTTCTTTCAAAACAAGGAGTGTATATACATTATGTGCTTAGACAATATTAGGTTCTGAAAAAAGTCAGATCAAAAAAAAAGCAGGCGTGCATAATGTGTGATTCCATTATAGACAATTCTAGAAAATGTGCAGACTATAGTAACAGAAAGCAGACTGGTGGTTGCCTGGGGACAAGGTGCAGGGAGTGGAGAGGGATAGATCACAAAGGGGCAGGAGGAAACTTCGAGCATGAAGGGTATGTTCCTTTTTCTAACTGTGTGGTTCCACAGGCATATACATGTCAAAATGTATCACATTGGACACTTACATGTGTATTTACTGTATGTCAATTATATCTCAATGAAACTTTTAAAAAAGGCTCCTGATTTAAGAACCACCAAATTAAATTTTAGCTAGTTTGCCCGTTTGTTTTTGACCTTAGCACTGTTCATATATACTATGATTATCATGACAGGCCTCCTTAGTTGCAGCTATAAACAAAGAAATAAACACAAAGCAAAACAGCAATAAAAGCATCATGAAAGACAGAATATCTGGAGATATCCCAAGAAGGAAAAGAACTTGTCAAGTATCTAAAAATACAAAATATTTACCTCGTATAACATATAAGATTGAGGCTATTTCCTAATCTAAGAATACAATTCATTGCATTTTGTTCATACTGCTAAAAATAACTATTACCCATGGTAGACACCCGATCATACATAGCTTTTATAAAGGAGTTCTGTTAAAAATAAAAGCATTGTTACATGGAGGATGGAGATAAGCTGTTCCTTTACTCCAGAGTGAAAGAAAATGGGTGCAATTTATGCAGTAGGAAATATTACAACTAAAAATTGGAATAGCTTATGAAACAGAATGGTTGAACACTAAGTTTTCTAATCATTTTTGGTGGAAACTTTCTAAATAAATAGGCCCACATTTGCTTTAGGGAGCCAAAGGGGTAAACTATATCAGGATATATTTGGGCTGGTTAATCTTTCCTCGTAAGAACTTCGGAAAGAAAAGACTTAACTTGTAAAATAGTATGAAAAGAACTATAGATGCTAATATCCCTTTCTCCACTTTTATCATGGCTGTTTGATTTGTCCTTGTATATTTAATAAATTTATGTTGTGAGTACCATCAAATTTAAAACTAAAAGGGAAGTAAGAGAGTATTTCATTTCATTTCATTTTGCTGATGGTGAAACAGAGACGTAGAGATATTAAAAGCCAGTTGATGACATTCATCCTGGTTTTGGGGTGAGGACTAGGACGGATTAGGTCTAAAATTAAACTTTGATATGGCCCTAAACCTACAGAGTTTCTAGCCTTTAAGAAATTACAGCTTTTAAAAAAGAGGCTGAGATGCTAGAAGGTATCACTACAAACAGAATCATTGAAAAATTTTATTCTCTTGGATGCCTAAATAACCAATTCTAGTTACTTAGCAACACTGGATAAATTGTTACAGTATGTATTACTGTCACTTGTTTCACATAAACCTACATTAATTATGAGGTTTTAAAAACTATAAAACATTAGATCTTGGAATTTTCAAAAGTACAGTCACCCTCAATCCAAATAAACTCTCCGTCTATATCAGAAACTGAGAGGCCCTCCGACTCCAACAATGCAAACCATCTATCTTCGTAGGTTCAATGTGGGTCACACTCCCTGCCCAACAAATTTAATTTGCAACTAAAGCATTAAGTTTGCAGTATAAATGAAAGTAAACTGTTCAGTGAGAAAAATATTCCTGATGCTAAGATTTCATTGACTACATATTTAAACAGTACTCTACTCCTCACCACCCCTGACACGAATGAACAAAGGTCCTAACAGCAAACAGACCCTATCTAGAAGCTGCTAATATATCATGATGGCAGCTTCTCAGGAATTAAATCATCCTGCTGGCCAAATCCTCTTGGTCCTGTCAATGCTGGCCTAGGGTGGTGTGACACATCAAAGGAAAAGGTCCTCGGCTACCGGCTGGTCGCATGCAGGTTCACTGAAGACTCATCTCCTCGCTGTCAGTTATCTGCAGCCAAGGCAGAGAGCTAAGACCAAGGATTCTTACTGCCTCCTGCCCACATCTGCTGCTCCTGAACTTGTTTATAGACTCCAATTCCAGGAGCTGCTTTAGCCTAGAGGTCCCTAAAAGAACAGAACACAGCTTACTCTTCATCATTTCTTGTTTTTAATTTTAAGTTGTCTGCGATAAATAATTTATTTTATTTCTTCTTATTCTATTTTCTCTTAACAACTACTTTTGTCTTCTTTGTTATCTTAGGTGTTTTGTCTTTTTAATTCTTATCTTTTGTAGCAACTACTTTCTTGTCTTTCTCAATATTATCTTTCCTCACAATTTTAATATTTAAATTTTATATTCTTCTTAATCAGTTAATTTATAAGCCTGTTTTCCCATTTATTTATTCTTATCTCAAACAGAAAAAACGAAACCACCTTGGGTTCTAAGGGCAGACAGGAATCCCAGCTCTATGCAGAGCAACTACAGAGAAATCCACCACAAACAAGGGAAAGCTGTTTCTAGGCGGCTCCTCTTATAACTCCCTTTAATATTCTCCCAACTCTTTTAAATTACCTTTCCAAAATTTTCAATGGAGACAATTACAATAAAATTTATATGCATGCAAATTCTTTTAAACTTTTAAAATATCTAAATACATTTTGATTCAACGGGGGTTAATTTTCCTGCAAAAAAAGGGGAGGTATATTAGAATACCATCAACATACCTCTCCTGCTCTTAAAATATTTTATTCATTCTTCTCAGCCTCTTATAAATAAAATTTGAAGTTCTGAGAACAATTGAGCTATTCACAAAAAATGATAATGACAATAAGCCATTGATAACTAAGCTAATAAACATGGTGAAATTTACACAATTTAATTGGGAAATAACTTTATTCTCCCTAAATTTGGTTTCAAAAAGCATATGTTAAAAAAAATGTCAATTAAATTCAAGCTAGAATATAATTGAGACACGCCAAGTAACAGGAATTGGGGAGTACTTTATGTGAAGTTGGCTTTTATATCAACTAATCCTTGAGTTTTCTGAAGGAAAGGTGGGACTAAAGAACAGGCAAGCAGAGAAACAGTATAGACAGACAAGACATCCCTGCCTCTGGCTCTAAAAAAAGAAAAAAAAATCATAAAATAAAGAGGGAAAAAAAGCTGTAATCTTCTGGAGGAAAAGGAAATTTGGCAATCTATTCTTCTAAAGGTATGAACGGAAGTGTTTAATTCTAATTGATCTAATGATGAAAATTTGGTTTCCATCCCATTTTTATGTGGTTATATTTACATTTAACCATAAATTCTGGGTTAGGGCAATATCTAGTGAGTACATTGTAGATATAGAACTGAAACATAAAATATATACATAACAGAATAACAATAATATATACCTTAAGTGGATCTGCTAGCTCGGATAGCTGATTGATTTTCAGTTTAATTGTATCATACTTGTTTTCTGCTTCTATTTTCAGACTTTTAAGATATTCCATATTTTCTTTATGTTGTTCCATATTTTTCTCAACCATTTTCATTTTGATTTTATTTTCCTGAGCTTCATCCTCCTGGTTACATTTACAGAGCACATAGAGTTAATTAAAATATGTAAGTTATCAAATAAAAAATACTACAAAACAATTCTGAGGAGAAATTGAAGGTTATAGGCAAATCAGATCAAAGACAAATACAAAGAACACTAGGATATTTTCACATCCTTAATGGTAAATTAGGAAGTAGAAAAAAACATTTAAACATAAAAAGGGATGGGGGCTGGCCCTGTGACCTAGTGGTTAAGTTCAGCACTCTCCACTTTGGTGACCCAGGTTTGGCTCCTGGGCTTGGACCTACACCACCTGTCAGCCATGCTGTGGCAGGACCCACATATAAAATAGAAAAAGATGGGCACAGATGTTAGCTCAGGGTGAATCTTCCTCAAGCAAAAGAGGAAGATTAGCAACAGATATTAGCTCAGGGTAAATCTTCCTCAGAAAAAAAAGAGAAGGGAAAACATGAGCAGACAAGTTAAACTATATTGTGTTTGAGGTCATAATCAAAAAGAATAACTTTTATTCTATCTACTCACTTTCTCTTTTAAAATATAGTGTACATAAATGTATATCTTGTGCCAGACAATGTGTTTGATGATGAGTCAACAAAAATAAAGACGACATAGTCCATACCTTTAAGAAACGTAGTCTATCAATAAAAGGAATTAAAATAGAAAAACCCAAAGTGAAAAATAAGATTACTAATAAAAAAGGAAGACAAATTCTCATTAGAATAAAGCTCCACTGGCACAGCGGCTTTATGAGTCTTGTTTCTTGTTGAATCCCCCAACACCTAACATGGTGCCCAGTACAGAGTAGACACAATAAATATTTATCCATTTTAACAAGACTCTACAATCTATGTAATCCGTGGCTTACTGCAACTCAAAGAAGCTAAGCTGAATATTATAAACAGTTGCCTGAAAAAAAGTAAAAATAGAGTAACAAATTTGTGGTGAATTAAAATGAAAACCATTAACTTGGAAAAAAAGAAAATAATGCAAAGAGACCAACTAGAATTGACTAAAAGATATCCATTACTAATGATACTGATTAACTCTGAAAAATGCTATGCTAGGCAGTTTGGTTTAAAAGGGCATGGTTTAAAAGCACAATTAAGCTGTGATAAAGTTTTGTTTTGTGTAGTAGAAGACAAAATCAATTATTTTGCATGCAAATGATATAGACAAAACAAAACATTAAGGAACTTGAAGGCCAGATGCCAGGTAGTTTCTACCTTATTTGAAAACGGAGATACCAATCAGAAAAAGTAGCCTCAATTAAAAGGATTTAGAAAAACACCTGAGAGTAGGTGCTATTAACCTAAATGATCGTTTTGTCCTTTAACACTACACTTAATTTGAGGAAAAGAATCTTACCAAGGTTGCAATATCTACAGACTGGTGTTCTTCTATATTCTCAAGCTCCCGAATTTCGGAAATAGTTTTTCTTATTTTCACCTGAAAAAAGTATTTAGATTTTAGTAACATAAAAATAAATAAAAGATAAAAATAAAAACCTTGGAAAGGATGTTACTAATCCACAAAGTTCTCCTCTGCTTTATGTTACAGAAGGATTCTGGAGTTAATGAAAGAGACAGGTTAGCATTAAATGAACCAAAAGTAGTTATTCATAAAGTCTGCCATAATCACCCTTATTGTTAATCCATTCCTATGCAAAAAAATTTTAACTACACTCCACCTTAGTATTTAAAATGATGACAAAGTTGAATTCACAGAATATTCAGAAAATATTTTTCTGAAACACCCAGTCTCAAGTTATGGAACGATTACTCTGATCCAGTGGTTCTCGAAGGACAAGCCAAGTAGCCCCTGGGTGCCTCTGAGACTCTTTCACGGGATGGTGAGGTCAAAATTACCCTCATAAAAACACTAAGACATTAGTCACCATTTTTGGTATCACTTTCTCACAAGGGTACAAGAGGTTTCTAACTCTATGATGTGTACGAAATATTTCAACAGACTGACTGCAGAAGCTGATATGACAATGCAGCTGAATTTTATTAAGCCAGATATTAAAGCTTTACAAAAACATAAAAATGTCAATCTTCTTACTAAATATTTTTGTCTTTGGAAAATAATGTTATTTTTTATAAAAACATTATTTAACACACAGTGAGATTATTATTTGTAAATGAACTAATAAATATTCTTAAATTTTGTTTTACTGTTTAACAATGCAAATACTGACCAATAAAACCCACATAAATGAAACCTCTTTTAAGGGGCTTGAGGCCAAAACGTTTGAGAACTACTCCTCTAACTAAATGAATGGGAGGATCTTAAAAATAACTTGGAAGTGATAAGCTGAGAAAAACAAAATGATGCATATTTTTTCACCTTTAACTCTTTATAATGTAGTTGGCACCTTCTAAGAAATTCTTCATTGCGTTTAATATCCTTTTCAAGGGCAGATAAATGCTGCTGAAGATTTGAGATCTGGGCCTTCTTATTTTCAACCTCATTCTCCAAGTCACTTGCGAGAGAGGAGAGGATAAAAAATACTGTAAGTCTATGTCTAAATATTACAAATACTTTAGATCTTTACAAAGAAAGGCTTATTTGTAATAGCTTATTTGCAAAACCCTATCCAGTTAAGCCAGTTCTTTATTCCTACCAAGTTATTAATAACATGAAAATACAGAGATTGCAAAAAAAATCTTCTTAAGTGGAGTCATAGTTCACTAATAAGTATTTACCATACAATTTCTGGGCGGCAGGCATTGTGTACAGTGATAGGCAAAAGCAGAAACAGAATTAAGACATGAAGGAATCAAACAAAAAGGAAAAAAAATCAAGAAATAAACCATAACATTAAAATGTGAACAGGATACTATACTCTATGCCCGCAGTACTACAGAAACATAAGACTGAGTCTGAGAGAGGTGCCAAGTGAATAGTACTCTCTAAAGTTTTCATCAACTGGACCAACTGGGGGCCAAATGGAAAAAAATATACAAAGGCACAGAGAGATGAAAACAGATAAAACTGATAGTCAGCTCAACATTTACTGTAGGTGAATAAAAGAATGTGTGGGGAGTGAAAGGTACGAGGAGGAGGCCAATGAAGAGGGATGGAGAATAAAGTAGACAGATGCCAAAGTCATAAAGGGTCCCTGTGCCAGCAGAAATCAACTGTCTTTAGAAAAGATCTTTTCCCAACTCACTGAACTGAGCACCTGTCTCCCAAAGCTGTGCGCCTGGTGGAAGACAACCACCTGTGAGTTAAGAAAAACTTTTCTGATTGGGAGCGTATGCCGTATTTCATTAAGATGTATATTCTTCCACATTTTATCATCTCTGAGCTCTGAAATCATCTTCCAGTCCACGGTTCAATTACAGTATTTTCTCTTTTTTACTCACATATAAAATAATAGAGCATCTTAAATTTGATGAAAGATTATAACTGTGCTACCTTGCTAGAATTCTCAAAATTTAAAAAAAAATCAATAAATGATAGCTGAATGAGTGATACATGAATAATAAAAATGAGGAAAGGACAAGAATAATTGTGGTATTTCTGGTAAAACTGGGGCCAGATGCAAAAACTTAAGAGGGCTCCTGAGGATTTAATAAAAAGTTTATTTTACCACATATAAATCTCTACCTTTATTAACAGTTAATTGTGCTTAAAAAAAATTACCAAGTAAACAAACTTTGAAACCTAGAGCTTAAATCAAAATTAAAAACTGACAAAATGAGCACCGAAAATATTCTATTATTATATAATTTTTTAATGTTAAGAATAAAATTAGGCAATCATAATTTATATGAACAAAACCGTTAAATTTTACAACTTCCTTTTTGCTGGGTAGGACAAATTCTGTTTCATGTTTTCACATAGCGTTTCTCCCTACTTTCTCATTAACTTTTACACGGAGAAAGACCATCTGCTCCCTAAAGAGAGACATATTAAAACTGCGCAGGCATGCATTGTTTGTGTGGGATGAATACATGTCTCCAGAGCAGCCTGTCCCAGTAGTGCACCCCTCACTTTGCATGCCTTACACCCCATTACACCCCGCACTCGCTAGACCATGCTCTAGCGGTCTAAGTGGAACAAGCCAGACACGAGAGGTTGCATATTATATGATGCCATTTATATGAAATATCCAGAACAGACTGATGCATAAAGACAAATTCAAAAGCAGATAAGTGGTTAACAGGGGTTGGGGGTGAAGGGAATAGAGAATAACTACTTGTGGGGATGGTTTTCCTTCTGCTGTGATAAAAATGCTTTGGAATTAGACAATGGTAATGGTTGCAGACCTTGTGAATAAAATAAAAATCTCTAAATCGTACACTTTTATAATAGAGTGAATTTTATGGTATGTGAATTATATCTCAATTTTAAAAATCCTATGTATATGGTATAAATATATAAACTGTTTTGGAAATATATATAAGAAACTGCTAAACTATTTCCTTACTGTTGAAAAAGGGAGGAGGATGAAGGGTTTCACTTTATGTCTTTCTGTACCGTTTGAATTTTCTCACCATACGCACATATTACTTCTAATTATTTTTAAAATGTCAATAGATACTATGGAGAAATGGGATTATGAGCTACTTTTGTTTTCCAATTAATATTTTTCTGTATTTAAAAAACACTATTGAATCTTTTTAAACTTCTAAATATCAGACAACTATCATACTGGTTCAGGTCAAAACAGAGGACACAAAGTTATTTAAATATCATCAGAACTTATATTTTCAATCAATGAAGTTTTCAATGTGGTAAACAATTTTTTAAAATCCACTGTTCATGGGGCTTTTAAAAGAAAAGAGTTTTTTTGTCCATTACACATTAATACAACACTTTTAGCTAAAAATGAAGCCAAATATTGACTGCAAACATTAAGTTTTGAAACTTTATTACTAAAATGTAGAATCAGGGATCCTAATTTGCTGCAAGATAGACAATCTTTTCCAAGAGTACTATACTTATTTTGTTTTAAGACTTGGGACACGAATGCATGAGGCATTTTTGTCGAAAGAAGTGTGAATTACACAGAGTAACACTACCAACACCGTTTATATATTTGCACTCCTGTTTGCTTGAATACCATATAATTTAGTCTTGTCCAGTTAGAATTAGGAAGGCCTGATTTAAATGTCCTGGCACAATGGATAAAACTTTATCACGTTACAGGTCACTCTCATATAGATGCATTCAAACATTTATGGACTTTCGTTTATCCTATCAGAAAGATTCAGTGTCAATTTAAAATGTGTTCTGGGTGCCACAACACCAAGTTGCTGATCATTTAACTTTTTTCTGTTGCTCAGTTGAGATTTTACTCAACTTTACAATAATTATTACAATTATTTTCCTTTATGCTGCTCTCATAATCACACTAAAATGACTACTATTACTTAGCAACAGGGAATCTATTTCAACAAAACTCTCATTTTTCCTACACACACAAGTCATTTAGAATACTTCCACTTTTACTCAATTTTCTTAGATATTTCTTTTACTTAAGTGGTAAGTTCTTCTACCTAAGGTCTGGTCACTGATTCAGTTTCAACCCATCAATTCATCAACTGAAGTAGTTCGTTTGGAAAATCACGTTTTTTTGTACCAAAAATTCTTTTTGCATGCTCTTGACTCTCATTAAATACACATTACTTTTTCGTTCAACTTCTCAATTTGTCTCCTCTAGCAGTTCTATTTTCCTAGGCATGTGTTCTTATGGTGCCAACTGATCTTCTTTCTAAAACAGTGCAACTCAAAGTACCAGTCAGAGACATAGTACGGAACCTGAGACAGAATGTAGACCAGCATACTTGTACTCTCATTACGAAAAATCAGCAGAACTACACAATGGGCATAGTGATGTAGCTGATTTCTATTCTGAGTTAAGCTCCTTACCTCCTTGCAGACAGGTTATAGACAACGTGCAGATCAGCTGGTCAAGGGAACACACTTTGTGATCTCAGCCCAGAATACTGTCGTCAAAGTGATGATGGAAAATAACTGTCAACCTAGAATTCTACATCCAGCTAAATATATTTTTAAGAACAAAGAGATTACTCACAATTCTTCACTGAAATAACTACTAATAGAGTAATATGAAAAGAACTGAAGCCTGAAGGAAGCAGTGGGAGTAATATGGTAGAGCTACAATGGACACTAACCTTATTTCAGAATCCACATCTCTGCTTAGAAACTTCGGTCTTGTATGTTCAGATGAATAATAACGTTCTTCAAAAACCTGATCTCCGTCAGCAGTAAAAGCTTCTCTACAGTTCTTGGGTGGCTTTTGGGACTGCATCACTGCACGAGCTACAGAATTGTTCTGAAAGAGGAGGAGAAGGACTATATTTTTAAGTTCTGTCAAAGCACTTCTGATGCATACAGTTTCAAAATGTTACCTATCACTAAGATTCAAGTATTTTTAAACATTCCAGTAAAATAATTCCATAAAGTTAAATAAAAGTTTTAAAAACAACTTTCAAGATTCAAAGAATTAAAACTGTTAAGTCTTTAAAATAATGTAGTAAACAATGCTTTATGACAAACTGATATATTTTATTTTTAAATCCTAATATTGCTATACATTTAAAATTACAAATTACTGTACATATCTTTTCACATGGAAATATTTACTTTAGCTCAGTTCACACAAATCTTATTTTTTCTAAGTTTTACACCCTAAAGAAGATGTGAGTGAATAGCAAATTCCAATAAAAGTTTAGTATACTGAATATGTAGGGAAAGCCTAGAAATATTTAAGCTCTGGAGGAAGTAAAAAGGGATTAAGCTTACTGGAGGCCTAGTCAACCTCTCTGGAAAGATCTTTACAATAGGACTTCATTATTTTCTTTCAAGTATTCTTCTAAATTATGAGATAGCAAAGGCCACAAATAATTACAATATGAACTTGCAATATATATACACACAACTTGGATTACTGATACCATTACTTCTCCATTTCCATTAATGAGAAAAACAGACTCTATCATGATTGTCTTGATTACAGATTTCTGTTTTGAATTTCCTTGTCCCTTTTCAGCAAATTTATGCCAATAGATGAAACATAATATGATGACCTAATCCAACAAGTACATAAAAATATACACACAGAAGAAAAGTAAATATTGATTTATTTTACGGGACTCAAAATTTTAAGAATAAAAATTAATAAAATATCAAGTAAAGTACTTGTTTAAAAAGCAGAATAGTAATAATACATGTATCTGTGAGGATAAATAAAAAATGGATTTGCCAGCTAATCAAGAAAGAATGAACAAAAAAATTTTATAGCATCATGAGCCAAAAGAATAATATATACTAGCAAAATTATTTTACAAAGAACAGTCAAAAGTTATAAAAGTTTCCTGGGGCAGAAAATGCACAACCAGCTCTACATGATTGTATAGTTTTCCTATGGGGTAAAAAAGTACAATGGTAAAACATATCAACAACTCTATGATATAGAAGGGGAATAGGAATTTATTTAACCAACTTCAGTTTTGAAAACTTAAAACTAATATACAATACAGCAAATACTTGGTCTTACTTTGATTAGTAGCACGGTCTCTATGCCTCTCATGTCAATTAGGCTGTTTGCAACAACTGCATTATCTATTTCTAAAGCTTTCAGAACCGTTGGAAACTCTGGATGATAAGCAGCTCTAGGAAATAAAAATATATAAGTATTAACTTATCAAACTTTAAGTTTATAGATATATTTTTTAATGAGTGGGTAGACAATAATAAGCCAATGGAAAATATCTAATAACATTTCAGAACATCTGTAATAGATTTAATTTATTTTATTTACTTAGCAAATATTTATATAATACTATGTGCCAGGTACTATTTTAAGATTATAAATATGAGCTCATTTAATCCTCATAACAAGCATGAGATAGATAATGTTATTCTTTCTTTTTTTTCAGATGACGAAGCTTCAGAGAGTTTAAGAAGTTCCCCAGTGTCCTAAGCTTAGCCGGTTAAGTGGTTGGGCTAGGATTTAAACCAGGCAGCTCAGCTCTGGAACCCAGATTCTTAATCTTTATGTCCTGTTGCCTATTATAATTAATAATTACAATTTCCTTAAATCTTATACTGCTATCATACATAAACATAAATGTCAATTAATTAAAACACATTTTAAATAGCTAAACAATTTTCCCACTGAGATAAGAAAAACTGAAGTGAAGTTTATTATCAACACAGAAGAAATATGAGCGAAAAGATACTCCTATTAATTGTAATTTGGGTTCCCTAAAAAGACATTCAATCTTTCAACAAAACAACTTAAACATCTGAGCTACTGACAGCACTGAAAAATAGACACACCGAGAACAGCAGGTGCAGGAGCCACGAATGGCTAAGGCGGAAACGATCGTGGCATCATTAGTGCAATCTTAGTCCTAGAGCTCCAAAACAAAGCCTGTATCTTTGTATATACGTTTAACATCTATTCATTCATTAATTCAACATGCATTTAATGATCATCTACTTTGTACCAGGTGTTGTTCAGAGGATGAGGAGACAGCAGTAAACAGAACAGATTATGTCCTTTTCCCAATGGAGCTCACATTCTATTGAAGGGAGACAGAGAATAAAGAAAAAGAAAAAGGGGCATAGAGTGCTTTTTCACACAAAAAAGGGTCAGGAAGCCTCACTAAGGTAATAGGGGGCAGATAACTGAAGAAATGGGAGAGGCACATTGGCATCCTGAAGAAGAGCATTCTGGGTCGAGGGAATGGCATTTGCAAAGGCCCTGACAAGGGGTGTGGAGGAACCAGGAGACCAGAGTGCTGGGGTGGCCAGAGCAGTGAGGCGAGGGCTTCTGGAGACAAGGACGGGAGAGACAGCAAGAGGAGAGATCATGGGGGCCCTAGAGGTTGCAGTAAAGCCTATAATAAGGGAAACGGGATGGGAAATGTATATGGTGCTCTGAGCAGAGGGGTGACGTGATCTGACTTTACTCTGCAATACTGAGTAGGGGTGGCGGGGAACCAGAAGCAGAAAGATCAGCCCATTGCAATACTCAAGTGAGACATGACAATGGCTTGAACCAGGGTAGTCACTGCAGAAATGTTTAGGTCCTGGATATATGTTTTAAAGAACAGCCAATAGGATGCAGTGTGGCAGAGAGGAGTCAAGGATGACTGAGGTTTTGGCTTGAGTAACTGAAAAATGAAGACGGGCAAGATGCTACGAAGAGGAAGTTTTAGGGTAGAAAACAGGAATTTTGCTTTTAGACATGTTAAGTTTGAAATGTCGACTGGACATCAAAGTGGAAAATATATATTCAGTTTATTATATTCTGGAGTTCAGAGGAAAGAGCCCCACTAGAAACACTGATTTGGTAATCATCAGTGTATGAACTGTCTTTAAAGCTGTGAGACTGGAGGAGTTCGCCTAGGGAACAAGCATACTTTGAAACGAGTTCTGGAGCACAGATGCAGTGAGAGGTGAGGCAGGAGCAAAAGATATAAAAAAGAATACCTAGAGATTCAGGAAAACCAGAGAATGAGGTCTTAGGAACATTCCAGTAAAAAGCGTTTCAGGAAGAATGAAAGGATCGGCTGAGTCAAATACTGCTGGTAGGTCAAGTTTGTGAGCAGGAAGGACAGACTACAGACTCAAGCAAAGAAAGGCTCACTGGTGCCTTGCTGTTCTGATATGTGGTGAAGTCATAAAGGCTTGACTGGAGCAGGTTCAAGAAAGAAGGGGAGGAGAGAAACGAGAGACATAGACCACTCTGAGGAGTTTTTCCTGTAAAAGGAAGCAGAGAAATAGGATAGTAAACATAGGATGGAGTTCAAGTGGAAGTAAAAACAAGGATAGGAAAGAATGAGAAGTGGGTGTTCTAGCAATGTCAAGCAGTGTCAATCAATGAATCAAAGTCAACTATGAGCAGAGAAAGCAGAGGGAGAGGACGTGGTAGGAGATCCTGGTGAAATGCAGACCCTGGCCAGTCTGTTGAAAGCACAGGCTTCTGTGCTAGGAAGGAGCGACTATTTTTGGGCAGGCACACACCACTGCTAGACAAGACTGCTCCCCCCAGATTGTTATACAGCACCAAGTAACAACCACCCTGTCGTCCTGCTCTACTTCCTTGGATTTACTTCATCTTGGCTCATACCACAACTAGTTGCATGCTAAGAAATGCTATCAAATCAGTCTAGGAGAACCAGAAGTAGGAAGGAACAGTGGCAGTGAAGTATAAGTGACAGGAGACAAGGAAAGAACAATATGAAATAAGCTCACCAAACAATGTCAGGTAGAAAGCTTAAAGAGGACAGGAGAGACAGGAAAACTGCAGGCAAATATAATGAGCCTCACTGGTAAGAGGAGGTAAAAACAAAATGATTTGATTATCCTAATTAAGCTTAGAGGGAATCACTTAATAAAAACGTGATTTTTAAAGGCAAGTAATGGTAAAAATATCACAATCAAATTAAAATAGAGAAAAAACATGTTTAAAATTTACAGCATGTTTTTTGTTTTTGTTTTTGTTTGCTGAGGGAGATTCGCCCTGAGCTAACATCTGTGGCAAATCTTCCTCTATTTTGTATGTGGGCCACACCACAGCATGGCCACCGACCAGCAATGCAGGTCTACACCCAGGAACTGAACCTGGGCCACTGAAGCGAAGCATGCAGGATATAGGAAGTGACAACAAACCAATGACAGAGCCTTCAGGAGCACCAAGATAAAAGGAGTGGGAGATAAAGAAAAGCTACCACATAGGCTGAGAGCATCTGAAAGGTAGAAGGAGAACCCAGAAAGTAGTGTCACAGTGACCAAAGGAGCACAGGGGTTTCAAGGAGGGTATATTTAATGGTATCTAATGCCCAAGAGAAGGCAAATAAATACACAAAAATATATACATATACGTTGGATTTGGCAACAAGGAAATAGCTGAAAAATACAATGAATATTTCAGCAGCTAGATAGCAGTGAGTCAGGGAGTAAATGCACAGTCACCCCTAGGAGTAGGTCATCCTTCTGAAGGGAGAGGCAAATCAGTGACCTAGGATGTTACAAGGGGAGAGAAGTCAACAGGGTAGGAAAGTTTAAGGCTCAGGAAAGAGCTGAATTAATTAAAAATGGTTCCTGAATCAGGCAGGAAAGTACGCAATTCAGAGCATAAGTAGAAGAGCCTCAGGCAGAAAGAACATTTCTGTTGAGATGGGGGTAATAACAAGCTGAGTGGGGCAGTAGCCGCTACTTCCTGGGAAAAGAGGAATGAAGGCCCTTTTCATAGGAAAGGAAATGACATTTCCCCAATATCTCCCTGGGGAGCTAGGCATTTTTCTAAGTATCTTGGTTGAGGTTATCTAATTAAGCCTAATGTATCTGATTCATTCCACACTCTTAGAGAGTTTCACTGTTCTTTTCTACATTAAAATAACACGCCCAATTTTTAAGTTTAGCATTTGAAACACAACTTATACTGATAAAGTTCTTCACAAAAAAAGCCACCCCTTCAAAATGTTTATAAGGCAGCGAAAGCTGACAGGGTATTAAACATACTCAAGACTTGTCAATATCAATACCCAAAAGGATTACCATCCAACTTCCTCCACTCCTCCACCAACTTCAACCTAGTCCTGAAGCTAAACATGGACTGTGTCATCCCTGGAGCTGCTCCCATGAGACTCTAACTTCCCACTCTCACTACAACCTACCATCTTCTAGGCTAATCCCACCTGTTAAACCTGCTTTCTAACTTCATCAAGGCTGAGCTATATATAGATTTTCTCCCAGGCCTCCTTCTCATCCCCATCTAGCCTAAAACCCATGGCCAATCATTGAACTACTTTCCCAGAAGCACTTTCTCACCCACGCTAAAAAATACCCACCCCCTCTAAAAAATTCTAATGCAATATTAATTCAACAATACACATTCTCCACTCAACTCTATTTAAAAAATCAAACATTATTAGTAAAAATTCCTGTAGCCACCATAGGTGTTTGAATCTCAAGTGAACTTTGGGTCAGCCTCCTCTCTCATTTTCCCAAACCTCCTACCCAACTCCCGAGGCCCTCGTTCTTAGCACATGAAATCACCTACTTCCAAGAAAAGTGACATTCTACTGCACAAACTTAGCTCACCTTTGCACCCCTTCACAGGAAACTGTAAATCACACTTGGTATATTGCTAAGAGAATAGAAATACGTCTGGGAAACACAACATCCCAGCAGGTCAGTGCCAGGCCTTCCTCTTTATGGGAGGCTTTGCAGCAGTTCACAGAACAGTCCATACAGCTGTCCATGACAACTGTTCTTGCTCTCCAAAGGACAGTTCAGGTGCAGGAGGATATTCCTCAAAGAAGCCAGTATCTCTCCTAATAACCTCATGGCAATAGTTTCCAAGGTCCCAGATGGAAATGCCCAAGTACAAGACTCACCATACTGGCTTCCCACCAGGTGTATAGAGTTCTCCCAGGCCAGATGCAACTAACCTGTCAGGGGTCATTTTTACCATAAGCAATGCTGTCTGGTAGCACAACTTAAATTTCACTCTTACCAGGTCTTAGAAACCAGGGATCAGAGCTAGAAATTAACATAAAGTCAAGTTTTCAGGCAGATAGAGAAAACTCTCTACCCCTAACTCCCAAATCTTTATTTCTAGCCTAAAAGCTAAAAATCAACAATTCCACAACAGGACTTATCTACTTTTACAAAGCCACTTTTTTCTTATACTTCTCCTAAATCATTTGATGGCGTATCTGTTAGGAAGTCACTCCAGCCAGAAATCTAAGAGTCATCCTCCATTCCTGCTTCTCTTACATTCAAGTAACACTATTTATTGATTTGGTCCTAAATATCTCTTTTAATCTGTTCCTTATTATCTATAAGGCAGACACTATTTTTTGCAGAATAATTGATGAGGTTATGCCCCCATGCGTTTTGCACATAGTATTCTATCTGCCTAGAAGGCAATTAACCTTTGTCTATCACTTGACAAAGTCATCACTTAGAAGAGTGATCATTTATCCTCTCTTCTCTGATTTCTTTCCTAACCTACCTACTAACATTTAATTACCCCCTCATCTGAACTACATCTGCATCTTGTGATCCAATTTCATCAAAGCTCACAAAGAATAAATTAGAAAATATGTATATATTCAAAAGTAAAGTGACTAGCTAGCCAGCAGCTAGCAAAGAGGCCAATTTGGGTATTGTACTCTTGAGAAGGTTTGTTAGGCTCATCAAAGAAAACAATCACAGCTCTTTAAGGAATCTGTGAAGCACCCTGACAGCTGAACTTTGCGTACCAAAGTTCTTCCTTAGTGCCTTTCTCTTAGTTTGCCTAGGTCTGCATCATTTCCCTCAACAGTAGAATTTCTATGCCACACTACATCTGGGTTTCCCTGTACTACCTCCCACAGTAGAACTCCTATAAAGACCACGAGGGCAGGGAGTATCTCTTATTTATTTCTGTATCTCCAATACCTAGACTGAAATTAAAGAAGTGCCTTGATAAAATTTTGCACATCAGTAGTGTAGGTATGGTTAACATAAAAATGTTTTAATTCCTTCTAACCTTGCAGATGATTAAGCAAAAGCAGAAACAATATTTAATTACTGATGCCTTACTTGTGTCTTACATCATACATCTCATTCCGAAACTCAGACACTATTATCTGTGGCCGTGAGGTCCCTGGTGAATAAAACTTTTTCATCAGTGCCTGAAGAACTCTTTCATCAGCATGATTGTGGCAACAATAGGCTTGCAGAAGTCCTTTTAGGCAAGATTCAATAGCCAAAGCAAGCTCAGGGTCCCGAAGATGAATGCAAGCTCCTAAAAGTGAGAGAAAATTATTAAAAGGCCCATACTTACTTTGAAATATTAATGTAACTATCTTTTAATAATAGTTCATTAATGACTTCAAAATACTTTCACATAAAGCAGCTTAAATGATATTACAGATCTTACTTTCACTGAATGAGAAATCCCCACAGTTCCTTTGGACACAACAGGGAGAAAACCTACCAAATCCTGTGAAAAAAACTGTCCCACTCTAATGTAAATTAATAGTGGTTTTTCTATGTAAGTTTAAACTATTACAGTCTCTGAATGGTGTTCTGAAAATCAAGCCAAAAGGTTAATAGATTTCTTATAATTTTCTGTAAAACTAATTGATATTGGGATTTTAGATTTAGAGAGGGGAAAAAATGACTCATCCATTGAAATGGATCCCAGGTATAAATGTACATACCATTTGAATGAAGAGACATTTCTACAATACTTAATATAGTATGTAATCTGTACTTACACCGTACAAGCATACCTCATTTTGTGCTTCACTTTATTGTGCTTCACAGATATTGTGTTATTTACAAGACCTTTCACTAGCAAAAAGATTAGGACTAGGACCCACTGAAGGCCCAGATGATGGTTAGCATTTCTTAGCAATAAAGTATTTTTTAATTAAGGTATCTACATTGTTCTTTTAGACATAATGCTATTGCACACTTAATAGACTACAGTATAGTGTAAATACAACTTTTATATGCACTGGGAAACCAAAAATTTCTTGTGAATCACTTTATTGCAATATTTACTTTATCACAGTGGTCTAGAATTGAACCCACAATATCTCCAAGGTGTGCCTGTAATATAGTACTTTACTAAGAAAATATATTTATATTTACATAATCATTTTCACCTAACGATGTACAGAATTAGAGAAAACTCCTCAGAAGAACTCGATTTTTTTAAATCTCATGTATATATGAGGATAATTAAATAACCCCAGATTTTACGGTTGGAACAGGACTTAGAAAGAATGTTGGTCAACCTAAAGTGAAATTAGGAAAAGACAAGTCATTTTATAAAGGTTACACAAAACTCAGGTGTTGAGTGTTCTTTCCACTATATCTTGATGTAACTGGATTTTCCTACTAATCAATTACATTCAAATTAATTCATTCACTTGTTCACTCATCCATTCAGGAAAAAAATCAAAATCAGATTATTAAACTCTGTAATGACTTTTCCTTTTGTTAAATTCTCTTTCTTTTGGCTATTTTATGATTTAAAGATATAAAAGGAAAGTCTGAAAGTTTAATGTGATTTTTACCATTATTTAAAAATACATATATAATTAAAACCACACATAACTACACAGCTTTGATAATAGTTTTAAAATTAGATTCAACAGGGGCTGGCCCCGTGGTCGAGTGGTTAAGTTCGCGTGCTCTGCTGCAGGCGGCCCAGTGCTTCGTTGGTTCGAATCCTGGGCGCGGACATGGCACTGCTCATCAGGCCACGCTGGGGCAGCGTCCCACATGCCACAACTGGAAGGATCCATAACGGAGAATATACAACTATGTACTGGGGGGGCTTTGAGGAGAAAAAGGAAAAAAAAAAAATAAAAATCTTTAAAAAAAAAAAAAATTAGATTCAACAGACCCCTTCCTGAAAAAAAAAAATTATTTCTAATGTTTACTGCATCCTGACTAAATGGTGACAAATACCTAAAGGGCCCACAGGTTTACAGGTAAAACGCCCACGTCTATAAGCATCATCTATTGCTTCAAGAAGAGCTGGAACATTAGGGCCAAATCTTTTTAGGCGATCAGTTTTACTATCTTTCAATTCTTTCAGTTGCCTCTGATTATAGTTCAGCGTATGCCTCACATCTAATTCTTCTCTCCTAAAAAATAAAAGCACAAAAACAGAACAAATACGTGATACAGTTATACAGAAATATTCAGCCTTTTCCCCTAACACCTGCAAACCAGTGACCCAGCTACCCTAAAAACTAAGAGCAAATTTCTTTATTTGAAAATAATTGTGTTACTAAAGAAAAACAGTCAGAAGTACTCAAAACTTAGCATGAGCTTAGCATGAAAAGAAATGATCGATAGTGATGAGGACTAGGAATCCCAGAAACTGTCCAACTCTACAAGTGTAAGAAAAGTCTTGGCAAAGTGATTTTAAAAGATCCCTGATTATGTAGAAGAAATGTTAAAAAACCATGTTTTGTCTCTTCATATAAAGAACAAAACTATATAATTTTCAATCGAAAAAAAACATGTTAAGGATGATGAAACCTACTTAATTCTGGTATGTTCTTCTTTGTCTTTTTCTATGGCTTGCTGAAACTGTTCGATCTCTTGATTGACAGAACCTTCTTGATCCTGTAAGACTTTTACTTTTTCTTTTAACCAAGATATTTTTTTTTGCCTTTCCAATCGTTCAGGTTCCAAAGATTGATCAGTACTAACAGTAAATAATCCAAAATGGAAAACGTTAAGTGAGAAACATAACATTTAAAAAACAAAGCAGCGTGATAAAATTCCTTTAGCAATAATACAGTCATTGCTTGGTACCGCAGATGCCCAAGTCCCTTTGTCGGCCCTCCCTATCACCAATGTGGAACCTGAAGATACAGAGGGCCGACTGCACTCCACTTCACCTAGATCACTTTATTACAAAATGAGATTATCACAACGATTGCAAAGTAACTGTCTTACCTTTTTTTCAGTTCTTCAATTCTTTTGCAAAGCTGCTCATCATCCTTCCTTAATGCTTTATACTCGTTTAGGGAGCGATTATATAAAACCTAAGGAAAAATTATATATATTCGAGTAAATCAAAAAAACAAATATCCCATTCAAGTCCACTTTTGCCAAATCTTCAAAACAGAAGCTAAATATATGCAGAAATATATTTTTAAAATAAAGTACATAAATGGCCATATGAAATCATTACAGTTTTGAAAGTCTGAAAGCCACACAGATTTCTCTCAATTACAAAACTGTACTTTTAAAAATAAATGAACAGTATTTATATTTGATATGCAGTTTTTAATATTCAGGTTAGAAGACTTCTCACCTCAGCTTCATTATAGGCCCTTTTCCTAGCAGTAACATCTGCTTTCAAAGCCAGACATTCTGGTGTTCGTGCATCTGTCTCTTGACTAATCTTTTCTAGTTTATCTTGAATATCCTTGTATTTTTTTTCTGCTTCATTAAGTCTGACCTTTAAGAAAATAACAACATTGATGGAGTATATTTTCTTTGTCTTCAATAAACAGAGAAATTTAAAAATAATTATTACGTAGTTCACATCTCAACAACAAACTTATTTTCACTCTGACTAAATAAACTAAGACATTAGACAAGCAAACATAATTATATAAAATACTAAAATATAAATTAATTTTAATTCTACATTGAGTTTTCCAACAAATGTGTTATCTTCTGGGGATACAGAGATATAGTCACAACTGTCTTAAGTAACACAATTAAAGGGAGATAAACACAATTTAGCTGAGAAACAGACACACAAACTGACAATACAACTTGTAAACAATAATGCTTAAGTAGGGTATGTTTATTTACAATCGTGCAAACATAGAGGAAGAACCCATAGGTCTGCCAGAAAAAGTGAGGAATGTCTTCAAAGCAGAAGTAGCATTTGAACTGAGATGTGAAAGATTAATCAAAATGTACCAGGAGAAAACTTGGGGAAAAGTGTCAGAGACAGATGGAAAAGCATGTAGAAAGGTATTAATATTTACTTTTAGGAATTAAAATATTTCTGGGGCTTAAACTGAGAGGGGAGTGATAGGAGATGAGACGAAGCGGGTAGAAGGGCTTTGAATCCCATAATGATCAGCTTACAACTTAACCCTCTAGAGAACAGGGAGACAAGACATGACCAAATCCATACACTACCTCACTTTGGGAGCACATGGAAGGCAGGGTGGAGGAAAACATTAAAGGTAAAGATTTCAGTAAGCAGGTAACATGAGATTGTGGAACAAAAATAATTAGGGACCAAAATGGGGCACCGACAATAGGAAAGGATTAGAAGGGACAAATACAAGAACTATTTAGATCAGGGATCAGCAAACGTTTTCTAGAAAGAGCTAGAGAGTGTATATTTCATGCTTTGTTAGCTTGTCACAACTATTCAACTAGACATGCTAAGTCTTAAGTGTCTGCAACACGTAGGTAAAGATGTGAAGACAGATATTTGAATCAAGTGCTCAGGATAAAAGTTTGAAGAGGAGATAAAGATGAGGGAATTGCCAATACATAGGATATTTAGGAAGCACTGCATAGAATGGTAATGAAGTTTTATCATTAAAACATTGACTGTATGATCTGCATGAGTTTTACAAAAATTGAAGTTGGCCCACATGTTATACAACTAAACATAATTCATTTATTTTCAGTTTTAAATTAGGTTAACACAAGTTTAAAGTCTGCAGCGTGAGAGGATCCCTTTGTCTCTCCCCTTCAATCCACAGTCAGTAAAACATCCATAACCCAACACAGGCTACACTGCCCAACACACCGGAACCCCAGAGAAATCCACACATCGGTACATAAGAAGGTGGGTGGACTGGAACACACAGAAGAGGTAAAATGGGGGAACAGCAGAGGCGGTGCCCAGCTACAGCAGCTGAGCCAGCCACCCTAAGCCCCAGAGAACCTGGTGGGCAGCACCAGGGGGTGCAGAGGTGACTCTAGCCATAGGGAACCAAGCAGCAGCAGAGGTGGAGCCCCATGATCCCAGTCCAGCTGCAGCTCAGAGTCTGGTAGCAACAGCAGAGGTGCACACGGGACTCCCACAACCCAACTGTAGTGGCACCTGTGGCCACAAGGTAACAGGAAACACCAGAGCTGGTAGCCTGTGAACCCAGAACCCAGCTCCCTCCCCACCCTCTTCCTCTCCCTACCACAGTGAAAGAGCTTCTGACCCAGCTGATCCCAGAGGCACTGGAGGCATCAGCCATCCCCGTATGCCCAGGAGGGAAGCCAACGACCATAGCAACACTAGCAACAGCAAGACATCAGTGACCCCCAGAGGCACAAGTGGTGACAATCAGAGTACCACTAATTTGAAAAGATGTATGCACTCTCATTTCATTGCAGCACTATTTACAATAGCCAAGACTTGGAAACAACCTAAGTGCCCATGGAGGGATGAATGGATAAAGATGTGGTATACACAATAGAATACTACCCAGTCATAAAAAAGATGAAATCTTGCCATTTGCAACAACATGGATGGACCTTGAGAGTATCATGCTAAGCAAAATAAGTGAGACAGAGAAAGGCAAATACTGTATGATTTCCCTCATACATGGAAGATAAAAAACCAACAACACATAGATACAGAGAACAGACTGGTGGTTACGAGAAGGGAAGGAAGTTGGGGGGAGGGCAAAAGGGGTAAAGGAGGACATCTGTATGGGGATGGATGGAAGGTAGACTTTGTGAACACGATGTAACATATACGGAAGTCAAAATACAATGATGTACACTTGAAATTTATATAATGTTATAAATCAATGTTACCTCAATAAAAAAATAAATGGAACAAAATAACAAAGTCTGCTTTAGACGCTATTTTTTCAGAAACCTTCCACTCAATAGTCATTGTAAAATCAATAATCAAGCATATACTATATGTAAGGTTTTATGTAAGACTTGGTGGGAAGGATATAAATATAACATAGTCCTTACCCTCCAGAAATTTACCATTTACTACAGAGAGTGGCCAAACACTTAAGTGGAGCAAACACCCACAGAATTAAGTATCACCCCGCCTCAAGATCCTCCTTTCCCATCTGAAGAAAAGGTGGGACCCTATCACTCACATTGCATTCTATTTTTAGGGTGGGGAAATATCTAAAGAGGAAAGTAACTTAAGGTCTTCCCCTTTAACAAGCTAAAAAATGAGGCTGAGAAGAATTTGCATAAATTTTAGAATATTCTCTCAGAAATGAAAATTTCAGGTGAGAGAGGTAGGTGGGGTTGAACTCCCAGGTACTACCCGAAGAGGGAGTAAGAAACTCAGCCCAGAGATCACTAAGTAAAGATACTATCTTCACTATTTCTGGTGTTTTTACACACTCATCTACTACCTTTGATGGATTGTCATAACCCTTAAAAGGAAAAAGACATGTCTTTGAGGGCATATAGGAAAAAGCGAGGTAGGGAAGATTACATTCTAGGCCACAATCAAGCTTGGGAGCCCAAAACTCCCAAGCTAAGTAGAAGTAGGTACTAAGAGGTAAGTCAGCCACAGTGAGTACATGGGGCTATAAAGAAAGAAAGGCTAGGAGTCCTACTTCTGCCATGACAGTATGAGGAATTCTGCAGTGGTGGCTGCATACCCTTGTAAACATACTAAAAAATCACTGACCTGTGCATTTTAAATGAATGGACTGTATGGTATATGAACTATATCTCAATAAAGCTCTTAAAAAAAGAATGAAAAGGCAAGGATAAAGAGGGGATCTGCTATATGGTAAAAAGGCCCATGTGGAAACCCCCAAAAGAAAATTACTATCTTTATTTATCACTCAACCAACCTCTATCTCTAGGCTCAAGTGGAAGACTCTGTGGCTTTCCTGAATGTTAGATAAACAGCACAGTAGCTTCTACCTGGGCTCTTAGACCTCAGGTTGAAATTAACCTAACAGACCTAACAACTTATCCCACATGTGTTCCACATACTGAAAGTCTCTGATGGCTGGGTCCTAAAACTCAGTTCCCTGATGTTCCATTAACAATCTCTGGGCATTGTGTCCAGTTCTGAACTCTTATACTTCATGATACTTAGCTTTAACGCTATTCTAATTGACTATTTTCCTAGCACCCCTTTATTCCTCAGACCGTTTTATGTCTCTACTCCTCAATGAACCCAAGAGTAAAAGCTTTATGCTCTATCATCTCTAGTCGGTAACAAAGGACCATTGTCCACACACATGCATTTAGACTTCTATATCCCTAGCCTCAGAGAGGCTATGAGATCCAAACACAACACTTTTTTTAAGAGAAAGCTGCCACAACAGTTCTTGAACAAAAGTTTACACTGGCTTCACTTGAGCAATAAATTCAAATACAGATAAATATCTAGGCTGAAACTGCTACTTTTGTAGGTCTTAAACAGTCTAATATCAACAATCTCATATGATTCAATTTACTAAATCTGTATAAAAAAGAGTAATACCTGCTGTTCTTCCATTTTCCTGTCAAGTCTAGCAGCACGATCTTCTCCAATTCTGATATTATCTCTGATAGCATTCAATTGTTTTTCAATTTCATTGACCTAAAAAGAAATTATAGCAAATTATGTATAAGACTAATTGTAACCAAATATATACTATATATTACAAATACATGTGAATAATTCAGTGAAAATTACCACCGCCCAAGCCATTTCATGTTTCAAGTATTCTAAATTAGTCTTCATTGTACTTAAACCAGCAATACTTTGAAAACGTTCTTCTTTCTCCAAACACTGGCGCTTTAGTTCAGTAAGTCGCTTAAAAAAAGAAAAAAGGATATATTTCTTATTAACATTGAAAGAACAAGACATTTTGCAAATGCAGTTCTTTTGAATACATTGCCTGAACAAGTACTAAAAAAGATTTGCTAAGAAGTGATTTAATTAAGGTGAAATAAAAATATTTTGGGTTCTTTGGTATACTTTAACTAGATGCAATAATTTAGTTATTTTCTGTACTATAAAAATGGCCAAATACTCTTCATACGAAGAGTAGCAAACGGATAAAAGCTTCAAGACTACGCCAGTATAGACAAAACCCAAAACTCAGTTTCCCATTTTCTCTCGATTCTATAACTGATAGACAGACTGGTCTGTTCTGGGCAAAGTATACCCAGTAAACATTCCAAAGATAATGGAAGGCTCAGAAGGAATTTGTTTCCAAAAATAAAGTGTTATAATTTTTCTTATCTAAGTCCTCTCTTAATAATTAATAAATAAAATCATCGAGCAAATTTTAAATAGAATGACATTAGAACTGCTTCTGAAGTGGCTCCTAGACTTTATATTCTGTACACTTGGGCAGACAACCTCTCCTCTTCATTTATGCCTACCATATTCAACTAAATCCTTACACACTGTAGATCTTACTCGGTTTTCCTATCCAAGTCACTTTCCCATTCTCCAGGATTATTTCAAGCCATTATCACTCTCTTCAAACCTCATATACCCTGCCACCCTGATCCTTCATTCATTCTCTCTGTCTTCTACTTCAGAGAATTTAGAAGCCATCAGAGAAAAACTCTCTCCAACTTCGAACAACCTTCCCTACAAATCTAAAGCAGTCATTTCTCCCTCCTGCTACAAAAGAAGAGGTGGCTGCATTATACTTAAGTCCAGTCCCCATCTCTTACCTAGATTTTGGATCCTGCCACCCCCTCCTGTGTTCTCAGGAGGTCGAAATTAGTTGATTTTTTTCATCCCGTATCTTCATTTTTGTTTCCACTTCACCCTCTTCACGGACTCCTTTCCATAATCATGTTTAAATCTTTACTCACTATCTTTCGCACTTATAAACAAAACCACCACTACCCATCACTGGGCACCACCTCCTCCTCTGAAAGTCTTCTTCCCTTTCCAGTCAAGTTTCATGAAAATTCTCTCATCTCTTCCATTTCCTCACATTTTCAGCCCCACAAATCTGGCTTCTGTTTTCACCACTACTGAAACTTGTCTCGCCATAGACATCTATGAAGACTATGTCACTAAACACAGGGGGTATTTGTCAATCCTTGTGTTGTTTGCCCACACAGTACATCTCACAGTCCTGACCATTTCTTTCTCAATTCTCTCTTCCCTTGGCTTCTATGGCTTCCACGAGCATTTCTCATAGCTCAGGCCTGGGCCTACTTTCCTCTCCTCCTCAGCAAGCTAAGTCATTCCTGTGGCTTAGATATCAACCATACATGATGAGTCCTAAATTTTTACTGAGGCCAGATTTGACTTCTGTATGCCTAACTCATACATCCAACTTCTCACTTTACGTTTCAACTTGGATGCTTTATAAGCACTTCAAAATTAATCTTTCAAAAGGGAATTCATCATCTTCCTTAAAAGAAACAAAAGGAAGAAAAGGAAAAGAAAAACTGGTTCCTTTTCCCAAGTTTCCTATCTTAATAAACTTACTCTACTGCCCAGGTCAGCTGATCTAATCTGGAGTCCGTTCAATCACCCATGATGTCTCCTCTGTCTCAGCTTTACCTTCCACGTCCCATATAAGATCTGCCCAAATCATTTCAAAGCTTTGCTCTCCATTACTACTGCCACTACCCTGGACTTACGTCCTCATCATCTCTTTGGACAATGCTAATTACCTTCTTTATTGAGCTCTCTACAGCAATTCACTCTCTTCTATAGCAAAGTACTCTATTGAAAACATACATTTAATCAAGTGATCCACTTTTATGTGTTCTAGGGCCCTTAAGTCTTACAAGGTCCTCCACAAACTGGCCTCTCATCCCTCACTCTTGTGTTCTTCACTCTAGACAATCTGACATTCTGACAGCTTTTTAAAAGTACCACATGCTCTCTGGGCTGAAACTCCAAGCAAGCTCATTTCTTGGAAAACCTTTCCTTAGTCTCACCATCCCTTGCCTGGTGTTATTCATCCTTCAATTCTCACCTTAGACATCACTTCCTTAACAACTGTACCTTTCCCACTGCCCCTGCCTTGTTCCTACCCCCCACTGCTAGTAACCTGTTAAGTGCTTTTGGACAAACCTAGTCTATAACTCCTTTAGTAGTGCTCACTACACTCAATTATTTACCACCTGCTTCCCGCCAAATAGCTAGGTCGATGACCCCAAGAATCCTGATACTTATTTGCCATTATATGGCCAAAGCACAAGGCTAGCAGGCACGTGGTAGGAACTTAATATTTGATCACTGAATGACTTCTAGTTTCTATCTTCCACACACTATTTCTTAAAGACTTAACTATTCAAACCCAGAGTTTATTTTGAGAATACAGGGCATTTAACTAAGTAGGAAAAAAGTTCTTATTAAGTGCATATTATACATAAGGAACTCTGCTACATGACATAGGGAAGTGTTTCTTAAACTTCATAACCAAAATATCTTTAACTGTCGATAAAAGTATACCATAAAGAAAGTGAGTGTTTAACCCCAAACTATCCAAAGCAAACTTCTTCAGTGTCCTGATTTAATATTTTTAAAGTAATAAATGTAACATATACTATATACATTTGTTTGAATATGCAAATATTTCCCTTCCCCAATAATAACACTGATACTCCAAGAAAGTGAGCTATGTTAACTCTGTGGTTTATAGTACCTCCTTGCACATTACCACATACCCCGGGTCTGAAAGGATTATGATGTGGGGAATAAAGATAAATATATTCAATCTTTGCTTTTTGAGTTTTCACTTGATGAACCATACAACTATAAACCTAATTTTAAATATACATTCCTCAAAAATGAAGTAAAAAGGTCAGTGTAACATCTAACAAGTTTGACTTGAGTCAATCCTTACTATAACTCTACCTCAAAAGAACAAGATAAGAAGTTGCTGACAGCTCAGCTGGTTGTGTAAAACTGACTAAAGAACAACAGAACAAGACACAGAATCAGACAAAAATTGGTGGGCCTTTATGTACTGGATGAACAGCTGAAACACAAGCCTTATGATTCTGAAGTCTCTGATTATCAGACAGAAGGTTGGATGTTCAGGAATGTGAAGAAGAAAGTACAAGAACAAAATGTAGCAGATGTAAAAACAAATTTACATAAGTCACGCTGGCTTGAGTGACTTCAAATTCAGGCAAATCTGCACAGCTGCCAAGCTCGTGAGTACTGATGTGATAGCTGCTACCAAGCTATCAGAGCTTAAAGAAAGTAACCTTCTACTAGTGCAATGAAAGAGCTACCTACCGTACTTAGTTATAAACGCATATTATGTTGATAATATCAGCTTAAGGCTTGTGCTTATTTTCCTATCGAAAGAAATATTATAGTTTTTAAAGTACTTATAGTGGGAATTAGTGATACCTACTGTGGAATCAACTGATCATATATCAAGGGATAAGTATGTTAGATACTATCCTGTCCTTTAGTTTATAGTCTAACAGAGGAAGTAAGATGTGTACATAGCCATTATTACAAAACAAAGAAGTAAAGGCTAATAAATTTCATGGATATAAAAACCACACTTCAAACACTTCAGAGAGTGCTATAAAAACGTTCTTAGTTTTAAATAGATATATAGGCATATCATTTTACAATACCATTTACCTACTAAGTACTATGGGAATCTGACTCATCTCAAAAATATTTGCGTTAAATGTTTGCAAACCTCTTCTCCTTGATTTATCTGCTCCTTTGTTCTTTCTTTTGTTTCCATAATGTATGAATAATCTTCCTTCATCTGTTCAAGTTGGGTTGCTTTCATGAAGAACTATATCAATGACAAGAAAAACACAAGCAGGAGTTTGAAAACTTCCATGGAAGTGTGAAAAAGAGAATTTGGTCTCCAAAAACTTTTAGATCACTTATGTAAAAAGACATTAAAAACACACTTAGGCAAGTACACATAAACACAAAGAACATGTCTTATTTCAGACCTAAAATTTACTTAACCTGCCAGGCTCACATCTATACGTTCATTTGCAAAAGCTCTTAAAAGCCCACGAAAGAAAACACTGCTAGTGAGACCATTTTGAAGGCTCACTTTCACTGTCCTTCCATTCTTTAAGCAAATATGAAAACAGAAAAAACATTTCTATCCTTGATCTTAGCAGATCTTAAATTCTTAGAATAAGAAATTCCAAAATCTATTCAAAGGTTATACTGTAAGTTTTAGTAGTAGTCAATTATTTTGTTAGTTTCTTGAGTTTTAAATAATTTAAGGATTACAAGTTATTATATATGCATGGTTAGTTATTTCCTTGTATTTCTCTAAAGATTAATTTTATAAAATAATAATCTACTATCTCAGAATTAAAAGCCAAAAAATTGAAGCAGGATTTACAAGAAAATTATACTTCCATTTTACTTAACAATTTCCTAAATTAGTCCTACAATACTACTTTAAATAGTGGCTTAAAAAAATACTCAACATTTATTATGTGAGCAAGAGTAATGTTCAGTATATATGCTTAATCTATTAATGTATTCTTTTTTGTTAGGTTTATATTTACTTTGGTGCTTCTTACTTTGTATTTGTCTCCCTCATTTTTAGACTGTAAGAACTGCTTGCTCATCTCTTGGGTTAAAACAGAAACCGGATTATCCACCTGAAACAAACAAAAGAAGATTATGTTTGAATACTTCATTTTAATGTGCCTTAAAGATAAATGAACTGAAATATACATTACAAGTGATCTACAGTGCCATCAAGAATGCTAAGTACTAGCAAAGGTTAGAGCATTAGGGTAAATACACAAAGACAAAGTGTTAGAAATTCTTAATGTAGAGACAATGTTTCAAAATTTCACAGTACTAAAATGAACACTCTAGCCAGTATTAAATATTCTGCCATTACATGACAGCATAAGCACAAGAACTCTCTGAAGAAGTTCTTTTATTAGAAAGTTTTCTCTTTTCATCTGTTTTATAGTCTATCACTCCTCTGCTGCTGGTTAACTATCAGACAACAGGTCAGAAAAGCCCCAGCATGGGGGCAGCTGACTTGGGGTCTTATTTGGGCTCTGTCTCTAACATCTTAGGTAGCCTTAGGCAAGTTACTTTTTCTCTCCAACTAAATACAAAAAGTCCAACTCGGTTATTTCTAATCACTATTATGATAAGTATTGTTTATTTTTCTTACAGCACGTCTTCAGATTTCCCATTTCTCATTATTTCTTCATGAGGATATTGTAAAACAAATGGAAATACTGAGTCACTTCTATCTTTTGGAGCGAGAGTCATTTTAAATAAGCCATTGCTTGAGTTAAACTACCTTTGGTTAACAAGTTAAAAGTATAGTTAATATAACAGCAAAGTACAGTAGCACTTTACAGTTGAAAAAGCTTTTTTAAAAAGTATAACTTGCTTCAAAAAGATTCAGGGTTGTTACTCAATTACATCTTTGGTGTTAATAACAAAGTAATTTACATGTTAAAAAATAATCCCATTTGTAAATTAGAGAATATGTAGGACCATTAGAAATGAAAAACATTTTAAACTGCTTCATTTTACCATTTGTAAAATACCAAATGTACTTTGTTAGTATACCAAGGGTTAAAACATTCCTCAAAAAGAAAAATTTGGGGCCGGCCTGGTGGCGCAGCTAAGTGCACACGTTCCGCTTCTGGGCGGCCCGGGATTTCCTGGTTGGATCCCGGGTGCGGACATTGCACTGCTTGGCACGCCATGCTGTGGTAGGCGTCCCACATATAAAGTGGAGGAAGATCGGCACGGATGTTAGCTCAGGGCCAGGCTTCCTCAGCAAAAAAAAAAAAGAGGACTGCCAGTAGTTAGCTCAGGGCTAATCTTCCAAAAAAAAAAAGAAAGATTTGGGGTCTTTTCTTGTAAGCTAAAAAACATTCATGCATTAGAAAGAAACTTCTACATATCACATTTTTCTTATGATATAGGTAAACCACACTCTGATTGCCACATATTTTTTACAAGCCCTGCCCTATACCTTAATTTCACACTGTATCTGACTTCTTAAAAGTAAGACCTAACGCACTAGCTTTAATACAGACATTTTACCACCAACTTTGAATTAACAGCTTCACCAGTTTTCACTGTTTCTTCTACATCCTTTTGAATGTTTCTGAAATGGGGTTCCTAGTTCCTACACTACTCTAGGGATTATTTAAGAATCTTGCAGCTTTACCTGCCAAAACTGTGGAGCAAGCACAAAAAGGTTAAACTTCAGAGAAGGGATGAGAAGCAGAGGCATGGAGGCACAAATATAATCAGGGACTTAAAGACATTAAATACTCTCCGCCCTCCTGGTTATTTCGACCAGCACTGTCCAATGGAAATATAATGCAAGCCACACATACAATTTTAAATCTTGCAGTAGCTACATTAAAAATGTAAAAACAGTTAAAATTAATTTTAATAATATATTTTAGTCTAATTTATGTAAAATATTATCATTTTAACATATAATCAATATAAGAAATTGACTTATTCCTTTGCATTAAGTCTTCAAAATCTGGTGTGTATTTCACACTACAGCACATCTCAATTCGGACAACCCCAATTTCTAGTGCTTAATATCCATTTGTGGCTAGTGGCTACTGTACTGTTAAGTGCAGCTCTAGACCTTCTGTATTTTGATCAATGAACCTGAACCTTTAGTTAACTGAATCATGCAGGAAAAGGACTAAAGGAGCTGTGATAACAATCCTCAAATATTTCAACTATAAGCATGTTTCACATTCTCCAAGGAAATGGTAGCTTAGAGAAACAGGTTTTATTCACCTTTCCACATAATGAAAACTTTCTAATACACCTGGCCACAGAAGGAATGAGAAGCCTCAGGCAGAGGTGATTTTCCCACCTCTATCCACTCAAGCATCCACTGAAGGAATACCGGGTGCAGATTCCACACAGGGTAAGGATGGAGGATGCTAACTATACTGGATGCCCTCAAGATTCTCCCAACACCTATGATTCTGTAAACTCTGACTTTTAGTTTTCCTGATTTTCCATAACAAATTGTCCTGTGTTCTAGTCTCAAATTTATTTGCTGTGTCTGCTTTTCTCCAGATTTTAATAATTATCTTTCTAAACCTATGTTGCCTTCTATGCAAGCCACTAGCCACACGTGGCTTTTTATACTTAAGTAAAATTAAATAAATGCATTTCTCAGTCACACACACCACACATGGCCAGTGGCTACACAATCAGATAGCATACTACAGAATATTTCTAGCATCACAGAAAGTTTTTCTGGAGAGCTTTGTTTTACACCAAACTGGAAAAGGGACCCAGACTCATAATTCTTTTCCCCTGGTGACTAGTCTTGGTGTTCTCAATCCTAGAATAAGGCAGGGTGGTACAATGGAAAGAGCGCTAGAGTGGAACAGGCAGGCCTAGGTCCCAATCCAGGCTCCACCAGTAACCACACCTAGAAAACCTTAAGCACAAATTTAACTTTTTCTAGCTCCCAGTTGCTCACCTGCAAAATAAAGGGTCTGGATTAGATGACCTCTAAAGACAATTCCAGTGCTAATGTGACAGGGTTATACATGCCCTATATCCAATTTTCAGTCAAAATACCTTAGCAGAAAGAATTCAAGCCTTGTCTCCTACAAGGTATCATCAATAACTCCAATATACATAAAGAAATGCTTTATCTTTCTAGAATAAACTTCCTTTCTACAAGAATTTAGTAACTGAGTTTAGGGAACTGTGATACTATTCCGACTAGGACAGCAGAAAGCAAAGAAACTTTACATCCTTATTAACATAAATTTTAGTACATACCAGTATAGACCAGATGTTCTTGACTGCTTTATCAAATTAAAGATATTATATTACATACTGAAAATTCCTGGTGAATTTGCAAATTTTAAGGAACTTTGCTAACAACAGTTATACATGTTCTTCCTGTGGTCAATATACTTATCTGAAGCCATTTTAATTCTTTCTACACCCCAAGTGAAATCAGAAAAAAAGTAACCAGTGCATGAATTAATCTAAAGCACAAATTTAGCGATTACCTGTATGTTAAAATGATCAAGAATTGCAATCAGCTCTTCTTTCCTAGTGGAAACCACGGTGCCTAGTATGAGAAACACATAAAATGACCAGATTGTTTCTAGGGCAATAATATAGAAAAAAAAATGAGCAATTACTTATAAATACAAATATTAATTACTTTTCATTAGGTCATCAAGACAGGCACCATTGAACACACATATCTGAATGAACTGGGGTGATGCACCCATCACGGCACAAGGACAGAGGAGGAAGAAGCACCAGATGCAGGGATAGTACTTCTCTTCTCACAGCTAAACCTTTTCTCCTCCTCCTCCTCTAGCTGTTTAGTAACGCTTAACACTCATCTCCTCTTCCTTTATGTCCTTTCCCACCTTTTGCTAAGCATCTCTTTCCACATGCAATAGAAACTAAAGGGGTGAAAGGAGGTCTGCAGGTGAGAACAAAATGGCATAGCCTGTTTCAAACGGACCCAAATCCTGCTAATCATGGTTTTGCTGTAGAATGTCCTGTGGTAAAACAACTATGTGTAATACATGCATGTACATACACATTCGTATGAACATACACATGCAACCAACCAATCATCTTACAAGAAAGAAGTGTCAAGAAAGTGGGAAGAAGTGCCTTTTCAATGAATAATAGCACAATTACTTAACTCTTTTTTAATGGGATATTTACTAATAACTTATATGAAAAGAAATTCATAACAAACCTGTTTCACTTTTTAGTTTATAAGATCGACTTCCATCCATGCTGATGTGTTGTTGCACAATTATAGAGTTACCGTACACATGTGCTTTATAGGCATCATCTCCTCTATTCCTTAACGTTATTGAGATATCTGCTGAGCTAAAGCAATAAGGTTAAGTCACATGAAGGTACAGTGCAATTACAATACTAGGTTCCTATATTTTAAAAAGACCCCAAGTAATCTGGCTAATTCATTTGAAAATTAGCTTTACACCAGCCGTCGATGGCAGATTGGCTACTACAGGATAATGATAAAGATATCAAGCCTAACAAAAAAAATAAAGTTGACAATAAGAGATGCTTTATAAAAAATAATTAGGGCCTGGCTCGGTGGTGTGGTGGTTACGTTTGCGTGCTTCGGCAGCCTGGGGTTCACAGGTTTGGATCCCGGGCACAGACCTACACACTGCTCCTCAAGCCATGCTGTGGTGGCATCCCACATATAAAATAGAGGAAGACTAGCACAGATGTCAGCTCAGGGACAATCTTTCCTCAAGCAAAAAGAAGACGATTGGCAACGGATGTTAGCTCAGCGCCAATCTTACTCATGAAAAAAGAAAAAAGTTACTATTCTATCGACAATAGAAATACCACATTTGTACAAAAACAGTTTAAGTTTTGGTTGTTTCAAATCATGTACATAAGTTATACATTTTCCGATAAGCAATGTGTAATCGGTATTATAATACCTACTCTAAATTACAAGATAAGGCACTATACTGACAGCAAGCCTTTAAGAATAATGAAGAATTATGGTGAAGTAACATTTTCTAAGTGAATTAGAATCAAAGGAAATAACTTAATTTTTCAATTACTTAGCAATAAAAAGATCAGAGGATTTGATATCAAGAAATGTAAACTGAAGCCCAAAATTTCTTAAAGTTTATTGGTATTACAAAAGAATTATTTTTAAAGTTTTAAAGAAGTTTAAAGCATTTATAGTCATGCATATTTTAACATATTATAGAGAGGAAAAAATCAACCTTTGTTTATTTTTCTACTCTAACTCTGTTAAAATAAGACTTGGTAGAAAAACAAAGAAAAGATGCTAATGAAGTGCATTAATGAATATATATTTATAATTTCCTTAAACATAAAAGCAGACAATATTTTTTCTGGTTCAGATGAACATCTGCCAAACTGCTAAAGTCCTCAAATGCAAAATTACTTTACTTGGTAATTAAATGAAATCTTTAATAGAACATGCTTGTTTTTGTGAATTTGTAATGATACTCCAAAATTGTTCCCATTGCAAGAAATGTAGGAAAAAATACTCAAGATGAACTTCCCTGTAAACTGATATTACAGCAGACACACTGAAGGCTTTGCTCAGCTCTTGCTCCTCTACCCTTTTCTTTGTAAGCGTCCTGGCAGAAAGAGGGCTTAGCAGCCATATCAGTCCCCCTCCTCTCCTCCAGCGATTGAGCTAAATAGAGAAATCTGACACTAACTGGGCCAGATTCTCTCCTTTAAAAATCCAAATTTAGAAAAGCTGGTAAAATTCAAATAAAGTCTGTAGTTTAATTAATAATATTATAACAATGTTAATTGAAAAGTTTTGTTAAAAGTACTTTATTTAAGTTATTTGGGTTGTCAAAATTAATGAAAACTGGGTGAAGGGTGTGAAAGAAACTGTAATATCTTTGCAACACTTCTGTAAATCTAAAATTACTTCAAAATGAAACATTTTTAAAACAAATCCAAAGTAAGACACAACCAAGTGGAAAAATGGAAATTCCTTGGAGCCTGGAAAAAGTTATGAGGCCTCTGGGACTAGAGAAACCAATTTGGGGTATTATACTCTGATGAGCAAGTAAAGTAGAAAGTCTGCAGAGACTACAGAGAGAAGCAGGAGCACAGAACAGATAAGCTCTTGAGAAGCCAATGAAACAGACTGATAGGGACACACCCCCACAGATACTGGCAGTGAATCAGAGACAAAGAGAACACCAGAGCACTTCCTTACACGCACACCCCACAGACTAAGACAGTAAGACAAATGCCTGCACACACAAAGACCTAGACTAACAAGGACTCGGCTAAATAAAAAGCAAGAGCACATATAACCCAGAGGCAGCGAGAGAGAGAAACACATTCACACACCCACACACTTGTCAGCAGGAGAGAGGGAGGAGAGCTCAACACAGAAGTACAGCCCACTACGTAGGGAGGGTCAGGGCGGTGGGGTAGAGCAAGAGTTGCAGCACGGACTGAAGGAAGGGAGAGGGAGAAAGAGGCCTAGACACAAAGACACACAGAGAAAGCCAGAGACACACACAAAAAGACCCAGACAAAGAAGATCCTTGGTTCTGAGGTCTCTCAGTCCTGCTCACTCACGAGACTGAATTGTTCTTCCTCCCCGCAGCTTCTGAGATATAGATCCCTGCGTCTACGATGAATCTCCTTCTCTAAAGCTACCCTGACTGGGTCGGTGTGTGTGTTTTTTTAATCAGAAATCCCTAATTAAGACAGATATGCACCTGAAAAGTTATGATTAACAGGATTTTTAAAAGCTTCCCGAGCTGATTCAAATGAACAGTCAAGTTTGAAAACCATGAACTAAAGTATGATAGGGGAGGGGCAGCTGACCTGCAACATGGAGTAAAAATATTTTATTTCGTCAGCTAGTGTGATTACCTAGTATTACGTGAATGTACCTCATGAAGACATTTTAAAAATAAAATGAGGGGCTGGTTGTGTGTCCTAGCAGTTAAGTTCAGCGTGCTCCACATCAGTGGCCCAGGTTCAGTTCCCCGGGTGCAGACCTACACCACTTGTTGGCAGCCATGCTGTGGCGGCAACCCACATACAAAATAGAGGAAGACTGGCACAGATGTTAGCTCAGGGCAAATCTTCCTCAGAAAAAAAAAATAAATAAAACAAAATAAAATGACTACAAATATTTGCTTTCTGAATTATCAAACATCTCTCTTCATTAACAAACATCTACTTTATTATTTTCACTCCTAGCTACTCCTTGCATTTGAAAGCTATCTTTAATACTGTGAGAACTTTGGAGGCACTGGTATCCTGTTGCTATATGAATTTAACAAATATAAGAAAGGCAAGTTATTCAAAAAATTAAGCCTTAAGAAAAAAACCTTATAATAACTGCTCAAAAAACCTGTACAAGGAGACAGGGACAAGTGATCTGGGCACTAACTGCTGTCTGCCCACCATAGTGATGTGGCTGATGCTCAATTTGGGTCAAGAGTCACAGAGTCCAACACCTATAAATCCAGGAGACCCTTAAGTGAAAAGAGAGACTATCAGTGAGGGTTCTTTCAGAATGACAACACAAACAAGCAAGGCCACAGTAAGAATTTGGCTTCTTTCTAAACTCTGGAAAAACCTATCTGCACAGAGATACCTGGCAGCAGCACACACTAAGGGGAACGAGAAACAAGGAAAGGGCCATGTAAAAATATGATGCAGTGCTCCTTCTCTGGGTAGCCAGCTCACCTGCAGTAAGTTCTGTAACCTGAACTAAATAAACCAGGAATGTACAGCAGGAGTATGAGTTTTCACTCCTCCATAACTCACTCCCGATGCCCAGCTGATGTTAAAAACAGGACTGGTGCAAAGATCCCGATGCCACCAGGGTCTGTCTTAGAAAGGCTGAGAGAGGGAACTGTGAGCTGAACATGTTCAAGAAGAACCTGAATAGTTAGGAGCGTGAGACCTTGGGTCACTGAGAGAGGTTTTCATGGGAGGAGATACATTAGGAGAATTCATTCACTGTCTCCGTATCACTGGAAAGGATTAGTGGATAATCAGAGGGCTGAGCCAAAGGTAAAGTGTCTCAAGGCACAGCTCTCGGCTTCTCCAAACCATATTAGGTAAGCATCTCTAAGGCTAGCTGAAACCCCCACAAAGGCAGCCCAAAGATCAGGTGTCACAAACGGGGAGTGTAATGTTTGATATGGAGGCAAGGGGAGAGTCCTTGACTACCTCAAATCTGTGCCAGACTGACAGACATTCTTCAGGCAAATTGGGATAGCCACATAGATTTTAGATGCAGAATGGACTAATAGAAGTGCAAAACTTAATGAACGGCTTCAGTAAAAAAGTGATGACAGAATGAGAGACTATAAAGTAAGGAGAATTTTATAGATACTAAATGTTTTAAATGAGGAATAAGACGACAAGAGGAATAGTAATAGGTTTAGAAAAGCTGTCTGTAGCTACTTTTTCAGACAAGGTCAGTAAAAAGGAAACTGAGCTTAGGTTAAAGCTTTTAACTTTAATTGTTTAAAATATATTGATGTTCCTATCTACAGGCAACTGTGTCCTTAAAAGTTGGTGATTTGTGTATGCTAGCCTTTTTCTTTCTTGCTTTCTTTTCTTTAATAGTATTTCAAGGACAAGTCTCAGAAAGAAGTTTCTGCTTTGGTCCAGGTACTTCCCAGAGGAAAAAAATAAAAAATATTTAATCAAGACATAAAACATTTAATGGTAAAGAAAAAACAATTTCTTCCTGAAGTGTCTATTTGAAAGATCAATGTGTTATCTGGCTAGGTAGACTAGGTGATTGTTTGGACAACTAAGAAAAGTATAGTTAAGTATAATGCAGTGAAACAGAGTTGGGACCATTAACTTAAAAATGGTAAAGTAACTAACTTTTTTTTTTTTAAAGATTTTATTTATTTTTTCCTTTTTCTCCCCAAAGCCCCCCGGTACATAGTTGTGTATTCTTCGTTGTGGGTTCTTCTAGTTGTGGCATGTGGGACGCTGCCTCAGCGTGGTCTGATGAGCAGTGCCATGTCCGCGCCCAGGATTCGAACTAACGAAACACTGGGCCGCCTGCAGCGGAGCGCGCGAACTTAACCACTCGGCCACAGCGCCAGCCCCCATAAAGTAACTAACTTTTGACTTCAGACATAATTTTGTTTGGAGACTGGGGGGGAGAAAATTTTGCTGGGCTGAGGCCCAAATAAGATAAGTAGAGACAGAAAATATGCTGGAGAACTGTTACCAAATAGTTCTTCTCCAAGGCCACAGAGCATGGGAAACGATTTTCTGTGTACTTTTCCCCCCTTCTCCTGAGTCAACTTGGAACCCGGCTTAGGATTCCTAAGGTTTCTGAAAGACACATAAGAAAGCTTCAATCCTGATTCACAGCCCATTCCCATTCTATTTTTTAGTAATAAAATGGGAGAAGTTAAATGGATATAACACTGAGTAGAAGGAAAGTCTATTATATGAAAAAAAAGTTATCACTCTTAATTACCAAAGTTCCAGAAGCACTGGGTATGCAAGGGAGGAACGTGCAGTGTGAGTAGCCTCACTCTGGGAGCTAGTATGACAGAGTTTGGGACATCTAGTTGTTATGAGAAACAAGATTACCCTTCAGAGTTATCTGAGGCAGTATGAAAAAGAATAAGGGGGCCGGCCCAGTGGCGCAGAGGTTAAGTTTGCACATTATGCTTCTCAGCGGCCCGGGGTTTGCCAGTTCAGATCCTGGGTGGAGACATGGCACAGCTTGGCAAAAAAAGCCATGCTGTGGTAGGCATCCCATGTATATAACAGAGGAAGATGGGCATGGATGTTAGCTCAGGACCAGGCTTCCTCAGCAAAAAGAGGAAGATTGGCAGTAGTTAGCTCAGGTCTAATCTTCCTCAAAAAAAAAAAGAATAAGGAGCCTGCTCTGATGGCCTAGTGGTTAAGGTTTGGTGCACTCTGCTTCAGCAGCCTGGGTTTGGTTCCCTGGTGAGGAACCACACCATTCATCTGTCAGCAGCCACGCTATGCCGATGGCTCACACAGAAGAACTAGAAGGACTTACAACTACATACTGGGGGCTTTGGAGAGGAAAAAAAAAAAAGAGGAAGATTGGCAACAGATGTTAGCTCAGGGCAAATTTTTCCCAGCAACAACAACAACAAAAAGAACAAGGGGATCAGTCTGAAAAGAGCTCCTAATGGGCAAAAGGCCATCAATCTATGATGATGCAAATTGTGTAATTAATATATAGTTATGTGAATGCAAGCTATAACAAAAAGAAATATAAACATAAAGCCAAAGACCATTCACCAAGGGTCAAGAAGGATCACAAATAGACTTGTAACTGGTCCTCAAATCAAACTCATTGGCAAACCACCTTGGTAAAGGATACAAAATCAGAGACAAAGAGTGGACTACTTTCTGGAATTCTCAAAGGGCAGGAGGCAGAAGATCTGCACAGGGACACCTTGGCCAGCCACTGACTCTGCTTTCACCTGTGTTGTATCAATGCAGACGTGCTGACACTTAGTTTGGGTCAAGAGCCAGGAAAGTCCAATGTTTATAAATAGTCCTTTAAACAAGTTCAGAGGTTTATCACTGCTTGTTCTTTCAGAAAGGTAACAGAAACAAGAGTGTAAGTGGGCAGCAACAGGTCAATACCTGACACAAGCTCTCTGGAAAGGATAACAGGCAACAGTGGGCCATGCTGGTGACAGGTGGCAAGAGAAAGGAATGAAAATGTATGATACTCTGTCCCAGTGCTGGGAAGCCAGTTCATTTCCTCTAATGTCTACACGAATTGGGACTCTAAGTAGCTGCTTCTTATTAAAGAACTGAAAAATACAAGTAGAAAGCAAACACTTACTTCTGTCCATCTTTCACAAAACCTTTTAAAGAAGATCCTCTATTAGTAGCAACTGCTTTTCCACCAAGGCCAACTATGAGAGCTGTGAGTACTGCACTCTTCCCACCTAAAGAAACAGGTGTTGAAGAAACCACATTCATTAGAGAGAGAAAAGAAAAGGCTAACTCCTATAATTTGACGTAAAAAGATTTTTGAATGAAAATGTGAATTAGTCTAACCCTGAAATAAACTTCAGTGATAATTCCCTTGCAGCACCAAAGCAGGAAACTTATAAAAAATGCTGTATATATCGTGAAATATTTAGCTGCTGCTATTAGAAAAAAATTAGCATATTTCAGGAATAAGTTTTGCCGCTAACAAGGAAATGGAAAAAATGGTTGATACCTTTCAAACCTAAAACTCTCATCCGAGCCCATCAGCCTGTTAAATAAATTTACCTTTCTAATTACACATATGTACTTAATTCATCTAATTTTTATTACACTCTAATTTAATTACAATTTACTTTTACATAAATTCTCAGAAGTCAGAAACTATTTTTAACACCCCTTGAATGCAAGCTCCACAGGGACAGGAACGTTGCCTTTTTTATCGCTGTATCTCCCATATCAACCCATAATAGGCACTCACATATTTGTTGAAGAAATAAATGAACTTAAATACGAAAAAATTATCAGTCATAAAGACAGATGTTTGTATGTAATATTTTGACCATTATTCCTAATTTGAATATTATTCATTTGCTAGCTCTTTGAAAACTGTGCTTCTTTTCACCCTGACAGACATAAAATATCACAAGCTGAAACTCCAAAGTCTATAACAATTACTTAGAATATGGTAACTATTTTCTGAACTCCACAATCAACCGATTCAATCAACTCTTATAAGCCCAGCATCTTCCGCACTATATCCCAAATTAAGCAAAACACCACTGGCTAACTCCATTTAGTTCCTGGAATGTCTTTCAAGTCCCTATCCTCTCTCCTTTTCCTTCATTTCCAAATTCCCTGCCTCTACTACTTGTTATTAAGTTTTAATAACAAAAGCACCTTTTCAAAAGTTAAAAAAGAAAAGACCTAACTGCAGAACCCACCATTCTTTACTTTTTGTCCCATGTGACCTCCCTGTAGCACTCATCCCTTTGTCCATTCTCTCCTTGAAAACACTTTCCTCTTGATTGAATATAGAGCAGGGAAAACAAAGAACAACAACTAAACAGACTGGAGCTCCACATAGCCAGTTTTGCATTCTAGCACTGTCAAAGTTGTAGACTCTGGCAAGCCTTCTCTCCCAGTGGACTGGTCCAGTCAAGCTGTCAGCAGCTCAAGCCTCGCTCCTCTATCACAAGAGCTGCCTAACTGGTCTTTCCAACTCCTGTCTTCCCCCTTCTAATCCATTCTCTCCAATGTGACCAGTTGGTTTCATAAATCTCAACCCTGTCATCACTTTACTCAAAAACTTTAATGAGTTCCCCAGTGACTTCTGAATAAAACCCCAAAATCTTTATCACGGCATTCTAGATCCTCAAGAATATAAGCCACAACACAATTTTCCAGTGTCAGCTTCTGCCCCTCCTACCATGTGTAAGATAAAGCCATATAAGGTAGTTCACCACTCTCCATACACATCTACTTCTACCCCTCCAAACCTCTGGTGAGGAGCAGTCTTTGCCTGGAACATCTCAGCTGCTTCTCCTCCAAGGGGACCTAAAGAATCTAGAATTTTCATTCAAGCATCAAACAAATACCATCTCCTCTTAAAGCTTTCACTGGCCCAACAGTGAGAAGTAGTTTCATTCGTGTTTGGATTCCCCTGGCACTTTATTCATGCTCTATTACAACATTTCATGGATGTAAGACACAGGGCTGCCTCAATCACAAGGAGGACAGCTTTTCCACTCTTCTGTGGATGAATTCCAAGGTAAATGGATTCAAAAGAATAAGCAGGAAATGTTTGTCTCTGCTGCATAAATAACAAACCCAGAGTTAACTTATTATTTTCTTAAAGTATAGACTGGAAGCAAATACTAAAAATATTCATGACCACAAGTTATAGATCTAAAACTTGGATTTATAAGCACTAATAGTCACCTGTTTAAAAAAGTTAATGCATTCTAATCTCAAAGCACTACTCAAAGAAAAATAAGCGGTGCAAAAGCACTTACTTCCATTGTTGCCAACAACAAAGTTGACATTAGAACCAAATTTAAAGGGTCCAAGCATCGAATGACACATGAAGTTTCTTAGCTGAATACTCTCAATTATTCCAACTTCTGCTGCAGTCTATTAACAAAAAACAATGAAAGAAAACAATCAATTTGTCTAATTCACTCAGTATAATCAAGCATTTGCTGGCAGGAGAAAGACCGGCAGTGTTACCAATGAAAGAAATTACAGAAAGTGAATAATATTAACTTCAATCAATGAGTCAGATGAAATTAGACAGGAACCTTATATGAGTAACCACTCATTCTAAAGTCCTTAAAGGGTCTAATAAGCGTATCACAAGGTTTCTTAAAACAGACAATACTAACATTTGAGTCAGAAAATTTTTTGTTGGAGGGGGTTGTCTTATGCATTGTGAGCTGTTTAACAGTAAACCCAGCCTCTACCCATTAGACACAGGTATAACACAACCATTTCCCGGCTGTGACAATCAAAAACATACCCAGACATTGCTAAATGTCCCCTGGGGGACAAGATCCCCCCTGGTGTAGTAAAACTTCAAAAGATGACAATCCAGCCATGGTTTGAGCACTGAATTTGCTACAGACAATTCAAAGAGTAGAGCACACGTTCTTAAAAGGTAAAACCTGCTTTTCTTGTGATTTGCTATGTCTGTCACTTGTTATAATTGTGTGACTTTGGCAACGTATAAAGAATATATGATTTCAGGGCCAGCCCCATGGTCGAGTGTTAAGTTCATGCGTTCCGCTTCAGCAGCTCAGGGTTTTGCCAGCTGACATCCTGGGCACAGACATGGCCCAGCTCATCAGGCCATGCTGACGCGGCATCCCACATGGTACAACCAGAGGCATTCACAACTAGAACATACAACTATGTACTGGGGGGCTTTGAGGAGAAGAAGGAATAAAAAGGAAAAAGAAGATTGGCAACAGGGTTTAGCTCAGGTGCCAATCTTCTAAAAAAAAAAAAAGAATATATGGTTTTTAAATCTGCGAATCAGAAATAATTAGCATACACCAGGATTAAATTAGAGAAGGTTTATACATGTTTTAATCATGAATTTGGGACACAGTGATCACACTTTGCAGTTAGAAATACCAAAATAAATCAACCATATTTTACCAAACCTCCCAATTTTTTTGAAGAATGAACAATGTTTTCAGCTTTTTTAATAGTTTCTTTAAAAACTCCCTGACTCCCTTCTTCTAGATAGTATCTTATTAAAAAGCAGAAAATATTCATATCTTTGTATGGTTAGAATACCAGAAATCACAGTTGAAGACTTTTAAAAATAAATTTTTATTTTGATCTAATTGTAGATTCAGGTATAGTTTTAAGAAATAATACAGGGAGATCTTGTGACTCCTTTACCCAGCTTCTGCCCATGGTAACATCTTGAAAACTGTAGTACAACATCACAATGAGGATACTGACACTGATACAGTCAAGACACAGGACATCCATCAGCACAAGTATCCCTCATGTTGCCCCTTCATAGTCACATCCACCCAATCCACCCAATCCACCCCCTCCTTAATCCCTGGCCCACTAATTTGTTCTCCATTTCAGGAATGTTATATAGGGGGCTGACCCCGTGGCTTAGTGGTTAAACCCAGAGCACTCCACCATGGCAGCCCAGGTTCACACGTTTGGATCCTGGGTGTGGACCTACACACCACTAGTCAAGTCATGCTGTGGAGCCATCCCACATACAAAACAGAGGAAGACTGGGACAGATATTAGTTCAGGGCTAATCTTCCTCAAGCAAAAAAAAAAAAAGAATGTTATATAAATGGAATCATACAGAATGTAACCTTTTGAGATTAGCTTTTTTCATTCAGCCTAATTGTCTATTGTTGCCTGTATCAGTTGTTCACTGGTTTTTTACTGCTGAGTAGTATTCCATGGACGGATGTACCACAGTATGTTTAACCATTCACTCACTGAATGACACCTGGGTTGTTTCAGTTTGGGGCTAATACAAATAAAACTGCTATAAACATTTATGTATAGATTTTTGTGTGAAGATAAATCTTGCTCTCTCTGGGACAAATGTTGGGTTACAACGTAGGTAGCTGCATGTTAAATTTTTTAAAGAAACTGCCAAACCATTTCCCATAGCCAGCTGTATCATTTTACATTCCACCAGCAATATATGAATATTCCAGTATCTCTGCACCCTTGCCAGCATTTGGTATTGTCACTGCTTTTTTCATTTTAGCCATTCTGATGAGTGTGTAATAATATCTCATTGTGGTCTTAATTTGCATTTCCCTGATGAAGAATGATGCTGAACATCATGCCATGTGTTTATCTGCCATCTGTCTATCCTCCTCTTCAGTGAATTGTCTCTTCATGCCTTCTGCCCATTCTCAAAATGGATTATTTGCTTTTAACTGTTGAATCTTGAGAGTCCTTTACATATTCAAGATACTAGTACTTTGTAGCATACGTAGTTTGCTAGTATTCTCTCCTAGTCTGTAGTTAGACTTTTCATCCTCTTAACAGGGTCTTTTGCAGAACAAAAGTTTTTAATTTTGATGAAGTCCAATTTATCAATTTTTCATTTTATGGTTTGAGCATTTGGCATCAAGTCTAAGAATTCTTTGCCTAGTCCTAGATCCCAAAGATTTCTCCTGTTTGTTTCTAAAAGTTCTATAGTCTTACGTTTTACAGTTAAGTCCGTTACCTAATTTTGAGTTAATTTTTATAGAAGGTATGAGACTTAGGTTGAAGTTCATTTTTTTGCCTAGAGATGTCTAATTCCTTCAGTACCATTTGTTAAAAAGGCCCTTGCTCCCCCATTGAATTGCCTTTGAACCACTGCCAAAAATAAGTTGGTCATGATTTGTGTGGGTCTATTCTTGGGTTCTCTGTTCTGTTCCATTGATCTGTGTGTCTATACACCAGTACCACAGGGTCTTATTTACTGTAGGTATATCAGAAGTCTTGAAATTGGGTAGACTGATGCTCCCACTTTATTCTTCTTTTTCAAAATTATTTTAGCTATTCTAGTTCATTTGCCTTTTCATATAGATTTTAGAAGAAATTTGTCTATATCCACAAAAACTCTTACTGAGATTTGAGAGAAACTGCATTAAATCTATATATAATTTTGGGGAAGAACGGACATCTTTTCTGTGTTGCGTCTTCTAATCTAGGAACAAATGAAGTATCTCTCTCCATTTATTTAGGTCCCCTTTGACTTATTTCATCTGCATTATATAGTTTTCAGCATGTAAGTCCTGTACATATTTTGTTAGCTTGAGACCTAAGTATTTCATTTTTTTAAGGGACTGTAAATAGTATTATATTTTGAATTTAGATGTCCCTGTGTTCAATGCTAATATGCAACAAGTGACTTTCTAAAAAAATGTTTATCTTGTACCTTGTGACCTTGCTGAATGCATTTATTAGTTCTAAGAGGTATTTTTCTGTAGATTCTTTGAGATTTTCTATGTAGACAATTATGTCATCTGCAAATACGGACAGTTTTCTTCTTTTCCTTTCCAACCTGTATACCTTTTATTTCCTTTTGTTGCTTTATTATACTGGCCAGATCTCCCAGAACTATATTAAGTAACAGTGAGGAGAGCACATCCTTGCCTTGCTCCTGATCTTAGGGAAAAGACATTTCAGTTTCACCACTAACAATAATATTAGCCATTGGTTTTTTGTCAATGCTCCTTATCTTGTTGAGGAAGTTCTCCTCTATCCCTACTTTTCTGAGAATTTTAATCATGAATGGGTGTTAAATTCAGTCAAACGTTTTCTTCTGCGCCAAATGATATGATCATGTAATTTTTCTTCTTTAGCCTGTTAAAATGGTGAATTAAACTGACTGATTTTCAGATTCCAAAACAGGCTTGCATGCCTAGAATAAACCCTATTTGATCGTGATATATAATTCTTTTTATATATTGCTGAATTCTATTTGCTAAGATTGTATTAGGGATTTCTGCATCCACATCCATGAGGTCTGCAGTTTGCTTTTTCAGTACCTTCTTTCTCTGGTTTTGGTATCAAAACAATGAATCGGAAAGTGTTCCCTCCTCTTCTATTTTGTGGAATTGACTGTGTAGAGTTCACATTAACTCTTCTTTAAACATCTGTACAATTCTCGAATCAAACCAACTGGGCTCAAAGATTTCTTTTTTGGGAGTTTTTAAGTGATGAATTAAATTTCCTTAATAGTTGTAGAGTGATTCAAATGCTCTATTCCATATTGGGTGAATTGTGGTACTCTGTGCTTTTTGAGGAATTGGTCCACTCCAGCGAAGTTGTCAAATTTAGGAGTGCAGAGTTGTTAACAGTATTCCCTTATTATCCTTCTGATGTCAGCAGGATCCATGATCATATCTACTACTTCATTCCTGATATTGGTAATTTGTGTAGTCTCCTTTTTTCCTTTGTCAATCTTATGAGAGGTTTGTCAATTTTATTGATCTTTCCAAAGAAACAGTTGTTTGTTTCATTGTTTTCTCTACTAATTTTTTCTAATAATTACCATAAATTTCAAAATTAGTCAGGTTCTTTTCAGCTTTTTAAAAATCATGTTGCTTTTCCTGTATTGAATTATTAAAAATATGACATATAAACCAAACATGAGAAACATGCCAATTAAAAAACCTAATTTTGTAATTTTGCACTTACCAAAGTAGAGGTACCATTAGCGAAAGAAGCTGTACCTTCATCTTCGTCACCATCTTTATCAAAATCCTCCAACTCTTCCTGTCTCGGTCTTTTGGCATTCTCAGGAGAGAAGAAATTTTCTTCCTTCCTTTTGGCCATCAGGTCTGAACAAATACTATAGTATCAATAAATTAAATCAAGTAGAGCATCCATGATTGTTTCATACACATTAAACTTAAATCAGACAGCGCTTAAGTTTTAAGTATTATGTCCATTCATTTTTACTTTAAAAAAAGTAAAAATATCATCTGCATAGAGGAAGGGAGCTGTGAGCCAAAGAATGCAGGCGGCCACTAGGGTCTGGAAAGGCAAGGAAACAGATTGTCCCTAGAGCCTCCAGAGAGGAGCAAGCCCTACAGCCGCCTTGATTTTGGCCTAGGGAGATGTGTTGGGCTTCTAACTCACAGAAGGATAAGATAAAAAATGTGTGTTGTTTTCAAAAAGAATCATCTGCATATGCTACACTAGCTGATTCTACTTCAGTTATTCCTGGCCAAGATTTTATTGATATGGGCCCCCCTAAATGTTTTGACTCCTAAACTCACAAAAGGTAAAGGATTTTATTTGTGAAACTGTGGTCTCTAGTTTCCTAGATCTATTAAGGGAGACAGCATCATGCCTTATTAAATTATTCCAGAGCAATCATCCAATGTTTACAAGCTTAAAGTATTAGTGAATCAGATAAAACTTTTAAGTTATTTTCCCAAAGCAGCATATTTGAAGCACTGCTCCCTAGCACCAGCAGTTTAGTCCATGCTGATTGTCTACTTTTTACCAATATACTGTAAAATTTATACCTAGAAAATTAATATATTCAAAGTCACACAAGATTTTCTAAATGTATGAATACCACACCTCAAATCAAAGCTGACAGTCTGTGACTGAAATTAAACATTATGACTACTCTGATTGTTGCTTTCACTTTTCTCTTTAAAATACATTTAAGACCTAAAATGATAGGTACCTAATAACTGTCTGCTGAACAAATGGAGAGGAAAATCCACGACATTGGTAATCAGAAATTTCTAAGATACAAGAAAAGACTATGAGGAATACTTCCAGTCTCAACCCATTTAAGTCCCCCAAGGACTACACCATCGTAACCCTGCCTGTACCAGGTACCTGGACAGTAGTAGACTAAATGAGATGTTCTCTCTCATGAATTTGGACTGGAAGATTCTAGTCAGTTCTCACTAGAAGAGATGATGGGTCTATGTGATGATGTGCACACAGAGGAAGAAAGCCAGGCTTAGGTGGATGTGTGTGCTGGCAGGGTATGGGGAGCTAGTGGAATGGCATTACAAAGAGATGATGAGTCGAAGTGTGGGAACAGAAGTAAGAATTTGAGAGAGGAAAAGAGAGCGAGGGGAGAGAGACATTCACACACACTTTAATTTTTTAATCCACTGCTTTCCAAACTCACACTGACAGAACAAATTTTGCAGAAATATCAAATAGCTATACATATTCTGGAGGAATTGTTTTGGGGAACTATCTTTGTCAGGTTTTGTTATTATGACAATGCATGCTTCATTAAATAAACTGAGTAGTTTTCCCATCTTTTTAATGATCTAAAATCGCTTCTATGGCATGATATTTAACTGTTTTTTGAAGGTGAGAAAGAACTAAGGTTAAAGTTATTAGTGGAGTCTGTTTTAATTTTACAAAATTATTTCAATTTCTTTTTTGTATAGTGGTCTTTTACTCTTCTCTATATCAATTGTTCTGTAATTTTATTTTACGAAACATTGATAATTTAAAGCCTCAAATTTACTACACGAAATTACCTTATGTTTTGTAAAATCCTCATCTGTAGTCCTAACTCCTTTCACGCAAATTCTATTTAATTAAATTTTAAACATTTTCTCTAGAAACTAGCTCTTTGCTTTATCAAATCTAGTTTTTCTCTAATGTGAATATTTTAAAGTTTATTCACATATTTTTATACAAGCAAATATAAGAGATATGCAGTGGGGCTAGTTCAGTCTCTAATTCTTTTTTTCCAAAGTACAAGTTAAAAAGAGCAATGAGAAGAGGCCAGCCCGGGCGGCACAGTGCTCCATTTTGGAAGCCTGGGACTCACTGGTTGGGATCCCGGGCATGGACCTACACACTGTTTATCAAGCCATGCTGTGGCAGACATCCCACACACAAAACAGAGGAAGATGGGCACAGATGTTAGCTCAGGGACAATCTTCCTCAAGCAAAAAGAGGAAGACTGGAAAAAGATTTAGCTCAGGGCCAATCTTCCTCGCCCCCCCACCCCCAAAAAGCAATGAGAGACTTCCACTTCCAGGAAGATGGAATAGATGTACTTTTCCCTATTCCTCCTGCTTAGTAAACCTAAAAGCCTTGGAAATTATATATAAAATAAACGTAAGACAACTCTGAAAAAGAAGGAGGTTGACTGGCTAGGGACCTCAGGACCCAAGAAATGACACCATGGCGAGTTCCCTGAGTTTTTGTTTTGCCTCAAATATCCCATACTTGGAGAAGCCAGCAACTGAGGAAACACCAACAGGTGCAGTGGGGAAGAAAAGGCCTAATGAAAGCTTGCTCTCTCTAGCCAAAGGACCAGGAAAAGGACAGCCTAACAAAACAGAAAACTTTTAGACACTAATTGCTCTACTCCAATTAAATACCACTGAAAAAACTGCGGCCCCTCCTCGCCCCCCCAATGCCAGCCAAGGCCAAGTGGATAGCCTGGACTTCCACCCTGGTGAGGCTAGAAGGAGGTATCTCAATATCCCAAAAGGCTAGTGTCAGAGAAGGCTACGTAGGCCACGTAGGCAGCCATGATACTGGTGTCGGTGGAGACCACCTAGAGAGCCTAGACGTCCACCCCCACCAAGCAGTAATAGGGTGTTACTTACTCCCATTCCCTCCTGGATGATGTCAGAGGAGGCACTACCACTACCCAGAGAGGCAAGGACACCAGCCGACTGCAGTGGCCATGGAGACCACGAAGGGAGCTGAAATTCGCACCCCCACCCAGCAGTCACTGCAGCTAAGAAAAGAGTTCTGGTAAAGTTCTAGGTTTGAATCTGTGTCGGTGGCCCAGTACCATAGGGCAGCAGATCTCAAAGGTTGTGGTCTCTTACAAAGTACTAAGGACCTCAAAGAGCTTTTGTTTATATCTATCAATATTTACCATATTAGAAGGTAAAACTGAGAAACTTTAAAACAAAAAACACACAACTACACCTTCTATCAGTTGTCAGAGAAATGTGATCACACGTCTCCTAACATCTGGAAAACTCCACTGTACACTCATAAGTGAATGAGAATGAAAACGGCAAATGACATCTCATTATTATTATGAAAACAATTTTGACCTTGTAGACCCTTTGAAAGAGTCTCATGGATCCCTGGGCCACACTTTGCAAACTGCTGCTATATGGATACTATAAGCAAGTCCAAGACACAACGCCGTTAAGTTATAAGGCATAGCTGGCAAGCGATAAAATTAGAGCAGCAGAGGGCTGTAGATTGGATATTCACAGTGTGGTCCAATGACCAGCACGTATCACCTACATCTCCTGGGCACGGGCTAGATATCCACAATCTCAGGTCCCACCCTCAACCAAGTGAACGAGAATCTTCATTTTAACAAGATCTCAGGTGATTCATAAGCACTTTAAAGTTTGAAAGTATTGTTGTAAAAAAAAAAAAACTTGGACTTTATTCTATCCTGAAGGCAATGAAGAACCTAACTTATCATGATAAATTAAATATCATTTAAAAGGTATATTAGCTAATATCCGAAGGACACTTATCCTAAACAAATGCCTTTTGAGACAATATTAACATTACCAACACATTTATAAAATATTCAACATCTTTTTCACCAATAATTTAATGTTTATTTTAAATCTCCTACAGAAGTCAAAACTTAAAAATCAAACATATTTCTCAAATTATTTAATAACAAGAATCAATGTACATTAGTTTCAGCTTCAGCTTGTTGCTAATTTAAATTCTCTAGCATACCAACAGGCCATTATTTCCCCAAGAACATTTTCTTCTCTCCCACCCATCCTCTATTCCCTTCTCAATTACTGAGCAGTAATTTATTTATTATAAAAGAGCAAAGAGGCAGCATGACTTGTTGTTTTTCCCAACAGCAAACGCCCTTTTAGATACAGTTCTTATTAATGCCTAATACACGATCTTACAGTGAGCAGGCACTCACACATCAGCTGACTGATTTTAGTATTTTACCATTTTCAAGTAAAATTGAGGGGAGGGAGGTGAATGAAGGCAGATGGGATGAGCTTCTTACACTGTATGTGAGATTCTGTACTACACTGAAGATAGCGTGCTACATGACAACCAGGATGTTTTGTTTGCTGTGCTTGGCCTGGGATTTGCAGTTTGCTATTAGGTTACCATGGTAACTTGCATCTAACAGACACTGAAGCATCCTACCTTTTAAAATAGGAATCACTGTGTAAGGTAATGATACTGGATTTTTAAAAACACATATGAACATCCTGAGAGTTAGATACAGGTCAAAATAGTAAAACTGTTTCCAATAGACTAAAAAGGCATATAAACAGATGCAAGGAAAAATATTTTTAAATATTCTGGAATATACAAAAAAGGGAAAAAAAGCTCCTCTACGGTTTTCAATATACCCACAAAGCTCTTCATAGTTTTTAATGTTTATTTACAATTAAAAAATCAGAATTAAGGAACATATCATTCCTCCCATACAGGAAGCAAACTCCACCAGAGCACAAACAGTAACAAATATGCAGACTACCAATAAAAAATAAGTTCAAGAGGAAAAATCAATAACCAAGGGTTCATTACAGCAGGTATGTGCATAAGAAATCTGATAGAGATCAAACGCATTTTAACAGGCTTATAAATTTCTAAATTTTAAATTTTACTGTATCTAATAATTCATACTTCCCATTAATATCAAAGTAGGGACTAACAGTAGTTGAGAACAGACATAACAGAATTGGAATTACCCGCAGAAAATAGTGATTAAAAAAAGGCAAATTGCTGCTACTTCTGAATCTGCCGTGGACTGCATTTACCTCATTCCCAATTCCTTTCCTCCCACCATCACAGACGTTTTCATTCTACATTAAACAACCTCATTTTCACTGTATTCACTCAATTAAGTGCACTGCTTGGAATATATCACGAAATCAAATGAGATGTGATATATGATAAATAATATAAATATTTAAGTGAAAAAATTCCTAACTCCATCCATCAAACAATTCCAGATCAGTAAAACTGGGAAACACTAAGCATAGCATTTCAGACAATAAAATTTGAACACAAAGATTTGTGTTTTCAAAACATCCCTGTGACCTCAATCTAGAGGACAGACGAAACACAGGGAGTGAGAAGACGGGCAAAAGAGACCAGTCTCTAAAGCATGAGTGGTGCTGAACCAAAGCAGTGGCAACACCAGGGATGAAGGGAAGAGAGGAAACCAAAAGACTGAAAGACTGGGTGAAGTGGGTGAGCGGAAGCAACATTTGTTGAGTACTTACTGTATGCTTAGCTCTTGAGATAAACACTTTATTTCCTTTAATCCTCAACATCCTTATGAGATAAGTAATGGCCTTATCTTACAAAAGGGGATATTGAGGCTCAAGTGAAAGACATCTGCCCAGGCGTATGAAGCTGTAATTTAGCAGAGCCCAGATTCAAACCCAGGTTTGTCAAAACCCAAAGTTGCAGTTCCTCCAGGCACAAATAACTGAGTTTAAATGACAGTTTAATTGTTTATAGGCAGTGAAATTGGCTATTAATCTACTCATCTTCTTGTCTATCCTTTATTAATGTATAAAACTACAAAAAGGATTCTATTGTGATGTGTCCCTCCAATATTACTATTCCAGCCAATTAAAACTTTGGGCTCACATTATAAAATTTCATGTTGTGTTTAATTTTCAGAAACAATCTTCACACAATGTTGAATGCCATAAGTAGTCAAAGCAGCTTTAGCAAGGAAAGAGGATAAAGCGTTTATTTTGTTTGAAAACACTGAGTGTGAAGTACTCCTAGGATATTGAGATGGAGAGGCCAATAGGCGGTAAAATATACTCTGCAGTAGAGGTGGATGCGGGAGTGGAGCTAAGAAAGCTACAGAAATCATCTGAATTTGGTCACTAGGGAAAGTATGTTGAGTGAGAAAAGATTTATCTAGTGAATCAAAGAAGTTAACATTAATATAAGTGACTACGCTTGACCCTCATCTGGAGTCATACAGACTTAAGAGTGTGGGGGGTACATATAACTGTGACATTTAATTATGCCTTAAATATAATGCATACTATTATGGTAAAATTTTGAGTTACTTGGTTATTAATTCCTGAATGTAACCCAGATACAGCTTGGATTAATTTTCCTAACTTAGGTCTAAAAGTGATAGTCAAGATTTAGGTAGGTTTTATACAAAATTCTACATCCAAGCACTCAGTAAAATACATTCAGTAAAATAAACCTCTGGGGAATAACACCTGTTTTTCACCTGTTTTTCACTGCAACAACTTTAATATGCTATTTGTACTTACTTTTTCCCAGGCTCAATACTAAATGCTTTATTTATTAGAGATAGATATAGAGAAAGAACTCTGTGTCTCCCCTCCCCCAACACATTTAAGAATCCTGTAAGTTAGGTACCACGTTGTTATGGTCTCCAATTACAGAAAAAGAACCGGAAACGTAAGAGGTGGTATCAGCTTGCCCAGAGTCACACAACACTGGTTCTGTCTGACACAAAATCGTTTTGTATGCAACACTCTAGTGATCTCCAAACTTTTTTGTACTTACACCAATTCAAGAAATTTTAAGTATACATTCCAACATAAAATTATTGCCCTGAATATTTCACAGAGAAACAGAATGAGATAAAATAAATCTAAGGAGAAGTTCTAATATGCTCCCTCCCCACCCACACGCCCATGGAACAATCTGCAGGCCACTGCACACGCTATTGAAGGTTTTAAAAGACTCCACAGCAGCCGTCTAAAGGTCAGGGAATTTGAACTTTTCTTCTTTTGAATATACCACAATAACTTGTTTTTAAAATACTCGCTTTTAATCTCCTACTCATGAAATATGCAGAGTAATAAGCCCTCACATAAACTCTGTTGCTCCTTCTACGAATCATCACAGTATTCTCTCAAGCCCGATACGTCCCAGAGCCCTTTCTCCACCCTTGAGTCCTGGGTTCCGTAATTCCCAGTCGGAATTCTTCTCCAATTCATTTCCACAAGAAAACAGGAAGAAGAAATGCCATCATAAAACCTCCGAACATCACAATTTAATTTCCCGAGATAATACAGTTTGCGTTTTCATGAAACTGAAATGTAACAACAAATCTAATTTCAGTGATATTTGCATATACCTCTTAAACATACTTAAGTTGCTGCTTGTGAGATTTCACCAGATTCGTGAGAAGACCCTAATTCCCGAACCCAACCTCACTCCCTTACCCCTAGCTTCTTCAAGCTACTCTTCAAACCAAAGGCCCCTGGGGCCGGGCGCCGGGTCGCACCGCCAGAGCTGAGATTTGCAAGGCTCCCCGCAGGGCCGCCCGAGGGAGGGGCCCAGGGCAGACGGGCAAGTTTCCCGCGGCTGAGGGGACCTGTGCAGCCCGCGGAGAGGGCGCGAAGATCCCCGCCGGCCGGCCCGCCTGGGCCCGCAGGGAACAGCCTAGACACTGCCGCAGCTCCGGTGACGGGCCGCCACCTGGTGGGCTGGGGTCTCCAGTTAAAAGGGCAGAGACAGGGGGACGGATCCGGAGCAAGGGAGAGCGACAGCACGCGCCCTCACCCTACCTCGAACAAGTCGAAGTGTCCCAAAGGAACCCGATCGGCGGGGCTGTCGCGGTGCAAGCGGACGCTAAGGCCACCCTGGGGGCGTCTCGGCCTGAGCCGGCCGCCGTTGGCCCCCGCCGGGAACCGCGCGCCAGCTGCAAGAGAAGGCAGGAGCCCGGCCTCCCCGGCGCCCACCGCGGGACGCTCCGCGCCTGCGCCCCGCCCCCACCCCGCCCGCCGGGAATCCGCCCGCGCGTGCGCGGTTCGGAGTTTTCGCGCCACTGAAGTCTAAGAGGAGGGGCCGGAAGCACCGCTGGGCGGACGGGGAAAACGAGTGGGTACCGAGGGCTCGGCGCCGGCGGTGTGGGGCGGGAACGTGGATGATTTGCCTAAGTGAAAGGGCAGATAAGCCGGAGCCCCCGGCAACAGTTCCACGCATGCGTACAGCGGGTCGGCTGGGAGCCGGGATGGCCGTGTCTGCGGCCCCGGCGGGGGACAGGGGACAGTCACTTCCCGGAAGAGGCAGGGCCGTGTGGGAGAAGGCGCCGAATTCGAAGTGCTCCCAGGACCTTTCCGGGTCAGGGTGTTAATCCCCAAACGCCAGTCTTTGGGAAAGCAAAGAGGAAGTTTTCTTTTCCTTTTTTTGTTTTAAGAAGAGAAAATTCAGGAACTTGGAGGCAGCAATAGTTAGCACTCAGGCCAAATTGGTAAATGACGGAGGGGCGTCTTCCAAAACCAAGAGGAGAGGGTTGTCCCGGTAAGTCCCGCGGAACGCCGGGGACCCGCCGCCGCCCCGGTCCTTCCCCCGATGCCTTTGAAATCTGCGTTGGGGCGAGCTCTGCGTTCGTGTCCCGTGCCGCCCGCCTCCTCCCGACGCCGGCCGCAGCTCCCCTGTGAGTGCGGGGACACGGCGCTCGAGCGGCGGGGCTGCCAGCCGGCCGCCTCCCCGGCCCTGCCCTGAGCCCCGCGGGGCGGCTCCGCCCGCCTCCGCCGAGGCCGCTGTGGCCGGAGCGGCCCTCCCCCGGGCGCTCCGCGGGGCCGCCCCACGCCCCGGCCCGGCGTCCCGGCTGAGCTTTCCCTGATCCCCGTGGGCACACTTGGGTGTTCCTCTTCCGGTGTTAACGTGGGGTTTAGAAAATACTTCCACGATAGCAGTTACCGTAAGGGATTGTGGTTGTTGGTTACAGTCCTTTCCCCTGCGCGAGCCTCTGTTCCAAACTCCCTCAGTAAATGTCCGAATTCAAGAAGTTTCAATTCCTTGGCTTAGCTTCAGCACTCTTCTCAACCCCCCATTAACCTACTGCTTCAACCGTGACACACCTCATCACGTGACATGCTGAGCCAAGTAATCTACTTTCTATGTTCCAAAATCTTCCTTTCTGGATGAAAAAATGTGGCATTGACCTCTCCCCTAGTCCAATCCCAAATAAAGTGATGTTCAAACTTCTGGTCCCCAGTAATGAAATTCCTTCCATCAAAGTCACCCTTTGACTTCTAAAGATTATCAAATATATGTTTCTGTTGTGGCTCTTGACGTGATACAGTGAGAAGTATGACATCGTCAAAATAGATTAAAACACCACAACAGCTGGCCTAAGTGGTCCGTGTTGGTAAACAATTGGAAAGGCAGTTCAGAGGTCTCTGCTTAGATGTCACTTCCTTTAGGAAGCCTTCCTTGATGCCCTACACTAGGCAAGGTACCTCTCTTTCTATCTACTCATAGTTCATTCACCTTACCTCTGGGCCTGTGCTTGTCACATTGTTCTAATTCCCCTTTTATCTCTAATCTCACCAAGATCCTTAAATGGAGGGCTCGATCTTTCATTATTGCATCTCCAGCCCCTAGAAGAGTTCCTGGAAAATAAGCGTTTAATAAATATTCATTGATAACAAGTAAGTTACACCTGGGTTATATTATGCTCCAAGTTTAAGCTAAATTCATATGAAAATAAAACTGAAGAAATAATAAAAAAGAGCATTAGTTAGTGAAATTATGTGGTAAATCCCGCACAATACAATCCTGTACTGAAAGAAACTTTACACCATTTACCAATCTTTATGTGAAAATATAGTTATCTAAATGGGAATTGGGAAATTTAAAGTATTTCCCACTTCACTGTTAAAAGACAATTCTAATGTTTTTGCTTAAAACAGGAAAACTGTTGGTTTAATAAAATGTGTGTTTTTGCGTAAATCAAACCACTGACTGCTTTTTATGTTCTTTAAGTTTGATTCATTAGTGGAATTAGCAAGGTTCTGTGCTTTTCTCACCTCATTCAGTTTTATAATTAACCAATAAAAGCTTAGTAGCTTTTAAGGAAGTTTTAGGAGCATAAATTGATTTATGGACACCATATGGTTACATCAAAGGATTTTTTTGTTTTGTTTTAACCTGCAATCGATTCTTAAGCCTTTTCTTTAAACTAGAAATTCGTGTTCTTTCTACCAAGCAATAATATCTGAAAGAGAGTGATTTTTTCTTTAATACCAAGCTACCAAAATTGGTGATGAGATTCAAAAGATATCAGAATCTTGTAATTCATCTGGTAATACTTCTCAGTTTGTAGATAGGTTAAATGTCTTCCCAAGGTCATAGAGCTAGTCAGTGGTATATCCAAGACTGAAATCCTAGGCTTTCTATCCCAAGTTCAGTGCACTTTCACTAAAATAAATAAATTGAAGCCACTAATAAGTTATAAAGTTATTTGCTATGGATTGTCCTGACTTTGTTGATTCACATAAGTATTCTTGTGAAACACTAATTCTTAAGAATTGTGAGTATATTAGGAGACTCTTCTTTTTATATATAATATACATTGATTGAATGATCAGATTGGCATCAATAAAATTATTACATTAGAAAAGATAGGAGTAGAGACTCACCAAATCCCACACCACAGAAAATTTCAAATTTCACCATGTTAAAATAAGCAAGACAGAATACATAGTTTTGATTGAGTTTGATATGTGTAGTATTTTTAAATTTTACGTGATGCTGAGCTATTTTCAAGTAACCTCATCAGGTTGATCATGACCTCAGGCAAGAACCATCTGTTCTATCTTTGAGTGTAGTTGTCCTTGAATATCTTAAATGCTGTTGCATTCTGTCCCTTTTTGGAACTTTATGTGATTTTGCAGTCTTACCATTGCTACTTAATGTCACTTTGGAGGTGCAAAGAAAGTGACAAAAAATGGAAAACAATGGATCATGGAAATAGATATTTTGGATTAACTGCATTTTTAAAACGTTATGGTGTCATTTTTCATAAAATACATGGTTCACAAAACTGTACCCTTTCAGAACTGTTGAGCTATTCTTTTAATATTCTGCTTTCATGAGTGATTTCTGAAAGGAACATGCATTTTTACACTCAAAGAACTTAGGTTGTAGATCTACTGAAGATAATCATAAAAGAATATTTTAAAATAATGTATTACACTTAGAATATGTAATTTTACATTAATATTCTTTGCATTTTGTCACTGCTTATAAGGTAGCACCATAAATGAAGAAGTAAATTAATTTGTGTCAAACAGGAATTATGTCACCTTTAAGGAAATTCACTATCCATTACCAGAGAAATGATAATTTTAGTGTTTTAGGTTTTTAAGCAAGATCTCTCTGGCTCCCTCTGGGAGACTGATTGTGTAGAAGTGGAGGGTAGTACAAAGTGGAAGCAGGGCAGCCAGTGGGGAGACCATTACCACCGTGTACAGGCAACGCTAGGGGCCTACTGTTAGAAATGGGGATTTAGGAGATATTTTGGAGATAGAGGACTTGCTGATTAAGTTGCTGTTGGAGAGCAAAGTAAAGAGAAAGAGTCAAGATTGACTGCTAGGTATATGGCTTAAGCCACCGGGTATTTGGGAAAGACTAGGGGTAGAACAGTTTTGAGGAGATGTGGTGGAATCAAGAGTTAGGTGTGTATCATGCATCCATGTGAAGATAAAGTAGGGGATTAGATATTCCAGTCAAAAGCTTGGAGGAGTTGTCAGATGATGTGGGATAAATTAGAGGGAAAGTGAAGAAAAATTCCTTCATTATAAAGTCTTCAAAGGGAACTCAGCAATAATATCCTCTCCAGTGTAGTCTGTCTTTCTAACTGACTCTAAAAGTATTCTTTCTATAAGTCTTTCTGCTCACTTTCCAATTCCCATGCCAACCGCTAATCCTTTGAATCTTCTTGCTTGGCATAGTTATAATTATTTTTAGTTAAAAGTTGCGAAGGCTATATAAAGTCTTGGCAGTAATTCAAGAAGGTCTAATAGAAATGAATTAATGGTAAGTTACTAAGAAAAAAAGATTCATTGGGGCGTGTCATAGAGAAAGACTAGCTCCTATAAAAATGTCCCCTTGATTCCTATCATTCAGAGAAAAAAGTGGAAAAAAAGTATATTTCATGATAGCATTTCTTTCAGAGAAACATATCAGGGCATTACTGCTTTATAGGAGTGTGCTTGGGGAGCACAGGAGAGACTAACCTTTTTCAAATCCATTTCATTAGATATATGATATATGTAGGTTAAGGCACCAAAGTGGTTTAAAAGGCTTTGAGATAGGTTAAAAAATATGGTGACCAGAAGGATTGGCAATGAGAGACATTTTTCTAGAAAATGTCACTTAACTAAGGAAAAGTGGAGAAGAGAACACTAGCTCAGAGACAGTAACTCAATTTTTGTGTGTGTATTTGAGGAAGGTTTGCCCTGAGCTAACATCTGTGCCAGTCTTTCTCTACTTTATATATGGGATGGCTCCACAGTATGGCTGATGAGTGGAGTAGGTCTGCACCCAGAATCCGAACCCGTGAACCCTGGGCCGCCAAAGCGGAGTCCGCAGAACTTTAACCACTTGGCCACGGGGCTGGCCCCTGTAACTCAAATTTTGCTTTCTGGGGACTAACAGATGATTCTGTTACAAACTTTTTTTTCTTTTTGCCTATGTTGTTCATACCAATTGTGTTTAAGTAGCCACTGTTACAGCTTTGTAGACTTTGCTCGTATTATAATAAAGGAAATATGCTAAATAGATGGGCTAGGGAGACATTGCTGGTCACCCTTCAACTACCAGTGCTAGTTGTTCTGTAACATGACTGCTGATGCTCTTTCTTTAAACCAGGCTTATTTCTGACAAAGAAACTAAAATAAAATGAATAAGTAAGTTTTAAGTGGAACAATCATGTTCTATTAAAGATATTATTTATGGGCTTAGTTAAAAGCCCTCTTCATCTTGCTTAAGGGATCCAATCTGTGGGAATTTCAATATATTAATAGAATCAGTTATGGGTTTATTTTTTTCTAGGCATGGGTACCCCAGTGAATAATATATTCCATTAACGTTTTTACAAAATGATTCTTGTGGGCTGACCCCACGGCATAGCAGTTAGGTTCAGTGCGCTCCGCTTAGGCAGCCTGAGTTTATGGGTTCAGATCCTGGGTGTGGACCCACACCACTCATCAGTCATGCTGTGGCAGCATCCCACATAGAAAATAACGGAAGACTGGCACAGATGTTAGCTCAGGGCTAATCTTCCTCAGGAAAAAGACAAAAAGATTCTTTACAAAATGATCCTAATGTGCTTGAAATATTTAGAGAACTGCAATTTGTAAAGTCTACCTCATCGTGTTTCTCTAATTTTTTTTTCCCTACAGCCCTCAGAAGGAACACAGTTTATATCACAGTCCTATACGTAAATGTGTGCTTATTTGTGCTATCATAACAACCCTGCACCATGTGATGGTCATCATTCACTACTACTCATTTATATGTGTAGTCAATTTACGTAATGAAGCATTGGAGATGTGGTAGGAAGGGTTGAGCTTTAGGGCTGGAAGAGCCAGAGAAAAGATGCACCTTGCCTGTGACCACATGACTAGTTCCTAGGCATTCTGAAGAAAACCAGGAAATAGGAATCTCTCATTCCTTAAAAAGCCATACTGAAGTCATTTAATATTCAGGTACTTGTAACCTTGTAGAACATTGCTTTTTAATCTGATCCATGAAGTATATCCATATTTGGTTACTTACTGTTTAGGCAAAAAGTAAACCATCTAAAGATTTCTAGTTTATTTTCCCAACCCTTTATGTATAAGACCACATTTTTTAAACTAATTTTAAATTTGAAAAGTAAGACATGCCTATGATTATTTTAAAAAATAATAAACAACACAGAGGAATATACTTTGAAGACTAATTCTTCTCATTCCTCAGCTTCAGTCATCCCTAATGTATAAACTATTTTGTACCTGTTTTCATTTTAAAACTTGGAGACTTTTTTGTCAATACATATAGATTTGTCCCATTTTTATTTGCTGCATCATTTATTCCATTGTTTGAACATACTGTAATTTCTTAAAGATATGTCCTTTGTTGATCCATATTTGGTTCCCAGTGTCTTACTATTATAAACAATGCTACAGTGATTATCCTTATATGTAAATCTGCGTACACCTAACAGTATATCTTAAAATAAATTCCTAGAAGAAATTGCTAAATAAGAAGATACCCGCATTTAAATTTTGACAGCTAGAGTCAGGGTCACATTTAAATGAGATAAGATCAGTTCTGATAATATTCCTCCAGAGGGGAATTTTGTGATTCCTTCTATCCCTGCCCTTTCCAGTATGCAGGGTGAGTCACAAATAAAAGGAAAGTAAAACTATCAACAAGAACTTCCTCCTCAAACTTTCTATTTCTGAATTTTAAATGTTCTGATGGGTGATACTTTAAAAGTCTTGTTTGCCTTCATAATAATGCCTTAGAAAAGATATGTGTCCCCACTCTTTTTCCAGAATTAACTACAACTTTTCACATTAACAAAGAGATAAAACCTTAAATCTGAATCTGTGCCACAATGTCACATTCAACCCGTGAGACTTCTTGATGTGAAGTAGACAGTATTAGCACTGAGCCACTGTTAACGTTAATGGTGCTTTCGTCTTTGTATTTAAATCTGTTTTTCTTTGTAAAGTGACATATATGCAAATATTTGTGCACTTCTTCATAAAAAATGAATGCACAAAATGATACTTATGGTGGCACTGGCTGCAGTATAAAATTGATTCAGAAAAGCACAAAGAACATGACAGCAACACTTCTAGCATTTATTTTCTTTGTAGCCATGTACAATTTGAGGAAATCACTTTTAGTGTGGGCTCTGTTAAGGGAAACAGACAATACAGTACTTTTTATTTAGATTGGTTTTGCATCATGGTGATAGCTTATGACTTCATATTTTTTGTATCCTATCTTGTGTTTTTGGAATGAATTAAAGGTCATTATTTAGAGGATGATAATCTGGATTATATTTGTATAGTCAAACTGAATCTTAATTGCAAACACTACGCAATATTTTTGTCAAATAATAACAAAGGAAAAGAAAAACAGATATATATGTTTAATAAAGAAAAACTGCCCTACAGAAAATACCAAAGCAGGATACAATCGCAGAGTTTAAGCCAATTTCGTTTTTAAAATGTCATGTACATAGAAAAGAATTGAACATTAGTTTTCTTTGGATGGTAGGACTATAGGTGATTTTTAAAGTTTTTTTCCTTGAAAAGATTTTTTATTTTTCCACAACAAACATGTGTGACCTTGTAATTTAAGAAGTCAATGCTCTTTTAAAAAGATAATTCCATATTCTTCCAACTCTCCATTTTCTGTCTCCATCAAAGTTTGCCTTCATTAACCCCTTGTTTTTTTCTTTAGTTTGCTTATCTGCATGCTTCCTTGCTTTTGTTTTTTGTTTTTTCTGATTATGAAAGAAGACTAGTCCTATTCTCTTTAGTACATAAATCAAGAAGTGAATTCTGAAGAAGACAAACAAGATTTACAGCATCCCTGGATTTTCTACCCACCTCTGCATTTGTTAGCTCTTGTTATTAGCTGGAACAAAGTCAATTACCACCATATATATATTTTTTGTAATGTTTTCCTTTTCCAAATTTCATGCAATATTAATGTAACCATGTGAAAAGTTTTATTCTTGGCCACTGCTAAGGAGAACTTAGAAGAAGAAAGAATGAGGAGAAACAAGGAGACCGTTAACATTTGAGTTTCATTAACTTTAAAAATAACTTTATTTTTCAGTACTATAGAGAAACCCATGTTTGGTGACATCAGTGGATTTTAGGGACAAATTTAGCATGCTACAATCTGAAAATAACTTAATCCATTAGTTGCATTAGTGTTTTTGTAGCCGGTAGGTCAGTTACCACCATTTTTAATGTTTCAGGTGTTCTTGGTTCATTTAGAAAAGCTGACAAATGAAAGAAATCAGGAGAATCTTATTATCCTAAACTAGCTTATAATATATTGTGTGTATTCCTGTTCTGAGCTTCTGTGTGTTTTAAAATTTTTTGGAAAGTGTGTTTCAAATAAGCGCAGTTAATCACCAGAATGGGAGTGAATGACTTGTGGCAAATTCTGGAGCCCGTTAAGCAGCACATCCACTTGCACAGTCTTGCTGGGAAAACCATTGCAGTTGATCTGAGCCTCTGGGTATGTGAAGCACAGACAGTCAAAAAAATGATTGGAACAGTCTTGAAGCCCCACCTCAGGTATAGTACGAGTTATTAGAATATAAATGTTTGATTACGTAAGCAGTTGATATCTTGATTTTGTTTCCACTTTATTTCTTTTGTTATTTTACATTTTGAGATTGTAAAATGCATTAACATGTCTAGATCTGCCATCTTTATTGATGACTCACAAACTTGTACCTCTTGCCCTTTGAGGTCCAGACTCACATACCTTGCTGCCTACTAACATATCCATTAGGATGCTTCATTGGAAAAGGCAGAAATTTGGGAGCCATTCACTGCCTGTTTTATCCCTCCCTACATCCAATCCATCAGGAAGTCTTGCCAGTTCTACTTCCAAAATATATTTTGTGTTCACAAACTTCTCTCAATGTCCAGAGGTACTGGCTCAGTGTGTGCCAACACCATCTCTCATCTGTCCTGCTGAAGTGATATCTTCACTAGTTTCCCTCCCTCCACTCTTGGCCTCCTCCTCCAAACCATTTTCCACATAGAAATTAAAATAATCATAAATCTCCCTTCTTAAAAATATTCTGTGGTTTCTTAGTCCACTTAAATCTTAATAAATAAAATGCGATTGCATTTTTGATACTAGTTTAATTTTCTTGCCAGTATGTCATACTGCTGTGTTGATTTTTGCTATCAATATATGATGATTAATATATTACTAATTTTTATATTTCAGGAACTTATTTTTTCGTATCTCATATTTAACGCTAATGGATGTAAAACTGGTGTTCATTATGGAAGGGGAACCCCCAAAGCTGAAAGCTGATGTCATAAGCAAGAGGAATCAGATTCGGTACGGGCCTTCTGGAAAAACATGGTCTCAGAAAACAGGAAGATCACATTTTAAATCAGTCTTAAGAGAGGTGAGCATTCTGATCTGATTTGAATTAGAGAGTATATTTTACTGTGATAAAGTTTGTTGTTTACTATCTTTTTGTTAATTTACTTTTATTTTATTGAGGTCATATTGGTTTTTAACATGTAAATTTAAGGTGTGCATTACTATATTTCAGTTTCTGTATAGGTTGCATTGTGTTCACCACCAAAAGTCTAGTTTTTGTCTATCACCATACACATGTGCCCCTTTACCCCTTTTGCCCTCCCCCACCCCTTGTTCCTCTAGTAACTACTAATCTGTTCTCATTATCTATGTGTTTTGTTTATCTTCCACATGTGAGTGAAATCATGCAGTGTTTGTCTTTCTCTGCCTGACTTGTTTTGCTTAGTATAATACCCTCACGATCCATCTATGTTGTTGAAAATGGCACAATTTTGTCATTTTTATGGCTCAGTAGTATTTCGTTGTGTATATATACCACATCTTCTTTATCCATTCATCCATTGATGAGCACTTGAGGTGCTTCCACGTCTTGGCTATTGTGAATAACTCCGCAATGAACATAGGGGTGCGTAAATCTTTTTGAATTGTTGATTTCATGTTCTTTGGGTAAATACCCAGTAGTGGAATAGCTGGATTGTATGGTATTTCTATTTTTAGTTTTTTGAGAAATCTCCATAGTGTTTTCCATAGTGGCTGGACCAGTGTGCATTCCCTTTTCTCCACATCCTCTGCAACACTTGTTATTTCTTGTCTTATTAATTATAGCCATTCTGACAGAAGTGAAGTGATATCTCATTGTAGTTTTGATTTGCATTTCCCTAATAATTAGTGATGTTGAACATCTTTTCTTGTGCCTGTTGGCCATTTGTATATCTTCCTTGGAAAAATGTCTGTTCATATCCTCTGCCCATTTTTTGATCGGGTTGTTCATTTTTTTGTTGTTAAGTTGTATGAGTTCTTTGTATATTTTGGAAATTAACCCCTTGCTGGGTATATGATTTGCACATATTTTCTCCCAGTTAGTGATTTGTCTTTTTGTTTTGTTGATGGTTTCCTTTGCTGTGCAGAAGCTTTTTAGTTTGATGTAGTCCCATTTGCTTATTTTGTCTTTTGTTTCCCTTGCCTGAGTAGACATGGTATTCGAAAAGAGGCTGCTAAGACCGATGTCAAAGAGTGTACTGCATTTATTTTCTTCTAGGAGTTTATGGCTTCAGATCTTACATTGAAGTCTTTAATCCATTTTGAGTTAATTTTTGTGCATGGTCTAAGATAATGGTCTACTTTCATTCTTTTGCTTGGCTGTCCAGTTTTTCCAATACCATTTATTAAAGAGACTTTCCTTTCTCCCTTGTTGTTCCATAGCTTTAATACTTATTAACCTAACTGTAAATAGAAGGCTAGTGTGGATAGAGAAGAGTTTTGTTTATGTTTTGGAGTGAAACTAACCTGAGTTTAAGTCCTAGCTGTGGCATCTAGAAACTCTGAGACGTTGGGCAAGATTTCTAACCTATATCTGCCTCATTTCCTACTCTGTGAAATGAGGATAGTAATACTTTAGCGGGCTGTGGTGAAAATTAGAGAAAATATATCTAAAGCAACAACTGCATAGTAGGGACTGGATACATGTTACCTTTTATGACATCTTCAGCACTTAAACAATTCCCAGAATAGAGATCTTAATTCATACTTTACTCGTTCGGGATTAATGATAGTTCATATCTGCCTTCCCTTAGGGCTTTGTAGTTTTAAAAAGTACTTATTATTAAATTTTAATATATTTGTGAATTACTTATAAAATCTTATATTATTTATAAAAGTTAAGAAAAAGAAATCTCTATAATAAAATAAACTAATTAAAACAATAGAAAGCTACTATTGTCTCTTTTCAAATGTATATATTTTTTAAATGTTGGCTTAATAATGCACAAATAACTTTTATCTTGGACTTTTAACTTAATGTATCATACCCATATTTCTCTGTTGCTACATTCTATTCAAAATCATAACGTAATGGTTGTGCAACATATAAATCTATGAAATTGTTCCCCATGACTGGATATGTTGTTTGCTTTTTCTCTGTTTTCTTCCCTATTGTACATGAAATTTTGGTGAACATTTTTTGTGTGTATAGCTTTTCCTTGTGATTTGGAATTTTGAGATGAAATTACCCAAAGTGGGATTGATAGCCCAAAGTTTCGGAATGATTTTATTGCTCTTGCCAGTTACTTTCTACCAGTACAGAGATGAGATAAACAATTTCACTGCCCCCACAAGAACATTGGATATTAGGAGATTTATCTTTAAACTGTTTAGTATACAAAAACAAAGGTTTTTCTTTGTTATATAATAAATATAAATACACATAATACATATTTAATATGTATTGGTCTCTTAATGGTAAGCTTAAATATTTAATGTAGTTTTAGTCCCTCTGTGGGTAATGGCCAACATGTCTTTTCCCCACTTATCTCTTGAGGTTTTAATTTTTCTTTTGTTCAAGTTCTTTATATACTAAGGATATAAACCTTTTACCATATTTGCTTTGAAATCATATCCTTGTTTTTATTTTTAATTTTGGCTAAAAATTTCATTTATTTTAAAAGGTATTACGTAAGTTAATATTTTTCTCCTGAAATTTTGTTTATTTTCTACTTTTATGTGATTTAAAAAAAAATAATTCTCAGTTAGTGACTGTTCCACCTTCATGATATCAGTAGTTGAAGAAAATATATACTGGATTTTAATTATTTCCTGTATAATCAGTTCCTGGAAATATCCATGGTCCACATACTTAGGGCATTAAATGCCCAGTATAAGGCAAAAAGATATCCATCTCTTCTTGAGAAAATTGCTCCATTCCTATTTCTTTATTGCAGTAATTGTGATGTTTTTAGGCATTTTGTGTCAGTTCAGTCTTGCTCACCTATTATTCATTTTCATATTTCTGTACCGTCACTTACTAGGCCCTACTTCCTCTTAATCCACTGCCATCTTTTAGGTATAAGTATGAAAAACACAAACTAGTCCTCCGATACTACCTCCAACCCATGTGACAGAGACTTAGGGTAGAGAAAATTGCAACCAGCCTCTTCACAAATTCTGTGCTGGTTTTTTAAAAGAGTTGGAATGACATGACACTAGAATCTGAAATAACTTTCAAACTCTTTATGTTTATTGTGAAAGAATACTTCTTATCTAGGGGCAAAGTCAAAGGCAGCTATGGTGTTGCAGTAAATCAATACCTGTAACAAAACTGTCTCTCTAAAGTCATTCATCCAGAGTCCTGAAAAGTACCCCCTTTTTTGACATACTTTGTCTTTCCGAACCTTGCCCACTTTGGGCAACATCTTGCAGAGGTTTTTCTTACGTAATGTAGCATTCAAGCAATTAATCAGTTAAAGCAAAAGAGATGATATTTATTCTATCAGTCTCTAGAAACTACAAGCAAATAGCTTCTTTTCCTCACCATACCCAGTATTCCCCAGTGATAGAATGAGAGTCTGATACACAACAAGAAAGAGTGCATTAGGCTCTAAGGCTAAACTATAAGTACTCAGCTGGGTTAAATTCACAACCCAAAGAAAACTCACAGCAGATTGTTTATACATCAGCAAATTGATATAAACATCCGGCACCAACATTTGGCTTCTTAAGCACACACCAACAACTGACCCCTATGTGGTCTCCCCCAATGTGAGAGTTTCATTGTAGAGGGGAGGGGATATGAGGAAAAGGAGAGACCCTCAAGGCCTCAAGCCAAAATTGTATGATAGCATCTTCTTTGGAAGAGCTCATATTGGGTTGACCATCATGTGAGAAGAATTTTTATAGTTTTATAGATATAAATCTTAATGTGATTAATTATTTAAAGATATTTCCAGAATCTTGAGATAATAAGATTGAACAAAACAATGAAAATGGAATATTCATTACTTTTTTAAAGTAATTTTTTAAATTGAATTTGGGTTACTTTTTAATTAATATTAAAATTTTTAACTTTTCACTACAGAAAATTTTAAATCAATACAAAAGTAACCCATCACCAACTTTAAATAATTATCAACTCTTGGTTAATCTTGTTTCATCTATCCTCCCACCCACTCCCCTACTCCCACATTATTTTGAAGCAAATCCCAGACATAATACTGTTTCACTCTCAATATTTCAGTACCTTTCTCTAAAACATAAGGACTCTTAAAAAATACATAAAAACATACCCACAATACAGTTTTGATTATCACATCTAAAAGTTTAGCAGTCATTCCTTAATGCCATGAAGTATTCAGTGTTCAAATTTCCAGTTTCTTAACTGTCATAAATTATAAAACACCTAATAGCTACTATTAATATTTGTAATACAGACGTAAATTAAACACTGAAAAACATAGCAATGATAATATCCTTAGATTTCTTGCACCTACTTTTTCTTTTCAGTGTCTTGACATGGTGGAATGCTTAGGAATTCCCTGGGTCCAAGCTGCTGGGGAAGCTGAAGCCATGTGTGCATACCTCAATGCCAGTGGCTACGTAGACGGCTGCCTCACCAATGATGGAGATGCTTTCCTTTACGGGGCCCAGACTGTTTACAGGAATTTCACTATGAATACCAAGGTATGTTTTCTTTCTCTTTTTCAGCATTTGTTTTACAAAATACCTTTTTAAAGTTTTTATTAAATGATCAAATGAAATAATATGTGTAAAATGCTTACTATAGTACCTGACACATAGCAATTGCTAAATAAAACATTTACTCTTATTAAAAATATCATCGCCACATAGTTCATTCTCTTTGAAATGTGTATTACTTTCCTAAGAGCTTGACTTATTTTACATGATTTAATTCAAAGTCAGTTTCAATAATATATTACAAAATTGCAGATGAAATGTACTGCTTTGACCTAAACATTTTTTATCCTCAAGAATACCTCTGATAGCCTCAAAAACACCTCCAAATATGTAAGGAGAGATATGCAAGCTTGTTAATTGCAGCATTGTTAGTAATAACAAAACTTTGGCAAATGACCCAAATGCCCATTGAGAGGGAATGGTTAAATACAGCCATGGTTCTCAGCTAGAGAGGTTCTCCCAGGGGACATTTTGGTTATAACTATTCAGGGTTGGGCAAGGGAGACGATAGATATTCGGTGGATTGAAGCCAGGAAAGCTAAATCTTTTGCTAGACAATTGTGTTATCTCTCCAAAAATGCTAATAATATCCCCATTGAGGAACACTGCCTTAGAGTCCATATAATGTGGTAGTAAGCAGTCATTAAAACGGTATGTATTATTGACATTAAAAATATCTAGATGTATTAGTAGGCAAAAAATGTTGCAAAATAGTACTTTTAAATAATATTGTTTTTCCTTAAAAATATGTTAATAATAAATATTTGTATATATGTGTCAAAGAAAATTTTTTTGGAAGAATATGCACCTGGCTGTTAATAATAGTTAACTTTAAGGAAGGGGCGGAGCAAAATGGCGGGGTGAGCTGACCCGGGATTCTCTCCCCTCCAAAATACAACAAAGGATTGGAAAAACTAAATTTCAAATAAATCTAATGCCAACACATTAGAGACCTACAATACCAAGAAGGCGGAGATCATAAACCTTGCTCACGGCCTCAGAGGCGCTGGAACGGGTAGGCGAGAACGTCGCTCCCACCCCTAGAGTCTGGAACCCTGCTGCGCTGGTCCGGGAAGGAGCGGGGGAGGGGCTGCACGACCAGGGGATCATCCAGGACTCCTGCCGCTGATTCAGTGGAAACCCACTGATGGGGGGAAAGCTTCCGTCCACAGGGACCCCATAAACCCAGGGCCTCGGGAGACCAGAGAACAGAACTGATCCGAATCCAGATCAGCCTTCAAGAATAGCAGCCCCTCCCACCTGGCAAAGCGCACTGGGTGCCGCCATCTTGTCTGAAGGCGGAGAGCTCAGAACACGTGGCTCTCAACCCCCATCTAGTGGCGACAGGCTGTAACTGCAACCAAATTCTACCACCATGCGAAAAAAACGCTCCTTTACCATCCAGCAATTTCTAAAAGCCCCAGACCAGAAGGAAAACAATAAAAACATAGAATTAAGTCCTGAGGACTTGGAATTAGGTAAACTAAGTGCTAATGAGTTCAGAGCAGCTATAATCAAAAAACTCAATGAGGTAGAGAGAAAGATAGAGAAACAAGCCAATGAGTTGTGGAGTTACTTCACAAAAGAGATTGAAATTATAAAGAAGAATCAAACAGAATTACTAGAGATGAAAAACACAATGGACTAGATAAAACAGAATACGGATTCCCTGAATGCCGGTGTAGACACCATAGAAGAGCAAATTAACGTAATTGAAGATAGACAGGATGAATGGCTCCAGACAGAGGAAGAAAGAGAACTAAGAATTTTAAAAAAACGAGGAAAATCTCCAAAAGATAGTGGATTCAATGAGGAGTAAGAACTTAAGGATCATAGGAATTCCTGAGAACGTGGAAAAGGAAAATGGAGCAGAAAGTGTGCTTAACGAGATTATTGAAGAGAACTTCCCAAATCTAGGGATTGACAGAGAAATGTGTGTAGAGGAAGCTTTCAGATCTCCTAGATTTGTCAATGTAAAAAGACCTACTGCAAGGCACATAGTAGTACAATTGGCAAGAAGGAAAGATAAAGAAAGAATACTCAGGGAAGTAAGAAAAAACAAGAGAATAACCTACAAAGGAGCCCCTATCAGACTTTCAGTGGATTTCTCTACAGAAACCTTACAAGCTAGGAGAGAATGGAGTGACATATTCAAAGCTTTAAAAGATAAAAATCTTCAGCCAAGAATACTCTATCCAGCAAGAATTTCCTTCAGATATGAGGGAGAAATTAAATCTTTTCCAGACAAACAGAAGTTAAGGGAATTTGTAACTAAAAGCCCTCCACTACAAGAAATCCTCAAGAAGGCTCCCATACCTGAAAAAAGAAAAAAGGGAGAAGGGGGTCACAATCCACAGACTAGGGAGACCGATGGATAGAACCAGAACAGGATAGCAAATATTCAACTATAGCATTAGGGTAAAGGTAAGGAAACTACCAAAGCAAGGATGATCTTATCACTCTAACTACAAATTCATAACACGAGTTGGAATAAGAAATGAAAATAATTATTTAGGAGGGGAAGAGCAAAGGATCTAAATCAGTATTGGCCAAGTAAGTAAGAGACCACCAGAGAATAGACTATATTATACACAAGATTCTAAATACAAACTTCAGGGTAGACACTAAAATAAAATACAGAACAGAGTCACAAATCATAAATAAGGAAAAATCTAAGAAACCCAGCATAAGAAATTGCAGTATTAAATGGGAAGGCTAAAGCACACAGGAAAAGAAACGCAGGAAAACAAGATAATGAGCAACAGATTGACAGCATTAAGTCCACATGCATCAATAATCACTCTCAATGTAAACGGATTGAACTCTCCAATAAAAAGACACAAAGTGGCAAAATGGATTAAAGAACAAGATCCAACAATTTGTTGCCTCCAAGAAACACACCTCAGCCCCAAGGACAAACACAGACTCAGAGTGAAGGGGTGGCGGACAATACTTCAAGCTAATAGCAAGCAAAAAAAGGCAGGTGTTGCAATTCTTATATCAGACAAAGTGGATTTCAAAATAAGACAGGTAAAGAGAGACACAGAGGGACAATATATAATGATCAAAAAGACACTTCACCAAGAAGAAATAACGCTTATAAATATCTATGCACCCAACACAGGAGCACCAAGATTCATAAAGCAACTATTAACAGACCTAAAGGAAGATGTTAGAAACAACACAATAATAGTAGGGGACCTCAACACCCCACTCACATCAATTGACAGATCATCCAGACAGAAAATCAACAAGGAAATAGTGGAGCTAAATGAAAAACTAAAACAATTGGACTTAATAGCCATATATAGATCACTTCACCCTAAAACAGCTGAATACACATTCTTCTCAAGTGCACATGGAACATTCTCAAGGATAGACCATATGTTGGGAAACAAGGCAAGCCTCTACAAATTTAAAAAAATTGAAATAATAACAAGCATCTTCTCTGATCATAATGCTATAAGACTAGAAATTAATTACAAGAAAAAAGCTGAGGAAGGCACAAAGATGTCAAGACTAAACAACACACTACTGAACAAGCAATGGATCATTGAAGAAATTAAAGAAGAAATCAAAAAATACCTGGAAACAAATGAAAATGATAGCATGCCATACCAACTCATATGGGATACACCAAAGCTCTATTAAGAGGAAAATTCATCGCAATACAGGCACATCTTAACAAACAAGAAAAATGCCAAATAAGCAATCTTAAACTACACCTAACTGAACTAGAGAAAAAAGAACAAATAAAGCCCTAAGTCTGCAGAAGGAGAGAAATAATAAAAATCAGAGCAGAAATAAATACTATTGAAATGAAAAAGGCAGTAGAAAGGATCAATGAAACAAAGAGCTGGTTTTTTGAGAAGATAAATAAAATTGACAAACCCCCTAGCCAGACTTACAAAGAAAAAAAGGGAGAAAGCTCAAATAAACAAAATCAGAAATGAAAGAGGAGAAATAACAACAGACTCTGCAGGGGCTGGCCCTGTGGCCAAGTGGTTAAGTTTGCGCGCTCCGCTGCAGGCGGCCCAGTGTTTCATTGGTTCGAATCCTGGGCGCGGACGTGGCACTGCTCATCAAACCATGCTGAGGCAGCGTCCCACATGCCACAACTAGAAGGACCCACAACAAAGAATATACAACTATGTACTGGGGGGCTTTGGGGAGAAAAAGGAAAAAAATAAATAAATAAATAAAATCTTAAAAAAAAATACAATGGATTATAAGAGAATACTACAAAAAACTATATGCCAACAGAAAGGATAACCTAGAGAAAATGGATAAGTTCTTGGACTCCTACAATCTCCCAAAGCTCACTCAAGAAGAGGCAGACAATTTGAACAGACCAATCACAAGGAAAGAGATTGAAACAGCAATCAAAAACGTCCCAAAGAATAAAACCCCAGGACCAGATGGCTTTCCTGGGTAATTCTACCAGACTTTCAGAGAGGATTTAATACGTATCCTTTTCAAGCTATTCCACAAAATTAGGGAAGATGGAACACTTCCTAACACATTCTATGAGGCCAACATCACGCTGATACCAAAACCTGACAAGGATGCCATGAAAAAAGAAACTACAGGCCAATATCACTGATGAACATAGATGCAAAAATTATAAACAAAATTTTGGCCACCAGAATTCAGCAATTCATCAAAAGGATCATACATCATGATCAGGTGGGATTCATACCAGGGACACAGGGATGGTTCAACATCCGCAAATCAATCAATGTGATACACCACATCAACAAACTGAGGAATAAAAACCACATGATCATCTCAATAGATGCAGAGAAGGCATTTGACAAGATCCAACAGCCATTTATGATAAAAACTCTGAACACAATGGGCATAGAAGGAAACTACCTCAACATAATAAAGGCCGTATATGACAAACCCATAGCCAACATCATACTCAATGGGCAAAAACTGAATGCCATACCCCTGAAAACAGGACCGAGACAAGGATGCCCTCTATCACCACTCTTATTTAACATAGTACTGGAGGTCCTGGCCAGAGCAATCAGGCAAGAAAAAGGAATAAAAGGAATCCAAATAGGGAGGGAAGAAGTGAAACTCTCGCTGTTTGCAGATGACATGATCTTATATATAGAAAACCCCAAAGAATACATTGGAAAACTCTTAGAAGTAATCAACAACTACAGCAAAGTTGCAGGGTACAAAATCAATTTGCATAAATCAGTAGCATTTCTATACTCTAATAATGAACTAACAGAAAAAGAACTCAAGAACACAATACCATTCACAATCGCAACAAAAAGAATAAAATACCTTGGGGTAAATTTACCTAAGGAAGTGAAGGACCTATATACTGAAAATTACAAGGCCTTTCTGAGAGAATTGGATGACGACATAAGGAGATGGAAAGATATTCCATGTACATGGATTGGAAGAATAAACATAGTTAAAATGTCCGTTCTACCTAAAGCAATCTACAGATTCAATGCCATCCCAATCAGAATCCCAATGACATTCTTTACAGAATTAGAACAAAGAATCCTAAAATTCATATGGGGCAACAAAAGACCCCGAATTTCTAAAGCAATCCTGAGAAAAAAGAACAAAACGGGAGGCATCACAATCCCTGACTTCAAAACATACTACAAAGCTACAGTAATCAAAACAGCATGGTACTGGTACAAAAACAGGTACACAGATCAGTGGAACAGAATTGAAAGCCCAGAAATAAAACCACACATCTATGGACAGCTTATCTTTGACAAGGGAGCTGAGGGCATACAATGGAGAAAAGAAAGTCTTTTCAACAAGTGGTTCTGGGAAAACTGGAAAGCCATATGTAAAAGAATGAAAATTGACCATTCTTTTTCACCATTCACCAAAATAAACTCAAAATGGATCAAAGACCTAAAGGTGAGACCTGAAGCCATAAGGCTTCTAGAAGAAAACATAGGCAGTACACTCTGACATCAGTATTAAAAGGATCTTTTTGGACACCATGCCTTCTCAGAGAAGGGAAACAATAGAAAGAATAAACAAATGGGACTTCATCAGACTAAAGAGCTTCTTCAAGGCAAATGAAAATGGGATTGAAACAAAAAAACAACCCACTAACTGGGAAAAAATATTTGCAAGTCATATATCTGACAAAGGCTTAATATCCATAATATATAAAGAACTCTCACAACTCAACAACAAAAAATCAAACAACCCAATCAAAAAATGGGCTGGAGGCATGAACAGACATTTCTCCAAAGAAGATATATGGATGGCCAATAGGCACATGAAAAGATGCTCATCATGGCTGATCATCAGGGAAATGCAAATCAAAACTATACTAAGATATCACCTTACACCCATTAGAATGACAAAATTATCTAAAACTAATAGTAACAAATGTTGGAGAGGTTGTGGAGAAAAAGGAACCCTCATACTCTGCTGGTGAGAATGCAAACTGGTGCAGCCACTGTGGAAAACAGTATGGAGATTCCTCAAAAAATTAAAAATAGAACTACCATACCATCCAGCCATCCCACTACTGGGCATTTATCCAAAAAGCTTGAAGTCAGCAATCCCAAAAGTCCTATGTACCCCAATGTTCATTGCAGCATTATTTACAATAGCCAAGACATGGAAGCAACCTAACAGACGAATGGATAAAGAAGCTGTGGTACATATATACAACAGAATACTACTCAGCTGCAAAACAGAACAAAATCATTCCATTTGCAATAACATGGATGGACCTTGAGGGAATTATGTTAAGTGAAATAAGCCAGCTGGAGAAGGATAATCTGTGTATGACTCCGCTCATATGAGGAATTTAAAAATGTGAACTAAGAACAGTTTAGTGGATACCAGGGGAAAGGTGGGGTGGGGGGTGGGCACAAAGGGTGAAGTGGTGCACCTCCAACACGAATGACAAACATTAACGTACAACTGAAATTTCACAAGATTGTAACCTGTCATTAATTCAATAAAAAAAAAACTTTATCAAAAAAAAAGAAATGATAATGGGGAATAAAACAGAAAAATAACATTAAAAAATAAATAAATAAAAATAATAGTTAACTTTAGATGATGCAATTACAGGAAATGTTTACTTTCTATTATATACATTTTTACAGTGTTTAATTTTGTAAGATGAAAATCTACTTTTGTAGACACCAAAAAACAGTAAAGAGGAAAAAATTAACTGCTATAGTTTGTTTTTTTAAGCCGTTTTTGAAACTATGAGTTTATTTCCAGATATTGAAGTGTTAGATTCTGTGTAGATTCTGGTGATCAGGATAATTTCCCTTTTTAACCTTTAGGAATAATTAAACATTTAGAGACAACTTTGACAAATTATTTTTTATAGTGTTGGTTAATATCTAAATGTTTACTTTTTGAAGATTGAACTATGTCCATGCTTTCTTCTAGGACCCACATGTTGACTGTTATACAATGTCATCTATCAAGAGTAAACTAGGTTTGGATAGAGATGCTATGGTTGGACTAGCAATACTGCTTGGCTGTGATTATCTTCCAAAGGTATGCTGAAATTGTCATATTTATTTACTATTCAGAGTGTATCTTTTTTGATACCTTACATGCTACATAAATATGAATGTAATATGGTTATATGATTAAGAATCTAATTTAGAATGTAATTTTAGGCCTAGTAAACTATCCAATAACAAATAATTAGCATTTCAAGTCGCATTAAAAAGCTCGCTCATTCTGACACTGAATGCTATAAAATGAGAATGAAATAATAACCAGTACCACAGCTTGAATCTCAGTAAACCATTGCTCTAGATTAAGGGATTCACATTCAAGTTTGACTACCCTTTGAAGGAAATATGGAATTACTCTTTTCCTGTATCACGCCAATGTTAGTTTCTTTCACTGTTTTGTTTTTTGATTTTCAGTTTCATTGTAGCTTTCCAATTGTGCACATGCTCAGTGTTATTATTACTGTTGCTAGGCAACATGATTATTGAGGTAAGCCATTCATCCTCCCATGCCTCTTAGCATCATGTTGAGTTTTGTTCATAAAAACCTTTTATTTATATCCTAAGATGCAAAATATAGTACTCTGTAAAAAAAAAAATAGTATAATAGGTGTGATGAATTAAGAATTATGAAGAAACCCCATCCTTAAATATATCTCTCCCCAAGAAAAGTCTAAAAAAGGATGACATAAATTTTTTTTACCTGAGCTTAGGAGAGGAAAAAATAGCAGGATAGTAAAATTATTAACCCTAATTTCTAATTTATGTCATCAATGACCAAATAGAGAAATCAACCTTTTTTTTAACTAGTAAGGAAAGGACGGAGGAGGAAAGAAACTTTTAAATAACACAAAAATAATTATTTTACAGTAGTCCTCCCTTATCCATGGTTTTGCTTTCCATGGCTTCAGTTACGCATGGTCAACTACAGTTCAAAAATATTAAATGGAATATTCCAGAACTAAACAATTCATAAGTTTTAAATTGTGTTTCATTTTGAGTAGCATGAGAAAATCTCAGCCGTCCTGCTGCATCCTGCCTGGGACATGGAGCATCCTTTTGACCAGCGTATCCGTGCCATGTACACTATCTGCCCCATTAGTCACTTACTAGCTGTCTTGGTTATTAGATTAGCTGTTGCAGTCTCACAGTGCTTGGGTTCAAGTAACCCTTATTTTACTTAGTAATAGCCCCAAAGAGCAAGAGTAATGATGCTGGCAATTCAGATATGCCAAAGAGAAGCCATAAAGTGCTTTCTTTAGTGAAAAGGTGAAAGTTATAAACTGCACAAACACAAGCAAGAAAAAACTCATATGCTGAGGTTGCCAATATCTACGGTAACTTTTATTACAGTATATTGTTGTAATCATTCTATTTTATTATTAGTTATTGTTGTTAATCTCTTACTGTGCCTAATTTACAAATTAGACTTTATCATAAGTATGTATGGATGGGGAAAAAAAACACGCTATATATAGAGTTTGGTACTATCCATGCTTTCAAGCATCCACTGGAGATCTTGGAATGCATCCCCCGTGGATAAGGGGGAACTATACTATTACTATATTGTCATTCTCATTCTGAAATAGAAGATTCGTCTATCCCATATATAATTATATCATAATTAAAGTCTAGAAACAGCCCAATGTTGAATGTAAGAAAAGATTTGCAAACTTGAACTCACAGAAACCAACTTTAGCTGCAGTGGTGTTACATTATGCATTAGCCTTAGGGGTTTTGACCTTTAGTGTCCTTTGTAACCAAAGCTGCTATCTATTTATATTGTTCTACTTAAAGATTTTTAACGCTATGTATTAACATGATTTGCCTTCAGAAAATTTAAGGTGTAGCTAAATGCTAATACAAGAAGGGTGATATCCAAATATCTAGTAATTGGTATGCCAAAGACATAGGCTGTAGAGATGGAACAGGCTTCGGGTTACCCTCTGTTGTGCCATATGCTAGCCTTTAGTAGCTGAATCCTGGGTATAGGTGGGTTGCGAAGGGCATTCAGGTTCGAGGGCAGACCCCTTCGCTGGCAGGCACTCAGGGTGCTTGGCAGTGGCTATTTACTAACCAGTTTAGAAGTATTTTAGAACTGGTATGCCTGTCCTGGTGCATATTGACTAAACAGCGGCCTTGCTTGTAAGGACATATTCATAAACTTTTATAGGAACTGGAAGACTCAATTTAAACCAGAAATTGTCGTGTGAATACACATTTATTTGTATGCTTCGTGTGTTGGAAACTTAACACTTGTTTTAATTTTCTTAAGTTATTAATTTCAAGAGTTAACTTGAAACTCTCCTTTGTTCTCCTTAGAGTCTGGGTCTCTAAATATTAAATGGTCATGTAACTAAATATGCTTTTTCCTGATTACAAATATAATGTATATTTAGGTCAAATTAAAAATATTATCAAAATAATTAACATAGAAAGAGAAAGCCCTCTAAAATTCTTTTGCCCTCTTTCCTAAAATAAACATCACATCGGTATTTTTTTTTTCCTTAGGAAGATTAGCCCTGAGCTAACTGCTGCCACTCCTCCTCTATTTTCTGAGGAAGACTGGCCCTGAGCTAACATCTGTGCCCATCTTCCTCTGCTTTATATATGGGACACCTATCACAGCATGGCTTGCCAAGCGGTGCCATGTCTGCACCTGGGATCCAAACCAGCGAACCTGGGGCTGGCAAAGTGGGAACGTGTGCACTTAACCACTGCACCACCGGGCTGGCCCACCTTCTGACTTTTTTGTTTGCACAGATTAACAATATAATTGTTATTTAACTTACAAATCTAGATCATACCACATGCCATTCTTCAATTTTTATTTTACACACAGCAGTGTATCCTGTACATCTTTTCCCATCATTACATAGAGTTACTTCATTCTTTCAGCTGCACAATCTTCCATTGAATGGTCCCACTACACTTTATCCATTCCTTAGTGATTAACATTTGAATTTCTTTTCCCCCTTTCTGAAAGGGAGTTCCTGGAGTTGGAAAAGAGCAAGCGTTAAAACTAATACAGATTTTGAAAGGGCAAAGTTTACTTGAAAGGTAACTAAAAATTACTTTTTCTTGTGACATTGGACTTTGATTCTTGTTGAACTTAATAGTGAATATTACAAAAAGTATTACGCTTTCCCAAAAAGAGTTTTATATTAAGCTAATCTAAATTTTCACTTAAAATCAGTTATTTTTATTTATTCTGAAGTTTTCCAAAGAAAGGATGAGTATATATGTCCTAAGCTATATTATATTTTTTTCAATATTATTCGGTCACTACAAACCCAAGTAGTAAGATGTCAAATGTGTTTGGGCATTTGCCTGCCACAGGCTATTTTAGACTGTTTTACTACTGAGTAGAGATAAACATAAAATTAAAATAATTTTATACTTAAAATTATTTTTGATATAAAATACTTTGATATTGTATTTATTTTCTATAAATAAAATTCCTATGTTGCAAATATTTAATAATAAGTAACACTTGATCAAAATTTTTACTTGACTTCCTTTTGTTCTATAGCCATACATTTACTGATATAGTAATTCTAATTAATTTCAACTGTCGATTCGATGATTCAGAACAATTAAGATACAGAATATATTGATGTTTAAAAACAATTCTATTTAGTTTTGAAAGCATGTGAATTTACTTGATTGAAAGCAATGGTTTGTAAAAGTTAATATTAATGATGATAAGATGTAGCGTGAAAAAGGAGGAAAGGAACTGGAACACCAGCAGACTTAAAACAGTCTTGGCCTCCGGTAGGTTTAAGATGGTGAGTGCATGAAAGGAAACATTAACTTGTAGAAATCAAGAAGGACTGACCATGAAAAAAATTTCCAGTAACTGTGCTCTTTCCTGTAATGCTTCTCTTTCAGCTGTCAAGCTGTCAATAGATCTAAGACTTCAATAAATCCCTTATTGATATCATTGATTCCTATGCCAAAGCAGGGAAAAAAGGTCTACTTGGCCTGGGAGTGAGTTAAGCAATTATTTGGTAATTGTGAAGAATAATATAAAGAAGGAAAAGCAAGCAAATGTGGTACTAACTACAAATCATTCTTATTGAAATATTTCCAGCAAATATGTGCTTTTGGCAACATTTTACTAAATGTTTGACATAACACGTGAAAATAATGAAATCACGTTTCTTGTTATAATTATCTGTCCTTCTAATTTTGATTAATTTAGACTGACTTTCCGCCTAGTTGTTTTTAATTTTTAAAGTTCTATTTATTATTTTACCAGCAGTAATTAGTCCTAATTTTTACCAAGCTTGTACTTGGTCTTTGTAGTAAATGAGTTAGAAATTCCAAAAGCCAAATAATAACTCTTAGTACCATTTACTACACAATGAGCTAAAGAGAGAATTTAGCTTTTCAGTAAAAGTTTAATTTCTGTAAGTAGAGGAACACAATTCAGAACGCTTATGTTTTATAATAAATGCTTAACTACCCTCTTGGTGGTTTTATGTTGACCTAGAACATTAGCCAAAAATAAATTTAACTTCTATTTAGTAGAAATCTTAGCAGTAATATACATTTTTCTTAAAATCTTTCATTAAACAGGTAATGTTTTCACTATTTGCATAGAGATTAAAAAATGATAATTTCAAATGATCTATATTTTTTAAACAGTTTTTCCCCAGAAGCTTAAGGTTTTATTTAGTTTTATACTTTCCCCTTCACCCTAATTTCTGATATAGAGAAATTTTCATGTACAGGATTCTGTTTTATACTCTAGCATACACAAAAGAGACCAAAAGTAGATATATACAAATCATTCTCCCCACATATTGCTGCTTAACTTAAGATTTAGAAAAAAGAAAGGCTGAATGAGTATTCGAATACACACACATACACACACTTTCCCCTCTTTCTCTCACTCTGTTTTTTTTTTTTTTGCTCTCCCCTGTTGCAATTCTGCTGTCCTTGGGGCCACGTTTAGAAATTTTGGTACATAGCTTGAGGGTTTTCCCAAACTCGGCCAGCAACTTTATCTGCCACCAAAGGGACAATAAGTAGGCAGGTGGAAGGGAACAATATATCTGGACATTTGAGAACATGTCATTTTGGTGACCTTGTTATTTTATTTTTTTTAAACTATCTTCTTTTAAAGGTTTAATCAGTGGAATGAAAAATCTGGTTACTCTAATCCACAACCACAAGTCATTAAAAAACTGGCTCATTGCTCTGTGTGTTCCCATCCAGGTAAGTAGACATAGGGAGTGCTACCTCTAGAATATTAGTGTCTGATACCTGTGTTTTCATCCCTGTTCTTATAGTACTTTGTACACACCTGCCCTCCTCACTAGATTGGGGATTCTCAGAGTCAGGAGTTGTGTCACATACACATAGTAGGCACTCAGTAAATGTTTATTACTGAAATAATGTGATGTAAATGATAAATATAGGATAAATGCAATTTCAAACTATGCTACCAAATTATTTAGGTCTTCAAATTATGTTTTCAATATAGAAATTCCTTTTAAGAAAAAAAGTATTATACTGATGATTCTTGGGAGAGAATGGAACTGAAACCATTTGTTTTTATGTCAGTGATTTATATTTATATACTTAAACGATCTTAATTGTCCTATAGAGCATTTTTATTGTGTGTGGAGATAGTGATGTAAAACTAATTTCTAAGACACGTTCACTATTATTGAAAAGAGCTTGGATCCTCTTCGTTAATCTTGGTAAAAAAAAAAGTGATGTCACTGACATGTACTGGGTCAGAAAGGCCTTTTGCTCCCAAGAGAGATTAGCAGATCACATTAGCTCATCTTTTAAAAGGAATTCTGCTTTATCTATTTGTCTTAATATGTTTTATTAACATTGTTAAGTTATAGATGAAGTCATGGAAGAAATAAATGTTTTTATAGATAAGATGCCATTCCTTAGTTTTTGATACTTTATAAAAGACAATTTTAGGTCATTTATCAATTTATCAATCAATTATGTATGTTCTTCCATATTCTCAAAACAATGTTGAAGGTGGTCATGTTTTCTTTTTAAAGGGAACTAGGTCCCCACAGTCATAATTTGTTCATGTTCCAAGCATAGTTTAAAAATAGCTATATAGGTAACTGAGAGCTGGCCACTAGCAGAGGTAATTAACTGCTATATTCTTTTAATATTCTCATTAAAGAAAACATTTCATGATTTATTAAGTAAATAAACTTTTTTTTTTCTTTTTTAGTGAAGATGCTTGGCCCTGAGCTAACATCTGTTGCCAGTCTTCCTCTTTTTGCTTGAGGAAGATTGTCCCTGAGCTAACATCTGTGCCAGTCTTCCTCTATTTTGTGTGTGGGACACCACCACAGCATGGCTTGCTGAGCAGTGTGTAGATCTGCCTGCAGGATCCAAACCCACGAACCTGGGCCACTGAAGCAGAGCCCACAAACTTAACCACTACGCCACCGGGCTGGCCCTTAAATAATCTTTTTTTAATACTACTAATATCCTACTTTTCTTGCATGTAGCTACCGCATACACTACAAAGTTTTTCTTTGTTGATTATTATAAATATATAATATCAAGTTACAAATTAACACCTTCAGAGAGGATTAATTTACAAAAACAAAAAAAAGTAGTGTCATGTAATAGTAACAGCTCAAGATCTACTTTACCCTAAGAATTACTGTAGTGTTCATTACTCTATTTGACCTATGTGTATTGAAACCCTTCTATATGCTAGGCACTGTGCTAGGGCAGTATTTTTGAAAGTTTGGGTCAGGGCAAAAACATAAAAATGTATGTAAAAGGTAATTCTAAAAAGCAGTGAAAATCATACTTTTTTGTATCTCCATAAAGGTTCACCTAAGGATCATGAGCATAATGGATGCAAATTATGTAAAACTGATCGATATTGTGAACCACATGATTATGAATACTGTTGTCCCTGTGAGTGGCACCGTACAGAACATGACAGGCAGCTGAATGCAGTAGAGAATGGTATTAAGAAGTAAGGTTTTCTCTTAATTCTTTTTTTTCTGGCATCACCTGTTTATACATCTGTGGTTGAAGTATTTCCATATAACCTTCCTCCATGTCTAGATTAGTAATGTTTCACAAAATCCTTTTCTTTATTCTGTGCAAAAATCAGCCTGTCTCAGAAGATAGTAATCTAATAGTGATTCAAAGAGAAGCTTAATGACAGGGATACTATACAGGGACGTTTTTCATTAAATGAGAAGAGATTGGATGAGATGATTTCAGAGTCTGTCTAAAATTGCTTAATTGTATTAATAACGTGTATATAATTTATTTTCAGAAAAGCTTGCAGTTGTGAAGGATTCCCATTCCCTGAGGTAATAAGTAATGATTCAACTATGTGTTTATTTCAGAGGCTTTTTTAAAGTTTGAAGTCTCAATTGCTATTTTCTTTTCTCTTGCTAGGTTATTCAAGAATTCCTTTTGAACAAGGATAAATTGGTGAAGGTAATCAGGTACCAAAGGCCTGATTTACTGTTGTTTCAGGTATCTGAAAATAAATTCTTACTTTATGGTATGAAGTTGGATACTAGGACAATAAGAATAGATAGGCACTCTGATTGGTCTGAGAGGAGATTTAAAATAGATGCCTATTGACTGCCCCTATGTTTTTCAGCGTTTATTTCTAATCTTCATTCCTCTGCCACACACTAACCATACTTTGCAGACCATAAGACAAATCATAATTGTGCTGTTCCTTAGAAGACACCTTAAATACCATGTACAGATTGTATTCAGGGACATGTTGTGGGAGAGGGGCTAATAACAAGAGAATGTCAGGATCAAATATATTTTTATGGTAAGCAGTATAGTTTATAAGGGCATTGGAATTTGTAATCAATAACCTAAATTTAATTTGGACAGTCTGTCACTTACTGGATATATGTTATCCTCAGAATAGAAATAATATTCCTTATCTCATGAAGCCACTATGAGAATTAAAAAAGATAATTTATATTAACCTCTAAAATAGTAGCTAGGGGAAACAGAGTGGGTCAATAAATTATAACTACTTGTTGCTTATCCCTACTAACAACAGTAATAATAGCAACCAACAGTTATTGAACATTTAAAATTTGCTATTATATTTAACACATTACGTGTAATCTCACTTTATCTTCATAATCCGTGAGCTGGGTTCTATTTTACAGATGGGAAACCTGAGGCTAAGAGAGGTTAAGTAATTGACCCAACATCTAGGAAATATGATACTGGCATTCAAATCAAGAACCCTCACACTTAAACATTGTGCAGTATTGTCTCCTTAGGAGGCTCATTGTTCTTTCTGAGAATATTCTGATTGATACTACTTTAACTAATGTTAATTCCGGAGGAAAAAATAAGATCATTTGAAAGTGCTGTTTGTCTCCAAGAGATAATGAAATCTTATTTTATTTTTATTAAATTTACAGAGATTTACTCTTGAAAAAATGGAGTGGCCCAATCACTATGCATGTGAGAAATTGTTGGTGCTTTTAACCCGCTATGACATGATAGAAAGAAAGCTTGGTAGAAGGAACTCTAATCAATTACAGCCAATTCGGTAATATAAAGAATTGTATGAAGAAGTCTCTTGTTTCCATTTGAATATCTTATGATCTAAAATATTCTTCTTAATATCTTTAATAATGGGATATATAGCTCTTTGTTTTATAAAGATGGAGGAATGATCTACTGGAATATTAAAAGTTTATTCAGGGCTTACAGTCAAGACAACATAGCAAGTTTGTGCTTTGACACAACTTTTCTGCTTCAAACATGTAGTACTGATAAATTATTAAAAGAAATAAATATAAAAAGATATAGCCAGGCTTAATCGGATAACTATTTCAATGGCCCAGAAAGGAAACAAAAATGTAAAGTGAATGGAGAGACTGAAACTGAGAATTGATGAATCTTGGTAAAGGATATGTAAGTATTCATTGTACTATTCTTGCAATTTTTCTAAAAGTTTGAAAATTTTCGAAATTAAAAGTTTGGGAGGAAGTATCAAAGAGAAAAGATAAACTACAAAGGAATGACAACCTGGTGGCACACATCTTTCATGACAGTAATAGATTCCAGGAGATGATGGAGTAATATTTTAAAGCTTTGAGTGAAAATAATTGGCAACATAGAGACATCATTAAAACGTTATTCACAGTTGGTGAGGCATCTTCAGACATGAAGACTAAGAGTTTAGCTCTCACGGACCCTCATTAAAAGCACTGTTAAAAGATGTCCTGCAGCAAGAAGAAAAATGAACCCAGGGGGCCAGCCTGGTAGCATAGTGGTTAAGTTCACACCCTCTGCTTCGGCAGCCTGGAGTACACAGGTTTGGATCCCAGGCATGGATCTAGCATCACTTGTCAAGCCATGCTGTGGAGGCATCCCACAAAATAGAGGAAGATTGGTACAGATGTTAGCTCGGTGACAGTCTTCCTCAAGCGAAAAGAAGAAGATTGGCAACAGATGTTAGCTCAGGGCCAATCCTCCCCACACACACGAAAATGAACCCAGAGGGAAGATGTGGATAACAAGAAACAATGGTCGGCATAGAAACTGATAAGACGTATTTAGCTCATTTAATAAACTGACTGGAAAAAATATGCATATCTGCATAATGCTTGATGATTAATATATGATGATGATAATAAACTAAAACTATGCATGTAATAAACCCAAAATATGCATTAAACCTTTGAAGGTAACCAGTAAAACTTTAAAAATACAATCTCTATCTTCTAAATACATAAATAAGAAAGTAAAACTGTCAGACAAAAAGAATACAGGAAGGAGGAAAGGGAAGTAGCAAAGAAAAAGTGTGGTAACAGAAAACACAAAGTAAGATGTACAAATGCGTCCAACTACATCTGTAATCACAATAAGTGTAAGTGGATTAATTCATCTATTAAATTACATTATATTGGATGAGTGAACAAAATTCAGCAATATTCTGCTTATAGGGCATATGCAGAATAAAACTCTACAAAGTTTGAAAATAAAGAGATTTAAAAGACAAATATTTACCAAAATGATGTAGGAAAATTAACAGAAACGAAATAGACTTAAAAACAAAAATTATTATGGAAAAGAGAAACACTGAAAAATAATCAAAGGTACAGTCCACTGATGGGATCTAACAATTATAAACTTTATGCGTCTGTCAATAAAATTATCTTTTGAATAAACTAATCAAAGGAATAACTATGCATTAATTCCATATATTTTCGGAGCATTATAAAAATCAATAGAAATTGAATTATTCAGTCTAAAAATTAGAAATTTCCAAATAACTCATGCAATTGGACCTCATCAGATGAATTTATTTTTCAGAATTGTTAAAACCCGAGTCAGAAATGGAGTTCATTGCTTTGAAGTAGAATGGGAAAAGCCTGGTATGTACACTTTAAGCAAAATTTATAACATTTGCCCGTAGATGTTTAGCAAATATCATATACATATGAGTGCATAGAAGAAATACAGAAGAAACCTATCAAATGCACCAAGGGTTAATTCTGTAGTTTACCTGTTATTTAAATAGGCTTTGACTAATAGTAAATATGAAAAAGTTTAAGTAACTTTATTTTGATCCTTAAATGGATATTTCTTTTGTAATTAATGTTACGAAAATAATATGGAAATTGTTTTGATTTATATTTCTCAAGAAAATGCTACTACAAATGGTCTGGTCATTGAATTTCACTATATAGGTGGGTCTCAGACAGATATCTAGGTTGCTGATGGCACCTGGGGTTCTCTTCCTCCCCTTTCTTCCACTCTTTTTAGTTTTCATGGGAATTCGTAGCTGTCAAATTACTCTTCTTTTGCTACAAGCGGAAATACAGTGAACTCTGAATTAGTTCCAAAACTGAAGGCAAGGAAAGCACAGATCATTTAAAATGGAAAATAATCCCAAATTCATTTCCAATTGGCTTTTAAATTAGATTGTGTGATTATATTTGAATGAGAGAGAGTGGATTTGTTTAATGAAAGTTTAAGCTGTAGGCAACTTTGAAGAATGAAACTATAAAGAATGAGATAAGCAATAATAGGAAAATAGAGGGCTGAAGAATTTTGAAAACAGTTTAGGAACAGTTCCACCAGGAAAGAAAATGGCATTAACCCAGTTTGGCGGTGCATCTCCTCTGTCTAGAACTGAGGATTAGGTACCTAGTTTCACTTATCCTTGTGGGAGCTATCCGTTGAGGGAGAAAATGTACCCCAAGCTAGTCAGACTAGAAACACTTTAAGTTCACCTGTTTCTATTGTTTCTACTTTAAACTCAATTAATATTTTTATCATAATTTGACTTCTCAAAGTCAATTTTGTGCTCATATAGGATAAACACAAGAATCTAGTCTACTATTTGTATATCTTATTATAAATTTACGTGTAAGCATTCTCATTTTCATTTATCAGCTGCTTGTGAGTCCAGTATTCCTGGGCTTATAATCAAGAGATTGATAACCTCTGAAACAACAATCGGGAAAATGTAGTATTTTTGATGACCCCTTCAATTCTGTTCTTTTCAGAAGCCACCATTAAGGAAAGTTAATGTTGAAGAAGTTTCAGGAAACTGTCTGTTCCCATTCTTTATCTGTAATTTTAACATTTACTATACTAAATTAAAGTCAACTTTATCTAAACAAATTTTCTATGCTCTAAGCTGCTCCTACCATCTCTGAACCAAGAGAATTTAAAGTTCGAATTTAAAGGGGATCTCCTTCCAGCTTTTGCTAGGCAGAATAAAATCAATACTGCACTAGTATCAACAGATGATTAGAACAGAGATGTTGTAAAGCAAGATTTGCAATGAGTTGTTCATTTGTGGATGACTTAGTTTACCTGGTAAACCTAGTTACCTGGAAAAATTGAATTTTTAAAATCTGTAATTAAGGCCGTTTTACTATATCTTTAATCTTTTAGAACATTATGCTATAGAAGATAAATATGGAGAATTGGTTCTGCAAACAATAGAAGAAAAATCATTGTTTGAGGCAGCTTACCCTGAGATTGTTGCTATTTACCAGAAACAGAAATTAGAAATTAAAGGGAAGAAACAAAAAAGTAAGTATTGCATTTGACAGCTATTTATGCCACACACAAATGTTATAGAAGAGCCACCTGTTCTATTTGAATCTATCTTGTCTAAATTTTGCTGAAAGTTATATAAAATCAAGCATAAAGATTGTGCTTTTGCTTCTTTGTCTTGACATACTTTCTTTTAAAACTGAAAAGCCAAGAGTAAACCAATCTATTGTGTTTGCTGACTTAAGCAATTATTAATAATGCTAATTATACTAACCACTTATTGAACAACTGGTACGTGTAATGTATTTTGGATTATAAATACTCTTTATTTCGCAGAACTCAGTGAAGAAAAAAATTCAATTATAACATTGTTTCCAAAAGAAAATATTTTAAATATTTTGCTTTATAACACAGTTTCCAGGAATGCCCTGAGACAAAAAAGACAAAAATTACTTATATAGATGAGTTCCAATCTGAACTCTTTAGTTATTTGTTTACTCAAGGAAAATAAAATAGATTTTAATTGTATTGTCATTTTTTTTCTTTTCAGGCATGAAAATTAAACCTAAAGAAAACAGTTTGCCAGAACCAGATGATATGATGAGTTTTCACTCACACATGACTTTAAAACCCACATGTGAAATCTTTTCTAAGCAGAGTTCCAAGTTACGTTTGGAAGTTTCCCCTGATTCTACATTATCCCAGGAATCTATTTCTGCATCATTGAATAGCTTGCTTTTACCTGAAGATGCTCCCTGTTTGAATACACAACAACAGTTAATGTCTTCTGCAAGACCTTTGGTTATGCAGCAAATTAAAGCTGTCAGTAAATCTCTAATTTCAGAATCTAGTCAACCCAGTACCTCTTCTCATAATATGTCGGCAATTGCTGATCTACACTTGAGCACCATTGACTGGGAAAGTACTTCTTTTAGTAATTCTCCAGCTATTCCAAGGAACGCTTTCTCTCATGGTTTAAAATCAGAGCTTGAAACAGCCATCCCTGATAGCTTTAAAAATATCCCAGGACAATTGTCATGTGAATCAGAGCAGAACACCACAAACATCAGTAAAGTGTTGGATTGGGATCTTCGAAAGTCTAATCCTGAAGAGCGTCTACTTTCTGGCATTACTGATTTACATCTTCAGGATTTGCCTTTAAAGGAACGAATACAAGTAAAATCATCATATCCTCAGGAGAATATACAACCAGATGTTGACCTAAAAACTTTATCCCTACTTACTGTAAAAGAAGCTTGTATTGCTAACAGTAGTTCTGATTATCTCTCACATCTTTCAAAGGATATTCTAGGAATTCACTTACAAAATGAATCTGGAAACTCTAAAGTTCTAAAAGGAGACCAGCTGTTTCAAGAAAACTATGAAGTGAATACTTCTATACCTTATTCCATCAATAACCCAGTAGTAAAGACCTCCAGTGTTAGAGGTGGACTACCAAATACTGCCTTAGATCATAGTAGAAAAGTTGATGTGCAAACCACTCAGAAAATTGTGATGAAGAAAAGCGTTTGCCTTGATAGACATTCCTCTGATGAAGAAAATGTCCCAGTGTTTGAGAAAGCTAAGTATACAACTCACAAAATGAAGCACAATTCTCAGAAGCATAACTCAGCCCAGTTCAAGAAAAATGATGTCAACAAATTAACTAACTCTAAGATACGTATTAAAGAAACTGAACAGTGTGTCCAGGCTTATAAAACAGCTGGAAATGAAGAAAACTGTTTCCCAGTGGCAGAGAAAGAGTCTCTGAATTTTCCACAGTGTCATAAGGAAAAAGAAGACTCTGGTGCTTGTTCGGATAGTCCTCTCCCTTTATGTCAGAGATTAAAACTGAGGTTCCAAAACACTTGAAATGAAATTAAAAATATTTAAGTATAACTTAGTATTCTAGTACAATCGACATTGGCAGAGGCAGAGGCAAGGTGTCTAGTTAATGTTTGGTAGAAAAATGTAATGTGGTTCTATATGTCACGAGACGCTTTTGCCTAAAATTTTAATCAAAATTGTAATAAAAAATGATACGTAAAACTTTGGTTTTAAAAGATGATCCTTTGTGGTGACAATTTGAGATAAGTATATTTTTAAAACATACTTTTCCCGTTTTGTATATTATTGATTATTTTTTAGTTAGAGCTTTGAAATGTTAGTACAGTACCAGACAGAGTAGATGCTTCATCCATTTGCTCACTTCTACTCATTTCTTCCACAAGCCTCTGAAGTATTTATTTATATTCCAGCTTGCTCCCAAAAGGATACTTCTTTATAATTGTCTTCATTCTCACAATGTCTTCTATTGTGCCTTTCCTGAGAGTTATGTTTTCTCTCAATGTGAAGATATTTTTAATGTGCTCTTCCAGTTTTGGTAACCTTATTCTCTTTTGTGAGGGGCAAAAATGGAAAAAGAGAAGCTGATCAATATATGTAGCAAAGATCATAGTTTTAAATGGCTGAATAAACTGAGAAAAGCTATTACTTATATATCCCCAGAAATTCATAGGTGGGCCAAATGGAAAAAGATTTGGAAAATAAAATGTCTAACCAGAAGAGAGTTAGAAACTTTCTCAGGATCACACAGCTAATTAATATTGGTGTAGGATTGCCTCCCAATTCATTGGTTTTTCTGTTTTCTTTCTCTTCTATAGCAATTTTTTCTTTCCATTACTCTTGGTTTAGAAATGAATCTACAGGGGCCAGCCTGGTGGCATAGTGGTTAAGTTCATTGTGCTCCGCTTCAGCAGCCCAGGTTCACAGGCCCAGATTCTGGGTGGAAACCTACACCACTCATCAGCCATGCTTTGGCAGTGACCCACATACAAAGTAGAGGAAGACTGGCACAGATGTTAGCTCAGGGTGAATCTTCCTTAAGCAAAAAGAGGAAGATTCACAACAGATGCTAGCTCATGGTAAATCTTCCTCAGCAAAAAAAAAAAAACAAAAACAAAAAACTACAGTATTGACTTCAATACCTCCAAATATCAAGTTGTGTATTAATTTATTTAGCACTCAAAAATCCTAGAGGTAATGAGTTTGCAAAGGAAAAAGTAGGGGCTGGCCCTGTGGCCGAGTGGTTAAGTTTGCATGCTCCGCTGCAGGCAGCCCAGGGTTTCGTTGGTTCAACTCCCGGGCGCGGACACGGCACTGCTCATCAAACCATGCTGAGGCAGCGTCCCACATGCCACAACTAGAAGGACCCACAAAGAAGAATATACAACTATGTACTGGAGGGCTTTGGGGAGAAAAAGGAAAAAAAAAAATCTTTAAAAAAAAAATAGAAAAGGAAAAAGTAAAATTGTCTCTATTTGCAGAGGACAAAATCGTATGTATACAAAATTCTAAAGAATCCAGTAAAAACTATTAAAACTGATTGAGTTCAGCAAGGCTGCAGGATACAAGATCAATAGACAAACGTCAATTGTATTTCTATACACCTGCAGTGAATAATACTAAATGAAATTAAGAAAACAATTGTGTTTACAACAGCATCAGAAAGAATAAAATACTTTGGAATAAATTTAGCAAAATGTGCAAAACTTACACTTTGAAACTACAAGATATTGTTAAGAAAAATGAAAGAAAAATAAATGGAAAGACATCTCACGTTCATGGACCAGAACACTTGATATTAAGATGGCAATATTCTTCAAAATCATCTACAGATTCAACGCAATCCCTGTCAGTTCCAGCTGACTTCTTTGCAGAAACTGACAAGCTGATTCTAAAATTCATATGAAAATTTAAGGGACACAGAATAGGCAAAACAATTCTTGAAAAAAAGAAATGGTAGCACTTACCGTTTCTGATCTTGATTTCAAAACTTACAAAGCTGAGGTAATGAAGAGTGGGTTGAATATCATAAAGGTAGACACATAGATCAATGGGATAGAATTGAGAGTCCAGAAATATGGCCTCACATTTATGTTTGACTGATTTTTCAACCAGAGTGCCAAGACAATTCAATGGGGAAACAATAGCCTTTCGGCAAATGCTACTGGTACAACTGGATATCCATGTGCAAAAGAATGAAGTTTGAACCCTACCTCATACAATATACAAAATATAACTCAAAATGGATGAAAGACCTAAATGTCAGCTAAAACTATAAAACTCTTAGAAGAAAACATAGACATAAATCTTTGTGACTCTGGATTAGGCAAAGGTTTCTTAGACATGATGCCAAAAGCTCAGGCAACAAGGAAAAAAATGTATAGACATCAAAACTAAAACTTTTGTGTTTCAGTTTATGTTCCACCAAGAAAATGAAGAGACAACTCAAAATGGGAGAAAACATTTGCAAGTCATTAATGTGTTAAAGGACTTGTATCGAGAATGTGTTGTATAAAGAATTCTTACAGCTCAGTAATAAAAAGACAAATCACTCAAAAATGGGTAAAGTATCTGAATAGACATGTCTCCAAAGAAGGTATACAAATAGCCAATAAGCACATGAACAAAATTAACTTCATTAGTCATCAGAAAAATGCAAATCAAAGCCACAGTGAGATACCACTTTATAGCCAATAGGATGGCTAGAATCAAAAAGACAATAACAAATGTTAGTGAGAAGGTGGAGAAATTAGAACCCTTATAACCTGCTGGTAGGAATGTAAAACAATGGGGCAGCCACTTTGGAAAAACTCTGGTGGTTCCTCAAACAATTAAACGTAGTTACCATATGATCCAGCAAATCCACTCCCAGGTACATACCCGAGAGAAATGAAGACTCACATTCACACAAAAACCTGTACACAATGCTCCATAGTAGCATTGTTCATAATAGCCCCAAAATGCAACCAACTGATGAGTGGATAAACAAAATGTGGTGTATCAATACAATGGGACATTGGGAATAAAAAGAAATGAAGTACTGATACATGTTACAACATGATGAACCTTGAAAACTAAGTGCTAAATGCTGAGTGACAGAGGCCAGTCACAAAAGACCACATATTGTATGATTCAATTTATATGAAATGTCCCAATTAGGCAAATCTATAGCAACAGAAAGTAGACTCGTGGTTGCCAAGGGCATTGGAGCAGAGGAGGGAAAAGGGAATGACCACTGATGGGATGGGTTTTTCAGGAAGCTGGTGGATGATGAAAATGTTCTAAAATTGATTGTGGTGATGGTTGCAAAACTGAACATACTAAAACCATTGAATTGTGCAATTTAAATAGATAAATGATAAATTCTGTGGTATGTGAATTATATCACAATAAAGCCATTATTTTTTAAAAAATGTAGAGAGTTTTACCTGTTCAAACTTTAACATCTAAAATATATGTAGTCTAACCTTACTCTCACACATGCACTACCATCATTATTTTATAGACTAGAAAACAAATCCAGAGAGGTGAAGAGATTTTCTCAAGACTGGAAATGAAATTTTGGTTTTTCAGTCTTGTATTTATGACATTATACCATGTTGTAATATTAGATTCAAATTTGACATACTTTTAAATTTTTGAGCATTTTCTGAAATTTGTTTTTTGCAAATGCTGCTAAAGATACATAAAACGCTTAGAATCGAGCTTTACCTTCTTTTAGGAAAATAGGATGTTTGTCGAGCACTTACATGTAAAAACCTGGGCAAGGGGAATCCTAAATAAGGACAGTCAGCCCTCTGCTCTCAAGGAACCCACCTACCCTTATGGAACTGATTTTTTTTTTTTAATGAGAGAAAAATTGGTGGTTATTTGCGTAAATGTTATTTACTTTTTAAGGTGAGACTTTCATGTGGTTAATAAAAAAGGTGAAATTACAAAAAATATAGAGTGAAAAAGTCTCCTTTCTATCCTTAATGTCCAGGCTCCAATTCTTACATCTAGAGGTAAGCACAGTTTCTCATTTCTTGTGGATCCTTCCAGGGGTGTACATTTATTGATGTATCTTAGAAATTATTCCGTATCACTAAATAAGGTCTGTCTCACTCTTTAATAGCATCAATAACCTGCATGTCTATCTTTGCACAGATGCCTAGAGATACATAATAAATGTGTGTTGTGTTCAGTTTTAACTGTTGATAAATGTACATTAGTTGAAGCATTTTTGATCTTGTAATTTAAGGCCAACTAAACTGTTGAAAGACAGATATGTGAACTAAATCATTTGAGTGATTTAATTCATATTTGATTTTGCTGTAAGCTTCCCTTTTTAAAAATTTCCCTAAGTCCTTTAATAGTTTAGAATAATTATAAGTGACATGACTTTGCTGTACATATAGAAAAAATAAACTTACTTTGAAGACCTGACATTAGAAAAAGTTGACAATATGGCTACCGAGAATAGCATTTTCTTGGTAAAATCACTAGAGTTTAGAGTTTGGTCAATTTTGAGCTAGCACCCACATATTTTTAGTAATCTCAATTTTAAATGCCCATGTAATGTAAATTTTTTTCAGAGAATTATGCTTTTGATATTAATTAGAACTTACTGCATAGATATGTGTACAGTTCTAAGTTCTGAGGTTAGAGCTGCACAACTAAGAACCCAGTACTATATATTGAAGAAGTTGAGGGTGAAATTTTAATTTGGAGTAGTAATTGATTTTGTTTTGAACTGCTCACCTGATCCTATACCCAATACTAATTATCTTTATGTTTTCAGAAATTTACCTGAAGACTCAATTCCTTTTTAGCTTCACTGACTTTTTTTTTATTGAGGTATAATTTACACACAATAAAATCTACTTATTTTAAGTGTAAAGTTTGATGAAGTTTGGTAATTGTATACAGTTGTCTAACTTCCACGACAAGCAAGATACAGAAAAGTCCCGTCACCCTAAAGTTTCCTTATGCTTCTTTGCAGGTAATCCTGTCTCCCAAACCTTGATCCCAGGCAGCCACTGTTATGCTTTTTTTTCACTATGTTTTGCCTCTTCTAGAATTTCTATAAGTGGGACCATACAGTATGTAGTATTTGTGTTTGCCTTTCTACTTAGCACATTTTTAAGACTATGTTGTGTATATTAATATTTTGTTCCTTTTCATTGCAGAGTGGTACAATATAGGTTAATATACCACAATTTTTGTACCCATTCATCAGTTGATGGAAAATAGGGTTGTTTTTACATTTGGTGGTTGTGAATAATGTAGCCATGAATATTCAGATACAAGATAAAAGTAGACACACATTTTTATTTCTCTTGGATCAATAGCTAGGAGTGAGATTGCTGGTTCATATGACCAGCATATGTTTAGTTTTTCTAAGATACTGCCACACTCTTTTCCAAAATGGGAGAACCATTTTGTGTTCCCACCAGCAATATGTGGGAGTTTCTATCATACTACAGCATCACCGAAACTTAATACTGTCAATCTTCTTCATTTTAACCATTCAGTAGGTATGGAGTGGTATCTCCTTGTGGCTTTATTTGCATTTTCCTGAGAACTGACGTTGAGTATCTTATGTGCATATTGGCCATTCATGTATCTTTTGTGAAATTCTAAATTTTTTGCCAATTTTTAAATTAGGTTATTTGTCTTCGCGTTATTAAATTGTACGTGTTCTTTATTTTTTCTAGGTAAAAGCCCTTTGTCAGATTAATGTTTTGCAAATATTTTGTCCAAGTCTGGCTTATCTTTTCATTTTAACTGTGTCTTTCAAAGAGCAAAACATTTTTAATTTTGATGTCTATTTTATTAATTTTTGTTTTCGGTGATCTCTTTAAAATATCTTTGTCTAACCCAGTCTCCCAACTACTTTTAATTTGTTTTCTTCTACAAGTTGAATGGTTTTTACTTCTATATTTGGGTCTATGATTCATTTCAAGTTAATTTTTGCATATGATGTCAGGTAAGGATTGGGGAATATTTTTCCCTGTACAGATATCCAATTGTGCAAGAGCAATTTGTTGAAAAAACATCTTTGCCCTCACTGAATTACCTTAGTTCCTTCATTGAAAATCAGTTGACCATGTAAGGGTGGATGAGTCTATTGCTGAACTCTATTTTTTTCATTAATTTGTATGTCTATCATTACTCCAATACCACATTGTCTTGATTACTTTAGCTTTATAGTAAGTCTTGGAGTAGTTTATCTTTGTTAATTGTCTGTATTTTCTTGTCAAGATCACTAATTGGCCTCTGTGTTACTGAAGCTAGTAAACAATTTACAATCTTGAATTTGCATTTTTTCAGAGTTTTCAGAACTATTTACCTTCCCTCTTTCTTGAAAGCTTCTGTTCTCTGACCTGCCAACACTGCATCTTGGTTTATCTCCTATCTCCTTAGCTATAATTTTAAATTCTTCATAGGCTTATATATTCATGATCCTTAAATACTTGTGTTCCTCCCGTTTTCTCTCTTCTCTTACTTTCTTCACTCTTTTTTTCACAAGATATTTTCTATTCTCATGACTTCGACTGCTTATAAGCTTATGACTCAAATATGGATCTTTATACAAAGCTTCTCTCCTGATCTCTAGACCTGCTGATTTAACCAATACCTGACATCACTGAGGATAAAAGTTTAGTAATAGAGATGGTAGAAGCTCTGAGGTGCCTGACACATCTAACCCTGGATATAGTTCCAAGTTTTGCTGGTTCCTGGTTCCAAGCGAAGTCATTTGGGTAGTGCACATCCATTCATTCCAGAGACATTTATTTAGGGTCAAATGCCACAGGCTGTCAAGAAATACAAAGTGGCATAAAACTCAGTTCTTACTTTCAAGAAATTGACAATCTAGAGCAAGGTAGGGAAATGTGACATACATACAAGAATAAAATTATGTTGGCTAGCACAGAATTACTTGTTAAATTAATGGAATAGGCAATCAGTACTACATGAGTCTTTCAGAAGAGGGAAGACTCTTAGCAAACAGGAGATTTGTCTGGGCTTTGAGTGTAGCGAGAAATTGGATTGGCAGCAGTGGAGCAGCATGATGAGCAGAGGACGTTTCAGTGGGTGAAGGAATAGCTTGAAGAAACCTTGACATAGAATAAAGAATGAGAGTTGGCATGCTTAGGGAATGGTGAACAATCCATTTCAATTGTGGAGTCATTTGGAACTCCAGTTTCCAGGGAACAAATCTCTATGCAGGCAAAGAAATGGCCAGGGATTAAGAATAAGTAATGAGGAATCTGGACCAAAAAGCAAGCTAGGGTATTTTAGGGCAAAGAGAAAAAGAATTAGGACAAAGTGTAGCAAAGAATCTGATCATGATGCTAAAGGATTCTGAGCATACAAGCCACATATAAAGTTTTGTATGTGTGTTCATCAGTTCTCACACATTAAGTATCAAATATACACCCAACCTGGTCATAGAAGAGGAGGAAGTCACACGAATTTAAAATTGCTGGGCAAGGGGGAAAGATTTCTTGGGTATCTACTGCATGCAAACTAGATTCTTTACAAGCTTTTTATCCTCAAAAAATCTGTAAGGTCTGTATTGCAATATTTTGAATATTCAGAAGGAAAAATAATCCTTATTAAAACATTCCTCCAGGCATCTGCTTATCTTGATTTGTTCACTCTGGGCACCACAATCTTGGCTATGATAGTCAGTTTAGGATCATCCAGTCCAGGTAAACACTTACAATATCCAGAGGCATTCTTTATTTGGGATTTTATGAGATGAAAACAACAAAATTAGTTGGAGTGACTGATCTGGATTCATTTTGCAATAGCTAATATAGGCATAAATGTATGGACTCTGATGTCGACTTTCAGTTCCTCCTCCTGAAGGATTTCTCTTCTTTTGTTGTCCAGATTATACCAATCTTTTTAATCTTCCTCTTTTTGCTTGAGGAAGATTGTCCTTGAGCTAACATCTGTGCCAATCTTCCCCTATTTTCTATGTGGGACACCTTCTCAGCATGGCTTGATGAGCAGTGTGTAGGTCTGTGCCAAGGAGCCAGGTCCACAAACCCCAGGCCGCCAAAGTAGAGCACATGAACTTAACTGCTGTGCCACCAGACTGGCCCCTATACTGATCTTTTTAAGGCATTCCATGTTGTTCTAGTTCCTGGCTGATCTGGTCTATGATGTCACTTGTATATAGACTTTTATCATAAGTTGTTACTTGTGTATTTGCTCATCACTTCCTTGACTGTCTTGCTGAGGAGGCCTTGCTTCCCTCCAAAATACTCTGCCAAAGATCTGCCTCTAGCTACCAGGGTCCTGGAATTGATTTCTCCCTATTGCCTGCATACCAAAGCCCTGTCTGGCTTAACTACTATGGGCTCTGTGTGATCAGTCTTAAGTACTTGGGGGTTTTTCATCCAGACTTCATGATGAAGAGGGCCCTACTTTTTTCTTTTGAGTAACATGGATCATGTTGTCAGACATGCCCATCATCAAATTCTTCTCTGTTACAGATTTTCTATGTAATCTTGGGGACATTTCCTAACTTTTCTGAGACTCACTTAATCAAATATTTATGTAACATCTATTACATGACAAGCATTGTGCTGGGTCCTGGAGACACAGTGGTGAGTGGTATTCTATAAGGTTGTTTTAATATCTGTAAAGTGGCTGCCACCATGGACATATTATAGGCACTCAGTAAATGGTATCTATGTCAATTACCATTATTTGGAAGGAGAACTAACTTTCAGATTTGGATGTAAATTGAATGCAGCTAAACACTACCTTTTGGGTAAAAATGTGGACACTGTAACACTCTACTAGGAGGCAGTGTGAGCATGGGAGAGGTGTTTTCAGAAAAAGGAAGCTCTTTCTCTAAGTTAGCATGTCATAAAAGAGATCCTAAAGGACATAGCTTTTGAGCTAAGGATATAATATTGGAAAAAGAATAATGTGCTCATTCAGATATAATTGGTAACTAATATATGATTCATCCAGTCACCTAACATGTTTACCGAGTATCTACTTTGTGCAAAGCTCCCATGCTTTTCTGGGTATGACAGTCACCCAAAGGTCCACAGAGCTTAAAATAATTTTCCCAAACCACTCAACCGGCAAAGGCTTAAGCTGGGGACTGGAACTCAGGTCTCCTAATTCCTTAGTGAAGGAAATTCCCTATATTTATCTTTCCATACTTCGTTCAGTTCTTCACTCAAAGCTCAGCTCAGATAGCCTTTCCTGACCTCATCTAAAAAACTCCCATTACTCACTATTCCCTCACCCTCTTATATTTGGCTGTACACTTAGCAGTACCTGACATTATAAATATTTCTGGGTTTTTTCATTGTTTCTCTCCCAAACTAGAATGCAGACTTGTTGAGGGCAGGGACTCTGTCCTTTTGGTTCACAGCATATTGGAACGGAGCTCAGCACAATAACTTCTAGATTCATGAATGATCCCCTCACTATGAATCCTGTGCCAGCGATGGCTTCGCATTCCTTGCAAAATGTGGTCTCAGAACTCCTGCGTGGCTCACGAGGCTGGGGAGGTCTGGCCCCAGCCCATCTCTCCAGCTTCAGCTTCAGGCATTCACAGCCATGAGCCTTGGCTCTAGCCACCTGAGACCACTTGTTATTCCCCGAACAGATGTTTATGCCTTTGCTCGTGAGTTTCTCTCTGTCTGAAATGCCTGCTCCCCACTTATTAGCTAGAAAAACTCCTCTTCATCTGTCAAGTATCAACTCAAATGCCGTAACTTCTCTCTAATTCTGAGCTCTATGTGTGCTCCCAAAGAAATTGCACATACCTCCATGATAGTATTTATCACATTTCATCCATTCATTCAATGAGTAATAGTTGAGTACCTATTATGTGACAAGCACAATATTCTCTCTCTTTTTTTAAATGTAGCTATCTTCCTCTCAGACAAGTCTGAGCACTCTTTGAGCACAGAGACCAAATATTATTTATTTTTGTATCCCCCAGAACTTGGCACAGAGTTTGATTCTCTGCTTCATCAACTCTGCCCACCTAGACTCAGTGTAAAAATGGTCTTCTTTAAGAAAGGTTTATACAGCTTCCTATGGATCCCTACAAGTCCCTATAGACTTCTAAAATATTACCTGTAAATAGTTTTGTGTTGATTGATGTGCATTTTTGTCTGTGGCACCAGGCCGTGAGCATCTCGTGTCTCTGAATCTGTAGCACCTAGCAGAGGGGCTGGTACAGAAAGCATTCAGTAAATGGGTGCTGATTGCCTGGTGGTGAATTCAGGGTCTTAGTTTTTCCATTCTCCATGGCAAAAGATCAAATCCAGTCGGCTCCCTCCATCAGCTTGATCCCCAGTTCCCGTTAGTCATTTTAAGATGCTAGGGTGTGATGCCTTGCTTCCTGACGGTGAGGAGACTAAATCAACTGCTGACTGTTCCTGTTATGCTGGTAGCACTTAGGGTAAAACCGCTTAAATAATATCACTGAAGGCAGCCTCCTTTCATCTGCAGATTAACGTGGCAACGTTTATCACCTTCTTAGCCAGGAAAAGCTTTTATCGGGCTTAGTTAACAGCTTGCATTAGCCTCTTACAAGGACTTGCCACATTGCCTTTAAACTGACATGCTGCAGAGTCAGCCCCCAGTAATAATCCAGAAAACTGGAAGCTTTTCTGATGATTGTCAGAATGGATAGCTTATTTAGCCCCTGCCCAGATAAATTCAATAAATTGCCTGTTTGGCAATGGAGGGGACGGTCGTCAGCAAAGTCAGCTGACCCTTCTGTGGGCAGAACGACTGAATATTTTGCTAATGTTTGGAAGAATTCTTTTTGTGAGCACCAAAGCAGAACTTCTTTAACAGGGATTAAGCATCTGAGCTTCCTCAGCAGTATTCTGTGCTAAGACCTGAAAGGGAAAATGTTGACCTCCCAAAATGGCAAAAACTGCCTGTATATGTAAAATTCTCCAATCAAAGACCTAATGAAAGAATTATATAATGTTGGCATCATCATTACCTAAACCTCCTCATCGAGAACTAGAATGAGTGATTTGTTCACTGTCCCTGTGAAGGTAGATTACAAATCTTTTGCTTTTTGTTTTGTTTTAAAGTAGCACTGGTTGCAGTAACTGCTCCAATGTAATTTTTATTTCTAAAATCATTTCTATTTTTATTAAACTGAGACTGCTGACTCTGGAGGCCAGATACCAGAATGCTTATTTTATAGGGTTGCCCAAACACAGACATCTCTTGTCCAGGCCCCGTGATGGTCCCACGACTTCACAGCTGGGCTGGTTCTATGGGAGGTGTCAGAGGGCTCTGGACAACCAGAGCTACATCTTGTGAAACAGACCAAAGGGCACTTCCTTTAACCTGGGAAGCGGTGGTCTGAGTACTGGTCCTACTTCTGATAGAGACTAGCTACTTTGGGCAAACCTTCCCAGCCTTGAGCTTGCCTGCTCCTTTTCATAATTGGGAATGACACTTCCTCCTCTCTTCACTCTCATTTACGTATTCAGGATAAATGGCCTTTTGAAGGACATATATTGATATATAAATTTAACATTATTTATTTGGATATATGCCAAATCCATTGATAAACCACAAACGATGTCTTTAAATTGTGATCCATTATAACCTTTATAATTTTTTGAGAAGGTAATTGTCTCTAGTTTGTATCTGAAGATAAGATGGACAAAGAGTATTAGGCACTTAAGAGGATGAATAGGGAAAGCAGTTTCAGAAGTCTGTTATGCAAAATATAAATGCATCTTGAGAGAAGAGAAATGACACATATCCACCCACTTTACTAAAACTTCAAATTCCTCATACGTGCCCCACAAAAACTCTGAAAGGCAGGTGCTTTTATCCCCTATTTATATATGAGACTAAGAGAAGCTAAGGAACTTACTCAAGGTCAACATCTAGTAAACAGGACCAGGATTTGAACCAAGAGCTAGTCTAACCCCAAAGCTTCTTTAGCAAGAATTAAGGCTTCAATATATTCCACATTTATCTAAGTCTGTGGCACTTTTAAAGAAACCACCCATCAGAGAGATGCAATGACCTCTACTGATCTGACTTATAGAAAACTGGCCACTAAATCAAAGCAGTCCAGAGTACCAGAAATGCAGTCTTGGGAACACTCAAGGAAGGATCTCAAAAGTTACTTTAATTTTCAGAATTAAAAAATAACCATCAAAGTCAACACGGGGAGGTTGGGGGATTTTGGCACGTGAGGAAGGAGTAGGATATGAGGGATAGGCAGGGTACCAAATCTCTCAGAAGTTTCCTCCCCTTCCTGCAGAGTTCTAACCACCAGGGCCAGATGTCCTCAAGATGAGGTTGTCTGCAAGTTCTCAGTGGGGCATTAGTTAAAAGCAGCTCCTTTTTACATTCATTTCTGACTTGAATCACCTTTGCACAGTGCCCACAATGGGCCAGGCCCCCTTCTAATCAACTGGGTCAAGCACCTTTTTCACTAGTCTTGAAAGCAACCCAGGCAAGTAAAGCAACACGCCTGTGGTCACTCCATTAGTACAGACATCTCCCAGTTGTATTGCTAGCTCCAAAGAGCAATTTAGAGAGGGGGAGGGAAGACTATCAGATTCTTGGATAAGACTTGGAGGTGAGTGAGTTTATTCAGGAGTCTTATAACTGACAGGAGTTTTAGGGCATTCCAGGCTGGAGACGTTTGTTAGATCCTTTTGTCTTGAAACAAACCCACTCACTCATTACATACAAGTATGATTTCAGGGGACACCAAGACCAGCAAGGGAAGAGAAAAGGAGGAAATGAAGTCTGTTTCTGACTTATGATGGTGGTGGTGGTGGTGGTGGTGGGTCGGGGAGATGGACCAGGACCTGGCACACAGGGAGTGTTAGGTAATTATTTGCTCTCTTACCTTTGAAGGTCTACTCTGTAGGATTCATCTGGAATTCCATACTTTCTCCAGAAATAAATCTCTGACAAGGGACTCACAAGAGGAGGCCACCTCTTCGGGGCAAAGCTGCTCTGCAGCATCATATATGCCCAGGTATTGGGGCTGCACAGAGCCCTGGCCACTGGCAGAGACCACCCAGGAGTATCTCAGAGGGCCACAGCTGCCCCTCAGGAGGCCTGCCCCTCCGAGGGGACTCCCTCACCTTCAATAATGCCTCCCAATGAAATGTAGTTAAGGACATCCCTGAGAACTAGGTTATCAGATAGTGAAGATGACTTATTATGCTCAGAATTAACATCGATCCTTCCTTTCATTCCATCCATCCATCCATCCATCCATCCACCTATCCATTTATTCATTCAACAAGCAGGTACTCTGTGCCAACTATCACACAAATTGCAAGGGCCATATTAAGGGTTAGACAGTTTCCTTGAGGAACTCATGGTCTATCCACAAAGAAAACCATATGCAATGTGTCTTAATTCTCTACTCATGTTTCCAGGTCTGAGTTAAAAGAAAACATTTATTGCATATCTAGGCTTGGCCACAAAATCACACTCACCCAAACTAAACACTCCATGAGGGGAAAGACTATGCTTGACCTTTTTTTCTCTCAGGCTCTTCCCAGAAAGGTGATAATGGAAGATTTGGTCCCAACAGGGCCACAGAAAAGGGATTTGCATTTTAAAGTTTGACATATATTTATGGGCCTTTTGATCTCCTTTCTCCCCTCTACCCAGCCCCCCAGCCTTGCCTGGCTCCTCCTACCCCGCCCCTCAATTCTCTACATTGTACCAGGTACAAACTTGAGAAATGATGGCTCCAAGTCCAGAGGTTTCTAGGATATGTGCCCTGGTGGGCTACTCTCAGTCTTATAGCTCCTATCTATTGAATACCATCTATATATCAAGTACTTTTCTGAATTCCCAACTCCCACAATCTCCCTGTGAGTTTCATTATTTACCCTTTTTTTGTTACGAGAGGAGGAAAATGAGGTCAGAGAGGTTAAATAACCTGCCCCAAATCACTGATAAGAAGTAATGGAAACAGAATCAAAACCCAGGTCTGCATGGGTTTTAATCTAAACTTAGGGCTCTTTCATTAAGCCAGACTGCTTCCAGTCGACAAGCATGCTTATTGTAGGCTACTTAGCTAAGATCCTTCTTGGAAAAGATTATCCTGCATTCCACCTTTCTTGCTGGTGTTATTCTGGAAATAGCCCAATAAATGTCACAATTTGATTTACTCAGGACAAACTTGCAGCTGTCTCTTCCTTTGCAGCTCTTCTTGGGCTCTGAGTCTTTTCCTTCTCCTCTTCTTTCACACAGACCACCACGGCCCAACAGCTGCATGCCTGGCTTTGGAACTGTCATCCACAGCCCCATAGGGTTTGCCGAACACAGCTTCTCTTCGACCTGAGGAAAGAAAGCTTCTCTACAACCCAAAGATAGCTATTCCCTGAGCTTAGAAACAAGACCATAACATGCTTGCAGCTGGAGGGGGTCCTAAAAACCATCTAGGAAACAGAGATTCAGAGAATGAGTTGTGCAAAGTAGCTGGCATCAGATTTATTAGAGTCCTCTATTTGCTATGTTAAAAGGGAAAGATGAAGGAAACAAATCACACTAACACCTCCATGTGCAAGGTGCTTTGTTTTACTTAATCTTCATTATGCCCTAGTGAGATACATTCATTATTTTCCTCCTGTTACAGATGAGCCCTGGGTCAGAGGAATAACGGACTCAACGCTCCACAGTAGGTAACCAGTGGGGAGCAGCTTCTGAACTCACGCGACTGTAGATACCACAGACCCTTCCTTTCCCACAGCATGTAGTGGGGGGTGATGAAAAGCATGAACACTATCCTGACTGAGGTGACTGGCCTGTGAAATTTGTGCCTGTGCTGAAGAGCAAAGAGCCAACAGGAGGAAGAGATGAATGTGATCATTTTGTGGATTTATTGAGGTCAAATCTGCAATCTAAAATCATCTGGCGTTCACCAAAAGCCTGAGTAGTATTTTGACGAATAGGTCAAAAAAAATCTGACCTTCCCCGAAAAACGAGGACTACTGCCTATCTGCAGCCTCTCCTCAAACTTTTGGAGACTGTCTGTTACAAGTCAGAAGATTCTGAAGGTTCCCTTCCTCCTTGGCAGATCCATCCCCCACCCTCAGAGGGAGCCTTAGAAGTGCCAAATTGGGAGCCATAAGAAAGTCGTTGCTGGTGCTGCATCTTCCTGTTGAGGTTGAGAGATCAGGTTCAAAGCTCAAGCCGCAGCTTCCCCACCACCACTCCCCATCCCGTCTTCAGTCCAGAGAGGGAGTGCTCCTTCCCTCCCCCGCTATAGTTCCTTGTAAAAGCCTCTGATTGTGCTGAGCTGGGGGTCAGATTGGGAGTTCGAGGCATCTTTTCTGCTCTCTCCTGGTAGACCCCAACCACACGGCAGAGGCTCTTGGGAAGGTTCCTCTCCAGGATGAATGGCTATGGAAGCAGAAATCTCCCCTCCTGAGCACCCAGGGTAGATTTTGGTGTGGATTGGGATGCTCCTAAGAAAGCTCTTTTCTGCATGATTCCCTCTCAACTATGCAGCTGTGTGCCCCCTGTTCAGAACAACAGGGGTGGGAGATGCTGGGAGATGCTGCTGCTCCGATGACTTCAAATATTACCCAGAAAGCCCTGGCTCACCCCCAATTTTGCTTAAGGTACAAATCACAATGTGTTTCTACCAAGAGGTTTTTCTTGACCATCCATCCATATTAACCTCATTCTCCTCAGAAATACCCACATATAACTATTAGGAGAATAGACTGTTATTGGTGGCATTTGAGTTGAGCCTTGAGGGACACCTTTGATCTCGATACCTAAGCAAACTTTTCTGCATCTTGATATCACCCATCCTGGAGCAAATAGTTGACCTGCTAATGACAGTGTTATTAAATATCCTGACTTGGCACCATTTTGCTAGCTTGCCAGTGATGACATTTTCTCTTCTTAGAAAGCATTCATCATTGTTATCTATCCTTCCAGTAGCTCTTAGCCCTTCTTGAGTTATGCAAAACGTTTAAAATTTATGAAATTTGTAGGTCTCCTTATAGTAAAATATACAGGATTATTGTTGCATGCTGTACTTGACACCCCAAAACCCATTTTTGACCTTTATCACACTGTGGACCTCTGTTCTAGAGAATGAGCACCCTGGTACAGGGACCTCATCTGTTCCCTGTATGTCTCCAGAATGTAGTGGGGTTTCTGGTCCCAATAGATACAGTACTTGGGAAATGTGTTTTGCAAGTTAAGTGAATTAACCAATCTGGAAGCGAGTTTGTGAGAACAAAACTGGCTTGGTGATATACCATGAAAGAGGTAGCTGCTCTTCTGGCCCAGTAAGAATGACATTGAGTGACACTGTACACAGCTCAAAGGGAGCCCCCAAAGCTGCACTCAGGCAGAAATGAGAAAGGTTAGGACAAATGAGGCTGACTAGCATTGACAAGGGAAATGCTTTAAGATGGCATGTACCAGATCAGGTGCCATGTAAGTAATCCTGGGGATTGCAAACCTCTAGACCCATCATTCTCAAATTCAGCCTTCTTAGGACTCATCTGAAGGATCTGTTATAAAAACAAGTTGTCGGATCCCACCCCTATAGATTCTGAGTTAGGTGGTCTTTGGGTCACACTTACACAAACACTGCTGGAGAAAGAAAAGAAGGAAAATGATGGCATTTTGGGGTGTACAGATCCATTTACCATAACCGTCAGAAAAACAAATCTCTCTCCCCTACCCACTTGTCTCCCTTATTCTTTCATTCTGTCTTCCTCCTTTTAAGCCACTGTGGCTATGAAGAACTTTTGAAAGTATAAAGAGCTTTTGTTCGCTGTCCGGAGTGATCAAATATTAGCCTGCAAAGATTGTTTTTTTCTTTTCTGGAATCACTACTCTGGTAGAGGTTGAGGCAGACAAGAGCTGCTGAACAAGTACCTTGGTACCTGAGATGAGGACTAGCTCACGGAGCCCTCCTGTTCTGCTCCCACAGAGGGGAAACCAGCAGACCAGCCCAGGATGTGAGTTCTGTATTTCAGGTGCTTCTCCCCAAAGGACATGTAACAAGAACAGAAGATGCCTAGTCTGTCTCTAGCCGTGGATTATGGGAAGCCCTCTGAGGCCGGCCTCTCAGAGACACAAAGATGACCGTTTGCACCTGGCATTTCCAAAGGCTGTTTCCTGGACTGGGATCCATGAGCTGTGGGCAGACGGCCCATGCAGTTTTGTGAAACATGGATGTCTGGCCTCGCACACATGAATTCTGGCTTGGAAGGTTTGGGGTGAGCCCAGGAACCTACACTCTTTCAAAACCAGCAGGTAATTCTGATGGGCAATCCGATTTGGAAATCATAGGAAGCCTCTAGCACCTTAAAATCTGTAGTCCTCTAAGTGGCTGAGTCAAAAATTCCCACCCTAGACCTGGGTGTGGATGCTTCCGGGCCTTTTCCCTGCAATCCTATTTCAAGACTCAGTTCTGATGTCACTTGTTTCATATCTTCCTGGGTTGTCCAACTGAAATTTATTTCTCCCTTCTCTCCTCCCGTGGTACGTTTTCAGTGTCTTTATAACATTTTATAGCACGATCCCTCTCCTCATATGACATTTATCCACCAGCACGGTGCAATGGAAATATAATACCAGTCAAATATATAATCTTTAATTTTCTAATAGTCACATTTTTTTAAATAATGGAATAAACAGATTAAAATTAATTTTAATAATATATTTGATTTAACTCAATATATCCAAAATGTTCTCATTTTAACATGTAATCAATGTAAAAATCATCAGTGAGATATTTTACATTTTTAAATCAAACTAAGTGTTTGAAATCTGGTATGTATTTTACACTTACAGCACATCACAGCTTTGACTGGCTACATTTCAAGTGCTCGATAGCCACATGTGGCCAGTGGAGGCCATAATAGGTAGACAGTTCTGGTTCTTTGAGGGCAAGTCTGTGACTTTTGCCTTTGGAACTTCAGGCAGAGCCACTCCCTGGGCCCAGTATAAGTGCTTAGAAGGTATTTGAGTTAATTCAAATGCAAATTCCTCCCTGAGACTATCCTTTGGCATTTTTGTTTTTTTTTTTTTTTTGGTGTATATTTTAAGGCAAATCTCCCTATCTGTTTAATCTGTGCATTAAACATATCACATAAGAAACTTGGTTAGGGACTGGCCCTACGGCCGAGTGGTTAAGTTCGTGAGCTCTGCTTCGGTGGCCCTGGGTTTCAGTGGTTTGGATCCTGGGCACGGACATGGCATTGCTCATCAGGCCATGCTGAGGCAGCGTCACACATAGCAGAGCCAGAAGGACCTACAACTAGAATATACAACTATGTGCTGGGGGGCTTTGGGGAGAACAAGGAAAAAAAGAAACTGGGCTAGACTCAGATGAAGGAGGAGTGAATACGGGTGGGAGAAATATCAATCTAAGACATTCAGGTGACACCATCTTACTGGCAGAAAGCAGCAATGACATGAAATGACTTCAGACGAAAGTGAAAGAAGAAAGTGACAAAGCAGGAAGAAAAATTCATGACTACAGAAGAACTACACAACTTTAACTAGACAATGAAGACAATGAAATTGTTAAAGATTTTGTTTGTCTTGGTTCAGTTATCAATTTAAACAGAGACCACAGCCAGAAGACTGAGATTTGGCAGCAATGAAAGAATTAGGAAAGATCATCAAGTGTGAGGAAGTATCATTAGAGACCAAGGCCAAGATTATTCACACCCTTTTATTCCCAATTACTACGTACTGGTGTGAAAGCTGGAAAGGAAGAAGGCTGACGGGAAAGAAATTAATTCATTTGAAATACAGAGTTGGAGGAGAGCTCTATGGATGCCCTGGAATGCCAGAAAGACGAACAAGTGGGGCCCAGAGCAAATTAGGCCTGAACTATAGCTGGAGGCACAAATGATAACACTAAGGCTGTCCTAATTCGGGCACATCATGGGAAGTCAGGATTCTTTAGAAAAGAAGTAATGCTGGGAAAAGTAAAGGCAGCAGGAAAAGAGGAAGCCCAAATCTGAGATGGATTGGCTCCATAAAGGAAGCCATAGGCATGAGTCCACAGGAGCAGAGTAGGGCTGCTGAGGACAGGACGTTGTGGACATCACTCATTCATAGGGTCACCAGGAGTTGAAGTCGATTTGATGGCACGTAACACACATTTTAAGGCACGGTATCTCTGGAGATAAGAGTGGATAATGGGTACATCAGTTCTTTTAAAGAAGAGGGAAGCAATCCAGAACAGGTTTCATTTGAAAGAGGTTGAGGTTGGAAGAAACCCAGAGACACAGGGCATTCATTAAAGGGAGGAGAAAAGGCAGTGGAGCCCAAGGGGCGGATCCTAGAGAAACTTCTCCATCCTTCACTGTGGAATCGGACATAGTAGACACTAGGGAATGGTGGCTCTGAACTGTGCATTCAGCCTCCTTTGTGCAGCTACTTTGAACTGCCCAAAGAATGCAGCCTGACAAAGGATGTTATGGGGGAGGGGGGTAATGTGATCAGTTAAATCTCTAAAAAAGTGTGGCAGCAAGAATGTTCCCAGCAAAGATTTCTTCTGAAAACAGGTTGTTAGTTCACACTCTGGCCACAGGCTTCCCAAAAGAGTCCATTGGCTTACCTCATAATTTACCCATAGTTGGTTCAGTTAAGAAAAAGTTCTCACTCCTGTCAAAAAAGAATTGCCTCCAAGGCAGTGCCCACAGACATCTGATCATAGCTTTCCAGGGAATAGATATCTCCTGAGGAAATCAGAGATCAAGCCCTTTTCCCTAGGTCCTCTGAGGTCAAATAATCACAGTGTAGAGGTGCAGGAACTGAAGTTTGGAATTCCCCAAGCTGGTTGTCACTAGCAGTGTGATAAGTTTCACCTAGGCACCTAAGAGGGACCAAACCCTAGGGTGTACCATATTGTCCCCAGATGAGGCTCAGGATATAGTGGCAAGCGCCCAGCCTTTGGAGAGGAATACTCCATTCTCCAAATGCCAGCCTACCCATTTATTTGGAACATTCATTATAGTAGAACTTCTAATCTGTACCCTTCCTAAAAGGGATTTTGGGTGGCTTATGCAAAGCATTGTAACAAATGGTTAAGACCTTGGACCACTAGCGTGTGACCTCGAGCAAGTTACTTTACCTCTTTTAGCCACAGGTTCTTCACTGTGAAATATGGGTAGTAATAGTCCCTACCTCCTAGGGTTGTATGAGATAAAGTACTAATCAAAAAGCACGGAAAGTGCTCCATAAAAGTTTATAATGATTTGAAAATTAAGTCCAACATAAAACAGGAAAGTAGAAAAATCAGTTAAAAGAGTAGAGAAATAGATATTTTCGAACAAATGGGTGCTGAATATATATCATTGCACAGTAAGTGATGGGCAGCTAGGGGTAACTAGAGGAAAGGAAGTGTCTGCTCTTAGTCCCTAGCCTATAGCCTAGGTGAGTGGACTATACCAGCGGAGGAAAACCTTGTGTTAGACTGTGCGACAGCACCCACTATAAGCGCCGTAGAGGCCACCAAGGGGCTGACTGGTAATCAAGGTAGACCAGAAAGAACAATTAGGATTTGCATAGGCAGTGGGATGGTACCACTCACCCTGTGCAGAAAGCCTACACTAGGAAAGGCATAGCAATGGGATGAATGGCTTGTCTTCCAAGGAGAGTAAGAAGAGAAAGTCCAGACGGGAGGAAAGGGAAAGGTGGGGAAGGAATAAGAAACTTTAGTGACAAGTAAGGTGGGTACTAAGAATATCCAAAGAGAAAACAGACCAAGGGCTCATGAGCAGGCACAGTGCCTACAGCATCAGAAAAAGATGCCAAGATCCATAAGACGGCAACAGCTTATATTTGGGGAGGGGAGGGGAAGGGTTAGCTCCAATCCCATTGTCTCTTCCTTAGCACAGACACTCCTAGGGCTCCCCAGCTCTGCCAAGAACACTCTTCTGCCATGCCTATCACAAATGCTGATGACTGAAAAAGTTGTGAAGCCCTCAAAGACTCTGCTTAAGAATGTCCCAGAAAAGCTGGTTTAAGACACTTACCTTATCTCTGCCTGGCTTTCTCTCTTGTACTTGCCAAACCTGGTCTTCCTATAAGGAATAAGGAGATTACCTCTTTAGAACGTTTTGAGCTACGAGAAGGGAGAGCATTGGGCACGTACATACAGGCACAGTTATTTTCACAGGATTCCATTTCCTCTGTTCTCTTTGAATTCATCTCCTGGTAACAGCTGTCTGGCTCCCTAAAGCCAGCAACAGCTGCAATAATGAGCCCACCATTTGAGCCTGTGAATGACACAGGCTCAGCCCCAAGATGCAGCTGTTCTTTAAAGCCTGATGTCTCGGCCCTCCCCCAGGTCTGGACAACAAAGACAGCCACTCATTAAGCCGCTACATTTCAAGGTTTCATGTGGGGTTCCCCTATTCCTTTTACCGTGGTGCAGTCTTTTAATTCTGCCACTTATTGGTAGTTTTACCATAGGGAAGCATGGAAAGTCTCTCTAAGCTTTAGTTTCCTCAACTTTCCAAGGAAGATGATAACATTTCCCACCTCACAACATTGTGAAGCCCCAAAGATATAACAGATAGGAAAATCTTTTACAGACTATAAGGCAATATTCCTGTAGTAGTCATTATTAAGGTCCTTTTTCCTGAGTGTAACAAGTTAAAAAAAACCCAGAACGATCCAGGTCAGTACGATAAACTTCTGCATTGGGCTGTCCATATGAATGTTCACTGAAGAGAGGGGGAGGCACAGGGGGGTTTCTGGAGAAGACACTTGGCTGGGGCTTAGAAGGACTGGTAGGATCTGAGAGCTTCAGAGAAAAGGAGGGATGTTTGGGGGAGGGACACAGCCAGGCAAAAGCTGAGAAAAGAAAATGCGGTCTAGGGACGGTGTAGAGCTACCCTGCAATGGGGCAGAGAATGTGCCTGAGGACCAGGGGGACGTAAAGTTGGAAGGGTCAGGATGCGCCAGAACACAGATAGCCTTAAATGACAGGCAGAGAAATTATCAGGAGAGGTTTCAATAGCATGAAAAAAATCAAGGAGTTATAAAGGTCTATAAGTCATCCAGTCCTCCTCCCTGCGTTTTGTGGTTTCTCTCTATTTAACATTCTAGAAAAGGGGCCAGCACTGGGTGTGCTCTTGGCTTCCTTGTGCCAGGCTCAGCAGCTCTTGGACCCCTGGAGGTTTTCTATGGTCCAAGTCAGCGGTTCCCAACTTCCCTGGGTATTAAAAAAAAGAGATTACCCAGCCCCAGCCTAGACTTACGAAATCAGAAGTTGCAAGACACGGGCCTATGATTCTTCCTTTTGAAAATAAGACTTCCTCTGGCCCCAGATGATTCCTATCATCGTGGAAGTGTGGGAATGTGTGCATGTGAACTACATGCCATGCATGCTAAATGTGGAGCTCCAACAAGACTCAGCAACCCTTGTCCACATATTTGTCAGTGTCCTATTATCTTTATAGGAGTGCTTCCCCCAATCCCCTTCCTTCCCTATCTCCTTCCTTTCTTCCTTCTCTCCTTCCCTCTCTCTGTCTATTCTTTCTTTATTTTTAAATAAATGTATTACTCACATGCTTTTATTCAACCTGAGGGCAACTATGATTCCTGAGTCTTTTTCCTTTATACGTGGACCCACTCAGGCCATCCTTGCCTAGTCACTGCTTTGAAAATTCGAGCTTTAAAATTAATACCTTTTTAAAATTTATTAAATAGTGACAACTATAAAGAACAATAGCAGCTTCCAATGATTGCTTGCTTACCATGTCCAAGGCCAGGTTTCAGGAAATTTCTTTACATGTGTTAATTTTCACAACAATCCTGTGAAGTGGGTACTGTTGCTATCCCCATATTATAAGTAGAGAAACTGAGACACAGAGAGATGAAGTTAGCTGCTTATGATCACATAGTTACCAAAGTAGAGGGGTCAATATTTGAACCTAGGAACACAGGCTGCAGAGTCTATGCTTCTAACCACGACACTAGACTACCCCTCAAGAAGAAACTAAGACGAACAAAGAAAACTTACCCTCAATTCCTATTACCGGAAATAGCCACTCTTAAACCCTTAGTCATTTTTCTATGAAAAAAAATTTAACTGTATCAGAGTATGAATTTTATATATCCTGCTTAAAATTCTAATATTAGACTATCTTTCCTATATTATACGTTCTTCATAAATATGATCTTTATCCACTATATACTATTCCATCAGGTGCAGAGGACATAATTTGTATAATCACTCCTTTGTTGTTAGATATTGAGGTTGTTTCTAATTTTTTCTATCATAATACTGTGATAAATATTCTTGTTCATAAATATTTGACTGCAAATTTGTTTACTACTATCGAATAAAGTTTATGTGTCAAAGGCATTTTAAATCAGTGCATGTATCAAGTTTTAAATCTAAAATGCATTCTAGAGACGTTAATTCTTTAATCTGGCTGGTTTACCCTCCCACAAGCAGTGTGAGAGGCGCCCTTTCCTCACCCTCTTGCCAACTTTGCCAATTTGGAAGGTGAAAACTGGCCTCTCCTTGTCATTTCCATTTACATGCCTTTGATTACTAGTGAGGTGAACATTTTCTCCTCTGTGTATCAGCCACTTGTATTTCTTCTTTTGTGAGTTGTTTATTCATGCCCTTGTTCCCTTCCCCGATGGCAAGCTGGTGTTTTTCTTATTTGTATGAGTGCGTATAGCAATAACCTTTTGACTCTCATATTTGTGAGAAATATTTTCCCAAGTTTGTTCTTTGCCTCATATCTGCCTTGTAGGTGTCAATTAACTTGCAAATATGGACATCTGAATTAAAAATGGTCCAAAGTAAAGGCTAGAGTTTCTGAAAATAAGCAGGCTTATTATGCAGATATCCTACTAACAACATTTTTATTATACATTTTAATATCAGGAGTTTTCACATCTTAATTACCGGCATTGGAGAGGAATAAAGAAGTAACTTCACACTTTTCTGAGCTTCAGGCTGGTGAAAACAGAGGAAAATCCTTAGGGAAGAGCCTCAGCGCAAATTGCTTTCAACTTTTTTGACATGGGTATTAAAATGCCACCCCAAATACCAGTGGTAATAAAGAATCCCACTTAAAAGGGGGAGTAGGTGTAAATGTGACACATGAGATTTTTTTGCATCTTGCCAGCCAGTTGCTGAAGAATCAGTCGTGAAGCAAATACAAGCTGCCTCTCCGCCCCAGTCTGTGGCGGGAACTGCGCTCTCCGGGCTAAATGTTGACATGAGAGTTTTGAAGCAAGACGAACTGCCCAGGCTCCCTTGCAGTCAGAATAATCAACACATCCTGCCCAGCTGCTCTCCAGGGAGAATTACAGTCCACTTCCTCTGTTTATTACCCTCCTCCCTGCTCTGATGTTTCTCCACCCCTCAGGCTGCTGCATTCCCCTCCCCGAGGCCCTCCACCTAATGGCCCTTTTTGTGCTGACATGATGACTGGATTTTTTATTCCCAAATGAGCATAGTCAGTCATATTCCCAAAAGAGAAGGAGGCTTATGTTCTGGTCAGAAACCATAGGGACCCCGCAAGGGTATGGCTGCTTGGGAATGGATTCTTCCTGGAGAAATTTGCACTACCTTGGCTCCCATCTACATTCATGCCGCAAAGATTGACATTCTCCTGGCTGCGGAGCGGGTTAATGAGTCAGGATCTTGAGCTCAGGTCGTCAAAGTGCTTGAGGAGGAAGGAAGCTGTGGGATGTTTGGGAGGGAGGATGCTGCTGCTCCTCCTCGTGACCTCGCTTAGCGAAGGGGATGGAGATAAGCATAATTTCAGGGCAGGGAACCCGCCCCAGGAATGGCTTGAGAAGTCCACAATGGTTTTCTCTTTCTGTTCTTAAGGATTTCTACAGTTTAGCATGTTTATCTTCTGTCTCTCATCTCTCTTATGAAGTAAGCCAAATTACTTCATTCCTATTTTTTTTCAGCTATTTTGTCCTGGCTAAATCCTCAGCCTGGGAAAATAATCTATCTGCATCTTGAACAATGCTTTACAATTTATTTTTAAGAGGATTAAAACTGAAATATTACTCTTTGGCTTTACAATGAGCCTCAAACTCCAATCAGGAGAGCTAGAAACTTTTATTATTTACTTAGTTTATAGTGGGAGCCAAGGCAGTGACGTGAAAGTCATGCTCAGAAGAACCACACACTGGCTTCGCTAAAACTCTCACAGGCTTAACAACACAGGAGCGCTATGTCAGCAAGCAAGTAGGACGATCCTACTTTTATTCCTCTCCCAGCTCAAGGACACCGGAAGATAGCACATCGCACTTAGGTATTTTATTTTAACACACACACACACACCATACTCCTTTTGCCCCACAATAATTATCCATTTTTTTTTTTGTTGAGTGTTAGTTGGGTACCAAGATTGTGTGATGACGTGAAATGGTCCAGGTTTTTAACTTAATCCCAACTATGTTCAAACACTGGCTCTATCCTTTGCCTAGCAGGAAGGCCAGGGTCTGGTCAGGTCAGGGACTAGGTTGGCCCTTGGGGTTCTGTGTGGCTGTGGCTGGGAAAAGGGACTGTGGAGTATTCAAAGGTCAGGGGAGTGTGTAGTCCCCAAAGGCCATAGGTAGCAAATGAAACCAGGGTACACTGAGTGACTGCATGAGAAGCACAGAACTGGAGGCAGTGAGGCCAAGAACTGGCTGCATTACCGCAGCTGGCTCTGCATGTGTCCACCACAGAGGCATTGGGTGACGCTGTGGCCTTGCGAGGAGAAGCTGTGTGTGTTGACCTTGGGTGAGGTCCTTACTATCTGAGGTTTGCTTCCTGTCTTGCAAAATGAAGAAGATGCCTACTTGACTGGATTGTATTGAGGATTACATGAGATGATATATGCAAGGCTCTCATTTTTACCACCTAGCAAAGAGTAAGTGCTGTCAGTACTCAAAAAAAAGGAAAGTGTTATTACTGTTGTTATTGCTATTAATACATAAAAGTGTTTTATTTGGGAAAGAATAAGATATTCTTTCTGAAATTTTCAATTGTAGGAAAATATGCCTAAATATCAACCCTACTTGCTGTTTGATAAAGATAACTGTGTGGCCTAAGGGCAGGGAAAGTCCTAGAAAGTGGTAGGGAGAGACAGATGCCTTCCATTCTGGAACTGCAAACCCAAAGTTGTAAAACAGCTGCCAACCTTACAACATGCAACCAGGGGCCCTTCCAAAACCCTCTCTCACCTCTTTTTTCCCCTCAAGATATAAAATCACCCCCTGGAGCCCAGTGCTCTGGAGTCCGACTGCCTGGGTTTAGATCATGCCTCCTCCATTTTTTAATCTCGTGATTTTGGGCAACTTTTTCAACTTCTCTAAGCCTCAGTTCTTTCTTCTGTAAAGCGGGAACAAAAATAATACTTTCTTTAAAGGATTTTTGTAAGATTTAAATGGAACAGATCATACAAAGCATTTAGTGCTCAATAAGTTTATCATCATTGTTGTTATCATCACTGGAATAACTGTGGGTATGGCCAAGAAAGGAGGTGTCTTTTCTGGTCACACACAGACACACACACGTGGTACTCCCTTTGGACTATACGAATTATGCCTGTCCACTAACTGGGGCAGAAAAGAGTTGCGTGGGTACTTATCTAGTCTAACCCTCGAATTTAGGAGTGAGGACAGAAAGTCTAACCCTGCTACATCTTTTCAGTCCCTACAGTGCCTAGGACACTGGGCCAACCTCAGGGGCTCCATATGCACTGACTACATGATTGAATAGTACCAATCAGTCAGTCTACCTTTATTTACTGAGTGGCAGTTCAAGCTTGAGCTCTGGCTTCAAGAACCTCCAGAGCCCATCACACTGATGCCTCCCACCGTTCTCAGTTGTTTTAGCCAGAAGTTAAAAGCCTGGACCCAAGGCAGCCTGCCTAGGTTGGAACCCTGGGGCTCCTAGTCATTAGGTGTGGGGTCTTGGGCAAGTTACTTCACCTCAATTTCTTATTGGTAGAACAGGATTGGTGATGATAATAGCACCTGTTTTCTGGGGTTGTTGCGAGGATTAATGTGAGATAATCTATGTTAAGCACTAGAATAATATGTGATGCAGCCTTGGCCTCTAGGCCTGTTCCATCCAAACACATTCTCCACAAGCAGCTGGAGTGATGGCTCCAGTGCTCTGCTGGCAAATCCTGCCTCTGCTGAAACCTCATCATGATGACTAGAAGCTCCCTGTCATCTACAAGATAAAGCCCAAGTGCTTATCCTTATGGATAAGGCTCTCCTCTCCAGCTTCAGCCTCCTGTTGACCCCCTGGGAACATGGACCTGCTAGTAGTTTCTTGCACAATTCATGCTATATCTAACCTTCAAGTAATGCCTAGAAGGCTTGCCTCCAACCTTGTACTTTGTTAAAAAGCTCCACTTTTAAAGGAACATCCTTTTAAGAATGCATAGGAGTGTTACTTAAAAATCAAGGCTGCAGAAGTCATGTCTTTCAGAAAGCCCTCCAGATTCTTTATGTGCCCCTCATCTGTGTGTAAGTATTTATACGATTTGACCCGGGTTTAGTCTGCCTCGAATGGCTCTCCTCTTGATGCTAATATCACTTTCTATGCATCCACCAGTGTTTGGACAGCCACTGAAGTACCTAAAGTGCTAAGACTGCAATGGGGACACGTTACAGAGGGCTCCCAGGGCTGTCACACACAGTGGTGCAGGTGTGCCCTATGGTTAAATTTATAATAGCACTTATACACTGTTTTGTAAGTATTTGTATTTCTCTATCTCTGCCTTCAATACTCTAAGCAACATGAAGACAAAAGCTTTTTAGTTTAACTTTCTGTCCTCAGCACCTAGCACAGTGCTTGGCACACAGCATGTACCAAATAAAAACCCATAACATAATCGATAATCAACTTCTTAGCTCCTTGTGCTGTGTAAAGCCCTAGCAAAATAATCACCCATACCTTCAAGGAACTTGAAACATAATTGGGGAAGTTAAGTCAGACTTACATGATTAGATAACTGGAATATCAGGCAGTAAATACTAGTGTCAAATGAATGAGGTCAAAGCTGTGGACTGCCAATCAGAGAAGGGAGAAATTCTGAGGGCTAAGGTAGTCAGGGAAAGCTTCTGGGAGGAGGTGGGATTTGAACCAAGCCTTGCATTCTGGAGATGTTCCCGGTGATTTCATCACACGGGTGACACTGCTTCCGGGAGGCAGTGTGTGTAGTGGAAGGAGCCTGGGACTTGGCATTCATGCAGACTTAGGCTGCATCCTGCTTTTGCTATCCTCTTCCTGTGTTTGCCGGGTCCTTTCTGAACACAGGTTTTCTCATCTTTAGAGTATGGATTATAACCTCTACCATATAGAGTTGCTATGAAAATTAAGATGAACTAATGAATCTAAAAGAGACAAGTTTGATTCTCTGCACATGGCAGGAATTCCACAGAGCAGCTCTCATTTTAATTAAACTCCAGGATTAGATTTTTCAGTTCACTGACCAGATTCTTATCTATCAAAGCCTTTTCTGCAGCATCATGAGAAGTTGAAATCCACTTGAGTCCTCCCTCTGCCTTGAGCAAACTGCCCACAGGAACTGCCTCATGTCGTACAGGGATCCAGGAGGTCACAAGAGAAATAGACTTTCCACTTGATGCTTCTCGAAGGTCTGGTGGTAGTGCTATTTCTCACGAGACAGGTTTTAAAGGAGTTATCTTCCATGCTGATTTACTTGGTGCTATGTAGCACGGCCATATTGCTAAGTTTGGAGTGAATGATTTCATCGGTGAAAGTAGTTATTTTTGTTAATCTTGGAAATATCATAACATGTTCCCACAGCCCTTTACCCCTTTCAAAATCAAGGTTCAGTTTTAGATCTTTTTGGCTTCCTAGCAATGTGGTATGTAGGATGGTTCTAACTTTCACACAAGGAAACCGAGGTTGAATGACTCACTCAGTGTCCCATAGTATAGTAGGGTCAGAACTGGGACTAGGATTTGAGTGTTCTGGGTCACAGCTCCAAACTTCTGGGCTAAGTTTAAAGTTCTCTTTGGCAGTGGTTACCAAGGATGCGGTAGTGGTCTGGGTGGTCCACCCCAGTGAGGAGTAGTCATTTTATCATTGTCATTGTTGAGAATTGGCACTACATAGCGACAGTAAAACACAGACTAACTTTTCATCAGCATTATCACTGTTTTTTTTTTTTAAAGATTTTATTTTTTTCCTTTTTCTCCCCAAGCCCCCCAGTACATAGTTGTATGTTCTTCGTTGTGGGTCCTTCTAGTTGTGGCATGTGGGATGCTGCCTCAGCATGGTTTGATGAGCAGTGCCATGTCCGCGCCCAGGATTCGAACCAACGAAACACTGGGCCGCCTGCAGCAGAGCGCATGAACTTAACCACTCAGTCATGGGGCCAGCCCCGTGTTATCACTATTTTTAAATTATCTATAGCAATGCATCCCTTTAGTGACTGCACTGGAGGCTGATGGCTCCCACCACCTGCCCTGGATTATCTACTCTTTGGTAAAGAACTCTATCTAAACTGGTTTCACTAAAAAAAAGTTTCATTTGAAGAAGGGAATTTTGATTTCTAAGCAGAGGTGACTTGAGGCCAAAGAAAATGAGAGGGATGTATTTGTGGCTACAGGTATTGCCACTCTAACTTTTCTTGACTCAAGGAATCAAGAATTTACTGTGTATGGTAGATACTTACAGCAACATTAGTTACCATACTTAAAGTTCACAATGTGTAGACCTTGTAAAAGTGTGTTCTCTATGAGCTGAGTATTAGTATTTGAATTGTACAGGCAAAGCTGAAGCTGAGAGAGAGTCATTAATACGTCCGAGATCACAATTACTCAGTAGCCAGTGTAAGATTCTTCTGACTCCAGTGGCTGCATTCTTGTCACTATCTGCCCATCAATGTCTGAACAGCCACTAAAGCACTAAAATTGCTAATATTGCAAAGGAGACACATCACAGAGGGCTCCCATGCCACCAGTTGTGGAGCTTGAGCCCTGTATAAATGTGCCTGGCCAAGGAGGTCAGTAGGAGCTGAAAGAAGCCCAAGCGAGGCTTTTTCTAATTTGCACAGAGGTGCCTTGTGGGCAGGCAGTGACATGGGACCACTGGTGGTTCCAGATTCTGGCGTTCAAGCAGACTGTTTCCTGTTGATTCTCTGAGCACTACTTGTCAATTTCTTGAAAGTGGCTCTGCCTGAAGAAAGTTTCCTGGCCCTTAGGTCCATTGTTTACAATCACCTCTGGCTAGTGTGAAATGCCCAGCTGTCCATGCCTCTGTCATGACTCTTATCTGGGACGTGATAGGCATTCCCTCAGAAGCTCATCATTGTGAAAATTAGATACTGAATCACTCATTAATCTATGTGGCAAATCCTGGGTCCTCCTCAATGGGTACAGCTACAATGAAAAGATTACTATGAAGGCCTTGGGTTTGAGCCAAGACAATCTGTCCTTCTGTTACTCTTTGGAAAATAGGACCAGGAAATTTTGCGAAGCCGCTTGGGAGTATGCCAGGGTTGGGGACTTCCTTTCAATTTGTATCAATCATAGTCACAATATCTTATAAATGTCTGTTGAGTGAATGACGTTTAAATGTTTCAGGTTAAATGTAATGACGTTTATTAAAGTATTTATCCCAATAACTCAGTACCAAGGGAATTATGTAGCTTTACTAGTATGAAAGCTTATCTATTACTTAATCTCTGTTAGTTTCAAGAGAAGAAAAATGACAGATCTGGGAGCAGGCAACCTCGGCTTCTATATTCCCCTCTCTGCCAAGCCTATTGGTGGGACATTGAGCAAGTCATTGCCACCTCAAGAATGCAGATAAAAGGGATGGACTCAGTGGTCTCTAAGTCCCTGTATGCTGGGGTGGTGGCTGCTCGTTTGACCAAGCAAATTCACACAGAAACACATTTCATCACATTTTAGAGCTGGAAGGGGGTTTAATTATCCTTCAGATCATACTTCTTATTTTACTATACTCTTCATAAAGAAGATAGGATAGATATTATTATCCTCATTTTACAAATTAAGATACTAAGACCCTGAGGGGGTGAATTACTTGCTCTAAAGGAGGTGAACTCTGGCTCATCTTTCCACTGCACTGCACACTGAACTAGGTTATTAGGGCCAGTCTAGCCTTATCCGGTTTTCTGCTGCGTTGTTCTCAATGGAGACGGAAGAATATTTAGCTAGTGTGTGCTCAACTACAGGCCTTCAAAATGCTAATGGTGGTATACCGTCCTGTCCTTCCATTTTCCAGAGATTGAGCACAGAACACTTCATGGAGACAAGCAGGGTAAAGGCAAGTCTGGTTCTTAGCAGAGAGAAAGAGTGTGCATTGACAAACATGGAAACCAGGCAGTTCTGCTTGTTCTAAGAACAAGTTTTTGGAGCCATCCCTGATGGCCTAGTGGTTAAAGTTTGGTACACTCTGCTTTGGTGGCCCAGGTTCTGTTCGTGGGCACAGAACCATGCCACTTGTCTGTCAGTTGCCTTGCTGTGGCAGTGGCTCACCTAGAAGAACCAGAAGGACTTACAGCTGGAATATACAACTACGCATTGGGGATTTGGGGAGAAACAAAAAAAAGAGAGGAAGATTGTCAATAGATGTTAGCTCAGGGCAAATCTTTTCACAGAAAAAAAAAAGAACAGGTTTCTGGGAGCCAGGAGTGCTGGGTGCCTGGGGTCAGGGTAGTGGAGTCTGAGCACAGTAAGTCATACTGATACTGGTGAGTTTGACCACAAACAGACAGTAACAAGAAGACATTTATTAAGTGTCTACAATGCACCAAGGATTGGATAGATATTGTTTCACTTAGGAAATGAAATTTCTGAAAATATAAGCTTAATAAATTAGTAATTTCAGAAAGAAGCTATAGAAAGGAAAAAAAAAGAGTTATGGAGTCCGAGAGTAGAAGTAATGTTACATGGAAAACTGTGAAGTTTAGATGATAAGGACTGAAAGCCTGCTATGACAGGGGCCACCACAGCCACCTCGGGGCTACTGAGAGTCTCCTCTTTGAGTCACATTCAGGTCACCTGACTCTACCACAACCAACTGAAATAGAGAAATAGTTTTTCTTTTTAATTAAAAGGTGGACTTTGGGGTCTTACAAGGGATCTTTGCTCAACCATTTCCAAGTGGCTCTGCCACTTCCTACCAGGGAAATCTTCACTGAGTCTCTTAACCTCTTAGAGGCTCAGTGTTTTCATTGTAAAATGAGTTTTTAAAAAAATAAAGGTTAGTTATAATACACGTAAATTTCCTTGAATCATAGCAGCAGATTCTAGGCTTCTCAACAAGAGCTGAAGGAAGAGAAAGAGAAGAGCGGAAAGGAGGAGAAATCATTTCTTATATTTATTATGTTTCATTAATGTTATTATTCTTCAAGATATGGCTTAGGGTCCTTTTGTAAATGGCAAAATTAAAAAGCATTCTTCCACAGATTAACTGCTTGAGCTTCTCATTCCCTGAGCCTAGCTAATTAAAAAACACCATAATGTTCTAATTAGACCATTGACATTTCTTTGCAATAATGGCAAAGGGACTCAATAACCATGTTAAAGGACGCTTTACTATTACTCTGAAACGTAACTCCCTGTGGTTCAGATGTTAACACTAATTTGTAGAATTAGTTACATGGAGAACATGTTACATTTATGGGACAAATGGGGAATCTGAGAACCCTTTTCCAAATCACAGGGTCTGTCTCTCTCCGAGCATGTGGGAAGTGAAGCAAAGTGGCAGGACCATCCGACTTAACACATTCGGGGCATTTGGAGCAACGGTGGGGAAAACAGGCTCCCTGGTCAATTTCACACTTCCGCTATACATTTCAAAAAACGAGGTGTGACTCTGCCACTGGATTTTGAGAAGACCTCGAGAGGGCTAAATGCCAGGTATTCTGTGAACTCCCTGTCTTAAAGGAGCTTTCTGTTTCCTGATATGTTTGCTGTGGGGAATCCCAATCTGCTCAGTTAAAGCAAGGGCTTTAAACTTCTTGAAGGATATTCCCTGCTGACTAAGGCTCTGGGTTTACCGGAGCTGCTGGCCTTTGTCATTCTGAGGGTAGGCATACTGGAGGGGCTCTGCACTCTAGAAAACCCAGGGAAATTTGCTAGAGAAGAAGGAAACTGACATCCACTGGGCGCCTGTTGTGTGCCCTCCTTTGGAGAGCCCTATGAAGTAAGAGCCATCATTGTCTGCCTTTGACAGACAAGGGAATCCAAGCTCAGAGGGGTTACCTGGTCCCTAGGCCTTGCTGCTTCTCCAACAGTACACCCCATCTGCTCTGAAATATCTTGGAAGTCTTGGCAGGGGGGAGGAAGGCCCTCTGGGTCCCCTGCTACTCCCCGCAGGCCCCTCGGCCGCCACCTCCTTGCTCCAGATTCCCCAGGTTTGTTTTCTCTGGCTCTCTCATTAATGAGTTCCACAGGACAATGCTAAGTCTAGTTATGCAGCCTTAATTGGTTTAGTTACAACAAGATAATTCCTTTTTTCTTCTCTTGGAGGCCTTTCTGTTTAAAGACATTTTAGCTGGAAGATGCTAATTATCAATGAGGAGAAAGTGACACCTGAAGAGTTCATTTTCCATCTTGGTCCTTGGTTTCTCCTTTGAACTCCCTCTCCCCAGCCCTCTTTCCCACTTCATCACTTCTCCCCCACCATCATAAAAGAGAGCTCTGTCCTGGCTGGGCGGCAGAACTTTCTTTCTCACTTGCCAGGGAGTCATTCTCTCTGCAGCTGTCTCCCAGGCATGGACAACCTGCGTGAGACCTTCCTCAGCCTTGAAGATGGCTTGGGCTCCTCTGATAGTCCTGGGCTGCTCTCCTCATGGAACTGGAAAGACAGGGCAGGGCCCTTTGAGTTGAACCAGGCCTCTCCCACTCAGAGCCTCTCTCCGGCTCCCTCCCTGGAGTCCTATTCTTCTTCTCCCTGTCCAGCCGTGGTCAGACTGCCCTGTGGGCATGGAGATGCCAACAATGGGGGCAGTGATGTCTGCAGCAGCCTTGGCACTGGTGGCCTGGTGGAGGTGGACTACAATATGTTAGCTTTCCAGCCTGCCTATCTGCAGGGCTCTGGTGGCCCTAAGGCCCAGAAGGGCACCAAAGTCAGGATGTCTGTCCAGCGGAGGCGGAAAGCCAGCGAGAGGGAGAAGCTCCGGATGAGGACCTTGGCAGATGCCCTGCACACCCTCCGGAATTACCTCCCACCTGTCTACAGTCAGAGGGGCCAGCCGCTCACCAAGATCCAGACACTGAAGTACACCATCAAGTACATCGGAGAACTCACAGACCTCCTCAACAGTGGGAGGGAGCCTCGCTCCCAGAGTGCTTAAGCTCTGCCCCAGGAACTTGACTGGGGCAGCCCTCCGGGTGGGGGCAAAGGAGCTTCAAAGACCTGGACTAGCCTATGGAACAACAGCACGTAGTGGTTTTTATACAGCAAGTGTGGTTACCTTGTTGTCTGAAAAGTTCTAAGGGAATTCCCATTGGACTTATTGGAACTACCAGAACACTTAACTGCCAGGCAAGCAGGTACTTTTGCTTCCAGTTTTCCCAACATTTCTCAGGAGACTTGCCCTTTGCAAAGAGACAGATTACTCTGCCTTTCTCTGTCTGTTCAAGGTACTTAAAAGGGCTAATGGTTTTAAATGCAGTTTTTCAATAATGTAAAATTGTTGTAATTAATCTTCTGTTGTCATTTTGGCATTGGGAGTTTTTTGTTGCTATCTAAACCTGTATTTTGTACAGGATCCAGTGTGACACCTGGATTCTTGTTTAGAAAGATTTTTGTCCAGGAAAGGGCTATAGAGCTCTTGTTTTATTTTGTCTGTATGCTTCGGGGTGTGTGCATGTGTGTGTGACTGAAATCATGCCTTTACTTGTGCAGGGACAAAAATCACTTAAATGCAGAAAGAATGAGTGTCATGGTAAATAGAAAGTCGCAGACAGACAGGCTACATTAAGACAGATTGAAGAGTCTAAAGGCCAGCGCCTCCTCTCTTAAGTCAACAAAAAGAAAGCTCTATCCACTAAGTGTAGGGAATAAGGGGATGGAAGGAGGAGGAAGAAGGGAGGCCCCAGCACCACAGGATGTGGCTGAGCAGGGCTGGGAAGGCAGGAGCTCCCTGTGCCCTGGCTGGTCTGAATATGGCCTCACTGGATTCCTTCACTTACTCATTTCTCAAGTGAAGAGATTGGTTCAAAAAGAATAGGAGACTATTTTAATTCTATAGACAAGTGAAAAGGGTCAGAATTAGAACTCAGGTCTATTTAACCCCTCCACATGTGTTTATTTCTTCACCCACAACATCTTCCCCTCCTACCACCCCCAAATCACCCTACATGCACCCCTACACACACCCCCCTCCTCTTCACTGTGCCTCATCTTAGGGTGGGTGACTGACTGTAGCACCCTCAGCTTGGCTAATTTGATGGCACATGGCACCAAACAGGGGGCTTTGAATTAAGGAGGTTCTCAAAAGCTAGCAGGCTTTTTTTAAGGCTGAGTCTTTCTCCCTCTGATTATTAACCATTGGTGTTTGTTTTTCAATGAATTGTCTGCTCATGACTGCATCACTTTTTTTTTCTATTGGTGGTTTTTCTTCTTTTTGGGACAAATTATAAAGGCAGTAGATGTGTTCACAGTTTAATGTATAACTTCTCCACTTTTTTCCCTTGCTGATACCAACATATACAAATAAACATAAGCAAATATACATTTTTTAAGAATATCTTTAATTCTACAAATCGCTTGTTTTTTCTACTTAGCAATATATACTAAAAGTCCTTCCAAGGTAGCACAAATAAATCTGTGATGTAAGTACCATTAGTACTTGATTATATTGATGAGGAAATTGAAGCACAGACTTGCCCTGAGTCACACATGTGAAAATCGTAGTGGAAAGTGGAGGCTCAAACAGTGTTCCATAGCACAGGGTGCATAGTTTGTTTAATGAATCACCTTTTGAATGATATTTAGGTTGTTTTCAGTTTTTCATTCCAAAAAATACTATAATAAACATCACGGACAACTAGCTTTTTATCCACTGATATTGCCATTAGCCTGAAAATTTCCCCAAAATGGGATTCCTGGTTCAGAGTGTATTCACATTTTAAATTTAAATAAATATTGTTAGATGACTTTTATAAAAGTTTGTAGTTATTTGCACTCGCCCTAACATCCTGTGGCAGAACCAGCGGCCCCACATTGCCAGTGGATATTATCAATCTTATGAAATTTTTAATGGATAAAAATGGTTATGTCACTGTTGTGTTCATTTTAATTTCCCTCTGTACCATTGGAGCTGGCGCAACTTTTTTTACTTTACGTGACTACTATTCATTTTGGTTCTTCTTCTGTAACTTGTCAGTTTATACTCTTCGCCATTCTTCTTTAGGTTATTTATTTTCCTGTTAATAATTTGGGAGAGTTCTTTGCACATTATGTGTGTTGAAAATATTTCCTCGCAATCTATCATTTTGTTATTATCTTTGTTTATAGTGCCTTATATTTATGATTTTGATGATGGTATCTTTCGCGCTTTGAAGTTTCTCACTTTTATATGATCAAATCTCTCCTTTTTTATTTTATAGCTTATGTGTTTCTTCCCTTAATTTTTCCCAGTTTCATGGCTATCTGAATGTTCTGATTTTTTTCAAATATGTCTATAATTACTGATATATGAATCTTCAATGTACCTGCAATTTATTTTTGTCCATAGGGCATAGAAGGAATCTAACTTTATTTATGATTAGTGTTTTTATAACTGACAAAGAAGTATATCTTGTCATCTGGGGGTGGTAGGTGATGGTGGGGCACAGTTGCTAAAGTGTCATCCTATGTAGGCAAACCTCATATATTTGTTGGTGGTGTTTCAGAGAAGAAACTAGAAAATGTTGGACAATATCAAGATTTTCTCCAAGGGACTCCACCCTGTGCATGTATACGTGTTCTTATGAGAGTGTATGTGTATGCACATGTATATGTTTCTGTTCCTCTGTGTGTGTGTGTGTGTGTGTGTGTGTGTGTGTGTTGTGTTTCATGCATTGGAGAAGGATTAGAGAGGAAGGTAATGTGGGGAGGGAGCTGTATAGGCTTTGATCAGCTTTTAGATCAACTGTTATTTTCCTTGCCATTTTTAAAAGATTGGGACCCAAATGCTCTTAGCTTTTGATTTTTTGAACTCAAACATTAAGAAATATTTGGTAAATAGCTTGGGTAATTTTGGTTGCCCTGGGGACCAAATACTGTGGATGGGTCTTGTCCTCACTTTCAAAAAACCCTGGAAAGCTACAGACTCACCTCCTAGCTGGGCTTGCACTCAGGGCTCCTAAGGTTCCCATTGGAAGGGAGGCATCTGGAAAACCAGGAGAAGATGACAGCTTCCTGGGAGGAGGCCTCTGGCCCAAGGCCTTGTCTCACAGACACCGCAGAGCTCAGCACCGCTCAGTTCTCCCCAGATTGCTGTGGGCAGCCCCGGGCCCTGACCAGGAGAGGTGGCTGTACATCAACATTTAACTCCCACTGCAGTCCCCCATGAGGTTGCTTCCTCTAAAGACGCATTTCAAAGCAATTGCTTTGGCAAAGCTCAAGAATAGGAATAAATTTTTTCCAGCGCTTATATAAGAAACCACAATTTGTGTGTGTCTAGTGTGTTGGGATCAGAATCTTATTTTTTATTTCACATAATCCCTTAACGACGCCAGGCTGTGGGCATTATCCATCCCATTTTCAGGATAAGGAAACAAAGATTTAGGACAGCTAAGCACTGCCAAGCCATGTGATAGCTAGTGGCACATGGCTGACCAGTTAGCTAGTGAGTTCAGCTCTAACTGCAAAGCTCAGGTCCCTTCTTGACTTCTCTTCCAGGTCCTCTGAAGACACGGCTTGCACTGGGCTGGGCTTTCCCTCACTCCTGGGCCTTCTAGACCTTTTCTCTGCTTCCCCATTTCTGGGACCCTTATTTCTTTGACCATCTGAAGCATTTCAGAAGAGGTCATTCATCTCGTCCTCTAAATTATTTCCCTTTGAACTTCTGCCTCCACCCCAAACGTTTCTAAAATTCCTTTCACTTCCTTGCTGGCGCCTAGACACAGAGGAAAGCTGATTTCTGCTCATTTGTGTTCAATAAAGTGTTCCACAATTCACACCGGGCTGAGGTTTCTTTGTTCTTTTTGTGGTTTCTGCCACATTAGCTAATTGGGAGAGAGGCCAGCGCAGGGGTGGAGACATCCTCTGCCAACTGACAAGGCGACAGAATTACCCTTACGTTAAGGTATTTTTAAAAACAACAGCAAAAGAAAGTGCATACGTAAATGAGTTTGGTGGTGTTACTTTTGAGGTCCTATTACAGTGGCTTAGTATGTTCTGTGCTTGCACTGAGGTGTCATCTGATGCCCAGATGGTTTCTGTACACGCTCCAGGCTGCGGGAAGCCTGGCAACTTGAGCTTGGCACGCTCCTCTCATCCTCCCCTTGGGAACCTGCGAGGACCTTACTCCTGCAAGTGAAATATTAAAGCTGAAGCTGTGCCTTTTAGAGCACCCAGAAGGACTTGATCTTGACATGTTGGTTCCAGAAAGTCCCTTGAACTCTGAGGAGGAAGAAAACAAAAAACTTCCCAGTTGCCTGGGGGGAAAAGTCAATTATTTGTCTCTTGGGTTTGGAAACTAATGACCCTCCCTCTGTTAGCAGAGTCTCCCAGTAAGTTCTTCATATGAACTGTATTGACTCCGTTTCTCTTCATTAAGTGGAGGATGGGGCAGGGCTGCAGCTCAGGGGACCTGTAGGAGACAGGAAAATTTAGAAAGCACAGCCAGGGGCTGCTCCCAGCCCAGTCAGCAACAGTTGGGATTCATCATCTCAGGTGTCAGGCTCAGGGCCACAGGCTCTGTATACTTTTTCTCCTTTAATCTTTTTTTCTAAATTTTTAATTAATTTTTATTGAGTTCATAATAGTTTACATCATTGTGAAATTTCAGTTGTACGTTATTTCTTGTCTGTTACCACATAAGTGCTCCCCTTCAACCCCTGTGCCCACCCTCCACCGCCTTCTCTCCTTCAATCTTGACGGCTAACAGGAGATAGCAATTATTAGCCCATTTTGCAAATAAAGAAACAGGCCCTGAGAGGCCAGGTAACCTTGCCCAAGGTCACATAATTGGCACAGAGCCCAGGATGCCACCCAGGTCTGCTTGACTCAAGCCTTTGACAACACTAAGCTCTACGTGCCAGCAATGTAGCGGCAAACAAAAGGAACAACAGAAAAGTCCCTTCACCCAAGCCTTGCCCGGGAGTCTGTGCTCCCAGTTGAGGAAGCTCTGCAATTGTGATTTCATTGTCCAAACAACTTATTAGGATTTATATAGATCAGGGCATAAGTGATACCCTTTCTATGCTCATCCCACGTGGTATGAAGCATGATCATTCTCTCTCATAGAATGGAGTTCGAGAAATGTGTGGGAGCTTTGTGACAACTCTGGGACATTTGTATGCCTCCAAATCTTATCGTAAACTGGATTTCAGAAATATTGGTTCTTGGGGACTGCAGCTTGCATTTCCTTGCCTTCAGTTTCTTTTAGGCACAAAATGACAAAGCTAAAAATGGCAATAATAAAAAAATAGAAACAATAGCAACTAATATTTATTGTGTGCTTACTCTGGGCAAGGTACTGTGCTAAGTGTTTTACGTGAAATAACTGTTTTAGCCTCTACATAGTAAGAAATATCTACATTAACAACCCTGTGAAGTAAGTAGTAAAGTTGTCCCCATTTCATAGACGAGACAACTGAGGTAGAGAAAGGTGAAAACTTGTCCATGATCGTGCAGGCTGGCAGCAGCAGACCCAGGATTCAAACCCCAGCAGCTGTGGGCACACCGGGCTCTTCCTGTTACACCAGGGGTGTCTGTAGAGCGTTTTAGCTATTAGGAAGCTACTAGGATATATTATCCTAGTTACTTCTTACCTATCCCTCACTGTAAATGAGGCTGAACAGGGCCTGTTACGTCCATTTTACAGATAAGGAGATTAAGGCTCATAATGACAAAATATTATAACTTTTAATGAATGACAGAGCTGGCGCCAGAATCTAAATTTTTAAACTCTTAATCGGGTATTTTCTGGCTAAACTATGCTGCCTCCTGAGAAAATCCAGCGTACCCTAAGCTCTGCCCTCAAAGTCATTCTCATAAAGACAGAACCACAAAATGTGCTCTCTGGTACGTTTCTTCAAGGTGGGTTTTGCGTGGAACTGTAACTCACTCGATGGGCTCATCTCTTGGTGAGTATGGAGCCAAAAAGCACAACTGAGGCAGAAGTAGGTGAAGAAAAGGTTTATCACTTGCACAAGCGATGGGGAACACCTGGGATATTTCCTGAAAGCAGTGTCTCTCTGAGCTCAGTGCTTGTGGGGCCTTCATACACCAGAGAACAGAGGATAACAGGTTTATTTGTCACAACTGTGCTTAGTCGGGGTGCATGTGCAGCAGGTAAACATGCTATTACATAATGAGTTCAAGGGAACTTTTGGACACTTGGAGCTGGAGCACTTTGCAGGGGTCTTGCTGCAAGTGTGTAAGTTTTGCTGCAAGATGGCAGCATCTGCAAAACCAGGACATCAACTTCCGAAAAACAGAACATATAGTTTTTTCTGGTCTGGAAAACATTTGACAGACCATGTTAGTTATTAATCAGATCCTCAGTAACCCTTTCTTTGTCTGGTTCCCTGGTCACAGAACCTGTCTAATTTTAATCTCATCAATGTGCACACACAAAACAACATCCATGTATAGGTAGGGTGATGAAAACCTAAACCCTTGAACAGAATTTTATTCCCCTTTGTAATTCAAGAATTCATACCCAAGACACCCCTATCATTATTTTCACTGCATGTCTGATTACTTCCTAGAAGCAAAAGCAGATGACATCTTAGTAATTTAAGTTCCAGGATATGAACAAACACCAAAACCCTGATATATTCTGGGGCAGCTGAGTCAGGCACTGGGCTGAGGACTCTGCCACTTGAACAGAGAGGAGAGAGATGCAGTGATGGCTGGAGCTGCCAGACCGGCAAAGAAGGGCAGCGAAGGAGATGGGAGTCAGATTTCAGCCTGGCCCTTCCACTGTGCTGGAGAAAGGGGATGCGGAGATGAGATGCACGCACTCTGGTGAGAGAGAAAGACAAGTAAAGAGATGAAACGAGCCAGCGCTCCTTGCAGGATTCAGGGACGGTGTTACACAGGAGGAGCCTCTTGAGGTTGTTCTCTAGGTATTTGAGGGAGCCAAGGACATCCTAAACAGAAGGAACAGCATGTGCAAAAGCATGGAGGTCTGAAAAAGTGTTAGGGTTTGGGGGATCAGAAGTGGGTTGGTTTGGCTGAAGCACAGAGTTTGGAGGAAAAGAGAAAGGAGAATGGAATGGCAAGGAGGAGCGGGAGGCTGAGGGCTTGCACATTCTTCAAGCTGCGGGGAAGCTGCTCGGCCTGAGAGAAGCCCTTCTTGCTCACAGGCTAACTCAGGTGGTTATTCATCAGGGCCCCGATCAAGGCACCTGGCATAGAAAGTAACACATGTGTAATGAGCAACTGACGTTGTGGTCCATGTGGTTCAATTACCAAAACTCAAGTGCTTCTTTTGCTTCTTACACTCTCCTTCTTTACACACCCATGAAGGACAAATCCAGTCTTAAGCAATAATTCTTAAAATCTTCTTTCTCCTTACATCTGCTTTCTTTGGATCTCACAACTCCTCTCATATCTTTTTTCTTCAATCCTTGCAAAAAATTCCTCCCCGGTTCTATCCGCGTGACTCTTGTCCTCCACCCCTCCCTGTCTCCCCCACCCTTTGGCACTTGCCCCTCCCTCTGTTCTGCACTAGAGCTCTCGCAAGGAGGCTAGAGGGAGAAACCAAGGAGCCAAAGGCAGAATCTTCTTTCACGGCTAGGTACACTCACACAATGTTCATCCTGTGCCCCTGGTGAGCACAGCACTCCACGCTGCATTGGCTGGCACTTAAGGGCTCCTTTTGTTATTTTAAACATTCATGCACTGTAGATGATCAACCATCTGTGTACCTAGCTAAGTACTAGGCCCTGGAGCAACAAAGGGTTGGAGGGTGACCAAGATGCCACGAATTTAAACACAAGTAACACTGTGTTCTTTTTTAACCTACACTATCTCGTTTAATCCTCATAATAACCTCGTGAGGGCAAAATGCAGTCTCCGTTCTCAAGAAGTTTAAATGGAGCTGGGGAAGATAGGCCTGGACCTAAATAAGCATAACACAGGCCAAAAAAAAAAAAGGGACAAAAATTTTTTTTAAAAGGGTCTAAAATCAATGGGAATAGGGAGGGAGAGAGGAGTTCTGTTTGATGGGGCACTTGGCTTCGTAGGGGAGCTGGCACTGAACTTGAACCGACATGGGTAAGTGGGATCTTGCTAGGGCAGAGGAGCATTTCAAGAAGAGAAGAGCAGCAGCCACAGTGCGCAGGCAGGAGTCAGTGAGAGGCACAGCTGGCAGGCGCCGGGCTGAGACATGGGGTAGAAGAGTGAGTTTGGGCACAGATGGTAAAGGGCTTGAATGCCAAGCAAAGGGCCTGGACTTAGCAAACGCCTTTCTCTTTTGTTTGACTCATTCTGTAAGGATATGTGAAGATGACGAATTTATTCACCGAACAAGAATTTATGAGCTGATAGCATGTTTCTTAGCCTGTGCCTCATCCCTGGGAGAGAGAAAGGATCCCTGCCCTTTGGAATTTTATAGTCTAGTGGTGGAGGAATGAGATTCGATGATTGATTAGACAGGACTGTGGCTCAGACGGTGAGTCTGCTAGGAACACTGGGTTGGAGGGGAATTCTCTACGGATTGGAAGGCAGAGGTCGAGGGGTTACAAAATGTGAGAAGAGGCTGGCAGGGTGGGAAGTGAGCAGAGGGCAGAGCTTTCTGAGAGGACCTGGAAGGTAGAGTGATGAGGGGCCAGGAGGAGTGGTAAGAAAGGAAGGGTAGGCCTGGCTTTGGAAAGCTCTGGAAAAGCTGGTGTAAAAGACATCATTTCCAAATTCTGTCCAGTCTCTGAACATTCTGCTGTTCCTAAATGTTCACTTCAGTGGGTAACAGTCAATAACAGACTGCCTACCCCATGCCTGCCACATCCTGACATGGCCAGCAAGGCCAAGAGGTAGATGCCATGACCCCCATTTTACAAAAGAGAAAATGGGGCTCAGAGAGGTGAAGCAAATTTCCTGGGGTTAGTAAAGGGCTATCTGGTTACAGAGCTACTCCCAGCCCCCTTGGCTGCAGCACCTTCATTCAGATAAAGAACCTGAAAGTGGAAACTATTGAGCGATGGTCATGTGAGGAACGACTGCTCAGGAGGCTTCTGAGCACCGGTACTGTGTGATTGACACGTAAAAATGATAAATGCCAGGAACGGGGAGGGCAGATTTATTTCTCCATTTCTAGCTCACTCAGAGAAGTGCAAATGCCTCCTCATTTTGATTTTTCAGTTTCAAAACTCCCAGGGGCTTAAATATGTATATAAAAGCAATATGTATATGGAACCAAATAAAATACCCCAGTCCCTTCTCTGGGGTCCCCATCCCATGTGAAAGAGACCCTTTCAGTCTGTCCTACTCAGGTGTTATCCTGCCCACCCCTCACCACAGCAGGTGAGCCGCCTTGGTGCTCCCAAGCCAGCTTTTAACCCTGTTAACAAGGCTGAAGGTGCCAAAGTGGGCCCCTGGGGGCCGGAGGGACCCGCAGGCTCCATCATAAAGGGCTCTAGTTAAAAGCAGCATAAAGTGCCAGAGAAACGCTAGGGCCTTGTTTTTCGTTTGTTTGTTTGGGGGTGTGTATTCTAAACACCAGCCAGGAATAACTGAGTTTCCACTCCTGAGCCAGAGGCACAGCTAACAACGCTGAGGACCCCTTAGCGACAGAGCAGCGCGTTTTGGGGGGAAGCAGGAGCCCAAGCAGATGCTATTCTCCCACTTTTGGAATCCCCTGCCCAGCCTATTTGTGAACAGAGGCTTTTTTTCTGAAAAGCTGCGGGTGTTTCCGCACCTACCAGGCACCCAATCACTGCTTCCAGACCCAGCCGCCCTCGGGTGTCCGAAATCAGCGGCCAGAGGCCAGCAACCGGCAGCCCGCGCTCAGCGCCGGCCGGATTCACTGCGAAGGGCGTGGGTGCACATTACTCTGGCAGGGAGGCCTGGGTACCGGAAAACAAGGAATCCTTTCAGAGATGATTTCCGGGCAAGCAGGCAACATTCGGCAGACCTAGTCCCTGAGGGCAGAGAGGGAGGAGCCGAGCTGATGGGGTTCGCCGCGGAAGCGCAAGCGCGCCTCGGTGGTCTGCGCTCCCTTCCTCTGCGCCAGGCTGTGAGCAGACCAGGTACCAAGGCGGAGCAACAGCTTGGTGCCTCCGATTTCATGGTCCGAGAAACCCAGACAGTGTGAGGCTGGGTGGTTTAGTGAAATGCGCTCCGTTTTGGACTTAATGTCTCCAAAGTGACAAGGTTCATAAACTCCAGAAAAGAGACTTTGTGAAATAGGGGACACAGCTTACTTCAAGGCCAGGTGTGAAGATTAAATGAGGCAATGGAACTGAGTTCCATGCGTAGTGACTGATGGAGTGGATGCTAGTTTTCTTCCCCTCGAGTTAAGGAGCTTTGGTAAATTATCTGATATTTTTTTCCTCAAAAAGTTAAGTCTGCAAGCTTAGCAGAGGATAGTTAGCAGTACAAGGATTTCTTTCCTGCCGTGGGGAGACAGGGGGCAGGCGGCATCATGACGTCAGAGACTGGACTCACTATAAATGATTCGTCCTGGAGGCAGAGACCCAAGCTCAAACACAGACGGAAGCCGTTGCCTTTAATTCAGTCCTGAGATCACAGAATTATTAAAAATGTTTCAATTAATTACAAAGCAAAATAAAATAAAATAATAAAAAGTTCAAACAGTACAGAGGAACTGAAAATGCGGAGTAAAATTAGCTTTCCTCCAGGCCTAGACAACTACTATACTCTTTTTTCTAGAGGTTGCCTTATGATTTTAAATGATATATATGAAAGACAAAGAATTTGACATTTATGCTTTTTCAAACACTGCATCCCCTAACTATTCCTAATTATTTTTTTTTTACATTGGTAAGATTTATAACAATAATTTTTTTTCTCTAATTACAGTGGGTTGTTCTGTGCTTTATTTGTAGGTCAAATCTAAAAACTGAAAACTGATAAACAGCATTTATGAGATTATTCAGTAAATTTTATACTGTGAATTCTTAGTCATAGTAGAACTAAATAGTGTGTTTGGAGCCTTATGGAAGCAATAAATCCAGAAGTCTGCATGATGCATAGGTTAAGAGTTCAAATGCATACTTACCTGCATGGCCTGGGGACATCCAAGTACAGAAATGGAGATTCAGGTTGGTTCTGGGCCCCTAATATCCCTTGGCTGCCTACCAGAAACAAACACACACCTGCTGGAGGGACAGGCCTCAACCCAGGTGTCATCGGAGTCTCACTACAAAGGTCTATAGAAGGGGAAAGTGACAAGCACATAAAAGAACAAACACATACCATGAGCCAACTCAGCAAACACAGTTGATGAAATTAGAGAACAGAATGAGAACTCCTCAAATTTCGATAACTGAACAACCTGTTCCATATGATAGAGTAAGTTTCAAAAAGTAAAGACAAAGAAGAAACATAAATGACAATGAAAACAGAACAAATTTGAAAAACCTATTAGAAATTTTAATGGTAAAAAATATAGACTTATCTTGAAGCCACTTTCCAGAAATTACTGGATACACGTTTTTGAGCACACATGGAACATTTACGAACGCTGACTCCACACGTGGCCATAAGCAAGTCTTAGAGTCATACCATTCTGTGACCACAATGCAATTAAGTAGAAAGGAATAGAGGGAAAAATTAAAAAACAAAAACAGAAAACAAAACATTTGGAAAACTTAAAATATACTTCTAAAGAATTCATAGTTCAAGGACGAAAACAGAATGCAAGTTAAATACTTAACAAGGCAAATTCTATTTATGAAAACTTGTGAAATATAGCTAAAGCATTTAGCTTTAAACATATGCCTTCAAGCATATATCAGAAAAGAAGAAAAATGGACATTAATGAGCTAAGCATCCAACTTAAAAAGTTAGTAAAATGACAGCATCATAGACTCAAAGAAAGAAGAAGGAAATAAACATGAGAACTGAAATTAATGAAATAGAGATCCTCAATGATGCCAAAAGTTAGTTCTTTGAAAAGCCTAATGGATCAACCTCTGGTAAAACTGATAAAGAAAATGTAGACAAGGCAAAAATAAACTATATGAGGAATAAAAAATGGAATATTAAAAACTAAAATCTATCTGAAAACTTAGAGAAAATAGGCAATATGCAGCAAAAATATTACTTAACAAAAGTCATTCAAGAAAATATCCAACCCCCAAGTAGTTCCATTATTATTAAAGAAGTGGATTCAGCAATTAAAACTATCTACAGTGGGTGCTAGTGATTTTACATGCAAGTTCTTCCCAAGACATAGGAACATATAATTTCAAATTTCTATAAGCTCTCCCTGGGAATAGAAAAAGAGGCAACTTTCCAAGAGGCTGAGAATTATTGTTGCCTGCCCAATGTTCACTCTCCCTTTTTTCTCTACTAACACAACCTCAATTTTATGGGCAGTGCCACTAAACAAAACCTGTCTCAGCTTCCCTTATAATGAGGCATGGTCATGTGACCTAGTTCTGGTCAATAACGTATAAGTAGAAATCTCTGGATGGGGCTTCCAAATTCATTTTACAATGATAGCATAATGTTAATACAAGTCTAATAGATATAGCACAAAAGGAAAAACCATAGCATAATTTCACTAACAGATGCACGAGTTTAAAATAAAATCTAGAACATCCCCAAAGCCTCCATCCCCTCTGTCTTGGAAGGAAGTGAGAGAGGCTCCTGGAGGAGGACTTTCACAGTGGTGGTCGCACTGAAGCATCTCCTCTATCCCCGCCCGACCTTAAGTTTCCCAATTTCCTTATCTATAAAGTAGGTCTCATAGCACCTAGCATTGTACTTACCACCATCATTGGGAAACACTGTTTGAAGCAGGTGGCAAATTCCATGTAAGGCTAAATGCTGGCAGAGATTCGTATACAGCAACTACCATAAAACAAAGTTGAAAAGGCCTTTAAGAGAATTTAAGAGACAACACTAGTGAGAAGCTAACTGTTAAAGTCGATACTGGATGCCCAGAGAGTCCCATCCTTGATTAGTAAGTCGTCCAGGTCATCCAGGAAGATGTTTCTGCTCCCATCTTCCAGGCTTTGTTTTGCTCCCCGCCCCGCCCGCCACCTTGCCTGTGATGTGCTGTGTGCACTCATGACACCTTTAGCTCCTGAAAGACTGTTCTAATTCACTGGGAAGGCTGTTGAGTCCCGGATCTTCTGTTGCCACCCCTACGCATGCTGGGACCAGAAACTTCATAAATATTCCTAGCACAGCAAAGCCAGAGAAAGCCCTAGTGCAGGTCTCTGGTGCTCATCTGAAAAATTTACTGTCCTATACTGTGGAGCCCAGCTTCTTCATTTAAAACGTAAGAAAACATGGGCAAAAGTCACTTTCGCAATCTCTCTCTTTGCCAAATATAGAACAATAAAACTGAGGTTGTGTTAATAAGGAAGAAAGGGGAGTGAGTGTTGGGTAGATAACAATAATTCTCAGCCTCATGGAAAGCTGCCTCTTTTTCTTCTCTCTGGAATAGTGGTCTAGGAACAGAGGAATGACGACGTTTGGCCAATAGAAGTACTGAGAACGTCTTTTACCTATGTTTCCTCCTAGTTTAAATGGAGAAGCTGAGCACCTCAGTGTGGGACAGTTTGCTTTGCTGGGGTTGCTCTTTGGAAAGTGGAACAGATGTGTCTGGGTGAACCAAGTCCCTTGGGGAAGAGACTCAGAATCAGAAACATCAGTAATAGGCACTCTTCTGCCATATACTTTTCAATTTCTACTTCTGCTAGCACCACCTCGTACTGGCCCCAACTGAGCCTCTCTTGGTCAGTCTGTCTGTCAGAAGTCCCCAAATCAGCCAGGGCAATCTCCGGTCTTAGTTCAGATACCTCATGCCCCTGCTGGAAACTCTTCAGTGACATCTCACTGCAGGGTGGCTTTTTATTTAACTCCTACGGTCCTCATTCTCGTCTGAAGTGTTTTTTCCAGCTTCCTAAAATCAAGTTTATTTGCAGCTCAGGACCTCTTCCCCTATTGTTTCTGTCTGGAAACATTCTTTCTCTAGATCACCACTAGCACAGCTTAAGTGTCCTCTGCCGCCTTGCAACCATCCTTTTCAGCTCCACCATAACTAGTGTACCTAACATTTATCATGAACAGCATAGGCTGTCTGAAGTTAGCTTATTTACCTTAATCAGTGAATAACCAGTACATTATTTATTACTATATTCCAAATACTTGGCAAATCATAGGTGTTGTGATGGTTAATTTTGTGTATCATCTTGGCTGGGCCATGGTGCCCAGATATGCAGCCAGACATTATTCTGAACGTTTCTGTGAGGGTATTTTTAGGTGACATTAACATTTAAATTGGTAAACATTGAGTAAAGCAGATTGTTCTCCATAACGTGGGTGGGCCTCATCCAATCAATTGAAGGCCTGACTAGGAATTCTGCCAACAGATGGCTTTCAGACTTGAACTGAAGCATTAACTCTTTCCTGGGTCTCCAACCTCCTGGCCTACACTGCTGACTTTGGACTTGCCAGCCTCTGTAATTACAGGAGCCAATTCCTTAAAGTAAATCTCTATGCATATCCTATTCGTTCTGTTCCTCCAGAGAACCCACCTAATACAGATGCTCAGTAACTTATCAAATGAAACTGTGGAAGCAGCAGTGATGGAAGTACCCGTAGCAGTAGTCTCTCCTCCACCCCCCAACACGAAGGTGCACAGTATGTCTGACCTCACCTCTGTCCTAGTCCAGGTTCGTCCTTGTCTTGGAAACACTATATATTTATTCTCCAACCACCCCTGGAAGCAGCAATGGGTCATATGACAGTTTGGTATTTTTGTCAAAACACAGTTTGACTGCTTTCTATCTGTCTTATTATATTCTTCTACTGCTATTGTTATACAGACATCCCACCCTCCACTCCTGGTTTGAGGGGCTCCAGGCCAGGACTCAGTTTATTTTCCTCAGTACCAGGTACTCAGTAAGTCTTCAGTGAAAGAATAATATTAGCTCAGATTCTGCACCTTTAGCAAGATCTGAATCTTTCTCAATTATATTTTGAAATAATACTGAGTATGTGGATTAAGGCACATGGAAAGCAAGGAAGGCAGGAAGAAGTCGCACTTGAAGGCTCTTTCCGTTGACCAGACAGAGCTTCATCATCCTGTTTAACGCTGGAAAGCTATAAATGTACGTACATGTACTTTAGAAGCTATAAGTCTAGACATCTTCAGAATTCCATATCACAAATAGAAGTACAGTTTCGGAGAAATGTCATTGACACTTGGGTAAAGAGGTGCTCAGTTTTTATTTGAAGTGGCCGAGATGATAGCTCTGGGAGAGATATGTTCTCTCAGGTGGTGTAAGCCAGCACTTCTTCCTGTAGACAACCAGTGGGGGTGAAATATGTCTGTCATTCCAAGGAAATTCTTCTCCAACTATCCAAGTCTTTGGGTAAAGTTCTAGTGCCTGTTTAGAAAAAAATGTAACCCTTTGGAAAATCGATTCAAGTTTATGGACCTTAGCTTCTGGATTTTCTGTTTTCAGAAGAAATACTTTTCTTCTGTAAAAAGTGGTTCTATCTCTGCTCTTGTTCATATCTCTGAATTCTAGATTCTTATATGAAGCCAGATCCTTCCTTGAAACTAGCTTTTATGCCAGAAGAAGACAGGAGATGGTAGGGATATATGATGTCCTACCTTAGGCAATAATTATCTAATTTATTTTACACTTAGCATCTATTATATTTTCTTAGGGAAGAGAGACATCCACATTAGATCACTCAGATGGCCTGATAGGCCAACTACCTTTCCACACAGTGTGGAACCACATCTGGTTATAGTGAAATATTGCTGAACTGGCTTACCGAGTCTGTTTGCCAGGAATGCACTTGCTTGCACATCGCAGGTCTCATGTGGGCTCCTTTGCATCACATAACACCACACTGCAGTAGAAATAGAGCTGCAGGAATTAAAAGGCATTTGTTGGTGAGTTTGGCCAGGATCATAAGCACTACCCTGGCAGGCCGAGAATTCCAATGAAATTCATTCGGCCTTACCACGTTCAACTAGCACTGCTCTATAGTATGGACTCATTAATTTGGATGATATCAGCTAAATAGATCAAAGTCAAGAGGCTAAATTAAATCCCAAGAGATTAAAGAACTCAACCTTTAGGTCTAATGATTCTAAAATTTTGGAAGATAATGCTAAGAGTTTTATATAAAGGTAATATAGTTTAATATGCAAATGTTTATAGGGGTATTCACACAATATAGGGAGTTACAGATAGAAGACTTAATGTCCTAGACATAGACCTGTCATGCAAGATTTGAAGTAAAGAAAGCTATAAGTTAAAACGACGGTTCAATGTCTATCTCATAGCTTGGAATGAAAATGGCTTTTTACACTGGGTCATTTGTTAAAGAAAGTGCTACAGCTGTTTTGAATTAAGGTTTACTGATTCATTCTGGTTTCCTTCTTGTCCAATTATGTACAACTAGACAAATCTGGCTTTTAAATTAAATCGCATTCACTTGGTCTTCAATCTGTTCATTGGCATACTGGAGCAAGTCTATTTGAACAAGCGTGAAAACAGCCTACTCACCTCTTCCTTTTTTCTTTCCTGAAGGTAAACATTTTTCTTCAAATCTCTTCAGGTGGGAAGGAAACTTGATGGAGGTTATATCCGTGGAGTGGAAGACAGTTTCATGGGAATCCTCAGCATCTGCACAGCTTGTTAAAAAAAAAAAGGTGAAAAACAAAGAGACCTTATTATAAGTTCGGTGTTAGAGGGCAACAGTTGATGTTTGTAGCCAAAGTCTAGTTTTCAGTTCAAAGAGCATAGCCTGAAATGTTTCTCACTGTCTGAAATCCTCACAAAACAAACAAACCTCACTCTCCAGATATTGGATCATATGCATGCTAGAGGAACAGAATAATACCAACCTCAGTTTTTTTTGTGGAAATGGCCTTGAAGGTCAACTTTACTGTCTTTATGCTGAATTTAAAAATTTACTTATCATAAATATTGATGAGACAAATAAAAAGGCTATTGAAATAGTAATAGAACAGTGAAAGCTATTGAGAGAAGGGGAGTAATTTAATCCCAGGTAGATAAAATGTTCACTTCTGAGGTTCCTAACAGCCAAGGCAGGAAAAGAAACAGTGTCATGGAATTTGTTGTCTGAAGACAAAACATACAAAAGAAAATGTTCATGGCATTTAGGTTAGAAAAAAGAACTGGTCTTACAAGGACCAGTCCATTTTTTTGCTCAATCTTCAAAAATAGTTTCCTAGAAGATGAGAGATGTGATGGTTTTACATTGACTCTCAACGTGAACCAAGGACATGATATAATTTGCTCTCAGGGAGACCTGTACCAAAGGGAATGAGTTCAGTTGGCCAAATTTCTAACTTCTAGGCAGAAATATTTTTATTAATTAATTTCCTGGGTATGTTGAGATAGCACATTCTTTGTGATTAGCATTACTTTTCAGGTCTTTGCCCAAATGTCACCTCCTCAGGAAATGTAACTGTCCCATCCAACATGGGACTTACTAGTCACTGCAACCCTTTAACCAGCTTCATGTTCTTCAGAGTACAGATTATGTCTGTGTTTGTTTTCCCAAAATGAAAATAGGTTCTGTGGGCAGAAACTTGGTTTTGTTCACAGCTATATTCCTGGTACATAGGCAGTATTTGGTGCTCAGTTTGTACTCAGTGAGTTTGATTGACTGAATTCTTACCTCTAAGATACCTTACACTGAAAGTGAGTCTGTTAGGACCAGACTCAAAAAGGAATATCTCACATTTCCTGTTATTCACCACCTTCTAAGTCGAGGAAAAAAACCAAATATTTTAAATTGAATTTCTACAAGATCTGAGAGAAGAAAGGAAGGGTAAAATACAAAGAAGTAGCTTAAGTTAAGCAGAAAATGAATTAGGAACTTTTATACCCTAAGCACACTTACCTGTAACAACACATCATAACTAACACCTGTTAACAATTTGAAGTCACTTACCTGTTAATAATGACGTTTCACCAAGGGATGCTCTTGGGATCTGGGCCAATGGTAGGCCAGCAATACTCCAAAAATGACTCTAGCTGTGAATCTTCAGAATACAGAAGCTCAATTTCAAAGAAAACTGCTTCTCTTAAGTATTTCATGACTGGATAATCTGCATCCTTGTAGAATTCTGAATACAATGAATCTATAAGAATTAGGTTGCAAGTTAATTATTTTGGTCATAGATTTAAAAGAAAGTTTTAGGTTGAAAAATAGTTTTAACAGTTTAGCAAGCGTAATATAATGAAAATTAGGTTAGAAAATTTAGGTCTGAGGACTCCTTCTAAAATCCTAGACACCCATCCAGAGAACATTGTGTTTCTAGATTTTTCTGTTATTTTGTCTACAATTTCACTTTATACCATCATTATCTTCCTACTGCTTTTCCACCTTGACTAATGACTCATTAAGACATTAGAGTTAATATAATAGCTAAGACTTTATCATTTGGATGCACCATGACTTCTTTCTTTTTGAGGTTTAGGCTTTTTAAAAAAAGTCAATCGATCAATAAATCTCTGGAATATTATCTCTGTCTCTGGAATATCATTTATCTGTATCACTGTAGAATATTATCTATTCCAAATATATATCTGTGTGTGTATATATATATATATTTATATTTATAGATACTGAGATGACTGCTTTTGTATGTGACTCAATAAATTTTATTTCCTCACCACAAATTCCTAGGAATAGGAATATAAGCTATTAATGCTCTTGAGGCATATTGTCATTGCATTCTGGAAAGATGATGCCAAATTTTATCACCAGCAGAAATATGACAACACCTGTTTTTTAATTTTTTTTATTTTATTGAGGGCATATTGACTTATAACATTTTGTAAACTTCAGGTGTACATTATTACATTTCAGTTTCTGTATAGACTGCATCATGTTCACCACCAATAATCTACTTTTTATCCATCATCATACATATGTGCCCCTTTACCCCTGTCGCCCACTCCCCACCCCTTTCCCCTCTGGTAACCACTAATCTGTTCTCCTTATCTATGTGTTTGCTTATCTTCTACATATGAGTGAAATCATACTGTGTTTGCCTTTCTCTGTCTGACTTATTTCACTTAGCATAATGCCCTCAAGATCCATCCCTGTTGTCACAAAAGGCATGATTTGGTCTTTTTTGTGGCTGAGTAGTATTTCATTGTGTGTGTATATATATCCCACATCTTCTTTATCCATTCATCTGTCGATGGGGTCTTGGGTTGCCTCCACATCTTGGCTATTGTGAATAGCCCTGCAATGAGCATAGGGATGCATAAATCTCTTTGAATTGTTGATTTTATGTTCTCTGGATAAATATCCATGACAGCAACTGTTTTACCACACCTCTGTCAATATAGAATCAACTTTGCCAAGTATTTTAATTTAATAGCGAAGAAATTATAACTTACTTTTAATCTGTATTTACAATTTCTAGTGACAAACATTTTTATACGTAGGATGTTTGTATCTTTGGTAAATTATATGTGTTCTTTGTCCACTTTTCTCTTTGACATTAGTAAGGCATTCAACTTATAAGATCTGTTCATTTTAAGGATATTTCTCTGTTGTAGTTTGTTGTAATATTCAGCTCTACTCTTGTTAGAACTAAGCCCCAGTTTCCTAATAGGTGAAACTGGAGTAATTCTTTCCTGCCCCTCAAGGTAGCTGCAGGAAAAATGAGAAAACAGACATAAGTAAGAGTGACAGGAAGTGTTATATAAGGCACAGCCTAGTTATTTTTATGTTATTGTTGCCATCAGATGAATTGTCTTCCCATACTACCACGAAGAACTTACCTTTGGACAACTTCATGATCAGGGTAAGATGACCAAGTCCTGGTTCAAAAATGCGTGTGGGTTCTTCTTTGGTCGGTAATGAAATGTGACTGTATCATTGAGAGGATACTGGCAGGCACATCTCAGTCTAAGGAAAATATAACACTATTCCCTCAGAAGGGATGCAGCAATCCTTGAGTCATTAGGCATCACCAACTACAAAGCTTATGATGGAGTTTCCCCACCCCCGTCCCCTCTTCCACTGATTTCCGCAAAACTCCAGATGGGGAGAAAAAGTAGGTGGAATATCTAATTCTCTTACTAACATAGAAGCAGAATCCTAAATTAAAGCTTTCTGAAACAATCTCTTTTCTGCCTTGGTCCCCCCTTCCTTGCATACCATCTTACTGGCACAAAGGAACAGCTGCTCCAGGTCTGAAGTAAAGGATAGGGTTCTCATAAGTTAGGATGTGATTGCAAACTAGATCTGGGAAGACAGTTGTGAATGTAGTGTCATCCTCATTGAAAATAAATAAGATACAGGGAAGTGGTAAAAAAAAATCTTACTTTTTTGCTGGTTCTACAAGTGCCACACTGAACACAAATGTTGCACTTATTTTGGTAACAAGTCAGCTCAGTAACATTTGTCTTGTAAAGTGAGTTCTGATGGATCCAGGCCTGGCATTTCTTCCAGCTTCACTGCAGTAACTGCCATAGAACCATTGGACTTGGAGTCTGGCAGACACTTAAATAGGTGAAAAGATTACTTTCCAGAAATATTGTGAACCAGAGAAATGTGAAAATCCTACCACTGAGTGAATGACAGCTATAAAAGTTGATAGGATATCATAAATATACTAAGGAGCATCACTGAGCTTGAAGAGACCATAAAGGAAACCCTTGAGACCATAAGATAAGAGGTAAGCAAAACTTGGAGCAATAAATGATGATCTGACACTGCAGCTGCTATAGAATGGGCATAGGAGTTAGAGACGGTGGTGTTAGTTCCAATAACCAAGGACTTGTACTCAACACCTGCATAGTGACAGGAGAATCTCAGGCCTGTAGAAGGCTTGGATTTAAAATGAGATCCTTCCAGGAAGTCTGGACCCCATATGGGATTATATTCTCACTGAAAGGGTAAGCTAGAAAAATTTTGTTTCTACAGAGTAGTAAGGAAATATAATAAGGAAGTTTCTCCATCTGTGATTGAGCTCTTAGGGGTGAAAAGTAAAGGAGAGAAGTCTCCCCTGTGGATTTATAACTCTAAGCCTGTTCTCACAATTTGATTTTCGGTTTTAGGTTTTCTAATCTGTTTGATGTAGAAAACCAAAGTGAGTACTTTATAAAAAGTTCTTTATATAAACTTTATGAAAAGAATTTTATATAAACTTTTATAAAAAGAATGTTCTCCAGCTGAGAATAACCCTGGGATACCTTGCAGAAACAAACTCAAAACTTCCACGGAGAAATGCATTTTCACACTAGGCCCCATAGGTTCCTACAACCGAAATCCTACTCAAGGTGAGTTGAGGATACAAAGTAAAACACACAAAGAAATCTTTAAGTGTGAGTCAATAAAGAAACAGTAGGATTAGAAGTTCAGATAACAGACCTTTAAAATGTAACTTGCAAAGTCAATTTTAGAAGCTGTGTGAATAGCATTAAACATAAGTCCAAGGTATTATCAAATAAGAGGCATAAAAGAATCAAATAGTTCTGTAAATTAAAACTCGTTCTTGAAATTAAACTCAATGGAAAATTTAAAACATTAGATATAACTGAAGAGAGAGAAATAGAAGGGTAAATCTAAAGGATTTACTCAGAATGTAACAAAGACACAGATAAAAATTGTGAAAGAAATGAGACCTTTATGGAAAAATAAAGGTGCAAGACATGTCTAATAGGTGTTCCAAAAAAGCAGAATACATAAAGTAATATTTGAAGATATGATGGCTGAGAGTATCCTGGAAGTGATAAAAGGCAGGCATCCTCAGAGTCAAAAAATATTCATAACGCTGAGTATAACTCTCTATTTGGGTATATCATGCTAAGTCAAAAACATTCTTGCCTTTAGTAATTATTCCTGCTTATGAATCTGTGACAGTCTCAGGTTAAACTAAAGCATTCTTTACTCTTCCAAATTGACCACCCAAAGCAAAGTTAGTGGACGAGAGAAATTAGGCAAAGAATGAAACAGATGGAATAACATAGTATGCTTAATAATCAGCTTTCTTCCATAGATTTCTTTGGTTGTGAATTCCTTGTTTAAGAGCTTTCTTTTAATTCATAGGACAATATACCTCATGTGCGAAGCATGAAGTTTTAAGTTATGAGTATAAAAATCTTAACTATTAATTCATCAGAAGAGAAGGGACAAGTAATAGAAAAATCTTTCATATCAGCAAGGGTTTGATTGTTGTGCAAGTGTAATATTAGCATAGCAGAGATTCTGAGGGACTTATGTCCTTAGGAGAGTACAAATTATATTTGGAAGAGATTTTAAAGTGGTTTCAATCAAAGTAATGAAGAAGGGGGTTAAAATGTCACTTTCTATTTTGTTGCTACTTTGCGTCCCATTCCTGCCCCTTATACAGTTTCTCAGGTCTTCCTGGTCACTATCTATTGGCCTCAAGGGAAGGTGTAGACATGTGGGTAAATAAGAGCCAGTAGGCTTTGCGGTCAGTTCTGACACCAAACAAAAATATATATACAAGAGGATTCACAGTCTAGACCAAATGTGTATATAAACAAATTTGCTATCGAGTTTAGGTGTTAGAGCTCATATGAGCCTAGATGGTGTCTCAATATTATGTACCTCATTCCTAGCTTTCTTTTTAGTAATTCACTGAAAGCCTTTGAATAAACTATTGACTATAAATTATTTCAAATATAGATGATGTGGCCAAGTCTGATTGAGAAGAAAGAAGTTTCCATTAATGACTGAATCATCATAGGAAATTAAAAAATTAACAGTGAATCACCAATTCTCAATCTTTATCTCATAGGCCACATGCACTGAGAAGCGAGGAACCTGAAGAGCTAGATGTGTTCCATTGTCCTGGAACCAGTAGCAATGCTTTTGTGCAGATTCAGGTGTCAAGTGCAAGGAAGAGAGGACTGGGACCCAGTCCTGGTCAACGTTGCCTCTAGTGATGAGGGAGAGATGGTCAGCATTGCAGTGTCTTCCAGCCTCAGGCAACAGTAGAGTCAGAGCCACATTGGTTACTTCTAGAAGCCCTGCCTCCTCTGTGTTCTCTGATGTCAGCACAGCTACGCTTATTGTTTTCCAAAGAGCTCACTTACCTGCATCTCTAACAGGAGAGACTGTAACTACTGGAAGAGTGAACACATGTGGGTCTACTCTGAAGTTCAGGTAGTACTCAGAGTATGTAACCTGATACCTTCACCTGTATACTGAAGATAAGACTGTATTAGGGATTTTGAAGTTCTACAATAAGTCGAGACAGACTGAGCTTTAATACATACCTCTGCTTCTATACCTGGAGCAGTGAAACCCACTTCAATGATACAGGGGTTGCTTCCATCAGCAAGCATTTTCTTGTTTGTGCCATAGTCAGATGCCTCAGGCACTTGCACAGGGAAGACGTTGTCCTTCACAGTGAAGTTTACTAACTTCACAACTGGGGGAAGAAATAATCCTACTATAACACTAAAGAGTCAAGGCTGGTGATGGTGTATAAGGATGAAAGAGGTGACTGCTGAGTGTTCTGAATAGTTATCGCCACTTAACTAAAAGGAGATTAGACCAAAGCAGCGGGCTAGCCAGGAAGCCTTACTGTTGATATTATGGGTTCTTGGAAGCTTAGAGGAGTTGTTACAGCTTTGATCGTGGTGTGCTTGGTTACTCCCCAGTTGTCATCCTCTGACTGGTGTTCCAGAAGCAAGTTAATGCTATAGGTTATCCCATGATGCCCATTTTCACATAAATCTAAAAGAGAAGTTGAGACAACATAGACTGAAATGATAAGGCATGGTTCTTTATGAGAGGTTCAATTTTCTACCACACAAGGCGGTAACTTTTTAATTAGTTATGAACTTGTCAACAACATAGAAGATGGACACTAGTCTTGACTGCCACTAAGTTATCCACTTTGTACAAATTGTAAGTTCCCTTTCCATCCTTAACTTGTATAATAATGCAAGAAAGTATCTAAAATTTTCCTCTCTGGAGTTGGAAATACCTAATTCTTTTAAGAAAGCTGTGGACAGCAATATTTTGGTAATTAGAACCTCATAAATCCTATAACTCAGGATCAATGTTGTAATGAAGTCTCATGCTTCTAATAATTATACTTCCTTTGATAAGTGGTCCAAGAAAGGTAGATATTCTACTATTTGTGCTTTGGCTGGCCATGTTAGAATGAGGTACCAGTGTATTAGATTCCATCTATATTTCACCTATATTTATCTTGGTGTTTCTATAAGTGGGTTGATGTCTAATCTTTAAGCTGTGATTAAGTCATCGATCTTCTAATAACTACCTTCATATGAACAGGAACCTTGATAACAATTGTGTTATCACTCCTCAATTCACAGTCCTGGAAACAATGTCTGCCATGGACAGTTTGTGAAAATTTACTCCCATCTCTACAGAGAGGACCTTGAAGCTGCCAGCCCTGAGAAGAGGGCTGACGTTCTTGGGGATGGTCCACGTAATGATGTCCTTGGAGTAATCAACGTAATCTTAGAGACATTGAACTTTATTTTTCCTGTACACAAATATTATAAAGTATTAGAGTTTAGTTGTCATGGAGAGAAGAATGTCTATGTCCAGCAATGGAAATGGGCATTGGGATGGGAGGCTATGCCTGTTTCACAGGGGGATTGTTTGAGAGAGACTAAAACAATTAGAATAATGAGGTCCTAACTCACGTGGTTTGGTTATGACACAATAAGAAAGTTATAGTCAGAACTGTTTCCTAGAATAAGTAGGGACACTAACCAGAACTCGAAGGATAAATTTAGGATAATAAACTACTGAAATAGAGTCTTTTAGGTTGGATTAGATATAGGAAGAAAGGGGTAGAAACTGTGACAGTTAGAAATAAGTGCAGCAGAGGCAAAATGACAGAACAGCCTGCATGGGAGACACATGGAAGGGAATAATGGGAGGAAGAAGTGGTAGCCCTAGATTTTGGAAGGCTTTGGAATTTAGATTTTTCACACTAATCATCACTTAGGTATCTGAGTGAACATCTGCTTCCTATTTCTACTAGCTCCCTCTTTCAAGAATCGACACTTCCTTTGCTACATTTACTTGGATATCACATGACTATTGCCCCTGCTGTGGGAGTTTGGAGGGTAGACAGTGGGGGTAGCTATTTGACCTTAGCACCCCCAATTAATACACATCCCCTTGGACAAAATGGCCGTTTCAGGGATGTTAAGTAATAGAGCTTTGGCTAGTCAGGCACTCTTATGGGACTTTTGTTTGAACTCTTGGGACTGAGGCTTTTCCTTTAGAGATAAAAAGAGAAGACCTCAAGCTGTTCTAGGCTTATCTTTGCCACAACAGAGAAAGTCTTTCCGAGAATGAAGAAGGTGCAGAAAGGGCCACTATAGCCATGCCTCAGGCCAACTCTAACCTTGGCGTTTTCAATTTCCCGAATGAAGAACTTTCATCGACCTGTTCAGAAGGGGATCTGTTGATTGCAACCAAGAGCCCTAAGGTAGGATAGTTCCAAGCAGGCTAAAAAGCCAGATATTCTCAAATAAATGCTACCAAAACTCAACTTCCTTTCTCTTGCCCACAGGGCAAGCCCACAGCTGTGTTCACCATCACAATCGTCCAGCTCTGCTTGTGGAAAGTGCTTGATCTGACAGCAGAAAAGTAATGCCTTCAATTTGCCAAGAAGCACGAGTTATTAGAATCCTGACAATTTGTTTTAAAGTTTGTTCCTGTAATATCAAAGCTATTCTACTGAGTGGTTGTAAAATAACTACATTTGCATTTTCTACACAAAATTTCTATCTTAGAATTTTATGTGAAATAAAAGCCTGCTTCTTATTTGCAGATAGCATTCCTCCGTGTATAATTTAAAACCACTTTGACTAAATAGTATTTTAATGACTATTTAACGATGAAGAGACACCAAGTTTAAATAGTCTTCTACTTGAATTTGAGATTTCTAACTTATAATGATGTCATAACATTTAATATGCATATTTTCTATATTTAATGTGTACGTATTCTTTTAAAGGGTGTCACTAGGCCGAGAAATATAAATTTCAAGACAAATTCAAACTGCTTCTAATTAGTGTTCCTATCATCAAAAACAGTCTTTGTTAGCTTTGTGAGAGAGAACCCCCCCTGCAAGTTTTCCTTCATAATTCATTATTTTATTTTATTTTATTTTATTTTTTTGAGGAAAATTAGCCCTGAGCTAACATCTGCCACCAATCCTCCTCTTTTTGTTGAAGAAGACTGGCCCTGAGCTAACATCTGTGCCCATCTTCCTCTATTTTATATGTGGGATGCCTGCCACAGCATGGCTTGATAAGTGGTGCCATGACCACACTCAGGATCCAAACCTGCGAACCCCAGGCTGCTGAAGCGGCACGTGTGAACTTAACCGCTGTGCCACTGGGCCAGCCCCTTCATTAATTATTTTTATTAGAAGAAACAAAAATTATTCTTGGTTTTAGAAATTCACTCACTTTTAATTGCTGGGCTTCAAGGGCTGTGAACGCAGCTTGCAACAGGACCCTGATGTCAGCCATGTTGATTCCATAGCCAGCCCATGGGTATCCCTTACCAGTATCACATGCCACATGCTTGGAGTGTGAAAGATGATCTGCCAGATGGAGGCTACCCGTGGAGTCGCCTGAGTCAAGATCATAGGTGTGAGGACACATGGAACTTTTTCACAGTGGGAACCCCCAAACCCCATCTGACCATACTCTTTTCTGGGACCTCAATCTCCTATCCTGGCTAGAGGCGAGATTCAGAAGTTCAGTGTAAGAATCTCAGGAGTTTTTGTTCCACACACTTACTTCAGGGAAGGCTGCTGCCCAGTCCTCTGGCTCATCCTGGAGGAGACCCACTGAAATTTGCAGAACTTCTTTCTTAACAAAGACCTTTGAGAAGAAGGTTTGTTTAATGCTGTTAGTTTGTGAACAATTTAGGCCCCTTAATCTTGGTAGATAAGATCTCCTCTTGGCCTCAACCAATACCATTCTTATCCCATTAGTATACACGCTCAAGAACTTAGAGCTGTCATCTAGTTCTAATAGGTAACTGAGCCTCTATATTTTGAACATCATAACTCCTACAAAAGAGGCCAAGGGTAATTCCAGAGTACTTTGTCTAAGAGGAGAGACTACATAAGACACCTAGCAGAGAGCTGCCTTGCAGTGCACGTCAAGTAAGATGTAGTTAGCCATTATTAATACAGTGTAAGCACGGGTCAAGCCAAGCTAATAAGGGTAGGAATAATTGACTCAGTCAGAGAGAACTGCCATATTGCATTCTCTACATAGCTTTACAGTGCTTATATTAACCCAGGAATAGCCTCTGCTTGGTAAATGATTTAACAAATTTTCAGCTAGTATTGTGCAGGATTGAGTGAAAGCATGAAACTACAGTGCTTTCCTTTCAACTTTGTGGATTGTGGGCTGACTTCTTGTTTCCAGAAAGTTTTTTTTCTTGGCCAAATATAACAGTAATTCTCACTTGTGAGAATTGAAGCTCGCAACATGTCCATGCCTTTCTCTGGCACCTGCAGAACAGTAGGCTTAAAGATAAGGGCCTGTTAGCTCTGGAAGCTATTGCTTTGAATCCTGGTTCTATTGCTTTCTAAATAAGATTTATTTACTTAGCTTTTTAGCTCAGTTCCTTCATTTGCACAATGGGGATAACAGCTCATAGGGCTGTTGAGAGATTAAGTGAGCTAACTCAAGTGATGTTCTTCTAGCACTGGACATGTGTCAAAGGCTCAATAAATGGTAGCTCTTATTGATCTTATTGATCACCTCTAGTTGTTGGGACAGAGTCATATGGCAGCCACATGAGAGAGAACACTATAGAATTCCAATGGGGAATGAAGAGCTCAAGGGCACAGATAGGTCCATTGCTGAACTGTATCTAGAAAAACTGCTAAAGACTAGAAAAAAAATCCAGGTAAATACACACCTGAAGTTCTCCCACTAGACCAAGTTCCTTGAACACATTTGAAATTGGAATTGACCTTCACAGCCTCCTTCAACACTTCATACTGGGTCTGACACATCATCTATTTGTAGCAACATTTAAAAGTCCTCTATTACTGAAACGAACTAGTGGCAGAGTAACTGGAAAGTTATATGGACATTGATATGGCAACATAACTAGATTGTGGATCTGTAAAACTAGGCGACTACTTAGGATAGTGAAAGGAGGTGGGTAGAAAGAGCTAGAGCTATGGTGAGCTTGAAACACTTCCCACCACAGAGAAACATGGTACCTGCTTGCTTGGCCAGGAGATGGTGCTTCCTCTCACTCCATGTAGTTTGTCTCATACGTCGTCTCTCTGGAGCACCATGAGGCACAGGGGCAGCTCACACTGCTCTGATCAGGAGCAACATCAGCTCTGGTGGGATCGGTGCCAACACTAAGTTGCATTGTTACGGTGAAGTTGACATCTCTCTGGGAGGAGAGAGCACTGGCCTTAGCAGAGCTGCATACTTGTTTTTCACGTGAGGACCTATGGCTAATGTCGGAAGTTTTCACTGAACCAAAGTTGATTAGCTTTCTGTTACACACCCTCATTGGATAGCACATTTCCCTCCTGTCCCCACAAGAGCAGAAGCCTGTGAAGATAGGCTGTTCACTACCATATCCCAGATCCAAAGAGAGTGCCTGGTGCATAATAGGCACAATTCAAATGCGTGGAACAAAAGAACCTAAACATGTGGCCTCAACCTGCTTCCATATAAGTGTCAAACACCACCCTCTTTCCAGGTACCCTCGTGAACCCACACTTGGGTGCTCTTAATGCAACTTGTCTTCAAGGTCTTAAAACTCTGAGTGGGCCTTTGGGACTGCGGGAGGGGTCTGAACGTCTCAGAAAAACAAGTGCAACTAAACTTGACAACCCTTGGTTAGATGCCAAATACCAGTTTCACTACAGTCAAGCTAATTTCATTTAATCAAACTAAGCCAAACCTCCAGCATCTCCCACATAGCCCACTTCTCCATGAACTCTCTTAGGAAGGGGACCCCCGCCCCAGGAATAAGTTGATTTGCCAAGTGGGTGTGATTATAAGTGACACATCACCGAGATGCGTACAAGAGCCCTCAACAGCATTGCTTTTGCGGCATGGGTTTGAGTTGTTGAAGGGAATCCTTTGGATGGGGGTCTGACTCCAGCACTGAGTGGTGCTTTTGTGTCTGACTCAGCTGATGTCCTTTCCCCAAGAAAGGGCTTGGGGAAGCCAAGGGTAGGATTCCCAATATATCAATAACTCAGGGAAGACCCCAAACTCCAAGCCCAGAGCTGCTCCTGAGGCCAACTGTGCACCATCCAAACAAGTGACCCCCAGAGGCCCTGGGACGCTCACCTGTATACAAGTGTAGCAGCTGAGGAGAGATGCCTGCAGGTCCACGTTCCCCTAGTGGTTTGAGAGGATGGTGTAGCCATACCAGGCAGCCAGGGCCTCAGCTATCTTTCTTCCTGAGCCAAACTAGTCTGAACAGAGCCCCAGACAGCTTCTCACCAAATGCCCTTCTCCCTACTCAGCTAAGGGTCAACCCACGAGCCCTCACTTGGTAGATGAGAAAAATCTTGCCTAAGCTCACCCAGCTGATACGAGCTGGAGCCAGGGTTCAAATGCAGGCAATTGACCCAGGGCCTGCACTCTCAGACATTTTTCTTTTTAAACAAAAGTAGAAATTTCGGTAGGCTGCCTCATTGACCCATCTCCCTCAGCCTCCAGCAAGTGCCTGGTACACTGTAGGTGCCTAATGATGCCAGTTAAGGAATAAGTTCCTACGATGTGGCAGGGGCTATGCTGGACACTTGACAACAATTATCATTTCATCCATTCATCCCACTGTCCTCTGCAAAACACACGGCACTCTCCCCAACTTACGGGGAAACTGAGGGTCAAAAGTTGAGTACCCTTCAAAGTCACATAGCTAGTGAAGAATGGAAGTGGAGTTAAATTCCAATCTAAGCCCTCTTCATAATCTGTTGTGGTTTCTATAAGATACACAGCTCCTTTTTGAAGTGTTGGCCACCCTACAACAGTTGTTTCTTATTGATAGTAATCACCTGTTTACATACATACATCCACTCAAATGTGAAATCTACCAATCATGCCTGGGGCCAGAGGTCTAGGTCCCAGTGAAATGATACTCTACAGACAGCAAGAGGGGCTGTGTTAATGCTAAGAGAGCCAGATGGTACCAAGGATTTATGGGAAACTGGAGGCCTTTTTGAGCTCTACTTGCAAAATATGCAATCTTCTGCCAAGAGTAAAACCAAGGAGAGGTTGTACAACCCACTATACCTTGTGAGAATTGAGAGCAGTCAAGGCTGTGCTCCCAAATTACGCGGCACTCACCACCTGCATAAAGTTGAGATACTTGTCGTGTGCGGCCTCTAGAGTTGATCATATGAGGCTCCCTACATAATCTAGGGTCATGAAGTCCGTATCTGCATGCATAGAAGCAAAGAGAAGGGGGGCAACGAGCCTCTGAATACCACTTTTAGCCCCTCCATGCCCAGGGGGACAGGAAAAACCTTATCATCCGCCTGTAGGGGCCCCATGTCTGGAAACCAAAGCTCCTAGAAGAATTAATCTGCGATGGAAAGAAAATGCACACTCTATCATTAAGTCTATACACGAATGCCTTTCCCCCTTCCTGCTCTGAGAAGTAGTGAGAGAAGTTTACCAAACACTCTGAGGAAGGGGAGTTGGGATGGGAGACACGTACACAAACACACACACACAAACACAGATACACACACATGAGACACTCTCACACACATAGACACTCTCACACAGAGACACAGAAAGAGAGAGAGAGGACAGGAGAGACTGAGGACAGAGACCAATCCTCTGAACCCTATTGTCTAAAAGACTGGAACCCTGAGGTCCTGTGGCCTGTCTCAGTTGCAGACCTACAGTAAGAGCCAGGGAGACTTGCTCAGCTCACAGCAAGATGCAGAGGCACGGCACAGCAAGAAGCCCAGCCTGGCTTCTCCACCTTTCTCTGCAGACAACCTCTACTTTCTGCTTGGCCATCAGCATGGAACTGCCTCAGTGGGGCCAGTAGTCACCAGGCGAATCCATTACAGCTGCCCTTCCTCCTTTCCTAGCAATGAGGCAGGATCCAGAAGAGCTACCTTGCAAGGAGGCCCCACCATCTGCTGATTCCTTCCTCAGGCTTCCCTTTCCACCTCACTCAGAATGTTCCACAAACACTCCAGTGGAGGCCCCAAAGTAGGGGTGCCAGACAAAATACAGGATGTCATGTTACATTTGAATTTCAAAAAATATTTGGAATATTGCAATATTTGGAACATACAGTAAAAAATTATCCACTGTTTAGCTGAGATTCAAATTTAACGGGGCATCCTGTATTTTCATTTGCTAAACTCGGCATTCCTACTGCAAAGCTTTTGGTTTTGCTGAGCAGAAAAAGAAAATCTTAGGAGGAGCAAGAATATATATACTTTTCCAAGCAAAAAATTTTTTTCTGCCACTTTTGGTCAGATGTGCAAGTGAAATGGGCAAGCAGGAAAGGCCTGGGAAATGTTCGGCCAAACTCAGTGAAACCAGTCAGGGAGTCAGAAACCCTGAATATGTTTGTGCACCTCGAAAGCGTCTCCTACTTATTGGAATGGGAACTTCTCCATGGCAGGAACACGTCACGGATTAAAACCCTTTTAATGAGGGCCTACTATTTACCAGGGATTGTGCTGGAAACCAGGGATGTGGGAGTGAATAAACAGTTTAATCTCTTGCTTACACGGTTAGTGTCTCACTCTCCTGATAACCTAGCCCCCAGGCTGTTGGTTTGCAACCTCAGGAATTTCCTGGTGAAATCTGAAACTGGCCCCTGAGCACAGAGGGCAAGGGGAGATGGAAGAGAGAGGCAGACCACTCCCTATTAGGAGGTGGCAGGTTCAATCAGCAAGGAACTGACCTATGAGGCTTGTCTTGGGCAGCCACAAGATCAGTAGATATCCACACCTGCCTGCCAGAATCTTACAAGTATATATAGAGGCCTGAACTGGATTCAGTCACATATACTGTCCAGATGGTCTCAACAGCACACTGTTCTCTCAAGGCTGTGTCCCTGAAGCCAGCTCCTACTGTGGGAACAGTGGGCAGAACGTACATTCCAAGGACAAGGGAAGGGGTGAGGAGCATCCAACTGCCGGGGTCTAGCTTGTGGGTAAACCAGTGGTCAGTTCCTCTCAAGGACCTCTCCAACATAGGCGTGGCTCCCGGGACACACTCAGGAGGCATGTGCTGATCTGCACTCTTTGTTAACTTATTAACACTCAGCTGCTAACCCGGATTGGGCACCCAGGGCTCGGAGAAGCTCACTAAGTGGTTCCTGGCTGATGGTCCCTTACTACAGCCTGCCCTGTGATCAACCTCTTACAGGCTCTGGTTTTTCATTTGCTGTCAGCGATGGGCTTAGACCTGGGAGGGTGTGGCTGCCAGTGGAACAGGGCTCAGTGACTACTGGGGGAATTCAGAGATTTATTCACTCACAGTTTGGGACTTCCTGGCTGGTCACATCTGCTGGAGCAGATGCTAAAGCATGACCATGGGGAGAATTCCTAGGGTCTGAAACATCCCTAAACCAACCAAGGAGCATTTACTGGGAACAGGAGAAAGCAGACCCAGGAATGACTCCTGCAGGGCAATGTGAGTGCCCATTTGAGGAGGAACAGTGGGAGAGCTGGGGCCATCCTGGTTGAATATGTAAAACTGACCAAAAAAACTTTGGAAATTGTCCCAGGTGATGTCATCTGATGACACCATTTCAAGGGGTGGGAAGATGCTCTAGTTTGGCAGGTCCAGTATTTCAGAGCTAACAGGGCTTTGGGGTCATAGAAGAGTGTGCTGCATTCCTGGTCTCGACACTCACCAGGTGTGTGACCTTGGGAAACTTATTCAACTCTTTCGAACTGAGGTTCCTTGTCAGTAAAATAGGAACTTTCTGTGCCACAGGGTCTCATGTAAAAAGCACCTGGGAAATTTGGGCACCCATTCAGGAAAGCATGTAAGAAACTTCCTTCTCCCCTCCCTCCCCAACTCCTACCTGGAAGAATAAAGATCCCGAAAAATGTGTGTATGTGTGTGTGTGTGAGAGAGAGAGAGAGAGAGCGAACTACTGAGTGTAAAATAAGTAATTGTTCCTCAGTATTTCAGCAATTACTTTACTGTTTTGTGCAATAATTTTTCTACATTAAAAAAATGCCCAAGAGTTGAAAAATTAAGTAGTCTTGGGCAGTTAAGTGACAAAAGGGTATAGATCTGTATACTTACAGGGCTCATGGAAAGCCAACTGGAAGTAAATACAACAGAATTGTAACGTGATGATTTCCGCCTCTAGGATATACGTTATTCAAAGTTTTGGAGGCGGCAATCTGGCTCAGATGCAATGGCAGGAGCCGGCCACGTGGAGGAGCCTGTGTTCCTCGAATGATTTTTAGGACTGGCCACGGAGAAGCTGGGGCAGAAATTGAGCGCAGAGTGAGCCTTGGGTAGTCCTAGTCCCTGAAAAGGTCCCCCACTGAAATAAAGCCTGAGCTAGCTCAACTCTCCTTTATTACATTAGCTGGCCCCATTAGGCGGGGGGGTGGGAGGGGTCAAAGTGCTTCCGTGAGGCTGAGATTGATGTTCTTGGGTCTGGAGGGTGTGGACCAGGGTCAGGAGACCAGGCTTCCCACTGCCTCACTGGGTTGAGAGGGGCTTTCCCTCTGCTCCCTATGGATCACTAGGAACCAAAGTGAACAGGCGCAATCCCGCCGCGGAGGCGAGTGCCCACCGCAAATTCAGAGGCAGGAGGCTCCAGGAGATTCAGGCAAGAGATTACTGGAAGGGGAGACTGGGCACCTGCCTGAGCAGAGCCCCTGCAGACCTGCCCCCGGCCACCCTAAGCAAACAGGGAGAGAAGTGGAGGACCGGCCGGGAGGGAAGCCGGCTCTATTTCTACCCTTTGGCGGGAGAAGATGGCGAGTTTTCCGTGGGCCGGCTTGATCCCACCCTGGCCCCTGAGGCAGCCAGGTTCGCCTCCTCGGAGAGCTGTCCGGGGAGGGGCCCTAATCGCAAAGGAAAGTGGGAGAGGACAGAAGAGGCGCAATCGGGGCTGGAACCTCCGAGGTAGTGGACCCTGTCAGGTCCTCTGACGTGTGCACACTCCTCATCCCCACCAACCACGGAACTCACGTCGGACACCCAAGAACATCAACGCCAGTGATGGGGACCAGAGGAGCCAGGACCACTAACAGAGAACCACAGCGGTAGCCAATTCAGTAAAAACAAAGAAAAAAGTCCCAAATAACCACACACACACCGCAAAATACTTGTTTTCCCCCCTCTTTCCCTCCTCCCTGCCCCAATATGCTGAAGGTCCTGATCCTAGAGAAGGAACCGGGGCCATTGGGAAAGAGCAAGTCACCTCTCTCCACTCCACGGAGCCTCTGACTCCAGGTCCCTTCAGCCACAGACCAACCAGGAACTGGGGGAAGTGGAAGCTGTGAATTGGCTGTCGGACTATTGGCTGTATGAAATTATACTTCAAACTATCCTGGGCTTTTAACAAGCAAAACTACCTGACAGGTTGTGGCATCTGCCCAGGGTGTCACTAAGGGGAAAAAGGGCCATCGGAGAGGACATGGTTAAAATCTGTGATTGGAAAAAAATTCCTTTTCAGGTTTATTCTCAAGTTGAAGCTGACCAGCAAGCCTCTTGTCTTCAATTTTCTCTTCTTTAGCAAGTGAGCAGCGCTGATCCGTGCTCTTCCCACCCCGCCCAGCCCTGAGCAGGCCAAAGGGGGAGAGCCCTGAGGTAAAATGCATGAGGAAGTGTAAGGTGGTCAGCCCTTCTCTCAATATCCCTGCTCCTCCTCGCCCCTCCCAGGGTCTGACCACTTTCAGCCAAAGCACCTGAGCAGCATCTCTCCAGGCTTCGTGGGATCCAGAGGTGGCTCTTTTTAAAATTTTTATTTATTTTTATCTATTTTTAAGATTGGCACCTGAGCTGACAACGGTTGCCAATCTTTCTTTTTTCTTTTTCTCCCCAAATCTCCCCTGTACACAGTTGTATATTTTAGTTGTGGATCCTTCTAGCTGTGGCATGTGGGATGCCGCCTGAACGTGGCCCAAAGAGTGGTGCCGTGTCCATGCCCAGGATCCAAACCAGTGAAACCCTGGGCCGCCCAAGTGGATCCCACGAACTTAACCACTCGGCTGGCAGTAAGAGGTGGTTCTTTAGTTAACTCGAGAAGAAAAGGGATTGCAAATCACAGGAGAAGAAGGCTTCCACGGGCTGGGGCAGGGTAGGAAAACTTTTCCTGTAAAAGTCGGATGGGAAATATTTTAGGCTTTGGTAGGCCACGCAGTCTTTATTCCAAATATTCAACTCTGCCTTTGTAGTTTGAAAGTAGACAGAGATAATACACAAAGAGTGTGATGGGTTCCAATTCGAGCTTAATTTATGGACAATATTTGAATTTCATATTATTTTCATGTGCTATGAAATATCGTTCTTCTTTTGATTTCTTAACCATTCTTAGCTTGCAGCTGTAGTTTATAGACCCCTGGCCTAGATTGTTCCCTTTAAGATTCTTTTGATCAATAAATATAGCCCTGGGTGTTCCCTGCAATCAGTTTCTCTTAAAAACCACACAAGTGGGAAAGCAGAATGCAGAGGACGTTATAGCTCCCCGCAGACTCTTCCTTCAAGCCCCTGAGCTCCCAGAGCGAGGAGGAGCCTGCTGCTCATTCCACCCCTCAACGCCCCTGGCATTTTTTTTTTTTTTTTTTTGAGGAAGATTAGCCCTGAGCTAACATCTGTGGCCAATCCTCCTCTTTTTGCTGAGGAAGACTGGCCCTGAGCTAACATCCTTGCCCATCTTCCTCTACTTTATATGTAGGATGCCTGCTACAGCATGGCTTGCCGAGTGGTGCTATGTCTATACCCGGGGGATCTGAACCGGCGAACCCTGGGCCGCTGTAGCGGAACGTGCGAACTTAACTGCTGGGCCGCTAGGCCAGCCGCCCCCTGCCCTCCCCCTCCACCCCTGGCATTTTGGCTCAGCTTCAGTCCTTGTCTCATCTCCTCTCTTCGGATGTGAAATTCTCGGAGGATAGTGACTGCCAGCCTCAGTGATGACTAACTGGGAGCCCTGCAGAGTGCATGCAAGAGCATGCGGAATTCATGGAAGAATTCACTCCTTTGCAGGGGAGAACACTGTAGCCCCAAGAGGGAAGTGGTTAACCCAGCACTGCACAGCAGCTCAGCACCCAGGTGGGGACTAGGAAATGGTTAAGTGACCTGCGTGCTTTTGAGAGCCATCTGTGGCTCAGTGCCTTGCTAGCTGCGGTGGGAAAACGGACAGAACAGGTTTTCTGAGGACCCTCTATTCACTGGGCATAAATACAAAATAGTGCTATTTCTTACAGTCACTGTCCCCAGTTGGAATATAGCCGACTCCCCCTGCCCTCGTCTTGGGCAGATCTCACAGGTTATTGTCCCTTATTAAAACTCCAGCCCAGTTTATGATGCCAACGTCACATGTGATTCAAATTTGTTCTCCTCACCCCTTTTAGGAGATTGCCACACTCAGAGGGCTTGCAGCGGAGAGTGGGAGAGTGGGGCACGCTCTCCTTCTCCTCTCCTCCTGCTTCTCTTCTGTCTGCCTCTCCTGCCTAGTCTGGTCTTTAATCCAGCGCAGTGTCAGGGCAAATAGGCGGAAAGGGGGCAGCCGTGTGGTGGTAAATGTTTAACAACCAGCTCTTTGGAAAAGATGCCCCGATTTGTAGTGTTTCTGGATTTCTGTAGGGTAAATGTCCCACCGCAGCTGATTTCAAGCTACAATGTGCTGTCACTGGATGTGGAGTTGGGAAGAGATGTGCAGTGGCACACTCTCCAGAGCTGATGTGAGCTGGTGTGAGCTGGTGTGAGGCAGCGTGAGCTGGAGTGAGCACTCTCTTGGATGAAGGATTAAAGAGCCAGTCTCTACCTGGGCGGGCACAGATATAGTCCTCTTCTGCTGACTGCCACTGTTGCTCTGGCTGACACCGATGGGCGCCAATGTCCTCTGTGGGCTAGGTTTCTGGTGGGTCCCCAGGAGCCCCACTTCTCAGTCCCTGCACATGGGAGACCTAACTCTGCCACTCTTCCTCAGCTCTGGCCACGAGCGGGCAGTCCAGGGTTGTTGCTGATGGAGTCCCTGGGCCAGGTGGGCAGCCTTCCCATGTTGGGTAGCTGCAAGATGATCCAAGCTGAGCCACGTTCCTTAGTGTCTGCTTGACCTATGGGGAAACCGCATATCCTGACACAACATGTGACAGGAATGCAGGTAGTTTATCCCTTATCTCCCCACCCCCAGCTCTTCCTATGAACTATTTTTCACTCTCACAACGCTTCTGACACCAAAAGTGTGGGGTTTCCACTCCAAGCAATTCTCCAGTTCTCTGTGGACACCACCTGGGTGTCCTACAAGTCAATTCAGTTCTGACACTAAGTACCTGGCTTCCTTCCACCTTGTGAGGACACAGTGAGAAGACGGCCACCTATGAACCAGGAAGCCAGTGCTCACCAGACGCCAAATCTACCAGCACCTTGGTCTTAGACCTTCCAGCCTCCAGAATCATGAGAAATAAATTTCTGACCTATGCAGAGAATTTTATGAATGAATGTCATTCAACTTGGGTTTTTTAGAGAAAGTTGGATTCCCTCAGGAGAAAGGAGAGTTTTTCAGCAATACAGCAGAGTTGGCAGGAGGATGTGAGCAGCCACTGGGATCAGTGGTGGTCACATAGGGAGCCTGGACTGGTTCCAGGCTGCAGTGTTGGAGGCTACCAGTTCCCCAAGGCTACTGATTTATGTGCATATGTTGGGGGTGGAGGTGGGGCAGGGCATACAGGGAATGCACTGGTAGGAGACGGTGCCAGAGTTAGCAAAGAAAACAAAGTTTACACATGCACACACACACACGTGTGTACACAGGCCAGGAAGAAGGCTCCCACCAGGAACCAAATCTCCTGGCACCTTGATCTTGGACTTTTCAGCCTCCAGAACTGTGAGAAATAAATGTCTGCTGTTTAAGCCGATGAGTCTATGATATTTTGTTATAGCAGCTAAGCTGGCTAGGATATTATATAGTCCAGTTAAGATTTTTTAGTATAAATACATCCCATACAATCTTTGGAGAATCTTCTAAAAGAGCCATTCTGTCAGAGAGCAATGATTTATGGAATTATAATAAATCAGTGACATTATATGTGTCTTAAAATGAATATGTATCCCCACTCATATTAGAACACACAAAAAATCTGAAAAATTAAAATATGTGTGAATTATTGGACACTAAATAAATGGATTAAAAAAATATTCCCAGGTTTGGAATGCCTTAGTCTGTTCAGCCTTTGATTTTAGATGGGAGTATTACTAGACAAAGTCCTGGTTGAGGAAGCAAAGGAAGGAATAGCCTTAGTTTCTTTTCTGGCGGATGATCATGATGATACTCTTTCCTTTTGGTCTTCTCCAGAGTGCTCACCCTATTCTCGCAGCTAGTCAAGAGAATTCTTGGGAATGTGAACTGTTTGGTGGAGCTTGCATGTTTTATTTTACAGAAAGGAGTGGGAGGGCTATTAGTAATGGTTCTCTGAGTGCTAGCCTGTCCCAACGAGACAGCAAGGGCACTTCCTGACATGTGTGAATTCTCCAGCATCTTTGAGAAATAAGTGGCAGACAGTGTTCCAGTTGAGTGAGCTCTGTTTGGGAAAGGTTTCTTCCAACACCAAGTGAACTGGCCTCACTGACCGAGAGAACTCAATAAATTGGCAGTGGTGGTCAGAGGATAGTCTGGAGTTTGAAAAGAGTAAACCGGGATTACAGCTTTCTAACTGGCAGTCTAATGGACTGCCTGGGTCCTGCGGGGCTGAGCTGGACAGATGGGAACATGGGCCTCTGCACTTGCTCAGGAGAGAGATGGGCTGAGGCCTGTGAGAAGAGATCTGAACTCTGAAGGAGTGGCTAGACAAGGATTTGCACTGAGTTTCACTGATCTTCATGAGCCTTTTATTTTATACACTGATACCAGCTTCAAAGGCTTGGGGTGGTCCTCTATCAGGAGAAAGATCAGGAAAAGCATCTGTGGTATTTGCAAAATTGGTGGAGCTCACCTAAAGGCAACGTCCAACACCCTGTTCATAATGTAGGACTTTCTATAAAGTTAAACTTTTAAGTAGGTCATTATGTCCGTTTCAAGGCTAAGTTGAGTGCTGTGGGGCAGCCCTGGTGCCAGCTCTAGTAAACATTAGTGTTAGCATTTGTCATCAGTCAGGTGGAGGCACAGGGACTTAGGTCTCCTGTCCTGTCTCACCCTCAGACCATCGGCATCACTTCCAATGAGAGACCATGGGGCATCTGAAATGGTGAAGAGACTGATCTCCTGAAGAAGGTGGCATGGCTGACAGCCCAGGAATATCACTGGGACAGGAGACTAGGTGTACATTGGTCACAAATTATGTCACTCTGATCTACCGAAGAAATTTCTCAAAGATCCAGAGATGCAGACAGCAGCCGGGGAAAAGAAACAAGCCTTTCTGGTGGTGAATTTGATAGAGTCCTGGCTGCCAGTGACCAAGAAATGACTGACAAATTTAATCGAAGGGTAATTTCCTGGGAGCTCATAGACTTCACGAGAGAACGGAAGATCATGGTTGGGAATGGACAAGAATCAAGGGCCCTCTGGACTGTCAAGAAGCAAAAAGCAGAAACAGAGACTATATCAAACTGCTGCCACATCCATGGCCACCACCACTGTGACAAACCAGCTCCACCTCTTGCTCATGTTTGCATCACATGCTTACCACACAGCCAGGGCAGAGAGAGGCTGACTGACCAATCGTATACCTCCATATGGAGTTCTTCCTATGGAGTTAAGTTGCTTCTTTTTCTTAAATGGAATCTGAGTTGTTTTGTTTTTTTTAAGAATGATTGGCCCTGAGCTAACATCGGTTGCCAATATTCCTGGTTTTTTTTTTCTCCTCAAAGCCCCCAAGTACATAGTTGCATATCCTAGTTGTGGGTCCTTCTGCTTCTTGTACGTGGGACACCACCTCAGCATGGCTTGATGAGTGGTGCTAGATCTGTACCCAGGATCTGAACCGGCCAAACCCTGGGCCACCAAAGTACAGTGCACGAACTTAACCACTTGGCCATGGGGCCAGCCCTGCTCCCTTTTCTTGAGGAAAGCTAATCACCCCAGCATTCTCCAAGACCCACCCATCTTTTGCTCTGACCAACCTTGTAAATTCAGTGAATATGGGAAGTAACTACTTCCCTTACATAGTGCCTGGACTCACAAAGGACTAAGGACTTAAGAAAAGGCTAGAATAGGAAAAAAATACTCCTATTGGCAAATGAAGCTGACAAGAAAGCTTGACCATTACAGTCTGGATTCTGAGTGGAGTAATTTTTCCTACTCTCGCCATCAGGCATGGGATTTGTATTTACACTATCTTATGGTCCGTAGAACCACGAAACCAACACATTAACCTAAACATGGTGTCCAGATAATAATATATCCAAGAAAAAAAAAGCCTTTTGGTACAACATAGCCTGAAAGCAGACCTTGTAGATACCTTGGATGAGTGGGTTGATGTGTTAATTTGGATGGGTGTGAGATTCTCTTATGCTGTTGGAAGGAACCAGAATGGGAAGGCAAGAGCATCAGATAAGAGACTGAGAGCCTCTATCTGTCCTCTTATCCCGGCCCCACAAATGTTGGGGACAAAGCTGAATCTATGGGTTACTTTACAAACCAGTTTTTGCTAATCACAGCCAGTCTTTGGAGTTTATATTAGATCCAGTCAATTGGCCTAACTTGCCAATTGTGAAAATTTTCCATTGACTGCGAGCTTTTCAATGGCTGGGACCATGTGTGGTTAATATGTATGGAGGTAATATTTTAAAATATTAATCAGAGTGTTTCCCCCTTCCACATATTTTGTACGCAGTCTTTCCCATATTTACTCAAAGGCTAGGATTAGGATTGTTATTATAGGAATGCAAAGAGGAAGAAATGTCAGAGTTTCACTTTTGACTAGCAAAATAGACTCTTGAAGCCCATAACAATGACATTAAGAGACAGAAATTAATTATAGAAGCTCAAGAGCCAAGGTTCCGGCATAAACAATAAATGGGAAAGGGAATAAATGAAGAACCAGTTTTCTAACACAAAGTTGATCGAGCAAGCTCTGAGGTGGCGGGAGGAACTTTGGATCTTAGATCTGAGAGAGTTGGTGGAGGCCCTGAGAAGGAGAGGAAGATGAAAAGGATCCCAGAGCAAAGGATATCACTATTCATTTTTGCAAACCATATAGAGATATCTGCCCCCAACATGGCATTCGAGCCAAAGAGTAGTGGCTGCTGAGTGTGCTGTCTGGGAATATGGGCCTAAGGGTACCTTACGGGTGCCTCACACCCCATGCAGTGCAGGGAAAGGGGCTGAGAGTTTCTAAACCCTGCAGAGGTACTGCAGAAGTTCTGTAAGTGGGGTGATGGCCCAAAAGCACCAGGGTCAGGTCCACGAGGGAACAGGGTGAATTCAACAAGCAACTGAGGGCCCAGGGAAAACGTGGATGTCAGTGATGAGTGTTGGTGTAGGGTCAGTGGGCAGCCCATCCCAGCAGAGGCCCATTGTGGAGACTTCACTCCACTTACCCCCACTGTTAGGGTGATACAAAGCCCTCCACGGATCGTATCGTATGTACCGCAGAGGTTAAGGGAAGGAAAGGAGCGGGGGAGGAGCCTGAATTTATAGAATTTAACTCCAGAAATCACCAGATTTACCAAGATAGTTTTCTGTTGCCTCACAGAATTGAGTTCTTAAGAACTAAGTCAGTGATAGAGAAATAAAGAAAATAAAAAATTTGCACCTCTGAATCTCAGTCTTTGAAATTCACATTCAAAAATTCCAGTCCGTTGCACTGAGCCTGGTATAATGTTAATGTTCAGAAAACACTTGTTGACCAGGAGAAAGGATGAAGGAAAATGTAGCCCTTCTGAGGATTAGGGAGGGCATATTTGGAAGCCACGCTGCCAACCCTCTAGCTAAGGGATCCTGCCTGTCATCATTTGGCAGGACTTGCAGGCTCTGCCCTGGGATGGTTGACATATAATGGGAATGCAGAATGGAAGGGTGTGCTTCAAAGTCTATGTGGGTTTTATATTGATGCTTCTCACTATCCAAGTAGGAATTTATTTTGTTTATGAGAAATTCCTCTTTGTATATAGAAAAGGAGCCTGAGTACCAAGGGCAAGGAAGGAAAGTGGAAGATAATTCACATTTAGTACTCCCTCTTGTGCTTGGTGGGGCACGACAACCTCAAGATAAACTCTTAAGTTAGTATTCTTATCCCCATTTTATGATGGTTAAGTTGTATCTGTGGTTAGTACACTTCCTACTCGATAGAGCTTTAAACATTGGTTGAAGGAATTAACGAATGAAATTTGAGTCACATGCTCAGGGTTACACGGGTGGTAAGTGGTGGAGCCTGGAAAAACCCCTGAAACCTATATACTTCCACTATGCTATGACATGCATTCTAAGATTGTAATTAGTTCCTTGGTGATCATTTATTAAAAACTTCTTTCTCAAGTCTTGAATCTCTGGGTTGTCATTAATTTTTCTCTCCAAAGTACTTGGGTATAAGAATTCTTCCTCAAAGCAGGGGGAACAGCGAAGATGCTGAAGAGTCAGAGAAACTTCACGGTGGACAAGATGGAAGTTGAGGGACCACAGCTCCTGTGTCCTCTATCTTTTCAGTAAGTAGGTGGCCAGATTATCTGCTAAGGATGAGACCGGGGATTGAGTTGGGATGGAGACATTCCAGGACTTTAGAGTGGAAAAGATTTGAATGAGATTTTATGGGAAATGTTGAAAAAATCAAGTTGATAAAAGTTTTGTTGAGCATCAGAGGGTATCCCTAAACAATTTGTGAGGGGAGTTACTCAGCTCACAATTCTCTGAGGACAGAAGTTATTGTTTCTAAGTCGTGGATGATAAAACTGAGAATTTCCCAAGGTTCTACAGTACTATGTGGCATTTTAGATCTGTGTCAGCTCCTGTAAATATCCATACATTCTCACGGAATTGGCTGTCAATATTAATTTCTCAACTGATTATCTGATAGAGTGCTCACTTCTTGAGAGCAGGGGCTAAGTTTCTTCATCTTTGTGTTTTCCGAAGTCTTTAGCTCAATGTGCAGTCCTGAGCAGGCTCTCAAAAGACTGAGATCCAAGTCAGTGGCTGAGCTCCGAGAGGCATCAAAATATAGAAGCAGGGATTGAATCAACTGATAAACTCGTCTAGAGGAGCAGCCCTGGAGGGAGAAGAACAGAGGCTCAGGTGGGAGCTTAATTCACACTCTCATGGAGTGTCCTCCACGAAGGTGAAGCTTCATGATGTCCTGATTGCCCCTGGCTCACCAGGGTTCTCCTTCTGACCCTGAACCGGTGTGTGTGAGAGGGGCTCCTCCTCTTCTGTCTTCTCGCTTAGGGCTCCTCCTTGGTCAAGGATTGACTACGGAGCTTCCTCGCTTTTGGTCTTTAGAACTCAGAACCTACTTTCAGCCAGGATAACGGGTTATTGAAAATAATAACTCACAGTAGCTTAGTGTTCTGGTGAAGGGGGAATCCTTCACAGTCATGGGACCCTTGGAGCCTGCCATCAGTTACAGATGCCAGGATGTACCTCTGTGTGTGTGTGTGTGTGTGTGTGTGTGTGTGTGTGTGTGTGTGTGATGCATACGTCTAGCTTCCTGGGAGTATGTGCACACCCATGCAAGTGTGTGCATTTGAGTGTTTATGCATGTGAAAGAGGGTGCATTTGGGCCCAAGTCCTGTAGAGCAGATTTACTCCCTAGAAGTCTACCCTGTTAGTTCAGAAGAAGGTAGCATTTTCTAGACTTTTCAGTCATAAAACGACCTGAGCCCAAACATTGATTTGAATCTCCTAAATGTAGTTGTGAAAATGCCTGCAATGCAATGCTGCACCACCATAAAACTTGACATTTCAGAAGCTAAAAGAAATTCTTGAAGTCTTCTCTTTTAAAAAATCTCATCAGGTCTTTAAGAGCTAAGCATGAATAAAATTTATCAATATTAAGTATTGTATCAGTTGAGATTAGGATCATTGCACTAATATACACACAGACACACAAATACATTGTTTATTTTTCTCTCAGGTAAAAGACACTCAGTGACTGGCAGTAGCGAGCATTGATAGAATAGATCAGAGAAGCAGTGAGGGCCCCAGATTTCATTGAGCTCACCCTCCACCATCCCTAGGGTCTACCTCTTGTTCTCATGGTCCAAAAAGGCTGCCAGAGCTTCAGTCATCTTATCCACATTTTAGGCCAGACTTGCAGAAAGGAAGGAAAAAGGCATACCTCCTCTTTTTAAAGAGACTCTCTGAGAACACTTGGGCTTACATGTGACTGTTAAAAGTTGCTATGGCCACACTAATTGCAAGAGAGGCTGGGAATGCAGCATGTTTAGTCGGCCACATGACTGCTCTGTAAACACCGGAGTTCTGCTCCTAACATAGATGGGAAGGATGGAAATTCAGTGACAAGTGGCAGTCTCTGTCACATTCTATAGGGCTCTTATCTCTCAGCTATACCATCCTGCTCTGTTATCTTCATCCCCTGCTTGGTGGATAAGGCAGGTGCTATTATCCCAGTGAATTGTGAGCTCTTTCAGGGAGGAGCACTTTTATCAGTATTTTCAATCCTGTCTCTTGAGGTCCCTTCTTTTGCTTGGTATCTGGCGTATTATTAGTTCAAAATCCTCATTTTACAGGTGAGAAAACTGAGCCAAAGGGAGGTGAGGTGACTTACAATGCCATTTCAATTATGAAGGACATTTCTTGTTACACTAAGAAAAAGAGAAATAATTTTTCTTTGTGGTTTCCCCCTTTGGCAAGGATGACATGGAGTCAGTGAGCATGAGGTAGGTCTTCCAACAGCATTTAAGAAAGCCCTTGGTTCAGTCCCACCCAGGCTCTGGCAGTGCCTCATCCTCTGGCTCTCACAACATCCTGCCGTGACTAAGCTCTGTTTTTTCTTTTTGCGGGAATAAACTTTTACCAGACCAGGCACGATGCTGAGTGCTTTATAGCTATCATTCACTTTGATTTTACGACTCTTTGAGTAGGTGTCTGTTCTGATCACCTCCTATTCACCCTGCTAGTGAAGGAGGGATGTTCTGCCCTAAATAGTATGAAGTGGCTGCATACACGACCCCTGACACTGGACAGATGAGACTGACATTGGTTTGTTGGTCACACACACTCACAGCCCTGGGGAGGAGGACGCCACATGGGGCTGCACTCAGGAGCAGAGTCAACCAGCAGGGGATGCAGGATGCAGGCTTTGTAGTGACAAGCAGGTGAAGCGACTCTTGGTTCTCACAGCAGGATGTGATTGGCTAGTTTGAATAGTTTTGTGGACTGGCAGGGAGGTGAAAGCCATTAGGTCGAGGACCTGGTGGGTGCAACTGGTCCAGCTGAGAGAGGAACTAGCCGGGAGGGGAGCCATCCCATTGGGTGGGGGGCATATCCGGCCAGAGCAGGGGAACTCATGGCTAAGCCTCTGGGACCCTGTGAGGCTCAAAGATGTCAAGGCAGCATATGGAGTCTCATAGTAATTGGGGGATATCGTAAAGTATAATTATCCCCATTTTACAAAGGAGGAACTGAGGCCTTGGGACGGCCAAGGTGACACAGCCAGTATGATGCTGAATCTGACACCAAAAGGCTTTTTCTTTCCTTGATATTGTTCTGCATCACAGCATTATCGTATTTGAACCCCACTCCCACTATGTGAGAGAGCATCTTGCCAACGAGGAGACTGAGGGTCAGAGAGAGATGCGAAATGCTCCAAGTCACACAGTAGACAGAGGGCGGGCAGAGCTAAGTTAAAACTCAGGGTGCTCATTCCAGTGCTTTCACCTGCTGGCACAGCTGCCTGTGGGCTTGGCTCTGATATGAGGAGAGTGGTCACAGCCTACCAGCTCCCATATCTCTGCTTAGCATTGGGTAGGACATGCCCTTGGTGAAGCAGATAGGAACATCAGCAAGGTTTCTGCAGCTCTGAGAATTTCTTAAAGATAGCACAAGAGACTGGACTAAACTATTTAGGTAATTTTTTTTGGTTTCTCTGTGGAGAAATAAGGACTGGGACCATCAAATTAAGCATATACATATCCAGGGGTGATATTCAAATATTTAATAACTGCAGGAAAGACAGTCAGTTCTAACTGGACCAGGCATTAACTATGTAGTTGGTGGATGGTGGAAAGTTCTGGGGGCTCCTGAAGAAGGGGCTGGGGCAACAGGAAGGATACTTGGAGATCTTGGGGGCAGGGCTATTTGCCAACCAGCACAGAAGTATTTCAGTATTCTATTTCAGTATTTCTCTCTCTCTTTCTTTTTTTCTGAGGAAGAGTAGCCCTGAGCTAACATCTACCACCAATCCTCCTCTTTTTTTTTTTGCTGAGGAAGATTGGCCCTGAGCCAACATCTGTGCCCATCTTCCCCTACTTTATATGTTGGGACACCTGCCACAGCATGGCTTGATAAGCTGCGCATAGGTCCACACCAGGGATCTGGACCGGTGAACCCCAGGCCACCAAAGCGGAGTGTGCGAACTTAACTGCTGCACCAATGGGCTGGCCCCATATTTCAGTATTTCTATATCAGTTCTGGCCTTACCATATGGCCAGCAATCCTGCTGCTGGATATATATACCCCCTGAAATTCTTCCCAGGTCCATAAGGTGACATGTGCGAAGATGTCCATCCCAGTGTTGTTTGTGGTGGTGGGGCATTGGGGGCATTCTGGACACCATCAATGGGGAGTGGATGATGTACACAGTAATAAAGAGGAGCAGACCAGACAAGCACAGAGCAACAGGGACAGAGCTAAAAGCCACCACACTGTGTGGAGTGATACACACGAGAAGATTGAGATAAAAGATGAATGACTATTTGTATAAATTTTAAATGTATGCATTTGAAACAACCCTACACATTCCACAAGGACACCTGGAAATGGAAGGATATCAATAAGCATATTAGAATGGCTGCCTATGGAGGGTGGGATGGCAATGCAAGTGTGGAATGGGGGAAAAAAGCATAAAAAACAGGAGAGGGGCCTTGTGTGTGCTAATGACGATAATACGTCACAATTGAGAAGTATGAGAAATTTAACCTTCTGCAACCAAGGGGAAAAAAAGAAAAAAGAAAGAAAGAAGAAGTCAGTGCCGCTGACCTGTGCTTATGGGTATTTGCAGCTGCATTTCAAGACGAAGAGTGGGTGCATTCGAGAGAGCGACCTGCCAGTTACTGTGAGTCAAGATCAGCACTTGCTTTCCACCCTGCTCCCCCAGAAAGCTCTTTTGGTTCCTTCGCATAACCATATCTCGATATGGTAGAATTTCCTCATTATTACAGTAGTGCAGCAAGAAGTTGGGATTTTTTCAAAAGAAATTGTAATAGAAAATTTCTTCTGTCCCAAAGACTGAATGGACCACTTTCACTGACATCCCATGGGAAAGAATTCAGTTGCAAGCTCTCCCCTAGTGGCGTGGGGGCTGGTACAGGTGGACTTTATCCTGGGCAGCAATGTACCTACCAGGATGACCAACTGTTCTGATTTGTCTTGGGCTGAGGAGGTTCCTGGGACACTGGACTTTCAGTTTTAAAACTGAGACAATTCCAGGCAGACTGGGAAGAGTTGGGCACCCTACTACCCAGGTAACCACTGGGGAAACTATTACTGGGGAAGCAGAAGAGAAAAGATCATGGGGTTGTACCTAGCAGTCTCTGCCACTTTTCACTCTTCTAGTTGGAAGTGAAGGCTAGATCCTAAGTTCTATCATACAAATGAAGGATTATTAAGATAGGTAGGTGCAGAACTCCCCCAGAGGAAAAACCATGAGTTGACACATCTGGTCTTTGGTGCCTCTAGGTTTGCCTTTGTGCATCCTTCCTGAAGTCTGAAGGCTTTAGTTCATCCATTCATCCATCCATCGATCCACCCATCCTTTTATTCTTAAAGCAGTCACTGAGCATCTATAATGGGCAAGGCTCTGAAGATACTGAGATGAATAATATCACATAGGGCCAGCCCTCAAGGAGTTCACAGTTTAATGCAGGAGACTCAATCCAAAGCAGGTGACAATAGTACAGGGGTATAACTGTATATGAGTATAACTGGAAGTTTGTACAAAGTATAACAGGGCCCAGTAGAAGGAATAGCTAAATATGATTTGGGTTAGGGGAAGTTTCAGAGAAGGGGTGATGGTAGTGGAGGCTAAACTGGTGTTTGCCTGATAGAGAAGGGGATTATAGAAGCAGGCTCCAGGCAGCGCCAAGGCTCAGAGAGCACACAGTGAGCACAGTGGAAAGATGGAGCTCATGTGTGGGCTGCAATCTAAGAGTGGAGAGTGTGTGCGTTGGGGTTGGAGTGTGTGTTGGGATGTATAGGCATGAGTAAGACAGAGAGAAAGGTGCGAAGAGTTCGAAATGTGGCTGAAAAGCTAAGTTTTGGCCAGATTATGAGTCATTTGGAAGTCCATCCCTTGGAGCATTTTTATGACCTGACTTCTCAGACAAAGCCTTTACTATGATAAAGGGTGTTATGAGTATCAACAAGTGGAATGTAATACACACTTGCCCAAAGGCTTTGGACCATGGCACAGGTGTTCTATGGAACTCACCTTGGGAAATGCTCAAGGATTCTCAGACGACACCTCCAAGTACCTGAGGAGAGTGTTTCTTTGACCTGGAGACTTAGGCCATTAGTCTGTCACAGGGTTTTCTGTTTTTAATAATTGATAAACTGTGTCCTTTTATCTGTAGAACTGTAAAGCTTTTAGAGCTGGCAAGGCCCTTGGAGACCATCTCATCCAGACCCAAATAGAGAGCCAGTGAGAGATATCACTGAGCTGATCAGGGGAAGAGGCAGATTAGAATTCAAGCCTTTGGATTTTAAGACCATAAATATTTAAGATACTTTCAATATAAAAATAATATAACAGGGCATTTAAAGTAAGCATAAAATAATTTTGTGAAAGAAGAGTGATCATTGTAGCAATAATCTGGAATAAAAGTCTGCTAACTAATTAACTAGATTCAGTCCTGAGCTGCCTGACATCCAAGCAAAGAGACGGATGTGATGGTTTATGTGTTTTCTTTTTACCTGATAGAAGGTATGATAAAAATAAAGAATGCCAGTTGCCCTCAGGAGCAGATGGAACCGAGCAGCCCTGTGACAGAGCCTTTAGTAATTCACTTTACAAATGTGCAGAGCTTATAAAACGTCCTGGAAATTCAGTCTTTAAGGAGGTTGAAGATAAACAACTAAAATCCAGTATGGTATGTGCTGTGAAAGAGAGAAGTAGAGGGCGCCGAGAGAGGGTGGAGAAGAGATACATAATCCAGGATAGCAGGGGCCTTTCCAGTGGGTGGCGTTTATTGCTTCAGGGAAAGCGAGTTGGTTGAGCAAAGAAGGGCATGGTAGTTGGGAAGCCTATTCCAAGCAGAGGGAGCACTACTGTGAATGCAGGGAGATGTGAAAAAGCCTGGTGAGTTTGGGAAATTTGCAAGTGTTTCAAGTGCTCAGATGGGCTGGGGTGACATTCAGCCTGCTGGCTAAAGGGTAATGAGTAAGAGGCGCCAACTGAATAAATGTTAACTATTCATTCCTAATAGCCCTCACTCTCCACCTTCCTCCCGGAGATGAGAGCATCTTCATTTTCACAGGTAGACCTGTCCCAATTTAAAAAGAAAATTAGTACTTAACTTCCCTCCAGGAGTGACAGCCAGCTGGTTTTCTGTCATTTGACTTTTAGTGAGAATGAAAGGTCAAGGACAAGTTCAGGTGGGGAGAGGGAAGGGAGTACATGGACGTGTGGGTAAGTGGGTAAGAGAGAGAGACTTCAAAAAGGGGAAAGTATCAGAGCAAGGAGACTCTGGAGGCCTGCCAGACAGACTGCACGCACCCCACGTGTGCTTGAGGCATTTCCAATGACTCTGGGTGTCCTTTCTGAAGCCGTGGAGGAGTGAGTGCCATTGTCATCTGATGGTTAGCCCCTTACAGGTTAGTGCATGGCTTATCTAGACGCTCTCCTATGGGCATGGTTAATGAAGAGGGGATAGGATGTCATAGCATGTGGCACAAAGATGTTTTGATGGGGCAGGAAGTGGGCGTGTGGGAGGGAAGAGGCAGTTGGACAGCTCAGAGCACGCACTGTGGCGATGGTGACTGAGGCCAGAGAAAGGGCCTATGGACACAGGGAGTGAGAGCAGTGCGTGTGTGTGCCTGTGCACATGCATGCACGTGTGCCTGTGTGTGTAGGAGTGCATTCATCACTTTGCCTGGCTCAACCTGGGTAAACTTTCAGGGAACAGGCATGCTTTTTATGGTCCATAGAACACTTTCCTGTTTATTATTTCATTTGCTTCGCATGATCACCCTCGAGGGAGGAACTTTTCTTACAGATGAAGAAACCAGGGCTGAAGGGCTAAGTGACGTGCTCGCGGGGCTCCCCACAGGGTACAGCAGGCTGACAACCCCAGTCTGTATGACTCTCAAATCTGCACCCCCTCTACATCCACCCCCTCGTATGCCCACAGTGGAGGCCTGTCCTTCCTGTCCTCAGTCTTCACAGATGCCAGGTGGGGGCCCTTTCTGGTGCCTTCCCTCCAGTGCACATGCGCCATCCAGACCTGGTGAGAAGGACCTCACTCCCTGACTCTTCTGCACTGCAGACGCCTTCCGCAGTGCTTAGAGATTCTGAATATATTTCATTCTCGGGTAAACAATGCTGGACTTTTTAGATAAATTTAGTGGTTTAAAAATGATTAAATAGCTAACTGCTGGGAGAGATCTGGGAGCATTCTTCTCAGGTGCTGATAAAATGTAAACATATTTTGAGAATAATCTTAGATCTTATGCTAAAGATGATGAATTGTGTATGAAAATTACCTTCTTCAGCTGCTTGCAAACAGCAGTGTAGACAAATGCTTTGGATCCTCTTTCACAAGAGAGGGGGTAGGCTCAGGGGAGCCAAAGAACCATGGGATTAGGGACAGAGGGCCCCCAACACCTGTTCCCCAGCCACCTGCATCTCCACCTTGCCTTCCACGAGCTGGACCACCATGCTGGAGTCTGAGAGAAGACTGGCTTTTGCTTTTGCTTCTCCTCTGCCGTTTCTACTTGCTACTACCCTCTCCTCTGCCAAACCTCCCCGTAAGGTGCAGGTTTCACCTCCTCTTAGAAGCCTACCAGACAGTGTAAACATGGCTCCTTTTGTCTCACTCCCACTGTGGGTTTTGGTCAAATAAAAATGATGAGGAAACCCAGACACCATCCGGTACTTCGATGAGGTCAGAGAAAGTGTCTTTCACCTTTTCCATACATCCCTTTGCCACATGCCCTCCCCTATGCCTGGCTCAGTGCCTGGAGCGGAACTACATGTGGTCTTTCTAGGTGGTTCTCTGAGGCGAGTGGTCAGCAGGTGCCGGGTTGGGGGCAGCTGGCAGATCGCGGGATGTGGGTCGGGAACCCAGAGAACACTGGGTGCCTACAGCTTGGAGCAGCTGGCTCTGAAGAATTATTGCAAGTCTGCACAACTTAAAAATCTGCAGTTTGGGGGCGGGAGGGGGAGCGCGGGGGTGGGTCCCCGAGCGTCCCATTTCTCCTCCGGGCGGTTCACTGAACGTTCTCGCTCACTGCAGAGGGGTCAGAGATGCCTTCTGGACCACACGCTGCCCTCGCTGAGGTCCTGGTTTGTTCCTCAACCTCAGCCTAAGGCATCTCCATCTGATGTCCTCTTCCACGCTTTGGCAAGGGGACCCGACTCGTCCCCCCTTCCGTTCAGTGCATATGTCTGCTACCTCTTCTGAAATGGTAAGTCGAGGAATCGAGCGCGTAAAACAATTTCCTTCTGCACTGTGCCTGAGTCTTCAGGCAGCTGGGCTGGTGGTAAATAGGAAGGACCGGAGGCTGTTTCCTCCTTCGCACTTTGTTTTAAAACAACTTGGGGCCTCGAGACCTCCTAGGAAAATCCCAGCAAATTTGCAGAGTGTAGCTTGGGCGGCGACTTTCCAGAGGCAGTTGCCGGAGCCGCCGGGGCCACCGGGTCGTGATGCTCCCAGCCCTGGAGGGCGCGCAGGTGGGAAGCGCGGGGCACGCTCCTGCTGCCACCCGGACAGGGTACGCCGCTCCAGGGGTGACTCTGCACTTGAGTCTGGGCGGGGGCGCGCGTCCCGCAAGGCCGCCTCTCTGTCCATCCATCGGTCTGCCTGTCGCGCGGCCTGACGCCCGCAGGCAACAACCGCCGGAGGCTGAGCGCCGCGCCCTCGGCTAGGGGAGCACAGGCTGCGGGCCCGATACAAGGCGGCGGGCGGAGCTGGGACTAATGGGGCGGTGGCCGAACGTCTGGCCCCGCCCCGCCCCGCCCGTGGCTCCGGGGCGCCGCGCTCCTGCCAGGCGGGACCGACCGACGGACCAACGCCGGCCACCCGGCTCTCCTTGCCGCCGCCGCGGCAGGCGCGGGACCGCGCGGCGAGGCCTGATCCCTGCAGCGCGGACGGGCGGCGTCGCAGAACGGAGCCAGCCAGAAGCGCCCGGACTCCTGCAGGTACCCGCTGGTGTACCCACCTCCGAGCGCGCTCCGGAGACTTCACCGTGCCACCCCTCAACTTTCCCCACCTTTTGCTGCCTGACTCCCTCCCGTGGTCATGGGTGCACGACCTCGTAGGTCTATGCCCGCAGGGGACTTTGCGTCCTGCTGGGTGCCTGTCTCGCGGCGCTCCTCATCCTCCGGTCCCTAGAGCCCGGAGTCGTCGCTGGAGCCTTAAGGATCCGCCTGTTGCGCGAACTGCGGGCAGTCGGGATGGTGTCTGAGTCCCTCGGAAAGCTGCTCTTGGGGGTAGGGTGGTTGGGGTGGAGTGGAGGACGGGCTTGGAGGCGGGAGAATCGCTGAGGCAGGCAAAGGCGGCACTTCGCGGAGGGGCATCCCTGGGGCGTTTCCTTAGCTGGGAAGCCGTTCCTTCCCTTCCTCAAGAGGAGGCGCTTTCCCGACGAATGTAAGTGCTCTCCAGGCCGCCTGCTCCGCCTTCTTCCCTGTCATTCCTCCCCTCCCCTTTGCCCTGCAGCGGTGCAAGGAGCCCCGCGACAGTTGCAGGGAAGAGCGCACCAGGTCCCTTGTCCTGGCGCAGTGCTGCGCCCAGGAACTGCGGGCGCGCTCGGGGTGGGAGCCCCTTGGGGTTTGCAGGGCCCATATCGAGTCGCCTGCAGCCTCCCCACGTTTGGATCAGTGGTGGTGGTGGGAGTAGGTGGTCCGGGGTCGGAAACTTCCCTGTCTTTCTGGAGGTGAATGGGCTGGCGAGCGAGTCAGACCTGCCGGCAGGGGCCGCGGCAAGCCAGGCTGGGCGCCTTTCGCATTGCAGGGCTCATTCTGAGCAACACCACGCCCCCCCCCCCCCCCCCCCCCGGTCCCCCCCAGCTTTGTGTCTCCTCGTCTCTTTTGGGAAAGGAGCACCTTTTGCGCCCTTGGTGTCTCCACCATCTCGGCTGGGGAGACTGAGCTGGAGTCTAACTCAGGCAGCTTTCGGCAGGAGGGGAGGACAGCAAAGAACTGCCTTCACCCGCCGGAATAACCCGGGGACCCTGGTTTGATGCCCGAGTGAGGGGCGGGGGGCGGGGGTGTTCCTTGTCCTCATAGAAGGTAGACTTTTGGTTCGCCCCACTCTTGGTTCTTCTACTTCATCTTACCCTCTGAAGAGTAGGGCAGGTGGGGAAAACCAGATCAGAAACCTTCCCCTTTTCATATATTTGCTTAAGCGATTTGCATGACCATTCGCTTAGAACTGTGTAAGTTACCCCTAGCTGCCCCCCTTTTTGGACTACTTGCAAATACCTGCCCAAGTAAACAGGAAGGAAGCATTTTCCTGCGCACCTGCCCCCTTGCTAAAGGCGGATGCTACAATGTCTGTCCTCCCCACGTATCTCAGGCTGAAAGAGGGTGGCATTGATTCTGTGGTTGCACTTGGTGTGATGTATAGGTCTCTCTCCTTCCCTGGGTTCTGAACTCCTTGAGGACGTTGATTCATTCAGTCTGTGTTTGCAACCAGCCCAGGGTGGGTGGGCCAGGCCATGGGCTCTGCTCACTAGCATACACTGTAAGGGATGAAGTTTCTGCTCCAGTCTAGTTCAGTTCTTCCTTTTTTTCTCACCAGATTCCTTCCTTTGCCTTTTCTAATATTAAATTTGTCATTTCAGAACTAGGAATTGTCAATATTGGGATAGGGAGGAGAAGGTGATGCTGAAGTGCTTAAGAACTCTGAATCAATAGCTTGCTGTGCATATTCTAAGGAGATTTGTGGGATCTGTTTTAATTCAGTCTCGCGTCTGAACCATTATTACCTGGAAAAGCAGCCCAGATAAAGCCATTAATGAGCTCTTGCTGGTCAAGTGTATGAGAGCAAATGGGGAGGTTGGAAGCAGACTTTGTTCTGTTCAGAAGTATTAAAATTTTAAAAATCCAATGCTCTGATGCTTGGGTTTGCCAGCAAAGCACCAGCTAAGCTTTTTCTTCTTTTTTTATTATTGTTTTTTTAATAAAGAGAAGGAAGAATGGGGACTCCAGCCACCCCCTCTGTCTTCAGTGAATTTTGCCCTTCCCTGTAATCCTTCACAGACTCTGCATCCCTCTGTTCTACCAGAGATCTCAGTCTGCGCTGTGTCTGGCATTTGGGATGAGAATGTGTGTCAGCTTTGAGAGAGCAGGCACCACAGGGTTTTCCTCCTCCTCCTCTTTTTCTTAATAGATAACATTTGTTGGCTGGGTACCGTATGCCAGCTACTCTGCTCGGCACTTTTCCAGGCATTATGTCATTTAATCCTCAGAACAGTCCCATTAGGAATTGAGACTTTCCTTCTTCATCGAAGTATTTCCGTGGGAGCCAGCAGTAGCTGGAACCCCTCTAGGTGCATTCTGATTGCATGGGGCTGGGCCGGAGGTCTCACTGGCAGGAGAGGACAGCTATTCAGGGTAGGTTGAGGCAGAGGGGAAGGTGGGTGTGTTTTTTGCCCCACTTATAAGGTGTCAGGAAGTACCTCCAGAGTACCACTGGGTGAAATACCCACAAGGAGAGGTCACAGAGAACACACTAAGGCTGGGGACCTAGGGTCCAGCCCTGATGTCTACCTGTGTATGGCTCCTTGACTTGACATAAGTATCTAGGCTTCTCTGAGTCTCAATCTGTTTAGCTACAAGGATCCAGATGTTTAATATTTGTCTTTACCGTGTAATAGGACTGCACTGTATTAACTCATTTCATCCTGATGAAAACCTTAGGAGAGGCTCTATTATTACCCTATTTTAGATGAGAAAAGAGACAAACTGAGTAACTGGTGCAAAGTCACACAACTGGGACAATGTAAAGCCAGGATTCTATCCTGGCTGTTTGGCTGCAGAGCCGTTGTGAGATTCTGTTCTCCTTGTTTATTCCTACAGCCTCAACACTGTGCCTTGTGCTTAGTAGGACTAAGACTGGGTTCATTGAATGGTGACAGGTAGAGGTGGCTTGCCATTACCAAGTGGCTTTTTGGCCCCCTGCCCCCCATCTCATCCTTAAAAGAAACCTTGAAAACTGTGCTAGAAAAATGTTCTATTTGCTTTCGCCAAAGTAGTTGTCTTTCCAATGGAATTCTGCCCAGCTGGTTGGGAAAAAGGAAGACAGACCATACAGATCATGGGCTAGGTAAACATTATGGCTATTTCCAGAAAATATTATCAATGAAAAACCCAGAAATGTGCCAGCACACTGCACTCTGAGTCAAATCCATCAAAAAAGCAAACCGGTAACCAATAGTCCTTCCACAAAAATTTATCGTGTGGGTGCCATGTGCCCAGTACTGCAGGCACAAGGGCAGGCAGAATCTGAGACATGTCCTCCAAGCTTGAACTTACAGTGGACCTGAGACTCACACATGTGTCAGCACATGAGTATGGTGATGGATGGTAATCAGTCTTTGGGTGGTGAACGTGATATAGTCTACACAGAAATCGAAATATAATAATGTACACCTGAAATTTATATAATGTTATAAACCAGTGTTACCTCAATTAAAAAAAAGCAAATACCTATAAAATATAAATAGGAGAACACTTTGTTATTTGCATTATAATTTAAATTTCGTTATTTTTTAACTTGTGTTTTATCATAGAGGTGACCGGCAAAAAAAAGATTGACAAGCACAAGACAGGACAATACTAGGTGGTAAATATGAGTCCTGGTAAAGATCACCATGCTTGTCCCATTTGTATAGCCTGTTGGAGTTTGTAGAAACTTTCACTGAGTTATCTCATTTCAGTTCTCGTAGTAACTGAGTGTGATAAGCGACAGGCAGGGTGGAGGTTAGGAAGCCCATATTGCAGATGAAGAAAATAAGGCAAAGTGAGGCGTGGACTTGGCCATAGCCAGGGGTCTTCTGAGTCCAAGTCTGTCATCTTTCTGCTTCACAATGAGGGCAGTGGAGGGTCCTTGGAGGTGGCGGAGTTTGAATTTCATCCTGAATCTAGCTTTTGGTTACTGCTCTTGGCTTGCCAGCGTACTTAGTAGGGGCTGGAAAGGAGGAGGAAGTACTTTTTGCTGTTTTATTTTTGCATTCAGGGACCCTGTATGTGAAGAATGGAGAGAAATTGCAATTCTGATGAACACAATAACAATTTTTAGAATGTGCAATCAAATATCGAAGCTGACTTAGAAGAATTTCCATCCTTGTGTTCCTTTATCATTTCTCTGGAGCACCTTTTGCAACTTTGCAACACATGCACACATCCCCCTTATAAAAACAAACTCTTTTTTCTAAGCTGTAGTTAGTAGATTAGGTTGTAGTATATTTCTTTGTGGGCAAGGGGGGCTCGCTCTCTTTGCAATCCTGCAGAGCCTTGCACCATTTGTTTTCTCTGAGTAGACACCCTGTAAAATTGTCTTTAATTGCACAAGCATTGAATGATAAAGGCCCAATATCTGCTTTTAGTCAATCATTTTATAGATAAGCAGTTATGTTGACAGCAGCTGGCTTCAGTTTGCTTGTTGAAGTCCCCAGTGAATGAAGCATCCTGCTGATCATCCAGAGCAGATCAACTGAGTTCAACTGAACACCCCGCAGATGATTACCAATGTTGACTTAATAATTATCTTATGTAGTCATAAATATCCTCTTTACAAATACAAATATGTACAAGCGTTCGTTCAACATGTATGGGAGTACTTACCCAGTGTTACATACTATACTAGGGTCTGGGTACCCCCAGGGTAAAGGAAACAGTTACAGGGGGTGGGAGGTTGGCAAGTAGACAGACCTTACACCAACAAATGCAAACATTTAAGTAGTGGCAAATGCTCTAGAGAACTTCATAGGGAAGAATAGCAAGGGTAGGGAGGGCCCTAGTTCAGCTGGGGCAGCTGGGGAGACCTTTCTGAGGAAAAGACTTCATTCTGAGGGATAGGTAGGAGTTTATCAAGTGAAAAGTGGGAGAAAGGGAATCCCTGGCTGTGGAAGTGGTGTGAGGATTCTAAGGCAGGAATGAGCATTGAGTGTCGGAGGAACTCCAGGAAAAGAGGTGGTTGGGAGGAGGTTGGGGAGAAGAGCAGAGACCAGATCATGCTGCACCCTTTGGGCCAGCTTCAGGATCTTTGAGTTTATCCCAAGGGCTGTGGGAAGGAATTCATGGATTTGTAGCAGGGGAGTGTCAAGAGCCAATTTATATTTCTAGGAGATCACCTGTGAAGCCTAGATTAGAGAAGAAAAGATTAGAGAGGTTCAAGTGTGGCAGATGGGAGCCTACTTAAGAGGTGTGTGTGAGAGGTGGGACCTAAAGCCAGATTGGACTGAGTGAAAAATGAATGGGAGGTGAAGAAGTGAAGACCATACATGTATAGGTTGGTTATGAAAGGGAACAGAGGGACAGGGTGGGTGTGGGGGAGGGTTTGCGTACATGCATGTCTACAGAGAAGGCGACCTTGGCTGAGGTTAGGGAGCTGAGTCCAACTCTTCAATAAATCAACGCATGCACATCTCTGTGTGTAGACTTATATGGTGCTAGCACTTCTAGAAGATTAGAAGTGTGAGTCCTATCTCTGGCCTTGTCTCCAATTGCTGAGTAAGTTTGAGTATGCTCCCTCATGAAGACTTCTTTCAGGAAGGCTGAATTATATCCTGGCAAATAATTAGTGTGTTGAAATAAGAGAATGCTGGCAGACTAAAATTTTGCGCTTGAACATACTTACACGTTTTCACTTTCATTCTTCTCTGGACTGGTTTGGCTTTCCTAAGTCCTGATTGACATGCCCAGGTGAGCCTGAAAGCATTTCCTATGATTTACTTAAGGTAAGGCGTTTGATTGGCCAAAGAGATGGGAGAACTCCGTGGTTGAAGACTGTGGTTTGTAGATTTGGATTGAGAAGAGATACCTGGGTTCTGGAAAGGATATTTCAGTAGTTTTGTCTTTGAGGTCAGTAAATCATACCTTCTGGGGAGTGTTTTTCTTTTGGGTTTTTAAGATCCCAATTTTCGAAGTGTGGTACCCTCATGAGGTCACTGACATGAGACCTCTGTCCACCTACCTCCCTTTGGTGATGATTTACCTGGCCAAGATTTATATCCCAGTCTGTTTCAGGGTCGAGCCTTCCTGGTGAAGCTTGTCTCCTCTGAGCTAAAAGTGTAAATGAGAAGTGTCATTATGTGGCAGTGTCCTTGTATCTATCAATCAATCAATCTATCTATCATCTATCATTATCTTTGCTGAAGTGTCAAAGGTATTGATATCTCCATACCTTCTCATCATCTCCTTAAGTCACAAATCCTGCAGTGTAGGATCTCTAGATATGCAAAAATAGGAATCTCATGAAAGTTCATATGTTGCCTGAGAACTTCGCCTTTTAAGCAGTTTCCCCAGACTTCTTGATCTAATTAGAAATCAAATCTCAGCATGATGCATCTTTTTGGTGATGAGCACTGTGTTTTCTTCTCTCAGCTCCTCCAGACTTAAAATGTGGAAGGTGCATCATACTTACCTTTTTATCTCGTGTCTTTTGTATGGGGCTTTGAAGTAAAGGGTACAGGATGCACAGTTATGTAATGTGGCCCTAAACTCTAATGGGTTTGCTTTTAGTTGTTTTGTTTTTTTTTTACCTGTCACTCCTATTGCCCACATCAGTAGTTAAGAACACACAAGCAAGTCCTGTTTTACAACCCTTCATCTGTCAGTTAGTGTCAGCAACTCGGAAATCATTCCCACTTAAGCATTATTAGACATTGGGGTTAGGTTTCAGAATGCCCCACAAATGCATTACATTAGATGGTTTTGAGTCGTGGAACTGCAGGGCTGTGTGGTATGGAAGGAAGAGAGGGAGTTCTCTCTCCTGGGAACAGGGCCCTGCTCCACACACCCATACGCACAGACACACACCCTAGAGACTTAGTGCTCATTACTGTGGGCTGCTTAGCTGATTGGATAGAAGTAAACAAACCACAGAAAAGGCCATATTGGGTATAGAGTTTCAGTTTTACAAGATTAAAAGCTTTCTGGAAATGGTGGTGAAGGCCGCATAACATCATGAATGCATATAATACCCTTGACTGTACATTTAAAAATGATTAAGATGGTAAATTTTATGTCATGTTTAATTTAGCACAATAAAAAATTGGAAAAAAAATTGAGATTCTAATGCTATGAAACAGTATTCTCAGGTGTTTTGGTCTCAGGACCTTTATATGCTTAAAAGTTGTTGAGAATCCCTGAAAAGCTTTTGTTAATGTGGGTTATATCTGTCAATATTTATGTTAGAAATTAAAAACTATATATTTTAAAATATTTACTTACTAATTTATATAAAATAACAATAATACTCTCATTGCATGCTAACATAAATGGCATATTTTTATGAAAAATGTCTTTTTCAAAACAAAAAAATTTTCAGTGGCACTGTTTTACATTTTTACAAATTTATTTATTGTCCGATTTACTAGAAGACAGTGGGATTCTTAGATTTGCTTCTCCATTTAGTCTATTATGTTCTCACACATCATATGCCCTCTGGAAGACTCCATTGGATACTTGTGAGAGAGTAAGAGTGAAACAGGAAAATAACATCTTAGTTCATTGTGAAAATAATTTTGACCACATGGACCCTTTAAAAGGTCTTAGGAACCCCAAGGGTTCCCTGACCACACTTTGAGAACTACTACTATAGAATAAATTCACCGCCAAGTTAATTTTTTTCTTATGTGGTATGTTTTAGCCTCTTTTCCTCTAATATTTTCTGAATTTGAACTTTAGCAGTTCAATATATTGCTTATCTATGATTTCAAATAAAAGAACTAGGTGACTTCTTAAAAAAAATGTGCCATCTTATTTTTTTCTGAGTTTACGTGACAAACAACAACAATGCTCCCCAAACCCTGTTTGCACCATTCCATTGTGAATCTCTTCAGAAGCTAACAATTAGTCAAGTGCAGAATTAGTTTGAATTTTTCTTGCTAAACCAACTTGAGTAGAAAACTCTTAGACATGGAAACTTTGAGTGTGAAAACAGGTAAAGCTAGCCATGTTTTACTCCAGAGTCCACAAGCTTGTTGTTTCTTCCGACTGCGCTCCTCTGTCCTGTGCAGTAAGGACTTTCTTTCTGCATCTCAAGGGGAAAGCCTGTGCTTGTACCGAGACCGTGCCTACAGCTGTCTCCGGGGCTTGGTCCTGAGTTGTCAGCTGTCACCGCCGTGCTCGCTGGAGGGCGTGGGTGCTCCTCAGAGGATCTCCTCTTCTTCCTTCCTGCTCTGTCCCACCTTGTTTTTCTTTCTATGGAGAACTTGGAAACTTAGAGGGGGCGGTGCGCTTAGGAAACAGATTGGAGAAAGGAGAGGAGTGCGAATTAATTTTAAGAAGTCAAACTGAAAACTCTTTTGACTTACATTGCTGTGGCATCTCATTATTTCATGATTTTTTTCATCTTGATGAAATGTGGAATTACTCATAGCAGATAGTTCTGGGCAAAGCATTAAAAAAAAAATCCTCCCAGGAGCTGGATGTGGATGTTTCTGAAGCGTAAAAACGTTCTTTTTTCTACCTTCCAAATAATGGATAAGATGCTGTATGAAACCATCCCATTTATTTCACTATATCTTTTAAAAACTTAAGTGAAACTTTTTTTTGTCATGCCATGAAATAGATAGTCACTGTGGCAACTTTCTACAGCAATAGACGCTTGGCGCTCTGAGAGTTTTGTTGTTAAATATGCTGAGGATTTATGATTTGGCAAAAGCGCTCTGTTACTTCTAGCAGCAATAAATGCCTTTCTACAATCCTTTAGAAATTCCAGAACATGTCAGGTGCTCAGACTGGGTAGAGAGAAACAATAGCTTGGTCAGACATTCTCTTCCCACCGTCCTGGCGCCTCGAGGAAGGGCTATGTGATGGAAAGGGACCTCCCAAACAGCCTTCTCCACTCTATTTTGAGCAGGAAAATCCTTGTCTTTTACCCTGAAGCAGAAAAATCATTGAGCCATCCATACACCAGACATCTCCCACTTAGCTGCTGTGTAGCAGACACTGATATCACTATGTATCAATGTGCTAAGAAGTAGGATTCTGCAAACACAAGGGGGAGGTGCCTATTTAGCATTACAAGTGTGTGTGTGTGTGCGCGCGTGTGTGTGTGTGTGTATTCACATGTGCATGTGTGGTACATCAAAGGAAAGTGTCCCGGCAGACGTGACATTTTGGGCTGATTTCTTGAAGACAAAACTGGAATTAACTGAAAAAGAAAGGAACAGAGGGAACAGCTTCAGTGAGGTTTGGAAATGAGAGCTCACCATAAGGTTGAGGATGGTAAATAATTTGACAGCGCTGAGGCAGAGGAGTTTGAAGTAGATTGGTGGGCGCTGAGACCAGAGAGAAAGGCAGGGATGTTTTTGCTTGACATTAGAGGAGGAGTTTGGACTCTATCCTGAAGATGCTGTGGGACCACTGAAGGTTTGTGTAGCGTACAGACACATACGTTCTAACTTGTAGTTTAGACAAGTCCCTCTGGCGGGCTGTGGAGGGGAAAGGGGCATTAATGAGAAGTGGGGGCAAGATAATGTCACTGACGTGTCTTCTAGTGTGATTTGGGGACACTGGATAAGGGCTTCTGTCACCTAGGTAGTTAATTTGGCCTGTTCCTTGAAGCCTGACCTTCCTTAAACTTCTATATTCTCTGCATAAATTTACATTTATATTTTAAGTTCAAGAATGGAGAACTCTCTGGGAAGATTGAATGGAATTTTTGGCCACACATCTGTTTCTTCTTCCTGAAGCCTCCTAATTTCCTTTGGGTAATTATCTCTCCCTGTTGAATGTTGTCTTGGTGGGATGCTACACGATAAGGACATCCTCCGAGGTTCCTCCTGCCCCAGTCCAGCCATTGGGTAGGCAGGTGGCATAAGTCCAGCCTATCAGACACTTTGTCAATGGAGTTACTCTAGGATGGAAGAGACCACTGAATGTGTTCCTTCCTGTGGCGGCTCCCTGACCAAACCTCTTCTTCCATGAGTTGTTTCTGCCTTCAAGTCCTTCTGAAGTGAACAGACAGGAGCCAGGTGTGCTTCTTCAAACTTCTGTTTGACCCTGAGAGCTTCATGTAGACTTCTGAAGTAAGCTGAATTTGTTTAGTGGGCTAACACCAGTTGCTCTTGCTTGTGTCCAAAGAACCCTAATAGAAATGGGAAATGCTTGGAGGCATTCACATCAGAGCCTAAAGACTAATCTCTTAGGGGAACAGGGAGCAAACACCAGGATCGTGTTTGCTGAAAGGGAGCAAGGGATGTACTGACAGGACATAAGAAACTAAGGCCCTGCAGACGAGCTTTGCTGGCTTCCCAGTGATGCTGCCGTGGTCCTGCTACTGGTGTGTCTACCTGGAGGGGTCAAAATAGCATCAAATAGAGGGGGAAATTTCTGTGTGCTTAGAATCCAGTTCTCACTCAGATGCCACTCAGAGTTCTGGCAACACTCAATGATAAAAGTAATAATAATAAATATTTATATAGCACTTGTGTGCTGGGCACTGTTATAAATGTGATATAAATACTAACTCATTTAATTCTCATAACAATATCTTTTATTAAATGGTTATATTACTTCTTCTATCTATTTATCTATCTATCTCTCAATCAACAGATGAGGAAACATCAAGGAGAGATTTTAATAATTTACCCAAATCATAAACTAGAAAGTGGCAGAACTGGGGTTCAAATCAAGGTACAGAGTCTGTGCTCTCACCTATGAATTTGAATCTTAGCTCCACCACTACTGTCTGGGAAAGTTATTTAACCTCTCTGGCCTCAGTTTCTCCATCTGCCCAGTGGGGATAATGATAGCATCTGCCTGAAGGTAGATAAAATAAGGTGTTTGAAGCAGTGCCTAGTACAGAGTAAGCACTATCAAAAAGTTATTTTGTAACAGACACTATAAAAACAATTGAGTGTATATTCTTTATAGAGGTTAGCACAGAAAAAATCATGAGTTTTCTCATGATCACCTGTGTTCTATACAATGACCTTTGTAGCTCTTCATACGAAGAGCATGAAATGATAAAAAGTCATTTTTGTTCTTCCCACACTCATTTCGGGAGACAAGACAAAAGTAAATTTTGTTTTAGGGACATGAGCCTGGGGCGTAAGGACAGACAGCAAACCACCGCCCACAGGAGCAGAGTGTGACCAGCTTCCCCAGCACGGGCCTCACTGGGAGAGCCGGACATGGGCTCTGGGCTGCCACCTCCCTTCCATAATTAACCATTCTGAACCTCAATTTCCTCATCCATAAACGGTGGGTGCCTCTTTGGGGTGACCTGGGGATTAAAGGAGATCATTCATTCATTCAGTATTTTTGCTGGGCATTAAGGGTGCAAAGATTAAGGAAAAACAGGCCCTGCCTTTGCGGAGCCCACAGTGCCATGGTAGAGGCTTTGAGGAAATTGTTCTACTGCACTTCAGCAAGTTAAATACTCGGATGGAGAGAGGCACTGGTGGATGGGGTCGGGGGGCCAGGTTTTGGGGTAGGGAGAGGTCTGGGGTCAGGGCTTGGTTCTGGAGAATGTAATAGACCTGAATCTTGAAGGCCATTTTGAGCAGACAAGTGAGAAGTCGAGGCACTTTTGGAAAATTTCAAGTAATTCTTTATAGTTCTTGAGTTTGAGTTGGGTTGTGGCAGGCGAGGATAAGGGATGAACAGTACTGATGACAATACCAAGCACCGAAGACTTTATTTTTTTATTTCATTTTCATTCCTCCTAACTGCTTTATGTGATAGGAGGTATTTAGTATCCATATTTTACAAATGAGGAAGTAGAGACTCAGAGAACTTAAATGGCTTGCCCAAGGTCACACAGCTGGTGAGTGGTGAAGCTGGGATTCAAGCAGTCTGGACCCAGAATTTGTCCTGAAGGCCAAGAGGACTTTAAGCCTGTGCATTTTAGAATGAATTTGAGGCCAGGGAATAGGGATAAGTCTAAGGCAGGGGAGCAATTAGAAGTCTACTGTAGTAAACCATGGAAAATGACTGAGTGTCTGAATTAAAGCAGAGGCAGGAGGGAGAGAGAAAGGAAAGGGATTTGAGAGACGTCTTGAATGTCCCAATGGGACACTCAAATGGACATGTCCAGCAGGCAGTTATATGAGTTCGAAATGAAGGAGTCAGATCTGGGTTGGAGATACACATCTGGGCTCCTAGTTAGATGAAATTCCTGGGGTGAAGAGCAGAGGGTCGGGGGAACCCATGGAGGGGTGCAGTGGGGTGGGGAGAGGACACAAATTTGAGGCCTGCACATTGTATCCAGGCTACAGATCTGTTTGATTTGGCTTACAGTATTAAAATAGTAAAAACGAAAGTTGCCAACATTTAAAAAATTGAGAAATTTCCCGTAAAAATAAGATTTGTGGGTGTTCTTGACAATGTGTGCAATCCGACCAGGTGATGCCGACAGATAAGGGCTAGCAGTCCCCTTTTTGCAGTGCCGGTGCTCTCTAGCTTGTCACAGTGGCCAGGTGTCCTCTTCTTTTTCATTCTGGACACCTGCCCTGCCCCTGCAGGTATTTTATTGTATGACCTCAGATTTAAGGTTTGGGAAGAGGAAGCAGTTTCCCAGGAAACCAAGAATGAGTAGTCAGACAAGTGGTGTCAGTGACCTGCAGGGCTGAGAGGTTGGCAGTGACAATGCCTGGCACAAATCAGTCACATGCAGATGAGTAGTGTCTTTGAGGTTTGGTCACCTGGAGCTGCCTTTAGCCTAAACACTTAGTGGAGCGTTGGGGCAAGATTTGTAGGAGCAGATGGAAGGATGCATGTTAAAAAATGATTTCAAGAAGCTTTGTTGCAAAGAGGAATTTGCGGTTGGGAGGTTTTATTTTGTTACTTTTTAATATGTGAGCGACTTGCACATATCCGTATAAGGACACCTGTGATATGATAACACTTTCTTTATTTGTCCTTGACTTACAGTTTATAACTACAAGGAGTCCAGTCTTAGCCTTGGTAGTTCTTAAAACAGGGTATAGAATGGAGTGAAGTGCTTTACGTCTGAAGACAGCCCTGCCAACTTCAGATCTTACCAGTGTTAAATGCATATTTGCTCTTTTAATACGTAAGCAGCGGTGCCTAGGTGGGTAGGTCTGCGTTGGAACAGCAGCAGGTTAAGTCAAGCAGTGCCCACGTGGTGATTCATCCCCTGCGTTGACTCATGTGTCTGTACGCTTCCATTTTCTTTTATCATTTCCAGGTGGAATCTGCGTGACGCTCTTAATCAGCATCGCTTCTATTGCAATCTGGCATAGGGTGTTTTTATTGCTTTTATGCCATATGCCAATTTTTCCATTTACTTTTTTGTGTTTGTTTTATGATCTAACTTGATCCAAAATCTTATCTTCTGAGTGTGTTAGAACTTATCTATCTTGTCTTTGATGAACACTCTTTTTATTAAGGAAAAAAATATATCGCCCTTCTTCAGCGGCTAATAAATAAACTGCTTTGCTTCTGTGGTGACCACTATTTCAAAAGCACATTTGCTGTGATTTTTCTTTTCTCCCAGTAATGCAATGGGCAAGAGAGACTTTAAAGTTCGACATGGAATGGAAGCAGGCAGTAGCCAAGCCGTGTGACAAATGTCAACCAACTAATTGATTCATCAATTAATTCAACAAATAATTTTTAAGAACCTACTGTGTGTCAGGTGAGGTTCTGGGTACTTGGGACATGGTGGTGTAAATGATAGACACAAATTCCTGCCTCCATGGAGCTCATATCTGAGTGGGGAAACAAACAATAAATAAGATAAAGAAATAAAATATATGTCCCTAAGTGTATTTTAGGGCATGATAAATGCTAAAGAGAAAATATAAAGCAAGGAGGGCAAACAGGAATTTTGTTGGGGGCTATTTTAGATAGGGTAACCAAGGAAAGTCTCATTTGGAAGATATCATTTGAGTTAAGATCTGAAAGAAGTGAGGAAACAGGCCATGCAATCCCCTGGGGATAAAGCATTCCAGGCATAGAGATCAGCCTGTGCAAAGGCCCTGAGGCAGGAATGCGCCTCACTTGGCATGATTAAGGAATAGCAGGGAGACCAGTATGCTGCATGGCAATGAAAGAGAGTGATAGGAGTCCCAGATCAAGTCAGATGAGTACAGTGGGGGAGCGAAGGGAGTTTTACTTTGAGTAACATGGAAACCACTGAAGGGTTAAACATAGGAGTGACACGATGTGACATATTCTAACAAGATCTCTAGTTAAGGGATTCTTAACCTTTTTTGTGCCAGGGATCCCTTTGGTAGTCTGGGGGAGCCTAGGGACCACTTGTCAGAACAGCGTTTTTAAATGCAAAAATAAAAGCCATAGGATATAAGGGAATCCAATTGTATGGAAATACCATTATCAAAATATTTAAACCAATTTGTGATTTAGCAATATACGTGCTTCTTTATTAACTCCTTAAAGTAAATCTAGCAGTAGGTCTGTAACTACTGTGATTCCAAAGAAATCATGAATGTACGTGATATTTTGACGGACCTGCAACAACTCTGATATGATATGAAATTATCTGGGATTTCTGTTGGGGTGAAGTCACAGGTACAGCCAATACTGCCCTTGCCCACTGCCTGCATTTTTAATGGAGGAATTGCTAAATGTCAGTTCAAGATTAGTGAAAATCAAGATTTTTTTTTCCCATCTAATTTCAAGGACCTTCTGAATTCTCTGTGCAGACCCTTGCTCTGTGAGGTGGGAAATAGATTAAATGGGATACAAAAGAGCATGGGGTGATCTAATGAAATGTTGCGATGTTTCTGCTTGTGTCGCTCTCTGCATTTCGGAAGGAATTGCTGGAATTCACTGCTTGCCATTTCAGGTCACTGCACTTCTTGGTGGACTGTGGAACCCAGTGACAGCCTCCAAATTATGAGACATTCTAGGAACAGTGATAGCTCCAAGAGGTTTTTTTTATCTTTCTCTGACTGGTTCCTTGTGGCTAAATAGTTCGGAGACCTGGGATATGGTCCCTTAGTTTCAGCAGATTCTCTGTATGGCACGTGAGATCCATTCTCCTTTCCCAGTGACATCTTGCACCTCGGTTAATTCCTAGCTCACACAGGTGTGGATGGTAAGGGCAGAGTTCTTTATATTCTAAGAAGAAATAATCTATATAAATATCTCTAGGTCATGTGGCTACATATTGGCCAAACTCATGTATTTTCTGCTCCCTGTACATACCACAGCTTTCTAGCCCTCACATCTCTACACGTATTCTTGCCTTTCCTTGGAGAGTGGCCTTACTCTTACTTGTCTCCTTTACTTGTTCATATCTGACCCGACCTCAGGGCTCAGCTCAAATGCCACCTGTTCATGTGGTTGTCCCTACTTCCCGGAGGGACCTGTTACCTCCTCTGAACTTTTGTGGCACCTTCTTGGTTCCTCTCCTCGTTGATACCTGACATACGCTGCCTTGTAGTGCAGCTATTTATTTACCTCTTTACCCTCCTACAACCTCTTCTAAGCTCCTTAAGCTCTGAGGGCAAGAGTGATGTTGTCTTTTGTCTTCGTAGTTCCCAGGACCATGCCTGCCAGAAAGCAGACGTGAATGAACAGCAGAAGCAGAAGCTGCAAATGACACAGGAGGACATCCGCGGAGCATTCGATCTCACCCAAATCCGTAAGTTCACGTCATGTCCATCCCACCCCCCTCCCCCCTCCCCCAATACCGACCAGGGCTGCTTAGGACTTCCTATTTCCCAAGTAGAATAACTATTTTCATAAGAGTTTTATAATACTTGTAAAGAAATTCACACACTGTTGAGAGGTACAGAATAGAAAGCAAAAATCACCCCAAATTTCATCATCCAGACAGAATGTATTTAACATTTTGGTGTATATTCTTACAGATTTTTTTTCACTTTATAAAGTCATACATATTTTATAAAGATCAGATCAAGCCATATATTGTATGATACTTATTTTTATTTTCACTTAGCATATTGTGACTGTCTTTTCATGAGTCTACAGGCAGTGGAGCATAGTGGTTAAGAGAATGGCTTTAGATCATTATTGTTTGAATTTAAACTTGAAGCTATCACTTAATAAGCTATTGACCCTGTAGATAGTTTTCTCCATTTACCAGTTTCTCCATCTGTAAAATGAATCCACTATAAATACTACTTGTACGAGTGTTGTGAGGATTAAATGTGTTCTGACCCATAGAACTCAGGGCCTGACTCAGTACGTGGGAGCTCTTACTGTCATTATTTCAGCATTAGTAATGGCCACAGAGTCTTCCACGGCATGGCCACCTCTGAATCTATTGAACCATTCCTTTGTTGACGGGCGTTTAGGTTGCCTTTGACTTTTCACTCTTGTGAATAATTCATGATGCAGTGAATATCCTTGTACTTACATCCTTGCACACTTGTCTGCTTTATTTCCTCAGGATATATTCCAAAATGTGAGACTGTGGGATTTTGTGATACACGTTGCTACGCTGTCCTCCAGAAGGTTTCCTTTAACTGATTTACACCACTATTAACGTTGTGTAATATTTTTTTTCCCTACTCCCTCCAAAACTGCTTGCTTTCGTTGCTCATTTTATCCCTGTGTTAGTGCAGATGTTTGATGCATCAGCCACTGAAAATATGGGGACAGATGAGGCCGAGGGCACACTCAAAAGCCCCCAGGTGGGCTGATTTGCTGCAGCCTAAGCCCCTGCTTTTGGTCAGCCACGCTGCAGGGGGACTCCTGCAAGGTGGAGGGTCCAGGGCAATTCCTTCCTGGGGCCACTGGAATGGCGGCAGTCATGTGGGCCACTCAGGGTGGCCCCAGAGCCCTGTCAACACGTGGGGGACTATGTTGGGGTCAGTGGCTGTGTGGTCCTGTGCTCTTATGAGATGCACATCCTTCCATGGGGCTTTTCCTGGCTTTCCTTTTGTAGATTGTCTTTGGAGGTACTCAGCAGCAGTCCGCTGCCTCCCTCTGCTCCCCGGGGAGGTTGTCTAGGAACACAGATCCCAAGGAGAGGGGAGTGGGGTTTACTTACCCTTAGGGATTTCTGGAGATGGCATTGCATTTATTCACTCTGGATGGCCAAGAGAAATGTAATTTATATTAACCTTTCAAATATGATTTGGAGTCTTTGCTTTGGAAAGCACTTACTGGTTTTTTCTCTGAAGACCAGAACTTCTATAAATTTATTTTTAATCCCCAAATATATTAGATCCTGAGAAGTTTTTATTATCTTCTTGAGATAGAGCAAAATAGAGAAAAAAAATCATTGTTAATTCAAGGATTTCTCATATTAACTTAAGATACTTCTTGAAATTTGATAATTTGGAAAAAGTAAGTAGTTTGGAGATATTCTTAGTAATCTAGGGTCTGAATCCACTGGAAGGAGTTGTATTATTCTGATTGCTTTGGATTATAGAATTTAAATATAAGTATAACACTTCTGGCACACAAATCCAATTATAGTAGTCTGATTGTGATAGTTTCATTTTATTTAAGCAAAACCTTGGACCACAATTCTCCTTAGTTAAGTAAGATAGAGGTAGGGTCGAATTTCACGTTTTGTTATTTTTCTTATTGTTTCATTACTCTCAGATTTTATTGAAAACTGGTCTGTGATTGATGAATAGTGGCAAGACTACAAAACTGACACGTAATTGCGTTTTTCCTGGGGTGTCCATGAGTTTCCACAAGATTGGAGCTTTGGTCAGGAGTGGGTCTGGTCAGGAGGAATAGCAGTGCCTGCAGAAAGCTGTAGTAAGCCATGTCTTTGAAACTGTATTAGTGCACGTGCACTGGGTGTCATTCCAGCACCAACAATGTTGTCAAGTGTAAGACAGACACTCAGAGAAAATCACTAACCTTTACTCTGGACTCAAATTGCATGAAACATGCTTTGAATTTCAACAAAAGGTTAACTTTGCTTTTATCTTTCCTCATTTGCAAAGTTTTGCTTGTATGACACTGGAAATGCCACCGGAATTCACTGGAAATGAATTCTAGAAGAACAAGTATTCGGGAGAATATCCCCAGGCCCTGTCAGTGGATGAAGTATTAGTACAATCTGTCATTCTGAGCTTTCTGAACTTACAGCTCCCAAACAGATGTTTGAGGTCTTTCTTTTCTCCTTGTAGAGCAGTGGTTCACAACTGGGGAGTGTTTTGCTCTCCAGGCGACATTTGGCAATATCTGGAGATGTTTTGGTGTTACCAACCCTGGGGGCCAGAAGGAGGTGTGCTGCTGGCATCTAGTGGGTAGAGGCCAGGGATGCTGCTAAACATCCTACGGTACACAGGACGGCCTCCACAAAAGGAATGATCTGGCCTTAAAATGTCAATGCTGCTGAGGCTGAGAAATCCTGCTGTAGAAGGTAGGAGGGTCAGGATGTCTCCAGGGAAACTGGCTGGCTGCCAGGAGGGTGCTCAAAGGTGCTGTTCACCTGCTACCCTTATCACAGTTTAGGGTCAGGCTCTTTCTCAGCCTTGCAACTTCAGATCCTAACTTTCAGGTGTCCCAGAGCTAATCAGACTCTGGGAGGTTGACTCGCATGGAGACTCACAGGACATTGAGTAACTTACCTCTTCCTCCCTTATTAAGTTTCACCAGTACCTAGAACTAGAGGACAGAGTGATGCTTGTGCTGGTCGCAGAGCTCATTGCTTCCCTGTTGGCCAGGTGCTTGGGAGCTCAAGTTGCCAGGAAGTGCCTTGGGGAGCTTGGAAGCAGAACAAGAGGAGATTTTTGGCTGCCTAATGATACCTGAACCTCTGAGGTCTGGACACTTAAAACTCCACTCAAGGTGCATCACATCGGGTTGGAGATGCTGCGTCTTCAGGATAAACTCTTCTCCTTTAGAAAGAACTGGGATGGGTCTTGGCAGCTAACTTTGATCTTTTACACTTTCCTCCTCTGCTTCCATTGCTGATCAACTGCCTTCCATTATCCATATTGACTCTTTTAATTAATGCACTCTTTAGTCTTATTGGCTTAGGGGAGAGGAATTGGTTCAATAAAAATGTGTCAAGCACCATTGTGTAACGGGGATAATTAATATGAAGATTGATGTTAGGACACTGTCCCTAATTGGAGGCTTCTCAGTCTAGTGGGTGGCACTGAGGTCACAACATTTCAGAAAAATGTGAGCAGGGCAGTGACAACTACACTCAGGATTCTTTGCAAGTACAGGGGACACAGACTTATGTTGCAATGTCACTTGGAGTGTCTGCTTTGATCTCTCAGGCACTGATTTTGTGGTGTAATTTTGGGAGGGCAACCTTATTCCTGTGATTCTGAGTTCCGGGAGAAGGGCATAGGTAGTCATGATCACTCCTGTGTACTGTGTGCTTGTCCATTTAATTTTCCTCGTTCTATTCCAGCATTGGATACCCGCTCTCTGGATGATGGAAGAGTCCAATATGCCACTTAAATCTTCACCTTTTCCCTCTCAGTAATGGAGGCAGTCATTTTGTATATGTTTGAATGTTGTAGTCAACCCGCAAGGAAATAGAGCCTGGCTAGAGGGAAGTCCAAGGATGCTGCAGAGGGTCTCCCTTTTCGTTGTGAAGAGAGGAGTTATGCAGAGGCCAGCAATACTTGAGTGAGCTTGTCAGGTTTTGCCAGGATCCTGCTGAATCACTCAGCAAAGTCAGAAACCTACTTAAGTGCAGAATCACAAGCAATACTCTCTTCTTAGTTATACATTGATAGGGATCTTAGGAACATAGAGAAATGGAAACATTTAGTGGTTTTGTTAAGCAGGAATGGGAGAATGTGTTGGATGTACATATTTTTCTTCCCCATAGCCTGCTAGTTTGGGCCACGTTCTTTCCACCTCTCCTAATCCTTCCCTAACCTCCCCCAACTAGTAAAAGTAGATCTTGATTTTCTACACTAATTGAAGTCAGAAAGACCTACCTGAGTTTGAATCTGGGCTCTGGCACTCACTGGGTGTGGGACTTTGCGCAAATGGCTCCTCTGAGCCTCACTGTCCCACCCATAAGATGGGAATGACCACGTAGAGGGGTTGAGGATAGGGGAAATGTGTGTGAAACTCCTGAGAAGGTTCTTGGCATGTTGTAGGGACTCAGAAGATGATAGTTATCATTTTTTATCATTTTGTGTGGAGAGGTCACACTTGGAATGTGAATGCCCTGAGACGGGTGTGAATTGGCATAGCATCACACTGAGAGGTATTGACTGATGTATGTCTTCCAAGCATCCGGTTTTTTTGGACAGGAGTCATGGTGATGGAAAATGGGGCAAGGCACAAGAATTCTGAATTTTGGGGGGAAGGAGAGAGAAAGGACCTGCCTGGGATGTTATCATTCATCAGACATTGATGGAAGGCCTACTGGGCACCAGTTTCTGTAAAAAAAGATATACTTGGCGAACCTCATGGTCTGTCACTGGGCCAGCCCTGTCCTTCTGTGATGAGCCAGTGCCCACAGTGCTTGGGGTTTCTTGGAAGTGCTGATTAGCCTAAGTACTTTGTTAATTTTTTCTTCAGTAATTGATATAGTCATATCAAAGCTATTTGCAGTTAACTATGTCCCAATCAGATTAATCTTACCTTCCCTTAAAATGTGCTACATTTGGAATGGTGCCTGATAGGGAAAAGAAGACTATACACGTGTGCTATATCCTTTAAAAAAGACACAGCAGCATTTTTGCATTTCAGTGGAACGCAGATATTTGAGGCTGACCTAATAGTGTGCTGCTGGGAGGCTGTGGAAGAGAAAAAGGAGGAAGAGGAGAAGGAGGAGGAGGAGGAGGAGGAAAGGGAGGACTTTAGCTCCTGAATTGATTTTCTTTACCCCTGTTGAGATTTCTCTACCTCTTCTGCCAAGAGTCCTGTCTCAGAAGTTCATTTTTGGTAGAGCTACATTTTTTTCTGGATCTTTCCTTTCTATCATCTCCATTAGAGGTGGAAATTCACTGAAGGATTGCTCTGGCCCTTGTTGGAACCTCTGTTCCTGCTTTGCTCCCCCTCCGTTGCCCCCTTGATGTTGGTAGGACAGCATGACTTGTTATTGTTTGGTTTGGGCCTGTGAGCTCCTGGAGGGGAGGCAGGGGCAGGCACTGTGTCTTGTTTGTAGTCTCAGTGCCTAGGATAATTCCAAGCAGATCTCAGACTAGAATGAATGTTTGTTTAATGACTGACAGAGCCGGAGGCACTTCTTTCACTTCCTTTCTGAAGCTCAGAATCAATCTTTTCTTCTCCCCCTTCAACCCCTCTTTTGGACCTAGCGTTGATTGCAAAACATGAAAATCAATGGCTGGATGCTTAGATACCAGTATAAATCTATGGGAATGCATCAACATGAGGCAAGGCTTACCTCATTGGGATTTGGAATTTTTTTTTTTCTTTCTTTAACTTATTCAGAGAGAGCAATTGCAATTTGTCCTTTTGTTTTGATACAAACTTAACCCTCCCCTCATACACACCACACACACACAGGCACACACACTCATGCACACACATGCACGTGCCTTAACCAGAGGGCTCTGATGTAGCATGGGTATCATTTCTGATCTGTGAAATACAGCAATGGACTAATAAAGCAAAATTGAATTTGGCCAGCCTTTAAAACCTATTGATTTCAAATTAGAGCAGCAGTGTTAATTCTATTAGGGCAGTCACACTCAGAACTTGGTATCTGGAATGGATTAAAAGGTACTCATTTGGAAGTTTATAAATATATCCTTGATGAATTAGCTAGGAGAATAACACTCCTGTAAGAAACTGTGTGGGAGGCGAGTGACTGTGGCCTAATGCTTGTGCCTTGTTTTATCTTTGGATGTTTTGTTGGCCTCAGGGTCAGTGGGGATGTCCCAAGTGTCCACTGTGGTCAAGGTCTGAGAGTCCTTAAGCCAGCTGCTGTTATGAATCAGGTCCTGGGGCTTCGCAATGTCTTTCTATCCACATGTCCAGTGGGAGTGATGGTTGCGTGGGAGGAAAAGACTGCCCCCTCCCTGAGAGTTAGATGGGGCTCTAAGATATGGGTCTAATCAGGCAAGGGCCCAGAGCACCGAGTCTGAGATAGAATGTCTTGGATGTGTTTCTTCCTTGGAACTACAGCCTGACTGGTGGTTTCTTCTGCAGGTGAGAGTGATTTCCCAGCCATTGATTTGGCCAGGACAACCAGAAAACAGGATTCTTATCTTCTTTTTGGCCGCTAAATGCCTATGTGCACCACACATTCCAGTGAAGGAAGAAGAGCAGAACTTCTTGGATGACGATGGATATTCTACTGGGCAGGATGAGGGCAGAGTGTGTGACATCAACACCACAAGGGTAAGAGCTGCCTCTCTGGATTTTTCTCTTGCACCATTGTTTATCAAAGGAAGGGGAGAGTGAACCTTACAGTGTAGTGACAAAATGAAGGTCAGACACCAGGAAGACTATTCTGACTGTAAAATCCACTGAGCAGTTGGGGTAGATGACTAAAGGAGAAGGGACAGTGCCAGCTTGGAAGGATTAGGTTGGGTTGTACTGGTGGATTCAGCAGGCCAACTATGGAAGATTCCATATTCTACATTGCCCCTATTCCCTTTTGACATTTAGAGTTCAGTCTTGAAAGAGTAACACTACTGTTATTGTGACAAGATTTCATTTGTGTCCATTTGAGTCAGTCTGGCTTAAAATGGGAACTGTGGAGCTGGGGTTGGTGAGAGTCTGGCTCCGGTCCCAGATTGGAGGCTTAGCAAGAGCACCTGGCACAGAGACACACTTTTGTTTGAGCCACATAATGTTGAAAACATGTTGGATCAATTCTAATTAAAGTTGAGCTATGCCACATAAAAATCAGGATTTCCAGGTTCTCCGGAGCACTATAAGATACACCTTTACTGGCCCTCTGTTCTTACGAAGCACTCTGGCGCTGAGTAGCCTCTGCCTCTGGATAGTTCACCACAGTCCCCAACCAGCCCGCTTCATTTGTTCAGCTTACCTGCTTGGCCACTGGAGGCATTTCATTTTGCCTTGCCTGGTCTAGATCATTTTGCTAGCTCTTCGACAAAAATAGTGATAGCTTTTGTTAATTCTTCCAGATAGAAGTGAGTATCTTTCACTAGACTATGGGCAGCAATTAGCAGAAGGGGCTGTGCTATGGAGATGACAATACGTGATCCCTTCCATGGAAGAGCTTAGAGTCTAGTGATAGCAATGGTCAGACTTGTGGGGGGTAAGGAGAACTGTAAAGAAATTACAATATCTTGTGTGGGTGCCAAAATAAAAGCACACCTGAAGAGCAGTGGGGGAAGGTGAGTAGAGTGGGGCAGTTGGGGGGAGAACTATTCATTTGGCCTAGGCTCATTCAAATTCTCCAAAACTCCTGCCCCTGGATGGCAGGTCTTCACTGTTCCAGCCATTTATGTGGTCTCCTCTATGTAACATGACTCAGTTGGAGACTTGGTGGGTACCTACTGCAGTTAAGGCTCCACTCTTGTGGTAAAGTCCACATTTTTCCTATTTCTGGTTGAAAATCTTTTGTCTGTGATTCTTTGCTTTTTACAAATAGGACAGATTGCTACGTATTTGGCTCACTTAATCACTCAGTCCTTTGAGCAGCCCTCTGCTTGGAGATGAGCTGTGTGAATTACAGGGAGGGCTGGAGTTTCCAGAGGGGAGCAGCCACAGTAAATAGAGGTCTGGAGGGAGTAAAGACCACTCTAATGTGACTGTCTCACATGGAGGGAGCAAGAGAGTGAAAGGAGTTGGGGTAGGGGATAGTGGGGAAAAGGTACGGTTAGCTTAATCTCCTATTTTGGAATAAGGTTTTACATGTATCCTGTGCTTTGTGTTTTCAAAATATTTTTGCATTTATTAATTTACCATCAAGGTGTGTTTATCATCTTTTATAGATGAAGAATCTATCCACACAAGGTCATGTAGCTGGGAAGTGGCAGCTTAAACACAAGTTTTTGGAGTCTTTGATTTTCTCTCTTTTCTTTAGTTGGTTCTGAAAACTCAGCATGGATAAAGGAACCTGGTGGGTTTGTTTCGTTCAGCTCAACATTTAAAAGTTGGGTTCAGGTTATGAATGTTCTGAAGTAGGGCAACCTGGGACCCCAATGACTACTTGGACCTGGGCCATTGATGTATGGTCAGCTGTGCCCTGTGCTGTCAGAACATTTCAGACCTGGAGCAGACCTAGTGGGGAGTTTCCTTGCTGTCTACTTGCCCAATGGGACTCACATGTTATGCCCTGGCTTCCTCACTGGCTGGGCTGAACCACTGGGAAGGCTACTGGAGGGAATGGCTCCATGGAGGAGCCTCAGGATGCCCAGGGAATTCTGATCCCTGGAAACAAAGACTCAGATTCAGAAGGCTTTTTGAAGTTCCATGTGTTCTGCACTCTGGCTCTGCACATGTCCTTCTAGATGTCTCATAAACAGCTGCTTGTTTCTCAGAATTGCACTATTTTAGCTGCTGCAAAAAACACTCTGATTCACAAAGGGCTGGACCGACGACCACCAGAATCTCCATTTTCAAATCCACATAATGGATAATTCAATGCCATTGACATTTCGTTATACTCTCTGCTCTTCTCTGGCCTTCATGGATTTCCGATTTTCTTTTTACTCGTTGCTCACACCAGTTCACAGGGAGCTTGCTGTAAGAGAAGATGATCACCGAGGAAGGTGCCTGGTGGGAGGGTGCTCAATCCGTGGGTGTGGATTGAGTTTAGATTTTCAATTCTGTTTACGTTTGTTTGGTTCTATTTGGAATATTCTTACATGGAATGGCCAGAAATAGAATTTAGCATCATCTACCCATTTTAAATGCATAAATGATTTTTTCTTTTAAATTTAGTAGAATGAAGTATAGCTCTTAGAAGAATGCTCCAAAAAGATGGCAATATTAGTGCTAAAAAATGCCGTATTTTTTTCTTTGATGAAAGGACCAATGTAGATTGTGGGCAAATGGGAAGGAAAAAAGAATCTAGGTTTTTGTTTACTTTTGTGGAATTGATTTTAAAAAGTGGCTCTGCCCAATAAAATACTGACTTCTATTTGTTATACTTCTGAGCAAAGCAAGCCACTCATGCACAGTGCATGTATACGTGCCAGCCTTGAAAAGACACAGTTTTCAAAGTATTTTCTAAGTGAGTCTGAGAGCATAAAGCAGAGAGAGGGAAGTGGACTAGGAAGAGGTGAGTAAGAGGTTAATAGCTTTGAAATGGCTTCACAGGTGCCACTTGGAGAGAAGTGGTTCAATGTGGTTTTTCTTTTAAGCTGCCAGTGAATATCTTGGACTTTTGACGTCTTTTTCTTTCTTTTCAATCTTACAAACATCAAGAAGCTCAAGGTGGCCAAATACAGTATATAGTGTTCTCACCACGAGTGATTTGGGTTGATAGTAGGTAGAGAGATTGATACAGTGAGCCTAAGCTCTTTTTGAGGAAGAGAATGAAAATAACAATTGATTTTTCTACCGTGTGGCCAAATGCCTTTTGTACCCACATGTGTGTCTGATTGGAGACCCCATGAGCTCTCAGCGTGCTAGTACCAAACCCCTACCAAAGAGTATGGCATTCTTTAACAAGCATGACTGATAAAACATGTCAATTCGAAGATCAGCCAGTCCCTCTTCCCTCCCACTTAAAAAAAAAAATTTAAATACTCATATGTGAGGTATAGTGCGAGCAGTCTGCCCCATCAAAGCTGAACAATGTTGGCCAAACGCTGAGCCTCATGTTTTTCTATTGGCAACATGGGGACATAAGATCTACCACTTAGGATTATTGGAGAGTTAAAGGAAGTGATTCATTCATTCAGTGACATTACTCATTGTCTACTAGTGTCCAGGTACTGACTGAGCTGCTGGGAATTAAAGAATGGACAAGAGTGTATATGAAAGCACTTACTACAATGAACAGCCAAAAAAGGTGCTTAGTAAATTTTTCTTAAAACATTTTCGATAGAGAACTTTAACATATATAAAAATAGAATAATACATTTAACTCCTCTGTACTCATCATTCAGCTGCAACAATTATCAATTTATGGCCCGAGCAATGTCTTGTATGATCAATGTCAAACCTCCTCCCCCACATCCTCTGGTGCCCTCGGTGGATTATTTTGAAATGAATCTCAAATGTGGTACAATTTTATGCATAAAATTTTAGAATATATATTACAAAAGATAAGATTCTTTTTAAGAGCATAATTACAATACCTTTAGCACGTTGAAAAATTAACCATAATTCTTTTATATTATCAAGTGTTTAGTTGGTGTGCAATTGTCCCTGATTTTCATATATTTTTTAAGCATTTGGCAAGTTAGGATCCGTACAAAGCCCACATATTGGATCTATTTGATATGTCCCTTGTTTGATCTGGGTCATTTGTCCTGTACGAGTTTCCACAGTGTGAATTTTGTTGATTGTGTCCCTACAGTGTCATTGAACATGCCCCTCTGAAATCTCTATTTGATTTAAACTGGTAAGTCTAGAGTCTCCATAAAATTTTGCCCTGATTTTTTGGGGGGGTTGTAATACTATAAAATTGTGTATATATATTTCTATCAGGAGGCACGTTATATCCAATTGTCTCTTTTTTGTTATGCTAAGCTTGATCATTGCTCTCAGGTGTTGTTACTCTGATCTACCTCTTATGAAGTTCCCCATCAGTTTTTTATCTGCATTTTAGCAGCCATTTGTAATCATTGCTGGATCTGTTATTTCACTATGAGTTGCAAAATAGTGAGATTTTAATTCTATCATTCCTTCATTAGTTGGAATACCTTTTTAAATAATAGTTTTATTGTGATATATTTCACTTAAAATAAAATTTTCCTTTTTAAAATGTATAATTCAGTGGCTCTTAGTATATTCGTAAGGTTGTGCAACCATCTAATTCCAGACATTTTTATCACCCATAAAAGAAACACATAACCATTAGCAGTCGCATTCCATTCTCCTTTCCTCCCAACCCCTAGCAACTTCTAATCTACTTTCTGTCTCTATGGTTTACTTATTCTGGATATTTCATATAAATGGAATCATACAATATGTGGCCTTTTTTGGTCTGCCTTCTTTCATTAGCACAAGGTTTTCAAAGTTCATCCATGTTGTAGCATGAATCAGTATTTTGTTCCTTTTTATGGCCAATTAGTATTCTATTGCATGGATATATCATTTTGTTTAACTATTCATCAATTGATGGACATTTGGGTTGTTTCCCCTTTTTGTCTATTATGAATAATGCTACTATGAACGTTAATGTAAATATTTTTGATTGAACATATGTTTTCAGTTCTTTGGGGAATATACCTAGGAGTGGAATTGCTGGATCCTATCGTAACTCTGTATTTAACTTTTTGAAAAATGGGCCTAAATTGTTTTCCAAAATGGCAGCACCATTTTAAATTACCATCAGCAATGCATGAAGGTTCCAATTTCTCCACATCCTCACTAACACTTGTATTATAATACAACACTTGTATTATTATTACTTTTTGGTTATAGCCATCCTAGCGGTGTGAAGTGATATCTCATTGTGATTTTGATTTGCATTTCCCTAATGACTAATGATGTTGAGCATCTTTTCATGCACTTTTTGGGCATTTGTATATCTTCAGAGAAATGTCTACTAAAATCCTTTGCTCATTTTTAAGTAGATTCTTTGTCTTTTTATTGTTGAGTTTAGGGGTTCCTTATCTATGCTGGATAGTAAACCCGTATCAGATATATGATTTGCAAACACTTTCTGCCATTTTGTGGATTGTCTTTCACTTTTTTAATACTTGTCCTCTGACTTGATAAAGTCCTTTGAAGCACAAAATTTTTAATTTTGATGAAGTCGATCTATTTAATTTATCTTTTATTTTATTGTCATTTTGGTGTCTTATCTAAGAAGTCGTTGCCTAATCCAAGATCACAAAACTTTATGCCTGTATTTTCTTGTAAGAATTTTATAGTTTTAGTACCTATCCTTAGGTCTTTCATCCACTTTAAGTTAATTTTTGCATATGGTGTGAGGTAGGCATCCGTTTCATTCTTTTGCATGTGGCTATCCAGTTGTCCTAATATCATGTATTGAAAAGACTATTTTTCCCCCATTGGATTGCTTGACACTCTTGTAGAAAATCAGTTGGCCATAGATGGGGCTTATTTTTGGATTCTCAGTTCTATTCCCTTGATCAACCTGTGTATCCTATGTCAGTACCACCTTGTCTTGGTTACTGTAGCTTTGTGGCAAGTTTTGAAACCATGAAATATGAGTCTTCCAACTTTGTTCTTTTTCAAGATTGTTTGTCCATTCTGGGTCTCTTACATTTCCATATGAACTTTAGAATTAGCTGGTCAATTTCTGAAAAAAAGGCAGCAAAATATTTTGATAAGAGTTGTGTTGAACCTATAGATTAGTTTGAGGGATTATTGCTGTTTTAACAATAGTAAATCTTTTAATCCATGAATTTGGGATGTCTTTCTATTTATTTATGTCTAAAATTTCTTTCAATAGTATTTGTAGGTTTCATTGTACAAGTTTGCACCATTTTTGTTAAATTTATTCCTACATAATATCTTTTTGATGATTTTGTAAATGGAATTTTCTTAATTTCATATTTGTGTTTTCTCATTGCTCATGTATAGAAATACAATTGATCTTTGGATATTGATTTTGTATTCTGCAACATTGCTGAATTTATTTATTTGTTCTAATAACTATTTTTGGTGTGTGTATCCCATAGGATTTTCTAGATACATGACCACGTCATCTGCAAATAGTATTTTTGGGCTTTGTTGCTAGGTACATCTGTATTTATAATTCTTATGCTTTCTTGATGAATTGACCCTTTTATTATTATAAAATGCTATTTGTCTCTAGTAACAGTTTTTATCTTAAATTTTGTTTTGTAGATAGTTGTATAACCACTTCTGTTCTCTTTCAGGTACTGTTTGCATCCTTTTACTTTCAACCTGTTTATATTTTTAAATCTAGATAAATATTTTCAGGTGTACCATTTTACTTGTTTCTGTTACTATTGTTTTTGAATTATTGGAATATTTTTATAAGGAAAAATTTTCCTCATTGCCTACTATATGTTTCTTCTAAGGTGCAATTCATGCAGGAAGGCAGGATAAATGTTTGATTTTTCTCTTTATTTCTTGCATTACAGAATAATGGGTTGGTACTCAAGCACCTTCCAAACATGATCAATCTATTTCTTTCATTTTTAAAAATATCACTAACTCAGGAATTTTAGCATGCTTGATGTGTTTCAGTCCATTGGATATTTTTTTTGTTTTTGATGCACAAATTTCCCTTCTTTGACCAGTAGGAATCTCCTTTTGGCTCTTGCCCTGTCCTTGTTGATAGCTTCCTTGCCTTCTGGTATAACAAGATATTCCAGGCTTATCTTGTCCAGTTACTGCCCCAGACCTTGGATTAGCTATGTCTTCAAGGAGCTCTTGTTCTTTTAGTGAGAAATTGTATTTTGATGCTTCATTTGCATGAACTCAAGATGTTCAATGCTCCTGAATTGGTGTCTTCAGTTGGGTTCTTCAGGAAATAGACTGAGACAGAGATTTATGTGCAGGAAGTCTGCTGGGAGGTGCGCTTGGGATCAGCATCTGTGGGAAATGAAGGAAGGAGGATTGCACAGAGGAAGGAGTTGAACTGAGATAAAGTTGCAACAGAAATCTCAGCTGATCCTATGGAGAGCTCTGGAGCTGGGTTGCCTACCTTGAGAAAAGGATGCTGGGTCTTTATAGCCCCTCATAGATAAGTTATTGGATGTGAGCTGGCCTGAGGAGGGTGTGTGACCTTGGGCAAGGCTACTCTCCTTGGCTAAGAGTGATTCCCAAAGCAGGACTTAGCTGAGAGCCTCTAGCTATTAACACTCCCAGCAGGTGTGAGAGCCTCAGTTCCTAAGGGGAGATGGGGTGATGCTTTACAGCATCTGCTAGAGTTAGTCATTTTGCTCTAGGCCTGTTCAATGGAAATAAGACTTTCTTTTAATAAAAAATAGATCATGAGTTATACTGATATTTCCAATTCAAATTTAGGATTGTTGGATTTACTTAATTTCTTTGATTTTTATATTTGTGTTTCTTTTATTTTGCACCCAAATCTTGAGGGTTCCTAATGGCATTAACATAATCATTTATTTGCTTTACCCTTTGTGTGTGTGTATATAAAAGTTTCAGAAGAATTATGCAAATATGAATACTAAAAACATTTTAAGATTTTACAGTTTATTTGTCCTGGGGTGTATAGCACTAGGGATGTACAGTCAGATTATGATGTTTTAAAAAAGCCTCTAAATAATTCAGCTCTCTGAGGTTAATGACCAACTTGCTACACAGTAAGGTTAAATTTTTAGGGATTCTATTTTTCATTTTTATTTAATTTTGTGTTGTAATTATGTAAAACATTTACATGGTTCTCCAGTCCACCTTCCAACACTGTCTGCTATGCCCACTTGCTCTCTTCCCATATCTGGAAGCATTTTATTCATTTTTGGTTTATCCTTCCACTGTTTCTTTTTCTTTACATAAGCATGTGTGTGTGTGTGTGTGTGTGTGTATATGTGTGTATACATGTGTATATGTGTGTATATATGTATATATAGTCGTAACTTTCCCTTTGTAGATAAATTATAGCATGCTACATACATTTTTCTCTAACTAGCTTTCCCCCCTACTTAAATAATATATTCTAAAAATCACTCTATTGCGTATATAGAGAGAGGGATAGGCCAAACTTATTCACCGAATCATCTATTGATGGATATTTGGATTGTTTCCAGTTATCCAAGTGTTTTCAATCTTTGCCTGTTTCTCTTTGGGAGAAATTTCTACAAGAAAGATTGCTGGGTCAAAGGGTAAATGTGTGTGCAGTTTGGCTAGATCTTAGCAAATTCCCCTCCAGAATGATTCTCCTTTCTTTTGCATCTCCACCTGCAATGTGTGAGTGTCTGCGTCCTCACAGACTCATTCACAGAGTATGTGGTCCAAGTTTTGGACTTTTTTCCAGTTAGATAGATTAGATATGATGCTTCAGCATAGTTTTAATGTGAATTTATCTTATTATGAGCAAGGTAGAACATTCTTTTTCCTTTTTTAAGGCACATTTAATTTTTTTCTGTTAACTGTCTGTTCCTATCCCTTGTCTGTTTTCCCATTGTTGTTATTGTTTCTATCGTCCATTTTTATCATTGTTGCTCTTGTTCTTTTTATCCAAAGGTCTTTATATGTTAGGTATATTAACCTCTTGTCTCTCATATAAGTGGCAAATATTTTTTCCCATATTCTCTTTTTAATGTTGCTTATGGCATGTTTTTTCACACAAAAAATTTTGCTTTTATATAATAAAATTTATTTCTTTTGTTATTTTTTCTATATTTTGAGTCAGCATTAGGAAAGTTTATCCCGCTTATAGAGAAATTGACTCATATTTTTATTTAGTATGTGTGTGGTTGACTTTATACACACACATGTATATACCTTTATATATATATATATATACATCTTATACAAATGTAAATTTATAATTTATAAATATATAAATTATGAATATACATAAGTACGTATACAGATAACTTTGATCTAGTAAATATTTTCTGAATAGGAGTAAAAGAATGGCTGTTAAATAAATGTTGACCTGAATATAGGAATCTTGGAAATAATGATGTTCTGAATCTGCTTTTCTTTATGTCACCTTGAATGTGAGCACCATCATGCTGTAGAGTCGTGAGCTCTGGGGTTGGCATAGGGGCCCTGGGTTGGGCCTCTGTTCTAACCCTTAATAGCTGCATAATGCCCACTCATGTCTTCTGATCCTGCTTCCTCGTCTGCAAAATCCCAGGGTAGCAGTGAGGAGCACATGATGTAAGGAGTGTTTGTAATCGACGAGGGACTGTCTGCATCAGAGGGGACCTTCCAACCGTGTGTAAAGGCAGGAGCTCCTTCTTCCCTGCCCCTGTCAGCTGCCATGGACACACAGGGAAGGCAGCACTGTATTCTTGCCACTGTGACTTGGAAAATCTCAGCTTGCCTCTGAGCTGAAGGATGTGATCTGATCCAGAGATGCTTTCCCTTTTCTCTCTTCTGAAAGCCCCACAGCAAGAAACTCCTGGTTTTATGACATGTGTTGCTTGGTGATTAGACTTTGTGGAATGACTGGACCTCATAATGGGCTCTTTCACTGGCATGGAATGAATAAAAAGCAAGGAGGACAGAGCAAAAAGACTGATATCATGGGTGATAGCAGTGTTCTGTAGAGAAGCGACTGCAGAATGATTGGGAAACAGATACATCCCCTCTGCTTACCAGACTGACTTATGCAGATAGTATCATGAAGACTGATGCTGGCTTTCTATCATGTGGCTTTCCAGGCTAGCCAAGGAGATTAAAAATAAGGCACCAGAAGATAGCGTCCATGAAAACTTAATGCCAGCTTAGCTAAATGTAGCTCCTTGGAACATTTTACTACTACCCTTGCCGTGAGCATTAGCCTGCTTTTGGAGATCTGAAGTTCCATAACTATTTGGACCAAGCCATGAGCTCTGATTTAGGCCCTTCAAAGAAGATATCTAACTAAAAATAGAAAGCAGAGGCGGAAAAAAATCAAGTCTTTTGAAGAGATCAGCAAATCTATTAAATGCTGTGTCAAGCCATAATGTGGTCTCTAGTTTCGTGGGAACATATTCAGTGTTGATGTCTCGAGAGCAGATGCCCATGCCTTCTTTGTGACCATCGGGTTCCTCCTGGGGTGGATGGCAGAGGGCCGTACTTGAAGGCTGTGTCCTCTAGTGTGTCCTTTTCGCAGGAGGAATCTCTTGTCTCACTGACAGCCTTGGCTTTCCATAAGCATAAGGAGAAATTCCTTTCTGACATTTCTGCCTCCTCTAATGGTGTCGCCATCCACCCACTTATGCAAAGTAGGAAACATCCTCCTTCAGCCTTTCTGCTTCCTTGTCCCTTCTTTCCAGTCAATCACCAAGTACTGTCAATTCCACTTTATCAACTGCCCTTGAATTTGTCACTTCCTCTTCTATACACCACCGCTGTATGAGGTCAGGTCCTCTCACCTTCTCTCACTTGCTCTATTGCAGCCCTATCTACTTGGCCCCAGCCTTTCTCTCAATCAGTCTTGACCCTGCTGTCAGTGGTCTTTCTAAGTCATAGTTACAACCATGTCCACTCACTGATTAAGATCTTGCTCACAAGATAAAGTCTAGACCCTTTAGACTAATATACAAGATCCTTCACAATCTGGCTTCTGCACATCCTTTGGTGCCTGCTGTTGGGAAGGCCCTTTTCCCTTGTTTTGAGCTCTGCTTGAACCTTTAACATTTGAGATGATGGTAACCTCTACTATGAAGCTTCTCCAGACAGAAGTCATTGTTCTTTTCTCAATAATCCCAAAGATGCTTGAGTCACTTCTATTATAGTGCTTCCCATATTGGATTATTGGATTGTAATAAGGAAGAAAATGGAGGGTATATAGCATGGGCTTTGGAGTTAATCCAAGCCGGGTTTAAATCCTGGCTCTACCATTTATCTATCCTGTGATCTTAGACTCAGCCTCTCTGAGTATCCATTTTCCTATACACCTAGCTCATAGCGTTGGAAGGATTAAATGAAATAATAAGTACAAAGCATCTAATATTACCCAGTAGGAACTCAGTATTTGATAGTCTCCTACCCTTCTTTTATCTACATTATCTGCTCTAAGGAAGCATCATTCTATTGGATAATGGTCAAAATTTATTATTTTCTCTCTGAGAAGTGGGTCTGGTACATCCTAGTTAGTATCAGGACTGAGAACAAGCTATATGTGCTGGGCAAGCATAGACTTGGGTGTCATAGGTTGGAAGTGTGTGAGAGACCATCTGTGATGCGAGGGAGGAGATGGGGGAGGAGAGTGTATGTGTCAGGAAACTGATAGTGCAATTAGCTTAAAAAGGTTTCTCCAAGTCAGTTTCTTCCATTGTGGATGTACCTGAAATCCCATCCCATAAAGTGTAACTATACCTTGAAGATATATGGTACTTAAGGGCAGGGAGATAATTATATTCTCTGATTGTCCACAACAAACATAGGGAATAGGACTTTCTCTTGAAGGAGTGGAACACTGGAGCATAAGGAGAAACCCACATCTTTTGTAAGAGCTGAGCTGATACCCCAGAGATGTGTGGGTTGGGGGTGAGGTGCAAAGCAGAGGAGAGCGCTCTTTCTGAGGGTGCATGACCGAGCCCTGGGAACAGGGAGAGATGAGCTGTGAGCCAGCCAGCAACTAACCTATCATGTCTGAGTGGAGCATTCCCAAATGCCGGAGCCTTATGGGTGAGACTGGAGATGCTTGTATTGTGTAAGTGACCCTTGCTTTTTTTGGGAGGTGGGAGGTGAATTTTGGATGCTTGATAAATAGAGTAATAGAAATTAGTGTTCATAAAAGTTATATGGCAGTCTTTTCTTTTTCCTAAAAAATGGCCCTATCAACCCTAGTTTTTGAAAAAAACCCCTCTGTTTTGTGTTGATTTTCTTTTAGTCAAAATGTGCAATACTGTATTCCTTTTTATTGTATTTTCTGCTTTGCTTTTAATGTAGTCTATCATCCTGGAAAGGGCAGATAAAAATAAGCTTGGCAAGGCACGATGGGACAGTGCTAATGCCATCTTGTGCTCCTTCCAGGTGCAGCGTGAATTTCCTCGTCTCCCTCCCCAGCCAGCTCTCTGCCCTCTGTATCCACCATGGTGTTTGGTGAGTTTTTCCATCGCCCGGGACAAGACGAGGAACTTGTCAACTTGAATGTGGGGGGCTTTAAGCAGTCTGTTGACCAAAGCACCCTCCTGCGGTTTCCTCACACCAGACTTGGGAAGCTGCTCACCTGCCACTCAGAAGAGGCCATTCTGGAGCTGTGCGATGACTACAGTGTGGCCGATAAGGAGTACTATTTTGATCGGAACCCCTCCTTGTTCAGATATGTTTTGAATTTTTATTACACCGGGAAGCTGCATGTCATGGAGGACCTGTGCGTGTTCTCGTTCTGCCAGGAGATTGAGTACTGGGGCATCAATGAGCTCTTCATCGATTCCTGCTGCAGTAATCGCTACCAGGAACGCAAGGAGGAAAACCACGAGAAGGACTGGGACCAGAAAAGCAATGATGTGAGTACTGACTCCTCTTTCGAAGAGTCGTCTCTGTTTGAAAAGGAGCTGGAGAAGTTTGACAAGCTGCGATTTGGTCAGCTCCGCAAGAAGATCTGGATTCGAATGGAAAACCCAGCCTACTGCCTGTCTGCCAAGCTCATCGCCATTTCTTCCTTGAGTGTGGTACTGGCCTCCATTGTGGCCATGTGTGTTCACAGCATGTCAGAGTTCCAGAATGAGGATGGAGAGGTGGATGACCCTGTGCTGGAAGGTGTGGAGATTGCGTGCATTGCTTGGTTCACTGGAGAGCTTGTCATCCGGCTGGTTGCTGCTCCCTGTCAAAAGAAATTCTGGAAAAACCCTCTGAACATAATTGACTTTGTCTCCATTATTCCCTTCTATGCCACGTTGGCTGTAGACACCAAGGAGGAAGAGAGTGAGGACATTGAGAACATGGGCAAAGTGGTCCAGATCCTCAGGCTGATGAGGATTTTCCGAATTCTCAAGCTTGCCCGGCACTCGGTAGGACTTCGCTCTCTAGGTGCCACACTGAGACACAGCTATCATGAAGTTGGGCTGCTGCTTCTCTTCCTATCTGTGGGCATTTCCATCTTTTCTGTGCTTATCTACTCTGTGGAGAAAGATGAACACACATCCAGCCTCACCAGCATCCCCATCTGCTGGTGGTGGGCCACCATTAGTATGACGACTGTGGGCTATGGAGACACCCACCCAGTCACCTTGGCTGGGAAGCTTATTGCCAGCACCTGCATCATCTGTGGCATCTTGGTTGTGGCCCTTCCTATCACTATCATCTTCAACAAGTTTTCCAAGTACTACCAGAAACAAAAGGACATTGATGTGGACCAGTGCAGCGAGGACCCACCAGAGAAGTGTCATGAGCTACCTTACTTCAACATTAGGGACATTTATGCACAGCGGATGCACGCCTTCATTACCAGTCTATCTTCTGTGGGAATTGTGGTGAGCGATCCCGATTCCACAGACGCTTCAAGCATTGAAGACAACGAGGATGTTTATAACATGGCATCCTTGGAGAATTGCACAGCAAAATGAGCAGGGATGTTTGTGCCTGTGTCTTGTGTCCCTTCCCGATGTTAGGTTAACACAGCTTTATAAACCTCAATGGATTCGTTAAAATCATTTAATTCTCAGGGTGTATCTTTCAGCCATAGTTGGACAGTCATTGCTCTGAAATGATAGAATCGTCTTTATTTTTTGTGTGAAGTGAATTAAATGCCTTGTTCTGAAATTTATTTTTTTATAAGAGAGAGTTGTATACGATTTTGGAAAAAACGGTTAATGGTATTGGGAGGGATTTGTTGATATGGCTTATATATCATTCCGTGTTTGTCATTTACTCACATTGAGCTAGCTGTAAATTACTGACAAGTAGAGTCAAAGGCCCAGCTGACCGAAGACTGCATGCATGTAAGAGCCACAAAGTGAGACAACGCATGTAAACCCATGTTCACGTTCTAGACATGCAAATTAGGAGCCTAATAAACTGCCTACTTCAGTATGGAGAATGTCTTAGTTGGATGTTTTATGTCATGTAAGTACATTTCAGTATAGTCAAAGTTGGCTTGGTAGGGAAATGCTCTTTTTGGAGAACAGAGAGTCCTTTCCTTGTGTTCCTGAATTTTGGACATATACCAACAATGAGCTAGTTCTTTTGTGCAGTGGATGTGGTGGTGGTCGGCAGGTGGAAGGATCATGTCCATGATTAAACCATACTCTCCATTGTACACTGATCAAACATGTACGTGTTTAGGATGTACTCAAATTGACATATATGAATGAAACATGTGCCCTTACAGATATGTTTCAGGGTATGTTTTGTATTTTACAATTTGTTCTGCTAAGATGAAACCTCATCACCTGAAAATTATGCAGAGCAGAGTAAACCCACACACTCATAGGCGCAGGTACGTTCAGTGAATGGAGGAAGGAAAAATGTACAAACAGACAGCTGTGATTCATTATAGCCAGAGGAGTGAAACTTAAATCACTGAAAAAAGCTGTGCCAGCAGCTATAAAATGAGCCAATATTTTAAAATTGCCTTAGAGACAGTAATGTCTGCATCTTATGTAGATACCCCTCACAATGAAAGAAAATATCCATATTCGTTCCCAGAGCAGTGACAGAGCAATTCTATCCCATGCAGAGAGAATTTAGCTAAAGTCTTTTTTTTTTAGGTATGCCTTTTTTTTGGTGAAGAAGATTGGCCCTGAGCTAACATTGCCAGTCTTTCCCCCGCTTTTTTTTTCTCCCCAGAGCCCCAGTACATAGTTGTATATCCTAGTTGTAAGTCCTTCTAGTTCTTCTATGTGGGAGGCCACCACAGCATGGCATGATGGGTGGTGTGTAGGTCTGCGCCCAGCATCTGAACAGGTGAACCCTGGGCCACCAAAGTGGAGCATGTGAACTTAACCACTATGCAACCAGGCTGGCCCCATAGCTGAAATCTTAATTTTGGAGAAGTTCAGCAACTCTAACTCTTGCTGTCAGGTTGCATTCTTTCCCTGAGATCTTTTGAATGGAAGAGCCACATGGATTTATTATCCAACTTTTTGTGTTTGTAGATTGTGCATTTCCTTGAAAGAAAGATATTGTTTGTAGGTTATCTGATCAAGGTAACTCTTCAAGACATCACTCCTCTTTATATTTCCATGACTTCTGAGATGCCTGTAACTAAACAGGGTTTATAGTTGCTTTTAAATCTGGAGGTTTATTACATGTGTGTGTCATCACCTGCCCATTTAAAACAATTTCTTTTCCCCAAAGTGCTTTTGAGGTTGCCATAAGTATAGCTTTGAGGCATAACAACAGAATTTGGGATCTGGTTTTATTAAAGATTTCCCAATCAGTATTGAAGTAACTGAAGACTGCTTATGTACTAACACTAATGGTATTGGTAATAGTGAGAGTAACGATAAGGGTGGTAGTAATAGCAACAACAACAACAATAATAATAAGCTACTATGTAAGTGCTTTACCTGTATAATCTCATTTATTCCTTACAACATGTCTAGCAGCAAGAGCTTTTTACTGTCTCCATTTTAAGATGAGGAAACTGAGGCTCACAGGAAAAGTGTCTTGCTTAGGTTCACACAGCGAGTAATGGAATTGGGCTTAGAACCCTGGGAGCTGGATTCCAGAGCCTGTGCTTTGAGCCCTGCATCCCACTGCCTCCCGCTCCTCTGTGTTCAGGAGTGAACTTAAGGATACATCAGGATACAGTTAATTTGAAGAGACAAAGAACAACGCACTCTGTCAGACTTTGATTTTTCCAGTACGTGAGGTGAAAGGGGAAAATGCTGGTTTATGTACCTTTCGTCTTCTGACCCACAAAGCAGGCATATTTGTTTACAGAGCAGAGTCTTCTAGAATACCCTTGAAGCCACAGCAGGCTCTAGGGTCCTTCCTTGACCCTGAGTGACAGACGCAGTGGGAAAGCTGTGGCTCTACAAGAATTCGGCTGAGGAATATGGGTACTGACGGGGAGCTTCCACACCTAGATCCTTTTCCCGTGAGCGTTTATGATCCAAGGCATATGGGAGTTGTGTTTCTGTCTGTATCTTTTGTGTGTTAATTCCCAGAGGCAGCTTGCCAGGGCGCTCAGCAGTGGGTGGAGTGGGTGGCGGTGGCGGCCTCCCTCTGGGCTCGGCAGGCTGGACATCTCTCTCCCTAACCTTCACCAGTCCCTGCCGAGATCATCAGTCAGATTCCCTGCTGCATCATTAGGCCTCTAGGGACACAAAGCTGCAGTGCCTGCTGGTGTTTATGCAGCTCTCAGCTTTCCTGCTATCCACGCACGTCAGCTGTTGTTCATCCTCACATGAGGAGATGGCGGGTTCCTTCTTGCCGAAGGGGTTGAGTCCATGGCTTAACGCCCCCTGCAAGGGGACGCTCATGGTGGAGTGGGGCACTGAGGGGCCGAGCAGGCAGCGGGCACCACGACATCACCATGGCACTGCTTGTTTCTTTGTTGATTAGTCCTGGGCATTGGGGTTCATTCAAGTGGGACCAGGCCACTTTGGGGGATGTTGTCTTTTAATTCTTTCAAATTCCTTGTCCTTACCCTGTGACCTCTTCTTCCATTTCCTCTCCAGCAGCAGTTCTTTATGGTGTTTTGGAAGGCCATCAAATCACCCAGGGACCCGTCCCACCAGGCCTGATTTCCTCCTTCCCAGTCCTTCTCTGCAGAGATTGCTTTAGCTTGCTGGTGTTTCCACCCAGCATGTCCCGAAGGCTTAATGTGGTGTGTGCTCAGCGCAGGCGCTGGGAATAAAAGAATAAGACACGGTCCTTGTCCTCAGGGAGCCTTTAGGCTAATGGGAGATAGATAAGTCAACTGACTTACCTGAGTGTGTGTGTATGAGTGTGAGTGTGGGAAGGCTTCCTGGAGGAGGTGACACCTGAGCTGTGTCCCTGGGACATTAGTTTTTGAGATCTTGGTGAGTTCAATTCAGTTTTCAGGATAAAACCTTCATTGACACTGGACAGGTCCCAGCCACAGGCACTGCTAATCTCTGCCTTTTGGGCTTCTCTTTTCTCCCACTCTTTTTTACTAAAGGATCTTCCACCTTTAGATGTGCTGATTCTTGTGGAGGTTTAACTATGCCCATAGAGCTAGACTTTGTGACTTTGCTTGTTCTTCCTGTTTTTTTGGGGTTATTTTTTGCTGGAAATATTTTGTTGCAGTTGCTTTTGTACATGCCTGAGCTCAACCCCATGTGTTGACTTTATATTTAACTCAGAATTAAATATAACTTAGAGTTTTGGGGGCACTTGATCTTGTACCCATCTAGAGGGTCATGGGAGGGCTGTTGCTTTGGGACTTCTGGCTGAGACCCCTGTTCTATTTTGTAGAGGTTGATTAACATTATTGGGGAAGCTTTTTCTAACATTCAGAAGAGGATGATTTGCATCATATGAAATTGTCGTTATTCTATCATTTTTGACCTAGAGTAACAGCAGTCTCAGTGTGGTTTCGTTTAGTGTTAAGGTTTTGCCTGTGTTAGCAGAAAGGCATTTCTCATGTCTTAGACAAACTCGGGACTGATCCTGTCTATACGTCTAGTTTAAGGAAGAGCTGGGCCTTGGGAAGCCTGGGGACTTGGTCTGAGCACCAAGGCTCACTAGCTGTGTGGTCAGGAGGCCAGGCAGCCCCTCTCTGATTTTCTCAGATTGGAGGTGAGTGTAATAACCTCCAGAATCCTTTCTATCTCCGACACTTACGTAATCTACTTTCTTTCTGCAAATTGGCGAGTTCCCCTCTAACTTTGTTCATGTTATAAATTTGGATACCAAAAACCGATTTTAACCTGCCAACTAATTTTTCTTATATTCTCTATTAGTAGAGTCCTAACCAATGAAGTTTTATTTCTTGTTGTTGGGGACATGGGGAATTGGTTTGCCTTAAAACTTAGGCTATTAAAAACATTTGCAAGGACTTCTTTATGTCCCTTTGTCTGGCGGTGAGGCATGAAGGCCCTCAAATGCGGGAGGGTGATGCGGGGTCAAGGGCTCTTGAACATCAATAGATGCATGATTGTGATTGGCTTGAAAATCACTCAGTGGCTTCCCTTTGCTCATTTTCAGCATCTGCTACTTTGTCCTTCCCAGGAAGAATGCCAAAGCCTTTAGGAACACTGGAGAGAGGAGGGGTGAGATGAGAAAGAGGGCATGCAGGATGGCTAGGGCGCTACCTAAAGCCATGAGATAGGACAGCTCAGAGGGCCTGAGAGGTTATCCGGCCCACCTCCTCAGTTTGCAGATGAGGAAAAGGAGCCACTCAGGCAAGGCCGCGCAGCTCCGTAGAGACCAAATCTTGGCAGCACCACAACCACAGTGCCTTCATTCCTCCCTCCCTCTGGCCCTCACTTCTTTCCTTCCTGCTTTTTATTATGAGAAATTTCAAACATATACAAAAGTTGCGAGAATACTATGAGGTACCTCCATGGGTCTATCACCCGGCTTCAGTAATTATTAACTCATAAGAAACTTATTTCATCTCTTCCCTGGCTCACTTCCTCTCCTCCCCAGTTTATTTTGAAGCAAGTCTCAGTCATATCATTTAATCCATAAGTATTTCAGTAAGTATCTTTCAAAGTGTAATCTTTTTATAAACATAATTGCAATGCCATTGATAGAACTAAAAATAAACAATAATTTCTTGATACTATCACATATCCAGTCTTAGAAGGTGTTGCATAGCCATCAATTTCCAGTTACTTGGCATTTCGGAACACCCGGTCAGGTAAGAATTTCTATAAATCATGTGTTAAAGAGTCACGGGAAAACAGGGAGCCTCAAAAGATAATTGAAATGATTTCTGCATAGACCCTCAAATTATCTGAGACAGATAACTGTTTTCTCAGTTTTTAAAGCTCTCCAGAGGCTGAGAGAACACACCTCACAGCTTACATTTAACCTCAACGCTGCCAACAGCAGTTGAAAGTTCATTTGTCTTTGTTTCCCACTCACTGAAGTGAAACCACTACAACCGCCCCTGTGTCTCCAAGCCATTCGGTTTCCATTCTGAGCTCTCTTCTCCTGCTACAAAGAATCTCAGTTTTGAAAGCTTTACCCAATCTTTCTTTTCTGGAAGGTAAGAGAAGAAGAGCCAATATTTATTGGGTGTGACCCAATTTGACCAACATCCAAATGAGGTATGTGTTTTAGTAGAGAGCTTAAACAACTTTTCCAAGACTGTTAGTTTCCTATGGCTGCTATGACAAGTTATCACAAACTTGGTGGCTTCAAACAGCAGAAATTGGTTCTCTCACAGGACTGGAGGCCACAAGTTCAAACTGAGTCCTAGGGGCTAAATTAAGGTGTCAGCAGGGCTGGTTCCTTCTGGAGGCTCCAGGAGGAGAATCAGTTCCATGCCTCTTCCAGTTTCTGATGGCTGCTGGCATTCCTTAGCTTGTGGACACATTGTTCCAATCTCTGCTTCCGTGGTTGCATTGCCTTCTCCTCTTCTGTGTCACACTTTATGATTACATTTAGGGTCCACTTGGTTAATCCAGGGTAATCTCTCGATGTCAAGATCCTCAGTTTAATCATATCTTCAAAGTCCCTTCACATTCACAGGTTCCGGGATTAGGACCTGGGTGTCTGAGGGCTGATATTCAGCCTACTACGCCAAAGTTACACAGCGACTAAGAGCCTTAATTTTACTGGTGTACTAATAGAATGCATCTTATTGATTGGGAAAAAGGAACAGTGGATCAGAGCATGGTTTTTGGTGTCAGACAGACTTAAGTCCTATTACTAGCTTTGTGTGTGATCATAGACAAGGTCTTTAACCTCTCTGAGTCTCAGTCTTCTCATCCATAGACGGGGTTGACACCAACCTTCTTAGAGGGACAGTGTAGGGATTAAATTGGCTAGTCAATATAAAGTACTGAGTGCAGGGCTTGGTGTATAGTATGCACTCCATAAATAGCCCTCCATATTATTTTAATGCAAGACTTCTTTTGGCTCATCCCAAGTGATACCTGCGTAGGACGGGGTACTTTCTGTCTGACTGTAGTACATTGATGAACCCAAACACAGTTTGACTGTAAAACATTTACAGGTATCAGTAGAAAGGTTATTTTTGAAGTATTATTGTGTGAAAAGACACAAGCTAATTTAAAGTTAAGAAATATAAATCTAAAGTAGAGGAATCACATTTAATGTTGAACAACTTTTAAGTGGATTGTAAGGCTTTTTGGAAGACAGGAAAAGTCACTGAGATGCAATGGATTTGAAGATGGAAAAGAGAACTGGACGGAGTCAGAATATCTTTTGTTTGCCTCCTGGTCTGTTTGTTTCTCTCTGAATGGGCTTGGGGAAGCCACTTCACTTCTCAGTGTCTTAATGTATGAAAAGGGAACAACAAGATCCTGGCTATGAGGATGTAAAAATGCTTCACGTATGTTCTACAAACATTTCATAGTAAGAAGCTATCAGGAGGCCTCTTTCCCTGATAAGAAAGACAGAGAAAAAGCAACTGCATGTGTGTCTATGATGGGCTTTGTTGCATCATTAAAAAAAAAAATCAATGAACAGAACATTTGATTCCTGAAGCATTGTAGCTTTATTTGAACAGAGTTTTCTTTCCAAATGAGTCCTGCCAGCTACCAAAGTGAGTATACATTTTGTGGGAAAGTTCCATGGTGCTGTAAGGCCAGATGTATGAAGCACGCACAGAGCTCTTTTCCAGGAGCAATTATCTGATGAAATTGCGCCTTGTCTGCAGCAGGCAAACCGGATATATTCCCATTGGAGTAGGGAGCACGTGCCATGGTATTTATAAACTCTAAAAGATGTTTGTCAGCAGGCACAGCACATGCTTTCATCCCTGAGCACTGGCGAGAAATAGCCTCATTGTTTCTGAAGAGCTAATGATGGATTCATAAATTCTGTCAGCAAATCTATTGCTGAAAGGGTTTCTCTCCCTAGATGATGATGACTCCAGCATGTGCGGTTCTAGCTGTGGACTGAATAAAGTGTAAGGCCCAAGATCGGACACATGGCCCATCCTTCCCTGGGCTGAACCCTCAAAGGTTCCAGAAGCAAGGGAAGAGTCATGGGGTACAGTCCCTGGTGTTATAGAGAAGATGAATCGTTGGAGGTCAGCACATAGTCCTCATCTTCATCTCTCCCACTACCTGGCAGGAGAAAGCTTTCAGAGCCATCTCAGACACATCTCACCCCTACTACTGGGGCTTCTGTGTAGGCCAGGACTTTTGAATCCTTTCCAAGCTCTCAAAGGGATTGGCTTTGTTAGGGTTGGGGGCAAGATTGGTTCATGTTTGTTACACCCTTTGCGTCTGGGCCAACCTGACTGTCTAGCCCGTGGAAGTGAGCTGCAAGCTGCAGCAATAGATCCAGGCTCTCTTCACTGGTCCTTTCCAGCTTCTGATGGGTCAGGGTGTGATGTGGCTCCTGACTCTCAGCTTTGACTTTTGTTTACCATCTGCCCTTGTATCTTGGCAAATGATTTCTCTGTTCCTCACTTCAGTTTGCCACATACCCTCAGTCTATTTCTCTCCTCATTTCAGACCATTTTCAATGTGAGCTTACCCCAGCCAGCCTCTCAGGAAAACCCCAAGCCCCAACCAGCCAGGGTTCAGCCCAATCTGCTAAAAGCCCTGCAGGGAGAGACCGGGACATTTCAGCCTGTTGGTATCCATGAGCTCAGCTGACTGATATAGGCCTGGTCAGACTCCACTCTAGATTTCATGGTAAGGGTTATCAACTAACACTGGGAGACTAGGGTCAAAGCTAAGATATTGTGTGATGTCTAATAGGATTGTAAATGGACCACTCTTCCCTTGCATATTCCCAGGACCTCCAATAGAATTGTCCCTTCTAACTAACCAGCCCCAGTGGCTCTCGATGGTTGTCTATACGGGACTTTGTGGCAGCTTTCCAGGGTGAGAGGAAAGGACCCAAGAACTCTTATTCTGGGTGATTGCCTTCAAGGACCCAGATTATTTATTATGATTTTTCCTGATATCCAATTTCATTTGTTTAATAAACACTTATTAAAGGCTAGTCTATGTTATGTTCCATTTTATAAATATATATGTGTTCTGACATTGATATACTGGTGAAAAGGACACAGTTCCTGCTTATAAGAAGCTCACGGTGTGATAGAATGGGCATCTACGGCTGTGTTGCCTGAGGCAGAGCAGGAAAAGAGCACAGATCTTGGAGTGCAGACTTTGGTTCAGGGTCTGGCTTCACCACTTATTTCTTTGTGATCACGGTCAGGTTACTTAACCTCTCTGAAGCTTATTCAACTGTTCGACAGGGGCTAATATAGCCCATCTCACAAGGTTGAGATAATGCACATTAAGGACACATAGTAGGTCCTCAATAAACATTACTTTCCTCCTCCTTTTGTTAACTAATATCACACTCTTGGCTAAGCATTTGTAAGGTGAACTGTAGACTTGACATGTATTTAGTGAATCTGAAGAGTGTGGCCAGTAAACCAGGTGATTCAGACTTACAATCTCTTTGCTCTCCACCTCATCCTTTGCCTGATAAACTCGTGTTGATTCATCAGTGTGATATTAAATGCTGGTGCTGCTCTGAGGTCGAGAGCAGGCTTCTCTGCTCTGACTGATTGCTGTACAGACCTTTCTCTCGTCCCCTGATGAGCATACGCATCATAAGGCAGGAGACCCCGAGCCCAGGCAGCTTCCTTGAGCAGCTACAGCCTTGCCGACGTTTGTGAATCCAATATTGCCTTGTCAAACAATGAGGGATTCTGAAAACAATGTGGGCCCAAAATAACTGCCTTGTGAACATGGTATTTGAGTGCTGACAATCATCACTGTGGTTCATAAACGTTTTGGCAAGTGTTTCCATCTCTCCCTGAGCACTAGACTTCTACAACATTGCTGCACGGGTTTGTCCTAGGACAAGCATCCTTCATTTCTGATGGTTAAATGTTTCAATCCATCTCAGGAAATCATCTGCAATCAGCAGATCTAATAAAGCTGGAGTTGTTAAAGTAGTTTTGGTGCCACTGAAATGTGCTGCTGCATTTGGAATGCCAGCCATACAATAATAATATTACATGTGTGCTTGGCATCATTTAAATATTTTATATAAATTAACTTATTTAATCTTTGCAATAACTCCATGAAGTAAGGTACTGCTATTATCCTCATTTTACCATTAAGAAAATGGAAGAACAGATGGGTCATAACATTTGCTCAAAGTCATGCAGCTAATAATTAGGGAGCTGGGATTTGAACCCAGGCACCTGGTTTGACCTCAGAATTCATACTCTCAACTGCTACAATATACTCTGCCAATACTAATTTAAGTCATATGACTAATGGTATTTAGAATCTGAGTTGAAAAGATTTTGGCTATCTCAAGAGGCTGAGTTTTGAACATTTACTGATAGTCTGACTTCTAAATGTGAATGCTGAGCATTGATTGCTCATTATTCTTGTCATTTCTGTTATTGTTGAGGTCCTACAATGTAACAAAGACTTTCTTGGTTATCGGGGAGAAGACTGGAGGATTGTTAGACATGATCCTGTCGAGAAGTGTGAAGAGTCTGGAATTTTACCCTGCTTACATGGTAACAAGTTAGTCTGCCACAGATTGATGGATGCTGGCAGTGGACACACAGTTCCTGGCTCAGAGACAAAGGGCAGTTCGTTAGTCACAGCAATGGCACTAACCAGGGTATCAGCGTCTATGTCTGTTCCCTGAGCCTGTTTCCATAGGGCGACGCAAAGTGGGTCAGAAGAGGTCACTTGAGCTGAGGGAACTCAAATCTTTTATAATGGGAAGTAAGCATGTCTGTCCTTTGCCCTAGAGGTAACATTACCTTCATTGTACTGGACAGGAAGCAAACTTGCCCTTTGTTCTGGAGGGTACTATCTGGAGACTCTCTGTCTATCTTCCAAGGCTGTTTGTTCTACAAATATTCTTGAAAAAGTAGATCAGAGCATAGGCAGTTCATGGGTCTCTTGTGTTTCTTCCCATCTTGTGAGCAGGAATTATCTCTCAATAGGTCCTTCTACTCCCAAGAATCTAGAATGTCAATGTGTGGCTAGGAATAACAGACACAAAACACTATAAGACTAATCCACGGGGATTGCATCACTTGTACAACAAATATAAAGGGCTTCTTGGAGGGAAAAGTCGGTGTGAACTAGGGTAGGTGTAGAAGTCTTCTTGGATGAGGAGAGATTCCACTAAGTCAGAAGAAACTGGAGAGTGGAAAGAAGGTGAATATTTTATGTTGCGTCATAGCTGAGGCTAGGTGCTCAATTTGAGTCGGGATCAGACTTGTGTTCCAATCATGGCTCAGTCGTTTATTAGTTATGTGCCTTAGGCAACCTCTCTGAACCTTCTGGTTGTTGTTTATTGAATCTTTCTTTCTTTTTCTGCAGTATATGAATATTTATTACCTGCAGATGTAGAGATCAGAATTTTGGTCAATATCATACTGAAAAATGGCAAGAGCTTCGCTTATCTACACCCTTAACAGAGAGTTGAGAAAATGAGTTGGATTTTCCTTTTATTGAGGGAAATTGTTGATATGACCACAGCTTACGCAGATTCTTTGAATAATTGTTGATTCTGCTATCTTTACCACCAAGACCCAGGCACATGACCTCCCTTCTCCAGGAAGTTTTCTTTACTCTCCCTAGCCTGCTCTGGCTTTTGTCTGTCTGATCATGTCATTATTGCTCTCAATCCACCAATTGTACCTATTGTCCAAGGGTGAAGTTCTGACTCCATTTCTCTGTTCACATGGCCTCTCTGAACGAGCTCAGAACTGCCGCTTCTGTTTCACCTCCCCTCCCTGCCCGTTATGCTCTACTAACCAGCCAAACTGAAAGTGGTGGTGTTGGCACGCGCACACACACACACACACACACACACACACACACACATACATACATACACTACTGATGTTTCATGCCTTGCTGATACTGCTCCCTCTCTTTGGAAAACTTTCTCTCCTATCCTCTCATGAGCTCACTCCTATTCATCCTTTATAGAGCAGCTCAAGAATTACCTCCTCCTCCCTTATATATAAAACAGCTAACTTAATGCTCCTAAATTAATTTTCCCCCTCTCTCCTTGCCTCGCTCCCTTCCTCCCATCCATTCATCCATGCATCCATCCATCATCTATCTATATCTTGCTGAATTTACTTCCATTGTACTATAAAATTTGTATACGAGTGTCTCTTTCTTCATTGGACTGTGGGTTTTTAAATAGTGGATATTAGGTCCTCAGTGGATATTTGTCCAATGAGTGAGTAAAAACAGTGGAATGATTTTGTGAATAAACATGAATGCTTTGGATCTCTAAGTCAAGACTCTCCTGGTGAGAGCACAATAAATCTTGGCCTTGTAGCCTTCACTGCAAGTGGGCTTGAATAGGAAGGCAGAGGGCAGGGCTGGCTCTGGGCATAGCCTGTCTTCCTCTCCAGCTCTTTCTCACTTTCTTACCCCTTATATTTCCATTCTTACTTCTTATCCCTCTCTCATAGGAGATTATTCAAAGCTAAAAATGAGGGTTAGAAGAAATTTGGGGGAACTAATCCCCATTTAGTCCAACCTTCCCTCCTTCCAAGGGCATTTTGGTTTACAGAAAAGCCTCATAAAGATCCAAGAGTCTTTAGACTTCCTCCCCTGAAAGAAGCCTGGAGGGACTGGCCTTGTGGTTGAGTGGTTAAGCTCATGTGCTCTGCTTCGGTAGCCCAGAGTATCACCAGTTCGGATCCTGGGTGTGAACCTAGTACCACTCATCAAGCCATGCTGAGGTGGCGTCCCACATAGTAGACCTAGAAGAACCTGGCACTGGAATATACAACTAAATAATGGGGGGCTTTGCAGAGAAGAAGAAGACGAAGAAAAAAAAAGATTGGCAACAGATGTTAGCTCAGGTGCTAATCTTTAAAACAAAAAAGAATCCTGAATGGTGGAATTCCAGGCAGTGGGCCAGAAAAGAACATAGTCCCCTCACATTTCAGCTCCATCCCCCTTTAGTCTGTCCACAGGAATGAAAGTTGGGCTCTGCTCTCTATTACTCCCACCCAGCTTTCAGGGCCCCAGTGAAGGAAATATCCATATGTGCAAGCCTTGAGCCAATTTTGAGAAAACAAGCATCCCCAGAGAAGGCTACAGACAAGTTCATTTTCCTTTGGCTTCTCAGTGGCAGTCTGGGGTCCAGCTTCCACAGATCTGAAGACAGAGAGAACTTGAGATGTGACCACCACTCCTTTCTGAGGCATGAAGTGTGCATGAGGGCGTAATTTATCGCTGGTGTCTGTGAATTCTCAAGAGACAAACAATTCAGTGCATTGGTGGGTCTGAGTTGGGGAATGGCCTTGAGATGGACCACGGAGGAGCAGAAAGCCATTTCTCCATGTCTGAGTTCCAGGAGGGAGAGTTTGACCTTGGGAATGTCCCTGGAGAAGTAAGGGTGATTGGTTGCCTTCAGTAGCACATTCCAGCCCTTTCCACTATTTGGTGTTCTGTGGGGTGTCTTTGTGTGCCTATGTGCACATTTTCATATGTGTGTGCATGTTAGGGGAAAGAGCCAGAACTCAGGGGTCTGGTAATCTTGGATTCAGGTCTCTTAGTAGCTGAGTGACCCATGCAGCTACTTCCATCTTCAGTTTCCCTATCAGTAAAGTGGGTAAATCTACATAATTTAGTTATCATGAGGGTTATGTGAAATAACATATGGAAAGCACTTGTTATAGTACTTAGAAAATTGCAAGTACTCAGTAATTTTTATCAATTGTTATGATAGAAACAGGCTGTATTTATTTGTTTACTTACTCGCTAACACTCCACCTCATTATAAAAAAAAAAAGGGAGTAGCTTATAGACAGTTAAAAGGAATTAGTTCTCTAAACATACTCCAAGCCCAGCTACCAACTCTGATCAGGACTCTGTGGAATGGAGAGAAGAGAAACAAGAAGAATGAATTAGATGAGAAAAAGGTTGCCAACATAAAATAAATTGGAAAGTATGCATACAATACACTTAAAAAATATGTATTATTTAATTATCTGTAATCTGACTTGGAGGGGGTTTTAAACTAGTTTACAAATATATGCCCCTCCAACATGATAGAATGAAAATAACTACAATATATGCCTTCCTGCAGTGATGGTTTTCCCAAAGGACTTTAACTTATAAATTTAAAACAAACAAATGCCGGGAAATTAACAATAATAAAAAAGAACAAAAATGAGTTAGCCGAAGAAAAATTGAATAGAGTTGCGATGCTAAGCATGTGGTTTCTGTGCACTGTGAATGGGCCCCGGTATCCATCCTGACCCTTTATCTCACACACATGAACACTAACGAGGGCAAACTTGAGACCTTGAGCATGGCTTTCTGCAATCATCCAGCTTCCCCTGATTTGCTTCCAATCAGCTTCTCTTCTGCCTCTTTACTGACTCTTGAGTTGACTCTTCTTTATAGTTCTGCTCCTGCCTTCTGGCTTATGCACCAAACCCTCTCCTCCCCTCTAGACCTCAGCAAAATGTTTCTCATGACTTTGGCTCAGGATGCCTCCGGCACTCTGTTCCTAGCTGCCCCATCTGGGGTTTGTGGAATCCAGATCCCCATATAGGGACGAATGCTGTCTGGGAGAATGGGACACGCTGCACCAGCTGTCTGCCCCACATCCATGCTGATTGACTAGCCTGTCTGGTTGTTTCATTTGCATAAGTGTCTGTTTCACCTGCTCAGCTGCCTTCGGTGTGGAGCCTGGACATAGGGCCTTTCACGTCTCCTGACTGTGTATCAGGCCTTGGTCTACTTTGGGCACAGTTGGTGGTTTCCATAAGTCGCTGACTTGCTTGTCACTTTGCTGATGGGACACTTGGCAAGCACACTCAGAGCAATCATTTATAAAAGGATTCTCAGGTTTCTGCTGAATAAAATATTTAGATGCAGGAAGGCTTGCTTCTCAACTGCAAGACAACAGCAACGTCAACAACACAAGCAACAATGACAAGAATATCATCTTCAATTTCTGAGCACTTCTTTGCTAGGCACTTTAGATTCTTTACACTCATTTACAAAAAACCCCATGAGTAAAGAATAATTTTTAGCACCATTCTACAGAGAGCAAACTCAGGTACAGAGAGGTTAGAGGATTTTCCTAAGGTCAAACAAGTACTAAGTTTTAAACAGGATCAAAAACTGTGTCTTCCTGACTCCAAAGGCCAGCTTTTCTCATGCCACCGCACCTTCTGGTTCACTCAGTAGCATCTCTTGCAGCCAAGGGACAGCTGCCTGGAAAAACTGGGGCTGGGGGTCTCACTTGAGGTCCCTGGGTGACAAGTGCCTCAACCTCTCGACACTCTTCTGCGGCACCAGGTGAGGTGCAGCAATAGTTACTGAGGTAGGTATTTATTCAAAATGAAAGCGTTTGCTGCAATGCTAGTTATAATCCATGGTAATTTATTTATATCTGCACGCATTCTGCCTTCTTTCCACTCTACAGAAGTCAGTCTTTCTCAAAACCAACCTCTCCACCTCTGACATTTGTATGTTTGTATATTCATTTGTATATTTGTTCATCATTCCTTCATTCACTTAATATTAATTGATCATCCACTGGGTGCCAGACAGGGTACCAGGCATTGGGAATAGCAGTTGTTTGTCCTTTGATGGTAGTCCTTCTACCTTCATTCAGGATTTCCATCCAACTGTCGTCCCCTTTCTGTTCTTAGTGCCCCCTCTTTATCCTGCTGATTCATTCCAACTCAACCTATAAAAATGCCTAAATCTCCTCCATCCTCTTCCAACACCTTTTTTCACCTTAGTTCTCCTTTCTGAGCCAAGATTCTAAAGAATTGCTTCGATTCCAGCCTTCTCTTCCTTTCTGCACATTTTCTTCCAAGCCTTGTGGTCTAGCTACCCCTGTCTCCCACCCCCATCACTCTCCTGGAACTGTCCTTACCAAAGTCTGTCCACTGCACACCTCTGAGCTCACACCTTACTGGGCTTCTCAGCCACACTGGACAGCTTTGGTCCCTTCCTCATTCTGGAAACTACCCTTGGTGTCTTGGACCCTACTCTCTGGATTTGGGTAATATTCTGAATGTTCTTTCTCTGTCTTCTTTAGAGATTGTTCACTCTCTGCCTAGTACTTAAAGGTGGGTTCTGTGTGAGCTTCCCTTTGGCCCACTGCTCTCCTTCCCCTGCATGTTCTGTATGATCCCATCCACTCAGGAGGCTAAGGCAGACATTTACATTTCAGTACTTGCTCATTCCCCTCAGCTTTTGATAGACAAAGAAGCCTCTTGTGGAGTACCACCATTGGGATATCCCATGGCAAGTCCCAAACTGAACTCAGCATCTTCCCAAGATGATGATCTTTCTGTCCTGTCTGTTTCAGGAAATGGTAGCAACATCCACCCAGTCAACCCATCCAGAGGCCTGGAAGTCACCTCCCAGAGCTACCCAAGTCAGGTCCTTCCTCACTTCCTTCCTCCTTTCCTTTCTCCCTCCCTTCCTTCCTCCCTTCTTTCCCTCTTTTCCTTTCTTCCTTCTTTCTTTCCTTCCTCCCTCCCTTTCTTCCTAATTTCCACATTCCCCATGTCCTGTGCTAGTGCGAAAACAAAAGTAAACAAAAAAACCAAAGTCCCAGCCTCTGCTTTCAGAAACTTCTACCCTAGTGGGAAAGATTGACTTTCATCAAAGAACTGTAAAAATAAATGGAAGGTTGAATTTGGGATAAATGTTGGTGTGAGAACATAAAATAAGAATCTTTCCCATAGGAAATGAGATTTAAATTGATATTGAAGGAAGAATATGTACTAGCTAGTTAAAGGGTAGAGGACAGGAGTGTTCTTAGCAGAGGGAACAGCATATGAAAAGGCCCTGGTGAGAGGAAGCTGGTGCACTGAAGGAACTGAGACAGTCTGGAGTGGCTGCCACAAGAGACAGCAGGACATGAGTGAGGCTGGGAGGTGGCAGAGTTGAGCACACAGGGCCTGGTGGGTCAGCCAGGTGTTCTGGTCTTTCTTCTACAAGTACATGGGAAGTTGTTTAAGGATTTCAAGCATAAGAATGACATGATCATTTAAAAATTTCATCTTAAAGTGTGGAGAATGGAGACGAGAAGGGAAAGTGTGGATGTGGAGATGCTGGTTAAGAGACGCAAGATGATAGTGGCTTGTTAGTATAACCGATAACCGCTAAGAACAGAGAGCTATAGGTCGATTTTACAAAAAGTCTATCAATTTGGCTTGAAATAACTTGGCTCACCTCTCTGTGGGTAGTAATCTGACTGTTCAATTATGTGAGCCCCATTTCTCCCTCAGATCAAGGGACTTTATGAAATGATTTAACTTGAATCCTCCCCAGGAAGCTGCTTTGCTGCCAGGTAAGGCTGTTTCCCAGTGATTCTTCCCTGGGTGCTGAACCCTATCTGGCAGACTGCATGAGCCAGGAGGCTGAAGTCACTCATCAGCGGCCCCCTCAGATCCCTGTCCAGAGGAGATCAGCTGTGCCTGCCTGTTGAGGCCAAGGACAGCCAAATAGTGCCAGTACCAGGGGGAGTAGTGGCCATCTCCTCCCTCTTTGGCCTTGGCGGAACTCTGCTTGAGGCAGCTGTCCTGTTTGCACTGAGGCTGCGACGCCAGGTGCCCAGCTGGGGGTCATGTGCTCCCTGGGTTACATGAGGCCACTTTTAACTGCTAACGGGACTAGGGTCTTTAATTTTTAATCATTAAACTTTAGACATGAAATGTGGAATGGAACTGGAATCTGAGTGTGAAATGCATCTCGCGCTTTCCCCATGGCACCCCTTCTTCCCAGTTAAATGGACGTGGGAGGAACTCCGTAAATATTTGTCGAATGGAGGTGCAATCGATTTGCACAAATTCTAGGAAGCCTCATCTTGCAAGAACCTCAGAACAGCAAGTAGATGACAAAAGGATGTAGGGCATGTCGAGGAAAATCCTAATCATATGTGAGGCATCGGAGGGACCACTGGGATGCATGGGCGAGGGGGTGTCACACGGAAGGGAAGAGACTGAGGAGCATTTGGTAGTGAGGGTGCTGCAAAAGATTTTAAAGAAATGCTGCTGTGTGTTTTACTGGAGTAACTCCTCTAAGTTCCTTCAAAAACCTTCACTCAAGTTCAGTGTTATTCTTGAAGGTCTTTGTAGTTAGAATGTCTTATTACATGGGTCAAGAGGCAGAGGTGTGCCTCAAGGAAATCCAGACATTCTGGTTCACAGATAAACAAATGGATATGTCTGGACTGCTTCACTGCGCCGTGTTTCTGGCAGGATCCTGGGGTTGGTACTAAGCTTTGCCAGCATCGCAGGCTGTTGGTGGAACGATCAGTACGGGGAGTTTAAACAGATATGTCCATTGGCTCGTTCTGGGCTCTCAAAAAATTCACAGGCTGTAAGAATTGGAAGGCATTTTACAGACCATTTAGCATTTTACACACAGGGAAATTGAGGCTCATGGAGGGATATCACAAAAAATCACATAACTTCTTACGGAAAAGCAAGAACTTGAACTTGGCATTCTTGGCACAAGAGCTTGTTTCTGTCTCGCTCCTTTTCCCCAGTTCTTCCGACTTCCTTAGGTTCAGCAGCCCTGGTGGACTTGAATTAGAAATTCCCTGTGTCTACTAAGACTCTTTTGGTTGCAAACAACTGAAACCGTTTCTAACTAACTTAAGCAAAAGGGCGGGTTCCTTAGAAAATACTAGAGCAACTCACAGATCTGAATGCAGATCAGAACACCACGCTTTGGAGGGACAGGGCACCTGGCTAAGGACTCGCTGACTGAGCCCAGATGCTGGGTTTTAGGACTCAGATTAATTACATGCTTTTTTCAAAATGTTTTTTTCCTCTTCTTTTACAATCTCAACTGGAAGTATTTTAAAGAATCAAGCTTGTTACAATGATTCTTGTCTGTTTGAAATGATCAGAACTTTTTTTCATGACAAAGATAATTCTTGACAGTTTGTAGACTAATTTTGCTGAATACTGTTATGGCCTGAAGGTTTGTGTTCCCCCCAAATTCATATTTTGAAACCCTAACCCCCAATAAGGGGATGGTATTTGGAGGTGGGGCCTTTGGGAGGTAGTTAGGTTTACATGAGGTCATGAGGGTGGGGCCCCCACGATAGGATTAGTGCCCTCATAAGAAGAGACCAGACAGTTTGCTCTCACTCTTTCTGTCATGTGAGGACACAGCAAGAAGATGGCTATCTGCAGGGTGGGAAGAGAGCTCTCACTAGGAACCAAATCTGTTGGCATTTTGATTTTGGACTTCTAGCCTCCAGAACTGTGAGAAAAAAATGTATGTTATTTACACTACCTAGTCTATGGTATTTGTTACAGCAGCTCAAGCTGACTGAAACAAGGACCGTCTGTGTACAAATGACAGCACACCTAGTCATGGCTAATATGAAGGTGCTAGCTTGCTCAAGGCTCCACCAGCAAAAAACCTTTTAGGGGAATTCTTGTAAATAGAGAATGTCAAGAAAATGTAGATAAAACTAGGATTTTGCTTCTAAAACTCAAAGTTGTCTATAAATTGCACATACCTTAATTTTTCATATTTTTAATTTTTTTATATCAACTTTTAATATAATTTTTCAACTTTATAGGGGCACACAAATTTCCCATGCTAACAAATTATATTCCAGCAACGGAACTGCAAATAATTGTGTGACCTTGGGGCAAGTTACTTTACGTTTTAAATCCTTAGTTTCATCTAAATGAGAGTATGGAGACCAAATGAGGGTATGAACATGATGAAGACTTCTGGTATACTTACTATATTTTGCCAACTGTTTAGTTATAGCGTCCCTTACTAAATTTTAAGCTTCTTGAGGAAATTACCCTGCGAGCATCATTAGCCAACCTTCAATTGCTACCCAGGCTCTTAGGTGAGAAGAGAACAAATTAATACGTTCAGGGAGGATGGGCCGGGCTCCCTCAGTGGAGGTGGGCTCTTCAGCTCATTGCTGGAAGGCAATAGGCATGATTGGGAAACATGGCTGTTTTGCTGTTTTTAGTCTGGATGTCTATCTCCTTATATCCCAGATCACTCCACAAAGTATTTGAGATACGGCGTATGTCAATTGCTTTTGCTAAACTTTTGCTCATTTTCTATGGACGGCATGTGCAAGTCTGGATGAGGGTGAGAAAGGGGTGCATGTAGGGGCCCCCCAGTTCTCAGCCTTGCCACCTCAAGCTCTCTCAGAGCAGAGCTGGTATGCTTTGTGTGTTAGGTGGATCACTTTGGAAAGCAGATGCACTTTTGTGACCTGATCAAATGCCCTTAGGCACAAAGAATCCAACCACCAAAGCCAAGTTTTCCTAAATCACCAGTGGGAAATTCTGACATGCAGGCAGAGTGGGCTGTTTTAGTCAGAATCGTGTAAAGGAGAGGACTGAGCAAGGCAAAAATATTCAGTCCTACTGTTCCCTGTCATATCCTCTCCTTATATTTATTTCATTAACTCGTTCATTCATTCAAAAAACATACTGAGCACTCCTGTGTGTCAGTCCAATTCTTTGGTGAGTGCTCTGGCCAGGATAGGTACCAGGAACTATGGGAGCAATTGGAGGAGCTCAACCCAGCTTGGGTGGGACGGGGCCAGGGGCAGCTTCCCAGTGGGGGCTGCACTTATGCTAAAAGGACAGATGTCTAATAGATCATTGGGTGAGGATGGGTATCGGGGAAGATGGGAGAGTGTTCCAGGCTCAGAAAACTTTGGTCAAAGGCAACTGTGGAGTAAAGGGAGTATGTTGGGTTGAGATGAGAATTGAGGGAAGAAGGAAGCAGGGCTGGGCCACCAAGAGTTTTGTGACCTGGACTGAAGAGTTTGGGTTTTATCCTGTGTCCAAGGGGGAGTGTTTGAGGCAGCATTAAGCAGGGAATAACCTTCTGTGGTTTGTGTTCTAGAAAGCTGTCTATGGAAACCGTGTAAAGAATGAGTGGAGCAACATAGTGAGGGCGGTAAGAATAGAGGGAAGAAGGAAGTGAGGACATATCAACAATCTTTTTCAACAGCTGTGCAATAGTAAAATTTAGGGACAAACAGAATATGCTGGGTCTCTGGTCACATGGCTGGATAGATCTCAACTCCAGTGATGTCAAAAGAATTGAGGAGCTGCAACACTTGGGCCCTTGTCCGCATGGCTGAGGGACTTGCAGGTTCTGAGACGTGTGTTACAGTCACGTGCTGCCTTGCTCTCTCAGCAGGGCGACAGTTAGGGAGGGACTGCATTGATTTTCTGCTTTGGCTCTGATCAGCAGGGCCAGCGTGTGTGACCCAGAGTGTGGTGTGTCCAAGCCTGCCATATCCCCACTTGGGAAGAGCGGGGGTGGGGGAGGAAGCAGTGTGGTGCTGACCCCTCTGCCATCCTGGGGACTGCACCCCTGCTTATCCTCCTCTGCTCTTTCACATCAGTTTCATGCTTTGGCCACCTCAACCTTCTCCTCCTCGAATGCATATTGCTTATACTGTCATGTTCTTTCAATCCTCCCCACCGTGACTTTTTGTTTTTAATTAAAGATTTTTAAAAATTGTGGTAAAATACACATAACAAAAGTTTACTATCTTAACCATTGCTAAGTGTACAGTTCGGTAGTGTTAAATATTTTCACATTGCAGTGCAACCGATCTCCAGAACTCTTTTCATCTTGCGAAACTGAAATTCTGCACCCATTAAACAACGCCCGATTTCCCCCTCTCTCCATCCCCTGGCAACCACCATTTTGCTTCCTGTTTCTATGAATTTGGCTACGCCAGGCATCTCTATCAATGGAATCATACAGTATTTTTCCTGTCCTGACTGGTTAATTTCACTTGGCATAACGTCTTCAAGGTTCGTGTGTGTTGCAGCATGTAACAGGATTTCCTTCCTTTATAAAGCTGAATAATATTCCATGGTATGGATATACCACATTTTGTTTATCCATTCACCCAGTGATGGACACTTGGGTTGCTCCCACTTATGTGAATAATGCTGCTATGAACATGGGTGTACAAACCAACCATGTCCTTTTCTGAATAGTCTCTTCTCCTGAGGCTGTCCCTGCCTTTCTCCCATTTAAAGAGCAATAACATGCTCGCTTTTAAAGACCTGCATTTTTCTTTAATGCATCTAAGATCTGATTTACGTTTCCTCTGAATGTGACTCTGTGCAGAGGCTGGGCCGTGTGGGCCTCCCTAGGATTTATTAAAGTCGAATGTTGATTCTATGGCTCCTGCCTTTGGTCTTTGTTCAGCTCTTCCTTAGTCTGAGTTTTCCTGTTTTTTTCCCCCTGTTTTTACTCTTAGATTTAGAGTGAAGGTAGTTTGTGATTTTATATCTAATCTATCATCTTTCTCTAGGACCTAAGAAAAGTGAAAAAGGATCTTTAGAAAAACTCAACTAAGAGGAAGGCAATTCTGTTCTTTATATAGAAATCCAAACCTTCAAAGGGAAAAAGCATTACCCCTTGAGCAATGCTTTCCTGAGATAACTTGAAATGTGATTTCACCCAATTTTTCCTATATTACACTTCATTGGCACATTAATAATTCTTCTAATTATAAAATATAATATTTCCCATATTACATTTTTATAAGCAGTTAGCTGGAGGAAGATTTCCTTATTTTTGGTCTGGTATTTGAGTCCTCATTGGCGGAGATGCCGCAGAAGACTTAGAAGGATTTAGGAGGCAGACCAGGGATGAACCAGAGAGTTCCTGAATTTCGCTGAGCACCTGCCTGCGGCCCTCCGCACCACACTTTCTCTCTGTGTGCAGCGCTCTAGTCACAGGAGAGGAGGTGTCTGTGGATCGGACGTTAGTGTTCACTTCAGTGGATTCTGCTGTGAATTCCAAGTAACATTTCCTTCGAGATCTAAGATGTTCCCTTCAGTAGCTTCCTGGCCCTCATTTTTAGCCATTATTTTAAGCTATTTGTTTAATTTCAGGGCTGGCTGGTCACCGGAAATGATGTTTCCACTAAAGCAAGTAATTTCAAGCTTGCAACATTTAATAATTATTGAATTCTTCCATTCAGAAAAATCTCCCTAGGACACAACTACTATATTAGGAGAAGGCAGCTTTAGCAAAGCTGACGTTTATCAAGCTATGTGTTTGTGGGAGAGATGCCATCTTATGGAGGACTTTAGACAGGGATGGGAAAGCTTTCTCACTTGGCGTTTTAAGTCTGACTTCAGTCCCCTCCTTCTGTGTGACAGTGATAATGTTTCATTTAGTGGCCTTGGTGGAACCCTGAGATCACTGTGTTTTCTATTAGTGCCTAATAATTCATGGGGATTTTTCCCATGTGGGTTTCATCCTCATATCAGGTAGACTGATAAAGGATGGTGAACTTTACTCTCATTATTTCATTATTCTCCCCAGCCTTGTACTAGTACTAACTGCTTTATTTAGACAATTGTAGGCCACTCGCCAGGCATCTGTCGTATCCCTGCTTCGATTTCTTCCTTCTGCTGTTCTTGCAGCGCTAACAGAGAGAACCTCTTTTGGTCTTAGAGGTTTGACTGATGAACAAACTTTTACTGAGCGATATAGTCACTGTAGTTTTTGTTACTCTATATGTACTTTCCTTCCTCCAATTCCTTTGGTGGCAAAGATCATCTTTCTTCTGGGAAACCCATTTCTGTGCTCTCTGATGGGGCTAATGCTTCCACTAGTCAGCCACAGGAGTGGGCAGCACCTGAGCCCTTCAAGAATCCTCCCTGAACATTTTGCAGAAACAAGTGGGAAAGAGGCGGAGCTCCTTCCCTTCATAGGTTCATTAGTTGTAAGAATGGTGGGAACTGAAACTGCTGGTTGCCATCATTGCCACCACGTGGGGAGAGCTTGCCTGAGAATGAAGCCAAAATAGACAAAAGCAAAGCTGAGAGTTGGAGAAAAAGAGATGTTCTTAATGACATCGTCAGAGCCCCTTATCTTGACACACTTATGTCAGCTCTGTCCCTTACACTTCCAACTACATGGGGCGATACCGTCCATCTTTTGTGCATGCTATATTGAACTGGGTTTCTGTCATCGGCAACCAAAGTATTCTAAGTGATACAACCGTCAGGATTTTATCCATGGAAGTTTCTCTTTATTTGGTTTCATTGCCTACTTCATTTACTTCTTCAGCATCCTCAGGCACCTGTTAGTCCAGTGATCTGCACAGAGTGGACAATGAAGGGACATCCCCCTTTCATGTAGGTAGTAGGCAGGTGATTTTCAAAGAGATTAGAAGGTCTCCTACTAGCGATGCCAGATAAAATACAGGAGGACCAGGTAAATTTGCATTCCAGATAACTAGCTTTTTTTCAGTGTATGTCCCATGCAATATTTGAATTTCAAATCAACAACAAATAATTTTTTGTGTTAGTATGTCTCCTGCAATATGTAGGAACTAGTCATACCAAGAAATCATTGTTTATCTCAAATTCAAATTTAAGTGTCCTGTATTTTACCTGGCAACCCTAGTCTTACCAAATAATCTTATTTTAAGAATATGCTTAAAATAATATGAAGTCTCTAAATTTAGGAGAGCATCCTATATGAATATCTTTCATACCTAGGATGGGAAATCCAAATTTAACTGGGCATCCTGTATTTTTATTTGCTGAATCTGGCAATCCTCTCCCGTACCTACCTTAATTATCTTCCTGATCTGATGATACAGCACCTAAATTCTAGTATCCAAGAGCCATCTCATTTTCCTGCTCCACGGTCAAAGGAGCAATGTCTGGTTTCAAGCCTCTTCAAAGGGCACCCATGTCGCTTAGGTGTCTGAAGGCAAGGGGGCATTACGGTTAATGGAGAGGTGTCCATGGCCTATGTGGGAGAGGAAGGAAATTCAGAAGAACCAACATTTACTAAGGGTCTTTCCCTGTCAGACACTGGGGAGAAGGTGTGTATCCACTGACTCATTTAATCTTTTGACAGCCTTGTGAAATAGATAGATTTCCTCTATTCCCATTTTAAAAATAAGGAAACTGAGACCAAGATAAGTGAAGAATTTGCTCAAAAACACAGGGCTTGGACGTAGTATGAGGCTCAACCGACCTGAGCCCCTGATTTTCCTATGGGTTCAGTTTCTTGGGGAGAGGACAGCTCCTGGTATCTGTTAGCAGAGTGGGACGTTCCTAGGGCACTGAGATGGAAAGCCAGCAGAGGGACAATGTCTGCCTCTGTCCGTAGCCTTTGGACCAGAGCATCTGTGACCTTTACTATCTGCCCACACCCGGCTGGGCTGGGTGGGTACTTTAACCAAGTTTGTCTCCCATGTGTTTCCTTGGGATAGTGCTGAAAGCAAAGCAGATGGCCATGAAACATATGAAAAATGGTCAAACTTACTCATAATTAGAGAAACCAAAGTTAAAACATCACAAGATACCATTTCTCATCCATCAGATTTGCAAAGATTAAAAAGCTTAACACATCCTGATGGCAAATCTGTGGGGAAACAGGTACTATTATATATTGCTGGTGGGAATGCAAACTAGCGCAACTCACCTGGAGAGGAATTTGGCAACACTTGACGGAGCTACATATGCACTTACCTTTCGCCCTGCAATCTGACTTCAAGGAATTACCTTGAAGGTCTCTCTCACCGATATGAAGGTACGTATGCACCAGTTTGTTCACTGCAGCATGGTCTGTAATTGCAAAATATCAGTCTGTGGTTTAGTTCATAGTATTGTACTAATGTGAATTTCCTGGATTTATGATTTTACTATGGTTATGTAATATGTTAACATTAGGGCAAGCTAGGTGGAGGGTACTATTCTGTACTCTTTCTACAACCTTTCTGTAAGTCTAAAATTACATCAGAATAAAAAATTAAAACAACAACAGAAAAACAGATTTCTCATCACCTTATGTGGGGCATGTGCTCAGGGCTGGACCAGCAGTGAAGGGCCACAGCTGCCTAACTGCCTCCTCCTCAGTTCCAGTGCATCCTGGTCAGTCTAGGCCTGACCTGGTAGGGGGATGGTCAGCTGTCTCATCCATGGGAAAGGAGAGTGGAGAGAGAGGGTGGACCGTCATGAGCCACATCCTTGCTGAGACTCTGAGAACCAGTACACTCCTGTAGGAAGAGAAGTGAGGACAGCCCACCTGCCCAGACTACTGCTGTCTAATGTTCAAATTAAGTCTGTGAAGGATGTCCTTGAAAACAGTTCCATTATTTTAAAGTCTCATCTCATATGTGTGAGAGATTTACTGTCCTTTCCCAGTCACTGGTTGTTTGTATTGTATATTCAAATGCCTTGAACTATGAAGACAATATGCAACCCTCTCTTTCTGTGGCATTTTCAGTCCTACAAATAGAAAAGCTACGAAATGCGTAAGATGGGGAATCAGTTCTCTCTCCTGGACAACTTGCTCACAAATGTGGTCCTCTTTTAAAAGATTGTAAAGTTGACAAATGAATCAGAGTCCTTAAGATGACTTGGGTGTCTCCTAACATTTTTATCATTTCTAATTTATGCTTTCTAGTAAAATAGGGATTAGCTGCTTTTTATTTGCTATTCTGAATCATTTTGCCAGAGCTTGGCTTTGAGCTTCAGCGATATCTCACTAAAATAGTAAATCCTTGATCCTGTGGAGAGGGGGTGAATTAATGGGTGTGTGGGGAATGTTTTGATCATGCGAGTTCCCTAAATTTGTGTTCACTCTGCTGCCGGCTTCCTGGCGTCAATGCAGGGGCAGCGTGGGCCCAACGCAGTCACGGTGTCCCTCCTTTCATGGTGGGTGCATTGGCATGGGGCCTCCTTCTCTGAGTACCCACATGAGCTGGATACCATGTTGAGGCTGATGTGTCATTTGATCACCCCAGTAAGCCTGTTAAGGCTCAGAGAGGTTACGTGCTTTTCTGAAGGTCCCAAGTGTAATAAATAGTGGAGCTGGGGGTTTGAATCTGTCTGACCCCAAGTCTTGAGCTCTTTTTCAAAGCACACTACCCAGCTGAGGGAGACCAGCTTGGCCAACTCTGCCACCTTGGTGAGGCCTGGCTCTGCCCATGCTTATGGGTAAAAATGACGGGGTGCCCTTCCATCAGTGCAGGCGCTTTATCTCTGTTCTAGAAATCAGAGCATCCTTTCATTGTTCCCACTTAAGCTCTATAATGTCTTCCTGTGCACAGAAGTCATTTCAAAAGAAGCCTCATTCGCCAGTTCTTACAAGATTGGTCTATGCAGGAAGCCTCAGAACAAACCCAGCTTCCTCTCTTTCTGAAACTTTAGGACTTGTATCCCTGGCACCAGGTGGGGAATCCCCTCCTATCTTTATGAGAGAAGCTTCTATTTGTGTTTTGAAAAGAGCAGAGGCTTGGAGTCACACCGGTGTATGAATTCCGTCTCAGCTCTGTGTTTCCTTGAATAAATGAATTCATCTCTCCATACCCAGCCTTCTTTTGCATGGATGGCAATACTTTTCACAGAATTATTGTCCACATTCAATGACGTAACAGAAAAAGCACCTAGTACATGGCAGACATTGAGCAAATGATTGTTATTGTTTTGACAAGCACTACTAATTCTCAACATAGCATTTCCCCTGTATATTCCCTCCACAGTACTCAGGCTGTTTCCAATAAAGAAGGATAAAGTTGCAAAGCATGCCACCTCTCAGAATTACTTTTATTTCTACAGGGCAGAAACTCTGCCAAGGAGGAAAATGGAAGTCATCCCAGGCTTTTGTGCAGGTTTTATTTGTATGCCAAAGCGAGCAAGTCTTCTTTGTTCTGAAGATGAATTTCATTTTAATAGTGCCAATGAATCTTTTAAAATTTCATAATTACCATTCCTAGCATGCTCCAAACAGAGAGATAACAAAAGAATTAGGTGGCCAGTTCAGATTGCATTTGGAGATGGATGTGCATTTGAAAATGCTTCAGCTGCGCCCTGAGTCGTCATCCCAGGCCATGAGCCCTGCAGCTGAACAGATTGTGGAGTCAGCAACACCAGCCCAGGCTCACCCCGCCAGTGGCACTGGGTGGACGCTTGATGGTGCAAGTCAGGCCCCAGGGGCACTGAGCGGGAGTGCCTGGTCCACCTAACCTAGCCCCGCCCTTTGTTAGTCACACATGCAAATGTGTGGAGCACTTTATAACTTGCAAAGTACTTTTTACATTTTATTGTCTCATGTAATTCTCTCAAAAATCCTTGAGAATAGATAACATCAAGATTATTATTCCATTTTATGCATAAGGAAGCTAAGGTTCAGAGAGGTTGTGGTTTGCCCAAAATGCACAGTTAAATAGCAGAACCTGGAACTGACATCACTTAACTCTAAAACTAATAATCTTCCCACTATATTTGTCTGCCTTTTATTGTACGGTATAATTATCCAAGTTTGAATTAATGATATTCTTTTTTTAAAGTCAATTGTGTAATTCTGTACAAATCACCAAAACATGAATTTTTGTGCCCTGGGGATTTGGCACTCTGATGACAACTGTCTTATTCTGAGGGATTAGCCTCTTCCATCACAGACTGCGTAAGGCTGCCTCCTCCTCCTCCTTAGCCTCTTCCTCCTTCTTTTTCTCCTTTTTCCATGTGGACCCACACTGAGACAACACCATCTCAGTTCTCTGAGACCACAGCATGGAGTGTAAGCTGGGACATAAGAAGAAAAGATGATCCAGAGGCTACGGGGGGAAGCTGAGTGGGAGAGCGAGGCGTGTGTCTTTTAAGGAAGTCTTTAGTTCTTGAACAATCCACAGACAACTTTTCAATATCCAAAGCAGACTGGAGCAGAGTTTCTCAAGTAGAACAGTATACAGACCCCTTTTAAAGGACAAACATTCTCAAGGACCCCAGTTAAATTTTTATTTTAAAGTTATTTGAATACCTAAAAGCATCAAAATTGACATAAATTCCTTGTGCTTATAGCTCTTATACAACAATAAATGAGATTTAAAGTTCATGTTTAATTTCTGATCATCTAAAAAGTTAACATAAGAATATTTTGGGCTATCTGCCCCCCAAAATTTCAGTGTCCTCATGTGAGGCAGAGTTTATGAGTATATGCAAACAAAGATCTAGGAATGTTTTGGCACAGCATTCAAACAGAAAAATGGTGGGAGAAGTTAGTTATCACATGGCACCAGGTGGTAATTGCATCCTATGGACTTCAAGGCATGTATGTTCTAGAATTACAGAGAGAATGTATGATTGGTGATGGAGATGAAATTATCAATCTATAAATACCTGCTTTTATTGCATAGAATGATAGATTGATCTGCTCCACCTTCTGGCTAACTCCTATTCATCCTTCAAAACACAGCTCGTGTGTCAAAAATTCCAGGGAATTTTTCCTAGCCACTCCCTGCCCCTTAGCCTGTATTAGGTATGCTTCTTCTGTGTTTCTATTTCACTCCATGAGACCTCTGTCATGGCTCTGATCTCACTATTCAACGATTCGTGGTTCCTTGGGTGACCTAAACTCTTGAATCACTTCTCTCTGGTGCGTTTGGAAATAGTGTCTGTTCCTGAGCTGTTATTCTCACCTGCTTCTTAGTGGTCACAATATTCTGCAGCCATTTTCTGCTTCTCCTCTTGGACCCCTTGGATCTCTTTTCTCCCTCACTACCTTGCTGCCACCTGGATGCTGGCCCCACTGTGTAAGATGCTCTTCTCTTTATTACTCTGTCTTTTTATTTCCCACAACAACATCAATGTCAAGCTATAATGTAACAGATTTTACAAACATTTGGGATAACGAGAACATAGTGAGAAATATTAAAGCTGGATGTTAAATATCACTGTGTCCATCACCCAACAGGAGAAGAAAAATGCTAATTCCTTCACAGAGCTCCCATAATGAGGCACCCCACGCTTTGTTTCACTGTTCTTGTCTCGTTTCCTTTTTCACAGAGAATGCCCTTCTTCAACCTTTTCCAGTATAAATCTCTCCCTGCTTTAAGAAAACCACCATTCCTTGCTCACAGAAGTTGACTTTGTCCAAGCATCTGTTCTATAGATCTCTTTCTTGGTCAATTTGGGTTGCTACAACAAAATACCCTAGACTTGGTGCCTTAGACATCAGACGTTTATTTCTCATCATTCTGGTGGCCGGAGAGTCCAAGGTCAAGGTGCCAGCAGACCCAGTGTCTGGGGAGAGCTCTTTTCCTAGTTCGCTGGCAGCCATTTTCTTCTTGTGTCTTCACATGGCAAAGAGAACAGACTCTAGTCTCTCTTTTTATAAAGACACTGATCCCATAATGTAGGCTCCACCCTCATGATATCGTCTAAACCTAATTAGCTCCCAAAGCCCCACTTCCTAACATCATCCCACTGGGGGTTAGGGCCTCATTATATGAATTTCCGGGGAACGCAAACTTGCAGTCCCTAACATCCTCTTACACAGCCCATCCATGGGGCAATATGATTCATAATGATACATTTCCCAAATTTGGTTGTGTGAGGGAGAGAAGGTCTTGGCAAACCAGGTTGGCTTTGAGGTCTCTACTAACGTGAAATGAAGATATGGGCTTGCTCTTCCTGTGGCCTTCTAGCCACCTGAGGAGGACAGCTCAAATCTACAAATCCACTAATCCATGTTTGGATGCACACCAACCTCTCTCCCAAGAACATACAAACTTGCTTGCAGGCAGTTCAAACTAATTCCAGGTTTAGGATGAGAACTGCTTTCCTAAGAATGCTATAATTTGCAATCCTTTCCCTGGCCCATGGGGCAGGCAGTTCTCTACCTTTCTCTTTCCATCTTCTTGCCTTCAGGGTCATGTACGGGAAACCTTCTGAACATGAGAACTGGAAGTCCATTATAGTACCTTTCTGATCAGCAGAGCCATCTCCCTCTTATTCCACCTCTGGCTACAAAACAAATCAAAATAACAGACACTTTCAGTTAGAGTTTGATCTTGAGTTTGCTAAAGTGAGACTGCTTTTCTCTGAAGTCTCCCCCCGTCCACAGTTAAACCTGTGGGCTCCGTGTGTGTAAGTATTTGTATATTTCTTTTTTTTTTTTTTAAACTAGCCTGTTACCCTCTAAATTATATGAGATCTCTGGAAGCAGGCCCCTTCTTTTACTCAACTTTATATTTTCATTACCTGGTGTATACCTGACACACAAAAGTTTGTTTGCAGATTGGCTGACTGATTGAAAGAACTATAAAATATGAGTGTTCCTACAACTAAGGGAAATTTGGAGAAATGGTGGATACCATACATTTATATTTAAGCAAGAGTAAGAACAATATAGTTCCCCAATGTCTCTTAGCCCCTGTCAGGCAAAGATCATGTATTGATTTCTATGTTTACTAAGTCACCTAATGTTGCTTTATATAAATAAATGTGTTGCAATTTCTCTTTAAAGTTTTTTTTCCCCAAAGATTGGCCCTGAGTTAACATTTGTTGCCAATCTTCTTTTTTTTCCTTCGTCTTCTCCCCAAGGCCCCCGAGTACATAGCTGTATATTCTAGTTTTGGGTTCTTCTGGTTGTGCTATGTGGGACACTGCCTCAGCTTGACTTGATGAGCAGTGCTAGATCCGGGCCCAGGATCCAAACTGGCGAAATCCCAGGCCACTGAAGCGGGGTGCACAAACTTAACCACTCAGCCATGAGGCGAGCACCTCATTGCAATTTCTGTAGTCTTTGTGGTAATTAGCATAATACTCTTCATAAAGAAATGACTATTTTTCGAATAAACAAATTTTGGGTCAACATGTGTCATTTTTTATGTTGGTTTTTAAAGTCAGTTATCTAGAAAACTCTATTGCATCAAAACATTCTCTGATGATGATAGACTAATCAATTACTACTGGAAATACTCTTTAATTATTAGAACACATCTTTGTAATTCTTCTTCTCAACTGAAAGCGAAAATTTGGCAATCACTTTTCGTTGTAACTTCCAAGTAGAATTTTCACACATATTGTGTAGTGTCTTCTGATAAAAGAAATTAAAATATGGTGGGCAAATTCTTAACAATTCAGTGGAAAGACTGGAAGGTTAACTTAAGGAAATATCCTGGGAAATAGAACAAAAGGTTGGAAAATAAGAGAGAAAAGAGAAGATGACTGGGAAACTAGTCTAGAGTCTCTGACACCTAAAGTACAGACGTTCTTTTTAGAATGCATAGAAGGGAAAATGTAGGAGAGGAAATTGTCAAAGAAAAAATTTCAAGAAAATTGATTTTGAGTCCCGCCCCTTGGATGAGTGGTTGGGTTCACGCGCTCCACTTCAGCGGCCCAGGGTTTTGCCAATTCAGATCCTGGGTGCAGACATGGCACCGCTCGTTGGGCCATGCTGAGGTGGCATGCCACATAGCACAACTAGAAGGACCTACAATTAGAATATACAACTATGTACTGGGGGGTTTTGGGGAGAAGAAAAAAAGAGAAGAGTGGCAACAGATGTTAGCTCAGGTACCAATCTATATAAAAAAAAATAGAGCAAAGGAAAGATAATTTTAAACATGAAAGCCCTTATACTTTTGTTTCCTATGCACCCTTTAGTAGGAAGTTACATAAAGATATGCCTCATAAAAATGAGAGAGTGAACCATGAGTCATAAATATAGATGATCCAGAAAACAGGATTCTACAGTAATAGAGGTGAAGGGTGTTTCTGGAATGTTGATGTAGGGAAATTCCAGGATGCACATCAGGCAGCAGGTGGGACAGCAGCCAGCCCAGAAAGGAGCAGGAGCTAGGTATTCATGTCTCCAGAGGGATGTCTCCAAAGGGTGTTTGCGTGGGAAAGGAAGCTGATGGATTACCTGATGCATTTGACATTGAGAGGATTTCACCTCATGCTTGGAGCACTTGGGGAAAATTGTATGATAGGTACACAAAAAGCTAAGACAATAAAAAACTGAGGCATTTATTTTTTTCCAGGAAAAACGTTCTGTGAGAAAGGAAATAAGTTCACAATGTACTGTATGTCTTAGCTGTGAATAATATTTCCATAGTCATAATAACGTCAATATTGAATATCAGTTTAACTGAAGATGTGATAAAAAAATATTAGGAGCATGGAAAGAGGATGTGTGTGTGTGCACCTGGTGCTAGTTTAAGATAGAGTAAACTTTTCATTCTCCATGGTGATAAGTCAGTAGATAATGTCTAAAATTGACAAATAATCAGGAAGCAGCTGTATAAGCACGCTGTTCAGTAAAGTATGGTATCAAATACACGAGGCAGCTAAGAATGGAAAGTGGCTGCCTCTGAGCAGTGGAACTGGGTGGGAGAACGGGGGAAGGAGGATGCGCTAGTCCCTCACTCTGCTTTCTTTCTCTCTATTGCACTTTCAACATCCTAAAGCAGCCAGATGAAATACAGCACTTTATTCTGAGGTCCTGCAATGAAAAGGATGAAGTTAAGCCCATAGTGTTGCCATACAAAGTTTAGCGATGTTTCCCCCTAATTATTTGAATTCTTACTAGGCTCCAACAGTATCAGCTCTTTCAGAGTGCAAGTCCTCTTCCTGAAGCAGAAAGCAGAGATAAGACTGGAAAGGAAGAAGATGAAAGTAACCACAGATTAGTTCCGTCCATATACCAGTACTCGGCCAACCTGACGCACCAGGGAAAACTTGCCGAGGTGTGACAGGCCACATCCATCATGGAGTTGTTCATTTTGGCATGGCCACCCTAAAGGGAGTTTATATAATATTTCTCTTTTTAAAGGTGATCTTGAATTTGCATACCTATGAAATCTGTAGGGTGGAGTGGACGACAGTTTAGAAGGTTTTGCTTTGCTCTGGGAATTGAGGCAGAGGAGCAGCTCAGAGGAAGCGCAGCATTGACATGTTGGTATTTCTGGAGCAGACTTTCTATCCCTGTGTCACTCCTTTGCCTCTGTTAGTCCATTATGGAGTGATTCCTGGGAAGTGAGGCTTCCTTAGAATCAAAGTGTTTACTCTCTTTCCTCAACTCTGCCTGCCCCATATCTTCTCCTTTCTCCACCCTAGAATCTTTTTCTGCCAGTGAACTACTGAAGTCCTTGTTCTTCTGAGCCCCGATTCCATGTATGCTGGATATTACCAAGTGAGTGCCCAGGTGGGTGAGGCCAGTGGCTGCAGGGACACTGTCACCCACAAGGATGTGGTTGCATCGATAGACAGTAGCATTGGTTCCAAATAGGCTTCAACGACATCTGGCCCATTAAGGCAAATGATATTTATTTTTGAGTGATTATTGCTAAGAAGGCTCAAGCATGCATTGGGTGACGAGTTAATTGAAAAATTGCTTCCTGTTCTCAATTGGCTGCTGCTCGCCACAGACAGATGATGATGCATTTGACAAACTTCTTGTGAGTCTAGTGTCCCAGCTCTACTCTAAATATTTAAAGCAGTCTGTTCGCTATTTGGCACGCCCTGAGGTGAGCTTTTGAATGCAGCATGTTTTGTTCCCTATTAAAACTACGTAAGCTTTTCTAAGTGTTGAATAAAAGAATAGACAGTAGCAGGTCTGGGCTGCATCTGGCTGTTGGAGCTAGTAAGACTATTTATCTGTATGTCCTCTGAAGAATAATCAGTAGGAGCAATGCTCATTTTTTGGTTTCTCCCAGGAATTCTCTTGTAAAATTTGAACAAGGCTGCAAAGTCTCCTCTTGTAATTCTTGATAGGAAAACTTAAATTTGTAAAGAAAGGCCCTTGGTGCCATTGAGACAGAGACCAAAAAGATGCTTAAAAGGATGTCAGTAGATAAATGCCCTAAGCCCAGTTCCCTGATGAAGGGTCCCACTCCCTTTATGGGAAGAGCATCCACTGAAAGCTCTCTGCTCTTGCTGATGTTATGCGATTGGTACTTCATGAGTGCTTTTCTAGTGTGTGAATTGAGGCTAGGTGATTGGAACATAGAAAACCACATTGTAAGTTCTCTGGGTCCACAGAGCTTGCAATCTGCCTTCAGAAGACCTCAGCTGTGAGGCCGGCCCAGTGGCGCAGCGGTTAGGTGCACACGTTCAGCTTCTCGGTGGCCCGGGGTTCGCCAGTTCAGATCCTGGGTTTGGACATGGCACAGCTTGGCACGCCATGCTGTGGTAGGCGTCCAACACATAAAGTAGAGGAAGATGGGCAAGGATGTTAGCTCAGGGCCAGTTTTCCTCAGCAAAAGGAGGAGGACTGGCAGTAGTTAGCTCAGGGCTAATCTTCCTCAAAAAAAAAAAAAAAAAGACCTCAGCTGCTATCTCATCACTCACTTTTCAAGTCTAGTGACCTTAACTCAGTTTCTCAGGACCTCAATTTCTTTATCTGCAAGTAAAGATGATTCTAGTTACCTTTTGTGAGTATTAAATAGAATAATACATGGCAAAAGATGCATAAATATATTTTTATTTAGTCTTAGTCTAAGTGATGAATGAAAGTAATTTTTTGCTTTCTGTTATTAAGACAAATTGGTATTTTTATTTTGTAGTCCAGTACAAGAAATAAGGAATTATTTAATATTTGAGCATTCAATCCAGCAGAAATAAAGTGAATGTGTATGTACTATACACACAAAGTATTTCTAGCTGGGGAAAATTTGATTAAAGTATAAATAAGTACAAGTATTTCAGGTTACATTGGTATTTTGTCTTCAGAATTCCTGCTGCACTTGCTTTTTCTGCTATGCAGTTGAGTAAAGATGCGTGATTGGGTGAAAATTATTAACTTGAGAGAGTTTAAACTTTTCCCCTGCCACAGAGAATCTGTGGTTGGCAGCCAAATGTCCCATCCACTCCCAGTCTGTTTTGAAATAGTTATTCTTCAGACTAAAAATCTATGGCAGGGAAGGCAGGAGAGGAGAAGGAGAGTACAAGGAGCATGGAGAGGAAGGTTTTTCTATGGGCTATTTTCAAATGAGAAGCTCCTGAGAGAGACGACTATGGAAAAGTTGCGGAGAAGAGAAAAAGTTTGGGAGTTATGACACAAGGAAAGAGTGGAATTACTTTAAGGTTATTTTTTTGCAGGTTGACCTCCACATGGCACTTCTTATGGACTGGCCCCTGTGGTTCACAGCTTTAATAGGGTTACAGATGAAAGTGCCATATGATGTTTCATGTGAATTTTTTCTCTGTCCAATCAAATAGTTTCATACTTTTGGCATTTCCCAATAGACTCTTGCCTAGTTTATCCTCCACTACCACCCATTGGAATAATTTCTGTGAAACACAAATGTGACCGTGTCAATCATTGTTCTAAAATCCTCTTTAATGATATGGACCATCCACGCCCTGTTAGTCAAGTTTGACACAAGGGCACATACACACATCTATGAGCCATTTACCCATTTGACCACTCAAGATGGCACTTCCACTCTTCCTTGAGTAAATGGTCTTTGTAATCCAGTAAATAAAACTGATTTTTCCTCAAGGAGTTAAGAGGAAGATTTCTCAGCAGAAGATGGAGAACACGGTTGTCCTCCTGGATGCCCTGATCATCTCTGCCCAAGCCCACATGTGATGCTGAAGTGGCAAAGGCAACAGCCAAATCCCAAATGGAATCCAGCCATCAACAGTGACATACCAAGGAGCAGGGTTGTGGTGGGAGTGTCTGCCCTGATACAGAGCACCGTTTTAATCACTATCATGTTTAAAATTTCCAGCACATGGTAATACTTGGTTTTGTTATTGTTTTTAAATTCTCCATGACAGAGCATGCTCTTACTGCCTGCTCCAGGGGCAAACTGCTTGTCTCTCCCCACCGCCTTGGTCCACCAAAGATGGCATCACTCTCTCCTTCTTCTTTTGCTAGAGATTAAAGAGAAATTGCATCACATTTGACAATTGCTTTGACCGATACAGAAATGACTGCTGACCATTTGCGTGGCAGCCTCCCAGGGCTGTAGAAATCATAATTTGAAGGCACTCAAAGCCTGATCGGAATCTCGGAAGTTCGGCACTATAAGTCCATGCACAGTAAGACCAATGGAGCGAGTCCATATCTTGGACTCTGGGGATGGGGTGCTAGGCCTGGAAAGATGAAGCATCCAAGACAGAAGAAGGAGCACTGGGGTTGTTTGTGCAGCTGCAGTTGGACATTAACTTTGCCTGGCACACCTATATTCACATTCTGACTTTGGATTGCTTTTCTAAGTATTTGTAGCCATTAAATACTGTTCCTTTCAAGGGCTTCTGTTGAATTGCTTAGGTGTTGAATTTGTTGTACTTTAAAGGTGCTTTGTAAAGTGCCTTTTTCAAGTACAGCTGTCTTAGTTACTTTAAACATTGATGAATTTTGATTTAAAGTAAAAACTTTCAGCTTGTTGAAAAGGGGCAGGTATTTGAGATTATGACTTGTTTCCAGCAAACCCTTAAAGAATAACAGGTAATTCACATGGTACAGAGAGGAAGGAACTGGTCAAATACTAAAACTAATATCACCAGCAGCTGGGCATAAATGAGAACAGGGCTTGAAAGGGAGGCCAATGCTTTTGTTAGAGACCCTTCCTTGGGGCATCGCTCCCCATCACCTGTGAGATAAAGTCCATGCTCCTAAATACGGCAGAGACAGATTTGGAACCCTGCCTGTCTCTTCCACTCTATCTTTCTACATTGTCTCTTGTACGTATCCTATCTCTGTGCTCCTGGAATCCCTAAGCAGCCAGTCTATGAACGTGGCACGTTCTTTCCTGCCTTGTGCCTTTGTGTGTGCTGTTTCCTTTCCCAGGGAAGCCCAATTTTCTTCTTTCTCTGTCTTCCTATACTCATCTTCAAGAATTGGCAAAATGTCATCTCTCCTATGGACAATTCTCTGACTCCACTCTCAGTCACGTCCCAAGCAGAAGTAATGATTTTCTCATCTGTGATGTTGTTCTGGTGTCAGAATACCAAGTCTGACTCCTGTCTCCACCGCTTAATGCTCGATGACTTTAGACAAGCTGCTTAACCTCTCCGTGCTTGAATTTCTTCAGTTGTCTCATGGGGATAATAATATCACTTATAAAATTATAATGAGAATAAAATTCTTAGAAGTTTTTCCTGGAATCACATAGTAGCTTAACGTGTTAATTATTTATTATTTATATTATAATTTATTACTAACACTACCATTATCATCATCATATATACCTCCCCAGTGCGTTTATTCACATAAATTTTATCCACGTGATTATTATTATGTCGGTCTACCTCAATCTTTTCTATCTTTAGTCCTCAGGGCTTAGCACAATACTTGGCATGATACAGTACTGGTGTACAGTAAACATTTTTGAATTTTAATTATTGGTGCTTATGTCTTTTTTTCTTACCAGATTATAAACTCTTTAAGGTGTGTTTTCTGCTTTACAGCAATTTCAGGGATGCTAGCCCAGTACCCCACACATAATCAGCACTCATATATGTACTGAAGAAACCAATGAATTAGTGAAGAGTGTGTAGAAATGACTATGTAAATATTGGTTTCCAGAGAGCAGGGTGGACCACTGGTAACATAATGGGAGACCAACTCCCAGCTCATCACCTGGGGCCAGACAGAGGACTGGAAGCAAATAGTTTGGTACAATTCTTTTGTTTCATTAGCTTCTGCTGAAATTAAAAGGCAGTTGAGATGTAATGTCAAAGACGAGGGTCTGCAATCTGAGCCTGAAACCAGTGTGTGGAAGTGGAAGGGAGAATTTCGGAATTTGTAGATGGACCAGCTTAACTTGCATGTCTTTTGTAAATCTGGGAAATACAATTCTATACCCCATAGTTTTAAAAGTTTGCATTTCTGCAAAATTGGGGTCTTGTAATGAAAGTTTCTCTGCTTCTAAAAACTATCCAATGGACGTTATTTGATTGGATGTTTCATTATGTTGTATTCGTCAGGTTACAAATCACTTAAACTCATAATTTTCTTCAACTCCCTAGACCGAATGGAACATTTTGATTCCATGTCTGAGAGCAGGACATGAGTGTTTCCAAGGAAGGGTTTAAAATGGGTTGTTTCCTACCCCAAGACTGTGATGTGCTTTGGATCCATCTTACATCATCTTCTATTAATAGCTTTCTGAACTGTGGATTGACTATTTAACAACTCTTACTATTAAATGCTATTCCTTTAAAAGGACACTAGTTAAGCTGTTTGAGCCCTGAATTTATGTTTTGTTTAAAGAGTGCCATTTAAGGTTAAGATCAAGAGATTTGGGGGGAATGGTTTAAATTAAAAAATGAGTAAGTTACTTGAGCTCAAATGTAACCTTTAAAGATTTTTCCCAGGAATTGAAACACACAGAAAGAATGTGGGATCATTTTAAGTGGAATGCAACCCTCTTTACTTTTCTCCTTTAAGCTGCTGGAAATGAAAAACGTAAATAGAAAGATAAGTGAGGGAGGGCTTTTGAAAGTTCTTCATCAAGCAGTTGAGTTGTTGCCTGAAATGGCAAGGCAAGCAGAGCAGATGCCTCTTGAAGGAGACTCAGGCAGGTCCATCTGCCCAAGAAGTCTGAACATGGCTTCCAGAAACCCCTCCCCGAGATAGCTCACCCTCCTTCTCTGCTCTGGTACCTGCCACTGCCTCTAGAAGCTTCCATTCTCCCAAGCTGAAGGCAGCATTCCTTTATTCATTCACTCAATCAATATCCATCTTCCTTTCTAGTCCTGGTGTATAATGGAATGAAGACTTGTCTAAAAGTGAGAAGACAGTCATTTATTCACTCAGGGAATGTTTTGTGATTACCCAAAGTCGTGTGCCTAGCACTGTGATAAATGCAGGAAGTTCATGGATGGTGAGGCTTATGCACTTTCGATTGCTCATATAGTGGTTTCCTTTTCCTCCTGGGCCCACAGGTAGCTGTCTTTTTTAGTCCACTTGAAGTCAGGTGAGACCACATGCCTAGGTTCTGGCTAATGGATTTGAACAAAAGTAATGTAAGGCACATCCAGGCTTGCCTCCTAAAATATCCTGCATGCTCTTACTCGCTCTCTCTTTCATTATCTCCAGCTGAAAACTGAATAAGATCCAGAAAAGAACGCCACGGCCCAAGGAGTTAGCTCCATCATCAGATGAAAAAAGGCTGGGAGCCTGAATTACCATGTTGAGGAGAGGAGCCACCCAGGATAACTGTCTGCCTAGAAACGTCTGCATGGGACTCTGTGATCAAGAAATGAACTTTACTGTTTTTAAGCTAATGAGAATTCAGAGTTTGTGTATTACTGCAGCAGCTATATTGTGTTCTTTGACTAATGGAGATGAGTAACATACAGGTCTTGTCTTCAAGGAGTTAATATTTTAGTTGGGAGAAGCATATGAATAAATGATTATGAAACACTATGATCAGTATAGCAAATGAGATGTATAAGACACAATGGAAGCAGAGCAAGGAGTAAGATGGGGATGACGACAGTGACAGAAAGACTTTCTAGAGGAAACCCATCATTGTGTATTTCTTGCAAGTGTGGGTGTGGTTGGGGAGGGTAATTTTGGGTAGGGAGAAGGGGAGGATGAGAGGCAGGTCAATGTTGCTGGAGCAGAAAAGATGAGGTTGAACATGGTGACACATGCGACTAGAGAAGGAAGTGGATGTCAGACCTTGGAGAGTCTTACGCAATGTTGGGGACCTGGACTTTTGGAGATCAGTAGTATGCAAAGTGCTGATCTGCAGTGATGTGAGAAGCTTGTGGCAGAATGTAAATCAATACCCTGCTTCTTTCATGGAGAACGTCTTGCTAGTAAAACAAGTCAGCTAAACTAAATACCATGCATAGGGATGGAGTTGATTCATATTCTGGCACGAGCTTCTTATTTTGACATGTCCAGAAAACTGTTCACTCATCTGAGGGCCACACTTTGAGCAGCACTGTTGAGGACAAATCATTCTGTTTGCTGTGAAGGAGTGTATATTCAGAAGCAGGCAGACCACTTAAGGAGAATGGGGAAGTAATTCCAGAGGAAGACGATGAAGACCTAAATTTGATCAGTGGTGGTGTTGCTACACAAAAGGGAATAGGTTTCAGAAATATTTAGTAGAGGAGCAGGACACGGTGTGGACAGTAAGGGAGAGACAGAATTTAAAAAATGAGTCCTAAGTTTCTTGATCTAGTGTCTTGGTGGATGGTAGTGCCATTAACTGAAGAAGAGTCCATCTATGGACTTTTGGGGAGTTAAAGGAATTAACTTTCAGTGCTGTCGAATGTGAAATGTCTGAGGGACACCGAGGTAGATAAGTTATGCAGCCAGTTGGAGCTGATTGTCTAGAGCTTGGGGGAAGATCTCTGGGATGGAGGGTCAAACTTGGGAGTCTTCATCACAGGAATGATAGAAAAGGGGAGTGTAACTCTACAGAGGGGAAGGACAGTGGCCCAGAATGAAACCCTGGGGGACACCAAAGTTAAAGAGATAAAGAAGATCTCATGAGACAGACCTGACACCCCAGGGCAGTGAGAAGTACTGGGAAACCAGAGGGCAGAGAGGTTTTAGAAGTACTGAGCCAACAAAAGCAGCAGGGAGGGCCAATAAAGTATCAATGAAAATGTCTACATTGGAACTGTTAATCAGGATGTCTTTGGTGAAATCTGGGGCAGAGAGTGGTGAGAGCAGATGGAACACTGCAGCAGAAGTGTAAACGATTCTAAAACCATCAAGAGACCTAGGCAATTCCGTTTTCCTCTCAGGTCCTGTTTCCACCTCTGTAAGATAAGGAGGCAGATGAGCTTTAAGATGCTTTCAGCTCTAACATTCTATAATAATAGAATAATAATAGAATAATAATAATAGATAGCATTCTGAACATCAAATGTGTGGTACACGCATAATTTTCATAAACATTGTGCAAGATATTGGCATGTCACTCCTCCTGAAGCTGAGAGAGCTTAAGTATGATACCAATGTTCATATAGTTAATACACTTCTGAACTGAGAATTAGAAACTAGGTTTGTCTGACAACAAAACCTGTGTTCTTTTCACTCTCCTGCACTGTAGAATGATTTTGAGGAGAGATCAGACACCAGGCAGAACGTGAATTGAATTTTGGTAGTAGATCATTTATAAGAGCCATCCTTGCTATATTTTCATAGACAATATCCTTTAATAAAAGGCAGAATGTTCCTTTTGAGGAACATAAAGAAAATTCAATGCGAGCGTTTTGAGCTAATCTGATATTGAGTCTATAAAAAAGACCAGGTTGATCAGCAAGTGACAGGGAAATAGGGAACTTTTATATAGACAGAAAAAAAAATCAATACTAGCATCATAGTTTACAGAGGCAATGCATTTTTCAGTTAAAAATGTCTGAAGATGAGCTTAGTAGTCGATAGGTATAGAAACTCTTGAGGACATAATTGTCATTCAGTGCAGACAAGCAGGTATTTGGAGCCAATTATCTGATATAATAAGAGAAGAGCTCATGCTTTCTCAAGGTGCCTTCCTTTGAATATGTTTTAGAAATATTGTTTTCAAAGTTAGCTAGCTTATTGTGGGAATGTTCTCCATCTATCCAGAGGAAAAAAAGTGCAAATAGTTTGAATATATAACGCATTTAAAGAATCAGTGGTGTTATTGGGCTTTGTGGAACTGGGAGAATGGGTCTAGCCAAGGTTTTCAGGAGCCCTCTGATTTAGGTATTCAGACTTTAGAAAAGACTCTTTCTGGCGCAGACACCCTCTGTCCAGTAGTCTTGCGATTTGTCTTATTATGCCCCCAAATGGTCCTTTCAGAGGTAGTCTGTGTTATAAAGTGTTCTAGATATTCTCAAGTCCAAATATTTCATTTTATAGGCAAAGAAATGAAACACAGGGGAGAGGTCTTGCCCAAGGTCACAGTTAGGGTAAAGCCTTGACTACAGTCCAAGTATTCTAGCCTCCGGTGCAGTGTAGTTTCTACCACCCTGGGTCTGGCAGGTAAGCTCAGTGCAATACAGGGTGTTATCTTAGCTGCTGTTGTATCCCCCACAGGGCCTGTAACAGTGCCAGGCACACAGAGTGTGTTGGCTGTGCAACTCCGGTAGTGGACAAGGTGATTATGTCTTAGGAGTCCCAGCAACATGGAAAAGCTTAGTATGAAACTTGATGTGATGCCAGTTTCCCCATCTATTCTTTTGTTGTTGTTGTTGAGGAAGATCAGACCTGACCTAACTACTGCCAATCCTCCTCTTTTTGCTGAGGAAGACTGGCCCTGAGCTAACATCCATGCCCATCTTTCTCTACTTTATATGTGGGACGCCTACCACAGCATGGCTTTTTGCTAAGCAGTGCCCTGTCCACATCTGGGGTCCGAACTGGCGAACCCTGGGCTACCGAGAAGCGGAATGGGTGAACTTAACTGCTGTGCCACCAGGCCAGCCCCTCCCCAACTATTCTAATTCTACCAAGCTACCTGTCCTCTGGGCTACTCAGCTCAGTCCCTGGCGCACAGCTGTCTGAGATCTGGGAGTAGCCCAGCCCCAAGATGGCGTAAGGTGGGGAGCCCAGAGGCTCTGCACTCAGGCAACCTGGCTTGAGTTCTGCTCTGACCTGGCTCAGATTCTTGCTGGGTTCTTGCTTTACCTTGATTCAGTGATTGAAGCTATTTGTGGCAACCCCAGGCCTGAGTCCCTGTCTTGATTTTTTTGCTCATTATCTCTGTTAGTCAGACTAATCTAAGCTTTAGTGCAGTAATAAACAAGCCCCCAAGTCTCAGAGTCTTAATACATACAGGTTCATTTCTCACACATGAGTCTGGCAGCTCTCTAGGACAATTCCCTTTCAAGCAATGAATTAAAGAGTTCAGTTTCTTGCATTTTGCAGCTACACCATGTGGAAAACATGGCTTCCAGGTCAGCTGGCAGAAGAAGAGAGAGCTGGAAGGTTGTGCACTTGTTTCTTAAATGCTTTTGCTTGGAAATGACACACATCACTTCTGCTCAATGCTTTTTGGCCAGAACTAGTTGCATGGCCTTCTCTAACTGTAAGGGGGTTTGGAAATGTAGGAAAGCACATAAATTTTGGTAAGTAATAAAGATCTCTGTCAGGATGGGATCAGGCAAATGAGACATCACTAAGATTTTCATCTTTCTTTTTTTCCTTCCTTATAAAACAATGAAAAAACTTGTAGTAAGCTGACTTTGCACGGTGGAATGTTCTTTGTGGCTTAACGAGACATAAACAGCAGTATTGATGGGTCTGGGAAATATATACAATGGGGCTTTAGGCTCTTGAGGACTTTGCCAGTGCCGGTGGCTGCTCTGAGATTCGGTCACATGAGATGTCTCACTGAGTAATAAAAGGTGGGGTGGACGTGGCTGGGCTGACCCCAGTTGACTTATTATTCAGTTCAGACAGAGCTAAAGAAAAACAGTTGCCAGTAGCCTTTCAACTCTGCTCCTTTCCTGTTATTTCTTCAGCCATTTATAGTCTAGTGCCCGGATAGAGCTGGGCCAAAGTTTGGCAGGACTTGAGGCAGATAAATCATTTGCAGACCAGCAAGGGCCTCACAGCTTTACTAGGAAAGGGCAAACTGGAAGCTTGGATTGGGCGTCTCTTTTTACTGGCCAAGAGTGCTTTCATTTTAACCCCATGGGGGCCAAAGCACAATGCTAGAATCACACATCGTACATCTTCGATGGTTAAATGCTCTGCTAGGCATTTCATGGGAAGAATCTAAGGATTCCCTGCAGGCAAAACTAACACCAGTTGGACATGGTGTGGGACATTGCGATGGGGTGAGTGGGGCACGATGTCTGCCTTAGCGTTTTGTACCAGCATCTGTTCTTGTGTAGGATTGTCTCTGGAAAGAAGGCTTTGTTTTCCACTTTTAAATAAAGTCAGAGGCTTTAAGTTACACCTGATAGAAAACAGAGGGGAGAAAACCCTGAAAGTCATTCCCTCTTTCTCCTCCACTACTTCCCCACCCCACATCTGATCAGTTATCACATCCTCAAGATTATGCCTTCTGGATATCTCCCCAGTCTGATTTATACTCGCTACCTGATTGCCTTTGCCTTAGGTTAAGGCTCCACTATGTCCCATCTAGAATATTTCAATAGCATTCTAACTGGTCTTGCTACTTCCAGTCTTAATTTAACTGGTTTGTTTTTTATCTTTCTAATGTTTTACAGACGTGTACAATTTTTCAACAGCTTTTGATTGTCTGTGGAATAAATTCTGGCCCCCCTGTTTTAGTAAATAAGGCTTGTCAAGATGTGCCCGCTGGCTTCTCTCTCCCGTCTTTTATCTCTCTACCTCCCAGCACGTGTGGAATACCCTGTAGGTACCAGATTGCTTTATGCTCGTTTGTGCCTCTGCTCTTTCTGACATGTTCTACGCAAAATGCCTCTTCCTTACTTCTTCATCTTGCAAACTCTTTAATCTTTCAGGAGTCAGCCCATACATCCTCTCCTCTAGGAAAACTTCCTAGAAGCCCTCAGCTGGATTAGACACCTATATCTGGGCTCGGGTAGCATTTGTTCCACTGAATTGTAATTTTTAGCATGCTCAGAATCTTCATGTAGACTCTGAACCTCTTGAAGGCAGGAACTGTGTCTTATTTAACTTTGTTTCTATCACGTGTGGCTCCGTTTTTGGACCATCCATTCTGGTCTATGGATCTATACGTCTGTTTAGGCCAATATCACACTGTCTTAATAACTGTAGCTATAGAGTAAGTCTTGAAATCAGGTAGTGTAAGTACTGCAATTTGGTTCTTTTCAGGGTAGATATGACCATGTATAACCTCTATATCACCATATCAATTTAGAACCAGCTTGTCAATTTTGACAAACAATACCTTCCTGGGATTTTGATTGGGATTGCATTTAATCTATAGATTAAATATATATATAGAATTGACATCTTAACAATATTGAGCCTTCTGACCCAGGAACATGGGATCTATCTCCATTTATTTAGGTCATCTTTCATTCCCTCAGCAATGTTTTGTAATTTGCAGTGTACAGGTCTTATGCATTTTTTTTGTCACTTAAAAAAAACAAAAACAAACCCTGACATGCAAGAACTCAAATTTAGGAAATAAATTGGGAGAGGATTCTTTGCTTTCCAGATGGATTCACCAAAAAGCTTCTTAAATATGTCCAAATCCCATACTGGAAAGCATACATCACAGAGTAGGTACTCAGAAACAATGCTGACAACAAAAAGCCTGCTGTGATTTAGAGAATTTGCATTAATAAGCAACTTCCCCTCAATGCAAAGACTATAGGAAGGAAAGGATGCCTGCCTCCTGTTTACCTTACTTTTCAATGGTGTTTATTTGGGTTCTGTGTGGACAAAAACTTGCAGTCTTTGAACCTGGTAGTCTGCGTCGGAGAGAGTCAGCATCTGGGAGAGCACAGCTGGATTTGGTCACCATGACTAGGGCCTGGGGTTTCCTGAGCCCTTGAGTTCCTGTCAGCCTGATGGTTCTTGGAAATGACTCTCCCTCTCCCACACAGAGCCAGTCTCTGTGTAGGGGGCATGTGGGCTGGCTGCACTAGTCAGGCATAATTTATGGGCAACTACAGAAAGCAGAAAGTCTTAAGGCTAGACTGAAAATGCAGAGGGTGGAGCATCCTTTTCAGGGCTATGCCAATACCTACCAGGCTGTGAGAAGTTCACAGTCATGTTCCTGTTCATCTCACATCTGCTTAGAGTTGAACCTCTCTAAAGATCAGTTCCAGTTATGCCTGACCCCATCCCAGCTCTAAAGCCTCTAATGGCTCCCTCTTCCACACTGAATAGTCCAAATTTCTTTTTATGGCATTTAGAACTCTTTATAATCAGCCTCCAAATACCTAGCAGGCCTTATATCCTGTGTATTCCTGCATTTATTCTGTTCTCTAGTCATATTGGAGTATATGCAATTCTCAGCAAATGTCAGAATTTTTTCTCACTTTTATCACTGCAGTTCTCTTTGTGTTGTATGACCTCACTCTCCTACTTTATGCATTATTTTACTTTCTGAAATTTTATCTTCCATCCCTTCCATTGAAATTTTCATTTCTATTATCCACCCAATCCATCCAGCCTGGGTGGCTGGAATAACCTTCCTAACTTACAGCTCTGCTCATGAGCCTATTAAAAAAAGTTCAGTGCCTTCCTAAGGTCAGAAGATAAAGCAAAATTTATTAGCTTGGCATGAAAACTCTTCAAATTCCACTCTCCCATGCCCTAACCTAACCTTATTTACTGGATTTCTCACTCTGAACACCCGACTCTGGGATTGATGCTCCTCAGCCCTTCTCTAACACTTATCCATTGGTTGTTCTCATCTATATGTCATTTTTTTTTGCTGATTGAGTGTGCATGTGTGTGTGTGTGTGTCACTATATCTATATCCCTACTAGACTGTGAGCTCCCTATGGCTAGCATCTATTTTGTTCATCCTGTAGCCTCTTTAAGCCCCACTTATGCCCATAGTAAATGCCCAATTAGTATTTCCTGGTGCTGAATAAGCAGAGCAGAGGATGCCCCAGGTGGGTGTTGGTCAGGGAAATATACAGACCTCCTATATAGAAGCTGGACCTAGCTGGGTGTGATAAGAATAAATGAGCGCTCTTTCAGTTCCATTTAACAGATATATGCAGATCACCTCAAGGTTAGATATTAAAATGTACTATTAAACACTGATCCTAGAGGAAGAAATGCAAATTCATGCTCAACTAATGCCTGCCGGTGAGATACTAAGCTTGGGTCAGTTTTCTATGATTTAATAAGCTGTAAAAGAGGACACCATGCTTTTCCATCTGTTGCCCCGGGCTTATGATCACAGCCACAAGACATCTGGACTTCATCAGCAGTTAAAATGAAGACTAGCGTGGTATGCCCAGTGAGCAGAGGGAATAGCACTGAAGGTCAGGAATAGGATAAAAGGGAAGAGCATCACTTTCAGCCCATTGAAGAAATTTTCAGGGGATGGGCATTCCTGAGTGAGACTGTCAGTGTTCAAAGGGTTTTCACTGCTTTTGTATGCACACGCTTTATGCTGCACACCATGCAGAAGCCATGGGACACACAGATGAGTTAGACACATGGAGCTACAGGACATGTGGACAGGCATTTGAAAAGGTCCCTCACATTTCTCGACAACTTGGCAGTTTTTGTTTCAATAAACTTGCTTCTATCATTATGAAGTTATATCATAAAATGTTAATAAAAGGAAATTAAAAGAAATAATACTTGTATTCCTACACACAAAGATAATTGTCAGAATTGTGCTAAATTTTTCATTGCTTTATCTATGCCTGAGTACTTTTCAGTAGTTGAGAACATGCCATACATTCTCTTATTTCACTTACTTTGTAACATAAGCATTTCCCCATGTTAATGCAGAGTCACTTTACACTTTTTATTTTTACTGAGGAAGATTAGCCCTGAGCTAACACCCACTGCCAATCCTCCTCTTTTTGTTGAGGAAGATTGGCCCTGTGCTAACATCTGTGCCCGTCTTCCTCTGTCTTAAATGTGGGATGCCTGCTACAGCATGGCTTCGCAAGTGGTGCGTAGGTCTGCATCTGGGATCCAAACCTGCAAAGCCTGGAGTGTGGTAGTGGAGTGAGTGAACTTAACCACTACACTACCAGGCCGGCTTCTATTTTTCCCTTTTTTTTTACAGTTTTTATTCCATTTTTAAAAATTAAGGTATAATTTGCATACAGTAAAATTCACTCTTTTTTAGTGCATAGCTCTTGTGAGTTTGATGAATGTGTACCGTCATGTAACCGTCACCACAATAAGATACAGAACAGTTTGATCATCCCCCAAATTCTCCTGTGCCCCTTTGTACTCAATCACCCCAACCCCCAGATCCTGACAATCACTGATGTGTTTCTGTTCCTACAGTTTTGTCTTTGCAAGAATTTTATATAAATAGAATCATGTAGTATGTGTGATTTGGGGTCTGGCTTCTTAACATCAGCATAATACATTTGAGAATCATACATGTTGTTCTGTGTATAACTAGCTCGTTCATTTTTATTGCTGAGTAGTATTCTGTTGTACGGATGGACCACACTTTATCAATTCCCTAGTCAAGGTACATTTGGGTTATGTACCAACCCAGTCAGATTTTGGTGATTACAAAAAAAGCCACTATAAACATTCACATACAAGTTTTTATATGGACACAATTTTTATTTCAATTGAGTAAACACCTGGGAGTGGATTGCTGTATCACATGGTAAGTGAATATTTAACTCTACAAAAAACCCACCCACCCAGGTCTTGATTTCTAATACCACTCTCTAATAAAAGTCATCAGAGCTCTTTGGATAAATAGTTGATTTTAAGACTGGAGCAAGAAATGCTTAGTATATGATAATATACATGAGCTTGGAGCATCCTGTAGGACCAAAACAAGCAAAAACGAAAATGCCACATTGATGGAAGTATATTCAAGGGGCACAGGGGCCAACTGAAAGACCTTTCAATGGCCAAAGCTAGAAGAATATGAGCGAGAAAGTAAATAAAGTAATGTTGGATTATAACCCAAAGTATAAAGGAAAAATCCATGCGTACATACTGATATAAATAAATGACTGAATAAACTAACAAATGGGGGAGAAAAGACAAATCTTCCACACAGAAGGATTTCAAATAAATTATGTAGATACTCCACCTAAGGCAGGGGGAGCATAACTCCCCATTCCTTAAGTGTGGGCTGCACAGAGAGACTTCTTCCAAAATGGAAAGAGGAGAGGGTGGGGAAAAGAGTAACTTTAAAGTTGAGAAACTTGACAAACACTACCTCAGCCAGGAGGCCAGGGTCAAATCAACTGTAAAATATGTTGATTGTATGAAAATGGCACTTTACCTCTGTGGTCATCCCCCGCAAAACCCATAACCCTAATCTAATCATGAGAAAAACGTGAGATAAATTCAAGAGAGAGGCATCCTACAAAATTCTCAACCTATACTCAAAACTGTCAAAGTCATAAAAACAAGCCAAGTCTGAGAAACTGTCATAACCAACAGGAAGCTTAGGAGGCATGATGACTATAGGTAATATGGTGTCCTAGATAGGATCCTGGAACAGAGAAAGACGTTTGGTGAAAAATTAAAAAAAAACACCTCAATACACTAGGGACTTTAGTTGATAATAATATATCAATATTGATTCATTAATTGAACAAATGTACCACACTGATGTAAGATGTTAATAATAGGGGAAACTATCTGTAAGGGTAGATGGAAACTGTACTATTTGCTCAATTTCTCTGTAAAGCTAAAATCATTCTAAAAAATAAAGTCTGTTAGTTAAGAAAACCTGCCAAACTACTTTCTAAAATGGCTGTGTCATTTTGCACCCCCACCATCAATGTATGAATGTTTCAGTCACTCCACAGCTTCACTAGCACTTGGTATGGTCAGTTTATTTTATCTTAATCATATTAACAGGGATAATATATCTTCTCTGAAAGTTTCTGTGCAAATATTTTGCCTACCTATTCATTTATTGGGGGTTGCTTATTTCCTTATTTTTGAGGTTGGATGGTTTTTCATATATTCTGGATACAAGTCGTTTACTAGAAATGTAATTTGCAATTTTTTTCTCACTCTATGAATTTTTTTTTATTCTTTAAATTGTATCTTTCAAATAACATAAATTCTTAATTTTTATGAAGTCCAGTTAATTAACTTTTCTGTCACAGATTGTGCTTTTGATGGTGTATTGCTGGAGGGGGTCGCTGAGAGGGTGTGACCGCTGGTAAACCTGTGAGATGGACCCCGGCAATCAGAGGCTCTTCACCCCCTCCCCTGTCCTTGGAATGTACATTCTGCCCACTGTCCTCACACTAGGAGCCAGTATCAATGACACAGCCTTGAGAGAACAATGTATTGTTGAGACCATCTGGACTGAATACGTGACCGAATCCAGTTAAGGCTTCTACATAAACTTTTAAGATTCCAGCGGGCGGGTGCAGAGATCTACTTGTCTTGTTGCCGCCCAAGACAAGCCTCATAGGTTAGCTCCCTTGCTTATTAAATCTGCCACCTACCAATCTGGAGTGGTCTTCCTCTTTCTTCCATCTCCCCCTGCCCTCCATATACCAGGGGCCAGTTGACAAGCCAACATGTATCTAGCAACTCTTTGCTTAATCCAGGGTCACAAAGACTTTCTCCTAGAAGTTTTATAATTTTTGGCTTTACGTTTAGGTTTATGATCTATTGTAAGTTAACTTTTTGTAGGTTGTGAGATAGGAATAGTGGGTTTCTTTATTTACATGTTTTTGCGTGTGGTTAACCAATTGTTCTAAGTGGCATTTGGTGAAAAGACAATTCCTTCTCCATTGAATAGATATTATGCCTTTGTTGAGAATAAATTGATCATATATGTTGACTTCATGATGGACCATCTATTTTGTTTTATTTGCTATTTACATGTCTATCTTTACACCAATACCTCACTGTCTTGGTTACTGTAGCTTTATAGTAAGTGTGTAAGTGAGGTACTGTGAGAACTCCAACTTTGTTTTTTTTTTAAATAATGTTTCATTATTTGGTTCCCTTGCCTTTACATATAAATTTCGGAATCAGCATGTCAGTTTCTGGAAAAAATGCTGTTGGGATTTTTATTTGAATTGTATTAAATCTATAGATCAGTTTTGGGGAGATGGACATCTTAGCAATATTGACTCTTCCAATCTACGTGTGTGGTATATCTTTCCATTTAATTAGATCCCCTTGGTTTTGTCTGCATTTTGTAGTTTTCAGCATACATATTTTGAACATATTCTGTTAGATTTATAACTAGACATTTCATGCTTTTGGTGCTAATGTAAATGGTACATTTTAAAATAATTCCATTTCTAATTATTCATTGGTAGTGTATAAAATACAACTGATTTTGCATATTGACTTTATATCCTGTGACCTGACTAGTTCTAGTAGTTTCTCTGTGGATTTGTTGAGGTTTTCTGTGCAGATAATCATGTTGTCTGTAATTAGAAACAGTTTTATTTCTTCTTTTCCAAACATTTTTGTTTTTTCTTGCTTTACTGCTCTAATTAGGACCTCAAGTATGGTGACAAATAGGATTAATGGAGCACATATCCTTTTCTTGTTCCTGATCTTAGGGGGAGAGGATTCAGTTGCTTTTTTTCTTCATTTCTTTAAGTAATTTTATTGGGATTTTAATGGTTTATAACATTGTGTAATTTTGGGTATATGTTATTGTTTATCAATTCCTGAATACCCTTCATTGTGCTCACCCCTAGTAGTCTAATTTTTATCCATCACCATACATATATACCCCTTTGTCCCTTTCGCCCACCCCCCAACCACCCTTCCCCTCTGGTGGCCACTAATCTGTTCCCTCTATTCATGTATTTGTTATCTTCCACATATAAGTGAAATCATGCAGCATTTGTCTTTCCCTGTCTGGCTTATTTTGCTTAACCTCATACCCTCAAGGTCTATCCATGTTGTTACAAATGGGACAATATTATCTTTTTTATGGCTAAGTAGTATTCTATTGTGTGTGTATATATATATATATATACCACATCTTCTTTATCCATTCATCTGTAGAAGGACACTTGGGTTTCTTCCACGTCTTGGCTATTGTGAATAATGCTGCAATGAACATAGGTGTGCATAAATCTCTTCGGATCATTGATTTCAAGTTCTTTGGATAAATACCCAGTAGTGGGGTAGCTGGATCATATGGTGTTTCTATTTTTAATTTTTTGAGAAATCTCCATACTGTTTTCCATAATGGCTGCACCAGTTTGCACTCCCACCAGCAGTGTATGGGGGTTCCCTTTTCTCCATATCCACTCCAGCATTTGTTATTTTTTGTCCTGGTAGTTATAGACACCCTGGCTGGTATAAGGTGAGATCTCATTGTAGCTTTGGTTTGCATTTCCCTAATAATTAGTGATGTTGAGCATCGTATCGTGTGTCTGTTGGCCATCTGTATATATTCCTTGGAAAAATGTCTATTCATATCCTCGGCCCATATTTTGATCGGGTTGTTTGTTTCTTTTTTGTTGAGTTGTATGAGTTCTTTAAATATTTTGGAGATCAACCCCTTGTCTAAGTGATTTGCGAATATTTTCTCCCAGTTGATGGGTTGACTTTCCATTTTGTTCATGTTTTCCTTTGCTTTGCAGAAGTTTTTAGTCTGATGTAGTCCCATTTGTTAACTTTTTCTTTTGTTTCCCTTGCCCGAGTAGACATGGTATTTGAAAAGATGTTGCTAAGACCAATGTCAAAGAGTATACTGCCTGTATTTTCTCCTAGCAGTTTTATGGTTTCTGGTCTTGCATTCAAATCTTTAATCCATTTCGAGTTAAGTTTTGTGTATGATGCAAGCTAATGGTCTACTTTCATTCTTTTGCATGTGGCTGGCTGTTTTCCCAACACCATTTATTGAAGAGACTTTCCTTTCTCCATTTTATGTTCTTGGCTCCTTTGTCAAAGATTAACTGTCCATAAATGTGTGGTTTTTTTTCAGGGCTTTCAGTTCTGATCCATTGATCTGTTTGTCTCTTTTGGTGCCAGTACCATGCTGTTTTGATTACTATAGCTTTGTAGTATGTTTTGAAGTCAGGGATTGTGATGCCTCCATATTTGTTCTTTTTTTCTCAGGATTACTTTGGCTATTTGGGGTCTTTTGTTGTTCCATGTAAATTTTTAGATACTTTGGTCCATTTCCGTGAAGAATGTCATTGGGATTCTGATTGAGACTGCATTGAATCTGTAGACTGCTTTGGGTAGTATGGACATTTTAACTATGTTTATTCTTCTGATCCATGAACATGGAATATATTTCCATTTCTTCATGTCTTCTTCAATTTCGCTCAATAACGTCTTATAGTTTTCAGTGTACAGCTCTTCCTCCTCTGGTTAAGTTGCTGTTTTCAGAGGGATGGCTTTCAGTTTTTCACCATTGAATATGATGTTGGCTGAGGATTTTTCATATATGGCCTTTATTATGTTGATGTACTTTCCTTCTGTACTTATTTTATTGAGAGTTTTTATCATAAGTGGATGTTGGATCTTGCCAAATGCTTTCTCTGCATCTACTGAGATGATTGTATGATTCTTATTCCTCAGTTTGTTAAAGTAGTGTATCACATTGATTGTTTTGCAGATGTTGAACCATCCCTGCATCCCTAGACTAAATCCCACTTGATTGTGGTGTATAATCCTTTTAACGTTTTGCTGTATTCAGTTTGCCAATATTTTATTGAGGATTTTTGCATCTACCTTCATCAGCGATATTGGTCTGTAGTTTTCCTTCTTTGTAATGTCCTTGTCTGATTTTGGTATCAGGGTAATGTTGGCCTTATAGAATGTGTTAGGAAGCTTTCCATCTTCTTCAATTTTTTTCATAAAGATTTTACTTTTCCCTTTTCTCCCCAAAGCCCCCTGGTACATAGCTATATGTTTTTAATTGTGAGTCCTTCTAGTTGTGGCATGTGGGACGCTGCCTCAGCATGGCCTGATGAAGGATGCCATGTCCATGCCCAGGATTCAAACCAGTGAAACCCTGGGCCGCCAAAGCAGAGCATGCGAACTTAACCACTCAGCCATGGGGCCAGCCCCCTAAGTCTTTTTTGAATGTTTGGTAGAATTCTCCAGAGAAGCCATCTGGCCTGGAGTTTTGCTTTTTGGGTGGTTTTTGATTACTATTTCAATCTCTGTGCTTGTGATTGGTCTGTTCAGATTCTCTATTTCTTCTTGATTCAGTTTTGGGAAGTTGTATGAGTCTAGGAATTCATCCATTTCTTCTAGGTTATTGATTTTGTGGGCATATAGTTTTTCATGGTCTTCTCTTATGATCTTTTGTATTTCTGCAGTATCTGTTGTAATCTCTCCCCTTTAATTTCTAATTTTATTTATTTGAGCCTTCTCTCTTTTTTTCTTGGTGAGTCTAGCTAAGGGCTTGTCAATTTTGTTTATCTTCTTGAAGAATAAGCTCTTAGTTTCATTAATAGTTTTTTTGTTTTTACTTTTTTTTTTTTGAGGAAGATTAGCCCTGAGCTAACAGCTGCTGACCATCCTCCACCTTTTTTTTAACTTTTTATTGAGATTATGATAATTTACAACCTTGTGAAATTTCAGTTGTACATTATTGTTTGTCAGTTGTGTTGTGATTTTTTAGTCTCTATTTCATTTATTTCTGTTCTGATTTTTACTATTTCCCTCCTTCTGTTGACTTTGGGCTTTGTTTATTCTTCTTTTTCTAGCTCTGTTAGGTGCATTTTAAGATTATTTTTTGAGATTTTTCTTGTTTGTTGAGGTAGGCCTGTATTGCTATGAATTTCCCTCTTATGACCACTTTTGCTGCATCCCATAAGAGTTGGTATGTTGTATTTTCATTTCTGTTTGTCTCCAGGTATTTTTTAACTTCCCCTTTGCTTTCTTCAATGATACAATTGCTGTTCAGTAGCATGTTGTTTTGTCTCCACATATTTCTGACTTTCCCAGTTTTTTCATGTGGTTGATTTCTAGCTTCGTAGCATTGTGGTCAGAAAAGATGGTTGGGTGTTTCAATCTTATTAAATTTATGAGGCTTGCCTTGTTTCCTACCATATGGTCTATCTTTGAGAATGATCCATGTGCACTTGAGAAGAATGTATATTCTGCTGTTTTCAGATGGAATGCTCCATATATATCTTATTAAGTCCATCTGATAAAGTGTTTCATTTAAGTCTGCTATTTCCTTGTTGACATTTTGTCTGGATGATCTGTCCATAGATATGAGTGGGGTGTTGAGGTCCCCTACTATTATTGTGTTGCTGTTAATTTCTCCCTTTAGGTCTGTGAATAATTGTTTTATGTACTTAGGCACCCATGTGTTAGATGCATATGTATTAATAAGTGTTATGTCCTCTTGGTGGAATGTCCATTTTGTCATTATATACTGCCCCTCTTTGTCTCTGATTGTCTTTTCTTAACTTGAAGTCTGCCTTATCTGATAAAGGTATGGCAAACCCTGCTTTCTTTTGTTGGTCATTAGCTTGGAGTATTGTCTTCCACCCCTTCATTCTAAGCCTATGTTTGTCTTTGGAGCTGAGATGTGTTTCCTGGAGGCAGCATATTGTTGGGTCTTGTTTTTTAATCCATCTGGCTACTCTGTGTCTTTTGATTGAAGAATTCAGTTCATTTACATTTAGAGTGATTATTGATATATGAGGGCTTAATACTGCCATTTTATCTCTTGTTTTCTGGTTGCTCTATGTTTCCATTGTTTCTCTTCCTTTGTATTTCTGACTGCCATTTCATTTTGGTGGTTTTCTGAGGGGGGTTTCTCAGTTTTATCTCTTTTTGTGATTTGTGGCTCTGCACTGATTTTTTGTTTAGTGGTTACTGTAAGGATTGTATGAAAGATATTGGGGATGAGATAGACCATTTTCTCATAGCCTCTTATCTCCATTAACCTAAGAAGATTCCTTCTCTTTCCTCTCCCCTTCTGAGTAATTGCTGTTCCAAATTGTTCTGTTTTTAATTTTGTGAGTTTGTGGCTAAGTTGAAGTGTTTAGCATTACTTTTGATGCTTTCTTTCCCTTTCTCTTTTAAGTTGTAATTGAGTCTTTGCCTCCCTATTCTACTAGAGAGCTGCAGGTTTCTGATCATGTCTGTTTACTTATCTCCTTGCTCTGAGCTTTGTAGACCTTTGCTTTTTTGTTGTTGGTGTGGGGGGCATCTTTATTTCTTGTAGGGGAGGTCTAGTGGCAATGAGCTCCCTCAGCTTTTGTTTACCTGGGAAAGCTTTTATTTCTCCATCGTATCTGAAGGAAAGTTTTGCTGGATAGAGTATTCTTGGCTGAAAGGTTTTGTCTTTCGGTATTTTGAATATATCATTACATTCTCTCCTAGCCTGTACGGTTTCTGCTGAGAAATTCGCTGAAAGCCTGATAGAGTTTCCTTTGTAGGTTATTTTCTTCTGCCTTGGTGCTCCTAATATTTTTCTTTATCATTAACTTTTCCATTTTTACTATTATATGCCTTGGAGGAGGTCTTTTAGCATTGATGAAGTTTGGCATTCAATTAGCTTCATTTATTTGTAAATCCTGAACCAACCCCAGGTTTGGGAAGTTCTCAGCAATTGTTTCTTTGAACAAGCTCTCTGCTCCATTCTCCCTCTCATCTCCCTCTGGAATGCCTATAGTCCTTATTTTGTTTTTCCTAGTTGAGTGAGGTATTACTCAAAGAATTTCTTCATTTTTAAAAATCTTAGTTCTGTCTCCTCCTCTACCTGTAGAATTTCTACATTTTTATCCTCTAGAAGACAATTCTTTCCTCCATAAAATCTATTCTATTTCTTAATGATTCCAGATTATTTTTATTTCATTAATTGGGTTTTTCATATCGAGAATTTCTGCTTGTTTTTTTTTAATAGTTTCGATCTCTTTGGTGAAGAGATTCATTTTATTGCTGAGCTCCTTGAATTGTCTGTCTGTGCTTTCTTGTAAGTTGTCAAGTTTCTTTATGATGGCGATTTTGAATTTTCTGTCATTTAGGTTGTAAATTTCTGTGTCTTCAGGGTTGGTTTCTGGAGAATTGTCAGTTTCCTTCTGGTCTGAATTGTTGCTGCAGTTTCTCATGGTGCTTGATGAGCTAATCTTTCATCACAACATTTGTGGTATTCTTAGGACGCAGATTCCATCTGTTACCTCTAGCAGGAAGCAGGAGCAGAGTTTCTGGACCCACCATGTCTGCTGGAGGCTGTGTATTATGGGTACGTGCCTTAGCCTAGGATGTGTTTGGGTGCTTGTGTGGACTGTGCTTGGCAGGCTGGGCTTCCTTGGTGAGACCTGGTCTAGGGCTAATCCTTGGAGCTGCAGGGACCCTATGGACTCCCCCTCCCACCTAGGAAAGTGAACCCAAGCAAACTTGAAGATACTGTGCCTTTTCCCACAGCTGCCAGGACATGTTCCCTCTTTCAAGGCTCAGCAGCACTATGAGTGCTCACTTGGGCCTGGGCTGTGCTTGCCTCAGTGTATAGACTTGCTGCAGCCTCTGTTTATGGTCCTGTCGGTGTCGCAATCCAATGTACACATCAGGATAGATGCGGAGAGGGCTGATGGCCACTCTGAGTTTATTATAACCAGCGTTTCAATATATACATAGCTTACAGCTGTTAAACATACACAGGTGTTCTGGATGAAGTAATTAACGAATGCCAAGAATTCTTAGTGATTTCTCAAGGAGCCCTCTCTTGGCCTCTGTTTTGATATTATCATGTTGTTGCTGTGCTCCTATATTTTTATCTCAGAACAGGCAAGGTCTCTTAGGCAATGGTCCCTCTTGCTCCCGATATTGATATCGTTTCTCCATCTGTGCCCCCCGGGCGGCCGCCGCCTGGCTTAGGTTGCCCCCCAGGGGGTCTTACCCGTCATTGGCTAACCGGCCTTCTCACCTCCGGGTCACAGTTTGTTGGCAAGCTTTTTCCAGTGATTATTAACCCTTCCTGTGTCAGGGGAGGCTACAGGTCCATGGGGCCACTGTGCTTGGAGGGCAGGGCTTCCTTGCTAGGACCTGGGCTAGGGCTTCTGCTAAGAGGCACAGGGTCATGATGGGCTCCCCTCCTCACTGGGAGAGTGAAGGCGATCACAAGCATGGGCAAGGGTTAGCCCTGACTCCTCCTGCAGGTGCTCTGGTGCATGTTTCCACTTTCAGGGTACTTATGCGCCAGGCTGGAAAGCGTTCGTGTGGGTGCACAGGGCTACCAGGGGAGAGCAGGACATGCTCACCTATCTCTGCCACTTCTTGGGGAGCCAGTCTATCCACCCTCAGGTGTATAACTGTGTGTGTCTTTCAGATGTCCTGTTGTGCTGTGTGCGCTTCCTCCATTGGTCAGTGAATGTCCATTTAGTTGTAGTTCAAAAGGGGGAGAGACAAAGAGAACAGCTCACTCCAACATGTTGCTGACATCCTCCTCCAGGATTCAGTTTTTCAATGTTAAGTGTGAAGTTATTTGTAAATGTTTTGTGGATGCCTTTTATCTGGTTGAGCAAGTTCTGTTCTAATCCTAGTTTCCTGAGAATTTTTATCATGAGTGTCTGTTGAATTTAGTCAAAGGCTTTTCAACATTGATTGAGATAATCATATAATTTTTCCTCCTTAGTCTATTCCTATGGTTAATATTGATTGATTCTTGAAAGTTAATCCAGCCTGAACTCTCTGGATAAATCCTACTTGATTCTAATATGTTGTCCTTTTTATGTATTGTTAGGTTTGATTTGCAAGAAATTTGTTGAAGATCTTTATGTTTATGTTAATGAGGCATATTTGTCTGCAGTTTTATTTTCTTGTAATATCTTTGTCTGGTTTTTGTATCAGGTTAATGTTTGCCTCATAAAATGTGTTGGGAAGTATTATTTCCTTTTATAATTCTAGAAGAGCTTATGTAGTATTGGCATTATTTCTTCCTTAAATATTTAGTAGAATTCACAAGTGAATCCACCCAGGCCAGGAGGTTGTTTCCCTTCCTTTTTAAAAAATTCATGAATTCAATTTCTTTAAGAAGTATAGTACTAATTAGGTTATCTCACTCTCTTTTTTCTTTCGTGGTGAGCTTTGGCAATTTGCATCTTTCAAGGAATTTGTCCATATGAAAATTGTTGAGATTATGGGCATAGAGCTATTTGTAGTTTTCTCTTATTATGTTGTTGCTAATGTTTGTACAATCTGTAATGATGTTTCCTCTTTGTTTTCTAAAATTTGCAATTTTTGTCTTCACTTTTTATTGGTCAGTCTAACTAGAGGTCTATCAATTTTATTGGTTTCATCAAACCACCGGCTATTAGTTTCATTGTTTTGTTTATCTGTTCTCGATGTCACTGACTCCTGGTATTTCCTTTCTTCTGCGTCCTTTGGATTTGTTTTGCTTTCTTTTCTGGTTTCTTAAGGTAAAATCTTAGATGACTGATTTGAGACTTTCCTTTTCTAATACACCTTTAATGCCATAAGTTTCCCTCAAAGCACTGCTTTTAGTATGTTCCTCAAATTTTGATATGTTGTGCCTCCACTTTTACTCTCAAACTATTCATCTGAGTGCCTCTAGCCAAACATTAGTATCACTTGCAAAACTTTGAAAAATGCCAATGTCCACTCCCACCCAAGGCCATGTGAGTCAGAAAATCTGGGTGTGGGGCCTAGGCATGGCTTGAATAGCTCCCCAGGTCATTTTAATACTCACCTAAGATTGAGAACCCCTGCCCTAACCTTATTGAAAGTGATTCCCAAACTCTTGTGTGCAAATGCTCGTTTGCATGCTTGTTAAAAAAATGCGTATTCTTGCACCCACTCCTAGAGATTTTGATTCAGCTGGTATACACAATGGTCAGTGGAAAGTGGATTTTTAAAAAAGTATTCCATGTGGTGATACCGATGCATGTGAGCCTCAGACTACACTTTGAAAAATCTGTGTTAGAAAAATCCATAAAAGGAGAAGTGAGCCCCTACTGTGTGTAGCAGCTGTATGAATTTCAAGAAGCAAAAACAATATCCTGAGTCCTGTTGGCACCCTTGGAGAAGATGCCCTCCCTTCACCCCCCTGCTGTCACAGAGCAAGTCTATGGTGGCAAAGAAGTCTTCCTTGCTGAGAATACCTGGAATAGCTTCATTACTGCAACTGTTGCCCATAACATTACTTTTCAAGGCCAAGTAGTATTACTTTCTTAGATTTCAGGTCTTTTTTCATGCATTTTGCTCTGTCTAAATGCCTCCTTTTTCACCTAGCTGACTCCTACTCATTCCTGCTGCTGCATCCAGGAAGACTCCTCTGGCCTTCTCCCACACTAGAAGTCTCCAAACATCTCCAGTCTGGATTAAGTGTTGCCTCAGGGATATCATTGCCTCTCTGCATCTTAATCTCTGGAGTTAATCATCTACTTACTCATCTGTATCCCTCACTAAACCCTTGAGGACAAGTCTAGTCTTCTTTATCTTCAGGGTTTAGCCTAGGATCTGACACATAATAGACCCTCAGGAAATGTGTGCTGAGCTGATCCAAACTGAGCACTCTTCAACTAGCATACATCCCTCTCTTTCTCCTTCCTATTGGTTTCAGTTCAAGATATGGTCAGGGTAGTGACTTCCTTTGTGTTCTATATGGACAGTCCCACTCTCTGGAATCTAATCAATGTGTGTGTGTGTTGGAGGGGGTGAAGGAAGCTCAGCTGGCTCTGTGAGCCTCTAGCCAAGAGTCTGACAAATAATAACTGCTCATAAATATTGTTCAATTGAATGAAATAAGGGAGCTAAGGAGGAAAAAGCCAAAAGATACCCAGTATGAGGATGCAGAGGCCCCACAAAGTCCTGAAATATGGAAGAAAAACTCATTTACCACATTGTTTATCAGATTCTAATCACTCTGAAATATCCAAACCCACATCCAGGCTTTCTAAATAGAAGAAAATTATAACCAGAGAAGGACCTGCTTTCGTTTCCCCCAGAAAATAAGATAAATGAGAATATTTATCTGAACATTCCAGTTAATGGGCTCATGTAATGAGTAGGTCAAATAATGTAGTTGTGTAAACAAGTGTTTAAACTGTTGCCAACAAAGATGTTTAATATCCTGAATGAAACTTAGGTTTTAGGCCCTTTAGAAACATCCATTTACAAGTAATCAAGTTGATAAACCTAGTATTTCTCAGTGTAAAGTCCCAATCCCAGGGCACTTTATCACAGCATGTCATACTTTGCTATAGGCACTTATAAATAATCAAATTGCTTTCCTTTAAAAAATAATAGAAATCCTTGCACACTCTCCATGGTTATTCAAAAGAGAGAGAGATTCTTTTATATATAGAAATAAGTGCATGAGTTATTTTTTAATTTGAAGAATGAAATGATGTCCCTTTTTTGGTGTAACATCAGTAGAGAGCAAGTAATGTGATTGTCTGTGAGCTGCAAGGAGGAGGGAGCAGTAAGCTCTGAGGGCTAGAGAAAGAGGAGGAGTTGAGGATGGTTGGGGTAGTTGGCTGGAGAGTATTGAGTAGAATTGATTGATGAAGACTTCATTCATTCAATCAGAAAATATTTAAGTACCTACTATGTATCAGCCACTGTTTAAGAAGCTGAGTGATGATGCAAGAAGATTTCACAAAAGAGATTATGGTGAGACAGAAAGAGCTCTGAACGAGGAAATCTGATTTTTATTCTGTGAATACCTTGGGTAATTTCTTGCCCTTTCTGGGGTTTAGTTTCTATTTATGTAAAATGGTGGGGAGTGGGGATGAGATTGGATCACATGTTCTTCAAGGTCCCATCCACCTCTGTCATCACATTACCATCAGGCAACTGAAAATTGAAAATTTGCATGGATGATTTCAATGTGGGAGGAATTCAGTATGTTAACATTCAATATGAGAATAGGCTGAGGAAACTGCTTCCATGGCTGGCGTGACGAGTAGAGCGTTCATAATTCTTTTTGAAGGGGGTGTGGAAAATTGGGTGGACGGTGAGTGGAAGGGGTCTGAGAAAATTACAGATAAGGACTGGGTCTGTTTCTCCATGTCTCTGTGCTACCATAGGGGTAGACAGCAGTCAAAATGAGCACAAAGACTGAAGACAGGCTTAACATTAGCTGCAAGGTACAGCAGAAAAATAAAAGTTTTATGATAGCCCTGGGTTTGATGCTTTTATATTTCACTTAATTCTTAGCCCCCTGAGGTCTCCCTCTGACATTTCCTATTTGTGTGATGTTGGGCAGTTTTTAACAGATTCAGATGAGGTTGATGCATAGATTATATGAGATAATGACTTACAAGACGCTTAAGGTAATGCTTGATACTAAGTTCTAGAATTCCAGTTTCTTTTCTTGCTAGTAAAAAAGCACAATGAAGGGCCAGCCCCATGGCCTAGTGGTTAAGTTCGGTGCAATCTGCTTTAGTGGCCCTGGTTCAGTTTCTGGGCACAGACCTACGCCACTTGTCAGCGGCCATGTTGTGGTGGGGACCCACATACGAAATAGAGGAAGACTGGCATAAATGTTAGCCCAGGGCAAATCTTCCTCAAGCAAAAAGAGGAAGGTTGGCATTGGATGTCAGCTTAGGGTGAATCTTCCTCAGCCAAAAAAAAAAAAAAAAAGCAGGATCTTCTATTGTAGGGCCAACTGTGAACATATATTCCTTTAGAGTTATTCTCTCATAAAGATAAGGATGACTTTTATGTTCACCTCTTTGGGCTGAAGTCTGTGTTCCTTTTCACAGGATTTCCAATTATAGGCTTCTAAGTATTTTCTCCCTACACCAATTACTCTTTTTGTCAGTACATCATCCACCTGCTGGTGGAATTTTATTTCTAAAGCATGAGTCTGATCATATCATTCTCTTGCTCAAAATTCTACAATGACTTTCCATTCCTTACCGAATAAAATCCCAATCCCTGAGTCTGCATGCTGAGCTCACCATGATCTAGATCTGGCCTGCCTTTCCAGCCTCATCTCATATGGTACCACGCCATGCACATTGCTCTCTGTTCCAAAGGTTCTCAAACCTAAGTGTGCTTCAGAATCAACTGGACAGCTTGCTAGAACACAGCTTTCCAGGCCTCATGCCCAGCATTTCTGACTCGGTGAGTCTGAGACGGGGCCTTGAAATTCTGCATTTCTAGCAAATTCCAAGGTGATAATGGTGCTGTTTGTCTGGGGATCACACTGTAAGAACCATTGCACTAAACACACGAAGTGCTAGTTCTTTTGGGATATATTGGTATGTACCTGACATCTTGGCATTTTCTCGTGCTCTTTCTTCAAGCTACTGCTGTTGGTAGAGTTCCACTCCTTTCTCAAGCTAATTTTACTTTCTAAGGAGGCTTGTCTCATCACTCAGTCAGAATTGGCAGGGAGGCACTCTCTCACATGTACCTCCACAACATGCTGCTTGTACTTCTAATTCAATGTGTTTTCCATTCTACATTGCACTAGAGCTAATTGTGTGTTTGCCCTCTCTCATTCAGTTGTCGGTCCCTTAAGGGAAGGGACCATATTTCATTCATCTTTGAATCCTCGAAAGGCTTAAGTTTCATTATGCTGCCTGGGAGGCAACTTCAGTAATCACACATTCGTTTTTCTCCTTTCTCTGCTTATTGCAGCCTCCAGGGGAGACAGCAATCTCAAGGGTGGCAGCCAACCCTCCTTTCTGAGGTTGAAGGATTTGTACCATTTAAGTGTCTGACATAATGAATTCCATCAGCAATATTATAGAGAAATCCACCAAGATTAGAAGACAACCAGCCTAAAATGTTATCTGCTAAGTTTCAGAGCTGCCTGTATCATAAAGATGCTAAACCTCATTGTAGTAAGTCAAGCTGTCGTGGGGAACACTATCTAAAGTCAACTCCGATCTAATGAGGTTCAAATTATTTTTAAAAAGAAGAGTGCCAGAAGCAATTTCTTCTCTGAGATAGCCCTTTACTATACTGAATGTGCAGGAAAGAAGCAGGGGAATTAGTAACGAAGCCAGAGTAAATGCACAGGCTGGAGAAAGTTTTGTTCAAAGTAAATTTCAGGGAATGTAAAATAATCAGTGTCCTTAAATACTCTGTCAGTTTCCAAAGAGCACAGAGTGAACCCAGTTCTCCCACGTGAGTCCCTGCTTGCTGTTAGTGAGGAAGGTGCTTCTTAGCCTCCCTCCTGTTCCTGCTCCTCTTCCCCTGCCTTCCTCTTCAGCACCAGGTCCACTTTCTGGCTCTTTTGGTTTCATATGCCTCATTCTATCCTTGGGGGATTCCATCTGACCCATGACTCCCTCTGTCACCTAAATGCCGATGAATACATCCAGCCTAGATCTTCTTGAACCTCAGACCCCTGGAGCCAACAGTTTCTCTTAACTCCCCTTGGCTGTTCCACAGGGATCTTGATTCAATATGCATCTAAATTAATTCATCATTTTCCTGGTACTCTGGTCATTTGCAGGGCATTGATTATGAAGAGCACATGATTGGTACAACCACTTAGGAAAACTGTTCAATCTTTTCTATGAAAACTGAGCAAATACGTAGCATACCACCCAAAATTTCACTCCAAGGTAGATTGCTAACAGAAATGCTTACATATATTCACCAATAGATATGTACAAGAATGTTTACAGTAGCACTATTTGCAATATCCTCAAGCTGGAAACTATCCAAGTGGTCCATTGACTGTAGAATGGTATGTAAATGTGGTTTCTTCATATGACGAAATACTATACAGCAATAACAATGAACAAACTATGGAACAAACGAGATGTGTGGAACACTATGGATGGATCATACAAACATAATGTTGAACAGAAGAAGCCAGGGATAGAAGACTACATCCTAAATGTTTCTACTTACATGAAGCTCGGAAGCAAGCAAAATGAATCTATGCTGCGAGAAGTCAGAAGACCCTTGGGAGAATGAGATAGGAAGAAGGCATAAGGGGGCTTTAGGTCTGGTGGTAACGTTCTCCGTGATCTGGATGCTGGTTCACATGGTGGGGTTCAGTTTGTGAAAATTCCTTGAGTTGTATACGTAAGAGCTGTGCACTTTTTTCAATGTGTATTATACTTCAATAAAGTTACAAGAAAAAAAAAAAAAGAAAAAGCAAAGAACAAGGACCATTGCTCTCACTGTCTTTGCAGCTGAGAGTTCGGGCCTCAGTTACGATTTCTGTCATTTCCCTGTTCTGGGACTTTGTGGCTTATTTCCCCCTTGGTGGCCAAAACTGGAACAAACAACCCCAGCAGAATGAGAAGATGTACTATAAGACGGCAGACTGTGTGCAAAATCTGGTCAAGGTGATGTTTCTAAACATTCGATTGGCTAACCTGGCCTCCACAGTTGCCCCTTCTCAGCTCCCAAGGCAGGTCCCCAGGTGCTGGCCTCAGTCCAGAACTCAGCCTAAGAACAGCTTGCAGCTGAAGCTCTGTGGCCTGAGTAGTTTGTGGACCTAGGTTCCTCATCCAATGGACTGCAGAGCTATTTTTTTTTTTAGGAAGATTAGCCCTGAGCTAACTGCTGCCAATCCTCCTCTTTTTCGCTGAGGAAGACTGGCCCTGAGCTAACATCCATGCCCATTTTCCTCTACTTTATATGTGGGATGCCTACCACAGCATGGCTTGCCAAGCGGTGCCATGTCCGCACCTGGGATCCAAACCGGCGAACCCCCGGCCACCGAAGTAGAATGTGTGCACTTAACCGCTGCACCACGCCGCCGGGCCCTGCAGAGCTTTTTTGTGTGTGAATCAACTTTACAGTTTTTAGGTAAATGGTATTTTAAAACTTGTTGTTGGCCAGAAATCTGGATTGTATCACAAGTAGGATAGAGTCCATTATCAGCCGAGTTGCAACAGTGGTGTTTTAGTTAACACATAAACCCTGGAATCTCAATAGATTGACTCAATAGAAGTTTATTTCCAGCTTATGTAACGTCTAATGGCGGCCGTAGCAGGGAGGTGGGGCGGGGGAGAGAAGGCTTGGCTCCATGCAGTCGTTCAGGCTTATGGAGGCTCTGGCAACTTCAACATGTGGCTTCAAGGTCACCTTGGATGCTGACATCCGACTACCAGATAGGGGAAAATATGAATGGAGGGCTGAACAGTTTTATTGGTCAGGCCTGGCAGTGGGATCCATCACTTCTTCCCACTTTTCATTGGTCAGGTGTGGTCATATGTACACACTTAATGTCAAGGGAAGTTAGGAAGTGCGGTCCAGCTGTGAGCATGAGGGAAGGAAAACTAATTTCATGAATAGCTAGCCAGACTCTGCCACACTTGGATTTATCCACAAGCAGGGAAAAATTAAACAGAGAAAGATGGGTATAAAAGTAAATGTGATCCTCTATTGGCTGGAATATGTCACAAGTGAGACACTAGGAAGTCTGGTGGGCTGAAGGGAGGGATCTAAAATAAGATTAAACTCTTATCATAACTCAGAGTTGATTATTATTATTTTTTTTGATGTTATAGACTCAAGTTGCAATACTGGAAAAGGGGCAATCACGTCCATACCCTGGTGAGTAAACAGAACAGGAAGACCAGCTTTCCTAATTGATGCCCTCCCATGCCAACCTATTCCTTTGTTTTATATTCGCTCCCATTGGAACAGTCACCTGAGCCTGACTCGGGGAGCGGTTCTTCCATCTCTACTTTATCCAAGCATTTACTAAGTCCTGTCAAGTTCCTGCCCTACATTATATTCATTCTATTGCATTGTTCCATTTCTACTGATACTGTCCAAATTCTATGTCTTTAGCTCTCAAGTGGGTTATTGCAATAGGTCTCTAACATATCTTCCCCATTATTCTCTCTCTATTTTTATCTGGGCTCCACATATTCTCAAAATAATCTTAAAGTGCCATTATTCACGCATTTCAATGACTCCCCAAATTAAATAATTTAATTTGCCTACCAAATTAAATATAAACTCCTTAGTTTAACATACACAGGATTTCTCAGTTTGGCCCTGAAATGACCTAACCAACCTTACCTCTGGCAATTTAAAAATCCTACAAACCCTGCATTCCAGACCAATTAACTCCTTGTCATTCTCTATACTGTACCCTCCTCAAGTCCATTTTACAGGCCGGTGAGCTCCTAATCATTAATAATAACCTGATCCAAACAATACCTCCTCCATGTGACTTCCAGGCCTCCGCCAGAAAGAGTTAATTCCAATAAGATTTATCTCTAGTATAGCACTCATCACATTGCATTGTATTTTCTTGTTATCCACCTGCGTTGCTGGACTGTCTGAGAAGGCAGTGCAGTGGAGTGGAAAAAGCGAGGATTTCGGAGCCAGATTAGACCTGGACTTGAACCCAACCTCTCCACACCACTACCTGTGTTGCCTCAAGCTACCCAAGCTCTCTGAACTGCATGTTCCTCTTCTCTAAGATGAAGATAGGAAGATTTAAGATATGAGGTTGGTGTGAGGATTATAAATGTATATGATATCTAATATGGGACCTAGCACCGTGTGCCTAATTTATTTCTCCCCTCTTCCAATTCCTTCTTATATTTTGTCTCATATGAAAACCATCATAAGCATTCAGTGAAGGTTTGTTGAATGAATCAGCTAGAAAGCTCAGCAGCCTGGGACTATTCAGTGCACACCTGCATCATAGCTCTCCCACGGCCCCATCCCCTCGCAATGGGGAAAAGATCTGCAATGTAGTTTATCTTTAAGGATCATTAGAAAAGGTTTGTTTAAACTTTTTGCTCTCTCTTGACTATGGCAGGGAGAAGTTTTCATCAAGGATGGTTAAAATCAGGAGACTCATTTTCTTATTACTTTCGCTTTTTAAAATAGTTTTTAAAGTTTGTTTTATAAAACTACTTTTACAGTAATTTTCTAAGTAGTTTTACTTTAGCTTTAAGTTTGGAAATCAGGCACTATAAGTTCTCTCATTTTTGTTCTTTTTATTTTGAGGTTGTATTGGCTATTCTGGTCTTTTGTTTTCATATAAATTATTCAATCAACTTATCAATGTCTCCCAAAAAGACTTCTGAGATTTTGATAGGGATTTCATTGAAAATGTAGCCCAATTTACAGAGAACATATATTTTAACAATACTGAGCCTTTCAACCTATAAACACTGTTTATTTATTTAGGTCTTTTTCCATTTTGTTCAGCAATATTTTGTAGTTTTCAGTATAAAGCTGTTACCTAAGTTTTATTTAATTTAGTCCAGGTTTTTGAAGTTTTTTAGTGCCGTTGTAAATGACATAGCTTTGTTTTCCAGTTGTTTAATGCTGGTGTGTAGAATTTTTAACCTGCAATATTGCTAAATTAAGTTATTAGTTTATGAATATATGAATATGTGTATACAAAATTCCATAAAGTTTTCTACTAACAAACCATATTATCTATAAATAAAGATGGTTTTATTCCTTCCTTTGTAATCTATATGCCTTTTATACTTCTTCCTGACTTATTGCACTAGCTAAGATGTCCAGTAAAATACTGACTAGATGTGGTAAGAGTAGACACATTGCCTTGTTTAATCTAGGAGGAAAAAGCTTAATATTTCACCATTAAATATAGTGTTACTTGTAGGATCCTATAGACGCTATTTATTAGATTGAGGAAGCTCCTTTCTCTTCCTAAAATTTTAATTATTTTTTATCATAACATGTTGAATGTGTTCTTTTATATATTAAAATGATTATATGATTTTTCTTCTTTCCTCTGTTAAAATGGCGAATAACATTGATTTATTTTCTGCTGATTTCTTTGCATTCCTAGATTAAACTCTGCCAGACCATGATGAATTATCCTTTCCTCATATTGCTGAAGTTAATTTTACATATGTCATCAACAATTTTTGCATTTATGTTCTTGAGGGATATTCCTCTTTAATTCTATTTCCTTGTAATATCATTATCTGGTTTTGTTATTAAGGTTACTATGCTGGCCTCATAAAACAGGTTTGGAAGTCTTCTCTTTTCTCTTTCGTGAAAATGTTGGTATAGGATTAACATTGCTTCTTCATTAAATGTTCAATAGAACTCATCAAGAAAGTCATACTTTATGAGAAAGTTTTGAATAATAAATTCAGCTTTGTTCAGAGATATTCAGGGATGTAGCTATTTACATTATAATTCCTTCTTGTCATTTGATAAAAATATATTTTCTTCTTGTCATTTGATAAAAATATTTTTCAAGGAATTTTTCCCTTTCATCTAAGTTATTGAATTTATTTGTATAAGATTATTCATATTTCCTTATTACTTAAAAAACATTTCTGTTTTGAAATAAATTTATATTACAGAAGAGTTGCAAAGATAGTACAGAGAGTTCCAGTATGTCTTTCACCCAGCTTCCTTTAGTATTAACATTACATAACCATGGTAAATTTGTCAAAAACTAAGAAATTAACATTGATACAATACTACTAATTAAAGACAATTTAGATGTCACCAATTTTTACACTAATGTCTCTTTTTCTGTCCTAGGATCCAGTGTAGGATACTACACATCAGTTGTTTTTCACCCTCATCTCATCTGTGACACTTTCTCAGTCTATTCTTGCTTTTCATGACGTTGACAGTTTGATAGTATAAGTGGCAAATATTTTGTCCTATTTTTTTAAATTAAAGTTTTGTAGTTTTGAGTTTTAATTTTGTTCTCCAATCCATATTTGAATTAATTTTTACGTATAGTATGAGGTGCAGATCCAAGGTAAATTTTTTTTCTGTATATGCAAGGCCAACTATTCCAGAACCATTTGTTGAAAAGTTGACCCTTTCTTCACTCAGTTGTCTTTGTCAAAATCGATTGTCTATATATGGGTGGGTCAGTTTCTGGACTCTGTTATACTGATCTATTTGTCTATCCTTAAGCCAATACTAGCCTGTCTTATCTTTGTAAGACCAAATCTTTGGAGGTCTGCCTTGTGAACTTCATTTACACAGGCCTCTCCAGACTCAGAGCTCTGTCTTTTCTTCTTAAGGAAATAGGTCAGCATGTCCAGAGATCACCCTCCTGCACAGCAGCCTGGAAATTTTCTCCAGATCTTAAGCTGAGCAATTGAGGGCACAATTTGTTTGTTTCTTCTATCTCAAGGATCAATCTCCTGAATTGCCTGATAGCTCTTGTCTGAAAACTGTTGTTTCATATACTTTCTCCATTTTTAAAATTGCTTCAGATGGGAAGGAAAATTCCATCTCATTACTCTATTTTTGCCAGAAGCATAAGTCTGTATTGACTTTTTAGGTACATGTCTTTTTGATTGATTTTACTGGTTGCTTTTAGATATTACAATATAGATCTTTAAGTTATCAAGTTAACCTTCAAATAAAATTATACTGTTTAATAAACATTAAAGAATCTTGTAACTATGTTTCCATTTACTCTTCTGCTCTTTGTTCTCTTATTATTTTTTATATTTTCTCTGTATATGCGATGTCACAGTATCTTGTTATTATTTATATTTTAAACTGCCTATAAAGGCATTTTTAGATGCCTATGAAGTATTTCAAGATGCTAACATAAAAAAACTTTTATGTTTACTAAGATATTTACCCTTTTTTGTACTCTGTATTCTTTCCTATAAGTCTGATGTTTCATCTGGTTTAATTTTCCATCAATCTGAGGAGACATTTTATCTTTTCATTTGAGATTAATTATTTTTAACTTTGTGTGAATAAAAAATATTCATTATTTGTCTTCATTTTTGAAGGATATTTTCAAAGAATATAGAATTCTAGATTGACAGCTTTTTTCTTTTCAGCACTTCAAAATTATTGTTCCATTGTTTTTGGGTCTCCACTGTTTCTGGTAAGAAGACAGCTGTTATTCAGATCATTGGGTTTTGTTTTTGCTTTGGGTCCATTTGAGACTTTCTCTTTCTCTTTGATTTCACATGTTTCATACTTGTGTTTACATGTGGTTTTCTTCGTATTTATCCTTTTGGGGATTAATTGGATTTTTGAATCCATTGGTTGATGTCCTTCATCAATTTTGAAAAGTTCTTGGCCTTTGTATATTTAAATATTTATTCTGCACTATTATCTTTCTTCTGCTTCTGGAACTCCAATAACATGTATGTTAGAATTTTTCATATTGTCCCACAGATTTCAGATGGTCTGTTCTTTTTGAAAAATAGTTCTTGTTTTTGGGTCTCATTTTGGTTACTTTATATTTATCTATCTTCAAGTTCAATGGTTCTTTCCTCTGCTGTGTCCATTTTAATTTTAAAGCTTTATATTGAATTCTTTATTTCTGATATTGTATCTCCCATTTCTAGAGTTTCCATTTGGTTTAAAAAATAGTTTCTATTTGTCTAATATAGTCATTCAGTCTTGAAGCATGTTGTATGATTTTTACACTAGATCCTTTAGCATTTTTATCCTAGATAGTTTCAAGACTCTGTCTGACATTTCATCCTCTGGGCTGTCTCTGGGTCTGTTTTCATTGACTGTTTCTTCTATTGTCTGTGGGCCACATTTTCTTGTCTTGATGTATCTTGTAATTTTTGGTCATATGGCAGACATTTTGTATTAAAAATAGACTGAAGCAAACAAAAATTACCTCCAGAAAAGAATACACACTTCTTTCCATCAGTCTTTTAGAGGGAAGGCCTATGTCAGTCTGACCCATCATTGAGCTCAGCCTGGGCTTAGTAGCAGCTTTAGTTTGATTCAGTTCATTTGCTACAAGCATTAGTTGTTGTGAAGTTGCCTTGGGACTTTCTCTTCAGCAGGATTTATGATCTGGAACTGCTATAGTTCTGGAGATCTTTTTATGGATGACAACTGAATTAACAGCTTTCCAAACTCTCTGCTTTATAATCTGGTTGTTTGATTTATGAGTTGCTGGGGGGTTCTCTCTGATCTCTAGACCAGTCGTTGTGTTTTTGTGCCTTAGAAAAATTTTTTTCCCTGCTGGCCTGCCTAAGACTTCTGAGGGCAGCTTCACTCCACTCTGTGATGCCTTGGAATGCTTTACATTTCTCTTAAATGTCTTGCATTTCCTCAAGCTTTTGGTGCCTGAGAACCAGTAGTGCCTCCCATGAATTTGTTTTAGCTCTCTTGTCTTACTTCTTGCGTCTGAGAGTGGCTGCTTTGTACTTGGAGGAGGCACTGTGCACCTCATGGGTGATCTCTCTTAGTGTTCCTGACCTGCCTAAACCTTTGGCAGACTACCTCTGAACACTCAATGAAGACCTGTTGGAAAGATTTGGCGGGTGATTTCAACCTAACTCTGTGTGTGGGGTTTCTCAGAATATTAATTGGTCACACTAGCCTATACACAGTCTTAAAATTCTGTTAAAATTTCAACTGGGTTCTCCTTATCTGCAGCTATGATTTGTTCCCTACCACTCTGCCAGGGATGCAAGCAGCTGAGAATCTCTTCTCTCTTACAAAGAGCTTAACCTTTTTTGGAATTTCGTTCAGTTAGGTTTCTTTGTGTTTTCAACTCATATATTTGGAAAAAAACCAAGATGTTGTAGTTTCTCTGGTTCGTTCTGTTTGTTAGCGTGAGACCAACCCAACACTCTCTTGTGACTTTCTACATCCTAAACAGAGGCAGAACATTTATGTGTGATATTTTTTAAAAATTTCCTGATTTACTCAGATTGCCTGGAAATTTGAGCAGTTACCATGCTGTAGGAGAATTCTAAAGGGGATGTTCCCCACAATAGCTTCTATGTGATTAGACAGAACAATTTTTCACTTCCATAAGACCGTTCCCTAATTCTATTTTGTTGTGCTCTGAATCATAATAATTAGCTAGCTCTAGGAACGGGTAGAATCATGTAGTACTAGTTGCTTTAGAAATTCTGCTAATAACACAACTCATATTTATGTGGTACTTCTACAGGGATTCAGTCTTATTTACTGCTACATTCCCAAATCCTAGAACAGAATGTACAGAGACCAAACATTCAATAAACATTTGTTGAATGACCATTTAATCTTTAAATGATTCCCGAAGATAAACAGAAAAAGGAAAGAACTCACATTTATTAAATGTCTACTTTGTGTTAGGCACTTATCCACAAGCTTTATACACACTATTTCACTTAATCCTTAGAGTAACACTGTGGTGCATTATTATTAATATTTTAAAGAATAAGAAACTAAAGTCTCAAACCTGTCAAAGAGAGCTCAGCTCCACTAGGACTGAAGTCAGCTCTTGGTTCTTGACCTTTTCCATACTACCACCCTGTCTCTCATAAAATGGCTCTCCCTGTATAAGAAAACTGAGGAACACAGTGTCTCTTGAAATTCTTCGACCTTTGTAATTGAGACATCTCTTCTCAGTTATAACCAAGTTCAAATGTCTGCATCAGGGAAGAAAAGAGACACATGTACAAATTTAGATTCTCTTTATGTATTTGACATCCGTGATGAAAATGAACTTTTTTTCAATAACAAATTCTGTCTGTGTAAGAACATTGATGTACTTGAGTGAATAAAAATGCTATTAACATCTTAATGCTATATGTTTATTTCTTAAAAACTCTTCAGTTGTTCAAAAAAATTCCAAGGTCATCCTATGCTCCCATGCGTATCTCTGCCATTTCTCACAGACGCTCCTTGGTTTTATTAAGCCAATCAAATAGCATCCTTTCCACTAGAAATGAATTTAAACCATTAGCGCATGAATTTACTACCTTTTAATGACTCTTGCATGGATGTATCATAGTATGTTTGCATTAAAGTAATGTTAAAAGGTGATCAATTGGCTATTTACAGAAAACTGAATTTATTGAAAGAAGTGGATACTTAGGAGCCAGCTCCGGTGGCCTAGTGGTTAAGTTCCACATGCTCTGCTTCGGTGGCCTGGGTTCAGTTCTGGAGCGTGGACCTACACCACTCGCCAGTGGCCATGCTATGGAAGCTTGGCAGTGGATGTTAACCCAGGGCAAATCTTCCTCAGCAAAAAAAAAAAGAAAGAAAGAAAGAAAGAAAGTAGATATTTAATAAAAGTTGAAATGACTGCAAAATCTGTAATTTTTAAAAAATAAATGCATTTCCCAATTAGCAAAATATATATATAACAATTTTTTTAAACCCATATATTGTAGTTTTAAAATTGAATCTCTTGATTGCTCATTTTTCTTTCTAATATTTACATTGAATTTGATTAAATTGATTTCCATCAGAGTACTGCCATTTGACTACTTGTTTACATACATTTTTCAGAGATACTAGGGAATAACGAGATAAGGAAATGTTGAAAGATTCTGAATCTCCATGAGAGGAAAGGGAGATAAAGAGTCAACACTTAGATGCAGGGTAGTGTTTCTCCAAAGGCACATCTGTCTTAGAACCTGTACAAAGGAGTTCCACTACCAAAATATCAAGAGGTTCTTATTTTCTGACATGAGACCCTGGAGAGAAACAATATGTATAACACAGCATGAGAAATATCCTGCAGAACTTATTGTTGGGAAATATTTTATTTCCACCAAGTTGCTAATCTGCTTTCTTCATCCCTATAATGACAGCTATGTAATTCATCCTGCTTATCTTTACCTTGACTCTCAGGAACCTCAGTATCAAGTTATACAGAGAGCTTATCAGAATGCTAAGTTCTGTCACCACACACACACACACACACACACACACACACACTACATATTGAAATTTGTATGAATATAGTGTATGTAAATATATATACATATGTTGAAATATATGTATGTATAATAGTATATATATAAAGAGAAAGAACACACTCCATTTAGTCAGTAGCAGCCTATGATTTGCCTATTTGCTTCAGTCCTAGTTTTCTCATTCTACATTAATGTTATTGGGCATCTTGGTTGCAAGACACCTTCAAACTTCCTAGAGAAGTGGGATGTAAATAAATAAAAAATGCCATATGAAATATATATCAAATAATAATTTAGTAATGTTTGCAAAAGATTAAAAAGATGGAGGAGAGGCTAACAATTCAGAAAAGAGAGCACAGTTGATGGGGTCAGGCTTAGGGAGAAAAAAAATGTATGGGCCTACTAATGCCTATGTGAATTATGGCAAACTAATTAATGTTTGTGAGCTTCACACTTATGCCTGTATAAAATAGGGCTACTAACACCTATCTCACTGGCTTGTGGTCAGAATCAAATGAGATAATGTAGCAAAAGTGCTTCACAACCTGTAAAATACCACTCAGTAGAGAGGATACTGCCATGTTGCCCCTGCCATCTTCTCCTACTCCCAAGTGCATTTGTTGCTCAGCAAAAGAGTTCACGCCCCAGAATCCCCATCTGAGCTCCCTATTCTCGGAATAGTTCTTGTAGAGTCAGAGCATTGCTGGTCATCTGTCTTCATTTCCAAAGTCACACCTGTCAAACCTCATCGATCCATCTTTGTGGAGGTGGGGGATGGGGCATCTTGGGTGAACAAGGCAGTCTAAAATAACAGAAATCTGAATTGTTTTCTATCTTTAAAAGCAATTCAATTTCATTTCTTTCAAATATGCAAACTGTGTACCTAGAACAAGATGAATAGCATTGTCCTTTAGAACCTTGCTTTGGTGAATAGCCAAATAAGATTCATGATTAGCACACCAATTGCGATTAGGAACAATTAAGTGACTTAAATGCTTATTTCCCTTCCTTTACCTTGTTTACATTATTAATTTAATCAACTGACTCTTTCTTTAAAGAATACAAGCTGAACGTTAAACCTCTAACTTAAATTACATTCAGTGGTCACGAAGTAAACTTCCAGATGTTTCCTTCATTATAATAGTATCATATGCTTGTGCTTTAGAGATTACAAAGTATTTTATGGTATAGTGATCTCATTTTGTCCTTCCAACAACCCTATGAGATGAACTGGAAAGTTCTCTTATCTCTATTTCACAGATGAGGAAAGGGAGACTCCAAACCGTTAGGTTACTTATACAAGACCACACAGCTAGGGATCAGTCAGATCATCCACACTTTTCAGGTGAGATTTACTCTATTTTTATTGATATTATAAAGGAACCAAAGCAAAACAAATACTAGGCATGCAAGTAGGTAATTTTGTTCATTCATTCATTTTTATTCCCAGAGACTGCTACTATGCGCAGAACATAAATATCTTAGCAGAGTGCTCCTTGCATGAATGGAAAGGAAGTTGGATGGAAGAATTTACTAATTGTAGTGGAGTAAAAATACCTTACCTGTTTTCACATTGTCATTGACCCCATCCCTGTGCCATACCTGATTCTCTCAAGCAGGGCAAGTAGCATGGGAAACAATATCTTATCAGTCCTTCCTTCTTCAGGCACCCAGGGAGGGTGCTGGATGGCTGCTTGAGGAACTGGTAAACTTCAAGCATTCAGATGGCCATTTGTCCCTCTCCCTACCCCGCCCCAAATCCTCCCCATCTGCCTCACTGTTCTAATGATTTCTGTTCTCATTTTAACCTCCTGGGCCATCTTTTCTCTCTGTCTCTCTCTCTGTATGTGTGTCTCTCTCTAGGATTCTTTCTTTCCTCCCCATCTCTTCCTCTTTCTCCTCTTCCTTCTTCTTTCCCATTCCCGCTCCCTCTCTCTTTCACATTTTTGTTCAATGAGAGTTTATTCAAAGGCAGAGCGGCATGACCAAGGTTAGGTATTTTCATAAAACAATGACCCAGGATTGGCTCACTTGAGGATTAAGATATGCCATGTGTACCTCAGCCTAGAATCCACTTTCCTCGTGAAATAGCCAATTATCGTTGAAATATTTGGGAGCTGAGTTTTCCAGACAATTGGCTTAATTCTCTACTTTATGCATTATTGAGAATTTATTTACTTATTGCATTATTCTTCTGTATTAAGGACCTTTCTGAGGAGTATCAGATAACCGAACAATACATCAGCTGTCTCTTTTGCTGAAATTTAAGGAGATTTCTGAGAATACCTTAATTAAAGTTATTAGGAGGCAGCTTTGGACTCAGTTTACGAATTCTGTGACAACATGCCTGCTAGGGCTGTATGTCAGGCTTGGCATGTTCCATAGCCTCTCAACAGGCCTCTAAGCTTCTAATTCTTCAGCCCCCCAACTCCTGGTTCCAAGAGCGATTTTTCTAAAACATTAGATTTTATGAATCTTGTACTTAAAATGCCAGTTGCTTCCTTGTCAATAATGAGATACTGTCCACACTCCTTTTCTTGCTGTGCTAGGTCCTTCCTGATGTAGCTTGGTCTGTCTCTTTCTGTCTGCCTGCAACTCCCTCCTTCACTGACTTCCCATCATCCCTGGAACATGCTGTGCCTCTCCCAATGCATCTTTTTTTTTTCCATAGATGCTATTCCTTTTTTCTGGAATGTTTCCTCCTCTCTACATGCCCCTTCTCTATCTCACCTGGTGATGGACATGGAGAGAAGGGGATATATTTGAGGGGCATGTCCCACATCCCAAATCTATCTCCTCTGTGGAGCTTTGGTATATTTTCCATTCAAAGCAAATCTCTCTACCTCCTTGGTGTGCTCTTGCATTATGGCCTGGAAAACTGTCTTGTATTACAATTATTTTTGTCTGCATGTGTTTATTTTCCTCCTGGCTCATGAGTTTATATCTTATTTACCACCCTTTCTGGGTTCTGCGCTCAGTGCTTGGCACGTACTTGCTGTTCAGGAGTAGGCAGCCACTAGGTTGTTGAATTGAACTCTCCTTCTGTGCTTTGAGTTGAAGTGTCCTATGGATAATAAGATCCCTTTGGTACTCAGGAGCCAGTCCTTTATGTCACAGCCTATGAATTCCGCAAGAAATGAAAGTTTAAAATTCCTTTTCTCATATGTTAAAAGTTCAGACTGAGACTTTATTTTGGAAACACATCACAGAAATGCTGAGGATCAAAGCATTTCTTTTACACCTATAGAAGATAGTGACTTAGCTATTATACTACCTTCTGTTCTGGTGGCCCCAGGCCCTCAGAGCATGTGTTTCTATCTCAGATGGAGTCCTGAGGGTGGCTGTGGGAATTTCTGTCCTCTGCCTGGAAAATAGGTCATTTGGGGCTATTTTCCTATGAAGGGGAGCTTTCCATGTCCCCCACTATGGAACGTATAGATTGAGTTTAATTTTTCTACTATTGTGAATCATATTCCTGGATTTTATCGGTAAAGTTTTATTTCATGTTGTGTCCAAGGCTGATGACTATCTTGCCTAAGCGATATGGCAAGGATTTGGAGTGGGGAGACTTTGGTTCTGGGCACATGACTTTGGGCAAGTCATTCACCTTCTCCAAGATTCTATAAGTGAAACTTATATATAGTGATGTACATACCTTATTGTGTTGTTGGATGGATTGTACAAGCTGGTGTTTGTGAATTGGTTTCTCAGCCTGCCAGGTAGACTGTGGAGGAGTTCCTGCTCTGCAGATGAGGAGGTTAGGAGGCTGGGATACAGTTGAAAAGGTCCTTTCCAGTGCTGCCGTTTGAGGGTCATTGTTTGTATCTCATATTTTCTCTTTGTTTGGATCCAAATTAATTTTCATGTGTTTAATGCATAAGTGCGTATATGTGTCCCTCTGTCTGGGACTCAACCTTTTCTTGTGCCATGAATCTCTTAGGTACATGGTGAAGGAGATGAGTCTTTTCAGAGACTAATGTTTTTAAGTGTATAAAATAAAACATTAAGCAGACCAAGAAAATTGCATTGAAATATAGTCCTAGCTATAGATCCCTTGAGAACTCTTGGACCGCAGCTTGAAAATTCTGAGAGTCTCTTAAAAATTTAAAATCCAGAGTGGAACTTAAGAGTTGTAGCTCCCTACACCCTCACTTTATAGATGAGGAAAATGGGATTCCAAAGACGGTTCTCGAAAACTGGTCCAGAACCCCACAGGGAGTTTTGTTCAGTGGATATTTGCAAGAATATGGTACTTCTGTTTACTCTGTTTCCAGCCACAAACCATCCTTGGAGTTATTTGTGCCTTGGTTCTTGTTTCTAGCTCATAACACTGTGGTCTCACTGGGTTGAACACTATTTGGAGTGATTTACTGGCTGATTATTTCAACCCAAAATGGAGATCATAAATGGAGACTTCCTAAATATTCAGTATACCCCACCAAAGTGCATTTGCTCCATCAAGGTTATCCTAGTATTAATTATTCACAGGCAGAGCACTGACAAATGAATTTTAATTGCAAATAAGTGCCATCGCTGTCTATTGCATAATTTATGATTCCATTTGTTAAACTAAGACAATGAGAGTTGACGAAAGGCATTAAGTGGCCCCAAATTAAAGGTGATTTGCGTTCAAAAGCTTGTATCTATGTGAGTGTAACATAAATTCAGTTTTTCTGAGAGTCTCTCCCTACACTGGTGATAAATACACCAGGTAAGCTGTGTTCCATCGGATTCTGTGTCTGGCTTGAGATGCATCAGTCTGGGCTTCCTGGAGATCTGCGGCCCAGCCCATGATGAGATTGCCTCTTGTCCATGTGACACTCAGCAGCTGCCATCTTTCACTATGGCTCAGGGCCTGTCTTCTGGAGTTTGGCTTCATGAGAGCCTGGCTGAATGGCTTTGTCTTCATTGTACTCCGAGGCTTTGCTGAGGAGAATTTGGACAAGATGGCAAAATGGCACTGGGGAGGTTCATTGGAAACTATTTCTGTGAAAATGAGGAGAATGTTTTTCTTTGCATGGGACAGATACTCCTACAGATCAGCATCTCACCTAGGTTAAGTGCAGTCTCTGAAATTGCTCGCTGTTCTTCCTACAGTGTAACATGAGATGAAGATTGAACTGAAGATGGAATCTTTTGCATAATAAATTTCCAGATAGTCTGTTAAGAAAAGGGAACTGGAGGAGATGACTTATGGTGTGTGCAATAAGGTATTTGAGATTCAAAATGTGCATTTTGAGAGTTCATTCTAGGGGTCTGACTTCCCTTTCTTTGAAGAAACAGAGATGTTAGTAGGATATATTTGGTCTTTGAATCCTTCTGATTTGTTCTCTAAAGATGAAATTTTATCCAAGCATAAGGTAAGGATCTGGAAACAATGAGCTTTGATATAACTGTTTTTATGTTCTGTGATTAATTAATAACCAAGATAGGTTTGTTGATTTTTTTTTTTAACGATTGGTACCTGAGCTAACAACTGTTGCCAATCTTCTTTTATTTCCCCCCCTTCTTCTTCTCCCCAAAGTCCCCCAGTACATAGCTGTATATTCTATTTGTGAATGCCTCTGGTTGTGCTATGTGGGATGCCATCTCAACATGGCTTGATGAGTGGTGCCATGTTCATGCCCAGCATCCGAACAAGCAAAACCCTGGGCCTCTGAAGCAGAGCATGTGAACTTAACCACTCAGCCACAGGGCAGGCCCCAATTGACTTTTGATAATATGTCATGTACTGAAGTGGGACGAACAAATGACCCAGACCGGAGACCCTCTTGCCAGGCATTGCAAGGCTGTCAGCTACACAGAGAGTCTGTTTCCTGCCAAGGCAGGAGTGACACGCTTAGCAGTTCTCTGATACCCAGGCCAGCTCAGGCCAAGAAGCATGAGTCCATTAAGAAGTTAGGGAGACACAGAAGGTGCCAGCACAACTAGAACTCCCCATGTCAGAAGAATGCAGAATAGAGAGCAGACAGTCAAAGGGAAGACTATTTGCAAAGGGAGAGCTCAAGGCCCACCCTGACAGCTTTCTGTGCATCTGCAGGGAAAGATTACATTCTCTGTACTGCCTGGTTATTGTTGCTATGTGAGAATGGATTCAAGAGGGAGGGATTCTCGAGAGAAGGGATGCCTGAGAATGGATTAATGAAGGTGTGTGGCAGGGCTTTGCGCACTGCTCTGGGCTAGCCAGGCTGTGCTGTGCTCTCTGGCCAGGGTGCCTGCGGGGCTAGGCTGAGCCCCACATTCACAGCTGGTCTCCACAAAGTCCTGTTTGGTTCTACAAATTGTTATTTAGTGAAGATACTAACATGACCTAGGCAGAGTCCCAGTGCTTGGGACACTCACAATCTCACAATAGTTTCTATCTGCTCAGTTCCCAGGGCGCCAGGCACTTTTAAGTGCTATCTCCCCTAATGTTCATAGCTGCCCTCAAGATAGATAGGACCGTTCCTTAAATGGAGGGTTGGAATGGTTTCACTCACAGCTGGTGGGGGTGAGGCCTCACCTCATGCTCTGTCTTCTGACTCGGAAACAGTAGTGCTTTGAAAAGTGAAGGTGGGAGGGAGACGGAGGGTGGATGAGCGTGAGCTACCCATGCGTGGGGCCTTTACAACAAGGCAGGGAGGCATTGTCTAGAAGCGGCAATGAGGAGAAATTAAGTGATGTGTGCTTGAGAGGGCTACGGGGGAAGCAGTGTCTCAGCTCCACCACCCGTTAGCTGGGTAAACTTGAATGAGTTGTCCATCCTCTCTAAGTTTCAGTTTCCTCATCTGTGAAAGGGACTGTGACAAATGCATACTTAGTAGAACTGTTGTGAAGAGCAGGTAAGACAGTTTAAAGTGCTGATATGGTGAGCAGCCAAAATTGACACTCAGCAATGTCAGTCACATTCCTTGTCTTTAAAGAGTTCTTCCACTGGCCAATTCAGTAAACATGTGGTATTTGGAAAGCATATAAGAGAGGGATGGTAAAGAAGGTAGTGCAATTTGCTTGCATGAGCTCAGGAATAGGAGCCAGGATATGGTCACATGACCTTGGCTGTTTCCCTAGGATCTCTTGTGGCTTTATCTGTGTGGCTGAGCATTAAATGTGAAGGAATCTCGAGTGTGCATGTTGTGAAGGTTACTACCTTTGCTCTGGCACTAGGCTGGTTTATTTCTGATGCCCATCTCATCTCTGCTCTGTTTCTCCATCAGCACCCGCTTTTGTCCTCTCTGCTTCATTTCCAAGGAGCCCAAGGCTCGTTGGCTCACTCACCTCTAATGAAAGTCAACATCAAGAGAATATCTGAAGTTCATTGACATTAAAGCCAAGTTGGCCAGGAGGCAGATTTCAGAGTCTTCATGAGAGTGCTCCCATGCTGGTTTCAGGTATCAAAGCACAATAGGAGAAGGCATTGGGTGGTTGGTGGGGGAAAATAGAGAGCACTGGAACTATTCTGGGGCTCCTAACATCAGTAAGCCTGCCTTCAGCAAGAAACTTCTGGAACTAATGGGTACAGAATGATAGAAGTTTGCTCTGCTCTGCAAAATGCTGCTTATTTGTTCATTTGAGCCAAAGGGATCAGTAGATGAGTATTCTGCTGGACTGAGAACTGTGTAAAGTTAAAGATGGCAGAGTCTCGGGTACAGTGAGCACAGCACAGAGGGGGCCTGGGAAGTTAGGCCAAATGGTAGAGGATTACGTATGGCATGCTTGGACTTGACCATGGCATTAATGCTTATTCTTACAGAGCTTTTAAGCGTGAAAATTATATCGTTATGTTTCTGTTCTAGAACTATCCCTCTGGATGCCTGTGTAAAAAATGGATTGGAGGGAGTAAGGCTGGAGGTAGAAAAGCTGATTATGAGACAAAGACCACAGTCCAAGAGAGAGATGATGATACCTAGCCTGTGGAAGTGGCAGTGGCATGGGGATGGACAGGAAGGCACAGATGGAGAAGTATTTCTGGTGTCAAATTGATGGTGTGGGTTGACCTGGCTTGCCATAGCCTGGTCTCTAAAGAGTTTGGGTAAAAATCTATGGGCAGATAAACTAGAGTATTACCCTTAAAGAGAGGTCAGGGATGGAATCCCAGAGGAAATAGAATATGGTCCAAGGGACAGTTGCCAATGGAGTGGGCAGTCCTCATATCCTGGGACTGGGCTCTGCCACCACAGATGGAAGGTTGGCACTTTCTCCTTTAGCTCCACGAACCCACAATTTGCTCAAGATTATTTGGCTAGTGAACTATACTCTTTACTAAGCCTTCTCAGCAGAATGGGAGCCCCTTCTAGGAAATCTGAATTCTCAGTGGACTGGTGGTTGCCTCATCTGCGTTCCTGGTTTGCATTTTCACAAGAGTCCTCTTCATCTGCCCTGGATTGAGGTCTTGACACTAGGCTCATTGCTCTGTCTTTGAAACAATTCTGCTTTTTATCTGCAGCCTTGGGATGGCACAGTGGATGGCGTGGATCTGAGGAGGTAATCCTGCCAGTGAGGGAACATCACTCTGAGTGGGTGTGAGTGTCTGTGCCTATGTGTATCTGGAATATTGCCAGCACCCGGGAGTCACCTTGATTGAGCATCATCTAACCATCCTGTCAAGATAACAACATGTACAGAACTTGTTTCTGTATCCTAAAGAATTTCAAAATGCTTCACACAGTTTCTTTTCACACTGTGTTAGGTCATCCTCAGGACTAATTAATTGATTGTCCCCATGATGGTCTAAGGAGTCAACTGTGCTTGCAGCTGTTCCTAACACAGAAATATTCGGTTAATGTGCTCTAATACTCTCAGGCTAATGACTTGCTCTTTACGCGCTTTTACATCATTTGATTGTCTCAGAAGCCCTGAGAGACAGGTGAGACAATGACTATTTTATAAAGGAGGAGACTAAGGATTAAGTACAGTACCTCAGGGCGCACCCAGCCCTTCCCTGCCCCCAAACCGCCAGGCTCTCTCCAGACTAGATAATCTCCCTTTGACCCTAGGCCAACCTACCACTCAATGCTGCTAACCTGCCCTCTTCAGAACATTCACCTCTCCTTGGCTTTCATGACACTACACATCTCCATGCACAGTGTGAGGGGCACGATGAACAAGATGATCTCCAGGGTTTCATAAAGTTCCCACGTTCCCTGGCTTAAGTATCTTGACAGAGAACACTGCCACTGTCAATGCCATCTCCTCCTCTTCTTCCCTGTCCAACATTTCTGGAAACTGGACCAGTTGCCTTCAAAGTCCTTCTGTGTCCAGGCTTATTGCTATTGGTACCGGCCTGTCAGAGAACTCGTTAATAGGGGTTTGGTGCCTGAGTTGTCAATACCAAAAATAACTCTGCTATACTGGATGCAGAAGTTTTTCTCTGTGTACTATACATGGCTGAGCATAACAGTGATTCTTGTACATTTTGCTTTCAAAAAGTTATTATTATCAAACATCTGGGAGGATAAACCAGAGAAGGTTCTAATTAGATAAGATTATGGGTCTCACCTCACAAGAAGTGATGGGACTATTGTGGTGGGTAATTTGCTCAATGAACTTCTGGAGAATAGGAAGAAACTGGTGTGCTTGGAAATGCAGCAGACAGGCCTCAGGCAGGATTCTTCCGAGTCCATTAAATCTGGACCCTGGGGACATAGGCCTATGAAGATTAAATGTGAGGTTGATGGAGCTCAAACTTCCCATAGGCTGGGTCCTGTGCTTGGCTGTAGGAGATACAGACAGGAACCCACTTGATCCCATCCCTCAGGGCTCATAATCTAGTGGCAGAGATTGACTTGTGGCCCTAGAGAACCCTGAGCAAGAACACACAACAGGCATGCCCCTACTCACTGTGTGGAGGCCTTGGCTTCAGTCGGACCGCACCTCACACTTTCCCTGAAGCTGCAATAATACACTTGTGAGCCCCATACACTCACTGATATATTCAATCATTCATCCCACAAACATTTATGGATCACTTGCGATGCCATGCCTACAAGACTAAACACAGAAAACAGGAACTTGTCTATCTTATTTGCATTTCTAGCAGCTGTGAAGGTATTAGGCACTCAATAAATACTTGTTAAATGAATGAATGAATGAATGAATGAACAAATGCCAAACATTTGGCCTAGCTAATCCCTGGGGATACGGAGCTCACAGTGGTAGGGGTATTGGGTAAAGAAATGAGTTCAGGAGCGTGCTATGGGAGCTTAAAGACGGTCATGAGTAATTCTGCCAGAGGTTGGGGAGAGTCCCAGGAAAGAGGGTGTGCAGGAAGAGAGTGTAAAGCTCATGCGGTCCTTTGACTGACCCTCTTGGCTGCTCTGACACACACTCTTGGAAAATATCTTAGAGGCCATTCTATCTGAACACGGAATTGACTCAATCCTTAATGGATTTTCACAGTCTCCTGTGATGTGGTCATCTTCTAGTTCATAAACAAGAAAAAGCTGAAGCTTAGAGGACTTGTTCTTTGTTTTTTAGGAAGATTTTTCCTGAGCTAACTGCTGCCAATCCTCCTTTTTTTGCTGAGGAAGACTGGCCCTGAGCTAACAACCATGCCCATCTTCCTCTACTTTATATGTGGGACGCCTACCACAGCATGGCGTGCCAAGCGTTGCTATGTCACACCCGGGATCTGAACCGGCAAACCCTGGGCCACCGAAGCGGAATGTGTGTGCTTAACTGCTGTGCCACAGCCCAGGACTTGTTAATTCTCTAACGCTACCTACCTAATTAGTGGCAGGTCTTTCACTCAAAATGTATTTCTGTTAAGAAAAAAAAATCACATTTCTGTTTAACTATGAGAGGTCTTCACAAGCCATAGTTTTGCAGCCTAGGATGAAACTATAATCCAGATACAAAAGGGAGGTCTGGCAGGGACACCTTAGGAGTCATTCTGCCTCTATTCCAGCTGGGGAGCCACAAGCACTAGATGTCACAGGTCTCTTCTGTCACTGCTGGTGATTTCTCAGCGGCCCTAGACAGTCCTGATTGCCCTGTCTGGTTCAGATGAGTCTGCTTATGTTGAGTGAGAGTGAGGTACAGCGGGCATATTCTCCGAGGGGTACCACCCTTGCTCCAGGAAGGGGCTGGCTTCCCTCTGTGTCAGCCACTTCCTGGGTTTGAAAGAACCACAGGCTCACAGGAACATTGGAGTGGAGAAGATCAAGAGCTTTCAAGTCAGAGGTCTCTTTGCAAGTCCCAGTCTGCCATTTTCCAGCTGTGTGGGCTTGGGCCGCTTCCTTACCCTTTTGACATCGTTTCCTCATTTGGAAGATGTGGCTTTCAAAAGACTTTAAGATAACACATAGAAACCCAAGTAATGTAATTACTATGATTACTGTTAGAGTCATTATCTCAGAGATGGAGGAGGTCACCTACCTCAAACCCTCCATTTTCACATGCAAAAATAAAGGCCCTTGGATTATGTTCCTCTTCCAAGGTCACAGGTAAGACTCAGAAAGCCTCGGCTTAAGAAAATAAAGTCTTTTAATTTCTATTTAACAGTCATGAACTGGGTTAATTCCAGTTTTTCTGGTTCAGCCATGGAGTGGAAAAAGCCATCATCACTGAGAAATGATTTTTCTCTCACAAAAGGAGTCCTCCTGGAACATCCATAGCCCTGCCCCCCAGCTCCATAGATCTATGTCTTTGGGAGTTGCCACCACATACCTCTCTTTGCCTCCAGGTGACCATTTTAATAGGCACAAGGTTCCTCAGAAACATTTATGGGGCATATTTAGGGCCCCTTCATTTGGAGATGGCTTACTCTCTCAAGTGGAGACCGACCCACACCTCGTGTGGCTCCCACTATCTTCCTTCCTGCCCATTTGGCCCCTTCTGGCCTCCTCTTCTCTTTCTGGACCTCACTGACCTCTCTGCTCAATTGCTCCATCATCTTGTCCACCTCTCATGCCCACCCTATGGCTCTAATTTTGGGATTGAGGCAGGGTGGCGGAGGTAGAGAGCCCTGTTCCTTATCACAATGTCTCTGCCAGATTTTGCCTTTCCTGAAGTCCTCTTAGGCTTTTGAAAGCAGCGTCCAAAAAGTCCTTGATGTTCTTTGGTGGCCCTGTCCCATCCCCTCCCAGATATTCTGAGCACTGAGTGGTGGGGCTGCATCGTTAGTATCTACAGCGCTACAGAAGCAAAGGAATTAATATTGATAATAGTTGCTGTTCAGAGGGTGCTCACCATGTGACTGCAATGTAGCTGTTCTTTCTATCCATGATCTACTTTAACCATCACATTAACCAGGTGAGATGAACGTTTGTAACCTCTTCTTATAAAGACGAAGTTGCCCTAAATGATACAGCTGGTAGGTGGCACAGGTGAGACTCAAACTGTGAACAGAAAAGTCTAGCTCTTTCTGCCTCACCAAAATAGCTTTCAATTGGCTATGAGAGAGAGATTTATGACACAGAGGTGACAATAGTCTAAAGCAAGTCCCTCTAGGCTGCTCTTTCTTTACTGGTTGAATCAAAATGGTCTAAGCATGTGTGGGGGGTCTGCGTGCTTAGGAGCCTGGTATTGGGTCAATTCACTGAATGTGTTAAACTTAATCTAGCAACACTTTTGTAACATATGAGCAGCCTGGGGTGGCAGAGATGTCGATGCGCTAGTCCTAGTGAACTTAAAAAGATCACTTCTTTGAGTTTGAGAAGCTACTAGAATAAAATATCTGGAGCATTCTTCATGAGGGGATTAAAAGAGATAACATCAAAGGTGCTTTCAGATGCTGGCATTCTGCAATTCTAGATCCTACAGATACCCACTATCACTTTAAATTTTAATTCAAAAGACACTGAGGGCTAATGAGTACCTTAGAACAATGTGGAGTAGGACTTGAGGTAGGGGTGAAGTGGGAGGGGTGAGAGCCGCACAAAAACTAATGTTGGCCCTGGAATAAAGAAATTTATGATATTTTGTCCAGAAAGAAGAGGGATGAGTTCATGTGCAATGCAAAGAGACCCAGATATGAACAAATGGGCTAAAATCATAATGGGAAAGATTAGCAAAACTAAGGGCAAATTTTCTGGCATGTGGGATTGAGAACAACTTATAGGATCTTGATTTTTTTAGCTCATATAAGAAGTGTCCTCCCCTTCTTTTTTTTAATTGAAGTATAGCTGACATATAACATTATATTAGTTTCAGGTATACAACATGATAATTCGATTTTTGTATATGTTGTGAAATGATCACCTTAATAAGTCTAGTTGACATCATCACACGTAGTTACAAATTCATTTTTCTTCCCCTTCTTTTCTGGGGCAGCTGACACCACTGTCCGAGCAGCAGGCAAGAAATGGGAGCCCTGACATCTTGGAAGCAGGAGACGAGGAGGGCTCCCAGTACTGAACAGCAGTGGTACCCTTGGGGGTGGGGCAGGCTAGAACTGTGCCCTCCTGCTGCAGAACTGCGGCACACCCCAGGCCCCCCAGGACCTCTCAGCCTGGGTCCAGTGTAGGGGATGCTCTGGGCGCTCTTTGAGACTTTGCTCTTCCTGGAGCTTAGGGCTTTATCTACCAAGCAGATTCCTATGGAACATTCACACTGTCCACCAGAAGATTTTAGGCGTAATGAAAAAGAGAGATGGTGGTGGGGATGAATGGCGCTGCAGAGAAGGTATAAAATTTCCACTCCTATCAAGGGAGGCAAAATAAAACCCTACAAGGTGAGAGCTGAGTAGCTCTGGAACAATCAAAGAAATTCCAGCTTTCATTAGAAGCAGAGCCAGTTTCAAATCTGTCTCTTACATGGCTTTTATTTTAAGCTAAATTCTATTTTTTTCTGTTTCCCCCAATGGCAAGCCCGTATGTAGATCCCAGTACATCCCCTGCTAGCCACAAGACAGAACCATGTGAGTGCAGGGGACTCTCCACTCACAAGTTGGTTGACTTGGTGTAGTGACAGACAAGGAGAGGGTGTGGAAGACGGAATAATGTTCCCCAAAGATGGCCACGCCATGGTCCCTGGGACCTGTGAACATGTTACCTTACATGGCAAAAAGGAGCTTTGCAAATGTGATTAAAGTTAAAGATCCAGAGAGGGGGAGAGTAGCCTGGATTATCCATGTGGGCTTAATCTAATCACAGGAGTCCTTAGTGGAGAACCTTTTCAGATTTCAGAGAACCAGAGAGATGGCAGCATGAGAAGGACTCGACCTGCCATTCCTAGCTTTGAAGATGGAGCCAAGGTATGCAAGCAACCTTTAGAAGTTGGAAAATGCAAGGAAACTTCTAGAAAGGAATGCAACCCTGCCAAAACCTTGATTTTAGCTCACTGGGACCCATACGAGACCTTTGAATTACAAAATTAATAAGGTAATTTTGTATTGTAAGTCACCAAGTTGGTGGAAATTTGTTACCACAGCACTGAAAATTCATAAAAATTGGGAATAGAAACCATGTCTGATTCATCTTTCTACCTTGATTCTCTGTAGAGGGATGAGTACATGTATGAGCTCAGTAAATGTTTTCTGAAGGAAAGAAACAGAATTTGAGTTTGGCCAAGAGTATCTGTCACAAGGCTCAATGGCATTCATTCATTCAAAAAATATTTTTTGAGGCTCTGCGTGCCCGGCACTCTGCCACATGCTAGTGAGGAAACATGGAGGGGTGCAAGTATAGGACACTCCCTCAGGGAGCTTCCAGTCTAGCACATGTATGATTCAAAGAACAATCAGGCAGTAACCTGTGAGTGTCACAGACCTCAGAGGAGGAAGAGGTCCCCAGGACTTCTGTGACCTCAGAGGCCCTTCTTGGAGGATTGAGGCTGGAAGTAGGGCTTAAAAAATATTCAGGGTGATGGTAGTTTGAGGGCATTTCAAGTAGGAAGACATGATAATCTAGGGCATGAGGAAGAGGGAGAGTGATGAAATCAGGGTGACTTGGGTGGAGGTAGAATCTGGAAAGGGAATAAAATAGGCCTGTATGGAACAGTTTCAGTCATTCACTCAACCGCCATGCCTTGACTTCCAGTTCTGGGCACAGATTGAGGATTGGGAAAGGAGATGATGTTGTCCCTTCCTGCAAGGAACTAATAGCCTAGTGGAGCACAGGAATGCCCAGATCTTGCCCAACATCTCGTATATAGTAGATGTTCAGTAACTATTAGTTCAATAAATTAAACATATAGTTCAAATGCATACAGTCAAAAATATCACTCACAGATAAAGGCACAAATTGCTTTTTCAGCGGTTGTATTAGTCATCTAATGCTATGTAACATATCACCCCAAAACTTAGCAACTTAAAATGAGAAACATTTATTATATCACAGTTTCTGTGGGGCAAGAATCTGGGCGTGGCTTAGCTTGGTGCCTCTGGATTAGGATGTTTCACAAGGCTGCCTTCAAGGAGTCTGCTGGAGCTGTGGTCATCTCCAGGCTTGGCTGGGAGAGGATCTGCTTCCAAGGTTATTTCTGTGGCTCTTGGCAGGATTCAGTTTCTCACAGGCTGTTTGATTGAGGGCCTCACTTCCTTGCTGGCTGTTGGCCAGAGGTTGCTCTCAGTTCTTTTCCACATGGGCTTCTCCAGAAAGCAGCTGACAACATAGCAGCTGGATTCCCTCAGAGAGAGCGAGAAGGAGGGAGAGAGTGAGAGAGAAAGAGTGTTTAAGACAGAAACCACATTTTTTCTGTCCTAATCTTGGAAGTGACATTCCTTCACTTTTGCTGCATTCTGTTGCTTAGGAGTGAGTCACTAGGTCGAGCCCACAATCCAGGGAGGGATTATATATGGATGTGAACACCTGTGGGACATTTAGGAAGGTACTAACCAGTGATGATTTTGCCATGGCTCACAAAAATCTTGATTGGGAAAAACCTCATCGCATCTTAGATCTCGGAACTTCCTAAAAAGTAGTACTCAAGGCTGGGGGTGGAAGGAGAGCTAGGGTGCTACACATTATCCTGGGCTGTTAATATTACATAAGAAAGAATATTGGCTAAAGAATAAGAGAGCTTGTGATTTTTTTTTTTCCTGGGGAAGATTAGCCCTGAGCTAACACCTGCCAATCCTCCTCTTTTTTCTGAGGAAGACTGGCCCTGAGCTAACATCCGTGCCCATCTTACTCTACTTTCTATGTGGGACGCCTACCACAGCATGTCTTGCCATGCGGTGCCATGTCCGCACCTGAGATCTGAACCGGTGAATCCCGGGTCGCTGAAGCAGAATGTGCGTACTCAACTGCTGCGCCACTGGGCTGGGCCCTAGAGAGAGCTTGTGATTAAATTCACTTAATAGGTAGGACTTTAAACATCTTACTTAAACTCTCTGAGCCTGTTTCCTCATGTATAAAATGGGCATCTACTTGTAGTATGTAGTATGGCCATTTAGTATGCTTTGTGGTCACTCAAGTTTTTGAACACACTTCTCATGTCTAGAGAATTTCCCTAATTCTTAATTCCCTGAGAAACTCATTATCCCAGCTTCCCTTGCAGCTCTGGTACAGACTTGTGATATATGCTCTGCCAATCAAGCAGCCAGTGAGAGATGCTGAATTCAAAGTGCACTCGTGAGAAAAAGTGCATCAGGAGAAATGAATTTTCTAGAGATTGTCTTGGCAGTAGCTTTGGCTATTGGAGGCCATGTTATTCTTGTCCCAGCCCAGCATCAGTGGTGCAGGTCACCGTGTGTTAGGGGCCTGTGCCCGGGGAGACTGCAGTGGGATCACTGCTAGAACATTCCTGCAGTGTGACATAGGTGTGGTTCCCAGCTGCTAAGCTCCAGCCTGACCTTCTGCCATGCCTAGAGTTTCACTGAGCGACCTAATATCATAAATTCCACTTCTACTTAAACCACCTAGAATGTGTACTGTTTCAGAAACTGAGAGCACTGGCCAATCCATTACCTCTCGAGGTATCATGGGGATAAAATGAGATAATGTGCGTAAAGCACCTCGCACACGGCTTTTTATATAGGAGGCACTCAGTGTATGGTCGCTCTTAATGTTTATTTTATTACTACGCTTTTCTGTCAATGTCATTTGGGTGTGTCATGAGTGGAAGTCAAATTTCAACTGCAAGCTTATACTGTCGATTGGGGATCTCGACTCAGGGTGGTTTTGCCCCCAAGCGATGTTGGACAATGTCGGCAGGCATTTTTGCTTGTCACAGCTGGGAGTGGAGTGCTACAGGCATTTAGTGAACAGAGGCCAGGGACGCTGCACAGGACAGCCCCTACTGCAAGAAGTATCTAGTCTACTATCCACTCGACAGTGCTGAGGTTGAGAAACCCTGCTGTAGACTCAGAAGCAGAATGTACGCTGTCCACCACTCTCCCCTCTGTCAGTAGCTGCCTGCTAAGATTTGCCAGGCCTGGTTCCAGCATGGAAAATCTCTGGGTGCAGGAAGCATCAGAGTGCAAATTTAATGACACAGTTTCATGTCCCTGGAAAGCACTGCCAAGGCTATGAGAGCAGGACATGGAATGTTTCAAATTTCATAAGTGAATTCCCGATCTCCTGGATTAAGGAATTAGAAAAAAGATAAAGTAAGGAATATCTCAATTTCTTCTTGGTTGGCCAGTGAAGTTGGGAAGTTTCTTTTCTTTGATTTTGCTGATGCCGTTTTAGTTTCTGGGGTTTGCTGTGCCAGGGAATCTTGGTATTTCCCTCACAGGCTGTAAATCTACATTATGCCCACGTACAGCAATCTAGAGTCTCTCTGCAGTTATGCACTTTTATTAGTACACAGAGAATTGAAACAGAAAACATCAAATAAGCCATTTCTTTTAACCACAGAGATGAGTTGAATACATTGCCATATTGTTCTTCAACTTCATAATGACTTTGGCTCATTCCAAATGGAAAAAGTGTCCAAGAGAAGAAGACAACTGAAATGTAGTTGGGCTTATGATGGACTTTGATCCTCATTAAGTTTCTTTTCCTCCTGGGGCCTCAGATTTCCCTTCCATCGACTGAAAGTGTGGACTAGTTGATCTCTAAGGACCTTCCTGATTTCTGGGATTCTTATGGGTTGCCAAGCTCCCAGGGCCCTCCCTGGGGAGAAGTAATCTCATGAGTTTGTTGGCGCACTGCATGAATCCAGCTTCAAATTCAAGGCACTGACCTTTTGTCTGGGCATAAGCCAAAGGTACCTCCACCTGGCAGGGTGCCCCTGTGAAGATCATGTGGGACAAACTGGTGGTTTTTTCGGTTCAAGTACTCAGCTGTGACAAAGAACAGCTTCTGGGAAACAGCAGCACAATCCTGCATCCAGATTTTATCTTTCTAGTTGAATTCTCAGATCAACCCCCAGCAAGGTTTCTGCTTTTCCAGCTGAGAGTCTTATATCCCAGTATGGTTTTTCAGTCCTCTGATAGGTCACAATCTCCTTGAAAGGAGAAATGGTATCTGATTCAGCTCTGTGTCCTCCCATGTACAGGACCTTGTATATGTTTATATACACAAATGTTTTTTCTTTTCAGAGCAATAGCTATATTTTATTTACTCAATTTTTCTTTTAATAAGCATTTTTATTGAAGCATAAAATGTATAAAAGTGCACAAATCATAGGAATACAGTTGGATGAATATTCATAAACTCCTTGATCCCTAAGCAACCACTAATATACTTCCTGTCCCAATAGATTTGATTGTTATGGACATTTTACATAAATGGAATCATACAGTATGTGATCTTTTATGACTAACGTCTTTCACTTAGCATAATGATTTCAAGGTTCATCCATATTGTAGCACATATCATTACTTTATTCTTTCTTATTTCTGAATAATAAGTCATTGTATGGTTATACCACATTTGGTCATCTATTCATCAGTTGGTGGACATTTAGGTTGTTTCCACTTTTTGACAACTACGAATAATGCTGCTATGAACATTCATAGAGAAGTTTTGTGTGGTCTTCTGTTTTTAATTCTCTTGAGTATATACCAAGGAGTGGGATTTCTGGATTTTATGATACCTCTATGTTTAGTATTTTTGAGGAATGGCCAAACTGTTTTTCAAAGCCGCTGCAGCATTTTAAATTCCCAACAGCAGTGTACGAGGGTTCCAGTTTCCCCACATCTTCACCACTCTTGTTATTGTCTGACTCCAGCCATCTGTTATAGGCTGAATTATGTCCTCCTTAAGTTCATGTGCTGATGTTCTAACCCCCAGTGCCTCAGAATGTGAATTTATTTGGAGATAAGGTCTTTAAGGAGGTAATTAAAAATGAGGTCAGAAGGATGAGTCCGAACAGGCACGTTTTCAAAGAAGATATAGAAATAGCCAAAAAGCTCAGGAAAAGGTGTCATTAGTCATTAAAGAAAAATGGACATCAAAACCACAGTGAGCTGCCACTTGGTCTCAGAAGAAACCAACAATGCCGTCCCCTTGAATTGTGAGGAAATAAATGTCTGTTGTATAAGCCACCCAATCTGAGGTACTCTGTCATGGTAGCCCAGCAGACTGACGCACCATCCTAGTGGATGTGAAGTGGCAGGTCACTGTGGTTTTGATGTCCATTTTTCTTAATGACTAATGACACCTTTTCCTGAGCTTTTTGGCTATTTCTATATCTTCTTTGAAAACGTGCCTGTTTGGAACTTTTTCCCATTTTTAAATTGGGTTATCTGTCTTTTTATTACTGAGTTGTAATAGTTTTTTAAAATATATTTTAGATACAAGCCCCTTATCAGATACATGACTTGCAAAAATTTTCTCCCATTCTGTGAGTTGCCTTTTTACTTTCTTGATGGTATAGTTTGCAGAACAAAAGTTTCAAATTTTAATGTAGTCTAATTTGTCATTCTTTCCTCTTTTCACTTGTACTTTGGGTTTCGTATCAAAGAAATCAATGACCAGTTTCACAATGATTCATTCTTATTCTGTCTTCCAAGAGTTTTATAGTTTTAGCTTTTACACTTAGGTCTATAAACCACTTTGAGTTGAATTTTGTGTATAGCGCGGGTGGATATCCAGTTGTCCCAGAACCATTTGTCAAACTTCGGTTTATTTTTGGAAGTTGAATCAATATTGTATTCCTATGGTAAGTATAACTCTGTATGTGTGTGTGTGTGTGTGTGTGTGTATTGCTGAGTTTGGATTGCTAATATTTTGTTTAGAATTTTTCATCTCATGTTAAGTGAGATGGCCTGGTTTTCCTTTATTATAATTTTCTTGTTAGTTTTTGGTGTCAAGGTTATGTTGGCCTCAAGACATGAGTTGGAAAGTGTCCCCTCTTGCACTTAACCTCTGAAAGAATTTGTATAAGATTGTTTTTATTTATTTCCGTCTTAAGTGTTTGGAAAAATTCATCAATGAAGCCATCTTGCCCTGAAATTTTATTTAAAAATATGTTTAGGAATATTTTAAATTGTAGACTCAATTTTTAAATAGATATAGGATCATTAAAATTTTCTGTTTCTTCGTATATCACTGTGGCAAGTTGTGTTTTTCTAGGAATTTGCCTATTTCTTCTAAATTTTTAAATCTTTTTGCATAAAGTGCTTTTCATTACTTTTAATTATCCTTTTAATTTCTGCAAAAACTGTAATCCTGTGCCATTTTCATTCCCATATTGGTAATTTATGTCTTCTATCTCTTTTTTTCTTGATTAGATTTGCCAAGGGTTTGTCTATTTTATTAGTCCTTTAAAAGAACCATCTTTTGGCTTTGTTTATTTTTTCTGTTCTTTTTTTAAATTAATTTCTGCTATTATCTTATTATTTTTCTCTTTTGTTATCTTTCTGCTTTTTTCTAACTTCTGGAAAGGGATGCTTCATCACTGATTTTTAGTTTTGTGTCCTTTTCAATATATGCAATTAAGGTTATAAATTTTGGCATTCACACAAGTTTTTATATCTTGTGGTTTTCATTATCATATAATTCAAAATAATTTTATTTTTTTGTGATTTATTCTTTGACATTTGAGTTATTTAGAAGTATATTGCTTAATTTCCAAACATTTAGGAATTTTCTTTCTATATATTGTTATTGATTTCTACCTCAATTTTCTGATAATGTGAGAGAACACACACCAAATGATTTTAATCTTTGAAATTGTTGGTTCTTGCTTTGTGGCTTAGCATATGGACAATTTTAGTAAATTTCCCATTGGCATTTACAACAAATGTGTATACTATCAATATGGGGGACAGAGTTCTGTCAATTAGGTCATATATGTTAATTGTGTTGTTTAAATCTTCTTTATTTTGACTGATTTTTCTGCCTGCTAATCTGCCCTTAAATTTAATAGTCAGTTCTTACTTTTTGTAGTTTATCTTAAAAAAATCACTCTTTGTGGTTTAAACCACTGTTATTTTGTTTAAAATACTATTTGTTTTATTTTTAAAACTACTATTATATTGTGGTATTTTTGTCTGTTTTATGTAGTTGTATCAAATCTTAATTGATGCAGGAGTTGTAACAAGAAGGCTATTGAGAAATGTGATACATCTATTGATGGGCACAATTATAAACAACTTCTATGATCCCCTGGAGCTACTAGCTTTGGGATCCTTGATTTTGATGAGCGGTAGTGATATTAACATGAGTTCTTACTGGGTTCTGCCTTGTTCTTCCCGCCTCCACGAAACTACCATAGAAGCTGAAATATGCATTGTATCACCATCCCTCTGGAAACGTCCATCTTCAGAACATATTCTTCTTCAGATTTGGGAGCACAATGATTAATTTCTAAAGGGAAGGCTTAAATTTCATTTGTATGTAGAGGACAAAATAAGATTGTGTTATATTGTTGATCTTTTCCCCCAAATCACAAATATGAACTCATTGTCTAACTAAAAATCATTTTCTAACTTATGAATTGGTTTACTTGAAAAGTTTTTTGAAGATATAAACTTAAATCCACTTAGCAATCATTTTAACAAGTCATCACTGTGGATGGAAAAAAACTACAAAGAAATGGATACAAAATACAGGGATGTAATGTTTGAATAATGGATGTAAGTCTGTCCCAGAAAATTGAGACCATCTGGCTATTGTAAGCATGTAAATTGCGCTCTGCAAAACATGTTGTCAGAATAAAGTTATGCCCCAAGTGGCACCAAAGATTTTACTGTATATCAGAAAGTGATGTGGAAGATGATGGCTTGAGTAAATTCACAGGAAAAAAGATAATAAACTGAAGGAGCTATCTGAACAGCGTTTATACCTAGCAGTAACATAAAACATCATTGCTGTTAAACTACTTGGGAGAAAAGCCACTTCTGCAGAATTGAAACGTTTTTTCCCTCCAGTGGTATCACATTGCAGCGGAAAGATGACTGAATTAGCGGTTAGAAGATCAGGTTCTGCTACTCACTTGTTCTGTGATCTTAAGCAATCACTTCCTTCCTAGGTATTAGTTCCTCATCTATATAAGCCAGGAGCTGCTGTAAGTAGAAGCTCAGCCAAGTTAGCAGAGAATCTATACATTAACAAAATAGCAAAGACATGGAAGGGACCCATTGGGACTAACATGTTTATGTTTGAGAACATTTTCCAAGGAGTATGTTTCATTTCAGTGTTATCAGTTTAGTTGAAAACAGATGACATTTTTTACCATGGTTTGCCATATTTCAATCAAATTGTTGGCCTCCAAAAAGAGAGCTATGTTTAGTCCTGTGTTAAAGTGAAGGATCTTGGGCTGCTATTGAGTGGTCACTGGTGTGGGCTCCCATTCTCACTCCTGTGGCCCTGGCCTGTCACATCTATCCATGTTGCCAACTATGTATCATACTACTTTAGGATAGAGATAGCCCCTTGTTCCCACCCGGCTCCCATGTTGCTCCATTGGTGCTTGGGATATAGGGTTCCACCAGGTTCTTGAGAGGCACAAGAACATGTGTGCTAGCCTGGCATGGTACGAGAGCTTGATCTTCCACAGCTGGATTTTGGGGAGCAGAATTCCAAAGGCTGTAGTAGATGGTGACAGCTTCTAAAGAAAAGAAAAGAAGCTGGTGTCTACAACCTCTGCCAAAGGAAGAGTTGAGAACTGGGCAGTCAAATTGCAGTGGAAAAGTGCTTTGGAGAATATATGATAGAAAACCCATGCAGTTCCTGGGTGTGAGGGCTCGGCTGAAGGAGGGCTTTGGGGAAGGGATACTGGAAAACTCTGACTCCCTCCTGGAGCCCACTTGGAGACCATTACTCCCTCACTCATGGGTAGACACTGCTTTTCAATGTCTAATGCCTGTATCATATCTTTCTCTCCCTCCCAAGTCCTGCCATCATCGTGGGTGACTTCACAATCCATGTGAATGACAACTTATACTTTAGCCTTTCACTTCCTTCACCTCCTCCACATAGTGGCTGTATTTCCCTCTTTTCCTTTGGCACACATTCCTCAGCATTACTTGGAACCACTCCATGTCAAAGACCTGATCACAGTGCCCTATCCTCTCAGACCTCTGACCTGCTCTTTCTCACAATACCACTCTTCTGTTTCCCAGACCTCCAGTTCCTGATCCTCTTACTTCGTCTAGTCTATCAGCTCCCTCTTATTTTCCTTATCTACCCAGCCTGTCCTGGGTTGCTTCATACTTGAGCAACTTTATCATTTTGACCCTCAATTTATAGGTGACTTGTCATTTTACTGCCCCATCTGAAGAATCCCCTCACTATCGGCAGACTTTCCCTTTGTTTTCATCAAGAAAACTGAGACAGTCTGTGTGGTAGCCCTCAACTTTTTACTCCTCATCCATAAACTTTATCCATGGTGTCATTCATCTTCACCTTCTTTCATTCAGCCTAGGGAGATTTACTCTGTCAGTTTAGGCATTCCTTAAAACCAAATATAGAAAGAAAGGAAGAAAAGAAAACAAAATGAAAGAAATTAAAGAGGGAAGGAAAAAATATTCTTGATTCCATATTCCTCTGTAGGTATCACCTTGCTCCTCTCATCTAAATTCCTCCAAAACTAAATTATGCTCACTGATACCACTTCCATAGTCATTCATTCAATTCAGTCATTCATTCAAATAGCACTCATGGAGTCCTGACAAGTGCTAGGCATTGTGCTAGATGCTGGGAATTCAGAGTTGAATAAGACATGGTGGTTTTCCTTAAGTAGCCTATAGTGTCAGTAGAGGAATCAGTGACACACTATTATAGTACAGCGTACTTGATGCAATGTAGAGATAAACATTGCAATGGGAGCAAGTTAAGATGTCAGAGTAGAATGCAGGTGTTGACCCTTAACCTTCACCGTGAGGGCAGCTTAGTGCTGTCAGAGAATCAGTGCAATGTAGGGAATGTTAATGCGCAAGGCTGATGAATCAGGCTGGCAATGACAGATCAGGGAAGACTTTGTAGACAAGACAATCATATTCACATTTTATCTCACTCCCTGAAATACAGAGCGGTGAGTACAGTTTACAAGTTCCTCCTGTAGACAGGGAAGAGTACTGTACCCATTTGGAGGGTTTCTGCCCTTCCTCTTGATAGAACTTTTCCAGGAGCCTAGTTGAGCTTCCACATTGGATCTACAGGAGGGGAAGGAGGGAGGGGTATGTGCATGGTAGTGAGGCAGGGAAAGTGGAGGAAGGACGTCGAGCTGCTCAGCTGGGCTTATTCACTGACAGCCAGAGCAGCCGCATCCCATTCAGCCTCTGATTGGAGACAGATACACATTGACGGTTGGCTTGCCAAGGTCAAGAAGACACATTCCAGGAAACTGGCCAGGATGGGCTGCACGCAGCTGGACTGATCCCTATTGGTTTTCCCCTTCTCCACTCCTCTCCCCCACCCGCCTCCACTCCTTTCCTCCTTCCCCAGGAGACACTGATCACTGATGGTGGCTGAGCCGAGCAGGGTCATGCCTGGAAGGGAGGCTGGGAACCTCTCGTCCTGTCAGGTGACATAATCTCTGGGTCCTACATGAGGACAGCCTGGCAGCCCTACAGACACAAGATCTGCAGAAGAGATAAGTCTTTGGGTGAATTTAAAGTTACCTTTTCTGGGCTTACAGTGAGCAGCTGGTGGTCTTGATTTCAGCCCCTTGCCCCACAGGTGGGCACCTTTATGCAGGGCGCAATTTGAGACACTGCAGCAGCCCTGTGGCCTTGGGCTTTGTTTCCACTTGAGAAATGCCTATCCCAGTGATATGGGTGGGAAAGGCTTCCTCCAGCTGGAGTCTACTTTCCCTCTATCATTGCCAGGGCGCTGCCTTTCTGCCAGGCTTGGCCTTTTGCAGCCATGCTCTGATGTACACTGGCCTCCAACAAAGGGCTAATTTAGCGCATTGTTTTTTGTTTTTGTTTTGCTTTTGGTTAGGGCAGGAATGATCACTGACATTTTTTTCTTCTTCTTAGTTGGTTTTATAAAATTCCATTTGTTATCATCTCACAGGATGGGGGTTAGAGAGGAGGAGGAAAGCACTCACCAGCCTATGTAGAGAAAATTTCTGCAGGCTGTCATTAGGATTATGCCCCCTTGGAAGATAAGGAAAAGTTATGCTGCTTATGCTTAGGGCTGTATTCCAAGTCTGTTTTGGTTTAAAAATGTATAATTCTATGGTGGTTCCTAAGACCTGACCAGAGGAATGTTTTCACTTGTAGTAAGACTGGAAGCCAACTGTCTCCTTAGGTAAAAAAAAAAGCAGTTGAGCCAGTACTGATTAGATCCTCCCCTTCTGACTGAGCCTTAAAAGGAAATAATCCAGAGAGAGAGACAAAGGAAGTAGGACAGAGGGTGGAGGCAGGAACATGGTGAGAGGCCAAGTCAGGGTCCTACTTGCTGATGTGACAACGGGGGGCACAAGTGGAGCCCTCATGGATTCACTTGGGCAATCAGCAACATAAAAGATGGGCGGGAAGCATAGCCACGATCAACTCACACTGCAGGGAGTCATGAATATCACCTCCGTCTTTGACATATGAGGGGAGAAATGCTCAGACCACAAAAGTGTCCTCCAACCCAGGGTCCAGGATGGAAGAATAAAACACTGGGCAATTGGTATGTTCTATCTTTTCCCTTTTTTTCTTTGTTTTCTTTGAGGAAGATTAGCCCTGAGCTAACATCTGACACCAAACCTCCTCTTTTGGCTGAGGAAGATTGGTCCTGAGCTAACATCTGTCCCCGCCTTCCTCTATTTTTTATATGTGGGACACCTGCCACATCATGGCTTGATAAGCGGGGTGTAGGTCTGCACCCAGGATCCAAACCAGTGAACCCCAGGCCACCAGAGCAGAGCACGCGAACTTAATCGCTTTGCCACCTGGCCGACCCTTATCTTTTCCCTTTTTGCATATGTTATTTAGTTATTCCTTTGACCTTTAAAATTTTTTTTAAGTGCCTATTTTTGAGATTACTCACTTTTACTAAGCCATGAGAGAAGGCTGGAGCATTTGGACAAACTTGTCTTTAGATCCTCAAGCAAGCAATAAAGCCATTTTGCTATATAAATTGGGGTATACGCCAAAACCACTCTTTATTTTTTGCTCCCTGATGACTAGAAATGTGTAAGCTCCCCATACAAAAGAAAGCACATCTCAATGTGATGCCTGTGATTAATAGTGATGGTGGTGACGATGTGGCTTGAGTTTCGAAAATATGAAAAATAGAATCTGTTAAGCTTTAGATTTATGAAGTACTGAGATACTTTGTTTAAGGCTTTAGCAACTTGATAGATACCCTGCTGCATATGTGGTCTATGTCATAGATCTCTGTCTAATGAGCATTCATGGGAATCACTAATCTAAGCCTGGGAAAGTCTAAAAAGGCCGATTCTCACCACTCTGAGAAATGTTCAGAGACTTTTGGGGTCAAATTTCTTGTCAGGACAAAATGTTATATTGTTGTCATTCAGTTTTCTGCAAAAGCCGTATCCTGGCTGTTTATGAGAAGAAGGATGCCGTTTATGACAGTGGTCAGATGCCTGAGTTTGTGCAGCCCATGGTGGGACTACACAGAGTAGGCGGTCAGTATGTTCTTATTGGCTGATGCAGTTGTCTTTTGAGTGAAAGGAAAGAAATTACTTTGAAATTGATGGAATGTGTGGGAATTCCTGGTGTAATCTACATTCTCAAAGTTTTCATGACAGGTTGCAACTATTTACTAAAGACTTCTAAAAAATTATGGCAATGATGTAGATGGAAGTACACATGATATTGTATAATGTTACTTTATAGTTTATACACATATTATTTTGTTTAATCTAATTCTTACAACAATCTTATGAAATAGTTGTTATTACTTCTATTTTGTAGATGAGGAAATCAAGGAGATGAAGGGATTAATGAAAGCAACAGGACCAATTTTTTTTTTTTTTAACTTCTTATCTTGTGCTCTTTTCTCCCTCAATGCTATTAGGAGACCTTGGCTCTTGTTCAAGAGGAGTCATTCCTTAGCTGGGTGACCCTAAGTAAATCAGTGCCTTGCTGATCTTTGTTTCTTAATTTATGGAATCAGGTAATCGATACCTGTTTGAACAATCTTAGACTCACAGAAGTAGCCAAAGGAAGTCTAAGGTAGAAAAGGCATTTGTGTCCCGCTTTCCTTGCTAGAAAGGTACAAAGCATAGAGCCTTCCCATGACTGATTTTATTCTGTCTGCTTCCATCTTTCTGTAAAGTTACCCATAATCCTCCTGTGCTTTCAACAACCCCTGACCAAGAGTCCTTAGGGAGAGAATAGATCTCAGGCTCTTAGTTTGGGATTTTTGCTAACTATATTAGAACTGTCTTCCTCTTTTCCTATGGGCATATTTCTGCATTTTGGATCTGTCTCTGAACTCATTCCACTGCTACACGTCCTCACTCTTCACTCAGACCCTTAATCCAGTCCCAAGAGTCTACTTGGATATTTAATTCTAGACTCCACCAGTATGACTTGCTCTCTCACTACTATTACCACACTATTCTGGTTCTGATAGACACCTGGTTCATGTAGCCAATTATTGGTGAACAGCCATTGATATTTACAAACTTCAGACTTTCTGTTTAGTTGATGAGTATAAAGAGGTGTATCTCTCCCTAAAAGATTCTTCCCATTTGAGAAAAATCTAGGAATCTCTAGCATAAGTGTTATTGGTTAGAAGCCATCATAGTCTATGTGGATTGCTCTGTCTATCATCTCCAGCTGTTCCAGCATGCCAGCAGAACACATGGAGCAAATGCCTTCTCTTCCCAGACCCAGGGACAAGGGAATCTGCATGGAGGTGCCACAGATGGTAAGGGAGGTCCAGTGAAGTGATTGTGGGGAAATTGATTTTTAAATATTCCAGTGAGAATGGCTTCCCTTCTGAATGGCTATTGTGGAAACTGTCTCTGTGAAACACAAATGTGTTCCATTAACTGTCCTCTTGATTCACGGAGCGATCTCTAGTCCACCAGCCAAACTGCTTACAAGCAAACAAGTCAGCTAAGTGGCCTCAAGAAAGAGGCCAGGTTTGAGCCTAGACATTGGCATTTTTCCACGTGTAGAAATCCAAATAAAGGTATATTGGTGACTTTGCAAAATATCCTTATGATTTTTCTCGGTGAAAAAAAGAGGTATATCTCCTGTTGATATACTCTCAAGAAATGTTAACAGTGCACCCCCACAGCAGTGTAAACTGAAGAAACATGTAAATCGCCTTCTATCTCAGAGCTCTCCATATTTGCAAGAGCCTGAGAACCAACCAGCTGTCCCAAGGGGTCGGCCCACACAATTAGACATGATCCTAGCCATTTATCTTGTCTGCATAGGAGCATTCTGGGAATATAGAGACCTGGATTCCAGGACTGACCTTGTAAGAGTGGGTAAGTCCCAAAATCTTTTTAGACCTTGATTTCCTCATCTATAAAATGGTGGGTGAAGGAATTTGGCACAGAATATATTTATGGCTTCTTCTGCTCTAAACTTTTACAAATTTCTGTGTTTCCCTGTCTCCTTTTCTTGAAAGTATAACTCTCTGTATTCAGAGGTCAATTCTGCATCCGTCACCTCTCTTCGCCAAGTGGGCTGAGCAGAGTCTCTCCCCACCTGAGCATCTGCTGAACAGATGGTTGGCCAGACCCACCTGGCGTCAGATATTTTCAGATACAAAAATGGAGCTTCTCTAGCTTCTAAAAAGGAAGCTATTAGAACAACAGTATATCTTGAGAAGGACTCATTCAGGATGCTACAGATCACATTGTAACTAGATTTGCCAAACATTTAAATTAGATTATTTCACTAATTACGGATGTCTGACATTTCGCCTCTAAGTGAACTGTACAAGGTTAACTTGAGTCCAAGTTTGTCCTTCCTCATTTCTCAGGAATTATTATCCATCCTTCAGCCAGGAGGGGCTGACCACACTTGTTTCACCCTCCTTCCTGTCTGTGTAGGAGATTCCCTCATTGTCTCCAGTGATCTCTTGGAACGAATCAGCCCTCACCTCCTACAGGGTCTCTGCTCCTACCAAGCACGTGGCAGGAACTTGCAGACTCCCCCTGGAAGATAAGGTTGCTACCATAGTTTCTAGGGTCTTGCTCCTGGTCCTTATAAGCTTCCCTCCTGCCTACTTTGCATTTTCTCCTGCTCTTTGCATACTGAGTGCACCAGCCCATCTCCCAGAGCTTCTGCAGAGCCTTCTTCCACTTCTCTCCTTCAATCTCTCTCTCACTGCTCACAGCCACACACAGATTTCAAGACTGCAAACACTTTTCCTCTGAATTAGACATCATCATTGTTGATATTTGCACAACGAAAGGGTTTATTTCCTCTTTGGAAAGAAAAAGCTGATCTCAGAAAGTCATACACCCCCAGCACACAGTAGTGGTACTTTTCTCTAGGCACAAATCTGATGACAAGATCAAAGCCATCAAAGTCACTCTTACAGGCAGTCATCACAAGAAACAGAGGGTCCACTTGAAGGAATAAATGAAGGGTGATTAATAACTAGCCTATTTATAGAGGAGTGGGCAGTGTTAAGGATGCTAATAAGGGATGGTGACACTGAGGGCTGGGCAGCAGTCGGAAGCCATTACCATCTTCAGCCTGAGGGGCAAAAGGAGAGACAGGCTATAGCAACGTCACAAGAACTCAAACCACAGATGGGGCCACCTGACACCACAGATGGGGCCACCTGACGGGAGCTGTGGCTGTAGGGAGGGCAGTCCCATCCAAACTGTGGCCCAGCAGGGAAGCGGCAGGGAAATAAATACCTCCACTGCCCTCAGCTTCCACTTTCTGACAGCCTGCTGGTGGCCCGCCCCTCATGGCTGAACCAAACAGAAAGCCAGAAGGCAAAGGGGTCTAGAGATGCATCCATAGAGGTTGGCATCCTGGGCACAGCTGGATGAAGAGGATGGAAAATGGGGCTTGGGAGTGCAAACAGGCACTATCTGGTATAGTCACTTTTGTTTTTAAAACTTTGCTTCTCATTTCACCTACTTAGACATTTGATACTTTGCTGTATGCAAGATTTCTGAAAACCAATGAATAGGAAGTCTAAAGAGGGCTCTATTTCTCTTTTCTTTTTAAAAAACCTCATATGGCTACCTGCAGAAATGGTTTATTCAATAATCTTATATTTAAAGAGGGCTTTGTTGGAGAAATCGAAGAAAGAGAAGTATACAGCTATTACCAAAGTTTTAAACAAATTTCGAAGTGCCCGTTGAGAATACTCTCTATTAACAATGATTTATTATGCCGACTGCAGTGGTTGATTGGAATTAGATTTCATAAAATGCCTCGAGCTTCTTGGAGGAACGTTTCTCCTTGAATGCAAAATCCTGTGTATGCAATGAAATAATAACATGCAGTATCTATAATTTCAGAACATATGCTTGCTGTTACAATTATACATCTCAGACATTTCTATCCCAGAGTTCTCTCTGGCCAAAAACATATAAAATCATTCAGCTGGATAAGTCTCAGGAATCACTACCCGCCATAAATGTGAAAATAACCTTGGCTGTGGTATATTTTCCCCGAACTTTTTCTCCCTCCTTCTTCTTTCTCCCTCCCTCTCCACATCTCCTGCCTCACTCCTTCTCTCTTCCCTTCCTTTCTAGAGAGAAGGACAAACTTTTGATAACAAAGACATTAGCATACAAATTCAAGCATCCTAGATATATGTATCAATATATTTTGGACTATTTCATAAATTTAATTTCATATGGAGTAAATTCACTTTCAAATTGGTGATTTTGATGGCTTCATACCACTAGGTTTCTTCAATTTATTTACGAGTTTGTTATGGTAGTTGTTGAGTTTTTGTCTTACTTTGTTTCCCTTGCTTTTTCCTGTCCTCTATGACCATCTTTCTTTATCTGACAGTTTCATGCTTGCTTGTATCTGGTCCCCAGTCTTCTCACTTCCGGCACAAAATTGGGTCTTAAAATGGCATTTTGAGGATCTGATCTCATATAAATATTGGGAACATTGCTGATGCAATCCCCAAGCTAGTAGCTATTCAAGTCAAGAGAAGGTTCTAAATCTAAAGGTTGGGACGACGAAGATAGCAGTCTCACGACCAGAAAATGGGTTGTGCAGATCTAAACTGCCGTTAGTAATGTATCAAAGTGCTGGTTTACTATGTCTTTGTTAGAGTTTCAAAATAGCTTTAATTTCAAAATAAATGTGAATGAAGGCATTTCGTTGAAAGTTGTTTTAGTTTAAGAATAAGTTGGGCATGAAAAGTTGAAGGAAGTTAAAGTAGTAGTTAGATGGTTTAATACGAACTGGAGAAAACTGATATTCTGCATCTATCCCTTTTTCTCTCCCAAACAATATGATTGTCAAATACTAAAACGTATTACATTTCTTTTAGAAAATTTGGAGAGATCTTAAACTTTATAGGCTTACCAAAGTCTACACATCTAAGTTCATTACTCTGCCTTCTGAACTGTAGGAGTTTGATGTAGGAGGTATCTGCCAACTGGAACTTAAGTAGTTTTTGTTTCTATGATGTATATCCTGGAGGACTTTGGAACTTCGAGTCAGTAGTTTCAAGTTATGATACTAAGAATATATGGCAATATATACAGCTCTAGAGTCTCTTAGAGGGAAGTAATAGATGTTTTTATTCCCCAGTTATAAAACATCCCAGCTGTTTGGTCATTGAATGTTATTATGTTTTCAAAACCCATTATATCTCAACAGTAAACTGTATTCCAGTTACTTCTGAATAATGACTGAGCTTGTGGTATTGAGAGCTATAAACCACATTCTTTTTACCTGCCTCAGAGCTAAGAACTTGTCAGACTAAGATATATATACATATAAAATTTAGTGTGAGATATTTGGGTGAGAGATAGGGGCAGTAGGGGATAAAAGTGGAGATTTTTAAAGACTTTTAAAATCTAGTGGCAAAGGCCATGCCACTCAGGATTCTATATTTCATTGACCTAGTCACTTACAATTATTTTTTTCAGCTAATTCTCTGTGTTTTTGTTCAATAGATTTCATTTCTACTCCCTGCCCACCACCATCCCCTCCACCATCTCACACTTATCTATTCGATTCATAGTTTCCCTATTTACCTATGAATAGAAAAATGATATTCATATTGCTTTGGTTACAGTAGTGGCTAATGGATGCTTTCAGTGAATTCTGTTTTCCTGCATCTTCTTTTATTTTGTATCCCAAGGTCTGTTTGTATCTGCACTCTTCTTCTTTGACAAGCCAGAGTGCCTTTTCCCTGTATCTTATCAGCTGGTATCTGTTAGGCTCCAGAACCAATGTGCTTTTCTTTGAAAAGTATTACAGATGAACTTGTGGGAATGTAAAGAAGGGCCCAGGAGTTTATGGAAGGAGTGCTGACATAAACAAACACTGTTAAATGAAACTGCACAAGACCATTCGTATCTGAATCCTAACTCCCAAAATTTACTGTTTTCCTACTGCTCATCTTGAATCCCAGGCTATTCAATGGATTCTCTTTCCTCTTGAATTTTCCCTGTGGAATGATGTCACTTCCAGCATGACATCTCAATATCCTGCCCTAGATCGTAATGGTCACTTCTGACTACCCATCCATCCAGCCTGCCCAGTGCCTTTGTCTTTTTTTCACTGAGCCTGGACTTCATAAACAGGATGCTCAGCCTTGTCTAGACTACATTGGACAATTCTCCTTTGTTCTCAGTTTTCTATTTACCTTTGATTCTGCCATTCAGAGGAAGTGTGGGGAAGCTTTTTGCTGGGTCTCTCTTCTATTTCCTTGGAAGCATCTCTTTCAGAATTAATCTCTGTTCTAATTTCATAACCAAGTTTACACTTCCATGCATACTCTGTTTCATAACCGTATCATTCATTGATCCACAATTCTGTATTCCATTGATCTAATGGCATAAAATAATTTTCAACTAATTCTTTGTGTTATACTAGTCTTTATAATCACTGATAGCCCATTAGCTGGCAACTGTTTATTATAATCATTTGTGTGTTTTCGTTGATTAAATGTTTGTATTTTCAAGTATCACTAATTCATTTGGTACTTCTGTGTGTCTGCCTTTTGATTTTGTCTATGTCCACGATGTTGCATCCGGGACAAGAAAACCTCACTTCCCTCCAGAATCCCACCACCTCTACAATACATGGTTTCTGACAAACCATCTCTGGGAAGTGAGCTGAGGAAATTCACCCATCGCCTCTGATGATCATTGCCCATTGAGGGGTGAACATGACAAATATATTCTCTGGGATTTAAGATGGTCACCTTTTGGAACCAGAAAAGATGTCAAAGTCTGTGTCTTAGAGAGGTGCGAAAGTATACGCTAGGACCGCAAGTCCACTCCAAATGATGGCATAAGGAAGAAGAAGAGTCGAGATAAAGACCTAGAACATCCTTATCTGCTAAATGTCGCTTAGGAAAAGTCTTTGCAGACTTAACTCTGTCAGGCCACCTGTTACACACCCTGATAGCTCCCCACACCCTTCAGTCATTGCTTTCACACTACAGTGAGTAATATGTATTATTGGTAGGTTTAATTGTTTAATGTCTATTTCATTCTCCACATGGAAATCTCTAGGAGGGCAGAAACTGTGTCTCTTCCTCACCATTTTATCCCCAGAGCCCAGCACAGTAATTTGCAACATATTAGGAACTCAGTGCATATCTATTGAATGATTGAATGAATGAAAGGGAAGAAGGAAAGAAGGAAAAGTGTTCTTTTTTGGAGTACAGGCATTTCTCTTCTGTCTAATGAGGAGGGATCTGCTTAAAATGTTCCTGGTCTCTTACTCTAAGCCTTTTTCTTCCCTAATGAAGTCAAGTGAGTTCCTTGGTTAAGGAAAGACAGTGATTAGCACATATATCTCGATTGGGTAGAGACAATGTATCCAAGGTCCTAAGTAAATGGAATCCATTCCCCTTATGCTCTCTTCCACTCCAGCATCGCATGGCTGGGAGCTCATGAAGCGTGTTTGCTCTGTAGGCTCAATATTTCCCTCCAGCATGCTGGTCCAAGATCTAACTTGGGGACAGGGAGTCTTAGGAAGTTCATTGTTGCCACATTTCTTAGCCACATCATGCAAAACACATTTTATCACTAATTAAGGTGACTTTTTGATCCTCATCTACTTGTCTGCTTTTCCTTCCTCTCTTAACTGGTTTTGAATGCGGGCACGAAACAGTAGTCTCATTTCTTGGGCTACCTAAAACCTCAATAGTTCTTATGCATAGGAAGAATCCAGGAAAAATCAATAAAGACAAAAGTCAAAAAGTTTTGGCTCCAAAGAGGGAAACATGAGAATCAAGTCTGGAAATAGGAAAATAAAACTCTGAAAACAAGAGACTTTTACCCAGAGTCTGAGAGTCGATAACCTCCTGAAATTGTGCAAAATATTTTGTGGACGGGGTCCAGAGGTTTCACCAGATTCTCAAAAAAAAATAAATCGCCAAAACTCCATGTTAAATAGCCCTACATAGACTTTGAGTTTATTTCCTGACAACCGGAAATTTGGTCCCACCTTCCTATTCTTCTCCTTGCTTGTAATGATCTTGCTGCTCCGCTCATCCTACCCTTCGAAGCTCAGCTTGAGCCCAGGCCATCCCCCAGGAAGCCTGCACTGCCTTTCCCAGCCTGCAGGCATCTCCCCTCCTCTGGCCTCCTGGTCCCCTCAAGTCATCTGCATCTCCTGTTCTCTTCAACTGAACTGTGAGCTCTTGAGAGCAGGTGTTATGTTGTTCAATACTTGCTCTGTGTCACCCAAACTGCCTGGCATATGAAATCATTTCTGAATCCCATTCATACTTTCACTAGGATTTACTTTGCATATCTGCTCTGTTACTTGTCCTAATAAGAGCCCTGTGACGTATTCATTAGACACATCTTTCACAGGAAGAGAGAAGCTCAGAGAGAGTAAGCTATTTTTGTCAAAGTCAAAAGACTAGAAACAGCAAAGCCAGGATTCAAACTTAGGTCTCCTGATCCCTTGTTCTGTACTTTCTTCCACTTCACAATGCAGCTTCTCTTAGAAAATACTGACCCAAACTTACTACATTAGAATTCTTCTCCATAGGAGAAGTGTCTGTTTAGAAACACTCTCGGGTGGATGGGTCTGATTTTGAATGCTCTAGGTTAGGGAGGTGGGAGAAGGATGAGACTGTGGGGACCTGGAAATGGCCACCCCAAGATATGTCTCTTTGGCATCAGGATTATTTGAGACTGATTGCTTTTGATAAACTGGGACAGGCAAGGAGGCTCTGAGGAATGGAACTTGCCCTTTGTTAGGACACGTTTACATTTGTAAGGTAAATCTCCATCTGTAAAAGGTGCCTCCCTCTCTGTACCAGGAAGAAGAAAGGAGATGACCTTCTCTCTAAAAACTCTTAATCAATACCAAAGGCAAGGACTTAAAGTCTGCATTTTATTGTGCTAGTCTGGTAACCTCCTGTAACTGACTTCCCTCCCCCTCCCAACGTTGGCATTCCTTAAGGATTAAGCATCTTTCCTTAGGCTAGGAACCGATTGCTGCTGCGCTCACCTGTGACTGCCCAGCTCCAGACATAGACTTGCCTCCTGCTACGCCCACCGAGATAGCAGACCATTACCTGCTGTGTCCATCAAGCACTGTGCCTACAGGGCAATCTTGTGACTATTGTGGGAGGGACGTTTCAATCACATGAGAAACACCCCGTTTGGGGGCTATATAACCACTGTCTGCACCCCACTTCTTCGGTGCCCTTTCTTCCTTCGGGAAGAAAGGCCCCGGGCCATGGTTCCTCATTAAAGCTTTGTTTAATTTTCTCTTGCTATTCTGTCTCATGTGAATTTAATTCGTTCTCCAGCCAGACGAACCCCCATTTGGGGAGAGGAAATGTCCTCCTCCCCTACAAGACCAAGAGAAAACCTGGCTTTCCTGCATAAGACATGAAGGAGAATTTTGGGTTGAGTGTGGCCCACTAAAAAGGAAGACTATATTTTGCAAGAGGTAGGCAGGCATTAGACACAAACATGACGAGTGAAAAATCCCCTAAGGAAGTCTTGGCAGATAGATTTTCGAAGAACAGGAAGGTTTAATTTTTCTCTCTTAAGTTTATCATCTGTGTTGTAGATGATCTCCTCTGACTCTCAGTCCAACTGTTGAATAAAATTTCACTATACACAATGGTTTCAAGTGTTCGATTTTGAAGGAATCAGGGAATGAGGTGATGGTACACTTTGGGTCAATGGGGCAGAAAGAAGAGAATAGCTGGAGTGGAACAAAGCAGGGGAATGTGTCAGAAGTCAGTGAGAAGAAGGTGCAGAGGGACAAGGAAATAAGAATAAGTGGTAGCGTGAGAATGCTAGCCCCTGGAAATTCACCAGTATATTGGGGAGAGCATTGAACCTCTGCAGGATGAGGGCTAGAGGGTAAAGCCAAGTTTACTTAGATCTTCAAAGTCAGGGTGACTCCAGGAGACATTTGGATGCCAATAGAACGACAGTAGCTCTCCCTGCATTTTCAGAATGAAGAGCAGTAGGTGGATGATACAGGGAGCAAGGTGTTTTATAAAAAAAGAAAAAAAAGGATTTTTCTATATCTTGGGGGAGGGCAGGTGTTAGATGGCTGAAAACTTTCCTGATGATGACTGTTGAATCATCTGCTGCAGAGCGAACCTGATGGCATTTAAGATGCCTGGGTTTTATCTCCGGCGCAGGCGTATGGAAGCTCTATATGCCTCTCAGCAAACTCCAGGCTCAGTCTGCTGTGAAGAAATATTTCTGGGTACAAAAGATAGGTGACAATGCACACGTTGTGATCTCTGAAACAAAACTCTATTATCTTATAATTGGGTTTTCATCTGAGTAACAAAAATGGAAAAGGGCAGAAAGTGAGTAGGTGAGAGCCAAACGCAGCTTCTGGTCCACTGCTGGACAGCAGAGCCCCCAGAATGTCTCTGCATTTGACTCCTTGTGTTTCTCAACCACCAGGGTCATTGAATTTAGCTCCTGCAGCTGCTGACAAGGACATGGGTAAGCAAAGAGCTGCAGAGCCATTCCTTGTAGCAGGAGTGATCTTGGTGCCTCTCCCAGAAGCTGCAGTTGTGGGTCTGGGTGATTTGCACAACAAAACATCTAGCTTATCCGAGAGACCTTGCAGTAGAGACTGAATTACCGCTCTAAATCAAGGATAGAAACACAGCTCCTCCCTCCGAGATTGATGCAAACAGACCAGCGAGTTCTCATTCCCTTTGAAACTTATATGCTGCTGTTCCACCACTGCCTTCACTGCTGCCTTTACTCCCACTATGACAGCTCCCACTATTTATAAGAGGCCAGGCATTGTGTCTAAGAGCTTTCACACACCATCTCATTTAATCCACATCAAAACCCTATGGGATGGGCACTGTCATCATGCCAATTTTACACATGAAAAAACTGATTCAGAAATTTAAGTGACTCATTTCCCATCTGAGTGGATTGTTCGGGAAAATAAAAGGCAATTAGCATAAAATTTGAGAGGAAGTATTGAATAGCATCTAAGAGTAAGGGCTTTCTCATCAGACAAGTCTGAGTTGGAAGTCTGACTCTGCAACTTACTGGCTGTGTGAGCTTGGGCGAGTCACTCAAAGTCTTTGAGGCTCAGTTTCTCCATCTTCAAAATCAGGATAATAATAATATCTATTGTGGTCCTACTATATTGCAAGTGATCAAGAAATGTTATCTAATCTTCTTGGTACTATTAAATAATTGTTACTTTTTTCTCTCCTCATGGATCAAAAAGGCTTTTCATATGACTCCCTATAGGGTAAAATGGTCTTTAAGGTAATGATTCCCTTTGAAAATTCTCTCAAGATTTGAGCAGGCAGTTGCCCTGGAAGGACATTCTTTTTCTAGGTTTGGGAGGTGGTGGCAAATGACCAAATGGTCTGGCCTCAGTCCCACCAAGTTTTGCCATTTTAATCTCTGCTTTTATGACCAGTATTGTGATTCCCTAGTGCCACTGAGACTGGCTGGAGTTTACAAAAGGAATGTTAATAATTACTGTATCCTTTATCTACAGCTGTGTAACATAAGCAAATACCTCAAACTTAGGATTCAAACAAAAATTATTTATTACTGTTCAGGATTTTGTGGTTCTTTTGCTGGTCTTTCCTGGGCTCACTCCTATGATTCCAGATGACAAATAGAATGGCTGGGCAGTCCATGATGACCTGGCGCATATGTTTGGGAGTTGGTGTTGGGTGTCAGCCTGGGCGCCTTGGACCTCCTCTACATGGCCTTTGATCTTCCAGTACATTAGACCAGCTTCCTTAGAGCGTGGCCACCTCAAGGAGAGTACAAGTGGATAAGCCCCATGCATAAGCACTTATTAAGTCTCTGCTTGAGTCATTTTGTTCATAGCTAAAGCAAGTTTGTTTGGCCAAAGCAAGTCATATGGCCAAGCTCAGTGTCATGTGGAAGGGGACATAGACTCCACCCTTTGATGGGAGAGTGGCAAGAATTTGTGATCATTTTTAATCCATCACAATTACAAACATAAAACATAAAAAATAATGGGAAGGCACCTGGAAGATATAATAATAATAAAAAACAGTCCAACTTGGAAAGTGAGTTTCTGGTCTTGCCATCCCACATCCTGTCTGAGCAAAGCACCACCCGCTAGCCCCTGGGCAGGTGAACTTGGTAGTCACCTTGACTGTCTCCTTCCTTTGTGTCTCCTGGCAGGTTGCTAAGGTGCCATCTTACATGTTATGTCTTCTCCTTTGGGAACTGGTTACTGGACTTCTCTATTCCCTAGACCCTATCCAGGGGACCATTTTACATCTACAGTTCCCTCACTCTCCACTTCCTAGCCCCTCCAGCCTGAGAATCAGGACCTGCTTCCAGGGCTGGGAGACGATGTGGTTGATCTGTTACCACTATGATAATTTTTGCTAATTGAAACTGTAGTGCAATCATTACTTTTTGCTCATCCTGTGGACATTTTGGAGACTACCTTTTAGCTTTATTTTAATAAATAGAGAAGTCTGAGAATTCTTTATAGAGGTGGTTTATTATTGTACTTACTATTACCTAATAAGCCTTTTTAATTAAAATGACAAACTAGGCATCTTTCCAAATCTCTCGTAAGTGTTATGTAAATATTAATATAGTTAACACAGCATATATAATGAATATTTCATATTTTAAAGTCTGAGTAATATTCCATTTGTGTAGTGGTGCTAAAATATATTTAACCAATCCCTTGATGATGAATATTTCAGTTGTTGACATTTTTTAATTAGAATAAACCATGTTGCAATGAGTACCTTTTTACATATAACTTACTACACCTATTATGATTACTTCCTTAGGATATATTCCTAGAAACACAATCACTGGGCCAAAAGATATACACAATTTATAAAACTAACTTGTCCATAAAATAATTTTATGGATTTATATTCGCAAGAATTGTGTATGAGAACAAGAACACCCCTTTCCTTCCAGCTTTCATATGATTTTCTTTAAAAGCCAAAGTTATTTTTTGTTTTGTTTTTCTGAGACAAGAAGCAAAGAGCTAAAAGTTAGGTTTTTCCATTCTAGGGAAAGAGCAAAACCCTAAACTAAACAACTGAGTTTCCTGACAGCCTGAGAGTAGCCCTGCTGAGAATATTCCAGCCCAGGACTCCTGGAGGCAGAGAAGAGGGACAAGGCAGAAAAGCAATAGAAGAAAAAGCCCGGTCCCCATGCTCTGTGGAACAGCAGCCCGTTCACTGTGGGCCAGGCCTCAGAGGGGCCTGCACAGCCAGGCTCTGCTGACACCTACCCCTGCAGGAGCACCCCACTCCAAAGGCCGCGACATTTTCCAAAGCTAACTCAAGTCCCTTGTTGTCCTGGGAAGACCGTAAGATCCCAACACAGCCTGGTCTCCTATGGAGAGAGCCACTCCTCATCCCTTCCACACAGACCTGAGCATTGTTTCAGGCTTTGAGATTGTACAACCTGGCAAAGAAAAAGTCCTTATTTGTCCTTTGATAAGCTGAACAGAAATATCCCAGGGACCTAATACGACACAATTTTTCCCTCAACTCAAAACTCCAAACTCCCTCTCATTTACTCATTGCCTTCTCCAGTGACTTTCCTCTTGTTGCACTTGGAGCTCTGCAACAGAAAATGGTTAAAAGTATTTTGACTTTTTGCAGCTCTTTCCAAATAGTACTAGAAAAGGGCTTTCTATCTCTTTGTTATGCTGTAAGTGTCCTGACTGATGTCTGCAGTAACTCCAGGGATTGTTGAGTGAAAGCCTTCCCAGGGCTTTGCCTGGGATCCTACTTCCAGGCGAACGTGTACACTGGGGCTGTGGGGTCCGGAGCCTTTTGGAGGCAGATATTGCAAAGCTTCCACCATTTTCTCTTCTAGACCAGGGGAAACTGCTGTGGAAGCAACCAGCCTGCTCACTCCTCACCCTTTGTCAGAGGGCCTTGCAAAATTCCCAATATCAACTGAATCTTGTTTATAATAATATCTTATTTCTTCATAGTTAAACGCATAAGTTTTATGGCTTTTCATTCATGTTATTCATCCATGTCAGAGCAGGAGGAACCGTTAGAAATAAATCTTCTAACTCAAATCCTCATTTGGAAAAACTGCAGCCCAGAGAGAGCATGTGAGTTGCCTAAGCTCTCAGGTATCTTGTTGGTACCAGTCTCTCAAGCAACGTGTGAGCCTCTGACTTGTGGCAAGAAGTTTTTCCTTGGCCTCCTTTTTAAAGCTCTTTGGTGGATCCATTTTTGATCCTATTTCTAAGCAGTCTTTAGGCACCAGGCACAATGTAAGCACTTTACAGTTTATCACACCAAATCCTCACAATTCTATCAGTACTATTATCCTCATTTTACACGGAAGGAAAATTGGTTTTGGAGAAGTTTTGTAAGTTGCCTAATATGATATATTTTAGTTTTCTATGGCTTCCATAACAGATTACCACAAGCTTAATGGTTTAAACAACAAAAATGTATCATCTTACAGTTTAGTAGCTCATAAATCTAAAGGGATCTCATTGGGCTAAAATCAGGATGTTGACGGTGCTGTGTTCCTTTCTTGAGGCTCTGTGTGACAATCTATTTTCTTGCCTTCTCTGGCTTCTAGAGCCCATCCACAGCCCTTGGCTCATGCACCCCTCCCTTGATCTTCAGAGCCAGCAAACATGGATCAAATCCTCACATTGTATCTCGCTGACTCTTTGTTTATCATCTTATTTCTCTCTGACTACAGCCAGGAGAGGTTCTCTGCTTTTAAGGACTCATGTGATTAGGTTGGGCTTACTTGGATAATCTAAAGTAATCTCCCCATCCTCGAGGTTTGTGATCCAGTTGCAAATTCCCTTCCATGTAAGGTAACATGTTCACAGGTTAAAGCATGGATATATTTGGAGGGGTCACTTTTCTGCCTACCACAGTCTACCCTCTGGTCCTCAAAGATACACATCTGTCCCCCATGCAAAATACATTCTGCGCATCTCAAGGTCCCCAGAGTCTCAACCAATTACACGAAAGAAGCTGATACATGATAGGGCTAGGTCTCTGGGTCCAAAGCCCTCTGAAATGCTGGCCAACAGCACTTGCTACCATTTTGCATTAATATGGTGGGTGTGATTCTCTTATTGATTTGCGTGAGCTCTTCAAATTACAGAAAGTTAAACTGTAAGCTCTGTGAAGGCAAGAAAACTGTCCATTTTGTTCATCATTCCATCCCAGGGCTTATCTCACCCAGCACTCAAATATTTGCAAAGTGAATGAATTTTGTTAAAGAAAACAAGCATCTAAGTAAACCAATGGCATAAGCAGTGTATGGAGACATATAAAGTGATTACAAAAATATATTTTTCCTGTTCCCAAAAGCCTTGTATTCTTCTCGATGTTTTTCAGAGCCCTTTGAAGTAGGTTACAAACTTTACAAGAGCCCAGGTGGCCCTTCCAGGCAAACTTATCAAACTGCCTGCGCTCCATCTGGGTTTTAATTACTAGTAAATGTCTTTTCCAGCATTGTGATTCCTGCCAACATTGGCTCCTAGCCCATGCATTCTGTTTTAGGTTTAAATATAACCATTAAACTTATAGATTGACAAATATTTGTTATTCTCGGTATACTCAGGTGAATTCTGGGTATACGCATCCTGATTATCTTTGCAGATAGGATGCTCTCCTGTAGGTTTTTTTCTAACATTTCCATCCATGATGACTGCTCCAATGCAACATAAGAGTAAACAGCATCATTTTCCCAAAAAAGGTATTTAAAAAGTAATTTGGCTTAAATTAGTAGTAGCCAGGGCTGAGAATGGGAATAGGGATTAACTATAAATGGGCACAAGGGATTTTATTATAGTGATGGAAATGTTCTAAAACTGGATTTTGATGGTGGTTGCACATCTGAGTAACTTCTCTAAAAATTATTGAATTGTATACTTAAAATAGGCCCATTTATGGTATGTAAACTATACCACAATAAATAATTTGCCTATCATCCACTCAAAAACACTGTCCACATGTTTCGTGTTAAATATGATTATTTTTCCCAAAGACAGTCTCTAAATACATCCCTTATAATAATAAGACCTAAGCTTCTTCAACTGGATCTTGGCCCATTAATAAGCAGAGCTGAGCATGGTCACACTTCGTTGCTCCAGAAGTAAACACGTCATGCTTGTTCACCTTGTTCTCCCCAAACAATTTAAGAACAAATAGATATTCACTCTTAATCTTTACAAAATCCTGATATTTGGTTTAATTTATCTTAATTTATTAGAGTATTTGTTTTGATATGACTCAGAACCATGCATTTTTGATGTCCTACGATTCATTTAGAATCAGCAATTCAGCCTCCAGCCCATCAGTGTACTGCTAAAGGGACAAGTCAGTTTCCCATGACCAATAAACCTTAATTTGCTGCTGTATACACAGTAGCCAGGTAAATGAAGGGAGGAAACGAAATGCTTATTAGCTTTTTAGCATTTGTGGGCTTAGATATCAGTCACATAAATGCATTACTGGACAAATATACACAACATCAAATATAGAAACATGTACACTGTTGCAAATATAAGAGATTCTTCAAAGAGTTACTGAGTTTAAAACAATAAAACTTCATTTTGAAATTGAATAAATAACTCATGTGCTTGATGGAGGATTCTGTGTTCCTTAAACTGACTTGGACTGGCCATCTCATCATCAGAGAGAGCATTGGGCACAATTTTAGTCTCAGGCTTCGTTCTTAGGTGAACCAAGCAGGGGGGCTCTGACCTTTGACCTCACTCCTTGTTCCTTGTTCCCTTGTCCAGTGTTTCTTCCCCATAAGGGTCATTGTCATACCTGGCGCTGGTTGTCAGAGTGCAGATTCCAAACCTGCTGAGTCAGAATCTCCGAGGTGGGGTTCCAGGAATCTGCATTTTTAACAAGAGCTACGCATAATTATAATGCACATTAATATCTGAAAAATTTCACCTGAGGATCTTGCCAATATTTGGAAGATTCAGCATAGACTTTTCAGATTTATTAAAATTCCAAGAAAAACTGTTTCAAAGCAGTGTTTCTCAAGCTTTAATGTGTATACAGATCACCTGGAGATCTTGTTAAGATGCCGACTCTGATTTTGTAGGTCTGGAGAGGAGCCTGCATTTCTGCATTCTAATAAGCCCCACTGATGCTGAGGCTCCTGGACCATGGACCAGAGTTGTACAGGGCTTCAAAGCATATCATGCCATGCTAGAGGATCAAAACACTTCCCCGAGGACAGAGTAGAGTGGCTGCACCAAAGACCATCCTGTGCAAATGCTCTTTTCATTGGAGTGGGGAGCAAGTGTGCTTCTGGGAACCTGGGCTAGATATAGGGGTCTGAGGGAGATCCTCTCTTGGGCTGTGGAGAGTGGAGTCAAGGAGGGGGTGAAAATCACTGCGGAGAGGGCAGGAGAGGGAGAAGCTGGGAACAGAGCCGTTTAGAAAGTCCACCTGATCACAAATAAAAAGGGCAGAGAATGACACATATAAACAATGGAAATAGGAATTGAAGATGGAGAACCAAGTCAAAATGTCTGGAAAGAAGGACAGGAGGCGGAACCTTGAAGACTGAGGGGCAGCTGCAAGGGATGTTTATAGAATGCCTGCAATGTCACTATGGGTGGGGAGGAAGCCACTGTGGATTCAGCATCTTCAGTTCAATCCTGGATGCATAATATTTATATTTTTATTTAATTTATGTAAATTAATTTTGTTATGATCTGTCCTAATTATATGAAACAGTAGTGCCCAAACTAAAATATGCCTAAGAATCACTCAGACAACTTGTTAGAACTAGGTTCCTGGGCCCCACCATCTGAGATTCTGACTCCAGTAGGTCTGCGGTGGGACCCAGGAATCTGCATTTTCACCAAGCACACCAGGTATTTATGATGCAGGTGGTCCCTGGAGCACAATTTGAGGAAAAAGGAGCCTGCAGTGACAAAATCAACATGATTGTTTGGCCTTTCAGTGGTTGAAATTCAGAGCAATATTTGTCCTGCAGGTAAACTGAAATGTAGTATTGGATATCTGGAAAAATACAGAGCACAAATGAAATGGAAGTGAAATGAGATAAACAGTATTGATTGTGCCATTACTCAGCAGTGCTGTCTATCTTGGTCAGTTCTTCCTCTTAGTTTATTTGTAAAAATTCCGCTATGCAATACTAACTTCTAGTGTGTGCATGTATGTGTATATTCTGTGTTTTTTATAATTTTACAGTTAGCAAGTTGTTTTCTCTATCCGTTGTCTCATTTCAATGAACGAACAATCTAGTTGGTATTGTTATTTGGCCTCATCTTATAGATGAATAATCAGACTCAGAGAGACAAAGGAATCTGTACAAGATCACATAACAGATGGGCTCCGACCCCAGATCCTACATTCTCACCCCCGTATCAAGCTGTCCCACTGTTGGCCGAGAAAGTCAAGCCACAGCCTTTTCTTCCTTTCATAGCATGCGTTAATGTGAGTTTTGTGTCCTCAAGGCTGGTTTTTCTATGCAAAAGAGATTATTTAGCAGTAACTTTGGTTTCAGATATTAATACTTAACTTTTTGTATTTACAAATTCAAAAACCTAGTTCTTCCTTAACCATTTAAGTTCATTTACAAATGTTGTTATACTATTTATATATTTGGTATATCTAACAATCAGTTTGAGTTTTAACAACTTAATTAAATTCCCTTTAAAGTTCAAATTGTATCTCTGTGTTTAATATACTTGGTTTCATCTACAAGTACATCAGTTGTCTGACTTACAAATAAAACCTTCTCAAGCATTTAAATAGCTTATAAATCTAATAAATCAAACTTATAATTATGGTGAATTTGAATTCTCTTAAATATTCCAATGCTGTGAATATAAACTTGGAAAATTATCAGTTTTAAAAGGTCTAAATTAATTATTTAATTTTGCATTTTAAATTGAAAATGCAAGCGTCATCTGCAAGAAAATAGCCCAAATTAAAAAAAATTACTGAATCCTTCTTAAATATAAAAATGTTAAAAATGTCATTTTCCTATACATTTGCATATTTAATTTAAGTTGTCTTGGATAAAAGACGCTTATCCACTAATTATACAATTATATCATCCTAAGCTAATTTGGGAGATACTTTTCCCAGAAGTAAGGTTGTACAACAAAATATTTTGGCCCCCAAACCAACCGGATTTCTTGTTAGCAACAAAATCCAGGCCTGGGCTCTATTTATATCTGTAACAAGGCCTCCATAATTTAAAGGAGTTGATCACAAGTCCTCATTCCTTATAAAGTCTGCTTGACTTAATTCTTCTGGCCACTCAATAAATCTTCATTCCCACTCAGGTGAGATTTTGCATTTTTGACTCTTAAGACATTTAAACAACTCCTAGTATAATTCAAAAGGTCTTCAAGCATGACCAAATTCTAATTATTTTTATGTTTTCTTCTTAGTTTTCAGGGTTAATTTTTTTTCTGGATATTAAAATTATTTTTGACTGAATTTTAGTTATCTTTCTTGGCTTTATCTGACTGACCATCCCAAAGTTCAGGATCATTGTTGGGGCATTGATATCAGTCAATAAAGTGGCAGGAGCCAGATGGGTGGAGACGTGAATATCACCTTTATTACTGGGGAAGTGGGATTGGAGAACCTAGCCTGTGGCTGTAACCACGCTTCCTCCCAGTTGCCTTCCCCATCCACTTGTCAAGACCTTGGGACACTCCATCAGGAGGAAAGCTTGAAATGCAGAAGCTTGCTCAACTAGCTATGAGAAGAATTAGGGTTTCAGGGCTTAGAGAGCTCTAAGACCACGAATGGATGTTGTTTTTAAATACTAACTCCACCTAGTCCAGAAACATGGCACTCACCAGAGATATATGCTCCTCTAGAAAAGCCAAGAATTTTACTCCAGACAAGAATTCCATTCATAGACATAAGAGGACAGGGCACTAAGGGGCCCTCTAAAAGTTCTAAGCAGTAAATAGGAAAAATAATTATTAAACTCTTTTGAAAATTAGAAAGTTCTACTCAACTGTAACTTACATTGATTACTGTGTCCAAAGAGTTCTGGATTCTGGAATTGTGTCAGGGGAATTATTCAGGTTGAATTGCTTACTGGCAAGAGATATCACTGTCCCCTATGCCTAGAGTGACAATTTTAATATGTTGGCATAAACAAAATAGGGCAGGAGAGAGAAAGGCATTGAACAGATAGAGAAGCTTATTTAATGCAAAGCAGCAAATATGAAATATTTGGATTATCCACAACATTTCTGCTCCAACAGTGTGGCTAATTGAGAGTTGACTGTGGAAATTTTTATTCAGCTGTGCTTTGTAATCTCCAGGATTGCCATAAATCAGTGGGAAGGCTGGCTCACACTCCTTGTCTGACTCACCATTAACTGTAGGGCTTGATGGGCCTTTGCAGAATTGAGTGAGGGTGGTTTTCTTTAAGATTCCAGATCTCAAGTCCTTTGCAAAGTGTCTACACTCTAATTCTATGACAAATCTGCAGTCAGCCCCTGGCTTGGACTTCTCTCCTTGAAGGGCAAGATGGTGAGCTCTCCTCCAACTCTGTCTTGTTGCACAGCTGACTGTACCCCTAGCTAGAGGACAAGAAGATTGGATAGAATAGAAATACCACAACGTCCCTGTAATCCCCAGGCTAAGCCACCAGCCTTTTTCCTGGATAATCACAATAGCCTCTGAACTGGTCTCTCTGCTTCCACTCATGCTCTTTACAATCGATTTCTCACTCAAAACCTAGAATATTTATTTTAGAATATATGTCAGATTATGTCACTGACCTGCTCAAAATCTTTCAAATCTTTCTCTCCCCAAATTCCAAAATCCTTTCTTAATGTGGTTTATAGTTCCTATGTGATCTGGTGCCTGGCTGCCTCTCCACTGTCATCTCCCACTATTCTCTTTGCTTACTTTTTCCAGCCACGTCCACTTCGTTTACTGCTTCTAGAGTATGATGAGTGCTTTGTACTAGCTGTTCTGTCTTGCCCCAGATACTTCATAGCTTAATCCATCATGGCATTTAGGTCTCTGTTCAAATGTCCTTTCATCAGAAAGACCCACTGTTATGGGATGTATTTTGTCCCATCCAGATTCATACATTGAAGCCCTGTCCTCTAGTACCTCTGAATGTGACCATAATTGGAGATACAGCCTTTAAAGAGAAAATTAAGTTAAAATAAAGCTGTTAGAGTGGGTCCTAATTTGATCAGACTGATGTTCTTATAAGAAGCAGAAATTTAGACAACAAGACACTGGGGGTACATGTGCACAGAGAAAAGACCATGTAAGGACACAGTGAGAAGGTGGCCATCTACAAACCAAGCAGAGAAGACTCAGAAGAAACCAACCCTGCCGCACCTTGATCTTGGGCTTCTAACCCCCAGAACTGTGAGAAAATCAGTTTCTGTTATTTAAGCCAGCTAGTCTGTGGTGCTTTGTTATGGCAGCCCCAGCTGACCCATGCACCTGCCCTCGCCACTCAGTCAATATTTGCCTCCATTCCCTTGACATAACTTTATTTTCTGCCTTATCACTTACTCTGTGACATTATATTAAATATTTTTTCCATCCCCCTACTTATATGCAAGCTCCATGAAGAGAGGAGCTTTACCACGCTCATTTTTATAATGTCCAGCACAGTGCCTGGCACACAGTAGGTACTCAATAAATATTCCTTAATAAATAAATGGATGGAATATGTTGTTGAGATTTGTTATCTTCCTGGTCTCTCTCTACCTCTCCATATTCCATCTCTGTGAATCCTTCTTTGACTCTCTTAGAGCTTCCTGACTTTCTGGACACACCCCTTATCCTCAGATCTTTCACTGAAAGTACTGTCATTGGACCCACCCTTTTGCCCCCTGATCACTCGTTGCCTCTTGGCTGCTCCACGATGCTGTTTTGTCTTGTGTTTATTATTTCCTCCCAGCAATGGAAGGTTTGCCTGAGCAGCAGTTTTGCACTTGGTCCTAAGGGCTGTGCGTCTTATACTTATGGCTAACGTATATGTTTTCAGCCATTTTCCTGGCACTTGAATTGCACAGTCTGCCCAATCCTTATCTTGCTGAGTGAGGCTAAGGCGAGGCTAATCAGACAAATGCAGCTAATGTTTGTCCAGCCCAGGAGACACAAGGCACAAAAGAAAGCGCTAATCAATAACTTTGCCCAGCTCTGCTGAAAACTTGCAATTTTGTTGCTTTGAAGACTGTGTTCATTCTAATAGCTGAGTGGTGATGCCACACTCAGAATTGGGTCCATCTGCAGGGCTTGCTAGATTAAGATGATGTGGATGACTGCATTATCACCTGTAACGGAAGTACGGGCAGTGGCCAAGACTTTGCGCAAACTTTCCAGACTGGCATTCAAGGCCCACCCCAAACTGCTTCTATGTTTCATCTCCCACTGTTCTATGCGCAGCTTCTGTTTCACTCCCAACAGAATGCTTCCTGCCTCCTGGGTACACGCTTGACTTTCCCATCTCCAGCAGATGCCTTCTCATCTCTGATTGCTTTCTCCCTGGTTACAAGATAAGCAGTTGGATGAGGACAGCTATTATCTTTGCTTTGATAATAGGCCACACTCCCCCATCCCTCATTTTTATCTGTAAGATGTTGTTATCCTCCATGGCTGTTCTCACTTAACAACAAAAAGTAGGTAACAATTAACGAGTAGTTACAATGTGCCAATAGCTATCCTTAGTTTTTAACAGGGGATGGCTTATTCCATTCTTATAATGATGCTATGATATAGGTACAAATACTTTCTCCAGTTTGTAGATGAAGGAACAGGAACAGACATGCTGTCTCCATATCTGCAAGAAATCTCTCCTGATCTTTCCTATATGATCTAATTTCTTCCTTCATTGCACTTCTACACCGCATGTTTTTCTTTTCTGTTACTTAGCTTATTTGGTCTATTTCTAGGTATACTTCTCCAACTCATGCTGCTGATCTATGAGCTCTTTAAGAGCAGAGACCATCTGTTAATAATCTTTTTATCCATTATACTGCTTCTTGCTGGGCACAGTGCTTAAGAACTGTTTCCTGTACTGGCATGAATTGACTTCTTAGTCCTGGAAGCCCTAGGTTTGCTGTTGAGCGTGCCCCAGAACTGAGACCTTGGTGCATAGAAGAGTACCAACTTGATTCCAACCAAGCTCTTTGGATTTGATTTCTTTGGGTTGACATGCCTTGGCATAGTATCAGGGCTCTTTCTCAAGAATAGACCCAGCTAGCAGCTCAGGTGTCATTTTCCTCTTTGGTGATGGAGGAGGCCAGGGGTAGTTTCAGTAATACAGAGGACATGGGACCCATTTAGGAAAATTGGGCTCCTCCTATCTGCTGGGCTCTAGGCTGGAGGTATTAAGTACATCTCTCTATTATTTTCTATTGTCCTCCAGCCTAAGTAAGCAGGGAATCACTTGAGTTCTACCCATATTTCAAGTCTAACCCTATTTTCTAGGAAGCTAATTCTTCCTTCATCTCTTCTTCTAATGTCTTCAACACCAATAGGTGTGCCACTCACAAGTCATGATGCACAGATGGCCTTGTGTGACATTTAACTTTCTGTAGGTATGTACATTTTATTTCTTGAACATGACTGAAAACTCCCAGAGACCAGAGATGAAGCCTTACACTTCCTTCAAGTTCCATGGCTGGGTGCACAGATTGGACACACAGGTAGCTTTATGATGGATCCACTAATCATCCACCCCATCCTCACAGGCACAATGCACATCACATAGGTACTTTGGGGTCAGATGTTTGAGCAGATAATGAAATAAGCCAGAGTGCACCACAAGTATATCTATGATAAATGAAGAGAATTCAGAGGAGTATTTGGAGAGTCTAATATCATACCTTAATGGTCACTATGGAAATCTTCCATAAATTATAGACTGAGGACTTAGAAATATTAAGTAACCTGCTCACATTGCCCAACTAATGAATTGGAGAGTCAAGATTTGAACTCAGGTCTTTGAAACCACCTCTACATTCACACTTTTACACTTACACTCAATTGTTAAGGGATTGTGGAGCTGAAAACCAGCCCTAAGCTCGCTGGCAGGGGTAGAGGATTGAGTCTTCCCAGAGCTCTGTCTTCTATCCTTAACGATTCTTTTCATAGAATACATCTGAACCAGGTTCCCATTTTCTTTAGTCCTGGGCTTTGTCAATGTGCAAAGCCATTTAAAATTAATTAAATTGATTTTTATCTTCAAATGGGTCCTGGATAATGCATCTGTAGTTGCCAAAGGAGCATCCCCAAAGGCACGTTAATGATATATTAGTTTTCCATTGTCCTTTTTTCTTTTGTCCTATTCTAGGCCCTCCATTTGCAACAATAATAATTGTGGCTGTTATTATCATGACATGCAAGGAAGCAAAATGTTCCATCCTCCCAGAGAGATGGAATCCCCATTAGATTCAGTAACAATGATGCAGGCTTTGCCCTTTGTCTGAGAGCTTATCTGAGACAATGGTGGGACCTTGGTTCTTGGATAGACTGTATTCACAGTCAGACATTATGGCTATTGAGACACTATCTTCCCTGGTGATTGATGGGAGCCGGGGTTACTGCAATTATGCAAAATGAAAAGGAAATGACAAATCCTGAAAAGCTCATGAACACAATTTTATTTTATTTTGTGCCAAAGTGCCTTCACATCGTTATGTGAAACAATAAAACTTATTGTATGCCATAATTTGAAACCCTTCTTTATTGCAAACATTCCCAAGGGTATTACAGAGCTGTTTTGGTGTTCCATGTGTCACCTTGTTTAATTCTTCCATCTGTAAAATGAGACTGGGGCTTTTATGATCTGGGAATAAAAGATGTGATGGGGAGAAAATATCAAAGTATGGTGACTTGAGAACTTTTCTCTTCAAACTCAAAATACTAGCCAGTCCAACTGTGAAATCCTCCCTTTGAGGAGTGCTGCAAGCACAAATAGCACAGTGTATAGCTGATGGTAATATACTAGCACAGAGAAGTCTGACATCACCCAACAAAGCACTGGAGAACTAAAGAAAAGAACTTGGACTTCCAGGCTAGTTAACAGCTACTTCTTCTTCATCATAGAGTTCAACCCATTAAGTGAAGGAGCTCTGGAACCCCATTCCAAGGGCTTTCTTCAGTTCTACTAAATCACTATAGGAACTTCTTAAACCTAATAGTGAGGCAGGATTTTTGCTGACAGAAGTAGAGGTGGCTCAATGAATTCCTGTCTGAATTTGGGGGAAGCCCTTCTGGAAGTTCCAGGAGCTGGGTCTGGGCACAAAAAGGCAGGTTCACCCTATCTGCCAACACTTCACTTCAGTCAGTTGCTTTTTGGCTTGAAATGACGCCCTGCCTTCATGGGACCTGGCTGCGGGGCTGGTGATCAATGTAGTCTGGGCATGAGGATGTGGTTATATTAATCCTGGTTCTACCATCAATGGTCTCTGAGACTTCCCCAACTTGGGCATGAATTTTCCTGTAATAAGGATATTGGACTAGAAAATCTGCAAGGCATTTTCAATTACTAAAATGTGATGATATTCTAAGAAAATTTTCCTTTGTGACAGTAACTGTTCTTCAACATTTCGTAATAGAATCCGCCACCGTTAGTGTCCCATCCAGGACATAAAATACATCAGAAGGGGGGAATCTACAAACTTCTATTATTTTCTAAATACATCTCAAATCCACTTACTTCCTCTTTCCCACCAGCCACATTTTCATCCAAAGCACCACAGTGTCATCTGGGACTCTGTATAGTGTCTTACTGGTCACCTCACAGGTATTCTTACCTATGTTACCCAATTCATTCTCCATCCTGTAGCCAGAATTCTGGGGGTGTTGGGGAAGGCAGGGTTGGCAGATGGGGTGGCTGAGCTTGGAGAAGAGGAGCAGAGACATGTTGTGTGGGTGGTGTCTTGGAGGAGGTTACTGCAGGGATCTCTCTCCCTAGAAGTCACATTCTTCTCTCTTCCTGAGTTCTTGTTTGGCACAAGAGTCCTAAATAGTACAAAGAGCCAAGTAGGACCTCATTATCCTCAGGCAGTGATCCTGTTCCAGAGTGAGGAGAGAGCCAGCATGTATGCCCAGAGAGTGCTAGAGCTGTCAGGGAAGTGCCAAGTATTAGGGCTGAAAGGGACCTGGCAGTCTACCGGATCCGAGCAAAAGCAATGTGAATCATGCGATTCCCATTGGCATGGAAACAATGGCCTTGTGTATTTTTTTTTGTTAACAAAGCTTCACCCTGACCTAACATCTGTGGCAGTCTTCCTGTTTTGTATGTGGGCTGCCACCATAGCATGGCTGCTGCCAAGTGGTATAGGTCTGTGCCCGGGAACTGAACCCAGGCCACTGAAGTGTAGCATGCTGAATTTAACCACTAGGCTAATGGGGCCGGCCTCCCCCTTATTTTTTTATGAAAGTTTCTTGTGAGTGACCCAGCCCATGCATTGGTCCATGTGTCCTTGTTTTCCAGATGCTTTGTGTGAGCCACATTGCAGAGCAGAAGCTCTCACATTTAAACGTGCATCAGAATCACATGCAGAACTTGTTAAAGCAGTTCCTAAATCTGCCATCAGAAACTCTGATTTTGAGAATCAAGAGTGGGTTGATAAAGTTGAATTATTTTTTTATTTTTAAAATTACTATTATTTTTTTAAAGATGGTAAAATTTGCCATACTAACCATTTTTAAGCATACAGTTCAATAACATTAGGTACATTCATATTATTGTGCAAGAATCGCCACCCTCCATCTCCAGAACTCTTTTCATCTTGCCTAACTAAAACTCTATACCCCTTAAATGCTAACTCCCCATTCTCTCTTCCTCCTAGCATCCAGAAACCATCATTCTATTTTCTGTCTATGAATTCTACTGCTCTAGGTACCTCATATAAGTGGAATTATAAGTATTTGTCTTTTTGTGACTGGCTTGTTTCACTTAACATAATGTCCTCAAAGTTCATCTATGATGTAGCATATGTCAGAATTTCATTCATCTTTAGGGATGAGTGATATTCTATTGTATTATACACCTCATGTTGTTTATCCTTTCATCCATCAATGGTCACTCGGGTTACTTCCACATTTTAGTTGTTGCAAATAATGCTGCTGCAAACATGGGTGTACAGATATCTCTTTGGGATCCTGCTTTCAATTCTTTTGGGGAATCTGCACTGTTTACCAGCTACCCAGGTGACTCTGATGCAGATGGTCCTCAGCCCACACTTTGAGAATATGAGTGATGGGAAGCTAAGTGTGGATGCAAACGCTGGCCCACACTGCAGTTGTGTCCCTAGGCAGTGACTTAACCAGGTATTCCTCAAAAGGGCCTGTTTGAACCAGAGCATTTAATGCTACATTTCAAAAGGAAAATGCCAGAACCTAAACTGTAATCTGGGGGCTGAGCTTTTGAAGGTAATAATTGCTCAAGAGTTGTGAAACGTATGTTGTACATAGAATCAAGGTTATCTTTCCTACTAGACAAGGAAAAAGATATTGTACCAACTGAAGATGCTCTTAGCTTGTGCTGGAGAGGCATTTTCACATAGGTCTCCCCTTGATCCTCACCAGAGTTCTGTGGGGAGGGCATTTATTGTTAATTCTCTCATTTTCCAGTGTGGAAATTGAAGCTGAGAGAAGGTATGTGACTTGTATAATGTCGCACAACTGGCCTTAACTAGACTCCTGACGCAGAGCACTCTCCACTATATTAGAACACAAATGGAATTGGAAACAATGTGCCTTTGAACCTTACTGCTCAGGAATTCATAACTGGAGAAAATACATGGACTGGACCTTTGGCAGGAGTTCCTACTGGTGAAGGCAGGGGTAGCACTTAGACCAGGCCAAGGCAGAGATGAGAGCTGCTGGGATGGCCGCACATGCAGGCAGGAAGCCTATGGGGCTGCCAAAGGTGGAAAAGCAGACAGCTAGCTGCTGGGTGCTCCTCAAGGCAGAGAGAGCAAAGACTTCCTGGGTGGGCATGGGCCTCCCTGGTCTGGCCTCCGAGGCTATGCCAGTATAGCTGGGCAGAGGTGCTGGTGGGAGGGACTGGGACAGGTGACAAGATGCAGCACTCACTTCTTTGTCCTTATTCTGTCCTGCTCCCTATTTCTCTGATTTCTTCCCTTCTGTTCTTCCTTGAGAGAGGGGATGGAGGACATTCTGCTCGCTTGCTCTGGCCTGGAGAGTCACACCCCGTACTGGGCTTCAGTTTCACAGGAGGGCAACCACAGAGCAGCAGCTTGAACTGGCTGCTGAAAAAACTCTCACTCTTCATTGGAAAAAATTCCTTTTGCCTCAGTTGAAGCCTCCTTTTACCTGAGATATTAAATCATAAAGACCTCAAACCTCTTCTGAGCTATGAAAAGACTGATAGTGATCAAGGCCCATAGGCTGAAAGTTTCAGGAATGTCTTGGTAACTTTTCTCTGCACATGAGCTCCACTGGTTCCTCCACAAATGAGGAGGAACCAGGCTGTCCCGGCAAGAAATCTCTCGCCCTGCTCCCCCGTGGATGCCATGGCTAGGAAGGGCAGGGCAGCTTCAGGATGAAAGGACCCTGTTGGTCCTTCCTGTCTGCCCAGGGCCTCTTCCCTCAACCTGGAGGTTGTCTCATCTGATCTGTCACCTTGGGGCAGTATGTAAGAAAATGTCTGGGTTATATTTTTAGAAATTAAATTGTGCTTTTAAAAAGTGAAGGATTGGAATTCATATCCTAGGAATAGCCCCACTCATCAGATCTAGAGTCTCAGCTCTTGCAGGAGCCTGTCTCCTTAACTAAAACCCACTCAGAACTTCAAGGCTAAGGCCCTTTCTTCCTGAAGCTCCTCATCCCCTAAAGGCTGCTCTGACTCCTGTGGCCCCCCCCCAGGTGGCCTCTAGAATTCTGAGACCCCAGAGTAGACATAAGAGTTCCTCCTGACTCCCACCAGCACTCCTGAGATGGACTAGGACTCTCAAAAGATGGCAGTGAAACTGTTAGAAAACCAAATATTCAACGAGTGAATTTGAAGATCTAATTGGCTTTATTAAATGACTTGTGAATCAGGCAGCATCCCATCTAGCAAGTGGAGGGGCACTCTGAGGAGTTGTACACATGGAAGGCCTTTATAGGCAGGAGAGTGGGCTAAGGAGGTTATTAGCAAAAGACAAGAAAGGATTGTTTCAGGCCAGCACATCTTCTTTTGTGGGGAAGGAAAGCAGGGGATTTATTGTGCAGATTACCTCACCAGTCTAATCAGGAAATTTCAGATTGACTGTTAAAAAGTTCAAATTCCTGGGATAGGTTGAAACTATAATTAAATCTTGGTTTGCTGTCGGGGGGGGCAAATGACTCTACTTGGGGCTTATTTTTTAAGAAACGAAAGGGGAAACTTTAGGGAGACAGACACAAATGACAAGGTGCATAAAGCAATATCAATCATGCAATATGCAGTTTCTAACCTCAGCATGGCTGGCTGGCAGATGAACTTGCATATCCTTTCTTATCTCACCATCTATCTGGGAGAGTTTCCAGGCTCTTGCTCCTAAGGGCTGACTCCACTCTCAGACCCCAGAAGGCCAGCAGACACAGCCTTCTCTGATGCCTTAAAGTCTTCATGGGCAAGGATAAGAGAAGATTCTAGCTCTCTTTCCTTTCTCTCAGCTGTTGTCAGATGTGGGACTGTCTCAGTGAATAACTCTACCTTTCATGTGAGACCCCAACTGCCTGCGTCTAGTGTTTTGCCTGGTCCATGATATGGAGTGAAAATATCTTAACCCTACAGTGACCATAAGAATCTCTACTTCTACCCTCATTGCACGTGCATTGTGACCACAGGGTCCTTCTGACACAATGACACCACACCAGAACCTTTTGTCAGTTCAGACTAGAAAGAGATCAGGTTTACTCCACCTGCAAGTGTTTTTTGTCACCTTTAAAACACTAGTTGGCTGATAGAGTAAATGAATTACAATGAGTGACCTATTTAGATCTGTTTCATTCGGCCTTTGTGTGAGTTTTGGTTACAATGATTCTTTTATTTTTAGCAGGAATGAGAGATGAATGCCTTCTTGCAAATCTGGGTCACATTTTCTTGCCTTCATCACAAGTAGGGCAGACGTAAGATCAGTTAGTCAGTACCCCAGGCAGAAGACTTCAGGCCTCTGAGAATCATCTTTTCCACACAGAGCCAGATCCTCCATCCCCATGCCCAGACTGAGCCCATGTGCCGGCCTTGATAGCTCTTGATTAAGTCTGTTCCCATTAGGGTGCTGGAGAGTGGGGGCTGGAAAATGAACAAAGTGCAGGGTCAATAGTCTGGATTCTATTTCTGGATTTCTCTCCAGGTAACCTTTGAAAACATGTTCACTTCTTTGAGCCCCAGTCCTGCCATCTGTGTTTTTAAAAAAATGAGAAAAAAAATTACCAATCTACTAAATCACATTGCTTTATAAGTACAAATATTTCCTTTATAATACTTTAAACTAATTCATACTAAAGTGTTAATGACTCATCAATTCATCATTCTTCGTTTTTTTAAAGGAATCTGAAGTATCCCGATCTCTCAGAGTTTCTGGAATTAGGTTCCAGGCTCAGCACTTTATAGACATAATCTCATTTCAGGCTAAAAATAACCCTCTAAGGCAATGGTTCTCAATAATTGTGTGCATCAGAATCACCTAGAAAGTATGTGAATGCCTACAGTTGGGCCCCACTTCCAGAATTTCTGATTCAGGATGTCTGGGGTGGGGCCTGATAATTTGCATTTCTAACAAGGTCCCAGGTGATGCTGATGCTACTCGTCTGGGGACCACACTTTGAGAACCACTGCTGTCAGGTATGTGTACTGTTATCTCAATCTCACATATAAGGCCTCTGGGATATAGAGAAATTAAAAGGCTTGCTGGAAGTTGCTAAGTGGTAGAACAGGGATTTGCAGCCAGGTTTGTTTGCTAGGCCTTTGAGACCTTGGCCAGTGAGCTACATGGCCTCCAATGAGAGAACTGAAAGGAAAAGAAGGGCTAAGAGATGAAACAAACCTTGCCCTTTTGTGATTTTGCTAGATTCTATGGAATCCCTAAGCTTCCAGGAATCACTCCCCTTTGCCTAGCCCACACCAAGGAAACTTTGGCTTCGTCTGAGTCTTTCTAACAAGGAAAGCATCAGAGTTTGTAGCATAAATTTAATTTAAAAAGCAAATTTGCCAGAGGTGTAAGCAGAGAAGTCCTGACCTTGAGCAATGGTTTAAATTTTGACTCAGAAGTTTATTAGCTATGTGACTTGGGGCAAGTTATGCATCTTTATTGTTCTTCAGTTTCTTCACCTGTAAAATGAGCATAATAGCATCTACGTCACAGGGTTGTTATGGGGATTAAATTAGACTCAAGAGGAAAACATACCTAGTCAGCACATCATAAATGATGGTGGGAGTGGCCATGATTACGATAGTGGTAATCATCATTGTTAAGCCAAATTTATTGTGAAGAAATAGTTTGCAGGATTGAGCTGGAGAACTGGCTGACGTAGGACTAACCCCCCAGGAGGTGAGTAAAGAGTGTTAAGCAGAGACAAGGGATCTTGGGGGATGGGGATGTGTGGGGAAGGTAGGGCCAGAGAAATCCAGTCAAATGAACTTTAGGAGCAAAGAGGAGGTTAACGTTGAAGAACCAACATTTTAACACTAATTGTGACCTGAGACCAGAACATTTGGTGAAGGGAATTAGTCTTCTGTTGTCCTTGGTGGGCACAACAACAAGGAGATTGAAGTGCTATCACTCGGAACCCAGTACTGAAATACTGAGGAACATGGCAGGATTGGTGGACAATTACAGCAGCTCTGCTCCCCACTTAACATTGAGTGAGAGGAGGTGGCTCTAGGCTTTTTGTCGTTAGAATCTCCTGCACGGGTGATGCATCACAGGGAGTCGACACATCCAGGAAGAGTCTTGATTTGAGTCAAATGAGAGGTTGAATCCCCACTCTGACATTTACCAGCTGTGTTACTTTGAATGAGTTACCTGCCCTCTTTGAGCTGCATCCTCTTCACTTGTTAAAAAGGCAGAGTAGTACAAGGTTGGTGTAAGGATTAAATTAAACCATGCATGTCAAGAATGTGGTTCAATCCCTGGCATTTGGTAGGTTCCCATAATGCTCTTTTTTGTTCTCCCTTCCCATGATTCTTACACAGTCCTGTAGAGAAGGTTAAGATGAATGGCATTATCTCCATTTTTCAGAGGAAGAAACAGAAGCCTACAGACGTCAAATGATTTGTGTCAGGTCACATAACTCAGAGATATTTCCCAAATTCTAGCTCTGTTGTGAGCCCTAAGCGGGAATAATAAATTGGCCACTTCATAGGCCAAAGCCTATTAATTGGACCTTCTGCCTGAAGTGAAGGATTCCAAGGCTGCTTGAGACTGAAGAAGAAAGAACCAGATGTCTTAGCCATGCCTACCAGGGTCCTGCAACAGCAGGGTGGTGGCCCCTGGGCAGTGTATTTGTCATGCTGGTCATGGATGAGTACTTTCCCAGTAAGCTTCTGGGGTATGCAGAATGACTCCCCAAAGATATTCGTACTCAAATTGGTGTTATGTTACACAGCAAAAGGGATTTTGCAGATATAATTAAGGTTATAGGCCTTAAAATAGGGAGGTTATTCTGGATTATCCACGTGGGTCCAATCTAATTATATGAGGCCTGAAAAGCAGAGAGTTCTCTCTGGCTGGAGTCAGAGAGATGTGGCATAAGGAGAAGTCAGAGGAATTAGAAGCACAAGAAAGGATTGACCTGCCCCTGCTGGCTTTGAAGATGAAGGGAACCAGCAAAATTTTTCTATAAGAGCCAGATAAATACTTCTGGCTTTGTAAGACATACAGTCTCTCTCATGAATACTTTATTCTGCCATTGTAGAGGAAAGCAGCCATAGACAAGAGGCAAAGAATGGGCACGCCTGTGTTCCAATAAAATTTTATTTACAAAAACAGATGGCAGGCTGGATTTGGCCTGCAGGCTGCAGTTTGCTGAGCTTGATCGTTTCCAGCAGTGCTGGTCAGGTAATTTGTGGGATCCCCTCTGTTGGAACTTGTCTGATGTTTTTCTCAGGAATAGACTGGCGTTATGGGTTTTGGGGAGGATGATCACAGAGACAAAGTACCACTTTCATCAGTTCCTATGAAGGATATATACTATCAACATGATTTATGACTGTTGATGTTGACCTTGATCACCTGTATGAAGTAGTGTTAGATTTCTTCCTGTAAAGTTACTCTTCTTTCTCCCCTTTCCGTACTGTGCGTTTTGGACGAAGTCAGTCTGTGCAGCCAACATTTAAGGAATGGGGAGTTAGTTTCCCTCTCTTTTTCAGTGGAGTATCCACATAATTTTTTTGGAATTCTTCTGTGTAGGAAGTTTGTGTCTTCTCTCTGTTTATCAACTTACTCAATCATGTATTCATATCAGTATGGACTCATGGATATTTATTTTATACTTTGGGTTATAATCCAATATTATTTTATTGCTCTAATTGTTTCAGCTTTTTTATCAACTTTTTAATTTTGTCAATCTGCTAGCTTTGAAATGGTGTCTCGTTGTAGTTTTAATTGCCTTTTACCTGGTTAGTAAAGAGACTGAGAGTCTTTCATGTTTTTATGGACTTTGGTGTTTTTCCTATGGTGAAATGCTTGCTCACGTCCCTTGTTCACTTTCAATATTTTTTCTTATTAATTTGTGAGAGTTATTTCTATAAGCTGGATATTAACTTTTGTAAGTTATAGCTTCTAGTTTAAGGCTTCTCTTTTCACTCCCTTTATTGTGTCTTGTGGTGAATAACAGTTTATACGTTTAGCCCAAAATAAATTTAATTGATCTTTTCCTTTATATTTTGCACATTTTTGTTTTAAAAAAAAATCCCTTCCTATTACAAGATTATATGAAATTCTCTGACATTGGCTTCTAAATCTGTCATGGCTTTACTTTTTACTATTAAGTATTTAGCTAACTTGGAATTGATTCCGGGTATGGTGTGAGATAGGGATCCAATTTAAATTATTTTTCCACATAGATAACCAAATACTCCAGCAGGTATATTTGAACAGTCTCTCTTTGGCCACGGATCTGCAATTCCAATTTTGTCATAAATAAATTTGGAATCTCTTTTTTTCTATCCCTGAGCCAGTACCATATTTTTCATAATTTCTACAGCTCTTTCCTTCTTCCCTTCCTTTTCGTCTTCTCCTTCTCCTCCTTCTCTTCTCCCTTCTCCTCATTCTTCCTCTTCCGCTTCCCCTTTCCCAAACCCCGCTCTTCCTCTTCTTCATCCTGTTCTTTCTTCGTCATCTTCTCCCTCTTAACAGGTCTGGTTCTCTGCTACGGCAAGTCATTCACCTTGTCCTTCTTCAAGAGTGCCTGGATATCGCCCTCTGCTCTTCCACAGTCATTTTAGAGTCATTGTTTTCAAGTTCTACACAAAACTCTGTATGGATTTTAATTGCAATTTCATTGAATCTTTGCATATATTTGAGGAGAATTCACAAGTTTATAATATTGAGTCTTCTTTCCAAGGACTTTGTGTATTTCAATTATCTTTCATTGTTTTTTAACAGTTTTTCAATAAGATTTTATAATATTCTCCATAAAGATACTACATATGTTTTGTTAGATTTATTCCTAAATCTCAGGATTTTCATTGCTATAATTGCTATTATAAAGGTATGCTTTTTTAAAAATTAAAATTTATAGATGTTTATTGTTGGCATGTAGAAATATAATTAACTTCTATATAGATTTATCTTGCAAATTTGCTAAATTCTCAAAATAATTCTAATAATGACTCTGTAGATTATCTTGCATTTTTAACATAAAAAATCCTATTATGGGGGCCGGCTGGGTGGGTAGTGGCTAAATTCACATGCTCCGCTTCCACGGCAGTGGGTTTGCCAGTTCGGATCCTAGGCATGGACCTGTGCACCACTTATCAAGCCATGCTGTGGCAGGCATCCCACATATAAAACAGAGGAAGATAGGTACAGATGTTAGCCCAAGGCCAATCTCCCTCAGCAAAAAAAAAGAGCAGGATTGGTGGCGGATGTTAGCTCAGGCCAAATCTTCCTCAAAAAAAAAAAAATCATATTACCTACAAATAATATGATTTTTCTCTTTTCTCCCCAGTTTTTGTACCTCTCATTTCTTTTTGCTTCTTCATTATTTTTGTTAAAGCACTGACTAGGACATCCAGCACAAAGTTGAAGTTTTCACAGCCTGAATAGAAGTCTCACCCTTCTTGCATCTGTCAGAGTTCTGACAGGAAGGAATTCTTTCCCCTGAAACCCCTGCTAATGGAGCCTCTCCCTCTTACAATCTTAGGAAATGTGATAATGGTGGGTTTACAAAGTAGCTGGCAGACCACAGCAGCCAATGTATACATTTGCTTCTAAAGTCATGGCAGGTTTATTTCACGTAACTTAAAAGTAGGTTTAAATTTGAATAATTGGAAAATGTCTTAAATGTAAGATAGCAATAATATTGAGAATAATAATTCTGCTGTACATGTGCATAACATTTATATAGTAGAACCCCTTTTGGGAGATTTCAAGGTCCCTAGCCTAGAACATTGCATATTCCTCCCTTTTAGGAACCCTGGGAATAGCTGGTCAATAAATGGGAAGGAATCAAAGCTCAACATTTCTGCCAGTTCCTGAAAAAACGTTATCAGGAAAGGACTGAATTAATAGAATGTCAGTAGTGAAGTTTTCACGTAATCCCTAATGCTGTGTCTGGCCACATTCTCCACGGAATTTACAGGCACTGGAGGTAAAAACGAAGGCGTGAGAGTGCAGGAGACCCTTCACAGCACACACCTTGGGCCCTCTGTTGCTGAGCCTGGCGCATCCTTGTGCTTGCCTCTGCAATCTCACAAATGTGTACTTGCTTCCAAATCACAGTAATGCTGCCCAACGTTTTCCTGGATGCCATCAACTAGCTGCTAGGTCATTGCCTCTCAAAGTTCTTATTACTGGTCCACAATGAGTTAAGTACAGAAAGTGAGAGCAAGCATTTAGAATCTTTTATAGCAAGCTGACATTGTTTTAACTTTTTTTTCCTGTATTTATCTGAATTATTAGTCAAAATGGATTACATTTTTTAAAAAAATGGCTGTTTGTTGCCATGAGTGTCCCTGACATTCAGCCCATTGTTTTGGAGGAAGATGCAAGGAGAAAGGATCATCCCAATCTTTTCACTATTCCCTCTGCCTGTAGCACTGACTGAAGAATTTCTTCTTGGACTTGAAGGCTTTGCTCCAACTGCACTTTCACGGACACGTTCTCTGACTGCCCCTCCAAAGTCAGACTTAATTGTTTCTTCCCTTGTGCTCTTGCACTCCTTGTAACTTTATTTTTTATTATTTCATTCTGCTTCGTTTTATCAATAGCTGTCTGTATGTGTGTCTTCACTCCACATTAGACTGAAAGCCCCAGGGGTAAGTTTCACGTTTTGTTTCTACCTGTCAGAAGGCCTGTATTATTGGCTTCTCCAGGTGGAAGACTGTGATTCTGTCTTTTTTGTATGTGTCTGTGCATGACACATGGAAGGTACTCAGCACATATTTGCAGAATAAGTGTATAGATTCTTTATCTTCGTTTACTCATCCAACAGTGAATCTAGGGTGTTGAACCTGTGTCAGGCACTGCTATAGGAGCTTGTGAATAAGTGACCAAGCCCCACTAAGTTTCTTCTTCAGGCAGCTTACTTTCTAGTAGGGAGGAATGAATGCATTGTAAAGTCAGTGTTCAAGGAATATTTGGAGAAATACAACAAGCCTCCATGAGAAGCTAAGGCACCTCTCTAGCTTTATCATCTCAAGATAGCTCTCCGGTGGCTTGGCAAGATAAATCCACCAAAGACAGTCAGTCTGGCTTCAAAAGAATCAGACAGAGAGGCTACAAAATGTGATTCTGGAGCAGGCCCCAGCCCCAGGCCCATTCATTTCAGGGCACTCATTCTGTGCGCCCCTGTCATGATGTAGGAAATACCTCCTAGTCATCTCCTCACGTTGGCAATGCTGCTTGGGGACACTCTTGTCGTTATGTCTCAGCCTCGTGGTGAGAACTCACAGATCATGCTGTAGAAAAGGGTCATTTTCAAACTGAAATAGGGGAAAGAATAGAAACCGTTGCTTACTCCTGAAAACTGGGGCCCCTAATTTAGGTTTAATCTTGTCACTGCCAAGTTTAGAGGCCAAGATGCCTAAAATAGAGCTATTATTTCAAAATGTTTCAAAGTGATGACCACATTTGTCCAAGCAATAGCTTCTGTAATCTAGAGCAGTGGTTTTCAGACTCCGTTTTTTTTTAAGGAGCATAACGATTTATTGGAAAAAAATCTTATGTGAAAAATGAAGTTATAAGTCAGATTAACTTATTCATTCAAAAGATATTACTTGAGCCTTACCAAATGCCAGACACTGCACTAGGCAGTTTTTTCAATAGTGGTAAACAAAGGAGATAACAGTGTGGTTTTCAAAGAGTTTACATCCAAGTGTGAGAATACGATAATAGTGATAATGACAACAACAACAGCAACAAAAAGCCATGTGCCATGGAGAAAATAAAGGTGGGGAATAGAGTTAGGGAATGCCAAGATTGATGTCATCTGTAGGGTGGTTAGGAAAGGTCTCTTTGATATCAGGGGGCAGAGAATTTCAAGCAAGGAAGGAAGTGCAAAGGCCCTGAGGTAGATGGGTGAATTCAGAGTTCCAGGAACAGCAGGAAGTTAATGAGACCTGCAGACAGAGGAAGTAAGGGGCAAATAAATCTGGAGAGGAAGTGAGGAATATGAAGGATGGGCAAATTATGATTAAAAGCTTTACCTTTTTTTTTGCCCCTGAATCCTGAGTGAGATGTAAAGCTGTTGAAAAATTTTGAGCAGAGGAGTGACATAATTTGGCTTACACTTTAAATTGTGCCTTGGTAAGTAGCACAACTATGTATCTGCAGCAACTAGAAGGAAGGCGGAATATATGGGTATGAATGCAGGTAGCCTGGAAGATGTGATGATGGGAGCTTGTGAAATATCTCTTCTGATTGCTTCTTTTTCCTCAGTGAATTAAGAAGCAGAGTAATCAGCCAAGAGCAAGTATGGGAGAGGAGTTGTTAGAGGTGTCAGAACAGAGAGATAGGCACAAAATAGCTTTTTAGCAGAGAAAGAGTGAGTGGACCAGAAAAATGAGGAAGGTTGCCAGGCAGCACAAAGTGCCAGTCATGAATTGATCATTTGTGATTTTGGGTTGCAAAAGAGACCAGTCAGGTGGGTTGTGTATTCTCCGGGCCACAGTTCAGGTTTGGTTGACGCTCCCTTCACCCATCAGCCATAGCATGATGTCAGGAGGAAGGAAGACAGAGGGCCTGGATTCTGTCAGGAAGAGTTGGACTGAATGAGGACGAGGGGGCAAGGAAGAGATTATAATGATGGGCCATAGTGCCCAATTCTGGGTGAGGAAGGAAAGGAAAACTGAGCAGAGGAAAGATCAAAACATTTTAGGTCCTGGTGGGGTCGCAGAATCCTGGAGATAGATATTAGAGGGGAATCAGAGGAAATGAGGTAGAAAGATATGCCAAAGGGTCAGAGTGAGACTCCGAAATTAGGATCAGGGGAGGGGCCATACCTTTCGTGTTAAGAAGGACTAACGTGTGGCTGTGGGAGGGGCCCAAAGGAGTAGGGGGCAAGAGAATTGGAGGAAAAAATGTCAAGCCACTGAAAGGTCCAAGTATGGGAAGGATCGTCTATGTGGACATTGAAATCACTGAGAATCAGAATAGGAGTAGTATTGGAGAGAGGAACGAGAGGAAGTGCACATGGGAGCATGGAAGTCTACAGGTGACTGGGGCAGGGTGGTGGGTGAAATAGTCTTACTGCAGGAGCTTCAAAGCCAAGTGAGGGTGGTTTGGGGAGAAGACAGGGGCAATGACCAGCATGGAAAATCAAATCAGTCCTCACTTCTTTTCCTCAAGTAGCCTTTGAGGCACCACCATGAAACATCCGGGGTTTCCACAGAGGAATATTTCAGATGGAAGGAGCAGCAGGACTTTGAAGCAAGGGTTTTCAATAAGTACTTTGGACAAATTCATATGCCACAAATTCCTTGTGCCCATTGCTTTGTTTCCCTCTCCTCTGGAATGCCCTAGTCTGTCCTCTGTCTCCATGTCTGCTCAGCTCTCCAAGCACCAAACCTCTGCAAACATTTACACACAGCTTTAAATAAAGGCCACTCCTGGTAAGGGGCTGGGACATCTTCCTGTCCACTCTCCACCAGCTGCTCTTCCACCTTCTTTGGAAACCCCATCTCTGCCTCTGTGTCCTGGTCCCACTTGCCAGTTTTTGGACCCTTGATTTGAGGACTGGGTTATACACCTTTTCTGGCTTACTAGACCCAGTTTCTTGTTCCCTTCTCAACTCTGCATACTTACCTGATCTTTATGACACTCACAGTTTGGACTTCATCCATCAGTCATAAGCTTCTTATTAGGAGAAAGGAAGATAGTGGGGTGTATTGCCCCCCAAAGTAATATCATGATGTTCCAGGAAGGAAAAAGACTTGATGATTAAGATGTGATAGAAATATTATAGGTACATAAACGAGATATATATGTTATGAAACATCAGCCATTGTTCTATTTGTTTTGCGACAATGTAAAATCTCACATCTTTCATCATGATAGACAATAAAAATAAAGAAAAATGGGAACCATTGCTACCACATCCAGATTAGTTTTTTTTCCCTTTAACTAATTTTGACAAATAGTAGCTCTGTCATTACAACCAGGTCAATTCTACCTGATCTCCCCACCCACACCCTAATCACATACCAAGGGAGAAAAATTCAGAGACAGCGCCTCCCTCTCCCACCTCTTTTTAAATTTTTCCTTCCAAGAAGCTGATCAGGCTCCAGGTCCTTCAGAAAGCCTTTCAGAAAGTTCTTTCCTTTTGCTAAACACTCAGTCACATGGTGCCACATGATTGAATGGGCTTCTCTAATTTACCGATTTTCTCCTGGGTTTTTGATGGCCTCAGACACAGCGCAAATTCCTGGAGGGCAGGGACCAGCATCTAGAAGCACCCAATGCACCACTGGTGCTTCGTTTGTTGGCTTCGTCTGTTTTCCCCACTGGGTGGCTGATGCCCAGATCCTGCACAGGAAACCTCATGGCTCAGTGTGGCTTTTCCTCTGCTGAGGCAGGAAGGTAGTTGAAATCACAGCTGCTGGAGAAGCCTGCCAGGTTTCAGCTCTTTGCTCCACTGCTTACAACCGTGGTCCCCTGGTCTAGTATTTAATATCCTCGTGTAGCATTTTCTCACCTATAAAATGGGGGTGATAACAGTATCCACCTAATGTGGTGGTAGTGAGGATTAACGTAAACCACACATGTAACATGCTTAGAATAGTGTCTGGAATAAAATAAATAGTCAACATACATCTGCTACTGTGATTATTTGCTCCATTTTTCTGCAATCCCTAATCTAGTTCCCTCAGCAGGTCAAATGGCTTGCAAGGTTGCCCATTTGCAGTGATAAAGTTCTTTGTTGCTGTTATGCATAACCTTACAGTTAATTCAAGCTGCTCATGGCTCAGTCATGCCCCTGACTTCACTGTTGGGATTTGAGTATTCCCTTGGACTTCCTGGGCAATAGTTAGGATGATTATACACAACCTTTCACAGTTTATAAAGTGGTTTCATAGCTTTATTCCCTCAGCACCAGGGCTGTCACTTATGGTTGTAGAAGTTGTGTACTGCTCAACTCCGGTGGGCACCATTCACATTGTAATCTATGTGAATGGAGCCCCCTAGAGCTCTGCACTGCTTTCCACCACCATATAGTGGTGAACCACCTCATGGCTACCCTGTGAGGTTAGTGGTATTATTCTCATTTTAGAAATAAGGAAATCGGGGCTTAGATTATTTTTTCTTAAATCTAAAATGCAAAGAAAGAGGTTTTACAATAAGTTTGTGACTGGTTCTCATGGTCTGTGTATTTTGTCAGTTGCCAGGAAATTACCCTGGAGAAAACAAACAATCAATTTCAAACTGTTTGCCTTTATTGCATCTTCTTCTCCACCCCCATATTGAGAAATGGAAAATCCAATAACTAATAAAGATCATGGTAAAGTCCTTTCCCTTTGTGGAAAGGATTTAATCATTGGGGTGAACTCCACAAATATTTGTGCAGTGGATGAGGGAGTGAGTCAGTGAATGTGGTGCTTCCCCACGCCAAGGCTCCTGGGAGCTTCCTGCAGGGGCTTTGGGTGACAAGGCAGCTCTGATCGGGGTGGACCTGTCTGTTGGGAGAAACACGCTGGAGGGCTCAGTGACTCCCAGCACGGGGCTCAGCCCCTGTGTTCTCTAGGCTCCTGAGGAATGAATGCACAAGCTGATGATGACCATTGTCCATGCAGCCTGTCTGCCATCCTAGGTTCCGTCTCTGTTCTCCAGGACCCACTGGGACGTCAACTGAGACTTGAACAATCCACCAAGTATCTGTTTTCCAAGGGAAAGGCTATCACTGTACACAGAGGCTACTTTCAGTACCCATAGCTTTAAATGATTCTCTCCTCCTCTATCAGTTTTCCTTTGAGTGGGGTCCACCAGGGTCTTGGCAGTAGGAATGTCTCTCATCTTTCCCCGGCATCTGGCCTGCAGCACGACTCCCTCCCCATTCAACCACCATTGTGTCTGCCCTGAAACACAGCTAGGAGCAGTCCACATTCCTTGACCTTTGCCAAATGCTAATTGCTTGCAAAAACAAAAACAAAAAAAAAAGAAAAGAAAGGAAGAAAAAAGTTTCTTAGCAGAACCTCAGAGCTCTTCATAATCCATAATCTGACCCCTCCTTTCCAGACTTATCTCCCATAAACTCCCCCTGTGCCAGACTGGAGGCGGCTCTCGGCCTCCCACCTCTGTCCTGCTCCAGCTGTTTGCTCTGCTTGTGGTGCCCAGGCTTCTCTGCCTGCTCTCATCTCCTGGAGTGGCTCTTCCTCTCTTGCTGGGTTTGGTCAGCACCAACTGCTCCTTCCTTTTTATGTGGATTTCATTCCAATTTAGAAAACATCTCTTTTCATTAATATTTCATTCTGCTGCTTATCAGAGACAGTCAACTTCAATGCGTTTTCAAACCAGACTTCCATTAGGTGCTACTAAGAGTCAGGTTCTGTGTTTGAATCTTTCTTCTCTGCTAGACTGCAAGCTTCTTGAGGGCAAGAACCATTATTTATATACCTCTGACTCCTCCACGGGGTCAGGCCAGGCCTGTTATGTGGCTTACCAAATTCAACTGAATTTCTAAACCATCAAAACGTAGTTCTTCCTCTGGTGACAGGAGAGGTTAACTGCGAGCATTTATAAGTTGGCTGTTGCCAGGAGTCACTGAGGCAATCGTTCTCAGTGTTGCTTTTTGGAAATGAAGCTGAGGCAGCTGGATGCTGGAGAGTTCTCTGGCAATTAGGTTGGCAGATAACCAAATCCAGCAATGGTAGGCAGGAGGTCTCATCAGATTTTACCTTGTGTCTCTGGCTTTGTTCCCAGGAGAATGCCTGAGCAGAAGTGACACTGGGAAGCCCATAGATTTGGAATGTAATCACTAATTCAGGACAGAGTGGAGAGCGAAGCCATATATCCTACCAGCTCCTGGGATGGGTTAGTGCTGTAGGTTGGGTGGAATTCATGTGACCCATAGGGCACAGAGAGGGACAAGGCAGATTCCTCCTGCTGTGGAAGGTTTCAGATGGGCCACATGCTCTGCCCTCTCTTGGGTGATGATTCTATGCAGCAATGTGGCTCTCTGACAATTGCTTTGCAGCCTTTCCCTTGAAAAGGACTGGATAAGGACTGACTTAGCCTCAGATCCTCTAGCTTTCCTGCTCCTGGCCCTCCTTCCTCCCTTCAGTTGTCAGGCTCCTCATTCTCTCCCTGTATTCCAGGCAAATGCTCCAGAAAAAAGAAAAAAGCCCTCCCAGGGGGGTTTGCATTTTGACTGGGAGTACAGTGTTAAACTAAACAAATATCATGTCAATGGTTGAATTCTAGGCATCAGCCATCAGAAGGAAAACCCAGCATTTCTGGTGCCCCAGAAATCACACCAGGGACCGGCCTCTTCTTTCATCCAAACGTATGTGAGTGTCTACTACAGTCCTTGTTGGAAAGTTTCAGTAAATTTTTTTTTTTAATTTTATTTTTCTTTTAAAGATTGGCACCTGAGCTAACAACTGTTGCCAATCTTCTTTTCTTTTTCTTTTCTGCTTTTTCTCCCCAAATCCCCCCAATACATAGTTGTATATTTTAGTTGCTGGCCCTTCTAGTTGTGGCACTTGGGATGCTGCCTCAGCATGGCCTGATGAGCGGTGTCATGTCCACGCCCAGGATCCGAATCAGCGAAGCCCTGGGCCACCGCAGCGGAGCACGTGAACTTAACCACTCGGCCACGGGGCCAGTCCCCTCTGTAAATGTTTTTTGAACTCAACTCTTAAGTTTTATGAAAATAAACCTGATCAGTGAGCTTTTATGGAACATCTATTGTCATTGTAGTATTATCAAGGATAAGGAAGCAACAAGGAAAAAAATGCTCTCTGGTTCAACATCTAGACCCACTGACGAGCCAAGACAGGCAGAGAGGAAACACTAATGGTAATAATAATAATAATAATAATAGTCATAGTAATAGTAACTTCCATTCTTTGAACAACTACTGTGTGCCAGGGACTTGACATGCTTTTTCCCATTTATTTCTCATATTTATTTCTCACAACAGTGCTGTGAGGGTATTATGATGCTCATTTTACAAATAAAGGAAATGAAACTCAGAGATTTTTTAGTAACTTGGGGAAAGACGGCAAATAGTAAATGATGGAGCCAAGATTTTAAGTACAATGTGTTTGATAAAGCCAGTATTCCTTCTATGACACCCTGATGCTGTATAGAGCATGGCAAGGCTAAGAGGGAGGGAGGAAGAGATGCAGATTCTATACACGTGTGTTTAGGGATTTGGAGGAAAAGAGCTTGCTGCCGAGTAGGGTTGGCCCAAGGAGACATTGTGGAGGGGTTGGCTTTATACAGGGAGCAGGTTTTTTTCTGAATATTTATTCGTAGTTTTATCTTTAGAATATATCCTTTCATTGATGGATAGTCAGGGAACTGCTTTCAAAAGTCACTTGAAATAGTATATTAGAGGCTCTTTTGGAAGAGCTTTGAGATTGGAGAAAATACAGAGGTTGGCACATTGCTGGGTGTCAGTTAATGATGACTAGATGGACGGACAGAGAAATACGTCAAAAGCAAATGGGACATCTAGACCACCTACATTATGTCTATACGTTGAACTTGCTGTTAGCATCAGTTTTAAATATTATAAAGCTTTTTAAATTCAAATCTTTCAAGATCTTGCTCATAGTAATTAGTTATTCCACTTAAGCTGTTCTGGTCCAGGTCGCAGCCTGGCTCGTGGCTTCCTGAAATGAGAGTGGCCTTCCGAGTGGATTCAACCCCAGATGTTGCTTCACTCCTGAGATCCTGGGCAGTCGCCTCATCCCCAGACTTGGGGAGAATTTGGCTGACCATGGAAGTTCATTCATTCATTCATTTAACAAACGTATAAGGAGTCCCCTAAGTGCCTAGCACTGTTCTGAACTCTGGAGATCAGGGGAAAATGAAGACTCTGCTCCGAGGGAGTTCACATTCCAGTGGGCTGAGTTGGATAATGAAGAAGGAGCTCCACGAACCTGTGTGTTGATTTAAGATAGAGGTAAGCACCATGAAACAGTCAAAGGTGAGGCAATGTCAGGGAATACTTTAAATGGGGGTGTCAATGAAGGCCTCTTTGAGGAGCTGACATTTGAGCTAAGATCTGAAAGATAGGAAAGAGATAGAAATCAAAGGACGAAGTGAACTCCTGGCAGAAAGCAAGGCAGGTGCAAGGTCTCTGGGGTGGGAAGGAGCCTGGTGGGTTTGAGGAACTGAAAAGCTAGTGCTGGAGCACAGGTCTGAGGGGCAGGCAGGCGCTGGATCAGGTTGAGCCTTGTCAGCCAGGGGAAAGAGTATCTGCATGTTATTCTGATTGCAATGTGAAAGCACTAGAAGGTCTGAGCAAAGGAATGACATAATCCAAGTTTATGTTTAAAGATCACTCTCGCCTGCCAAATCTCTACTTCAATCTGATTCTGATTTCAGTATCATTTACTGAGCATGCATTTTGTGCCAATCACCATACTAGGCATATATATACATATATACATATTCATACGTATATAATATCTATCTATCTAATCTCCAGTTTCCAACCCGCTACTCCAGGTGCATGTTATTACTTCCATTTTGAAATGGAGAAGCCATAGCACAGAGAGCGACTTGCTCTAAGTCACAGGGCTGTATGGTTTAGCTTAGAGTCAGATTTTGAACCAGAATTGGCTTAATGTTCTCTACTCTTTCCACTCTGCCATGCTATCTCAACCATGCAATTATGGGGTTTAAGAAGTTTTGATTAATAAAATTATCTCAAGAGTGAAAAAGCCAAGACATTTCTGCACCAGCTTTCATTTATGCAGGCCAGAGCTGCCCTGCCTTTGGCTGTGCTGCTCCTGTGTCCTACAGCCAGGTCCTGCCACCTCTCTGGATGCTGCAGATGGAGGAGCTCACTGGGGAAGCCGCTCCGGGACCCTCAGGTCCCTTGTGGACATGCCTCGTTATACACTTCCTGATACCTACACTATGGGCTTCCCGTCCAGGGTTTCTCTGCTCTAGAAGACGCTGCAGCATCCACTTGGCACCCAAGCTTGAGCAACCTGGATGTTGGAAGAGTTAACATTTCATGGGTAAACTTCTGTGGAGCCAGTGAATACATTTTTTACCCTTCTTCCCCTTGGAGACACTGTTTAGAGCTGCAGTGGCTTCAGGAGGCTGAAGTCAGCTTGAAGAGGCTCTGGTCTGCTTTGGAAGAGACTTTTCAATATTTTTCTCCCCCTCCTTCGCTGCCCCATGCCTCTTCCCTCTCTTCTGCTCCCGGAGATTGTACTCCCCAGTGACATTCTCCCAGAAGCTGTTGCTGCAGGCTCTGTTGTCTAAGACAACCCTCCTCTACAGCTCTCACTTTCTTTCACTAGTTTCCTCTCACTCTGCTCTCACAGCCAGGCCGCTTCTTCTAGGTGGACTAAGAAGCTCTTTATGGCTTGCCAGGCCCAACAAAACCCTTCTGCCTGATGTTCCTCTGAATCCTAAACTCCAGTCTCAGAACTGGCACTTGAGGGTTTATATATTTACCAGGGAAGTTGGAATGTACTGGGGGGTGAAAGGCATGATGCAATAACATCTGTGAACCCAACAGCAGAACTTTTTAAAGCACTAAATACAAGGCACCATTTTTAGCCTTGCGGAGAAGGAAGAAACTAACATTGATTGAGCATCTGTTATGTTCAATAATTCCCTCATACATTTATTCATCTTGTGTTTTTCTGCTGCCTCCCACATGCTGGTTGCTGTCTTAGACAAATCCTGGGGATCCCAGCTGAATGAGAAAGCCCTTGCCTTAAAAGGGCCTTTGGTCTAATAAGTATCAGGCTGTGCGCTGGGCAGTCTTATTGAAGCTTCACAGCCATGCTTTCTAATTTAAGTGCTTTCATATCTATAATTTCACTGTATCCTGGCAATCAACTTTGGGTGGATGATTGTGTCCATTCTACTGGTGAGAAAACTAAGGCTCAGGAGGTTAAATGATTTCCCAGAGTTAGTTATGAACTTAGGTCTCCCGGACCTAACTCCATAGCTCTTCCTCGCCCACATAGCTGATCCTTGACCGTACAGAATTGCGAGGGTGGCCTCCCCCCTTCAGATTTTGCCCTCTAGTTGCACATATGTCACTCTGTGTAGCCCTGAACTTGCCCATGGGGAGTTTAGTGTGTTCAGCTGGTCTTCCACGGGGTCCTCACTTGTCCTGGTCACATGATCCAGGTAAATGGACAATGTCCTCTAATGTCAGAAATGCAAACCCAAGCATTCAAAAATGTCTACACTTGAGAAAATGCCTTTGTAAAGTCGAAACTGAGTATTGGATACCCAGTCTCAAAACTGAGGAAGACATTAACATATGATTTCCTCTGGCACGTGGTGTGGGAATTAGAGTGCTTTAGTAAACATTGCAGAAGGCCGTGTGGGTCATCTCAATCCAAAGCAGGGCAGAAGCTTCTGAGCTCTCCCCCTAAGCCGAGTGAGCAACTTTGCCCTTTCACTCACTTAATGACTTTGCCTCATCTGGAAAAATTATTCCCAAGATAAAAAAAAATATTTAAGCAAATTTTTCACAAACTGACCAAATAAGATTTTTAAAAATTTGTAAAATTGAAACTTAACTTCGCTATACAAAAGCCAAAGCATTAACCAGATACATACAGAGCTCTGTGGTATTAGAATATTAGTACCAAGTAAAAAATAAGACATTGAATAACTTCAGCAAAGTTTACTCAGAGAGAAAATTCATTTATTTATCAAAAGCAAGTTAATTCACCATACCAGGGAGCTGTTGTTCTTTCCCATTTACAAAATTAAGCCTCCCTTATTAAGCCAGAATACTCTTCCAGGACAATAATGAAGAATAATGCAGCTTTTTATTGCCTCTGGGGTATGTCTGAGCACAGATGGCCTTGAAAATAAAACAGTATTTTGGAGTGAATTCAGTCTGCTTTCTTTTTTTTTCTAACCCGACTCCGGTGAGTGGAAGCAATACCATGTTCTTCAGCTCCCGAGAAACCCCTCGAGATAAATGGGACAGACAAACCCTCATGCACACATCCTTTACATTTATACTGACAGCCTATAAATATGTGTTTATGCAAAGCGCTCAACTAGTTATGTATTGTGACAACCTCTAGAAATAAATTCTGGACTGCGTGGATTTGAACTTCCCTGCTCCTGAATCCTTCTGAGATATGGCCCTTGGCTCAGCTGATATTCAAAGGTCTGTGCAGCCTGAATGTCAGAAATTTTGCATCTTCTGTGGCCTAAGGGAGTGTAGCACCTACATAGTTCACTGTCCTCCAACTTACAGCTACTTCTTCAGAGACTGTGGTTCAGAGTGGTTCTGAAGACTGTCCTTAGAAAGCATCGTCTTTTTCAGCTGACTCTTATTGACCTCCAGGCCCTTTCACTCTGGAGGCTCCCAGAGTATTATGTGGCAAAGGTGGCACTAAATTCCCTCATTCATATTCTGGGCCAAGTGGTGAAAGATTTTGTGCACGTCACTTCCAGTTTCTGAAATCTTCAATGGTGTCCTGTTCCAAAGATTAAAATCCAAGTCCTCTAACCAGGCAGCCAAATCTCCATCCACCTGGAGTCGTCCATTCATCAGATATTTATCAAGGGCTTACTAACTAAGCATTGTGCTATGGGTCATCAGCATCCCTGGCCTCATAGACCTGACATCTATGGGAGACAAACAATCACACAGCTAACTATTTAGTTACAGCAATACTAAGTGTCCTGATGGAGAAGTGCAGGGTGCTGTGGGAGCTTCTAACTGAGGCTCCAGACCTGGCCTGGGGAGCCTGAAGAACCAGGAAACAGTTGGGGCTGGACACCCAGAACAAGGGGTTTAGGGCCCAATGAGGCTGGAGGGACAGGCAATCTTGGGTCATTCTTGGTCTTGAAGAAAATTGTATGTGAAGACTTTGGAACTTTATCAAAGGAGAAACTGGAACCACTATGGGATTTCAAGCAGGAAGATATGAATAATTTTGTATTTATTCATTTATCTTTTGCTTATGTTATCTTATTTATTTATTATGGAGGTCACATTGGTTTATAACATTATATACATTTCAGGTGTACATCATTATATTTCAACTTCTGTATAGACTACATTGTGTTCATCACCAAAAGTCTAGTTTCCAACTGTCACCATACAAATGTCTCCCTTTAGCCCTTTTGTCCTTCCTCCACCTCCCTTCCCTGCTGGTAACCACCAATCTGTTCTCTATATCTATGTGTTTGTTTGTTATTATTATTTTTTTATCTTCCACATATGAGTGAAATCATACTGTATTTGTCTTTCTCCATCTGACTTATTTCACTTAGCATAATACTCTCAAGGTCCATCCATGTTGTCACAAATGGCAAGATTTCATCTTTTTTATTACTGAGTAGTATTCCATTTTATATATATACCACAACTTCTTTATCCATTCATTTGTCGATGGACACTTAGGTTGTTTCCAAGTCTTGGCTATTATAAATAATGTTGCAATGAACATAGGGGTGCCTATATCTTTTCAAATTGGTGTTTCCATGTCCTTTGAATAAATACACAGAAGTGGAATAGCTATATCATATGGTAGTTCTGTTTGTGGAGAAAAGGGAGCCCTCATACACTGCTCTTTGGAATGTAAATTGGTATAGCCACTATGGAAAACAGTATGGAGAGTCCCCAAAAAATAATTTTGCATTTAAACAAATTGCTCTGGTTGCCATTTAGAAGTGGTTTGGAGATGGAACCTCAGAGGCCCAGAAATCAGTCAAGAATCTATTGCAGTGGCCTAGAGGGGAATGGAGGGGATTGTGGATAAAGGTGATAATGTTGGTGAAAGTGAGAAGTGAATGAAGCTGTATAGGGTACCTGAGCCTTTATCTCTTTAATCTAACACCCGGCTACAACCTTCCCCTCACTTACTTAGATTTTGTAATTTGCCTTCATGAGCCTTTATTAAGAAAAAGGACTGAAAAAGAAGCATGACTTCCTCTTTGTCATAGGAACCACCCCAATTTCAGACATAAAATTTGGTTTCATTGCTTAAAGCCATTGGCCCTTAGTCTCTCTCTGAGTGAGGGAGGTGGATGGTCTAATGGTCTGAATTGTGTCCCCCCAAATTCTTATGTTGAAGCCCTATCCCTCCGTGTGGTTATATTTGGAGACGGGGTTAATGAGGTAACAAGGCTGAGTGAGGTCACAAGGGTGGCACCCTAATCCAACAGTGGTGGTGTCCTTTTAAGAAGAGGATGAGACATAGAACTCTCACTCTCTGCACGTGCACAGAGGCCGTGTGAGGACACAGCAAGAAAGCAGCCTACAAGTCGGGAAGAGAAGCTTCATCAAAAACTGAATTTTCTGGCACCTTAGTCTTGAACTTCTAGCCTCCAGAACTACAATAAAGTAAATTTCTGTCGTTTAAGCCACCTAGTCTTCGGTATCCTCTTATGGCAGCCTGAGCTAACTAAGACAGCTGGGTAGAGGAGAATGGATCTGTGGCTAACCATATTTGATATTTTCACTGCTTTTTAGCTTTCCAAATCACCCTTATGGAAACAGATCCAATCTATTTTAAGAAAAATATCTATATAAGAACGTGCCAGTCATTTGGACCCTTCTCGTTCAGAATGTTGGCCAATTCACACAGGCTAGGCTAATGTGGCACTTGAAAAAAGGACTTGATGGTTTTTGAAAAGGGAGAGATTTTAAGCGAATTAATACTGTATACAGGATTATATGGGCCAAGGAGACACTGGACAAACACCCCTAGCTTCGCTTTTTACTGGTTGTATGCCCATGAATGTATAGTTAACATGGTAAGCCTCAATTTTCTCATCTATATAAGGTGTTGACTGATAGTATTGACCTCACAAGGATCTGTAAGGATTAACTTAGATGATGAAAGCAACAAAATTTGCAGTTTCTGGTGTGTCATAAGCACCTAAAAGATGATGGCTGCTATCATTTGGAAATAGTTACACTTGTCAAAGCAACCAAAAGAGAAAATGCAAATTATTTTCTATTTCTTAAATGTGGTATATAAAAGACCCAAGAAGCTGAAGACCAAACATGTAAGTCCTGATTAGTTTAACTAACTTACTCGTATGGAGAACTGGGAAGTCATGACAAGCTACTAAGAATTCTAGAATTTGGGTTTCAGGGCAGCCAGTCCTTCCCCAGCCCACACACATCAATAAAGCTTGCCAGTGTGGCTCTTAGTCTTCCAACACAAGGATTTCTTTTGTATTTAAGATCCTTGCTATTCTTTCCCCTGTTCTAGGGCAGCTACCTATGAGGCTGGAAGGAAACAATGCAGAATTTGGAGCCAGAGGTCCTGGAATACAGTCTGATTCTGACACTCACTGGTTTATGACCATGGGCAAAAATGTTCTCTTCCACCCATCGTGCTTCAAATTTTTTATTTGTAGTCAAAAACGTGAGTGGAGTGGTTATGGCTGTTCTGCCTATTCAGGTTGTTTGGAGAAAGAACTACATAGACTCTCAAGTAATATGCAGATATAATGAGCCATTATTGATGTTTTTGTAATTTTGGTTTTCTATTATAATTTGGCATCCCCTTCTCCCTTAGCTTGGAAGACAAATTAGGTGATTTTTGCTCCATAAATTATTTATTGCTTTTTACTAGTGGACTGCTTTGATCGTCGACATCAATGCTATGATATGCAAGTGTTCTGGAATAAATAGAGCTGTGGTGAAATTAAACAACAACAGTTGGCCCTCTGAAGGCTAGGTCATGGCAGCTGGGTAAAATAAGAGACAAACTGATAACCTGTGGTATGAGTGATTCTAACCCAAACCTTGCTCAGGGCACTGAGGATCCATGTTCTTGACTTGTCCCTTTGAGGTAAGTAGAACTTATCCTGAAAAACACATAGGCTGTTGGGTCTGAAAAGTCTAGATTTAAATCCTAGATCCAGAATACACTTGATTTGGGACATTAGATAATTTATTTAGCCTATAGATTCTTCAATTATTTCGCCTAAAAAATGGAAGCGAGTAATATTACTTCCTAATTATTGACCTTGTTTCAGGTGTGTCAGTACACCAAGCTCATTGTTACCCCAGGGCCTTTGCTTGTACTTTTCTGTTTGTCCAGATAACCTGTCTCCCTGTTCTTTTCATGGCTGTTTTTGTTTCATCCTCCAGCATACCTTAAAATGTCAGTTAATCAGAGAAGACTTATCTTTTTTTTCTTTTTTTTTTGATGAGGAAGGTTAGTCTTGAGTTAACATCTGTGACAGTCTTTCTCTATTTTACATGTGGGATGCTGCCTCAGCCTGTCTTGATGAGTGGTATGTAGGTTCATGTCCGGGATCCGAAGTGGTGAACCCCAGGCTGCCAAAGCGGAGCATGTGAACTTAACCACTATGCCACCAGGCCGGCCTCCAGAAAAGGCTTATCTTAATGTCTTTACCAATTCAGTTCCCACACCCCAAACCCAAGTATTCTCTATGATTTCACTGTTTCTTTCTGGTTTTTTCTTCTGTAAACTCTATAATTTTGTTTTGTTCGTCACTGTATGTTCAGCATGTATACCAAGCTTACCACATACTAGGCCATTCATAATACTTATTAAATGATGACTAAATGGATGAGTAAATAAATAAGAATTGCCATAAGGATTAAATACAACAAAAAATTAAAATATCTTTGAAAAGTGCTTGACATATAGTAAACACTCAGGAGTGTTAGTTTCTTTCCTTTACTTTAGTTCAATAAACATTCTATGGGCACCAAAACTGTACAGACAGTGTGCAAGGTGTTAGATTTCCATGATGACAATGGGAAGCCAGGACAATTAGTTGACATGATTTCCCCAAGAACAGCTAAAATGATGACGAAGAAAGAGGAGGCAAATTATTTTAATCAATTCAATAGTTGTCCTTTGCCTTGGTCATTTGAATGAGATAAAATTAATTATTATCATTTTTGAGAAAGATCAAACATAACTTTTGAGATTCTCTGTTCAGATATATATTTCATTCTTGACAAAACATTATTTCCTATTTCTATGAAAATAAAACTAAAAAAATTTCTTCAACATTTCCTAAAGCTTAAAAATACATTGAGACAAGTATTAACTTTCCCCTCCAAATGTGTGACTGATTCTATTCCACTTGGGATTGTCAGTCCTACAGAATCTATCAGTGACTCTGAAGGAAATGTTTTCACTAATTTCATATATATTCCTATTGACTTTTGAAAAGAACAGCACTGTCAGAGCAACTCAAAATTCAATTTTGTACAGCCTACAAGGGTATTGTACTTTAATTCAGAGAAGGAACGAAAATTATTCTTTCAAACATTTATTGAGCACCTGCTACATGCAACACCCTGTGCTTCTTCTCCATGACTTTTTACTCATTGATCTTGATCAGCCCTCTGGAGTCATGAGAATAAGTCAGTTCCATTTCTGTTCATGACAGCCCTTCAATCATTGTGAGACTGCTGTCACAGCACCCCTGAGCGTCATCTCCAGATTAAACCTTCAAGCATCCCTCACAGGTCTCAGATGCTGACCCCCTGATTATTCTGACCACTGTCCTTAGAACATGCTCCACTGTGCCTGTGTCAAGGCCCCTCTGGAAGAGAACAGGATGCACAGATGTGTATGATCCAGACAGATCCAGAAAACCATAGCTACCCTTGAGCTGAGCATTGCATTTCTTCACTCACTGCCTAATGGCTCAACAATTTTAGGTTTCTTCAGCCTCAGAATTCTGTTGGCTCATGTTGTGCTTGTGGTTGGTCGATATTTGAAATATATCATAATTTAAAATAAAAATAACTTTAAAAATCCCCTGTCAATCTAAGTTATCCCTTCTTGGATTTACGCGATTCATTTTTTAATCCTAAATGGATTACACGTATCTATATTGCTCTCAAGTTTTAAATACCACAACCCTCCCATGAATCATTTTACAGAGTAGCCACCACAAGTAATGATCACGGCTGAGGTATTGAACCAGGATGGCCCCTGGTGCACCTATTAAACTTTTCACTCCCTGGCCTCATCTACTTGGCTAGCTGACAACTGCCTTGGAAACCTCCTCAGACTCTCTTCTCCACTTACTTCCTTTTCTATCACAGTAATAGACTCTTCACTCTTCACAACCATTCTTTTCTGGGGGGAGTACCTATGTCTACAAGTAAGAAATAACTCTCGCAACCAGCTTCAACCCGAAAAACTACTACTGCCCTAAGAAGCCCCTTTGTTCCCTCTTCATAGGAAGTGCATTTTGGATTCTGGAATGTGGTAGGTGCTCAATATATGCGAATTAAAGACCGGATTTATTGTGATGACTCTATCAGAAAAAGGAAGTGAAAAACAAAAAGATAAGCGAGGCTAAAACCCTTTAAGTACTCAAAACTTCAGAGAATGAGACAATTTCTAGTTGAAGAGAACTTGAGGAAAGAGGCCTCGGAGGAAAGATGTGCTGCTTAGAGTGAAGTAAGGATCACAAATGACAAACTTGATTTCAAATGCAAAACCACTAGAATAAGCTGTGCAAGAAAGGATCACATTAAGAATTTTAGAAAGAGAAGCACCTGTTTTGATGTGATCAGACTCCTTGATGTAATACATCAAGCCCAGTGGGGTGAGTGTAATGTTTGTGATAGTATCACTTTTGGTTGGAAAGTCCTGGGTGGAGTTCAACTTCTCCTTACTCTAGACCCAAACTTTCAGACATGCGTAAGGTGAATAAGTGCAACAAGCCCTGCCATTAGATGACTCTGTCCATCTTAAGTTCTCCAGAAGAAGTGGCACCACATAGTTGCTGTCTGGACAGAATGTTGTATCCCTTAAAATTCATATGTTAAAATCCTAACCACCAATATGACGGTATTAGGAACTGAAGTTTTTGGGAGGTAATGAGGTCAAGAGCGTGGAGCCCTCATGAATGGGATTTGTGCCCTTAAAAACCCTAGAGAGCTCTCTCTGCCATGTGAGGATACAAGGAGAAGATGGCCGTCTGCAAGCCAGGAAGAAGGTTCTCACCAGAACCCAACCATGCTGGCACACTGATCTTGGACTCTAGCCTCCAGTGCTGTGAGAAATAAATTTCTGTTGTTTATAAGCCACCCAGTCTATGGTATAATTTCTTATAATAGCCAGAGTGGACTAAGACAGTTGTGTTGAATTTAAAGCTTGTCATCAGGCACACTGGATTTGAGCAGCCCAGCCCACTGCATTCAGCCTTGTAGCTCCTGCAGAATATTGAGGGTTCTTGTCCCCGAGGCTGCCATACTCTCACTTCTATTGTTTTAACTTAGAGGAATATACCAGCCAAACCTAGAATTAGAAAAGGATGATGCTTCTAGCTCCTTCTCTCCTTTCTTTTTCCATGAGAATTGGCTAAGTGCTCACAAGAACCCAGAAACTTTATTTGGCCCTGGGACAATCAGGATGAATTAAATAGGATCTCAGAATAATTTTAAGACATAGCACATATAGTTGCAAAAGTATATACCAGGTAACAAATTGAGAGCATCCATCTGGTCAAAGATGGTGGGAGAGGCACATTTGGAAGTAGGGACCATGTGAGCAGAGAGTTTTAAATTGTGAGCATGAACTTGATCAAGGGACATAGGCAGCCATGTAACTGTGCTTCAAATGCTGTCCCCCACATTACTTCCGGAATGTTGTTACTGAGTGTGCTATTTCTCAAAGACATCTCACTCCTGGGCACTGGAACAAATAGATGGTTCTCAAATGTAATGTGCCTCAAAGAATTATTTCATATCTTGTCAGCAACAAAAAGGTAATAATTCTGTGCTTTAAAGAATGAGTTGAAGATGATATAGTGACAGAAAGATTTTAAAAAACTCCACCCAAACGGATAAAATCTCCACAAAAAAAGACTATATTTAGACACTAAAATCATTTAGGAGCAAGTTGTCGAATATTAAATGATGCTGAGAGAACGACACATTTACCATATTCTTTGAAATTTGAAAATATGGTTTCATATGCTTTATGGAGCTTAAACTATTTGAATAAAAATGAAATATCTCTAGGCTAGAAATCATCTAGCTATGGTCTGCTTTCATTTCCTTAGGGCTACAACTCAGATGGAAATAGAGGAAACTCAGAAGGTGTATATTTTTGGTCTATGTTTCCTGCTGGGTCAGATGCTGAGAGGAAAACTAAGACAAGAGAACGTGGATCAGTTTTGTTTGAGGAAAAAACAGTAAAACTTGAAGTGTGTGACAAGACATTTTCTCTTGGAGATTAGCAGTTACGTTCTTTGTGTTATTGCACGCTCTCTCTCTTTCTCTCTTGGTTTTTTCCTAAACTGAGCAAGTAACTTCCTGAAGCACAAGATTTAAATTACACAGCTTTTTAAAAGCAACACTGACTTAGCTTTAGTCTGTTTGGTATAGCTTAAAAATGCTACTCTGCTACAACTTTAACGATGACATTGCTGAAAAAATTTTTGCAAGACGACAAGATTACATCTACATAGTTGGGCAAGAATCTAGATTTCATTGTTTTCCACAATTTTTATGCCCCAAAGACTTAAAGTCATTTCCATTTGGAGAAATAAATTGAGAAGTACTTAAAATTTTTTCTCAGAATTTCATGAATTCTTGATGTCTTATCAACTTTCAATTTACTTACAGAATTTACCACTGACTCACTTTCGAAAGGCCTTGCAGCTGACTGTACATTCGGCAACAGTGTAAGGAAGACTCCCAGGACTGGGTCCTGTATGTCCCAGCATGTGCCAGGGCTCTGTCCTAACCACTCTTATAAATTAGATCCACACCTGAGGCAGATTAGGAGTAGGATGGACTTGAGAAGAAGGTTCTAGAAACCCAGGTTCGAATCCAAGTTCTGCACCAAGCACACTCGGGTACCCCTCCTGTCTTTAATCATTAGTCTCCTTAACAGTTCTCATTGCCTTCTTTTCATCACCCTCATTCCTTCCTTGACATTTTATAGTCTGATTGCCTCTCTCTCCTCTCTATTACTCAAAAGTATTAGTCAAAATATTACTCCTCTCTATCACTCCAAAGTTTACTGAAAAGCTGACTATGTTTTTCTTCCTTAAACCCAATAGTCTTTACTCTGTCCTCAGATTCCATGTCCCTTTGCAGTGTTGTCTGTTGTTTGGCAAAATCTCCTTCCTTTCCTCAACTTTCTCGTCCCAAGTCATCTAGGAAATGGTGCCACCTTCAAACTCTTCCTACTTGTCATTTTTCCTTTCTTCCTCTTCCCATCCCCAAAGGTAGGCAATTACTGGAATTTTTTTCTCAGCTCCTTTTCTTCTCTCTGGCTTCTTCCTCTTCTTTACTTTCACAATTACAATTATTATATACTGATTGTGAATTATTCTAAAGTATATCTCTCCAGTCTCAACCCTCTTTTGAGTATTGTATGTCTCCCTATGAATGTCCCACTGACATCTCCACACAACAGGTCCCAAACTGAATTATCACTCTCCTTTCCAAGCTAACACTTCCTCCAGACCTACCAGTTTTTATCAATGGCACCATCATGAAACTACACAAGCATTTCACATTCTTCCTGTCTCTTCCTTCAAGAGTTATCACTGTGTCTTTCTTTACTTTTGTAATTTGTTTCAGACTGTAATCCCCTATGTTCTATCTTATTTAATTAATTCATTTTTTTCAGGAAAGCAAATATAATTTTTGAATCATACAAATCACATAGCCGCTTTCAAATTACTTGGAGAGCAAACATTGCATTTCAAATATTTTGACTTACATGGCCCTTCTACAACAATTTATTTACTTTTTGCACATGATCTGTGGAGTTGTAATTACTTTGTGTGTTATGATACATTTTACACAGGAAAATGAGACAATGCAGTAATAAAATGCTATTAAAATACTGTACTTTGCTTATGGTAATTGCTGAAATTTAAGTTAATATAGATATAACTTGGAAATATTTTGCATTTTTACACACATATAATACATAAACGAGTACATAATATGTATTACATGTATTTATTTTATCCACGTATACTACAATTTGCAAATACATAGAATATTTAAAACCCTTCTTCTATACATAACTGAAGGTTAGGCTTTTAAAGATATTTTTGAATGGTATTTAAAGATTGAAGAATATATAAAGGTGCTAGATATTTTCATAACCTGTATTCTCAACCAAAAGTTAAAATATCACTATGCCTTATTAATGTTTTAAATAATTTTTTGTTTTTATTTATTATTAGTATTTATTTTCACATAATTTCAGGATTACAGAAAGTTCAAAGAATAATACAAAAAATTCCTGGATAATCACCTTCATCCAGATTCCCCAAACATTAACATTTGACTACATTTGTGTCCTTTATCTCTCTCTTTCTCCCCAGCAGTGCACACCCTAATTTTTCTGAAACGTTTGAGTAAGTTGCAGACACGATGCCCTTTCATGCCTAAATAGTTCAGTGTGAGTTTCCTAAAAAACAAATAATTCTCTTATACAACCACAGTGTAATTATCAAAATCATCTCCTTTAATTTTCTTTAAACCAAAGTAATATGTACACATGTTGAAAATATCATAGCATAGAAGTGCTTAGAATAAAAAGGAACAACACCCCTCTCCACTTCCAGTTCTGCTTCCTTGATCTAGGAAATATTAATTATTCTATTTTCATCCTTCAGGTAATTTTGTCTCTAATTCTAAATAATACATTCTTACCACTATTTCTTGCTGAGTCATTCATCTAACAAATATCTGTTATTTCTATGTGGTTGGCACTATATTTTTAAAAGTTTATTTAAGATGTATCTACTCATTCCTTGCTAAGAAAGATGTGGATAATCGGTGAATGTGTATTTTCTTCTTCCTTCCCTGGCCAACTTCTGATAATTATTGTTTGGGTTATTTCCCTGATTATCTTTGTATCTTTCTATAATATACCTAAATGAAAACCGAAATAAATAATATATTAATATTTTTACCTAAATATTCTTCAATGCAGAACCCAACAATGTGCTGGGTTCTATTTTCTTCTCTATGACCTATTTGTAATTTGAAGGAGAATATTTTTACCAATTAGGTCAAATGTGTTCACTTTCATTCCAATCTATTAATTCAGTTTGTTTCATGTTTGAACAACAATTTTTTCAGTTTTCCTTTTCAAATAGTTTCTTATTGCATTTTTTCCTTTGTTAAGAAACATACTTTCTTCACCATTTAATTAAAATAATCTGTGTCTTTAATCATTCCACCTGTTGCTTAAAACATATCCATTCTTGAGAACAGATTTGTGGGAGTCCGCTGACTTTGCTGTTTTATTTTGAACTGATTAGTTTCTAGTCTTATTGAGGAATGATCATCCTGGAACTTTTTTCACTGAGACATAGTTTAGTGACACATTTCAAGTGTACAACATCTACCTCTTTTTTGTTGACTTTCGTTCTATTATATTAGAAGATGGCCTCAGAGAACTTCCTCAGAAAGGATTTACTGAAATTAAGCTTACTGGTATTTTGATATTTGCATGTCTGAATGACCTTCCTTTGCCCTTGTGCTTGACTGGGGTATAGTATCCTAGATTCCAAATCATTCCCCTGAGAACTGTGAAGGCATTGCTCCGCTGTCTTTCTGCCTTTGGTATTCCTGATAAAACATGCAGCGACAGGCATTCTCATTTGTTTGTGGTTTATTTTTTCTGGAAGCATTTAAGAGCTTCTGATTATCATTGGTGCTTTGAAATTTAGCAAAGATGTTTTAGTTGTAAATCTTTCATGTGTCTCTCTTTTTCCCTCTTTTACTGTAGCATTAATTTTCTCCAGTCTATTTTCTGTGTTCTTTCTTTTTCACCTTTACTAGTCAGATGCTGGACCTGGTTTGTACCATGTCAGTTTGGTTAGGCTGGAATTTCTGAATCCCTTTTCCTGTAGATTCTGGATTAGATAGGCTGAAACAGGACTTTCTCTGAGACTTGGAGGGCCAATGTGAAGCAGCAGACATTGCTCTCTGAAGGGTGTCGTGCTTAGATGAGGTGACAGATGCAGAGGGTCAGTGGGTTCGATCTTGTCCCTGTTCTCTTCTCCAGCTCTTCCTCCTGACCGTTGAAGGTGTTGACAAACAGCAACCCCAAGCCCACCACCAGACAGCCATGTGGCAGCAGACCCACAGAGTTAGGAGCTGCATAGAGGCCCGGTTGCCCTTAGACCTCCCTAAGAGCCTCCCTTTGCAGTCCCATTTCGGCAGTTGAGCCACTTAGCTTCTCAGGTTGACTAGTGGGTGACTGCTCTCATCTTCTAGACCCTAGCTGCCCCAGCTCCTCCCTCAACTGTATAAGATTTAATACCTATGACAACTCTCTTGTCCCATAACTATGGTAGCTCTGCTTCCCTGCTTAAATCCTAACTGATTATAACCTCCTAAGCTAAGTTTTCATTTCTCTTAACCTTTTCTCAATTTTTTTATTTCTATTTTTTGCTCAATTTTCTGGGAGATTTTCTTGACTTTATGTTTAATATCCAAGAGTGATTTCTTTTTGTCTGTTTAAATTATAATACCATCTTATAATATATTCCTGAATTTCTCTAAGAATACTATTTAAAGCAGTCTTTTCTTTTTAATATCCTGAATTATCTTTATTTTTATGGAATCAGTTATTCTCTCTGTTTATCTCGATCTTCCTTTTTCATGTGGGTAGCTTTCTTCTAATGACTAGAGATTTTAAGTGGTGAGTTCATAATCACACATGGAGATTGGACGTTCTTCTAGATAGTTGGTTTTCTCCATTTTATTGGTAGATTTGTTTTTTCTTCAGGTCTCTTTGCTCCTACAGGATTATTCATTCTCTTTTACTCTGGGGGAGGGCTGGAAGATGGGGTGATAAATGCTTGTGCTCAGATGCCATCTTGGACTAGGACTTTCCATCAATCCCTTATCATTGGCCTCTGATCATATTTTCTTTTCCGTGTTCCTGTCAATACCACAGTTGAGTTTGTTTCTCATACTTGTTTTCATGCTTCCAATCCTTTGTCTGCCCAATTCTCCCTAAACTTCCTTGAAAGATTAATTCTCCTACAGTGTTGCTTCAATCATAAAAACCTTCTCAAAAACATTCTATGGTTCCTAATTGCCTTCAAAGTTAGTACCAGACTTCTTACCCTGATTATGGTTAATTCCCACCTAAACCTTTACTCATGTCTTGGTTTCTCTCCATTTTTAATGCTCTCCTTCACATATCTACCTATTAAGACTGACCCTTTCTGAACATCTACTCAACTATCACTTTCCCATAATTTTATGACCAATCTGTCTATTTTAACTTACTATCACATTTTATTTAGAACATTTTACTGAAGAATTAATATCCTGTCTGATATTACAACTATTTATCATTCTTTTTTCTCCCATGGTAGAACAAAATTTCTTTTAAGCTAGGGGCCCCTATTTTAACTTCTATTTTTCTCTCCGAAGCACCAAACATGAAACGCAGCAGGTATTTAGAGAAAATGCATTTATTTAATAAATTAATGCATGGATATATCTTTGTATTTTTAAGAATCTTTGCATTTCAGTTTCCTGAAAAACGGGCATAATACCTGCCTGGTGTTAGTGGTGCCTGCTTTGTGGGAAAAAAGAAGCTATCAGGCCACAGATAGATTTGTGTGAGGGCCTCCTATCATATTATAGAATCATGTGGTTGGATTCCAGAATGTTATCATGGTTATCCTTCTGTCTTTGCATAAGCCTTTTCTTGCATACATATAAAAGTTGGATTAGAATAATTTAATTAAAAGTATTCCCTGACAAGGAATTCTGTTTTGGGTGTATCCTGCATCCTTCATGATTTACCATAAATCTATGACCTCTTATCCTAATTCCAAAGAAGAAAGCTGCTATTTCTCTGGAAAAAGTGTCTGAAGCCTTGGGCACAGTATGACTCATTTATGTTTTAAAGTATATTTGCTAGAAAGCATAGTCTTATGAGAAGTGAGCAGAACTCATTGTATTCTTAACTTTGGTGTCAAATGAGGATTCTTGCAATCAGATAATATAATTAAATAAAACGTATTCTTGGCAAAATGGCAAATATATCATTCTTTTAAATTACTGTAGCAATAAGCCATTGCCAACATCTTCTTGGTTCAGATTTTCCATTGTGAATCTTTATGTTGATTAATTCACTCACTCATTCATTTATTCGTTCATTCACACTTTCATTCATACAGAAGCATTCACTAACCACGCAACAGGCACGAATGTTAAAGTCATGAGGAAGATACCAGCCCTGCCCGTAGGGAGCACACAGTCTCCTAGGAAGGACGGACAATCACCGGAACAGGATAAGTGCTATGTTAGGAGGAAACCCAAGTGAGGAGGAAGGAGACTAACCTCAGCCTGTGAGAGTCAGGAGCAACTTCCTGAAAAAGTGATGCTTGCTCTTGACTATTACTGAAATAAGAATTTTGATTGAAACGCCAGTGGTCGTCTTCAGATATTATAGCTACCTTCTTGTCTATTATGGGCATTTGTGAATAACTTTGTTAAACAAGTTACTGCATGGAAAAAGGCTAGGCTTGTGTGTTTTCATAGGATGATATCCTGAACTTCACCACGTCGCCTTCATTTGTTCTCAGGGAATATTTTAGATGAGTCGTTCTCAAAATGGCTACATATTAGAATCATCTAGTGGGGTTGATAGTGTCCAAATTCTACCCCTAGAACGCTGATTAATTGTTCTGAGGCAGGAATGGCGTTTTTCAGAGGCTGTCCCACATAATTCTAACGTGCGGTGAAAGCTGCAAACCACTGCTCTAGATAGGATTTTACAGTGGTCCTGCCCAAAGGGCCCTTAGAAATCATCCAACACAACTTCCGTTTCATAGATGAGGAAACTGAGAACTGGTTTGCTGCTCATTTTTCTTGAAAGATATTTGTTATGGGTTGAATTATACCCTCTCCAAATTCATATGCTGAACTCCTAATCACCAGAACCTCAAAATGTGAGCTTCTTTGGAAATGGGATCAGATTGTTGTAGATGTCATTAGTTAAGATGAGGTCATACTGGAGGAGGGTGGGCCCCTAATCTGATATGACTGGTGTCCTTTCAAAAAAGGAGAAATTTGAACAGTTATGCACACAGGGAAATGCCATGTGAAGATTGGAGTTATGTTGCTACAAGCCAAGAAACTACCACAAGCTGGGAGAGAGGCCTGGGAATAGACCATTCCAGAGCATCTTCTGATGGAGTGTGGCCCTGTTGACATCTTGGTCTTGGACTTCTAACCTCCAGAACCTTGAGAGAATAAATTTCTGTTCTTTAAGCCACTCAGCGTGTGATACTTTCCTACAGCAACTCTAACAAACAAACATAGTATTTTTAATGTGAATTTAACCCTACTCTGGTCAAGTAGGCTACCCTCACTCTTAGTGCAGTGGGTGGTTGTCCTTTCCCATTTCCCAATAGCCGGTGAAGATAGGTTGCTAGTTCCTGCTTATCTTAGGGAGGAGGGTGCAAATGTATGTGGCCTGGGTGGCTGGAGTGATTCAACCGTTGACAAGGCCTTCATGTGACGCAATGTGACTCTGCTGCTGCAGCCAGGAACAAACAAGAGTGCTCTTATCTCACAGAGTATTTAGAAGTGCATTTTGCTAATATTTGTAAACCATCTCTCAGAAAAGGTCCCACTTATTTGTTAAAAAGAAATCTGTGTATGTAGAATTGATGTATGTCTTTGTTTCTGGATGCATGCATGCGTGTGTATGCATGCCTGATCATGGGCATGAGAAGACCAGGGTAGACATCACTCTATGATTTTGGCTTGAAGGTGAGAGTACCACTAGAGTGATGGAAAGCTCTGAGATGCCAGGGCTGCAGGCTGTCCCTAACCAGGTGAAATCCTTTCTTTGCATTTCTTGTCCATTTTGTTCTCTCTGTTCTCGACATTCTGACCCTCAACCTCCCTTCTTTTTAATTTCCTATTGCCTTAAATACTTCTAGAGCCTCTGGACTTGGGAGGAAGACATTGGATGATCATTTTTCTCCTAGATCCCCTGCAGGTGGGTAGGATGTAAATAGCAAAGGCTTTCTAAGACTTCCTGCAGTAGCTCTTTCTTTCCTCCGTTTCTCTTTCTGTGTTTGCATGTTTATGGCATAATGGAATCACAACTGTGGAGCTCTGATTATGGAGAGAACCGGGAGATCACCTAGACCAAAGACAGAGCTAGAAACTGAGCCCGCAGAGGAGAGTGTGATTTTCTAATGGCCACACATGGAATGAGCAGTGTTGCTGACTGCAATCTTGGTCTTGTGATTCTCAGTCTGGTGCATTTTCACTCAGAGCAGTTTCAAGCTTTGCATTTGCCGAGCTGTGACAGCTCGAAAAAGTCTTAATGACTCCCAGCCTTGTGTCCTCATTTGTAACACAAGCACCACGTTCTTTCCACGGCAGGATTGAGGATTGTAGAAAATATATGTAAAGCTCTAGCTCTGTTTCTGACACCCAGAAAACAGCAGGTAGTTGAGTTTCCTTGGGAGTGTTGTAAGGATAGATGAGGGTGATATTCTGGAAGCTGGAAAACCTGGAGCAGATAGAGTTTATACAACTTAACAATACAAAGCATTTATTCCTCACCATAGTCTCTCTGTTGAAGTTTGTGCTTATCAGCTTCTGAAATTATGAATAGCCTGAGTTGCATCAGCAGAAAGGGGAAAAAAGAACAACAAAGCAAAAACTCAACAAATCTCTAGCCAGCCAATCTATCTGTTCAAGCTGGTTAACTTTTCATTTAGCATTTGTTTTTTATCTCATAAAGATAGAAATGGGAGTCTTTTCTCTCCTCTCAAATATTTCTGGAACTAGAAGATTTGAAGAGGGAGGAGCGGAAAAGAAAAGAGAGTGAGGGCAGGCTAACTTATAAGGCAACATACATTCTGGGAAAGAAATATCTGGTAGGCCTATGAAGGAGCAACTGGGATACAGAAGAGGCCGGGCTGGGAAAGGGGCCCTAAAAAACAGATTGGGTCCTACCCAGAATGAAGGAATACGATGAGGCATCTCAGTCTGCGTAGGAGTTACTGTATTAGAACGTCAGAGTTTGCAGAGTCCTAGAGGTCATGTAGAGCAACTGCTTTCTTGTACAGATGGGAATTAGAGACCGGAGAGGAAAACGAGAGAGGGTGTTTATTGCTCTGTAAGCCCCGTGATAGGCCCTTATCATACATTGTCTCATTTAGTTTTCTCAGAAAAGCTTCTTCATCCTTGTTTTACAAGGTAGAAAACTGGGGATATGATCCTGGATGGGAAATGGTTGCACCTGCCTCTCAGCCCTGAGGGTGTCTGGACAGCATCTGCCTAGATGTGAAGAAATATTCTCCTTAAGCCATGAGGGTTAATTTTCCTCTTTATGGGCTGATGGAAGTAAAGCAACAAGCTCAACCACTTGCCACTTAATGGAGGGGAGATTATCATTTTAGTAGAAAAGACCCTTGAAACCAAATGTGGTAAGCTGGCCAATGGCCCCTCCAAAGATATCCAGGTCGTAATCCTTGCAACCTATGAATGTTACTTTTATGACAAAAGGGACTTTGTACATGTGACTAAGTTAAGGATATTAAGATGAGGAGATTGTCCTACGTTATCTTGGTATGTCCTAGATGTAATCATGATGTCCTTATAAAAAGAAGGTGAAGAGAGCTTTGACTAAAAAAGCAAAAGGCATTGTGAGGGCTGAAGCAAGATGCTATGCTGCTGGCTTTGAAATTGGAGGAAGGAGCTGCAGGCCAACTAATGTAAGCAATGCCACTCTAGAAACTGGAAGAGGCAAAGAAGTGGATTTTATCCTACATTGTCCAGAGAGAGCACAGCCCTGCAGAAACCTTGATTTTGGCCCAGGGAAACTGATTTCAGACTTCTGTCCCCCATAATAGTAAGAGAATAAACATTGCGCTGTTTTAAACCACCCCATTTGTGGTAATTTGTTACAGCAGCCATAGAAAACTAAATGCACCAGAGGACCACTATTCCCATCAACCAAGATGGAGTCTTGGGGCACTGTGAGCTTGTCTGGCTGTGGTCTCATGCAGCACATTTACTTCTTGTAACAAGCACTAGAGTCCTTCACGTTCAGTCTTGTAACATCGGAGCCAGTGGAAGAGGATCTACAGAAGAGTAAGCTGCCACCTGGAGTTTCCGGCCATGTTTTTCACTGGTTGATCTGAGTGTGGATGCAATTGCCCTTCCAATGGTTAGCAAGCTGTGTAAGGGCAATAACATCACCTATTGTCTGGATTTGAGTGGCAGGAGAAATATGGGAGAGCCTGCCATTTGCAAAGTTGTTTGACATCACAATGAGAGGGGAGGAGTTAAGATTAAAAGCGTCACCCAGTGAGAGAGGAGTGTAGGGGACAATTTCTCCCTGTTTCTTGTCTTTCATGGTGGAAACTGCCTATCATCTCCTTGCCTAGTTGCAAAGATGAACTTAACAGGGTAAAGGGCAGGAAAAAGGTGCTGTCTAAGGCATTCTGAGCAGCTGTGTGTGTGCATGTGTGTGCTAGGCACTTGAACCATATTCTGTGGATTAGCATGAAGGCAGAGGTAGGATATGAACTTTAATTACCTAATTCCAAATTCCTTGTTTCCTCTGCCATTACGTGACTTCCTCCAGAGAGGGACATACACAGAGTTCGAGCTGGAACACAAGTTTCCCCCATCTGATTCAAGGGGTCTTTCCAACTCTCATACTGCTTTCTTTCATAAAAATAAACGTTGTTAGCATGACATCCTGCTTATCTGCATCCAATATATTATGTTGTTCAATCTAGAAAAGATATCCATTTATGTTTCTACCAGGCAAAGAATTAATCATATTAACGGGGAAAAGCTAAAAAATTTGCAAAGAGAAGGTATAGATTTTTAAAGAATCCTGAGGGAGAAAACGTTGATTTAAGTCATTGAGCGCTCCTTTGCACAGTGTACTTGATATCCATCTTCCCACTAATCCTTACAAAGCTTTGAGGTTAGGTTTTATATCTTCAATTTTCCAGCAAGGAAAACAGAGGTTTGGAGGGGTTAGGTAATTGTCTAAAGCCACTCAGTTAGGTCAGTGGTCCTCAAACTTGAGTGGGTGTCAGAGTCTCCTGGAGGGCTTGTTCAAACACAGGTTGGTGGGGTTCTGATTCTGTGTGTCTGGGGTGCGGCCTGAGAATTTGTATTTCCAGCAAGTTCCCCAGTAACATTGCTGCTATTCCCCTGGGAACCACACTTGCGGAACTTCTGAGTTCAAGCATTTTAAGAAGGATATGGACCCAGAACAGTTTGAATCCAGATCATGCTGTCTCAGGATTCTCTTTCTGGAATTGACTTCAGGTTCTCCAGTGAGTGGAGAACGCTGGGGCTTGCTATTCCCTGACGGAGCTGCAGAGAAGGAGCATTATCTGCTGGCAAGGCTGCCCTGACAGCCCAGGGTGAAATTTCCAACCCACTCACTGGGTCTGGTTGTGGTTAAGAGAACAGAATGTCAGTGGCTGTCTGAGAGAAGGGGGCGTGTGGCTAATTGGATTCCAGATAAGAAGTATAGCAACTGCCAAGAGTTGGAGTTTCTCTTCCATTCCTTAGCTCCTCTTTTATTTATTGGAAATGAAAGAAGTTTTTATTTATTTTGCAATCTATGCTCTTATACACTTGTGCTATTATGCTCAGCATAATAATATGAAATTACAAAATAATATGAAATTCGTAATAATATGAAATTATTGGAGACTGCAACATTATTTCTATGGATCCCTAGTTATAAATGGTTCAAAGTTGTGCATTCCTGGAGATAATTCCAACTGTGGTTAATTTTGGCATCACTGTATACTGAAGAATTAGGCATCATTTAGGTTCATATCTGATTTCGCTTACTTTTATTCACTTCTAGTTCTATTATCAACAAGATACGTGATCATTGTCAAAAGTTAGAAAAGTGCAAAGGCTGTGATTGAAAAAATTACTCATAATTCCAAAACGCAGGACAGCTACTACTGACATTTTGTATAATTTCCTTTATTCATTTTCTTTCATAACTTTTTATTTAGAAAAATATATATAACTAACATCTCAAAAATATTAGAATTGCAACATGTAATTATTATAAAAATTGTTACTTGGATATCTTATATTCTTTTTTATATCAATTTTGGAAATCTGATGTGTGTTTCCACCTACAGCCAATCTCAATTCGCACCAGCCAGATTTTAAGTGCTCAGTAGTCACATGTGGCGAATGGCTACTTTATTAGACAGCCTACAGATTATGCTGAGATTGGGAGGCTGAAGCGAGAAATAAGGGAATTAGGAAGGCTGTGGGTTTGGGATCAGAGACTGGAGCAGTTTAAGAATCAGAGGTGAAATACCAGGCAGCTGACAGTACTGTGGATGTGAGAGTCCAGGAGAGCTGGAAGTGAATGAAGATTCTTAGATCTGAGCAAGTCAAGACAGTGAGGCCAAGGTGTTAGATGGTTCATCCACTTGAATAGTGACGTTCCCCTGGGGATGGCAGTGGCTGAGAATGAGAGAAAGCTCAGTGCTTGGCACTTAGTGGGGGCTCAGACTAATGCTCAGAAAGGAAGCCCTGGTGAATAAGGAGGCAGGTGCAGGAGCCAGTGGATGGAGTCATGGGAGAATGATTTATGGCAGAGGTCAGCTGACTACATCCAACCCTCAGACCAAATCCAGTCCACTGTCTGTTTTTACAAATAAGGTTTATTCAAACACAGCCACTCCCATCTTTTGATGTATTTTCTATGATAGCTTTTGCTGCAATGATGGAGTTGAGCGTTTGGGACCAAGACTACATGCCTCATAAAGCTTAAAATATTTTCTATCCTGCCCTTTACAGAAAACTCACCAACCTCTGATTTATGTCCTGGTCTAAATGAGTCTCAGATTAAGAGCATTCCTCTAGAGTGGGTAGAAGTAAATTCTATGAAAGTGCTGAAACCATGGCCTAGCCCTCAGGATTTCGTGACTCTGTGCCAGCTCAGTCCCAAGGAGGCAGCTGCTCTGTTAAAACTGCAACCTCCTGAGAGATCTTAGGACTGGCACTAACTTCCAAGAGCGCAGTGTCTTCTCCACAGTGCATTCTTCAGTCCTCTGCAGACACTACCATCTACTGGGGTCACTAATGTGCTTTCTAAATGGAATCATGATACTGCTGTTTTTATAAATTGACACAGTGACTCCAAAACCTATGGAAAATTTGAACTAGTGTGGTGTTTCTTATTTCTATCTAGACACAAGGAAAGCTTCACTCACCTTCTCTTACTGCTTTAAACACAGTCAGAGTCTATTATGGAAAAACAATTCTTGTTCTCCCTGATAATAACACCTGATGTATCGCATGAAAGATCTTATTTGTAGAAGGTACACAATCCTACTTCTTCTCCTTTATACAATTCTCCTCTCAGCAGGAAATGGTGCAGCACAGCGAAAGGACAGTGGACTGGGAAGCATCGGACCCAGGATTTATTTTCAACTTCGCTTCTATTTTGGTCCCTGTAGATTTCAGTTTTCTCATCTATAATAATAATGGCAATAAAATGCTACCACTTATTGAGTGATAATAATAACTACCTTTTCCTGAGAGACAGTAGAATTTAGTGACTATGAGCATAGACTCTGGAGTCTGACTGTCTGGGTTTGAATCCTAGTGCCCCATTCATTAGCTTGTGACCTTGGGCGAGTCGCTAAAATTCTCTGGGCCTCAGGCTCCTTATTTAAAAAAGGAGGAGACAGTATGTCATTAAGTGAGTTAATATTTATCATATACTTGGTATAGTGCCTGGCATATACACAAGTGCTATTTTAGAGCCTGTTAAAAAAGCAAATAAAATAAAATACTATATCTATGTAGTATTTATATCTACTACATAAATTATATCTACTAAAATTACTGTAATAGTGGTTATACTATGCTTTTCTATTACTAAAAACATATTAGACTTAGTCTTTTATGTGTACTGTCAATGCTAATGTCAATGCTGCAAGGTAATTATTATTACCTCAAATTTTTATCTGAAGAAATAGATTCAGAGAGGTTAATTAAGTTGTTCAACATCACACAGCTGGTAAAGGGAGGAGTCAGAATTACTCCAAGTCTTCTGATGCCAAGCTTTTACCAAATCTAAAGCATTGGGTTTGATCAGTTATTGTAAAATGTAAATTATCCCAGCTAGTTGCAGAGTTAATTTGTCAGATTTAATGTTGACCCATCTCTTAGCTATATCCCTGACTTGTATAGGGCCTTGGACAAATGGCCTAACTTTTTCATTCTTCATATCTTATATAGCATAGAGATGACACTGACCTACCATAAAAGGGGTAGGGTGAGCATCTGTTGATTTTAACCTATGCTGGGCCTCTTTTCCTGCCTCTGGGAACAGCAGTTTAATCTTCCTTTGGGAAATCATTCCTTCCTGGCTCTCAGTTCATATGGGTGCAGATGATCCCACCCGCCTGGCTCTGGTGTGGAGCCATTGACCTACCCTTGATGGATCAAAGTATGACATCCCTCCAGTAAGAGGATTGCTTCAGAATAAGCACATGCAAATATTTTTTGTGGGGTTCCTTTCTATATAAACAATTTGGTTAATAATATGTTAAAAATTAATGAGCTTATGTTAGATACACTGACATATTGATGAAAATTTAGAATGATGAGTAGAAGAGAGGTATTTACATATTTATTATTGTCCAATCAGGGCGTGTGAAGCTTCTAATGGTTTCCAGGCACCATCTCTTTCTATTCTGGTCCAGAACCAGCTCTTCATATTAATCTTTGTCAAGAATACCATTCCAAGCTAACTTCCTGTCTTCTACCCATGAGAAAAGATGACAATGCAGTTGTTACTCACAATGTCATGACTCCTCAGAATTTGCTTGCCTTGAAACAAGATAGAACTTCTTTTCTCTGCAGTTTCTTAACACCATTTGTTTAAGGCTGGTTCCATCATTACTCATGACACCATGTCATTCATCGACTGTGTTGTTCCTGAACACTTGCTCTCTGCCACTCTCTCCAAGGTTGTTACTGTACTCTGTTGATGAAGACCACCAATGCAAGTTTCACCCAGAACATGCAGAAAAATGTGATGGATAATTTGTTTTCTGGTCACATTAGGTCTACTGTTCGGAATTTTATACACAAACATAGGATGATACAGCTTCCAGCCCTGTCTTCTCTTTAACTCTTTAGCCCATAATCACTGCATTCATAGAATGTGATCTCTTTCAATGTTGACACACCCTTACTTACCATAGACTTGCCACTGGTAAGGAGGATAGATAAGAGGACTATGGACAGAGCAAGAAGAGTAGTTCCATTCACTCAAAGAATGACTGCCTCTCATCTTACGCAGCTTGGGAAAGCAAACAGGACCAGTCTGGAGATCACGATATTACCACATCAATCAGAGGCAAGAAAGGACATTGACTGAAAGTTCAGTTGGCATTGTGGAGTAGTAGTCTGGAAAGCCCTCTGAGGAAATGGGCATATCCATCCAGAAAGGAGTGCCTGGCACATGGTGTGCAGTCCGAGGAGTGGGTGGGATACTCCCTTGAATACCAGAGTCAGGGAGTCAGGGAGCGCAGTGGTTGGGAAAGAGGGTAACTGTTGTCTGTTACCACTCCCGCTTCTCTTGGGTATAGACCACAGGAGGCACTGAAGTAGAAACACAGATGTAGGAGAGGCCGCGCGTGGCGGGTGGAACATTGATAGACCAGAACCCTGAACTCATCCTTAGTCTGACGTGAATGAGAGTCACTCCAAATCAGTGTGTCAGTACCATTCTGGTAACCCAATCTTGTGAAAAAATATAGTACCTACACGCAGAACAATCTGCTTGTCAGGCTGCTCTCCTGGAACCAGAGCTGAGTCCCAGGGTCTTGCTAAGACCCCAAAGACATGAGTCCTGGAGCTCCTGGGGACATCTTGTTGACCTCATGCATGAAGCAGAGCAGAGGTTATCAGACATTTTCTGTAAATGGCTAAATATTAAGTATTTTAGGTTTTCAGGGCCGTAACTCTGTTGTGACTACTCAACTCTGTTGCTGCTGTGTGAAAGCAGCCATAGACAACAGAAAATGAGTTCCAATAAAACTTTATTTATAAAAGCAGTCAAAGGGCTGGATTTGGCCCTCAGCATGGAGTTTGCTGGTCTCTGTGTACAGGGTTGGGCAGTGCATTGGAGGGGACAAACGGAGGCTGGGCACTGCTAGGTGTTGATATACACACAAGATAAAGGGAAAGGGAGGAAGGGGGAAAGCAATTAGTACTTTTCACAAGATGGAGAATATACAAGAGGGCATTCTAGATTTAAAAAAATAGCATATGCAAAGGAGCAGAAGAGACAACAGGGCAAACATGGGGAAGAGCAAGCAGCTTGGTACAGCTGGAGCAAAGAGAACATCACAGGGAGTGGCTAAGGGGCTTCCTACATCCTGCAATTTTGTTGGGAGGATTAAATGAGAAAACAGATGTGAAAGTGTTTTTGCAAACTATAGGAATGTCATCATATTGCTCACTAATTTAAAGGCCTGGTATGCTATGGTAATTAATTTAGATTTACCTGGAGTTACATAGTGAGACTGGCAGCTTAGAAGGTCATCTGATGCTGTCTGGAGGATGGCTTAGAGGCGCTTGACTGAGGCAGGGAGGCTGGCAAAGTCTGTAATTTGGGTGAGAGATGGTGTGATGGTTAATTTTATGTGTTAATTTGGCTGGGCCATGTGCCCAGATATGTGGTCAAACTTTATTCTGGATGTTTCTGTGAGAGTATTTTAGGATGAGATTAACATGTAAATTGTTGGACCTTGAGTAAAGCACATTGCCCTCCATAATATGGGTGGACCTCACTCAACCAGCTGAAGGCCTGAATAGAACAAAAGACTGACCTCCCCTAGATAAGAAGGAATTCTGCCAGCAGATGGCCTTCTCCCTTGAACCACAACATTGGCTCTTTCCTGGGTATCCAGTCTGCTGGTCCGTCGTTACAGGTTTTGACCTTGACAGCTGCCATAATAGCGTGAGCCAATTCCTAAAATAAATCTCTCTCTATATATGTACACATCTCTTACTTCTGTTTCTTTGGAGAGCTCTAGCTAGTAAAGATGGTAGAATCTGGCAGTAGATGGTAGAACCAGGGCAGTGGCGTGGAGATGGAAAGAGGGGTAAGAGTTGAAAAGCTAGTTAAGACATTAAATTGGCATCGTCTAGTGACATTTTGGGTGTGCGCAGAGAGGAAGTGAGAGATGTTTCAATGGTGAGTTTTTTATTAGATGGGTTGCTGGATGGATTCTGATGCCATTGTCAAGAGAAGAAACCCAACACTGTCAACAATCATACCCAGACCCTGACTAGAAATTGTGCACATGCATAGAAGGAGGGAAGTAGGTAGGCGCTTGGGCAAATCCCTACTAAGGCAACACAAGCTGCTGAGGGAGAACAGGAAGTCTGTGAGAAGGGCTGGATCTTTTGATTTCCAATTCCTGTCCTGGTTTGCTGGCTGGTCAGAGGAGAGTTCTGTGACCTTGCCAGTCATGCGCAGGTCAGCCTTTCTGGCTCCACAAACTCAGCAGGGCCTCTTTATTTTTCATGAACATACCGGTAAGGGTCTTTGTCTTGATCAGTCAAAGCCATTTAAAATATACCATTCTACCATTCACTGTCTATTCATGGTGTGGTTGCAATAGGATTAGAACCAGGTGGATGTTACTGATCAGCTTTCTCCCCTCCAGACCAGATGGGTTTATTTCCCCCACTTACAGCACTGTGGTTAAGCGCCAGGCTCTGGAGCCAGCTGGCCTAGGTTCAAACCTCACCTCTGCCATGTACTAGCTGTGTGACCTTGCGCAAGTGGCTTCAATTTTCTGTGCCCAAGTTTCCTCTGTTGTACCATTACTTTCCTTATAGGCTTATTTGAGGTCTACGTGAGGTAACGTAGGCGAAGCACTTGAAACAATTCCCGGCACTCCACAAGCACCGTGTAAGATTATGACAGAGTACTGAATGCACCAGGAGGGATGGGTTCCGACTTGTGGACCTTCGGACTCTTGGTGATTTGCCTTCTACTTCTCTTCCTTATCCTTCGTTGGGTGGTCACTGGTAAACCCAACAGTTGATCCCTGGAATGCAGCTAAGAAAAGGGATTTCAGAGACTTAAGGTTTTGATGGTGGGCGACATTTGAATCTCTAACTTCTGATCTTTCTTTGGGTCACAGTTACTATTTCTGCAGAGCCATAACACTGTCATTCAAACAAATTTTGGCCCTTTCTATTGAATATTTCAAGCAAATGACAAATTTCTGTTAAATTACTAACAACCAGAAAGGGTATGGTGAGTTAGCTCCTGGCTGGAATGGAGCTATTGGCTAAGTATAGGCTGCCCTCTTGCACTTGTCATTGGTGGGCATTACAAGTATGAATAGGGAGATGGAAGTTGAGATTTCCAAACAAGAGATGGTTTTAGGAGAAAAAATAAAATCCTGGTCTAGTGTTTCCAGAGATATTTTCCTTTGAAATGAAAACCAGGACCTGGTTACAAAGGTAAGGTAGACGTGCTCTTAGATGTGAAGAATGGCAGATACCAAATGATGTGTGCGTGTGCATACACTGTAAACATTTGAAGCATACCCTGTGACCTATGCAACAAATAAAAAGGACATGTCACTCATGCTTCCAAAGTCTGACTTTGATCTTGTACGTAAACCAAGGAAAAATACCTTCTGGAAATTAGATTGCCTCTGGTACCTGTGGAGGGATGATGGAGGTGAGGAGGCATCCATGCTGGTAGGGACCTGGGAATAAGGAATCAACCATCAAAGACTCCCACGCCTCCTGGAGTGATGTGGGGGATTCAGGTTAAGAACAAGATTATGAGGCTTCGAGCATCCAGTGAGACCAGGAGGGCACAACTAAGATCCAGGAAATATTTTGAAACTAAGACACTAAGCAATAAATGAGACAGAGGGAAAAAAAAAAAAAACCAAAAACACAATAAGAGTTAAGAGAAAGGACAAAGCTTTAGAGAAGGAAGAGACAGTTTCCTGGAAGAAGTAAAGTAGAAGGTGAACCTTGGAGCATGCTTTGTGCAATGTGTTGAGCATTTACTTAGCAGCGAAATTAACTGGGCAGGAGAAAAAAATATTTGCATTTTTGAAAATGACTTTTCCTCTGCACAGTTGCAGGCCACATGATGCCACCCATTGGTTGAAACGGGGATTGTAAATATTCTCCAAGTGGAGCTGAATGTAAAAGGGATTTAGACAGCGATGGAGAATGTGAGGATCTGTATTATCTAAGCTGGAGTTTGCACCAACGCTATATTAGTATTTACAGTTGGAATAAAGGAAAAAAAGCTCTCCTTGCCAACGTCGCATAAGCACATTTAAAGTATCCAACACATTTTACTGAACACAGGTACAGACGTGTATAAAGCAATGCATTTTTCCCCCTTGGATCAAAGATAGATGCTAACTGTCAGTGAAGTTTCTGGAGAAGAGGGCATTTTGGTATCTTAGCAAATTTTCAAGCTAAATTAATTTCTTTTTGTCTCCTTGTCTTTCCCAACAACCTGTCCTGATTACATTAGAAGGGATGAATTGAAAAGCTATTGATTTCAGATTGATTGGTTTTATATTTCTTGCAAGATATCAAGATTGACTTTGATTTTAGATATTAGCATTTAGGCTACTTGAAAACTATGAAAGCATTCTTGGCTGTGGTATAAATTTCAAAATATGACATCTTTAAGAGGATTTTGTGTGCGTTTGCATGTATGCATATGTGTTAAACACTAAGCCCCAAATTGTGGTCTCATCTAATTGTTGTTATTATCAGAGGTTTCTACATTTCCAGTGCAGATCTTAAACAATATCCTTCTAGTGGATATAAACCTATTGGAAATCTAGCTTTAAGTGAACATTTATAATTCTCATTCAACAAAGACTGCTGAAGTGCCATTAATTTCTCCTTGCCCAAATCCTTAATTTCTCCTCCCTTCTTCCACTCTAAGTCTAGTCACCCAAGTCAGGGGCTGGCAGCTATATAGAAACCGAAGCATAGATTTTGAATGTTTGGGAACATTTAACACTAAGATTTTCAAACTCCTGGTGAACAAAGTGATTGAAATTCTGACCTTGTAGTGGCAAAAGGGCATAATACAGACTTGAAATCTATGTGTGAGGTTATCTCATGAATGATTCTATTTGAGAATAAGCTGAAAAAAAACCCCACCATAGACGTATTTCAAACTTAAATATGAAGCTGATGTTTAAAAAGGGGAAATATACCATAGAAGTGAAGAACGTAAGAAGAGCTTGATCAAGATTTGGAAAGGCTACTAGACATGTATCCAGGTTCTCATTGGTATGTGCATTCTACTCCTTTCTCCCTGTTAGCTAACTGTAAGTATATCAATACTATGGACTTCATTTTTTCCTTATTTTGGCATTTTCTTGGAAAACAGATCATAAAGATTGTTTTTTGTTTTGTTTTGTTTTACAATCAAATATTAAACATCAGTGGAAAGGAATTTTCTCTTGGCCATGCCTGAATAGTTCCATATTATTACGTCGTATTTCTATATTTTCTTATATGTCAATACTTCTTCAATTATACGAGTATATTTTAAAGAAAAATAGTGCCCTTTGGACAGATGGGGCGGGTAGTGCTCCAGCTCTGGAGTGAGGCAGACCCGGGGTCAAATGCCAGGGCTTCCGTGGAGAAGGTACCTCAGGCTGTCAGGAGACTGCAACTCTCCAGGCATTAGCCCAGGAAGAATAAGAAAGATAGCTTCCTCCTTGTGAAGTTTCTGTGAGATTGAATATCATATTTGTAAAATACTTGGCAGAGAGAGAGAATGGTAGTTTAAAAAATAAAACATAATCCATGTTTGAGAAAATATCCACTTCACTTAAATTTGTATTCAATAAATATCACTGAGAGATGGCCTCGGAGCTTTGTCCATATCTCAGAACATGTGCAGTTTCTTTTTCTTACTGTGATTACTTGGGTCTTTGTCTCATCATCTACATTGACTGTGAGCCTCTTACGGGGCTGTGACTTCACCACGTTAGCATCCTTTATAGCATGGCTTCCTGGTTTCCCAATGTGTCATCCGCTAAACACTGGTCCGAAAATACGCTCCTCAGGGGAAAAATTTTCCATGATCGAATAAGTTTGGGAAACTTTGAATATATGCTGTGTTCCCCCCACCCCAAGAGCTTTTCAACTTGTATTAACTCATTGATTGTGCTGAAAAGCCATGTAATAAAGAAGCCCTAACTCTGTTTAACTCAGTGTTTCTCAAACTTTTTAGACCATCAAGAACCATCTCTGCTTTTTAATAACATCAATTACTATTTGGAGCAACCCTTCTCTTAAGGTGGCTTGTGCAGTGTCTTCAGAGCAAGTAGACAGTAAAAATCCATAGCATTATGTTTTATGTATTGATATTGTATTACACTTTATGTAAAATCTTATTATTCCTAACAGCTATTTAATTCTGCTCATATTAAATAGGTCTGATTTTTCTCATTAGTTCGGGAACCCTTAGGCTTCTGGAAAAATAATCGAGTTCCATATGCTGAATGTGCCAACTTAAATTAAAACTTTAATTAAAAGAATAGCAACAATTGCAAAGACAATGGCAACTTCTGTTCCTTTAAAATGAATTGTGTTGGATGAAGCTAACTTTGAAAAGTAAGATTCCATCTGGTGATACATAAAACTATTAACGTTAAACAAAATATCCAGCTCATAAATGTTAGAGTAGCATCTGTTCTGATGGCTCCTTCTCTTAGGGGAACAATGACAGATAAAGGTATTCCCATAAATGAGGATTCCAGAAGGCGGAAACTTAGCATGCCAAGCACTAAAACTTTAAAGAAAACTCAACTATGATAAAAATCTTTCCTAAAAGTATTGCACACTTTTCATCCTTATTGTTAACTCAGAGAGAAAGTTTGACCTGTTCTTGACGACTCAGGAGCAATGCGATACAAGTATCCTTGCCAAAAAACAAGTATATTCGTTCTCAAGAATATGTAATAAGATGCTTAGAGTGTTTTTATTCTTACTCTAAATGGTCCTACACTGAAGCTCTCTTATTTATTTGTTATGAGCATCTCACACTGCTGCCAAGGTGAATTTCTCAGAAGCTCTCCTCTCCTTGACCTCTTTGCCCCACCAACTGGACCCCATCCCCAAATGACTTCTAATCTGAAGATAATGCAGACATCTGATAAACAGTTTGTTAAATCAGTAGCTGTTTTTAGCAAGCATTTATAAATTAGTAAGTTTATGTGGGAATTTGAAAAATGGCTTTACATCAATTACTATCAATTTTTATTAACACATTAACCTAGGGTAGCACTAAAACATTACTTCCTGATAAGTTTAGGGTTCCATAGAAACTCTTATAGCTTTCTGATAGCTGTTTTCCCACCTCCACTTCATGCACTTATGATTTTATTCAGCCAATAAATAGTTCCTTAGTGTTTACTTGTGTCCGGTCCTGGGACAAATGCTGGGTGTTGGTTTCTGAGAAGGACTAATTGATAGTGCTTCTCTCCTCGCCACCAAATTCTTAGCCAACTGAAATTAGGAGTTGGCGCAAAATATCAGCTGTGTTGTTGAGAAGCCCAGATTGGAGAGCAGAGTTGAGATCTGCAGACCTGCCTCAGCCCCTCTCAACTGAATTTAACCTCTCAGCACAGAGAGCACTTAGGAACTGCAGCACCCCTCCCCCCACAAGTGGTTATTCCTATCAATTTATGTGATTTTATGCTAAAATAATAATAGTTACCAATCAGTGGGCAGCTGCAGTGGGCCCAACGTAGAGCTAGGCCTTACATACACCATTTCTAATTCTTATAGCCCTGTGAGGTACTTTTATAGAGGAAGAAATGAAGGCTGAGACAGAAGTAACTTGCCCAAGCTCTGACAATTAGTCAAAGGTAGAGTTGGAATTTAAGTGCGATTTCACACCCCTCCAACACTTATGCTCTTCTTAGCTCTCAGACGGTGATCTAAGTTCCAAACTCAGGTTTCTCTGTTGCAGTCCCCTATGCACAGACTACCCTCATCCCCAGGAGACCGTTATTGTCCCCTTTTACTCTCAGGAGTTGTCCTATGCATTCTTTTTTTTTTTTTTTTTTAAAGATTTTTTTATTTTTTCATTTTCTCCCCAAAGCCCCCCGGTACATAGTTGTGTATTCTTCGTTGTGGGTTCCTCTAGTTGTGGCATGTGGGACGCTGCCTCAGCGTGGTCTGACGAGCAGTGCCATGTCCGCGCCCAGGATTCGAACCGACGAAACACTGGGCCACCTGCAGCGGAGCGCGCGAACGTAACCACTCAGCCACGGGGCCAGCCCCTGTCCTATGCATTCTTAATCCTTCCAGTTGACCAAAAAAAGTAAACTGTAAACCGTAAAGTTCGAGTCACTATTTTTACAAAGTCTCACATCATTTAGCAGAGTCCCTCTCAGCACACATTTGACTATTCAGAGACTACTGTCCTTCATTGCACGATGGTTGTATAAGAAAAACTTTGATTGGTAGAGGAAAATACAACATCAGCATAATCACTAAGCACCTAGAACACATCACAGATTGCACATCAAGGACAAGTCACATGAATGACCTTCACTGAGGGCTTTAGGACACAGAAGTGGAGAAGAGGAGTAGCAAAAAGCATTTCTTTCCTAGGAGAGAGATTCCTTTGGTAATTATTAAGTTATTCCCTGAGTAACCTGACTCTCTTGTGGAAGCGCCATTCTAGTTTCTGTAGCTACCATTGCTCTCTCTTGATTTTCTTTCCTCTCTTGTTTTTGAGACCTGAGACGCCAGCATGCTCTAGATGCCTCTGTGTGCCCAACTCTTGGTTAGCACTCTCTCTAGTGACAGCTCAGCAAATCTCCCATAATTACCCTTTGTTAATGAGACACCTGTGTAGAAAAAATCGAAGAGTTTTCAGTTATTTGATTTTGATATAGTCTTTATTTCTATAACTTAATAACCAGGAAAATAGCTATAAAGCCAATCTAACATGATTTATTTATCAAGTATTTCAATTTTTACTATTATTAAAAACAATTCCCTATTGGACATCTTAATGCCTATGTTTAAAACATTTCCTTAGGTTAAACTCTCAGTAGTTGGAATTTTGAGGACAGAGTATCCCATCTGATATGGTGAGATTTCATATGCCGAAATCCCAACCCCAAGGGCTTCAGAATGTAACAGTATTTGGAGAGAAGATCTTATAAAAGGTGATTAAATTAAAATCAGGTCATTAGGGTGGGCCTTAATCGAACATGACTGGTGTCCTCCCCAGAAGAGGAGAGATAACAGGGGTGCACAAACATGGAGGAATTACCGTATGAAGGGGCAACAGGAAGGTGGCCATCTGCAGGCCAAGGATAGAAGGCTCAGGAGAAGCCAAACCTGGGGATGCCTTGATCCTGACCTTGCAGCCTCCAGAACTATGAGAAAATAAATATCTGTTGTTTAAACCTTCCAGTCTGTGGCATTCTGCTGTGGCAGCCCTAGAAAACTAATATATCATCTCTCTCACCAGACTATCAACTCATGAATTGTCAGCTAATATGCAGTCAAATTATTTGGAAAGGGTTTTTTAAGGATTACAGTACAAGATCACTAATGGTGGATCTCATATTTACATTTTTAAGTGTCAAGTAATACCTCACTTTAAATTTGCATTTCTCTGGTAATTGGAAGTTGAGTATTTCCTGTGTTTGTCTACCATTTGCTCTTCTTCAAGAATGAATTATACATTCATATATTTTTCTGGTTTGTTTCTCAGGATCAAGATATTTTGGTATGAACTGGATGAGTCCATCAAGGCAGAGTTATTTCTCTTCATAGAATCTGGTACTAACCTTTCATTGGTCACACTCACCTGCTGTTCATCTAGCGAGACCTTGTTAGTCCTAGCCCTGTCTGTCATTCATGTAGATCCTATTATTTAATTCATCACACTGTATTTTACCGTGTGCTGCATGTCTGTCCCTTGTACAGGATTACTAATTTCTTGAGAAAATGTGAATTGTCTAGGGGTATATAGTAGAAACTCGAAACTGTTGTGGGAAGAGAAAATGTTCCTAGAGAAAATTTCTGAGAAAAGATCTCCACATGGGGCTGAGAAACCCCGACAGCTTCAGGCAAAGGTTTCTTTCCTGTCAAAGGAAACGGAGGAGGTTACCTGATACCTGCATTGCAGTGAGGGAAGAGAACTTGTGATTTCCATAGATTTCCATGAAGAGTAGGAAAAACCCTCTCCATCAATGTTCAGAATAGAGTGCAAAAGCAATGTGGTTGAATCACATCACATATTCTTTGTTTTGGCTTTGAATGAAAGAACAAACGGGTCAGAACATTGTCCTCTTGGGAGGGTGGGGCCCAAGTTGTTGCTGCAAGGTATAGCTGAAGTTCCTGGACAATCCTTTTGCCATCTGACACCATTCCCAGGTGAGCTGGTGTAACACCAGTTCTGGGGCCCTGAGTATAGACAGCCACCCTTGGGCAGGGGGCTAAAGCTTTGTGGTGTCCGCACAAATAAACCACAACCAACCTATAAATCAAAATTGGGGTGAGTTTATTATGAGCCAAATTGAGGATTATAACCCAGGAAGGCCTTAGAAGGCGCTCCAGAGAAACGTGAGTTTCAGTACAGTCTTTTATCTTCTTAGAACAAAGAAGATACATTACACATACCCAGGATACATTTTCAAAGAGGTATTCAGTTGCAAATGAGCAGATCAACATGACCATGATGCCAGGAAAGGGACTAATCTGGGTGTTACCAATAGGGCGTCACCAATAGGGTGTAGATGGGGAAGTGTGCATTCTTTATCTCAAGAGAGATTCTTACTTTAATGAATAAGCAGATGTACAACGTATGTTTGATAGGCCATAAATCAGCCTTTCTTGTTCAGGCTGAATCAGTTTTGAACTCAAATAGTGACCCCATATACCTCAATATGTGAAAATCTCTTGTTATTGTCCCCTTTTGATCAATAGTCTTTCAATAGAAGGCATCGCTGATCAAAATATTGTCCCTTGGTGCCAGGGTGGTTGCTGCCTGCCTGGGTCCGTCATGTCCCTTGGTGCTAGATTTTTATTTCATTGATTTGCCCAGTTATCCATGTTGCGGGGAAATAATCAGATGTAGTGAACAAGCATAGAGGTATATATTAACAGGGGAAGTGTTTCATAGGCTATGTAACTTAGTTATTTTTGGATTATCACACAAACATTGCACATGTGCTTTTACATGACTTCTTATAGTTACATTGTTTATAACAATCATAGAACAGGTAATCCAAAACTTGAAATGATTAGCTTAAAAATGAATTCTTAGGCACAGCCTTAATAAAAGGGGATTCATTCAGGGTTGTAGGATCCATCAAATGTCTCAAGGTGCTGAGCAATCATTACTCTAGCTTGCATGTCAGTCATATAACACTGAGGAAACAGTAATTAGTTTGAATATTATGACCAATACAAGAATTCCAAGGAGTAATAGAAATAGGAATTGCAATCCAGGTCACAAATGGAAGCCAATACCAGAAAGGAGCCAACCAAACAAATCAAGACCAGGTATAAGATTGCATAAGGCATTCACCTGCTTTTCTTTTTGTGCTTTAGCAGAGATGACACATTGGAAGATTCCTCAGGTATAAACACAGCATTCAGTTTGAATGATTTGTATATACCACCTTGGGATGCTGTAAGAATATCTAAGACCATTTTACTTTTATTTATTTACTTATTTATTTTGAGGAAGATTAGGCCTGAGCTAATATCTGCTGCCAATCCTCCTCTTTTTGCAGAGGAAGACTGGCTGTGAGCTAACATCTGTGCCCGTCTATGTGGGACGCCTACCACAGCATGGCTTGCCAAGCAGTGCCATATCTGCACCTGGGATATGAACAGCAAACCCCGGGCTGCTGAAGTGGAACATGTGCACTTAACGGCTGCACCACCGGCTGACCCCCAAGGCCATTCTATTTTGAAGGACAACCTTTCTCATTAAAGACATTTCAGTATCCAATAAGGCTATTCCTACTTTACTACTGTTAAGGGCTTCTGTATGTGATATGACATCCTGTAACCCCAAAGGAGGAATACTAAAGCTAGCTTCTCCCTGGTCATAACAGTGGAACACTGAATAAGCTCATCAGGCCTTAAAGAGAGGGAGATTAGCAACAGACGTCAACTCAGTCTGAATCCTTCCCCACACCCAAGGGAAACTCAGGGCACAGTGTTTTTTTTTTTTTTTTTCAGAAGAATGTAGTTTGATATTTATTTAGTATAAAAGGTTTGTGCACAGTGTAACAAATACAGTTTTTACAAATCTGTTTTGAAAATGTGGTGGTGGTTTATTTGGGTTTCATACTCTTAACTACTTCATCCATCAGTTTTTTTACTTCTTTGTGTCTTGTAACTGCTTGGCTCATACAGTCCTGAAGTTTAGCTCCAGTCAGCCCACTTCCACCTGGTTTGTGAAGACAACATAGCTTGCCTTCCTCATCCATTACTACTGTTAAGGTTCCAGTTGCCAGATGTTCCTCCTCTCCAGTAGGGTCAACTATGAGCAGAGTGTCATCAAACACAGCAAAGGAGGTTGCAACTGGATGAGTTCTAATATTCAAAAAACTTTTTTTCTTTAAATTAACTTCTGCTAAAGCAGTTTCTTCACTTATAGTAACTTCAGGCAACTGTACATTCTTTAAGGCTGCTAACAAAGCAAAGGTACAGGCATCCAAAATGTTTCCATCATAGTCCAGGCAAATAAGATCACAGTATAGAACCCAAGCAAGCTTTCCTGGAGAAATGCATAAGTCCTCTTTCTGAATTATCTGTGAATTTTCAATGACATCTGCAATGAACTGGCTAGCCACTTGGGCCTCTTCTCCAGGAGATCCAGACCGAAATCAACATATCCTTTATCAGGGGCATCTGTTGGTGGTGCTGCAAATTCCACTTTAATTCCACAAATTACTGTAGTATTTCCCAGCTTCACTAAAGCAGAACCATCTGCAGTACTAATTGAACCTATGTTGACAGTAGTAGTTCTGAATTCACCAAGTTCTCTTCCATCAGGACAGCAGTTCTCTTTCTAAATGTATTTATATGAAAGTAGGTTATATCAAAAATCTCCTGTAATACTCCAAAGGTTCCACAGTTTTGAACCCGGCCGCCATCTTCCCGCCTGCCTGCGCCTGCTCAGGGCACAGTGTTTTAGCCATCCAGGCAGTAGCCAAGGACAGAGATTTGTTCCACATAACCAATGAGTTCCATTATGAGCCATTTGATAAATGCCAGGCCTTCAAGACCAGTCTGTTCCAAATTCGTCACTTTCTTTAAGTATGATAGTATTTTGAAACCTTAAATGGAACAACTATAAAATAGGTATACAGTTTAAGCATAGCAAAGGTTTAAATGCAGAGACACAAGGTTGGGAACAGAGGCCTGGTCCAGAGTCTTGGGACAGCTGTCTACAACAGATGCCGTCTTCTTCTCATCCTGGTATGATCCTTTCCAACAGGCTGCAAAGAGTCTTTCATTTGATGCTTCTTTTGATAAATAAATTCTCCAGGTTGTAGTCCATGATCCTTAAGGTCTGGGAGCTCTGTGAAAAGAATCAGCTATCAACCTTTCATTTAAGCATCTCAATGGAACCCTGATGACAATGTAATATCTCCCTTAAGCAAGGCTGGTTTGTATATTTCCTCATCTAACTGCATAAGCCTTCCAGTTATTATCTCAAAAGGAGACAGTTAATGCTTACCAAAGGGTACAGATCTAAGACTGAAGAGCTTTTGGCCATGAGAGATTAAATGCTTCTGAAAGCTTTGCCAATTAAGTTTTAATTATGCTGTTAGTTCTTTCCACGAATCCTGAGGATCAGATAGTAAGTGCAGTGGAAATGCTGCATTATTGGCCAAATATTACAAATTGATTTAATTATTTGTCTGGTGAAATGAGTTCCCAGGATACCATGGAACTCAGTAGGAATTCCTCAAACAAGAATCATCCTTTTCAATAACAATTTACCTAAAGCCATTGCTCGTCTGAAGGAAAGGCTTCAACCCAACATGAGAACACACAGATCATTACAAGATATTTATCCTTGAGATGGTGGCATTTGGACAAAGTCCAATTGTCATACCTCAAAGGGTCCCTCAGGAAGTGGAAAGTGGCCTTGTGACTCACGAAATAGTTTCCCTAGATTATATTTCAGGCATATAGCACAATGAGTATAGGCTTTATGAGCTGCTGTGGGAGAAAGTTTCTAAAAGTGTTGTTTTCCCCCCTTTGTTGCCACCTTTATTTCTTCTCTTCCATGGTGGTTTCTTGAGCCTGTAGAAGGAAACCTTTTAGTGGGTTAGCAGAGTTAATAGAAAGTAACAGGCATTTTTGAGGCTGAATAGCATATCGAGCCTGATGACATCCTTGCTTATAGCTTAAGTAAGACTTATCTGTAAACCAATTACACAATAGAATGTGGTCCTGGTGGTCTTCTCCCTTTGTGATGTTGGAAGCAAGGTAGCGAGGTTAAAAAAGTGAATAATCTTTACCCATACAATATAACCTAAGAAGGTTTATCATCATTTACTTGACAAGGCTTCTCATGCAATTTAGCACCAAACAAGCCTAATTAGTATCCCCCTCTTTATGGGAAGGGAGACCAAATTTCTCTTAGAAGTCTCAGGGGCCCTCTGAAAATCCTTAGAGAAATTCTCTTCCTTCTTCCAGGTCAAAAAAAACCTCTTTATTCAGGATTTGAGTATTTTGGTTGAGGGGGGAGCTTGTCAAAAATATCAAAAAGTTTTAAAATACTTGGTCAAATAGGAAACAATGCTCACTCTATTCTATCAAAGTGACAACAAAACAGTCAAGGGTAAACAGTTAAAACAGTCAAAAAATCTTAATAGAAAGACCTCAGTCTTTCTGAACATAGGAAATTCTTTTAACAAAACAGATTTCCTGTCTTTTAGGTAGACTCAAAGTTAAAGAAAAACCTTTTATAACCTCTTTATCAAGAGCAGACCAAAAGTTCAAGAAAATTATCCTTTTGAGAGAAAAAAACAAATTTCAATTTTTTGCATCAGCTCATTTTTTTTAACATTAAAACTCATTTACTTAATTGGACTGACTTTAATCTTAGCCAACTTGACCAGGCATAAAACTTCCTTCAGAATTTCTCCTTCACAACCTTCAACAACTTTGTTACATTTAGAATTTGTCCCATGCTTTCTTTTTTCCCTTCTAGTACTTTAGGACAAATTTATCTTTCTAAACCCAGCAAACAAAAATACTTCCATTCTTTATACCTTCTTTACTGAAAAACATACCTTTTAATTTCCTTGTATACAGAACTGTTTTCCTTATCAAGTTTTAGTAGCTTTAATTATGCATATTAATTAGAATTTTTAACCCTTACAGACCCTAGTAAAAACTAAAAGCTAAGGAATTATGAACTGTCTTTTAAATTAGCATACTGTGGCTTGGCAAATTTATAAATACTTTTTATAATTTCTAGAAACATGCAACTTCACAGTAATAGGTCCAAAACTTTTAACCTCTCTGCAATAAGAAGCCAAAAGTAGATAAACTTACATTTAATAATTAATGTCTAATATCTTATCTTATTCAGAAATGATCTAGATACTCAATGAATTTTATCATTTACATTGTCCATGAAAATAATCCATAACCAATCTATAAATGAAAATTTGGGAGAGTTTATTCTGAGCTAGAATGTGTGGACCATGGCCTGGGAGAGTCCTTCCACAAAGGAACGAAGCACTCCAAAGAAGCGGGGGTATACAGGGTGGTTATATACCCTCAAAGAGGATGTTTCACATGTGATTGAAATGTCCCTCTTGCAATAGTCACAAGATTGCCCTGTCGGCACAGCACTTGATGGACACAGCAGGTAGTGGGTCTGCTATCTTGGGGCACGAAGCAGGAAGAAAGTCTGTTGTCTTGAGCAGGGTGGTCACAGGTGAGTGCAACAATCAGTTCCTAGCCTAAGGAAAGATGCTTAATCTCTAAGGAAATGCCAACATTGGGAGGGGGAGGGAAGTTGCACCTTTATCTCAAGGTCCTTTGTTCTTGCCATAGGGAATGTCTAAAGCAGATATACCATGCATGCTCAATGACCACAGTCAGGCCCTTTTGGAAAAACAAGGTCAGGCTGAATTAGGTTTACACCAAATGGCTTCCTCATACACTCCAATATCCTATTGCTTCCCATTTCTATTTTTCAAAATTAACCAGCAAAACTTCAAAGTTTCAAGTTATCAAAAAGATTTTGGAAGTTATTTTAGATACACATGCCATAAACTATAATTATTGCTAAAAGTTTGTCTATAAACTCTTATTTCATTTATATCTAAATCATTTGTTTCCAATAACGATGTTTAGATTACCAACAAAAATTTTATGAGATATTAGACAAAATTAGCTATCACTTAAAGCTGTTATTTTGCTGATGAATTTCTAACAGCCAACATGAGTTTATTGATTAGTAAACCCAGGCTGCATGTCTGCATCATATTCAAATACTGACAACTCTGAGTACACACCTTCTCAGTCAAACTAACAAACTTTCATTAACTGAAGATTAATCTATATCGTGATAACTTAAAAGACATTGGGTTAATTTCTATTACATTTAGAATTTATGTAAGCACTTACTTTAAGCCAATTAAGCAGAGATCTTAATTTTGGCCATACCATCTGGAGGTAAAATATCACACATATATAACACACATATAGACACATATACACAGAGTCTCCACAGCCATTGTTTTAAAAATTACTGCCATGAATCAGGTACAGTAATACAAATCTCACCAGTTATGAATCCAAATTTTGTTTTGAGCCTTTTTACTAATATTTGTGGAGAAGACACTCAAGATGGTAGATTTTTTGGCGAGGGCACGCTTATGGACGTTTTTTGGCCTTTTCCCTTTTTCTTTTCTTCTGTCTTAGGAGTTAGTGATAAGCTAGATAACAGTTCCCAGAGAGGTGAGGCCATAATCCTTTTTAAGATAAAGGAACTGGGTGGAATCTGAACTGCCTCTAGAACTGCTTTTCCAGTCTTACAGGGGTTTACAAGTTGAGGACAACTGTCCAACTCCATCATGCTAATTTGCTTTCTTTTTTTTCCTTCTGGGTGCCTAGTTTTAATTTAATTTGGGGAAGAAGGCCTGGAAAGAAAATTCCTATCAGACTCTGAATATCAGCTTCCAGTTTGGCCAAATTTCTGATCCTAAGTTGCTTAAATCCTTTTGAATACCTTGTCGGTTTCAGCCAGGACAAACAGTTAACTCCCTGGTGGTATTGAACAGCTCCAGTAATCCTTGGCGGAGCAGTTTCCCGGAAAATCTCTGAGTCTCATTAACTCATAGATTATGAGGTTGTCTGTAAAGTCATGGCTTTATATATTCCTTTAATTACTATTTATAACAATTTTCTATTAGCTTTCTGCAACAAAATTTTCAATAAAATTATTTCAGAATGTTGAAATTTTTGCTTTTTAAGTGCACTTTTTAAATGATCTTATCTAATCAGAACGTTCCTTCTAATGGCCAATGGAATTACCCTGAGGCTGGCAGCAGCTTGGGAGGACCCTTAACCAGGAATGGAGTTCAACCCAGGTTTCTCTCTGACTATCTCTGGCTGCAAAATGGGGTGCAGCGTGTTTTGTCTGACCACATTTCGGGTCACCTAATCTGATGATTATTAAGCCTAGCCCTCAGGACATGAAACAAGTAAATATGGTAAAATATTTTTTGCTGTTCTTTGAAAATATTTCCAGCTCCCAGAACCTTTCGTTTTTGAGCAATTGTGCTGGAATTTGGTGAGCTGGACTTTTTAAAAGTTTCTTTGTTACCTGGCTCTTAAAAAGGAGCCCCACAGTGGCCACTGTAATTTCAAATTATCCCGGGTCATCTTGTCAGCCATTAACAGCTATCCTAATTTCGTTAAGCACTTGCAAGTCACAGCATGAAGCGGGCAAGAGTTCTGAGGTGAGGCTGCCCATTCTGGAACTGGTCAGCTTTTAGAAGCTTGATTTCCCATAATTCTTTTGGTTTGGTTTTGCTATAAAGTCTGAACAATTCCTAGGGACAGTGTAGTGCATCAGAAATATGCTGCTTGTGTTACTCCCTAAAGAAAGGTCCTAATTACTCTCTTGCGTGCCTTAGTTTCTCCAGCCAGCAGTCTAAAACCACCATGAGGCTTGGAGCTCGGGTGACCAACCCTCATATGAGCTTCCCCAGATAAGCCTTTAATTAATTAACGTGAATGATAGTGGAGTTCCCTATGGGACCGCTACACATCCTGAGGATTTGACCCTCCAACACTTCTGCTAAGGTTCTCAGTCACCTGAGAACACCTTTCAGCCAGGAGGAGCAATGTCCCTTTTCTTTGGAGCTGAACACATCAGTCTCTCATTTTTCTATCAAGCAGTTTATTCAGACTTTATATAAATGCAATTCTTTGCAATTTAAAGCCAAGTTAAAAAGATCAGCTTTCCCCATTCACCTCAAAGTTCCTTCTAGGCTCCCCTGGCCTAGGAAATTCTCTCTATGTTCCTCAGTCCTCAGAAGTCCCCCTAAGTTCCTCAGTCCTCGGAAGTCCCCCTAGGTTCCTCAGTGCTAGGAAGTCCCCCTAGGTTCCTCAGTGCTAGGAAGTACCCCTAGGTTCCTCAGTCCTCGGAAGTCCCCCTAGGTTCCTCAGTGCTAGGAAGTCCCCCTAGGTTCCACAGTGCTAGGAAGTCCCCCTAGGTTCCTCAGTCCTAGGAAGTCCCCCTAGGTTCCTCTTAGCTAGAGTATGTACTAGTATCCCCTAAGACACCTAGTCTTAAGGTTTGAAACAGCTCATATAAACTCTGGACCATCAACTTAAAATAAGGAGGTCAGTCTGGGTTTCAGGAGGATGCACCAAGGTCACCTGAGGAATGCAGTGATCCGGGGGTCTCAATGGGCCCCTATTGATACCAAGTGCTGGTTCAGTGTAGATTCCAGGTGGTCTCCAGTGGGTTTCTCTGAAATCTTGCTGCGGCTACACCAAGAAATGTCAATGCAAATAATCCATAACCAATCTATAAATCAAAATCGGGGTGAGTCTATTATGAGCCAAATTGAGGATTATAACCCAGGAAGGGCTTAGAAGGCATTCCAGAGAAACATGAGTTTCAGTACAGTCTTACATCTTTTTAGCACAAAGAAGATACATTATATACACCCAGGACACATTTTCAAAGAGGTATTCAATTGCAAATTAGCAGGTCAACATGACCCTGATGCCAGGAAAGGGACTAATATGGGTGTTACCAATAGGGCATTACCAATAGGGTGTAGATGGAGAAGTATGCATTCTTTATCTCAAGAGGGATTCTTTCTTTAACGGATAGGCAGATGTACAATGTATGTTCGATAGGACATAAGTCAGGCTTTCTAGTTCAAGCTGAATCAGTTTTGAACTCAAATAGTGACCCTATATACCTCAATATGTGAAAATCTCTTGTCAGTGGTTGATAGCTGGACTCTGAAATTAAAAGGGCACAAAGGGTGAGTCAAGTAATTTAACCCATCTCACTCTCTGGGTGTATTAAGATGAGGGTTATTTTTTAAGTTTTTATCTTTTTAGACCAATTTTAGGTTTAAAGCAAAATTGGTACATTTTTACCAAGGATGAACCTACATTGATATACCATAATCACCTACAGTCTATAGTTTACCTTAGGGTTCACTCTTGGTGTGGTACATTCTATGCGTTTGAACATACATATAATGACATGTATCCACCATTATACTATCGTACAGAGTATTTTCACTGCCCTAAAAATCCTCCGTCCTCTGCCTATTCCTCTAACCCCTCTACACCTCCACCCCTGGCAATCACTGTTCTTTTTATTGTTTCCATAGTTTTGCTTTTTCCAGAATGTCATATACTTGGATCATGTGATACATAGGCTTTTCATACTGATTTATTTCACTTAGTAATATGCATTTAAATTTACTCCAGGTCTTGGTCTTTTCACAGCTCAATGGCTCATTTCTTTGTATTGCCAAATAATCTTTCATTGTCTGGATATACCACAGTTTAGTTATCCATTCACCTACTAAAGGATATGTTGGTTGCTTCCAAGTTTTGGCAATTATGAATAAAGCTGCTATAAACACTCATATGCAGGTTTTTGTGTGAAATAAAAGGAGTTTATTTCAACTCCTTTGGGTAAATACCAAGAAGTGTGAGTTCTCGATCATATGGTAAGAATATGCTTAGTTTCGTATGAAACAGCGAACTGTCTTCCAAAGTGGCTGTAGCATTTTGCATTTCTACCAGGATTGTATGAGAGTTCCTGTTGTTCCACATCCTTGTTGGCATTTGGTGTTGTCAATGTTCTGGATTTTAGCCCTTCTAATAGATGTGTAGTGGTATCACATTGTTGTTTTACTTTGCATTTCCCTGATGATGTTGAGCATCTTTTCATATGCTTATTTGTCAGCTGTACATCTTCTTTGGTGAGGTGTCTGTTAAGGTCTTTGGCTCATTTTTTAATTCAAGTTCTTCATTTTCTTACTGTGGAGTCTTAAGAGTTCTTTGTGTATTTTGGATAACAGTTCTTTATCAAATGTGTCTTTTGCAATTATCTTTTCTCAGTCTTTGGCTTGTCTTCTAATTCTCTTGACATTGTCTTTCACAGAACAGAAGTTTTTAATTTAACGAAGTCCAGTTTATCAATTAATCTTTTCATGAATCATGTCTTTGGTGTTGCATCCCTATACCCAAGGTATATCTTCCTGACCTTAGTGGGAAAACTGCTAGTTTCTCACCATTAAGTATGATGTTAACTGTGGGTGTTTGTAGGTAGTCTTTATCAAGTTGAGAAAGTTTCCCTGTATTTCTAGTTTTCTAAGATTTTTATCATGAATGGGTGTTGAATTTCATCAAATGCTTTTTTTGTATCTATTGATATGATTTTTCTTTTTTAGCCTGTTGATGTGATGGATTACATTAATTGATTTTTGAAAATGTTGAACTAGCCTTGCATACCTGGAATAAATCTCAATTGGTCATGGTGTGTAATTCTTTTTATGCTTTTTTGGATGTAATTTGCTAACACTTTGTTGAGAATTTTTGCCTTTTTGTTTATGAGAGATATTGGTCTGTAGTTTTCCTTTATTGTAATGTTTTTGTCTGGTTTTGGTATTAAGGTAACCTCAACTCTTTCTCTGACCTCATAGAAAGAATTAGAAGGTACTCACTCTGCTTCTATCCTCTGAAAGAGATTGTAGAGAATTGGTGTAATTTCTTCCTTAAGTGTTTGGTAGAATCCACCAGTGAATCTATCTGGGCCTGATGCTTTCTGTTTTGGAAGGTTATCAATTATTGATTCAATTTCTTTAATAGATATAGGCCTATTCAGATCATCTATTTCTTCTCCTTCTTTTTTTTAAAGATTGGGACCTAGGCTAACAACTGTTGCCAATAGTTTTTTCTTTTCTCTGCTTTATTTCCCAAACCACCCCCCCCCCCACAGCTTACCCTCCCCCTCCCCCCCCAGACGATACATAGTTGTATATCTTAGTTGCAGGTCCTTCTAGTTGTGGGTATTTCTTCTTCTGTGAGTTTTGGCAGATTGTGTGTCTCAAGGATTTGGTCCATTTCATCTAGGTTACCAAATTTGTGGGCATAGAGTTGTTGCATGATTAGATTTTTATAGAGATCAAAATAATCAAAGTATGATCTTACCTGGAGAGGAGGAGAAGAGAGGCAGCCCACTTTTGTTTGGCAGCCTGGGCTCAGTAGGCACTTAGTAAACGTTGGGTAAATGAGTGGACGTAGGAGAGAATTCTTGATACGGATATATTCCTCCTCAGCTGTTTGGATTTTTGTTTGATTGTACCAAAGTGATAAATTCTTAAAACAAATCTGGTAACATTTTCCTTTCTGTTTTCATTTCCCGGTTCAAAATTTAGAAAATTTTCTGTTCAAAGATCCAACAGATATACAATTCTGTGTCTGGTTATTTATTTCTGGTAAATTATTCCTACCATAATTTTATAGCTGATTATTTATTTCAGCTGGAGTTAATCTTAGTGTAAGGCAACAGTAATCACTTTTCTTGAGCAGGAAACCTAAATATTCTCTCATTATTGTCACATATGCTGTAAGAGAAATCACAAATTTTATGTAGTGTTAGCAAAGTTCTATGAAAGAATATGTTTTCTTTTTGCTGTTAAAACTTCAAGTTACTTCTATAAGCTTTTCAATGACAATGTGCTATGGACTGAATTGTGTCCCCCCAAAATTTGTATCTTGAAACTCTAACCCCCAGTGTGATGGTATTTAGAGATGGAACCTGTGGGAGATGGTTAGGGTTAGATGAGCTTATGAGCCTGGAACCCTCCTGATGGGATTAGTGCCCTTATAAGAAGAGTCAGAGGGCTGACTGTCTCTCTTTCTGCCATGAGATGACACAGCAAGAAGGTGACTGTCTGCAAGCCAGGAAGAGAATCTCCACCAGAACCAACCATGCCGGCACCCTGATCTCTGACTTCCAGCCTCCAGAACTGTGAGAAAATAAATCTCTTTTGTTTAAGCCACTCAGTTTATGGTATTTTGTTATGGCAGCCTGAGCTGACTAATTCACTACACGTTGTTTAACCTGGTGCAACAGCAATCTCCTCTTCTTCTGATCAAGGTACATCTATTCCCCTTTGGGGAACTCCCATCTCAGTTCACATGATTTGTGAAGAACTGACCTACTCTTTGGCTCTAGGGATGGTCAAGAGCTCAACAAGGACAAGTAACTTTTTGATGCTGTTGGGCAAAAGGTGTCCTTTCCCTCCAGGGTTGCTAGGCTAGTAGGAAGCAAAATTAGAATTGACCCTGGGATATATTTGCCATCCCTTGGGGGATCCTGCCTGAGAATAAAGCTAACCTAATGAAAGCTGAACTGAAGGATAGATTTCTAGATATTGTTTAAGCACCTGGATTCATTACCTGAATGGATTACAAGTCATACTCATCTCTTGGTTGCACTCCTGCAAAAGCCTTCCAAGCAGTTTTCCTGCTGCCGCCATGTGTTCTGCACAGGACAGTCCCAGTGGTCTCTTAATACACGCATCAGAGCAGAGGCCACTCTCTGCCTAGAAGCCTCCAATAACTTCCCATTGCCTTAAAGATAATATCCCCATTCTTTATCATACCCGCACCATCTCACATGATATGATACGTGGTTATGTCTCCAAATCTATCTTACGCCACTTCCTCCCCTGCCCTTTAGACTCATCAATGTGCTGTCTGGTTCTTGAGAGGTTATTCAAAAGTTGTTGTGATACATCAAAATCAACATCCAAATGAATGCATAATTGCTCAGCATAGTCTATTTTCCACCAGATGCCAGGAATGATGATTTGTACAACCCTTTCATAGATCCCTGAGATCCTCTATTTTATCTTAATAAATACTTAAAATGTCAATAGTTAGGAAAGAGCGTGTTATTGTTGTCATTGTCAGGGAAGCACAATGAAGCTGATGAAGGTTTTAGCTCACTCAAGATGTCAATGATTAGTAAACTACAAGAGCCAAGACTAGGACTAAAGTTTCTTGCGTCTGGCTCATGAATTTTCCTTCTGTTACCTTCTGGCAATGATTAGATTGGGGTCAGAATGACTATCCCTATAAACTTTTATCAGAATAGACAATGTCAAAACATTAAATTAGGAATTCCTTTCAAGAACTGCATGAACCAAGTATATGATGACAGTATTCCTGAATGCGCAGACACTGCCTGACCTATGGAGGCAGAAAGCGGCCTGCTCTGCACTTGGGGACAGATGTATAAGGAGTTCTGTACCAATGAACACTTACACAGAAGGCTTCAATAAAGGGATGTGTAAAAATCAGAAAAAGCCAACCATCTTTCATACTACAGTGAAAAATGACTTTTGCAATGGCTTCTTAGGAATTGCTTGCATGGGGATTGACGGAAGCAAACCAGTTATATGTCCTCATACATTTTTATGTATGAGGTTCAAGTCTCATTTCAGACCAGCAATAACAAAAGGTAGGTGGGGAGGGGAGGTATTCCAAGAGGCACTCACGGTCCAGGTGGTCATCGTCTTTCCAGCAAATGACTTGTACCTGCATGCTCCCAAAGGAGATCCTGTTTCTGTTTACTTAAAATTTTTTTTTAAAAAACAATATATAAAACCTCACCAGATCAAGTGCACATTACTGAGCAAAATGTCTGCAGCTGGCCACTTAGAAAAGCAAACTGTTTACCGTAGAGATTGATGAAACCGCGCCATAAATTCTTAGTGTAAAATTGTTTCTTTTTTCTTCATCGTTGAAAAGCCCGGAACAAAGGAAAATATTTTGGCTTTGTGTATATCAGCTTTATGGTGGCCACAAGTGTTAATCTCCTGAGTCAGTGATATGGGGAAAAATGGGGCTTGTAAAGCATATACTGGCAGGCCAGAAACTCTAACTCGGCTTCTGGGGATTTCTGTGATTAGGAGGAAAAGAGAGCCCTTCCACTACCTCTTCACTGCAGAGAAAGGCAGGAAGGCCGAGGCAGGGCAGCCCCAGTGTGCTCACAGAGGGACCAGGCCCAGAGCAATGGGAGGCTGCATGCCAGGGAGGGTGGAGAGGTACAGGCTGGTGGCGCCCTCAGCAGGGTCATGGTGGGGAAATGATGAGGGAGGCAGGCAGGCATCAGGCTGTCACCAGATTATAGATCGCTGGCCTGTGGGAACTCTGATTTATCCATCTCAGTACCTGTCTGTTCCCTCTTTTTTGACAAGGGAGGCAGGTTGGATGGGATGCTCTGATTGGTGGAGATATACAAACTACCCAAGAGGCTTGTGCTCAGCTGGCTCTGGGTAGAGGGCAGTAAGAGCATCAGTCTCCTTTGACCTCAGATTTACTAATCTCCATTTTTCTTCCAGCCAGATATCAAAATACGCCATTCCACTATATTTTGAAGATTGCTTAGAACAATGAAAAACACATGTGCTGTATATTTTTGGATTTAAATTCTGACCCCATCACTTATTAACTCTTTACTAACTCTCAAGTGAACATGGGGCAGACCGCTTAAACTCTCTGAATTTTAGCTTCTAATCTGTAAAATTTCTGTTCCAGAGGGTTTAGCACAACTTCAGGGAGAGTCATAGAACCATTCACGTTGTAGTCCACATGAATGGTGTTCTGTGAAGTTGTGCAATATATAACCTGTGTGACAGCAAATGACAACCAATATGAGAAAAACGCTCTGAAAGAAAGAAACTTGGTTGTATTGGAGAATATGAAAAAGATAATTAATTTAAGGTGGTGAGTTGGAAAATGCTTCTTCAAGGAAGTACTACTTAACCTGAGATGCAAAATAAGTCATAGTTTAGTGCATAGAACTGGGCCGGACATATTATAGAATCTACAATGTGCTTTCATTATGTGCACATTTCTTCTCTTGAAAGCATCTCTCTTGGGTCTTATTCCCCAGGTCCAGGGTGTCATTAGGAAGATTCCTGAGCAAGGTAGTCTTCAGAGCTAGGAAGGGCCTGGAATGGGAAGTAGGTTATTACAGAAAAAACTCAAGCACAGAATAAATCCAACCTTTTGATGTCAGGATGGATTCTGAGCCAGGGATGAGTTAAAATTCAGATCTATAGGTTCCAGCTTGGGATAGAGGCTACCAATAAGGGATGAGACCCAGCAAGGCCTGGTGGCATTACCACTGTTACCAGTGACATTTCCAGGCCTAGGTCATCCCTGCTGATGCTCTCAATCCAGGCTGTGGAGAGCCGGTTCATGAAATGGATACTAAGATTCACAACCCAGCTGATTCTCTCCAATGACCTTTAGTGTAGGTCTTAGAACATGAGAAGGGGCTCGAGGAAGGAGATTATAAGGGTGTGAGAGTATGAGGCAAGGAAGGGCCTCGCTTGAGGTAGGGTTCACAGTAGGAACTGAGCATCAAGGAGAAGGATCTTATAGCTTGGACCTGCTGATGAATATTACCTGCCCAATGCTGAAGTAAAGACCTTTCACAGATAGCCCCAGGCTCAGCAGGGAGGGATGTCTCATCTCCCACTGATATCTCTGTGGTTATAGGCATGCTAGGCTTCTCATGCTTCCCTGAGTAGATCATCACATTCCTATGTCAGGTCTTTGTTCATATTGTGACTTCAGTTTCAATTCTGGGCACACGTCTTTTATTGGCTCCTCCAGACCCACTCCCTACCCTTCTCTATCCTGCATGGACTAAATCAATGGGTTTCCTTGCCCTTTGGCTTCCAGTTGGGCTTGGCCAGTGGAGACACTCTCTGCAGAAGATTAGAGAAAGGAGCATGAGGTCAGACTACACATTTCTAGCTACCATCCTGCAAGGTCACTTCAGGTTGGCTGTGTCCTTTGACCAATAGTCACTGTTCCTTTAGAGGCATCCAATAATACATGACTGCCTCTTTCTGGGTTTTGGTCATTGCACATTCTTTCCAGCCTTGGGTTGGTAAGAGAGCAGCTTCTCCCAACCCTGCTTTATTGCACTTTCACCTGGGTTACTGTGGTTTCTCTCATCCATACTTTGGAAATAGTCCACAATAAACTCTCCTGAAATTATCCCACTTTGAGATTGCCATCCACCTCCTGTTGGGAGTCTGATGGACACAAATGACCTTCCACTTCCTCCCTTACTGATGAACTTCAACTGGTATTTCAGGCTCTAACTCAAATGCTACGCTCTTGCTAGAGCAATTCTTGCTGCCTCATCTCACTGCCACACACAGAATTATTTGGCCCGCACTCACCCATCCCACACCAACTATGCTCTCCTCCATTACGGTTCCGATCAGGTTCTGTGGGAGCTACTTCCTGCGTGTCTGGTTTATCCCTCTCTTCCCACACCAGGCTGTGAGCTCTTGAAGTCAGGAATGTATCTTACTCACCTTTGTCTCTGAGGTTTTGCTTGCTGCCGGTTCATTTTGTGAGGCCTGCCAGGGGGAGCTAGTACGGGTCGCTGTAACTGTTTATAGATTGCATCATCTTCTTCCTAGAATTGCTGCTTATGACATTTAATCTATACAGGGGACCATGTGTTGATGTTTCTAATGTGGTTGAAAATCTTGGCGTGATGATATCTACATAGTCAGGGAGCAGAGGAGGTGAGCTTGTTTGATGGGACTTGAAGAAAAATTCTGCCCCAATTTGCGTTATTATTAGTAAACCCAATCAAGTGATGTCCTATCAACCACTGTGTATTAAGAATCTACTACAGGGGCTGGCCCGGTGGACAGCGGTTAAGTTCGCACATTCCACTTCAGTGGCCCAGGGTTTGCTGGTTTGGATCCCAGGTGCAGACGTACACACTGCTTGTCAAGCCATGCTATGGCAGGCATCCCAGATATAAAGTAGAGGAAGATGGGCATGGGTGTTAGCTCAGGGCCAATCTTCCCTCGCAAAATGAGGAGGGTGGGCAGCAGATGTTAGCTCAGGGCTAATCTTGCTCAAAAACAACAACAACAACAACAACAAATCTACTCTATGGTAGGAACTGCATTTGCCTGAGCAGGATGCTGTGACTTTCAGATCAGAGTTTGGGAAAGTTTACAAAAAGCTTTGAGCCTCACACTAATACTTGCTAGTCCCTCAGAGCTCACAGGCTTGGGCAATAATTCCAGCTCAGGAAGTCACAGAATCTCCCTTCCTTCCTCTTTCACTTCCTTTCTTTATCTTTCCTGGCAGCAGATGTCTACAGTCTAAAATGCCAAAGTTTGATAGTAGAGAAAAATCTTCTTCCTCCTCAGAATTTTCTCATGACAAACAGGGATTTAGGAAGCCAGGTATGACTCATTCTAAGTTTCTAAATAGTGACTTAACTTGGTTATCATGAGAATCCAGGACCTGTATCAGTCTCCATAGTGTCAAAGGCACCCGAGGGATGGGGAGATTAGAAACCCCACTATGCTTAGCCCTAAACTCAAATAATTACCACAACCAAATTATTCGCCAGAGGCCCAGCGCCTCTTGTTACCATCTCCTGTCTTCTATGATATAGCCCTGTACTTCAGGGGCCCCAGTGGAGACTGATCGGTCTGCAAGCTGGAATCTGGTGATAGCACCTATCCCAAGGAACCCTAATGCTGCTCAGGTCACCATGTCCGTGGACTCAGAGTACTTGGTCCAATGACAAGGCCAAGAGCTTCAAGAGCAGAGGCTCGAGTCTCTGCTGACTCTTCACCTACAGAAGCACAGTGCATGTCTTCACTTATTTTCTCTGAGTGCTTCATTGTAAATTCCGCTCATCTGTCTTCTTTGGACTTTTTGATTAAAAATGCTGTCAGCAGAGCAATTTGATGTCCAAGGGAAGATGCTGTCTATGAGGCATTTTTCTTGTTGGAGTAGTTGGAGTAGAAAATTCTTTTATTCTTGAAAACCTTTCTATTGCTTTTTTTTTTTCACCACGAATGTAAAGTAGAAGCTGACAGAATATGTTAACCTTTCTGTTCCTGCGTTACTTCATCAGCATTGCTCTCGGTCCCTGCACACAGCTTTGGATTCCACAGGCACAGTGGAGCGAGGTCTGCAAAATGAGGCAGGTGCAGCTGGGCACTCTAGATGTCAAGTAGCAGAGAGCCCAGGTGAGGGACGCCTCGCCCTCCTTGCCAAAGGGTGCCTGCTCCGCACATGGGGAGTCCAGGGATTGAAAAGTGACAGGGCAAAAACACTTTCAGAGGGGCTACAGGGATGCAGAGCAGATTCACAGTCTCAAAATCCCTTTCATTAGTACTTGCCCCCATAGCACTTCCACTCCAAGATAATTTAAATAGACGAATATTATTAATGGATTTGAAAATCATCTAGTATGAACCTACTGTGTGCCTGGTACCATGTTAAATACTACAGGTAGAATTCATAATTATTGTCCTCAGAAAGTTCAAGTCTAATGGAAGATAGATGCATTCACCTTTTAGTCCAGTAAGATTATTCTCTGAGGCTGACAAAATGAAAAGCCTCTAGAAGCTTCTTAAGAAAATGTAGTCTGACTGAAGACAAATGTCTTAAATGGTGACTATCTGCATCTGAGCTGCAAGGAGGAAGGAGTGGGGTGCATGGGCTTCTGGAGGGCAGGACTGTGATTTTTTGTATTCTTGGGACCAAGTGTGGTGCCTGGCACAGAATAGAAACTCAATAACTTAACGAGTTACTTAATGGCTTAATGAGTTAAGAGTTGAGTGATCTGTGTCTAGCTGAGTGGCTTTTGATCTATCACATTTTCCTCATCTTTGTTTCTTCGTCTATGAAATGAGTGTTCATGCTTGAAGAGCTCCAAGGACTCTTCCTGATTTGATATTTTCTCAGTCAATAAAATAATATAAAATTAAACAAAAGTCCATCTTCTCAGAAAGGAAAGGGTCCCAGAGTGACTGACAGTGCCCAGAAGAAGAAGAGCAGCTCTCTGAAGGGTGTGTGGCATCAGTGCATGCTGTAAACAGAAATCGAATAAACTCTAAGGCCGATGCATTTCACAGTGGAGAGATTGAGGTTGATTGAACAGTGCAGAGATTAAATATTCAAGGTTAAAGAAACGTTTCCATTAAGAGGATCTATAATCCTGTTACACTGAAGAGGACTTTTTTCTTTCAATGCTTCTTGTTTCTGGAGTTCTTTGGAACACTAAAACTCTAGGAGGAAAAAAGTGAAAGGAGCTGCTTCTTGGAAGAAACTGGGGTCAGAGGCCCCAAGGATAATTTGTGAAATTAATTGTTATAGTTGATTAAAAGGGGGCAAGGGTAGAAATGCAGTCCTATTCTATCTACGTATTGAACAAATGAAATACTTCATGGCAACAGCGATTTATCTGGAAAAAGGCAAGAACACACAGTGTCTCGTTTTCTGACCATGCCCTTGGTTCAGTATGAAGGACCACTCTGTTGAGATTGGGGACACTGAGGCTCTGAATGAAGAGTTCATTGTTACTCTGTAATACTTTTCCTCTGAATATCTCACCTAAAATTCAGTTCAGAATTTTCACTTGAGTCTTTGCTGACATTTGAGAAGATCTGGAAGAGAGGGAGAGTTATATCTTAGAAGACATTTTCTTTTTTCTACATTCAAGAACATAGGGACACGAGTTTGAAGTTTTGTCACAAATTATGTGATGAGTGTATTGAGAAAAAGAGAGACAGGACACTGGACAAAACTGTAAAAATCACAGATTAAGACTTTTATAGATTGTATTGGATGGTAAGTGATATAGGAGATGAAGTCATAAAAATATATTGTTCAGGGACAGAAAACGTCGTCCCTGGAGAGAAAGCTGGTCAATAAGGCAGAGAAAGGCTTTGGAAGGAACTGGAGTCCGGGACAGGATTTTAGTCGCTGAGGAACAGGAAGGTCACAGCAATAGACTAGCTCTTACTTGCATTGATTTGGAGCAGAGTAAAGCTGATCAAATGAGCTATTTCCATTGCACCATAGCAAATACCATTATACTTTACTGACTGTGTGTCACCTCCCTGCCTGCCTTCAGTATTGATCCCAGAATCCAGGTCAGGCAGAAGTGGACACTAACTAGTTTCAACTTCCAAGGGTTTGAGGTCAAAGATTCCAACAGGCCATTGCAATGTCTGTATACTAAGGAAAACCCCATCTCTAAACACCCCTTATCTTAGGAGTTTTCAGACATTTGAGAACTTGGGAATTCTTTCGAAAGAGATGGGAGAAGTCAATAATAAGTATGAATTCACTGAGAGTGCCATGTCTGGAAGAGTTAGCTGCTTAGCATTAATGATATTAATGGGTGTCATCTGTCAGGTCCACCAATATGAAACTGTCATCTGTGCAGGACTGTCCACCATTCCAATTTACCTTAAAAGAGTTTCAATTTGTAGGCTCTGAGCCACTCTATGGTGGAAGGTTTGGAGAAATGTGGGATCTCCAGCATAGCTCTGAGGGTCTGCAACAGCTAAATCCATTTCAATTTCAACTGAAATAATTCCTCAGGATGAGAGAATGTTTTAGTTCTCAGATCAGGTAGTCATTGGTTAGGCTATTGTCTATCTGCTAACTTCAAACTTATTGACTCCATTTGGGAAATAAAAATAAAAAACAAAAATTTAAAAAAGAGACCAGAATGAATTTCATGTGCTGCCAACTCTAAAAGATACCATTTGAATTTATGAATAATGAATAGAAGGGCTTTCACTTAGGCTCAATTTTCTTGGCTGCTGCCAAACTTTCCTAAGAAACAAATAACCATTAGCACGTGTACTGGTCACCTCTCAGGACACATTGAGAAATATGACAGGAACACCAGATGGTATCAGAAATTATTTTTGGTGTGAAATGAGTCTTATAATTTATTACTTCTTAAGTTTCTTACCCTTAAAAATGTCTCCAAGTACAAAGAAATGCTGAAAATCTTCCAACAGGAGAGCATGTACTGACTCAGATGAGCTAAAGTGACACATGGGCGAGAAAGCACCTTACCTAATTCCTCACACTGCGACTCTACACAGGGTTATAAGGGAGGTGAGGTGGATTAGGAAGTGAGGGACCCCAGACTGTTTCTGCTGATGTTGTGTAACAGCTTTTAGATCTTAGGCAAGTCTTCTAAGCATCAGACAAGCCTTCAAGTCTTCTCTCCTCTTTGGTGATGTTATGAAACCTACCTTTAGAATTGTTTAGAAAAATAAATAAATATAAAGGCACATTGTTAAACTGTAAGAGTAATCTTAAGTCCAACTCTCTTACATATTAGACTGCTTATATTAAAATTTGAAGGTACAAACAGGTTTTCTGGAAATCAGGGGTATCTGGGTCCATCAGGGTACTGCATTGATGAGAAAGTTGTCAAGGAAGAGAACATTTCGTAGTGGAATAAAGGTTTCCTCATTTTATGCTATTTTATTTATTTTTTGTTTTCTCATTTTAAAATTGCACCAAATGAATAAGACAGGAGCCATTGTCTACCAGTTTGGGTTTTTTTTTCCTCAGATGTAAGGGAGAGTAGGATAAGGTGGACTGTGATCTGAAGAACCCTGGCTAGGTCCAATGGCAGTGGCCTCCTCAAATACCATCTGTCAGGAGTAAGGAGCCAGGTCCTGACCATGAATTTCTTCTTGGGTCAGGTTTTCGTGATTGTAAGAATTCAGGGAGCCTGACATGAACCACAAAGGGAAACCTACTGTCATTGGCAGAATTTCTACTTCAGTTTCCAGCCTATAAAAGCAGATTCAGGGGCCAGCCCTGTGGCCGAGTGGTTAAGTTTGGTGCTCCGCTGCAAGCGGCCCAGTGTTTCATCGGTTCGAGTCCTGGGCGCGGACATGGCACTGCTCATCGAGTCATGCTGAGGCGGCATCCCATGTACCACAACTAGAAGGACCCACAACTAAGAATGTACAACTATGTACCGGGGGCCTTTGGGGAGAAAAAGGAAAAAAAAAAAAGAACAGATTCATAAATAGGTGTGTCTTTATATTTGAAAATTTAAGCAACATTTAAAAACGTGTTTTAAAATTGATTATGCTTAATTGTGCTTCTTTTATTTGTGAGAGGGACCATTTTGAAGAAAAAGAATGTTATGGATGAGTTGTTCTCTAGTGCCATTCTTTCTGGGAGAACAACCTACTTTATTGGCAATGTGTCATTATTTCTCACAAAAAATAATGTCTCCTGTGACTGCCTTTCTCCCAAATGTCTTCTAGAAGAAATGAGATCGGAATCATTTGTGAGAAACTGAGGAATTAAAAAAGAATTTCTAAGATCAGAATAAAAAGAACTTAGGTCTGATTTTTTGGCAGAAAAAAACCCCACCAGGGTCTCTTGAGGAACAGAATTTACTGTTCACTCTCCCCTGAGAGATGTGTATTTGCTGAACCAAGATGTGCCAAGGGTGCACTTCAAGGACTGTCTTGAAATGAGCCCAAGCTCCTTTCGAAAGTAAACCAAATTTGTTGGTTTCTGACTTATGCATATATTAGAGTCAGAGAATGATGAGGAAGCAGGATTCTTATTTGCTAAAATAAACGTTAAATCCAAGTAGTAAAAGATGTCAAATGAATTTATATGGGAGACAGAGTGAAAATGGGAATTGCAACCATTTTGGCATGAGCAATATTTTGTGTTTATTATCCCCATCCTTCTCAAAAGAATTTAATGAAATTATGTAATCCTCAAGATTGAAGTCAATAATTATTGAATCATACTTGGGAATGACCTGTGACCTAATCCAACCTTCCTCTTAAGATCATCCGTGAAAGGAGGTCATGCCACTTCAATGTGAACATATAGGATGAGTGCATATTCATCTTATTGCTAGCCAGCTGCTAGGTTAGAAACTTCTTATGTTGAGCCAAAATTTGTCTCAGTATAACTTCCATCCACTGGTCTTAACTTCCACCTCACCAATATACAATTTTTTCTTGCAAAGTACAGCCTGTGAAGAATTTGGAGACAGCTTCCTTATCCTTTCTTTGCAAGTATTCTTTGGAGGAATATGAAAGGAAAGTACATGTTGTTTCCTCCAACGCTTTATACAGGTTTAGTGCATGTTTGCAGAAGCCTGAAAGTCTGTTTCATCCTGTAGGAGACACTTCTACATTACTTTTTTGTCCTGACGAGAGTTTGCTGTTAGAACTGGACAAATGGAGCATTCTCAGTCAACAGAGGTATTGAGATGTCTCAGCCATGGACAAAAAATAGAATTGCTCTTTTCTCCTAGTTCTTCACTTTCCTAGGGCAATATATATATGTATAATTTCAGCTTTCTCATATCTCCCTAGTGCTTACTATTTGAATGGCCATGAAGATTGCAACTCCAGAAACCAACTCCAGATTTTCTCTCATACCTGAAGTTCACTCAATATTTGGCTTCACCTTCCCTTCTGAGTTGATAGCAATCGAAAGTGCCATTGGAGCAGCCAGTGATGCCATTGATCAGCTTGGACTGATCAATACACAAGTAGCTAGGGCCTGATTTTTCCTGTTAGCCTTCTAGTTTCTAAGAAAAAAATAAAACTGTTCACTTATATATACATTCTGCTGAGGGAGATTTGCTATGAGCTAACATCTGTGCCACTCTTCCTTTATTTTGTACATGGGTCATCTCAACAACATGGCTGATGATGAGTGGCAGAGGTCCACACCTGGGAGCTGAGCCTAGCCACTGAATTGGGGCACATTGAACTTAACCACTAGGCCATGAGGCTGGTCCATAAAACTGTTTTTAATAAAGACACTGGTTGGAGTAGCCAGGATCAGAAACTTAAGGGTGGTGTGGCATTCAATAGCAAACTACTAACCTTAGAGATTCTCTGCTTCACCTCATCTTTGGGGGTTGGATGTCTGTCCTCTGACAATGATGCAGAGGGCCTAATGGTTTACATATTGTGCTGCTTTGTTTGATGTGCACAGTATTCCTATTGTAGTATTTCTGGTGGGATAAACCTCCTCCTATTTAAGTGATGAGTGATTGGGATAATTTTTTCACATTCAGATATTTTTATAAAAAGAAAAAGTTAACCCATGATCTGGAAGGGGAAGAAAAGTCAAATTTAAATTCTAAATTCAGAATATAATCCCTTAATGTTGAAGTAGAAAATCGAAGAAGAAGTCCATGCTTATTTTTTAAATCAACTTTATTGAGTTGTAAATTATATACAATTATATACAATGCACCCATCTTATGTGTACATTTCTATGAGTTTTGAAAAAATGTATACACCTATGTAACCACCGCCACAGTGAAGAAATAGAACATTTCCATCATGTTAGAAAGTTCCTCTGTGTCCCTTGCCAGACAATTCTGATGCCCCCAATCCTTGGCTCAAGGCAAATACCAACTGGCTTTCTGTCAATTTTATATTAGGTTTGTCTTTTCTAGAGTTTTATGTAAACAGAATCACAAAGTAGGTGTTCTTTTATGTCTGGCTTCTCTCACTCAGCATAATGTTTTGAGAGTCATCCATGCTGTTGCATGCATAAATAGGTCATTCTTTTTATTCTGAGTATTATTCCACTGTATGGAGATATGGCCCACTGTTTACCCATCATCTGTTGATGGGCATTTATATAAAAGGCCTTGTGTAGATATAGGTTTTCATTTGTCTTGGGTAAACTCCTGGGAACGGACATCCTGGGTGTTATAGTAAATATTATGTTTACCTTTATAAGAAACTGTCAAATTGTTTTCCAGTGTGGTTGTAGCATTCTACATTACCACCAGCAGTGTATGAAAGTTCCAATTTCTCCACATCTTGGTCAACACTAGTATAGTTAGTCCTTTTAATTTTAGCATTCAAATGGAATGTAGAGGCATTTCATTGTGGTTCACATTCCTTTCATCAATAATGTTAATCCTATTTTTGGTATATATTGATATTTGCATACTGTTTGTGAATTATCAATGCAAATCTTTTGTCCATGTTTTTAACTGAGTGTCTGTCATACTTAAGTCATAAGTGCTTTTATGGATATATATCCTTTTTCATATATACATATGTTGTTATAGATGTGATTGTACATGTGAGGTATATATAGTTTTCAACCAGTTAATAGACTATCTTTCCATTTTTAAAAAGCAGTCTTTTGGAGAACAGAATTTATTTTATTTTCCTGGGAAAGATTCACCCTGAGCTAATACCTGTTGCCAATCTTTCTCTCTCTTTTTTCTTTCCCCTCCCAAAGCCCCAGTATATAGTGGTATATTCTAGTTGTAAGTCCTTCTAGTTCCTCTATGTGAGCCACTGTCATAGCATGGCTACTGATAGAGTGGTGTGGTTCCATGCCTCGGAACTGAACCTAGGCCGCTGGAGTCGGGTGCACTGAACTTTAACAACTAGGCCATCAGGGCTGGCTTAAGACAAAAACTTTAAACTTGCTTTTTATGTTTTACCTAAGATATCTTTGCCTACTCCAAAGTCATAAATACTATAGTATAAATACAAATGTGCAAGTTTCACTTATAGAAGTCCACCTTTAAGTAATATTACATTGCTCCACTTAGGATGTAAGAACTTTAAAACACCATACTTTAATTTCTCCCTTCCTATCCCTGTGCCTTTGTTTTTATACATTTTATTTCTACAAATGTTATAAATTTCACGATACATTTTCATTATTTTTAAATCAATGATCTTTTAAGAAATTAAAATTTTTCATTTATATTTACATACCCATTTACCATTTCTGGGACTTTTCATTTCTTTTACTAGACTCAAGTTTCCATATGGTATCATTGTCTCTCTAACTGAAGAATTTCCATTAGTATTCTTTTGGAGTGTAGATTTTCTGTAGGCAAATTATCTCAGATTTTGTTTGTCTGAAACTCTTTATTTTGCCTGCATTTTTGAATGGCTTTTACACTGTAAATAGAATCCTGGTTCTTTTACTAAAGTGACCTTTGTTGATCTCTTCTGAATGCCCCCAGCTCAGTGAGGACTTTCCTTTCTGGTTGGTTAAAGTTTGACTACCTTCTCACCTTGTGCATCATTTGGAAATTGTTCAGCTTATAGCTCCCCAGTCATGCTTTCCTTGGCAGCATACAGCGTAGTCCTATGCAAGCACAGCTCAGGGTTCAGCAAAGACTCAAGGAGACTCCAATCAGATTTTTGGAGTTCTTTTCCATAGCACACTCATCTCTAGAACTCTTTCCTGCACCTCCCAGCTGCTTCATCTTTCCTGGACTCTAATTTGATCTCTGTCACCTCAACTCAGAAAGATCACGTTGCTCTGCTTGGAGTGCCGCTGTCTGCACTGCAGTCCAGAATATGCTTCGAGGCAGAAATCTGGGGTGACTGTAGAGTTCGCCTTGATGTTTTCACTTTGCGGCTCATAGAAGGATCTGTATTCAGAAGTATATTATGGCTCTATTAGGGTCTAGAATGACACTTCTGCCAAATACAACTAGAAAACTGGACAAAATATTTAAAACAATTGTTTACAAATATCGGAAAATAGGTAGCAGAGGACTGTGGTCCCAGAGAGAAGGGAAGTGATGCTCTTGACACTACACCACAATATTTTTCCAGAACTCTTTATAGCTTATTGTGTTTTCTGTATACAGTCATCAAATCTGTAAGGAGTGGGAAAAAACTAGTTTCTTCCCTTAACTTCCTATCCTTCTCAAGTGCTTGTGTGGTTATTCGTTTTTTTGGCCTATATTTTATATTGGAGATTTTCAGTAGACTAATGGTTAAAATTCAAGTTATGAAACCTTAAGATTGAAGATTCATACCATGTTTAAAGTATAGTATGAAATAAGTAGAGTTGTGAGAAGTCATTGATGTCAAAATGAAGGATTCTCTGGGCTTGTTATTAGATTTCACATTCTTCTCGGAGTGCCTTGGTGAATTCATCCGTTCTTTTTCTTCTGTCTTTGAATCTGTCATAACATATAACCAAGCATTTTTTTTTTAATGCTGAAGTACAGCAGTTTTAAAAATGTCATTCCACTGAAAATCTAAAATAAAAAATTGTTTACTGGAAAGTTAGCAAGTAAATACTGTTTTCTGAGGATGCCATTTCCTTGTTTGTTTTGGGCTCCTGGCATTTAGCTTTTCTTGACTCCACATGCCGGGAAAACTTTAGGAATGGGAAGAACATACATCACAAACTTCTGAAGAACTGAAGAAAATCAGGCCTCTGTGAGCATACTAGAGCTTCTTGGTTACTCGTACTTCACCATAAATTTGGGAAAGAATCTTGATGTCATAGGACCATTTGAGTTTTTTTACTTCCCTTTATCAGTGTGTGGTTAACATAATCAAGAAACCCATCAATTCTCAACTCTAAGGATTTCTGGAGATTGTCTTAACCCCAAGAAAAATGTTCACATGGGATGGGTAACTGGGTAGCAAGGTGGAAGGCCATATGGTCTAACATGATAACTTGTAGTTTCCCTAAATATGCAAGGCTCTTTCAAATGCATTATTTACAGTCCTATCCTCTCTCCAAACCAAATGTTACACACAGCATTTTCTCTTCCTGAAATGTCCTCCCCTGCTCTGTCCACCAGGAAAACTTTAGTCATTATTTAAATCTCAATTTAAATGCATCTCTGTGAAATTTTCTCTTCCTTTTTCAAGCAAATATATTTGCGACTTTTCCTATGCATCCTATGAATTCGATACAACAGTAATCTTGTTGCATGTGGTTATTTAATTCCATGCTGATCTCCACACTAGATTTTGATTTCCTGAAGTCCAGGGCCATGTGATATCTCTTTAATCCTGAGAGCCTGTTAAAATTCAGATTATAATGCTTAGGCATCCATGTATTCTTTCTATATATGTAGGGTTGTTCTTAAAAGTGACTGCCACTTCTTTCCGTTCCCTTGCTACTTTGAGGCCTTAAATGATTACCAGGGTGTTTTTCCTTCAAGTTATGGTATTTTGGACAGTAGAGCTGCTCCTCTATTCTTCATTAAGAATAAAGAGTAATTAGTCTCAAATTACTTTGTGTTTGCATTAGATTACTAATTTACACTTGAAATATAATCAGTTGAATTATTGAGACTAAATGCATAGCATTTATTCATGTTGTCACAGTAAGTCTTCCTACGTTAAAGAAATCATAGAGAACGTGATACTTTGTTCATTTTAGATTTTCTCTGGTTCACTTTGCAGTGTCCTAAATGTTGGAAAGGTCATTGAGAGTATACAACCACCTGTTGACTCATCAACTGAATCCAGGCAATAGAAGCTTCCTCCCCTGTCCTTGGAATGTATGTTCTGCCCACTGTTCCCACACTAGGAGCTGATTTCAAGGACACAACTTTGAGGATCAATGTAATATTGACGCCATCTGGACTGAATACATGACTGACCTCAGTTCAGGCCTCTATATAACTTTTAAGATTCTGACAGGCAGGTGAGGAGATCACTCATCTTTTTGCTATCCAAGACAAGCCTCCAATGTAAGATCCTTGCTTGTTAAAACTTCCACCTACCAATCTTGAGTAGTCTGTCTCTTTCTTCCATCTCTCTTGCCCTCTTGTGCAGGGGCCAGTTGCAGATTTCACCCAGGGAGCTCTCGAGGGTGTGAATCAAGACAGAAATAAAAATGATGGCCTGAAGTCCCCGCATTCACACCAACTCTTTCATTTTATGTGGCCCCTTCAGGGTATATTTTCAATTCACAAGATGCTTTGCTGCAGGCAATGTGCTTGGCACCTGTAACATAGGGAATAACAATTCAAGGTCTCTGCTCTTTAGAAGTCACAATGAGGTTGTGTAAAATACCATATAACAGCTTATAGAATACACTCACACACATGAGCAGACGTATACCCACACACGTAGATACACAGTGGGAAGTCAGATGAGAAGGAAATACATTCTATCTACATTTGACACCTATTGACATTGATTCCCTTCTCCTTGATAAGAATCCTGTGAGGCAGATGTATCTATTAAGTTCATGTTCAGTAGTGAATGACAGTTATCCCCAAACTAGAAGCTTAAGCATGAAATGTATTTATTTCTTTTCTAAGTAAGAGAAGCCAGAGAGTAAGTAGTCCAAGGCTAGTATAGTAATTTTATGGTCACAGAGGAGGCAAGGTCCTTCCAGATTTCCTCCATGGAATTGCTAGATTATGACCCTCGGCAAGGTTCACAATGAATGTTTGAGCTTGAAGGAGAGGGATGGATATCCTCTTTTTAAGAAGACTTGTGGAAGTCTCCTGCAATATTTCCATGTTGGTTGGAAGTCAGCAGTCTGCAACAAGGTACGCGTTGTCATTGGACCTTGCGGGGGAAGAGCTGCAGGCCCAGGGAGTAATGTGCGGGTGCCTGGAGCGAGCTCTGCATTCTTGGTCAGTTCAATCATTCCCTAAAGGGAGACTTGGAGCACATCACTCACTTCTGTGCATGAGTCTTCTCACTGAAAAAACTGGTATTATCTCCTGTATGAGAGATACTTTGTAATGATTCAATGGCAGAGCACATGTGAAAACAATGGCAAACTTTGAAGTGCCATACTAATTAGTTCTCAGTGGATCTGAAATTTTGGTTTTGTGATTACCATTAGATAAGTCAAACAACAAAATATAAGGTAGTGCTTAATGATTTCAAAAGCAAGCAGATAGAAGATTTTTCAAGAATTACAGCCCTACAGCTACTTCCCGTAACAAATGTACGGATTTGTTTCCCCTTTGACTTTAGAGCTCCTGTCTGTTGTTGTTGTCCCAGAAAGATCGAGGTGTGCATTTTTCCGGGGATGCTTCTCAGAGTAAGAAAGCTGAATCCAGCTTCATTCTAGTTTCTGTTCAGAATGACGAGACAGAGAGAACTTGTGAACGCCGAGACCACAAACAACTCCAGAGGAATGTCACATCTTCCTAACCTGGCCACTTGGTAGAAGCAGGACTGGAACCAGGGAAATTGGAAGAGTTCTTGGGTGGCTATGGTCCCGTCCTGTGCCCCAACCTCAGAATGGAGAGCTTTTATTAGAGCTCAGCCAGGGAATGAGGACTTTAGAGAATGCACCTAGCTATTTGGGGACTTAGTTTCCTTTCATAAGATATGCTCATTTGTCCTTGATTTGTAAGTTGTTTCTTCAAACTTATTTCCTATTTTTTGTCGGTTTAATTAACTTTTCTGTTAAGCAAGTTTGAAGTAAGGTCAGTTCCATGATTCCATTCTATAAGGGAGAAATTGAGGCACAGAAAGAAATAACAAGCGACTCCTAAGAGGGTGAGGTGTGTGCAGTTCTGCTGCTCACCAGTTCTGGCTTCTTGAACAAGAACTAGAGCTTTGGTTTCCTCATCTGTAAACTGGGACTAACAGTACCTACCTCTCCAAGCTATTGTGAGAGTTAAACAAAAGCGTCCAGTGCATTGTCTAGCACACAGAAGTCATTCACTACTCAATAAATGATGCTTGTTATTATTCAGTCCAGGTCAGAGCTGTATTAAGACACCTAGGACTCCTGATTGAAGTCTAATGCTCTTTCTACTTCATGGCAATATCTTTCCTGACCCTTCACTGTGGCCACAGTCAAAACGTGGGCTGTCATCTACTCCTCTCTTTATCTGGCTGGGAGGTAGGGAGAGAGACACGGGAGACTACCTAGATCATGGGTTATGATATAGTGAGAGCTCTTAGGATGGTAAAACAAAAAAGAACCTAAGACATGAACTTGCCTGCCCCCTCAATTTACAGATGGAGAAACTGAGGCCCAGGGAGAGGAGGGACTTTCTAGAAATCAACAGCTTTGTTTTTATGTTAGTGATTTTATTTTAATCTTTCTGGATTGCAGCGAAGCCCAAGCACTTATGGATTTGTCTGTTCTGCCTTGTCTGGCCTTCTAATATAAGAGCAGCATTTAGCACAGAAGGAAAGTAAAGCCCAGTTATGGCTGTCTGCAGCAACTGGCACAGTTAGAATTTTAATATACACTTAATAGTGGTTTTATAATTCTCCGTTTGCAGCAGGCTGACTTCTCCTGCATGTCACTAATGAAATATATTATTCTGGTTCACCGTGGATAGAATGGGTCAATGAATGTTGTAGTACTTTGAAGGGGATAAAGCACTGTTCAAATGCTTCATATGAAAAGTCATTGGGCTTATTAACATTGCTATCTTAACTCTTAAAATTCTCAGCATTGCACAACTTTGTGACCAGAATTATTCTTTGAAATATCATTTTTGTCCACCAGTCAGAAAACTAGTTTTGATGAGGAAAGGGTGAGAAGAGGTCTGATCTTACAGGAGAGGTTCTGTTGGAAGAATTGTAGTATTGTAATACTGAATAGGACTTTAAAGATTTTTAATGTCCTCCCCTGAATTTTCAGATAAGGAAAATAAAGCCTAGAGAAAGGAAATCACTTGCTCTAGGTCCCATAACCAGATGGTGACAGAACAGGGACCAGGTCCCTTGATTTGGCAGACAATATACAGAATTTACATATAGTTTGTTTGTGTTCTTTAGAATCTATGTGAAGAAGTAGAGAGATCAGGTAATATATTATGAACAATTTAAATTCAATGTAAAGATAATGAGCAGAAAATTAAAATAAAAGAAAGAAAAAAAATGCTGCCTGGTGATTACTTTTCAAGCAAAATATAAGCTAGATTGTCAGATACTTGAAAGCAGGCCTTTTAAACCTCGTAACATTGACCTGAGCACACACAACATTTGTAAGTGATCAATTCAGGAACTAGAAAAGTTCTGAGATGAGCTTAATTATTTCATTTCTTGAATAATAATTGTCTTTTTGATTATTTAGGTGTCAGCTTAAAAAAGAAAATATGTCACATATTTTGTCCTCAGCACAAGTTTATTCAGGAATAGCCAAAAGAATTGCACTTCGGGATGTGCATGCTATTGCAAACCACAGGCAAATCCAGAAAACAAAAGAGGGGAGCTGCTTTTATATAGAGAAACAGGGGGAGTAGGGAGGGGCTGTTATAAATGAAATCCCATTGGAGAGAAGTAACAGCTCAGGGCAACAATGGCTTCTCATTGGCTGAGCTGCACCATTTCTCACTGGCTGGGCTGTTGCTGAACGGGAAGAGAAATCTTCCTTCAGTAGTAGTTTTACTTCCTGTTGAAGACACAAGCGTATGTCTCTTCCTGTTTGGTATACTTGACAATGTGTGATAGGACATGAGAGCTCCTCCTATAGGGCTTTCCGACTGCAATTTAGTTAAGGTTTCTTTTATTAATTTCCATACAGGGAAGCCCAGACAGAGAGGGCAGTGCCTGCCTGCTATCTGTATTAGGGCTTCAGGTCACAGGGTTGGGGTTGGTGATCAGTTTCTGCTCTTCCAAGCTGGGAGGTGAAATCTTCAGGCATGCAGCTCATTTCACTGAGTTTTAGTTCCTGTAAAGGGTGAAGTTGGCTTTGCTGGGGCCTGGCTGTGTTTTACGTATTGGGCATTTCTCACCTCTGAACCGACTGCCTGGCCAGGGGCAATGATTCAGCCGAAGCTAAATATTTCTGGTCCATGCTAGGGCCCAAGCACAGCAGCTTGTTCACTTTGGAGCTGGGATAGCAGATCTCAGCCCTCCAGAGGTCCTGTGGTTTGCTGGATGGACCTGTGGAAGGGGGCCACTTCCATGCAAAGACCTTAAAGGAGACCTTGAACCAAGAGGAAAGATTCTGGTGATGCCAGTGCAGAGGCAGGCTCCACTGTAGGCATCTCCCTTTGTACCTCACACATGTGGGCTTGGTATCGTCTGTGCCCCAGGTTGCTGCAGAGTCAGAAGACAGCCTATTCCAAGACAGTCCTTGCCAAAGAAGCATATTGTCTTTATTAATTCTGTTGATTAGCCCTACTGGTTCAAAAATAGTTTTTCAGAAATAACATTACTAATAACAGCAACACATATAATAATAGAAAGAACCATTAATTAAGTGACTGTGATTTTCAGATACTTTACAAACATTATCTTACCTAAACTTTACACAATCTTTGGAGGAAGGTATTATTCAACCTCTTTTCACAGATGTGGACATTGAAACTCAGAACAGGGAACCAAGTTGCTCAGAGTCACGTAAGCTACATAAGCTCCTAAGGCGCAGATTATGTACTTCAAACGGTTCCTCTCTGACCCTGAAGTCAGTGTTCTTACTACAGTATTACATATTTGCACATTTCTTTACAGTTTACAGACGGGATTCACTTCCACCAACTCATTGGACTTTTGAAGCAACCGCATGACCTAGTTTTCCTTTTGATCTTTATTTTACACTTTAGGAAAGTGCCCAACTTTGTATTTCTAGAAAGTGGGAGAGCTGAGATTTAATTCTAGGCCTCAGTGACATCAGAAACAAATGGATGGATTTTGGAGTAGCTCAATGTTGTAATGACCTGGGATTCCGGGAATACTTGCATGGTGCCTGGATCACAGCCATCTCTCCTTGTGAGTTCCTGAGGGAGACACACTCATAAGAAGTTGTGGAAAATAGAAATGAAGAGCACATTATTACTAGCTGAGAATTGGCATAAAAACCCAATGTGAGAATTCTGACAAACCCATCTGAACTATGTGGAACCCTCTTTATTAAAGTACTGGGACCTCAGCCTACAGCAGACCCCAAGGCCAGTTCCTCTTTTTCCTAGCTGTGCTCAGTGTGCATCTTGGGTTTTACCCCAATGTGGTCCTTTGAATGGAAGGACCAGCAAAAGGGAATAAAAGATTTGCAACCAGGATCTGAGTTTTCATTCACACTGACCTGCAATAATTAGTGTAGCTTCTACCAGGGTGGGAAAAGGAACAGAGGCAGAAAGAGAGGATACAAATTTTCTTTACCTTCATTCATATCTGGTATCGACTGAAATAAATAGTCTAGGTGATATTAGTGAGAGAGTTTATTCAATAATCAGGATAAGGAGTTTGAACTCCGGGAAAACAGTTCAACAGAGCGCTCTGATGGAATTGCTCTGAGGGGTGTGAGTTTAAGTGCAGCTTGTATCTCGTTTACGAAACAGTGTATGTGCAGGGAAGAGGAAAATAAAAAAACCCTTATAACTAAATCTCATATATGTTAAAAAGAAAAGGGGATAGAGTACTTCTGGGCTTTTTTGCAGATCATACATTGAAGGTGAAATAAACAAGAATTCCTTGGTTATACATCAAGCAAGTTCACAGACGCTGACATTATCTATGTGTGGAGGGAGGCAAGGACCAGGGTCATTAGTTATTCCCTCAATCTCTAAGAAACGCAGCAGAGAAATGTGAGAGTGAGGTGCCCTTTATCTCTTCCTGTTGTGGATCTGTCCAGCTGGTGTCTTCAGTCTTGAGACGGGGGGTTGCAAGGCCATTTTGACACAGGCTGAAGACGGCCTGCGTGACTGCTTCTCAGCACAGCATGGATTTTATGGTACCAACTTAAAGTCTCTGCAGTTTTCTCATTAGATTCTCTTGTTAGACCAGGGAAAGGGGTCTCAAAAATCTGTCCTCCTTGCCTTTGAAGGACAAACGGCCATGTTGCCTCTTTCTATTTCAAATGCCCAGAACTGTTGGATCCGGTCCCTTGCCTGCCTTTCCTCTCCAAATTAGTCCTATCTCAAATTTGTCAGATTACCATGACTCCTCACTTGTCTCCTACTTAGTTTTGGATTTTTTGTAAAACCTTTCATAACGCCACAAATCTCAATCCCCTCCACCCCCACCCCGCCAGGTTTGGCTGTTGATTCCTTTTTTTTCTTTGAGGGCCAAAGTTCTCTGTCTATTGTTGAAAAGTGGCACAAAGATCCATGCATCCAATCATTTAATTAAAAAATGAAAATGTAAAATCGAGTACCCTTTAGGTATCTGATTTTGCTAATATAAGAGTGGCACAATATATTGGTAGAATAAAATAAAGAATATTTACTGAGGAAATAGCTGGATGTGAAATTAATCTCAATATCAAGATCACTATCGAAGCCGTGATGGGGAGTAATTATATAATTTATGTAAGTGACCACCAGGCTTCCACTCAGACCGGACTGTATCATCAGCCATATGTCCATGTTTATGCCAAATGCAAACAAAATTATTGGTGGTCAGGTTCCGTTGTAATTCAGCTATGCTAATTAGACATGTGTAAGATGAATATTTAAACAGGACATTAAGCAGGCACTTGATGGGCAGTCGGTATTGACGAGGAAGCAGATGAATTCCAGCATGCGAGTCAACTTCTCTGAATTTTCAGCTTGGACTTGCCACTAACTAACATTTTATGAGCCAGGCTAATTCCCCCTCTGGATCTCAGAATTCCCATAGTAAGATGAGAGAAGGGCAGCTCTTAAATGCTGTAGATCTAAGATTTTGTGGTGTTAGAGTTACTTGCTAAAGGAAGTATAGCAAATTGCCTGAAAAGCCCTGTGTTCCTGATTTCTGAAAGTCCAATTTCAGCTCCCTTCAAGCTTTAGCTTAAATAGCACCTCCTCTATGAAGCCTGTCCTGATTCCCTGATAAAGTAACTCCTCCTGTCTTTCAACCCCAAATGCATTTCAATGAGTGCAGCTTATGCAATTTAATATGTTGTACTGTGTATTACCATCGTTTGTGACGATATCTTAGCTGTCTGTTAAACTGTAGAAATCCTTAATAGCAGGGTAGACATTTAATCCATTTCTGTATCTCTCATAGTTCCTAGCACAATAGCTGGCACAGAGTGGTATTTAAGTGTTCGTTATGTGATGATTAAGCAAATCAGTGACTATCTGACTGACTGAATAAGTGAGTGAATGTGTGCATAAATGAAGAAATGAATGAATGTATGTGGGAGATGAGAATGGACTGATTGATATAATATCTTAAACTCAATATTCTTCGATATAATAGCTTTTGCTCTGTGTGAGGCGTTGTGCTATATGTTTTATACACACGATCTCACTGAGCCTCACAGCAGTCACAGATGGTAGATATCATCATTTTGATTTTAAAGATGAAGAAACTGAGATTTAGAAAAACTAAGCAATTTACCCAAATATTTGGAACCCCAGTGTGTCTGACTACAGAGACCATGCAGTCCAAGGGACAAGACAGAGAGCGAAGAAAGATGTTTACCAGGATTTAGTTACACATCAATATTGGAGATCAAATAGCTGAATCATCTCTTTAGTATTTGTTGTTTGTGTCTGCTTTCCTTTTGGAGTCTTATAAAATGTGACAATTTCATTCTCAATGTTCTAGCAATTTGTGGCTATTTCTTCTCAAATGAGACCACAGAAGAATTGCGGGCTTACTGGCTAAGAATCCAGTATATTGCCCCAGTCTCGAGTTTGGTGTTCCCCTTGGTTGCAATTTAGATGGAACAATCTATGCGGCTATGTAAGTTTCATCACCATTATATTTGAAAGTTTCAGAAATACTCTACTTTAGTGAGATATTGGCCTAAGAGACCTACATCAGCTCAACTTGAAAAGGTTTCCCTCAGACTTCTTGGATTGTGGGGCTATGTAACATTCTAGATGGTTAAGGTTGTTTTAGATGCTGAGTGACAACATGAATTCAGGATTTAAAATAGTAAGCCAGGAATATTGAGTCATATTGGCTTCAATCATACTTTGTAGTTAGGATAAATGCACAGGGGGCAATAATGGTGTGCAATGTCATTTATTCTTACTCTTAATTTTTTAAAAATAGACATTTTTTAAGAGTAGTTTTATATTCACAGCAAAATGGAGTGGAAAATACAAAGAATTCCCATATGCACCCTGCCCCCACACAACTATTGTTTCCCCCATTATCAACATCCCCCTCTAGAGTGGTAAATTTGTTACAATTATGAACCTGCATTGACCATCATTATCACCCAAAGTTCGTATTTTACAATAAGCTTCACTCTTGGTGTCATACATTCTACAGACTTTGACAAATGTATAATATGTATCCACCATTATGGTGTTATACAGAATAGTTTTGCAGCCCCCAAAATCTTCTGTGCTCTGTCCATTCTTCCCTCTGTTCACCCTAACCCATGGCAACCACTGATCTTTTTACTATCTCCGTAGTTTTGTGTTTTCCAGAATGTCAAATAGTTGGAATCACACAGTTTATAGTCTTTTAATATTGGCTTCTTTCACTTAGTAATATGCATTTAAGATTCCTCTATGTCTTTTCATGGCTTGATAGCTCTTGTGTGTGTGTGTGTCTGTGTGTGTGTGTGTGCACCAAACAATATTTCATTGTATGGATGTACCTCAGTTTATTTATCCATCCACCTATTGAAGGAGATCTTGATTGCTTCCAAGTTTTAGAAATTATGAACGAAGCTGCTACAAAAATCTGTGTGCAGGTTTTGTGTAGACATGTGTTTTCAATTCATTTGGGTAAACAACAAGGAGTGCAATTACTGGATATTACGCTAAGAGTATGTTTAGTTTTGCAAGTGTTGCTCTGCAACCCTGGGAGCTTCCCAGGTGAAATCTGAAACTCGATGCCCTACACAGAGGGCAAGATGAGACAGAAGGAAGAGGCAGACCACTCCAGACTGATAGGTGGCAGGTTTAACAAGCAAGGGAACTTACATACAAATCTTGTCTTGAGTGGCTGCAAGATGAGTAGATCTCTACATGCACCTGCCAGAATCTCAAGTTTATATAAAGACCTTAACTGGGTTCAATCGTGTATACCATCCAGATGGTCTCAACAACACATTACTCTCTCAAGTTTACGTCCTTGGAAATGGCTCCCACTGTGGGAACCGTGGGCAGAACATACACTCCAAGGACGGGGGGGTTGAGTAACCTTTGATTTTGTGGATCCAGCTTTTGGGTCAGCTGGTAGTCACATCCTCTTGATGACCTTTTCCAACAGTAGGAAACTGCCAAATAGATTTTCGAAGTGTCGAACTATTTAGCATTCCCACCAGCAATGAATGACAGTTTCTGTTGCTCCGCTCTTTTGCCAACAATTGATGTGTGTCAGTGTTCAGGATTTTGACCATTCTAAAAGATGTGTATTTTTATCCTATTGTTTTAATTTGCATTTCCCTGAAGACATACGATGTGGAGTATTTTTCATAAACTTACTTGTCATTTGTATATCTTCTTTGGTGAGATGTCTGCTCAGGTCCCTGCCTATTTTTTCATCAGGATACTAATTTTTTTTATTGTTAAGTTCTAAGAGTTTTTTATATCTCTTGGGTAACAGTTCTTTGCAAGATATGTCTTTCACAATTATTTTCTTCTGGCTTTCTGTGGCTTACCTTCTCATTGTCTTGACAGTATATTTTTGCAGAGTCAAAGTTTTTTTATTTTAGTGGAATCCAGCTTATCAATTATTTCTTTAATGGATCGTGCCTTCTGTGTTGTATCCAAAAAATCATTGCCATGCCCAAGGTCATCTAAATTTTCTCCAAGGTTATCCTCTAGGAGTTTTATAGTTTTATCTTTTACATTTAGGTCTATGATCCATTTTGAGTTAATTTTTATGAAGGGTGTAAAGTCTGTGTCTAGATTCATTTTTTTGCATGTGGCTATCCAGTTGTTCTAATGCCATTTGTTAAAGAGACTGTCTTTGCTCCATTGTATTTCCTGGTGTTCTTTTGTCAGAGATCAGTTGACTATATTTATGTGGATCTATTTTTGGCCTCTATTTTGTTCCATTGATCTACTTATCTATTCTTTCACCAATACCACACTGTTTTGATTACTGTAGCTTTACAGTAAGTCTTGAAGTTGACTAATACCAGTCCTCTAATCTTGTTCAAGTTGGAAAGAACTGACATTTTGACAATATTGAATTTTCCTATTCATGAACATGGAATATCTCTCTGTTTATTGAACTCTTCTTTGATTTCTTTCAACAGAGTTTCACAGTTTTCCTCATATCGATCTCACACATGTTTTGTTAGATTTATACCTACATATTTAATTTGGGGAGAATGCACAAGTGAGTGGTGTTATGTTTTTAACTTTAAATTCTAATTGTTCATTTCTGGCATATGGGAAAGGGATTGACTTTCGTACATTGACCTGGTATCCTGCAACTTTGCTATAATCAGTTATTAGTACCAGGAGTTTTTATGTTGATTCTTTGGGATTTTCTACAAAGACCATCATATCGTCTGCAAACAATGAGAGTTTTACGTCTTCCTTCCCAATCTGTATACCTTTCATTTCCTTTTCTTGTCTTATTGCCTTAGTTAGGAATACCAGTACAATGCTGAAAAGAGTGGTGAGAGGGGACACCTTTGATATGTTCCTGATCTTAGCAGAAAAGCTTCTAGTTTCTTACTATTAAGTGTATGTTAGCTGTAGGTTTTTGTAGATGTTCTTTATCAAATTAAGGAAATTCCTCTCTCTCCCTAGTTTTCTGAACATTTTTATCATGAATAACTGTTGGATTTTGTCAAATGCCTTTTCTACATCTATTGATACGATTATGTGGTTTTTCTTCTTATCCTGTTAATGTGGTTGATTATATTAATTGATTTTCAAGTGTTGAATCAGTTATGCATACTTGGGATAAATCCCACTTGGTGTATAATTCCTTTTATATATTGTTGGATTTGATTTGCTAACATTTTGTTAAGGATTTTTGCCTATCATCATTTACTTTTAATTCACAATTATCCTGTAATTTAGATTAAGTTAAAACATATTATGTTGTTGAAGCCAATGAAAATATTACAAAAATAGAATTCTTTCATAGAGAATACGGGGTGATCGAAAAGATAATTAATATTTATTGATTATCCCAAATAATTATATTACTTAATTTAACTGTCATATGTAATATGGAAATGTGTTGCTATTTCCATTCTTCAGATGAGAATATAATTTTGCCTTTATTTAGTCCTCAATGCACTTTATTTGTATACAGCATAAGTTGTGGAAAGTGATTAAACTCAGCTCCAATATCCCTCCAGTAAGTAGCAGAGCCAAGACTTGATCCCAGATCTACCTGTTTCCAAAGTCCATGTTCTTTCCACTATAGCAAATAGAGGGCAGCTTACTTTAGGTTGATGAATTTCATTATCCTTGGAAGTAATGCTGAAGTGTGTAAAAGTCATCAGAATTTATAATTCTTCAAACAATAGATGTAAGGATCTGCTTATACTTAGTTCTTCTAGGGACTTCAGGGTATCTGGATAGTCTCAGGGCTTCCCAGAAGGAGAATGAATAAGAACAAAATGTCTTCTAACTCAGCTGACTCCCCATCTAGAGGCAAGGACTTATAATCTGACAGTCACTGGTTCAGAGGTCCAGTCATAAATACCACCTCTCATGTGGCCTCAAGGATACTTCTTTTCTTCCAACTGGACTCTGGAGGAGGGTGTCTTATTGTCTCAATGATGAACTCTGGACACTCAACTAGTCTTCATCATGTCTGTAGGTGGCCAAGGTCCCTGTCTGTAAGGCTGGTTATCTGCCTCAAGTTCCTTTCTTAGTTATAAACAGATACTAGCCCAGCCACAGTGGGGTTATGTTGTCTAGCCAAGTTCTTGTCAGTCCTCTCTCTCTGGCTTGGGTCTCCTTCTATCTCCCTTGGCTACTACTCAGAGCCATGTTGTGTATGGATAGATTTCCCAGAATAATGGGCAACAGTGATCCAACTCTGGAGCATCTGCCCCAAGTCCAGATTTCTTGCTGCTATTTACCTGAGCTAGGGAAGAATGGAGATTGTGACCACCTCTCTTCCCACAATCCCACTGCCATCTGAACCTCCCAGCTGCTCTCTCCAGAACCAGCATTTGTAATAAGTTCCTCCTTAGTTCTGATGCTCTCCATATTCCTGTTGCCCCATCTTGTACCAAACCTATGTCTGGATATTATGAGTGTCTATGCAAGATGCACTGTGAAGTCCAGTTCTTTGATATTACCTCTCCTGTTCAGAACTGCAAGAACCAGCCCTGGTCGAGCTGTCCTGAACAAAAGGGCAGTCGGTATTATGACAACTTTCCTATTAATACTTTCCAATGTGGCTGTTTCTGGCTTGGTAAGGCTGAGATTTTTGATAAGCTCAAACATGCTATATTTAAATGGTTGTATAAACAGATCTGATTGATGATGACAACTCACAAATCTTACAAAGTGGTTAGACCAGTGCAACTTCGAGAGCACTTCAAAACCACTGCCAAGTTAGTCCAGGCTGATCTGAAGACTAGACGGTCCTTTGCTGTGAGTAACTCATGCAGCTGTACAAACATGCCTCAGATCTATTTGTTTCTTTAATCCAATTGCATTCCACTGGGACGTGCTTTCATTCTTATACTTCTATGATTTATGGTTGTAATGATAAGCCTTCTATAATCCTGAGGCTTTTAAGGGCTTCAGCATCCTGGCCTGGGGAAGTCATCAGATTTAGGGACAACAGAGTTGATCTTAGCATCAGAAACTCTGTCCTGAAGTCATGTGGCAGCAAGTCATAAAGTTAGTCTGTTCCTCCTCTCTTCCTCCACCTCTCTGCATTCTCTTTGGCAAATTGATGAACACATAACGTATTGAATTAAAGCTAATTTTAGTTCCAAAGCCATTAGGGAATAAGATCCTGGAGAGGATTTTAAGTAATTTCATTTCAGCTGATTAAGATGTTTAGATACAATGTATTGCATTAAATGTTTGGAAACATTGTCAAAGTCAAAAACACACGCAGTGTGTACTGTGACCTATGAACTAACAAACTGATGGTGGTATCTATTTAAAACTTTTGATAACTCACTAAAAAATTCCTTGAGAGCTTTCCTAATTCCTTAGTCATAAAGGAAGTTCTGGAGCCCCTAGGCACCTGTGAAGTGAATTTCTATCCATCAAATATCTGTTTGCATATGGTAATTTTTACAGTGTGCTCTAGCTTTATTTCTGAGCCTGTTCTTGTCCTCATTTTGATTTTAGTCTTTTTTAATGATTTGTATTCCCTACATTTCAATAATGATCTACCCATATATACAGAGTTCATTACTAGCCAAGACCAGGCGATAGGGAATAAAGAAGCCTTCAAGAAAAGATCTTAAAGTCTTCCATACAAAACATAATATCATGTCCAGACATACATAATCAAGCACTTTACTGATCACCACTAGCTAATCTTTATATACCAAGCCTATACAAAGAAGATCAGATCAATATTGCTATCCTCAGGGTGCTTACAATCTTCTGTGAGACCCACAGTAAAGACAGCTAACATTTTTGAAGTTCTTCCCACGTGCTAGACATTTCACTGAGTGCTGGACACGGGCTGTTTCATTAAATGCTTACAATTGTCCTAAGAATAGGCACTAAGATTACCCCTGTTTTAAAGATGAGAAAGCTGAGTATTTAAAGGAATTAAGTAACCTGCCCAAGACAATATGTCTAGAATGTTTTGGAATTGGAACTTGAACCAAGTTAGTGTGGCTATAGGGCTCTGGCGTGTAACCACTAGCTGACCCTGCTTATAGAAGGACAATGTGCAATTTTAAATCAAAGAGGAATGTATAATGTTCTTTGGGATCACAAAGGTGACATTACCTGCCTTTGACCAGAGGCTGGGGGAGCTTGTAGGAAAGAGTTCACTTGTGTACCAAATGTGTCAAAACCCTGTTCCGTGAGTGCTGGCTATGAGGGAGAGGAGGCACGGAGGAATGTCTGCACACAGAGCCATGCCAGGCAGCATTGCTAATTGAGGGAAGGCTAGGTTGAGAGTCTTAGCCTCCTTCCTAAAACACTTCCTCTTTCGTGGGGGCATTCTTTCACCAGTCCCTCTTAAGAAAGTGTTCTTCAATTAGAATGACCCACAACTAAAAATGCACAACTGTGTCCCGGGCGGCTTTGAGGAGAAAAAGAAAAAGTAAAATCTTAAAAAAAAAAAAAGAAAGTGTTCTTGTCACTGGAGTGTAGTTCAGTGGGTAGAGAATTTGCTGTTAGAAAGACACAAGTTCAAATCTCTGCTCCATAATTTGCTAGTTTTATTATCTTATTCCAAATCTCTGAATTTCAATTCTATTGTGCATAAAATGGGGATCTTAATACTTTCTTCACAAATATATCATGAGAATAAAAGACTAAAGCAGGAAATGGATAAGATCGGACCTGCTGAGCTCAGTGCCTGCAGTGTAACGTGTGCTCAGTGACAGCTTCTCCCTTTTAAACTCTGCTCTCAGGGAAAGTTTTTACATCAGTCCTTTGTACTTTGGTACAATCACATTCCAAACTAGATTTTCTTTCTCAAAAGGGCAGCTGAACACCAAGTCTGACCTTTCAGTGGCTTCTTCCCATCAAGGGATTTCAAATGTCAGACATTTTACTAATGCTGTGTTCTAGGGGAACATTTTGGTACTGTGAAATTCAACTCCAGAGCAGGCAATTTTTTTGTTTGCGCATTATTTGAGGCTTGATGCCTTCTATTCTGTGAGATAGTTCTAAGCACTAAGGGGAAAAATGATGTGGCAGTTCAGTGCCAAGAGATGTCCTGAGGGAAGCAAAACCCAACAGCTCTACTATGACCTCTGAGCTCTAATGGGAATGTGAGGATCCTTGATTATCTCAAACTCTGATGTGAAGTTTCCATCTCTGTGATCAGCAATACAAGGCGTAGTGCTGCTCTGCAGAAGTGCACTGAAGTCACGGCGTTTCTAGCCTCCTTCCCATCAGCAAGTAAGCAGTCTTGGTTGTAATCAATAAACGCAGTTAGTGAATCAGTAGCTGAGGACCCCATCCCTTAGCCTACTCACCATGATGCCATTTGCAGATCATTGCTAGGCATTTGGAAATCATTTTGATCATCAGTCCAGTTACTTGAATAAGTTTATTTAGTGTTAAATTCTCTGCTTTGCCCAAAGACACATCTCAGCATCCCAAAGATCATCAGATGTATTTCATACAAATAACATCTTCCCTTTCAATTTGTTTTTTCTTTTATCATCTCCTCCACTGTCTCCTCCTACTCATTTGACACCCTCTTTCTCTTCCCCCCTCTTTTTTTTGAGAAAGGAAAGATCAGTGTGGTTACAAGACATTTTTTTCTGTCTTCAGACTTCAGATTTTTGGTGGGACTAAATAAGCTGCATTTAAATCATGAAGGTTCACACTGGCTTAGTTTTCTAAAGTGCTGAATAGGTTCTTTTTTCTTAAAAACACTGTGTTCCTTCAATCTTTTATTCTGTGGATACTTGCTAAGCACCTTATGAGTGTTGTTCTGGAATGCAGATGTGTTTCATGCATTGTTTGTTCTGAAAGAGCTTTCAGCCTTGAAGGAAGTGAAAGATGTGACTAAAATTATTAATAAAATAGACCAGGAAAAAGGATACAGAGAGATCAAAAGGAAATTAGTTGTTTTTGCGGAACAAGGCACTGTTTGAGCTGGACATTGAATAGTTACTGGAAGTAACGAAAGCAACACTCTGCTCAAGATACACGGGAGGGACGGGTAATTAGAAATCATCTCTCTTGTCCAACTTAAAGCTGTCCAGCTTGTCTGGACCACTGCACGTGCAAAGAAAAGTAGTGGAAAATAGGGATGGAAGAGGTAGATTTGTGCTGATAGATCCAAAGCCCTAAAAAAAAAAAAAGAAAAAAAAGATGACTCCCAAAGATCCCCCACCTTGGGTTTGTTCTCCAAACCAATCTCTATTTTGGGGGCTCCCTTCAAAGTGATCTGTTAAGGGATACCTCCACTGGTATGCAGCAACCATATAGGATTGCTCAGTGGCAAAGGATTAGTGGGGGAGACTTTCAGAAGGAGCAATAGCAGAAGGCATGATGTGGGGTGACTGCCATGTGATCCCCCTCAAATTGCAAAAGTTGTTGTAATTTTTACCCAGGCTTCTAAAGAGGGACCTATTCTGTAATAGAGAATATCTGTGGTCAGGGAGAGGGGAAATATGGTGATCTTAGGACTGTTTCTGCAAAAAAACAGCAAAAGGTCAATTTGATTATTCTCAGAATGCGAACTCCCAATTAATAATCTGAAATCAAGGAAACTGGAAACATTTTATGTCTTTTGAATAGTGTTTTGCATTCAACATACAGCAACACATCTTCCTCCAATTAAGAAGTTTTCATTGACAGCTGATTGTTCATATTGATTAAATACATCAAAAAAATCAAAGCAAAAATTTATGGGTAAAATTCAATGCACCCTAGCAAAATCATCATTTTCATAAACTGTGGTGTATTGGGGTGTTTTTTTTCTTTTAAAGAATAATATGCAATGTTCCCCTGTGTGTAATAAACACAATGAGCTCAGTTTGAGTTATTTAGCACTGTCAATAAAGAACAGGCTTGGGGAAAGTGAAAATATGTGCAAAAGAGACCAATTTGTGTCCATTGCATGCTACGACTCTTTTATGTTCATTAATGAAAGAAAGTGTAGTAAGATTTCTATCAATACATTATTAATAGCCATTGAGAATCTGTGTATACTCATGGATAATCTAAAAGTGCTCTTTATTTAAATAAATTGACTTAGAATTTTTAAAAATTCAGACTGCATCTTTTCTGTTAAGTCCAGTTGGTAAGGCTTGCTACTCAACAGTGTTTTCCATTATGTCAGATGTTTTTGAATGAAAGAAGTAAAACTCATAAATAAATTCAGTTTCTTTGTTTACATAGATTAATAAGTGGCTTGACATCCATAAATCTTCTGTTCTGGAGGACAATCAGAAAGGTAAGTGTTTCTCTTATGAGTTAAGGAAATCAGTGGTTACATGACTCGGTTCTTTGTATAGGAAAACAATCGAAGGAGGCTCCTTTTAGACATCGGTAATGGAAAAAAAATGCTAGAGTATCACATTACTTTTTACTTTTTTTTTTAAAGATTGGCCTTGAGCTAACATCTGTTGCCAATCTTCCTCTTTTTTTTTTCTTCTCCCCAAAGCTCCCCCAGTACATTCTTGCGTATTCTAGTTGTAGGTCCTTCTAGTTCTGCTACAGCATGGCTTGATGAGTGGTACTAGGTCTGCGTCTAGAATTCGAACCAGTGAAACCTTGGACCACCAAAGCGGAGTACGTGAACTTAACCACTTGGCCCTGGGGCCGGCCCCCACATTACTTTTTAAAGAGGAATCTAACAAACTATCTGCTAACAGGAATGAATATGTTATCTTGTGATTGATAACAAAATCATTGTTATATATTCAACTAATGTTCACATGACTTAGAAATAGTCTGTCTTTTCTTAAATGAAATATTTTCTCAAAGTTATTTAAAAATTTAACCTTAAATGGGTTATTTCAGTTTGGATGTGAACAGATAGGAAAGACTTTCACTCTGGTGGTAATACTAAGTAAAATCAAGATAAGATAAGAAGGGCACTTACCTATGAGATAATTGAGGAGTAGTAGACAAAAGGAAACCTAAAGGAATTGACTTCTAAAGAGAGAAGGCCATCCTGGGTGAGTAGTGAGCTGCAGCAGATGAGCAGTGAAGCAGAGGGGATGCTGGTTCTGAGTGCAGACAGGCTGAGGAGAGGGCCTGCTGGAGACTTTGCTGGTTGAAGAGAGGCTAGCTGGATTGTTGGTGATGGTTGAGGCAAGCAAGATGGATTGAAACCTGGATTACCACAAACAAAAATATTGCGTGGCCTGAAAATGCTCCCTGCTCCCTTCTAAGTTTTGCTTTAGCAGTGCAGTGAAGGTAAGGCCAAGAAGCAGAAAGAAGTTGTGCAGTCTTGCACATTCTTACAGGGTCTGGAGCTGATGACCGTCCTATGTTAAGTCTAAAGATGGAACCTCAGCCCACCTCTTCTTGGCTCAAATGCAGACAAGACTAAAGAGATTAGCCCCTCTCCCCCACACAACTGTGCACTGGAGGTGGGGATTTGACTAAAAAGAGATGAGTTTAATTTTATTAAATCTGAAATCCAGTTCCAGATTGTATTAGTCAACTCGGGGTACTATAAGAAGATACTACAGACTAGGGGGCTTAAACAACTGAAATTTATTTGCTCACACTTCTGGAAGCTGGGCAGTTCAAAATCAAAGTGCCAGCAGGGATGATGTCTGGTGAGGGCTTTCCCCTTGGGTTGTAGACAACCACCTTCTCTAAAATGGGAGCATACTCAGAAAAGGGAATGAAAATCATTTCAACTGTGCCTTGTGGGACAATGTCAAGGGGTCTAATATATGTATAGTTGGAGTTCTGGAAGGAGAGGAGAAAGAGAATGGGGAAGAAAAAAATGCTTGAAGCAATAATGGCCTATCATTTCCCCAATTTAATGAAAACATCAATCCACAAATCCAAGATATTCAGCAAGCCCCAAGCAGGATAAATATAAAGTAAACCACAAGTAGGCATCTCATATTGAAACTGCTGATAACCAAAGGAAGATCCTCTAGGCCTCTGGAGAAAAAGAGAGACATTGTAAACAGGAGAGCAACAAGGATGATGGGTAACTTCTCCTAAGAAACAATGTAAGTCAGAAGACAATGAAGTGATACCCTCAAAGCGCTAAAGGACCAGAACAAAACAACTCAATCAACCTGTAAGTCTATATCAGGCTAAAAGTCCTTCAAAACGTGGAGATGAAATAAAGGCATTTTGAGATAAACATAGCCAGGAGAATTTGTCACCAGAAGAACTGCACTGCAAGAAATGCTAATAGAAGTTTGTCAGGCTGAAGAGAAATGACATCAATTGGCTCGAACAGCACCAAAAATAGTAAGCCTGTGAGTAAATATAAATGACTATCTTCTTCAATTTATTTAAAAGATAATTGACTATTTAAAGCCAAACATTGTTTTATTGAAAGGGTTCTAATATCTGTTAGTGTTAAAATATATAACATCAATAACTCAAAAGAATGCAAAAGGTAAATGAAATTATACTGTTGTAAACTTTTCACATTATACGTGAAATAGGGTAATATTAATTCCAAGATCTTAATCTCTCCTAACACTTTGCAACTGAGACTAGGGACGGAAAACCGAGGCCTGCGCCTTCACATTGGTAGTGGTGCATTCCTCCCATAAGACCCGGACAAAGGGGATTTTGAAGGGCAGCTGATTTTAGAACCAAGCCTTCTGGCTTAGACAGATCTGAGTTTGATTCCTGATTTCCCACTTTTTCTAATTAGTGTGAATTTTCTCAGGTTATTTCATCTCTCTGAGCATGTAACTTTATAAAGGGGGTGTAATCATGCCTACCTCATTGTTCCTATGAGATTCCTATGGGATTCCTCCCAACTGAAAATATAAAGTACTTACAACTGTGTCAGCGCAAAGTAGCATTCAAAATGGTGTTAGAAGTATGATTCTGTCCTTTGGCGCATCTCCAAGGTGGTATTTTCCGAAGGTACGTGCAAGGTAAGGTCGCATAATGAGGTGGGTGTCCACACTTTCCTGCTGAGGAGGGAATGTTCTGGACCTGAGTTTCAGGATTACATTTATGGCCTTAGGTGAGTATCCTTCATCAATCCTCAGCTTCTCATGGAATCTCAGGGAGAGAATCTGTGCAGCATTTGTTGGGACCAATCTTTAAGCCCTCTGAAGTTAAACTGCACCTCGATTGATGGACATTTCTTTCTGATGGCTGCATCATCTGGTTATGATCCTTGAACAAGTACGAGAATTGACAATAGGCTTTACCATATGGCTTAACTTGGAAAAAAATAATTCTTTATCTCTTTTGTTAAAAATGGCCATGGAAATGAGTATACTTGCTACATTTCTGGGATAGATATCCTCAAAACCTGGGCAGCAGTGATGTGGGTAAATAATTTAGTGGTATAATAACTTCTTTCGTATCAAAGAATCTGAAGTGATTTTCCAAGGCTATTCAATGTGGTTTATCCACATCAAAGTGACTAAAGAAATAAAGTGTTGTAACAATGGGTCAATACAGCAAATCTCTTCTTTTTGTTATACCTTTCAGAGGAAAAGAAGTTCTGGATTAAGCATAAACAAGTGAATTGGATCATGCGTTCTTCAGGAAATCACTTTCCATCCTTTCCTTTAAATAAAAGCAAATTTTAGCCAATCAAAGGAATTTTTCAGGTGGAAAGATTCTATTTATGAAATACAGTCTAAGGTAATAGCCCATTCTTGTGCTATTTAGAGGGTGATTAAAAACACTTAAAATATAGTTATATTTTGGTTTTATAGGTTGAAATATTATATGTGTTGATCTGTAATTTCCTTTTCTTTGTCATCTTGTTGAATGAGCAGAGTTCCCTCTCAACCCAGACTTATTAAAAATAATAATTACTGAGCACCTAGCGTATGACAAATACTAGAGACAAAAATGGATGAGACCTTATTCTTTTCCTGAAGGAGCTTACTGAGAAGGGCAAGGAGACTTACGAGCAACTGAAGAGCTGCAAGAGACTAAACGCAAAGAAGGAAGACAGTTGGGGTTTCTGAGGGTGGTGGTGTGTAAGTTAATCTTAAAGAGTAACTAAGACAAAGGCCATGGGAACATTATTTCAAGAAGGAATGGCAGCCATAAAGCCTAAGAGGAATATGAGAACTTAGTGAGTTTGGGGAATAAAAGATCGTAGTTTACTCTGGTTAGAATCAGGGAGAGATTTCGCTCAAAGGCAGCCTGATAATGGACAACTCTAAATGATAAGCTTCGTATTTATTTCTTATCTCCCATGCAACTTGGAGCCGGCAGCCATGTCACATGATCAGATTTGTCTTTCGGAAGGACTCATACAGCAGTGTGGCAGACCGCTGGGAGGATTGTCAAAGGATTTAAATAAGACTTAAAACTATAAAGCCCTTTACAGATACTGGTTGTAGATATTATTGTCAATGTTTTAGGGAGTGAGAGAGACCAGAAATAGGGAACTTCTTTGATTCCTCTCCCTGGCAGGGACTGGGGCTCACTTGTAGACCCCACAAGACTGGAACGGAGACCACACAGGGCCTGCTGCCCAGAGTGCAGCTCATGGTGGTAGAGGAAAATTATCAGGTCATATCCAAGGGCTGTTCCTGAGGTGACTTTGTATAACATGTGGTAGATGGCTGGCTGAACCAGAAGCACGCTAGACGTAAGCCAGGACTTGAGACTTAGGACCAACACATGCCAGTGAATAATTCAGAGAAATTAATTCAGGAAATAGCATCCAGGTGCTGGCCCCATGGCCAAGCAGTGAAGCTCGCCCGCTCTGCTTCGGCAGCCCAGAGTTTCGCCAGTTTAGATCCTGGGTGCAGACCTGGAGCTGCTGATCAGGCCATGCTGAGGCGGTGTCCCACATAGCACAACTAGAAGGACCTGCAACTAGAATCTACAACTATGTACTGGGGGGCCTTGGAGGAGAAAAGGAGGAAAAAAGAAAGAGAGAAGATTGGCAACAGGTGTTAACTCAAGTGCCAGTCTTTATTTAAAAAAAGAAAAAGAAATAGCACCTAAACTGGCAGAAATGAGAAGAGGTGTGGACAAATTCCAGAGGGGAGACTCTGACAGCAGGATTGTTGTTATTACTTTTTTTTATGCCTGGATATATTTCTGGAGTATTTCTTTAAATTGGCTAGGTCCAAATAGGAGGGCCAGGTGAGAGACGATGAAGTCGTGAGCCACTAGAAGTACCATGGAGGATATGGAGAAGTAATTCCAGTGATATTAAGGACACTCGATGGCTGATTAGATGAGAGTGAGGAGTTAACATACCTAGGTTTTTTGGACCTGAACAACTTGGACAAACAGAAGGAAGACTAGAATTAGGAACCGGGTGATACCTCCAGCTTCGGAGATGCCAGCTATCTGGAAGAAACCGTCTAGGTAAGAGTTACACATATGGAATTGGATCTCAGGGGAAAGTTTAATGCTAAGTTTATAGATGAGAAAAGAATGTTGCATACTCTGTGACTGCAGTATTTAGTATCTTTCTCTGTATCAATCATGCACTAAGCTCCCCAGCTGTGCTAAGGGCTATACTCTAATAGATCCATTTGCGGGGCTGAAGAAGAAGGGAACATGGGCTGGACGGAATATGAGGGGAACAGCTTAAGCAATCACCTGCAGGCGTGTACATAATTCCAGATTGAAGAGGGTATTTTGATAGAAACAAGCGTGTGAAGTTCAGGTGAAGCTGGACTCTTGCAGTACTTCTTACTGTGGTAAGGGAATTGGAGAAATTGTCTTAATAATCTCCTGTCTTTGGAGAAGCTTCTGCCTGTATGTGGTTCTTCTGACAGGTGCCAACCACTGACCAACAGTGGTTCCATCTAGCACCATACAGGAAAGGGCCAGTGCCCCCTCTGAGTACACAGACCACTATGGGATAGTCTCATTCAGACCAAAAACATACTAAAATGCAACGGAGATGCAAGCGCTTGTTTAACTGGACTTTTCTAGAGCAATAGATGCAAATTGGAAATTAAGACTAACTTTTTTCTAGTGGGGAGAGCCCTCACTTTTGCTGGTCCTCAGTGGGTGTCCCATGTAGGATTCCAGATCTCCTTCTAACTTTTAGTTCCCTGTTCTTCCTCTTGCATCTCCTCAGCCCTTCTTCATATTTTGTCCTCACTCCCTTGCTGAGAAACGTCTCCACTTTTTATCAGAGAAAGACATCAAGGCATTATGTTTCCTTTGACATCTTGTGAATTTAAGTCCTCAGACATCAACTGAAATGTGAATGGGAGCTTCCTCTTGACTAGGTTCGGCAGGCTCTGAAGTGTGAAGTATTTGATTCTGTTGGCTCACCTGGGGAAGGTAACAGGGATTTCAAATCATATTTAGTCTCTCCACTGGGGAAATCTGAGGCTGGTTTCCTCTTGCTCTACTTAAAAGGAACAAATTTTATTTGGAGGAACATTCATGTTCTCCTGTGGACAATAAACTTGTTACAAATGAAGATGATATATTTCTTCTTAATGTGATTTTGACCACGCATGGAATTAATTGTCCCAAGGAGCACTGCACTCCTCTGAACCTGTTACAATAGGAGCGCATCTGAGGGCTCAGTTTATACCATCTCACTTATATCACCAAGAACTGACTAGAAGTGACTTGGAGACATCCATTACATTATTTGGCTGTGTCTTTTCTCCTCCCCTCTAGATAGAGCACTGGGAGAGTTGTGCCCCCAACACTTTTGAGTAGTACCCTTTCCTTTGTCAGGAGAGACCGGATGAGGGTACCGTCAGCACAGATCCTCTGTTCAAAAGCAGAACACAGCGCACTATAACAACAAGTCCCTGTCTTTCGTAAACGCCTTTTCTCACTTAATGTAATCGGAGGTTCTTGGAGGATTGACTGATTCCAAGGTAGAGAGAGTACTAGATTAATACAGAACATTTCATACTTCAGAAAGTAAGGACGTGTTCAGAAACTAATGGAGATATTCCAGAAGAACCCAAAAGCCAACTCCGAGATGCTCCTTCTGGCCAAACCTACACAATTTGAGCATCAAAATTAATGATAACAATGGATTGTAAACCATTGAAAAGAATCCATGAGGCCATTTTGAAAATAAATAAATATGTGTATAAATTAATGGACTAGACAGAAAATCTCTTCCTTAGTAGGAGTGTGTAGTCTTAGTAAAATACTAACAAATGTGGATAGATGATGGACATAAAAATGATCATTCTGAAACATAATAATTGATTCAGGTAAGATTCATTAATGATTAATTGATGCTGAAACTATTAGGTGACTTGTTTTTTTAAAGATTGGCCCTGAGCTAATGTCTCTTGAAAATCTTTTTTTCTTTTTACCTTATCCCCAAGTCCCCCAGCACATAGTTGTATATTCTAGTTGTAGGTGCCTCCAGTTCTGCTATGTGGGATGCTGCCTCAGCATGGCCTGATGAGCAGTGCCATATCTGCACTCAGGATCTGAACTGTCTGAAACCTTGGGCCACCGAACTGGAGCATGTGAACTTAACCACTTGGCCATGGGGGCTGCCCCTAGGTGACTGTTTGACAAGGGACAGCATATTTGCATAGTCTCAATGTATCTCTTAAAAACTGCTATTGATTATAAGAAGAAAATAGTAACTTTAACATAGAGGAATCTGGTGGACACTACCCTAACTAAATGATCAAAGTTAATGTCACTGCTAATGGGACAGACCTATATTCTATACCTCCTGATACCATGCACTGAGAAGGAAACAGCATCACTTATGTAGTATAACTGTCAAAATGCAGATCCTGATATATCACTCTAATATAAGTTGAGTGATATTTTACAAAATAAAAGGCCAGTTCTCTTTTAAAAACGTCAAGGTTATGACTGAAAGGGTGAGGAACTGTTCCAGATCAAAGGAAATTTAAGAGTGTTCATGGCTAAATGCAACATGTGATCCTGGACTGGATCATGGACTGGGAAAACTATCCATGAAGAGCCTTATGGGAAATCAGTGTCAATCAAATATGAACTGCATTTCCTGATTTCGATAACTGCACTGTGATTTTGTTAGAAACTATCCCTGTTCTTAGGAAATATATTTTGAAGTGTTGAGAGATAATGTTGCATGCTGTTTGCAACTTACTCTCCAATGTATGTTTGTATGTTTGTGTGTATGTCTGTGTATATGCAAATATAGAAAAAATAATTAAACAAATATGGACAAATGTTAAAAGTTGATTAATTAATTTGCTGAAGGGCATATGGGAATTCTTGATATTATTCTTGCAACTTTCCTATATGTTTTATTCTTATAACTTTCCTGTATGTTTGAAAATATATAAGTGAAAAAAGTTGCAAAATAAAGTTTTGGGAAATTTGGCATTCCTCTGAAGAGCTACAATCCAGTATTAATTTATACATAATTTGGGGAGCAGCATGAGGGCACACCCATGAGCTTGAGTATGTTGCTCACTAATGGTGTCACCTCTAATGGGTCAGTTCACTTCTCCTGAGCTCAGTGTCTTCTCTTAAAGTAATGGAGATAGGATTTTCTACCCCATTCACCACACAGAACTTTTGTGAGGCTAAATTTAAAAAGTACATATGAAAACTTATAGAGCATGGTAACAAGCTACAAAAATGTATTTTTATTATTCATTGTGATGACATGGATAAAATCTAGCAAGAACTTGTTTGCTTAGACCATTACGTCTTAGCTTCCTACAGCTATGTACCTATATTTAAAGAAGCAATATCACCAAGGAAGAGTAAAACCTAGAAGAAAAAGCATATTTTTAAAATAGGAAAAATTTACCTTAATGCTGATCTCCTACACCCAACAATTTACCCATGATAGATGTCATTGAGGGTAAGGAGAAAGTGTTACTGGACGAGCTCAATCCTTAAATTTTAAGCTGACTTGAGATAATATGTTGTGTCTCTGTGGATTGGGAGGAGTGTGTGTGTGTGTGTGTGTGTGTGTGTGTGTGTGTAGGGGGTCAAGGCAGAATTGGTTATGAGGGAGTTGGATGGTCTACCCTTTGGACTAGGCAAGATGGAATGGCTATAGGAGAGTATAGTTTGGGAAGAAGGGACAACTGCCAGGGCTGGAGCTCTGAAGGGCACAAACATTTATAAATTCAAGTTCCAGAGAATTAGATCTGAACTCCTGACCAAGGATGGACAAATCTCTTTCTTAATTTTAGTGCTGTCTTTTTGAGAGAGAACTGAGTTTGCATCAGAGGGTTTAAAATGATTTGAGCTAGGAAACAAACAGTGTTATTTTCTTGGTTCTCATTTGTGCTGGATTGACCAGATGCTCTGTAATGATTTCAGAATACAAACTTATCCATCACATTCCAAATGCTTCGGATATTGTAACACTTCTGTTTGGCACATGTGTAGTGGGGTGGGGGCAGTGGTATTGGGGACAAGTTCAGATTGAGCTAGATTATTATTAATAATATGCTTCTACCCTTCTAGAATAACTAGTGAAATAACAGGGATTTGAGACTATTATTCCAGTAACTAAGGAATAGTTTCCTGGTTGTCTGTTAGACACCTCAAAATACACATGTCAAACCTGATGCATCATTCTCTAGCCCAATCCCAAATTTCTCTAGTTAATGAACGGGTCATTCCAATGAATGGAACTAAGATCCACCAAGAGGTTTGCCAGCTCATGTAATCAAGAGATGACTATTTACAATGTCATGGTTTGAGGAGCTTGGAGAATAAGGAATACCCCTTATAACAACTTCAACCATAGGAGAAGCTACATATGAATTTGGAGCTGTCCTTTCTACTTTAGTCCTAATATCAAGACCGCATCATATCTTGAATGGAAAACTATAACAGTCTTATCCTGGACTCTTCCTTATCCTCTTTTCCTACTCAAGATCCTTAGGTATACCACCAGAATAATCTTCCTGAAGCTTACCTCTGACTCTCACATCACACTGGTCCAAAAAAGTATTGATGCCTTAGTTTCCAGAAAAAACATCCAACTCTTTTGCCTTGAATTTAAGACCCTTCCCCAGCCCCACCCTGTGTCTGAGTCCAATCTTCCTCCCACTTTGCTTCTTCCTATTTTAATTTGTGAGCCTTTATTTTAAACAACCAAAGGTGACTATTCTTCAACCAGCCCTATTTATGCCTGTCTCTCTTTCTACCTTGAATGCTCTTCTTTTCTCACTGAGGCCACATCCAACCTATCTTTCAGGACCCTGGTCAACTTTAAATCTTCCAAAGCTTCCATGATTTTTAGTTTGTAAGCTAGAAGTGATTTTCCCTTACTGAATTGCTACAACACTCCTGGGGCCCTTTTTGAGTTACTGTTTCCTTCCTTGTGATGTATCTGTTTGTGCATGATTATTTTCCCTATTAGACTATAAGGTTGTTGAAGACAAGTATCATGTCCAACTTATCTTTGCCTTATCAAATTTTGTTTTCCATACAGTAGGAACTTCATAAATATTTGCTGAGTGAATATAAGAGAAAGCATTTTGGTGAAATTTATTACCATGAGTAACTTTAAGATTAGAGAGGGGTAAGTGTCTGAAAGGACCATCTGCTATGGATTAGGCAAAAGTGGCATTGTCTAGTATGGTACCCACTAGCCATACATTGCTATTTAATTTTAAATTAAGGTTAAATAAATTTTTAAATATTGCTTCCTCAGTCTTACTTGCACTTATGAAGGACTCAGTAGCCACATGTGCTGAGCGGCCAGCATATGAACATTTCTATCTCACAGAGAGTTCTATTAGACGGTATTGGTCTAGTCTATGATAATTTCAAGTTTCCAGATCTTACTTCCTGAGCAAACAGTCCTTGCTTTCATCTATCTCAATCTTTGCATTTGCTTTTCTTGACCAACTCTGTCTGGAATGCTGTTAGGTCATTTGCTCTGTTCAGATATCTAAGCTGGCACTCCTGGATAGGAAAAGTCTCCCACGGGTTGTTTGGCTCCACTAATTTTATCAAGTCATTTTATTAATTGAGGTATAATTTATATGTCATAAAATTCCTCCCATTTTGAGTGTAGAATTCAATAATTTTTGGTAAATTTACAGAGTTGTACTACCTTCACCACAATCTAATTTTAGAGCATTATTATCAACCTGGAAAGAGTTATTGTGCCTTTTTGTAGTCACTCTCTATTCATATCCTTGTTCCAGTCCAACACTACCTTATTTTCTATTTCTGTAGATGCATTTTCTGGACATTTCATAAAAATGGTGTTGTGCAATATGTTGTCTTTTGTGTATGGCTTCTTTAAATTAGCATACTTTTTTGAGCTTCATCCATGTTTCTAGCATGTATTAGTACTTCATTCCTTTTTGTTGTCAAATATTTACTATATGGATATACCAGATTTTGTCTATCCCTTCACCTGTTTGAGGACATTTGGGTTGTTTCCCCTTTGTGGCCATTATGAATAATGTTATAATGACTATTTGAATAACAGCTTTTTGTGTGGACTTATGTTTTTAATTCTTGAGCATATACCAAAGAGTGGAACTGCTGGGTCACATGGTAAATATGCGATTAGCATTTTAAGAAACTGATAACCTGTTTTCCAAATTACCTGCTCCACTTTACATTTCCACTAGCAATATATGTTCTAATTTCTCCACATTCTCCTACATCCTTGTCAACACTTGTTATTTTTATTTTAGTTGCTTAATAGAATGGCATCTCGTCTTAATTTGCATTCCTCTAATAACTAATGATATTGAGAATCTTTTACATGCTTATTGGCCATTTTTATATTCTTTGATAAAATGTCTACTCAAATATTTTGCCTATTTTAAATTTATGTCATTTTTCTTCTTAGTATTGAGTTGTTAGAGTTCATTATATAAATTCTGGTTAGAAGTCCCTTATCAGATATGTCATTTGCAAATATTTTCTCTGAGTCTGTGGTTTGTACTTTCACCTTCTTAATAGTGTAACATTTGGAATTTCAAAAGCTTTTGATTTTTATGTAGTCCAATTTATATCAAATTAATTTTTGTTCTTGGGATAGAAAATTATGTGGGTATAACATGAAAATATAAAAATTGACCTTTTCCCCCATTTTAAATGCATTTTACTTATGCAAATTAAATTGTTCACTAAAAGTGAAACTTACTTGCTTTTTTGGAACTATCAGTTTCATTAATTTTTGGGTACAGTGCAGAAATAACTTTGGGTATAGTACATCTTTAGAAGAAATCCCCCCCCGCCCCAATGCACACAGTGTAGATACATCCATCCTGACAGTATTTCTGTGTATGTTCTCTCTCTCTGAGCATTATCACTTCCTTTATAAGTCTCACATGTGGGGCAATATCACCACATGTCACTCTGTCCTCAAATTTACTGTTTTCTCCAGTTGTCCATTCAGTATTTGATACAGGAAGTAACCGTGTCTCACCATTTTTGTTTCTATCTAAAACACTTCATGTATTTTGCATTAATTACAAAGTAGCCTCAATTCCTCTGTGGGTTATGTGACCTGTGATTACCTTATACCAACATTTTCTCAGATTTTACAGTGGGCAAAATGATGTTACCTTAAAAGAACACTTTGGTTAAAAATTATTAATACATTATTGTCTAGCTACAACATCTGGGCACTGAAATGCATATTTTACATAGAAAAACCTTTCATTCAACTCAGTTAATTGTTAAGTAGGTGTTATTATCCCCATCTCACAAATAAAGAACCTAAAGCTTGGAAGTATTAAGTAACTTATTAGCTCTTCAACGTTAGCAAGAGGTTGTGCTGACTCTAAAATCTACACTCTTCAATGTCATTTGTCTTAATAAATTATTTGGGGACTTTGGGAAAAAAAGTGCTTATCTTATAATAGGTTAATTTGAATATATTGTTTAGTTCATATCCCAGTTTTTCTTCTGAATATAGGAATTAAAATCGCTTTTCCAAGGGTACTTGATCTTATCTGAAGAAATATGGAAAGCACTTTCCATAGCAATTAAAAAATGATACACTATGGTGCTTTGAGATTATCATTATATTGTAATTGCATAATTTTATAAAGTAATTAAATTGTATAATCTTGAAATGGTAGTCTCACTGTAGAATTCTTTATCCTTTGTGATTTTGTTGTAATGAGAGTGAAAAAATAGATGCTGAAAGCGTTAATAGACTTATTTTTAGAATCCCTAATAGATTAACAGTGATGGCCTCATCAATCTGTGTGAGTGTCCTTGCATTTATGGTTTTCACGGATGGGTGGTATTTATAACTGTCTTACCAAGCAATTCCAGCCAAATCTGCTTTCATGACATAAGTACAGGGAGTTATTCATGTCAAAAATGATGTAAGAAGTGGAGCATTATTTCAAATATATAAATTAAAATTTGTTTTTTCACATTGCTCATCATTTCATTCTTAATATTAAATGAAACAATTGTGACACAGATATTGAAGTATAAATAAGAAATATCTGCCCTTTAAAGCCTATTTATAGAACGAGGTAAGGATTTATCCTTTTAATCCAAAGTTTTCTCACAGAATGCTCTTCGAATGGTTTCCTTTTACTGAGTATAATGGGCCATTGGGTCTTCCTTTACTAGCTCTTTCTCTGGCCATCAGCACTAATGACTTATGGTACCTTCTCAATTCAAATAATGACCTAAAACTTTAACAGTGATCTATGGACAAACCCGGGAAAACTTTCCTGTCTCCTTGACAAGGCAAAACAGGAGGAACAAAGTGGACAAAATCCTCAAACTGAACCTGCTGGAGTTCTCCAAGCCCTTACGGCTCTGATATTGACAAATCAGCTCTGCCTGGAACATTATGCTTTCTTTTCAATATTTTGATTTTGTCCACTGAAAGCTGACTCTAAACACAGTTTCCTTATCTCAGATCTTCTATTTTTAACTACTGCTGTCAAAAAAGAAAAATCTGTAATAGCATTGGCCATCAAAATTTTTGAAAACTGGAATAATCAAATAAAAATAAATTTAAAAAATAAAACCTCCTCGGCTTTGGAGTTTACCTCTCTTAACAAGTCCTGTTGTGTATTTACTCTAAATCCCTAGGCTGATTACACTCTTCTCTGTATAAAGGGTGGTATTTCATATTTGATCAGCTAGCTAGCAAAAATAGCCAGCTAATTTAATGGAATAAAAGTTTTTGGTCTGATGAACATAAGCCACTATGCTTTAGAATGTAATAGGGCAAACACAATTGTCTTCCTAAGACACTACCTTGATTATAATTTCTCCCCATTCCCACATCCGCTGTGAGAGTCATTAGTGACATTCCCCTAGTATTTCCAGCTCTCCTCCACTCCAGACAGGATTGCTCTTCTTAGCCTCTTGTGGTTGGATGGGACCCTTTAATTATTTCTGGCCAATGAGATGAGAGCAAGAATAATGTGTGACCTTTCTGGGCTGAAATTTTACTTGCCAGTATAAGACCCTCATGAGCCCTCTGTGTCTTTTAGCATGATGTCCAGCAATGTTTGAGATGGTGCCTACTTCCCAGACTAGAACCTTGATGGACATGTAGCATGAGCATGAAATGAGCCTTTGTTGTTATAAGTTACTAAGATTTGAGGCCTTTTTGTTACTGTGGCATAACCAAGCCTATTCTGAATGTCATGTTTCCCTACTCCCCACCATTTACTGAAAGACGTTCAGTGGCTGCAGGAGGAAGTATGCACTCTTTGGAATTCAAGTCTTTCTTAAATATGCGTTCGTTCTACTCTTCCTTTTCTTAGGATGATTCATACACTTTGATTTCCAAAAGAAATGAACTCTATGTCCTGCCTGTTAGTTTCTAAAACTGAGTCTTCTCTGAGGGCCTCACTGCTTTTCAACCCTGTATTCATTTTCCCCTTTTGAATTCACCTAAGTATCTTGCCATTGTCTATGGCTCCTTCTTATTCTACTTTTTACTTTATTTATCTATGAACCTGTCATTCTCTTTACAGATAATTAATAAATTAGTTTGAGGTCAGGTCCTATGACTTAGTTATATCTCTATCTCTTGCAGAAATTAATTCTGTTCCCAGCTCATAGAAAGTAGTCAAAGAATATTCATTGTACTGAATTTTTTCTGCTTAAAGATATAACAATAAAAGCAGTAGGTTTTTATTTTTATTCTTTTGGATTCTACCTTTCCTCAATCATAAGTGACTCATAAGAAAGTAATTATAAACTGATGGAAAGGAGTAGAGAACATCTATGAATTGATTCTTCTCCTAGCTTTTTCTTCCTGATTCAGCTCTCTCTCTATATATATCATCTAATCTTATTATCTTATTCACCTATCTGCAACTTTATAAAAGTGTATATTTACAGGGTCAAACATATATTAGGACGTAAGAGAAACAGTCCTCTGCCACATTTTGACCCACTCCCAAGTGTACTTTCCAGAAATAAAACTTTAAAGTATTTCTGTCTTCTGGACTTTCTGCAATATTTTAAAGCAATATGTATACGTACATATGAATTGATATATTAACTTTGGACATTAACTATATTAACTTTCCGACAAGGATTTTATTCATCGCAGCAGTATGAGACCCCTCATTCCTATATATTTATATCAATGTCTTTAGTTTTTCTACTGTTTAATTTTGTATTTTGATATTTTAAAAATTCTGTTTCTTGTTTCATCACTTGTTGGTAACATCTCTTGAATGCTCACTTGGTGAAAAGAAGGTATCATCTCTTCTGCCCATTTCTTTTATCTTCTCCATTACTTTTAAATTTTTAACCTTTGCACTCTTAAGTGTAACCTTAATTAAGTCTTCTGTGCTTTGTCCAGAGGTCATTCTAAAAGTTTAAAATCAATAAAGTGCATTTATTTTATTGACTAAGTAAAAGTGTTCACTGCAGAGCCTGAGTCTTATGACTTAATGTATTTCTTATATAACTGCTTGTTTTTTTTTTTTCCCCTGCTCCCTGTTGTTTCCAATTGGCTTAGAAAAGAAAGTCTAGTATTTTCTGCCTTTATGACAATATTGCATTTTCCAAACATCTCAGTGATACTCTCTAGTCTAGGAACTTCCCCCTGGGCAGGAGTTCTCCTGTCTGATTACTCCATTCAAGACTGTATTGACTGCTTTTTAGGCCTGACTCCTCTTTCCCTGCTCTCCTTGGTCAGATCCTGAGTCTCATTCTTTCTCTCTCTTGGTTTATCCTCTCCTTTTACTGGAGCGTGTATTTAAGTAACTTCCTAATGAAGAAGTTGTGAGAGGAAAATTTTCTGAACCCTTTCATATCTAAAAGTGTCTTTATTTTGAGCTCACCATGGATTCATACATTGTCTGGGATAAAATTCTAGATTGAAAGTTATTTTCCTTTAAGGATGTGAAAGGAATTGCTGATGATGAATCAGATGCCAGTGACATGATTCTTTTTCTTGTGCAAGTTATTTGTTTTTCTTTCCACGCACCACCATACCCTCCCCAACACACATGCAGTTTTAGAATTTTCTCTTTATTCTTGGTGTTTTGAAATATTACAAGTATATCTGGGTATAAATTTTATTTTTAACATCTTGCTCATTACTTGGTGGGCCACTTTAATTTGTTTCCTTTATTTCTGCAAATTCTATTCTATTAATATTTATTAATTTCCTTTTATCCATTTTCTCTGTTCTTTATTTCTCAAATATTTGTGCTGTTGATTTAAACTTCTTCGTCTTTGATGTTTTTCACTTACAATTTGGTCCCTTTGTTCTTCGTTTGAGATTTCTTGGCTTTATACCTATGTGCTTCTATGGAATAATTTTTACTTGGCAAACACTTTATTTTTTAAATTAGAAAAATTTTCTTTTTCTTTCGTTGATATTTTATTACAGCAATTTGTCATTACTTTCTTGTTTTATGGGTATAGTGATGTTTGAAATTTATGTGTTGCCATGCTCTATGATGCCATGTAGGTCCCCCTCCAGTGTGGAAGCAGTCATTCTTCCACTCCCTGCAGTCACAGTGTTGCTTGCTGAGTCCCTCCCTGGAAATTATACAGTCCCCCTCTGTGGGGTGGCCTGAATCCAACAACTTATCAGTGGAGGTGGGGGTAGGGTAGGATTCGGATGTATAAAGAGCTGGCCTTTTGCTTCAAATCTATAAATATCCGAAAGGCCATCACGTCTCCAGAGCATCACCTGGGACAGCCTGAGATGTCTGTTGCAATTGAGTCACATGTCAACTCCTCCTTCTGCCCAATCCTGCTTCCCACACTCCCTTACTCCCGCCATTTGGGAGCGTGCAAATCTCTCTCTTAGAGTTTGTTTCCCATGAAGCCTGGCCCAAGATATTACGTGACGATACTAATTTGAAGGTTTTTTTTTTTTATTTCATCTGTTTTCTGAATTATATCTATTTCCTTCAGAGTCATTTTTCTACTTTGTGTGTATGTGTTCTATTTAAACTCTGGAGCACTTTTATACATACCATACTTCTCCCTAGATGGCTTGTTTGTTATTTTTACCCCCCAAGGAAGAATTTTTTTTCTTGCTTTGGGGTAAACATCTGGCTGTTTTTCATCTCTGCTTAGGGAGTCTGGGAAGGTGGGTGGGAGTGGGAGTCAACTCCTTAGAACTTCAATTCACCACTCTTTTCAGCTCTTTTTCCTCCCCTGCTCTCTGTTTTCAAGTCTTCCCCAGGGTTCTCCTCATAAGACACCTGTTCTTTGCTGACATCGTCTGTGAGGGTCTCTAGGCCATGGCTTGTGCTGCTCTGGTTTGTTAGCCAATATGCCTAACGTGCTTTCTGTGTTCCAGAAATGTATTGAAATTCCTCCTTTGTGGATGGCCCCCGTTCTTTTAGCTGTAGTGTTGAGCCACGTCTTTTCATTCCTTTACGTTCTGTTAATGTAATCCTAAGAAAAGCGGTATACTCTGTACTCTCTCTTGAACCCAGAGTCTTCTGACTTTGGTTTGACTTTTAGAACAGTCATGCTACTGGCTGTCCTTCAGGGAGCTGAATTTCAATTCTCTAGGATGGTGTAAAGACCACAAACTTTCCCAAATTCCATCGTGGTTATTTGGGGAAGTTACCAGATATAAACAAATGTATTTGATATCATCTATATGGGGACTTGGAGTCAGGTGAATTATAGCTATTTAACTGTGTTTCTGATAATTGTGTAGCCAAATAATGACTAAATGTCTCCTCTCTGTCAGAACCTGAGTAAGGTGCTGTGGATAACTGAAAAAAGTGTGGTCTGAACTCATAGTCTAGTGGAGGAGGCAAAAATAAAAGATAATCTCACCATAAAATAACAAATGCTCGGGGGCTGGCCCCATGGCCAAGTGGTTAAGTTCACGTGCTCTGCCCTGGCAGCCCAGGGTTTCGCCAGTTTGGATCCTGGGCGCAGACACGGCACCGCTCATCAGGCCATGCTGAGGTGGCGTCCCACATGCCACAACTAGAAGGACCCACAGCTAAAAAAATACACAACTATGTACCAGGGGCCTTTGAGAGAAAAAGGAAAAATAAAAACATCTTAAAAAAATAAAATAACAAATGCTCACTAATAATATTAGTTTGTATAGCGCCAAAACTTATCAAGTGCTTATTATGTGCTGGCTCTTCTACAAATGTTTTACATTTATTAACTGATTAATATTCACAACAAAATTATGATGTAGTCCTTATTCTCACCCCCATTTTATGGAAAAAGACAAGGAGGCATTTGGCCCCAAGCTCACAGCTGGTAAGTGGTCAAGCCAGGATTCAAATTCAGCCTGTGTGGCCCAGACTCTGATGAGCTTTCAACTGCTTGAGTGCACTGTTCCTCAAGAGAGAGGAGGGAGAAAGAAGCAGAGCACAGAAGTCAGATGCCTAACAGAGCTGGAGGTGACATCCTGAACAGTTTTTTTGTCTTGTTTTTATGGAGAAAGCGGCATTAGCGGAATTGTGGGTCCTTTATTGCCAACGTTTTGGAAACAACATTCTCATGGTAGAGTCAAAGTCCTCAAGCTATGGTCATTTAAGCAAATGCTTGATGGTCACACCAGTGAAAGCTGATGTGGCTATGTCTGAAAAAAATTCAAAAGACTTTCCTTAATTCTTCTAAAGAATTTTCATAATTACACATTGAATAATCTCACAACTATATTCAGATATCTTGTTAGTTTCTTCTTTTGCAACTTGCCTTTTTAAAAACTGAGTTATAAAGATATACTAAAGGATACAATGTTGCACGTACTAGTTTGTGAAAAATTAAATAGTCAGAAAATACCAAGTACTGGTAAAGATCTAGAAATTCATGTGTGAATTCATGTACACTGCTGCTGGGAGTGCATATTAAAAGTACTTTGAAAAATCATTTGACATTTTCTAGTAATTAGAATATTTTCATTTCTTACAACCAAGATATCATATACCTAGGAATACACCTTGAGGAAACTCTTGGATATGAACTCATAAAACACACAGAAGAATATTCATAGGAGCACTGCTTGTGAAGGGAAAATCCTGGAAATGATGCAAACGTCCATCACATGTAGAATGGAAGTCAATCGTGGCACATTCGAAAATGAGATGAGAAACAGAAGTACAAATGAAGGAACCAAAGTTGTGTGCATCAGGATAATTGAACTTCAAAACCAAAATGTTGAATGAAAAAAGCAAGTACAAAAGGATATTTTTGCTCTATGATTATGTTTTTGTAGAGTTAAAAACTGACAGCACTAAATAACATGGTTGTGTTACATACGCATGTGGTCAAACTATAAAGAAAAACAAGAGAATGATGAATACAAAATTCAGAATAGAAATTACCTCTAGAGGGGAGGTGGGGGGTGGGATCAGGAGGAGACACTCTAGAGTGTCAAAGATACTAACATTCTATTCCTTAGACTGGATGGTGGTGGCTGCACGGGTATTCCTTTTATTATTATCCTTTAAAATATCTATATACATTTTATATAGTCCTTTGTATGTGTGATAATATTTCATAACAATTTTTTAAAGAAATAATAAAATGTTTAAAAAATTGGCTTTAGAACAACAATAACTGAGATTTATGTAAGAAATTAATATAGCCTTAATTAATATAATATTACTTAAAGTAATAGTAGCAAGATTCCCAAAATTATTTTGAGACATGAAGTGCAAACAGGCTCTGCGCTTAAAAACGTAAGGAATGAAAAACTACAAAGCTGGTTAAATTTTCTCATTTCTAAAACACATCTTAAACAATAAGGTCATGTGGATATCCATGAAATAAAAATCCTTACCCTTCTTTGTTTTATTCTTTAGAATGGATGCTTAAAGAACAAATAGGAGTTAGTCAGGCAAAGGGATGTGCATCCCAGAGGAAGAAAGTAGCATGGAGAGAGTTCTTTTCCAAGAGGAATCATGGTCCCAATTATCTAATATGCTTTCCATGGCTGCTTTAACCTACGACAGACCAACTTATAAAGTCAGTTTGCTAAATGCCTGGAGGTTTTAAACAATGATAAGTGCCAAATGCATTTTTAACACAGGCTGTTCATTTGTTCATTAATTCACTCATTCATTTACCAAATATTTATGGAGTGTCTACTATGTGCTGGTCCTTATGCTGGGGAAATGCTAATGACCAAGATAGACATGGTCCATGCCTTCATAGAACTTACAGTTTAGAAGAGAACAGTAGAGAAGAAAAGCCAGAGTATCTGTCCTTAACTCCTGATGTCTTGAAACAGGAGCTCTTTGCTTAGAGCTGTTTTGACATTGACTATTTTTCCAGCAGTCAAAATTGGCTTCAGAGATATTAACTCAATGAGAATGTTTAAAAATAGATTAGTTATAATGGGAATAGGATGAGCTGTATGGTAGTCTTTTGGTCTGAAGGATCTTTTCAGAAGAATGAATTCATTAAACAATTATTTATAACATTTACCAGGGTCTTTTATGTGTGAGTTATTGAAAAGAATAGGAAAATAAATCTGTCATAGACCCTGCTCTTAGATGGGTGATAGGCATCGAAGTCTTCAAACTCACCCTCATTTCTTCTTCCCAGAATCTCACAGTAAAGCTCACTGACCTCTCCTTCGGATACTCAGCTCTGACCTAGTTCTCAGAACCATTTCGATGGGAAAAATGATTTTTCCTTCCTTCCTCTGGTACCATGCTCTTCTACGATGCTTGCTACTAAGAAACCTTTTTCAGCTTAGTGTGCAGTGATGTTCATTCTCTTCTCTGCATTATTCAAAGTTTCCAAAAAGAATTGAATATACATCATTAGTGGAATATACATACTATGTCTCTCGTTTCTTTTCTCTAACCCTTGAAACTATCCAGGATAGGTATGACCATGCTCGTGTTACAGATGAGGATAAGGAGACTCAGAGATGGATTAGTTTTCCCCATGACTTATCAGCCCATCAGTGGTAGAGGAAGAATTTGAACCTAAAACCCAATTTTGTCTCTCTTAAAAAAATTCATTTTTTTTTGAATTCCTGTTTTTCCTTGGTGTTTTTCTGCTTTCTCTTTTTCTGATTTCTGAGTCTGAGCTATTACAATACCGAGTTGGCTTGTCTACACTGCTGATGGATCTAAAGTTCTCCTTTAAGTTTTAGCGATGGAGGCAGCCATCAGAGTGAAGTTTTACTTCATTTCCACATGAAAAATTCCTATGAACCAGTAAAACTAAGTTTCACTTCATTTTCACCTCGTAACATTCCAGACAAATAAATGCATGAAGCCAAACAAGGGGAGAGAGTATCAGAAAGTTTTGTAGATAGGTCACCCTAACAAAGTGAAAGAAGTAACAAGATGCATGGGAGCTTAGCACTTTGCTGGACTGAGTTCCATGGCATTGCCACACAATCTAGGCTTTCATTTCAGTGTCGTAGAATAAGCAATCACTGAAAGAAGTAGTGGTATTCATTCTCTCATTCATTCATGCATTCTACAAATATTTGTTGAATGACTACCAGGTGCCCAAGATTATTCTGGGCACAGAGGATGTAACAGTAAATCTCAAGGACAAATTACATATCTTTAAGGTACTAACAGCCTAGTGGTGGAAGACAAATAAGTGGAGAAATAAATAAATAATGTAATTTTAGGTAATGATAAAAGCCATGAAGAAATAAAGTTGATGAAGGACATGAATTACTGGGAGAGGGGGGCGTCGTGGGCAGCTTCTCTTATGATTCCTTAATAATCTGCTTCAAGACCTTATAGTCAAGGTATTCAAGACTCTGTGTAATAATCTCCTCTTAAGTGTAGGTCATCCTAGCAACTTGCTTCTCATCAATGGAAATTGGTAAAGGTGATGGCAATCACTTTCATGATTAGATTTAAAGAAATTGTAACCTCTGTCTGGCTAGCAATCTTTCTTTTGCTTTCATGAAGTAAGCTGCCATGTTGGAGGAGTCCACAGGACAAGGAACTGAGGGCAACCTATGACTAATAGCCAGTGAGGAAATGAGACCCTCAGCCTAACTATCGTCAAGGAACAAATTCTGCCAACAGTCTGAGCGAGACTGGAAGCAGATCCTTTCTGAGTTGAACTTTTGGATGAGACCCCAGCCTGACCAACAGCTTGATGATGAGAAGCCCTGAAGGAGAGATCTCATCTAAGGCAGCCCAGATCCCTGACCCATAGAAACTGTGAGATAATAAATGTGTGTTGTCTTAACTGCTAAGTCTGTGGTAATATTGTCACACTCGTAACGTTATTGTTGTTTATTTATATGCTTAAAACTTATAGAAGTCTCTTTAAAGTTGATTACACAGTGCATGCCTTATTTGCCATTCATCTTGTACTGGCGTATAACTGGGTTTGCAGCCTCTTTGTGATAATCATTGAGTTTTACCTTTTGAATTGGTACTGGATCCTTTTTTTAAAAAAAATTAGTTATCTAATTCATTTGTACGAAATTATGCCAGTTGCTAAGAGAACCAGCTTTAACGAGGCCTTTTTCAATTTCCACATTTATTAGCTTCACTTTCAGAGTTACAGGCTTATTCATGGATTATTACCATTAATAATGTTTAAACACTCTGGATGTAATACCTGGTCATATACCATTTTTCTTTAAGGCATTTAGGATTTATTGGGGTTCTTGCTTTATGGAAAATTCCATGCTTACAGAAATAGTAACAGTGCTCATGTATCAAAAAATCATACAGAGTCTATTCTATTAGAGCCCCACAGGGGCCTTTATGAGGGGCTATGAGAACAGCCTGTGGCTGACAGCTAATGGTTGGATTGTTGATATTGCCCTGTAAACATCTTTGGTACCATTTCCTAGAATGATTTCAACATAACATGCTACCTGAGAGCTTCCAGGCTCAGCTCCTAGCAGAAAATCTTCAGTGGGAACAGCTGGGCCTGCATCTGCTCCATCACTTAAGCAGGGTCCCTCTGAAAGTTGGAGGATGAGAAAAACCCTTCCAGGAGGATGAGAAGAGGGGTGAATAACAGCAACAAGACCATACACACCCTGGGAGGGAGAAAGGAGGAAGAGACAGGCCAGCCAAAGCGTCAGTTCAGCCAAAATCTCTCCCTTTTATTGCTGCTCAATTCTCTCCTTGGGGACCATCAGAAACTAGAATACAGAGCTGGTGCTTTCTTTTTCTGCACGTCCCATCTCTACAGGGATTCTCTGTCAAAAAGCATTGGTCTCTTTTCCTAACATGGCTACACATTTCCCCTTTATAGATTGCCTAAAGCCAGAGTAACAACCCCAGCCATTCCCATTTGAATAAGAAAAGGCTTATTTTATTTAAATAAATAATATACCTGTTAAAACAGGATTATTGTGTATGTTACTTGAAGGCAAGATTTTAGCTGCTATCTCCTGACATCCCTTGGGTTTCACTTTGGTCGCAGCTGTGTTGCTAACCTGGGTCAAGCATCTGACCCTCAGAGAGCAGCTATGGAAGGACAGACAAGACTGGCACTCTCTTAATGGGATCACGTATGGCCCATAGTGTCCTGGTTCCCAGGTCTCCAACCAGCATGTGCCAGGATTATGTTTTCTGTAGAACGAGAACCTGTCAATCAAAATGTAGTCTGCATTATCATCCCTCCTCTAGTTGCTGGTAAGCAAAGATGAAGATTCAAAGCAAGTTGCTGCCCTGTCTTCAGGCAGAAAGAAAACTCCAAGATTGGCTGCTGCCTTTGGAACCTTGTTTGATATCATAGATGAATGGAACAAGGAAGATACCCAGAGGTTGAAATTGCATGTGTCATCTAAGAAGCTAAGGTTCATGAAGAAATTTATCACTATTGTTACATACAAGTATACAAACACTCTCTTTACGGTGCAAAGAAGATGGTGTCCCTTACATCTCAGATAGTCAGCAAATGGCAAATGTATGTTTGCATGGTGTGTCTATGGAAGTGTATGTGCATGTGTGTGATGAGGCTATGAAGTCATCCTGTGGACTGTCACTCTGAGGGTGTCAAAGACCACCTTATGGCAACATGTGACCTTGAAGGTTTAATTTTCAATAGAGACTGCCTCAGAAAGTAGGTCATTTCTCTTCCCTTAAATTCTCCTATGTGGTGCCCTCAACTTCTCTGTATAGCTAGATGGTAGGTAGATAGATGGTAGGTAGATAGATAGATAGATAGATGATAGATAGACAATGATAGGTAGATAGATGATAGATAGATAGATAGATAGATAGATAGATAGATAGATAGATAGACAGACATCATAGTGTTCCAGCAATCATGTCCAATTCAATAGTTTCTGAAAATATATGCTTTCCTCAAATCTTAGAAGTCTTATTTTTTTAAACACTAGACATCAAATGAGTGGAACTAGTGATGATTTAGAAGTTAAAATCCCTGGATGTGTGTGTGTGTGTGTGTGAGACAGGCTGACTCTTAACTTCATCTCTGACCAGCTATATGTCCTTGAGCTGGTCACAATTACTCTGAACCTCAATTTTTTTATCTGTTAAATAAATAGTGATAGTAACACCAGCCCTGTGACACTATACACATTTTCCTCATTTTCTTCATCTGTAAAATGAGAATAATAGAACCTTCTTAAAGGGATGTTGTAAGAAAGTGCCTGGCACATAGGAAACACTAAGCAAATATTAGCTATTATTATAACCTCACAGTATTAATCTTAAAATCATCTTAAATCATCCTAAAAATGATGCATCAGTAAGTCATATGCTATAAGTGTTTATATGATGTAAGCATGGCAGTAGTTGTGCATATTAATTATTTGTAGTGCTAAACAATTTAATGTCTTCTTGGTTAACTATTACTGAAGAAAAAATCAGATTCCCTACTCATATCACATACAAAAAGAAATTCATGATGGATCAAATATTAAAATATAAAAAAATAAAAACATGAAAGAACTGGAAGAAAATGCCAGTGAATATGTGTATCATATTGGACATAGAGAGCATCTTTACAAACATGACAAAACCAAAACTACAAAATAAAAATCCATCCAATTGTAATACATGAAAATTGAAAAAAATAAAAAGCATATTGTATATGACAGAGGATACCATAATAAAGGGAAAGGCTAATTTAAAACAAGGAAATTTTTCTAAAACAGATGAAAGGACAACATCTGTCATGTGTAAAATCTACCTACGTATCAATTAAGGAAAAGTAATAATCAGAAAATGGACAAAAGGTATAACACCAATTTTATATTAGTAAAAACACAAAGCTCAAAAAATATCAATAATGAGCAATGTACACTAAAAAGATAAGTAAATTTTTCCCTACCAAATTAGCAATGATTAAAAAGATTGGTAATACCAAGTTTTAATCAGAATATGGAAAAATGAGTATTGTCTACTCTGATAGTGTGAATATAAGTGATTATATCTTTCTAGAGGGCAATTTGGCAGTACATATTAAAATTAAAAATTTCCATGCTCTTTGATTTAGGAAATCCACTTTTAGGAAATTTATCTGGCCAAATTATTTGTACGAGTTGGCAAAAATGTTTGTATAGTAATAATGGTCATTGAGGCATTGGATTTTAGTAACAGAGAATTCGATCATTCCACGCACAATTTCTGCATTATGGTGTTGGTTACACAGGTCAGCCCTATTCGATGCCTGAAGAGACCAGACAAGGGTATAAAGAGGTCCCTCTTGAAAAGAGTGTTCTCTCCTTGGGTCTGGGTGAAATAATGCAGCCTCTGGTTCCCCGGGTCCTGATGGGGATGTATGAGCCTTGGCATTCATTTGGGATGTTGGGGCCTTCTGAGCCCCAATCTGACCCTCTGAGCAACAGTTCTCAGAGCTGGCTTCTTATTTCAATCATGCGGGTAAATGAGCGATTCCTAGTCCTACCTAGGTGTTCTTACTTAATTGGTTTGTGGTTGAGCTCAGGCATTGATTTTTTTTTTTTAAAGTTCCCAGCTGGTGGAATGATTCATCTCACAATATAGCTTAGGCCACACCTGGAGGCAGGAACCATCTATTGGGTGAGGAGGATCATTATTCCTTCCATCCTATTTCTGTGTATAAAGCAACCAGGGTCACCCTCACACTCCCCAAATCCTTTCACCTCCTCGAGGGGGTGACGTATCGCATTTATCCCTCAATATAGGCAGCCAAAATCGTAAGGCCGATCCAGCAGTGAATCCATGTTGGTGTGTGAACAGTTGTATGCAAACTTCACCAGGACAGAACATTGCAGAAGGAATTCAGACCATTAAATAGGAGGTTTCTGAGCAGGCAACATCATCATAGAGGAAAGAAGGTGATTTATTTTATGGAGTTGCTCTGTCAGCTTTTTTATCAGCATGAAAAGCAGTTAGAACAAATTGGCAAATTGGCAGAGGCAAATGGTGCAGGAAACCAGAACAGAAACACCAGGAGACTTTAGTTGTTGGTAAAAACATATAAAATATGTAGTACAATATATATTTCTCAATGGTTCTGTTAATGAGAGGTCTAGAAAAAATAATTCTAGTCTTTGTTTCTAACATGCAGTGTGGCCTTAATCAAGAGTTGCAATGTTTTTGAGCCTTTTTTTTTTTCACATTTAAATTGGGGATAAGGTGAACTAGTTATTTTCGAAAATCTGTTCTTATTGAAAAACATAATATTCATGCAGCCTTGGATAGCACTGCAAAATTGGAATTTAATTTGCATGTGAATTTAGGAGCCGAAGAGTTGCTCAAGACTGCTACCTGCATTCTATGAAAGTGGTGCCTCCAAGCCTTCTGGAAGGGAAAGAGAGAGAAGTGGGACATCACATGGGATCTGGGTTTGTCACCAAGTGTCTGGGAGACCTGAGTTCAAACACATCCACCTGAGTGTGGAGGGTTCTGATGGTGGACTGGTAGGGACCTGCTTGGAGGAGGGCCTCAGGGTTTGGGGTCGTCTTGGATGAGAGTCAGTGGGCTATAAAGACCTAGATGAAGTCTCCACCACATCAACTAGCTGGAAAAGAGATGAACACAATGAAAATAGACTAACAGGAGTTGGGGCATTGCAAAACCTGGTACAGTTGAGTGGCCCTGATTCCCCTCCATCAGGTCCAAAGTGATCTTGATCATGGCTGGAAAACCAGGCAGTGTTATCACGTACTAAAGCTCTTTAGATTCATTTAATCTCATGGGCAGCAAAATAGAAATAGAAAATGGCTTCACTCTGGAATTGTGAGAGTGAAAAACTACAGAACGCATCTTTTGTTTTCCATGAACCTCTAAAGTACCACTATCAAACCTGACCCTCCTTGGCTTCCCTGGGGCAGCCTAACTTTACCTCTCAGTACAAAGCTATCCAAGATGTAGACTGAAAATTAGCTCATGCTGTTAACGGGGCTATAACCAAGAAAGGAGGACATAACCAGAAAAAGCCACAGTTAAGAGAAAACTATTTCTCCCCAAGTCATACAACAGCTATAAAACCTCATATGACCCCCTCTACTAGTGGTTACTGCTTTCTAATCTATGACTCCTCCAGATCTGCTTTGCTACTCATCTATATTACTGGGGATATCCAGTTGGGAAATCACCTTTGCCTCAGGCTTTAATTCCTAGTTAATCTCTGCTTCTCCTAATATAGTGTCAGAAAAAGCAACCAAGGCAGAACTGATCCGTTTCCTTTAGATTTTCCTCCAAGTCTTTCATCCGAAACCCAAACGTTATAAAAGATGCTTCCCTCCTTCCTCTTTTCAAATGGCACTGCATGCTACCTCTGGATTGCCCTCCCTTGCTGCATTGAGTCAATAAATCTGATCCAGCAGGCAGCAGATTTGTGCCTGGTGGTCTTTGCCTGATAATGCTTTGGCACTGTTGTGGTAGAGGCAGTAGTAACAGTAGGTGTATGGAGGACAGGGACCCAGAGATGCCATTGTGTATATTCCAGAGACATTTTATTTATTTATTTGTTTGAATCTAAGACAGATGTTGTGTATGTGTGAGAGCGTGTGTGTGGAGGGGGCTGTGATAGACAAAATCATGAATGTTTGTTAATGGACATAGCTTTCATGTTACTTTGCACTATGTATGCATTCATAATGAGAAATCAGCCGTTTGTGGTTTGATGATAGGTGAGGAAGTTCATTGGAGAGAACAAACCCTCTGCAGGGAGAAGGAGACCACCAAAATGTATACTTTTCTTTAAAGGAAAGAGAGGAGAGACAAAAAATGGCTTTATATCAAGCAAAAGGTATTTGTAGAGCTTCTGCCCTGGACTCAGTATTGAGGAATAGAGGTGGAGTCACAGCCATTGTCTCTGCCATGGGTGTCTCATACAAAGGCTAGGGAGAAGAGGCCCACACCACAGAAAGCCTCAGTGAAAACTCAAGTTTCTCTTTGTGAGTCCTACCACTTGGAAGAAACATGTTATACTACATCCAAAAGAAATAGCATTTTGGAAGAGAGAAAGTGATGGGCAGGATTAGGAAGAGACAGGCCCTAAAATGGTCTTTAAAAGATGGGTGTATTGAGGAGGCCATTCTAAGCCGGGGGAGAGCATGAAGAAGAACAGAATGAGACCAGGCATGTAACAGTGTTATGTCTCTAATCAATGATTATCTGTCTTTGAAAAAGGGGGTAAACAACATCTTAATTCAAGTTTTGGCCAATCTTTTTTTAAAGCCCAGGTCTATCTTTATTTATGCATCTAAATCAGATTTCCAATGGAATTTTCTGTGATAGAAATATTTTATATCTGTGCTGTCCAATATACAGATTTTGAGCCCTTGAAGTATGGCCAGTGTGCTAAGGAACTGAATTTTGATTTTAATTTTGATTAATTCAAAATTTTTTTTTATTGAGTTCATAATAGTTTACATCAATGTGAGATTTCAGTTGTACATTATTTCTTGACTGTCACCACATAGGTCTCCCCTTCACCCCCTGTGCCCACTCCCTAACCCCCGTCCCCTGGTGACCACTGACTGTTTTCTTTGTCCATGGGTTTGTTCATATTCTACACGACTGAAATCATCTGGTGTTTGTCTTTCTCAGTCTGGCTTATTTCGCTTACCATAATTCCCTCCAGGTCCTTCCATGTTATTGCAAATGGGATGAATTTGTCTTTTTTTATGGCTGAGTAGCATTCCATTGTATGTATATACCATATCTTCTTTATCCAATCATCAGTCAGTGGGCACTTGGATAGTTTCCATGTCTCAGCTATTGCGAATAGTGCTGACACGAACATAGGGGTGCATATGTTATTTTGGATTGTTGATTTCAAATTATTTGGGTAAATACCCAGTAGTGGGATAGTTGGGTCATATGGTAGTTCTATTTTGAGATTTTGGAGGAATCTCCATACTGTTTTCCACAGTGGCTGCACCAGTTTGCATTCCCACCAGCAGTGTATGAGTGTTCCCTTCTCTCCACACTCTTTCCAACATTTGTTATTTTTAGTCTTAGTGATTATAGCCATTTTAATAGGCATAAGGTGGTATCTTAGTGTAGTTTTGATTTGTATTTCCCTGATGATGATGAAGTGGTGTTGAACATCTTTTCCTGTGTTTATTGGCCATCTGTATATCTTCTTTGGAAAAATGTCTGTTCATATCCTTTGCCCATTTTTTGATTGGGCTGTTTATTTTTTAATTGTTAAGTTGTGTGAGTTCCTTATACATTATGGAGATTAACCCCTTGTCAGATATATGATTTGCAAATATTTTCTCCCAATTGGTGGGTTGTTTCTTTGTTTTTATTCTAGTTCCTTTTGCCTTGCAGAAGCTCTTTGGTCTGAGGAACTCCCACTTGTTTATTTTTTCTTTTGTTTCCCTTGTCTGAGAAGACATGGTATTTGAAAAGATCCTTTTCAGTTTGATGTCAAGGAGTGTACTACCTATATTATCTTCCAGGAGTTTTATGGTTTCAGGACTTATCTTCAAGTCTTTGATCCATTTTTAGTTTATTTTTGTGTATGGCATGAGGTAATGGTCTACTTTCATTCTTTTGCCTGTGGCTGTCCAGTTTTCCCAACACCATTTGTCAAAGAGACTGTCTTTTCTCCCTTGTATGTTCTTGGCACTTTGTCGAAGATTAGCTCTCCCTACATGTGAGGTTTTATTTCTGGACTTTCAGTTCTTTTCCATTGATCTGTGTGCCTGTTTTTGTACCAGTATCACGCTGTTTTGATCACTATGGCTTTGTAGTACATTTTGAAGTCAGGGATTGTGATACCTCCAGCTTTTCTCGTTTTTCTCAGGATTTCCTTAGAAATTCGGGGTCTTTGGTTGCCCCATATGAATTTTAGGATTCTTTGTTCTATTTCCATGAAGAATGTCATTGGGATTCTGATAGGGATTGCATTAAATCTGGAGATTGCTTTTGGTAGTATGGACATTTTAACTATGTTTATTCTTCCAATCCCTGTGCATGGAATCTCTTTCCATCTCTTTATGTCAGTATCAATTTCTTTCAGTAACGTCTTATAGTTTTCATTGTATAAGTCCTTCACCTCCTTGGTTAAATTTATTCCTAGGTACTTTATTCTTTTAGTTGTGATTGTAAATGGAATTGTATTCTTGAGTTCTCTTTCTGTAAGTTCGTTATTGGAGTATAGAAAAGCAACTGATTTTTGTAAGTTGATTTTGTACCCTGCAACTTTACTGTATTTGTTAATTATTTCTATTAGTTTTCTGATCAAGTCTCTGGGGTCTTCTATACATAAGTCATGTCGTCTGCAAACAGCAAGAGTTTCACTTCTTCACTCCTATTTGGATTCCTTTTATTCCTTTCTCTTGCCTAATTGCTCTGGCCAAAACCTCCAGTACTATGTTGAATAAGAGTGGTGATAGTGGGCATCCTTGTCTTGTTCCTCTTCTCAAGTGGATGGTGTTCAGTTTTTGCACATTGAGTATGATGTTGGCTGTGGGTTTGTCATATATGGTCTTTATTATGTTGAGGCAATTTCATTCTATCTCCATTTTGTTAAGAATTTTTATCATAAATGGCTGTTCAACCTTGTCAAATGCTTTCTCTGCATCTATTGAGATGATCATGTGGTTTTTATTTCTCAATTTGTTGATGTGGTGTATCATGTTGATTGATTTGCGGGTGTTGAACCATCCCTGTGTCCATAGTATAAATCCCACTTGATCATGATGTATTATCCTTTTGATATATTGCTGAATTCAGGTTGCCAAAATATTGCTGAGGAATTTTGCATCTATGTTCTTCAGCAGTATTGGCCTGTAGTTTTCCTTTTTTGTGTTGTCCTTGTCAGGCTTTGGTATCAGAGTGATGTTAGCCTCATAGAATGTTTTAGGAAGTGTTCCAACTACCCTAAGTCTTTGGAATAGCTAGAGAAAGATAGGTATTAAATCCTTCCTAAAAGTTTCATAGAGTTCCCCAGGGAAGCCTCCTGGTCCTGGGGTTTTATTCTTTCAGCTGCTTTTGATTACTGTTTCAATCTCTTTCCTTGTGATTGGTCTATTCAGATTGTCTGTTTCTTCTTGATTCAATTTTGGGAGGTTGTAAGAGTCTAAGAATTCATCCATTTCCTCTAGATTATCCATTTTGTTGGAATATAGTTTTTTATAGTATTCTCTTATAATCCATTGTATTTCTTTGGTGTCTGTTGTTATTTCTCCTCTTTCATTTCTAATTTTGTTTATCTGAGCTTTCTCTCTTTTTTTCTTTGTAAGTCTGGCTAGGGGCTTGTCAATTTTATTTATCTTCTCAAAGAATCAGCTCTTGTTTCACTGATCCTTTCTACTGCCTTTTTTGTTTCAATAGCATTTATTTCTACTCTGATTTTTATTATTTCTCTCCTTCTGCTGACTTTGGGCTTTGTTCATTCTTCTTTTCTAATTCAGTTAGGTGTAATTTGAGATTGCTTATTTGCGATTTTTCCTGTTTGTTAAGGTGTGCCTATATTGTGATGAGTTTCCCTCTTAAAACAGCTTTTGCTGCATTCCATATGAGTTGGTATGGTATGTTATAATTTTCATTTGTCTCCAGATATTTTTTGATTCCTCCTTTAATTTCTTCAATGATCCATTGCTTGTTCAATAGCATGTTATGTGGTCACCACATCTTTGTCCCTTTCTCAGCTTTTTTCTTATAATTAATTTATAGCTTTATAGTACTGTGATCAGAAAAGACGCTTGCTATTATTTAAATTTTCTTAAATTTGTAGAGGCTTGCCTTGTTTCCCAACATACAGTCTATCCTTGAGAATGTTCCACATGCACTTGAGAAGAATGTGTGTTCTGCAATTTTTGGATAGAATGTTTTACATGTGTCTATTAAGTCCAACTGGTTTAGCTTTTCACGTAATTCCTTGGGTTTCCTTGTTGATTTTCTGTCTGGATAATCTATCCATTGATGTAAGTGGAGTGTTCAGGTCCCCTACTATTATTGTGTTATTATTAATATCTTCTTTTAGGTTTGTTAATAGTTACTTTATGAACTTTGGTGCTCCTGTGTTGGGTCCCTAGATATTTATGTGTTATTTCTTCTTGATGGAATGTCCCTTCGATCACTATATACTGCCCTTCCTTGTCTCTCTTTACCTGTCTTATCTTGAAGTCTACTTTATCTGACATAAGTATTGCAACACTTGCTTTCTTTTGTTTGCCATTAGCTTGGAGTATCATCTTCCATCCCTTCACTCTGAGCCTGTGTTTGTCTTTGGAGCTGGGATGTGTTTCCCGGAGGCAGCATATTGTTGGGTCTTGTTCTTTAATCCTTCTCACCACTCTGTGTCTTTCAATTGGAGAATTCAATCCATTTATGTTAGCGTGATTATTGATGTATGAGCGCTTAATGCTGTCATTTTGTCACTCATTTTCTGGTTTTCCTCCATTTCCTTTGTTTCTCATCCTGTGTGTTTTGGTCTACCCATTGCATTATGTAGTTTTTTATGATGTGTTTCTTTGTTTTCCCCTTATTTTTTATATCTGTCTCTGTTCTGCTTTATGTTTAGTGGTTACCCTGAGGTTTGTATTCAGAATCTCGTGTATAAGACAGTCCATTTTCTGATGGCCTCTTATTTCCTTAGTCTAGACTGATTCAGTCCCTTTCCTCCTCCCCTCCTAAGTTGTTTTGCTTGTATCTTATTCCATCTTGTGTTGTGAGTTTGTGGTTAAAATGACAGGATTATCTTTGTTTTTGGTGTTTTCCTTCTCTCTAGCTTAATGCTATACTTGAGTATTTGCTATCCTATTCTGATTCGGTCTACCTATTTATCTCCTTATTCTGTGTTTTTTGACCACTTTCTCTCTTTTTTTTCCAGGTATAAGGGCCTTGTTGAGGATTTCTTGTAGAGGGGGGAGTCTCATGGCTACGAAGTGACTTAGCTTTTGTTTATTGGAGAAGTTTTTATTTCTCCCTCATATTTAAAGGATATTTTTGCTGGATAGAGTATTCTTGCCTAAAGATTTTTGTCTTTTAAAGATTTGAATATGTCATTCCATTCTCTCCTAGCTTGTAAGATTTCTGCAGAGAGATATGCTGAAAGCCTGATAAGGGTTCCATTGTAGGATATTTTCTTCTGCCTTAGTGCCCTTAATATTCTTTTTTTTGTCATTAATTTTTGCCAGTTTTACTACTATATGCCTTGCAGTAGGTCTTTTTGAATTGACAAATCTAGGAGATCTGGAAGCCTCTTCCATCCAGATTTCCCTCTCTTTCCCTAGGTTTTGGAAATTTTCTGCTATTATTTCTTTGAACATGCTTTCTGCTCCATTCTCCTTCTCTTCTCCTTCTTGAAAACCTGTAATTATTATGTTACATTTCCTCATTGAGTCGGATATTTCTCAGAGACTTTCTTCATTTCTTCTTAGTCTTAGTTCTCTCTTCTCCTCTGTCTGGAGCATTTCAACATGTCTATCTTTGGTTATACTGATATGCTCCTCTATGATGTTCACTCAAGTGTTCAGGGAATCTGTATTTTGTTTTATCTCTTCCACTGTGTCTTTCATCTCTAATATTTCTGATTGATTCTTCTTTATACTTTCAATCTCTTTTGTAAAGTAGCTCCTGAACTCATTGAATTGTTTCTCTACATTCTCTTTTACCTCTGGAGCTTTTTGATGATAGCTATTTTGAATTCCTTGTCATTTAGATTACATATTTCTGTGTCCTCAGGACTGAATTCTGGGAGCTTGTTGTTTTCCCTCTGGTCTGGAGATTTGAAGTAGTGTCTGATATTGCTAGAGGTGGGTCGCTTCTTAAGCATTCTATTATTTGATTGCAGTTACTTCCTATTGCCACTGGGTGGGGGTCGAGAGCCTCATGCTTTGAGCCCTCTGCCTTCAGCCAAGATCATGGGCAGTGGAGCCAGCGTCGGGTGGATAGGGTGAGCGGTGCTATCTCCTGTGTGCTCTCAGGATTTTCTCACTCTGCTCTCACTATCTGGTCTCCTAGGGTGTTGGCTTGATGAGGTCACCCCCGTGAAAGCTTTCACCCCATTAGAGGGCTTCCCCCTAGGCTGCAATGGCCCTGAGGAGTCCTTGATGTTCCCATGAATGAGCATCCCCTCCCCCATTCCTTCCCTCACAGTGCCTCCCATGGTTGCAGATTGCAGATTACAGTCATTAGGGGAGGGAGCAAAGTTCTCTCTTGCCCTGTTCCAGCTCCTCTGAGGGGGGCTCCAGCCTCTCTGCCCTGTGTTGTATGGCTGTGTGACTCTCTGACATTTTTGTGTTGTGTTAGGATGTCCTCTGTTGGAGAATGGATGCCCCTTTTTGTTGTATGTTGGAGGAGAGAGAGTCCTGGGCAAGTTCACTCTGCCATGATGCTGATGTCACTCCAAATTTAAGTTTATACAGGCACATATGGCTAGTGACTACATATTGGACAATACAGAAATGATTGGTTGACTTATGAATTTTTTGGCTAATTTCTAATTTGGTATATTAGTGGTGTTCCTCTCATTGAAAGCAGCATCCAGGAATAGGTCATATTCATAGATCACGCTTACCCTTTTGACTAGGAATTAAAGAAAACACAAGCTTCCAAGCTCAGAACTCCTTTGGGCTGAATGTTTCCAGTTTCTAACCTCTGCACCTGAAGCCTATAAGGGTCTGTCCTAAACAAAGAAACCAAAACCAACCAACCAAACAAAACACACTTTAGGAAGAGTGATTGAATTGCTTGGATATTATTGGTTGATACAGGTAATCACTTGGGCACTTATTTCTGTTTTCAAGTCTCAGGATGGCAACTGAATGACTTATTCTATGTTGGGTTTTCAGACTATTCAATAATTTAGTCATTGAAATGATTACTCATTAAAATAATTATTGAAGATATCTATTTAAAGAATCTTAATCCTCTCACAAGAGTGACTAACTTCTAATGTTCTGTTTTGTTTTAAATTGGAACACGCTTGATTTTTCCACGTTTATTGGATTGTCTGGTTTTGGGGGGCATAAGCTGAATCAGGACCTGTGTTTGGGAGACCATTTAAAGGGCCAGCTTGGCATGGTTGTTACAAGACTCCTTACGATTTGATAAGCAAACCATAATAAAGACTGGTCTGGTTTGGAAACCCATCCTCCTCTCCCCAGTGTCCTCTAAGGATACAAGCTGCCATTTTGCAATCTTTCTCACTTTCTCTGTAAATGTTAGATTGAATTTTAATTTTAACCCAAAACATCTGAAAAAAAGTGTGAGCAGAAGGACCCACCTTTTAACTTTCCACCAGGTTAGTTTTTCAAGCCAGATTGCAATATGCATCCCTGGGACTGAAGATGCTTCTTTTCCACACCTGGGGAATAACTTGCTTCTGATCATATTTTTCTGAAAAACTCTTCTTTGATAACTCTATAAGGTATGTTATGCCTAAATGATCCATTATTGATTATGATCTATCTTCCTTGGGAATAAAACAAGGCAGAGCCTTAGCTGGCCAAATAAGGCACTTAGCAGAGGGTACTTTTAAGAACTCTGCTTCAGTATTGGTAAATCTATAGAAAACTGGAAGAATTATCAATTGCTAAGTCTATTAATAAAAGCCAGGAATTATCTGTGTTATTAGCAAAAATAAATTTTAAAAAAAATTTCTGTTTTGTGTTCTTAAAAAAGGAGATCTTCTACAACACAGGCTGGTGTTTGTTTTATTTTTAAAGCTGTTTAGTCTTATGTGGAAAATAAAGAGAGATATTATAATGACCCCCCCTTAAGAAATCTATAGTCTATTTGGGCATGACAGTTTATATCATGGGTCCTAGTTCTGCTTCCACATTTACTCTGTGACTTTTAATCAAATCTTATTTTAATGAGTGTTTTTTCTTCTTGAGTTAGATTTTCCAGAGCTATATATCTATTTTTTTTATTTGTTATTTTTCAAAGAAAAAGTTATTGGGTTTTAAGAATAAACTATTATTTTTGATTTGTTAATTTTATCTTATTTTAAATTTTTTAATTTCTGTTTTCCTTAGGACTTTAGTTATTTATTTACTTATATTGGTGGTGGTGGTGGTGATTATGACTTCTTAAATTTAACACGTTTCTGATTTAACACATAAATAATTTCTTTACATTCTCACCAACACTTATTATTAAGAACAACAATCTGTCCATTTCCGATAGAGGGATGTTCAAGACTCCAACTATAATAGTAGATTCGTCTATTTCTTTCTGCAGTTCTCCCAATTTTTGCCTCACATACTTTGGTGCTCTCTTGTCTGGTGCATATTCATTAAAGGTTGCTATGGCTTCTCAGAGAATTGACCCCTTTATCGGTATGTAATACCTCTTTTTATCCCTGATAACTTTCCTTAGCATGAAATCTCCTCTGTCTAAAATTGTTTTGCTGCTTTTTCAATCTTGGGATTATTGTTAGCATGGTGTATCTTTCTCCAACCATTTAATTTTAATCTATATATGTCTTCATGTTTAAAGTGGGTTTCTTGCGGAAAACATATCATTGAGTCTTGTTTTTTGATCCACTCTGACAATCACTGTTTTTTAATTGGTGCATTTAGACTATTGATGTTCAAAATGATTATTACTATATAGTTGGATTAATATCTACCATATTTGTTATTGTCTTCTTTTTGTTGCCTTTGTTCCTGTTTTTGTTTTCCACTCATTTTTTGCCTTTTGTGGTTTTAACTGAGCACTTTATACAATTCCACTTTTCCTCCTTTCTTAGCATATCAGTTATACTTTTTTTTTCTTTTACTTTTTCTAATGGTTGCCCTAGAGTTTGCAATGCACAATTACAGCTAATCCAATTCCACTTTAAAATAACATCATATGACTCCCCTGGTAGTGGTGCCTTATAATAACAAAATAATCTTTATTTCTCCCTCCTGTCTCTTGTATCATTGCTGTCATTATTTCACTTATATACAAATATGATTATACATAATTGAATACAGTTGCCAATAGTATTTTGAACAAATTGTTATCTGTTAGATTAATTAAGAATAAGAAAATAAACATTTACATTTTACTTTCACTTATTCTTTCTCTGATGCTCTACATTTTTTAATGTAGATCTGAGTTGATCTATATAATTTTTCTTCTCTCTAAAGAACTTCTTTTAATGTTTCTTGCAAGGCAGGTCTACTGACAACAGATCTCTTTAATTTTTATTTGTCCTATAAAATCTTTATTTCTCCTTTACTTTCTTTTCTTTTTTTGGGGGGGGGTGGGGGGAGGTAAATTGGCCCTGAGCTAACATCTGTTGCCAATCTCCCTCTTTTTGCTTGAGGAAGACTGTTGCTGAGCTAACATCTGTGCCCATCTTCCTCTATTTTCTGTGGGATGCCGCCACAGCGTGGCTGGTGAGTGGTGCTAGGTCTGCGCCTGTGATCTGAACCTGAGAACCCTGGGCCATCAAAGCGGAGTGCACAAACTCAACCACTGTGCAACTGGGCTAGCCTCTCTCCTTCAGTTTTGAAGGATGATTTTGCAGAGTACAGAATTCTAGGTTGACGGTTTTTTCTCTCAATACTTTAAATATTTCCCTCTACTATCTTCTTTCTTGCTTGGTTTCTGAGGAGAAGTCAGATAAAATTCGTATCTTTGCTCCTCTATAGGTAAGGTATATTTTCCTCTGGCTTCTTTCAGGGAAATAAAAGCTTTCAGACTTCTTTCTCCTTTATCTTTGGTTTTCTGTAGTTTGAAAATGGTATACATAGGCGTAGTTATTTTGGCATTTATTCTGCTTGTTGTTCTCTGAGTTTCCTGAATCTGTGGCTTGGTATCTAATATTAATTTGGAGAAATTCTCAGTGATTATTGTTTCAAATATTTCTTCTGTTTCTTTCTCTCTTCAAGCAAATGTTACACATTTTGTCATTGTCTCACAGTTCTGGGATATTCAGTTCTGTTTTCTTTATTCAGTCCTGTTTCTCTCTGTTTTAACTTTTGGAGGTTTCTTTTGAGATATCCTCAAGCTCAGAGATTCTTCCCTTGGCCATGTCCAGTCTACTAACAGTCCATCAAAGGCATTCTTGATTTCTGTTAGAGTATTTTGGTTCTTTCTTAGCATTTCCATCTCTCTGCTTACACTGCCACTCTGTGGTAGCATGTACTCTACTTTATCCACTAGAGCCCTTAGCGTATTAATCATAGTCTGTGTCTGGTTCTGATGCTTGCTTCGAGCTGTGCTTTTTGCCTTTTGGTGTGCCCTGTAATTTTTTCTCAAGAGCCAGACATGATGTATGGGTAAAAGGAATCGCTGTAAGTAGTCCTTTAGATCTGCTGATAAGGTGTTGAGGTAGGGAGGTGCTCTATATTCCTCTGATTAGGTCTCAGTCTTTTACTGAGTCCATGCCTCTGGAATGTGAACTTCACATGTGCTTCTCGATGCCTCACCCCAACGCTTGGGTGGGACAGGATGGCTAGAGTGACTGGAGTTGGGTATTTCCCTCCTCCACATGGAAGGCTAGAATCAGCTAGAGTTAGGTATTTCCCTTTCCCCAGGTCCATTAAGCTCTGGTAAAACTCGAGAAGGTTAGGCTCTGGTTAAATACTTTCTCCTAAGGGAAGACCTTGTTAGGAAGAACAGAATGCACTAGTATATTTAAAAATGGTTCCTTTTCCCCTCCTCCTCCAGGAAGCATGAGGGGATTTTTCTCTGATAATCAATGTGAGAACCTGATAGAGCTCAAGGAGACATGACTCACAAAAGTGTTGGGGTCCCCCTATTGCTGGGTCCCCATGGAGTTTTTATCTCCCAGGCTTGCCCACACTAAGCCTCCAGCAATTCATCAATTACACTTCAGATTTTCCTGTCCTGTCACTGGTTCCCATGGAGGTTTCTGCTCCTGGGTTTCTGAGCCAATAAGTTGTGATTCTCTGTATTTGCTTACCTATCTCTCCAATTTTAGGAGCGGCAGTTTGCCCTATGACCTCATTTCTCCTACAGATCTAAGAAGTGTTGTTGATTTTTCAGTTTGTTCAGCTTTTTACTTGTTAACTTGGAGTGGAAACTTCCAGGCTTATTACATGCTGGACCAGAAACTGGAAGTCTGCTTCATGTTTTTCATCAGTTCAACAGAATTCAAAATTTTCAACTCTTCACAAAAAGTGAAACTCATCTTTCTCTAGGTTAATTTTGTTCAGAGGAAAGGTTATTAATATAAATATATTTTATATTGTATTATTTTCTGGATGGATTGAAAGGACTTGGAGACTTGTCAGTGCATCCACTGATCATAATGTTCTTTCCTAGAGTATAAACATTGGTTGGATCCTTATGAAATAGTTATGTACGATATACTCTGATAGAAAATTTTGCTTTCTTTTGTTATGATATTATTGGTTACTGTGACATTTGTTCTTCTTATTAACAAGTGGTTTTACTTTCCTCTCATGCCTGCCCCAGGCTGTTATAAGCTACAGAATAGAAATTGAATCTTCAATGAAAATGAGCAGTTTTAGAATCTTGTAGAAAGAACTATGCCAGGTACTCAACTATTTATGCTTCAAGGAATAGTCTTGAGTAGAGGTTTTAAACTGACATTCTTAGACAATTGTCACACAGCACCAGGGAGCAAATCATATTTTCAGGACTATTTAGAGTTTAGGAGCAGATGACTTAATGAAAGCAGACTGCTAACCAAAGATCCAGGAAAACCAGAATTGATTGCACAGAACCAGACAGATTGATGAAGGCACACGGAACGTGGCAGTGTGTCCTGGCATATTGTCATTATTATTGCTAATGTTCTGCTTCTTATGGGAATGCAAGGAAACCCCTTATATTTCTCTTTTATTTATCCCTAACCCTTAAATTAGTAGGCTAAGCTTTTATAACAGAAACAAAAACACCCTTTACATGAAGTTGTGTTCTTCCTGTCTGCTAGGAATTCATGAACAAATACTTTTATTGCATCTCTTTACTTTCAATGGCAAAATAGTTATGTTCAACTAGTCAATGAATCTTATTTTTCAGTCAAGACTATGCCTGGAGAGCTTTGTTTGAGCATAAATCTCATTCAACCAGGTATGACAAACCCACCATTAAGGAATAAGATTGTATTTCATGTGTGGACCCAATGCCCACAAAAATCCTTCCAGGAATCTTGGCAGCCTTTTTGTGATCAAGAATGACCTTTAGAGATTATTTACAATTACTAGGGTTAACAAAAATTATTCAGGACTTGAAATAAGTCAAAAGGATGACTACATGTTTTTTCAAAATACTGGAGAATTGTCTAACAGTCCTGCTCAAGAACTGTTTAAATCCCTGAGGGTATAATTTTTTGTTTTACTTCTCATATATGATTGATTAGGGCCACAGTTTTATGAAGTTACTCATTAACTCATAGATTTTGTCCTGTAGAGATGCAAATATTTCTGTCCATTTGAAAGATAAAGCCAAGCATTAGAGTTTCATTGCTCTGTAGAACATTAATCAGTTAGGTTTCTAACACAACAATCATTGTTCAAAATTTTTTTCAGACGCTACATATATTCAATTTCTTGAACCCTCCCATGAACCAGCTTTATTATTTTGCTGAATCTCTTAAGTAGTTGACATGTTTTAGTCTATAATTTTATGAATCTTGTGTTTTTTACTTTGTTAAGATCATATTTTCACACTTTTATCTCTATTTCGCTTATTACCATGAAAAGTCTAAGAGTCGGGGCCTTTTACCCACTTTTTCTGTCTAAAAAGAAGACCCTTTCAACAAGACATAGTCTTTGTTCAGATAAAGAAACACTTTCTTCTATTATACTTTCTGTTTTTCTTTTATATCTTTTCAGTTTCCAATACACCTGTTATTCCTAATTTTGATCTCTGCATACTATACTCGTTATTTGTTGTCTCTTCTCCCAACATTGTCATCTTTGGTTTTTATCTGCATTCTTGGAAGCCAATATAACTTTTCTTTCTACGACATTTTCAATTTTAGGCAATATGGATTTTACAGGATTTTGTTTGTTTGTTTGTTTTTGTTTTTAAAGATTGGCACCTGGGCTAACAACTGTTGCCAATCTTTTTTTTTTTTTTTTTCCTGCTTTATCTCCCCAAACCCCCGCCCCCGCTCCCCCCCCCCCCCATACACAGTTGTATATCTTAGTTGCCGGTCCCTATAGTTGTGGGATGTGGGGCACCGCCTCAACGTGGCCTGATGAGCAGTGCCATGTCCGCGCCCAGGATCCAAACCCTGGGCCCCCGCAGCGGAGCGCGCGAACTTAATCACTCGGCCACGGAGCCGGCCCCGGATTTTAGAGGATTTTCAATCCAAATTTGATTTCTGTATTTGCCTTTGTTAACCTAATTTTTTTCAGCTTCTCTTTCAATCTCCGCTTTCATCCGACTCAGCCCCTTATGACTTCCTATCCTTGTTTCATAGGAGCCATATTTACTTTTATTTTATTGAGATAAAGGATACGTTTTATGACCTGTTCTGTTTATTACAGGAAATTTTTTTCTGAGTTTGACTTTTCCTCTCAACTTTTAGGATCTCTCTCTCTTTTTCTTATGTCATGGAATGTTTTTATCTTCTCTAGGTTGGCAATATTTCTTTGTTTTCTCATCAATCAATGAGGAGAGATCTCTCAAGACCCACTTGGCCAATTCAAAAGAGGCATAGATGTCCCTTGGCCTTCTCTGTGCACTTGGATCCATATAGATCCTAGAATAGCTCTAAGACCTGGTTTCTAATTAATGTGCAAAACCCCCAGCCAAATTTTATTTTATGACCATTACTCATCTTGTGCACCTCTGATGGGCTGCCTCCATGGCCTCATTTTCTTCTTCTGGAAAATAATGTTTATCTCCAAGGCAGTACTTTCCAAATCAGACTACTCATCTGAATCCCTTGAAAACCTTTATAAATATGTAGCTTCCCAAATCCCATCTCATCTTTACTGTTTTTAATCTCTGGAAGTAGGACTTGGAAGCTGTATTTCTTAAAGGCTCCCTAGTCATTGGGATGCAGCTTGTGAACAGTCCATACATAAGAATAACTAAATGTCTCTGTGAAAATTTATGGCTCTGCTCGAATCTACAGCTCCAGATGGTCTTACATCAAGAGTTGACCTTCAGCACTGTACTGGCCATGACCACATCAGATACTAGCTTCTACAGTAAACTTTCTTGCACAGCAGAGTCACAACCTGCAAGTGAATGTAGGTGCTAATGATTGGGTGGAGAAGGAATAAACTCTGGTTTTTAAAAAATGATCCATGCTACAAAGTATCTGTTGCCTGACTTTCAGTTTTATATAAGCAGGCCGCTGGGGGAGGTTTGAATTATCTTCATATCTACCACCTGGCTGGTCAAACTGGGCTGTTTCAGAACATTCGTTTTCCTCAATTGTTATCTTGTGACTCTATTTAACAGACTTTCTCCCAAGATGCTAGAGTCTGCCTCCCTTATCTAGATTGTGAATTTCCTGAAGGCAGTAACTGTGTCTCTCTGACCCTGTATTCTCATCACCTCCATAGTGCCTGGCATATAGCAGACATTAACAAATAGGTGTTAACGCCTGAATAAATGGGTTTATTAGTTACCTACTATCCTCAATATTCAAAGTTGTAACTTTGTTTACAATGAGGTTTTTGTTTTTTGTTTTTTGTTTTTTTTTTGCTGAGGAAGATTGACCCTGAGCTTACATCTGTTGCCAATCTTCCTCTTCTTTTTAAATGTGAGCTGCAGCCACAGTGTGGCCACTATAAACAAGTCATGTGGTTCCGACCCTGGGAAACAAACCCAGGCCACCAAAACAGAGCATGCTGAACTTTAACCACTAGGCCATCGGGGCTGGCCCTACAGTGAATATTATAATGGGAAATTGGGAAAGGCACTGTATCAGAGCTTGTAAAGTGATAGGTTGTTTCAATCCAGAAGTCAAGTATTTCATTATTTTGTCAAAAAATGGGAAGACCAACCTGGACTGTGTACTTTAGTTGAAGAGGAGAGAAGGGAAAAAGTCCAAAAAACTGCATCTTTTTTGTGTCATAGAGATTGAAAATGATCTCATTTTAATGATATATTGAATTTCAAACATTAACAGTATTGGTTTGTTTTTTTTAATAAACTTGATCTTAGAGCTTTTGTGTTTTATCCCATATTGTAAAGACACAAAAACATAACACCAAATTGGTTCCAACCTCCAACATACTTTTCATGGAAACTTAAATTTGGATTAATACCATGGAGAGAGATTTCTTTCTTCTTTAGGCTCTGACAAGATAATTAGTTTTAGTAATAAAACTAAAGGAGAAAAAAACAAAGCGCTTTCCTTATGTTGCCAATTCAGTTCCTCAAAGCCGTTCTGCTAAAAAATATGCCATCAAACTGGAATTTTTGTGTGTGTATGAGGAAGATTCACCCTGAGCTAACATCTGTTGCCAATCCTCCTCTTTTTTTTCTTGAGGAAGATTAGCCCTGAGCTAACATCTGCACCAGTATTTCTCTACTTTATATGTGGGATACCACCACAGCATGGCTGATGAGTGGAGTGGATCCACATCTGGGATCTGAACCCACAAACTCAGGCCGGGGAAGTGGGGCACACAAAACTTTAACCAATTTGCCATGGGGCCAGCCCATGTGGAATTTTTTAAACAGCAAAGACTGCTGGTTCAAATTTAAAGTTATTGTTTATTTGGTTTTGGCCAATCTTTTTTCTCGCTTCAGTGGCCTTTTTGGAAGTAAACTTTTTAGTAGAATTTTGAATGTCTTCTAAATTTGAGTGAAAATTTGGTACTAGAAATCCTAACTAAGACTAGATAGACTGAGGACATAAAATCTCTTCTCTTGCCTTGCTCTTCTGAGCTAAATGACACGTTGATGTAAATATGCCGTCACATACATATTTCATATTGTATGTCGTCACAGGCCATAGTTGACTTCTGAACTTGTGTTTTGTACTTTTGCCTTTGGTTTAGTAACTTCTGAGTATTGAATGTGGGAAATGTGTAAATGGTTTTAAAATGGATTCATTTTAAATCACTGTTTTTTCTGAATCACTTGGAATTTATAAAGTACATCCTGTAGAAATGATGTAGATTATGGTTAGGTGTCCAAGGTAGCATATATAAAATTCTGCAGCCCCTAGTGTAACTGAGGTTTTCTCATAAGTGGGGCTATCCTCAGACTTGGATCCTGGAGATGGGAGCTGTGACCTGTGAGCTCACAGGTCAGGGGAGGTACAAGTGTGGAGATGGAAGGAAGGAAGCGTCCTCCTACTTTGCCACGGCCTACTTTTCAGTAGGAAATACATATTTTTCACCTTCTTCTCACCACCACTATTTAAATTCTCATCCATCCCTTGGTGCCCACAGAGTGCTAGTGCCCTGTGCTAGTGCCCTGTGCTGTACTATCCCAGATCTCAGCTTCAGTCTTTACCTCCACTCACTTCAGCTTCCAATTCCCTCACTTCTTACATTCCCAAATTAAAATGCTCATCTCTTCAGTGTGGTCGACTCTTGTTAGGATAGTAATTGCCTGAACTAGTTCGCTTTCATGTATTAAAACCAAACATGCTTTTGGAGGGCTTATCATTTTTAAAAGAGAAGGCTTATTATCATCAATATATTTCTTTTTTGTAAACGAGACAGAGTGACAAAAGTAGGCAAAACCATTCAGGCCTTGAGAGGGATTGAAATGAGTGTGAGCGTGGGTGATCAGGGGGTGGCGTATTGAAGTAAACACCATATAGACAAGTTATATCGAGCAGGGAGGTCTCTAAGCATTAGCCAGCTTTATGTTTGTTTTTAAAAACAGCAAAAGCAAAAAGCATCATTAAGTCAGTCGTTTGTGTATGTGAGGTATTTGTATATTCATGCATTCATGCACTAACTGAACTATGCCTGATAAAGCTGATCTTCTAAGATGGAAGAGGCTATGAAAAGGGAGCTAAGAAAATGGAGCTAGGTGGCTCTGGGGAAGGCAAAAAATGCCCAACTTTATTGTGAAAAAGACTTGTGAGTTCTAAGGAATATTTCATGCACTTTTCAATTTCTAACTGGATTTGAACTAGATTATCTCAACACATTGAACCCCAATGGCTTTTTCTTTTTTAAAAAATATTTTCATTGAATTGCTATAGATTTTTCAAGGGGGCCTACTTGCCTATTCCAAGGAAGCTCCCAAGTGTGTCAGTCAGAAGATTAAGAATGCAGCCTGCAGAATCTGAGCTATCCACATACCATAAGATGAGGGTACCAGCACATCTTCTCAGGGGTAAAGTTAACAGTGTGTGAGATTGTGGAAATTAGGGGATGACTTGTGTTTACAGCGAAGAATATGATAAGTGTATGTCTTATTACCATGACTGATGGGATCATTGCTGTTGGTTAGCTTTCTGCAAGAAGCTGGAACCAAAGCAGGCAGTGGGTGTCCTCCTGCAAGTGGGGTCAGTCCTGGACTTCAAGCACACTGACTCTATCTGCCCAAAGTCTTCCCATCTCAGACAAAAGCTTATTAGATATAAAACTAGTTATGCCTATTCCATCTCCAACTCCCAGGAATGCCAAGAATAAAAGCAATTGAGAGGTTTCAGCAAGAGCATACATTCTATAGACTTGATGCAGGATGGATGTGCTGAATTTTCAAATTGTCTTTAGAAACCACTTTGAATAAATCATTTTTCTAATAAAGTTTTGATTGCCATGCTGAGGAAAAAAATGCAATAGAAAGTGAATTGAGACAGCAGAAATATTATCTGTAAGTTCCGTTTCCAAGTTGTGGGTGATTTGGATAGAGTATGAAATGACTTGAATTTGGAAGACTGGGTATGCTTTCCTTTCTGAGTCTGTTGCTTGATTGATTATGGAGATTCATTTCTTGGCTTTTGGTTTCCTCCACTGTGTGTAAGACGTGCAATAAAACTGCCTGCCTCACTCACCTCACAGGTTGGTCATGCAGAAAAAGATACATTGCAGTTTGGATCATAGTTGGACTAAGTAGTTCAAATGTTTCCTTGGCATTTTATCCTGTTGTTATTCTAATAATACGCGTGTGGCAAGCTCAAAGCTTTCTCCTAAGCCCAGCAGTGGAGATGAAGCATTCTGAGGACTGAGGAAGGAACTGGGAGAAGGCTGATATACATAGAAATATAATGGATGACTCAGATGGTGATATCACTTTTGCTTCTTCTACCTTCTCTCTGTTCTGATGTCCAGGGCTTTTGGTCATAATTCTGGTTGGCTGTTTCTCTGCAATAGAACAATCCAAAACTTGGAGTCTAAAGAACAACCATTTTATCATCTCTCGTGGCTTCTGTGGGCCAGTAATTCAGGAAATACTTGGCTGGGTGGTTCTGACTCCAGACAATCTGTCTGATGGTGGCTAGAGTTGGAACAGTGGGCTGCAGTCACTGGGGGCTGGCCAGGCATCTCTTCTTTCATGTCGTCTCAGAGCCTCTCCATATGTGTCTATGTGGACTATCTTGGGCTTCCTCACAGCATGGTGACCTCAGGTCAGTTGGATTTCTTCCAGGGAGGCTGAAGACTTTAAGAGTAATTATTCTACGTAGTGAGGGGAAGACCACATTGCCTTTTATAACCTAGCTTTACAAACCACTCAGCATCATTTCTGGTGCATTCGATTAGTTATAAGCAAGTCACAAACACACCCAGGTTGAAAGAGAGGAGAATTAGACTCCACCTCTTGATAGAGGAGATGGAAAGATTCTAGAAAAGTATGTGGGATGGGAGTTACTGTGTCAGCCATCTTTGGAAAGGGCAATCTGCCACAGTCATCACCATCACACTTGTGTGAAACTTCTATGACCAGTCTCTTGTGTCTGTTTGGAGGTTCTCATCATGTTCTCTCCTCACAAAGAACTTGTCTTCCGAGATGCAGCTTTCACTTGAGGTTGAGAGATTGTCCCTCACTGTGACTATTTTTATGAACAGGGACACAGGTAAGTCTTTCCTAATACCCTAAAATTGCACATGCTCCATTCTTCTCAATCCAAGCTAGTGTGCCTTCATGAACAGGTATGTAGTTGCTCACATTGTGGGTCTTCTCCTTGCAAGTGCATCTGTGTTCATGTATGTGTTGGGGTCAAGTGCAATAAGAGGCCAGAGAGAAGCAGAAGCAAGAGAAGGAAAGCACAGGAATGAGAAAGCAGAATTTGAGTTCTGTCTCATCTCTCCTAGGCCCCCTAGCATGATGCTCCTGGGCCTGTGGGTTTTGGAGAGGCAGCCAAATTTATTATCTAGTCACATGCCAGACTGTTTAATTCCCTTTTATTCTTAAGAATTTAGTACAGTTTTATTTGGTTGTTCTCGGTGGTCTCAGCTGTGCTGCAGAGAATTAACCTAAGATCAGAATTTTCTCTGGGGTAGAAGTTTACATGTGGGTGTAGCACCCCATTAGGCCAATGTGGAGTTGCAACCAGGATTTGTAGGGCCCCTTGGGAGAAAGTAAGTCCCTTCATTCACTCAGTCATTTAGTTTACAAATACTCATGAAGTGCTAACTATAGTACCAGGTACTTTTCTAAGGCTGAGACTACAACAGAGAACAAGACAAAACAAAGTTCCTGCCCTCACGAAGCTTCCATTTTATTGGAGAGAGAAAGAAACAAATAGATGCCTCGTATAGATGCACACTCTGAAGAAAAGTAGCAGTAAGGTGATAGACTGTGATTAAGCTGCTATTTCCATGGTGCTCAGGGACACCCTTTCTGACGAGGTGACGTTTAAACAGAAACTTGAATCACTGGAGTAGATGCAAGATCGGAATCTCTGCTCTTCTCATCTTTTTTAAAAAAATTATTTATTAAGAAAGTTGATCCACATTCCAGATCTTTCTTTCAGACTATAAAACTTTGGTATCTGCATTCATTTTCTTTAATTTGTTTGTTTTTAAAAGTGTAGTCACCTTCTTACATATTAATAGAGATTAAATAATAATCCTTATCAGTCCAATTATTAGTTTCTCTTTCTTTACAAGTGCAATTTTTCCCAGTAAATCTATTTAACTGTACATTTCTTTGGCCAGAAAATGGATTTCCGTCCATATTTTCAAGGATAACTAGTGATTATGCTTAGAACTAAGTAGAAGGAGGCAATGTGATATTCAGGAAATAATGTGGTCACTCTGCTCTGTATTTTACTCTTGGCTCTGTCCTTTGCTAGCAGAGGAATCTTATAAGAGTCATATAAATTCTTTGAAGCACACTTTTTCTCATATGTAAAATGGGGATGATAGCTACCTTCCAAACATGTTGTTCAGTATATGTTGATCGTCTTTCTTCTACACCACAACCAGAAATTCCTGCAGACAGTTATTTTTCCCTTTAGACACCTGAGTGTCTTTTCCTTTTTAGAGGACTATTCGGCATAACTAGTAAAGATCTTGATCATCCCATGTTAACAAGATACTAAGGAGACTTCATCATTGCTGGGATTGTTTTTATTTATCATGTTGCAATTTAAACAATGACTCTCAGACTTCCCAGATTGATTTCTCCAACAACTTATATTTATCAAAGCTCTAACGTGTGTTACACTGAAAAGTTAAGAGATTGATCAAGGTCACTCAGCTGGTTGATAGTAGAGACGCAACCAGTATCACCTTTCCTGATTATGCTGAATATTTGCCTTCTATCTTAGGACTGACACTTGATCAAAACTCTCAAAGTGAAAAATAGCCTCTGAAAGATCATATAAGTTACTAGATGACAAATAATTGCTTTAACAGATTTGGTCAGTACCAAAATAAATATCTGTGAATGTTTTTGGAGAAAGGACAAGCCTTTGACTTTAGAGAAGCACGTAAGAAAAGCACACACTTAACAGATGAAGAAGAATTCAGCCTTGCTGAAATTAACCTTATTTATTTTTATTAAGGTATAATTGACATAAAACATTATTATATTTTAATGTTTCAGTTATGAACAGGATGCAACTGGTCCAAGCCTGGAATGAAAACATACTCTTGCCTTTTCAATCTGATTTTTAGATACTTATTTTCTCTTTAGTCTTCAGAAAGCCATACGAGTCTCATAGAGAAACCCTCATGTTAGATGGAAATAAGGGAGAAGTACATGATTTCTATATTTTAATCTTACTGCATTAACTCATCTTAGATTGAGAGATCTACCTTTTCTCTTGTCAAACAGTACAAAGTTCTAGAAATATACCTCCCCTGACACACACGGTGGCTGGGGTCTTCCTGTGGGGAGTGTCTGGGGCTCTATTTCTGGGCCATTTCTCAGCTCACTGCCAAGCTGCCCATCTGGAAACCTGACATTGCACCTTCCAACCTGCCTGTCTGCTATAAAATAAGGATTTGCTGGGGATCTTTGAGAAAAGGCACTTATTTTTGTTTTGCTTTTCCTGTAAAAACATAAATGCTCTGATAGGCATTTTCTCCTGATCTATCAAGTAACTTCTATCCATTGATTTTTCAGAATGCTCTCACTGTTATTTCTTCATGGTCTGGAGAAAACAAGCGACTTGCCCAGTGTTTCACAGTGAGTTAAAGGAAGAGCAAGGAGTGGATCCTGAGTCTCTTTGACAATTACTTTCATTTAAAATTTTTCCCCTCAGCGTTCTTCATTACCTCTTTATACAACCTCTAGGTCCAGAAGCCCTTTTTAAACTTCTAGGTCAGCAAGTGTGTAAGAAGTTACAGTTTTCTTCTGGAAAAGTGAGCAAACATGGCATGAAAAATTCTTGTATTTCTCTTGTAATACTCTACATTTGTGTGAGTATTTTAAATTTTCTTTCTTTCTTTCTTTTTTTTTTTTTTGAGGAAGATTAGCCCTGAGCTAACATCTGCTGCCAATCCTCCTCTTTTTGCTGAGGAAGACTGGCACTGTGCTAACACCCATGCCCATCTCCCTCTACTCTATATGTAGGATGCCTACCATGGCACGGCTTGCCAAGCGGTGCATAGGTCTGCACCTGGGGTCTGAACTGGCAAACCCCAGGCTGCCAAAGTGGAAAGTGTGAACTTAACTGCTGCACCAGCAGGCCGGCCCCTAAATTTTCGTTTGAAAGCCACAACATGCTCTAAAGGTATGAAGTAATCACAATAATGATTGGAATTCCCTTTTTTTTTTTTTTTTGGCCTGCTTGGGTAGTAAGAATAGCTTTCTTAATTTCAAAATACAAAAAATTCACTTGTACATTGGTAGATATCTCGGGTGCCTGCATTCCACTGAGATTATCTGCATGTGACTTTCTCACATTGCTCCCTTGTAGCCGTGCTGCCCACTGTTGTGAGGTGTCAGAGGCTGGTGTTTGTTGCCCTTAGCGTGCTGATGCACATCCTTAGATATTTACCAGCTTATTTGAGGAAAGAGAGGGATGCATATATTGAAAGTTGTATTGCCAGACTCTAAATCGTAATTCTAGGGCAGTTGAGGCATAATCAGATTGATTTCAGAGCTGTAATACAGGGTAGAGCTTACAGTATAGATTGGATTAGATCCATCTCAGTTTTTTTTTAAACCTTTTTTATTATCTTCCTGTTATGGACACCCCCTCACCTTTTTTTATGGATAATTTCAGATTTTCTGCTTTTATTTATTTTTTTATCCATTCTGGCAATCTCTGTTTTTTTCTTTTTCCTTTTTTTTTTGAGGAAGATTAGCCCCGAGCTAACATCTGCTACCAATCCTCCTCTTTTTGCTGAGGAAGACTGGCCCTGAGCTAACATCCGTGCCCATCTTCCTCTACTTTATATGTGGGACGCCTACCACAGCATGGCTTGCCAAGCAGTGCCACGTCCGCACACGGTATCTGAACCAGCGAACCCTGGGCCGCCAAAGCGGAACGTGCGAACTTAACTGCTGCACCACGGGGCTGGCCCCTGCCAATCTCTGCTTTTTAATTGGTATATTTATACCATTTACATTGAAATTAATATGACAGGGTTTGTCATCCATTTTATCATTTGTTTTCTCTGTTTCTTTTTTCTTGTCTTACTGTAGGTTTTTCTTGAACGTTCTTTAGGATTCCAGTTTGATTTGTTTGTAGAGTTTTTGAGTGCATTGCTTCATATAGTTTTCTTAGTGGTTGCTCTTGGTATTACAATTACGTATGTGACTTATTACAGCCTGTTGGTGTCAACATTATATCACTATGAGTGTAGTATTGAAACTTCACTTCCATTTAGGTCTCTAGCATCCCCATTATTGAAATATCATTGTCTTTACTTTCAGATGGTTATATGGACTGAATATTTGTGTCCTCCCCAAGTTCATATGTGGTGCCCCAACCCTCAGTGTGGCTTTGGCAGATAGAGCCTATATGGAGGTAATTAAGATTAAAAGAGGTCAAAAGTGTCAGACCCTGATCCGATAGGATTAGTGTCCTTATACGAAGAGACATGAGAGAGCTCTCTCTCTCTCCTTCCACACACCTGCAGGCACGCACTAAGGAAAGGCCACGTGAGGACATAACAAGAAGGGGGCCATCTACGAGTCAGGAAGAGAGTCCTTGCCAGAAATCCTGCTGGAAACATGATCTTGGCCTTTTCAGCCTCCAGACATGTGAGAAAATAAGTTTCTGCTGTTTATTTTAGTCAGTCTATGACATTTTATCATGGCCGTCCAAACTGATCAATACAGATGGTGTTATAAGGTTTGTTTCAATCCTCAAATAAGATTTAGAAAACTCAATCAGCAGGAGAATATTCTATTGGAGACTGTTCTTGGCTAACGACTATTAGCCATATTTTGGTTCTTTGCATTGTTATAGTTTTCCTTCTTGATGCACTAAGATTCTTCATTTATCATTTCCTTTCTGTTTGAAGAATTCCCTTTAGCCATTCTTTAAGAGTAAGTCTGTTAAGTGACAAATTCTCATAGTTTTCCTTCATATGAGAGTATTTTTATTCCCCATTCGTTCCTGAAGAATAACTTTGCAAGATATGGAATTTGCAGTTAACAATTCTTTTCTTTCAATGCTTGAAAATGTTGTGCCACTTCTCTCTGTCCTCCATTATTTCAAATAAGAAATCTACTGTAATTCAAATTAATATTTCTCTATGGATAATGCCTTATTTCTCTCTGGCTGCTTTCAAGATATTGTCTTTGTTTTCAGTGTTTAGAAGTTGAATTATGATGTGTCGACACAGATTTCTTTGAGTTTATCCTATGTGGGTTTCTCTTAGCTTTTTAAAGTCTGTAGATTTATGTCTTTTTCCAAAACTGGAAGAGTTCCAGCCATTATTTCTTTAAAATGGGACTCTGATAATGTGAAATTGGATTGTTTGTTACTGACTGGGTTAGACAGATCTGGGTTAAAATTCTGTTTAAGCCACTTAGTAGCTAAATTATCTGGGTAAAATAAATCTCTTTCAGATTTGTTTATTTATTTATTTATTTGTTTGTTTATTTATGTAAAAGGAGATATAACTCCAGCCTATATTGGACCTCTGTTGTTTTGATCGGAAACACCCCCTCCCTGGCCTTATATAGATAGGTACACCTTGCGTTCTTTGGAGAACTGCTCTTTCCTTGCTGTATTTGGTGGCATTAGGAACCTTAATACCATCACTATTCTTACCACATTCCACAAGAATTGAGTTCTGCTCACCCTAGGAAATAAACTGCATGAGGCAACATTAGTTATCTTCTTCACTCCAGCGCCTGGAGCAATGCCTCATCCATATGACTTTAACTATTATTTGTTGCATGTAAAAATAGATAATGATTTAAATGCCAATAATATTTCTTTCTCAGTGCCGTGAAGGTGACAAAATACTTCCAGGCTTGTAGCGCAGGTAAGCAACTGGCTCTGTGATGTAAAACAGGACTTTGTCGCATTCGCAGGCTAATTTTTCTCTCTCTTTATTGCTCACTCTACATGTTTCCCTCTTCCTTTGGCTACATCTATCTTACTCTGCATGTCTTCATCCAGACTGTCTTCGTATTTTCTCCCTAAGTCCCTAAGCTTCTTTGTTTCTCATCTTTCTCTCTTGTGGTCTCTTTTGTTTATATCTGTTTGGATTTCCAGTTCTGTACTTTATTCCTACTTACCTTCTCATCTTAACATCTCTTTTTGCTTTTTATCTATCTTTCCAGGTCATCATATCTATTCTATATCAGATCATAATGGGGCTCTAACTTCTTTGTGTTTAGTTTTTATTCAGTGTTTATTTGATATCTCTTGGAATAAAGATTTATTTTCCTTTTTCTACCTGGAAGAAGTTTTAATCTACTAAATCTATCTACTAACTCTACATTTAATCTACTAAAATCAATATTTGCAACTTAAAATATACTATACAACATATTTCAATATTAAATATATTGAAATTAAATACTAAAATTAAATTATTTGCATAAAGAAGATAATATAACTTTTTATTCATCTCCAACTGTCAATTAATTTTACTTTTCTTGTGGATTAAAGACTGTTAATAGAAAAAAAAAATTCCCGATCCTTCTTGTAACATGGGTCTATAATGCTAAAGCCATGAACTGTGACTGTGACAAGTAGGTCTGATGACAGTAATGTTGATTTATCTCCATATGCCTGAGCATCTGGTTTTAGGAAACTGAATAGGAAACACTCAGCTCCAGCTCAATATCTAGAGTGTTCATTGACTGGTGAATATTGACTATGCATATTACTCAGAATTGTCCAATGGAAGAGCATATCAGGGCCAGTGATCCGGCTGCATTGACAGACCTATTCTCTGGGTAGAGAATGATGCTTCACTCAGCCTACTCTCCAGACTTCAATTCTACCCCTGCCAAGGGACTGATCCAGAGCCTGGCCCCAGTAGAGAGGAAAGAGGGAAGTAACCGTCCCTGTTTCTGCCTGAGGGACATTGGGTAACAGGGCTACACTCATATCTCCCAGGCACTTTAGCTGATCTCATTTGCCATTTCCCCTCTCTGTGACTTTCTTCTTCTCTGGAATACTATCCCAAGTGTGTAGTGCTCCATCCTTCTCTAGATCACAGCCCCAGGAGACTTTTTTCTTGTTGTGAATGAATACAATAATCTCTCCCAGGAGGATTTTTCAACCTTGAACCTTGGCTCTCTCTGCGAACAAGCATACCTGCTCCCTGGGGCCCTGGGATACTAGATGCTCCCAATTTCTACTCCTACCTCCACCCCCATGTCTTTAATAATGTGTGTCCAGGGCCCACAAACATTTAATTGGAGAGCTTAGTTAGTGTTTTTCTCATCCTTAGATTACCCTATAAATATTGAAATCAGACAAGATCTTTCAAAGTACTTAAGTGACGTTTTGTTGGTGTACACATAGGGTGAATAAATTTACATCTATTAGATAATTATTTATCAGGCTAATTGGCCCCAGATCCATCAACTTTTTTGTTTTTTCATAAAGCCTGATACTTGCAGGGAGAAGGTATTTTTTTTTTCAAACTCGAGTTCTCCTAAGACAGCTTGCAAAACTGGATTCCCTGACTGCAAAGGTGCTTCACATCCTTCCGTGGTGAGGAGGGAAAACTGAGATCTCCAGCACCAAACAGTAATTTTATTCCACAAAACCCATGTGTGGGTTATTTACATTCCATTCCCACGATGACTCAATTAATGAAGCCAATTAATGCACACTGTGCTTTATAGTATCATCAGCAGGAAATAAACGAGCCTTTTGGGGGAATGTTTATGGATTTCACTGATCCAGGAAAAAGAGTTGACTGATAAGGGCAGCTGCTTGTGGGAAACAGTTTGCACCCAAATAGGAATGAACCATAAGATTGAACAGATGTTGTTCCATCCTCTTAGTGCCCGGAATATGGTGCGATGTTATCACTTAGTTCCCTACCAGGAAAGTCTAAACTAAAGTCAGAGGAAACTGTCAGAGACCTGCCACAGCATCCCATGGCAGCAGTGCAGTGTTTACTCCCCAGAAGATTTATAGTCATTGATCTCTCAGATAGCTCACTAATCAGTTAAAAAATAAACAATAAAATGGCCAACAGTTAAAAAAAATACATTGACTTGGTATTATAAATTACCAAGTTGGACATGACTTGGAAATAGTAAATTAGCTTAGAGAATGAGTTGAAATCCCTTTGAATACATTTAATAACTATTCCAGCTAGTTTTGGTAATGGGATATGATGGTTAATTTTGTCTGTCAGCTTGACCAAACTAAGGGATACCCAGATAGCTGGTAAACATGACGTCTGGGTGTGTCTGCGAGAGTGTTTCTGGAAGAGATTAGCATTTGAAATGGTAGATTGGGTAAAAAAGATTGCTCTCACCAATGCTGAGGGCCTGAATAGAACAAAAATATGGAGGAAGGGCAAGTTAGCTCTCTCTGCTTCAAGTAGGGTATTCATCTTCTCTTGCCCTTGCACGTTGGTGCTCCTTCTCAGGCCTTTGAACTTGAAATGAATTGTTCTGCCAGCTTTCCTGGTTCTCTAGCTTGCAGATGGCAGATCATGGGACTTCTTAGCCTCCATAATTGTGCGAGTCAATTCTCATACTAAAACTCCTCTTCTACCTATCTCTCTCTCTCTCTCTCCCCTATTGGTTCTGTTTCTCTGGAGAATCCTGGCTTATACGTGGGGAAGGCAAAGAAAAAAGCATACAGAACAAGATCTCTTATTTCCAGAGGGCAGACTTCCCAGCTGCAATATTTCTGGAAAGATGTATATTCTGTGCCTTTCTCCACATTATAATGTAGCAGCTCTGCAACAGGAATTAGACAGAAGTGGGTTCCAATCAAGAATGTCCTCACATGAGTTGTGTGACCTTGGGTAAGTTACCTTGGATAGGTTAATGAAGCATAATGGATCTTGATTTCTTCTTCTGTAAAATGGGCTACATATACTTGCTTCACAGGGTGAAATAAAATATGTGATAATTTTTGTTGTTGTACACATTTTCTATATTCTAAAATATCATAGATTATAAGACAATCAATTTATTAATTTGCAAGGAGATGAGGGAAGCAGAAAAAGGACTTTAATATATAGGTTGACTGTAAAGATGCTTTCTGATTTTAGAAACATGGAAATGTGAAAAGAAAGCCTTGTACCCTGGGCTTGAGAAAATGTCATAGCGGATGCTAAAGAATTATTCACTTTCTTTCTCCTTGTGCATTAAGAAAGCAGACAGCAGAGGGACCGGCCAGGTGGCGTAGTGGTTAAGTTTGCACGCTCTGCTTTGGTGGCCCGGGGTTCACAGGTTGGGCTCCTGGGTGCAGACATAGCACTGCTTGTCAAGCCATGCTGTAGTGGCATCCCACATAAAGTAGAGGAAGATGGGCAAGGATGTTATCTCAGTGATGATCTTCCTTAAGCAAAAAGAGGAAGATTGGCAACAGATGTTAGCTCAGTGCCAATCTTCCTCACAAAAAAGAAAGAAAAGAGAAAACAGACAGCAGAGAACAGCTCACCAAACATTCAAGGAGACTGAAATTGCTTGATATTTACTTGTAAGACACATTATTTCTAGTATGAGTATGTACAATCCAATGTACAAAAATCAAAGAATCCTAGCCTGAGGCCTGAGATGCGTAGACATCGCATGTGGCCTTTATTTCTTATGTTAGGCTTGCAAATAAAATAAGATGGCTCACAGCTTCTGCTATATAATCCATTGCTGGTTTTTTGGTGGGGCCAATAAAGAAGGTGCTGCAAAAGTGGTATTTCTTTGACTATTAAAAGAATATTTCTAGCATAATGAATAAATCACAAATCCAAGAAAATGTGCTATATATAATCATTGTGAAGCCTATTTCTAGTTTTACCAAAGTGAGGCATGAGGTTTTGTATGTGCTTGTGCTGTCTTTGCTTTGGCAGGAGATGGGGTAGTAGAGAGAGCTTTGAGGGGAAAACATTGCTCTTTAGTTGTAAAATTATTTCCTTCCTAACCATAGCTGTGCTCATTTATTTCACTCATTTCCGTGGATTGCAGCCAAAGAAATCAGCCAGATCGGAGCTGGAAGAGACCGGACTTGGAAACGTTGGAGATAGGCAGAAATACTGGAATCTTGAAGACAGAGAAAGGGGAAATTATATGTGTATATTAATAAATATCTTATACAATATTTACATATAAATAGTATATGTGTACATATATACACACACATCTGCTGAGAGAAATATGGATGCAATGGATAGACAGACAATACAAAAACATTCTCTCTAGGAAGCCTAAAAGCTTCACCCTGTAAGGGCTTACTCTTACCCCTCCCCCTCCCAGTTAGAGTGTCTCTAAGAATCTTAGTCCAGGGGACCTTGACATGCTTCTTGAATCTGTGCCATGTGGGAACACTTGCCTCACATATGCCCACCCCCTAACAGGGCTGGTACTGTTTTCATGTCCCTCTTTCATAATCAGGATTTTCTGTCTTGAATTTCAGAGTTCCTGGGGAATCTCAAGTAAGTCTTCTTTCGAAATGGTTGGAAAGACATCTGCCACACCTTTTTAAAATGAAATTTTAATTCTCTTTATCATTAACAAATAAGTGTAAATACTAAAACCTACCATTTTATTGAACATCTGCTATCTTCCAGGCAGGCACCTTAGTTAATGAATTACTTGATTTAGTTCTCATCTGAGTCTTATGAGAAAGATATTATTATTATCATTTCAGTTGAGCACACTGAGATTAATTGACCAATGTAACAGTAAAGGCATTTGGTCAATGAACATTATTCTTTTATTGTTGAAGCCTGAGGGAGCTGGTAGAAAGAGAGCGATCATTAGGATGATTTAATTCATTGTTCATTTTACAGAGCAGGAGAACGAGTCTCAGAGGAAGAAGGTGACTCCACCACGGTCTCCTCGGGGTGTGTATTGGTGCTGGGAACAGAACACAGGACTTCTGACTGTCAATCCACAATTTCCTCTGTGAAACCAGGTTGCCTCATGAAATGGAAGGACAACAGGCCTACTGAGGCATGGCCGGTTGTAAATCCGGGAACTGTTGATGTTCCGTCAGTTGTTACTGAGGCTCTCTGTAACCTGCACCAAGAAGAGGAGAAAGGATTTGGGAAGCTGCTCATATCCTTTCTGGATTAGAAAGCCTTGCCACTCAGACCCCTTTGCTTTCTTCGGGCCTCGCTGTCAGAGATGCCTGATGATATCTCCCAGAGCAAGACTTGATTAGATTAGCTACAGGATAAGAAATAGGATATTTGTAAAAGAACATTAAAGAAAGGAACAGAAAGTGAAAGCATTTTAGGACAATAGGGAAAGACTTTCCTCTTCAGCTACAGTCTCACCTCTTACCTCCCCTGGCCCCTTTGCCCACTTTAACTTTAAAACCCCAGTGAGAAGATGCAAGTGCTGCATGCTGGACACAATGTCCCCTGACACTCCCCCTGGGGCAGCAGGGTCTGCTGTCTGTCCCCTTGCTCAGCTTGGACATCCACACTCTCTTCTAGTTGATGGAGCCTGTGTGAAAAGCAAGGGGATGTTTTTTTCTCTCCTTTGAGCTCTTCAGTCTTCAAGGATTAGATGTGAGGTTAGCAGGGACAAAGGTGAGGGCTGTGGAGGTGGTAAGGTAGAGAAGTGAAGTGAGAGTCATCATACAAGTTGAGGAAGACAAAGCAAATAAACAGTCCTAAGTAGAACTAGAGAAATTTCTGCACTTGAATCTTTTTTTCTTTGTGTCTCCGTGCCCCCTCTGGAAGGATTCCTTAGCACTATCTTCCAGTTCACTCATGCTCTCGTTGTGTTCAGTCTATAGGTTAACTCATTCACTGAGTTTTATTTACATACATATTTTTCATTTTCAAGCTTTCTCATTGGTTATCTACATATTCTTGTTTTATTTCTGTCTGTTCTTCTTTCATACTTTTTATTCCACTCAGCGGAACATTCTAAACATTTGTTTCATAGTATTAGGTTATCCATAAAATTTACTGCCTCTGGAGTAAGTTAATGTTCCAACTGTTGATGTTTTTGGCCATCTTTCCCATAGTTAGATTTTTTCGTTTTGATTTAAGAGCTAATTTTGAGTAGGATGAACAAAATTGTTTTTCTCTTTCTCTTTCCCTCGGTGCTCCCCACTCACTTTCTAGCCACTCTATGTTGCCTCTGCTCAGTCCCGGGCCTCAGTCCAGACTTAGGTCTTTCAGTGCCATGTTGGTGGCATTGAGGAGATCACAGACTCAGTGGGAGGCTTGGTTCATTCCTGGTCACCAGGCAGCTTGCATAGAGGCAGAGCCTCCCCTGTGTCTGACTCGCCTCTTTTGGTGGGAAACCCGGATGCAGCCCCTGGTTTCAAGCGTGAGACGGACTCAGGTTTCATCACCTGAGTGGAGCACTTCAGGGCATAACTAGCCTCAGGTTCTGAACCCACACCAGCCTCTGCAGCCTGGTCTAGCTCCTGCATTATGTAAAGGGCTAACCTACCTTTTTTAACGTAAAATGGGGATAATAATATCTGCTTTTTAGAGTAATGAAACTGATTAGAATGATTCTGAAAGGATTCTCTAGTTTCCACGATTTTTATTTTTTTATTTTAAACAGTGCTGCCTAATCTTGTCATGTAATTATTTAATGTGGAATGGATTATTAAATACAGTTAGAAGACCCCCAAATCCTGAGTTTATTATGTATTTATATATTTGTATATAGTTTGTATACAAGTTTAAGTTTATACCACTTCTTTATTTTTTCATTTCCCGGAGTGGATCTTTGACAACTATAAACATGAATAATACTTTTCCAAAACCTAATAATTGTAATTGCCTGAGGAAGGTTGTTTAAATATTCAATATATTAGAATCATTTTGAAAAGTTTATTATGCCAAAGCTATATAATTTCATTAACTTCCATCACTGTGAATCCTTTGTTCAATGTCTCTCTAAAATGACTACTGCAGAGAGTACTTATGGTTTTTGAGGGAGCTTTGCCTAAAATAAGATCTTTTTTCATAGATAAACAATTTTGTTCAGCAAGAGATTTCTTTGCAAGAGTATAACAGATCTGTGGAGGAAAAAAATGTCTCTTTAATTTGAGTCTTGATAGTCCCTGGATTTAGTTAACGATTATTGGAATCATGTTGTTGGCAAAAGATAGGTGCTTAGAAAGATCACTACATTAATTTTCACCATATTCCATTGAGCACAGAGATTTACATACAATTGTGTCACATTTCATATTTCAATATTCTGGTATTCTTTTTGAGTCTCTTTTAAAAAGTATAATCTGTGCTGGGATAAAGGATGTGTCTTGGGTTTTCTAGTCTAACATACAGACAATGCCATATATTCTAACCACCTTTGGGGAGATGCAAATGCCTTGTCTTGCCGGGTCTTGATCCTCTGTTGCTGGGCTCATTGATAGGTGCTACACTCTTGAGGTCCTGGATTGTAAAGCCCTAGAGAGGATCCTAGTATAGCAAAGCCCTTGCTGCCTTCTCCCATGGAGGATGAGAAAGGTCAAATCTTTAATGTAAAGATGTCAAAGAAAAAAATTATTCATAACACTTGTTAAAATAGTAAGGTAGATTCTATTCGGGACTGTTTAATTAGTATAGGGACTATAGAGATGGGGTTTTGCAGCAGAGGAGAGAGATTAGGCTCAACTCTGAATACAATAAGGAAAAATGGGAATTTATAACCAAAGAGCAGGATGGGAGTCCGTGAGTGGAAAATTGCTAGAGGAAACATCAGGGATAAGGGGAGGGATTCTGGCTAAACCGACCTAACAGGATTCTTGTTGAAGACAGGCCAGGGCGATCAGATCCTGAGGTTGGGGGATTCTGTCTAAACCAATTTGACATGATTCTTGCTAAAATGAGTAATGCAAAGAAGGGCATGGAAGTCCAAAAGTCAAGATTAGTTGGGAAGAGGATTAGGAGAAGCTTGAGCTTCGTCCAGGAGAGACTCTGTCAGTGACTCACCAAAAATACTGCAATCAGCAATTCTGAGAGTTAAAGGGGGAAAAGGGTGTTTCAGATTATCAGGCAGTGGTGTTGGATGTGAGGGTATAAACTGCCCTCTCTGTGGGCTGGTGTTGTCCCAACATGTCAAGTTAAAGTTGAGGCTCTCTGTCAAGGCTGCTCACCAAGTGTCTGCACGCAGTGCCCTCCTCTTGTGTTCCCTAAGCTCAGGGAAGGTAGGTGTGCACCGGGAATGACCAGAGGAGCCAGACCCAAAGCATTTGTGGTTTATAATGTTCCTGTGGTTTATGAAGTTAAATGTGTTGAGTCCTCTGTTTCTCCTCACTGGCTCCCAAAATTAAAGTTTAATCTTCTCTACAACAGTGATGCTGCTGATAGCTAGGAAGCCTTTGTGCAGTTTGTGGAAATGAGTTTTAATGTTTTTATGGGCCAGTAGGAAGTCTTTTTCCTTGCTCTTTCCCATTTCTTTCATCATACTACATACTCTTTTGCTTAGTGACTTTATCTCTACTTCATCTTGATTCCTCTTGTATCTAGGGGAAGAAAATACATTATTTAGGCATTTTCATAATTGAACAAGAGAGAAGAATCCACATCTGCATCTTTTGAACTTTTCCATCTGGATCCTTTGCCTTGGTAGACTGTGGTTCTAGGGTCCTTCCTCACTGTGGCCACTCTGCATTTTTTGTCAGTATGTAGCTCTTGCTCAACCTGATTCCCTTTCAACCAACTGATCTTATCAGTGTACTTAATTTTGCAGATAGACACATACTGAATAACTTCTGTGAATTATTGTTGAATGTATATTCAACATTTTCTCCTTTTATAGATTACATTATATGGATTCTCAAATCCTTTGTATGGCTTATCAGAAATTACATGTCATGGGAGAGAAGAAATAGCTCAGGTTCCATATCTTTTTGGAATTTCTTTTACTTGAAACTGGTAGATTTGTAAGAACAAGTTTTTGTTTATTAACAAATAAATAAAAATAAGTAATTAGTTTCTAGCAAAGCAGAAACAACAGATGGACTTTGTAATGCATACGTTTTACTTTGCAGTTCTACAGAACATACAGTATTTTCATAGGGACTGATTCTCATCAAAGAGATAGAATCTGACCACTCTGAAGCCTGCTCTTAGTAGGAGTTATGACAGCCTTTCCAATTGTGGAAGGCCAGAGATCACCAGGTTACAGACAAGCCACTGATGTGTGAACACTTATACTAGAGTTCATGATCGTAAAAGGAACTAGAGGTGGTCAGGAACAGGTTGGAGACACGCAGGGAGATTTTTCAGGTTGGCTCCTGGAGTTCATATTTCTTCCAGCTGAGTATAAATAATCTCACCACTGAGGATCTCATTTAAGTCACGCCATTTTTTTTTCTCTTAGGCAAGATATATTATTATAATTAACATACCCCCATAGAAACCCAGATGAGTACATTTAAAATGGGTCACTCGTTCTGACTTTCTTGATTTAATGTCATTTCTGCTTTAAAAAAATGAATGTGCATCTAATTTTCTATTTCCTCTCGCCATCTGTTACCATAAGCTCATAGACAAAATATAGCTATAAATCATAGTTACTAAAATTTTACTCTTCTTGTCTCATGGGATGTATTCATGAGTGTGCGTATATTTTGTGTTGATAAATTCACATTATCTTTACTTGCTGTGTGTTTCCTCTATATAAGAAGCAAAGTAATTTTCTTTGCAGACATTAATTACAAGCACAAAACTTAGAGGACAGTGATTTTGAACTTCTAAGATAGTCAAAAATCTTTAATCATCACGATTTTAAGCAACTTCCCTGTGGGTTGGATGAAAGTGGGTTCATTTATACGACTTTGCATTCCTCTTTTTGGTATCAGACTAGTCATTACAGAATCATCTTTGAATATAGGCCAAGTCTGTACATCTAGATCTGCTTAGTGACCCTACCAATGAGATCTTGCACCTGCTGACTTGTCTTGTTAGCATGTGAACATCTTTGCTATCAATCTCTGCATAATGCTTCTGCCCATGTGTTTGCAATACATAGTGTAACACAAAAACAGAAGCGAATGAGCAGCAACTGAAAAAAATGTTCCCAGAATCATTCTGTTAAGGAAAATAAATAAGTTTTACTCTCTAACTAAAATATTACGTAGAAGAAACATGAAAGAAATAAACTCTGTAAACTTAGCACGATGCCTTGAACCCTAACCAGTAACTTAAAAATTGAAGCAGGATAGATAATTGATTTGTGCTCCAAAATGATTTATACCATAGTATCCAATTATCTTTAGTCTCTTTTTCTAGTCTGGTTATCAGCAACAGTACTGCGTGCTAGATTTTGAGAACTATATAACAGAATGTATAATGACTTTATTTTACATGGTGAGGAGTGATAAGCGCCACTCAATTTGCCGCAAAGCTATTTCTTCATTTTCTTTCTAAATTCTGCATGGTAGAGTGGATTATTTTTTTCTCACACCTGCAACATTCCACTGTCCCGTTGGCTGTGCTATGGTATTAAAAAATTTAAATCCCTCTGGTGAATAGCCAATTGTGACCTTTCTTTTTATGGAAGATGTATTCTGTTTCCAATTTTGCTTGGGCTGAAGTAGCTTCTAATGCAAATGAGTGCATGTCTTATAAAATGTCACTAATAAATTTCCTGTCATTTGGCATTGGAATAAGATACTACATAAGAAATCAACTTGATATTTCAACAAAACCATCAAATGAAAACCTAGATTAAAATAACTAATTTCTTTTATCTTACATATTAGAGTAAAATTCCTCTGTGTGTGTGTGTGGCGATTTATTGATGTGAATTAAACTCTGAGTCCAGGGCCATTTTTTTTTTCATCTTGGGGAAGATAGTTATTACACTTAATCTTTGTTTTTCTACATATAGGCAAGAACAAGAAAGGTGGATGTTAGGCAAGAAAATTAGGCATCATAGTGCAAATAGATACTTGCTATATTGTGGTCCAGAGACCTAGGTTCTAGCCCCATCTTGGCCTTTTGTTTGGTCTGTGTGACCTTGAGCAAATCACCCTTTCTGAGCCCTTAGTTTCTTGTCTATAAACTAGAAATGTCAATACATGCTCTATTTTCTTGGTTTTACATGTGCTTTAATATTCTTGGAATCTATGAACTGCTACACAGATCTGAGGTGAAACCATTTTAAAGTTGAACTAGATTATTTTTGGCCAAAAGGTAAGCCAACAATCAAATCACTGTTTGTGTCAACACACCCCTTTAACAATGGAAACTTTATCAATGGAATCTATCATCTATGGGTATTTTTATTCATCATGTCCCTTCAAGAATAACAACAACAGGTAAAAATTATTTGAGGGGCATATTTTGTTGACTCTAAGGCTGGTTACTGGTAGCAAATAAAAATATAAGCCCCCAGTCACTGCCTCTTAAGTGCCAGGTGTTGTGCCTAGGGCTTCATGTACATTATTTCTGTTTTTTACTAAATCTCTGCAAGCAACGGCCACTATGCAGTTAACAGACAGGTAGATAAGTCAATGAAGCCTCAGAGACAATGCCTTGCTCAGGCCGTAGAGTTGGTTCCAAGCAGCGTCAGAATTCATACGTGGCTAGGGCAGGACTCCTGTTGATGTATCAAGCATTTGACAGTCCTAATAACAGAATGCTGCTGGTAAAATACAAGAAAAACGTAGATCCTAGGAGAGACACACCAATAAGCCACCTCCTGAGGGTGAAGAAAGGTGTATCCTGGGAGGTTGGCTGTTGGCAGCTGTGAGAAATAGTAGTTTTCTTTACTTTTCCTTGAACTTTATTTCTTAAGAGCCAATATCATCCAGACAGTTCCCTTTAGGCCCCTGCCTCCACTTCCTTTTAATCTTAAAGAAATTGATCCCATTATATTTTCAAAGGAGAACCTCATATTCTATGATAACTAGTTATTGTGCACAAAGTTGTCTGTTGAGGCTCAGTTCTTAGAAATTCATTGCCACAAGCAGTGATAGAAGGGACTACACATAAAGGTAAACTTACTTTCAGCATAATGTATATTGGGTACAATTTCTAACTCGCATTTTGTTAGAATTGTAAGGCAACTTGGGCAAATTGCTTTTTGGGTTTTATTTTGTTTTTGTCTTTCTGGGAAAGATTAGCCCTGAGCTAACATCTGTTGCCAAACTTCCTCTCTGTTTTTTCCCTCCCCAAAGCCCCAGTGCATAGTTGTATATTCTAGTTGTAAGTCCTTCTAGTTCTTCTATGTGAGCCGCTGCCACGTCAACTGACAACTGACGTGCATGGCAACTGAGAGACAAATGGTGTGGTTCCACACCCGGAAATCGAACCTGGGCCACCAAAAGCGGAGTACGCCAAACTTTAACGACTAGGCCTTCAGGGCTGGCTCGCTTTTTTGTTTTGTTCTGAAAGTTGAGAGAAAGAGGCCCAAAGAGAGGAAGTGACCTGCCTACAGTCACACAGTCCATTATAAAGGTTCCAGAGGCACCCAGATCTTTTAACTACTTATCTTTCCCACTTTCTCAGGCTCTTGTTTCCTTTGCTTTAACTGAATCTTGCAGCAAAGTGGCAGCTGTTCTACTTACACAGGGTGAGTAATAAGTTGACTCCAGTCCCCACCTACCATTGTTTATGAATTGGGCACCCTACACTAACACCTCTACCAACACACAAGCGTTGTCAACTCCTAAGGACCACAAAAGGTTCCTCAATGGGCTTCTTGTGCTTATGAAAAAGATGTTATTTACTAGTTTTAAACTGATTTTGTTCTCTCATGCCCATTCACTGTGGTTTAAGGCTAACTGGTGCTGCCTTTGAAAAGTATGCTTCTGTGAGACTCTTGAAGCCTTGAGATGATGATGTAAATCTATAGAAAACAGAATTTGATTCATACAACACATTTTAGGACACTCATGTTAAAACACTATATTTGCCTCAAAATGTTGTGTCTTCCATATAAAATCTTAAGTTTTGATTTTCCTCAGTATTCTGTTTCTACAAACCACTGTGTGTAGAATAAGAATGATATATAGGGACAGAATTTCTGTGTGTAATTTAAGAAATTAATCATTCATAGGTGAAATAAAAAATTAAGAATGCATGTAATTTTGTTTTGATTTCTCTTCTGCTTCGCCAGAATTACTTTCTGCTTATGTACACACAATCTTTTAAAACTATCTTATTGGAAATTTCTTCCTGTAATGTGATTATAAGGATAGATGTCTATGTGACATACAGCATGGAAATTTTGCAATTAGAAGTAATCAACCCATAAATGTAAGCAGAGGGTCATGATGGGAAAAGAAAGAAGGAAATAATTTTAATATGAGAGTCCTGGTCTTTCTAAAACAGAATTTATTGCTAAAATGTACTCTTTTCCATTTAAAAAATGGAATTATTATAATTTGCCCTTTGTTTCTATTATTGCTACTCTTTTCTTGAGTGACTCATGATCTTTCATCAGTTCTTTTGGTGAATAAAATTGTAAGATATTTGAAATGCATTAATATATTAAGTATTTTTCTTTTCCTTCTATTCAGTATTTGAGGTTTGGAGCTTTATCTCTCTCTCTCTCTATATGTATATAAATATAAATATGTAGATAAATCCCCTTCAGTGTGTTAAAAATAAAAAGTAACACAGAGACATTTTGTGACAAATATCAAAAGAAGAAAAAATATATTCAGCCCATGCATCAGTTAACAACTAGAAACCCATTCAACGGTGATACTGTAAACCTAGGAAGGCATAAGAGAGACGAGTGGGAAAACTGAAGAACACTTTGGACTGTCTCAAAGAAACAGAGCCATGTTGTATGGGCAAATGTAGCCAATCAAGGAAGAGAAAAAAATATTATATAAGTCCTGATCTTTCTGCAATAGAATTTGTTTGCTTAAGTGTTTCATAAAGTGAAATTGCTGTGGCATTTCTTTTGTTGTAGCAGTTTCTATTAGTAGCATGGCTTAGACTCAAGAAATTTATTGAGGAATTTTGGTAGTAACTTTGATAGTTATATCACTCTCCTAGTTCTGAGCACATCAGAATCAAAAAGGCCAAAGAAGTTGTGCACCCAGTTATGCACCCTAATTATTCAGATGTGAATCCCTTTCTGGGATTCCAAGCATGTGGGATATATACGATGATGGAGAAGCTTCTTCTGCATATGCTGACAATTCTTTTTCTTGATAACTAACTTATTCACTCAACCAGCACTGAGTGCCTACTATGCACCAGGCATGTTTATACATTGGAACATACACAAAGGAAAAAAATAAGATGCTACATCTGTCCTGGAGACTCACAGTCTAGTGAGAGAGAAGGAAATAAAGTAGTTATTAAAATACCAGGTAACAAGCATATGGTAGAAAAATATTTAAAAATCTGAAGAAAATCAGAAGAGAGAGCAATAGACACTGGAGAGATCACATGTCAAATTAGTTTTGATTCATTACAATTTTCTATTAAGTTCCATATTCTCTTGGTCTCTCTCTTTCTCTCTTACACATACATGATAAAATTATGTAACTATTTTTATTCTTCATAGACCTAATTTCATGTCTCATCTCTCTGCATCTGCCTTGCTTGTGTCCTTATCAATAACCCTAATAATGAATTTTACTAAAAATACCATATCCAGATGACCTAAGGAAGCATAAATTGAGCTAATGTGCCACCAAAGGACATAGAAAGGACTTCTGGGTAAGATTATAAGGCCCAGTGAAAGTAAATATTTTCTAATAATCAGAGATATTCAACAATGTAATGGGCTACTGTGGTGTGTAGTAAGTTCCCCATCCTCAGAACTAAGTAATGGTATACTTCTATTGATGTGGAATCAAATTTTATTGACTTTTGAGTTAAAGTTGCAAAGTTGTGAGTGGGGTCTATAAGAAAACATTTAATCGTCTTAACCTTTTGTCCTCTTTTCGGATACAATTCTACAGAGCATGTCATTGATGATAATGTTGAACATTCAGCACCAAGGACAGCGATTTCCATTCGATGACATAGATGTTGATTTGATACTAAATAGCAACAGCAACAAAAGATTACCTGCAAAGATATCATATAATATGTCCAATTGATCAATCAATGTAAGTTTCAGAGCTGAGAAGGAGGAAGACTAACACTTCTTGAGCAACCCACTATACTATCTCATTTAATCCTCCCAACAAATGTGTGTGGTAAACATTGTTATTCATAGATATATATGATGTATATATGTATATGTATGTCTATATAAATATAAAATATTTTTACAAGCTTTCAATATATGTTTATAAATGAGGAAGTAAAGGCTTAAAGTAACTTTCTCAAGATCACATTATTAGTAAGAGCTTCAGTCCCAGTTATGATTTTAAATCTCATTGCCTTTCTACCCAGAGAAGAGGAAATATGCAAAAAAGAGAAAGGTTGCATCTGCATAGCCAAAAATAAGCATGCAATTTGTCAAATTCAAAAAGAAGGGAAATGCATTTTTATAGGAAATGGAGGAGAGACGTTACTGAGAAAAGTAGCTTATTACCGTCTATACTTAGCTATTTAAAAACACTTTGCTTTATAACGGGTATATTATAATATCTTGCATATCACTGTTTTACCAGTATACACATTGATGATTTATTTTCCCAAATGACCGTGACCTAGTTTAGGATACTTCTGAGACCAGGAAGTTGTGGCCCAAGACCACTGGAAGTCTGTTGGCTTCTGTTAACCTCTAGTCAGACTGGAGGGTAATTTCTGGAATGGTAGGGTTGTGATGTCTTTGGTGCTACCCAAGGAGTTTCTTGTCCTCAAGACCAAACTTTTCCCCCAAAAAAGGAAAATGATCCAAACTAAACTCTCTGAATTCACACAGAATAAATGAGGACAGTGTTGTTTTGGGTTGAATAAAAAACGAATACAATAGTAAGATCATATAAAGGGAACTGACTCTAGGGTGAGTCCTTCAAAATACTTACATATAAATGCTTATGAAACAAATATAGCCTTTGTAAGAACAAATGCTGTTAGAACGTGTAATCAGCATCTTTGAAACAGTTGCATAATAGCTGTTAGGAAATTAGGTGGAAGTTTATGCATATTTCATGAAGCCTGTATTTCACCATATCTAAGCATGTGCACACATTTAGGAATGAGCAACAGGCAAAACATTCACTTTCTCACTTAATAGCAGTGCAAATCTGATCCCTAAATGCACTCCACAATTCTTCAATGTGCTCTTCCCTAAAATTTACTTGCCCAAAGAAAATCCTACTCATCCTTTAAGGTCTTACACATAACCTTATTTGTGTTTGGCAATCGATGACTATTAATGATTTAAACAGAAAAATAAAATATTTGTATTTTGCACATTTCTGGTACTATTGATGAATATTTATCATTTGGACTATCCAATTGTATGAACCACAACAGATCTATTCAGTGTGAAAAAATAGCTCCAAATCCATCTATTAAAGATATACTGAAAATTAGCTCTATGTGGAGTAATGGAAACAGTATTAGCCTGGTGGTTAGGAGTATAGGTCCTTGTTCTGATTCGCCACTGACTCTCCATGCAACTTTTAGTTAGGCATGTTACCTTTCTGATTCACATGATATAAACTTAGTAAGTTAGTTACTATGCAGCATATTTAGCTTCTTGTCTTTCCAACTAGACTGTGGTCATAGCCATCATTGTGTTTATTTTACATCCAAAACACCCAGCAGTGTACCCAGAAGGTACAAAGACATCTAATTTTAATTTATTTAAATGAATTGAATTTCATTTTTCATCATGCATGGAATATGAATAATAATCGTAGCTCTGCATGCTGTACACTTTATCCTGTGGTGAATCATTGCATGTGAAGGTATTTTAGGAGAAACATCCCATAAAGCATTTTGCAAATAGAGAGATTTAGACAAGAGTTTCATCCCAAGAGAAGCAGATCTGACTTACATTGCCTAAATGTGACTCAAAGAAAACTGAAGGAAAATAAATCCCTTGTAAGCTGACTAACAGCAACCTTGAATACTAATTCCAGAATCTGAATATTGAAACTGCACATGCTGCAACCTTTTCCCTGAAGCAATATTAGAGAATGAGTTTCTCACTTATTTCTCTACCTTTATCTATAGGTGTCTAGAATTGATTTGTAAATATGGAAAATTGATGCCCTTATTTAGAATCAAGACTATATCATCTTTCTATGGTATACAATGATGTATCGCAGGGGCTCAATACTTTTACCCATATTTTTGCTTGAGCTTCACAAAAACTCAGTGATTCAAGCAAGAATATGTTCTACTCTTTTGGAAGACCAGTAAAATGAACTGACTTGCTGGTATCAAAGAGGTTCTTGGTATCAGAGCCAAGATAAAAATTCAGGTGGCTTGATTCTCAGCCCCCATCATGATTCCTTCCCACCATAGTGCCTTGGACATTGAAGGATACTGGAAGACCTGGCTCATGTCATCTAGATTCTCAAGAATAATCACAGCCTGTCTCTGGTGTTCTTGTTTGTATTTACATCATTGACCTGTGGCTAAAGCTGTTTAATCATATTTTCAGTCTCCTGAGTTTTAGTTTGATGTTTTGGTTTACTTCCAGAAGAGCACACAAGATAGATGATTAGCCATTATGAGAATATGCTTTTTCAACACTGAAAGCAGCTGTTCAACACGAGGTTAAACCTTCTCTCTGCAGGGTTATTGGCATATGTTACCACTGCACAGACTTCCAAGGATCTTATTTTCAGGGCCATTCTTAATTGGAATGTTTGATATTATGGATCATCAAGAAATGTGGGTTTATCTTATATGGGATAGGTTGAGGTATTCAAAAAAGCCATGTTGAAAATATCTTCCTAGGAAAGTCTCTGATCATTGTAGTTTCCATTTGACAGCTCATCTTTTCATAAAGCCTTAAAATAATTATGCTAGTATCAGCAATAAAATTCCTTCCTTGTCCCTCCTCACAAAATAACAGATGGTAAATAAGTAAATATTTTGGATGCTTTTACACTCTGTGACTCATTTTCAGGCGAAGTATAGCTTTCTCCAGATGTTCACAACCACGGTCTAGAATGGATGGCGAGTAGCATTTATCAAGCCTTTAATTAACTTCTAACAACCAGTTCTTGCATATGACCATGGCATGAATAACTAAAACTGAGTTATTGTTGCCTATCCTGAGTAATGCAAAATAGCTTATTTGCATGCATTTCTTGCAGGCATTGGTTAATGCGTGATCTACATATAGCACATAATATCTTGCATATCACTGTTTTACCAGTATTTTAAAAATAAATATTTGTTATAGACCTACTCATAAAAATACTTATACAACTCGCAGTATGTGTAAAATGAAACCATCTTCTTTGTAGCAGTTAAGATTACATCACTTTTGTGAGAAGCAATATGACAAACCTCTTGAAGCATGGTGGTGAATTTTTTACTCCTACCTATTTCTTAGTGATGTCATATGCACAAAATGGATTTGATGTTTCATGATATTCTTAATAAATAAATATATAATACTAAATATATGCAAATCAGTATTCTAAGTTCCTCATAAGCAGGTATCAATAGTATAGAATTTATTTAATTTTATAAATAATTCAATATGCAGATGTAATTATGCCCAACATTTATAATGAGTCGTGTGCTTTGGTTACTGCCATTTTACTTTAATTACAAAATCTTAAAGAAGTACATGTTAGAAGCTGAGTGCTGATTGGCATTCTATGTTCTAGGAACGGTACAAGAGAGGATAAGATTCGGTGCCTACTTTTGAGGTACTTATAGTTTATATGGGGTAATTAGGCAAAGAACAGATCAATACCTTTTGGAGTTTCAGGCCTTATACTGGGAGGAACTTTATGCAAAGGGGATTTCATCTTTCAGGCCTCCAAGATTTTGCTCCTGGCACAGGAAGCCTCTTTATCATCAGCCAACATAGAATGAAGGTTGAGGGAGAGGGAGCTGCCTCACTCCTGAGATGGGTCAGCTAAGAGGAAGGCCAAGAATTGGTCCTAGATCTTTTGACTACCAGCCTCCATCAACCCTTCTGGAAGGCCATCATGATTGACTATAATAAACTGATCTAAAGCAAGCCCTATGATCCAATTACTAGTTCATGAAATATGTAACTAGTAATGTCATATGACATATAGCATCTATGTCATATGATTCCTTGTCAGGAATTCTCACACTGGTGTTTCCTTTGCTAAGCACCACAGTACTTTCTAGGTCTGATCTGGGCTCTCCACAGTCTTCTTTTCTTTGTTCATCTCAGGTATGGGACAGCCCCTTCCCTCATTTTCATTGACTTCCCAATCTCCTCTATTCCTGATGAGAGGGTTTTCACCTCTTTGAAGTGAGCAGGCAGAGTGAAATGTAAACCTCTACCTTGGCTTTTTCTTGCTGCTCAAACTTATAAACCTTTGGGAACTTTATTCAAAGGGTTTACTGTTATGGAAAACATATGGTAAAGAATTACAAACACAAGGAAGTGTGTTACCAGGTTCTTGTCAAGGGCTTAGCAAATTCCATTGGTCCCTTTCTCCAGTCTGGATCCTTCTCAGAGATCTACATCCGCTTTTGTTCTCTCGAGGGTGAGATTCACTATTGCCTTCTCCAGACCCTGTGCCTCTTCCATCCTACCTTTGGGAAGCCTATGTAGGCACTTTATGCCTTATTGACCCTTTATCCAAGCCTGAAGTTAAATTATAGATGGAACAATGTCACTTGACTTGTTTTATGAAGGGCAAAATCAGAGTAGAGGAACCCAGTTACTGAGAGTATATGGAGCAATTTGTCTGGACAACATTTGAAAGGTTGCTATATGTCAGAAACTGGTTTGGTGACAACTGGATGAATAGGACAAAGCCTTAGCTCTCTAGGAATTTTAGCATTGTGGGGAATGTGTGAAAAAAATATGCATTGAAGTAAGCAATTGGAGTGATTTAGCCTCAGAATAGAAGCCTGGAAGTTGGGGAGGGAAGGAGAACATGGTGACTGGCTTCAAAAGATAGCAGAGCAGTCATGGACCACATGGTTATTCTCAGTGACGCCAAGGGCTAGAACTAGGACCAGTGATTAAAAATGGCAGGTGAGTTTTGTTTCTGCTTAATATAATGAAAAACTTTCTGATAACCAGAGCTGCCTGATAATCAGTGTGCTGTGGTGAGCTTCATTTCTGGAAGATGCATGATTATTCATTCATTGGGACAATATAGGGGTCATGTGGGTGTCAGAGGAGCCTTGAGACACTTAATTTACTTGGGCTGTGTGTTCTACAGCTTTTTGGCTTGGATTTTCATAACTACAAGGTCTAACTAGGAAACTACTGAACCTCAAAGCTAATTTCTCACCTATGATTTCTATCCTGGTTTATTCATCTTAATGCCTGCTTTTTGAAAGCAACACTTTCATTAAGCAATGTAAAAGCATTTCTGGAAATGAGTTTTCCTCTTAAATCTATTTGTTCAGCCTCCCTTTGGTGAACAAACTTGTTTCTTTTGGCTTTTTAATATTCAGCCTTTGTTTTGACTCAATGTATTTTGCGATGTTGTAATCATTATTTCTTTGCTACTGTTAAATTACCCCCAACCCCAAGACTTTGCTACAGAGAAGACTGATAAATATGTTTATTGAAAAGCTATATTCTCTAAACTTCAATGACTTTGTAAAACAAGTTTCATCAGAAATGAGGTTTTTGAGTTTTTAGTAAATATGAATGCTCACTTTCTCACTGCTGCTTAGAATTTTACTGATTACATTTTGGAACTGCATAATCGTGTAATTAATCTTGAGCATGTCAGAGTGTGCATTTTTAAAAGTAATTTTCTTAGGGAAATAATACATATCTCATTATTTTTTACTGTAATTGGTATTCACAGTCTCTTAGTTTATAGGTATAAGCCCTGCCAGAGATGGCCAATGTCAGTGCCATATATTACTAAAATGGATAATTTTTTCAAACACATCTTCCACTCAATTTCTCATTAAATGAGGAATTGTAAATTCAGCTGTCAAGGAATACAAATAACATGATTATGCAATACTTGCATTATACAAAGTCCTCTAGGCTAGGATGGTTATCTGCCATAAACACTGATCCATTCTTTATAGAAAAGAACTTTAGGACACTGACCAAGAGCCAACTGCAGTCCAAACCTTTGTTACTCTCAATGCTTTCACCAGTAAAGAGTTTGTGATCCAAGGATGGACCTAAAGATAGAGTCAAATTTACTTTACCTATAGTTTTTGAAAAAATGTACTACTTATTCAAGGACCATCATCCTTTGTCTAACCCAAATATGAATGAAAGAATGAATCAGAATGAGTAAGGGAAGAATGATATATACCAGCACTCGATGATGGTCTGCTGTCTACAGACAAGGACACTGCTCTGTATCAAGTCATTCAGTTTCTCAATGACAAAAACTTTAGTGGAAATCTTGAGGCATTAGCTCTAAACAAATGATAAGCATTGGGCTATGCAAAGTAGAATAAGACAGGGTCTTGCTGTTAAGGAGGTCATGATCATATGGGATAGTCACATAACTAAGCATAGTGATTTCAATGCAATGTTCTTGCAAGTGCCAGTAAAATGCTTTATTCAGCTAAGGAAACCATCACCTCACTCTGCGAGGTACGGGGGGTTAGTAGAAGAGTCGCAGAGGAAGGGAGATCTGAGCTTTGGCTTGAGGGGTAGAGAGGGCTGTGTCTGTAGGAAGAGGGAAGGACACTCAGTTAGGACTGGGAGACCAGCAGGTACAGAGGCGTGAGGTTGGAATGGGCCTGGCATTTGCAGGAATCAGTTTTAAGCTCCATGGGACTGGAACAAAGTGTTGGGGGGAGTCATGGTCCTGTCTTGGGATCTATTCTGTGAGCAGCGGAGTGTGCCTGAGGCTATGATACAGAGGGGAGCATACTGAGACTGCTTTTTGGAGGGCCTCTCTGGAGGCAAAGTGGAGGGCAGATTGCAGGATAAAGGACTAGTGTGAAGAATCCTTTTAGTAGAGTGCCAGGAAAATGGAAATAGGAAGGTTGATTTGAAAGAGACATGCAAGATTGAATTCAATAGAATATTGTGACTGATAGATTTGTGACATAAAGAAGGAAGGAGTGGAAAATTAATTTTGGACCTTAGATAGATTATTAGGTTATTAATGAAAATCAGAAATGAAAAAAAGAGCACTCTGGCGAGTGGTGGTATTTTAGATGATACCTTCAGTTTGCAGCATGTTGCACTTGAATTGCTTATGACTTTCAGGCAGAGATATTGAGCTGAAGGTGCACAGAGTTCCCATATACCTCCTACCCCCACACATGCACAGCCTTCCCAATATCAACATCCCCCACCAGAGTGGTACATTTGTTACAATCGATGAACTTACATTGACACCTTATCACCCAAAGTCCATAGCTCAGGTTAGGGTTCATACTTGGTGTTGTACATTCTATGGATTTTGAAAAATCTATAATGACGTGTGTCCACCATTATAGCATCACACAGAGAAGATTCACCATTCTAAAAATCCTCTGGGCTCTACCTGGTTACCCTTCCTTCCCCCTAACCCCTGGAAACCACTGCCTCTTTTTAATGCCCCTATAGTTTTGCCTTTGCCAGAAGTTAGAATCATATAGTATGTAACCTTTTCAGATTGGCTTTTTTCGCTTAGTTGTATGCATTTCAAATGCCTCCATGTCTTTTCACAGTTTGATAGCTCATTTCGTTTTAAGCACAGAATAATATTCGATTGTCTAGATGTATCAGTTTACCAATCTATCTACCTACTGAAGGATATTGTGCTTGCTTCCAAGTTTTAGTAGCATGAATAAAGCTGCTATAAACACCTGTGTGCAGGTTTTTGTGTGAACATAACTTTTCAACTCATTTGGATAAATATCAAGAAGCATGATTGCTGGATCATGTGGTAAGAGTATGTTTTTCTAAGTTTTGTAAGAAACGGCCAAACTGTCTTTCAAAGTGGTTGTACCATTCTGCATTCCCAGCAGCAATGAATGAGGGTTCTTGTTGCTCCATGTCATTGCCAGCATTTGTTGTTATCAGAGTTCTGGACTTTGGCCATTCTAACATTTGTATAGTGGTATCTCATTGCTATTTTAATTGGCAATTCTCTGATGACGTATGATGTTGAGCACATTTTCATATGCTTATTTGCCATCTGTATATCGTTTTTGGTGAGATTTATGTTCAGATCTTTTATCCAATTTTTACTTGACTTGTTCATTTTTTAATTGTTGTGTTTCATGAGTTCTTTTTATATTTTGCATAACAGTCCTTTATCATATATGTCCTTTTCAAATATTTTCTTCCAGTCTGTAACATATATTTCAATTGTCTTGAGCAAGCAGTTTTTCTATGTCTGATAAAATGGCTAAAATATTCATAGTGACCTACCACATCATATTTCAACTTTCATTTTGAAATAATTTTAGATTTAAAGAAAACTTAGTACAGAGAGTAGTGCACAGAGTTCCTGTGTGTCTTTTACCCAGCTTCACTTAATGTTACCATCTGATATAACCAAGGTGCATTCAGAAACACTAAGAAATTAACATTGACACGACAACATTAACTAAACTATAAACTTTATCTGATGTCAGTAGTATTCCCACTAATATCCTTTTTCTCTTCCAGGATCCAAGGATTCGATGTTGCATATATTTGTCATGTCTCCACAGTCCCCACGAATTCACAAGTTTCTTAACCTTAGTTTTCATGAACTTGGCTCTTTTGAATAGTACTGGTCAGGTATTTTTTTAGAATGTCTCTCAATTATGGTTTTCATATATTTATCCTGATTTTACTGGGGTTGTGATTTGGGGGAAGAATACCACAGTCGTGAGGTGTCTTCATTATATCATATAGTATCAAGAAGTGCATAATATTAACATGACTTATTACTCATCATGGTAACTCTGATTACCTGGTTAACATGGCACATGCCAGGTTTCATAGTCACTGTAGCTACAGTAACAGTAAAGTTGATATTTTTCCCTTTCTATACTCTGTTCATTAGGCACAAGTCACTAAGTCCTTCCCCCATCAAAGGAGGAAAATTAAACCTCACTCACCATGATTTTTTGAAGCTCCCTTGTCCAAAATTAGCTGTCCCTAGATGTGTGGGTTTATTTCTGGGTCTCGATTCTGTTCCATTGATCTGTGTGTCTGTTTTTGTGCCAGTACCATTCTGTTTTGATTACTACAGCTTTGTTGTTTATTTTGAAATCAGGGAGTGTGATACCTCCAGCTTTGTTTTTTTCTCTCAGGATTACTTTGACTATTTGGAGTCCTGTTGTTCCACATAAATTTTAGTATTCATTGTTCTACTTCTGTGAAAAATGTTGCGAATTTGATATGGATTGCATTGAATCTATAGATTGCTTTAGGGAGTATGGATATTTTAATTATGTTAATTCTTCCAATCCAAGAGCAGGGAATATCTTTCCATTTCTTTGGATATTTCTTTCTTCTAATTCTTTCAACAATATTTTGTGGGTGTTGAACCATCTCTGCATCCCTTGAATAAATACCACTTGATCATGGTGTATGATCTTTTTAATGTATTGTCGTATTTGATTTGCTAGTATTTTGTTGAGGATTTTTGCATCAATGTTCATCATTGATATGTTCTTTTTTTGTGTTGTCCGTCTCTGGTTTTGGTATCAGAGTAATGTTGGCTTCATAGAATCAGTTAGGAAGGTTTCTCTCCTCTTCAATTTTTTGGAAGAGTTTGAGAAGGATAGGTATTAAGTCTTTGAATGTTGCATAAAATTCACCAGGGAAGCCATCTGGTCCTGGACTCTTATTTTTTGGGAGGTTTTTGATTACACTTTCCATTTCCTTACTGGTAATTGGTCTATTCAAATTCTCTATTTCTTCTTTATTCAGTTTTGGAAGGTTGTATGATTCTAATATTTTATCCGTTTCATCTAGATTATCCAATTTGTTGGCATATAGCTTTTTGTAGTATTACTTTATAATCTTTTGTATTTTTGAGGTGTCTGTTGTAATTTCTCCTCTTACATTTCTGATTTTATTTATTTGAGACTTCTCTTTTTTCTTGATCAATCTAGCTAAAGGCTTGTCAATTTTGTTTATCTTTTCACAGAACCAGCTCTTAGTTTCAGTGATTTTTTTCCATTTTTTTTTCTAGTCTCTATTATTTCTGCTCTTATTTTTATTATTTCCTTCCTTCTACTGACTTGAGGCTTTGTTTGTTGTTCTTTATATAGTTCCTTTACTTGCACTCTTAGATTGTTTATTTGAGATTCTTCTTCTTTATTGAGGCAAGCCTCTATTGCTATAAACTTCTCTCTTAGAACCGCTTTTGCTCTATCCCATAAATTTTGGCAGGTTGTATTTTCATGTTTGTTTATCTCCAGGTATTTTTTTATTTCTTCATTTACCCGATTGTTGTTCAGTAACATCTTATTTAATCTCTACCTATTTGTGGCTTTTCCAATTTTCTTCTTGTAGTTAATTTCTAGTTTCATACCATTGTGATCAGAAAAGATACTTAGCATTAATTCAATCTTCTTAAATTTATTGAGACTTGTTTTGTGGCCTAACATGTAATCGATTTTGGAGAGTGTTCCATGTGCATTTGAAAAGAATGTATATTCTGCAGTTTTCGGATAGAATGTTCTACATATATCTACTAAGTCCATCTGATCTAATGTGTCATTTCAGGCCAACGTTTCCTTGTTGATGTTCTGTTTGGATGTTTGGATGACCTATCCATTGATGTAAGTGGAGTGTTAAAGTCCCCTACTCTTACTGTGTTACTGTCTATTTCTCCTTTTATGTCTGTTAATAATTGATTTATATATTTAGGTGTTCCTCTGTTATGTGCATAGATATTTATAAGTGTTATATCCTATTGTTGGATTGTTCCTTTTATCATTATATAGTGCCCTTCTTTGTCTCTTTTACAGTTTTGGTTTAAAGTCTATTTTGTCTGATATAAGTATTGCTACCCCAGCTTTCTTTTCATTGCCATTTGCATGGAGTATCTTTTTGCTTTCAGTTTGTGAGTGTCTTTAGGTCTGAAGTGTGTCTTTTCTATGTAGCATATATATGAATCTTCTTTTTTTATCCAGTCAGCCACCCTATGCCTTTTGATTGGAACATTCAGTCCATTGACGTTTAAAGTAGCTATTGATAAGAATGTACTTGTTGCCATTTTCTTACTTTTTCTCTGGATGTTCCAGTAGTTCTACTCTGTTCCTTTCTTCTCTTGCCCTCTTACTTTGTGGTTTGATGGCTTTCTTTAGTATTATGTTTGGGTTCCTTTCTCTTAATTTTTTGTGTATTTATTACAGGTTCCTGGTTTGTAATTACCATGAGGTTCATATATAATAACCTACATATATAGCAATCTATTTTAAGGTGATGGTATCTTTAGTTTGACCTCTTGCTAAAAGCTCCACTCTTTGTTCCCCTCCTCCCACATTTTATGTTTTTGATATCATATCTAATCTCTTTGTGTGTGTGTGTGTGTGTGTGTGTGTGTGTGTGTGTATCTGTTACCCTCTTATCATGGAAATAGATAATTTTGTACTTTTGTCTTTTGATCTTCATATTAGCTTCATAGGTGGTTGATCTGCTACATTTACTCTATAATTGCTTTTACCAGTGATTTTATTGCTTTTTCTTTTTTTGATAGTCTTCTTATTCCTATTTGTGATCTTATCCTTTCCGCTTAAATAAGTCCCTTTCACATTTCTTGTGTGGCTGGTTTCTTTAGTTTTTGCCTGTTGGGAAAACTCTTCATCTCTCCTTCCATTTGGAATGATAACCTTGCCAGGTGGAGTATTCTTGGCTATAATTTTTTTCCTTTAATAACTTAAATATATTATGCCACTCCCTCCTAGTCTGTAAGGTTTCTGCTGAGAAGTCAGAGGATAGCCTAGGGGGTTTCCCTGTATGTAACTTCTTGCCATTCTCCTGCACCTTTTAGGATTCTCTCTTTATCTTTAATTTTTGACATTTTAATTATAATGTGTCTTGGTATGGGCCTCTTTGGGTTCATCTTGTTTGGTGTTCTCTGTGCTCCCTGTACGTGGATGTTTGTTTCCTTCCTTAGGTTAGGAAAGTTATCGGCTATTATTTCTTCAAATAGATTCCCTGCCCCTTTGTCACTTTCTTCTCCTCCTGGGACATCCATAATATGGATTTTAGTGTGCTTCTTGTTTTCCCAGAGGTCCCTTAGACTGTCCTTGTTCTTTTTAATTCTTTTTTATCTGTTCAGCTTGGGTAATTTCCTCCAGTCTTTTGTCCAGCTCACTGATCCATTCTTCTGTATCATCTACTCTGCCATTGAGTTTCTCTAGTGAATTTTTCATTTCCAGTATTGTATTCTTTATTTCTGATTGGTTCTTTGTTATGTTTTTCCAGCTATTTGTTGATTTTATCACTGAGTTCATTCATTCTTCTCCCAAGATCAGTGAGCATCTTTATGACTTTTAGTTTGTACTCTTTGTCAGGTAGATTGTTTATCTCTGTTTCATTTAATTCCTTTTCTGAGGTTTTGTCCTGTTCCCTTACTTGGAAGATATTCCTTTGTCTCCTCATTTTTCCTCTTTCTCTCTGCTTATATCTACATATTAGGTAGGTCAGCTATGTCTCCTGATCTTGGAGAGGTGGCCTTATGAAAGAGATGCCTTATGAAGCCCAGTGGTGTGCTTCCCTCTCGTCACCAGTCCCATATATGCCAGGAGGTCCCTTGTGTGGGCTATGTGTATCCTTCTGTTGTGGCAGGGTTGCTCTTGCTGCAGAATGTCCAGGAAAGCTAGGCTGTCCCCCGGCCATCTGGTTGTAATGCTTAGCTGTGTGTGGCTGCTATGGACTCTTCAGTCACTTTATCAGGTGTGGGGAGCCCCAGCACGTTGGCTGCAAGGTTTAAGGTCTAATAGCAGATTCCTGTTGCAGTTTTTCTGTTTGAGTGAGTAGGCCCACAGCATGGCTGGTTGCTAGGCTCGGGGGCTTATAATAGCTTAAGGCCTCCAGCCTGCATGGCTGTTGTCATCTCTCTCAGAATTACAGCTGAGTGGGTCCAGCCCCAGCCATAGGAGCACCCAATTGTTTTAGGCTTTGGAAGGTGTAATTAATCCCATTCATGACTGTTTGAGAAGCACAAGACTGCTGCAGCTAACAAGCCCCACTGCCCACAGGGCCACACACCCTGTCAACACCTTCCTGCCTCATGCGTGCACCCTGACCCACTAAAGTAGACCCAGTCACCCCACGGCAGAGGCCTCACACACTCCATGAATACAGGCCTACCCCTTTCACACACCCTGCCCCACAGAGTTGACACACATGCCTGGCTGCAAAGGTTCCATGCACCTGGCCTATGTGGACCTACAACTTGTCCAAGGGCTTGCTGTTGGGTAGGGCCAGTCCCTAGGGCAGCTGCCTGCTGTGGCTGAGCTGGATTAAATGCATGCTGTAGTGAGCAGAGTTGACCCTGGGCTAACATGCCAAGGGAAGAACTCCAATGTCATCTGACAGCATCTGTGTCAGCATACCTGTACTAGGTCACAATAATGGTTGACACCAATGTCTCAGTCTCTGGGGTGGTCTCACCTCTCACCAAGATACACCCAGAGCCTATCAAGTGAATCTCTTTTCACCAAAGGACGGTGCACTTTTCTCTCTGGTGATTTAAGGTTGCTTTCCAAAAGGGGTGAATTTGTGCATGGGCCCTTTAAGAGCAGGCACTTTTTTTTCCGTATGTCTGATAGTTTTTCTGGGGGTATTCTCCATTGTAGTTAATAGCCAGTAAAGCCAGATATGACGCTTGTCTAAGTTGTGCTGAGTCCAAAAGCTGCTTGTTGTGGTAATGCTCCCCTGCTCAGATTCCCTACTCCTCCAGGGAAGGCTTCGTATGTTAATATTGCTCCCAGCCAGCTGTGAGGCACCATGGCTCAAGGTGGCTTTTTTCTCTCCAGAAAGGAATTTCTGCCTCTTTTACCTCCGCCAACACTGTCCCTTTTTGTGAGGGTTCTTTTTATCCAGTTTTCAGTTCTCTCTCAAGGGTAATTGTTCTAAGAGTAGTTGTAAATTTTTGCATCCGTGGGAGGAGGTGAGTTCAGAGTCTGCCTACACTGCCATTTTGACACCGTCTCCTGAATTTCTTTACTGAGATCTACTTTTTACTGTCAAAGTCACTGCTCAGAGATCATTGTAGAATAGTACAAAGAATACGAAATTTGAAATTAAATAACCTGGTTTGAGTAGTGGGTTCTCAACTTGAAAACTGCATGAAGATTAAAAATGAAACAAAATATAAGATACTGTCTATCCTGACCCGGCAGCATAAGTTGGGGAGTCAGCTGGAGAAGAATAAGAATGTGCAAAGGTGTGAAGCATGAAAATGCCAGTAAATACCTGTAGATAGAAGTGGTAGGATGTAAATCAAAAATTAGGTTATCTCCAGGTTTAAAAGAATGCTAGATTCCATGTTAAGAAGTTTGAGTTTTAACTATAGGGCATGGGAGCTCATCAGACGTTTCTGAGTAGGGCAAGGCCTGATCACATTTATGTTTTAGGAAGATGATCCTGGAGAAATATGAGGCTAGGTTAGAGGAGGCAAGGCCGAAGATAAGGAAGAAAAGGTAAAACGAATGACACATTCGTGAAGTGAAGTCAACTGACGTTCCCATTACTTCCTGGATGCAGTAGAGTGACAGTGGAGTTACGAGAGATGCGAGAGACAATGAAGGGGAAAGATGGTCAGGGCTGATGATGAAGTGGATGTGAGGGAGGGGAAGAGAGATTCTAAGACTTCCTACTCTCTGACTGGTGCAATCGGAGTGTGAGTTTGGGTGGAAAGTGTGAGTGGAAGAAAGGAAACATTTCAGGTTTGGAGAAGATGAAAAAACAAAAATCAGTTGCAAGCCAAGTGTTTGAATTTTTGCCACTTATCAGAGGGTTGGGAAGGGTGTTGTTCTTTCCTCACTCTCCATCTTTGGGAGGAAGATGCTGGTCCAGATCATCTCTCATGACATTTCTGGCTTTAGCATTCAGATTCTATGTTTTCCAGAAAGGTTCTGTGAGCTCTCATTATTCTCTGAGGCACTCAAGAGGTACAAGAACTTTCTGCTGCTGTTGGATGATTTCAAACTAAGTTATAAGCTCCCACAAGTGTTTTCTGAGACCAAAGATGTTCATGCACTGAAAAAAAAATGCTACACGAAGGGAAAACAACCTCCCACTTTGGGGAATGTAATGAGAAAACTTGAACATTTCCAGCTAACAGCTGTTTATGAGCTATGAATAAGTAAACACAGAGTGAAATAGGAGAGAACAAGCATGTGCTTCACTGGAGAAATATTTGTTTAGTGAGCCAATCGGTACTAGCCCAATTTATCCTTCAGAGGGGTAAAGATGGGCGTCCTCACTTCTGAACTCAAGTCTGACATAGACATACTGTGGTCCAGATTATATCACTGGAACTTTCATTCATTTGTACATTCACATATCAAACATTTATTGAACATCTGTATTGTGCCAGACTCACTGCTAGGTCCTAGGGCAGAGATACGCAGAGCTTATAACTTTAAAGAATTCCCAATTTAGTGAGTGAGATATACTTATATGTAACTAATTACAATGTCATTTGGTAGGTCTGATATTGGAGACACAGTGGTGCGCTTCATTTCTTCAGCTCTCATCTTATAGCCATTATCACACAAGAATGACTGAGCACTTGTATTCTGTGGGGATTTTCTTGGGCTGGGGAATAATATAAAGCATCAATAACATTTTTTGCACCTACAATGTGTTTTCTTTGAAACAATTCTGCAAATAATCCTTTTATAATTGAGTGGCTAAGACAGAGAGAGGTTAGGTGCCTTTGCTCATACCATAATGGTAAGTAGAAAAGCATTGATATGACTCATATGTCTTACTCCAAAGCCCAAGTATTTTCCTTCTTTACTGCATGGCTTGGAGATGTGGTCTGAGAAGCCTGCTATACCTGGCTCATGTAGCAGGTGTGGGTTCAGGGTCCCAATATGGCTGAGGAGCTGCTCAGACATCTGTTTATCCCTTGGTTACTCCTGAACCCTTTCATGTTCACACTGGTAGACCAGTCTGCCATTGTCACAGAAATGCCACTCCACGCAATGGGTCCTAACTGGGCAGTGTGTGTTTGTCAAGACGGTTTCACTGGGTGACCTGGACTCCTTAAAGACTGGAATCCAAGAAAATTCCACCTGGAGGGGTCACCAGGCCAAAGAAGACAATCAGGAGCAGTTTCCCAGATTTGCTGACCATTCTTATCCGTCTCAGCACCTTGTGATTGAGGAGGACATCATTCTCTGTGCCTTGGCCTGAGATGGCACAGGCTCATAAAGCAATTTCTAGGAACAGGGAGAGCCTGAATGCAGAGGATTTCTGTAGCTAAACTGTGAACTCAGTATAATTTTGATTCAAAATCCCAATTCCTGTGTCTGAGTCTTCTCTTTCCACTGCTTCCCATGGGTAGGTGGCTTTGTGTTCTTTTTTCCCTCCCCATCTCAGCACTCCTCATAGAAGCCTCTGCAGAGCACCCTGCAGCACAGTTCAGTGGAAAGAGCTTAGGTTTTGGAGGTGGGCAGGCCTGGACTTGCAGTGTGGCTTAGGTAGGGAGCCGAATCTCCCTGAGCTTCATTTCCTCACAACCAACTTGAGGAATATGGTGTGATTTAATAAGATTAGGTTCCTAAATCACCTGGCGTAGTCCTGTGAAATTATAGTTTGGTATATAGATGGCAATTCTCGCAGCAAGCATTGCTATTTACTATAGATTAGTAAGCAATTGAATTGCATCTCATGTTATATATTCAGCTTTACTTTTTATCTTTGTAAGGAATGTTTTGTTCTCAGTTAGGGCTATTTTCATCATCATGGAAAGGTCAGGAATAATTGTTTTGGGCCAGCTGTCCCTTCCTTTTGCTCCTGAAATACACAGATAGTCAAGGAAGTGCTTGGTTATTCCCATACCAAGAACTCCTCTAGTGCAGTACTTAGAACTCGTCTCCTTAGAAACCTAAAAAGAGGGCTGGCCTCTAAGCTGTTTCTTCCACTCTGCCTCTACCACCCGTTGGTAGCAAGAGCATTGTTTTCTGCCTGGTTAGCTTCTGATGGGCCGCCTCTAGTGGGCATAGGACAGATGGTGAGGAGGCCTAGAGAAGGCCCTTTTAAGGACTTCATCACAACCACTTGATAATTAAAGATGGTATGACTTCTGGAGTATTGAATGAGTTGAAGACAATTATACCAAAAAACACTCACCTCATTCATACAATAAACATTTCTTGAGAGCCTTTCAGTGCCAGGTACTAAGCTAAGAACTAGGATAGAGCAATAAGTCGGCTGCAGTCCTGCCCCTGAGAAGCTCATAGTCTTTTGCAGGAGGTAGATAAGTAAAAGGACATTTACAATATGCTGTAGTAAGTGTTAGGATAGAGTTATGCATAGTATGTCAATGAATCTGCAGAATATGGCATTCTAATGCAGTCTTCCCTCAAAAAGGAGAAATCTATGCCAAGTTAAGTGGGAATTGGCCAGGCTGTCACAAAGGCATTGGAAGAAGAATAACACTGAAAAACTCATGTAGGCAAGATGTATGGAGCTGTCTAGGGCTCAAGGTCCATGTTGATGAGTGACAATCACTGATGCTGGAGGCAAGCAGAGCTAGATTTCACAGAATCTTGTATGCCATGATGAGGAGTTTGGATTTTATTCTGAATATGATAGGATGCTATTGAAGAATTTTAGTTCATTTATTTATTCGTTCCTTCATTCCATCATTTAGCAATGTTTGTTGAGCATCTACCATGTAGATTAGACATAGAGTGGAAGTTAATATCAAGGACTCTGGATTCAAATTACTTGGGTTCAAATGCCGTTTCAGCTACTCGCATGTTCTCTGGCCATGGACTAGTTTTCTAATGTCTCGTTGCCCTAGTTTCCTCATTTATAAACTGGTGGTAATAATAGCACTCATTTGACAGGATTTTTATAAAGATTAATTTAAAATGACAGGTAAAACATTTAGAGCAGTTCCAGACTCATGGTAAGCATTCATTGTTAGCTATAATCATGTGTCTGACAGGGTCTGGAGAAAGCACAGAGAAAGGCATCATCCTTGCTCTCCATGAGCCTCGAATCTGTGGGAAAGGGAAACGATGCTGTGAGAACAAACATCGCCAATCCGTAGGATGTGTGCCATGATGAGAGTGCCATGTTATGGAAGCACACAGAAGAGGCTTCTAGCTTAGACTTGGAGGACCAGAGGAAGCTTTTGGAAAGGAGTAATATTTCAGTTAGACCCAACATTTGAGTAGAAATTAACTAGACAAAAGGAGCACCAAAAAGTCCCAGGGCAAGGCATGCTCAAACATGCTTTTAGGAATGCCCTCTCTGGCAGCAGGTGTGACCTGGCCAGAAGGAGAGGAGTTCACAGAAAGAGAGACCATGCAGAGGCTCTCCAAGGGAGTTGCCTGCAGCTCATGGAATAGTCAGACCAGAGTCTATCTCCCTTTCACAAATGAGAAAGAGAAACTTAAGTGACTGCTCATGTTCTCATGGCGCCCTATCAGGGACTGAGCCAGGGTTAGTCTCTTTCTCCTTATTACTATTCCACTAGTTCGCAAATCCCCCAAAGAGATTTTATACCCACATATACAGTCATGCACATGCACCGCATACCAGCACTTTGGTCAATGATGGACTGCATATATGATGGTGGACCCATAAGATAAGTACCATATAGCCCAGGTGTGTAAGATGCTATACCACCTAGGTTTGCATAAGTATGCTCTATGATGTTCACACAATGACAAAATAGCCCAATGACATTTGTCAGAACATATTCCCATTGCTAAGTGACACATGACTGTTGTGGAATCACACGGGTTTACACAATTGTGTGGGCATTGATAAATACAGACAGGAAGACCCTGATTCTTGAATAATTCTCCTTAACATGCTATATGCATGTGATCATGTTTTACTGTTTCACAGAACATCTCAAACGAACATATATTATGTGTGTGTACAAGTTCCAAAATCTCACAGCCCAAAGTAGCAGAATAAAACTCTTTGGTGGTCAAATGATGATAGCGTCTTAGAAAGGGAGACATGCTATTGTCCTTAAGGATGTCTTTAAATGTTTCTCTTCTCACTAGCCAAGAAGTTTTCTGCTTGGCCTTCCATAAAGCCATTTTTGGCATAATGGCTTTGATAGTTGGATGAGGGCTGAGGCTGACATGACATAAGTGTTTAATAAAACCCAAGAAGGTCAGTGAGCTACGTTGGAAACATACCCCAAGAGATAAGAAGTTAATGTCAATCACATCCACAATGTCTGCTGTTTAGGTCTCTACAGAAAAACAGTCTAGACCTCCAGTTTTAGGACTCCTAATCTGGTATCCTTTTCACCATAATATGCTTCTGCTTTAATCTACAAACTATCACAGGAGGCCATCTGAACTGTCATTCCAATGGAGGGTAGACATTTATGTCTCTCTTGTTGTCAATCACAGTTGATATTCAGAACTTCCTTTGTTGATTTGTTTAAAACACGGAAACTGCCTTTTGACAACAAAGATGAAGGAAACATATTTGTTTTGATTCATCAGAAAACGTTAATTTTCTCACATTCATAATGTTTCTCTTAAAGGTATGAGCTACTCAGGACTAAAGTGATTAAATTTGAATTTGCTTTCCAATATCTTGAACTATTTCATAAAAATATCCCAGAAACATTCAAATAATTTAATTTTTTCTCAATTCTGGCTAGTTTGGTCAGAATTTATAAATTAGTAATGCACCTAAGAAACCAATAACCTCCCAAAGGAAATAGAAACTAGATTTAAAATGTTACATTAAAAAATTATTTTCCTACTGACATCTGGGCTACAGCCCAGTGAAGTAGGTGAGCTACTTGCCCTGTCAGTTGCACAGTGTGAATATAAGTTGTGGAAGAATATGAATAAACTCATCCCAATGCAGCTCAAACTGTTGTGGTTGGCACATCTTGGCTCTCCTACCAGCCAACTTGCCAATGGACAGGTCTGTTAGTAAAGTGGCCAATAATAGCTGCCCACCTGCCCAGCTTACTTTGGTTTTTAGAGTTATCAGAAAGAAGTGGAGAGTTTGGACAGGGTGTTGGCTAAGAGTACAGGTTCTCCAGTTAAACAGCCTGAGATCAAAGCCCAGCCCAGCCACTTACTAGCTGGGAAAACATAGATAAGTAAAGTGTTTTCTCTCTGCCTTGATTTACTCATTTGTGAAATGATGATGATAATGACTGTTATATGGATTGAGATAATACATTTAAACACTTTGAATAGTTTCTGGAACATAGTCCACACTCAATAAATGTTAGCTATTACCATAAAGTTCAATTTAAGTATATAAACACAATCTTAAATTGCGTGGGTGTGAGAGTTACTGTAGCTGAGGTCTCCCATTTCATAGATGAGGAAATCGAGGCATAGAAAGGAGGAAGCAACTAGTTTAATGTAACATAATAAATGGATGGTCAGTGGGAAGCCTGCTGGCTGATTCTCATTATAGAACTATTTTTACTTTGCGAGATTTTCCTTCCACTTATTCAGAAAAGGAACATAGTAAAGCTGAAAGTTAATACAAGTGTCTTTGATCTTTAGATTTTGTGAAAGTTTTTAAAAAATGAATTTAATTGACTTTTTAAATTATCGTCTGTTATTCCATATAAGTGAGTTAAAAAAATGAAATGAATTGTCTTAAACTTATTGTTTTGGAAGTCATTAAAAGTGTATTTTGATTAATTTTGTTATATTTGAGGCCCTGGAGCCAGCTTTTTGTGCTGCTTCTGTTGAACCATCTGCCAACTCGAAAAATGATCCCGTTCTGCACATGGACCTGCGTTCCTGCAGGAGGAGACCCCCTTGTGGGGTGAAATATAACCTGTGCTGTACGTGGGCTATGGGCAACAGTGGTGCCTGGTGATTGACTCCAGCTAACGATTCCTTTGTGAACAATCTGTCAGTACCAATAGCTTGCACACACTTTTGGGTCTGAATAGCATCTGTGCTGAGGACTGGCCTTCTTGCAGAGCAGACATCAGCATGTGGCAGCTCTGGCTTGGAGTAAGCAAATTTTGGCTTTTGAAAATTTCTATTTCTATTTTATATTCCTCTCTACATAAAAACTTCCTGGCGTTTACATTGTTTAAGCTTTTGGAAACTTCTGTAGTTTCTGTCTTGTAACTGTCAAGCTGTTAACCTTTCAAGTGGACATAGATATTTATCTTAGAAATCTTCCCAACCCAGTGGAGGTGGAAGAACTAGGCATATCACACAGTAGAGAAAAAAGCACTGGAATTCAAGATATGAGCCTTAATTTCCATCTTTGATCAATGAAACAATTCAATAAACATTTATTGAACACCTGCTAGGTACCAGGCAACTTGTTCATCTCTGTAAATGGAGATACAGAAATGAATGTAAAACAGTCCTTGACCTCAGGAAGTTCACCACTGAGTGAGAGCAACAAGCACATAAACAATGGTAAAGACAAAAGCAGCGATGGAGTCCATGGTCGTGTGGGAGCCTGAGGCAGAATATCTAACTCAGAGTGGATGGGAAGCAAAGGAGAAGATTCCTAGGGGAGTCGGTGCCTGAGGTGGGTTCTGAAGTGTGAGTAGAAGTTTCATTGGCAAACCAAAGATGAGGAGGCGGAGGAAACAGTGTGATAAAAGAGAGAGAAAGCCTAGAAAGAAAACAGGAAAATTGGGAAAGCATCTCAGTATTTCTGAAGCCCAGAGTATATGCAGTGGGGGGAAAGATGAGCCTAGAGCCTGAGGAGCTTGTTTGCCACATTAGGGAGCTTGGGCTTTATCTAGAAGGTGATTGAGATCCTTCAATCAACTGTGGGCAGAGGAGTGTCATGACCATATTTGCATTTTAGAAAGATCCCTGTATTAGTGTGGGGAATTGATTACAGAGTGACCAGTGTGGTTGTAGGAAGAATATTTAGGATATCCTTGTCTTTGGGGCCTGAACTTAAGTGGAACATTAACATTAACATCCCAATGGTGAGTATAATGATTCAGAGATATTACTTGATAGAATCATTGGAATTTGTTTACCTGTTGCATAGAGAGAGGGAGGCTGGGAAAGACATTGAGGCTTCTAGATAAGCAACAAGGCAGATGGTGATTCTAGTTTCTGAATGGTAAACGTTAAAATGTGTAGCCGCCCCTGACTCAGGAAGGGTTAATAATCACTGGAAAAGGCTTGCCAAGAAACTGTGACCCAGAGGTGAGAAGGCCTGTCAGCCAATGACGGGTAAGACCTCCACGGGGAGGCAACCTAAGCCAGGTGCTGTCACCTGGGGGCACAGATGGAGACACAATATCGATATCGGGAGCAGGAGGGGCCTTTGCCTAGGAGGCCTTGCCTGCTCCGAGATAAAAATATACGAACATAGCAAAAACATGATAATATCAAAACAGAGGCCAAGGGAGGGCTCCTTGAGAAATCACTAAGAATTCTTGGCATTTGCTAATTACTTCATCCAGAACACCTGTGTATGTTTAACAGATGTAAGCTATGTATATATTGAAATGATGGTTATAATAAGCTCAGAGTGGCCATCAGCCCTCTCCACATCTATCCTGATGTGTACATTGGATTGTGACACTGACAAAAGGGAGCAGAAGGAGGATGAGGAGGATGAGGATGAGATGGAGGAGGAAAAGGGGTAGGTCATAAAGGAGGAGGAAGTGGAGGTAGAGAAGGAGGAGGCAGAGTGAGTTTTGGGAAAAACAGTGAGTTCAGTTTTAGATATGAATTTGATGTGTCCGAGATGATATCTAGTAGGCATTTGGGATATGAGAGACCCAGGCTGGAGATAACTATTTGAGAATCATTGACATAGAAGTGATGAGTAAGCATGAAGTCACTCTGAGGGATCATGTAGAGGGAATGGGAAGAAAGAGACTGATAAGCCTCTGCTATCTACAGTAGGGTGTCTAGGATGATGAAGCCCCTTAATGTTGATGAAAGAAATCAAGACAAGGAAACTTTGAAATAACTGGGGCTGTAGCCGCCCCTGACGCAGGAAGGGTTAATAATCACTGGAAAAAGCTTGCCAACAAACTGTGACCCAGAGGTGAGAAGGCTGGTTAGCCAATGATGGGTAAGACCTCCAGGGGGAGGCAACCTAAGACAGGCATCGGTCACCTGGGGGCACAGATGGAGACGCGATATTGGGAGCAGGAGGGGCCATTGCCTAGGAGGGCTTGCATGCTCTGAGGGAAAGTATACGAGCACAACAATAACATGATAATATCAAAACAGAGGCCAAGGGAGGGCTCCTTGAGAAATCACTAAGAATTCTTGGCATTTGCTAATTACTTCATCCAGAACACCTGTGTATGTTTAACAGCTGTAAGCTATGTATATATTGAAATGTTGGTTATAATAAACTCAGAGTGGCCATCAGCCCTCTCCTCATCTATCCTGATGTGTACATTGGATTGTGACACCGACAGGGGCTGTTTCATTTAAGAAGAGAAGAATCTGGATGAGTATAAAAATTTCTGAATAGGGCCCAGCCCTGTAGCCGAGTGGTTAAAGTTCTGTGCTCTATGCTTCAGTGGCCTGGGTTTATGGGTTCAGATTCTGGGTGCAGACCTACTCCACTCACCAACCAAGCTGTGCCAGTGACCCACATACGAAAAAATAAAGGAGAATGGGCACAGAGGTTAGCTCAGGGCAAATCTTTCTCAGCAAAATAAAAAAAAATATCTGAATGCTTTCACAGAATAAGTGAAAGTTTTCTTCATGGACCTAAAATTAGGCTTCTTGGGAAAAGTTGCAAAATTTGGTCCTGTATATGGAGACACTTTTTTATAAAAAGCTTTATTGAGGTATAATTGATATACAAGGAACTACACCTATTAAACAGGTACACTTCGGTGAGTTCAAACATATGCAAACACCTGTGATATCATCACCAAGATCAAAGTAATAGACATATACAACACCTCCCAAAGTTCCCTTGTGTCTCTTTGTTTTTGTTTTTGTGGTAAGGATATTTAACATGAGATCTATCCTCTTAAATTCTGAAGTGCATAATACCCTAATGTTGTAACTATAGGAGCTATGTTGTACAGCAGATCTCTAGAACTTATTCATCTCGCATAACTGGAACTTTATACCTAGTGAACAACAACTCCCCGTTTCCTCTGCCTCCCAGCCCTGGCAGCCACTATTGTCTTCTCTACTTCTATGAGTTTGCCCTTATAGATACCTCATATAAGTGGAATCATGCGATATTCATCCTTCTTATTTCACACTCCTTGATGTATTCAGAGCAGTCCAACAAAACTACCTTGGAAGGCAGTGAACTCTCCATTGATAGAACTGTTTACAGAAGAGGGATGACTATCTACCAAAGAAGAGGGAGAGCAGTGAATCCTACACTTTGCTGCTTCCAAACCACCTCAGGACCTTCAATAAAAAGTGCGAATTCCAAATCACCACTCTACAACTCCTGGACCAGGTATCTTCATGTATGTATTTTTTAGATAATTTTCCTTGGTGGTATTTATATTGCCATATTGGCATAAGTTCATAGGACAGCCCTTCTCTTGGCTCCTAAGTCATGCTTATTATAGCACAGGGCTCAGGTCTCAACTTGTGTCCTCTCTAGTCCCCTAAAGCACAGGCTCCTGAAGGAAACAGAGCATCTCATCCATCTTCTTCTGCAATACTTATGACATCTGACTTGGAACCAAATTCAGCATAACTGCTAGGAATTAGGTATTGGCTAGTTCTTAAAACTTATTGTGCCAGACAAATAGTATATTGAAACAGGTTCCTTTCTCTTCTAAAATTGATAGAACTTACTATTACTCATTGATCTTGCAAACTTAAGGATGTTTTCCTGCATTTCCAATGGGAGGTTGGGTCCAACAAAATAAATTGGAAACCACATATAAAAATGAATCATTTATTTTTTATTGAATACACATTTTCACGTTAAACATCTTTAATACTTAACATGAATTCCTGCTAGCTTTAAAAATCAAACATAGTTTACGGGCTCAATTTAAAACCTTTCATTGAAAGGAAATCTATTTTTAATTTTCATTTTAATCTTTAAATATTTAAAGATGTTGCCTTTTGTCTCCAAACTTCTTTCAGTCATATTGGGTATGACTACGGAGGGACTCTTGCGACAATGGACATTTTTATTAACAGGGTGTTTCAAAACAAATGCATTTTTTAACCTGGAAAATGCATCTTCTAACCTCTAGTTTTACTTTTGTATTCCATCAGAGGTGTCTGTGAATTCTGTTTTAATATACCTGTGAGGATCTCTGTTATTACTGGAATAGATAGTGATTCAAAAATGCCTTGATATTTAGCATTCAGTAATATGAGTGGGACTCATGGTTCAGCTTCTTGCTTCTGCTGAACTCATCTCCATTGTCTGGCATTCACTGTTCTCACAGGTGATGAAATTAATCTGCAAGAATTCACTTCAAGTGTATTGGGCTCTGGAGGTGGAATCTATCAAGTATCTTCGCTTCTAGCCTGATGAGGAATCTAGGTTGACTAGGCATAGGCTTCATATAGACTTGAGTACCAAATTCAGCTCTCTCATTTATTAGTTTTGTCACTCGAGCAGTTTATTTATCTTCTTTGAGATTCAATTTTCTCATCTAAAATAATGTCTATTCTGCAGATTGATGTACGCATCAGGAATAATACACGTCTGACTCATAAAACGTCCTTGGTAAATGGTCACTCTTAAAAATGTTGCCAATTTTCCATGAGAATGAAAACCCTGAAGTAAGGAGATGCTGTGTGAACACCCAGGGGAATCTCAATTTATCCTTCATATATCTCCTTTCCTTGTTTTTAAGTGTAAATGCCCATCTTGTAAAAGAACAGCTCTGTAGCCGCCTAAGTGTTTGAAGCACAGATATGCTGGGATTCTGGAAGCAGAGGATGCTGATTTGCCTATGAGCAGTGAGTGAGATAACTACCCTCTGTTCTACTAATGTGGACTTACCTTTGCTTCCAAGAGAGAAGATCCTCTGCAAAAAGACATCCTGCACCATGGATATTGCTGTGGCTTCTTTCCAGCCCCCAACTAGCCTGGATATAGCCTGTGCTGTTTCCACACCTGTATCAGGCCAGCCTTATGTTGGAGGATGAGGTGGAGATGAGACATATAGGCAGATAATTTCAAGGGTGCTGGGAAAGATCCTCTGTCACGTTTAAAACTACTCCATCTCCTCTTCTGCTACTTTTAAAAGGGAGAACAGGCCTTTCCTTTCCTAGTTAGAAGGATGCAAATGGTTTCATCCAAAAGGGAATTTAGCTCTACCACACCTTGTTCCTGTTATGCCCATAGTTCTTCTGGGGAACAAGATTGTTATTGAGAAGATATTTCTCCTACCACCTTTGACAGCATTCCTTCCAGTGCAAAGTATCTTCAATAGTCCCTTATTTTGTGCATTGATCCCATTCAGGGAATGAGCATTTATTAAATACCCACTACATCTGCCATTGCATTAGTTACATACCTGATCTCATTCAATTCACACCACAATCCTCTTGAATAAGAGGCATAACCTACATTTTTATACATGAGGAAATGTTCAGTACAAGATTTTGAGAAGCATCACCTAGACTATACAATGAGAGAAAGACAAAGTTGAGATTTAAAACCAAGTTTGTGTGACTTCAAAGTCCTCGTTCTTTGCATAGCATGATGGTATTTGCTTTAAGCAAAACATGAGATTCACTTCATGTTCACTCCTCCAGCTCAACTTTAAAATCACTTACACTTTCAAAAATTGACTAAGTGATCAGAACATCTCAAAAGGCAATCTTTATTTATTGTTATAATTTTTAATTTGCTGAAGAAAGTCTTTGATTTTGACCGTATATCTGGTGTATATTTTTTCATTTATCAATATCCATGAGAAGTTTGGAAATATAGCATTAAGAAAGAGATCTCAGAAGTATACTGCAGTGGACAGCATTAAGACTCTGGAATTAGATATGCATGCTTTCCAACCATTAGCTGTCTGATGATGAGCAGGTTGCTTGAGCCAAGTCCTGACTTCTTCACATATAAAATGGGGACAGTCACAAATATTTTGCATGGTTATTACAAGAATTAAGCAAAATAAGAAACTCAGTGTCACAGAATCTGGCACACTGAGACATGCATTAAATGAGAGACCTTATTATTACGACTATATTGCCATCTTATTATCAACACAGTAGCTTAAATATGTATAATGTGTATAGATAAATGATATACAAACACTAACAAAAATGTCTTTATTTCCCACTAGACTGTGTCTTGTTTACCACTATATTATCAGCCCTTAGCACAGTGCCCAGCATATAACAGATTCTGAGAAAATATTGATTGAATTGAATTGAGGACAAAGCAGTAATTTAAGAGACCTAGGTTCATGATCTAGACCTTTATTAGTCTGTCATCAATTTCAAATGTATAAAATAAAAATTGGGGGCTAGAAAATCTGTAATTCTCTTAGTATTCCAAGAGTGTATGTTTGAAAGTCTCTGAAATGAAATGTGTAAAGTATTTTTGTTTGAGCATCAATTAAGTAACATTAAAGCCAAATAAGAGACGTTCAGAGCATCAGGTAAAACCAATTCTTCTTTTGATTAATCTATCTCATGGCAAGGAAAAATATGATCACTTTTAAAGGGTGAATTTGAGGTCTTCAAATACGTTAATATATAACAAAACCGACCATCTGATAAATGTATAATGAAATGCAGATAGTGTATGCTGCTGAAAGCAATGATACAAGATGCTGAAGAGGCATCTTCCGATTCATTAACTACCTCTAATGAGATGTGGAAAAGATAAGTTAGTTGGTCGGTGCTGCTGATCAGGGTGCAGACCCACGCTTGCCAAGAAGTCTGAGCTGGAGTTTTGGAGACTCAAGAATTAATGGAGAGCTATAGCATCTTCATATTTCTTGTCCTCCAATTAAGTCTTATGTGTCAGAATTTTATTCTTGATTGTACTTTTTAATTGTCCTATATGTATACATCTTTTTCTTATTATACTATATGTTCTTTGAGATTAGGGATGATGTGAGCAATTTCATATACTCTTCACACTCATGTAAAGTCAGAATGAGACTGAAAACTTTAAAAGGGGTGTAATCTTTCTTATCTTGTAGAACTTTTCTGAGGTTTGAATAAGGTTGAAATGTAGAACAGTTAGCTCAGTGCCTGTCAGTTCAATCAATAAGCTTACTGTTATTATTATTACCATTACTGCAATTGTTTGTGTGCTAACTAGATATTGAGGGTGTGCCCCCACTAGATATTGAGGGTTTGCTCCCCTCATTGTCATGCTTCTTAAAGAGCTTAATAGAATAGAAGAAGTCAGAAAGGCATAAAATGAGGGTAATCATAAAGTATTATCTCCACTAATGATGTTCTCATATTTTCCCTACTCCTGTGTACTTTAAGCCCTGGTGCTATCTCAGCTTTAAATAAATTTGGGGATTAAAAGCCCTTAGTTTTTCTCCACCCAAAGGGAGTTTTCTCCTCCTAAGTTGAATCACTGAAATATTTGGGCCTTCCTCCATTATTCCTTGATGAGGAGAATGTTTTCTAGTGAATGAAACTTCCCTTAAAGCAGGATAATTGCCACTTCCCCATCTTACCCCCCCTGCTCATGTGGACAAAATGATTCTGTGTGGATCTCTTCCTGATGAGATGTTCCCTGGAATCTAAGGTTACTGAATGCTTTTACCTCTGTATATTTGAAACTTAGGTGTGTACCAAAAGAGCTTTGCCATGAAAAGCAACATAACTAGTACCGGGAAGCTTGTAATTCACTTTAATTAAACTTTAACTCAACTCTAGTGGAGAATGTGGCAATGCAATTTTGCGGACCTTGTTTTATTTTAGGATCTACATATTTAAGTACTTAGAACTACTTAAAGGAAATGTACATAAAAAAGAGAGGTATAAAAACAGAACCTGCAAAGACATATTGTTGAAAAAATATATATGGAAAAATAAAGGAAAAACTATGGGAAAAGAATGCTTTCTCTTTCATTACTTTTCCTGATTTTATTGTAACTTGATCAAGTTACACAAAGGGTTTTGGCAAATTTGCCATGTAGGTGTTGAATCCATCAGAAAGCATTTATTCCTTTCTTTCTCTAGTATTTTTGATGCCATGGCCACAGAGAGTCATTTTCTAGTCTAGACTTTCACAGGCAAATGCATTGCTCTTTTAATGTAGTGAAATTCTGTTTAGAGACTGGTCCAGTCTCAAGGTAACCAATCCACGTTTCACGCAGACAGTCTCTGAGTTATAGCCGAACACTCAGCTGTCGAATGCTCCCCCACCTCTTTCCCTAGCAAATGCCTGGGGAGCAAGGACATTTTCAACTAACTCTTCCCTGGGGTGAGTATCTGTAAATGGAAAGGAGAAAAAAGTAAAAGACATATTGAGTTTTAACGGAAAGGTTTCCCCTTACAGAACTTAGAATAGGGATTGTGGCATATGAATGATTCAGCTGAGGTTAATAACCTAATGCATCGATGCCTTTGGGAATTGGAGTCCCTTTGGAATGTCTGCTTCTGTCCTTCCACAATGTCACCCTCTGAGTGATCTCAGTTTGTTCTTTTGGCACAGCTTCAAGCTTAACGTGCATTCAGTAAAACTCCATTGAAAAGCAGAATTTGGGGGTTCTGTGGACATTTAGGATGTTTGGTGTTTCTGAATTACTGATGGGATGATACCCTCCAAGGCTTGTTTGCTTAAATCATTTTTATGTTTATTTTCTGCTTTATAGAGAGTCTGGTGTACATTTCCCAGGTAAAGATATGGTAGAATCTTGTTCTTGAACATTAATTCTCATCACATAGGACCACTGGATGCAGTGTTTGAAAGGTTGTTGCAACTCACAAGTTATGTACATGGCTGTCTTTCCTGGCTGCTTCCCCTCATCACACCTGTATACTTAGCTCACGGCAGCCTCTGCTGTCAATTCTATTCCTTGTGAGAGGTAATTGGGGGAGGAGCTTCCAGCCACCATTAATGCAAAAAATCTTTATTAATGTCACTGTGATTTGGTTTTCCCGTGTCCAATGTTCCATCTTATAGTACAGAGTCCTAATCAACCTTGTTTAGTTGCAAGGAATAGTGATCTCCTTCAAACACCCCAAGTTATAAAAATAAGAGTGAATTATCCCAAAATAGCAGTCATTGGAAATCATAGCAACTTCAGGGGCCAGTTACCCTCCTTATAACTCTCAGGGGCCACCTGCTTTCTCTTTATAATGGCATTTCTGCTTCTCTCTGTGAACCCATTAATTCTATTGACTAGTGTCCTCTACTTGCATTTTTTGTGTCCTTATAACTTCTCCTTGCAAATAGCTTGTCTTCATCTTAACTTGGCTCTTGGCATCCTTTCTGCTTCTGACCCCACCACTAACTAAGCACTTTTCAACAATTTCATTGTGTAAATTTTTGATAAAAACCCCACTTCTGTTTTTTGCTTCAGGCCCCAGGTTTCTAAGTAGTTGATGAATTTCTGTCCTTGAGTTAGGTGCCCATCCTTGATTCAATCAATCTTGGTTGGACGGTAGAGCAAAGGTCTGCTGTATTACTCACAGCAGTTCAGTCCCTCTCTCTCATTGGGCAGTGATGTGGGTGGCTGGTTCCCTTAGAAGGACTAATACATTGTCAACAATGTGAAGCACAGTGAATCATTCAACACAGACTTGAAATACTCATTGTTGTGAATCTGGCCTCTTGAGTGTTATTTTCCTCATCCGTGAGTAGGGTAGTGACAGTATCTCAAGGCTCCTGTAAGGATTACAGATATAAGTGAGCAGCAAAATGTTTTCCATTTTTAATCATGGATGCCATGATTAGTTACAACAGTCATATAATTAGTAGCAATAACTGTATAATTTTAGTAGTAATAGTTGTACTGATAACAGTAGTGTTTTACTAGTGATAGTTGTAGTATTAGTAATAGGAAATAGTAGGAATGGTGAACAGTATTGATTTAGTGGCAGAGTTCTGGTCAGGAGTAGAAGCTGTGTCTTCTTTAGCCTTTGCTGAGTCCCTGCCTCAAAGACCTGCCTCTAAGTCCAATTCTTGAGGCCAGGTCTGCAAGAAACAAAAATAAAACTTAGCAAAATTAAGAGGAGAGGATTGGTTTATTTGTTTACGTAACTGAAGGGCATGGTCTGACTTCAGGCTGGTCGGATCTTGAGGATGAAATAATGCTGTTAGAACTCCACAGAGACCTTTCCTCTCTTGGTTTTACTTTCTCGTGGTTTGATTTATTCTCAGGCAGATCTTCATGATAAGGTGTGACAGATGACTGTTGGCATATCTAGTTTTATTTTGTCCTTTTAGCTAGCAATCCTAGAGGAACCGGGCATGCCTTTTACCCACGAAGCCAGCAAAATGCCATGGAAAACTGTTTGTTTGGGTGCTGGATCCAGCCATGAATCAGTCACTGTGGCCAGGAGTGGGATGGGGACGGGGACTCTGACCTGATGTGGGTCCCTCTCCAGGTCTGAAAGTGGGTTGGGGGGAGGATTATTCCCACCTAAATCTCACGGAGTTAAAATGGATGTGAGTTAGATCCTCAATAGCAAGAGACAAATATGAACAGCAAAGAAGCAGATGTTTACTACACACGACTTACAAGTTGGTGGTTGTTGGTTATAAGGCTAAGATGAGATGATAGATGCAAATTATTGAGTAAAGGAGCTGGCTAACAAGTAGTAAGCAATTAATAGTTATCCCCCTCACTCTTTTCCCCATTGCATCTTCCATTCTTATGTGGTATTTGGCCCCAATCCCACTTTTTAAAAAATTCTGTTTTTCCAGACATAAATTAGATGACTACTTGGCATTGATTTCAAATATCAGATAACAGTAGGTTGAAGTGTTCTTTTTCAATCCTAGATCTCTATGACTTAAGGTCTTATTGTTAATGGCTGACACATTGATCCATCTTCTGAGTTATATAGCCCTAAATCTCAAACTCATCTCCAGCTTCTCCTTTCCCAATTATACCTGTCCTTCTGTTAAACAGCTTTCTGGATTTTCCTGTTTCTATCCCTGCCCTCTATATTTTATGCATTCCTTCTACTTCTTCCCACAGATAACACCCAAGTGAAGGTCCTAATTTTTTTTTTAAATTGAGGTAAAATTCACATAAAATTAAATTAACCATTTTCAGATGTACAATTCAGTGGTATTTAGTACATTCACAATGTTTTACAACTGTCATCCTTATATACTTTAATTAATAAATAATTTTCATCACCCCCAAAAGGAAACTCCATACTCATTAAGCAGCCATTTCCCATTCCTTCTTCCCCCTAGCCTCAGGAAAGTACTAATCTGCCTTCTGTCTCTATGGGTTTGCTTATTCTAGACATTTCATATAAATGGACTCATACGACATGTATGTGAAAGAAGCCAGACTTTTGTGTCTGGCTTCTTTCACATAGCATAATGTTTTCAAGGCTCATCCATGTTGTAGCATGTATCAGTACTTCATTCCTTCTTATGGCTGAATTGTATGGCTGCCCCACATTTTGTTTATCCATTCGTCAGTTGATGGACCTTTGGAAGATTCTCATTTCTTTACCCTAACCCTGACTATAGCTAGAGTCTCCTGCTGGGCTGCTGCATTGCTCAACTACAGAAAGCAATGGTCACTTTCTATTCTGTATGACTAGTCTTCCCTGGAGTTGTAAACACAGGGACTATGCTCCTAACCGGAAGCCTTGTCATACTTTACCTGAAATGCATACTGATCACGTTGACCATCTATGCTCCTAAAGCCCATCTTTGGCCGTATCATCTTCTACTCCTTTGATGATCCTCTTTTACTTTTATGTTTATTATAGTAATAATAATATATAATAATAAATGCAATATATTAAATTCTAGATATGTGCCAGGCATTTTTTCTATACCCCTACACAAGTAATTCTCACAACAAATATATAAGATGTATATTCTTCTTCCCGTTCCATTAATGAGAAAACTGAGTCTTCACATATTAAGAACTTGTCTAAGGTGACACAGCAGGAAAGTGTTGGGACCAAGATAGGAACCCTGCCAATGGCAGACAGATTCTAAGGTGAACCCCAGTGATCCCCACCTCCTGCTGTTCATGCCTTTGTGTAATCCTGTCTCCATTTGTATTAACTGGAACTGCGACTTGCTTTTAATCAACAGAATATGGCGAGAGGTGGTGAGATGTCTCTTCCATGACTATCTTATATTGTGTTAGGTCTCTGCTTAGGAGACTGGAGCTGAAGACTGTCCTTGCTGGTTTGATGAAGTAATTGGTCACGTTGGAGAAGCACACATGACAAAGAACTTTAGCCAGCCTCTAGGACCTAAGGGTGACCTCTTTCTTCAAGTCAGCAAAAAGCAGGGACCCTTAGTCACATAGCCACGAAGAAATGAATTCTGCCAAAAACCTCAGTGGCCTTGGAATCAGGTTCTTCCTCAGTCAAGCCTCCATATGAGAATGCAGCCTAGTGGACACCTTGATTACAGCTTTATGGGACCCTGCAGAGGACCCAGCTAAGTCATGTCCAGACTCTAGACCCATGGAAACTTGAGATAATAAATGAGTATAGTTTTAAGCCACTAAGTTCATGGTACTTTATTATGTAGCAATAGAAAACTGACACAGATTTTGGTTCCTGGAAGTGGAGTGCTGCTTTAACAAATATGTAAAAATGCGGGAGGGCTTTGAAAGTGGATACTGGGCAGAGGCTGGAAGAATGTTGAGTATGATAGAAAAAGACAAAAGTGCTTCAAATAGACTCTTAGTAGAAATCTAGACTGGAGGACACTGCTGGTGATGATTCAGAAGAAAGTGAGGAACATGTACTTGGAAACTGGAGAAAGAAGAATACTTGTTACATAGTGGCAGAAAGCATAGCAAGACTGTCTCTTTTATTTATGTATAAGGAGAACTTGTAAGTGATGAACCTGGATAAATAGCTAGAGAGATTTACGACTCTTGCAACTTTATCTCGAACTATTAAGCTAGGTTTTCCACAGTGAGCTTCTCTCCATCTACCAGTGCAGTGTGTTTCAAACACATGCAAACCTTTCAATTTCTTGAATTCCATCTGCACATTCCTGCCTCTGCACTTTGGTAGAATGATTTTTTTAAATTTATTTTATCCTACTTAGAATGCTTGTCCCTCTCCCCACGTCTCCCCGTTCTTCAACGCCCAACTCAAATGTTCCCTCATTACCTGATTGCCTAGCCAGAGTTATTCTTTATCTCTTCGGTATATTTTGTTCCTCAGTAACTCTGCTGTGGACCAAAGTTCAGTGTTTACATGTTGATCATGCCTGTTAGATCATAACCTTATTTTGTGTGTGTGCCCTTTAAAAAATTTTTTTAACTGTTTTATTGAAATATAATTGAGATATATACATTTAAAGTGCACAACTTAAGTTTTGACATATGTATGCATATGTAAAATCAACACCATAATAAAGATAATGAACATCTCCATCACCTCCAGAAGTTTCCCTGTGCCCCTTTGTAATGGTATCCTCCACTCTCCCTATCCTTCCTTCCACAGGCAATCAATGAGTTAGTTTTTTGTCACCATAGATTAGTCTGAATTTTACATAATTTTATAAAAATGCAATAATACAGTATGTACTCAGTATTTCTCTGGCTTTCCTCCTTAGCGTGATTATTTTGAGATTCATCCATATTGCTTTGAGTACCAATAGCTTATTCCTTTTATTGCTCAGTAGTATTCCATTGTCTGGATATGCCACTGTTTGCTTATGCATTTAGCTGTTGAATGGATATTTGAGTTGTTTCTAGTTTTAGGCTACTACAAATAAAGCTGCTATGAATTTTCATGTGCAAGTCTTTGTATGGATGCATGCATTCATTTCTTTTGAGTGTATTCCTAGGAGTGGAATGTCTGGATCATATGGCATGTATCGGTTTAATGTTTAAGAAACTGTGAGACTGTTTTTTAAACTTATTGTTACCTTTTTACATTCCTACCATCAGTGTATGAGAACTCCATTTCCTCCATATCCTTGTCAGCACTTAATATGGTCAGCTTTTAATCTCAGCCGTTCTAATGGATGTGTAGTAGAATCTCATTGTGATTTTAATTTGCAATTCTCCAATAACTAATGAAGTTAAACAGCTTTTAATGTGCTTATTTTCCATACATATATCTTCTTTAGTAAAATGTCTATTCAAAGCTTTTGCTCATTTTTTAAGTTGGGCTGTTTGATTTATTATTATTAAATTTTGAAAGTTCTTTGTATATTCTGGGTACAAATAATTTATCAGATACATGCTTTGCAAATATTTTTTCCCAGTCAGTGGCTTGCTTATTAAGCTTATTAAGGGTGTTTTTTTTAAAAAGCAGAATTCTCTATTTTTTAATTTTTAAACTGTCCTTTATAGCCTTATGGCCACTGTCCAAAAGTTTGTTGCTTTATATATTAGTTTGGTCTTTTGGTTGTTTCAGGCAAGAAGGTGAATCCACCCTATGCTACTCCATCTTGGTCAGAAGCAGAAGTTCTCAGTCATAAACTTGCTGAGGGTAGAGAACAGGTCTTTTATTACGTAGTTCTCTCCCACATGTAGCAAATTATCTTCTATACGGTAAATGCCAAAAATAAATATTTGTGGAATAGTTGGAATTTGCTTAAAAAGTGAAAACTTAAATAAATCCCCTGTCTCAGCTGGGTTTTGTATCTATAGCAGCTTTCTCTGAAAGTGATGTGCAGTGAATTGAAAATTCAGCTTAGTTCAAAGCCCAGAGTAATCGGAATTTAGTTAACTGAGGCTTTGGTGATTACTCTCAAGGCAGATTTTTATAGCTACAGAGCATTTTATTTCTTCTTTTGTAATTAATGGAAAAATATTATTGTTTTACTGCATAAAAATCCATCACAAATTTAGCCTTCATGGAAGTTTGTATTACTGGTAATAAACAAATGGCTCTTAAATGTCTGAGTATTCTTTTTAATTTTCTTTTTTTGTTAGTTTTCTTTTTCTAATTTATTAACTCCAGTGTTGGAAATATAATAAGAGTTTTTAGCTTTTTAAAATTCATAAAGTTTCAATCACATTGACCTATTTGTTGAATTGAATTAGTTTGTTTTCATGTTTAAGATCCTGGAGAACATATTCTGTGTCAATCTTTTATTTTTGTTATTGGGATTGAAGACATTAACTCTGATTCTTAAACTCTGATTTATAATTTGTCACAATAGCATTTAAAGAGTAAGATTTTTGCTCTTTTAAATTTTGCAAAGTTTAAGCACTTTGAAATATTTATCCAATTCACTTTTACAGAGCTCTACTTTGTATTAATTTGTCATATGGCTGATGTTTAAGACCCTAGAGAGCGCATTCTAAACCCAATGCTTCCTCTTCTTTTTAAAGTGGGATTATGGTAGGAGATCTTACCTCTGATTGAATTTTATCTTTTATAATTTATTTCAGAGGAAATGAAGTGGAGAATAGGGTGGTCTTAAACACCATTGGGTAAATACCTGAAGTTCAAAAAACACTCATGTAATTAAATTGTGCTGGATAATGGAAACTAGCAAATTACTTGACATTTTCCTTGGCTTGTGAATTAATATTCGCTTGATGAATAGTACTTTAACTCTTACTCTGAGTCAAACATGGTATTAGATGTTGAGAGTTAACAAAGTGAAAAAAAGCTCCACCTTTGCCTTTTAAATCTCACAGTCTAATTTGGATGTGGTTAACTTGGAATCAAGGGTGGTTTTAGAGTTTTCTGTGAACTTCCTAAAGCTTTTAGGGGGTGGGTTCTAAGAGGCAGCGAAAACAGGAGAAACTTAACATCTTTTTTTACATCTAAAAGAAGACTTAACCCACCCTCCATCTCCCGAGGATTAAGAACTATTGATCTAGGGGTAAGACAAATATGCAAATAAAAAACTATGACACTATGTTACAGGTTTTTTAAGTGGTAGGTACAGGATTCCCCGTACATAAATCAAGAAGATACAACAATCATAAATATATATGCATCCAACATTGGAGCACCTAACATATAAAGCAAATATTAATAGAACTGAAAAAAATAGACAGCATTACAATAATATTGGGGACTTCAATACCCTACTTTCAACAATGTATCATCTAGACAGAAAATCAATAAGAAAACAGCAGACTTGAACAACACGGCAGACCAAAAGGACCTAATAGACATATAGGGAACATTCTATCCGATAGTAGCAGAATATACATTCTTCTCAAGAGCACATGGAATACTTTCCAGAAAAGGTTATATGTTAGGTCACATAACAAGTCTTAAATTTAAGAAGACAGAAATAATAGCATATACTTTTTCCAACCACAATTGTATGAAACTGGAAATCAATAACAGAGGGAAAACTGGAAAATTCACAAATATGTGGAGATTAAACAACATACTCCTGAACAACCAATGGGTCAAAGAAAAAATCAAAAGAAGCAGCAAAAACTAACTTGAGACAAACACAAATGGAAGCACAACATATAAAAACTTATGGGAAGGGCTGGCACGGTGGCACAGCAGTTAAGTTCACACGTTCTGCTTCGGCGGCCTAGGGTTTGTCGATTCAGATCCCGGGTGTGGACATGTCACTGCTTGTCAGGCCATGCTGTGGTAAGCATCCCACATATAAAGTAGACGAAGATGGGCACGGATGTTAGCTCTGGGCCAGTCTTCCTCAGCAAAAAGAGGAGGATTGGCAGCAGATGTTAGCTCAGTGCTAATCTTCCTCAAAAAAACAAAAACTTATGGAAAGCAGCAAAGGCAGCGTTCAAAGCAAAGTTTAGAATGATAAATGCCTACAGAATGTAGAAAGATCTCAAATAAACAGCCTAACCTTACACCTCAAGGAACTAGAAAAAGAATAAATTAAACCCAAAACTAAGAGAAGAAAGAAAATAATAAAGAGTAGAACAGAAATAAATGAATTAGAGACTAGGAAAATAATAGGAAAGATGCACAAAATGAGTTGACTTTTAAAAAGATTCGAATTAAAACCACAATGGGACATCACCGCACATCTCTTAGGATGGCTATTATGAAAAGGACAAGAGGGGGCTGGCCCTGTGGCGAGTGGTTAATTTCGTACGCTCTGCTTTGGCAGCCCAGGGTTTTGCCAGTTTGAATCCTGGGCACGGACATGGCACCGCTCATCAAGCCATGCTGAGGTGGTGTCCCACATGCCACAACTAGAGTATACAACTATGTATTGGGGGGCTTTGGGAAGAAAAATAAGAAAAAAAAAGAAGATTGGCAATGATTGTTAGATAGGTGCCAATCTCTAAAAAATAAAAAAAGATAAGAGATAACAGTTGTTGGCAAGGATATGAAGAAAAGAGAACCCTGGTACGCTGTTGTTAGGGATGTAAATTGGTATAACCGTTATCGAAATTAGTATGGAGATTTCTCAAAAAATTAAAAATAGAACTACCGTATCATCCAGTATCTCACTTCTGAGTATATATCCAAAAGAATAAAATCAAAATCTCAAAGAGATATCTTTATTCCAATGTTCATTGCAGCATTATTCATAATAACTATGATATATATTCAACCTAAGTGTCGGTGAAAGAATAGGTTTGAAAAATGTGGTATATATAGACAATGGAATATTATTCAGCCTTAAAAAAGAAAGGAATCTTGCCATTTGTGGCAACATAGATGGACCTGAGGGACACATGCTAAGTGAAATGTCAAACACAAAAAGACAATTACTGCATGATCTCACTTATATGTGGGATCTTAAAAAGTGGAATACGTAGAAGCAAACAGTAGAAAGGTGGTTGCCATGGGCCAGGGATGGTGGGGGAAATGGGAAGATGTCGGTGAAAGGATACCAAGTTTCAGTTATGCAGGAAGAATAAAATTCTAGGGATATATTGTATAATATGGTGACTATAGCTAATAATACCGTGTTGTATACCTAAAATTAGCTAAGAGAGTAAATGTTGTATTCTCACAAAAAATTTTTTTGAAAGATGACTATGTGATAGATAAGTTAATTAGCTTAATTATGGTAATCCTTTCACAATGTTTTTATATATCAAAACATTATGTTGTACTCTTTAAATATATACAATTTTTATTTGTCAATTATACCTCCATAAAGCTGGAAAAAACAAAAGGAAAGAAACAGACTGGAGAGGGAGACAGCAGACACCAGTTAATGGTAGAGACAAGGCTTAATGCAGTGTTACATACTCCAAAACACAATAACTTTAACCTCCACTCTCTACAAAGCAATGTGACAAAAAGAGGGAATACATTTCACTTGTATTCCAATAATATAAATAACTTGGAACTTCCAGAGTAGCAATTTACTTTAAATGTCTTGATTTTATTTTTATTTTTGGAAAAAAGTACAGATGTTACCTCTATGCGACAAGTGATGAATCCTCACAAAATCAACAGAGACAATTGTGTGACAAATGTTCATATAAAGTTAATGAAAGAGTTTTTGATCATTTTGGTGATCACTTAAGATGTCAGAATTGGTTATGAGCAAATAATCAAGCATAGAAATTAGACTTTGCATTCTCTTGCCCACATGTTCAGCAAAGTCAACTATAATCTGTGAAATTGAAAGATGGGACAAACATTGTTTGTATTACTAGAACAAAACTGGAAAATATACAGATGTTCATTCACAGGAATTGATTAAATAAGTTATAGTATTGTTATTTAATAAAATAATCCACGGTCATTAAAAGATGTTGTAAACCTATAAATGTCGACTATAAAAAGTTAAAAATGTATTAGGTGAAAAAAGCAAATCATAAAATATATGCAAAGGTGTTTATATTTTGGTATTTTATACAAAATGTCTGGACAATGGCTACCTCCAGTGGGACTGAGAGTGGGAGCAGGGAAAATAGACCATGTTTGTTGCATACTATTCTCTACTATTTGATTTTTTTATAACAAGCATGTATTGTTTTTGTAATAAAATTTTAAAAACTTCATTTTCCTCTAAAGGAAAAACTATGCAGGTTCCTTTGCCATTTTCTACATTCTAAGACAAAGTCCAGAAAGAAACTGAGAGATCTCTTCAATACTCTGCCCAAGTGTTTACAGATTTTGTTAGAGGCAGAAGCAATGTAAATATTTACCAGCTAAACTCTTATAGTCATATTATGAAGAAAAAGACTATTTTTTTGTATGACTCAGATTGAATTATCTGAGGCATAAAATACAAATGCAGGCCTTCTACATAACCCAGAGAGAAATGAAACAGTAGTGGGAAAGTATCTTTATTGTGATTTTGAAAGTGGTGTTATAATAGGAAGTCAGAGTATATTCTACAGGAGCAGTTTAATTTAGCTTCTTTAAAGTAGTGATAAAGTTCTCTAAGAAACTCTGGAGATACTTTTAAGTTTAAATCTCAGATAGAATTTTATTGACGTATTGGTGTAGACACAAGATTCATTCAAAATGAGAGAAAAGCTTTTCCTGTGTTTTATATGGTAATTAATTCTGCATATAATTACTGAAGCAGAGTTTGGGAATACCAACTTTCTTCAATTAAGAAGAATTGTTCTAAATTTGAGTCTGGCTGATCAACTAAAACTTTGTTTTGAAGGAAAATTTGACTCAGTGCACTTGATGTCTTTGTAGCATCTCCCATGATTCTCAGTTTACCACAATGCTGAAGGGCTGCAGCTATCTCAGATTTCGTATGGAACATATGGAGGTCCCTTCCAGGGATCAAATAAAATGTTCATAGTCAATGACTCTAGAAAATTATGATTGTTTGCCTTTTGATTAACTCATTAATTTATATTAATTGTGTTAAAAACTAAATCACATTGATTATTGGCTGCAATTATTTCTCTTTTTTCTTGAGATTAGTCTAAGTTTCAGATATGAAGAAAGCATAAATTGATTCTGCAGGTTACCCATCATCTCCTACTACTACCACATGGCAGGGTCTCTGGAAGCAGGGAGAAGAGTGTAACAGTGAACATTTATTTAGTCCTTATTAAGAATTTGCTGTATGTTAAGTGATTTATGTTTATTTTCTCATTAAATCTCTATGACAAACCTATGAGATGTTATTATTCTCAATGTACATTGTCATAGAAGCTATTCCTTGCTTCTGAGTGGCAGCCCACAACTGGAACTTAAAGGATAAGTGTTGAAAGAGTGAATTAATTTTCCTAATAGTCTTGTGAGTCAAATAGAAGAATCATAACTATTTTCGTCGGATAAGTAAGGGAGGAAACTATAGTTAAATGACCTGCTCACATGGATCTAGCTAATGATAGGGATGGAAATCAAGATCAGAGCTCCATTTTCTGAGGTCTGACTCCTACTAATATAACACTTCATTTATTCTCTTTATCAATCTTTTACTTATTCATCCACATTTATTGTGAGCCTTCTATGTGTCAGGCATGGTGCCAAAAGCTGAAGATATTTGAAGGTTACAATGACGAAACATCCCCTCTTGGTAGCAGCCACTCATGCCGGATTTATGGCAGAGAAACTTAGGGCTTGTAAGTATTCCATGTGCTCCCCTGCATCCTCAGCTTCCCTCATAGTTAGATAAGAGCTTCGTGACTAGTTTTGGCCAATACACAGAGAATGGAAGCTATGTGTGTCATTTCCAAGCCAAGGCAATTAAAAGGTTATGCATTTCCTCCAACTTGATCTTCACACATAACAATGTCCATATTCATGTATTGAAATGATATATCACAGGATGGAGGAGCCTCTTCACTGACACATAGTGGACTTCTGTGAGTGAACTCTAACCCACAAGATTTAAGAATTTATTTGTTACCACAGTACAACCTAGATTATCTGACTAAACAAATATATTTTAAAATTTTCTACCATTTCCCTGAAAATATCTCTCCCTTATTGATGTACTTGTAGACGATGCCAGGGAATGAATGTGTCAGTGGACATAATTTCCTGTCCACTATTTTTTCAAAGTGATGCTTTATTTGTAGGTTTCCTCCTAATTAGAAGGAACTAAAATATTAGATAAAAATAACACAACACCAAAAAGATTTGAGAGTAGTTAAAAAGAAGATAGGATGTATTAAGTACAGAAATTATAGAAACAAAATGTAATAGAACAAACAACAAAAATAAAAAACAGTCTCTAAAAGACAAATAATAATAAGCAGGCAAAACTGGCAAGATTGGTCATGTATATCAAAGTGCAAATGCAGAAGATTAGGAGTGAAAAGGAGAATATAACCTTAGATAGAGCAGAGATTTATTTCTGAAAGAATTGGAGATTACTGTTAACAACTTCATGCCCTTACATTTCAAATCATAGCGACGCAGAAATTTTCTAGAAAACTATAACTTAAAACTAATCCAAGGAAAAGTCGAAAACCTGGATAAGCCTGTGTACACATTAAGCAAGTTGAATCCATTATTAAAAATAATATCCATACAAAAGTCTCTAAATCCAGATGAGAGAATTATACCAAACATTCAGAGAACACAAAATACTTAGCTTGTCTTGTACAATTGCTGCAGAGAATAGGATAGAAGGAATGCTTCTATCTTATTTAATGAGCTGATAGCATCTTGTTTCATTCAGGTGAGAGATTAAGGAGTAGTGAATAAGGAGGTGGCAGTGGGAATGCAGAGAGGTGAATATATTCTGCCTATATTTAAGAGATATAATCAATGGTATATGGAGAATGGTTGGCGTTGTAGAGTGTGAGGTGAAGGTTAGTGTTCAGGGAGATTATTCAGAAGTGCTCTTGGAATAAATATCTGTGGGGAAAGGGAAGGAAGCAGGACTGGGGAGAGGGGGAAATCGGGCTGCAATGAAGACATAAGAAAGCATTTGTTGGAGAGCTCTGAAACTGGGTGGCCCTTTAGAGTTGCCTTGAGTTGGGCTTTTAAACTCCTCTGTGGACTTATCATTTGGAACAGGCACTTGGATCTGGTGGCTCTCTTGGGATGAGGGAAAACCCAGAGAGGGGTGATGGCTGAAAGCTCTCAGCCATCAGCATTTCCAGCAGCTGGGGAAATATATGCGTGTATATGGGCAATCTGAACAGTACAGCAGAATGTCTACTACAATTTGACATTGGGAGTAAGGGAGAGGGAGGAGTGAAATGTGGCACTAGAGTTTCTGGTGGAGGCATTTTAGTGGATGTTGGTTCTATCCAGAGAGATAGGGAGTATGGATTAAATAGTTTAGTTAGGTGAGAAGAGGATAGCTCAGTTTAGGTCACGCAGAGTTTGATTCATACAGATGGAGATTTCCATTGGCAACTGAATATTTTGTTTGATATTTGCATAGATTTGCAGTGTGTACGTGTATGTGTGCATACGTGTATTTGTGAGTATAATTTAGATCGGGGCAACTGCTGACATATAGAATGCTTTTGTATAAATTAGAAAAAGGCACCCTCTCTAAGCAAACACTGGCCTTGGGGTATTCAGCCTGGCAAGCAGAGCACAGACTGGATTTCTGACTCCACTCTCTTTTTCAACTTAGCATGTTAGGGCAGTGCACAACCTGCACAACCTTACTGAGTGGTCCTGAATTAAATAACAAGTGAATCTTGGGAGTGAAAGAGATTGCCTAAAACGAGTAGTTAGAATGAGAAGAGTGTCTTCTGAAAAATGACTTAGGACAACCAATATTTGAGAGGTGGGAAAAGGAGGTGGTGCCCACAAAAAGATTTAGAAAGTCCAGTCAGGGAGATTGCGGGAAACAGTGTTATTACTGAAACAAAGAAAAGCTAATCTTCTAGAAAGAGTTTTGAACAGAGACAAAAGCCACAGAAAACGCAAGTAAAGTGAGATGAAAAAAATTTCCATTGAATTGATCAGCATTATACTAATAGAGACTAATTAAATATGTTAGCAGTAAAACCTTTTTGATCACCACTTATTACTTGTGGATTAAGAATCCCTTTAGGGTCTTAAGAGGCTAATCTCAGAGTCATCAATATGAATACCATTTCTCAGGCACTGCTATGTTGAAATGTAGAGTCTAATAAGATATATTAACATAGACTATGCAAATATTGAATGATTGAGTCTGAATAACATCTACCGTTTTTTTCTGGCTTCCTCTGTGTACTAGACACTCTACACATTACCTTATTTCAACTTCACAACAACCTTACGAGGTAGATATCAATTTTATATCAATTTTACGGATGAGCAAATTGAGATTCAGACTTGGATTACTTGTTCAAGGATAAATAGTGATAAGTGAGTGACTTGAAGTTTTGTCCCAGGTCTGATGATTCCATAGCTCATGTCTTTCCCTCTGTCCTTGTTTCTACAAAATCTTAAGGTTCTATTAAAAGCACTACTTGCTCTCTAGTATTCAACTTCTGAGTATCAAGCAGAAACCAGCCAACAAGTACAGGATTTTTTGAGGAATTATATGGCCTCCTGCTGTGGTGGCCTGGAGTGACCCCTGGTAGATGGACGCCACATTCTCCATCAATCCAAACTCAATATAAACAAAACTGGGGCTTGTTTTACAACATAGACCCTGCCACATAGTCTAAGTGGTGGTGTATATTTTTGCAACTGCAATGATTGTTGTCCTTAAACCAAGGATGTTATTGGTCTGTAAATCAAAGGTTGGACATTAAATTACTGCTCTACTGAGTTATAAGTCAAGAAGAGCAGACATAACTGTAAAAAGTTGTAAATTTTCCACTACTACCAGATTCTCCCTGAACACTGAACCGTAACTTTCCTCTCTACTCCAGAAACAAGTCCTAAATTTGCTATATACGGGGAGAGCATTTAAGTCCCTGGATCCTGTTATCCTGAAAGAAGGTTCTAGCCTTGACTTGACACTTGATTACATGAACAGATAAATTCTCTTTTATTGCCTAAGCTAATTCAAAATAGACATTTGACAAAATAACAACACTCTTATTACTCTTCTCCAACATAGTGTTGGAAGCCCTACCCAGAGAAATCAGCAAGAAAAAGAAATAAAAGCCATCCAAATCAGAAAGGAAGAATTCAAATTTTCTCTGTTTGAAGATGATATTATCTTATATAGGAAATCCTAAAGACTCCAAAACAAACCTGTTAGAACTAATCAACAAATGTACCAAAGTTTCAGGATACAAAATCAACATAAAAAAAATCAGTTGCATTTCTATACATTACCAACAAAATATCTGAAAAAGAAATAAAGAAAACAGTCCTATTTACAATAGCATAAAAAATAAAATATTTAGGAATAAATTTAACCAGGGGTATGAAAGTCTGTATACTGAAAATTACAAGACTTTGATAAAGAAATTGAACAAGACACAAATAAACGGAAAGATGATCCATGTTAATGGATCAGAAAAATTAATATTGTTAAAATGTCCAACTACCCAAAACCATCTATAAATTCAATTCCATCCCTATCAAAATTACAATGACATTTTCCCAGAAATAGAAAACACAATCCTAAGATTTGTATGGAACCACAAAAAAACGTGAAAAGCCAAAGCAATCTTGAGCAAGGAGGAATCTTGAGAAAGAACAAAGGTGGAGGAGTCACGCTTCCTGTTCTCGAACTGTATTACAAAGCTATGGTAATCAAAGCAGTATGGTACAGGCATAAAACCAGATACGTGCACCAATGGAATGGAATAGAGAACACAGAAAGTAACCCTTGCATATACAGTCAGCTAATATTTGACAAAGGAGTCAAGGGACTCAATGGGGAAAGGATAGTATCTTCAATAAATGGTATTGGGAAAACTGGATAATCGCATGCAAAAGAACGAAATTGGGCCCCTATCTTATACCACTCACAAAAAGTAACTCGAAATGTATTAAAGACTAAACATAAGACCGGAAACTGTAAACATCCTAGAAAAAAACATAGGAAAAAAGCTCCTTGACATTCATCTCGGCAATGATTTTTTTGGATATGGTACCAAAAGTACAAGCAACAAGAGCAAAAATAAATAAACGGGACTACATCAAATTAAAAACCTTCTGAACAGGGGCCAGCCTGGTGGTGCAGCTGTTGAGTGCTCATGCTCTGCTTTGTTGGCCCAGGGTTTGCTGGTTAGGATCCTGGGTGCAGACATGGCACCTCTTGGCCAGCCATCCTGTGGTAGGCGTCCCACATATAAAGTAGAGAAAGATGGTCACGGATGTTAGCTCAAGGCCAGTCTTCCTCAGCAAAAAGAGGAGGATTGGCAGCAGATGTTAGCTCAGGGCTAATCTTCCCCCCCCAAAAAACAAAACAAAATCCCTCTGAACAGCAAAAGACACAATAAAAAAATGAAAAGGCAATCTGTGGAATGGGAAAAAATATTTGCAAACCATCTATCTGATAAAGGGTTAGTATTTAAAATATATAAGGATTTCATACAACTCCATAGCAACAAAACCAAACAATCTAATTTAAAAATGGGGAAAGGATTTGAATAGACATTTTCCAAAGAAGATGTACAAATAGCCAACAGGTTCGTGAAAAGATTCTCAAGATCACTAATGTTATCATTAGTGGAAATGCAAATCCAAACCACAATGAGCTATCACCCCACACCTGTTAGAATAACAATTATCACAAAGAGGCAACAAGTGTACGCGAGGCTGTGGGGAGAAGGCAACACTTGTGCATTGTTGATGGGAATGTAAATTGGTGCAGCCATTATGGAGTACAGAGGTTCCTCAAAAAATTAAAAGTAGAAGTACCATATGATCCAGCAATCCCACTTCTGGGTATATATCTGAAAGAAATAACTATCTCAAAGAGATTATCTGCGCCCCCATTTTCATTGCAGCATTATTCATAATAGCCAAGACCTGGAGACAACCTAAGTGTCCACTGACAGATGAATGGAAAACTAAAATGCGCTATGTATATATGACTTGATAGCATTTATATCAAATTTGACCTTCATTTATGTTTTCCCTTTCTTGATCTTTGCAGCTCATGTTTTATGTCTTTCTGTTTTATCATTATCTATTCCTCACTTTTGTGTATTTTGCTTTGTGCATTTGTTAAACAGCGGCAATTGTTTCGTTAGGCTTTCTCTTTTTTAAATCTATGACTATGGCTCAGTGTGTTTACTTGCAGGAAACAGAACTTACACTAGATGGTTAAAGCCAAAGGAGTTTATTAAGGGATATCTGGTAGCTCATGAAATCTCCTGGAGAGCTAGGGAACCAGGCTTGGGTACTGCACAACCAGGAGAGTGCCCAACCACACTCTGGCAATGTTCTAGCAGGAACCGATTGCTGCTATCTCCCTTGCTCAGTGCCTAAGACACTGGGGACCATACACTAGAAACTGCCCCAGCGTCACAGAACCACAGCCTCACTCCCTGTGCTTGACACAAGATCAGCTTCTCCGTATGTGGATCCCATTATTTCCTTCCTTCTAGAAATCACAGGTGGGTGATTTTGCTTAGTGGATCTTTGTCATAGGCAGAACTCTAGCTACAGAGGAGTCTGAGAAATGATACTTTGTGTTTCTCAGCCAGCTAGAAAGGCTGGAAGAGAGTGGAGTGGACATTGAATTAGCCAATCTACAGTACCACCACATTACAATGCAATGTTTGATCACGATTTTCATTTTCTCTGTAGCTATGTTTTTCTGATGAGTGTTCCTTATATGCCATGTGTTTTCTCTGTTCCATTCTTTTGTTGTTGTTGTTTGTTCCTTTCTTCTAGTTTCCATATAGTGCTTATGCTATAAGGTACCTTTTTGATGATTTATCTTAAGCAGTTGACTTTTTCCTGCACCAGCCGTTTGCAGGACCTGGTTGTGGTGAAGGAACAGAGAAATTCTCAAGGTTAGCAGGAGTTTCCTTATGGTCCAGTGTTGTGTTTGTGAGTTCTTTTAGCCTTTATTTCTTTCTGCAGAAGAGAGACAGGCATATGCAGGACTGTTCAAAATGTAAAGCTCCTCTGCTTCCCTGTGCTCCTTGAGCGATTTCTCTTTCAGTTCTGCCCCTAGGGTTTCTTGATCAAACAGCCTCTGAGGGAGCTCCCATTGCTGGATGTGTGTCCAGGGACCTGGGTATGCGCCTCAGCGTGTCCCTTCCTTGGGACGTGCTTGTCCCCTCCCTGACAAGTGCACTCTGATTGCTTTTTCTGAGATACTCAGCCATGGGTTTCACCTTTCTGCTTTCTCCCACAGTCCTGACCAATATGGCAATGCATTTGGCACCCTTTGACCTGTTTTGTGGTTGCAGCTGTCCGCTAGTTCCCTTAAACATGCGGTTTACAGCTTTTTTTTCATCCTCCTTGTTGGTATTACATGATTTATGACAGGGGAGGGAAAAGCCTCATTTCACACTAACATTTTTATAATCTACTCCCTTCTTGAAACTTTCTTCACTCTCCTCCATTTCCCCCTCTGTTACTGGTTGCTTCTTAGTTACTTTTGCTAGATTTTCTTCCTTTTTTCAACTTCAAACTGTCAGAATAGTACTGGATTCAGTCCTTAGAACTTCTTTTCTCCATCTGTGCTCATATCCAGTGCCCCGACTCAATATTTGGTAGTGACTCCCAAATTTGCATTTGCATCTGCATTCCTAACCTCTTTACTGAGCCCCAAATTTGTATGCCCACCTGCCTACTTATCATCGTCACGGGGGTATCTACTAGGCATCTCAAATTTGTCACGTCTAAAACTGAACTCCTTTTAAATTTCCCCCTCAAACTTAAAGCACCACCACTTTTATCTAGTAGCTCAGAACAAACCCTGGAATTATCCTTAATTCTTCTCTCTGTTTCTCCCACTCCATATCAATGCTAATAACAAATTCTGTCAGGACCATCTTCAACAATACATCTGGAATCCTACCTCTTCTCACTATTTCCACACATAGCCCTAGTCCAATCTGCCACAATTTCTCCCTTGACTACTATAATAAACTCCAAATAGAGTTTCCTCTATCCGTTATGCTCTGCAAGTCTATTTTCCATAAGCAACGAAAGTAATCCATTAACATATGTCATGTCAAATCATATGATTTTGTTGTTGTTATTCCAATGGCCTCCCGTGACACTTAAAAAATAAATGCAAGCCACTGGTCTAGAAGGTGTCTCATGATCCGGCATCTATCTCATTGACTATTCTCCTGCTACCCTCTACCCTGACCCTTCTGCTCCAGCCACACTGGCCTCTTTGCTGATCCTCATGGAACCAGGTATGCTCCTGCCTCAGGCCCTTTGCACCTGCCATTCCTTCAGTCTGGAACACTCCTTCCCAACATTTGCATGGCTGTCTCTCTTACTTCATTCAAGATCAAATTTCTCCTTCTCATAGGTGCCTTGCCTGTCTATCTTATACAAATTTGCCTCTCTAATCAAACTCTATCCCCTTACCTTTATTGTTTCATAGCATGTATCACTACTTGATATAATAATTTACATTCATGTGTTTCTTGTGTGCTTTACCATCACTAATGTGGACTCTAAGAGAACAAGAACTTTGTCTGTCTTGGTCTCTGATATGCCACTCTCATCCAGTGCCTGACACATAGCAGGCTTTCAGTACAAGTATATTGAATCAATAAATGAATAAATAAATATGTAGGCCTCGTGTTTCTTACCTATGAACTCAGATGGTAAACTATTGTGCAGATCTCTGATTCTTTGTTTCTTTATGGTAAGGAGTTGACCACCTGAAACAAAAGCCCATTTTTCAAGTGTTAAGAAGTTTGGTGGGGAGTGTGAGACATTGACAGTCACCTCTTTGCTTGGCATCTATGAATGGCAGAACCCAGGGAACAAGCAGAGCTTACATGCTTAACCACTGCACCATCTTGCCAACATCCTCGACGTATCAGCACCTCTTGCTCAGATGGTTTCAGTAGCATAACTTCATGGCCTGAATCAAGCTAGTCTCCTTCAATCCATCCTACACACAGTGATCTTTCTAACGTGAAAAGAGAATCATGTCAACTTCTTCCTTAGAATCTCAATTTAGAACCCATCCCATAGAGAATACAATCCAATCGTATTGTGGAATGCCCGAATTACCCCCTCTCTCATCAATCCCACTTCACCTTGGGACATCCCAGAGTTGCCTGAAATTCATGCATTTTTCAGTAAATACCATCGTTGCACGTGCTTTCCTTCATGCCTTCTTCTCAGACACCTCACATTTGATGTTCCTTCTGCCTGTTCCTTCCTGCTCCATCTGTGCCCCTTACTCCTCGGTTCCTTATCTAAATCTCCCTCTGCCTTGAGGATCAGTTTGTGTACTATCTCTTCTAGGAAGACTGCCCCAGGCGCTCTCCTTCTTCCACAAGCAGTGCAGATCCAGTGAGAGAAAAGGAGAGAATAAAACCCAAGAGACAGGAAAGAAGGGTAAGAGAAAAAAGGAAGGGAGACTGGAAAGTAAAATGAAAGTTTGGGGAATGAACCAAAGTGGAGAAAAAGAAAAGAGAGGAAAAACTAGACACAGCTAATACAGTCTCAGAGGTTGCCCTTGGGTTTTATACAGTTTGAGAAATGACCGACCTCTGAGCAGGAAACCTCCTTGGTGCTGAGTGCTACCTTATTACAGAGCTTGTCATGTCTTCCTAGACTGTGTGCAATGTGGGGACAGTGGCTAACTCTTAGGCAACTCTGTATTAACAGTGCCTAGCACAGCCTCAGAGAAGGGGAAGTATCAACCCTGTTTAGGGAGAGGAAGGGATGGCTGTGGAAGGCTTCTTAGAGGAGGAAACATTTAAGCAGAAACTTGAAGGATTAGTAGGAGCTCGCTAAGCGTGCAATGAGGGGCATTTTGGAATGGAGGAGGGGTCTAATTATAATAAATGCTAACATTTTTGAGCATTGTCATAATGCAGGTACTCTTCAAAGAACTTTATATGAATTTGTGCATTAAGTCCTCACAACGTACCAGGAAGGTATGTTTAATTATGGTTATCTTTTACAGGTTAGGGAATAGGAGCAAGGAGCGGTTTTCTAATGTTCCCATGATCACACAGCTAGAAAGGGGTAGAACGAGGCTTCCAGTCCTGGCAGTGGCTCCAGAGCCCACACTTTACTCCATGTCTCTCGTCTACGCTTTCAGGGAGAGGAGCACTCTACATGGAGCAACGACTCGAAGATGTGGTAGTTTGGGGTGACAGTGAGCATATCATCAGACTGAGAACCCAAAACTTCCGTTGTTCAGGCCCCTGTTATTTCTACTCCTCTCTGCTGCCTCCAGCCTAGAAAACAATATTTAAAAATCAATCGAAGAAAGACCCAGGCCAATAATGATTATATGAGCAATGTGACTGATATTATTTACTCTAGCTAGATTAAAATGTTCCCTAGGAAAAAAAATCTATAAAGACAACAGGAGCCATTATATAAAGCTATGTGGAGCCTTCCAGATAGCAAAATGGATGTCATAAATTATTTCTGCCTCTGTGGAGAGGGAAGTCTTTCCACATGGAATCATAGGAGACATCACATCAGATTAAATTCACCGAGTTCCAGCTTTTAATTCCCCTCCCAACACCCTTCCTAAGTGTTTTCCTTGCAGTGGCCACCAAACCAAGCCAAAATTAAAGAACTTCAGGGAAATATGTGGAAAAGGGAAGCAAAGCTACCTTCTCTAATGCTTACAGAACCCCTGATGGAAAGAACCCCTGTAGGAATCTGACATTAATCACCAGGCTCCTCCCTAGGGTCACAGTTGTCAAATTCTTAATGGACATATCCATAATTATTTGTAATATAACTTTCAACAACCCTCCTTGTAACACTTATCCTGGTGGGCCATCCACCTCCATTTCCCTCACCCACGGCCAACCCATCATACTCAGGCCTTCTTCTCCACTGAGGCATAATTGTATATGCATATACAATTACATATTATAATATCCTTATGCATTGTACAAATATACACATGTATACAATAATACCTATATTATTATATATACTATGTTATACATATTATTATATTGTTGAATATCCAATCACACCTCGGTGGAAAAGATATGTATCTATATATCTATAGCTACATCTTGAGGCAAGAGGAAAGATAAGATGCCCATTGTAAGGCAATGAGTATCTTATCTTCCCTCCTGCCCCCAAGGTGGACTTTGCTGCCTTTGGTGATGCTGTGCTAAGCTCTGCATTCATTCACTAGGGTAGGATAGGAGCATGGTCTGTGGTGATAGACCTGAGTCCCAAGCCTGAATTTGCCCTGACCAACTGCATGATCCTGGACAAGTCTACTCACTTCTTTGAGCCTCAGTTGTCTCATCTACACAAAGAAGGTAACAGTTCCCCCCACACACACAAGATTGTTATAAGGGTTAAGTGTAACCTCTCATTAGGGGCAACACATGATAGATATGCAACCAATATTAATTCTCCTTCTTACTTTAAGATCTGTGTGTGCTACATTCATTAAGCAAACCCTGTATTCAACATTGCTTCAGTGAGGAAAATGACATGGAAGAAGATGGTGACGTTTTGTGAAAACCTGAGGGATGACTACTATAAATCTGGGTTCTGTTTTTAGAGTTTTATTCAAAGTATCCAAAAGGAAGAAAATGCACTGGGGAGAACTTTATTATCCATCAACAAGGCAAAAGGGGCTTATTTTGTTTGCCAAGCGCTGCAACAATCATTCCCCAAATCATTAAATCGCATTGCTGAATGTAACAATGAAATTATCCTTAACTCTGAAGCGTAAAACATCACAAAATTCTCACAAAAATTAAGGAAAGTTCTTCTTTCCTGTAAAGACATGCATGACTGCAGCGTGAGAATGTGCTCCCGTGGAAGCTGCAGCTGCCCTCACCCTGGGAAGGAGGCGGAATCAGTCTCGCCTGAGTTGACTGCTCAAGGGCAGTCTTGCGTAGGTGGGTAAGTGGGTGGAGGTGAGAACACTGCAGACAGATGCCTTCTTGCTCCAAACTCTGCCTCCCTTTTCCTCTCTGAGCCAGGACCCACCTGGGTTACTGGGTTGTTGGGACAATGTTCTGCTCTGGGACGTTTATTTTTCCAGATTCAAAACTATCCACAGAACTCAGAGAAGAACTTGTGTGCCGTTGGCATCCAGAAGTTAGGACAACCCTAGAAAGTGTCAGGGTCAGGTGAAATCTGTGCAATTTAGCTTCTTGGCTAGCTTACTTAATTAGATTTGCCAGAAGACACTTCAGAGGTGAGTTTTCTTGCCAGGGCAGGGAGCTGCCTATTTCCAAGCTTACAGTGAGGATCACTAATCAGTATATGGATGGGGACTGTTGTCCAGTTCTCTGTCTTGTAATGCTTGCTTCATTCCTCTTTCTATACTCTGAGTTCTTCATTCCTTTAAAGATAGCTTAGCAAATGAAGGGACAGCCAATATGAGGCAGCATGTAGTGATTCTCTTTCAGCTGGCACAGCTGTTAGTGGAGTCGCAGGTGGCCGTGGAGGAGGCTTGACCCTTGCAGGCTCTGATGCCTCTGAGGACAATGGTGCTAGACTGGTGCTTCAGTAAGAGGGAAGCATATTGCTCTTGGTCAGATGTAAGCTGTAACCTTAGACTTTGAGTTGACTACTCTATCCTTTTCATTTTGTACATGGGAAACCTGAAACCACAGGGGTAAATGATCTTTCTGGAGATCCCAGAGTTGTCTAAGTATATATAGCCACCATTTATCATGTGCCTGCCACATCCCTTTTCTGTAATGATCACAATAATCCCGCAGCACACGGGTAATAGGCTCATTTTAGAGAAAGAAAAACCAAGCGATCATGGATGAAGAGCATGAGCCCTGGGGTCAATCTTCCTGGGATTGCGTCCTTGCTCTGCTACTTACTGGCTACTTGATTTCTGGGATATTAAGCTCCTAGTGTGTCACTTGCATTGTATGTTTACTAACAGTAAGCATCCCCCTAGGTGTCTAAATACTTCACAATATGATGAGAAGTGTTCAATAAAGGTTAGTCATTATCATTTCCAGTGTCCACAGCTAGTTAGTTTTATTTATTTTTAAAATTTTATTTATTTATTTTTTTGGTGAGGAGGAGTCACCCTGAGCTAACATCTGTTGCTAATCTTCCTCTATTTTGTATGCGGGTCACTGCCACAGCACGGCCCATGACAAGTGGTGTAGGTCTGCGCCTGGGAACAGAACCTGGGCTGCCGAAGTGGAGCCTGCCAAACTTAACCACTAGGCCACAGGCCCTGCCTCTCACAGCTCTTTAGTTTTAGATTTGATGCTCACACTTATTCTGGCCATGCTCCCACCTTTATGCCACATTGCCTCCAGTCCTGTTATGTGACCTGCACCTCCCATTGCCCAAGCACCAAGCCCATACCTTCCAATCCTTCTCAGTTAACGAGTAGTTTAGAGAGTGGAGCTCTTACCTGTTCATGCTTTTCTGCAATTTCTCCTCCTTTTTACAGGCAAGCCGGCAGACAGTGGAGGTAACTGCAGAATAAGTCCTTACCATGGGATATTTGGGAAAAGTGTGACTTCAGAGTACAGATAATCCTCTTGGTTCCTTTGGCCACCCAGACAAAACCTTAAACAGTGGTGTTATCATTAGTGGTTTCATAAGCATCTCAAATTCAGTACCCCAGAGTCAATCAGGCTTGGGGAGGCTGATTTATACTAATAAAGCTTATAAGATACTGATATTTAAAGCCAAAATGACCATTTACTGACATCTTTTGTGAAAAATATGGTTGTCAATTGTACAAGATTTTTTTTTGCTGTCCTGGCTAGGTTAAAATTTCCCAATAATCAGTGACAAGGGAAGTCAATTAAAAATCAGATGGTTTCTTGTTATATATGAAACAAATTCTCATATTCAGCAAATATTTATTGAGAGACTCCTGTTTGATGTGCACTATATTATTTTCTAAAATTATAGCAGGAAAGAGGTATAATAATAATACAATGCACTAGTAATAATAATAGCAATCACAATATGGAAGTATTCTTCTGTATTTTATATGTGTGGTTGCTTATATATACTTTCTTACTTACTCTGTGTCAGAAACTCTTCTAAGCACTTTATATATATTAGTTCTTTTGCTTCTCACTATAGCCCTATGAGGTCACTGCTAGAATCATCTCTAGTTTTCAGATTAAGAACCTGGAGCACAGGGGGTGAAGCCATAGTTTCTTCACTTAAAAGTGTTACAGTCTAGTTGATAATGGGTAGAGTAAGCAGCCATTCAATCTGATGTAGTAAATGCAAGGTGAGGGCAGGTGCTGGTGCTCTGAGAACTTGTGAAGGAGCGTCCAGCCCAGGCCTTAGGGTTCAGGGAAAGCGACATCATATGGAGAATGGAGGAGCACAGGACAGATTGCCAGGAAAGAGAGGGAGGGGAGGGCACCACAGGGAAGCGGGCCTGTTTGCACTATATGGCAGGAGATTTCCTTGGGAGGGGAGAGCAGGTGTGAAATGATAGTGCAGAGCTTGGCAGGAGCCAGCTTATGAAGCCTTTTTAAACCATGTCAAAACATTTGGATTTTATACTGAACATAACAGAAAACCATTGAAGGATTTTAAGCAGAAAGTAACCTAAAATTCACGATTTAGAAAGATCTTTCTGGCTGCAGTGTAAAACACAATTGGAATGGAGACGGGGGTGGAATGGCTTGGAGGCAGGGAGATGTTAGGAAGCTGCTGCAGTGAGAAATATGGGTGACTTGAACTGTGGTGGTGGCAAAGGTGATGGTGGAAGGGGTCACATTTGAGTTATTTAGAGGGCAGAATTGAATTTAGAGACCCACAGCCCCATCAGCCACCCAATGTCCCCTCTCCCAAAGGCAGTTCCTTAGCGACTTCACTTTTGTTATGGTTTGGAGGCATACCATATTCCCTTCTGAGGAAATGCAGGTGCCCTCAGTTAGCCAGGTAGGCATTTACCTGGAAGGCATTTCACTTCCTTAAGGCGGCTCTGCAGGACTCTGCTATGACCCATTTTGTGTTGACTTCACAGTATAAGTGCCAGAAGGCAATCATATTTCCCTTATTTCCAGGTTATTGGGGTGTGCCCATGCAGATGTCTCCCGCACATACTTTCTCATTGCCTTGGTTTCACAGACACCTTGAAGGGCCACAGAGTCATCCTTGCTCCCTGACTAATGCTTGAAACATCCCTCTTCGAGGTTTATGCTGTGCCTTCACAGGATGGTCCCCGAAACAAGATGGTGAGTGGGGAAGTTGGATGGCACAGGGGAAACCTGAAAAATTAAATAATTTCGTAAGTGATGTGAACGGTGAGTGGCAGGGCCAGGGCTCAAATTTCAAAGCCTTTGCTCTTTCTATTACACTGTATTACATTGCTTTAGCGAAATCTTTAGAATCGTCTCCCAACGCAGCAGTTGAATGAAGGCTATGCACTAATTCAGCTCACATTTGTATGTGTACTGAGCATACATTACGTGTGTAAATATAAATGTGCATACACACCTCCCGCAAAGTAAACTCTGTGAGGATAGAGACGATATTTGCATATTTGTCTCATTCATTCTTGCCCCCTAACACTTAGCACAAACCTGGAACTAATATTTTGAAGTGACCTATGATAGATGACATCAGCCACATTCCTTAGAGTTCTAAGGCACATTTTCATGAAAGATAGTCCCTATCCTAAAGGAAATCACAAGACAAGTGCCATGGCCGAGGTCTGTACCAATGCTGTTGTCACTTTGCTTAGACAGTGAACTCTTCAAGGAAAGGTGTGTGCCTTCCCATATCATTCTCTTTGCAGTGCTGGCTTAGCGAGGCTCTGACATCGGTTCCCCATGAATCCACCTGCCTTGTTTCATCTCCTTCTCCAAGTCCATAGACTCCAAGTCTGACCTCCCTGCTCTGAATCACAGATACTTCAATATGCTCCAGGCAACTTGGTTGCTTTTTTCTTTTCTGTCTCCCTGTTTTGATGGGAAAAGGTTACAGGCCCTCAGCTGTCACTCATCCTATGACAACTCTCTGGCAGACTCCTGCCTGTCAGTCACCTCCCACAGCCAGTGACATTTATCAGTTTCGATTCCGAAAAGGTCACAGAGACCAATAATGGGAAATGGCTTCAGTCATAGTGAGAACTGTGTCTGGTGCAGTTAAAATTTTGGGATGTGCCACATGCAACCCACAGAGATCCTAAGTAATCTCAAAAAGCTAGCAGACCTGATGAGAGGGGGCTAGCTGTATGGGGTAGGAGCCTTCTAGGGAAGCTCCCTGGATGAGGCTCATAGTCCTGGGTTCACGGTCACGTGGTCTTATAAATGTCAAGGAGACTAGGCATAGCTTCAGCCTAGAGCTCCGGGGTTATTGGTTCTAGTCTGATATTCCCCTTTAGGTGTGTTCAGCAAGACTCTTACTCTTCTGTGCCTCCAATTCCATTTATAAAATGAGGGTATTATACTAGATTTCTAAATCCCTATCCACATCTGACATCCTACTTTTGATTCCACAGGACCTGCAGACATGATCAAGAAGAAAGCAGTTCTCTGTGGAGTATTAGGCCTAATTATGGTGAATGTGGGGAAGCTGAGAGTACAGATTTACGCTGATATCAGGGGCTTGATTTAGCTGCAAGTTCTGCATCCACCTCATCACACACAGTGCTATGCGCTAAAATATCTGGATGAAAGACTGTTTCCCCATGGCCCAAGTCCTCCAATAGAAGGATCATATGAAGCCACATCTAACGTCTGTTTCCCAGACTGTGGGAGAAGCCATTGGCTTTGGGGCAAGCTGCCAGCACAGGCTGATAGATTGCAGCTGTCCTGTCCATGGTTCTGGGGAGTCGATAACTCATGTTCCCAGAGTAAAGGCCAGAGCAGGAAGAGGACATGTGAAACATTCATGAGCAGATATTTTGGACATGGAAATCCTCCCGGGCTGGGATTTCCAGTATTCCAGTGGGGATACCAGGTCTTAGCCAGTCAGCCCCAATAGTGTCTTTCTAATGATCTTGGTCCTTCTGGTCCCACCACTGTGGCCCTGCTTAAGGCCTGAGGGCTCCACAATTGGAGAATTGTTTCTGGAACTTTATAAAAAAGGATTTTTGAATTTCTTTTTCAGTTTAGAGATATTAGGAGCTTCCTATTACCAGAATGTAGGTCCAATCCTATATCCAAAGTGAGATGTATTAGGAGGTCTCCTAATGTCTGCCAACTCAACACTTAGATCATATTTTGGTCCAAGCGTCCCAGAAATAAGATAGACATTTTTCTTAGACCCTCATTACTACTTCCAAGATATCATTCCTCCATCTTGTCTTAGCCCCCTGCTTTTTGAGTTTGTTGCCCATCAGCTACATCAGCCTCATCACTCATATCTACCTCAAGTCATTTTCATCCTTCTTTAAGAATGTAGTCATTGGAATTTTTCTTTTGTCCCATCTGTTCTTCTATTTTCCCTCTTTTTCTGCCTTCTTTAGATTGAGTATGTTTTACGATTTTATTTTATCATGTTTGTTGGATATTATCTATGTCTTTGTTGTATTATTTTGGTGTTTGTTTTAGGGTTTAGAGTTTATAATATATGTGTTTAATTTGTAACTCCCTTCAAGTGATATTATACAACTTTCCTTACAGTATAAGAACCTTACTATAGCATACTTCCATTTCTCCCCTCCTGGTCTTTTGCTATAGCTGTCCTATGTTTCACTTATACGTAGATCACAAATTCAAAAATATAGTTATTACTTTTGCTTTAAGTGGCCTATTGTCTTTTACATATATTTAAATAATAAGGGAAATCGTATTTACATCTACAGGTGTAGTTACCATTTCCGGTGCTTTTTTACTCCTCTGCACTGAGCCAGATTCTATTTGATATCATTTTCTTTCTTCTTGAAAGACATACTTCAACATCTCTTGTAGTATAGATATGCTGGTGACTAATTCTTTCAGCTTTTATATGTATGGGAGATCTTTATTTTGCCTCCATTTTTGAAAGATTTTTACGCGATAAATAATTCTAGATTTTGCTTTTCAGAACTTCAGTGATGTTGCTCAACTGTCTTATAGCTTGCATTGTTTCTGAAAAGAAATCTGCAGCCATGTTTATTTTATTTCTCTGGGATGTTTGTCTTCAAGCATCTCTGAAATCAGTCTCTTTGCTGGCTAGGGCTTTCGCCAGGATGGGAGTGACAACTAGCATCTCAAGGTAGAACGTGTTAATGACTAAGGTTAACTCTCGGATGAGAGGGCTGGAATCTGGTTGCCAGACTCCATTCTACCCTAACGTCAGAGAGAATAAAGTTGTAGTCTAGAGTCTCCACACTTAACGGTAGAAAACTTAAATTATCCAAGCCATTTAATTTAATTTCTTTAGAAATTTCCACATGATGTATTTCCTATAGTAAATATTTACTTCCTGCTTTCTGCCTGCTGGGGAGGGGAGGGGAACACCACACAACATTTTGGGCAGTTGTCCCATATATTGTTTAACTGTTCCTTCTCCTACTCAACTCGTTATTCCTGCTTGCCAACATATGTGCTAGTCTGAGCTCAGTAGCTCTTTGAGGTCCTTTGGGTAAACTGGCTGCTACTTCCTTGGTGGCTCTCTCATGGCACATTCTATGCTGTCACCTTCTCCACCAATTTTGTCTGTCAACCTACTCCTATCCACAATTTTCTTTCAGAATTTTTACAACTATTTATCAATAGCATTTCTATCTCCCACTTCTTTCTCTTTGTCACTATTAGTTTATTCCTTTTTTCTTTTATGCCTTATCTTAGTGGGATCTCAGGAAGAGAGAGGCAATCTCACACACCTAGTCCTTTGCCTTAAGCTTAAAACACCTCCGTAACCCCTTTTTAATTTTGCTTCTTCAAATGAGTAAATCAGTTTCAAAGTAATTATGAACAAAATCCAAATATTCATAGCTAGTTGCTGATGGAGTCTGGTCCAGATTCTTTGGCCACTTCATTGACCATCAGTATTTCCCATTATATAGGTTAAATCAATGCATTGATACTTGCATAGCACTCAGCTGCTCAGTGAGGGTGGGGACAATTTCTGATTCACCATTGTATCTTTGATTCTTGCAAGATGCCTGGCACAAATTAGCTTCTCACTGATAAATTAATAATCCTCATGGACTAAATGGCTTCCAAGACCCCTTTCAGCAGTAAGGATCTGTGATTTATTGATTTTATTTGAGAATTGAATTAATTCCATTATAGAGGATATTATCTGTCTTCTCATTCTGCCTCTATGGTAGACTATTTTTGTTATGTTTGGTATATATTGATTTAGAAAATCTAATCCTAAAGCAGCACATGCCCCCAACTTTGACTTTTTCACATATAATGGGGCTTGTGCTTCTTAGTGGTAACTTTTTATCTATACAATGAGATTTAAGGAGGACAGGATAGCCAGAAATCACTTGATTAATTACATAAGTGAAAAAAAGAAGTCTCCACAATGCCCCAGATCTGGTCCTGGGCACTGAAGATATGAAGCCATAAAAAATATATTTCCTGACCTACAGGAGTCCCTAGGCAAGATATGTAAAAATGATTCTTAAAATATATGATCCTAAAAAAAACCAAGCTTGAATTAGAACCACAAAATTAGAAGACGCAAACTATATATATAAACACTTTTCTCAGGTGACCAGTTCCTCTGGAATCATCAAAGCCAACAAGAACCCTCAAATACACCTAAACCTGTAGCTTCAGAAACAAGTATGATTTAGCATCTTCTTTTCCCCAGCTTGCTTTCTCAGGATGCATTTCCAGAGAGCAGGCTGGCTGAAGAGAAGGAGCTAAAAGGATCCAGAGTAGATGATCAGTGACACTAGACAGTGCTGTCTTTATTAAAGATTTGCTTGACTTTGGACTAAGGTGAAGCACACCTATTTCTAAATTATCTTTTTTTTTTTTAAAGGAATAGATTTAAAATATCGATGGAAGAACTCACAGCATGTTCTGGTTACTTTTTGTAATTACAGGTAGAAGGAGAGTATTTTAACATCCTAGTCATGCTGTCTAACAGAAAGGGGATGAATTCTCAGATCGCTCAGAGATTTCTCTCTTAGTTTGGATTTCCCATAATGAATCAATTATAAGAATGTCTTTGTAACTGATCACACTAAACCAGGGTGCTCTGATTTCATTTCACTCTCCATATCTAATCAGAAATATTTTCTATCCTGGTGAAAAGCACATTCTTCTTGAATGTGCTCTTAATTGCACTGTGCTGAGGGCATTTCTGAGGGCCCTGTTAAATATTATATTACACAGTAGTGTGCTTTCTTACAATGAAGACCACAAATATTTGCATTTTAATGTGCACAGTGAATCTCAATTAAATGTCTCTAGTCTGTTTAAAGACCATTTTCTCCCACGTTTCAGTCTCTTTGGAAATACCAATGTTACAATAGTGAATAACCTTGAAAGAACTGCTGGTGGATAATCATGTTGACTTAATTACAGAAAAAGACAAGTTACCCCAGAGGAACCCAGAACCAAAGACTTGAGAGGGAAAAGAAGTGACCCTGTCTCAACTGGCTGCAGTGATGGGAAGGCAGCATTGATGTGAAGGCAAATAGAAGAATTTATGCTTTTTTTCTGAAGATTTTGGAAGGCTTTGCTTTTTGTTCAGAAAGTGTGGTAAAGTAACTGTACATTTACAGAAAGCTCTGCCAACCATCACATTGAAACGAAATAGAAAATCTCAGCTGTGCTACAACTAAGAAAGGTCCCTAATCTCACACTACAATCTCTGAAAAATATCTGTAAGATGCAATTTTATTTTTATCAAATTGAATCTGGCCTGAAGTTGACAAAGAACAACTCTCCTTAAGATCAAAGTTGAAACTAGTGTGGGGAAAAGGATAATGATTTCTGAAGGCCCCCAGTAATATCTCTGTGATTGGAGGTAATGAGACTGGAACATAAATAGGCCACATAAAGGTCAGGGAAAAAATTTAGTTCTTTTCAATTTTACAGATTAGCAGAGATGGTGGGGCAAGGAGAGAAACAGCACGAACATACTTTACCATTGTCTTCTCTGGTCCAGCTTCCAAACAGGAGAGATGATATACGGACGTGAGCTGACTTTTCAGCAATAGGCCCAATTCAGGAGAAATTATACAGCTATCCACCAAAAAGAAGAAGGAGATGATTCATTGCTACTCATCTTCTCACCAAAGTGGGCAACTGACAAGTGACTATGTGCTGAAATCCAAGACGTGGACATTCCCCAAACTTGAAAGCATAAAGCATACACTAAAAAACAATGAAGATGTTCCTGCGTTCACGGAGAAACTCAGAAACAGAATTCCACAGTCGAATATTCCCCAAGCCCCAGAAATTTCCTCTCAGATAAATTCTTCATCCAACATCCAACTTTTCACTCAATTCCTAAGGGAGGAGGCTGAAGGGACTTTTTGAGTTAATAAGGAAGACAGTCAAAAATATTCCTCCTATACTATTCTGGGGAAAATAGCCAGCTGAGTGGGAATTGCCCCATTCAAAGAGAATGAAGGAGAAATTTATCAGCCTGTGGTCTATGCATAGTCGTAAAGTAAAAAAAAAAAAACAAAAAATTCGGCCTGGCTTCGTCACCAAGTGGTTAAAGTCCTGCATGCTCTGCTGTAGTGGTCTGGGTTTGTGGGTTCGGATCTTGGGCACAGACCTACTCCACTCACCAGCCACACTGTGGAGGTGTTCCACATCTAAAAAACTAGAGGAGGGTTGGCACAGATGTTAGCTCAGGGCTAATCTTCCTTGAGGAGGGGGTGGAGGCACCATAACACAGGGCAATAATGCCATATCTGGGAACAGATTTACCTTCCTGCGATAAACAACAAGAAATTTGAAAATACCACTTTTACATACGGAGAAACAGGTAGTACAGGAATATAATCCTTAAGAACATTACATTTTCTGGACGATGGTGTAGGGAGGGGATCACAACAGGATATGTGTTCTCACTCAGTGAATGAGACAAAAGAAAAAGAGTTTGGGAAAGAATGCTGGAGATGAGGAAGGTATGTAGATAAAGAGTCCCAGAAAGCTATAAACTGTCTTCTGGAATCTTCAGCTGAATATTAACCAGCGCTCATGTAAACTGAAACTCCAAGTGGGATATATGAGGTTGGTTCAAAATAGAAAATCTACTAATGTGATTTGCCAAATGTATTAATTTTCTATTGCTCATGTAATAAATTTCCACGAACTTAGTGGATTAAAATAATACAAGTTTATCACTTTGCAGTTCTGAAGGTCAAAAGTCTGATGCAGATCTCACTGGGCTGAGATGAAGGTGCCAGCAAGGCTGCATTCCTTTTTGGAGGCTCCAGAGGAGAATTTGCTTTCTTGCTCATTCAGGTTGTTGGCGGAAGCCAGCACCCTGTGGTTGTAGTACTGAGCTCTCCGTTTTCTTGCTGGCTGTAAACTGAGTGCTGTTCCCAGTGTCTAGAGGCCATTGCATTGGCTCATGGTTCCTTTTCTCCAACTTCAAAGCCAGTAATGCTGGGCCGAGTCCTTCTAACACCACATCTTTCTGACCCTCTCTTGTGCTCTTCTCTTCCATTTTTTAAAGATCGTGTGATAGGACTGGACCCACTTGTATAATCCAGGATAATCTCTCCATCTAGAGGTTTATGTTTAATCGCTCTAGCGTGTAAACTAACATAGTCACCGGTTCCAGGGGTTAGGATGTGAACAGCTTTCCGCCTACCACATGATATCAAGAGACTGATGGAGAAAAGCTATGGAATCATTTCAATAATGTTAAAAGAATATTCAGTGACATTAAACAGTTTATCATTATTAATATATCTTAATAAATTAGAAATCGAAAAGATCTTTTAAACCTGAGAAAAGGTATCTTGCCAAAGAATCCTACAGAAAATATACTCAATAATAAAATGTTAAAAACATTCCCCCAAAGATACAGAGAACAACAAGGATGCTAATTATCAACTCTTCTTAACTGGTCATCGTAGCCAAAAAACTAATATAAGAAAAATAAAGCAGGGGTATGGGATTTGGAAAGGAGGAATTAAACTATCGTTATTTCCAGGTAACATCATTGTTTCCACAGAGAACCCAAACACAACTATGAGAAAATTGTTAAAATTAATAACTGAGATTAGTAATGCTACCTAATATAATATTAATAAACAAAAGCCAATTGTATTTTGAACACCAGCCCACAGATTTAAAAAAATGTGATTTCATCAAAGCATAAGAAAATATAAGGTACTTAGGAATAAACCTAATCAAATATGTGCAAGGAATGTATGGAAAAATTTTAAAACATATTTGCAAGACAGTTTTTAAAATTTTAAATAAGTTTAGGGACATATCTTGTTCATGAATAGGAAGATTCAATATGATACAAAAATATAAACTAAAATCGATCTATAGATCCAATACAATTCTAATCAAAATCTCAGCAGGGTCTTGACAAGGTGATTCTAAAATTCATATGAAAGAGTAAAACGGCAACGGTAGGAAAAAGATTTTGAAGAAGTAAAAAGTAGAAGAACTGACCCTATCAGATATCAATAATACCCTTATGAGGCTATAGTGATTATGATGGAGTTAGGGATAATTAGATAGATCAATGGTATTGGTTCAAAGGATAGAGAAATCGACTAATGGAACTGAATGAAAACTCAGAAAATGGCATTTACAGAAACTTTATACATAACAGAGGTAGCTGGAAGATTCTGGGGATATATTATTAGTTTTGAAATAGCTGGGTATCAGTATAGGAAAAGTTAAAATGGAATTCTATCTCACACCCTACAAAAAAATCAATTCTAGATAGACTAAAGGCTTAAGTGTGAAAAGCAAAAGATCAAAATTTTGAAGTCAATATAAAGAATATGACATCAGGACGATAAAGAATTTCTTAAGCGAGTCATAAAAAGCACAAACAATATAGGAAAATATTGAGAATTTTATTATAGTAAAATTAAGATTTTCCCATCTTTCAAAAGCCATCGTAATCAAATGGAAAACACAGACCAAAATATGGCAAAAAAAAATTTGTCATCCATGTAACAGTCATGGGAGAAATATCTGTAATGTATAATAAACTGCTACAAATCAATAAGACTGAAAACCGAAAAACGAGGAAAAGATTAGATAGATGCTTTGCAAAGGAAGTAACACTTTTAGTACATCAACTATATGTTCAGTCGCTTTAATAATCAGAGAAATGCAAATTAAAACCATGATGAAACACCAACCAGACTGACAAAAATTATGACGTTACATGATTCCAAGTGTTGGCAAGGCTGTAGAACAATGGAAATACTAACCTACTGCTTGTTGGAATGCAAATTGTTCTGCACCCCCACCTTACAGTATGACATTATCTAGAAAACTTGTAAATTTGAGCACTCTACAATCCAGCTGTCCTCTTCTAGGTAATTCCCTAGAGAAAGCTTTCCACATGAGTGTCAGAAAATATGCATGAGGATTCACAGAAGACATGGTTTGCAACAGTAAAACACTGAATACAAACCAAATGCATTAATGTATTATGATCTATATGAACCAGAGAATACACTATAGCAAGGAAAATAAATTAACCATAGTTACATACATAGGAATATATCCTGCAACTGCTGCTTTCTCGTCTATCTTTGTCAATGATTCATTTTTTGATTCTTTGAAACTTTGTTTCCTCACTTGCAAGATTAGAGAGTTTGAATGAGATGCTCAGGGAGCCTTCTAGCTTTGAAGTTTATGATTCCCTTTATTTGCTTTTCTCTCCCGAGAAGAGTAGAGTTTCATATGCTATTGCTCCTCGATTGTGTCCACTCTCCTAGCGTGTATTCTTAGAACACACTTTAGTTTCACGTGATTAATCTGCTAGGCTACTTGCAAAATGGATGTAGATATGCTTGGTCACCAGTGCGCAATAGGGCAAGATACATGCTTTTAATTTCTCTTGTAAGATTATTACACATTCTATGGGGCCAAAGTGAGCGAACTTTAGACTGTGGACACCAGGTGTTGTTGGAAGGAAAAGCCGATTGTTTTTTCTTTCTTCCCTAAAGGATCATGACTATGATCTGTCATATTTGCTTCTGAGTGACTTTGGCCAATGGGTGGAAGAGGAGCAAAAATGAACGGAACAGGAGGGTGCCTGGAGGAGCTCATGGAGGCTACAGCCTCATCTCAAGTGAAAGCATTTCACTCCTGGGCTCAGAGGTGTCAGAAAATGAGGCACTGAGTGGGGAGAGGTAAAAGGTATCTTGGGTTTGATCTCACCTTGTGCTTTGGGTTTACTCCATGACTTTTTTCCTCAATATTTTTGGATTTTGCTTTTGACACTTATTCATAATCTTCACTCTAGGCATAACTTGATTGATTTTAGTCTTTAGCATCAAAGTTCTCTGAAATTCAGTGCCCTGAGACTGTGGGAAATCCCTGCATCTCTGGAATCAGAATATGGGCTTTGCTGCCCTCTGCTGTTGGATGGGGGCGATACTTTACCTAGGAGGAGGAAGAAAGAGCAGCCAGGCCCTGTGATGTCAGGAAAAAGTGTGGAAAGAAGAGTCAGGAGCAGAATGGCTCTTGTTCTGGACGCTGGCATAAGTGACATAGCCTTGCGTATTCCCACTACGGCACGAGGAGGAATTTCTTCAACCTTCCAGGGACTTCATGGATGTTAGATAAAAAGTTTTACTTTACATGAGGGTATCTTTCCTATTACAAAGAACGCCACACAATGTTTTAAATGTTATACTGATGTGCTCATTAATGGTTTTTATAGCAAAAACTGTCAATGTCCCACCCATCTTTCCTTGGCCTACTTCTAAGATCCACTGCTGACACCAGCTATCTTGACTGATTACCTGGAAACCACACTGAGACAAAAAGCTGCATACAGAAGATTTATGGTAGATTACTTTCAGGAGATATACCTATAAAGAGGTGAGGTAGGCAGAATTGGGCAGAGAGAAAAGGTGACCGATAATGTGGTTACAACGGAGGCCTCAGCCAATTCTACAGGGAGCTCTGGAGCTCAAATGGCCTTTTAGAATTGTTCCAAGTTGAGACAAGGAGGAGTGGGACTTGCATCCCTGCCCTGGCCAATCGTTGTCCATGGGCCACCTCCTGTGAGGGCATAACCTTGGACAAGGCAGCTCCCTAAGGCCAAAGGTCATTCCCTGTCAAGGTCACAATTATAAATTATCTGAAGCTGATATTTCCAGATGCTGAGACCATAGTACCTTGGCCCTGAAGAAGGGATCTGGGCAGCATAATACAATATCCACTCACTGAGGATTGCCTGGTTAGGGGATTATAGAATTTTGAATTGAAAAGTCTCTAGTTGGAGGAGGCCCACCTTCCAACGTGAGCTTTGAGTATTCTTTACATATTTGGGATTATTTGAACTGAGTCTTGAGAAATGGAGGTCTCTGCACAAAGGATTGCTGGAGAGGAAGAGAAGCTGAGTGGAAGATGTAGCAACATAAAGGGATAGAGGCAGAACATTCCAGAACAAGTCTTTGCAACAGCAAGATTCTGGATATGCAGATAACTATTCTGAAGGGGAACAGCAAGCTGCAAGTTTGGTAATATTAAGCTAACTCAAAGAAATGTAAAATTAGTCTTGGAGATTGTCCACGTCCCAGTTCTGTGGCTGACTAGCTGTGTGCCATTAGACCAGTTTCTTAATCTCTGCAAGCTTCAGTTTACTCATCTATGTAAATCGAGAATAATAATAGTATCTTCCTCACATAGTTTCAACGAAAATTAGAGACCCACATAAAACTGGAACCCCAAAAGACTACAACCTCAGTGTTAGGAATGAGCAATAAATAAATCTCACTATACATACACACACACACATATATATCTGTGTGTGTGCCCGTGTGCATGCATATATAAATATGCATTCATGTTTGCATATGAATATCTATATATCTGTCTACATCTGTATCTACATATATCTTAGTGGGTCTCAATTAGAGGTAATTTTCTTCCCAGGAGGATATTTGTCAATGTCTGGAGACATATTTGGTTGTCATAGTCCCTGGGAGAGAGGGTGCTACTGCTATCTAGTTGCACCTAGTGGCTCTAGAGACCAGCGATGCTGCTGAAAATCCTACAATGCACAGGACTGTTCACCACAAGAAAAAATTATCTGGCCCCACATTTCAACAGTGCTAAGGTCAAGAAACTCTGATCTATCTATACTTTTATATCATATCTATTTTGTCACTGTGTGTGGCCCAGAGTAACAAAAAATATGTGTCTATAATTGCTATTATTCTGATGATTCCAGGGTTTGGAATATGTTTCCAGGCTCCTACATATCCATTCACCATTCTTCATTAGTAACAGAGCCCACTATTCATAAGGCAATGTGTCCAGTTCATTTCTCAGTTTTCTTTTTTTTTTGTTAAGGTATGCTTTTTTGGTGAGGAAGATTGGCCCTGAGACAATCTTCCTCTTTTTTTTTTTTCTTCCCAAATGCCCACTACATAGTTGTATATTCTAGTCGTAAGTCATTTTAGTTCCTCTATGTGGGATGCTGTCACAGCATGGCTTGATGAGTAGTGTGTAGGTCCATGCCCAGGATCTGAACTGGCAAACCCTGGGCCACTGAAGCAGAGCACAAGAGCTTAACCACTCAGCCACAGGGCTGGCCCTCTCAGTTTTCTTGCAACAAAGGTGGTCATCTTGCACAATTCTGGCTAATGAATTGTCAGTAGAAGTCTTCCAGTGAAGCTGATATTTTCTGATAAAAGGGAAGAATTCTGAAAGGTCACCTCAGCTCCAGAGCTCCCTGTAAGACTAGCTAAGGCCTCAGTTGTAACTGCATTATGGGGCACCTTCTTTCTCTGCCCGTGTCTGCCTACCTCACTTCATAGGTATATCCCCTGAAAGTGATCAGCAATAAACCTCTGGTGTGCAGCTTTTTGACTCACAGTGGTTTCCGGATAATCAACTAGATGATTGGTATCAGAAGTAGAAAAAGAGGGACAGAGACAGGCTTTGTTTCCTGCAATATCGTGTACTAGATACACAAAAATGCCTTCCTTAGAAAAATAAGCTTAAAACTCCATTAAACATTTAAAAATAAAGACTTTCTTTAAGTCCCTTGTTGATTTTGCAAGAGTTGGTAAGGCTTCCTTAGAAACCCAAAACAGAGTGAGGTAAGTGAATGCTGGGTAAGCGAAGCTGAGTAAAATAGCTTTTACTTCAGCGGAATCTGTTCAGGCATTGAAGGAAAAAAATGTTTTATTTGAGAATGTATAATCACAAACAAGCTCTCAAAAGCAGAGAATTTAAATTAAAGTAATCCTTCATTGATAGGGCTCTCAAGGAAGTGAAAGAAACAAACTTTCTCCGGAGGAACACAACTTCAACAGAAGCCTTGAGAATTCCCAAAGATGAAGTTGTAAAGAATGTGAACTCACAGGCGAAAGAATGTGAGAAAATCATGTACTGTGACTAAGAATCAACAGCAGCAACAGATAATAGAATTGGTTCCACAAAAATTCAATCAGTCCACAATTGTTCAAGGAAAACCTTTGGAACTAAATACGGTTCAGAATACAGAACTTTTTGGCTATTTAAAAGTATAGTAAAATCCATTTATGGTCAATTCTGTAACAGCCTGAGTGGAGTCTGCAGTAACATTATATAATCAAAATTTCCAGAGGAAAATACAGGAAGTGGTAGAAACAGAACCTCTGAATAGTCTCAGGGCAATGCAGTTTGGATGTTGCTGTGAATGAGTGCTGTTCACCCTCTTCTCAAAAGAAAATCGTGTTTTCAGAGCTTTTTGACGTCAGAATTTCAGATAGGGGATTTTGAAACTGAATTGGGATATCAGATATGCCATGTAAAATAAGTATATTGAATATTTTTTGGAAAATAAAAGAGACACTTAAAAAACATAAGCCAGAAATAAGAGAGAATGAAAGCACATTTGAAAAAAACAGCCAAATAGAACTTCTAGAAATAAAAATTACATGATTGAAATTTAAAACACAATGGATGCATTAAGCCAGAATATTAGACTCGCCTAAAGAAAGAATTAGTAAAGTAGTTTTGCTCAGGAGGTGGGTAAACCAATTAACCTAAGATGTTGTTAAGTACTCATGTTAAATGATCTAAAAATAGCTACAAAAATGTAACTACCAAATTAGTAAGGGGGAATGTAATGAGAAAAAGGAAAAAATAAAAGAGAAATTCAATCAATGCAAAAGAAGGCAAAAACAAGGAGGAAAATCTTCTTCCAAACAAAACTAAAAAACTCAAAATAGCACAAAACAAGACAGTAGATAAATCTAATTATAATATTAATTACCACAAATATAAATGGACTTTACTCATTTTAATTAAAAGAAAATGACTTTCATCCTCTATTTTTAAATTGCGTCTATGTTTTAAAAAAACACCTTAAAACATAAGCAGAGAGTTTACATCAAACCGTTAGGAAAAGATATTCCAGATACCTAATAGCCTAAGTAAATCTGGTATGGCTATACAAATATTACGCATTTGGGAACTTCAACTTTTGGTTATGACGGAGTAAGTGGCTCCAGACTTGCTCTCCCACTGCAACCAATCAGACAACTGGAGTAAATATATGAAACGACTACTTTCACACATTAGACAACTGGCAGAACAGGACTGGGATATAAACAAGGTAAGCCCTGCTGAACCCTGCCTTTCTGCATGGAGGTACTTTCTGGGCAGCAGCTCATGGAAGGAGAGTCCAAGCCAGCACAGGAGTGTCACTGAGATGAAGAGACAGATTGTTGAGATCTGGGAGGCGGAGGTGGTGGGAGTTTGCAGGGCAGAGTACAGGAAAGGAGGAAGCAGAGGAAGAGATCCAGAAATATACATCAGAGTTCCCTTGGGTCTTTTGCTAAATACCAAGCCATGAACACATAGGGTCAAACTTCATGAGGCTGGACAAAGGAGGGATGCCAGGTTGTGTAAGCTGAACAGACACCTGACACAGCTGGGAGAGGTTCGAGGTTCCACCTCTTGGTGGAGCAAGTAGACAGAAAATCAGTAAGGTTCTATAAGCCCTGAAGAACACCATCAAGTATCTCGTCTTTATTGATATTCATAGGACAATACACCGACAATAGTGAAATATCCATTTTTTAAGAGTATATGAAACATAAGCAAATATAAATAAATTTTAAAGGATGAAAATTGTACAGAGTATTTCTCTGACTTCAGTGCCTGGGTTCCCTAATTAATGGGAGCGGGAGGATGGGGGAGAATTGTGCAGATCCCAAACTGCAGTCTCCTTAGAATTTTCCAGGGGTGAGTCCTAAGAGGAGGTACATGCAATGACTAGAAAGTGCCACTAGGAGGAAGTATTTGCTCATGAAACCAACGACCTGAGCAATCAGTAACAGACTCAGATCCAGGCTATACCCCTGGATTATCCCAGGAAATGGGAACTGAAATAGTCCAATGAAGTATAAACTGAAAGACATTCTTGCTGAATCTCTTCTTGCCAGTGTTCCAGTTCAGCCACAGGATGACCAGAACATTCGACCCTTACCTGCTGTTTACCCACAAGCTATGACATTTCCTGGTGACCTGACCCTGGATCCCTGGCATGGGCTCAGAGGGCTGCTGTGTCTCTGAGACATCTCCTCCATTCACCATCCCAGGGAATCTCTTCTTCCTTCTCATCTCAAAGGGCAGCACCGTCCAGTTGCTGTTTGAGAAATCTCAAAGGTGATGGACATAGGGCAGACAGTTTTTAATGAATCTCCGTGACAAACTTCAGACTCTGATTTAGTCCTATCTCACCTCTTAGGGAGTAAGGCAGACTTGGGTTCAAATCTCAGCTCTTCTATTTACTAGCTACATGAACCTGGGTAAATTTCTTAACTCTCAGACTTTTTGGTTTACTCATCTAACACAGGAAGCTGCTGTGAAGATTAAATCAGAACAATGAATGCAAAGCACCCAGCACTTAGTAAAGGCCCAAGAAGTGAGTTCCTTCATTCTGTTAGCTATTTTCTTAACCAACCAGCCTTCTTTTATTTTATTTTGAGGAAGATTAGCCCTGAGCTAACTGCCGCCAATCCTACTCTTTTTGCTGAGGAAGGCTGGCCCTGAGCTAACATCCGTGCCCATCTTCCTCTACTTCATCTGTGGGACGCCTACCACAGCATGGCTTGCTAAGTAGTGTCATGTCCACACCCACGATCCGAACCAGCGAACCTGGGCCGCTGAAGTGGAAGGTGCACACTTAACTGCTGTGCCACCCGGCCGGCCCCAAGCAGCCTTCTTTTAACGTGTCCAGCCTTGTGCTGATGTTTCTGGTGATAGAAAGTATTCTAAGAAAGTAATCTGAGATGTTTGTTCAAAGCTCGAGCCAGCTGTGTGGAGAAGAACTCTGTAATTTGCAATAGAACATTGCTTCTCAAACTGCAGACATTCTGATTCCAACTTTGTAGTTTCTGCTCTGTTTGCTATCTGCTTGTTCCCTTATTTGTTTAATATTTTTTAAATCAGTTCATCTTTTTTAAACTTAAATTTATCTTAAGAGGAAAATTATCTCTCTTCTGTAAATGGAAAACTAGCACCACTTGCAATAAATATACAGTCATTATAAAAATGAACATTAAAATAAACCAAGTAATTAAATAGTGTAACTACAAGTAATAGACAGACCACTATATCAAAGTATTTCTGAGGGTCTGCAGTAAGCTTACTAGTCCTAGGTAAGTTTGGTAAGTCATTTCAATCTGTATAGTAGTTACCCCTCATCCATAGGGTATACGCTCCAGTACCCCCAGTGGATGCCTGAAATCATGGATAGCACTAAACCCCATTTATACTACGTTTTTTCCTATACGCATATAGCTATGATAAAGTCTAATTTACAAATTAGGCACAGTAAAAGATTAACAATAACTAATAATAAAATAGAACAATTAGAACAATATATTGTAATTCTTCTGAGAGAGAATGTGGTCTCTCTCAAAATATCTTGTTGTGCTATACTCAGTCTTCTTCATCATGAAATGATGCAATGCCTACGTGATGAGATGAAGTGAAGTGAATGACGTAGGCAATGCGATGTAGCATTTCGGGTGGGATGGAGTGGGATAGCAGGAGATGTCACCAAGCTACTCAGAATGGTGCACAGTTTAAAACTTATGAACTGTTTATTTCCTGAATTTTTCATTTAATATTTTTGCACCAGGGTTGACCATTGATAACTGAAACTGCAGAAAGTGAAGCCACGAATAAGAGGGGACTATTGTATATACCAGGAGTTTAGTGACTTCAGTTATCATAACGAGCACAAATACAGTTCTAATTGAATGTGCAAAGAAAATATATCTTCATTATTCTTAATAACCAATTTGATCTCTTTTACATGCTTCTACCTGGTAATTCAGTCCATTCCCATAAGTTAAAATGTCTCTTCAGAAGCTCTGTCTCGGCTAAATTATCCAATTAAATTCTCAGCTTTCGGATGTCTCCTGTCTTCCTCTGTTTCCCTCCAAGCTGGCAGCTGGGTTATGGTGAGGGCTATAGCTTTTGTGATCTTGTGTTGATGCCTGTGTGGGCATGACATCCATGAAGTATGATACTGACCCTCTGCTGAAGTCTAGAGGCCAGAGTGTCTGCCTGAACTCTCAACTGCCCGACTCTATGGTCCAAGCTCTGACTCCGGGCCCTTGTGTTGCACTGACCTTCTCCAAATGTCCTCATTCCTTCTCCAGGACACTCAGTGCATAGCCACTTTGCTCTCCCTCTTTCTCTCTTTTCTCCCCACTAACCACTAGCTAAAAATGTCTGCTTATCACTCCATCCAGCATTAGTGCTTGATAACTTGAAGATGGAGATAAAGAGATTTCTTACTATTAAATCCTAGTTTTGATATAAAGTCAAAAGTTAACTCTTCCTTTCACTTCCCATTTTTTCTCTAATATATATACTGTATATATCTCTCTGAGGTGAACGGATACCCTTGGCAGAGTGAGGAAAGATCAATTCAAGAAAATGCAAAAAAGAAAAGCAAACTAAGATACATAAAAAAAAATGCTTGGGGCTGGCCCCCCTCTCTGACTGTTTTAAACAACATTGAGCAGTAGCACAGAGGATGTTTCAAGACTAGGTACATTTGTGAATATAATATTCCACCACATTTTCAATGTATGTGTATATCATAGGACTCAGGAAGCACCAGTCTCCATGCTTATGAATGATTTGATGTTTCTGCTCTCCATTACCAGTGCAACAAGCCAGTCCTCCCCCAGCCTACACCAAGCTCTCAACTCTGCCCGAAGGAAAGTCTCCCTCCTGATCTGCAATGCTCTTAGTAAGCTTCACCATGCAAACTGTGCCAGAAGTCATGAGTCCAGGAGCCAGAGCTGCACGGCACACTTGGGCCTGAAGTGTTTCCTCTATCACAGTAGTTTTTACCAGGGGTTGATCTTGCCTCCCAGAGCACATTTGCAATGTCTAGAGACATTTTGATTATCATGACTGGAAAGTTGCTATTCATCTAAGGGGTAGGGGCCAGGGATGCTGCTAAACATCCTACAATGCACAGGACAGCTCACAGTGAAGATAATGTGTTGGTGTTGCCAAAGTTGAGAACTCAAGTCTGCTCTACCAGAATGCAGAAGGAAGTATAATGAACAATCTTTCAAGCCATGAGAAGACAGAAGCAGTCTTGTTGCTTTCAATGTTTGATCTCAATTCTCTATCTGCAGTGCCTCTTGGAGCCTGGTAACTGAAGATGCTCTAAAATCTGTGTCTCTATAGAATGAGAGACTGTCAATAAATGAAAGAGTGCGTGAATGCTAATAAACAAATATTCCGTTTTAAGTATTCTTTCTTAAAGTCTATTGCCAGTGGGAGGATTCTGGTGAGGACCAGGCAGAATTAAGAGCGGGAGTGGTGGTGAGAGGTGAAGAAAAGAAGGAAATTTGGTTAGAAATAATATTTCCTTTTTTTTATTTTTTTTTTTACTTATTTTGGTAAAGCAAATATGATCCCTAAGGGGTGGTAATCCCTGACAAATATTAGAAAATCTTTTCTTTTTTCTTCCCTCAACCTCCCACCCTCTCTGCTGTAACCATCACCTTCCTCCGCTGCCACCTGTGCCCCTCACCTGGGGGCCGTGTCCCGCTCTGTACCCTCTCCCCCAATGGATGGGCAGGCGCTCATCCTTAGCAAATCTTATTGCCACTATTAATTCAGTAGGATATTTACTGTCTCATAGCTTTTATGAAGACAAGACAAGATTTGTAAAATGTCTTCCATGTTTTCCCAAGCATCATACTTTCAAAAATTTCTAATCAACCTGCAGAATATTCAAAGTGGATGAGTCATTCTGAGGTTCCATCATTGAATCTTTTTCAAAGTGAAGGAGGGAAGCCTGTAATTGTTCCATTTATCCCATTACTGCAAACTAGTAAGATACTTTCCACCAGGATGCTAGTTTGCTTTATGTCCATTTTTGCTTAATGGACAGTCAAGTTGAAAGAAGTACATTTTTTAATTTAAACTTTTTTATTTTTCAGTAATTGTAGGTTCAAGTGCAGTTATAAGAGATAGTGCAGAGAGGTCTTATGTGCCCTTTACCCACGCAGTGCATTTGTTCTAACATTTTGAAAACCATTGTCTGTTACTCCAGTGCAATGGGATCACTTTCATTAATTGGATACTGAGAGCTGCCCTGCTTTTAAAATGAGGATCCCAAAGACCAAAATAGAAGAACTCATTAAATTATATGACATTAAGACTAGCATGTGATGCCTTTTTTTGACTTGTTTGTTTTGGATGATTCAGAACATTGGGTTTTCGTCTAGGTAGTGAAAGGCATAGAAACTCTGGAATAAGAGTATGCTTATCTTGTGATGTGACACACTGTGAAATATCTTTGGAAATATCTTTCAAAATGGATGAATGAGGAAACAAATCCATGATCATGATGGAAGGACCAGAAGTCTCCAGGACCCAACTGCCCATCGGCTGAACTGGGGAGAAGCCCTAATACTCCTTTCTGGAAGACCCACATCACGACAGTCAGACTGGTAGAAAGGAAACTGTATTTCATGTAGTTATATGGGAAATATTTGGTTTTCAATCCATCTTAATTTCATCAAAAAGGGCCTTCTAGGAAGAGCCATAATTCAGTTGTGCTAAAACCAACTAATAGTTGACGCTGAAGAGAAAATATAAGCCGTATAGAATATGTTACCGTAAATCAAAATTCATTCTTCATCTGAAGCCTACCGATTATAAATCAAGAATTAAACTCAGGTCAGTAAATCCAAGCAAATGACACAAACCTGAGAATTAGCACAACTGAAACAGAAGCTTGTAAGGTAAACCTGCATAAATCAGAGGGGGAAACAATGATTTTTCTTGTCCAACAGAGCAAGAGAAACGAACTCTCTAAGCCCCTCTATGCAGATAAAAGTTCTGGTTTTTATAGAGCTTGATATATTTATGTACGGAGGAAGCACTGCCTGAAATTAAGCAAGAAAAATGAAATAGTGTAAAGACCAAGCTAGAGAAGTGGCCCAGCAAGCAGTTTCACAGTTGGGTCATTAACAAGAATGTTTGAGAAAACACTCCATTAGCATTCATCTGCTCTTTGCCAAGGGATGGCGGGGGTGGAATGCTTTCAGAATCTGTCAAAGCTGTTAGTCAAAGCCGCTGCCCAGTGGTCAAGAAGAGAAAGGTCTCCTGCAGCTTTGGGATGAAGCTGCTATTCTTGACAGATTTTACCTTCCACGTCACAAGAGCCATCTGAATATTTGCTCTGCAGTGAGCCCCTCTTGGCTTAGGGGCTCCACAGTCCTGAGGTTTTAGTGCTGTGGAATGTTAATGTCACCTTTATAATGTAATTTTCCCTCATTTTCGAAAATTTCTTAAATCTAATTTACTGCCCTGTGGTTTCACAATCCCCTTAGTAAGACAGCCAGACCCTCAAATCATTTTGGTTTATTGATTAAATGTTAAAAACCACGTGCATAGAGAGCTCGATTTTGTTTTGTAAAAGGGCACTGGCATAGCCAACCATGTTGCTTAGCTTATTTGCTTTAATTGGAATGACATTTTAAAAAAGGCTTTAGTATTTTCATGTAACCCACAGTGGGAAGCGGGGTCCCTCACGAGGCTTCCCGTGCTGCATTTAATTTCTGATTCTGAACTAATCTCTGCACAGAAGGGTTTCTAATCTAAAAGAGAAAACCTTGTATAACAGTGTTAGGGGGGACCCATGTATATCTGTGTATGCAGGGTTCTTTGCACAGCTATCCAAAGGAGGTAGTTGGGCATGTATGTCTCCTCCACATCAACGCCTGCACATACAGGTAGAAATCCCTTCCCGTGCCTGAAAACCAACTGCAGCTTGTTAATGATTCTTCTTTGATAAGTGGCTCATTTTGAGGCAAAATATTCAAGTGCAGGAACTTTCCCCAATTGCCTACACTTACACCTGATCTAGAGACCTCTAAAGTACCCAAAGTACGTGAAGGAAATATTTATTTGTTAAATTCATTCCACAAATATTTAATTAATGACTTCTAGTGCCAACGACTGTTTCAGGAGATGAAGAAACAGAAATGAACAAAACAGACAAAAAGTTGAATGTCAAATCAATTCAATTTCCTGATTGGGTCTCTTTGGGCTGAATGTCTCCTTAATAACCCTTCATTCTGATACAAGACTTAAATAATTCTTACCACGATTCTTAGGGTAGCTTCTCATCCCAGACCCCAACAGGTCCTTTTATTTGGTGAAATTTTATCTTAGAGTTATGCTAACCTGTAAGTTCATATCATGGGCAGGGAATAGACCCTTTATAACTCAGAAAAAGAAGAAAATGCATAAATTTCATATAAACTAGGAAATAGCCATATAAAAAGATGGCATTATGTAGACAAAGGTTTGGGAAGAATAAGCAAAAATTAGGGAGTGTTAGAATAGGCCATAACCACAAAGTATGACCAGTAGCATATGTATCACCTGGGGAATCATTAGAAACACAAATTCTCGGGCCCCATCTCAGGCCTACTGAGTAGAAACTCTAGGGGTGAAGCCCGACACCTGTGCTTTAACAGGCCATCCAAGTGATTCTGATTTACCTGAGAGTTCAGGAACCCTTGGTGAAGGGAGACATTGAAGGTTCTTTTACTTAAAAACCTTTTAACGGTGTAGTTACATTATAAGTACAATTATTTTACAAAGCTTGAAGGGTTCCAGAGATGAGAGAAACCCATCCATTATTTACGGCAGATCTATACAAGCAAAATTGAATTGCTGACTAAGCCGGTAATTTGAATGCTTTTTGTTCAGAAACTTGCTCTCTCTGAATCAGAAATGCCTAATTCTTGTAGTCATTGGTCAACATTGGCCTAGGAGTCCAGACACAGCTGTTCATGTGTCTGTATTCCTGGGCTGGTAAAACCTAGCCTCAGTTTAGGCTGATCAAGTCTTAAGCTGTGCATCTTGGTCCCCTGCCCACTTGTTGATGGAATTAGAGCACCCTAGTCACTGAAAAGAATCAATCTGCTAAATAGATTTTTTACAACAACTTCCATGTGCTGGACACTCGGCCTGGTGCTTTTAGAGAGGTGGGAGTGGCTAGGGCAAGGTGCCCCTGACCCAGAAGTCACAGGGAATTTTAGGCTTATCGTCTGTAAACAAAAGCACTCACCACCCCTGGCTTTGTGCAGCTGGTGCTGAATGACTATTCAAAGGACAAGACATTGCAGTGGTCTAGGTCAATCAGGGACAGCTTCACAGAGTTCCACACAGTTGAACAAGGGGTTGGGAGGGATATGAATGTTAATATGGTGTGGGTGTAGGAAAATCTATGACATGTTTGAGGGAGAGTTCTGCATGCATTGTTTAGTAGTGGGAGAGAAGGTTGAAACTGATGTTTGAGCCAGATGGAAATGGATGTTGGATAGTATCCCACAGACAAGACAGAACCATTATAGGTTTTTCAGCAAGGGCATGCTAAGATGAAGATGGAGGCTTAAGATGTCGAGTTAAAAATAATTGACTTAATCTAGGCTTCCTAAAGCAGTCATGAGTCACCCAGGCTGTGAAATGGGTCCATTTGTCAGTAAAGGGGAAAAGGTGACAACAGCTAAGAAAATAGAGAACAGCAGGCATCCCAGTCAGAACCTGGCCCCAGAGCGAGAATGCACACATGGTCCGCTTAGAGATGAAAAATGCTTTCCTTGGGCCATCCATCATCATCCCCCTCCATGGAGACAGCTCCCCCATCTAGGGCACATTTCTCCTGAAGGGAGAGCCTGGGCCGTGGGGATGCCGTGATGCCCAGCCCTCTTCGGACAGCCTCTCGTGATTGATAGCTTTGGGCTCTGTGCCTCTCCAGGACGACGGTGCAGTATGGCTGTGAAGTGTGGAGGGCAGGGAGCACTCACTTCCCAGCCAGAAGCAAAAAAGTGCAAGCAAAGACTCCAAGTCACAAAGAAAATCCTTGTCCATCTCCCTTATTCCACTGTGAGCACCTTGAAGGTAGAATAAGCTCCCTAACCTTGTTAGCTTTAGTGTCAACCACAAGCCCAGCACACATTTGATTCTGAGTTAGTTTGTTGAACAAATGTATGAGTCTAACAGTCGGCACATAGAATATTTTCCCCTCTTCTCTCTGTGCTTAAATCAGAATCTTTAAGAACCAGCAGTGTCCTCAGACACCATCTAGTCCAAATACTTGATGTACAAATGGGCAAACTGAGGACCAGAGAGGGATAGTGGCCTGCATAAAGTCTCCAATAAATTAGCAGGGGTTATAAATTAGTCTTATACTAATAATATAGTGTCTCCTATATCAGAGGGACTTCTAAAAGGCTCTTCCAAATGAATGATCCAGTTAGAATTGCCTCTTTCAGATCTCTGTGTAATCATCACCTTATCAGTGAAGTCTCTATGATCATCCTATTTAAAATAACACACTCCTACTGGCACAAAAACAGACACACAGATCAATGGAAGAGAATAGAGAGCCCAGAAAGAAGCCCATGCATGTATGGCCAGTTAATCTTTAACAAAGGAAGCACAAATATACAATGAAGAAAAGACAGTCCTTTCAATAAATGATGTTGGGAAAACTGGACGGCTATACGCGAAAGAATGAAACTGGAATGCTCTCTTCAACCATACACAAAAATAAGCTCAAAATAGATTAAAGACTTGAATGTAAGACCTGAAACCATAAAACTCCTAGAAGAAAACATAGATAATATGCTCTTTGACATTGATCCTAGTAATATTCTTTTATAACTTTCTCCTCAGACAAGGACAACAAAAGCAAAAATGAACAAATGTGACTGCATCAAACTAAAAAACTTTTGCAGGGTCAGCCCTATGGCATAGTAATTAAGTCTGGTGAGCTCTGCTTTGGTAGCTCAGGTTTGTGGATTCGGATCCTGGGCTCAGGACTACACCATTCATCAAGCCATGGTGTGGCGGCGACCCACATATGAAATACAAGAAGATTAACACAGTTGTTAGCTCAGAGTGAATTTTCTTCACCAAAATAATAATAGTAATAATAAAATAAAAAGCTTTTTTGGGGCCGGCCCGGTGGTGCAGCGGTTAAGTGCACACTTTCTGCTTTGGCAGCCCGGGGTTCGCTGGTTCAGATCCCTGGTGCGGACATGGCACCGCTTGTCAAGCCATGATGTGGTAGGCATCCCACAAATAAAGTAGAGGAAGACGGGCATGGATGTTAGCTCAGGGCCAGTCTTCCTCAGCAAAAAGAGAAGGATTGGCAGCAGATGTTAGCTCAGGGCTAATCTTCCTCAAAAAAAAAAAGCTTTGCATGGTGAAGAAAACCATCACAAAATGAAAAGACGATATACTTAATAGGAGATGATATTGGCAAATGATATATCTGACATGTGATTAATACTAAAAATTACAAAAAGCGTATGTAACAATATCAAAAAGAACAAACAACCTGATTAAAAAATGGGCAAACATCTGAATCAACATTTTTCCAAAGAATGCATATAGATAGCCAACAAGCACATGAAAAGATACTCAACATCACTAATTATCAGGGAAATGCAAATCAAAACCACAAGGAAATATCACCTCACACTGGTAAGAATGGCTATTATCAAAAAGACAAAAAAGAACAAGTGTAAGTGAGGAGGTGGAGAAAAAGGAACTCTTGTGCACTGTTGGTGGGAATGTAAATTGGAAAACAGTATGGAGGCTCCTCAAAAAATTAAAAATAGAACTACCATATGATTCAGCAATTCCACTTCTTGCTATTTATCCAAAGGAAACAAAAACACTAATTCAAAAAGCTATATGCACCCTTATGTTCATTGCAGTTTTATTTACAATAGCCAAGATATGGAAGCAAACTAAGTGTCCATCAATAGAACAATGGATAAAGAAGATGTGATATACATACACACAATGGAATATTACTCAGCCATAAAAAAGAATGAAATCTTGCCATTTGCAACAATATGGATGGATCTAGAGAGTATTATGCTAAGTGAAATAGTATACATAAAAAGATTATTACCATATGATTTCACTTATATGTGGAATCTAAAAAGCAAGACAAATGAACAAACAAAACAAGTCAGAAACAGACTCACAGATAAAGGAAGCAACTTGGTGGTTGCCAGAAGGACAGGAGATTGGTGGGCAGGCGAAACAGGTGAAGGGGATTAAGGAGTACAAATTTCCACTTATAAAATAAATAAGTCATGGAGTTGTATAAGGAATACAGTCAATAATATTGTAATAATCTTTTTCTAAAGATTTTATTTTTTTCCTTTTTCTCCCCAAAGCCCCCTAGTACATAGTTGTATATTCTTCATTGTGGGTCCTTCTAGTTGTGGCATGTGGGACGCTGCCTCAGTGTGATTTGATGAGCAGTGCCATGTCCGTGCCCAGGATTCGAACCAACGAAACACTGGGCCACTTGCAGTGGAGCGTGTGAACTTAACCACTCGGCCACGGGGCCAGCCCCAATATTGTAATAATTTTTTACAGCAACAGATGATAACTAGATTTATCATGGTGATCATTTTGTAAGATATGTAAATATCAGATCACTATGGGGTACACCTGAAACTAATAGGATATTGTCTGTTAATTATACTTCAATTAAAAGAGATTTTAAAAACCGGATAAAGTATAATAAAATAAAACAATCCTTCCTCTACACTCCCCGACTCCCACCTCACAGCCTGGTGTTCCTTACCTCCCTTCCTCCATCCATTCTAATCCATTTTTCTCCATAGAACTTATCACTGATATTCCAGATATTTTATGTGTTTATATTTCTTTTGTGTGCCCCAGCCCCCAAGAATGTGATCTCCATGAGGGTGGAGGTTTTGGTCACTTTACTCAGTTCTATCTCCATTACTTATAACACACCTGGCACATATAAGGCATTCAATGCACATTTGATGAATGAATGAAGAAATTAATTTTGTAGAATGCAAACACATTCCCTGAGAATCTTGGTCAATTACAATTTATTTATTTACATCCTGTAGTGATTATACCATGACAGTGATTCCTGGAGAGACAGGAGGCTCCGACCAAGAGCCCTCCAGCTGCAGGTGTCCAGGACGGCACTAGGACCCATGTCCGGCCAAGCTCTGTGCAATGGAGCAGAACAAGCCCAGGCATACGTTACGCTTTAATTTTGTTTGTGTGTCTGTTGCTTCTGCTTAGCTGAAAGAAGCTTGAGGACAGAACTGCCCTATATCCCCTGCTCAACCCCTAGCACATAGTAGGGCCAGGCAAACTCCAGATCAAGATGGTGCAGTAGGCCATTCGGCAGTGATAGAAATGATCTGTATCAGTGCTGCCTGAAATGGAGGCCACTGGCCACATGTGATTATTAAGCACTTGAAATGTGACTAATGCAACTCATGAACTCAATTTTTTATTTTACTTAATTTTAAGTTTGAAGAGCTACTCTTATAAACAGGATGGCTCTAGAGTTTCAATATATTTACTGAATGAATAACTACAACTGGTTTAGTTGACAAACTCTATCGTCTCAGTAAAACTATCAATAATTTGGAAGAATTTGTGAAAGATGGAAATTAGTCAAAAGTAGTAATTGTTGATTATTCAAAATAATTACTCTTTGCCAATATTGAGCATATACTTGAAGTATTTCCTCCTGGCCTAATCAGCACACAGGAAGCAAAATGGTTTTTATATGGTTTGATACTATAATGAAATATTTCCCATGACCTTGTGTTTTCTACTGGATTATGATTATGAATATTGTATTTTTTGAAAGTACCACCACTTATTTCATTACTCAGTTGTATCTTGTTAGATATATATGTTGATTTCAGTTTTTCTGCTAATATGGACAAGAGTGTAATAAATACTCTTTTACATAAATCCTGACGTACAGCTCCATTCTTAATTTTGGCTAGGATAATACAAGTGGAGCACACGAGATACCTGTTTTTAAGCCTTCAAAAACTCAAGAACCTAGTTTTGATGACATGTTCTACAACCTCTTTTGATGGAATTATCAGGTGGGTTTGTCATGAGTGTCCTTAGCTGATGGCTCCTGTGTGCATGGACACTTTGAAGCTATTGCAAGAATCCCTCTTACCACCGTCCCTTCGGGATTTGCACAATCTTTCTCCCATGACTGAGCGTGAACTAATACCATGCTGTGGCAAGGAAATCTAAAACTACAGGGCCTTAAATAAGATAGAGATATTTTCCTTCTCATGTGAAAATCTGAAAATAAGATGGGTGCCCCATTTATCCTGTAAATGTACCTTCCAAGATTGACGTAATCATAGACAGGTACCAAAATCATAGAGAAGAGAAAGGGCCAGGAACCCAGAGTAAGAATTCCCAGGAGATGACCTGAAAGTTGCACGTATCAATTGTTCTTTCTGTTCACTGGCCTGAAATCAGTCAATGGCCCATCCTGGCAACAGGAGAGAGAGTTATCAAGTCCTGTTAATCAGACATCCTTAATATAATTATACCTATTGGTTATACCTTGAATCTGTCTCTTGATCTCTCCACTTACTGCCATTGTCTTCTTTCTGGCCCCATCATCTCTTGCTTAGATTAGTGTAACGACCTTCTAACTGGTCCTTATTCTCAATCTTTTCCTCTTCTAATCCATCCTCTACATATATAGAAAGAGCAATGCTTTTGAAATACAGATCTCATCACATCACTCTTCTGCTTAAAATTTTAAATGGTGAAACGTTTACTTCAGAGAAAAGAAATTTTAAAAGCCAAACACCTTCTAATGATATCCAAGGGCTTTTTGTTTGACCCTACCCAATTCTCCAGCCTCAGATTTCTCAAATGTCTGGGATGCAGCCATGTTGGCACATATTTTGTCTTTTAAGGGTGGAAGAAGTGGGAGCTAAAAGCTAAGACTTTGACAGCTAACTTGTCTGGAATATGAAGTGAGAAAACACATGTGTTTTCTATCACTCTAACAAAACTCAGCATTTGTCCTCTCTTCAAACAAATGTGAAAACTACCTATTTGAGGCCTATGGTTTCCCAGGGCTTCCAGAAACCCAGTTCTTTACTCTGTAGGACTTCTTGGGATTGTAGAGATTATCTGTTGAGAGACACATGTCCCATCAGAGTTCACTCCTGAGACCAGCCTGCAGAGCAGACCTGTCCCATGATGTGCTCTCACAGAAAAATAGAGTAGGGTTTCATGTATATTGATTTCTTACATGGAAGTCTCTGGTATTATGCCAAACAAAAGAGGATGCTAAGGGGCCAAGGCAGAAGATATTTCTCACTGCTCACTTAAGTGATTCTGAGTAAACAAATATTTCTCTCTGGGCGTCAGTTTCCCCATATGTAAAATGAAGGTGTTGGACTAGGATGATCTCAAATGTCCATTCCAGCACCATAAGGAGATCAATTCACTCATTCAATAGATATTTTTGGGCCCCTACTATGTGCCCAGGACTATTCTATGTCATGAGAATACAGTGTTGAAAAAGATGGACAATGAACATGTGAATGAACTCTAATGAAGATTATATTCTAGTTGGGAGTGGAGTGGTCCAATAGACACACATACAGACAAATAAGACAGAACTGATCAGACAGTGATGGCTGCTATGTAGAAGATTATTAGAGGGTGGTGTGATAAATGTAAAAGGCTGTCTCTTGAGTGACATTTAGGCTAAAAAGCAACCATGCCAACATCAGGCAAAAAGTTTTCCATGCAGAAAAACCATCATGAGAACTGAGATTAATGTGTTTCATGAAATGACAGAGACCTAGAGAGTGAGGTAAGGTTGAAACTGGTCCTGGAGGAGGTAGAAGTTATTCTGGGGCCAGATAGTGTAGGATATTTACAGCAGGCTAAGAGCTTTATCCTAAGTCCTATTGAAAGTCCCTGGAGGACTTTAAGCTTGGGATAGACAGACCCTTATATAAATTTTAAAAATATCACTCTTGAAATTTTATGGAAGGATTAAGAGGGAGTGGATTAAAAGGGGAGGCTGCTTAGGAGGTTATTATAGTAGTTCAGGAGAGAGGCGGTTGGGCATGGATTAGATGATAGTAGTAGATGGAGAAAAGTGAATAAACATGAAACATGTTCGTGGAGTTATTGCAGAGAACGAGTAAAAGGAAGGTCAGGGATATCAACTAGATATGGTGGGGTCATTTTCTGATATGGTAAAGACTGGGTTTAAGAGAATGGAATACAGTTTTGTTTCTGTTTTTGAAACACACAAAATCTGAGATACTCATTTTACCTATTAGTGTAGATGCCGTGGAGGCCGTTGAGAGAGGTATGTCTGGAGATTAAATTCGGAAACCATCAGTAAATGGATAGTTTTGCAAGCTGTAGACTGGATAAGATCATCTAGGAAGAGATCTTAGAGTCAAAAACAGGTCCCTTAGCATTGGGGCATTCCTTTACTTAAAGATTTGGTAAAGGAGTATAATCCAGGGAAAACACTGACATGAAGCAAGGAATGAGGTAGAAGGAAAATCAGGAAAGACTGGTTTCACTAAAGCAAGAGAGAAGTGTTTCAAAGCGAGTTCATTTGTTCTGAATGCTTCTGAGAACTCAGGTAAGATAAAAACTGTGAAGGAACTATTGGATTTGACAACCTGGGACTCAATGGTGACTTTGACAAAAGCAACCTGAGTGGCATGGTGGGGCAGGGTCCCAATCAGAGGAGACTAAGCATAGAAAATGGGGTGAGGAAGAGAGTGGAGAAAGCAGTTAAGTAAAACGGTTATGAATTGGAGCAAAGATATAATGGGGATGTGGGGATGAAAGACAGATTGGATATTTTGAAGAGAGGAGAAAATACAGCATGATTGTAGGATGATGGGAATGATGCTGTAGGGAAAGAGAAACTGATGGTGCAGGAGAGAGAGAAGAATTACAGCAGAGAAATAGCAATTAGCCAAGTGGAGATGAGGTCCAGTAGACAAGTCGGGGTGTTGTCCTTGGACAGGAGAAGGCACACTTCTTCCAAGGTGACAGGAAGGAGACAGAGTATGGGCACTGATACAGAAGGATGGGAAGTTGTGTAAATGAGCTGATCTCTAATAGCTTGCATTTTTCAGTGAATCAAGGGGCAAGTCATGGAGGAGAAGCAGGCGGGGAAGCAGGGATACTAGAGATGGAGAGCTGAGGAGAGCTGAGTGAGAAGCAGGGAGATTAAAGGGATTTGTCATCTCTCCTTATTTATTTACAGATAAAATCAGCAATGTGTTCAAGATGTAAAATCCTGCCAGATCCTTTTCATGTATTATATCTAATTATCCCGATCACAATGCAAAAAGGCAAATATTACCTCCACTTTACAGAAAGCACACTCAGTGTGATTAAATAACAGCAAGATCTTATCTTTCTTGGAAGTCCTTGCTTCTTTTGAAGCATCGCTACCTAATGAGGATGCTGGCAAGGTAAGGGTTATCAGTTCATTTATCAATTCACTCCAGCAGGCGTTTCCGACCACCTATTATGTGTTAGGTTTCTGACTTCCATGGCACACTTTATCTTTATACTTCCTGTGATACTTCCGCCCAACCTGTTTTCAATCACTCTCCTTGAAGAATCTGGGCTCTGGAAGCACAGCAGTGACTGAGGTACAGGCCCTCTTTTCAGAGAGTGAAAATAAATAAGCGGGCAGAAATGTGTGTTATTACAGTAGTGAGTCCAGGGAGTGGTGGACACAGCCTTGTGGCGGTCAGCGAGAGCTCCCAGAGGAGAGACACCTAAGCTCTTTGTCTTGTGGATGCTTTGCCTCATCAACTTTTTCCTCTTCTATGTAGCCCATGTATAGAGGCTGACCACCAACCTCCATTGGTTTTCCTCACTGGAATCCCTACCCCACCCTCCAGGGACTGACCTCCCTGAGAATCTAATTCAATCACCCTATACTACTCAGCTGAAGAACACCTTCCAAAGGAACCCCAAACACAAATTCTTTAACTTAGTGTGACATTCAAGGCCCTCTATGATTTCACCCCTTTCCACCTATCTCATCTTATCTATCTCCTCCATCTCCACACCTCCTTTCCTATCTGCTGCCCCTCTCCCACCCCTTTCTATATAATCCAAATTCCAGCCAGTACTTTTGCAATTTTTGCACCCCACCCAGTTTTCTCTAGCTGTTGGCCATTTCTTCATAGTGTTTCTCAACATGGAAGACCCTTTTATCCCAATCCCCATGTGGCTACCTGCTTTTGGTTTTTCGGGACTCAGTTCAGGTGATATACTTTCCTGGGAAATCTTTCCTTGCTAATATGACCCCCCACCCCACACACACACACACGTCCTCTCTTCTCCTCTAGATCACTGAGCTCCCACAGGACTCGTTCCTACCTCTACCTCTGCCTAAACCTTAACTCGCTAATTGTTTGCAAGTCCATTTCCGTCACTGTACTGACAATTGTTTAACACCAAAGATGTGTCTTATTAATTACCAAGAATGGTATCCAGCATATAGTAGGAACTCCATATATGTTTGAAAAATAAAAAAGAAATGAACAGATAAATAAACAAGCAAATTAATGCTAACAGTCCTTCCAAATTTGCTTTATGCTCTTAGCCTCCAGGTATTTGGATATGCTATTCCATCTGTTGAAGCGTTCTTTTCCCTTCTCCAGCTCCTATTCTTCCTGAGACTCAGAAAATTTGTGATGCACCAATACAAAGACTTCTCAGCAAAACAGGTCTCTTAAAGCAAGCGTCACCTTATTATGAACCAATTATCCCCGCATCATTTGGTTTGGGATCCTTGGAGAAAACAGCCTTTATTAAAGTGGTTTTGAACACTGAGGCCTTTTGGGCTACTGTTGCAGAAGTTTAGATGTGCATTCCAGAAGGTCAAGGATCTTTTAAATGTCAGTACATACTTCCCTTCCCCCACCAATCACCCCCTTGAGAATATTCTATTTTACGAAGCATTTTTAAACAAACCTACACTTCTGGACCAATTCATCTGCAATTTGCTATACTTCACAGGGCTCAAAGCCCCCGCGTGCCTAAACTACTAGGAAAGATTTCTGGACACGTCAATAAAAGTATCCTAATGAACAACAGCTGCAAAGAACATGTCTTTAGATAAATTGATTCCAAATTTTCCTGTATGTTTCTGTGATTTTGCTCTTTAAATGGGCACCACTGACTTTATGCTTGGCTATCTAAAAAAAGCTGAAGGAAAAAAATCATATATTGTTTCAAAAAAATTTAGTTGTCTTGCTTTTCTTCACCATTCTTTGTTTGAAGAGGTTAATGTGCGTTCACATCGATTACCTCACTTCTGCTTGTAATAGTTCTTTGGAGCACGAGGAGGCAAGTTATATATCTTCCCCATTTTTAATGTGGTACAGAAAGTTTACATACTTGTCCAGATTGGGCATCAGGATTAGAACTCAGATCTCCTGATTTTGAGGATCATCTTCAGACCCTGGGCTCCACTGTCTTTTAAAACAAAACCGAAAATATCCCCTTACCAGCAGAGAACACGTATGATGACGATATCCGTGCTGTCCCCTATTCAGGCTCCATGAACTTCATATACAACATATACGAGTGGTATTTGGCTCAAAGTTTCTGTTCAATTATAAATATGAAATGAGATCGGAATTTTTTCCTCTAAGGAGTAAAACTTACCAATTTATTTAATCCTCAAAAATCCTTTTATATGAATTACTTACCATCTGAAATCATATTTAAACTTTCAATTATATTTAAACTTTATGAAGAATGAACTTGTTTTACTAATCAGTAAATAAAGAAGTGGCACTTGGAAGAGGATTGAGATAGATGCTTCCATTTTGGGTTTTAATAGCATAGCAGATGGTCCTATTTTTTTTCTCACACAGGAGGCTAGAAATCAAAATTTGGCTCCACAGCCACATGACTTCCCCTCTCTGGTCTACTGCTCTGGACATCTGGGTTTCTTGTGGATTGTGTTCAATCAGCAATGTTGAGGTAGTAAATATTTCACCATCCAGTTCCCCTCTTTTATTCTTCCTGGATAAAAGGAGAGAGAGCATGGTAGATTCGCATCTTGGAAATCCTTCTTCTGTCACCTTGCACACATTGCCTCTGCCATTTGTGAAAATGCAGTTTGTGACACTTTTTCTGGAGCAAAGACAAAAGCATAGTAATGGGAAGTAGGATGGAGGGTGGGAAGGGTTGAATTAGGACCCAGAAATTGTTGAATAGAACAAAATGAAAAGCTGTTCCCAATTTGAAAAGTGAGTTGACGTCTGTTACTCTGGTATGCAGTAAAACATGTTTTTCATCTAAGACATAATAAAAGCTACAAGCATTTTACACTGTGCATTAAGAGCTGCATCTTGAAGGGAACATCTTTTCATATAGAGCACGTACAGAGTTTTCTATTTGATGGTACTTTTGAACATTTTATTATTATAGTAGATGAAATATCCCCCAGTCATGGCAAATCCTAAATGAATTGACAAAACACCTTTGTAGAAATGACTGTTATGGGCATATTGGCATTGCATTTTTTCATCCATTTCTACAAGCATAAAATTTCTGTTCAAACTGAGTGTAGGACTGCACTTCATCATTGGGAGAAAACTAATAGATGAGCTGGCATCCAATACGTGCAAACGACCCAAAGGGTTAAGGTGGATTAAGACTTTGACGTGATAGTGAAAGGGAGGTAGAAGCAAGGAGCTCGTTTTTGATGTTTTCTGTGGATTAGGAAAAATGCTTATGTGTTGAGCATGAAGTAGAATGGAAAGGGGCCGCTTACATTATGTATTACATAAATGGTACCCCCTAGAATTGTACACTTGTTGTGTCTGTGTTGAGGAGAATAATAAAAAAAAAAATTTAAGCATCTACTGTGTAGAATCAGAAAGATAAGTCTCTAGGAACACTTCTTTCATTTGTCCCTGCTATCGTTTCTTTTTAAAGTTCCTTCTTAGTCTCTTTCTCCAACAATTCTTTCTTCGCCTGTCCCCTTTTGCTTCCAGCATTACTGGGGTATAATTGGTACCTGTTCTTTAAATATTGGTGTTCTGTTGGATCCCTTAATAGACTCACTTCTCTTTTGTCCTGCATACTTTTTTTTACATAATCTCATCCACATGCAGAGTTTTAACTATTCCCTATATACTGATGGCTTCAAATCTTTACATCCAAACTTGCCTCTCTGAAGAGCTTCAGCTCTCTCAATCTACCTGCGTCCTGGATATTGAGCTCTTCTGGATAATCACTGGTCCTTTCCTTGACATTTCCTGAAGCAAACTAATGGTCAATCCATAACCCTGCTTTTTCTCATGTCTTTCCCAATAAATTGCCCCATCATCAGATTAGTGTAGTCTAGAGCCCCAGACTAAAACTTGGGGGCTGTCCTCAGCTGGTTCCTGCCCTATACTCTGAATGTTTGATCAGTCATCAGGCCTAGAAAATTCCTTAAGCCCATGCCCTCTTCTCCAAACCCTTGGCCACTGCCTTAATTCAGGCCTGCATTATGTCTTGCCTAGTCTAACTGCCTGAAATTCTCCAATCTACTCAAGATTTATACATTGCAGCACCTTATGCTTAATGGCTGGCACGTAGCTGGCATTCAATCATTGTTGCTTGAACCAGTGACTAAAGTTATATTGTCTGCATTGCCTACTGTGCTTTTGAGGATTTCACAACCAAGGATATTTACCAATAATTAAATAATATTCGTTCGACGTTTGTTTATTGAGCCCCTCCCTGAGTGAATATACTCCCTCTTGGTCCTCCATGTGATATAGGCCTCACTGTAGAGGATGCAAAAATATGTAAAAAATACATTTCATGTTAAACTTACGATTCATGTTAAGAATACAAAATGAAAAAATATAATAATGACTAAAAAAGCAATAATTTGAATCAAAAACTAAATTTTTGGTACTAATAAGACCAAACCAATCCAGAAACGAGAGATTCTTGAGGTTTAAAGTAGCCCAGGCAGGTTCTGTGGAGGAGGTGGGACTTCAACAGAAGGCGCGAGTTTTAGATTGTGGTAGCAGGAACATTGGGGTGCTTCACAGGAGTTAAGCTTGAATAAGAGCATGAAGATAAACAGGATTTATTGCTGGCACCATTAGGAAAACAGGACAGTGGCAACAGGTACGTTGAGATTATAAAACTGACGACATGTTGATATTTTGGGGTGAGGTACTATGGTACTATGAAAGAGCTCTGGTACTGGACACATTTGACTTCAAATCCAAGCCCCATACTTCTTAACTAGGTGACTGAGAAACCTCCCTAAACTCTCCCAGCTTTTCTTTCCTTATCTGTAAAATGAGGGTAGCAATCTATGTCATGGTATTTTGTGGGGATTAAATGTGAGGATATATAGAAGTCATAAGAAACTTGTTATCTGACAAGACCTCCTAGTTCCAATAAAAGGGCCTGGTCCAATAGGAATATTATCGCTCCTGGGCATGGATGCTCCAAGGTCACCAGATCTTAGGCAAACGTCATTTGAAGATGTGCTCTTGTTACAATATGATACTGACAGCTCTCATGGTAGACTTTGAATAGAGATTACAAGCTCCAGCTTCATCTTTCTCAAAGCATAGACTCCTAGAATATCAGAGGGCACCAAGTCAAGCTCTCAGGGTCTCCTTTTTCTGCTTTCAGTCATTGTAGCTTTGCTTATTGCTGACATATTGGGATACTTAGAGTTCCGAGCTCTCACAGAAAACCACTGATCTGGTCCAACTCTATCATTGTATCGGTAGGGAAATCAAGATCGTGTCAAATGTATTATGTTTTTACAATTGATGGCAAGTGACATTTATAAATTACCTATTACTCTGTTGTCTTCAAATTAATAAAGTGATTTCACGCAAATGGGTACATACATATAATGGTTTTCTGTACAGTTAAAATTATTCATGAAAAACTCTGTTCTAATCAAAGCTGTGTCAACAAGAGTATTTTTAACATCCTATAAGATTTAGTTACTTAAAGAGAACTTACAATAAATGTTCCGTAAAGTCAATAATTATTTTTTAAATTATACAATTTATCTGATCAGAATGTTGATATATTTTAAATGTTTTTTAATTTAGATGTTTTTCTTTTTTCCTAAAGAAACTACTGGAAAAGAATCTTTGCATATTCGAGAATACTTCCATCTATATGGCAATGTATGATTTATATTTCTCAAAATTTCTTGGTCAAAAGGAAATTTTGCAACCCTTTGTCTTGGAATTAAATAAAAAAAGAAGATTGAGATTCTTTAGCTTAAGAGAAAGAGTGATGTGATCTAAAGAGGACAGGCCTTGAATTCTAATAAAACTACATTGAAATCTCTGCTCAGTACTTTCAAGTTTTGTGACCCTGGGTAACTTTGTTTTTTTTTCATTTCAGTCTCTCCTTATATAAGATGCCAATAATATTATCATTATCATATTCTTAGCATAAGGAATAAATGAAGCAATACATGGGACAGTGCCTTATACAGTGCCTGGAAATAAGCAGGTGCTCCTGAAGTTTTCATTGTCTTCTCTTCTGAACACATCAGACCCTGCCCAGGCCCAGACTCCTGGAAAATCTTTAGTCCAGCTCATCCCAAAGTAGGCCAGATGTTCACTTAACATTCATACATCCCTTCTAGAGAACTCACTGACAGCCTACATAAATGATCTGATGATGGTGGAAAAGAGAGTAGATCCCTTTAATATGCTACCTTTGTAAGTTGCTTATTTCTCTTAAATACAAGGGAGATCATAAACCTGCAGATGCCAAGTGACTTTCACTGAAGAGTTGTAAGACAAAGATTAAATAGCTTTTTCTCTAGAGTTATTTTTGGCTGACAAAAAAAAAGTCCACCAATGCAGATCATTTCCAATATGAAAGCAGAAAGTAGATGAGAGTATTTTATTTAATTTAACAATATCAGCCTTTGAACATTATGAAAACCATATTTTATAGGGGAAACAATAAATTGATTCAAATAGACGATTTCCTGTGTTAAACCCATGAAAAGGTAAATTTTGAAGGAGATGTACTGTCTGACCTGGGCCTGTGTCCTAGCAGAAAGGATGTAATGGGCTCATGCATGAAGCTTGTGTGTGTTTATCTTCAACACATTTTTAATTCCAGAAGGAAGAGTAAACGAAAGAAGAAATCCTAAAGGCTAATTCAGAAGGGCAGCAAAGTGTAGGCTGGCAGAGGATTGTTTCCTTGCTATGTTAAGACTTCAGAGTCTGTCTTCATTTATTTGCATTTGTCTTTTTAGGTAATTTTTGGCATATTTCCACGAGAAATGTGCATGGGAAATATACGGGAGAAAACCACATTCCATGTGTTCTGAGGAGTCAGAATATGTTGGACAAAGTTTGAACTCTCTCTTTCACTGTTTCTCTCATACTGTTAGTACTTACATGAAAAAACAAACAAATAACCACAAAACAACAGCAACAGACCAAAATAGGAATTTAGGGTTACAATAAGACAACGTCTTCCCTTTGTGCCAGGAAGTACAAAAAAAAATCTGTATTCCATCAGTTATTATTGATTTATTTTAATTTGTATTCTATATAATAACTAGAACAACAATAATCACCAATATTTGTTTTGTACTGTATCAGTCAGGGAATGCTTACTGCCAGGATGGTGTCCTGGAGTTGAGTCTTACCAGCTCACAAGATCTGATTGTGCACGTCTGTTTGAAACTTGGCTTTCAGTAATGTCATTCCAGTAAAGTGGAATTGCCCCAGTGGGATTATTTACACCACGGAAATTGGCAAACACTACAAATCAAGGCTTGCTTTTCAGAGGGCTGGCTGTTAAATATTTACCATCATCAAAAACGCAAGAGATAACAAGGGTTACTATAGAAACTGATTCTTGGAAAATAGGAAAAGATTAGTAGTGATGCATAAGGAAAGCTCACAGACTTCAGAGCTCTACAGATCTGCGTCTGATATTATGCCGCCTTGCACTGCCACCACTAATACCCCTCTTGCTTATGTTTATTGAGTGCATACATGTAATGTGCCAAGCATGATTTTAAGTATTTTGTGCCATGTATTATCTAATATAATCCTTGCAACAATTTTATGAAGTCAATACCTCTCCCAGAGGAAACTGAGGAATCCAAGGATCATGTAACTTTTCAAGTTACGTGATTTATAAATAGAAGATTAAATTCAGATTCAACTTACAGTTAATAGCTGGATAACTTTGACCAAGTTAATTAACTTCTATGAAATGGGGATGAAATACCTACATTCTTCAAGGTTAAAATAAAAGGAGACATGAAGAGTACCTATAATAGTGCCTGACACCTAATAGGAGCTTGATATATGTACATTGTCTTCTCTCTCCATTAGCATAAACTCAAACAAGTAAGATTTTGCAGTGGTAGTCGTTGAAGATGTTATTCCCAGTAGAGGTCCTGGCAATTATATAAAAAGAGCATAGAAGAAGCCAAAGAAAATCACAATAATAACTCAATGGCATAGGGAGAAGGGAGCCCCAGAGCATCAACCATTGAGGCTGTCTCCAGGCTCTACACACACAGCCTCATTCCACCAGGATCTCCTGTACCCACAGTGAAGGTAACCTGGCTCTCACCACAACATCAGAAAGCGCTTCCTCTCTGAGTTCTTTGCCAGTTATCAATTTATTGTCTATCCACTCCAAATTCATCCTTCATTGTCTATCTTGTGAAAATATGAATGGGCCTTTTAAGTAATTTTTCTCTTAGCATAACATTAAGCTTTGTCCGACATTACTGGAGGAAGGAGTTTTCCTCTGGCCTCATGCCTAGCTTCTGCAGTACACACAGTTTCCCCAGCACCTGGCATTTGCAGTGCATGGATTCTCCAGTCCTAGGACCCTGGAGCACACACAGCTTCTCTGGCTCCTGATTCTTGCAGTGCACTAGCAGCCAGCAGCACCCAGCAGCCAACCACTTTCCCAAGCAATCTCCTCAAGTGATTTTTTAGCAACTTGTCTCCAACAAGTCAGTTTCCCAGGCACTCTAGAGAACAGATTGGTATACACCACAGAAACTTCTCTGCCACCATATGAGCCATGACCATGCCCTCCAATAAGATGTGGATCTTGGCCCTGGGGACGTGGTGTGAGGTTCTTCCCTGGATATTTCAGTCCTAAGAATAGTGATTGCTCCTTCTGTCTGCTATTCCTATCTCCTTTAAAGTTCTCTTCTTACTTCAATCCCCTGTTGCAGCTGCTAATTCTCTATATTAAATTTTCCCTGCTCAGATTACTATGTGGTTCCTGTCTTGTGATTGGACCCTGACTGATGGAGGCTCTCACTATTGCCCTTAGATAGAGAGTGTTTAAAGAGGGCTCTGGACCAGACCAAATCCTGGGCCAGTAGCAGACTTTAGGCTTGAAGCAAAGCCACAAAGCAAGTTAATCCAAGACACTATTAGATGTTTCTATGACTCCCTCAGTCCACTGACGTTCCATCTTCTTGGGGAGAAGGAGTGAAATGGGTTCTGTTTCTCAAAATGGTTAGAATGTTCTTTGCCCACTTTAAATTTCAACACTAACTTAGCTTGATCTGTTTCCGTGTTAGAACAGAGGAAGTTACATTTATAGACCAGGAAACCTTCTAAACAAAAACTCAGTGGCCTCAGGGTATTAGGGTGTCCTTTATGGGCTCTCTAATTCCAGCTGGCCCTGTCTTTTGGCCACTGAGGAAATCTGGCTTTGCATTTCAGTAAAATGCTGAAATTAAATTACTTTTAGCTGAGCTTGAAGTTGGAAAATTTTATCATACAGTATGAGTAAATCACTCTAAAATGCTCTAAGTACCTCCTAGTTTTCATTTCTATGGCACTGAAATAATGCATATAGGTTTTCCTGGCTCCTGCAGGAGTGAATATGCCAATGTACTCTGATTAAATCAGTGGAAAATATAGGGAAAATTCTTCCTTTTGGAAATAATTTTATTGGTCAGATTCTCCTAAGAAATCTATAGAGGTTTTATATAGAAAAGCAAAACAAAAAAACTGAGAAATTGTTTTCCTCTCTCTTTAGGTTGTAAGTACATCACCTTATGTAATCTCAAGGAATGATTACCTAGAAAATATAGGAAAATATGATTTTTCAGATAAAAATTTGATAGGGCTAGATGGGACAAGGACTTAGCCAATTGTTTTCAAATATGCTTATGAATGTAAAATATTGAGTCACTATTGGATGAATATGTATGGTAACTCAATTAGGGCAATTACCATTTGATGGTGATTTTTTTCTGTTTCAATTGAAAGATTAGGGTACAATTTAAACTTTGGAAAGTTTAAATTCTAGTTCTTCTCTCGTTATATGATTTGTTTCCCTCTAAAATATTTTTAATCAGAACATTTCCAAAATTCGTCATATCTCATCTAGGCTTTACCCCGTGCCCACCCCATTCTTTCAATGCAAGTTTGTCAGCTTTGAAATCAAAAAGTACTCTTTCAGGTCACATTGCCACTAATAAGAACATTTTTAAACAATATAAAGTAATACAGCCTAAATTTCAGTGTAAAGGTAATTTAGTGCCAGAGCATGGCTTTGTAAACCTCAAAAAGGCCAAGAAAATAACAGGATCCAATAATTCTAAGTTATTAAGAAAATTTTAGTTTATGTTGAGCATCTTCTGCTTATGAAAGAACAAACGTGTGTAAAACATCTTAAGACAGATTTAAATTTGAAATAATGATTTTTTTTAAGTCCAAGTGCTTAAAGAGATAAACTCTCAGTTATTCAACACAATCCATTCCCTAATGGGTTTCTGATATTTGAGATTTCCATAATTAGTTTAAAATATACCACTCTACTCCATTTGTCAGTATTAAGAGGTCAAAATGGTTACTATTTTTTGAATATTTACTGTACATTAATTCCTTTATATATATATTTATATTTATATATAATTTCTATTTTACTGGTTTGGAATTCAGGACCCAAAGAAGTTAAGAAATTTCCCCAAAAGCACATAGCTGGTAACTGGCAAAAAAGGAATTCGACACAAATATCTAAAAAACACGCACATGTCCACTATCCCACATTGATTTTTCTTGATTCTGTGGCTAATACAGCTCTTTTAGGAATGTAGTGAGTGAATTGGGACTATGGGGAATTTGCTTATTCTTGACAAAAAGTATTTAAATACTAAAGCAATGAAATTAGAATAGAAAGAGTTTTAAATACCTCCCCTCTTTTTAAGCTTCTTTTTCGATTAGCTTGCCCAGCTTGGTAATCACACAAATGTCTGGTCTATACTAGAGAAATTTAGCAAGTATCTTTCTTTTTTAAAAGGAACATTTTCAGTTCATCATTTAAAAAACTTAATACATATTTTCATTTCAAGTCAAAAAATATTCCTATTTCAAGATGTATTGACTTTTCTAATGTAGCTTTGAGCCCTTCTTGAAACAGTCACTGCCTGGAAGTCTGAAGAAATTTAAATTCAGCTTCCAAATGGGTCTCACCCTACTAGGGAGTAGCTTTGGCACTGGGAGAGTTTGGCTCCGCAGATTTCAGCAGAGTCCCAGCTCAGGAAGTCAATTAGCTTGGAAAGAAGAAACATCTGAAAATGTAAATTGTTAGTTCAGTTGCAACTCTATGTGCTACATGCGTAGAAATGCAAAAACACATTTGTTCAAAGGATTTATCTTTAGCTGCCACACTGGACAGTATGAACACTCAGATATGTTCACATAAACACATGGGTCACCTTTTATAAAATACAATTTTCCATGTAAGCAAGCTATTGATGAATGTGGAGTCGAGGATATTTTCTCTTTGGCTGTTGTAAAATTTTCTACAAATGATAAGAAAGAACATCTTTAAATACAACAAGTTCAAGAGGATAACTTGTCACTGAGGGGAGGGGAGCCAAGGGGTCCCAATGTCTCTCCCTCCCATGTCTAATGCAAGCACAATTGCCAGAAAGCTTTCACTGTCGGAGGTGACTCATGGGTCTTGAGAACTGCCTCCAGTTTAGAGGAAGAGAACCACAGCTTTCTCCTGCTGTCTTAGGAGGTTACCACTGTTTAAATGTCTTTTGTCTTAGAATTTGGAGACTTTTTTTCTCTAAATCAGAACAGATAATGAGATGTAAAGTGGTTGGCGTTCTGGGAATGTCTACGCTGTGAATCTTATTCCAGGTGACTCATGTTTCTGTCTCCTTCAAAATAAGCGATTAGCTGTAAGTATTGGTGGAATTAAGAAAGATGGGAAAATCCTGTTGTTTTTCAAATCTTTATTATTTGGTCCATTTTGGAACTAAAGACTGTCCAAAAAAATACCCAAACACTGATATCAATTGCAGCTTTAACCAAAACCACCCCGGCCCACCCTAAGCTCTGTCCCCGGGAAGTAGCTCCTTAACAGCTCTTCCCCTCCAGGCAAGCCTTCCCTACCCTCCTCTTTGCTGCCTTTCTATCTAGGTTATATTTGCATTTGATCATACTAGGTTGTAATTATTTGTCAGTTTGTCTGCCCTCCTCTCTCACTGGACTATGAGACCTCCCAAAGGCATGGACTTCCTCTTAATCTATTTTTAAAAACCCAACCCCTAGTACTGGGACTGCCATAGACACGGTGCTTAAATATCAGTGAAATACTGAAAACTTAAATTAATTAACTGACTAGGCATTTATTAATAAAGATAGGATAATTTATGATACTAATTTAATGATTCTAGACTTCTATGGCTGAGAATTCTGGATTTTTAGAGGGTATAATATTTCTAGTAAAGATTATCTTTAGCTAAATGCTATTACCTTTTCAAATATCATTTTTCTGTTCTAATAAAACTTGTCTCATTATAAATTCTATGGCAACATATAATATGATTTTTTTTTTTTTTTTAAAGATTTTATTTTTTCCTTTTTCTCCCCAAAGCCCCCCGGTACACAGTTGTGCATTCCTCGCTGTGGGTTCCCCCAGCTGTGGCATGTGGGACGCCGCCCCAGCGCGGTCCGATGAGCAGTGCCACGTCCACGCCCAGGACTCGAACCAACGAAACACCGGGCCGCCCGCAGCGGAGCGCGCGAACTCAACCACTCGGCCACGGGGCCAGCCCCAAATATGATTTTTTAAATAGAGAAAAATATAATGTAATTCAATGCCCTAACAACATTTCTACCAATACCCTCATGGAATTCCTGCAGTTTGTCCTAAGAGCATTTCTATTGAATTACTGCAGACACGAACAATTATAACCATAATTAAACCAATGGTGACAAGAATACTGAGCAGTAATGGATGACATTGCCAACAATGCCCTTTACCATATGGAAAATAACAGTTAAATGTTGACTTTAATTGATATGTATGTACTTGATATACACTATTAGAAATACGTTAGATTTTTTTTAAATGTATGTTTCTCATTATAAAAGAAAGAAATCCATCACTGAAAATGTGAAAAATTGGTATAGAGGAAACAAAAAAATGCATAGAAATAAGTAAATATGTTGACACAAAGACAATTACTATTAATACTGGATATATTTTCTTCCATATTTTATTCTATCGGGGAGGAAAAAGTTTGCTTGCTGGTCTAAGAATGAAATTGTCATGAGACAGATTAACAGGAGAAAATCAAATTTAATTACGTATGTACAGGAACCCCAAAGATATGAGGTTCCTTGACAGGCAGTTGAGGTTTATAGCTATCCTGAGCTAAGGAGAAGAGGGTAGGAAGACAATTCACAGGAAGATGGGAAAAGTAAGTATTTGGTAAACAAATATTCTATTCTCCCTACCATCCAGAGATGATGGGACACGGAGAGGACTTTGATCTCCGGGTCTCGCTGAGCTCTCCCCAAACACATAGCCCATACACTTGGTAGATATCTCTGGTGATGGTGCTCTCCCTGGACCAGCCCCTCTGTCTAAATTCTTCCAGGCAATTAAGGGGAAGGTAAAAAGCAAAACTTCCTGAGTCTTTCTGTTTCTTAAAATTAATCTGCCTAAAATAATCCTCACGCCAAAGAGACACATTTTGGGGTGGCAAACTTTTTTCCCCTACAATTCCATATATATTTAATAAACATTAGTATAATATTATATATAAAACAAATTATTTTTTGTCAGTTAATGTTAAATACTGAACTCTTTACCATGCATTAAGGAGTCATAGAAAAAAACATGGTTTCATACATTTCCACGATTTAGGAATATCACTGATAGTTCAACCACCTTCCTAGTTTAGACTTTTTGGTCAGATCTGATTTTTTATTATATATAATTAGTTTTGTAATACATATATTATCCAACATAAATCTTTGAATGGATTCATGACAATTTTCATTAACTTTTAATGCTCTTGCTACATATCACCAAATTGAATTTCAAGAAAATGGAGAAAAGCCTGCATTCCCACCAGCAGTGAGAGCATTTCAATTCCTTGTACTTTTACCAACATTAAATATTATAATACATAGGATTTTTTTAGATTTTACAAGTTAACAGGTATAACCATATACATAGTATTTTCTTACAATTAAAAAAAATAACTTTCATAACTTTAGTTACAAATGGACTCTTGGTTCCCATGTTATTTATTTGCATTTTTTCTATTTTTCCCCTAAAAATTAGTTTACTTAATAAAATGCATAATATGTCATAAAACAAAATTTCTGCACACTAGAAAATATACACATAAAAAGAACCAGCTCCCTTTTTCATTCCACCACCACTATTTCCACTTCCCAAATGTAATCACTGTTAATAGTTTCTCAAATATTATTTCAGAAAAAAAATGCATATACCTGCGTATATATGGAGATCCTTTTTAAAAACATGCACAAATAACGCCTTGTGATACAAAAGTCTGCATTTTGCTCGACTCGTGTAATATCTTGGACATCTTTTCATATGAATGCATATATAAATATGCCTCTCTGCTTTTTTTCTTTTCCTTTCTTTCTTTCTTTCTTTCTTTTTTGAGGAAGTTTGGCCCTGAACTAACATGAGTGCCAATCTTCTTTTTGCTTGAGGAAGATTGGCCCTGAGCTAACATCTGTGCCAATCTTCCTCTATTTTATGTGGGATGCTGCCACAGCATGACTTGATCAGCGGTGCTAGGTCTATAGCCAGGATCTGAATTGTGAACTCTGGGCCTCCAAAGCAGAGTGCATGAACTTAACCACTATGACACTGGCCAGCCCCGATGCCTCACTGTTTTTAATAGCTACTGGTAATATCATAAATTTTGAAAATTTATTAACTTAATAGGCAAGAGTGTATCTTATTTTTTTTTAAATTTATATTACTTTGGTTTTAAGTGTGATAAACATTATTTCTCAGCTACTTATTTCCCATTTGTATTTCATTGCTTCGTGATCTTTATCCTTTCTCTATCTGGTGTAAATGACTTCAAAAGCCATTTTGGACAAATTATGCCTCACAGAGATTTCTGGGAGGATACCTTGCTTCTCTTCTAATCTCAACTCCAGCTCAATCTTTCCTTCTATACTGAATAGATCTTAGAGTGGCAACCAGGCAGAGCCTGGAGGCTGTGACTCAGAGCTAGCAGTGGTCCTCTTTTCTCTCTGGGTCTAGGGATCAGCATGGAAAACCTCAGCCATGGCATCTGAAAGAGGTAGTTTCTGGCGAGAGCTTGATCTTTTAAAATATATATGCACAATCTGTTCTCAATGCTAAGGAAATTCTGAAGGCTGGCACTGGATCCTCTATACTCCCAAGGCAAATAGATCTTGAAGACACTAAGATACAAAAAAGCTTCCCATTGGTCTCTCCACAAAGAACAGGTAATCTGCTTGATTCTCCACCATTAGCCCAAAGTTTCAGAGACAGACATGACTAGTGTTAATGGATATTGGGGTCTTCTCCCTCTTTAGGCACATGGAAGTCTGAGTTTCTCTGCTTCCTTGCAGTTGGGTGAAGCCATTTGACCATATCTAACCAATTAAAGTAAGCTTAAGGTTTGAATTACCTTTGCATAATTCTCTATTTCTCTTTCACCTGGCTGCAGCAAATCTTGCAGGCTTGTCTTAAAGGGAGGACACTTTAAGTAGGGGGAGCCTCTGCTACTCTTGTTCCTGAATCATTGTGAGAAGCAGAGCCTCCCACTAAATCATATTAGACATGTGATACCAAAGGGGGGTATCTTGGCATTGTTTGCTGTAGCATAACTGAGTCTATATTGATTAACAGAATTCCTAATGAGAAGAAAAAAGGAGGCTTAACAATCAGAATGAGTAACCACAACCTTGTAAAAATAAAACCATTGGATGAAACAAATAATTATTTGAAAAAAGTTAAAGAACTTAAGGTGATTGAAATTTTTAAAAATTTTAAAAATGGAAAAAAGCATAGTGATTGTTAAAGCTTGATTTTACCAAATGGAGACATATGTCAAATATTAACCAAAAATACAGTCGTAGAGAAAAAGATAAGAAGTTTGAAAACTAGATTCAAGAGAACTAACGTCTGAGTATTAGAAATTCTAGAAGGCAAAATAAGATGGATAGAAGAAAATAATAATGAAACAAATACCAGGAAAAAAGTCCTTAAAGTAAAAAGAAAAAACCACCTAAGCTGTAGACTAAAGAGATTGAAGGAAAACATACACACACAAATAATCAGGTATGTTTTGGCAAAACTGCTAAATTCCAAAAGTATGATGTTTCCTCAAAAAATTAAAAATAAGCTTACTATATGATCCAGCAATTCCACTTCTCAATATACATTCAAAAGAATCGAAAGCAGGATCTCAAAGAGGTATTTGCACATTCACGTTCATAGCAGCGTTATTCACAATAGCTCAAATGTGGAAGCAACCCAAGTGTCCATCGATGGGTGAATCGACAATCAAAATATGGTACATAATACATTGGAATATTATTCAACCTGAGAAGGAAGGATATTCTGACATACGCTACTGAAAGAATGAACCTTGAGGACGTTATGCTAAGTGAAATAAGCCAGTCAAGAAAAAGCGAATAGTTATGAATTCACATATATGAGGCACTTAGAGTAGTCAAAATTATACAGACAGAAGGTAGAATGGTGATTGTCAGGGGCTAGGAGGAGGGGAGTAGGGGGAAGTATTGTTTGGTGGGTATAGAGTTCCAGTTTTATAAGATAAAGACGGTTCTGCAGACGGATGGTGGTGATAGTTGCACAAAAACATGAAAGTGCCTAATACCACTGAACTGCACACAAAAATGGTGACATAGTAAGTTTTATGGCATATATACTTTATCACGATAAATAAAATAAAATGAGCAAACTATTTTGCACATATATGGTACCATTTATATAAAATGCATGCAGAAAATTTTAGAAAAAATATCAGTTCCGCATTACCAACTTGTAGGAATATCTATGATATATTGGCAAGTAGAAAAAGTAATTTACTTACTAAGATGTAAGGTACAATTACATTTTAATAAAAAGCTACCAGGAAACTTTAATATATCTATAAATATGAGTGTGGTAGAGGCATGGTTTATGTTGCATTTGTATATATATAGTATCACTTGTTTCAGCAACCACAAATTACTATCATAATTTTAAAAATTAAATACAGAAAATGTAAAAGAAAATAATTTTGGTAAGACCACGTTATACAGTAAGAGCTGTAAACTACTGTCTTTCACATTTGGTCAATGTATTTTCCTAGTCTGAATTATGCCTTTTAATTGTGTTATGGTATAGAAGTAATATAAGATATTTTTATATTAGTATCTTGAATTACTTCTATTATATTACTGTACATATCACATTATATCACACAGGTACACACACATGTATATGTATATTTTTTTGCATAAAGTGTTCCCATATTATCTATGATATTCAGAGTTTTGGCTTCTTTAAAATGAAACAAGGAATTAAAGCCACTTGTACAATGATTTAATTGAAGAACCCCGTGATTGTCTCTTATGGTGGGCTGACAGTAGCTATAAGCCAAATCTGTTCTCATTTTTTCAGTACAGTTATCCACCACAAAGCAATGTTTGGGTCAATGATGAATTGCATATACGATGGCGGTCCCATAAGATTAGTGGCATATAGCTGAGGTGTGTAGTAGGCTATACCACCTAGGTGTGTGTAAGTGCACTCTATGATGTTCCCATAACAATGAAATTGCCTAAAGACACATTTCTCAGAATTTATCCCTATCATTAGGCGATGCATGACTGTATTCATGCCTTTTGTTAGTTCTCTCATACTGACAACAGGCTTAGACCACATGATTTGCTGCAGTCAATGGGATAAGTAGCAAACATGTAAAAAGATGTGAAAGGCACTTGTGCGTTAGGGCTTGTCTTCTTCTTGTTTTTGGAACCCCACAACCTCATGTAAAAGCTTGGGCTAGCCTGCAGAGGGTAAAAGACCATGTGGAGAGAGGACCCAGTCATCTAAACTGTCCTCAGTTAACCCACCAGCTGACTGTAGACACAAACAGGCTTAACCAAGATCAGACAAACCTGGCCCAGACAGTAAAATGGCCACCTAGTCTAAACCAAATTATTGATCTGCAGAATAATTTACTAAATAAACGGTCATTGTTTTAAGGCATAAAAATTCTTGCTGGCTTATTACAGAGGAAAAGCTAAAGGATACACTCCTGCCCGACACACACACATACACACACACACATACACACAATCTTTTATATTTGCCTTGACCATACTCAATCGATATGAAGTTTTTTTAGTAACTTTCCTTTATCTAGTTTTCATAGAAAAAAAACTTTCTTTTTTCATTCACATTTTATTATTTTATATACCTTTAATTACATTATATAAATATAATGGCAAGTACAACTACCATAAACAGGTTTGAGACGAAAAACAACTGATTCCTGGTAGTCATAGAACTCATTAACGGAGAGCAGAAGTGCAGGGGTGACCTACGGGGTGACCTACAGTCATGACCATTCATCTTGCTGTTGGCATCAGTAAGTGAATGCATCCTGGGCCATGGCAACACTTCAGGAGGCCTTTTAGGCTGGGATAGCATTTCCTGTCTGCCTTCTCCATACCATCAACTTTTAAAAATCTTGACATCACTGTCTCTCCTGCTCCTGCCAGGAAATGACTTTTCTTAATAGTTTTAAGATGATCAGGATCCCATTCATAATTTATGTAAAACTGGATATGCATTTATAAATGTGAATAGAATGTTTAAAATTTTGAGAGATACGTAATTGTATTCCAAAACATTTATCACGATGATTATTTATGTTGCTATTACTCATGATAAGAAGACACTTGCATTGAAATTTCTCATTGATTCTTAATATATATTGAAATAAAAACATAATCCCCAACAGTGAACAGAGTCAACTCAAGAAATGCTGTTCAAGTCACTTTATTAATAAAAACAAGTTTCAAAAAGCTGCTATAATAAACAATACCAAAATCTCAGTGGCTTAAAATAATAGAAGTGTTTTCCTTGCTCATGTGTCATAGTTCAATGCTTGTTGGCCATAGTCTCCGTTCCATGAAGTCATTTTTGGATCCAGATATCTTTCATCTTATGGAACTACCATCATCCACACTTGGCCTCTAAAATCCCCATGGAAAGTAGAAATGAGAGAGAGAATATTGTAAAGCTCTTAGCTGTCTCAGTCTAGAAGTGACATGTGCCACTTCTACTTACATTCCATGGTCAAAATCTAGTAATATGGCCTAATCTTTTCTACATTAGAGCCAGAAAATATGATTTAGCTGTGTGCCCAGGAAAGGGAACAGGATTGGTGACCATCTATGCAGTCTCTGCCACAGCCATTAAACCCACTTTTTCATTCCACAAACCTGAGTATATTAAATTTGTGTTTAAATACCATGGAGAATTGAAACGAAGGATTAAAGTCAGTAGCAAAGAAAATGTTCTCACAAAAGTTAAAGTGGCCTGGGAATACGGATACAGCCGAAGAGTTAGCATATGTTCTTATCTTCAATCTGGTGCTTTAAGAAATTTGAACACATCAGTGGCCTTCTCTAGAGCTCAGATTCCTTTTTTGTACTGGAAATAAGGAATTAATCAATTTCCAATTTTAAAGAGAGATCAGCAAATTGTTCTAGGAATGTTCTGGGATAATATTGGAGACTGGGAAAGGACTGAGACAGGACCTCACTTTGGCTCTGTGACCTTCCAGATCACTTTCTCACATATCTGCTGACACCCTGGGTGAAAATCCAATATTCTGGTTTATTAAGAACAGATTTTTTGCTTTCTGTACACATGTCTTCCCAACTTCAAAGCCATAAAGGAAGAGACTTATAAGCGTGCCATATATACATATTTCATTCATTCAGCATTTGCAGTGTTTTTTCATGATTCTGTTTAATTTATGTGTCTTTTATTGAGAATCTAGTTTGTGGCAGGCTCTACATTGGGAAATAGGAGTACAGATAAATAAGCTATACATATGCTTTTAAGAAACTAACTCAGAAAAACCCATCTATATATTCATTTAACAAAGATTTAATGAGCTTCTACTTATGAATCAGGTACTGCTCTTGTGAAACTGGTCAGAGGAAACAATTAAGCAAATAAATACATCAATCACATTGGAAAGTGAAAAGGCTATGAAGGAAAACAAATATAAACAGAGATGCAAGACATTGATTGAAATTAGATGGGAGGTTTCATTAGTACTTGAATTAAAAGAGGGAGACACACATGACAAGTTCTATAGTCAGAGGGACCATTCAGTGAAAAGAGAGTCAGGAATGGTCTAGGTAAATTCAAGAAAAGAAAGACTGGACATTTGTGGTTGAGGGAAGCTGGGCAAGATGGATGCTTATGGGGGTTCTCTCTCTCACTCAGTTATTGCTCCCCATCGTCTTAGCCCAGATCCCCATGGAAACCTAAATGTTCCTCGCCAAGACTGAGTAGACATTTTGCATTCTGTATTAGTTTGCTAGGGCTGTCTGATAGCTAATTTATGTGCCAATTTAACTGGGTTCCGGGATGCTTGGATAGCTGGTAAAACAATTGTTTCTGGGTGAGTGTGTGAGGGTGTCTCAGGAAGAGATTAGCATTTGAATCAGAGTAAAGTGGATAGCCCTCACCATTGCAAGTCCAGTCTGTTGAGGGCCTGAATACAACAAAAAGGTGGAAGAAGCGTGAAATTACTCTGTGCAGATGGGCAGACTGTGAGACTTCTCAGCCTCCAAAACCACGAGCCAATTCCTATAACAAATCTCCTCTTTATCAGTCTATGTCCCACTGGTTCTGTTTCTCTGGAGAACCCTGACTAATATTGGCTGCTATGTCAAGGTACCAAAGACTGGGGAGCTTAACAACAGGAATTTATTTTCTCACAATTCTGGAGGCTAGAAGTCTAAGATCAAGTTCTTGGCAGATTTCGTTTCTTCTGAGACCTGTCTCCTTGGTTTGCAGATGACCACCTTCTCTCTCTCCTCTTGTGGCCATCCCACTGTCTGTGTTCTGTGTCCTAACCTCCTCTTCTTATAACGACAACAGTCGTATTAGATTATGGAACACCCATTTGGCTTCATTTTCCCTTAATTACCTTATTAAAGGCTCTATCTCCAAGTGCAGCCACATTCTCGTTTATTAGGTGTTAGGACTTGAGCATAAGAATTTGGGAGACAGGGTACAATTCAGTTCGTAACATGTACCTTAAATAAAATATGCACATTGAGAATGGGAGGGTTATTTTCCATTACCATATGCAACACATAGGCAAGAGCTGGGTCATCAGAGAATCATAGGCTAAGAGAAAATGTGTGGATTTTAAGATAAATGAGAAACCATTTGGGAGTTTGTAAGCTTTAAAAAATAAAGATAATTCTGGTTGCTGTGTAGAGAATGAATTCTCTGACTACATCCAGAAATGTAGATGACTTGGATTAGAATCACAACCGAGGAGATAGTATGAAATGCTCAGGTCTGGGATCTGTTTTGAGGTAGAACTAATAGAATTAGCTGATGGATTAGATGTAGAGATTAGTTGGAAAAAAAGGAATAGAGAAGGACAAGAATGGCATTTAAGTCACTATGTGGAGTCAGTGGTTCCCAACATGGGCTCTTTCTAGCTACGTGATCTCCAGTAACTTAATCTCTAGAAGTCTCCATTTCCTCATTCGTAAAATGGCGCTTATATTGTTTTCTTCAAGAATTAGTTGTAAGGATCAAATTGAAGGATGCCTATAAAACGCCTTGCAAAGTGCTTGGCACACAGTAAATAGTCAGTGGACATTATTATCAAGTGTCAGCCCTACCAAGATGAAGAAGATATGTTCACGGAGCAGTTGGGCAGTATCTGATTAAAAGTCCAAATGACAGGAACTGATGACACGTATGCTCTCCATAATAGAAAAAAGGAAAATCAGTGTGGACCAGGATGAGAAAAACCTCTCTTGGTAGGGTGAATATTGGGGTGAATGTGGAAGACTTGAGCAAGACCTCATTTCACTGAGGAGCAAGAAGCTCTGAAATTTTACCTGTCTTGCCCAACGTCGGGGAGAAATAGTTTGTCCTACATCAGAAAAATCTCAGCTCCGCTATTCCCTAGCAGACCTTGAACTTGTGAAATAAGCTCTGAGCTACAGTTGTCATGTAGGTAAAATGGAGATTATGCTACTTGGTCTGTAACCTGGAGCCAGATATTACATTTTTTGGTAAATGTTAGATTATTAAGTTAAAAAATTTCAATGTTACTTCATAAGATAATAAAACAACGTTGCAAATTAATGTCTCTAAAGTAAATCATACTTTAAAAAAATTCATTCATTTCTTAGAGCATTGCTAATGATTCATTTAAAATTTTGAAAGATGTTTAAAAAGATCCAGAGGAAGATCATATTAATGCCCAACAAATATCACATCATTGTGTCTGATGGACTCTGTCAGTAATTTTAACTATTGTGTAATTATCTAGTCACCTGGAAACTGTTATTGAAAATGGTAAAATATTAATCACAAATATTTGAGGAAATATAACAATGAAGTAATTGAATAAGGACCCAGAATTTGTGAAACAATTAAACGTTACTGCTGCACACATCTAGCAGCCAACTGTTTTGTTACTTTGTTCTAGTGAAAAATGGTTTGAATTTAGCTCCTCTAACAACTCTCAAACTTGCGGATCTGTGAGTGCTAGTGTCCTGTCTCCAAATGCTAACCTGGACACAGTCCCGTTTTCCTCACCTGCTCTTCGGCTGGTGATAGTATCAGCCTCTAAAGGCAGCACTCTGGCTTCTGAACTCCAAGTCCACAGCGGGGTCCGCCTCCATCCAATTCCCCTTGGTCCCAGGCCAAGTGTGAGCTAGAGCTTCTGGGCACCAGGGCGAGGCAGAAACATGTAATATGAACCACACTGGAGGTCAAGTCTTATTTTCCTCTGACTATATGCTTGCTGCTCCCCTGGAAACTGCTGCAGGGAGGGTTCTCTCCCTCACCTAATCAGTGCCCCCACCCTTCTTAGCCCAGGTCCCCATGGAGACCTGAATGCTCCTGGCTGAAGCTGGGAAAGCATTTTTCACACCTTAAATAAAATGTGCAGATTGAGGGTGGAAGGATTATTTTCCATTACAATATGAAACATTCTGGCTTTTTTCCCAGAGCTTATAATAGCCCTTGGAAAAGGCCTTCCCCCCTGAAGTATAGTCCTAGAAACCAGCTAGAAATGAACTGGGAAGTCTGGACCAGAGACTTGCTAGGGAGGGAGAGCCCATGCCTATGGGAAGGTTAGAGCACTGGCCTTGTTACTTACCTAGGTCAAGATTGCAAAGAGCTGTTCCTTTCTAGAGTCCATCCATGGTATTATCCCCACCCTCAAAGCCCAGCAAAGATTGATGTGTTAATTAAGGTTTAACTTTAGGATCCTGGAGATCTCAAAGACAGGTAACCACAATGAAAAAGATCTCCATCCATTGATTCTATCCCTTTAATTTTCTTTGATGCTAATTAAATTCAATTCCTTTAGAAACTAACTGCAGCAATAAACACCCCAAATCCCAGTGGATTAGCACTATAAATACTTATTTCTTGCTTACATTATGGTGAGATGGTTGTGTGATGGGCATCCTTCTACAACATGGTTTAGAGACCCAGCATCCTTCTATCTTCCAGGGCCTTGGAGTCTTCCACCAGATCGTCTTCATTCTGTATGGAGACTATTTCTGTCTGAAGGACATTGTAGAGGATTTTAGGAGCCAGAATGAAAGTGGTACACCTTACTAGACCAGCACACAATTAGGCAGAGCTCAGTCACGTGGCCCACCCACTTTTTGGGCTGTCTGCAAAATTTACTGTACCACCTACCAAGGAAGGAAAGGAAACTCCCAGATATTGGTGAGCACATTCTCTGCTATATCTCACTAGAATAAAAGCATTAGTTTGGGTTGTCATCAGGCTCACACATCAATGGGAAGGAAGAGTCTGAGAGAAATTTGAGATACCAAGAAATGAGACTTTGGGAACTGAGAACAGAGAAGGAAGTGCTGCTGGAAGACTTCCTCATGTTATCTTTCCTGTTCACTGTCATAGACTTTTTCCTACAAAAAGTCGTTGAATGTATTATCCTGCACTGGAACTATATGATATTTACCACCTCTTCCTGCAACTTGAGGGTAGAGACAGGTTCCTACTAATTTTTGAATCTCCAGCACCTACCACAGGACTTGAGTTATAACAGATGCTGTATTACTTTCCTATGCTGAGTAATAAATTATCACAAACTTAGTGGCTTAGAGCAACGTCCATTTATTATCTCACAATTTCTATGGGTCAAATCAAGATGTGGCTTAACTGGATTTTCTGCTTTGGAGTCTCATCAGGCTTCAATTAACAAGTAGGCCAGGCTGAATTCTCATCTAAAGGATCAACTGGAGAAGAATATGCTTACAAACTCACTTGGAAACTCTGTTGTTGGAAGAATTCATCTCCTATGGTTGTAGGACTATGGTCCCGGTTTCTTGCTGGCTGCTAGCCAGGGACCACTCTCAGCTGCTAGAGACCATCTGCAGTTCTTCGTCATGCGGCCTTCTCCATAGACCCTCTCTCAGCATGGCGGTTTACGTCTCTAAAGCCAGTAAGAGAGAAAGTTTCCAGAGTCAGTCTTGTAGCAAGACAGAGTCTTATATAATGTGCCATAAACATGTGAATGACATTCTGTCACATTTACCAGATTCTAATGGCTAGAAGCAAGTCACACTTCCCACTGACACTCAAGGATAAGACATTATACAAAGTGTGAATACCAGGAGGCAGGAATCAGGGAGGCCTCCTTAAAGTCTGTCCTCGATAGGAGCTGATTTCTATTTCGCTGAATACGTGGAGAGATGAGGAAGAAAGGACCACAAAGAAAGAGACTGGGCATGAAGTGACACATACTTTGCTCTAAATTTTATTCTTATTACTTCTAAAATGATAATAATTCTACTTATAGGACCATCAGGTAATTTACAATAGGAAATGTAGATAAAATGTCTAATAAAACACTAGCAAACGGAGGTGTCCAACAAGTGTTCCTTTGTCTAATGTGCTGAAGGCCTTGGCGAGTCATTCCCTTCTGCTGGGGCTCAGTTGGCTCCTCTGTAAATGAGGAATTTAGCTCAAGAAGATGTTCTGGAGGTCGCCGCCAACTTGAAAACTCACATCCCTGGACAAAGACGATTTGACCCAACAGTGACTTGTACACAGTCTCCTCATGAAAATAAGAACTCGAAAAAATTAACTGAAGGCAAAAGATAAGGGACTTCCCTCCTCTCATTTAATCATGGACTTCGGGGCAAAGAAGGTATTTCTTCTTAGTCATCCAGTTGGAGACATTGTGGAAGTTGGATATGAAAAGATTAGCCATTTAAAATTTTGTGTGAAATAATCGGAGATTAGATCATCTAGTTGATTTTATGTATTACTGACTTTCTGACTGATTGAAGTCCTCAGGGAGAGAACTTTGATTTCTTTCTTTTCTTTGAGTAGCTCTTAGTAAAACACAAATTTGTTCAACCAGAACTGACGACAACTCTAGCTCCATTTAAAATTAGAAAAATTAATTTCCGACTTTTTGAAAAAATCTAGAAATGGAAGCTTACTTGTCTAATTAATTTGCTTAAATAGAAATCGGTTACTATATTTCACTGGGGAACAGATAAGGCGAAAGAACAGATCAGGATCAAGTCACCACTTGGACTGATAACCAGGCTGGCTGGCAATGCTCTGGATTTGCTGGCCTCTCATCTACGAGTTTCTCTCTGTCCAACTCTTTCTCACACAGAAATTCCTGCTCTTTCCCCAACTTTCCTCCTTGCCATCTGTGTCTAGCACACCCAGGACAATCAAGTGGAACGGTAACAGGATTACTGTTCAGACTGAGACTGCTTCATCTTTTCTCTTCTCTAAGTGAGGTATCTGAATGTTCGGAAAATTTAGCCAACGGTCTGAGTGGACTCCCTCGGGGCTTGTCTCTAACGAGGCCACTATGAACATTTCTAGGGACGTTCTGAGGTGGTCTGACTCCACTCAGAATGCCTTGACTCTCTCAGGTTGAAAATATACCTGTAGCTCTAACTTTGTCTTGAATTCTAAAATCCTGCCCGCTCTAGAACCGAGCATGGATAATCCCAGAGGCTGCAGGGGTAGGAGATACTCGCAAGCTTGACTGAGCACCTCCTTAAATTTTGTGCCTTCAGTGACTCACTCCCCTCCACCTGGTCCTAGAGCTTCCAGATAAGGCAGGAAGCTCCTCACTGAGAGCTGAATTGAGCTGACTATAAAAATAGTATATTAATTTCCGAGGGTTGCCATAACAAATTACTACAAAATTGGTGGCTTAAAAAAAGAAATTTATTGTCTCACAGTTCTGGAGGCCAAAAGTTCGAATCCAGGGTGTCAGCAGGGCCATCCATGCATCCTCCAAAGGCTCTAGGAGAGAATCCTTCCTGTTTCTTCCAGCTTCCAGGTGGCTTCTGGCTCCAGGTGTTCCTTGGTTTGTGGCAATGGAAGTCCAACCTCTGCTTCTGTCCTCACAGGATCTTCTCTGTCTGTGTCTCCTCCTCTTATAAGGACACTTGTCTCAGGATTTAGGGTCCACCCAGACAGCCCAGGATGCTCTCACTTTGAGATCTGCAATTTAATCATACTTTAAGACCCTTTTTACCAATAAGGTCACATTTAGACGTTAGGGGTGGACATATATTTTGGAGAGTCACTATTCAACCCTCTACAGATTGGAATCAAGAAGTAGAAATCCAGAAATCCAGATCACAAGATAATCTATGTAGAGTTATTTGTTCAACAAACCTTTGCTTAGTGCTTACTCTGTCCCTGGACACTACTGGCTCCAAGTTAGACAAGGATGAAGATGGCAAAGATGAAACCCACATGGGTCTGTGCCACCTCCCCAAAACAATAGCAAAACAATCAAAAAATATTTCCACCTCTTTCTATCAAAGAACTTGCAGGTAACTGGGAAAGACAAAGATGATTAAGAGAATGTTTGGTTCAGGGTGGTGAGTGCTAAGATAACATAGAGCACTAGTTTTAAGAATATGGTGGCTGATGGAGTTCAAATAACTCAGTCCAATGTTCAAGGAGCTCCAGCTCGTACAATGTTTATTTTTAAAAGTATTATCACTTGAGAAAAGAGAGGAAGATTCAACGGAAGGAAAAATGTTACATAAAAGTACATTTGATATAGCGAAAAAAGTCACTAATTGCTGAAGTTGGTGAAGTAATGAAGTAACAAAAAATTTTCAAGTCCCACTCTAAAATCGATCTCAACAACTCATCTTTAAAGACATGTTCAAATTCTACCCATTCTTAGAGGTCCAGCTCAGCTTCACTCCTTCTAGGAAACTGTTCTAAACCACCTGAACCCAGAGGTCACACAACTCTGAGTTGATGAGGCCTCTCAAAAATACGTTGGAATTTCTAAGCCAGTTCCTTCCCACCTCTCCTGTCTCAGTACGTGGCACCACTTATCCAACTCCACAGCAAATTCTGCAGCCTCTGCTGCTTAACATCTTTGGATGTTGTCCACTTCACTATTAGCAACTAGTCCAGAGCACCATGACTTCTTGCCTGACGCCTTGTGAGACTCTTGTAATTAGTCTCCCTCCCTGTAGCCCTTTCCCTCTACCATCTGTTCTCTGCAGAGCAGTGCAGCAATTGTAATCTCTTGAAACATAAGCTATGTTATTCCCATGCTTAAATCTCTCTGGCGACTGTCTGTTGCACCTGAAATAAAATTGCAACTCCCTATCCCAGCCTTTTAAGGCCTTAGTTTGACCTTGCCCCCAGACACCACTCTGAAATAAGCTTCTTTCCCTCTCTTCCTTGCAATTTAAACCCTAGCCACAGTGACTTTCTTTCTGTGTTTTGAACAAAGTTGGTCCTTGCCTTAGGATTTTGCATGTGGTTCCCTGCCTAGAAGCACACTCCTGTTTACCTTTAGGGGTCTATCTGAACAGTCTCAGATCAAGCATCTCTTCCTTAGTAGACTTTCTCTGACCACTCAGTCTAAATTACTCCACCCTCATTGACCCTTTATCATTCACCCTCAATCGTGCCACTCTGCTCCATTCTCTTCATCGCTCTTAACAACTAACATAATCTCCATTTATTGCAGCTTGTTTATTGTCTCTCTCTTTCCACTTGGATATAAATTTCCTGAGAACTAGGACCTTATCTGTGTTTCCACCGTCGTATCTGGATGTCTAGATCAGTCTCAAACATATAAAAGATGCTCAACAAATATTTACTCAAAGATTGGATAATGAATACAATGTTGTCTATCATTCTTGATTGCTTAAATACATTAATTGTGTCTTTTAATGACATAAACTCTATGAGAGAAGGTATCATTTTATTGTTTCCCACACACAACACAATTTTTAACACACATGAGTACATATTTAGCTTTTTTGGAAAGTCAAATAAAGAATGGCATTCTAGGATTTCTGCTGAATACCCTTTGGGTCTCTCTCATGTTTTAGAGTCTCCATCCCTGGTCTACTGTCCTTTACTCTTTATTCAATGACATGAGACATTTTCTTGTGGAGCCTTTCTGTTTCTTCTTCAGTAAACTCAGACTGGGCCAATATCTAAGAAATCTAGTACGAGCAGATCTCCCTCTTTCTTCTGTTTCTCTGGTTCCCCGGCTCCACCTCTTTCACTTCTAAGTCTCTTACATATCATAGAGAAATCCACCCGCAAATAGCTACCAAGCTCTTATCTACAGAAGTAAGAAACAAACAAACAAAAAAATGTAACAGCAATGACTATTATCTGGAAGAGCATACTCTGCTTTACTGAAAGACACCCAACCAGACGCTTCAATCTTGACTTTCCAGAAACATTTGCCAACTTTCTTTATTGGTCATCTTCATTACATTTTATGGTACTTAGGGTTCCGTCTACTTATGACCAATGAGGTCCTTCCATATCTCTTTTTGCTGTCAGTGCTCCCTGAAACAACAAGATTTGTGAATGATGTACCTCAGGGACTGTGTTGGGGCAGCCAGGGTCAGACAGACTCTGCTCTGTGTGAAGTAATCCTATCTGTGTGTGCTCAAGTTTTAAAGTTGACCCTCATTAATCATGGCTCTGGTTCCCTTAGACATTCCAGACCTGATCTATCCCCCTTTCCCCCTGAGCAACAATCCATATAGACCCCCAAATAAGTTATTTATTCCTGAAATGAACTGATCTGGCATCACCCAGCCTTCTATAACCTCCTGTGTATGAAAGAGAGAAATGAATGACTTGGGCAACATCAAAGTGTTGTTTTACTTTCCATATAGTCATTAACTTTAAATGCTCCCAAACTAATAGTCCAAGACATTGTAAAGAGGTAATAAGTTCAAAGGAACATGAAACATAAAGCAGAACTCCGGAGTCATTTGAAAGTATTTTCTCTAAATGTGTGCAAGCTTTCAAGGCTGCTGGGCGAAGGAACCTGGATCGGCATTTTGGCTAGTGCTGAAAAGAATTTTCCCCAAGTGGAGTGTGTGAGCAAGTTGCCAGGCCAACCTCTTTGAGAGCAGAAGCATGTCTTAGAGGATCTGCTGTTCCAGAGAAGGCTGCACTAAGCTGGCTCATTCTTCCTTCAATCAAAGGACAATTTGTCTCTTTCTTTAAATCTCTCCTTCCTTCTTTGGATCTGGGTGCTCCAGGTCACTTAGGGAGGGTTGGTCTACTGCTCTTCAAAATAGGATGTCTCTGTATAAGAGAAAATTACTAACAGGTTAAGTTATATAAACCAAACATCCAGGTTCCTGTTATAAAATCTCTTGTCATTGAGTTAAATAGAGTGTGGGTTGGAGGTCAGAGCCCTAGATATTGCTCTGAGATATCAGAGCTAAAAAGCTGCACTTTTTTTCTTGAATGGACAAAGCACATCCTTTGAAAAAGCCACTGGAGGATGGAGTTTTCCGCGAGCAGGCTTGCTTAGGAAGGTCTCTGTAGAGATGGAGTGCTTCTGCCATTGCTCACACCTTCAGATTCTCAGCTTCCATCATGCTGGACACCTTTTTTGGCATTTTAACCTCACATCCTGGGCAGAGATTTTCAGTGTACAAAGAGCATAGGTTACTTCATCTCAAATAAAAAACAATGAAATTGAAGACTACTTTAATTGTTAGATCTTTCTTTACATATTTTCTTCTCCTCTTTCATTACGTGCAGACTTTTCTATGAACTCATAATCACAAGAAGCCAACTACGTCTTATTCCACTTACTTTTCACTTAACATTATGCCATAGGCATTTAAATCCTGCTATGTAATTTAACGAGTTTTTTAACGACTACTTGTTTCCATTGAATTTATATCTTAGAATTTACTTAACCATCTACTTATAACTGGATATTTGAATTGTTTCACTATTAGTGATAACAGCAATAAACATTTTGAGCATAAGTATTTTTCTTCTTTCAAGGCCGTATGTCATTAGGATGGAGCCCTTATCAGGTTGAAGCATATAATGATTTTTACAGCTCTTGATAGTGGTGCGTATGTTGCTTTACAGAATGCTTTGTTCAGCTGCAGTGTTTACCTGGCATTGTTCAGGCACCGTGTCACTGCACCCACACCCCCACCCACAGTTGTCCTCTTAAAGAGGGAAATATGCAATAGGCATCTCAGAGATATCCAACGGTTGTGGGCATTGACCACAATGAGAAGTTATGACAAGCTGAATTCAGTCAGATTGAAAATTATCTATGGATACAGCTGAACATGGATCTTATTTTTATTGGGTTTTATCACCATTTTCTTTCTTAAAAATATTATATAAGGATATATATTACTTATTACAACACATTTTGAAATTCGGGAAAAAAGAGAATAAAAATCACTCATACTGCCACCACTTGGATCAGACATCACTAATATTTTGCAATAATTCTTTCTGATTATTTTTCTATGCACATATTTTAAAAATAAAAGTAGAATCAAATAGAACATGCTGTTTCAATCTTCTATTTTTCATTAAATAATATATGAATAACACATATGTAATCAACATTTTTCCCACAATATCTATTGTAATGATGATTTAAATTTATCATATGAATATATCAACTCTCCTGTGGTTAGCCATGTAACTTATTTCAACTTTCTATCTATCACAGTTAATGCTGCATTGACAACTACCCTTCTAGTAGATGTATCTTAGTACAAGACTGTGATAATGTCCTAAAGATAATTTTTAAGATAGAATTTCTAGATTAAAGTGTAAGCACATTTCTAAGGCTTGCGATGAATATTCACAAATTGTCCTCCAGAAATGCTGTCTTGCCGAAGTGTAGGAAATTATCCATTTTCTAGACCTCATCAACATGACATAGCATCATTTTAAAACAATCATTTCAAATTTGATGGACGAACATGATACTGCTTGAGTTTAACTTGCACTTTTTGATCATTTGTGAGTTTAGCCATCTGTTTTCTTATATTTATTTTAACATGTATATTTTGTGTGCATATTCTTTTTTCTTTTTTTACCTGTTTCCCTATTGCTAACTTGTCTTCTATTTAAACTTCTAAATATCCACATAGAAGGACAGTCTTCAGGTTCTCATGAGCACTTGGTGTCCTACATAATGTGGGTACTGGGACACCCCATGCCTTTTTCCTACTGGGATCCTGGATCTGAGTTCCTTCAACTGCTCTGTGATTCTCCTCTGGCTTACTGCGCTGAGTTAATGTTGGGCTTGAGATTAAGGAGGCAGAAAATTCTGAACTTGCACTGGGGAGTGGCACAGAGTACCCACGTAGTGAGCGTCAGGAGATGAGACCATAAAATGAACTTGTGGTAGACCATAAAAAACCTTGAACGTTAGAGATCTCAAACTCTTCGGTCAGCAATAGGGAGCCATTGAGGAGTTCGGATGGGAGGGATAAGAAGAAAAGATGTGTTTCACAGAGTATCCAGTAGGTGGCACCATTGTAACATTTCTCCTGCCTGATAGCTTCTCCCAGCAGCTTGAGCTTTGCAGGTAAAGTCCACGTGTAAAACTGCACCTTTTCTGAAGCATTCAGACTAGAATGGTCTAGATCTTTCTAGTGGACTAGACCGGAGTGGGTTTTCCTAAAAGCTGAGAGAACTCTTAGACGGCAGCTCTGTCGTTTTTTATGTTATTCGTTTTTCCCCAAAAAAACAGAGGCTGATTTTTTGTTCACGTACAGATATTTCTCCACTTACAATGGGGTTATGTCTTGATAAACCCATCCTAAGATGAAAATATCATAAATCAAAAGTGCATTTAATATGTCTAACATACTGATCATCAGACCCTAGCCCAGCCTACCTTAAACACGCTCAGAACACCTACCTCAGCCTACGGTTGGGCAAAATCATCTAACACAAAGCCTATTTTATAAGAAAGTGTTGAATATATCATGTAATCTATTGAATACTGTACTGAAAGTGAACAACGGAATGGTTGGATGGGTACAGAATGGTTATAAGTGTATTGGTTGTTTACCCTCGTGATGGTGAGCCTGACTGGGAGCTGTGGCTGCTGTCGCTGCCCAGCACCATGAGAGTCCCGTACCGCATATTGCTGGTCTGGGAAAAAGCAAAAAATTGTAAGTCAAGCCATCCTAAGTTGTGGACCGTCTGTATCTCTCTAGTGCCTCCCAGAAGACCTGGCACCTGGGTGGAAAGAGTTTACTCACAGGCCCAAGGTCAGTGCTGGAGTCTACAGAGCCCGGAATAAGATGCGAGATACCTGAGTTCCAGGTTAGTGGCTTTATATACGTTAGACTATTTCTCCAAATATCGAATGCTGTTTCTGACAAATTATTGTTGGCCTCTTCAACGAAGGCTAGAGTATTAACTTTCAACTCTTAAGAGCTGTGAAAATACCAGTGTAGGAGGAGAGCTGTGTGCTGAACAATTCACTAAATAATGGTCAATTTCTTCATTGTTACCAGTTCGCCTAGTGGTAAGTCCAAATGATTAGATATTCATTTTCTTCCATTAAATTCATGCTGCTTGAATGGTAATGACAGAATATTGATTACTCAATGTCTTGAGCTATATGAGGAAACTCAAGAATTCTTCCATTATTCTAACATATTTTAAAATTTTTATCTTATGCCATTTGATTCAATTTGTTTGAAACTTCTCCACTTACATGAAAAGAAAAAGAAAGACTCAGTACAAAATATTAGAGTCCAAATGTTTTTCTCTGCAACCTCAACGGATCCTCTCTGAAAGACAGCAAGGCACATGTTTGTAGTTGGGGATCTGGCAGCAGGGAGCTTGAGTGCTGATGGTCAAGACGTTCTGGTTCAGAAGTTAGAAAATAAATAATTCCTGAGAGGAAGGATTCTTCGACTCTGGGCAGCTGATACGGCAATAAAATAAATAGGCAGTAAAACACACTTCCTGTTTTGAGAGTTCACATTTCATATTGGCAAAGTGCATCTCTTAAATTCAATCTCATGCTTCCATAAATAAACCTGGCACCTTTTTAAACACTTTTCCATCTGCTTCAGAATGAGGAGTGCATTATTGAATACACCTCAGGGAGTCCCAGAAATGGGAAAAGACTACTTGTGAGGAACACACCACTGCAGTTGGCCTTGGCCCAGAGAAGCCATCAGGAGATTGTTTGAGTTCAAACCATTGTAATAAGACCCTGATGGTGTCCCCCCCCACCCCCTCGCCAGCCCTGCTCCTACTTGAGGTCGTCATGGTGGGAGCTCCTCACCAGGAGGGGCCGGGAATGATCCCAGGTCGAATCAGGGTCAGGCATGTACGCAGGATTCTTTTCTAGAATACCTGCGGTGGTTCTCATCCAGCTCCTGACACCTTGTTCCAACATATTAGTCCAGTTTCTTAGGATGGATGGAAAAGTCCATTATTCACCTTTCTTAGATCCCAGAGGAGGAGGTGTGGTGTACAGACTATAGAAGAATTCAGGGGGCTCCTATGGTTCACAGGAATCAACTCTATGCCCATCTACTTGGTGTTGAAAAGCGCGGATCTGTGTCACAGAAAAACGAATCAAGTCTTGGTTTTGTTCTTAACTGTGTGATCTTCCACAGGTAGGGAGATCATTGTATCCTCAAAGCATTGTTGGATCAAGTGAAATAAAACTCATGAAATTAATTGGCACAGTGCCTGGCACCAAATAAACAATTCAAAAATATGAGCTATTTCAATCAGAGTCACACATTGTTTAATGATGAGGATACATTCCGCATTCTGATAAATGCGTCCTTAGGTGGTTTCATCGTTGTGCAAACATCATAGAGTGTACTTACACAAATCTATATGGTACGGCCTACTACACACCTAGACTTTAAGGCACTAATCTTACGGGACTACGATCACATGTGTGGTCTGTCATTGACCAAAATGTCATTCTGCGGTGCATGACTGTATTTGACTTTCCTGGATAAACTTCTTTGTGAGCCAGGAACAGAGGATAGACCCTGCCTGGCTCAGGTGGCCAGGAGAGGGAGTTATCACTCAACATCTACATTTACCATTTGAGGCAATTATTAAATATAGTGTACTTTCCTAAGTGTTTTTTACATCATCTAATTTAACTCTTCCAGTAAATTTCAAAGCAGGTTTTAATATTTCTACCTTACAGATAAACACAATAACAGAAATTCTACTAAATGTTGTCAAACCTAAATTACCACTAGTTGTAAGGCATGTCCTTATCTTGCACACCACTACCAAAGGAAGTAAAAAACTCTGATAATTATAACTGTAAGACTTCACCAGTTGCAAGCCGCATCGGAATTTCAGAGATTTTAAAATATTTAAAAAAAGGTGCCCTCAAAACCAATGAAGTACAGGAACTTGCCAGGCCTCACACAGCGCTAGTGGGAGAACCAGAATTTTAATTCAGGGGACTCCAATAACTCCCAAGTCTTTGTCTAAGTCAATGCGTATTAGCTGTTGTGGACCACTCTCCATTCCCAGCACTGTCCTGGAGCAGCTCTGCCCTCCTCTGGCAGCCCTGCTTGGCTGCTCAGGGCGGCCTTTACATTCCTCCAGCTTGTGTTACAGCTGGCCCCGTGACGCTCCAGCTCTGAGCTCCTTGAACACGGAAAGACAGACTGATTCAAGCCTGGCTCACGAGCCCCTGGGGCTGGCCACTTTGGAGGTGAGTAGAAGGCAGAAGTTGCCTAGTGCTTATTGGTGCTGACTGGAGTCCTTATGGAACCGTGAGTATTCAACAAATGATCTCGTTATTGCGTGATTGTTGTTATCAGCTTGCAGGCCTGCCATTAGATCGAATGGTGATTGAGTTGGTTTTCGGCACTATGGGATCCCTTATCCTCTGGCAGACACAGGTCTGTCTTTCTCCTTGAACATCTGGAGCTATAAGTGCTCTCAAATTCATTGCCTCTGATAAAATGGCACAAAGAGAATTAGCACTTGGGCTGCAGGTTCCAAAATAAGATGTCTTAGGATAAAGAAATTAAAAGCTTTATTGCTACAAAATGTTGTCATTACAGAAACATAAGTTGTGCACTTGCATTTCATCTCTTACTAATTTTAGTAAAATTGAAAGGTGAGCATGAAATTATGCTGCCTGTCGGAGGAAATATAACTGGATTAAACCCGACTTCCTGTTCTACCACCGGCAAGCCCATCACCTCAGTAAGTCGGTTCTCCTTGCTGAGCCTCAATTTCCCCAACTATGACTCAGGGATTGAACTGGATACTCTTTCTAAGCCCTCTCATCCCTGAACCTCTGATTCTCAGACATTTCTCATCTTACTATCTTGGGCACCATTATTACTTATTGTACTTTGTCTCTGTCGTCATAAACCAAAATGTCCTGGGAGTCAGAACATTTTTACATCTTTCACAGTGTCACTGGAATCTTGAAGTAGCCCAGGGTCTTTTCTGGGCAATGTGCCCTAACATTTGCTTCAGAAAGCCTGGCCCGTGTGCTTTCCCCAGATGATCATAGGACAGATTTCCATTGTACTTATCACAGCTTTGACAAGCATCCTGATGTAGCAGCATGAGAATGAGAACCACAGATTAACTCCCCACCATAGCTCTCTAGATGGGCTGGGCCTCTGGAGGCAATGGGACTTCACTGAAAAGATAGAATGCAAAGCTAGACCCTGCAGGTTCATGCAGAACTAGACCCTGTGCCCAATTTTCATCTCTCCCCTGGGATCCCATCACACCTTGCATACAATTCCACCTCAGTGTATGTGGTTGTTTATTTACACATTGGTTTCACCAAATAGGCTGTCAGCTGCTTGCAGATCTAGAATGCACCTGAAGTCTCTGTATCCCCAGAATCTGATAGAATGGCTGGTATTGCGATGAGTGCTTAGCATGAGATTTCCTTTGTGGGCAAAGAAATGGAGAGGGGACTTCTTCACGATAGGTATCATGGGGCCACCACAGTGGGGAGAAGGAAGGAGACCTCAGAACCAATTCCCAGTCTACTGTCTACTTTTCTCCTATCTGCTGTTGGATCCTGTGTATGTGTGTGTGCGTGCGTGTGAATTGACTGTGAGGCTTACCTGGCATCCTTGCCTCCAGGATTCTATGAGTCCCTGCAGTGTACTATTCTAGGATTCATTGCCCTACATGGTGTTTATGTTGCTGCTCAGTATGTGCTGTTTTTTCACTAAGTATTGACAACATCCTCCAGGCAAGGAATTATCACTCTCTTTAAGAAGTTGCAGCAACAGTTCCTGTTTTGTAGCCTTGGATCCTCCTTTATCACCCTTCAAGTTGCTTCTGGAATGATGCTCCAATTACCCCATCAGCTCCGTCTGTAATCTCTGAGCTTGCCTTTGTTGAGTTGTTCCCTTAGATTTTCTCCAAGGATAAGGAATCCCCTTGCTTCATTATCTTCTTTAGAAGACCATTTTTGATTACCTTGGTTATTTCGGTATTTAAGTTATCTTGGCAATTTCATCATTTATCTATGTTGCAAGTTCTTTTGATTTATTACCAGGTTTCATCAGGCACATTTTCTCTTGCTTCCCATCTCAGTAGATTAATCCAAACTCATCTGCAAAGCTTGTTCTGAGAGGACCAAATCATTCATATTTATTTGTTCCCCTTTGGGGCTATAGACATAAAGCTCTGGGACCCTGCCAGCTGCATCCTGCGTGGCTGGTCAACCTATTTTAGCCTTCCTCAGATGCACACACTGCCAGGTATGAGATATGTGAAGGGTGGAAAAAGTGAGTCTCCTGGAAAGCGTTCAGATTCCCCAAGGCCTAAAGTTAGGGCAAGGTTGGGGGGTCAGAGCATACCTCAGGCCATTGGATGTAAAGCGTGTATTATGCCGGCATGTGTCTTGCTTTCTGAGCAAACCCCTCCCACAGCCTGTAACATACAGAGAGCATCTAACACTTTTGATCCAAGAACTGCATCAAATCATTTTGACCCTTTGAGGAAGATATGCAACCTGGGCCAAGTGGAGCCAGATGACATTTTTTATTACCGGAGCATAAAGCAATATTAAATGATTTCATGATTGTAGCCAGAACATCTGTTATTAAATGTTAGAAAACTGATTTATTCAATTCTAGCAAACTGGCACTCAGCCCTTTCTAAATTAATGCCTTACCTTTGGGACATGAAGGTGTTATTCGCCAGTTTTCTTTTTGAACATACCATCCTTTCCACATGTCATGTGATTGCTCTTCTCTCTGACAGATGGTGTCCCTTTCGGGAACAAGGACTCTCCTGGGCAGAAGAGTGTGAGGGATATGTAACATGCTCCACTCTTTCAAAGGTTGTCCAGCATATCTAGAGCCATAACCCACCCCGGAAGGCAGCCAGGTTGTCACAGGTGGGCAGGGCGACATAAAAGGGGAAGGCTCAGATGGAGAACTCTGAAGTTCTGAAAACTGATCTATAGAGTTGAAAAGCAGGTGTCAATGGCCAGCTCCTCCAAATTGGCCCAGTTTTTCCTTCAGCTCCACTTCTGCAGCCTTATGGGGCATACTATTCTATTCCATATGCAACCATCCCAAGACTTTGGGGAAAATTCCAATTCTCAAATCTTTCATTCATCATAGATGATAGAGCATTTCTCTGAGAAATGTGGGCCTCTGATAATTGAGGCATCAACATTTTGCATAGATCAAAGTAATAAATGGAAATCACGGCATTCCAGGTAGGATCTCAGACTTTATTCACCCGGTGTGTGTGAGTTGGTGGGGTTTAGGACAGGGAAGAGGGATAAAAGGAGAAAATCTTTCGCATTATAGAGGCTTCCCCCCAAATAATCAGAAGTCACCCACTCATTTCATTTCTGCATTCCATCATTCCTTCATTGACACATTCATTCACTAATTACAATGTTTTTCAAATATTTACCTATGCTAGTCACGGTTCTGCGCTTTAGGAGATCCACAATACAAATGTAAAGAGGAGGCAATCCATTAACTCAAGAAGTTGACAGTCTGATAAGAAAAGTAAGACACTGGCACAAATGATGAAGTAGAAATTTATGAGTCATGAGAGAGTCACAGATAAAGGAGTGTGGAAAGTGGAAGGGGAAAGAAAGAAAATCTCCACTAGAAAGTTCCAGAAAGGGTTCATGAAGGATCCGGAATTTGGGTTGGGCCTTAAGAAAGGACAGGATGTTTGGAAGAGATAAGGAGAGGCAGTGGTTATTGCAGAAGGAAGTAGTGACTCGAAACAAGGTGTGGGTATAGGACAGCACGAAGCATGTGTTTTGTTTTGTTTTAAAGATTGTCACCTAAGCTAACATCTGTTGCCAATCTTCTTTTTTCTTTTTCTTATTCTCCCCAAAGCCTCCCCAGTGCATAGTTGTATATTCTAGTTGTAGGTCCTTCTGCTTGTGCTGTGTGGGACGCTGCCTCATCATGGCTTGATGAGCAGTCCTAGGTCTGTGCCCAGGATCCGAATCAGCAAAACCGTGGGCCGCCAAAGTGGAGCGTGAGAACTTAACCACTTGGCCACTGGGCCAGCCCTAAGGCATGTTTGAGTACTGGCAGATCCTTGGTGTCTCTGACACTTTCAGTCCTTATAGAGGAATAATGGGAGACAAAGATGGAAGACAGGCTGAGGCCATATCTTGAACATCTTTAAGTGCCTGGCAAAGGCATATTCAGTGGGCTGAAGGATTCTGAGCATGCAAACAGAACTGTAATTTAGGAAGATTAATCTAAGACCATGAGTAAACTGACAGTAGGGACATCTGAAAAAATGCAGGTGAGAGATAATAAAAACTTGAATGGGAGCTCTTGGAATGGAGAAAAGAGGATTCATGGAGAAGATTTACAACAGAGGGATTGATAAGGTTTCAGAAGTTATGTGTTGTTATAAAAGAAGTACAGGTTTGGAATCAGACAGACTCTAGGATGAACTTCATTTTCTCCTCACTCTCGGAACTAGCTGGAGTAAGTCACATTTCTCCAGGCCTCCCTTACTTCCTCATCAGCAATGTACACATGCATGTGTTACAGAAGGCACGCTGGGAGGGGAGGGCTCACATAACCCCTCCTCAGGTTGTGGTGAGGCTCAGATGAGATAATGTATGTGGAAACACTTCATAGAGTCTGAAAAAACCTCAGAAGTTCATTGTGGTTATTTAAATGACTATCAGGATGTGCGGGATGAATAGAAGGAGGATCTCAGATGAATCTTGGTGTTTGAACTGGGGTGACTCTGAAGGTGGAGAATCACGTGCTGGAAAATTAAGGGAAGGAGGAAGGGAAAGGAGGTCACCACTCACCCAGTATCTCAAAATAAACTCCAGATGGATCAAAGATTTAACTGAAAACTGGAAACCACTGACAATATTTTATGATAGAGAGGTTGAGAAATTCTATCTAAGAATTCCAGGAAAGCTAGGAACCAAAAAGGAAAATATTAATAAATTTGGCTACATTAGAACTTAGAACTTCTATATAACAAAAATGAATAAATAAGATTGGAAGGAAAATAGCAGACAGGGAAGCTTGTTTGCCAATTGTATGACTGACATGGAGTGGATTTCTGAATACGTAAAAAGTTTTACATTCCTTCATCAAATACAAATGAGTAGACAAATAGAAACATAGGCAGAGAATGTGAATAAGCCATTTATAAAAGAAGAAATACAAATCGTTAATATACAAAAGAAAGCCAATTAAATTTCAATCAAAGATATTCCAATAAAATAAGGTCCTTTTTTTCACCTACTAGATTGGTAATTCAATAGAATGAAAATACTGTTTTTATGAAGCACTACGAAATGATTACTCTCATGTACTGCCGGAGCAGGGATGAAATACAAAATGTGACAGTCTTTCCAGTGTTCAATTTAATAATATATATCATCATGTAAAAGTGATGTATCCTTTGACCTATCAAATTCACTTCTGGGAATTTACCCTAAGAAGATAAATATGCAAATGTGAAAATATAAATGAATAAAGATTTTTACTGCGTTATTATTTAAATTGGCAAAAAATTAGAAACAGTCAAATATTCAATAGATTATGTAAATAAACTGTGACAAACCTAAATTTTTCTTTAGCTACTAAAATTGTTGACATAGACCTTTAGTTATTGAAATGTAAATCTGTTAATGTTTTCCTTTTTTCTTATATCTCTATGAGATGATGGATGTTAACTAACCATATTGTCGTAATCATTTCACAATATATGTAAGGCAAGTTATTATGCTCTACACCTTAAACTTACACAGTGCTGTATGTCAATTATATCTCAATAAAACTGAAAAAAATCATTAGTATAGTATTGAGTGAAGATATGTAGTATCACATTTATTTAAAATATTGTATAAATAAATATACATATTTCTATACTTCTATGCAAGATATGTCTAGAAGAATGTTCACCAAAATGTTGCCAGTGTTTTTCTCTGGATCATAAGATTTCTGATGCATTTTTCTATATTGTTTCAATTTTTTAACTTTTGAAAGCATTTTTGCCAAAACAATTACATTTTTAAATGAAATATATAAGATAAAGTAAGAGAAAGAACCAAAGAGAAAGAGAGAAAAGAAAGGAAAGAGGGAGGGAGAGAGGTATAGAGAGAAGGGAGGCACATTAAAATATACCCGTGGGATTTTTTATTTACAGATGTGACTGAGTGATGACACAAAGAAGTCAACACTATTGAAAGAAAAACTTATTATTTACAATTTTTGAGACAAGGGAGCATACTGTGCCATGCAGAGCCACATGAGGAAGCACCAGGTTTGGCTGGGAGACAGAGCAGCAGTGAGGGGAAAGCGTGGCCTGGAGCCTTATTGGGTTTTCTGTGAGCACAGTAAGGCAGCATGGGGCAAGCAGCTTGTGATTGGCTAGTTTGAATAATGTCAGTGGGCTCTGGGATAAAGGAGTCATCTCTACCTGGCCCTGACTTGATTTAGGGCAGGAGAAGTATTGGTTTACTATGTGGGAGTTAGATAAAGGAGGTGGCTGGGGGTATGGACTAGGATCGGTTGGTTGGTGTGTGAAAGGCATGTTTGCAGACAAGTTCTTTATTATCTTTAGGAATAAGCTAGCCCTGGGAGGGGCAGTCTCTCTCTGTCCAGCTAAGCCCCCCAAGATGTCAAAATATCATAAAATTTAAGACATGATTAATACAGGAGGGAGTGAATGGAGGGAGGGAGGGAGGGAGGGAGGGAGAGGGATATTTGTTGGGACAAGGCTCTGAGAAGGCGGGAGTGGTGGATTCTGAGGATAAGTGGAGGGTCTGAAGGAGGGACAGTGCTCCCCCCAAGAATGAAGAGAAGAAGGAATGAAGAGCTACACAAACTTTTGCTGTACATATATAAAGAGAGGCAGAAGGAATTCACCCCCAGATGGCCTCAATCTTAGCAAAAACGTACTCTAACTCATCCTTAGAAAATGACCCGGGTAGAGTTTGGTAAAGAATTTAAAAAGAAGTGAGTCAGTTTTAAACAACTGTTGGATAAAATTCAGCGTGTGATTTTTCTAGATGTAAGTAAAAGAACAGTCTTTAGAGTTCAGATGAGGTTATAGTCAGGCACAGAAGAAAAGATAAGTTTGTCGCAGGGTGAAGCTTGGATATTTGCTAATAATTTAATAGGTTCTCAGAGTTTTTCAGCCTTATTCTTAAATTTCAAATTCTTGAACAAACTAGTTTCTGCACCAGGAATTGGCCTCCCTGGCTGTCCAGCCAAGATGATACAAGAACTCATGTTGGCTGCCTTATAAACCTTTGTCCCCCATCCTGGTTGGCTGTTGACTCATGTGAGAAGCATCATGGAATGCGTCTTTCTCTCCTCTTCATTGTTTGCTGGAAAACACACCAACTCCTCTTCCCTACATATTCACATTAGGAAACGGTTAATAACGATGAACCTCCCAGTCCCTGACATGGCACGAGAAAGAGGTAGAAAAAAAAAAAACACATTGTCATCATTTTTCCCAAGATTCGATATCCTGAACATTTCACTGATCTGTCCATTTAAGTCTTTCTCCTTAATGAAATTGTGAACAACCCTGTGACCAGCAACCCCATGAGACTCACAAAGGCAGGAAATAAATTTGTGAATGCACTAATTAATTATTTCATTCTTATTTCAATAGAGCTTTGCCATGTGCGGTACAATTTAAAAGATGACCTAATTATCATTGCTTTCTCTCTCCTTGCTTGGTTTAGTAACTGACGTCTCAAAATGTTTGAGTGAGGGCAGATGAAGGAGAAAACATGAAACAGCCCCCAGATGTCAACTGATTCCACATGATACAGGCTGGCTGTGTGAGGCGATAAATGTGTTCTGTCGACATCAGGCTGAACAGTGCCAATATGGACATATTCAGAAAAACAACAAGCCAATGTGATCATTTCTCTGGGCCTTGTCTTCTTTCTTTCCAACCGAGCTGCATTCTTTACTCCTGATTTGAAGGCTATTTACAGCATATCCCAGGGAGCCAGCCCGTGGCGTTGACTTTACTTTCCTTTGGAAATATTAGAATTTGTTTCCTAAGGGAGTCAGAAAGATTGTTTGTTAGTTTAAAAATAAGTCATACATTTGATGGTGATTGTGCAAGACTCTCTCCTCTTCCATGAAGTGTCCATCTCAGGGCTGGTAGAAAGGATGATGTTCACAGGGAGACCGAAGGCAGGACAGTGTCTATGGGGCACACTGTCTCTTATCTGCTGACAAGAGCCAAGCAAAGAAGTAATAGCACTTCAGGGACTGTCTGCTGTGTGTAACTGATGCTTTTTACCAAGAAGTGAAGTTAAAAGGGAAAATAGGGGATTAATACCCAAGCCAACTTTTCCCATAGCATCTCTGGTGGATTTTGTGAAATAAAAAGGGCAGAAAAAGCAAGCATGAGTTGTACAATACCCACAGACATCCAAAACAGAGATTTTGAAAGTTCCAGACCAGTTCAATAATTGTCCCATTCTGCATCGTGTCATATAGGCACCCGACTGGACCTTCACTCTGATTATATGGAAAACATTTCTTGATTGAATCACACAGACAATTCCCTCTTTATTCTCCAACCGCACATTCTCTCTGTTCATTCTTGTTCACTCTCATAGCCCAACACCATATGTAGGATGATAAAACCTAACTTGTAACCTTGTAACTCAATCTCCTTTCTGAGCTATAATCCTTTCTGCAAAGCTGTACCTGATTGTCTCAGAGATAACTTAAGAACAATGTTTCCCAAATCAAACCCAGCATGTTCTCTCAGAGCCAGTATATCCTCCTTCCTGACATCTTAGTCAATTGTCACCAGACCCAGCCTTTCAAACTCAAAAAGCATCTGCACCACTACCAGGGTTATTGTCCTAAAGGCTTGATCATATCAGGCCTCTGAAAAAGAATAAACTACACGTCCCAGCCTGGAATGACCAGCTTGACTGAAGTCACAGAGCTGTGCAGACTGTCTTTATTATATTATTTGCACTCTCTGAGGCATTCAACACCTTTGGTCACCTCTTCCCTCTTGGAACTCCTTCCTTCATTCCTGTAACCTCCTATTCCTTCATTCATTCTCTTTGTAATTTTCTTGCTTTGGCTCTTCCTCCTTCTTCCCTTTAGTGACACTACTCCCTAAAATGATACTATCTAATCTCCCTTATCACTCTCTATTAGAGTGACTAAGAAACATCCTGAGAGCTTCTTAATAGTAGATCTGGGATTTGCATTTTGAACAAGCTTTCCAGGTGAATCTAAGTGATCTCTGTAAAACCCTCTTATACACGACTTGTGAGATAAACAAATGTAAGGCAGTATTATCTTTACAAACAGAATGTATACCATAGTATGTCTGTAACCTATATTTCTCCTGGGAGGACCAAGTAGAAGAGACTGGCTAGATCTTCACCAAAGCTACTTCCTCTGCATCCAAGCCACTCAGATCTCTTGCAGTTCCACGTGGCCATGTGCCTGAGTTCCAGCCTCTGAGTGGAAGTAAAATGCCCAAAACAATCTTCCATTTGTACTTCTCCACGCTCTTTTCCTCTGTGGTTGGTGAGTCAACAACCATGGAAAACTTGGAAGTTGTGTGTTGAAAATGACAGAGGTTCTGCCAACCTCAATCATTAACATACCTTGTGGAGGAGTTTCCCTGCTGACCTGTTCACTCCTTCCGGTGCAGTTACATAACCAAGAAACAAACTTACATTATTCCAAATTGAAATTTGGGGGTTATTTGTTATAGCAGATGACATTTCCCTAATACAGTTAGATGAAGGGTAACAGTAAGTCAGCCATTCCCAACATATATCTCAAGAATATCTGACTACTCTTTGATCTCCCATGTCTCATGGCTTCCTAGTCACTGTAAAATTGCTTAACCCAGGGGTTATTAACTTTTCTTGTGTCATGGAGACCTTTGGCAGCCTGGTGAAATCTATGGATAGCTTTTAGAAGAAAATCTTTTTTAAATGCTTAAAATAAACCATATACAAAAGAATCATGTCACAAAAGAAACCGATTTGATTGAAATAGTTACAATAATCTTAAAAAATTAAAATTTACGATATTGTTATTAACATGTTAAAGAGCAGGAAAACACATTTAAAATGTAAGCAAGTTAGAAGTGGATTTTATTTTTTACAAATTTATCAATATGAAGACTGGCTAGTGTTGCTTCCTTGAATAAGAATATTGAACTATGGGGTGGTCTTTGTCAAGGCAACACACATGTCATATTGGGCGTTTAGTCAATGTTGATGTTTTGTTTTGGTGGTTGCAAGTGTAGAGATCCCAATCCGTAAAGATATATTGAGGCATTTGGAATGAAAGCTTCCATAGATGGTATTATGAGGCCAGGATACTCTTCTCTCAAGGAATACCAGAACCCTCCAAGGATTTTTGAGTTAGACTCCAGTGCAGTAAGATTTTAGTTTTGTGATCAATGAGCTCATATTTGGCTAGATCAACATCTTTGATACAGTTTATATCAGAAAATGTTCAGTAACACATAATGAAAATGACTCATCTTTTTCCATATATTGATCAACAAACAATTGTAGACAGAATGTATTGCAGATGTCTGGGTAACCAGTAGTTGGTGGCTAAGCAATATCTGGCTTTGGGTTCCCTGAAAGTCATCACAAGAGTGTGCACATTGCACAAGACTATGATAGTGTGTGATCTACTTTTAGGTCTAATAACTACCACAATTTAAAAGAATTTTGAAACGTCTGCAACAACTGTAATGCAACAGGGCAATATCTGATTTCTTTTGGTGAAAAGTCGCAAGTATTGCTAATGTTCTGGGGGCTTATTGCTTATATTTATAATGAAAAAAAATGCTAAATTTCAGTTAAAGTTATTGGTAAAAAAAAAGTGTAATTTTTTCTCATTTAAGAAACCCACTGAATTCTGCCCACGGATCCCTTGCGGAGAGGTGTGGATCCCAGGTAGAAGCCCGTGATTCAGCCTTTGAGACACTATTGGGCTGGAATAGAAAGCTCCCTTCTTGCCAAAGGTGCAGGCTGTGCATGTGGATGTGGCCTTTATACGGCCAAGTGTATGTCCTGAAATGGACTCCTCCCCTTCTTCCAACTCAAATGACCTCTTTTGCTTTTTTCCCTGTCCTTTATCTGGACAGAAACCCCCACCAAAAGGATACACTGCTAGGACCCAGGCTCCAGGCCAGGCCACACACACTCCAGTTTTGCCAGATATCTAGCAATCAGTCATTCCATTTTCTCATTTTCTGTTTAGTGGTAGGATTGGGGACCTTCTTAAAGTTTCTTTCTATCGCATATTTTCCCTTAAAGCATTCTTGTTTTCTGATAATTTTAAATAAGTACCATATAAAGTATAGGGCAGTATATAAAAATGAGGTGGAATTAACCTATGTAGACACAAAAATACAAATAAGCACATGTGTTCACCGTGTTTGCTCTTCCTTAGTTAGGATAATTACCCTAAGCATTACGTCTAGTGAGCACACAGACATACTCAAAGTAATTTGGCATTATCAGCAAATTGGATTGCTCTTGGAAGACATCCACTAGATTATGAGCTTCAAAAGGAATTTAATCAAGCCTGAGACCTCTGTGAATCTCTGGTACATGGCTCAATGAATGACACGGAGCATGTGCCTGGCAAATGTTTGTTAAAGTGAACTAAAGTCTGATAGTTTAGGGATGATTTCAAAATATTTTGGATAGATATAAACCTAAAATAATTGGAGAAACAATAGAGAAAGAAAAGTCTCTTCAATAAATGGTGTTGGGAAAACTGGACAGTCACATGCAAAAGAATGAAAGTAGACCATTATGTTACACCATACACAAAAGTTAACTCAAAATGAATTAAAGACTTGAATGTAAGACCTGAAACCATAAAACTCCTAGAAGTAAACAGGTGTATGTATGTTTTTTGACATCAGCTTTTAGCAGTAACTTTTTGAATATCATGTCTCCTCAAGCAAAGGAAATAAAAGAAAAAATAAACAAATGGGACTACATCAAACTAAAAAGCTTTTACACAATGAAGGAAACCATCGACAAAATGAAAAGAGAAAATAACAATTGGGAGAAGATATTTGCAAATCATATATTCGATAAGGGGTGGGTTGGTGTATGTGTATAAGGTGATGGATTGCAATTAGACTTTGGGTGGTGAACACGATATAGTCTTCACAGAAATTGAAATATAATGATATACACCTGAAATTTGTATGACTTTATAAACCAATGTTACCTCAGTAAAAAAAAAAAACAAATAAAAATTTAAAAAAGAAGTATAATTAATTTTTTACTCTTGCCCTTGTATTCAGTAACTTGTTAAATTCACTTCTTAGTTTTAGTAGATTTTGGCGATTCCCTTGGGGTTTTAAATGTATATGACCATTGTCTTGTATGAATAAAGGCAATTTTATTTCTTCCTTTCAATCTTTATTCTGTTTATTTGTTTTTCCTACCCCATTGTACTGGCTAGTAACTATGTTGAAAATTGTACACTTTTCATAGATATATTTTTATCAGATTGAGGAAGTTCTCGTTGCTAATATGTTGAGAGTTTGTTTTATTTATTATAAGTGGGAGTTGAGGATAAAGATATGATAAATTTTTCTACTTTATTCTGTTAATGTGGTGAATAAAATTGATTAATTTTTAAGTATTAAAAAAAATAAAATAATGGGGCCAGCCCCATGGCGTAGTGATTAAGTTTGGTGTTCTCCGCTTGGGCAGCCTGGGTTTGGGGGTTCAGATCCCAGGGGCAGACCTAAACCACTTGTCAGCCATGCATGGAAACTTCCCACATATAAAGTAGAGGAAGAGTGGCACAGATGTAAGCTCAAAGCTAATCTTCCTCAAGGTAAAAAATAGAGGAAGATTGACAACAGGTGTTAGTTCAGGGCTAATCTTCCTCAGCACAAAAAAATAAATAAAATAGATTAAAATAATTGGCACAATTTGTTTTTAACTGAAGTAGGGAGTGTTTAATGTAATATAGTCTTTCAGTAATCCTGTAACCTTGGGAAAGTTACTTAAACTCTCTGCAGCTCATTTACCTCATTAGTAAAATAAGGATAATAATATTGACTCTTTAAAGTTATGAGGATTAAATGAATTAGCACATGAAAAGTGTTTAGAGAATAATAGTTGGCACATAGCAGGCACTCTGTAAACATGAGCTATGCAATTATTACTAGAAGAAGTACTATTCATGGTAATAATTTCATCACTATCAGAAGTGCCAAGGAGTACTGAAATGCTCGGAATTTAATGTTCTATAATAAATTCTAGATCTTATTGCTTATTAAGCTCTTGTGTCTGTTTTTAAGTTTCCTTTATCCTCCACCTTCATTGCCAACCTGCCAGCTATCACTATGAGTTACTCCCTGCCCCTAAAGTTCCCCTCTAAATTGCACTTTGTAATTGACTATGACCTTGGAATCAAGATAATGCAAGACCATTTGGATTGTACAAAACAGTATTAAATAGGTGGATCTGTGTATCCCATAAATTTGTCTATTTTCCTGCTTGAGTTTTATGATAACTATACCTAGATATTGGGAAAGATTCGTTTTCTGCATAGGTAGATGTGTTCACCTAATAAGTAACATATTGCTGTATGTTTGCACATTCACTAGCATCACCTTCCTTTCATTCCCGTTATTGCAATTACCTTCTCCATCCTCACTCCTGGTCACGAGGCAACAAATTCTCTCGAAGGACCACAAGGTCATGGTTGGAAAAGAGTGAACTGCGTGAATTTCAGGACCAGTGGCCACTTCAATCTTCTGTGATTTATCTACATGACCAATTCCAGGCCTCAGGTATATTTAGAGATGAGCAGGATTGGCTAGACACCACAATGACATTTCTTCTCATGCTTTAGATTCCAGCTAATAAAACAAAGGATGATATTTCTTCTTGTCAACACGTGGACATGCCTGATGCGATTGTCGGCCCCTGCTGGTGGGCAGAGGCTGGGCTGTGGCTGAGGCACATTCGTGAATGTGAATACAGCTCCTGTTTCAGTGCAGGAGCAAATACCAGAATGTTCAGCTCTGCAGGTGGTTGTGTCATTCTTGATGTATTTCTTGCTGTTTGACCAGTTGGTAATATAAAATTTATAAATCTAATCCTATGGTGGAGACAAGTTGGATGGGAGATTTTGTGTTTAGGAAGAATATACCTATGGGGCTTTTAAACAGAACAGTATTGAGTTGTTTGTGTCACCGTTTTATGGTTGTGGACAGTCCGTCCTAGCTGGATGATATTTCAAGATTTATGGTAACATCAGGCTAAAGAATCCTATATTTTTAACATCCTCACATGTCACCTTCCAACCGAGGGAGACTTATGCTGGTTCCCACTGCCTTGGCTGGACCAATTTCCCTTCTGGCTTCTTGAACAGGTCTGTGCCTTCCCAGGATAAGCCTTGGCCTTTTTACTGCACATCCATAGTATGGCAGAGAAGAAACAAATCCCGTGGCAAGAGGAGCATCTTCTTTGGGAAGTATGGTACAATGGCAAGTTCAAGAGACTAGGAGTGAAGAATGTTGACTTCAAGTACCAGTTCCATCACTGAGCTAACCATGTGATTCGCCTTGGGCAGGTGCCAGGACCTCTCTGGGTATCAGTGCAGCAACCAAGGAAGTAAGACTCAGATCTCCCTCAAGGAAAAGATTTCCTGTGAGGATTGTGATTAGCTGACATCTTCAGCTGCTGCACACTCAGCATCCACCACAGCCTTCTTGCCAATGTTACACTCTTCCTAGGATGCCCTAGCCAACAGCAGAGCACAGCAGGGATGTAGAGCAGGGCTGTCCTGCCCAACACAGGACTTCCCCAATGGGCATCATGTGGCCTGGGGCTCCCCATCGCCTGGCCAGCTCTCTCAGAGCTGCACTGATGCCTGAGGCTTTTCCTACACAACCCCCCTTCCATCCTCTCTCTCCTTCCCTAGGTGTCAGACCTGCATCCCACTCTGCAGAACCCCCTGCCTGTTCCTGTTCCTTCTTCCTTTTTTCCTCATGGGAGCTTTCCCTCAGAAATCGCTTGCACACCAAATTCCGTTTTGGCTTCTGCTTCTCAGAAGATCTGAACTGACACAGTTGATGTGTGGACGTGTGTGATTCTTTGCCTACCCTGTACATTTTCCCCCTCCTTGTAGAAATGAAATCCTCACATATACCCAACCACCTTCTTGTAGAGCTGCTCTTCTCCAGCGCCACATGTGGGGTTATGGTGGACTCTCAAGCAGATATGCTGCCTCCTCGTTCTGCTGCCACCGAGGTGGGCACATGAGCCATGTCAGATTAATTACTGTTTTCATCTCCCTGATCAAAGTGGCTCAGGTGGGCATGTGACCAAAGCAGTCCAGTCAGAGTCCTCCCCTGGGATGTGGCACACTAGCACTTACAGAAGGAGCTTCTCTCCTACTTTTAGAGATGAGCTAAGTGTGTGAACTGAACTTCTGATAATCATGCACCTTACCACAGGGAGGAGACTGAGACCAAGAGGCCAGCGGTCAGTAAGAGACACGGGGTCCAGAGTCCCCAGTCTGGAGGCTGTCTGAGCTGCCCTCCTTCCTGCCACTTCTCCTTTGGGTCTGAAATCTACTCCATAATTCTTCCATTGTATCTCGTCTTTTAATTTTTTAACTTAAGTTAGTTGGATTGGGTTCTGTCACTTATACTTGAAATCATTTTTAACAATAAAGTCAGTTTCTACGTAAAAACTGATTCTATAAACTAGGTTGATCCTGCTTTGGAAATAGAATGAAATGTGGAATGATAGGAAATATCAGCAAAGTGCCTGAAACAGAAGAGGTAATAAATTGACATTTTGTTAATCAAACTGTAGAAACATAAGAAAATGAGAGAGTCCAGGCCCAGGAATAAGGGTATGGTTTTCAAAAAGGTGTAATAGTGCCTAGCACATGGTAAGCACTCAGTAAGTATTTTGTTGAACTAAACTAAGAATATGAAAGTACTTGGCTTTACTACAAGTTTGTTTTGCCTGGTTATCTGTGCCTCTTAATGACAAGTCCAGGTGCTGAGAATGACATCCCTTCTAAGACCACGATCTATCTTCTGCTTCCAAATCAGAATTCGCCAGTGGAAGAGGAGCTTTGGAGAGAAGGGTAGTGAGGACAGGGGCCTAGAGATATTCAGAGGGAGTGACAAAAGGCAAAAAGGAGGCATCAGTTGGGAGGTAAAGAGCAAGGCATCCAGGAGCAATCAATGACCCATGGCCTTTTTAATTGTTTACATGACAGGAGCCTCTATCCAGGGTCAGGTCCATGATGGCTTCTCAGAGGCAGCAGAGAGCGTCTTCTGGGTGACAAGCAAGGGCAAGACAGTAATCCTGAGCTGAGCACACTGAGCATTCTGAGACCCCTCTAGGAACCCACAGGCTCATTTACCTCAAGGGCATATTTTTGCATCAATTGTCAATGAATAGAAAATTGGCAATTTGCTGAGGGAAATGACATTGTTCTACCACAGAGTTATAAGAGGACTGTCAAACTGGAGGGGGCTTTAGAGAACATTTAGTCCCATTGTGTTCCAGGGTCAAATACTTGAAGGCCACCTTTGTCTCTGTTGCTTTTGACTTCTTTGGAGTCATCAGGCTCAGATCTGAGAACTTCCCTCTCCTAGGCCAACACACGCATTTTATTTCAACTTTCATCTCATCTTATTGAATGTGTTCCTTCCTCCACTGTTGAGACTGTCATCTCCTCATGACCACGATCGTCTTAACTTTCCTGACCTGGCAATCTAACTCACCCAAAAGCCTTAGCTAACCCCAAACCCTTTTGTCTCCCTTCCTCTCCCCAAAGAAAAAAATCACTTCCTTCTTTCATAATAAATGCAATCAACAGTCATTAATTGAGCTCTGAATAACAGCACTTGGGACACAAAAAATGGTATAAACTGGGCCCATAGGCCCTTTTCTAAAGGAGCTCACATTCTAGTGGGATTAGACCGAGGTACACAAAACCAGTAAAAGATAGAGGGAGTGCTGGAAAAGGGTCAGAGAATTCTGACTAGGGAGGTGAAGGAAACTGTCATGAAAGGCGTGGCCTGTAGCTGAGCAATGAATGACAAGTGAGGTTTCAAGACATGGGAGAGTGAGGAATGCAAGCCACACTGCAGAAGCAGTGGAGGTGTGACGTAAGAACAGGGGAACTATGTTTCGCAGGCTGCAGCCATGGAAATAGAAATTGTACTAGCAGACCTCTCACTTACCACTACATTATTTGACAATGATCCCCAGAGATTGTACGTCTGTTATAACTTTTCTCCCTATTTTTTCCTTAAAGCAAGAAGCTGGTACCCTTCTCCACTATCTGGAGCAGAGACAGAACCCTAGCAGGAGCTCAGTGAGGCCTGATCTCTGAGTGGGTGTTCAGTCTACTGAAGAAAAAGAGATCAATGGCTTCATCCTGCAGGCATGTGACCACTCTAAAGAATCTGTTTTCTTAGGATGAGGTCCAAGTCTCAGAAGGGATGGGCCACTCTGGGGTACAAAACTTTGGGAACCAGCCTCACAGCTGCTGTGTGGCTATTGGCCTGTTGAGTTTGATGGAGTTAGCCTCTACTTTTCAGTCCACTTTTAGGCTGTGGACATGGAACCGGAGCTTGGTTGGTGGAATCACCACAATTTCACCCAGATTTTTTGCCAGTTGAATGGTTACTGACTCAAGCAAGTCCAGACCTTTGCTAATGTGTTTAACATGCAACAGAGCCTGGTTCCTTTGCTTTTTCTTCTCCAATAGATTCTTGAAGAATCAGAACTTCCAGGCTGTGTGAACTTTGACCTTGGAAGAAAAGGAATAAATAATCAAGGGGGTCATTGCAGATAGTTCTGCCCTCTGGTTGAAAAGGGCCTCTGATTCAGTCAGAAAAAATCCTTACATCTTTACATCATATTTTCCCGTCAGTTGATACTGTTAATACTGACACATAATAAGTAATAAATATATGTTGACTAAGTGATTGCTTAACTGATGGGCAATGTAGTTATCCTAGGGTTTGCTTTCTTTTATTTTCAAAACCATTCCTTCATTCCAAATGTCCCAGACACCTACCCTCACAACAGGGCCATTTCAATGTACTCTGAGGTCCCGCAGTCTGTCATCCATAACCCCTCTATTGTTAGAGATTGAAGATACCATATGCTTTGTGGTACACTCTGATGGGAGTGATATTTGCTTTGTCCCTGCCAAAGAACTGGGTTTCAGTCAGCTGATTTTCTTGGTTTTGGCAAATCTTGCTTGATATTTCTCAATTACAAACTAATGACTCAAATTTCAGTATCTCCTGATTTAAAATTAGTACAGCAGATTGGATTTTTTAGATCGAAGAGAGCTGGAAAAGAAAAGCCCATCCTTCATAGTCAGTGACAATCTCTTTAGTTCGTGGCACCATTGGCAAACCCAAAAGGAGAGGCAGAGGGACCTAGAAGAAAGAGTCTTTAATCCACTAGGAATTTGATGGCTTAGGTTGAGTTGGGAGAGTAAATATACTTTGTAAGATTCTGTGGAACAGTCGTTGTGCTTGTCAAAGTACAATCTTAAATTACGGAGTAGTAACAAATTAATCCCAGAAAGCTCAGGGTTTACTACAACAAAGCCATGTCTCTTTGCTCACAGGGCACGTCCGACACAATTCAGAGGATGACTCTAATCAGCACGAGGATCCAGGTGGACAGAGGCTCCCGTCTCTGGTCTTTGTGACAGAGAAGAAGAGAGACTAGATGATTTCACATGAGCTTTTCATAAGCAGCCAAGGAATGACAATTGTTATTTCTGCTCATAATTCTTTTGTCAGAACCAGTCATATGGTGCTCCTCAGTTGAAAGGAAGATAAATGCAATTCCCTGCACACTTGGAAGGAGAAAAAGACCAAATATTGGTCAATACTCACAAAGCTGACAACATCTGCCCTTCTGGTCATCAAATGATTGCTTCATTTTTGTTCCTACACAGAAAGCACTTATCCTCCTGCCCACAGCAGAAAACCCAAAAGTCCCATTCATTCATCACAAGTATGTCAACATTCAGGACATCAGAGGTGTGAATGGCATTCTCTATATTAGGTTTGGGCATTTTTTTCTCTCGACCCAAAGACATGTACTAAAAAGGCAATATGTAATCATAGAACTGGGCATCATAATAAATACTGGAGGAAGAATGAGACCCTTCATCAGTCACTGAACTGGTAGTTCTGAAATCCAGCTGAGGAAATATCCTGGGGCCCCCTAAGCTGAGGAAGGAGAATATTCTTTAATTAGGCCCTGATTCTGCTCTCTGCAGGGGGCACTCTCTAATTCTTTGTTCTCTTTGGCCCCTGGATCTACCATCTGGGAAGATCTTCCTTTTCCATTTTTATCCTACTTGGCCACTTCAGATGTGAGTGTTGAGTGACATACCCTCTTGGCCAGCTGAGTGGCTTTCTCAGGGTTCTTCTTTCTATTATTTCTGCATTTAAGTCAGTCAATTCTTTCCCGAGTTCATCTTTTTCTTATAATATTCTGCCAAATGCTGCCACTATAAACACGCAATTAACATCTTTATTTCTCACTCTGTTTCCTAGAGCCATAATTCCTTAAATTCATAATCTGACTCTCACATCATTATTGGTAATTATTTTACCAAACATTTTGGCATTGCATGCCACAAATCATGGTTTTTTACCACCTCCAATATCCGTATTCTCAGGGGCCTCTTCCTAGCATCTGATGTGTAAGGCAATCCTACCTATTTGAAGTTTTTTAATGATCCTCACTCTTGGTACCAATTTTATAGCAACAAGACTACATAAGGTTATGCTGCAATAACCATTTGACCCTATAATCTTAGAAGTTTGATATGTCAAACTTCTGTTTGCTTCTGTACTCATGCTAAATGCTAGTAACTACTAGTTAGACAATGCGCATACTGTGTAATGGAAGGCACATTGTACTGGTGTCTATGGATTCAGGTGGGAACGAGGGAAAATGGATCTAACATTTATGGATCTCCTAACATACTCCAGAAATTGATTAATGTTCACGTACATTAAAGATATTAAGTAACTTACTCACAGTCACAACTCTGGAATTCCAACCCAGTTCTCCCTGATTCCAAAGCTCATGCCTTTTATTTCCTTTCATCTTTTTGAATTTCTACATTTGCATTTTTGTAGTGTTTGGTACAGGAAAGAAGGTACTTTAAAGGAGTGCTTCTAGAACTTTCATGTGCACGCAAATCATCTGGGGGTCTTATTAAAATGCAAATTCTGACTTCTTGGGTGAGGCTTGAGATTCTGTGTTTTTAACAAGATTTCAGGTGCTGCTGCTGCTGGTTTGTGACTCACTCTGAGTAGCAAGGTTCTAGAGTATTTTTGTCACAATCAATGACAACCTGTGGGAGACCTTAGCAGACATAAACAGTTATCCAAAGCAATGTTTTTTTCTCATCATCTAGAAAGACATTGTTTAAATCACACATCAAACAGGCAATAATTTAAAAATGTGTTTCCTTCTCTGGGTCTCCCTGTAAGGGATTAGTCTGTACAAGACATCTCTGGAGTTGTCCACTGCAAAATTGCATGGCTGCTTATGGTCCCTTTGCTTGAAGGGCAAACTGAAGCTTCACTCTGCATAATATTTGATCAATGTTTTTCTAACTTCACATGTGTTTTCTAGTGCAATTACTGGTAATGCTTTTTCCCTATTATTAATTTTCTTTGGACATTAATAAGTTCTTGGGAAGAGAGTCTGGATAGTTCCAGAAAGTATGCCAACCTATCTCTCATCTTCCATCATTTAACTTCCCCTTGCTAACTTCCACTGCCATAATGCCACGATCACACCGATCTCTGTGATATGGTGTTTCCTCCTATGCTATGGCCCAAGTATTGAAACAAGAAAAGATACTTTGGTATCATCATCTCTTACTTTTACTGATCCGAAATTTTTTCCTCCTTTGTCTGAAACAGCCCTCTGCTCTTCCTTTGGGAAACCAACTCTACCTTACTCTGTGTAGTCCAGTGGGATGTTCATGGTGCTCCATTCCATTCCTCACCCATGTAAGCGACCCAGGGTAGGCAATCAGAGTATATCACCCCTTGACAATGGTGATTAGTTCAAGAATAAACACATCATTCAACCAGAATAAATGAACATCTGCCATGAGAGTTGATTTATTTTCTCTGGGATAGAAGTCACTCTTTTATTCAGAAATCACAAGCAATAAAAACTATGCAAGCCTGGAGCTTACTAGGATCATCATCCTCAGCCACATAAGAAACACATTGCTGGATAAAGTTAAAATAAGTTAAATAAACAAATACATAAATATAACATAAAAAAGAAATCAAAGCCCAAGGTATGGGAGTAGAAACGACTTTGTTAAAGACTCTGAGCCTTCAGCTCAATCCCTGGATTTCCCTTTGTGGTGAGTTGGATTTCTGTTATTTACCACGAGAGGGGTTATGACTAACGACTTCCATTACTTCCCAATAGCACAGCTGATATTCAACTGGAAGACTTAACTAAGGCTTTGCTAAGGGTTCGGGAATAATAGTAGGGAAACAAACAAAGAGCAATATCCAATTGGATGGTCTGGCTTATATATCATAAGCCTCTCTTATTTACCCTACAGTCGACTGCATCTCCTTGACCTGGATCCATATGCCAGAGGCAGCAGTCATCCCTCAACCAGATTACCCAAAGGGGCTTCCAAAAGCTCAACCTAAGCTACCTCTCTAGCCTCATGTCCTGCCCCAACCTGTTTTCACTCCACGTACCTGCGGCCTATGCCTTAGATCATCTGTAATTCTCCACATTCGCTGTGAACTTCCAAGCTTCTGTGCCTCAGTTCATGCTGCCCCTTCACAATGATTCTCTCCTTGACTAAACACCAGCCAGGCTCCTCTGAGCCCTTTCTTGATGAGGCCTCAAGCTTGGCCTATACAAACTTGAACAAAGCACTGTTTCCAACAGGTCAAGGCCACATGCCTAGGATGACCCTACCTCTCTTAAAACGTCTGCCTAAGAAAACTCAAGACTCTCAAAAGAAATCACTGTTTGTTTCAGCCAACACCTGAAGATCAGGCCCCCGTCTCCCAGTCTCTGTGGATGGGAAGGAGCCCAAGTTAGATAGGTGCCAGTTAGTAAAGCTGATGGGTTTCACGTGGACCAAACCCTCCTTCTTGCTTTTTGTAACTTTCCACTTCTCTGACTCTACTGAGCCCCGACTCCTCTTCCTCCCTATCCCATCATTCTCCCTTTAAATGCTCAGTCACCTCTGTACAATTGGAAGTCGAGTTCATTTCATGTCAGACTCTTTTCCCGATTGAAACAGTATATTACTGATTAATATCTTTCCTTACTGCTTAAACTAGTGTCGGCTTTGTTTATCTTTGACACCCTCATCCTAGAAATCTCTGCCTTCATCCTACGCCTTTCCTAACTTTAAAATCCTACAGACACAGCTTAAAAGTTTCACATCACTTTCCCCACATCTCCAGGCTGTGTCTTTCTCTGCATTCATACAGCATAAAGCTTATCCTTCATCTCAGCCCTTACTTACCTTCCATGTTTCACTAAGGTTGGTTTTGTCAGCTCCACTGGTCACTAAGCTCTTTGGGAGTAAGAACTACATGTGGTTACATTTGGGTTCAAAAGCGTAGCTTAGATTTGTCTTTTTGTTGTTAGTGCCACAATTATTGCCTTTAGCACCATTGTCTGCAGCTTTAAAAGGAAGTAACCTGGCCAGATCTTTAGGCTCCTGCCTGTGGGCCTCTGATTTTAGTAGAAATACAAAACGATTTATACCTTAGTGTGGCAAGAAGCTATGATATCTTCCCTTCCAAAGCTGATTGTTTCCTCAATGGTTTTTCAATAAAGGAAGGCTGTCTCCTGAGAAGGCACATGTGGTGGCTGGAATCTCTCTCTCACTTGCTATGCTGCCCTAGATGGCCCACTGGGTGGGGCTCAGTGACATGGAAAATTCTGCCACATTTCTGCACAGCTCAGCTAAGGCCCCTCCACATAAAACAAATATATCCAAACCAATGCCCGTTACATCACAGCATCCCACCACACCCTCATGTACACATCACACACCAAACACTTGCCATCCACACACAGATACTGACCCACAATGTACATCGTGGATGCATACACCCTGGGGCTAGAAGAAATTGTGATATTTTGGAGACGTGTTCTGAATAATTGTCAAGATGGATGTGGACTGCTGTAGTCAATTGAGTTATTTAAATAGAAATATTGACATAGAACAGAAGGAGCAAATCTGCCTTTTCAGCCTTGATTCCTTCTGATCCACTCTAAATTCTTACCCTCCGACTCATCCTGTTCCCTTTTTGTGCTTGAAAGTAATTTGAATTCTCCCACCCGTATTATTTCATTCACATTGTTTACCTTCCTCAGTTCTAAACTCTTAAGAAACAAATCCAATATTCAGTGCCATGACCGCAATATACTAAGTTCAGAAATTTCTGAGACTCTCAGGCTACCTGGAACTGAGTTCTTATGGTGTAAATTAAATATCCATTTAAAAGATTCATAATGTTTTCACATTACAGCAGTTTGATTGTAAGGCCTTGAAGTTAGGACCTATGTCTTGTATGTATACACTGAGTGCTTAATGCAGTACTGCACACATACTAGTTGCTCAGGACATCTATAAGGACAGGCCATCTATGGGAGAAGAATGTGTGGCCTCCCGCTCTATCATGATATGTAATTTGCTGGCCCCTCGCCATAGGACTTTCCTTCTTCAGACATCCTCTTGCAGAATAGGTTATAAAAGCCATAAACCCAAGATCATAAATAACTTACCCAAGTCCCAATAAATCTGTATTTCATATGAAGCATGTTATTTTTGACAACAGGCCCAATTCCTTTGGAAATCACACAGTAAGAAGTAAGGGAGGTATCTTCCACAGAATCACGTAGTGGTTTCACATAAGGCTCTTGTCAGTGCTCACTCAAAATATAACACATTAGCCAATCAGATACCACTGTCTTGGTGGCTTCAGTCCTTACAGCAGAAAGCTCATTTTCTTCCTCTCTCGGGGCTGGAATTTCCACCTCCCAGAAGCCATTTGTCTTCAAGATTTCATTTTCAACATCAGTGTAGGAACGAGAAAAAAAAATGTCATTTTAGCCCTGAACAAGATTGAGATAAATCAGCCTTTGTTTTTTGCTTCTTTGGGACTTCCTGGCCCTGGTGACCCTGTAGTGGTGGGCGTGGGGGTAAGGAAGCTGCTAAAAGATGCTAGGTTTCCCATGACTGAGGAATAAAGGCACATTTAATGTGTCTGGGATACAACACATTAATGTCCAAAGTCCAGAGAATTGAGCTAAATGTGGGAAAGTACATCGGCTTTCTGAATGAACCAAGTGGTATCAACCTATCTCTGGGAGCAATTCACTGCACTCTGATGCTAGAGTGATTTTATACATTTTGTCTGTTAAATAATGATAATTCCATAATCAGTAAAAAGTCTATAATCTTCCTAATTTTATTTATTTATTTATTTTGGTGAGGAAGATTGTCGCTGAGCTAACATCTGTGCTGATCTTTCCCTATTTTTTACATGTGGGGTGTCGCCACAGCATGCCTTGATGAGCAGTGTGTAGGTCCGTGCCCATAAACCCCAGGCCACAGAAGTGGAGTGCATGAACTTAATCGCTATGCCATCAGGCCGCACCCCCAACTTAATTTATTTTGAAGTATCATAGAGCATTTATCCATTTATTCATTAATTTAACAAGTATTTACTCAGCAGACACCTTGCACCCGAAAGCTATAGATACCCTGATCAGGGCTGTCCTTTGGGTATGCAGGGCCATAGGCAAATAATTTTTTATATAAAGCATTTGAGTCCTCAAAATCAGCATGTCAGCAGCACCTGGCAGCACCATTTCATGCCACTCCATGAAAGAAATACTGTGCTGGACAGTTGGAGCTATCTTCTCCCCAGACTCCCTCCCAGAAATCTAGAACCAAGGCCTGGCCATGTGGCCCCAGGACAATTCCATGCACCTGAATGGGACTGCTCTTTCCAACTGATCTTTGGCACTAGAGGGGGGCTTAGAAAATTTCTAAGAAGCCACTCCAAAGTACAAGGTTTCCTGATGTGCAGGCTGAGGCAGAAGCCCCCTTGCCTGGGTCTAGGGGTGGTATTGACATCGGTGAATAAGTCATGGTCACTGATCTCAAGGAGCGCTCCCACTGTGTGGAATATTCTTCTAACTCTGCATGCCATGCAATATAATAAGTACACTCAAGTGTGATAGATGCAATTATAATTGTGCATGTATGATATTGTGAAAAGTCAAAAGAAAAAGAGGTCACTATTTTATCAATCTAAATAGAAATAAGTAAAAGTATATTAATGTGCTTATGAACTTGGGCATTTATGGTCCTGGGATATTATTTAAGAATGATTTGGGGAATTCTTTTGTTTAATTTCTCCAGCTGATCAGGTGTCTGTGGAAAGTGCAGCAATTTGAATTGCCAATCTGAAATGAATCACGCTGGAAATAAGAAATTTGGATGTAGAGAGAATTGCATTTGTATTCCAGTCCTATCAGCCACGTACTAGCTGTGTGATGCTGAAGGACATAACTCCTCTAAGCTTCAGTTTCCTCATAGAAAATAAGGGAGTCATAGTATCTATTTCCCTGGGTCACTTTGAGCTTTAAATTACAGATTTATCTGTAATTCTGTGCTTCATATAGGTTCCTTTGTTTTTGGAGTAAGAGCAATGGCCGAAAATGTATGAAGAGGAAAAGACTTTTAAAAAGAAGATTATCAGCTCAGTCTAGGATAGGAGCCTTCCTTACGAGCTTACTACTTACAGGTACAGCCCTCAAAATGTTAGGTTCCAGGCTCTGCACTGAAGGTCAGGCCGCACCAACCAGGACGGGCAGGCATCAAGGCTGAGATAGGCATTCCCCGAAAGCATTTGGAGATGTAAATGTCTATCTGAGCCTCCAGGCTTCCTCAGTGTCTTAGTTACTTCAAGCCGGGTTATGGATTGAACGTTTGCACCCCCTCCCAAAATTCATACGTTGAAATCCTAACCCTCCAATGTGATGGTATTAGGATATGGGGCCTTTCGGAAGTAATTAGGCCATGAGAGTAGGGCCCTCATGAATGGGATTAATGCCCTTACAAGAAGAAACACAAGAGCTTGCTCTCCCTCTCTGCTGCCCACCATGTGAAGATATAACTAAAAGATGGAGATATGGTGGGCCTTCACCAGACACTGAATCTGCTGGCACCTTGATCTTGAACTTCCCAGGCTCCATAAATTGAAAAATAAATGTTTCTTGTTTAAGCCACCCAGTCTATGGTAATTTGTTAGAGCAGCCTGAAGTAAGACCTCATAACTTCATCTAAACTTCATTACTTCCCAAAGGCCCCACCTCCTAATACCATCACAGTGGGGGTTAATGATTCAACACATGAATTTTCGGGGAACACAAACATTCAGTCCCTAGTACTCAGTTTCTGAGTACACACTTAGACCCACAGGAACGAAGGTTCCTGAGAACCAGAGGGTTTGGAGGAAGGCTGGGCCCATTAGATTTCTTTTAGGAGATGTCAGCAAATCTTCCTCCGTATCTGCCTCTGCCTGTGGAAACTGTTCCGCGTCCCCATTGAGTGACACCTAAAGCCTCTGACCATCCAGACTAGCCTAGTGACCTAATCTGCTGCTAGCCTTAACTCTTGGAATCCAGCCCAACCTAAGCTTGGGTGCGGGGTGGAGGGTGAGGAGTGGGAGCTACAGATGGGAATCAGGGTGGGGGTTGAAGTTGAGAGAAGGAACAGAGGGGAGAGACCAAAACTGTCAAGATGGGTTAAAAGACTTTGTTTGGGAAACCTGGAAGAAGTTAATCCGGCTCAAGCTAAAGGTGTGCTCAGGGAGGGTTGAAGGGATAGTAGGGGACTTGGGGAGCTAGGGGGTCTCTGGAGATAACATTCCCACTGCAGAGCTTGCCTCAAGGCCCTCTTCCCCCCGGGGACTGCCTCTCAGCAGAGAAGTCGGGAAGAAGCCCTCTTTTTAGCACTTCTTGATTTTGAAGTTGGAAGCCTGAAAGCAAAGCACCAGGATATTAAGAGAATGTTTTGCACACTTGTATAGAAGGGGCCACTGTTTTGGAATAGAAACATCCCGTTACAATAAATCTGCACGGAGAAACAGATGGAAGGAGATAAGTATCAGGCTTTCGCCTCCAATTCTGTCAGCCAAGAGAGAAGGAAATTTGAGCTGTTAGTTATGGAGGTTCCTCAAATCCAGACCGGCATGGAGGTTTTGTGGTTGAGTTACTTCCCTTTTTATCAGAGACCCTCCATTTCCTAGGATGCAAATATTCTGGAAGAGAAAATCCCTTTGAAGGAAAAGAAAGGAAACTATCATTTTTTATTGAAGGGCTCTGCCAGACTTATTTGCATTTAATGTTCATAAAAACCTTGAGGCAGGGATTAGTACCATCTCTGTTTTTACAAGAAGCAGGCTCGATGCAGAAGTGACTTATCGCGTCTCATACAACTTAAAAGGGCCTGGCTCAGAGTCCGCTAAATGCCTGGATTCATGCTCAGCACTTGTACAACACAACCTTTCAGGCTGTGGGTGCACTCTTTCCAAGGAGAAAGATGCAGTGGCAAGAAAAGGAGAAAGGACATTAATCTGCAGATAAAGCTTCAAGTTGGACCAGATCATCAAAGCTCATGACCGTAATCAAGTCTGGTGTCAACTCACCATATGTGGGATGTGCCAGGGCCCCAGTAGGAGGCCTGGGGCCCTACTTCTGTCACTCAGCCTCTTCTGCAATAACTTCAGAGTCATAACAGCCCACCCTCATGGTCAGGCTAGATATTCAGCAAATGAATGGCTTGACTCAGAACCCTTTATGGTGTCTTAAACTTCCAAGTCTCCATTGTCCCCAACTATAATTCAACACATATCTGTGTGTGTGCACACGTGTGTGTGTGTGGAGAAGCAGGAGAGAGTTCATGGGTTCAACTATAGCAGAAATTCTTTTGTACAATAATTACGGCCAATGACAGTTGATGGGTCCAACTGCATTCTTTTGTACAATGTAAAGCTCCACATTCAGAATAGGGCATTAAGAACACTGAAGTTTGGGGTATGAATGAATGAATGATGATAAAGACAAGCATGAAAGAAGATGCTTATGAATTCCTAGGCCTATCAAGTAGCATAAAGTCCACTGAGTTTGTTGTTTAGCTTACATTATGATATGAAGTGGTAATGGCTGGAGCTTTATCAGCCATCTTGGGTCTTGGGGACAAAAGTCACAGCCTGGATCCTGTAGAGTGATCTTTGGGAAGGAGTCTGTTTCCCACAGGATAGTGGCACTATCAAGTCAGCCCTTGACTGAGCAGACTCTCCTCCCACCCACCATCTACCTTCCAACTAGGTTCAATGTAGTTCACCCAGTGCTTGTCTCACAACTTACCTATGACACTAAATCAGAATCATTGGTTGAACTGCCTGGCTGCCCCACAAGGCTGTGATCTCCCAGAAGGCTGGGACCTTCAAGGTTAGATATCTCTCACGTCTAGCAAAGTGCCTGCTACACGATAATGTTTGTTACACAAGTGATTGAGTGAGTAAATAACTGAGCAGATAGAAGTTTTATTATGAGAACATTAGGGGAACAATAGCATGAGAGATGCTCTAGCTAATAGAATCCTGTGGATGTGGACAGCTGCAAAGACAGAGCATTTGGGACCAAATTTATGCTTCTATTTCAAGGCATATCCCTCCCTTCCAGCCCTGTGAATACAGAGCAGAAATCGATGATGACACTGACTCATTCTGGAATGTGAGGCTCAGGGGAGGCCAATGAGGGGCTGAGGACTAGCGATTGATGAGGAAAAGACACCTGCTGCAGCTGTTGCTCTCTCCCTTTGCTCTGCTTCCCACCTCTTCTGCCTAGGGGCCCATCCCAACCTGCATCCTGCCCTCTCTGGCCATGACCCATGGTCTCATAGGCATCCTCCTTCCTTCTCACCTCTGGAAGGCCTGGGTGAGAATCTGTCTGTGGCTCCCTTCCACTCTGCTGTGTCCCCAGGGAGCCTTAGTCAGCCTGCGTGGGTGTTGTTTATCTTCTCATCCACCTCCCAAACCAGGACACAGACTGTTAAGTGAAACACGATGGCGCAGAGGCTGCTGCTGCAGATGGAGTGTTTTCTTTCCTTCACACCTCTTTCCTCTTAACCTCTGGTCTCTTTGGCCTTTTCCTCCAAATTTCTTGCCATAGACCTCTCACTATGTGTCTCTCTTTCCCTGGCTGCTCCCTGAGAGTCCTGAGCTGTGAAAACATCTTTGGTGGATCTCTAGAGGAATGACTGTGCCTCCTCTCCTTTCATTGTGACAACTCAGGTGCAAGACCTTTCCTTCCCCTTGTTAGCTAAGTGGCTCCAGGGACTCCTGAACATTTCTGAGCCTCAATGTACTAATTCATAAAATGGGATTGCAACGGCTGACTTTACAGTGCACTGGTCATGAGGAATATAATACGAAGAAAGTTGATTGAAATGTCTTAGAAACTGTACAACACAATAAAAGGTAAAGAAGGTATTTTCATTATTTATGGGTACAGGAGAGAAGAGGCAGAGAGACCTGTTCTTTACCACTCACCACTGTAGACACTGCCTTCATCTCTTTTCCCTTTGCTCCCGCTGTTTCCTTCCTGTGTGTCTATTCCTTTCCATTTCTAGTCAGCCTCCGGGTGTTCTTTGAGGGTCAACCACTGCATGCTCTGCACTGAGTGCACTGCATTCTCATCCTCCCTTCCAGGAGCCGGCCTTCCTGCAGTGACCAGTGAGATCCAAAGACCTGAAACAGTCACCCATCCCCCCACCCCACCCCCACACTGCAATGACCCTGAGGGCTAATGTTGCTCCAGGGGTGGAAGCCAACCGGAGGCAGTGGAATGAACTTCTGATCTCAAAACTCTTCGGGCTATGGTAATTTGATAGCTGCATATTTTTTCCTAGATGATTCTCTGATCCTTATTTTTCTTCCCTTCCTTTTGTGACTCACAGAGGAGTCTCCTGACCTGTACCCAGCAGAGACTGAGGAAATAACCACATGGCCCATCCATTGATGCCCTCTGGTCCTTGTGCTTTGTCCAGCTATGGTACCGGGACAGAGCGGATTTTGGAACGTGTTCTGAACAGTGGACTCAGTGACCCACGGACCGTCAGAAGAACCTGATATCAACAGATGAGAGAATTGAGAAGGCAACAGGAGGGGAACAAACCTCTACTATGAGCCACGCTTGCCTTCAATCATGCTATTTCTCTTTCCCAGCGTGGATCCAGCTTTTCAGAATACCCCAGTACTCCCATACCCACATGGGCCTCACACTTGGGAACATCACCCAGAATTGCCTTCTAAGGACATTCAAATTAGGACAGAACTTTGTCTACAACCTGTCTGTCCTCACTTTGCCATCAATAAAAAGGTAACCTATAACTGGAAATACATCCAAGATAATCTAAAGCCAAGCGCTGGGGCATCTGTTTCTGGTGGTCTCTGAAAACTGTCCTCTGCCATCTCAGCCTGAAGAGGGTGACAGATGTGGGGAGAAGAGCTCTTTGGTAGCACAGTCCCTGGATTGTAGCGCCTAAAATTCCCACAATATGCCTTTATACTGGACATCTTTTTCCCTGTTTGGCACTTTTCCAATTCCTCAAGGTATTTTCTTTAAATAAATTGTGAAAAAAAATCTCTTTGCAAATTTTAACAACTAGATATTGAATCCTCAGTGTGTTTGAAGCAAATGTTTTAAATCAAGGCTTTGAGTGGATAATAGTTTATAGACTCACCTTTTCCCCACTTGCCTTTCACAAAACCATCTTCAATTTCCTATGAAAAGCTGGAAAAGTAAACATCAGCATATTCATTTAATTTTCCTTTGGCTCACCAGGACTTGTTTCTAGAAATATCTTTGATTCCCTCTGACAACTCTACTATCTTTCTATTTCCCTAATCTGACATCATCCCTGAATGTTCCCTCTTAGCCTTCTCAGTTTACAGCATTATATTTTTCAATTTGTCTCTACTGGTATCTTCACTCCTCTTCTGATAGTTTTTCTGATAGTTTGTATAAGATGATGATGATGATGGTAATGATGGGGAGAGAGAGACTGAGAGAGAGGGAGAGAAGAGAATTTGAGTTTTGCCCTTTTAAAACTCTGCTTTCAGCCTAGGATGAAAGCATGTGGACCTGTTCATTCATTTGGCATACTCACTCACTACTACATAAATTTTCATGACTCATAAGTAAATCTATGTGTTGCTATATTTTGGACATTTATGCAGCCTCCAGATTCTTCCTCAAGATCCTCCTTCTCTTCCTCCATTTATCTTTTTGAGAAAGTAGATACTTCTCACATTCCTGGTAGGAGCAATCCTGTCTTCTAAAAGACTATGCTACTTCTGGAAGGCAACTCTTCTCTGAGATCCTCATCTGTAGGTTGAAGGATTAGAAATGATGGTCTCTGAGGTCCCTTGTATGAACCTGTGATAGATTAATTGACATTGTAACACATTAACTGAGCTGATATCAGGGAGGACCAGGGAGAACTCAAGCTCCAAAAGACATATGCTTTAGAGTCGTGGGTGGTTTGGGGATGAAGCATTAGAGAATAGAGAAAGAGGGTTAGGATTTAAGCAAGGCATCAAAATATTTCTCAAGGCATTGCTGTGCTTCCACTTCTCAATGCCCTTGAATGTGTCCTTGGAATCTAGTGTGGTGTTCCCTGTGTTCTTTAATGAAAATTGTACAGTGTGAGTGGCTGCAGTACCACTACTGGGAGTTATCGCATATCTTGACAGCAGCCCTTGTTACTGGTCACAGCAATAATTCCATTGGAATTTGGTGTCCATGGCTTTTGAGGATCTGGCCTCTCTGAGGAGGATAAAGAATTAATTGGTAAATGGCAGGGTGCTGATTTTGCAATGTGGGCAAATGTCCACCAGTTGTAGGGGAAAAAAATGCACTCCCCTCTATTAATAATAGCCTGCCCTCATTAAAAGGAAGATTTGGATTGTAGAACTCCAAAGTAAAACTGTAGATACCATACCCTAAGGCTTCTTTCACCCTTACCCATTGGTCTGGAATCCTCCCATGTTCTTGTTGGATCTGCTGCAGGCTTGTGATGAAGGAGGCAAACACTGACCTGTCTACACTAGGTCATTAGCTAAGAGTGGCCTATGGATGGAGTAGGCACTGCAGCTTATGTTATAAGACTTGTTCATATCCTAGGCATAAGCCAACATCCCCATGCTACCTTGTGGCTTTCAGGTATCACAAAGTCACAGATTTTCTATCTTCTATGAGTCTGAAAATTAAAAATACGTAACACACAGAGTACAGTAAATATAGGACAATATTTTAGTCATTTTTATACCTTCACAGTGACAAGCACAGAACTTTGCAGGAATCAGTTACTCAGGAAATCACATGTTGGTTCTGATGATGATGATCGTGGTGGTAATGATCATGAAGAAGATAAATGATACAAACAGTAAAATGTTTTTCAAATTGGCTCTGTATATAGAGAGAGTTATATGAAGCCAGCTATCTTGCTGTATTTGAACCTTAGAACGATGTTAGGATTATAAAACATTTCACTACCAGAGTGTGAGTCTATGGAGATTGAAGACTGTTTTATTCTTCTCTGTATTTAGAGCCCTTGTCACAGGACCTGGGAAGGAATATATGCTTAACGTTATTGAGGTACATTTCCTTTGTGCACAGTAAGTCTTCTTATGCGTTCATTGCAAAGGAGCAAGGCTGCTGTTTACCTGAATGGAAAGATTGCATTGTACAACATCCGGGGAACTATTAACATTCAATGCAATGTGAACAATGTCCTCCAAATTCTGTCTAACTGTATTGTTGTGTCTTTGAGAAGCAGTCAAGAAAAGAGTCAAGTTCCTACTCTCTCGAAACCTACAGTTTTAAAAAGAAATACAAGCAATAAACTCATTAATGAATAAATAAATAATATCAATTCAGATAGTGAAAAGTGCTCCGAAAAATAAAATAGGATGATGGCATTAACAATAATGAATGCTGAGGGAGAGGTTATTTAGCTATGGGAGTCTGGAAAGACCTCTCTCAAGGAGGGAAACAGAGTTGAGGCTCAAATGATTAGACAGAGGCAATCATATGTTAACTTGTTTCATCCTCATAACAACCCTTTTAGGTGGATATTAGTCTCATTTTATAGGGGAAGAGATCAAGTTCCAGAACGAAGTTTGCCTGAAGTCACATAACTAGTAATTGGCCAGACAAGAATTTGTTCCTTATCTGTTCAACTCCCAAACCTTGTGTGTAAATATTACATTACACTGTCTCTTGTAGAGAAGAAAGTGAATGAAACAAATATCTTACTCATCTATAGTCATTTTTATAAACGTACTTCTAGATGCATGGAACTGGCCTACATACTGGGTACTTTGATACATTTTTGTAAGATATCTAGGATGAAATTCTTAACAGTATTGATGCATGTCACAAAATTGTCTTAAGCAATTTAGATTTCTCATTCTCTTTAAACCCAAATAAAGTGACCTTTATAAACATGATGCACAGATAGATTTGAGGAGGAGTCAGGAAAACGAGTCCCAGTGCTGCCTCTGCCACCAGGTATCTACGGGATCTCGGGCAAGTCACTTTTCCTGTCTGAACTTCAATTTCCGTATCTGAAGATGGCTGTGATAATTGCTCGGCTTATTTAAAGACAGTTGTAAGACTCTAATCTCATAAACAATGTGATAATGTTTTGAAAAATAAAAATGTAAGTAATTTTGGCTGTATTAATTATTTTGACAACTGTTAAGAAAATACAAAATATCAGACTTCATAATCCTTTTCTTACCAAAGCCAAGACTTTTATGGGGTAGAAGCTGAAAAATATTTCTAACATATCATCATAGCTAGGTCTACCTTCCAAAACCATGCAGTCAAAGTAACTTTGAAAATGAATTATCAATTGTGCCTGAGGAACACTTGCTTTAATTACCCAAGTGTTATTTGGTGATAAGTAGCTGAATTCTTTCCATAATTTTCCCATTTATTGGCCTCGTGTAGATTTGTTATGAGTCTTGCCTTGGAGATAAAGATCTTATCTCCATCAAGATACTTGTTCTAGAAAAGAGTCTTGTGTTGGATCTATTGCTAAGACCTTGGCACTTGCTTTTCTCATGCTCCTCCCCTCGAACTTCCTGCTGTAAGAGCCATTCCCATTTTTTCATGCTCCTTAGTAAATATTTTATTATGAAAGATACAAATCACAATTTTTTTATGTTCATAGTGCTTTTGCAGCATACGAAGTGCCTTCACATACATTTTCTTCACTAATCTTCATCTCAAATCAATCATGTAGATTTTAATCCTCATTTTAGAGATAACAAAAGGAAGCTCAGAAAGGTAAAGTGATGTGGTTAAGTTGGAACAGCTAGGATGGGTGGAGCATGGCCTCAGACCCAGAGCTATCCTATTCTCTGAGTCCTGCATCCTACCCCCACAAGTACTGATGTTGAAAGAGCTTGGCCCTTGCTGGATTTTAAACAGACATTATTACATTAATATCTTTAAGTATCTTAATTAGGTCTTGCAGGAAGGAAAAGAAATTATTCGGTCATCAAAACATCCCGAGGATTCCAACTAGAAAGAATGAGTCTGTTTCAGATCACTAGATAGGGTGGTGGCTCCATTTGGCCAGGAAACTTCAACATAAACGATGAGCCATGTGTAGCAGGGGATGCTTGGATAAAGCCCCTGGCCTGTGAGGAAATGTGACTGTACGTGGTGTGTGCACCCAACACCTACAGCAAACACTCCCATGGCCACCAGTGTTGGATTCAATTAAATATTAAATTCATCATCTTTAGCAAGGAAAGAGAACAGCAAACAGTTGCTCTCTCATGGCTAAACACCCCTCGGATTTGCTGGCCTTTGATTTATTGGAAGAAACCTGCTGGGAAGAACATACTGTGTAGCTGATTAATGTCAGCTTCTGTCATCAGTTTCCACTTAGATTCTTGGCCAGCCCTGACATCTCCTCCCTTAAGGATCCAGAAGAATTTGAGGGCTGATCCAAGAGCTTTACTGGCATGGGATTTGCAGAATGCGGTGTTTGCAAAATAAGGAAGATGAATGGAAGTGGAATCCCATGTTCTCCACTGGACTTGTTTCTTTAATTCGTTTCTCCAGAGGCCCCACTCCATGCCAGGACCACACCAGCAAGGGGACTGGGGAAAGTGTGTTCCCAGGCTCCAGTACAGATGTCTTGCATTTCCTGTATTGCCTCCTCAGAGCTTGTCAAACTGGGAAGGGGTCCGAGGAGGAATGCAGTACACATTCACCATCAGAATCCTCACTGGGACCCTTGGATGAAGCCTCTGGAAGAGCGGGCACATGAGGAGCAGGCCCCATCCGCTGACCAGCTGAGGCACAGAGAAGATACACTGCTCCCCAGTTCACACACATGTGCCTCATGTTTCACAGGGTCGTGAAGCACCATTTTTTCCCCCAATAAAAAACCATAATTCAATGGCATTATATTTAAAGCAAGCAGAATTTTCTATATTTGTTCTTCTTGGTTTTCTGTTGGAGGAAAAGCCCACTACTTGATTTCTTACAAATAAGTTTACCTTTTCCCCTCCCCCCAGTGTGAAAAGAATCTAGAAAGAGGCGATAGCTTTAACAAGACTCTAAACTCTCTCCTTCCTAAACTCATTTCTGCATGCAGGAGAAAAAAGAAAGATTTCAACTGAGAATAAAAATCTGTTCTGGTCCTCTATTCATGTTGAACACACCACACCAAAACCTAGTAGCATAAAGGAACAACACCCATTTTGTCATACCTCACAGTTTTCAAGGGTCTGGAGTTTGAGGAGAGGTGGGCTAGACAGTTCTGGTGTGGAGGATCACATGCAGCTGCACTCAGGAGTGAAAAAGCAGGGGCTGAAGCAAAACCAGATGGGGCTGACTGGGGCATCTCTCTCTCCCTCTCTCTCTCTCTGTCTCTCTCTCTCTCTTCAGATAGTCTCAGGGCCTTTCAATGTGGTCTCTCTGCCTGGGCTCATTTGGGCCTCCTCACAGCATGGCAGCCTCTGGAAAGTCAAAATGCTTACATAGTGACCGAAGGCTTCAAGAGTGAATATTCCAGTGGGTCCAATTGTGCTGTTTTTAGGATACTGGTATTTGAAGATGGACAAAGGGCTTTAAGATTATTTTTAAAGGCTTAGGGTTACTTCCTTATCATTTTACCAATCAATTATAAAGATCAGGTAGGAGATTGGACCAAATTACATCTATGTTCCTTTTCTCATCTATTTGTCTAGAATTCTAGAGGGTGTTGTACTAGATGTCTCCTCCTTAAAAGTAAGACAATAATAAAAATTCTGTTGGTGTTTACTGAAGCATCAGGTACAGTTCTAGATACTTTTCATGCATTGGATAACTCAATTATTGTAAATATGCTAGAGATTGGTACTATTTTTTTCCTTTACAGATGAGAAAATAGAGGTAGGGAAATGTTGATCAACATGTCAAAGGTCATACAACTTGTAAGTGGCAGCGCCAGGGCTTGAATCCAGGCACTCTGATTCAAGAGGTCACCCTCTTAAGCACTATCCTAACCTCCCTCCCCAAAGGAACTCACAGTCCAGTGGCTTCACCCTTATGTCATAGAGAATTTTCTGCATATTTGTATTCTTTATGCACAAGAGATAAGATCCCTTCAACAAGTATCTGGCAATCTAACTAAAGAAGCAAGCAGCATGTGACAGGATCTCAATGAGGACCACGGGCAAAGGTTGTAGGATTCATGAAAGGAGAGAACTGGGAGCTAGGTTTTAAGAAAGACTTCCTGTTGGAGGGAGGAACATAAATGGGCTCTTAAGAACAGATAGAAGTCAGACCACCAGAAAGATGGAGTTGACAGTCTAACGATGGGAGGAACTTGCTTTGCCATGTGGCTAATACCAATGCCAGTTCCAGCCCTGAAGAAGGGGTTCCTCTTCTATTGTGACTGCATTGGCTTTCTTTGAGTCCTGACCACTAAATCATCATGTTGTGGGAGAAAAGAGGACAGGGCTTCTCCCTAAAGATGAATCAAGGACAAGGTGCGTCTGGCAGCTGGAGCACCCAGGTTCTCCTCATTCCCAGACTCCCCAGTCAACCCCCTAGAACTCCTGGGATCCCTTGAGATCTGGCTTCCTCTGGAAAAAAATGATCAAGCCAGCAGTGACTTAAAAAATAAAATTAAAGCCACTAATTCTCTGTTCTCATCCACACCCGCCAGAGATGGAAGACCCTTTCTCGCCCAATTTAGAGCCCAGCCCTGGTTTGGAGACCAGAACAGGCCCAGGAATTATGAAAATGAAGAAGGATCCCCACTGCCCTCACATGCACACAGCACAGACCCACTGCTGTTAGGTGCACCATAAGGCTCCAGGAGGCAAGGATCACGCCTGCTTATTCACTAATGCACCCCACAAGCGACATGGGATCCATACTCAGTAGATACTTGTTAAATAAATGAATGAATTGATGAGTAAATGAACAAGTGAATTTGTATCAATGCTTTGGAAACCGATGACAGGATCCCAGGGCATTAGACTGGAAAAAGGATGGTTCCTCCCTCTACCTAAAGGGCAGTTAGTTTGAGGTGAGAAAGAGTCCTGTGTTCAGACACCTGGCTTTCTCCTGGGTAGTAAAATTCACACTTCCTTCTACAGGCATTGAAAAAGTGTGTTGGGATGTTTAAAAGACCAACCAATGTAACATTTACTACACTTAATTCTAAACTCTTTTCTTCCAGGTATTCAGAACCCAGGTATGAATTTATCTTGTGGTAAACTGGGCTCTAGAATCATCACACGCTATGGCCGCAGACACATTGAACCATTGTTACATGGTAGCAAAATCAACTGAATGTGATCTTATCTTTGCCAGCAGGTGGCTTAATTTGAATGACCCAATAAACAGAAAGGTCATTAACTTTTTGATAAACTTCTCTCTTATTGAATAATAGTAGTTACTATAAGAAAAGATTTCCCCAAAAGAGACAAGCTATGATCTCCTGTTGAGAAATTTTAAAGCAAACATTAGCCACCTCAAAATAACTACTCAAAGTGCCTTAAGATCCTGGATAAGAAACTAGTTTTCCCCAACCATGTGTAAATGATAATTTTTTGGTGAGTTGAGAAATTAGCAAATAGGAATATAGTCTGGATGTTAGATTTACTGAAAGTTTACTGAAATAGAAAAAGGTAAATTAATTGACTGGAAAAAAAATATTTCCAAAACAAAATATATGGTATGTATAGCAGGATCTTATTTTTATAAATATAATATACTTAATATAATAGTAAATTATAATAATAAATATGTGTACTTAATAATAAATCTTATATGTATATAAAATCATGTATGTGTGTGTATATATATATATATATACATATTATATTTCAAGCAAGCAGAATTTTCTATATTTGTTCTTCTTGGTTTTCTATTGGAGGAAAAGCCCACTACTTGATTTCTTAAAAATAAGTTTACCTTTTCCCCTGCCCCCTAGTGTGAAAAGGATCTAGATACATGTACGTATGTATACAGAAAGGGTTCCACTATGGTGTTGATGGTAAATCTCTCTAAGGTGATAGAAATGTAATGATTCTGTTTGTTTATTTTTACCTACCTCACTGACTGGGGAACCCACCCATCTGTACACACCTCCTCGCAAGATGCAGTCAGGTCTTCTTATGCTTTTACTGTGCCATCAATAATATTGTGTTATCGTTCATGCTGTTCCCTCAGGCAGAAAAATCCTTCCTTGCCTTTGCCACCATCCCATTCAAGGCTCATGAAGCTTTTCTAGAGCCTCCCTGTCAGCTATCTGCACTGTTTCTGTGGTTCTGTGTCCAGCTTCTTCCTACATGCATTTCACCTGCCTAACAGTAGACTGGGTGCTTACACAATTGTGGTGTGGCAGAGAGAAAGTGGGCTCGAATGAGGATAGCCGATTTAAGGTCCGGACTGTACTTCCACTCAACTGTTGGATTGTAGGGAAGTTGTATAGGCTCTATAGTCTCTAGATATTCCAGATAATGATAACAATACCAATGTGACCCAGTTTATGAAGTTGTTGCAAGAAAATGGATGCAACACATGCTTTGAAATGGTAATATATCATGTGTGCACATGTGAGAGATGCTCATTGCAAAATAATGAATGAGAGCTGAAGTCGTATTCACAGACTTACTGGGTGACCTTAAACAAGTGTCCCCCACTCTTTACCTCCAATTCTGGCCTAAAACCTGGGGTCTTAGCCTGGGGTTCTTAGAGGGACCTTAGGAGACCCATGAAGCCCCTGACATTGTATGCAGTGTTGTGCCTATTGGTGCATTTTTCTGGGTGGAGCATTCACAGTTTTCTTCAGATTCTCACAAAGGTCTGAGATCCAAGGAAAATTAAGAAAACTGAGCCAAATGCTCAGGAAGTTTTTTTCTAGCTCTGACAGTTTGTGTCTCTAAGAACTTTAGTCCAGCATGTTCTTGTAAAAGGTACAGAAGTAAATTTTGTAAGAACCAGAAAGGGACTATCACAGATGAGGAAATGGAATCCAGGAAGGGTGAGGTCAGGTACCAGATGTTATGAGCTGGCAGGTGACTCTAGAAGACTATCACGGACCCAGTGAGCTGGGTAATGACAGAGTCGCAGATCATTTCTCCTTAAATTTTAAAATCAGGGTGGGGTGGTCAATAGCAAATCCTGAGAGAAGTCCTGCCCTGTAAATTGAAGGCATTTATTTTTTAAAATCCTGATTTGGATTATAATTTTGTAAATTCCTGCCTACAGGCACTGTGCTAGAGGCCAGGGACTCAGAGAAACATAAGGCTTTGAGGGGTCCTCACGCTGATGGGAAGACAAACTTGCATTCAACTGACTACAAGACCAGTGAGAATTTAGAGGACCCAGAGTCAGATTTGGCTGGATATTCTATTTGGTTATTAAGTATTGAACTGAATGGATTGAATGAAGGCCCACCGATGCCTTTCACGCATCATTACAGCCTCTGTGTATTGTCCATGATAGCTGGCCCCCTGCTGAGTAGTTTCCATGAAGGATCTTATTTCATTCTTACATCATTCTTGCAATGTAGGTTTATAATCCCTGTTAAAGTGGAGGAAGAGGGGGCTCAGAGAAGTAGAGTAACCTGCTTTTGGTACAGAGACAGAAAGGTTTCCAAGTGGCTTCACTTCTCACTGGCCGGTACCTCCAGTTCCTCCTTCCTTGTCCATCCCAGCCCTCTCCCTGTTGCCAAATAAGACTGTCCAGTGATTCTGTCCTGGGAGGGGCACTGGGGCCTCAAGTATGTCCAGCTCCTGATAACTCTGGGCACTAATACTGTTGTGTTTTTGCTTTTTTTTTTTTTTTTGAGGAAGGTTAGCCCTGAGTTAACATCTGCTGCCAATCCTCCACTTTTTGCTGAGGAAGCCTGGCCCTGAGCTAACATCCGTGCCCATCTTCCTCTACTTTATATGTGGGACTCCTACCACAGGATGGCTTGCCAACCGGTGCCATGTGCTCACCCGGTATTTGAACCCGTGAATCCCAGGCCACCGAAGTGGAACGTGCGAACTTAACTGCTGCACCGGGCCAGCCCCATTAATACTGTTTTAAAATAAGACTCCAGAAAATAGGAGCCTAACTGGGGTGTGGGTCAGTCTGATATGTCTTACTATGCCTGGGTTCACATTTGGAGGTGTTTTTCTGATGAGGATCAGGAAAACAGAATCACAGCTACAGCAGTGAAATGAAGGCAGGGAAATCCCACAGTCATCTCACCTGCTCCTCGACCCAACTGTGGGCCCATGCCAGATCTTGCTCCATATTGAAAACGTGGAGCTCATCTGACACTTCTGCCCGTGGTAGGCCCAGGAGGGTAGTCGCTCCTACAGCAGCCTTATCTAAAAGTAACAGACTGGATGCCCCACCACATGTCCACCTGGGCCATGTTTGAGGCCTAGGGAGGGGGTGGGAGGACGGAGTCTCTGACTTGAGAATCCCACCAGCTGATGAGACAGAGGTGTTAACAGAGGTGTGAAAAACAAGTTTTGGAAAGGCCATGTGAAGCTCAAACTCCTTTGCTGGGCAGTCCACACTTTTTACAATCTGATTTCAACCCAATTTTTCAACCTGCTCACTCATGCCTCTCCCCCACACAGGTGATACACCTGCACTTTTGCTCCTGCCCGCTCCTCTCCCACCACAGCTCCACCCCCACGCCCTACCATTTCTGATTTGTCCAATGCTACTCAGCCTCTAGGACAAGCTTTGAGTCTACCTTTTACAAAGGGGTGCCAGAGCTCCCCAAGGAGCCTCAGCAGGGAGCCCTCCTGACAGCAGAGGGAGAGACAGGCCAAGGCTGCAGACCCACAGCCTCATGCTGCCTCGCGGACTCACTCAGCAGGAAGGCTGGGGCCGCTCTGAGGCCTCTGACAAAAGCCCACTCATTGGACCATGAGAAAACTGTGAGCAGGCAGGAAAGGTGTCCAAGTCAGTGGTAGAGCTGGGAGCGAACTGAGAGGTACTGGGGTGCTGACTCCTCCCCTTGAAGCCCCTGACGACCCCAAAGGAAGTGAGAACAAAGAACAGAAGCAGTATATCCTTACAGTGGGGCAAATTCTGGGGACAAAATCGATTTCTATAGCTAATCAATGATATTGGTTGTGGGCACTGGGAGAACACCTCTTCCAGTTTTACTCAAATTGCTGTTAAGAGCCGTGTGGATCGCCTCAAGTGCTTTTCAAGTCACTGGGTAGAAACAATGGTGGGCACAGCCAGATGTGGAACGGAGCCTCCCCGCTCTCTCCAGGCTGCCCTTAAGCCTCAGACAAGGCAGCACAGAGGCTCTCAAAGAGCATGGTGGAAGGATTCAGAGGCCTGTCTGCCACCCCCCACATTAACCCTTTGTTCTGCTGCTCCTGAGTAACTGTGCCTCAGTTTCCCTAAATCTCTGAACTGGGGGTGCAGAATTGAGTTAGACGTATTGTAAATCCTGAAATATCATTCTAACTTGGAATGGAGATTCTGAGAAGTAATGAGTTAGTTCTTTTGGCATCAGCCTCCAAATGGCCAATTTTCTCATTAAAGCCAAAGAATGGACAATTTTAAAGAGATTATTTTCCCCAAAGATAGTGATCTGCGATTTAATATTACAATATCATTTCTTGAAGTCAGTGGTTAGAACAGCTGCTCAGAGAAGTTATTAATTTCCTGCAGGGGGCTGTGATCAGGAGCTCACTGGCCAGAATGTCATTATTTTTTAAGATGTGCACTGTGCACAGACATATTGCCTAGAAACTCAAGTGCATTGTAAGTGCTAGTGCTTAACTGTGGAGCCAGGTAAGGAGGAGTGATTTAGTGGAGTTAAATTTTATTGTGTTGCAAAAACACATGGAAATTGATCAGTGATTAGGCTGAGGCCCACACAATAAAATGCATCTTGGGTAAATATTAGCTTGTCCACTTCCTGGGCTAACTCTGCTCTATTAAATCTGGAAAGTGATAAAGATGAGCATTAGGGTCAGTTTGAGTGTCTGCATTCTAATCTACTCCAAGGCAGGCCTCCTGTTTTTTCTTTCAATAAGGCAGGGTATCTCAGCCTTGGCACTCTTCATGTTTTGGGCAGGATAATTCCTAGTTGTGGAGACTGTCCTATTATCAGATGTTTAGCAGCATCTCTGATCACTACCCACTAGATGACAGTAGCACCCTTCAGTTGTGACAACCAAAAATGCCTTCAGAACTTCCTTGCAAATGTTCCCTAAGGGTTGGGGGCAGGGCAAAATTACCCTTGGTTGAGAACTGCTGCAGGAAGAGAGCCCTGTGTTTCTTTAACTGGGGGTCCTTCCAGAAGCAAGAGATGGACCCATCGACCACCCATCTATGTTCTAGCCCTAACACCCCAAAGTTAATCTAAAGTAACTGTACTTCATTTTAGCCCCAAGCTGATTTTCAAAAGAAAAATGAAAAATTGCCCCATGCCTTGCCTTTTTGCAATTTACAATGAGTAATGGACAATTTTTAAACTTCCTCATAACTTATGGGAGCAAGAAAATGCACAAAATTTCACTCCTGCAGTGTGACTATTAGTAAGATAATGTTTAACCATCTGCCTAAGTGTGCTGTTAAGCAAGAAATAGATACCAGTTCACAATTACCTTTGATATGACTACAAAATAACTATTTTAGCCATTTTCTCTGGATAATTTTACCCTGATATTCAACTTTTCTATCTCTTCCAACTCCACCCAGGCCCCCCTAAGCCTAAAGAATACGTTTAGACAAAAGTCATTCTCTCCCCAGAGATGCTATGTCTCTCCTCACCATGGCACTAACCACGATCTATACTGCGTCCCACTCAGTTCCAAATGAGGAGGCTGAACGTGAGCTTCAGATTTAGACAGACTGTCATTCACAAGTTGTGGGCCCTTCAGCAAGACATGTAGCCTTCCTGGGTCTAATTTCCTACTATCTAAAGTGGGCTGGCAATGCCTACTTCCTCGAGTTATGAGGGATTAATGAAATAATGAAGGAGAGAGCACCAAGCATGTGCCTGGTACACGCACAAACACATGCAGGCATGCACACACATACTCAATGTTTGTTTCATTCAAAAAGTAGTCAAATCAGTGTAGTGTAGACCAGGTCTGAGGGGCATTTTCTTCACTGTGATGATGTCCAGCCACAAGTCCCAGGATACCAGTCCAGTACCCATCTTCTTATCCCTCCACTTCATTTAGATTTAGCTGGTCAGGATAGCTAGAGGGAGCCCACTGGGCCAAGCAGTTTTTCTCCAGAACTTTGCCCACTGGGTGTCTGGCTTGAGTTGAGATTTCAAGGCTAATATCTATTTTCCAGTGAATGATGGTGCTTAGGAGGCTAAGGCCAAAGGCCTTCCTTGTGTGAGAATGGCTAAAATGTTACTCACCTTTAGCCTCCATGACCACTTGGCCTAGTATCTATCTAGATTCTAAAGGAACACTGGAGAGGCTTTCTAACTTGGGACATTATGAAAATGACAAAAGCATTGAGAAGAACTGAGCCCTCACCAAAAGTGGGAAGGAACTCCCAAACTCACAGGGTTTGCTCACAAAATGGAACCACACATACATCACATTCAGAGTAAAACACCAGTAATTCTCATAGGAGCTTTAAGATTCTGCTTATTGCGATTCTTGTGGGAACCTCTAGCCAGAGAGTTGGAGGAACGAGAACTTGTCCATTTGGATCCCTCTTACTTATTCCAGGGTCTGCTCTGTCTACGATGTTACTTTATTATTTCCTTGTTACTGCTTGCAGAGACTCTTAAATTTTCACTCGTGGAGTTAAATCTGTTTCCCCCCTCAAGAATTGTCTTTATCAATTGATTTTCATAGAGATTTTTTCCCTTCAAACAGCTCTATACAAGGCAACTGCCCCCTTTTCTTGAGTTACCCTCAGAAAGGCCTCTTTTTGTTTATTTAGCTCTGCAACTTTCAAATCTGATCACTTTGCACTGTAAGTGGGTTCTCTTTCTCTCTCTCCATCTATTCCTCATTTGTTCTTTATCTTTTAAATTTGGTAAACAATTCTAAGTTACAGAAAATAATGTAAAAGTCACCCATGTATTCAGGACTCAGAATTAATCAGTGTTCATCTTATATTTGCTTTGGAGTTTTATTTTGTAATTAAACAAAAAATATTACTGAGTAACATGAAGACTTAAATTTATATCTTTCTAACAAACCCTAAAATTCATATCTCATTCTCCTAAATAAGATGAGAACCTTAGACAGCTTTAATTTCCCTCTAAATTTCCTCCTCTCGTGCTCTGTGTTTTTATTGTCTTGTAATTACATCACATTCTGATGATAACTTCCTCAAATATTACTGATATTTGTAGTTGATAAGATTTTGACATACTGCCATATAGTTTTGTGTGTGTGTGTGTGTGTGTGAGGAAGATTGGCCCTGAGCTAACACCTGTTACCAATCCTCCTATTTTCGCTTGAGGAAGGTTGGCCTGGGCTAACATCTGTGCCAGTCTTCCTCTATTTTGTATGTGGCTCGCTGCCACAGCGTGGCTTTGATGAGTGGCGTGGCTCCGCGCCTGAAATCCGAACCTGCAAACCCTGGGCTGCCAAAGCAGAGTGCACTGAACTTAAGCACTATTCCACGGGGCCGACTCCAACATACTGCCATATTTTTACCACCATCTTTGCTCGTATTACTTCTTATTAGATTCCATTCTTTACTCCTGAGTTTATTGTTCTTTTTGCTTTAAGGACATGATTTAGTACTTCTTTCAGAGAGAATCTGTGAGTAGTAAACTTTGTCTTATTTCAGGGGTTCATCTTTAACTATTTAATTCCTTCCCATTTTCATGTGGGTGAGGTCAGCTCATATACCTGACCTCCAGCACAACCTGGGTGCATTTTCCACCGTACTCTTTGGTGAGTCCCAAAGTTGAAATAGTGCTCTCTGAAGACCAGTGATGACTAACTATCTCTGTGGCTCTTTCTTTCACTATTGTCTTAAGGATTTATGGGTTGGTTGGAATTAGATCTCTTTTGATTACAATAATATTTTACGCAACACATTTAAAAAGGAATAAAATCACATTACACGACAGAAAGAGTTCTACTGAGTGATGAGGTATCTCAGCAAGATTGCCAGACCTCTCCTGTGTCCCTGCCCCCAAAGGGCTGGAACAGGACATTCTGCTCCCCAGCAGCCTCCACTGCCCTCTTCACTCTCTCCTGTTATTGCTTTGCTTCTAGGCTACTCCCTGTCCCAAGGGAGGCTGATCATTTGAGTTCGTTTCTCTGTTCTGCTGTCCTTGGAAAGCCTCTTCCCTCTGCTAGCAGTTTCAGGGATCAATTGTTCTTTGGCAGAGAAAGATGCGTGATGACCATGAAGAGTTTCCATCTCTTCTTCCTGCAGCTGCTGACCGGATGGAGAGAGCCAGACCATGTACCTCCTCACAGGAGAGGAAGCAGCATGAGCCCTGGAGGTTAAATGGATTAACTCTCCCAGTCACCTGAGAAAAAGAAGACCGGAAGGCCTTCCTCCAACTGGGCCCATCCAATGAAAACAGACAAGCTGTCTTCTCACACGTACAGATATTATGCAGCCCGATTCTCTATGCCTGGATACAAGTATGGGGAAGTTGACCCATTTACTGAAGAACCAATCAGTCTGTACATTTCTGGGGAAGAGCTGATGGCATACAGAAGAAAGCATACCTTTTGACTCAAAAGACAGTAAAGCTAAAAGGAAGAGAATATAAGCTCTTTATTGATTTTATTGCCAAATGTTTTTCCTGTTTATCAATATGCTCATTTTTTTTTGTCAAAGCTTTTAAGCAGAAATCGAAGAGCTTTGCAACATCTCACTTTTTTTCTAGGAATTTTGTTGATTATTCTTTCTCTACAACAGTAACTTCAGTACTAGCGGAGATGAATTAAAACCAAATTTGTTTTACATATGCGTGACAAAAGTTTAAATTTGAATGTTTCTCCTGTGAAGGAAGAGAGGCACATCCCCTTTTTTGATTCCCAGGGACTTCATCTGCCTCTCCTCTTCTCATTCTGTCTTTCCCAGAACACTCTGGATAAAGAGGGGATGGGAGAGCATGTGACCCCCTGTACTTCCAACTAGGTGTTCAGGTACAAGCAAGGCAATGGGCCTGTAGCAGCTCTCTGGAGCTCCCTCTTCCCTTGGGGCAATGCTCCTTAAGACTAAACTTGAAATTGAAATGAAAGGAAATCAGAACATAAATATCACTTCTCAATTACAGTTCATTTTCCTTTCCCTACTTCTCTCTCGTAAACACATGCATATTTACTTAAAGCAGTCTTACATTCCAGAAATGAAGACTTTCTTAAGAAAGGAAAGTTTGAAAATTCAACATCCAGTTACCTTTGCCCTGATTGCTGGGTAACTGCTGGTGAGTCATCCTTCTGTAAAAAATGAGGGTAGGCATCTCAATGATTGATGAAGGTTTTCTTGACTGGCAGGGGGCCTTACCCAGATGGTAATAAAATTTTCCACCTACGTCTTAGTTTCAAAATGATAATTGCCGAGAAAGGAAAAAATATGCAAGTGCATGCAGATTTTTGTAAGCTCACTGCTTTTGTACATATTAAGGATTTTTGGGATTAATCATGGTGATTACCGTTATTCACTTGTTTTTCGATTACTAAATCAAACGTTTCCTTTTGAACTTGGATTTGACATTCGCAAATGGGTTGCAAAGTAGAAATTGTATTTTTCAGAGTGTCATAAATGTATGTTCAAAGAGTGATTTGTAGAGTTCTAGTCTCTCACTGCTAAATTACAGACTCCTGGAAATGTCCTGGCTCTGCTACTACTCTCCTCTCTCTGGGGTCCCAGCATCACAAAGTTTGCCCAGATAGCAGTCACAGGTTTGATTTCTAATCTGAGTGCCAGGAAGACACCGAATTCCATGGCTCTCTCAGGGGAAGAGAAGAGTTGCCTTCTCAGCTCTGTGGCGACAATGAGAACTCTAGAGACTGTGCTTATTTCCTAGCTGATGATCACACATACAAAAAAGGTGACAAAACTGGTCTTTCTCACGATCTTATTTTCCCTTTTAGTCCCCTACTGCTATCTACCACACTCACCCTAACCTCCAGACACATTTTCCTGTTTCTTATTTTCCTGGGGTAACCAGTGCTTATGCAGAAATCAACCAATTCTCTTTCACCTTAACAGAAATTTGCTTATTTTGGTGGATACCACTAGCTGTACACCAAAATCTCTTCTCTCATCTTTCCTGAGCCCAGAACTAGACTACATTTCCCAGATTCCCTTGTGTTAGTTGTGGCCATGTGACTGAGCTCTAGCCAGTGAAATTGTGAGGGCTACTTCCAGGCATGGCCACTAAATCTCTCATTTTTGCTCCTCATTTTTACCTTTAAGGCTAATTGGAGTCAGGACCGCCCAGGATAACTTTGTAAGTCCCATGTCGACAGTTGCAGAGCTGCTGTCATTCTGGAATCCTTGAACAACTGCATGGAGCAGAGCTCCCTCCCTCACCATTCACAGACCTGAAATCATCCTAGGCCGCTAAATGATTTGGAAATAAACTGCTCTTAGGTTGAATGATACACATATGGGCTTTTTGTTACCTTAGCCTAGTCAACACAAATAATTTATGCTCTAGTGCTCCCTCCAGATGAATTTGTATTTTATTACTGTGTCATCTGAAAGCCTTCAAGATACAGTAAAACTAGCTGTCCAGTGGTGGGACTCTAAAGATTGGTGAAAGGGAGGCTCTGGGCTTGAAGGTTTGTGCCCATCAAAGAATAACCACAAATAAAATAGCTCCACGTAGGGATAGCACATCTGTTATTTAGCTCACAGCAACATTTAACCTCCATTTGTAGGTGAATGAGCTGAAAATTAGGAGAGCTGGATAATTTTCTAACTGTCTGTGCTGGCTTTGGATGGGGCTTGATGCAGGAATGCACAGCCAGCATTTTGTAGGCCTTGCCTGGTAAGGGGCATTGTTTGAAAACATTCCTTTCTGATTCCCTTTGTAAGGGGCAGGGGTTATGGTTCTGGTGTCTGGGAACCTGGGCTTGGCACCTATGCGTACCCCTGATGCCCAGGGAGATGAGTGATCACCTGGGCTATTATCAGGAGCAGTGTCCTTCAGGCTTTCCTCTCAGATGACAGATACAGTGTCCTGTGCTGGATCGCCACGTTCAAATAGGAACAATGAAATAGAGTGCCTACAGACATGGGCAAATGAACAAGAGATTGAGGGGAGCTGGCAACGTGGAGACTGGGAGAGCTCGCGGGGAAGGTGAACCAAAGAAGGTGAGGCTCCTGATCATGCAGAGCTGGGTCCTGGGCAGTTACTGCAGAAGAAGAGTCTGTTTTATGCTTTGTCATGAATAGACAATTGTTTTAAGGTGTAATCATTTACCCAGTGAACTTCATTGGACTGAAGAATCTTATTTTGTCGTTGTTAGCCAAAGATCAAATTTGGGCAAGCGGCTTCTCTGTTTCTGTCTCCCTCCCTCCTTCCTTCTCTTCTTCCTCCCTTCCTTCTCTTCTTCCTTCCTTCCTCCTCTCCTATTTATTGGTCACATTCGACTTACATGCAAAGCACAGTGGTTAAAAGAATAAACAAGACTCATTCCCTGTCCCCAAGGGGTTCACAATCTCCTGGGGAAGAGTGACGTGAAAACAGACAGTAACCAGTAACGTAGTGTGGAAAGTTGCAGGAAACAGAATGATAATGAAGCAAAGAGGAAAGAGGTCTAAATCTGACTTTAGGCTGTTCTTTCTAGATTCTTGATGCATGTCTCTCCATTTCAGACGTCAGCTCTCCTCTGGCTCTGTGTGTTCTGTAACTCTGACATGGACCAGAAACAGAAGAACCTTGAAATGAATCGGGCCCATATGGAAATCTCTACTCTAAGAAAACTTTAAAGAAGGCAGCCCCCGAAGCGTTTGCCCTGGAAACCTTCATCACCCCCTGGAAGAGGACCACTCTCCCACTCAGAGTGATGTCCTATTTGAGTTTGGTAACACAGAGCCAAGGTCAGTCTGGTGTTTCTCACTTTACAAATTCTCATCTGTCAAGAGATGCTGAAGGCACCATTCACAATCAAGTGTACCCCAAGGCCATCAACATTTAAAACTAGCCATTGTTTACCAAGTTCTGTCAACCAGAATTGGATATTTCTTACATTTGTTTGTTTGAGGAAAAAGTTATTTTGCTCTCTCTAACCATCCATTCTGCAAAATGGAGAAAGTGTTTAAATAAACAAATTTCACAAAATAGTCCTTTTCCTTTACTTGGGGGGTGGGGGTGGGGTAGGGGGTCTACACTATGGTACACAAAACTGACTTGGTCAATAGAACAAATAAACTATAAACACAGATAGCTGCTTTAACCTAACACATAAGCTTTCAAACCCTCTTTGAAAATAATCTGTGAGGACCGTAATCTGCTTTAATGATGCTTTGTAAACAATAAAAGAGTTTTTAAAAAATATTTTATCTTATTTAATTCTTACCACAACCCAGTGAGGTGAGTAGAATTATTTGCATTTTAAGGATGATTATTATGGTGTTCAGAGGAGTTTAAAAATGGTCCGAGGTTACACAGCTAGAAGATTGTTGGAATGAGATGGAATTTAGGTTAGCCAGCCTCCAAACTCCATGAATTTTCTACTGATCCACTGTCCTTTAGCTACAATCTTCCTTTCTCCCAGATCTAGACACCTAGGGTCATCTAGAGAGGCAGTGTGGGACTGAGGACAAAAGGTACAAATGTGGATGGGGGAGACTCGGAATCTCAGCCTAACTCCGTGATCGCTCACGTCTGGCCTTTGGGACTGAGTTGTCCGAAACTAAGGCACCCTTGATTTAGAATGGCAGCACACAGAATAGTCCACACATAAAACCAATGCGAGTGTCACCACGAAGGAGAAAACCCAACCATCAGAAAACACAGAAAGGGCAACCTTACAAAGACCAACATTGGTTTCTAAAGATGTGTGGGAGCTGCTAGAAGGTGATAGTTTCCAAAAAGCTCCAGTGACCCTTTCTTGCATGCTCCAGAGAACACTATGAAAGGATTTTGGTTTTGTGACTACTTGGAATATAGAACTTATACTTCACAGAAGCACCCAAACCTACATCCTCCAGTTCTCTGTGTGCTGTACAACGACTTGAACAAAAAACAAAGACACTAAAACCCCAACAGATTATTTTAATTTGGGGTTTCTCAACCTCAGCACTACTGGCATTTGGGGAATGGATAACTCTCTGTTGTGCGGGCTGTGCTGTGCAATGAAGCGTGATTAGCATCCCTGGCCTCTGCACACTTGATTCCAGTAGCACCCCCAGTTGTGACAACCAAAAATGTCTGCAGACATTACCAAATGTCCCCCTGGGTGCAAAATCACTCCCTGTTGGAAATCACTGCTTTAATGATTCTCAGAAGAGGCCATTTGGGGTTTTTTTGTTTGTCTGTTTCTCTTAATGATCTGGAAGACATTAAAAATATTACATGCTTTAACTATTGTCCCGGAGACAGATTTTGGATTCTTTATAGATTTCATGTGACCCTCCCTCAGGATAATTAATCAGTAGTTAAATTCTTTAATTGTTAGAGAATGTCAGGGTTGCTTTCATTTGCAGATGACCATGAGAAAATATGCTATGGCCGTAGACTGTAAAGTGGGCAAATATAAGTGTGAGTCCTGAGATCACCACTTTCCAGCTATGTGACCTTGAAGTTAATCTCTCTGGACATCCACAAACTTATCTAATCCTTTGAAGAGTTCTTGCAAGAATTAAATGAAGCAACACTTATATGGTTGCCAGATTTAGCAAATAAAAAATACAGGACATTCAGTTAAATTAGAATTTAAGATAAACAATTTTCTTTTAGTATAAGTACGTCCTATGCAATATTTAGTGACCTTAGTCGTACAGTGTTAAGTGTTGGATGGTAGCTATTGTTACTGTGAACTCAGAACTAGAGAGAGTCCATTGAGAAAATCATGTGCAGCTCCTGTCTTCAAAGCAAACGGATGTTTAAACCCACCAGGACAAAGAAACATCTGGAATCTTCCTAAAGAGCCAGTTACAAACACTTCAAACCTGTCACAGTCTCTTATTCTTTGTTTTATTTCCCCTCAATATTCAGAAGTTCTACTAGTCAAGTGGCATGGCTTCCACTTTCTTTTGCTCCTTTGTTATTGCTCACACCTGTAAGTATATAGGGATAAATAATCAAGAAACAACCTTTCAAATATTTTGAGATATGAACAAAATCAAAGTTTAGGTAGGGGCTCAGGAAGAGCTGCGTTCAGCTCTCCATCTGTCACATACTAACACGGTGAGTTGGCAAGCGTGTCATAGCCGTTCTGTCCTCAGTTTCTTCATCTGGGGACAGCATTACCTGCTCCACAGGGCTGCTGGGAGGGTAAAATGAGCTTCTGTATTTGACAAGAACTTTATACATAATTCTTGCAAGTTGGTTTCCTTTACTTCTTTGCTTCTCTTTCATTCCTTTTTCTACTCTAGATTAAGTAATTTTGATTTTTTTAACCCCTTTACAAAGAAATAGTTGGTTACAACTAAAGATAGAATAAACAGAATATTGTAATTCACTAGCTAAAAAAATAATTAGGGAGAGTTGACAGCTTGTTAATTAACTTTCAGATAAAAGAATCTAAAACTGCTCTAAAAAAATAGTTGAAAAATATTTCAAGCAAGGACCCTAGAAAGAAATACTTTGCTTCTTCAATGCAGATGCTATGAACCTAAGCTCATACCTGACTCCACAAGCATCCTATTGCAACTATTTTCCATGTCTTCATTCATATTTGTGTCTCACCTCTGAGCAACAACTGGTCTTTTGTGTGTAAGTGCTAAGGCCATAACTGAATCCATCACTGGTATTCTAATCAATGCAAGGGGCAGATGAAAGATTTTCCCTCTCGGCCATGCATGACATGCCACTTGGAATACGTAATAATGCTTTATGTTAGTACTATGGCATTGTGGACTCCCTGGTAAACTGTGCTTCCCTATGCTTTCTGGGAACAACTGTGTAGGTGCTTAAAGAATCCTTCTTCTTCATCTCTGGGTGCTTTATCCAAATTTGTGTCTTATAAATTTCTTGCATGTGGTTAGAATACTATTTCATATATTCAAACTTTGAATTTTTCTCACAGTTTTGTAGAAAATTATTACCATTGTTGTATTTGTTATCATTGATATATCTTGCTTCCTATTTCTAGCTCATTAACAAGCATTTATTAATCCAAAATATTCTTTCCATGTTCTTTCATTGTATAATCATAATAGAATGTAGTGGTCAACCTTAAAAAAATGTCAAAAATTTGAGGAACTAGCCAAAATTAGACTAAATTATTTATAAGAAATCTAATTATCTTCTTTTACTTTCCTACCTCTTCCGGGAATTATTTACTATCCGATCATTAGAACAAACAGAGAGCCATGGATTAACTATGGCATCATCACACTGCTACCATAAAACAGTAATATCCCTTGATCATCTAACTACAGATCCGGCACTGTGCCAAGTGCTTTGCAAACGTGAACTCAATTAACTCTCCTCAGCACAACTCTATTGATTAGTTTCCATTCTCTCCATTTTACAAAAGAAACTAAAAGTTAAGGATTTCAATAGCTTTCCGATGATTGCAAAGCAACTAAGTTATATGCGCTTAGGGACATGGGCAAGGGACAGGGGTGAAAGTCAGACTTCAAACCCAGGCCCAATTCCAAAACCTATACATAGTCTTTCTGTTACATTCTATAGCATCTCAACCTCTGTTACCCTAATTTCATGGTGCATGTTGTAAAAATAAGCAAAAAGATTATTTGGCTTCAGTTTCCTCCCCACAAAACCTTAGTTATACTTCTGGTACACATAGGAAGGTGACCAAAGGAAACCATGGATAGATAACCTCAGATGCAGAATATGACCTTGTTTATTCATGAGGACTGTGTGGCCCAGGAGAAAAGGATGTGTTAGGAGTCAGGGCATGCTCAGATCCCCGGATGAGGGATCCCACTGCTGAACTTGGACAAGCCACTTTCCCTTACTGAACCTTTCCTTCCTCCTCAAGAAACAGTCAGAGGTTGAACCAGGTGATCTCTTTTATTTCTAAATCCATTGAGTTCACAGTCAGGACATGGGAGAAAGTTCGAGATGAAACCATCTGGAGAGGAGAGAGGAGAGGTAAACTCCGGGGCCTCAAGTTCTTCTCATAGATTTCAATCTCTAGGAAGTGTTCCTTTCCTTTCCATATAGTGCTTTGGAGAGTGTTACAGGAGTAAAGAATTCTGAATCTGAGGCAAAAGCAATATTTTTCTCATATTTTTATAATACTTAAGAGCTAACAGAGTGCCACTGTGTGTATTATCCTAACAACTGCTACTATAAACAGCGATAGAATTCGTGTTCTAACTCTGCAGAGAAGTTAGCCTTCCAAGAGAATGAGTGACTTCTTGGTGACAGAGCCAGTCTCTTGGGGTACTCGGTTTGGACCATGTCATATCCTTTGATCCAATGCTCCTTCTTCACACTTATCTGGTTATGTCTGTAATCAGAGATCAAGAAATGCTACATGCCACAACTAGAAGGACCCACAACAAAGAATATACAACTATGTACCGGGGGGCTTTGGGGAGAAAAAGGAAAAAAAATCTTTAAAAAAAAAAAAATGTAAACTCACTCCTGCTATTGGGACCAAAGATTCATTACTATCCTCAGGGTGAGTCTCATGAACAGTGGTTCACAGTAACATTGTTTGCAGCGCAGAGGTGTCAGCATTCATACTTTTTGGAAGAATAAAGGAATTCTTTATTGTATCTCTGACTTCTAGAATTCATATCAACCTAAGTTCTTTTTTTCTCTTTGTCTTCTCATTCTCTCTCTCTCCATGTATATACATATGTACATATGACATCCTTTGTAGAAGTGTGTGTTTTTATTTTCTTCATTTATCCACATGACTTTTTGCATTTATTCCTCTCACAGAGCACCTACTGAGGGCTTGACACTGTGTTAGGTACTGGGGATATGAGATAAATAAGGCGTCTCGATCACTACCACCTCACTCATAGAACTCACAGTCCAGCAGGGGCTTCAAATGTGTACTGAAATAACCGTAATGCAAGGAGTGAAATATTCATTATATAATAATATAGGTAAGGGGGCCGGCCCCATGGCCAAGTGGTTAATTTCATGGGCTCCACTTCGGTGGCCCAGGGTTTCACCAGTTGGGATCCTGGGCACGGACATGGCACCAGTCGTCAGGCCACGTTGAGGTGGCGTCCCACATGCCACACCTAGAAGGACCCACAACTATATACTGGGGGGATTCAGGGAGGAAAAAGCAGGAAAAAAAAGATTGGCAATGGTTGTTAGCTGAGGTGCCAATCTTTAAAAAAAATAATAATAATAATATAGGAAAATGGCATGAGAGCTTAGAAGAGGAGTTGATCCCTTTCATCTTTTTTTTGAAGATAGAAGAATCACTGATGGAAAAAGATAACGAAAGAGGAAGTCTTACAAACAGAAGGCCATTTTGAGAAGTCTCTCAAATATCTATTTCTGTCCTGATATCATGGTGCCTGAAATGACATTATCTGTTGGAAATCACTTAGGAAAGGATTTCTGAAGACCTCCCAGAATAGAATAAAGAAATAGTTAGTTTGTATGCCCAACATATTCTCACTTTGTTGGAGGTCTGTTACTGGCTGCTCTTTCTGGAATCCACTAGTTTTCTAGACTACATACTTGGGGAGAGAAAATATTTACCTATTAAATGTTAAATAACTAATATTGTCATAATTGAATATTGCAAATCTTACCAGCATAAGCTCCTTTTCAGCATCCTCTATGAATGTAAACACCAGGGTTCACTAAAGGTATTTAGGTTGTGGCCCTGGTCTCAAGACCCTACCTCTACCTTCCACATCCTTCTCTCAGTTCTTGCACACACCTCTACCTCCTTTCCCCACCTCCTCAGTCCTACCATGAGACCTAACCTAAGTCCCAGGTTTTTTTGGAGGTCTTTCCTGTGGTAGTCCCAGAAACACCTCCCTCTCTCTCTCTCTTTTCTGTTTATATCACTCATTTGCCAATTATCTTTTTTAAATTATGTCATAATTTATCTTGTTCTGAAATGACTGGCTACCTCAATCACATTTTTATGTTCTTTGAAGGCAACAGATGTACCTTCAAGAACTCTGCATACAGGGAATTCTATTTGCCTTTCTTCAAGTGATCATTCTTAGCAAGTATATTCATCTGATTGAAAGAACAATGAGGTTCAATGTTTGCGCCTGGGCAGAGCTGTTCTAGGATTGAACTTTAAGAGGCCCAAGCACGTTATACCGAACATATTCAAATGTACCCACATCTCAATTAAATATTGTGTAAATTTCCATATTTATATATAGATACCCCTACATACACATATACATATGCATACATATGTATGTACATATATGTGAATTGAGTTCTAAATCAATAGGTAACATAATGTTCTGTTTTGTAGATATTTAATTGACTGTATGATTTCAATTTTCAGGTTTTCTTTTTTATTTTAGAGCCAATACTTCTTTTGGGACGTGGTTTTTCATGGGATCTTGACCATATTACAGGTTGTAGGCACTGGGCCTAGAGTGCCTAAGGGACACAGTAGACATATGTCAGGTGCAAGATTGGTGTGGGGGTGATTCATGACGATCACTGTTGGGCCGAAGTAAGTTTGTGGTTTCGCCCCAGCAGCCCAGCCTCACTGGAGAGAGGACATCTTTGGGGAATGTTGGTTGTGTTGACACAGACATTAGGTTACGTCCCTCACTGCTGTTTCCACTTGTCCTGATTTTTCCTAATGTCCTCTTTTGCTCTGAGATTTTCCAGGATTTTTAACACCACTTAGGAAATTTAGAGATGGAAATTTTGAGTAAAATGTGTTCACTCATTTTCATGTTATGCAAGAGTGAAAACAAAAAAGCCTCAAACTCAATTTAGGATGGAGTGGGATGGGGTGGAGTGGCGCTCATGCACGAACAACTCCAAACTGCTAAATTGCAAAAAAGGAACTTTCCTTGAGTTTGGTTTTCGGTGTGGGAGATTCTCTGGAGAGATTTTGGAAAAAATGATGGAATTTTAAAGCAAACGAGAAACACCATTGACAGGCATCCTAACTAATATGGACTTTAAGTGATAGACTCATTTCCATGTTTAAGTCGACAAGTGATGGAAGTTACCAGTACTGGAAGTTACTGCTACTGGTTTCCTAGGGTAACATGCAATGACTTTAGGAATTTTATCTTCAACCTCTCCACTCTCATCGCCCTATCCTTTTCAATGCCCCTGTAACTTATGCAACTGATCACCATTTTACATTTTTATTTTTGTTCAAAATAATATTCCAGACAATTAAATCTCCAAGACACAATTATAAAATTTCCCATTTAAGGGAAAAGAACCTTCTAATACTGATCCCATGGAGAACAGTTCAGAATGGCCTTATGACAGTTGCTAAGCGTCTATGTATAAATTGGATGCAGATTGAGCCATATGGAAATTTCCCCCACGCCACCTCATCTTCCTTCACATCTCCTGATGAATGCTCAGGAAATTATCTTGTGCTTTCAGTCATTATCCTCTCACACTTGTTTTTGTTCATTCACATATGCATTCCATTTTTCATCAAATGTCTACTGCTTCTCTATTTTGTGGCCATTTCTGAGATAAATGATGAAAAGAAATGAAACTTGAACATGTGCCTGTATGTCTCTTATTCAATCAGATTGGGAAATCTGGGTAAATAGCCATGAAAAACGTGAATGATAATAAAACAGTGAGAGGAGTTGTGAGAGAAGATTGCTGAAAAGTCAGAGGAGCTCTTGGTGTGAACTGTAAGAGCTTCCTTTTCAAAGAGCAGAGCCCTGTGGACCAGCATGACCAGAGAAGTCTCCTGGAGCTGAGAGAAGGGAGGAACCGGAGCTAGCTCTTGAAGGAGCAACAGCATTTGCACTATAAGCTCAGTTCACTTCAGTTCTTTGAGGCTCAATTTCCTTCTCTGCAAAGAGACAATACATCCATGTAGAACTATCGAACATTAAATTGAATAGTGTATATCAAGCAACTAGCACAGTGCCTGATATATAGTTTGGGCTTAATAATTAGTAGGATTATTATCATTATTTTCATTTTAACTGGAAAAAATCCTAAGACTAAAATGTATCTATGTATAAATCAGAATATTCTTAAATTATTTTTATATTTCCTGTGTGTTAGGAACATGGAGACTCACCCACTCACTCCATTAATGTGGTCAGTTAAGAGATGGGTATAAGTAATGGCTTCACTAACTGCTATCCCCCAATGATGGAAGCTCCAGAAAAACAAAGAACTATACCGCATTCCTCATATTCGCATAACATCAGTTCATTTGCAAATTACATTAGTGACAAAGTGGCTGCTGTTAAAGTCACTTTAAAGTGTTTGTAAAGCTATTTCAGTTCTCTGGGAACCACTAAAAAATAAATTCCCCCACAACTTGAAATTCTAGAAGATAATGGTATTTCTCTCCTTATCCTGAGAATAAAGAAGTGGTGGAAGTAGTAAAAAGTCTGTGACCTTTCATCTCTGAAGCATGTGAAGACTAACTGAACAGTGTCACAAAGTCAGACAACCAGAAAGGACTCAATGTTGTAAAAGGAAGGGAGAGAAGAGGGAAGGAAATGACAGAGAGAGAGAGAGAAAGATGTGACCGAATATGTTCTTAATTAGCGACTGCAGCCAGGGAGAGATCTTAACTGCTGGAACTGGACATTCTGAGATGTGGTCAGGGGAAAGAAATCAGGTTTCCTCTTTGCCTGAGGGCAAAACATTGGCAGTTCCTCATAGAAGCAGAGCAAAGGATCAGGTTCTTGAATTTAAGACAACATTGGCTTGGAGTTTATCAAGATCAGAGGTGAAAGGTTGAGGTCAGTCTGGAATCTGGCATTTGAAATTTTCATTGCATTAGCAACTTGGAGTGATGGCTCCTTCAGTGTTCCTGAGGAAGGTATCCAGAATGATCTGACTTACCCAATCATCCAAACAATGAGTAAATCCCAACAGCTTGGATAACAACTCTAGAGGAGCTTGGGATTCGACACTTGTATCTGTTGAGTCTACCCAGCTCTCTTCTTCCCTTCCTTCCTCCCTTTCTCTTTCCTTCTCTCCCTCCCTTGCTTCCTTGTTCATAACATTTTCTTATTGTTAGATATATACTTAAAGGTAAGTAAAATACATATGAAAAGTTTAATAAATGGTTACAAAGGGAAAATCTTGTGAAAACAGTGCCCAGGTCAAGAAATAAAGCATTTATAGAACCCCAGAAGCCCTGTGTCTGCCTCAGCCCAATCACCACCTTTTTCTCATCTACTGTGGGTAACCATAATATATATATAAAATGACTTGTTCATTATTAAAAATTATGTGTTTGGAGATTTATCCATGCTATTGCATGTAGCTAACTTTCATTTATTTTATTTTCTGTATAGAATCCCCTAGTATGAATATACCACAATTAATTTAACCATTCTACTGTTGGTGGACAGTTGAGTGTTTCCAGTTTGTGTTATTGCGGATCTGCATATTCATGTCCTATGGTGCATATCATATGTCCAAGGGTTTCTCTAGTATGTATGGCTAGGAGTAGAAAGACTAGATCATAGAATATATGAATCTTCAACTTTAGGAGATAATGCCAAATGGTTTCCCCAAGGGTTGTACCAGTTTACATTCCAAACAGCATTGAATGAGGGTTCCTATTATTTCACATCTTACCAAAGTTGATATTGTCCAACTTTTTAAATTTTTGACATTATGATTTGTATTGTGGTTTCAATATTCATTTTTCTGACTACCACGAAAGTTGAACGCATTTTCATAAGCTTGTGGCTAGTTTGGAAGAACCAGTTCATCTCTTTTGATGTCTTTTTGTATTAGGTTGCCTCTCCTTTTCTTGAGGATATATGTAATTCTTCACACATTCTGTTTGATAGTTGTATGTGCTATAGTTACTTTTCATATTCTATGGCTTGAATTTTCACTCTTTTTATGTTATCTTTTTAACTATTATTTCTTTGATACATAAAAGTTCTTACTGTTAATATAGTAGTCCAACTACTGGTCTTTTCTTTTATTATTAATATAAATGTTTGTCTTCTTAATTTTAAGACTCTGAAGATATTCCCCTTAAAAAAGATTTATATAATTTTGTCTCTCTTATGTAGGTCTTTAAGCAACACGCAATATTTTTTGTATATAAAGTGAGATTGGAGATATGACTTAATTTTTCCATATGGTTAGTTAATTATTTAAGCATCATTTATTGAAAAGATCATACTTACCTTAATGAAATAAAATGATACTTCTCTAGTAGTTCAAGGGTTGTTGTGTACACAACTCTGTTTCTGAGCTTTATTATTTGCTATTGGCTTATTGGCTGACCCTGCACCAATATCACATTGTCTTAATTACTACAGCTTCACAAAAAAATATTGATTTCCTTTAAAGCAAATACTCTCAATCTGTTATTTTTCTAGAGTGTCTCTGTTACTCTTTTCCCTTTGCTTTTCCACATACATTTTAGAAGCAGTTGTCAGGTTACACACACCAACACACAGACCTCACTTGTAGGATTTTGATTGACATTGCATTGAATCTATAAATCAATTTGGGAAGAATCAACATCTCTAAATATCATAAACACAGTCTAAGCTGTCGATTACTAAAGTCTTCTCCAATAACCCTTACCTAAGTTTCATAATTTTTTCCATAAAAGTCTTGCACAACTTTTGCAAGATTTATTTCCAGACATTTCCTATTTTCTGATGTTATGATAAATTATATAATTTTAAATTTCCATTTTCTAGTGGTTTATTGCAGATGAATATATATATTTGATGTTAGCAACTTCTTTTGTTATAATTCATCTGAAGATTCTTCTGGACTTCCACAGGTAGTCTATCAGCAAATAATACTAGTTTTGTTTCATCTTGCTTAACCCTTAACATTTGTATATCTTTCTGTTGCTTTATCATACTTTTTTATGACATTCAATACAACGTTGAAAAATAGTGGTAATAGCAGCCATCCCTGTCTTGGTAAGGAACTCAGAGAGGAATCTTTTTCAACCATTAATTATAATTTTGTAGCAGGGTTTTATTAATATAAATGCTCTTTAAAATTAATAATACCTCTTCAACTTCTATTGCTAAGAATTTTTAATAATAAATTGTTCTTATTGAATTGTGTCCAGTGCTTATTTGTTTTGTTTTGTGCATGTGTGTATGTGTGTGCATGCATGAGGTGATGCTGGGTTTATCAATTACTGAGAGATGTATTAAAATCTCCCTCTATAATTATGAATTTGCTTATTATGGTAATGTTGTCAATTTTACCAAAATACATTTTGCAGGTATCTTATTGAAAACTTACAAATTTAGAATTGTGATATTTTTCAGTAAATGAAAATTTTTCTCATTATGAAGTGACCCTATTAATATTTTATATACATCGTCCTATACTTTACTTTGTCAAATATTAGTATAGCTATGCCAGCTTCTTTGGTCAGTATTTCCTTTCCACCTTTTCACTTTAATTCATTTGCATCATTATGGTTTACATATGTCTTTTGTAAGTAGCTTGCACATGGATGTTTTCGTACTAATAGTCTTCATTTTTTAATTAGAACATTTATTCTATTTATCATATTATATATTTGGATTTATATTTTTCATCTAATTTTGACCTTTTTATTTGTTCTAGTATCTTAAGGCTTTTTTTCCTCCTGTCTTAACTTTTATGGGAAGATTTGTGATTTTTTAAAATCATTTTCCGTTTTTAACTTCTAAGTAAATACACACTCTGTTTCTATGATTTTAGTAATTACTATCAAAATTAATGCATAAATAATGAACTTATAAAAATCTAAAATTAATCAATATTTTTACCTTTCTTCTGCTCAGTGCATGGATTTTAGAAGTCATTGACTCCAGTTAACTTCTTCATAACTTGTATGTTTTTTTCTCTTGTAAACTGCACAGACATTATTATAATTTTTTATACAAGTAGTGCTTGTTTAAATTTATTCACATATTTCCACTTTCTCTGTTTTCATTTAGTTTTACATCTCAGACCTTCCACTTGGCAGTAGTTTCCTTCTTCCTGAAATAATATTTTTTCAGAATTTCCTTTGGTGAGGGTCATCTGGTGTGAAACCTATGTTTTAATTTGTCTGAAAATATCTTCATTTTTCTTTCATTCCTGAGAGATATGTTTTCTAGGTGGAGAATTTTAGAGTGGCAGTTCCCCCTTGCCTCCCCCTCTATCCGAAAACACAGACATACACAACGAAAACACCATTCCCCTTTCTTTTGGTTCCCATTCTTGCTATTCAGAAGTCAGTTATTAGTCTGCCACTTGTTTAAACATCATGCTTCTCCTCCACCCCTCACCACCCTTCAGTTTTTATTTCTTTCTTTGTGGTGTTTGGCAGTTTTTATGTATGTTTCGGTCAGATTTTCTTTAATTTAGCCTATTTAATTAATTCCCTGACTTTATAGATCAGTGTCTTCGGTCAGTTCTGGAGAGATCTAAGCTGTTATATCTTCAGATACTTCTTCTTAGATATTCTGTCTGTACTATCCTTATGAATGTCTGATTGGAAATAGCAAAGGCTGTTCAACTTAATCCTCTATGCCGCCTGACTTCTCTATCACATTTTATTTCTCTTTGCCCCTTATGTTACAGTCTGGAGAATTTCTTTAGAACCTGTCTTGCAACTTGCTAATTATCCTTCCACCTGTTTCAAATCTGTTGTTAAACCCGATCATTGAGTTTTAATTTCAAACATTTTCTCTTTATTTCTAGAATTCAGATTTTTTTGTTAAATGTGCTAGGTCATATTTTGAGTTCGTATTCTACAGATATTTTAAAGATATTCCTTTAATTTATTTAAACAAGGTAGGGATATTTATTAGGGTATCTTAGGTCTTTGTTAAACTATTTCGATTGCCATTTTTTTTCTGGCTTTTATTCATAGGTCATTGTATCCTTGTTATTTTTGACTGCGAACCTTTTTGTTTACTGGGGAAATTTGGGGGGCAGGGCGCTTCTTCAAGGCTAGGATGATGGTGCATTCCTTCACAGGGTGTTGACATTTGCTTCTGCAACTTTAACCTACATTGTTTGTAGATTTTTTTAACAAGTAAGCACGAATTTGGATTGCCATCATGTGCTAGATACAAGCTGTTTTTGTAACTTTCCAGAGACTTTATTTTCTCAGTATCAAGGCAGCTTTCTATATGACCCCTCAGGGAAGGAGACCCACAGGTTTATTTTGGGGGATTACGCAAAGCAGGTTTATTTCTGGTCGGATCACAGCTTTATGAGCATGTGTGGCATATTAGACTCTCCTCTTGTGAAAGCTTGGATGATGTCTTCCGTATTTTAATCTGGTTTTCTCAATATCGTCAGGGAAAAGAGCTGTGGGGGTCTCCTTACCTCTTTGGTTCCTGCCTTTACATAGATTTTGACCAGATAACATCTTACTGTATTAGCAGTACCTTTGTGTTTGTAACATAAAAATATACTTTATGTAGCATTTTAGATATTTTCAGAAGGAGAATTTATTTAAATAACCTGCTACTTACTCTGAAATTTTCTCATTTCTTGACATCTTAGCACATTGGGTAAACTCTGTGCTGTGATTCTGGTGATATATAAGTGTCTGAGGGAGAGGACAGCTGTGTGACATGGATTTCATGGTTTCTAACAATTAGGATCAGAAAGTAGTTCATTCCCTTGATTTAGAAGACACCTCTTGTAATTTTTTTCTGATCATGAAAACAGTATGAATTTATTTTTTATAAAAACATATAAAACAAAAAAGATAAATGAGAAAATTGTTAAACACCCAGAAATGATCACTGTTTCATTTTGGTATTTTATATACATGTGTGTGAGTGTGCATATATATATGTATAAATTGTATACATATACGTATATAAATATGTGTGTGTTTATAGCTATATTTATAGCAGGAGACATTAGCCACGCCCTCACATCTATTTCTTCCTGATTTAAATATACATGTTATGCACCATCAATCTACCATGGCTTATTTAAACCTTCTCCTTTTTCTGCTTTTTTAAAAAAATTTCTTACTATAATAAAAAATTAAATTAATATCTTAGTATATAAATCTTTGCTCCCATTCGTTATTATTTTCTCTGGAAAAATTTTTAGAAGAGGGATTGTTGAGAATTGTTTTTAGATATTTTGGAGCCTCTTGATATGTTCTAACATATTGATATTTATTCCAAGGCTAAATGGTAATCTTTTGTAATATGAGAATTATGAAACCTCCCTCACCCAGAAGTGAGGCTGTAAGAATTAAATGTGACAACTTACATAAAAGCCAGGCACTTCCTAGGTCCCAAAAACTGTGTCCCCATAGCATAGCTATTACTCCAATCCCTGAGAACATAGTTGTACGATTGTAATCAGTTAACTTCAAAGTGATGAGATTTCCAAAAGTTTACATGGCCCCTTCTCCTGCCTCTCCTTTTAGCCTCACCTCTCCTTCTCGCCCTTACTAATCATTTACGTAATTAGTACAATATTTTTTAAATCATGAATTTGCAAATTATTCTTCCGTTCTATAGCTCAGAGCTCTATCTTTAGCTTGAAATTAAATAGTATTATTTGATTTATTTAGCATTCTTAACAGACAAAAGACTGCATTGCAGATTGCAAAGAATGATGCAAGAAGCCAGACAACTTGGGGTCTTAGTTCAGCCCCACTATAACCTGCTGGATGATTCTGGACAAGTCATTCCATCCAGTCATCTGTTTTTCTGGAGGACAATGACACTTCTCCTGTTGGCTACTGGGGCTGTCGTGAGAAGCAGAGTTGATGCGGCTGAGAACATGCTCTAAGTGCACACTGACAGCGTGTGCACTTGTGCCGTGCCATCCATGGGAGCCAGAGTCTAAACTTCTGGGAACACGTTCTTGGGCTGTATTCCCAGCTGCTTTTTCCTTGGTTTGGTGATTGTGGGCAGAGTCCTTGAGGTTGGAGAAGCTCTGTTAGTTCATGAGTGCAAGACGATGAGAGAGAAATGATAATATTTCTTTCTCCATAGGGAACTTCCAGCATCTCTGAGGAAACAGAATTTCTTTTGATCACAGAAGAGCAGAAAAGGATGTTAACCATAGAGTGTCCGCCAGTGAGAGAGTTTCTGTGCATCGGCCCTTGCAGGGGACAAGGAGCCTTAGTCAGGGAGAACAGGTCAGAAGTAACTGGGTTGCTTGCATGCAGGTCACTGGCTGCACCAACCTTGCGTCCAGCACCAGATCTCCTGTCTTTGGTGGGATGACTGTAGCTTGACTCTCAACATCTTCCCAGAGGTAAAGGGAGAACAGACAAGTTTAGAAGCTATAAAACAAAGCAGATATCAGGGATGCCTGCAAAGTCCAATGCCTAGAGGACCAAGGAGATAAATGTGCGTGAGTCTGGCAAACAGGAGCACACATACTGTCCAAAGGAGACAAGCCACTCAGCTGCAGCCCCTTGTTGCCATATTGGATAGAGAGAAAGCATATGTTGTGTGTACGTGTGTGTAGTGGGAGCGCTTGGCTGTGGAGATGGGCCTGGGCATCTATGGAAGTATGGGGGCAGGAGCCGAAGCAGCAGTGATGAATAATCAAGCAAATCACATAACTTTCTGCATTGGATGCCTCCAGGAGCTCCCTCTGTCTAAACAGTGCCACCACAGTGCCACCAAGAGTTAATATCCTCCCCAGGGCTAACTGTGTCTCCCTCTGGGTGTTAGAGGGCAAATATGTAAAAATAAGTTTCTTGGAGCCAAACGCTTGCCTCTGTTTCAAAGGGACTCCCCAGGCCAACCCTGACGGGGCCAAACAAAATACTCTCGGGAGCTGGATGTGATCTGTGACGGCCGGTTTGACTCTTCCCTTCTTAAGAAAGGAAATCTGTTTAAAATCAGCTTCTAAGGTAATGCTTCACCTTTATTTTAAACAGTTGTTTTGCTTCCTTCCTTTCTCTCTCTTTTTGACGTTTTCTTCCTCTTCTTCTTCTTCTTCTCCTTCCTTTTCTGAGAAAATAAAAGTTTTCCCTCCTTACGCATGTCTCCTAATCCCGAATACACAGTCACAGACCCAGACCCAGAGAGCGTACACTGAACTGGGTAGAAGAAAGAGACAGACGCTGTTATTCGGAGGGAGTCAGACTACTTTTTGGCATAGGACTGAAAAGATAAAGCTGGAAATGATTTGCTTTGGGTGATTCTAAGTGTCAAAGTCTCACACATACTTCAATACTTCAGAAATGATAACTAAACTCTTTTCAAATTTGCTTTTGGACCTTCCGCTATGAAGAGATAGCTGCTGACAGCAGTGTTTGGAATCCTGGGACCACAGAGGACGGCTTTGCTACAGGACTCGTCATTTCCTGGAAGAAGGGGAGAGAATCATCTCCACGACTGCCCTACAGAGGTGGCCAAAGATAAACACTACAGATGCAAGCGCACTGACTTGGGCCCTGGGGGTCTCTCTGAGGTTTCTCGGCCACTTGGACAGCACTGGAGCTCCTGAGCGGCCATCGGGACATGCATAGGTCGCAGGTCAAAATGTCATCTCAGACTTTACCCTCTGACCATTGAGAAAATGTCTCTGGTTAGTGCCAAAGATAGTCCCATCTAGCTCTATGGAAGTAGCACTACTGAAGGATAAACACACCTCCTTCTCCCAGACACTTGGGGCTCTGTTTACAGATTAAATCTCAGGATGTATATATTCGATGTTCTTATTCCAGGATATTAATGGCAAAATGAACTTGTCTGCTGATGGCTCCGTCACATTAATGTCTGATGGACGGTTCAGATGTGAAAGGTGCATGGGACGTGCTGAGGACTCTGCATGTGTTAGTCGGAGGCTGCAAGGCTGGAATGTGAACTTGTTTAGAGTGAACCCAAATGGAGTCGATTTAACCCTGCAGGAGTCGAGTCATCTTAAATACCACAGCCTCAGAAGGCAGGGTCTTGAGAAATAGAATCAAATGTGCAAAATATTTACCTTACAATTTTCAATTTGCCTAATGTGGTCTAGCAGCATTTCTAGGAAACTTTATGGGTTTTAACCATTATTTCAAAATCTATAGTTGGTTCAGAGGTTAACTAATGACAGGGCTCTGCAGGTACCTAAAACCTGTTTAAATCTTGGAGAGGTACCTGAGTCATCACCTACCTGGAGAAACCTGGAGAGAATTCTCCCAGAAGGTGACGAGTGTGTCTAGAGTGATCCCTTGGATTTATTGAACATTTAAAGAACATCCACACTATGCCCCTCGCTGAGCGAGGCAATGAATGGGAGGAACACAGGTTTTGGTTCGGGAGGTTGTGCATGATCTGATTGGGAGTGAGGCCAACTCACAAGAAACAAATACAGAACCAAATGGAATCATTAAATCTAATGCCCAGGGGTATGGCAGGAGATACAACCAGACACTGAAGGACCTAGGAAGATTTGACAGTGTCCTCCACCAATACAGGGTGCATGGCAGCTTCAAGGTAGGAGCCTAAGGTGACCCAACCTGAGAACATAGTAAGAGCCATCTTACAGCATTTGGTGTCGCTTCACACATCATCTTCAGCTAGTGTATATTGTGACAGGAGTGACTGGAGAAAGAGAGGGTGAGGAGCAGTAGATTCCCTCTCTCTCTCCACCCTGTATCTCTTAGCAAGTGTCCCCTCTTTTGCCTTCCACCCTCTCCACATATCCTACTCACAACCCTTTAGACGTGACAGAAGCCACAGAGCTGAGGAAATAGGGGCAGCCCTGGGATTCCCCTGGGATTTCTGCTCCCCGACTCACACTTACCCACCAAGAAACCACCTTTCTTAGTGCCTTGGCAAGGACATGGCAAACCCTCCTGTCTTGCTGAGGACACTCCAGAGTCCAAAAGTCAACCCATCCAGAGCCCCAAAACTGGTAGAAAAGAGCAGTTCTGATAAAAAGGTTTATTTTAAGTTTCAAAAATTGTTATAAAAAGCAACCTTAATTTTTCCTGGATCTTGCTTTGCTTTATAATAACTAGTTGAAAGCACACATGAGATGCATGTGTATATTTATACAATTTTAGTCATTTCCAGAATATTTAACTAAATATAGAACTGCTTTAAAAAGATGAACATATTTTTTGAGACTAAGTTTCTTTGTCTCTGGACATATAAGAAAATAAAAATATTTGAGCTCTTTGAAAATCCATTCCAATAGAAACAATGCCAATGAGAGTGGAGGCACTGGCTTCAGGCCCATTTCAGTGGCCACTAATCCAGCCAACATTTACTGAGCACCCCTGTGTGCCAGTATAGTGTCAGATTCTGAGGATAGAGAGGTGACACAGACATGGTCATTGCCCCTTGACACTATCTTGCTCTTCAAGAGGCTGTAGCTGAGGGGCACTCTCTCTGGGCATCTTTTCTGTAAGACAAAGATTCCCCAGGCAACACCACCTAGCATCTTCCACCCCTGCTCTTTCATGACTCGCGCTAAAAAAGTCCAGGCTGGATTGAGTTAGAAAAAAAAAGAAAAATGAGAAGTAAATACATTTGACAATAAATTTGAAATCATAAACCTTGGGACTCTTTTTCTAATACCACGTACTTCAAAATCAGGCAGTATTTTTCCTTCGACATGGATTTAAAGGTAGCTCAAAGAAAACAGGATTAACTGTAAGTTGTGGGTTAGTGAGCGTGAGCCAAGCTTCCAAATAAACACATCAGAGGCTTGGTCTAAAAAAAGACAGAACACAAATAACCTCCTCTTGATGTGCCTACAGTTTCGTTTAACTGTTCCCAGGTCATGAACTAATTTGCCAAAAAAGAGGTTAACTCCAGTGCAGTGAGGCAGCGTTTCAGGAAACAGGTTTTGTGCATGTGGCCTGTGGAGGCTGGGCCACTCGAGGCCCCGCTGGTGAAACGGCTCTCTGATGAGCACTTCTGAAAACTTTTTAATTTCAGTTAGTAAACGGGCGATGCTTTCAGAAGTTAAAGAATACAGGCCTTAACAAGCATCAGCTTGGCTTATACCCAAATGTTGATGTCTCCAAATTAAAGAGTTAGCCTACATAAATTTGTTTTGAGAGGCTGTGCGACCTCAGGCAGCCTACTTCCATTCCTAGGCTAGGTGTCCTGCCTAGAAAACAAGGAGCTTGCATGAGGTGCTCTTTCAAATCCCTCCCAGAACGCAGAGGCGCTTCCCCAAGGACTCAGCACAGGAAGGCTGGCCTCTGCCCCCCAGAAGCTTCCAAGTGGAGGAGAAGAGTAAAGTAGCCAAAGTCCTAGGAACTCAGCTGCAGGGTGATTTCCATTCATGCTAATCTTTCAGAACTCTGCACTGGAGGATGAGCAACAGCATTATATCATTTCCAGGCAAAGACTTCAGTTCTTGTTTCAGATCACATGATTTCTCCTCAAATTTTACACTTCATCATTTGCTCCCTCGTCTGACCTAACTCGCTCAGTCTCCTGATTTTAAAGTGTGTGGAAATTACCTGGGGATTTTGTTAAACATGCACATTTCTGGGCCTTGCTTCCCATGATTCTCATTCAGTGGGTCCAGGTTGGGGCCGGGAAACAGGCACGTTTAACAAGCACCCCAGGAATTCCCACTGGGCTATGCTTCAAGAAACACTGTTCTGACTGTTCTGAATGTGAGGGTCTCTCTCCCTTCTCTCTCCCTTGCAGTCTCCTGGGGACCAGAAACCCATCTGACGCTGCAACGTAACAGAGAGCATAACAAAAGAGAAATGCCACGTATTCAGTCAAAATTCGATGGGGAAGTGAATCAATTAATGAATCGGGCAAGTATAATAGGGAGGTCATTATCACCGTGAACTACCAAACACTGAAGTCACGTAGAACTCTTTAGGCAATGCTGGAGAAGCTAAAGTGAGCGGGACCAGGGCGTACAAGACAGGCTGCAAAGCTGGGTGTCTGTCGGGCCCCCAGAAACGGTAGGCAGCTTGCGAAGGGATGCATCTTCTCCAGCAAACATGTGTCCGGAGGGAGTCCCTAAGCCTCCACTGTATTTTAAGCAGCATCCCTCAAAATGTCAAAAGTGGGATTAAAGTGTAAATGATTGTCAGTTCACTCCTGTCCTCCTGGTACTGTGCTGAGCATTACAGACCATTTGGGGATGTAGGGCAGCGGGGAGGGGAGGGGTTGGGGACCGTCTTTAAATGGAACTGAATAGAGTGAGCTCTGGAGTGTCTTGCGGGGATAAAGCAGTTCACAGGCTGCTACTTTTTTGTGACATAGCTTTTATGGGGGGAGAGCCAGAATATTAAGCTCATTGCTTCCAGATGGGAAGGTTGGACAAGACAGAGAAGCCTTGGCTCTGAAAGCCTGGATGCTGTGGTGCGATATGGATGTGACATGTTGAAGTAATCGAGATAGAAGATCTGGCTTTAGCCAAGGCTGTCAGATAGATACTTTTTAAAACATTACATGGTTTGTAACAAGGTATTGTGTATCCTCCCAGAAACCCTGCCGCCTCAGTCTCTGGGAAGGCAGTGGGGGGAAAAGTGTGCTTATTTTGCTTGAGTTACTAAAGCTCCTTTTATATATGAGGAATTTGGCATCTCCTGGCTGGGAGCGGCTGAGCCAACAGCCCGATGCACTTGTAATGTAGATCATGCTAGTGACTCGCTAAGTAAGTCCAGGTGCTTGCATAAGAGGCAGGGTCCTAAGCACTCCCTTATTTGAGCCCTGAAGCAATCATGGCCCAGCGCCTCAAACGAGCCTCAAATCTGTTTAATAAATCATCCATCTATTTATAGAGTTAATCCAGGGAGAAATCCTTCAGGTTGCCTTGTGAGGCCACTTCCACCAGAGGGCGCGCAATGCCCGCCTCATTCCGTTGGGGCTGCTCTTGATTGATGGGGATTTCAGTTTCCCTGGAAGCCCTTTGTCGGGTCCTGTCCTTCAAGTGTAACCTTCAGACCCTGGATGCATGCCTAGGAATCAAAGCAGGGTGGGATGGGGAAGAAAACTCGGACCCTTCTGGAGAGTCTTCTTCTCCTTCCATCTCCACAGTGAGAGGTTTGTTTTGGGTTTTGGCCTGCCCGTGCACCCTGTGGAAAGGGAGAGTAGGTCCAGCTGCTTTACTTGTAATTTCTCTTAAATTCTCCTAGTCAGGGGACGGCCCCTTCCTTGGTGAACTTCACACCTGAGAACAGGTTGGACGTCCCTATGGTCCCAGTGTCTGCTTCATATTTCAAAGGCTGGGAACTGTTAAGCTTGTATTTTGATTAAAATTTTGTATTACCTTTTACTCGGCTTTCAAAGTAATTTCAGGATATTTAATTTCAACCAATTGTCTGAGGGGAGGGGGGAGGAGGTATTTGATGTGAAACAGCACACAGGGAAAGCCAGCCAAGTCAGACAGAGAGCAGCTCCGGGCTGTGTCGATGTGACAACTGAAATCTCTTTTGTTCTCCCAGGCAGGCTCTGTAACCAAGGCCCCGCAGAGACAGGAGACCTAGCCCTGAGCTTGAAGTCAAGGCCACTGATGGTCCAGGCTGGCCTTGCTGCTGCCTTGGGGGCCTTGGGCAACTTCCTGAAAGTTTCCTGACGTGGGTCACCCTGTTGGGCTCTGGGGAGAGGAATGCCCACCATTTGCCACTGGCCTTGGGGATTTGGAAAGAAAGACAGCAAGTCTTCAAAAAAGTCAGTCTCTGTAGACTGCAGTGGACATTAGTTATAATGTTCTAGCCTCAAAGTGACTCAAACTTCAGGCTATGATGCTTATACTAAGCCGAATGAAGGAACATTCGTCAAACATTAGTCCTCTCTTGGTCTTTCTCTAGGGTGGCGATCACTTATTGAAATGTCTGCAGGGCCCAGGCAGATAATGGCAATGTAATTATGAGGGTGTGCCTGACACAGAGCAGATGCATGATAAATACTTGTTGACTGACTGAATGAATAAAAGTGAGTCTGGTATGAGACAATAGGGAATGATGAGGACCATGTTAAACTGGAAAGTCCGTGCCCTGTCTTTGATGTTCAAATAATCATTCTTTAAAACACTACTGTAAAAATCATCTGGCCCAAGGACTACCAATTTGTATCTCTGTATACACTTTTATATATTTTAGGCCTACTTAAAAGATCAAGAAAGGAGGAAAATAAATTTGGTAGAATAGAATGTCCCAAATCTGCCCAGTTTTAATTTCAATATCTATCTTTGCTTATAAATACAGTTCTATTTATCATTCTACTTACCCACTTTAGATTAAGTAGACCTAGTCACTTTGGAAATAGTATGGATGGATGGTACCATATAGAATGAAGCCTCATGGTAACATTGTCTATTGCAGACCTCTATATGGAGGACAGACTGATAAACTATTGATCAATGCCTCCATCATCTTTCTCAAGGAAAGCCCCCACCAACACAACTATGGCATTACAGTGGAGCCAGAGGGAAAGCTGGCCTGATTCTAGACCTGGTCATGGAACTGGGCTTCAGTTTCCTCAAATGGGGCTCCTTCTTCCCTAGCCCTCCTTAGATCCCAGGCTGTTTGTGAAGACCCAAGAGATAACATCATGTGAAAGGGCTTGCAAATTGCAATGTGCTGAATGAGTATAAGGAGTTAATATTACCAATTTTGGGGAGAAACTGGAGGACTAGTCCTCAGACTGGTTCATTGCATCCTTTAAATTGCTTGAACTGTTGGCATGGTTCTCTCTATAACTGAACTAAATTCTTCTGTTTATGGAGTCAACCTTTATTTTTCCCTAATATTGTTTCTGACTTGAGTTAGTGAGTCCAAAGCTCACATTTGTCTCTTGTCTCTGACCCTCACTCAGTGTTGTCCTGCAGCTCTGCCCCATCCTTAGAATGGATGCGGGGTGATGAGCTGTGGGGCTTGGGCACGCCGGAGGCTGCTCTCTGTGTTCTGCCTCCTCCAAACTCCAGCAGGGGATCCCATTCTCAGTCGTCTGCTGTTTGCTTTTCTGTTGTTTCTGTATTTACCTCAAGGATATTTGGTTGCAGATTTCCTACAGTCTGTTTTAGGTAAACAAGCAATGTGATCTCATCCTGATACCTAGAGGAATACACCTAGCATTGCTCACAAGCAAGTAACGTGGAGGGGTGGCTAAGGCCAGCTGTGTCTGATGGAACCCAGCACAGCTCCCTGCTCGGTGGGGACAGATGCTTAGAGTGATGTTTCCAATAAGAGGCGTGGATTTGCAGTGCCTAAGGATCAAAGTCAAACTCCCCGGTCTGGAATTCGAGGCTCCCCGAATCTGGCAATATCTTTCTTGCCTTATTCTCCCCCACTTCCTTACAAGCACCCCAAGCTTCAAGCACCAAGGAGCACCCCCTTGCACATACACATCCCACATTTTCTCACGTCAAGCTTTTATACATATGATTTCTGCACCAGAAATTTGTTTCTGGAATGTCTGCTTGCTGCAACCGTGAGCATTTTTAGAGAAAAATGCTTATAAGGCCCTCATATTTCCATAGAGAAGGAGAGGCAAAGCGGAGAGTTTCTCCACACTCTCCAGGAGAGGAAAGAGTAGAGGACAATGTCCCACCCTTCTCTCTATCTTTCACCATTCTTCCTGAGTGAAGGTGATTGACTGGGATCAGGACCTAAGAACACTGCGCTCAGCTCCACCCGCATTCCGTTTTTGTAAGACTCCTTCTGCCTGCAGATCAACAGAAGCTTCTTGCCTGGCTCTTACTCACTCCCTTTGGCAAGGGATTAGGGCCACATTCTAAAGGGAGTCCCATACCCCAAATGCTGCTCTCTGTGCAGGTCCCTCCACAGCAGCAGGACTGGCTTGAAGTCCTGATGCCCCAGCTGTAGGCAGGGGAGGCGCGCATGCTCTGCAGACCCAGCCCTGCCCTCCCAGGGAACTCCCAAGCTTCAGAGTTGAGAGGGGGCCGTGTTCTCCCATCCAGAGGTAGCAGCAGGAATGTTGATGGTTTAGCTCCCTCATTCTGCCTCCATATCTCTTGCTTTAATTTGTTCTGAATCCTGCGGGAGAAAAGAGAAGTTATTAATGATATCCTCAAACCTCAACACCCGAATATCACAACTTCAAAGAAGTCTTCTCTGATTCCCTTACCAGATGCACTCATTCTCTCTCTTTCCCTCTTTGTATCTCTCCCACAGAATTTCATTTGACTTCAATTGTTCATCCTTTGTTCAATGCGTGTTTACAGGTGTTTGACAAGTTGGGATTCCCATAAATTTAAATGTGAGAGGGTCACATATCAAGTTGCGATTTCATCTGGAAAATCCAATTCTTGGCATTTGTATGGTATAATGAGAACAAAATTGGACTGTAGGCCTGGATTTTGGTCTCAGATTGAAGCCTATAAAATACCAAGAGGCTGTTAGGTGCCAGCAATGGTGCTAGGTGCTTTATGAAACATAATCTTGGGATAGGTGAGTAAGGTTATTGTCTCCTTCTTATAATGAAGGTAACTGAAGCTCAAAGACAAACACAAAGGAATAAATGATATCAAAAACCACAATCAGGAAACTGTAGTCTGTTTAGGGTCACACAGCCAGTAGTTGGTTGAGCCAGAGCTCAGACCCAAGGCTCCTAACTTTGAATGCTCTGCTCCTGGTGCCTCATCACACACTCTCTCTGTGCTTCTTGCAGTCCCTCTGCAGTGGCAAGAGTAACCTACAAAACACAGCTATAGCAACCAAAGGCGAGAAATGATAAATCTCAAAATAAGTGTGTCAGGCCGTGAACCTGCTAAGGATTCCATGCAAGGCTAATCCTGTGGCCTTGTACACCCATGGTAGGCTCAGGAGCAGAACGGCTTGGAGCCCTGGCAGGAGAATTCTTGAGTAGGCATAGAGGACTGGGAAGGGCATTGTAGGCAGAAGGTCCCACAGGAGTAAAGGAGCAGAGGCCGGAGAGAAGGAGGGCAATTTAGAACACAGTAAATTTACCAGCCTGGCCTTACCCAAGGCTGGTATTTAGATGAGACGGGAGGTAGAGTTTGAAAGGACAATTAGGTCTTTATTTGACACAATAGTGGTTTCCAACTCAGGTTGAAATATGTTAATACCAATTTGAAAATATATAGCCTAATGATATTAGACCTACTGACTCCAGTTGTTTGGAGATGGGTTGGAACAATTATCATTATTACTTTTAATCCTCCACAGATGACTGTGATGCTGAGTAAAGGTAGAAAATCATTGAGAAAGGAAGAAGGCCACAAGACAGACACAGAGCCTTGAATTTAGATGCATGAGTCCGGAATATGAATTCTAGTCTTGGCATTTATAACCCTTTGAGTTAGGGCAAACTACTGTCTGCACCTTGATTTTCTCATTTTTAAGATGGGAGCAATAATAAGACTGCCTCCCTCCCTCAAAAGGTCATCATGATGAAAAAGCAAAATGTTGTATTTGAAAGCCCCAGGGCATCACATGGCCACAGGAAAACACAGGTAGTTGTGAGTGGATCCTTTGAGTTGGCAGGTGCTGCAGGTGGCTTATGAAAGTGATTGAGGCCAGCAGGGCACACAGGGAGAACAGGAGGGTCCTGGCTAGTGGCTAATGCAATGATTCAGGTGTGAGCTGATAGAGCACAGCAATGGTGAGGCTTTGAGGACATCTGTGTGGCCACCGGCCAAAAGAATTCCGATTCTCTGTGGGTGAAAGGCAGGGCAGTATCCATACCTAAAAATGAAATGGGTCTCTCTCAACACTAGACTGTGCCCTGAAATGACTGGAGGGCAGTGAGATGCAATGCTAATTTTAAGAAAATTGGCTCCTTTAATACAAATTCAGAAGCAGCTTTGCTGGAAGAAAATGTCCCATTGTATTGTTTCTTCCAGACTGCTGTCAATGATCTCAAAGAGGTGTCAGGCACAGAAGTACCAAGAGAGGGACGGTCCAGATAGGAGGTCCTGGGACCTCTAACTCTGGTGTCTTCCAGCAGGAAGGGGGAAGGACAGAGACCCAAAGCTCTGGAGATTTAACAAAAGACTGAGCTGCGATTCCACATTCCTGATGCTCCCATCTTGGTCTGACCTGCGCCCTCTGATCCCAAAAGAGTTACTGCACCTCAGGGTGGGAGTGGGGGGCTCCTGCTCCCCTTCCTCCCTCCTGGCAGCTACAGGACCCATTATCGCATGAACTTTCACCATATCCCTTGGAGATAAGTACTTCCTTATGGTAACGATTGCTATTCTCATTTTACAGCTGAGCACGTGCAGACAGAGGGATGGTCCCGAAAAGAAGGAGTCATTTTCTTCCTTTTCTCTGGACTCTGTCAAGTTCAAATCATAAAACGGAAAGCACAGGGAAGGTCTCTGAGCATTTTCAAACCCGAAGTAGCAGGGAGCAGCACCGGAGAAGGAAGACTTATTGCGGGTTTGGTATGCTGTAAAATTTATGTTCAATTTTTTGGAGGAAGGTGGATAGTTCGTTTTCATTTTCATATGACCATAAAGAAAGATGGGGTTTCAGCAATAATCTCATGCAGGCTGCCTTTTGCATATGAGGAGATGGAGGCCAAACGAGGGAACTTGTTAAATGGGCTGTGAGGGGAAAGCTGAGCTCCCAACTCTTAGCTGCACTTAGGCCCTGCTGCCTCCCTGCCTAAAGTATTTCTCATGCTCTGTGAGCTGGTTCTCTGGGCAAAGGCACATCTATGGGTAATGGTGCCTTTCCTCAAGGTCATTGTGAGAGCCTGGCTGGAGGCCGGACTTATCCGTGAAGTTTGAGAAACATATTGAAATTATCAAGACTTGGAACTTGGCCGTCCTTTGCTCTGAGTTTTCCCCGCCTTATTGAGTTCCTAGACTTGAACTTCTCAAGGTTTAGCACATCAGTTTTATTTGCCCCATCAGAAGACCTACAATCTTAGGTTTGTCTCCCAGCCCCAGGGTGAGGGTTCTGGGAGGTATAGAAGCCATGCTGGCTCCGTGGTCCTCCAACAGCTGACCAGGGAGAGGGTTTCTGGGAAACCTTCTCAGACAGACCACTGGGCAGAGTGCTGGGAGGGGCACAGACTGGGGCAGCCTAGCTGGCTGCTCTCAGGATGACTTCTCAGGTGGGAAGACAGGCCATCAACACAGAGCTGTGGGATTGGGTTACAAGAACCACCATGGAGGTCAACACAGGCGACCCCTTTCTAGGAAGTGATTTGTTACTGCAGACCTCCCACAATTACAAATTTGAATAATTCAAAACTAATTTTCTTATAGGCACAAAGAAGAAAGGGTGCATTTTGGAGACTTGTAAAATCTATAAATATCATACAAATATATATTTTTTCTTTTGAATTTACTTTTAAAACAGTACATACATTATATACAAATAAAGATTTTCAGGAAACAGATGGTTGTTAGTGTTCCTTTTTTTCTCTAATGTTTTCCTAAATCAACTCTAAATCAACTGCTTGAGTTATCCTGACAGATATTTGGTCATCTTCATAGTATTTTATCACATCTAAATCTATTTTCTAATGTTTTTATTCTTCAGAATGTTTCTCAGCAAAAGTACTATCCTCACCACTTAATACATCCTTACATAGCATTAATACAAGATATAGAGAAAATGTTTACATTATAAGAACACTGAGTGGTAAAAGAAATGACAGCAAGAGTGCCCCTCCCCCACCTTTTTGGGTAAATGACAGAACGGACAGGTGAGCGATTTGTGTGTGCTGACAAATATAGCATTGCCATGGGGCAATAGTGAAAACAAAGTTTACAAATAACTCGGCACTATTGATCATTATACAATTTTCAATTTTTATAAATTTTGGAGATTTGAGTTATTTTGAATTTTGATTATTTTGTGTACTACGTTTAAATTCACCTAACTTTCTACTATACTGTACAATATACAAAATAATATGGAAGTTCAGAGAAAGACGTGGGAAAATAAAAAGATTAGAATCGGGATTACAACTCACAACTTTTGCTTCCAGACAATTTCATATATGGTTTACTCAGCAACGTATCTTCTAAAGATGCACCATTCTTAGATTCTTAGCACATTTGGCACACCCCACTGCCTCTTTCAGGGAAAATCATTGCAAAGGAGGCCTTGTATTGAGTACATTCATTTTATTTAGTTCCCATGACAATACCATAATGCCAGTTTCTTTATGTCCAAGTGCTCATAGAGTACTCGTGCCGTTTCCCCAAGTATCTACTCTTCCCGGAATTGCGGCCCCTTGAGTCCTGGCTGCTTTGGCTATTCTGAACTCCAGTGTTTATCTCCTCAGTCCCTTAAGTTTGCCTCTTAACTACTCTCTGCCAAGCTTCTCGGCCTCTCTCCCTGCACCAAGATTTGGCAAATGCTCCAGATCAAAACATTGTTGAAAAAATTACGCACACAACTTAGCCCCTTAAGTCTTGGCCGCCCTAACAGCTCTCTGCTGCTTTTTACTTTATCTACTTTTCCTATTGTTCTCTGCTACAACAGGGGCTTGCTGCAGCTACTGCATCATCAGCAGAAGTGGAAGTCAGTATATGTTTTTGAGATTTATATATATAGATCTGGGTCATTCTTTTTAACAGATGAATAGAATTTACATAGATAGCATATTCTATTTATTTATAGCTGGATGTTTGGGTGTTTTCCAATTTTTCACTGTTAAAAACAGTGCTGCAATGAATATTCTTATACTTGTTTTCTTGTGCACATCTTTGAGAATTTCTCTAGAATATACATCTAGAAATGGAATTGCACAGCCAGAGAGGATGCTTATTTTTAATTTCATTACTTATTGCCAACTTGTTTTCCCAAATAGATGAACCACTTTATATTTTCCCCAACAGTGTATGAGTGTTTGTGCTTACCATTAGCTTTGATAATGTTTGATTACGAGACCATTTAATTGTTTTTAAATGTATGCTGCTTTTTGTGTGTGTGTGTGGTAAAGACTGGCCCTGAGCTAACATCAGTTGCCAATCTTCCTTTTTTTTTCCCTCCCCAAAGCCGTAGTACATAGTTGTATATCTTAGTTATAAGTCATCCCAGTTCTTCTATGTGGGACCCTGCCACAGCATGGCTTGATGAGCGGTGTGTAGGTCTGCACCCAGGATCCAAACCAGGATCCAAACCAGCCAAACTTGGGCTGCCAAAGTGGAGCATGTGAACTTAACCACTTGGCCACGGGGCCAACCCTGAGACCATTTAAATTTTGCTTATCAAATGGAAATGGCTTTGCATCTTTTTATTCTGATTTTTAGTGGGGTTCTCAAGTTCATTGCATTTCAAGGTTCCTCTTCTGGAAATGTGTATTCATATCTCTGGTCTATTTTTCGAACGGGTTCTCAAGCCCATTGGACCCCATGCTGACCCATGGCAGCAGACCTTGCAGTTACAAACCTCAGACGTGACTTCTCCAAACAGGCTATGTTGAAAGCCTAACCGTGCAGTGCTCTCATCCGTTTGTCCTAAGCAAGGAAAAGGTAGCAGTCTCCACAGGCTTCAGTTACTTCCTGCTGCTCCTCTGTTCTCTCTTCGCACCACTCCAGCCAAGCTCAGTTCTAACTCCCTCTGGGAAGGCTTTTCACACAGACTCCTTCCGCAAAGAGCTTCCTTCCTCTGAAAAGCTGCTCCCATTATTTTCAACGTCTGATGTCTGTGGTATGACCTAGAACTGTATTCTGTCTTCTCACATCCCTCAGATCAACTCGAAGCCCCTAAGGCTGCAGCAGTGGCATGCTGCAGAGCATGGAAGTTGACAGTCCAGGCTTGTGCACTCTGCCTTTACTAGAGTGTGATCTTGACAAGCTACATAACCTCTCTGCACCCATTTCTTCATCTGCACGGGGAAGATAGCAATACCAACCTCATAGAAATATTGAGAAGATTACTCCTTTAGCAGAATGCCTGACCTAATACTCACTCAAATATCTTAGCCATTTCCCTTAGGATCATGCCTTTATAATTCCCTCCACCCCTGTGTGACACTGGGTACCTGAAGGGGATACAACACACGCAAGGTTGGCTTTGACTCCCAGGGAGTCCTCCTATGTACCACGATTCACTTTCTCTCCATTACCTCTTGCGTATTTGCTATTTGATTCCTTGCACCCTCACACTGGGACTGCATGGCAGTGAGTAAGCGTGCCCTAAAACAGGCAGCGCAGTAGCAGTAGATAGGGAGTATGCTTGAGGGTGGTACTTATAGGTCTCAGGTAAGACATGGCAGCCATTTAATAATAAAACCGAGATGAGGGGTCCTGCTGCATTCTCCCCCATACAAAATCTTTTCCAGCTTGGGGGCCCCAGGCTATGGATAGCCCAAGTCTTGCCTGTTGTTCTAACCGTGCCAAGTCTTGGAAGCGTATTTTTCCTTTGTCAGTTTACCCAGATCAGAAGCTTCTGAAAGTCTGAAGCCTCCATGAGATTATTTGCTTTGTAACAACAAGAACACCAGATATTTGGACAGCACTTTACAAAGTGCAAGGTCCTTGCACATCTCAGATGCCACACGGTCTCCAAAATAATGCTGGAGGATAGTCAGGGGTCATTAGTCCTAGTCCATAGATGACTCGGTGAGGGGAATAACTTGCTCAGGTTCATAAAGCTGAGAAGGGACAGGCCGGGGCTTGAATTCAGGTCTTTTGAGTCTAAATGAATATTGAAATAGTTGATATTTTGTGTTCTCACTGTGTGCCATGCCTCACATTGAGTCTTTTTACTCATGTTATCCCATTTACACTCATTTCGCATGCCAATGAGATAAGTTTAGGGAGATGTAGTGACTTGGCCTAGGGCACATGGCTAGTGACAGCATGGCTGAGACTGAAGCCTGGGTCTCTGGTTCGAGATCTTTTGTTTTTACACACACACAGCGCATCTCTCAAAGCCAGAGGTGATGAGGCATCAGAGGCAGGAAGATGCTTCATGCAGGCCCTCTACACTGAGGTGACGCTTATGATCGGTCTTCAGAGGGCAGGGACGCCCTCGTCCTCACCCCTCACCTCTTGCCAGGCCACCTCACCTCTCCTCAGACCCAGGACCTCTGTATTGGTTGACCCAGATCCTGGGAAGTGTCTAGCCTGCTGAGGATAGAGACCTGGGCCTGAGGAAAGGAATATAAATTTTTGACAATGACAATTATGCCAACTTTCACACAGAAATGTAATCCAGAAGCAGGCTTCATTTTCCCACAAAATAACTCAGTTTTGAAGGAAAAGGGTAGAGAACTTTTGAATGTGTAATTTATCTAAGGATCTTCGTAATGATACTCTTTTCAATGAAATAAATTGTGCAATATCATTTGGGTACAAAGGAAACTAAGAAAAACATGTGTATGAAAAAGCATATGGGGTTCTTAGAAGAGCCCATAAATCCATTCATTGTCACATCTATTGGGCTGGGCTGCACTGGACTGGGCTGGGCAATGCACCTCTTCTACATTCTCCAGGCATGAAGTACTGGTTATGGAATTCTGTGGTTGGAGAATGATGGAGGGCAGGGCCATTGAGAAAGGGACCTTGCGAAGTACAGATGGTCTGACTGTAGACTTGCAAGACAAGTCCCAAGGTTCATGGGCTCCAGGCCCTCCACGTACAGCAGAGTCTGAGAGCACTGACTCTGCGTCAGAGGGAGCCAGGGCCAGATCGAGACTCTCTTCTTGCACTTTCATCCTCCCGAGAATAGACAAAAGTCTGCTCTTACCCCACAGTCAGTAAGATTCAAATCACTGGTCTGCTCAAAATCCTGCAATAGCTCCCCACTTCCCTTAATAGAAACCTAAGTCCTTAAAAGTGCCCCTAAGCATATACCTAACATGACCTCTGTTATCCTCTGACGGCTTTGCTCATCCCTACCCCTTGTCCACTTTTCGCTAGCCACACTGTCCTCCCGGCTGCTGTCCTTCAAACAATACCACACACAGGCCCCACTTTATGACCCTTGAAGGCTCCTCCCTTGGCCTGACCAACCCCTTTACCTCCTTCCACATCTTTGCCTACATGTCACCTTTTTAATGAGACTTACGCGACCTTTATATAAAATTATCACCATCTCTGTATGCCCTCCCTTTACGCTTCCCAATTTTTTTCCTTATCATCTTCTTAGTATAATTGATTTATTAATTTTATTCCTTATTGCTGTCCTCTCCATTAGAATTCAAGCTTCATTAGGGTAGAAGCTTTGTTTTGTTCATTAATTGATTCCAAGGACCTAGCACTGTGCTTAACACATGGTAAACGCTCACCATATCATGGCTGAATGAATGAATGAAAGAATGAATGAAAAATGTTTACAAGCCACCTAACCTCTCTGGATCTGTTTTCCCTTCTCTAAATGGGAATAACAATAGTACTGCAATGAGCAGCTGCTGCTTTTGCCTACCTGGTATTTCATATACCACATCTAATAACACACTCCTCCTTCCTGTATTACAGCCATTACACGTGGTTCTGATGGCACTCACCACAGGGTTGGTATTGTCACCCAAGCTAGCCTGGCCATCAGGGAGCACTGCTTCCCTGGCAATGGCGGTGCACAGGTGGGCATGTGTTTCAAGCAGAATCAATCTGAGGTTAGATCAGTGTGGCCCAGATGAGGGGTGGCTTGGCAGGGCCATGTGGGCTGGAGGCTGTCAGCAGCAAACATGTAAAAGCAGCTTGCCTGAGGAGGAAGCCAAGCAGAGGCAGGCAGAGTAGAGCCAGTGGCCTAAAAAAAAGAACAGGGCTTGTGCTCTCTCTCTTCGTGAGGCCCCACGGAGAGTCCACTGGGGCAAATGGTGTCCTCATTAGTCTCCACTCTCCTGCCACAGCAGGGTCAAGTCCCTGTGCCTCAACCCATGCTTCCTCCACTGCCTGGTACTCTTCTCTCCCTTCTTCCCTGGCACCCATGCTTCCCAGGCCAACTCAAAACAGTATGCCTATCCAAAGCTTCCCCACCCACTACCATCAGTTGTCCTCTGAGCTCTTTATCATGGACTCAATCATTTTATATTATAGCTATTTTATACACATGTATTTACCTACACCTTCTAAACTGTGAATACCTTGTTGGGAAGAAAACCAATCAACGTATCGCCAGCACCCAGCACAGTACCTAAATACAATAGGTACTCAAAAACAGTTAGTAGAATTTTTCTGGATGCCTAATATGGCAAGGCATAGAGATGCACATGGATCTGACCTAGAGACAGACATGACTTACAGTACTGTGTCAGGAGCTCAGATGGAGCGGGGAAGGGAAAGGCTTCCTGTAGAGGTGGCGTGTGATCTAGGGCTTATCACACGGGCAGAGATGTTATTAAGGAGGTAAAAACCAATTCCTTGCCCATGCAGGGTAAAAACAAGGGGAAGCATTTCCAATAGAAGTAATTGGCCCAATTGGAGGAAAATAAGGAGCATTCGAAAAAAAAAAAAGCTTCAAGAATACTGTGTGGCTGGAGTTAGCTGAGAAGTAAGTACCGTTTGCTGAAAGTCTTCATGTTGAGGTGAAGGTCCTTGGCTTGCAACACAGGTCACCTGTTTTCATGAACTTCCAGATACGAGAATAAAAGGCGAGAGCCCACATATGGGATGACTTAAATTGGTGCGAGGGAACGTGTGTGTCACTCTGATCGGGGGTGGTACGTGCTGCATTATTAGGCCCAGGCTGAGGCCACAGTACAGTCATAAATCAAGGAGCGGGTGTTTAAAAAACAGTGGAAGTGTTAAGGAAACATGAAGTGGCTGACCTGTGGGGCTGGGCTGTTACTCCCTGCAAGAATTTCGATGACTAATGACGTGGATAAATAAGTGCTTAACTTTCTCATAACCACACGTGTAATTTATTTAATTCTGGGGGTATTATGCAGTTCTGGAAGCCCTTTACGATGATGATGATCATTGAAAAAGGTTTCCCACTATTCAGAAGAAGAGGGAGGCTTGTTGTCCCAAACAAGATTTTCTCCCTGGTAACTGGGATTAATGTATAGAAAGGTGGGAATTTAGGGGTAGCCACCCACCTTCATAGTTTAACTTATAGTATTTGAAGTTCTACAAGTAGATAATCATTCAGGTGGGTCTTTGAGAGCCATTGAAAAGATAAAAATAATTGGGAAGGTGGTGGCTCTCACTTTATGATTTATTGGATCAGATTCACAGAGATACAGTGCAGACTGTGGAGGGAAAGGCCTCAACTTGTGGCGTAGAAGGTGACAAGGAGTTGAAGCCTGAGACTGATTGCCTGCTGTATCATTAATTAGCTGCCACTTCACATCTCTGAGCCTCAATTTCCTCATCTCTAGAAGGGGACTAATCATACCTACTTCACAAAGTACTGTGGAGGTCAAAAGGCAAAATCAGATGCTTAATTCCATACATGATACACCTCTTAGACACGTGTGAAAGTCAGACACACTTAAGTTAAACAAGCGATATAAATATATTACAAGGGAAGGTTGGTCCTAGGTAATTATAAACTACAAAATCCCTAATTGGAGCTTACTATTTTGGTACTGTCTTAGAAACACTATTTCTAGCATTTTGTTTTATATATATATAAATATATATATATATATATATATAGGTTATAGATGGTTTGCTTTCAGTACACACATTTTATTCATTCATTCAACAACAACAAAAAAATGAGTATCCATTACTTGATGTGTTGTCTCACATGTGTCAGGATTATGAGATTTATGTTGATTTATTACTTTCCTTTTTTAAAAATTCCAACTTATTTTTTAAAGTTTTGATAAAATGCAGTCAATATCCAAATAAGTTCCCAAATACTGCAGGACATAGACAAGGCCCCTGCTAAACGGAACTATTAGCTGGCAGCAGTGCACTATGGATAGCTCAAATGTTCTTTCATTAGTGATGGTGAAAGTCTAAATTGAGCATAGAGATGTATTTGAAGGGTGTCAATGTAAAATATAGACAGTAAAAAAGGCGAAAACCACTGGCAATGTATATAAAATATTTTGGTGAGGGCTAATTCCAAACCTAAGGGAATGCTAGGAATAGACATCAGCGGGTGATGCCAGGGTGAGAGAAGAAATCAAGAAAGCATGCAGAGGAAGTGGAAGTCCTATTCGCAGATACCATGCCTCTCCCTAGAGTCAGCTTAGACGCAGGATAAAGATGGCTTGTTTTCTCCATGTGAGCTCTTTCTTTGCTATGTCATTCAGGGGAGATTCTTTAACTCAGTGGTTCTCAATGCTGGCTACACAGTCAAAACACTTATGGTTCTTTTAAAAAATGCTAATACCTGGGCCCCACTCAAGACCAATTCAATCAGAATTTCTGGCTTAGCATCCAGGCATGAATTTTCACCTAAAGTTGCCCAGTTGTTAACAGTGTGGTCTTGGGCAAGTGACTGTACTTCTGTACAATGGTTTACTCATTAAAACGTCCACTGATTCCTGTCTCACAGATAACTTGTCTTGGTTTGCACCCGATACATAGAAACTGCTCAAAATATATTATTTTCCTCTCTATTAGTAGACAATGCTGAAATAGGCAGATGAGAAGAGCATTTCTGAAAGGTCTTATAATATTATCAAATGAGGTAGGCTGGGAGGCTAAGAAACTTAATGTCTTACAGTCAGGGTGGAGGGGTAGGGTGGGGTAGGCAGGGCACTGAGACGGAGACTAGGGTAGAAGAGCCCAGAGAAATCTCAATGCACAGCCCCGACAATTCAGCTATGTGAAGGTCAGGAACTCGGATCAGAAGGAGTGGTTTCTTGAGACATGGAATGGGAACATCTGGGTCAATGAACTTAACACTTTTAAACACCCAGATTCCCCTGAAATCTGCTCTATAGCAGTACACCTGATTATCTGCTTTATGTAGAAAGAAAAGTGTCAAGGCAAGAAGATATTTGGATTCATGAACAATAACAAATGGCTTCGTTGTTAGTTCAGGACAAGAAAAGGATTGGAATATTAGGGACAAGAAGGAGGGAAAGAAGCATGTAGATGGACCCATGAAAGTGGGCACAAGTGTAAAGATCTTTGAATTATATTTTAATGCCCACCAGAGAGCATCACCATGGAAGATACATTAAGCAATCAAGTAGATAGAATGACATAATAAATTAATGTCAGCTAGTCCCTCTGGCACAGGGCTAGAGCAGCCCCGATTGCAGTGATGGAGAATACAAATGGGCCCAGCAGCATAGGCTCCCACTCATTGAGATTGAGTTAGCTACCGCCACTGCTGCATTTCCAACCTGCCCTCAACAGACATCAGTGCTGACCCACTGCTATCACACTATCCCTTGAGCAGATCAGCCAGCCACTTGATGGCAAGTTGATTAGATTGGAGACCTTCCTCCCTAGAAGGGCCAGTGATTTCCCTTGATCAGACTTTACAAATATTCCAGGTTTTGAGTTGCTTCTCCTGACTGTGGGACTCAGTCAGCTACATTATCCATGGGCTTACAGAATGTTTGATTTATTGACATGAGTTGTTACATAACATCAACTCAGACCAAGAAACCCATCTTTGGCAAAAGGAGTATAGCAATAGGTATGATCCTGGGTTCTATTTGTCCTGTTACATAACATAGCCATATGCTGTTGGCTTGAAAAATAGAACAGCTTAAAGTATAGATGAGACACTATCTTGGAAATGATGCAATATCCACATTAAATCAATAACAATTATATAGTGCTATGTCCCAAATAAGCTGAATACATGGGTTTAGGAACCAAGAGTTGGAAATAGAAATGGTAACTCTTAGCATGACTTGCATTGACTCATTTGGGGAATTTGTGTTTCTCTTGTCATCACAACTTCAGTCTTTGCAAATTTAGAGCCTCTTGTTCCTAAAGGAGGATCGTTTCCACAAGAAGACAAGCAAGAATTCAACTAATTTTTTTTTTCTGGGTGAGGAAGATTGGCTCTGAGCTAAGATCTGTTGCCAACCTTCCTCTTTTTTTTTCTCCCCAAATCCCCCCCCCATAGTTGTACATCCTAGTTGCAGGTCATTCCAGTTTTTTCATGTGGGATACCTCCACACCATGGCTTGATGAGCAGTGCGTAGGTCCACACCCAGGATCCAAACTGGGATCTGAACTGGCAAACCCCGGGCTGCCAAAGTGGAGTGCGCCAACTTAACCACCCAGTCACGGGGCTGGCCTCCTCAACTAAATTTTATACGATGGCTATCATTCAATCAGTTTGGACTCTGAAATGACCATAGGCAAGAAAAATTGTCATCATTCATCAGAGGTAATTGACCCCAACATAGGATGAGGCAGGGATGTGGTTACACAATGTGGTAGGGAAGAGTATGTTTGGTACTCAGATGTTCCATTGGGAAACCCCTTGGCACTTCCTTGCCTAATATAGAGGGCAAATTGACAAGTGCAGTAGCCATGGCCCGAGAGGAGCATGGTGATAAGGATCTCAGACCTCTCAGGAATGAGGGTCTTTGTCACCTCACTAGTGGAAGATAGTTTGCGTTCCTTACTTCTTTACATGGAATAAGCACTCTCCAATAAGCCACTTGCATGCATATCTCTATTGGAATCTGCTTCCCAGGGAAACTTTCTTGCAATGTGCAAAAGACTACAAAATGGAATTTGGGGTAGTCAAAATGTTAACACAGATGGATTATAAGTTTTAGAGACAGAGTCTATAATATCTGTGATCCTATACTCATTCTGATGTGACTCCAAAAAAAATCTGTTTTAATTCTCAGAATAATACAATTTTCCCAACTCTATACAGGGTAGTAGATTATCACAGAAATGATAATTCAGATTGGTTAGAAGAGCCAATATGTATTGTTATTTATAAACTAGAAATCTATTTCAAATATATACATGTCATTAGAAGACAAACTTTAAATGACGTATAATAATCTTTAGATATGTCATTTACTTATGGTTGGAAACTGTTTCTGTTGACCAGGTGAAACACTGCATTGCATTTCCATTGCTTAATGGAATGCTTAATATGTTTTGCTTTCAGAGAGTGTGAAGGTAACTCATTTTATCTCCAAACATGCTATTACCAATTCTCAATAATTAAGTCCAAATAATAAGGTTTTATTTACTTTAGAATTACTTTAGGAAAAAGACACATTTCTAGGATACAAATGTGATTGTTTTAGTAATAGCAAAGCTATACTGAAAGCATCTGAAAACTAACTTTAGTTCTAAATTCAATTAATTTTTTTTTTACTTTTTTATTTTAAAAATATAGTACTTACCAAAAAAAGCATAGCACATATGCAAATAGTTCAAAGTACCTGTAACCAAGCACTCAGGCGACAGGACGTTCCCGAAACCCCTTCCTGATTGACACCTTCTCCCTCCCTCCTGAAATCATTCACCATCCTGCCTTCTGTGACGCTCATTTCCTTAGTTTGCTGTACTGTTTGACCATACATATATGGATAGCAGATCTCACATGATTATAAATTATTTGAAAGTCCTCCCACAGAGAGTTGAGGCTCATGCCCCCTCCCCTCGAATCTGAATGGGCTCTATGACTAGTGCAAATAATAGAATCTGGCAAAATTGGTGCTTTGCAGATTTCTAGGCCCTGGCCTCAGGAAATTGGCAACTGCCGCTTGGAATCTAGATGCCATGCTAAAAGAAGTCAAAGCCATCACAAAGTGAGGAACCACAAAATATCTCTTCCTCGTCACCTCTCACTTTATTCAGAAAATTCTTATGTGACCCATTGATAAGTTAGAAGGTTGTTTCTTAATTTTCAAACATATGAGCATTTCTGACTGTAGTTTTGTTACTGACACTTATCTTAACTGCATTATAATTGGAGATTACGTTATATGTAATATCAAATTCATGAGATATGTTGAAACTTGGTTTTTACCCCACAAAATCACTTTTTGAAATTCTTCTTCAGGTGCTTGAAAGGTGATGTATTCCTCAGCTGTTGAGCGCAGTGTTCTATGTCTGTCTATAAAATTAGCTTTGTTAGTCCAATTTTTGTTCAAATCTTCTACAGGCTCATTGACATTTCGTCGGCTCTATCAATCAATTACTGAAAGATATGTGTTTAAAAATAGACATGCTTTTGCTTTGTATGTTTTGAGGCTTTACAATTTTAAATTTTCATGCAATTAGGTTTATGGAATTTTTTTACAAAAGTCTTAGATCTTCCTGGTGAATTGAAACTTTTGTCATCATGAAGTGAACTTCTTTATCTATAATAATGCTTTTTGGCTTAAGTTTTAATTTGTCTTAATAGAGTTATGCCAGTTTTCATTTGGTGACTCTTCTGGATGCATCTTTTTCCTTTCTTTTGCTTTCAATATTTTCATATTTACATTGAGAATGTATCTCTTGAAACAGCATACAACTGGGTTTTTTAAAAACCGTCTAGAAATCTCTGTCATTTTTACAGGAGTATTTAATCACTTACAGGCGTTATAACTATACATTTTTGTTTAAATCTACCATATTATTTTGTGTTGTATATTTGTCCCACATTTTCTACATTTTTTTTTAATTTTCTTTCAGAAAGATTATTTTTATTATTCTGTGCTTTTTTTTTTGGCTGTATTAGTTTGGAGATTACACCTGTTAAAAATTATTTCAGTGGTTACTATATGTTACATGCTGCATCCTTGACTAACAAATTGTAAAACTAATCTTGACTTTTATCTTGCCCCTGGGTAATGGAAAACCTTTAGAACACTTTAACTCAACTTACTGCTTCCTGATGTCTAGCTAAATATTATCATTTATATCATCTATCATTTTACATTATTTTTATATACTAAATGTTTGCATAATTCTTATTTTATAATGTAATAATCAGCTTTATATTTACTCAATATTTTCTTTGGTTTGTATTATCTTCTGCATCTCAGGACTTCCACCTGGAACTGCTTTCCTTATGTCTGAAGGAAGTTGTGTAGAATAGCCTTTGATGTGATTCAGCTGTGGCCAGTTCTCTCGATTTTGGTATAATTGTGAATATTTTCATTTTATTCCATTCGCTCTGGATATATATTTTGATTGGGTATAGAATTCTAGGTTTGGCGTTATTTTCATTCAGTCCATTGTTATCTTTCATGTATGTATGTATTTTGTACATAGCCTTTTCAGATTGGCTTCTTTCACTTAGCTATACGCATTTAAGGTTCTTCCATGTCTTCTCATGGCTTGAAAACTCGTTTCTTTTTAGTGCTGGATAATATTTCATTATTTGGATGTACACAGTTTACATCTCCATTACCTACTAAAGTACATCTTGGTTGCTTTGAAGTTTTGGCACTTATGAATAAACTTGCTATAAATATCTGTGTGCAGTTTTTCTGTGAACATAAGTAAGTTTTCAATGTACGCCTTTTCAATGTTTAGAATTAGGCTTGTTGAAGCTGTGGATTATTGTTTTTCATCAGTTATGAAAAATTCTGTTCATTATCTCTTCAAATATTGCCTCTGTCCCTAATCTCTCTTTGTTTTCTTTCTATAACTTCAATAAAAATGTATTATATATTTTCATTCTACCTACCACATTTCTTATTTCCTCTCCTAAAATTTCCTTCCTTATGTCTCTCTTTGCAACGTTCTGGATAATTTCTTCTGATCTGTCCCTTTAGTTCATTACTTCTCTCTTCTGCTGTGTTCAATCCGTAGCCACTCCAACATCTGAGTTTTTCTTTCTTTTTTTTTTTTTTTTTATTAATGTTATGATAGATTACAACCTTGTGAGATTTCAGTTGTACATTTTTGTTAGTCATGTTGTGGGTACACCACTTCCCCCTCTGTGCCCTCCCCCCACCCCCCCTTTTCCCTGGTAACCACCGATCAGATCTCCTTCTCAATATACTAATTTCCACCTATGAGTGGAGTCATATAGAGTTCGTCTTTCTCTGACTGGCTTATTTCGCTTAACATAATACCCTCGAGGTCCATCCACATTGTTGTGAATGGGCCAATTTTGTCTTTTTTTATGGCTGAGTAGTATTCCATTGTGTATATATACCACATCTTCTTTATCCAATCACCAGTTTCTGGGCATGTAGGCTGGTTCCACGTCTTGGCTATTGTAAATAACGCTGCGATGAACATAGGGGTGCAACGGACTCTTGAGATTTCTGATATCAGGTTCTTAGGATAGATACCCAGTAATGGGATGGCTGGGTCATAGGGTATTTCTATTTTTAACTTTTTGAGAAGTCTCCATACTGTTTTCCATAGTGGCTGTACCAGTTTGCATTCCCACCAACAGTGTATGAGGGTTCCTTTTTCTCCACAACCTCTCCAACATTTGTCACTCTTGGTTTTGGATGTTTTTGCCAATCTAACGGGTGTAAGGTGATATCTTAGTGTAGTTTTGATTTGCATTTCCCTGATGATTAGCGATGATGAACATCTTTTCATGTGTTTATTGGCCATATTCATATCTTCTTTTGAGAAATGTCTGTTCATGTCCTCTGCCCATTTTTTGATTGGGTTGTTTGTTTTTTTGTTGTTAAGCAGTGTGAGTTCTTTGTATATTATGGAGATTAACCCTTTGTTGGATAAGTGGCTTGTAAATATTTTTTCCCAATTAGTGAGCTGTTTTTTTGTTTCAATCCTGTTTTCCCTTGCCTTGAAGAAGCTCTTTAGTCTGATGAAGTCCCATTTGTTTATTCTTTCTATTGTTTCCCTCAACTGAGGAGTTACAGCGTCTGAAAAGATTCTTTTGAAACTGATGTCAAAGAGTGTACTGCCTATATTTTCTTCCAAAAGACTTATTGTCTCAGGCCTAATCTTTAGGTCTTTGATCCATTTTGAGTTTATTTTGGTGTGTGGTGAAAAAGACTGGTCAATTTTCAATCTTTTGCATGTGGCTGTCCAGTTTTCCCAGCACCATTTGTTGAAGAGACTTTCTTTTCTCCATTGTAGGCCCTCTGCTCCTTTATCGAAGATTAGCTGTCCATAGATGTGTGGTTTTATCTCTGGGCTTTCAATTCTGTTCCATTGATCTGTGGGCCTGTTTTTGTACCAGTACCATGCTGTTTTGATCACTGTAGCTTTGTAGTATGTTTTGAAATCGGGGATTGTGATTCCGCTGGCTTTGTTTTTCTTGCTCAGGATTGCTTTAGCAATTCGCGGTCTTTTGTTGCCCCATATGAATTTTAGGATTCTTTGTTCAATTTCTGTGAAGAATGTTCTTGGGATTCTGATTGGGATAGCATTGAATCTGTATATTGCTTTAGGTAGTATGGACATTTTAACTATGTTTATTCTTCCAATCCATGTGCAAGGAATGTCTTTCCATCTCTTTATGTCATCGTCAATTTCTTTCAAGAAAGTCTTGTAGTTTTCATTGTATAGATCCTTCACTTCCTTGGTTAAGTTTATCCCAAGGTATTTTATTCTTTTCGTTGCGATTGTGAATGGGATTGAGTTCTTGAGTTCTTTTTCTGTTAGTTCATTGTTAATGTATAGAAATGCTACTGATTTATGCACGTTAATTTTATACCCTGCTACTTTGCTGTAGTTGTTGATTATTTCTAATAGTTTTTCTGTGGATTCTTCGGGGTTTTCTATATATAAGATCATGTTGTCTGCAAACAACGAGAGTTTTACTTCTTCGTTACCTATTTGAATTCCTTTTATTTCTTTTTCCTGCCGAATTGCTCTGGCCAGCACCTCCAGTACTATGTTGAATAGGAGAGGTGAAAGTGGGCACCCTTGTCTTGTTCCTGTCCTCAGTGGGATGGCTTTCAGTTTTTGTCCATTGAGTATGATGTTGGCTGTGGGTCTATCATATATGGCCTTTATTATGTTGAGGTACTTTCCTTCTATACCCATTTTACTGAGGGTTTTTATCATAAATGGGTGTTGGATCTTGTCAAATGCTTTCTCAGCATCTATTGAGATGATCATGTGGTTTTTGTTTTTCATTTTGTTGATGTAGTGTATCACGTTGATTGACTTGCGGATGTTGAACCATCCCTGTGTCCCTGGTATAAATCCCACTTGATCATGGTGTATAATCTTTTTGATGTATTGCTGTAATCGGTTTGCCAAAATTTTGTTGAGGATTTTTGCATCTATGTTCATCCGTGATATCGGCCTGTAGTTCTCCTTCTTTGTGTTGTCCTTGTCAGGTTTGGGGATCAGAGTGATGTTGGCTTCATAGAATGTGTTAGGGAGTTCTCCATCTTTCTCAATTTTCTGGAACAGTTTGAGGAGAATAGGTATTAAGTCTTCTTTGAATGTTTGGTAGAATTCTCCAGAGAAGCCGTCTGGTCCTGGACTCTTATTTTTGGGGAGGTTTTTGATTACCATTTCTATTTCCTTACTTGTGATTGGCCTATTCAGATTCTCCATTTCTTCCTGATCCAGTTTGGGGAGATTGTAGGAGTCTAGGAATTTGTCCATTTCTTCCAGGTTGTTCAATTTGTTGGCATATAGTTTTTCATAGTATTCTCTTATGATCTCTTGTATTTCATTGGTATCTGTTGTGATTTCTCCCCTGTCATTCCTAATTTTATCAATTTGCGATTTCTCTCTTCTTTTCTTGGTGAGTCTGGCTAGGGGTTTGTCGATTTTGTTAATTCTTTCGAAGAACCAACTCTTTGTTTCATTGATCCTTTCTATTGTCTTTTTTGTTTCAATATCGTTTATTTCTGCTCTTATTTTTATTATTTCCCTCCTTCTACTGACTCTGGGCTTTGTTTGTTCTTCTTTTTCTAGTTCTGTTAGGCGTCGTTTGAGGTTGCTTATGTGAGCTTTTTCTTGTTTAGTGAGGTGAGCCTGTATTGCGATGAATTTCCCTCTTACGACTGCTTTTGCTGCATCCCAAATGATTTGGTATGTCGTGTTCTCATTTTCATTAGTCTCCAGATAAAATTTGATTTCTTCTTTAATTTCTTCAATGATCCATTGTTTGTTGAGAAGCGTGTTGTTTAGTCTCCACATTTTTGCACCTTTCTCTGCTTTTTTCTTGTAGTTGATTTCTAGTTTAATAGCATTATGATCAGAAAAGATGCTTGATATTATTTCAACTCTCTTGTATTTATTGATGTTTGCTTTGGTTCCCAAAATATGGTCAATCCTTGAGAATGTTCCATGTGCACTTGAGAAGAATGTGTAACCTGCTGTTTTTGGATGAAGTGTTCTATATATATCTATTAAGTCCATCTGGTCTAATTTTTCATTTAATTCTATTATTTCCTTGTTGATTTTCTGTCTGGATGTTCTGTCCATTGGTGTTAATGGTGTGTTGAGGTCCCCTACTATTATTGTATTGTTGTTGATGTCTTCTTTTAGTTCTGTTAAGAGTTGCTTTACAAATTTTGGTGCTCCTATGTTGGGTGCATATATATTTATAAGTGTTATGTCTTCTTGGTGGAGAGTCCCTTTTATCATTATATACTGTCCCTCTTTATCTTTCTTTATCTGTTTTGCTTTGAAATCTACCTTGTCTGATATTAGTATAGCGACACCTGCTTTCTTTTGTTCATTATTAGCTTGGAGTATTGTTCTCCATCCCTTCACTCTGAGTCTGTGTTTGTCTTTGGGGCTGAGGTGTGTTTCCTGGAGGCAGCATATTGTTGGATCTTGTTCTTTGATCCATCCTGCCACTCTGTGTCTTTTGATTGGGGAGTTCAATCCATTTACATTTAGAGTGATTATTGAGATGTGGGGGCCTACCACCACCATTTTGTGTCTTGTTTTCTGGTTTTCTTCAGTTTCCTTTGTTTCTCGTCCCATGGTTTAATCTGTTCTGATGTAGAGCTGCTACTCTCTGTTGTTGTCCTTCTACTTATCTCCTCTGCTCTTGGTTTTGTAGCCCCTTTCCTTTTTTGGATTTTTCAGGAATGAGGGTTTTCCTGAGGATTTCCTGAAGAGGAGGTTTTGTGGCAATGAACTCCCTTAATTTTTGTTTATCTGGGAAAGTTTTTATTTCTCCATCGTATTTGAAGGATATTTTCGCTGGGTAGAGAATTCTCGGCTGTAGAATTTTGTCCTTCAGATTTTTGAATATATCATTCCACTCTCTTCTAACCTGTAAAGTTTCTGCTGAGAAATCTGCTGATAGCCTGATGGGGGTTCCTTTGTAGGTTAGTTTCTTTTGCCTGGCTGTCCTTAGTATTTTCTCCTTATCGTTGACTTTTGCTAGCTTCACTACTGTATGCCGTGGAGTTGGTCTTCTTGCATTGATAAAGTTTAGGGATCTATTGGCTTCTGTCACCTGAAGATCCATCTCCCTCACCAGATTTGGGAAGTTCTCAGCCATTATTTCTTTGAATAGGCTTTCTGCCCCTTTCTCCTTCTCTTCTCCCTCTGGTATACCTATAATCCTTACGTTGCATCTCCTAATTGTGTCTGATAATTCTCGGAGAGTTTCTTCATTTCTTTTAGTCTTGCTTCTCTCTCCTCCTCTGCCTACAGCAATTCTATATTGCCATCTTCCAAATTGCTAATTCTTTCCTCCATTTTATCGGCCCTACTGTTCAGAGCATCTAGATTTTTCTTAATCTCCTCTATTGTGTTCTTCATTTCCAATATTTCTGTTTGGTTCTTCTTTATCGTATCAAACTCTTTTGTGACATAGCTTCTGAACTCGTTGAGTTGTCGGTCAGAATTCTCTCTTAACTCATTGAGAATTTTAATGATGGCTGTTTTGAAGTCATCATCATTTAGGTTATATATCTCATTTTCTTTGGGATTGTTTTCTGTGTATTTGTTACTTTCTTTCTGTTCTGGAGATTTAATGTATTTTTTCATATTGCTTGATGTTGTTGATTTGTGCCTCCGCATGGAGATAGAGTTTAGTTGCTCCTTTCACTTGTTTCAGCTGCTGCGGTAGGGGAGCAGCTGTTTATACTGCACCAACCAGGAACTCTGTCCGCAGTTGCTAACTGGGCCTGGGCCCCTCCTCGTAGCCACAGTGGCCCTTTGGATTCCCTCCTCTGCCGTGGGGGCCGTCACAGGGGGGCTTCAGGCTGCTGGTGCCTACTGTTGCAGCCCACCTAGATGTGCTCTCTCCTTGGGGTCTGCAATGGTGTTATGGGCTTTTCCAGCGGCCAGGGGTTGGATCACTTATATTTGTCTCTCCATTGCTGACGGCACCCACAAAATCTCACTTGTCCTCTATGGGTCACAGGAGAGCTATTGGCATCTTCTACAGTCTGTGGTTAGTTCACCTAGCTATGCTGCTTTTACCCTGGGGTCTTCCAGCCTTATGGCTGGCGGCTGGGTGCCTTCTACTGGTGCTGTGCAGACGCTTTCCCTAAGGCTGCTGTGAGCCTGTAGGGTTTCCCCCTAGGCTACGAAGCTGGGTCTCTGGAACTCCCCCCAGCCCCAGTCCTCTCCGAGATCTCCGGCTATCCCTAGTCCCACGGGGCGGGCAACAGCTGGGGGTCACCCCGCCCTCTGGGATTCTCTCCGGGCCTCTCCCGGAGCCGTGAATGCTGTGCGTGTCCCCTCTGCTAATGGCAGACAGAGAGTTTTGTCTGCTGCCCGGGCGGAACTCCCGGTGCTTCCCCTCCGGGTTGCTGAGACGGCCTTTGAAACTTCCCCCAGCCCCGGTCCTCTCCGAGATCTCCGGCAATCCCTAGTCCCACGGGGTGGGCAGCGGCAGCTGGGGGTTGCCCCGCCCTCTGGGATTCTCTCCGGGCCTCTCCCGGAGCCGTGAATGCTGTGCGTGTCCCCTCTGCTAATGGCAGATAGAGATTTTTTGTCTGCTGCCCGGTCGGAACTCCGGCGCTTCCCCTCCGGGTCGCAAAGCCGGCCTTTGAAACTTCCCCCAGCCCCGGTCCTCTCCGAGATCTCCGGCAATCCCTACTCCCTCAGGGCGGGCAACGGCAGCTGGGAGCCCTCCGTACCCCCAGTGACTCTCTCTAGGACCCTCCGGGCGCCGCGGGCTCAGGTGTGCAACTCCAAAGTTTCCCTCTGCGTTTAGGAGTAACTGCGGGGGGTTTAGGTAGGGTTCTGGTCACCTGTTTCCACTGTCGCTCCTCTGTTGTGTGCTCGCTCCTGCCCTAGATGTGTGTAGATCCTCTGGGGGCGTCCCTTGGAAGAAAGCCGCTTGCGGGTACTAGGCTGCTCGTCGGGGTCGGAGAGTTTTCACCTATTTCCACATCCTCCCGGAGGAAAGTCTGTCCGCCTTCCGATGTATAGTCGCGTGGGTATCTCAGACGTCCTGAGATGCTGTCTGGATATCCTTTGTCAAGCGATAAGTGTCCAAATAGTTGTAGACTCGAAGGGGGAGAAACAAAGAGGACTACTCACAGCGCCATCTTGGATCCACCCCTCTTTTTTGTTTTTAAAGATTGGTACCTGGGCTAACAACTGTTGCCAACAACAGTTGCCAATCTTCCTTTTTTTTTTTAAGGATTGGCACCTGGGCTAACAACTGTTGGCAATCTTTTTTTTTTTTTCTGCTTTATCTCCCCAAATCCCCCATGTACACAGTTGTATATCTTAGTTGCAGGTCCTTCTAGTTGTGGGATGTGGGACGCCTCCTCAACGTGGCCTGACGAGCAGTGCCATGTCCACGCCCAGGATCCGAACCCTGGGCTGCCGCAGCAGAGTGCGTGAATTTAACCACTCCACCACGGAGCCGGCTCCTGAGTTTTTCATTTGTTACAGTAATTTGCATTTCTAGAAATTCCATATCATTCTGAAAGTTGTCACTTGTATATTTTTTTTCCTCTCTGCTGAAATTTTCAAGCTCATTTTTATTTCTTTCATTATAGCAACCATAGTTGTCATGTCATCTATGACAATTTACACTTCTGGAAGTTTTGGATCAGTGATGCTGATTCTCACTCATGGTACCTTACTTGTAACCTTAGCACTACTCATTGACCTTGAAAAAATTATTTATGGAGGTAGTCTAAGACCTTTTATGAAGGTACCTTCCTCTGAAGAGGATTTGGGGATTTTTTTGTGCTGGTCATCTAGGGTAATACAAGTTCTTAACAATTTTAGACCAAACTGATGGTTTGAGTTTTCTTGGATTGCTCTGGTGAAATCAATTTTCCCTTCTGCACGTGGGCCAGGGCTTACTTATAGCCTTTCGGGGTAGGTTTTCTCTTCTTTTATATGTTCCCTCTGCTGCTCCGTGTTGAGACAACTCCCATGTTCCACGGGACAGTTGAGAGTATAAGATAATGTTAATTCTTGCTCACCCTTACCTTGAGTGTGTAGTCCTCCAAAATCCCAGGTTAATGTGAATTTGTGTGGGTGTCTATCAAACCCCAGATTTTGTACAGGCTTTCGCTTCTATCTTCCTTCAGGTTCTAAGCAGTCAAAACAAAACTTCACATTTATCATTGTTTCTTCTGGGGAGACAAATGTCCACTGAGCAAAAGTAATTTTGCCTTCTCTCTTAACTTTTATGATTCTTATCTTCACGTTTACTGGATTTTGATCTAAGAATTTCTTAGCATCTTGTCAGCACTTTGATGTTTTTAAGATAATAGATTTTTTCTATTTTCATCCAGAATTGTTAGTTGTCCTTAAATAAGGATTGGTCTAAGTAACCTAGCCTGTCATTTCCAGAAGCCAAATTTTCTTTCAAGTAATATTTTTGAAAAAGAATCACAAAATATCTCTTCCTTATCACCTCTCACTTTATTCAGAAAATTTTACATGAAATAATATTGATGTCAAGTATGTTATCAGTTGCCTAGTGGGGAAACTATTCTAAGTATTGGAATCTTTAATTAGTGGGTTTTCACTAATAGGAATGTGTAATCTCTTTGAATTCTCAGCAGATGTTGGAGAATTAAAACTGTTGTATTTCAAAAGAAACGGATGCATTTACCATAAAGTGCAGTAATATGGTTCTTTTGATCATTGTATTATGACTTAACTCAGACATCTTCATTGTTTGTGCAATTTCGCCAAACCCATGAAAGATGATATATATCCCTCTGGCAGGAAACCAACCCTCTGGATGAGGCGCTGGGTTATTTAACCATCCTGATAAATAATTTACACTTGCGGATATTATGCAGAAACCTTTTCAATTAACTTGTCTTGACAGAGAAACTAAATATAGTAGTCAATGAAAAAAATTTTTTTTAAACATTCTTGACCTATCATGCAGAAATAACCTTATTTAAAGTATTATCTACTCTAGAAAATGAATATACGTTAAAGGGAAAGATTGGGAACAATAATGATTATAAATATGAAAATTAAATATTATTGTTTTGATTTTAGAGAAAATTTTAACTTTTTCTACAGACATTATTTTAGTTCACTAAAAGAAGTGTCCACTGGTAGGAAGGAACCAGAGGCTCGAAAATCTGAAAATTTTCCTTGAAATCCCAGGCTCACCAGGCTTCAGGCAAGTCACTCAGTCTTTCTGAAGCTCACTTCCCTTATCTGTAAATTAGAAATAAGAATGCCTTGCAGTGTTGTTACAAGGATTAGAGATAATATAGCTAAAATATTTCACATAAATAATAATTATTCTAGAAAGAACTTTCTCTAGTAAGTTTAATCATATCTCCTAACTTGTCCTATTAATTGATGATCCAATCGTCTTAGGGATTTGCAACAATACAGCATTATTTTTAAAAGAAAATAAACCCTCTTCATTTTTTTCATACAAATAATTTTCATAAAAATTAATTATGGGCCAGAGTAAATCCACATTGGTTATGGCAGAATTAATTGTGTTGGCTTTAGCAAATCATATCTAGTTAACTGAAGGCAGACTGCTTACTAGAATACACAGGAATCTTCAGAAAGAACTGGAAGGCAATAGTCAATAATATGAACTACATAGAAGCTTCTAGAGGAATTTGTGGCCCGATTAAATTTTTCAGCCTGTGACATTTGTTGATATTCTAGCTTCCCTCATACTAATTCCCAATTACCACTGACTACACTTGTCAAAATGGCACACTTACTCAAGGCTCTTTCATACTTATCATTGCCTGTTTTTGAAAGAGTGTGCAGGAAAACCCAGCATTACTTTCACAAGTCAGAAGGGCCCTCTTCTCTGTGTCAAGGTTGAACTCATTTTCTTGGGTGTAGGAAGAGACCATCTGCAGGCCAGTTAAATCAGCTCCAACTACCCTGGCCATCAATAGAGTGGTAGACACCATAGTTTTTAAGTGTTTAATTAACAAATTAAATAATCAAGCTAATGTCTTGTGAGTAATTGATATATTACAGCCCCATGCCAGATGTTAGCAGGAAGCAGAAAATGTTCAAACACCTCCTTGCCTTCAATGCACTATAGTCTAGTTCTTGAGGGCTCACATCTAGCCTTTGAATACCCTCTTACCTATACTTCTCTGATTCGATTTGCAGCAGATAAATAGAAATAAATATTCCTGGGTAGCCAGGGTTTCAGTTACGAATGTCTTTCTAATCCATTCACACTACCCAAAACACTTACGCAGTATTATCCATCACAAGTCATCCTACAGTCTTAATCAAATTGCCTGCTGAAGGAAGCCTAGTATTTATTACATTTTTCCTAAATGGAAAACAGCTGTGATAAATTAATCCGTTCACCAGAAATCCCATATTTGAAATGATTCTCAGATATTCTCTTAACTGTCAGTCTTTCCAACTATGAATAATATACTCCTCTACCCCACCTGTGTCTTTGAGTGTGGCCAATTTGCTTGGCCCCTTCTACCTCTCTGTGAGGTGCACTAGAGGCGAAATGTTTCCTGAGCCAGACTAGTAATATTTAGAGGATAAATACATCTTTAAAAAAAGAAAATGTCACTCAGAATTCGGCATAGTTAGCAACAACAGAACACACCCTTACAAGAGCTACTTCAAGAGCAATATCCATCCCGAGCACAAATCTCAAGCTTATGGATCCACCCAAACAGGTATCACTGCTTATGTCACCAAACATTCAACCTCAGAACTAACTTCCTTTCCTCTGATTCTATAATAACTAATCAAGCTTGTGATTGTAATTTGGGTCCCCAAAGGGATTTCCTCACTGGGATACAACGTGCTATCCAAAGGAAAGAGGTTTCCAGTTCCTTTGGTAGGTTGTCATTGTCAACTGACATGTTGATAAATTTAAGTATCTGAGGCTGCTATGTGAAGGCCCAAGCATTGTGCTGTTTTGATTTCACCAAAGAAATGCCATGTTGCCTGCCTCTTTTTCATCAGCCCCTCCCTTTCAAGCTCTTATACTCAATTTCTTTGTGCCTTCTATATAAGCGAATTCACTTGCTCATTTGCAAGGTGGTTTTTATTTAAAATTTATGTTTCTACTCTCTGGTTAGCAATCCTGTAGTCTACTTTCTTTATAGGAAACAGAATCCGTTCCAGATATTTTAAGGAGGAAGGGATAGAATACAGTAAAGTAGCTGCCTATAAAATACTGGGAGGAGCTAGAAGAGTGGGATGGGTTAGGGTAACAGAAATGACTTCAAAAATACTACAGAACTGACCTGCAAGGGGCGCCACTACTTCTGCCATGATCAGGAAGCTGGGATTCTGGAGGATGCCCATGGAAATACTGAGTCACAACACACAGCACCACAGCTATGATTCAAGGATCAGGAAACTAGAATCAGCGTGCCACCCCCACTGCAACCTTCTCTCAACACCCACCAAGAAGTGAGTGGACATAGAATTGTGAGGTCTACCTCAATTGCCTCTTGTTATTAAAAAAACAAAAGAAAAGAAAACTAAACAAAAAGACACAACTCTGTTTCAACAACCTTTCTTGCAAGCAGAAAATAGCCAAAAACAGTAGGAAGAAGGCCTGTTCAATTCTCCGTTTGAAATCTCACTCTAGGGGCATCTATTTGTTGGAAATTGATTTTCATCCAGAATGTGCACAATGCAGTTTTTTGTTTTTGTTTTTAAATTCTCCAGCCCATGCAAGATAAAAAAAAAAGGCACTCTAGATGTAGATAGGAAAGAAAACTGAACGCCAATTGAACATATCCAAGATACTTCAGGTTCTATTTGTCTTCTTACGTTTCTATAAACTTAATATAAGTTTTATTGCACAAAGCTCACTGTTCGCATGTAATCTCTTAATGCATGTGTATGCATTTGTGGATATAATCAAAACTGTGCACTCGAGTTAGTTGTTAAATTTACTTGGTGTAATGTATTGCATGAGATCCCGCATAGTTCCATACCCAAAGATGCTACAACTAATGATAAGTATGCAATGTGTGTATCATTGAACGTCCCCATATCACACACAATGTGAAGAAATAGCAAGACAAATCCCAACCAGGAAGAAGTGCACATGAGTGTGACTTCTTACATCCCACATTTACTTGAGTGGGATACACGCCCCCCATTTGCTGTTCCTTTCCTCTCTCCTCTGCTGCCTACTGTTTTAAGTATAGTCACTTCAATTAATTATTTCTTTCAAAATATTCCAATATAGTCACCCTTTTTTCCTAGTTTATAAAGAATTATAGAGAAAAAAATGTGCGTTCAGAGAAAAATGAAAAATATACATCTGAGCCTTCTGCACCCTCCTCCAAAAGGCTTCAGTGACTTTTGTAACACCCCTAACTTCATTTATCTATAGGATGGCTCTTGATAGTTTTGTGTGAGCTTTTTAAAGTTCAGCCAAGCCAGCTGCATGACCAACACAAAGACAATAGCTCCCACACACGGGCTACGTGGATTAAAGAACCCGATCCATCAGTAAATCTGCCAGATGGCAGTGGAAGAAAGCTTGTAACTCTCTCACTTTCATTTCAACAGCAGCAAACAATGTTCAATGTTTAAAATAAACTCTTCCAGATGAGCTAAAGATAAACTCTGAGGTGGGTGGACTTGAGCTTGCTAGGCTGCAGCTCTGAAGTGTTTGATTACATTAACACAAAACCCCTGGGTAGAACCCACTTCTGTCAACAGAATGCTTAGACTCCAACACCTACTACATGAAGCCATTTCCTGTGCTTTCATGGGTTGGTGGCAGAAACTTGTTTTGCTTTTTTCGCAAACTAATAATGATTATATATTTCTCCGTGCTCAGCATTTCCTCAAGCCATGTGTACAACTTCAAGATATACCTAAAACGCCAACACTGTATGCAGGTCTGCACAGATAAAAATCTTTGGAATATATTTACAACTTAAATTTCTATTTACTCATTCACCTACCTGCTCTTATAGTAGCAAAAATGTGCCATTATGATTTAGAACCATTCTGCCAATAACTGGATAACTATCTAGATCTATGAGGTATATCAAACAAAAAAAAAAAAGGAAAGAAAAGAAAGAAAGGTACATGTATTTTCTTAAGTCAGAAGTTATAAAGGCAGTTAGGAACTTCTTTTTTTTGTTGTTTTTTAAATACACTTTAAAACTTGCAACTTAGGACAGACCAGGCTGTAACACATCATATGTAACCCGGCAATTTCTAAAGATAAAATGACATACTGAAAAGTAACTCTATTAAATATTTAGGCACTTACCTATTTAACACAATTAGTAGTGGCTTTAAACGAGGGAGAGGAGCAAACACAGGGTTGGCGATGAAAATAAATCTTCGGCTACAAGAACACTCAGGACCAAATATATCAAATAATCAAGTATATTGGGATACTTAAAAAAATAAAACAAATACCAAAATTAGATTAGAAGTTTTCAGGGAAATATGATTCATTACACAGAACACATTTATTGCCAATTCCTCCAAACTGAAACTTTCTGATATATTGGTGATAGCTATATTTTCTACAGTAGAAGCCCACTTCTTTGGAACTGGTTGGTTACATGAAAAAGTTGATTAAAGAAGGAAATCATAAAGATATATCATATGCACCACAAAATTATTATCTGAGCTTAAAACATATAACATGTTCACTCATTTGCTTATCTTCTGATATATGGCTAAGGGCTTGCCTTTTTTGTTTTTCTAAGTATGAGTTCACTTGGAATTCCATCTTCTTACATTATATTCACTTAAATAGTATAGTTTATGATTTTCAGCTTTTGTACCTTTAAAGGGGAGTCAAAGTTTAAAGTCACTTGTAAAGCACTAAATATAGACAGCTTTTAGATTTTTATATCTATTTTTAGTATTTGACAGTTGTTTTGAAACTTTATTAAACAGTAACTTTCTAGTGTTTTGCCTTCATATAGTTCTTTTTTTTTTTAGATTTTTATTTTTTTCCTTTTTCTCCCCAAAGCCCCCCGGTACATAGCTGTATACTCTTCGTTATGGGTCCTTCTAGTTGTGGCATGTGGGACGCTGCCTCAGTGGGGTTTGATGAGCAGTGCCATGTCCGCACCCAGGATTCGAACCGATGAAACACTGGGCCTCCTGCAGCGGAGCTGGCGAACCCAGCCACTTGGCCACGGGGCCAGCCCCACCTTCATATAGTTTTTACAAAGCACTCAGCTTACTTTTCATAGAAATTCTCTTTTTCTTTGTACTCATATTTCATTGGTTTTCATTATAGTTAATAATTTCTATTATGATTAATAACAAGCATCGCTAACGTATACAAACAGGTCTGGTTGGGTTTTTTCTGTTGCCTCTTGTATCCCCAGAGCCTAGAATAATGCCTGGTACTTAAGAGGTATTCAAAAAATATTTGTTAAATGATAAATGAATGGTACACAACTCACTCTCCCTAAGTATACAATAGAACAGGTGGAAGCAGATGTGCCAGGGGTGTGCTAGAGGGGAGCCTGCCAGCCTAGAGCATTCGAATATTATGGGCATCAGTATGTTTTACCAAAAGAATGGAGAATCAATTATTACAGCAAGTCTTTTAAAAGATGGTTGGTTAAACGTGCTTCTACTGTACTTTGATTAAACATCTAACTCAGCAAAATCTCTTCTTTGCATGCTGCATAAATCTGAGTGTTCAAACATTCCTCTAGGAATAAACTACCTTCCTCCATGTTAACCTGTAACTAATTTAACTCCCCATTGTCCAGAGAAGGTTTGTGAAACATCTGAAGCTGTCTGTGGGGGCCAAGCTCCTGAAGGGTGATTAGTAACATATTCTCTCTTCACTGTTCCTTAGGACATTTGGAATCAATTAAATATTCAAATACAGTTTCTCTCAGATCTCTAGCCAGGCCCAGCAGGTTTGTGAGGGGAGGGAGTGGAAGGCAGATAACTGCTATTCCTCACACCAGAATCTATAGCTGGAGAGAGATTTAAAAATATACTCTCCAGACTTCCTGGGTCTGCAAGCAAATAGTCATACAAGGTTAGAAATAATGTGGAGAAGCAGCAAGAGCCTTATCGAGAAACAGGAGTTGTAGCATCCATGAGAACTCCTGCCACTCACAGTATCTTAAAGACAAGAAATAGGTGAGTACATTGGGCTGTTGCATCAGTACAATAGTATGGCCTGCACGAGCTAAAAATGATTTCACATTTTAAAGGATTGTAAAAGAAAAACAAAAAGAAGATATAACACAGACTGTATATGGCCTAAAATTTTTAAATATTTACAATCTGGTCTTTTATAAAAAGTTTGCTGACCATTGGTTTAGTTTTGTTTCCATCCTATGTACTCATCTAAACATTACTAATTACTATTAATAGTAATCATTAGGTGCATTGAGGAAGGGGAAATGGATGAGTGACCGTATGTGCCAGGCACTTTGCTAAATGTTTTCCATACTCTGCCAATTTATTCACTGAGAATCCTTTAAAGTGGGAATTGATTATCTCAATGATAGAGCCAAGAAAACAAGCTCAGAGATGTTAAGTATCTTGCCAATGTCACAGGGAGAAATTAGTGGAGCTGTTAATCAAATCCAATGTGGTAGTTTGTTTTAGTGAAATCCCTTTCCCAACTAAATGCTTCTGAGAACCTCACTATATAAAATAGTTACTCTGAGTAAAGTTGAGGCAGAAGACCTAGCAATCTCACCCCTTTTCAGAACAAGTTGCTTGAAACAGAAGTCAGTATTGCAAAAGATGAAGCCAATAAACAACACGAAAATGGGTTTGCAACTCATTCCATTAGCTGGCCTATTACACACTTCTAACTATATTTTCCTAAGGGTCAGAGTAAATATCAAAGTAACAGAATTCCCTTTTATATATTTCTTTGCCCAGTGAAATGGTTAGAAGCAAGTCAGCAGAAAGAAGAGAGAAGCAAAGGGTTTAAATAATCTTCAAAATCTAATAGTCATACTAGAGCTATTAGTCCTCGATTCCATCAAACACCAGGTGGGAAGGACATCTTCCAAATGGCAGTTCATTTTACCTTAATAGTTGGTGTTTCCAGATGAGTTTCTAGTTTTCCATCATGATAAATTAATATATCCTATTTTATTATGGTGCCACAAACAAGAACTCTGAAAGGCTCAACTCTTGCAAAAGGCCCAAATCCCCTGAAAAGCATCAGGTATCAAAATGCAGCCAGAAAAGATGGTATTAAATGAAAAAAAGGGTTCCTTTTTAATGAAGTCGAGGTGTAGGACAGATTTATTAGCTTCCATTTTTCCAAGTTGCATTCTGGTGTATTTCCTGCCCATATTTCTAAGTTCAGCAGGTCTCTTTGTAGGATTATTTTTTAAAAATACGTTTCGAAGAACACGATGCAGCCATACTCACTACACCTGCAAAGACACACCTGTGATGATACAAACTCTCAGTGTTCTTCATACTCACAACCCAAAGCTCTAACAGAAAACAGACCTTCTGTATGATTTGCCAAGATCCTGCCATTCTCAAAAAGAACTGATACTGGTAACCAGATATTATAAATAGTCTTAAAAATAATAACCAATCAAGGATGACCCCTGACCAAAAAGGTCATTAAATTCACTGTGGTTCAGTCTATCCTTTCCTGCCATAATTCCTTTTTGTAATATTAAGACATGGTTAAGACAAATAATTAGAAATTATTAAGTAATTATTTTTGATGCTATAACACAGATGCCTACACTGTTCCTATTTAGAATCGATTATTTTTATGAACACTATTGATTCATTACTTATTATTCAAATAATTCAATGTTTACGTGTGTCAGGTACTATACTTGACCCTTGAGGAAGGAAAATAAGAATGTAATACAAGAATAAAGTCTTTCCTTGGAGAATCCCTATTCCAATTGTCTAACTGGACTTGTGAACAAATAATTAGTGCATTAAATTCGTGGTAAAGCTGCCAAGATCAATGAAAACAAGGTAGAAAGAGAATTGGTTCTTCCCACAGGGACTGGAGAAAGGAACACATTTGACAGAAATGTTAAAGAGTAAGTAGTATTCCCAGTGAAATGAAGGGCATTCCAGATCAAAAGCACAGCATCAGGAAAGGCCAAGAGACAGTGGGTGGGTGATTGGTCTATACTGAGGACTGTGTTGTACAATGGAATGACTAGACATGTGCTGTCCATGACATCAGTCACTAGGCACATGTGCCTATTTAAATTTAAATTAACATTAGACAAGATTAGAAAATCTGTTCTCAGTCATATTTCGAGTACTCAGTAACCACATCTGTCTAGAGTCTACCATATTGGACAGTGCAGAGAGAATTATTTCCATCATGGCAGAAAGTTCTACTGGACAGCACCAAGTGTAAGTGTACAAGGTAAGCTTGTGGCCAGTTCAGGACAGTCTCAAATGTATATTAAAGAGCTTAAACTTTAAATAGAAATGGTTTATAAACTACTATATTTTACAAAGTCCCTTCAGGAAGACCTTCGGGAACTCCACCCCTGCAGCATTGCTATGACCTGTTTTACCTGTCCAGCTTCAACATATGAGTCAGACCTTTTTTGAAGAAAGAATTCTGCAGCTTTAAAGAAAACAAAAATGGCTGGAAACCCACTGTTAGAGGCAATTGAAAACCATCACAGGTTTTTAAGCTGGGACACAATGACACAGATTTTGGTTTTAGAAATATCACCTCTTAAAGAAGCATGCAAGATATGTGGGAACAAAAGACACAGGGCGTACCAAGACCAGCAGAGGCTAATGAGATGATAAAGGGCTAATTTCGGTACTACTTCTGAAGAAATACACAACTAAGAATTGGCATCAGTAAATTTATTCCAAGTGAGAATTCTGCACATGCACCAGGCATATTATTTCAACACAAACCCCAGCACTGCAATAATATTTAAAACTGGCCATGAAACTCAAAGATATTTGAAAAACTTCTCAAGGTGTCTACTTTAAGCCACTGAATTCTTTAATATTTGTAATCCATGCTTGTTCAATTATAATTCTTAAAATAATTGTATTTACTATACTTATTTCAGTATTCATTGTGATTATATATATTTAAACCATCTTTTCAAAAATTTTATCTTCTTCAAAAAATGATTTTAGTAACTTGAAAATATCCATATGTACCTCTAAGCAGTACTATTGTAACCAAAATTTTTCAAGTAGCAAGTGCTCAAGCCACACCATTCCTGATCGCAGCTATAACTGACATGTAGTTTTATAAACAGCTCTCTTTCACCCCGTTTCTATTTTAATATGCCAACCATGACTTCACTGATATCCCAGAGTTTTCTTGCAACAGACTCATCCATAGCTTTGGGCAATAGTTCCTCTTCTTTACAATCCCCAAAGTACTTTCCTGATACGCCTTCTACTTCAGGTGATGATGCTAAATAAATTGAAGTCTGGGCACCTTCTGCTGGAGTTTTGAAAAAAGCCCATGACACCAAATTGAAAAGTGGTTTCACCAACAGTGGGATGTGTATGTGTCTCCCAAGATTAGTCCGCACAATACCAGGGTGTAACACATTGACGGTAACGTTTGTGCCTTCCAAGCGGCGGGCTAGTTCTCTGGTAAAAAGAATGTTCGCCAGTTTGCTCCGACTATAACAAAAGCTTTTATTATAGCTTTGTTCACTGTTCAAGTCTTCAAAGTTGATGTCTCCATATTTATACAGTTTGGAAGAAACTACCACAATCCTGCTGGGAGCTGAACTTTTGAGGAGTCCAAGGAGAAGATTGGTGAGCAGGAAGTGCCCCAGATGGTTCACTCCAAACTGCATCTCAAACCCGTCTTCGGTCTTCATATAAGGGCACTGAAAGATGCCTGCGTTATTGATCAAGACGTCCAGTCTAGGCTCTTCCTTCAAATGTCAAAAAGAGAATGGCAGAAATATGAACAAAATCCTGAATTGTACCTAAAATAAAATTTTAAAAAATTCTTGCAAACTACTAGAAGTCTATAAAATGCCTCTATGAGTTTTCAACAATTGAGAGAGAAAAAACAAACAACACTTGCTTGTCTAATAGAAGCCTGGCCTTGTGCTTTTCGTGTTATCTCCTGTACTCTCAACCACTCTAGGAGCAAACTGAAGCATTGAAGTTGGATGATTTGTCCAGTATCACAGGGCTCGTAAGTGGCAAACAAAAATCTGAAGATGAAATCTTCTGACACCAATGCCCTTGCTCTTATTAGTAACCTAGCTTGCTTTTCTAATTTGGATTTTCAAACCATAGCCAGAGAGTGGATGGCAGCTAGAGAGTCAAAATACAGCATTGTTTATTCCCAGCACTACAAGTATCAATACCTGGGCAAAGTTAGACTTGCTTTATTCTGTAGTGTTTAAAGAGTAAATGGTATCAGGTGGACAGAGCAACTTCAAGTTGTTTCCTTAAAACTGACACAAGCAACAGAGGTCAGAATTGCTTTATTCTGTAGTGTTTAAAGAGTAAATGGTATCAGGTGGACAGAGCAACTTCAAGTTGTTTCCTTAAAACTGACACAAGCAACAGAGGTCAGAAATGCAAATTAAGACTGGAGAGAACATAAATCAAAGAAATATTAAGAAAAATCACTAAATAGATAATATAAACATAACAGAAACAAAACAATGAGTCATAAATACTACGTCTCACAATAACACAGGACACAGGAGGTTAACAGAGGCGGTAGGACCAACAAACACCTTTAACCTCTACTCTGACTCTAGAATTCAGTTCTTTTTTCTCCTATATGAAATCTACCTCTTTCAAGCTTCGAGGGGCCCTCAGATTAGGAGATCTATATAGTCAGAATTTTGCACTTTGACCATACCCTCCTGTAGCTTGCCAGATTAAAGTCCTAAAATTTAGACTGTCCTCAGAGGGAAGTGTTTTCATTCCTTATTCAGATAAGTTGGTTTTCCCAACCCTTTTCCTGGCTCCTCTCTGTCTCTTTTGATGGAGAAAAAGAAATGTACAACATGTTCCAGGTGTAAAGACACAGCGATGACCCGCGATTAATTTAATTTGAGGTCAAATTTCAAATTTCACTAGCCCCTTTGCCAAGTACAAGTGGAAAGAAAAATGTGTTAAATTTCACAACAGTTATCAAGCCTACCTGTCAGGGGATTAACTATTTCTCATTCTGTCTGTCTAAGCACCTTTAGCTTTTCCAATAGTCAACTTCAAAAAGAAGGCAAAAGTTCACCCGTGGGGGAAAGAAAGGAGTGTTCTTTTTCACTAATCCTTTGGAAGAGTTTCCTGTATTAATCATTTCTGAGCCATCATTCTTTGCTGGGCTTGTGTTATTTTAAGACTTTATCATTTGCTATTTTTTAAATTCTAGGAGATAAATGATATAAATACCAAGAATACCAACCTGTGGGAAATTTACACTTCCTCTTTTTCTTCTTTTAAAAAATTCTGGTTATAGTCCCTGAACTTTAGAGCCAGGAAGGAACCTAATACCCAGAAGCAAGGACAACTTAGTTATCTCTTTATATCCTTAACTTTTAATTGGTTCTGTCTCAAGTGGCCAAAGCTGTAAAACACCATAGGTGTCAGGAACGAGAAGTATGCCCAGGCCATCCACAAATTAATGAATAGGAAGACCCACTTTTAATGCTTCCAACATCTCTTATACATTAGTATTATTTCCTAACCTGTTTTACCTGATAATGAAATACTAGCCATAAAAAACAAAACCAACAAACAAAAACCTTTCTAGATCTCCAACAGCTCTCAAACTGTGCGTCAAGGTGCCCTAGGATGTCACAAGGTGCTATGGAGTATTTTAAATTTTCAAGGGAAACGAAGCGATACTCTGCTCAACACCTCAACAACTACTAGCTCCAGGTGGTTCACACCTTCAACATCATATTGTGCTATATTCCTTCTGATGATATCATATCTTTGCAAAGCTGAGGTTTTAGCAGTTGCAGTAATAAAATGCAAGCACAATGTTAAAAATCAATGCAGAATACGAAAGAAAGTGGCAATACTCAATCTGATTCCAAAATTTGAGACGTTGGTGCAGTGAACAGGTGCACATTTCCCTTTAGTAAGTGATTATGGTCATTGAAGAATTAAAGAAAATACCTTTTTTCCTCTCAGTTATGTGTATTATTTTTTCAAACAGCTTCTAAGTTTTTGGGACATAAATACTTATTAAGTTGTTTGGATCTAATTACTTACTAAATAAACTGGTAGATAATTCTTTTGGCCTATGGGCATCATGAGAAAATTAGAAAGTTTGGGAACCTCTGTTCAAGACTCAAGAGACTCCATTCATACAGGTAAGTTTCCTAGGCCCGCTAATTTTAAATCTCTCTTCTGAAAGCCCTCTTACAAGTCACCTCTGCAGGAAACCCTTCTACCCCACTTTCAACAGAGGGCATCCACTTCAGCGGCATATTCACCATCTAAACAAAGAAATCCTCCACCTCATTGGCAGGCAGCAGGAGTGCAGAAGACGACTCAGAAGGGTGGGCTCTGGAGACAGATCCTGGGCAAATTACTTGGCCTACCTGTGCTTAGTTGCCTCCCGTTGTAAAACGGGGATAATAATGCCCACAGAGTTAGAGGATTCCATGACGATAACAGCCAAGGGCATTTTAATTTCATTAAATTTTTTTTTAAAGTATCTGAAATGCTTGGAACAGCTCCTGGCACATTGGAAACCTTCAAGAAATGCTAGGTGTTATATTACTTTTATTTCTGTCCCCATTTAGGGCACATGACCACTGGGATTCCAAGCTCCAGTCTAGTCTGGTTAAGGATGGTGTTAATGAATCCCCTGGTGGCACAGAGCTAAGCTTCCCACCCCAGCAGGATTAAAGAAAAAAAAAAAAAAAAACTGCTCCCAGGTCCCTGGCTAGTAACTTCCCCTACATGCTGTCAGGCTTTCTGAGAAAGGGCTTGGTGCAGATTTTGTTTTTCTTGGGACACACGAAAAACTACCCAGAGATCTGGCGGGATCTCCTCTGGGACCGTGCCGTCCTCAAATAACAAAAGGAAATGTTCAGAAACTGGTTTATTCCCCTCTTGGGCTCCTTTTTTTCTCTCAACATCCTTGGAGGAGAGAAGACTGCCCTACCAATTTTTCCGGCCTGCAACTTTCAAGCCGCCTCAAAAACCGTTTGTTTCTACTCTTCATCTCTGTCATTCCCAAGGTCACACCCCCTGGCCTCTGGGCTCCCGTCCCGCCCGCCGAGGCCCCGCGCCGTCCCCTGCTCTCCTGCTGGCTCCCCGAGGCCCACACCTGGAGCATCTCCTGACAGAAGGCGCGCACCGAGCGCAGCGAGGCGAGGTCCAACTCCTTGACGATGAGCTCGCCCGCCCCGCCGGCGTCGGGGCCTGGCCCGGGGTCCCCGGCCTGGAGGAGCTCGCGGCGGAGCTGACCCGCCGCCTCCTCGGCGCGCGCGCGGTCCCGGCAGCCCATGATCACCCGCGCCCCCAAGCGCAACAGCTCGGCGGCCGTGGCGCGGCCCAGGCCGCTGTTGGCCCCCGTGATCAGCACGGTCTTCCCGTGCATGAGGCCGGAGACCCCGCCGCCGTGCAGCCGCTGGATGCTGGGCCCCACGAACCGCCGAGCTGCCAGCCACAGGGCCCCACCCAGTGCGGCCAGTACTGCCGCCACAGCAGCCACGGCCATAGCCGCCGGGGCCGAAGGCCCACTAGCCTCTGCGCGGGACTTCCGGGGACGCAGCGCGCCACCGGCTGAGGCCGCCACCTGTTCGCGGAGAATTCTGGGGCGCAACCTGTCGTCCCCTGAAGGGGCGGCGTAGGGCATGCTGGGACTTGTAGTTTCCCTTCCGAGGGCACCTGATTGGTTAGGAGAGTATAGCGCTGCGGGGTCACGGTGCCTCCGCAGAACCAGCGCCAAGCCTGAGAGTGAAGGTGAGCACAGGCACCGGGGTTTTCAGGCTGCTCAGGTTCCTGCCCCTGGAAATCCCAGAGTGCTGGTGGCCTTCTCTATGGGAATGACTAATACTTTGAATTTACAAATCTCTTTATAGGCAGGTTTACAAATCCCGCACTTCAGGGTTAGGACGCTGTGTTTTCCCTTAAGGGCTCCTGGGACTTGTTAAGCTTTAGTTCAATTTATTTTCACCCTCTGGAGAATGGTCCCTGCCCAACTGAATTCTGAGAAGGCCTCTTTTTTACCATAGGTGAGGCTAAGAACTTTAGCAACATGAATCGATTGGAAATAGAATTGGCCAGTGGTTCTCGAACTTTAGCGTTGCATCAGAATCACTTGCAGGGCTTGTGAAAACAAAATAACAGAAATTTCAGGGTCCCGGTATCAGAGTTTCGAATTCAATATGTCAGAGATGAGATCTGAGAATTTGCTTTTCTAACTAGTTCCCAGGTGATTCCGATGCTTATCTGGGAACTACAGTTTGAGAATTGAAGACTATTATGGCATTGGTCCGTAAAGAAAAAGTCATCCTCAAATGGTCTATTTGAAACTGGCAGAGATACAGTGGGAAAAGCTTGGACTTAGCGTAAATATAGACTTCTAAGCAGACCCCCTCTCTCACTCCCCACCCCCTCCCAAGACTACTGAATGTAACAGTGGCAGGGAAAGTGCTTTCATACTGCTGCGGAATTCTTCAGAAATGTCAGGGGTTATTGCCACAGGGACCCATCTTCAAGTTACAAACTTCATAGGTTTAGGCCAAGCTACTCTTAATTCGTTATTCATTCATCTTCTCACTCATCCAGTCCGTGCCAGGCCCTGTGCTCTGTGAGAGTCACAGGGAAATAGGGCACCAGTTTTGCCTTCGGGGTGCTTACTGTCTGGTACAGAGACCTCTGCTGCCCCAGCCCCGATTCTAGAATCTTCGGGGCAAGAGAAGAGACACACGATTTGGATAGTTTGAAATAAACTCCCTAGATGATTTTGATAAACTCACCTCCACTCCCTTACATTTGAGAAGGATATAACATGCAATGAATAGTCACAATACCAAGAGAAAAGGGGTAGAGTGCCAGAAGAAGGTCTCTTATGAGTGCTGAGGATGGATCTCAGAGGTGGGAAAGAGCACTGTCACTGAGGATTAGTGGAGCCAGGAACAGAAATCATGAAGAGTGGGCCTATATTCCCCCCTGTCTGTAATTTGAAGCTGCTTCTCAAACTCACAGAGCCCAGAGCACATCTGTTTCCTCTCTCTCTTCCTTTCTATTCATCCACATCTTTCCTGTCCTTCAAAGTCCTCCTCAGTTCTCTCCATTTCCAGACCACTTCCACCCCACACAGATCTGTGCTTCAACCTCATGTGTGACCCTCACTTGGCACTGAGGACAAACAGCCCCCTAGTGTTGGCTATTTGAGTTTGCACATTTGACTTCCTCTACAGGATTGTTAAGGTTTTAAATTTCCTAAAGGATGGTGTTATGTCTGAGTCTCCTTTGTGGTCTTCACATTGGGAAATGCGGAGAAAATGGTAGGTATTCAATAAGTGTTATGACTGATATATTTTGGACTGGCTTACATCAAATTAGGAAGCAGATCAAAAGATGTATGTCAGCAGTGGTGTTTAACTAGAGCCAGGGGTGGAATATGTATGTCTGGGTGGGGGAGAGATGGAGATGGGGAGGGAGAAAGAGCAAGAGAGGGAGTGAAGCAGAGAGGAGGAGAGGAATCCCCAGACGTGCAGTATAACTGCTGTGTAGCTTAAGCACAGAACATAATGGAATGACAAATCTGTTCATGATGGGTCCTTGGGCCATGGAATTAAGAACAACTCAATTTGGAAGGCTATATAACAGAAAATAGACAGCATATAACTTTTGAAGTAAGTAAGACTTGAATTTGAATCTTAGTCATACCATTTATTAGCTGCACATCCTTGGATAAGTTACTTAATCTTTTTGAATCTTAGGTTCTTCATTGATAAAAAGGAAGGTAATAATAATATGATGTCACAAATGTTTGGTTGAAGAGAAAATGAGGTAACCTGAAAATAACCAGCTCACTGCCGAATGTCTGGTAGATTATGGTTAATAATCAATTAATGTTTTTTGAACACAAAACAAAAATCACAACAGAATGACAACAATGAAAGGCTAGGATACTGTACTTCATGTCACATTTTGAAGTGGAGGCCAAGGGTTTTTTTCTCTCATACAAACATTGGGCCTACCCTCCAGGCCCAAAGCCAGAGACTTCAAATATGAAGCCCTGTGGTCCACAGACAATGAACCCACCTAACAAGATTCAAAGACTCCTTCCCAGGAGGTTCTCTTTGAGCTCATCTTAGATGGAAAGGGCCCTGTATGAATAACAAGCTGATTTATTCCTGAATGAGCACTGTCAAATTGGTATACTCATGCAGGTGGAGTGACATTTTCATTTTGCTCTGATTAAAAGTCTGGTAATAGAGGCAACAGGCTAAAAGGCCCTAATTTTCAAGAGTGTACTTTACTCTTTCCACCTTTGAAGACCACTGTTCTATAATGATGATGGATAACAATTCATTCTATCTACTGACATCCAAAAATGAGCAATGCTTTGTAAAACTAAGTAGGCTTCTGACAGAGCCCTTTAAGCATTCGAGCATTCAAGTTCTAAACTTGTAAAGAGTCGTCCTTATGACTTACACACAAAAGTAGGTGCAATGGTATACAACAGCACTGACAGCTCGAAGAGAAGTAGCTTGAAGGTAACTTGAGGGTTCAAAATGTTTAACAAAACTCAAGGGAAAACCTTTCCAAATGGACTGAGTTCTGAGGTCCAATATTCTAAAATGCCTATATAATTACCCTAGAGATCCACAAGAAGTGGCTTCTGAATACCAGACTCACTACTTTATTTCTCCTCCCGAACCCTAAGTGTTCATTTTTTGACTAATGCCATAAGGTACATGAGCTGTGACGGTGCCGAATTTCTGTGCCCCTTGAATGTGGAACATTTGGTCATCAAAGAAGATGTGAGGCCTTATCTTCACCAAGATGGGACCTTTAGGAGCTCCAGCAAGGAAAAGAGCTTCATCTATTTCTAGACCCCATCGGCGAAGGGTTTTCAGCACGCGGGCGCCTGAACTGGCTGCACTCCTGGCTGTAACCAGGTAGGTCCTGATAGGGCAAAGTAACCGTTCGTCTTTGGCATAAAACTTCTTTTGCAGTCTGCCTAAATCTTCCAGAAAGCCTTTCAAGGGACCCTGTAAAAGGAACATATGTCACAGCTGTGATCCAGTGAGCCAAAGGAAGTGAATGCTGAAAAAGCAGAGGCTTACAAGAGCTTATAAAAGAATATAATACTGCATGTCTCAAGGCTGATGGCACAATGCTGAGACTCCTTGGATTTATGTGAATACAGTTCCTTATATGGAACCATCCTTGCATTCCTGGATTAAACATAGGATGATTATATAATTCACTATGTAAGCACAGATATTTTAAGAATAAAGAAGTTTCTATAAAAAGTTAAACCAGGGCAACAGACATAAACTGTCCATGGCAAAATGGGATACTCTATATAAAGTTCATATAATCACCAAAAGCACAACTCTTTCAATTTGCTTTTTGTGAATTGTACATTTTAATGTTATAAAGTATACTCCCTTATGTCATTCAATGCCTTCTTGGCTTGAATCAAACCTTGTCTTGTACTATAATTACTTTGTATCGCTTCATACTTTTATCTTCAACTTTTCCGAGCACTTAGTTTTAGCTGTATCTCTGGTATGGAGCATAGAATTGGACTTTGCTATGTAACAAAATTGGAAAGACTTAATTTTTAAAATAAAAGTTGAATTTTAGGCCATTTATTTTTATTGGTATTACAAATATATGTGATAATGCTTTTGTCTTATGATTTTTATTGCATTTTTCATGTTTAAAGATTTTAAAGGATTGTCCACTAACAAGTGTCTTTTTTCTTTGTGCATGTGTGTATGTGTGTTTCTTTTAACATTTAGGAAGGTTTGTATTATTTCCTTCTATTGGTTACCTTTATAACTATAATTTTTTATAGTATCCTCAGTCCTTTGTTTTTTTTAATCCAGAATCTTATTTTTTTTCACTGAGAAATAATGAAATTAGGGTACTTCTTCACTCTTCTCTTATCCTCTATTTCTTCTTCAACTATCTAATTTTACTCATTTCGTCTTTCTTGGTGTTTACATTCGCATTGCTAAATATTCTTATATTTCTATTTATCATGTTAACATATTATCCTCTGATCAGCTATTATAACTGAAGATATCAGCATACTTAATCTTCTTTAGACCTTTTCCTCCACATTGTTCCAGTTTTCATTAGTTATATAATTTCTACATTGTTAGGGCTCATAATATGTGCTTTCTTGTCTGTCACCCTAATCCCTACAATTGTTTTAGTTTTAGTTCTATGGTTAAATATATTTTATGCCCATTTATGCCTTTGTGTTTCTAGTCATATACATCTTGGTCAAAATGTGTTCTTTAGTACTAGTTTTCTCAAGAATATCTTATGGAAATAAAAATCCCTGAGAATACAGTATGTTTTCAACTGTTGATTTCTTTCCTGTTTACTTGAATGAACTTTTGGCTGTGTAGAGAATCTCTGATTTGTATTTTTCTCTCCATTTGATCTTATTTTAAGTTTTTTTTTAAAAAATTGGAACCTGAGCTAACATCTGTTGCCAATCTTCTTCTTCATTATTTTTTCCTTCTTCTTCTTATCCCCAAAGCCCCCAGTACATAGTTGTATATTCTAGTTGTAGGTCCTTCTGGTTGTGCTATGTGAGATGTCACTGCACCATGGCTTGATAAACAGTGCCATGTCCGTGCCCAGGATCCCAACTGGCGAAACCCTGGGCCACCAAAGTGGAGTGCACAAACTAAACCACTTGGCCATGGGGCAGGCCCTTCCATTTGATTTTATAAGGAGTGCCCCACTGTGTTTTGCTATAGACTGCTGCTACAGACAATATGGAGGACAGCTTGATTTTTTTTGCCTCACTTGTGTGTGCAGTCTTCCCAAAGAATAACTTTTTCATCTTTGAATCAAATCATTTTACTGGGACATTCCTTAGGGATGATCATTCTGTTCAATTTCCCTATTACATAATGTGGCCTTTAATCATTTAATAGTTTAATGTATGCATTAAAATCTTCTGATAATTCAGCATGTTTTCTTGATTTATATTTTCATATAAATTTGCATCTTTACCACACACAGACCTTTCCTGCTTCCCACAGAACATAATTTCAGTGTTTTTCTTTAGGGATTCCAATTATGCATATGTTGGATTTTCTTTACTCATGATCTTTATCTGTCACTTTTCTCTCTAAAATCTTTTTTTTCAATTCTACTCATTTCCAGAGTTCTATCATTTAACGTTTTATCATCTCTTTCCTGATTCTTGGATTTCTACATTAAGACCCTGCTTTATTAAGTTTTTAAAAGTCATGGCAAATGTTTAGTCAAAAATTTCACCCATACTTTGGCAACTATTCTAGTGAGAGTTCTTCTGTTATTGGAGTTTGCTCTTCTTTGTCTGCCTTTTTCTCATAGTATCTTTACAGATGTTCTATGCTCATTCTCTTTTTATTACTCATCACTGAAGTAGATTGGTTTTCCATGTAATAATTAGAGAGTTTCTGGGGGAAGGTCAAGGATAGTATTTTAAGACTGACTTGTTTTCACAATTCAAAAGCTCCCTTCTTCTTTGCTGTCACTGAAAAAAACTGTTTTCTACAAACATGGCTTATCTATGTGATCATTTCTTTAGGTTTTCTCTCAGGCTCCATAAATCAGAAAGAAACTAGTAAAAACTCACTTCTTAAAGGTGAGAGGCATATATATATGTAAAAAAAAAAAGAAAAAAAACTAAAACTTGGTTTTTTTTGGCAACATCAGCAAAGGAGGTGTAGTGACTATTGGCAGGAGCCACTTTGCTCACAGTTTGTCTCTGAAACACAGAGGAACACTGTTCTCCTTGTGATTTTGAGTGATTTCCAAAGGGAGTAAATAGGGACTGGTCAGTTTATGTCACCATATTCATCCAAGTATGCATAGCATGTTTTCTTACTTCTATTTTTGAGTATGTTTTTGATTTATATATTTGTGCAGTAGTACAAGTATATAATGCATCAAAAAATATAGAAATATGAGGGAAAGTTACTCAAAAATACCGTTTTGAGGAGCTATATGATTTAAAACATTTGAAATCTGCCTAGGATGTAGAAAGATGGAAAGACTGTTACTCCTATCCTAACAGCAAGAAAAAGCCAGATAATGTAAAATATCAAGTTTTCTTGAACCCATTAGAGAGTAGGGGTAACAGGGCAACCAAATAACATGAAATCTAAGGGAAAAAAAACTAAGGAAAAACTCTACGGTATCTTCAAAGACAGATGGAATTCAAGCACTGGCAGATCTTTGGCAGAGCACTGAAGGAAGACATACCAGACACCATACAAGTAGGTATGAAAAGTTCAGTAATTTTTTAAAGCAAGTTGATAAAGGACAAACGTGGGCTAATGGGAGAGCATAGAAGCCCTGGAAGCCATGGACACAAGAAATACACACTCCCTTACAGGATTTTTTTCCATGGACATCACTAGTTGCTTATTAGAAAGACTGCAGGCAGGGTGAGAGAGGAAAGAATGCAATCCTTGGTGGTGCAGGCTTAGAGGAGAGGAGCAGCTGCCACTGTGAGAAAAGACTAAAACTCCACCTTGTCTTGTATCTCCTAGGGAGCAAAAGTCTTAAGCTGCTAAAAGAAAGGCTTCAAACACTGTTACCCCCATAGCACAGGTAAAGATCTACTGCTATGGGGGAAGGGGAAAGGAAAAACCTTTCACTCCTGGGAAAGGGACAAGAGACTGTTATGGACCAACACTATTAGATATCTCCTATCACTGCGGGAATGGCAAGATCAATGATAAAACTTCATCCCTAAAACCTAGGGAGATACAAGCACTGTCTTAGATTTAGGCTTTACTAGTACAACAGAGAATTCCATGCCCCACATCACCAACCTGGCTGGCAGAAACAAACAAGTAACAGTTGGGAGAGGGTGAACAATGAGGAGACCATCTCTGAGGCAGGGACACAAAAGGAAGTGCTAAAGCTGAAAATGGAAAAGGAATATTGTGAAAAATCCTCCAGTACCCTATTAGAGGAATCTGATGCCTGTGGTGAAATGAAAGTAACAGTAGCAACAACAAAATGTGTACCTAGTCAAACTTCTGATTTGATTGACTTAATTCATCACCCTAATTGCTAGCAGAAAAGAAGGCATGCCTATTACCAGGCAAAAATACTATTTACCAAAACCTCAACTGTTTTCACACTTATTGGAATTTAATCAAAGATTTATGAGGCTGCAATAAAACCAAACCAAAGAAAACAAAATGAGCAATCAACTTTCAAGAGAAAGTAAGTAACAGAAGAAGAGTCAGTGATGACCTGGATATCAAAAATATAGCAAAGGGAATTGAAAATAACTATGATTAACATCTTAACAACTGTATTAAAAGGTGGATGACATATATTAGTAGACTAGTAATTTCAGCAAAGTGATAGAAAAGATAAGAGTTGAATGGAAATGCTAGAAGTAGAATTATAGTATAGAAATGATGATGCTTTTGATAGGTTCATCAATAGAATTAACATAGCTGAGGAAAGAATCAGTGAACTTGAAGACTGTTCAGTGGAAATGACCCGAACTGAAAATAAAGAGAAAAAAGAGTGGGGGAAAAAAGGAGAAGTCATTGAAATGCTATGGAACATAGACACACACACACACACACCCCATATTCAAACTATTGAAACACAAACTATTGAAACACAAAGAAATATAGAAAATCTTCAAGGCAGCAGGAGAAAAGTAGAGACATTACATACAGATGACCAAAAATAAGAATCTTAAACAATTTGTTGTCAGAATCTATGCAAATGAGAAGAGAATGGATGAGGATCTTTAAAGTGCTGAAAGAAAAATACAGTAAATGCAGAAAGCTATATCCAGTCAAAATATTTTTCTTAAATGAAGGACAATAAAGACATTTTCAGGCAAAAAAAAACAAAACAAAACAGAGAGCTTTCCTTAACTACATATTAGTTCTACGTGAAATGTTAAAAGGTGGTCTTCTGGCAAAGGGAATATGATACCACAGAAAAACCTGGATCTTTACAAAGAAATGAAGATCCCTGGACATGAAATGATTAGAATGAAGATGCATACAAAAAAAGATATATTTTTTGTCTTATCCTTATTCTAAAGGTGCTTGATTACCCAAATAAAAAATAGCAGTAAGATATTGTGAGTTTATAGTATATGTGAAAGTCAAATGTATGACAATAACACAAAACATGGAAGGGAGAGATTTTGAATATACTATTGTAAGGTTCTTACAGTATAAACAATGTTGTATAATATTATTTGAAAGTAGACTGTGATTGCTTAAAGTTTTATATTGTAAGTCCTAGGGTAACCACTAAAAAATTTAAAATAAGTAATAAGTCACTAGTGTAGATAAAACAGAATCCTAAAAACATACAACGCACACAATAAATTCAAAAGTGAAAAGAAAAGGCAAAGGAAACAACAGAACATACTAGAAGAAACTAGGAAGATGGCAGATTTTAATCCAACCAAAGTAATGATCACATTAAATGTATATGGTCTAAAAACAGCAATTAAAACACAGAGATCGTCAGATCTCTCTTTGTGTTGTACAAAAAAAGCAACATGAACTATATAATATCTGCAAGAACAAATTTAAACATAGAATTTAAATGAAAAAACATAGGTTAAAAGTAAAAACATAGAAAGGATATGCCATGCAAATATCAGTCCAAAAAAACCACAAAAACAAAGACTAGAGTGGTTGTATGAATATCAGACAGAGGGGCATTGCATAATGAAAAGGGATTACTTTACCAAGAAGATATAGTAATCCTAAATATTTGGGCACTGAACAATGGAGATTAAAAATACATGAAGCAAAACTGATATAATTGAAAGGAGAAATAGACTAGTCCTCAATTAATCCTTAAATGCTGCCTCCTCAATAGTGGATAGAAGTACACAGAAAATCATGGACAATATTAAAAACCTATGCAATATGGCCTGAATAGTACACTATCAATTTACTTAATCTGAGGGTCATTTATTAAATACTCAACCCAACAACAGCCAAATAAATATTCTTTTCAAGTACACATGAAACATTCACCAAGATAGACCATATTCTGGGCATAAAACACTCCTCAACAAATTTAAATAATTGAAATCACACAAAATATATTCTCTTACCACAAGATAATTCTGCTTGGAATCAAGAACAGAAAGGTATCTTGGAAAATTCCAAATATTTGACAATTAAACAACCCACATCTAAATAACCCATAAGTAAAAGAGGAAGTCACAGGGAAATTAAAAAATACTTTGGATTGGATGAAAATTTCAAACCACCTATCAAAATATGTGGGATGTAACTACAGCAGCATTTAGAGAAAACTTTATAGTATTAAATTATTATTTTAAAAAAAGAGAAGTCTCAAATCAGTGGCCCCAACTTCCACCTTTAAAAACTTAGGGAGAGCTGGTTATTGAAAAGATGAATAAAATTGTTAAAAGTCTAGTTGGATTGACCAAAGAGGAGGGGCAGGAGGAAGAGAAGACAAATATTACTAGCACCAGGAATGGAAAAGGGATACCTCATTAAAAATAGCAAAAGCATAATAAGAAAATAGGAAAAACTTTATTCCCAGGAATTCAATGACTTAAATGAAATAGACAAATTCCTTGGAAGACACAAACTAATAAACTTCCGGAAAAGGAAGGAGAAGAAAGAAAATCTGAATAGTCATTCTATATCTATTAAAAATAATTGAATTGTTAGTTAAAAACCTTCCTACAAAGAAAAGTCCAAGCCCAGAAGCCTTCTCTGGAGAATTCTACCACACATTTAAAGAAGAAATAATACCAACTCTACACAAAGTCTTCCAAAAAACAGACAGGGAGAAAATACTTCCCCTTCATTTTATGAGGTCAGCATTACTCTGTAAGATATATCCCTCAGGAGCATAAAGGCAAAAAGATTTCTAAACTAAATTTTAACAAATTGGATCCAGTGATATAAAAAAGGATAATACAACGTGGCCAAGATGATTTTATACTAGCAAAGTAAAGATGCTTCAACATTTTTAAATCCTTTAAAATAATTTACATATCAACAGACCAGAGAAGCTACATGATTTTCTCAATAGATGTAGAAAAGACATTTGACAAAATTCAGCATGCATTTATTATAAAAACTCTCAAAAAAATAGGAATAGAAGGCAACTCCCTTAACCTAACAAAAGACATCTTGAAAAAAACCTATAGATAATATACTTAAGAGCTAAAGACTGAGGGCCAGCCCCTTTGTCCTAGGGGTTAAGTTTGTTGTGCTCCACTTTGGCAGCCCAGGTTTGGTTCCCGGGTGCAGACCTTCACCATTTGTCTATCAGTGGCCATGCTGTGGTGGTGGCTCACATATAAAATAGAAGAAGACTGGCAACAGATGTTAGCTCAGGGAGAATCTTCTTCATCAAAAACAAAGAGGAAGATTGGCAACAGCTGTTGGCTCAGCAAAAAAAAAAAAAAAAGAGTTAAAGGCTGAATGATGTCCCCCTACAATCAAGGAACAAGGCAAGAATGTCCACTCTCATCACTCTTATTGAATATTGTACTAAATGTACCACCAAGGGTTGTAGGCAAGAAAGATGAAAAGATATACAGAAGTGAAACATAGAAATAAAAGCGTTGAACATTATCTACATAGAAAATCTCAAATAATCTACAGAAATTTTACTATGAGTAACAAGTGACTTTAACAAAGTTTCAGGATACATGGTAAATATACAAAAACCAGTTGTGTTTTTGCATATTTGCAGTAAACAATTTGGAAATTAAAATTCTTAAAGTACCATTTACAATAGCACCAAAAAGTATGAAATACTTAGGTATAAATCTAACAAAATATATATGATATTTGTATGTTGAAAAACAAAACTTTGATGAAAAAAATCAAAGATGACCTAAATACATGGAGAGATATACCATGTCCATGGACTAAGAGATGTGACATTAAGATATTTATTCTCCCAAGATTTAGCTATAAATTCAACATAATCACAATAAAAATTCCAGCAGGATTTTTTTCCCATAAATGGACAAGCTAATTCTTAAATGTATATGAAAATGAAAAGGAATCAGAATATCCAAGAAAAATTCTGAAAAATAACAAATTCAGATGTCTTGCATCATGTGATCCCAAGACTTACTATAAAACTATGATAATCAAGACAGTGTGGGGCTGGCCAGGTGGCCTAGTGGTTAAGTTCAGTACACTCCACTTTGGCCACCTGGGTATGGCTCCTGGGGCGCAGACCTACACCACTCATCAGTGGCCATCTGTTGTGGCCACCCACATACAAAATAGAGGAAGACTGGCAACAGATGATAGCTCAGGGCAAATCTTCCTCAGCAGAAAAAAGACAATGTGATGGTAAAAGGATAGATACCTATATTAAAGGAGCAGAAAGCCAGTCTTTTCCACAGATAGTGCTGGAACAATTAGGTTATACATAAACAGTAAAAATGAACCAATACTTTGCACGAATCACAAATAAACTCAAAATAATTCCTAATCCTAAGAAAAATAAAGCCTAAAATTATAAAACCTCTGTACAAAAACATAGGAGGAAACTTTTGTGACTTTGGATTAGGCAAAGATTTCTTAGATATGATATTAAAAGCACAATTCATAAAGGAACAAGTTGATAAATTAAACTTCATCAAAATTATGTTTCTGCTCATTGAAAGATGCTGAAAGATGTTAAGAGACTGAAAAGACAAGCACAGACTGAGAGAAAATATTTGCGAAACACATGTTTGATAAAGGACTTGTATCCAGAATATATAAAGAATTCTCAAACTTCAGTAACAACAAATCAAACAACCAAGTACAAATGAGCAAGCAATTTGAACCGATATGTTTGCCAAAGAATCCATATGATGGCAAATAAGCACTTGATAAGATATTTGATATCATTTGTCATTAGGGAAATGCAGATTAAAACCACAATGAGATACCATAATATAATCACTAGAATAGCTTAAAACAAACAAACAGCTGACACTATCAATTACTGGCAAGGATGCAGAGCAACAAAATCTCACATAGTGGTGTTGGGGATGCAAAGTGGTAAGCTCACTTTGGAAAATTGTTTTGCAGTATCTTATAAAGTTAAACATATACTTGACATGTCATCTAGTAATCCCACTCCTAAGTATCTACCCAAGAGAAATGAGACCTTGTTTACACCAAACCCTGTGCATTTAAAGCAAATATTTTTAAGCGCTTTATTTATAAATGCCCCAAACTGGAAATGACCTAAATATTTTCTAACATGTAAATGGATAAAGAAAATGTGGTACATTCACAGAACAGACTACTACTCAGCAATAAAAAGGAATGAAGTACTGACACATGGAATGACATGGATGAATCTCAGATGTATTATGCTAAATAAAAGAAGTCAGATTCAAATGATTGTATCCTGTGTGGCTCCATTTATATGACGTCTGGAAAAGGCAAAGTTATAGGGGCAGAATCAGATTAGTGGTTGACAGATCTGGAGATAGGGGCTAGGATGACTACAAAGAGGCAGGAAGGAATTTTTTGAGTATGTTGAGTATTCTGAGTTTGGTTGTGGTTTCACAACTGTATGTGTTTGTCAAATTTCTTAGAACCATTCACTAAAAATGAATTTTAATGTATGTAAGTTACACATCAACAACTCTGATTAAAACACATACATGCATGCACATATACACAAATACTTGGAGACCACTATTCCACAATGGCAAGATGAGGCAGAGATCAAATCAGGGGACATCCATTACTAGTCATGGTACTACACTGGAGGCTACATTGAGAGTGGTCAAATTAATCCTCTCCATCTGTTCCATTTAAGGGTGACTCTCACATCTCCTCTATCTGAGACAATTAGGACATTGTCACGACCAAATCAAAGCCCCAGGACCAACTTACTTGAAAGCCTTGGGAGGAATTGTACCTTATGACTTCTTTCTCATCAGTGGAACACGCGGCAAAGCCTAGTCTTTATAGAAAAGCTATCCTCTCTATGTAAAAAAACCCAGCATTTTTATCCACTTCCAGAAGGACTGCATAACGAAAACAAGTATGCTTAGCAGAAAATTGTGGGGTATTCGTGCAATGACTAGTGTTGGATTTCACAATTTCAGTTGTCTAATGGAAAAATAAAATGTCTTAAAACACAGAAAAAAGAACTGATAAATGCCAAATCTAAAAGAAATTTGGATTATTTAGGTGATGAGAAGAGAAAATGGTATTTTAAGATTATCTTGAAGTAATTCTTCTTTAGAACTTTTGAAGTGTTCTTTTTTTAGAGATCTTCCACATTTCAGTAATAGTTAAAGGCTCATAATATACGACAGGCTCTGAATTTGAGCAAAGCAGACTTATGTAAAATATAACAAAGGACCTTCCTCTCACTAGTAAGCTTTGTTAACACTGAACAACTTCATAACATGAGATCAAGGCTTCCAAGGAAGCTATTTAGGAAGGGGCTATGAAGTTAAAGACACACGCACACATGCAAATACAGTTTAAATATTATTTGCTGTACCATGAGGTGAGTTAGTTAAACTTTTCAGCCTTCAACTAGCCTATTCATACTTTTGTAAATGTAATAAAAAATAACAATACGTATTTAAGTTTATCTTAAGTTCAAGAAGAGCTGAGAAAAAAAGGCCAATTAAATTCATTGGTAAGGTTCATAGATTAAAACTGAATGATCCATCAGTTCAGATTCAGTTTGGAGAATGTTTTGATGTTTCAAATTCCCTTTGGTTCAGAAGTTATAGGTTTTGTTCATTCTCGACCGTGACTTTAACATATCAGTTCATGGATTGACTCCAAAAAACCTAAATATTCCGTTTCAGTTTGAGGAGATGCTCATAGTTTGCACTTGTTGGAAGCCCCTTATTTGATTCAATTTAAGCTCTCAGTTTTACAGATTTTTTCAATTAAGTGATTCTTTTATGGAGTCTGAGATTATGGACGGAGACGTTCAACAAATGTTTACGGCCCTACTAGAAATGACTTTATTTTGAAAACCTATTGTTTAGACATGGCTTCTTGGTAAGTTGTATTACCTCTATTACTAATAATTTGGAGGAGGTGAACTCATTATCATAAGATCATAGGAACATTTCCAAAAGGATAGATAAAAGAATGCTAAAATTACAAAAAAAAAAAAAAAAGTCAGCAGCAGATGCTTCAAAATGAGGAGTTCACAAAAGAAAGGAAGAAAACAGCAAAAGATAAGAACTGAGGAGTGGCCTGCCTAAAATAATTTAAAAGCCATCACAATGAACAAATATTTTTCTCTATATGTTGGAAAATAGGTAGATCAAAATTAATTAGAGCCTATTGAACCTACCTGAGCAAGAGGCTTATTCTCAAACAGTGCTTCATGTTGAAAGAATTTGTCCAGCCCGTGCTCCTTGGCAATATGATCAGACTCATCAGAGAAGAGGACAGCGTCCCCATCAAAGGCCACGCGGAGCTGTGTGTCACAGTAAGCTATGTCTTTGGCTCCATCAAACATTGTTGCAGAGGCGATTCCTGGCAGATCCAGGGGGATTGATTAATACACTTCTCAGGGCCATGAATTTTAGTTTCTACCATGAAAAAAAAAGTCCTCCGAGACCTCACATTTCCTCTCTAGCTATTACTCCTCTTCACAGCCACACGACTCGGAAGAGTGGTCTACGCCCTACATTGGTTTCTGTAAGGGATGGGAAAGTATAAAATGGGTTGTAGGACAATCACTGAGGATGTCCACCTTCAGGAAGGTCAAAGCTTTAAAAGACAAGCTTAAGGGCTGGCAGTGTGGAAGCACCTTGGCTGCAAATCCAAGGACATAAACCACAATCATAAGTGAAGCCCAAATGGAAGGAATCACTAGCACAAACCTCTTTATTAACCAGAGGGATAAAACCAAACCAATACCTTCTTGTATTGCTTCTTGTACTTTTTCAGAATCCGCAGAAAGATACAAGTTGGTAAGATATGCCTTCAAATAGCCAATGGGGCTTTTTCCACCAGTCAGACAGAAGCGGTCAATTAGTAATCCTATTATTGGGCAAGAAAGAATTTATTATGTCAGAGACTAAAGCCAATATACTTACTGTAAATGCAAATAAAGTTACCTTATGAGTAACTGAGTGCTTATTGAGGTTTCAGAATTGCCTTCATAGCACCAGTATTGCAAAGTGTCTCAGCTATTTGGTACCTGATAGTTTTTGAAGTATATCCACATAGACCATGACAATTTACTTTCACAAAAACTCTAAGGCAAGCATTATTATCCTTGGTACAGAAAAAGAAACTGAGACGTAAAGACTGGTCTAAGCCTGCGGGTTCACATTTTCTCTTGTCTAGACTAGAACAGTGCTCTTTTCCTTCAACTACAGCCTCTTGTTGAAAGGGCCAGTTAAGGTGTGTACCACGTTAAGTACCGTTTCTGTATTTCTTCAGTAACAATACAATAGTAATAACAGGTATACTAGAATTTAAACTATTTTCTAAAAACAACAACGAAAGGTCTAAAATTGTCTCTTTCCTGACTTGAAATTTTAAATACAATTATTAGCAGACTAAACATTAATATACCATTGAATGCCTTTCACATCAACAACAATTGTATAATTAGGATAATATAAAACTCACACCTTGTAATACATCTTGATTATTTATAAATATGCCCAATTTAAACCTAGAATTTAAATATGCAAAATTTAAACCTTATTTTGACTTGACATACCCATAAGACTAGATTTGTCTCTTAGAAAATAGGCTAAAGGTCCCCAAATAAGAAGTCAGGTAATTCCATAACAGGAAAAATGACTTTCTCTTAAAGTCTCCAACATACTGATAGAAATGCTAGGAAGAGACTAGAGTCAATCAAATTTTCCATATAAAGGAACAAAGACAATTTGGGGGCATGAGTATAGATTTGATGTGTGGGGAGAACAGCCAGGAAGAATCAGATTTTAAGAGTGGAAAGAAAAGGTGAAAACCTTTCAACCTTTACCATGTATCTGTGGTGAGCAAGGAGTTTGATCACACAGAGAAAGCCTCTGGGTCGACGGCTCCTTGAAGTCAAGTTCAGAAGTGAGAAACATAAAACAGAGAAATATATTGCGGGACCTAGGATTAAGACTTTGAAATTCACACTTGACAAGTTAAGTCCAGAGCTTTGGGCCCAACTTTGTGCTGAAGTTAAAAATGAACGTGGCCTCTCTTGTTCTGACATAGGCAAATAAACATTCCTCACTCAGAAGAGGGTGTCAGTATCAAAGACACTGCATTAGTTAGGCCACAGTTAGCAAAATAACGTGGCTTCTCTCTTCCAGAGCAGCAAGCTGTTCTTCCACATGGTATTTATTTTACTTACCGTAGTGATTGACGCTGTTTATAAGCCGCACTCCCACTTGGGCATGGTTATTAGTCATCAGTACAATATCAAATAAGTCCTGTTCATCAGGATACAGCTCACGGAGTCTACAGTTGACATGCTGCAGTGCCTACAGGTTACAAACACGAATGCGTGTAAGGAGAGCCAGGAAAGGTGGGCACTGGGAGGCTGGAGGGAAAGGATCTCATAGATGTCAAATTCAAGCTCTGAGGACTCTTCACTGACAGATTATAGCTCCTTTAAGGCAGGGTTATGCCATTCATTTCTGTATTTTCTTCCTCTATACACAGGACCTCAGTTAATGTTTACAGAATAGATGGGTAATGTTTGTTGAAGACTGTACAACATTTGGTTTACTAGAATTATCTCTGTGGGGTAGGCAGAGAGAAGGCTCAGATTACCCTTTTGTGCTTTGTCTGTTTTGTGTGTGTGGTTTTATTTATTTTTTTTTGATTCATAAAATCTGCCTTTCTTGATCATCTGACAATTATTTTTTATTGTAAAAAATATAGAATGCATCATGGATCTGCATTTTATCTTTGCACAGGAGCCATTCTAATGGTCTTTGTATTGTTCCAATTTTAGTAAACGTGCTGTCAAAGTGAGCTCTTTGTCTGCTTTTTAAACACGAGTCTTTAGAATAGGTTTGTGGTTTCCTCCCATACTTCTACCATGCCCCATAAGCACTTTCTACTCACAACTTGTGGAGGTGTCATTTGTTTCTACCTGGTTATGATGTTAGTGTGTAATATTTGTGTAAGTTATATAGAGGATCAGAGGGTGTTTTGCTTGTTTGTTTTTTTTTAAAGTGGAACTTCATTGAAGACTCAGGCCTCCAGAAGGAAGGGTGTCCCCCATGGAGGCTTCTCTCTCCTACCTGTTCTCTCTCTCTCTCTCTCTTTTTGGTGAGGAAGATTGGCCCTGAACTAACATCTGTTGCCAGTCTTCCTCTATTTTGTATGTGGGGTGCAGCCCAAGCACGGCTTGATGAGCGGTGTGTAAGTTGGCTCCTGGGATCCAGACCCAGGAGTCCTGGGCCACTGAAGTAGAGCACAGGAACTTAACCACTATGCCACCTGGCTGCCCAGAGGATCAGAGTTTTAAGTGCTATGCACTTCCATATAAGTTCAGAGAACATTACTTTCTCTGTTAAAATCATGCCCCTAAGTGCCAAGAGCATCTTGATTTTCTTAGTATGCTATGTTTGGGGCAAGAGCAGCTAAAGTGAATTTCATCTAATTTTAATGAGGGGTTCTATTTTTACTACTTGGAATGGTAAACTCATTATTGCTTCTTACTGCTCCTTCTAGGGAGGGAACAAAGGTTTCTGTAACAGGTCTCATGATTAGGACTCCCCTTAGGCAAGCTCAACATTCCAAATCTAGGGCTGTGGGCTGGGGTCCCTTCCTAACAGTCTGGAAGCCTCTGTGAAAGCATAAACTGACCTGAGATCAACTTGAAAAGAATGTCAAGGGTGGACTATGAATTAGAAGGGAACCTGGATGATATCCCAAGGGTTGGCTTGGGTCCTTCCCAGGGTCCTGGCAGGCCAAAGACATCTTTGCAGAGTACCTTGACGAAGCGGAACGCGGGCCCTGGGGTCAAGATGACGTTCTCATTGGTGAGTTGATACTCCATATACTTTTCCAGACCCTCTTCTTCGTAGATTTTCCTGCCATCCACCATGTTGAAGAGTGCCCTGGACGAGACAGCGATGGTGATGGCATGCTTCGGTTTGGGCTGCAGAGAGGGACACCAACGGGGGCACAGTCACACAGACCCGAAGGGATCAGGAATGGGGCTTGTCTCTGGGCAGAGTGGCAGGAAAACACCTGGGCCACTGCTTGGACCGCTGGGAGACAGCCAAGGGCTGGGACCTCCCGAGGCTGAAGGGGGCAGATTTGGGGAGGAGAAGCAGAGGACTGGAAGGGACTTCCCTACACCGAGGAGAGGAAGGAGGCTGGGAGAGGCTCGGGCTGCGGGGCTGCCAGGAGGGGCGCCCGAGGTACAATGGCCACGGGCCCTGCTCACCGGCCTGGGGCGCGAGCAGCTTGGGGTCTTCTCATACAGCATCTTCACGGATGACCAGTAGGCTTCGTCGTCGTCCTCCTCTTCTCGCTTCCGGAGCATGTCGGTCACACAGTCGCGGTCCTCCTGGGTTGGATAGAGTGCCCTACGCTGGGCATAGGACTTCCATTCGGTGGGGGGCGTGCGCTGATATTCCCGGGGCTGCTGCGTGTCCCGGGAGTCCCGGACGTCCCGTACGATGCCGTGAGCCCAGGCTTCGGGATTCTCATGCATCTTGGAGCTGCGCCGGGACCCATTCTTGGGCTGGGTCTCCGGGGGCGTGGGAGGACTCGGGTCGAGAGACATGGGAGGTGTGGGCGGTGAGGGCTGTGCCGACAGCTGCTGTGGCAACTCTTGCTGGCTAAGGGAGGTGGATGAAGTCCGGGAGGTCGTGGAGCTATTGGGGAGCTGGGGCAAGACAGTAGGGATCTGAGTTCAATGTTCGCCGAAGGTCCCTCTCCCCATCTCTGCCAAGCTGGAGTCAAGGAACTGTCCGCTTCCCTCTGTTCCATGCCTAACCCTTAGATAGATTCTGGTTTATCTCAGCTCCTCTAAGCAGGGTTAAAGAGGCTCAGACATTTCAGGGCTCCAGATAGTAACTATGTCTGGTAAATGGACACAGAGAGAGTCTGTTCATTTTCCCCTAGCTCCCCCATCAGCACCTCACACTTTTTTTTCTTTTTCAGTAGGTAGGGCACAGGTCCCCTTCCCTGTCCTTAGACAGCTGGCACATGGTTTGCAAAGTTCTGTCACTTGCCTCCTGTATACCTGTTCAATCAGAGACCTCAAGCTAGGACAGAGGGCTTGAGTAAGGGACCTCGCTTGCCACTGCCTGCATCTGTGACCTCCAGTTAACTAGACCAGATGTTCCCATCCGAAGACTCTACAAAAAACCTCAGGCGCATCTCTCTCCATGTTTTCCCTGTTCTTAATGCAGTGGTTGCTGGGAAGGTTGGTAGGCTGGAGAATCCAGTGTTTGCCTATTGCCTACAGAGCTTCCTGTCCCTGTGGGGCTCAGCTGGAGAGAATCATCTTCCTAAATAGGAGGAAACCGTTCTAGAGAAAGGACTTCTTCCCTAAGGTGTGCAATAAGTTATGAAGCATCCATCTATTATTTCAGTTTTTCTGATTGTTTCATATGTTTTGAAAGGTATGTTCTGATTATATTATTGAGCCACTCTTCACAGAGACAGATGGATTGGTAGGAATACCTGTTCTCCCAGTGGTTGGATCTGTGTCACTCTCTCTGCATCCAAAAAAATCTCAAAACTAACTTTTTCTTCTTATGTGGCCAGGCCTAGTCAAGGGCCCAAAGTGCCACACAATCTAACACTCTTCAACAATTTATCTCCTTTGTTGACCTTTCCAACGCCTCTTATGAGTCTTGGGTACTCAGTAAATAGTTGTTGAATGAATGAAGGAAGGAGAAACCATAGAGTTTATTAAGTATGCAGCTTGTAGACCTAGAGACCCTAGATTTTAATCCAGCTCTATGAGCATTATTAGTGTGAAATCTTAAGCAAGTTGCTCTGTTTTAGTTTTCTCAACTATAAAATGGGGCTTACAGTGGGGTTTTTGTGAGGACTAAATTAGCAAAAACATGTAAAGACCAGGGCCTGGCATGTAGAAAACATCAATAAATGTAAGCCATTATTATTATTGTTATGGTTATTGTTCTCTCGTGTACTCCTTCCTTTCATCTCTATTCTCTACCTTAAGACTGGCTGTCTTGCTTCTGTTCTCATCTACTGATGGAGCTCTGATGGATGCGCTCCGTGAAGTTCGGGACCACTGATTTCGCACAAGGTACCCTCGAGAGTCTGTCTTCGGCACTGATATTTCTTGTGATCCCTTTCAAGGAGAGAAGAGACCCAGGGATGTAATACCCCACCACCCACTCCTTCCATGTGTGTGCCTACAGAATAGGCTTGTCTGGCTAAAAACATAGCAGCACCCAGTGAGAAGGTCCCTGGCCTCTATGACCCTTAATTCCACCTTGGCCCTTGCATACTATTTTAGCTCTGGTCCAATCCTAACTTCTGTGAGGAGCAGTGAAGTGGTATTCCACTCAGAAGAGCATCTAAATCCAAGAAGCAAATCTGATGTCTCATAGTTTTTCACCTGTGACTCCTTTTGTATGGAACTTAGTAGAGCTGACCATTTTTTCTCCTTTTCCCCTTCCTCCCTTGAGGATAAGCCTGTTAGCAGATACTGAAAGACACAGCCATCATTTTTGACCAGACTACAAAGATGAAGGCAGCTGGTACCCAAACAAGGCTGCACCAGGGCTCCAAAGCAGCTACGTAAGAGGGACTAGAGCCCTCCAGCATGCCCCTCAGGAGGAACGAGAATGGAGAAGACCACAGAGAGGCACGTGGAAGAGTTTCTATTCCCCAGATCCTTCCCCTCACCCAGATTGCCTGTGGCGCCCCTCCAAATGGGTAGTTTGATCTCTGCTCACCCTTATCATGGTGATCTGCCGGCCCTGCTCCCACAACAGGCACATGTGAATATAAATACGTATTGTGCGGCAGGGGCCAAGAAGTACTGTTCCCTCAGCTGCACTAAGGCAGTGTCTACACGACAGGTGACCCCGCATGGCGCAACATCTCAGCGAGTGATTCGGTTTGACTGCACGCCTCATCTGAAAGATTGTGCAGAAAATAGTCAATGCCATGGCCAGACTCCACTTCCCTCCCTGATTTGAGCAAAGACTGATCTCCTCCCATAGGCTGAGCAGAGGAAACAGCTGTGGTGACTACACCATATATTCTACCTGAACGTGGGGATATGTGCTGGAGGGGAAGGCGGGGACCAGTTTCTCCTACTTTTTCCTGAACCTCTCCGTGAGGACATTGTTTATCTTTTAATACAAATCTTGACAGCTCAGTCTTCTCTCCTAGACCTCCCTTGCCCCCTAATATTTTCTGTTATACTTTCTGGTCTTTAATTCAGTCACCAGCTCTCAAGAGGTCAGCTCACCTGTGTGCTCAGACGAGCTCCCGACTTCTCAGAATCCCTTCTTCTCTCTGTTTCTAGATTGTCTTTTGAGTACTTCGTTCCACTTTCATTCTTAATATGGAAACAAAGAATATTTATTAATTTTTAATTTCAAGAGCATTACAACCTTGGGTTTGAGAATAAAAGGATAAATAAAAATTAGACTTTATCTCTTTGCCAATATCAAAAATATATAAATTTTAGACATTATTTTTCCCCTGTTCTAACAAGCATGAACAAAACTAACACATATCAGGGAACTATATAGACAAATTTTTAATACAGAAATTTGTTGGCTTATAGATTCAAGGCAGGAGGCATTTATTATTTAAAAAATGATAGCATGGAAAAAAAATGATAGCATGGGAAATGCTGTGGGAGAATTTTCCAGGGTTCAACAAAACTTGGAATTAAATGTGAAGTTGCTCACACAATATAACATTTTTTTCTCTCCATTATTCTGAAGATTGCTACTTATGGAACTTTTTCTTTTGCTATGTTGAATTGAAAGTTCTCTTGTTTGTTTTCTTAGTAAACCATAGCTCTAATTTTCTCTGGATCTAAGCCTCTACAATATTTGTCTGATTTTTAAAATCAAGGACTTTAATCCTGTATAACTCTATTGACAAGCGTGTTCTCTATTCATATTACCTAATTACTCATAGTGTCTAGAGTGAAAAGAGGTTTCTTATTAACAAACTAATAGGGAAGACCACACAGAGGGGCACGAGAAGATAACTTACTTCCTGGATGCCTATTCAAATATTCGTTTTCATTTTCAATTGCAGGAAATACTCTTGTATTGGAATACTAATTGTATTGTTTCATGCTAATTCAGTAGCTGCGATGTGATCAAGATTAGTATTATTTGTTTAAGGAGCTCAACTTCTAGCTCAGACCATGGTGCTCAGGGCCAGTCTGTTCTGTCATTTTGTGCTCTGTAATTTGCACCCAGGAAAAATCTCATCAGTGTTAGTTGAATGATTGAATCTGTGACTGCAGAGAATGGCATAGTTGCCTGGTCCTAGAACTAACCCTAAAGTCCTTCCATCAACCCTCCACACCACTGCCATAAAATTTAACTCCAAAAGGTATTTTAAATTCAATCCCCCTTTTCCATCCCTATTATCATTGCCTTGTTCCTCAGATCATCATGGGCCTACATTCTTAGAATATAGCCTTTTGATCAGGTTTCATGGCCTCAAATCTTCCAGACTTCTAGATCTATCCACTCCATTTATTTAGAGTGATATTTATAAAAAGTAAATCAATTTATGCTTCATTTCTAGATAGATTCTTCATTCACTTGGTTAGAGAGACCAGGAACCTCATGATATATCCTGTCTACCTCCAGCGTGCACAGCCTTCACTCTACGTTTGATCTCTATGTTCTACTGATGGTGAATGACTTGTATTTGCCTACAGGTCACCCTTATTTCCTTGTAACTCCTCTTCACTGTAATGTTCTTCAAAATCCCACCCAGCGTGACCTGGGAGAAGTTCCCAGAGTGACACATTCCTCTGTGTTGCCTGTGTCTTTTGTATATCATTTTACTGAGCACTGAATTGTACTTCGTTTGTGGATTCTGTTTCCTACTAGGCTGGGATTCCTCAAAGATAGCAACTGTGTTTTCACCTCTTACCAATAACATATGAGCATATGTCAATCAATGCTGACTTATTGGAATGACATACTATATGCTTTAATTCCCTTTTTCTCTACATTCTTCATTCTTTTTACTCTGCCTTCCTTTGTCTCTACATGTAGTCATCATCTGAAATTATTTGATTGTTGCAGAGCATTCCCAGAGATAAATGATGGACTGATATCTACATTTACTCGCTTCTTTGGCAAGATTCTAAGATGTTCAATTCACTCACTTTCTTTTTCTGTTTCAGAGATGTTTGACTCATTTCTTTAACTCTTGAAATTCTTTTGTTGTTATGCAGGTTTTTCTCTCCCCAGCTCCATTTCCTGTTGCTTCTGTTGCTCAGTCTAGGTTTTCATTTAGAATGTCAAATTTATGACATCATATGTGATTCCATAGTAACAAACTGACTCTGTGAATATGTGACTATAAGAGAAAGCAATATTATTTCTTCATATTTGAGTACACCCACTCATAATCATTTTTTGGGTTTTTAGGAATGATATCTAAACAATGTTCAAATATTTAATGTGTAGCAATATCAATATTACTGCTTCCTTCCTTATAAATCTCATGAGGCATTACTATGCCACTCATCATATCAATCCCATTTGCGGCTATACATCTTCTGGTACTGCCAAAATGAGTGGCAACTCAGTGTGGACCCAATTGTTTATTACGTTTCATCCTGACAGACTTTGGAGAACTTTCTGAAAATCTGGACAGTATTTTTGACAGCTGTGATTTTGTTCTAGACATGGAGTTTAGACTTGAATTTGGCTTTAGTGTTTGGTGTTTCTTTCACAATAGCAAGGCCATTTCCATATCACAAAGTCAAAGCATGTTCCCTAGGCTAGACACAGTGGCAGAATAATACTTGCACTCTTTCCTGCTGTTTGGCCCATCCTTAAACATTTAAACACACATCTGTCCCCCTTGTGTATACACAGAGAGGAATACGTAAAATCTAGCCCCCGACTCTGGTTCACAGGGTTCGATAATGTTCTTCATTTTGTGGTTCTGATTTTATCTTCACCCAAGTTTTAGGTAAGAGAGAAGTGCCATGACAGCCTGAGTTGGTCAAACCATCATGACCTATGACAGATTTCTGGCCTCTCTTCGTGGGAATCTATAAACTTAGTTTGGATGTTAGGAGAAGGTTTTGACAGTGTCAATCAAAGTTTTCCAAGGCCTCTTCTAGGTAGTAAAACATGCAGGCTTTAGGTTAGAGTGCCTGGGTTTGAATCCTTTCACCTCCCATATCTCCTGTGATCATGGGCAAGGTGATTAATTTTCCCAAATCTCAGTTTCCTCATTTATAAAATGGAGATAATAATGGTATCAACACCAAATGATAGTTGTGATCTTTGAAATATTATGAAGTACTTAAGACAGTGAATGGCATTCATAAGCATTAATAAATGTTAGCTTTTACTTTTATTCATAATTTTGCTACAGCTTATGCTATGGAGATCAAATATAAAATCTCTAACAATCTGCACTGCAATCTAGTTGTAGGAAAAGAAGTTTAAAATACCTATTGTTCATATACATCTATAGCCAATCAAATGTCACTTTGGTGTTTCTTTCTACATCCTGACTCTGAGTCTTAGTGGTACAGACAGAGCAAGGAGGACAGGCTGAGAAGGGGCAGGCATTAGAGTAGTGGTTAGGAACAGAAGCTGGAGAGCTGTGAGACTTGTGTTCTCCAAAACACAGGAGGAAGATTTTTCAGAGATGAGGGCTTGAAAGAGTCTGTAGTTTCTGACTGGTCCTTCTAGCCAACACCAAAGATCAGCCTTTGCTTTGGAAGGGACCAAAGGATAGAATATGAGTCTAATGTGTGTTTTGAATTATTTTATATATTAAGATATAAACGTATAATTTTATTGTTTTGTTCTGAGTACTGAGGGTGAAATTAAAGAATTATTTTTATGGGTTTTTTTTTTTCAGATTTCCTAATCTGTTTCCCTTTACTATCTTCTGATTCTTAACTTTTTTATTGAGCATGGAAAATTACACATATATGTAGGCAGCTGTGTTAGTCAGGGTTCTCCAGAGGAACAGAACCAATAGGATATATATAGATACGTAAAAGGAGATTTATTATGGGAATTGGCTCGTGGGATTATGGAGGCTGAGAAGTCCAACAATATTCCATCTGCAAGCGGGAGAACCAGGAAAGCCAGTGGTGTAATTCAGTCTGAGTCCAAAGGCCTGAGAACCAGGGGAGCCCATGATTTAAGCCCTACTCTGAGGTCAAAGGCCTGAGGACCTCAGGGGCCACTGGCTTAAGTCTTGGAGCCTGAAAACCCAAGTTCCAGGATCTCTGATGTCTGAGGGCAGGAGGTGAAGGCAGATGTTCCAGTTGAAGAAGAGAGAGAATTTTGCCTCCCTCCACCTTTTTCTTTCTATTGGGACTCTCAACAGACTGGGTGATGCCTGCCCACGTCGGTGAGGGCCATTTTCTTTACTCAGTCTACTGATTCAAATGCTAATTTCTTCCAGAAACACCCTCACAGACACACCCATAAATAACATTTTACCAGCTATCTCGGCATTCCTTAGCCCAGTCCAGTTGATGTATAAAATTAACCATCCCAACAGCATATCTTTTGTTAGGCTTGGGCTCCTCTCTCCATGAGTTCAACTTTGGTAATAAAGCTAAGATGCTACGATGTTATCACATTGTCGTGCAATCTTCCCAGATCACCCAAAACTGATTTTGGTAATGAAATTATCATTGTCAGTTCTAGCGTGGATAAAATTTTAAAAAAAGAGCTGCATAAAAGGGCTTAAAGGAATTTTGAACACCACAATCATGAACAAGTCTAAGCAGGCATTCTCCATCCGTTTTTGGAAAATCTTTCTTGTTTCTTACTATGGTACTGAGAGGAATATATCTCTTTCTGTGGCAGTGCTAAGAGGACATTACAGAGGGATTTGTGGGACATGGTCCCCACTTGGCCATCCTTCTGCTATTTTTTATTTTGGGGAGGAGTCTTGTTATTATTCAAAATTTCTGGAGACACTAGTAGGCTCTGCTTTGGTTTACTAGTAAACCATACATTTTATAATGTATGTTGCAAATTAAGTAATACAACTAGGCACTAGTGCCCTGGGAAGTCTCCAAAGAATCTTTTTCTTCACTGTGGTCACCCTGCTCCACGCTGATCTGTAGAAATAAATATTGTGGAAAGTGGCTCTATCGGTTTCGTAGCTTCTCTTCCCTGAGTCTAAAGATACAAAAGTCACTAACATGTCAGAATGTGAACAACATTTATTAATATTTTTAAGTGTGTATATATATGTACACAGATAGGTTCAAAGATAATGAAATTTAGTAAAAATTAGAGTTAGAAAAAAAGGCATCTGTGAACTCACTATCCTAAGATAGTCAAGAATTATAATTATATTCTTCCAAAACATTTTCATCCATTTGTGTAAAGTTTAACCTTCCCTCTTTTGCAAAAATTTTTTAGAATTGTATAGTATACATCATTCAGTATCCTGACTTTTCCTATATAATATTAAGCACAAGTATTTTACATGCTGTTACTTGGTTTGAGTAATCTAAATTTAATGACTCCATAATGTTCTAAAGTGGGTACACTACAATTTGCATAAGTATTTCCCTACAATTGAATATTTGGGGTGTCTATGAGTTTTTGCTATGAAATATTTTCCAGAGTATCTCCTTTCTTTATCTAAAATTTAAGTTCCCTAGTACAAAATCTTTCTTTTCACAATGACTAGTACATTCAAACCTGTAGCTGGATGGGTTCATCAGACTCCAAGTGCATATGATAGAGCCTCACTTGTGTTCATCAAGGCCAAATCTGGTTTGTTGGGCTGTAAGCAGTCAGCATTTATTTCGGCCTGTCTTTGTTTGTTTCTTGTCTCCTCTGGCCTCACTGTCGTGAAAGCTACTTGTGAGATGAGACTTGTATACCTTTCCTACTGCAGTCTTCCTAGTGCCTAGAACAGTTACTAGGAGGTACGATAGTAAATATTTGTTGAATGAACATGTTAATGCTTTAAGAAGTGAATAGCAGTGATAAGAAGGATACAGAGTACTGTGTTAACAGCAGTGATGAAGAAAAAAGATTGCTTCCACATGCCTTTGAGAAGGCCCACGTGGTCAGTGAGTGGGAGGTGGAACTAGGAAAGTGCTGTATTTTTTTGCTTTTTTTTTAAGCTCTTTGTCTAGAGATCAGTGGTTCTCAAACAAGAGCATGCATCAGAATTACCTGGATAGCTTGTTAAAAGAAGATTGCAATAGGTGAATGGTTAAACAGACTGTGGCACATCCCTACCATGGAATACTGCTCAGCAATACAAAAGAACAAACTATTGATTCACACAACAACCTGGATGACTCTCCAGAGAATTACCCTGGGTTAACAAAACCAATCCCCAAAAGTTATACACAGTATGATTCCATTTATATAACATTGCTGAATGACAAAATTATGGAACTGGAGAACAGGTCAGTGGTGCCAAGGTTGAGGAGTGGGCAAGGGCGAGAGGGAAGTGGATGTGGCTATAAAAGGGCAACATGAGAGATCTCCTAGTGATGGAAATATTTTGTATTTTTAACTCGACTGTATCAATTTCAATATCCTGGCTGTGATACTATGTTTTGCAAGATGTTGCCGTTGGGATAATTGGGTAAAGGGGTAATGGGATTGTTGTGTATTATTTCTTGTAATTGCCTATGAATCTACAATTATTTCAAAAATTTAGAAAGAGCTTAATTAATTAAAAAATACACACCAATTGTTGGGCTTCATCCCAAGTGTTTCTGATCACTAGGCTGGGATAGAGCCCAAGATTCTGAATTTCTAACAAGTTCCCAGATGAAGCTGATACTGCTTGTCTGAGAATCACACTTTTTTAATCACTTGAACTAGAGGAATTAGGAATTCTTCTTACTCACAGTTGAAATTAAGCTAACTCACTGAATCCATGTGAAGCATTTCAAATAGTCTTCTCCCCATCTTCAATTTCATCTGTTGTAGTAAAGCCTGTTGTCAGTGCAACTGCTTTAGGATGGGCCCATCAGAGCTCAAGTGCTCATGATGGAGCCTCACCTCTGTTCAGTAGGGCCAAGTCTGGTTGACTGGGCAGCAAGCAGTTGGAGAGCAACAGTTCTGTCCTCTTCTGACTGCCTCAATTGGAAAGGAAGTATACAAGCCTGAGATTCACATCCTTTGCTACACGTTAGAATGACCTAGGAGCTTTTAAAAATCTCACTACCCAGACCACAATCACAGACAGATTTAATCAGAATCTCTGAGTGTAGGGCCCACATATCGGTATCATTTGTGCTTGACTAGAAGGCTGAGTCCCAGGCTCTAAGGAGAATTTCTAAGGTACCTAATACCCCCCTCCCCAACCCAGTTGCCTTCAGTCCAATTCCCCAGATTCTACAAAGGGCCAGGTAGCATCATCCTTACAAAGCTGGACACCCCAACTAAGAATTCCAGTCTTCTTTCACTTTTCCCTTTCTATTATCTCAGGTTCTTACAAAGTTGCATCTCTTTTCTCCTAGCGGTATTTCTCAAACACTAGGAATTCTTCCATTCCATTAGCCTTAGGTCAAGTCATCATCCTTCCAGTGAGCTAAGCAAGAGTCTCCTCACCAACCTCCTAGACTACAGTATTATGTTCCTCTTCTCAAATTTATCCTTACGGAGCCACTAGAGGCACCTTTCAAAAATACCAACAGGATCTTTCACTCTCTTATGTAAAACCCTTTGTGGGAAACCATTATTTTATTTATTTATTTATTTTTTGAGGAAGACTGGCCCTGAGCTAACATCTGTGCCCATCTTCCTTTACTTTATACGTGGGACACCTGCCACAGCATGGCTTGACAAGTGGTATGTAGGTCTGCACCTGGGATCTGAACTGGCGAACACTGGGCCAACAAAGTGGAACGTGTGAACTTAACCACTGTGCCACTGGGCCGACCTCTAGAAACCATTATTTTTGAAGGAACAAATTTTGAAGAGATTAGCCTGATATATAAGGCTTTCCATGAGTTAGCCTCGCTGCCATCCCTCACCTGCTTCCTAGCTTTATATACCTCAACTTCCCCTACGCAACCTTTTTTGTCACCCTTTTTAGAAAACTGCTTTATTAAGATATAGTTAACATACCATATAATTCTCCCTCTTGAAATGTATAATTCTGTGATTTTTAATATATTTGCAGACTTGTGCGATTATTACTATAGTCAATTTTGGAACATTTTCATCAACCCCAAAATGAACCTAGTAGATATCCTTTAGATATCACCCGCCTATCTGCCCATTTCCTGCCCACCACTAACTAATCACTAACCTGCTATCTTCACTGCCCATTTTGCAGACCTATGCTCCTCTCCACAACAGACTTCTGAACTTTGGAGTAAGACTGAGCTGGATTCAAATCCTACCTCTGCTAGTCAATATCTTTGGACCACTTACTCCATTCAAATTTCAGTTTCGTTGCCCTCAAAATTGGAGTAATATCTACCTGTAAGAGAGGCTCTGAGAATTATTGGTGGCACAATAAGGTGCCCAGAAATTATAGGTAAGTAATAATTATCTTTTTGTTTTAGTGGATTATGAACATAGATTTTGAAAAAAAACATTGTTATGATCCTATGACCAATGCCTTACCAACTAGATGAGGAAGTTCATTGAAAGTGAGAATATGTGGTCTAATGAGATGTTTCACATCAAGACTATCTTAGAAAATTTAGTATAGTTAGCCATGCACACTGTCAATATCAAAGAGTGGACAGTTTGAGGAATATTGGGCCTAAGAGTAGTCAATACAGAGGCACCTTTCCTGAGATGAAAGAGTAGGTTATAGAGAAGGAGAAAGACTCAGGTTTTCCTATTGTTTCCATCCACCACTTGGATTGGCTAGCTGTATTTGTTTTCTCTTGCTGCATAACAAATTACCAACTATTTAGCAGCTTAAACAACATCTATTAATTATCTCAGCATTCTGAAGGCCAGAAGTCTAGGTGGACTCATCTGGGTTCTTTTCTCAGGGTCTTCTAAGGCTGAAATCAAGGTGTCAGCCAGGCTGGGCTCTTCTCTGGAGGTTCTGAGGAAGAATCTGCTTCTAAGCTCATTCAGGTTGTTGGCAGAATTCAGTTTCCTATAATTATAGGACTGAGGTCCAAGTTTCTGGATGTTAGCTGAGGGTTACTCTCAGCTCCTAGGGCCATTCTCAGATCCTTGCCCCATGCCCTCCATCTCATTAGTGGAGAACCTCCCTCATGTTGAATTTCTCTCATGCTTTGAATCTCTCTGACTTTCTCTTCTGTTAACAGCCAGAGAAAACTCTTTGTTTTTAAAGATCTCACACAATTAGGTTATGCCCATTTGGAAAAATCTTCTTTTTGATTAACCCAGAGTCAACTGATTAGTAATCTTATAGCTACAAACTCCCTTTTGCCATATACAATAACATAATCATGGGAGTGATGTCCCAATGTATTGACAGGAAACAGAATTATTCAAGGATGAGGATCTTTTGGGGCTGAGGGGATCGTCTTGGAATTTTGTCTACCACACTCATTTAACTGACTTTACCGTGGTAAACTTTCAAAATGGGGAGCTAAATGGATAAAACTCAGTCTTGCAAATTGGTTACCACTATTATCTACCTCAGAGAATATGGGCTAAACAGGGCTGCTCTGGCCACTTGATTTAAAGACATTTCTTATATTTTGAGAGTATGGGTTGAGAAAGGTAACAGATAAAGAGATGCCTGAGCTTATTCCTGAGTCCCTTGGATTGTAAGTTTGGATATTTTTGGAAGAGTGGTGGACATTTTCCTGTAGTTCTCTGAGGTCTGTGATTGTTGAGGCAGGCATGGGACAGACCTGGCAGAACCTTGACACCAAAATACTTTATACACTTAAGATGTTTTCTTTGGAACTGTCCTAAAAAATAAATATGAGATAAAGTGATACATCCTTTTGAGTTCCTTTCTGTAGAAATTGAGGCATCTTTCATGACTGGCCTACAAAATATATGTCTGAGGTATCGATGTTGGTTTTGGAGTCAAAGCTGAGCTTAAAAGCCAGCCCTGCTACTAACCACTTGGTTAAACTCAGATAAGTCCTTAATGTCTCTATGCCTTGTTTTTCATGTCTATAAAATGGGTGCATGATACCTAGTTTGAGTGTTTTTTAAGGAGAAATACATGAGTAATGCATGTAATATGGTTGACCCAGACTACTTGATTTTGTGGCTGAGTGAATCATGCACAATATTTTGTAGTCATTCAATAAAGAAGTGGAGTCTGTTTCCAAACCCTTGAATCCAGGCCTGCCCAAGACTTGTTTTATGTAATATAACACTGCAGAAGTAACATTGTCTGAGTTCTAGAGCTCAGGCCTTCAAAGGCTTACAGTGACTACTTTTCTACTTTTGGCATGCTGCTGCCATAGGTGGTTTGAAATCTTTATGAATGAAAAAATACAGAGAGTGAGAACTAATGTTTTTGAGCATATACTAGACACTTTATTTATTTTATATTATACTACTTTTTAACTACCAGGCAAAGTGACACAACTTGTCCAAAGTCACAAAATGGCCAATTGGTAGAATCAAGATTCTCAAGTAGCTCAGTCAGGTAACTCCGTCCTACCTGCCTATAAAGCTTAACAATGATTGTTTGTTTGTTTAATCATACTTCCTCTTTAGGGAGCTTCTCCAGTGGCCCATTCTCTTCTATATCCACCTTAGCAACATGTCAATCGGAAATCTCATGCAGCTAATTGAATAGCCTAAAGAATTGGATCAGACAAGCCTTCATAATTTCTAAATAAGAGCCCCATCCAATGAGACTATCTCTACAAGTCTCAGAGCATGACTAAGGAGTAGCTTCTCATATCAACCCTGTTCATAGTGCATATGCAGAGTACCCTTACCCAAAGCTTAAGTGGAAATTCCTTATCCAAAATATTGACTGGAAGTCAATGTGCATACACCAGGCTCTGCCGAGATGATGGTTATATTAGCATTCTGCTTATATAGGTCAAAGCTGCAAAGTACAAATTCTGGGAACGTTATCTAGAGAGGAGAGTATGTCATTCAAAATTCACCAGTGAAGAATAAGTTGTTTTTGAAGTTCATATTTCTTGAGTCAGTCCATCTTCATTATCCACATGACTCAGGTGTTACCAAAGATTCAGGAGGCCAGAGAACTCTGTCTGTGGGACCCTGGGATGGAATGTGTTTGATGGATTAGGAAAGAATAAAAAAATGTAAAACACTTGTACTTTAGAAAATAAATTTTTAAAATTATCCTGGGGGAATCTTAAAGGTAAAGATGCTCTGTAAAATATAAGGCCTTGAAAAATAAAAGTGCCACTTAATTGTTGTATAGAGTAGGGCTCTGAGCTTCAATCTTCTCATATGTAAAATAGGAATTAAATGCATGTATACATCTCAAAATTTTGTTGTAAAATTTGAATGAAATCATGCAAGTAAAAGCATGTAGCATAGTTCACTAAGTTCTTAACAACACATGCCTCCAAGAAAACTTCCATTTAAAAAACTTTGCATGTTGAACAGGGAGAAAATGTCACTTGGAAGATGGCCAAAGGATTTGAAAATTGGGCAGGCTAAATAGAAATTGGTGACATTTTCTTATAAAGGCAAGGGAGCTTGGTGCCAGTGTGAAATCGGGGTCTTGCTCTTTTTAAGAAAAGCATGAGGAGTTTTTTCCACTTTTCATTTGGCTTGGCCAAAATGATCTGTGTCCACCTTTTTTCCTCCAACCTGCCTTCAACACTCACTTTCCTAAGTAAAGTTAACAAATGATTCCATTTCTCCCATTAGTAACAGCCATTAGCAGGAATGTTCGACACTCACCAGCATTAACCAAACCCTAATTAGCCAATACTGCCTGCCACCCCCTTACAATGCACACCTTTCTTTCCTCATGCCTGCTATGGCTCTCCTAAAAGAAACATTTGTAGAATTCCCCTCCTTAGCCCACTCTCCCTCACATCATTAATCAGCTTGCTATGCCTCATCCAAAGAAAAAAAAATTATCCAGTTTCCTGCTGCATGCCAGCCAGATGAACAAGTGCTAAGTAGAGCTTAAATATGTACCCTGCCCTTGTTCACGGTACATAAGCTGCTGCACCTGAACTCTGGTGTGTTAAGGAGGATGTGACCTGGATGTCACAGGGGCTGTCTTTAAGCTCTCTGCGTCTGTATGATGTTCTGATGCTTCTGCATTCCACAGCCAGGTCTGGAGTAGAACCAAGCAGAAAAACATCCCTGGCCTGGCAACTTCAGGAGTTTATGATCTTGCTTGGAGACTCCATGATCTGAGAGGGACTGCGGGGGACCAAGGGACTTTCTCTATTAAGTAGCTTTAAAAAAAGAAAAAAAGCAACAAAACAGAAAGAGAGGATTGAGACGTCCCCACATACGCACATTCATCACACTGCCCCCGCATTGCCACGGAGTTATTTCCTGCCTGGAGGAAGCAGTTGTAGGTGCTTCATTTCCAGGCACCAGGAGCTTCCAGGCAGCAAGTTTACCTCCTTGCAACAGGCGGCACGTTGCTGAGAAAAGAAACAGCTTCATAGTCTGCAGGCTTGGCTTTGAACATTAGTGCTGCCACTGCCTAGGGGTCTCTGTGCGTTGCTTAACCTCACAGCCTGCTTCCTCATTTGTAGAATAGGAATGATAATAATACCGACCTCCAAGAGCGAAAGGAAACAAGGAATGGGAAGGATGAAGCACAATGCCTGGCACAGGACAGGCATTCAGTAACCATCCTCTTCCCAGGTCCCCTGCCTCCAGATTCACCTGCGTAAACAAATGTCAGGGACTCTGGGGAGGATTTTATCCGGACCCCATGACCACCTAGAGGGGGCCTTGCCCTGAACTTCAGTGCCCCGTGAACAGGAGACTAGGAGTCTTGTCTCTTTGTTTTCCTTTGGCCTGTTTTTTATTTGGGGTCTGTGTGATTTCCTGGCAACAGCCCCGTTGGTGATGAGAAAATATGTGTGTTTGCTATTTGAGGAGCAAGCAGCTTGCTTCTAGGGGTGCTCCTCCCCCTGATATTGTTGCAAAATGTAGGTCAGTGATAAATGTGCCTCAGTGCAGCACAGTTCAAAGTGGAGTCCCAAGTCGAGTCCAGCTTGGATTCTGTATTTTTGGTAATGCAAATGGACAAAATTGGCTTTTGTGACATTTTCCAGTTTTTTGGAGTTTGGCTTCGAGATTGATAGCCTTTCCTTTCTTTTCCAGTTAGTCCCCTTGGCTATCGACTTCCTCCTCCCTGGTAAAACCCAAAAGCTTGCTTCTACTCCTGTGGTCTTATTCCTGTGGATGACCACCCATCCTCCCAGTGGCTCAAGTAAAATCCTAGATTTTTCCTAGACTCCTGTATCTTGCTCCCTGTCACATCCTGTCCCTCGTTAGCATCTTTTGCCTTGACTTCCTTAATATCCTTCAAAACCAACCATGTCCCTCCATTATGCATTCGCTGTCATACTCTGGTCCCTTCCACACCACCGTCTACAGCCTCTATCCTAAGCACTTAGCACACTGATTTATTTATTTATTATTCTTTTCCCTTAGTCTGTGAAACCCTTGGGGACAGGGCCTATGAATCAATCATTTTTGTGTCTCCAGTGCCTCATACAGTGTTTGAAGTAAATGTTTCCTTGATGACTAAAAGAATGAGTGTAAGCCGTTTTGTCCCCAGTTGGAAAGACTTTCTATGTCAGAGGACAGACTAGGGTTTTAGGAAATGCTTTCTATGACCCCAAAATTAGACCCCCCATCCTATCTCCATCAACCCTGGCTTGAATGATATTGTACCCCTTTGGGTTTTTCCAACTTTCAGCCAAAGTGTACTCAATAATTAGCGTCTATTTGATGGCTTGACAGAGACTATTCTTAGTAAACATTCATATCAGTGCTCCCTGATGACCCAAGGACATTTAAAACTCAACATGCCCAAAATTAGGCTTATCCTCTCCCTCCAAAATCTTGTCCTCTTCCTGCATTTCTTATCCCAGTGAGCCCTGTTACCTCAGCAGGAACACGACAGTCATGCAGAGCCTCTCATAGCTCCACAATCCCGCCATTCATTTGGTCACTGAATTCTACTGATTCAACTTCCATAACATCTCTTGAATCTGTCTCCTCCTCCCCATCATTGTCTAGTTCCACCCCTCATCACTGACTTCCTCAAGCAGAGGTGACCACTTCTTATTTTGGGCCACCATTGTGCCCAGTAAAAATTTCTACCAACACAAGGTGTTTCATGCATTTGTTTAAATTCTCACTACTACACTGTGAACTGATTGAGAACAAGAATTATGTTCATTGAGTAAATGTATGATATAGATGAATTTTAATGTAATTTGAAACTTACAGACAAGTTAATAGTAAAATAGTAAAAGGAACTCTTGAATTCCCTTTACTCCGATTCAATGATTGTTTATGTTTTATCCCATTTAGTTCTCTCTCCCTCTCTTCCTCTCTCCTTCTAAATAGGTAGGTAGATAGATAAATTTTTTTTGACAATTTGAGATTTGGAGACACTGTGCCTCTTATACCCCTAAATATTTCAATGTGCATTAGTAAGATAAGATGTTCTCTTATAGCTACAGTGTAGTTATTACCATCAGGAAACTTAACATTGATATAATATTATTATCTTATCCATGGTCTGTATTCACATTTGGCAACTATCTCAATATAATGTTCTGTATAGTTATTATTTTCACCTTCAGGATCAGATCCAGGATCATATGTTACATAGTTTTCGTGTCTCTTTGATCTTCTGTCTCTGGTATGATTCTTCAGCCTTTCTTTGTTGTTGTTGTTTTTTCTTTTTGACTTTGACCTTTTTGAAAATTACTAGAAAAATATTTTCTAGACTGCCCCTCCGTTTGGGTTTGTCTGACAGTTCCTTATCATTAGATTTGGTTATGTACTTTTGGCAGTAATGTCACTAAAGCAATATTGTATCCTTCTCAGAGCATCTTATTAGGAGGGTCACAGTGTCAGTTTGTGCTAGTATTGGTTTGATGACTTGGTTGAATTTATGTCTTCCAGATTTCTCCATTATAAAATTACTAATTTTTCCTTTGTAAATAATATGTAATTGTGAGGAGATACATTGAGAGACTATAAATATCCATTCCTCATCAAACTTCCATCTCTAGTTTTAGCTTCCATTGATGGTTTTCCAGCTCCATTCTTCCTTCTTTATTATTAGATGGCATTCTGCTTTAGCAAAATATGTTCTCCTCTCACGCATTTACTAGATTCTATAAAAGTATGAACTCATAGATTCTTATTTTCTTCAATGTGTGTACTTCATTACTTTCATTAGTTATTTTGATGCTCAAATTGTCCCAGATTTAGCCAGTAGGAGCCCTTCCAAGTGCTTTCCCATGTACCTATGAAATATACCCATGATTCCTTCTTACTTCCTTACTTTCTGGAATAACAAAATTCTCTAAATTTATCTTGTACTTTCTCTCTTCCATCCCTGGAATCAGCTATTTCTCCAGACCTCTATTTCCTTTTAGTGGATGATAATATTTAGAAACAATATATAGACGTTAAGTGGCTTATTGTTTCTAGTATGGCATTGCTTCTAGGCCCTTCCAATGGATGGAGCAGTGTAATACACACCATGCACACACACACACACACACACACACACACACGTACATGCACAAATCTATGTTTGTTTCCATATCTATTTATCTACCTACTTGTCAATGGTATTAAAAACCATCAGTTTATCTAGTAGTTTATGCTGCTACTTAATGCTAGTATATTCAGTTGCAATCCAGCTCTACAGAGTTCATTCTAATCTCATTTTGTATATTTGTAACTCCTTTCTTCCACCTTCTCTCAACATATTTATTCCTGAGCTTTAGAGTATACATAAGGTAGTTTTAGAATTTCTAACTCATAACGCTGTGCAAATATAGTTTTGTTGAACACATTAATAGCCTTCTTCTTTGTCTCCTTGCCTCCAAGTTTTCTTGCCCCAGTTTCTTATCGCCACATAGCTACCAGACCAAATTTTGGGCATTTGACACTGCAACCATTATTTTGCTACTCAAGAGATAATGAAAGATAAAATGCAAAGGACCTAAAAGGAACTTAGTCATTTTTGTTGAGAAAAATATTTGAAAACAGAGTCAACACTTACTATGTTTATGATAAGCATTAGATTAGAATCCTGCTAATTTTGCTAGCCAGTTAGCAACTGGATCATTGAAGATACTTGATCTATAAAACAATTGAAAATTATTAAGTCTGAATAATATTCTAGTGTGAGAAACCTCTTGGCTACCCATGTTGACTTTGGAAATTTGAAGATCTTGTGGACATTTGAAGTTTGTGTACATAAACATTTTTGTAGTGTTGAGAAAAACCACAGGCTTGATATGTTTTAATGTACAAATAGATCTTGTTTGTAATAATCCTTTCATGTGCACAGGTATCTGTGAAATAATTATTCAACTAAAATCCCATTGCTTATAGTCCTATGGAGGAAGTGAATTCTTTATTAAATTTTTACCCTTCTTTAAAAAAGAGCCGCAAGGGGGAGATCTGGGTGTTTTCCCCAGCACTATATCCCTCTGTTACTAATGCAGACGAGAGTTTTGAAACTACCAAGTTAGTGGCAGCTCTTAACAGATTTGGATGCTCCTTCACGCTCCTATAACGTCACGTAAATCTCTCTGTTATCAAACATATTACTTGACGCTTTGACTGTTGTTTATATGTCTCTCTCTCCTGCAACAACTTGATTACATTTTGTACTCTGATGCTTAATACTGTCCTGCTTCATCACAGTCCTCAATAACTGTTTCTGAAGGAATGAAGGATGGGTGACTAACTTCTGAAATGAGTGACTTTCCCTTTCTCTAGGATCTATTTAACCCATTCATTTCCAGGTCTGATCTCACAATGTGAAGCTGTGGTATAGGAAAGAAGGGACATACATACATTTCTGAAATAGGATCCACAAGGCAACAGATGGATCATAAGCAAAAACACATATTGAGGACCTGCTAGGTGCCAGAAGAGTGCTTTATTTATTTATCTTATTTCAGCCTTACAACAACTCACTGGTGAAGGAAATAGGAATCTCACTTTGCGGAGGCAAGTTTCATGGGTGCGAAGTAACTTTCTGAGAAGATGAAGGGACCAAATTCCAAACACTGGTTGGTCTGACTTCAAATCTTGAACTCTTTTTACCAGGTAACTGCCCACCAGAGTTTGAGTTATATGAGAGCTATGCCAGGTAGGAAAATCAAGAGGAAACAGAATAAAAAAGTTAGGTAATGGATGAAATTCTGTTGAGGGGCATCACTAAAATGAGTGAACTGATCAAGTAAATACAGTGGTGAATACAAACAGTTTGTTGTATTGGGGAGAAAGTGTGACACTTCTGGTGGGACAATAGGCTTTTAAAAAATTATGAGTTACTAGAGTAGTTGATATTTCAGATACCATCATTTTACGGATGAGGAAACCACGGCCTAGAAAGAAGAAAGGACTTACCTAAAGTCACACCGCAAGTGGATAATGCAACCAGGACTAGAAACCAGCTCTTCTTGCATTCTCTCTCTTCTTACTATATCTAGCTACTTTCTTTTATTTCATTTTCTCTTGGTCAGTCCATCTTTCATTTTTTTTAAAATATTTTATTTTTCCTTCTTTTCCCCAAAGCCCCCTGGTACATAGTTGTATATCTCAGTTGTGGGTCCTTCTCGTTGTGGGATGTGGGATGCCACCTCAGCATCGCCTGATGAGTGGTGCCATGTCCGTACCCAGGATCCGAACTGGCGAAACCCTGGGCCGCTGGAGCAGAGCACTTAACCACTTAGCCACTCGGACTAACCACTTCACTTAACCTCTTGGACACGGGGCCAGCCCCTCAGGCCATCTTTCTTATTTACTTCAATTCAACAACAAAGCATTTATTGAGGATCAGCTTTGTAACAAGCATTATACCAGGCATTGGTGATCCAAAGGCAGGAGAACAGAGTCGGGGTTAGCAAAACACTTCTCTTTCTCTCTCAACAATGGGTGGCCTCTTCCCTGAGTGCAGACAGAGGTCAGAACATGCCTGCCCGTGAATGTGGGCCTTCATGTTTTGTGCTCCTTATTAGTGTACATTTGTTTCAAGGCTCAGTGTCACATTATGCAGTGCCCACTGATAAATAGTCAGCAGACAATAGATGAAAATGATTATGAAGAGGGAGAAAATGTCCAGATGTTAGTAGCTCATAATGTTTAAACTGAGAGTAGTGCTTTCTCTCAATGCCATCACCAAAGGTTTGTCTTTGGTTTATTTGTGTTATCACAACAGTGACGATGGAGTTAAATGCAGCTTTTGAAAAGAGGATTTTTGCTTGTTTCATTTATATTCTACTGTTCTTTCATTAAACATTTCTAAATATCCACGGGCCCCAATTCTTACAAAAATAAATCAGATAAATCTAGGGTTCTTGCCAAGTCAAATATCTACAGTTTCTGGCAATTATGTAATTTCCAACTCTGCTGCAGTAACTATTGCTGATAAGTCAATCGTCATAAAAAGAAATGTTCCAGACCAATCTTTATTAGTGTGTCCTTCACTGATATATGCAAAGTCTTTTTTTAAAAACAGAGTTGTAACCTTTTCTGTGTCCCTAGTGAACAGCTTCTCATCATAACAATTTATATCTGGATAGTGTCATAGTAAAATGTAAAAATGGTAAATTAAAACCCATGAAATTAGGTTCTGCTGTTATTAATAAAAACTGCTCTGGTTTCCACCATTTTGTTATGATGGCACTGTCTTATAATGCAACTTTGCAGTAATGTATTTCTGGCATCGCAAGTTGATTTGGCCCAGACAACAGCAATATTTAGAAAGTCACTCTGTGGAACTTCTCTGGGAAGAAGGAACTTGAGAACCATGTGCTAATTTAAATACCTCCTTAACGTTGAAGTTAAACACATTATTGATCAGGAAAGGCTTTTATGGAGAGAGGAACTGTGCTATTCTGTAGGAGTGGTGTAAAATAAACAAACTGAAAATACCAGCACGGTATTTTTTTCCAAAGTAACATATCTGTTTGATGCACATATACATTGTTTAAAATACGTCTCTTAAAATAAAGCCTTATGTTCAAGTCACAATTTCTGCCCCTGCTTTGAGGGGAATCCAAAGAGACTGACTCTCCTCTGTAGTTATAGCTCACGTGCTATGAACTTCCTTTTATTGGGGTCATTGCGGTTTATAGAATATTTTCACTCACATTATCTCATTAATTTCCTTCAATAGGCCTAGGAGGTAGGCAGGGTTTCGTTTCCATGTTATAGATAAGGAAGCTGACTGTTACACTAGGCCTTGCCAAATGTCCCTTTCAGTACTTCCAGCAAGTAGAAGCCCTGGGACTGAACCAGACCTTCTGCCTCTTGACCATACCCCAGAAGAGGAACGGAGACAGGATTTCTATTGGCTCTTAAGGCAAGTGATATATAACTAAAGTGTACAGTATTGCAAAGGATGGGGTGAAAATAAAGTATGCTAAACACACACCAGGATGACATTGGCTTTTCAGCAAAATGCAAATAGTTTTAAAAGCAAGTGACATTTAAGTTGCAAAAATTAGAATACAGAAAGCATGATTTCTGATTCTTGGTTTACATCCATTCAGCATTGAGCTAATAGTATAGATTTCAAACTGTTGGACAATGGTTTTTGTCCTCACTTAGTGTGTGCAGGACAGTTGCAGGTGAATAGGACAGTTGCAGGATGAAAAAATATAAAATTGCAGGGTGATAAATGTATAATTTATCAGCTTGAGTATTAGCTTGTTTTTTTGTGATTAAACAGCAGGAGTGAACCATGCAGCTGTCTACTTGTCACTTTCTCCACTAGGCTATAAAATCTCCTTGCTGGCGTCTTGGAGAATTGTGGGGAGGTGACGTTATCCAGGGAGGAAGCTGGACCTGCCCTTGTGAGTCCCTGTTTGCATGGTGGGTCATCTGGTTCAAAGGTCAGACAGTGAACGTGTCCTCTTTTGAGGCCCTCTGCTGGATTCCTTCCTACTCCTGCTGGTCTGGTTCTCAGAGTTCAGCATTGTTGCTGATCTTCCTCTAAAGTAACTTTCCTGGAAGTAATGCACCAAACAATAAAATTGGGGTTTGGGGCCAGCGCTTCATAAAGGATCCAGAGAGCCACCTGGCTAGCAAAGTCTTCTTGGAGATCAAGTCCTCATCTGGATGTGAAGCAGAGGTTTGAATACCTTCATCCCTTGCTCTATATCTTTCTTTATTGTTCATATAACAAGGGAATAACAGCCATAGGATAATAACACATCACCTGTCCAGGTGCCCTCTTTTCCTTGCCCAGCCTCCATTCTACTGTCATTACAGTGTGAGATAGCCATCTTTGGAATAAAAAGAAGGAAGCCACACAACTTCTTCCTTGGTTCTTCCAGTGGTAGCAGGAATTACTTTGGTGATTCCTGACTCTCTTGCTTTCTGTGCTTTAGAGAGGAACCGCCGCTGGTGGGGCCTCACCCTCCTGCAGCGGCTGTGTGGTGTGGCGGCAGCGGCTCTCAGAGTGGAGGGAGTATTGCTGGGCTCCCGCATGTTTCATTTAGGATTAGGTTGGAAATAAGGGCGCTTGGATTCCCTGCTGCTCTCGTTTGATCTGGGACTGTGCTCCAGGGATGGGGACGGGGAGAGGTCTGCAAAGGCAATTACAGTGCTGTAGACACAGCAAGCTTTACAAGCTTGGCATCTCTTCAAGTGTCCTCCCTGGGAGTGTTTCCCTCTGAATCAGAAAGCTCTCGCTTTAGTTTGATGAACTGGTTTCTGGTTAATTCACTTGTTCTAGCCCCTGCTGGAACTAGAGTAATGGATATTCAGAGCAGAGAATGTGGCTTTCTGAAATGACATCATGAATAAGGTTGCCAGATTGAGCAAATAAAAATTCAGGGTGGCCAATTAAATTGGTATTTCAGATAAACAATGAAAAATTTCTTAGTATAGTATGTTTCAAATATTGTATGGACTCTCTCAAATACTGCAAAGGACATACTTACAGTCAAAAGAATTATTTATCTGAAATTCAAATTTGATTGAATATACTGTATTTCATCTAGCAACCCTAGTCAGGAATAATTAAAAGATGATGTTACTGTCGTTTACAGAAAGTGACTTGTTTTATCATTTTTTAGATTCACCAGAATCAATAGAGATATTAGATATCTGTCCCCATTTTTTACGTAAATCACATTAATAGGATAAAATATATATTTTCTCTTTTATATTGTGGAACTAGTGGGGATATATGTACAAATATGAATATATGTTTCTTATCTATATAGTAATGTGCTGTACAGGTTTAGGATTTGTTTTTGTTTAACTCATGTTTGAAGAGTGATACCTAAATATGAAATTCTTTTTTACTTTATGAGATTAGTATACATAGTAAACATCATGGATACACTGGGAAAATGGAAAAATATAATCTTGTTTTGATTATATTAATAATATACATGCTTTTAGAACATTTAGGAAATATGTAATGATATAATAAAAGATACACTTGTAATGTTTCTTATCTATTTTATATTTTTTGTGAAAACACTTTTAACAGAAACATGTTGAAATTATGGTGTAATACAATTTTGTTGCCTTTTTAAAATTCACCATTACAACATGAATGTCTTTTCTTTCATTAAAAGCATGTATAAAACATTTTAATAGAGACATACTGTTCTTTTTCCTTATTGTATCAATTTTTTTCCTACTCTCATGTTAAAATGAAGACACTGGTATATAACTGTTTGCATCACTGATTATTTTCTTTGGATATATTTCTGGAAGTGCAGCTACTTGATCGAAAAATCAAAACATTTTAAAAACACATTTGTTGCCAGTGCTGTTAGATGGAAGCCAATACTCCCTATGCTTTATGTTTTGGTGTTCTGGCAGAGGGACCCTCCTGGGCATTGTTGCCCTCCCACCTCTGCTCACTCCTTCCCATAGGGATTGACATAACTTATCTACTGAGTAAATTTGGAAGCAGGCAGTTTTGTTCAGCTCTTTCTATATTCTATGTCTTTCAGATGTGGCTGCCCACATAGAGGGTACCTCTCCTCTGGGGTTTCTCTTTGCCTTGTGGTCAGATGACCAGGGAAGACTAGCTGGAAGGGCATGCCTACAGTTGGCCACTCTGCTTAGGAGTTAATTGAAGTTTGGAGGGAATATTGGAAAGTCTACTGTGACTGTTCATCTAATTCATATCCACCTCTCTAGTGATTTTAAGTAATACATCTGATGTTTGGTCTTCATCTCTCTGAACAGCCATGTCTAATTTTCAATTAGTTCCAAACTCAAAATTGGAGAGAGAAGTGTGATTGTCACAAATTAAAACCCCAAATATAAGCTCACTGGACAGGAAGAATTGAGCTATAGTTAGAGGGACTGGCATGTAGAGCTCAAAATAACACAAAGAGAGTAAGATTTCAAGTACCACCAGCATTGAGGTAAGGTGTTACATCTTTCTTTGCAAAGGTCTTGCAATTTTTGGCCTTTAAGCTCGGCAGTTGGCATGGCGTATATTGTAGTTGTGCAGCTGGGATTATTAATTGGTATGGGCCATAGAATCTCTGGTAAACATGAGTTGTGTGGTCCTTGGTGTGTCACCTTGACCTGATTTACAAAGGTATGATTTGGGTGAGATGGGAATTACGTTGCTGGGTAAAGGAGTCTCTTAGTTCCTGTTAAAGAGGTTTTAGAATCAGTATATGGGCTTTTTAACTATTTGCTGATGAAAGCTTTTTTTCTCTCTCTCCACAGAGGAATTTTTTAGCACGGATAGCAGGCCAATACTGAATACTTCAAAATTAGCTAAGTTACATGAAGAGTAGACAGCACCAGTGTGCGGGTTTTGTCAGCTCTCTCAATCTTGTGGAATTCCAGAGACAAAAGACATTTTACCTAAGTTTTTCATTTCCAACTCTCTCTTACCTCTCCTTAGTAGACTGCAGATTTAACACTCCAGCTCTGGAGCTCCCTCCACCATTTCCAGACATTTCACTGTCCAAGCTGTGAGAAAGAATTCCATCTGTTTCCTCTTCTTCCAGAGGGCAGATCTAGTATTGAGGAGAGTCTGAAGCTTAAAAGAAAGAATACAAAATTAGGTATGAAGGTAAATATTTATTAAGAACATGAAACAAAATCACAACATATTTCTGGAGACTTGGATGTCCAGATCTCTTTTTTTGAACTCTCTTTGCCAATTTCTTGGAAGTGTGTGTCTAGAAATGCTTCTTTGATTGTGGCCTTGCTTTTTCTCTCCCACCAGAACACTCCATGACCTCCAGGCTTGTGATGGCAGGCTGTGCTGCTTATGCCTTATTAAGCTTCATTGTCTATCTCTGCCTTCTTCAGGGCCTGTCCTTCCAGGCCTCATTACTGCTCTGAGAATGCATTTACCTCTTCCGAAGGGAAGAAATGCCCCAGGAAGATGATTTTCCCTGCTCAGAGTTCTGAGATTCCTCATGAACAGAAAAACTTAATCTAACACAGAACAAAAGGACCCATTTCACAGGGTACTATAGGCTGAGCGTGTTCCCCCCTCCATTGATATGTTGAAGTTCTAGCCTTCACTACCTCAGAATGTGAGATATGACCTGTATTTGGACATAGGGCCTTTAAAGAGGTAATTAATAGAAAGTGAGGTTATATGATTGCGCCCTAACTCAGTGTGGCTGGTGTCTTAATAAGAAGAGGAGATAAGGACACAGACAGGTATAGAGGGAAGACAATGTAAAGACATGAGGAGAAGAGGCCATCTACAAGCCAAGAAAAGAAGCCTGAAAAGGAACCAACTGTGATATCACCTTGGCCTTGGGCTTCCAGCCTCCAGAATTGTGAGAAAATAACTTTCTGATGTTTAGGGCACCTAGTCTGTGGTGCTTTGTTACGGCAGCCCAGCAAATTCATACAGTGGGATCAAGGTAAAAGGAGGCGCCATGGCTTCCCAGCATGATTGCATGGTAAATCATGCAGTTTCCAAGATTGCAAGCCTGAGGGAAGAATGAGTTATCCTGAATGTCAGGAGCCTGCACAGCACTGTGTCCTGCGGAGCCCTTTCTGAAGAACTGGGTTGGTTCCTTGAGCAGCGTCCAGTGGCAGCTCCTTGTCCTCTGTCTTACACTTCCTTGACTTGCATTCCAATCTGTTGCAAACTCATTGTAACCATCCCTCCTGCTGCCTTTTCTGATCTCATTCCTGGTAGGAGTAACCACTGACTACATCGGTGACTGTTTTCTAACTGTGCCACCTACTGATCCTTTCTCTGTAAATTCATGCTTAATCACCTGCTACTCAGTGAAATGCTGAAATGTTCAAATAAACATTGCTGGGAGAGCTAAGATCAACAATATAGGCCTGTGTGTTCACAGTCACCTCCAAAAGAGAGTGAGGAGGCCCAGTCTTCTGGTCCCAGCTCGTCTGTCACTATCACTGAACATGCACTGCTTTCCAAGCCCCCCACCCCCATCCTGATCCCTGGATAGGTTAGCGCTTCATCTTTGGAATTCCCATAGAATTAACATGTGCTTCATTTTAACCTACTACTTAACTACATTTTATTGTGAAGGTTTATTCCAACATCTTCTTTACGAGACTGTAAGATCCTTTAACTCATGGGCTGTGCCTGATTCATCTTTGCATCACTAGGAGCTATCACAATGCCTGTTGGAGAGTAGGTGCCGAATAACTAACCCTAAGGATAGCTCTTCATCTGAAAGAAAAATGATTTTTACATAGCATTGACCAAAAACATATTCTTGTAGGTTTTGTTCCTTGTAAGTTTTTCCTTTAGGTCACTTCTACTCAACAAACATGTGTTGAGTACCTACCATGCTCCAGGCGCTGTGTTAAGCTTCAGGAATAAAATGATGAATCCAACTGAATCATTGTTCCCCCCCTCTGCAGCTTCCAGTCTATCGGAGAGGGAATCAAGCACATGCATGGCTGTAGCACAAGTGCGTGCCATGACCATTCTAAGAGGAGTGGACACAAAGCATCATGCTCGAGGGTCCAAAGGTGAGATGGTAAGAATAAAGTTAGAAGGGCCTGAAGAAAACGACTTCCTGGAGAAGGTAACATGGAGGTGAGTGAGTGGGCAGTGCATGAGTGTGGTAGGGCTGCTCTAACAAAGTATGACAAGCTGAGTGACTTAAATAACAGAAGCTTATTGTCTCATAGGTCTGGAGGCTAGAAGCCTGAGATCAAGGTGTCAGCAGGGTTGAGTCCGTTTGAGGGCTTTGAGGGAGAATCTGTTCCACATCTCTCACTTAGCTGCTGGTGGTTTGCTAGCAATCTATAGCATTCTTTGGCTTGTAGAAGCTTCTCCCCATTCTCTACTTTCATGTTTGCATGGTTTTCTCTCTGCGTGCATGTTTCCATGTCCAAATTACTCTTGTTATAAGGACATCGGTAATATTGGATTAGGGATTCACTTTACCCCAGTATGACCTAATCTTAACTAACTACATCTGTGATGAACTATGTCTAACTATGGTCACAATCTGAGGCTTTAGGCGTTAGAACTTCAAGATATGAATTTTAGGGGGAGACACTTCAACAGATAACAGGTAGGTTTTCAGGAGGCAGAGATTACAGGAGGGGAATAAGAGGGAAGGCCCTCCCAGAAGCAAGAATAATGTATACCTCTGCTTTTAATAAACTTTTAAGTTACTTACTCCCTGATGATTCTCTTTGCTATTCTTATCTTAATAGTTTGGTTATTTAGTTCCCTCGCCAAAAATGACCTCCTTTCTCCCTGCCTCCTCCTTCCTCTTCCAGCACTGTCTGTTGAATCCTACGTGATTGTGACTTGAAGAGGCACTACCTTCTGGACAACCTGGGCCTCTGCCTAGGGGGTCCACTCTGGTCTTCCTGAGCCATGCTTTTCCCTACAAGGTTCAAAATCAATAGGGCCAAAAGGCTTATGTCTTTCCTGAGTCCACATCTTACCCTCTTCTGCTTTCTACACCACACCAAGTGTTTTTCTAGAACCTGCTTGGAAAACCTTCCCAGATCAGTCCTTCAGAGCGTGGACCATGCAGCTCAAGGGCACGTCCCTTGAAGATGGTGGTGTGAGGAGAATAGAAGTCACCCTAATTGTACTGTTCTTCATTCTCTAAGTGGTAAGGGTGGGGTTGCCTGTGAGAACCAGGTCAAACACCGCTTCCCTTTCCTCCATGGAGCCATTCCTGACCCTCTCCCTTATTCAAATATCCTAAGACACTATCCTGCTCCACTCCTCAGCCTCTGTCCCCACCCTCCTTACCAGGCATCTTCTTGGAACCTCTCCAAGACCACAGACCACATTTTATCGTAGTCATATCTGTATTTGTCCTATTTCCCCTCTTCTCTTTCTCTTCCTCTGCCCATAATTCTCTCCTTCCCTGCACTAACCTCTAAGCTTCTTAGAGGTAGAGACTGTGCTTTCTCATCTCTTTATCTAGTGCAGCTGAATATGTAGATACTGAGAAAATATTCATTGAATACATTCAGAGAGTTCTGAATGAAATATGAGATTTCTCAGATGCTGGAAGGAAGCTTCGTGTAGTGGAAAGAGCATGTTGGGCATGCTGGAGTAGGACGGTGTTGGATTGTGCTCTACCATTTATACCAGTAAACAGGAAGGGCCACTTCTTATCTCTTTCAAACCTTAGTTTCCTCCTTTGTTGAAAGAGGCTAATAGCAGCCTCTAGTAGGAATTACTTAATTGATCATGATGACAGAAGGACAAAGCACAAGATTAGCCTGAGAAGTGTCTTGCTAACCTATTCTAGACTAACACTCTAGCCACCCATCAGAATTATCTGAGGGTAATTTAAATTTAGAAGCATCCAGGCCCAGCTCCAAAAGCTGACTCAGTAAGCTTGGGGTGAACCTTGTTAATCAGCATTTTTATAAATACCCCTCAGTGATGCGACTATGCAACTAAAGTTGGGAACCACTTCTCTGGACTATCGTTACTGATTTCAGGATCTTTCGTAATTAATGAGCATTGTGGATCTCTGGTAGAGACTGAGTGTTTATCCCCTTTTTTATTACCATAAAACTCTAATCACAAATTACCTCATGAAGTTTATGTTTTACAAAACGTGCGTTATAACTGTTATATGAAATATTTCAGGTTTCAGTAAACTTATAGTTGATCACTTTTCCATATTTGACTGTATCAAACAAAATAAAATAGATTGATTCTTTATTGAGAAACAAAATACAGGGTTGTATTTTTTAAAAAAATAGAAAAAATCCATAGTTTTCCACTAATTTTAATTAAGATTTTTGCTAACTATTTACACTTTAATAATTCTTTTAGCTAAAAATGTGAACTTATTTTTTTAGCCATATATCTTGATGTCTAGTAGATACAGCTGTTTGTATGACTTGCTGATTCCTTGATTTCAACTAAATTCCTTGCCCTGTTTCTTCGTCTCTTTTCCTGATAATTCCCTCCATAACAAGAGGACAACAGTCCCCTAAGGAATAGTGATTTCTCTTCTGTCAGTTGCACCCCTTTTGGTGGATCTCCCCCAAACTGGAAGCTCCACTTCAGTTTGAATTGCTCCATCGTCTTCACACTCCAAGTAAGCCCCAGGTCCTGACAATTATTCCTTCATACGTTTTCCAGGCTGTGCCACTCTTACTCCTTTTCCACTGCCACCCGGTCACACCTCTGCCGTCCATTCACATTCCCTATTTGTTATGGACTGAGCTGTGTCCCCGTAAATTCGTATGTCGAAGCTCTAACTCCTTATATGATGATGTTTGGAGATAGGGCCTTGAAAGAGGTAATTAAGATGAGATGAAGTCTTAAGCATGGAGGCCTAATCTGATGGGACTGGTGTTCATGGAAGAGAAAGAGACATGAGAGCACCTTCTCTCTCTCTCTGTCTCTCCCGTTGTGTGCAAAGAGGAAAGACCATGTGAGGACACGAGAGAAGGTGACCATTTACAAGTTGGGGAGAGAGGCCTCACCAAAAACCAATGCTGCTGGAACCTTGATCTTGGACTTCCAGCTCCTAGAACCGTGAGAAAATAAATTTCTGTTGTTTAAGACACCCAGCTTGTGGTATTTTACTGTGGCAGTCCAAGCTGACTAATGCACAGTTTGTCACTGTGTGCTTAGAGGAACCAGCTTCCCTCTTTCCAGACCACCCTGCATAAGTGTGCACCATCAGCACAGACGCTATATTAATTTTCTATTGCTGCATAACAATATACACACACTTAATGGCTTAGAACAGCGCCCATTGATTATCTCACAGTTTCTGTGAGTCAGTAGTACAGTGACAGCTCAGCTGGGTCCTCTGCTCAGAGTCTCACAAGCTGCCATCAAGATGTTGGCTAGAACGGCAGTTTCATCTGCAGAGTAGAATGCTCTTTCCAGCTCACATGATTTCTAGCAGAATTCATTTCCCTTCAGCTGTGGAACTCCTGGTGGCTCCTTCAAACTCGGCAGGAGAATCTCTGAATTTTCCTCTCTCTTTTAAAGAGCTAATCTGATTAGGTCAGGCCTACCCAGTATAATCTTCTTTTTTTTTTTTTTTTGATTGATTCAGAATCAACTGGTTAAGGTCCTTTGTTACGTCTGTAAAACTCCCTTCACCTTTGGAATCCATTATGTGCAGACGTCTTGCCCAAACTCGAGGGGAGAGGATTACACATGGTGTACATACCCATACCGGGGGTAGGGGGAGAATCTTGGAGGGCCAGCTTAGATTTCTGCCTACCAAAGATATATTTCCTTGGTTACTATTTAGCATGAAAGACTATGCACAAAGCTTTGATATGTAGTTTCAGCTTGCTCAAGCTTAAAACAGTGTACAAAGGAAAAGATGGCAATGCGCGCCAACAAGCATTCATGCTATAGAAGTGGTGCATGGTCAAACGTGCCAGGAGTTCTGAGGAGCTACCTGTGGCCAGACTAAAGGTTTGTGGAGAGCATAAAATATCAGCTGGGCCTTTAAAGATGAGCTGAATTTAAACTGTCAGAAGGAATACTTGTGCTGTCAGGGCATAATAACATTTGCTTTACTTTACACTGCCTACTTTTACTTATAATATTTTTATTGAGTTGAATTAAATGTTGCTAAATATTCATTTACTGTAACAATTTCGATTGCTCGCCTACAGTGTACCTGTCTCTATAATGCAGTCTTTTTAACCTGTTACTTGTTTTGGAATAGTCCACTTAGAAAGTGGGTAGCAAGATAGAGAGAGGAGTGTATACAGTTAGCCACTGCCCATTTACCCTTTACTTCAAGGGGCAAGCTGGTCACTTCCTCTTTCCAGCTGGAAATGCCTTTATTTGTAAGTTGAAAGTTTAGGTGGAACAATTTATAAGGTGCTTTCTCTGACTTCCTCCCTCGCCCAGATTTCTTTGACATCCCAGAATAAAGCCTCCTATTTTATACCTTTCTGTAGTATTTGCACCTCTGCTTCATAAGCTTCATCTCACTTTTAATTACTTTTCAAAAGTTTATCCCTGCTAGATTTTAAAGTATCCACGGTCATGGAATATATCTCATTTACCACTGGATCCCAGTACCTGGCTCAGCGCTTGATGTGTAATAGGTGCTCGATAGTTATTTATTGACCAAATGAACAATCATTTATGATCCCACCAAAGTAATATGCTCTTATTTCTCTATGCTCAGTCAATATTTAAAATAACGAAGCAGTGATGAGGTATTTTCAACTTTATGTGATTTGGGCCCAATTGATAAACACTACCTATTAGAATATTATAAAAATGTTGGTCTTGTTTTCTCTGATGTGCTGGGCAGAGCTAATGGTGGCCCTGCCTGTGGAATACACTGGAATAGGATGTGGTAGGGTCAAATAGACTCCTCAAGGATGCTCATTCAAAGTGGCCAGAGGAATCATATTATAATAAGAGCAGTACTGTTGAGAGAAACCAAGATTGAAGCTAAGGAAGTGATAGTAAGTGACAAATTCAGCAGCTAAGGTGAGGATGAAAATGGGCAGCAAGTTTGGTAGACACATGTTGGAAGGCAGTATGAAATCAGCAGCAAGAAAGAGACCTGAGACAGTGGTTTAGAAGTTAAACAGTGAACAAAAGAACGTGCAGGCTCCCTTGTCTTACGTTGTACCTGGTGTGCCTGCAGGCAGAGGGGCAAGTGTGGGACTGGTGACCTAGGAAATTACACAACATAGGGAAGTTTTTATGCCCTAAGTAGATCCTTTCTGTGAATTTATACCGTACCACTCTCTGATATTTACAGTACTCAACTTCAAAATGTGCCATAATCAGATAACTCACTTAAAATTCCATTTTATTTAGAAACTGAAACATTTTCCCATGGACTCAATGTTATTTGACGGTTGATTAGATTTTGTAGACCAGTCAAGAGCACTATTTAATGTGTATTTTACTAAGAATATTTTAGAAATGTTTATATGGTTTGGTTTTTGGGAAATCAAGCATATTTTCTCTTTTCAGATTGCTTTATAGGTATTAGTTCTAATCTATGTATTATGCTTACCAGGTTTTCAGTCATAAATAACTAAAATACTTCTGTAAGTTAGTTACCACTGTTTTGTTTGAAATTATTATTCTTTATCATTTCTTCATCTTGTGGGAGTAAGTGCATTCATTTCCATTTTAAGCCTCCATTTGGTATTAAAATTAGAACAACTTCTTCAAATCCTGTAGTTTTTATCTTGAATAAATATTGCCAAATTTTCATTGAACACCTTGGCTTAACTTTAGTTTTGGAAAGTCATCAAAATCTTTTCCTTTGGGCCTGGCCCTGTGGCCAAGTGGTTAAAGCTCTGCACACTCTGCTTCAGCAGCCCAGGTTTGTGGATTTGGATCCCAGGCACGGACCTACTCCACTCACCAGCCATGCTGTGGAGGCATCCCACACACACAAAAATAGAGGAGGATTGGCACAGATGTTAGTTCAGGGCAAATCTTCTTCAGCAAAATAAATAAATAAATAAAATAACAGAAAAATCTTTTCCTTCCTCTTTATTTCTTTAGATCCAAATTTATTTTCATTTTCTTCCTTGGTAAAGTTACTTCATTAGGCATCTCTTTGCCCAGCTATAAAAGTTAAATTTTTTTTGCAATGGTTCATTTTAAATAGCACATGTTCTGTACTTTTATATTCTGGAGCACTGTATGTGTGTGGTGTAAGTTCGGTCCCATATTAAATTATTACCACACTCTTTCAGTTTTAGGACTGTGAAGAAACCTTTGTCGTTATGTATATTAACCCCTACAGATGAGGAAAAAGAAGTAGGGAAAAGGCAAATAATGTGTCCAACATTGCATGACAAGTTAAAGCTGAGACATAACCAGAGCTCTGATGTCTCAACTCCCTGTTCAGTGGCTTTTTTGATATACCATGCTACCTTGCCTGTAGCATTCATTTTCTTTTTAGCTTCTAGGCTAGACTGCTTTCCTATACCCAAAAAAGTGTCTTATGTATAGTTTTATGCAAGTTTGATAGTTAAAAAAGTAGTCAACCAAATACTCCAAAGGGCTTAGAATCCTTAGACTGAAAGGGGCATAAGATCATGGATTCCCTTTCAAGCTTGAATCAGGTTAATTTGTAGGGATATTGCTTTATTAGAGTCAGTTGATGTAAGAAGGACTAAATATGGAGCTCAAGGACACTGAGACCATTAACATCACAGAACTTGGTTCTTCAGCCTCCCATCCTGCACATGTGGAGAAGATTCATGACCACACTGTTTAGTTGTTTACACTCATAGGAACAAAAAAAGGACAATGGGACTCAGCCACATTAACTTGTAGAAGATGGTAATTATGGAGTTCAAGGAGGAAGAAAATGTAGTATTGTAGGTCAAGGTACTTCCATATTGCAGGGGTTACTCAGATTTCAATCATCCATTCAGCAAACATTTGCTGAGATCTTATGGTCCGACAGACAAGGAGAAAAGGTGTGATCCAGATACTCATAATTTGCCCTCAAGACATTCATAATTTGAGATATAAAAAGAAAGGTGATGGAGAAAAGGTTAAGGGGAGAATCTAGAAATAACCAGGTCCTTTCTGGAATACAAAGAAAAGCCAGCACCACTAGAATGATTTCCCTGCCTTTGTGCTTCCACTCGTCTGGGTTTATTGTTCCCACGTCATTGCTCCCTTTGCCGCCCACTGTCCTTGTGGTTTCTAATTACTCCCTTCCTTGTCAACCTTGTTGTAGCCCTAAAACTATTTATTATAATTGTTTCTTGGAAGAACTTGAGGGACTGTGCTGACAACGTTCATGTTTTCCAAGGAGAGTCCTATAAAAATTGCACGTAAACAAGAATTATTGTTTTAGACAAGGTCATCCAAGATGAATCATCTATGCTACCAGTTTCTGGCATGGCCCTATCATTAGCCATCCATCTTACTCATTTGAGGATGAAGCACTTTTCTTACCTCATGCTCTTCCTTCCCTCCTCATTTTCTGACATTTCCAGTTCTTGCCAAATATTTTTTGATTAGAGGTTGCATAGGTAATGACCTGGTCTGTGACAACGTCGTCAATCAGGCTGAGATTTATACTGAGTACTGAAGCTCTACAATTGGGAGTTCGTACAACTATGTTTGTTGGTCTTCTCTTAATGATTTTGCTGTTAATGCTGCTTCTAGTCAAACGTGGAATGACTAGTTAAAGCATTTAGGTCAATTATTGAACCATGAACACAGTTTGTCTTTAGTGAAATGTAATTTCTTTACAATGGCAGGGGGTGCGGGCAGGGAGGAGGGAGAAAGGCTGGGAGCCTTGGAGATCAGAGCTGAACCATGACTACAGTTTCATGTTCTTCCCTCTAGTTCTTGAGAAATAAGAATAATAGCCCACTTTTATGTATGTGCCCAGTACTCTGCTAAGCCGTTAAACATGGATGGCCCCATTTTATCTGCATGGTAACACTATAAAGTAGACACTTTACTACCATTTCACAGGTGTGGAGACTGAGGCTTATTGAGTTTAAAGTAAATGGCTTGCCTTGTCACATATCTATTAAGTGTCAGAGTCAGGATTAAAACAAGGTTAGTCTGTTTCCAAGGCTTGAGCTCCTAATCACTGTGGTAAACTCAGATTGTCCTTCAGCTTATTGGATCTCATTTTGTTTTTTCAATGAGTTTTATGCCTTTCTCCTTTCTCTTCATCCAAACCATGGGAGACTTTGTGTACATTTCAAACCTATACCCAGTAAAAAGGATCCTAAATTACTTAACGGGAATGAGCAACCTGATATTAATTTTAGACGGATCACGGGGCCAGCCTGATGGTGCAACAGTTAAGTGCACACGCTCCACTTCGGCAGCAGCCCAGAGTTCCCTGGTTCGGATCCTGGATGTAGACATGGCACTGCTTGGCAAGTGCCATGCTGTGGTAGGCATCCCATGTATAAAGTAGAGGAAGATGGGCACAGATGTTAGCTCAGGGCCAGTCTTCCTCAGCAAAAAGTGGAGGATTGGCAGTAGTTAGCTCAGGGCTAATCTTCCTCAAAAAAAAAAAAAAAATTTAGACAGATCATTAGACTATGTGACCTCCAGAACCCCTTCCCACCCTGGCATCTATGATTCCAGACAGGGGTCTGGGTTTGAGTCATTACTGTACCATTTGCTAACTTCATGACCTCACACAAGAGATCTTACCTCAAGAGCTGTAATTTCCTTTTCTGTAAAATGAGAATAAAGGGAGGTCTCTAGAACTGATATGGCACTAGTGAAAGCACTGAGCACAATGTCTGGCATTTCCCATCTTTATAGCTAGACTTTTCAGATGGCTAATTTTCTCAGCCATGACTTAATTTTTTAAGATAAGCTCATTTCTTAAGATCCCATTAATTAGAAAAATCATGATCATTGCAGTGGAGATAAAGTAGATCTTTTCACAAAGACAAGGCTTTCTCAACCAATGGACAGCTCATAGCATCTCAAAGTGGTCAGTGACCCTAGCGATGATATAAGCCAGTTCCATGATTTTGCAGATTTCAGCACTGAAGCCCAAAGAGGTTAAATGAATTTCCCCAAATCACACAATGAGTTGCTGGTAAATTCAAGGCCAAACTTATTTCTCCTGATTCCAAGCCCAGTGTTCTTGCTGCCGAGTTCAAATAACTCAAGGTGAAGGTTGGGATTAGAGGGAAGACTATTTTAAATACATTATAAAAAGAGATATGCACTTTATTTCTATTTCTACGTTAATAATTGTTATGCACTAAATTTTATTGGCGGTAAAGAATTAGGGGGTAAAAATCTTAGAGTATATTATCTAACAGACCTGGATTTAAGATACAGACCTACTACTTATTAGCAATGTGACCTTGAAGCTTAAACTCTGTAAGTCTCAGTTCCCTTATCAGTAAAATGGGGATAATGATCATAATTTTCTAGTGATTGGGAGGATTAAATGAGATAATAGATGTGGGGTGCTTAGTGGGGTGCCCAGCATATGGTCATCATATCATAAATGGTAACTCTTAATAGTAACAATATTAACATAAAGTAACTGGGAACAACCTTAGGGCACCACCACAACCACCTCATCCGTGGGTGAATTTACCCTAGTGGAACCGAAAGTGCCTGATTTCTGGTGAAAGTCAATGAATGCCAGAACCAAATAGACACACTGCGTTTTGAATTATCCAAGATGTGCCCTAACTACAGCCTGTTCACAGCGCTGACTGACTTAGGGAACTCTCCTGAATCACCCAGATGATGATTAGTAGTGAACCAGTCCATAAAGCTCTAGTGCATGGGCTTTTACTGAATATAACCAGAGAAGAAGAGCTTACTGTCACCCCAAAACCGCTATTTCCTTTGCCTTTGAGTAGGTAAATATGAGTAAATACATTGGACAGTTCATCTATGGGCGATGGATGCTTCAAGGAAGAGACTAATGTCAATAAAGCAATACGCTAAATATTTGAATAAACCTAAAACTAGAGACAATTCCAGTTTGTCAATTCTCCTATTTAAAGCGCTCCAGTGTTATCAAGGATAAGAGAATACAGATATATGCAAGAGTGTCCATTGCTATTTTTAAGAAAGACTATGGCTGAATGAGCTGCTTTTATAGTATGATAAATACCATTAAGAGAAACACTGCCTTCTTTTTTTTTGAGGAAGATTAGCCCTGAGCTACCTACTGCCAATCCTCCTCTTTTTGCTGAGGAATGCTGGCCCTGAGCTAACATCCATGCCCATCTTCCTCTACTCTATATGTGGGACGCCTACCACAGCATGGCTTTTGCCAAGTGGTGCCATGTCTGCACCCGGGATCCGAACAGGCGAACCCCGGGCCACCGAGAAGCAGAACGTGCGAACTTCACCAATGCACCACAGGCCGTCCCCATGTCTTCTTTTTTTCCTCTTTCACTTGAATAATTAAATACAGTAGTGCCTTTTTTCTTTTATTATGAATTTCTTGAATCATAGAACAGTGGGAGAAATATAAACTAATCCATTCTTTTTGTATTCAAGGCAAATGATACCTGGCATCCTAGAAATGTAAGCTGTGCTATTTCAAATTGAAAGATTTCTTAAAAATAATAAATTCCACAGTGCATCTTATACCAAAGAAAATCCAGTATCTTCTGGGCAGATTTTATACAAATAACAGCCTCCTGATATCTGCACACATGCTTTTCTGTTTACTTATATTAAGTACGTTGGTGAGAAATTAATATTACTATTACAAAATAGCAGTTGGGTTATTTTAGCCTGGTGATAATGGAATCTAGAAGGAAGGGAGGATGTACTGAAGGGGAAATTGGGTCAGCGAAAATTCTGTAAATTAATTCAATGTGGAACCTTGGAACCAGTTCCCAGAGTTTAAGTTGATTAGACACTATAACAATACACTGTTCAAATGTAATAATGGATGTGTAGAAATTGGCATATATTTGACCATTTATTCCTTCTATGTTTGACATTATTTTAAAAGAATCCCTAAATATTATGTGCTAATAATATAATTTTTCATTCCTGAGTCATAAAAGCTACAAGCTGCAGGAAAAATCTAGAGAGATGAGAGTAGAAGAGAGATAGAGATAGAGAGAATGAAACAGAGAGAGGAAGATGAAGAAAAAGGAGGAGGAAGAAGAGGGGGAAAAGAGGAGGAGAAGATATGACAGAGGAGGAGGAAGAGGAGGATGAGGGAAGGGACGTGAAGAGAGAGAGAGAAAGATTGAGAGAAATGCATTAAATGACTCTTGGCCAATGTCCAGAGCAGTTATCTCTAACTTTAGCTTTTATACTATAATCTAAACCTGAGAGCAAATATAATTTGGCTGCTGCATCTAAGAAATAGGAAAGGGCTCGAATCAGTCACTCCTAAGAAAACATGTCTACCCTGAGAGATGTCCTAAGCTCTTATGAAGGGCCTATATATCTGTTCATCTGTCAGCACACATTTCTCATGTTTGTCTTTCTGTCCAGAACAATGCTATCTCTACTTGCTTGTTGTGTCTTAAGTGTTTTCATTGCTGTGTACATATTTCATGATTTGGAATATTTCCACTTGCAATCGTGTCATCTTTAAAAAATTTGAACATGCTAAGAGTACACGTTATCTTTAGTTGTGATGAGTTGATTTATTACCGGATACTAGTTAGCCAAAGATAGAAGCAATTTTTATGCTATTAATCATGTTTCCCTCAAACTCTATGGTAGTTGTCAAAAAAGGATAATTATACAAACATTTCATCCCTTACCATCATCTTAATATTTAAAGAATATCTCATGCTTCTTCAAATAAAATGAGGCATAATTTAAGAACAATGTAGATCTATTAAAGTGTAATTTTTAAAAGGAAGTAGATGGTGCATGTGTAACGCAAAGGAAAATCATTTGACATTAGTAGGGAGATCCAGATAAGATTTGAGTATTTTTGGATAGGAAAATAATCTCCTTAGTTATGTTTGCTGTCTTATATAAATGATACTCTTGGAATTAGGGAGAAGATTCAGTGCAGGCTAGAATCTGTGAAACAGAATACAGCCAGAATTCGAGCCTGGCCAATGAACTTCAAGCTGATTGCCCTTACATCAATCTTGCACAAGTTAATGTTACATGATTTAGTTATCTTCTGTGAAATGGGAAATGAATTACATTCATTCACCAGCCATTTATGGGATGTCTACCATAAGTTACAAACTATCTTAGATCTTGAGGATATAAAGATAAATTCACACTCTCCAGGAGCACAGATGATAAATGAAGATAAACAGGCTTTCCAACATGGTAAAGACCAGGGGCAGACCTGGGGCCCAGTCCAGACTCCTTCTCCTAGCTGATTGATGCTGGACAAAGTACTTTGCCTTTCTGAGCCTGTTTCCTCATCTAAACAATGGGGCTGACAATGACAATACTTTTATAAGAAGGTTGTCGCTAAGACCAAACAAGAATAGAATAGCAATGTTTTATACATGGTAAAGTGCTAACCATACGGGAGTTATTTTAGAAAGGAAATATGGTACAGTGGAACGGGCATGGGTTTGGAGTTGCCAATCTTGGTTCAAATCTCAGTTCTACCACTTAAAATTAATATGAAATTCAGTTGTCATGAAGATTAAACAACTCATGTTCTTTAAATAACTCATTTTAATTCACTCATTCATTCATCCATCCAACAAAGTTCTTAAGTACCTGCTCTATGCCAGACACGGTTCTAGAACTGAGGTTGGAAAACTCTATAAAGGGCCAGATAGTAAGTGTTGCAGGCTTTGTGGACTAAATGGTCTTTGTTGCAACTACTCAACTCAGATGTTGCAGAGTGAAAGCAACCATAGTGAATTGATAAATAAACAGGTTTGTTTGTGTCTGATACCAACTTTATTTACAAAAACAGGTGGTGGACTGGATTTGGCCTGTGGGCTACAGTTTGCCCATTCCTGCCTGTTAGAGATACTAAGCACAGCCCTTGATCTCACAATGGTTTTATTCTAATGGGAAAGAAAGGCAAAACATGAGAAAACAACAAAAGCAAGAAACCGCAGATATCCTTTCTCTCATCACCTGTGGAATGTCTGCTCTCTTTCAGAGCATGGCCTTAAGGAGGACCTTGATGAATGCTTATTGAGTTGATCTATGTGAGATATTTTCTACTTGTTCTTTAATGTCCATAACGGTTTTCTTTACTGTTGAATGCACAGTTGGTATTCAACAAAAGACACTGAATGAATTTATAAAATTCTCACTTATAAGTTGTGTGGCTCAATAAGATTTTGAGGACAAACATACTACTAAATGTTGATCTCTTGGGGGTCGTTTATTATTTTCTGAACTTTCAAGTAGGCAGTTGGCTTTCATTAACTTCAAAGTGAATTCTGACTCTGTGTTAGTTCTGGGAACAAAGTAAGGTTGTCAGTGCTAGACTTTTGAGAGGTGCCCTCAACGTCTCCTGAGCAGGTTCAAAAAGTCTTAGCAGAAAGGCAAAGAGAACTGTCTGTGCCCTTGTCCCCACATCTACTAAAGTCACTATATAAGGAAGAAATATCAAACGGATTAAAATTAATTTTCAAACTGTATTTTTATAGGAGAATCTGCCTTTGAGCCCTCTATGAGCTTGAAAAGCTATAGGAACAAGGTAACCGTGGGATCTCAGAATTTGTATCTGTCGCATTTTCAAACTGTGCTGTATCTCATATGACTGAACAGTTCAGCCCTTCCCTTGTCGTCCTCCTCCTCACAGGTACATGGGGCATGCGGTCACAGAGGAGCAGCCTAAACTCTCCACTCACCCCCTGAACCCTCCAAATCATATGGACTAAAAGGGATAGAGATGCCTTGATTGATCACTGAAATTATAAAATTGTTGACTTAAGAGTGCTTAGATTTCATTCATTCCAAAACTATTCATTTAAGGGTAGAGAAACAGTCTCCTAGGCAAGTTGATAATTATATTGGTTTTGGGGTTTGGAAATTTGGAAGTGTTTAAAATGGAATTAGTTTCAATTTGAAAATAAATGACTAGATTATTTATAATGTTTATAAATAATATTTTTAGAATCCAATATATAATCATATATTATTATAAACATTAATAATACCAGACATGTATGTAATGCCTACCATGGCCCAGGCACATTAAACCCTCGTAGTCACCCAGTAGGGTGGTGCTGTTAGTATTCCCATTCTACAGATGACACAACTGGAGAAGAAAGATTATGACGCTTGCCTGAGGGTACAAAGTAAGGAAGTCGTGGAGCTGGGATTTGAACCCAAGCCTCCTGCTTACAGAGTGAAATGTGCTCTATGATTTACAAAATATTTGGTTTTTTAGTTCTCATGACAGCACAATGAGACAGAAATTGGACCTTCAGCAAGATTAACATTTGAATACAGAATCACTTAAATATGAATGCACAATATGAATGTTAGTGTATTTTAGGCAATAACAATGTATAGCATAACTTTTTCTAGGAGGTTTCCTTAATGCTGGTCATAGTTGGAATAGCCTCATTAATACCTGAACTATGCTTCATGAAATCAGTTTTGAAGACTGTGATTTGACCGCTTGCATCTAAATCTGTGTGATAATAAGCTGTATTATGAATGCTATGCGAAGGTATTTGGAGAATTTATCTGTGAGTTCTTAGCTGAGAGGTTTGCCAGAAGCACGTCGGGGAAAATTGTGCGTTTTCTTCTACTTGGCTTGTATTGATACTTTCAGAGATTAAAAATTGTGAAAATCTGAGGATGCAATGGTAAGTACACAATATCTGGACATAGGAGGTTCTCCAAATTTGTATGATTATTATTATTTTTATTTTCAAAAGTAAAATAATAGAATTGAATATATTAAGAATGAATCCAAAGTCCTCACCATGTCCTTTGAGAGCGTCCTGATCTTCGCTTGACAAGATTTGACCTCTTTTCTGTCACTCTCCGAGGTCCCCTTCCCCCTGCTCTCCAGCCCGCTGAGCCTGATGCTGCCGTTCTTCCCTGCCCCAGGGCTTTGGCATCCTTCTTTCTGGCCGCCCAGGGTTGCTGCTGCTGACTCACTCCCACTCTTACTTCAAGACTAATCAACTGTCACCTCATCAGAGCAGCCTTCCCTCACCACCCTCGGCTGGACTGTCCCCTGCACCGCAAGTCCCTCACTGTGGTTTTTTTTGTGCTTCATAGCCTGATTATCATCTGGCACATATTGTGTGCTTATTTGTTTATTGTCTATTTCCAAAGCTGGAAAGGGAACTTAATGAGAAAGGAGATCTTTTTGGTTCACTGACTTGTCCCCATTCTAAAATAGCGCCTGGGATCTAATAAATATTTGTTGAACGAATGAATCAATGATTAAAGGAGAGGAATTCAAATGTATAACATTTCCTTCCCACTTGCTGAGACTTTGCTGAGAACAGTAACAGTGACCACTGGGTGGCCACAGCTGCCTTCACCATCCACATGGGCCACACTCCTTGCTGAGCATGCTATGCCAGAGTTTCGTGTGCTGTCATTCTTCAGAGACGAGGGCTTCAGGCTGTTTGTCTTGGATGTAATTGCCCAAGGGAAAGGAGCTTTTAAAAGACATGATCAGATCATAGTTACCACGCTGCTTTGCAATCCGCACGCATTCACTTTTGATTTTATCAAACTGAGGACCTATTGTGTTCCAAGTGCCGAAGAGACAGCGGTGGATGCCCTGTGGTCCTGTTTCCAAGCAGCTTTCCCAGGTCTATTGGAGGAGGGAGGAAAGAGAAAGTCACAGCCCTTCTTCCTTAGTGCTCTGACTAGGGACAGGAAGTTGTAGATCTGCAGGAGGAACATCCAGCCCAGCCTGTAGGGAACAGTGTGAGAGAACAGGCTTCCCAAACAAGATGACAAATAAACAAAGCTTTGAAGGAAGCCAAGGCTTATCCAGGTGGAGCTATTTGAAGTCTTTCTAGGAAGAGGAGACAGCATGATAAAACTCCAGGAGCTGAGAGGACTTGGCACATTTGAAACTGAAGTGGAGTATTCTGTCTGGAGAGTGAGGTACCAGGTGGGAGAAGGACGAGATGAGGCTGGAGAAAGAACGCTTAACGCTGCAAGGAAAAATTAAGCTTATTTTAAAAATCAAATCCCAGAAATGCATATCTCTAGACCTCTGGGTAGGTTTTCAGGGAACTATGACTTTAGGTGACCAGTAACCTACCATTGTTTCTATCTTATTTAGGAAGCAAGATATACAAAACTTTCCACCGCAGTCACTTATTCATTCTACATTCATCCTACTAAGTTCATTTTGAATATATTATGTGTCAGGTACTATGTAGGTTCTAGAAGTACAGAATTAAAATAAATACTTAGTGCCAGAAGTACAGAATTGAAATACTCTCCATGTCAGTCAATTTATATCCAGGAAACGAGGAAGGCAATTAAGACATAAATACATGACAGGCTGGTTTCATGGACATGTGAGCGGTGCAGTCACACAGGGCCCTATGCTCCAAAGGGCCCCACATTAGTTTACTGCTCTGCTGTAGCTGTCTTGAAATTCTTAAAAATTTTTGAACATCCCACATTTTCATTTTGCAATGGGCCGTGCAAATTATGTAACTTATCCTTATAGCTGAAGTGGAATTGTGAAAATGATCGGGAGCAAAGGTGTACAAACAATGGCCCACAGGCCAAACCCAGACTACCTCCTAGTTTTGTGTGGTCTGTGAGCTATGAACAGCTTTTAAATTTTAAATAGTTGACAAAGTCAAACAGATAATAGTATTTTGTGATATATGAAAATTACATGAAATTCAAATTTCCTTGTCCATAAAAATATTTGATTGACACACAGCCATGCTTCTTGTTTCCATGTTGTCTATGGCTGCTTTTGTGTTACTGTGGTGTAACTGAGTACTTGCAACAGAGATCTCACAGCCTCTAAAGCCTGAAATATTTACTATCTGGACCTTTCCAGAAAAAGTGTGCTGACTCTTGATCTAGAGGATATTCTATTTTAATTATTAGACTCCTTATTTTCATTCACTTTCTATTTGCTACGAGAGTGGTAACTTTATTTTCATTTGCTCTCTGGGTCTAAATAGCCTAAGCGTCAGATCTAGGGTGGCGCCTGTTACATACTAGGCACTTCAAAATATTTAATGGAAGTTGGATGTTGTGGGGTGATTGTTATGTTTATCTTCTCTTTTCCATTATATTTCATGTCTGTAAGGTGGTGACTCGGGGAGAACTCCATTCCCAAAGGCGTCTTGCAGAGTGCTTTGTGCATAGCACGTGCTTGTTCTCCATAAATGTTTGTGACAAAGAGCAGGGGCCCTGTAGTGGCTGTTTAGCAGAGTGTGCCTGCTGGCTGCTGGGCTCCTCTAGAAGTAGAAAGCTTATCGTGGGTGAATTCTTAAAGTATGTTTGGAAGCTTCGAGATGAAAGACTAAAGATAAAAAGCAATTTTTAATCTTAAGGCTCAAAGCAAAAAAAATTTCAAAGTACATGAAATGACTTCTTGTGATAACAAGAAGAACCTAGCGCATCAAGGATGCAGATGCGTGGTAAGGAGCAGTGTCTTATTTGTGTGCCTGTAACATCCAAATCTGTATTTTTCAGTCCTGACTTCTAAACTAATATATCGAATTGTTATTTAACATCTCCACTGAACCCTGAATAGATAAATCAAATTGAACAAAGCAAAAACTGAATTCATTGACTTTTCCCTCCTAATTTGCTTCTCTCCCAGTCATCCCTGTGTCAATAACACTATCCCAACACCTACTCAAGGTGAAAATCAAGTCATTCTTGATTTTTTCTCTTTTTATCACTACTCCCTTCCACCATCTAATGTATGAACAAGTCCTTTCACTCTACCTCCAAATTAAGTCTAACATCTCTTCATCTCTCCACCTTGCATACTGCCTCCTGAACCCTAGAGCTCCGTCATGTTTCTTGTGGACCACTGCCAAGGCCTCCTCTTGGCTTGCTGCTTCCCCTTTTATCCCCACATACTCTCTACATAGTGAACAGAGTGATCCTTTTTATTATGAAATATTTTGAACATATAAAAATTGTGGAGAATAGTATAATGAATACCTATGTGTCTATCTCCCAATTTTAGAAACAAAAAATGAAAAATAAGTGAAACCTGAATGCCCTGCCCATTGTCCCTTTCCCCTCTGTCTTCAACGGTAACCACTGTTTTCAACGGTCATTTTAACATGTCATTTCCATGATTGCTGTGTTTTTGCTATATGTTTTGTTATATATATTGCTAAGCAAGATATAGAATTTTTTGCATGTTCTTAACTATATAAATTGTATTATATTGCTTGAATCAAGTAGCTTTTTTTCTCTCAGACCTTTTTTTTTGATATTTACTCATTTGGCTCTAGTTTTTAAGTTTCACTGCCGTATGGTATTCCACTATATGGTCATATCACAATTTTATTTATTACTTTCCATGGTGGTGAACATTGAGATTGTTTTCAGGTTTTTAGTGTAAACAAAAAAAATGTTGTAATTGATCTTTTTGGATGGCTCCTTGTGCACATGTGCAAGAATTTCTCTAGGGCAGTGATTTTCAAACATTTTTTAATGTAATCACAGTAAGACATACTTTTTACATTATAACCTTTGTGTTTTCTGTTTATAATAGATGTACTTACATGACCGAAACTGAAATTTCATGAAATAATACTTACCTTTATTACTTTCAATGTGTTCTGATAATTACCTATTCTTTGCCATGCTATCTTATGATGATTTACAATATTGATCGTATGTATGTTCCATTAATGGATCAGCACCTCCAATCTGAGAAGCATTGTTCTATTTCGTACACTAGGAGTAGAATTTCCTGGTATATATCTCTTTAACTTCACTAGATATTGCCAGATTACTCCCCAAGGTAGTTGTAATAATGCACATTTCCACCTACTCACTCATTCTTGGTATTGTCCAACTTTTTAACGTTTGTCAATATGATGGTTATAAAATGTATCTTGTTTTAATGCACATCTCCCTGACTAATAGTGAGTTTGAGCATATTTTGTATGTCCTATTTAAAACCCTTCGATGGCGTCCAAGAACATTTGAATAAAATTCTCTCTCTTTACTATGTCCCATAGGTTCTTTATGGTCTAACTCTTCCCTTTGATCTCATATTGCACCATTTTTCTCTTTGTATTCCTCAACTTCATCATGCTTATTTCTGTTGCCTAAAATGATTCTCTCCAGATTTTTGCATCATAATCCTGTCTTTTTATTTTAGTTTAAGGTTAAACATGACCCCTACAGAAAGATATTCCCCACCTTAAAGAAGAAAGGTCTTTACCGCCCCTCCTGTCTGCTCACAGTTATAATTACACTCCCTTCACATTTACATGTCTGGTATCTATTGCCTTAAGGTCTGAGTTGACATGTCCATTTTAACATTCAGATATCTACAGTAAAATGATGCCGGTTGAGTGGTCAAAGGATTTCTCTACTTGAAAGATGGCAGTCAAAGGAAGTGATGCTTGAGGCGAGACTATTTTAAAACATGGTTAGTGGTTCACTAGGTTCAGAAAAGTCCTGAAAAATGAAAGCTTATGCTCCATGGTCAATGCATGTAAACATGAAAGAGTAGAGAGTGACTTAATATGGCTGCTGAATGAACCCACGGTGGTCTGGGAGGTAGACTTCTGAAAGGTAAAGCTGGGATCAGAACAGAAATTTTATCCTGTAGGGAAGAATGTCATTGGGTTCTGCTTAGTTTATTTTTTTGACCCCTAAAATTGTCCAATTTTTTAAATTTCCTTCTGTTAAATCAGTGGCCTAACCTAGACATCCTAATATTCAATATTCTGAATTATTTTCTGTATTGTAAATAGAGGTTACCTAATGAAAACTATAAGAGTAGGGATTTTGTCTGCTGTGCTCACTTTTGTATCCTAGCACATAATTCAATGCCTAGGACAATGCCTTCTGGAGGGCATTAAAATAGTTTTAGGATGACAATCTGATGGGTTTTTTCCTCTTTTCATTCATTATTTCTGTAAATATACAATGAACCTATTATATATGGAGCATGTAATAGAGGTCGGTCCCTTGTCTAAATGGAATTCTTTTCTAGTAAAGCAGAGCAATGTATTAGATGAATTTATATTAGATAATATTGCTGCAATATGTACAGGATGCTGTGTCTGTGAAAGCACAAAAGAGGAACACCTACCCTTCCTCTGGGGGCAGGAGGGTAGGTGGTGTGTCAGAAATTTTTTCTGGTAAGGGTGATATCTTATTTGAGTATTAAGAAATATTTAAGAGTTAATTCAGTGAAGAATATGGGGAAAGGATATTTCAAGCATAGAAACTATATGGTGAATAAATGGACTCTAGAAATAGTTCAGTATTACTGGGATATAAAATACAAGTCACTACATGAAGCTAAAGAGAAGAGAAAAGTTTCATTTGTGGAAGGTCTTTCCAACCATGGTAAGGAGCTCCTGAGCAAGAAGAAGGCTTTGAAAGTTTTCATCAGGGGATAGCATCATAAGACACATTTTAAAAGATCACTTTTGAGGATAGAGGGATAATGAATTTGATGAGTCAAATATTAGTGGAGTAAACTTTCAATTCTGGTTAAAATGCAGAAATTTGCAAGAGACAACCACTTTCACCCTAACAACAAGAAAAAGCCAGAGAAGCCACAAAATCATAGTTATTTTAAAGCTCAGAAAAGAGCTAAGGATGCAAAGAAACTTAAGAGAGCTAAACTCCAGGAAGAGGTAAGCTTTTCCTAGGAGAGAAGAGACTCTTGGTTGCTGCAACCCTGGCGGAAAGGTACAAGGAGCCATGAAGACACCTTATATGGGCTAAAAAGAAACAACTGAAATTTTAATAAACTCTTAATGGTCACATGTGGGCTGGCATGAGGATTGAAATACTGAGGACTCCTAGTTACAGAATAAATTTCCACCACCCACCAATGCTTTCCCATGGGCATTCACAGAGAGCAGAGACATAGCAGGCTGAAGACTAGGGGTAGGGCAGAAAAGCTGAATGAGATGCCTCTGAGGCACAAAATTCATTCCCCACATGCAAAGTAGCAGGTTATGGAAGACAAGAGGCAGAGTAGAAGAACTGTGAGATTCATCCAGAGCACACTGAGCTTTCATTGAGTGAAAAACAGTGGCTTTCAGAAAACTGTGGGTGGAACAGGAGAGCTGAGAGAAATCCTTCTGTTGTGAAACAGGCCTTCATAGAGGGCATTGCAGAGCCCTCTGAAGTCTAGGGGAAGGGAATCAGGAGAGAAAGGGATATGCTGAGGCACTGAAATTCAGCACTAGCCCAGAATGTGAAGAGAACTTCTCAGTAACTTAGAAGGCTGGAGACTGGGCTGTAAAATAGAGACAGACCTCCCTGGTTTAGAAATCTTCAGGCTGGGATATAAAGCTTAAAGTGTCATCCAGATTCTTGCCATGCTCTGATCCCAAGTCACAATGAAGAGAAAGACCTTATCTTGTCCTCATATTGTCTTGAAACTAGTGGTAAACTGTCTAATCACATCTGCAGCAAAGCCCAGACCCAGATTGACTAGAGTTTAGATGGACTCAGTCTCATCTCTGTCCCCCCAGAACACATACATAAACACACTTGTGCCTAGACAGGAGAAAGTATACACTTTTCAGGGATAAATGTTATTGACTCCAATCTCTATTGTTCTTTTACACACAATGTGTGCTGTACAATAAAAAAAAAGTTCTATGAAGTGCAAAGAAACATGGAAATATGACTCCATAATCAAAAAGAAAACAATAAGCCAGTAGAAGCATACATGTAGATGGAGATGACCTGGATGGATTATCATAAAACATCTTTGCAAGAACTATGATAAATGCATTTAGAAATCTAGAGGAAAAAGTGAACGACAGGCATGAACATATGGGGAATTTAAGCAGAGACGTGGAAATTATGAAAAGAACCACATGGAAGTGCTATAAATAATATATCAGAATTGAATAAGTTATTCACTAGTGTTAATAATAGACTAAATCTGGTAGAATAAAAATAGTAAACTTGAAGACAGGTTAAGAGAAATTATCCAAACTGAAGCATAAAGAGAAAAATCATTGAAGAAGTGGATTATGGTGTCTGGAGTAGGTGGAATAGTATCAAATGATCTAAAATAGGTGCAAATGGAGTAACAGAAGATGAAAATAAAACAGGAAAAGGAAATGTTTGGAGATGTAACAGGCAAGAATTGTCTAAACTTGATGAAAGATATCAACACACAGATCCAAGAAGATTCCTGAATACCAAACAGAACAACACAAAAACCATTCCTAGGCATATCATCATCAAACTATTGAAAACTTAAGATAAAGACAAATCTTCAAAACACCTGTGGTCGGGAGGGCACACTACATATATGAGAACAAAAATAGGAATAACAGCTGGCTTCTTGTCAGAAACTATGCAGGACCAACATAATGGAACATCTTTAAAGTACTGTCAGGAAAAAAAATAAAACAAAAACAGAGGGGGGGTGGTCTGTTTAGAATCCTATTCCAGCAAAAAATACCTTTCAAAAATTAGGGCAACTTAAAGATATTTTCAGATAAGCAAATGCTAATTGGCTACCTGCGGATCTGTACTATAAGAGATACTAAAGGAAGTTCTTCAGATTGAAGTGAAATGATAGTTGAAGTACTTCTGGATCTGTAGGAGGGAATATAGTGGCAAATATAAAAAGACTTTCTAAAAATTATCTTCATGTGTTTGTACACACACATACAAGACCCAACTATATTCAATTTAAATATAAAGACATAATTTCTTAGTCTTTTTTGGGTTGCTATAACAAAATACCATAGACTAGGTGGCTTATAAACAACAGAAATTTATTTCTCACAGTTATAGGGGCTGGGAAGATTAAGGGACTGATAGATTCAGTGTCTGGTGAGGGACCACTTTCTGGTTCATAGATAGCCTTCTTTTTACTGTGTTCTCATGTAGCAGAAGCAGCAAGGGAGCTTTCTGGGGCTTCTTTTCTTAAGAGCACTAATTCCATTCATGAGGGATCCATGCTCATGACCTAATCACCTCCCAAAGACCCCTCCAAATATCATCAGTGAGTGTTAGAATTTAACATGTGAATTTTGGAGGGACACAAACATTCAATCTAGAGCAGACAGAAGAAATAGGGTGGAAAAAACATAATATGCAAATAATAAGCATAAGATAGCTGGTGAAATTGTACTAATCATAAAAGAATGGACCTCAGGAATAAGATTATTAGAGAAATTTTATTATCTCTTTATGAATAAATGATTAATTCATCGGGAAGACGATACAGTTCTAAAAGAATTTGACAATATAGATCTTTAAAGCACATGAAAATTTACCGAATGAATTATAGTTGGAGATTTTTAAGATCCTCTCTCAGATATCGACAGAACAAATTGAAATAAAAATCAGTAAGGGGGCCGGCCTGGTGGTGCAGCAGTTAAGTGCGCACGTTCCACTTTGGTGGCCCGGGGTTTGCTGGTTTGGATCCCGGGTGCAGACATGGCACCGCTTGTCAAGCCATGCTGTGGTAGGTGTCCCACGTATAAAGTAGAGGAAGATGGGCATGGATGTTAGCTCAGGGCTAGTCTTCCTTAGCAAAAAGAGGAGGATTGGCAGCAGATGTTAGCTCAGGGCTAATCTTCCTCAAAAAAAAAAAAAAATCAGTAAAAGTATAGAGGATTTGAACATTATTATCAACTAATGTGATCATAGTTGATGTTTGTAGAATACCACACCCAACATCTAAAGAATGCATATTTTTCTGTGAAGTGAAGTATAATAAATCCCAATAAACTTCAAGGAATTGAAATCATATGGAATATGTTTCTACGCACAAAAGTAATAAATTAGAATCAATAACATGAGACATCTAGAAAAGCCACAAACAACTGAGAGACAGAGAGAAGGGAAGGAAGGGAAGAAGGGGGAAAAGAAAGTAGAAAATGAAAGGAAGGAATGGAAGAAGGGAGGAAAGAAAGTGGAAAGAGAAAGGAAGGAAGAAAAGAAAAGAGAGAAAAAATTGAAGAACTTACCTTACCTGATTGTGCTATGAAGCTACAATAATCAAGAGAGTGTGTGTTATCAGCATAGGTACTACATATCTATCTACATACATTATCTATCTATCTATCTATCTATCTATCTATCTATCTGTCTGTCTATGTATATCAATGAAATAGAATAGACAAAACCGAAATACACCCACACGTACAGTGATTTTTAACGAAGGTGCCAAGTTAATAGAAAGTAGGTTAGTGAAGTATTTCAACAAGTATTCCTGGAAAAACTGAATATCCATATGGAAAAAAATGAAGCCCAGCTCTTTCCTTACACCATAGGATAACAAAAGTTTATTTGAGACGAATCATAATTCTACAGGAAAATTTAAGTCTATTTAGTTCCCTAACTAAAACATAGATATCTATGTGATCTTAGGGTAGCCAAGAATTTGTTAGGACACAAAAAGTTGGAAACATAAAAGAAAAAAAAAATGATGATAAATTGCACTTGATCAAAATGAAATTTTTCTGTGCATCCAAATATACCAACAAAAAAAATAAGCAAGATACAAACTGGGAGAAAATATTTGCAATGCATATATTTAACACAAAATTTGTATCCAAAATATATAAGGAATTTCTACAAATCATTAAAAGACAAATAAGACAATAAAAAAGGGGAAGAGACATTTCAAAAAAGAAGATCTATAAATGGCCAATAGGCATATGAAAATGTGCAAATGCAAATTAAAACCACAAGGAGATATTTCTATCTACTGGAATAGCTAAACTCAAAAAGACTGAAAACATCAAATGTTGATAAGAATGCAGAGTACTAGGACCTCTTATATATCGTTGGTGAGAGGATAAAGTGATTCTACCACTTAAGTGGACAATTTCTTGTAAACCCAACACATTTATCCTATAAATCCACATTCCTTTGTTTTTTGTTTTTTTGTGGGTTTTTTTTGGTATTTAACCAAGAGAAATGAAAATACATCTCCACAAAAGACTGGCACAAAAATCTTTATAGCAGTCTTAATCATAGGAGCCCCAAACTGGAAACATACTAAATGTTCATCAACAGGTGAATGGATAAACAAATTGTGCTCTCTTCATATAGTAGAGTACTGTTCAGCTGATAAAAAGGAGCAAACTACTGTTAGACGCAACAGTCATGTGTGACTCTCAAAAGCATTATGTTGTGTGAAGTAAATTAGACACAAAAGGATGCATAACTATATGATTAATTTTCATGAAGTCCCCAAAGAATCAAAACAAATCTATGGTGATAAAAATTTTAAGTTGTTGCCTCTGAGAAATAGAGGGAGTTGATGGGACAGGGAACAAGGAAGCTTTCTTGGGTGATGGAAATATTTTTTACCTTGCTTTGGGTTTTAATGATAGGGATATATACAATTGTCAAAAGTCATCAAACATTAAATTCTGTACATTTTATTATCTTTATATGTGTCTTATTTCTCAATAAAATAAAAAATAATTAACTGAATGGAGTCAATCAGGCCTCTGAGGAAGCTACTGCAATAGTTCAGGCAAAAAATCCCTAGACCAAGGCAGTGAATGTCAAGAGGGAGAAGGCGGAAGCAGGAAGTCATTCTAAGGGGGTTGTCTCTAAAGTCTGGGACTTCTCAGACCATGGTCAGTTTGAGTCATTTGGGGACCTGTGATGGAAGAACAGAAGCTGAAAGCTGATCTTCAAATATGCTGGGTTCATTCTGGCTCCTTTTTTGGAGATTTAGATGATTGTGTATAGAGAGGTGCTGTTGGATCCTTTCTAAGTTTCTACTATGGGTTGTATAGATTCAACAACCTGTACTTTAATCTTTCCTTAAATGTATGCGTGAAAATACATCTTATGCTCTGAGCTTCAATTTCTTCATAAGTAAAATGAGGACAAGAATAGTTCTCTGCAATGATATTGTTGTGATAATCAAATGAGATAATGGAGTAAAGCATTCCGTATAATAATTTGTCAATATAATAATTTGTCAATCAAGGAAGTTGTTCACCCATGTTATACTTGCTCTCTCTTTGGTGTTTCCATAATATTTTGACATTCTTTTACTGAAGTACCTTTTAGCACTTTAAACTGCATTTTGTAAAAATGTCTATGTATTCTGTGAGGCTGGGATTTCTCGTATATATGTATATACAAATACATCTTTAGAACTTACTGTGTGCTGAGACAATATACTGGATACTTAAAGTTTGCTGGCTGTAGGCAGGACTGAAAGAAATGTCCAAGACTTGATTAGATCAAAGACTCACCGACTAGAGTTTAATCATCTCTTTGCACTAGTGCTTCTTTCTCCCCAGTCATCATCCATGGAAATAAAGGTTAGCTTCCTGGAAAGATTTGTGAGAAGTAGAGCCTCTCCTCTTTGTAGGTCTCTAAACCAGGGAGGCCACCAAATGCCAGCCTGCCCCATCAACACACCGTGTACCCAGGGTACATGTAGGTGATGGTGTGACCTGAGAGAGTTTAACCAGTCACCCAAGGTGAGGAAACAAGAGGGCTTCTGAATCACAAGCGTGATTAAAACAAAAGCTAGGGGGCTGGCCCCGTGGCCGAGTGGTTAAGTTCGCGCGCTCGGCTGCAGGCGGCCCAGTGTTTCGTTGGTTCGAATCCTGGGCGCGGACATGGCACTGCTCATCAAACCACGCTGAGGCAGCGTTCCACATGCCACAACTAGGAGGGCCCACAACGAACAATATACAACTATGTACTGGGGGGCTTTGGGGAGAAAAAGGAAAAAAATAAAATCTTAAAAAAAAAAAAAAGCAAAAGCTAGGAACAAAAAAAATACGATGAAATATAGTGATGGGCCTGGGGAAGTGAAAAATGCATGTGGGTTGAATCCGAGTGTTTCATCTAAAGAATACCAATTTTATAGGACTGAAACCCCTGAATTTTCCTTGCTAATCTGGTTAGTGGATGTCCAGTTCAACTGGATGATTGACAACAGGCTGCTTGAAGTGAGAATCCCAAATTTGGTATAAGCCGGGAGCAGACTTGGGCAGAGTGATGATGAGCCTGAACATCTCGCAGTGCGTGTGGGTGAGGCATGGGATTCCAGGTGAGCTGACGCCCTCAAAGTTCATTAGGCAGTGGGATCCCAGGAAGAGGTTCCACACAAAGCAAACAGCTGTTTGAATGGGGCAGCAGCCGTTGTTAATGATAGGGATGAAATCCTAAATAGCACAGGATTTAGGCATGATGGGGTGGAGGGGTGAAGGTGTTGATTGTGAAATGAGTAATGGCATAGAGCTTTGGAAGTGCAAAGAAGGATTACTTCTGAAAAACTTCAGAAGGAGAGTGCCTCTCTTCATTGTATCCTGAGTTCTCTGACAATAATATCACTGACCATGTAAGATTGGTTTGAAGATTAAATAATACATAAAATACTCAGCTGGGAAGGAAGATAAGTTTCCCTCTTATGTGTCTGCACTTTGGCAAAGTCTGGTCAACATAATACAGGGAAACCCTTACCTTCCTTTCTAGTTGAGCATTTTACATGTTATTTAATTTAATCCTCCTATCAGTCTTACATGGTCATTGATTTTATTCCCAGGGTGTAGAAAGAGAAACCAAGACATAAATCATTTAAATTACTTGCCCAAGGTCACACAGGCGCTCAATGAAAGAGCGGAGATTTGATTGCGGTTCTGTCTCACTTCGATGTTGCTCTTCTTAGTCACTCTGTGCTATCTGCTGGTCTTCTTCCCCTTCACATCCTCCAGTTGAGCTCTTGGCTTCTTTGCTGATGCTGTAACTTCTCCCCATTCCTGACAGCCCTTTTGCCTTCATTTTCTCCCAACGTTTAAATGCTAACTTTCTTGATGACTCATCTGAAGTGAAACTAATCTCTTTTTAGCACTATTCTGTTGCTTGCTTGCCACATACCAATGACTCCCTGTAATCTTTGGGGAGGAAATTTGATTTTTAACATTCATTGCTCTTTAAACCTGACCTCTGGTTGTGTTTTCAGTATTCTCTCACAATGAACTTCTCCTCATAATCTAGGCTACATCAACATCCAGTGACTTGAAAGTGCCCAAATGTCCCATGTTTTTTCTGGCCTACCCCCATGCTGTTCCTGCTGCCTGGCTAATTCCCAGAAGGTCTTTTAAAACCCCTTTTAGGAAGCTTTCTTTGACAACCTCAGGCTAGGTTTGTGTTATTTCTTTATGTTGCTTTAATACCACATTCTTTACTCTGTCAAGGACTTTTTATTCCCTATTGAATTTTCTATTTATTTGTCTGATTTTCCAGTTAGATTGAGAGCATCTTGAAGGCAGGAACCATTATCAGTTCATTTTGTTATTTTCAGTGTTTAGCATAGGACCTTGCTTATAATAGGCATATAGAAAATGCTTAAGGAAAGAATAATTTGGCTGTAATTTATTCATTCCTTTAACAAAATTTATAGATTACCTATGATGTTCCCAGCCTTATGCAAGACTTTGAGAATGCTGAGACAAAAAATATAGTCACTGCCCTTGAGTACCTCACAGACTAGGCAAAGAAACAGATATTTAAGCAAATAATTATAGCAATGCGCTATAGTTAAGGTGGATGGATGTGTATTACTCTGGGAGCCCAGAGAAAAAAATCCATGGAATTGGAAAACTTTTCCCTCTGTAGTACAGAGGAAATTGTATTCTGCAGCCCTGATCATCTTCTTCTGCACTTAAATGGAGATCAGAAAGTTGTTACATAGTAGTTGATGTCATTCGTTCTCACACCACTTTGCTTGAGTACAAATCTCAGAATGTGATCTTGGGCAAATTATTTATTCTCTCTGTGCTTCAGTTTCTTCATTTGTAAAATGTGGATAATAAATGTACCTGCCTACCTCATAGGACTGTTGTGAGGAGAAAAGTACAAATGTGTTAGAACAATGTCTCGCACTCAGTGAATGCTAGCTTTATCGGTATTTTTATTACAATTATTATTGTGGTCCCCAGGAAACCAGCCACCTCCATACTCTGAGATGGATCTTTATGAAGACACTAGAATACAGACTAGCCCTCCAGCCCTACATCCATGTCCATGCTTAGAGGCTTGTGGCTTAGAGATTTGTGAATGGGGCATGTGAAGTGGAAAAGAGAGAGAGATCTCCCTTTGGATGGTCTGGGAGAGCATACGCTTTAAAGAGCCGACAGGTTAGAGAGCAAACAGCAGACATATCCTAGAATTTGTTGCTGAAAGTACTGGAGAGACTTTCTGATTCCTGGGAGCTGGAGAGAGGAAAAAATATTTATTCTCTTCAACCTAATAGTGGGAGAACTGTCATGCTACAATTCAGCTTTCTCAACTAGATGAGAAAAACAGACTTAAAAGCTTTCCAATGCCTTGAATGTTTAGTGAACGATATGAATCTGATGGAGTCCCCTGGTCCTACTTTGTAGCCTTATTATGCTTTCTGCTGGAATTTTCCGAATTCCTCTTGCATTCACAGAGATTGGTGAATACAATCCTGGCTCATCACAGCCAACTCCATCATGTGTTCACTTCTGGGAATTTTCGCCAACTCCTGAATAAGTGGTACAACTCTTCAGTTGTAATTTCACAACTGCTCGTGTCACCATTCTCAAATCTTGAAAGTTGCATTTTTCTACTCTTCAGTCAGTTCCCAAATTTAGAATTACTACATTTTTTTGCTTTATATCTCCCAAGTTTGCAAATATATTTCACTCCAGGATGAAATATATAACTAACCTATTTTGCCTGGAGAATGAAGACTCTTGGTAGCAGTCTCCCTCTGGGCTATCCTAGTATTTCTAGTTTCTTCTTGATTTAAGGTCTGTCATTGTGCATGTGGACCTATTGTTCTCAGGAAGAAATCTGATATTCTCAAACAGCCCCAAACACCTTCACTGGCTGCTTCCCCATTTCTCTTCCCCTGTTCTCACCCCACAGCCTCCAAGGACTAACTCCACACATTTCCCCTGCACTTCTTGGCCTAGCACTTGCTCTACTCCTCCATCTTGGCCTCCCCGTGTCCCCCTCTTGATGACCTCAGGCTGTAAAATGCTATAGTATCTCTGGCTTGGGTTCCTTATCTGGCCCCAAATTCTTCCCTTCTCCCTCTAAGACATTGAGGAAGAAGGAATGTTCATTTATAATGTTTGACTTCTCTATCTTTTTCCTCTAGGCTCCTTTAGATGACATTTTTGCTCATGCTGCCATAAAATTGAAATGTCCTTTTCTCACTTACCCTAGGAGATGTGGCATTTCCCCAGAAGTAGTTGGGATCTGATCCTTAGGTTGTTGTATAGGATGAGATATAGTTTCAACAAAGTCAGCGATGGGCTGTATATCAAAACAGAGAGAAGTGGGAGGCACTGGCTGCTTTGAAGACGGTATCCTCCTTCCAAAATGGAATTTCTGGCACGATCTTCAAGTTCTTGAGTTTCCTTTTCTCTCTTATTCCCAGGACTATAGGAAAGAGTGATTTCATGTTATTTGGGCTTCTCACCACCGTGTTATTGTCCTGCCATGCTTTGCAATATGCTGTAAGTGAAACCTGAATATCATACAAGGCTTAAGAATCAGGAAAATGTGTTCAATGACTATTCTAATTCCTCTGAACCAGATATGAAACTGTGTTAATAACTGTATCTTCCACTGAGTGTGCTTCTATATATTTCCAGAGCCCTTTCACACACATTTTTGATTTAGCTTCAAAAAACTGATTTACCTTCTTTCTGTCCAGGCACCAGCCTGGGAATTAGAGGCTAAATCATAGAGATTGCTTTGCACACATTGGCACTCACTAAATGGTAGTATGCTTGATACATGAAGACTTTCGCATGTTTCCTCACTTGGTTCTCACAACCACACCTTGCAGATCACTGTTGTATCAAGACAGGAGGTTGGGTTCAGAGAGTCTTAGGCAGTGGCTTGCCCAAATTATATTACGAGGAGATACTGAAGTCAGAACTCAAACCTAGGTCACCTAAATTTGCTCTTCCCATCATACCACACTGCCTCTTATGGAGCTCGTTTTTGCTTTGTTTATTTAGCTTATAGGTATTGATTTGGCAACAACTGTGTGCCAAGCACTAGACTAAGTACTGGGGAGGCAGACCTAAGTAGACCTAGAACCTTCCCCCTGTGCTTTCCTCAGAATGTTCCAGGCCCACTTTTCATGAGTTTGTGGAAATATGTGTGTTTGCAATACTTTGAAACCTGGATTTTTGTGAGATGTATAACTTCTGTTTCTTCCTTTTACAATAACATAAGCCAAGTACTTTTTATAAGGCACTAAAACTATTTTATGAACAGGTTATGAAATCAAATATAAATGTGATCATTCATTTCATAATAGAGTTCACGTATAGGTTGCGAGGAGTTAAGAAACTGCTGACAGATAGTCTGCATGTTGGGAAGTGGATATATGCAAAATATATAGGTGAATACATATATTTGTATAAATGTACAAAAACACACATGGACAAACATACTTGTAGATATATTTCAGATTTAACATGGTAAGTAATCAGTTTTGTCTGAATATTTTGCTTTATTTGTGGATAAATAAATGTTTTATTTATTCTTGTATGTAGTGCTTCCTAACCAAGATTCTATGCTAGTAACCCTTGGTTTATTGCCGTGATGGGGAGCCTAGTGATTTTGACTCAGAGAACTGGTGTGTCTACTGTCATCACTGGTCACAAAGACTCTGGTGTAAGATCTGCCCCAGGGTGGAGGGGGTGTTCATAGGGAGAAAGGTTTTTTTTGTACTGGAGACATCCAGATGTTTTAACAGCTGTATTAGCAGAGTTGTTTGGACAATTTTACACAATAATATTTTGTGATAAAACTTTGGTATGTGAAATGGCCATTGTTTCTCAAAGTACTTTTACTCAGAAACCAAACATGAATTTAAGGGAGCTCACAATTTAATTGAGAAAATGAAATATATCCTTTTGAGATGTTACAGTAAGACATAAATGGCTTTTACTCCATCCCAGACATTCATTTGAAGCAAGGCATTCTGCTGGAGAAGAAATCCATAAGGGCTTCTTTAAATAGGATACACTTTGATTGTGATCCAAGGAAGAACTGATAGTGAGAGATTAAAACATTTCCAGGGTAATTTACAGCTTCCTGCATTTTTAAAGGTTACTTTATTTTATGCCTTAATGGTCAGGGATAATTTATATATGCCATGGCAGAAAGAAGCATGGCTAGAGTTTTCTCTGCTGCTCAGAGTCTTGGTTAATTTAAGAGAGGAGATGCTATCTCATGCTGTACCAAATGGAGCCAAGACCTATAGACTTCACACGGCAGCCAAGTCTTTCCATACATGTTGACAAGTTTTACAGGCAATATATTTCTGAGCTCTTGATCAAGATAATAATAATAACAACAATAAGAAGAACAACAACAATGATAAGGATAGAAGAAGAAGAGGAGGAGGAGGAAGTGGAATTGCTACTGCACCAGAAATGCTCAGATTAGCATCAGCAATTAATAATACTAAAACTTCTGTTATCCAAGTGTGTACCTGGACTAGATTAAACTCAGCAAATGTTTTTTGTGTGTGCACCAGGTGCCAACCACTGTGCTAGAGACTGAAAAATTAGAAAGATGAATCAGATTCAGCCCTGCATGGTCTAGCTGGGAAATTTTCCTATGGGAATTATTTCCTCCCAAACCAAAACAAAGTGACATTAAATGTGACGTAGAGGCACTAAGCAAAATACTGTAGGAACACAACCTAGAGATTATATTAGATTTAGAGATTGGGAAAGACACATGGAAGAAGAAAGATATAAGAAAAAAAAGATTTTACGAGAAGTGTGTTTTAGTAGGTGGATGTGAAAAAGGGAAGAGTCATTTTAGCAAAATATTCCATGAACGAAGGTGTGGAGATGAGAGTATACGTAGACTGTCTACAGAATGAGGAGCAGTGCTAGGAGCTGGAATGGAAGCTGTTTTGTGGGGAGTGTGGCAAGGGAAGGCTAGGTCATCATTAATATAACGTTTATTCTCAGAAAGGTAGGTTTGCTGTAGTGCCAGCTCAGAATAGGCCATACATTAAAGCCTGACGTACATCAACATTGCCTTAGGCCCTACCCTCTGTTCTATTCCATCTCTGAGAGCTGCCATCTCATGGCTCATTTTGGTGTGAGCTTGTTCTAAACCATAGAGAAGATTCTAGGGAACCTGAAAAGATCTCTAGTCAAAAAGAAAGATTCTCTACTGCTGAAATGTCAGGCAACATGCAAGTCTGGAGAGGGTGCCTAGCTTTTCTTTAGTCTTGTCCCGGAAAGGCTATCCTTGGGCTCTGCTAGTCCTTCCCCTGCCTACATCCTCCAGAGTCATTTCATTTAGTTTCTAGACATAATGACTCCTTTATCCCAAGGAGAATGAGATCATGGATATTAGAGATCGTGCATGATCCTGAGAGGTGCTGTGGGAAGAAGTTGTGGATGGAGACCCTGACTCTATGTGTGTTCTCCTGCCTGGCTACAGAAGAACCCAGGAAGGATACTGTGTTATAATTGTAAATCAGTCATTGTGCTCTGCTACCCATTAAAATAATTGGACCAAGAGTCATTAACCTAGTCTTTTGTCTTAGCTTGCCTAAGATCTAGCTGGGTGACCTTGGGCCAGTTACTTAACCCATTTGAACTCCAGGTTTATCATTTTACAAATGATGTAGTTCTACTTGATCTCCAAGTTTCCTTCTATCTCTAGTTTTTGTCATTGTTGCTCTACCAAAAATTTTTGGTTGTAGTTTTTAAAACATGAGAAGTATGAGAGTGGATGAAGTTTCACATTTCATCTTGATTTTCAGATTAAATGTGCTTTCAGTTGATTTTATTCAAGTTTGATATGAAATGGAAGACGTATCAAATCGCTCCTTCCTTGCAAGTGTAATTCTAATGTAAGTCTTTAATCCTGCCAAGGGGAAAAAATGTCAAATATTTTTGTAAACAAACAGCTGATAGGAATGCTAGGTTTATTTAAGTTTTAGAAATCCATGCAGAGGAAGTAGTGTCCTGTAGTTATTAAATCAAACAGCTATATTAGAATTCCTTACCCAAATCAGGTATTTACAGTAAATTTTGCTGTGGAATGTTGGCTGGTTTCTGTACAGTTGTGAGGCTATTTGCTTCATCTTGAAAAGAGTGGAGCATTAAAATAAGACCATGAACATTTTACCCCAAAGACTAGACCCCTTTTATTTTAGGGAGGAAAAGGTAAAAACTTTGCAATCCAGTAGTATAATGTAGCATAATGTATAGTATAAAATATAGTATAAAAAGGAATGCCTACATGTTTAATGCCTCACAAATGGAGCTTCAGAAAACCACAGTAGCTTTTAAATGGTGCGTTGCAAGAATAAAAATATGATCCAATCCTGAAAGCATTCCCGCTGGGTGGCTGGGCCTTACTTTTCTCAGGAGTAAACCAGATCTTGTACAACCTTTTATAGAGTGAGGCCTAGATCATTCCATTATGCTTAGGAAATTAAGGAGAAGAAGCTAAGTATTTCAGCAAATTTTTAAGCTAATTGAATCAATAAGGCAGAAGCCAAGAGAGGGAAAGGTTCTAATTCCCTCTCTGGGCCTTTACTTTGGGCAGTGATATTGAAGGCTAATACATAAGCCATGAATTATAAATGCCTGTTTGCTAGTCTGATTTCTTGACTAAACTGAGTTTCTTGAAGAAGGGACCTTAGCTTATATATATTTCTGTCTGTGGTGACCAGTACATGCATGGGGACATAGTGGGCCACTAGTACTTATTTATAGAATTGAATAGAAAAGAAAACAAACCTCTTTAGAGCAGAGGAAAATAACAATAGTAATAAACAAAGGAGAAGGAGAATAAACAAAAATGTTCAAGATTAAGCAATAGGAAATTTTAGCTTTGTGAAATAAGGGATTCTTCAGTGTTTCTTAGCTTTAATAATGTTCTGTTTAAAAGCTTCCAAGTTATTAAGCCCTTGTTTTGTACTGGGATTAAAGTTTGTGAAATTGGGGTTTTTACATTTTAACAAAGATAGAAATAGATCTTGGAAATCGAATACAGATTATCACAAAGTTTGTTCTTTAAGGAGGTGTGTACTAGGTTACGTTGTCTCTTGGGACCTTTAGACGCTGGAATTTGATCCATTACACAAATACAACTATTTACTAGCCTTTTATTGGCTGATATTAAATTGATATTTTCATACTACCTTCCTGGTCATCCATCCTGGGGACAAACACTTTGATATAGTGTAGGGAGATAATGCAAAAACACTTGGAAAACGTTGCATTTGGCCTTCTGGAGGAGTAGATAGGTTCATAGATCAGAGTATATTTTCCTGTGTGTGTATGTGTGTGTGTGTCCTTGCCTATTTGACTTAGTTGATCTGTAAATATCCAAAGTGAAAGAAAACTAAGAGAAGGGAATTAGTCTCCTCTTGCTGATATCAATTTGTAACATCAAAGTGAAGACGCAGGGACTGGTGAAATACTTAGCAATCAATTTTCTGTCTCTGCTCTTAAGTGTGCTGCTAGTTTATAATACTGCCTTGAAAACCTTTGTGTGGTTTAAACACAGATTTTTGCACTTTAAATTGAGACCATAATCTCAGTTGTGGAGTGGAGAATTCCTAAGATAACTTTGTTTTGTAAAAAGTGAGGTCACTCAAATGGTAGACAATTAATCCCAAGTGCCTTAATTGTCATCTAAAAACATAAAGTGTGCCATTTCCTTTTTATCTTTTTCCTTTGGCTTTGTTTTAGAGAAAATAATTTCCTTATCAATTCTGCAGACATAGTGCTAGCTTATATCTTAAGAGCGGATGCTATCAGTTTTAGTACATTCACTGAAATTAAACTATCTATATTGAGTAAGAAAGGGGAGCTTTCTTGGCATTAAACCCAAACAGAATCTTAGTAAAATTTGTACTAAATCTGCTTGATTATTGCATTATGTAAATGCTCTTAATCCTACAAATTGCTGTTAATGTAGTTCCTTTTAATATTTTGATACCACAAGCACGGAAAGTGACACAAAATTGGATAAAAAATTAGGTTCACTCATTTGAATCTGTTGGTTGTTTTTTGTTTTTTCCTAGCTATGCTAGAGATTTCAGCTAAGAAAATTTCTCTGATTTTCATATTCTTTAGGTGAAATGTAAATATGTTTCTTTTTAGTAGAGATTATATGGAAACATATTATATTAAATACTTGTTTGTGAGATTAGTCAGGAAATTTCTAAATTATTACTTAAATGTGGAGGAAGTTATTTTCCAGATTTTAAAACTGGAAAGGTCCCTGACTTAGAAGAATGAAAATGAAGTATTTCTGGGTCACCCAATATACTTTTTAAATTTCATTCAACAACAGTTATGTACTAAGTACTACAATGGAGGGACTGGGCTCTGGGGTACTGACTCTGCCTTCAATAGAGGCATAATCTGTCCCCTTTTTAAACCATCCCTCCATCCTCGTACTAAGATCTTTGAATGTCTTTATTCTGGGCTCCCATAGCATCCTGTTTATACCTCTATCCCTGGATAGATTCTACTGTATTGAATTTGCCTATTTATATGTTCATCTTCTCAGCTAGGTTCTGATATTTTCTAGTGCAAGAGCAGTGCTTCTCTTGTGTCCCAAGCAAAACTAAATGGGTCCTTGTACAAAATACTGCCAACTAATCCCCTAATTTTGGCCATTAGATTCCTCTTTCTCCCATTTTGCCATATGTAACACTGCTATGCATATTTTTCACATAAAATTTTGTTTGCTTTATCGTATTTCCTTAGAATAATAATAGTAACAATAAACACATTTATATTTGATATTTCAGTTACTTTGTTAAGCAATTTACTTCGGCTATCTTAATTAATGTTCACAATAACTCTCTGAACTGATTACTATCCTCTTTTTACAAATGAGGAAACTGATGTTTAGAGTGACTAAAAGCTTGTCCAGGTCCATGTAGCCAATAAGAAAATCCAAAACTATCTGAGGCCAAATCATGTGTCCTCATCCATTATGGTGTATTTTTACTTATATCCTACAAGTGAAAATAAGTCAGAATTAAGAATGTCTGTAAGATTCTTGAAATACTGAATGTGCTACAGGAAAGAGAACAAGATATTTTGCTATAGTTGTCAAAGCTTTGTATCACTAGCACTTGGCATGTGTGCCTTACTATGTCTCCCAAGGGGAGTTCTGTATATGTGCTAAGCAGAAAGAACACTATGGCAACTCAGCAGTATAGACCATCCAAGTCTCCAAATTGTTCTAACACATCTCCTTGACAAGAAGTAAATCAGAGAAGGAGGCTGATCCTTTTAGATCACACCAAGAACGTTGGTTTGGCCAACAACACCTCACTCTTGTGACATTGAAGCTGTATTGTAGGTTTGGTCCATGTAGGACTGTCCCTGGTGTGTTTGTGACTCCTCTATAAGCAATGGGGGTTGCTGTTTCATGCCAGCCATGGATACAACTTTGGAGCACAGGTGTCAAATCAGACAGCAAGGAAAGAACTACTGGCCCAGGGAAGCTAGTTGACCAGTGTAGATTTCCAGAATTAATCACTATAGGCCCTTCGTTTGCCTCTGTATGAGAAGCATAGGCCTGAAGATTTCCATATTGGTGCCTCTGTACACTTGCCCTAATCTCCCAATAGATATAGCGTGGATAAAATAGCATAAAGAGTGCACCGAAGAGTGTTAACAGTGTAGGAAGGAAGAGAGTCCTTGGCACGATATAGTGGAACAAGGGAAGAAAGACGTGTGTTAGCATCATAGAGTAGCTTGTGTGGTCCTAGGTGAAATTTATCATTCATACATAGGTTTCCATTTCTTCATCTATAAAATGAGGAGGCTGGCATAAAGTAATCTGCTAAATTTTCTTCTCACTTTTGAGTTGGTGTAAAAGAATTTCCCTAATAATGTTTAAGAGCTGATTGTTCTTATTTAGTCAAAATGTATGTTCAAATTCTAGCTCTGTAACTTACTAGGGGTATGACCTTGGCCACATTATAAATCTTTTCTAAGTCTCAGTTTCAATTTCTATAAAATGGAGCTGATAATATCTTCCTTATTTGGCTGTGGTGAGGATTAGTTTGGAAATATGTGGAGCTCAGTGGCTAGCACAGAGTCATTGTACAGTAAATGAGGGCATGGGTAACGATGATGATGAAATCTGTGATTCTACTTATCCCATGAGTTTTCCATAAGAAATCATGTCATATATTCAGTGTCAAGATGCTTCTTGGTCTATGTATTAGAGATGCTGTAATAAAGTATCACAAATTGAGTAGCTTAAAACAACAGAAATTTATTCTCATAGGTCTAGAGGTTATAAGTCTGAAATCTAGGCTCTGGCAGGCCTGGATTCTTCTGAAGATTCTGGGGTAGAATCTGTTCCATGCCTGTCTCTTAGCATCTGAAGGTTTCTGGCAGTCTTTGGCATTTCTCGGTTTTTAGCTACATCGCTCAACTTCTGCTTCTGTCTTCACATGGCTATCTTCCTTCTGTGTGTATCTGAGTTCCCATATCTTCAGACGGCCTTATTAGAAGGACATCAGTCATTGGATTTAGGACTCACCCTAAGAAAGTATGGCTCCATTTTAACTTGATTACCTCTCTGAAGATCCTACCTATTTTCAAATAAAGTCACATTCTAGGGTACTGGGGTTAGAACTTCAGCATATCTTTTTGTGAAATATAATTCTATCTTCAGCAGTCTATGGGGAGCTATACAAATATAAAGTAGTGAAGTTATTATTTCTGATGGTGATGATCGGGGGTACGCAAAGTCAGAATACAAATTTGTTATTTGGTCAGGTTCACCTTGATTTCTCTATATGCCAATTGCTTCTAGTAATCAAGAGTCAGAGAGGATTTGGGATACTCTCAAAGTCATAGGTCACTGAATTTTCCAATTTAGGGGTATAGCCTTTATTCTGAAATGAGTGTTGTTTTCCACAGGAATTTTGATTTTGTCTGTCTTGGGGGAGGTGACTGCTGAGGGTAGTTAAACTATCGTAGAATTCCAGGGAACTTGAAAATCATCTATTTTCAGAATGGTGCCTAATCATGTTGTACTTCAGCTCTTGGAGCAGGTAATCAGATAAGAAGGATGTGTTATTATTTCAGTGATCTGGCTCTGATATGGGCCCTCCTGACAGCTCAGAACTGCTTCACCTACGATCCAGCCTCCACTGGCAAGAGCCGGGTCCTAAGGCTGCATGGCAACTCCCAGCACCAACACCATTCTTTTCTGAACAACTAAGCAGAAATCCTTTGATTTTAGACACATAAGCATCATGCTTTAAAATGCCATTTCCTCAGCAAGCGTGAATTTTTGGGGAGTAGTTCTCAAAGTCCCCAAGATATACAACCTCCACAAGGATGCCAAAGAACTGTGACATTTAAGAAGAGCTCTGGGCTAAGAAAAACATGTTTCCTAAGAACCTCGAAGTTTTCTCCCTCCCCAAATGCATGAATTAATGATCCCATGTGTGAGTTTCAGAGCCAGCCTATGATGATGTCTGACAAGCTCTCTTCAATTTATTTTCTCTTGTGTCCAATACATTTGAAAAATAGTATTTTGTTGTTGGCTAATTTGTAATTTCAGTCCTACTGATGAATGTCTAAGGTTGCCAAATACCTACTGTTTACTTCTCTCATAAACATATCAGAAATGTTGTCTGCAGATCTAACTTCCAGGGTCAATACTCTTCCAAGGTCAGGTCATGACACTGAAGATGCCTTATTTCCATTGAGGATTCATGTAACCCTAGTTGTTTTCCTCTATCAATTTCTGAAATCTTGTGATTATAATAAAGCCCTTTCTAGGCTCTAAAATCTATATTTGTGTCAATCTGCAATAGTATGTCATTTCTTTGAATATATACAAATATTTTAATGAACTAAAATATTTAGTGAACGAATTAAAAAGACTAGAAATAAAATAATAGTATATTCCTTTCCAGGAATAATAAGCCATATTTTTTTTTCAAGAGCTTCAGTTTCCCCATTTTTTCCTGTTGTCTTCATTATTCTTGAGCTTTTGCATTTAATTAACACTTGTATACCCTACTGTATTTTAATCTTCTTGATATTTTATTGATTTTCCCATCATGGTATCTTTCCAGCTTCCTTCTCTTTTTATCTCCTGTTTTCTTGCCTCCCTTCTTCCCTCCTATTGCTACTATTTCTCTTCCTTTCTTCCTTTTCCTTCTCTTTCCAAATTCAAAAAAAATTAGAGATGCATTACAAAATGAATAAAAGGAAAAGAGAAGGAGAAGAAGAAGGAGGAGGAGGAAAGGAGAAAGAGAGAGGGAGAGAGAAAGAGAAGTAAAGAAACAAAGACATAAGGGGAAGGAAAAGAAGCATAAAGGGGGAAGATCGGAAGAAGGAAGTACCAAGAAATCCAAGCCCTAATGTAAGTGGACAATATGTGTAGCTTTGAATTTTTGTCCAGTGAACGCTAAAAGCGAAATATAACTATTTGCAAACGGTATATTGTTCCTAATATAAAATCATACCATTTGCTTAACAAAATGGGAAAATAATTAAAGTTTGGAGCTAAGGTAAGGTAGAGATTTCTTAATTAAATAACTGCCCCTAAGTTGTCTTTCAACTAACTGAAAATTTAGATGTATTAATTTCAATTCAACGGGATACAGTGAGGCTGGTTATGCTCCCGGTGTTGACCATTCAGTGCAAAGTGACATTCCCAAAACTCTGCCGCAGGGAGGACTAGTAGTGAGAACATGAGGTCTGGAGTCCCAAGACCAGGACCCAAGTGTTTCTGCCACTTACATGTGGTGTGACCTCGACAACTCCCTTCCTCTTTTTGTTCCTCAAGGGGATAATGTAGAAGAAAGTTCTTATATATGTGCAAATATTATTATTAAATTAGTTTTTAATGATTGTCACTTAAAATTATTGTCTTACATGTGCATTTTAAATCTCAGATGACACCATTTTGCAGTTCATGTAACATTGTTAAAAACTTTGGTTCTCTAGTTAATTTAGGACATCAAGTTTTTCACGAAAAAACTTTCAAACCTTTTTTATGGTCAAAGGCTTTTATTTTCTGGTTTCCAGGTCACATTTTCAGTTGAAACATGTAAAAAAATAAATAAATGCATGTGGAGGACATCCACTGCAACAGCTCAATATTCTTTCAGATTACTTTTTAAGAAAAAAGGAGAACAAAAAACTTATAACAACACCTGCTATTTGGCAGAATTTGACCTGACCCCTTTCTCCTTTTCTTGTTATTATAAACATCAAGCTCTTTAAGTGAGAGCTGTTTAAAGGATCCAGGGCTGTGAGTGTTCCTTCCTAGATCCCAGATGCATTGGGAGACGGATGGGCTTTTTGATCTTTATTTTATGAGCGTCTGATAAATTGCCTCTGGCACCTGGCAACTGAAATTTCACTATCTGAAAACTAACCCTCGTGTCAAACAATGTGGCCAGCCTCGGCCTTTCAATTGAGGACCTCTGTAGCTGGGGCAAAGGATGCCTTCCACTTCCTGGACAGGCCTACTACCATGCTCAGGGATTTACATACTTTTAATTTTAGAGGGAAGAAAGGATTATTAAAGGCTTTATATGCTATGCAAAAATGTGTTTTTTGAAGGATGTCCCCACAGCTTTTATTTTGGGATTTTTGAACAAGTCAAATAAAGGCTTCAGCACACTGCCTGGCCTGAAAAAAATGCTGGTAACAGGATAAAGATTTGCAGCTCTGGGTCATGAGCCTCCTCCTACTAGGCTCAGTCTGTGTGTTGATACAAGAGGAATGCAGGTGGTCTCTTTCTAAGGACAGAGAGTTATAAACAAAGTCATCAGCTGAGGGTATTATCACTTTCTTTCAACGTCTTATCCAGGGGCAAGATTAACTCAACCCCAAGACAGAAATATATATTTTTTCTCTGTTTATAGAGATTCAAATATATGCAGATTTTCAATTTTTAAGAAAAGAGAAAAAGAATGAGAATGATACAAACACTTCCACATTGTGTTGTTTCTTAAAGGAAAATCAAGCCCATGAGAGCAATGACAAACAAAATGTGAAACACCTCAAAACTTCCATGAATGTGTCATCGTAATAGAGTAGGACATAAGCCCCACCACCTGAGGCATCTCTATATACCATACTGCCATCTGTCACTCTTTTTTCCTCTTCCTCTGCTTTCTAAACTTGTTGGTTTAGAAATCATTGTTATCCAGGGAAGAACATTTGCGTAGATTTGTTCTTTTCTCCCAAGCTCAGAGATCGTTGTTAATCTTTTAAAGTTTCCCTCTGGGTTACTGTATTATATGCTTTCCGGGATATCTTACAGAGGTCTATTACCGTTGGCTGGATGGATTTGGGTTTCCACAGGCTGAAATTTGTTTAAAGTTTTCTGGTTTTGCAGCCAATAAGAGATTTCTGTGTTAGGCTTGGCCGTCCAAAATACAGTAAATCTGCTGTAAAAACAGAAACACCCTAGGTCAAATCATTTATTTATATAGCAGCATGTATTTATTATTAGCAAGCAAACTTTACTACACTTAGGCCTGAGTATATAGAAGTAAACTGGTTATATACCTTGCCCTCAAGGAGCTCATAGTCTCACATGAGAGACAAAAACGTACACAAATAAGCAGAATACAGTTTTTGTCATTGCTTTCTTAGAAGTCTGTATTTGAAAGGATGAGGCTACAGAGGAGGGGGAGGGAAGTTGAGAGGTGATATTTGTGCTAAGTCTTGAAAATTGGATAGAAATTCTTTAGGTAGACAAGGCAATCCAGACAAAGAGAGTAGTCTGAGCAAAGCATGGAGGGGATATAATGAGCAATAAATATGTTGTAATATTTAAAGTGCTTAAAGTAGTTTCTGGCACATGGCGAAGTGCCAATAAATGATTATTCTTATTGCTAACAATTCCCTTGAATATATTTTAGCTTATTAAATATATTAATTTTACAAGTACACATTATCCCATTGATTTAACTTTTAATTTGAGTTCCGTCCACAATCTTTTTTTTTAAAGATTGGCACCTGAGCTAACATCTGTTGCCATTTTTTTTTCCCTTCTTCTCCCCAAAGTCCCCCAGTACATAGTTGTATATTCTAGTTGTAAGTCCCTGTGGTTGTGCTATGTGGGACGCCACCTCAGCATGGCCTGACAAGTGGTGCCATGTCTGCTCCCAGGATCCAAACCAGTGGAACCCTGGGTTGCCGAAGCAGAGTATGCAAACTTAACCACTCAGCCACGGGACTGGCCCCTGTCCACAAAATTTTGACATTCTTCTGATTATTGTGACCTAAGACCTTTTTGTTCTTTTTGCTGAGGAAGACTCACCCTGAGCTAACATCTGTTGACAATCTTCCTCTTTTTGCTTCAGGAAGATTCATCCTGAGCTAACATCTATGCCAATCTTCCTCTATTCTGTGTGTGGGTCGCCACCACAGCATGGCTGCTGGCAAGTGGTATACATCTGTGCCTGGGATCCAAACCTGGGCCACCGAAGTAGAGTGCATTGAATTTAGCCACTAGTCCATGGGGCTGGCCCCCAAGAACTTTTTATGGATCTGCTACTTCCTGACTGAGAGATTGGAGACATCATTAACCTCTCTGAATTCAGCATGGTAAAATGACTATCAGGTATCTCCTGTCCAGTCAATGATAAAGATAAACCAAACTCCAGGTCATTTGTTCCCAAACAAGACCAAGAGCAGAGGAATCAGTTTTCACAGTTCCTGAGATGCTGGTGGTGCTCCAAACACTTTAAACAAAATTTCCCTTCTATGAGCACGTTATTTGAACACGTGTTTATTGTGATTCGACTCTTAGTCATTTTATGGGATCACATAGTGGAATGGAAATTGATTCCTCTCTTCAAGGAGCTTTTAGGCTATGGGTGGGTGAGGAGTGGGGACGGAAGTGCATATCAGGAAAGCCAGCTATAACACAGTGTAACGAGTGGGAAGAAAGGAAAAGTAAAGGTATTTTACATTTCTTTTCTGCACTTTTTTTCTTTTATTTCTTCTCTGACTTTCAGAGCCCTGTCAAGTTAGGCATATGGATATCTGTTTCCAAGGCTTCATGTTTTTCTTGACTTATGATTTAAAGTCCCAGGTTTCTTTTTTTTCTTTTTTGGATAATACACTATACTCCATGGACCACAGACTGAAATGTACCATTCACTTGTCTATAGACTCTGAGATGCTGGGAGGAAAGTGGGCTCCCTCCACGGGCTCTAAGGAGTTTGGACATGCAAATTCAGAGGGATGTTTCTGAGGCTACATGGGTCCTGCAGTGCCCTTGAAAGTCTCCCTGCACAGGAGGACAGAACATGCTGCTAATTCTCAGACTTTCATCCTGGGAACTCAGAAGACAAGGCCCCATGGCACATTTTCTGTTCCCTCACATGCTGCCATTACACATGCAGATGTGGACTCTCCATTAAGCCTGGGCTCACCTCAGCACTGAAACAACCAAACCCCTGTTTCCTGTGAATATATTTCAAGTTAATTTACTGAAATAAAAATATGGGGGATATTTCTTTATTAGTTGTTGCTAGATGGGGTTTTAAATTATTGAGTGAATTGACTTGATTTGTCAATACACCCAATACTTGAGTTATTTTATTAATGCAGATGAAGCACACTCATGAAAAACATATTAATGTGTCACTGCATAAACATACCCGATACCTGTAATACAAATACTTGGCTTTAAAAAGTTTGGATTCATAGGATATGTATTGAACTCTTCTGAATATATGATAGATTTCAGAAAGATAAGAAATGCACAGTCAGTTCTTTGCGTTGGCATTTAGAGAGTAAACGAGGAACTGCAGTTTAACAGCTATGGTTTTCATGTTCATAGAAAAAATAACACTTGTACAAGTAAGTATAGGGAAAATAGAGTTAAAAAAAATAAAATTGCCGCACCCAGCCCTCCCTCTGGCTTTCTCTCCTCTGTTGCTATGGGTCAGAAAAACTGAAGCTATCTGGAGTAAGTAGACTTTTATTGTGCTGAATGGAATTTTAGTATGTTGATTTGTGTGTGTGTGTGTGTGTGTGTGTGTGTGTGTGTGTGCGCGCGCATCCTCTTTTTGTTGGTGATAAACTGGGCCTTGAACCCAGAAGTGCTTAAAAAATATTTGCTGAATGAGAGAAATGTCCACATAGTCTGCAGATACGTGGGATCTTCAGCTAGGTCACTCAGAAATTGGGCATTGTCAGCTTAATTCGTACAATGCATTATTTAAAAACTTAGCTCCCTGGTGAAGAAATCAGGCAAGAAAACCTAATGTAGCAAAGACTACGATCAACTTCATATCTTCAACAGACAAGGGAAGGGTGGAATGGGCTCACACACACACACATGCCATGTGGTGTATGTGTGTATGTGTGCCTGTGTATGTGGTATGGGTGGATAAGTGCAGACACACATGTGTAACATGCAGAGGTAGCTTACTATGGGTAGAAAAGAAATGGACATTAAAACTTTTTTTATTGCCACTTTCCCTCAGAAACCAGAAGCAGGGACATCTGCAGTGTGTCAAGAATGGAGACATTTGGATGTGTCTGGTTTTGATATCATTAAATGACCAATGAATTAAAGCAAGGGAGGGGATCAGAGTGTGGCTCTCTCTGCTTTATAGATAAGCTGAGATTGGAGTGTGAGATGGTACAGTCTAGCCAGGTTAGGAGTGAATGATCTGCTGCTGATGAGAAGTAGTTGAAAAATAGTTCCACTTTAATTGTTTTATTGTCTACTTTGTATTATCAGGGCTTGTGGGAGAGAAGAGTTATAGATAACAAAAGTGACATAACCCATGTGCCTAAGAAGACCCTGTCAAAAGCATGAGAATCTTCTCTGGGAATATCACATTTCTTTTGGCAAGAATCTCTCCTAGAGTATCTGGAAAAATACACAGGAAGACCCTGTATGTACTCTTAACCAGAGGCCTAGAGAGAACAGTTTACTCAATGGTATAGCAAACAGAAATGTTGAGAAGTGAAAAAGCTCATCTAAGCCTAGTCTTTTCAGTGTCTTTCGGATCATTCACGGCCACTATATAGACAGGTGTGGTTAACCCTGGAACTTCTTTAGACAGATGGCTAATATGCTCTTCCATGATGTATGGTTAAAGTAGTAGTATGATCATACATGTAGTATGGCCACTGTAGTAGTATGGTCATCCATGTGGTATGGTCATCCGGGTAGTATGGCCACTGTAGTATGCTCATCCATGTGGTATGGTCATCATAGTGGTATGCTCATCCATGTAGAATGGCCACTGTAGTAGTATGGTCATCCATGTAGTATGCTCATCCATGTAGAATGGCCACTGTAGTAGTATGGTCATCCATGTAGTATGTCATTGTAGTAGTATGGTTATTCATGTAGTATAGTCATCGAGGAATGGACTCCATCATGAGAGAGGCCTGGGTTAACCTTCTGGCTTAATCTTTTCTCAGCTGGGTGCTGAAATGAATTCTATCTCTGTCTGAATCTCAGTTTTCTTATCTGTAAAATGGAGATGATAAACCTCTCATGTAGGGTTGTTGTGAGATTTAAAGGAGATAATAAAAGTAAGAAGCTTAATACAATGGCTGCTTAGTACCCAATAATTATTCACTTTTCTGAATAGTTTTAAGAACATATCATCATCTGATAGCTTTAAGAACATATCATCAAATCCATAATACCAGCAATCATAAATTGATCACCAGGTTTATTGATAACATTTTTTTTTGAAGATGGCTTAAATGGGCTATTTTAATCATTTTTTAACTACCATTAGCACATGTTAATCCATATGGTAAATCTTACTTTTCTCTTTAGGTTCAACATCAATATTTGAGGTTAAGCCTAAAAATATGGAATCTAAGGGTTTTTTTTTTTTTTTTTTCCTGAATCAATTTTGGCCCTTAGGGATTACAGAGAACATCATGGTGACACTCCACCCTTCTTCACTCATGCTTGTTATCTTGACATAGGACCTTTAGGACTGACAGTATAATTTGAGGTTTGTCAAAGAAGACTAGAGTTTCCTTTTTGTCCTCCCTTAATTGAATTACCTCTCACTGGAAGTTCAATAACTTCTTTTGAGAGAAGCCAGAATCTTTCTGACAAATTTCTGATGCTTGAAAGACGGTACTTCATGTCTGGGAGGATATAGAAGACATTGGTAGTTGATGTGTTTATCTTTCTGTTATCATTGCTTTTGGGTCCTAATTGCTGCTGTGTCACTGCTGACTTCCCAGCTTGAAAAATCTCTGTTAATTTTGAGAAATTCACAACTTTTATTGACATTAATTGAATCGCCTGGCATGTGATGAGCAATCTGCTTATATGAGAAAAACTTTTATTTTCGGTGTTGCTTCATAGTAGAATCTTCTTAAACCATTTTAAGCAACAATTGGTGTTGTAAATCTGAGTTTAAAACTGTGTGTGATGTTACCAATGAAAATTACTAACCAGAGTTGACTACTGATGAACAGATACCTCATGTATGAACTGTGTTCACAAATGAGCAATCAATGACAGCGACCTCACAGTTTCCTTCTTCCTAGCTGCTGATGAGTTGCTTTTGACAATTAACTGCAAGCTGTGCCCTAGTTTTGGAAAACAACAAACAAACAAAAAATTTAAAGTTCATCTTCTAAATTGAAAAGATCAAGGAAATATGATTATCTATGGCATGTTCCAGCTTATTCTAATTATTATAAATACACTTCCTCAATGCTCATCCTCCATAAGCACTTGGTATTTTTTTTTTCCCTCTGTGCTTCTGCAGTGGCTCACTCTACTTGGATTCTTCCCTGTTAGCATACTCCCTAGAGGCAGATCCATTAACCTATCTGAGAATTTGAGCTTTAGAAATTGTGCATTCTACTGGCATAGATCCAGGAAAGAGTGACTCTTTTGCAAGCAGATTGCAGCTTAAATTTCAGCTCTTGCCACTTGGTGGCTGCATGGCTTTGGTCATGTCACTTGTTCTCTGTGAACCTCAGTTTCCTCATCTGTAAAATCACTATAATATGCACTTTTCAGTTTATATTAGGCCTGTATGCTCCACTGTTTGATTACTTCACCACAGATCCTGGTATGGTGCCCAATAAGTTGTTGCTTAAGAGCATTACCATAGAATACTACCATGACAGCATATGTACTTGCTGCTTTGTAGTTTACAAAATATTTTCTTAAACACTAGCTTACTTAAATTTTGTGACAGCATGGTGAGATGGACAGAGCAGTTATAATTCCTGTAAATGAGACAGAAAAAGGACTAACCTCCTCTGCCTTTCTTAGTGCAAAATTGACTACTGTTTTGGGTCATCAAGAGCCAGATTTGAAATGGATATCTATTTATGTCATATTCTCACTATTAGTAATTTCTGAGTAAACATAGTTTGCTATTAAACAGGAAGCTGCAGACATGTGTTGGTGTTATTTAGGCCCAAGAAACATTCAAGGGGCTTCGTTTGCAGTGAGGTAGCTACATCAAGGGAAGGCTACCAGGCCAGAACAGTGCAAAGTAGAAGGTGGAAGGGTTGGGGATGGGGCTGTGGATGAGAGAAGTGCATGGAGGGACAGCTCTCTTAGCCCTGCACTGAAGCCCATCAGAATGGTACCATGTGGATTTAAAATCTTTTAAACCTATGGAAGATAGCATTGTACCTGGACATTTTTTCTTGCTGTCTCCTAACCTAAACTTCTGGTACACCATGATCCAAATGTGATGTCAGGCCTTGAGGCTGGATGGGTCTCAGCCTTAGAATTGCTAGTTGAGTTTCTGTGTGCCAAGTTCAAGCAGAGTGCAGGGTTTTTGGAATCCAGCTTTGGTGCATCCCATCCTGTAACTATGATATATGATAAAAGGAAAACTTGCAGCCAAACTTGATGATGTTCAAAGCAAGGTGCTAGTGAAAGGATGGGACGGAAAATAAGTCCTAATGGATTAATGACTCATGATAAATGTTTTATTATAAGAGCTTGTGAATGATTAGATAATTCTTACTTCCAAGAGTAGAATTTAAATATTTTTGCCTGGCCTGTTACCAAAGTAAATAAATCACTTAAGTATCTAGTTAATAGTCAAATCTTTATGTGCAAAAATAAGAAACAGGACAGGTAATTTTTCTTGTAAATAATCAATAACTGATTTACTCACTGCTTGCTTTTTATAATAGTTACTGCTGGTTGAACCAACTAATTAGAAAAAATAAGAAAACTTTTAGTAGACTGTGAAAGATATTCTACTTGACACCTATCCATTCAGTAAAATAAAAGTAAAGTGGAAGGAAGATTTTTCCAGGAAGCTGTAGTTGTTGGTAGAAATCAAACATTTAATGAAATATTTGGTCAAGTTTGTAAAAGTCTTGAATTATCGCAGGTGAATTCTCCCCCCACTAACACCCGTGTGATTCCCACTGAGAGCAGCGGGTGCCTGTCTGAGGGCAGAAATCAAACATTCTGTCCATTTGAGCGAATTTTCTTGCTCAATGTGCTGAGGTCACATTGTCTTGAACACCCTTGTGAATCTAATTCATATACCTTTAAAGGCCTGGAAGCATATATACATATTGATTAAGCTTGGGATATAAATAAATGTTAACATAATTTAAAAATGTGATTCAAACGCCTTTTCTATCTGGATTAGTTATGTAGTTTTACTGGGTTTTACTCAACTCTTTCTTGTCATTTTCAGATACAGCTATTATAAAGAATGACTTTTGTTCTGATCACATCTTTACACACAGTATGTTGTGTTCTTCCTAAGACATTTCAGGGCTTTAAAATGACCATGTGAAAGCTCTGTGCAAACCACGTCTGGGAACAAAGCATAATTTTTCATCTTCTTTTGTCTTTTGGATCAACCAAATCAAGGTGTGTTTCATAATACTTACTATAGAGACTTTTAAATGAACTAGTAGGTTGTGACAGTCTCCTGTAAACTTTGAAGTGTTTTAAAGATGACAAATGACAGCATTCCTATGTGCTTTCCCACTATTGAAATAATTGATAGGATGGTCTGGCTTTGCATTGTTTTAGCACAGTACATAGCACATGGTAGGTGCTCATGCATTTCTTTTTTTAATATATGTCTCGCTCTTGTTGTGTTCACATCAGCAAAACCCATCTGGCAAATAGTTCTAGTTTGTGACCATTTTTATGGACTGGCAAAAGCTAAAAGTTAATGTTCTTGCTTTCTGTTGACCAGAAATGTGATAAAAGAGAATCCGGATTTGTCTTAAAGTCAAAGCTGTGTTCCAACCTCAAGGCTAAAACTTCTATAGGAAAGTTCTGGTTTACTCTGGAGTGCAAAGATTTTCACAGTTAACTTGTCATTTATGTAAAAACCAAAATGCGTTTAGGAGACTGCATCTTTTTATCCTAATTGTGTAACTATGTAACGGAAAAGCAAAAACCAACAATATAAAGAATGGACTTTTCTTTCCCATTCTTTCCATTTGCCCTTTTTCTACAAAACTAATTTTGTGAAAGTAATTTGAATTATATACAGTTCTTAACATTAAGACGTTATTTTATTTATGAAACACATTATCAAGTACTGATTTTATTTTCCTAGAAGAATTGGATATCTGACATCTTCACCACTCTTTGATGAGACAGATAGATGGAAATAAAAATGTGTATTTATTTAAATATACATTCATTGGGACTAGAAGCTCTCTTCCATAGGAATTAGTTTCCTCTTTTTGGAGTCTTCTCTGTCAGGCATTATAAGAAATGAATAATTGGAAAAAATGTATGGGCCATTCTCTATTTCCCTATGAGAGATGTGGTAAGTTGGGTGGAGATCCCTGTTGGTACAATGAGGGCAGAGACAGAGAAGGGGTGATATTTGGTGGGATTTAAGTTGGTTGTTGAGAGTAGGATTCATAAGAGGAGTATGTGCTGCAGGATGAGGCTTGCGAGATGAACTGGTAGATTGGTAGGTCGCCTTGGTTTAATTACGTTTCTTTTCTATTCTCTCCACAAATCATGACAGAAATTCTTTGGATTGTAACATCATTCAACTCTTCTATTTGCAAGGGACTGGCTGAAGTAACTATTCAGTGAAAGAGGATCAGATGGGAGGGAACAAATTCATAACATTTTAGAACAAGATTAAAATTCAGAAGAGATTCCATAGAAGTGGAATCAAGTTTAGGGAATTGAGTACTCCAAAAGTGCACAGTAAAAATTTTCATTTCTTCACTGGAGACAAAGTAACACATCATACATTCCTCTTATAGTGGGACTCACTTGATGAGATTGATACCGAGTTGCAGGGCAGGTTTCATCTAAGAAAAGAAATACACTAAGCACTGTGCTAGCTGCTTTACCAATGTTATCTTATTCTATTCTCACAATGACCTTGCAGTTTATGGGGGTGGTAGGGGTGCTCAGTTTTGTGAAGAGAGGGGATGAGGATCTAAGAGCTAAGAACGTTGCCCGAAGTCACACTGCTGGTGGTTTCCAGATCCATGATTTGAATCCAAGATTTGCTTGAATCCAAAACTCAGGGTACTAAAAAAGTAGGGGGACATTTGAAAAAGCACATCAGTGCTTCCAATAGGCCTCAAAACTGCTATCCTTGCTTCTAAAATCTACTCTTGGCATGGTCACATTATACCTCCCTTTATATGAAAGTTTCATTAGTACCACTTGTAAAGGGTGTTAAGTCTATTGTCTCATATTGCAAAATCAGCACTAGGAGTAGATCATTAATCTAGAAAAGAATTCTTATGGAAGTGGAATGAAGAGCGGTAGAAATTAGGTGTGTTTATGTGTGCATACATCTGTATACGTAAGACTTAATGCTTTCACCAAAATGCCCTCTGTCCCATTTGGTTCTGTTTTCCTAAAGTTTACACTGGCATGAATGGAGTCTTTCATAGGATTGTGATTGGGAGTGTTATCTAGTGCCATTCAGAGGCGAATCTGGACCACACACCTTGTTTAAAGAAAATTGATTTCTCTAAAATAAATACTTATCACAGATTCCCTACACAGGAAAATGATTGTCCACCATGCATGGTAACTTTTGTTTACTTTGCTAGAAACCTGCTTTCTCATCCAGTGGGTTAATCAACCAAGCATATGTAAATAGACTACTGTTCCCTGCACCCCGCTCCTTTTCCCTTATTGTTGTCATATGAGGTTGTAGCTTGCCCATTGAGGCACCTTTTATTTGTTCTCTGAGACAATCATACATGTATGTATATTTGTGGGTGAACATAGAAAATTGTAATTAGTTAAGGTTTTTCTTTTTTTTTTTAAAGATTGGCACCTGAGCTAACAACTGTTGCCAATCTTCTTCTTTTTTGTTAAACATTGGCAGCTGAGCTAACAACTGTTGCCAATCTTCTTTTTTTTCCTGCTTTTTCTCCCCAAATCCCCCCAGTATATAGTTGTATATTTTAGTCATGGGTCCTTCTAGTTGTAGTATGTGGGACGCTGCCTTAACATGGCCCAATGAGTGGTGCCCTGTCCGCGCCCAGGATCTGAACCAGAGAAACCCTGGGCCGTGGTAGCGGAGCATGCGAACTTAATGATTCGACTATGGGGCCAGCCCCTACGGTTTCTCTTAATTTGTAGAATTTTCCTTTTCATAATTCTTACTTGGCTGTCTTCCAAAGTTTATAAATTGAAAAATTTACCTTATTTTATTTTTTTGAGGAAGATTAGCTCTGAGCTAACATCTTCTGCCAATCCTCCTCTTTTTTGCAGGAAGATTGGCCCTTGGCTAACATCCGTGCCCATCTTCTTCCACTTTACATGTGGGATGCCTGCCACAGCATGGCTTGATAACCGGTGCATAGGTCTGCATCCAGGATCTGAACCAGCAAACCCAGGGCCACCGAAGTGGAACATATGAGCTTAACCTCTGTGCCACCAGGCTGACCCCCAAGCTTACCTTATTTTTAACTTTGCAAAGTAAAGAATACTGTAAATGACCCTTGACTTTTTGCTTCTCTAGTGACTTTTAAGATGTCTGACTTTTTCTACTGGGTTAGAGATGTGTGATAAACTCAATTTAATTTTATATTCTCTATGGTTCTTTCTAAATCTAACATTCTTTGATGTGTTGACTCTATGGTTTCACATATATTTGAGTACTACTACCTGAAGCATACTGTTTAAGACAATGGAGTCTATCAGTGAGCATAGAATGTTCTCCCTCATTAAGCTTGTATACTAGTAAGAGGAGATGGATAATAAACAAATAAATGGGTACTAGAAATAGTAGGCCAGATAGTGTGATAGTGCTGTGAAGAAAAGAAAAATACAGTGTGGGGCATAGAGAGTTGGGAGTTCTTTTTTAGACAGGAAAGTCAGAGAAGACTTTCCTAATTAGATGTCGTTTTGAGTGGATAACCTGAAGGAAGTGAACTATTAAGCTGTTCTTATATTCAGGAGATGAACATCGCAGGCAAAGGAGAGGTCAAGAGGAGAGAGTGCCTATTGGGTTTAAGAAACAGCAAGGCATGCACTGTGTCAAAGCAGCAAAACAAGGAGTGAAGTAGTTGGGGCTCAGATTGCAAAGCATTTTGATGGCCGCAGCAGGGACTTAAGGAAGCCATTGGAGGATGTTGATCACAGGAGTATTAGGGTTATGATACTGTACACCAAAGAATCAATTTTACAGAATAATAATTTAAAAGATATAATTTAAATATATATTTTAAAGGATCTCTGGCCACTTTGTGGAGAATATATGTTTAGGGTCAAGGGTGGAAGAAAAGAGTTCTCCTAGGAGACATTGGCAATAACCTGTGTGTGTGACGATCATGGCTTGAACTAGGATGGTGAAAAGTATTTAGATTCTAGAAACAAAATAATTTGCTGACAGATTGGACATGAGACATGAAAGAAAGGGAGGAGTCAAGGATGACTTAAATTTTCTAGGGAGGATGTGATAAACTAGAACACCTTGAAGAATGGATTTGCCATTTACTAAGATGGGGAAGACTTCAAGAGGAACAGAGTAGTAGGGAATAGATTAAGTTTGATATTTCTATTGGACATCTGAGTGAGAGTGTTGAGGAAGCAGTTGGGGTATAGAATTCAGTGGAGAAATCTGGACTGGAAATATTATTTGGAAATCATCAGCATATAGATAGAGTCTAATCCTGTCGGTCTGGATTGAATCACCTAGTAAGAGTAGATAGAAAAGAGATGAGGTTTTAAGACAAAACTTTCAGATGCTTCAGCACTTAGGCATTGGGGATATGAGGATGGATGAACAAAGGGGACTGAAAAAAAAGATCAACCAGGGAGCAAATATCAACAAGAAGTTTTGGGTGACATTGAAAGTAGCTGTTTTGGTTGATTGTGGGGACAAGAACCTGATTGGAGTGTTTCAAGAAAAAGTTGGAGGAGAAGAAATGGAGACAGAAATTACAATTATTTCTTCCCAAGGGTTTTGCTATAAAGAAAAGGACAGAAATTTTGTGGTAGCTAGAGGGAGAGGTAGGTCAAGGGAAGTGTTTTGGTTTATTTTTTATTTTAATATGGAAGATGATTTGACATGTTACATGGTGATTGGAAGGGTCCAGCAGAGAGTGGCAGCAGGCAGAGATTTATAATTGTGCTTTTTGATAAAACATTCCTGTTGAATGTCCATAAAACAGACGTACTTTGGCATTTGGGTACCTCCTGTTCCATGGGTGGATGGGAATTCCTTTTACACTTTGTAACAGAGTCAGCACCATGACAGAAGCTCACCCATCACTCCATTTGCTAAGCTAATAAAGAGGCAATCAAAGGCCTGTGTGTTCACAAGGTAGGCTGGTATGATCAGAAAAGGAGATTTATGTACCTGAGTGAGCCACAATATTAAAAAGTCACAAATAACATTTCCCTGTGGTGTCTACTCTCCACATATCCTAACGCCCTCTACTTCTGGCTTCTTTTAGGGAATTCATTTGGGCACAGTTGTGAGCAGTTGTGTCAACTCATGATTGCTAACCTGTGAGGCAGCAGATTCCCAGCTTTATGGAATGAAGAGGATGGTAGGAGGTTCATATTGAAGACTAGCATTGAGCCCTCCTGAGCCAAGCAGAGCAGGAATCCCTGCCAGACTGGTCAGGGCAGGACAGTGCCTCTTTCTGCTGGAATGTTCTAAGACTTGCTTCTAGCACTGGTAACCTGTGTTATTGTGACTGCAGGATAGATTTTCAACAATGATGAGAAATTACTCTTCCCCCTGCTGGTAGACAGAACTGTGCTTTGTCCTACTTTGAGTATATTTGGCTGTCAGATTGTTCCTCAGGAAATTTAGACATATTTGACTTTCATCTTCTTTCATTGTCTGCTTTGCTCCAGATATCATGCCTAAGAGAATGTTCAGCCATCTTCATTCATACGGTTTTCTGCTGATTAAAGGCATTTGTTATCTGGTATTATCAATAGAGGCCAAAACAAAGTTTACTTTTGCCCAGTCTATAGCAGAAAACAGTGTGTGTGTGTGTGTGTGTCTGTGTGCGTGCGTGCTTGCGCATGTGTGCATGCACATGGGGGGTGTTGAAGGTGTGTTTGGATTGATAAAAATTGTCTGCAAATATCAGAGGCAGCTGTTTTTGTAGAAACAGAACTTTTATCACTAAAGTAGGTTGAGCGTGGTCTCTCTTGGCAGTATTATGATAGTTAAGTGATTCGTAAGTAAAAAATTGCATTTCCTTACATCCTTAATTCACTTCTGCACTGGACATAAGTAAGGCTGGCTGTGAAAAATGGTTTCAAGTGAGTCAGTGGTCAGTAGCACTAAAAGAATTTCTGGCAACTCTAGGCTGCCAGGTGGAAATAGCAATCAGAGACATAGAGATAGTGTTCTTTTTGCCTGTCGCGATTTGTCAAAAACTTAAAAAATAATAATTCACATTCTTATCTTAAAAAATAAAATAACAAGGGACTAGCTTCATTATCAATTAGGAAGCACTAAGATGTGAAGCATAATCATGGAGATATTTAGGGAATCTCCATAAAAGCGGCCTTTAGCAGCATTCGGGCTAATCCTGGTGTTTTCCTTTGATTACTTTGGGTACCATTTAGTCCACTTACTGTATCATCTTGTAATTGCCCTGAACAGTTTTTCATCACGAAAGTAGTTACGTTCTCTCATTGTTTGACACAAAGTGTAAAGAAAAAGTATTTAAAATGTCAGGCTACTTTGGTATGTTATACCACAAAGGATGGAGCAGATGTTTTTAAATAAACATCAGCCCTGCTTGTGCGTTGTTAAGACACTGAGAGAGCCTTTTTCAGAAGCAGGGGAAGCTCATGAATTTAGAGGAGGCTTAAATACTGTACTTTCACATAAAACCATAAAAAGTTGGCAGAAGTATCAGGGGCCAATGAATGGGCATAGAGCTGAACATGTTATAACTCAGATTACCAATAAAAATGTCAGCCTCAAATCTGAAGTGAATACTTTTGTAATTCTGAACTGAAAGCATTTTTTAATTGCTTTCAAATGGAAAAACTTCATATAATTTAATAAAATTTATCTGCTTTATTATCAAGAAGGCTATTATTGCAGCAAAGGGAAATGGAGGATTTAAATGTCATTCCTATCATCTAATTCCCCAGCTCTTTTATCGGGATGTTATTAAAACAAGACCAAATGGACTTTGCTACATCCATAAAAGCCAGTCAAGCAAAAGAGTTAATCTGAGCACTGTAGAATCATTAAAAGCGGCCCATGGCTGTAGCCTGGCTGGTGTGGGGTGAGATGTGCCCTGGGAAGCAGGTGTGATGTGTCAGGAGCAGTGTTTAGGCATTCTATCGATTGTAGAGCCTAAAGAGCAGCTGGATTCAGGGAGACACATACCAGGGACAATGACTATCTTTGTACCCAAAGGATTGATTCCATTCATTAATGTATGTTGTGAATCAACTAAAGACTTTGAAAAAAGTGGTGGTAAGGATGGGCTGAGGTTCTAGGAAGGCCTGGTAGGGGAGGTCTTTTTCTCCACTGGAAAGCAATTCCACTAGCTTGCTAAGTGGGTACCTGGGTTTGGTGTGCTTTCTATGGACCTGTTGAGAGACATTCCAGGCTTGGCAGGAGGGCGGAACAACTTATGGGTCGTGGAACTACTTTGAGTAAAATGCAAAGGAGACAAGGAAGTATTGAGGTGCCTGTGAATGTAAGGATGGAGCTGTAGCACTAGGATGATGTGGAAAGGGAGATAAACATTTTCTGAACATATTTAATGTGCTAGATATTGCATCAGGTCCTTTAATTGTAATCACAGTAATAAATGACATTTGCATAGAACTTATTATCTGCCAGCCATCATGCTAAACACTTTGCATACTTTATTTCATTAATCTTCTGAGATATTCTTCCCATTTCACAGATGATTCTAAAATCCAAATTTGTCCTATTCTTCCTTTTTTAAATAAAAATTGTAAATATTTAAGATGTAGAACATAATGGTTTGATATGCATATACATAATAAAATGATCACTACAGTCAAGCTAATTAACACATCTTATCCTGATTTAATTACATATTGTGTGTGTGTGTGTGTGCATGCGTGTGTGATGAGAGCACCTGAAATCTACTCTGTTAGCAAATTTCCATTTTTAAATATGGTATTTTTACCTATAGTCATCATGCTTTTTATTAGATCTCGATAATTATTCATCCTACATAACTACAACTTTGTACCCTTTGACCAACATCTCCCTATTTCTCCCACCTCCCACCCCTGGTTCTACTCTCTGTTTCTATGTATTTGACTTTTTTAGATTCCATATATAAGTGAAATCACACAGTGTTTTTTTCTTTCTGTGTCTGGCTTATTTCACTTAGCATACTGTCCTCCAGTTTCATTCATGTTGTTGCAAATGGCAAGATATTTTTTTCAGGCTGAATAATATGGTGGTTTCCCTATTTTGGCTATTGTCAATAATGGTACGATGGACGTGGGAGTGCCTCTTCAAGGTATCGATTTCATTTTCTGTGAGTATATGCCCAGAGGACAGATTGCTGGATCATATGGTAGTTCTGTTTTTAGGGTTTTTTAGAGGAAGCTCCACACTGTTTCCATACTGGCTGTATCAGTTTACATTCCCACCAACAGTGTACAGAGGTCTCTTTTCTCCACACTCTCACCAGTATTTGTCATCTCTTTTCTTTGTGGTATTAGCCATCCTAACAGGTGTGAGGTGATATCCATTGTGGTTTTGATGTGCATTTTCCTGATGATTAGAGATATTGAGCACCTTTTCAAATACCTGTTGGTCTTCTTTGGAAAAATCTCTATCCGGGTCCTTTGCTCATTTGTTGTTGTTGTTGTTGTTGGGGAAAATTTGCCCTGACCTAATATCTGTTGCCAATCTTCCTCTGTTTTGTGTGTGGGTCACTGCTACAGCATGGTTACCAACAAGTGGTGTAGGTCTGCACCTGAGAACTGAACCTGGGCCGCTGAAGCAGAATGTGCCGAACACAACCACTAGGCCATGGGGCCAGCCCCCTTTGCTCATTTTTAAATTGGACTGTTTTGTTGTTATTGAATTGTGAGAGTTTCTTGTATTTTTTGGATATTAACTCCTTATTGGGTATGTGGTTTGTAAATACTTTTTCCCAATTTGCAGGTTGTATTTTCGTTTTGTTGATCGTTTCCTTTACTGTGCAGTGTTCTATTTCTTCTATTTGTCCCACAATCTCTTTCTCGGTGTCATGGGTATCATGGAGCATCCAGTGCCAACTTGATTTCCTGTGAAAAGAAACACCTTACTTCCCAGTTTCAAAATGCTATGGACGTGTGTCGTAACCTTTATTAAACAATCACTCAGCTACAATTCTGTATGCTAGTTGCTCTTCTAGGCACAGAATTTGGGTAATGAGTTCAGAGATGAATGTCACATCTTTTTCTCTAATAGAGCCTGTTGTATACGCCAACCCAAGCACTGACCTGAGAACTATGCCGTCCTCTTCCGAGTGTTCTGTGTTCTATATTTCACCTGGAAAAAAGAGGATAGATGCCATTGTGAATATGACTGTCAGATCCTTGGAAACCACATTATAGAATTACTGAAAGGAACTTTAGAAATCATTAATCCAGCCACCTAATTTACTGAAGAGGAAACTGAGGCTCAAAAAGGAGCTGTAACTAGATTGTGAGCTCTTTAAAGACAGAGGCTATCTCTTAGTCTTGTTTGTAGCCCTAACAGGTACATAGTGCCTGACACAAAGTGTGTGCTTACGTACATGCATCTTGGGGTGATACATGCCTGGTATTTAAGGGAAGTGTTAAGATGAATATATACTCATGAACTCTACACAAAATATAGCCACAGGAAGAAACTCCAATTCTGCAGCAAGGCTTACCTATGGAATCCTATAAAAGGCACCTCACATTCCAGTTGGGTTATAAATGCCCAGAAGTGCCCAGAACCTCTGACCGGTACCCTTTTAATAAGCCCTAATAAGGGCTGGGGAAATTTAGTCATATTGACGTCTACCTCTGGGACCAGGAGGACTTGTGAGTTTCTGTTTAACAAAGTTCTGTTTAACATATTAATATGGATTTGTTTATTTTTTGTTTTTTTCTAGAGGACAGTCAAAAAAGCCAATATCTTCAGAAAGACCCCCCCCCCATCCAAAGTATAGTATTTCTTATGAGACATCTGGAATCTGGAAAGTTTGGATCCCTCGGTTCTTAGTTTTTTTTCTTTTGGGGTGAAAGCCAAATTATAACAATTTGGGATTTCTGGAAATAATATTATTTTACGGTAGGAGTTTTGTGCCCATTTCAGACTATAATTTCAGGTTCTCTTTTCACACTCAAGGGTACAATGATGAATGGTACCAGCTGTGTAATTGTAGTTTTGGAGTTCCTCAGTACACAGCAATATAATAATATGAAGCCTCAGTGCTAACGGCAGTCAGAAGCCTTGGCAACGGTCAGCTGCTGCACATGCTTTTGTTCATCACAATGTTGCAGTACTCCTGAGCTGTATAGGTACTCCCCATTTCAAGTTGTAAGGTAGGTAAGTTTCCCTTCCTATTTGACCCAAAGACCTAGGCTGAGAGGTTCAGGCATTTTGAGGAATGGTCAAAGTTCCACCACTGTAGACAGAGATTGACCTGACTCTATTTCTGCGTGGAGAAGCCTATCCTTCCTCACCCGCTTGATCTTTTCCTGCCCTCTTCAAAGCAGAACACATTTAATAACGGTTTGATTTGAGAAGAGCTGCTCTAGTGGAAGGGCTTTCAGATAAGTTGTTTCAAAGTCCTTTTCAGGAAAACAGCCCCAGTGCGACAACTTCTGTAGCTTGAGAATCAGCACACAAGCTGTTGGCACACACCTGCGTGTTGGAAGCAGCAGGGTGGCAGCAAGGGGCTGGCACAGCAGAAATGTGCAAGTCCTCATTCTGATCCTTACCCAGAGGTGGCAAACTGGCAGACTGCTGGCTGGACCTGGCCTCAGAGTGTTTAGTTTGGCTCTCACAGCATAGGCCCACACAGTGTTTTACATTTGAATTATTTAATAACAAAGAAAAAGACAGAAGAATTTCACATAAATGTTAAAATTTCCAAATTCCCTTGAAAAACACTTGGCCTGGATCCTCCATATCTATAAAAAAGGCTATAAAAGAACAATTTTTGCCCTCTTTTAGAGAAGCCCAGTGCTCCCAGTTTTCCATAATCCCTTACACTCCCTATTTTCCCCCAAACTGAAGACTTATCACGTTTTCCCAGATAGCATTTTAGAACAGAGTCACTCATTTCAGTTCCCTGCATGGGCCCTATGAGCACTTGAATTTGTGGAGCAGGACTGAACCTTCTGACCCTTTTTTGGGGACCAGGACTGAAAAGATCTTCCTAAGGGAATAGCTTCGTGGCCTTTTTCTTCTAGATTCAGATGACTTTGAGAGTCACCTGATTAAATATCACAATCATAACTTTTTCTCGGTGAAGAGCATTGTGTTGTTTGAATTTAATCAACTTTATAGGCTGTCAGGAAAAATAATGAGGAAGAAAATCTCTGTTTTATACTTGGCTAACGCCTTCATTAACTCATTCAACAAGTATTCATTGCATGTAACTTCAATCAAGGTTTTCCGAAATCCTGGTCAAGAAATAGAGTGTTGCCAGCCCCTTCAAAAGTCTTTCCTGTTTCCGTTCCAATCTCAACTTCTTCCCCACCTGCGCTAATAAAGTAAATTATATAATTTGATTTTTATAGCAATCTTGTTTTTGCATTACTTTATAGTTTATAACTCACATATCTCTAGATATTACTGTTTAATATTTTTATTTAAAATTTCAAGTGTCTTTTAACCTACAATGTCTCCCTTCAACACTTTCTTTTCCCACAGTTTGTCTATTGACAAAGTTGGAGCATTTGACTTTTATACTCTCCCACACTCCAGATTTTGCTGATTGCACAGCCATGGTGCAATTCAACATGTTCCTCTCTCCTCTTTTTGCCTGCAAATTGATTCCTGCTTCTAGAGGCTTAATCAGACCTTATTTGATCTCTGTGTTTTCAGTGAGATAACTTTATATCTTGTATTCTACATATTTTTGTTTTGTGTTCTTTCACAGGTGTGCATAAATGTCTGATTTTTCCATTTATGAGATGTTAGCAGATGTTGATGTTTGTATTAGCTTCTATTTCTACATAACAAATTACCACAAACTTGGTAACTTATGGCAGTACCCATCTAGTAGCTCACAGCTCTGTAGGTCTGAAGTCCAGTACACTGTGACTGCGTTCTTCGTGATGTGAAGGGCGTCATGAAACTGAAATGAAGGTATCTGCTGAGCTGAATTCTTGTCTGGAAGCTCTGGGGAAGAATCTACTTCCAAGTTCATTCAAGTTGTTCTTAGAATTCAGCTCCTTGTGTTTGTAAGACTGATGTCTCTGTCTTCTTGCTGACTCTTGGCCAGGTATTGCTCTTAGTTCCTAGACTTCACACTGAGGTCCTTCTTCGTGGCCTCCAACCTCCTCAGCATCAGAGAACCTCCCTTATGTTGAATCTCCCTCATGCTTCAAATATCTCTGACTTTCTCTTCTGATATCCACTGAAGAAAACTCTTTACTTTTGAAGAGCTCATTGGAGTAGATTAGGCCTACTTAGATAATCTCCCTAATCTTATGGCCAGCTGATTAGTAAGCTTAATTGCATCTGCAAATTCTCTTTTGCTATGTAAAGTAAAATTAGACTTCTGGTGTCTGGTTCTGCGTGTAAGAAGTTTGGAAATTGCCATCCCACCTTAACAACATACAAAGCTGAAAAACTGAAAAGTGAACAACTTTTCTTAGATCTGGAAGAAAAGGGGAAGACACAGGGCAAACTGCTGCCCCCGAGATTGGAGAGACAGACAGCGAATTAGGGAGACTCACAAGCAGAAACTAATATGAGAACCAGTGCTGGGTAAGAAAACCTGAATTATAATTAATGATTTATTAGAGGCTCCATGTGGACAACACTGGAAGTTAAAAACTCCAGGGGGTCCAGGCATAGGGGGTCCCACAGTGTCATGAGATGTATTTTCAGGGGCTCTACCAGATTCCCACAGTAAATATGAGAGAAACATTCCTTCAGCCTTCCAGCAGGGGGAGAAGAAAAGGAACCATTTTGAAATAGGTCAGAGAATTCTGTCTTGCTTAACAAAACTTGTGCTCAGAAAAAACTAGCTAATGAAAGCCTAACATGTTGGGGTATTATTAAAGCCTAATTGACCTCGGGGAAGAAAAATACCTAACTCCAGCCAGCTCTAGCCATCTTGTCCCACTCAAGGAGGGAGAAAAAAACTGAGAAACACTTGTGAAGTTCATAGTCCAGAGGCACAGGTGCTAAAAGTCTGAGACCTAGTCATAGACCTATAGACTGCTTCCTTTCCTCCCACACCTCACCACCACACCACTAAAGGCACATTTACAGCACTTCCGTTTAGCTGGTACATAATGTCTGGCTGTCAAGAAAAAATTAAAAGACATACGAAAGGCAAAAAACACAATTTGAAGAGACAGCACAGGCATCAGAGCCATCCATGGTAGGGATTTGGAATTATCAGACCAGGAATTTAAAAGAACTTTGTTTAATATGCTAAGAGCTCTAATGGATTAAGTAGACAGCATGCAAGAATGGATGGGCAATGTAAGCAGAGAGATGGAAACCTTAAGATAGACCCAAAATGAGATTCTAGAGATAAAAAACCACTATAACAGAAATGAAGAATGTCTTTGATGGGCTTATTAGTAGACTGGACATGGCTAAGGAAAGAACCTCTGAGCAAGGGGATGTATCACTAGAACCTCACAAAACAAATATAGCAAAGACAAAAGAAAAAAGAACAGAATATCCAAGGACTGAGGGATGACTACAAAAGGTGTAACATACACATAATATAAGAAGGAAAAGAAAGAAATAAAGGAATAGAAGAAATATTTGAAACAATGATGACTGGGAATTTCCCCCAAATTACTGTCAGACACCAAACCATAGATCTTGGAAGCTCAGAGAACACCAGGCAGGATAAATGCCAAACAGTGATACATAGGCATGTAATTTTTAAACCACAGAAAATCAAAGATAAAGAAAAAACTCTGAAATAAGGCAGAGGAAAAAAACCCTTAACTATTAAAGAACAAGGATAAAAACTACATCCAACTTCTCCTCAGAAACCACACAAACAAAAATAGAGGGGAGTGAAAAATTTAAAGTGTTGAGTAAAAAAAATCATCAGTCTAGCATTCTGTACCCTGAAAAATTATGCTTCAAAAGTGCAGGAGAAAATGACGTTTTCAGACAAAGAAAAATTGAGGGAATTTGTTGCCAGTACACCTGGCTTGCATAAAATGTTAAAAGAAGTTCTTTGGAGAGAAGAAAATTAACATAGGTCAGAAAATCAGATCTACACAAAGAAAAGAAGAACATTGAAGAAGGAATAAGTGATAGAAAAGCAAAACTTTTATTTTCCTTATTCTTAATTGATCTAACATAAGTTTGTTCAAAATAATAGCAACGATGTATTCACTTATGCATGCTTGTGTATATATCATATATGTATCACACATATATGCTTATGTATGCTTATATATATATCTGAAATAAATGGCAGCGAGGATACAAGGGATGGGAGGAAGGAATTAGGGTTATTTTGTTATTTTAAGGTACTCACACCACCCCTGAACTGTTATAGTGTTGTATGAAAGTGGACTTGGATTAATTGTAAATGTTTATTGCAAACTCTAGGGAAACCACTAAATTAGTAAAAAAAAAAAAAAAAAAAAAGAAATAACTATAAGGCTGAAAAAGGAGAGAAAATGGAATTATATAAAATGCTCAATGCACAACAGCAGAAAAATGCACAAAAAGCAGAAAAATAGAGTGGAAGACAAAAATAGGAGCTACGAAGAAGGACAACAAATAGAAAACACTAACAAATATGGTAGATATTAATCCAACCATATTAATAATCACTTTGAACGTCAGTGCTTTAAATGCACCAGTGAAAGACAGAGATTGTCAGAATGGATAAAAAACACTCTACCCAACTGTATATTGTCTACAAGAAACCTATTTTAGATGTAAAGACATGTATGGATGAAAAGTAAATAGAGAAAAATACATCATGTTAACACTAATCAAAAGAAGGCAGGAATAGGGTCCAGCCTGGCGGCGTAGTAGTTAAGTTCACCCACTCTGTTTTGGCAGCCTGGGGTTTGCAGGTTTGGATCCCAGGCATGGACCTACTCACCACTCATGAAGCCATGCTGTAGTGGTGTCCCACATACAAAATAGAGGAAGATTGGCACAGATGTTAGCTCAAGGACAATCTTCCTCAAGCAAAAAGAGGAGGATTGGCAACGGATGTCAGCTCAGGGCCAATCTTCCTCACCAAAAGAAAAAGAAAGGCAGGATATCTATATTAATTTCAAACAGAACAGGCTTCAAAGTAAGGAAAGTTATCGTGGATAAAAATGGGCATTACATAATGATAAAGGGGTCAATTCTTCAAGATGACATAACATTTCTTAACATGTATATGCCTAACAGCAGAGCATCAAACTACATGGGGAAAGAACTGATAAAATTGCAAGGAGAATTAGATGAATCCACCACCATAGTTGGAGACTTTATTACCCCTCTCACAGAAGTGGACAGATCCAGCAGGCAGAAAATTCATAAGTGCATAGTTGAACTCAACACCATCAATCAACAGGATATAATTGCTATCTACTGGCTGCTTCATCCAACAAGAGTAGAATACAAATTTTTTCTTCTTTGGAAAAAAAAAACATGGAACATTCACCAAAATAGACCACAATCTGGACCATAAAAGACAGCATAACACATTTAAAAGAATAGAAATCATACAATGTGCGCTCTCAAACCACAGTGGAATTAAACTAGAAACCAAGAAGAGAGAAGTAACTATAAAACCTCAAAATATGTTGACGTTAAAGAGTACACTTTTAAAGAATATATAGATCAAGGAAGAAATTTAAAGAGAGATTTTAAAATATTTTGAACTAAATGAAAATGGAAACACAACTTATCACAATTTGTGCTCTGCAGCAAAAGCGGCTTAGAGGGAAATTTACACCATGGAATGCATACATTAGAAAAGGAGAAAAATCTAAAATCAACAATCTAAGTTTTCACTTTGGGCAACTAGAAAAAGAAGAGCAAATTAAATCCAAAGTATGTAGAAGAAAATAAATAATTAGAATTAGGGCAAAGATCAATGAAATCGAAAATAGGAAATTAATAGATAAAATCAGCAAAACCAAAAGCTGGTTCTTTGAAAAGATCAGTAAAATCAATCAACCTCTAGTCAGGATAATTAAGACAAAAAAAGAAAGGACACACATTACTAATATCACAAATGAAAGAGGGCACATCGGTACAGAGTCCATCAAAATTAAAATGATAAGAAAGGAATACTATGAACTATGCTATATGCCCACAGATTTGATAATGTACGTTAAATACATCAATTCCTTGAAAGACACAATCTGCCAAAACTCACGCAAGAAGAAGTAGATGATCTAAATAGGCCTGTGTGTGTGTGTATGTATGAAAGAATATATATATGAAAGAAATCGAATCAATAATTATTACCCTTCAAAAACAGAAAGCACCAGGCCCAGAAGGCTTCAATGGTGAATTCTACCCAACATTTAAGGAAAAAATTATATCAGCTCTCTACAATCTCTTTCAGAAGATAGAAGCAGAGGGAATATTTCCTATCTCATTCTATGAGGCCAGCATTAATCTAATTCCGAAACCAGACAAAGACATTTCCAGAAAAGAAAACTGCAGACCAATAGCTCTCATGAACATAGATGAAAGGTCTTCAACAAATATTAGCAAATTGAATCCAAAATGTATAAAAAGAATTATAAACCAAGGCCAAGGGGGATTTATCCTAGGTATGCAAGGCTGGTTCAACATTTGAAAATGAATGTAATCCATCCCATCGACAGACTAAAAGAGAAAAATCAGACAATCTTCTCAATAGACACAGAAAAATAATTTGACAAAACCCAACACCCATTCACAGTAAAAACTCTCAGCAAATAAGACGCGAGGAGAAATTTATTAACTTGATAAGGAATATCTACAAAAACCCTATAGCTAACATCCTACTTAATCTTGAGAAATTCTAAGCTTTCCCACTAAGATCAGGTACAAGGCAAGGATGTCCTCTCTCATCACCCTTTTGTCAACATGATACTGGGAGTACTTGCTAAAATGCACCAAGGCAAGAAAAGGAAATAAAATCACAGGAATAACACTGGCAGCAGAAAGCATGGGGCCATAGCAGAATTCTGCCAATCACCAAGCCCAATTCCTACATCTACTTATTTATTGGAGATTACAAAATGATGGTATCCTAATTCTATGATTCTCTTTCATTTGTTGGTTGGGATACATTTAAAAATAGATATTTCCTCTCAACTACTAATTATTAGTTACTCAATTGTGTGGTTAATATATACTATATATTAGAACATAGAATAAGTGGTAGAATAAATGATTGCTTCTTTCTCTTTATTTACCACTTTTTAAGATAATAAATTGACACTCTAAAATCCTCTGAAGGTGAACAATTTGTTTTTTAAAATATTATTATGAACTCTTGGATTTAAGCACATTTTATGGGTTTCAATTAAGTACAGTTATTATCCTCTTTGAAGTTCCAATTGTTCTATCTTTGGCCCTATGGGAGCTTCTTCAAGTTGTCTCCTAAGTACTATTGAAGTACTGTATAGTCTTTGATTGTTTCCTTGCTATGTTTTATGACATCATGTCTGAGGCTCAACTTGTTCATTTCCTCTAAGAGATGTGTGAAGACTTCTTTTTAATATCAAAGTATTTTGCAGATATTTATTTAAGAGCACTTACATTTTTAGTTCCTGTTAACTGGACTACATACTGATAAAAAAATTCTGCTGTGAACTTTGTAATCATTTTAAATAGATTTGAGGTATTTTAAACACAATTACATTTGCATATTTAAAAAGTTTCTATATATGTATACTATGTATTATTTATCCTGTCAAGATACTGATTGATGTATATTTGTATGTGCAGTCCATAGGTTACAAACTCTGATCTAGAAAGATACCATCTCTCAAATCATGCAGTTTCTACACCACTAACTGAAACATAAGTGAGGGAAACATACATTGAGGAAACAGTGGCTCACTGTTACTTAATTGAAGTTATTTCTCATTCCTTTCCTTATCTGGGCCTTGCAAGGTGAGGTAAGTGGACCTCTTATTGTGTGACGGATTATAAAACTGAAATATATACAGTTTCAAATAACATTTTTCTTATGACTAAATAATTCATCCATGGATTTATTTTTTAGAAGATTTCGAGAGTATATAGAGGAAAAATCACCCACAATCTATATAATCTGTATCATCTAAAAATAACCAGATTGTCAATAATTTGAGATACTTTCTTCCGTTGTTGGAGTGTGTTTGTGTGTGTGTGCACAGATATACTCTTGCATTTGCTATAAATTATATCACAACGTATTTATAATTTTACAATTTGTTTTTTAACTTGACATAATATGAATATTTCCCATGCCTATGTCATTTAGCATTCATTAAAAACATAAGACATTAAAAATAGCATAATGTAGTATCATATAGGTGTACTATCCTACTATTAAACATTAAGGCTGAGTCCAGTTGGCTGGCTGTTTTAAGTAACACTGTAATGAATATGTTTGAGAATAATGTTTTGTCCAAATTTCTGATTGTTTTCTTAGAATAGATTCCCATAAGGAAATGTATGGATCAATGGTATGAAAAATTTAATTGCTGTTTATGCAAATTACATATTAGAAGGTTTATTCTAAAAGTATATTGTATTCCCTCCAATAGTGTATGAATATGTAAGTATAAATGTCTTCATATTTTGCTAATATTTATTACATGTTTTTAAGTTCATAGAATGCCCTCTCATATCTTATCTCATTTAGTCTTTCATGGCAATCAATGAAGTTTAATATTATTTTCATTTTATATAGAAAGAATCTAAGGCACTAGGAAATTAAATGACTTGCTCAAGGCTTCTGCTAATGTGTAGTTTGGCAAAGACTGGTTCTGAAGACTGTCATTTCCCATAAACCACAGTGCCAAAAGAGATCTGGTTAGAGATCTGGGTTAACGACCTATGTCTCTTTCATCTAAGTTTAATCTCTCTCTCTGTCTTTCATTCATCTCTATCTGCTATGGATTTATTGATTTTTGCTACTATCCTATGATTGATACTCATCAACTGAGTTGTATCATAAAAACTCTGTATGTGTGTCTGCGTGTGTGTGTTTAGTTTAGAAGGTCAGTATTAAGACTAAAATCTTAAAACTCAAGCTACTTATGTTTGTTCTCAGGCGTTACTGGTCCAGAATCATTAGGGTGTTTCCTTCTAGTTGCCATTAGCTTGATTATTATTTATTCAGACTTTTCCAAAAATTGACTCATGTACACCCTTCTCTTTCTTTCCTCATTACCCTCCCCCTTCTCATCAGTCTTTCCTGAGGAATAAATCACATTATGTGTTGGCAATTGTCTTATATGGAGGAATTTAGCACAACATTGAGACTTATCCTGTCTAAAATTAGCTGGCCCTAATTCATGTTACTTAGTTGCACAAAATGGCTATGTTAACCCACATAGACAATGCCAGAAATACCTGTCCAGGCTCTGCTGTAGAAGCTGGGGAAAATGACAAGGGCAAGGAAAATCCAGTTTCACTATGCTTGGTGCTTTGTTATTTAATCAAGCAGACCAGTTTTCCCTTGTATAAAATAACACCCACAAACATATGTAAATGATTTTATTTTCTCTCCTAGTTGGGTAAACATGCCTAAGCAGGAGCAACAGGCAGAGGAAAGACCTTGAGATGCTCATTTCCTGAAATGGAATACTGTCTAGATTTGGCCCCTTAGCCTAGGGGGTAATTGGGATGTGTATTATTCTTGGATGTGAAGGCCAAAAGGAAAGAATTCAGAGACCTTGAAATGGAAAGGTTGGGTGTTACTCACCCTCTGATGACTGTCTTCAAAGTCAACAAATTCAAACAGCTGGAGTTGAGAAAAGTCATATTTGTGGTGGGGAAAAGAGCAGGCCACTCTTTCACTCTTTACTGCCTCCTTGATTTTTGCTTTAGCTGCTTTATGTTAACTTGTTTTTACAAAGATCACGGATTTTAATGAGTCGTAGTCCTTTAAGCATTCGCAAATGTCTTTTTGAGAATCTCTTTTATGGTGGGAGTGGGAGTGCATGGGGTGGGCTGAGAATCTTGTCTCTGCCTAGTTGCTTTCATTAGCAAACATTTGGATTCCATTTTATTTTTGGACCCTAAGTTCCTAATTTGAGAGACTATCTTCTTTTTGGTATGTGCTTTTGATTGCAAAAAGTAGCTTAGTCCAATATTTTCCACCCTAAATCAAGTTTTTGAGAACCATAAATAGTCCATTAAAAACTTTATATTTTTCCAGTGAGATTAGGAGGGGAATGTTCCAATAAGTTCACACCATTGTTTTAATGTCTCTGAGTGATCACAAGAAAAAGCCAAAAATCACACAGTCAACCTATAAGAAAAGCAAGACCTAGAATAAGAAACAAAACAGTTTAAAACTGATACACAATTCTTTTATAAATAATTGAATTATCTTCCCTAGAAATGCCACATATAGGGTAATATATTTCATAAATATGAAATTATTATATCTCATACTGCTTTTTGTAGTTGTTATTGATCTTCCTTGCCATCATCTCAACCATGAAACCTGTAGGTTATTCCCTCATGTAATGAGCAGTCCTGCTTCTGGTCCATACGTTTTGGCTACTCTAATAGATATGGAGAATAAACTTTAGCTTCAAGGAACCATTTGAAAAGTACAGCAACTATTTGGTTTAATGAGCATAGTTATGTTAGATATAGTTCAAAGATGATTATTTGATTAACATTTATTTGTCAAATATGATGAGATAAGAATTTTAGTAAAAGTAAATTAAATATTTTTTCCCTGGATAAATCTATATGGGAGAAAAAATCAGTTCTGAAAGTGTAAATGTCACTTATTCTTTGTAACAGATGTTTGTATTAAGAAGTGAACAGCAGAGTAGATCATTTTGTAATCCATCTCAGCAATAAGGAAGGTCTGGCAAGGGGAAAAATATTTAGGAATGTACGTAGAGTAGAATCCTGGATTAGAAGACCAGAAATGGCACTATATAGTCCTTATTTTCCTGGTAGATTACAAGGCTAATTCCCTTTTTAATCTTTAATATGGTAAGGAGATGTTACTGAGATCGCTAAAATTCATGTTTGACAAAATGTCTTGATATTCTGAAGTGGTGCATGTCACTGAGCTTCGAAGCAGCAGAAATATAAGTGAGATACATATGGCTTAGGAAGGTATGTGTGTGGTTATATGTGTCTCTGTGTGTGTTTCTGGTTGGAGAAGATGAGGCTGAATTGATGGGTCATGTTCCATGGTAAACTGTCAACCCCGGGGATTTTTAATCTTTAGGCCTGGAATAGAAACACTCTTGGCTGACATATACTGGAGAGTGATGATTAATGGAATTGGAACTAATTTTAAGAACATATCCATCTTCTCAAACAACAACAATAAAAATAGCCTGCGTGTGGTGTTATTGGCAAGTTGCTTGCATGATGAGTCTTAACAGAGTTCTTTCCACATGGGTTACCTGAATAAATGAAGCAATAAGGAGAGAGAGAGAGATCTAGCTTGTACCAAACATCTAATGTATATGATAATATATTCCACAACAGCAAAAAATTGTACGTATGATACTAGTGTAAAAATGGGTCAATTGGTTAGAATATGAATTCTAGACATAGAATTAACTTGGTATGTGTTAAATAATCACTCAAAGAAGGAGATCATAAAGATTATTAATTAAATGTGCTCTGATAGGATAGTAATTTGGAAAATGAAATATTAAGGATTTCTGGGTTGAAGATCAAGCATTGAGCACTTTTACCTCCACTCTTTCCTGAAATCCCACTGAAATGGCACTAAAAGATTTTCTAAGCATAAATATACAAAAGCACAGAGAAATTGAGAAGTGGCAAAGCAACAAGATAGGTGCTAAAATACTTAGCTGTCCTGAATAAAACTGAATCCTAAGTCAGCAGTGGAGAAAGCTGAGCACTACTCAATCTGCACCACAGATCCCCCTAAAGACTCAGAAATTGTCAGCACCAGGTTCCTCTGGAAGTGGGGAGGATGAAGTGTATGAAGAAGTTGTTGAAAACAGGAGGTTGGATTAAATTCTGCTTTGAGATGCAGTTAAAACACCAGATTCCCTCCCTTCTCTGCTCAGCTGGAAAACTTCTCTTTTCTCACCCAGGCAGAAGACTGGTGGTTTCTTCTCTGGATAAGTAAAGCTGTGTGTCTCTGGACTGGAAGTAGCACATTTGAAGGAAAGGAATTCATACTGCAAATTGAGAGATTTCATCTAAGCTTATGCACTCAGTGTTAGGTGTCCTGTACCACTCTTTTCCTGCTTTGTTCTCAGAACACTAGGAGCCTGGCTTACATCTTCCTTAAGAAACTGGATGATGCTTTTGTGCAGAATTTGAATGGTCAAGGTCAATGTGAATTTCAAAAAGAAGGGGCCTGAAGACACACATCCATCGGTGCTTTCTTCAATGAAATAGCCCAGTCACATCACTCCTTAAAGTGAAGCACAAAGTTGACAAGTAGACACAGTGCTCAGTAGTTCCCATCAGCCTTTAGCCCTCTAAAATATAGGCAGATAGCCAGAGATCACCAGGTATCTGAGCAAAGCCCCTAGTTGAAAATACAAAGGCTAAAATAAATAAATAGAAAGCATCAGCATGGATGAAACAGATTATACATGGAAATAATATTAAAATTGCCATCTATTCCAAAAGGCTGAGAAGATATTACATCAATGAAACAAGAATAGTATGCCACTAAACTGGATAATATGAGTCCAAGGAAAAGGTCTCGAAAACTAAAATTATAAACTGATTGGAAGCTTTAGAAGTTAAATGTGAGGCATTCTCTCAGAAAGTAAAACAAATAGAGATGGAAAGTAGGAAAGAAAATATGAGTATTAGAGGATCATCTCAGGAGGATCAATATCCAAAATTATAGTTCTAAATAGACAAAACAGAGAAAATCATTAAGAAATAATTCTAGTATCTCCAAAGATTTGGGAAGATGAGTTATATAATTAAAAGTTGCAGCAAATACCCAGTAAAATGGATCAAAATAGAATCACGTCATGTCTTTTCAAATGTCAATGGCCAAGAGAAGATCCTGAGGCTCGCAGAGACTTAAAAAACATTCAGATATACCAGAGATTGTGAATAGAACATCTTTGGACTCTGTAGAAATAGAGCAATACTTTCAAAACTTTTATGGAAAGGCCTTCACAATTTTCAGGGAAAATCTTTTCCAACCTAGAATTCCATACTTAGACAGATTGTCAATTAAATACGAGAGTAGAATAAAGATGTTTTTGGACAGTCAATATCAATAAAAGTTTATCTCCTACTCATCCTTTCTCAAAAAGCTACCTTAGGATGTGCTCCATCAACCAATAACAGTAAGAGAGTGGAAGCCACAGAATCTGGGAACCAGGAGATCCCACTTCAGTAAGTGGCAAAAGGAGTACCTTTGATGATGGAGAGATAGATATTTCTAGTAGTCGATAAAAATCCCTTTACTTTTCCTCTTAGGCACATAGTTAGACTGTATGCCCAAACTCCCTCACATTGAAGTATGGCCTTAGGACTGAGTTCTGTGGATAGAACTGACTTTGCCTCTTCCAGGCTACTGTTTTCAAGAAGTGAGAGTGCCTCTTCTGGCTAACCATGAGGTGGTTGGATGCAGAGGATGACCAGGCACCAACACATGGTAAATTTACAGCATGAAAAAAACCTGGATCCCAAACACACCACATGGAAAAGAGACACCTACAACCAAGGGCAACCATCTTGGATTATTACATGAACAAGAAATAAGTTTCTGTTCTGGAAGTCCATTTATCATTGCAGCCTACCCTAACTACTGGGATGCTGGAAAGAAATGCTAGGAGAAATGTTGTATAACAGGCCTAGAGAGTTACCAGTCCAGATTGGAGCAAGTCAGAGGATCTGGGATAAAAGTTTTCCAAGAAGATGAAACTGAGAGAAAACTGGATGTATTTGAACACTGGGGACAAATTTGGGGGTGAATTAGTCATAATAACACAGGCAACGAAGAAAACAAAAGTAAATAAAACATCCATTGAATCCAGGGAGAACCAAGTTTATACAAGATAGGAAAAGTAATTATAGCTTAGTGTATGGCTCAATTGTAGATAACATTTACATGACCTTAATAGACTGATGTGAGCAACATAAAAATATAAAGTCTGGAGGTGTGCATCGGTGTAGCAATGTGGGATGGGGAAGAGAGTTAAAGTCCATACCTGCCACCTTGAGACATCAATATGTGATGCCTAAAACTGAAAAAATAAAAAATTAACACCATAAGCACTTTACTTATATATATGTATAAATATGTATGTACATTTCTCTAGAAATGTAGAGAGTTGATAACAATGAGGAAGAGGGATATTGAGGAGGTAGCAACAAGGGATTCACATTTTATAATAAGCCTGTTAGATTTATTTTACTGTTTACATGTATATATAAAACATTTAAAGACAAAAAAGACATATTTTAAAAGTGCTGTACCCACATTTCTTACAAAGATATTCCATATGGCTCAAAAGCAGAGCTAGAACATTATAGTAAAGTGTAATCAGAGTGAAACAGAAAGCATATTTGATGATATTAGAGTGAGGGGGACAACTTCCTCTGGTTTGAAGCTACAGAAGAATCTAAGGAGGAAACATCTGTGTAATAAAAAAAAACCTAAAATTAAAGAAAAACAAATCCGAAAAATACTTTATCAATTATAAAAAAGGTTAATTTTTATTATAAAATAGCTCATTCAAAAGGATAAGAAAAATATTAAGACCTCGGTAGATGAATGAAAAAAATATATGATAGGAAATGAAATTGACTAATTATTGAAAAAATACAATTTTCTGTTGATTAAATAAATGAATAAATGAAGAGCTACCTTTGTATTTATTTTAACTTAAAAATGGTATCTCTAAATGCTCTTTGAAATGTGATAAGCTTGAATTGTATATGCAGACAGCTAGTCTCAACACAAATTGTTATTTCACTTGAGAATATGATAATTAATAACACTTATGATGTGAAATCTTCAAACTCTTGACAAAGGCTTAGAGACGTAAAAAGTTATCCTAAGTAAATAATTAACAAAATAAAAAAGTCATGAGAACGATGAGATAAGTTATAATTCCCTACACCACAGAATAGATTCAATACATAGAATGTAAGACACAAATGCATATGGACACAATCTTAAAAACTTACAAAATTTAGATCAATAGACTATTGGGATGTGGAACGATATATTTTTATCTTGAAAAATTTCTTTAATGTTACAATGAGATTTGAAGTTCAAGTGTTATCTGCAACACTTTCTGATCAATTAATTTACACAAGGCATATATATTTTTAAGCCTCATTTTTTTACATCTGAGAATAATAAAAATAATATTTTCTCATCTACCTCAGAGCATTTTCATGGGAATTCAATGCTATAACGTATATGAAAACACTTTTTAAATGTAAAGCACTTTATTAATATGCATAATTATTCCTATTACTATCATTCAGTGCTAATGAGAACACTGCTTTGGCAGAATTATTCTTTCTCAACCACAGACAGAGCTTTATCTCGCTGCTCCATATGTGACACATTAGAAGTTACTTGAGCTCAAGGTCAGTTTTTAACTTTGGCTTCTTAGAGAAGCAATGGAATAAACCAAAGATCAATGTGAATATTTTCCAAGAAAATCATCCAAAAAGAATACCCAGGGAGTGATGGAAAGCATTCCAAAGACCCCACAGGAAGAACAAGTCTTTGTCTGAGAGCCCTGGGCTGCTCTAATAACTTTGTCTTAGCCGTTGTTCATCTCCTCATTGGAAAAGACTGGCTTCTTGGTCAACTCCTATTACCTTTCAGTGTTTATGAGGGGATCAATGTCTTTGAGAGGCTCAATCAGAGGGACTTACTTATATGTCTTCAACTTAAAAAGAGTCGTATTTAGGCCCAATCATTACAGATGCATCCAAGATCAAATTTGATTTATTTTCACTTAATGAAAAATATATATTTGTAACTTTTCAACTTGGAAAGCTCCCTGAGTCCAATAATTAAAGTTTAGAGATAATCATTTGGGAATATTCCTATGGGAGTTCTAGTTTGATTTTTTTCTATTGAAATTGAACACAGAAAGGTCAGAGGTGACCTCAATTGCTATTTTCATGGTTTGTTGTGGTGGAAACATGAAAAGTAATGTGAAAATATGTACTGAAGTTACTCAGTCATTATTTCTTAAGACTAATACTTTTTGTAAAATGCATTTTACTAATGGCTTTTTTTGCCATCTCGAGGTCTCCTTCAGTAAAGTGTCCATTCATGTCTTTTGCACATTTCATAGTTGAATCATTTGTTACTTTACTATTGAATATATATATATACACACATATATATACATACTCACATATATATGGTACTTGTCCTTTGTCAGATGTATGCTTTGCGTATTTTCTCTCAGTCTGTAGCTTTTCTTTTCATCTAGTTGACAGGGTCTTTCAAAGAGCAAAAGGTTTTCATTTTGATTAGGTCCAAGGTATCAATATCTCCTTTTATGTATCATACTTTTGGTATCAAGTCCAAGAACTCTTTGCCCAGCCCCAATATTTTCTCTTATGTTTTTTTTTCCTAAAAGTTGTATAGATTTATGTTTTATATTTAAGTCCATGATCTATTTTGAGGTAATTTTTATATCATGTGTGAGGTTTTTTCCACTTGGATGTCTAATTATTCCACCCTTATTTCTTAAAAAGCCTGTCTATCCTGCATTGAATTGCTTTTGCAAATTTATCAGAAATTGATTGTTTATATTTGTGTGGGTCTATTTCTGGGTTCTGTATTCTGTTCCATTGATCTATGTGTCTATTCTTCCACCAAAGCATGCTGTCTTGAATATTGTAGCCATATAGTAACTTTTAATATTGAATCTAGAGTGATTAATCCCACATTCTTCTTGTTTGTTTTTTAGATTGTTTTAGCTATTATAGTAATTGTACCTTTCCAAATAAATTTTGGAATAAGCTTGTATATGCACACAAAACACTTTGATGGGATTTTGGCAGGACTTATATTAAACCATTAGCTGAATTTAGGAGAATTGACATCTTTATTATGCTGAGTCTTCTAATCCGTGAATACAGCATGCACTTCCATTTATTTACGTCCTTTAAAAATTTCTTCCATCAGCATTTGTAATTTTCAGCATATAATTCCTATACATGTTTTGTTAAATTTATACCTAAGTATTTCATTCACTTTAGAGTGATGGTAAATGGTATTATATTTTTAACTTTTCCCCACATATTCGTTGTTACTATAGAGAGATATGTCGTGAACTTATATTCTATAACCTTGAAAAACTCACTAATTAGTTCTAATAATATCGTTTTGTAAATTTCTTGTGATTTTTCTACATGGACAATCGCGTTATTAGTAAACAGGAATGGTTTTGTTTCTTCCTTTCCATACTATATGCCTTGTATTTCTTTTCCTAGCCTCATTACACTGGCTAGAACTTCTAGTATAATGTTGAATAAGAGTAGTGATGGCAGACATCCTTGACTTGTTCTTGTTCTTGTTTGTAGGGGAAAAGCATTGTCTTTCACCATAAAATATGATGATAGCTATAGGATTTTTTGCAGCTGCTTTTTTATCAAGCAAAGTAATTCCCTTCTATTCTTAACTTGATTTTTTGTTTGTTTGTTTTTGTTTTTTATCATGAATAGGTGCTATCTTCTGTCTAATTTTTTATATGATCATGTAATTTGACTTTTCTCCTGTAGATTGTTGATATGGTAGATTAGATGGGTTGATTTTTTTAGTATTGAACCATCCTTGCATATCTGGAATAGATACCAGTTTGTCATGGTGTATAATTCTTTTGATTCATTGGTGTATTTGATTTACTAATATTTTGTTGTGGGTTTTTATGTCTAAATTCGTTATAAGATGTGACCATGTTTTTCTGATGAATTGATTTATGTCTTTACTTTTCTACTTATCCACAACCATACCATTATTATAACTTTCCATATCATTTCAATATAATATATCCTTTCAAATCAACATAAACATTATCCACGTTATTGTGAATTCTTCAGAATTAATACTTTTCATGGCTGCTCATTTTAGAGTTGTGCCATCATTCTCTCACTGTTAGATATTTAACTTTACTTCATTCCAGTTTTTTCTGTTACGTATTTTGGTAATAAATATCTTAGTGTATACAATTACTTTCATGTTGTTCTTTATTTAAATACAAAAGAGTCCTAGAAGACGATAGCCATAAAGAGATAAAGCTACAAAGAAACAGGCGTGGGTGTGAGAAAGACACCAATTCATTTCTTAACTCTACTGTTGCCTAGCTGGTCACTTAATCCTCCTGAGCCTCCATTCTTGTCCTCTTAAAGTGAGAACTAACCAAGGTAATGTATGTAAAATGCTTAACCACCCTGGGTACTCATACATCTTACATGGCAGTTCTTTTCCTGCTTTTTCTCCTCTGTCTCACTCTCTTTCTGAGAATAATTATGAGTTAACTAGCATGCCTTTTAGACGATTTTACAAATAGACCTAAAAACAATAATGAATGCTATTCTTTTAAACAATCTGCATTTCACCTCTGTACAATTATCATTCTTTTATTAAAACTAAATTAATTGGGAATGGAATAAAGAGATTGTAGAATTTATTGTGTGTGAATGTGTGTGGGTGAAACTGAGAGAGAAAGAGGGAGAGAGAGACTTTGTATGAGGTACAAGCTTAAGGAGAAAATAATAACAGAAACAATGTTAATAAACATCCAGTGATCAACACACTATGGCATGGCATTCAAGAGCCTCATAATTTCCAGAAGTCTCTCCATCCCATAGCAACTGTATTTGGATTTTTCTCAAATGGCGATTTCCCTATAAAGAGACCTAGAAAATTTGTGCCTGCGCTTTACTCCTGGTGATGATGATAATGATGCTGCTGCTGTTAATAATGATAATGGAGGAGAAATAGGCAGGGGAGTAGAAAGAAAAAGAGCAAGGAGATGATGGTTGGGGGAAAAAAAGATTAGTTAATATATATCAGTTGTTGAATGCCTATTGTTTGGATTTTTCTTTTACTAGTGATGAATCTAGGGTCATTTCTTCCTTTGTACTTCTATTACCTTCTATTTATTTTCATATTATTTGTATGTCCAACAGGAAGTACCAGAAATATGGGTGATGGCCCATTTCTCTATGAACAATCACATTATCTACTCTTCTTTTTAAATTATTTGCTAACTTTTATAAGGGTAATATGCATGTTGCTAATATATTAGCCTTTCATTGATAGTGAGTTCTGCTTATTTCTTTCATAAATTATGTTTAGGATTGGAATAAATCATAATTGGGGATTAAATCATTGTGAATAGAGAGCACTTCCTTCATTTTTTGTATTTTATCTATTTCAGTTGTTTTTTATTGGAGTTTGCATAAGTTTGTGGGGTGGTGAACTTTTATCTGTGTTTGTTTTCCAGTCAAACAAGAGCTCTGAGGTGCTGGATCATGTGCCTTTGGTTTTGGGGACTTGAATGGTTTTACCTTGAGAAGTAATGTGGTTCAACATTTTTGGGACTATTTCCATGCACTAAGCCGTTTCTTGGCTTCACCTTTGAACCTGGGTTCCTTGAAGACCCAATTTACTATTCATTTCAGCTCATGATCCCCGGTGGGAGAGCGAGGCACCATTCTGCCAAATCAGCTCAGCCTGGAAGAGCCTGTCTTTTCCCTAAACACAATCCAACCATGAGTTTGCTGGAAGAGAGAGCTGGTTTGACTGTTTGGTCAGGAAAATGCCATGGGGAGGAAAACTCGGCTGACTCTACTTGGTTCTTATGGCCTAATGTTTTTATATGGGAAACATCACAGAGAAGATTCCAGGTCAGGAACTCTGATGAGCACCAGTTGGGCTCTTGGGGAAAGGGAGAGTGTTTGGAAGGAATGCTTTTAGAATATATGGCATAATAGGTGGATATTTAACATAATGCAATATTTCTGTCATTTCCATAATAACTATTCTACATCTGAATATACTCTTCATTAAATGCATCAGCTTAAGAACTCTGTCATGATCATAGCCAAATAATATGTCACCCCATATATAACCATGACAATCTTGAGATTAACCAGCCACTGGGTGCTACTTTTAATGATGTTTTTCCTAGCAGCTTTCTACTTAGAAATGTGAACATTTGGCAGATATTTTCATATTTGACTTTGTGTTGCTAAAAGGTCTAAAACCTGAAAAAGTAGCCAGATTCTTACTTGATAGTTTTCAAATCTTTAAATTTTTTCATGTAGCAATCAAAGATGTTTGAATAGCTACATGCTACATCCTTTGTTAACCTTTGGAATTAGAAAAATAGATGAAAAATACATTCATTTGTTCACTCATTTATTTAGAAGTCATTTTTGAGCGTGTATTATGTCCCAAGAATCATGTTAGTTTCTGTGAGGTGATATAAAAATGGGTGATATAAAAATTCAGTCAGTCAGTCAGTTGGTCAGTCAATGAACATTATTTGGAAGGTGTAGCTTCATGGGTTAATAAAATATGGTTCATATCTTGGATAAACTCACAGTGTAGTTGCAGAAGCCCCACCTAATAAGATTATTGAGATTCTTTGGGTTAATTATTAAATGAATGTAAGAGATCATAGATGCTAGGTAAATACGTCGCAAATAATGAAGTTTTGTGCTTGAGGGCATTTGTTCAGCCTCAAACTAGTCAACCTCTACCTTCTCGTGAACATACAAGATACTGTGAACACATACTAATTTAACTTAATTGACTGAAAATTCGCCATATGCCTACAGAATTCCAGGTCCTATGGGAGGCACTGGGAATAACAAGATAAAAGAAGCATTGTTCCTGCCTTTGAATAACTTAATAGTAACAGAGATAAGGATGTTCAGGAATTGTGTGATGGTATGAGTGGTGTGTGAGGACCAAGGAGGGAGCAGAGAAGTTTCCTGACAGTAGTGATGCATGGAGTGAATTTCAAAACACTGAGGGAGATGGGGTGTCAGTGTTCCAGCACAAGTGAAAGGGATCAGAGGTCTGAGAGAGCTTGCCATGCTGGAGGCACTACGTGTCATGCATTATTAGTGGACCATGAAGTCTATGGAGGGACGTTGGGGGAGGCCTTGGATCCTGGGAGAGAGAGTTTGGATATTCTTCTGAAAGGGATAGTGAGTCAGAGATCTACTTTCCAGCTGAACTGCCAGTATTTCCCAACTCTCCTGCCTTGCACACCCTGTGAGTTTGCTGTATTTTACTTAAAATAATAGTTGTATTGTTTGAGCTCCTCAGTGGCAGAAAATAAAGAACAGCCATGAGGCCAGCTAGATTAGAAGAAGAACCAGATGCAAAGTGTCAAGACCCATTTGTACTGATATTACTTCTCATGTGGCTTGTATGAAGCACCTCACTTATATTTATTTCCTCTAGTCTTCCCATCAGATGAACTGGGTAAAGTGGAATGTCCTTTGTTTGCTAGATGAGCAAATGGAGGCCCTGGGAGATAAACTGGCTTTTCCTAAGCCACAGAGAGAACCACTGGTGGTGTGGTCCCAGAGCCTAGGCCTTCTGGTCCTAGTGCAGTGTTCCTGCCATGAGTCATGTGAGCTCTGTTCTGCTGTGATCCCAGTGGGCACTGGCATACCCTCAGGGCATGCAGTTTAGAGTGTAAAACGGGATGGATCCCTTACCTATCATGCTGCTATCCATCTCATATTTCTAGGCAGCACTCAGTCATTTTTTAACTACCTACTCTGTGCATTTTCATGCCTAGAAATGTGTAGGAGGTCACACCTGGGATTTGAATTCCAGCTCTGATTCTACATACCTCTTAATTTTGAAAAAGTTGCTCAAATTCTAGTTTTTATTTGCTCATCTGTAAAAATGAGCACAATAATGGTACCCAAAACATGAGGGAATATATACTTAGCGGAAGGCCTTCCATATATTAATCTCTCAAAACCATCATCCAGTAGCTGAAATGATGAATAAGATCCTGGGCCTGCATTCTCTATGCTTTAGCCCAGTGAGAACGAAAGTTTAGAAGTTTCAATAGGGCAAGAAGGCAGGAAATCCCAGGTACTCCAGGCCCCTTCTTAGCACAATGGGCTCAAGCATTTTTGGCTATTTACCCTCTTTCTTTGGCTTCTGGCAACACTGGCCAAAATGCATGGTGGTTTAATAAAAATGCTTACAGTGAGGGAAGTGGATTGATTTAATCTTGGGAAGGCCACCTTCTTCTTTTTCCTGTACTCCTTCCTGCACCACTAACTGCTCTTAAAGTTCCTCTGTCCTTCTTTCCTTTGGTTGTTTTTCTTCTTATGCTGAGAGGGGTTTTTTTTTTCCTGATTGGGCATCTCATGGAATTGTGAATTACTCCATTAGTTATGGCAGTACCCACAGGCCTGTCACAGATAGACATGGAGTCCTAGAGAAGTATGGGTTAGGTCTTGACTGCCCACATCCACACGTCCACACATACCACGCACACACACACACACACACACACACATCACGCATCCAAACACACACACACCCTCTGCATATATAGGTACCATACATGCACATACACACACACACCACACATGCACACACACAGGACTATGCACACACACACACACACACACACATGCACCACACATACACAAACACAGACAGAACATTCCTGTTTCCACTTAGTTTTGCTTCTTGGATGAAATAGTCTATTATAAATAAGACCATAGGTTAACTATGCCCATGTTGAAAGATTTGGCAAATGAGTCTGGCCGGAGAGGCACATTTCATATCAGAGGGCTTAAACAGCATCATGTTCAGGGGTCAATCTCTGCTGGACCTGGCTCGGAGTTCTTTGCCAGTTTTGAGGGTGTGGTACGGAGAATCTGATGTTTGCTTTAACGACTGTGAGAAGTCTCTTAAACAGATTGGCTGCCTAGAAAAACATTTCAGATGCTTCTCAGTCCTGAACTTTGGCTTCTCCAGCCATGACCAAAGGAACATTAGCATAATTTTAGAAACTTCTTCAATCATTCCATAAAAATCGTGGCTTCCCCCCCTATCAAATTAACTAATCTCATTTAACCGTGACCACTGCTCATAGACAATCAAACTATAGGCAGAAAATTCTGACTTTGCCTTCTGAGAACCTAAACTGAGGCTCACATGCTGATGAATGTGGCCTTCACAGGGCTGAATCTATGTGGTACAAGCTCTGTGAGGGCAGGTCCCTTATCTGGTTCTCTGGTAATCCCCAGCCCCTGGAACAGAGACTTATTTCTACCAACAGAATCTGAGTTCTTTAAGGGAGTTTTATTTATCCTTTCATCTCTGAGGTGCATGTCTGGCTTTTCAATAAGTATTTGAGTGAATGAATGCTGACTTCTGGAATTCTATCTACTCACTTTCATTAGTCTAGATTCTGACTTTGACTCTTATTAAGATGACCACTCTCTGGAGAATTGACTCATAAAATTGGTCTTCATGCCTGCTGCCTGTGTATGATGGGGAGGTGAGAGAGACAGTGCTGCGGTGTGAGTAAGTGGGTGCAACTGTGGAGCGGGTTAGGAACAGAGAAGATTTTTTTCCTCCTTCACCTCTAAACTTCAACCAGCCATCAGTGAGCACCATCCCCACCTCCACTCCACTTTTCCAGGGCTCTCTCGTGCTGCCTTTTGCTCTAAACACAGGGAGTACAGTTATTGCCATCTCCTTAGGAATACCGGGCTACCCTCCTTCTGACTGAACAGTTAAGGTCCATGGATGAGTATTTTTCCAAGTATTCAGCCTTTTATCACAGCACCAGTGAATTCCACATAGAGATTTTTTTCTCAGATAGACATTGTTATATGATTGTAAAAGGAACATATACTAATTTGGAGAAAATTTGGGCTACACACAATGTATAAATAAACAGGATAAAATTGCTGTTAACGTTTAGCTATATTTCATTCTGGTTATTTTTGTGTCTAGTTTTTTCTTTTGCACTATTTAGATCATATTGCATGAAAAATAATGTATCTTGACTTTTCACTTAATATAATTAGTATAAGCATTTTCCCATATCATTAAATGGCATTTCAAATGCTATTTCAAAAAAACACAAACTATTTTACTGTGCAAATGCACCATAATTTACCTAGACTTTCCTCCATTGTTTGGAAGTAATTGATAAATGGGAGTGTGAATGGTCTCTGTGGCATAGAGATTAGTATTAAGTCTTGCTTGCAGCTGTCTAAGCCAGGTTTCTATTCTGACTTGGTGGAAATAGTTGTTTTGTGTTTTCCAAATGTAGTTGTTGTTAACTAGCCGTTGATTAAGGTAGATTCTTTACTAGGCATGAATACAACAAGATGTCTATGGAAATAAGAATATCCCATTTTGTGCCTTCTGACTTTTATAATTTTAAATGATGGAAATGACACCCAAACTGATGGATGAATATGGGCAGACAAATCACAAACACCAATGCAGACTTTTAACATCTAAGCCTTAATGACTAGTTCAAAAGAACACAGATAGAACATTTCAATCTCAATTTGGATGACCCATGGTTTAGTTTGATAAAATTAGGTGAACATTGACTAAGCCTCAATCAATACTAGACACTATTCAGAAGGCTCTGGAAGAATATGAAATGGTTCAGCCACTTCAGAAAACAGTATGGCAATCCTAAAAGCAAAACAAAACTAAAATTAGAATCACCATATGATCCAGCAAGTAAACTTCTGAGTATATACCCCAAATAATTGAAAACAGAGACTTAAACAGATATTTGCATACTCCTGTTCATGGTAGCATTATTCACAATAGCAAAAAAGTAGAAGCAACCTAATTGTTCCATTGATGGATGAATGGATAAACAAAATGTAGTATATACATATGGTGGAATATTTTTCAGGCTTAAAAGGAAAGAAATTCTGAACACATATTATAATTTGGATGACCCTTGAGGACATTATGCTAATTGAAATAAGCCAGAAACAATAATACAAATACTATATGATTCCACTTAAATGAGGCATGTAGAGTAATCAAATTGATACAAACAGAAAGCAGACTGGGGCTTGTCAGAGATTGAGGAGAGCAAGGATGAAGAGTTGTTTACAGGTGTAGAGTCTCAGTTTTGCAAGGTAAAGAGTTCTGGAGAAGGATTATGGTGATGGTTTCACAATATTAAAGTACTTACTATCACTGAACTGTATTCCTAAAGTGGTTACGATGGTAAATTTTATGGTACATGTACTTTACCACAACTTTTTTTTAAAAAGGCTCTGGAAAAACAAAATAAATAATGTAAGAAATACTTTATCTTAGGGAAATCTAGGGGTATGTAGGTATGTAAATGGAGGGGGTTTGGGGGAAAATAGACTGGTTCACAAATTATACCACAGGGAAGGAGTGAAATGGGTATGAAATTTACAAAAGCTACTTTAAAAAGTTAAGTAAGTGAGAGTGCATATATGGGGGCACACATTGGTAAGTGGGGACTGAAGATCAGAGAAGCTTTCATGAAGAAAGTGGCCAGGACTTCCTTAAAAAGATGTGGGGCATGGATAGAGTAGTCAGCGTGGAGAGAAGAGAGGAAACTGGGAGGAAAAAACATGGAAATTGGTAGTTCGGTATGCTAAGTTTATTGTGATAAATGTTAACATTAAAAAATAAGAAAGATTGGGGATGGCCCCATGGCCTAGTGGTTAAGTTCGGTGCACTCTGCTTTGGTGGCCCAGGTTCATGGGTTCATATCCTGGGTGTAGACCTACACCACTTGTCAGCCACACTGTGGTGGTGACCCACATATAAAAAATAGAGGGAGATTGGCACAGATGTTACTTCAGGGCTAACCTTCCTCAGCAAAAGCAAAAAAAAAAAAAAAAAAGAAAAAAAGGAAAGATTGCAAATTAACAACCTAACTTTAGACCTCAAGGAACTAGAAAAATAAGAAAAAAGAAGACCCAAAGTTAGCAGAAAGAAGGAAATAATAAAGATCAAAGGAGAAATAAATCAAATAGAGAATAGAAACACAATAGAAAAAAAATAAACAAAACAGAGTTCTTTTTTGAAAAAATAAAGATGACAAACCTTTAGCTAAACTAAGAAAAAAAGAGAGGACTCAAATAAATAAAATAAGAAATAAAAGAGGAGACATTACAACAGATTCCTCAGAAATAAAAATGATCATAAGAGATTATTATGAGCAATTATATGTTAATAAATTGGATGACCTAGAAGAACTGATTAAAACCCTAGAAACATACAACCTACCAAGACTGAAACAAGAAGACACAGAAAGCCCAAACAGATGAACAGCAAAAAAGGAGACTGAAATAGTAATCCAAAAAGTCCCAAAAAAGAAAAGTCCAGAACCACATGGCTTCATGGCTGAATTCTACCAAACATTTAAAGAATTAATAACAACACTTGTCAAACTCTTCCAAAGAAGAGAAGTAGAGAGAATATTTCCAAACTCATTTTGTGAGGACAGCATCACCCTGTTAACAAAGCCAAATGAAGACACCCCAAGAACAGAAAACTACAAGCAAATATCTCTGATGAGTATACACGCCAAAATCCTCAGTAAAATTATCTGAATCTGACAATGCATAAAAAAGAGTATACACCATGATCAAGTGGAATTTATCCCTGGCATGCAGTGTTGGTCTAACATACACAAATAAATCAACGTGATACACCACATTAGCAGAGTGAATGATAGAAATCACATAATCATTTCAATAGAAACATAGAAGGCATTTGACAAAGCCCAACATCCATTCACGATAAAAACTGAACAAAGTAGGTATAAAAGGAAATTTCTTTAACACAGTAAAGTCTATGAGAAACTCACAGCTAAGATAATAACCAACAAGAAACAGCTGAAAGCTTTTCCTCAAAGATCCAGTACAAGATAAGAATGCCCACTCTCACCACTTCTATTCAATATAGTATTGGAAGTACCAGCAAGAGTAATAAGACGAGAAAAATAAAGACATCTAAATCAGAAAGGAAGGAGTAAAATTCTCTCCTTTTGCAAACGACATGATCCTATTTATATAAAATCCTAAAACTCCACAGAAAAAAGCTATTGGAACTAACACAGTCATGCACTGCATAATAATATTTTGGTCAATGATGGATTGCATATACAACAGTGATCCTAGAAGATTATAATGCAGCTGAAAATTTTCTATCATCTAGTGAGATTGTAGCCATTGTAACATCATAGTGCAATATATTACTCACCTGTTTGTGGTGATGCTCGTGTAAACAAACCTGTGCTGCCAGTCATAAAAAAGTATACCCCATACAATTAAGTACGGTACATAATACTTGATAATGGATGCCTATGTTACTGGTTTATGTATTTACTATGCTATACTTTTTATCGTGATTTTAGAGTGTACTCTTTCTATTTATAAAAAGAAGTTTACTGTAAACCAGTATGCTGTGTTATACTGGCAGCAGCCTCATACATCTCATATTTACTGTGTCTCTTGATTGCATCCTTTTCTCTTGTGCTTGATTTAATCTCATTTTGTTCATCATGGCCCCTAAGCATCCAAAATCCACTGCTAATGTTTCCAGTAAGAGGCCACATTGAGTAATTGATCTAGAATCAAAATTAAAAGTGATTAAGAACTAGGAGGGTAGAAAATCAGTGATGGTTATTACTTGCCACTCAGGCATGTCCCCTTCCACGAGAGCTATAATCTTGAAGAATGAGAACAAAGTGAAAAGCTATTAAAGGATATGCTTCATCGAAGGCAACAAGACTAACAAAAATTTGAGAAGGAGATGGAGAAACTTTCTCCATGTCTGTGTTAGCATACCCCTCTCAGAACCATGATGATCATGCCCAAAGCAAAAAGTTTGTTCATGATATTGAGAGAGAAGCCTGGACCCAACTACGATGTTGAACTTACTGATAGCTCTGGATGGTGTAAATGATTCAAGAATTGTTAGTCATTACATAGTGTAAAAGTGAGTGGTGAGTTTGTGAGTACTGATGTGAAGGCAGCTGAAGAATTTTAGGAAACTCTAGATAAGCTGATTGTGGGAGGAATATTACTTTCCAGAGTAAATATTCAATATGGATGAAATCTCTCTATTTTGGAAATGGATGCCTGAAAGGACTTTCATCCATGAGGTCAAGTCAATGCCAGGTTTCAAGGTGATTAAAGACAAGATAACCATCTTGCTTTGGTGCAATGTTGCAGGCTACAAATTGAAACCTTTTGTGATCTGGCACAGTGAGAACCCTAGGGTGTTCAAGCATATAAGTAAGAACATACTGCTAATGTACTAGAGGAGCAACAAGAAGTCATGGATGACCCAGTCTGTCTTTTAAGATGCCCTCCTGAATTGCTACGCCAGCAAAATGGAGAAATACCATTTGGAGAATAACGTACTTTTCAAGATTTTGCTTATTTTTGATGCTCCTGGACATCCTCCTTTTATTAGTCATCTTCATATCAATATCAAAGTAGTGTTTCTCCCTCTAAACACCACCTCTTTGACCCTTCCAGTTGATCAAAGAGTTAGAGGAGCTCTTAAGGCCTACTACCTGAGGACCTTTGCATGGGCTGTTGCTGCAACTGAGGAAGACACTGATGCAATTCTGGAAAGATTAAAACATCTATGACTGCACCAAGATCCTTGCTTGGGCTTGTGGTGATGGCACCAATGGGAATATGAATGGCATCTGGAAGCAGACACTCAAGAGGTTCGCTCATAACATCAAAGGATTTGTCAAGGATGAAGAAGTTGTAAAAATAAAGAAGGCTATGGTTGAGATAGCAAACAACTTTAACCTAGGTATGTATGAGGATGGCAGTGAGGAGCTTGTAAAGGTGGTTCCTGAGGAATTGACTAATGAGAATTTGTTGGAACTGGAATAGGAATGCATAGCTGAAGAAGAGGCAAGAGAAAATGAAACTACAAGAGTAGAAGAAGAACCTCCAAGGAAACTCACAGAGATGTTCAGCAGAAGTTTTTTCAGACTTCAGCAAGCTCCTTGAAAAGTTTAAAACATGGACCCTAACACCAAAAGTTTTTCATTAATAGAAGAGAATGTTCATGGTGCACTATCTGCTTACAATCAAATTTATGATGAAAAAAAGGTAAACCACCATAGACGCCTCCTCAAGAAGAGTGACACCTCCTCCTCTGGCAGGTCTTTCAGGAGGTATTCCAGAGGAAGGCACTGTTATCATAGGAGATGACAGCTTCATGCACGTTATTGCCCCTGAAGACCGTCCAGTGGGACAAGATGGGGGAGGTGGAAGACGGTGATACTGATGATCCTGACCCTGTGTAGGCCTAGGATAATGTGTGTGTTTGTGTCTTAGCATTTAACAAAAAATTTAAAAAGTAAAAATATAATAATAAAACATTTTAAAAATAGAAAAAGCTTATAGAATAAGGATATAAAGAAAGAAAATATTTTTGTACTGCTATACAATGCATTTGTGTTTTAAGCTGTGTTATCACAAAAGAGTAAAAAAGTTAAAAAACATAAAAATTTTATAAAGTGAAAAAGTTACAGTAATCTAGATTAATTTATTACTGAAGAAAGAAAAATATCTTTTAATAAATTTAGTGTGGCCTAAGTGTTCATTGTTCATAAAGTCGACAGTAGTGTCTAGTGATGTCCTAGGCCTTCACATTCGCTCACCGCTCACTCACTGGCTCATGCAGAGCAACTGCCAGTCCTGCAGGCTCTATTCATGGTAAGTGCCCTATACAGGTGTACCATTTTTTATCTTTTATACTATATTTGCACTGTACCTTATCTTTGTTTAGATATGTTTAGATACACAAATACCATTAAATTACAATTGCCTACAGTCTACGGTACAATAACATGCTGTACAGGTTTATAGCCTAGGAGCAATAAGGTATACCATATAGCCTAGATATGTGGTAGGCTATACCATCTAGGTTTGTGTAAGTACACTCTAATGATGTTCGCACAATGATGAAATTGCCTCATAATGCATTTCTCAGAACATATGCCTATCATTAAGTGGCATAGGACTATAAGTGAATTCGGTAAAGTTGCAGTTTACAAAATCAACTTAGAAAAATTAGCTGTATTTCTTTACACCAACAACGATCTCTCAAAAAAAGAAGTCAAGAAAATGCCATTTATGGTAGCATCAAAAAAAAATACTTAGGTATAAATTTAACCAGGAAGTGAAAGATCTGTACACTGAAAATTATAAAACATTGATGAAAGGAAGTGAAGAAGACACAAATAAATGAAAAGATATCCATGTTCATGGATTGGAGGAACTAGTATTGTTAAAATATCCATACTACCCAAAGTGATCTTCAGATTCAATGCAATCCCTATCAAAATTGCAATGGCGTTTTTCACAGAAATATAAAAAACAATTCTAAAATTTGTTATGGAACCACAAAACACCCTGAATAACCAAAGCAATCTTGAGAGACAAGAGCAGAGTTGGAAGCATTGCACTTCATGATTTCAAATTACATTACAAAACTATAGTAATCAAACACTATGGTGCTGGAGTAAAAACAGACACTGGACAAATGGAGCAGAATTGAGAGCCCAGAAATAAACCTGTGCATATATGGTCAACTAATTTTCTATATGAGAGCTAGGAATACCCAATGGGGAAAGAATAGTCGTTTTATTAAACGGTGCTGGGAAAACTGGATATTCACATTCAAAAGAATGAAGTTTGACTATTACACCATACACAGAAATCAACTAAAAATAGACTAAAGATTTGAACATAAGACCTGAAATCTTAAACTTCCTAGAAAAAAGAAAGGGGTTAAATTTCCTAGACTTTGGCCTTGGCAATGATTCTTTGGATATGACAGCAAAAGCTCAGGCATCAACAAAAATAAACAACAGAGACTATATCAAACTAAAATCTTCTGCTCAGCAAAGGAAATCATCAAGAAAATGAAAAAGGAACTTAATGGATTAGGAGAAGATATTTGCAAACCATATATCTGATAAGGAGTTAATATCCAAAATACATAAGGAACTCACACAACTCAGTGGCAACAAAACAAACAACTTGATTAAAAAGTGGGTGAAGGATCTGAAGAGACATTTTTCCAAAGAAGACGTATGAATGGCCAACAGTTACATGAAAATGTGCTCAACATCACTAATCACCAGGGAAATGCAAATCAAAAACCACAATGAGGTATCGCCTCATACCTGTTAGGATGGCTATTATCAAAAAGAAAAGAGATAAGTGTTGGTGAGAATGTGGAGAAAAGGGGACCTTTGTGCACAGTTGTTGGGAATGTAAATTGGTGCAGCCACTGTGGAAAACAATATGAAGTTTCCTCAAAAGACTAAAAATGGAACTACCATGTGATCCAGCAATCCCTCTTCTGGGTATGTAATCAAAGGGAATGAAATCAGTATCTTGAAGAGATATCTATGCTCCCATTTTCAATGTAGCATTATTCATAGTAGCCAATATATAGAAACAACCTAAGTGTCTATCAATGAAGGAGTAGATAAAGAAATTGTGGTATCTATATAATGGAATATTATTCAGCCTTTAAAAAGGACATCCTCCTATTTGCAACAACACGTATGAATATGGAGAACATTAAGCTAAGTGAAATGAGCCAGATACAGAAAGAAAAAACTACATGATCTCACTTATATGTAGAATCTAAAAAAGTTGAATACATAGAAGCGGAGAGTAGAATTGTGGTCACTAAAAGTAAGGAGGTAGGGGAAAAGGAGAGATGTTGGTCAAAAGGTACAAAGTTACAGTTATGTAGGGTAAATAAGTCTAGAGATTTAATGAAAAACGTGGTGTCTATAGTTAATAATACTATATTGAATACTGGAAATAAGCTAAGAGAATAGATTTCAGGTGTTCTCATAAGACACACACACAAAACTGTAACTATGTGAGATGTGTTAACTTGACTATAGTAATAACTTAACTATAGTAATTCTTTCACTATGGGATCTGATCAAATTTCAAATGGTCATATTGTACACCTTAAATATATACAATATTTATTTAAAAAATAAAATTTGAAAAAAAAATCCCATGGAAATAAGCTTAGGGCAAAATTGGAGCATAAAGAAACAAAGTGGTATGGAATAAGAAGCTCAGGATCCTCTCTTGAGTTATGTCAGCATCCTGGGCAGCAGGTTCTGTACTAATGTTTTGCTGTAGGACTTGAGAGTCCTAATCTTACATCCATCTGTCTAGGAAGCACCTGTCTAGAAAGAGACAGAGCTGGAGTTTGGAAGCATTTAATTCAAAGTGAAAAATGGTCTGTTTTGTTGGAGTTTCAGTAGATGTGGAAATGAAATCTCACAAATTGTCAAATTGGATTTGTGGGAACATACTGAATTAGATATTATTCAATTGAAGATATAAGTTAGAGATACATTGATATATTTGAGATGGATTGGTGTCATTTTAAAAGTTCTTATCTCTTTTTTAAACTTTAACATACATAGTACCTCCTGGATGAATAAAACTATATTGGAAGAGAAATAAGAGGGCAGGAGAGAAAAATTTAAACCAAATTAGATATAGTTCCTCACTCGATGGAAATTATGTTCAGCTGGCAATACAGACAGTGCATGGTTTATATAAGGCAGGGTGGGGCCTGCCTGTGGTAAGTGGAACTGAAGATGGACACGACCAATTTCGGGACACTAGGTTAGAATTTTGGTGTCAAGGAGACAGAAAGTCCCCATGAAATCCTTCTTCTTGGCCCAGTAGCTTTGGCAGTGAGTCCGTAGAGTCTGGTGAGAGAATAGATTGGGATAGGTTGGGTGACAAATATTCAATCAAGAAGATGTAGAGGCAAAGATAAGGTCCTACTGGGAAGGAGTTTTCAGACTGCAGATTGTTACCAGCATTATTGAAAAACATAAAGTAGAACAGAATGGAATTGACAATATCAGAGTGATGTCACAGAGAGTAAAGAGAAGCATGATTTCATAAAATTTTGGTTTCAGTTTTGAGGACAGAGTAAAGTATAAAATCTATTTCTTACTGTGAGTCCAGGTCCAAAATGTTGAAAGCAGTGCTCTAAAGTTCTGCAGAATGCAAATTAGGAGGGCATTTGAGTTTCTTAGCTTGATAGAATAATGAAAGATTTTATTATAGTATTCTCCTTATTTTATAATAAAGCTTTAATTTAACTTGTTTTGGTATTATTAAAAAATTGAATCTTGTCCAAGATATTTAAAAATGTATATTTCAGAGAACAAAGAGTTAAAACATATAAACAAACAAAAAAAGGGAATACTACTGGGACTAAATACTAGGCAAGGAAGAAAACAGCTATAATGAGATTGTGAATTTATGTGTATGGATTCATGTGTCTGTTCATAAAATACTCCTCAATCTCAAAGAAGAATTAGATTGTCCTTTACAAATAGCAACCTGACACTGGATGCAGTGACCGGGCGGATTAAATGATCTTGTGTTTTGGTCTCGTGGCTTTATGGGTCTCATTGGATATTTTCAGGACTGAGAAGCTGCGTAGTTTAACCAATAGTTTAGTTATATTTTCTTCAGAATATGGAAAAATATATACTTTTCAAGAAAGAAAATCTATACCTTTTGGGAAAGTTGATGTCAGATACACGGCTGTGTTTATTAGGCTTACCAAGGCTGTTACTTTCATTGGGAAAAAATTAATTACTCCAAATATACAACCCTATGATTGTTGCTACCAACGATATTAAAAGTTCTGTTATAAGACCAAAGCAAATAAGTTGAGGTCGTATAATGGAAAGAATTTGTTTCTAAGTGAAGATGTAAATATCTGGAAAGGAATTTTGGCAATTAGCAAAATGATGCTGCTTGTTTTGAAGTCTTGTCTACTGAGTAAATTTCATAAGCATGTTATCATGTCTACCTTTCTCAGTGCTGGTTTAAAAAAAATACTCCATTTGCTTAAGTGTGTGCACTGCCAGCTGGGCAGAATTCCTTTTACAAAGACCCCACTGAATGGATTGGAGAGGACTCTTTATTTATCTATGATTTCAACTCCACCTGTTTACCATTTTCTTGTTAAAAGGAATTAGTGAGTATTGGGCATGTGGCTATGAAGCAATTGAACAAATCTCCACTGCAACTATAATACAAATCCATCTTCAATCCCTCAGCAAATTGTTCTCATTTTGGGAGGGGAAAAGGTATTTTCTCAGCTAAAAACAAAAATTAACAAATATTTTGCAGAAGGTGAACTCTGGGGTCCCAACCAAATCCTGAACAAATTAGAGTGAAGCAGAAACAGCTGTCGGGTAAAACGCACATCCTCAGAGTAGGTTCTGTGCTGTCAAGCCAGATTGCTTGGAGCCAGCCCGTCCCAGCTTTACCATTTCTCAGCACCTTGGCCAAGAGTGGGAAATGTGGGAAGAGGAACACCTGGACAAGAAAAATAAGAGGAGCTCCAAGTTCTCTTTGCTTTGTGACCTAAGGGATTCCAAGATAGTTTTTTTATTGTTATTTTCCCCTGGGAAATAGCCCACGAAAATGAAGAAGACTCGCTTCTGTGACAGGAGGATGCACGAAGCTGTGACGGAGCCATAAAAACCCAGCAAGCTTCTCAAGAGAATTGTCGTGTCTTTACAAGTGCTCTCCCCAAACAGGGTTTAGTGTGGTAATCTTGTGACCTTTGACTGTGAAGGTTAAACTTTGCATAACAATAAATGAAACATCTTCTGCATTTCATTTATCTAATCATAATTTAAGTCTAGAAATATGGAATGACTAAAAAAGATTGAAATACAAGCTTGATCATTTTTTCAGATTCCAAATTTGCTTTCACTCCACCTAAAACTGCTGTGTTTGAACCCAAGAAAGTTGTCAAATGGTTTCGAGCATCCCATGACATTTTAGATACGATAAAGAGTTGTAAAATGATTCAGTATTGTTCCTCCCTTTCAGCTTTATGCTTAGTTATTTTTCTTGTTAAATTTGTTAGAGTGTGCCTAGGGACCCATATGAAAAACACACCTCTTTCCACCCAAGTTCCAAACCAATTAGAAATAAGAATAAAAAGAGTGAAAATTTCAAGGCCAAAATACAACTTTTATAATGGATAAAGCAGATATGATTCAATATGGCTTGTTTCTTGAGGCATGTGGGCTTTTAACACTGGACTAGAATTCGAAAGATGTATGGAGCCTCTTCCTCAGATGCCACTGGCCAGTACCACAGACTTTCTCCAGGGGGAAGGCTATTATTATTGTTTGCCATGTGGCCAAGAGCAATAAAGAACAAGTGCTCCCAGTGGAATATAACCCCCCCACCCCAGCAACATTATTATAGTGTAACTTGTCTTCTTATATATAGCTAAGTTTCTATTTGTAATGCACACAAATTGTGAAAACAAATAAGAAAGATATGAAATGAAAAGATAAGGTTTTCCCGCCATTTATCTACCCTTCTCCCCCATCCCACACTCCAGACACAACCACTTTTAAATAGTTTCTATTTTTATTTTCCCTGGTTGTTGTCATTATAATTTTAAATGACATACTTCTATCTACTTCTAAAATTATCTTTAAATAATATCTATGATTCTCTTCCGTAAAAGATGAGGAACTCAGCACACTTACACTACCTCCTCTCTTCCCTTCATCTTCTAATTGTTATGGAGCATTTTGTTTTTACTTCTTTCGTGGGAGGGAAACTAGTTAAAAGTAAGCTCCTAGAGTCCAAACTCCACTTCATCACTTATTTACTTATTAGCTATGTAGTCTCGAAAAGGATACTTTGTCAAAACTTTAAATTCCTCATCTGTAATTGGGGATAATAATGGTACCTCCTTCATAAGTAACGCTGAGGACTAAATCGATGAGTTCATATAAAGTGTTTAGCACTGTGCCTCATAGTCAGAAAACACTGAACAAGGTTATGTACAGTTTTGTGTCAATCATGTGGTTTTGTTGGGTGGTTGATTCTAAAATCTGATCTAACAGAGTCTACAGTATCATGATTATTGAAATATTTTCAATGGATGAATCAAATAGCATGATTAGACTCAGAAGAAGATGTGATTTTTTTTCACTAAAACTTTGTCCTTTAAAAAAGATGCTTTTGAGTGTCAGCGTTTGATAGGTCTTAATTTCTTCTAGGTTTCCTTATTTCTTCTGGTTATACCAATTTCTTTACATCTCTTGGATTGGGAAGCAACACATTACTGGTGTTCAGCTTATAGATTCCACTGTGTATATGACATCATGCAAGTAACTTAGACTTTCTATGCCTTATTTTTCTCATCATCACATGAGGATAATAGTAGTATCTTACTCAGAGTGTTATTATGAGTAATAAATGAAATAATATACACACAGCACATAGAAAAGCCCCAGGACCCTATATTATTTTGCATTTTCCCCCTTTTTAAAATTTGCTATTGTACCTTATTCATTCATTCATTCTCACAAAATAGTGGGATGATAAATTTTCTGTGTTTATGTGTACAAAATACATTTTTATTTTCCTCTCCTCCTCCCATAAGTGAATGCTTTTAAGATTCTAAATTCAAAGTTGGAATTTGGCGTTCTCTTTCCAGTAATGATAGAGTAGTTTGTTGCAGACCAATGTTCTCACCAAGAACATCTAGAGAAGCTGGAAAAAATATCCATGGAGGCACTGAAGAGCTGGTAAAGCAGCAAGGACTACCTGGTTGGGACAGAACCTAGAATGAAGGTAAGTGCATTGAAGTGAACACAAAATTTTGCATTCCTTTTTCACTCAAGATATTTGCTATTCTTGGCATGGGGCCAAGGCCTAAAAAATTGAGCAGGAAGTGACAACTAACTGATCAGAGCATTTGGGAATTTCAAGGATTCAATCTACGAAGGAAGTGGGCCCTAGTAAAAGTCTCTTACTTCCAGTTAGAACACTTGAAGGAGTGCACGCTGGGAGTAAAGGCAAACTGAAAATAGATCATCCCTCACAAAAGAATGGAATTGAGCTTCGTCAATCCCAGACTGGATTATGGTGATCTGTGCTTTCTCTCAAGGCCTATTAGGGAGTGAAACTCTCTTCTCATTGGAGGGAGACAAATAGGCCAAGTCTCAAATTATTTCTACATTTTTTCATTCACAATGTCTGACATTAAATAAAAATAACCAAGCATTTTAGGCAATAGGACGAAATGACCAAAACCAAGAAGAAATACGGATCATAGAACCAGACCAACAGGTGATCTAATTATTATTTAATATTTACTTTAAAATGATTATGATTATTATGTTAAAAAACATATCAGGAGTAAGAATTTCACTGGGGAACTAGAATATATAAAATAATCTAAAGGAAATTCTAGAACTGAAAACTACATAAAAGAAAATTGAAAACTGAAAATACAGGTTTAGTATCAGATTAACCACAGCAGAAGAGAGGATAGGTAAACTAAAAGATAGATTATATTATCAAATATCCAAACTCATGCACACAGAGAAAAAAAGATGTGAGATAGATAAAAATGCATTAAAGACTCATACGGCATGGTGAAAAGATCTGACATATTGTACAACTGACATCTCAGAAGAAGGGAAAGGATTGTGGTGAAAACAAGATCTGAAGAGATACAAGTGAAGAATTACTCTAAACTGCTGAAAACTGTCAAGAAACAAAACTCAAGAAAAATTGCAAACTCCGAATTGGATAAATAAATTTAAAAAAAAACTAGATATAGCATAGAAATACTACTGAAAACAAAACACAAAAAGGGAATCGTAAAAATATCCAGGAACAAAAAGACATTTTACCTTCAAATGAGCAACAGTAAGACTAACAGCTAAATTATCATCAGAAATACTAATGGAAACTATAAGACAATGGATGAACATCTTCAAAGTGCTTAAAGAAAATAACTGTAATCCTAGAATTCTCTTTCTAACTAAATGTACTCCAAAAGTGAAGGCAAAATAAGAAATAGGGAAATCACAAGAACTGATTACATTGTCTTCACCAGCCACAGTCGAGTTTAGTTAGTATTTTTAACATGCATAGTTAACAAATTCTAGGTATTTCAAATAGCTTCTCGAATTTTAATATATATTCAAATCACCTGAGGGTCTTGTTAAAATGCAAATTAAGATTCAGGAGGCCTGAGATTCTGCATTTCTAACAAACTCTTGGATGATACCAATGCTACTGATACCTGGACCACACTTTGAGTAACAAGGGCTTAAAATTCTTAAGTTGGCTTATTCCTTCAGACTTATACCTTACTCTTGTCCCATATTTTATCTTTATTTCCCACAAATTAAACATTAAAATTTTGCATAGTCAATATTTATTTAGATTAACCCATCTACCAATTTCTTTGCTTACTATTCCTTATTGTATCTCAGTTTACTTCTTCTAGAATTTCCTTCAGTGAAGGTGTATTTGTGATAAAGTCCACTTTTCATTACGTAAAAAATTGTTTTGTGCCAGCCCCACTGGGCTAGTGGTTAAGTTCCACCTGCTCTGCCTCTGCAGCCTGGGTTCTGTTCCCAGGCATGGACCTATACCACTCGTCTGTCAGTGGCCATGCTGTGGAGGCAGCTCAAATACAAAAAGAGAACGATTGGCAGTGGATATTAGCTCAGGGTGAATCTTCCTCAGAAAGGAAAAAAAAAATCATTAAAAAAAGTGTCTTTATTTTACCCTCCTTGAAAAATAATTTTATTGGGCAAAGCCTTCCAGGACATTGCATTGTCCTCTGATCTCTATATTGACTAATTTGAAATGAGTCAGCTGTCTAATTGATATTCAGGTGATCTAGCCTTTCTGTCTACTTGCTTTAAGGACCACTTTTCTTTGATGCTTGTAGTTTCACTGTGATATGTCTTTGTGTGAAGTTATTTTTTATTTATTCTTTTTGGAATACACCAGTCTTCTTGGATCTGAGAATTCTTGTCCTTCAGTGGGTCTGGAAAATTTTCAAACATAATATCATTAATTATTGTTTTATTCTCATTCTATCTTCTCCATCTATAATTGTAATTAGACATTTGTTGGCTCTCCTCACTTTATGCTCTGGCTCTTAATTTCTCTTTCATATTTTCTGTCTCTCTCTGTCTTTCTGAGTTGCATTTTTGATATTACCGTTTTATCTATATTCTAGGTCACTAATTCTTGTCAACTTTAATCTTTTATTTAATTGTCCATTTTATGTTTAATTTTAATTATTGTTTTTCATTTCTAATATTTTATTTTCATTTCTTAAAAATACTCTTACATCTAAAAAATATCATTTATTCTTTGTTCATAATTCCATGATTCTCCTTTATTTCTCCAAACAAAGTAAATATAGTTGTATATTCTCTGAGAATTACAATATCTGATATATTTAGGAACCAAATTCTCCTGTATTTAGTTCAAGGTGCCTTGTCTCTTTGTGTTTCTCTATTTTCCAGTGAGTTGTTCATTTTCTTTGGAACTTTATCTGTGGGAATGCTTTGAGGCCTGGGTTGAATTAGTATTCCTCAAGAAATGATTTGTGTTTGCTTCTGCCAGTTTCCTGGGGGCACCACTGACCTGGGACCACTTTAAATTAAATTGTCCATTTGAGATTTTTCAGACCTCACAGGTGGCGTAAATTTGGATGGCAAACCTGTGAAAGGTCTGTTGTGGTTATAAAATCTCAAGGGAGATTTTTTTTCACTCTACTAGTACCAATGTAGAGACTAGAAAGTTTCCTTGATCTTCTATTTTTGGCAGTGAGTTTATTTCTCATTCAACATTCTCCCAAAACTATAGCTCATTGGGACTCTAGCTTTATGCAGGGGTCTCCTAATAGACTACCCACCTGAGAACAGACACTCTCCATTTTAGCCAACTCCCTCAACCCCATGCAGTGATGGGATCTCAAGCTATGTAGGGTAAAAGAACAATTGTATTCTGGAAGTTGAACAAGTTTGTCTTCCTTCTTTTCTTCCTTAACGTGCCTTGTACAAGCAGAAGTGGGCAGCTGAGGGAAGTCAGTTGTATGTTGACAACTCTTAGCCACTTTCTACCCATTCTACATTCATATAATACTACTTTATGCTTCTGGTCCAAGACCATCATGGGACTACTACAACAGTGAAATTCTTTTCACTCTGTTCTTAACTAGATTGAAACTCCCAGTAAAGTAGGGAGAGTATCTTAAGTTTGTTTGGCCTCAACCTTCCTGCATAGTTCATACCTTCTTTGCACATGGCAGCTTCTCATTGAATGTCCAATGAGATATTCAAATAACAATATTAGTATTAACATTATGACTAATCTGTTAAAATATGAAAATCAACAGAAATCTTAGATTTAGATAATAATCAGTATGTGCTAGCTTGATCATTTCTATATTTGTGCACCTCCAATTAATTCCTGAGAAATCAAATTCAGTTTTATGACTAGGTGTTTTAGAATGTTATACTTCCCAGAATCAAACCTCCCTCTGGTTTCCTATTCTCAGCCATCTACATGGACAGTGGATGGAATCAAAACTAGATAATCAAGTGGAAGAGATTTAAGATGCGTGTTTTGAGAATGTTCCCAGACCTGTCCCTGTGGTTGACCACAGATATCGTTCATACCCAAATCATACTGGGAGAGTGATAGAGGCCTTCCTCAGGGCCTGAGATGAAGCCCAGCGAAAAGGCTGTGGTCAGTTCCACTGTGATTCTTCATCATTCCAAGGTCAGACCTGTCAGGCTCTCCATAAGTCATGGGTTAGTCATGCATTTGGGACCTAGGCAGCCCTCCAGCCTCCCCATCTGAGAAGCCCTCTGGCTCAGGCCCTTGTCACTTTTCTCCAGCAGACAATCAATAGGGCTCCCTCTACCTTTGCTGACTCAGCTTGATTTCAGTCCCCAGTGGATGGCTTGAACTCTGTGTTGACACATCGTATTTCCTGAACTCCCCTTTTCTCTGTCCTGATAACTTTTACAACTGCCACATTTCTGAGGGTGAGCCTCAAAATAAAAATTCTAGATTTAAAGAAACAACATTTTGGAGTCATTGTAGATAATGTCTATGGTGTTACAATTCGTGTTATTTCAGAAGGATGGGAGGAAATGGACACTCAAAGACTACTTGTACAGTGTTTCTTTTTATTGGCTGCCATCTCTAAAACCTCTGATTTATTCATAGTCACTCTACTCATCTATTTAGCATCCTCAGGGAGGATGCTGTTCTCTTCTTTCCAGCCTTCCTGGGAGATGATTTTTTTCCCTAATCTTTATTTCTTGTTGAATCTGGGAAACTTCTTTTTTTCACTCCATCCAAATCACTGTACTGCATTCTTTTTCACTGCATGCTAGTAAAGTGAGAAGAGTGTTTCTTCTGGCCAGTGAAGTGTTCCAATAGCTTCTTAGAAGACACACCCCAGAAGGGAACTCTCAATTCCTCAGTAGTTTATCTTCAAGACCCTTAGTCTCTTTGTCACACCCCCCAACCCTCACTTCTTGTTTAAACTCAGCATGATTAAATGGAATTAGCTAGCCTGGGTTTGGGAGCCTGTGATCTAGGTTTAGTTTCCTAGTCTGCCATTAATCCAACTGTGTGGCCTTGGTCATATTATTTATTTATTTCGTTAGTTAATTTTCTTACCTATAAAGTGTGCAAATTAGTACCTACCTTGTGTAGCAGTTGTGAACATTAGAGGCTAGTTGTCTCATCTAACCTGTGCCTTACAAATGGGAAGGACTTAATACATGTTAACCATTATTGTTATGCATTTATTCCTCCAATAAAAATTAATCCTGTGATTGTAATTGTGGCAATGGTGATAACTCATGATTATAGTAACTTGGATTTGCCCCAGGGCCCTGACTAAAGCACTCATTGCTTTGAAGGAAGGGTGGGTCTCTAATGTAGTCAAATGCCTTGAAGTTCAGAGCTAAGTGACCAGGAGCTTCTCTTGTTTAAAACACCATGACCCCCAACCCTCAGACCCAGAGAGGAATTCCTGTGTAGTTAGTCTGTCTCACGCATGGCTTCGGAGGCTCTTAGGCAAGTGTGTCTGGGAAGGTTTCAGGCTGGAGGCATCAAGGAGTATTAATGTGCAGATGTAGTATCTGTCAAGAATACGAGCTGTGGTGCAACAAAAACCACCTGCGTGGCTTGTGATGTTTTTGAAACAGAGTGCCGGAAAGAAGGGGCCCAGGGCTGAGAAAGGAAAACGGAGCTCTGGATTTGTGTGCGGCTCAGAGCACAGACTCCAGAGCAGGAGGAGGAACACTGCTGCTGTGCTGCACTGCCTGGCCCCCACCGCTGATTTTGGTGTCACGTTTTATGACTGATGGGCCATGTCAGACTGAGGCATGCTGGATTTACTTCTGTGCACACAGAGAAGGGAATAGAAAAGGTCAGTGTCTCCCTTGAAACTTAGAGACTGGGTTATCCCAAGGAGTAACTCCCCCATGCGCTTTACATCAGAACATAATAGGAAGTTTCCAGACAGTAACACAAAGCCATCCCCTGAGTTGCCAGGACCAAGGCTGTGTGCCCTTCAGACCTTGGGAACAGTAAATCTGGAAGGAAAGCAGTTAGCCTCCCAATTAGAACGCTAGCGTCAGCCGTCTCCCACTACTCTGCTGAGCTTGCCAAAAACACAGCAAGGACACTGCCATACTTTGGGAGCAGAGCCACTGCAAACAGGCAGCCATGTGCCTACTGGTGGCTCTGCTTCTGTGGGGTGGAAAATGTGCAGCCGACTGATTGGCTGGGCTGTCCTATTTCCCCAGCTGAGAGAGAGCCTTTGCCAAAGCAGGTCTCATGGCTCTACTGATTGTTTTCCAGAGCCATGAGTGAAACTGGCTTTTCTGTTCCTAATTTATGCCTTGACTACAACTTAATTGGGAGTTCCAGAATGGTAGAGAAATAGCTACTGAGGTACACAGTGCTGGCGGAAACCTGGAGTCAGAAACTGCAGATCAAAAGGCTTCAGAAAAGCGATTTGCTCAATGAAGGGGGATCCTAACAAAATCATTTCCCACCAAGTGGCATAGAAAGAAGTCCAGCAATGTCAAGAGTGTGGAGATGTTGTGGACATTATCCAGGCTGAGGGGAACAATTCCCAGAGTAGTTTTCCTACCCTCAGTGCTATCAACGTGTGTCCACCTGACACTCCCACATTTTCTTTACTTCTCTCCTTGCCGCCACAAGGTTCTCTGTAGCCCCCAGTGTTCTGTCCACAACCAGGGCAATCCCACCTGACTTCATGCATGCTTGATGAAAACCCATATGGGCAGGAGAGAAGGAGCAGAGTCGGGAGTGTAGACAACACCTGGATGAGAAGAGAAAACTCCAAAACCTGTGATTAGAGTGATGAGATGAAGATAGCTCAAACTCTGGAGTATTTAGCCCAGAAGTAAGTGCATTGCTGGAGAGATGCATTAAAAAAGATGGTTTCGTTTTCTCTGAGATGAGCAATTAGTAAATGTAAAACTCCTGAGAGAATATGAAATGCTCTGTGAAGAAAAGCTGTTTGTTGACCTAAGTGCAATATTTGCTTTTATTAGGAGAGAGAGAACTAAACCTGGGATTTTTTTTCCTGGAACATACTAATTTTAAATGATATTAATTATAATAAAATTTCATTCATATCTCACAATGTTTCTGTAAGGTAAGCAGATAGGGTGATAGTATGTCTATTTTTCAGAGGGAGAAATTGGAATGCTGAAGACCAAACATGTAGGATCAGCACAGTTGCGTGCTCACCCCCATTTTCTTACTTCGAATCTAATGTTCTTTTCATTTGAGCTCACTTCTATTTTTATTTACCTAAGTGCCTAAGCCTAAGACCTTCCTAAAATAAAACATAGTAAAATACTTATTTTAGACACAAAATATCACCTGTGTGTGTGTGTGTGTGTGCGCGTGTGCGTGCGTGCATGTTTGGGGTACATTTAACATTACGTGGCTTTTGGTTAATCTATGAATAATCAGGAAGACCTGTAGCGTCACTTTGGAGTAAAGAGGCACTAAATAGCTTTGTAAATATCTAATCTGTTTAAAAGGAAATAAAATTAAAGAAGATTTCTGATTTCCAAATAAGGTTCCTTTCAGATATATTCCCATTATTTCAGGAGATGGCAATTAAAAGCTAAAGGAAGAATGATCTCAAGTTATTGTTTTCTGTTACTCTTGAGAGCAGTGTGCTCTGGAATAACTATTGTGTTAAAATGTAGCTCCTTGCTTCACACTGACTAGCTATGTGAGCAAAGCAAATTTCAGTTCAATAGGCATTTATTGAGAACCTGCTGAATGCGTTTCAGACAATATGTTAAACCCTGGAGTTTTGGAGATATTTACTTATCCCTGTCTCTGGTTGGTTTCCGGAGGATTGGATTCCAACCTACCTGATTGTTTTTATGTTATCCATTTGTATTAGTCAGGATAGCCTCAACTATAGTGTGGTAGCAGGCACCGGCCTGGTGGCACAGCGGTTAAGTGTGCACGTTCCGCTTCGGCGGCCCGGGGTTCACCTGTTCGGATCCCGGGTGTAGACATGGCACCGCTTGGCAAAAGCTATGCTGTGGTAGGCATCCCATGTATAAAGTAGAGGAAGCTGGGCACAGATGTTAGCTCAGGGCCAGCCTTCCTCAGCAAAAAGAGGAGGATTGGCAGCAGTTAGCTCAGGGCTAATCTTCCTCAAAAAAAAAAAAAGTAGAGTGGTAACAAACAACCCCCAAGTCTCAACAGTTTATCCCAAGAAAGTTTGTTTTATCCCCACACAAAGTTCGCTAAAGGTCCAGATGATTCTACAAAAGCTGTCTTCTATGTGGTACCTCCATGATTCAGAATGTTCAATGTTTATCATCTCAATGTGAGAGTTCCATTCTTGGAAGAAAGGAAATAAATCCATTAACATTTCAGGCTTTCTCTTCTAAGCTTTATCTATAAGCAACACATACCAGTTCTCGCAGCCGCTTGGCCACTGTCACATGGCTCCACTTCACTGTGAAAGCATCCAGGAAGTAGAGTCCATGTTCTTTCCAGGAACAAGACAAATTAGAATCAGTAGCCACTAGTAAGGTCTACCCCTCTGTATCTATATTTGAGAGCTCAAGCAAGAAGCTGTAGGCAATCACAAACAATAGGAAATAGTAAGAACCAAATGGAGAGCAAACAGAACTGGAACAATTTATAGATTTAGGTGGCTTGAAGTTGTCAGGGAGGCAGAGGTAAGTTGGGCCTTGGAGCATGAGGAGGATCTGGAGAGAGGAAGGGGAGCTCCTAATCGGAGGGAGGCATAGAGTGGTTCTCAGAGAAAGGAACAAAGCAAGTGGGTTATCCTCATGCCCACTCCAGATGAGTGACTCAGCATGGACCACATTTTTAATAGTGCTAAATTATGCAAGCATAATAAATTGAGAAGTGAAAGTAAGCCAGGGAACAGAAAAAATCCTATTTGGAGATGCATCTGTGTAAGATTGGAGTGTACATGGTTTTCCTGGGAGAACCTGGATGAACCATCTCTAGGGCTTTGATGCCTTCTTGACAGGTATTCCTGGCAAGCCAGAGGGATGTCAAGGGCTGCATCATACTTCAACCTGTTTGGTCAACTCTTAGAGAATCTCAGCTTCCTTTCTTTTAAATTTTAAGTCAGATTTATTGGAATATAAGTTATATCCAATAAAATCCACACTTTTTCTGAGTAGAGTGCTATGATTTTTAACAAATGCATACAGTCCTGCAGCCACTATCACAAAGAAGATAGTGAGCATTTATATCACCTGAAAAAGTTCCCTCACTGTCCTCTGTAGTCAATATACTTTCTCCACATCCAGTTTCTGGCTACTACTACCCTGTTTTTTGTCCTTATGGTTTTTCCTTTTCTGGAATATTATATAAATGGAAATATACAGTACATAGCTTTCTTGAATGTGGCTTCTTTCATTTAGCATAATGCATTTTTGATTCATCCATGTTGTTACATGCATCAGTAATTCATTTTATTTTATTGCTGAATACTATTCCGTTCAATGCATGCTCCAGATTGTTTATCCATTCACCAGTTGAAGGACATTTGGATTGTTTTCAATCGTGACTTATGAAGAAAGCTGCAACAAACTTTCCCATCTAGGTTTTTATGTGAATATATATTTTCATTCCTCTTGGGTAAATACCTACAAGAGGGATTGCTAGGTCAAATGGCAAGTGTATGTTTAACTTTATAAGAAATTGCAAAACTCATTTCCGAAGTGTCTCCGCTCCCCTTTTGATTCCATCTGCTGCTTGCTCTCATGGTGCTCTTCAGAACTTTTAAAGGTAATAGTGATATTTAATCCTTGTATATTCACAAATTTCACAATTTACCAAGCACTTTCTACCCATCATTTTGTGTGATCATTGTAGCATCCAAAGTAGGAATGAGGCCAGATTTAGAGTCACATGACCTGAACTAGGCTATTCCAAACTTAGATAAATCCGTTAACTTTTTAGGGTCTCAAGTCCTTGATTTTAATAATGGGAATGATACTTATAAGGGACATTATGGGGATAATTGTGATTAAGAGTGAGGATTTTCATGTCAGTCTTGTGTTTGAATCCTAGCACTGCTACTTACTCTCTGTGATAACAGCAAGTTACTTAACCTACCTGAGCTTCATGTAAAACAGGAATAATGATGACTACTTCATGGAGCAGTCTTAATGATTGAATGAGATACATGCAAAGCACATAATAGACTTCTCACTCCGGAGGAAGTGCTTCATAAATAACAGTTATTGTTACTATTGACAGTATTATTGCTGTGGAGATAGCATCTCTGAAAGTGTTCCACAAATTGCAAAGCATTATATGCAGGTGAGATATTTAGAAATTAATAAAACTAGGATTCAAGATATTCAATATCAGTGATACTCTCAGTCATAACGCTTCTAAAGTGCTTGAACTTTAAGCCCAAAACTCTATCTGGGTCACCATGTCACTTGCTTCTTTAAAATCTTTCAAGGGGTTGTTAAAATAATTTCTCCTGTGATAGAGCCTGCAAAGCTATAGCATGGTACCCTTCTTTGTCTTTGCTCTCTATGATTTCGGAATGCATTCATTAAGGTAGAGTCGCATGACCATAGAGGAAGAGGATTTATTCTTAAGGCCACAGTGCATCTAGAAGGAAGCTATCTAGAGATCGTCTGGCCTGAGGCATTTTGGAGGGCTGTTATTGGCACCTTGTCCTTTAAGATATCTAGGCTGCTCTTGATGTTGCCAAGGCACTTCAGGGAGTGTGGCATTATACTTATCAAGGCCAACTGGGGAATCCTTACAGAGTTGAACTGAGATAGGTTTTATGAGGTACACAGATTATTCTATGTGCTTTCCTTGAAATGGCTCTAAATGTGTGCACACATCCAGTGCTCAGGTGCCACTCGTACCTGTCTGGCTGGCTTCTACACAGTTCATTAAAATAACTGTGGGACACGATACACACATTATTATTTGATCATACATCTTATATGGCTCTGTTTGTTTATTTTAACTTTTCTCTTTGAAATTACTTCAAGCTAAAAGAAAACTTGCTCAAATAGTACTAAAAACTTCTGTATACCGCTTACTGAGATTCGCCAGTTTTTAACATTTTGCCACATTTGTTTTATCACAGTCTCTTTATATATGTGTGTACGTGTGTGCATATTTTGTAATTTTTCTGAACCATTTGAAAAGAGTTTATATACATCATGCTACATTACCCCTTAAGACTTTTGTATGTATTTTCTAAGTAAAATGATATTCTCTTATGTAACCACTGTATAGTTATCAAATTTAGGAAATGTACCATAGATACAAAAGTTTTGTTGAACCTGCACTGCATATTCCAATTTTGTCAATTGTCCCAATCATGCCCTTAATAGCATTTTTTCCCTCCATTTATGGGATCAAGTACAGGGTCTCATATTACATTTAGTTGTCATGTCTCTTTAGTTTCCTTTAGTCTGTAACAGTTCCTCAGCCTTGCTGAGTCTTTCATGTGATCGACATTTTTGAAGAATAAAGAATAATTGTTTCATAGAATGTTCCTCAATCAGGGTTTGTCTGAGGTTTCCTCATGATTATATACTAGTTATGCATCCCTGGTGGGAATACTACAAAAGTAAGGTTGTGTGCTTCTCAGGATATCACATCAGAAGCCTGCCATGTTTATCTGCTCTCATGGTTGATGCTAATTTCGATCACTGGTCAAGAGGTTCGTCCGTTTCTCTCCTTACAGTTGTGATGTTCCCGTTGTAATCAATAAGCTTTCTCTCCTAGATTTAGCACTTATTAATGATTCTTGCCCAAACCAATATTTACCATGATGATTATACCACTTCATTCACAATTATCAGTTGGCATTCTACTATACGGAAAATCCCCAATTTATCTCTCTCTCTCTCCATCTCTCTGTCTCTCTCTATCTATCTTCTATCATCTATTAATTTCAGTATATATTCGTGAATTCATATTTTAGTCAATGAGTTATAATCAATTACCTTGCTTATGTATTTTGATGCCAGTGGGAGCCCCTTCAAGCTGGCTCCTGTATCTTTTTGACATTCTTTGTGTTCTTTTGAGAAATTCTTTACTTTCTGATACTATAAGATATTGCTGGCTCATTTTGTACTTTTATCATTCCAGTCCTTTATTCAGCCATTTCTCTAAGGGTTTGCTTCCTTCTAGCAAAGAATGGTATTGTGAAACTCAGATCTGGGTGCTAGATGTGCTCATTGCTCCTGGGGTGTCACTGCTTCTAATCACTTTCAGCAGACAGAGCTAGGGGAAAAGCTATATACATATATTTCTTTAGAAATCACTAATTCATACCAATATCTCCAAGTTCCAGTCCAACTCCACGTGATTCTTCCTAGCTTTCTCCCTTTCCACCTTCCTTCTTCCACAGTGGGAACCTTGACTCCCAATTACATTAACACATTTATTCAATTCTACAATACTTTAAAATTAGTTTTAGAATTGCTAGACCCAAAATACTATGGGAAAAAAAAACCCTACGCACAAGAGTTCAAGGTGTGTCTACAGTTCCATTTCCCCCAGACTGAACTTACATCTTCAAAGCACAGTTACTGGCATCAGTTCTATTTTTTCCCTTCAGTGTGATTATTTTATTCATTTTAAATACCGTAGATGATTTGTTTCTTTTTGCATTTGGTTTGAAGTTTATTCCACCATCTTTGTTAATTTTACTTTTGAATATATAGGGCAGAACTATTCTTCCAAAAGTTTAAAGTGTACAAAATTACATACTCAGAGAAGTGTCACCCCTTCACCTCTGCTCCTCCCATTGCAGGTAAACAATTTCATTGTCTATGTTAATCGTTCCCATGATTCTTCATGCAAGAATAATCAGATTTATATGTGTTTTATTATTCCTCTTTTTTTATTACATGAAAGATAGTATGGTGTATAATCTTTTCACTATTTTCCACAGAGACTCAATATAACAATAGATTGGATCCTGCCCTCTGCCTTGTCCTTGCAGGGGATTTATAACACTTTCATCTTGTGACTGTGTAAGGATGCTTCTGACATGCCCCAAGGTTTAGCACAGAGTTGGCACCCTGTGGAGATTGTTGGATGGGTATTAATTGACCAGGTTCTTGAACGGAATGAGGGGACAGAACTGAAATATAAGTGAGTGCATGCTGGACTGTCTGACAACTTTCATGGATCCTATCACCTTCAGACTGAAATCTAAACTCCTCAGCTTGGCATATGAGGCCTTTAGAATATATCCCCAGCTGTTTCTTCTTTTACTTGTCCACATAGATCTTATGCAGCAGACACGCTAAAATACTTGATCCTCATTCTAACACACTTTTCCAAATTTTAAGAGTTTGAAATTCCGTTTCAGTTGTCTAGAATTCTCTTTCTACCTTTTAGCCTGGTTTACATTTAACTAAACTTCCTTATCTAACTTTCTTGCCACCTTCTCTAGGAAGCCCGCATTAAACTACTCTGGCAAACTTATTATTTCTATAACAACACTTGGTACATATCTCAATTATGGCACATATTGACCTATATTGTATTACCCATTTTACTTTTATGTCTCTCTGATGAGATTTTGAGTTCCCTGGGAGTTAGAACCCTTGTTTATCTCCAGTGATTAACACAGTGCCTGCTGAAAATATTTTTAAATGATTCACTAAATTGATAAGATCCTTCCCCTCTCTGGATCTCAATATATTATGTGTTTGATGAAGGGTCTGCATGAATTATCTCTACAAGATCCTCCCTAGTCTAACAATTTGAGATGCTTAAAATAAAGTGTGACTTTTTTTGCTCCTTGACCAAATTCATCACTGACAGGAAGGGGGCGCCATTTAACAGCTTGTGGAAAAAGAAAGTTTGTAACTGTTCTTACTTTTATAGCAAGAGATAGTATTCCTATTCTAGATGAAATTGAAATGTATTTCATATTCCTCTATGAGATGTCAATTTACTTAACCTTTGACATTTGAATTGAGAATGAAGCCACGGATACATTATCTAAGCTCCATGGTAAATTTGTGAGTAGCATGAGTTATTGCTATAAATTGTAGGTGGATTTATGAAGGATAAGAATGTTGATAAGGAAAAGGAATAATGATTGATAACTCCTTATGTTATTAAAATTTATTAATATGTTTTATATATATATACATATGTGTGTGTATGTGTGTGTATTAAAGAGCAATATCTGGAATTGAGCGAGGGGTTTCTTTGAATAAAAATTGACACAAAAGTGTAGTTTTATAATACTTGTTTCTATCAGGATAAACAGCAACAGCAGAAAAAGCTTTTTTGTCTGTTTCTTATGTCACTAACAGTAAATGCCTTCTGTTAAGTTTGTGCCCATATTTCTGGGGACTTCGTGCCTGAAACAATTCATAACCCTGAGTAGGTGGAGGTCCCGTAGGACCACACATCATCTGAGGTCTGAATGATCAGAATGCCCAAGCTGTATTGTTTAAGGGAGGGACAGTCTTGGTAAAAGTCTGTCCATGCTGCCTGCTCCTGCTTTCTAGCTGCCTGTTTTGATCTCAGTTGCTTTAACTGCCTGGGCCCAGCCCCACGAGGCATAAATAGAGCTTGTTATTGTAGAGGCAACCTCAAGCCACTCTCTAGTACAGTTACATAAATAAGACCAGGGCTGGCTTGGAAGGGGTGTAAATCTCTGGCTAAAATGAGAGAAGAGGGAGCCATTCGCTTTAAACCACAGTTAACATGCTGACTGAGTTTCCAAATAAACTTTTATCTCTTAAGACTGATTGCTAATGATCATTATAAAAATGAATGTGAGAATGTGACCAAGGAAGTGACCACACCTTTCCAGATTCTTCACGGCTGTCTTCAGTGGGCATTTTCCTGGGAGCAAGGCAGAGGAGGCTCTGGGTCCTGAGTGTAACTCAACTTTCTTACAGACCGAAAGGGGGAGCTTTCCCCACCACTCAGCTTCTCTAGTAGCCCCCCTTTTCTGCCAATTGAAGAACAGAAAGCTGAACAGGAGAGCTGACCCAGAGACAGGTTTTAAACCAGCCGTTTCCTGCTGCATAAAGGGTGCAAAGTCATGCTGCCTTGGCCTTCATCGTATTGCACAGAAAAGCTCCAGGAAGTCGAAGGCAAATGCCTCATCTTTGAGTGAATGCCTTATGGGTACTGTGACAGGAGGCAGACCACGTGCACCAACTGCACACTTTAGGAAGGTTTTCCAAGCCAGAAAGTGTTGCTCATAGATTTCAGTTGTCAGTTGTCTTGGAAAAGTGACATAGGCAGCGTTTCTTTGAGGTATCTTCATCTAGCTTTCAGGTTTGTTTTCACTCGATTTTGAATTTTATTTTTCCTTAAGAACAGTTTTTTAGGGGCTGGCCCCGTGGCTGAGTGGTTAAGTTCGCGTGCTCCGCTGCAGGCGGCCCAGTGTTTCATTGGTTCGAATCCTGGGCGCGGACATGGCAGTGCTCATCAAGCCACGCTGAGGTGGCGTCCCACGTGCCACAACTAGAAGGACCCACAACGAAGAATGTACAGCTGTGTACTGGGGGGCTTTAGGGAGAAAAAGGGGGGAAAAAAAAAAGAACAGTTTTTTATGATGCCAATGCACACAATGCAAAATAGCAAAAATGTGTCTTGTGTTTGAGCTTATTTGATTTTTCACTCATAATTAAACTCAGCTTTTCTGCCTTAGATTAGACCTTTGCAGGAAAGATCAGTGATTATGAATTACTGTTTTTTTAAAATCAGCACATCTTAGTTTTCAGCACTTTCAAGGAATTTGGTTCAGTTTATTTTGGGATGACTTGTATTTTTTTCCTCTGAAAGAAATGGATATTTTCTCTTTTCTCCCTCCTTTTTTGTAAGTCATTACCAACCGAAGAAAGCTTTTTGAACAAACAAACAAAAAGTTTTGATAATTGAATTATAAGCAGCCAAATATGACGTCCTGGGAAATATTTGTAAATATGAGATGCAGATTTCTTTCTGACACCCTCACATGCTGGTCATCTTAGGGCACAGTAAAGAATTATGACTCAATGAACTGCATGCTGACATATAACTAAATAAGTAAATAACTGGAGTGAAGGCAAACTGCTGTTTAACAGCTTCCCCCGTTACGTATGCACTTTCAAACAAGCATGAAATGTGGGTCTCTGGACATCACTTAAAAGAACCACAAATAAACAGAGTGTGATCCCACACTCCTATTCCTCCCGGACAGCAGGAAAGCTTGGCTGGGAATTGGGGTGGTTTTTGTTGCTCTTCTATCCCATGCACTGTAAACACAAACCCTGTCGCTCGGAAAGCTCTGGGTCATGCTGCTGCTAACAGACCCATTGAGCCTGGAGAGTGAGGAGGCAAAGAGTTGGTGACCCGTGAGCCATCGCCTCACCTTTCATTTTGCAAAGAATCACACTCCAGACTCAAATACTTTTATTCTAACATCTGGGCTAAGTCAGCCTAGGGGACTGGGAGCCAGATTTGCAAATTCTCAAGTGTAGCTCTCTTTTTTCACCTGCTCGATATATGTTAAGCTCAAGCCTTGTAGTTTGGGGTCAAATGAATGCCAAAATAAACTACACGTACATGGAACACATTCCTTTGGCATGAAAGACAACATTAGAGCTAGAAGGCCCATTAGACATTATTCCAACTTCTTCTTTCTACAAGTGAGGAAACTGAGGCAGAGAACAGAGCTTGGAAATAGAGTTCAAGTGTCCTGATTCTTGGACTGCTGCTTTACCTTGACAGTTAACTGTCTGTGTTAGTTACCTGTTGCTGTTAGCAAACCACACCAAAACTGAGTGGCTTAAAACAATGATGATTGATTATTTGTCACAGTTCTGTCTGGTTGAGCAGTTCTGCTGCAATGGCGTGGGCTCACTTATGCAACAACATTCATCCGGCCAGTTGGCTGGAGGCTGGGCTCACCTGCACAGCTGATGTGGCTGGACCTTTCTCCTTGCTTGGTCTTTCATCCCGAGGTTCTTCTCATCGGGAAGATCCCAGGGCAGAGATCCAAGACAGCAAGTCCCCAGTGTGCAGGCCCTTATCAAACCTCTGCTTGCTCTCTTTACTGATGTCCCACCAGCCGAAGCAAATCACATGGTCAAAGTCAGAATGAATCTGGAAGAGGAATGCACAAAGGTATGGATATCAAGAGCATGACAAATTGGGGGCTATTGCTGTAAAAATCTACCATGCAGCTTATGGCATCACTGCAGCAACAGTGATCCATATGGTCATGGTGTCCTGAAAAATGTTAAAAGGCTGCCTTTAAAAAAAGATTTCTCTGGTCAAGAGTATGTGCAATAAATCCTGAAGACACTAATGTGCTGACGTGCCCCAATCCACATTAGAAGAGAAGAGGAAGAGGAGAAAATGGCATTTTCCAAATGCATTTGACCAAGATTTCTTTTTCCATGTGAAACTGCTATTAACACCACAGAAAACAGTTTTTAAAACACTGACCTAGGGCATTAAGAAGAATGCTTCCACCACCTTTCTGCCCTTCCAAATACATTTTTGGTGAACTTGAACTCAGTCAGTGGAATTTCAGGATCAAATGCTGATTTGTTGATGTGTATTTTCACAGAGATTGGGCAGGGGTGATGATTGGGGAGGCCTTCTCGGGGGTGTAAACAGAGGCTGACATGCCTGAAGCTCGGTTGACTAGAGTGCCTTGGCAAGTCCTAGGCTGATGAGACAGAAAATGGCTCTTCTAAGTCAGAACAAATGTTATTTCCCTAGGAGTTATAGAATCTCAAAGAACAATCCCCTGCATTAGAAAGCTAGCTCCTTAAGGTGTCAGATTCTTCAGAAAAAGTACAGTGATAGTCAGCTTGTCTTTTCTGCATTTATATTTTAAAACACTTCCTCTGAGTTAGCATAGAATTATCATTTTCTTCAAAATGTCCTCTTTTTTTCATAATTAAATTCCATTTCGAAAGTGTGATACATGCACAGTGCAGAAATGAAAGCAGTGCAAGTGGTTATACTATGCAGACTGGTCTGCTTCCAGCTCCAGTTCTCCCAGAGGCACCAATACCCGTTCCTCACATGTCTTTTCAAAGATAGGTTATGTTTATACAGGAACCGTAATACATGCCCTACTCTGCCATGTTTTACTTAAGTCTTAGTTTTTTTTTAAACAACATCATCAGAGATAATTCTCTATAAATAGAGAGATATTTAGCTAAAATAGCACCTAGTATTTTCTGCAGAATTTCCACGTTGACTGTCTCATTTGACCTTTGCTAATGCTCTTAATGTCTTCTGGTTTTCAGTTCATCTCTTCATTTTTCACTAGATCATCTTATAGGTCATAAAATTCAGTCAACTACAATGGGCTGATCTGTACATATTATCCGTTTATATTGTCTTTTACAGGCTATCAATGTTAGCACAAGGACTTTCCCCAAGTCCTGGAACAGTATGTGGGTAACAAGGTAGAATGAAGGTGTCATGGATCCAGAGCCAGTCTCAGGATTCCTTTTGTAGGAAATAATCACAGTGGCCTCGTAGATAGTTATGTTGATAAAATGTGAAAATATGTTTGGAAGTACTTAGTAATCTCCAGGTGATATATAATTTTTATCCAACTCAAGTTAAATGCTACTGATAGAATTGTTATCATCAGGGTGCCATTGCTTTTTAAAGTATAGAGTAGATTTCCAAAGCACCTAGCTGATGCCAAGAATGAGTGAAATTTTGAAAATGCAAATCTGATCATGTCGCTGCCCTTTTAAGAACTCTCTGGTGGATTATCACTACAGAAGTGAGCTGTAATCGACGGCGCCACGTCTTCACCTTAGTGTCTCACCAGTTAACTCCAACCTCCCCAACCCCTCTTTTTCTTCCTGTGCTTGAGGAAAATAATCTCCTTTTTTTCCTAAAGGTTTTCTATGGCTCTGGTACTTTGCACAAACAATTCTCTCTACCTAGAAGACTCTTCTTCCGTGACAAGTAGAGCCCCTTCCACACATGCACATACCTGTCCTCTCCAATCCCCGACAACAAGTCTGAGTTAAGTGCCTTTCTCTTCCAATGAGCATCATGTCTTCCACTGCTTAGCATGGATCCCAGTAGGGGCAACGCTTGATTTCTTGCTTGTATTCCAAACGCTGTTGAAGTCAGTAGGTATACGTGAAATACTTCTTGATTGAAGGGATAAATGTTTTAGTTAATACATCTATAAGGAAGTCAGTGCCCTGGACAGCATTTCACGTGGCCTTGGGAGGGGGAAGTGTGCCCTATAGAGCAAGGTAAAGTGAGAGGACCAGTATATTTAAATAACAAAATGCTTTTATTTAAGGAAAGACAACCAAATAATTGTCTTTACTGTGAAGGAAAGGCATTTATTTTCTAAGCTTCCCTTCCAGACTCACTTTCTAGAGGAGAGGATTCCCTCACTGTGAAGAATCCTGGGCACAGTATGTGGTGGTGAGTGTGGAGGAATTGGGAGGGAGAAGGCAGCTGGGGAGCTGGGTCTAAATCCAGCCACAGACTATGAAATTGGACCAGCCTAATCCCCTGCTCTGGAATGAGGTGTGGTTCTGAGAGGGAATCTGGGTCTTGGACAATGATGATGCTCAGTTCTTATCAGGGTTGTATGTGAGCATGTGCATGTGTGTGCGTGGGTGTGGGCGCGTGGGGTAGCATGGGGAATCTGGAAGATCTTGGGAAGAAGATCTTTGGTGTAAAAGTCTGCACGTCTGGTTTGCCAGCAGGAGAGACAGAAAAATAGTGAGAAGAAATAACTGTACTCAGTCAGTTGAATTCTATTGATCTATTTAACATAAATCATCTAATAAGTCCCTATGATAAAATACTATTTTAATTAAAGATTAACACAGCTCTTTGTTATTGTCCTTTTAAAATTTCTTCTCTTCTTTCTCTTTTGCTCTGTGTGTCTCTGTCTCTTTATTGTGTGTGTGTGTGTATGTGTGGTTGTGTTGAAGCTCTTCTTGATGTAAATATTCAGAATAACTTTAAAGTTTTTAAAATGCCAGGAAACCTCCAAATGGTATTGGTTGCTAAAATAAGGGTCACTTTTTATATGAAATTTAAGTGTCCATCAGTCATTTTAAAGTTTTTCTTTATTTTTTCTAAGTTTTGGGTTAGAATATGCTGTTTTGCATATGCCTGGGAGAAGTTCAAGACAAAGCAGAGTTTATATTAGAAAACCCATTAACCAATAGTGACTTTGTTAAAATAATTAAATAGTGATGTTGAAAACAGTATTAAACATCCAATGAAGTTTGCTCCTGCTTTTCGATCTTCCTATTAAACCATCAGAGTATTGCAGCCCCGTAGAAAAGCAGCAATAACCTGTAAAATATTAGGAAGTTTGCTCGAGTGGATGCCAAGGGCTGGGCAGCCCTGTTTCCATCCAGCATGAGGCAGCAATGAGACCCTCTCATGGGGAAGTGTCTGCAGGAGGGTTGGCGAAAAGATGGAGCTGGGTTTTTAATACTCTGCTTTCTAGACTTGAGCAGGTTGATATGGCCCATATTCCTGATATGTGAAAAAACATTGGGAAGATCCCATTTCTCAAAGTGCCTGAGAAAGAAGCCTTCATCTAGACTGATATATAAGACCCCTTGGAATGTGGCACTGCCAACACTGACCTCACCTGGGAGATAACACAGCAGAGGGTCAGGAGATTGGGCTCTGATTCATGGCAGAGGCCTGCTTGGGTTTCAGATTTGTCACTTTTTGGCTGTAGGAATATGGGCAATATATTTAATTTCTTACTGTGTGTTTCTTCATCTTTAAAATGTGTATAATAGCAATAATTATTTCTTGTTGCTTGTTATCTTCAGGATCAAATGGGGAAATGGGGAAATTAATTAATGCTCAGCATTTAAAAAGTGCTCAATAAGTGTTAGCATCATATTTAGTTCAGGCATCACTTTCATAGTATAGTTCAGGGTTGTATTTATTTTATTTTATTTTTAAGGTTAAAGTAATATAGACACATGGTTTAAAGATTCAATTAGTTCTACAAGGTTTATTGTGAAAAATAGTAGGTCTCTGCTCCTGCCTGTCTCCCCTTCTCCTACTTCCCTCGGCAGAGGAAATCACTTTCAATTCACTTAGCTTGTTCTTTTGGTATTTACCTCCCTATCTCTAAATCAGAGCTTCTCAAACAGTAAGCAGCAAATAGATTACAGGTGTGGGGAGATATTGATCCTTTCTGCCCTCGGGGAGGTCAGGTGGAACCTGGGGTGGCCTAAATCCCTGTCTCATTGCCTCCAATCTCAATCAGTCTTTTGCATTTATTCCTATGTGCCTTATAAATATGTGTGTGTGTGTGCACACGCACGCACCATGTCTTGAACAAGGTTGGGAAGCATTGGTAAATTTAGAGCTACTTACAGATGTTTCAGTTTAGGCACGATCCATTGATTTCACACACACACACACACACACATTTCCTGTTTCTTCCACCCTTCCAATATAATTCTACTAATTTTGGTTATATGAATATTCAGTATTTCCCATATTATGACTAGGTAAATCCTGAACCATATAGTAAATCATAATTTCTTCTCCTGTTTTGCATGATTTTCCCTTTCTCTTTAGTGAATAGTTGTCTTGAATTTTTCTTTGTTTAGTTTCCTTGGGACTTATCACTAATTCAGTCCAAATTCTTTACCAGTTGTCAAAATCTTCAAGTGTTCTATAAATTTTACATTCTAGAAAAAAACTCATCAAAGTACTAAGCATCTGTTCGTAATGTATTTGTCTTCTACTCTTGATGTACAGTCATCCCCTGGGTTATCCTTCATTATCTCAGGGGCTTTCTTCTTATTTCCAGTTTTGGTTGCCCTCTTACTATATCCACGTCTTCTCTTTTGATCATGTCCGTGTTTTACAGGAGTACATCATCCAGTACCTTCACAGAAAAGGAATAATGGGAAGCAACATTTTTCTAAAGACCGTGGCTTGCCTTAACATGTCTCTATTCTAGTGTCATCCTTGATTGTGTTTGGTTGGATATAGAATATTGGGTTGTCAATAATGTTCCCTCAGAATCTGAAGGCTCTGGTTGGTTGTCTTCTACTTTCTAACTCTGTTATTGTGAAGTCCAAAGCTGTTTGATTCCTCATCTTTTGAATGTGACTATTTGTGTCTCTTTCTGGAAATACGTCTGGTCTTCTTTAAAATTTCAAGATGATATATATTGGTATGGGTCTGCTTTCATTCACTGTACCAGGCATTTGGCAATTCGTATCCTTCAGTTCTGAACATTTTTGATATAGTTTTTCACTGATGGTTCCTTTCTTCCTTTGTATAAGTCCTTTCTTCCTGGAACTCCTATTATTTGGATATCAAAAGTTTTAGGCTGATATTAAGTTTTCTTAGTGTTCTGTCCTATTTTTTTGTCTGCTAGACATTTTATCCTGCTTTGGGGGAAATTTCCTTAATTTAATCTTGTAATCCTTCTACTGACTTCTTTATTATTTCTATTATTGCATTTATTTCTAAGACCCTTTTAAAATTATCAGAATATTTATTTTTGTAAAGTGCATCCAGTTCCTATTTTATAAATGTAACACGTTAATAACATTTTTGGGGGTTTTTTTCTCGTATATTTTTTCTATTACCTCCAAGTTGCTTTTTTTCTTTTCACTTGCATTTGGGTCTGTCTCTTTCATGTCAGCATCTTTTCTGAATGGTCTGATTGTCTTTTACAGTGATTTTCTTAACGGCTGATGTGAAATTCTGAGTGTTTTGGTGGAATTTGTCAACCTAGTCTTTAACAGAGAGAAGTGATCTGGATGGACTGTTTTGTGGAGGAAGTCTCAATGTCAGTACCTTTGTATCTTCCCTCTTGGGCTAGTCAGAGTCCCAGAGACAATTTTCCACTCTTTGCCCTGCAAGGTATAGGTTTGCTTTTCAGTGTCTTGGAAGTCCATCTGTGATAAAAGACTAGGAAGGGGGTAGTAGGGTGGATCTCAGCACTCAGCATATAAATGAGCACATAATCTCTTTAACTTCAGCTAGGTAACAACATCCTCCCACGAGCTTATGTTTCTCTGTCCAAAGGCTTTCTGATAATTTGGACCCGGGGAGAGAATCTGGGGATTTAAGTGTTTCTTAAGCAAACTTTTAAGGAATCCACTTTTTAGCCCTACCCTCAGTTCCACTCTTAGAAGTCCCTGGTGCTGGACATTCCTGAACTTTATGGGGGTTTTCTGCCATAAATTTGGTAATGTTTTAGCTTTTCCTACTGCCAACTTGGAATTCATATTACTCAAGTCTCCTAAGTCATTTAGCACTAGTCCAATTGCTTACTAGATTCCAAAGTTTTGTTATTTTCTCTTCTATTATTTTTTTATGGTTTTATGCCTTAAAAATATTTCTGTCGGGGCCAGCCCCATGGCCGAGTGGTTAAAGCTCTGCATGTTCTGCTTCAGTGGCCCAGGTTCACTGGTTTGGATCCTGGGTGTGGACCTACTCCACTCATCAGCCACACTGTGGAGGCATCCCACATACAAAATAGAAAAAGACTGTCACAGATGTTAGCTCAGGGCTAATCATCCTCAGGTAAAAAAAAAAAAAAGAGGAAGAGTGGCAATGGATGTTGGCTCAGGGCCAATCTTCCTCACCCATATATATATATATATATTTTATTGTGTCATTTTCTTAGAGTTTCAAGAAGGAGCAAGAGTAGGTACATGTATTTATTTTGCTGCCTTCACCTGGAAATCTAACTTTTTCCCTTCCATCTCTTTGATTATTCTGTCCTCTCAGGTTGTAATGTTGTTCTTTTGTCTTCTTTCCCTTCACTGAGGCCCAGCCCTAGCCATGGCTCCATCCTCCAGCCTTCCTTCATAGCTCCAGCCCACAGGACTACTTTATTTGCTTTACTCTTAAAGCAATTTGATTTCTCTCCACCAAGTACCTAGATTTTCACATAGCACTGCTGCTGAAACTACTACTATTTCTGATAATAATAATAATAATAATAATAATAATAATGTAAATGAACACTAACATTTACTGAATGCTAAGCACTATTCTAATTGCTATACATATGATCTCTTACCTTATCCTTACAATTCTTTCAATTAGGTGCTGTTATTATCTCCATTTTACAGATGGGAAAATTGAGGCACTCTGAAGTTAAACAAACTGCCCCTAAATCACATAGCTCATAACTGGTGGAGCCAGATTTTGAAATGCAACTATCTGATTCCAGGACCTGTGTTCTTAATTATTCACAACGGTTGTGAGAAGAAAGCACTATTATGCCTATTTCACCAATGAGGAAATAGTGGTCCAGAGAGCTTATGTGATCTTCCCAAAGTTCCTTTGTGACTTGCGGGAGACAGAACCAGCATTTTGTGACGACAACTCCACGACTCTACATTACCGAGATATTTCACTGCCAAGAGAAGTAATACCCTTTTCTAATTAGCAAAACATTGTGTCTCACTGTTTCAATTTTTCACTCAATGGCTGATGAACTCATTAAATACCGTGTACTGCATGCAAATGCAAATACGGTGTTAAAATACATTTCCAGCATTTCAGCATTGAATTACAATTGAGAATATTTAATACAACTGCCTTATTTGGCAGATACAGGTGATACTCAGAGAAGCTGAGTAACTTACGAAAGCTTACATTGCTAATTTCTTAGGAGGCAGTGCTCAAAGCCAGTCATCAAATGTACTCTTGCTTGTACATAATAAAATACCTTTCAGATGACTCATTGTTAGCAACTTAAAAAATAAACATTTTTTCTAGAGTGTTTGTTTAGTTTAGCTGAACAGCACTTTATAGGATGTATTTTTTTCCTACAAATAAAATTTTCGTATGTCAGATATTATTTTCCATAGTAAAATAGAGTTGTTTTCCTACCGATGTGTTTTGGCCCCAAAAGCATGATAAAAATCACACAATGTAGCAAACTCACAAATATGTGTATTGTTTAAAAATATTTTGCTTTTCCCTGCTAAAGCATGCGTGACTCTGAAAAAGAAGTCATGGTATCAACCCAGCCCTGAAATTTAAAATACCACAAATCAGAAACAGAGTTTCTTCTCTTCCTGATTCAGGGAAGACAGCCTGTGTTCTATGTGCTGTCTGTCTCTTTAAACTCAGTCTTGGGTTTTATCTCAGTTCCAAGGTAAATATTCTTTAAAAGTCAAAATCTCTTAGCTATTCCTTTAAAAGGTTTATCTTGTGCATGTACTGCTTGTTTATTCAGCAACCCAATGAAGCTATTGAAGTGTTTATTTAGTGGTCTTTCTAAATTATTTATGGTGAGAGCCAACTAATCTTTGGTCACAGTGAATTTCAGGTTCCAGGAATCACTACCCTAATTGATTGTATTTCCAATTTGGAATTCCTACAGAGTGATCTTGCTCACATTAGTGTTACATCTTCAAGCGCACACTTCTGCAAAGAGAAGTAAGTGAGTCTTTGAACACTTGATCTTATTCCCGAAGGAGAGTTTGGAAAACCAGTGTGCCTGTGGATATTGGGAAGGGATTAATGACTCCCATGTTCATTCATTGCTCTCTTTCTTTTTTTTAATTGTTGAGGTGGAAGTAGAGAATTGAAGAGGCTTTGGTCAGGCACTCCAAAGAAACTGGATAAGTAATGAAGACAGAAGCAAAATATAAAGACTCACAGCAAATATGTCTTGTAAGAAATGTCAACAACATGGGAAATGCAATCTTTGGCTCCTCATCCTATCTTGAGTCTTGGCAGTTTTACAATTCAGGGCAGATGACCAGCATACCCTGAGCTATACTTCCCTAGTTCACAGAAGGGCCTCAGTACTTTTAAGAAAAGGGAGTGTTCAACTTCATCTTTGAGGGCAAAGATTAGAATCATAGAATGTTAGCACTCAAAGGGAATTCATAGATCATCTACTTTCTAGTCCAATCTCTTTGTTTCACAGTTGAGGTCGCTTTGAGGCCAAGAGAAAGGATATAAGTTTTCCGGAGCTATACAGTAAGTTAATGGCAGGGCATTGATCAAAACCCACCCAAATCTTGATTCTCAGACTACCATGTCAGCAGTCAGGCATTAAAATGCAACTAAAATCCAAACTACTTAACTTGGCTGACCTTGTCTTCTGTCACTCTCCTTGTTATTCCCTCTGCTCCTGCCACACTGGCCTTCCTCTTGATCCCGGGACACACCAAGACATTTCCTGTCTCCAGATCTTGGCAGTGGCTGTTCTCTGGGCCTGGAATCCTGCCTCCTTCCCCAAGCCATCTTGTCTCATCATGGGTGTTTTCTTGTCGATCAGATCTGAGTCTCAGTCTAAATGCCATCTCCTCAGTGAGCCCTTCCCTGAATAGGTAATACTAAGTAGATGCCCAGGATTGCTTTATCATATCATGCTATTGGATTTCTCAGCATAGCACTTACTGCAATCTATTTTTGGTTGTGGTTTTTCACCTAAGAGAATGTAAGCTCCATGTGTTCATTGATCTTATTTTCTTATGGTGTTCATCAATGCCTAGGATATGCCAAGCACATAGTAGATGTATAAAAAATACATGTTAGGTAAATAAATAAAATAGTTGGAAATACACACAACCCAAAAATCTCATGTGGGGCAGACATTTGTTTTACACATTTCAACTTCACCAAGCTCTGTGGCTTATTCTTATTATCAACTTTTATAAAGGTACACACTTCAAAATAATATATAATATATAAATTTGTATATGAAAATGCTTGCATACATATGTACACACAAGCTTCAACTATTGGAGCCTGTCTAGATAACCAAATATTGGCATAAAGAGGGAAGAATGATGTACATTTTATGACTTTTTATTGCATAGAAAATCATTTTCCTGAAGGTATTTTTTAATATCACAGGTACACAATGCCTTTGAAAATGCCAGTGTCCTGTGGTGTTATTAAGAAAACAGTCCCTGGCTGTTGGCGTTTCAGAGAATGGTAATGCCATGGAGTTCTCCAACAGCTTCACACTCAGGGCAGCTTGGAGACACTAATGAGGATGATACTTACCACCTCGATGCATCTCAACAGGCTGAAATGCTCCTTGTCTTTTTGTCTGGAACTTCCTTGATGTGAGAGTAATGTTTACATTTCTAGCCTCTCTCCTTCTAAGCTGACAGATTTAGGATAGCCCGGGTGGGAAGAGAAAACACCAGAGAGGAGTGGTAAAGGCCTATCTTCTCTGTCCCTGCCTCCCACTCCCCACCCACCCAGACGAAATGCTCTGTCTAACTGGCATTGTAAAGATGCTGTTAATTGTATAAATACTTTCTTGTCAGATACTAAATTTCACACTTTAAACATCTGATGTTTGCTCTAACCTGGATAGCTTATGCTTGGCTCTTAAGGATGGAGAATCGAAGTGCAAAGGGGACTCTGATTCCTTTGACTTTCATCAAAGGAAGAGTGGAGTCTATCTTGCTCTGTCCATCTGGGCCTCTGTTCTGGAAAAATTAGGGGGAGACCCCTCTTCTGGAGGCAAATGAATTAATTTGTTCCTAGACTGTCATGAGAAGGATAGACTCGTAAATCTCTAAGTGACATTCATATCTCTTAGCTGTCATTGGATCAAAACTTCCCTTGTCCCATGTTACCAAAATCCTCTTGTTTCTCCCAGGCACTAGAGAGGTATTCACTAAATCATGACCCACTGATAGAAAGCCTATTAGCCCTACAAAGAGAATGATGTACTCTTCTCACAACACCACTGTCATCAATAAGATACAATTTGAGTCAGACTAGTATTTGAGTACTGTCTCTATAAACAGGAGGGAAACAGAGGAATCAGACTCTTGTTTTTTCTTTTAAAAAGAATAAGTGCATGACACCAAAAACCCAAGAAACAAAAGAGAAACAGATAAATTGGGCTTCATAAAAACTAAAAACTTTTGTGTTTCAAGGGAAACGATCAAGAAAGTGAAAAGACAGTCATAGGATAGGATAAAACACTTGCAAATCACAAATGTGATGAAATGTGTCTAGAATATATAAAGAACACATAACTCAATAATAAAAAGTCTACCCAATTAAAAGTGGGCAAAGAATCTGAATAGACATTTTTTCCAAAGAAGATATGCAATGGTCAATAAGCACATAAAAAAATGCTCAATATCATTAATTCCCCACCCTATCCGCTTACCTCTTCTTGGCCTTAAGAAACTGCTAATCTGCTTTCTATCTCTATAAATTTTCCTATTCTAGGCATTTCATACAAATGGAGTAATTCAAATATGTTCTTTTGTGACTAGTGTCTTTTATGTGGCTTAAAGTTTTCAAGGTTCATCCATGTTGTAGCATGATCGATACTTCATTTCATTTTATGGCCAATTAATATTCTATTGTATGGATATTAAATTTTATTTATCCATTTATCAGTTGATGGATATTTGAGTTGTTTCCAGTCTTTAGCTATTAAGATTAATGCTGCTATGAACATTTGTGTATGAGTTGTGTAGATGTATATTTTCATTTGTCTTGGGTATATACGTTGAAGTAGAATTGCTGGGTCATACAATAACTGTGTTTAACTTCTTGGGAAACTCAAGCTGTTTTGCAAAGTGGCTGCAACATTTTACATTTCAATCTGCAATGTTTGAGGACTCCGATTTTTCCACATTGTATCCAACACTTGTTATTGTCTGACTCTTTTATGTTAGCCATTCTAGTGTGTGGGAAGTGGCATCTCATTATAGTTATTATTTTCATTTCTCTAATAACTGATGATGTTGAGCACCTTTTCATGAGCTTTTTGTCTGCTTGTGTATCTTTGGAGAAATGTCTATTCAAATCCTTTGCACATTTTAAAAAGTTCGTTTGTCTTTATATTATCAAATTGAAGAGTTCTTTGTGTATTCTGGATACAACTCCATTTTCATATACAAGATTTGCAAATATTTTCTCCCATCCTGTGGCTTGTCTTTTCATGTTCTTGATGGTATATTTTGCATCATTAAAACTTTAAATTTGTCTATTTAAAATTTTCAATTTTGTCTATTTATCTATTTTGTCTATTTGTCAATTTGTCTATTTTTTTCTTTGTTGCTTGTCCTTTGGTGTCATATTTAAGAAACTGTTGCCTAATCCAAGGTCACATAAAATTATTTCTGTAATTTATTGTAAGAGTTCTGTAGTTGTAGCTCTGACATTTAGGTCTAAAATCCATTTTGAGCTATTTTATATGGCTTGTGGTAGAGGCCCAGATTATTGATATGGTGGGATTTACATGTGCCGTTTTGCTTTCTTTTCTTTCCTGTACGTTTTATATGTTTTCTCTTTTTGTCTTTCATTGCCTTCTTTTTATTAAGTGAATATTTTCTACCGTAACATTTTAATTCTTTTAATAATTTTTTATTATATATTTTTTTATTTTCTTAGTGGTTGCTTTAGAGCTTATAATTGATATCTTAACTTATTGGCCTCTATTTCAGTTTTATACTAGTCCTAGTGAAATAGAGAAACTTTATTCCTATACAACACCATTTTCTCCTCACCTTTTTAAACTATTACTGTTTTGCCTAATATGTCAGTATATATTACAAATCCAACAGTACATTTTTACAATTATTACTTTATATAATATTATATTTTTTAAGTAACCTGAGAGAAGAAAGTATACCAAGTGTATACTTATAGAGCTTGTTGTATTGATCACCTTACTTACCCTTTCTGGTTCTCCTCAATTCTTTCTGTGGATTTGAGTTACATCTGGTATCATTTCCTTTCTCCAATACAGCTTTGGTATTGTTAGATAGGTTATATGTCTGTATATTATGACCCCAACAATGCAATATGTGCAACAATGCACACATTGTTTTAGTAATTGTTTTTTAAATCAGTCAAGAGAAGAAAGGAAAAGAAATATATAATTATACTGTCTTTTCCAATTACCTACGTAATTATCAGTACTAGTGTTCTTTTGCTTTTTCATGTAGATTCAAGTTACTGGCTGATGTCACTTGCTTTCAGCCTGTGAAGAACTTTTAGTGTTTCCTGTATGAAAGGTCTGCTACCAACAAATTCTTTCAATTTTTGTTTATCTAGGAGCATCTTTACTCTGCTTGCATTTGTCAAAGATAGTTTTACTGGATGTAAGATTATTGGTTGACATTTTAACTTTCAGCCCTTTTAATATGTCATCCGGCTGCTTTCTGGCCACCTTGTTTGTGAGAAGATATCAGCTGTTAATCTTATTGTGGTTCCCTTTCATGTGATGAGTCATTTTTCTCTTGCTGCCTTAAGATTTTTCTTGTCTTGGATATCAACGTTTGCATTATGCCATGTCTGGATGGATCTTTGGTGTAGAGGTGATTCTACCCAGAGAGGAAGCAGACCATGAGAAAAAAGCTCCACAGCTTGCCTAAGGTTATTCCCTGTACTCAAGATAGGGGTGGGAGCCTTTTTTCTGGAGTGCCCCAGCTCTATGAGTAAGTGTGTGTGAGGGCGGATAGGCAGCCTCTGGTCTTCTGGACTCTTCTTGATGGGAAACCTCTTCCCTACGAGTGAGTTGAGACAGGGGCAATCCAGGGTCTCATTATTCTTGGCCTAAGGGGCATGAGGTGGGGCTTCTGCTCTGTGAGTGGGGACTGGCCAAGGAAAACAGACGTGGCCCTCTCCACAGTGCCTGCCTGGAATACAGCTTCTGTAACAAGGGTCTGGGGAAGTAGAAATGTCAGCATCTTGCCCGTCCTGGGGTGAAACCATAGCCCCAGACTGGTTGGTGGGAGACTTCCATAACACCAGGTTGTGGGGGCAGAACGGACTAGTGGTGGTCAACTGTGGCTAAATGCCACAGACTTTCAGTACTCTTACTAAGATTTAGTAGATGTTTTTGAATGAATGTTTCTCCATTTTTTGTATGCCCTTAGGAAAATTTCCAGAGACTTGAAATGATTTTTTAAAAATAATTTTCACCAGTTAAATTGTTGTTTTGACGGGGAGGAAGGGTGACTGAGCTCCTTATTCTTTCATTTTCGAAGTCCTGAGAGGATTCATTTTTAAAGTTAAAGCTATGTGGGAGAAATTACTTCTGTGTACTTTTTATTTTTATTCTATCTCTCTCCTACTCAAATGCTGCCAAAGATTCTCCACTGCCTTGAGTCCACGTTATCTATTCTGAGCACCAAGGCTCTTCCTGGCCTCTGTGTTTTTTCCCTATTTATCTGCAATATTCCACACTTTATAGCACCTTTATTTCATACAGGTTGGTTCACATGTCTTCTGTCATTATTCATATGCTTTTAGTCTAAGCTTATGACTCTCTGTCTTTTTGTCCAAAGTAGCCAAACTTGTCCTTTATGGCCTGTTCCAGGTATTGACAGACCATCAGAGCTGAAACGGTATCCCATTCACTGGAGTAGCAGGACCACTTCTACTAGATAGTTCTGTGCTGCTCTTTACTTTGTTACTTTCATGCCATTTGTCCCTAGCTCTGTTTTAAGCACCTGAAGTAGAAATCGTTTTATTATGGTTTTTCACTCCTTTTTAACACTTGGCCCAGGATTGACCATGCAATGAGTATTTAGTGAATTTGTGGAGTAAATTCTCTGTGCATGTTCAATTCCAGCTTATAGGAACTTCTTCTCTGAGCAAGCACAGTCCTGATAGGTGAATTTAGAGTTAAATTTTAAATGCAGAAGGATTATGAATTTTGTTCAATTTATGGTTCTTAAAGATTTTTTATTTTCCTTTTTCTCCCAAAATCCCCCTGGTACACAGTTGTATATTTTTAGTTGTGGGTCCCTCTAGTTGTGGCACGTGGGATGCCACCTCACCTTGGCTTGATGAACGGTGCCACGTCCGTGATCAGGATCCGAATGGGCGAAACCCTGGCCCACTGAAGCGGTCGGTGTGTGTGAACTTAACCACTTGGTCATGGGGCCGGCCCCCAATTTATGGTTCTTAATATGAAATGTATCTGAAGTGTTTTGTCATGAATGCCATATTTGTAGTTACAGTGTGTGAATATACACAATTTTAGTTGCCTAAAACAAACCTCATGTTGGAGTAATAGTTCTAAAGGCCCAAGGATTAAAGATTACCGGGAAAGATATTTTCTGTTCTACAAAGTCATAATATTCCGTTCACTAAGTGTCTATCAAAACTAGACATCATGTGGGATATCATGGATTTACAAACTTGAATCAGATACAGCATGACCCTAAGGACCTTAGTATCCAATAGGGAAGACTCTAATAAGAAATAATGAAAAAAACCCCACAAATATAAGGCAAACTGCATCATTGGCACAATATATTGTAGGTCTGTGAGGTCCCTCACCTGAGGGACCCTGGGCAGGTTCTCACTGGGGAGGTGGCACCTGAGGGCCTGCTGGGCCTTGAAAAGTAGACAAGCTTTTAGGAGATGAGCAAGATGAGTTGGGGCTTTCAAGCAAAAGAGGTAGAACAAAGTCCCGGAAGAGAAATCTAAGGGACTTTTTAAAAACTATGGGCATCCCCATATGTTTGTATCACAGGGGCCGTGATAAAGGTGTAGTAGGATACAAGAATGGACATTTAGGTTGAACCAGATCCTGAAAAATCTCAAGTGGTGAGTTGATGAGTTATTAGTTTATTTCATTCTCATCATTAGGTTTCAATTGAGTTACTGAATGTTTTCAAATCAGGGTCTGGATGATTAGATCCAGATCTACACTGTCCAATGTAGTAGCCACTAGCCACATGTAGTTATTTAAAATTAAATTAATTAAAATAATTTAAATTAAAACTCAGTTCCCTAGTTGCACTAGCTGTATTCCAAGGGTTCGATAGCCTCATGTGGCTAGTGGTTACCATATTGGACTGTACAAAATGTTTCTATCCATGTCAAAATTTCCATTGGACAGTGTTGCACTAGATTTTAGGCTCTGACACCAGCATAAGGAAGGGTCTGTGGGGCTTGGGAAGCAGAGATGGGGGGATGGGAAAGAAGCAGTATAACTGATAAATTTTCAAAGTAATCCAGGTGAAAGGTAATGGGAGCCTCAGCTAGGGTAATGGAAATGTGGGGAGAGCTGAGGCAACCACTGTGACACATGTGTTAGATATTGAGAAAGGATTCTACGATAAAATAATTGCTGTTCGGAATGAAGTGAGGGAGACAGATACACTAAAACAGAAAGTTATCCTACTGTGAGTGGCTGAGTAGGCAGTGGGGCCATTCATAGAGATAAGAGGGAAAAAAAGGAGGATTCAGTTGACAGATTATTAAAATAATGAATATAATCTAGTAATGTGGGTTTGAGTTTCCTATAGATGAGTCAGGTAGAGATTTCCAGGAGACTGGAAAGAATATTCTGGAGGTTGTGATAGAAGGATACCTAATATTTCTTACACAGAGGTAATTGTTAAAACCATAAAGAAAAGAGAAGAGGATCAAAAAAAAAAAACACCTAGAAGTATTTCACTATGTTTATTTCCCGTTTGTTCACTTCTTGATTAAAACAATCTAGGTCAAAATTTCAAAGTTTATCCATTGTTTCCAATCATTTTAGTATCATCTTAGTTTCTTAAGAGTAACCCAAAGCCTAGTTTATTTCTTCAAGGCACCACGTACATTTTTGCGAGATAACCGTTGAGAGATTTGAGATATTGGACTTTTCCTGTGTAGTACGAATGACTAAACTTGACCCAGAAAAGTGGAGTGGTATTTGTGGTGCAGGCAATTTTGTTTTTAGATTAAAATATAGCTATTGAATTAACAGCACATATTACTCACTGATCTCTAATTGCTAAATTTGTATCCATGTATCTTGAAAAGATTTAATTTATTTTGTGAATATTTACTGATTATTTACAAGATAAACAAATACAGGCGCTACAAAGACTTTGCAACTCAGATCCTTGCTCACAAGGATTCACATTTCAGTGAGAGAACAGATATGAACACAAATAATCAGAATACAGTGTGATCAGTGCTAGAAAAGTAGAAATGGAGAAAAGCATTAAGATCTATATGGACGCAGAGGAAGGAAACGTCCTCTGGGGGAGTCAGGAAAAGTTTCTCAGAGAAGGTGACTTCTGAAGTAGATGTTGAAGAGTGAAGAGAGAGCACACAGCATGAGTGGAAGACTTCAGGTTACCGATGATAATGCAGAGGCCAGAGAAGGCAGGTGAGGCCAGATTCTGATCAGCCTTTTACATTATTCTAATGAGTTTGCATTTATTTTGAAGGAAATATGATAAAGGGGAATCATTCAAGGATTTAAAGATATGAGATGATATCATTGAGTTCCATTTTGGAAAGATACCCACCAGCTGTGGGGCAGGTGGATGGTAGAGAGATGATATTGGAGGAAACGCCAGTTAGAAACCTGCTGGTATAAACCAGATTTGAGGAGGGCTAGAAAGAAATTGATTCCAAAGGTATTTAGAGGTTAATGAATACATTAGACATTCATGATACTTTAGGCATAAGTTAGAAAGAGCCTCTGGGATGGTACCCAGACATGTGGCTTTGAAGTCTAGGCTTAAGGAGGTGTGAGTCCTTGAAGTGAAGGTTCTGGGAGAAGGAGTAGTTGTGGGACATGAAGATGAATTCCAGTTTGGTAATACTGAGGTTGGGGTTCCTGTGGCTCATCCAGAGGGTGGTGTGCCCTGGGGGATATGGTTCCAATATTGTCTCTTATCCATACTGAATGGCCCAATCATTCATCCTGTGCACATTGGTCATTTAGGGTCCCTGTTTTATTTCCATCCCATGGGTAATGTCATGGCCTCAAGGTCTGGTGCAACTGACAGAAGGTGAGATGCCATTTTCTGAGCTTCCACAGAGGAGGAATGGACGTGGGACTTCGTGGCCCTTTAGGCTGCCATGTGCACTTGAATCTCATTTGCTTTCTACTTTCTGACCCTGGAACATCCTTGAGAGATGTTTCACTAATGCTTTCCTCCTGTAAAATATTCCCTCTTTGATGTCTCTCTCTCTCTCCCTCCCTCCCTGCTTTCTCCTTCCATCCAAACCCTCTCATTTTTTTTCTTTTTTTAGATCCTTTTCCTTCTGGATATTTTTACCCACTTGAAAGCTAAATTTCTTTCCTGGGTATATTTCTAAGACCCTTCTTACTCCTCCACTTCCATCTGCTGCATGATAGCCCTTAGGAAACCAGCTTAGAAGATCAGCACTTTGGAGCTAGGTGGAAACTTAGAGAATATCCTCTGTACTATCTTGATTTTGCTGATTTTGGGTTTTCAGAGAGGAAAGAATTTGTTCAAAAATCACATCACTAGACTGTGCCTTTCATACACTTTTGATTATCTAAATCTCTGCAAGTTCAATTCTTTGAAAATGCTTTCTAGTTGTAGTATAAATATATAATAATGGATTTTTAAAACATGAAATATTGCTTATTGGTTACAAATTGATTTACATTGTACATTAAGCAACGCATTCTGAGACTTCTTTTAAAATGTTTCCTCTAGTCCATTTGAACTTTATCATGTTAGTTTATTAAATTAATGAAGTTGCATTTATATTTCCTGGTGAGGTTGTTTTTCAGTTTATTGTATAAATAGAATGTTTTTCAAATTTGACTGGTATATTTAATATGGTTTTAAGTGTTGGTTTGTTGAATTAATGCATTTTTAAATGTTGTCTTTTAAAACACATTTACAGTTTTTCTTGTCAAAATTACAAATTCACTATACACAATTTAGAAAATATTAAAAACTGGGCAGAAGATTTGAAAAGTCATGTATAGTCTCATTACAATTACACAACACAGTATTTTAGTGTAGTTTTCCATTTATTTTTCTTCTCCATGTTAACGTGACTCTTGTGTAAGACAATTTTTATTCTTCTTTTTCTAATCTAACACTTATTGGTGTACTTCCATGATATATATCCTTGTTAGCAATTTTAATGGCTTTATAATATTCCATTGTGGTTCTATTCCAAATATACTCATTTATCAACGTTCTTATTTTTGGATATTTAACTTATTTTCTATTTTTTCATTCTATGTATAATGCTATAAAGAATATTGTTGGATTTAAAGTTCTGTCAAATTTGAGTATTGTTTTCTTGGGGCTGGCCCCGTGGCTGAGTGGTTAAGTTCGCACGCTCCACTGCAGGCAGCCCAGTGTTTCGTTGGTTCGAATCCTGGGCGTGGACATGGCACTGCTCATCAAACCACGCTGAGGCAGCATCCCACATGCCACAACTAGAAGGACCCACAACGAAGAATATACAACTATGTACCAGGGGGCTTTGGGGAGAAAAAGGAAAAAAATAAAATCTTTAAAAAAAAAAAATTTGAGCTTTGTTTTTTTATGGTAGATCTCCAAGATAGAAGCACTGAGCAAAAGGAGATAAACATTGGTGTATGAGGGTGATGCTGTTGACCTGGGTTCAGCACAACATACAGGCCACAAGTGAGTTTTGAATAGTCTTGATGAATAGGTTCTGAGAACTCTCACTCTTGGTCTCCCCTGGGGCCAGTTTAGTATAATTTGAGGTTGATTGAGGTAAAGGATATAATTCGTATCTGAAGAAGCAGAGATTTTGCCTTGTTCATGCTAACTTGCCCATATGGGCCATAAACTTGATTATATTAACATTGGACTTACAATAATTAAGCTAATGAGGTCAATTGTCTATACTGCCATAGTGTAGACTTTATAAATATATAGTGGAGTTACATAGTCTACCTGGCTATTTTATAGAGTTATAAAATCTTGGAGCTGGAAAATATCCTTAGAAACATTCTAGCTCCTCTACTCTGCAAATGAGACAATGCTAATGAGAAAGAGAGGAACTTCCCGTGGCTCATGCCAGCACTACAGCTGAAATCTAAGGCTCTTGCTTCCCAGGTAGGAGGTTTTTACCTGGAAACTAATTAAGAATGAACAGTTATCTCATTTGAGCTGTGTTGAACTTTAGTGATCTTCATTCCATTAAAAAATGTATATGCTTCCAATTTTATTGACTCCAAGATACAGGTTAACATGGGTGAAGAGAGACCTTGATTACAGATTATTTGGGAAGCAAAGATACTAGAAAATAATTTCTGCTATTGGCATATCTCCTTAATTCAATTCTTTTAATTTTATATCCATAAATGGACAAATTAAAGAGAAATTTTCCATTATAGCAATGCCATATGTATAAGATGCAATACACTCACAGGCAAAGAGGATGTTGCAGATACAGCCAGAGAAGGCTTTGCAGGGAAGGATTCTTAAGCTGGATCTTGAGAAAAAGGAATAATTTGCCTAATAAACAAGGCAGTAAGGGCATTCCAAATGAAGAAACAGTCCATGCAGAAGTAGAGAGGCATGACACTCTGTTGCATTTATTAGACTATAAGGAGTGAACATAGCTGAGAGGATAGCAGTGAGGGTGAGAGTAAGGCAGCTACAAAAGATGGTAAGGAAGCCAGGTCATGGAGGCCTATAGGCTCAAAAGGGACTTTATTTGATGGAAGATGGTAAGCCAGTAAATACTTCTAACCAGGGAAGAAAGCTCATTTTGTATATAGAATAGTAAAAAGTAGTTAAAATTGTTTAAGTTAACTTGCCACTGAATAAATTGCTTGTTTAACATCTCAATACAGTATGGAGTTGACATGTGCTATGGCTTCATTAATCAAAGGGGAGTTTATTGAGGTCATATGCAGTGATGTGTAATTCATCCTTTCCTCCATCTCTATGAACAGTAATATTTTTAGAAATTATACCCAATTGTTTTATGAGTGAAGTAGCCACAAGAGCTACTAAAAGTAGTGCTTTACTGAAATCCCTCTCTAGATGATCTTATGTCTGACCTTCTGTACTTTATCTTCCCAAGATCAGCTTGTGGTGTTAATTATGGGGTAAGTAAGCAGTTACTTCCTACAGCAAATCAGCCAAAGTCCAGGTTTGCTCTGGAGGTCCCAGGGATCAGAGCTCTGTGTTTCTTCAGGTTTCAATTTACCAGCCTCAAACCACTTAAAAGCAGGAGGAGGAAAGACTGCGGAGTGATCAGTTTACAAGTGACCTGGGAGTTCACAGCTTTCATCCCTGGAAATCACAGTCCATATAATAGGCCTTGTGCAGATACAATTGGGACAAATTGACTCAGGCGTTGTACTTTCAGAAATGAAAACTCTTCTTTACCCTTATCAGTATCCCCATGTCTGAGTTGTTAGAATCAAGCATTTGCTGGAGGCTGGTAGATGTTCTAAGGTCAGATAGAGGCTGTAGGTCCTGAGTAAGAGTGTAGGCTGTTAAGTGGCACCCAGCTGCGTTAATTGGTTAATAGGACTCTAGCTAGTTTAGGGACTTAAAAGTCTCTGCCAGAGGAACCATGCCTAGCAGACTTTTTCCTTTCCAGGCATGTGAGAGATGTAACTGTGGAACAATGTACTGCTGGCACATCTTCAAACTAGGTCACTGTTGTACCCAATATTTTTGAATATGCCTTTTTGACATGCTTTCAAAATTTTTGAATATTTTCAAGAAAGGCAATATTTCCAACTTGGCCCCTGAAGTTGACTTTTAGAGGCAGTTTGAGTTGCCAGCAACCTGGACTAGTGGATATGGTGATAATCGCTGCCAAATAATCATTCTCAGCAAAAAGAAGTGCAACTTCAAAATAAAAAAAAGAGAGAATCTGAAGGGATTGCTTTCTACATTCTTTTGGATATAGATATTGGATATAGAAGTTCTGGCTTATTTATCAGGAATTCAATAGTCTTGTTTTAAAGTCATGCATAAAATAAGCAATTGGAGCAAAACTCTCTTAACATATCCTTACCATACGTACAGGTACCCCATAAATTCATGCATATTATGAGGCCACAGCACGATAAAGTTCTAACATACTGCAGTTGAATGGATGATATCGTGTCTGTAATGAATATTTTTTAGTGTTTATCTGTCTTGACTCCTCAGCATCATCTGATACAGGTAATTCACTCTTTTCTTAAAATATCCTTTTCCTTGGCTTCCATGACATGAAATTCTCCTAATTTTCCTCATTCTTCTTTCTGGGAATCTCTTCCTCTGTCCATCCACTAAAGTGTTGTATTTCTCAGATGACCGTTTCCACTTTCAAAGACTTAATTACTTCCCGTATGTTGATGATTCCTAAATTTATATTTTCAGACTCTCTCTCCGTTGTATGTTTGAGATTTATATTTTCAACTGTCTAATGCATGGAAGCAGTTAGACATCCCACAAGCATCTTAAAGTCGATATGTTTCACTTGAAGTCATTATTTTTACTCTTAAATCTACCCCTTTTATGGCTGCTAAAATTGGGCAATGGTACTATCATATTCAGCTTATAAAATTCAAGACCTGCTATCATCCTTGATTATTCTTTCCCCATATCCAACAAGACATAAAAACTGAATAAATAACTAAATTTAAAAAACTAAATAACACTGTTTATATCTACCTATTGATCGATCAATCGATCTAGTTCTAAATCTATATATATATATGATGTCCTCTTCTATTCACCATTATACTCATGGTTCTAGTTTAGGCTATTATCATTTCTCACATGGATTTTTAGCAGTAGTCTCTTAACCAATTGTTCTTTATGCTTCCTGTTTGGACCCCTCCAGCCATTCTTCTCGCTACAGTCAAAGTGATCTTTATGAAATGCGAACTGATCATGCCATTCTCTATTAAAAGCTTTTCAGTTGACTTCCCATTTTATTCTGGATGAAGTCCAAACTCATTAACATACTTCATAAGACCCTGCGTTAGTTTAATCTCTTACTATCTCTCCCCTGGACCCTGGGATAGCCATAGTGAGACAGTCTTTTTCCTCTTCTTAATTTATTGAAATATCTCTCACTGCTCATCTCGAGGTCTACCCATTTCTTAGAGCATTCTTGCTCCATGTCTTTGCCTTATTCTGGGTAAGGCTTGGGGAGCCCAACTCTCCATCCCACAGTACGGTACCCTCCTTTGCGTCCCCATGGAACCCTCTGTTTTCTTAGCATAGCAATCTGATTACACTGTGTTGCATTTATTGATGTCATTTTATCTATTCCCTACTAGATTAAGTCTTTTATTTTTATATTTTAATCCTCAGGACCTAGCGTTTACCTTTCCTAATAAAAAATGAATATTTGTGGATGATCTTGTCCTCCTGATCCCATTGCCCACCTTAGAATAACCTCCTCATTAATCTGGGCACTGATTGTTCCATTATTGCATAGATTTCATCCTGCTGTTCATAACACTTTATTATCAATCACTTATTGAATTTTATTATGCTCCAGACACAGTAGCAGTCATACATATGAAGTCTCAATTGCTTTTTCTTAAGTGAAAGACCCATGTGTCCCCCATGCAGCAGAGTGTCCAGGTAATATTTGCTGAAGCATTCTATAAGTAAAGGGCTTTCATAATTTAATTTTGAGAAAATAAAGTGAAGATATTGAAACTTCTGCAGATGGATGAAATCTCAGATATATAGCTCAAGAAGGGCTATGTCCCACAAAGTCAGTTTCCAATAAGATATATTTTGAATTATTCAAAAATAATCTTGAATGCTTCGTTTCAGGAAATCTGCCTCTTAGTGACAGTTTCACAGCTTCCACAGCTGTATGGGCTGCAAGTGTTCACTGCATATACTTCCTGTCTCCCATCCTATTCTGAAGGATTTTGAGATTAGAGGAGACAGAAGGGATGTCTCCTCTGTCCTCAGGGAGCACCAAGTCTTCTTAGGAAGGTAAAATATGTCCTTATTAACTAGTGAAGATATAAGGCAGCTAAAATCACAGTGCTTGTTTCATTTAAATCCCTGGGTTTAGGCTCCCCAGTATGTAGACAAGAGGGGGTATTATAAAAGATCAGAGTGCGATGAGAAGCCCCAAATCTAAAGTAGAGAATCTTATTAGTAGTAAGAGTAACAACTGGTCACCAGCCTATATATCATTTGCGGCTTGGAAGATACACATGTTCTCTTGTTTTATCCTCTCAGAGAGCCTGTGATGCCAATGTAATTATTAGTATTACTGTTTTAATGATAAACTGAGGGTGAGCAGGATGCAGACATCTACTTTCTTACTAATGCCTGCAGGAAATATCTATATGCCAATAAATCTGTCCTTCTGATAATCTGAATTGATAAAAGTGATGAAATAGCTAATTAAATGCATTTTGTTTTAAAATTACTATAGCAATATATATCCTTTTAGCATGCGATACTGTCTATATGAAAAGTACCTAGCACACTGCTTAGTACAGTAACTGGTACTCAAAACATGAAAGCTATTATGATTATTTGTATACTTGAAAATAAAGTTTTTTGTTACCCTCACAAACACACTCTAAAGTGTGTTTTTCTATTATTTGATGTCGAGTAGTACTTTAGCGCCTCACTTTCCTGTTAAGTTTATGATGACAGAGATCTTTATTAACATCAGAAGACTGATACTTCCTTAAGAGGCTTTTGTGGTTTCACATCTGTGTACATATGCTAGAAAATGAATACTATGTTTATGAAAACTATGTTTGAGGAAATTACCTGAATTTGTCTAACTATAGATATAGTGAGAGGGTCAGAAGAAAACATAAAGGCCCTTCCAATCCTGAGAGTCCAAGAATTTTCCTTTCCCCATTCAATCCTCGTTAAATACAGGAGTTAAAAACATAGCCCCTTTCATGCTGCTTATCACTCTTCAGTTTTAACATCTACACAAAAGCATATAAATTTTCGTTAAATAGCAAATGTTTAGCCAAGGTCGCATTTCAAACTAAGGCATTTATTGTTAATTTCACCTATAATTATTAATTTAGAAAATTTGTCTATGTTTGACAAAACCATAGTCAATAGATATCAAATGGGAAAACGAATGTATGGTTCAAAGTATACTATGACAAAAGGAAAATATGCTTTTGGATTAGAAAAATCGCTTCAAGGAAAACATATCTTGTAAGAATCTGAACCCACCAAAAATTATTTGATTCTTCACAATATTTGGTTATCCTTTATTATACAAAACAATTCAGCATTTTGGGGAGTAATTTAGACAATGTTGGTAATTTGATAAACATTTTCAGAGAGTTTCTCTGACATTGTATCTAAAATTCTTCATGGATACCCAGTGGAAAAACCTCATCTGGCCCAATGATATAAGATACTATAAATGTGATTTTTGCCCATCTTTTTTTCAAGATTTGTACAAATATTTAATTTTCAATGAGCTAGTAATATATCACTTTTATTATTTGTGTGTGTATTTCTTTCATCATGCGCTGTGACTTAAGCGCACTGTTTGGCATGTTTATCCCATATTTAACTTCCTAACAATCATTATGTATTGAAAAATTCTCCAAGAAATTTCTCCTAGAGGATTGTGAAGAACCAAACCTGATTGGAAGTGACTTGGTATTTTCTAGAGTCCCTCCTTCCTTCCTTCTTTCCTTTCCTACTATTTGTAGATGTCACTTGACCACGTCTTCTCTTAAACCCTAGTTTATTCCATTTTATTTAACATATTTTAGTTTTGTCCCCTAAAGAGTGGTACATGTTTCTTTTTCTGTGTCAGGACCTAGCAAACCCAAAGAAACTTTCTGAAATTCTAGCCCCTTGTGCGGCCCTCTGTTGGGCAGTAATTAGATCATTATGTACTACACTAACAGATTTAGTGTTTTCATTCCCACAGCAGCCTGCAGGCCCCACCTGTCAGCTGGGGAGAGACAATCTCATAAACCTGCCAATACTATGATTTAGCTGAATACATGTTTGTTAATAAATCTTTCATCATATTATAATCAAAGAGCTCTTTCAGTTTATGACCCACCTAATGAAGGATTTGGGGTGTCTACTTATCAATTTGATCTTTGTAAAGACAAAGCTAACGGGTGTCATTAGCATGTATTTACTCCCTTGGCTCAGGTGAAGAGTGGAGCAGGAGAGGTGGTAAAGGAAATGAGGGAAAATGTTAATTAAAATAAATGCATGGTGTGAGCCACATACTGGTTACTTTGAAAAGTAATGTCTTGTGAGAAAAATAAAATGTTTTGATGTCTTTGAAAATCTACAAAGCCACTAGGATCTTCATCAGTTCTTTATCAAATGCCCTTTTCAAATATTTAACTGCCACCATTATCGTCCAAAGAATTTGACGTGGTTCTCTCCATATGGGGGTGTAATTATTAATATGATGTGAGTGAAGTTTAGGACTTGCTAGGGCTTGCAACCCATGCCAGGGAACAATAATGAAAATTTATACGGCCTTTTTTGACATCAACAGTGTGTGTTCAGATTGCAATTTCAGAGTTTATTTGTGGTTGAAATTAAAATTAATTAAAATATTCTCTTGGTTATCTTTCTTAAGACATTAAGAATAGATAAAATGATTGTTGTCCTGGTATCTTTTAGATAGAACAGTACATATCCCCTTTGAAATATATGAAAGATTTTAATGAATGGAAAACAAATATAAAGGGATATATAATTTGCTAAAGTTATAAAGCAGTTTATACCTTCTGCTGAAAAATCTTTGAAATCGTACCCACCAACTGCATAATTAATTTTTCATGGCTTTCTTTGCCCTGTCAAAGCTTTTCTCTGTGGTCCAGTTCTCAGCTGCCATTGACTGAGATCCAGACAAATAAATCTAGGGAAAAAGACAGTACACTGACCTTGGCTTCCTATGTGTTTCCTTCCAACTCTAGAGCAAGTTATGTTATAGCTCCACAATCAACAAATAGCTCTGAAAACCAAAGAGACCACACTGTTGGAAGTCAGAGAGAGCGAGGTCAAAGAAGCCCTAAATGGCTGGATATAAAGTCTTCTCATCTCCCCTGTGGAAATTTCCAAGCTTCACATTCATTCATCAGATATACTCTTTGCACGCTCTTACCAGTGAAATCTCTGGGCTGCTCTAGACTCCACCTGAGGATGACACAGCTGTACCAGGCTGGATGACCTTTTATGTCGGATCTGCATTCATTGCTTTCTCTATTTCCTTTCCTTTGTGATATTTTCAGCACCAGGAAGTTTCACTCACCTTGACTATTGTTTTCACACATTTGGGCTACAGACATGGGGTTGTTGTTTAATTTCAATCCAAAAGGATGGACAGGAAGGAAAGCAGACAGCAGAGATATCATTCATTTCCTAACTGAATCATAACACTCTATTTTCATGACTTTGTCACACTGCAGAAATATGCAGGGTGTTCATTTGAAGAAGCATAAACAATGAGACTGTGACATGTGCTTTTGTCGAGCATCTTTGTACTAAACGTAAAGTATCAGCTTGGCTTCGGAGGGGATTGCTAGCTTCTCTGATGGCCCATTCTTCTAATAAAATCCAGATTTGGTTCAAAATGTATATGCAATTTCCTACTCCTAAAATTATGAGTCGTTAAGTAAAGATCACTGTTTTTTTTACTATTTTTAAAATGGGTCTGCAGAAATAAGGCTGCCTGGACTGATGCTTTAACATTGCTAGTGAAACTTTAGCATGTGTATGTGTTGGATTTTGTTTAGATTTGTTTTTGAGCAAAAGTTTTGGTGCTTGACAGATCTGGTTATAGATATTGGTTTGACTACGTACAGGATGTGTAGCTTTGGGCAAGATAATGAACTTTTCCTGAGCCATGGTTTCCTCACTACTAAACTGGAGATGAATGAACTTGAATTGTTGTAATGATTAAATGAGAAAAATGTACATAAAATACTTAACGTAATGCAAAGCACATAGTAAGTATTCATTTAAGATAGCTGCTTTTCTAATTAGTATCTTTATTGGTGTTGGGTTTTCTAGACTTTATATATTCTTCAGATCACTGTAATATACATGTAATCAAATCTGCACTCTGGGCATCCATAGCTATTCTGTTGAATTACGGTATTATTACTTGTGTTTCCTTTATATTTCATACTACCTTCTTTAAAATGATCTATCTCAGAAGTATTATATAAAACACAATTTTGTGTCAGTTTAAAGCATTTGTTAGAATGTTTTCTAGTTTATTATTTTCAAAAATACTTATTTTTTAGTTTTAATTTCTTTATGAAAATATATATTTCAATAGTTTTCATGACAATCCCCAAACTTTGGCCTTTTTTTGATAATAATTTTGTTTTTAAGTGAATGAATAAAAGTTACACCTGCTAAATAGATACAAATATTTGCCATATTACGGCAAATATACAATTTATATGTTCAAAAAAAACTTTAGGTGGGGGAGTATGACACAGTCTGAGTACACTCATACCAACCACATTACCAGTGTATTTCCAGGTGAGGGTAATTAGCAGATTTAATTTTTTTTCACATGCTGTTTACAGCCAAGATATACCATTTATTGAATGAGTTCGCCAGCTAAATAAGAGTTATTGTCTCAGAAGCAACGAATGATCTTCTGTACCATGTGATCCTTCCATAACAACCTTAATTATTTGAGCTTTTTCAAAATAACCTTTCCCCGAAGTCAGAAAGCATTCTGCATTTTTATATCACTCAGAAAAGAACTAAAGTCAATAGCTTATGTCCGTCCTGGTGCTGGTGGTCCCAGAGCCTTATTGCATGCCTCAGTGTGTAGATCCAACCTTGGATCCAAGATGAGATAATGTTCTAAGGTCTTGTTTCAGGCCTCCCACTTCCTTAGCACCTTGTCCTCTATAGTTCCTCCTGGTGAAAATAATGCCTTTCAGGATTATTATATGCTGGTGACTATTGGGCTCCTTTAAGTTCAGCTATCTCTTCAGCAGGACCAAAATAGGAGGAAGGAGGGAATGTGATTTCATGACATCACGACTCCTTGAGATATCATGAGAAAGTGATTAATAAAGAAAGCTAGTGATGAAAAAGCCCATCTTAGTATATTAGGAATCTGGTGAACTGGGCTTCCCTCAGAGGGCATGATGGGAAAGTTGAGGAGAACACAGTGATTTGATAAGATTAGGGCTTATGTTGGGAGTACACTAGGAATGGGAGGGACAAAAAGGCAGATTGCACCCTTCTCGAACTCCTGGGAGGCTTAGAACCAAATTATGCATGTAATGGGTTCTTATTATATACTTGTTGAATTAATTGATAAGAATCTTTCCCAATATCCTGGTAATTCACACTTTAGAAGTTTTCCAGCTCCACTGTAAGTTGCAGGATTTCTCACCAGTGGGTATCAAGTTTTCAATTATACTCAACACAGGGAATTTACTACCTGCCAATGCAATTTTCTTTTCCTTTCTGAACAATTCTGACAACTGGGAACTACTTTCTTACAATTAGCAAAAATCAGTCTCATCAAACTTCTCAGTTGTATTTCTTCATCTAAATGGCCCTTCAGGTGTTTGTGTATGTGAATGTGGGCATGGATGTCCTCACAGAATTTTTCTTCTCCAACTACATAGGACTAGTACTTCAGAAACTTAGTTCAGGTTAACAAATGTTAAGCTGGGTACAAACACTAAAGGTATTATGAAAAAAAATAAGCATGGCAGATTGAAAACAGGCTTTTTGTCTTTTCCCTTCCAAAACCCCACTAAAATAAAAAGAGAGCGATAAAGTAGAGATAAACCACCGAGGACTTGGAGAAAATGTAAAGAGTTAACAGAGAGATGTTAACGAAAATTTGGAAGGTGGAAAGCAGATGAGTGAGTAGTAATTGATTCAGCGGACAAGAGAAAGCTAAAAGGTAACTACTTGAGTTCTTGGTGGTGGTGGGGATTAATGAGGTTTAATCAGTTCTCACCGTGGATTCTCATAAAGGCTCAAGAATAGATACCCTAGTGCCATTGATAGTAGAGTGTTGATGTGACTACAAACCAGAATATTGATTGAAAACATTTTCAACCAACTTTAGTTACTTGATATAGTTGGATTTAGGGTTAGACCCTAAGTACCATCTCCTGCTTCATGCAGCCAGATGACCATGACTCTTCTTTCCTTGCAGAAATGGATGAACTTTGGTGTTTCATTCTATTCATGCTTTCTTTCTTTCATTAGATTTTATTTATTTGTTTTAATTTTTTTATTTTGAAACAATTTTAGATTAAAAAAATTTTCAGGATTAGTTTCATGGTGTATCTTTCATCCAGCTTCCCTGAGTTTTGCTAGTTGTTCCACTAATATTCTTTTCCGTGTCCTGGGGTCCCATATTGTGTTTAGTTCATATGTTTCCTTTGTCTCCTCCAATCTGGGATAGTTAGCCAGTCTTTCTTAGTCTTTCAAGACATTGACAGTTTTGAAGAGTGCTAGTCAGTGGAATATTCCTCAATTGGGGTTTGTCTGATTTTTTTCATTATTAGATTGAGGTTATGAATTTTTTGCGAGAATAACTAAAGTTATTTTTTGCCCCCTCAGTATATCTTACCAGGATGTATATGATGTCAATATACTTTATTACTGGTGATGTTAATTTTGATCATCTGATTAAAATGTTGTCTGCTAGATTCTCTACTGTGAAAATTTCCTCTTTAATTAAAAAGTATCTTGGATTTTGTACCTTACTAATTTTAGAATATGCTAATATTCTGTATCTAATTATGCTTTGACTCACTTCTTTTAGCATCCATAGATGATTCTTGCCTGCAACAATTGTTACTTTTGTTTGCCTAATATTGATTTTATATTTCCATCATTCTTTCTACATTTAATAATTGGGTTTCTAGAGAATCTCCCTTTCCCCCATTTACTTATTTACTTTGATTTTTTAAAATTTATGTAAGCACGAAGTCCTGAATATTTCATCCTCTAGGTTATAGTCTATTACTATCATTATTTACTTTACTGCTCAAATTATTCAGATTTGGTCATTGTGAGCTCCTTTAAGTTGACTAACATGACCTTTTGATATGACCCTATCAATTTCTGAGTATTTCCTTAAATTCTAGCACCATAAGATCTTCTAGGCTCATCATGTACTTTGCCTGTTCCAGTCCTTGAATCAACCATTTCTTCAACTCCCTGCTTCTTTTTATGAATTGAATTTTTATGAATTGAATTTAGAAATCAAGATTCCGGCTCTGCATACTCACTAGTATTGGGGTATCATTGTTTCTAGACCTTCTCAGCATTAAGACCTAGGAAATATTCATATGTATATGAACACATGAATACCTACACATTTATATTTCCTTTTATATAAAAGCTATGAATCCATACTGGTACCTTTGATTCCAATCTATCACCATGAGGTTCATCTTATCTTTCTCCTTTTTTTTATTTGTTACATCTCTAACAGTAAGAAATGTGGATCTCATTTTCCTTAATATATTCACTTATTTTGAATCATTGTATGCACATAAACCTTTAGGACTACTAACTAATTAATAGCTTTAGAATTACTAACTTACATCCCTGTGGAAAACAACGTATATTTATGAGTTTTTTCCCCCATCTTTAGCCATACGTTGTATAATCAAAACAGTGCTTTTTGTTATGTAAATTATTTTCTTCCTCTCACTCTTCACTGTGATTATTTTATTCCTTTATAATATAGATAGGTCTGATTTTCACTGTTTTAATTCTACTTTGAAACTCCTCTCCCTACACACTATTTATTTATTTGGGGGGGGGGAGGTCAAACATTACAGTGATTCTAAGAGTCCAAACTATACAAATGATAAGCTCAGGTAAGTATCACTTCCTCCTCACCCCTTCTACTCTGTTCTCATTCCTGATTCTTTCTACCTCATGTCTATCCACTCTCTACAGGTAATTAATTTCATTAGTTTCTGATTGAACTTTCTTGTATTTCTTTTTGCACAAATTAGCAAATATGTGTATATTTTATTATGTCCTTTGCTTTCTTACTTGAAAGATAGCATCCTATGAATGTTCTTTGCAATTTCCTTTTTGTCTCAATGATATATTGGGAAAATCATGCCATATCTTTTCATAGAAATCTTCCCCAAGTTTTCTTACAGTTGCGTAAGTTTCCATTCCATGATGTGCCATAGTTATGTCAGCCAGTCTCCTCTGTATGGGTGTGTGTGTTGATTCCAATGTTTTGCAATTATGAATAACGTTTCTCTGAATAAATTTGCGCATATGTGTGTAAATTATGAATAAATAGGTCCATAAATTTCAAGGACCGTCTAAGTAAGTTGCTGACATCATTCTTTTCTAAACACGTTATTGTAAATATATTCAGGTTTCCTCAATTAGCCATATTCATCCCTTCCAGGAAAAGAATCCTATCCAGAACCACACAATGATTTTAGTCTTCTTCAATATGGACTTGTTCTTCAACCTTTCTTGACTATCATGACTTTGATAATTTTGAAAATCACAAGCCATTTATTTTCCAGAATGCCTCTGAATTTGAGTTTGTTTTATATTTACTCATGAGTAGCTTTAGATCATGTATCTTTGGCAGAAATATCAGAGAAATGATGCTACACTCTTCTATTTTTATTCTATCAGGTGGCGTTTCATTAAAATGTGCCCTAATTCTAATGATATTAGTTTAGATCACTTGATAAAAGTTAACCTGCCGGTTTTATCCTTACTTTACTATACATTGGCTAAAGGGTCAAATCCAGGAAGCAGTTTAAGATTTCCACTGCAAGACTTAGGAAAGCTCTGTTTAATGGAGGAGGTTTATAGCGAGTTATAAACATACTGATATTATTTTTAAAACTTTTTATTTTGGAAAAAAATAGAGTAGCAATGCTATATTTTCTTTTCTTTTGAGAATTTTGTCTCTATGTTAATGAGAGATCTTTTTCTGTAGTTTTTTTCTTTCTTGTAAAGTCTTTGTTTGGTTTTCATAGTAGGGTAATCTCAGCCTCATAAAATGAATTGGAAAATATTCTTTCTGCTTTCATACTGTGGAAGAAGTGTAGAATGAGTGTTTTTTCCTTCCTTAGATTTTTGATAGAATTTTACATTGGAACCCTCTATGCCTACCTTGATGAATGTTCCATTTACTCTCAAAAGAAAACATATTCTACTGTTTTTGAGTGCTACCACTTTCGCTTTGGTTTCAGTAGGTACAGCACATTCTTCACATTCCTCTGGAGATGCCTTGTGCTGGGGTGGTGTGTGGTTACCCAGAGTGATGTCTGTATGATTCTGAGTTTTAGATCTTCTATTTGTGCTGTGCCTCAGAGAGGGTCTCTTCGCAAGCTCTTGTTCCTCTTCTGAGCCTCTCTAGCAATATTCTCTTGTTACTTGTTATTCCAAGCTTCTTCGGGTGGTGTTGGTGGTGGAGTGTGGTCTCTGTTGTTCTAATTAAAGCTTGGTCTTGGGTATATACCATGTCCCTGCATCTCAGCACAGTGGCCTTCTCTGTTCGCTGACCCTCCTCTACTGCAGTTGTGAGCTCATCATGTAACTCTATTCTCCTCCCAGAAATAGGATGTTTTTCCCACTGTTCCATTCCCTCAGCTACAGTGTGTATTCACTAGGCCATCAGGTCAAGGGCATTGCCCTTCCCCCTCAGATAAAGACTCTGTTCCATAGCGGAGACAGTATAGGAGAAGGATCTGGCAGAGGTTCTTGTCCCTTTTACATGGCTACTGTTCCTCTCCTTCAGATCTGCACGATGATGGACCCTTCTTAGGGCTCTTTCTGATCTTTTTTGTCAACACCCAGGGAGTCCTTGGAGAACAAGCCTGAAGGATATTGTGGACTTCTCTAGTTTCTGTAACCCCCGTCCTCAGATGTTTCCTCTGTCCCACCAGCTTCTACTTGGCCTTTGCCAATTTGTCAGCTATTCTAGTTGAACTTTTTTTGTTGATGTCTGGTTCCATCTATCCCTAGTGAGTATGTGTTCACATCTTCTCTCTCCCTTCAGGCACCATCTCTCCTTAGATTTTAAGCCAGCTCTCTGCAACCTCTGTTCTCTGATGGGTTTTAAAAATGCCATGAATTTGAAGTCAGTCTGGCTCTTTTTCATTATTAGTGTGGGAATGCTGCCTTTTTCCAATTCTTTATATCCTGGGGCTGAAGTTGGAGGCAATCCACTGACACTATTTTTTAAGATTAATTTTTCACCGTTGTTCATTTCTTCTTTCATCCATTTGTCGTTCCAACATTTACTAGGCAACTATCATTTGAATTCTGGGGACATAAAGGTAAACAGAATAACATCCTTCTTCTCATGAACCTCACTATCTGGTGGGGAGAGGAAACAATCAGACAGAAGAGCAAGCAGTTATCCTAGATCCAAGGCATATGTGCTCCGGGGTCCGAGGGAACAGAGCCCGGTATGTTTAAGTGACATTCTTAAGAATGAGTGAAAATATGTCCATAGGCAAAAGGTTGGGGAGTGCATTATGTGAAAAGGGAATAGAACATGCAAAGCACAAAGCACGAAGCACGAAACAAGCACAAACTTTTGGAACTATAAGTGGGGTAGTATTTCTGAATTATAGAGTGTACATTTCCATAGAGGATAGCTGTGGCTGAAGCAGATCAAATACTGCTATAGCATTTCAGACCATCAAAAAATTTTTCCTCTCCCTTTATTCCTTGCACCAAGCTCAAAATACTCTAGAAATATCAGCCTTAGTCCATCCAGTCTCTGTCCAATGGACATTTTACTCAAATGCATGAAAAACTACAAATGTTTGCTCTTTCTCTGCCATTAACTAAGCTGTGCAGCTTTTTCCATTTTGCTTGGGCCCTCATGTCCTTGTCTGTCAGTTGAGGTAATGCTCCTTTTCCTGGCTCCCTCACAAGAATGGAGTGAGGATATTGTGAGAAAGAAAAGACAGGGAACACACTGTAAAAAACAAAAACATCCTTAAAATACAACATGAACAGATTTCATCCCTGCCAAGAAATATTTTCTGAATTCCTGGATTGGCTAAATGTCCCTTCTCTGTGTTCCCACAATACCCTCACTTAGATTTGTTTTATCACTTAGAATATTTTATTGAAATTATCTGTTCATGTGCATGTTTCTACCAGTAGACAGTGAACTCCCTAATCTAAGAGGCGTAGAGTGTTTATCTTCATACATCCTGCCTTTAGGTTCATGACAGTATCTGTTTTGCTAAACTGAAGTTCATCAGCAGAAGAGCTGTGTCCCTCCAGAAACAGACTCAGTTTCCCGGAGCTTCCTTTGGCCTCAACAATCTTCTATTATGTATGAGAAAACCTTGTCAGGCTCCCTGGTCAGGCTCTGTGATGCTGCCTGTTTCCATGAAGACATCACCATAAAATGGGCTTAGACTGGGAAACCCCTACCTCTCCTCCCAAATGACCCCAACATTTCTGAAACTCCTTAATACCAAAGCTTCATCTCATGAAAAGAAATTGGATGAAATTCAAACAGAGCCATAAAATGTCAGAGTTTTAAGGGCCTTTAGAGACTGCTAGTAAATTCTGTTCTGAAAGCAGTTGTTTCCAGGAGGAAGAGGAAGGCTGTGAGAGAAGTAGAAATGATACTTTGATGAGGGCAGAGCATGAAAAGGGAAGATAGAGTCTGCATCTTTTAGTTTTTCTCTATTTTGTCAAAAGCCAACCTTTCTCCTTCTGTCCTTTGAACTTAAGAATCCTCTGTCCCCCAGAAAAGGTGTATCTGGGCCCTTCCAGGGTAACTAGAGGTCATCAAGAGGGCATGTCCTCAAAAGATGACCCCTGGGATTCCATATGCATATGTGTTATAAATTGATTGCTTGTTTGGATGCTAATGACCTGGTTTGGTCTACATCTGTTCAAGGATGTAACTGTGTTTTGTAAACCATGAAAGGCTGTTTCAGTATGAGAGATAGTGTTAGTGATGATGACTCTAGATGAGCAGGCAGGCCTCTCTTTCTTCCTGAGGGTCATTCCATAAGGCACTGGTGCATCCGGACATAGGTGGCTGGGATTGTTGAGACACAGATCTGGGGAGTCCAGTCTCGTGCCTGGCTAAACCTCTCCTGCCTTAAAATTCAATGCCTAGCTCCTGCAGGGCCATGGTAGGGCTCCCCTCACTCCCCAGATCTGTGACACATGAAAGGGGCATACCCAAGGGTCACAGCAGAATGCTACAAGGCCCCCAAGTGCTTGGCAGAATGCCCAGCATGCATTTCTTTTAACCAGAGAAAGAAGACAGATCTTTGTGGGAACGAGATTCAGAAACTTGGGAATACATTGGAACTGAGCCAAATGTTGAATCCTGAAAGAAAAAGAGAAACTCCAGGCATTGGACCGATGTTCCTGGTTGGAACAATTGAGTTACATATATACATGCATGTCTATATATACTCACACGTGTTTATGTATATGTGCATATATTTATTTCATATTTCATAATTTGTAATGTTCAGACATATAACAGCTACACTCCAGGAGATGGATTTAAACAAGGTCTTTAGGAATCTGAAGATTTTACCCAATGAGTTTTAAACTCTGTCCTTGGAAATCTAAACCGGAAGAGACCTTAGAAATCAACCGTGGCCCTTCCACTCCTGTTTCATAGATGAGAAAAATAAGGCCTGGGGAAATGATGCAACTTGCTCAGTGTCACATGGAGGAACTATTGGGAGTTTTTTCTAAATTTGGGCAGAGAAAGCCTGAGCCCCTTTCATTTCTCTGTGTGGGCCCCTCTGGATCACATGACTGAGGCCCCGGCAAGCCTAGCCCTGAGCTATGTGTAAGGGTTTTCTCACGTTTCTCTATTTAAGCCACACCTCCACTTTTGTGTGGAGGTAACTGTTATTTTCTGTGTATTTCACAGGAGGAAGTTGAGGTCTGGTGAGGTTAAGTGACTTGTCCAAGGTCACATGTCGAAGAAATGGAGGAGATTGACTTAAACCAAAGACCATCTGCTTCTCAGTTCATTACAGCTTCTCAAGGGGGAAAGAAAACAATAAAGGGGTTAGGAAGCCGTGAGTGCTCTTGTCTAGGAATCTTGCCAGGCTCTCACCACAGTCCCCTGGGATCTAGCCACACTAGACTATACAGCATTGTGCAGCTATCACCTGTACCCTCTGGGCTTTTGTTCTTGCTCTTCCCTCTTCTTGGAATCTCGTTTCTCCCCACTGACCTTTTCAAGCTGACAGGCTCCTGGGTTACGCCTCTCCACACCCTATCTTTGCCATGCTTCTTGTCTTAATGTGGACTGTTATAATAAAACACCACTGACTGGGTGGCTTTTGAACAATAGAAATTGATTTCTCACAGTTCTGGAGGCTAGAAGTCCAAGATCCAGGCACTGGCATGGTCAGATTTTGTGAGAACCCTATTCCAGGTTTCAGACAGCCAACTTCTCCCTGTATCTACACATGGTGGAAAGACTAAGGAATCTCCCTAGAGCCTCTCATATGAGGGTGTTAATCCCATTCATGAGGGTTCTGTCTATACGACCTAAGTACCTCCCAAAGGCCTCACCTTCTAATATTACATCAGCTTAGGGGTTAGGATTTCAATGTATGAATTTTGGAGGACATGAACATTCAGACCACATAACCCTTCTTCTTTCTTGGAAGAGCAATTGCCTCTATCATCAAGGTTCTTCTGGCAGATTGTTTGTATCAAGTTTTGGCAGGTATGAGCCAGACTGTGCTAGAATCATCTGTTCCCCTTGACGAAGGCAGAAATGGTGTCTTCATGCATGTTCTGCATAAGGCCTGGTACATCAAGGGTGCTCAATATACACTTGCTGAATAAATATAATATGAATAGTAGCCTGGAAATCTTACTTCTTTAGAGTCTATGAGACACTACTACATAGTACCTTGCACAGAGTGAATGTTCCCAGAATGTTCCATTGGCCAAGGCCTTGACTAGTTTCATCTTCCTTATTGCATCATCCTCAGCAATTCACATCTGTCCTTCCAGAACACTGCTGTTTTTCTCCTTAGTCACTCTGTTCCTCCACTGATTATATTGACTGGAAACATCAGAAGAGAAACATATCTTGATAGAAAATGTCTCAAATATATGGAATAGAAAAATGTTTCAAGAAGGAGAAATCAGGAGACAGAAAGGATAACTCTGGTATTTTGAGAACTCATGTAAAGGTCCCTTCACAGCTAAAACTGAGACTAAACCCCACATGTGAGAGGAAGGGTGTGAATGGATTGAAAACCATGGTGTGGGGCTATTTTTGCCAGTTTTTGTGACCATGTTCACACATGAAGTTATAAATCTGGCTACATACAGTAGTATATAGTTAGAATAAAAGCTGAGGGCTGGAGGTGGGGAGATCTTTCTTCCAGCACCACTTAACTGCCCTTTGATCTTGGAGTGGAGATTCAGCTTTTAGGGAGAGAGTGCACAGGTGGCAAGATGTAAACAAAACAACATCCTGGGACCTTTGTCAGTCCTTCTGAAAACAAAGTGGGAACATGGTTGGCTCCTGAGCTGACCAGACGTTAAATAATGAGTCTGACATATAAATGAGTGGTTCACACCCTCACACATTCATGGGGGTCCATGGCAGCAGACAATGAGCCTTCTGCAAGCAAACTGGGGGTGATCTCCAGGACCTGTGGACTTCTCAAGCGTTCTCTGGATTCTCTTGAATAATCTTTCAGTAGAAGCACAATTATTCTTGCACACAAGATTTCAGTTACTATAGAGAAAATGGGCATCTCTGCCCTGGCTTTACCACTATGCATTCTCCCATTCTGGAGTGAGTGCTACGGGCTAGCTATGGGTAGAGGTTAAGAAAGAAAAAGTGGTTGATTTGTGTTCCCTTTCAGATGGAAATAAGAGCACAAGGCAGGAAACGGGTTTGGACACTTTTGAAGTCTTTCTCCATTTTATCACTATGGAGGGACTGAAGCTGGTACTGTTTATTGAGAACCTGTCCTGCCCCAGGCTCTATGCCCAGGTGCATTCCTGGAGCCCCCACCCTGGGCTCTCAGGGCCTGGCAGCACCTGAAAGCAGCAGCTCTGTGCAGAGCACAGGAAGCTTCAGTTAGGCGTCGGTTCAGATGGGGCCAAGTGGTCAGAGGCAGAGCAGGGACTTGTCTCATTCACTCTGGGCCCAGAAGTGCTTCACTTACATGGGTACCAAACCAACTCCTCGCTCCTGGCCTCACCCCGTGTTCTATCACGAATTCCTTCTGAGCAAGAACCGGCATTTGTGTATTTTGAAAAGTCAAAGCCCGGTGTTAAATGTTCCTACCTCTGAGAGAAAGCACATTGCCTTCCCCATTGTCGCGCAGGGGAAGAAACCCCAGCTCTACCGTGAGCTCATGACTCCAACCAGGCCTGTTGGGTGCCAGGTTCTCATCTACGCGGAGACCCTGAGAACCAGCAGTGGGGCTCAGCTGCAGTTAATTTTCATTTGCTGTTTGTATATAAATGCTTTTAGTACTTAAACTAAATTCAGATCAATTAAACTAATGTTGTTTGACATAATATTCCTTGTTCCAAAATCAATATCCCTTCATTTGACAGACTTATTCTTGAATTCAGGATGTTTATTGTTCTTAAAGCTTACCTATAGACCTGGTTTTTGTCTTTAATGATATAAAACAGCTCTTCCTCACATACTGTACGCCAGCGTGTAATGGGGTTCACATTTCTCTGGTAAATATCTTTAATTGTACCATCATGCCTTTTAATCTCAGCAGCACATGACCGCTCTTTCTCTGTCTCCATTTGTCTCCTTAGTTTTAAATACATTCCTTTAACGGTGTCTGTTTAGAAGGAGCTGGGTGAATGAAGGAGCCAGACAGGGATTTCAGGGCCAGTGCTTCCTCTTTCCAAAGAGCTCGGCCAACTGAGGAGAAGTCCCCAGCAGCCCAGGTGCTCCAGGCTGCCTATGTGACTCTGGCCACTTCTCCTCCGCCAGCCCCCTAGTCCACATCACCATCATGTAACATGCAGCTACTAAAACGCACTGCATTTTCTCCTGTCGCCTTTCCCTCATGCCCTGCGGCTCTTCTTCTCCCTGCCTTTGGCTCTTATAAATCCTGTTCTGTTTTTCCTGGCCTTTGTCCAGAGACCGGCCTCGCTTGGCTCTGGGGAGAGCCGGCTGGGGGTCATTTATCACTTGAACAGTGGGAATAGGGGACTGAACGGTAGTTTTGCCATCGCCATGGCAAAGGTCTGTGCGCAGTCACCTAATTGGAAGAATCTGGTCCGTGTTCCCATAATTGCTCCACCTTGATAACTTTGTCCATTTACCTACTTTAGGACAAAGAAAAGGATCCGCTGAGAGGAAGGACCCCTTGGTGATAAAACAAGAATGGTTTGCTGTGTTTTTCTTTTTTCCAGACAAATATTTTCTTTAAATTAATAGTCATTGAAATGATATAAGCTGGCGTTTGTGAGAGCTTTAATCAGCCTCTGAAATACACCCGACTTTGCTCTGTGACCAGCCTTCAGACAGGATGAAGCCTCATGAAACCCGAGCTGGGCTTGCTGTCTCAGCCGTCCTACTGGAAAGGCTCCTGCAGCAAAATGGGCCCAGACCCTGGGAAGGAAGCTGCCCTGCCCCAGCCCCAGCACACACACAAACACACACACACACACGTGTGCACACACACACACATTTTTTTCTATGTCGTTTTTCAAAGGAACATAGATTGAGATCAGAGAGACTTGGTTGAACTCAAGAGTCCTTAAGTTCAAATATTGCTTTGGTTAGTGGGGGCAAAGGAAATCAGGGGAATAAATGGTTTGTGCTACTGCATTCGGTTTTCTGTGAATGATGGACGCAGCTTAACTTTGGTTCTGCACAAAAAGTGTGAGCTCATCCTCCTAGGGATCAGTCACCCCCTCTATTCTCTTTTGTCTTGTTTGCTCTCAAATTTGTTCTTTCTCCTCTTTTCCTTCTCTTTCTTCTCATCCTGACCCTCTTTTCTGCTTGTCCACAGTATCCCATCTGGAATAATATCCTGTATGCTCTGAACATGGTTATAGTAAATCTTCATAATTGTAAGTTGCATAAAACAGCGTTGGTTAGTACAACATGCAGGGAAAAGCTTTCCCACAGTCGCTCTCTTCAGTGAGCCAGGTTTCTGCCCCTGGGACGCCTTTGATCATTGCCTTGACCACACCTGGCTGCATTTCATTTCCATTCCTCCAGATTCCCGTTGCCTCGAGCTGATTGCTCTCTTCATCTGCTGAGTCCTATTCCCATGAGGATCTAGCCCGGCTGGGAGAGGAAGCAATGCTCTGTTGCTCCTTGGAGAGAAGTTTCTAAAGGACCCCCAGCCTCTCACTAAGCTCTACTCTGACAAGGCTGTCAACAGAGGCCTGAGTGGGAGGCCCAGGGTGGAGTCGAGGAAGGCAGCAAGGGCCCAGGGCTCTCATGGTAAGGTCCTAAAAAAAACCAGGAAGAGGAAGCCTGTGCAGACATTTCTTTAGAGATACCCTTCATTCACCACCATAGGAAGGAGAGCAATGGCTGCACCCTGGACCATCACAGATGGTAGTGATAATATCTATGCAATTCTCAACACTGCACATAAGCAATTTTTCAGTTAATTTTTTTTTTTGAGGAGGATTAGCCCTGAACTAACATCCTCCTCTTTTTTGCTGAGGAAGACTGGCCCTGAGCTAACATCCATGCCCATCTTCCTCTACTTTACATGTGGATGCCTGCCACAGCATGGCTTGACAAGCGTTTCGTAGGTCCGCACCTGGGATCTGAACCAGTGAACAGTGGGCCACTGAAATGGAATGTGTAAACTTAACTGCTGTGCCACTGGGCCAGCCCCTCAGTTAATCTTTTTTGAATGTTATTTAACCTGCACCATTTCCATGTGGGGTAAGAAGGGCTGCAATTATCATCTCCACAGATGAAGAAGATGAAACCCAGAACAGTGACTTGTACAAGGTCACATAGCTAAATAGCTAATACTTGGGGGTGATAAGATGTGAATCTAGGCTCTCAGCACCAGCTCCACGGCTCACTGCACTGCACTGTGCTGCACCCTTCTCAAAGGAGCACCCCTCTTTCTGGTCTCTGCCATCCTGTTTGCTTCCCTTGGGCTAAAATACTTGAAATGAGCTTATATCTCAGAAGACTTAACCCTTCCCAGAGCCGGACCTTCCCAGAGTGCTAACCAGAAGCCATCCAAGTGGCCATGCAAGAAGGACCATTGCTGCAATGGACAGCTCTGACAGCTTGCAGAGGAGCAGCCCTTGGGTACAAAGGCAGTGGATAGGTGTCTACTGTGTGGTTCCGGCTTCCTAATCCATGTATATGTGATTTATTTCTGGTTTTAGAGCCAAACACATCTGAGCGATCCCTGGTTTAGGATCCCTGGTTTAGGTGGCAGTGGAGTGACTCAACTCCTACTTACCTAACGTATGTTGAGCGGAGAAAACATTAAATGAAATGGCACATACCGCTGACCTACTTCAGCCCACAGCACATGGGAGACCCTTGGTAAATGAAAGGTTGAGTCCTTTCTCGAGGGAGATTTGAGTCTGATTCCAAAAGACAAAGTGACAGGCTAGAAAATTGAGGGTTGAGATGTCCAAGTCTGGTTTAGCTAATAGTTTTAAGTTCAAGTTCACCTTTCTTGCCTATCTCTAAGAACTGGCTGGGTAGTTTACAGACTCACAGAAAGGCTAAAGTTTGAAAAAGGTGGCGTTCTTAAAGGAATTCCTCCAGGGAATTTGGGCTACAAGTATGCCAGGTGAACATTTATTTTATCCAGTTTCTCTGTGTAAGGAAAAATGATGTTCCAAGATGGAATAAAGAATCAAGGGGAAAACATAAAGATATTAAATATGGAGCATGTCTAAGAGAGCCTTTTACATATTTAAAGGCTAGACGTGGTAATAATAATGTATTCAGAATTAATTTGAATACAACTTACAAAACAATTTTTAATTCATTATCTTACTTCATCCTTACCACAGCTCTCTAATATAGCATTATTATCATACCCACTTTGTGGATGTAAAAACCTGAGATTCAGGAAACTGAAGTGACTTCTCCAAGGCAGATTGTAGTTGATGGTTTGGTACCCAGCTGTGCTGTTTGCTCTCTTCTCATTCTCTCGCATAAACACACACAAGAATATACAGACCTGATAAAGATGAGAGAGAAATGATGATAACCCCTACAAGCCAACATCAAGCCTCCAACAATTTTTAATGAGATTGACATTAAGATTGCTTAATTCATAAGGTTAATAAAACATAATCCCAGGGGGGCCGGCCCGGTGGCCCAGGGTTCACTGGTTCAGATCCCAGGTGTGGACCTATGCACCACTTGTCAGGCCATGCTATGGTAGACATCCCACATAGAATAGAGGAAAATGGGCATGGATGTTAGCTCAGGGCCAGCCTTACTCAGCAAAATGAGGAGGATTGGCGGCACATGTTAGCTCAGGGCTAATCTTCCTCAAAAATAATAATAATAATCCCAGGATCAAGCTTTGGTCACACACTCAATAATTGAGCATCCACCTTCATTTCATGCAGGTCTTAGCATATAGAGGCTTCTAATGAAATGTAGTATATTAACTTTAATAAGCAAGAAGATCTTAGTAAAGGAACAGAAGTGGTAGGTGGGGTGGTGGGGTAGGAGGGAGGTGGCAGTGAAACAGAGAGTGAAATAAATACAGAGAAAGAGTACAAATAGAATACCCTCTTAGCAATTTCCATGAAGGGCTTGGTGTCTTCCCTAGTAGCTCAGGGTTGCAAAATTCAAGGCCAAGAGGACCATCCTCATTCATGGACCATCCTCAGTCCCACTCAATGTTTGCCTTTCAATGGCTTCTCAAAGCATACTTTGCCTGTAGCACTGTTCTCCTTTAATTATAAAAACTCAGTGCATTATTAAGAGAAATGCACGCCATATGTTTCTGATTCATTTTGACTTAAATCCTTAGCCTCCTTTTAGCTAAGAGAAAGGCAATATTCAAGAACGCATCTTAATAAGCAATGTTAGCGGGAACGTTCTTAAGAAACAAGTTTTGATTTTGCTGGGAAAAGCGAGAGAGTCTGAATGCTGAGCGGTTTGGGTAGGATTCGGAACTCAACCACTGAGAACTGCAAAGTGAGGAGTGGGTTGTGAGAAGCATGCCTTCCTCTTCTCGGCTGAGGATCAATCTTTGTCAAACTGGAGTTAGTGAGGCCTCCAGGGAGTGAGGGGAAGTAGTAATTTAGGAGAAAAAGAGCTGTTACCTAGGGCTGCTGTTTACCTTACCGTAAATATGGGGGAATAGTGGTTAATAAAATAGTTTTATATTTTTCCTTTAAGAAGCAGCCATAATGTATGAAATATATCAGTATTCAAGCTTTAAAACAAAACAATAGACTTTGTGATTTAATAAAAAAAAAAAAGAAGAGAAAGAAGAAACACTGCTTCCCCTTTCGTTGTTTGCAAACTTATACCATCTAGTTATTAATTGGGTCTAAGTTTTTTTCAAAGAGGAGTATTCGTCTGTACTGTGAACTTTCCCCACCTTGGGCTCATTATGTTAAACGTCGCATTTAACCCACACATTAGGGGGAAAAAAGTAATATTTCTGTTGGTTTAAACTGTCAGGTTGACTCACATAATGGAAAATGGGCTAACTGGAAGTAGGGAAAAATATTTCTGCAAAAGCAAACATCCCTGTGAAGGGATTAGCTCCAGCTTATTCCCTTTGGCATTGGTGCCTCCTGGCCTCTCCCAGGGGAAGAGCTGGGGGAGGGAGCACATGGAAAAGAGGAGACTGGCTTGCTGGAAGCTATGGGAATGAAGTTGCGCTTGCTGGCATCTACCTCTCATTAGAGAAATCCTGGGCAAAATGGCAAGGACAGTGCAGTTGGTTTCATGCCTCCAGTTTTTCTTTTGTTTCATTATGCTGAATCCAAATCTACTGTTTTCTGTAATTTTTTAAAGTGTTCTGTGTTACTGTGTATCTTTTCTCCTGAGTGACACGCAAACCTAATTTTCCCTGTGAAATAAGCTTTCATGCTTTCTTTTGAGAATGTTAGATTTTAGAACTTATCAGGATCAGGCATATGGTCAGAGCCCAATAATAGATGCTGAATATTGTTGAAAGAATCTTCAGGAGGTAGAAAAAATGGCGAGGGTTAGGGCAGTGCAGTGGGTAGCAGTGCATATTTAAGAATTAGACAGTTGTATTCAAATCCTGGTTTTACCACTGATTAGTCATCAGGTTAGGTCCTGGGCCATTTGTAAACTAGGCATAGGAATGGCTGCTTCAAATTGTTGTGTAAGAGTTAATGAATTTATGTACATGTCAATCCAGACACATGGCAGGCATTCAATAGACAGTTGCCATCTGTTCATTTAGGGCCTTGTGTAGCTCTGTACATGGCCCTGAGACTGCTTGGGTTAAAATCCTGACCATTTACCTACTAACTTAGTGAGTCATTTAAGCTTTCCAAGCCTTAATTTCTTCATGGTAAAAGAGAGATGTGATACTTGTTCAAAGAGTTTTTAGAAGGATTAAATAAGGTTTTAAGCGCATTTGATGATGGGCAAAACCATCAACTTCAGGCCTGCCTCTGAAAATATTCTTCAAGCATCCTTCATCTTGAAAGCATCTTCTTCAAACAAGTGCAAAGATTTGGGTTTATGTGATGGCTTCAGTGACTACATCTTCAGAGAAGATGAAGAGATCGATATTTACTTCAGTCAGTTAGAATTTGAGGGGAAGAAAAACTCAATAACTTGGTAACAACATGAACTCCAGCAGTGCCTCACATTGGCAGAGCAGACCCAAAACTGCCTTGCTCCTCCATTGACCTTGGCTGGAAATTAGCATCTCTTTATTGTTGTAATTGTATAGTATAGTGAATTCCAGAGTAATCAGCAACTGATAGTGCTAAGAAATGATTTTTCCAACACTATATCAATCTTTTAAAATTTGAATATAAAATGTTGAAGATAAAGTTGCAATAATATTTACTTTTTGATAAAACTTCAGATTTAGTCTTGTATCTCAAAAGTGCAGTCTGTGATAATGATAGTCTCTGCCTCAGCTTCCAGCCAAATATTGACTTTAATAATCAGTCATTCAGCCCTAGGCCAAAATCTGTGACCTTAGTGAATGTGTAGTACCTAGTCAATTGCCTGAAAATAAGAAGCACTCCATGGATGGAATATTTTATTATTGATTGTGAGGGTGAAGGGAGGTTTCCCTGGTGCCCTGGACATCACAACATACACGAGGCTGTTTAGTGACGTAGTGTGGATCTTTCTGGCATGATTTACCCAAACATAAGACAAGGGGAGAGTTTAGACTCCACACCCTCTTACTGTCTCCATTCTCACCGAGCGCCCTTGGTGTTTCTTCCACTCGTCGCTGTGAATGCAGTACAGATCCAGGAAGCAGCCATCCCAGGTGCCCTTCCAGCCTGCTAACTCTTTATTCTTCATCAACTCTCTGCTAAGTTCTCAGGTAAGTAATAAAGCTGAAGCCATTAGACAGGTAGAGGAATGACGAGCCCCTTCCTGATGATGAAGTATTGACGCAGACGTATGTTCCCAAAGAATAGCCCAAATCTAAGATCATAGCACGTCAGTCAAAATATGAATTAAAAACCACACATTTTGAAGAAGAACCTATATGGAAAAATACATAAGCCAATGAGCAATGCCCGAAGTGGCCCACAGAATCAGTGCTGCCTGTATTTCCTATTCCTTTATCAAAGAAAATGGTAGGGAAGAATTGGCCGTTTATTGATCTCTATGTTCCGAGTCATTACTAAGTGTCTGATAAACATTTTCTATTGACTACTCATTACAGCACTGCCAGATGTGTATTAAAACATGCCTTTTATTGATAAGAAAGGCAAAATCCAGAGAGATTAAAATGCATGCTAACGTCACATAACAGTAGAACTCGGTAGCTAAGCATGCCAACCCTGGAGTCAGACTCGTTGGGTGTGCATGCTGGATTCACCTTTTATTCATCCTGTGATCTCGGGCAGTTTTCTCATCTGCAAAATGTAGATCATGATAGTGCACATGCCTTGGAGTTTAATTCACTTTTCCTTGGGCAGTTCTTGGAAAAAATCTCTGTGTGTGAGTTGGCCAGTAAACCAAAATATTCTGAACAGATGTATATTGGAGAGGCTGGTCTGGGACTCTTATATCTTGTGAACTCAGGAGTGGAGACCATGGGCCGTGGGACTTAGCCACTTCCCACCCTGGCTCATAAAAGCCTTTGATGGGCAGGGGGTGAAGTTGGGGTGAGGGGGAGGGGGTTGAATCTGTGACGCAGCTTTTTCTTTAAGAAATTCTGTGACAGCATCACTCTGAATACCCATAAACTTTGCCTCATGTGTCTCCTGGTGTTGCTAGCTTCTGGATGAAGGGAACCTTCCATGTTACAGGTTCAGCAACAGCAGTCTTTTCCCTTAAACAAGGCCCTACTCATTATGGTTCTCTGCCTTCAGCAAGAATGCAGGACACGGGTGGAACAGTTGGCAGCTCTCTGGCTGCTTTCTCTCTCCACGCAGCGCTCTTGCTGGCTGAACTAGGGTTAGGATAAAAGAGGTCTGCAAACAGCAATCTGTCATGAGTTGGAGAAGAAAGGGATCTGATTAGAAGAAAAAGTGGTGGCTTTTGTGTGTGCCTTCGACATCAGAACTTCTTCCGAGTTAGGGAGAATTGCAGCCAAGCAAATGAATAATGTTGAATTTACTACAAGTTTACCTGAGATTAAGGGTGAGTTAGATACGGCCAGTATCTTTTGTTCCAATATTGACTTAGTCTTGTTGTCACAAATCAGCTATTGATTTTTGGGGTCCCCGTTAGTCTTAGGAAAGAGAGCTAATCCTTCTTTCATGTTTGTTTGTAGACCATATTTGGCCGGAGCTCAGGGTGTACTTTTCACCTTGATCTGCAAGTAGGGAGGCAAACACGTGACCTCAGTACTAGAAGCCACCCTGGCTGGTCACTCTCCACTGTTTGTTTAATTTCTCTCTGACTTCTGCCTGCCTCCTAATCCCAGGTATTCGGACATGTTGCAAAAAGAAAGAGACCCAGAGATCAAAGCTCTGGTCACGATTTTACTAGGGGGCACCTCTGAAAGCATTTGTAGGCCTGTGTGAATGGCTAGTGCTATGACCTCTAGAAAATACTTTGCTCTCCAAATTGGGGCTAACAGATTTATCACTCACTAGGCCCGGACCCTCCAGGTCAGTCTAGGGTTATTTTTGTGTATTGTGTGCAAAGACATGGTAGTTCTATTACAGAAGCCTGAAGAGCAAATATTTAGAACATGCTTTAGAGATAAAAGAGACTTCTGAAAGGCTATTTTTGATTTTAGAATTCTCTATAAAAATGTTAACTTTATTGTCATCTGCTTGGGGTCATTGTCCCTGGACAGATTTCTCTCTCTGCCACTAGCATTGTAAGATTTCAAGATGATGGATGCCTTTGTCTTCTGCTCTGTGGAATTTCAATTTGTACCCTGTGGAAGGCTAAATCTGACTAGAAAAAATTCTGAAGGACAGTTCGATTGTTTTTGTTTTATTAGTTGTACGAAGTATGTTTCAATAAAGAGGGAGTATTAACATGTGCAATATAAAATAACTGTTGTATTCTGATTTTATTGAAAAGGTGGTGATTTTAATATGGTTTGGGACGTTCCTGTTCAAAACTGCAGAATAGGGAATTGACAAGCAATATAATGCGTCAGTTTAGGGCACAGAATTTAGTAGACTTAAGTTCAAATCCTGACTTACCATCCATGTGAATTTGAGTGAGTTATTTTACCTCTTTAAGCCTTAATTTCATAATCTATATATATATATATATATAGTGGGAGTAACGTTGGTATTGACCTCACAGGGTTATTGGAAGCATAAACATAATTGTATGTAAGATACTTAGCATTACACCTTCCACATCAATAAAGGCTAGCTGATATTATTATTCAGTCTCCGAGACCTCCATTTAACTCCTTGCAGATGATCGTGACTTTTACTTTACAGAGGAGATTGAAGGTCTGCTGTTTTTTCACCTCAAAAAATTTCTATATACCTACCAAGTAATTTTCAAAAGTGTCGAAAATTTAGTGGGTGCTTCCTTTGTGCCAGGCTCGGTTCTAAGCCCTGTATGCATAGAGCTCATTTAACTTATAAGAAAATTGAGGCTCAGCAAGCTTAATAATTTGCCCAATGTTATATTGCCTGTATATGAACAAAAATCCATCCAGCTCCAGGTCCATCTTCCTAACTTCTGTGCTCTCCTGCCTCTCCTCAATGCCTTAGAATTTTAGTTCTGCACGTGATCCTCTTGCACGTTCATTTTTTCCTCCCTTTCTACTAGTGCTTTGACATCTTTTTCAAAGAATGCCTGGGTTTCTCTCAAATTAAATGAATTAATAAATGGATGAATGAATTCTTATTGATAATAAATAAATAAATTAATGATCAAATAAAAAATCTTCGTTGCTCACTTCTAAACTTCTTATGATCTGCTTGTTGTCCCGCTGCGCCAGAAACTCCCCTCTGAAAGGTCACAACTGAATAGGAAAATGACTGTACATGAGTAAGAAAGCAGGGAATCATTTAGGAAGTTGTTGCAGTAGTCCACGTGGGAGAGCTTGGTTGCTGGGACTGGAGTAGTGGTAATGAAGAAGGAGAATATTAGATTATTTTAGGACATTTTGGAGATAAATTCAGGGGGACACACTGACTGATCTTATGTAGGAGGTGAGGGAAAGAGAGGGATAATGGCTGCCTTTTAAGTTTTTGGTTTTGAATGTTTTGGTGGATGATGTGACTGCTTATAGAGAAGAGTGGACTTGGAGCAGGTTTGGGGAAAAGTATGGAAATTAAGTGGATTCTTTTTGTTTTTGTGTTTTCTGAGAGAGTGTTATAGGATGGAGATGTAAAAGGATTGTAAGAGTCTGGAGCTCAGAGAAGAGTCATTGGCATGAAAATGATATATGAAGCCATAGATGTGATCACTTACAGAGACGTAGCTTGGGAAATAGTGCTAACGTTCAGGAGCTGAGCAGAGAAGAAGATAACAAAGTGTGAGAAGAAGGAATGGACAGTGAAGTAAGAATAAAATGAAGAATATGGTGTTATTGGAAGTTATGTTTGTACTCCTCGAGGTTTTCTGAGACTATTATGTGGATGAAAGATTCTATACTTTTATACACCCTGTCTCCAATGCCTATGAGGCCTTCCTCAACTTCTCTGCCTGAAAAACTCCTACTCTTCTTTCAAGACTTGATTCAATTCCCCTGGAAGCCTACTCTGATTCCTCACCTCTCATTTCCCAGATGGGTGTTTCCACGCACTGTATCCCTACCTCGATCTTAACACCCAAAACTGGGCACTTAGGATTGTATAATTTGTTTATAAACTCTCTGGTTCCAGAGGTGAGCTTCTTGAGGACGGTCACTGAATCTTATTTGTGAATCCCCAGCAACTAGCACAGTGACTGTGGAAAAAGAATTATTTGACTGTTGTTGGCTGAATAAAATGTATGAATGACTAGATTCCCTTTTGAGCTCCAATATTTAAGTCAAACGATTTACTATCTACTAGAGAGCTCCGCCTAGAGCTCAACATTGAATTCCACCTAGAGTTCAAATTCTGCATATCTCAAATTGATGTTACTCACTTCCCTTAAGACTTACTTCTATTTCTATTCATGGTGCCAATATTCTCAAGTCCTTCAAACTTTGAAACAAGAAATCACTTTTGACTCTTCTCTTTACATAGCTAGGCAGCCACTATTTCTGTCCATTTTCCCTCCTTATCTCTTGAATCTGTATCCTGTTTCTTTTCCCTAGTTAGCAACTTGCCCAGGGTCACTGAGCTACTCAGATACACAGCCAAGATTGGAATCCATTCTGTCTGACTCACTAAGTAATATCACCTTTCTGGCTTATGCTTGGGTAACTAGGATCCTTTGATAATATGGGAGGTAATTCCAAAGAATATAACTTGTAATTTTCTGGAACACTTTGGGAAGGAAAATACTCCATGGACTTTTATTTTGTCTTATATCTGAGACATAAACCAGATATTTTATGAGGCATTGACAGAGAAATAGATGGATGGACTGGTTTATTTCCCTCAATAGGATGCAATCGGATGACTGTTTAAGGATATAAGAGTTTAAAAATATAGTAAAGTATTTGTACCTAGAATATTTCTGTTAAAAATCATCAACTGCATTAACTAGGACATTTTACTTCCACTCCCAAAGTTCTATTCTACTCAGTTTTGGTGCCTTCTCCTAAGATTAATTTGCTCCCTAGGATCTCATCCTAGCCACAGGGTAAATTTTACAATTCTGAATTTTCATACATTTTTGTCTTAACCCTGGGTAATATCCAGAGAATGGTTGGTAATAGACTGAATAAATAATTGGATGTATGTATTGCTTATTAAGTGAATATGTAAATACGTATGCACAATAATATCAATTATCTGAATGATATTTTTCCCACTTCCTTACCATTTGGCTGTCAAGTAAAGATGGACAGGAAGTTACTCAATCATATTGTAACACTATGTCACCACTAATAACTGCTCCTTTTCCAAAATCATGAGTTCTCACATTCTTCTTTCTCACTTCTACTCTACTCAAATTTTGCACTATATTATTCCTCAAACTCACTGATTCTACCAGTTTTTTGACACGCTACTTTCAAAAATCCATAGTTTAGACTTCTATTTTCTGCCTGATTAAGATAACTAGATGTGAACTCTTGCTATAAATACTATGAAAACTGTGAAAAAATATATGAAATGCCTATTTTCAGACAATGCACAATAGGAAGTACAGTACTATGATTCACCTCTGATTGTCCAGTTTGACACTAGAACGTGGTGCAGGGAGAGGAGACTCAAGCAGAACATGGTGGTCTCACTAAGACGAGGGAAAATAAAATAGCTTGGAGGGACTGAGGCCACTGGAATATGTGGAACAGAGTACCAGAAATGAGGAAGCTAAACAAACAAACTGCTGTGCACTGAATTGTATCCCACTAGAATTCGTATGTTGAAACCCTAATTCCCAACATGATGTTATTTGGAGATGGGGTCTTTGGGAGATAATCGGGTTTAGGAAATCTATGAAAATTCTGTAGCTAACATTACATTTAATTATAAAGATTTGAACATTTTTCTCCTAAAATCAGGTACAAGGCAAAGGTTTCCCTTCTGACCACATCTACTCAAAACTTTTGCTGGGATCCTAGCTAGTGTAATTAAGGCAAGAGAGAAAAATGAAAGGCAAATATAAGGGAAAGTAAATGTGGATATATTTCTTTCACAGAAAATATGATGATATAAAAGATTTTAAAGAATCTACCAAAAAAAGAACTACTCAAGCAAATAAACAAGATCTCAGGATACAAAGTCAACATATAAAAATAGTTTTGCTTCTGTATACTAGCAAAATTGGAAAATGAAAATTTAAAAATACCACTTACAATGGTATCAAAGACATGAAATACGGGATAAATTTAACAAAATAAGTGCAAGACCTCTACAATGAAAACTACAAGTCATTGTTGAAAGAGAGAAGCCCGAAAAAATGACAAAATTTAACATGATACTGAATTGGAAGCCTCAATTTTGTTAAAATTCCTCAAGATGGTCTACAGATTCAGTGAAATCCCACCCAAAATTCCAGTAAGATTTTCTTTATTTGAAGACATTGAGAAGGTGATTCTAAAATTCATGTGAATGTGAAAAGGATCTAGAATATTCAAAATGCTTTTAAAAAGGAGAACAAAGTTGAGATACTTACAATATCTGATGTCAACACTTACTGTAAAGCTATAGTAATCAAAACAGAGTGAGACTGAGTAAGGATAGACAAATAGGACAACAGAACTTGATGCTTATCTCCAACTCAGACCTTGCCTTTGAGCTCCACAACATTTTTTTAATAACTATCGTACATCACTTTTTGAATGGCTTAAAGACATCCTAAGCTCCATGTATCTGAAACCCAGCCCATTATCTTCCTCCCTAAACGTGGTCTTCACTCTGTTCTCAAACTCCTTCATTTACATTCCCCTGCTTGTTGTGCAAACCAGAAACTTAAGAGTAATCCTCAACCCCTCCCTCTCTTTGATCCCCCATGTCACTGATTCCTTACTAGGAGCTTTCAGTCTTATCTCCTAAATATACTTTGACTTCAGCCACATTTCTCTATTTCCACCACCCTATTCTAATACCTGCTGCCTGGACTTCTGTAAAACTTTCCTAAACTAGGTAACCCACATCTACTCTTAACTACCTCCACAGTATATTTTTGAAAGGAAAATTTTATGATGTTAAAGCTTGCTTAAAATACTTTAATGTCTTCACATTGGTTTTAGGAGAAAGATAAATTGTAATATGGCTTTCAAGATTCTATCTGGTCTGGATTCTGCTTGCCTCTCTAGCATCTTCTTGCTCCATGCTGTCTCTTGCTTTCTCAGAGAATAGTGATTATGTTAATTTTTTAGTGCAGAGGAATGCTAGCCCTCAGAATATATTTGCCAATACCTTGAAAGTAAGTTCCAGCATGTGCTCCTCTTTCCAATATGTAGTTCAAAGGTTAACAAACGTAGAAAGTTGCAGGATAACAAGCAAACAGTGTGCTACTTAATACTCAGTGTTTTAAAAGAGAATTCTCGACTTATCCATCATCACACACGTGACAGAAGCATACATCACACACTCCCATGGGATGCACCTGAGGTTACATGCAATTTCCTGAGGCTAAAACTTCAGCGGGTTCCCTCCCTTTAAGAAAGCATATTGTAAGGCAAGTGAGTGAGAATGACATTATTTGGGGGATAATCTTCAATCTGATGTATAGTGTTCTGAAATGACATCATTTGCAAATTTCAGACTTTACCTGCCATTAATAACAAATGACTTGTGGTGCATCTCACCAGCAAACTGAGCAAAAGAATGCATTACAACATTGAAGTACACAAACTACTGTTTTAGAAGATAGCCACTCAACAGTCTTAAACCATCACTGTGTTCTAGACTGAATGAACATAACAATGCACATGCTGAACACCACAGGGCAAATTATGCACACATTTATATACCAATATTAAAATATGTCTTCATATAAAAACATTTCTCTGTTGAATGTGTCCATACACCCAAATATTCATGCATATTCCCAATAACGCTGCTTGCAAATTCCTTACTCACAGATATTGGAGAGTGGAGGGCATGGAATTTTTGTTAATAATACACATTTATTAAATACTTGTAAGATTGTAGAAAGTAATATCCTCTGGGCTTATGTCAAGGTGGTTGTACTGTGATTAATTCTATTAGTGACTGTGCATGGAGGAGTTATTAGGAGTTTATAGGTTCCAGTGGGTTTAGCTGGTTTCCTCTCTATTCCATTGCTCTCCCATATCCCTAAGTCATCCCCTGATGGTCATTGTCTGTGAGAAAACCTGACCCCTACAGTGATCTCTTCTGTGGCATCATCTAGTCTTTTCTTGAAACCTGGAGCTGAGAGTTTTCTACAGGGGTATTTGTTCTCATGCTGTAAACCTTTAATCTCAAGAAAGGCCCTCTTAAAAATATGTTAAATGTGACTTTATACTACTTCCACTCACAGATCCTAGTTCTGACTTCTGGGCCATACTCAACAAACCTCCTCAGTAGTCTGCTTCTTCCCACAATATTTTTTGGGCATTTTCTTGTCTTTTGAGTTCTGTTTTTTCCTGCTTAGTCTTTTCAGTTCCTTCAACTATTTTCCTTGTGAAATGTTTCTCTAACCTCTGAAACAATGTCCCTGTAAAAGTCTAATCCCCAAGATGAAACGATTAGTGATTTTTTCCTTACATTCAGGGGATTCTTGAGTAAGTGGCATTTAAGCTGAGGCAGAGGCTGAGGAGAAGGTATGCAGGTAGAAGAAGAGCTGGGGGAACAGCACAGAATCGTGAAAGTTTGTGACAACACAGGAAAGTCAGCATAGCAGGCAAATCATGTATGTTATGCTAAGGCATTTGGGAATCTCCCTTCAGGTTATCCAGAACTCTCAAAAGTTTCTAAACAGAGCCAATGCATGATAAGATTCATGTTTTAGAAAATCTCGTTTCGTATTAGCGTTGCAAAGAGTTTGTGAGGAATAAAATTAGTGCAGGAAAACTAGTTAGGAGATTTGTCCAAGTGAAAGGGATGGAATAGAAGCAGAGAGGGATCTTAGGCAGATATTTTAAAAATCCAAGAGTAGGTAAATAAATGCTTCTAAAATATAGGTCTTTAAGAACACACTTGGAGTTTAGGTCCCTGCTTATCCTGAGGAAAATACACCCATTTTCCCCATAGTGCTTCAGAAGCAGATTTATTCCACTCAATGGGGCCATGCCCAGTCAGAGTTGCACATTAGGCCAAACTTATCTTGAGATTTTCCTGTTCTGAACCTCTCTACCATGTCTTTCTCTGCCCTCTTTCTGCAGGCCACAGCTGTCAAGGTGCCCATCTTTCCTTGCTCTTGACTCATGGGAAAAAGGAAGGCAGCATGGTTAGCAGAAAAAGATCAGCTCTACAGATAGACAGTCCTGGACATGTAGCCTTGTCCTGCCACCAAGTAGTTTTATAATCCTAGAGAAGTTTACCTTTCTGACCTTCAATTTCCTCACATGTAAAAAATATTCAGAGGTCCCTTGGAGTGATATATATAACTCATACACAATGCCTGGCATATAGTACAATCTAATAAGCAAGATAAAAATATTTAAATCAAGACATAGATTTAGAATTTGTAAAGTATTTAGAGGGACAATATTTAACCCAAAAGACTGGTGTCCTTCAAGATATGAGAGGGAGAAATCATAATTTGATGACGTCTGTGTCAAGTCACATTTCAAAACCAAATACTTACATTGTCTCTGCCAGCTCATCATCTCCCTGGGATGAAGAGGTCAGCAATGATTACTCCAATGATAGACATTTCATGGGACACTGAGTTGAAGAAGAAAATCCACTAAAATATGAAGCCTCAGGAACCTGAAATTTGCTAAGGGAAGTGGCATATGTCATCTCTGGTTCATGCTGTGGTCCCACAGTCCTAGTTTTGTTCTCTTAGAGTGGTATAGTCTTTGCTGCAGTGATGTGGGATAAGAGCGATCCAGGGTATATCTATTCCAACAAAGCGCTCATTTTCAAAGTTTGTCTCTCCATGACTACTTCATTAGCAAGCCAAGGAACATGGTGTGGCCTCTGAATGAGTTGTAGTTGGTCCAGTTATGAATTATTTAAACGTCTTGGGTTGTAAGGTGGAGGGGATGAGGTAGATGGCAAGGCTGGGAACCAGTGTTTGACAGAAGTGTTATCTGGCTTCTTGCCAGACACCAGGGCCTGCTGACTTGTGAGTGACACTTTCATCTTGAAGTGCAGAACTGAGTCTGATGCAAAGACTGTGTTACACTCAGCCCAGGAATGTTTTAAAGCCTAAATAAGCTGGAGAATCCCTTTTGCTTGGTCTTGTTGCTGGCTCAGCAGCTTGATTTCCACCTCTGCTGTCACCTAGTCCTTCTGTTCTTCTGTTGCGAGAAACTGTGGGGGAAGGTAGGGCTTCCTGAATCCTACACTGCATTATATTAGCAGGTTGTCAATGTCTCACCACCTTCCCTGCAAAGCGGGTACTGTTACAGAATTAGCAGCCCACACTGCCATTTCAGGGATTTTTGTTACCCTCGGCAAAGCCTGGTTTTCTTTTACACTCTCTCATAAAGGGGCAGCCTGAAGAAGCCACCCCAGGGAAGGTCCATACAGGGTAGATGGAGAGTTCAGATGATTGAAAGGCAACTACTCCTGCTTGAGCCCCTCTTTTGTGTTACTGTGACCCTATGTGCTAGAGTTGGGCAACACAGGAGATTTCAACTACCTTTAGTGCTATGAAGAGAGCACAAGAGATGTTTAGCACACAGATAAATGAATGGATGATGGCCAGCTGGGTAAACCATGATCTCTCAACTCACCCAGGATTCTGCTTTCACATATGTATATGAGGCCTTCTCATGGAAGTTAGGCTTTCTGATATTAACGTCAAATGCTAGAGATTTCCCACTACATCCACCATGGATTGATTCCTCATGAATATAAAATGATTCTTGAGGAAACAAACTCCATATTTTATGAGCATATGAATTAGGGTTTAGTTTTATTTTATCTAAAAGACGCCTCCTTCAAATCTCAAGATGTCTGCCCTAGTGGCTTATTGAGCAAATGTGTTTACACTAATTTCCGACTCTCATAATTAAATTTATTGATTCACTCAGGTGGCAAATGATTTTTAAGTGCCTTTTAGCACCCAGGCTTGTATCAGTTACAGTGGAGGATGCCAAGGAAAATATAAAAATGTGTTTATCTATCTTTCTAACCTCTAGAATGTAAATGCCTTGAAATCAGTGGATTTTTTTCTAACTTCTTTCCAAATGCCTAATTCATTCCTTTATATCTGCCATGTAATAGCTACTGAGTAAATGATTTTTGAAAGGTGAGTGAATGGATAAATGGAAGAATGATCCTGCTGAAAGAACAGAGAAAGCATCTTTCTCTTTTAAACAGGCAGATAATTATTCACTGGGCCTTGAGGAGTAGGGTAAGCAATTTCTCCGAAGGCCTACACATTCTGAAAAGTAAAAGGATTTGTCAGTCCAGAATACGAGTCTCTTCTCTGCATAATTCTCCAAAGAAGAGGTTTCAGGATACAAATGAAATAGTAGTCTGTGTATCTGGAGTTGGCTATACAGTCTCCATAGTCATGTAAGTAACATTCACAAGGCCATTCCAATAAATAAATAGCGAATTCCACAAAATTATAGTAATGAACAAAGATAGAAAGAGTTCCTGTTCATCTGAACACTCAAAATTTTTAAGACAACTATTAAACAAATAAACGCAGACGAGTTTGGATTACCCCATACTCTGTATCCAGATTACTCTGGGACTGTCAAGTCACCGCAATACTCCTATAAGGATTTATGAACACTTAAAAAAATATACAAAATGCATACTTTGTGAAATAACTTTCGTTAATAATATAATAAAGTGTTTGATGATGTAACTTTCAACTAAACAGAGTGTTCGATAGCTGTGAAATGAGCCAAACATTTACTGAGCAACTACTGTATAACAGGCCCTATCTCCAGGGAGACAATAATTAATAAGATCCTCAAAGAGATAATATTTCATCTAGTGGATGCTGGTGTCTGCAAAGTTGTCTGACACTACAATATTTAAAAGACAATATCATACCACAGTATTAGTTATAGCAATTACTTTCTAAAAGCATCATAGTAAAATCAAATGAATGATCCTTTGGGGCAGCCATGTACTATCATCATCCTTGCCTACCTTGACCTTGAATTTTAAAGCTGATCTGCTCATGGACCATGGGGTTGGCTCCTAATAGAAAAGAGCTTGGGTCTTTTGATCCTTCCAGTATTGGTCTTACACTCTATGCTTTGTAACTATTTGCTTCTTGTTCTTCATTCTATCACCACGTCTCCTAGTTTTTGGCTCCACAGTACTCCTAAAATGTGCGGGAAGGTTCAGGTTCTCTTATTTTCACTCTTGGCCTTCCTTCTCAGACATGGCTCCACCAACTGGGCTCAGGCCCCAGGATTATGCTGTAGATAAGCCTCTGAGACACTGTGTAGCTTCTTCCAAAATCCCACCTTTGGGATCTATGTAGGGATATTTAATTTTATGATGCCGAAAACCCCATCTTCATTTTAGGTAGATATTTATTTCTACTATAATTTGAATTTGTATTTTTTCTGACAGTAAAATGATGTTATTCCTATGTGAGAGAACATGAAACTGGATTTTTCAGATTCAAAAGAAGTTCTATTACTGAATTTACTTGAAACGACCAAATATTTCACTGGCATCTGGGAGTGAAGCCAACAAACACAAGTGGTCAGTTTCTTTATGAGTAGGATGAGGGGATTTGGGTCAGACTGTTTCTTAGATTCTTTATAGTTTTAATTTCCAAAGACTTTTTAACCCTGATTCCAAGGAAAGATGGAACTATATTAATCTGAATTTCAAAATAAACATGCTCTTTTCAGCAATGCAATATTAGAATTAGACGGAACTTAAAAGAATCATGCATGGCAATCCTCTTATTTTACAGACATGGAAAAGGAGGTCCAAAGGGGACTGACTTGCTCAAAATCACCCATCAATTGAGGGAAGAGCTGAACTTGAACTTGAAGTCTCTTGACTTTAATTCACTGACCTTTCGTTGTCCCAGGGAAGACAGCTTAGAGGAAGTGCTTATAATTTGCCACAAAAATCTGGCACATTCACACATACTAAATTTGGGGTTTTGATTTAAATACTCAGCTGTTGTAGAAGCCATTGAGATTGGCAGTTGATCCCTCAGCTCATATTGGTCTACAACCCAGTAAGCTACTCCGGCTTGATCCTGAGCCTGAGGTGCTCATTTTTGTTCTTGCTTCCCAGTGACCACTTAGCCCTTGCTAGAAAAGTATTCCTAAACCACACTGAAGGTGAAGTCAATTTAAGTTTCGGAATCTGTTCTTTTCCATATACACCTTCTAACTGAAGCATCACATTCACTATTTCTAACCTCAAAAACATTTTATTTCATATTCCGTAATTAAGCTTTTTATTTTATTTTTAGTAACCTTTTCTTTTTTTGATGAGGAAGATTGGCCCTGAGCTAACATCTGTTGCCAATCTTCCTCTTTTTGCTTGAGGAAAATTCTCCCTGAGGTAACATCTGTGCCAGTCTTCCTCTGTTTTGTATGTGAGACACTGCCACAGCATGGCTTGATGAGCAGTGTGTAGACCCACTCTCAGGATCTGAACCTGTGAACCCTGAGCCACCGAAGAGGAGCATGCAGACTTAACTACTATGCCACCAGGCCAGACCCCATAATTAAGCTTTTCAGAATTCAGAAATAACAATCAAAGGTGCTTAAAGAAATCTTTGGAAAGGTCTTACACTCTCTAGGCAATGTCAATGGCTTTAATCAGGGAATACCTAATGTATGTGTAGCAGACTTCTTCAAACTGGCTTTACTAGTCTCCTGAATATTCAAATGATCATAATTTGCTCCTATTTCTTCTGAAAATTGGAAGTGATAACACATTTCTTGATAAGATCATTCCAGAGAATTATGAAGAAGAGGAAACTTTGAATATTTTAAGACATGTTCGTTTTTCCTTGGAATCATAAAAGCTGTAGCCACAATCATACTTGCAGTTCTATCCCTTCCTCTCTAGCTACCATTTCTAGATTTAAAACCCTGGAAAAAGTACAATTTTACCATCTACCACTAGTACCCAGTGTCAGCAGCTCATATAAAACCTGGGAAAATATAGTTGGGATTAAAGAAATCTGTAAAACTGTGAAGTAAGGCCATAGCATGTAAAATGCAATTCCTTTTCCCAAGTACATAATTTATTAGGAAAGCTCTTTATTTATAGGAAATCTATTTGACACCTTATTCTTGGCAACTGTTGCCTTTTTTTTTTCAGAAGAACAAAAGAATGTATAAAATGTTCCCCAGTATAAGACTTCATTAATTTCTCGATAAATATCTCTATGTCTGTGCTTCATGCCCACTTCTCTACCCCAAAGCACAATTCTCCTTTCCTATCTTTCTTCCTCCATCCTCAAATAAGTCATCTTCCTATAAACAATCTCGGGGCAAGAATTAATAGAGATTCATACCTACCCCTACCTCTCTCCTCACCTCCCCCATGCACCACCGTGCCCACTATTAAATTAACTGTCGCAAGTAACTAGCATTTGACTTTTGAACTCTCATTGATATTCACTTCCACTTCTCTCCTAGTTCTGTGAGCCATGTCCAACTTCGTAGTGAGGGGGATTTGGTCTTTTTACCACGGTTATTGTCTGAGGAAAACATCAATTACCTACAATTTTGGACACCTTTGCAAATAGAAGGAGCTCTTCATTTTCAGATCCCTTTGCTCAAATTCAGTAGAGAGGAATCCATGTCACAAGCACTTTTGCTTGGTCAAGTGCCCCTGTCCTCCTTGTATATCTGAGCTGTCTGATAACCTCGGGTTATACAAGCTGTACAAATGCCTTTCGCTGCATTTTGAGTGAAGCTATGTGAGCATCAGGACTTCGTTGTGGAAGTTAGCTTTTGTTCTTGTAAAACTGTTCTCCTTTGCAGTTTCCAAAGCTTCATTTAGTTTCTGGAAAGGGAATTCCCTGATTTATTTTCTCAAAGTGAAGTTGAGATATTATGTCATATTGTCATCTCTAGGATTTCTTTCTATTCTGGGGAAAGGACAGGAAAAGGCTCACTCATTCATTTCAGAGATACAATCAACATTTAGAGGTGAGGCAGGAAAGGGCCTGGAGGACAGCATAACATGTGGTCATTGATCAATGAAGAGCAAAGTAGAGAGAAATTAGAGGGAAGCCCCCACCCCAAGCCCTACACTCAGAAGTTCTAGGCCAGCTGGCTCATGATGCTCCCCTTGATTTTCCAACACTATTTATACCCTCAGCTCCAGTGGTAGCAAAGGGGCTGACTCAAGCCCAGCATAAGCTTATCTCATGGTTGCTGAGAAGAGTTTATGTGTAGAGCATGGGAACCGGTTATAGGTGTTGGTTGCAAAGTTCATGATACCATAAATTTCTTATGTAGAACTTTTCACACAAGGCAATGTGTCCCAGGGCAAAGCCTAGGTTATCTCTTTGTTATTTATTTGTGGAGTCTTCATGTTGGAAAAAGCAATCAAAGTTCAAGTTTTTAAAAACTCATTTCAATCAAATCAAATTGTTTTTATTTTAAACTCTTGCTTTAGGATTTACATTTTCATCAATTGTCCCAAATACTAATAACAGGTCAGTTATGCAAACCCTTGTTAGAACCCAAGTGAACCTGTGCTTAGGATAGAGCAGGAAGACAAGATATTCAAAGTTAAAACGGGGAGTGAATTGGAAAGCTCTATTTGTCTTCTTTGGTACAACTTTACGTCTGAACAAAAGCCAGATCCCTTCCGTGCTTTATTTGTGCCTTGTTCATTTAACTTGTAAAACAGATTATGTGTCTACTCAGATACCACAGTCCTGGATGTAAAAAACCTTATAGAGCATAGGCTGGTCATTGTCTTAATCATTACTATCATCATCATTACTATTATCCATCATGTATAGAACACATTGTGAACAAAATACAGTACTAAGTATTTTATATATCTTATTTAGTCCTAATTACTCTATGAACTATTTCCACCTAAACTCAATGAAATTAAGTACTTCATTCAACACGATACAGCTCACAATTGACTGAATCGCAATCCAAATGTTCATGCTATAAACCTGCATGAGATCTGTTTCCTAATGAAAATATATCCTAAGATATATATCTTTCTAGCAACAGGGAGTAAAGGGAAAATTCTGGCTTTGGTTAAATGTGTGTCAGATTCAGTAGTTCTGGACCACCTGTGCTTTTTAGACTCAGAAATTTGCGTGTATCGGTATTGATTCTTTCACACACTGAGCAGAGTGAATGAGACCATGGGGCAGGAACTAGGGGGTAATCTGATCATCCTCCATCTGAAAAAGCAATTATTATGAGGGTAAAAATAACTCTCAAGGGTTTCATTTCTTTAAAACCCCTAACTTCTCAAATACAGAAATTCTATGGATACTTATTTTGATTTTATGGTATTTTTCTTGTTGCTGCTGTTTGTTTTCTTTTTCCAGTTAGAAATCACCTCCTTCCTCCCCAAATTGATCTTTTTTATCATGAAAGATTTTAAACCAAACAGTAAATATAGAGAGTAAGGTAAAAATGTCTGTGCCCCTTCTCCAATTGTGGTCTCTCTCTCCTTCCTCAGAGATCACCATTATCGTAAACTTAATATTCATTATTCCCATGAATGGTTTTATACTTCTATGTCTAAGTATTCATACACTTTATGAAGTATTGTTTTTTGAGTTTTTAAATTTGATGTGAATAATTTCACACTTTATGCATTCTGCTTCAAAATGTTTATTTTCTGTTTTTGATAATCATCCTGTCGATATATAAGATTCTTTCTTTTAAAATGCTGTGAATTATTCTATAATGTAAGCATACTGCAATTTATTGGTTCGTTATCATGTTGATAAACATTTATATTATATCTAATTATTTTTATTCGAACAAGTGCTGCAATGAGCAGGCTTTTATGTGCTAGTGTATAAAAATTTATCTCAAGTTGTTATCTAGAAGTATAATTGCTGGCTGGTATCATAGAACATGCCCATGCTCAACATTATAGCATATTGCCAAAATTCACCTGGCCTCAGAGAGTTCCAAACACCCATGTGGGACTACAGCAACCAGAAAGTGGATTTGGTGAAATGGGTTAGGTTCATGAATGGACACAGGAAGGTATATAATTCTACTTTCCTTCCACAAGCCTGCTATAATAATGTAATTAATTCCTTGCAATCTTGAAAATTTTGGCAGATTGCAATCTGAAGCTGAGATTTCCATTTATATTGTTTTCTTCTTCAGATTTTTTCCTCTTACTCCAAAGTGAAAAGGAAATAAGTTCTCTCTAACTTTGAGCACTCTGTCAAAATAACGCTTCTCAATTAGGTCCACGACTGGTACAGGGTGTTGACCCATTTGAGAGGTGAAAAAGCAAAAGTTTAGAATACAACAGTGCTTCTCAGACTTTAATGTGCCTAGGAACCACCCGGGCATCTCATGAACTTACAGATTCCTACTTAGTAGGTCTAGGGCTGGGCAGAGAGTCTCCAGTTCTAACAAGTTCCCCGGAGATGCCAGTGCTGCTTCTGGTCTGAAGACCACACTTTGAGACAGGGGGCGCTAGACTAGAGGGAAAGCGCTTTTCAATATTTAAACCTTTCTGGGAGTTAATGCAAATTATTGCTTTAAATTTCTTATTTTTTGTTTTTCTTTAAGTACCAACAGATTATGTAATAGTCAGAACACATTAGGACAAACTTCTTTCAAATAAGTTCTTATATTCTTCATATAAAGGTAAGCCGTTTGGTTGGTTACAATGTATTACAGTGTCTGTTACAGCATACAATATATGTCAATTTCATTTTTGATGAGATAACTGAGTGTGTACTTACTTCGAGCACAAATATTTAGGAATGCATTAACTTTTTTTTCAGCTTTATTGAGATATAATTGATATATAACTATGTAAGTTTAAAGTGTGCAATGTGTTGATGAAATATATGTACATATTGCAAAAGATGATTACCACAGTAAGGTTTGTTAACACCTCCATCACCTCACACAATGACCATTTGTGTGTGTGTGTGTGTGTATGTGATGAAAGCACTTAAGATCTACTCTCTTGGCAGCTTTCAAGTATATAACACAGTATTGTTAACTATAGTCACCATGCTGTGCATTATATACCCAGAAATTGTTTATCTTATACCTGGAAATTTGTACCCTTCGACTAACATCTCCTCATTCCCTGCCCCACCCCTACCCCTCACACAACATCCCACCCCCTCCCATGGCAACCACCATTCTACTCTCTGTTTCTATGAGTTTAGCTTTCTTAGATTCCACATATAAGTGAGATCATATAGTATTTGCATTTCTCTGACTTTTTTCACTTAGCATAATACCCTCAAGTTCTGTCTATGTTGTTGCAAATGGTAGGATTTTCTTCTTTTTTATGTCTGAATGATATTCCATTATGTGGAATACCACATTTCTTTATCCCTTCATCCATCCATGGACACTTAGGTTGCTTCCAGGTCTTGGCTATTGTGAACAATGCTGTAATGAACATGAGGATGCAGATATCTCTTTGAGACAGGGATTTTATTTTCTTTGAGCATATACTTAGAAGTGAAATTGCTGGATCATATGGTAGTTCTAGTTTTAATTCTTCTGAGGGTCCTCCTTACTGTTTTCCATAGTAGCTGTACCAGTGTGAAATCCTAGAAACAGTGCACATGGGTTCATTTTTCTCCACACCTTCACCAATGCTTATCTTTTCTTTTCTGTAATAGGCATTCTAACAAGTGTGAGGTGATATCTCATTATGGTTTTTATTTGCATTTCCTCGATTATTAGTGATGCTGAGCACTTTTTCATGTACCTGTTAGCTATTTGTATGTCTTCTTTGGAAAAATGTCTATTCAGATCTGCTCATTTTTTAATCAGATTTTTTTTCTATTCAGTTTTATGAGTTACTTATATATTCCGGATATCAACCTCTTATCAGATATATAGTTTGCAAATATTTTCTCCCATTACCATAGAATATCTTTTAATTTTATCATTTCTTTTGTTGTGCAGAAGCTTTTTAGTTTGATGTAGTACCATTTGTTTATTTTTGCTTTTGTTCTTTGGGCTTTCTATGTCATATCCAAAAAATTGTTGCCAAGACCAATGCCAAGGTGGTTTTCCACTGTTTTTTCCTAAGAGTTTATGGTTTCAGGTCTTATATTTAAGTCTTTAATCCATTTCAAGTTTATTTTTGTGAGAGATTTAAGAAAGGTGTACAATTTCATTTTTTTGCATGTTAATATCCAGTTTTCCCAATAGCATTGATAGAGAGACTATCCTTTTTCCTTTGAGTATTCTTGGTTCCCTTGTTAAATAATAGTTGACCATGTATTCATGGGTTTATTTCTGGGCTGTCAATTCTGTTTCACTAGTCTATGTGCCTGTTTTTATTCCAGTATTATACTGTTTGATGTCTATAGCTTTGTATCATTTGAGATCAAGAAATATGATGCCTCCAGCTTTGTTCTTCTTCCTCAGGATTGCTTTGGCTATTCAGAGTCTTGTGGTTCTATATGAATTTTAGGAATTTTTTTCTATTTCTGTAAAAAATGCTATTGGAATTTTCATAGGGATGGCAGTGAATCTACAGTGGCTTTGGGTAGCATGGACTTTTTAACAATATTAATTCTTCGATCCATGAACATAGGCTATATTTCCATTTATTTTTGCCTTCTTTAGTTTCTTTCATCAATGTCTTACAGTTTTCAATGTGCAGTCCTTTCACCTCCTTGGTTAAATTTGTTCCTAAGTATTTTATCGTTTTTGATACTATTGTTAATGGGGTTGTTTTCTTGATTTCCATTTTGAATAGATCATTGTTGGTATAAAAACTGATTTTTGTATGTTGATTTTATATCCTGCAGGTTTTTGAATTAATTTCTTAGTTCTAACAGTTTTTTTGTAGAGTTTTAGGATTTTCTACAAATAGGATCCTTTCATCTGCAAATGGAGACAATTTTGCTTCTGCCTTTCAGATTTGTATGTCTTTTATTTCTTTTTTCTTGCCTAATTGCTCTGAAGGGTCTAGAACATGTAGTACTATGTTGAATATGATTGGACATCCTTGTTTTGTTTCTAATTTAGTGGAAAAGTTTTCAAACTTTCACCATTGAGTTGTAATGTCTCCTGTATCATTTCTGATTTAATTTGAGTCTTCTCTCTTTTTTTCTTAGTTAATCTAGTTAAAGGTATGTGTCAATTTTGTTTATCTTTCAAAAAGCCAGCACTTAGTTTTGTTGATCTTCTCTATTGTTTTTTATGGTCTCTATTTCATTTCTTTCTATTCTGATCTTTACTATTTCTTTCTTCCTATAACTTTACGGTTAGTTTGTTCTTCTTTTTCTAATTCATTGATATGTAAAGTTAGGTTGGATATCTTTCATTTTTTTCTTAATATAGATATCTATCACTATAAATTTCCCTCTTAGAACTGTTTTTGCTGCATCTCATAAATTTTTATATGTTTCCATTTTAATTTGTCTCAAAATATTTTTTAATTTCCCTTTGACTTATTCTTTAACCCATTGGGTGTTCAGGTGTATGTTGTTTAATCTCCACATATCTGTGAATTTTTCAGTTTTCCTCCTGTTTTTGCTTTCTAGTTCCATACCATTGTGTCCAGAAAAGATACTTGGTGTGATTTCAATCTTCTTAAATTTTCTAAGACTTGTTTGGTGTCTTAACATACAATCTATCCTGAAGAATTTTCCATTTGTATTTGAGAACAATGTGTATGTTGTTTCTGTTGGATGGAATGTTCTGTATATATCTGTTAGGTCCATTCAGTCTAAAATATAGTTCAAGTCCAATGTTTCCTTGTTGATTTTCTATTTGGATGATCTATCCATCGTTGAAAGTGAGGTATTGAATTCCTCTACTATGGTATTGTTGTCTTTTTCTTCTTTTATATCTGTTAATATTTTCTTAACATGTTTAGATGCTCCAATGTTGAGTGCATTTGTATTTACAATTGTTATATCCTCTTGATGAATTGACACCTTTATCATTTTATAATGACCTTCTTTGTCTCTTGTTACAGTTTTTGACTTAAAGCTTATGTTGTTTGATACAAGTATAGTTCTTCTTGCTCACTTTTGGTTTCCACTTACATGGAATATCTTTTTCTATTCCTTTGTTTTGAGCCTATGTGTGTCCTTGAAGCTGAGGTGAATCTCTTGTAGGCAAGCATACAGTTGTTTGTTTGTTTTTCCATTCAGTCACGCTATGCCTTTTGTTTGGAGAATTTAGTCCATTTACATTTAAAGTAAGTATTGATACGTGAAAACTTATTAATGCCATCTTATTGTTTTATGGCTGTTTTGCAGTTTCTTTGTTTCTTTCTTTCTCTCTTGCTGTCTTCTTTTGTGTGAACTGATGATTTTCTGTAGTGGCATGCTTTGATTCCCTTCTGTCTATCTTTTATGTATCTAGTATAGGTTTTTGCTTTGTGGTTACCATGGGGCTTACATGAACTATTTGATTAACAGCAGAGGTAGCAGGGAGCTCATTCACATACTCCACTTTCACTCATGGGCAAAATCATGGGCCAAGAAGGTCTTTGCGACAGAGCTATGCCACCTTGGGGAAGGGGTGATAGGGGTAAAGTGAATCTGTTCCTCTTACCTTCTTCAGTGAATCCAATCCTGGATTTTTTTTCTCCAAAAGTGTGCTGAAACTTCTCCACTGAATTCCCTGACTTTCAAAAAGGCTTTCTCATCTGTGGGTAACTGTCAAAATCATTGTTCTTTTCAGGGAAGATGGTAGAAAATTCTTACTTCCCTATGTTGATGATATCACATCTATATTAACTCATGACGCTCTGAATCACATTAGGAGAGAGTTCTGTGATTTTTAAGTGCCAGGTACTACTCAAAATGAATTTACAGAATGCTTAAATATGTAAATATGAAAATAAAAACAAAAAGTAAGTACAAGAAAATACAAGAGAAGATTTATCTATTCTTATAAAGAGAAAAACCTTTCTTGGTGCAAAAGCAAAGGCAAAAAGAATAATGGGAAGTACCAAAAGATTTAAGTTTATAAAACTTTAAATATTGAGATTAAAAATATTGTAAACAAATTAAAAGAAAAATCATGTTGAGAAAACTGCAAAATATGGCACATTATTTTTAAGAATTTCATAAATGAAAGTGTTTTAAGTCATAAGGAGAACATGAAAAATACAATAGAAAAAATATATATAATATGAATGGAGAGTTTTCAATAGAAGAAATACAAATAGATAGTAAATGTGAGAACAGTTAAATCTCATTATACTAAAAAATTCAAATTAAACCAAAAGTAAAATACAATTTTCATCTATCAAACTGGCAGTTTCATCTATAGATAGTTTCATCTATCAAACTGACAGAGTTGCCCATCTCGTTTTATTTTTCTTTCTACTTCTTTACCCCTCTCCCCCTTTTGAAGCATTTTGTGCCAGAGAGTAGGCAATCTAGGGGAGAGAGGAGGTGGCAATGGATTTGGAGGAGAAGAAAGGTGAAGAGTTGAGGAAAAGAAGGAGAGGAAGCAATTGCTCTCCAGCATCCTCACACCAAGAGCCTTTGGCAGAAAGACAGCAGCCTTGGGAGCTGCAATAAATCCTTCAGGAACTACTGTTCGTGTTCCCAGTCTTCATGGTGCCAAATAGGTAATATGTGTCACGAATGAGAGCTTTGAGGAAGATATCAGGCCCATATAAGAAGAGGGTTGGCATGTTGTTCCTGTCTACCTCGGGAATGTAACAACGCATATTGAATTAGTATAAATCAAGTGGGCAGTAATGGTCAAAACCAACTGACTATACCTTTTCTTTCAAATTAAGTACTGGGAATCCCATCAATAAGACCAGCATTAAGAACAATGCTTCAGGATAGGGAAAGCTTTAGTAGCTGTTGTTGTTTGTGGGTTTTTAAATTTTCATATTTGAGATATATAGAGATATACATTTATTTAATTTTATTGAAGTCATCATAGTTTATAACATTGTGAAATTTCAGTTGTACATTATTGTTTATCAGTCACCATATGAATGTGCCCCTTTACCCCTTATGCCCACTCCCCAACCCCTTTCCCCTCTGGTAACCAATAATCTGGTCTCTGTCCATGTGTTAGTTTATCTTCCACATATGAGAGAAATCATATGGTTTTTGTCTTTGTCTGGCTTATATTGCTTAATGTAATACCCCCAGGGTCCATCCATGTTGCTACAAATGGGATGATTTTGTGTTTTTTTATGACTGAATAGTATTCCATTGTGTATATATACCACATCTTCTTTACTTGATCATCAGTTGATGAGCACTTGGGTTGCTTCCGCTTTTTGGTTATTATGAATAATGCTGCAATGAACACAGGGATGCATAAGTCTCTTTGAATTGTTGATTTCAAGTTCTTTGGATAGATACCTAGTAGTGGGATAGCTGGGTCATATGGTATTTCTATTTTTAATTTTTTGAGAAATTTACAAACTGTTTTCCGCAGTAGCTGAAAGCAGTTTGCATTCCCACCAACAGCGTAATGAGGGTTCCCTTTTCTCCACATCCTATCCAACATCTGTCATTTTTTGTCTTGGTTATTATAGCAATTCCAACGGGTATAAGATGATATTTTAGTGTAGTTTTGATTTGCATTTCCCTGATGATTAGTGATATTGAAAATCTTTTCATGTGCATATTGTCCATCTGTATCTGTTCTTTGGAAAAATGTCTGTTCATATCCTCTGCCTATTTTTTGATCAGGTTGTTTGATTTTTGTTGTTGTTGAGTTGTGTGAATTCTTTAAAAATTTGGAGACTAACCCCCTGTTGGGTATATGATTTGAAAATATCTTCTCCCGGTTGGTGGGTTGTGTTTTTGTTTTGTTCCTGGTTTCCTTTGCCTTGCAGAAGCACTTTAATCTGATGAAATCCCACTTGTTTATTTTTCTTTTGTTTCCTTTGTCTGAGTAGACATGATACTCAAAAAGATCCTTCTAAGACTGATGTCAAAGAGTGTACTGACTATATTTTCTTCTAGGAGTCTTATGGTTTCATGTCTTACCTTCAAGTGTTATCCATTTTGAGTTAATTTTTGCGTATGATGAAAGATATCAGACTACTTCATTCTTTTGCATGTGGCCGTCCAGTTTTCCCAATGCCATTTATTGAAAAGACTTTCCTTCATCTGTTGTATATTCTTAGCTCTTTTGTTGAAGATTAACTGTCTGTAGATGTGTGGTTTTATTTCTGGGCTTTCAATTCTGTTCTGTTGATGTGTGTGTCTGTTTTTGTAACAGTACCATTCTTTTTTGATTAGTATAGTTTTGTAGTATATTTTGAAGTCAGGGAGTGTGACGCCTCCAGCTTTGTTCTTTTTTCTCAGGATTGTTTTAGCTTTTCAGGGTCTTTTGTTGCCACACATGAATTTTAGGATTCTTTGTTCTCTTTCTGTGAAGAATGTCATTGTGATTCTGATTGGGGTTGCATTGAGTCTGTAAATTGCTTTAGGTAGTATGGACATTTTAACTATATTTATTCTTTCAATCTATGTGCGTGGAATATCTTTTCCATTTCTTTATGTCATCATTGGTTTCTTTCAATAATGTCTTATAGTTTTCATTGTATAGATCTTTCACCTCCTTGGTTAAATTTATTCCTAGATATTTTATTCTATTTGTTGTAAGTATGAATTGGATTATATTCTTGAGTTTTCTTTCTACTAGTTCATTACTAGAATATAGAAATGCAGCTAATTTGTGTGTGTGAGGAAGTTTTGCCCTGAGCTGAAATCCATTGCTGATCCTTCTCTTTTTTTTCGCTTGAGGAAGATTAGACCTGCGCTAAGATCTGTGCCAGTCTTGCTCTACTTTGTATGTGGGATGCCTCCAGAGCATGGCTGATGAGTGGAGTAGGTCTGCACCCAGGACCCAAAACAGGGAACCCGGGCCACTGAAGCAGAGCATGCAGGACTTTTCTCAGCCAGGGGGCCGGTCCCCGCAACTGATTTTTTTTTTTTAAAGATTTTATTTTTCCTTTTTCTCCCCAAAGGCCCCCAGTATATAGTTGTATGTTTTTAGTTGTGGGTCCTTCTAGTTGTGACATGTGGGACGCCGCCTCAGCATGGCTTGATGAGTGGTGCCATGTCCATACCCAGGATTCGAACCAGCGAAACCCTGGACTGCCACAGCTGAGCATGCGAACTTAACCACTCGGCCACAGGGCTGGCCCCCCCACAACTGATTTTTGTAAGTTGATTTTGTACACTGCAACTTTGCTGTAGTTGTTGATTATTTCTAATAGTTTTCCAATGGATTCTTTAGGGTTTTCCATATATAAAACCACGTCATCTGCAAACAGCAAGAGTTTCACTTCTTCATTGCTTATTTGTATTCCTTTCATTTCTTTTGCACACCTAATTGCTCTTTCCAAAACCTCCAGTACTGTGTTGAATAAGAGTAGTGAGAGTGGGCACCCTTGTCTTGTTCCTCTTTTGAGAGGGATGGCCTTCAGTTTTTCCCCAATGAGTATGATGGCTGTGGGTTTGTCATATGTGGCCTTTATTCTGTTGAGGTACTTTCCTTCTATATCAATTTCATTGAGAGTTTTTATCATAGATGGCTGTTTGATCTTGTCAAATGCTTTCTCTGTGTCTATTGAGATGATCCTGTCATTTTTATTCCTCATTTTGTTAATGTGGTGTATCACATTAATTGACTTGTGGATGTCGAACCATCCCTGCATCTCTAGTATAAATCCCACTTGATCATGATGTATGATCTTTTTAATGTGTTACTGTATTTGGTTTGCCAATATTTTGTTGAGGATTTTTGCATCTATGTTTATTGGTAATATTGGTCCATAATTTTCCTTCTTTGTGTTGTCCTTGTCTGGCTTTGAGATCAGGGTGATGTTGGCCTCATGAAATGTGTTAGGAAGTATTCCATCTTCTTCAACATACTGAGATAGTTTGAGAAGGATAGGTGTTAAACCTTCATTGATGTTTGGTAGAATTCTCCAGAGAGCCATCTGGTCCTGGACTTTTATTTTTTGGGAGGTTTTTGATTACTATTTCAATCAATTTACTTATGCTTGGTTTATTCATATTCTCCATTTCTTTCTGATTCAATTTTGGGAGATTGTATGAGTCTAAGAGTTTATCGATTTCTTATAGATTGTCCAATTTCTTGGCATATAGTTTTTCATGGTATTCTCTTATAATCCTTTGTATATCTGTGTTATCCATTGTAATTTCTCCTCTTTCATTTCTAATTTTATTTATTTGAGGTTTCTCTCTTTTTTCTTAATGAGCTTGGCTAAGAGTTTGCCAATTTTGTTTATGTTCTTGAAGAACCAGCTTTTGGTTTCCATTGATCCTTTCTACTATTTTTTGGTTTCAATTTCATTTATGTCTACTCTAATTTTTATTATTTCCCTCCTTTTCCTGACTTTGGGATTTGTTTAGTCTTATTTTTCTAATTCTTTTAAGTGTAATTTAAGATTATTTATTTGAATTATTTCTTGTTTATTAAGATGGGCCTATATTGCTATGAATTTCCCTCTTAGGACTGCTTTTGCTGCATCCCATATGAGTTGGTATTGTGTATTTTCGCTTTCATTTGCCTCCAGATATTTTTTTAATTTCTCCTTTAATTTCTTCAGTGATCCATTGGTTGTTCAGTAGCATGTTGTTTAGTCTCCACATATTTGTCACTTTTCCAGCATTTGTCTTGCAGTTGATTTCTAGTTTCATAGCATTATGGTTGGAAAGGATACTTGATCTGATTTCAATCTTCTTAAATTTATTGATGCTTGCCTTGTTTCCCAAAATATGCTCTATGCTTGAGAACATTCTATGTGCACTTGAGAAGATTGTGTATTCTGTTGTTTTTGGATGGAGTGTTCTATATATCTCTATTTTAAATCCACCTGGTCTACCTTTTCATTTAAATCCACTATTTCCTTGTTGACTCACTGTCTGGATAATCTATCCATTGAGGTAAGTGGGGTGTTAAGGTCTCTTACTATTATTGTATTGGTGTTAATATCTCCTTTTAAGTTTGTTAATAGTTGCTTTATATACTTTGGTGCTCCTGTGTTGGGTGCAAATATATTTATAAATGTTATGTCTTCTTGGTGGAGTGTCCCTTTTATCATTATATACTGCCCCTCTTTGTCTATCATTGCCTGCTTTACCTCGAAATCTACTTTGTCTGATATAAGTATGGCAACATTTGCTTTCTTTCATTTCTTCTTAGCTTGGAGTATCATCTCCCATCCCTTCATTCTGAGCCTGTGTTTGTCTTTAGAGCTGAGATGTGTTTCCTGGTGACAGAATATTGTTGGGTCTTGTTTTTTAATCCATCCAGCTACTCCGTGTCGTTTGATTGGAGAATTCAATCCATTTAAATTTAGAATTATTATTGACATATGTGGGCTTAATGCTGCCATTCTATCTCTTATTTCTCATTTGTTCTGTATTTCCCTTGTTTCTCATCCCATGTATTTAGAGCTTCCAATTCAGTTTGGTCATTCTCTTTGACAATTTTCTCAGTTTTCTCTTTATTTATCATTTGTGTCTCTGTTCTGATTATTTGGTTAGTGGTTACCATGAGGTTTGTATAAAAAGCTCATAGATGATAGAGTCCATTTTCTGATAGCCTCTTATTTCCTTAGTCTAAGCCAATTCCATCCTTTTCCTCTTCCCCTTCTAAGTTGTTACTGTCACAACTTATTCCATCTTGTGTTGTGAGTTTGTGTTTAAAATGACAAGATTATATTTATTTTTGAAGTTTTCATTCTCTCAATCTTTATTGTTATAATTAAGTGTTTGCTAACCTGTTCTGATAGTAAGCTGCAATTTTCTGATTTTGTCTGCCTATTTGTCTCCTGTTCAAGGCTTTGTAAATGCTTTCTTTTTTTTTTTTCAGGTATAAGGGCCTTCTTGATCATTTCTTGTGGGGGGAAGATCTTGTGGCAATGAACTCCCTCAGCTTTTGTTTATCTAGGAAAATTTTTATTTCTCCATCATATCTGGAGAATATTTTCCTTGGATAGAGTATTCTTCACTGAAAGTTTTTGTCTTTCAGAATTTTGAATTTATCATTCCACTCTCTCCTAGCCTGTAAGGTTTCTTCTGAGAAATCCACTGAAAGCCTAATGGAGGTTCTTTTGTAAGTTATTTTTTTCTGCCTTGTTGCCCTTACTATTTTTTCTTTGTCATTGACTTTTGCAAGTTTTACTACGATATACCTTGGAGAAGGTCTTTTTATACTAATATAATTAGGAATCCTATTAGCTTCTTTTACTTGTATTTCCAGCCCCTTCCCCAGGTTTGGTAAGTTCTCAGCTATTATTTCTTTGAACAGGCTTTCTGTTCCACTCTCCCGCTCTTCTCCCTCTTGAATACCTGTAATCCTTATGTTGCATTTCCTCATTCATTAGGATATTTCTCAGAGAGTTTCTTCACTTCTTTTTAGGCTTAGTTTTCTCTCCTCCTCCATTTGAAGCAGTGTTTTACTTCTGTCCTCCAAACTGCTAATTCTGTCCTCCCTAATATCAACTCTGTTATTCAGGGAGTCCAGATTTTTCTTTATCTCATCCATTGTGTTTTTCATCTCCAACATTTCTGATTGGTTTTTCTTTTATCTCTTTTGTGAAGAATTCCCTCTCTTCATTAGTTTTTTTTTTTTTTTTTTCCTGATTTCATTGAACTGTCTATCTGTATTTTGTTGTAACTTGTTGAGTTTTTGAATTCTCTGTCATTTAGATTGTAAACTTCTGTGCCTTCAGCACTGATTTCTGGGTGCTTGTCATTTTCCTTATGGTCTGGAGTACTAATATATTTTTTCATACTGTTTGATGACATGGATTTGTGCCTTCACGTAGTGATAGTATTTGTTTGCAGATTCCACCTGCTGCCACTGGAGTTGTCAGGAGCTGTGTATTCTGAGCCCACCATGACTGCTGGCATCTGTGCCTGTCCTTAAAATCTATGCGATTTCCAGCTCACTTGCTTACAGCTGCTGCTTTTCTAACCTATGTGTGGGCACTCTGAACAACTGGCTGAGCTGGAGCACCAGGCCTGGCGAGGGGCACTTTCTTTTATCCACTGCCCAAGAGGTGTTCTCACTCTGCCCTCACTATCTGCTCTCCTGGAGTGTGGGCTTGGTGGTGACACTCTCACAATAGCTTAGCCAGCTCTGTGTGGGGCTCTTCCATGGGCTGTGAGGGAATTTGGAGAGCAAAGGTATTCCCACAGAAAGCAACCACTCCTGCCTCTTTTCTAAGAGCCACATGCTGTCCTGCACCCTGGGTCACTGCCATTGTTGGAGGAGAGGAGAGCCGGTTACCTCCTTCCACTTCCTCCCAGGGCCTCCAGCACCTCCACCTTCAGACGTATGCCTTGATGGGTCTCTCAGATGTCTTTTGTGTTGTGTGAATGTCCTCTGTTTGTTTATGAATGTCCTTTTCATTGTATCTTAGGGAGGAGGCTCTATGGGAGGAGCTCACTCTTCCATGATGCTCTAGTAGTTGCTGTTTTTATATGGCAAAAATCACCTAATTATTATTCTTCTAATTAAATATAATGCCCCTTGAGTACAGTGTTTGACCAGAATATGTGACAGCATCCCAATTAAAGGATAAAAACACATATTCTTGATTTATATTGGTCATAAAAATATTTTGGCATAAATCTTGCTAATACTTCTGCCTTCTCATTTGCATCAACTGCCTTGATCTCATTCATGTAAGTAAACTCCTATCCAGACCCTCCAATAAAGAACTAGCTTCTAAGTTATAGGATAAGAACTACTTTTTTTAAAGAATTCTGGTAAATTCTTCTAGCATAGTAGCCATGTAGTACAGACCTAGAGCATACTCCTAGGGACAGTGTGAATGTATATGTGAATGTGTATCTTTTATTCTATATGGAGTTGTCAAGTTTACACTGGACAAAGACTAATGCTTTCTTAGGAGTAGATTTGAGGTCATCTGGAATTTCATGGCAGGACATGTATTTCTGGTTGAGCTGGGTCAAGTGCATAAAAGATTGCCATCAAGAGAGCTCACTTTTCATTGTTTCATTTCCCTTTTCAGAACCTGGTCTCTTGCACTGAATGTATGGAAAGAGAGGGGAAGTGTATTGCTTTGGGTATGGCAGTGGGAGAGAGTTATACTCTGAGCCTGATGTTAGTACCACCTGATAGCTACACCCCACACACTTTCAACTCCTCCTGCTGATACCTCTAATGCCTTTGGTTTATTCTGTATAATAAACCCTCACTTTGCTCTTTCCTAGGCCCTGTGTCCTTCATGCTCTGCCTGCCATTTGTGTTTGCTTCCCTGTATAACACGTGTCTTTGCCTCCCCTGGATAATCATATAAAACTGTCTTCTCTTTCCCACAGGAGCAACAAGATGCACCAAAATAGAATGAGCTTTGCAGTCAGACCAGCAGCTCTGCCTCATCACCGTTTGGAGGTGGGACTTAAGGCAAATTACTTAAACTCTCTGAGTCCTAGTTTCTTTAATAAAAAATGGGGATAGGAATATATTATTTGCAGTGAAAATTATGTAAAGCATCTAGTGTAGTGTTTGGTCCATGGTTGGCTCTACATATATGCTATTTATATTATTTTAAGATCCCTGTGTACTTGAATATTACATTTTAATTCATACTTTATCCCATAGTAGCTAGAATAGAATTAAAACACTAAAATATGGTATGTATTGTATGGTATGTAAAATATGGTATGTAAAACTGAGGTAATCTAGCTTTGCTGCTTTCTTATCTGAGATTTGACAAAATTCCTTAAACTCTCTTAGTCTAAATTTTATCATCTAAAACTTAACAGAATAATAGTAAATATTCCACACGATTGTGTGAAGATTAAATGTGATAACGTATTAAGGTAATTAACAAAGAGCCCCACCTAATAAATATTCAATAAATATTAGGGATTGATCTTCAGAAAATGCAGAGTGAGAGCAAGCCACGGGTAATTGCTCCTACAAGTTGGACTGACCTCCCCTCTCTCCCCAGTGCTCACAGTCTCTTAAGGAAAATATCAGGATGGTGAGAGGGAGGCGGAGATCTTAGGGATTCTCTGGGCCATGGCCCTCATGTACAGAAGTAGAAGCTGAAGCTCAGGAGCGGTGGGGGCTGGACCAGGCCACACAGGAAGCTAATGGCCAAGCCTACTGGAGTTTTGGCTGTTTCCACAGTTCCCCAGGGTCTGACCTCTCCGCCATCTCTCATTTCTGTGCCTTTTGACCTACAGGAGTGCACAGCAAGGCCTTTGACAAATAAACAGTGGCCTAGAGATTAAACTGCACCTGAAGCTGGTTATGCAGGTTCACTTAGCATTTGAACCAAGGGCAGAAACTCAGCTCTACCCAGACTGCTAAGGGATTAACCCATTCTCAGACTCAGCCTGTGAATTATTGCCTATTTAGTAAATACAAAAAAGGAGAGAGGAACTAAATCTCATTAAAAGAAACACAAACTTGTGTAAATTTTTTCAACAGGCAAATAAAAATAAACAAAAGAAAGCAACAATAAATAAAACTATTAGAAAGGAACTAAATATATTTAGATGTGCAAAAAAAATTCCAGATAACCTTTCTTCTGGCTATCTCATAGATCATGGACAAGAAAGGAATATGACAGAATGAAGGCAAAAGAGTTGTTTTCTGTGAGAAATCTTGGGGGCCGTCTTAGAATTCTACCTACTGCTATTGTGTTTCAAACATCTTAACCTTTTTCCTCACTTTGCTTCAGCCAAATCAGGCTTCTTTCTGTGCCCACAATGAGCCAACTTTACTCTTACTCAGGGCCTTCGTATTTGTTATTCCTTCCTTTTGGATGAAGGTTTTGCTTAGAAGGCACTTCCACAATAAGGCCTATTTGACCATTCTAGTTAGAGAGTTCCCCTCTGCCTCCACATGGAAATTCCCTCTTTATCTCCCTAACCCTTATTGCCACATAAATATCATTCCTTTACTTATTGGATTATGTGTTTCTTGTCTCTCACTATGCCCTTCTCCCCATAAGCTCCTTGAGAGAAAGGACTTGCTATATCCCCAAGGCCTGGATCAAGTGCTGGCCCATGATAAATATGCAATAAGCCCTGACTAAGCTTGCACATGAATTCACGTTTTGTGGAAAGTGAGAGGATAGCGTTATTGTAGAAGTCGTGAGGGAGGAGGATGCAGTGTTTAGCTAGAGCTAAAGGCCTTGAACAACTAGTTAAGAATTTGAACACAATCCTAAGAGCAGTGGGACTCTCTTGGAGAGAAATGAGGTGTTAGAGAACAGGAGTTCACGGGAGAGTTCCAGCTCCAGATGATCCTGTAACATAGCGCCCTCCTCCCATGTTTAGAGAACATGGAGCTTCGAGTATAACACTTAGGAGTGGGGTGAGCTGACACTCCTCCCACCATTCCCTCCACTCTGATTCTGTGATTCCCTTGGGGTTACAGAACAAATCTACCTTCCCACTTTACCTTGTCCAAAGAATGACAGATGAAAATATAATCGTAGTTATGTATAATGCTGGCTCAAAGGAGAAAAAACATGAACTTGTGATAACAATCATCCAATGTTATTTCCAGATACCTTTAAAGGACAGCAGTGCAAGTATGTACCTGTCAGAATTGCCTCCCCTTCCATCAAGTCTCAGGATGCGCCTCCTTCCAAACCTTGAACTGGACACGGTGGATGCAGATGTAAGTTTCCAAATCTGCAGTTCACTAATCCTTTTCTTTGCTGCAATATTATTTTAAAAATCCCTGGTGGTTTGTTATGAAGGAAAAGAATTCCCCTATGTGACACATATTGGGTACATGTGTGTAATAAGCTTTGGGACTTTAGCATCCCTTGACAATTACATTTCTTGCTATATGAGCTGTTTTAACACATTTTCATCTTAATGATTTGGGTTTTAATTGTATTTATGCTGAGACACTAGCATATGATGTTAAGTTCCAAATTTTAAATGAAACTCTTTGTACCATTTATTGTGAGATGCTATCTTTCTTCATTTCTTATTAATTTTTCAAATAATTTTATGGAACTTTTATTGGTGGGGGGGTGTATTAAAGATACTTTTAGCATTTAGAACCTAGGATCCTCGCTTAGTCATCATCACAATCTAGCAGGTGGAATGACCTTGTAGGTGTATGTATATAAAATGTGGGTATTATATATATAACTCTGTGGTGCCTTTTATTAAAGTTCAGTGCGTGAGTAACTTCAGCTATAAATATTTTCATTCATAGAATTACTCCTGTGATACAGCAAACATGTGCTCTTGTGGCAAAATTCATGCTGACTGAGCCCAGATCAAAGTAAATTAAAGAAAGTGGTACCTGTTTAGGAGTTTTAATGGTCAATGGGGAATTTCCTCTCTAGTTACCTCTTAATCAACTGAGATTTCACTGATATGAAATGACAGGCATTGCAGGGTTTGGTCTGGCTTGCTAGATTTTGCCAAGAGAATCTATGTCCCCTGGGCTTGAGACCAAAGTACATAATTTTTTGCCTAGGCCTGTAGGAGTACACACGACTTGTCATAAAACAGGCTACTGACATTCTAACACTTTGAGGATATTTGTTTCACTAGAAAGAGTGAGGAAGAAGCTATTAGTAAAACTATGTTGATCTTCTTTCAGAGGAGGGAAAATTGAGCCTTAGGGTGAAAAGGAGAAAGTTCAGAAGGAATAGCTGATGTGTCTGTGATAATTATGTTTACATGGGTAAGAGGTGTCAAAGTGACATTACTCATGAGACTGATTTGAACAGAATGTTGCAAATCACTTGCAAGATTTTTTTTTTGGACTTCCCCATATTTTTGGAGGTCGGAGTCAGGATTACTGGCTTTGGTAATTAATCCTTCCCAGCCTACATTCTTTGCTACTGAGCATAGCAGTGATTCAGGGGCCCAACCTGCTAAATCAAGATAATGCTTGACCTCTGGAAGCAGAAGTCTTTTCCTCACTTAGGCAGAGAAACTAAACCCAGGAGCACACTTGGTAAAATCAACAGAGTTCATATTTGAAGAGCTGTAGAGGGAACTTACAATATCTATTTGGAGACTTTTTTGGGTATTTTAAGAATGTAATGTAAAAAAGTTGTAAACTCAGAGGGCAGAGTTAGTTGAGTTTTGTGTGTGAGTACAGACATGGGGCACTTAAAAAGCTGTAATATTTCCAAGGGAACCATCGATTTCAACATAAGCTTGTCACAGTTGATCTTTCGTGGCTGAAATGTTTGCATATTTACTTGCCTAGTGTTAGTTTCACAAGAACCTTATATTAATATCACAGCTATGCATGAAGAAACCCACTTGTTTGGTTTGACCAGAGTGAAGATGATTGAGATTATTCTGCCCAACAGACTCTCATTATCTTTGTGTTACTCTGCAATTTGTTATAATGCTTTAGACAATTCCTCCGACTCTAGTGAGACTGCATAGATAAAATTATCACTTTACTTTTTGTCAAGAGACGGAAATAGGATAGTTTTTCCACTATGAAATGAATTAAGTTTTATAAGAAGTTAAGACCAGAGTGGCTCCTTTTCAAAGAGTTAAGACAAAGTAGCTGTGTCTCTAGATGAGTGACACTTGGTACAGAATCGGTAGTTTAAAATACATTTGAATGAGTAAACAAAATTAAATAGTGATTTTCTGTTGTTTTAAAAATATTTTTGTTAGTCATTCAAACAGCTTAAACTTGAGATTTTTGAAACTAGAGAGAAGAAACATTTTGATCGAGTTGCCATGGTATTTTTCCAACTGCACAAATATTAAAGCCATAATATTTCTCTGGGTTTAAAGATTAGTCTGAGGTGGGATGAACCAAGAATGAGAGAAACATCTCCTATTTTGAAAAACAAATGACACACAAGACATTTTCTCTGTTCCCTGCCACCCTGCTCTGGCCTCCCAGAGCAATCTGAGGTTGCTTTTAAAGTCGTCCTCCTCATTCTGCCCTATAATTGTTGGATTCCACTGTCTATCCCAGTAGATTGCACACTCCTTGAGAGCAACATTTAAATGTATTACCTGACTATATATTCGTAGGGTCCACTTAGTGGCTGGAACATAATAGGAACTCAAAAATAGGAGACAGAGTGAATGTGTAAATGACCGAATTCCGAAAGCTTTTCTGACGCTAGTGAATCCCATCAGTTCTTGTGTATGGGGCGGGGGGGGGGGGGGGGGTGGAGGACGGGGTGTACGTATCACTCAAGATATTACCAGCCTCATCTAATCACGTTTTTTCCTTACTATGTTTAGTCTGGATTTAATTTTATACTTACACCCACACATAACCTCAAATCTCAAACCCACCAGACACACGCCCATCACGACACTTATACACGCCACATATACTTCCTCATTTTTAGACTTTAAAAGCAAAAAGAACAATCTCCATATTTCTTTCATTCCAAGAAGCTAAGCCATTCTGTTGTCAGGCACCTAAACCCTCTGTCAGTGACGTTGTAGCCTGCGGGCCATCCTCAGATACTTGCATTTTTAGGACTCCGCTTGACCAGCAGTTGTAAACATAGAAAGATTTTGGTCCTTATCCTCAAATTCTTTGCTCAGTTAAACCTGTTTTGCATGGCAGTCTCATCCTAGGGCAACTCTCAGAAACCTGACTTTTATACCTGAAAGTTTGCAGAGACTCGGAAAAGGTGGGTAAAACTCATGAATCAAAACCAAAACATAGTTTTTCTTTAGGTCAACTTTTCAGGTTTGACGTCAGAAGCCCTAGGTTCTACGGGTGAGATGAGTGTACTTCCTTCTGTGCTGTAGCACAGCATGAACTTTAGAGGGAGGATTTGCAAGTTGTTTAAGGCCTAAAATATTTGCTCCCTGCTTTTCTGGTACACGTGTTTGAGGCCGAGAATCTTATCAGCAGATAAGGGCAGAGAGGCTGCCATCCCACATTCCACAAACTCACTTCCAGATGGTTTAGAGACTAAGGGGTGAAAAACTCAAGCTCTTCAATCAAGCCAAACAACCCACACCTGTATTGCCCCATTTGTTTCGCAGCCTGTCACGGGCCTCCTAACATCTCAGAATCAGCCATGGGGGCAGCTGTTTAATTAACTCCTCAAGGCTACATTTTGGTGGGGGCAATTCATTTATTATGAAAAACAAATTGAAAGCTCCAAGGTTTTTTTGTTCCTTTTCTTCTTTAGTGGTTACTGTTATCTGGAGCTTCTGGCTCAGTCCAAATAGCAACGATGATGGTTTTTTAAAAGGAGCCACTTGATCTTTTGTGTTGTTATTTTTTCCTTCTTTCCTTTTTATTTTCCTAAATCAGACTGACTATCTGACTTGAACATGGAGACATTTCTTTTCCTTGGTGCCAGGAAACAATGAATGGCATTTTTCCAGACTTTCTTTGTGTTTTATTGTTGTAGAAATACCGCAATTGCAATATTAACTTCTTACCACAGCGATAAGGTTACATGTTGCTCTGTCCCAGGTTAAAAGTTTGTTGTGAAGTATTTTTGGCCAACTTGAGTCTAATAAGAATTTGAGAACTTATTGCAAGACATCTCTATGCTAGGCCCTAAGGAACATACAGAAAGAGAAATGAAGACCCCTGGCCTTGAAAAATTTACAATCCAACTTTCTGGGAAAATATACACTCATGCTTTTTTATATCTAATATTTTTATTTGGAGATAATTTTTGTCTTAAAGAAGATTTGCAAAGATATTATCGAATGTTCCCATAGACTCTTCACCCAGCTTCCTCTACTGCTATTATCTTACATAACCAGGATATCAAAACAAATACATTGACATTAATACAATACTGTTAACTAATCTATAGACTTACAGACTTTACCTAGTTTTTCCACAAATTCCCCTTTTCTGTTCGAAGATCCAAACAGGATCACACAGATTGCATTTAGATGTCATGTCTCCTTTGTCTCCTCCTATCTATGACAGTCTCTTGGTGGCATCTTGTCTTCCAGGACCTTGACACATTTGAAGAGTGGCGGTCAGGTGTTTTGCAGAATGGCCCTCTCTACTAATCCTTTCGGTGCCTATTGAGAATCAGCCTCTTTCTGAATGCTCCCTGGAGACAATGTACAAAGATTTAGAATCATATGGACTTAAAGTTAGAGCCAAAGGGTCCCCTAATTTTTAAAATATAGAAAATGAGGTCCAGAGAAGAAAATAAAGATTTGACCAAAGTGAGACAGCTGGCTGAGGTAGGATTAGAAAAACCCAGACTGCGTGACTTTCAAGGCAGTGTTGGAATTATCCTCCTTTCCTATTTGGATTCCTGGGGAAACAGTTCCTGGGAAGTCTGACCTCTGACCTCCAGGTGTGTTCCCACAAAATGCCCAGACACTAGGCTCCACATGCTTCCTTGGGCCCACAGCACAGAGCCTGCTCGACAGGCACTGTTGAATTGAATTAAATTACGCTCCAGAGACTCAAAATTCTGGGAATGGCTAAAGATGCTTCTGCCAGATAAGAGCTAAAATGGCATGGAGAGGTAAGAACTAAGAAAGTGTGAGTGAGGTTAAGAAAAAAAAAGCCAGATTCCTCATAGCAACCTAAGATGCTCATAGCAGAGCCATAGTGGTTGGACAGTAGGTCTAAAGAAACTGCTCAAATAGTGGGTGAGGTTCCCCATCTTGTGACAAATACTTTCCTTTACTCACAATCCTGCAGGAAAGGACTTATTTGTCCCTTGATAGCAGACCACTTTCTGTCCATCTTAATCCCTGAGACCTGGGGTCACAGAATGTGGCAGTCATGAGCTCTCTCTCATTGTGTCAGTCTCCCCAGTTTTACACACCAATTGTGAAGGTCCAGACAAGACCTAGAAAATCACTCTGAGCCTCGAACCTCAGGGCTTTGATAGGTGGAGCTAATAATTGGATCAAATAGTGCAATCCTTAGTCACCTAGAGTCCTTGGGAAATGGGTAACTGCATCATAGAGTGTTCTAGAAAGCAAGCTCATCTTTCATCATTAGTAATCAGAAATTTACACTTGTTTCTCAATATCTTCTGTAGTCCTCTTAGATATAGCAGGGCTTTCCCCTGGCATCCTCTATTGGCATCACTCCAACTTCTATCAGATGCAGAATGGATTTGCCTTGTGCTTTGGAGCAAGTACAGAGCAAGCAGAGAAATGGCCTAGGAATGAAGAGTCCTGGGATCTAGTTCCAGCTGTCCGACTAAGTGATTATGTGACTTGGGGAAAGAGTCTACACATCTATGGTTCAGAGTTCAGTAGTGTTCTTATAGAGTTCAATTTGATTGGTGGTTTTTAAATTAGATAAGAATAAAGAGCTTTGGAGGTTGCTTATTTTTGAGGTGGATAGGGTTATTGAAAAGGATCAGCCAAATCATTTGTTGCAAAACATTAGAGAAGAAAAAAAGGTTGGAATAATGATACAAGTGATCTACTGCACAGTATTAAAAAGTGAGGATTCTACCATCAGTCAGACAAATCTGGTTTCATATACCAGCTCAGCCACTTGCTCACTGTGTTCCCAAGGCAATATGATTAACCGTTCTGAGTCTGAGTTTCTTCATCTTTAAAGCAGAAATAATAACTGTAACTCCCTTTGAAGTTGTTGGTGAGGCTTAAGTGAGTTATGGAATGATAAATTCTTTGCACAGCACCTGGTACATGTTAAGGGGGTTATTAATTATAAAGGTTCTTCCATCTGTAATGTTCTGTAGTTTTAAGCTGGACCTGGAGGTTATAATGGAGCATTGTCACTCTGATCACCATCTTCCACACGACCGAGGTAATTTCTAAATCTGAGCTGTCAGAGGCAGGCAGGACAGTGTATCAGCCCAACCTGGGAAGAGGAGGAAAATCCATAAGGGTGGTCCCTGTGAGACCATCATGGCTTGAGAGTTTGTGAGAAGGTGATGGAACTTTCGTCTAGCTCTCGGGCAGGGTTGGGGAAGACTTGGAATGTTTCTGTTCCTGGTCCCCTCCTTCTTTTCTTACCCCAACTGTGCAGGGTTATTCTGGGTCTATGTATTTTGGGAGTCATAATGAGGTGCTTCTCATCATACCTTGCCATTTTCAGGCAGCTTTTACTAGCCGCCTGGACACGGGGACAACCTAGCAATTTAAGAGCTATAGTGGACTGGGCTGGAAATAGAGAAGCCCAAGCTACAGGAGAGTGAGATGAGAGTGGGGAATTTGTGCTCCCCTTCATGAAAGTGGGAGCTAAAATGGCTCACAATCACACACAGAAACGTTCACAGAGGACAAGAAACCAAATTTTCTTATTCTTGTACCACACTGTGCCCAGAGAATGCAAAAGAATGGATGATCTGTTAAGTAGCAAAAAACCAGCATCAGTGGATGTTGAGTGGAACAATGAGCTTTCTTCATTTGCCAGAGCATAGGGGCTGTCCAAGTTGCCTGACCGTGATTCATTTTGAGCTCAAGTTCTACTGACATGGGGATAAATTCGAAGAAAGTAAAGCTGTCAGTCACATCAGCCTCTGAGGCAAAATACTACCCATATGAATGCCTTCAAATTCCAAATGACCAATCATCCCTTCTTTTCCTACAGCACACAAGACTCTAGAATTTCAAAGCCGGTCTTCCTGGACATGATTTTCCAAAGCCCAGACGCTTTCCTTTTTTAACTCTGAAGCTATGAAATAATTCCATGGTGCAAGTATTCCTGGACGTATAGTCTCGCACCCAGAAAGTACTATTCTCTGACACCATAATGCAGAATCTTTGTAAAAGTGTCAGTGCAGATTTATGTTTAATTTAAAGAATCTCACATTTCCTCTTCTTTTATGGCTGGGGAAAGAAGGAAAAAAATGCCATACGCATTAATGTTTTGCTCAAGTTTTCAAACAAAACATGTTGTCCCAACTTCAAACCCAGGATAAAGGAAATGCTCGTCTCCAGGAGCTGACACTTCCCCGGTCATATTTCAGATACAATTAGCCTTCATTGATGGTGGTGGTTGATCTATCAAATGAGCAGCTAATCTTATCTGTGGTTCACAAATGGCTCAGATGGTAGCTTGTGACTTTGATTACTGGAAGACTGGACCCCATCAGACAGCTTTGCTCCAAACAGTGGTCCTTTCAGCCTCCTGCTCCTGGAGATCAAAGCACTCTCCCTCTCCCTATCTGCAGGGAAGCTCATTAGAGGGAGGCTGTCAGGGTTATAATCATGCAACAGTTTTACTTCTGGGTTATAACGCTTTCCCCTTCTTATCAGCCTGTGAGGTCCAAAGTGAGAAGGATAAAGGAGGTACTGATGACATCTGATACATTTAATAGGCTCACTGGTGACTGCCTGGGCCCCAGCTCTCTGCCACCGCTGCCTCACTGACTACCGAAGGAGTCCCCTCCCCCCAGACCTACAGGGATTATACTTTATTCCAGGGGGACGGTGGGGGATGGGAGGAGGGATCTATTGTCCCTTAATAGTTGCTTTACTATGAAAAAAGAATCAAATAAAATAGGAGTTTCTAAGTCCAAAGATCTGCCTTTAAATTTCCCTTTCATGCAATAGCTGTGTGAACTTGGACATTTTCCTGTGAGCTTCAGTTTCCCCTGTAAAATATATAAATTAATACTTTTCTCATTGGAATTAATGTGCAGATCTCAAAGTTCCCCTCTTCCAGAAAGCTTCAATTATAACCTGAGTTCTTCCTTTCCTCTCCTTCCCCTATCCCCTACCTGAGTTAAAGCACCTCCATTCTGAGTTACCACTCCCTCATCTGTCTTCCCATAGCACCCCCCTCACCTGCCCCGGGATTACCACTAGCTCTTCACTTATGCCCAATTTTCTGTTGACTTGCCTTTTCATTCCCAATAGACAGAAATCCTCAAGGCATAGGGCAATGAGGCTCTATATATCAAGGGATGCCTCCACCTGACACATAGTAGATGCTAAATGAGTGCTGTCCACAATAAATAAAGTATTATATACTAAAATGATCTGCCAAGTACAATGGGAAGGGACTGTGTTTATTATTGGACACAGAGCCTTTTAGAGTTTCATGGGGACCCATGTAGATGACCTACTATAGTGTTTCTGCGTAGGGCCCAAGAATTTACATTTCCAACAAGTTCCCACTTTGAGAGCCACTGATTCAATCTTCTCATTTACGGATGAGGACATTGGGGCTCAAATTGGAGAAGCGGCTCATGCAAAGTCCTATAACTTGTCAGAGGTACTCAATGTGTTATTTCTAAATAGTTTATCAAAATGGGGATCTTTGTGTGTGTGTGTTTTGAAAAGTATAGGGAATAAATCTTTTTGTTTGTTTGTAATTTATGTCTAGCTTCTTAAGGCTTCAAACTTGAGTCTTTTAATTCTAAATCTCACGGTCATTTCACAACATGGTCATTTCACAACATGCTGTTTTCATATTAAGAAGTGCTGCCAAAATGCTGACTCAGTTATTATCTTTATTTGTCTCTTATATTCCTTATATTCATTGATGCTTTTAGAAATATCTGAAAAGGAATGTATAGGGGAACCTAGCTCACAAAAATCAGAGAGGGACTGTGAGTAGCACAGGGCAGACTTGGTCTCTCCCTCACTTAACTCACCATAATCTAGCCCAGGTCTCTAGCCATCCATGCTGGTGGTGATGCGGAGCTCTTGCCAGCAGCCGTCATTACCCAGAAGAATGAGAAGCAACAACAGTTGCCTATGGGGGGTGGCGTGTTTGGAGCTAGATAAGCCTAGGTTTAATTTTCACTTCCTCATACCCTGGTGCAGTAAAACTGCTTAAAGGATTTAACCTCTAGGAGACTCATTTTGCTACTCTGCAAAGTAGGAAACACATCTACTTCACAGGGTTAGAGTAAGAATTAAAACAATCAATCAGCTTTTAAGCATGCTGTACCCTGTGCAGAACATACCAAGAACTTGGCCAACATGAGTTCCTATCTTTTCCTTCTTCCTCTCTTCACCTCCTCCCCACCTTTTCCCACTGTTGTCTAAAACCCAATGCTGGCAGAACATGAGTGAAAAATGTAACCCAGCTGGGAAAATAAGCAAAATATATTGGTGTTTTTTAAACCTACATCCTTCTGATTTACTTACTGTTCTTTCCTCAACTTAACTATGATTTTTTTTCATGGAAATCCATTTAAAATATTTAAGAAAGAAACTATTTGTAGTTAAAATAATGACCTTTCCATTAAATATAATTTGAGAGGCATTAGCACTAATTGTAATTATAATGGAATTTATGTCTGAAACATTATAGTTCATGTGATGAAAGAAAGCCAAGTGCTCCCCAGAAATCAGTGACAGGCTTATCAGAATATTAATCTCCTTCAGTTATTCTTTAAGAGAATAAATAACTAATCAGTCACTGACTGCTAATATAATATATAACCCTTTTGCTAAGATGGATGATAATTTAAGCTTCAACAGAATATATTTATTTAACTGACAGAAATCATGACACAGTTTTATTTGTTTTAAATGACAATGCAGTAAAAGCCAGACTAACTATAATGCTTGGAAAGTGGAAAGGTTTGGGTAATTAATTTTTTAAATTGACCTTTGTGAGAAATAATAAATTCTATAAATTCCATCTTAAGCATTGAACATATATCTGATATGTTTGTTAATTATCCAGTCTTAGTAAGTGGTCTCCAAGAAACATCCTTAATTCTGTGTTAGGCCCATTCTTAGGGTACAATTATTTTGACCTTTAAAGCTCATGGCATATAATTTTAGCTGTAGAAGTCCTAAGAAGTCGGGCAATTGTTTGTTGACCCAGGCCAGAAGTAGCTGTTAACGATTTTAATAAATTTCAGGTATTAATCAACTTTGTCGTGATTATTTTTTCTGCCATAGTGAAATAAGAGAACAAGATCCCACTGAAAAAGAAGAACACTTACCTGAATTCTAGTTAATTTGGTTTGTATGGATATACTCCAACAGCAAGGGTAATGTCCATCCACTGTTATTTCAGCAGGATTATTCTAAGGTCTAGCTAACTGAGCAGTGATAGCTGTTCTCTTGCTTGGGGAGCAGCAGGCCGTTCTCAGCCCAAGATGCAGTGTATGAGCATTAGCAACATCGTAGAGGGGAGTCCATCTGTTTCTCGATGGAGGGGCTTTTAACCAATGCAATACTCCAGCCCTCTCTACCCTTCATTCCTTTGGAGCAGGAAGGAGATAACCAGTTGGTGAGTTGGGAAAAGAAATTGAACTCAGTATCATCTGCCTCTTTAGGAGGCAGCCTGCCTGCAGAAGGAGTACCACCTGGTTCACTTTCAATGGTTTGAAGCGCAATCTTGGAAGAGAAAGTTCTGCCCATTCAGGGGCTTGAAGAATTGTTAATCACTACCAATTACTGGTTGGTAAGTTTGCCTCAAAAATGGGATAAAATATTCACAAACACACAGTCAAAAATCTAAAGTTATGTTCTCTATGTATCTTGTGAATTAACTCAGGATGACAGGGGAATTTACTTACGTATTGGGCCCTCTGTCAATACCCTGAAGAGCGCATGAGAACTCTGATCCTCCAGGGGCTGAGGCAAGCAGTTCCAGACCCATGCATGGACACTTAAACCACATCAGGGCTCAGTAAGGGTTTGATAGATGAAAGCTGGAACAGAGGTCTTAAGACATCTTGTGATTCTCCATTTCCAGATGTTTATTTGTCTAACAAGGCAAAAATGGGTTCTGTTATTGAAATGCCTCTGGTACTTCGTGTCCTCTGTTCTTACACATCCCGCATTTCCATCTACACTTCCAATGTGTCTTCCCAGCCTTCCATTTCCTTTAGCTCAGGACTGCTCTCAGGGATTAGGTGAGTGTTTGATATAATGTGAATAAGAGAACAAGACAGCCTAGTCTGTTACGGAGCTTTCCTGTGACTAGGAAGAGGGTAATATGGATGTTCCTGTGGAGACATTAGCCACAGTTGTCATTTGAGTGTGTGCTGTTTGCTGCCTCCAAATATAGATGGGCTATGATGTTTATTCTGAAAAATTATCGTCTTGGGGGTGTAGGTGGGCCAATAAGTGCAAGAGTGGCTCTGAATCGTTCTTTGCTCTGAAATAGAAGTGGCCCATGGAAGTCTCAACTAAATGATGCCATAAACATTGAGAGAAAGGAAGAAAACACCTGTTCCAGTGAGTAAGTGGTAGCTGATCAACAATTCTAGCTCACTCACCCTCAAAGCAGTGGGTTCCTCTCTGAGTCTGACAGTTGTTTATACAACTGCATGATTCCACAGAGTAAAAGTTCACCCAGAGAAGTAGAGCTCACAAACTCTTTTTTTTTTTTGAGATACAGTTCACTGAGGGCTTCCCTTCCTATGATTTCATGGTTAGCGACGAGACTGGGGAGGCCTATCCATGATTGTGAGATCTCTTTGAACTTTTATCTGGGAGCTGGAGGAAATGGTTCTTCATTTGATCCTATTCATTTCTTCATCTATTTATACATTCATTCATTCATCAGATATATTTGAATTGCTTATTCTGTGTCACTCTGTATTAGCCATGGAGGATAAAGAAGTAAATAAGGCATAAGGCCCAGGGAGCTCACAGGCTGGTGGAGGAAACAGACAAGGATACAGGAAGTTATAATGAAGTTCAGCACGTTCCATGATATTAGGAGCACAGAAGAGGCTCACAAAGCTTTCTGTCCCAGAGAATCAGTGTAAGCTTCTCAGAGGAATTGGGTAGGAGGTGAGACCTGGAGAACTAAACTGAACTGACCAGATCCTCTGCAGCCACTGGGGATGCGAGGGTGGGAGAAAAGTCAATGGTCTCCTGTTTGTTGGGTATCTGGTAGGGCTTTGCCTTGCATGTATTTTTAGAGGATTATTTCTTTTGGGATCATTATGCATCTCGAGACAGCTGCCTATCAGACATCATGTTTGGCAGTTTTATATGTTTTCTTGATTTCTTACAGAAACCTTGTAAATTCAAGATCATTACTCAAATTTTCATAAAGGCACTGAAGGTCAGGGTGGATAAATAATTCACTCCAGTATGCACACAGGGCCAAGATGTAGAATAACGGCTTCCCAACTTAAATATCTGGGCTCTTTCCATTACCCATGCTGCCTCTCTGAGGAGCAGAAAGCAAGAAGGAACAGAGAACTTGTGAGCATGCAAGCTGCCTGCTGGAGCCTGCTGGGCTTGGTGCCTCCCACTCTGAGGCCAGCAGCACTTGATGGTGAGCGAGCATCTTATCTTCAGAACTCTAATGGGCACCTGCTTATCTGCAGATTCACTCGCCCCTCTCCTTGCAGCCCAACCCACAACAATTTGATTTTTTATTTAATTATTTGTTCTACTCCAGCTGTAATATATTGCCAAAAATTGTGGCCCCGGGCAGCTATGCTCCTAGGCCAAGAAGAGGCTTCTGTCTCTTACATTCCAAAGAGTCTTGCTCTGTCCCTCCTGTGAAGTCCTTTTCAAAATAGTGGAGAAAGCACAGCTCTCTTCTCCTCTCTCACATCTTCCCACAGCCATCCCCACACTTACCATCTTTTAGAGACAATGCAGCAGGCCAGAGGGAGTGTGGACTAGACAGAGGAGAAGTATGCTTCCCTGAGAGTGCCACAGTTTCCCCCTCATTGTTTCTTTGAGTTTCAAGTGAAACTATGTTTAATTGGCCTCCTGGTTCTCGAAGGCGGGGTAGATATTGTTGTGGCTCATTTTCCCCATGCAGTTTTAACAAAGTATGCCTTCAGAGCTATCACATAACTGAAAGACAGAATTAAGCAAGAATGGCAGAACTCTGGCAGCAAGTGGCCCTCTGCTCGTGGTTTTCATTCAAAAGCATATAGAATTACCTTATTGTTGCACATATTAGCTTTCTGTACCCAGCATATACATATTTAAACAGCATAACAAATGGGCTACATTACAAAGCACCTATATGTCACCAGGGCCCAGAAAGCTTGTGTTGTGCCAAGGCCTGGAGGCATCCTTCCAAGTTCCTTCCCAACTTCGAGGCAGATTGTCTCAGTGCTTGGGACGGGCCAGCCAGCCTGAGTTTAACAGCGAACATTCTTGTTTTTTTTCAGTTCCCCTGTGTAAAACAACTTTCATTTGAATGTGACATCTGCCTGCAAAGAGCAAATCCTCAGCACCACCCGTACCTCTTGTCATGCCAAAAGCAGAGAGGCTCTATTTAGGGTTTTCTCCAAACACCAGGGCTCAGGCTCCAGGCTGTACCCTTGCTTGCTCTGGAGAACATTATCAACCTCATGGTTCAGGGTTAAGGGTTGGGGTTGGGGTATTGTTAGCGTTTTCATCACTAGCGGAAATGTTCAGTCTGACAATCACCATGCCCACAGATCAAAGGCAGACGGAGGCGTTATCTGCTGCCGTCTGTGCTGTGACTCTAAGCACATTTCTGGTGGGCTGACCCCAAGGTGAGCTAGGGTGGGAAAGAGCTCTCCAACGGACAGCTGTCTGGGTGTGAGCTTGTGTAAGATGGTGTCCTGAGAGCACAGTCTCTGTCCATTCCTTTTGGGCAGCCCCACCATGCCTAGCCTTAAACGCATGGAGTGCTTCGGAACTGGTGTTTGCTGGGCGTCAGGGGAAGCATGTTAGTTTGTGGAAAAATTAGCCTGGTAGAGGTGAGGGGCTCTGGGTTATCATCCTGGGTCTGCCACTGGTTTGCTTTCGGACCAGAGTGAGACCCAAGCTCCGGTCACACTGACCCCTCAGCCAGTCCCTGCACAGAGCATGGTTCCTCCCAATTCTGCTTTACACATGATGCCCTCACTGGTGGGGACATTTTGCTCTATCTTCCCTTCAGGACAAACTGGCCCTTGTCCCCAGGCTCAGTTACATGTGCCTCCTTTCTGATAAGATGAGCATTCTCTTACTCCCTTAAAAGAGCAATCTGCCCTTTCCTCTGTGCTCCCATTGTTACAGGTTTCTGCTGGAGTGTTTACCACCAGGCATTTTTTCTGTGTGCTTCACTGTTGGAAGTGAGCACCTCAAAGGTGACCTATTCACTCTGTTCTCCAGATGCCTATTATGGCACCTGGAAGACAGAGCTGAATAGATGTTAGATGAGTGAAAGTATCGGTGAGGTAACAGTGGATGAAAGGGGACAAAGGTCTCTGCAGTTTTGGAGGGGAAGCATTTCCTTTGGATGCGAGGGTGTTTCTGCAGGAGGAAATGCCTGCTAGTCTGCTGGTTGCCCCCATCTTTTCCATCATGTCTACAGCTGGAGGTGGAAATCTGCTCTTTCCAGTTATAAACTTCCCTCCTTCTCAGAGTCATATGCTCTCTATGCAGTGCCTGTGGTTCAAGCCCTGTTAGCCTCAACCTTTGTTAAAGCGAGAAGTGTTTTCCTAGAAAATGCTGTGTTCCTTCTCAAGTCATAATGCCGAGCATCTTCTAACAGTGTCTCATAGGCCATTTCTTTCCTCTCTGTACAAGATGCAGTTCTTACACTGCCTCAGATCCATGCAGCTGTGGTCATTTGTACTTTCCAGACTGAAAGATCTGAGCAAGAGCTTGAGCTAGTCCTGTAGTTATTGCATCGCAAGATTACAATTATATCCAATAATTATAATAATAATTACTACAATATGCTTGGCATCTATGTTACCATGCTGTTAGATATTTCACATACATAATCTCATTATTGCAGCAAACATATTAGGTTATTATTCTGTACTTGGGACTTATGGAAATGTAGCTGGACAACTGGCCTTGACTGAAGACGTTCTTGAGAATATATTAAAGGTTGTTTTAATTACAGTTTTTAAAGGAGATTTTCCTTAGTGGTTAATAGTGCATCTCCCACCATCTACCAATCAGCACATAAAAGCCAAGGTCAGAACAGCTTAAAAAACAACTCACTTCATCCTTAATTAACATAAATGTGACTGTACCCCAACACTCTCGCTCCGCTTTTTGCCCATACAAATGTGCAGGTTGTAATGTGGCATACGCTCAAGACCACAGAACTAGTCACTTCAGTCACCTTGCTTCTCCCTGGTTCCACTGGAAGTTAGCAAGATGTAACAGAGGGATTCATGACCTGGGTACAATGGACAATTATGGGTTTCAAGATTGGGTTTAACTTGTATAAACCCTCAGAAATCATATAAATATTTTGCGTGTGTATTTCAAAGGTGCAATTTTCTGGAGTGAGACTTATGTCAAATTCTCAAATGAGTTGAAAATCACTGATTCTAATTCTACATGAACCTCCAGTCTGGGGGAGGCTCTCAAGAGTGGGAGCACAGTTCTCTGCCTCAGAGGTCCCTGTGAGTCAATTGAATTCTGAATGACCAGGGATTCTGCGAATAAACCTGCCTAACCACTCTCACTGTAGCACCTGAGTTGAAGCTGAGGCACGAAGGAGCTCAGAGTGTTTGCTTTTCTCTCTTAAGAGCTGTAAGGGTCTATAGGACTTAACCTTGACTCTCCGCTTGTCCTCTCTCTATTGTGGCTCTGTTGTCAGGATCTCATATTATGATGTAATCCAGCACAGCTTGTCCAAAACAATATTAGATTTATTCCATTTATTAAAAGGAAGATATCACTAGTATGTGGCCCTTTTGGCAAATCTCAACTCCTAGTTCTAGGCATGGGTTCAATCACCTGTTGCTAAGATACAGCAAAAAATATTATCTGTTTTTAAATGTTTCTTTTTAATTGAATAAACTGTTGCTTTGAAATATCAGTGCAAAGGTTAAATGGGTCTTTGAAATCATATATTACTTTTTAACTGGCAGATATTTCTGAGCATTTTAAATGGAGCAGCTGCTGTCTCAGCAGAGTTCCTTGATGGAGTTTTAAAATTGCACAGAAAGGAGCGCTCACAGCGTGCTGGAGTTGTAAAGAGCGGAGAGAGAGAGATTCAATCTGATCAGGACACGCTGAAAATGCTAGTCACAGTCATTGATTCTGATTGAAGACATGAGGGAAAACGCAGACACAGGGCCACAATCCCCATTAGCAACCCTGTTAGCTAGATTTAGAGTTTTCTAGATTTCAGAATGGTAATTCAGAGCGTATATCTCCAGAAGGGTCTGAACCAACACTTCATAATCAAAAGCATTGTTTGTGTGACCAAACATTTTAGTATTTATGCTAGGTTCTCACATCACTTCACATCCAATTGTGGTCAAGTGAGTTTGCTAAAACTTATGAAAACACTTGACTTTGATGAGCATTTTTTATTTTTTTGTCTTACAAACAAGTGATTGTGGACTATTAAAACTTAGAGAAGCTCCAGGGTGTACATGATTCAGAATAATTTCAGGATCCACTTAGACCCCAAATGGCTTGGGTTGAAGCAAAGTTGCAAGCCAAGAGTTCAAGTGGGTGGGGAAGGCTGGAAGGAATGGATTGAGCACTCACGCAAAGTCCAAACTAGGCAAAGTCAACAGTGGCCAGCGGGGAGGGACACAGGGCCAGGACTGTGGATAACACTTGGAAGGACAAATAAGAGTTTAGAGATGTTGAGGCTATCCTGGATATCTCCCAAATCCAAATGCTTCTCTTATTCCGCACTGTTACTGCACGAGTCCAGGCCATCTCTCTAGATGCCTACAACAGTCTCTTGACTGGTCTTCCTGCTGCATCCCAGTATTTTTACCCAATCAGCCTTCTATATCTTGCCTCCATTGTGACCATTCTGTAAAGCAAATATGACCTTGCCACTTCTGCAATGAAACGTTTCAGTGGTTTCCCATGACCGATAGGGTAAATCCCTAAATAACGGGGTCCTCTCCTGTCTCCACCTTGCCTCTAAGCCCTCACTTCTCATCTTAGGCAATAGCACTACAGTCATCTCTAGGTCATGGTGACCAGTGTCTCTGCCTTTAGAATGCTCTCCTTACCCCTTGCTTCTTCTGCACAGGATCAATTCCTACCTGTTCTGCAAGATTTTACATCAGTTTACTTCTGTTCAAGGCCCCAGGCTGACCTAAGTACCTCTACAGCTACCCCATGCCTGTGTCAATGCAGTTAGCGCTTTTCATAAGGATTGTCTGTTTGTGTGCTTTCCTCTCCCATCTGACTATGAGGTTCTTGAGGACAAAATCCATTTCTCTTCTATCATATGACTTCTCAGGATTTAGCACAGGGCTTGGGACATGGTTTACGCTCAGTAAAAGTTATTGAACTATGGGTGGAATGTCAAGGCAGACAAAATCATGGAATCCAGGCCTTCAGGGAACATGGCGAAGCAGCACTTGTGAATAAAAAAAACTCCCAAGTGACATAGATAAGGATGAGCTTCTATCCTGGAGGTGTGAGAAGTGTTATGCGGTAGTAAACGTAGAGCCTCTAAATTATTCTGACACCGATAATATGATCTGTCATTTGCTCTGCCCCTAAGGATGTGACAAGGGGAAACAAGAGTTACTTTAACCAAATGGAAAGGATTTCCTTATGGTGAGGTTGGTTGGGTAGTGCGATGGCTTTAGGAAAGCACTTTTGACAACAGGACCCTGGGTATCTATGAGAGGAAAGTGTGGAATGACTGGGAAGAGATACAGTAAATTGACTTTTCATGGTCCCTAAAATAAAGATCACTTGGTTGAAGTTTCTCGTTGTACTCCGCCCTCTGTGGAGTAAGCTGGACTGTCTCACATTGGAGTCATGTTTTCATGATGACCTAGGGATTTTAAGCAGAACCCACAGAAGTCAACTCTGATGAAGTGGATAAAGCACTGGTCCAAGAAACAGAAGTCCATCCAACTCCTAGGTCTGAGATTTACTGTGCCCTTAGGAAATTAGTTACCATCTCTTTGTCTTTGGTTCTTTTTCTCTAAAGCCAAGATAAGACCAAGCTTAAATAGCTGTTGTGAGCATTAAATGAAAAATATGTGTAAAAGCTTCTGTCAAATAATATTCATGAAAATATGTGTGGATGCTTTAGAGATTTAGTTACCCATGAAGATGGTATAATGAAGGATAAAAATGTCGCTGTTATAGGCTAGATTTTTAATGTTATGGAAGGGAAATGTTACTTTAATTATTTACAAAGACATTAGCTCAAGAGTGACTTTAATTTTCCATCTGTGATATAGCACTGAAAGAAATGTAAAAACTCCATCTCAATATGTATTTATTAAGAAACATATTCATGCTGTTTTTGTTTTGTTTAATTTATTTATACAAAGTTCAGTGTCATTTAGACCATCTGTGACGGGGAATGATACGAAGTCAAATCCATCCAAAGGAACTCCATACAATTAATTGTCAGAGCAAGGCCATCTAAGTATTAAACCCCACAGGATTTGCAGTGAGCCAGAGACTTAAGAGACAATAATTGTCAGTAAGTACAACCTTAAGGTTACAGTTTAACAAGGGCGTGGTGATGGGAAGAGAGAAGTAGGAGAGCTAAAATTCTCATCTAGCATGACAGGAAGACGAGAGACAGCGTCTAAGGCAGATGAGTCAAGAAGCCAATTTGATGTAGGTGGTTAAACATATAAGGTAAATGCCTGCAGAAACAACTCTAAGAATTGAAAGTGGTTGTCTCTGGGAAAGAGTGAGCCGTGGGCTGAGTAAGGAGATATAGGGGATATATATATATATATATATATACAACCCTCTGTATGAAATTGACATTTTCAACTGAAAGTGTGTGTGTGTGTGTGTGTGTGTGTGTGTGTGTAGATTTTACACGGGTAAACATTATGTTTAAAAAGGTTAACAAATTTTCAACAGAATTGTAGTACATACGCACATACATTTACACTAGCAAACAAGACTGTAATATATCCTTTAGGATCTAGGATTCTCACTTTTAGTGTTCCTTGAATTAGGAAGAATCTTTCATTGCAGAATATTTAAGGTCACTTAAAGAAGACAAATTCCTTCTAATTAATTTTTGTAATCCAAGGCTGTATATCCTTACAGGAGGAAATATTTATGTATGCATCAACATTTAGAGCTCAGTGCCCTGGATGACAGGGTTCCTGTTTAATACCATTAAACTCCCTCTGTGCCCCAAACATGTTAGATATGATGTTTCATTGAATTCTCTAATCATTATTTCCATTTTTTAGCTCTAGTGAGGTATAATTGATATACAAACATTGCACACATTTAATGTATATGTCTTGATGAGTTTGAATGTGAGCACACACTCATGATACCATCACCACAACCAAGGTACTAAACGTATCCATCACCTGCAAAAATTTCCTTGTGTTCTTTAGGTGATTTTTTGGTGTTTGATTCTCTGAACATATTTTAAAGTGCACAATATTGTTTTGTTAACTATAGGTACTATGTTGTACAGTAACTCTCTGGAACTTATTCATCTTGCGTAACAAAAATGTTATAAAATAATTTTCCCGTTTCTCCTTCCCCCCAGCCCCTGACAACTACAATTCTACTCTCTGCGTCTCTGAGTTTGTCTATTTTAGACATCTCATATAAACAGAATCATACAGTATTTGTCCTTCTGTGACTGGCTTATTTCACTTAGTATAATGTCCTCTGGTGTCATCTGTGTTGTCACAAATGTCCAGATTTCCTTCTCTTTTTTTTGATGAAGAAGATTGGCCCTGAGCTAACATCTGTGGTCAATCTTCTTCTTTTTGCTTGAGGAAGATTGTTGCTGAGCTAACATCTGTGCCAATCTTCCTCTGTTTTCTATGTGGGATGCCACCACAGCATGGCTTGATGAGCACTGTGTAGGTCCGTGCCTGGGATCCGAACCTGCAAACCCCAGGCCACAGAGGTAGAGCGCACGAACTTAACCACTATGCCACCAGGCTGGCCTCAGGCTTTCCTTAGCTATTGTGAATAATGCTGCAGTGAACATAAGGATGAAGATATTTCTTTGAGATCTTGATTTCAGTTCTTTTGGGTATATACCCAGAAGTGGGATTGCTGGATCATATAGTAGTTCTTTTTATAACTTTGAAGAACATTCATATTCTTTTCCATAGCAGCTGCACCATTCAACATTCCCACTAACAATATATAAGGATTCCAATTTCTCTGCGTCCTCACCAATACTTGGTATCTTTCTTTTTTTTTAATAATAGTCATCCTAATAGGTGGGAGATGGTATCTCTTTGCGGTTTTGACTTACATTTCCCTGGCAATTAGTGATGTTGAGCATCTTTTCATATACCTTTGACCATTGTGTGCCTTCTTTTGCAGAAATGTCTATTCAAGTCCTTTGCCCATTTTTTAACTGAGTTATTTGTTTTTTTGCTATTGATTTGTAGGAGATTCTTATATGTTTTGAATATTAATCCCTTATTAGATAGATGGTTTGCAAATATTTTTTCTCATTCCGTAGGGGGCATTTTTCTGTTAATTGTTTCCTTTGTTATACAGAAGTTTTCTTGTTTGTTGTAGCCCCACTTTTCTATTTTTGGTTTTATTTCCTGTGCTTTTGGTGTCAAATCCAAGAAATATTGCCAAGGCCAAAATCAATAAGTTCTCTCCCTATGTTTTATCTGCATTTTAAATATAAAGAAACCCATCCAGTAAATAATGAAGTACAACTTTAAATTAGGTCTGCTTGAATATACAGCTTATACTTTCTGAAGGCAAACTGAATACAGCTGAGAGAAACTAAGTCAAGACAGTATTACACTTATTAACAAAGGAAGCAGTGACTATATGGCCAGCTCAGAATGTCCTGGAACCCAGGGGCTTCAGACTTCATGCTCTTAATTCCTACACTATACTTTCTGTCCTCTCTCCCAGAGGAAAGAGTGGGCCCTAATATTCCCAAACAGCTTGAAAATGTTGCCACTGGTATTATATGTATCACAGAATTGACCACATAAGTATTTGCCATAATTATCATTGCACTTGGAAACCTTTTCAGTCACCTTCTTATATTCAGCCATTACCTTACTTATGAATTTAAAGCTTTTAATCCTACCTCTGCCTTCTCTATGCTGTAAGGAGGTCCAGCTCTGCCCTTTGTAAAGCAAATATAAAAGGTGGGAAAAATGTTCTTTTAGGGAAGGATGCACTGGTTTCTTTATCTAGCTTCTGAGAAATAGGATGTTAACATAAAAGCAAGGAAGGAACCAAGTGGCTGCTAAAGTGTACTGAACAGGACCACCTTTGTCAGAGTCGTTCATTCATTCATTCACACAGGGCTATTGTTTTTGAATGCCTAGTTTGAGCCTGGTACTGTTCTAGGCATGGGAAATTCAGCAAGGAATAAAACAAAGTCCCTGCCCTCTTGGAGCTGACTAGGTAAAGGATTTGGGCTGATGTCATTCTTTTTTGTGTTTTTCACTCTTTACAGGAGGCAATAAAAATGGTAGGGGAGCAGGGCAGACAAATAATAAATGGCTGCCAGAGCCCAAAGAGGGAGTTGTGGTTGCAGCCTCCATCCATATCCACAGAGCCTAAAGCTCGGCAGTTGATAAGGGCACTGCAGGTGCCTAAGGACTGGAATTTTAAGCAGTCTGAACATCTCTGATGAGCACTTCAACTGGTTGTCATTCCTCTGTGTTCTTATTTGAAAGCCGCTGTGTCAGTAGTGGGTTTGGGGTCGATATGCTTGGATTTGAAATGCATCTACTCTAGGTGCTCTGAAGGAGATTTTCTCATCTAAAAATGATGATAACAATACATAACTTTCACAGTTGTAATAGAGATGTAAAGCACATGGAACATAGAGCCCAGTGTCTGGGACATAATAAGTGTAACAGAAATGGTAGGTGATATACTTACGCTTGGTATCGACACTAATAATAGTAACAATATCTTGCTATCACAACTTGTCTCCATAACAAGAATGTTGTTCTTGGTCTTTGATATTCTCTGTCTTATGGAATTGACCATATAAGCATTTTACATAATTATCATCGCTCTTAGCAACCTTTAAAGTCATTTTCTCATATTCAGCCACTACCTTACTTATGAATTTAAAGCTTTTACTCCTACCTCTGTCTTCACTGACTAATGTCTTGATCTGAGGGCTTAACATGAAATGAAAAAGCTGCAGTGCCTTTTTCAGTCTTCATTTCTGCAGACTAAACATGTCCAAGTTGTCTGATTTTTTTCTAACTGTATGAAATAATAGATATGTATATGGCAGAGTCATTGAATTTTAAAGCTTGAAGGGACTTTAAACCCAAGGCATGTGGCCAATCAGTAGCTGAAGTTGGTCTAGAATTCAGGTCCCCAGATTCCTACCCAGAGCTAAATAACAAAATGCACATGATAGTAACAAGTGGAAAATAAAAAGATAAGAGTTGTTGGATTGGGTAATCAAGAACGTCTCCATCCAGTTGGCCCAACATGTGGGCTTTGATTTGGGGATCAGTTTTGGTCTGTAACTGTCAGATTTCCTGAAGTTCATGTTAGAGCAAGATACGGACATGTGCTTAATGGGGACTTCACAATCATGGCCTTGCCACAGATGGAAAACTTCTCCTTAAAGTTATTTCAGCTATGCTCCTCTGCCCGTTGACAACCAGAAAGGTTGGTGCAGACTTCCGTAAAACTTTAAGTGCCATTTTCTCAGAGCATGGTTAGTCCTAGAATCATGGAAGCCCATGGAACAAATCTATGTGACTAGGAAAAAATATCAAATGCATGATTCTTCAATACAACTTTTTGCATTCCCAGCAATTTTTAATGGCGTCACTATTTTTCAGTCTTAGTTACCTTGATGTGAGGTATTGAGTGCTAGTGGCTTTCCTTGTCCTCTGGCCATGGCTCTTTCCGTGTACTGTAACCCTACGGCACTGGGATATTGGAGGTCGTAGTGGCTCACAGCCTGGGTGTAAAGGCCAGACTTCTTACATGGCCCTGAGTAGAAGTCAGACAAAGCGAAACTGGTTCTTTTAGAATCTGGACAGGACATATTTAGAGATATGGGCAACTAGCCTTTCTTTTGTCTAATCTGAAATATGTATAACTTACAAATCTATTACAAACAGGGAATCATTCTAAGCACTGTGAGGGGATATCAAGAAGCGTTATTTCTCCTTCAATTTCAGAAGGCAATTGAAGCCTATACATTTAAGTATTGATACAACTGACAAATCAGATGGTAAATAATTGTTGAACACAATGCTGTACAAGGTTCCTTTTCCAAAATTACTCTAGACAGAACAATTCAGGCATATTGTATTAGTTAGAAAGATGTTCTGCTGCAAATACCAGTGTACATGAGCAGCAGTGACTTAAACCAAAAAGGATTTATTTTTCTAATAAACCAAGAAGCCTGAGATAGGCAACCATTGGCTTTAGTTCAGTGTTTTGATAAGGAAGGGTCCACTTCTCTGTGATTCTCCTGTCCCACAGAGACAAAGGGTTATGATCTCGATTTTTAAAAGAGATCAAGAAAGAACCTGCATGCTTCTGAGGAGATGCTCCTACCCTGGGATGAGGTTGGAGTGACAGTGAACTGAGGAATGGTGAAATAAATCACTCCTGAGATGATCACATATTCCATGTGCTGATGGATATTTGATTTCTGCCAAATTGTCCCATCTCTCATGTCTACATCACAGCTGCTCTACTTTCAGGCATTACATTTGTGCTCAGTGTATGAAAGAATGAAAGGGGAAAGGACCAAGTCGTTGAAAACTACAGACTTTCCCATTGGGCTCATGACTGAACCTGGATTGTGTAGGAAGACTTCCAAAGAAGGCTTGGACACAAGGAAACAGGAATGTCATAATTGGGATAACTCAATCATAATTCATCTTTTGGGGCTTAGCACATTGCCCTTCTGAACAAATTTGCAGATCTGTTATCAAAAAATAAAGGTGGGATGGGTGTTGTTCAGCCAATGTCAATATGTGCTGCACCCTTGTATGTCCTTCTAGGTCATTTGTCTTAAGTAGTAGAATAAAGACGCCATAGAATTATAACCAATTGCTTAAGTATTTTTCTCTTCCAATAAATCAACAGTTCCTGGAGGGCAAGAACTGTGTCTTGTTTTTCCCTTCTATTATAGGATATACCACAAGTCCTAGAATAAAAATATTGCTTAACTTTCTATGGAATTGCATTAAATTAAGTGGCTTGAGCAGAACATGTTGAATTATAGAATTTTAAGAATACAGTTATAGAGTACAGTGCTAGTTTAGAGAGTGAGTGACCTCCTTAGGTTTAATGTGGAGAAAAGGAGATAAGAACGACTTGATAGAAGATGTAGGTTATAAAGAATAGAACCCATGTCTGATGTAGTTTTACATAACATCCACAGCACCTAGGACAATGTTTTTCCATAATAAGCTTTCAATATATGTTTATTGAACTGGCTTGAATTTGAATAGAGAGGGAATCCAGCGAGGGAACATTTGTAAGTTCGTGGGAAGGAAACGTAAATACGTGTTTCCCTGTTCTTCCCTTTCTTTCCTCCTTCCCTCCTCACCTTCAAGGCTAAGGTCACAAGTGTTATTTGATGTTCAACCCCCAGGTACTCTGAGGCTTTGGACCTTAATGGAACAGATTGTTGACTCTTTGGGCTGAAAACAGGGCTGTTTTCCACCTGAATATACTTAGAGATCTGATACAATTCTAGTATTAATTTGAGGCATACAGATGACAGAGCTGGCAAATCTAAGAGTAAGTACTTTTGGACAAACTGAGCTGAACTATAGTCCTTTGCTGAGAATACCTGTCATCCAGAGGTTGAATGGATCTCTTGTTTTAAAGTCTTTGATAAGACTACACTCCCGGCATGTGATGCCATGTCAGCTTCAGCTTTATCGCTTGGAGGTCATGTCAGCTGAGTTAAATTTACTGGGGCATTCAGTTGGAGCTGTAAGCCACATGGTCAGACACATTACCAGTAGTTACATCTTGATGTGGAACCAAATAGCAAAGAAAGTCTTATTGGGTTAGTTTACTTTGTATGAAAATAGGTCCATTATCATCAAAGTTTTGTGATTCTTAAAAAGCAAAAATGAAAACAAAACACTCCCTTGGAATTGATCTGCTTCTAAAATGTTTCAGCAGTACTGAAATTGCTGACACATTTCCATCAAGGAGATGTTCCTTTTGCTAGAACAGGGATAGGGTGAGTAAAGAATTACGGAATATCAAAGTTGTAGAAAATCTGAGGTTAACACAGAAGATGATAGGTAACATCACTTCTAGCCAAGGAATCTTGGTTGTGCCCAAGCAAGATGTCTTTGCTGAACTTGTCAGTCAGGACTCAGTAGTTCTCAAGTGGGGCCCTCCTCATATGCTGGAACTTATCATTTGGAAATCTGTTCCTAGAGTAAAATATTACTACTCTATTTATTCAACATGATTTTCTAAAAATATGTTCCTTGTGCGAAGCACTGAATTCCATATAAAAGTTTCTTTGCTTTTAAAGCGAAGAGCTTTTAATAATTATTACACAAATGTGACCCAGCAAAATGTGTGTCACTTCCCATCATAACATATTCTACAATAGAGAAGACTGTATGAGTTAAAAATTGCATCTGATTGTTGATAAGAATGATGCAAAATAACAGTGTCTTAAATCAATTGGGAGATTACTTTTCTCTTCAGTTAAAAAAATTAGGAGGGAGACAATCCAGAGGGAACATGATAGATGTATGCTATCATCAATGTTCTGGGTCCCTTTTATCTTTCTGCTCCACTATCCTTAACACATGGCATCCATCCTCAAGATCACAGATGGCAGCTAGAATTCTTGCTGTCACATCCATATTGCAGAAGAAAAAAGAAAGAAGGGGGAGTGAACAAAATGATACACTTTCTAGCTTAGTTAGACCATTTAAAGAGCTCTTCTGCATGCCCCACCCAGCAACTTTTCCTTATATCTCATTGACTACCCTCTAGATGCAAGAAAACCTGGGAAATGTCCCATAGCTGATCACATCGCTTCACCTCATAATAAAGAAATTTTGCTGCTAATAAAGACAGAGAAAGATGGATCTCGAGGATATCCCCAAGGCACTGTGGGATTAAGGGGAAAACGTAGACTTGGCTATCAGATAAACGCCAACCTTTACTAAATTAATTTGTGGAATCATTTGACCAATCTTAGATGATTCACTTAACAGTTCTGCTTCTCAGTTTTCTCACTTAGAAAATTGAAGCTTATGGAGAAAGTCTTGCAGAGTTGTCTTCAAGATCAAGATGCCTCACAGTTTAAAGTGGTGTTTGGTGAGCAACTCCTGTTTTTTTTTTTTTTTTCTTCTGACTTCCTAACAAAATACCTCAAAAGTATGTACAGTACAGATTAAAGACAATGACAAAAATGTCAAAATCTGATAGGAATTTCCACTAACTGTAAGGCATTTATGCTGTTAAGGATAGAAAAAAATCCCCAAAACTTCATCAGGCTTGTGAAAAGATGACTACGTGGAAAAAGACAGGAAGATCCTTAATCTCGCCATTCTTTTCTCCTGATGCAGACACCCAAGGTCTGTACCAACAAGGAAAATGAACAGACATCAGTCTCCCATTCCAGGGCTGATGTCGGAAGCCATCAGAGGACACTCTGTACACTTTTACCAAATATCACACAGCTCATCTCTTTCAATCTTTGTACAAATGTCACCTTCTTAGTAAGAGCTACCCAGGATGTCTCCACCTTAATATTCCCTATGGCCCTGCCTTGTCTTACTTTTTCCTTAGTACTGATTATCATCTAATAAGCCACATATTTTAGTACTTACCTACCTTTCTATTTTTTTGTCTCCTTCTAGTCGAACATAAGCTCTTTGACAGTATGAATTTCTGTCCATTTTTCTTTGTTTTATTCAATATCGTGTAACCAGTGCCTAGGAGAGCACATAGCATACAGGAGGTGCTCAATAAACATTTAAAACTGAACTGTGGAACCTCTCATGCACTCACCATACCTCCTTCCTGCTGTATGTTTTTCCTATAGCACTCGCCACCATCTTCCTATTTATTTATTTAGCTTTTTGTCTAATTCTCCGCAGTAGAATATAATTTCCATGAAGGCCAGGATGTTGTCTGTTTTGTTTACTACTGTTTTCCCAGCACCTGTAACAGAGCCTGGCATATTGTAAATGTTTGATATGTAGTTGTTGATCTCCTGACAACCCCACTAACTAGATCTATTCAGAAACAGCAATTCACTGAAGAAATCTGGTCAGGAAATGTGGGGTGAGAAAAACCGTGATGCATAGCATCCTGAGGATATTGCCCTTGTATTGGCATATGAGACAGAAACAAGAAGAACACTGCTGGAATTTATAGTTTTCACACATTCTATAGGTTTAGAGTATCAAAAAAAACAAAAATCAAAAATGGCACCACAGTAGTACAAAGATTGAATACCTGTATGACTGATAGAATATTGTAATTTCTCAAGAGTTGTATAATCAATGTGCAGAGTGTAGGCATTCAATAAAAGTATATTGACATATATATTTCTTAACCACCTTCATCCCTTTGAGATAGACAATAAATTCCTTTTTGACAGGAATTATATCATATCCTTTGTTCTGACTTATATACGACACCTGAAATAGTGTTTATTGGACATCTGGTAAAAGTCATACTGGTCTATGGTTACAGACTTGGTAGAAATCCATAAACAGTGAAAAGAGAGATTTGGAAATATGAGCAATGTTAGACTTTAACTCAATATCAAAAAACAGAAAAGAGCAGAGGATATTTTGACCGATGTTGGATCAAGCAAATCTCACCGTGAGTCCTGCTTTGATCCTTTTGGAGTGAAGAGAGTCCACCCAGTCCCCGATGACCAATCCTGAATAGGAGGCAGCTGGAGGGAATGTGCATGGGCCGATGGGACACAGTGGCAGCCACTCGCCAGTCCAGTGCTGGCAGACCTCAGGGTAAATGGAGAGCTGCCTCAGCCTGGTATAGAGGAGAGCAAACCCAAAGGCGCTCAGATTCATAGAACTTGAAATGGGGCAAAGTGGAGTTAAATCAGCTCCTCCTTGACTTCTGTTCTGTGAATCAGGGTGTCGTGCAGAGGTGAAGAGAAGGATGAAGTCTCTGAGCTGGAGTGTCTTGGGTTCTAGGCAGCAGAGTATGAGCCTTGAATGTTTCAGCTCAGAGACCCTCATTGCTTTGCGTGGTTGGACTCCCGTGTCCCCATTTGTTAAGTTCACCTTTCTGATTTCATGCAACTTATGTTTATCGCAGCCATGTCCTTCTTCACCCAACATTTCTTTTGAAATGTCCATCTTTCCCTAAGCATGGCTTTGTAAACTCGTAATCATATTTGTTTGTTTTAATTGAACAAATATGTTCTCTGTCTTGGGTACAAGTGATGACTCCTAATTGGTTACATGCTAGTTTGGCTCGCAGTTTCAGAGGATGGGGTTTCTCTGGTTCTGGTTGGGCATGTGGAGGGGGAGATAACTTTAAAGCTTGATTAAAGCAAGTTTCTCTAATGTCAGGGTTCCCTCTGAAGAAACAGATATAATCCTCGAGAAACAATGGAGGCTTGCTTGCATTTAGAAAGTTAGAACAGAAGTTTAAAAAAACAACCCTTGGTCCAATTTTCAACAGGATTGTATAATGTTCAAAAAATGAAGAAAATCCCCCCCACTTGTAACCACAGGAAGCCAAGCATTAAAGTCGGAGAACAGAAACCCCCCAATCCCACCCCCAGAATGAACTGCACCATGTTGTTTTCCTTTCGTGCTTGCCTATTTCAGATTTTCATTTTCTGTACATTAAAAAGCAAAAGAGAGTTAAAAAAAATATTCGTTAGTGGTTTCTGTCTAAATCTCATCATCTAATTATTTTCACAGTGAACATTTGAAATGGCAGAAGCAATTCTGCCAAGAGCCTTCTCTCTTTGGATTCCAGGAGATGTTTCACAATAATTAGAAACCCCAATGGATCTCTTAAGAACCCTTAAAGGGTTCCATATGCAGGTTTCCATAAGAAGTGGTACGCTGTGTAGTTCCTCATTTTCCACAATAGGGCCTGACAGGTCTTAATGTATATTATTACATTAAATGAGATGCACATTAGTTGGTCAGACTGCTGGGTAGCTGGCTCCAATTCACTGAGAAACACACAAACCAACCTGGTAACCCCATTATTTGCCCCCACCCCCCAACCCATACACACACATGTAAAATACTGTTATTCATTATGCAAGTACTCAAGTACTAATTGGCTTCTTGGACCTTGTCCTTGAGTGTAGAGTGCTAGTGTCATTGATTTTACTGAAATTTTAAGATAAAGTAATGTATCTCAGTCAGGAATATCTGGGCTAACTAGAGATCTCTCTTCCATTGAACTGGTAGAGGACTTTTATTTGTTCTTTAGTTGTTCTCAGTAGTTATGAAAGGCCCAAGGATCAGGACGTCCTCTCTTTAAAATATATGACTTGACTAGATCTTTGCATTCCTTTATCCATTGCTGCTATACATTCTGCGCTAAGATAGGAAGAAGCAATTGTGTGTAGACAATATTGGATACCTCAGCAAGTCTGTTTATTTACCATGTTTTGCAAAGCAAGGAGTACTGATTATTAACCTTATCATGACTGACAGAAGTTGGTATACTTTTGTTGACAGTTAAATGCTGTTTTTTACTTAAAGATTGTGCATGATTCATTGGGTGGGTAATGAGTCTAAGGTCTTTGGTCCCCTGGCTGGTGACAGTTTAGGAGATTTGATTCCTGCTGCTCTGTGAGTCCTAATGAAGCCATACTGTGGAACTCAACAAGACCTCCAGAGAACAAAGCAACTGGTAGAGCAGAAGAAAAAAAGTAACTACTTTCCTTGAGTGTTTTATATTCTCAGTAGACTAGGTGGCTGTATTCTCACTTAAAAAATCTGTGAGATTTTTCTGAGAAACAAAAAAGTCTTATTAGTATTTTTATCTTGACAAATTATAAACATTTCTCCCATCTTCTTCCTTATGAAATGGCCCCTCTTTGCCGTTGTTATTTTAGGGCAATGACCAACGTATGCCAATCACAGTTGTTGAGACAGGAGAGATGTGAAATATGAATGAAGAATAGCAGATAAATTTTTCATTATTGTTTTGCTTTAAAAATTTCCTGATGCATTTAAGATGTTTGGAAGAGAAGAAATGTGGCTCAGCTCAGCATTTGATATATGATTATTTGTTTCTCTTCCTTCTCCCTGAAATTAAGTAGTCACAATAGGAATGCTAAGTTTTTGGAGGTGATCTGCATCAATATTATTTTGAAAATGCTAACAGGGCACCCTCTCATGATAGAAAGAAAGCAGTGGTTGGACTGATTTCTTGAGAACGTTTAAATTCCCTTCAATGTCTGAGAGTAACTGGGTATAAAGTGAGGAATCCAGCTACAAAGATGAACAGACAATTTTGTAATACTTTTAAGAATCAGAGAATCAAGATTTTATGTGCTGATAAAAGTTTCTTAATAAACAGATGATTTCTTGCCAGTAATGTGAGCTAATCAAAAGGGAGAGAGTTTAGGAAATTGCCTCTTCATAGCTCTGGAGGCCCTTTGGCTCTTTGACTTAAATTATCATCTAATGACATATAAAGATTAAAAATTTCTCCACGAAAAGCCATTAAGAAAACAGCCCTTAGCAGATCTGCTGTCTTTTCTTGTCCCTATAGCATAGACGTTAAGATCCACAATGAAGATAATTTGAACTGAGTAAATAGAAACAGGAGGCAGAGTATGAAGGAGGTATAGCAGCGGGGAAAGCCAAGGTCACACTCTATCAGTGGTCTCATCCAATCAAGGGAACAGAATAAAGTACTGGAACAGGTCTTTGGAGAGATACAGAATTGATGTGCATTTGGAGAGAAAGAGAACCGGGTGCCCTCGATCTCTAATTGTGACACAGGGATGAGTCCACATGCTCCTGCAGAGGGGCTCACAAGAGAAAGGCAGAGAGGAAAGGTATAAGGAAATGAGTTTACAGGGCTACAAAGGATCTCGAAAAGAGACATTCACAAACACTCATCTATACACATGATCATGTATGTCTCCCCCACCGCACACCACAATAACAGATTTTTGGGGAAAAATCTGATTGCAATTTTGAACTCCAGCTGCTCACATTTAGCATAGAGTTATTTTCAGGGTGGCCAAATCATGTAACCATTACTGATTCCCACTTGGGTATTTGGAGACCTGGAAATCAATGGTGACAAGATAATCTTCTGCAGTGGCCCGGGAAGAGAATCCCGTGACTGGGACAACAAACAGAAGAAAAGGCCTGCATCAAATTCTGAGGTTTCTATGTGTCTTTATGGTGCTCTGTTAGTGTGCAGAACAGGGAAAAATGGGAAGAAAAAGTGTTTATTTTATGACAGCCTCGGGAGGTCATAACTGGTTCCAATTTTCAGATAAAAATGTATTGCGTCACAAAGGCACTGCCACGGTTCTCATATACTCATCGATGAGTGAGGGGACTTGAGAGATGTCATATTACCTAAATTTGCATCAGTTACTTATAAGGTAGATGCTGCTCGTATGCTCATATGCAAACTCAGGGCTATTCAAAGTGTGATCTGGTGCCAGTCAGCAAAAGCTTTGTTACTGGTTTGCAAGGACAGAAGTACAGAAACTGATAGTCTGGGTTTAGAAACTTCAATAGCAATTTAACAGCAATTTTCTACCTGTCAAATCTAATAAAAAATGAGTTGTATTTTATGTCTGTTTTGTCATTTTCTGACTAGTACGTTATTATTGCATTTTATAAAAGTGTGAATCAAGATGAAATTAGTAACTTAAACAAAACAAAAAAACTGGTCCTCTGTCACAGACAGTTTGAGAAGCACTGCCCTCATTGAAATGTTATAGCAATCCACAGCATGGACTAAGACTTCAAGTGACATTTGGGCTTGTTTTCCACATTTTAATCTCAGATCTCTAGCTTCATTGATAACTGAACGCTTAATATAGCATAACATAAAGTATCTTCACTGGAACACTAGTCCCTACAAGCTATTCTGCCAAGACATTCAGGGCCAAATACATTTGAGAAACAATACATATGCTATGCTCACTTTAGAGATTCACAAAGCATGTTAGCATACTAAAGATTCTGAGAAATTTTTCAATAAACAAAAAGTATCAATTTAACACCAAACTTCCCAAACTTACTTGGTCACAGAGCTCCTTGTATCCTGTAGCACCTTAGCACATATTAACTTCCTGTGAAACTTGTGTTCCATGGAACACAAATTGGAAAACAATTTTGTTTATTCATGACTGGAGTCAGTGAGAGCGGAAGAGAAAAAGAATCAGGTGGCAGTAGATAATGTTGAAGGAAAGAAATGGATAGTGTGCATACTTTTTTATCACAACCTGACTAATAAATTGATTCCATTGAAACTGGTATTCTAATATGAAACTCTTAACGTCCCTTGTCCCTCTTTCATCCTCTCACCTGCCTTTTGAAAACACTTCTACCTTCTCAGCAGGCTCTTTCTTCGGGTACTTATGGAAAGATTTTTGCTCCCCTTGAGCCTTCACAATTGAGCCAGAAATTATGTGAAATTTGGGATTTTTCTAGTTTCCTGACTTTTTGACATCTGGTCCTTTGTACATATTTCCAGGCATCTAGTCAAATCCCACTGATTTGGACTAACAAGAGAAAAGGTCAATCTAATTTAGTAAGAGGTTTGCTTTATAGGATATTCTAAAAATAATGTAGTTTTACTTTTATTATTTTCAAAAGTCTATGGTGCCAGAAGCTATGATAGTGGACATATACAGAGTTTCTATTTTATATACGGGCATAAATTATATGTGTTGATTGAACTTAAAATAAGGTTTTATACTAAGTTTAAATGTTCCTCCTTTTCCCCATTTGCAATGATTATAAAACCACTTTAATTTGCTTTAAAATTTTTATTTCTGGATATACTTTATTGCAAGTCCTATCTCAAAAACAACTGTTCAAATCAGTGGCCTCATAGAATGAAGCTTGCTTGCATTTTGGTTTCCATCTTCACTACTGCAGGAAATATATGAAACAATGACAAAAGCAAAGAACTCAGAATCTCTATGCTCTTTCTTTCCAAATATTTACTCTGAAAATGAACCTTTAGTTTTTAAGGCAAAAAATAAGTTACCTCTCACTGTCTTTCCTCATAATTATCACCCTATTTTATTTCTTTCATAGGAAGAATTTTTTTTTAATTACAACGCTTATTGATTTGTTTACTTATGTATTTTTCTGCCTCTCTACAGCAGCATGCAAGCTCACAGAAAGAGGTAAATCCAATCTACATAGAAAAATTATGGGAGAGAGTACACTTAGAATGAGCAAGTACAAAATAGGGGCCCTGAGCCAGCCCCTATGGCCTAGTGGTTAAAGATTGGAGCTCACTGCTTCGGCGGCCTGGGTTTGCTTCCCGGTCACGGAACCATACCACTTGTCTGTCAGCAGCCGCGCTGTGGTGGAGACTCATATCGAACAACTTAGAATGACTTAAAACTAGGATATACAACCATGTCCTGGGGCTCTGGGTTTGGGGGCGTGGGGGACAGGAGAAGAAGATTGACAACAGATGTTAGCTCAGGGAAAATCTTTCCCTGCAAACAAATTAAAAATAGGGGCCCAAAACAGAGGAACTAATTAAAGGTGGTCCAGAGAACAGAAGTTCTGTTGGTTCTTCTCATCTTCGCTACCACCACCACACACAGCAACTGGCTACCTGACAAACAAAACAGTGAAAAACAAAAACAACAAGAGTGCTCTTCTTTAACAGTGCTCAGCTTACCTCTTGAGAAAGACTAAGAGTTTTAATGGCTCAATCAGTCTGGCACTTGAGGGACTCCTAGTCTAATGGCCTACTCAGTGCTGCCTGCAGCCATTAAAGTAAAACCTTTCAGCTGACAGTTTCTCCCCTAGAGTTTGCAATTAGCTCATCAAAAGGAAGGCATATAACAACACTATTCCAACTACCAAAAAAAATCAACACTGTCATTCATGCCTACCAAGAGTTTACCAGAAATATGAGGAAAATAAATAGCACTAATGAAGAAATTTTTTTAAATCCAGATCAATTAAACCTAAAACAAATAGATAATTTGTAGAACATAAGTGAACTTTTAAAGATTCAGAAAGATATTGTTGCCTCTATAAAGCAAGAATAGACTATGATAACAAAAGGAACAATTGAAAAAACTATGAAAGACTTCTTCAAAATTAAAAATTGTTTGCTTAAATTTAAAGTTCAATAGAAGAGCTAGGAGCAAAAATTCATAACTTTTTCCAGGATGGAGTAAAAAAAGATAAATATGACAGAATAGACAAGCTATATGGAATACTAAAAAAAATTCATTTAATAAAATTATGGCAAGAGAGAATAAGAAAATGGAGAGAAATTTAAACAAATAAATTATAGAAAACAATTTACCAAAGTTGTAGAAAGATATGGTTTTTTGACTCAAAATGAACTTTCAAGTGACCTCAAGGTGACAAGTTATCAGAGGTGTAGAAAGGTAAGATTTTTCAATTCAAAATGAATAACCAAATGAGCTCAAGGCAACACACACATGCACTTGCATTCTTTCATTCTTTCTCCAGTATTTCAGAACACAAAGGATAAAGAGAAAATCCTTAAAAGGAAAAATCAACTTTAGAGGATGGAAATCAAACTGGCATCATAATTCTCATCACCAATAATGGATGCTGGAAGACAGTGGAAGAACTCCTTCCAAAACTCTAAGAATAAATTAGTGAATCCAGAATTTTATACACAACTAAGTCATCAGAATATGTAAGAAAAAAATAAAAACTATCTATAGAAATTTTCCCATGTACACACTAGTCTCAGGAAGTTTCTAGATGATATACTCAAGAAAATAAAGTTAAAAAAATTGAGTGAGAAAAAGAAAACATGAGGTGCAAGATACATTGGAATTAGCTGCGAAGTACAATGAACGTAAATCCCATGATGACAGCTGGCCTAGTACAGGAAGTTGGTGGGCTGCAAAAAAAAAAAATATTTTCAAGAAAAAGGAATAGATTCTTTTAAACTGATAGATGGAATAAGCAAGAATATTTTAGTTACATGGCAAAAACAGCCATATTTTTCTCAGCAAGAATAAAAGATATTTAACATCATCTTACAAAAATGTATATAATAATGATGATAAACACATGAAGCAAATAAAATGTGTCATTTTTGAAAGAAATTTCATGGAATGTAAGAAATCTGCCATGATTTCATTTATGGTTTCTGGTTTCCTGTTTGACTGAAAAGGCATTCCCTACCCTGGGGTTATATCAATATTCTCCTACATGATTTAGTCTTAAAAATTGTATATTTATACACTTTACATTTAGATATATAATCCATATGAAATTTATTTTTACATGGGGTGTAATGTTGATTTAACATTATTTTTTTCTGATAGGTAGATAATTTTGCCAATGTCATTTATTAAATACATCGTTCTTTCTTTACTGAATTGAAATGCCACTTTTATTATTTTAGGAAATGCCTTATGCTATAGGCCAAAGAAACCTGAAAGAAGATAAGAAACTTGTCTTTATCACAGAAAAGAAATATATATTTGATAAGTTGAAACAATTAAAGGGCATAATAAGCATGTATAGATGTCAGAAGTCCTATAAACCATAAGAATAAAAGTAGAATGTACGATTTTTTAAATAAGAGATGACAATTTTAATTATCTACAGGAATGCAGAAAAGAAGAAAAAAGATGAAAAAGGAAAATACAGAAATTTAGAAATATGAAATAATGTGGAAAAATGCACAGAATGTACACTAACTGTAAATAGATTAATCTCACTCAATGAAAGACCAAGCGATTCAGATTGGATTAAAAATATGCACACACATAAAAATACATACTCTCTCACACATACAGTGTTTTGTAAAAAAAAATCATGGACTTGACATCTTGAAATAGGGATTTTTGTTTACTGAATGAAGATCTGCCTTCATAAAGAATGTGGGAAAAGCTTTTGACAAAATCCAACATCCATTCCTGATTGAAAACAAATGAAAGAAAACGTCTCATCACTGATAGAATGGAACTTCTTTGATCTGATAAAGGCCTTTGAGAAAAACCTACAGCTACCATCATTCTTAATGGTGAAATGCTCAACACTCTATTCCACTAATATCAAGAACAAGACAAGAATGTCTGTTCTCATTCTTGCTATTCAACTGGAAGTTCTAGCCAGTATAATAAAGTAAGAAAAAAGAAAGCATCCAGATTAGGAAGGAAGAAGTAAAATATTTTTTATTTATAGACAACATGATTATCTTTGTGGAAAATCTTATGGCATCTACAAAAATCTACTAGAACTAGTACGTGAGTTCAACAAAGTTCTAAGACAAGATCAATATAGGAATATTAATTTTATTTCTATATACTAGCAATGAAAAATAAAAAATTGAAATTGAAAATAATACCATTTATAAAAGTATCATAAATATGAAATACTTAGAGATAAATCTTACAAAAGATATATAAGCCATGTGTACTAAAAACTACAAACACTGCTAAGTGACATTAAGAGCTAAACACAAATGTGTTAAGATGTCAGCCTTCCCCAAATTAATCTATAATTTCGAGGCAAACTCATTCAAAATCTCAGTGAACACTTTTACAGAATTGGCAAGCTAATTTGAAATTACTGTGAATTCAAGGGACCTAGAGTAGTGAAAACCTCAGAAAAAGAAGAACCTAAATTGGAAGAAGAATACTACGTGATTTCGAAACTTATTAAAAGCTACATTAATCAAGGTGCTGCAGTATTAGCATAAAGATAGACAAATAGGTCAATTGAACACAATAGAGTCCAGAAATAGAATCACACATGTATGAGCAACTTGTTTTTCATAAAAGTGCAAAGACAATTCAGTGTAAAAAAAGCAGTCTCTCTCTCTCTTTTTTAAATGGTGCTGGATTAATTGGGTATACACAATGAACCTCACTTCATATTTTCCACCACATACAACAGTTAACTCAAAATGAATTTTAAGTCTATATGTAAAAACTACAACTCTAAAACTTTTAGAAGAAAACAGAAAAGAAAATCTTTATAACCTTGGGCTAAATGAAGAGTTTTTATATACAACAGTAAAAGCATGGTCTATAAATGAAAAAATATGATACATTAAACTTCCTCAAAATTAAAAATGTCTGCTCTTTGAAAGAGAAAAAATGAAAAGCTAGACTACAGACTGTGAGAAAATGTTTGCCAGTCATATGTCCAACAAAATTTGTATCCAGAATACATTTTTAAAAATTCTCAAAACTAGTATTAGGAAAACAATGACTTGATTTTGTAAAAGATTTGAGTAACGAGATATGTGAATACTAAATATGAAAATTAAAGGATTATTAATCCTCATTAATCATTAGGGAAATGCTAATTGAAACCACAATGAAATACCTTTATATTCCTATTAGAATAGTTAAAATTAAAGAGAATGATGTATCAAGGGTTGTCTATAGTATATAGAAACTGAAACTCTCATACACTCTCGGTGAGAATGTATGGTATGTACATGCTATATTATCCAGTCATTCCACTCTTAAGTATTAACCTATGAGAACTGAAAGAATATGACAATATAAAGACTTGTATATAGATATTCATAGCAGCTTCAATTTTAATAGCCAAAATCAGTAAATAACGCAAATTTCCAGCAATCCATTAATAATCAAGTTGTAGTATATCATATAATGGATTACTACTCATCAATATAATGAACTATTAATACATACAACAACATGGGTGAATTTCAAAGTAATTATTCTTTGCTAAAAAGTTGGACAAAAAAAGAGTAAATACAGTGCGCTTCCATGTATACAAAATTTAGAAAATACAAATTTAATCTATAATTACAGAAATTATATCAGTGGCTGCCTGGGGATGAGGACATAGGTTGGGAAAAAAAGGTTACTTACAGAGTGAAAGGGAAATTTGGGAGATAAAAGGGAATGAATGCATAATTAAAACAAAAGAGTTATAGTTGAACAAATCATAATAAAGCAAATAAACTGAGGAACATCCTTATCTCTTTGCACCTGAAAACCTAAAACAACAACAAATTAAGACAAATAGAAAAAGAAACTTTTTGCTGCTATCAAGTACTAGATTCTGCAGTTTTCACCACTGCTACTTCTAGACTTCATTCAAGCATCAGAGCCAGAAACTTGACCTTCCAGTCATCACTTGCTGTCAAGGCCAAAGATGGAGAGTTGCCTCGCCTCTCCGTCCTCACATTACTAGCTCCTGTATCAAAATATGACATGAGCGTGACTGGTGAATCCCATATCACAACCCTGTGCCCTAAATACCAGGAAGACTGGGAAAAGGATTATCTAGCATTTTCACTACTCAAATCAGGATTGGTCACTGCACTTCACCAAGACTAATAATTTGGAGAACAGTTGCCTACATATAATTAGGTATTCAGCAGCTGGATGACCAATATGAATGCCAAATATTCATTTTTTCCAATTTATAGGCTATTTGATTTATTTTATTTGGCATGTCTCAAGGATTATTTTTTGTGTACTCTAAGTCTATTAACATACTAGAATTTATATTGATGTTGATAGATCTGTATTATTTTTTTCCTGAAACATGATATACCTATTAAATATGAAGACTAAAGTATTTCTAAATTTCAGAAAAGCTTTCCCAAAGTATATATTTGAATATTTTATTACTGTTCCATTGGTTCTGTACTTTTCTTCAGGGACACCAATTATGCATATATTGGCACTGCTTCATATGCATTCCACATCTATCATCTTTCCATTAATCCTCTAAACTCTTTACAAACTTCTCATTTTGTCAGAGTTCTCAAATCTGCCTTTCTTATTTCTGATTGTTTCAATAGTGTTGTCTATTTCTTTTTTTCCCTGCTTCTCTCTGATGGTTTTTATTTCCCCTTACATTTCTTTCCTGAGCTCTGACATTTTGGTGTTCTAATCTTTCGTTCATTGATCTTCTCTTGCTCCACATTGGGCTTTCTCCTCATAAAGGCTATATTTCCGTTAAATTCTTTAATTTTATGGACAATGCTTGGTAAAACTTTTGCTGCTTTATGATATACGTTTTCTGGTGTGGTTCTTCATATGGCTTCTGTTTGTATTGTTCAATTTCCCCTTTTTTAAAATAAAAAAAATATGTTCTATAGATTTGATGTTGTTTTATTATTATGGTATTTTTCTTCATACTAGTACCATGAATAGTAGTAGTAACATTGTTTTTGTTGTTATCTTTGAATGGAGGGAATTCTTTCTGGAAAAGACATTTATGAACAGATTTTGTGGACCAGGGAGCAGTGGGAGGAAGCTGTGGCTGGAAGCAATTTGAGTAGCAGGCAAACGGGGAGTTTGAGAGTCTGTCTACAGAAACTTACTCATCAACACTTCTCCCTGTAGGTAAGAATAAGAGCCAGGAGGACAGAAAGGCTCTTCTGCTTACACTAAAACCATGTGGTGCTACATGATGCAGGTGTGTGAGAGTGTGAGTGAGTGACTTTGTGCGTGTGTGTGTGTGTATGTGAGAGAGAGAGGGCAATGATGTAATCTTATTTTTAAGTTTTAAGGCTATTTGATTCTTTCTCTTTCTCTACCACTTCTGCTTCTTCAAAGATGGTGCCCATTTGCTGTTCAACCCTAGTTTGCCTGTCATTCCGTACAGTCCAACTGGATTCAGAGAGATTCATACAGTGAGTCTACACGTGCTTTTTGTATCATCTCAAACAAGAAGTCACTGCACTCCTCTGGTTCTGGCCCAAGGTCTTTACAGACAGGTGCCTTTCCTTGGTGTCCTCTCTTACATCACCTCCACTCCATTTCTCTCAACAGCCCTTCTCTATAGATTGTGGTTTGAAGTTTTAAGCATTTCATAGACTCATCAAAGATAGCATGCCCCCTTCTATTTCATGTTCCCCTTGTTAGCTTTAGTTGATTTTAGAGAGAAAAAAAGAAAAAAGTTATTTTTACTTTTTCATCTAAAAACTGAAAGACTCTAAGAAGTCTTCTAAATGATGATAGTATGCTCAATAGCTATGAACAGCTGAGTGCCGTCATGAGTGGGATCCCATTTAAGAGCAATGCCAACCTCAGGGCCCTCACTCAAGGTCGGGTCTTCCAACTACTAAGAAGAATTAAATGGAGGTAAATTTTACAATAAAGAGCTCTTTGAACTGTGTCCCTTAGTACAATTATTATTCATTCAAGAATCTCATTTGTAAATTAAGTACAAATTATGCAGATACACTCATTTGAAAATGTTAGTTTACTTGTGTTTCCTTTGAAGATGATAAGCCAGGTCAGAAGGTGACTTGAGCAGCATTTTGATGTACTAGCCTTTCTTTTACTTAGGCATACTTATGGTTCCAGTATAATCTTTAGTGGTTATTTAGAGTAGACTGGATCACCAGACCCCCAAGTATTCTGGAACATACGGCTCTCCTGTGGACAGTTGTTCCACATGCATTGACTAAGGACTAACTAGGGACTGAGGTTGAGGTGTATGGTGATTAAATAAGCTCAGATCCTTCTGTAAAGAAGGTCCCATATGAAGAGAGTTCAATTCGACACACAACTAAAATACAAGGCAAGTGTCTCGAATCACCACCTCATAAGATTGCTATGTGGTTTAAATAAGAATATTATGTGGCGTGTAGTAAACATTCAAAATATTAGCTATTGTATAGCTGTTTTTATCATCATCATCGTCATCATTATCCTCATTATTGTCAGTGCAAAGAGGTAATGACAAAATTTTAAGAAGGAAAGAGGTGGAAGAATTCTTTTTGTTCCTAGATTGACTCCATGGAAATTGACAGGGACTACATTTGTGGTCTTTGGATAAAGGATAGTCTATACGGAAAAGCAGAAGTGGACATAAAAGGCAAAAGTGAAAGAGACGAATGAGCTGTTTTTGATGCCACTGTATCAGGGTGCGATGTGACAAAACCTTCTTTGGTATTGGGTCCCATGCATTGACCTTTTCGTTCTGTTTCATTCTCTCTAATTAGCTCACTTCAACTTAGCATGTTTTCTTTAGCAGAGCATTTGGCATCAGCCTGGTCCCTGTATAACAATTTTGAGAGGATGAGAGACGTGGATGGAAATAACCCCTCTAAAGTTACGATGACCTTCTCCCATAATGTATTGTAATGTGGTGGTAATGATAGATGCACCAGCTTCTGTATTTGAAGTTAAAAGAAAATTCAGTTGTGTTTTCTTTTCACCATCCACAAACTGTTATTTTGTAATAACAGAGGGAAGAGTTTTCTATAGCAGCCTCGTCAGTGGTTCCAAACTGGAAATAACATCCAACCACTAACTGCTGTTTAATTTTTTTTTTGGTTTTTACTTTATTTCATGCGTAACTATGTTTGCACAGCAGGGCAGCAAACATCTGAGGAAATGTCACTTGGAATAGCAAACAAGCTGGCAAAGCCATCCTTTCTGCCTGGGGTTTTGCCTTTGGTGGGTCTACACACTCCCAGTTCACCAGGAAGATTTTATTTAAATAAAATTAAATCTGTGGGAAAATAAAAGATGGCAAATGAGAGTACTTGCCAAAATATGAATTTCATACTTAGGATGCTTTATTTTTCTAGAAGAGAAAGAGCTCCTAAGAGACAACTCATGAAGGGCATTGCTGCCTGCTGAGTGACTCAGGAGGTAGAAGGAGGGGAGGCTTGGTGAGAATTCAGCATAGGGGTAAAACCAGCAGAAGCCTAGATTCTCAGTGTATAATCTTTACATGTAACTAAACCCCAAACAGACTTCTTGTGTTTCTGAGGGATGCTACTGATTTTTCTCAGGGGTTTCTATTTTAGGGGGTTGGCACGAAGAGACGTCAGCAGATTTTGGCAGGAGCGATATATCTCCCAAGCTGCACCAATGGAAGTCATCACATTACAATGACTCATCTTTTTCCTTTACCAGTGGGGTTTTGTACATCATCATCTCTGCTCAAAGCCATGCCTGGTGACGAGGAGAAGGAGGAATCCTGAGAGACCCCTGGGAGTTTATGACTTTGAGGAGCCCAAACTCAAAGAAAAACTATGGGAGCTAAATCCCTAGAGATGAAGACAGGATCATCCTATGCCTCTCTATGATCAAAGCAGTTCTCTTGCACCAGGGATAGCATAGTGCGGCAGGTGATGGTTTGGAGTTCTGTTTCTGGTACCTTGTATGATATTACTGAGCCTCTTCCTCTTCAGCTTACTTCTTGTAAGAGAAAGAAAAACATAGTATTTAAATTCATGAGTTCCCACAGAGTTCCAAGTCAACATTTTAACTAATTTGCGTTTTAGTTTACACATCTGTAACATGTGAATAGTAACCACTTCCTCAGGGTTGTTGAGATGACGAAATTAGATAATTGAGTTCAGTGCATGTAAAATTTTCTCACCAACGTTCTTCTGAGGGTAAATCTTAGATTCAAAATTTTCGATCTAAGGCTTGCTCCAGAAGAACGTTGCTGGGAAAGTTTAACATGCCCTACCCAACTGCGCTGTACATGCTATTAATATTGTTTCTATTGTACAATATCTTGCTCCAAAGATAGACTTCTGTATCTAACAAAAACTGTATCCAGAGCTGCTTCTTTACCCATCTTTCTGTATTCAAGAACGTAATAACTTCCACGATGTACCAAGCATAGACAACATGACATTTCAAAACTATGCTACCATGATGGTTACAGGGCTACATTATGGAGCAATTAATCACAGTTTAATCACAGGTATAGTCCTTGCCTGTAAGCAGCTCACAGTTTGATAATATGATATAATAAAACTCAGAGCAAGTCCCTATAAATTAGCCTGGAGTAGGGTAGAGGGAAGAGGTGAAGCGGGATAGAATAGGCTCCCTGGAGGAGACAGTCTTTGGGATGGGCCTTGAATTATATTCAGGACAATAAGTGTAAAGGTATGGATTAGGAAGGAGTATGGAGTACTCAGGAAATTGGGAAGTGGCTGGATGCACAGAGCATTTACCCTTTGGCCTCTCCTTTGAATTTCAATGGCCTTTCTTGAATTTCATGTTGAGACCCATAAGTTGTGATTCAATCAGAGTTTTAAGATGGAAGGGAAGAGTGAATATGCCAAATCTCTAATAGCTATTCTGAGTTACTTTTAATCACCAGTGCTTGGACCAGCGCAGAGGACACAGGTTAGTTTATGTCCCAGACAAGAAGATTTTGCTAACCTTATGCAAATTTATTAGACATGATCTAAATGGGTAAATTTGGAGAATACACAAATCTACATTTAAAAGAATTTCACTCATATTCAAAAGATGGTTTAGACAGCTCTGAAAGAGTTCTCAAAAGAAACCAGACTAAACCTTCATATCCTAGAAGCAATGTATTCGGAAACCTAAGAAAAGAGCTAACAAGACAGTTCTTTTCTGAAAAATGTAGAAAGGGGCCATGCATTCTTTGGTGATGTGCTCCAGAAAAATGTTAACAAAAAGATGGTTTTTACTATTAAACCATCAACTGACTTTGGCCTGCAAAACACCAGCTGGCTTACATTACTTGTAATGTGCTTTGGTGTGTCTCTGATGATAAATATGAAGGGTCCTTTAAGATATACAGAAATATTAAGCAACTAAACATGCTTTTTCCCCTCCCTTTGAAGATTTAAGGAGTCGAAAGAAACATGGAGGCCTTTTAAACATAGGGAAAATTATGTATGGCTAAATCAGCTTTGTCCTCACTGCACTGAGCCAATGAGGCCTTCTCCTTCTTAAGGGAAGGAATAATTGAGTTTGCGTTCCAAAGGCCATGACTTTAGCCCTGCACAAAAAAACAAACAAAAGAAACCCCACCTTTCAAAATCCAGCCTCAGTCTATGTCCCAAAGAGTATCTTGCATATTTGTTTTATTTCATTTTCACCAGTTCTCATCATATAGGCAAGACAGGTCTTCTTATCCTGGTATGTGCCAGGCGTAGTCCTATCGCCAAGTCTTTGCCCATTCTTTCTGAGAGCAAAGCCTTCACTGGCCACTCTAGTTGACATTGATCTCTGCTCCCTTGGGTCTTTTAATTGCAAGTGTTTGTTTTTTCCCTGTCTGCTTTCTGAGACCTAGTGTTCTGCTTATGAGGTTGGTGGCCTTTAGGTGCAATCCAGTTTCATAACCAACGATGTCTGTGCCCTGTAAGTACCTTATTTGCTCAACTCTGCCTCCCTTTAACATGGAGTTGAGAACCTAGTGCACAGTAGGTGCCCAAAAATATGTTTTGTTTGGTTGGATAACAGATGGATTGCACCTGGAAATCATGGGATTTCTCTACTCAAGCACTATCATATGACAAATAGTTTTCCAGTATGCTCTCCAAATTCAACTCCCCTAATAATTTCATTGTTGGTATAGAAACTTAAAAGAATACATTCATTCATTTATTAATTGAACTAGAATTTTATTCCAGGCTCTCTCCTAGGCTTTGTCGATAAATGAGTAGGCACATGTGAGTGACAGATATAATGAAATAATCACACAGTCAGTATAAAAACTGATATAAATTGAAAGAAAACGTCCTGTTACCTTTAGGGTTTTTCTTCAGATTCCTGAGCTTGGAGCATGCTTGCTTTTAGGAAAGTAGCCAAAGATTGATTTGGGAAAAGAACCAGGTAGAGCACTGAGTATAAGCACATAAAAGTCATCCTAAAAGAACTCCATGGTCTATGATGTAGATAGTACCCAGAAAAAGAAATGGTCCTTCCCTTCAGGAACAGAGAGCACATAGGCCAGAGGAGTGGGGACATTGATCTGAGCAATCAAAAGCGCTCCTCAAAGTGGGGACAAATTCTCAAAGGCATAGTATAATCAATCTACTTATGAAATAGAGCAAAATATCTGGCAAAGTAAAAAAGATGAAAGTTTCTGTCTTGTCCTTTCTCCTTCTAAGTTCCCATTTTCCTGGAAACCTTGGGAGTTAGAATGATTTAGTAGAATGATCTCAGGTTTCAGGGTTACAGAGTCCCTGGCTGCAAATCCCGTTTCTGCTATTTACTAGTGGTGGAACGTGGGCACATTACTTATCATGGAGGCTCATTTTTCTCATCTGTAAAAAAGTGGATCATAATGTTTAACTTGCAGAATGGTTGTTGTCTGATGGTCCATTCCAAGAAACCAGAATCCCAGGACTAATGTCTAAAATGGAATTCTAGGAATCCCTTGAAAGAGAGAGGAGCTGATCCTTCTTTGCGTGATGCAGAGTGAAGGGAGAGGAATGTGGGTATAACCAAGCCAAGTACCATATTCAAGGAGGGAAACAAAGCACAAGAACTGGATCCAAAGTCAGTAGTCAAGGGAAAGGAAAACAGGCCTAATAGATTGGGACAAGGCACTTGGAAGGCTGACAGATTCAACAGGGAGAAAGTTCTCTACCAGACTGGTCCAGGCAATCATGAAAATTGATGGATAAGAAGGTAAAGTACCAAGGACAGTGCCTGGACATGGAGCAGATACAAAACCTGTCTCTTACCCACAGAGCTGCCATGATGGCAACTCAAGTTATGGAATTTTTAAAACAACTTTAGAGCTTAACATCCTTCTCACACATGATCTCAAGTGAATCACTATCCTGTGCCGTGGCCAAGACACCATCGAGGTTTAATTTCACCTCCATCTACAGCAGGAATATAAAGCTCAGAAATTTTACTTGATTTGCCTACACTTCCACAACTAAGATAACAAAGCTCAGAGTTGAATGGAGTATCTGGTACAAATAAAATATTCTTAACACGATTGGTGGTTTTACATGGCTGAACAACAGCATCATTGGAGGGCGCTTTAAACAAAATAAAGATTTCTGTGTTCTTCCAAACTTGCTGAATTCAAAATCTCTGAGATTAGAAAGCAGCAACCTATATTTATAATTTCACCTCTAGTAGTTTTGAGACAGCTGCTTTGCAGTGGGGGACAAGTCATCTGGGCACAATTGTTTTATTCCACACAGACATCTGCACAGTAAGACCATGTTATCAGCCCTAATTACTCACCCAGTTAGAGGTAAGCTGGGGCTATAAAAACTTTGAGTTTCCTCTTTAATAGGCTATAAAAGTGACCCTGTTTTCACTCCTGTTTTCTCTGACAACTTTTTTTTGCGTTTGCTATCCAAAATTTACTTTTAACAGTTTAAAACCTCCTTCTTTTAAAAATAATTAAGAAATACATATTTAATCTAGATGATGATCTGACATAGATTCTGGAAACCTGATAAATAAATACAATTTTATGTTTTAATTTTCACCTAAAATATTACATAAATGGAAACTTCTTCTTGAATTCTATAGCATAAGCAGTCAATGACAAAATAGCTTCATACAAGATACTTTATTAAATGTACAGGAAACTTTGAGAATGTGGGTGGTATAATTTCTTCCCTCTTTATTAACTACAATAACACTGAGTGAAACTTCTGTTTCAAGTCAGGAGATTGTGTGAACCAGGATGAGGTTTTTACCTTCTTTGAACTTCTCTTTCCTCATATGTTAAATATGGAACAGTATATGTGTCTCATATTGTCCTAGGAGAGATTAAAAGAGATTATATGGATTAAGATGCCTGCAACCAAATCAGGTACATAAGAGGTACTCAACAAAATTTAGCTGTGTCTGATCTACTTTTTAGAAAAATTTGCAGTGAAATGGTCCTTCAGTAATTCTTTCTGTTCCTTCCCTTTCTTATTTATAAATGGAGATGTTTTCAGACAAAATGACCTCCAAAATCTCTTGCAAAGCTGAAGTTCTATATTTTTCTTACTCTATAAAAGTTTTCTGCATGTTCTCTATTTAGCTAGAACTTCTTCTGAGAAATTGAGTTGGTCATTGAGAAGTCAATGAGAATCCCTCGATAATCAATAACATATATTAAAAGATCTATTAGATATCATGCATAGGCTTTGCTTGTGTTTAGTGAATTCTAGTGTCCACAAAAATACATGAAACTGAACTGTGATGAATGCCAATCTTTCCTTGACATAGAAAGAACTTCAAGATATTGTATGGCTTTTTGTTTATTCTTGTAGAGCAAGAACTATTGTGCTATTGGCATGTTGGTACATCAGTTAACAGAAATTTTCAGAATAAAAATTGAGAACTAGAGTTCTCTATTTATCTATTTGATGTTAGATGGATTCTGGGTTCATTATGGTAAATGTTTAATTTTTCCCTGGTCCCAGTAACAGTATCTGATGTGTAGTTGGTGTTCAACAAAAACTCAGAGCAATTAACAAGGTCATTTTTCTGTTGAGTTCCATTAATTGGTGTGATGAATAGAAAAGCATTAATTTGAAGTTCTTCTGCTCCAATTCTTTTCTTATTTTTTACTTTCTTTCTCCTCCTTTTTCTTCTATTTATCTCCCACTTCTTTCTCCTTCTCCCCTCCAGCGTCACCAGCTGGTCCAACATTGGTCTATTCTCTGCCGTGTTGTAGGAACCACCAGCAAAGGCCTCAGGAAGCAGTGGAATGTCAACAGGCAAAAGAGGATGCAGAAGGCAGCAGAGCCTCAGAATCATATTTTCATCATCGACAATGGAACATGACATATGCTGAGCCAGTCTCTGATTTAAGCGTTCAGTAAAAGGAAATTCTGCATGAAGAGTTATCTGCAAAAAATATTCCTACGGTGAGTTAAATCATCAAGCAAACATGGTTTATAAATGTTCCCATCTCATTGTTTTTGCAAGAATGTAAGCCCCACCTAAAAGCACATTCCTTATTTTGTAGGGAAATATATGGTGATGCACACTTTGTCCCTCTGTGCCAAGACTTACCCTTAAATTTAACTTCAACCTTCTTGTTTTCCTCCTGTGCTATAGTATGATTTCACAGTACATCCTCCCATCTGTTGAAACAGAGAAGTGCTTGTATTTTAGCCTGCGATGACTAATATTCATGAGGAATGAATCCAAATTCAAACTAAATGCACATTTTTGCATTTGTCCAAACCTAGCCATGAATTATCTCAGGCTATCAATAGAAGAAGAGGAAAGTTGCTATCTGTAAATCCCTATTTGTTTTCCCAAATTGCACCCTTGGCAATGGGTGTGACAGAAAAATGTTCAGTATTCCTAGTAGCCTAACCTGCCAAGAGAGATAAAGCCACTTTGATGTCCTGGACCCAGAGACTACACAGATTTTTACCCCAAATGGGCCTCAAGCCCTTTTCAGAGAGAAATGGGCTAAAATGATCTGCCTGCTCCCCAGCCTTCTGAATCCAGCAGATAGACTGGTCGCCTGCTGGCTCCAGGAGGTGGCAGATCTGACATTAATAGAGGCAATGCTCTTTAAACTACTCTGGCCAATAATTATGATAGTGATAATGACAATAAAACCATTAATAGTAAAAGTTAATACAGTAATCGTTAATATTATCAATGCTTACATTTATTGTGTGATGACTGTTTTCTAGCACTATGCCTAGTGACTTGCATACATTATTCCATTCACTCCTTACAATATCCCTGTGACGAAGCAAGTGAAGCTCAGAGTGGTTAAGTGCCAAAGCTCACACCGCAAGTAGCAGGACTGAGACTGATACCTACCGGTGCCTCCCTCTGAGACCCCTCCCCTTTACCTTTTCTGTGTGGCATATGCTGTCTCCTTGCAAATGCTGCTGCCTTTCTCAGCTGAGGCCCGCCACTGACCTCCTTCTGGGACAGCTTCTCCTAAAACACTGTCCGTAGCAGCACCCCCCGACATATGCCACACACATGAAAATGAGCTCTTCCAGAGGCCAAGTGGACAGAACACCCTAGAAGAGATGTGACTGTGTTGTGAAAGAAATTGCGTTTGTGAGGCTCTTTGGCTTTAGCAAAGTGTTCTCGCATTCCCCCTTCACTAGAGTTGCTCTGGTTGCCGATGTGACTTGGGGGCAGCTAGTTCCCAGTAATGAGGTCAGAGGAGTCAACTCTGGCTGCACTCCCTCTCCTGAAGTCTCAGTTATTCTCTTTCACGGGCAAGAATTTGTTCACTCAGCCATGTTTCTGAGCACCTACCTTGCACCAGCACTAGGCTAGATTCTACACATATAATATTTCCATTATTCCCCACAAAAATATTAGAAACACTTTTTGGTGCTTGTTTTTATTTTCTTTTGTTCTGGCTGATGAGGATAATTAGATAGGAAGCACGTATGTAACTTACCCAAGGTGCTAGGTGCTATTAACCCAGCGGTTCTCAACCAGAGGAGCTTTTCACCCCCTTTCTCCCAAGGGAATCTGGCAACGTTTGGAGACACTTTTGGTTGTCACATCTAGGCGGTGAATGGGGCAGGGCCTCTACTGTTATCTAGCCAGTGGAGGCCAAGGGTGCTGTTAAAGATCCTATGATGTGCAGGATAGCCCCCACAAGAAAGAATGATCTGGTTCACAATAGTGATAGTGCTGAAGGTGAGAAACCCTGGATTAAAATAAAACGTTTTTGACTAGATTCTGCCGTGTGACCACTCTGGCAGATGGCTTACATGCTCCTAGATAGACTCAGCTTTGAATCAGAGCCTCTGGCTGCTCTGCCAGAAGAGTGTCTACTCTTCTGTCACGTGCAATAGCCCGGGAGCTGGGGTCCGCCCTGCTCAGCCAACTGGCTCTCCAGAACATCCATGGCTTAATGCCTCAGTGCTGCTGCAACTGATAAACCCTCTAGATGTGCCAGACTCACACATTTCAGAGCGACAGTGAGTCAGGAAACATCCATGGCCCAGGAATCTTGGGGTTCTAAGTACTCTTAAGATTCGGAGAGCCCTTTGCTGAGAGAAACTTTGCTTTGAGGAATGGCCACAAAGCTGGCTCCTTTAACTGGTTCTTGGCTCAAGGAAAAGAGGAAAGGGGGCTACCCAGTTCTTTCCCAGAATATAGACCAATTTCAGTAAGGCAGGAAAGGACTCAGGCTTCAGGGCAGCTGCTCTGTCTGGGAAAAAAGACGGAAAATTTGACTTCATTTATGCACCATCAGGTGACCAGACCATTTTAAATAGAGAGGTAGTATTCACAGTTATTCTACATAAATAGATGTTTGTTGGGGCAAAACTTAAACTGATGGTGTAAAGACCTGGGCTTGAGGCCCTTGGTGAGACTTTATTCATTCACTTATTTACTGAAAGATATGCTATTGAGCATTTCTTTAAATGTGTGTCAGACACTGAGTAAGGCTTGGGCTATGTAGATTCCAGTCTTGTGGAAGGAAAATCATGGAGACAGAACATTAAAATAGGATGGGAAAACAATGGCAAAGAGAAATGGGAACAAGAAGGGGAGGGGACTGGAAAGATACTCCAGCAGAGAGAAAGGCATATGAGAAGTCCCAAAGGCAAAAGAGAGCATAGGAAGTTTGAGAACTGAAAGAAGCCCAGTGTAGTCAGAACACAGAGAGCAAAGGAAAGAGACACGGTGAGGAGAGTGAGCCGGAGAGCAGAGGCTGTGGAAAGGGTAGACAAGGTCGGGTCTGAGAATCTGGATTCACATTGAAGTCAGTGCCATACCACCGAAGGACCTGAGATCAGATTTGAGTGTCAGAAAGCAGGGAGGAGCAAGGAGAGACCAGTGAGGACATTGCTGCTAGGTGCAGACAAAGGTGGATGGTGTTTTGACTAGAGCTGTGGCAGAGGATTTGCAGAGAAGTTGATGAATTTGATGCATGCTTGGGCGAACGGAAGGCCAGGAGTTGGCGATAGATGAGCTGTGACAAGTGAAGGAGGTGGAGGTAAAAGGATTCCATCCAGCTTTCCTTTCCAGGCAACTGGGTGGATGCCATTTACCAAGACTGTACAATTCTCACTTTCCTCATCTATAAGCTGGAACAAAATTCTCACCTTTCCTACCTCACAAAGCCATTTTGTTGACCAAGTGATATAATAAATATAAAAGAGTTTCATAGACTGTAAAGCACAATAAATATCTGGGCTACTAGGTGATGGTTCATAATTATTATTAAAACATGTTCATCTCCATGGCTTGGTTACCAGTCCCTGGTGCTGTACAACAGCAACCCCAGCTCTCTGATAATATTGCTTGGGTGCCTTACAGCTTCCTAATTTCATGGTTACAGAAAGAGTTCACAAAACATATAAAACAACGAGGGGAAGGTGTGGCCATTTGTTCTCTGGCATGAACTTGGCTTTTAAATCTTGAAATCCACTCTGATTGCCATGAGAAAACCCGAACCAGCCGAGCTTGGTTGCTGACATGATTGGGGAATTGGGAGTAGACAATGGAAACTGTTTCTCCTGTATCGTTTCACTGAGTTGCCAGAGAATGGCTGGGTCTCACCAGTCTCAGCCTGGTAATTATCCAAATGGCTCTGGGTCATTGAAACCACAGGAAAGAGCCTACTGGCTTGCTGTTGCTCCAAGGCTCCAAAATTATGATTTTTTTTTATCCCTTTGCAGCCTTCGAGAATAGAATGATGATTAGATATGCCCAACCCCTGTTACAAGGAAAATATTCTGGGACCAGTAGATTGGGCTCAGCCCCAGCTTTTCCACTTATCAGCTCTGTCACCTTGAGGAATTCCCCACCTTGAGAAGTATTAATTTCCTTGAGCATTATTTGAGGACAAAGATCATTGATCCATTTCAGAGTTGTGAGAGGCAGAGGAGATAGTGAGCACACTTTGTAGTGTATATAGACATATATATATCTTTAAATCTATCAATCTATCTATCTATCATCTATCTTTGAATATATATATATATTCAAAGATATATAGATGGAATATATATATATATATATTCCTCATTTGAGACAGGGGATAATGTTTGTTGGAAAAATTGTATTACAGTAGAAAATGAGTGACCCAAATTTATCAATCAGTGCAAGTTTTAAAACTATATTCCTCATCTGCGGAGATACAAATAGTACAACCTGACCATATCTTAGAATGCTTCAGAACTGGAGATTACCTCAAAGGCTCGCTACCCGTGCATACTTTCTGAGAGGGGTCCCTGAGGGAAGCTGCTTTCTGTGCATATCCTGGCTTGTTCCTGATGATACAGCCAAGCAGCAGTGGTTTGGGGCTGAAGCCCAGACTTCTGACTTCTCATTCAGTGCTCTTTTTACTCAACCACATGCCCTCTTGGAGTCTTTCTATTTCCTGCCAAACATCACAACCCTCCTTGAGCAGGCAAGTGAGGGTCAATATCCCAGACTGCTGGTGGTGGTGATACTGGTAGGTCTGATGGGGGCGGCATTTCATGTTTATTGCATTTGCTGCTCAGGCCAGGCAACAAAACAGATTCAATTCACGTAATTGGAATGGTATTTTTTCTTTAAAAATATGACCACAGTGTTTAAAGTCATCACGTTATACTATTCAGAGTTACTTGGCTTTATTTTGTTTCATTTTTAAAATAAAGCAAACTAGTTCTACTACTTTACAGAAGAACAAAGAAGCTAGTGAATGTTAAAACAAGAACCATGGATTATTCCATTTGATGGGTAAAAGCCCTTCCTGGGAAACTAGCTAATCTCTAGACCCTGGACACCCCAACTCTGCTTTCTCTTGGGCAGATGAAGACTGATGTCAGGAGAGAGGGGAGAACATAGTGGCACTCTCTGTTTGTCAAAACATCTTGAACAATTTTTCAAACATTTTGAGTTTGTTAAAATCCAGACTGCATAGTGCCAAGCAGTTTCCTTAATTTCTAAACCCCTGGGTATTTAAAGGGAAATTTAATCGGTATTTTTCTGAATCGTTTCATTTAATTCATCAGTGTGCTGTTTCATAAGAGCCATTTGATGCCAAATAAGTCTTTCTGTGCCAATTTAGAAATTTTACTCTGGAAGGCTCTGAAGAGCTGAGAGCAGAAGGAAGAGCAAGGACCTGGGGGTTCTAGAATCTCACGAATCAAGATCTAGAAAGGACGATGGAAAGGTCTTGCTCTAGATTGTTGAAGCAATCAACAGGAAAGATGGAATGTCAATCCCAAAGCGCATAAATCTGCCCCAGGCATTGCTGTCTTTTGTTCAGAATGACTTATAGTTCTGTGGTGGACAAACGTATACTTCTATTTAGCAGCGTTAATATGAATGTGGCATTTTCATGATTATAATACATAGCAAGGAATGTTCCTGAATGTTCTGCTCTAATTGGCATGACTATGCTGTGAGAAAGCTCTTGCTTCCTCAGGGTCAGAGCCCAGGGCCCTGAGGGTATCGTAGTGTCCCAGAGATAAAAGTTTACTGAAGTTCTTCCTCGCTTTCCATCTACTCACCTCCCATCAAGACAGTGGAAGCCCTCAAAACCAGTTTCTGTTTCTGTGCATTCAGTAGTGCAACACACACACATAGAGGTATATTTTAATGCTATTTGTACAAGGATGTCTAGAACTGGATTTTGGGAATAGGCCATTGCCCAATAACAAAGGACACATCAAACCAACAGTGATATGTCAACATAAAAGCTCAGGCTGCTAATGCAAAGTCCTGTTTAGTGCCTATTCTGTCCCAGGCATGGTGCCCTGGGGTTTACTTATCTTCATTCATTTCATCCTCCTAATGATCGTGTGAATTTCACAGTATTAAACTGATTTTATAATGACGATATTGGTATTTAGTGAGGTTAAGTAATTAGTCTAACATCACCCAGCTAGTGAGTGGCAGAGCTGGATTTGAGCAGAGGTCTGTTGCCTTCAAAGCGCATGCTATCTCCATTTGCCACTCCACTTGCTACCAACAATATTTGGTTAGTGGTCATAAGTTAATAAAAGTGGTGCAGCCACATGAATGATAGTCAGACCTGATTAAAGGGAGCTTAATTAGATACAGTTTTCAGGTAAATATTTAATTCCCTATAGGCCTTCCCCAACCTATGGATAATTATGCTCTAGAATTTTATTATAATTCAGTTAGAAGTCAATAGCAGTGCATTTTTCCACAGAAATAACATGGAAATGACAGTCAGGCTTCTGTGATAACCCATAAAATCCTGTAAAACTCTGTAGCTCTGGAATAGGGGATAGCTCTGGAATTAGGAGCAGCACCAGTAGCTGGTCACTGTGTGGGGCAGTGCCCTGGGAGGAGCTGGGGCGTAGGAAGTGACGACATGGACTCTGGGTGGCAATGCGTCTACGGATTGCAGCAACTCTACCACGGGCATGCGAGCTCTTCGGCCGGAACTACACCTAAATCATTGAGCCATAGACATTCCATTGCTTTGGTTTGTGATGGCAAACTTCAGGGGCAGCATCTGTTGTTCACCAGGAACTTGGGGAGACTGAAGATGTGTTCTCTTCCTGTAAGACTCAGGCGCTAAAAAGCATCACCTCTCTGGAAAGATTCACAAGCCTTGCTCATCAGCAGTTTTTACATGAACACTTCCATTCTTCCTCTACAGTTCTGCAAGCACAAAAAAGGAGGGACCCCATATGTTTTGCCCACCATTGCGGCTTTGATAGCCAGCATATGTTCTGATATCTCATAGGTTCTCACTAGATACTCATCAAATAAATAAATCTTCAATGGATTCCCCATTCAGCTGCCATCAGCCTTGTGATTATCAGGAGATTTCATCAGCCAAGTTATAAAGGAAGGAAAGTTGCCTTCTTTACCTACCAGATGCCTATTAATCCATTAGGAGCTAAGTTCAAGCATCTCCTCTAGGGAACTTTCTACTATACCACCTGCCTCCAACAGAGGCTATGATAGATACTGATATTAGCCTATGGTTATTATCCCACGATGATTATTTATCACTGCCCCACATTATTTTGCTATTTTTTGCTTACCTCCTAGACTGGGAGGCCCTTGAGAGTTATTCCTCTTTGTAAACTCAACATCTAATTCACTGGCTGATTCTTTGTGCTTAAGTGTTTAACTGGTGTCAGAAGAATAATAGCCATCTTTACACCTATGCCCCTAAAGATGTCAGTGTCCTCGTACCTGGAAGCCGTGCATATGTTAGATTATATAACAAAGGGGAATAAAGATTGCAGATGGAATTAGGTTGCTAATCAGCTGACCTTAAAATAGCAAGATTATCGTGGATTATCTAGGAGGGCCCAATGTAAACACAAGGGTCTTAAAAGTGGAAAAGGGGAAGAAGAGGAGGTCAGAGTGACACAATGTGAGGACTCAACCCTCCATTGCTGGCTCTGAAGATGCAGGAATGGGGCTATGAGCTGAGGAATGCAGGCAGCCTCTAGAAGCTGGAAAAGGCAAGGAAATGGATTTTCCCCTAGAGCTTCCAGAAGAGAACACAGCACTGACGACATCTTGATTTTAGCCCAAAGAGACCCATGTCAGACTTCTGAAGTTCAGCACTATAAGATAACAACTTTGTGTTATTTTAAGGCACAAATTCATGGTAATTTGTTTTACAACAAATGCAACTGGGATCTCCATATTTACCATTTAAAATATGAATAGTGGACCTGTGCAATGATATCATGGAAAGCAATCCTCAGGTTCCCATGTATTCAGATGAACACGAAGTCCAGTTTCTCAGGCTCCTCCCACTTCTCTGTCTAAGAATTCATAAGTGATTACCAGTGTCTAAAAGATGAGTCCTGCTTTTGTCTCTTTCATTTTGCTGAGGTCAGATTTTAAGGGCCTGCATTTTGGAGTGGATGATGTTACAACTGCCATCAGAAAGAGTACTAATGTCATGAGTCATGCAACATCTTTGCAAAGGCTGAACCTGTTCTTTCATGAGTGACCCAGATAAAAAAATGTTCTATGGAACAAAGAGTCAAAGACAGAACCACTGTGTCTACCAGAATGTGGCCAGGCTGACTTTTTGCTCCTGTACTACCACACATGTCAGAATGGACAACCATCCATGCCACTGAGATTCTTTTAGAGAAATTAGCCCCTCCTTTCCAGGGTCACACTTAACCAAAATCTGGGACTCCCAGATAAGCATGGCCTCCCTCCTTCAAATAGTGCTGTCAGGTTCCTGTGCTGAAGCAGCATCGTCAGCAAGGGTCCCATCTGAAGCCCTACAACTAAGGCTTCGGGATGTTGGTAAAGCTTCTGCAGATCCCTGTCCCGACTTAGTGGTTGTCCAAAGTGAGGAGGTCATTCCACAGCCATAAAGTGAGACCAGATCACTGAACCCCACTCTGACCAGGCTCCTCAGGCTCCACTCAACAGCCATTTTTCCCAGACACCAGAAGTCACCCAAAGGACTGCACCAGAACAGGGTCTAGTATCCCAGGCTTCAGGACCCAGACCCCACATTCCAGTCAACATTCCACTGCCATCCCCCATTGTCAGTGCAGGAGCCAGTAGGCTACCCTCAGAGTTATTTCTTTTCCATGGAGCTCATTGTTCTTTCTTGATCTACCCCAAACTGTCTCCCTAACTTGGAATCTGAAAAAAGAAGATGGGCTCTCCATTTCTTCCTTTCTGCAAGACCCTGACCTCCTTATGCAAAATCCTGCCCAGACTCTGTGTTCTAATGCACACTGGAGGAGGCAACTTTTTCTAAGCTCTCCCACTCCCCTCTTCCAATCTCTCTCTGCCACACACACACACTCACACATACACTTCTACACCTCACACAAATATTCTTGTACAACATTATCTTTACATAACTTAAAGAAAGCCATTCCATAATAAGAAAGATTTTCCAATATGTAGAAATCAGTAGAATTTTTAAATGGCAGATTATTTTTCATGAACAAACCCTCTGCATCAAAGGGCCCTCCACATATGTGTTGCTTGACTGACTGACTGATAAATGTGTGAATGATAAGAAGACACCTCTAGGGATTTTTAGGGTAATTGGAAAAAAGCAGAGCTCATATAATGGGGACTCATTGAGGAAGATGCAAAGAGGTGGGTTGAGGAGTTTGTTTTCATCTACACTGATAGGCAAAATGTCAGAGTAATTCAAGAAAATGAGATAAATTTGTTACCCATGAAAAAAGACAGTTCATTAGGATGGAGGCACCAGGAATGGTGACTTAAGTGATTCCAGAGAAGTGCTGGAAGCACATTCTCCTAGAAGGTTTAATAACTTACCAAATGCTTCACCTTCTTTGGCACTCTCCCCTCCCCCACTTAGAAGGTATAAATCACTGACTATCAGGATAATGAGAAGCAGATTTGCCTCTGCTAATTTCTGGGATGTGAAAGGTCTTTAGAAAAAGCCTCATAAGACATTGCTGAGTGTTATAAGCCCTACCACCTTGATAGAGGGCACATGTGGGATGCAGACTGGCAAGTCTGTTCCAACATGGTGGATGCTGCCGGCAAGGGTGGAGCTGCACAGGTAATACCTGTAAGCTCATCACATGTTCTGGTACATGAGGACCCTCTCTGTTTTGATTACCAGAGCCAGGGATGAGGAAAATGCAGTCTACCCTTCCATGCACTTGAAGTGTATACATCCTTCTCTTAGACTGAGGTGGAGGGATCTTTAGAATATCCCCCTGTGTTGTGAATAGAGTCAAGAGAGGCCAGTCAGAACTCAAAGACTCCCTCAATAAATTGCTAAGTTGAAATTGCTGGGGGTGCATAGAAACAAAAAGTGAATGCAAAAATCTACTTCATGAGAAATTATGTTAGTATAAGCCAGAAGGAAAGAGCCAAGGGGAAAGAATGCTCTCTGAAAACAGACCTACCTATGAGTCCTGAAGCAGGAGGAATTGACTAAGCAGGACAGGAAGCAACAGCAGAAGCAAGGTGTCTGGAACCTGGCTTCCTCGTACTGAGCCTTAGAAACTCCTTGTTGAGAGACAGCATTTCACTGCATCCCTGGCGGAGACCCTCTGCAGGGGCTGGCCTCCCTCAGGAGCAGCTGACTGGCTTGTCCTCTGGGTGCAGAGCTGGGCAAGGGCATTGAGGGAAGACCTTCTTCGGGTGCCTCTGCTGGTGGATACCGCACAGGACTACAGCGCCCCACAACTGAAAAGGTGGTCTGTGTTGCCAGGTGAATACAGGGACCTACCTCATTTATCAGCGACCTCTGCCACATGAGCCATTACATTGCAATGTGGCCTTTCTGTGCAGTGGCAAAGCTTGAGTGAAAATGAACATGTCTAATGGCTATTTTACAGTGTACAAAGAATGGATCATCACAGCATCACAGAATATTGCAATTGGAAGGGCACTTAGAGATTGTGTCTCCTAAATCTTTCATTCTACCTATGGAGAAACAGAGCTTCAGAGGGGAGAAGATCAGACTACCACTTCTGTAGAAGTTCATGGAGTTTATCGGACCTTCTGAAGAGTATTTGCCAATACCTCTATTTAGGGTGACCCTTAAAATATATTTTTGAAATGTATTTTATCCCTCAGAAACCAATTCTTCATTGCAATGCAACAGGCATGCCAAAGGCCAAGGGATGGAAAAGAAGCAAAAATATATTTTACACCATCAAGTTCCTTGCAGTATAACGGAACAATGACCTCTGACATGGAATAATAAAAGCTATAGAAGGACATACATATAATTACTTTGTTCTTTAAAAAAATTTACCAGATGCCTATGTTTCCAAAGTAGGAACATGGCCATATTCCATAGAGGTGGAGCTGTCAGCTAAGTGATTTTCAGATGAGTAAGGGGTTAGTATAAATACTGGAGATGTTATAATAAGGAAAGTATCGTAAGGTGAGAAAAAGAGAGGCAAATAATTTTAAATAAATATAACTTTTTAAGTAAATTTCAAGTAAATATAACTTTTATTACTATAATGACAGAAACTCAATTATGGAAATTTTAAGTATATATTATGAACATTATTGGTTTGATGTATCAGCTTACTTATCTTTAAAAAAAACCTCTAGTGCCTACATTAATCATATTGAATATTAGTGCTACCTCTATGAATTTCTGACTGCCAGAAAACACTTTGTAAGTAATTATGTTAATATAATGAGGATAATTTGCAGTTGGTTAAGTATTCAGTAGATCAAATCAATTTTTTTTGTAGCCCAGTGTGTGTGTGTGGCAGGGGGTAGGTGCGTGTGGGCATGTGTATGTACGTGTATGTTTCGCTGTGGGGACTAGGTGAAGTGAAGGGTGAGGTGATCAGATCAACACAGATCAGAATATCAGAATAAGAACGAAGTGTTGGTGACTCCACTATCATGAGGCAACTTCAGGGCCACATACTATCATCTGTGAGTGCTAATATAATTCATGGCCAAGGCCCCTTTAAGTTCTCAAAATGAGAAGGAGTGATGTGTTATGCAAGCTAATATATTTGACCCTCCGCTTTCTTTGCTCTGCCAGGAGCGATATGAAGTGACCCCCCACACTTTGGGGAAAGCGTCAACCTTCATCCTCAAAAGCTAACCCCTTCATCCTGCATGCAGCCAACTCTGACCCCCACCTTGTCAGCTGGCATGACCTTCAAGTAGAGGGAAATAATAGGATGAGGAAACAGGTGATTACCTCCCAACATTGGCTTCACATGTTGCTGAGATGAGCCTGTGCCCTGATGGGGTTAGAGAAGCATTTTTAACATCGGCAGAAGGATAGGACATGGAAATTATGTTTTCATATGGGCTGGGAAGCTGAAGGACAAGGCAACACTTGTACACAATCTGATGAGGCCCTTACAAGCTCCTGAAAATTTATTCTAACGCAAGCAAGGAGGAGATGGAAACTGATATATTTTTAAAACTTCTCCAAAGTTGCTCTCCCAAGCAAAATCAGAGAGTAGGAGTCATTTCATGTTCAGGTTTCTCCCAAATTTCCGCATTTGACTTAATCATTAATTCTTAGGTCAAGTAGTTGCAGAAAACTGACACTGACCTTCACTGTGCTGGCCCTATGTGCCTGCCATGTACATGGTTTTTTTCCAGTATATATTTTTTCTTACACCTTTGGGGACGGCTACCACTTTTTAATCTAGCACAATCCCGTATAAAGTAATATATATTAAAAAATAGTTTATTCTATTGTATATATCTATTGCATCATCATTCTATAATATTTCACAAAAGGCAGTGATTGCCAGGTACTCTGCTAGCTAAAACAATTGAGAACCACTGGACTAACTGAATCTTGGTTCAAATAGTTATCCTTCCAAATATCTCCTCTTGTTCTGGCCCAGCCTAGCCAAAGACATGGGTGAAATGGGCATGTTTACTGCCTATATGACAATTTCTTTCAACTGACTAGAGTGATTATCAGCAGCTTTCTTTCTGCATGTGCTTCTCTAATCTTTTTAGACTAGGCCAACAGAAAAGTTACTTTAAACTTTCTTTAAGTGTGGTCAACATAGATTGAGTTTTGTGGTTGGTTGATTCATGAAGTTAGACTTGCTGTGGACTGCTATAGAACCTGAAGCTATTGGAGAAAGCAGAATCTTAGAACCAGAATGTACTTTCAGAGATGCCCTGACTTAGAAGGAGGCTGAAGGGCTCCACGGCCAGAAACTCCACAGCACCTTGTAACAGAAATAGCAGGACACACAGCTGCTAATCTGTGAATCACCTCTACCCTGGCTGCAATTATGGCTCTCCTGGCAGTTCTCCTAACCTCTTGGCAATTGTTCTTCTTCAGTACTCAATTCTTATCTGTACTATTGCCCTGGTGTTGACTATGACAGTTAGATTTCTGCAAAGGAATCCCCAAAGCAGTGTCAAAAAGCATTTGAGACTCTAGAGAATTTCCCTAATAATTGTTTTTCCTTTTCACCAGAATAGGTAAGGTTTTGATTGCTACTCTTAAGTAAAATATGGACTGCACTTAGAGTGATTAATATTTTTAAATCCCTCTTTGAGGCTCCCTAAATAGAACAGGGAGACGTGTCCCCTTTGCAGCTCTCAAGCAAAATTATACTATAACAGAGTTGCGCAACAAATGGAGGTCATGATTGAATTTCTCCAGGAGAAGTTAAGATAAAATTGCAGCTCTCAGGATTGTGATAGAACAGAGGAGTGTTCTTGACAGAATGGTATCCTCTACATTCTCCACCAGAATTTGGCTACAGGCCATGAGCATGGCTCTCTTTTAGCCCCCAGTTACCAAGTGACAAATGCCCATTTGATGACCCAGGACTACTTGGATCACTCCAAGTTGAGGCTGAAAGTAGTGCAGGGAGCATCTATAAATTGTTAGGATACTACATTTCAAAGAAAAAGAAAGGACATGTAAAGCTGATAGGCCAATCTATTCCTTAGTGTCTTGAATTTTCTCTCCTTGCTATTAATTAATTAAGGCATAGAGTGGCCTAAAAGGAGGAAGCACCCATAATTTTGACATATGATAAAACAGGCAGCAATTCACCAACTGGACTGAGCAAATGTCTCAGTTTTTCTAGCAGAATTTTTTCAAATTCTCAAAAGTAGTCACGGTGAAATTCCTTAAAATAAATTTGAATTTGCAAAAATAAATATCCTTGTTTTTCTACTTTCTCTTTCACAAAGATTTAAAAAGCTGGCTTTAGGATGAAAGAAAATTTGAACTCCTCAGGGAATGTGCTGCCTAACACATGGAAGGCTCAGGTGTGGGAAACGCTGGCTTGACTAAGATATCCTGAAACACAACAGAGGTAAGAAAGAACCACACATTGTGAGGATCGTTGAGGAATTTCATCCCAGGGATGCAAAGGGTGTGAAACATCACCAATTGGATTCTCTTTTATCTAATCTCTGCTTAGACAGTTCATTCTCTTTTGGACCATTGTTTTAGAACGTTCTTCCTCATACTGACCTAAACTCTGCCTCCCTGTCACCTTGTTCCTTGCTCTTCCTCTAAACCCCCTGCAGGCTCCTTCTATTTAACAGTTTTTGGAGACATTCAGACACTGCCTCTCCCTTCTCCACTCCTGGGTTCTTTTCTTCTCTGCGCCAGGCACACCCAGGTCTTCACAACTGTTCCATATACAATCTTTCTTCTCTCTCCTGGCCTTCCTTCTTTAAACCAACTACAATTTGCCTAGAGAAATGTTTTCCCTCAAATAGAAAGAACATGATACTCCAGGTGAAATGAACACATCTCTTATTCTAAAAAGTAGATATTTAACATCTAGGAAGTTTAAACATTGATATTTAAAAACAGCAAAAAGAGTAGGATTTCACTGATCATTAGACAACTTTAGAATTTTCTTCAAGACCTTAAGATACAATACCAAATAAGTAAAAGTGGTAAATTTCAAATGTACGTAGACATATGTGTGCATGCAGGGTGGTCCACTTGATGGAGGGTCCTTATAAACCGCATTAGGTCCAGAAGCTTCCAAAATGCCTTGAGTTCAATTTATGAGGTAGGCTTTCTTTAGGGGTCTACAATGCATAAATAACTATTGATTAGCTTCCTAGAGACGGGTTTTTAGTAGAACTCTGAACAAGGGCATTAGAGAAATGCCCGCAATGAGGTCATTTTTGTTGACCTGGGACTACATAAAAATGGGAGTATTGAATGCTTAATGTCACATTTTATTGCTTGGTTCAGCTAATTTGTCTTGTGGGAAGCAAATGTTTTTGAAAGCATTCCAAAGCCTTTGTAGTGTTAAAGCTCATTACCTTGAATTTCATGTGAGCCAAAAAATATACAACTAACTAAGTGCTCTGAACCTCCACAAAATTTCATGACTAGACAGAAGCAAAGCTGTGAGTATCATGTCCTGCAAAACTAAGATGAATTTAGCAATTTGCATCCTTATTAGTAACATGCAATATAATAAATTTGGGGGGATTCCTTTGTTATTGTTTTCTTTAAAGTGCTAAAGATAAGTTAATGAACAGATTAAAGAACACATAGAATATATCTTCTTTAGTGAAATTATATTAATTTTCTGTTAATCCTTAACTCTGGATCCCAGTGTACAAACCTGGAAAAAGACTGTGTGCATTTTACCTAGACAGAGTACTTTTACAGACCAGAATATATTTTCAGTTACTACAATAGGACTTGTTCTGTGCCAGGATCTTTCATATACGTAACTCAATTCTAACTCTTGAGGAATTGTTTATCCCACTTACAGATAAAGAAACTGAGGCCCCAATGTCATTATTTTGACAAATAAAATTTCAGTGGTTCATAAGAGCCAGGAGAATTTTATTGCTCCACATGGTCCTCAAAATACTCACAATCTGGGGCTGGCCCCGTGGCCGAGTGGTTAAGTTTGCGCACTCTGCTGCAGGTGGCCCAGTGTTTCGTTGGTTCGAATCCTGGGCGCGGACATGGCACTGCTCATCAGACCACGCTGAGGCAGCGTCCCACATGCCACAACTAGAAGAACCCACAACGAAGAATACACAACTATGTACCGGGGGGCATTGGGGAGAAAAAGGAAAAAATAAAATCTTTAAAAAAAAAAAATACTCACAATCTGATCCTAATCTACCTTCTTAGACCTGTTTCCCCCTCCTGTCTGCCCTGAGCTAACATCCATTGTCAACCTTCCTCTTTTTTTGTTTTGTTTGAGGAAGGTTAGCCAGCATCTGTGCTAGTCTTCCTTTACTTTGTATGTGAGATGCTGCCACAGCATGGCTGACAGTGGAGTAGGTCTGTGCCTGGGATTTGGGCCTGGGGATCCCAGGTCACTGAAGCGGAGCATGGAACTTTAACCACTGGGCCATGGGGTCGACCCTTCCCACTCCTGTCTTTAAGGCCCTCTAATACTTTTTTTTTTTTAGATTTTATTTTTCTTTTTTCTCCCCAAAGTCCCCCCGGTACATAGTTGCATACTTTTAGTTGTGGGTCCTTCTAGTTGTGGCATGTGGGACACCGCCTCAGCATGACTTGATGAGTGGTGCCATGTCCGTGCCCAAAATCCAAACCAGCAAAACCCTGGGCAGCCAAAGTGGAGTGCAAGAGCTTAACCACTCGGCCACCGGACCGGCCCTAAGACCCTCAAATACTAACTCAGTGGGTCAGGTAACAGTCGTTTGTTTGTGTATTCAAAATCTCACAATATTACTCCCTCTGAAATATTCTCTGTTATCTATTCTGTCTGTTGAAATGAGCCAGCTTCCAATCATCTGAACAATTCCTTCTGCAGGAAACACTCTTAGCTGGCCCTGACGCGAGGATGCACTCCATATCCTCTTAACTCCTTCTCCATAAATGCTGAGGGGAGAGTCAAATATTCTACTGCTAGTGGGATAAAACAAATCAACATATAAAATTTAAAAATTTAAATGTCCCTTTTATTCTGTAGATAAGCTAAACTGTGTATTTCAAGACTCTTTATCAAGTGATATAAATAGTGGTCCAAATTATTCATCAAATCATTCTTACAATTTCCAAATCACCTGTCAATATTAAGACATTGCTGAAATGAGCATTCTTTTGATATAAGTGTCACTAGCTAAATAATGAATCTGTTTGCAACTTTATTTTGACAGAGAGATGCGCACACTTTTCCAGTAACTTTTTGTTAAAAACTTTTAGATAGTCATAGGGACTGACCCGGTGGCATAGTGGTTAAGTTCACATGCTCCACTTTGGTAGCCCCAGGTTCACAGGTTTGGATCTTGGGCATGGACCTATAAACCACTTATCAAGCCATGCTATGGCAGGCTTGATAAAATAGAGGCACAGATATTAGCTCAAGGCCTGTCTTCCTCAGCAAAACAAAAAGAATGAAAAAGAGGAGGATTGGTGGCGATGCCAGCAAAAAAAAAATAAACATAGGTATCAGGTGACTCAGTTCAATAAGCGGAGGATTTCTTTTAACATCGGTTCTATTATTCATGGTACTAAATCTTTTATCATCTTCAGCTGAATTTATGTAATTTCATTAAATTATTTTTAACTCATGTATTTCTGTCTGAGATATTAAGATAATAAATATCTCTAGCGTCAGTCATGGTGGCCCAGTGGTTAGGTTTGGCACACTCCGCTTTGGCAGCCCAGGTTCAGTTCCTGTGCATAGACCTACACCACTTGTCTGTTGGTGGGCATGCTGTGGTGGTGGCTCACATACAAAAAGAGGAAGATTGGCAGCAGATGTTAGCTCAGGGCAAAATCTTCCTCAGCAAATAAATAAATAAATATCTCTGTTATGAACTAGGTCATGAAAATCATTTGTTAGACTGTTATGTTTATGAACTTTATTTTACTATATTTTGTTCAACTTTATTTCACAGAGACTTGCAAACTTTCTTTGGTCAAGTTTCATTATACACACAAATTCATTATATTTTTTACTTTTTGTCATCAAATCATGGTCATGTTTACTTATAGTAAACAATTTAATAGCTGTCTCTCTTGGAATAATACATTGTTGCTTTCAAATATTTTATCATCTTCATTTCTATATCTTTTGCTTTCCTTATATAGTCACTTTGTCGATTTCTTTAATAATAAGTAAGATTCATATTGTGTAAAGCTAAAAAAATTGAAATTAGGGTTCCATTTATTAAATTACAATTTTCAAATTGTACAATTTCTCCAATTCCAAAATTTTTATTGGAGTGACTGTTCGAGGCTTGGTTCAGCGTCAAAGGTGTTTGAACCTCTAGCACAATAGGCTAATAAATATCCCTTCAATAATCATCATTTCAATTCTTTCTAGCTCTCTCTCCTCTTTGATATTTCTTTAATACATAGTCAGTAAATCTTATTGATTTATTGTATTGATTGTATTGTACTGTATTGATGTATTGATTGATTGATTATGTATCTTTATTATTGTATTTTATCTTCATCCAGAGAAATGACTTAGACAATACCAAACTAAGACATTCAGAAATATTTCTCAACCTGTAGGTGCCTCTCAGCCTTTCTCCAAAGCTGTGGCACCATCTATACAGTCTAACCCTTTGATCTTTAGTTTCTTCATCATGCATGGGGGAAGTACCTTCTCATATATATTTGCCATGAGGACTTCGTGAAATGCAATGGTAAGTAAAAACATGACACACATTGGGCCTGTCACAAATTAGGCCATAATCATTATTATCTGTGATGTACAATTATTGTTTCTATAAACCCAGCATCTTTGCTCCCTTATTTTGATAGTAGAAACCCTTTCTTTGGGGATCTGTTCCTCCCCTACTCAAAACATAGGTTTCTGTGTGCAGCCGATTCCATGACCCCATCTCCAAGACACAGCATGAGCACATGACCTGGATCCAGATGATAATAATGTTCCATCTCCTCTGGTGACAGTAATTGATCTGGGAATGGGAGTACGACTCAAGCTAGAGCAATCAGAGTTTTCCCCATGATTCTCATAAGCAGAGCAAGTAGAGAAAATTTATTTTCCTCTCTGACAAAGAAGCATCGTGGATGTGATGACTGCATGTCCTCTACACTATGGAGACACTGGAGAGTGTAAAGCTGACACCAGGGAGAAGTAGTGGAGACAGGATCCTGGAAAGGGTGACTCCCCTGTCCCCGAGGTGTCCAGTTACTGCAACTCTTCCACTAATTTCATGAGTTTTATCTATTCTTAACAATGAACATGTGTTAAAGTAAGTTTGAATCCAGTGTTCATCATTTGTACCCAAGAGCTTCTCTGATGAGTACATGAGTTTATGTAACGAAAAGCAGTGCTGTCAGAAAAAGCAGTAGAGAAGACTCATTTCAAGTAACTGTGGTGGTATCAGTGAGTTCTAGATATGGAAACTTCTATGACATGAAGAGGAGCTACAGAGCCCAGGTTATCAAAAGCAAACCAGTGTAGTTAAAAAGGAAGACAAGATAGAACACAGGTGCATATCCTTGAAAGAGAGACACTTGCCCAGGTGCTCCCACTGAGGCACCCTGAGGAAGGCTATATAAAGTACACCCACTGGGGCTTGGGCATAGTGCCTGGCAGAAAGGAGCTGGTGGGAAGACAGCTGCTGGATGGGGAATTTGTAAGCAGGATACTACCCTGCAACTTTCCCTATCCTAAGGTGTCTCCTGTGTGATGTAGCACTCTGAAGGAACTCTTGATTCAAGTCAATAAATGTTATTTTCCTTTCAGCTATTTGGTCTCGTGCAAGGCATCTAAGTTTTCTGGGACTCTCACCCATATCTGCTCAATTCCAAAGACCAAGCTCTTGACCACTTCATGGTGTTGAATCGACCCTGTTTTGGATGAGGGAGGGTTGTGCAGCTAGGCACTTCTGCATCAGTAACATGCTCTGTTGAGCAGACCTGACCTCCTAGAGTCTGGAATTATTGGGGAAGAAGCTGCCCAGAGAGGGTCTAGTACAACCCTTGAGGTTTGGCTTATCTCCTTTCAGTTGACTTCAGAAGAGCTCTGACATTTCTTACATTTTCATCCTGGATGCTATTCTCACAATAATTGGCCCCTCACGCTGGTGGGGTGAGACATCTCTCTCATAAGGGTGTATTCCATGAATTCCCACACACTGAAATATCCTCTATGTACTAAGTCATTCATATCCATCTCCAAGGAACAGGGAGCCTCTGCCCTCTGATATAGGGTGTAACATCCCATGAAACCACAGGATACTAGAGTGAAATGAGACTAAAGATATCATCTTCCATACAATTTCATCTTCCTGCTCTTGGACACCAAGTGAGAGTGTCCCACAATGGTTGTCGACAGAGCTTGGCTGATAACCTACATGTCCTGATATCAGCTTCACTCCCTGCATCACACACCACATTGCCTAAAGATGTCTAGACTTGATGGAGCTTTGTCTGCACTGAAGCCCATTCTGTGACTGAGTAAGGGTCTTGGTCATGTAGTGGCTTGTCTGTTGCCCAGGATGATATGGTAGGTTTAGTGAGATCACCATGCCTAAGACCACAGAGTCCTAGTGGCAGTTAACACTGCAGCTGCACAGATTCGTGGCAGCACTGTGTGCGGGCGCCCGGGCCTGCGTGCAGTGCAGTGGGCAGCATTCTAGACCAATGGAGCACTTAAGGCGAGAGTTCCTTCTGGGGATGACATTCTCATCTAAGTCTGGCCTTCACTCCTTTCACACTTTTACACTGAACACTTTCTATGCACCGGGCCCTGTGATAAAACTGGGTATACAATGGAAAACGAGTGCTCCTGTCCTTGGGAAGCTCATAGTCTAGTGAGAAAAGGATAAGTTCCATGAAAAATGGGGACTCCCTCTGTGCTGCGCAAACAGAGGCCAAGTGCGCTTCTCCATCCTGGGGACTCAGAGACTTTCACTCTCATCTTCGCTGGAGAGATAAAAGGCACAGAGCATCAACTTCGACAAGCACTGATAATGGCTACCAGCCATTTTATTACATTTTTACCAAGTTAAAAGACTAGGGAGCAGGAAATCTACGTAACAGGCTTTTAACAGTACCAGTGTCCCTCTTCCGCCTCCATCAGCTCCTGGTGTCTCTCCCAGGAAAAGTACTTTTCACACTGAGCCACAATTGCTAACTCACCTGGCAAGCTCCTCTTTTCAACTGTTAACCCAGGAAGGCATGGATCTTGTGTTTGTTCTTTTTATCTCCTGGACCAAACATGGTCCTGCACACACGCAAAAATAAAAGATTCTCTTGGGGCTGGCCCCGTGGCCGAGTGGTTAAGTTTGCGCGTTCCACTGCAGGCGGCCCAGTGTTTTGTTGGTTAGAATCCTGGGCATGGATATGGCACTGCTCATCAAACCACACTGAGGCAGCATCCCACATGCCACAACTAGAAGGACCCACAAGGAAGAATATACAACTATGTATCGGGGGCTTTGGGGACAAAAAGGAAAAAAATAAAATAATAAATAAATAAATAAATAAAATAAAAGATTCTCAGAGCATCTGCTGAATGAATGAAGAAAGTTGTCTTTTGTGTCCGCTGACCTGTTATCAGTCCCTGGACCTCCATGTACTTATTGGTACAAAGGGGTTTGAGTCCTAATATGTCTAAGGTTTCCCCGATATTCTGCACTGACGTTCAATGGTTTAATGAGATATCAGAGGTTAGCATGGACTGGAGCATCTGTGCGTGTGTGCTGTACCCACGTGTGTGTCAGGGTGAGGGCTCAAGTAATTGGCAGGTGCAAGTAATTGCAGGTCGAAGGGTTTCAAGGTTAAGGCAAGAAGGGTACTTCTAGATCACATACAGGAAAGCATCATGGAATATAAATACATGCCAAAAGGTGAGCAGGATGAGTGTGGGACTCTTAAGTACTCAAAGGAGAGTGACAGAGGAGGGCACTGCAGCCTAGAAAAAAATCACACCATTGTCATGCACAAGATCATTTGTTCAATCGCTGGCATTTTCATTGCAGGAAAGAAAGACAGGTGGTAACCAGATTCTTTAATGACAAATATCTGGGTTTGAGTCCTGAATTTACCATGTATTTGGGAAAATCAATTCAATTTTCTTATGTGCAAAATGGAAGTAATAATACGTGTTTCATAAGTTGGTGGGAAGAATCAGGGAGAGTCTATCAGTAAACCACCTATTACAGTGCCAGTTACATAGAAGGTGCTCAGAAGCATTATTATGGCTGTTGTGATTGTTGTTATTTTTATCGTGGAAATTTTTTCTAAAGCATAGTGCTCAAGGCCCTTGGGAGCAGGATCCAAGAATGGTGAGTTTGTCTGGTCTTCTCACCACACCTGGACACTGGGCTGCAGAAACTAGACTTGAGGTCTGTCGCATACGGCCACTCGGATGTGGAAACAGGGCTGGTGTCCTTTAACATAAACACACATGCAAAGCCAGCTCATGCCGCGCCACTGCCTCACCTGGGCCTTCACTGGTGACTCGTGTGTTCTTGAGGAGGGGGGCTCATCGCCAGCACTGTGTTGAACACATCCTCCTGCGCAGAGCTGTGCTCCAGCCTCATTGGCCGCCCACATGGCCATCTGGCTGTGCAAGACTTCTATTTAGTGTCTTCTAAACATGTACTCCATTATGTAGCACTCTTCTCCTGAGGTTTCTGACTTGACATCTTAAGCAAAGCCTGATAAATGGTATTATTTACAAAACTGTGTGTGCATATGTGTGTACTGTGCACGCGTGTGTTTCTGTATATGTATGCATGTGTGTAAAACACTCTCTGATTTTCCCGGGATGGTTCCAGAGCCTGTGCTGGGGCAGGCCAGTGGCTGATTCTGAAAATTTCCATGTACTCCTGGTCTGCGGGGTGGTAGGAAGGTCCTTATACCCGCTCCCCCATCTCTAGACTCAGCATCAGTCCTGGTACCCTCTGGAGAAGCAAATTGGGTGGAAAGTTAAATCATTTCCACATATGCCGAAGTCCCAAAGCACCAAACACTAATATGGATAAAATAAATGCATAAACTTTTGAAGCATATTATCGTGTTTCGACCAAACTGTAGCTATTACCAGGCAAATAGGCCAGAAGTTTTTAAAAGTTGTTATTCTTGAAAAACATGATTGATTTTGGACTTTTTTTTTAACTTCAATGTCATGAACCAGACATCCATAATTATATTATTTGTCTTATACAAATGAAAAAGAATAAATTAAAACTGGACATGTTGCAACAGGACTGTTGACATTATATACAAAGCCTGCTTATTGTCATAAGATACTCTTAACCTTCAAGCCAAAATCTTTCAAAACTATTAGTGTTAAATCTAGCAGCTGTTGTCAGAGTTCTCCTGTTCTCTGTTTTATGCATTGTGCTTTATTTGAAATGTTTGTTATATTTGTGTATATAACTTTCTGTGAGCTGTTCCTTGAAAGCTCCAAGGATTAAACATGAAGGTTGAGCCAGTTCAAAAGGAACAAAGTTAAGAAAATTAAAGAAAACTTACTAAAATGAATGTTTAAACCATTAAAATGTTTAGTAAGGTTCGCCTGGAGCTGTTTCCTTTGTAAAACATGATGCATTTCTTTTCTCTTTCATTCTTTCTCCTTTAAAACAAATGAGGCTAAGGAAAACATAGTTCTGCTCTGAAGTTTTTTTTTTAAGCATTAGAAATTTAATATCTAAATATTTTATGCAAATAGATATGCTTTATTAAGGCAGAAATATCTCAAACATCCCAAGTGTTTGGGCTAGTGGTTAATGGACATATTAGATAGGTGAAGGAGATGCAGAACCTAAGTGATTGTCCTGTTTGAACTTGATTTCATTAAGTCATTAGGAATTAACTGTATGGCAACAGAGAGTGTAGTTCTTGTGCATCTTCAAAATGCAAAAGAAAGGATGAATTTTGCAGAACTCAGTGTAGATTTATCAGGCTTTCTGGGTTTATTTGTTTAGTTCCTAATGAAGAGTGCTTCATTGATATGCTTGATTTCACACAAGAACTTGTGCTGCCCAGCTCTCTCCACCATCCCATGGCATCTGGAGTTTCCTCCCTGTCCACTTGTTCAGAGATGCTAAGTCTTTGAATTGTACGGGCATCCATCCATCCATCCATCCATCCACTTGGGGGAAGTATGGTATGCTGGAAAGAACATAAGGTTCAAGTCAAACCATTCTGGGTTCAAATGACACATATTAGCTATGTGACTTGCAAACTTACTTAACATCTCTGAGCCTTGGTTTCCTCATCTGTAAAATATGAATACTGCAATGCCCACTTCACTGGGGCATTGTCAAAATTATATAAGATAATGTAGTTAAAATGCTTTTGTTAGTGCATGACTCAATAAATGTTAGGAGAAAGTATTCATCAACAAATACTGAGTGGGTGCTTACCGGGGCTAGTTACTTCATCCACCCCCTCAGGTCTGCAAAGCCTAAACTAGAAGAGGAATCTTGTGAGTTGTACTTTTGTAGCATCACCAACCAGCTTTGCCTAGGGCGGAGAGCTCCCGACTTTCTGGAATCACAGTGCCCTCCGTGACTCAAAAATTTTTTCAGGGTATCCCTAGACCAAAAGAAATACCCATTTATGCCGTAACAATTTAGTGGCCATTTGAAAAAATGTATATATTATATTGTACGTAACTTAAGAGAAAGAAAAAAACATGATTTCATTCTTTAAAAAACACTGTGACTCACTAACGGGTTACGTGTGTGTGTCGAGCCCTGTGCAGCTTCTCAAAACTTGGAATCAGAGTGGATGCCGTCACTCCCATTTCCTGCTCCATGTTGACTTTCACGCAGTGCTCTGTTTTATCCACAACCAACCACCAAAAGCTAGCTTTGCAAAAATATGACGTCATTGAAAGGAATGTGATACAATCTAATGTTGAAACTGTGCCCTACTTCGAGCCAGTAGTTCTCATGATAAGTGACAGATGTTCAGTGTCACTGTGCTGCCTTTGAAATGATTTTTTTTAATAAAAAAAATTATCAAGGCTGTGGTACCCCTGTGCTTTTGCTGCGGCATCCTGGGCCACCTCAGCACTCAGTTTGGCAACTGTGGGCCTAGGATATCCTCAGCAGAATTTGGTGTTGCTTCTACAAAGAAATTATCTGGCTTCTAGCTCCAAATACGGATTTCACAAGGTAGACAGAAGTGCCTGTGAAAATATTGCAATAGCAAAGTCTGGACTTCTGCACATTCACATCCACCCAGCAGTTCAGGGTACAAGTTCCAGCCTCAGCTGTGTGTACCGTGGGCCCTCTGACCAGGGTACTAAAGACAGAAGTCAAATGGAGCATAAGGAAATACAGGAGCTAAAGGAATACAGCTGCCCGCCAACCTGCCTGACTGTCTGGGTTAGTCATTGCCGAGTGGCTTCCCTACAGAATGGCCAATCATTCCACCTCTCTCTTCAGAATTTCAGTTTCTTTTGTCAGTGACATGTGGAGTCATAGAGGGCCACTCACAGCCACCAAAACATATCTACCTGCACGGTGGTTGGCATTGTGGTAAATGTCTGTCTAAATGCCCTGTTACTGGGCACACAATCAAGAGCATACTTTTCCCTCTGGCACTCCATCCTGTCCTCCACAGGCCCACCCTGTAGGTTGTAGCTCAGTGTCTTCACGGTGTTATTTCAATTAGCAAGTTTCAGAGGTGCCGCACAGGCGTGCCCTGGGCTGTAGTCTGTTTATTCTCACACAGCTGGACATACATTTTTTATGTTTCAATTTGAAACCACCAGATGCCTGGAACTGTGTTATATTCTGTGGGTGCAAAAGGAAAAGTCTCTGACATTCTCTCTTGCCCTTAGAAGAAAAAGATACTTAAGTTTCTGTTTAGCTGCTCTTTGGGCTAAAGTCTTACCTTCTTTAACATAGAAATCCCATGCTTTATGTGGAGGCTCTCAGACCTTTAGGGCATGATGCTTTTATGGATAGAATGGGAGGGAGAGGAGGAGGAGAGGAAACTTTCTGGAGAAGCTAGCTTCTCCTCCAACTCTAACCTGGGAACTGTACACAGTGGAGGCAAGAAGTCAGAAGCCCAGGAGCCTCACTCATCTCTATCTGCTGATTTAGAACCCCTGCAGACTTGCCAAGAAGAGATGTGCTCCTGGCTTCTCAAAGCTTTGACTTGGCCTCTGACTTACAAAGAGGAGCAGTCTAGAACTCCTTTTCTGGCTGTGAATAGCTGGAAAGCCCTCCCCCATGCCAGAGTAATTCTCCCTCAACCTCAAAGTTAAAACTGTCTGCTTTATTCTTATTTAGAGAATGATTTTCATATATTGAAAAGAAGAGAACTTGTTAAATTTTAAAAGAAGAAAACAGAAATCCTACCAAGAATCTGGTCAAGATATTATCTTTTCTTCTATTCTCTCTCTCTTTTTTTTAAGATGAATTCTGAAAAAATAGTTGAGCTCTCTGCATATGTAGGATCCCAGCTTCAGGTGTGTCCTGACTCCCACTTAGATCTTTGCACTACCAGAGTCTCCCGGTCCACTGATAACGTGATCCACCCCGAATCTTACTCTCTGCCCCTTTCTGCCCACACAGCCCTCTTTTTTTTTTTTCTGCTTTATGTCCCCAAACCCCTCCATACATAGTTGTATATGTTAGTTGTGGGTCCTTCCAGTCCACACAGCCCACTTTACTCATACACTTGTATAGTTCTTGCAGACTCTGTGAAGGGAGCTGCAATCTCCAAATGGTTTCAGAGAGGGAAAGCCTAATAGAAGGAGTGGGGAAGATATAGAAAAAGTCTGTTGGGGTCAAAAAGTAGGCATCATTGTGCTAAAGGGACAGTGTTCATGTTTTCCAGAACTTCCAACCTTGAACCAAGTGTCAAATACAAGTGAAGGGACAAAAGATCATTCTACCTTTTCAATGCCAGCAACCTCACTCTGGTCCCAGAAGCATAGCAAGAATAGATGCCACATTATCTTCTTCAATATATTTTTGTAAGACTTATAGTTAGTGGAAATTCTTCCCAGATCTTGGCAATAGGGTGAGCCTCAGTTCTAGTTTTTGAAACTGATTTAGGGATGAAAGTTATTGGAGATGGCACTGCAAATTCACAGCTGGGAGACAATGAGAATTAAATGAGATTCAGGGACTGTTAACCAGATGCCATTTTAAACCTGAATTTCATATAATTCTTTAGGAAGGATTTATCTATTTAAAAGTAGATAATGGAATATATTCCAAGCAATTTGATTCATATATTATAAGAGTCTGAAAATTACAGAGAATGATACCTAGAGCTTACAGATGGGAGAAAGTTAGATTACCTGGCCTATAGGAAGGATTCAAAATGCTCTTAAGTCCTTCTCTTAATCACTCATTTGGCACAATTTCTAGGCAAGTATTGAGATAAAATTAAATTTGAGGGGCTGGCTCCCTGGCCTAGTGGTTGAGTTTGGGAAACTCCACTTTGGTGACCCAGGTTCGGTTCCTGGACGCAGACCTACACCACTCATCAGTGGCCACGCTGTGGCAGCAACACACCTACCAAATAGAGGAAGACTGGCACAGATGTTAGCTCAGGGCGAATCTTCCTCAGCAAAATAAATAAATAAATAAATTAGAACCACTTGTGATTTGTATATGTGCTGTGCTTTTAACACTTTCCCATTTATATCACCTTATTCTCCTTATGTGATATCCTCATTCTACAGATGAAAATTTATTTTGAAAGAACTGGCAATCCTTAAGTGGATTCTGGTTCCACTATTTATTAGTTTATCAGTTCATTATCTAGATCACTCATCCATAGATTTATTGATTCAACTTTTTCGTAAAGACTGTATTTCAGAGACTGTGCTAGATTTTGAGGATGGATACAAGCAATGCTATAATAGTAGATGTTTTACAAACTCTCAGGGGATGAGGGGGTTGATTTTTAGCATTTGCCAATTTTTTTTTTTTTTTAAGATTTTTTATTTTTTCCTTTTTCTCCCCAAAGCCCCCCGGTACATAGTTGTGTATTCTTCGTTGTGGGTTCCTCTAGTTGTGGCATGTGGGACGCTGCCTCAGCGTGGTCTGACGAGCAGTGCCATGTCCGCGCCCAGGATTCGAACCGTCGAAACACTTTGGGCCTCCTGCAGCGGAGCGCACGAACTTAACCACTCGGCCACGGGGCCAGCCCCAGCATTTGCCAATTTTTGTGATATGAATAATCCCACCATGACTGATTTCTAACTACCATTATGATATCACTGAGCTCAGAAGTGGAGAAAGATGATGTACCATTGGTTCTTACAAGCTGAATAGCTGGCTCTAGCATACTGCTGGACAACTGTCTTAGTCTATTCAGACGCTATAACAAAGTACCATAGATTGAGTGGCTTAGGAACAGCATAAGTGTATTTTTCACATTTCTGGAGGCTGGGAAGCCCAAGATCAAAGTGCTAGCAGATTTGGTGTCTGTTAAGGGCCCACTTCCTAGTTCATATGTGGCCATCTTCTCAGTATATCTTTACAAAGTGGAAGGGCTAAAAGGGGGGCCCTTTGGGCTCTCTTATGAGGTCACTAATCCTATTCATGAGAGTTCTACCCTCATGACCTAATCATCTGCCAAAGGCTCCACCTCCAAATACCATCACATTGGGCATTAGGATTTGATACATGAATTTGAGGGGGCACAAACATTCAGTATTCAGCAACAAAGTATAGAAAACAGTTTCTGTATTTGAGTTGCTCATAGTATTAGGTAAGAGGCAGAATTAAACATAAATACTTATGATATGAAATTTCATAAATGATGTAATAAAGCTGTATACAGTGACCTGTGAGAGGACTAATTTTCCTAGAATGATTATCAGGTAGATTTCACAGAGGAGGTGATGTCTGAATTGAGTCTTAAAGAGTGAGTATTAATTCCCCAGACAGTCGATGTGAGGTAAGGGCTTCACAGGCTCGGAAGAGGGCATGGGCAAGGCATGCAAGTGTCCATGAGCATGGGAAGTGCCAGGAACTGTGAGTGGTTCCTTAACATGTAAAGTGGGTGTGTCCTGAGAGCCTCAGGAGGTGAGAAGTAAGATTACCAAGGAAATTTCAAATTGTGTTAAGTCTGGACTTGCTTGATCATGAGGAAACTGAAAAGGAGTTTTCAGAAAAATTTTTTGGCTTTATTGAAGTATAATTGGCAAATATGAATTGTATATATTAAAGATGAACAACTTGATGTTTTGATAGATGTATATATTGTGAAATGATCATCACAATCAAGCTAATTAACATATCCATCACTTCGCATAGTTACTGTTTTCTGTCTTTTTCTTTTTTTCTTTGTGAAGAGAACTTTCGGCTACCTCTCAGCAAATTTCAAGTATACAATACAGTATTGTTAACTAGAGTCACCACACTATACATTAGGGCTCCACAACTTATTTGTCTTACATAACTAAAACTAGATTTTCTTTAATATATCACTTTGCCTGACAGTGGTGATAGATTTAAAGGTGCAAGACTCATGGTAATGAGACAATCAGAAGGATGCCACAAGAACTCAGCTGAGAACAAAAAGGACTAGGTATGAAGAGGAAAGAAGGGTTTGACACTCAGAAAGTGGAATCAACTGGGCAGACTGATACAATGGAGACTTGAACCCAGTCCTTTGGGTCCATCCCATTAATCCCTTCTCTCACTGTACTGCCCTCTGCATACAGTGGCCATTAGTGGGGTGACTCTGGCCTAGGCAACCCTTCCTGGCCTTAGGTCATCCCGAGTTGTGGACCATGAAAGCGTAACCCCCACCCCAACCCCAGCAGACCCTATCTCTGCTACTGAGTGCTGCAGAGATGGCTTGCTCCCTGCTTTGAGAGGCCACGCAGACCCAGGGCCACTCTACAGAGAACATGTGGTTGCTATTTCATTTATGCTTTATCATTTTTCATTCTGACATTAAGGCTCCTCTGCAGCAGGGTGAGAGCGCTGTACATTGTAAGGCGTAATGTGAACCGAGGGCTCCTGCTTCGTGCCAGAGGAAACGTGATTCAGAAACAATTTGAGGGCAACTGCAAGGTGATGTGGCCCAGAGAACCAGAAGCTATTGAAACTTTAAACATCATTTCTGGACAGTATAATATGTTCTGCAGGGCAGCTTGGAAAAACAGGAAAACCCTCCTTGGCCAATCCTCAGAGAATTAGAAATCTTTAAATATCATCTGGAGCAAATGTTTCTTAAAGAGCCCACACCCTTGAAAGCAAAGACGACAATGTTGAGCTGGAAGCACCTTCACCCCGTGGCCCTCTGAGAAAGCTGGGGCCATAAGAGAGGATGGATTTGCCCAGGGTCTCACACAGCCTCACTACAGACATGGGTCTCCTGACTTTCCCCACCCCATAGCAGGCTTTCTCTGCCAATGGCCACCTTGTACCAATCTCTCCTTTGTAATCTTGAGCCATTGAAAGGTGAATTTTCAAGGGGACAAGTCTGTCAAGATCTTTTTAAAAGAGAAAGAGAGCTTCCTTATTTATCCTTGCACAGTGACTTTACTTTTGTGACTTTGCATGTGTCTCTCCCACTAGGTGGTGTGTAACTTGAAGGTACCTGGAACTTGAAGGTGTCTAGAACAAAGAGGATACTCAATAAATATGGAAGGACGAGTGAGAGAAAGAGGAGGAGTAAGAATGGAGGAAAGGAAGGAAGACTGAGAGAACCAAGAGGGAAAGATGTTTTTCAGTTTTGAGATTTTATATAAGCAAAAGGAGAGTAATTAAGCATTCTGCAAATTGATGTAGTCAGAGATAAAAAAGAAAGGCAATTTGTGTTTATTGAATGGCTTCTTTTAAAATCTCAAATTCTGCTCATCAGTTTATCACTGAGAAACCATGTTTTAGCTATGGACCATTAACAATTAATAGCAAAATATAGCAAGGTTATTGGTAAAATCAGGCTTCAAATGACTTTAACCGAGTGCAATTATTACTCTTTCGTGGGATCCAGAACACCTCTCCCTTGTTTTTTCTGCTTTTCAAGCATAATATTCAATCCTTCCGACCATGATGATTCAGTAGGAACGGGCACATGACTCATTGTGAGATGTGAAATGAACTTTTATTAAAAAATGCCTCGTTTTAGTTTTGTATAAACTTTAAAATTTAGGACAGTTTTAGATTTACAGAAAGTTTGAAAGATAGTACAATGAGTTCCATATACCCTTACCCAGTTTTTCGCATTATTCACATTTTATATTAGTAAGGTATATTGGTTACAATTAATGGGCGATGTTGACACATTATTATTAACTAATGTCCATACTATATTCAGATCTCCTTAGTTTTTGCCTAATTATCATTTTTCTATCCCAGGATCCCATCCAGAATGCCACATTGCATTTAATTGTCCTCTTAGCTGTGACAGTTCTCATCCTACATTTTAATAGGAGTGAATAAAAATCTGTTTGCTATGCTTAAAAGTGGTAAATAAATTTTCCTGCCCAACATGGGCTGTGCTGGAAAACACATTTTCCACAAGTGTAAAGTTTTAAACATGTTTACTCTGTTACGAGAAAGTAAATGGCTATTTCACTCAAAGGAGATAAACACTTACTCTACCCCAAGGTTATACACATATTTTAGAAAGTACAAAAAATTATGATCATGTTGGTAAGGAATGGTAAACAATGTATATAGTCAATGATGGAACAGTTAATGTACCTTTGACTGTAAGCAATCAGAATATGAGGGGTGCCACTGTCAATCATTTGCGTGTGAGTCACCCCAGAGTACCCAGGCTCCTAATTTGTATATATGCCCAGTCCCTGCCAGACCACGAGGAGCATGAATCCCTGCATCGGTCCAAAGCTGCTTTCAGCTTTGCACACACTCACCATAAGGCAATAGAGACCCGGAAACAGTGGTCGAGAGTGAGTGGAGGCCAAAGCAAGGAGAGACTGGTCAGTTCCTCCACAGATGGGACGTGCCTTATCCCCTATCCTTTCTTGCTCACAGTTGCTACTTAGCTTGTTGAAGGAGATACATGAGAGAAAGCTGTTTAAGCTACATGGTGTTTGTATGCAGTTTTTCTTAGTATTGTCTACCCCTCCAATAAAACTCATGCTGGGCCAATTGAAGTATTTCCTAGGGACTTTGTCTACTCAGGAATCAGAACCAACAGGGAAGGCCCTTTTCCTGCACTACTTTCAATCTGTGAAGATGGAACCCTAGAAGTACCAGAATGGAGAGAGAAAGTTTATAACAAAAGCAAGTTGAGTTGGCACACAGAGAAAAGCAAACAAGAGAAGTGAAAATAAAGAGTCTCATATCAGTATTGAGCATTCAGAGTACTTGGACTCAATTACTCCTGAATCAGCCCCATCATTGTTTTTTCTAAAATCCTGTCCCATTCCTCTGTGCTGTTGCTGCTTTTTCCCCCTTATGTAAGATTTCTGTCATCTAGAACTAAAAGAGTCCTGACTAATACATCTAGTAAAAATACAAACTATTTAGGCATCTGGTTTTATGTTATTCTTTCGTATAGCATTCAGGTTATTTCCCTTCTAATGTTTATCACAATTTGTAATTGTGTGTTTATTAAATATAATTTCCCCATTAGTCTGTGTATAAATGAGAGTAGAGACTGTGTCTGTTTGGCTCACTGTTGAATACACAGCACCTAGCATTGTGCTTAGAACGGAGTAAACATTTAATAAATATTGATGGGGGAGTGAAAGGGTGAATACATGAACTATATTAGATATCCAAGTTATTTTATTACTGAAAGCAATAATGAACTTTCAATAACCTCCATGAAAATAAATCAAGTAAGAGTATGGGAGGAGTTCTCAATGCCCAAGAATTTAAACTACTGGTGCTTATGAATAAGTCATTCAAATTTAACATACTCAATTATTTCATTATCATTTAACTTGTAGGGTTTTCAAGTTGTTGAGATCTCCATTGTGTTTTATGCTTTGTTTTTGAAATTAAAATTTTCAGTCTTGCATCTGGTCATTGTAGCCAATTAAAATGAGGATGCTTGCAATTTGGATATAATGTGACGATGATAGAATTCTTTCTATCCAACAGGGTAGTTGGGTAGCCAAATTAAAATAAGATAGTTCCCTGGGTAGTCTTTTGTACAAATGCACTACAAAAGTTTGAGGGAATAGGACTTTTACCTGAAAACCACCACCACCTCTAAGAACTAAATTGGTAAAATTAAGTCCGAGTGGATGAGATAACGATTTCTGCAGAAGTCCCTTTAGGGTACAGGATATCCTCCAAATCAAAGCAGAAAGAGTAGAAATCTTATTGAAGGATGTGATCTAGGGCAGAGAAAGAAGATTAGACATAAAAATTGTGCACACATCACTGAAGGAAATATGTGTATTAGTTTCCTAGGGCTGCAGTAACAAAGTGCCACTAACTGGGTGGCTGAAACAACAGAAATGTATTGTCTCACAGTTCTGGAGGCCAGAAGTCTGAGATCAAGGTGTTGGCAGGCGTGTTTCCTTCTGAGAGCTCTGAGAGAATCTGTACTATGACTCTCTCCTAGCTTCTGATGGTGTACTGGCAACATTTGACTTGTACAAGCGTCGCCCAGATCTCTACCTTCATCTTCAAATGGCATTCTCTCCGTGTATGTGTAAAATTGGATTAGGGCCCATCCTAAAGACCTCATCTTAACTTGATTATCTGCAAAGACCTTATTTCCAAATAAGGTAATATTCTGGGGTACTGGGGTTAGGACTTCCATATAGGAATTTTGAGAGGACACAGTTCAACCCATAACAAGATGAACTTGCAGAGAAAGGATGCTTCATTTGGAGATTTAAAAATGGGAAGCAAAAGAAAATCCATGTTTGTTACTCCCACATGGTCGAGGAGAAAATATGCTCACATAGACCTGGCTTAGCACTGACGTGTCTGTTTCTAAGGTAGAGATGAAGAATCATCTTTCTTCTGCTCCCAGCTCTGACCCCATGCTTATGAAGCAAGATTCTGGAAAGTATTTTAGTGTTCCCAGTAGGGGAGAGCATGGCTGATCTGATGGCATAAGCTTTCTTATCCATTCTGGAATGTTAATTCTCAATGTAAATTAATATCATTGTCTACACTATAAATCTATTTCTGTGGACTTGGTTTAAGGTAAATCAGTCCTTCTGAGCCCAGTACCTCTAAGTGCCATGGCTGGATCCATTTTCTGGATGTGTCACACCCCGCTATAAAACTCAGAAGGTGTAGTCACCTTGTTTCCTCAACATGATGATAATGGAGTACAACTTTTAGTAAGTTTAAGTAACATTTACTAATATTCGCCTACTATTTTACATATTATCTTTCCTAGATATATATCTCATTCATATCGATATTTTCAAAGCTTGTGAAAATGCTCAGTACATAACAGGAGCTGAGAACTATCATCGTTAATAATAATAATTGTGCTAAAATGAACATGGCTCCTCCAAGTTACTGTTTACATAACTTTTGATAAATCTGAAAAACATGTATGCTGCCTTGCTTCTAAGTTATCTCCAGTGATTGCAATGGCATTTTGTTTCCTTGCTGTGAATTCCTTCTTTGGTTTTTGAAAAGCTCCCAAGATCAGATCTGGCTTTTATCAGTCTAGATAGATGCCCTAGGAAGGAGCCTAGAGCAAGTTGTCACATTGATGTTCCCATTGCACCCTGACCTTCCCCTTTATTAAGACTCATCCCACCCATAAATTATTTTAACAGCCTTGTTGAGGGGTAATTGACATAAATAACCAGGACATAAATAGTATAATATGATATCTTTGACGTATGTATATACTCATGAAACCATCATGACAATCAAGATAATGACATACCCATCACCTACAAAAATGTGTTTGTACTCTTGTAATTTGTCTCTCCTGCCCTTTCTCATTTCTGTTCCTGTCCCTAGACAAATCCTAATAGATTTTCTGTCACTGTAGGTTAGTTTGCACCTCTGAAGTTTTATATGCATGAAATTATATAGTATGCACTCTTTTTGATCTGACTTTTTGCTTTTAGAATAACTATTTTGAGATTTGCCTATGTTGGTAAGTGTATCAATAGCTCATTCTTTTTTTGTGAGTGTTACCTCACTTCATAGATATACCACAACTTGTTTGATGCATTTACCTGTTGATGGACACTTGAGTTGTTTCCTACATTTGGCTACCGTAAATAAAGTTTCTGTGAATACTTGAACACAAATCTTTTTATGGACATATGGTTTCATTTCTATTCAGTAAACACACAAAAGTAGAATAGCTGAATTATATAGTAACTACATATTTAACTAAGAAGTTTCCAAACTACTTTGTGAAGTGGTTGTTCCATTGTACATTCACATCAGCATTGTAGGAGAGTTCAAATTTCTCCATATCCTTTCCAATACTTGATATGATGATCAATCTCTTTGTTTTAGCCATCCCAATAGGTATCTCTTTGTGGTTTTAGTCTGCGTTTCTCTAATGACTAATGATATTTAACATCTTTTTGTGAGCTTACTTGCTATTCATACATCTTTTTTGGTAAAAGTGTCTGTTCAAATCTTTTGCCCAGATTTTTTATTGAGTTACTTGTTTCCTTATTATTGAATTTTGAATATTCTTTATATATTTTGGATACAAGTCCTTTATCAGATACATGATTTGCAAAAATGTTCTTCCAGTCTGTAGCTTTTTAAAATTGTTTTAACTTGTCTCTAAAAGAGAAGTTTTTCATTTTGGTGAAGCCTAATTTATAGATCCTTTTTTTCCTTTTGGAAATCATGCTTTTCATGTAATGTTTAAGAAGTCTTAAATGAACCTATGAACATAAAGACTTTCTCCTGTTTTAATGTAAAAGTTTTATAGTTTCAGTTTTTAAATTAAGGTGTAAAATTCATTTTGCGTTAATTTGTGTATGTGGTGAGATGTACTGCTTGAAGCTTAGTTATTTGCTTATGGTTTTCCAATTTCTTGAAAAAAAAATCCTTTCTCTCCACTGAACTGTTTCTGTACCTTTGTGGAAAAATAAGTTATTTGTATATTCATGGGTCTATTTCTGGACTCTTCCTTCTGTTCTATTAATCTATTTGTCTGTCTTTACATCACTATTACACTGCCCTAATAACTTTCACTTCATAATAAGTTTTTAAATTGAATAGTGTTAGTCCTCCAAATTTGTTAATTGTTTTTAAAGTTGTTTGGGCTCTTTCATTTCTATTGAATGTTAGAATCATCTTCTCCATTTCTAAAGAAAACAAAATAAAACAAAAACAAAAAACAAAAATCTTGCCTGTTTTCAACTGGGATTGCATTGAATCTATAGATCAATTCGTGGAAAATTGACATTTTTAACAAGATTCAGTCTTCCAATTATGAATTCAATATATCCCTGGATTTTTAGGTCTTTTAAATTTTCTCTCAGCAATTGTTAACCTGTCAGTATATAGACCTTGCACAACTTTTGTCAGAATTATCCTTAAGTATTTTGTTCTATTTTATTTTGAGAAAGATTAGCCCTGAGCTAACATCCATGGCCAATCCTCCTCCTTTTGCTGAGGAAGAGTGGTCCTGAGCTGACATCCATGCCCATCCTCCTCTGTTTTATGTGTGGGATGCCTGCCACTGCATGGCTTGATAAGCAATGCATAGGTCCGCGCCCAGGATTCAAACCGGCATCCCCGGCCACTGAGGTAGAGCACACGAAGTTGATTGCTATGCCACCAGGCCAGCCCCAAGTATTTTATATTTTGATGATATTGTATACTTTTACTTCAATTTGTTATTTTTCATTGTTTTTATGTAGAAATAAATTGAATTTTTGTATGCTGATCTTGTTTCATTCAAATTTGCCAAACTCATTCTTTCTAGTAGCTTTTTTTTTTGGTATATTTCATCAAAGGCTCTACACAGATGGCCATGATGTCTCTGACTTAAGACAGTTTTACTTCTTTCCCAATCTGGATGCCTCTTATTTCTTTTTCTTGCCTGACTTCCCTGGATAGAACTTTTAACACAATGTTGTATAAAAGTGATAAAAGATCTGAGTAACACTGTGGGCTATTTCAGTGATCTTATCTACTTAGCTTACACAAAGCCTGCTGGGTCCTGCTTTCTAGATATTTATTCTAAAGCCCAGGCTCTATATTTGTCAATAATGTGGTCATAATAGCTTTCATTAAGTGTCTGCTTCTGGTAGCAACCTACGCATATTATGCCATTTCATCTTCACAACAGCTGTATAGAGAGAGAACTTGCACAATGCCTACTTACCACTTAGCATGGTGCCTGAAGCCTAATAGGTACTCTAAAAATATTCACTTAAGAGCCAGCTCTGATGGCCTAATAGTTAAAGTTTGGTGCTCACCACTTCATTGGCCTGGGTTTGCTTCCCAGTTGTGGAACCACATCACCTATCTGTCAGTTGACATGCTGTGGCAGTGGCTCACATAGAAGAAATAGAACAACTTACAACTAGGATATACAACTATGTACTGGGACTTTGGGGAGCAAAATAAAGGAAGAGGAAGATTGGCCACAGACATTAACTCAGGGTGACTCTTTCCCTGCAAAAAAAATAAAATAAAAAAATAAAAATATTCACTTAAGAGGTGATTGAATATTTGTGTTATTATCTTTATTTTCCAGATGATAAAATAGATCATTAGAGAAGTTAAGTAACAGACTCAATAGCAGTGATGAAACCAGGATTTAAGTGGAGTCTGTTTGAATTCAAACCTTCTTGTGGACAACCTTGACTCAAATTCCGTCTTCATCACCTGCGTGACTCTGTTGCTGAGTCATCTGTTGCTCATAGCCCCATGCTCTATAAGGATAATATGGAAGCCACTATTTACACTCATCTTTTTTAGCTGGCGGTCGTGCCCATATTACAGCCAATGAGTTGAAGTTAAAGGAGGGTTTAACCTCAGATGAGTGTATATTTGTATGAGGATGCTTAGATTTGTATTTATCCTCTGAGAGGCTAGGTAAGTGCTCCTTGCAGGCTATTCAGTTACCATTGAGAGGCGAGGATAGGTGTAAGAGGGTGGGGATCTCTGGCCCCACCTACCGCTACTTCAATCAATGCAATGTTTGTTTCTATGTTATATATTGAAATGATACTTCAGATTTCACTTTGAAGGTGATAGATAGATAGATAGATGACAGATAGTTAGATAACTGCAACAATAAAACCTTTACAAAAATTCTGCCTTAAATATAGCCCCAGATTTAATGTTTTAGGAATTCTTCAAAATAAAATGTGGAGACAGGGAATGAAGTCATTCTACAGCTGACTCAGTAAAAATAAAACCAGCAGTGTGTGAAATTAATTATTAATTGAATGCTTCTTTTAAAAAATCTTTGTAACGAACTGTACCCAACCCTCAGCCTATCCCAGGGCAGTCTGTAAGGAAGAGCTTGTCACTTGTCACAACACTAAGGCAAGTGAGAAACTTCGCTGAGGAAACACTGTTCTTGTCCTTCCTCCAAGGGCAGGGCTACCTTAAATAAGCTGCCCCGTGCTTGATACACACTTGTCAACCATGTTTTTCAGCTTCTGAAGGACTGTCAGCAAATGCATGAATTGAGGTCAGGTTTACACTTCTGCTGTCAACAATCAGCCAATTGTTGAGGTTGAATTATCCTCATTGCTAGTTATTAAATCATTAAATGTCGAAAGTTTATTCATCCTAACAGTGCTCAGTACAATTCAATTTTGTTTTTCAAATGATGAATAAAATGTCCTGAAAGCATAAGATCTTAAAGCTAACAAATTAATACTCTTCCTAAAGAAACCCACAGCAGAGACATGATTTATAACTTCAAGAATAATTGCTCATTTACAGATACCAAACTTCTTTGCTAACTAACACATTCTTACTGACTTTACCTTAACTGCCCATGACCATCAATGAAGAAACAGAGACGTAAACTGAAATTCATCATTTCTCATGGTAAGGTATATAGCTTAAATTGCTTTCAGCTGCAAGTTTCAGAAACCCCACCTCTAATTACCTTAAATAATAAAGAAATGTATTATTTCTCATGAGAAGAAGTCCAGAATAATATAGTGGATATATTATCTCACTCATCATACAGCCTTTCTCAACTGGCTCTCCAGAGAATTCAGCCCTAATGCCCCGAGTCATCTATTGAATATCATGAATTAACTTTTCTCCTATGTGTCTCGAATGGTACTATTATAACCACCCTTGAGAAAATTAAGAAAATAGACACATATATCATTTTCTTTGTGTGGTGGTTCTAAAGAAGAACCCAATTGAGGAAAGTTGAATAGTTTGGCTTCTCCCCCGAAATGACTGCAAGACACTTCAGCAGTTCCTAGCATCACATTCAAATGTGACAGGTCTCAGAGAAAAAGACCTTTTTCCTTTGCCCATTTCTTAGAAGAAAGAAAACAAGAAGGCTCCAGCACACTTTCCTCCACATCTTATTGGTCCAATGGTAAATCCATTGAATCACAAATATTTTTGCATAACGAGCTTCCACAGAGAATCAGACATCTCCTGTGGTTCTTAAATCCCCAGTTGCTGATACTTTTCTCAGAAGGATATAGATTATAAACCAGTGCTGTGAAATGAAAATATGCTACAACTATTATTTCTGATTCTATAAGCAATAAACATGCATCTGAATACAAAGTCTAGAGTTCCATTACGAGATAATACAGTTTGCAGATATTTTAGAATACTCTTTCTAGTATGTAGTTGTTCTGCAGCTGCATATGACATAAGCCACAGGACTTCAATATTTTGAAAGGATTAAGCACAACTAAAAAAAAAATTTCCAGAATTTCTGATTAGGAGTCATCTCTGAAAGTTGGCTGCAGTGACTCCATCATATTTACTTTATTAAACCATAGAAGTACATTACTAGAGATTTATATTTGCTAATTTTCATCCGTGGATTTTATGCTTGTTTGTGTGTGTATGTATATATATATATATATATATATATATATGTATATATATATATATATCTCCACTTGCTTATCTAACAATGTCTCGAACAGAATTAAAGTGCAGATAAAAGAACCCACCCTGGCTAGTTTAAGAAGAGGATTCATTGCAGAGTATCATCTGGTTTACAGGATTCTTTGGAAGGTTGAAGGGAATGACTCTGGCTAGAGCAGAACCAGGCCAGTTCAGAGATTTTTATTATCAGAGAGCCTCTTATTGAATTGGGCTGCTGCCAGCTCCAGAATAGGCAAAATGGTATATGCATATTGACTTTCTTAATGTTACATTGTTTTGCCTGCCTTAAAGTCTTGACCTAAAGGCACAATCCTATTTCTTTATTCCTCAGATGCAACTGTTGTAAATCAAGGGACGATGTAGTCTGCGTTTTTTCTTTTAATTCCTTTAATTCAGTATCTCCCAGTATATCCCATTCTAGAATCAGATTCAAAATGAGGTTATATAGATTTGACTCCTTCAAACCTAGTTTGAACTTAAAATTTCTCTAGTTATTCTCTCAATACTTTGTGACTTTTCTCCTAAGGACATGAGGTTTCTTGCTCTCTTAGTGTATATCTTTCCACAATCCTTATCATTTTCCCCTCCACCCTTCCTGCTTGACAGAAAAAATTGCAGAGGTGCAGTGTGAGGTGAAGGGAGAAAAAGACAATGTTTTCTTTGCAGTGTTCTTTGCAGTTCTTAATTTTGTTCTCCTTATATAAACACGGAAAAGGGTAAAAGTTAATAAACTAAAGGATTTTTCATTGTACCAAAGCGTGGCATTTTAATGGAGCCTCTTTACCTCTAAGGTGGCAATTCTGCAGTCTCTTAAAGATAAGAAAACGTATTTCCAACTTCCAAAGCTAGTTCCAACTGCTCATGATAGGGCTATGGATTCTAAGACATTTTAAAACATAGCACTTTATTTAACAACTGGAGTTGTCCCTAGAAATGCAAATATTTTACTGCCTGTCTTCTGAAAACGTAGGATAATGCAACAACGTTTATCAATAATAAGTTTTTTAGGGAGAGGTATAGAAGAATTCTATCCTGGCTAAGAAATCTGCTACTGCTGATTGTGGGCAAGCCTTGTTCTGGAGATGCCATGATAATGAAGCTATTATGTTGACAAATCCTTAGAGACTTACACAGTTTAGGGTTAGCTAACTCCAGAGAACTGGGGATTAGGAGATATTCTAAGATCTAGCCAGTATCATTACTATCCTAATGTATAAAATTGCTTTACAGCAGCAACCATGTAGGAAGTCTACTGGATTTATTGACTAGATAAAAAATAACTTGCCTTATCATTTCTGTGCAACTGGACACTTTTGGTATGCCTCACTAGCCTTGAAATGTCTGCTCTTCAATACTTCACCCAGCTTTGTGCTGCTTTTGTATTGAATTTGTGCTCTGATCTGGATAAGGAGTTATTGCCGAAAAATGTTTCTGTCTTAGCTGAGCCCAAACAACAGAGGTTCTCTCTCTTTTGATACACCAGAGCTTAGAAAATATGTTTCTCATATACTCTTCTTTAAAAAATGACCAAAAGATCATTAAAATTTAATAATTTGAGATTGGAAATAATATATTAATGTATTATATAGAGATAATATATAATATATTAATATAATGATATTAACTGTTGAAAGCAGAAGTGCATATAGCCTGAATAATAATTGTAAATTTGGTAACAACACAGACAGCAAATACAAAATTCACTCCATAGTATACATACACACACATTCATTTAACAACAATAATCTGAGAGGTTATGGCTGCAAAAAATATTAACAAAAACTCAGGAGTTGATTGACTAAGATTTTCTTGTAATTAATAATAGCTTAAAATTGTTATTGGAATAACATAAAAAATCAAAATCAATAGTATTCTCATGTAAATATACAAAACAGTTTGAAGATGATCTGAGAAATATTCTATGCATATTAATAATAAAAATAACCATGAATTACCCAGCCCAACAAAAATGTTCAAAGCACACGTAAGAACACAATAAAACTTTAATAAGAAATTTAAATATGAAAAAAAGGAGAGCCATATTCTGTCCCTGGATGGGAGTATTGAGCTTTATAGATATTCATTCTCTTAAAATTCATTTTGATTCTCCAGGAATAATAAATGTGACAGCTAGTTTGAAAAAATACATATAGTTAAAATCCTAACTCATTTTATATCTCACAATTAATGCTAAGTTAACATAAAATTAAGCATAAAAAGAGAAACTCTGAAGGAACCAGGAAACAAAACAGCCAATCTTGAGGTACTTGGAGACTTTTATGCAAAAAAAACCACACACAAAAAAACGAAAAATAAATAAATAGGAATAAAATAAAGAAAAGAATTATAATGAAATCGAAATATTTTATCACGACAAATTCCTATTCATCGATACACATTGTAGACAAAATCTGCAATGCAAAAAATTTGGGAAAATGTTTGGACAAAATATTAGGCTTAAGATATTAATATTTTATATATCATTAGAAATATATTTTAAAAGTTTCTCACACCAAAATGGGCAAAAACCCCCCAAACAAATAGGAAATGAAGAATAAATTTTAAAGTAAAGGAAGTACACGTGAAAATAAATTTAATCTCACACAAAATTTATAAAAATTTACAAGATACTATTCTTTGCCTGTCATATTAGGAAAGATTAAAACGCCTCGTGAGGCGACTGTGTGAGCAAAGAAAGGTTCTTGTACAACCACCTAAATAAATTGAAAATAGTTTATTTGGGGAGCAAATTGGCAATGTTCGTATAAGGCCTTAAACTTGTTTAGATTATTACCCTCGTAATTCCACTGGGGAAAAGATGTGCCCTGACAATCAGAAATGTGTAGCTATATTTATGTCCATGTATGGTTATTACATGAAAAGCTAGCAAAAATTGAAATGCCTAAGAAGAAAACAACAGTTAAATAAGTTATGAAATATTATATAACATGGTGTGCGACTGGATTCAAGAACGTGGCTTCAAAAATGTTAAGCATGTGACTAAGGAAACAGGCAGTAACAAAAGAGCTATGTACAATTTTCTTAAAGCGCTCCATCATGGGGGTGCCTGCATTGGGCCAAAGCAATATCTAGGAAAACCACGGCAACTTTTGTTGCTGGGACATGGAATTGTGAGGGATTTTTATTTTTTATACTATATGTCTGTTCTCATTATTTGCCTAGAACATATATTTCTTAAAAAAAAAAAAAAACCTGAAAGTAATAGCTTAAAAGGTAACTGTCGTCTCTACATTTTGGAATTAGATTGGATTTTTGTATCTTTATATGGTGAAATAATAAGATCCCTATATGTCGGAATTGATCTCGTGATTATGTTAAAATTATTTCTAACAACTTAGAGGGTTGGTATTTTGCTGTAAGAATTAAATATGTCTCACATATTAATCTGTTGTACAGGATATTTTATTCACAATGATTCTGTCCTGTTTCAAATCTCTCAGCGTTATACCTGGATGCATAGAGCAGAGAGTGGGGGAGTTTGCCCATGGAATGAAACAAGCTGAGTTCAGACCTTGCCTCTGTCAGTTACCATTTGATTGCCCATAGGAAAATTACTTATCCTTGCCAAGCTTTTGTTCTCTCATAAGTAAAATTGGGATAATAACACCTACCACGTGGGATTATTTTAAGGATAACATGAGATAATCTATGTAAAGAATGTATTGTAAGTGTTCAACAAATATGAGCCATTATTTTCACTTGTAAGGGTACTTTAAACCTGAACAGCTCAAAACTGTGTAATTACACTATATTCAGCCTCAGTTATAATTACTACATAGTATAAATCTACTCATGAAGCCCTTGGCTATGCCCTGAATGTAGGTACAACAGCTGTTTGGGCTGCACGAGCTTCATAGTCTATGGTACCATGTCAATAGGAACCTTTTTTGGGGGCAAGTCTGAATTGAGCCCAACCCGGCCCAAGCTGGTGGGAGTAATTAGCCCACACAGTGAAATCTTGGGAACTTCATGTTGCAGGGGGTGCAGTCAAAGGAAACAAATTGTAGTGAGCAATACTGTGCTTAGATCAAGTACTTTCTTTTTCTATTAAAACCACTTTATTAATGTATAGTTGATATACAAAGAACTGCACACATTTAATGTATATGATTTGATGAGTTTGGATATGTGCAAACACTCGTGATTCCATCACCACAATCAAGGGAGTGCACATTTCTAAAAGAGCTGAAATCAGTGTCTAGAAGAGACAGCTGCACTCCCATGTTCATTGCAGCTTTATTCATAATAGCCAAGATATGGAAACAACCCGAGTATCCATCGACAGATGAGTGAATAAAGAAAATGTCACATTTGTATAACGGAATATTGTGTAGCTTTAAAAAAGAAGGACATCGCATCATTTGTGACAAGATAATTGGACCTGGAGGACCTTATGCTAAGTGAAATAAGCCAGTCACAGAAGGACAAATAATGCATGCTTCCACTATATAAGATATCTAAAATAGTCAAACTCATAGGAGCAGAGAAGCCAATAGTGGTCACAAGGGGAGGGATGGAGGCTGTTGTTCAACGAGTATGAAGTTTCACTTACGTTAGATGAATAAGTTCTAGAGATCGACTGTACGACGTAGTGTCTATAGCTAACAACACGTTATCATAAGGTATTGTGAACGGGAAGATGAAATACTTTCGAAGAGTGAACCTCCACTGCTCAAAGAAGAGGATTTCATGGTGCACTTGAACACTGTGTTCAAAGGGAAATCTAAGGAGGGGAAGCAGCAGCACATGTTTCCTAACCCGGGGAGGCAGCACATGTAGTGTTGTGCTTGGGGTCACTGAAAAGAGAAGGGGAAAAGGAAAGAGTAGGCGCTGTCTTTCTTTAAGATGGAGTGTAACTGGAAACAGCCTCCAGCCAAGGTCAGGGTCAAGAGTAATAGAATCCTGGCAAAACGTGCTAGTTTATCTTCCCCCAATGAATCGCTGCCAAACAATATACACAGTGTCGCACAGCACCGGAGAGTGTCTGATGCATCTCCAGGGTATTTATGAGGACTTCTGTTTTGAAGATAGTTTCTTAGGTAACAGGGTAAAAACATATATGGATGAGCTCTCATTTATCAGTGCTGTGGCTTCCTGTGAAAATTAAACAGCAAGAATTTTGATATTTTTCTCCTGAGCAAAGCAAGTTCTTCAAAGGGACGAATCGGGTGGGGTCCTTTGAAGATGGTGTATGCCCAATCGACTCAGCAAAAAGCCTGGCATCTGTGTAAATGACTCAGACGTCCTGGCCCAATGCTTCTAGTCCCAGCTCTAATGGAGAAGGACCACGGCAGTGGAAGGCCTGAGTGAAGCTGTTCCTTACGGCGCGTGGAGCCCTCTGGCTGGGGCGTGAGCACCGTTTTGCTATGCTTATTCCAGTCACCTTCAATGTCCCTGTTTCTCAAACTTCATTCAGCTGCTCTGATGCCTGGAAGTTGTTAGACTAGAAATTCTAGATGACAATTAGACTAGGAATTCTTTCCTTTTTAAAACAATTCCCTTAGTTCTGTAACACAAGCTGGTCCCATGTTTCCACAGAATGATTTTTGTCAGCAGGGAATGGCCAGAAAATTGCCTAAGAACCAAAGAGAATGCTGAAGGGGCGCAATCCAGAACATGGAGGACTCTGACATGGGTATACAGGAGGCAGGGCCAGGATGTGCCAAGGGAAGCACTTTTTGGTTTAACTTGAAATAATTGTTTAGTACGACAAAATGTTTTGCCTTCTATGAAAATACCCCCCAAATTCCCCAATTTTAATATGTAGAAGCAGATATTTTTATTATAAAATAATACATTTTTAATTGATAACATGGAATTAGAGTAGAAAGATTCCACTTTATGAAGATATAAAAATCCAATCCAGCTCCCAAATGTGCAACAGCTAACAGTTACACTTTAGACTGCTACTTTTCAGGTTTATTTTTTTTTAAAGAAATATATGTTCTAGACAAAGAAATTGAGAACATATAAATAGTATTAAAAAATAATCACTCATAATCTCACTACCCGGCAATAAAAGTTGTTGTTTTCCTGTATGTTGTTCCGGTCTGATCCAGGCATCTCTCATGGTAGAGGGATTGAATGAAATTGTACATAATTCTTTTGTCACTGCCTTTTTTGTAAATCACATTCTTAATATTTTTTAAAACATCATTCTTAAATTCAGCAGTATATTGTATTTTATTAATAATCCATAATATTACAGGTCCCCACGAAATAAGTAAATAAATAAACAGCTTGAGGCTCCTGACCTAGTTAGTCAAAGTGTTCATTCTCCGAGATTTAGTCGCCATTCTGGAAATGTAGAAAATGAGTCTTAGTGCAATTAAAGGAATTTTTTTCTGGACAGAACACCCAAAGGCTGGGGGAGCTAATCAACTATTTACCCCCCAAACCTCCCCAAGCACGCTAACCCCCACCCACCCATGTCCCCCTGCCAAGATGTGCTTAGACACCCTTGTAAATGGTCCACAAGGAAAACACTGTGCACAAAACTTGAAGGGTCACTCTTGCATATGCAGCTAAGAGGCCAGGTAAAGTGCCCTTTGTATGGAAAGAGAGGGGGGACTGCAGATGAGTTTGAGGTGAAGAGTCACAGATTTAGCTGCTCGATTCTGTCACCATGCTCTGGACGTAGCATTTCTACCTGCTCCGGCGTTTTGAATCAGGCTCTGAGGGACGTGCTCACTGAGAGAAAGTCCACATTTGGAAGCCATTTGCTTTTACAAAATGTTTACTATTCCAGCCCCTGACAGTTATTGTTACTGGAGTCATTACTGACGGAGTTCAGAAAGAGCAGGGTTCAGACAACCGCCCTGTGGACATGTACACGTATGAGGGAACAGAGACGGGAAACAAATGTGCATCTGCCGCTAGTATTGTTCCACCTATTCTGAAACCTTAGCTTTCTCATCACATCCCATCATTTGAGAGTTTTATAAAGAAGCACCCATATGCAGTATGCTGCTTCCCCAGCAAAGATAACAATTCTTTTCTTTTTTTTTTCTAACTTTTGTGGGTAATTCTCCAACTATAACACATTTACAGTTGCCAGAAATAATCCCAGGCTGATTATTGCTTTGCAGATTGTTTGTGCTGTGTGTATCTTGAGGAATTATCTGGTGAGAGGATAGGTGTGAGTAATAAGAACTAAACTAACCTTCAGGGAGTTCCAAGTTCAGCGAATCACCTCATCAGATCAGATCATATCCATGGATGTGACCCTTTGCCTTCACAGAATCGACACAAGCAGGGCCAACTTGCCTAAACTTTTGTTGCTCTTAATTTTTTTTAAATACTTATTCCTCTATTTTTTATTTTTCTGGTTATGAAAGGAATTCTTGCTCATTGTAAAAACCATGAAAAAATACACAAAAAAATTTTAAAATTGTCTGTATTCCACAACCTAAAACAACAACTGTTAACACTTTGGAGGGTAGTTTTCATCTATATGGCCACTTCTAAAATAATGCATGTAGACCATACTTCATTAAGTTTAAGGTATTTGATTATAAGACACCATTGATTTGTGTACCATCAAGAAAATCTATGGCATAGTGCTTTTTAAAACAATTTACTTCTCTTTTTATTTGTGTCACCTAAGGAGAATTTCACAGAAATATAATTTGTGGGGGTTGTAATTAACATAAAGTGAAACGGACCTTTTCGGAGTACACGCTTCTACAGTTTTACCACACATATAGATTTGTGTAACCATCACCAACAATCAGGATACAGAACACTTCCATCCCCCCAAAAACTCTCTTTTCCTGCCGCTTTTCAGACATCCCTCTCTCACACCCAACCGCTGATTTGTTTTCAGGCACTATAGTTTCGTATTTTCTGGAATATCATACAGATGGAATCATAAAGTATGATATCTTTTTTTATCTTTCTTTTATTTTTAAACTAATTAAACTTTTTCTGCTTTTTTCTCCCCAAATCCCCCCAGTACATGGTTGTATATTTTCGTTGTGGGTCCTTCTAGTTGTGAGTATGACGTTTTTGAGACTGACTTCTTTCACTTATCATAATGCCCTTGAAATTCATCTATATTGTGTGTGTATCAACGGTTTGCCCTCCCCTCTTTTTTTGATAAGCAATATTCCATTGTATGAATATAGTATAGTTTGTTATCCGTCCACTGTAAAGGACATTTGGGCTGTTTCCAGCTTTCTGAGACTGTAGAGAGAGCTACTGTAAGTATTCATGTGCAGGTTTTTCTGTGAACATAAGTTTTCGGTTCTCTGGTGTAAATGCCCGGATTGAGATTGAATATATGGTTAGATATATGATTTCCAAATATTTTCTCCAAGTCTGTGACTGCATTTTTCATTCTCTTAACAATCTTTCTCAGAGAAAAAGTTTTAATTTTGATGAAGTCCAACTTGACCAATTTTTTCTTTTATTGATTGTGCTTTTTGTAACATGTCTAAGAGATCTTCACTCAAACCCAGGGCTCAAAAATTTTTGCTTATATTTTCATCTAAAAGTTTGATAGTTGTACCTTTTATATTTATCCATGCTTCATTTGGAGTTAATTTTTTGTATAAAAATTGTTGAAGGTTTTTCTTTTTGCATATGGATGTTGATTGTTTCAACATCATTTGTTGAAAATATTACTCTTTCCCCACTTAATTATCTTTTCTTATCTTGGTCAAAAATTGACCATTGGTGTGGGTCTGTTTCTGGACTCTTTATTATATTTCATTCATTCATATGTCTATACGTTTACTAGTTTAGATTACTGTAGAATTAGAGTAGATGATATTATATTTTTGATGTTGAATTCCAATTAATAATTGCTAGTATAGGGCTGGCCCAGTGGTGCAGCGGTTAGGTTCCCATCTTCCGCTTCTCGGCCCCCTGGGGTTCGCTGGTTCGGATCCCGGTACGGACATGGCACCACTTGGCACGCCATGCTGTGGTAGTCGTCCCACATATAAAGTAGAGGAAGATGGGCACGGATGTTAGCTCAGGGCCAGGCTTCCTCAGCAAAAAGAGGAGGACTGGCAGTATTTAGCTCAGGGCTAATCTTCCTCAAAAAAAAATAATAATAATAATAATTGCTAGTATATAGAAATGAGATTGAATTTTGCATGTTATCCTTGTGCTCTGTGACCTTGTTATACCCACCTATTAGTTCTAGCAACCAATTATTCTGTTTGTAGATTTTTTTTGAGGTTTTTTATGTAGACAATCATGTCTTCTGCAAATAAAGACAGTTTTATTTCTTTATTTCTATTCTGTAGAATTTTATTTCTTTTTTCTTCCCTTATTACACTGGTTAAGACTTCCAGTGCTATTTCAATGCAAATGATGAGCATAAGCATCCTGGCCTTGCTTCCTTCAAATTTTAGTGGGGAAGCCATTCAGTCTTTCACTTCAAAAAGGTATATGAAGGGTTTTTTGGGTTTTTTGCTATAAGAAGGAATTTATATAAGATTTTCAGTCAATAACCAGGATTGTATTCTTTCTGAAACTTATTCTTAAATGTTTTCATGAGTGAAACAACGAGGAGTGGCAACAGTTCAGTCATTCTGACAGGAATAACAGCCAAGTTCATAGATGTGCTGGCAAGAACAACTACCTCCACTGCTACCTGGCTTACAACGATTGCAAGGCACCATGAATTTTAAGATGCATTCTGATTTTGGAAATGTTAAAAGGTGAAAAATGTGTATCTTGGAGCTGGTAACGTGTAGTATTTTTTTTTTTTTACAATATGCTTTTGGAAAATTAACCCTATTTCACGAGCAATTTCCCAGGCCATAAAAAATCTTTATAGGCATATTATTTTAATGGGACCTAATATTTCATCATAGGGATCTACCAAAACTTATTAATCTGTCTCATGTATTAAAATTTTATTTTGTTTTCAATTTTACTACTATATATGATACTCTGATAAGCATTTTTAGCATCGGATTTTGATTTACTACCATATGCCTTCAATGAGAATCAAGTAGAAGTGGATTTGATCAAAAGATAATTTGTTTAATTTTTAAACTAATTGTCCTTTCAAGGATATGGTTTTATACCAGAAGAAAATCAAATGATCCCTGAGAAAATGAGTCAGTGTTGATAATATAAACTTGTATTCTAAAGAGAGCTTTAGTTACCACGTCATGAGAGATGGAATAAAATTTAAATGATCAGATTTTTCTTGTCCATCTGCACAAAAGGATAGCACAGGCTGGGGATTATTCTTTATTTTCCCATAAAATTTGCTGGTAAGTTGAGAAAAAAATCAATTGCATAACAATCTTCTTGTTAGTATATTTCCACTGAGGGACTATTGCTACAAATTGTAGGCTAAAGTGGAATGTTTACTGGATGAATCATAAGGATTTTTATATCTGACGCAAAGCAAAGTAATTTAATAGGGAAAACACACAAATTTTTGAGTTGTAAAATATTATAAAATTTTTATTTCTACTCAAGTTTGTAAACCAAAATATTCCATTAATTCCATTCCGTCACTATATGAGTAACTACGGGAAAGTTTGTTAACATGTCTTGGATAAGAATATCAGTTGTATTGGAGTTAAAACAAATATGTGTTGCAATACAATTTGCTCCAATGTTTAGCTTAGCTTAGAAGCAGAAAATGTTAACACAGTAATTTCAAACTGTTGATACTGGTTTGTATTTTAGGGGCCAGCGCTGAAATTGATATAAACAAAAAGTACTTACATTGGATTTTTAATTCATTCTGTCTTATGCTTCAAGCTGATGGCTGTTTAAATGAGGAAGTAAGAAGGAAGAGATTAGGAATAAGTGACAGCCACATTTATACATTTCTTAGTAAGTGTAATTATAAATTACGTAGAAATTGAATAAAGAAATGTACACGTTTTTAGAAAGGGAAAGATACACAGAGGCAATGTGGTATTGTAGAGAAAACTTTGGATTGAGTTAGGAATCTGACACTTACAAACTGTGTGACCTAACATGTTTTCCCCTGTGAAGCAGGGATCTCTAGCTGAGTTGCAAATTTGTGAAAATCAATAGAGAATTGCCAGGAAAGTTTCTACTCTTAAGTCTTTTATGACATTATAGTCAAATGAACTATTGTTAATGAAGAGCAAAAATACCCATCTTTACTACCTACAATGTGACCTTGAGCAAATAATTTAACAGTTATGAGCCCTGTTCTTTTACCTGGAATATTAATATTTACCTCATAAAGTTATTTTAAGTGTCAAATGAAATAATTTTGTGAAGTGTAAATGGTGCAGCAAAAGGAAAGAAGATTGGGACAATTTCAGATGCATTTTCATAAGAGGTACCCTTTATTTGCTTGGCATAGGGTAGAGACTTGCAAATCTTGGCTAAGCTCCTCTCCATAGCAATACTGGAAGGCATTATTTTAGCTTAAGAGTCTACAAAGGTCATCAAAGGATGATTTGGCATGATCTGGAACCCTATTGTGCAATGTGTTTCAAGAATCATGGACACAGTCTCTATGGTAAATATATATGTATACACCACACTTACAGACATTATTCAGCTATCCCTAGGCCACGGGGTGATATTAACAACCAATCCCTCATACCAAGCAGAAATGAAAATTTTAGGAAAAAGGCTACAGTTGTGTTTGTGTCCCCATCCTCATGCAGATTTTCATTCTCTATTACTTAGTACTTCTTTAACACCTAGGGATACTCATAAGTTTCCATGCTAGTAACTTTATTGAGCATGATGATTCTTATCATTCTGGACGATTTTATTTGAACTGATTGATTGATTGGTCAGTTGTCCAGAATTCTGTTTGTAATTGTCCTGCATCAATTCTTTCAAGTACAGCCTCATTGTCTATCTTTCTAAAACTTTCTTTGTTCTCTTGCTGGTACAATACCCCCACAGAACCTATAAATGCAGGTGATACAATAGCCTTCACTCGTGCCGTGGTGCTGCAGGGGTAAGTGAGTGGGCAGCACGACTAAAGAGGTGGTGCTTTTATTGGCTTCCATGCACTTTGGTTAGAAGAAAAGGAAAGATCTCAGGACCCCCTAGGACTCTCTCAACTCAAAAGCCTTCCCCTCTAGGGTTACATCTAGTCTCATAGAATCAGACAAATGCTCCTTCAGTTATGTCTCCTTGTTGTCTTGTTCAATGTCCATGCATACATGATTTTCAAAAGAACTTTGAAAATTAAAATTCAGTAGACAAATATGAACTGTATTGTTATTATAGTTTTAAAATTAGACCCTGTCTCTGTTTCATCCAAGACCTTAAGACAAAGGGTGCCACCTCCATTCTGAAGGAAAGTATGAGGCAAGCTAAGCAAGACTACATGTGGGCTACATGTAAGAGTGTTAGCCTGGGTTTGTCTTAAGTCCTGCCCCCAGAGGCCACCTGGAGGGTAAGGAGGTTCAGCAAACAGAGGCTGGAGATTTTCTTGCAGATGCCCTTAAGCTGAAAGGTGGCCCTAAGTGCCCAGCCACAGAGAAATGCAAGGATAGATCACCAGAGTTGGGGTAAGCTTCTCCAAGGAACCCACAGAAGCATCCAGAAGAACCCAGAGAGTACTGACAGGACATCCAAAGGACCATTCAAACAAGGCCTTTCCTGACATTTACCTCACATCTTTCTCCACTCTCCATTTCTGGAGGAATCAAATGCTTTGGTTTTTGAGCTGGGGGGAGAAAGGTACAAACACAAGACAGGGAAATAGAGAAGAAGACACCCCATAGCTCCCTTTCCCACTGCAAGGCCCTGCCTGGAACAGACCCAAGGTGGGGAAGGGAGAGGTTTGATTTTAAATGAAGTTAAGAGTTTTGATTACTACATATGATTGGACTTTTTAATTAATAAAATAATACAGCTTTGTGGCTATCAGAAATCTAAGGAACTTTCATTAATAATAAGTGACCAGAAAAGTCATGCGTTCTGTCACGTTTCATGAAAGGTATACGGAAGAGTTAGCCCTGCAGAGCAGGTGTGACTAGACAGTGGGAGGGTCAGAGACAAGTGGTGGTTTTCCGATTGCTCACTCATGTCCCACTGGTTCCAAGTATTGCTTTAAACACCAAGGGCTACAGATGATGAGCAGCACCACGGACACTGACTCAAACGCTCCTGTCTTCTTTCTCCCCCATGGCACAGAGCTCTCATGACCCTAATCACAATGGTTAACAGCAAGCAAGACTCCTTCGGAGAACTGCTGATGGTACTTCAGGAAACGAGTGACAAGCCATAAACCTATTGCTCTCACCTTCAGGAACGCCTCCTTTACACAGCTACTCATGCGATTTTTTTAAAGACTGTTGTTGGTCTCAGAGAAATGATTTCTTTTGAAATGATTTCACAAATACCAAGGGCAAGATCTCATTTAGATAGAGGAAAAACTTCCCAAAGCCCAGAGGAACATTCCTCCCAGGGCTGTGATTTCTGCTGAAGAAGGGGAGGTGTCTGAGATAAGCAGAGCAGACTGTGCTGGGAGAAAACAAACATGTTTGTTGTTCCCCCGGTGCATTTTTTTCCTAATATAGTCCTGGACCTTGAGAACTCTGGCTGCCCCTGCCCCGGCGGAGAAACTCAGAGCTCTGTCCTGCGGAACCCAGAGGCCTGTGCCTAGTGAGAATCCCCAAGCGGCCACGAACCCTCTCTGAGAAGAAGGCTAGTCCTAAATGGGCCAGCCTGGGGCAGAGCATCTCGATTCTAGATGGTGAGGGACTGTAGGCTGTCACGTCACTGCAGAGGTTGAAGGGAATAGATGCCCACCTCACTTTGACCCCTTGCCCTGGGCCTTTAAAGAGAAAAGCTCACTGTGTTGAGATGCATTCCTTAAAGATGGCTCTCCACTTAAATCAGCAGTAGGCAGTGTGATGTGTTCAACATTCATGGACCACCTGCCAAAAGTGAGGCTCTGCTGGACACTGGGAATAAAAGATGGATCAAAACACCCAGGGGTATAACAAGAGTGGGAGATGAGAGCAATAGGAGAGGGCATTGTCTGTAGGAAGTCTAAATACAATAATAAAACAGACTTAAAATACATCCACTTTCCTTTATCATCATGCACCAGAAGTCTAAATAACATTGGTGATAAAATATCCCTCACTGAAAAGAATCTTTGTTAGTCTAAATTCTAAATAATTGCTGCAATTACTATAGGATTTTAATTATATGTACAGATATAGTCATATATTTATAATGGTTTCTTATTTATTATTCATAATATTTATTATATATATGACGTATAATGTGTAATATATTTATGCAAATTTATATATATAAATGTATACAATATAAATATGCATACATTTATATATAAATATATTTATGCAAATATTTTATACAAATATTTTATATAATATCAATATTAGTATATATTAATTTAAATATATGATGTATAATATACTGTATAAATAAATACATAAAATATTTTAAAATAAATATGTATTAAATAATATATTCCTATAAAACCACACATATATAGATAAGCTTCAAATATGCACCATTTATGACTTTTCCTCTAATAAACATTCTACCCATTTCAATTCAGAGAACTCCCAGTTGTAAGCTGGTCCTACCACACATATGCTCAGCTACATGTGTTTGTTTTGAGAATCAGTGCTTGGTGGTTGAGAATCGTCAGAGCTCATTTTAGGTATGATTTGTGTCCGGCCTCTGTGGCACTAGATCTTCTTGTTTAAGTTTAAATAGTAGCTTTGAAATAAATAACGATGGCATCACGATTTTTGAAGACAAGGAAACAGAATGTGAGTAATTTCTGTGACTGCTTGGAGTTTTTACTTATTTTTAAAATTTAAATCAGTGAAACAGAGTGTAAGCCACGAAGTGAGATGTAATGTTTTCATTTGATAAGTACACATTTTAGTTCATACACGGATATTGTACTGAATTTGAATAGTATCTTCAAGATTGAAGTTTATTCTTTGAAATTATAAATTGTTGCAAAAATAAAGAATAAATCAGGCATTTTTAGTCTTTATTATTATTTGTTTTATTTTCTGACTATAAATGAAAATAAATTTGTCATGTAGAGGAAATGGGTGTAAAAAATTATCTTCTCTGCGTCTCAGATATACTAGGTCTGCTGCTGACCACAATATTATTGACAAGGACAAATATTTACTAAGCAGCTACTATGTGCCAGGCACTATTCTAGGATGACAGATACAGCAATGAACAAAACAGACAAAATTTCTGCCTTTGTAGAGCTTATATTCCAGTGAGGAAAAGTAAACGATAAATACAAAAATGAATACATTATGTAATATATTAGGAAGTGATCAGTGCTCTGGAAAACAACAAGGTGGAATGGGATCAATATCTGTTCTGGAAGGGGCTATGGTTTTAAGTAGGTTGGTCAGAGTGACCTCAATGAGAAGCTGTTCTTTGAGCAAAGACTTGAAGGAGGTGACAGATCCAGACACCATTCTCATCCTCAAAGACTTCGTGCGTCAGTGACTTGTATGCCATTTCATTGACCAATCTCATTACTGTTGGTTGTGGAGACAAAGTAACTGAGGTCCATGGATATGACTTAGTTGAACAAAATCTCATCCTATTTAATATCATTTCAATTTTTTTTAAAACCTGAAAATAAATATGTTTATATCTGAGAAAGTTTCAATAATTTGGATCTCTAGTGATAAACAATAAGTATTCTATTGGAAAAATATTCAATGACTGCCTACTATCTACACCACATTTTGGTAAGTATTGTTTGGATCTAATATGAACAAAATTTAGTCTCTGTTTTCAAATAGTCAAACAAAGGGATAAAATCCAAACATGATGCCAGGGAGGAAGTGCTATATACTACACAAAGGCATTAAATACTATGAGGAGTTGAGGAAAGGCAAGATTATATCTGACAGCATGACATGGAAAAGGCTTTATGAAGGCAAGGGCATTTAAATTGACTTTGAAGCATATCTGTGATTGGCATAATCAGAGATGAGTCCCGTGGAGAGTTCATTAAAGCTAAGGCACAGAGGTGAGAACCTGTAGGAAGTTGAAATAATTTTCTGTGGGTTCTTGTCTGTGATGGAGACATGCAAGTGATCAAAAAGATTTGAGAGAATGGCCTGCCTGGTGGCGTAGGTGTTAAGTTCATGAGCTCTGCTTCATTGGCCAGGGGTTCATTGGTTCGGATCCCAGGCAGTGACCTACACATTGTTTATCAAGTCATGCTCTAGCAGATGTCCCACATATAAAGTAGAGGAAGATGGGCAAGGATGTTAGCTCAGGGCCAGTCTTCCTCAGCAAAAAAGAGGAGGATGGTGGCAGATGTTAGCTCAGGGCTAATCTTCCTCAAAAAAGAAAAAAATGCTTTGAGAGAAATTGAGGACTTGTGCTAGATTGTTGATGTTAGGACAAGGAAGGTAGAATATTGGATTAAATCAGAAGCGTGAGGAGTTTCATTGTATAGATTATTACAGGTGGACATATGTTTGTCTAGTAATGAAAACCAATGGACGACCATGCTTGAGGCTTCTGAAATAGACTATGATTAAGGGCCAGAAAATTTAAGAAAGCCGAGAACCAATGGGTGGGGAGTGGAATCATCAATGTGGGGTTTAAATCAGTAAAGAAGAACACAGAGGATGGGCAGGAGAGGAAGATTGTGTCTGACACTGATGTCTGTGAGAAAAATGGAAACATGCCCCAATCTTAGTATGAGTGGTGAGGGTGGGGAAATATTTAATTGATGCCTCCTTATAGGGTCACACTAGAGCCCAGCTTGCGTTCTCCATTTTGGTAGGCTGTCATTTCATTGTGTTGATGGAGATTCGGAAGCAGTTGTCGGGGGCAGGGTAAGAAATGGGGCAGCATACATTGTTCGTGGTGTCAGATTTAGTAACTGTAAAATTCAGTTGGGCGGTGCCTGCAATTAAATGCCAATTGACTAAGTGCAAAAACTATCAAGATGCTGTGTATGTTCTTTTAGGTCCCCCATTATGTACATATGATTCAAAGCCAATCGACAAAGGATGTGTTTTATAAACCAAGAATAGAAACTTAGACATTCTCAATAAATACGACCCTGTGGGGAAATCCCTAGGGACCTCCAAACAGGGCAATGTTTACATCAGAGACCCCGCCCAGCATCTTCTGGAAGCAAGATGTGTAGTAAGGAGGGACTATCTCTGAACACTCAAATACATTCCCCTGACAGCACAGGCTAAAAGCTTTCCCCAAACACATTGTTCTTCTTCCAAGACCATTTAAATATTGTAATTCTCTTATCCAGCTGAATAATTTCATTTAAAGAGGAGAGACTGGGCGCTTTTGAGCTGAGAACAGATGTGCTACCAGCCATAATCTAGATCAGCCCTTTGTAAACAACTAGGAGAAGAATCACCTTATTTGCATGGAGATCATTTATTTAGAAGTGCATACTTTGGTGAAGCATTCAATTTACTCAATGTTTGGATGGCTCATTAATAATTCTAGGCTCTATCGAAATAGCTTTTTAAAAGTAATCCATGTCCAGGTTAGAGGAAGGCATCATATTACGAGAAAAAACACAGACCCACACAGCAATGGCATTGAAACCTGAAATACCAGTTGGCATGAGCAGAGACCTCAGAGCTTGTGGTTGAAGGACCATTCTCTTCAAGGTGCCAGGTTCTCCCCTCCCACACACATTGATCTCTTTCCCCTTCCTCCTTCATCAAGACATGCCATCTAGGTGCATTGTCCCCAGCATAAGAAGAAATGGCTTTTGGAATCTAATAGGGTGCCTCCAAAGCTTTTCAACATTTTTTCTCTTTGATGTTGGGATTAACACTCCAAATATTAGAGGTGTAACATTTTCACTAATGCTAGTTCAGAATTCAGAACAATAAGAGCACGGTCCCTAGGAAAGCCCTAAAGATCCATTTTTGGAAGAGAATGTCTGTGTTTATATTTCCAGTTTATAAAACATGCACCAATCACTTGGCCTCAGAATATGTTTACAGAGGAGAAAAACACCCACAAAACAGATAAACTGCTGCTTGCACAGTTCAAACTCGCAATCCTTGGCTCTCCCCGTTCAGGGCACTACTTTTCCATGCCTGATACAGGGATTTACTATCCTAGGCAAGGGATTTTTTTTGGAACATCCATTCTTACAATCAAAATTTAGTTCACATTCCCTCCTGTCTGAGGTGCTGACAACTGGTTGAATTTGACAGAAAATGTTCCTCCTGAGTAGGACCCCTCACTAACAAACCACAGGTACTTCACCATGGGGTGGCATCCTGAATCCTGGACAGTGTAGACAGTTTACTGAGTCTGTCCTGCAGAAGGAGGTGGGAACCCTGTTCTCATGGTTCCAGCTCTTGGCCTGGGCCTCTGTTTAGATTAGCAGAGATATAAATTAGCAGTTCCTACTTTGATGCAACTTCTCCAGAAGAACACAGCCTTTGCAAACCAATTCATGTATTTTGTCAATTAACTCAAGTCCTGTCTTGTGGGACCTGAGGAAGAGACCACTGGGAGATACATTAAGCTCGTTCCTTTCTGCAGTTAGTTTGTTCATGAAAAAACAAAACAAAAGAACACTGAAGTCCTGAGCATTGGCATTAAATCTGGTGAGAACAGAGATTGTGACACTCAAAGTATAAATGTAAGAGAGTAAGTTTTGAAGGAAGAACTGTGAGGAATAGCTACAGGGTGATCTGAGTCACACACAGGAAAAAATGAGGAAGCTTGTTCCCTGGAGAGCTCCTGCGTCTTTAATGTCAGGCCTAGCAGCTCTGACCTTTTTATTAACTAGAGTTAGAATTTTCAACTTCTAAAAAGCAGCAATCAGCAACTTCCCAAATAAATTTCAAGGAGTCATGCTTTGTGAAAACCCGTCACCTCCATGAGTCATTAGGAAAATGTCTTGTGTTGATTGTGCCAGCTGTAGTTTCACATGATGTCACAGTTCTGCAGCATTTGAGACCCAATCTCCTTTCTAGTCATGGCTGGGGCATGTAGTTAATTTTGAGTAATGGCTGTTTAGGACCACTCAAAATTAAGCACAGTGACTCATGTATAGTGAGGACCCAAGAAGTATTTATTGAATGAATTCATCAGTTAAAATAAATTTCTGGTGATAGAGGAGGAGTCATGTGTAAATGATGTAGGGTAGTAACCAATATCTTTGTGTATTTTCTTCCTATTTTAAACAAATAATTATTTGTACTCATATATCCTGAGAGTTCGTTGGCCCTGCTATACTCAGGTGTCTGTTAATTAATTATCATTTATTGCCAACTTGGACTTGCTTTATAGATGTCCTGCTCAACTTACAACTTGCCCATAGGAAGAAATTCTGGAAAGCACTTCTTTTCCATTTCCATGGATGAGTGGCATCATTCTAACTCAGCTGGAAAGGACTTTTAAATCCTGATCTCCTGGACTGACTCCCATTAGAATGTGGGCTGCATGAAGGCAAGAGTTACGTCTGTCTTCTCCATCATTCTCCCATACTAAGCCTAGGGCTTTGTACCTAATAGGTGCTTAGTAATTTCTATTGTGTAACAGCATTCGGTAAATAAATATTTAATATTATTTGTTGAATGAATAAAGGAATAAATGAATCAACAGCCTTGTCAAATACATCTCTACTGAATCTTTGAAACTGCTTCCCTACACACTAAGAAACTGTCATCCTAAATCCTATGTCCATAATTTTCTTGCTATATTTTTATTGAATCTCTATATAGTCTTTAAAAATATTTATTTAGTTTAATAGTTTTTAACTTTACAGGAATGCATCATGTCATACTCTATGGAATATTTAGTGACTTCTTTTGTTTTTACTTAATATTATATCACCAAAATGAATCCCTATTGTCACATACTATTTAGTTCACTTTCTTGGACTATTGTTTGAAAGGGCTTTGTTCACACTTGGTCAACTCTTCTGTTGATGGTATTGAGACTTTCACTATGAAAAATAATGCTGCTGTGAACATTTACATACACATCTCCTCTTGTACACATGCCAAAGTGGTGTTGGGAGCATATCTACACTGCATTTGTTGTGTCATAGGATGTATGAAGGTCCAAATTTAGAAGGTAAGGCAAAGCTGTTTTCCAAAGTGGTTGCACCGATTTGGAATCCTATCAGCAAAGTTTAAGAAATTCTATTGATTCATCCTCTCAAACACTCAGAATTGTCAGATTTGTTTAAAAAAAGTACCAGTCATAAAAAGTATCTGGTTGTAAAATGATGCCTCATGTGACCTTGATTAGCATTCCCCTAATCACTAATGACATTGGTCAGCTCTTCATATGTCTGTTGGTCAGAGGATCCAGGTCTGTGTTAATTCTTCCTCTCAGGGTTCCCACAATATGCAGAGTTGTGGTTCTTTGGGGTGATTCTTTTGGGTTACCCAGCGTAGATGGTCATTTATGAGCCTGAGACAGTGAACAGATTCATCTTAATTATGGTATCATATAAAACAGTCCTTAAAAGCTCTGATTTCCAGTCCCAGCCGTGTCACTTCCAGTTTGATATTCCAAGACAAATGAACAAGCATTTGGTGCCTTACTTTTCTCATTTGCAAAATGGGCATGATCATAACCCAATCTTGGTGTATATTGAATGGCATTCTGACAAACACTTTGTCTGCTATGTTGTTTGTTCCTCCCTCAATGCCAGGCTCTGTGATTGTGCTTCTTCTGTCCCTGTCTGCCTCTAATATGGTCTGTGTCAGGTTCTCACTGGCTTGCTAATTCATATGTTTTGACTGTTAGAAAATAATTATAATGTTTGTTAGAAAATAATTATAATATTATGATAATGATGATTATAACACCTAACAATTACTGGGAGATTAATATGTGCTGAAGACTGTGCTAAGCATGTGTTAGATATTATCTCATAGAATCCTCATAGCCACTCTATGTAGTAGATACTAATGTTATTCTCATTTATGTCTATCCCCTAGAATAGTGGTGAGCAATTATCTGGAAAGGGTCAAATGGTCATTATTTTCAGCTTTGTGGGCTATCAGTCTCTGCAGTTATTTAACTCTGCCATTGTAGTGTGAAAGCAGACATAGACAATATGAAAATGAATGTTCCAGTAAAGCTATTTACACAAACAGGTAGTGGCACAAATTTGGCTTGTGGGCTGTAGCTTGCCTGCCTGAGAGCATTGCCATGTGTGCAAGAGTGAGAGCCACATCTTAAAATTGCCATCACAACTGTAGGCTTACCTTAAGGATGGACAGGCTTTCGTAGAACGTCCTACTCCAGCAAATGCTCTTCATTTAAATTTAGTGAACATTTATTGAGTACTCAGGGTGCACTAAGCACTATGCCAGGTGCCAAGGAGACAGAAATAAACTAAGGCATATCCTCCGCCCTCTAGGCTCGAAGTGGAGGGATAATGATAGAATTATACAGCCAGTGCCATGAAAACTCAGATGGGTGACTCCTTCACTTCCCAGATATCACAGGGCACCTACTATGTCCCAGGCACTGTGCTAACCCCTGGGGATGGATATACAATACACAGAACCGACAACCCCTACCTTCATATACTAACAGTCTAGTGGGAAAACTCTGTTTAAACAAATAATGTAATAGATATTTGTTTACAAGTGTGCAAAATGCTGAGAATTCTCAAGTACTAGGAAAGCATATGACCATGTGGAATCTGGGAACGGGGAGTTTGTCTGGTGTGACTGGATTATGAGGTGGTGGGACATGAACTAAAAGGTGAACTGGGGCCAAACCAGAAGAGTTTGAACACAAGTGAAGGAATTTGGACTTCATTCTGGAGACACCTGGTAGGCATCAAAGATTATTGAACAGGTGAATGACAAGACCAGCCCTTTTGAAAGAAAACTCTGGCGACCATATGTAGAGTAAATTGAGAGTAGAGAGAACTGAGGCCAGCAGCCACAGCTTCACCACGGCCTTGGTGAGAAACCATTTAATGAATGCATGAAGACGGCAGGAAGAAAGATGCTGGCAATTGTAAGGCTGTTGAATAAACCCAAAGCAAGAAGTGAGTACTCCCACTACAGGCTTGAAATATTTTTAATTAAAAGCATATTAATTTTCTGCATAATTTTTGATATGGTGGTGGGTTGTTCGTTATCTGTAAATAACATCATCATTTGCTAAAATACATTGGGCAAAACTTCTAATCTTTCAAGTATTTGAACAAAATACCTGCTATTTATTTGCCTGTTAGTTTTCTTAGAATCTTCTTTGTGCATGGATAGTTTAAAAGCAAAATGATCATAAGTCAATGTGATTACAGACTACCAGGTGGCAGCATCCACCTACCTGAGACTGTCCTGTGACACGCGATTTGTTGTTCCAGCCAAGAACTTTGTGAAAAGGATGCCAATTGTGTATTTCCTTGCTCTATAGGAGTTTATAATCCAAGAGATTTCTAAAGAAAGTTTTCTCATTCAATATTTTCACCATGGATCAAATCTCCTAAACTGGGATTATTCATTTTATATATCTAGTTACCAAGTCCGGTTGAGACTCTCTTCAAACTGCATCTCAGCTTTAGTCTTTCCTTTCCAGTGTCACTTCTACCATCCCAAAGGATTAATAAATTTTGCATGTCAGAAAAAAGAGATGGTGAGAGATAACGAGAGTCTTGACAAGGGCAGTGACTTCTGGATAAAAGGTCTTGGCCCAAGCAATGCCAAGGCTGTCGTCTGCTTTGTGGCACCAAGGCTTCAGTGCTGATCTATAGCAAAGAGGGAATCCCCTTTGGGAGTCAAAATATCTCGCAGGCAGAAAAACAGATGCAAGAGCTGTGAATAACAGAAGGCTTAGCAGGGCCGAATCCAGGAAAGAGATGATGCCTGTGAGTGAGGAAAGGGTTACAGGTCCCCCGGGGCTCTCTTCTTGCACACATCCGTGAACTGGGCATCCACAGAAACACCCTTCTAACTGAAGGGCAGCTGATCACTTCTGCAGCAGACGTTGGTTTTAATATCTGCATCCTAATTTGTTTGACATCTGCAGAACATCCAAAGAAAATATTCAAGGATGGGATGGGCAATCCGACTTCTTTCTGAGTTCATCAAATATCTCACACTCCTTTTTCAAATGTTTTCAGTTTTGCAAAACTCAAAATGCATTTTGCCAAACATGTTCTCTGTTAATGTTTATTTAGAAGGGAATTTAATCCGTATGCTGCTGATGCATTTACACTTAACTCATCAAAATGTTTTACTAGAGTCATTTGATGTCCAAGAAACCTTTTGAGTCTTTTTTATAAGCCTCTTCAAGCCCATTTTGCTTCGAAACAGGAAGTCGCCTGTTACTAACCATAAACGTATGCAATCCCCGGAGGATTTGGTTTCATTTAAGACACTGAGAGACCACAAGTTCTCAGCCTACCCTGAACTCCTCAGAAAAGATTTTCTCCTGAACCTACTGAGAATGTGCTGTGCACAAATGAGGTGCTGTTATTATTTTCCAAAACAAAATCCTTTATGAAGAGGCATCTTTCATACAACTCCTGGGAAAGACTGTTACCAAAGCAGAGCGCTAAATCATTGGCTTTGCAGCCTGCACCTGGTAAATGTAACTGTCTCCTGTGATCCACTTACCATTCAGGGCTCGTTTGCTAGTATTAATAGAACAAATAAAATGGAATGGGAGATAAAGATACTGGGATAGTGATTTCTTGCTTCAGGAAAACCTTCCTGGGTTACAGACCAATACAATGTTCCCAACCACGAGCCAGGGAACCAAAGCTGATATAAACACAGCATCCAAGCCACAGAACATGACTTGTTTAAGGCTTAATTCTGTGAAGTAAGGCAGGAAACAAGATTTATCCTTCTGGGAAACTTTTGGCATTTGCCTCGAGCTGGGCCTGATTACTCTCTGCCGTCCTCACCATCCATTACAGCTATCTGAAGGAAATCAATTTTTTTTGCCCAAACTAAGGCAAAAGAGAAATGTCTCCATCTGAGTCCCATAGAAATCCCTCTGTTTGACGTGGCATTAAACAACGGAGAGCGAGCAGCGCTGTTGCTCGGAGGATCGCCGGTGCTATCTTCAGCCTTTTGGCTGTGAAGGGGAGTGAAATTAGTTGGGTGAAAGCCATTTTACAAACATAGTAAAAATAAATTACTACACTTAATAATTGAATCTTAAACTTGTCACTATGGCAAACTCTAAATTATTCCGAGAGCCTTCACTGGGACTTGGCAAAAGTAGTGGATGCTGGAGGTCAGATTTCATGTATGAAATCCAGCTTAGGTTATAACTGCACAGGCTACAGAGTAAACGTTCAAAGGATGAATGGGCCATTGAGAAGTAAATCAGACTCCCCAAGACTTCGAAATGAGTCCTGGAAGGGTTCAAGCCATCAGTTTGGTGGGCTACCAGTAGAATCGGGTTGTTAATACAAGGGAATTTTAGGTTGTTAATACCAGGCTTTTTCCCCCCGTGTGTGTGTATATGTGTGCAACAGTTTGTTTTTTAACGCGTCTTTATTTCATGCTACTTTAGTTGTTTGAAGTGCACTCTGATTGGGCCGGGAAAGCTCTGTGACTTGCTCCTTGGCCCACGCGTTGACTCCTGGGCACAAGGAGGAACTGTTTACCCTGAAGGGGAATGTTCAGACTCTGACCCAAGCGGGAGACATTTCAGTTAACATCTGGCTTTGCTTACTTGTTCTAAATATTAAATTATTAATATTAGACCATTTCATTGGGTCATTCTTTTTCTCCTTAAAATCATATTTAAAGGACACTTTCCTTAGAATAAGGTTTAAAACCTTCTCTTAGTGTCACTGCCTCTGAATTTGGCATATGTAAAAATTTTCAGGGGACTCGAGCAAAAGAACTGCCAAAGCAACAAAAACACAAAATTAACTTTGTGTGTGTGTGTGTGTGTGTGTGTGTGTGTGTGTGAGGAAGACTGGCCCTGAGCTAACATCTGTACCAACCTTCCTCTACTTTATATGTGAGGCGCCACCAGAGCACAGCTTGATGAGCAGTGCGTGGGTCTGTGCCTGGGATCTGAACCCACGAACCTGGGCCACCGAAGCAGAATGCACAAACCTAACCACTCATCCACAGGGCTGGCCTCCAAAATTAATTAAAAAAAAAATGTTTTTAGTAATATTGGGAAAAGCAAATTAGTTCATTGTTCACATTGAAGAGGTAAAAATTTTTATATCCAAATGTTAACATTACTGCTAATCGTTCGTAGGCCCTGAGGAGCCGCCTGAGCTGGGAGCATACGTATCTGAATATGCTACTGAGAAATAAATATTTTACCTTTTTATCTGATTTAGTCTCATGAATTATTTTTCAAACCAGGTCTAGACAGTCACAATTGCCTCATTAATTTAGGTAAGATCAATTGTGCCTCAGAGGTAGGCACATACCTATTCACTGATTGAATGCCAGTCTACTCTTGCCAGAATAAGTCGTGGATACATCATGCCTAATGACAGAAATGGCCTCAGCTGGTGGACTATTTTATTGAACTTACCAGTTCATCACCACACACATGCTCATGATATCTGGATGGAACAGTTTCAGAAAGCACATAAGTGCCTTGCATCATGACATATGGGGTATATATTTCGCTATTTGAGATGAATTATTACAAAATGACTCCCTTAATTTTGAAGTGTCTTCTTTTTCTAGAGAAATCCACAGTCCCTCATGGGTGCCACTAGCAATTCTAATTTGAATGTGTCACTTTGTTCCCATATCTGCTCCTCCTTCTGAGTCCTCAGTTTTTCTTAATGGGACACAGATATTTTTAACTTCCCAGTCTCCCATTTTGAAGGTGAACAAAATAAAGAGCCCCTGTTTCACAGAGTCTTGAATCCATAGACACTTTCTAGGTGGCCCCGTTCTCTAGTCTCTGGAACAACTCAGGAGGAGTTTCCATCTAGTCTCTCACTACCATTACCAGGTAAGCAATGCATGTGCAGGAACTTTAATATATATTATGATTGTGTATGTAAATTTAGAGATACATGTGTATAGAATTCTGTACTTGAACAATTATTGTGAGTACGAACACACTCAGAAAAGCAAACCAGGATCACCAACAAAAATAAAAATAGGAATAATAACTAAGTTTTATTTAGGACTTTGTGTTTTAACGTATGCAATTCCAATCAGTCCTTATAAAAAAACATTATGAGGGGCCGGCCCGATGGCGCAGCAGTTAAGTTTGCACTTCTGCTTTGGCAGCCCAGGGTTTGCCGGTTCGCATCCTGGGTGTGGACCTATGCACTGTGTGGCAAGCCATGCTGTGGCAGGAGTCCCACATATAAAGTAGAGGAAGATGGGCACGGATACTAGCTCAGGGCCAGTCTTCCTCAGCAAAAAGAGGAGGATTGGTGGCAGATGTTAGCTCAGGGTTAATCTTCCTCAAAAAAAACCCATTTCCTTTCCTACCTCTTTTCCTTCTTTTTCTTCCATTTCTTCTCATTCTTACTATTTTACAGCTTTGAGAAATAATATTTGGAGGTGAAGATTACTGAGGTGGTGGAGTGAAGTTAGGCTTGGACGCCAGTAGATCTGACTTAGAATCAAGTTCTTTTCACCAAAGCCGCACCTCTCGTGAGGATGATGCATGACCCTGATGTTTTTGCCACCATGTAGGGACCCCACTCTGGCAGAACTAACCCCTTCTTATGTATACCCAAGTATGGGTCCTTTTTATGAATAGCTATGAAGGAAAACAAAATCAGTGTCTACTTTCACTGTATAAAGGCAGATCCTACAAAAATACTTCATAACCACCCCATCAGGACAGCTTCTAGGATGAGGCAAGTAAAGCATCTAGGGCACAAAGTTTAAGGAAGAGCTTACTCTCAGGGTCCTACAAGCGCCAGGGCCACAAGTGAGAGTAAATGCCTCCTTAAATTTTGCCCCCTAGGCATCTCACTTGCCTCATCCTAGCCCTGGCTCCTAGTGTAGCGATTACCAGATGCTGATCACCTTGCTCTAGTGCCAAAGAAGTTAAAACCAATCAATGAGTGATTTATTAAACATCTACTACGTGCTGTATGTTGTGGGAAACATTTCCAGTTATATCGCATAGGCCTGTACCGGGAGAAAATGTTATCCTACTAGAAAGATAAGACGTATGCATGGGGAACCATCAAATCAGATATATTGTCAACTCTATAAAATATCATGGTCACATGAAGTCACAGATGGTGGCATCACTATGGTGGGAAGTAGGGGACGTTCCTGCAGATGCCCTAAAGAATAAGCGCTTGTGCTAGACTCATGTATTGGTGGGTGAGGCAGGGCCCTGCTGGGGAGACTACTGGGCTCCAAGCAAAGGCTGATTGATGTTGGCCGTAGGAAGCCATTTATATATTTGAACAGGGGAGCAATGTGCAGAAAGCTCTGTGATGGATTATGCATCATTTTGCTGGAGTGGGTCAGGGTGATGGATGGATGGTAGGTCCATCCAAAATAAGAATATTGTTTTAAAGTGGGGGCATATTAGTTTAAAATTCATTTTAAAGTGATTACTGCTCAAAATGGTTTTGATCTGTTACAGGGAAATTGAAGTTGGAAGAAAGGAAACAGTAGAGGTTGAAATGTCCAAATCAGGCATCTTTATTTATACCATTTTGTCACATTTCCATTTCTCCTGAAGTTGGCTCCACGAAGCACTTAGCAGTTGTTGTTGGCTCTGAATTCCGTATTGTCTGACCCATACTGCTGGCTACTCTATCATGTGCTGCCTAGCTCACTGAGCAGTTTGTGTGGGTGACTCTGGTCTTCCAGACTAGATCACAAGGCCTTCAAGGTCAGGGCTCAGAGCTCATTCTGGAATGTTCTATCACTGTAGGCCTGGCCGCATCTGGGTGCAGGGAAAACAGTTAGTAAGGGTTTCACAGCTGTCTGCTCTGGAGGAAAGACATGGAGAGAAATTGAACTTGATTACCTAATGTGGAAAGGTCTGCATTTGTTGTACTCTGCAATGTTTGGACTGATCTAAATGAAATTTCCAATGGCTAATTTCATTTCTAATTCTTACGTGAGCCAGAAAACTCCACCTGCAAGGGAACGGTTTTTCATTGCCTTTCTTTTGAAAAGGGTGAGCGCTCCATTTCCTGTCAACAGGAGCGAGCCGGAATTGGTTACTTCTATGACAGTGGTAGTTGCTTAGGAAGGAGGCCCGGGACTCATGCTTCTGTCAAACTTCTTGGCATAGGGTCAAACCAGAATGAGCAATGCAAGACCCACATGTCTCTTGATAGACAGATATCTGAGCTGGGGACGCTGAGGCCCAAGACAGTTTACCAAGAAGGTAGAATTATGTAACCCTGTCATTCAAAGGGCTTCTTTCCAGTGCAAAGTATCCTGGGACTAAACAGTACACATAGCAACGAAACAAACTGAACGTGTACACTCTTTGCATTGTTAAATGGAACACACTCCCCATATTGATGCATAAATCAACAACAGTGCTGTGGAGTGATGCCTCATTTATTCCCCATCACTAGGGAATGTACTATTTATTATAGATAATATTCCAAATAACTTAAGCCTGTGACTTTATGTGCCAAAATTTTAAAAAATGGTAACAACATATGATGAAAATCTTTCTAAACATTTCCTACTGTCTTAAACACCATGCCTAGAATATACTCTGACCCTGAAATGTTTGGAGGAAAAAAGTGGAACAGGGAATGGCCAGGCATATGGCTAGATCTGATGTTTTAATGCTGATGATTAACCAGGAGAAATAAATTTCTTCTAGACTTAATCTACTTTTTTTTAATTTTTTTTTTTTTTTTGGAGAACCATTGGTGGACTGAAGGGGTAGTATGGGCATTGATGGGAAGAAACTGAAGTCTTGTTATTAGAGGAGGCAGTAGGAGAAGGCTGCTGCTGAATATGTAAATATTTCTCAACACAGAACTCAGAATGATCTGCTAAAACAGAAGTCAGATCACATCCTCCTCTGCTCAAAACAGGCATTATGATGCCCTGCGAGGCCCTACACAACCTCTCTGATCTCGTATGCTGTTCTCCCTCTTCTGAACTCTGCAGCAGAGACCCTGGCCTTCTTGCTCTTCCTTCAGCACGCCAGCCTTTAGCAGAGACCATCTGCACTATAACTCTATAATTCAGTTCTCCCTAACTATTGTTAGTGCAGCCAAATTGAAAACCAAATAATATAAAAGGGGTGAGACACTAACTTGACCAATAATTATAGTCTTCCTATAAAATGCATAAGTAAAGGAAAATGTCCTTTTACTGGGAGAAAACCAAAATGCCACACGGCCTTTTGCCAACAATAACCAGACACAGCATACCTACAACCCCACCCAAGCTGATTGCACGTCTATGCAGCTCCTGTGTTCTTTCTCCTATGTGGAAACCACTCTTCAGTGCCAATCCAGAACCAAGGTTAACATTCTGTAAAGCTATTAGGGTTCTTGGGTGGCAAACTTCCCAGTCTTTGTCTATCTGGAAGTATCTTTATTTTGCTTTCCCAATTAAATGATAACTTATCTGGGTATAGATTTACAGGTTCAAGATTTTCTTCCAGAGTTTTGAAGATAACTTTCCACAGAGTTTTTGGGAATTTAAGGTCTGTTTTCCGTATCTTTAAATATTTCTTTCATTAATTGTTTTTATCCTTTCATATTGCATGATGAGTATATTTCCTGGTTTTAAAGTCTAGATCATTAATTTGCTCTTCAGTTTATTCTTTATTTGGGGTATTTTGAATTTCAAATGATATTGTTAACTATTGATGTATATCAAATCTTTGGTAATCTTCTTGAAATTGTCTCATGTAACAATTCTTATTCCATAGTAACCTGCTCCACTGTGCATAATAATTATGCTTTTATTTAAGGGTATCCTTCTGTTTTTGTATTTATTCTTTTTCCCCCTCTGGTCTTAGCTTTTCAGTGAGTGTCTTTCATGCTGGTGGTTTTCATCATATATTAGGTGATTCCTGGCTGTATCTTCCTTCTTGTATCTGAGATTCCCTGTTTGCCAGATCGTGTATGCTACTGTTTCTGTTTAGTGCAGCTGGCATCTGATATTGCAGGGGAGAAGCAGGGCATTCTGAAGGAAGGAAGTAGGGCTGCCAGTATCAGACTCCTATTTGTAATAGATCTCCTGAGAGTTTGGGAGTGATGGGAGAGAAAATTAGCACAACATTGAAACAAATAAACAAACAAAATCTATGAAAATTCTTGTTTGAAATTTTAAGTTCCTCAGTCCTGCAACCACAAATAATGTCTCAAGGAATGTCTCTCTCTGGCCCCTGAGCAGGCACCAGTTCTGGTATCAATGGGCCCGATTTCCCTGCTGAGATCCCCACCTTCAACCTCCCTCTTCTCAGATTCCTCATGGTCATTTAGACTTCTTGACTTTCAGAATCCAGGAGGAGAGCTCCCCAATTGTGATCAGTAGACAGAACAACTGATCTCCTTCTTTTCCTGTCTTATCTATTGCCCTTTATGAAGGGACAAGAAAGTGGGTGAGTGAGTGGGGGCCTCACTCCTGAGAGATGAAAGTGTATTTCAAGGGTGATTACTAAAAATTGAGCACTCTTACTAAATGGAGTAAATTTTTCTTCCTTTTAGAGTCATCCACGTTTGTTTGTTTGTTTGTTTGTTTTGGAGTTGTTGCATTTTAATTTTCATCATTTAAAATATATATAACTATGATATACATTATGGAATGATTCCCTGTTCCAAAAGTACACTTTCTTCTGTCACCTTCCTCCCAGCTCCAGATTAAGTATTCATATTAGTTTGATTTGTGGATGATTCATAATATTTACATTCTCCTCTGGCTGTTCTGTCCTATATAAATGCATTCATTCATTGCCACAATGTCTGTTATGATGGTTTCTCTGTTCCCGAGGCTGCTTTGAATCAATGGATGGATGAATGGATTTCATCAAGCAGCCGTCACTTCTCAAAGGGCCCTTGGTGCTCTTGCTCCCTCCTCACCTTGCATGTTGGGTTTGGGACTACTATGAATAAAGCTGCTATGAATAGTTTTTTATAAGTTCTTTTGAGCATATATTTTCACTTGTTTTTGGAAAATATCTAGGCGTAGGATTGCTGGATCATAGGATACAGTATGTTATTCTTTATAAGAAACTACCAAATGACTTTCCAAAGTGGTTGTACAATTTGACACCTCTACCAGCGCAGCATGAGAGTTCCAGTTGTTTCGCATCCCTGCCAGCATTTGGTGTGGTCAGTCTTGCTAGTTTTCACCATCGTGTATTCTGGTGTATATGAAATGGTGTCTTGTGGTTTCAGTTTATATTTCTCTGGTGACTGAAATGCTGAGCACATTGTGATGTTCTACTTTTGTGAAGGCCCTGTCCAAGTCTTTTCCCCTTTTTATTGGGTCTTTTGTCTTTTTATTACTGATTTGTAGAAATTCTTGATATATTCTGGATACAAGTTCTTCGTTAGATAAATGTATTATGAATATTTTTTTGACCCATCTGTGGGTTGCTTTTTCAGTTGTTGAAAAAAGTATTTTATTGAGAGCATATTGGTTTAAAACATTGTGTAAATTTCAGGTAGACATTATTATATTTTGGCCTCTGGATAGTAGAGTTATCCAGTTTTTGTACGTATGTGTGCAACTGCCTTCTCTCTCTGTCTGCCTGTTACAGATTTTAATTCTGAAGGGCTACTCAAACCCTTCTCTGCTGATGGCCTCACATCTGTCTGAGCGATGACGAACATTGGCTTTACAGGCAGAGCATACTGGACTTGAATCTCAGATCTGCCGCTAATTAGTTATATGACTTGTGCAAATAGCTAACCACTCTAAACTTCAGTTTCCTCATCTGTGAATCAAAAAAACAAAATAAAATTTCAGTGCCTATCTCACAGGCTTTTTGTGAAGATGGAGTATGAAATTAAATATAAATTGTTTTAAGTGGTGATTAGAATATGATAATTCTCCAGGGAATGTAGTTGTAATAATTTTTTTATGTAAGACAAATCGGGGGGAAAAACACATATTATCACTCAATAAATGCCAAATGATTTTGAATGAAATTAACTTTTTATTTTTAATTGAAGAAAATCTTAGCCATAACAAACACATAAAACATGACAAACAATACTTTTCTAACCCGACAGCCATCTCTACCCCAGTAGTGAAAACCCAGATGTTATCTGTTATGCTTAGGAACAAAACATGTCTATATGCTCTGCTCCCTGATTAATCTAATGGTTATAGAACTTGTGGCTATTACTACAAGATATGGAGCAGAAGCAGAAATAAGATCATTATTTTCAAAAGACATAATTTCACAACTAGAAAGCCCAAGAAAACTGAAGGACACCTCTAGTGTTAATAAGTGTTCAGTAAAGCATTTAGACATTAAAAATAATCAATGAGAAAACATCGAAAAATTAAAAGTCATTCAAAACTAGCAAAAACATTGCAAAGCCCAAAATATTTAGAACAAAGATTAAAAATATCTTAAAACATAAAGGCAATTTTAATAAAGTCCTTAGAAGAGACATATTAATCTTATAAAGATTTTGAGGCAGCTTAGTGCCCTTTAGAGGCAACATAGAGCCCACAGTTCTGAAGTTATGTGGACTGAGGTCAAAGCATGGTTCCAGGGGCCGGCCCCATGGCTGAGTGGTTAAGTTTGCGCACTCTGCTTCAGCAGCCGGGGGTTCATGGGTTCAGATCCTGAGTGCGAACATACGCACCACTCATCAAGCCATGCTGTGGTGGTGTCCCACATAGAAGAACTAGAATGACTTACAACTAGGATATACAGCTACGTACTGGGGCTTTGGGGAGAGAAAAAACAAAACAAAGAAACAAAAAAGCATGATTCCATCAACTTACAGCTAAATGATCATGGACAAGTTACGTAGCTTTTTTATGCCTCACTTTGATTCTCTGTAGAACGGCCATAATAATAGCACATGCCTCCTAAGGTTGTTGTATGGATTAAACTAGTACAATCTATCAGTAAGTGCAAGACCTAGTGGACCACAGACACCCAAAAAGTTGTACCTAGAGTTTTGCTTGTCATTATGATTGCCATTGATGTTCTTACAACAATTATTTCAAAGTTCATGTGTAGACTTTTTACATTTCCTATGCAAAACATTAGCAGAAAAAAAATTTTTTCCTGCTTTTTGGTGAAGAAGATTGGCCCTGAGCTAACATCTGTTGCCAATCTTCCTCTTTCTGTTTGTCTCCCCAAAGCCCCAGTACGTAGTTGTATATCCTAGTTGTATGTACTTCAAGTTCTTCTATGTAAGATGTCACCACAGCATGGCTTGGTGAGTGGCACGTAGGTCAATGTCCAGGATTCAAACCAGCAAAAACCAGGCCACTGAAATAGAGCATGTGAACTTGACCACTACGCCACAAGCTGACCCCTGAAAATTTCATTACAAATTTCATAAAATATCTACTTAAATCCTGAAAACATTGACTGCATCATAGCTAATTGAAAATAGAGTAAATAATCAAAATATGAAAATTTAAATGAAAATTTAATGAGTTAAAATGTAATGAGTTAAAATTTAAATGTGCTAAATAGGTTCCCCTACAGATTAATAATTGTGTACTAAAAGCACAGAATTTAAAATAAATGTACAACTAGGAAAAATATTTGGAATCCAATATGACAAATATTAAATTTCTTTATAAATAAAGATGCCATTCATGTTATATTATCTTAGAATGTAAAAAAATGATTCACACAAGAAAAAATACAAATGATGGAAAAGTATTTTTAATTGTATCACTTTTAATAATAAGCAAAAATATGCAAATCAACAAGCAATGCTATTTCTTTCCTTCCAAATTAAAATAATAATAATAATAGTAATAATAATAATAAAAAGAAGGAAGAGACTGAGCACAGATGATGGTGAGATAAAATAGAGGTGTTTGTATCCTGCTTCTCTGAATAGCTATTGGAGCAATATCAAATTTAACAACATACAGAAAATATCTTTAAATGGCCATTCTGCTAACTTTACTTCTGAGACTCTATCCCAAGAGAATAATAGAAATGCAGACAACAAGGAATAGAAAAATAGTTCAAAAATAGAAAAGAAAGCATTATTTACAGACAGGAAAAAAATTTTAATATAGAAATATTGTTAAGTAAATTGTAGTTTATATGGCAGGATATTATTCAGCCTTTTAAATGGTATTTAGAGTTTTAGAAATACTTTCATCATATTTTTCTTATAAAACTAAGGTGTCATACCATTTATACCATATGATTTATTTGAACTATTTACAGAACTAAATATTACAGAACCAAAACAACTAAATGTGTTGACCTTAGCACATCTTCTGCTGTTAGCTATATTTAAAAATTTTGTTCCTTTATGTATTTTTTTTTACTTTTAATTGTGGCAAAAAACGTGTAACATCAAATATACCATCTTAAGCATTTTTAAGTGTGCAGTTCAGTAGAGTTAAGCATATTCACCTTGTTGTGCAACAGATTGCCAGAACTTGTTCATTTGGCAACACTGAAGCTCTGTACCCATTTACCAACAACTCCTCGTTTACCCTTCACCTTAATCCCTGGTAACCAGCATTCTACTTTCTGTTTCATAAATTTAACTATTTTCTATGCCTAATGTAAGTGGAATCATACAATATTTGTCTTTTTGTGACTGACATTTCACTTATATAGTGTCTTCAAGGTTCATCCTTGTTGTAGCATGTGACAGGATTTCCTTCCTTTTTAAGTTTGTATAATATCCCATTGTATGTGTAGACCACATTTTATTTGTCCATTCATCAGTCAGTGGACATTTGTGTTGCTTCCACCTATTGGTTATGGTGAATAATGCTTCCATGAACATTGGGGTGCAACGTTTTTCAAGACTCTGCTTTCAATTCTTTATAGATGTATAAAAGATATGTGTGTATAGATATATAAATATCTCCAGAAGTGGGACTGCTGGATCACATGGTAGTTCTGTTTTAATTTTTTCAGGAATCACTATACTGTTTTCCATAGCAGTTGGGCCATTTTGTAATCCCAACTGCTACAATGGACGAGGGTTTATCCACAATTTATCCACATCTTTTCCAACACTTGTTATTTTCTGGGGTTTTTTGTTTTTATTTTTGTCTTTTTCAGCCATCCTAATAGATGTGAGGGGGGATCTCCTTGCATTAGAGAAATGCAAACCAATTATTCTCTAATTGCATTTCTCTAGTGAGTTTTGATGTTGAGTACCTTTTCTTATGTTTATTGGCCCTTTTATATATTTTTTAACTTGTCAAAATATTTAGAATTAATATGTACTACTTTTGTATCAAACAAACAAAACACTATGAACATAAATAGGATCAGTTTTACCTTCAGTTTTGTAGCGTTAGCAAAAGCTTTCTTTTCCAAGGCCCCCAAATTCCCATTTGTGAAATAAGGAGACTAGACTAGTTAATCCCATCTGTGATTTGTTTGTCTGTTTTTTGCAGGGGAAGATTTGCTCTAAACTAACATCTGTTGCTGATTTTCCTCGTATTCTTCCTTTTTTACTCCCCAAAGCCCCAGTACATAGTTGTGTATAGTTATAAGTTCCCCTGACTCTTCTATGTGAGCTGCCACCACAGCATGGCTACTAACAGATAAGTGGTGTGGTTCCGTGCCCAGGAACTGAACCTGGGCTGCAAAGCAGAGCATGCCGAACTTTAACCACTAGGCCATCAGGGCTGGCTCCACAATTTTTTTTTAATAAACAAAATAAGCTTTCCTCATTTCCTTCAGTGTTGCAAAAGTAATGACATTTATAAATTTCCTAAATTTGGGGATTTTTCTGAAAAGAACAGGTGGGTGGGTAAATTGATGATTTGATGGTAGTCTGTTCAGCATTTTTCTTCTTCATCCAACGTATTTGTATCTCCAACTTTATGGTAGGCATTAGATCAGGGGCCAAGAATACAAAGATAATGCAATCTGGACCCTGCCTTGTTAACTTACAAGTCTATTTGGAGAAGCAAGCTTATGAGTAAATAATTATAATGCAACTTGAAGTTGATATAATATGTGTGTAAATAAGGTTCATTATTGTTACGGAGGAGCAGATATCTGCTTCTAAGACGCCAAAAATGTGAAGACTCATCTTATAGTGGGAAAAGAGTTATAATAGTTGTCCCCCAGACCTTGGCGTTTACAAAAGCCATGGCATTCAAATTTACTGAGAAGAAATTTAATATTCACTAGCAAAGACAAACTAGAATTTCCATGAGCATTTAACCATTACATTTTTTTAAAACTAACAAATGGCTAAAATGTTTTCCATTCAATCAAATGGTATTTTAGAAATTGTGGTCTACACAAAGGATGTCTCTTGCTGGGCAGAGTAATATAATACATTCTGTGTGGAGTAGGAAACTTTAATGATATATGCAGTTTTGTTATTAAAACTGAGTTATATATTTTGCTCTGCTCTGGAAAATTGTGACCTAGTATAACATATCTTCACATTGTTTATAACTTGAGGAAAATCAACATTTTGGGTTCCCAGTTCACACAGTAGGAATTACATTTGTTTTGGCCAAATATAATTTATATAACTGCAAGGAACAATAAAACATGAACTCTACAGTGTTTTCTTACCTAAAAATAATATAGACCTTGTAAAATTGAAGAGATTATTATTATAAAGGAAAAGACAGTAACTTAAAAGGCCGAAGCTCATTTTACAGCACTCTAATGGCTGTGCAAATAGGCAGACACCTGTGTCCCCATTTTCCTTGACCCTAGCCACGGGAGTGAGATTCCACACAGTAATAAATAACCTTGCAAGTAAAACTTTGAAATATAATTTGCTTGAACAAGCCAAGTTCTTCTATGTTCAAAAGTCATTTTCAAAGCGACTTCTTAAAACTCCTCAGTATTCTTTATTCCCCTGCCTACAAAGATCTTTCATATGTGATGAAAGCATCTGGTCCGTCTTGTTAATGAGGTCTCAGTTAGTGACGGGGCCATTCTACATTTAAGACTTGAGAATTAAGTGACTGAATGAATGAATGAATCAATAAATCAATGATTGGGCATTTATCTTGAAAGTCAACTAGTCTGTTCTGGAATTGACTCTACAATTTCATGATCATAATATAAAATGTGATGCCATCCTCAAAAACTGAGAATGGTAAGATGAGGAAAAAGAGTGAAACTCCCTTTGATGCGCAGGTACAAGAGTCATATTGAGCGCATATTATAAAATTGCTGATTGCCAAATCAGACAGCTAGAAAAAATGTTGACATTTCGGGGGCAAGTACTATGTTCTAGAAACTAGTCCATTGTATCTTATTTAATCCTCTAAAGTCTAAACAATTCCACAAAGTTGGCAGAATTATCACTATTTTACATGTGAAGAAACTAAGGCTCATAAATCTTATGTGACGTGTTCCAAATCACATAGCCAAGTACGTGGTGGAGTTGACCCCAGACCATGAGTCTTCTCATTCTACATACCGCACTCTTTCGGTTACACCCCTCTAGAATCTGCTGGGTGAGGACAATAGGCTAGGACCAGCCACAGCATAATCAATCGGCAGATGGGCCTAGGCTTCCTCCCAGATGACACCTATCCACTCTCACAATTCCTACCTTTCCTCGGGCTCAAACCTTTTCCATTTACAGGGCAGATTTTCCTGCCCTGAGATTTACTTAGATTTCAAATTCTTCTAATTCCCAGGGTAATTTTTGACTGGGTCTTTTAAATCGTAATATCTATTTCAAACTAGGATTTGAATTGTATTTAATAGTATTAGGGTTTCTAATTGTATTGACTTTTTTTAAAGCAATCCATTCTTAATATTTATTTAGAGAGAGAGTCCTAAAGAATCCTAAGGGATGCAGACTTGCCTCTCAGGAGCCGACATGGGAGTCCATTTTCCTTTAAAAAAGTCTGTAGCCTCTCCAGGCATTGAATCATCTGGCTTGCGGCCAGGCACTAGAGGGTGCTTTAGAAATATTATTTGATGATGAACTCGGATGTTGTCCACTTGCTTTTCAGAAATCATTCCTGTAAATCATGGCTTTGAAAACTTGTCAGCATTTTGCTCTTTCTTTTGTGGATTTCTTCAAAGGGAGAAGGAATGCCTTAAAAGTAAACATTCAACAGCCATAACTGCATCCCAAGGAGGGTGGAATAAAAAAATATTATAGATGCTTATAGATACATAAATATTTCTGTGAGATAAAAAGAGAACCCTGTGGATAACTCACAAAGAGCCTACTGGAACTTTATCAGTCGGCTGGGCTTTGTCAGAATAAAGTGGGTTTGTGAGGGGCCAGGGCAACATGTGTTTCTCCCTATTCCACACCCTTCTTTTCTGGAAGCTTGCTGTAAGCATAACCCCTCACATTTGTGTGAGACTTCTCTCCTTTTTTTTTTTAAAGAGGCACTTTCACATACATTATCTCTCCAGTGATATTCACAACAACCCGTGTGGTAAGCATTACTATTCCTGTTCTTTAGATGAAAAAAACTGAAATTTACCAAGAATCATTAACTTACTCAGATCCATAAGGCTAAGTGGCAGAATCAGACAAATTATAGGAATTTTTTTCTAGAATATTATAGGGCGGCAAACTATTCTTCCTTTATACTGCTAACATAAACATATTTTCACGCTGTTAACCATATTTCTTCCTTTCTTCCTTCAGACTTTTTCATTGCATGTATCCTTCCCCCTTCATTATTTTATTTCCTCTTTAGTATCTTTAAATCTTAAATAAAAATAAAGCACGTGAACAACAAAAAACAGAGATCATGAAATGCAAAATGAGAAGCCACACACCTCCTCTGCCCTCACAAACCAGCATGACCTGTGGAGACTGTGGTATGAAGCATAATGAAGTAGAGCCGTGAGTGAGGTACAATATGTGCTCTAGGATTTCAGAGGAGGCAGCGCTCTGATTGAGAAGATCAGAAAGGGCTTCTTAAGAAAAAAGAATGCCGGGCATTGAATCATCTGGCTTGGGACAACGAGATTCCAAAAGAGCTCTCCAAGCTTTGGAAATAGCAACAACACAGTTGACAAAGCACAGGGCATTTGCAGAAAACAATGAATATTCACCTTATTGGAGGATTGCTTGCCTAAGGAGGACCACATGGACAAGAGGCTGTCAAGCAAACTTTTAACCAGGTTCTAGAGCAGTTCCAGCCAATCAAACTTTCTGAGATAATAGAAATGTTTTATAACTGGCATTATCTGCTGCAGTAGCTGTTGGCCAAATGTGGCTATTGAGCACGTGAAAAGTGGTTGGTATGACTAAGAAACTGAAATTTTAGTTTATTTTTAATTAATTGTCCTTTTAATTTAAAAGTCACATTTGAGTCGTGGCTACCATTTTGGAAAGAGCAATTCTGGATGGCCTTGAATGACAGACTGAGGCTGTCACAGAATGCCACACTTACCCAGGGAGAGTAGATACTCACTGACTGAAGGAGAAAGATGGACTGAGAATTTGGAGAGGTTGTGATAAAAAAAGGAAGAAGCGGAAGAATTGGAATTTGGGATCAAAGGAGACATCAGGTTGTAATTGCTGAATTTTTTTTTTTTTTTAGACTTTATTTTTTCCTTTTTCTCCCCAAAGCCGCCCGGTACATAGTTGTATATTCTTTGTTGTGGGTCCTTCTAGTTGTGGCATGCGGGACGCCGCCTCAGCGTGGCTTGATGAGCAGTGTCACGTCCGCGCCCAGGATCCGAACCAACGAAACACTGGGCCGCCTGCAGCGGAGCGCGCGAACCTAACCGCTCAGCCACGGGGCCAGCCCAGTAACTGCTGAATTTTTGAACCACCGAATTCAAAATGCAATTGTTTATACTCATTTCATTTGTATAATAAAAGTTTGTTTCCCACCAAATTTATGAACCCCTCCAGTGTCAAAATGATGTCCATTCTTTTACCTCTTAATCAATTTCTAGTAGCCAGCACAATGTCTTAGACAAAATATGTCGTGCATGTGATATTTTTTTGACAAACTCAACCAAAGTGATGTGTTAATATGTTATAGATAAACTAAATATCCATTATCTAAACTGAATGGAAGTGACAACAGAAGAGGCAGTTAATTTAAACACAACGTATATAAGCAGGTAAGCCTTAAAAAATGTATTAGCTTTTGGGGCTGGCCCTGTGGCCGAGTGGTTAAGTTCGTGCGCTCCGCTGCAGGCGGCCCAGTGTTTTGTTGGTTCGAGTCCTGGGCGCGGACATGGCACTGCTCATCAGACCACGCTGAGGCAGCGTCCCACATGCCACAACTAGAAGAACCCACACCGAAGAATACACAACTATGTACTGGGGGGCTTTGGGGAGAAAAAGGAAAAAAATAAAATCTTTAAAAAAAAAATGTATTAGCTTTTGTATGTGTGTGTGTATATGCATTTGTTGGTTTATTTCCTCAAATTCTTGATCTTTAAAACATATGGAATTTAAAAACTGCAAAATGGTTTATCAAACCCATTATCTCTATTCTTTTTTTGTCTTTTAAATTTGGAATCCCGGCTTTTTTCTTGCGAAATTTCCTTTTTTCTTTATTCTTTTAAACTCATAAGAAAAGATATTCTTGTTTCAGCTTCATTAGATTCTTAAATTATGGATAAGGTATTCTGTAAAACTAGCCTGGGTCCACTCCTTCATTTGATGGCTGAAGGAATAATTAAAACAAAAAGAGAAAATTGATCTCCCACAGACTGGAAGGAGTTGATCTCCCAAAGATTTAAGATCAAAATATGAAAACCAAAATATTAAAATCAAAATAGTGAAAACTGGTGCTGAACTTGCTAGATGGTTTTCTTACAATACTTTGCAAAAAAGAAAAGACAAAACAACAGGGGCAACAGCAGAGCCACATCTTATCCCCAACACCACAAACTCAACCACTAAGATTTTTTTACCTGAAAATGGACTCAGCATTTGGCTGCCTTCTCAAATAAGTCTTAAATATTTTTATGCTGGTGAATCCTCACATGTGGACGTTTGGGGGTTGAATGGGCACCAAATAGCCCTCCGTGTACTGTGTTATGGGCTATCGGTCACCAGATGACCTGGCCTCTCCTCTCCTACCGAAGGATGTGAGCAAAATGTGCAGAGATTCTGAAAGAAGGCTTGGGAAGTCAGTTCGTTCTTCCTTAGCATTCGTTCAAATGGGTCCTTGGCAAACCACATATGCTGCAGATGGAGTAGGTTCTCCAGTTCTCCAGGCAAGGAATATGTGTGTTCTGCCTCCCCAAAAGCCTCATTTTGGAGACATTCTTTGCAATTCATCAATAACTCCTATGGCTATTGCCAAATCCTGCCCCCCCACCCCTCCTTTTTGAGACCTGAAGGGAAAGTGAAGATCAGCTGATGAGGGCCACTGGGGTATCTTGGAGATGGAACTCTGAAGATTTGTATTCCTACGCCTTCTTTGTTTCAGACAGTGAAAATCCTTGAACTTCCAGAGATATTATTTTCTACTCTCTTAATCTCATCCAAGTTGTCTAACATTTCTTTGAAATATTGGCAACAGAACCTTTGAAAGGGTTTTGGTTCTGAAACCTCAATTATAATTTTATTGTTTGTGTCTCTAAGTCTCATGTTTGAGTTTTCTTACAAAAAAAAAGGTCAAATGTCTTTCTCTAACATTTACCTGAATTCAGGCAATTGACAGTATAAACCTAAGGAAAACAATGGGAATGTCAATAGCAATGTTAATGCTGGAATTTTTCCTCCAGTCACAGAATCGTAAGATCTTAAAATTGAAACTGACCTTAAAGGAAGTCACCTTAAATCATTCTTACAAATGACTGTACTATTGCAAGTATTAAATGTCTGGGATCAGAAATGGGAAGAATGCTCATCATGTTCTGCTCTTTTTTGTTTTTTCCAAATGTCCAAGTAGCCAAGTCTCTGGTATGTATCAGAGGAACAGGCAACTTTCAGAGTGAAGTCAAACGAAAAGTATGCAGATGGCAGTGTAAACGTTAGGAGAGTTTGGGGGAAAATATGCCAGCTATGTGCTGTTTTGCTACAGTAAGTATAGAACCATCTCTCCAATGCCATGGACAAGAACCTTGCCAAGTGGAATACCCTATTTATAACCCTATCAAGAGGAGGAAATAGTGCCAGGAACAAGATAAAACTATTAGCTATATTAACAAAAATACTTAAAAGCATGTTTGTATTTGAAAATAAATATTAGCGGTTAAGAAAAAAATATAAGTAGTTGTAGATCTGGGTGTTGAAACCTATTGCAAGACCATTAATTAGTCATCGTCTTATCTTCACTACCATAGCTCTGCCAACTTGTCTGTTTGAAGTCGTAAATGGAGCTCATAAATGGACTCTTTGGGAGATATGTAGAAAATAAACAATTCCCCCTATTCGGTAAATAGTGAAGAAATCTCCCTGGGCTCGCATGGTTTTTTCCTCTCATGTTGGCACTGTTGGTTCACTGCTCATCTGGGACATCCTCCCGATCTGTCTTGAAGCTGCCAGTCTTTCCAATGCCAAATATTTAGGCTGCAATCCCAGAGGTGGGAAAAATAGGCTGAGTCCTAGGGAATGCCATGAGCATGCTGACTCTGGTCACAAGGGTGTCACATTGGGAGGAGCCTGGCAGCATCAGGACAAGGGCCATGAGCTGCCACTGTACATCATTCCCTCTGTCCCGGTACCCTGAGGAGCAGCATGTTGAATAAGCGAGAAGCTGAGGGAATGGTTGGTTTGGTGCCAGGCTGGCTCCTTTTGCCTGCTTTACTGTATCAGTGAAACTTGGTATAAGCCAAGCTGTCCTCTACTATAAGGACTCGGTAAGCACAGAGATACAACTTTCTTTTTCTTCCTTTATTTTGTCATTTTCTCTTTTCCATCTACTCACATAGCCTGGTGGAATACAAAGACCATATGACGTGGAATCAGACAAAATCATGATTAAATCTTGGCTCTTTTACTAGCTTTGTTTCTCTGAAGGAGAAACAAAACACTTAACTCATCTAAGCCTCAATTTCTTTTCCACTAATGGCGCCTCCCTTTGTTGTGAGGTTTAGAGGAGATGATCTATGACGTACTTAGCACTGTTTGCAGTATCTGATAGGCAATAAATGTTAACTTGCCATAGCTAGAGGCTCTGTATCAACTACAGATACTCCAATTTATTAATGATTTATTAATATTATCATTTAATAATCTAATTCATTTATCATTATATTAGATAATAATACAGAATATCACCCTATAAGTATCTACTTATTAAACTAAATAATTGAATTTAGTTTAATAACCCTCTATTTATCAAAGTGTATGATAATTTTATAAACAATTTTATATACTTATTTAAGATATAATTGTCATGCATTATATGTTATGTATTGTATATTTTATATAAACACATTACATATATCACATATGTTGTGTTTTATGTTTTGTGTACCATACATTATATTATGGTTTGTGTTATATATTATAAATCTGTATCATGTTATGTCCTATATGATGTATCGTGTTTTATTTTGTGTATAGTATTGATAATATTGACTATTAACTTATGTTAATATAAATTGTAGATAGTTACATATAATTTTATTTTATTCAAATAAGTAATTTAAGATATAAAGTGATACAAAAATAATTATATGATTAGAATATTATATATAGTATAAGGTATATTAGGTTCTAATATGGATAATTAGACTATATAATTATTAAAATTAAAAAGTAATTTTAATAAAACTATTTATATGTGCTATTATATACTATATTATAAACATACATATACAAATCTAATTATTTAATAATCTTCAGCGTGCTTTGGCCACAATTCTCATGGTTAAGAAGTATCACAAGGTGGGGTAGTAAAACATCACGGAAAGACCATGTGTCCCAGAGACAGAAAAATTTAAGTTCTGGCCCTGCCAGGTGTGGGAACCTGGGCATGCCGATTAACCTTTCTGAAGCCCTATTTCCTTACTCTACAAGAAGGGGGGATAGGAGGAGACTTACAGATTTAGACTGAAATCATACATGAAAAGAGTATAGCACATCTGCCAGCACATAAGTCATCAATAGATGATAGATAGCACTATTATTTATTATTAAAAACTAATTATCTTCGTTGCTTTCCATGGAAGTCTTAGAAATGCATTGAAGAAGCAGCCATGCACCACGGGACTTCTCTGTGCGGAGCAGGCTGCTGCCGTCTCTGCTTTGCTTGGGCCCCTCGGCGAGAGCAGGGCGAGTTATTCTCACTTTCTAGAGGTTGGAGAATATTCAAACTGATATCCCTCGTGGGGTAAGATCTTGGGGACAAATATTTCCTCTATTTCAAGGCTTCTTAAATTTCACTTGTGATTTAAAAAGCAAATAAGCCCCTTAATTGCTTCGTTAAGCTAGTCAACGCTAATTAAGAAAAGTCAAGAGAAAAAATATTAGAAACTGCTGTGCTTGACTTGTACCCTCCTCTTTTTCTTCCCGAATAGATCTTGCTTTGCTGAGGAAAGGGAGTTTGTGATTTTCCGTGATGGAAGCCACTCTGACCTCCTCAGTTCTGAGTTTGAAATTGAGCTCTAGTCTTTTGGGGTTCGATTCTGTTTATTACTGGTGAAACACGATTTCCAAGCCCCATGAAAAAATGCCTAAAATGCCTTGTAAAGTAGCGCAGGGGGTAACCCAAACTATTTTGATGAGTTGGAATCCAACAAGCTTGAAACATCAGTTTCTTCTCCTTTGGCACAGCTCAGGAGCTTAAGAACAGTGGCACAGGATCCAAGGGGGCAGCTCAGGCCTTGAGTGGGAGCCCTGCACGTGAATATGTGAGTGTGTGCACGTGTGTCTGCATGCCTGTGCACATGTGTATGTGCTGTGCACTGTGTGCACATATGCAGTGGGGAATGTGCAGACGTGGCTAAGGATAGTCTACCTATGGACCAATGGAAGCCAAATCCAGCCTTTTACTCTTGACCAAACTTTGGGACAGTTTTATTTCTTTTTTTAAGCTCTGCTGAAGCTTATAAGAAAGGTGAATTTTGTTATCCTGCATTTTCCTGGAAGTAACTAGCCCAGATCCCTGGTTATGTCAGCTCCCTTGGAATCTCTTAGACCCAGAAAGAATGATGAAGTAAATCTAGTAATCTGCCTCAACTCTCCTTTATTGTAGTGTATTACTTCTATATACTGAGCACTTACAGCATACCAAATTCTGTTTAGATGTTTCATAACCGTGGCCACATTTAGTCTTCACAGTAACTCCTTGAGGTGCATTTGTTACTCCCACTTAATTGATGAGGATATCAGGGATAAGAGAAATAAAGAGAAAGGCTCATGGCCCTAGAAATGGTAAGTGGGTGAGCAGAGATTGAAACCTGGAGCTGCCCTCTGCAAAACCAATGTGATTTCCTCCTTACCCCATCATTCAAAAGGCTCTATCACTGTGATCCTCTGAGTTAGACCAGCAATTCTTCCTTGTCCCAAATGAGAAGAATCCAAGGCCCTCCTTGTTTTGAAAACACTACTGAGTACAGTGCCTCTGCTGAGCCTGTTCAGTGTGCAAACATTGCCTGCAGCTCCAAGGTTGGCTTTCCCCACAGCCTAAGGACCTCGGTGCGTGTAGAACCCTTTGGAGAAATTTGGGCTGCTTATGGGAATCTGCTAGAAGAGCAGAAAGTGTGAAGGACTCAAGGATTAGAATCAGAAGGAATTTTACCCGCATTCTCACTTGTGCGAAGGAGACCAGGCCTGAATTATTCAGGATTGTAGGTGGTTTCCCTAGATGCATCAGCTCTCACGGATGGCCTCTCTCATTGGACTGTGCCTGAGTGGGAAGGAGAAGAACCTTGCCTTGATCATAACAAACTCAACGAACCCAAAACTGTAAGACTCCTTCAGCTATTTTTCAGGCATTGAAACATTCTGGGACACCAACTGCATGGGCTCATTGGGGGAATAAAAACTGGGTCTTGAATGAAGAGACAATAAAGAGGCCCTTGATGGATATCGTCAAGGGTCCAGTTCTTATATTCCAAAGGGGTGCTATTAACTCAGTTCTCACTAGTTCCATGACTTAGGAGTGTCCATTCTGCTTGGTGAGTAATGGCAGTGCGCCTCTTCTGCCTGTGATTGGCGTACTTCTGGGGATTGAAAGACCTGCCATCCAGTAGATTCCTAGATACTTAAGATCTACTTAGTTTCCTTGGGGACCAGGACTAGTGTGCAAGAACCAAATCTTGATTCCATGCACAGTGGGTCTGAGCCAGCTAATAGTTCCCTTATCTTGGACTGAGAAAGGCAAAGTCTGCAGGGTGGGGGTAGGGGAGAGAACCTGTAGCTCTGATGCTTCAGACACATATACATTCTCTTTAGAAAACAGGGGCTGGCCTGTTGGCACAGTGGTTAAGTTTGCACACTCCACTTAGGCAGCCCAGGGTTCACGTGTTCAGATCCCAGACGCAGACCCATACACACTTGTCAACCCGTGCTGTGGTAGCATCCCACATGCAAAATAGAGGAAGACTGGCACAGATGTTAGCTCAACAACAATTTTCCTCAAGCAAAAAGAGGAAGATTGGCAACAGATGTTAGCTCAGGGCCAATCTTCCCCCACCAAAAAACAAAACAAAACAAAACAAAAAACCCTCTGGCCAAGAACTGTATGTAGATAAACCAAAGTACAAAGTGTGCACAATTAAAAAGACTACAACATTTGTGCAAATACTCACTTTAATTAAAACAAGCAAATAAGGGAACAAACAAAACTTACATATTTCTTTCTATTTCTCAGTGTTCTGAAGATCCACAGCAACTGATTATAAGCCTAAAAAATTTTATCAAGTAGTTATCAAATAATTCCCATAAAGAATATGATCTAGCATCATGCGATCCTTCCCAAGAAGATCTTAAACAAGGGTCAAATGAAGTCTTAATAATAACAAACAGTTTCTGATATTTCTCTGGGGCCACTATTCCTCCAATTGCTTATGAGTAAAGGGCCAGAAAACAAGTTTAACCAGGAAGAATGTGTGACGAGTGTTTGGTGATGGGAGCATGCAACATGAGCAGACGTAAGAAAATGGGTGCGAGAAGCTGTGTGACAGCCTTGGTCACAGTTTAGAAGGTAATCTCTGCTACAGCATTTATCAGTCAGGCAAAGAATCCAGCTGTGGCAAGCATAAGGCAGGATACTAATACCCTAGATAAATGGGCTGAGTTGTTGACAGAGTTGTGACCCTGGGGGAAGAAAGGCTGGGACACAGAACAAAGTGGGGGTTCATGACTAAGAAACACATGAGGGTAGATCTAGTCCTGTGGGCAAGGCCAGAGGGAGGAGAGTAGAGATATCATCAGGGTTACCTGGGGAACACCAAGCCTCGGACCTTATTGCGGTAAAAGTGATTAGAACCGAATGAGAATGCCTGGCCATCAAACCCAGTCAGTGGATCCCAACAAAGAGGCGTGATATTCTAAGCTCCACTGGCCCAAAGATTGAAATGTTTGAAGGCTCCTGATACCCTATGTCACAAACAGGATGGGTTTGGGTCTTAGGTACCCTTAAGCCTCCTGAAGGTTCAGAGGATGGAGCCCTGATAATCTGAAGACAGATGCAGATCAGAGAGTGAAAGATTTCCTATATCAGCACCCTGGGAATCCATCAATGCCAGATCTTTTCCATGGAGGCTCTCCCCAAAGAAGAATGACCCCACTCTGCGAGAAGAAGGTGACCCTAACACAGTAGTGTAAGAAACTAAGGTGAGGACACCTGCCCACTGGAATGAGGGGGTCAAGTCTCGGCTACAATGCTCTTGGTGGGCAGGCGAGACCAGTAGGCCCCTCATCAGAAAGGGTCTAGATCAGTCATGGATTTTGACATTCTGAGTCCAAAAAGGCTTCCACACACTACACTGAAGCGTGTCCCTGAAGGCGGCCCCAGAGACAGCCCCGGAAGACTCCTCTCTTCCCACATGAAGTCCTGGAAAAGCCACAGAGCTTCTCTTCTTCTTGTGTTTCCTCCTTCAACCTCCTCCAACTACTTTCCTCTCCCCACTGACTCTCAAATCAGGAACCTTGTCTTTGCCTGAAATGCCCTTTCTCCTCTCTAGCTGTTCTACTTCTCTCGGAGCTTTGAACTAAAGCCCACCTCTCTCCCTGTCAGGATTACTTGAGCTTGCAATGACTTTTCCTGGCTCTAATATATAAATCATGTATTAAACAATCATTATTTAGCAGTGTTTCCTAGAAAGCCTGTGGATAAGGGTTGGATTCACATTAAACTACAGATTAAAGAACAAGAAAAGCCCTTACCGACCACCTAGCCCCACCATTTCTCTGTTAAGTGAGCAGGCAGAGGACCAGAATGAAGTGATTTCCTCAAGGTCACAGGAGAATGAACAGCAGAGAAAGGAAAAGTCCGTATCCCACAACTCTCGACTCAGGATGTCTTCCATGACTTTCTCTTGCCTAAGCAGTTCAACTGGAGAACCAAATCCAGCAAAGATCACTTTTTCAGAGAAATTATAGGGGATGGGTCATGGCTGAATCACAAGGTTTCTGAATAAGCAGGAAGAAGCCAGGGCTGGGTGCGGCGATCTCTAAGGCAGTCTGAGCCCTCCCAAGAGGGAAGAGAAAGAGATCTATTACATTGACCTTGAAATTTCCTCCATTTATGGCCTCCTTCACCTTATGTTGAGATCTGGGATGTGAATGTGCTCAGGGGTAGGGAAGGCTGTAATCCCCAGGGTCTTGCACTATAAACTTCATTTCCTCCCTTTATTGCAGTTAACTGCCCATGAACTCTATTAATATTTTGCAAATTGAGATCCCTAAAACACATGTTACTGTTAATTTTAACCTCATGCTAACTAGGATGTGGTCAAATTTTCACAACAAATTCCAGGGATATTTTGACATGCCTTGGAAAAATGCATTTAAAGGTGGCTCTGGGGTGTACCTTTTTTTTCCTAAATCCACACGTTTCCTTTCAGCTCCTGCTATTAAGGAGCAGGCAGAATTGACTGTTTTAGGAGAGGAGGAGCCAAAGTAAAAAGTGACTCAGTTATGATGCAGAAGCATCTTCCAGACCCAGAGAGACCTCCAGAGAACTCCGTATTTCTGAATTTGCCAAGGTAAAAATCTGATGTTCATTTACTCAACAAAATGAGTGCATGCTTTTGCACCCAGGATCATTTTTCTTAGAAGCAACTTACCATTCCATAAACACAGTTCTCCCTTAAATTAAATGCCTTGGGTTTTCTAAGTTTAGTGGGAAAAATAGATTTTTCCTACCTGCAGTTATGTTAAATGCATTTCCATGGAATAGTACCTAAAGCTGATCAGCCAGAAAGAAGAAATCCCTTTCGCCCTCCCTTCCTTCTTTTTTTCTTTCCTTTCTCTCTTCTTTCCTTCTTTTCACTCAACAAGGACTTTCTGAATACCTACATGCACCAGGAATTGCTCTAGCCATTGCAGATATGGTGGTAAACATGCCCCTGGAAAACATTAACCACATGATCCCACATTTAATCATTTCATTACACTTATAAGTATTCAGCCGCTGAGGTGAATACTTTTTCCCAAGACCATCAATCTACTCAAGGCATTCATCTCAACAGAAATATTTAATACGTTCAGCTGTAGAAAATAAAGCAATGCCCCTTCTATTAATCATTGGATCAAACTCATTTTTCTATTTTTAAGGGTTTTTGTTTCCCCAAATGATTCCCCATTTTCTTTCAATCATGGTCTTGGGTTGAGGTTAACCTAAATCTTGGTTACTCCAACTGAGGAGATGGCGTGTTGTAGTGTCAGCATTTTTTCCCTTACAACCAATTCCGAGACAGATGAGGGAAAGCAGGGCCATTCAAGAGAAGAATGTCCAACTTTCTCTGGTCCCTGCCCTTCCACAGTGGCCAAGTTCACACCTGGGCCTAGAGGAGACAGTCCTCTTTTACATGTATAACCTTGAACTCATTCTCCAATCTCCTCTACTCTCACTCCTGTTTTCCACTAGCCTCTGGTTTCAATAGAGCGGGTAGCATTCTCAGTATATAAGTGGCAACTTCTCTCGATATCTTTATGAGTATTTAGTTATTTCAGGAGGACAGCACCTTCAGAGGGAAAAGGAAATATTATTCCTGAAGGAGCAGTGGCAAGTGAGCTAACTAATAATCAGGACAAAACTGAGGTTACATTTGACCAAGACCAGTGAACATGCCACAGATTTTATTCACCAAATTCTATTTTGTCAAGATGAGAGAGTGGGAGATATTCTAGATGAAAGAACGGAATAAATCAAGGATTCTCAAACTTTTTGGTTTCAGAACGCCTTACATTCTTAAAAATTATAGAGGAATGCAAAATTTTGTGTAGATCATGTCTATCAATATTTAGCATATTGTAAACTAAAACTGAGAACGATTTTTAAATGTTTATTTATTAGCTCACTTAAAAATAACAATAATAAATTCATTACATTTTGATATAGATAACATATTTTTATGAAAATAGCTATAATTTTTTAAAAAGCAGTTAATGCGAAAAAACAAATTTCTTCAATGTTTGGTTTAATAAAAGAAGGCTGCTTTTCCTATCTGCTGCTGCATTCAATCTCTTATGATATCACACATTATGTAGCCTCTGGAAAACTCTAGCATACATTCATGGGAGACCATACGTTACTTAACCCATCTGTGCCTCAGTTTCTTCATTGTTAAAATGGATATAATCATAGTACCTGCTTATCTGATAGTTATAAAAATTAACTTGGTTTGTAATGTAAACTGTTTGGAACATATCTGGCACATAGTAAGAACTGTCGTTATCGTCAACCCCATTGCTATTAGCATTTACTTTGTTGACCCACTCCCGGAATGGGGAAGGACCTGCGCAGTCGACCTCCAAGTCTAGATGGAGGAAAACTCAACACTTTCATGTGTTGCACTTGAGGAGGCACTCTCTCTGTAAGTCTTCGATGATTTCCATCTGAGACAGAGCACTCAGGGCCTTTTATTTGTAAGTGTTGGCCTAAATTTGGGCCAGTGGTCCTGTAGTTACTCAGGCTCAAGGCTGTCAGATTGATCCATATGGGATTAAGCAATATAGACATAGCCATAGGATCCTTCTCATGATCTTCAAGATACTGAATTGGATAGGACCTCAAGGATCATTTTGTTTTACTTCCATCCAGCTGTGGGAATTTTCCAGCTCCATCTCTGGTGTTTATTCTCCAGTCTTGGTTGGGGCACCTTCATGGATTGGGACGTCACCTAATTCAGGTGTTCTCTTAATTGATGGCACATCAGAGGTTTGCAGACCTTGGTCTTCTCTCTCTGGAGCCTCTCTAGAGGTGTTTCTTCTCTAAATCTCCATTTCCTTATCTAAGCCACTTCCTCAGTAACAGAGTTTACAACCATTTCTATAGTAGTGTACTATACTATACTATTTCTGTTTCTTCTGCAGGGATGCATAAGGGTGAGAGCCAGGGGCTTTGGTGATAGAGGGATTCAGGCTTGAATATGAGCTGTGCAACCTTGAGCAAGTTACTTTCTTACTCTGAATCTTGGTTTCTGCAGCTTAATAATAAAGATAAATGGGAATATTATTTCACAGGAGATTCTGTGAGATAATGCAGATAAAGGGTCTTGCATGATGTCCAACATGGCAAGTTTGGGATTGACTTAAGGCTGGCACCTAGAAACAGAGCCTGAAATGGGGATTAGAATGCTTTCAGGAGAACAGGAATGAGGGAAACAGGATTTGACAAGAGGGGAGTTAAGTGAGGCCGTGCTCTCAGCTGGCTTCTACCTTCGGCCTGAGCCCCAGTGAACACTGGAGCATGAATTGTACCTCTGAGTCCCACCTTAAGACAATGGAACTTGATGCGTTTGTAATTCTGTATCAGCAAGTCGTTGGCTAAAGCATGAGAGATGGGGGAGGGGAGTGTGTGGTAGAGGGGGGGTCTATAACATCCTTGATGATAACGTGTCTAAATATAGAACATAATTTTCTAGAGAAGGGAGAAGCTGTGAGAAATGAGCTCACTGGCCTAGGAAAGGGGATCCTGGTCGGCACTGACAGTATCTACCACTGTTCACCCTCTAGCCTACGCACAGCCTGAGGCTTCTGACAATAAAGTCAGTTCATCCAGGCCCAGCTTCTCCGACATTCTGGTTGATCACAACACCTGAGGAAACATACTGGAGCAGGTTAGTAGGACTCACTCCAGTTCCTGCACTTCAACTGACCTTGAAAGTGACTGAGACTCTTCATCTCCCTAGTCCACCACGCTTCTAGATCCATCCCCTCCTCTCGGTTAGCACTTTCACCTGTCTAGGTGGCTTGCCTGCTGTGTTAACCCATCTCGGAGGGTCTGAGTCCTGGGTGATCATATTTTTAAACTTGTACATTTAGTAAGAACTGGGCAGAGCAGAATCAAGAGTGTATGACTTAGGACCATACACACCCTGCTTTCCCTTTGCGAAAGAGCATCCTTTCCTCTTTGTGATCAGAGTTGATCACAACTGCTAGTATGGTCACTCGTTTCTTTGACTGATGATCTAGTGGTACAACAGGCCCAAAGTAACCTGCTGGCAGTCATAGGTTTGTCACTAAGAGTCGTGTTTCCTGGTAGAAACATCACCCAGAATCTAAAGTTTCAGAGACAAGAATATAAATTCCCCCAAGTGATTCACTGGGGGTGATAGTGATTGGGCGCCCAAAGAATTCACTACAGGGTTCAGGAATAACAGTTCATTTCTCTTTTGAGAGCCAAGATCCCACCTTCCCCCTCAGCCCAGTGATTACCCAGGCATATAGAAGTCCTGGGGAAGGGCTTCTCCAGGGCTGGCCGAGAGCATGCATGAGGTTCTACTCCCAGTTGAGAGAGCTCCTTGATACCCCACGGCTGTGCGGGGATCTGGGCTCTGGGCCCCCTCAGCTGAAGTCAGCATCCCCCAGAGTGTATCAAACCTGCTGCTGGCTTCAGAGCTCAACTTGCTTGGCCCAGGCCCCACATCACTGTAGGACACCTAGGGCTTCAAAGGAGGGCCCTTTGGAGCAGCCTCCTCCTCCCAAACACTTCTTGCCAAAGAACAGCTGAGACGGGATTGAAGCTAAATATTTGGATTGAATGGGAGGGAGAGCCCGGTCCCTTTGAGGGGTATTTTACCCTGGCCATGAGGAGAAAACCAGCTCACAGCACAGGCATGCTGGGCCCCACAGCATTGGAAAGCAGTGGGATTGCTGTGCCGTCAGCTGGATGATATGCCTGCAAACCTGGCAGAAGGAGCAGCCCCACAATGTGCATGACACTCCCCAGCCTGCCTCCCTCGTCTCATTTCATCCCCTTAACAACATTGTGAACCTGCAGGGTGGGACGGCTCTCCCCTTGTGCGTGCAGAAATTGAGCACCTCCGAAAAAGGGGAAATGGCCTTCTCAAGTTTGCACACCAAAGGGGTTTGAGACTGGGCTCTAACTCAGACCTTCTGCAGGCAGATTCTACTCATTTCCTTAGCAATCAAGGGTTTCTGTTTAATAATGATAATGCCCAGCGTAAGCACACAATGCTGTAGGGAGGCAGAAAGAGCATGGATTTTGGAGACAAAAAAACTCACCCTTTGTCAGTTCTGTGACCCCAAGTCTGTCACAGTCAACTGTATTGAGCCTCAGTGTCATCTGGAAAGTGGAGGCAATCGTGGAATCCCTCCCCTACCGCCACCACTGGACTGCACTGAGGACCAACTGAGTCAGTGCGTTTGTCTGGTACCCGGTGCCCGACAAAGATGGGGATGGTGATTATGCCAAAGAAAATGGTCATCGTGGTCTGAAAGAAATTGGACATGGACATTATCTTAGACATCTTGTCTATCCCCTTCATTTTATAAAGGTAAAAACTAGTTTGCTTAAGTTGACCCAGTAAAATAACAGCAAAGCCAGGCTTAGATCTCCCAGGCCTGTGCTGTTTCATTACCCTTCTCTTTCGCTTAATGTTCCGAAATACTTAAAAACACATTTGTTCTCTGTGAAGTAGACAGGACAGCTGATATGTCCCAAGTTTATGGATGAGTAAATGTGACACAGAGTTACAAGAATCACCTCAAATGGCTTGGCAAGTAAGTGGTGGCCTGGAGTCTCATTATTCAATTGCCCAAAGTAATTTCATTTTAACATTTAAAGAATAAAAACCTGCTCACACCAAATATTTGCCATCCGAATGTTTGAAGGTCCCTCCTCAAACAGATCTCCCATCCACAGATTCCCCCGTGTAACATCCCTGTCTGGTGGGCAACCCACCTCTGCCTAATGAGTTCCTGTGTCATCCTCATCAGACAAAAAATTCCACTGTTAAACATCCCTGACTTCAACTAGTATTTACAAACAACCTACTATGTGCAGGGGACAAGATGTATTGATTGTTAGAATGTCCTCCTGTGTGTTAGAACCCCATCTGCATCTCTGTGGCTGGCAGTAATCTTGAAGTCAGACTTTAATGCAACTGCCCAGTGGGACTTTTTGCTACGGAATTTGGCAAAGTTAACCATTTCTTTCTTCTTGATACTCTCTCTTCCTCATCTCCTGGTAATCAGGCTCCAGCTTCTTCTACTATACCTCTGGTTGATTCTTTCCAGTCTCTTTCACTGGATACTCTACTTCTTTGCTACCCCTTAAATATTGGTGTTCTGGACAGTACTGATTCACAGCCTCAGTATGACCCAAAATATAAATCGCCCAGACCTCTCTACTAAGCTTCAGACCTGTACATCGAACAGCTCGAAGATATCTCCATTTGGATGTCCCACAGGCATCTCAAATTTAGCATGTCTAAAGCTGAACATCTTTTCTCTAATCCCCTGGAAACCTCCCTTCTATCCTGTATGCCTTATTATTTCCCATCCAAGCCAAAACGTGGATATCATCTTTAACCCTCCCCCCTTTCCCTTGTACATATCGTAACTCCTCAGTTCTACATCCACACAACCTCCTGAACCTGTCCTTCCCTCCATCCTCACTCCTACTGGTTTAGTTCTGACCGCATTTTAGTTCCACTGGATTATGGGACAGCCTTCCAGCTTCCATCCTGGCCTCCTTGTAATCAACTCAACACAATACCACTGGAGTGCGTTTTCTAAAATGTGGTATGTTTGGTCATGCTTTCTCTGGTAAAAACCAGTTATTGACTTTCTATCACTAAAGAATAACGTTCAAATTTTATGTCATGAGTGAAGGAGCCCTGAAATCTGGCCCCTGAGACTCATTTCCATTTTCTCCCCCGAGTCCTCTGAGGTCCTCTCACAGCGAAGTCTGGTCATTTCTTAAACACGCTGTGTTTTCTCTGGCCTCTATCCTTATCCATGTCCATTTTCACTCTCTAGAATGCTCTTCCTTTCAAAATGTGCATTTGATTATCTTCTACTTCCTGAAGAAGCATCTCCTTTGTGAAACCATCCCTGTCCTCTCTAGGAGGAGCATGTCTCCTCCCATGACATACCTTGCCACAGTACCATCTTATATAATGTTGCTGGTTACCATGTGTCTCCCTACCTCATGGTGACATCTTAATGGTGTGTACTGTTTCTTATTTATCTCTCTGTATTGTATTGCTTAGCACAGGCCTAGAACACTATATATGCTCAAAAATTATTTGTTGAATGAATTATTTAGTAAAATAAATAAATGGATGATTGTATCTCATGCCTTTGCATTATTTCAGCCTCTCTAAGCTTACCCCAAAATGCCTATCCGTGAAATTGTTCATAGCTACCCAGCCAATGGAACCAGCTCTTTGTCATTTAAATCTAACTAGAATGATCCTTCCATTTACAGCAAACAGTTAAATGGAGACATGAGTGATATGGAGAAAATTAAAGACAACAACATTTTAAAATAGAGTTGCATCTCCTTTTCACTGACCCACAATTCCCCAACATGCCATGTCTGAAAGGGGTTATTGCCCCTGCTCTTTCCATCTCTACTGCCAACCTCAAAATTGGTGGCAGCAAATCTTCCCATCTCTTGCATTCTGCCTCCTGATAGTTTCTTCTCTCTCTGCTGCCTGATTCATCAGCAGATACTGCCTGTTTGCTTGAGCTGTTTTTGTCCTTTATTGCCATTCAGGGCTTCAGATTTATTCCCAAACCAGACGACGATCGGCTCGAGGTTGGGAGAAGGTGCTTTTCTACATGATTCTGCCTTCTGGCCTACAACAATTTTCAGAAGGTAGACTAAGGGGAAAAAAAGCTTAAATTGGATTTGATTTATTTTTGGCTGATTTTCTAGTTGAATTCTCCTTATGTTGCCTCTGCTATACCTGTTAACTTACTGTGTGGTTTGCTTTCATGCTATTCAATATTCACCAATGTATTTTTTTCCTTCCTGTTTCCTCCATCATCATCAACCTGCCCAATTAAGGCCATTTGCCACAGAGACTATTTGTCAGATGAGATCAGAGAATAAAGGAGCTAATTCTTAACAGTTAAATTTAACAAATGATGTTATGAGCAAGACAGAAAGATTGAGAAAGCAAATCTATTTATAAGGGTTGAGATATCCTGTCCTGCCTATCTAACTTCAGACAATCTGGGACCCCACCAACTGAGAAGGGAAAGGAGAGTTAGAGGAAGTCACTAGCTCAGATATTGGTCTGTGACTGAGTCCTGTCCACTCCCCATCCTGGCATAGCTCTTAAGGGAGTTGGGGGTTAGGAAGAGTAGAACTTCCCACACAAGTCTGAGCCTTATGTTTCTGGATGAGGCATCTTCACCTTCCTCCCAGAGCAAACAGCGCACAGCTGAGCAGAAACCAAGGGTCAGGAGAAGCTGTGGACCACACATGGTGCCTCAGCAGTAGGCACAGTGGCTCTATGAGGCTCACAGCAGATGGGTCAGAGGGCAGCCTCAGAGCCCCAAACTTCCCAGGGCAGCATAAGAAGAAAAGCTAGCAGCTGGACTTTCTGTGCTCCAAGATGGAGAGAAACAGGAGGCCTCAGTCCAGTGGCCTAGGTAAGGGGGTCACACACCAGAGATGCAGACCTTGCTGCCAAGAGGCTGATGGGAGCCCAGGCCGCCCCTCAATGGGCCTCTAGTGGAAAAGTTTTGTGCTGTGATTACTGTTTGTACTAGTAATACTTTTATGCATTGGAGAAAATCCTGAGGATATTTATCTTTTAGGTAATCCATGGAAAAGTAAAGGAGAGCAAATTTTGAGAAATAGGGAGTGAGAGAGGGACAGAGAGATAGCTAAGAAAGAATAGAGCTGAATGGACAGAGAAAGAGACGCAGGGGGCAAAGAAAGGGGAACAGATTTCTCCTGAGTTCACCTTGCACAGAAGCACATCCTGAGCGGGATTCCTGGGTAAGCGCTTCCACGAGGAAGTGCTCCTAGGGGGACCGGCTAATGAGAAGGGGATCCCAGAACATCACGATCAAAGTGGATGAGAGAAGCACCCTGTTTCCATGCCATTCTTCCCTCTCCCCAAACTTCAAATCCAACTTCTGCTGGAGCCGATTCTTGGACACATTTGATCTTTCGAAAAATACCACACGTACACGATGACAATATATTTCCTCTGATTTCGAAAGTAGCGAATTCCCACTTTAGAAGATTTGGAAAATATTCAAGATATTTGGAAGAAGAGATAAAACATAATCTGTTACTAGTAGAATGGTGCATTTCTTTCTGTTCTTTTTCTAGGTGCATGTATTTGTGTGTTTTTTGCTTTTTGCATTTTTTTCCAAAATTGGACATTACTCTAAAGATGGTTTTAAATTCTAATTTTAAAAATGAACATTATTATGATGGGGCCATTCCGGTGGCATAGTGGTTAAGTTTGCAGGCTCTGCTTTGGTGGCCTGGGATTGACCCATTCGGATCCCGGGTGTGTGGGTTACACCTGCTCAGCAAGCCATGCGGTGGCAGCATCCCACATAGAAGAACTAGAAGGACGTACAACTAGGATATACAACTATGTACTGGGGTTGTGGGGAGGAAAAAAGGAGAGGAAGATTGGCAATGGATGTTAGCTCAGGGCCAATCCTGCACCAAAAAAAAAAAAAACTAACAAAAAAACAAACAAAAAAAGCATACCTTACAAAAAAAATAAAAATGAACGTTATTATGAGAATGTCCTATCCTTAGGTATTATTTGAAAACATTAATTTTAATGAATGTGCATCATATCACATGGTTGAATTATACTTTATTAATTCTCTTGTTTTGGACAGTTAGGTTATTTCTAATGCATGGATAATATAAATGACACTGTAAATAGCTACATGAATATTTATTACATATTTTACTATTTCCTTGAGAATATTCCTAATGCACTTGACACTTAACTTTAGACTTACACTCCCAGCTAGAGCTGGGGGAGTTAGAGAGTTGTTTAATTATTCAGTGCTACAGATTTTCTCTTAGGATAGGATCGCTTCCACTAACCACAAAGATAACACGCAGGTGATAAGATAGATTGACATCTTCAAATTTCTGGAGGCTATTAGGAGAAAAAGAGAAAACAAAAATCCATGTTGTGGATGGCTGGAGGTAGAATGAAGAGTAAAGTGGGAGTTAGGGGCGGGCAGATTTAGCCCAACGTGAGGAGAAATGTCCTAAAAGTTCTGCAAGAAATAGAAATAGCCCCCTTGAATAACAGTGAGCCCCAGCTTGCTAAAGGCATTTATGGGGAGCAGGATGAGTATGTATCCTGGGAGAAGCTAGGAGCAGGGGTTCTTCAGCCAGAGTGTTGGAGTTTTCATCCCAGCTTTGCCATGTTCTGGTTGTGTGATCTGGGGCAAGTGGTACAACCTCTCTGTGCTTCAGCATCCTCGTCTGCAAAATGGGAATAAGTCCAAATGATTGTTGTGAGAATTAGATGAATAATTCATGGAGAGTGCTAGAGCTATACTATGCATCCTAAACATTCGAGAACTGTTAGCACTCGTTTCACTGAAACAGGCTCTGTCGTGCAGTACAATTGGCTGACAAGTCTCAGAACTTGTGCGTCTAATACTGGGTCTCCAAACGTCAGTGTTCCACTCCAGTGACACCAGTCCAATGGACCCTCCTAGCACTCTGCAGGGTCCCCTCTGGTTCTATTTGTTTCCAGATCTGTGCGTCACTGTTCACCTTTTTATGAGCAAAACCTACTTTAGGACTCTGTCGCTTTGCTGCCATGATGGAGGCCAACTGTAGCTTTGTAGTTTATCCATTTTGGAATCAAATAGCTGCCTTGTAAAAGCAGTGTTGCAATCTTTAAATGACCGTGAATTGGGATTTGAACATTTCTCTCACATCATGTGATTTGGTAGAAGCAAACAAAAACTTTCCTTTGAAGAGTGGAAGTGCTGACAGAGTGAAATGCTATCAAACAGGAGAGTTAGGTTGAAAAGATGTGTTAATTGTAAATATGTGAAGGACCAAACTGTGGTTAGTACAAGAAAAATCAGATTTTCATATGGCAGGCAAGGCCAGTTCACTTGCAGAGGGGCAAGTAGATGCTGCCAGCAGAGGATGGGTGCCCCTGCAGAATCTTAGGGACCTCTTTCCTGTTTATGGCACTCCCAGAAACCTGATTTCTTGTCTGCAACCTCTTGCCCATAAAAAGCCAGGAGGATATACTAAAATAAGGAGGCATCTTCTATTTGGAAAACCAAAGCTTAGTTGGGAATAGGATTGATGTCCATGAAACACTGCCGGCCACCGGGAATGTGGTCAACTGCTTAACTCACTTGGCTGGATCAGGTACTAGAACCGTTCATCCCTTCGAACTACCCAAGACTGATGGCATATAGAGGACCCACCTCATTTAGTAGAAAGTGAATATTAGGAAACAGTTTTAAATGACAATCAATTGTTAGAAATAAAAAGGAAGTTGTTGACATTAAAAGCTCAGAGAATGCATTAAACAGTAAATTACACTGTGGGGGGTAGGAGGACGCGAACTGCAGATACTGAGACAGACAGGTGCGGGAAAGACAGGCAGAAGATACATTGGTGTGGTTGGTGGCCTTCTGAGAACTCACCTCCTGCAGCTCCTCTCTGCCCCATGTAACCCAACACTGCTCAGAATCAAGGAAAGAGGGTCAAATTTGCTTCCAATAGCCACAAACCCACCAGTGCTCCTGAAATTCAGACCTCTTTTGTCCAAAATCCTAGAAACATCCAGTCCTATAATATGGCATGTTCACAAGGAAACTTGTGGTCTCTCACTTTGTTAGTGTTTAAAATATTGAAATCTCTAAGCATTTACAGCTGACTTTTTTTTCCTTCTCAATGTCCCCCACAGATAGATTTGGCATGATGGCTGTAGAGGAAATACCATCCCTGGCCACTTAGACTATCAGCTCCCATGACCTGGCATCAACTCATGATAAAGACTCTAAAACTTTACTTCATTCATATTTTGGACACAGACATTTGTTATGTGAATAGACTTGTAACTTTTAAAAAATCTAAGATCTGAAACACTGTATGAATTGTAAGCTTAAAATCCAAGCTGCTTTAAGAGAATGGCTCCTGTGGGGTACCTGAGGGTTATACCATGGAATCTCATGTAGCTTCAATTAAGGATGGTCCTCAACTCCAGGGGAGCGGCAGGATGCCCATGGAAGGACTGAGAGGTAGACCACAGGAGACCATGCAGAGGTGGTCATGGCAGAGTGGACCGGATCAATGGAGTGGTTGAAGAGCTGTTTGCTGGGTGGGTATAAACATAGGGAAGATACAGGTGGTTCTGTGGGTAATCTGTGAGTGCTCCTAGAGAAGAGGGGAAAATGGCAGTAGTAGGCACGTGTTTGTTAGTGGTGGCTGTGGTTGTTAGCCTCAGATTCCAGCCTACTGAACCAGGCTTCTGTAAATCATGTCAATGACTGCTGTCACTCTTTCCTCTTCTTGTTAAGGTGGATTTTCCACCACCGATGGGCTCTAGTTAGCCTCTCTCCAGCCTTCAATAAAAATAAGGAGACATTTAGTGACAGCTCCCTTCTTTAGAGGGGACTCTAGGAACTTTACCCGCCAGCTAGAGGATACTGGAAATAAATTTTAGAGGGGACAGAGAAGGTGTTTAAACACCTAATGGGTGAAGATATTAGAGTTAGACTGTGGCACTGGCATAAACTCTTTTGAATTTAATTCAACCAACACTCGCTGCATACCTACCAGTATCCCCAGACCATGCCAGCCTGAAGATGATCCTGACAGGAATGGCAGGAGCAACAGTCTTTCACTCAGCATCCCCATGCTCCAAGAGATCCTGGGACACCTGTCCTTCCAAGTACCCTCTCTTTCAAGAGGCATCATAGCTAGCGGGAAGACCATGGGCTTTGGAGGTAAATATAGGTTCTGCTACTTTGTAGCAACATGACTACGAACAAGCTACTTCACCACTCTGAGACTACATATTTTCATTTGTGAAATGTAGCTTGTATCTATTTTAGACCATAGTTGTGAAGGTTAACCATGATGTGTATAAAGCACCTGGCAACTTGCCAGGTTCAGAGTAGCCGCTCAATCAATGGCAGGTAGATCCTTGTTAATCTCCCTGGGGATGGGGATGGCCTTAGTCCGGTTGCTGCTGCTGCTCTGCTGCTCTTGCTGTCTCTACAACTGCTCTTGTCATTGGGACTACCATTATCCTTGTAGCTTTTGTCACCACCCAAAGGTCCTTCAATTAGGAGAATAGTTTCCCCAGTAATTATAGTTGTTCACAAGACTTTTTAAAAAATATTCTGGACTTTTGGGTATTGTCATCCTACAACAGAAAAACTTGAAACAAGTTCCCAGGAAACTACTTGGAGCTTAGTCAAGTGTAATGCCCTTATTTCATCTCAAGCTTATTTCTTCTTTTAAAAACCAGTGTCCCCAAATAGGGCCCCTGAACCTTAATACTCTTCCAGTTCAAAGCCAGTTTATTAATTACCCAGGATTCTTTTTTTTACTTTTTGTATTTCTTTTATTACTCCCAAAAAACCTGGCACAACATCAAGCACATAGTAAGCACTCTGATATTTTGTTTGATGGAACGTGTGACAAACCTAACACACTGGACATACTTAAGATAAAATAAAAATCAAAACTAAGAATTACATGTATTCGTTTTTCTCCTTACTTTCAGATTGCACCCTGTTCAGATGCCTTAATAAGCCCTTACCACACTTTGTTTTAATTGTTTATTTGGATTAAGACTTTAAGATTTGTTCCAGGAACAAAAAGATACACTGCAACTTGTAAAATAAATATGATTAAACATTTAAAATTGAAGAAGGCTCTGAGAAAATTTTGAAAATTCACCAACATAAGGATGTTTTTATCATCCATCTAGAAATGCAACTCAATATTATATCCAGTTTATTTTGGAATAGTTATCTCTTTACCTGAGAGTCAGTACTCAAACATCACCAAATTATTAATTTTTTAAAGTTTTTTTCTTAATTAAATTTGCATATAGGAAGAAAAGTAACACACTGGACAGCAAGTTACAGAGCATAGTCTCAGGTTTATGTGGAATTAAGACTGCTTTCCACTATTAGGGGGAAATCTCTTTTCCAAGACACTAAAGCAGACTTCATCTCTCTTTTGTTTCAAGGTTGTAAACCCAGTGACCTAGGGAACCAAACGTCAATCGTCAGACTTCCCCATTTATTCCAGAGGGCTTAAATCGTAATAAAGACTAGTGGCATGCAGTGTGCCCCAGTGTCCCTCTGGTGTTCCCTGACACTGTGCCCATCAGTGCCTGTATGAGGTTCTAGAGATAGAAACACAAGTCATAGTCAGTCTCCGTCCCTCTGCTCTCTATTCAGTGGGGCCTTCAACTTCTCACCAAACTATAGTACAACGGACTTATGTCATGTACCAGAGCACAGTTAATCACAGGTTCTCAAGAGCTTCCAGGAAGGGAAAGACAAATCTTAGCTGAGGAAAGACCTCACATGACTGGAGACGTTGGAGAAACACTGAGGGGAGATTTTAATTGGCCAAAGAGGAGTGAAGATGCTCTCATGCTTAAGGGTCAGCATGTGCAAAGCCATCATGTGCAATTGCATGGTAGATTCTAGGAAGTGGCAAGTTGCCTTGGAATGAAGGAACACTGGATGTTTGCAGAGAAGTTACTAGGATGAGCCTAGAAAGAAAACAGGCTAAAGAGGCCTCGAATGCCTGAATGCTGTAATAATGTGGTAGAGTCTCTTTCTTATACACAGTAGGGACTTAGCTTTTAAGCAACATGGTGGGCATAAAGAATGTATAATTTAGAAGGGCAGTTTATAGAGGGTAACTGATTTTCAAGGATGAAATGAGAAAGCATTTGGGAAGGATAAGAAAGAAACTGCTTTTAAGCAACGCAGTTTTGAGCTTGCTCTTGAGGGAAGTTATAACTTTGAATTCAAGATCGGGTAGAGATTGGGGAAAGGGAGTTTTGCTGTGGCACGAATAATAATTACAGCTAGCATTTAAGTGTCTACTCTGTGCCAGCACTCTGCAATCTCCATACACGCCCTGTGCGAGCCTGGGGCATGGAGGGAACACTCTGAGCACCGAATCCCCAGTTTTCATACGTGGCTCTTGGAGAAGAATGGTAAACATGAGCAACTGGAGCTGGGAAACTGTTATTTCTTTATGGGAAATAAAATGAACTCTGAAGCTGCATGAGGGTGGATGGGAGCCCAGAGGATTCAATGTGGCCAAGACTTTGAGACAATAAAAGCCTGAGCCTGGGGAAAACTAGAGAAAGGGAGCAGAGCAAGAGGCCAATATGAGCAAAATTCTATGCCTCCGTGGTGGTGGAAATAAAGCAGCTTCCACAATAACGATACTTCCTACCGTGAGCCCGTTTAGAGCAGGGACCCTGTCTGGTTTATGGCAAGAGCCCTTGTGTCCCCAAGCATAAGGGCCAACAATTATTAATTCAAAAATGAACTAAAACCATAAGGAATAGCTACTAGCTTTATCTTAAATGCACAGACTTCAAAATAGTGGCAAAATTTCAGTGTAAGCTTCTACTACAGGAGACTATACAATTGTCACAAGAAAATTACTAAAGCAAAAATTCTTCCAGAATTGTGGGAGATATCATCTTCAAAACCATCTTAGGGGCCGGCCCCATGGCCTAGTGATTAAGTTTGGGGTGCTTCACTTCAGTGGCCGGGATTTGGTTTCCGGTTTCCAGGCACAGACCTATAGCCACATGTCAGTGGCCATGCTGTGGTGGCAACCCCATACACAATAGACAAAGATTGGCACAGATGTTAGTTCAGGGTGAATCGTCCTCAAGCAAAAAGAGGAAGATTGGAAACAGATGTTAGCTCAGGACAAATCTACCTCAGCAAAAAGAAAACAAAAACAAAAAGCATCTTATGTACCATCAAAGACAGTACATGGCCTTCCTTTATAGTCACTCCTGGCTTTTGAGCACAGCAAGGTGCCTTGTATCTTGTATCTTGACAGTGGTGATAGATATCCATTGTGCCAATTGCAATTTCCTAGTTGTAATATTGTACTATGGTTTTGCAAGACATTGCCATTGGGGGAAACTGAGTAAAGAGTGCACAAGATCACTGTATTATTTCTTACAACTGAATATGAATCTACAATGATCTCAAAATAAGTTTAATTTTTTAAAAATAGGACACGATTCTGCAATGAGCATAGGGGTGCATAGGACTTTTGGAATTGCTGATTTCAAGTTCTTTGGATAGATATCCAGTAGTGGGATGGCTGGGTCATATGGTATTTCTATTTTTAATTTTTTGAGAAATCTCCATACTGTTTTCCATAGTGGCTGCACCAGTTTGCATTCCCACCAGCAGTGTATGAGGGTTCCTTTTCTCCACAACCTCTCCAATATTTGTCGCCTTTTGTTATAGTTGTTTTTGCTATTCTAACAGGTGTACGGTGATATCTTAGTATAGTTTTGATTTGCATTTCCCTGATGATCAGTGATGATGAGCATCTTTTCATGTGCCTATTGGCCATTCATGTAGACAAAGAGAACAGATTAGTAGTTACCAGAGGAAAGGGGGGATGGGGGGTGGGCACAAAGTGTGAAGTGGTGCGCCTACAATATGACTGGCAAACAATAATGTACAACTGAAATTTCGCAAGGTGGTAAACTATCATAATCTTAATTAAAAAAGGTAAAAAATAAATAGGACATGATTGAAAAATGTTTGAAAGCTATCTTTCTAATATGCTTTCTTGTGCTACAGAGGCTGGAGACTTAAAGGCATATCCCCTCGAGACTATGGCTCCAAACGTGACATAAGTTTTAAACGGACTTCCAGGGTCTTGAGAAGGTGGAATGGAGTGAACACGGTAACAGAGGCATCTGGTTACACCCTCACACCCTTCCCTACTTCACCCCTGGTTTGAGCAGACATCTCAGTGTCTATTCACTAGCTTTTTTGGTATCAAGAGGCAGTGCATGGGCATCGGTTACTTTTTGTCAGTGCAGATGTAGCAGGCACAATGACACACTAAATTTAGTAGTTTTGAAGACAGTTTCTGGATTTCTTGATGATGGTTAAGAGTGGGTGTTCCTAGAGCCATATTCCAGTGTATTTTTCCAATTCTCCATTTTCCCAATGGCGGGAGAGCTGCTGCTATCCTGATGAGCCAGCTTGGTGGTGTTGCTCTTGGAGTCATTCTTGGAGGCCTGCCTAAAGCCTTTTAAGGTTTTTCTGAGCATGTACTTCTTCGCAGTACATCCCTTTGGCTTAGAAGACCTAGAGTGGGGGTTTTGTTTGTTTTCTTGGTATTGTTTTTTTGTTATCTTCAACTGAACTCTAATGCTGATGCCCTGTGATTTTATAGGTTCAACATGCTTCCACTAGATTCCCTCCTCTTATGAGACGTCCTCCGTCTAATAGTCTAAAAATGTCCAGAGATGTTTAGCTAAAGTCATAGAACCGTGAATGGACTCTCTAACAGCTAAAATTCTCTGGAGGTGTTATCTCAAAGTGAAAAGAAAAAGCAGGAGGAAACAATGGGGTCTTGGTTACGGGAAAAAGTTGATGTTTTCACCTGTACCGAAATCGGGGTATTGTTGATGGTGGCTCAGGTACGGTCCCAGGGAGACCTTAGGGAAAGCTGACTGCTGTTTCCGCAAAGGCGCAGTTATGCAGGATGAATATGTCCTGACATCTAATGTACAGCATGATGCCTGCGGTTAATGATACTATATTGTATGCTGGACGTTTGCTAAGAGAGAAGATTTCAGAAGCGTTCATCACACACACAAAAAGTAAACGTGTGAGGAGATAGATATGTTAATTAGCTTGAACCGTAGTAATCATTTGACTAGGTATATGTATATCAAGGCATCATGTTTTACTCCTTAAATATATACAATTGTTATTAAAATTATAAATTAAAACAATTTCTAATACATTGAAACTCTTCGGAGTGCTAACGGATTTGTTTGTTCTCAGTGAAAATCTTGGTGAGATTGTGTTATGCATCCCACAGGAAATTAAAAGCAGCTGAGGGGTTTTTTCCTAAGCTCCTATCTATCCCCCTGTGATATTCCTTCTCTCCATTCCTCAAAATTTTAAGCCTCTCCCCTTCACAGTAAATAGAACAAAATGGAAGCATCCTTGGAGCCAAGGTAAATGGATCATCTGGAACTGCTGCATGACCGGAGTTGGGCGCTACGCTTTGCTTTCCCTTTTAGAAAGAAGCTGAGAGAGCCTGCGCCCTGGGGAAGGGCCGCTGGGCCATGGCCTGAGCCACTCTGTGCTCTTCCTCCTTTTCCCTTTCTCTCCACCCACCTTTCATCGTCCTCAGAAGCCCATGTGTGTGAAAGGCAACAGAGGAATGTGGGTGGGTTGACTTGTATAATTAAATCCACGTTGCATCGTGTTCTTTAGAATTAATAAGGAATTCATCCCGTTGAAAGTCACCATGACATCTTCCCTCTGACTCAGATTTCTTTTGCTTTTCTCTCCTGTCCTTGGCTAAAAGCATTAGACATGGGGCTATGGTTCAAATTAGTCTCCTACATTTCTCTTCTTTTTTTTCTTTTTAATTGAACTTCTCTGTTCAGTGAAGAGTTTGGTTTGTTTATATTTCGTTTTTCTTCTAAGCCACTTCTCCACCATTGTCTTTTTTCTTCCTTCTGCAGGAAAACTTACTCAGTAAAGGAGAAAACAAGAGAGCTGTTCATCTTGCTTTAGACTGCAGAGTTGGAGAAAGTGCGCTGCTGGTCCAAGCTTGACCATCAAGGCACTGTTCTTTGAGCTTTTCATTCCCTGGATCTTCATATCCTGACACCATGAAAACTGTGCTCTTGCATATGTCCACTCAGGTCAGAGGGAGCTGTGTATGTGAGACTAGGAGACAGGGAGAAACACTGAGCAAATGGTATTTCTAAATTCCTGGGTCATGTCGCAAAACACCTTTTTATTGGGGGTAATAATTTGACTTCATTCCCTTATAAAAGTGGATTTATGTGATGGATATGTGATATATATTTTTCTGCCACTGTTCTTGCAGGATAGTGGTTATATCAGTTAGGATTAGATTCAACTGTGAGTAACATAAACCTGAAATAACAGTGGCTTAAACCTGACAAAAGTTTTTCCTTGCTCGTGTAGAAGACCAGCTGTAGCAGTTTTAGGCTGGTATGGTGGCTCTGTTCCGTGACATCTTCCTTGGTGATCCAGGCCCTTTACAGCTCAGGCTGTGGCCCTCAGCATCGTGGTCCGGGTAGGTAGTTATATCGTCATCTTATGAACCACCTTCTGAACCATCCATAAAAGCCCATCTCCTTTTTTGGGCTCCTTACTTTTGAACACACAATGTGCTTCAATTTAGCCTCATGCATAAGATTTGGGACTGAGGAGTGAGACCAACATAGGTTCCAGTTTGAACTGTGCTGTCCATTGGATGTGCAAATTAAAGCAAATCCTTTCACCTCTATGCGGCTATATTTTTTCATATGTAAAATGTTGATATTAGATATATCTTTTAGAGCAGTATAAGGATAAAAGAAGATAACATATGTAAATTGGCCCACTGATTAGTATAATAACAAATATAATTTTATGGAGCTTTTAAATTTCTTGCTGAGGGGTTTTTCTATTTTCAGAGAAAGCTAATCCCATGTTTAGAGACTGGAGATTTTCTCCTGGTGAGAATGTCTCCAACCATGGGCTTCGTGTTCTTTCCAAGCCCTTCTCCCAGTTAGAAAAGAAACCCAATGTGAAGAGGGCAACCTCATTGGTTATTTCATCTCCAACGAAGCAGACTGCACTATTTTACTGTATTTTTCATCTATGGGTGATATGGTGGATTGATGGAAATATCCACTCCCCTCTTCCCTTCTATTGCAGTGTTTTTTAAACTGCAAGTTGAGAGGCTCACTGGTGGGTTGTGAAATCAGTTAGTGGGTCATGACCAGAACTTTTTCATGAAAGAATAGAATGGAATAGAATAGTTTAGAAAAAAATCAGTTGTGCAATACAATCAATATATCTTTTTTTATGAAATGAGTTTCATAGATACACATGTGTTCATGTATGCATATTCTATGTTAAAAAGTAAAACATATTTCTTAAAATAGATCTTGAATCTTGAAAAAGAAGAATAAAGTGTGAGGAACCACTTTACCTGACATTAAAGCTTACGTTATACATTATATAGATACTACACTATACCTTACATAGATACAGCAACTAATACAACATGGTACTTTCAGAGAGATGGATGCGTGGATCAATGGAACAGAACAGAGAACTCAGAACAGAACCTCCATAACTATGTTCAACTGGTTTTTGACAAAAGTGGAAAAGAAATTCAACTTGAGGAAAATTCAATTGGCCTTTTCAATTCAAATGGCCTTTTTAAAAGATGGCCCAGTAGAGCATCATCACACCTGCATTCGAAGCAGCAGCAAGAAGACAAGAGAATCCACCATGTGTGCCAGCTGTCTTTTAGGAAAAATATCTAGGAGCTGCCATTGGGTTGAGCTCTGTCCCATTGGTCAGAACTTAGTGGCAAGGCTATACCAACTAGAAGGAAACCTGAGAAATAGTATCTTTATTCTGAGCAGTCACATGCCCAATTAAAATTTCTATTATTATATAAGCAGAGAAAAATAGATATTGGGCAACAATTTACTCTCAGTCTGTGCTACACAGAGATGTTGTGCGAGTGCAGAATTCCATCTCTCCTGGACACCAAAATGATATTTCCAGAGCACATATTTGACCCCTGATCGAAAACCTCGGATGTCTCCTTAATGCACATAGGGTAAAGTCCAAACTCCTTCATAAGGATATTTAGGTTCTTGAACATTTGGCTCAGGCCTAGATTTCCAGTCACCCCCTCCCACTGCATTCTCTTAAATGCTAAGACTTTACCACCTCAGAAATCCTGCTCAAACTCTTCCCTCCCTTGGATTGGACTCCCACACCAACCCCACTCCTACATCCAACAAACAATGCCTTCTCCTTGCAGGTCTAGAGAAGCGGTCATTTTCTCTCTCTGATGCCCTTCCTGACTCCTCAAACCCATCAGAAGTAACTGTTCCCTTCTCCATGCTTCCATTAATCTGTACATATGTCGATTATGGCACTTAGCTCATGTCTTACCACAACTTATTTATCTGGTTTTTGTTGTTGTTGTTGTTTTGTTTTGTTTTGTTTTTCCTGGGAGCTACATGCTTCTCCAATACAGGGCCTATCTTCCTGAATTTCATTCTACAGATTCTGGGATCTCTCCACACCCTTAAAATTATTTGTTCAATTATTGAGTGGTTTCGCAGGGTCAAAAAGTAGAAAGAAAGGAAGAAGTATCTGTTTACAACAGATATGCTTTGAATGGACAAAGCTCTTATTTCACAGGTTTAGCTGTGAAGAAATAATCTATGCTTAGAAGCACTTAAAAAAGCTGAGGTGAAAAGGTTGATTCTTTGACATCTTGAGGTTCCTATTTCACTGGAGTGAGCAAGTTGGTTTCAAAGCAGATGATGGGAAAGTCCCCTTGGACCTCAGTTCCCTTAGTGGGAGCACCTGTCTGCTTGAGGGAGGGAGACGTCTTCAGATTTCAGTATGCAAAGACAGAGTAGCAAGGACAAGTTCAAAAATATCATTTGTCTACTTATAGATTTGGAAGGAAATCCTCTTCTCTCAGAGGAAAAACATAAGTTTTATTCTTGGAAGACATGCCTTTTTTTTTTACGTAAAGAGTATTTGATATTTTATTACAGTTTATAAATTTGTGCTTGACATCCTTTACACCAGTAAAATTTATTTTATTTCTGGGGGGAGGAGTTAAATGGGAAAACTTTATACCTGTTGAATAATACCTCCCAATTTCTCCTCCCCTCAGCCCCTGGTAACTACCATTCTAATCTCCCTTCCATGAGTTTGGCTATTTTAGATACCTCATAGAAGTGGAACCATGCAGTATTTATCTTTCTGTGACTGGCTTATTTCATTTAACAAGTGTCTTCCCAGGTTGATCCATGTAGTCACATATGGCAAGATTTGCTTCTTTTTAAAGGCTGAGTAATATCCACTGTATGTGTGTACCACATTTTCTTTATCCATTCATCTGTTGATGGACATTTAGGTTGTTTCCACATCTTGGCTATTGTGAATAATGCATGCCTCCTTTTTTGAATGAAATATCAGGTGACATTCTTCATCAGTGACATTCTTCAAAAGCAAACCCACTGTTAATTGTACTTCATGAGCCTCAGTTTCTTAAAGCTGTAAAATTTAAATCCCCTACAGAGAAAATTTTGTTTATTAGAGCTGCATGTGCTCCTGTATATTTCCCAGTCTCCCAGTGGGATCAGGGCCATGTGACTTATTTTAACCAGTAGGCTATGAACAAAGTGTCGTGAATCATTTCCCATCATGATATGGTAAGATCCGGTGTCTCTTTCTTTGTCTTCCCGTGAAGGACACGTGTTCCAGATGACATAGGTACAAGATGAAGGAAGATTTTACATGAGTGAGAAATAAAACTTCAGTGAGTTAAGCCACTGAGATTGGGGAGTTTGTCTGTTGTAACAGGTAGGATTAATAACCATGACGAACACGCTGACAATGCAAGGTTCTTAGGAGGATTAAACAGGTCATTTTCATACAAGCTTGAGCATAGTGTCTGAGAGAAATATACATCAGCCATATGGTGAAGCAAGGTGGCCATTATGTACTAAAATGGTTATATTGAAAGAAAAACTTCTAGAGGACAGGAAAACTTGGTTCTATTGTTGTAGAACTTTTGACCTGGAATTAGAAGTCATTTAATCCAGTGTTTTCCAAACTTGTCTGACTATAAACTTCTGGTTCTTAGTAGAAAAATACAAGTTTCTAGACCTCTCCCCAGTTATAATGAATTAGAATCTCTAGGGAAGGTTTCGATCTCAATTGTTTTGTTGGTTTTTATGTGGAAAGAAATTGAGTCACAAGACGGTTATGCCTTCTAACGCCACAGAACTGGTTATTTAACATGTTGGGACTAGAACTCAGCTTCCACGAAGACTAATGCTTTACTTCTGATCTCACATAATAATATTCTAATAGAGTAAGGCCAAGACTGACCCTCGTCCCCCTTTCTCTGATAAATCATGTCAAGACCTGCAAATGATTTTACTCCTTAACAATGAAAAGAAGATGTAATTTTAAAATTACCTTGGATGTACAGTAAAAGCAGCATTCCCATAATCAATCATCCCAAATCACGGGGTTATTTGGAGCTATTTGAAGGAAAGTAAATTGAAAACATGTTGTTAAACAATGCACCGAAGAGTTATCAAATCATAAACATCTAGATTACTTTAACATGTTGATTATTCCACATTTAAGTTCTCCTTACAAAATAACTCTGGCCATGAAGAGACCTGAAAAATTCAATGAATCTCTTCCTATGTTGTTAACTGTATTGGGTTCAATCACTTGGCCATGAGGGAACATATGTTAAAGTTAAAATATATATGTATTTGGGAGGGAGTTATTATTCACACTTTTCACTAAGCAGAAGACACTGAGGCCTGTTATTAGGACATGTCTCCGAGGATATAGAAATAGCTTGGGGAGTGCAGTGGTATAACACTGAACACATTAAAACCTATCTGAAGCTTTGGAAATAAAATATACAGACATTTCATAATGACCCTTGGGTTTCAGCATAATTCCTGAACCTGAAAATTCATAACTAAATAATGGCAGCACATTTATGACATAAAATGCCTTAAACCATTTGTTTATTATTATATGTGGGTTTTAAATTTTATGTTTAAGAAAATTGAAAGCCTACCCTTTTTTTCCCCCTTGGAGGGGTGATATACCAATTACCTTCCAGAGTCTTTGTTTTTCTCACTGGAAGAGAGCTAAACCAGGACTGAATTTATGTTAAGGCATCTATTTGGTTATCAAATCTGTGATCATACACTCTTGTTAAACTAAACCAAATTAAATTAATCTTTGTTGAAAAATAAATGACGTAATTCTTGGAGGATCCTGTTATATTCCCAGGATGGTGGCCTGGTTCTTCTAAGTAGCTTGTAAGACAGCAAAGTCTGAAATAGTTCTTGAAACTGAGAAGAGGAAATAGCCTTGAGTGTGGCAGGTGTCTAGAAGGAGCCACTACCATGAGTGATCTATGATCTAAGGGGTCATCAACATAAGACTAAATTATATATGCATTCTTCTGGAGACCAGATTCAAAGACTGAGCTCTAAAATTAATCTAGATGTTATTTCTTCTTTGAGTTCTAAAACGAGCCCAGGGAAGATTAAAAGTCATTCATCTGCCTAAGAATCACAGTGCGTCCTGACTTTTCTTGGAATGGATTCCGTATGTGGACACGATCGGAGTTGAATTGCATCTGGTTATTGTTTTTAGAGAATTTTGCTGAAATTCAAACTGAGCCTGTGTGTTGTGGACTGATTTATCAGCGCCTGCTCATGTGAGAACCAGAATGGAACTGCGAGGTGTGACAATGAGAAGGTCACCCTGCGGGCCTCCATCCAGGTACATATTAAAGTGGTGTGGCCGAGGGGCCAGGAGGAGCAAATGCAATGCACTCCTGAACAGAGAACGCTTCTGTTAGGGCCCTGATAACAGCCATGAGGCAGAGAGAAGGACAGCAGCATGGTGGAAAGAAGACAGAATTTGAAATCAGACATTGCTGAATCTTAAGCCTGGCTCCCTAACGTAGGAGATATATGATTTTTTTAGTAAATTTTGAAACCTCTCTGAGCATGTTTTCCTATTGGTAGAATAGTAATAGTAGTGCCTGCCTTATGGAGTTGTGAATATTAATGAGAGACTTTATGCATAGTACCTGGCATCTAGTAGGTCTCAAAAAGTGGGAAAATGGTAATTCTTTAATAATCTCATCAGCAGCTCCCATATATTGAATGTTCATTGTGTGTCAAGCATTCTCCCTCCTATTAGTGCCTAGCACACAGCTGGCATTAGTGGATACTCAATAAATAGTCGTGGAATGACAAAACGATAGCTAAATCTCTTTTAATATTGACTGTCATCGGCCATGAAAGGAGAGACAGGCAAGACCAGAGTGGAAAGGTGCTGGAGCTGTGGGTCCCCGGTGCATGTGGAGCTGTGGGTCTCTAGGGGGAGGTCTGCTCGCTGCCTCAGTTTCCTGCTCTTGAGCGGATGGCTGTCCCCTTGCTGCTGGAGTGGTAAGGCCTCATTGAGTGTTTTGTGGTCTTTCTCCTTCTGAGTCCAGAGAGTAAAAACTGAAACACAAACTAAAAATGTCAACTTCTATTCTGCTCCAAGAGCTCCCGAGGGCTGGGCAGAGGTTTTGCAGTTTCACCACAGGCATTTACAAGGGCCGCACACTTTGGTAGGACCGAGTCTCCACAGAACCTCACATCTGCAGACCCAGAACGCAGCTGAATTTCAGGGGGCGTGAAAGGGGGAGGTTCTGGGGGGTTCTGAATAAGACTACTTCAACCGTGGTTCATCATCATGCTATGCTCAAACCCCTGCATAGCCAGGGCTTGCTTGGTTTCTGGTTTCAAAACGAAATTTTCACACAGTCCAAATCCCAACCCACCCTAATTTAAAGAAACAGCCACTTGGCATGTGATCCAGATAGATCAGCAGTTGCTCACATACAGCTGTGCACATCTGGCACACAGGTATGCGCTTTTGCATGAAGATAAATTGTGTGGGGACCAAATGCGCAGTTGTTAAACTAAAAATGAATCGCTTCTTGGAAGCAATCTTCCTGCACAGCAGGGCGCCTGCATGAACTTGATCCTTTTCATTAGGTCTTTCTCAGAAAGCACAGCCTTCTCCAGAAGGTCTGTGGGTAGGGGCATGCCCACACCTGCAGTTGGCTCTCTGCTCCCCTCAGATCAGAACCTGGACACAATCTCTGATAGCGTTGGTCTGGCAGTCTCCCCAGGGGACTTACTCAGAGCCCAGGACCAAGGAAGAGGCCAGATCCTTCCTTGGTACTTCTTCATTTTCCATAAATTATGTTTTATCCAGGGGACTGTTCTTCAGGGAATTCCTTTTGTGGACAGTTGCTGAAGGGTTAGTGCCCTTCACCAAACTTGATCAACCAAGAAGTCCACCTCCCTTGGGAGCCCCATGGAGTCAATGGTGCCCACCCCTGTGGGAGCATCTTTCACATAGTTCATACACTTTTAGCTCAGGGAAGAACATCATGCTCACATGCTCTTCAGATCAGAGGGTTGCACATCAATGTATGTCACTCGCCTGGAGGAAATAGAAAGAACGAGTCCTGAGCTAGGCGTCTGCTGGATTCCATGAAGCACTGGTCTGACTCAGTGGGCTCAATGACTCAGGCTTGATGTAGAAGGTTCCATTCCAGGCTCAACTTCACAACTTCAGCGATAGGAAGTTACTAGGTGTTGGTACAAAGTAATCTATAGTTTTGGAAAAGATTCTTCCCATCTTTTTTCTATGTGATGACGATTGCATTACTAGCAATGGTCTAGTAAATTGATCTTTATTCTTGTTCTTTCTCTCTCTCTCTCTCTCTCCCCTCCATATCTACTTATTTCTCAAAACAAAAAAAATCGAACAAGTGAAAGAGAAATTGCAATTATTTTAAAGGGAAACACAATCTACGTCCTGTCTCACTTGAGTTAAAGTGGTAAATTAACCGTAATATCCTTTTCTGCATTGTTGTATATGCTGTTTTCAGTCTGAAATTTTGTTGCCCTTACCCAGCTTGGTGAACCCTGGAAAATTCTTTACAGTTTAATTCAGGTCTCACCTCTTTTACGGCCTCTTCTTGTACAGGAGATGACTTTATTCTCAATGCTATTATACTTCAGGCAATCCTGTCTATTAACACTACATCAGTTTTGTGATGATCTGCCTACATGTCTGCTTTCCCACCACACTGTGAGCCTCTCCACAGCAAGGACTGTCTAAGTTCTTTCTGCTTCCAACACCTAACCCTATATGTATAAATAAATATTTGGCAAATGAATACCAATGCTATTCCTTCTTTCCTTGGGATAACTGTGTTAGGACCCAGGCCCTCTCAGTCTGTGAATGCCATGATAGACCAGTATGAGAATGCAAAGAGTCCTCCATAAAGGTGACCTGGATGTGACCCAGAAAACAGCCACATTCTGAAGTAGCCTGCAGTTGCCAGAATTATCCAGGGTCCTGACAAGGCATAAAATAAGAAAGAGCAGCTGAGTGAAAGCAGGACAGATTTTCTTTGTTCTTATAAAAGAGAGTACTAGAAAGTGCAAGTGTTTTCAGGGCTTACTGCTGGGACGAGGGGGAGTGCAGAAATACAAGTCCCTGTGGCAGTTCTAAGGGTGTTCAAGACCAGTCGCTGCAAGAGCTCCCAGAAGGACATCCAATTCCAAAACCATCAACAGCAACACCTCCCAAGGGATTGTCCCTGTTAGCACTCCCTCTTTTGCCCATTTGTCCAACCGTTGCCTTGGATTGGTAGTTTATAACTCTGTTAAACCTCATCATGAGCAAAAGCCTTGGGGGGAAGGGCTTTCTTTTGCAGAATCCAACATAAATTCTACACTCATGTGGGAACAGAAAGTTGAGAAGAACTGACAGTATATACGAGTCTGCTGATAAAAAATATATATATATATAAGCCCATTTACCAGCTGTTTTTTCAATCAGTTTTTAGGAGTAAAACCCAAAAGTACTCACCAAAATTAATGACTGATAGAATTGTCAATCCCTCTCTTCCTGGTAGAAGAGTTTATCTCAGGGTCCAATGTGATAATAAAATCCCACGACTGTGACAGCTCAGAAAAGAGGATCTCTAAGAGGAGTTTCCCATGATTTCTAACGCTGACACTGAAAACTCTGTCCCTGCCCGAGTTTCCTCCTTCATCCCTGTCCTTCACCTTAGATTTCCTGTTCCCTTCTGCCAAACCTCTATTCCCAGACTCCCTGAAGCAGTATTGCCTCTCTCCCCAACATGGTCCACACGTGGGTCAGGTACCAGCACAACATAGGGACTGCCCTGTTTCTTACAGTGTGTTGGCAGAGACACAGCCACCTGGAGTAGGAGGAGAAGATCAAACCACAACTCTATTATTGTTTCTATGGAAAAATGCATGTTGGAAATGTAACCCTCTGAGGATGTGGCCAGATTTGACTAGAAATTTTTAGCAATCCAGAAAGTTTCTGTACTTACTTTCAAAGCATGCCACTCAGTCAAAAACAGCCCATGTTTGCTACTGAGGAAGTAGGAAACCCAGTTGCCCATCCGCAGCCAAATGATGACTTCCTGTACACTTTATCCTGGCCTCTTCAGAGCTTCCGCACAATAAACTAAAAACTAACAAGGCAATAGAAAGAAAGGGAAGGTTAGGGCCAAGAGAGGCAGCACTGAACTTGAAATTAAGAAGTCAGGATCTCACCCCATTTTTTCCTCAGCTACTTCCCTTCCCTTCTCTGAGCCTAAGTTTCTCTCGTTACAAAATGAGGAAAATGAACCCCACAAATCCAGTGTGTTTTATTTTTTATTTTCTCACCTTCTAGGATCTTTACAAAAACTATTTCTTTACAGAAGCTAAAATTTACGTTTCCACTACTATTATTCTGACTTATTTTCTCTTATTTCTTTTCAGGGATTTTGTTCGGAAAGATAGTGTTCTATCTATTCCCTTTCAAATCCTATTACCAGTTTTGCTCTCGGGAAGCCATCTGAGGATGGGTGGGCCTAGGCCTCAAAGCTAAGTCTGTTTTTATGTTTAGGTTACTGATCCGTTTAGAGTACATATTCATTAAATACTTGCTAACTAAAATAATCACCCATCTTTTAAAACCAACATTGAGAAATGTTCTCTCTAAAAGTTCAATCTATACTGAAAAGTTCTCAACATCCTGTGGTTAAAAGCAGCTGGTCCACTATGAGCTATTTTCTGAATTAGTTCCAAGACCTCCTCTGTTGATAAGGAGATACCAGTTATCAACCGGCTTTACTGGGCGGGGAGATTTTTGGGGCATCTGTAAAAGTCTCATCTTCCAGATTTTCCTGGCATTTATGACATTCTTCAATCATATCCTTTCATCCAAACCACACTATTCCAGACCTCCAAAACCAGTCTTTTTCTTAGAAAATTGGGTAAACCTTGTAAGCTTCCTCCCTCTGTTTCCAGGAGCACAAAAATCCCAGGAGTGTATCACGTACAGGGGATACTTGAAATCAAAGTAGTATGAAATCTTGCCTTAGATAGGAAGGAGTCAGCAGTTGTCTGTTCCTAATGCCGTTGATTAGCAGCTGAAAGAGCAAGACACCTTCACAGAAAAGTCTACGATGTGAAGTGCTATTGGTTTTCAACACTCATTTCCAACTCCAATCAAGTCTGTATGGCCTGGTAACATCTCACACCTGGAGCTCCATTTCCAACAAACAGGGAATCCTCCCGATAAATTTTAAAGTAGGCTGATACAGTTTTCTTCTCCATTTTCCCTTGTTTTCATTCACGTTGATAGTATAATCTTCTCTCCCTTCTCATCAGCAATCAAAATACCTATGATTGTGCCCCACGTATCACTGTCAAAACTACTTTCTGGGGGCCGGCTCCATGGCCGAGTGGTTAAGTTCGCTTGCTCCGCTGCGGCGGCCCAGGGTTCAGATCCTGGGCGCGGACATGGCACCGCTCGTCAGGCCACATTGAGGTGGCGTCCCACATCCCACAACTAGAAGGACCTGCAACTAAGATATACAACTATGTATGGGGCGGTTTGGGGAGATAAAGTAGAAAGAAAGAAAAAAAAAAGATTGGCAACAGTTGTTAGCTCAGGTGCCAATCTTTAAAAAAATCTACTTTCTGGAAAAAAATCTGAAAACACATTTATGATAAGGGATGGATGACTGAAGGAATCTTAAAATGAGATATGGAGGTGGGTGGCATCATGGTAGAGGAAAAAGCCTTAAACTAGAGGGACAGTGAAGTTACAGAGCATGGCCATTGGCAGAGGGAAAGACATAAAGCCCTGGAGTCTACACTAACTCTGGGAGGATGTGATACATTGGGGAGTCAGGTCCTGCCAAGCTTGAGCGAGGAGAAGGTATGGTCTATTTGAGCCACTCAGTTCTATTAATAAAGCCTCAGCAAGATCTGAATGTGTTTCTCTAGTGAGCCTACTTCCTTGTAACAGAGAGCAATCAAAAATTTCTCTGCCAGCTCTTCATTTCCTGCTGGTGCTCGCTTCCTGAAGGGTACATCTTTCTGGCAAGCAACCTCATCACCCTCATAGGGAGATGTGATGTGTGTGCTATGTGCCTCCTAGAGAAGGACCAGGGCCACTTGCCCATCTGCCCCTGAGATACTAGGGCAAAATGACGCCCTCTATGCTCTGCCTCCTGAACAGGGTGACTGTCTATAGACGTCTAAACAAACAACACTGAGTGTAAATGTCTCTGGGGGGCAGGGGAGAGTGGGGCAAGGAGGCGTTCTTTCCGAATCTGGCTACTGTGAGGGAACAATCCATCATCTCCTAAAATACAGTTTCAAGTGTGGTGTGTGGTCCTATTCCCTTGGGTCTTTCTTGGCCTGGAATTTAATTAAGGTCTTTAGAAGGAAAACTTGATGTGAAACAACTGGTATGTCCCAACGTGTACATTTTAAATTTTCATAACTGTATAATCCACAAGTTAATTTTAATATTTGTGAAAAGCCTCAATGAGAATAAACTAAGCAGAGATCATAACAAATGGCATCTTCATTAGAAGGAAACCAGGGAGACCGCACTGGCCATTTGTTTCCTTCTGGGACCTTGGATGAGACAGTATGTCTGTCACTCAGTTGGCAGTATGTAATCCAGTCAACTTCAGGCCATCTTCCCGCCAGAGTATATAGCTGTGCCAATTGTCCCCAGCTTCGCTGAAGATAGTCTAACTCTAACCCATCTAGCCCACGATGAGGCCAATATCCCTAGGAATGATAGTGCCTACAGCCTATTATCCTAAAAGTCAGAAACTCACACGCTTCTTCTAAGTGGGCAGCAGCCTCAGTGAAGTTGAAGATGCCTGGGAAAACCAGGTACTCTCATTGTCAGATGGGATGCCTTCACTGAGAAATGTCAATGGCTTACTTTGATTTGGAAAATAGAGAAAGCATTTGAAACGACAGTTTTATTAAGAACTTACCAACTTGAACTTACTTCATTTCTCAGAGTTGCCAAACTGGGAAATGCAGTAGATATGCGTCAATGGTTTATACTCTGGTGAGTGTGAAGGTTCCTTATGGCATCGGAATATTTCAAAGCCCACAGCCCCAATTGCAGATGTTCTATCCTTGTGCTTTGTTTCAAATGAATTAATTTAAAAATACATTTGCATTTTGTTTATCCTAGCAGTGTCTACATTTATGTTAAGGAGTTGATACCTATGCAGAAAACATATAATTTATTCAGTCTACAAATAATATTTGGTTTGTTCGAGAACACAGATTATTTGTGTTAGTTCTACAGTTAGCAGCGGGCACCGGGAATCATGAAGATCTGACGTTAGCTCGGGTATTCAACCAGTTACAACAAAGTTTCTCATGGTATATTGTGAAAACTGGAGAAATAAAGGCTGACTTTGACAGGATGGGTGAATGTTGGGTGGAACAACCACTTCTGAAAGTGCTGTGATAATTGGGGCAAATGCGATAGGGTCTCTAAAGAGTAACTATAAGCTCCATATTTGGTCTCTCCTCTTCCACCCTTGGTCTGCCACTGACTCACTGCATGATCTAGGAAATGTCATTTTTGCTCTCTGAGTCTCAAGTTCATCATATGGGGCAGGGTAGGTGGGATATGAAATAAAACAGCAATTCTGAATTTTTTTGATTTGTAAATTTTATTAAAAAGTTTATGAATGTTATGAGCCATTTTTCTGGAAAATACTTAAATGTACAACATTTACCTACAATTCGGGAGACTCATGGATCTTCTGAAGCCCTGGTAAGAACCCCTCCGGGTGATGACCACTGAGGTACTTCCCAGCACAGCCACTGTGCTTCTAGAGAGTCATGGTTACATAGCCAGGGAGCTCTGGTGATTTCACTTTTATTTCAAGCACCTCCTTTGCAGAGAGATAATAGGAACCGGTTCCAGGGAGGCATCTGGAAAGCATGTAGCGTGACCTCCAGCTGTGTTCGGTTTCAGTTTGTTCCAACTGGTGACCCTGCAGTGCTCTTTTTCTTCCCCGACCCAGACATGCTCTGTCTCCCTGGCTGTCCTGTACCTTCCCTGGCCTTGTAGGAATGATTGTGTCAAAGGCAAGATGACTCCACCCAGGAGAGGGACCTTAGAGTATTGTCTCATACTCTGACGGCTCCTTCAGCCGACTCTAAAGCAGTTCAAACCCTCCTCCTTGATTTGATTCCCTTCACAAAACCCTCTACAAAGAGAAAGGATTTAGAGAACGGATTCTTTTTACAGGCAGCAACTATACAGAATGTGTAAACCATTTAGGAGCGGAGGCAGGTCAGAGAGAGAACGTGCAGTTTATGGATGTTGGTGTCTTCAAGCTTCCAAGTCAGTTGCCAGGCTAGATGACCAACACTGCGTGAGGGAGAAACGTCAGGGCTGAGCAAGATGGTCTTTGTCATCTCGACTCTTACTTTTTCAGGTTTATGACAGTCCCCTTGTCATGCGACCTGAGCACCATTTCTTAGAACAACTTTTGGCCATTCTCCCATCATTATCTATATCTATGCTGTCCAATGCAGTAGCCACTAGTCACATTAACTACTTAAATTAATTACAATAAAAGTAAAGTTCCTCAGCAGCAGCAGTCATGTGTCAAGTGCTCAGTAGCTCAGTAGCCACATATGTCTTGGGCAGCACAAATATATAGTAGTCTCTCCTTATCCACGAGGGTTACATTCCAAGACCCCCAGTGGATGCCTGAAATTGCAAATGTACGAATCCTCACTTTTTTTCTTTCCTTATTAAGTCGAGAACTTTCACTTTTCACTTAAAGGAAGCAGTTTACGGCTTATGTTTGGCACATCCAAATTACCAGCCTCACTATTCTTGTGCTTTGGGGCCATTATTAGGTAAAATAAGGGTTACTCAAATACAAGCACGTGATACCACAGTCCATCTGATAACAGAGAAGGCTATGAAGTGACTAATGGGTGGGTTGTGTATACAGGGTGGATACGATGGACAAAGGGATGATTCATGTCCCGGGCAGGACGGAGCAAGATTTCATCACGCTACTCAGAACAGCATGCAACTTAAATCTTATAAATTGCTTACTTCTGGAATTTTCCATTTCATATTACTGGACCGCACTTGACCATGGGTAACTGAAACTGTGGAAAGTGAAACCACAGATAAGGTGGGGGAGCTATTGTAGAACATTCTATCATCACAGAAAGTTCTATTGGACACCAATGATCTATACATATGTTCAGTAAATGCACACTCTGTGCTGACACCTAAGTTTTGAAAATATAGAAACGAACTAGACAAGCTTTTGCTCTCAAGGGGCTCATGGGTTGTGAAGTAAGCAGGTATGGAATTATACCATCACAATATTCTGAGCTCCTGAGGTGGCGACACGAGGGAGATAGTCCCAGCAGAGACAACAACTTGTAAAAAAAGTACGAAGGCCTAAAAACATTGTACTTTCAGAAAATGGGGAAATTTCAGGTTGTTCAAATGTAGCGTAAATGTGTCTAGTGAGTAAAAGAGTGGTGAGAGTGACTGAGAAGCTAAGGTGGGAAGATAGACAAGGATCAGATTTGATGGGATAGCGTTTGCCATGCTTATTTGGTAGTTGTTTTATAAAGAATCATTCTTCCACACTTTGATCTTTAACTAGTTTTGATTTCCTCAAATGCGTTTTCTTGAAATCAAATACCATTTCCTCCATCTCTGTCAGAACCTTATCATAGAGCCTTATTACAGAATTTAGAACCTGAGCCTTTGTCCTCCCTGTAGCTTAGCTTGTCATTCTTCCAGGCACTTCCCCTTGTATCATATTGTATGATTTCTGGAAAATACAATGTATGGTGTATGTTCCTGTTTAGCTAAGTGTCTGGAAGCTCAGAAATATACCTAAATTGACAAAGAGGATGATCACACAAAAGATGAAACAGAGCAATGCCCAAAGAGAAACCTTAGCCAGTCACTATATGAGGATCAAGGAAAGCCAGTGGAAGGACAAGTGGAAAAACATACTTGGAGAGTACTCTTCAGGAGATATTCCAGCATCTCTTCATCTCAAAGACTGTGTTCTCCCTTTCAAACTACATAAATGCCCCTATGTGGGTGAGAGTCCGTTCTGTGTGCCTGTCCCAAATGCATGATGATGACCATTAAAGATGGACGCCATAAAACTGTGGTTGCATTCCAGAAAACATTTATTGAGCATCTGATAATTGTTGTGACCTTGGTGCATTCAGTGGAGGCCAACCCCATGGGTCTGTGGTGAGAAGAAGACTCTTCTTGTTATCATGATCCTCACCTCTGGAATATTCATTACAGATTTCAAAACCTTTCCACTGCTGTCATCAGCCATCTCAAAATATCCCTGCTAGGTAGACAAGTTCAGGTTGTTATTCCAGTTTTACGGATGGCAAAATTGAGGTCCAGAGATATGAAGTCACATCCTGATATCACATCAAACTAGGGAGCTAGAGCTGGGTCTCTTATTTTTACATCTCAGTTTTGGAATGTGTTCTCAGAAGGAAAGTTATGTCATTACAGCAAACTCCCCTAAAATCAACTTTCCCTAGCACATTGGGATGAAATATTCAATCTGAGGCAAAAAATACCATGAGCTCCTTGATGACTGCATATAGTTAAAAACAGACACGATATTCACAGCAGTTCAAAGCCCTAAACACTCCTCTTAATGATCAACAGAAGCTGGAAAGTGATTTCTTCTGAAAGTCATCAAAGTTAAAATATTCAGGTGGCCATCAATGGGCTTCTTGTTGCATAAGGGTAAGGAAGAGTTCGATGAGTTTAAAATGTTCTTTAAAAAGAATGGAGATAAAAGCGCGCTATGTATTTAACCACCATTTCAGCAGAGCTGGAAAGTTTGTGACAAAAATCATAGTGGCCCACATCAAGCCAGTGCTGCAGAGCAAATACTGAGAGGTCTGTTTTGAGACTTCATGGAATTGCAACTGCATAATTGCAAATAAATCCCAGCACATGTTGTTTTAACTAATGGAAAATAATAAGATAACAGTCACAATCATGAGGCTTAACCAACCATACAGTTAAGCATGCATTTGTTTTCAATTACAGTTAAAATGTATTCTGCTGAATACAGCTTAAGTGGTAATTGCATTTTTTACAAGTTGCTAATAATCCCTGGAATGGCCACTCTAATAAAAATTTGCCTCTAATGGGTACATGTCCTGCTTCCTCACATGTCAAGGCCAGTGAAGTCATTAGGAGCACTAGCAGTCCAACAGTCTATCTGGCGATTTAGACTTCTGTCCAAAGCCCACACATGAACCACTCACTGTGTACTTCACGTGGGAATCGGTGTAGTCATTTGATTGTGGTTTTATGCTCTTTCCCAGGAATGCTTCTCAGGGGGCAACGCTGCTATTGCAGAGCAGCTATTTGTCATTTCCTATCAGATGAGGCCTTCGACAGACTCTACAGTAGGTTGCAAAGGGCTTCACTTAGCCATCCTGGCTATAGAGTCTTCACTTCATCTTGAGATAGTCACTGACCTCCCCTCAAATTTCCAGGACATCAATCTGTGTTTAATAGGTGGATGGTTATAGAACTAAAGTGGCCACAGCATTCCAATCCAGGAAAATATGTCTGCGTGCACAGCAGTTTGATAAGTCACTTTTAATGTTCTGAGTCACGAAAAAAAATCTTAGTCCTGACATTTTTTGCTCCCTTTCTTTTCTCTTCTCCCAATACTCTTATTTACTCTGTCTCTCTTCCTCAATTTCTCCTTTTCTACCATGCTCCTCTTTCTTCTCTCCTTCTTGTCCTTTCCTCTCTGTCCTCCCTATGGAAGAATTCCACGGCAAATAACAGAGAAAGCTTGTCTTAGAGTGCCAATGTGGCTCTGAGCTGGATCATTTCCTCAACTGCCATCTCAAATATTTGTCACTCTAGGAATACAGCTCTGCACCTCTGGGCCTGGAGAGCTATTATAATTCAAGTGCTTGGAAGATTATTATTTCCAACATCTACTTGAAATTGAGAGGAATACCATGGGAGCTAGGCCCAGAGAAAAGAGAGCAGGCTTGATAGAGAAAGAAGGACAGCACCTCCCAATTTTAACAGAGTCCAACCCTAGAGGGAAATCCGAGCCTGCTGCTAGCAATGCTTTTCTAAAGGGAAAGGTACAAAGTTATGCAATAAACACATATTAAACAAATAAATGGGAGTGGAAGTAGTCGAGAAGAACAGATGGCAGAGAGATGACTGTGCTCATAACAAACGAGGTGCTCTCTCTAGTAGCCATGGCAATGTTTGGGCAATTATTAGGTTTGTATATAAATTCAAAAGGCAAAGTCACTTTTCATTTCTAGTAGTCGACATCTTTAAACCAATCCTTCCTCCTTCATTTGTCAATCCCATACCTGAGAGGCTGGTGGGAGACAGGATGCAGGTTATGTCTGGCCCATCACGGAGTGACTATGGGAACTTGAACAATTACCTTTCTCTCTCTGGGTCTTTATTGTCTCATCTATTAATCTGACCATCTTAAATGTACTTCTCATCTCTGACAGCTGTGATTTCGTGAAATCACAGCTCAGATTGAGGAAATCTTCTCATAATTGACATGGTCTAATAATCCAGTCTTTCCAGTGAGTGATCTGTTAGAGTTACTCAGGTGGTATTACTTACTAGAAATATTGTGGGAAGAGTCACGCATCAAAGAGAGCGTTAGGAGAGATGCCTCTAAGGCTTCTACCTACCTCCCACTTCTAGGATTCCATGGCAGTTCTGTCTAGCCGTAATTCACTCCGGCCTTGTGCTTTCTAATTGCACTTATTCAGGCATTAACAACTTTGAAGGGAGTGGTGTAGCCCCAAAGGAAATCACAATGGCTACAAACTGGCAGCCACCACACCAGGCAAGTGCTAGAAAGATAGCATGGGGCTGATTGCTACCTGCTTCTGTATACCTACTTCTCCACTTACTCCCCAAACCACACCACTGTCATTACCACAGAATACGGCAGCTCATTCGGTGTCCCCCAACATTGTCACACCCACTGAAATTTCATTTAGCTCTAATTTGAACCAGACTCCATTCATTACGTAGATTCTAATTTGGACTAGGCTAAATTGTCTCATCCCAAACGATCTTCTGAGCTTCTGATCTCTCACTGACCCCCAACGTGTACTCAGAGCTTCAGCCAGATACGATAACTTACAGTGTTCGTTTTCTATTGCTAGTAACAAATTGCTATAAAGTTAGTAGCTTAAAATAATCCCTTTATTATCTCATCATTTCTCTTGGTCTGCAGTCCAGGCATGCCTTAGTTGGATTCTCTGCTCAAGGTCTCTTAAAACTGCAATCTGGCTGTCCTCCCTGCCACTTTCCTCTCTAGAGCTCAGAGTCCTTTTCCAAGCTCACCTGTTTGTTGGTAAAATGCAGCTCCTTGCAGTTGTGGTACTGAGGTCCTGATTTCTCGTTCAGCTGGGGAGCAGCCTCAGCTCCTAGAAGCCCTATAGTTCCTTGCCAAGTAGAACTCTCCAAATGGTAACTCACTTCTTCAAATGCCTGGTTATTGCCTTTCATTTACCATATAGCATCGTCTAATTACAGGAGCGGCATCCACCACCTCTGACAGTCTGTTGGCTAGAAGCATGTCACAGGTCCCACCTGTACACAAGGAGAGGGAGTTAAACAAGCGTGCTATTCACTGGGGATCATCTTAGAATTCTGCCTCCAAAATTATCATTCTCAGATATGATATGACTTTTCTTACCCCTTTTAGATACAAGTTTTCCTATGCCTAGTAAGTGCCTTCATCTTTCTCTGCCTATCCCTTAAACCATCACGTTCATAGACGACCTTAAGTTTGCCCACCCCCCTTCTGGGCTTCCATTACATGTATAATCCTCTAAGGTCATTTACTCATTCTGGAAATGCATTGTACTTTGCAAGATCTTTTCCCCAGCATGCACAGATCTTCTTCAGATAGTAGTAGATGCCATTCCGTCTCCTATTATCTTCTCACTCCCCTTCCTCCACCATAGCACCCTACGTTGTGTTTTCTACATAGGCAGTAGCTGGCAAATAAATTCTAGCGGAATTCAACAAGTTGAACTAAAGCATAGAATTACAGAATCTGTAAGGTTGGAACAGAGCTTCGAGGTCATCTAGACAAAACTCTCCCTTATTGCTCTTGGCTGGAGACTATTGGCATCTCTTCATGTTTCTATGCCCCATCTGCTATCAAACATTTTTATGACATTTATTTCCTCATTATAGTCCTTATTGTGCTTTATTTATATATCTGTGAGGCACATGAGAGTTGGAAATTCTCCCTTCCCTTGCAATCTTTCCTTCCCCAAAGCCCCAGTCAGACCCAACTCCCTATGACCGTGACAGGCCCCCAGGGCTCCTGTGACTGCATTACTCCTCACTTCCCTATACGTCTCTTCTGTCTCCTCTGTACCTCAATCATCAATTTCAAACTTCCTGTCCTGACATTCAAGGCCTCCTTACACTTTGAGTCTGTCTTTATCGCCTCCCTGATTTTCCCTGTGTCTCCCTCCTCACCTCCCACTCCAAATTCTGGGCATTCCTCCAAGTTTCTCCATATTCCTGGAATCATCACCCTCCACTCTTTCCCTCCCCAATTCCTCCATCATCTGTCAAGCTTTCTCCCATTTCTCTTATCTTCCCTAACCCTAAAAAAAATTGAAGGAACTCTCCTTTCACATGATAAACAGATGTACATTTAATTTTCTATTAGCGAATGTTGGCCCATGGCTGTTTGACAATTGAAACATACACAGGACAGATACGCTAACGCCTTGATCTTTGCCACAATGAAAATCATAGGCAGCTTCCAGTGCCGGACACAGTGATGTGAGAAGGAAGCCTACAGTGGAACAGAATTAAGTTATCTTGATTTGCCCATGCATCTGACTAGAGGATAAGAATTACTTGGGGCTTGATCTTTCACCCTAATAGGTCTTTCAGCATTTCAGGTAAAGGGCAGGCTAGGCAAAGGAGATATCTTTAAGGTTAGCTCTCATAGTTACCAGCTGATGTGATTTTGGATAAGTTATGTAAACTCTCTGACATTCAATTCCAAACGGAGATGATCCTAATGATAATACTTAATAAGGTCAGTTAAATAAGTTTAAAAATGCATTTAAAAATGCAACAAATTATGAAATGTATGTAAATGACACAGTCTTTCACAGCAGTGTTTCTGAGTGCCGCTTGTGTCAGATCCTCAGCTGTGATGAGCTATAAGAGAACCACTTCATTCCAACAGGACCTTGATTTCTTCCTCTTTAAAACTGGGATAATAAATTCCTGCTTTGTCTATCTCAACAAGCTGTTTTGGAGATACCATAAGAAAAGAGATACAGGAATTTTAACAATGAAATATGTGAAAATATAAGGTATTGTTTTCATCTTTGTTGGCAACACGGCCATCCCAGGAAGAGGTAAGGTGAGCTATCTACATTCCCTCTCTGTTTTCTGTACCTGGAATGATCTCCTCCTCCCCACGGCCCCACCTCAGCTGACTCACTAGTATTCATACTTCAGGGCCCGGTTGTTCCCCTCATCCCCACCCTGGGCCACCAACTGAGGTCAGCAATCTCTCCTGCTCTCACTTCATGGTGTGCCCCAGGGAGTAGACGTGAGACCAACACAGCCCTCACCTGGGGACACCCAGCCAGAGGTTTATTTTAGGCTGAGTTTAAGAGCAGTCACAACTTGACTTTGCCTAATAGCAGAGAAATTTGGGAAATCTCTTAACACAATCATTAATCTCTCACACTGTCTGAGATTTTTAAGCCCCTGGTTTCATAGACGGCTTCTACTAATTCTTTGTACTTGCTAGACATGGGCCACAAATGTTGCTAGACTGGAACAGTGTTATATTTTTATTTCTATAAAAATAAGTTTCTTGGGGCTGGACTGGTAGCGTAGAGGTTAAGGTTACACGTTCTGCTTCAGTGGCCCGGGACTCATGGGCTCAGATCCTGGGCGTAGACCTACGCACCATTCGTCAAGCCGTGGCATCTCACATACAGAATAGAGGGAGATTGACACAGTTGTTAGCTCAGGGACAATCTTCCACCCCCAAACAAAAAGAGTTTGTTTACGTGATGACAGTTTTTGATATGCAAGCGATATGCAGTTCTGACATAGAGCTATCGAATGAAAACACTTAGGTAAAAATCTCCAAATTGGTAAATTTAAGCTTTATTTCTGACATCTTTAGATCTTCTTTTTCACCGAAGATGCTTCCCAAATCGGATACTTCCAACTTCATTCACATGCGAGGCATGTGAACCTATATTTTATTGACTTTTTTAAGGTGAAATCCCTTTTGAGAGTTTCAAAGCTTCAGGGCCATTTGACGTGGAAGTCTCTTACGGCTAACTTTCTTTTATCTGTAATATTATTCTTCTGTTAACTTGTGTTTAATATTCACAGGTTCAAATTATCAGAGTAAAAATACAATTTATCTCTTCACTTTCCTAGTTTATTCTTCACTTTGTAATGAGAAGAAAGAAAAGACTGAACTAGGATGATGCCTGGGGTCTGCCCAAATATGTAGATTGTTTTTCCTCTCCAACCTAATTTCTCTTACCTCCAGAGGAATGGCTATTTTATGAGTAGTTTGAATCAAATTCTCAGAATTTATCCATCAACTTGCTTACAATATTTCTGATTCCGTTCTACTCTAGTCTCTTCTCACTCTTTTTTATTTACTTTTAAAATTACATTAAAAGCGAATTGTTTTTGCCATGATTGATCCAACATCATTCACATCCACTTTCTAGACGCCCCCTTCCACTCTTCCCAAACTGTGTCATTAAGTGTGTTTTGGGCATAACTTGCTAATTTAGAGATTTTAGCTACTGGTAACTGAGTAGGGAGAACTCTGTTCCAGGCTGTTCCCAGGTCTTTTCAAATAAAGCAGTATTGCAATTCTAAATCGGAATTGTTGAAAAGATTAATTAGAAGCTGCCCCTGACCTCAGTATTTGAGAGATCTTATGGTTTAAAAGGACTTTTACTCAATGAACCAAAAGATCCTACTTCTGTGGGTAATGAATTCAGAGGCAGGAAGATAGAGGCACCAAAGCAACACAATAGCTGGGAATGTTATCTTTTTTGTTGTGTAGCAAATTACCACGAATTTACCAGCTTGAAACAACACTAGTTTATTATGTCGCAGTTTCAGTAGGTCAGAGGTCTGGGCATGGTATAACTAGGTTCTCTGCTTAGGGTGCCACAGGACGAAGTCAAGATGAGGCCAGGTGGGACTCCATCAGGAGGCTTGGGGAAGAATCTGATTCCAGACTCGTTCAGGTTGTTGGTTAAATTTACTTCCTTGTGGTTCTTGGTTGTAGGATGAAGGTCCCCATTTCCTTGTTGGCTGTTGGTCAAGGGTTTCTTCCTGCCCTGGGCCACCACCCACATTCCTCCTCAGGCTTTCTATATGGCCCTTTCCATCTTCATAACAGCATTGGCATGTCCAGTCCTCACACTTCAAATCTTTCTGACTTCCCCTTCTGCTTTAAGGACTCATGTGATTGTATCAAGCCCACCTGGATAGTTTCTCTATTTTAAGGGCAACTGTGCCATTTAGCAAAACACAAAATCACAAATATGATATATCATCATATGTACAAATTTGGAGAGTTAGTTTAGGACATGTCGAGGAGGAGGAGGTCACCTTAGAAATTCTGCCCACCCCATTGGGGCATCTATTTTTCCAGTTTATGAGGAAGTTTCGGAAACCAAGAGAGATCACATAGAAGATGACACCTCCTGAGAATATGAAGACCTTAAGTGAGAAGGAAGTTTCCAGTAAACAAACAGAAAAATTTTAAACTGCCTTGATAAATTCTCTGCAATTGATGCTGGAATGAAACTAAGGAAAGACACAGATGATCTAACAAGGAGCGAAAGAAGAAAGGAAAAAATAAGCCAACTTTTGTTAGAAAGGATCCAGAAATACCAGGCCTGAGCTTAAATATACTGACATGAGCATCACAAGACAAACGAAAAAGATGAGGCATGAAGGGAAACCGTGCAAGTGAACCGTGCAAGACAGTCCTGAATGAGAATTCCCAGATGACAGAGAACACTGAGTAAACAAATACACCATGCAGAGCCAACAAGCTGTTTCAAGGCTGAGAAGTTCCATGATCTGGGAAATTGAGGTGATGGAGGGGAACCAGGACATTTCACTGTAGGTAGATCTAGTGCATCGTAAGGAGAGAACCATATATTAACTGTGAGTAGTATAAACGATTCCATGAGAAGGAATTATAGGCAGTAAGGCTGAATTTAGACACCCTAAACTAGGTATTTTTTACTCCGCAGAGACTCCTATTCTGTTACTACATTTATATGTCTTTATCTTCTACCTAATTCTAGGAAAATGAATCATAAAATATTAAAAATGATAAGAATCCTTAGGGGTCTTCCAGTCTAATCTCTTTTCCCAGCCTGGTAAATCAAGGACCAGAGATGGAAATAAACATGACTGGGTCACAGACCTCAAGAAGAGCCGGCTGTAGGGCTATCAGCCTTCTACCATCCTGGTGTTCTTTCTAGCACAGGGGGCTGCGGTCTTCTCTTTTAATGGATAAGCTAGCCTTCAGAGATCAATTTTATGCTTTTTAATAAAGAGCAATTAAAAAGTAGGTCATGCCCAAGGTTGGATAATCTGTAAGAAATCAGTGTGGGTCTTCTTTTAGGATTTTTTTAAAAGCTTATACTTCCATCTTCCATGCTATTTCCACTCCTCCCTGAGAACTGCATTTATTTATTCATGCAAGGAATTTTGGAACAAAATTTTCATTTTACGGGGCTGGCCCCGTAGCCGAGTGGTTAAGTTCACACGCTCCGCTGCAGGCGGCCCAGTGTTTCGTTGGTTCGAATCCTGGGCGCGGACATGGCACTGCTCATCAAACCACGCTGAGGCAGCGTCCCACATGCCACAACTAGAAGGATCCACAACAAAGAATATACAACTATGTACTGGGGGGCTTTGGGGAGAAAAAGGAAAAATAAAATCTTAAAAAAAAAATTTCATTTTACTTCGACTATCAATGGCTTTTAAATGATGAAGATGTCTGTGTTGGTCAGGGCGTGTCTTATAATTTTAGCAAACAAAAATATTTTAAAATAGCTTTATATATTAAAGAAACACTTTATCCCCCATTGAGTGCCATTAGCATCGAATGTGGATAATAGGAGGAGATACGGCATCTGTACATGAACTCATACACCCACTAAATAAGTAACTAGCTGTATGAAAATACATAAGTCCCTCTATTCTTGGACCTCAGTTCCTCATCTGTGAAAGACTGAAGCAGGAGTAGATTATTTATATTCTCCCTTTTAATGCCAATAAACAATGAGTCTAAGAATACAAGTGCCACATGGATGGTTGTTGGACTGTGCACAGAAAACTTTAAGGGAATGCCATTCTCATTGCAGTCTATGTGAATAGGTCCCCCTGGAGTTGTAGAATATGAAAACCGTGATGTTATATATGGGGCTATACAGGCAAAATGCAACTCAAAAGGGAACATCATAAAAAAAAAAAGCAAGATAGTGTTATCCCACCCAGCCCGACAAAGAATCATCTCACATTTGGCTACAATTTTCCAGACATCTCCCATGTTGGCTGAGAAGAATAAAAGATATTCCTTTTGTTCTGGCTGAGAAGAGCCCTTTTGCTATTGAGATACCATATTAACTGAGTGAGAATCCTGCTGGATAACTGTCCAGCTTGCACTCAGGGACATGGGAACGAGCCCAGAGCAGTTGGAGAAGGGAGAAGGTAGTGATGAGCTCAGATGTCTAAACACAGATAGAGGAGAAGCCAGAAGTTGAGGAGAAGATTATATGGGGAGCAGTCCATTGGAAAGGCTGTATATCCTGTAGGCATGGTGACAAAAACCGAGAATTAAAAATGCTCAAAATTAATCTAGCCAATTTTATTAAGATTAACATTTTCTAACTGAAAAGAACTTGAGTTAAAGGCATATCCCACATGTGTGTGTCCTTTAGTATTGATTCTTATAATGACTAACACTGTTTTGAGTTGCAATCTACGAGATTTTTTTCAGAATTTGAACTTACCTTGGACAATCAAAGTACTGGTGACATATATTTGAGGCTTCCATTTCAAGAGACGCAGGGACATTTATAACGAGAATTATGGATTGAGAGAGAGAAAGAGATCCAAGCAAACTTTTCAAGGATCTTTTGCAGATTTAATTTTTTTTTCATATTTTCTAGCTTGAGAGGAAATAATCAAATAGCAAAGTCCAATGATTTCAAAGTTGGGGAACCAGCTTCAGCTTGACTCACACCTAAAGGCGATCCATACACTTCAGCCCCAACAACTTCACAAGTGTCAAATATCTCCCTAGACAAGGTCTAGCCTGGGCCGCTGGAGGGACAGGTGTCATTTCCTACTCTAAAACTACTGATCACAGCAACAAAAATGGCCCCCATTGCATTGCAGTACCCGGGAGTAAAGGAACAACACAGCAAAGTGACCACATATGAGAAGGAAGGTCTTGGTGTGGATTTGGAAAAGCATCCTTTCTACAGCTCTTTGATTGAGACCACAGAACAACTATCAGAAATTACACTGAAATTTTGTTTTATGTTTCTCAGAAGAAAGCTACAGGGAGAGTGAACCCTTCACTCACTGTCATTTATTTATTCATTCAAAAACTCATAGAATAAAAAATGCATATCTTATGAGCTAGGTGCTGGGAATGAACACAACATTACAAAACAGAATCACTCTCCTCATAGGAGTCTTGAAACAAAGGATGAAATTTACTGATTTTTAGGAATCTTAATAGCTAAGAAATGATACAAGATCTTTGATGCCATGGATACGAGATCATGATGCCTACTGCAATAGGAATGATACTTTTGAATGTTCTTCCCATAGCTGACATGCAGCCACATGAGGATTAAATGAAATGAGGTAAGAGCTACAAGGTGCATAGCACGGTGGCTCCCTTTATCAAATGGGCATGCCTTGGCACACCACATGTGCTCGATGTTAATCCGTTAATTCATGGACTCACGTATTTTCAATTGCCCAGGTCCCTTCATTTGCTTTAAATCCCCGTTTCTTACATGAATCATATTTGCTCGTGAAGATGCCAGGTTATGTATTTTGGGGACATACATGAAACATCCTGAAACAGATCCCATTTCGTTGAAGCTACACATTCCTCGCTTCAACCACCAGGATCTAAATCCAGAAGATGATGTCTGAAGTCCCAATGCAGAGACCAGACAAATAGCAATAGCCTCCAGCAAAAAGTCAGTCATTAAGTGTCGGCTGTTGTGTTCCCACCCAGTTATCTTGCCTCTTACTCCCCGTCCAAGTCCTCCACCGCTGCACCTACCCGGTTAAAAATGCCAGTGTTTTGGGGCATATTTACTTAGCCATCTACTCCCTGGCTGTGGGATTCTGTTTTGTTAGATCCTGTCGTCACCACCAGGCTGGAGGCCAATGTTTGTACTGGGTGGGAGTTAGAGGGAGGCATAAACAGAATCAACCCTCTTGTGCTTTAAAAAATCAGGCTAGAATTATATACATATTTCATGTCAGAAAAATAAAATGTGTCTTGGCGGCAGATGGGAAGCTGGAGCGCTTGGAGGGGGAGTGCAGAATTGGCAGAATTGCTCCCCTTTTCCTTGGACCCCCGCCTGACAATCATTCAACCTTTTACTTTTGGAGTCAGCTTCTTCCCCCTCTTCTGAGGCCTTCCAAGTGCTACAACTTCCTAGCCGTCATCCCTAGCATGTTGTCAGAACCCAGAACGGCTTGAAAAGGAAGAGTACTTTCACAAAATGGTGTCCATTCCCTAAATTATGTAAGGCTTGTGTTCAAGTCACTGGAGGGAACCTCCTCAACTTTGCTTTGAAGGGAAAGCAAGGTTCAGATGGTAAGACCAATTCACACAGGGATTAACGATCTAAGTGAGGACTTATTTAGGAATCTACTTCTTCACCAGAAATGGAAATCCCATTTCTTGGGTTTGTAGAGCACTAAGGTTATTATCTGCTAAAAATGTTTGCTAAAATTCTCTAAACTCCATTGTTTCCCTCCAGCTCGAGTGGCTCTGTGTCTCTAATTCCTGGTGTTTTCTAGCACTACTCAAGATTGCAGTCTCTTCTGAATTATTATCTGCACAAAATGTGGCCTTTGTCCTAGTCCTTTTGACTCACTGTTTCACTAACCAGCTCCCAATGCTTCCCATTGTGTTTCCAGGAAGGACCACTCCCACTTGAACTGTCTTCTTTCTAAGTCCTTAAACTCCTCAGAAAGTGTTCTTCCTATCACTCATGGTCCCAGAAACCCTGGAGACCTCTGCTGACAGTGCTGCCTGTGTCATGTAATCCCTACGTACTTATTCTAGAAGGTATAGATAAATTTTTATAGACCTATGCAACTGTTTCTAGGCCACTACTTTCCCACTCTCTTTGAGAAAACCCTCCTCCTTTGAGTCTCAGGCCACTAGCATGCTCTCCTGACCTGTGTGTCTGTCACCTGCCAGCTTCTATTGGTCATTTCCTTGTATTTAGTGCCTCTTTATCACCTGGCAGAATGCTTACTCTCTCCACCTTAAGTCCTAAAATGCAGTGGTGACTTCACCAATCACAATGCTAAACTCTTACTAATTCAAATGGCTTCAGACCATTCTCTCCATCTAAACAATCCACTCCAAACACCACAAGCCAGAACCCAGAACTCTTCCCCAAGAATGCCCCGGCCACTACCCAAATATCACCTTTGGAACTCCACCCTTCTAGCTTTGTTCAGACAGTGCAACAGGAGTTTAGTAGAGAATGTGGTCTTCCAAATTCAGATGGTTATCCAGATATCAAAATGAAGGCAAGCACTGTAGTTAGCCCCAAACAAAATGTTTTGTTTAGAAAGAAGGAAAAGCAGTGGGAAAAATAGAAAAAAAAAAAAATAGAAGTGCTGATGACCTTTCCTCTTGTAAGAAATACCTATACCCCGTCTATTAGGGAAATAAATTCAGTAATTAATAGCAAAGAAATTGGATGCATTTCATTTCTTCCTCAGAAGATAACATTTCTGCTGAGCCTCCATAGAGTTGCAAGTAATGACAAAACTGAAATCTTCATACGTCATGAATTCTTGAGTTGTTTATGGTGGAGAACCCACCTTATGCCAGAGTGCCAGTGACTGGTCTATCCAGCCCCTGCTCCACGGCCGGCCCATCAAGAGCAAACTAAAGGTGAAGTGTTTCATCCTACTAGAAATGTGTGTGCCCTGTTCCAGAGTGTTGCACTTTCTTTCTGACATGACTAAAATAGGAGGCTGGGAAACTTGCCTTATCTACAGTTGAGTCCCAGATCTTGGCATTGTCCAAAGCAATCCAGGAATTCAAGTTACACTAATGTAATCTTCCTTACTGTGCCAAAAACAACTTTTGATTGGGTCTTCTGCACTTACTTTGTAGGTCATACATTCTCCCTGAAATGCGAACGTTGATGAACTAGCATCAACTAATTTCTGAGAATTTTCAAGGCAAGGGAATAGTCCCAAACACTTCTGAATTTTGCTGACTTTTTGTTGAATGGCTATCCCTCTCTCCGCTCTGTGTTGTCAGCAGAATTAACCAGTCTATATCATTTTTTATAGATTGTGAAGCGGGAAGACCTCAAGCCTGACCCCTGTCGGGCCCCACTAAATCTTGCAGCACACAATTAAAGACACTCCTCTGGGCTTTGTTTTCCTACCAGTCCATCATCTCTTCCCATGTGATCTGGATACTAGCAGAGCTTCTTTTCATCTGAGATTCACAGTAGGATTTTTTTTTAACATCTGCTGAAGATCCGAATCAGTTATTACGTAGGGTTCAATTGTCATGTGATGCCCAGGAACAGCTCACTGTTCTCCATTAAAACAGGGTTCTTTTCTCACGTGAAAGACTCTGCATTTCTTTCCTGCACTTGCCCAGTAGCATCTTCCTTTTTAGACACTAACCTTATGGGATTGCTTATCCTAGGCTACTCCTTTCTACTAAAGTGCACCCATTTCACTTGTTCTTTATTTCAGTTTGAGATAAAGCCGTTCAAGGTAGGAAATAATGCAATCGTCAGCCCTACATTTATTTATCTGAGGACCACTTGACTTTGTTGTCACTTGGGTTTAGAGACTCTCAGAATATTAACTCGGAAATCTCTTGAGAACTTTGTTACTTAAAATGGTCCACTCTCACAGTCTACACAACAGTATTATTCTTATATTGAGACCAATAGCTATGTTACAGATAGAATGAGAAATAAATTCAAGTGCATTTTGCAGATGGACTGAGACTTCAAAGATACTTCCCATACGTAGCTGCCTACTTCAGCCTCTCACCCCAGAAGCTCTGCAGCTGGGTATTCTGTCTTCTCTTCAGGAGGGAAAGTAGGAGGAGTGCATCCTTCAAAGACCTTCACGGCAAAGATGAGGAGGACAGTGAGACAGGGAAGGCCTTGCCAATAATCATGGGCTAATTGGAGGCCTCTTGGGCCTGAAACTACAGCTCTTCTATCTTACTGTGGAAGACAAAACAAAGTGGAAAGCATTGGAAAATATAGTTAAAATGATAATGGTAACTCATAATCCACAGCCATGGATAACTATTATTCATGTTTTGGTGAGCGTCATTTATTATTATAAAAAATTTATTTTATATAATTTGGGTCACAATCATATATAATTTGGTATGGCTTCTTTCTTACAAATAATAATATTACAAGCATTTTCCAATGTGAATAAAAAGTCTAGTTAACATATTTTTGATGATCATCTGATGCTTTATTAACAAATATGTAATTCAACTAATTACCTTGATTTTCTAGAGTTTTTAACATTTTAAATAATGTAACAGTGAGTATCTCTCTGCAAACTTTTTTCCTCTGTATTTCATAATTAACATTTAGGAAAAACCCCCAAAGGTCTGGATTAAAAGTATGGATATTTTGGGGATGGCCCCATGGCACAGCAGTTAAGTTCTCACGTTCCGCTTCAGTGGCCTGGGGTTCACTGGTTCGGATCCTGGGTGCGGACACGGCACTGCTTGGCAAGCCATGCTGTGGCAGGTGTCCCACATGCAAAGCAGAGGAAGATGGGCACGGATGTTATCTCAGGGCCAGTTTTCCTCAGCAAAAAAAAAAAAAAAAAAAGAGGAGGCTTTGTGGCAGATATTAGCTCAGGGCTAATCTTCAAAAGAAAAAAAAGAGCGTGAATACTTTAAGGACCTTGGTATTTATTGAAAAATCCTTTAGTGCCAATTTACATTTCCTCCAGAGTCATATTAAAGCAACTAAATCATTAAACTGTCATGAGCATTAGTTATTCTAATGTTTTATCTTTATTCTAATTTACAAAAAAGATATAAGAATAATACAGTAATCTCTTGTATGCTATTTGTCTGTATTCACCAATTATTAATATTTTGCTGTTTGTTTGCATGAATGATCTAGCTATATAACTTCTTATTATTATTATTTGCTGAACCATTTAAGAATAAGTTGCAGACCTTTTACCCCTAAATATTTCAATTTTTATCTTTTAAGAAGAACGCTCTCTTATATTGTCATATTTTCAAATTAAGCATATGTAACATTGATAAAATATTATTATCCAACACCAAGTCCTATATTTAAAATGCCCTAATGTCTTTTATACCATTTTGTTTTCTGATCTAGAATCCAATCCAGGGTGACATATTGTGTCATGTCTTTTCAGTTTCTTCAATCTGGAACAGTTTCTCAGTCTTTGTTTTTTGTGATATTGACACATTTGAAGGGCACAGACAGGTCGTTTTTTATAAAATGTTCCTCCATCTGGTTTTCCTGAGTTTCCTCATAATTAGATTCAGGGTATATATTTTTGGCAAGAATGCCATAGAAGCAATGTTGTGTCATTCTCAGCGTGTTACATCACGATGTCAGTTTGTCCTTCTGTAGGTGATGCTAACTTTGATCACATGGTTACAGTGATTCTGCCATGTTTCTCTGCTCTAAAGGTAGCTTTTCCTTTTTGTAATTAATACATATTCTATAGGAAGACACTTGAGACTGTGTAAATATCCTGTCTTTCAACAAACCTCTCGCCCATGGGTTTTAGCATCCATTTTGTTGCGTGTCTGAAGCAATCATTACTATGATTGTTGCAACACAGTGATTTTCTCTAATTCTAGAATTCCTTCTGCATTTATTATTTGCTATTTTACTGTAACAAAAAGCTTTGATACGTGGATCCTTTTTATATTCAGTGTGTTATAATCCACTACAGCTATTATTCATTCTGATACTGAAATTGTCCCTGATTTGGCTAAAGGGAACCCTTGAAAGCCTGCTCGTAAATTCTTTGGCTACGTCCCCCTCATTTTTTTAAACCTTTCCTTATATTCTGGCCTCCCCACCAAAAACCATTCCAGAGTTCCTCTCACAGTTACCCTGCCCTCATTCTGAGACCGGCCATTTATCCAAGGAGCCCTGATTTTGTTTCATGGAAAACAGAATTAATTCTAATTTTTTTAATACACATTTTATTTTTAATTTATGTTTCTCTGTTTATTAGTGAAGTTAAATTTTTTTCAAATGTTTATTCCTTGCTTACATTTTCTCTTTTCTTATTCTCTTTTTAATTTGCATAGTGTTTTCTTTAGGGTAGCAAGAATACACTTAAGGATAACTTATGTTCTAATATTTAGATTAAACCCTTTGTTTCTAAGAGAGAAATAAGTTTGTAATTTAATGTTCTAGATAGTAGACTTTCTATAAAACCATGGTGGACATGTTATAAAACCAAGTCACATTTTGGAACACCATTTCTATAGTCAAATTCAGGATTTCAGCCTATGGGAGCTGAAACCATTCTCCTGGGCTTTCTGCATTACAGTGATCAGAGCAAGCTCCCCTAGGTGGTGAGGCATATAAACCTTTATTGGTGAAAGCAGCAATGGAGTGTGGGGAGAGGGAAAGGTAAGTTTGAAGACAAAGGAATCTGACACTGGATGACCCCTTGGGATGCCGCTGTTTGCCCTGAGAGGCACAAGTGGCTCCACCTCAGTTGACCTGTCATCTGGGCTCTCCACCATCACTTGCCCTTCAGTGGCTGCTGGAGCTCCAGTCACTTGACTTCCATTTCCTGTGAAATCACAGAATGTATCATCCATTTAGGCGACTTTCAGCCAGAGACACACGTCATCAGAACATTCACCAGAGTTTTCAGAGGGGAAGGAAATTCACCGATTTTTGTCACAGTCGCTACTCACTTCTCTTTCTTTCCATTGCTTTTTCTTTCTTGACTAGAATCACTTCCCATTGCTCTCTGGATCCCAGAGTGGCCTTTCTTCTCACCAAGTCCTCATAGCTTCTTCTGTATTACATTTCTGTGCTAGTGTCTCTTTTTAAAAAATCAAAAAACTAACTTTTTTTTTATAATATAGTTGTCTTAGAAGATTTGGAAATGCAAAAAAATATGTAAAGAAGAAAATAAAAGCTACCTATAATCCTAGCATCCGGAAGTAACCAGGGTTCACCTTTCAGTGTGTATTTTCCTTTCACTCTCTCTCATTCGTGCATCTTCTCTGTGTATCTTTATAATTCCGTCTTTCTCTTTCTGTCTGTCTCTATCTCTCTGTCTATATGTATGTATGTACCCAGAGAGAGACAGAGACAATGAGATAGTTCCTCCAACACACACATACATAAACACGTGAGCAAGATATACAATTCTATTTAGTCAGGTCACTGAGATTTTAGATTTATTTGTTACAACAGATAGAAATACCCTAACTAATGTGGTTATTCTAGATAAAGTGGTTGACAAATGGGTACATGCAACTGGAAATAGAGAGATGAAGGATGAAGGAGAAAACAAGAAGATGGAGTTAAATAAGAGAGGGCCATGGACACATTTATGACAAGTAGGCAAGACACTTCTGTGTGCCTGAGGTCCAAATATATTTTAAATAATTAAACCAAGGATTGAGAAATCAAAGTCAGTCTGTCAACCAGTGATTTCATTCATGTATTCTTTCATAAAGCACTTGTTAATTACCTGCCAGGTGTTAGACCATAAGACAGGCACCAGAGACATATCAAGGATTCAGATGCTGTCCCCTCTCTCAGGGTGCCCAAGGGTTGCCAAGAGAAAGATCCACTTCTTTATAACTCTGTCAGGAAAAATAGTTCTTTTCTACACAGACCCTCTGCAGGGAAGGAATAATTAAATGATGACCTTTAATAGTCTTACATTTCATTAAAGCTCACTCTGGTTGTTTTTCTCTCTTCCCGATGAACAACTATGATTTAAAATGGATTGGTCTTAAACTTTGCCATCTTTTTACTTCTATCTTCCAAGAAAATTCTAAGACCAGCAAAACTGATCAAAGTTATCAAGGAGGTAGGAAAAAAGACAAAGTTAAAGGCCCAGATAAAACAGTGGTCAGAAAATCCCCACACTTGTTTGACTTGTCTTCGTTAACTGTATTTAATTAGAAAAGATCCTTTAGAATTTGGAGAACATTGGGATTTTAATCTCAGAAGCTCCAGATCATTTATCATTTGACTTGCCTCAGTTTGCCTCCCTGAGCCTATGAGCCAGGCTAGGGTGTGTGGCGCAAAGACAAACAAGGGCCTCACTTATGGGAGCTTACTGTCTAGTGAGACGCTGGTCTGAAGATATATGTTGTCTGTGCTGTGTCACAGAGGGATTCATATATGGGCCACCAGCCTGAACAAGGACAGCCATGTTTACCATGGAAGTCTGAACAAAGGGTAGCGATTTACTCATAATCCTTCCTTTCCTGGGAATGACTCTTTCCTTTTCCATACGGTGGAAATGACCCTTCTGCATGAATTCAAACATGTGGAACCAGAAACCCTGCTTTTGCCACTCCAAAAAGGGCCACATGAGACACATCCCTGACCATGTCATCACCCAGAAAGCCTGCTCCCAAGTTCACTTTTTGCAGTTTGGACCTCTTTGCCCTGGAATCTCACACCACAAATGAGAACTTCCCAACTGTATCTTTATCTTCTTGTCGTTCAACTTTCATCTGCATTGGAAAACAATGAAGAAAAGATTCAGAAAGAATTATTTATATACTTGAAAATCTAGAATACCTTTAGATGGCTGTATCCTCAAAGGGAAAGTCATGTCTCAGAAAAAGGGGTGAGGTTTTGGTAATGTTAGATGGCATTCTCTGGGGATAGGAGGCCAGGAACATTCGAATCCTGCCCTAAGCTCACAGCCCTTTCCCGTAAAGTCCCCCAAAGGGATTATAAAAACAAGGGACTACAGCAAATGGAAATTAAAGTTCACTTTATTATTGGCCTGGGCAATGCCAAATAAATAAATCCAGAACTTTCTGATAAAAAGAAATTACATAATTTCACACATGGCATACTCTCAGATCCCAATCCAGATCCCCAAACTCGAAATTAAATATCTTATCTTGGAATCTTAACATTCGTGGGCTGCTCACATGGAACAGGAGACAAAAGTAATAAATAAGGAAAGTATTGCATGGAAAAAGAAATAAAATAAACCTGGAGAACTTTCAGAGACAGAATCTTTATGAAACAAAACAACAAACAAATGAAAAGTACTCTACCATAAAAACCAGCTCCATCATAAAAAGTAATCTCTCATCATCAGGCGGATGGGTATCCTGGACCTAATTACTAAGTGACAGACACCGAGGGATTATCTATGAAAATGAGAAAAAGAGACGAGCTCAGCGCTCTCAGGCCCCCTCACTGATCTGGCCATATGATTATAGGAGAAAGAAAATTTTAGCAACTGATGAACTGCCCACAAGTGAATATGGCCCAAATAGCCACGGGGCATCTGGCACAGTTAGCTGAGCGCTTTATTCTCTTAGAAAGAAGTGAGAAATGGGACAAGAGGATGAAGGGACTGCTTTGCCAAGCCCCTGCAAGTCGGGGATTGCTTAGGAAAGAAAGAAAGGTTGTTATTTATTTTGAGGTTGTTGTTTTGTTGTCATGTCAATACTGCCACGGGAAGCCTCTTGAACGTGCAGTGGGATTGATGGAGGAAGTCCCGCAAACATCACAGTTTCCTACTGAGTTAGATACTCCAATCCTCACTGTATGGGTCAGGAAAATGCACCCCGGAAAGGTTGTTTTAACCAAGATCTCATAGCTATTAAATGTGATCTTGCGTTATCTGAAGACAGAGCCTATGCTATTTGCCTTTTTTAAAAAAATCTGAGATTACTATATTAGATTCACACTAGTAATTAGAACAGCTTTGGAAATGACTTGATTCTTTTTCTTATTAGTCACTGCAATTTGACCTGTATGGAAACATTCAAAGTAGATACTGAGTTATATTTTCTATACACAAGTGACACAAAGCAGGCATTGTTCGTCATGCCCTTGGCAGCATTCTCTAAAAGGCATCTTGATACTGTCAAGAACAGAAGCGTCTTCTTCACACTGAGAACTTCTACATCCTTCCAAAAAAAACATTCTTTCTTACAAGTATTCATAATCACCTTTATTCACATGCTTTCTCTCCCCAAGTAGCTAAGTACCTGAGTTAAAACAACTATTTAGTGGAAACAATTGTAGGCGTATGTACATATATTTTGCGTTAAATATATATATTTACTTCTTATCAAGGGAAGTATGACTGATCTCATTAATAGGCTCCAGAGAAATGGAGGTTTCCTGATTTATGCATAACTGTGTATGAATGTGCTTTCTAGCTTTTACATAATTTCACCATGTAAACATTCATATATATGTATAACTGCATACGCATACATCCACTTTCACATAGCAGCACTATATGAATATTATGGTCATTACTATTGAGAAACAGGTAGATGTCTGGTTTTCTGCTTGAGATGTAAAGAGCTGGAAGGAGTGTTACTCCCACCTTACAACAACAAAAAAAAGCCAGATCAACTACAAGTTCATGACTTTTCTTGACTGCATCAGAGAGCCAAGGTTGCAGGGAGAGATGGGATGGTAACCATGGCTTACTTTGGGTAGATGCAGTCAGGGACCAATTAGGAAATTTTATCTAGTATCAAGAGATCAGTAGCAGCCAAACGTGAGCTGGAAAGAAAGTGTGCAGCTCCTTAGAGCCCCAGATATAGGGGGAGTCTGCATCTTCTTGCTACACAGACCCCACTGGACACTAGCAAAAATAGTTGGTCAACATCTTGAGAAAGTGTCCCTCATGGTATAGGACTGGACCCTTTTCTCTTCCCCTGAGAAAGGAACACAATCCTAAATCTGTCAAGAAAGGAGGACACTGGTGAAAACCCTGGGCAAAAGAAATAGGAAGACAACCTTTACTGCTGGGAGAGCTGCAGAAATACTTCCAGGCCCAGAACTGCAGCTGAGAGAGGGGCAGGAGCCAAGAGGTATGAAGTATGAGTGAAGGCACTGACAGCCTGTGGTGTGCTGAGGGTAACCATAACAACAGTGCACCCAGATCCAGCTGCACTCTTCACCAGATTAACTCAAACCCCCACATAAAAACTAGCAGAAAGAAATGTACATTCATTCCTGCATGTAAAAAACGATTTACCTCAGTCTCTACTGTCCTACATGAGATCTTTAGCTTCAAACAAAAATTTACAAAAATTATCCTCAACAAAGGAGAAATGACACAATGTCAACAGACAAATCAATCAATAGAAGCAGAGTCAGATATGACACAGATGTTGGGACTCTCTGAAAGGGAATTTAAGAAACAGCTGGAGGTCACTACTGATTATTTCCAAGCAGCCAAACTGTGATTTTTCTGTGGGATAATGCAGTCTGTAAAATTGGGAAAGTCCAAGCTGAACTAAAACATCTTTTATCCAATAAAATTGGTTCCTAAAGACTCTGTCATGGGTCTTCCAAGAACACCGTTATCGTCTGTTTCATAAATATTTACTCACTATTTATTGTATATAGGACCCAATCCAAGGCCTTTACTTAAAGACAGGACTGTCCTCTTAAAATGAACACGATTATTTAGATCCCACCACTCCAGACCCTTCTGGACCTCAGGATTATATCAGGTTATATCATAGACCTTCTTGGCTTCCAAGCATCACATGATAGCCTTTCTGGGCCTGCTGTTCATCTACCTAGTTTCATTTAATTATGTGCAGTAGAACAACCTCTCACCATAGCATCATCTGCACTCTTAGAGATGTATCCTGATGAAACAACTCCCTTATCTGAGACCAGTAGGAGGTAAAGAGCATCACAGTCCCCTGACATTTAATTTGGCCTAGAGCTTAGTTGTTGAGTTATCATCTATTCATTCTGCTCTTATAATTCTGTTTAAGCATAGATTTGTGTCATTCACTCATGCAGTCAATTAAGCAGTCTCCCAGGCAATCAATGAATGAATGCCTGTAGAATCGAATGAGCATATAATGTTTTGCCAACATTCAATATTGTCAGGAACTGTTTCATGCATTTTCCCGTGTATTACGTATTTCTCACAATAATGCTATGATATAAATATTAAATTCATTTTACATTTGAGGAAACTGGACACAGAGAGTTTGAATAGCATTGCCCAAAGATACATACTTAATGACAGAATTGGCTTTTTAATAGCCTGTCCAAGTTCATGTCCAGTACGCTGAGTTTATATTGATTTTCAGCAAATCTCCATGGAGAGACATTTCATATTGGGATAACTTCTTTGGAGGGTCATCTTACTCCTTTTGTCTCTTCTGTTGTAGTTTTAGAGGACTGAAATGGATCATAAGACAGTGCTACAAAATAGAAAGTTTAGGATATTTGGTCTCAAGAGTAGCTTCCATTTGTGATAGATTTTTGAACTTTAGAAAACTCTTGAATTTGAGAACCATTACTTTTAAGTGTTGTTGCAGTCAGGCAGCCTGGCTATGGAACACAATCTCTTTTGTTAAATGAACACAAAATCTCATGAGAGCCTAAGGAAGGCCAGTGGGAGTAAATCTGTATAGAATCACAGCTTCACAACTCTTGAAATAAAACAATAGAGAGAAACTTTCCCCCCCTTACTTCCCCATTGGTATCTTTCTTGTGATATTCATATTACTTTACTGTGTACTATCATCATCCTGTTAATTCAGAAAACATTATTCATCTTCCCCCGTCCCGTCAGGCTCCTGTCTTTTTACACATCAACATTTTCATCTTCTTCACAGCAATAATCACAGTCTCTAATGTTTTCCCTTTGTTTCCTCATGCTTTTCCTTCCTCTACTAGAACATAAGTTTCACAAGAACAGAAAGTTTGTCGATCTTATTCATTGTTGTCAGCATCTAATAAATATATGCCTAATAACAGAACCATGTCTGACATGTGGTTAAGTATTCTTCTTGCAATGTCTACTCCACTGGGGTCAGACAACTGCTTGTGAGGAGGGAGCAGGATTTCCCCTGGGGGAATCCTGGAACAGGACTGAGGAAGGGCTGATGCTTCCATTTAGAGTCAGTGGGGCATTTGGCTTAGAGCCTTAGGTGCAGAGATTCCTGCCGCATGCAGGCCTATCAGGACAAAGTTTGAGTTTGGGCACGGACATTATTTTGTGGGTTTCCCTCAGGCCTTTGGTAAAGTCTTGGTAAAGTCTTAACCTGCTATCAGTTGAGCTGTGAGAATCAGAAACAGGAGTGTTTACTCCCTGATCCTGGAGTGGAGGGGACTTCAGGGTGGACATATGTCGCGATAACAGTGCCAGCAGAACAAAGATCTCACATGGGGGTTATTAGTAAGAAAGACACTAAGATCATGCCACCAAGATGGAGGGTCAGAGCAGAAAAAGGAAAATTGATTGTTTAAGAGAAAATCTGAGAAATGCCTAAGGGTATTTGGCAGAGGGGGGCAATTTCTGACAGATGGACCAGTCAGGGGTCATTCTTTAATGACATGAGTATTGAGGAAATATTACCTTATTTTGCATCCATGTTTCGTGAAGATGCTGCCGTATGACCCACAAGCACATCAGTCTAAAGCCACATTGCAGAGCCTCCTCGGTGTGAACAAATGACAGCTATTCAACTTTTAGGAAAGAAGTGGATAATCATTCCTTTCTTTTGTGAAGCACATGCTTTGAAAGTCCATATCACATGATTTCCTTGGATGGCTACATTAAATACATATTCCCTCACTCAAGAATGAACTTATTTTGATTACCGAAGAAGCACTTATTTGAGTTCTACAGTACTCTCCAATCTAAAGCCCTTTCAGTTGCATTGTAATAAAATCAGTTTTCTTTGAAAAGTACCAAAGAGCCAGGTCTGATCTGGATAGTCATCTTATGTAGCTCAGAACCCTCTAGAGTGCCATTCCTCTGAGCTTTCCATGTATACTTCCCATCTATCTTAAATTCTCTCCCCATCAGGCAGGCATCCCACTCTCCAGCACTCCTTTCTCCCATCTATCCCAGGCTGCAGCAAAGCTGCTTCCGAAATCTGGTACTGTGTCAGTTTCCTGGGGCTGCTGTAACAAAGGGCAACAAACTGAGTGGCTTAAACAATGGAAATTTATTGTCTCACAGTTCTGGAGTCTAGAAGTCTGAAATCAAGATGTCAGTAGGTTTAGTTCCCTCTGGGGGTTGTAAAGGAGAAACTGTTCCAAGCCTCTCTCTTAGCATCTGGTGGTTGCTGGAAATTTCTGGCATTCCTTGGTTTGTAGAAGCATCATCCCAATCTCTGCCTTCGTGTTCACATGATGTTCTTTCTGTGTGCATATCTGTTTCCAAATTTTCCCCTTTTAGGAGATGGTCGTGTTGGGTAAGGGCCCGTCCTAATGACCTCATGTTAACTTGATCTTCTTCAAAGACTCTACTTCCGAATATGGTCTCATCCACAGGTACTAGAGGTTAGGACTATAACATCTTTGGAGGGATAGAATTCAGTCCATAGCAGGTGGGGTGAGGGGCATGTGGGCTTTGGGGAGGAGGCTGTCTGGAGGCACTACTCCCCTTTCCACCACCCTCACAAATGTTTCCCAAGGTAATTTCTCAGTCTACTGATCACATCTGAGACTTCCTCCTTCCTGCTCAAACTCCATCTCTCCTACTTCAAAACTCAGAATTTTTTTCTATTTTATTTTTTTATTGAGGTTATGATAGTCTACAATATTGTGAAATTTCAGTTGTACATTATTATTTGTCAATCATCTTATAGGCGTACCCCTTCACCCTTTGTGCCCACCCCTTATCCCCTTCCCCCTGGCAAACACTAAATAGTTCTTTGTGTCCATGTATTTGTTTATCTTCCACATGAGTGAAATCATACAGTAAAACCCAGAATTTTAATCCTGTTGATAAAACACCCCAGATAATCTCAGTTTGATTTTCCTCTGAAAAAGAAATCCATCTTTAAAATAAAAATCCCACCATTAGAAATTCTGGGTGATTCATCTCTTTCAAAAAATTTCAAAGAAAGGCAGTGTCAAAGCACAGATCAGTGAATGGGGTGGGACCTTATTTTGTTTTGCACATTGTTGCTTTGTTTTTCCTTTTACCAATTATTTCCATCTCTATAAACTTTATAATCAATTATCCCATTCACTCTTGACCGCCATCCCTCTAAATGATGCTCCAGCCACATTGAGCTACTAAACAATTCTCCAAGCAGGGCAGGCTTTTGTCTTTTCACCTGCTGTTTCCTCTGCCCTGAGTAACCTGATCTCATTTGTTTTCTGGAAAACCCCACCCAAACTTCATTTCATGGATTAAAAGTACCATCTTCCTCAACTTCCTCAGGGACCTGAACTCTACCTAGCTTCCCTCTTCTCAGTAATTTATACGAGCTTGAATCATCACAGCTTTGCCATTTTTTGCTGTGATTTGTTGACAATACAGTCCTTCCTGATGACACCACACCCCTGAGGGTATGGACTGCCACGCTTGTCATTGTATCTTGACCCTGGCTGCCACTTGATGAATGTTTGAGAGACACATACAGAGAAGGGATACACAAGTCACAGAGGAACTCTTTACAGCTCTTCATAAGCCTTGTGGGCAAGGACAAAACACACTCATTCTCTGCAACTTGCCACTGAGGCAGTCAGTCTTGCCACGAGTGAGCTCTAGGACAGAAGAAGACATTGCACTTCAGTAAAATAAACACTGAAGGCTCACAAGAACTCACTTTTTATAATGGATATGCATTCAGAGAGGAGTTTGGGGGAAAACTGTTGAGGACATTGTCTAACCTCAAAAGATCCTGGCCTTTTGTTGACATGAACTAAGCTCTGGGCTGCAATTCAAAAGTCAACATCCAAGCAAAGTTACCTTGGACAAGAAAAGCAATCAGAAAAGCAAAGATGCAGCTCTTTAGTCCCTTTGGCACTTCACTATAATGCTCTATTACTGTTGTCATGTGACAAAAGCATAGTAAGCCTCAGCTGATTCATGGTCTGAGTCTTGAAGGAGAATATGACTCAGTGGTGCCCATTCACTGGACAGAGATTCACCCACAGTAACTGGACAGGGGCTTCACGCTTTGACTATTCCCAGGCTACATGACTGCTACTTCTTACCTCAATGTTTAACTTCTAAACAATCAGCAACTTCTACCAATAACACTTTAATAAACTCCTTCACATTCTAAATGTAGCATCTGAAACTCCATAAACAGGAGTGAACTAGTAGCAGTCTGAAGTTGTCATCATTGACAGCTTATGATTTATCTTAACTCTCCCTCGCCATTTGGCCACGACTTTAAGTAAACACTTTCCGTCTTCCTCATGTTCTCGTTACTGCCACCTCCCACTAATAAGAGAGACTGCCAAGAAAAGCATCCAGACAGTTCATTTACCTCCCAAACTTGCCTAAAAGTAGCCGCCCCAGTTTAGACAAGGGGCGAAGCTACTACTGCACATTTTCAACAGATGGAACAATGCTCCCCAAATTATTTACATTAACATTATTTGCTTTCAGGATGTGTGTAACGAATGGGTAGTTGAATGAAATATTATGGCGCAGACTGAAGACACCAGCAGTTCAGGCAGGCCATTTATGGTGATAGATGGACATGGGCCGTTTTGCTTTCTAAGAAGCCAGGGAGCTGCGGCCAGTCTGTCTTTGCTAAGTTCTTGGCACCATCTTGTTCTGTCAGGTGGCTGGAGACTTGGTCCAAATTCACAGGGAGGTTCCTTGCTTAAAGCAAAGTGGCCAGAAGACCCCAAGATTGTCTCCTTCTCACCCAGCAGCCAGTGAATGAGGTTGGTTGCTAGATGGTTGGTTGCTGTGCTATGCAGCTGGTCCCAAGAATGACAGTTGTTCCATGGATTTTCTGTGAGTGTCATGAAGCCATCCTTAGAAGAAGATGAGAGACCTTCTCTCACCAAACTGCTGGAGCCTACATGTTATGCATCATTCCTGATTCCTTTAAAGACATCCTTATTCCATTAAAGATAATGGCCTGCCAGTACCAAATTCAAGGTGGCGTTGAGTATCATAGAGCGGACAATCATGAGGCCCATATGCCTAGTTGTATTCTTTTCGTATCTTTTAAAATGATGAGAATGGTCTCTAGCAGATGACGGACTACAGTATGGGAAAAGGGTTAGCAGAGTCCTGCTGTTTCTCCAGGTGCTCCTTCCCTAAACACCTGCCCTGAGGCTTATGTCAGGGGCATTAGTTTAATGACCTTTAGGTCAGAAGGATGCCAGGGTGAGCCTCCTCTGTGGCAGAATCAATCTCGTGCCAGGAGTTTCCAAGGTTCTATATGGAGACTCCCATAACAATTCCCCATGTGGAATGACTTAAATTATCATGTATGTATTGAATACATTCAATATCCAAGGCTCTGTGCCTGGTCCCATGGGGGATATCTTGAAAAATGACTATCTAGAAGTTCTCTGTACAGGAGAGAGGTAGAATGCCATCAAAATGCTGAGTGGTATACCTAGAGGGGCTTCCTTAAATTTTCTTGAGTTGGCAGCTAAAGAGTGCCTCTATAGGCACTTGCCAGCCCTTGGTGTTTGTCAGAGGACAACAGAGGGTGCACCAGGGTAGGGGCTGGGCTTGCTCCATTATTGCATCTCCCATTCCCAGGTTGTGTGCTGTACAGAGAGATGAGACACCAGAGGCTGTACAAGCCAAGTTCGTTTAGGAGCCTACAGAGCAATGTGGAATGTGGGAAGAGGTTCCAAGCATTGTCTCCAGATTTGTCATCAGAGCATTATCTAGTGTTTTGTTCTCCCTCCCTCCATCCCTCCCTTACTCCTTTTTCCCTCTCTACTTCTCTCCCTTTCTCCCTCTCTTCAAGGAGTCCTCACAAACATCTCATTTTTTCCTCCAACCTCCTGTTAAATCCTCAGAGTCTCCTGGTCTCAGAGTCCGGAGTTTCTCCTTCACCACTGAGTTGCCTCCTCTTAAATGACGGCCCCTTTTCCAGCACCCGAGTAGAATGATGCCCTCCCCCTGGTCCTCTGCCCAACTCCCTTAGTCTCAGCAGGGTGATCAGACACCAGTGACCATCATCACTTGGGGTGGAGGGGACTCCAGAGTAGACCATGGCAACCATATGCTAGACTCCTGATCCCATGTTGGGAGTCTGGATGGTTCTGGGGGGAAAAAGCCAAAAAGTGGCATTTTGCCTTTAACACCTTGATGCATTTTTTAAATATTTTGAATTTTGATATCATGAAAGGAAGACACAAAATATCTATATTTATCTAACAGGGTAAATACTCGCAAAAGATGGCAAAACCCTGACACACAACTCTCCCCAACCTGCCCTGGGCCAGTGTCTCAGGCCACCAGACCGCAGTGACCACCGCTCCTCGATGGCCTGTCCTAGATCCTGCACAAACACTCCTGGGACGCAAGCTCGGCTCTCACAGGAAAGTATGTGACCCAGGCTGACTGTCCACTCCTTGAGTTTAAGGGTTGGTTCTTCTCAGTGTCCTAAATCCCCCTCAGCCCCTCGCACGACACCTGGCACATAAGGAGGATTTTTTTAAATCCCCCCAAGGTTTGCTGCTCTTTGATAACCGTTTTCCAGGGAATATATACCCAAACACGTGAGCCAACAACACACGCAGGTGTTAACACGGACATATACATAGATACCTAGAATGTTCGCTCAGGCAGTCATAGGGAAACATGCAGGAAGGCAGCGGATCACACTCAGAATCAGGGACCCAGGAGCAGATGCCTCCTGAGGCTGCACACGCACCACACTCCACCCCACCCTCGCTGACATCACTGCCGTTGCTCAGAGCTCCTGGCTCTGCAGTTTGGGCTCACATCCTTTGGGCTGGAACCCAGTGGGGCCTGGCCTGACCAGGCTGAGCTGTGCTGGCCAAGGCAGGGCAGGGCAGGGCCAGCAGGGCAAAGCAACAGATGGTTCGAGTGTCAGTCTCCACCCAAGTGGGAGCTCCCCGAGTCCAGGGTGACTCAGGCCTGCATACTCGGGTTACTCCAACATAACCGCCCTGAAACGGCCTTGCACCCCCGCTGACCACACCTGCCTTCTCCATCTCTCCACCAGCCAGATGTGTGGTATTCATTTCAGCCTCAGCCCAAACATGCAGGCTTGCCCCCACCAGAAGGCGCAGGAATCTGTACTTCCCTCAGGGTTCCAGAGCAGGGGCCTCAATGTTCCTGCCTTGGCCAGAGTCTCCTAGGAAGATACCTCAAGGCTCTTTCAGGTGTCACCCTGTGGGCTGGGCTCCATCTGCTTAACTTCAGGAGCCCAGGAAGCTGGGGCTGCTAGCTCCCCAAGTGGGTGCTCAGGGGACAATTGTGAGTGATGGTCATTCTAGCCTCCTTTGTCCCCTCAACAAACGGATCAGCTCCCATTTCTGTAAATCCTGTTAACCCCCTCAGGAATCTACGTTTTGGCCCAGGCCAGTTATTAATTGATGGTGTGAGCTGTTTTTACAGTTGAAGTCACAAGCACTTACAGGTCACTTGCTCTGATAAGGAATCGACTGTCTCCATCTCCAACTGGATGTGTAACTTCGGAAAGTTACCCTAAGGCTCCGTAAGCCTTTAGTTTTTCTCGGGTGTAAAATGGCAAAATCTATTTAACACAGGTTCTGCAAGAATTGCATCAGATTTTGCATATGATAACAATAATCATGACAAAAATAATCGTTGTTATTTACTGAGTGCTTACAATAGAAAGAAACTGGACTAAACTTTCACCTCATTTAATCCTTACAACTACCTTATTTTTATCCTGTTTTACTATAACTAACTTATAAAATTTGCCAAGAAAGTGTGGGAAGATAAAGACAGAACCCTTACAAGGCATTTAAATTTTAACAAGAGCTCTTGAACATGAAAATGCCTATAAATCCCAAAGAATGAATCTCAAATGGTAAAATTTCACACAATATGGCAGGCAGCAGGGAAGACAATTCCTGATGAGCGATTCTGCTAGTTCCCATTATTTATACCACAGAGGCAAACACTTTTCCCTAACACTTTTCTTTAACTTTGGCGCAGATCAAAAGATTAGACAATGAGACATTTAATTTTATGTGTCAACTTGGCAGAACCATGGTGCCCAAACATTTAATCAAACATTATTCTGGACGTTTCCTTGAGGATGGTTTTTGAATGAGATTAACGATTAAATTGATAGCCTTTGAGTAGAGCAGATTATCCTCCATAACATGGGTGGGCCTCATCCAGTCTGTCAAAGGGCCAAATAGAAGAAAGACTGACCTCTCCTGCGTAAGAGGGAATTCTGCCGGTAGACAGCTCTCAAACTTGAACTGCAAAATGGGCTCTTCCCTGAATCTCCAGCCTGGGGATTCACCCTGCAGACTGTAGATTTACCAACCTCCATAACCACATGAGCCAGTTCCTTAAAATAAATCTCTCCTCTCTCTTCTCTATCCACACACACACACATATACACACCTCCTGTCGGTTCTGTTTCTCTGGAGAACCCTGACTGATACAGGCAAGGAGTTTGATGTTGGCTCTGCCCCTGTCAGGACCCAGGAGTGAATGGAAAGCATTTTGGGACCCTAGACTAGACTAGAAGAGGGTTCTGTAGATTGTGTTGAAGAGGAAGAGGTGTTCTTATGGGCCCTGGCCAAATTGCTTCTGTGAGTCACAGGACCCGAGGTGGCCAATCCCAGCCTGTGACTAACAGCTTCACAGGGATTTAGTTACAGAGAGGGGACATGGGGGCTTCAGTTCAGTTGCCTTAACATCTTATTGTCCTTTACTTCTCAAGGATACACCTTTTCATGAATCCCCCACACACAGGTTCATTGGCGTTTCCAAAGTGTTAAGCTCCCTTACCGCTCTGCTGTGCCATCTTTTTAGGGCCACAGTTTCCTGCCTTATCCAGCCAGCTACTCCTGTCCCCACTTCCTTCTGGTCACCTCAGAAAGTTCTAACAGACTAGTGTTTAACATTGCCCAAGTGCACCAGGCTTCCTCCCAGGTGAGAGGAAAGGGCACTAGATATGCGGTCAGAAGACCCAGCCCTGACCTAGTGGTCACTCACTACCTCCGCGATATAGGACAAGGCACCTAGATTCGTTTGTTTCCTCAAATTCATGGAGCGTCACCTCCGTGTCAGCATTGTGATCATCCCTGGGGGTACATTGGTGAGTTTCAGTTTTCAACTGACCATCCATTTTCATTTATAATAAATAACTGTGGTCAGGAATTTAAAGACGTATAGCAGAGGAAGCTTACAATAGCAAAGGATCAGGAAAGTCTTCCCCAAAGGCATGAAATTTAAGGTAATACCTTACACTAACTAGGAGAAAGGATGAGGAAGTAGCATTTTGTATTGATAAAACTACAGCATAGGGAAGGCTCAGAGAGAGAGAACGTACAGTTGACAGAAATTGGCCATGGATTAGCAATGGGAGATGGGAAGGGCAAGGGAAATGTCAAGGATGACTACTGGGCTTCAGGCTTGTGGAAAGGATGGATCATGGAGAGGGAGTAATAGGAAAAAAGACCAGGTTTGGGAAGAAAAGTGTTATTTCCTGTAGTGGTAGCCTGTTGCTTTGCCACCCAGAGTCAATTCAACCTTCCCCAATAACACAATAACTTGCACTTTCTTTGGGGAAACTGCTTTCTCCAGCTCCAGTGTGTGTGGTTTGGGAAATTGCCTCAAGTACTCCAAGGGCAGGTACCAATTGGTTGAAGCTGAAAAGAGTAATCAGTATCACTGGGACAAGTGATTAGTTCTGGACTGGAACTATCCTCCTGCTTGGAAGTCAGGCCCTGGATTTTGGATGGTTGTGAGGGAAACTTTCTCCTTGCGCAGACTTAAAAGTTAGAGGATGTACTTTTAGAAGCTATTGACCTTACAGTCGTTAGAGGAGAGTGACCAAGAAAAGAATCAGCTCATAGAGAATTATGCTGAATAAGGGCGAAGGAACCTGAGTCACAGAGACATCAATCAAGCCCTTGGTCCAGCCATACCTGAAGCTGATCTTTTCAGTTACATTAAGCAATAAATCCCCTTAATACATTTGGGTCAAGTTTTCTATTCCTTGAAATCCAAAATTTCAAACTGATACAATTCCTGGGAGTTTAACATGGACCAAGCCTTATCTTGTCCTGGCTTACGGTCTAGATGGACTGACTGGATAAAAGCCTAGATGGACAGAAGGAATAAAAAAGGGAATGAATGAATGGAAGGCAGGCATTTTTATTGAATGCTTTTGGTATAATTACTGTGCTAGATCTTTTATATGATATTGCCACTGTTGTAGATCAAAACCATACCTTGTTTATTCCTTATAGCAATTCTGCAAGATAATTGTATCATTATTGCCAAGGGTGAAGAAATTGCAGTTTGAAGAGGGTGAGAGAGAAGCTCAAACAACTAGTACATGGAAAACCTAGGATTGATGCAAAATCGGTCTCATTCCAAAGCCCATGAACTCCCTACAGTGTCTCCTACCTTCTCGGAGCCTCAGCTTTCTCATCCGTAAAATGGAGATGATAATACTTCTTTCCCAAGATTGTTAATCGAACAAAAGGAGGTGTGTGGGTAGCATATATCTCTCTAAGCCCTTAGTCTGTGTCTCTAGCATTATCAAGTGATGTGAACTTGGCATTCAAGACAGATGGTTTTATTTGTTTTGTCCTTGAAATCCCTTTTTTGCAGTCTCCCTAGTGTTACTTGATTAGGTACACACTGAAATCTCACACATCCAAACTCGGTTTCACTTTTCATGTTAACTTGCGCCATTGTTCAAGGCTTACTTACCTAAAAAGTTATGGAAAATCTATTTTCCCATAGCCCATTCTAACTGAAGCCTCTTGTCAGAACTCTCCCTGGAAGTTTGTGGTTCCTCTGTGTGTGACTTAGGGACCTCATAACCACCACTGTACTGATAACACCACCACCTCTACCACTTTTACCATTACCACCAGCAACACCCCCACATTCACCATCAGCTCCACCACCACCACCACCACCTCCTCCATCTCTATCACTTCTGCCACTACCACCGTGACCTCTAAAACCCACTCCACCATGAATAATAACTCTATCTCTACCATCACCATCACCAACACAGCACTTACACCAACAACTCTATAGCATTATCTCCAACAACAACTCCACCACCATCACCACTACAGCTCTGACTACAGCAGCATCTACAGTAAACAAGATGCTTGACACTAATAATGCCTAATCCTCATCAGAACCCCATAAAGAAGATAATTTGTCTTGTTTTGCCTAGGGGGTACCAAAGTCTCAGAAAAGCTAAATAACCTCTCCAAAGTCTTACAACTTCTAAATGGTAAAGCAAGGAATTGACACCAAGACCACTTGGATTGGAAACCTGTGATCTTTTCATTTTAGTAGTCTTTCCTTCTTCCATGCATTCATATCTATTCTGAAAGGCCAGACTTTAATTTTCTTCTCTGGAATATAGAATGGGATTTCCTCTTTCAGCCTTTGTTGACTGCAGATATGGCGAAGTATTCTTGCCTGGGAGCTATTGTCTTAATTGCTGAAATGATAAGAGGAGGTCAAAGTCACTACAGAGGGGTAGAGAAGGGAAGCTTGAAGGCCGGGGGTTGGTAAATGTGAAGAATCACAGACGAGATAAAAAAAATGTCACAGCCATGGGTTCTGACTATTGCTCTGAAAGGCAACAAAGTCCTTCCAGCTGGTGGGGAAAGCCCAGCTGAGGTGGGGGAGGAAAAGGGGCCTGGCAGTGAGGCCATCTTCCTGTCAAAATGGTGGTGTAGTGTTCCTGTCACATCGGAAATGAGGGCAGCCTGAAGGCTGGGTTTAGCATTCAACGGGAGGATTGAAAGGACACTTTGAAGTCTAGATAGCATTTCTGTAGTACGCCTGACGAGAATTCCAGACTTTTATAGAGGGATATGGAGATTGGATATGTTTTGCTTTTGAACACGTTTTATTTGCAACTTTATAGTTCTTTCTGCCATAAATTTGAACCGAAATGGATATTGCATTGCAAAAACAACACAGTTTGTGCCTATTTTTCACACACACACAAAAAAAGACTCCCAGAGTAAACTTGTCTTGAGTAGCACGGAGGATGGAGTTTGGATAATGCCTTTACCCACGTTTTACTGCTCTACTGGAACTATTACCCCCTCTGTCCCATTAAAAAGAAAATTTATTTATTAACTGTTGATATTTGCACTTGGGAAATTCATCAGGCCGCTTGGTCAGCAGAAGCAGGAATTCTGAACAGCATCTCTGTAGTGAGGAGAAGGTGCCTATAAGACATAAGTGATGCGCATAAAGTTACCTCTGTATTTTGTGCTTGAAATGTTAGCATCACTACCTTGCTTGTTCATCACGGAGAGCATCTTAGTTTCTAAACCAAGCACAGCCAGACTCTGTCATTCTAAAGACTCTAAGCCATTTATTGCTACTTTTTATCCTGGCTCCTATAAGATTGTCTCATAAGCGCCCTGCAAACTTACTGCCAGTAAGAAAATATGCTGCAAATGCAGATGCCGCGTGTTGTTGTTATATGATTGCCCGTATAAAGGTGCTCATGAACTCCACTACGTAAGGATAATTGGGTGAGAAATCCTGATTAGCCACCTCATTTTATCCGCTAAGATAACCTCTACGAATGATGGGATTTGCACACTTTTAAAACTCTTCCAAGCATTTTGTTCTTCCTTACATTTATTAAAGTAAATAGAAAATAGCTTAATCAGAGAGTTTATAGATCTCTTTGAACCTGTCATACAAATATGTGCTCTACAAGAGCTTACGTATGAGTATATTTAACAGATAAAGTGTAAAGATATAGACAGGGCTCACAGACTGGTCCCCACGAAATAGTCCTCAGGGCACTGAGAGCTGCTAAGATTGACATTTTAGAAACCACATTCTGTTGGTGAATGAGATGAGGTAAACTGTCTTATGTGGATACTGAGAATGCCACAAAGTACTGATAGGAAGCATCCTGGCTGGGTGAAGGCCTGTATGGAGGGAGGAGGCTGGTCCTTCCTCCAGGAAACTTGAGGCTCCCGCTGCAGCCTGAGCTACACAGTCGGCATTTGTGGCTATATTGGCTGCTTTTAATCCCTCTGGGTAATAATCTGAAGGTTGCATTCATAGCATTAATGATTAGTAACTCCAGAGCCCATGGTTGGCACCAAAAATGGCATGTTGATAATTACCTTGGTCTTAAAGAATGAGTAGCACAGGATGCCTGTGTCTCACTCTATATGAGCCCTTCTCTCCCCTGCAGAGTAAATTGGCATCTTTCTTTGGCTTATTTCAGAGAGTGGGTTGCCAAGCCAGCCATGAGCTGCCTCTGGAGCATTTTCTGAGCCAGCTTCTGGTGGGGTATTGGGCTGTGTGTATTCTGAAGAGAGTAATTGGAATACTCAAAGAATGAGTATATTTGTAAACCATAATCACATAAATGTGAAGGAAAACACAATGTCTGCCAGCAATGCCTCTGGGCTGTGTGTGGAATAGAGAAGCAAGCAGTAGAATATACTAGAGCCATGAGTGTCAGAGCTGGCAGGTACTTCAGGATCATAAGGACCGAGTCCACACGATGACAGAGAATACGCAACCTTCCCAAGGCCATTCAACCATGAAGTGGCAGATCTGGGAGGAGGGACCTAGCCTACTAGCTCCAGCCCAGGGGTCCTTCTGTTATACCAAGGTCCCTCGGTTCCCTCATTTATAAAAGAGGACCAACAATAGTTGTCTGACAGGATACTTGTCATGACTAATGGGTTAACATCTGTGTGAGCGCCTCACACAGAGAGTGGCCCCCAAGAAATGTTTAATTTTTTTTTATTACCAGGTTATTACCCCTTGAAGCCCGCATCTCTAATCATTGTCCACTCTTGCCGTGCTCAGTGCTGATGCTACACCGCCTTTCCTTACATGTAAAACCTGGTGTGAGGCTAGATGGTCGCGCACGCCAGGTGTGTGTTTTTGCCACAGAACTCACCACTTGTAGTACAAAAGATGAATTAACCCATATAGAAAATGGTCTCTTAAAAAATGACTTTACGTAAACTTTTTCACTTCTACAGTGTAGAGGCACCAAGGACAACCCAGGCAGGATAAACCTAAAGCCTTTTTTCTTTAGGGTTTCCTTGAGATTTAGAATCTGTCTTCTCAACCACTCATGAATTTCTACTCTTCTCAGGAGCATATCGTCTTTCACTATTGCTTTAGTTAAAAGAAAAACAACTTCCAAACCCAGGAATTTCAAATAAATACCCAGGAAAAGAAATCATCTATCCCTTTACCATTAACAGCATTAGTAACTAAGAAGAAGGTAACCAGGGGCGAGCCCAGTGGCGCAGGGGTTAAGTTCACACATTCCACTTGGCAGCCCGGGTTTTGCAGTTCGGGTCCCCCCAGGTGCAGACCTACACACTGCTTGTCAAGCCATGCTGTGGCTTGTGTCCACATATAAACTAGAGGAAGATGGGCACCGATGTTAGCTCAGGGCCAGTCTTCCTCAGCAAAAATGCAGAGGATTGGTGGCAGATGTTAGCTCAGGGCTAATCTTCCTCAAAAGAAAAGACAAGAAAAAAGTAACCAAAACTTTATCATGCAGATTTAGTTTTTAAGCTATCCCCTTAGGTTTGTAATTACAACTGTGAGAAAGCAGCACATGCCTGTGACAGTTCTGTGTTCTATGTCCTCATAAGAGTCTACAAGTAATTTAAATGCTAGCACACCAATGATGGCGTATAGTATATGCAGGCAATTTTCTTGAGCCTAGTTTTCTTTAAACATAAGTTTTAGGCTTGGCTGGACTGTTACCATTAAGTATTTAGTCCTTTGCTCCAAAAGAGAAAATCTCTGCTGGTAACAGTGTACCCCTTGACATAAATCAGCCAAAGACGACTACCATAGAATTTGTAGCACACAGAAATTACACCCAAAGCACACTTTATAATATTTCATATCATGAGCATTTGATTTCTTGTATCAGAAATTTACAAAAAAATTGAAAAATCAAGCTCCAAAACTAAATTGCCTGCCTTCCGAAGAGCTGTGTACTCAGTGCAGCCCCGTAGTCTGGCCGGGCTGTGGGAGACGATGCCTGATATGCTGCATTAAAGAGGAGCTCTGATCAGAGAGCTGCAAGTGGAGAAGGGGAGTTATAAATTTGAAATCCTCTCTACAAGAAAATATCAGGCCAATAAGGAGAAATCTCGACCTTCTGGAGCAAAATCACTGAAAGAAGTAGAATGTTCAGGAACTCTCTTTTGTGTGCTCAGTGAGGTGCAAGAGGACTTTGCTTCTGCAATGAAATAATACTCTGATGGGAAGAGTCTACATGACAAAACAGACGGAGAAGAGAAAAGACGGCCCAGAGTTTTGTTTTGTTTTTTTAATGTGGTGACCAAATTAAAAAAAAAAATGCATTATATGCAAAATTGAATTAACAACACAAAAGACGAAAATGAAAAGCAACATCACATGGAGAAGATGAGGAAGAGATGTAAATAATAAGAATGATGACAGATATGCAAGAAAGAGGTGAAAAAGACAATGTATGAATTCAAGTTCAAAAAAGCAGGGAAGAGAAGAGCTAATAGTTACTGAGTGTCGACTGGGTACCAGTCCTTCTGCCAGATTGCTTTCTGCTGTCGTTTAGGAGCACAAAATGTGATCGAATTTAGGGTAAGAAAATATTTGAAATACAGGCAGCAAGGGCATCTTTAAGAATTTGCCTGTCGCTTTTCTGTTGCATTATTAACGCGGGCATATGATTTATGAATGTGGCACAGGGCTGGCCTGCTCACATATTTTATCGTGAGTAAGCCACAGAACAATCCTTCCAGGTACGTATTATTTTTCCCATTTTATAGATAAGGGAACAGGTTCATAGAAATTAAGAAGAAAATACAGCAAATGGGTAGCGTCCTAGCTCAGGCCGCTATAACAATTTACCATACACAAGATGGCTTAAACCAAGATTTATTTCTCACACTTCTGTAGGCTGGGAAGTCCAAGATCAAGGTGCTGGCAGATCCTTGGTCTGGTGAGGACCTGTTTCCTGGTTTGCAAATGGTCATCTTGTCTTCCCCTTGTAATCTCACAAGGCAGAGAGCAGGGAGAGAGAGAAAGCAAGCTCTCCCGTGTCTCTTTTTTTGTAAAGGCATCATCCCCATTCACGAGGTCCCTGCCCTCATGACCTAATTACCTCCATCTCCAAATCCATCACATTAGGGATTAGGCTTCAACAGATGAATTTTACAGGGACACAAACATTCAGTCCACAGCAGACAGGATAAGAATCAAATGTATAAGAAAAAGAAACTTTCCTTATTTGAAAATGACCTAAGACAAGACAGTGGGAGATGCTAATAAGGAAAATTTGTGAAAAAAGAATTCCTCACCTAGACACACACCCTTTTTAGGACAATGAAAGTACTCTACAAGCATTGAAAAAAAATTAAAAAACAAAAGAATTATGTTACCTGCCAAAGAATAAAAATGAGCCTTCTGTAAAGCTGACAGGAAATGATAAAAAGTCTTGGAAGAGGTTGGGGAGAAATGATATGAGCCCCCACATACGTACCGACTCAAATTTTCATTCCTGTGCAATGTAAAGTAAATATAATATATCACACTCAAATGATCTGAAAAGTGATTTACATAGATTAACTTTTTCATCATGACATCAGCTCCTTGAGGAAGCAAATATCATTATTTCTGTTTTACAAATGAGGAAACTGAGGCACACAGTGGATGACTGACTTATGCACACTCACATAGCCATTAAACAGTGGAATCAGGATTTCACTCAGGCAGTCTGTGAGTCTTTGCTCTTCACCAATACCCTGAGAGAAAATCAGCAGACAAAACAAATGGGATAATTCCCACCCAAAAATCTAAAAGTAACAAAGAGGTCGGAAGAGACTTTGAAACAAGGATGTTTCAAATACTAGAAGAAATAAAGCAAGAAATAGAATGCCTGAGAGAAATACTGGATGTTTTAAGAGGAAAGAATAAGGAAAATTGAAAAGGAACCAATATAAATTCTAAATTTGAAAATTATATTCAGTCACTGAATTAAAAAGAAAAAACCTCAATTGGCAGATGTAATGGTAGACTAGAAAAAAACTGAATTTGACACTGCATTTGAATCTGAAATTTGAATTAAAAATTGAATCTAGATCTGAGGAAATCTCCCAGAATGGAGCAGAGAGAGATGAAAAAGACGGAGAAAAAAAGGGACAGAGATTGGATAATAGAAAGCAAATGCCAAAATACATCTAATGACTGTTTGAGAAACAGAGAAGAAATAAAATGAAGCAAAAAAAAAAGTTAGATGTAATTTTAATGTTTATGCTTTCATTGTTATTTAGATTTTGCAATTAGTCATTTCCTTTATGATTTCTGTTTTAATTCAAGAGATTTTTTTCGATTAACTTTCAGACATATGAAAGTTTGAGTCATCTGTTTATTATTAACTAATTTTTTATTGCTAATTTTGCCATATTTTCTTATTTGCTATTTATGATAAAAAATATTTTGTTGTTGTTTTGATTTCTACTTTCCCCAGATTTCAAGAAAGAGATGAGTCCTCAGAATAAAAATCATACTGAGTCCCAACATGGTTAGAAAATAAAGCTAAATTGTATGATGCCAAAGATTAAAAAAATAAGAACTTAAAAGGGGTGGAAAAAGAGATTCTTTACAAATGAATGACAATGCAATTAACAGCAGAATTCACATCAGCAGCAATGAGTGTCAAAGAACAACCAAAAGATGACCTCCGAGTGCTGAGGGAACATGACTCAACCTAGAATTCTAAACCAGCTAAACCATCATTCAAGAATGACAGCAGAATAAAGACATTTTCAGAGTATCGCCCATAGACAATGGATGAAAGACGCACCTACTATAGTCTCTATTTTAGCAGGAAGCAAATTGAGCCCACAAGGAAGCAGTGAAACACTAGAAGCAAAGATGAGAAAAACTTAGAAAGTGATTCTCTCAATATTGTGTAGCCAGAATTAATTAATGGTCAATGCATAGCATTCTTTTGTTAAAATATATAAATTTGAGTATTTAGAAACAATGGAAAGCCATTCTACTAAGGATAGTAGAATGAAGAAAATAATAAAGTTAACCACAAAAATGTACAAATCAGAAACAAAGAATTAATAATACAACATATGGTTCTTTGGAAATAACCAGTAAATTGGATAAACTTTTAGAAAATTAGGCAAATATGATAAAACTGGAATCAAGATGGGAAAAAAAGATTAAATTATAAAGAATATTAATTATATATATTTTAATACATACAAAATCCTGATGAAATAAGCTAAAAACACTATTCATTAACAAGATAAGCAACTTGGAATAGAAAGACTAAATAAAAAATAACCAAGGAAAAAATTTTAAACTACCCCAAAACATACAAACAAACCATGACAACAAACTCTAAGCTTGAGTGGTTTTATTGGAAAAGTATTTCACATATTTAGAGAGCAAGATTATTTCTCATGCTACATAAGCTATTCCAATAACACACTCCAAGAATTTATTCTAAAATAGTGTTTTCTCTCCATCATACTTCATATACTGAGAAGAGGCCCTGAGGTACTCTCAACTTGTGGGGAAATGTTTGTATCATTTGCAGCAGGAAACAGCAGCCACGCCCAGAACCCGGGCTGGAGGACATCTCTCCTTTTCCAAGCAGGTTTGGGAAAACCAAGCAGATTTTCCCTGCTCCAGATTCAATTTTGGTTTGTCCTCGAAAGTGCCATCCCATTCCTCCAGCCCTTCTCAGTATCGCCAGGCCAGGCCAGCTCTGAGAACACCCTTCCTGTCCCTCCACGTGAAGCAATCTTTGTTCCTAGGAGCTCTCTCTCCTCAACTGAGAGATAATGGAAGTTTTACCAGAAGGATCATTCAAAACAAAATCTAGGCTTCCAGTTCAAATGAAAAAACCAATTCACATTTCTCCCTGCTCCATCTTGAAAATACATCTAAACTCAGTAAGAAATACAGAATGAGAATAAGCACATAAATAAAGTGGAAATTGAGGAAAGGGTAATCAGCAGACCAAAGATACTGTTCTGGCTTTTTTTTTCTTTTCTTTGTGCTGCAAAATAATCCAAACTCATTATAACAGGTAGAACAAAATGACAGAACCGTCTCCTTTCCTCCTCCTTTCATCTTTCTTGTTAATTTAAGGCAACAAATATCAACCATGGATTAGATATAATCCTCTTCCTTTCTTATGGCCAAGAACAACAAATCTAGACGGTTCATTCTCAAATAAAAGGATTTCGAGTGGTCATTATGGTGTCTTTTATTTTTACAAAAAATATTTATCATACTTCTTTCATTAAACCTACTTCTTTCATTAAACAATGCATTGTGGGTATACCCCAGGACTGTGGGATGTAACTCACCCTTCTGATGGGTATTGCATAATTTGTGCAAACGTACCTACTGATGGGTGTTCATATCATTTCCAATATTCTGCTACAAGAACAATGTTGCAATTAATGTCCTTAAATATGATGCTTCTATCCTTACAGAAGAGAGCATCAAAAGGGATTTCTGAATCAAAAAATGTAATTTTTTCTTCAATAACTGTTACTAGTCACTTTATACAAAATTACAGAGGTCGGGAAAAATTTTCCATCTATTTTCTATCTATCTATCCATTTTTTCAACACACACACTCATATATAAGCTATATGTAGTTTACATATATATGGATACATATGTGAGTATGGTTAACGTATAGTGTTATCATATAGTATATTCATTACATATATGTATCATTATACATATTTAACCTATTGTGGTTATAAATATCTGCTGTTGTTTTCACTTCTGAGTTTCTTTCTTTGAATAATAACATCTTTCCCCTAGCCTTTCCAAGCACCTTCCTGATTTCTTTTCTGATATATTTAATCCACTTGACTATGGGTATATACATGAGTAAAAGACCAAGATCCGCTTCAATATTGCCTGTATATCAGAATAATTTCTTAAATGAACACTCTAGCCACTGAAACAAAAACTTTTAATTCTGTTCCACTGATCTGTTTACTTACATCTGGGTCAAGACCACATTATTTTATTAACAGGTGATTTTTTTACAAGTTTTACCATCTGGGAAGATATTCTTTATCATAGTTTTCCTAGCTATTTTTAGATATTGATTCTTCCATGCAAACTTTAAAAACATTTGTCTAGTTAAAAAAGTACATTAGGATTCTGATTATTATTGTGTTGCATTATACATAAATTTTGGGAAGACTGATATTTGATGCTATTATTTCTCGTAATTTTCTTCATAGATTTCCTCATATCTTTCTTATTAAAATCATTCCTACATAATTAAAAATTGTATTGCTGTCATGAATATAATTTTCCCTTCATTTTTAATTGGTTATTGATATTATAGAAAAAATAATTAGGTGTAAATGTACTTTATTTAGGGATGTGTGGAGTATGAAGTGTTTTTTTAATTGAGATATAATTCACGCAACATAATATTTACCATTTTAAGATGGACAAATAATTCAGCAATTTTTAGTATATTCATTATGTTGTGCAACCATCAACATAAATTCCAGAATGTTTCCATCAGCCCGAAAAGAAACTCCATACTTATTAGTTGTCAGAAAATTCTCCCAACCCCTCTTGACCAATCATATACTTCCCATGTCTCTGGCTTTGCCTATTCTAGACATTTCATAGACATAGACTCATACAACATATGAGTGACTGGATTCTTTCACTTTGCATAATGTTTTCAAGGTTCATTCGTGTTGCAGTATGTAACAGTACTTCATTTCTTTTTAGGACTGAATAATATCCAAATTGTATGAACTTACCATATTTTGTTGGTCTTTTCAGCAGTTAATGGACATTTGGGTTGTCTCTATCTTTGGCTATTTTGAATAATGCTGGTGTGAATATTCATGTATAAATTTTTATCTGTTCATATCTTTTCTTATGGTGGATGTAGCTGGCATCTCTGTCTTGTTCTTAATTTTGTAGAAAATGACTAGCATTTCAATACTTGATATGTAATAATTAACTACATATGTGTGTATATATAACTATAACTAAATTCATCTGTAACTAATTGCCATTCTTTATTCCAACTGTATTTAGAGTTCTTATTAGGAATTGCTGCTCCTCAATTTTTTCACATGATTTCCGTACTTATAGGTAGAATCACATGCATTTTCTCTCTTAACGTTTTGATATAAGGTATTATGCTGATAGATATCCTGATGTTGAACTATCCATACATTTTTTAGAGGAACTCTACTTTGACATGGTACAAAAGGCTTTTGATGCACTCTTGCCTTTGTTTTCTGGAAACTCATCAAAATCTGAACAGAGATCGAAATGATGGCAACTTGAACGTGTTTCCCTGATTCCCGCTCTCTTTCGCCATCTTCTCTGGAGGGTGGAAAGATGGCGGAAGCTTGACATTGCCAATTCTCCTGGTATGGCAGCAGACACGACTGGTCCTCCTGCCTCAGGAATGACCCTGTTGGCCTGATACTGGCAGCAAACAGCCTTTCCTGCCTGCCCCAGCAGAGGTGAGGGTGGCCAGCGTGCTCACAGATGCTCCGCAGGATGAAGCACTGCTGTACCTTCCGCAGCTCCCTTGTGCCCCGCTGTTCCACAGACCTTCCCCGACAGGCACCTTTGCTGAAGTAACGGGAAACCATAATCAGGCAAAACAGCTATAGCAACGCACTTGAGAATTTCCAGGGAGAAAAGTGTGCATCTACAAGAGAGGACTTCTACTGATATTGAATAGATGAAAGAGTTTGAAGAGAACTTTTAAAATAATGCACTATAAAAGTAAGTTATTTAGAGACCAAAAAGGGCTTTCTGGCATTGAAAAAACTACATGATTTAAAAATTTAATAGATAAACCGAAAGGGTCCAGGCATAGCTGAGTGCCAATTTAGACCTGAAAGATCCAAAGGAAGAAGTGGTTCACAATACAGAGCAAACACACAAAGGGACGCAAGTCCCTAAATCAATGTGCCAACCCTCCATTATTTTATTGCTGCTTGTAAAACTGAAGCAACTGTGACTAAAATTCACAGCCCCATGTTATGGCTCAAGGATGTAAAACCCCAAGTAAAATTCTTGAGGCATATCCCAACTTCAGACGCCTAAGGAGGTATTCACAAGTGAAATCTTTCAGTTAAGTATTTTCTGTTGAAATCCCATACTATAATACAAAGGGACCAAAAATGAACATTGACGTACGAGTTAGTAGTTTGTTGGTAATGGTATGTGTTCGTGTGTATGTGTGTGTTTCCCCCCTAGATTGGATTCCTCCTATTTCAGAGAAATGACAACTGTCTTTCCTAAAGACTGTTTAAGCACAAACAGGACTGTCTGCCACTTTGTTCTTTCTCACACAAATGAGATGCTTTGGTATTTGATGCAATTGGCATTTTTTAGGCTGAATTTCCTTTCAAATAAAAATCTGATTCAAGAGAGTGAACAGCTCCATGCTGTAAGCAGGGTTAAAACACTGTTTTCAAAAGCTCTGGCACACAGAGGTGGACACTTGGAGGTGAATCTAAAGAGGTAATCTAAGAGTGTTTGGGGCAAACCCCAGTGAGAAGATCGTGATGGACGATGGCTCCAGGAGTCGGGGCAGAAGAGGCAGCAGCGACACTGGGAGTCAGTCTTTTTGCTACATCAAAGTGCATCCCACCGCTATCCAGAAAGGCTGTGAAACAGCTGGTCAGAGGTTCATGAAGACCATGTGAAGGAAGCAGAGAAACTGAAACAGAAACCCAGGTCCAGCCATAGAAGGAGAAATGAGGGAACCCAGGCTGAATATCACATTTGGCTCTGAGATTCCCGGAAACCCAAGTAAAAAGTGAAACAGGGTGAATTACATGGCTCTTATTATCAGAAAGGAGGAAGTAGACCTATGTTTTTCTTTGTACTTAACTATAAACTAAATTTCTCAAATGAGTCTTTATTCAGAAGGCAATGAACAAGCAGCATATCAATGTGCAGAAATAAATTATTCAAAATGGTTCTTTTGAAGAGCTTCAATCGCAGTCTTCACCAGGGCCTTGAAGATTCTTTTTTTCTTAGGTTTTTGGAGAAAATTCAATTTCTAATAGCTGGTTTCCCTCCTGGTTTGGAAATCAAGTTGTTCTTGGTTGAATTGCGCCTCCCCCCTCAAATTCATATATTGAAGTGCTAATTCTCAGGATCTCAGAAGGTGACCTTATTTTGAGATAGGGTTTTCACAGAGTTAATCAAGTTAAAACAAAGTCATTAGTGCGGGCCTTGATCCAATATGACAGCGTCCTTATAAGAAGGAGAAATTTGGACATAGACACACATGGGGAGATGCCGCATAAAGATGAAGCCAAAGATGAGATGATGCTTCTACAAGCCAAGGCGTGCCAAAGATTACCAGCAAAGCACCAGGAGTTAGGTGAGAGGCCTGGAACAGACTCTCCCTTCTAGCCCTCAGAAGGAACCAAGCCTGAGGGCATCTTGAATTCAGACTTCCAGCATCCAGACCTATTGGATGATAAATGTCGGTTGTTTAAGCCACTCAGCTCGCAGGACTTTGTTAAGACAACTCTCGGAAACCAATACACGTGTCATTATACTTTTTCAGGCTGAGGAATCCTCCAAGTCAGCTTCTCCTGGCAGTGAACATTTCCAATCAGGGCCTGAATAGAAGATTCTATCAATTAAAAACAAAATAATGTGAGAGAAGAATGCAGTGGGGATAATTCCAAGAACAGTCCATGACTTGGAGCATTTTCCCTGTACCCAACTTCCCAGCAATAATGTGGTCACATAGGCCTGATTCTACCATAAAAAGTTCACATTTCTGCAAATAAAAAGCTCACATGTTTTCTTTGGTCTTGTCCTGCTTTATATTGGTTCCCCTTTATGACAAGAGTCCAGAGACCAGAAGGAATTGGCCCAGGGTCAAATGTAAATAAAACTTGAAATCTCTGTCACTTACCTGATCCCTAATTAGGAGTAGGGAAGCCCTACATCCAAGCTTTTGCCAACACAGGTAATGCTGCTGCATGGTCCCAGCAGCTCCTTTTATGACTTAGCTGAATTTTGCCAAGTATTTGCTTGGTGTCACATTTATGAGCTTACTTAAGAATCTTTTGTGCAAAGTTTTTGAAGGCTTACTTTATGGACTTGCTCCAAAACTAGATTCCTGGGGCCCATTGCACAGTATTTTAACAAGGCCAAAAGGTAAAATTTGCCTTCTGGTTATTTTCTCCTATCTTCTTTCCTGCCCCTCATCCTCCTGCTGAGATGTCTCCTTTCCTCCAGGCGTTACTGCTCTTCTAACAAACAAGTCAGCTCCTTACCCGTAGGCAAACTTCTCATGAGCGTCTACCATTGTCCTGCACTCTCCTAGGCATGGACCTCATCTCTACTGGGTGGTTTACAGTTTTAGAACATCTGTGAATGCCTCTGTGTGTGTTGTGTGTGTGTTCTTGTGGGAGAACTCCTTCACTGGCCATCTTTTAATAGATCTAAATATCTTAGCATTGCAAGCAACCTTCTAAAATGTCTGATCCAACCTCTACCCCACCATCCTCCACCCCAATGAAAACTTGCTCTGTAATGCCTTTGCTAACTTATCATATAGTTCTAATTGACCTCCTCCAGTATTAAAGTAATCTCTGCCTTTCACGTAGCCAAAAAAATTCTGCAGAGTTCTCATTGTTGGAAGTTCTTTTACCTATCAAGAAAATTTTCTTTCTTGGCTCCATCCTACTGTATCTCCTCTGCCAGACACTGTCATTTACATGGGTGTATACTTACAACAAAGTGAAATGGAGGGCCAATAAACTCTTAGGAATTCAGATATAAAACACTCCTGATTCTTTTCTCAGATGCATAGGCCATCTTGGTATAAGTACCCTCAAATATCTTTATAATTTGTGGCAAGATTCCACCTCCTCTTTTACTCTCCAGATTATGAAATCCCTTGGCACAAGGTTGGGCTGGGCTGGGCTGGGCAGCTTCTCCCATATGGCTGTGAATGGCAGAGTCAGAGGAAACAAGAAGTCTATCATCTTCATGATGCAAAATGTAAAAATGGCCCCTGGATCCCAGAAGTTCTAAAGATGATGCCCATTCGTGAGGCTTTGGAAGACAGCAGGAATGAAGGCATGCCACGCAGGAAGAGGGAAAACTCAGCCAAGAAGACTGACTTTCAAGTCAACCCAACATGGGGAAAGGGGCCTTTAGAGACCAGCCTTTGGGTGCATCGGGCACCTCATGTGATTTGTTGACTATAAAGATTATTATGTTCTGTTTTCTATTATTTAAATTTATGTTCTAAGAATATTCTGAGAAAGTCCCTGGTAAGAGAGGTCTGTTCCTTAAATGTGTCACATGTGGCAAGGATGGCTACGAGAGGAGCTGTGGGTGGGGCTATCAGAGTAAAGGCAGGGCTTTGTGATACCAACTCTAAGGAACTGCTGGATGGGTCTGCTGAGCCAGGGAGGGGCACACAGACATCTAGCCCTGAGTCTGAGAACGCTCTGCAGAACTCTGGCTATCCACCGAATAGGTGTTGTTTCACATACTCCCAATAGTTTTCAAAGTATTTCATTGCTTCTTTGCACTTTAACAGAATCATTTTATCTGAACAATTCAAAAAAAAGCAGTACCAGGGGGTCCTAAACTTTTTGATAGATGAGAGAATCGAGAAATTAAGCAATTTCTTCCGAGCCACACAGGGAGTTAATTGTAGAGAGGAGAATGTTCCCCCTGCCCCTTGATCTTCGTGTTTTTGCTTATACAGGTGAATGAGGGGAGGTGGTTTAGCCTCCTTAATCATCCTGGCCATTGCCTCACTTACCCCTTTTACTCAACATCACTTGGCTGTGACCAAACAGACCCCATCCAGGAGGATGTGACCTGCCATCTCTCGGCTGAGGCACCTTAGTGTCCCCCATCCATCCCAGGTCCTTTGAAAGATGGAACTAGAGTTCCATTCATGCAATAATTTGCTTAGGATATTTTTGTATTCTCTTCATAAGAGTGAAAATAGACTTCAGATGTTAGAAAATGAAAATAGCTTTAGACATTAGAGAACAACACCAAGTATTCAGGCAAGGGGAAAGGCAGTGTCCAGAATAAGAGTTGAATCCTCCTTGTTCTATTTATACGTGTAAATCATTTAACCACACAGGTTACATTACCAGTTGGGAATGCCTCCACCTGACTAAATATATAGTAGTACACGTTGGCATCAATCTCTGTTAACATAACATTAGCCATTATGGGAGCATTACAACATCATCCTACTCACAAATGTGACACAGAGCAGAGTGTTGCAGACACCTCAATGCACTGGACCTTTAAGTCAAATGGAAAGTTAAAAACACCTTCTGCAAGCAGCCACTGGCATTACTTCATATTTACATTAGTTTTGCTAATCTAGTCGAGTGAACTTTTTCCCTAAGAAAATGTAATAAGAATATTTTATTTGAAAATTTTATGTGGTAAGCAGCTGTCTAAAGTCTTAATTCCTGTTTTCAGAAGGGTAAGTGGCAAATGCAACCAGGAAGAAAAAATAGCAGTTTCCCAAGTGCTAGTGAGGGCAGTGGGCAGTGGAAAATCCATGCAAAGTCTTTCCAGGAAAACGTTCCTACAGATCACTGTATAAGTACTTAAATATTGGTGTGAGGGCATTATGCTAGGTGGAATAAGTCAGACAGAGAAAGGCAAATACTGTATGGTCTCACTCGTGCGAGGAAGATGATCAAACAATCAAACAAGCACATAGATCCCCAAAACAGATTGGTGGTTATCAGAGGGGAAGGGGGTTAGGGGGAGGGCGAAAGAGGTAAAGGGGCGCGTGTGCATGGTAACAAATGGCAACTAGACTTTTGGTGGTGAACATGATGTAGTCTACACAGAAGGCAAAATATAATGATGTACACATGAAATTTATATGTTATAAATCAATGTCACCTCAATTAAGAAATATATATATATCCAATATTTCTTAATGAGATTGAGCAAAAGAGCTGGAAAAGCCCCAGCAATCAGAAAACAGAGGCAGAGAGAAGGAAAACAACTTGAGAAAGTCACAGCAGGAAGATGATCATGATCAAGAAGCCAGGCCCTGTTCCACACAGCTCTCTGCATCCATGCCCATTGTCCCACCTTGTATTGATCTCTGAGGCATCAATGGAGGCAGGAAGGGAGCTCCATTACACCGCTGCTATTGCTCCAGCCACAGAGATTAGTTACATGCCGAACAGCATCCTACCATGTCCTGCAGATCTTTCACCAACAATTGTCTGATCAATTACAAAAGCAAACGTAGGGCCACGCTGCAGTTTCTGCCTTTTTCTGTCATAGAAATTCAAAGAGAGCAAAGCATAGTTTGTATTTGTCTCTGTCTTGCTTGACTCAAATAAAACGAATTGCTGTAGTAAAACGAGAAGGAGTTTAGGGGATAGTCAGATGAGGGTTCCTGTCTTTGTTCAGGAATAACTTTGGAAAAATTACCTGAGCCTCTTACATAACAATAACAATAGTTTTCTCATATTTTTTCATAAGAATTAAAAAGTGTACTGTGTAGAAAGTTTATCCTGAGGGAGTTACTCAGTAAATGGGAGCCAGTAGCAATCACATACATAAATATATATATATGCACGCAAATACATATGATAGAATAGATAATATAGAATATATAATAAAGTAATAATAACATTCAATAATCCCACTGGCTGCCATGTTTTGAGGCAACATGTACTTTGAGACAGAAGAAGTCACGGCCCCAGGAGCAGAGTACAGGACTTTAAAAGTACAGCATGCACAGAGCATTAATGCTCCTAGTGGACAGAAACATCACCTGCCCCCCATCGTTATTGTAACTGGGTGGAAGCTCTAGCAGGGTCTGATACAGAAGAGTCTAGATAAAATCCATTTCAGCCAAGGGCTTTACTTTCCTTCTCCCTAATTTCCTCTTTTTTCAAAATGCATGTCAGACCAACAGCTACCTTACAGGCCTATCTTATAGATTAAACAGAACATTGTACATAAAAGTTCTCCAAATATAAGGCAATGCTATTCTTAATAAATGGATGATGTATGACTGATGGATGAGATGGTACCTGAAGATGTTGAGAGGGCAGTAAAAAGAGCATAATGTCGAAGGAGATGATGCTAGACAGAATGTATTAATAAATTGGATTGAGGAAAGGACTGAAATGAAATAGTTGGAAAAACATGGCCTCAGAAGTCAGAAAACCAACTACTATGGGTGTGGCCTCAAAATAGTTCAGCTCCTGCCTGGAGCTGAGTGGAAGGGAACAGAGACGGATGGTTTGTGATGAGTTCTTTTGCCTCCCTCGGACAGAGCATCTAGAAGATACCCACACTGGCCAGAATCTACATAAAGCACCAGCATAATGTTGTGTTGGGGGCTACACAGAGAACCTGTGTGAAGTATGGGAACTCCCTGTTTATCTCAGACCAAGCTCTATGGCACTACGCAGTTAATGAGAGAGCCATCAGTGAGTCACTCACTAGGCAGCTCTTGGGTTGGTTTTGTGTTTTTCAGGATAGTTTTTTGTTTGTTTTAATATATAAGCATATGTTAATTTCTTGGGAGGAGAGAAATATACTCTTGGAAAAAGAGAATTAAGAGAGATCTAATATTTGGAGATGTTTTGTATTCTTTTAGAGGTGGTCAGACAGATGCAGCCACAAGAGGAGACACGGGAAAGGCACAGGAAAACAAAGGTTATTATACGTACAGGTCCTGGAGAGATAGAGTCACCACATGCCATGAGGGAGCCACCAAGAGGGAGCATCAAGGGAAGGGGCTCAACCAAGCAGGTGGGGAGCTGAGAGAGAGTGAAGACCCGTGGGCAAGTGCCTTTATTGGGAGCCAGGGTGGAGTACACAAAAAAAGGCATGAGGGGATTTCATTGGTGCATTTGAATGTCACCAGGTCATAGTTAGTGGAGGGCAAGAAGGGGAACTTGCGGCAGGGACAAGCCTTATCACTCTATTGCACCTAGTCACCTGGTAGGATGCTCCACCTATCTGTGGAGATGTTGAGGCAGCAGGGAAATACGAAATTTTCACATTTACAACACAGGAGGTTAGTTGTTTACCATACATTATGGTTCCAGTAGCGAGAAAAGCATGCATATCCTCCATTGACACATCCAAGTTCAAAGACAGAAGAGGTGAGCCTGCAAGTGAAAATCACTTCCAGGTTCAAGCACACAGAGGACAGACTATGGGAATGTTGTAGAGAAATTTGGAACCAAAGATATGCTTAGGAAATGTTTTTATTTTACACTTTTGGTCTAAGAGGCATCAAAACTGAGAATTTTTGTATATGAATTATAGTAATGCTCTAGGTGTCTTAGTCCACAAATATCCACTCACATACACATGTGCACACACACACCACTTAGCAAAGCATTGGGTCATTTGTTTACTGATGAATACCCAAAGGACTGCTCGCTACAGTACTTGGCACAGAATACATACTCAATAAGTAATCATAGAATACTCGTGGAATAAGTTAATAGACGCAAGAATGAAGAGAGAGAGAGAGACAGAGGGAGGGGGGAAGAGAAAGACAGAGAAAGAGAAACGGAGAAACAGAGAAATGTTAATCACTGGCCCCAGAACCAGGATTCAGAGGTGCAGAATGTAAGCCAAGTGTCTCATTCACTGGGCCTTTAGTTTGGCTTAGGAGGAAACTCTTCAATTCTTTGGATAAAGGATAATGTGTGTATGTGAAAGGAACAATCTGGAGTCAGCACGACCTTAAACTACTATGTCCAAGTAAAATCAAAGAGCTACAGAGCCAAAATGTCTACAGCATCTCTGTGATGCACTCAATTATCCTTAAAAAAAAAAAAAAAAAAAAAGCTGCCTTCCACAAAACTTACATGTAACAAATGTACCAAAAAATATCTGCCTGTGGAGCTACGGGAAGTTGCGTGTAGTTTTAAGCAACTCATTTTATGTCCCTCTTACACAATTTGGCCATCTGTCAAATACAATAAAATCATCTGCATGTGCTCCTTACACACATCCTTGACATTTGAGAACCCCAGGCAGTAGCTCTGAGGAAAACATTCACTGGGAGAAACCTGAAGGACTGTCATGAGGCTACAATTGTCCCGTGGTGAAATAAGGGGCTTTCTCATCATAGACATAGTCCAGATATGCCAATGGGTGGGCCAAGTCCACCTCTCTTGGAGGAATACTTTAATGAGATAACCAAAAAACATTACTAGCTCATCATTAAATCAGAGGCCCCACTCATTGACCCTCCGTGAGGTAAATGCCAGTGATTAAGGGGAGGGGCAAATGCAGCGTGCAGCTCATCGGAAAAGTCTGTGACTGCGCGTCAGAAGGATTGGCTTTAAGCACAAGCTGTGCCACACTTAGAAGCTGTATGATCCTGGTCAAGTTACTTACTCTCACTTCCCAATTAACCTCATAGGCCCAGTGCCTGACCCAGAGTAGGCCATTAATGAATGAGAGAACGAAGGATGTTGTGCAGATCAAAGAAGATAACACATGAGCATATTCTCTGTGATGCTTATAGCACTACACACATGTACGATTACTAGTATTACTAATAAGAGAGGTTCTAAAACTCATTCTGAATCCTTGAAAATTGATTGATGGTTTTAATAGAGCTATGTGGGCAGAGTTTGAACTGTTAACTGGGGGTGCATGTTGGTTTTTCCTTTATGCAGATTTGCCCAGCTAGGAGTTGCAGCAATTGAAGCCAAAGAGAGAATTTCTTGGAGTCCCGGTGTTGTATATGTGTGAACATACCTGCGCATGTGTGAGGAATGTGACATGCGGTTATCAACGGGACGGTAAAGGTAGCACAACTTCTCACACAGTTCAAGACCGTTAGAAAATGAAATCTTTCTTATTATTGCCTATTTCGTTTTAATTTCCCCCTCAACCAACTCACTTGAGCCAAAAGAAAGGCAAGAATTTTCCACCTTGCTGCTTAATTGGCAGCCTGACATTTGGCCTATTGGAGCTCTCAGAAGTTTGGCCACAATGACTAGCCACCTTCACGCCAAGCAGCATTTAGCGCTCTGTTAACACTAGGCAGTGGCACAAGCAAGAAGTCTCCTTGTGGTTACAATGTGACTTCATTTGGCTGACATCTGAGCAACGAAAACACCAAAGAAGTCTGGACAGTTTCTTTGTGAGCAAACAGGAAGCAGAAAGAGCTGTGGCACAGTCTTCTTTAAAAAGCAGTTGATGAGTCACTGTGGATGACTCCCTGATGGAATCTGCAGGGACAGTAGGGATGTACCCAAATTTGAATATCGACAGAGTGAGTCTGGGAGGGGGCCTGTGTTCTTGGTTGATGGGGGAAAGCGAGCCTGCAAAATAACGTACCACCCTTTCAACACTTTCTCGACATGTCTCACAGTCTTGCGCTCCACAGCTTTCTCTAATGTCTTTTTATGAAGGTCTAATAAATTACTGTTACGTCAAGCCTTTGTTGAAAATTATTGGATATGCACCACTTTTGGAGAATTTGCCTTGGGGAAATGGCTCCTCTCTATGCTTTGACCATTGTTACTTTTCAGAGAGGCCTGTGTGTGGATCTCTGAGGGTTCCAAATATGTTGGCCGCAAACCAGGAAGGAGAGAGGGACCAACGACACTGCTGGTATGGAATTCCATGAACAACCAACTGGATAATACTGATAATCATGTTTGCTGCAAAGATGGATACCCACCTAATTAGGGGAAGCAGTTTTGTATGTCCATCTTTCTCCACAGAATCTACCAGAGCCCCACTGGGGTTGCTGCAGGCTGTTCATCTGGATCTAGCATTCTCCTTTTTCTGGGGAAACCTCTTCTTTTCATGCTCCTCTTTCCACCAATTTGAGTAAGGCCTGGGGACATTCTAATTCTCTGTTTCATTTCATTCTTTCTGAGTTTTTTAACAAAAAAATCCTGAAAACCACGCTTTTCCAGCATAGATGCAGGGCTATCTCTCAGCAAAATTGGAAGGACTTTTCCATCATGGATCTCCCTGTGTGCTTATGGCTTCCTAACTTCCCACACGAGGTGCCAGATTCCCCGAGCTGCTTCCATTTTCCCCCTTTAGTAAGCCCTCAAATCTCTCATTTACACCAACATAGCTTTCTCCACCTCGGCACTATTGCATTGGGGCTGGATACATATGAGAAGACTTCCTGGATGGAATGGCCTTGAATTGCCACTTGAAGGATGTAGCAAGAAGTAATATTGGTAAAGGCAGTTAAAAGAAAATCATTATTTTTTCCTACACTCAAACTACACTTCTGATACCAGATGTGTGAGGTTTTCCAAGCAATTCTCCAATTCTTAGCAGGTGCTGATGAGGTGTCCTACAATTTAACTCAATTCTGACACTAACTGCCTGGAGTTAGCATTGAACCCACAGGTTAAGGGTTCAGTCCCACAAGACTACCACCCCATTCAGATGACAGTTGCAAGTCCCAGGTTGTCACCTGTATTTCTCACCCGTCGTAGGATGCTTAGCAGCATTCCTGACCTCAACTCCTTAGATGCTAGTAGCACCTTCTCTCTCCAGTTATAACAATTAAAATTGACTTCAGATTTTGACACATATCCCTCCAGGCTGATAACTATCTCACTCAAAGGGACTTCAACAGTGATCCCTCCTCAGGGAAGTGGCAATAAGCTATGGAGACTGTCCTATAAAGATAGAATTTCAGGCATTCATCATCCTGATGACCTTCTTGGGCATCTGGAAGGCACTTGATGAAGGTAGCCCCTTCCCAAGGTGAAGGTAGCCCAGGCAGTCATTAGCTGGTTTATCAGAATTATGTAATTGAGACCTGTAATAAACCAATCACAAGCATTTGGCCCAAAGCAGTAGCAGTTTCAGGTGCAAAACCTCCTATTCATTGGACTTCAGGGCCAGTGCACTCCCCTAAGATCCTAGAATGACTCTCAACTAGGCAGGAGAGATAGTCTCCCTTCCTCACATGATTTTCAGGCTCAGAATATATAGCTATAAAACCCAGCACTTAGGAGCTGGTATCTGTACACATAGTCTCACACGATTTACAGTCCTAACCAGAAGGTGATGTCATCAACTGAGGCACATATTCCACACCTCGTTTTCCCGTGGTAGGATTTACACTTTCTTGGAGAATGTTGAGTTGGCAAAGAGTGTCAAAAGTGAGCAACAAAGACCCAGGGCAGGCACAAACTATTCTTTAAGAGTAAAGCCCTATTCCTGTGTGGTTTGTGATCAGCCAAAATGTGACTGCTTCAGCACATTTTGTGCAGTGTAAAATCATTTACCACGGTTTGAGTGAGGGTTACTTTAAATAGAATGAGAAAAATTACTATTGCAGTGAGGAAGCTGGCTAATGAGCATTAGCTTGTGGCAGAGTCCTTTTGGGGATCTGGCAAACTCGAGCAACTGACTGAAACTCGATCTTAGGTCTACCGATTGGCTTGGATGACTAATCACAGCAAACAAGAGATGCGAGCTTAGATTCTGAGTCTAGGATCTCTTACGAAGGTAAGACAAATACTCTACCCTCTTCTCTCTGGAAAAAAAGAGTTGTCCCTTAATGAATATGAGAAGGACTCTACAACAATTTTTTAAGAAGAATTGAATTTATATATTTGGCCAACCATTGGTGTTAATAGAACACTTATAATCCATTCATTTGGATTTTTAAAATTTTCAGATCTATTAAATTTGTGTAGCAAATCCCTGAGATTCATATTTATCCCATTGTTACTAATGAAATTAAAAATGTTGAATGATGTGTCCTAAATCTTCAGAGGTTATTAACGTCCAATGTGGATTTAATTTTCTTAGACTCAACCTCAACAGTGCACACCACTTAGTAACATCTATAAAGACTGATTTTTTTCCCCCACTTTCAGGACAGCTCATCGAATCACAAAGCAAAGCTTTAGCCTGGCACTTGACAACTCCAAAGGCACTTCATTCTTTTGGCAATGTCCTCTTCCTGCAAAAAAAATTAACTCGTGGTATGATTTTCGCAAATCTCTGGCTTTGGGATTGGTGCGTATGCAACTGAGTTGGAGGCAGCACATTCCTTCTTGGCCATGTGAGTTACATATTAATCATTCATAGCAGAGTTTATGCAAGACCAAAACATGAGCCAAAGCCCAATACTTCTTACCAAGAAGGAGAGGAGTACATCATGGAAGACGTAACATCATTTGCTGTTACTTGAATTTAAAAAAATACATGTTATGTCTGAGGGGAAATGGGCAGTCAGTGGCTCAAGTTTTTTCGGCATGGCCGTTAGACTGTCCTGCATGTGCCCAGCACACAGCACCGTGCTTCTAGCCCTTTCCCTCTTCTCTCGGCAACCCATGTCAGAGGGTTAATGGGTGTAAATGCAAGGTTTAGTCCATAAGACCCTCTCTCAAAATTTAAATAAGTCATGTGTTTAGGGCATTTTTTTCTTTTAAAATATAATAACCAGAGTCATGGATTCTTAACTGATTTGTGAGTGAGGTAATCTGATCAACTCTGCTCTGTCTCTCAAATTTCCTGTGTTGCCCAAACACGTCTTACTCTTGTTCACTGCTATATCATTAATATGCTTTTCTCTCCATCAGCAATCTCCTTCTATCCTCAGCTCTTTGAGGGATTTATGTCAGGACTAGAATCAAGCATCAACTCCACTGGGAATCCATCGCCAGCCTCCCAGAAGGCGAGAGTGGTTCTTCTCTCCCCTTTCCCACCACACTGGACACAGCTCTGTGACAATGCTTCCCATGTTGTGCTGTGATTGCCCGTGAGCCTTCTGTCTCCTCCTCTGATCCATAAGCTCTTCCAGGGTTGCACTGTGTCTTATCCATCTCTGTGTCTGCAGGGCCAGGCACACAGTGATATTCTGTACATTTCTGATAAAAGGATGAATGAAGGAGTGACAAAACAAATGGGCGTAAGCATCACAATGACTACTTTTTGGCTGAAGTTGACAAGAATTTCAGGACCATCCACAAGATTTTCTGCCTGTTAGGTCAGAGGGCAATGGAAAACACTTGGCTTTGCTTGTCTTGTGGAGAAAGGAACATAATAAGGAGAAGGAGCACAATCAGGTAAGAAACGTAAGATCTTAGAACAAGAACTTCTGTTCCCAACCCCTCAATTGTAGTTCAACTCTTTAATTTTTCTAGTTTTAAAAAGATATTATTTTAAATAATTTTCCATAGAAAATTTGAATCAAGTACTAAACGTCAGAGAAATTATCTAACTAGGGAGACAAGGCAAATACCCTCAGGAGGTCACCAAACAACTCAAGGCAAGGACTAGACATTGTGCCTCTTGGTTTGAGCAGCCTATGGAAATGACCCTTGGATTCATTATCATCCTGACCATTTTATAGATGTCCTGGGACTAGTACTAACTAAATTACACTGTTCTCTTTTTGAGGGGTTTCAGGGAGAGGATTTTGAATCAGGCATGCTTATGATTTGCTTTTTCTTGAAGACACAGTATATCACATAATCAATCAGCTTTTCTTTGGCCCTTGGTTCCTGGCAGGTTTAGAATTCAACTAGCAGCTCACCTCTAGCAAGTCTTTCAGACTTATGATTTACACTTTTGTGATGGTCTCATTCTCTCATTCCTGCCCAAATTTATCTTTCTATCCTTGTATTTCTTTTTGTTTCTTTATCTACTTCTCCTAGATGTTATCTTTCTAGCTTATAGTGTCTTTAGAAAATCCCATAAATCCTTTCGTGTGTGTGTGTGTGTGTGTGTGTGTGAGGAAGATTGGCCCTGAGCTAACCTCTATTGCCAATGTTCCTCTTTTTGCTTGAGGAAGATTGTTGCTGAACTAACATCCATGTCAATCCTCGCCTACTTTGTATGTGGGATGCCGCCACAGATGGTTTGATGAGTGGTGTGTAGGTCCGTGCCTGGGATCTGCACCCATGAACCCCGGGCTGCCAAAGTGGAACGTGTGAACTCAACCACTACGCCACCAGGCCAGCCCCCATAAATCCTTTTTGAAGTAAAGTAATGTAGTAGAAAAAATTAAATATTTATATGAAATGGAAGCAACAATCAAAATACTTAATAACTACTATGGCATGGTCATTGACCAATCAAAAAGGTGCTGTTATTAACAAGGAAAATGTCAAACTGGTGCATACAGGCAGAACACCACCAATACTGATAAATAAAAAAAATTACATAGTCTCAGGTAGAAGAAAGAGCACTTGATTTGGTTCAGGGGACCAGGAAAAGCCACATCAATGAGGATAAGATATACTACTGAACTGAAAGTCAAAAAGATCCAAGTTGGAAGGCTTAGCTTTGCCTCTTATTCACTTTCTGTGTTTCAGATTTCTGGTATGCAAAAAAGAAAAAGAACACTTGCCTACTCTGTGGGGCTGATAGAGAAAAGAAGGTTTATGAGATTCCTGCAAAAAATACATTACTGTACTGATGCAGAAATGCCACACCCCATACAATTATTTGGACCTTCCAGTGAAATTTTTCAATGAGTCATACCATTTACTTCTGGTTTTATTTCATAGCAGGGAAACATGGTCACACATTATAAATGTGTCTACATTGGCCTCCTTGCATAATCTTGCAGATCGCTACTGAAATTGGTGAGTTCCTTCATGGAGCAAAGTAGACACACAGGGCTGCCAGGAGCTACCACCCTGTGCACAGAAGGCTACTCTGCAACGGTCTTGGGATTGAGCCACATGGCCACAGAAGCAGCTGGAAAGGAGGAAAGGGTGGGTGAGGCCAAACTTCAAGCCAGGCATTTCAACTTCAGCCTTTAGCCAGTGAGGTCATTTTCCATGTATTCTCTGTTTCCACTAGATGCAATGTCTCTTAAATGTTGAACACAAAAAATCTGAACCCATGTGATGAGCCATCCAGGCCAGTTCAATGATGCTGGCCATCCTGGTGCTGTCATCTGGAGTTGGAATTATTATAGGTCCAAGAATCAAGACTGGCCTTGAATTTAGACTTTGTCCTCTACATCCATGAGCTGTTTGTCCTCAGAGAGGATGGCCCCACTCTCTGGAGAGGTCACTCCATCATATCTCTGAGAGGCAGAAGGTCATGGTGGTTCAGAGACGATCTGGGTTACAATCCTAGCTCTGACACGAGCTATCTGTGTGGCTTTGGGCTTCACTTTCCTCATACATCAGAGGAGAAGAATGAGAGTACCTAACTCAGAATGGCAGCAAAGGTTTAATGAAATCATTCAGGTAAAGCACTTAGTTACTGCTCACGGGAGCATTCTGGGGGCTGGCCCGACGACAGAGTGGTTAAGTTCACGTGCTCCGCTTCTGCGGCCCAGGGTTCACAAGCTGGGATCTTGGGTCCGGACCTAGCACTGCTCGTCAAGCCATGCTGTGGCAGCATCCCACATAAAATAAAGGATGATTGGCACAGATGTTAACTCAGCAACAATCTTCCTCACACAAAAAAAGAAGCCTTCTATATGTGTAACGTGTAATTATGACCCATGCCCCGACATGAAAATAATACAATTTCTAACTCGTTATTATTGTAAGGCTGCTACTGATTATTCAGGCTCATTCCCACCCTCTCACACAAATTCTTTATTACAGCCACATCTAACACTTGTTTCTTTACACCTGCTCTGCTTTAGTTGTTCTGTGCCCTCTGTGCAGAATGCTGTGATGTTGTGATATAATAAGAAATATGTATTTGGTCTGTTCCTAGCACAGAGCTCCCAAAACCCTTGGAATTTCCTGAGTGATAGGAGTGAGGGGAGTGTCTTTTGTTATTCATAATAAGTCTCTTTCAACCATACCTGAATTTATACTAATGAGGTGACTTTTGAAAAGCTCCTAAGGATGGGGGCTGCTTTCCAGGAGAACCCACCATGTGATTAGAGGGTTTTAACTTTCAGCCCTACCTCCCCCAACCTCCTTGGGGAGAGGAGATGGGCTAGAGATTGAGTTGTATTACCAATGGCCAATGACATGATCAATCATGCCTGTATAAAAACCTAAACAACAAGGTTCAGAGACTTCTAGATTGGTAAACACATCCAGGTGCTGGGAGCATGGCACAAACAGAGAGGGCATGGAGGCTCTGCACTCCTTCCCACCTTGCCCTATGCATCTCTTCTATTTGGCTCCTGAGATGTATCCTTTTATAATAAACTGATAATCTAGTAAGTAAACTGTTTTCCTGAGTTCTATGAGCCGATTAAATTATTCTACTTGAATAGGGTTTGTGGGAACCCTCAATTTATAGCCAGTGGGGCAGAAGTACAGGTGACAACCTGGGACTTGCAATTGTCATCTGAATGGGGAGGCAGTCTTGTGGGACTGAGCCCTTAACCTGTGGGTTCCATGCTAACTCCAGGCAGTTAGTGTCAGAATTGAGTTAAATTGTAGGACACCTCATCAGCATCTGCTAAGAACTGGAGAATTGCTTGGTGTGGAAAAACTCACACATCTGGTATCAGAAGTGTTGGTGTGAGTGTAGAAAAAGTAATGTTTTTTCTTTTAACTGCCTTTACTACCAATTTTTACTTCTTGCTACATCCTTCAAGTAGCAATTCAAGGCCATCCTATCCAGGAAGTCTTCTCACATGTATCTCTCAGGATGAGCTGGGTGCTCATTCCTTCCTGTCTTGCTTCTTGCATGAAAATCAAGATGGTCTCCCCCATGGATGCTGAGCTCTTTGAAGACAGAGCCTAAGTTCCTCCATTTTTCTATGTCCCCCAGCATAACCTAACAGAGAGTTGGTGCTCAGTAAATGCTTAATTAAATTATAAATGAACAAATAAATTTAACATGTTGGGATATTGGCATTGCGCACAAGCTTATGAGTTGTCTGCCAACATGGTATGATTTCAAAGATGCAAGGGAAACTGCCTGACATCCTCAAATGCACTTCCACCAGTGGTCTAATTTCTTATATCTCCACTCATTCATTTATTATTAACTTTATTAGTTATTTATTATTTATTAACTTTATGTATTATGAATTATTATTAGATTTATTATTATTATTAATATTATTATTATTAACATTATGTTTGGCAGAGTTGTAAGATACAATCAGACCCGGCCCTTGCTCTACTCTTCTTTTGGGCTGATGGTTTTAAAGCCTATTGATGTCGGATAGTGTATACACAGGAGGTCTTTCCCCACGTGTCATTTATGCCTTTGTAACACAAATGAAGGAGCTCAGATCCCTTTTGGCTGGGGTATGGAGGGAAAAAAGAGGAGAACCTGAAGGCTTTGGGCATCTGCTGAAGGCCAGGGAAATAATGAGTACCACCAAGATGGAAAGGAACCTGCTAGAGGTCAAGTCAGAATGAGTCTGCCCAAGACATATCTCTCAAGGAGCTGGTCAAAGGAGAAGGCTTGTTAATAATCGGACTTAGTGGGAAACGGATCTGAAAATAAGCATGCTTTAAAAGAAAGAGCCCATCTTGGAGTTAAATAGACCTCGATTTGAATCTCATCTCTCTACTTAGTGGCTATAAAAACGTGGGCAAATCCTCAAAGCCTGTGATCTTCAGTTTCCTCATCTGTACAATGGTGATGGCCTTATAGTATTTTTGTGATGATTAAATAAAATATAATATCAAATAATCAGATTGTATGCGCTTGATGAATGATGTCACTCTTTTCTCCTCTCCTATTTAGATACAAAGCAATCACTGTGTTTGGATGCACTTCTAACCCACATGGCTATGAAGATGTCAGAGAATCCATGAGTGTTTGTTCAGAAACCTGTTCACATACAAATCGGGAGAGCAGGAGCTGCTGGCAAGGCACAGTCACTCTGCACATCTGACTCAGGGCAGGACACAGCTGGGGCTGCTTGGGTCTACACCAGGTGAGATGGCCTTTCCCATGAATATTCTAGCTGGAACCAGGATTCAGAGGAGACATGGATGGATTCATTTCAAGATGAGCTCAGCCCTTTCTTACAGATGGAGCTTCTAGAAGCACTGTCCTTGGGAGTTCCAGGCATCATGAGGACTGAACGGTGAGGTAGTGCTGACCCCCTGACTCCAGCTTCTACAATTGTCAGCCAGAAGCTGGTCCCACTGCTCTCCCAGCATCCGGGCTGACACTGGGCAGGCATATGGGGTAAGAAGTGTGGGTGAGGCTGTGCTTCCTTCAAACATGTGGCTTCAAAGTTCTGAGGATGTCATTTGGCATGGAAGAGAGTCAGGGGCAACTGGAACCGTGGAATTTCCAATTATAAAAGGTCCCATTCAGAGCTGCATGCCCTGTTGCACAACAAGGGAACAAGGAGACATTTGATGGCACTAAAAGGCCTTGAGCTCAAAACAAAGGGACACAACTTTCTCTGCTTTGTCTTCTGAATTTTAAGGCCTGTCCTGTGTGACGGTAGGTTATCAAAACAAGCCACAACTTATCCCATTCTGCCTTGGCAGAAGGCTTGCTTCTGAGCACAGACCTGGAGGCAATGCTCTCTGACCTGAGTTTCTCCAGAAGCTCAAGCGTACATTTAATCTGGACAGCGAAGGATCTGAATTAAAGACCCAGTCATCCGACACAGAAATATGAACTCTCTGAGACTCATTTCTCTCCCTCATTCTGATATCCTATCCATTACCAAGTCCTTAAGTACTTCTTGCACCACTCCCATCTCCATCCCCATTGCGTTGCCAGTTTACTCCATGGGTTCTGAAGTCACCTGAGAGGCACAATCACCGAGACCATGTCTGGAAAAATTTCAGAACAGTCCCAAATCACGATGTCATCCTGAACTGAACTTACATTTAACAAGTTATTCCAATTAGCTGGATGAACAAGAGCATCTCATATATATATACATATGTATCTATTGATATGTGTATGTGTATATATATGTATATGTGTGTGCATGTGTGTATATATATATGTGAAATCTATATGTGTATATACATAGATATATAGATAGATAGACATAGATGTGTACGTCTTATGATATATCCCTCAGAGCAAACTTACCTGGATGAGGGCACAGAAACTCAGAAGTGATTTAAGATCCAGTTCCAATAAGTGCAGAGCTGTGAATTTTCATCCATCAGCACTCTCACGCTATTCTGCTTCAGCCCCTCATATACAGTGTTCCCTATGTGGTATACTTCCCACAAGAGTCCTCTTCTCCGAGTGGTGATCGTGCAGATGGCAGGAACCATGGTGGATATTGGTGATACTGCTGGAATCCTCTGGAGTGCCTGCGAAAGATCTTAGCACAGAGTTCTTGAAAAATTGATTTTAATTTATTATTATTTAAATACAATTATTTATACCAAATTATGCATATTGGTCAATATCTGAATTTGTTAATTTCTCCATGAACCAGTTGCTCATATCCCATTTCTAATTTAGAAATTTCATAAAGCACAGTAAGTGTGCACCTTCAGAAGCACAAATGTAAGCAGCATGAGGTATTTTGAAGTGTGAGACATTTAAGTTTCAGGAACACAGTATCCCTGTGCAGAGAGAAAAGAGTAATTACTCAGATGCCAACTCACAACTGGGAAAACGAGGTGGCCAAAGGAAACTTCACAATGGAAATCTTGTGTTTCTGGTGCACATGTTCAGTCAGAGACACGAAATTTTAAAGAATCTTTGTCTATAGGAATGATGCCAGCTCCTCTCTCCTGCACATCCTCTCTGTGGATTAATCATCAGGCCCCCGGTAACCGCAATGTGACCACTATGTGAGGCGCCTTCTTCCCTGAAACAATGAAGGTCTGTCCGATTGTCTTTGGGAGGCATTTACAGCTCGAGGACATTGCTCTGTTTTATTGAAAGTACTCAGCACTGGCTTCTTGGGACATGGCTGGAAGGGGTATTGAGCTGGATTGGGCAATAACAGATGTTCCAGTGGGACACTGAGACATTCTTGCTGTGTGGGACACCCAGCAGGAACACGTTGTAAAAAATGAGGAAGGCAAGAGTACGTTTCACAAAGCCCTGTACAAGTGCTCTGACCCATGGCTCTGATAAAGTTGTGTGTCCTGATCTCAAGTCCTTAGAGGGGTCTACCCCACATGAAGATTACTTGAAGGAGAGGAGCACAATTGCTGGAGCCTCAGCTCTTTGTCTCAATAACTGATGGGATGAGATAGTTTCTATTCATCTGGCTGGATAGAGCTCTGGAATGCGGTAGCTCTGCCTGAGGGGCCGCTGTGGAGTGTACAGAGCAACACTGTCATTCCCAGAAGAACGTGGCAGCCGCCTTACACAGTAGGCTGGACCGCCTCCACCCCCATGTCTACAGGCAGCAACCAAGAGTCCTTAAAATAATAAACAGCTGGCTGTGGGCTCCCTACACAAACCCCAGAATTCCAATACAATTCTACTTGACTGAACAGGTTTTAGACCACAGCACAGGAAACTCAGAGTCCAGAAAACTCCCACCTTCACCCGCTGTGGCTGGGCATCCGTTGGAATGATTGTCCCGAAGCTTTGTGTCTGGGAGAGCACCTCCTACGAAGCAGCCACGTGCAGGGGGATTCAAAGGTCTGTAATTGAGCAATCTTGTTCCCCAATTTTGGAATGCACAAATGCAAAGATGACCGGGGCCCTGGGTGTCGTGTGGGCATGATTCCATTTCCTCATATCCGAGTGGGCCCCTCTACTTAGGAGGTAACTCACCAATCTCCCTCCCTGACCTCAGAGCTGGAAGCAGGGAAAGCGTAGGGTGGAGGATGAGGAAAGGCAAGAATCTCGATTAAGTTCATAACAAAGGTTTCTTTGGCAACCCCGTTCTGAACTTCCAGAGTGATGCTGGGGCAAGTATGATAGTAGTAACTTATTTGCAGTCTAGATTAAAGTGGAAACCACCAAAGACTGGGAATCAAAGACACTGGATTTTGTTTCTGCCTCTATCTTCAGGTCCTTTGAATCTGGCTAGATTAACTTTGCCAAGCCTTCGTCTTCCCATCTATAAAATGGGGATATTAACAAACCTGTCCTGGTGAGATGCACACAGTAGATAAGTAATAAATATTAATTATTTCATTAACTAGTGACTGAATGACTAGTTCCGACCTCAAAGTCATTGTGAAGATTCACTGAGATGGTGTCTGCAATATTTCCCTCATAAACGAGAAACATGCACAATTTAGAAAGCACAGTGAAGAAGTCTACCTCTCTAAGGAGGCCTGAGAAGGGTTTCCAAAATGTGAGGCGCAGGGAACACTAATTACGTGATATATTAACAGGTATTCTGCGGAGGGAAGTTTTCATGGGGAAATATTGAGGAAATTCCGGGTTAAACAAATGTAAATAGGTTTCCGTCCTGTAGGATTTCTCAGGGTGTGTTATAAATTTCAGGGAGACGTAAAAGGCAGCTTCTGAGCTCACCTGACCACTGAACCCTTTTACACAAGATTCTCCAGAATCGTGTGTTCTCAAGGCTATATGAAGGAACACAGTTGGGGAAATAACTGCTTTAGCCATATCCCAAGGAAAGAGATTCCATGGAACCCACACAAGGAAATAAACTCTCGTTTCAGGGGCTGAACACATGCTTTCCTCCCTTGGCCAGGCATTTCACAAGGCTGCAGCCACTGCAGTATGTTTTAAGCAATCAGCATGCCATCTTTTAGGCTAAATTGTTTTTCATCTGTAAAATGGAAATAAATATTGATAAAGGGATACATCAGTCAGCGATTTGAGCTCCTGTCTCACCAATATTTACCTTCTGGTGATGGCAGATGAGCCACACACTTTAATCCCTGAGCAGGAGCCACATGCACAGAGTTTAAGGTGAAGGATCCAGGTGACAAAAACAGTCCCGCAGTCTTCAGACTGAAGGAAGAGATGAGGCGAATGAGCCCTATTGTTTTCTCAGGGTCTGAGACAGTGGGTGAGCCACCAAAGGCCCCTCCGGGAGTCATGGGTATATGCCACAGAGGAGCATAGAAGAGGCCAGAAAACAAAGGAGGCAGGACTATCCTCTCCAAAATAACCCATACTCCTAGGTCAACCCAGTGGTACTGAGAACCAGGAGCTGGTGACAGATCTTCATTCATGCTTACCTTCATTTGCGTGAAAATAGATTTGCAATTAGCCACGATGGATTTTTGGAACCAGTCAATGAGTGCCAAATGATATCTGGTGTTGGCATTTCCTTGGCATCCTGGAAAAAGAGCTTTCTTTTTGGGGTGATAAACTGATTTGTCTGGGGCTTGGGAGTGTCAGAAAACTGGTTCACCACCTCAAAGAGGGAAGCCTCTTTTCCAGAAAGCTGGGATAACTCAGTGACAGGCTCAAGGAAGCCCCTTCCTGAGGAGCTCAAGGCACAAGTCCTTCCTGGGACCAACAATTCTGAGCCTGTCCCCAGGGGATTCTTGTCACTCCACAGGCAACCCTTCTGGATTCACAGGCTCCAAGCTCACCTCCAGACTTGCCCCACTGAGAAGCAAAAAGTAAGGCAAGAATGATTCCCCAGAGAAAATACATAGGTCTTCTTTAATGCTTGCTAAAAAGCTTCAAAATGCTGAGAGCTTGAAAAAGAGCTTTCATTTTTTTTCTGTGATGTATTCATACAAAACCAATGACTCAAGACCCTCTTGTGCTAGATGCTTGTAATCAGAGGATGAGTGAAGCCCACAAGGAGTCCACAGTCTGCTGTGGGAGATGAACAAGTCAATCATTACAGTCTACAGTTGTGAATAGCTTCACAGAAGACGCAGGAACTGTAGGAGACCTGAAGAAGAGCTCGGAAGCAAGTCTGAGGGGAGGCCTGATACAGTGCATCCTCAGCTAAGGCTTGAGGATGACAGAAGCTGGCCAAGGGAAGAAAGAGGTTGAGGAGAGGTTTCCAGACAAAAGGATGAAGAAAGAAGGCATGTCCTTGTCTCAGTTTTGCCTGTTCCCATCTGTATTTGCTTTCTATTGTTGCTGTAACAAACAATCACACATTTAGTGGCTTAAAACAATACAGATTTATCATTTTAGAGTTCTAGGAATTAAAAGTCTGAAATGGGTATCATGGGGCTATAGTCAAGGTGCCAGCAGGGCTGCATTCCTTCTGGAGGCTCTGTGAAAGTATCCCTTTCCTCAGCTTTTCCAGGTTCTAGAGGCTGCCCACATTCCTTGGCTCATGACCCCCAGCCAGCAATCACTCTGACCCCTGCTTCCATTGTCACATCTCTTTCTCTGATTCCCACTGTCCAGTCTCCCTGTTCCAAAGGACCCTTATGATTACACTGGGCCACCCAGATAATCCAAGGTAATCTCCCAATTTCAAGATCCTTAACTTAAACATCTACAATCCCTCGTGCCATGTAAGGGAACATAGTCACAGGTTCCATGGACTTCTTTGGGAGGGCCATTTTTCTGGCTACCACACCATCAATGGCCATAAGTTTCTCCACCTACAAAATGGGTTGGCTCTGATGTCCAACCTGTCCAACTCTGTCTACCAGTGGATAGAAAACAGTTATCCAGAGACTAGAGTCTGTCAGGACAGGTCTGAAGTCTGCAAAATGACTCTCCATTCCAGAAGTGTCTAAACAATGCAAGTGGTCTTTGATTCCTGGTCTTCGGTATGAGACAGATAACTCCAGGATATCCCTGGCTGCACAAGCTTCTGCCCATGGTTCTGCAGCCGTGTGACCTGGTAGAGATGCTGGAAAGTTGACCCATCCACACCTGGAGTAAAGAGAAGTCAAAAGAAGATCCTCTTCCGTCACTACCTTGAAAATCCTGTTCTAAAAGTCCTCAGGTCTCTAGGATAAAAGATCTTTTTTTATATCACAATCTAATTCATTTTCAACTGCTCTCCCACCAAGTTCTTTCAGGAGTTAATTAAAACCCTACATAAATCATTATAGTAAAAGTGAGAATAAATTAAAGGTTTAAGTGCAAAATGAGACTGAGTCAGCAATCGTTTTCACTGGAAGATGCCTAATTTCCATTTGGTCTTGGGGGACGGGTAAATGAGAGAGGGAAATAGCATGGCCTGGTGGAAAAGAAAAATAGAAATAAAAAACCCTAAAATGAGAGTCCAAGACTTTGGGTACAAGATTTCATGTGGCCCCTATGTTTACTGGGAGCAAGCCCATCTCTTTTCACATTCTTGGTTCATCATTCGTCTATAAAAAGGAAAGTTATTGGGTTGAGGTTCCTTGGGCTCAGCATTCCATAACTAGGGGGAGGGTGGGGAGAGTATGTCCCCTAACAGTGATTTTTGGATGCGTTTTTCTGTCTGTTTCTGTGGGTCAGAAGGAAACCACTGATGTGAACTTTCCGGCGAACCCCTGAGAAGTGGTGTCTCCATCCACACAGGTCTAAGATGCTATCAGTGGAGAACTTTCCACCTTTACTAACATTTCTTATCTCCTGTCATCTGCACGGTGACTGTGAAAAATGCTCTCAGTGGGTGTTTCTGATTCATTTTTGCGATGGTCCCATGATGTCTGAAGAAGTTAAAGTTTAAACTCTCTCCCTTCCCGTTGGCCTTTATAGTTCTGAGGATTCTGCCAGTAACGGGGCTAATTCCTAAGGCCTGAGTGTTCTAGAAAGGCTGATGGCCTGACCAGGACAAGTGGCTGTTATTTGTTGAGGAGGAAACTCACCTGGCTTTTACAGGGTTCTCTTATACAGCAGCAATAAATGTGACCCAGCCTGTCAATGCCTCCATTTTCAGCTGGTGTTATGAAGATCTCTATCTAGGAATAAACTTCCTCAAAGATAAAACAACAGGCTGGAGTTTTGGAGACAATAGCAATATTGTCCTGGGAGTTTGAGACACTTAGAGAACACAGTGTACTCTTCTCAGTGATCCTGACAATTTACGTATTGTTCAGGAATTAGCCCCAAGCAAAGTCAGAGAAGAGTCAGTATTTGGGGTCCTTTAAAACATTAAAGTCAACTTGCAGTCTCCAGGGGATAGAGAGAATTTTTTTTAATGTGATGTGTTGTGACTGCCACACAGGCCAGGACTCAGGGTTTTTCCTAACTTTCAGCCTCAGCTTCAAACGCCTCTGGAGTGCCTGCAGGTGTGCATGTGCATGCAGCACACATGCATGCAGGTGCTGTCCTGTAGTGGTTCACAAGTGTCTGTGCTGGTGTGTCTGTGTGCAGAGTGTGCCTGGCTGTGAGCATGCACTGGGGGGAGTGCTAGTTTGGGTGCAGAAGAGGTGAATGTTGGCCCTTGAGGGTACTGGGATGCACATGCATGCACAGGTGTGAGTGTGCAAGGGCATATGTGCACACTCATCTGTGTCAAGTGTGTTTGTGTGTGTGGTGTTTAGAAATGTATGACTGTGGACAGGCCCACAGAATTATCAGTCTTCACACTCAACTCAGTGAAGACACCGCTGGTCCAGCCCAAACCCCAGTGGCTCTCAGACTTATTCATTTATTGCAGAGGTTTTCCCAGATGCCTACTATGTGCAAAGTCGCAGAGCTTTATGTCCTCAGAGAGTCACCATAGAGTATGAAAGATGAGGTGTATATACTTGGAAGGTAGAACACCTCCAAGCAGAAAGGAGCCTGGTCAAGGCAGCATTATCCGATTGTGGCGCTTAGTTACCTGTCTCTTACCTCACTTGAGGATGTCTTTAACTATAAAATTTATGGATGCAACAAAAAAGAGTATTTTCAACCTGCTGAATGTAATTGATGTTCTTTTTTATGTACAGTTAATTTAGACTTTGTCTTGTAAGACAAACTATAAATAATATATTTACCAGTTATAAGTGTGAGATTAGCCTTTGGTTTTTTCTCATTAAGAAACTGACAAGCATGTTGTAAGGATTAAATAAATGATGATGATTGATGACGGTGATGATGATGATGTTAATACTTCAAGATTAATAATAGGTATTTATTAAGTCCTTAAATATGCTGGGCGTTGGATGAAGCCATTTTCATAGATTTATATGATGAATTTGGATTGCACCTATGCGCAGTGGGAAACTCTGAAAAGAGACCTGATGAAGGAGAGGTCTGAAAGGAAACCCAGAGGGGAATTGGCAGAGAAAGGGGTCTAGGTACCTGGCTCTTTCCCACATGATCTTAGAGCCCTCCAGGGACCCTAAGCTTTGCCTATAGCCCCAACGCTCTGTTCTTAATTGTGTAGGACTGAAGAGCAGGTCACTCCTCAGGGACGGGTGATCATCCTTGTGACCATGATAGTTATTCAATGCCCAGCCTATTCCACCTCCAGCCATGCTACTCCCAGACCACTGCTTTAGAAAAACCTGTCCTGAAACACAAACCCCACTATGTCCCATATATGCTCCTATGGGGGATAGCTTTCAAGGAAGCACAGATTTTAGGCTGGCCACAGCATCTCCATTAGTGTCGAAACTAATAACCACGTCTCTTCAAATCTGTAGCGTTCTCTCTTGTTTATGTATAGTGCTTTCACATTCACAGTTGGATTAATCTAAACAGGAATTGTCCTTTGAGATAGGCAGGATTAGTCAACCCGAGAATATTCGAAGCCAGATTAACCCACATGAAAAGAGTAAAATCACTTACTATTAATTGCCCCAAAGCATCAACGTGTTAGAAGTCATCTACTGTTTAGAACTATCCAATAGCCAATACACGATCACATACTGTATCTTCTATATCATAGGAGCACCCAATCCCTTAATGGTAGAACACGTAGCCCCTGGAGCAGACCATCACTCTGAACTGCCTTGCTCAAGTGGAGAGTAGCTAAGGTGATGGCTGAGGATTCTTACGCTAAGAACCAAGGCCATGGGGTGGCCTATTCTAACATTCAGTCAAGGGACGGATCAGTAAGGGTCAAACTACAATAACAGTAAACTTTGGTTACTTTCATCAAGGGATTTACATATAATTGACATTCTCACACAACTACACATTTTTATATCACTTTTGGTTAAAATGAGTCTAAAAGAGGTTTTTGTTGTTGTAGTTGTTTTGTTTTCTTAACAATTCAAGTTTTTCCTATATCCCAAGGACATATTTCTGAGTATCAGCATGAATGCTCATTGACCTAGATTTTTGACCTAGAAAGGAATCTCAGATGAATCCAGAGTTCCCCAGGTAAGTTAAGCTGCATTTATGAGGTTGTTGATTCTGCTGTGTGGACGTCTGAACTGAATATGTTGCCAGTTGATTGTGTCTTGTAGCTAGTTGGTTTCTAGTTAAATGAATCCATGCTATGCAAATAAATTAAATCAAGTTGATGCTCACTTATTTGAATACCTAGATTTTTTTTTTTAAATGTAACCCTTAGGGAATGTCATATAGGCAAAGATAATTTATAAGCCATTTTCATTCCCACCCACTAAATATTAATACATTTCCTTTCCTCCAGGGTTCATAGCTGGGCCTGTTTCTGCTTTGCAATTCTCTTGCCATCTTCCTGGCAAAGGCCAGTTCTCAACTTGTCCCCTATTTTGGCCAACCAAGGCCAAGATCACCCTCAGCCTCAAAACCCAAATTGCTCGAGGAGTTTAAACTCTCTGCGGTGGATGGATACTGGATTTTCTTGAGCGAGGGAGTGGCATGGAGAAGGAGATATTTAACTCCATTACTCTATGTTGCTGGGTGTGGAAAGAGAATATTATCTATACAAAAAATGTTATCTATAGAAAAGACGTCTAAATAATAACTGTGTGGGAGGGAAAGTGGTATGTAGAAAGAACTTTGGCTTGGAGTTAGCAGATAAAGAAAATCTGATCTTCTAATAACTTCTCTGGCACTGATTCACTGTGTTACTTTGGGCAGATTACAACTTCTCTCTGGGCCTCTAATTTTCCTTCTATAAAATAAAGCCTTCTAAATATCCATCCAGGCTTCACATATTATGGTTTTCCCACTCTATGCTAATTTGTAACGTATGATAAAAGGACTTTTCTGTCTCCTGGTTTCTTCAACTGTCTAGTGTCAAAGAAGAGACAAGGCATTGTAGGAAGCCCCAGGGAGCTTATGGGAACTCTGCACTAAGGAAGAATCAACATCCAATGCAAACAGAAATCTACATCTTAGGATCTCTCCCGTTAAAGAACATGAGAGAACCTAACCAAAGCAGGAAGGGAAGCCACTGAGTTCCTGGTCAAGAGGAAAGCACTGTAGTAATTGCAAACATATCCACTCTCTACCCCAACCCCTCCCAAATCTAGCAATGAATTAAAGCAATATACATGCAACTTTCAAAACTTAGATATCATAAATACCCACAACTTAAAAGGATACATCATATATATTCCATTTGGGACATTATAAAATGTTAAGATAATTATTCTCCTTATTTTGTAGGGTTTTGAATATCCTTAAGGGAAAAGGTCTTGTCTGCCTTGGTGAAGCCCTGTTGGGGCTTACTCAGGGCTCAGAGATGAGGAACGATGTCTCCATCTCATCCGATGATTTACGAGGCCAACTTGAACGTTTCCAAATGAGATTTTTTTAAAGAAATTTTGCCAGCTTATTTTTCTTCATCTCCTTCTTGGTAGCAACTGAGATTCTGAATTCAGTGAATATATGTTAGACACTGTTTACTTGAACTTTTAAAACAAACTGTTCATTTTGGGTGTAACAGAAATGCTCTCTTTTTATATTACTGTTCCCATGTCTCTCTGCAGAGACTCGCCAACACAAACACCTACTTACAGGGCTGCACTCCACCGCTGTGAGCTCTTTGGCGATTCTGCCATTGGATTTCAGTCGATAAATTTGCATTTAGCGCTTAATTTGTTCAGTATGCCTTGCTAATTTGGCAATATTTATTTTGGCCCAGAAAGCATAAGGCAGCTAAATTCTTTTGTTTGGTTTGGTGGTTTTTTTTTTTTTCATTTTCATAAAAGGATTTGAGATATGAAAAAGTTACAATGTCATGGACAGGACTGGCTTCCTGTTTATGAGTCACCATAAATATGAAAGGTGCTGGGTGACATTTCTCAGCTGAGAGAGTCTATACAGCCCTGTGTGGAGAGCAAATCCTCAGACTGGGTGGTCTTGAGGTGACTTGCTGACCTTGTATAATGTCAAGAGGAATTATTGTTAAAGTACAGTAGCCAGATACCACCCCCCCTCAACACACACACACGCAATTTAAATGCTTTTTCTCGCCCTCGCTATTATAGGACAAGAATTTTGTTGTAATATCTTCGTGTTCTCAGAATCAACCTTCATCTTTCGGGGAAAAGGGACAGGAAGTGCATTCATGTCTGTAGCATTTTTGTTTGTTTGTTTGGCCTGTGATCCTTTCACAAGGCTCTTCCACAGAAACAAATCCTCCTCCACTGCATTGCGCCCAGAAAATTCTGTTAGATGCGGAGCTGCAGCCCTGTCATCCCTTCTCTTTCCTTCAAAGGAATGCGGCAGTTCGCTGGGCCTCGCACAGGCCGGGAAGCATCGGTATTAATCTCTGAGAACACAGTAGTTACCAGACTCTGACCTTCCTAAAACCTATGTGTTCAGGGAAGAGTGGTCCCCACGGTGTGGGTTTTACATTGTTTGCTGGAACACAGTGGGCCAATAGAATGCTCCCGAGACAGGAGGCTGTTCTCACTCAAAAACAAGTAGCTTTGATGCCTGACAACTTGTGAAAGTCTCAGAAGAACTGGGCTTATGGCATCAGACTACATCCATCCATCTCAGCTCTGGTCTCTTCCAACTCCCAACCCACAAACACTCAGAAGTTGGTCTGAGATATTAAGACTGCACTTTTTGCAAAAATGAATCAATCTGAGTCATGTACAGCAGTGCTATCAAGGCTGTTATTTCTCCTCACACACAGAAAACACTGCCTATGTAATTCTGAAGACCTTTTCCAGATCATTCAATGCTACTCACTTCCTGAACATGCCATGGTTTTTATTTTTCATACAGCTCCATACATTTGCCAAGTTATTCCATCCTACAGAATGCCCTTCTCTAGGCTTCTCCACCTACTAAGCTTGTAGATACCCTGCAGTAGCCAGTTTCAATGTAACCACTTCTATGATGCTTTTGCCAGCTTCCCAGGCAGAAAGTCCCTTCCTCTATGCTTCCCTTGATCTTCGTACTTTCATTTGGTCTTTTTCTAAAGCATGCCTTATTTCGTTTATTCAAACAGTACATATTTCAATGCCATCTGTATGCCAAACACCACGCAAGCCACTATTCCTAGAATGTTGCAATGTTTGTCTATGTAAATTGTCTCTTTGACAAAATTATAGGTCTTATGAGATCAGGAACTTTGTCATTTATATCTTAAAATCCCAACTGCCCAAGGCAAGGTGCATGGTTTTCTTGCTCACAAATTTTATTTACAGTAAACAAGTTAAAGCCCTGCAATCTGTAGATTCAACCCAGACTGATCAGTGTTTATCGGATAATTGTTTACCTACCTACTAGATAATGAGCCATATTACGCCCAAGTAGTTATGCTTCCAAGTACTGGCCTTGTTTGCAGGAAGCATTGGATGTTTCATGATGGATACTGGGAAAAGTCGGTGTCTCAATTTCGTTGTCTGTAAATAAAGATAAAATTGCTTACACCATTCATGTGAGAATTAAATAAAGTAATGTGTAAAATTTCATTTTGCACTTACACCAGTGTTCTACGAGTGGTAGACATCAGTCTTAATGATCAATATGTTTAGGAATTATGTCAAAAATAACATTATAAACTTTTAGAACCACACAGTAGAAAATTTAGGAACATCTTCAGGGTTGGACTGACTTGCTCAAATGCAGTAAGTGATGTCCACCTTGTATGTCAACAAAGACTACTCTGGAGTCAGCTCAAAGAATCAAGAGGGTGTCATTATCACTGGGTTACTTATATACAAAGGCTCTTGCAGGCATAAAGTTGAAAAATGATCAAGATATCCAAAAAGAGTTCTAGGGCATGTAACCAATCAACCGTAATTCACTCGCATCAGTAACAAGCCCCTGTGACGTGGCCAAGCCCTCGCGGTCTTTAAGGCACTGCTTCAGGATGGCTTCAAGGACTGAACATCTTCCCCAAGGGCATGGACTGGCATCTCAGCAGCAGGAGTGAGGTTGATGCTGGGACAATAGGCATAAATAGAACTGGGATGTGTGGTTGCTCCCTTATAAATTAATGTAAAGAATACAGATTTTACTAAAGAAAGGTTTTAAGTATAGTGGTGAAATAATGTGATTTGTGCTTCTAGGAACTCACTCTGGCACTCTGACTGCTGTATGGAGAATGCTCTGGAGGTCAGTTCCTAGGATGCAGGAAAAGCACTAGGGATGCTATTGCAGGAGATGAGGTAAGAGATGGTGATGTGGAAACCTAGGATGATTGCATCAGTTGAGAGATTCTATAGACTAGTGGGGAAAGAGAGACATAAACTGAGACATTAAGTATAATTTAATAAAAGCCTTGCCTCATAGTAGACACTTTACAAATGTTTACGCATTCATCTATTTGTATATACAAAAAATATGAGCAGCACTATAGACCAGGAACTGTCTTGAATGCTAAAACACATGTCCCTCCCCAGTCTTCACACCCATCTGTGGGCAGTATAGTATAGGGAAGCAGTATAACCTAGAGAAGAAGGCAGATATAATTAAAGATTTACAAAGACACACATATGTGTGTGCATACATATATATAGAGAGAGAGAGAGAAAGAGAATATTATGTTAATGTTATGAGAGCTTATTATGGGAAGATTTAATGAATGAATGAATGAGTGATTAACCACAATAAATGAAAGAACTATCAGATAATGGTGTCTTGAGGCTCAGGCATTACAGGAGGAGGTAACTGAAGAATATCTTAAAGGATGCTTTAGAGTTTTTGAAGTGGAGAATGGAATTGGTGAGGCAACAAGCTCTCCACGCCAGAGGAGTGTATTAACAAATCAAAGAGAACTGGATAACCTGGTATGTCTGTGGAATAGAAAAGGGTCTACTCTTACCCTAAGAGACTGAGTCAGAAAAAAATCAATAGAGGAAAAAAAAAATGTTAGACCCTCTTGTGGATAATGAGGTCTTAAATGATACTATTTTCCTAAATCTTAAATTTCAGTAATTTCACTACTTTTACTCATGTCAAGATATTAGCATAAACATTGACCTGGATGCATTCAAACTCATACAATTAACAAAGATATAAAAGATCTGAAGAGCATGATGGGTAAGTTTGATCAAATAGAGATTTATGGAATACTAAATACACCAAATAATAAAATATGTTGTTTTCAAGCATACTTGTTTAACAGGCATCTATGGGATGCAGAATTCTAAAATAGCACCCAAGAGCCCAGCACCTAGTATACAGACACTTTCTCCCAGTTAGTCATTAAGCACTGATCTAGGTACCACTGTAAAAGGTTTTTATAAATGTAACTAAGGCCCCAAATCAGGTGATCTTAAGATGGAGAAATTATGCAGGTGAGCTTGACTTAATTTCATGAGCTTTTTAAATCTGGGTCTAGAGGTCAGAGACAGAGGAAGTTAGAGATTCAAAGCATGAGAGGTATTTGACCCAAGAGAAATTTTCTGTTGCTAGCTTTGAAAGTAGAGGCTGACAAGGCTTGGTATATAGGTGGCCTCTAGAAACTGAGAGCAGTCCCCTAGCTGATAGCCAACAAAGAAACAGGAACCTCAGTTCTATACCCACCAGGAACTGAATTCCACCAACCGTAAGAATGAGCTCAGAAGCAGATTCTTTTCCAGTGCCTCTACACAAGAACTCAGCTCAGCTGACGTGGTCATTTCAACATAGTGAGAACCTGAGCAGAGAACCCAGCCACACTCTGCCAGATTTATCACCTACAGAACTGTGGGCTAATAAATTGGTGTCATTTTGAGTTTCTACATTTGTTATGATTTGTTACACAGCAATAGAAAACTAATACAGTATCAGTCCATAAGAAAATCCCAAAAGATATCAAATAATTTATAAAACATAGGCCACTACCTTGGACTAAAATTCAATAAAATTAGAAATGCTAAAACACACTTCCCAAAGTTCCATAAATTTGGAATTTAAAAAAAAATTCTAAATAGCCCCTGATTGAAAGGACAAATCATATTAGGAATTATAAATATTAAGAAATAAATTACAAATCTATACCATGTCCATGGATGAGAAAACTCAATAAAATATGTCATTTCTCTGTAAATTAATCTATTGATTCAATATAATTCATTTAATAATTCCAACAAAGTTTTTGTGATAAAAGCAAGTTGACCCTAATATTCACATGGAAAAGTACTTTTCAGGTTTCTACTATTAAAAACTAAGCTGCAAAAAATAATTTCATGCACACAAACTTGAGAACTTTTGTGCGAAACCAAAAGAAAAATGATGAGTGAGAAAAATTATTTGAGACTCATATTATTAAGGACTTAAGGACTAATAACATATAGAGAGCTCTAACAAAAAAGATAAAGTAAAAAATACACTATAAAATCGAGGAAGAATTATGTGTAGAAAGTTTATAGGAAATAAATTCAAATGACAAATTTATGAAAGATGTTCAACTTCATTTACAACTAATGGAATGCAAATTAAAAATTACAAGATACAGTCTGTCAATTTAGCAAACATTTTAGTCATTCTTTTTAAGTTTCCAAGTATTACAATGTTTTAACATCTTAAAAAATGTTTCTGGCTGGAAGAGACTGCCCCTCCCAGGGGCTAACCAATACTTAGTGATAGCAAAGGACTTAGCCAAGAACATGCCTTTTTAAAACTATTTTTTAATTTTAGCTTTATTGAGGTATAATTAACATCCAACGGTAAGATATTTAAAGTGTATATCATGATGATTTGACGTACATATACATTGCAAAAGGATTCCCACTATCTAGTTAATTAACACATCCATCACCTCACACATTTACCTTTTTTATTTCTGGTGAGAACATTTAAGTTCTACTCTCTTAGCAAATTTAAATTACGCAATACAGTGTTATCAATTATAGTGACCAAGCTTTATATTAGATGCTCAGACCTCATTCATCTTATAATTGAAAGGTTGTACCCTTTTATCAACCTCTCCCTCTTTCCCCCACACACAGCACCCCCAGCCACTGCCTTGTTTATTTCACTTAACACAATGTCCTCCAGGTTCATTCATCTTGTTGCAAATGGCAGGGTTTCCTTCTTTCTCATGGCTGGATAATATTCCAATGTTTAGGAACATGCCTTTTATATGCAAACTAACCAATCCAGAGCCATACCTCCCCTGTCTGACCCGTTCATCACCACCCCCCCCTCCCCCCCGGGAAGCAATATTTCTCTGCTTTAATCATCCCAGGTCCAGGTACCAGGCAACTAGGGATCGCCCCTGAAGTTTAGAGCCCGCCAAAAGTATTCCAACTAGCCAGTCCTAAACTTTTTACCCTGCCCTGTCTTGCCTTTCCCACAATAAAGGTTCTGGCCTAAATCTATCTTTGCTTCTATGACCTAGTGTTCACCCTGTGGCCCTGGGTGTCGAGCTGTGCCTCTCATTACTAGGGGCAAGTATGAGTAACATTAAACTGTTCTTTCAACAGCACTGACCTCTCCATGTCCTTACTTAGTCACCTTTATAAATTAAGACCCAGGCACAGAAGACATGTCTGCCCAGTCAATACTTTTGCTGAAATTATACCTTGCCTAAAATTTATATTCCTATCTATATTTTTCAGGGTTTAATCAGGAATCAGAACCTCTCTGAGTAGCATGGAATCAAGAATTTATGATAGGAATAAGTCTTTATGTAATTACGGAAGAACCTGGGGAAGGAAGGATCTGGCAGGAGGAAAAAAAGAGCAGAAAAAAGCCACTAACCAGAAGCCGCTAACCACTAACTTGCCAGAAGCACCAGCTTGGGTAGAAAAGTTGCAGCTTGCAAGGAAATCTGGAAAGCCAGAACATCAAGCTGCCAGAGTGCAGCTGTGAAGGGGAGCTGACGGAAAAGTGTACGGAAAATTAAATCCTCTGCTTAACCACCTTTTCTATAATTCTACCACCAAGCTTCTGGTGATGGGCCTGGAGAGGCTACTGGTCAACAGGGCCAGCAGTCAGGAAAACTGGATGGATGGGGGTGGGCAGAAGGTGAGATCAAGCTGGAACCCTCTAGCGCCTCTGCATCTGTCTTCCCTTCCATGTAAGCACAGTGACCTTCAGAGAGTAACGGCTCAGATCTGCCTTGCAAATATCAAGCGAATTCCTTTTGTACCCTACTCTAACCTGGAAACACAGAGAGAAGGTGATGCTGCGGAACCGTTCTCCAGTAACCAAGTAAACACAGCCACAACCTCCCACTCTCTGTTCTCATTGTCTTTCCATCCGCCAGACATGCCTTTGCCCATCTTACTATTCCGATCTTTCTGTATTATTTTGCTTCAAGCTTGTCCCTTATAAAGAGTAGACATTGGTTTTATTAGTGCTATTCTTGTTCCCCAAAGGAAGCTGTCTTTTAATAAGAATGTTAAAACCATTTGTCTTTATTTTCAAAATTGATTTGTGTTTATTTTCCTGTCATTTCGTTGTTGATGTTTGTATTTCTCATCTGTATTTTATTTTTCTTTTGTTTTTCAACTTTGAGGTCTTTGCTTTTATCTCTTCCTGCACTTTAATAGGAACACATCTGTTTTAAATTATTCTAATGATTACTTTTAAGATTTTCAAAAATATTCTTAAACATGTATCTATCAATCTAATGAGGTCAAGAGAAAACATGGAGGTATAACTGAAAAAGCATTAACTAAGAGAGTAATCTGATCTCAGTTTAAATCTAGCCCCTGTGGCTGGTAGCCATGGAAAGTCTCAGTGTCTATTTCTTCTGCTGACCTGGAAAGATTGTTTTGTGGTCCAGTAGAAATAGAGGAGGAGGGCCTCAAATATTATTATTACTACCAATTTTAAATGCTGTCTATGTACCAGGCTATGCATACCCTATGAATTACCTCATTTAATTCTCACAACATCCCTCCAAAATAGGTATTATCATTCTCATTTTCTAGCTTAGTAAACTGAGGTTCATAAGAGGTAGCTGACTTGTCAAGATCGCATAGCTAGGAAGGATCAGAATGAGTCAAACCCAGTTTTTTCTTTCCTCAAATCAATCCTCTTAACCACTAATCAAAAAGTATATGTACTCTTTTGCTAAGTTTTCTAAGCTCTGAGTCATACCAACTTACAAGCATATTTTTAGAAAGGAATCATTTTATGTGTATACTCAATAAATTGCAATTATTATTGTAACTGTCCTCGTTGACTCTCCCCACATGTAAACATTTAATCCACTTTTCCTTACCCCTCTTGCTTCTCCTCCTTGCCCTCTTCTGTCACCACCTCCATGCTCACCCACGGTGCAGCCCCGCCCACAGCATCCTGGTTCCTTCAAGCACTAACCCCTGTAAAGCCGAGGGGCCTTGAGTCCAGCTAAAGATCTGACCATTCTGATTTGACTGGCAGATAATGAAAGAAAGAAAGAATTTTTCTCCTTGCTTTAGTGGGAGCGCGTTTTCCCTGTTCTTAGCGACGTCACATGAGCAGGCCTCAGAGAGCGTCTTTCCACCCAGACTCACGGTCTCGCAGTTGTGTCACTGACTCCCAGCCCTGGATAAAGTGTGGATGTTAGTCCTACATGTTGGTGGATGCGTGAGTTGTCATCTTCTCTTATTCGCCATGGGAATTTTAGAGGAAATTTGAAAGATCTTATTAGACCTTGATTTTGACATGCTTGGCATTAGGGAAAAAAAAAATACTGACCAAATCCATTGAGCTAAATATAGGCTCTTCAGCCAAATGTATGGGTCGGTGTTACAGAGGCAGAATGTTGGTAGTGTAATAGCAAGAGCAAAGATATTGGCACCAAACACACTTGGGTTTGAATGCTGATTTCACCAGCTATTAGATGGGAGGCCTTGGGCACATCACTCAACCTTCCTGTACCTCCCTTACCTCATCTGTAAAGTGGGGATAACAGTGCCTACCTTGTCAAGTATAATGAGGACAATGAAAAGTTACTGGCACATGGCAAATATTCAATGGATGGTAGTTGCTACTGAGGTGAGGTATCAGTTCTGTTATCACTCTCACATGACCTGCTTTTCCTTCTGGGTAATGGTGGTGATGGTCCAGCAAAAGCAAGCCCACACCAAGTCCCACTGCATTGGTCAGCACGAGCTTTGTTAACTGGATACATAGATTACGAACTACTTAGTTGATTTACGCATTTCTGTAGCTAAAGAAAAATATTTACCGGGCAGATTAAATTGAATTAAAACAATCAGATTAAAAGGAGGCTGGAGGCTGCCCCTCAAGTCAGCAAGGGCCAAGTTGCCTTGCTCTGAGTAGCAAGCACATGCCAGCAGCTTGACTAATTTCGGAGTAACATGGGGAGGTGTGACTAGAAGTGCAAAAGGGACTGAAACGCCAAGAAGGAGGGTTTTTCTCTTCACACTGTATTCACATCACAGCTCTGGGGATAGGCTCACCTCACTAACTCAGACCAACAGAGATAAGGGATGCAGAGTTTGAATGAGAGAACATCAGCTTAGGACAGGTAAGTTTCCATTACAGGTAGTGCCATCTTATAAATAAGCCATTTTTTGAAAAGCGAAAGGGTAAGTCAGCCCTTTATAATTCAGAGCAGATTTTCTCATAAATGTAAATTTATATTCAGTGATCAAGTGATCAGCCTCCCAGGTTGGCCACACAAGTATTTCTAATCCAAAGAGCTTCATGTGACAGGCGCCACACCCAAACAATGTTAAGCTCCATAAAACAGTGTTCTGTAGCCAGATTGTTTGCTTGCTTGCTTGCTTTTTAGACAGTCCCTATAAAGTTGAATTCTCTTCAGGAACTGTTCTTAAAACAGTACTTACCGGCTATGAAGAATATTATTAAAACAATATAGGTTGCCTCTATGGATCTTCTAGCACCTTCCAGTTTCGGTTATACTGGCTGCCTGGGCTTAAGTTATGTCACAGGAAATACCCCTTAACCCAAAATTTACCAAAGTGTGTTCCACAGCTGAGTATTTCAGGAGATTTTAATTGTTCTGTAAAAAGAAAGAAAAGTTACTTTATAAAGTAAATTTGGGAAATCTAACACTCGAAAATCCGCTCCTGGAGATTCACAATGCACATTCGGTTATTAAAGATTTTAGGGTAAAGAAATCTTTTCAACTTCAAGTCATCAGCTTTCATTAAAATAATTTCAATACATAAGTTTTATTTCATATCACTCTAATTAAAATCCTGAATATAGTGTTCAGTGAGACACTAGATTGGAAAATGCCAATAGACTTATTTCCACCCACTAGCGTATGTGCTGCATAATACCCACAGTAGAATAACAGACCAATGCATATACTTTCACTTGTATTCAGCACTATAAAACAAGATACTATAGCGATATCATAAATAACTTGAAGTTTTACAGGCTATCCTGAGAATGTAATGATTACAACTAGTATAGAATTCAGGGGGAAATAAAATCCAAGGTTCTGTGAGAAGAGACTGTAGCTCCTCTTACTGCTATCTCTGGAGTTTCGACCATGACTTCCAGGATAGTGTCTCACCCCATAACCAGGCACGCCCAGGAGAATTTGCTCACAGAGCAGCTAGGGTTCGGTGTCTGCTCATAAGCACAGGAGTATTGATTTACACTAGCACTCCTGCTGCTGAAAATACTCTCTTCAACATGTAGGTAAATTAGCTGCCTCTGGTGTTCTCAATAATATTTTCTTTCTTCTTTTCCCAAGGAAATAATTAGTCTAGTCCCCTTGCAGTCTTTCTTATTCTGAAAATATATGTAAAAATACCCTATCCCCATATAAGAGAATAAAAGTAAACTTGAGTTAGGGTCTAAAGCCCTGAGGGAGAGGGTCTTGAATAAATGAGATTCATACATTGCTGATGGCAGAACACGAACTCGTTAGGCAGTGAAGAGTCCTCTCCCTTCTTGTGCTGGGAGTATGAACTCTGGCTGAGCAATGCCAGGAACTTTAGGGGCAATTCACTGTGCAACATGGATTCCCAGCATGCACTTTTGATCTGACCCAGAAAGGCCCAGGCCCAGCGCGCATTTGTAGTTCTGGCACGCCTGCTATAGACTAGCAGCTTGCTTTGGCTTATTTAATTACCTCCCCAGCCGGCAAAGTTCATGCTGCTCTCTATGGCACTTGAGAACCGCCTACACCAAAGGGTTTGGTTTCATGTACTTGAACTTGGGTGACACAAATAGTTCAGTGGTGAATCAGTTCTGGACAGGGGAGGTGGGTAAGGTAGGGAGTGTTTATAGAAGACATTTCATCACCACTAGTCAAACATGTCTCATTGTTGGTTCAGGAGGCGCTGGTATTTTCCTCTTTGAAGGGGATGCTCAGGGAGCCAAGAGCTTCCAGCCTGGAGCTCAGCTCCAGGGAAGGGCAATGGCCATTTGCAGGCAGGAAACCCGCAGGACTAGTTGCTTTGGAATGTTGACAATCTTAGGGAAATGGTTTTATGTCTTTCCTCAGGAGAAAAAAACGTTGGTCCTTGTACGTAAAAAAAAACTTGAGGCTTTCTTGGGACTGAAGCAGAGAACTCGTCCTTCTGCCTAGCTTCCTTTTAAAGGCTTCCCAGGTTGCAGAATCCCAAAGATGAGGTCATGAAAATTATAATTTCAGAAAATCAGTACTGCTGATATCAATGCTAAAGAAGTTTGGTTGGGAAATGAGAACATGGGATTTCTTTGGCTTGAGTACAACACTTAGACCATAAGTAAGAGAGTCCCAGACCCTATAGAGCAGTGTACCCTGTGAACCCTCACCCTTCAGGTCAAGAGGAGGTGGCACCATGGTCCTGAGTGCCCTTGCAAGCCTCGGGAAGTGGAAGTCATCTAAACAGCTGGCCGTCATTCTGGGGATGTGGCATTATGAATGGCGAGGGGGTCCGAAGAAGATTGCATATAGAAAAACCATAGCTGGGCCATGCCAAGAAACACAAACCAAAAGGAAATATTTTAAGAAAATAAACAAAGCTACTGAGTCAAACATACAAAGCAGGAAAGCAGAACAAAAGATTATTTGAGGCCTGAGGTTTGAACATTTTGAAGCCACACGTGCGATGGGCCAACCCAAGAACATGAGGAGCCTTACAGCTGTGTAAGCGTTGAGGCAGCCTCTCCCATCAGGGGCTCCCCAGCCTGCGGAGCTCCAAGCAAGCCCACCGAGCTAGCTGATTGTGCTGACTTGAGCTCAGCCTTGAGCTATGCAGACATAGGACTCATCCATTGGTAAGCCACACAGATAGGGCAGAGAGGACTGACCTCACCAACGGAATAGCTCCTGTTGTATGTGTTTAAGTGCCCTCCAGCCCTCATTCATTGTGCAGGAACTCTAAAGTATGTTAGCGTTATAACATATAACAGTCTTATAACCATGTATATACATTGAGTTTTACAAGTTTGGCTATCAGAACGTGTAACCAAGAACCTGTGGCATCCATATTACACTGTCTTCAGAATACCAGAATTCTGGAACTGAATTTGTTGGGCTGAATCATTTAAGTTCCCAGGAATTTAAACTTGTGAAATACTATACGAGTTGGGCACACTTCAGGTTCAAGCATGTGTTCTAATGAACAGAGTGAAGTTCCAGGGCCCAACAGCCTCTATCAGAGGGTAGCATCTCAGTGGCACTGAATTCTGAATCCATTTTCATCTTTGGTGTAACCAAAGGGCTTTTTGAATCAATTACCTTAGCCACAGCAGAATGCCTTTCACCAAGATGTGCTATAATACCATGCCTTTGGCTTTTACGAGGGGGTCAATCAAGCACATGCTGTATGAAAATGGCTCTGAATTTGTCATAAAGCTGTTGTCAAGAATATAGCCATATCTGATTGCAAGTTACATTAGTGATTAAAGGCCAGAAAGCGTGTCTCTTGAGGAATGAGTAGATTTCCTCTGTTCTGTCGATGAAGCTCATCGGGTTTTCTTTGCTGCTGTGGTTGCCAGAAAACTCCTCGCTAAATGTCATAATCATAACTCCATAATGTCTCATGATAACTACAGTTTTGGCCTCTTCCTTTCTTTGGTCCTACTTTTCTTTCACATACATACACACACACACATACACACACATTCAAATACCTATATATATCCTTTCCAGAAATTAGGACACAAAGATCAGGAAGTGTTACTCTAGTTAGTAAAGCAAAAATTCTCATATATGTATGATCCTGGCCATCTACAGATACTATTCCAGAAGAAACATCCACTATCTACTCATCTCTCAGTTTGGGAGAGATCATTTGTTTCACTGAAGGAAGGGCAGTATTATTCCTATCATGGAGGCAACAACCCTCTGCCCTGGTCCTTGTTCCTGGTAGAGATTGGTTGGGAAAAGAGGAAAAAGCATTTTTTAAAAAAAGCACCGTTGTTTAGCTGAGCACATTAATATGTTTTTGGATAAGTACAGAGAGGTCAAGAACTGAGTCCAGGTTTGGGGCAGGGGAATGCTAAGAGAGCTCTGCATGATAAAATGGAAAGTGCTGTGGAGAAGTTGCTGGAGTGTTGTGACCTTGGGAAAGGGGTGGAGAAAGGAGAGGGACATGAAGAAGGAAGCTAGAGACAGAGTTGGCAGAAATGATGAAGATAATTTTTTGGAAGAGGTACTTTTATATTCCATTGAAATTATTTAATCAACAGAGCTGTAAGGTAATCTGGTTTATCATTATTTTATTACCAAAATTGCATCTTTTGATTTGGATGTCAGGGAGGAGGCTGTTGGAGAAGGCAGAGAGGTAACAGAATTTAGGGAATGTTATCAGGGAGAAAGGATTGGGGGTCCCCTATTAAGTTGAATATTAAAATGACATAAAAGGGAAAAATGGGGTCAAGGTAAACTGTGGAAAAGAAAATTCAGTGTAAGTAGGTAATTGGAGTGAGGAGAGGTCATTGGCAGAAACCTGAGGCCTTGAGAATCTGCAAACACATGTGGAGAGGCTACTGTGCTCTGTGGTACACGGACTGGGGTGGGGATCATGATGATAGTGTCTAAGTCTCAGGGACAGTAGGGAGACTCTCCTAGTCTATGTTCGCAAATATATTTCTATTTCAGGTCTCCTAGGGAAGCATCAGCTTAAAATTTTCAAGCTCCCTTTTCACAGAGCTAGGTGGGTCACAGCACACGCACATGGAAATTGCCTAGTAATACAGAAAGGGGCATAGGGCAGGTGTGCTCAGTGCCCAAGGAGACACTTCAGAGACTCAAAAGAGAGGTTTCAGTAAGCCAGAACGACCAGAACAGGCTCATGCAGGATGTAGATTAGGGGGTCAGACCTGGAAGGATAACAATTTCTGTCCCCTTATTTGTTTACTAGTAAATGGATGAATGCATGAATAGTTACTGATAGTACTCTAAAAATGGACTTTGTATATCTTTAATAAAAGTTATGACACCATGAGAAATGTAATGTGAAGTACTTAATAACTTGGGCCAAGATGTAGGAACAGAGTAGAATAAATAGAAAGATATTTAATTTCACTCTGTACATGGGATTTATTTGTGAGTTACTGTCAAGGAAATAAATTACCAGTGTATTATTATTTTGGAAATGGTAATATCCAAAACACATAGAAATCATAAGTACACATCTGACTCTGGAGAGAATAATTTCTAAGCATCAAAGGGGACTAATTAGCTATCATAATTTAGATCATTCATATGAGAAGAGTTCAGTTCTAAGATGCTTTATCACTAGAACTTTGAACTCAAGAAACAAAGACAGCTATGGATTAGAATTTGGTTAAACTACCTAACATCTAGTGATAAATTTCTCAGTTTAAGAAGAGAAATAAAACATTCTACATTCTATCATCCTATGCATGTGTATTGGGTTTTACTAGTAATTTTAATGAATCATTTATATCCTGCCTATTTCCAAGAAAAAAAAATGATTCAATATAATAGTTAAAAAGAAAAGAAATTGAATACCAGAAAGCATATATAGAAAAGGTGTGGTAAAGTCTTTAAAGGGTGGTGGTGCCTTGAAATAATTCTTAGATAGACAGGATAAGATTGAAACTTCATAGATGCTTTTCACACACCAAGCTCTTCATTCCTTCTACCTGAATGCATTCACAAGTGTCTACCCTTTGATGTCACCTAATTGAATATTTGATTTGCTCAGCGTATGTTCTAAATGTGCTAGTTTGGTTAGACTATAAAAGCCTGAAGGATGTATGTAGCTCTTCCTACAAACTGGTACTTCAAAATAATAATCAGTGATGTGTATGTAGTGCTAGATGGTCTACAAAATACATTCATATACGTTTCATCACATCAGACTCCAAACACTCGGAAACTGGAACTTTCATGTGCTGAGTTCTAACACTGTGTCTACTTTTTAAAGTGTTTTCCCTACCATTCTCATTTTACCCTCAGACTATGAAATAGCAAAGAATTTCTCATTCCCAGTTTATGGAGGAAGAAACTAAAATGCTACCACCAAATTGACTCATGATTTAGAACGATCATTAAGAAAACTTATAAACAAATATCCCTACCTACAAATTCATTTACTTCTACTGTTTAATTTAGAGATCTTATTTTTATTTTTCAGAAAGTTCAATATTAGTGTCGCATTATTTCTCCCCTCTTAGTACAAAAAAAAAAACTCATTATGAGCTCTAGGAGGTATATTAATTTTCCGATTCCAGCAGTCCATGGGCTGACCTAAAGTGGAGCCCCTTTTTCCACAAATGCAATATTACCAACAGAAAAGTGTTTAAAATAGATGAGAGAGTTCACAAGAAACAGAAATGCCCGGCTGCCGAAAATAAAAAGGGAATTAAAAGAGGCTGAAATAATCACATCTAAAACTTGTGGGAGGCTGCTAAAGCCATAATAATAGGGATAGCCACATCCACAAACATATATACATAAGAAAATAGCAAAGAATAGAAAGCTATAAGCTAAAGTGCAAATTAAGATAAACTAAAGTTGGAGGAAGGAAATAATATAGAAAAGCAAGGTAAAATAGAGAAAAACAAATCCAAAACTTATTCTTTGAAAGGCTAATAAAATTGCCAAATTCATCACAAAACAAGTCAAGAAAAAAATTAAGGAGACACAAACACAGGTAGAGTGGAGACTTGCAGTCTTTACAGAATGTTAGGAAGAGTTTTATGCCAGTAAATTTGAAAACTAGGATGAGATAAACAATATTATAGAAAAACATGAATATAAGTACTGGTCAAAGAAAAAATACATAAACTGAATATCTATTAAAGAAATTAAAATGAAAGTTAAAAAAAATCCATTTCACTACCTCCTCCTTTTTCTACCCTTCCACAAATATCAACACCATCAGGCTCAGACAGTTTTATAGACAAATTTTACTAAACCTTCAAGGAACACAAAAGCTCTGTCTTACACAAACTGTTCCAGAGAATAATAAAAGAAGGAATTCTCCCAAACTCGTTTTATGTGCCTAGGATGACCTTGATTTCAATACATGACAACCAAGGAAAATTATAGACAGATTTCACTTATTAACACAGATGCTAATATCCTGCACAAAGCATAAACAAAAGCTTTCCACATTTTTCATCCCACAATTATCAGAGACCAAGAGGAGATCCTCATAGTAGATGTAAATCAGCCTTCCCCAGTCATTCTTTATCATCAGTCAAGAATGTAAAGCACTGGTCACTTTCCCCCAAAGAGATTAAGTGGGCCCCACTCACTGGAACTACAACCACACCCTCCATCCCCAGGCCTTCAACCTCCTCCTCCATGATCAGGAATCAAGACAGGGCTTACCAGCACTGAAGAAGCACTCCAAGCAAAACTAAGTCTATGCCCTCCCAGACCTTCTGGCCTCTTTTAACAGAGTCAAGATAGAACCCAGAGAGTTTCACATGTAATGAGCTTGGAAGTCACCGCTTCATCCTAACAAGTAAAAAGCTGAACAGACTGAAAAATCAACAGCACTTCTTGGATCCATAAGTGTGTGTGGGGGGGGAGGGGGGGGACACAGGGCCACCCACAGCCACCAGGATTGGAGAGACAGACAAGAAAACAGAGTCACGGCTTACTGGAACAGAGACTTCCACTGCAGCGGGAACTGATGCCAGGGGAGGAAAACTCAAACTGTAATTGATTAACAGCTGGAGGCTCAGTGTAGACGTCTCTGATAGTTAAAAACTCCAAGGAGATTCAATCAACTTAGAAAGGCAAGTAAAACTGCATAGATACCATTCATAATAGCAGAAAGCACTATAAGATAGCCAGGAATTGATTTGACAAAACACATGCTAAATTTCACAGAAAAGAAAAAAAAGTCAAGGGACATTAAAAATATCCAAATATATGGGCAGATACACTATATTTACTGGTAGGAATATTCAAAATCTAAAATATGGCAATTCTACCCAAATTAATCTACTAATTCAATGCAATTCTAAAAAAAAAAATCCAACGTTTTTTAATGGAATTTGATAAGCAAAAATGAACATGAGATTTTAAAATCCAAGAAGGGCCAAGAACAAATTTGAAGAAGAATAAGTGGAAACTTACGCTACTAAGATATCAAACTCTTGAATTTATTGGGTACAAATACAGGTTAGTTTATTGTTGAAAGGATAGACAAATAGACCAAAGAAATAGAATAGAAAGCCTAGTCAAACACATATACAGGAACTTCATATAGGTCAGAGGTAACAACATAAATGAACAAGAAACTCAAAGACTAGGCAATAAATTTTATTGGGATAAATGTTTATCCATATGGGAAAAAACTGAACTGTATCTCATATTTAAAAATTAATTTCATGTGTAATAATATTCTAAATGCAAATTCCAAAAAAATCAAATTTACAAAATAATATAATGAAATTTTTTTCTTACAATAGAGAAGAATTTCATAAACAAAATAAAATTCTAACCATAAAGAAAAAGATTGATTACTTTGTCAGCTCTAAAATTGAACTTAAAATTTCTGTATGCAAGGTTACCATGTTCAATAAAACATAATGTTAAGGATGTCTGAAGTTGTGTATATGAATAGTACTATGTTAATATATATATTTGATAAAGAAATCAAGAAAAATTTTAAAAGCAAGCCAGAGATCACAGGCTGGGGGAAAATATTTATAAAACATGTAACTGATAAAGGAATAATACTGAGACAGTATCAAGAACTCTCTCAGTTTAGACTATAAAGACAAGCAACCCAATAGAAAAATGAGAAAATGGACAATGATTTTTTTTAGAAAAATCACAGAGGGAAAAAAATGAACTTAGAAACACATCTTACACTTTACACAAAAATTAACCAAAAATTGATCTTAGACCTATATGTAAAAATGCAAAACTATAAAATTTCTAGAAGAAAATATTTTAGAATATCTATGTGACCTTGAGTTTGTTGATGACATACAACACCAAAAACACAATCCATAAAAGAAAAAAGTATATAAATTTAACTTTATTAAAATGGAAACTTTTGCTCTGCAAAAGACAATGCTAAAAGAATCAAAAGCCACATGCAGGGAAAAAATATTCACAAAACGCATATCTGATAAAAGACTTGTCCCCAAAATAGACAAAGAACTCTTAAAACTCAACAATCAAAAAAACAAACAACTCAAATTAAAAAAAAATAAGCAGGGGCCAGCCCAGTGGGCCAGTGGTTAAGTTCATACATTCCACTTCGGTGGGCCAGGGTTCACTGATTCAGATCCTGGGTGCAGACATGGCACCACTTGTTAAGCCATGCTGTGGCAGACATCCCACATATAAAATAGAGGAGGATGGGCACGGATGTTAGCTCAGGGCCATTCTTCCTCTGCCAAAAAAAAAAAAAAAAAAGAGGAGGATTAGTGGCAGATGTTAGCTCAGGGCTAATCTTCCTCAAAAAAAAAAGCAAAAGATTTGAAACAGACAGCTCATCAAAGAAGATATACATGCAGAAAATAAGCCTAGACAAAGATGTTCAACAACATTTATCATCAGGGAAATGCAAATTAAAGCAACAGTGAGATAACTCTACACATCTATTAGATGGCTACAACCCAAAAAAACAACAATACTAATTTCTGGTGACCATTCAGAGCAACAGGATGTCTCATTCATTGCTGATGGAAATGAAAATGGTAAACCACTTTGGAAAACAGTGTGATGGTTCCTTACAAAGCTAAGCACAGTCTTTCCATACAATCCAGCAATCGAGCTACTAGCTATTTACCAAACTGATTTAAAACTTATATCCATATAAAAATCTACATGGAAATGTTTACAGCAACTTTATTCATAATTGCCAAATTGGACGTAACTAAGATGTCCTTCAAAAGGTGAATGGATAAACTGTGGCACATCCATGCAGTGGAATACTATTCAGTAATGCTAGAGGATGAGCTATTGAGCAATGCAAAAACATAGATGCATATTGCTAAGTGAAAGAAGCCAATTTGGAAAGATTACCTACTGCATGATTCTAATTATACAACATTCTGGAAAAAAAAAAGCTATAGAGATGGTAAACAGATCAGTGTTTGCCAGGTGTTTAAGAAGGAGAGTGTGTTGAATAGATGAAGCATAGGGATTATTTTGGACAGTGAAACCAATCTATATGATAATGGTGATAGTGGATACATGCCATTATACGTTTGTCAAAATCCATAGAACTTTATAGCACAAACAGTGAGCCTGAATGCATGTAAATTAAGAAACATTTAGTTGGTGACGGTGAGGGGGTGAGGAACACTGCAATGGAATGTAGACTGACAAAAGATGTAACTTGACCTCACTGAAGAGAGCAGGAGAAAAAGGCACTGACCTCTGTAACTCTGAAAACCAATGGCATCTATAAGACTAAAGCACAAGGAACTGCTCATAAGCACTACACTCTAGTTGACCAAACTGTTTCCTGCAGGGGTATGAGTCAATAATTCTGAAACTGCTTTTAGACATTTAACAGTTATTTAACAATTAAGTAACGGATGGCCATGGCAGGAACTAGATTTCTCACTGTTGGAGCTGGAGGCTGCAGACAAGCAGTAGGAAAAGGCTGGAATGGTCCACACCATTGGATGTGTAATGTATTAGAGTTAGAGGGATCAGTACGAATTCATTTTAGTTTAATATAGGTGTAGATAGACACATATAGAAACATTTATAGATATATTTATATGCATGAGATACTAGGTACGCATATTTTCTCTTGCTCTGTTAGATGAAATGGGCTAAAAGCCATGACACCCCAGTAGTAATGAGCACACCTAGCACATAGACCTTGGTTTCTAATACCATTCCCCACTAAAAGGAATACACTTTTTTTTATGGGGGAATATAAAAGATAAGCCTGGAGCATGTTGTACTACCAGAAAGTAAGGAAGTACTAAAAAACCGTAATGATGGAAATACGTCAAAGGGGCAGAGAAGCAAATGAAAGAGTTCTCGATGCCAAAGCTGGAAGAGCTTGAGCAACAACAACAAAAAGTAAAGTGGTACCGGTTATAACTCAAAATATAAAAGGAATTCATACTGATAAAAACTATTAACTGAATAAATTAATAAATGGGGGGAGCAGGAAAATATTCCATGCAGAAGAACTCCAAATAATGTACGTAGATACTCTGTCCTCAAACTCCTCACTTTTTAAGCGTGGGCTGCACAATGTCACTTAATTCAAAAAAAGTACAGTATGGAAAACAGGAAAAAAGAGGACAGTGGAAGAACCTGCCATACATTCCCTCAGCCAGGTGATCAACATTAACCTCAGCAGTGATAAATCATGTTCATGGTATGTACCCTTGATCGGGTATGATAAGAATGGCATTTTACCTCTGTGGTCTTCCTCCCCAAAGCCCATAACTCAGGCTAATCACGAGAAAAACATCAGACAAATCCCAGTTGAGGGACATTCTACACAATACCTGACCAGGACTCCTTAAACTAAAGGTCATAAAAAACAAGTAAAGTCTGAGAAACTGTCATAGCCAGGAGGATCCTAAGAAGACGTGATGAGCAAGTCTGGTGTAGTATTTGGATAGGATTCTGAAACAGAAAAAGTACGTTAGGTAAAAACTAAGGACATTCGAATAAAATACGGACTTTAGTTAATAATAATGCATTAGTATTGGTTTATTAATTGTGACAAATGTATCATAATAATATAAAATGTTAATATAGGGGTAACTGTGGGGGGTACGTGGGAAGTCTCTGTGCAATCTTCATAACTTTTTTGCAAATTTAAGACTATTCTAAAACTAAAAGTTTATTTTAAGAATCAGAGAAATAAGTAGACTGTCCAGTAAATTAAAAATCAGTTCGACCTCACTAATAAACAAGAAATATAAACTTAAAAAGAAAAAATGAGAAGTCATGTTTCTGATGATTATCTTGTATGAGACCAATCCTGCCAAGAACACCTATAAAAGGTGAATAATTTTTTTAAAAAATACTGTAAAAACCTATTCAACAGGAGCCTTCAATCCACCTCCACCTATTTGAAGACAGCAAAGGACTTGAGGAACATTGGTAAACACTCCAGATTCAATAAAGTTTGACAAATGTATACAGTTGTGTGACAATCCACAAACGATATATAGAACATTTCCATCAAGCCACTAAGTTCTCTCATTCCCTTATGGGTAGTCCTCCTCTCAAACCTGGAAAGGCAATTGCTGTCTTTCTTTCACTATACGTTGCCTTTTCTGGCCTTTCATGTAAACGGACTCACACATCCTGTAGTCTTTTGTGTCTGTCTTTTTTCACTTAGCTTAATGCTTTTGAGATTCAACCATGTATATACATGGATCAGTATTTTGTTTCTTTTTATTGCTAAGTAGTTTTCTTTCATACAGATATACCACAATTTTTAAATCTTTTCATAACAGATTTAAATACATACATACATAATTACATACATACACAAATACATACATACATAATTAATGTTATTATGTATAAAGCTACTGTGAAGAGTCCCAAACAAAACTGTGTACGCACATGTGTTTTTACTTCTCTTGGATAAATTCCAAAGAGTAGGAATGTTGGGTCAGATGGTAAGTGCATGTTAATTTCATAAGGAAATGTCAAACTGTTTCACAAAGTGGCTACATCATTTTTCATTTCTGCTTGCAATGTATGAGAGTTCCAGTTGCTCCACATCCTCAACGACACTTAGTATTATTGTTTCTCTTTTTGTTTTTAATTTAGCCATTCTAAATACAGTGTGTCTCATTGTGGCTTTAATTTTAATTTTCTTTTCCTCCCCAAGTCACCCCAGTCCATAGTTGCATATTTTAGCTGTGGGTCCTTCTAGTTGTGGCATGTGGGACGCCACCTCAGCATGGCCTAAAGAGTGGTGCCATGTCAGCGACCAGGATTCGAACCAGCGAAACTCTGGGCCGCCAAAGCGGAGTGTGCAAACTTAACCATTCGGCCACAGGCCCAGCCCCTTAATTTTAATTTCTCTGATGACCATGTTATTGACATTGAACATGTTTTCAAGTGTTATTGGTCATTCCTATATCTTATTTGATGGAATGTCTATTTAGATTCTTTGTCCTTTTTTTAAAAAAAAATAGGTTGTCTTTTTATTTTGGCGGGGGAATTGTATACATTCTTTATGTATTATAGCTACAGTCCTTTATCAAATGCATATCTTGCAAATATTGTCTCCCAGTCTGTGGCTCATCATTTAATTTTCTTAATGGGTCTTTCCTAATAGTATATTTCAAAAAGCAGAGATTTTTATTTTCTTATCTGTGCTTTGTGTGTTATCTAAGAAATTTTTGCCTAAGAAGGAACAGTCCTAATGTTAATGAAATACATTTCATGTATTTTCAAAAAGAGGCTACCTGAGTAACTGACTAGGAGGCAGGCAACAAGTGAGGCTGGGTGATAAATGGGGTGTGTAGGTGTCCAGGGGTTCGGGAAGCAAACTTCTCACTATAGGTCTTTGCAGTGAAACCAGACCCGTGTGTCCCACACTGATCTGTCTTCGTGCTCTCTGCTCCTTTGTTAGACAGAATCTTTTCAGTCTTTAAGTCCTAAGAGCAACAAAACTTCCACTGTATAGACCTTTGGATGTTTCAAAGTGTTTTTAAATATTTTAATTTATTTCATCCCGAAAGCCCCATGAAGAGGAATGAAATTTCTGTTTGTTTTTGTCTTTGGGTTTTTTGGACATATAAACTTCTACTATCCTATATTCATAGTTGAGAACTTAAGTGACTTGCCTAAGGCCACACAAGCATTGAGTGATAAAGTTAGACCTGAAGCCTAAGTCTCCTGACACAACATATGGTATCTTCTGCCTACTTTGCATAAACGTTTGAGCAGTCGTGGCTAAGGCCCAGTCCTCTCTGTGTAGATGGTCAGGCCAGAGTAGAAAGGCTGGCTCAGGGAGAGAGGCTGTTCTTAAAAAAGGCTTGGGACAACCCGATAATGCACTATCATCCCAAGTCAAAACAAGAGGCATTGTGATACAGTTGGGAAATTAGATAAATGTGAGTTCTGAATCTAGTTTGGTTAGCTTTAAAAATTTTGTCTCCTGAGTCAATTTGTCCCCCTAAAGTGTTTGAGATGAATAGTCTCTCACTCATTAAATATGCGTTTCTTTACATCTGCTAATCAGTGTTCCCTTAATAATATGAGCTAAGGTTTTTTGAACATTTGTGTATCAGAAACCGTGTAGTCCATTTTATTTACTGCACTTAAACCTCAAAAAGTCTCTATGAGGTACATAATCTCATCCCAATTTATCAAAAAATGAAACAGAGATTATATTAGAGATTATATTTAGCCTAAGCCCTCACAGATCATAGGCAGGGAATCTAAAATATAAGGTCCTAATCCCATAGCTATAGAAGGTCCTTGAGCACCTGGTCTATATTGTCTCTCATATTTAAAATAGGCACACTAATTCTTGCTGCATAAAGTTGCCTTGCAAATGTGAAATAATTCATGTTAAAGTAGACTGTGAATACTTGTTTTTATCCAATTTCCTCCCCTTCTTGGTCTGTGGGAAGATTAAAATTCCCAGCCCACTTTGCAGTTGGGTGAGGTCTTATGACTAGTTCTTACCAAAGGGTTATGGACAGAATAGACTTGTGCCACTTCTGGGCTGGAATATTTAATTGTCAGTGCAAGACTAGCCAGTTCTCATCCTGCCTGGGAGATTATGGAAGTGCATGTTGATAAGGAAGTGTCAGAAGATTCAAGTACCCTGGAATGTTGAGCCAACACATGGAGGACAGCTGCCTTGGAAAGTGTTGCAGAGTGAACTTTGTATGACAGAGCAATAAACCTTTCTTGTATTAAACCACTGAGGTTTTGGAGTTGTTTGCTACCTACCATAGCAATACCTAGCGTACTCTCACCTATGCAACAGAGCAACTGCGGTGTTAGTAATGGTGGTCATATTTTAGTGGTGGTTGGTCTTGGTGTTACTGTCCGTAAAGATCATCAAGCCATTTCCCAAAAGTAACCCTTTTATGGTCTTTTATCCCTCTCCCATATACAGGCAAAATAATCATTTTCGTAATCAAAGTAACAAAATTAAGATGATGTATATGTAAAACATAATTCAATGACATGGACAAGGAATGGATATACCGTCTGAAGTGTTCAGCAGAAAGCTAAGCATCAGATAAACAGCTTTTCCCTTCAGTTGATTCTAGAGGCTCTCAATCTACTTACAAGTAATTATAAAGGCATTATATTCACAAGCATGAATGGATTACAAACCATTCCACCACTAAGTAAATTTAAGCAGCCTTCTTGATCTCTATCAGGAAGGTCTTTCCCCCTTAACAAGTTCCACATTGCAGGCAAATCTTTCTGCCATCTGCTCAAATGGAAACATGTGGCAAGATCCTGCATTTGAACACTTTGCCCTTGGTAAGAAAAGAGACTTTGGGAAGTGTTTTGGAAAACCACCCTCTTGGCACACAATTTGTGGCTAAAGTTTGCCCTTTGCCCTTTGTGTGAAGTGATCTATTTTGATATGACTGTCACTTTGAATGAATGTATATGAGATCATATTTACATATGCTAACCACCAGTGTGGTTTCCAGTGGTGATGGTGATGGTGGCAGGATCCCCACATTGCCATGCGGAGGATTTTAATTGGGCAAAGATATCAATGTCTTTTAAACCACAAAAGGAAATGAGCCGTCTTTTAAATCTCCATAGAATTTCTCCATTCCAGTTGCCCCATGTTGTTCTGTCTTCCTCCTCTTTCTTCCATATCAAGCTAATTCTTACAGACCCTTTAAAATTCATCTCTTCCAAGATGCTTTCTCTGACCATCTCATGTGGGCTAGATAACCTTCTCCTTATTCCATTTACCCTATGCTCCTCTCCTAGTATCATACAAAGGATATTCAAATATAATATGGTCACATAACATGCTACAGTTTTTTTTGCTGACTGGAGGAAGTTTAATGATGTTTCAAAGTTGTATCATCACGTGAAATTTTTTTTTGTGCCACAGGCATTAATTTTCAAGATCCAACTTCAAGCAAGAAGGGGAACACCCCACTATAGGCGATTTAAAGCATTCTCCACCCCTAGACAGCACATATGAGATCAATTCTGAGAAACCAGTGGAGAGAACTTAGTTTCAAGAATTCTGAGATCAGAGAGGGGAAAAGATAGAGTATCATAGCATCATTTTACTAAGAAGGAAGGCAATTTGGATTTTGCAGAGCATATTTGATGAAATCAAAGCCATCCACAGCTATCAGTAGATAACTGGCTAGGTACTCAGAAGCTACACTTTGATCAAGCTCGTTGGCAAAAGGTAATGATTCAGCATGACTAGTAACAAGGGTCCCAAGATGAGGCAAGAAGTAGACATCTGGTCAAACACACACATTTCACTGGAATGAGAGCAAACATGGCATATACCAAAGATGGTCTAGTTTGGATTACAGTCAGTTGCAGTTTTGTGATTCAAATGTTCACACTAGAATCTTAGTGGAGGAAAGGGGAGGGGATTTTCAAAATTACAAAAAAAATACGTACATAAAATTTGTTTTATAATCAGCTGCATTTGATTCATTCTTAACAAATTCTTGTATTGTCTCTAAATATTATTGTAGATAAATGATTGGACTAGATGCTCCCGTCTGTTTCAGTCATGCTTTGGGGGCAGATGTGAGCAAAGCTACGTAAGTTATCCATCTTACAGAATCCTGCCTTAGGGAAGTACATTTCTGCCCAAGTATAATAGTGCTTATCTGCATGTTGCAACAGCGTTTTTCATGTTCTACATAATTATCTGTTCATGGGCTTGTTTCTCCACCAGGCTGAGAGCTTCTAGAGGACAGTGTCCAGGCTGAGAGCTTCTAGAGGACAGTGTCCAGGCTGAGAGCTTCTAGAGGACAGTGTCCAGGCTGAGAGCTTCTAGAGGACAGAGTCTCACATTTTCTATGACTCACATGTGTAACATGACAATTAATGAATTAATACATTAGCTAATATAAGTGGCATTGCAAGAAAACTATCATTCTAATCTTTGGGTAGGGAAGGATTATGTCATTATAAAATGACAAACGTGCTAATAATACAAAAATTGATTATTTATATTAAAAGTAAAATGTCTTTATGACAAAGCACTTTTAAAGAAAGCAAAATGCTAAGGCACTGGGAGAATATATTACAACATATGTAACTGACATTAGGATAAGTATCAAAAACACAAAACTTCTACAAATCAAAAAGAAAAGAAATATCTAAAAGAAAAATAGACAAAAGATGTGAAGAGGTGTTTTGTAGAAGAGGAATTATATATGACCAATAAACATATGAAAAGACATTTGATTTCATTGGGGAAGAGAGAAACGCAAATTCAGATCATAATGAGATCACATTTCAGAATCATTCAATAGCAAAAATCAGGATGTCAAATGTTTGAGAGAATGTGACCAATAGAATCCATTTCACTTTGCTCATGGAAGTGTAAATTGCTACAGCCAATTCAGAAGATAAGTTCTCATTACGTTGAAGGGCCTAACATTCAAATGCCATTCCTACGTGTGTGAGTGCATGTGTGTGTGTGTGCCCAAAAGCTACTCTTACATATGTGCAGGACACATCTATAAGAATGTCCATTAACAGCACTGTTTATAGATTAAACACTGGAAATGTTGCAAGGTTCTTTAATGGTACATTGAATAAATAAATTGTGATATATTTATGCAATGGAATATCTCACAGCTGTTAAAAAGAATGAAGTATATTCTATATGCAGTAACATGAATAAATCATAGCAATATATAATTGAGTGAAAAGTAAATCCCAAAATATTACATAGCTCATGATTTCTGTTTTATAATTTACAACAACCAAAACTCAATTATATGCTTTGTAAGGAATAGATAATTAAAGGAATAGGGGCTTGGGAGGTAGTGGGAGTGGCCAGTGAGGTGGGCAGCCTGCAGAACCCGGAGGTGGGGCTCAGGGCACACAAGGATCTCTTAAGCCTGTTAGCTACATGCAATGCTTTGGACTAGCACAAACATAGCAAAGTGACCCACTGATGACATCCTGCTGATGGTGAATTGTGTGCCTACTATTTATGTTCGCCTGGAGCAAGTGCACAACATCTCATCAATGTCCCTCTCTACATGGACATGTGTCTCAATTGGTTGCTGAACATTTATACATACAGCAAATTTCTGTGGGACTCTGTCACACAAGGCTTAGTCTACTGAATGGTGATAGTGCAACTAATATTGGAAGAAAGGCTCCAGTTTAGAAATACGGTTGTCAGGATGAAAGTTCCCAAAGGCCGTATGGCCGAACACTCTCCCTGTGATGAATCGGTACTAGTTTATTGGAGCTGCAAACATTTTGATGAGTTAAGAGGTAAGAACTGGAAAGCAGATTGCTCTCAGATTGGAACGCAAACAAACCAAACCCTGAGATGTTAATTTTTCAAATAGTAGATTTAATCAGTGCTTAGTCATAGGTTTTTTTCCTTCCTCACCTGAGTATTTGGAATTCTTTGATCCACCTCAGGTGTCTCTCTCCCTCTCACCTGGCAGGAATACATGTGCTCCTGAATTCACTGTTCCACATGTCACCATATCTGAATAGTTATAGTTGATAGGGGAACTTTACAGAAGATTATGAAATGATCAGCCAGACAAAACAAACCTCTAATGAAGGTTTCCATTAAGATGAGAGAATTACTCTAAAATCTCTTTGTACTGGTCAGGGTTCTCTGGAGAAACAGAAACAATAGGATAAACACACATAAAGAGATTTATGATGATGAGTTGGCTCATGAGAACGCAGAGGTGAGAAGTCCCACAATCTGCCATCTGCAAGCTGGAGACCAGGAGAGCAGGTGGTGTAGTTCAGTTCAAGTTGGAAAGCCTGAGGACCAGGAGAGCCTATGGGGTAAGTCCTGGTGCGGGGGACAGGAAGAGACAGATGGTCCCGCTCAACAATCAGGCAGAGACGCAAATATGCCCTTCCTCCACCTTTCCGTTCCATCCGGGCCTTCAACAGATTGCATGATGCCCACCCACATTGAGGAGGGCAGTCCACCTTACTGAGTCCACTGATGCAAATGCTAATCTCCTCTGGAAACACCCTCACAGACACACCGGAAATAGTATTTAGCCAAATGTCTGCGCACCCTGTGATCCAGTCAAGTTGGCACATAAAATTAACCATTTGATTCTTTTCACCAATATGTAGGTTCCAGTTGGTTTCTGTAATAAAATAAGAGACTGAAAACCATTGAAAGACATTTTCTACAAAATGGGAAATGTTTAATTTTTGTCTTTCATTTTTTTCCCCGTGGATAAAACATGGTTGGCAATGAATTTGTTATGCTGAATACTTTATTTCAGTTTGTTATATGTAAGATGAAAGTATATCTAGATTAAAGCAGGTTGATATAGCTAGAGGTCATTTTTTTAAACTTTTCCTTTAGAGCATATATTTAAGTGTTCTCTAATGCAGTGTATCATTTTTCTTACAAAAGCAAATGCACGTATTTCATATTACAGGTGGTGTGTCCTAATGTGATTACTTTTCTTCTCAATAACTGGCGAGCTGACGAAAATGAGAACGTTTTAAAGAAATCAGAGCAGTTTGTCACTGGTAGGTTTTTGCTTCAATAACCAAAGTATCTCATTTTCTTCAGTAACCAAAACAGCTTAGTTCATGGTAGTAACTCTTCCATTTACCACCTTAAATCCCAGGTACTTCTCCAAAGGTGAAGATGAGAATAAGGGCTTTTAGGAGTTGAAAATTTGACAAATGTATATTGATTAAGTTGTTTAAGACAAATTCACATTACATTCTAGGTCACCAGCCAAGTAGATGACGAACATAGAAAAGTTCTATTAACAATCGTAACAAAACAATGGTTAATATAGTTCCCATATCCAAGTGGTTTTGATCTTTACTAAGTGTTTATAGACTAGTAAAGTACTAGTCATTGTTTCATGATTTGATTAATCACAATAAGGGGCAAACAAGAAGGACCCATGTTCTGTCTCTTAAAACTGGCATCCTTTCGCTGTGTGCAGCACAAATGGGAAGACAAGGACAGATGTAACTCGTTATTAACTCTGTGCTTTTTGATTAACATTGGCTAGTTACCCCAGTTCTACATGGTAAATGACACAGTGTTCTTATTTGACAGAAGGTTGGTTATGTAAGATGTAGACCGGCTTTTAGAGTGTCATAAAATTTGATTTGTGCCATTCCTTTTCAAACATTAAATTGTAGTATTTAAACAGAAAACAAGGACTAACATCTCCTCCAGTCTCAGTTTGTTTTACTTCACATTGAATGTTTCTGAAGGAATCACACGTTCCTAGGGGATAAACATGATTTTCTAACCTCTTTGTATAAGCTAAAAAAATGAATGTGCAAGTTTAACAATTTTTTTAAGCATAAAGAACATAATATTAAGGATAGTTGTTAACTGGGGAGAGAAAAGGAGATGGGATGTGAAGATCACATAGCATATTTTTGGCAATATTCTAGCTTCCCTGTGGGTGGATTAGTAGAAAAAAAAAAAGAAAAAAAAAATTCTATTTGAATTTCTAAAAGGCTTCTTTAAAACTATTTAGTGAAGTTAGAAAGTAAAGAGATTTGTGAATGTTTCCTCAATCTGAAGAAACTGCTCTTTGATCATATACAAATAGCTGTGAAAAATATATTTTTAAATTTTCCAATGTCACTCATCTTTCCACAGAAAAAAGCAAAACTACTCAAGGAGCAAGAAAAAAAGAAAAAGCCTATTATAAAGGATTGGATAAAGAAAAATCAAATCAAAAAGATCTGGGGGCTGGCCCACGGCGTGGTGCTGAAGTCAGGCGCACTCTGCTTCAGTGGTCCAGGGTCTGTGAGATCGAATCCCAGGTGTGGACGTACATCACTCGTCAGGAATGCTGTGGCAAGGACCCACATATAAAATGTGGAGAAAGACTGGTAACAGATGTTAGCTCAGGGCTAACTTTCCTCAGCGAAAAAAAAAGAAGAAAGAAAGAAAAAACTCTGATAAGAGGCTTCTTGGCAATAAATATCAATGATTTGCATAATGTTTCCATTTATCATTGTCAAGTAAAATAAATGGAGATTACTTAGCCAATGTAAAATATTTTGTCAATTGTGAGGCTCACTTTTAGTACAATCTGTAAGAACTAGGTCAAAAATATTATTGTGCCTCTCCCCGCTTGCCCAAAGCCCACTCATATCCAACCACGAGCTCTGACTTCACAAAATGCCTTCACCACATAAGGACCCTAAAGTGCATCTATGAGTCAGTCTTCTGTCCCTCAAATAGGAGCACTTTTTTTTTTTTGAGGAAGATTAGCCCTGAGCTAACTACTGCCAATCCTCCTCTTTTTGCTGAGGAAGACTGGCCCTGAGCTAACATCCATGCCCATCTTCCTCCACTTTATACGTGGGACACCTACCACAGCATGGCTTGCCAAGCGGTGCCATGTCCACACTCGGGATCCGAACTGGCGAACCCCGGGCTGCCGAGAAGCAGAATGTGCGAACTTAACCGCTGCGCCACCGGGCCGGCCCCCTGGGAGCACTTTTTAAATGAGGTTATAGAAGGTTTAATTAATAGAATATATAATCACATAAAATAAATATTAAATGCATACTCAAGGTCATCACTTATGGTCAAGAGCGTAACAAGCTGTGTTGCTTTCCTGGGTCTTCATCCCAAGTCCTCTCATGTATGCCATGTCCAACTTCCAAGTGCCACATCACTAGGTCTTCTGTGGTACAGGAACTCAGCTGGAATCTGAACACTTAACCTGCAAATGCCCTGAAAATATGAATGTCTGACTTGTCCCGTGCGAAGGCCAGAGAAACTCTACCCCAAACACTAAGGACCAAGAAATTGGACCTGAGCTCATAGCTACTGCATTCCTGGAATGGAAAGTGAGATATATTTCTCCTCCTGAGTTCTAGCTCTGAACCAGGAATCATCTCATAGAAACATTGTAGCTATTTCAAGAATGTCCACGGATGTCTGTTTGACTCGTGGTGTTCCTGAAATGTCACTCCAAAATCTGTCTTATTGACAGAGTTGGTTAACAAGATCAATTTTTAAATTGAGGACTGCTTATGTCAGTCAAGTCCTAAATCAAGTTACCAAGAGAAGACCTTTTCCCCAGAATATTACTATATCTGTCCTTCAACATATTAAGATGAGTTGAGGAGGAGAGGAAATTCAACAAATATTTCTTGCGTGTTTACTCTGCTAAGCATTATCCTAGAAGCCAGATGATAAAAGCCACCAGCTATTAAGTCTTGACTATGTGCCAGATATTCTGCATTCATTTTCTCTAAACTTCACAACAACTCTACACAAAGTTCCGCAATTTACACATGAAGATACTGAGTCCTCTGAGTTCACAGGACTAGTAAATGCTGATGCTGGCATTTGAATCCAGGTCTCTCTCAATCTGAAGTCTGCATTCTTTTATCATAAGATGGATAATTTTTTAAAACCTTCCCAGAAAACTGGAGAGTTTGAAAAGCCACAAATTCTTTACCACTAAAGGTACACTGCCTTTCATGAACATTTGGAAACTATAAAAGGTCAAACCAAGCCCCTCTTCATCCCCATCTGTTTATTGTAACAATGTTACATTACAAGCTGAAATCCTCAGCCAAGAACACCTTAATTACCTGATAGGTGTGTTTATTTTTACCATATTCCCATTTTTCCCTGCATACACATCAGCTCACCTCACCTTACAGTATGTTGCACTTTGCTGTTGAGGGGTCCAGGGAGGTGGGAGGAGGGGGGGGTGGGGACAGGGTGGGTGGAGGAGACTTCTTAGTCCCGTCTTTTTGTACAAAAGGTTGCCTAGTAAATAATTCACCAAGAGGCCCATAAAGGTGTTTTGTGAATGGCCTAATATCAAAAATATTAGCCTTTATGGTGTTTTGGAAGGTATTTCTTAACATCAAAGATCAAAACTATAATTTTGATCTAATATGTTCACCTTTAAGAAGACACATGAGGGGCCGGGCCAGTGGCACAGTGGTTAGTTTCACACGTTCCACTTCGGCTGCCCAGGGTTCGCCGTTCAGATCCCGGGTGCGGACCTACGCACCGCTTGTCAAGCCATGCAGGTGTCCCACATATAAAGTGGAGGAAGATGGGCATGGATGTTAGCTCAGGGCCAGTCTTCCTCAGCAAAAGAAGAGGAGGATTGGCAGCAAATGTTAGCTCAGGGCTAATCTTCCTCAGAAAAAAAAACAAAAAACAAAAAGACATGAACTGTTGTTTAACAACTTACGGCTTCAGGAAATTGGAAATTGATATCTTTAGGAAAATAAAAACAAGCTACGTCTATCCTATGTGGAATTAAGTAAGCAGGCAAAGAAGTTAAACTGACTTTAAGCTATTTTCTTTTCCTCTCCCTTTGAATGCACACAGCCTTGAAAGTCTCATCTCCAGGTAGTAAAGCAGTATTTGTCAGCAGTGGGCCAGGAAAAGCCATCTCTAAGATGAAAAAAAAAAATGTCTGATGACCAGATGTAGGCATGTAATTTGAGACAGAAGAAGCTGAACTTAGGAGACTAGAGTGGCGATTTTAAAGACACAGCCCGGTGAAGGGTGTTAGAGGGCAGTGCCTCCAAATTGTAAAGTGCATATAAATCACTGGGAATCTTGTTAAATTCAAATTCTGATTTGTGAGCTCTAGGTGAAGCCTGAGATTCCCAGGTGACATGAGGCCGCTGGTCCTCAGACCACACTTGGAGTATCAAGGTTATAGGGTATTTGGTTTTTTAACTATGTCAACTGGTATTTTGTGGTAGTAAAAGATGATGATTAGGGAAGAGTGGTCATGCCAAATCAAACTAGACAGGAAGGCAGGGTGGTTGAGTTTAAATGAGTATGGCTCCACGTGCCGGGAGGCCATGGGAAGAACTCAGAGTCCTGGGTCTGGCCCTAGTGTGCTCCTGACTTGCTTTACACAGTGAATAAGTGTCCTCCAGGACTAACATTGTGAATTCAGTCATCCATTCTACTCTCACATAGCCAAAAGGACAAATACATTTTGGAGTATCATAATTTCTGCCATCATTTTATTAATTTATTCAGGAATAGTGTCAGGTCATCATACATCCATTCTGAATGTTTGTGCCTCCCAAAATTCACGTGTTGAAATCCTAATCCCCAAGGTGATGGTATTAGGAGGTAGGCCCTGGGGAGGTCATTAGGTCATGAGGGCAAAGCCCTCACCCATAGAATTAGGGCTCTTATAAAAAAGGCCCAAGGGGCTAGCCTGGTGGTGCAGTGGTTAAGTTCTCACGTTCCGCTTCAGGGGCCCAGGGTTTGCCAGACTGGATCCCGGGTGTGGACCTACGCACCACTTGTCAAGCCATGCTATGGTAGGCATTCCACATAAAGAGCAGAAGAAGATGGTCACGGATGTGAAATGGGCCCTCACCAGACACCAAATCTGTGGCTGCCATGATCTTGGACTTCTCAGTCTCCAGGACTGTGAAAAACAAACTTTTGCTATTTCTAAGCCACCCAGTTTATGGTATTTTGATACAGCGGCCCAGACAGACTAAGACACACTGTGTGCCCTTTCTCTACCTCCCCAGTCACTTTTCTCACCACTTCTGGAAATATCTGAATATGGGATAGAAACTCTTGAACCAAAAGTCGGTATAGAGCTTTAAATGACAGAAAGTGCAATCATTAGGCTCCTGTTTAGACCTAGTTTGTAAAACCCATCCTTCTCATTCACACCCATCAACACATTCTCTCCTTCAGGAGTGTGGCTGTTGCTCATGCTTCTCTGCTCTGCTTGCTCATATTTCTCGGTTCTCAATTGTGTGTACTGAATTTCATTTCTGGAAATCCAATCTCTGTTTCATGGTTATATCATCTTTCTATTCACCTTATTAAAAAGCCTGGTGGTAAGTGTGCTATTTGACATGCTCACCATCAAAGACATCAAAGTCATAGAGGCTGGACAGACACCGAACATTCACTGATGACACTGATGAGAGGAGTACTTGTCTCTTCTTGTTGGCAATTATCTTCTACTTGTCCCTTTGCCGCAAATTTTTTTCGTAGGGCCCTCCAAAGGCTCCTCTGCTCCTCAAACCTCGATGGCCCTCAACAGTATGGCCCTACGTTAAAGTCTAACAGCATGTAGTACCAAAGCACAGAGCCACTTTAAAACACACCCCAGTATATAATATCAAATACAGAATGGCTTGCTCCAGTAATTTGTTTGTAAGGAAAATAAGTTGAGCTGGTTGTTAATTCTATCCAATATCCAAGTTCTCCATCCATCATCCCCACACATCCATCCATCTTTCCACAAACACCAAACGAGCATGAGTTATGGGCCCAAAGAAAACACAAAGGCATGGAAGGCAGACGTTGTCCTCAAGATATCCGTAGTCTCTGAAGATAAGACACACCAACTTTTTTTTCATTTAAACATTCATTGATTTACCAAATCCTCAGTGAGCACTAATTATCTGCCAGGCACTATGCTAAATTCTGGGAATAAGCTATGAACAAGGTAGACACAAGTCTCGCCTTCTCAAACCTCACAGTACAATAAGGGTGATGGAAACGAGAGTAGCACATAACATGGCAGCTAAGGACAAAACAGGAGACACAGGCACACTGTATGCAGACGCTCAGTGAAGTGAGAAACCGTGTCCTGCTGGCGTGGTCAGAGACGGTGCAAGGAAGCAGTGAAACCTGAATGCAACTGCAATAGGTGCAAGGAATTCAAAGACACAGGACCTTCTGAGAGGCCAGGTACTGGTTCCTAGGGGTCAGAGAAACGTGAGAGATATTTCCTAACTGAAGAAACTGGACTGGCTGAAGTAGAAGGTTTCTGTTGCACATTTTTTCTTAAACTGAGAAATGTTTACTCTTGGGAGTACTTGGCGAGGTGCCAGGGGTATAAAAACTCAGGATAAAATAATGAAATGACTTTCTGGGGTAACAATATTAATAAATGGTCATTTAAGATGTGTGTGTATTCGTGGAATAGAATGCAAAATATACATGAATGTTTAAGATATAATAGGAAACTTCAAAGACGTGCCTTGTTTGGCCTCCACAGTCACAGCATCTCCATGGCTGCCACCACATCACATTCTCTTCTCTATACGTTGAAGAACATACTTATGGGAAGGAAGAAGCCCTGCTCTGCCAAGAAAATGAGATACACATCAGGAATGCTGATTTGCGTCATTATATGAAAGATTAAATGACACATTAAGGATGTCAGTTCCACTGATGACATTGGAGGAAATGGGGCGGGAGTGAGTATTTGTGAGCTGAGCGGGGACGCACAGAAGCAGGCAGATGGCTACATTTCTGAGTCTCACTGGTTGTGGATGGGGGGATGTGGACAGTACACAGGCCTTTATCTGAAGGCCAAGGGTGAATATGACAATTGACAAATAAAAATGGCAAGCAATAGGATATATTGGAGAATATGAGGAAGCCACTTGGTAAACCTAATTCGGCCTGACCTTGTCTTTCCAAAAGGGCCTGACCGAGGCCATTGAGCATGCATTATATACCTGCTTTAGATATTCCCTATGGCAAGAGCAAAGGCCTTTGAGATAAAGGTGCAACTTCCCTCCCCCTCCCAATGTTGGCATTTCCTTAAGGATTAAGCATCTTTCCTTAGGCTAGGAACTGATTGCTGCGCTCACCTGTGACCACCCAGCTTGAGACAATAGACAATAGACTTGTCTCCTGCTATGCCCTCCGAGATAGCAGACCCACTACCTGCTGTGTCCATCAAGCGCTGTGCCGACAGGGCAATCTTGTGACTATTGTGGGAGGGAGCTTTCCATGTGTGAAACATCCTGTTTGGGGGTATATAACCACTCTGTATACCTCACTTCTTTGGTGCCCTTTCTTCCTTTGGGAAAAAAGGTCCTGGGTCATGGTCCTCAGATTTTAGCTCAGAATAAACTCTCCCAAATTTTCATTTATAGATTGGTTATGGATTATTTTCGTTGACAAAATGTAACAAAGGCCAAAAGGAATGGATACAGGCAAGATAGACGTACAATGTAGTGGAGCAAGTAAGAGTTATCAGGCATATGTGCTTTGGGTACTGCACAGTGGAAGTGCTTAGACAAGAACGTCAGAGTCCGAGGAGCAGTGGGAACAAGTTGGGGCTCAGGCTCAATTCTCCCTGGGGAGGAGTGTTTCCTTTCCACACTGGTGTCGGTCTAGCATTAAGAGGACATGGAGATCACCACTCGTAGTTTTCTCTTGCTGCCAAGTCACAGGGAAGGGTGAGACGGGGAGATGCAGCCATCTGGATGGGCCCAGACTTAAATTACTAATCATGGCCTGAAGGCAGAGGAAGAGAGGAACTATTAGGGATGATCTCTGCTCTGGGGGAAGGAGTGCTGGTCTTTTCATCTAGATATTCTGGGGAATTCCAAGTTAGGTTTTTGCTGGGATGCATCTCCCCAGGTACACCCTCAAGTGGGTAGTAAAATGACTCCTAGGCAGACCTAGGTTGCAGTCACGGGAATTTTGCCTGACTCCTCTGCCTCGCTCCACCTCACTTGCATCCTGGAGGAGGGCATGGCTCTGTGTGAGCAGGGACAATTCTCTAGGCCAAGTTTAAATGGTTCTGAACACAAAGCATCCAGTAAAGCTCAAGACCACTGCCCAATAGATATATAATGTGAGCCACACTCATGAGCCACATATGTAACTTTAAATTTTCTAGCAGCCACATGAAAAATGTAAAATGAAACAAGTGAAATTCAAATATGTAATCAGTATAAAAATTGTTGTGATATTTTATGTTCTTTTTTTTCTAACTCTTTGTTGTACTAAGTTACACATACAGCGTATCTCAATTTGGGCTAGCCACACTTCCCATGTGTAATAGCCACATGAGTTTAATGGCTAATATATTGGACAGGACACTTCCAGACTGTTTGATCTTATAATCACAGTAATGCCTCCTGGGCATTCCTGTGGTCACCGAGGTCCAGAAATACCAAGTCGCTTGCCAGAGCTCACACAATGTGTCAGGGTCAGAGCCAAGACTACATCAGAACTCTCTCCACTCTAATCAAGTGTTCTTTCAAACACAATGTATTCTCACTTCTCCCTTCACTGTCACAGCTAAACCATCAGTGGGCTCTCAATTCTTTCTTCAGAGCCTTCTCACGTTATTCTTTCTTCTCTCCATTCTGGCTGCCACCATCCTACTCAGGCCCTAGACTATTGCAATAATCTCCTAATTGTTGTGCTTGCTTTTGGTCTCCCCTTCCAGCCTTTCCAGAAAAACCTGAATTTATCACAGCTCCGATTAAAATAACTCTGCTGCTGAAAGCAATGATTCTCTATTTTTCAAAAATAGACTTTATTTTTTAGAGTTTTAGGACACAGAAAAATTAAGTAGAAAGTACCAAAAACGTCCATATACCCCCTCCACGCACCTCCCAGTTTCCCCCATTAACATCTTGCGTTGGGATGGTACATTTGTTTCAATTATGATTAAATATTGACACATTATTATTAACTGAAGTCCATAGTTTACATTGGGGCTCACTCTTTGTGTTGTACAGTTCCTGGCGTTTTGACAAATGCATAATGTCATGTGTCCACCATGACAGTGTCACAGAGGATAGTTTCACTGCTCTAAAATCACCTGTGCTCTCCACCTGTTCATTCCAACCTCTCCTTCTCCCAAAACCCTTTACAGCTACTGAACTTTTGGCTGTCTCTATAGTGTTGCCTTTTCCAGAACATCATATAGTTGGAACCATACAGTACATGGGTTTTTTCAGACTGGTTTTGTTCAGTTAATAATATGCATTTAAGTTTCCTCCATGTATTTTAGTGGCTTGATAGCTAATCTCTTCTCATCATTAAATAATATTTTGTTGTATAGATGTACCCTAGTTGGTTTATCCATTCACCTACTAAAGGACATCTTGCTTGCTTCCAAGTTTCGATACTTTTGAATAAAGCTGTTATAAATATTTATGTGCAAGTTTTTGTGTGGATTCTCTATTTTTAAAAGATTAAAATATAATTCAAGACTCTTCGTGCTATGGGATTAACAAATATCTCCATAACTTTTTTACACAAATGCTTTCACCCTCCAACTTGTTCTTTCTTAAAACCTGTTTTGGCTATTTGAAGTCTTTTGCATCATCATATAAATTTTAGAATCAGCTTGTCAATTTCTACAAAAACACCTTCTGTTTCTTATGTTGAGATTGCATTAAATCAGTAGATCAATGTACAGATAATTGATAGCAACAATGTTAAGTCTTCTGACCCATGAACAGATATTTCTCTCCACCTGTTCAGGTCTTCTTTACTTTCTCTCAGCAGTGTTTTATAGTTTTCAGGGTATCATCTTGCACATCTTTTGGCAGATTTATCCCTACGCATTTCATATTTTTATGCTCTTATAAATGGTATTGCATTTTCTTTAAATTTCTGATTGCTGCTAGTATGTAGAGATACAATTGATTTTTGTATATTGAACTCTTTTTCCATAACCTTAATAAACTCAGTTAGTTCTTCGAGCTTTTTAATAGATTATATCAAATTTTCTATATAGAAGATCATGTCATCTGAGAATAACGACAGAATTGCTTTTTCCTTTCTAATCTGGATGACACTTATTTACACTTTCTTGCACTGGCTGGAATCTCTAGTACAGACTTTAATAGAAGTGGCTAGAGCAGTCATCCTTGTCTTGCTCCTGAGTCTTTCTCCAGTAAGTATGATGTCAGCTGTAGGTTTTTCATTAGTGTCCTTTATCAAACCGAAGAAGTTCCCTTCTATTCCTTGTTTACTGAGAAAGTTTTTATCAGGAATGGATGTTGCTTTCTGTTTTTTTTAATTCTTTTTCCATTTTTGTTGAGGTCATTATATTTCTTTTCCTTTTTAGTTTGTTAATATGGTGAATTACATTGATTTTTTTTTTAAGATTTTATTTTTTTTCCTTTTTCTCCCCAAAGCCCCCCAGTACATAGTTGTATATTCTTTGTTGTGGGTCCTTCTAATTGTGGCATGTGGGACGCCGCCTCAGCGTGGTTTGATGAGCAGTGTCATGTCCGCGCCCAGGACTCGAACAAGCTGAACACTAGGCCGCCTGCAGCGGAGCGCGCGAACTTAACCACTAGGCCATGGGGCCAGCCCCAGAATTACATTGATTTTTTTAATGTTAAGCCAAGCTTAAATTTCTTGGATAAATTAATTTAGTCATGATGTATTCAATATACTGCAGTTTTGTGGAGAATTTTCACACATATATTCAATATATATTGATCAGTGGTTTTCTTGTAACTTCTTTGTCTAGCTGTGATAGTAAGATAAAGCTGACCTCATAGAATGAGTTTGGTAGTATTATCTCCTTTTCAATATTCTGGAAGAGAATATACAGAATTGGCAATATTTCTTTCTTAAATATTTGGTAGAATTCACCAGTGAAATCAACTTGTCCTGGAGCTTTTTCTGAGAGAAGGTTTTTAACTATAAATTCAATTTTTTAAATAGATATAGGGCTATTTAGGTAATGTAATCTTTATTGAGTGAGCTGGTAGTTTGTGTCTTTATTGACATAAACATGCTCATATCATTCCCTAATTATCTTTTTAGTATCTGCAGAATCTCTCGTGAATGACACCTTTCTCATCCCATAAAGTTGTACTTTGAGTCTTCTCTTTTTTTTCTCCCTCGCCAGTCTGACTAGAGGTTGACTGATCTCAATATTATTCTCAAAGAATCTGTTTCAGGTCTCATTGATTTCCCAAACTGTTTTTCTGATACTAATTTCATTTTCTTCTGCTCTAATCTTTACTATTTCCTTTGTTCTACTTACTTTGTTTCATTTCTTCTTCTTTTTCTAGCTTCTTAGCTTGGAAATTGAGGTCATTCATGTGAGACCCTTCTTCTATTTTGACATAGGCACTTAATGCTGTAAATTTCCCCTAATTGCTGCTTACATAGCCTCTCACAAATTTTAATAAGTTGTACATACATTTTTGTTTAGTTCAAAACACTTCCTTTTCCCTTTTGAATGCTTCCTTAATTCACGTTACCTATAAATGTGTTATTTAATTTCCAAATATTTGGAGATTTTCCTGAGGTCTTTTCATCATTGATTTTTAATTTAATTCCACTGTGGAATCCTTTACTCTTGCTTTTCATCCCCCAATTTTCTGTTTCTAAAGCAACTGTACTTTCTTACTTGTGACTTTATACCTTTTTCCACTTGTCTGGCTAGCAAACTCCTATGCATTCTCCAATGCCCCACTCAGATATGATGTCCTCTGTAAAGCCTTCCCAAACTCTGTCAGGTGAACTTTGTACCTTTCTCTTTTGTGCCTGCAAAGCCCTTTCCACATACTCACCTAAGATTTCTTGTCACACTGGGCTACAATTAGGAGTTTAACTTTGTCTCCTTCACTAGACTCAGGTCGTCAAGTGCAGTGGTGAAGTTCCATGCAGGTTTGTCTCTACAGAGCCTGGCACACAGCAGCTTCTAGAATGAATGAATGAATGAGTGAATGAATGAATGGAGTCAGTGACAGAGCCACTTAGTTTTGAGTCCTCCTCTGTTCATCCCTCCAGCTCCTAGAATGACTCGGTTACTGAAATCAAAGAGATGTGAATATCAAGAGAGAGGGGGAGGCATAAAGAAGTTTCTTTGTGTGAAAGAAGCAGGGACACGAAGCAGGCCCTCTCAGGTGTGGCAGGATGCCTGCTTTATGTCGGGGTTTACTCTGTGCCTGCAGGAGCTGGGCTGGTGCTTAGAGGCCAGGCTGGGGCCTTACCTACGCAGATGGTAACCAGGCCTGCCTGTGAGTGAGTGCGGCAGACACAAAGCAGAAGCACACAGGTGCTCCCCACTCCAGCTGTGGGAAACCTCTGGGCTGGACACGGGGAAATGATGTCTGCACCAGGCTTGGGCCTGAGTGTGCAGCACAGTGTGTGTGCATGTGTGTGGAGAGGGGCAGGAGGAGGGGGAGTGGACGGAGACGAATGACGACTAAATCTGTATTCCCCCAGAAAGAAGAACCAGCAGATTCCTTCTTCCCATCCCTGGCTGCACTCAAATCACAGACTTTCTTAGCGATTTGCTCTAAAAGCACATCATCTTCCCTAAAATCAATCTCTACCTGTCAGTGACTAAGACTATCATAGAAATTTGCACTTTTATAGCATTCCATAGCAGAAAAGGAGGCTCCCTCTGTAACATTACATGCCCATGTAGGAAATTTTCTTTATAAAAAGAGATCAGAATACCAAGCTTCAATGGAGGATTTCAAACATCGGCCAGCAAACAAGGCAAATATACAGTAGCCTTTCCATGGAAATGAATGACTTGACTGGGGAGGCTCAACCTTTGTATGTCTCTCTCTGCAGCCCCATCCCCCATGTTTCTGCACAAGCCCCCTACTCCTGAAATACCAGACCTCTTAGATCTCTGGGGAAAAAAAACAACAAGCTCTGTATGTTCCCAAGGTTTTGATCAATATGCAAGACATTCAAGAATCGTCCTGCAAAAAGGGCTGCTGATCTGATTTGACCCCTCCAATAACTGATGAACACGATCTAGTCCATATCTGGAAAAGCTTTTAGCTCTTTTGTTCAAAGATCAGTTGAGGATAATTGGGCCCACACTGTAGCATGAGGACTTGACAGAGTTTACCCTGGTCCTTACAGATGACAGAGGCTGAAGGACATGCGTACCTACTGACCTCAGTCCCCAGTGGCCCCTCGCTAAGGATCTGGTGAGAACCCTTAACCAGTGTGGCTGGGTTCAGGTGTGTGTGAATCCTCGTGTGTGTGGTTTATGCTGGAGTTCCATGGAGTCAGCCTGGAGCTGTCTGCTCCTTCCTCTGAGCTCAGTGTTTGAAAACTTAGATGGCATCTGTTGATTCCAGAGGAGTATAGCTTTCCTCCAGTGTGCTCCGCAGAGTGATGGCTGTATTTCTGAGATCGCTCAGGGACCAGATCTTTTGTCTGATACTCTCTCAGAGACGATGAGGCCTAGATTTGGAAGCAGCCCTAAGCCAGGCAGTGGGCAGCAGCCTTATACTCTGAGATGGAGTTAGTTTGCATTGAAATAGCTCACTCTGGGCTCTGAAATGCAAGAGAGGCAAGCCTTTTTGAGTTTGACCCTAGCAGACTGAGTACCTGTTCTTCAAGATCCCAACCTTGAACTTGTGGCCTCTTTTTCCATCCCCTACTCCTGAAGAGAATCTTTTATTTCCTTCTGCTGATACTTTTATTTTTTGATGGTTTTACTGAGAAAACTGATTTGGCGTCTACAGCCAACAATAAATTCAAATCTATGATGTGACATGATTTTCCATACAGGGCGGAGATCGCCAGTAAAGCAACAATAAAGGGTCTTTGACAAAGCAGCTCTTTACCAAATATTTGCTTCATTTACTTATTCATTCATTCATCAAACATTTCCTGTGTTCTTGCTTTTTGTCAGACACCATGCTAGGCATTGGGGACACAGAGATGAACAGACTCCTGCCTTCAGGGAGTTCATAGCACAGTGGAATGGCAGACATCTAAGCAAGGCAGTATATTACATTGTCGGATGAGCTATGCTAACCATCTGTGGAGGGCACAGTGGGATTCTGGGGTAGTGGTCTGGTCTAGAGTTGGGAGTGGAGGATGGAAGGACTGTGAAGAGAAAGCATTGTTATCAGATTCAACTAAACTTAAGTCAAAGCTCTGGCCCTGCCCCTTACTAGCTGTGAGATGTTAGGAAAATCCCTTAACCTCTCTGAGCTTTAGCTTTATTATCTGTGAAATCAAAATAAATACAACGGACTTTTTCAGAAGATGAAATGAGATCATATTTATAAAACACTTAGCACTCTTGCTGACACCTGGTAAGTGTTCAAATAAATGTGACCTATCCATTAATTTTATCATTATTATTTTCTACGTAGTCTGGGTCAACTTCTGACATACTAGAAGAGGATCTGAGCTAAAGATGAGATATGGGGAGGCAGACAGAGACTTCCTATCCAGATTACAGAGAAGACCTATGTTCTGTTTATTGGAGCCTGTCAGCCTGCCTCAATTTGCTATAAAATCCACTTCTCTTCCAGTTACTGGTTGGGAAATTCTACCCCGAGTTGTCAGTTTATGAGGTGTACTGCAGGGGCAAGGCTGAGAATGGTCCCACCATGGCCACCTTATCTGGTTCTCTGCCTTGGCAATGCCCAGTTCCTCAATTCCCTTTTCATTATGCACTCAGAGTTTAAAGCAGAGAAGACTGCATTTCCTCTTGTCACTGGCATGACTGTGTCTGTCTCCTGGACAAGTGCCAGTTGTAAATGGCCCCTAATTTTCTCCTGTTAATACTGTGTCTGCATGTATGCCTATCTCAGCCTTTGTTTAAATATTAAGAAGGAGTGAGTCCAGACAGTGAGCGCACAGAAATTTAGACACTTGGCCAAAAAAAAGAGTCTGGCTGATATAAAATACAGTGGTGAATAAATATTCAGAATCTGAGAAGATGTTAAGATTCATTCAATTTTTCTTCACCCACAGATTTATTCAATACGGTGGGGGGGGGGGGAGCATGTGATGCCCAGATAGAGAACCAGTGATAGTTTTTACACATAATCTGTTCATAAGTGCCTCCAAGATGGAAATGTGTCCTTAGCCCCTCCTTTCCTTCAGTATCCCAGCAAGGATGGAGAGAATGGGAAGGCAGGTTTCTTCAGAGATCTGCTTTGGGTCACCTGGGAGGCTGGAGTCACTTGTAGTAATAGTCCCAGAAGCACACTTTCCATCGTCTCTGGATCCTGAGCCAAAGTATCAGGGCTAGAAAGGACAACAGTATCCATCCATTCATTCGTTTAACCAGCATTAATGGCATGCCCATTTGCCTATAAAACCCTGTGTAAATTTCTATAAGAAATACAGAAATGAATAAAATCAACCTTTGTCTCTAGGGAGTTCATGGTCTGACGGAGGACACATATCATTCTAACACCAGATACAAACAGATGAAAAAAGGACGAGTCAAGGTTATTAAGAGAGCCCAATGTTTATCATGTGATCGTTATTAAATGCCCCATCAATGGCTCAGTTATTAAAGAGCAGACAGAGTATTTACTATACAACTTTACCAATTAGAAACAAATGGCAACTTGAATTAGAAGTATAAAGTTTAAACCAGATAGTTTGCCTGATATTTCTATTCCAATAGAAATATTTCCATATGACTGTATATACTCAGATCTTCATAACTAGTATTTCCAGAACATTTTACAATAAATAAAATCCTTTTTGTGTCAGCTTCTGTGGATAGAGCCAGCCTTAAACACATAGTCCTCTACACTAACATATATATTTAGATTTGGAGATGCATTGACTTGTAAGGTCGCAACAACTTCCAAATTATTCAGATAGTGGAATGACGGTAAAACCCATTGTTGTAAAAATCAAACTTCAAAACATTTCTCTTTTCCTCAAATTAGAGGTACAGCATATCTGGAGCACAGTATATCAAAAGTATGGCCTAATATCTGAGGAAAATAGAGATTCCTAAGACACATAGAAAAAGAGATTTTTTTAGAATAGCTGATGTATTAGGTTTAAACTTGAAGACTACTAAAATCTTCAAGTTTATCGCTAGCTTACACCACACATCAAATCCGATCCTGAAAAGTAAAGGACCCAATGTCTGCAGCCTGAGTCAACAGGGGAAAAAATCTCCAAAAAATTTAGAGGCATCATATTTGCTCAAAGTGTAAACTATTTGTACATCATTCTTCTTCACTCTAAGTCCTGAGGCTTCTACTAGCAGACATTTGACACCACGCCTTGAGCAAAAGACGGGAAGAGAAGGACTTGAAAGGGAACAGAACGATATTTTTTTCCTAAATGGAACATAATTCTGGCAGATTTTTTCCTACTTAGCTGGGATTTTTGAGGTTTGACACTGATTAAGCAGATGTAAGACAAATACTTGCCACACTGCGTTCTGTGAGATAAAAGTGGTTTTAAAAGGAATATCAAGTACAAGTGTAAACGGTGCACACTCCTCCCGAAATCAGCCTTGTAACCTTGTTTGATATGATATATTTAAAACAGCTGGTATAAAATCAATGGAGGAGAAAGAAAGGACAAAACATTTTGATAAATTTAAATTAGCATTAACTGTTAGAAACACCAACGAAAATAAAAATCTATTTGAGAGAATTGAAAAGCAAAGTAGATTAAATTACTAAATACCAATAACAAGAAAGATATTCAGAAGGAAGATAAGGATATTGATTAATCTTGGATTGTGTTAACTAAAGTATGAATGATACAAAATTGTGGAGTGAGCACCAAAAGATTAGCAATAAAATGTATAATTTTCAACCCACTGGAAGAAGAAATAGAAACAAGAAAATGACCTATCCCATAAAAGCAGGAAAGGAGGAAAAAGAGAAAAGAAAACACCATGACAAATCGAAAATACAATATTGCTGAAAAATGTCAACATAGAAAGTTAAATATTTAAAACTGAATTACAGTGAGAGCAATATATATCTACATATACTGGACATTATAGTTGTAGTTGTAGTCACGTTTGTATAACTAATTCTTTTTGGCATCCAGCATCTAAGGAGTTCTTAGAAGAAAATTTAAAATCTTACATTTATATATTTTAAAAAACAAATATTAAAAATTAATAATATAGGTTTTAAGTTTACAAAGAAAGTAGTAAATCTAGAGATAATATTGGGAACTCAAACAGAGGTAAGGGAAATATTTATAAAATAAAACAAAGAAAATTATAGAGATTCCTGACAAACCTAAAAGATAATTAATTGGAATATCAGAAAAAAGGAAAAATACAAAGAAAGAAGGAAGAAGGAAATGAATGAATAAAATAAATGAACCTCTGGCAAGGTTAATCAGGGAAAAAAAGTAAAAGAAAGAAAGCAGACATACACAAATAGTATAAGGAACGTAAATTATGCCATAACTATAAATAGAATTAAAAATGACATTATAAAAGTGTATTCCAAATAATTTTGTGGTAATAACTTTAAAAATATAATAAAATGTTAATTGACTCAAAAATATATTAAATCTTAAATTCACGTATAACTATTAAACAAATTGTACAGTCAAAAACATAAAATTTCCAAACCAAAACACACGTCAAAGAGTTTTATCAAACCTTCAAATAACAGCTAATTCATATTTTATTCAAAATTTACGATAAAAAAATGCATATCTTATTTCATTAGGCTAGTATAAACTTAATTCAAAAATAGGATCATTAAGAAAATTATAGCCAATCTCACTTATGAATATAGATGTGACTGTCCTACATGAAATATTAACAAATCAAAACCGGCAGCATGTATTTTTAAAATGCATTATGACAAAGTGGAATTTATTCCAAAAATGCAAGTGTTTTTTCACACACAAAAATATAATAATGGAATTTATCACATTAACACATTAAATGAGAAATATGTTTAATAGCGGTATTAAAATGTATTCATTAGAATACCACAATCCACTCGTGATTTTTTAAACAACAACAAAAAATACTTACCTAGGAGCAAAACGTGGCTAACCTAACTTGACAAAAAATATCTAAAACAAAAGCCATACTAACACAGAAGTCCTACTTACTGGTGAGTTTTAGCAGTAGTCCCATTGAAGTCAGAAACAAGACAAAGTGACTCACTATGACAATCTTTAGCTCACATTATACAGGAGGACCTAGTCAGTGAAATAAAACAAGAAAAACAAATGTGTTTAGGAGAAAATCCTTTGATGATGTCACAGATGTCTCTCTAGAAAACACAACAGGATCAATAGACAGCAGAAGTAAGCAATAGGTGAGATATCTTCCATTTGCACTTCCACGCTCACTCTCCACCCTTCTCCACTTTCTGTGCCCTATGAGACCAACTTCTGTGAGCTTCAGATGGATTTGACCAGTGGTGAGAGGGAGAGCAGGTCAAAGGCAGGAGATGGATCAGGAGAAAGCGAGGCCAGGGGATTATACCTCCAACTCTGCTTCACCACTGGCCAGCTGATCTCCACCAATGTCTTAACACTTGTCAGGCAGACTCTCATAGGGACCACCCTGTCTCCGGGTTCAGTCATTTCTCTCTCCTCTGACTCTTCAGGTAGAGAATGGGTAGTGGAGTCCAGCCACTACCAGCTGCAGGCTGCCGCATTGTCTCTTATGATTTCATATACCCTGCTCACACCTCTATAAATAGCCCCTTGACTAAACTCTTCTCAAATTATCCTAATCTAAGTGTTCCATCTATTTCTTGCTGACATACTGATTTATACAAGCGTGTTGAACACAAGATCAGCAAATACAAATCAATATTCTTTCTATCAACTGACAGCAACCAATCAAAATATGACTTTTAAAACTCCAGGAAATTAGTCTGGCAAAGAAAATGTATAAAATATTTCAAAAGAAATAATTTAAAATTTACTAAAGAATATCGAAGACAACTAATTATGAAATGGAATCATTCACGTCAATTCTAAAATGCATGGGGAATTATGAACATCTAAGAAAAGCTAAACATCTTTGGAGGAGAAAGGAAGACAAGAAGCAGATCAAGAGGAAAAGGAGGAGGAACAGTAATTTTTCATACCAGATAGCAGGATGTACTTTAAAGCTAGAATAATTATAAAAGTAATGTATTTGCATAAGGGGGGATTAAGAGAACAAAAAAGCCCAGAAGTAAATTTGCACATTAATGATGACTTGCTTTATAACAAAAATCACATGATAAATCACTAGGGAAAGATAGTCTATTTTATGAAAGGCATTAGGTAATAGGCTATCCATATAGGGGCAAAACTAATGACCTTGTCTAAATAGTAGCAAAAAATAACACAAATATAAAAAACAAACTTTAAACTGCTAACAAAATAGAAGACCATCTTTATTATCTATGCGTCGAAAGGTGTTTTCAAACACTACACCAAAAGAAAAATTCATAAATTAAAAGATCACCTCATTCTACCTTCATGCTGACTCTATAAACTAAGAAAAAAGGTATCATTGTATCTTTTTACTTCTGAGGAAGTCCTATGTAACTTTCTCTAGGTGACACAGATAAAATTTTATTCCAGGTCTCCTGACCAAAACTTCAGTGCTTTGGAAAACCTTGCTACTTTCCCCTTTTCTCTTATCCGTAAGAGCCTGTCAGTCACTTAGCTTTGAAAGCTCCTTGATCATTTGTTCGACTATTTAAGGAGGATCTAGAGTAGATGGAGAGGTGCTTGAAGCAAGCTCACGCATGTGTTCCCAGAAGAGTGCCCCAGGAAGGTTGAGAGCAGAGAGGAAGGACAGGGTCCTGTGTCTGAGACAGGGCTGAGGGATGCCAACCCTGAAGTTTCCTGCCACATCAGGGAAGAGACGCCTGCTGTCAGGACCACCATCCTTCCAGCCCTGGATTCTTTCGCTAATTGGGACGCCAAGAGGTGCATTGGAGGAGAACTGGATTAAGGCTAGATACCTGAACAGAATAGCTTCCTTCTTAACACAGAATGCACATTTTGCCTCTGAATTGATTCAAAACTCTTTTGGGCCCATCGCTACAACATCAAATTTCCAAAATTCACTCCCCATTGTGTGAGGCAGTACCTCTTCATCTGCCACAAAACTCTCTTTAACCTTTAAGTGTCAAGGTTTTCAAGGTACAGAATGTGGAAACTAGGTTGAAGGCAGAACGTCAAGCCTCCTCGTTATTTGATCATCTCTTCCCACCTGCAGGCCTGGGTTCTAAGTTCTAGCATATTCTATGCCTAGGAATCCCCCCCATCATTCTCTTATACCTGCCTGATTGTGGTGGAGCATCTCAGCTATAACTGAGCACCTGTTTTTGAGGGTAAGCATAAGAGACAAGTCTCACTCTATGATCTGGACAGGGCTAAGACACATCCCATGGTTACTATAGCGGGAAAAACATCACGAAGGAGGGAAAGTTGGTGGGGACCTTGAACAAAGCCAGAATCAAAGCCTGCCTTTCGGGATTTCTTGCAGGTGTGTTTGAAGGCTTTGTGCCTACCATCAGGAACTGTGAAACGTGGCTAGCAATTTGTTTTCATTCTTTGTTTGGTTGTGTCTAATGATGTCAAAACAACCTGTCAGTTCAACACGAAGATTTTAGCTGGTTCATTGGAGATACTCACTTACTGTTTGACACTGCAGAGACAGGAAAACTGGGAGCTGGACCGCCCTCTCCCTCCCTCGCCTCCCTCCAGCTACCTCAAATGTGTTTGCTGGTTTATGTTCCTTGATTGCAAGTTATTAGAGAGGGAGCTCAATCCAAAACAGAGTGGCTTTGCTGCTCATGGTTATCTGATCTCCATTATCATTCACAATGAGTCCTACTGTGGCTGAAAAATGCCCACTACTTTATGAAACTCAATGTACTTGATTATATCTATTGTTGGTCTATGGTTGGATGAAGATAATCATCACAATAATTATTAGATCACTTCCAATAATAAGAATTTGCTCATTATCATCATCTTTAGCTTCAAATCATTAGATAAACACTGACCTGATCCTTTAAACACCCTCAGCTTGGCCTATTCACATTGGTCAACTGCTACATACATTAATCTTAGAACATAGCAAGGGAAAAATCCACTTCCTGTAGCTATGTTCAGTAATGACAATCTTCTAAGGTTGTGGCTGCCGTTTATCTGCAGCCACCTTCCTTCCAGCATTCAACTGACTGAATACCTACTTATACCACTGCTGGGTGGTGAGAGATGCTAAAGGGTGCAATGCATATAAAATAACAAATCATCTTCCAATGCATGTTTGCAAATAAAAGTAGGTTTCTGAGTGTGTAGGGTTTCATTGGGAACTTTGAGTTATAGAGATTAGGAGAAAAGTGCTCACATCGAGAAGGAACAAGCCACATAGCTGCAGAAATAAAAGAGGTCTCAGGGCATGAAGGCAGTCCAGCTGGAGCATAAAGAAAATCTACCATCATTCTCAGCCTGCGGTGTGTTTGCTATGGCGAGAGAGACCAAAAGTATTTTTTAGCTATTTTTTTAAAGTCATCAAAAGAAGGCAAAATATATACCTTTACATTCTAATTAAAAATTCTTGATTTACTTCAGTCAACAGTTTTCTTTTTATCTCTACAGACTTTTATGTAATAAAATAATTTAGTCTGATAGCCTTAATTGCATAGCTATGTACTATTATGAGGCACAGGTGTCTAATCAGGTGAGCGTTCCCAGCAAATAGGTTTTAAAAATTGTTTTCCTAGACACACACATACCACATGGAACAATTTTTCTTAAGCTGAGTGACATTTTTTAACTGACAATTGTATTGGATTTATTTGTACATACAATGAACACACAATGAAATGTTTGCCTATTTCAAATTGAAAATCAATTTTCTTCCTTTATCTCTTCTTTACAAGGAAGATACATTGCCTTCAAAGGGAAAACACTGTTTCTAGAGCCTCGGTTGTTGTCATGAATGCAAAGGTCATTAGCTGAATGTGTCATCGCACACTGCGGGGTGAGGCGCTTCACTCAAACTGTGACAGCTTGCTGAAAGAAAGGTTTTGAGTCAGACATGAATTTGGTGATGATGAAATCTGTTAAACATCTTCTCCGCCTTATCAGGAAACATCAGGTGATTCTTCCCAGAAATGTCTCCACCTCCAATTTCATTCCTGCAAAAAGGCAGGAAGCAGTTCAATGCTGAAATCTACCCTTCAAGTCAGTTTCTGAGCGTCCAGAGACGGTGAAAAGTCCCAGGGCTTGGAGTCAGGAGACCGGAGTATCTGCTCAAGCTCTGGTACAAATTCACTCTAAGGCCTTAGACAAGACACTTCCCCTTTCTAGCCTCAGTTCTCCATTTATAAAATGAGAAGAGTTCTGGTAAAGATGACTTATTAAGTTTATGTCTAGTATGCTTTGTCAGCTTTAAACACATAGCAATGATAAATTAAATATAAAAAGAAAAATCTAAAAAGACAGAGTTGGGCTCAGAAAAATAACAAACATCACCATGGACTAAAATAGAACTTAAATGCAAAGCAGTGAAAAGAGCTGAAGCCACAAGGCTTCTGGGTCATGATCCAAACCAAAGCAATGGTAGCCAGTAATCCAATTCACATGGGGCAAAACGGACTAAAAGTGTCCATACAAACTGAGAGATTAAAGCTGGGCTCAGTGCCTGAAGTAAAGTGCTATAGGGATAATTCCTAATCATGACACAGGCTTAAAGGAGCTGTTGTTGATTCTACCTAGGGCTTTTTCTTCTAGAAGGCTGTGATCATAGGGTGCAGAAGAGCACAAAGGCCAGAAATAGAACCAAGCTATCTGCTGGCTCAGTGACAGGATTTGTCATCTTCATAAAACTGCCACAGGGAAGGAGTGCTAAAATGTTTTGGAAGATGTAGGGCTGGTCTACAAGTTCAGGAGAGCTACAAGGTGGCAAATTTTATAGAATAAGAAGGATAGATTCAGAGGGGAAAATGAGAAAAATCAACTCGCAAATCAATCTGAGACTAAAATTTAAAATGCACAAACAAATCTTATGGTAAGGAAGGCAGTCAAAAATCATTAACAGATTGAGAATCTGTTCTCTTCAAATGACATTAATTTTATAGGCTAGTCTGAGAAAAAATTTTTAAATAAATTTGTTTAGGAACATCAAAGAGAAAAAGGAATAATTTCTATGAAAACAAACAAGAAAATATAAGAAGAAAAATTGGCAGAAACTGAAGAAGAAAAGGAATTGAAAAATAGTCATTAAAATGAGAAAAACATAATATCTGGACTCCAAACAGTAAAAGAGGACTTAGTGCATTGGAAAACAGTGCACAGGAATTTAACTAGAAAATCAGTTAAGAGATATAAAAGTTAGAATTAGAAAAAATCATTAAATGTATATTTTAAATAAAGGTAATGGAAGAGTAAGAAAACAGAGAACTGAAAATTATACAGAATTGGAGGAAGACAAGAGTTCATAGGCTAAAATTGTACTTCGACTACTCAGTAATAAAAATACAGTCATATACAGATATCATAAAAATTAAGAATAAAGAGAAAAATCATAAAAGAAACTGGAGAAAAAAGGCTACCACAAAGTTTCAACAATAGGACTTAAAGCAGACTTCTAAATAGTGCAAGAGAAGGCAGAAAAATGGTAGACTAAAATATTCAAAATACTGCAGGAAAATAGCCAAAATCTGGAATTTTATATACAACTCAAAGTATGTCTTGGAAAGGGAACAAAATAAAGACATGTACACCAATATAAAAAAATAAAAGAATTTAACATCTATACTCACTATGACAATTTTTCAAGTACCTACTTCAGCAAGGATTAAAAAGAAATGAACTCAAACTGAAGAATGCTATACAAAAGACAACCATTATTAAATTATATACGGGCACACATAGAGAGCAAAAACTGATGAAATTTTGATATCAGAAAAGCAAAGCAATGAAGACTAGCAATGAAATAAAAATCTGATGTATTGAAATAATCAATGAAATTCAAAAATCTCTAGCCATATTGAACAACAACAACAAAAAAGACAAATTACCAACATCAGTAATAAAAAAGAGATATCACTAGACAGCTTATGGATTTAAAGGGATAAAAAGATAGTAATATAGATAACTTTAAATATATACAGATTCCACACACTATATAAAATAGATAAATTCCTTGAAAAATATCTACTATTAAAGTTACCAAAGATAAAATAGCTAACCTGAATAACCCTGTATTTAGTAAATAAAGTTGTAGTTAAGAAACTTTCCCCACCTCCCACCCCTCCACACACTTGCAAATATCCCAGGCAACTTGGTTTCATTGGTGAATTCTATCAAATGTTGGAGGAAGAAATACCAGTTCTACACAAACTCTTTAAGAAAATTAAAAATGAGGGGACACTTCTCAATTCATTTTATGACCCCAAGAGAGTTATCTTCATTTACCAAGGAACATATATAGGAGAAAAATAAGCACATGAAATGTTGCTCAGAATCATATGTCATTAGAGAAATTCAAATCAAATCTCCCAAAATCTACACTACTAGAATAGTATATAATAATTTTTTAAACTGACAATACCAAGTACTAGTGAGGTTGTATAGTAACTATAACTCTAATTCATTGCTAGTGGGAATGTAAAATGGCACAGCCACTTTGGAAAGCAATTTCAGTTTCTTACAAGGTTGAATATCACACATACCATATGACTCAGCTACCCCATTCCTAGATATTTACTCAAGAGAAATTACAACTTATGTGCACATGAAAGCTCTATGTGAATGTTTACAGAGACTATTCAAAATTACCAAGAACTGGAACTATCTCAACTGTTCTTCACCTGTTATGGATAAACAAACTGTGTCACACACATACAATGGAATACTATTCTGCAATTAAAATGAATGAACTAACTAATGCATGCAGCAATGCGGATTAACTTCAAATCTGTTTTGTTGGGTGAAAAATACTATATGTTGTATGATTCCATTAAAATTACTATATGGAAAAGGAGGAATTTATTTAAAGAGCTTAACAACAGACTAGCTAAAGCAAAGAAAGGATCAGTGAACTTGAAGACTGGTCAATTGACAACTATATGAAGAAGGAAGAGGAGGAAGAGAAAGAGAAAAAGGAGAGAAAAGGAGATAAGAAAACTGAGCTCAGCATCTAAAATCTGGAGGACAAAACTCAAATAGTCTGACATCTTGAAATCGGAGCCCCAGATAAAAAGAAAGAGAATATAAGGAAAATAAACATTTGAGGATATATTGGTTGAGAATTTTTCAAATGGATAGAAAGAAATTATATAGATAGGAATTAACCCACAGGAACAAGAAGCTCAGCTAACTCAAAGCAAAATAAAGAACAATAAAAAAATCACCTAGGACTGTCATCATGAAACGGATAAAACTAAAGATAAGAAAGAAACATTAGGGGTGGAATCTGTGGTGTAGTTGTTAAGTTCACATGCTCTGGTTCACAGGTTCAGATCCTGGGTGCCAACCTAGCACCACTTGTCAGATGATGCTGTGGTGGCACCCCACATAAAATAGAGGAAGATTGGCACAGATGTTAGCTCACCAACAATCTTCCTCAAGCAAAAAGAGGAAGATTGGTAATAGATTTTAGCCCAGGGCCAATCTTCTCCACACACACTCAAAAAACAAAGAAATATTAAAAATACCTTAGGGACAAAAGACCAATACATACAGTAGAACAGTAATCAGAATGACAACTGACTTTGCAATAGAAACCATGGAAGTCAGATGACAAAGTAACAACATCGTGAAAGTGTGAAATTTTTTAAAAATCCTTTTAATCAACATATACAACAAAAATATCCTTTAAAAATGAAGGTAGGATTTTTGCTGCCAGTAAAGTTTAGTAACTCCTACTAGACTGGTCCCTCATGCAAATAAAAATTATAAATTATGGACAACACATACAGCAATAATTAAAACAACCTAAAATTACTGGAGCACAACAAAAGTAGCAAGATTCTGGAGATAGCTTAACACTTGAAAGAAGGAATGACACTGTGTGCATTCCTTGTTATAGCAGCTTTTAGCCAGAGAGTAAACTCTAGCAAAAATTTCAAGTCTTTTCAGCCTGAAGAACCAGAGGAAAGAGTTGAAAAGTGAAGGGGGGATTTTTAAAAAGGAAAGAAGCAAAGAGAAGTAGTTTCAAATTCTGTCTTTACATTCTGCCCAAGTTTCTGGCCAATTCCTATTTTATGCATATGTGTGCATCTGCAGTAAAAAGGAAAAGAACAGATTTAATATCTCCCTCAAAAGATAAAAGTTTGCAGCTTCCTTCATACAAAATTAATTTTCTATCAAAACAAAAAATATCAAAATTCCTTGGAAGAATATGAAAAAATCCATAAGCTCCACAATATAACATTCACAGTATCTATAAAGTGGTCCCAAATTATGTGACACATGAGAAATAAAGAAAATTTGACTCAACCTCAAGAGAATAGAAAGTGGAAATGAGACCTGAGATCACAGAGATGTTATAACTACCCCACAGGGATTATAAATCAACTATCATAATGATGCCTAATGATATATTAGAAAATGTCCACAAAGAATAAAAAGATATAGAATTTCATCAGAGACACAGAAAGTATACTAAGAAGTAAATGAAAATTCCTATGTTTAAAAATTACAATATCTGAAATAAAAATTTTACTAGATAGACATAACTGTAGTGTGACAGTTAATAATGTGTCAACATGACTTGGGCATGGTGCCAGATATTTGGTCTAACATTATTCTGGATGCTTCTGTGAGGGTGTTTTTTTTTTATGAAACTAACGTCTAAATCAGTGAATTTAAGTAAAGCAGATTACCGTCCATGATGTGAGTGGCCTTATCCAAATAGTTGAAGGCCTTAATAAACAAAGATTGACCTACCACCCCCATCCTTGCAGCCCGGGAAAGTATGACATTGCTTCATGGGTTGCTTGATAGCCTTGCTTGATGGCCTTCAAACTTGAACTGCAACACTGGCTTCTCCCTGAGTGTCTAGGCCACCAGCCTCCTCTGCAGATTTTGGACTTGGCATCCTCTGTAATCACATGAATCAATTACCTAAAATAATTTTTTTTCTCTCTCTCTCTCTCTATACACACAGATCCTATTGGTTCTGTTTCTCTGGAGAGCCCTAACTAGTACAAATGAAATGAAGATGAAAAAAGAAAGAGCCAATGAAGTTGAAGATGGATTAATAGAATCATCCAATCCAAAGAAAACATAAGATGAAAGTGTAGGGAAAAAACAGAGCTTCTGTGACATGTGAAACAATGTCAAAAGGCCTAGTAAATGGGTAATTGAAGTCTTAGAGGATGAGGAAAGAGAATATGAGGCAGAAAAATATTTGAGGAAATAATGAACATTTTTTTACAAATGTGATAAAGGACATAAATTTGTAGTCATGAAGCTCAGCAAAACTCAAAGACAGTAAATATGAAGAAAACCATGCCAAAGTAAGTCATAGTAAAACTGCTGAAAATTAATGAGAAAGAGAAAATTACCAAAAAAAATCTAAAGATGAAAAGTTACATTTGATATAGAGGAACAAAGTGACTTCATCTAAATCTATAGAGGCTAGAAGACAAACAGAGCACTTTAAAGTTCTGGGGGAAAAAAAAAACTTAACAACCCATAATTCTAAACCCAAGAAAAATATCCTTCAATCAGAAAAGTTAAATAAAGTCATTTTCAGGAAAAAATTAAAACCTAGATAATTTAGAGGAAGTATGTTAGACAGAAGAGAAATGAAAGTGGAAGGACACTCAGATCTTCAGGAAGAAATGACAACCATTGGAAATGGTAAATATCTTGGTATATACAAAAATACAATGTTTTCATCTTAATTATTTTTAGATATACAAGACTGGTTAAAGCAAAATTTCAACATTGTCATGTGGTGTTTATAATACATGCAGATGTAATACATATAAAAACATATCAAAAATAATCTAATTAGACTGTGAAAAGTTAATGGTGTATATTTTAAACCCTAGAGCCACCAATAAACCACTAATAAATAATAAAAACAGGTATAGCTAAAACGTCAATCTAGAAGTTAAAATGGAATTTTTTTAATATTCATATATTCCAAAAGAAGGCAGGAGGGAGTAACAGAATTTAAAAAAAAAAACAAAAAACATACAGGATAAGCAGAGATCTTGTCAAGATGGTGGCATAGGCAGACTCTGAAGTCATCTCCTCCCATGAACACAACTGGGTTACAACCATTCTTGGAAAAATTACCCCAGAGAGAGAACTGAAAATTGGATAAAATTAACCCTCACAACAAGGGACAGTCCTGACTGAGATGGAAGAGGAAGAAATTCCTTCTGGAGAGAAAAAAGCCACCTTTGTGAGCTACGGTGCTTCATAGCTGAGTGGGAGCAGCCCTAAGGTACACAGCCTTCCCTGGAGGAGCTGGGACCTAACCAGGTGTGCATTACTGCTATAAATATACTGCAGACTCCACACAACTGAGATGAGAGTCACAATATCTGCCTTCATGGGCTATTAAGGGGGAATACCCCCAAAAAACTATTGGACAGAAGTGGAAAAACACAGCTCTTAAAAGGCCCTCACACAAATTCAGAAAGCAACCTAAAATCACCAGAAAGAAAGATGCACAGTTCTTTGGTGAAAAGAGACTCACCTGGTAGTCTCTGGGTGCACCTTGGTAAGAGTCGAGACCTCTCTGGAGACTGAGACATTGGCGACAGCCATTGTCATGTCCTAGTACAGGTGTGTTGACACAGACGCTGGCAGACACCATTAGAGATCTTCCCCTGGCCTATTAGTGCAGGGGTCTGCCCCACCCACTAGAGCACAGATTTAATCTAGCTCAGCTAGGGCAGGCAGCCTGCCCTAGGGACTGGCCCCACCCAACAACAAGCTCTCAGGCTACTTGTCAGCCTGCATAGACTGGGTGCCTCAATCCTCTGCAGGAAGGCAACTGCATCTACCTCTGTGTGGCAGGGCCTGCGTGAGGAGCAGGTGAAGTGTGGGGGGCATTGTTGGAGAGCTGGGGACCACTGCAGTGGGGCAACTGGATATGCTCCAGAGGGTCAGGAAGTGTACATGGGCCAGGACTGTATTGATGGTGTGTGTGGACCTATCGGGAGAGAGGCTTATCAGTGGCAGAAGACCTGTGCTTCACAAACAGCCACAAAGGGGATCAGGCCTGCCTTCCAAAGCCTGAAACAACTGGGTGCTCCTGTGCCTGGGGCTGGCCCCATTCAGCTGCAATTCCAAGAGAGCCGACAACAGACTTGCAGGCCTGAGGCCTCCAGCACCTATAAGCCCTTGAACCTAGCAACCAGCCACACTGCGTGCCTACTCACTTAACATAAAAACTGCAACAGAAGTATGCTATTAGACCTTGCAGCCAATTGTGCTGGGGCTCCCCAAAGCTGATTTGCAAACAGCCACCCAGGTGGGAAAGCCTAGACTCTCTGGGTACCTGCAGTAAGAGCAATCCTGCCGGAGCAGAAGGACACAAGTAGCCCACACAGGAGCCACTCGTGGAACATTTGGACTGATGATGAAAGGGAAGCACAGTCCTGGGCCTCAAAAGGCATCTCTTACATAAAGCCACTTCTCCAAGATCAGGAGACATAGCTGACTCATCTAGTAAATAGATATAAGCACAGATAAAGAGGCAAAATGAGGAGGCAAAGGAATATTTTCCAAACAAGGGAACAGGAGAAAACCTGAGAAAAAGAACTAAATGAAACAGAAATAAGCAATCTACTTAACAAAGAGTTCAAACAAAAAGTCATAAGGATGCTCACTGATCTTGGGAGAAGACTGGATGAACACAGTGAGAACATCAATAAAGAATAGGAAAATATAAAAAAGAACCAACCAGAAATGAAGAATACCTGGAAATGGAAAATTCACTAAAGGGACTCAATAGCAGAGTAGATGATACAGAAGAACAGGTCATTGAGCTGGACAAAAGACTAGAGGAAATCACCCAAGCTGAACAGATAAAAGAGAAAAGAATAAAAAAGAATGAGAACAGTCTAAGGGAACTCTGGGACAATATCAAGTGCTCAAACATTTGTATTATATATGTCCCAGAAGGAGAAGAGAGAGACAAAGGGGCAGAGAATCTATTTGAAGAAAGTACAGCTAAAAACTTTCCTAACCTAAGGAAGGAAATAGACATCCAAGTACAGGAAGCACAGATAGTACCAAATAAAATAAACTCAAAGAGGCCCACACCAAGACACATTATCATTAAAATGCCCAAAATTAAATATAAAGAGAGAATCCTAAAAGCTGCAAGAGAAAGGCAACAAGTGACATACAAAGGAAACCTCATAAGGCTACTAGCTGACTTCACAGCTGAAACCCTACAGGCTAGAAGAGAATGGCACGATATATTTAAAGCTCTGAAAGGAAAAAACCTACAGCCAAGAATACTCTACTCGGCAAGCTTAACATTCAGAATGGAAGGAGAGAGAGTTTCCCAGACAAGCAAAAATTAAAGGAGTTTATCACCAAGAAACCAGTTCTACAAGAAATGCTAAAGGGACTTATTTAAGTGGAAAGAGAAGACCATAAATAGGAATAAGAAAATTATCAAAAAAAAAAAAACAGGCAATAAAATCACTGGTAAAGGCAAAAATACAGTAAAGGTAGCAGATCAATCACCTCTGAAGATAATATGAAGGTTAAAAGACAAAAGTACTAAAATTACCTACGTCAATGATAAGAGGATAATGGATAGACAAACACAAAATAAGAGATTATATATGATTTCTAAAACACAAAATGTGGGAAGAAGGAAGTAAAAGAGTAGAGCTTTTAGACAGAGGTCAAACTAAAGAGACTATCGATTCAATATAGATTGTTATATACGTAGAACATTGTAGATAAATCTCACAGTAATCACAAAACAGAAACCTATAATAAAAACACAAATAAGTAGAGAAAGGAAATCAAACATATTACTAAAGAAAGCCATCCAAACACAAGGGAAGAGGGCAAGAGAAGAAGAAAGAAGAAAGGAATAGAGAAGAACTACTAAAACACCCAGAAGAAAAGTAACAAAATGGTAATAAATGCATATTTTTCAATAGCTATTTTAAATGTCAATGGACTAAATGCTCCAATCAAAAGGCATAAGGTGGCTGATTGGATAAAAAAAACAAGACCCATATATGTTGCATGCAAGAGACACACTTCAGACCTAAAGACACTCATAACCTCAAAGTGAAGGGATGGAAAAAGATACTCCATGCAAATGGCAAAGAAAAGAAATCTGGGGTAGCAACACCTATATCAGACAAAATAGACTTTAAAATAAAAACTATAACAAGAGACAAAGAAGGGCACTATGTAATGATAAAGGGAACAATCTAACAAGAGAATATAGCACTTGTAAATATCTATGCACCCAACATAGGAGCACCTAAATATATAAAGGAATTATTAACAGATATAAAAGGATAAACAGGCTGCAACACAATAATAGTAGGGGATTTTAACACTCTACTTACACCAATGGATAGATCATCCAAACAGAAGACCAATAAGGAAGCATTGGCATTAAACAACACAATAGACCAGATGGACTTAGTAGATATATACAGAACATTCCATGCAAAAACCACAGAATACACATTCTTTTCAAATACACATGGAGCATTCTCCCAGATTGAACACATATTAGGCCACAAAACAAGTCTTAATAAATTTAAGAAGAACAAAATAATACCAAGCATCTTTTCTGACCACAAAGGTATAAAACTAGAAATCAACTACAGGAAGAAAATCAGAAAAGCCACAAATATGTGGAAACTAAACAAAATGCTACTGAACAACGATTAGGTCAATTAAGAAATCAAAGGAGAAATAAAAAAAATACCTGGAGACAAATGAAAATGAAAATATGGCATGCCAAAATCTATGGAATAGAGCAAAAGCAGTTATAAGAGGGAAGTTTATAGCAATACAGGCCTACCTCAACTAAAAAGAAAAATCCCAAATAAACAATCTAACAGTGAACATAAAGGAACTGGAAAAATAAGAACAACAAAGCCTAAAATCAGCTGAGGGAAGGAAATAATAAAAATCAGAGCAGGAATAAATGAAATAGAGACTAAAAAAAAAATAGAAAAAAATCAATGAAAGCAAGAGCTGGTTCTTTGAAAAGATAAACAAAATTGACAAACTAAACTTTGGTTAGACTTACCAAGAAAAAGAGAGAAGGCTCATATAAATAAAATCAGAAATGAAAGAGGAGAAATTACAACGGACACCTCAGAAATCCAAAGGATGATAACAGAGTACTATGAAAAGCTATACACGAACAAATCAGATAATCCAGAAGAAATGGATAAATTCTTAGAATCATACCACCTTCCCAAACTGAATCAAGAAGAAATAGAGAATACGAATAGAACAATCACCAGCAAGGAGATGGAAACAGTAATCAAAAACCTCCCAAAAAATAAAAGCCCAGGACCAGACAGCTTCCCTAGTGAATTCTACCAAACATTCAAAGAAGACATAATACTTATCCTCAAACTCTTCCAAAAAATTGAAGAGAAGGGGAGGCTTCCTAACTCATTCTACGAAGCCAAGATTATCCTGATACCAAAACCAAACAAGGACATCAGACAAAAAGAAAATTACAGGCCAATATCACTGATGAACATCGGTGCAAAAATCCTTAACAAAATACTAGCAAATTGAATAAAACAATACATTAAACAGATCGTACAACATGATCAAGTGGGATTTATTCCAAGGATGCAGGCATGGTTCAACATCAGCAAATCAATCAATGTGATACACCACACTAACAAAATGAAGAATAAAAATCACATGATTATCTCAATAGATGCAGAGAAAGCATTTGACAAGATACAGCATCCATTTATGAGAAAAACTCTAAATAAAATGGATATAGAAGGAAAATACCTGAACATAATAAAGGTCATATATGACAAACCCACAGCTAATATTATTCTTAACAGAGAAAAACTGAAAGCTATCCCTCTAAGAACAGGAACCAGACAAGGATACGCACAGTCACCACTCTTATTTAACATAGTATTGGAAGTCCTAGCCAGAGCAATCGGGTATGAAAAAGAAATAAAAGGGATCCAAATTGGAAAGGAAGAAGCAAAACTGTCACTTTTTACAGACAACATGAGTTTACATATAGAAAACCCTAAAGAATCTGCTAAAAGACTTCTAGACAAAATAAATGAATACAGTAAAGTTGCAGGATACAAAATCAACATACAAAAATCAATTGCATTTCTCTACACTAACAATGAAGTAGCAGAAAGAGAAATTAAGAATACAGCCCCATTTACAATTACAATGAAAAGAATACCTAGGAATAAACTTAACCAAAGAAGTGAAAGATCTGTACACCAAAAACTATAAAACGTTGTTTAAAGAAATTGAAGAAGACATAAAGTAATGGAAAGAAATTCCATGTTCTTGGATTGGAAGAATTAACATAGTTAAAATGTCCACAATTCCTAAAGCAATCTGCAGATTCAACACAATTCCTATCAAAGTTCCAACAACATTTTTCACAGAAATAGAACAAAGAATCCTAAAACTTCTACGGAAAAACAAAAGACCCTGAATAGCCAAAGGAATCCTGAGAAAAAAGAACAAAGCTGGAGGTATCACACTCCCTGATTTCAAAATATAATACAAAACTATAGTAACCAAAACAACAAGGTACTGGCACAAAAACAGACGCACAGTTCAATGGAACAGAATCAAGAGCCCAGAAATAAATCCACACACACATGGACAACTAATTTTCAACAAGGGAGCTAAGAGAAAGGAGAGTCTCTTCAATAAATGGTGCTGGGAAAACTGGACAGCCACATGCAAAAGCATGAAAGTAGACTATTATCTTACATCATGCACAAAAATCAACTCAAAATGGATTAAAGACTTGAATGTAAGATCTGAAACCATGAAACTCCTAGAAGAAAACTTTGGCAGTACACTCTTTGACATTGGTCTGAGCAGCATATTTTCAAATACCATGTCTGACCAGGCAAGGGAAACAATAGAAAAAATAAACAAATGGAACTACACCAAACTAAAAAGCTTCTGCACAGCAAAGGAAACTATCAACCTAACAAAAAGACAACTTAAAACTAGGAGAAGATATTTGCAAACCATATATCAGATAAGGGATTAATATCCAAAATATACAAAGAACTCTTTCATCTCAACAATAACAAAACTAACAACCCAATTAAAAAATGAGCAAAAGATCTGAACAGAGATTTCTCCAAACAAGATATATGGATGGCCAACAGGTACATGAAAAGATGTTAAATATCCTTAACTATCAGGAAAACGCAAATCAAAACTACAATGAGATATCACATCACTTCCATCAGAATGGTTATAATTAAGAAGACAGGAAACAATAAGCGTTGGAGAGGATGTGGAGACAAGGGAACCCTCATACATGGCTGGTGGGAGTGAAAACTGGTGCGGCGACTATGGAAAGCAGTGTGGAGTTTCCTCAGAAAATTAAGAATAGATCTACCATATGATCCAGCTATTCCACTGCTGGATATTTATCCAAAGAACTTGAAAACACAAATGCATAAAGATACATGCACACTTATGTTCATCGCATCATTATTCACAGTAGCCAAGACTTGGAAGCAACCTAGGTGCCCATGAAGGGACAAGTGGATAAAGAAGATGTGGTATATATACACAATGGAATCCTAGCCAGCCATAAGAAATGATGAAATCCAGCCATTTGTGACAACACAGATGGACCTTGAGAGTATTATGCTAAGTGAAATAAGTCAGAGGGAGAAAGTCAAATACCATATGATCTCACTCATAAGTAGAAGATAAAAACAACGACAAACAAACATATAGCAACAGAGATTGGATTGGTGGTTACCAGAGGGGAAGGGGGAAGGGAAGAGGGTGAAAGGGGAGATTAGGAACATGTGGGGTGATGGATTGTAATTAGCCTTTGGGTGGTGAACATGATGCAATCTACACAGAACTTGAAATATATTATGATGTACCCCTGAAATTTATACAATGTTATAAACCAATGTTACTGCAATAAAAAATAAATGAAAAAAGAGAAAATGCTTACTTCTGTGACTGACCTTTTTAAAAATAAAAAACAAAGGATAAGCAGATAGCATAATACAATGGTAGACTTGCACCAAATATATCAATAATTGCATTCAATGTTATGGGATGAAACACTCTAAGCAGAAGGCAGAAAAGTGTCAAAATGGATTAAAAAACAAAAAATGAAAAAAACTGTTTAAACTTGAAAGCAAGATGTAAGATTCACATCAAATATAAAGACAGTTCAAAAGCAAAAGGATGGAAAAATATATCCTTTGAAGACAGTACACGTAAGAAGACAAATATATCTGTACTATTATCAATAAAATAGATCTCTAGACAGAGACTATTGCCAGAATAAAAGAGAAACATCACATAATGGTAACAGAGTAGGTTTTTCAAGAATTAGTGACAAGCATAAATAAGTATTAACCTAATAAGAGTTTCAAAGCACATAAAGCAAAAACTGGCATAATTAAAAAAGAGAAGTAGACAATTTCACAATCACACTTTTAAAACACCCTCTTTCAAAAAGTAATACAATAACTAAACAAAAAAATAGTGCATTGTTCAGATCATTGATGTAGTTATTATTTATAGAAGATTATTGTCAACAAAAGCAGAATACATAGTCTTTTCAAATGTATATGAGATGTTCACCAAGATAGAACATATGCTGAACCATAAAATAAGACTCTACATATTTAAAAGTATTGAAATCATATCAATTGTGGATGGTCTCTGACCACAATAGAATTAAATTAGTATCCATTATAAGTAAAATATCTTTTAAAAGCCCCAATTATTTGGAAAATAAGCAACATATATTTAAATAACTTATTGGTCAAAAAAAATATGACAGTGGAAATAACAAAATATTTTAAACTCAATAATAATAAAAACACAACATGTCAAAATTTGTGGGATTCAGCTAAATCAGTGTTTAGAGGAAAACATATAGCTTTAATGCTTACAGATAGATCTAAAGAAAGATCTAAAATCAATGACCTCAGGTTCCACTTTAAAAAGCTAGAAATTGGAAAGCAAAGTAACTCTAGAGTAGGAAGAAGAAATAAATAAATATAGATAAAAGCAAAAACATCGATTAAATTTAGAACAGAAAAAGAATTAATAAACTAAGAGAACCAAAGTTTCTTTCAAGAAAAAGATTCAACAAAATTGAGAAATACTTAGACTGATCAAGCAGAAAAGAATGAGAGTACAAATTACCAATACTGTGAATGAAAGATGTTATATCTATGTATCCTACAAATATTAAATGGATAATAATATAATATCATTAAAAATTCCATGCCAACCAATTAAACATCCTAGGCGAAACAGATGCATTTCTTTAAAATATAATTTATAAAAATGGCACAAGATGAAATAAAATCTGAATAGCACTTCATAAAGAAATTGTTTTTTATCAAACTACTTCCCATAATAAAATGCCAGACCTTGATGATTTTACTGGTGAATTCTATCAAACATTTAAGGAAGAAATAACACAAGTTGTACCCAAATTTAAAAAAAAAATACAGGGAGCCAAACACTTCCCAAATCACTTTATAGTGCCAGCATAATCCTAAAACCAAAACTTACAAAGACATTACAAAAAAAATTAAAATTATAAATCAATATTCCTCAAGAACTGAAGAAAAATACTTAACCAAATACAAGCACATTAACTCCAGCAATTGTATACAGCAATATACTAAACTGTGATTGAGCTCTCCAGGGCTAGACTGGAATTGTCAACAGTCCATGAGATATCCCAACTCTCACAGTCCTTGAAAGACTCATGTTAGAACTTGAACTTCCCAAGAGAAAATGAAAGTAACCTAGTCCCTCAATGAGGTGATCAAGGACCAGTTTCTTTCTCATCACTCTTCTCTATTACATCGACTCAGTTTTATCCTAAGGCTGGTTCCCTTTGCTTTCACAAGATGCCTACCAATAGCCATCCTTCCTCGTTCTTGCCAACAGAAGGGAGAGACCATCCCTTCCTGAGGTTTTTCTTATGACCAAGGAAAGTTTTACCAAAGCCCCTAGAAAATACCTTCATATCTCATTGCTTGAAAGTATGTTTCCTGCCCATTTATGAAGAAATTCTTGCCAACAGGTAATGACACATGGTGATTAGCTTAGGCCTGAGTTCTCGCACCTTCTTTGGCAAGAGGAGTAGGAATAACCATGCTTGGCTAAATATAATCAAGGGCCCAGACCTGGAGCTGGGAAGCTCCCAATAGAGAAGGACTAGAATCATTACTGGAGAGACCAGTAATGTTCATTCAGTATTGCTGCCTATGCTGTAGGAAATGCCATTAAACATTTGTCGGGCCAGTTAGATTTTTTATGTGTCTCTTCCATCCTAGATCTTGTGTTCCATCGGTCTCTTGCAAGGATTATTTAGTGTCAACAAAACTAATCAAAAGCCAAACGTGACACTGGCCTATTCTGTCCTTCAAGGGAAGACAATCTGGCAGGAACGTTTGGTTGAGAAGGTAAATTAATGAAGAATCTGAGAAGGAATTCCAAACTCAGATTATCCTAGGGAAATAAGATGCCTCAGACTCTACTAGATTCCCTAAGGAGCTGGGAAAGCTCCCTGGGGACTTTCGTGCCCTTGTTGCTCTTGGCTAATATCTGGATGATCCAGGTGTTCAGAGAGTTGGGGAGGGAGATTGCGTGGAAGTGACTGACTCATCAAAATGACTTCCAAGGAAATGTGCTCAGCTTAATACTCTCAGAATCCAGGCTACATAGCACTCTAAAAACTCTTGCCTCCATGGCCTGATTAGATTGGGAAATACATTTTTTGTTCCAGATATTTATTTAAAAGTTTCATTTTCACTTAATAAATCCATAGCTATGGCATACATGGAAGGTTTCCCCCAGTAGTAATTTATGCTTATTGAAGAATTACTTTTGAAAGTGCATGGGCTGCCTGTCACTGAGGGAAATTGTAACCACTCAGTTTTTAGACTTATTGGCTGTTATAGATTTGGGAGTTGATATATATTTGAAATGTTTATGCCTTCTCTTTCTTGTTAATTATCGATCTAAACCTTTATGGATTCCGAGACATTTGTGAACAAGGCTTTCATTAATCCCCAAGGCTGCTGAGGAGTTGGGGCAATGGAATTCCCAATTTACAGATATGCAGGAAACTTGGGAACTAAGAGGCTAATTTCCAGGGTCACACAGTGGGTCAGTGATGGCTAACCTTACAGAGTTTATAACAAGGGCACAAGACATTGAGCTTACTAACCAAAGATGACCCTTTAGCTGTACCTAGAGTACAGTCAAGGCTGTCCCCAGAAAAATGGGATGTAGGCACATCCCTTCACAACTTCCTGCGACCTCCCATACATCAGCAACACCTGTCCTGTGCCCTGTTTTGACCCCTGCCTGAGTGTAATCTGTCTTCTGGTAGATTTATCCCCTCATTCTGAAGCAGATATGAAAGACTTCCAGACCACTAAATCCTTCTTCTTACCTTATACTGTTCCTCTTCTCTTTCCCCTGTCTCCCACCTACCCACCTCTCTAAGGCAATGGAGGACCTTAAAAATAGAAACACTGGCTAGAATCTCCCAGAATGTAGTCACTAGAGCATCAGAGTGTGGGGAGTCCAAGATGAGGTGGTTTCTTGATTCTTCTCATTGGTGGGAATCAGGGGAGGGCCTCAGGACCAGTCACAAGCCCTGCCACAGAGGAGGCAGGTACAGGAGCCACAGCGGCCCACAGGAGGACTCTGACCTCCTCAGGCCCACAGAAAGAAGGGAGGGGGTCAGCACTTTGTTTTATTTTTCCATTGCATGTTCTAAAAGGACTTGAGGGGGCCTCTCACTCTTTGCCCACCACCAATAATTTTCTAAGAGGGTTCCTTGCTAAAGAGAAAAATTGGAACTTTTTTTCTTTCTATATAGAAGACAGCCTTCACCTGTCCAGCTTTCCAGAAATATTCTAATGAATCTGGGTTCTGGCTTTGAGGCCTCCCTGGTACTTTTCTTACTGCTTGTTTCCTTGGAGGTCATGACTTTGAAGTAAACATGATACATTTTCATGGGAATCATGGGAAAGCAGACATCAGACCCTGGAGGCTAAATGCTAAGGTGAAGAAACAGATGTTAACCTGTGGGCAGTATGGAGCCTTTTCCAAAATGCCTGCTTCCCCCTTTGGGAGCCTGGAGAAGACCCAGCCTCCTTCCTTCATGGGCTGGAGACACTGAGAGTCTACAGCACTCTGCGCCTTGTGTGAGAACTTGCGGGTTCTCATATCTAGACCAGCAAACCTCTCCCCACTGGACACAGGAGATTAGCACTGGAGAAGCCCTGAGAACTCTCCTTACCAAAGCCCCTCATACGTAAAGAAATGAAGATGCTGGAGCCCACTAAGTAGACATAAAGGCTTCAGTTCTTCAATCACATGCTCCCGATTACAAATTCAAGAATGAGGCGGCCAGGATGGGGCACTTGCCTCCAGGAGGCCTGTGGTTTTCTGTGTGTGAACAAACACATTTTGTTTAAGTACACCTTCCTCCTGCCCCCACCTCCAGCCCCGCCTCCACCGCCCTGTCTTCATTCATTACTAACAGATGCTGCCGAGGCTGCAGCCAGACAAGGGCAGGAGCACCCGGGCTCCCACGCGAGTGAGAAGAGGGAAAACTGATGAGCTGCCACAGAGCAGTGCTATGAGGGCCTTGGCTTTGAATTTCAATTCCCCCTTCCCCCCCTCCCCGCCCCTACTAACCAGGCCTTCCCACAGTTTCTGCTCTGTGTCCTTCACCTCTGAGAAAGGCCAGATGAAAGGAGGCCTGTGCGAGCTGCCAAGGAGTTGGGGCTCCTCCTGGCAACAGCAGCAAGGCCAGGAACTGGCCGATGACCTCTTCCTGAGGTGCCCAGCTAGGTGCTAAAGAGAAAGAGGTTCGTGCTGAGAGCCCTGGAAGGAGAAGTTCCCTATCATGCTCATGGCCACCTCCCCTGACCCTGAAAATGTGCAGTGTCAGGAGCCCAAACCACCTCAGCCAAATCAGCTCAGCCACAGGCCAGGATGGAGGCAGGAGTCATCTAAGTCAAAGTTCTCGAGCCAGCGACAGAGCAGTCAAGTTGAGAAACAGGCTAAGAAGAGGCACCGATGAGACTCAAGTAAAATCCTCAAGACCACAGCTCTCTCTTAAACCCCTTCTCATCCATCTGAGCATCTTAACACTTTGACATTGTACAGTGTCACATGAAAGATTCCCTTGTAGTAATGACTTTGCCTACATGTCCTGCTAGGTAATATCCACTCCCCTAATCTCTGCCTGACTCCTGACCATCCTCAGGGCCTAGGTCAAGGGATATCTCTCCTTTGAAATTTACCCTGACCCCCACTCTAAGGTGGTCACTGCTGCCTCTGAGCCCCAAGGCTGGATTTGCATACATGGCACTTTGTGCCTGAGGGACTTGCAAATGCCTCCACCCTCCCCCTCAGGTAGCCCCTCTCCCATGTGCCAACCCAAGGCCTGCAGCACACTAGCTGCTAGTAAATGTGAGTTGGATCAATTACATGCTAGAAATATCAACAGGCTTGGTGTCAGAGCCTGAACTGGAATCCTAGCTCTGCTATGCAGACCAGCTGTATGACCCTCACTATGTGCCACAGCCACTTAAAAACTTGGCCTCCTCATGTGATAAATGGAATCATTGGTCTCATTCCTGCCATTTACACTATCACTCTTGTGGGCTCCAATGAGAAATCAGATGTTAAAGGGCTATATCAATTGTATAACACAGTACACATGTAAACTGATGTTATGATGACTGTGCTTTTCTTACTTTCATTATTATTACTCCTAGGCGTATTACTATTAATAATGGATACCGGAAGGAGCATCTTTCTGAAGAAGTCTATTTCAACTACTCAATAATCTCCTCTAGAAGGAATTCGTTTCCTTTATCCTCTCCTTGAAGTCAGTTTCAGTGTAGAGTAGAGTAGGGATAGGAGATCCCTCAGGTGTAAAAATGAGGGGATTGGACCAACTCCTCCCCACCCATCCACCCTAAATGTACTGACTCACTGCTCTGATCTGGGTGCTCTCATAACCTCGAGAGTCCCTGAACTCTCAAAGTGGACAGAGACCACATTCCTGGGATCTAACATTGTATGCCTGAAAGTTTAAAAAGCGAATGTGGGGGCCGGCCGGTGGCGCAGCCGTTAAGTGCGCACCTTCCCCTTCCGCGGCCCAGGGTTCACAGGTTCAGATAATGGGTGCAGACATGGCACTGCTTGACAGGCCATGTTGTGGAAGGCGTCCCACATGTAAAGTAGAGGAAGATGGGCACAGATGTTAGCTCAGGGCCAGTCTTCCTCAGCAAAATAGGACAATTGGTGGTGGATATTAGCTCAGGGCTAATCTTCCCCCCCCCAAAAAAAAAAAAAAGTGAATGTGCCATGAAAAGACATGGAGGAAATTTAAATGCATATGACTGAGTGAAAGAAGCCAATCTGAAAAGGTTGCATTCTGTATGATTCCAACTGTATGACATTCTGGAAAACACACAAGTATGGAGATAGTAATAAGATCTAGGTAATAAGAACATGGGTTGCGGGCATAGGGATGAAGACGTAGAGCACCAAGGATTTTCAGGGCAGTGAAAATACTCTATGACACCATAACGATGGAGCCATGCCATTATACATATGTCCAAATCCATAGACGGTACAACACCAAGAGTCAACCGTAATGTGGACTATGGACTTTGGGTCATTATGATGTATCAATATAGGTTCATCAACTGTAACAAATGTACCACTCCAGTGGGGGATGTGGATAACTGGGGAAGGCTGTGCATGTGTGGGGCAGGGGGTATATTGGAAATCTCTGTACTCTCTCCTCAATTTTGCTTTGAACCTAAAACTGTTCTAAAAATTAAAGTCTTAAAAAAAAAAGTGAATGTGTGCCTCATAAAAGAAGTTAACGTTTGTTTCTTTGGGAATCCTGAAAGCTGAGCTGATATTTGGCTTTTCATGAGATTTGGGGTCACTTCCAGGGCTTCCTGAGGGACAGCAAAGTGGGACAGGAAATTAGCAGAAATGTTAAGGACCAGAGGAAAACACAGTAGGAGAAATAGACAGGAGAAATACAGCACAGGACATGCCCAGAACCCAGCTCAGCCACAGATCTGGATGCAGGCACAGGCTTCTAACTCAGGGTTCTTGAAAACGTTGCTGGACTGATGAGGAAGATATCTTAACCTGTGCTCAAAGAGATTAACTAAGAAGACAACCCTGGTATTTTAGACCTTTGTTTTCTATATCAGACACCAGAAATGGAGGGGCATGGACTTTCTGTATTTTTGGGTGCCACTTCATGCCCAGCGCTTCATGAACTTTCTTGGCCTCATCACTTTGGCATCAACACTGCAATTTTGTCCATCCATGGGTGGAAGCAAGAGCAGCAGTTGGGCATTAGGGAGTAGGTGGTCTTGAAGCTCTCTTTCCCTTCCTTGTCTTCCTGTGAGCATTGTCTACATATTTATGGGTATGCTTCCAAGTCCATGTACTGGCTAGGCTTTCCTCAAAGCCACCTGGGGACACACCTGTGTGGGGTGGCCTATAGGGATGGCCTACTGTGAAAAAACCTGGAGAGAACCAGGGGCACAGGCACAAGGGCTCAGAAATTGCTGTTCAGGAGTCAAGAGGAGGAAGAAGGTTCTATTTTTGCCCATGGGGATGAAACTCCCAGCGAAGCCCCAGCCTACTGTATTACCTTTTGAGCATAGCCTGGTGGCAGAATTTAGACCTATTGGTCACTAGTTATGGACCATGATACTTCAAGGATACAAAGGTGAGTAGTAAATCTTTGATCTTGAGAATTGAGACACATCTGTCCTTCAATATGCAGTTGCTGAGCTATGCCTGCCAGGAGCAGTCCCTGGCCACCCCTTCCACCAGCCCCAGAACAGGGTGCCTGTCCCTATCCTGCACTCCCACATGACCCCCTGTGGACCTCTGCCCTGCATTTATTACATGGTATTGAAATTATGTGTTTACTTCTCTGGCTTCCTCAACAAATCATAGGCTGTTAGAGGTCAGGGATCCTGCCTGTGTGCCCAGTTTTGGTGACCTAACCTGTCCTTGTGACCTGTGGGCTTAGCAAAGTATCTGGCAATTAGTGAGTACTCAGTAAATGTTTGTGGAGTGAATGAAGGCACACTCAAACTCTGTAAGGAGCCAGGAAGTCACAACAGAGGTGTAGAGGGGCAACTGGACCTTCAGAATCCAAGTTTCCAGCAAGAAAATAATCAGTAATAAAATAAATTTATAGGTAAATAGATAGATAATAGTAATAACGTTGCATGAAATACATGAGTCACTAAATGTGTGTTAAGCATATTTCAGACATTATCTCATTTACTTCCCCTATAACCTTATGAAGTCGGCAGTATAACCCAGCCGCTTTGATGTAGGAATGTGGTCCTGAGAAGGAAATCTTCATCAGAGACACCCTATACAGATATCCTACCCCTGCCTGGAGCGATTCCTGGGGGCTGATGGATGTATGTTTCTGAGCATTTGGAGAAAGAGGAGAGGGCAGGAGACACTGTCGTTTACTGCATGCCCAACATGTACCAGGCCATGGGCTGGTGCACTATATACACATTCACATTGAAGTGAACAGGAATCCTGCAGGTACTGTATTATCATCTGTAACCATTTAATAAATGAAGAAACCAAGACTTAGAGGATGAGAAAAGGTTGAAATGAGCCCAGGTTATAGGCAGGTCCACAGAACCTTGTATATAATTGGCACTCAGTAAATATGTGTTGATTAAATGGAATGGAATTAAATTGAATATTCTCTATCCACAAAGTCAAATTCTATTTTAGGGGGCCTCATTTCAACAGATCTGGCAGACTGCCACACTCAATCTCTCTTTAAAAGCCTGCAAAGAGCCCCAGGAGCCATTTGGAGAAGTGAGAGCAAGAAATGGTACCTCCTGCATTAATGAAAGTGTGGGGTGGTCACGGATTTGGGTTTAGGCTGTGGCCTGTGGGCCACAAAAATCTCATCAGCCTCATAAAGGGAGGTGTATTTATGCAAAAGACTTGCCAGTTGGACTACACAGGACTCTTTTCTCCTAGAACAACTTAGGAAGGCAGTTGTGGTGGTAGCAAGGGTGGCTGTGAGCCAACTTAGAGCTGTGTGCAGCCCTCCCTCTGAACATAATTGGAACGTTATTTATTACATTTGACATAACCGCCTATGGCACTTGGATGCCTGGGTCCCCAGCAGTGATCCAGAGAGGAACAGGGTAATCATTTTAAATAACTGAAAAGAATTTGCTAAAAAAAGAAATGCATGTATTGGTTGTCTCTTACATAGAAACAACTCGGAGTGAGAAAATGGTCATTTTGGATTTTTGCAGCTAGCTTGGAAACTAGTACTTATAACATTTTCAGCTGGTGGCACCAAAAGTTTCTGTAGTTTAATCTCGCCAGATTTAATATTTCAATTGGAACGTGAGCTAGACACTCTAGTACATGAATCCTCCGGAGAACCTTGCCATCCCCTCACTCACCCAAGTAATCCAGTCATGGGATTGATTTATAGTCAACAAGAAAGTCAAGTGGAGGCCCCACACTCTGAACTGTTCTTCTCTTCTCTTGAATGTGTCAAAGTGCTATAAAAGTCAGTTATTCCCATTCTCATGGCTCAGACTGACTCAACAATCAATTACGTTTCCTAGCTGCATAACAAATGCTGGGGGAGTTGGATGTAGGAAAGAAAAGAGCTTAAGAACTTGAAAGCAATTACAGTCAAAACAGGTTACCCCTTTTGTTTCTGCGCTTTTTGTGCAAAAAGTCCTTTCCTGCTACCGTTCAGGGTGCAGGGTCTGCTTCCCCCTAAGAAGCAAGGAACAGCTTGCAGCAAGCTTTTGTTGACACAAATTCCATGTTGCCTGGTGCTTTTGTTTATTTCACACATAATTCACATTTTTCTATTGTTCATGCATTTTTCATAGTCCCACCTGAAGCAATGTCCTGGCTTCCATCTGAGACTCCCTGTCTGGGGTCAAAGTCCCTGCAGATAACTGGGTTAAGGGTGTTGATGGAACACTCAGCAGGATGGAGCTGATATATTAGGAACTAAATTCCCGCAATACAGAGATTAAAATCATTTTGGATCAGACCCTAAACCAAACACAAAAATGAGCAATAGCTCAGGTAGTCCAGTCTTAAAGATACAACAAAGAGTCAAATTCGCTTCTTTTCTATTTTTTTCTGAAAGAGGTCTCACAAAAATTAGAGTGGAAAACAGGAGGAAAGTGTCACTTTTGGATGTCTTAGATGGGGCCCCAAGGGAAGAGAAAAGGGGAGGACAGAGAACAGGAGTAGGGAACACTTTGGGTATCATCAGTAGGACTGATGGCATTTGCAAGGTAAATGACTTGTCACAACTCCTTAAACCTTCAAGGAAATGTCCTGAAATGAATATCACTATTCTATCCCCCAGCTCCAGGATACTTGGCTGGAGCTTCTAAACGCGGCTTTTTACTAAAGGCAAATTCCATGGTAGGCACTGATGTCATGGAAGTTTAGAATGCCAAGACTAGGAAAACCTCAGAAGCCACTTGTTCCAACTTTTTACATAATGCAGGACTCTGCTTTATAGCATCTCCAACAACATAGGCATCACACTAATGGGAACCTACTTTTTCCTTATTCAACACTGCTTTGTCACCAAGTTCCTCTTTCCATTGAGACAAAGCACAAGACCCTCTACCTTCCATCATGAAGTGGAAATTCTGCCTCAAAGACACAAGGAACAAATCCCTTCCTTTAACCATGGCTGGCTTATATGATGGTTATCAGCATGAGTTTTGCACTCATTGAGTCCTGAGTTCAAGTCCCACCTCTACTGCTTGCTTACTTAATTTTGGGCCAGTGATTTAAATTCTCCAACCCTCAATTCATCTGGAATATGAGCATAATAGTAGGATCTATCCCCTAAGTCAGCTTTGTCTTTAGGAAACACCATGGTGATGGGCCCAAATGACAGAGAAAGAGCAATGAACCATGAGTCAGGAGACTTGGCACTTTGTTGTAGCTTTGCCAAAGTGGGTCATGTGACCCGTACAAACCACTTGACCTTCCTGCAACTCACTCCTCCCTTTTCTAAAATGTCTCTCATAACTCTTGCCCCGCCTATCAACATCTGGGTGCTGTTGTAGAGGTCAAATGCAAACACGTGACTTGCACATCTGTGCACCTGTGGATCTATGGTGCAGCCCCAGTGCAGGCCTAGGCAAACATTCAGTGCTCAATAAAAACCTGGCTAAATTGCATCTGTGCTTTCTGAGTGAAAGATCAGGAACTGTGGGCTGAGAAGGGAAGAGACGTATTAGATGAGGTTTATAATTTGGCGGCCTATCTGGGAGGATAAAGTCCACAGAAAGCAGAAGGTGTGTGTTTGTGCTGCAGGAGGAAGATCTGGGGTATAGGAAAGGATTTAGGTGTTACCTGTTGTAAAAGAACTGGAGGAGCAAGAGTGATGAAAAAAGTAGATCCCTGGGCTCCGGAAGGTACTTAGTGGTTGTCTCTGTGGTGCTGACAAAAGGAGCTTCAAGGAGAGGTGATTAAAAAAGGGCCTGAGATGCTGAGGGGATCCTGGGCTGTGCTGAGGCGAGGGGCCAGGGGGTGAGGAGGTGGGCATGGAATCAGCCAGGGAGGTTTCTCAGCTGAGGGAGTGTCGATGGAAACTCAAGTGCTGTGGCATTTCGGGGAAACAGGCACATGCGGGGATCGTGCCGGGACAGAACACAGTGCCTGGCAGTCAGCTCCCTTTGCCTCTCTCTAACTCTCCAGCTCTCACTCCTCTTTCAAGACCAACCTCAAATTTAACCTTTCTCAGAAAGCCTTCCTCAACCCTGGAATGCCAAGGGATCTACCTCTTTCTAAAATTTCTCTAAGAATTCTGGCCTGTATAAATCATCTAGTAATTACAGGCATAAAAATATGACATCTGGACAATTTATCTATTACTGTCATAAAATAAGGTTATTTAACATTTTACATGTAAAATATACTATGTTCCCCATTCAGCCACGTAACATGCCCATGGAACACACATCAACCATTACCCAAAAGAGATTTCTAGCTCATCTCATTCTGGTCTTTGAACTCCTGAGCTTGTGCTTGCTCCTCCATTCTTAGTCTTGCTTCCATGTCTAAAATAATGGCCAGTATCCTTTTTCTGGCCATGACTTTGCCTTCTCTCTTGTTCTTCCCCAGTTTCCTCCTTGCTAGTCCCTCTGCCCTTATACTGTCTCATAAAAAATTTTTCCACCGAGCTGGCTCAGAAAGAGACCAAACCTCTGCAATGAGACTACAGACTCTTGAAGAAGGAATTGAGGTCCATCTCTGTGCCTCTTCTTCACCTCCCATCATGCTTATTGCAGAGCTGTCCACAAGCTAGTCACTTAAGAAAGGTTGGTGAGCTTAATTTGCCTTTAAAGTAAGTGGCAAAATGCTCAGTGGAAGAAGCAGCGTATGTGAGAATTGGTGCCAGAGATGAGCCACTGATGGATGTCCCTCACTTATAACAATGGATCTTGCACATAGAAGGTGCTTGATAAATATCTGTTGAATAAAATGTAGATACCCAAGGCAGAAGGAGTAAATATTGAACCTCCCAATGGAAAAGTAGGTAGGGAAGAACTAAGAAAAGAAGCACTTACTGACAATGGGAAAGTATGACATTAGGCAGAGCCCCCTTCCTTAAGTGTTGGCCTCCACTCACAGTGCAAAGCAGAGCAGCTGCCAATTTCCTCCAACATCCTGGGCCTCACTCCTTCTTGACGAAGGTGCTCCTGGAACTGTACTATCCATGGTGGGTTTAGAAGTTTGCTAATGGGAGGCACAGAGAAGTTAGCATGGCTGCCCATCATTCCCACGTCAGCTTTCCACCTATGTCCAGACACTCCCATAGGAATGCTTCTAAAACAACTGACTCCAACTCTGTTGAAAAGTCATTTGCTTGAACTCATTTATTCACTGCCTTTGGAAGATTCCCATCCAAAGAGGCGGGTGATTCATCTGTTTATCACACTGGGGGTTGGGATGGAGGAACAGCCCGTAAGGGCAAAAGGACACATTGGGCACTGGATAATCTTCACCCTCAAAAGCTATGGTCCTTCCGAGAAGCTGAGCATCCTACTTACCTTTAGCCATCGTTGTGCCTACATTCGCAATCCTAATATGCCTTTGTCAAATCTGTTCTTTTCCCATTTGTGTGTACATAGTACACATGGAGCTCAGATATAAATGCCAAGTTCATGTTTTTATTCCTTCTTATAACAATTATTTATTAAGTGCCTCCTAAGTGCCTGGCATAGTGCTAAATGCTTTCTCATATTTTGTATCATTTAGCCTTTATATCAATGACTATTAGATGACTGTTGTTATTTCTATTTTACCGCTGAGGAAATTTAAACACAGAGAAAAGTCACTTAGCCAAGGTCAAACACCTAATAATAAAGTTAGACTAGAATCCATATTTTCTGAACCTAAGACCACTGTTCTTTTCATTGTGCCATGTCTGCCTTTAACAAGTGTATAATAATACTTATGAATTCAAAATGATGTATACTTCTCATGAATTATGAATCTCATGGTAAGGAAGACTTCTGTGGTTTTATACCTTACATTTAATTAATTAATAGATCTGTAATTATTTTAATGTTTAGAGTAAACATGGGACTTTGTTGTCTCCATTTTGTATTTTGCCAGTTATTTGTTTGTCCTAGCAACATTTCTGGCATTGTTTCTTTTTAGACATCTACAGGACACTACTTTTCATGTTTTCCATCTATTTTGCAGCTCCTCTTCCCACAGCAGGTATGAATCCAACTATTTCCTTCTCCCAGTTGCAGTCACAGGACAGATTTACAGCCTTGGTGGTGGTAATAGACACATATTAAGGGTTCAGTGGGATATAGGGTTTTTTAAGTTCTAAATAACACGAATTTGAGACTTACTCAAAATGGAGGTACAACCAACACGCACCATCTTGGGAAACAGCAGAGTTTCCGGGGAGGTAAGACTGGAGATGATGCAGGTGGAATGTTTGGGTGTCCGCTTCAGTCAGTTTTGGGACATAAATCTGGGAATAAATGGCTTTTCCCTGGCCCAATCGTCTGGCCTACGATCTAGTGGGTTTTGGATATGTGCAGTTTGGGCTGAAAAATCTAAAACGTCCAATAAAAACAAGAGCTTAAAATGGGAGACATTGACATAAAGTACTGTGAAAACATGCCCTGTTCCAATAAAGACAGCTGAAAGAATTCCCCCTTTTGTAACACTGAGCAAAAGTGATGACATATTTGGTCTCACACTGAATTCATGAAAATAGAGATTTTTTTGCAGAGGGTGAAAACGTATTATTTGGCGTCCTTTTCCAGCAACAAATGCTAGTATTTCACAACAGGTGAACTTTCGAAACCTGAGAGGGCAGCGGGAGAGGGAAATCTTTCTAAGAACAGAACTTTGGGTTCCCTCTCAATGTTCACACCAGAAATTTCTGAAGGTCAGTTTATTCTTCTACATTGTTTCTGCCTGTTGTGAATTAAGTTTGAAATACCTTCTCCTGACATGTGGCATTTCACCTTGGTGCTCTTTCTCCATGGAAAAGTCTTGCCCATCTGTTTTGAGGCAACTTGGCATCAGAATCTGATTCCTCTTGGAAACATTAGGATAGGACTGGTCATCAAAGTACATTAATCTCAACTAAACCTGCAGCTGGACACAGGCATCCAGTGCCCCACTGCCTGATGAACAAGTGTTCTTGCTAGGCAGGCTGCAACCCTACAGTTTACTCTGCTCCATAGCACTCCCCTTTCCTGCACACCCCAAGCTCCCCATCCAGCTGCTGGGATAAGATCCCTTGGCTTGTTTGCATATTTAGCCTGCTCAGGCTCCTGTTTAGCATTTGTTTTTCTTGGCATTTCAAAGTATTATGTCCATTTTTACTATACCCTTGACAGACCAAATTCTAGTGCCAGCAGACCACAATGAAACAAACACTTAAAATTTATAGAAGAAATTCTGAATGTATTTTCCATGGAGCCTAGAAGTTTCTTCACCTGGTAAAATACTGCAGGCAGGACAGTGGGCTTCTACTGCACTTAGGTGACATTCAGAGCTGCCTCTAATATTTGAATCTCTCTCTCTCTCTCTCTCTCTCTCTCTCTCTCTCTCTCACACACACACACACACACACACAGAGCTAACTAAAGTAAATCTAATATGGATACCTGTTAACTTTCATAATGCAACCGTAAACCTAGATGCTGAATTTTTTATCATGGAAAAGCAGCTGTTATCTTTAAATAGTTATGAAAGACTCAGAGTCCTAATCATTTCCACTCTGTCTATATAAGATATAGCCTAGGCTGGCCACTCCCAGTTCTTTCTTTACTAATAGACGATTTTTTCCTGAAGACTAAAGACTATGAGGATGTTTGGGCTCAATTGTACATGTACTTTCTCACTAAAACATCTCACCTCCTAACAAACTCCATCTGAGCTTTGACACTGCTCTCACTGACCAGTTGCCAAACTGTCACCCAACACTGTCAACTCATCTTCCCCAAATTCTGCTTCTTTTGTACTACAGCCTGCTGAAGAACTGAAATATATTCTCTCTTGCCCATGATACTGAGTTTCAACTTCTCTGAAAGGCACCTTTAAGATGCGGCTTCACATCTGTGATGGGTGATGTTATCCATCAACTTGGAGAGTGTTTTTGGATGAGATTACCATTTAAATCAGTGAACTTTGAGTCAGCAAAACTCCACACCCACCATAACATGGGTAGGCTGCACCCAATCATTTGAAGGTCTGAATAGAACGAACAGATCAGCCTTCCCAAACAAGAGGGAATTCTCCAGCAGACAGCTTTTGACTTCACCTGCACCCTTGGTTCTCTTAGGTCTCCTCCTGCTGGCCCACACTGAAGATTTTGGACTCATCAGCCTCCATAATCACATGAACCGATTCTTTACGATCTCTGCCTCTCTCTGTCTCTCTGTCTCTTCCTCTCTCTATATATGGATATATATCTCATATTGGTTCTGTTTCCCTGGAGAACCCTGATTAATTCAATATCCATTGCTGTATAACAAGTTATACCCAAACTCAGAGGCCTGTTATTCTCTCACAGCTTATGTGAGTCAGAAATCTGGTCATGGTGTATCTAGGGTCTTCTGCTTCAGAGTCTCTCACAGGCTGTAGTCAAGGTGTCTGCCAAGACTGCAGTCTCATCTGAAGGCCTGCTTGGGTGAGGACCTGCTTCCAAGACCATTTAAATGGTTTTCAGTAGAATTCAGTTGCTTGTGTGCTATTGCTATGAGGAACTTAGTTATTCACTGTCTGTTGAAGAGGATGCCTTCAGATCCTAGCCATAAAGTTCTTTCCTTGGGGAAGGTCATGACATAGCAGCTTGCTTCATCAGAGTAAGTTCGCCAAAAGAGCCAGAGAGACAGGGCTAGCAAAAAGGAAGTCAGTCTTTTATAACCTAATCATGAGCATGACATCCCATTACTTTTGCTATATTCTACTTGTTAAAAACAAGTCACTAGGTCCAGCCTACCCTCAAGGGGAGGGGATTGCACAAGGACACTAATACTAGGAGGCAGGGATCATTGGGAGCCATGTCAGAAGCTGCCTGCTCCACCCATCCAACCTGCTTTCTTAGTTTTTTACATGAACATTCAACGAAGCCTTGAGAACTCAACTGGCACTCAACATAACTCACACTTTTGCAAGACTGTTGTCGTACCTACAGGGTTCTTCCTTGTTTCTGCTAGGAAATTCTACCCACAACTCTGGATATGTATTTCAAAAGTTGTTAGTTATCTCATGCAAACACTTCGACTTAAAAAAAAGAAATATATATCCATAGGTGAATTATTGAACCTTAGGAGATATGTAGGTTCAGTCTGAAGAAACCATCATTAGTGTCACCAGAAGAAATGCAGCTATTTTGTTAGAGAATTGTTGGGCAGGAATGTGGACAGTTTGCTTGGGAATCATCCAGATCATCCGGACCATCTGGGAACAGAGACACGGCCACCCTCATCAAATTTCCATTGCTAAAACCATGATGGTAGAAACACAAGTCTAATTTAATTTGAAGGCAAACATTTTCAACCCTCAAGAGAATGACTGGTTTTAGATTCTGGGTTCTGTTTCAAGGAGTCATTTCTGCTTTCTTATTGCCCTCCTTCTATTCCATGGAGATCAGTCCCATTTCAAAGAGAATGGTATTAAAGATTGGTTTTCTGTATGGTAAGGGATTTGCATGCCACCTCATCACAAAGGTATTTATCTTTCTGAGTAAAGTAAAAAATAAAATGGTACCAAGATATGCTTACCAAAGAAAGCTTAAAAATCCAAAGGAAGCATCAGATATATATATAACTGCTATAATCCACAATCCAATAAAGAGAGAGAAAGAGAGAGGGAGAGAGAGGGAAAGAGGAGGGGGGGGTAAATTTCACATTCCCAATCACAGGCTTTTAAAATTGGTTCAAGGAATTAACAGTTTAATATGAGAAAGTTAATTTTATTAGTATTATTCATAACATCCTCCTTCCTTTTGTTTTTCTTAGGTTTATCTATTGGTCTACTGTTACTTCATTTTTCCAGATGAATAGTGGTTACAAAAAATAGCATTGGCAATCACTTTGAATAACAAGTTTGGACACCAGATTCCAAAGTGAAATGAGAATGAAATGGTAACTGTGTGCACACACACTCAGTTTTTCAACATGAAGGTATAAAAGTATGTATGGAGGAGTGAGAAGGACTCATGAACACTGACAGAAGTAAGAAAGCTGCTGAGCTGGTTTCTTTGGCTCTAGCAAAGTTTGAGATTAATTTTTTGGCAAGAATTACATCTTTAGGGATGCTAAGAAAACAATAAGATAGCTACAGAAAGAATTAACTCTTCCTTTGCTTTAGAAGCCTTCCCTGAGTGGTAGACTAATATGGCATACCACAGGATTAAGAATGGAGGGGGTCCGCAGAGGTGAGGAAACCTGTTCCACCAGTCAGTGTGGAGAAAGGCACTGTGTTCAGTCACTAGTGTAAAGAAGGCCCTGGGATAACCATTTGTAGCAGTGATAAGCAGTGACATTCGTTGTTTATTTTCTCTCTCCCTCTCAAATGGAAGCCACTCAGATTTAGACTGGGGAAGCCAACTGGATAAGAAGAACAGTGGGAAAAAGTGATGACAGGCTACGATGTCAATAGACTTGTTGAAAAATCATTTTGTCTTAGTTTTAAAGCCTTGTTAGTTGTAGTATATTGAAATTTTTATAACTCCAATGTGCAACCAAGAAGCAGTTCTGCTTGTAATCTTGTCTTAATAGTAGCTGCTAAGGGACTGTTCAATGAAAATGATAAATAAAAACTGTACAGATTCAAGGACAGCTCCACATGGAGCATTGTCACTCTTGATGAAGTTTTCACCAGTCAGCAGTGAACTAAGAAAAACAAGGACAATAAATTAGGCATATGAAATATCAGTCTAAGATGGCCATGCCTTTAGAGTGAGATTATATTCTTCCTACACTTTTTGCTGGTAAATCATCCTTTTTATATATATAGAACAAGGGGAAGAAAGGATGATTGGCATTTGGTTTTAAATGTTCTTGCTTATACAATCAAAAATTGCCAATTTCGAATACTTATGTGTACTCCCCACACTATTTTATTTTATTTTTTTTACTGGTTCATGAAATCTAAAAGTCTTAGCACCACTGATTCATGGAGCACAAAGTGTTCTAAATAACAAGAATTAGGCAGTATGAAAGATTGCAAAAATGGCTAAAATTTTGCATTCATCTCTGTCTCCATGTCACTTTGACTTTGCAATGTGACTTTGCAACTCCTCCCATAGAGGGACAGAGGCTATTCCCCCTCCGCTGTGAATCTGCTTTGTCTTCTGTCTTGGCAATACAATGCCGTGGATATAATGGGGTGCCAGTTCCAAGTCTAGGCCTCAAGAGACCTTGATCATTTCTACTCTGCCTCTTGGAATCTGCAACCACCATATGAACAAGGACAGGGTAGCCTGTAGGAGAAGGGAGACTGTGCACCCAGATGCCCTTATCTCCCCAACAACTAACAGCCAGTTAAACCCCAGAAGCAAAATCATCCAGCATAGATATGAGTGAGCCCAGCCCAAATTTCCAACCCACATGATCAAGAGTTTAATAGATGGCCATTGCTTTAAGCCTCTAAGTTTTGGGATGGTTTGTTACAGAGGAATGCCTGACTGATACAGTCACATCTACAGGCACTGGATAGAAATTGAAACACATATTAGAAAATCTTGTCACTTATCAAAGCTCTGAAACAATCTTGGAATCATTCCTTAACATATACTTTTATCTGACAGGTAGCTTTGCAATCACATTTTCTGATCTTGTTTTAAAGTTGAAGAGATTTCGGGACAGCCACTGTGGGAATCATGCAAGCACACACATCTAATTATTTATAGAAACAAGTTAGAAACGTAAAACAACAGAACTATTTCTCTATGTGCCTTCAGCACACCAAAGTTACCTTTGTTTACCTTTCTTTTAGTGATTAAGTGGTGTTTTTATGACCCTATGAGTGGCACCATCAATTACCTCTGTTGAATAAATGAGACTCTAGATTTTTTTGATGATCCAATTAAACGAACAGAAATGCCACTCTTCACATGCTAAGCTGCCCCATTTTAAGTTAGAAATACTTTCAGTGCTTATCAATCTACTGGAATCGTTAGGAGTTGGGAGACTTATATTCAGGATACATGGGTCCTAGTCCTGTCCACGCTGGTCACTGACCCTCAGACAAGTTCCTTTCCCACTCTGCTCTTCAGATTCCTAACCTGTGAGGTAAGCGGGCTGGACTCGGTGAACTTTATGGTCCTCACCATTCCAACAGCATCGCAAACACTTAACCTGATCACCCAATGCTTGAAAACAAGGCCCCAAAGATAAATGCATTAAAACTCCCTGGAGACTAAAAACCTAGTATCTACTTTAGTAGAGTCTAGCCTGTTGCTTTTCCAAAATCCAAACAAAAGAAAATTTCTTTACAGGTGTTATTATTATGGGTTATTGTAGGTTATTCTCATAGAAATAAGACTTCTATGACTTTCTTCACTAAGGTTGCTATTGCACACATTTAGATGGTGCTTTTCCATGGTCATTAAATGTATTCTGTGACTTGAGTCAAAGTGTATTCAAGGATCCACATGAAAATGAAACCAGGCACATTGCAACTGATGGCGCTCACATGACTGCAGAGCTCCATAAAACTACGGAGGGGTTACCTTCGCTTAATGGCGTCCTTCCCTTTCACTCACTAGCCACTTCTTATTGCAAACAGCTGCTTGGAAACAAAAAAACATTTTCTATTTCCAAGGGATGTTGTTGGCTCTCAAAGTATTTTGCTCATTTTTTTAAACAAATGTTTAAGTTTAATCAAATTTCTAATTCCAAAAATGAACCAATCTTGCATTTTGAATCACTAGCCCATGAGACCTGTACATTTAGTGCATTTAAAATAGTATAAAAAGAAACAAATTCAAGAGCAAAAACAAAAAGTGAAGTCCGGGGCTCCTATGGATTCAGTTTACCCCTGTGATGTTTCTACTGACCCTTGGACCAGTTGGCTCCTGCCCATACAGTGATTCTAAGGGGACCGACCGACTCAGCTTATAATGAAGGCTTCCTTGAGTTCTGATAGAAACCTCATTCCAAATAACCTAGTGAAACTGCATCAGCACCAAAGTTAGGGAGGAAAACAAGCATCATATAAACTTTATTAGCACTCTTTATTATGAAATAAACTAGGCTTATACTTCTTTTGGAGGGGAAAATGATGAACGCAAAAAACATACCGTATTTTTACTTACTAACGTGCACTTGTAAAATGCATGGCATGCTGTTTTACAGGCAGTAGCATATAAAATACTTTTTCCAGATGTGGATTCATAATTCTCCAAAGACTATAATAGTTATCATAAGATTTATGGAGGATAATTTATTAATCACATTTTTTTTCTTTTAGAGATCTGTTTAGCAAGATGAAAGAGAACTTTAAAATGTCATTTTAACCAAATGTAGATGGCATAATATCAAGTTACTCCTTTTGTTCAAATTATTTTTAATGACTTTATTTGTTTTATTGCCTCCACAAGTCAGTACCAACTTAGTGGTAATGATCTATTCAGGAAATCTCAAGATTTTTAAAGAAAAATAGCACGGAGCTATTTTAAAAATTAAATGAACTGAACTGTGTGAGTTGATTAGCATTCATTTATTTGAGGAACACGGGAGCTAGTAAAGCTAATTTTCTTATAAGATTTGGAGGAGACAAATCTTGTGAAAACTGTAGCTCACTGAACATTCATGCGGCTTCCTCGACAGAAACCTAGAAGCCCACGTGTGTCTGAAGTGCTAGAAGTAACACATTGTTAAGTAAAACACACATTTCAAGCATGGATCCCTTTAATCTGGCTTAGATTATTAAAAACACAGCTGTGCTAAGTCCATAGTGAGTACCCGAGTCACATGATGAGTAAAAAAGTCCAAATGACCCTCTTTTTGTCATCACTTTATTGGAAGTAAGTTTTACCGAAAGCTTAACACTGCCAAAGAAGAAAAGATAATTCTGCCATCCAGGGCGACTCATCAGTCCTAAGATTACTGTCCTCTCACACAACATCCCCTCCTCTCCAATCCACTGCTCTCCTCGCAGAGGAGTTTATACTGGACATAGGGTATAGACTGTTATTGAATGAATAGTCAGCATAGAGACTCACCTTCCTTTTTCCATCCAGACTCTTACAACAGACATCAGAGTTTCTTCATCCCTAATGTAAGTATAATAATACTTTGCAAAGTTATTGCAAGGGTTAAAATAAAATGATGCACGCAAGTCATCTACAGCCTGGCACACAGTCGGTATTCAACAAATAGGAGCTTTATAATTATCATGTGTACAAGTGTGTGAGAAATTTGCTTTAATTTTGAAAGAGCAATATAGTGTAGTATTCAGGTACAGATTTGAAAATAAAATTACTGGGAAACAGAAACATATTGAGTAACTACCATTTGTAATCCACTATTCTAGGCTTTGTAAGGGACATCAAAATATATGAGAGGGGATCTATGTTCCCAAGTGTTTACAATCTATGACACAGCTCTAATATAAGTGTTGAAAATTTCAGCAGCATTTTAAGTCAATGGCAATATGAGACCATGATCCCATAGAGAGATCTGGGGTGTAAGTGGCAATTTCCACATGAAGGGTCTGGGCAGTGACTCCTGAAAGTCAAGGAAAAGCTGAAAATGGATGAGTAGGCTATGAAGATTTCTTGCAAGTAGGGCTTGAGTGGGTTTAAGAAGGTGTGGAGTAAAGAAGAGGGAAATTCAGGAGCATCTGATATTCACGTCAACTAGGTAATTAGTGCTGCTGAACAGCTTGAGGAGTAAGGCCATGATGCCAGAGGAACAGATCTGAGAAATTGAGAACCAGGCTCAGTTTCCATGTAGATACACAGGGCCTCTCTCAAGCTCTCTGAAAGTCTGAGGGAATGTCATGGGGTTAATATCAGTATTGGTCCCCAAAAGAGATGTTCTACCTCTGATGAAGATTAGTGTCCAATGGGACCTTCTGATGTGGCCCTGACCATGGCTGTTTTCCATGAGAAAGAAAACCACCCCTCAGGGAGTGCACAAGTAAGCCTGTCAAGAACACAGCCTTCCAGGCCCACACCTCTTGCAACCCTCCACCACATCAGTCCCTGCACTCCTGGCAATTCTCTCTGTATCCATTCACTTGGTGCCAAAAGACTGTGAGCTCCGAGAGGACAGGAATTATTCTCTCTCTGTTTCCCCAAGACTATGAAGAGAGTCGGTAGTGCAAGAATGTCTGCTGATTGGTCTGTTCTTGGCTGAAAGGCCAGTGGTAAAGGCAATTGTCAAAATAAGGTCTCTCAAAATAGGACTCTCAACTGTATAGAAAGTGCTACATGGAAAGAGAAAGAGAAGGAGGGCAGAAAAGGAGTCCTAAAGTCTACTTGGGACACTGAATTGAAGCATTCCTCCACTTCTTTAGTTAGTCTAAGAGCGCAACCTGGAAATGTTCTTTCTAAGCGCACTTTTTAGCCAGTAGCCAATGGGCCAAGGTGACCTACTCAATGTCAAGCCAGACTCCATCTGGGTCCTTTCTCCTCCAGAAGAAGGACCAGACAAGACCAGGTCATTAGCAAGAGGCAAAGTGTCTTGAGCCCCCCACCTAGGGGCCCACCTAGGAGCCCTGTGCCCTGAGAGTGTGCAGAGAGGCCTAATCTCTGCCTGACTCTTACAGCTCATAAAGCAGGACACAAAGCAGCATCCTTGGACCAGAGGGAAATATGCTCTCCTACCAGTCAGCTGTCACTGATCTGGAAAACAAATTAGTGCTCTGTCCACACGGGACAATACATCCTCCCTTGCCAGAGGCTGCTGGGCTGGAAGACAATCTGAATGCCACGCTGTCAGGATACATGTAGTTACTTTCCCCTGCAAGTTCTCCCCAGGGTTGTTCTACTCACCTAGATGGCATTGTCCAAAGTCAAGAAGAGATGCCCCAGAATGAACTCAACATCTCTTCCGAGCCATGGCTTCCCTTGCCCTAATAAATGCTTCTTAGCTGAAACCGTGAACACCAACCAGACATTGACAGATGTGCACAACCACAGAGAAGCCATATGGGTAGCAGTAAAGAGAGTCTCACAGGATAAGTCAAAAACACACAGTCAGTCCAATCCCAGGACCAAATTCCACAGCCCAGAAAACATGCGTTGCAGAATTTTAGAGACAGAGAAAGCAAAGTTGGGGCAGATCTTCTCTGAGGAGGTGACATAACTGTCTCCATTTTTTTAGGTTGGGGCCAAATTGTGGTGGGCCTTGAGTGGCTGCCAGAGGAGTTTACACTAGACAATGAATATGGACAGTTATTGCATGAATAGTCAGCATACAGATTCACTTTCCTTTTTCCAGCCTCCTCTATATCTGTTTCCTCAGGGAAACAATAGCTCACACATACATAACAATTTGTCTCAGGCAGTATTCTTGATGCTTTCCACATAATAATTCAATTATTGCTCACAACTATCCTATGAGTTATATACTATTTTTATCCCCATTGTTCCCAACTGAAGTACGATGAAAGTTGACAGACACCTTGGTAGAGATGTTAAAGTCTCAAAGGGTATTTTATCTTATAATAGGCAAACGTTTTTCAGGGCCCAGAGTCTATAAAAAAGCTAAGTCTCAGCTCATCTCTGTTGAAATCCAGAGAGTCTGTAAAGTTTGAGAGAATAAGTGGCGTTCAACTCATTAGTCTGCAAATAACACCACTGTATATTCTCTTCACCAGCTTAAAGAACAGAAGTCAGAGCAAAGGTGGGAGCTCAGGGCATAAATTTACCATCTGCGATGAAATGTAACCAGATCCGAGGAGTTTCCACTTTGAAGTCTTCCTGAATCTGTGTGGGTTACAGGTCTGAACATATCACCAGCTTTGACAGGTGGCTTTATTTTTCATTTCAAAGAGGGAGAAAGAAAGGCATGGAAACCAAGGGAGCACACACACAGGGGAGCTTTGAACATTGCCCCCGAGTGCAAAGAGAGGCACTCTGCTGAGTTCAGGTCACTCATTCAGCAGAGCAAAGGCACTTGGGCTTTGGTCCATCCCAGACCTTATCGTTCCCTGTCACAGCCCTGGGACAGCTGTCTTTCTCCTGCTCAGGGTCCCACTCCTCTCCTCAGTAACTAGGCTGACTGCAAACTTGGCCAGCTCTTCAGCCAGTGCTCCTGGGGCCAGGCATCTACCAGGTGATGGCAGCAAGCAAGAAAGAGCTCAACTAGACTAGTGGCACTTGCTGTCTCATAGTAGAAAGATGGCATTTCTAAAAGCTGAAACCCAGCTGCCCTTGAAAATCACTCAGCTCCATAGCCTGCTGGTTACAACACTGAGCCTGTCTAACCAATGCCTTTAACATCCTGAGAGAGGCAGGACATAGAGGGGTGAGTGTAGCCAGTAGCTCACTCTGAGCAAGTGGTCATTAACGTGGGATTTAAATCCTACCTACTTCCAAAAGGATTACCTGCTATTTATTCATGAATATATAGCCCAGGTGTTACCCAGTGCAAATTCAGCATAAGTGTGTCATTAGCCTGCCAGGAGCCTCCTGCATGAGGTCCCGAGGAAACCCCTGGAAAGGCCAGTGCTGACCATCACCACATCCCACGGCATGAGAAACCTTTAGCCAGTGGGGAACAAAGGACGCTGCTTCACAAGGTAGTACACCAGGTTGGGGAAGAACTTTCTTCAGGAGGAATAGGTCTGGTGCATGAGATCAGAGCAGATCCTTGGCCTTATTGGAAAGAGTAGCAACATGTATCCTTCCAAGGTGACACTCAGATTGTCTTCCAGCCCAGCTCCCCTGGGCCAGTCCTAGAGTCCTTAGGAGGGGTCTCAGAGAGTGGGTCTCCTAAATAGCTGTATGGCCCGAGTTCCATATGAGACTGAGGGTACAAAGCAGCGTAATTCATGGGTGTCCTGGGCTGAGTGCTAGAGGGCAGGATGTGGCTTTTTATTTTTAACAAATGACATTTAAGAGATTTTTTTTTCTGACTACAAAAGTAATACATGTTCTTTACAGAAAGACTGGAGAAACTGGAGAAACAGTAAGAGGAAAACAAAAGTCATCTGTAATCCCACCACTCTGGGCACAGGGAACTTTTATTTACCGAAGAGTGAACTCTCCCCCAGGGCAAGTGGGATGCAGTCCAAGTCCTGCCATTGG